>NC_045616.1:146294665-156294665 GCF_009829155.1 Mustela erminea | reverse complement strand
GTGATGAAGAATGATCCCGAAGATACAGGCTGTCCTCTCCGGAACCTGAAAGCGTTGGTTGATGTGGCAAAGTCCCTGCACATACAGGTGAATTAAGGAGCCAGAGGTGGGAAATCGCCTGGCTTATGGGCCCTGGCCCTCATTAGGGGGCCCTGAGAGCAATCCCGTGGCCCACTATAGAAGGGAGGCAGAGGGAGATTGCCACGGGAGAGGGACCCATGGGACCAGGGTGGAAGCGATAGACTGATGCAGCCAGCCAGAAGCCAAGGAATGCGGGCAGCCCCCGCCCCTGCTGCCCCACTCCCCCACCTCCGCTGAAGCTGGAGGGAAGAGGCCAGGGGTTCCCCCCCAGAGCCTCTGGAGGGAGTGACGCCTCTGACACCTCCATTTCAGATTCGAGGCTCCAGAACAGGGAGAGAATACACTTCTGTTGTTTGAAGCCACCAGGTGTGGGTCCTGTTTCTGGAGCCCCGGGAACTGGGAGCTGGTGGCGACCGCCCCTCCTCCCCACCATCAGCTCTGCAGAGCCCAGGTGCGCCTTCAGGCTACAGACAGTGGGGCTTTCCCGCTGGGCAGAGAAGCCTCAGGGTGTGGCCAAGTTTCCCCAGAGGAGCCACAGGAGGCCTGGATAGCTGCAGGTGGAGAGAGCAGGGAAGGGACGCATGACCGCTGGACACCCGCACCCGCACCCGCACCCGCACCCGCACCCGCACCCGCACGGGGAAGGGCCGTGCCGGCGCAGCTTCCCCTGGCTCCCACCCAGCCTGCCATTGTCAGGCTGTCCACGCTCAGTCTTCTTCCCCTAACTCCCACGTTCCCTGACCCAGCAACACACCCCCCCCATCTCTCCCACCGCCATGACTTCTCCCAGGCGTCAGTGGGTGAGGCTACAGCGTTCCCTTTGTTTTTATTAGGACTTAAACCTGCTCCAAAGCCCTCCTTTCCTTCTGGGTCTCAAGAGCCTAGCCTACGGATTAGAAGCCCTACCTGTTAAAAGCCGTGTCTTTTGTGTTCCTGCGGTAAGGAGCCTGTTCCGTGTGTGGGCACCTGTCAGAGACAATGGGAAGGGAAAAAAAAAAACCACAAGAATTTTATTTTGAGATCTTCTGGGGCACAACAGATTGGATCTCTGAAAAAGGATTTTTTGGAATGGTGTAGACATACAAATAGTACCTGAGGCCAGATGGGCCTCTTTAGCACCATCCTGGTCGTGACAAAGGTGGGGTTATGATTGAGGTGGGGTTATGATTGAACTGTGTCCCCCCCACCCCCCCAGAAAAAAAGCTGTGGTGAAGCCCTAACCCTTAGGACCTCTGAATGTGACCTGATTTGAAAACTGGGTCATTGCAGATGTTGCTAGTTGAGATGAGGTCCTCCTGGAGTCAGGTGGACCCGAATCCAGCAGGACCGGTGTCCTCTAAGACGGCCACATGAAGACGGGGACATACAGGGAAGATGCCTGTGATGGCAGAGGCAGAGATCGGACACCTACATCCACGAGCCAAGGGATGCCGGAGATTGCCAGCCAGCCACCGGCAGGTAGGTGAGAAACAGGGAGGATTCTAACCAGTATCTCAGGGACGCTACTAATGCCTTGATCACGCATGTCTAGCCCCCAGAACTTTGACAATGAATTCCTGTTGCTTAAGCCACCTGGTCTGTGGTACATGGGAGAGGGACACAGGTAGTGTCGACCCTGTCCTTGGTCACCCCTCTGCCACAGTTCCTGGCCAGCCTCCAAGGGTGGACCCTCTTTTCCTCCTTGTCACCCACAACAACGTCTTCGTCCCATGTCTGAAAACGGCTGATGACCATTAGGGAACCCACCTGACGGTGGGAGTCGGAGAAGGGGAGCATGACCATCTGGGATCCGATTTTTATTTAGGGATCCGATTTTTGACAGAACCTCTTTAGCCCTTCAGAAGAAGTCCAAGACCAGCAGAAAGTCCAAGCTTCCCTTGTGCCCTTGTCCTTGCTCAAACTGCCTTGGGAATTTTGGAAGAAAATGCCTTTAGAACCAGATGACAACACACACGAAGAAACCACGAATGTCACGTTGCAGCCGTATCTTGGATTTCCCTTCTAGTAGGGAACGCTGGTCGGGTTCCATCACCCGGCTCGCTCGCCTGACCTGATTCTGAATAACTTCTAACCATTTCCAGAAATCACCTCCAGACTGGGAAGGTGAAGGGCACCCGTTGAGACATTAGAGTCCCATGTCCCTGGCAACTCACGCTGGGACCACGGACTATGACTGAACAGCTTTCTTCTGCACAACTTTTGTGGTCTCAGAAATAGAGGAAACAGCACTTCCTTTTGGCTAACGCCTTTCTCTTATTTCATTGTCTCACCTCAAGGCTGAAACCAGTCCGTTCTGAGCGAGGAAAGGAAGTTGGTGCTCATTTCCCTGGGCTGGGCTCAATTCCTGAATATTCTTCCAGTGGGAATGACCCAAAATTTTCCACTGAGCTTCCCTTCTGTGATTCTTGACTCACCAACGCATGCAGGCTCCCAGTTAACTGAGCTTTTTAAATCAAAGAACAGGTGAAACGCGCTTCTCGCCCCTGGCCTATTTTTATATCTTCCTCATCCTTGTTTCTGCTCTTCCTACATTTTTAAATTTTGTTTGCTGTTGGTGCCTGAATTGAACGTTCCTGCGATCTGTCTGTGTTGTCACGTGAGGATGGAGTGTATCCGTTTTATTTCTGAGTGGAACCCCACTGTTTGAGGAGCGCTTGGGTGGCTCAGTCAGTTAAGCCTCTGCCTTCGACTCAGGTCATGATCCCGGGGTCCTGGGATCGAGTCCCGCATCAGGCTCCCTGTCCAGCGGGGATCCTGCTTCTCCCTCTCCTTCTGCTATTCCCCTGCTCATGTGCTTTCGCTCTCAAATAAATAAATAAAATCTTTTAAGAAATAGGGTTATTAGAGATGTCATTCGTTGATATGAGGCCATACTGGAACAAAGCCATCCTAATCCAGTATGATTGGTGTCTTATAAAAGGTGGAAATTTGGACAAAGATACAGACACCAGGAGAATGTCATATGAAGATTGGGGTAAGGTGTCCACAAGCGAAAGATTGCCAGCAAACCTCCAGAAGCCAGAGGAGAGACCTGGGACACATTCTGTCTCCCAGCCCTCCCGGCAAATGAACCCCGCTGACCCCTTGATCTCGGGCTTCCAGGCTTGACAGCTGTAAGACATTCAGTTTCAGTTCTCTAAGCCACTGACTTGATGGTACTTTATTATGGAACCCTAACTAATGGTATATGGGGTGATTATTCACTTTTAGAAAGATGTCTGTTTGGTAACGAATGCTCTCACCAAGTTAGCGTTCCTTGAGGTAGCCTGACTAGATATTGTGCTTACAATACATTTTGCCTTTTAATGGGGCATCTGGGTGGCTCAGTCGGTTGGGCGTCCGACTCCTGATTTCGTCTCCAATTGTATCTCAGGGCTGTGAGATCGAGCCCCGCATCGGACTTGGCAATCAGCCCAGAGTCTGCTTGAAATTCTCTCTCCGTCTCCGCCCCTCCCCCCCAAAATAAGTAAATAAAATAATAAATAAATAAATAAAAATAATTTAACACAGAACAGCAGACGCAGGCGTGTGGCGGGTCCCAGCATTCAGCCACCGTACCTTCCCTGGTGTCCCGGTCTCCTTTATGGCTGGGACAGCCCTTGCGGCTCCCCCTCCCCCTGGGCTCCCTGGACGCCCTCTCCCTTCTCCCTGTCTGCATCTGGGCCTCGCACACGCGGTGGGCTTCCACACTCCATGCCAGTCTAACGTTGAGTGTGGCCCCCTCTAGTCACCACCCGAAGCATCTTCAAGGAGGGTTACACATTGGTGGGTAGTCTGGAGGGTTAGTATTTTCCTTTGGCAGAGAGCTTGCCTGTCCTGGAAGCAAGTCTGGGCAACTCAACCCCTAGGGGATTTCTCTGGAAGGCCGAGAGGAGGAAGGGAGGTCTCTTCCCCAAGGTCTGCGCTCACATCCTCCAGCTGGGAGCCCAGATTTAGGATGCGCTCTTCCTCAGAACACATGACCCAGAATGGGGCTAAAAATAGCACAATTTCTTAAAATTCCACAAGGTTTTGATTATGGAGTATCCTAGCTTCCCCCGCCTGCCATAATGAGGCACCACAAACGGCGGGTAGGGGGCTTAAAGCAAGAAATCTATTCTGCAACCGTTCTGGGGTGAGACCTCCCTTCCCGCTTCCCCCCGTGGTGGCCGCCGCCAGTCCTCTAGGTTCTCGGCTTAGAGCCGACTCACTCCTGTCTCTGCCTCTGCTTGCACGTGGCCTTGGCCTCTGTGTGTCCGTGACTCTGTGTCCAAATCTCTCTCTTCCTACAGACGCCGGTCACATTAGAGGCAGGGGCTGCCCAAGCTCAGGATGACCTCATCTTGACTTGATTAAGTGTACAGAGACCCTGCTTCCAAATAAGGTCCCATCCTGTGACTCTGGGTGGGGGTGAATTTGGGGGATACACAGAATATCTTCAGTTTTGAAGTCAATGTTTTGCTTTGTTAAATGTGTTACATTTGAGAATCTCTTGCCCCACTGCCTTGAACTTGGATGGTTTAGATATTCAGTGCACACCTGTAGGTGAGGATAATCTCTGTGTCTTAGTGGCTTTACATCATGTAAGTTTATGTCTTACTCTTGGGAAGCCGAGAAAGGGATTCTGATGAGCGGGTGGTGGCCAGCTGAGCCATGGTCTGGGGACCTGAGGTCTTTCTGTAGGCTTCCCAGGTCTCCCTGCTCCGCCGCATCAAGCCTCGGCAGGGAAGGGCGCGCAGGGACGGGCTTGGACAGGTTTTCCCGGGCTGGGCCTAGAAGTGTTGCCCATCAAGTCCACAGTGCGTTGTGTAGCACAGGCCATGCCGAAAGGCAAAGGTAGTTGGAACTGGAGGGGCGGGGCTGGGAGAAGAAAGCGACGAGGTGTTCGCAGATCCAGGGAGCGCGGACAGGCTCATCCCAGCAGGGATTTTCCTTTGGCTCCTTCTTCCCCTCGGATGTCCCTGTCTCGATACCCTGCAGTCCCTTGGACACCAAGATGCAAACATCAAGGGAGCATTGGCCCTTTAAAAGGTGGCCCTCGCTGAATAAATCTTAAGTCCGTGTTCTTGGACATGGCTAAGGGAATCTGGACGGCCTAGACCCGGAGGAACCTGTGGGGTGGGGAAGGGGAGCTGTGGCTGGAATTCACCAACTTCTGTCTACCCCTGCCTCCGGCTCTCACCAGGGACTAGGCAACCTACCATCTGAGACTGGGGCCCTGGCGGAAGGTGCTGGCGCTGGGGGACGCGGGGCCCAGGTAACCGGAGGGGGCGTTGGGGACCACACCTGGGCACCTCTGCTCCAAAGATTAACCTCACTCTCCCGCTTACCTGGCTCGTGGTTTTCAAACCGCCACCCGAGGTCAGGCGGAAGCCAGTTCCTAAAAATGAAATAAAATAGTACCAAATAGAAAAATAGCAGGGCGCACAGAACAATAGAACATAGGAAGAGAAAATATGCTTCAGGAAACTTTGATTTCCCTTTATATAGGTCTTTGTTCTGTGCGTTATGATGTAAAGCGTTCCTTACCGGAGGCTGCAATCAAAACGAGCTGAAAGCAACTGAAACAGACACCAGGGAGGTGATAATGATGGTCTGGTTTTCACAAGTGCTCGGTGCCTCCTGGCGGGAGAGAAGGTGTGATGTGGAGGACCAGCCTGGGCTGGGCCTGGAGCCACTTCCCCCACCCAGGAAGGACTTGGGAGGGCTGCTCCATCCCCCACCCCCAGCCTGCACTTCCTCAGCTGTAAAATGGGTTACATAATTACCCTGATGAAGAGCAGGAAGAGGAAATCGCGATGCACATTTCTCAAGCGCTTTCCATCTTGGAGGTCGTTTTGAGCATCTTGTGTCGTCTCTGTACCGTTCCTCTGATTGAGTCCCAGCACCAGCAGGTGCATCTGGACAGACCGGGAAGCCAGGGCATGGGGAGGTCGGGGAACGGGCCTGAGCGACCTGATGTGTGTGCAAATGCCTGACACAATGCTTGGTCCCCAGAACTGAACAATTTTCAATTTCTTTGCCATGAATTTTGTTTTGAACGTTTTAAAGAATCCTTAAATATAAGCAGATGGGCACTGCGGGAAGGCTGTGGGAGAGGCTGGCTAGCAAGCTGTGGGAAAACCTGCTTGAAGAGGACTCTGGAGTCTGGAGGTGTCAAGTCAGCACCCCGCCCCCCCACCTCCAGACAAGGACTGCTGTCCCGAATTTTCAGCATCAGAGGAACCACAGGAATTGAGAGGACGGGACCCTCACATCTCAGCCCGAGGGGAGGCCTCAGCTGCGGCTTCCAGAAGGAAAAGATATCTTTCCAGAAGGAAAGATAATGATGGGCCTGCCTGTCACTAAACTGGCTTATTGCAGTTTTTAAAGACTAGAGACCCAGGAACCCGCAGGCCTCCAGAGTCAACACTCCCTGGAAGTAAAAGCCCTGTGGTTCAGACATAGCTGGGGAGGGGGGTGCCCACCAGGGAACCTGGGGGCTGAGCTCCCTATGAGGGCATCAGACAAGTCATTAGACCAAACTGAGATCCTCAATTACGTCTTTGTTTCACAGAAATTATGAACAGAAAGCAAAGAGAGGATTGCATCACACCCTCCCAGGGGCAAGGGGAGGTTTGCTCTGAAAACAAAAGTTGAGCCCAGGGGAAGTGCACTGGGGCCCCTGGAAGCACTTTCTTGGTGGTTCTGACCCATTCAGCTCAGAGGGAGGGCTGCCCCCTCCAAGTGTGCTGCTCCCCCTCCAACAGGCGCCCCTCTGCCCTGTTCTGACTCCTACCACATAGTCTTTCGGGATCATCTTAAAGGATGTAAGGTGCTTTATGCCTTATGTTAATACACTTGGTTTTTTGTTTCTTGTTTCTTGTTTTTTGTTTTTGTTTTTTTTTTTAGTTGAATCCATGATTTGTTTTGGTTTCATTAGCAAAACTCAACAGTGTATCTCGCACGATGCTCAGCTAGGAGTGGGCATGAAATGAACGTGGAATAAAACGGTGACGCTGCTGTCACGACGCACACAGTTGCGTGATTAACATTAAAGCTCGTCATGAGAGGAGAGCTGACTCGCTGGAGCGCTTCCTCTGCCTCCAGTCCTGCCCGCGGAAGCCCCCCAGTGGGAGCCCCCCAGCTTGCAAGGGCTGCCCCTCCTCGCCTCCCCTGCAAAGAGCATCCTTGTAAACGCTCACACCCTGGAAATGAGGGCAGGTGGGGGTGACGGCGGGGTCAGGGGACAAGAAATTAAGGGGTCTCCTATGTGAACCCAGAGCAGAGGCACCGGACCCAAGTTCCCGCATCCCTCTCCCCAGCCTACCCGGAGCAGAAACTTGTTCCCCAGGCCCCGGAGTCCCCATGTACATGCCAGCTACCGCAGGACCCCCAGCTCCAGAGCTTGTGCTGGGCTTGGGGCTCAGGGTCCCCAGGATGGGGAATGGGGCGGTGTACACAGTCATCTGGGGGGTTGGGGACTGGCTCCTTCCTCTGGGCAGGACAGAGGAGCCGGCCCAGGGTCATGGAGAAAGAGGCTCTCCCTGTCTGCTCATTGGGGAAAACATCGTCATCCTGGCTGGGACTGTCCCCTCCCTGCCCCCCAGCCTCATTGGGAGCCAAGAGCCAGAGCAAGAAGAGCTCTTCCCAGCTCTCCTCCAAGAGAAACTGCCTTCCTGGGTGACGAGTTCTGCGCCGGGACGTCAGTGGCTGCAATGTCGCTTGCTATCGCCTACGTTGCTGCAAAGCCATCTCAGGGAAGAGTCAGAAAACAGTTTCTCGCCTGGGTGGCTCAGTGGGTTAAGCCGTTGCCTTCGGCTCAGGTCATGATCTCAGGGTCCTGGGATCGAGTCCCGCATCGGGCTCTCTGCTCAGCAGGGAGCCTGCTTCCTCCTCTCTCTCTGCCTGCCTCTCTGCCTACTTGTGTTCTCTGTCAAATAAATAAATAAAATCTTTAAAAAAAAAAAAAAAAAAAAAAGAAAACAGTCTCTCTCTCTCTCTCTTTTTAAATCCTTTCTCTCTCTCTCTTTTTAAATCCTTTCCAGAGGTAGATTGGCTAGGGCCGGGCACGTGACCCCAGCTGGGCCAATCAGAACCCTTCCTTGGATTTCTGAGCTTGGGTGGGAGCCTCCGATAGTGGCTGTCCTCCGGTGGTGAACACCCAGGGTCCTGGCAGGATTGGGGGGGTGGGGGGGCTGTAAGGAGAACGTGAGCTCAGACAAGAGCCAAGATAATCCCTGGAGAGAGTTTCTGCTTTGTCCCGGCTGTCTCTGAGGCCCTACCTACACCGTACCCCCTTTTTGGGTGCTCTGGGCCATCTGTCGGTTTCACCCGGAAGCCCTCACTGATGCAAAGACCACCCACCCTTGGTCTTCCCTGCGTCTCCAACGGGCTAGACGGCGGCGCCCACACTCCACGTCACTCGATCATCGAGTGAATGAAATAGCAGAGTTTGAGGGACATGCTGTCAGCATCACAGCGTTTGCCGTCTCTGCCATTCGGTTCCCACTTCTAGAACCTGGTAAGTCAGAACCGAATCCTACTTTCTTCTTTGGGGGTCATTTCACACGTGTTGAACAGCATTCGTTTTAACCTGTGAGCACCTGTGAGACGCTGTCGAGGTGATCTGCAGAAACAATCTGCTGGCCTAATGAAATCAGAAGGGCCTTATTTTCCATCCCGAACTTGGGGATTAAAGAGGAAAAACTGGTGTAAGCAGGACGCCCGGTGAGCGCAGCTGTGGGATTGCGCAGCTCAGCATGGCCCGAGCCAGGGACAGTCAGCCAGGGACAGTCAGCCAGCACACGACCTCAAGTGACGAAAATGAGTTCATCCAAATGAAGGGAGTCCCGATTTGACTTCGTAAACAGCTCATCTTAAAAGAGAGAAATAATCCGAGACAATGACTTGGTTGGACAAGTTGTTTCTACTTGATGGCTGTGGCCACACTAGGGACAGAAATAGGACCCCGGTGTGTATTTTGACAGAATGAGACCCTCATTCGCTTATTTAACGTGAAGCTCTTTCCGGAGCACCTGGGTGGCCCAGTCAGTTGAGCGTCTGACTCTTGATTTCAGCTCAGGTTGTGCTCTCAGGGCTGTGGGGTCTCAGGCTCTGCCTCGGGTGCGGAACCTGCTTGGGATGTTCCCTCCCTCTGCTCCTCTCTCTGCTCCTGTGGCCCCTGCTCCAAAAAGTAAACAAACAAGCAAAAACCTCTTTTCTTCGGATTATAAAACATAACAGTTTATTTATAGAAAATCATTTATAGAAAAAGTCTAATGCCCAGGGCTGGGTCACGTGAGGAGGGTTAGGGCGGAAGTGGGTGGGGGGCTGGGCAGGGTGGTCAGGCCCCCCAGGCAAGGAACGCAGCGTGAGAAGGAGAAGCTCACACCGGAGCCTGGTGCTTGACTTCTCTGCTGTCGCAGCTGTAAGACCACCTCCCGAGTGCACAGAGCCGAGGGCAGCAAGACACCCACCATGAACGGGACTTTCTGCTCTTGGGTGTTCGAGAGGGTGTGATGAGACCTTTCTAAGCTTTAGAGGGAGCCAAGGCAGCACCCCGGCGACCGTGGCATGATGGAGAGCTTGAGGGGCTGTTCTGGACTGTCACCCAGCTGTGGCACACTGAGGCTCTGACCTGGGCTCCAGCAGCAGCAGGCCTTGGGGTCCCAGGCTCTGGTGACCCTGGAAGGCAGTGTCGGTCCCAGGGGTGGCTCTCTGGGGGCAGAGGCAGTGGCTTGGGTTGGGAGCATGTTGTTGAGGGGACAGCCCTCAGTTAGAAGCCCCACTGCACTCTGTACTCCCCACCCCCCACCACACCCCTGCACAGCACTGACAACAATTCCAGCGACTAATGAACTGTGAAGTGTCTGCCTCTTGATAGGGTAACCGGCCATCAGTTAAACATGGTGGCCAACCTGTCTGGTTTATCCATGGTTTCCCCAATTTCAGCAATGAGTATGCTGCACCCCAGGGTGTCCCCCACCCCAGTCCTGGGCAAACCAGAATCCTTGGTCACCCTCCTTTGCAGACAGATGGAAATTTCCACGAACAGGGTCCCGATGTCTGTTACCTGTGGCTCTCCTGTACCCCGCCCCCCCGGACAGAGGATGCATCCAATAAAATATTTGCCAAACGGGAATTATGATTACCAGAAATCCGCAGTAGATATTTGCAGAATAAATGTCCCCTTGCCCGTAAATGAATTGTTTTTCATATGATAATATATTAACACAAAATGGGGCAGACTGGATTTCCAGATTTATCCGAAAGGAAAGAGATTTTTGTGTTAAGTAGAAAGTGCCGAAGAGAATGAGTTTCTCGGGATAAATCCTCTAAAAAACATCGGCCCATGGCCTCGAGGGGGTTGGTGCGGATTTCTTGAATTGGTCTGTAAACGGAGATTACGGACATCCAGATCCTCTCAGATACAGAAGCCAAAGCAGGAAAGACAGATGTTAAGCGAATGTGACAGTCAGTCAGAGTAAGAACTTCCCTTGTGTGTCATTTGCCATAGAAATGCCACAAACATTCCCTTGGGTGGGATGTGTCAGGCCCCAGCAGGCTTGGAGAGGTGACATGATTTCCTCAAGGACACATACAGAGTAGAGATTTGAAAGCCAGGCCCTGTGTGCTTGTTCCTTGCCCAATTCAACCGTTTCACGTTGGCCAGGGCCATGGCGATGACGTCCAGTGGCCAGTAGAGGGTTTCCAGAGGCCACCTAAGCTGGACAGACGCGTCTGTAACTGTAGGCTGATGGCCACTTGGCCAATGTTAAAAATGTGCGGAAAAGAGCCAACACGGCAGGCCTGGTGCACGTTTCCAAGGAAACCTGGAACCATGATGAACCCTTGGGCAATCCTTGGAAATGTGGCTCTCAGAAGGTTTATGATGTCAGCGATGGATGATTTTGTTGTGTTACACCTAGAGCAGTGGACCGGGACCCACCAGCTTGCTGGGTTGTTGTCGTGGGGGCTGAGATGGATGACATATTCCTGGTTTCACTGTGGGGGAGTCCTGAGTTTGAGTGGGCTGGGTGACTGCTAGCAGGATAAGTCTATCCTGCAACTTTCTACCCCTTTTTGGAATTTCTGGGATTCGTAGCCTCAGGTCAATGTACGTGCCTTGAGCTAAATCCACAAGGGCTTCCCCAGACCTCTGTAACTCAAAGATGCTCACAGACCTTTCCCCAAAGATGATATACGAAAGCCCATGAGCAGAGGTGACTCAAACTTAAGTCAACATTACCAACAAACAGACAAAATTGCCATCAGGCACCTCCGTGTGTGAGGAACCGAGAGGGACACCTCACTATATGTTCTTACCCAAAACGTATAATCCGAATCTGGTGATGAAAGCCAAATTTCAGAAAATCTGGGTGAAGAGTCTATGAGAGTTTTTATACTATTCTCTTACAACTCTTTGGGAGTCCCTTATGTGTCCCCTTCAAAAATATCATGGTCATGCAAGATTTTTTTTAAAAAGACAAAAAATAGCTAACAGAAGATGTCATATTAAAGGAGATGGAAGAGAATTGGCACCCAGATGGGACCCTGGACTGGGAGAAAATTCCGTGGAGACATCACGGGTGACTTGACAATCAGGTAGTAGTGCCGGATCAGTGATGACCTTCCTGGCTGGGATTCCGCACCGCGGCTTCGTGAGAGGATGTTCTTGCTCTTAGGAGATACACACGGGAACGTTTAGGGGTAATGGCGTGATGTCTTCAGTGACTGGGGAAAAGTAATATGCACACTTATCTAGAAAAAGAGGGGTGATGTGGCAAAATAGAACAAAATGTTAACAACAGGTGTGTCTGGGTGAATTTTTCATATTATTTTTGCAACTCTTCCCCAAGTTTGCTATTTAAAAACAAAAGTTGTAAGATAAAACATATACAAGTCTTATTTTATTTTATTTTATTTTAAAAGACTTTTTACTTATTTATTTGACAGATAGAGATCGCAAGTAGGCAGAGAGGCAGGCAGAGAGAGAGGAGGAAGCAGGCTCCCTGCCGAGCAGAGAACCTGATGCGAGATTCGATCCCAGGACGCTGGGATCATGACCAGAGCCGAAGGCAGAGTCCTTAACCCACTGAGCCACCCAGGCACCCCACAAATCTTATTTTAAAAAGAAAATATTCATGGGCACCTGGGTGGCTCAGTGGGTTAAGCCTCTGCCTTTGACTCAGGTCATGATCCCAGGGTCTTGGGATCGAGCCCCACATCGGGCTCTCTGCTCAGCAGGGATCCTGCTTCCCCTTCTCTCTCTGCCTGCCTCTCTGCCTACTGGTGATCTGTCTGTCAAATAAATAAATAAAATCTTAAAAAAGTAAAGAAAGAAAATATTCACACAAAGTTAGAAAATGTTAGGATCTCTACCATACAGACTTTGGGGACAAAATCACCCCAGCCTATAGGAGGCAGTGCGGTGCCCAGTGGCCAGGGTGGTTGAAAATTAAAGAAACAGTACGCTTGGCACTGACCCTGGCAGAGAGCGCCCGAGGCCCGGAGCCTTACCTGGAAGAGGAGAGCATCATTTCCTGGCAGAAGATGAGGAAGATGAGAAAAATCACTTCTGGGAGCAAGGGAGCTTCTAGAAGAATCCAAGGAGCTGGAAGCTCTGCCTCTGTCCTCAGAGGCCTCAGTGAGGGCAACTGTGACCTTTCGAAGCCTGTCCTTCCTGCCCCATGCGATCAGAGCCACATTATCTCAAGCCAAGGTGCAAAGGCTGAGTGTCTCCTGGGTGTAGGATCCTGTGGGACTGAGGAGGCCACCAGGAGAGGCCTGTGTATGTGCGTGTGCATGTATGTTTGTGTGCACACGTGTGTTTGAAGTGTGGAGGTGGGGGAAGCCCTCAAAGCCTTGCAGTTACCACTACATTGGGGGCAGCGAACAACCTCACTCCCCCGAGAAACCCACGTGGTGGCCATGATGATTTCAAAAGGGCAGGGCGGCGGCCGGCCCTGCGCGGGGACTTACTCCGTGTCAAGGATCACTTGAAATATTTCACCCCCATGAACGCTTAACCCTCATAACAACCCCGGGGAGTACCACTATTATCTCTTACTTTGCACGCGAGAGGTTGAAATGACTCACTCGAGGAGCTGGGAAGTTCTTGGCCAAAGTCAAGGTGGCCTCCCGAGCGCTTCTCACACACCCATTCTCGATCTTGCCCTCCTGGAGCATTGGCTGAGTCGCCAGTAGGAAGCAGCTCTGAGGAACGGTCCCCGGTGTTCTCATCACTCCGGGAGACGAGCCAACGGTTTGGCGCGACGGCGGCGACTTCATACACGGCCTCACGGCCTCACCCCTCCCTCGCTGCGCTGGTCACGGTTCTATCCATCGCTCAGGTATGGACCAAGCGCTTCAGCTGGCATTCGTGCGTCTCACACCAAGTTGGAAAAAAAGGATGGGTTCATCCATTTGGCATTTTGGGAGCATCTTAAGATATTTAAGTGTACCAGCTCAAGCGTTGGTGCCTTCCCATTAAGGAAAACCGAAAACCAAAAAACAAAACCCCCAGATAGCTGCCAAGCATACTCAGCATGATTTGTGCACACGGCTGGAGCCTCCTTCTGTCTCCCTCTGGAGGGTCATTTCAAGGGGAGCAGTCCTTGGGGGAAATGCTCTTGGTCCCTTCCAAGTTATTATAAAGGTTTATAGCCACGCCATGAGTCTGCGTTTTGGTTCATCTATAGGCCACTGCAAAGAAACACAGTAGCTAAGCAGGTTGCCTCTGCTCCGAAATTTTTTTCTTGCCTTTTTAAAAAATTATTTCTATTAACATATAATGTATTATTTGCCCCAGGGGTGCTCTGTGATTTTTCAGCATGAATAGCTGCTTAGCCTTGGCCAATGGGCCAAATTCTTTAAGTGCTTTAAAAAGAGTCTGTCGTGTCTGGGAGCCAGTGAAAGCCACGTGCACCTGCTTGGTGTCAGGAGATGGAGGGGCTCTAACCCCACAGCCACAAAGCTCTTCATCTAACACAGGTGTCCTCCAAAGCAAGTGTACAACAGCGTCACCTGGGGACCCTGCCCAGCCCCAGACAAGTCAACCAGCCTCTGCGGACAGGCTGCCCTGGAACCTACGCTCCCAAGCAACAAAATGGGCGAATGGGTTTAGGTCAGAAACGTACAGAGTCAATGGAAAGGCTGCTGTCCTTTTCTTCCATCGGCCAGCTACAGGCTAAGACTCCAGGAGCCACAGTCAGGAACAGGGCGTCTTCTCTAATGAGATCACAGTTTTAGGTAAATTAGTCCCCCTAAAATGCTCAGATGTTACCCATCTGTGGTTGTTTCTCATTCACAGGAACAAGAAAACCAGAGCAAGTAGTTCATACCTTGAGGCCTGAGGTCACTAAAATTGAGACAATGACGTTTCTGCAGTAGGCAGGTGTGTGGCAAGCCGTGTTTTCCACAGCGTTCCTCCCGTCTCTCATGTTCTTGTGCAACAGGACCTTGTCACGCCCCCGTCAAGAAGTACAGGTTCTTCCTTCCAGGCCCTGGGAACTGGGCTGCCTGTGGTTCTCTTGTAACTAACAGAACGTAGTGGGCGTGATGGCGCGTGACTTCGGAGGTCAGGTCGGAACAGGTCCCGAGGCTTCTACCTGGTTCTCTTGGAATAGTCCCTGTTGGGGTGCTCCTGCTCAGACCCCAGTCCCCACACTGGGAGAAACCCAAGCCACGTGCATAGGCTCCACCAACCAACTTAGAAGCTGGCCTTCAAGTCATCCCAGCCCATGTGCCGAGAGCTGAGAAGCCTCCAGGTGGCTCCAGCCCCAGGCCACTCGTGTCTTCCCCACTGAGGCTTCCATCCATCCCTCCTCACTCCACGCACCTTCCTGACCACAGAGCCCCAAAGCATGAGAAAATGGTTCTCGCTCAATGCCATTAACTTTGGGATGCTTGTTCTACAGCAGGGATAGCCGAAATAATGGGGCTTTCCTGTGTCCTGTCATGAGGATTCTTGGGTGATGGATCCCTGGGGATAGGGACCCTCAGGGCATCCAGGTCCTCTAGGCTCTGGTTAAGAGACCAGCTGGTTCAAATCAGCTGGGTTCAAATCCAATCTCTTCCCCTTACCAGCTCTGTGACCTTGGGCAAGTTATTTAACCTCTCTGTGCCTCTCAGTTCATCTGTGTAGTGGACATAATAACAGCCATCACGAGTGGGATGTCATGAAGACTAACTATATTAATGTACAAACAGCCGCTGGTTTGCCGGCAGAGCTCTAAGTGTTGGCAACATCGGCACTTTGCACAGGCCTTGGCCCGAATTTGATCACTGGAGGGTTTACTCTGATCGCGTGGGCATTTGTACTTGGAGGATAGTCCTCTTTCTTCATCTCAGGTAGTGTGTGTCCCTCCTTGTCTGTGAGCCGGCAACTCGGGCCATAAAGAAAGATGCTGCCTTCCCGCCGGAAGGAGCTGGAGCGTTCCCGGGAAAAGCACCCCGGTGAGATCGAGAATAAAGCGAAGCAGGGGAGAACCGGGCGGAGAAGCTGGCAGGAAGGAAGCCTGGCCTGGGTGGGCAGGTCGGTGTGTTACTGGGGCGTGTGCTTCCGTGTGTGCGCGTGTGTTACGTGTGTGCGCTGTGTGTGTGGATATGTGTACGTGTGTATATGCATGTGCATGTGGTGTGTGTGTACACATGTGGGGGGGACCCCAGGGCGGGATGGAAGAACGCCTCTGGAGAAGTGAGCCAGCCTTAGCCAGCGAAGGGCACACGAGATGTGAGTCCTGCGCTCCGAGGTTTAGGAATCGGGGGATTTTATGCAAGGTGGCAGCCAGCTCGGTGATGGGAAGGCCCCCTGAGACAGGGCCTCTGGCAGTGGGGAAGGGGGCATGGGGTGGGGGGCCCGAGACAAGACACAGGCGTGACAACCGGCGTGGTTCCCGAGAGCGGGGTACCGTCCAGGTCCTCAGCTCACGCGGGGACAGCCCTCTTCCGTGTCCTCCAGCCTGGAGGGATCGATCCAGCTCTCCGGACGCGGGTGTGTGTGGCCACACGACTCCGTTCTCGGGCTGATCTCTCTCTTCCTGGTGAAGGAGCACGCGCCACCGTCCCTGGTCCCCACACTGCGGAGCCCTCCTCGCCCCTTCCCTGTTCCGTCTGCTGATCGCCGCCCCCCCTGCCGCCCAGCAAACCGCATCCAGGCGCGTGGACCGATGAACCTGGGGGGACGGGCTGCTGTAATCATTTTAAAGACTTGACTTGACTTTCAGGAAAGCGCTGAGTATGATGAACTGTGTCCGGCAATCCGCAGGGGCCGGCGCCGTTGTTCCAGACACCTGCGGGCGGTCTTCCTGCAGAGGGTCCCAGCCGCGGCCCCGCTCGGCCGGAAGAGCAGCTTCAGCTCGTAATCACCCAGCGGTGTGGATGTGCCAGGGGTTGGCACATCGTGGGTACTTCATAAACACTTGCGGGACGAGCGTGCATGAAAAATGGAATGGAAGGCACCGGCAGTTACGAGGCCCTGATTAAAATTGTTCTCACTGAAATCTCCCAGCCAGGAGCAGCTGTGATTTCCAATGTCACCCACGCTAGACGCAGGCTTGTTCGTAGCTGGGCACTCCAGAACGGAGGAAAAAGAGCAGAATAAGGGACCAGCTCATGCTGTGCACCTGCCTCAGGTGACAGGACCCGCCTGTCCCCACCAGCCTCGGCAACCCCCACCCTCTTTAATGGCAAGTTCCCAGCCCATGGGCCAGGGGCTCCAAGGGTTTTAGAATGGGGTCGAGCAAATTCGTGCCCCTGGAAATAGCACTTGAGTGGCAGGTGTGGCCTCTTGAGGATGCTCTCGTGGGTGACCTTACCTGGTCATTGGCCCCGCGCATTGGCTGCTCCCCACACCGGATGGGCCTCCGTGTGCAGCCCGGTCCACCTGTCCAGGTAAGCGCAGTAGCCCATTAGTTCCCACGTCTGCGTCTTTCAGGGGGGTGCAAACTTCTTTCTGGCTTCCCGTGGGCATGTTTTTGGGCCTCCAGGAACCACCTCAAGCCCCGTGGGGCTCTCCTCTGGCAGTGTGGGCCTCCCCCAGGGTGACCGGCCTCCGGCAGACTCGACAGCCTTCTCCGCGGCAGGGGAAGGCGCATCGCGATCCGGCAACTGCTTCTTTACCACCTCCGGACGCCCAGGTCCCCCAGAGGAGTGACCTTGAGAAGCAGAGATGCGTATTTCGGCGTCCCTAAAACTTGAACTGCTTTCAAACCTTGCAGGCAGTTCTTTTGCATAGATCCCCATTAAAATCAGTGGAAAACTGTCAACTGCTAAGGGCTGATTTGAAGTCCAATGCGCTATCCATTGCTCTACAGAGCCTGTGGATTACCGCAGTCGCCTAAGGGCTGATGGGAGAAAGCTGAGTGATTCAGAGCGGAGTCCGGGGAGCAGGCTGGATGATCAAACTGGAATAAATAGGCAGTTTTAGGCGAGAACTAGGGCTGCCTTAAAACAACCAAACTGGTTTTCATATGTGACTGTTCACCTGAACTTTCCAAGTACCACATAGATGTCTTGGGCAAAGACAGCTGTATTACTAGAAGGTGTTTGTTTGTTTGTTTGTTTGTTTGTTTTTAAAGATTTTATTTATTTATTTATTTATTTGACAGACAGAGATCACAAGTAGGCAGAGAGTCAGGCAGAGAGAGGAGGAAGCAGGATCCCCCTGAATAGAGAGCCCGATGCGGGACTCCATCCCAGGACCCTGAGACCATGAGGCTGAACCCACTGAGCCACCCAGGTGCCCCTGAAAAGTATTTTTTTCCCAAACTTGCCCACAAGGATCTTCACTTAGACGGACGAATGTAGGTATGTTTGTTTTAAAAGCCGGTCTTACTGGTTTATTGCCACAACAAGCAAGGTCTAGAAACAAATCTGAATAAGCCGGAACCACCAAGGTGATGTCGCCCAACAGACATCAGCCCACTCGTTCTGTAAGGGGGTCTAGCTTTAGAAAGTAATAGTTATTTTGTGTCTCTAGGGACTGTTTCCCCTTTTCTTTCCTTTCAGGCTTCACAAAAGTAACAGGGGCCTCTGAGTGACCGATACTCTCATGGGAGACTAGCCTTAGTCCCTAAGATCCCACGGAGGCTTCCCCGAAGACTATTTCTGCCCTCTCTCCTAAGTGGCTACACTCGGGTCATTTGGAGTTTTTAATGGCAGACCCACTTAGCAATCCACCCGGCACCCATCCCTGCCCTCCGCCCTGTTGGCAAAGAACCACCCTTCAGCCCAGATAAATGCATTCCTCTTGCAGCCAGAGGCCCACCGGATGAAAACAGAAGTCACCTGGCTTCTGCAAATGTCTAGCTTTCCTGATGAAAGGCACAGACATGGCCACGGCCGCCCCTTGTCTCCCATGATGTCTGGGGCTGCAGCAGCCCTTTTGAAACCAAGAGGAAACAAGACTGAGGATGAAAAAGCAAGTTGAGGGTGCCTGGGTGGCTCAGTGGGTTAAGCCGCTGCCTCCGGCTCGGGTCATGATCTCAGGGTCCTGGGATCGAATCCTGCATCGGGCTCTCTGCTCAGCGGGGAGCCTGCTTCCCTCTCTCTCTCTCTCTGCCTGCCTCTCTGTCTACTCTGTCTACTCTGTGATCTCTCTCTGTCAAATAAATAAATAAATAAAATCTTTAAAAAAGAAAAGAAAAGAAAAGAAAAAGCAAGTTGATAAGGTCAGGGACGAGCCTGGGTCCCTGATGCCATTGTTCAGCAGTGGAAGCAAGGCCAGCCATCTCAGGCTTCTGGGCTTCTTAGCATCTTCACAGCATGCCATTTGCTGTGGCAACTAGGCTCTCTGCTCTCACCAGCCTGACCTAACACACCGGCCATCCCTCATGCAGCAAACACATGACAAGCACAGCTGTGCGGCCGGCAGGCGGGGTGGGAAGAGCCATGGATGGAACACTGAGGCTGGTAATTCTGGTCTGGACAGGATTCTGGAATCAATAGTTATAACATAATTTTTAGTTTCTTATGTAAAGTGCACTAAGGCAATTGTGTATTAGTAGTTTAAATTTGCAAATGACTCATGTGCTTGGGAGGCCATAATCTTTAGTGGGTGGCAGAGAAGGGGATCCGATGCTGTTAAGACCCCTGCTCAGGGGAGATGGGAAAGGAATCGAGTTTAGCTCTCGCCTGCTCTGTGCCCACGCTGTGCCCACACTCCTCCTACGTGGGCCCACTGAGTTCCCGCACGCACTTTGACAAAGAGGCCGTATTCTCTCTTTTATACATTTTGAACACCAGGCTCAGAGAGGTTAAGTCATTTGTGCAGAGTCACACAGCTGGGAGAGCGGAGCTCAAGGATGATTCATGCACGACTACACTCAAGTCACAATTTCTTGCGGAAACCTGTCGGAGAAGAGCCCCGTCCCCACCCGAGAAGCATGCAGTTTCTTGGGAGAGGGCAAAATTCCTAATGTTAGAGGTTCCTGAATTCCTCCCTTGATGCATTAGCTGAAGGAAATTGCTGGGTTGCTCTCTGGAATATTTAGGGAGAATGTGAATTAGGAGCTGTTGAAAGAGACATTAATAGATGTGAAGTTTCTGTCATGATTCAACCAATGCCTTGTTCATAAGTAACAGACCGGAGAGCCCATCTGTTTAATTCTCCTCTCTTCTTGCAGGGACACAGCGGAACAGGGATCGAGTCCCCCTCCCCCAGCACAGCCTGCGAAGCCCTCCTCCCGCTACCTGTATGGAAAGGGCTCGGGGTCCGCGTCTCACGTGGTGTAGGCAAATAATCCGTGTCCACACCATCTGTTCGGTTACCTTCATCTCTACCCAGAAAAGTCCTGAGTGCCGACCTGTGCCGGAGCGAGTGGACTGAGGGGGTCTGCAGGCCAGTGGGCTCAGCTGACGTCTTTTTCCGCCACTGTCCCTAACGCCCCCTCGGGAGGAAGGGAGGAGATTAGATTGCTCCAGGTCATGAGCCGAATTGTGTCCCCCCCACCGCCCCCCATTCATATGCAGAAATCCTGAGCCCCAGTACCTGCTCAGGGGACCTTGTTTGGAAACCAGGTGCAGATCCTCAGCCCCATCACACGGGTGTCCTTCCGGAAGGGAAATCTGGGCACAGACACACCCACACGGAGCTGGGCACAGGGTGAAGGGCCCACGAGCCAAAGGAGTGTGGGAGATGCCCCGCGTGCCCCCAGAGCAGGGGGGAGGCATGCGGCAAAACGGGGCACACACCTACGTGTACATGCGCATATGTACACGTGTGTGTCTATGTGAATGCGTACATGTGTGAGTGTGTACATGTGTGTGAGTATGGGTGCGTGTGTGAGTGTGTATGTGGGCGTGTATATGAGGGTACATGTGTAGACATGAGTATGGGTGCCTGTGTGCATCCTGTGTGAGTGTGTATGAGTGCGTGTGTGGATGTGGGACCATGGGAGTCTATGTGCGTGTGCACACGTGTGGACGTGTGGGTGAGTGTGCTAGCAGGTGAGAACGGTGTGTGTGTGTCTGTGTCTGCGTTTGTGAATGTGTGTTAGCGTGTGCATATCTGTGTGCATGTGTGTGTGAGTGAGAGAGCGAACACATGGGCGAGAATGAGTGTCTTGTGCCATAAATATGTACACAAGTGTGATGGTGTGTGGGGGAGCGTGTGAGGGAGTGAGTCGTGCGCCAGGCGTCACCATAAATCTGTCAGAGGTTTTGTGGCCTGTCACTCTCCTAGCGGAGTCTGAATTCCCCACGGAGAAGAGACCACTGAGGGGTCCCTTGCTGTGCCTGGAGAGGGTTTGGGTCTCAAAGGGGCCGAGGGTTTCTGAGCCTCCTGACGCCTGGTGCCTGCAGACAAGGGGGGTCCTTGGGAACAGACTCTGGACACGCACCGCAAGGAAGGGAAGAGGCTGGTCAAGGCATTTTTATGGGATGGGAACACTGGGAACGCCTCCTTGTTCCACACTGGGAATAATTTAATATTTCACCATCTCCCCATATAATGCCTACCACACAGACTGAAAAGCAGATTCTCAAGAATTTTTAATGCCTATGAAATCTGCTTGTGGGGCGCCTGGGTGGCTCAGTTGGTTAAGCATCTGTCTTTGGTTTAGGTCAGGATCCCAAGTCCTGGGATCCGAGCCCTGCCCCTTGCTCCGCGGGGAGCCTGCTTCCCCTTCTCCCTTTGCCTGCCCTGCCTTGTGTTCTGCTTGCTCTCTCTCTGTCGAATAAATAAATAAATACGATCTTAAAAAAAAAAAAAAAAAGGAAAGAAAGCTGCCTGCGATGGTGGAAAACAGTAGTATCGGAGCGACGCCAGAGCCTGCAATGTTTTCTGCACTTACTTCTGGAGTTTGAAGTCAAGGTCACCACTTGCTAGCTGTGTGACCTTGAGCAGGGAGCTTCCCTCTTTCACTTGGTTTCTTCATCTATAAAATGGGAATGACAAGAGTGCCAACCCCTAGGCAATGGTGTGAAATTAAAAAGATGTCCTGTTACAAAGCACCTCCCCACACACCTAATTTGTAGGGTTGCTGACTATTTCGGGAATAGACACAGGCTGCTTCCACTGTCCCAAAGTGGAGTGTTCCTGTGAAAACTCTACTAAGCCAAAATGCAAAACAAAGAAGCAGTTACCACTAATTGATGTGAACATTTTTGAGCCATCCCAGACCCCCCTCAAAATAACCTCTTTTAGGCTTTTCTGATACCTTAGGGCACCCTGCTGATGGAGGCACAAAATCCATGGAGATAAAGCCCAGATGCTCACAGACACAGAGTCACAGCTGGCCTCCGGGACACTGAGCTGCTGGTGGGTGGGGGGGGAGCTCTCTCGCTGCTGCTGGGGGTGGGGGTGGGGGTGGGGAGGGCACACTGTTGCTCCATCCTTTACAGGCTCACGTCTGGGTGGAACCGATGCTGGACACTCTTGTTGCTTTTCACCTTCTCTCCTACTAGTGAAAATCCTCTTTGGATTTCTTTCAGTTAGCGAAAACAGGTTTCTCGTGAAAGTGAAGTGAGGTCTTTCCTAACACAAATTTTCCAAAAGTGAGAGGCACTGGGCTCCCGTCATGGCCACTTTCAAGCTCTGGATGGTTTAACGACCAAGTCACAAAATTTTCGAGGACTTTGCCGTCACCCTCCCAAGCTAGCTGAGGTGACGGGAGCAAACCACTGCCCAGGTCTCGCTGGGAATAAAGTCATAAATGTAAGCGCTTGGAGCAATGCGTAGCACAAAAGACAAATACCACCCTCACTGCCAAGCTACTGTATTTTGAAACATGGAACAAAATAAATCCGCAGGAGGAGCGAGCCACGGGCCGGTGACACGGCGTGATGGGCCCGGGGCCATGATCGAGCAGGTCTGTCCATCTGAGGTCCGAAAACCAATTTTCAAATACATACGTGGCTAAGATGAAGTTCACCAACGTGCTGAGGGCTGGGATCGAGGGCAACATGCATAAGGTTGAGGGTTTGCCACGGTTCGCACAATCAGCACATACAATGATGTACTAATTGGATTTAGTTTAAAGGTGGGGGGAGTTCTGAAGGTGATAACACATCTCTCGGGAGGAGGCTGGGGAGACCCGGCCGCGGAGGGTGCCTGTGGAGGGGTCCCTCCACACGGCCCTAGCTGCTGCAGGACGGGGCCCTGTCATCTCCCAGAAGCGGCTCAGGACGCCTGCGTTCCTTCAGATCCAAAGGGTTGATGTTTTTTGGGCACATCCCGCCTCCCAGCACAGCGAGCCCAAACCAGTCACCCCTCTGTCCCGGGCTGTGGGCATTACTGTTGTGGGCAGCAGGTTGAACGGTGCCCCCTCCCCGCTCCCTGCCCAAGTCATGTCCACCCGGAGCCTCAGAGGAGACATCATTTGGAAATAGTCTTTGCAGATGTAATTAAGATGAGATCATTCTGTGTTCCGCTGGAGGACGATGGGCCCCTCACCAAACGCAACCACTATCTTTATAAGGAAGAAGATGGCCATGGGATGTCAGGGCAGAGATTGGGGTAAGGCAGCTGCAAGCTAAGGAACCCCGAGATTTGCCAGCAATCCCTACAGCCCGGGAGAGAAGCAGGGAACAGTCCTTCCTCCCCAACGGGACATCTGAAGTGTGTCGTCCACTCCCTGCACAAAAGGGAAGGGGAAACAGGCTGCTGACCCTGGGCGGCCCAGAGGAAGGGGCCCCAGCTCTGGGCCCCCATCCCCCCACCCCCCTGGGCTGGCAGTGCCCAGAGCCCCACGGCCACCCTCGAAGGCTGGCTGCTTGCCTCTCCCAGGCTCATCACCACCTGCCCAGCTGCCCGCCCCTCCCCCAGGGCATCAGGGACGATCGGACTGCTGCCGACTGCCGACTGCCGACTGCTGGGAAGGCCTAGCCCAGCAGCTTAATAGTCACTTCGGAACTAGACCGATGGCAGATTAAGGGTTGCTAATTTGGAACCAGGGACTGATGTTCTATAAAAAGCAGAGGCTTTGGGATCTGTTTCGCTTTTTTTTTTTTTTTTTTATAAAAGTAAGCCATTTTAGAAAGTCTTCCTACACAAAAGTGATGAAGTCAGAGGAATTAGTCTGCTTCCCTCACCGGTTTCTTCTTTGGGGCGCCCTCCTTTCCAGCTTCCTGTCCAGTCCCTCCACATCCCCCCAGATGTCCCTGCCCCACGCTCGGGGGACGAGACTTGTCCAGGCTGCTCCAAAACGGGTCCGCAGCTCTAAAGAGACGCACCCATCCTTCTAGGAGTCCAGGCACAGAGAGAGATGTCGGGGTGGCAGGGACCCACCTAGTAGTCCTGGGGTGGGGGGTCCAGCGCTCCTGCAGGAAAGGGTGGCTGGTGACAGAGGGGGTGCCTGGGAGTGGGAGACTGTCCCAAGGGCCCATGTGACTCCCGATGGCCCTGCCAGAGTGTCTGCATTTCAGAAAAGCAGTACAGGGAGAAGACCCTGGGGAATGAGTTGCTCATTTATTCCGAGGAGTGAGGAAGGCCTTCCGGGGACCCTGCGAGTACAGGCCGGAGGCTCCACGGAAGTGACCCTAAACTCTTGCCCGGGATGGACACACAAGGAATCTGTGTCCTTCCTGATGCCAGGCACACCAAGGCCTGGAGACGTCGCCGCCTTCTCCTCCTTGGCCTGCAGAGGGAATGTAAGGAGAAGGCAGCTCCGGGCTGGAAAAACCCAGAATGTTGAAAGTGACTGGGAAAACGAGCTTCAGGTCGTTTCCTATCTTTATCCCGCAGAGCGCACGTTAGCAAGCACAGTAACTTCGAAAAGCATCTGTGTGAACACGCACATGCACGCACACGCACACACGCACACACCCTAAAGGGAACGCATCTCCAGAAAGCAAATGAGGTACCATCTGGGAGCCTTGAGTGAACCAATGTCAGCTCGTAAAGTCCTTTTTTTCCCTTTTTGTTTTTGAGATTCGCCCCAAACCTGTTCTTCTGGCCCATCATAAGCCACTCGATGCGGAAGCCAAGCCGTTCCTCCCTGGAAAGATCCCTGGCTATGCAGAGGCCCCCACTCTCTCAGTGGCAAGTTCCAGGACATTCGTTTGAGGCCCCAACATCTGCTGTGTAGCCATTGAGAGAAATTATGAGAAGCCGTCAAGGCGGAGAGGAACAGAGGCCAGCGTTAGGAAGCAGGGCTCGGAGTTAGTGGGGGCCTTCGGGGATGAGCTCGCCCTGACCTCATTAAGAACAGGGCCTCCTGGGCTGAGGGGGCATCGTGGCTCACAGACCTCCGGACGGCCCTGCCCCTGTCAGCGGGGCACTTGAAGCCACCTGTTCTTTGGGACACAGGTCTGGGAAGGTCCCTGTCACAGGGAGGGGACAGGAGGCCACAGAACCACAATGGCAGGACTAGGGAGAGGCCCACCCAGCCATCCCATGAGTGAGGTGACCCCTTCGCAGAAAAGGCGCCTATCTGGTGACAAGCCACCTCTGCCTTGGGTGTCTTCGCTTTCTCCGCCGGTCCACTGAAGTATCGTATCGCGTCTACTCCAGACTGTGTGTAATGCCCTAATAGTACAATAATTACAGAGCGTAACTTGTAGACTTACATATGGTATCATACAGTGCATTTTATAAATTATATAATACGCATAATAGTATAGTAATTATATAATATAATACAACTTAAAGTGTGATAGGATTTATAGCACATACGGGTCTGTGATTTCTGTCAGATGTGTACCCACCAGCATAATCAAGACGAGCACAGAACAGATCTAGCACTTTCGAAACTCTGGATCCTGATGCCCCTTTGGAGGCGGCCTTCCTCCGACCCCGGCCCCTGTGACCCCCTCTGTCTTCTGCCCTGTCCTGGAGGCCTCTGGAGCCTGCCTTCTTTCCGAGGGTTGTCTATCCTAAGTGACTGGATCTTGGTTGTGCAGCTTTCTCATCGGCTCCACTGGTCCCACCGTGTTATTTTCAAGTTTAAACATTTTATTAACAGCCAGATCCCGCTTGATTTTATTCTGACTTTCCAGGCTTTAAGGGAAGCAAACTCAGCCAGAATATTTGCAAATATACTTCTTAGCTTATCATGTTTTCAGCTGGAAGAACTGCCTTGGTTGACAGTTAGTCACGACCTGAGCACGACCTTAAATCATTTTTGATTCATGTCAGCCTCCTGAAATGTGTTTGGCAGGGCTTCCCCGTGACTGGTATACTGGTATTATATATTTTTTTAAAGTCCCCAACACATGAAATCCCCTTCCAAACTTAGACCAGACCTCACTAAGTAACATTCCTGAAATGTCTACGATCGGTTCATCTGGAACTAGACAAACCCAGTAGGAGAAGGACCTAGAATTGTCACTGTTACCAAGCAGCCCACCCCCACCCCCCTGCCAGGAGAGGGCCCCTCGGCCAGTGGGGTTGCTGGAAGAGCTCTCCTGACCCATGATGAAAGATATCATGCGTCAGAGCAAACTAACCAAAAGTCACGCAGGGTGCAGAGGCCTGGGGGCCTGGGGCTGATGGTGAGGATGCCCACTTCCCAGGGACTCTTCCCACCACAGGCCGCTGCGCACCTGCCGCACGGCCTTCCTGGAGATCCTACCATCCTCTTTTAGGAGACTTTTCAGCCGCTCCCTGCCCTGTCCTGGGCCCCAAGCTGGGTGGAGAGGAGGGAGTTTGCATGGCAAAGCCTAGAAGGGGAAAACTCCAGGTGGAAGGAATGTGTTCAGACGCTTATGACTCAGGGTGTTTGGCGGGAGCAGCAACCGGAGGAGAGGGAAGGTGAGGGGAGAGGAGAAAAGGAAGAGGCAGAAGGAGGAGGGGAAGCCAGGGTTGCTGGGCCAGGCTGGAGCGAGCCCCGGGGTCCCGTGGAGCAGTCGAGGTCTTGTCCATACCTGTCCCTGTTCCTGACTCTTCCTTTTATCCTTCACCGTTTAATGACTCCCTTCAGCAGGTAGAAGGTTTCAGGGGAAGAGCCCAAGCCCTAGGACCCCAGGACAGAGGGGCTCAGACCAGGTGATGGCCGTGAGAACGTTCCAGAAGGAGCGTAATGGAAGACAAAGGACTGACCTGTGGTCTTGCATCCAAGCATGGTGTGTTGTGAAAGTGTGTGTTGTGGAAGTGTGATGTGTGTGTGTGTGTGTGTGTGTGTGTGTGTGTACACGCCGAATGGCCCCCGGTCAGGGTCAGGAGCTCTGCTCTTCCCACCTGCCCCGGGGAGAGCCGCCGGCTCTCCAGGGCAGCCCAGGCTCTCCCAGGAGGGAGCAGGTGGCGGGCGCGCTTGCCGCCATCGCCACACCCACCACGGAGCCCGGCTCCTACGACGAGAATAAACCGCTTGGGAGAACACGCTGTGCAAGGTGGAAAGGAACAAATAGAAAGTCCCCACGCCTCCCACGCCTGTGGGACTTCTGGCAGGAGAGGGGATGACGGGAGGCTGAGGCAGAGGCTCGCAGCGGGGCTGGCTGCTGTGCAATTAAGTACTTGTTCCTTTCGGTGTCGCCCACTTCCAAGGAGTCGCTGTAAACATTCGCTTTGGGATTACCCTGCGCCCCCTCCCCCTTGACACCCAGGGACACATAAAACAAATCGTTTAAAAAAACAGCCTGAGAACATCCAGCCTGGAGAAGGACACTGGTCAGGATTAGCTTACAGCGATCTTATGACAGCGCCGTGGGGTGCTGGGGGAGGGGGACCGAGCTAACTTCTGCACCGTGGAGGCCACTGTTCTGATTTCGCTGCAGGATTCTGAGACCTGACTGGCGGTGCTTCAGCTGCAAATCAGGCAAACCTTGTTTTTTTTTTCCTTCACATCTTTGGGTTGACATGGAAACGCTGCTGAGCCCGCCCCAGCCCCATCTCGGGAGACTTGCCCCACTCCCGGGCTGCCGCTGGCCACCCTCTGGGCCTCCGCTGAGTTGGCTAAGGGGGTGCGTGGGGCGCTCGCCCACGAGTAATCCACGAGGCAGCCTGCAAAGTGGACTGGCATGGAGAGTCTTGCCCAACAAGGTGAGCATGGGGCCGTCAGCTTCCTGGTTTCTAGAACTCCTCAAGCAGGAGCAGAGGGCGAAGCCGCAGTCATCTTCAGCAGGTGCAGCGAGGCCATGGCTGACCACAGTGGAAGAGAAGATGAGGCAGATAAAGGGTGTGGGGTCCCGAGTAAGGAAGCCGGCGCTGTGGACGGCCCCGTGAGCCCCGGCCAAGGTGGCCTCCCCCGCCGCAGACGCTCCTGGGGCCCAGGTCACCACGCCCAGCACCCTCGGGATGTCCATGTCCAGTGTCGCCCAAGCCTGGCCCACACATGTCGTGGCTTGGACCGTCAGGAGGTTCTGGACCCTGTTACCTCTGGGACAATAAACTCCATCTGCCCCTTGAGGGAAAAAGGAAAATCCAAGTAACTAAATCAGCCTCCACCACGCAGGATTTTAAAATTTGTACTGGTGGGTGCCTGGGCCGCTCAGTCGGTTCAGCATCCGTTTTCAGCTCCTGGGATCGGGTCCTGGGTTCGAGCCCCGCCTTGAGCTCTGTGCTCAGCAGGGAATCTGCTTCTCCCTCCCCCTCCCCCTGCTCATGCTCTCTCTCAAGTAAATACATAAAATCTTTAAAAATAACCTTCGCAATGGGATGGGGCCAGGATCAGAGCCCCAGGGCCTGGCACTCCTGTAGGTGGGCGATTCCCGGCCAGGCCACTCTCCGCTCCTGGCCCGCCCTTCCCCTCCCACCAGCGTCCCTGGAGTCTACTCATTAACTATCCAACGCAACCCATCTCTGTTCCAAGTCTGTAAAGACGGATCCAGTGACCGCGGGGTGTGGGGCCATGCAGGGGGCTGTGGAGGATGACGGAGGGCGGAGATAGGATGTGAATGTTCATCGGGAGAGGCACAGGGAGGAAGCGGGAGGGTGGGGATGAAGGCAACCCGGAGCCCCTGAGGCTGTGTTAGTGATCGCGGGCGGCACATTATCTCTGATGGTTCTCTCGTCAGCTGCTCTGAACTAGTTCCCCTGAAAGTCCATCCGCGCGCAGCAGAAGCGGGGAAAGGTAACACGACGTTAACAAAAACCAAGGCCATCTTGGCCAAACAATCAAGGTCAGCACCAGCCGCGATTAAGTCCTGTTGATAATACGGGCGCTTGATAGGGTGTGCGATGAATACGGAGTTCACCTCGGTGGCCTTTCTCCAAAACCCATCGTCTCCATCTATTCATTACAAAAATACCAGGCAAATTCTGATAGAAAAGCATCCTACAATATTCTTGACACAACTCCTCAAAACCCTCAAGGTTATCAAAAACAAGGAAAGTCTGAGAAACTGTCACAACCCAGAGGAGCCTGAGAAGACAAGACAGCTAAAGGCAGCGTGGAATCCTGGATGGGATCCTGTGACAGAAAGTGAATATGAGGTGAAAACGAAAGAAATCGGAATAATCTATACACTTCAGTTAATAACACCACACTGATACTGACTCATTGTTTGTAGCAAATGTGCTACACACTAATGATCGCTATTGGTAATAGGGGAAGCTCGGAGCACGGCATGTAGGAACTCTACTATATCTCAATATTCTGTAAATGTAAAACTGTTCTAAAAACATCTATTAAAAAAAAAACAAACAATACCCTGTGGCAGTGAGATTTGGGATGGCCAGTCTGAGAACCAGCATCTCCAGTTCCCCGGTTTTCATTATCTTTTACTAAAGCCATTTTCGCAGAAGCTAGGTGCGGTGGGAATTCTGTAGTTTGCAACTAAGAACCTCAACCAGGATATGCTTTTCCATATTTACACGACACTGAAAAAAAGAAAGCTGCAGGAGATCTGGTGTCATTTTCCATTTTGAATTACAGTCATTTTAGTAGAAAGGCAGGATAATGTGTATGAAGTATCTGGGGACTGAATCGGGGCTAATGAGATAATATTTGCAAACCACTCTGAGCCCCCCCGAGCCCCCGAAAGGCAAGGAACACATATTATCATCATGAGACAAAAAATTTTTAAAAAATGCTTTCAAATTTTGGCAGGAAGGCGGATGTAAGTGGAAATCAGTTCAATTACTCTTGCCTTTCAAAACAGACAAGTTCTATAAAAGTTAAAGTGGTTTTTTTTTTTTTTTTTTTTTTGTAAATCAAATTCCTCCTTCCTTCCTGTGTCAAACATTACTGTTCTATGATCTTTCAATTATTTTTGTCTGGGCTCCCTTTGACAATGTACCCCAGCAGTTCTAGTTTCTTTGCTTTCAGGTTCTCTGGCAGGATATTCTCATATTTCAAAATCTATCCCTGTTTTGAGAAAAAAAACAAAAACCCACAACCATCCCAAACCATTTGCTTTCCTTTGATGTTATTTGAAATTTCAGAACAAATAACATGATCGAAAGAAAATCATTGCAATGGTAATAATAGCAGAAAATGATTTTTTTTTCCTTAAAGACGCATTTAAAAATATTGTCAGCTCATCGAAACATTGAGTAAGCTTGGAGTACATTTGTCCTTCCCGAAGAGGAAGGTAGAGCTGTCACTGTCACTGCCCCTCAGCATCAGCCTGTTACGCAGTTTGGTTCTTCAGAGTCTGTAGGGAGGAATAATATGTCGGTAAAAGTTGGATAACTATGAGACTGCCTTCTCTCTCAATTTAAGGTGAAATACATCTTCTAGAAATTCTCCAGTGTGGTTGCATCTTAGTTAAGACCCTGCTGTGATTAGCAGGGACTGTGGGACGGACTGCACTTGACCCACCTTCAACCCAAGCTAGGTTTTTGGGGTTTAGTGTTTTGGTTTTAAATCTTGCAAAAGATCGTAAGAATTAGCTAATGCATTGCAGAACACTTTGCACCATGACCCTCATACGATCTTGTTAGATGCATGGCCTATTTCCTAAGATGTAACTGAAAACGGTTTAATTCACCATTTTGCAAACACGTAGCAAGAGTTGCCAGTTTCAAAACTCTGTCAATGGAATGGCGTCCTTCCTGTTCTCCGGGCAGTTCAGCATTTTAGGATTTTTTTGATGTGCCACACCTACCTCCTGGCCCCAAATTCAGTTTGGCAAAGATATTTGATGTGGCAACTAATTAGAAATCCAATTTAAATGACACAGGAGATTCACTGACAGCCATAATGAAAGCCAGACGTGGGCTGATTTCGCAGAAGGTGGATGGATGGCTCAGTTATGTGATGCAGAAACCCGAGTTGTCCTCTTGCTATTCCTTTTGTATAGTTTTATTGGGAGAAGTGTTCCCCTTGTGGACCTGTAGAGGTCAAAGCCACCTATTTCCTCCCTAACATCCAGTGGGAGACAGAGTGGGTCTGTCTGCCAATCTCCCAGGTGTGAGGGTCACACGATCATCCCACGACCAGTGATGGGACAGGCACCGTGAGGCACTGATATGCAATAAGTCAGCCCAGATGCTGGAATGGGGAAGTGGTTTCGCCTTTCCCCTCAAACCTTAGGCTTCTCCTGGACAGAGCAGGTGCATCCAAATGAAAATCTACTTCCCCTTAGGAAGGGGGAAATGGCAACAGAGGCTCCCGCCAGACCCCTTCTGCTCTGCAGTGATTGTCTGTTATCAAAGTTATCTTTGGTAAAAGCTCAAATTTCAAAATTTCTTCTTGGACATGTTTTCTGGCACAGATGGAATATTAGGGGGAAAGGGAGCTTATTGATAAGCTCCAAAAAGAGATTTTTCAGTCATGCCGTCTAGAAAATAGTCCCTAAATTCAGCCAATACTCGCCCTAGATACAAATTCATTTTTTTGAAATTCTTGAAACTCATGGAATTCTTTTCAAGAACTTTGTCTGTGAAAGTTTTCAGTTGAAAAAAAGGTATACAAAGACAATTTTAGCAAGGATTCCCAGCATCCATGGCTTGACTGGGCGCTAAATATCTTTAATAAGGGGAAGTTTATATTCAAACTTCCAAAAATAGTTGTCAAAGATGATAGAGCTTTGCGGAAAGATATTATTTTCAGATGTTTACAGATGCCTGTCTTCTCTCTAGGATTTCAAAAATACATCTGCCTCTTGCAGCAGGTGAAAATGTGTATTTCACTTTGTCAATCAACAAACCTCGGGGCAGCACAGATCTTCATGGAGTGCAGAGTGAGTCGTCTGGGGGCTGACGCATGTAATTAACTTTCCGTTAGTGGAGGTCTTCTTATCAATTCCTGGACAGTCTGCTGAAAGGTACTGCTGATGAGGCATGGCCCAGCGTGCTCCCAAAATGAGTGTTTTCCTTTCGTTTTCACTCAGTATCTGCGAAGCCCAGCATTTCAGAACCACCAGCGCAGAACCCCCTTAATGCTTTTTTTCCTATCTGGCCAATTTACTTGGAAGAATTTTCACTCTGCTTCAAAAATATCCTCCGCTTTCTCGAAGACCTGAGCAAACCACATTTCGTGTCCAACAGTATTTTGAGCCCATGATGCCTGATCAGATTATGAAGCTCCATTTCCTTGATTGGTTCATTCACCACAAGTAATAGGGAAAAGAGGGCACTAAATCAATGTTCTGCACATCTTGAAGTCTGATGTCCTAAGCAAATTCAGCTAATCATTATTTGATTGAAAAACTGGACGAGCTTAAACAGCAGTCCAATTTTTTTTCTTAGATTCTTCTCCAAAGACAACTTTGGCAGTTCGCAAGCTGCAAATGTTCACGGGAGCTTCTCCACCAGGAAAGGCTGACTTCATTGCTCCTGTTGTCCCGTCGGTTTGGGGAATGGAGGAGCTGAACCATACAAAACCTTCAGCGCTTCGTGGGTTCCTGATATGGTGCTCTGGTTCTGTCCTGTCTTATCTGCAGCAGAAAATTTCCTTTTGCGGAAACACAAGTGTATAAACATACAGAAAATCCTCTTAAAGTATTTTGACCAAAAGAGCATTTAAATCAAGAATTTCTGACATAAGGGGCACCTGGGTGGCTCAGTGGGTTAAGCCTCTGGCCTTCGGCTCAGGTCATGATCTCAGGGTCCTGGGATCGAGCCCCGCACCGGGCTCTCTGCTCAGTGGGGAGCCTGCTTCCCCTCTCTCTCTCTCTGCCTCCTGTGATCTCTGTCTGTCAAATAAATAAATAAGATCTTAAAAAAAAAAAAAAGAATTTCTGACATAATTACACAACATTTAAGGAAGTCCTACATACTGAAAAAATACTCCATCCATTTCTATGAATCCATAGCTGACATCATTGGGCACTTCTGATGTCATCTTCAACTGTCCAGAAGGAAACAAAAAGCGGTGGCGGGGAGCGAAAATACAAGGTTTTGACACCAACACCGTTCCTGTACTTGGAACATGACGGACAGTGTGGTGTGATGCCTGGTCCAGACGCCAGACATGTCTGAGACCCACGGTGCTGGTTCTACCTCCGGTTTCCCAGTCCTGTCCTTGGCCTGAGCCCACCACAGCCAATGGCGAGATTTAGGTCCTCTCTCTCAGCCATGGTCTGATTCCACCTTATCAGGACAAGGGCTAACCGGTACAGACAGAAGACAGTCCCAAGGTCTATTTTTACACTTTATTACAGTATGTAATTATGATTATGTAACCCGATGTTATTTTTAAGATATATGCCTATTTGTATCAAAACAGCTCCTATACTGTGTAGCAGGAAACAGCAGAATGAATTAAATTTCTACAGCGGTGAACACAACACGTTATATGAACACCTGAGTTTTCTCTCAAGGCTTTCTTGCTTTGTTTTCTGCTTATCCCTGATGTTCAGGAGGCTTGCTATTTATTCTCTGTAGTTTGTACATAAAACAAATATGCGTTTTGAATTCTCCAGAGGTGACTTGAGATAAGGCACTTACTATGCTTCATTCCTGCATTCTGTATTCTGACGTCCTCTGCCACCGAATACTTGCATATAAACTGCTTACCGTGGAATGACGCGGCAGCGAATCTCGGGGAGCAAGAGTCCCTCTGTGCATCTCAACTACGCTGATTTGCTCAAGTGCGCGTGAGACGGAAGCACTAAAAGAGGCAGGCCTTGGGTTACGAACGAGTTGGGCATTAAAACGCCGTTTGTCAGTCACTTATTTGAAGTCTGGAATCCTATATCCTTTAAGCAAAATGTTATAAATGGTGGGTCAGCAATGTCCTCTCTCTGTAAATTGAATTGTAGTGATCAAATGACTCATGACATCTGTGGACTCATGTAGATAAGCGGACCAGCCCATTTTCACGTTCAAGTTTGGATGCTGGAGGCAGGGAATTGTAGTGATGCGGGAGGTCCATGCTTCAGAGAGAAGCTACACATGGTTTACTTCCCGCCTGTGGGTGTAGCCTCCATTGTCTTTGAGCAATTTTATGTCTCAGTAAGTTGCGGCTGACTGTCTTAGCTTCCTGTGGCTGCCACCATCAAGTACCGTGAACTGAGGGGCTTCGAGCGGCAGAAATCGCTGGTTGCCCAGTTCTGGGGCTCAGGAGTCTGTGCTCTCTCGAGAGACACCAGGGGAGGACCCTTCCTCGCCCCTTCTAGTCTCTGACAGTCGCTGGAGGTCTGTGCTTGGTGGCCCATGGTTGGGCGGTGCACAGCCCAGTTTGGCGTCTGTCCTCACGTGGCCTTCTCCTGGTGTCTGGGTTTCCACGTCCAAATGTCCCTCTGCCTATAGGGGCACCAGTCATTTTGGATTAGGGTCCACCTTCACTTAGGATGACCTCATCAGAACTCAATGACCTCTGCAGAGACCCTACTTCCAAATCAGGCTCCATGAACAGGGATTGGGTAGAAACAAATTTTGTGGGGCACCCTTCAGCCCCGTGCTGTAACTGGTAGCAACACTGTAGGATTCTGTTCTGTTCCGAGGAGGTTCAATCGAGTTCTGTCCTAGGAACACCTTCTCCATCTCTCCTGCCTTTTAGAAAGACAATGCTCGCCGATCCAATTTAACCACTATTCAGTATGGTGTAGTGATTTCCAGTGGTGTCATAGATTCTGTTCCCGTTTTTTCCAGTCCCTTCCATTTTTGCTGCTGAATTCAAGTGTCTAAAGCTTTCTTTTCTTTTTCTTTTTCCCCCCCAATTGCTTCTTGTGGCATAGCTAGAGAGCTAGAAAGTCAGCTCTTATGAATTGGGAAAGTTATCAGATAAAACATTTTCTTTTAATCTATTTTTTTGGAAATGGGCAATTAATTTGCTTAACATTTTTTCTATTTATAAACTTTTCTATTCCCTTCTTTATTAGGTGCTTTAGTTTAAATTTTCCAAAAGTGTTGAAAAGTATATAAATAATTCCATTTTTAGTCATAACTTTAAGGATTTAAAGAGATTTATACAAGGGCATGCTTTGTATTTTCCCACTGGAAATAAATTAAGGGTTCATCAACTTTGGATTGTTTAAGTAAATTACGGTGTGACTGTGTAATTCAATGCTATACAACCGCTAAGAAATTCGTGGGTGAGGGGTGCCTGGGTGGCTCAGTCAGCTGAGCGCCTGACTCTCAGTTTCGGCTCAAGTCATGATCTCTAGGTCCTGGGATCGAGCCCTGTTTGGGCTCTGCCCTTAATGCCTAGTGTGCTTGAGATTCTCTCTCGCTCTCCCTCTGTCCCTCCCTTTGGCCCCCACCCCAGAACGTGCTCTCTTTCTCTCTCAAGTAAATAAATAAATCTTAAGAAAAATAAATTTGTAGATTAGTATTCGTTAGTGCCATTTGCCGTGCTGTTAAAACTAAGTACCACAAACCAGGCAGCTTAAAAGTACAAAAATTTATTGCCTCCCACTTCTGGAGACCAGAAGTCTGAAATCAAGATGTCAGGGGAGACATGCTGTCTCTGAAACCTGGAGAGGATCCTTCCTCACCTCTTCCAGCTTCTGGTGGTTTCTAGACATCCCACCTCTGTCTTTGCATGGCTTTTTCCTTGCGTGTGTCCCTTCTCTTCTTAAAAGGACACCAGTCCTATTGGATGAAGGTTCAACCTACTCCGGGATGACCTCATTTTTTTTTTTTTTTTAAGATTTTATTTATTTGACAGACAGAGATCACAAGTAGGCAGAGAGGCAGGCAGAGAGAGAGGAGGAAGCAGGCTCTCCTCAGAGCAGAGAGCCCGATGCAGGGCTCGATCCCAGGACGCTGGGATCATGACCTGAGCCGAAGGCAGAGGCTTTAACCCACTGAGCCACCCAGGCGTCCCGGGATGACGTCATCTTAATTTAACCAATCTGGGGTGCCCGGTTGGCTTGGTCGGAAGAGCATGCGACTCTTGATCTCCAGGTTGTGAGATCAAGCTCCACGGTGGGTGTAGAGATTACTTAAAAATAACATCTTGAAAAAAAAAAGAAACAACTATAACAACTAATTATATCTGCAATGATCCTGCTTCCAAATAAAGTCACATTCTGAGGCACTGGGAGTTAGGACTGCAACATTATCTCTCTGGGGGATAGAGTTCAACCCATAACATCATGTTGAGATATCTACATCATATTCTTAAGTAGAAAGAGGAGTAAAAAGATAGCATGCACAGTACTATCTCATTTAATTACAGACCGGGTCTGGTGGAATCCCTCAGGTTGGTGGGGAAGTGTGTGTCAGCCTCCAAGGACAGCCAGAAGCAAAGCTGTACTTACTAAAAACTGGTTCTGATGGAAGAAACTGGTTCTGAGCCATTTAAAGTTAGATTTTCAAAGTTTTGTGGTAATCACTCAATAGAATTGAAGTCAGATAACTGGATTTCAGGTTTGGAAGGTTTCAAAGCTGTAAATACTCACCAAGACCAGGGAATACCCATGGTTTATGGCTCTTCTGCCTTCAGGACTGAGGAGGAGGCCCTCCAGCAGAAATCATTAGGCCCCAAGAAGGCATAGGCAAGGAGTAGAGGAAGGTTCCCGGAGACTGAGTTGTCCCTCTGAAAGCCGAGGGTAAAAGGCCAATGGGGCGTCCACATACCTTGGTGGAAGGGACCCGGCAACTCCAGATCAGGCCTGTGGTTGCAGGAGTCTGTAAATTCCTGGAAGCTTGCCCGTGCTTGTCATTCCCGTGTTCTTGTCCCAGGCCACAAGGAGAGAAGGCAGGCAGATTGGAGGGGACGGTGTTTCACTGCTGCAGAAGGGCCTGAGGTGTAGAAGGGCTACTGTGTGTCAAGGAAGGGGACATTGTGGCCACAGCTGCTAGAAGCCTGGGCAATGGCCATGGGCTTCCTGGAGATGGCCCAAGATGGGTCCACCAATGCCTCAGCACTGGGGGGTTGGAGAGGATGATGATGGAATCCTGCTAACCCTCTTTACTGCTTCACTCGCTAATCTTCCAGAATTGGACCTGGGTCTCAGGTGGCTGGTACTCTCCCCTAGCTCTACCCTGCTTCTCCAAGGGTTTGTTTTTTTTTTTTCTGGAATCGTGTATAACTGGAGGCTGGTTCGGGCAGAGGAAGACTGGGCTCACCCTTCACAGTTACACCGAAGAAACAATGTGCGTGTGTTCTAAAGAACAATGGGAGTGCCAATCCTCACGCTTATGTAATGCTTGTTATGTGCCAGCCTCTGTTTTAAGCATTTTACATAAATTAGCTCATTTAATCCTCATTAACGAAACTGTGAAGAACGCACTATTACTATTCCCATCTTGATAGACCGAGAAATTGGAGCACAAAGAGGTTGAACATTAGCTGCGAGACTCTTCTGCTAGTTGAGGAAAACTCAGGTCATTCTTGGCCTGGGAATTCTGTTAATAATGTCACCAGAGCAGGCTGATCTTGAAGAATAGTGTGTATTCTGGTGGGCTAGCTCGGGATTGGGAGCTCCTGGACACATGCTTCATTGCCAGGGTCATTCTTTGGGTTAAATAATGCGCAGCAGTAGGTCTGAGGGGCACCCTGGGTAGGCATTCCAGTCGGTGATCTGGTCATGGGGAATTTGGGGTCAACAGTGATGTTAATAATGGTTAAGCTCCTGAGCCAAGAAGAAATGTCTAAAACATGAGTAAGGCTAGAAACAGTTCCAAATTCCAGACCTGAGGGGATCTGGAGCCAGAGGAGGCCCCTTCTTGCCCCACTGGGTAGGGTGGAGATAGGAATTTATTCTCAGTGGGAGGTTATGAGGCGAGGGGGGGGGCTCTCCTCCAGGGGGTAGCCTCTAGCTACAGGGATTAAAATAATTTTTGCGTTGGGAGAGAGCTGGGCTCTTGATTTATCTTTCCCTCCAGGGAGGGCGAATGCATAAGAGCAGCTAATATCAACCGAGTGCTCATTCGGTTAATTTCCATGTTAACCCTCTTCCAGGTAACGTTTTGCTCAACCTTGTAAGGCAGGTGTTACGATCTCTAGAGAGGATAGGTAGTCCTGGAGAGGTTAAACAACTTGCCTAAGCTAGAGTTTTTAAGAAATTTATTGAAATGTGGTGTATGTTGGGAAAAATTGTAAAGGTGTAGATCGACATAAGGCTGCAGATCTCCCAGCAAACCCATCTGTGAGCCATCTCTGCGGACGACAAATAGGGCCTGAGATCCCAAGTGTCCCACACACCTCCTGACGCCTTCCCCGGTCACTGCCCCATCTCCTCCCCAGAGGTAAACATTATTCAGATTTCCAGCAAAAGAGCTCGGTGTTCACAAAAATGAAAGTCAACCAAGTAAAGGTGAAGATCGAATTGGTTTTATCAAATGATTCATGAGCCCGGTGGCATTCCGTCTAACAAGTGGGGGAGAGCTGCAAGGAGCCCCACAAAATGGAAGCTTTTTATAGAAAGTTTTAGCAAAAGGGAAGAAAGGATGGGTTCAGGGGAGATCACTGCGCAGGAAGGGGGAGGGGGAGGGGTTTATACGCCGATTACCTCATCAGCCTTGGGGTGGTTTTGGGGACTGGGGACAGAGAAGGCTTATCAGACAATTCCTGATGGACCTGGTCCGACTACATTTCCAGAGGGAGTTGAAACTGCAAATAGTTTAGGTGTTAGTCCAGATTTGGTGACTTGGTTTAAGTGACACCATTTTGTGTTTAAACATCAGTTTTGCCTGATGTTTGACTTTGTATAAATGGAATCATATAACAAGTGTTCTTGTGGTTTGGTTTCTTTCGGCCAGCATTATGGGGGTGACATTTATTCCTGCTGCTGAGCGAGCATAGCCTAGTTCTCCCGTTTTCATGGGGTTATGGTGTCCCATCGCATGCCTTTGTGCTGGGTGCATACCCAAGAGCCAAGGACTGAGTCACAGCGTTGGTGCTGACTGGGATTTCAAACCAGATGTGTCAACTTGAAGCATAACCGTTGTGTCCTATGCCGCCATGTGCCATGGTTGGCGTCAGGCTGGGGTTATGGAGGCAAAACCAGACTGGCATCCTGAGGAGAGACGGGATGTGGCAGTGGAACGGGATGGGGAACAGAGAGGAGTAGCGGTGCCGGGAGAGCTGGGGGGAGTGTGGCAAGCAGAAGGGGACAGTCCCTGGCGTGGGTTCCTGGGGAGGTGCTGATGTGGGTTCTTGGGGAGGTGCTGATGTCGTTCAACTTAAGGAGAGCAGAGGAGGACTCAGTCAGTGTGAGTTCAGTCTGGCCCAGGAAGTGTCCCAGGATGCCTGAGGGACCTCCAGTGGCGTGATCCACGGGGCAATATGGTGGAGTCTTTAATGCTTTGGGCTTGGGACTCAGGAGCCCTTGCTGTGGGCAAAGCCAGGGAGATGGGATTGCTAGGGGAGGATGGTCCCAGGGGGAAGAGCCTTGAGGACCCCGACACTGCAGAGTCAGGTTGTCTGCCAGGACCAGGTGGTCCTGGTAGGGGTGGGGAGTAGGAAGTGGGAAGTGTCTAGTTAGCGGAAACCAAGAATGGGCACAAACATTGGTGAATGGCTCTAAGCCCCTCCCAGTGTGGTGACCACACCCCCATTTTTAGGACGCTTCTCTTTTAGCAGGGGAGGCTAGAGTAGGGTACGCTAAAGCAAAGAGCCCTAAGAGGGCTGGTTTGGGGAGAAAAGAAACAGTTTAGTATGAGATATTTTGGGAACTTAGGGAAAACATTTTAGAAACATAGACTGACATAGTTTAGACATGGGGCTGTTCCCCTGACCCCCTAGAGAAGGGCCTGGGAATGTGGGGCTCAAGGACTGGCATGGGGAGTGGGAACAAACGATGCAACAGAGAGACAGTTAGGTGACGTGAAAACAGTTGTCATGCCGCATCCTCTGTGGTGCGTGGTGGGGGATGGGGTCCTGCCAGGAAGAATGGGGACCACCGGAGCCCCTTGGCCATCTAGGACAAGACAACAGTGATGCGGGTCACCTTACCGTGCCTCTCACCTGACACACGCGTTGTTAGGCTTGAATGAGGGTTACCACGACCCACTCCACAGCCAACACAGTCAGCTAAAGGATCCCCTGTCCCAAGAGCATGCGTCAAGTTCTGTGTCATATCCAGACTCTGGTCCAGCTGCTGCCTTCAACAGAAGCAGTCTCTCGCCACAGCTACCTGGATTCAAGGATGTGACTGAGGGCCTGCTCTCTGCGGGGATCCTCCTCAACTGGATCTGCTGCTTTTCCGACCAGGACCACGCTGGAATGCTTTCTCGGTCCCTCCCGTTAAATCAGTGCTTAGATAAGAAATGCAGTCAGTGAGAATGACCAAGGACAGGAGGTCGGGCTCGTCAACAAGACACCAGAAGCAGGTCTCTTCTCAAAGGGGAGCCTATTCCTGTAATCTCCTTACAGCCCCGTGGGTGAGGGGAACTCAGCAACCAGCTGCCATTGCAGCAAATGTGGGCATGAGTCACGGGGGGGGGGGGGACGGGGGGAGGACTCCGTGGAAAATCTATGATAAAATGTGCAGATTGAGCCGCTGATTGTGCTTCTGCCTCGCTCCGTAGACTAGATGACTGAGTAACTCCAGATTAGGAGAGGGAAGAATAGAACTTTGGGATGTTATCCTCGTAAACTGGGGCTATTTTGGGTCCAAGACTAAAACACCGAAGTGCTCTGGGGGTTGTGGAGAGCACCCACACCCTTCCAGCCACGGAACCGGAGGCTGGCGCGTTCAAGTGTAGAAAGACGCACGGGTAAAAAGTAGTAAGTGCGGGCGCTGCCGCTCCCCACGGCGCCAAGGAGCTGATCTTGTTCCTACAAACTCTGCCCTGTAGGGCACTACAGGTCAGGCAGGGCGGTCAGATTTAGGGTCATGGCTAAGGCGGGATTGCTCAGCTGTCTCTTGCACTGGTTCACCAAAGCATGCTTCAGGAGAAGAGTCTGGATCCCTGCTGCCCTAGGATGCTGCGGGGCCAGAATGGTCTCTGTTCTTGAACTTCGAACTTGAGCTCACGGTCCTTCAGCCAGACTTGCCCCTCAGCAGTTCCATGGGCAGAACGCCCACTGCCTTCCCCTTCCTGGAGCCACAGGGCCAGGCCCTGGAGCCATGGAGTAAGGGGGATCCCCACTTCCTGGCTCTGCCCCGGGGGAGCTGCGGAGTGAATGCAGGCGACCTGGCCTGGGTCTCCTCTGGGTTGTCAGTGTTCAGGCTGACAGCCGGCCTTGCGGGGCGTTGAATTTGGGTCAGAGCCGGAAATGTCCGTTGAGTTTAATAGAAAAGAAGCCCCTGCCGGACCCCTGGGAGAGGTAGGGGAGAGGAAGGAGCAGAAGACAGACAGTGGGGAGAGGGGCTGTCAAGAGTCCCCAGGGAGGAGGGCTCGGGGTCTGGCGGTCGGGACAGGGGCCTCTTCCACTGGAGACTGAACCGTGACAAAGGTCAGAGGCAGGTGAGTCTCAGCGAAGCCATCAGTCAAGGGCCCTCCCCCAGGAGGCTGGTTTCAGCTTCTCTGTGGAGCACGAGGTGAGGGCTTTGGGGAGGGTGGTCGGTTGGCCTGGGGGGCCAAGGGGAAGAATTGGGAAGGCCGTTGTGGGCATGAGACTGGGAGGCAGGGACAGATCAGGACCCCATGACCAGCTTCGCTCCCACCACAGCTTCCTTCAGGTCTGAATTCAAAAGCCCCCTCCTCAGTGGGAGCGTCCCTAACTCTCTCGTCTGCAGGTGTAACCCCTGGACCCTCCCATTTTCTCTCCCTGATTTCATTCTCCCTTGGCACTTAATGGTATTTGACATACTATGTATTTCTTGCATTAATATGACTGTTTTTTTAAAAATATTTATTTTTTTATTTCAGAGAGAGAAGAGCAGGGGGAGGGGCGGGGTGGGGGGAGAGAGAGTCTTCAAGCAGACCCCCTGCTGAGCAGGTGCGGCTCCATCCCACCACCCATGAGATCAGGACCTGAGCCGAAACCAAGCTGGACACTAACCGAGGGAGCCCCTCAGGCGTCCCTGACTGCTGTTCTCAAAATCCCGGGGAAGTGGGCACAGAGACCCAGACACAGAGAACGGCCCCCCTGAAGGTGCGTTTGGAGACAGATGGTGATGTCAGAGACCAGGCAACTCCGAAGATTGCCGGCAGATCGGCAGATCGCGGGAAGCCGGGGACAGCCGTGAAACGGATCCTTTCTCACAGCACTCCGAAGAAAGTAACCCTCCGGGCACCTTGGTCTTCCACTTTCCAGCCCCCAGAATGGTGTAAGCCCCCCACTCTGTGAAGTTCCGATGCAGCAGCCCCAATCAAGGAGCACCGCAGGGGACTGACATTTTTGTTTCATTTTTTTCTGTATTTGCCCCACCATTCTCCCAGCATGCACTGCAGCCCAGCCCAAACGCTCTCCGCCCTTCGCTCTGTCCCCACGGGTACACTTTGACCCGAAACCCACCCGCACGAGATTAGGCCAAGTGATAGGTGCAAACCAAAATGTGTGATTCACCAACGGTCATTTTAAAAATCTGGTTGAGTGTTTGCATTGATGCTCAGTGAGGGAGAGTGGCAGCAAGGCGGCGCTCAGAGACCTGCGCCAAGCACATGGGGGTCCGGGCCCGGAGCCTCCTGTGAGGCCTCTCTGTTTGGTTTCTCAGGATGGGCCTCTAGAAGCAGCACCACCAGCCCTGGGCCTCGAGCCTCCTTGGTTGGTGTCCCTGGGCAGCCTGAGCACGGTAGTCACGCACCAGCAGATACAAATTTGACTTTACAGGTAACCTGGGAAGGTCAGAAGCTGGTCGAGAACCCGGACATCCCCCAGGGTCCTACTAAGTCTTCCCCCTAGAGTGGTGCGTTGCTCGGGTTTTGAGAAGGAAGACAGTTGTGCAGAAATCGCTGGAACACAGGGCCCTGAGAGCTAGTCAGAAGGCAGGAGCCATGGAGCTGTCCTGGGAGGGGTAGCCCTTGCCCTTTACACAGGGTGGGAGATGGGGGTGGGGGGCATGGAGAAGCCTTCCGTTGTGTAAGTTGTTTAACAAACAACTTTTGACATCGCATTGGACTCTCCGAATTGACCTTCAGAATCTTAACCTCAATCTTGAAAAATAACCAACTTTATTCAGATGAGGACCCAAGGCCTTTTGTCCTTGAGTAAACAGGCCTTCCCTAACTGTGCCCTGTTACTGCTAATTCCCGCCAAAAGCAAGAAAAAGGGAGAAGAATTGGCAATAGGTACACACATGCCATGTACTTCCTCCAAATATTTAACCACAAAGGCAGAAATGCTCCCTAAAAATAGCAAAGGAAGTTGTAAAATGGTTAGGTCCATTCAGCTCTCGGGACTGGGGATCCTGTGTGAGGGCCAGACAGCCACTAATCTCTTTAATAAGGAGATCCAGAAATAAACACAGAGACTTTTCTTTATATTTCTAAGCAGATCAGAAGGGTAAGCTGGTCTCGTCATTCTATAGACGGACTGACTTTGGGATACTGTAGGCTACTTCCACGTATTGTAGTCAACCCAGGGAAATTTGGGAAAACTCCACATCAAATAATTTTGGTTTACTGAAACTTTTTTAAAAACGAGAGACTGAAAGGTGTTCCATTTCCACTGGCTTCTGCTTCTCTCCCAGGTAGTGGGGGTGCAGGAGTGCCCTGTGAACCTCAAAGGCAACACCCTTCTCCAGACCCTGACCTTGGAATTGAATTCTGGGTGGGGGGGGGGGGAGTGGGAGCCAGACAGTGGAGCTTCTCAGCCCTTGTGAAACCTAGCCAAGGGACCCCAAACTCATCCTGATACCCCATTTTCTTCCTTTGACCCCAACCAAGGGCTGACCTTAATTTCCTTTTTTTTGTTTTTGTTTTTGTTTAAAGATTTTATTTATTTTATTTGACAGACAGAGATCACAAGTAGGCAGAGAGGCAGGCAGAGAGAGAGGGGTAGGCAGGCTTCCTACTGAGCAGAGAGCCCTATGGGGGGCTCCATACCAGGAACCTGAGATCATGACCTGAGCTGAAGGCAGAGGCTCAACCCACTGAGCCACCCAGGGGCCTGCTTAATTTCCTTTTGACTGAGCCTATCACTCAGTCCTCATCCCAAGAAAGCAAGCCCCAGGCCAGGCTATGATGCACTTTTCTAGAAGGCTAGCAAACAGCCATTTTCACTTTAAAGAGTTTTATTGCTACCCTCCCAGGGTAACAAAATTGGTTAAGGTGCTGCTTTTTCTTCTTGATTTGTAAGCAAATTCACTAGAGTCTGGTGTGAATTGTTTGTAACAGGCAGCACAATTGTTTTGTTTTTCTCCCATTTGGCTTTTTTAGTCATGTTTTTATTTTATTTACTGAATTAAGGTTATATACTCACAGTATACCTGACTATACCCTTAGTAATAGACATTCAAAATCTAGAGCCATTTGGGGCTCCGGGCTGGCTTGGTCGTTAAGCATCTTCCTTCAGCTCAGGTCAGGATCCCAGAACCCTGGGTTCAAGCCCTACATTCGGCGAGAAGCCTGTTTCTCCCTCTCCCACTCCCCCTGCTCGTGTTGCCTCTCTCGCTGTATCTCTCTCGGTCAAATAAATAAAATTTAGAGCCATAGGGTTGTGATTTAACAGTGGTAGAATCATTAGAGGAAGCCAAGTCCAATACCCCAATCCGCTCTTCAACCCCTGTCACACTGCCTTTCCTATGGAAAAAATAAAAAGCATTTCTCATTCACCTCACTTGGGCTAGTTCTCTCTGCAAACCGCAACATATTTGCAGAACCAGCCCTTCAGAGCAGTTTTTAAATAAAGGGTAAGTTGATACTTATTGTGTGCTAAATTCTAGATGGCCTGCGAGGTTTAAAACCAAGCCTTCCTTGCATCCACCCTCCAGCCGGGTTATGAACCCTGGAGCAGACTTGGATTTACTCCATCCTCCGCCAACGAAGGTGGGGGTGGGATGTTCCTACAGGTGCGTTCAGTTCTGAACACACTGTTTGTAATTTTGAAAGACTTCCTGTTGTGTTACGGTTAGGTGGCCTGTTCCAGAAATAGAACTGAAGTGTATATATTTTTAATGGTCCAAAGACAAATTATCCAACTAAATTGGCAAATTGTGTAATTGCAATATATATAAAACTTAAAAAAAACCCTCATAAATTAAAATAGTTCATTGAAACTGAAGTCTTGGAGACAATGCAATTTCTTGAGATGTAAAGTTATCCTGGGTGTGTCGGCAGTTTTAGTAAGCTACTTTGGCCTTTCTCTGCAGATTTTGTACACGTGAGTGTTGACCTTATTAAACATACACGTGCCTCATTTTGTGTTCTTTTAGCAACACTGAGAACCTATTGTCTTTGTGATAAAAGGGGAAATGAGCTGCTCGGGTTTGGGGGCTGGTCACTCACAAATGACCTTATCTGGAGTCCTTATCTGGAGCAAAGGGCTCCAGAAATTTCTCTTTGGGGGGGAAACCCCATTGCAGTGCTATTTGGATCCAAATTTCTAAGAAAGCCAAGGAGGAAGTGGTGAACTTGGAAGATAGGGCCTGAGTTCCGGTGCTTAGTTATTGAGTAATGAGGACCACGGGCGGCTGGACTCCAGAAGAAGGTGCGTGTTGCTTGGTTCTAGGGCTGGAGTTGCGCAAAGACCGGCCTCACCTCGCTAGGGTTCTTTTTTTTTTTTTTTTTTTTTCAATTTTTTCAATTTGTTTATTTTCAGAAAAACAGTATTCATTATTTTTCCACCACACCCAGTGCTCCATGCAATCCGTGCCCTCTATAATACCCACCACCCGGTACCCCAACCTCCCACACCCCCGCTACTTCAAACCCCTCAGATTGTTTTTCAGAGTCCATAGTCTCTCATGATTCACCTCCCCTTCCAATTTACCCCGACTCCCTTCTCCTCTCTAACACCCCTTGTCCTCCATGATATTTGTTATGCTCCACAAATTTAATTACGACCCTGAGACCCTGCGCAGACCCGCTCAGTACTTGGTTAGGAGGAGGGGGCTGGCAAACCCAGCCCAGCCCTCCCAGGGCACTTCAACTTGTAAATCCCCCGACCTCAAGCAACAGGCCTTTGGAGAAGGCTAAAACCACCGTCAACCTTGAAAGGTGGAAATTCCCAGTGGGAATTTATGTAAATTTGGCCGGCTACCGAAAAAGAGGTAGATCTTGATTTGGGTATTTTGGGCTTCAGAAAGAAAGCCCCAGTACAGAAGGAAGCCAGTGCACCCGTGGTCACTGCTCGCTCAGTGCATGGTTGTGTCTTTACTGAAATCGCGGCCCTCCTGCTTCCCACCCTCCTGATCCCCTCGGAAGTTCTGACCCCGCTGAATTCTAGATGGGCCAGCGAAGGGAGCACACCCTCCGGGGTCACCACTGCGGAGGGTCTCCCCCAGTGCAGCGTAACACCAGGGGCTTACAAGGCCTCGCAGGTCAACCCTGTTCCCCTGCCCCCCAGAGTAGTTTTTTTCTTTGAACTTTATTTTATTTTACTTTTAAAGATTTTATTTATTTATTTGACAGAGACAATGAGAAAGGGAACACAAGCAGGGGGAGTGGGAGAGGGAGAAGCAGGCCACCCAACGAGCAAGGAGCCCCATGTGAGTCTCCATGCCCGCACCGGGGATCAAGACCCAAGCCAAAGGCAGAGACCCAACCACTGAGCGACCCAGGCGCCCCTCTTTGAACTTTATTTTTTCAGTGTTCCAAGATACATTGTTTATGCACCACACCCAGTGCTCCACGCAATCTGCGCCCTCCTTAATACCCACCACCCGGATCACCCAACCCCCTACCCTCCCCAAAGCCTCAGTTTGTTTCTGAGTCCGCAGTCTCTCATGGTTCGTCTCCCCCTCCGATTTCCTCCAACTCCCTTCTCCCAATGTCCTCCGTGTTATTTCTTAGTTTGGACCGCGTTCCCCACTGAGACCCCCAGCTTGCCTTCCAGGCCAGGGATCCTCCAGCTAGTCCCCCGATGGCTTCCTCTGTCCAGTTGCGTCCACCCTTGGGCCCGGGGGGCCCTCCACCGCCTGGCCCATGGTGGACACGCTGTCACCAGCGGTGGAAAGGGTCAGGAGGGAGAGGGGCCGAGAGAGGGGTGGCCGTGACCCGCGGGGTATCCGCATCCTCCACGCGCAGCCATTGCCACGGGGATTTGGCTGGTCGCACGCTCTCTTCCCGCGGTCGGGGGCTCCCCGCCGCACGTCACCCCCCGCAGCGGGACAAGCCGGGAGAGGCCAGGCCCCGGCGGCGGGGCGCTGGGACTGGACCGCGGCAGTCTCCCGCGGCCCGGCTCGGCGTTTGGCAGCCGGCCCCGAGTCAGAGCCCGGTCCCGGCCTCACGCGGTTCTCTGTCTTGACTCCGCAGATGCCGGCACCGTGACATTGGCTAGGAGCGGGGGAGGAGGGCGCCCCTCAGGCTCTGGCCTGGAGCCTTCCATTTTCACCCAACGTCCCCACCTGAGCCCCTCGAGACACCACCTTGGGGACTCTCAGGAGCAACCTGCGAGCCACAGTTGGCCCGAGCTCCGCGGGATCGGGGGACCCCGAGGACCGTCCCCTTCGGAAGCTCCCAGTTCAGAGGGTCACGGCCCTCGGCAGAGCCCCGGACCCCTCGGTGGACTCCGCCTCCTCGGCACCCAGTTGTCCTCCGTGCCTGCGCCCTGCTCCCCGCGTCTCCTCGGTCTTAAGCTCGGAGTGGAGGTGGCCTCGGAGCCTAGTCTCCCGGGGAGGTGGAAAAACGAGCTCGGCGGCTCCGGTGCCGAGAAATTCTGGCAGCCGCGGCCGGGAGGCCTGACGCCCAGGGCGGTGCTGGGCCCCGGGGGTTTGGCAGCTTCCCAGGCGGGGAGCAGGCTCAGCTCGCGGCGTCCCCCGACCCCCACCCTCGCCCTCATCCCCGGGGCCGCCGAAGGGGAGGGCGGGGCCGCTCGCCGCCGGAGACCCAGGGGCCCGGGTTCTCCGGTTACTGCTTCTAGTTCTCGGCGCGGGCGCCGCTCCGCTCCGGGGCAGGGCGGCCGGGTGCGCGGGCCCCGCGGCGCCGAGGACTGAGCTCGGAACTTTTGTCGGGCTCCGGGCGGGGGAACCCGGGGCGCGCGCGCCTCCTCCCGTGCGGCGGCCCCGCCCTCCTCCCCGCCCGTCCCCGCCCGCGCCCGCCCGCCGCGCCCGGAAAGCCCCAGCGGCTCCTCCCACCCCCGAGGGGGCTTTCTCCAGCCTCCAGTGACTTTAGTCTCCGAGCGCAGCCGCTCGGCGCTCGTTTCCGCCGGGCTGGAGCGCGCGGAGCCCCGCTCGTCTGCGGCCGCAGGGCACGAGGGGCGGTGACCCCGGCGCACGCCCCGCGCCCCAGTCTCCCGGCCCGCGCCCCGGCCGCCAGCATGGTGTTGCTGGCCGGGCCCGGGCCGGAGGGCGGCGGGGCGCGCCGCGTGTCCCCGCAGACGCCGTCCCCACCCCGGGACGCTCAGACCGGGGACGATCCTGCCGACTACGAGGAGTACGAGGACTTCTCGTGTCTGCCCGACACCCGCAGCATCGCCTCGGACGACTCCTTCTACCCTGTCGGAGGCGAGGAGGAATACGGCACCGCGAATGCGGAGAGCGTCCCAGAGGGCGTCCCGGAGGAGGCGACCCTCCTGCGCGCCGCCTGCGCCAACGACGTGGGGCTGCTGAGGGCGCTGGTGCGGCGGGGGCCGAGCGCCGAGGAGGTGCAGGAGACCGACCGCAACGGCCGGGTAAGTCGGCGTCCCCGCCGGCTTCGGATCCCCTCCGCCCTCCCCCCCGTTCCGCGTCGCCCTGGTCCAGGCTCTGTCCGGACCCGCGGTGACTGTGCCGCTGCCCAGCGCGCGTCTTCGTCGCCGGCTGGGCGTGCGGCGCTTGCGGAGCCCTGGGCGGCCCTGCGTCTCCCGGGCCGGGGTCCCGGTCTGGGCAGTGGCGAGGGTGGTTGGTGCGGAGCGTGGCCCGAGGTCACAGCGCCGCGGGAGACGCCGCTGGTCTCGAGTCTTCGCCGGCCGCCTCCCTCTCGGTTCCCGCCCCCGGAGTCCTCCTGTCCTAGAATTCCCCCCGCCCCCACCCCCGGGGGCCTGCGCTCCGATCCGGGTTGGAAACCCCTCGGGTCTCTAACAGCTGGGCCCCCTCCGGCCGTTATCTTCCTTGCCCGCGGGGACGACGTCCTATCCGGAACCCCAATTGCCTTCACCCCCCGCCTCCGCCGCTCAAGCTGCCCTTGCCCTTTCTCTTGCGCGCCCGGAACGCGGACGGGCTCCCCCGGGCCCCCGGGAGTCGGAGTTTCCTCCCGGACCGCCCGCCCCCCTCCCGCAGCCCCCAGCTCGGCCGCGCCCCGAGAGCGTGGTCTCCAACCTCGCCGCCCGCGTGGTCAGTGCCCCGAGCCGCGGCCGGTGGGGTCCCGGAGCAGGGCCTGGGGGCACGGCGGTGGGGGCGCAGACCCCCACCCGGTAGGGCAGCGAGGATGGCGGGCAGTGGAGGGAGGCACGAGGGATCCGTTAGTCTATGTCAGGACTCTGCAGGAAACATATAGAAAAGGGAAGAAAAAGTTGGCTTTCGAAGACTCAGAATGCCTGGCTCGCAGAACAACCCACCAGACACTCGGGGCGGGGGGACACACCGCAGAGGGACCCCAGCGGCCGAGCGCCCGTCCGTCTGTCTGGGTGGACAGCGGCAGCTGCTCCCCGGAGTGTCGCGGTCTCTGGGTCCCGTGGGATCCGCCGCCCCAGCCCCGCACGAAGGGGGAGTGCAGGTGCCTTTGGCTCCGGAACCGGTGGCTGACAGGACGTAGGTGGTTGAACTCGGGAACTCGGGGCCCCTGTGCCTTTCGTTGATCTCCGAGCGGGGTGGTGTGTCTCGGTCTGTGCTTTGGGCTGGGCTTAGTCATGTTGGAGCCTGCCAGGATCGCTTTCTGCTTCCACACTTTGGCGGCTCAACTTGACACAGCATTTGACAGTAGGGAAGGGACTTGTGCTCGGTGTCTGTGTCCCCGGGGCTGGCCCGGAGGCCTGGTGGTGGTAGGGCCCCCCCCTCCGTGCAGCCTCTTCTTGCCTCTGCCCTCGCGGTGGGGGTGCTGCTGGGGCTGTTTCTGCGCTCCGCTTTGGCTTTGCCAAGGTGAGTTTTCACATGCAGGTGTTGATAGAAAACCTCTCTGGCCCAAAGCAGGTAGTAAGGCCGGCTTTTAAGGAAACCCAGCAAAGATCAGGAAGAACAGGGTGAGGGGTGGGGTCTCCAGGAGGCTGGGATGGGCAGAGGGGGAGCAGCTTGGAGGCTCCGCTGGGCCTGCTTTAATGATGTTTCCTTTGGGGGAAAAAATTAAAAGTTTGGGGACTGCTGCATTCTAGCCATCTGAGAATGACATGAACAGATGGTGGCTAGGGGGGTTTCTGGGCTACTTTTGAAAGCCACTGAGGGTGTTAAACCCTCAGTTTAGGGTCTGGGGAGGGCAGTGGAACTGGATAGAACAGGTTCCAGCCTCTCTGCCTTGGTTTCCTACTTGAACCTCCCAGGGTCCTGAGCATGAAACCCCCTCATGCACGTGACACTGATAGAGCCCTCGTTAACCATCCCTTCCTGTTTTCTCGGCAGCCTCCTCCGGGCTCTGAAGAAACACGTCCTCCAGGATTTTTCCCCTCTGCCAGGCAAAGCTCCTTTTCTCTCTGCCTTTCCCCCTTGGTTGCAGAGTCTCTTTGTTGCTCTGTGTAGGGTCTCGTCCTCTCTGCTCCCCGCCAGATTATGCTGGAGAAATGGTACCTGGCTGGCAAAGGGAAGACTCCTGGGCTCTTGTGTCTTCCCACCAGAAGGAGCAAGTCCTGTGTTCTGTGCTTTGGTGGGGGCGGGGCGGAGGCCAGAGCTTCTCTTCTTCCAGTGGTTCCTAGATTCTGTTGGCCAAACAGCCTCCGTCTTCCTATAAAAACTGCAAATAAAATGTTGTAAAGGGCCAGTGCGCGACCTGTGGCAAATGGGGCCAAGTGTCATTGCGGACTTATTTCTTGCAGACCTGTTGTGTGCTAGGCAACAGTCAGGTACTGTAGGAGACTGGAGAGAAATCCAACAGTGCTTGCTTTTGAGAGTCGACCTTTTGTTTGAGGCGAGAACTCAGTAATAGTGTTCCAGGAAGACTGCTTAGAACCCGAGGCAGGGCCCCAGAAGGCAGTCTGGAGAGATGCAGAGCAAGTGTCTTCCAGTGCAGGGAGCTCTGACAGTCCTGGGAGCCTAGCAGGGAAAGACTTGAGGACTGTGGAGGGAGCACGTTCCGGTCAGCCGGCCGAGACAGCTGGATGGTGGCAGACTGTGCTACAGAGAGGAAGGTTTGCGGGGGCCACAGCTGGAGAGCTCCAGCCGGGGCTGGTGGCAAGAGGCCGGCCCAGAGGAGCTGGCTAAGAAACAGGAGATTGGGAAGTAGAACTGGTTTCCTCGTGACACTGTTCAACCTGGGGGCGGAAGTGTCCTCACTCACTGCCTTCAGGTCCTGTCTCAGGGGCACCTTCTTAGGGTGGGCTTTTGTCTTACCCCAGTCTAGCCTGCAGCACCTCCAGTGGGTAAACACATTCCACAGGTTCCAGGGATTGAGAGTGGTCATCTGAGAGAGTAGCTGACATTTGACCAAGATGTAGAGAAGATAATGCGGGGAAAGTGATCCATGTAGAGAGATCAGCAAGAGCAAAGGCCCTGAGGCATAAGCCCTTTGGGCCTGATTTATAAGCTTCTCACAATTAGAGATAGTCAAAACTTTACAGAAAGCCTTACCGAGAAGTCTGGTGGAGCAGAGCGGTACAGAGAAATCGGCAGGTGCAAAGGCCCTGAGGCATAAGCCCTTTGGGCCTGATTTATAAGCTTCTTACAATTAGGGATAGTCACAACGTTACAGAAAGCCTTAACGAGAAGTCTGGTGGAGCAGAGGGTACTTGCTCCATCAACAGAAAGTGCAGCTCACAGGCCCTACCCACAGCAAGCTTCCTACGAGAAAAATGTCTCTAAAGGCTTTGAAAGGATTTCTGGGTACATTTGTTAAACTAATCGTCTCCGGTCAGTTGAGAAGACAGTTCTGCCTGAGCTGACAGATGTTTCATCTGATTTGAGTAACTAAGGCTCCGATGTGTCTTGTTTAAGAAAATGTGTTCTTTCCTGGCCCTTGAGATGGGTGGGATCTTGGATGTGGCTCAGCATCCAGTTTTCTTCTAAAATATTTATTGCTCTAAAAGGATTGCATGATTTAATATGCAACATGTAAATATTTGTCAGACAGTTCTCAAAGTGTGCTCTGGCTGTCATTTAGATTTACGGTCATTTTGTTCCTTCTGACTTGGGGACCGTGAAAGCTGCCATGATTCTTTTTCTTAATTCTTCTCTTCCTATTATTATCTCCCGAGATTCACCTCGATGGCTGTGACAGCTCTGGAGACAGGACTGAAACCAAAAGGACGCATTTGTGCTGCTTGCACTGTTGTAGAAAGGCAGTTCGAATGTCAGACAGTTCTTGAACCAAACTAGGTCCAATTACACTAAATTTAAAATATCGCCCTCCTTTCTTGATGTCGTGGGTGGTTAAGTTCCAGGGGCTCTCCAGAGGCCCCGCCCCCGCAGGTGCTCTCTAGGCTCAGCCCAAGCCCACGCCACACACCCAGCTTGGGCGTGTCTCTCTTTACTTGTGGGGGGTGGCGCTTTATGTTTTATAGATTTGTAGCAGTGACCGTGACCTTTATCCTGACACAAGAAAAAAAAAATTGGTGTTTGGTTTTTGTTTTGGTTTTTTCGAATGCCGCAGGAGGACTGATAAACTTTGGAATCCCCTTTCCCTCTAAGGAGAAATCAGGTTGTTGGGAATCCACACCCAGCCAGCCCTTTGCCTTCCCCAGGCCTCGGGCTTCGTGCACTGTGTGTGCTTAGAATGGGGCTAGAAGTGATGATCGCAAGTGAATTCTGGTCTCCGTAGATCTGAGGGCCTTCAAGCCTGGGGAGCTTGTGGGCTGGGCGCTTGACTCTGCTACTTGGGGATGTGTGTTAGTGTGTTATTTCTGATGTGTGGGGGAGGGACGAGGAAGGGAGAATGAGCGGATTAGACGGGAGCCGGGGGTGGGGGGGTGTGGGGGGGTGGGGGGGGCGCGGGAGCGGAGAAGGCGGTCAATGGAAGCCCAAGCCGACAGGCCGACAGGCCGGGTGACAGATGTCTGTCTGCTTCTTCCTCCCCATGGACCATGCGTGGGGCGTGGGGGGCGGTGGGCGTAGGGGCATCCCTCTGGGCCCAGCAGCGGTAGAGAGGCCCATGCATTTTTTTTTTTAAAGGACTTAATTTTAAAAAAATATTTTATTTATTTATTTGACAGAGTAGGCACACAAGTAGGCAGAGAGGCAGGTAGGCATAGAGAAAGAGGGGGGAAGCAGGCTCCCTGCTGAGCAGAGAGCCCAATGCAGGCCTGATCCCAGGACCCTGAGATCATGAGCTGAGCCGAAGGCAGAGGCTTAACCCACTGAGCCACCCAGGTGCCCTAAAGTTCTTAATTTTTTAAGGACAGGTTGAGATTCACAGCGAAGTGGAGATCCTGGCTGGGCGGTCATTTGGCTGGAGTCGGCGGCTGGTGGCAGGACGGGGAAGGTCTTGTCTAGGGCTGACTCTGCCCCGATGGCTTCTCTTCTTCCAGCAGGCTGGCCTGGGCTTGTTCTCCAGGGAAGGGTACGGGTTTCAAGAGGTTCGTGGTCACTTCTGCTGACCAAAGTCACAAGGCCAAGCTCTGATATGCCCTCTTAAGGGGGAGTTTGCTTTTGTTCGTAAAAGGATATTATTCACCAAAAATGCTGAGCACTTACTTGTTTATTTTCAATTTAGTTTTATGAAGGAACATTTCAGGTGGGTGCCTGAGTAGAGGGTACCGAAAGCCTTTGCGTCCTGACCATCCAGCATCAGGAAGCCACCTGCTCCCGAAGGTCTGTTTTCATTTTCTCCGGAAAGGCTTTTTTTTTTTTTTTTTTTAAGATTTTATTTATTCATTTGACAGAGATCACAAGTAGGCAGAGAGGCAGGCAGAGAGAGTGAGAGGAGGAAGCAGGATCCCTGCTGAGCAGAGAGCCCGATGCGGGGCTCGATCCCAGGACTCTGGGATCATGACCTGAGTCAAAGGCAGAGGCTCAACCCACTGAGCCACTCAGGTGCCCCCGGAAAGGGTTTTTTTAATGCCGCTTTTTGTGTTTTTGTGGATGAAGATTTCAGAAATTTAAGAAGACCATTGCCATAGGATTTTAAAGATTTATTTATTTTAGAGGGATAGAGAGAGAGAGAGAGAGAGACAGAGCATGGAAGGGAGGGACAGAGGGAGAAAGAACACCCTTAAGCAGACGACCCCCTTGAACGGGGAGCCTGACCTGACCTGAGAAGTGGAAACAGACCAAGAGTTAGATGCCCAACTGACTGAGCCACCAGGTGCTCCCACTGTCAGGGGATTTTATTTTATTTTATTTTTTTAAAGATTTTATTTATTTATTTGACAGATAGAGATCACAAGAAGGCAGAGGCAGGCAGAGAGAGAGAGAGAAGGAGGCAAGCTCCCCACCTAGCAGAGAGCCCAATGTGGGGCTCGATCCCAGGACCCTGAGATCATGACCTGAGCCGAAGGCAGAGGCTTTAACCCACTGAGCCACCCAGGCGCCTGGTCTCCCACGTTTTTGTAGTAGAACAAAGTGAGGCTCAGAGGAGAGGGAATCTAGGGCGTCGGGAGAGCCGGGTGCTGCAGGGACCCCTGGCCAGCCCCTGCTGCTCCTTTGAACCCTGCTGGGCTTCTCCAAGGGGCTTCTGAGCTTTCTGCCCTCGCCTCCTCCCGTCTGTGCTCGAGAAATGGGGGAGTGGTTGGGTGATTTTGAGCATCTGATTTCTTTTCTATCCTGTGCTTGTTGTAAAGGAAAACTGAGGGAGAAGTGTTATAGAAATCAGGGTCTATGAACTCTTGGAATATCATTTATTCATCTGACATTTGTATCAATTTAATAGGCAAAGTATTATTCAAAGCGATTCTGCGTGGCAGCTTGGGGTACATGTGGCTGTGACCTAGGGAACGCTCCTCTAAGTGCTATTTAACTAATAGTAAATCACTGAAATCTAGGCGTTAGGTCAATAACTCTTTAAGGCTTATAGGATAATGCAGATTTTCTCTTCTTCCAATGTCCATTATGGTAACGTCTGTTTTTCTAGGGAAGTGTCCTATTTTTTTTCCAAGTTTTAAAGGTCACGAGTCTGAAGTTTCTGTAGAGTTCTCTTTTTAATATTTGTTGTCAACTGTCTTATATCCTGTTTTTCTATATTTTTGAGTTTGTGCTGTTTCTCTTTGGTGACAAATGCGGAAAATACCTATCCAGTCAGTCCTATCGGAGAGTCGACTTTTGCTGTGGATCTGCTTCTTTACTCTGTCGTCAATTTCTGCTTTTTTGAAAAATTATTTCTTACTTTGGGTTTATTCTACCTATAATTTTTCTCTTGAAGTATCAGTTTTGCCTTTCCCCCAGGTTTGGTACACAGTGTTTTCTTATTGTTCTGTTCTAATTTACCTTAGGATTTCTCTTCTCCTTTTTTTTTTGATCTAGAAATTATTTAGAATTACATGTAACCTTAAAAAAATGTATATTTTGAGCTTTATTATATAAATTTTTAAAACCTGATTCAGAGCCTATGGTCTCTCTGATACTTCTTTGAACTTTCTTGAGATTGGCCTTCTAGCCCATTATTGGGTCAGTAATTCTGAATTACAACCAAGCGAGTCAAACAGTTCCCATACGTAAGATAAAATGTAATTCCTTTTAATTAAAAGAAATAAGAAGGTTGTAGTTAAGTTCTTAAAATATGTGATCAAAGAAAATATGTTTGGGCGCCTGGGTGGCTCAGTGGGTTAAGCCGCTGCCTTCGGCTCAGGTCATGATCCCAGGGTCCTGGGTTCAAGCCCCACATCGGGCTCTCTGCTCAGCAGGGAGCCTGCTTCCTCCGCTCTCTCTCTGCCTGCCTCTCTGCCTGCTTGTGATCTCTGTCAAATAAATAATAAAAAAAAAAAAGTTTCATTCAAGATGATTGGGAAGTACTTTTTTTAGACAGCTTACTGGAATGCCAGTATAGGTGTGGTGTGTGCGTGTGTGCGTGTACGCGTGTGTGCGTGTGTTCTCAGGAGGTCAGATTTTAAGATGAAGTAGGCTGGTAAGAGTCCTTGATGTCATTCAGTGTGTGTGTACATAAAAGAGACTGTTTTCAAGCAGTGTTCTTACATTTGAAAGACCGTTGAAGGTGAATTTTACCTATTTCTCCCGAGTCAGAGAGAGGAGATAAAGGTAGGTGTGAAATCCCCAGTGACAGTCAGCTCGGCGGCCAGGTTGGATTGGAGCCGCGGGATGGAGAGCCATTTCCAAGTAACAGAAACAGATGTATGCTTCCCAGGGCGTATTTATGTCGGCTCTGAATAAGTTCAGTCCAAAGTAGGCAAAGTGATGGGATATGGAGTCAGGCATTTCTCTCCGGCTTCTGCTTCTGGGATTTAACTAACTCGTGGACTAGATACCACACCTGCCGAGCGAGGGCCATTCCAGCTGAGAGAGGCAGGGGCAGGAGGTGGGGAGGGGGCAGGAGCCGTGTTTTGGGGGGCTGCCTAGGACAGGCCGATGAGTGAATTTACCGTAGTCCGTTTTCTGAGACAAAGGAAGGTGCATGAAGTTGGTTTATACATAAGGAAGTGGGGGGAATTAGGCCGAGTGAAAAAAGTCCATCTCAAAAGAGTCGATGCTGGATGAGTCCATTGGTGTAACCTTCTTGGACTAAGGCAGTTGTAGCAACGAAGAACAGCTTATAGGTTGCTGGGGTAGGGTTTCAGGGAGAGGAGGAGGGGGTGCCCCTCTAACAGGGTATCAGGAGGGGCCTGTGGTGATGGCCAGCCCTGCGTCCGGACTGCGGTGGTCAACATGACATGTCTACACGACAGAGGACCCCTCGGCCCACCTACCACCCAGCAGCTCTGGACAGCAGCAATGCCGTTTTGTGGTGGCGCACTTGCCCCATAATCATGTAAGATGTAGACACTGGGGTGGAAAGCCAGAATGGAAAGCTTCCTGTGGGTCTGTGGCTATTCCAAAATCACAAGTGTGAAATGAAGGAAGGCAACTCTTAGAGATGGTTAAGATGGAAATACTTTATGTTTGTTTTACCACCATAAAACATTGGAAAATTAAATGAAGGCATGTGTTACCTTTTACCCGTAGCCTTACCACCATGAACAGATCGACTCTTAGAAACAAAAGCAGGATCAGACCTGGCTCATAGGTTGGGAATGGCACCTGCTGGGAATATGACATGCTTGAACCACTGTCATCACAGGAGAGCTTTTCCCAGGTTCGGGATCCCAGGCCCTACCCCAGACCTACGGGACCGCAGTCTGCACTTTTCACAGCTCTCAGGTGATTGGCACATACCCTTGTTTGAACAGCTCTGGAACTTTTCTTAGAAAACAAGTTTGGTGGCCCCAGCTGGCAGGCTTAGGCTGGTCACGTGATCCTGGACAAGTCACATGATCTTTTGCTCCTGGATGTATTCTACATCCCCAATCTATAAAATGCCCAGAGGCTCTGGGCCGAGTACATCAGTAACTTCTGTATTCAGCGTGCCACATCGTGGGTGCTCTGTAAGTGGAACTATTGTTTCCGTGACGAATTAATCTCAAGATAGTTTCGAGTCCTGCTGTTTGAATTTGAAGCAAGGGATAAGGTAGAAGCAAGAGAACGGTGTGTCTACTTGGTGATGACTTTTTTTTAAAAGATTTTATTTATTTATTTGACAGAGATCACAAGTAGGCAGAGAGGCAGGCAGAGAGCCTGAAGCAGGGCTCGATCCCAGGACCCTGGGATCACGACCTGAGCGGAAGGCAGAGGCTTAACCCACTGAGCCACCCAGGCGACCCTGCTTGGTGAGGACTCTTGTGACCACAAGAATTTGTTGAAATGGAAATACTTTATATTCAACGAAAGTGGCATTTTTGTCATGGGTGCAGATGATAGGGGTGGATGCCACCACATCCGGGTGCATCCTGGGAGCACTTTGGTGGAGCCCGAGTCTCCATCCCCGGGGAGGGGGGACAGATCGGAGCTCTGAGGCCGGGCGGAGCGAGGGCAGGACCTCGACTCAGGAGCAACGAGGAGGGAGAGCAGTTGGAGGAAGGGAAAGATGGCGCAGACGCCAGGCGTCAGGACAAGCCTTTTTCTTTCTTCAGTGTTTTCCTCGAGTCCAAGTTCACGCAGAGAATGCTGGAGTCAAAGCCCTGGCCTGTCCTGGGACGTCCCCCGGACGAACGCTGCTGTGATGTTCTGTCAACAAGCCCCGGTCGGTCGGGTCGCGGATCCCGGAGTTTCCTTACCTTTGTACTTGTGCTGGACCTCGTGGAGCCCGGTGTGCCCCAGGGCCTGGCCCTGCCCCCTCCTGTCGGGAGGGTCAGTCTGTACGGCTTCCAGACGCCGGGCATGGAGCCTACTTAAAAAACAAAGTAATGAATGGAAGCAGAAGGGACTGCAGTCATGTGCTGAAGACAGCGGCCGGGACTCAGCTCCTGGGTCGGATGGTCCGCGGAGGGAGTTCGGCCTTTTCTCTTTGTTCTTGGATCATGGGTGGGTTTCCAGGAAATGAAAGCCAGTTACTGCCGCTCCAGGCTACCCTGGACGCCGCCGGGGAGACGTGGAAGCCGGGTTAGAGCCGCGGAGTCCTGCCGTCGCTGGGGGGTGCGTCTCCCCTCGGACTGTCGTGCTTCACGGCCCAGGTCGCATCTGCTGCAGAAAGGGACATCGGAGGCACGGAGGAGTAGGGGAAGGAGCAGCTCTGGTGCATCTGGTCACCTGCGCGTCCTCCTTTGTCGAAGGGTGGGCTGGCACAGGCCACGTCTGAGGTCTCCAGGCTCATCCTTCATGCAGCGTGATGGGTGGAGAGGCCACTGTCCGCAGACACCTAATGGCCCTAGAGGGTTATCAGCTCCCTCTGTTCTGCCCAGGTTTTCCCATGGTGGCACTGAAAATCCTGCATCCTGGGAAACCCCTGGGCCCCTGGCAGACTGAGATGGTCGCTCTCCCTACCTGGGAAGAATGCACTCGTGGATCGGGGCCACTTACCAGGTGTCGCGGAAGAGGAGCCGAGAAGTCTGCTGGACCACAGATTTCCTCCTTCGGCAGTACCCGGAATTCTTCCTTTGGAGGAAAGCTGTGGTTTTAATTTATATTTTGGGGGCGGCAGGGATTGCCACTGGGAAGGCAGCATGTGCCTAAATTTAGTCACCTAGACTTGTTTTGTTTTAAACAAGCTCTGTGCCCAGCGTGGGGCTTGAACCCGTGACCCCCGTTGCATGCTCCACTGCCTGAGCCAGCCAGGTGCCCCTAGACTGGGTTATTTTTTAAATTTTTTATTCTTTTTTAAGTCATACCAGAGATCTGTCACCCAGATGGGACACATGGCAGGTGTGTCTTCTTTTTTTTTTTTTTTTTTTTAAGATTTTATTTATTTATCAGAGAGAGAGGGGAGAGAGCGAGCACAGGCGACAGAATGGCAGGCAGAGGCAGAGGGAGAAGCAGGCTCCCTGCCGAGCAAGGAGCCCGATGTGGGACTCCATCCCAGGACGCTGGGATCATGACCTGAGCCGAAGGCACCTGCTTAACCAACTGAGCCACCCAGGCGTCCCGGCAGGTGTGTCTTCTTGAGGGTACTTTTGGGAGGCAGGGGAGAGCCTGGGCCTCGGGGAGGTCCTGGAGAGGAGGGTTGAATCTCCATGGCCTTGTGTGAAAAGGAATAAATACATTTCTCTAAAAAATTCAGTTACTTAAAATGTGCCGTGAACTCCCTGGTGAATTTGAAATTTTCTTTGGTGTAAACATTTAAATCCATTGGTTTTAGAATGAGGTACAAGTGTATTGAGTTATTAAAAAAAAAAAAAGCAAACCCCTATCTTCTTTGTTAAAAGCAATATCTTACAGTGATTCTGCTAATAATTTTATCAGCTCCCCAAATACTTAGGATGCTGCTAACGTATTTTGAAAGGTTCCCTAATGTTACTTCAGTGCAAGGGCCCTTTGAATCTAACTCAAAAATTCACGTCAACCATTTGTTTGCATCTCACAGTTTCCATCTACCTATTTGCAAATGGCTTGATTTGGACACAGGAGTTTTAGCAAATGCATAGAGACTGTTTCCTTATCAGTAACGTGCTTACTTTAGAAAAAAGTCTCCAGAGAAATGGAAAAAGCTCATTTTTCAAAGAAATGGTTATACCCCAATGTTTGCTGTTAAAACATGCTGGACTCCTATTTGAACTCCTGTGACGGAACACCGTGGACCGTGTGACCTCCACACACCAGCATCCCCTGCTCGCGGTGCTGGAGGCTGGAAGTCCAAGATGAGGCGCCGGTGGGATGGGCGCCCGGTGGGCTCCTGCTTCCTGGCTCTGCTGGCTCAGGGCGGGCGGTCTTCTCACTTGTTCTCACGTGGGAGAAGGGGCAGGCGCTCTCTGGCATGAATTTTATGGGGACACTCATCAAGGGGCTCCACCCTCCTGATCTAATCACACCCCGAAGATTTCCTAATACATGAAATCCCTGAAGAATTTTAAAAAATGCATTTAAAATATTTTTCCCCCTTGCAGGAGAGCTTGGTTATTTGTGTAATATGTGGCTACAGCCGCACCTGCCTGGCTTCCACTCCAAAAAAGCCTGGGATGTTCTCCTGGAGAACGGATGGGTTCACATCTAGATGATCGCCATCTCTGAAAGGATAGGATTCTGTAATTTGGTGATTGAAAAAAAAAATGTTTACATGAGTAAAAATTAAATAATGATGTTGTCCCAGAATGTCCAGGAATAGAAAAAATTTTTTTAAATGAAAGCTAGTTGAAGCCTTGAAAGTTGTAAGTGATGGGAAATCCCCCAAATGCGGACTAAAAGGAAGTCCTCTGAAGGGGAGAGTGAGGAAAAGAGAACATTCTAGCAACAGCTGCATCGATACGTAGCTCACGCATTATGCAATTCTCCCCCGTAGAGCTGACAGTTTGGTGGTTTGGGGGACGTTCACAGACGTATGCAGACGTCACCTGGGAGAGAAAGCTTGTACCCGCCGAGCTGTGACCGTCTGCCCAACCCACCCTTCCAGCCCTAGGCAACCACTCGCTTACAGTATTTATAACAGGATGTTCATGAAAGAACTAGATCCTTGTCACTTTGTGACTGCATCTCTTGACCTTTTGCCCCATAAAGGAGTACAACATTCATTTCACCACAGGAAGTGCCCCGTGCAAGATGTGCGAGACGGGTGACAGGTGCAGGCTCTACCTTTAAGTGTCTTACGGTCAATTTCCTATGACTTACAATGTATGGTAGGAGTTCAGGTTTTCACACAAGTGTGCCAAGCCCTGCATGTGGCCCATTTCACAGGGAGCATCAAGCCCAACTGACCCCTTGGTCATCCCTCCTTGGTCTTGCTGACCTGTCACCAAGGTCTGCAAAGTGTGGCCGCAGCCCAGCAGCGTCAGTGGCATCTGGGGACTCACTCCACACTGCCTGAATCCGAAATTCTGGGGGTGGAGTCGCCCTGTGTTCCACCACCCGCCAGGGGACCCCGACTCACTCCTGAGAACCACTGTGGCGGCGCGGACCTCTCTGGTCAGTTTCGGTTCCTCCGGGGCGGGTCCCTCTCCTGCCGCAGCGTGTCTCGGGCTCTACTTTGGAGAGAAGAGGGAGTTGGCTTTTGTCAAGTGTGTCCGGCCCCTTCCCCCTTTCTTGCTCCTGCCTCAGGGATAGCTGTGAGGCTGGCTGGGCTGGTTTTGCCCTTGACTGGTCTGGGGCCAGGGGGCCAGGGGAAGTGGCTCAGTAAAGGCCAAGGACACTCTGACGCACAGCCTCCGCCCCTCCCCTCTGGGCACAGAGCCCCCCACCCCTGGGCCCGGAGCCCCTCCCCGAGTGGATTTGGACCCTCCCCCCAGCCCCCTCCGGCTCTTGCTCATTGCTGCCGGCGTGGCCTCTCCCATCTTGCCCTCTCTGCTGCTCTTTCTCTCCTTGTTACGTCATATTTGGAACCCTCCTCATCAACAAGGGGATAAAATCCCAAAGCAAACAAGTCCCAGACTCACTTGCCAGTGGGTTGGGTCTGACAGTGTCCTGGAGCCCTGTTTCCCAAGGCCGGAGGCATGTAGGGCGGACAGTTTTGTAGCCGGCTCCCAGGGCCCTTCCAAGGCCGTGGGGGCTGTTCTGCCCGCCCCCGTGCCCCCCCCCCCAACTCCCACCTTTGGCTTTGCAGCTCTCCCTCTGGCTCTGTTTTCCGTTTTCGTGAAAACATCCATTCCGAGGGCCACTCCCATCCCCTGGAGCTCTTATTTCTTTACCCCCAGCCACCCACAGAAACTGCCCCGCCCTCCCCAGCATTTTGGGCTCTGTTGTCCGAGTTGGGAAATGACCTCGCTCCCGGGAGGAAGGTGGGGATGGCAGGCCTGGGCCAGGTGCAGAGCGACACACAGCTCTGCTGGGTTTCAGAGCCCCCCATATTAGCCATCTGCTGCACGAGTCTGACAGTGGCCTGACCTTGGGAACCCCCAGATGCCTTGAGCCCCCAAGAAGGGCTCTGCAGCGGGCATCATCCACACTGAGGCCACCTCCTTGGACCCCATGGATCTCTTTTAAAGATTTTATTTATTAGACAGACAGAGATCACAAGCAGGCAGAGAGGCAGGCAGAGAGAGAGAGGGAAGCAGGCTCCCTGCTGAGCAGAGAGCCCAATGCAGGGCTCGATCCCAGGACCCTGAAATCATGACCAGAGCCGAAGGCAGAGGCTTTAACCCACTGAGCCATCCAGGCGCCCCGACCCCATGGGTTTCTTGTCCAGTGCTCACTTCCTGGTCTCACGTGGACTTATACTGATTTCCTTTTTGTTTTGGCCCATTTCTTGAGCTTCTTTCCATGGGTTTGTCTCTCTACTCCCTGGGGTGGTGATTTTTATGCATTAACTGGATGAGGCCATTAGCACCAAGTTACTTAATCGCACACCAGTCTCTGTGAACCGTGAAGGTACTTCGTGGATGTGGTTACCAGCTGCAGTGACTCAACGTTAAGGGGATGACCACCGGGAATGTGGGTGGGCTGAGTTCAATCAGTTGAAGGCCTTCAAAACGAAAACTTGACCCTTTTCCTGGAGCAGGAGGAATTCTGCCTCAAGACAAGCATCAGCTCCTGCCTGAGTTTCCAGCTTCCCAGCTCCCATGCTTGTATGATGGGCTCCTTAAAATACATCTCTGTGTGTCTGTATCCCCTGCTGGTTCTCTCTGGAGAGCCCTGACTCACACATCGCCTTAGGAGTACTGCCGCCCGGTAGAGCCCCCTCCAGGCTTGTTCTGCTGACGCCAGCTCTCAGCCCTGGACAGCTCTCCCAAGAGTCACACTTGCATTGAGATCATCTGCAGGATGTTCCTGTGCCAGCCCTCGCCCAGCATCTCGTTGACATGTCTGAAACACAGTGCGTCACCGCCCTCCAGCTTTTGGCATTGTTGCTGCTTCCTCCGGGGCTGCTTTCGTGGGTGGGCACCCTGTGCAGTACCCAGGGCCTCGTGCTTCCGAAGGCCCCCTGTTGGGTGTCAGGCTTTGCTGTGGCTGTCTGGAAAGTCTTAATGATTCGGACCCAGGGCCCAGGATTTTCATTTTGCATGCAGGCTGCGAATTCCAGAGCCGGCTCTGGATGTCGCCATGGGGCTAGGTGCCCCTGGTTGTAACCCTGCAGGCAGCCTTCCTCATCTCCTGCATCTAGTCCCTTTCTAAGTAGTGGACAGTCCCGTGCTGGTCTCCTACTTTCCTTTGGGGTCACACTGCTGTATTCCGGGGCTTTGCGACATCCCCCAGAGACAGATGCTGGACTTCCTCTCTGGTCCCCCCACGTCCCCCTCGGCTCCCTACCCCTGCGGCATCTTGCCACTTTCCACTCTCTTCTGCCACCGCGTCCCAATTTGTGTCCATACATGCCGCTTTTTGTATAGTAGCAGCATTTCCGAAGCTCTCCCTTCAAGTTCTCCTACTAGAAGGCTCCAAATGCCTGATTTTCTCCTATTTCCCGTTGCGTCAGTAAGGTGACCGAAAGGGGGTGACTTGCCGTCCCTCCCAGCGCTGGCCGATCCTTATTGTCCCTGGACGCCCTGCCTTCTCCTCCCTTTATAGCAGGGCGGTCGCAGGTGGCCCCTTTGCTGGGATCTTCCTTCCGTGCCTCCTCCCGGGGCGGCTTCTCTCTGGGTTCTCAGCACGGTTTGCAGCTCGTTTGTAGAACGGTTTTCTCTCTCGGCGTGCTGGGCTCCGTGAGGGGGAGTGTCAGTGCCTGTGTCTTCCAGTGTATGTCCTCTTTAGCCCGGCAGAGGTTGGCGCCCATAGTAGGTGGTTTGTATCTGCCTCTGGAATAAGACTGGGGAACCGTGTCTAGTTGTCCGTTCTATACCTTGATTCTGAAATGCGTACAACTACAGTTTTAGGTCATACGCTCCAGTTTTTAATCAGCTTGGAGGCGATTTTTGTGGATGGTTTAAGATAAGGACCGATGTCATTTTTTCGCGTGTGGATATCCAGTTTCCTCGGTATCATTTAACGAAGAGACTGTCTTTTCCCCTTTGTGTGTGTTGTTGGTGCCCTTGTTGAAAATCAGTCGACTCCCCATGCTTGAATTTTTTTTTTTTTTTTGGCTCTGTTCTCTCTCTCGATCTGGGCGTCTGTTTTGTGCTGAAACATACTGTTTGCATTACTATTGCTTTGTAATATCATTTGAAACCAGGGAGTGTGATGCCTTCAGTGTTGTCTTCTTTCTCAGGGCTGCTTCTGGGGTCTTTTGTGGTTCTATACAAAATTGAGAATTTTTTTTTTCTGTTTCTGTTAAAAATGCTGTTGGAATAGGGATTGCGCTGAATCTGGATATTGCTTTGGGTAGTGAGAATATTTTAATGACATGAATCCATGAACACAGGATATCTTTCTGTTTCTTTATAGTTTCTTTCATCCGTGTTTTATAGTTCTCAACATACAGACCTTTCACTTCCTTGGTTAAAATTATTCTGATGCATTTTATTCTTTCTGATGCTATCGTAAGTGCGATTGTTTTCTTAATTAGGCTGAAGAAGTGTGACTCATCTTTGCACGTTGATTTTGTATCTGGCAACCTTACCAAACTCATTTATTAGTTCTAACCATTTTTTATGGTGGAGTTTTTAGGGCTTTCTATGTATAGGATTATGTCATCTGCAGAAATCATCATCTTTTTCTTTCTTATTTGGATGCATTTTATTTCTTTTTCTAGTCTGATTGCTCTTGCTACTATTTCCAGGACTGTGTCAAGTAGAAACGGTGAGAGCGGGCATCCTTGTCTGGTTCCTGACCTTAGAGGAAAGCTTCCAGTTTTCCCCCTTCGATGAGGATGTTACCTGTGGGCTTTTCACAAATGGTCTCAAGTATGTCAGGGCTTCTCTGCCTTCCCCAAGGCCAACAGACGTGGCCTTACTGACAGCTGGGCCCAAGTAGTACTTTGTTGTGGGGATTGTCTGGTGCCCTACCTGATGCTGAGTGGCGTCCCTGCCCTCCGCCCACTACCTACCAGTAGGAAGCTTCTCCTCCCCTCTGTAGTTGTGACAACCGGAAATGTCCCCAGACATTGACAAATGTTCTTTCAGGGAACAGAGTCACTCCCCAGCGGACGATCTCTGAGATAGAGAGTAAGGTGAGTATGCAGGTGCCTTACTGTACATGGAGAAGTTCCTGAGGTCGTGCAAGAATCTATAGTATTTGGCACACCTGGTTGCTCTCTTCTGCCTCTTACTCACCAAACGTCTTGTCCGGTGTTTTTAAACTTCACACGGCTTCATTGGAAAATCGTGTTTCCCGGCTCCTGCGAGCTGCTCCTCATCCATCAAACGAGGAGAGCCCGTCGCGGCCGCCCTCAGCCCTGTAAACACTTCTTCGTTTCTCCGCCGGAGTGTCTGCGGTTGTGCGACACCTGCCGTTACACTTCATTTTCCTCTCGGAAAATACTCATAATAGGACAAGTTGTGCTCTTAAAACTGTGATATGAGGAGACGAGTGGCAAGAGGCATGACGCATCCCCTTAAATTTCACAGAGTTTGCCTTTCGTGATGATCTGTCCGGGGCTGGGAGGAGGTCTGGAAGCGGCCGCCACATGCTCGTGGAAGCTTCATTGATGATGAAGCTTCCGAGGAGCCCGAGATGACCCATTTCATGCCTGGCAAGACTTCGCGATGTGCATTCTGTCAAGTAAATTGCACGTTTGGTTTTGATTTCAGGGGGTTTTTATTAACTAATGACACTTGGAGCAAACACTGGGCTGCAGTTCATCCTTTAAAAAAAGAAAACTATAAAGACTATTTGCATGAAATAGGCTTCTTGATATCGGTTCTTGAGTTTTGAGGTGACCTTCTTTTCATGTTAATGGATTCGTTGATTTAGCAAATATTTATCGAACAGGCTGCAGTCGGCCCTGTTCTGGGGACTGGAGGACGGAACACAGAAGACTGAAATCCTTACTCAGACGGAGCTCCCGTACTTTGGGGAAGAGAAACAGTACACAAGACCATCACAAAAAAGGCATAAAAACCTTAGCATGGGGTGGGTGCTGAGGAGAAATGGGAAAGCAAGCAGGGTGTGAGTGCACACGTCCAGAACTTGCCCTCCGCGCGGAGGAGAGAACCTTTAAGTAAAGCCAGGGAAGAAGTGAAAGTCTTGCGGTGCTGCTGTCTAGGGAAGAGCAGCCGCAAGAACAAAGGGCTGTGAGGTGGGAACACCTGGAATGTTCTGGAACAGCCAAGAGGCCAGAAGGGCAAGAGCAGAATGAAATGGCGGGGGGGCTGGCAGGAGAGGTCAGAAGGGACTGGTGAGCTCCCTTAACGAGAGAAGGCCATCCTTGGGCAACCAGAGTTCGAGGGGCAAGAGAAGGAGACCCAGCTGGACTCAGAAGTGAGTTTGAGTCAGGTCCTGTGAGGCTCTTGCCTTCAGCACTGCTTGTGCTGAGCGCGTCTCTTCCATCACACTTGGCGGGATCAGCGTCTTTCCAAAAGTCCTGTGACAAAATCACGCATTCCCCGGAGGCATATTGGGTTGGCAGCCACGGTCCCCAGACGTGGTCCTTGGTTTCCAGATCTGTCTCTGGGCTGCGCACTGATAGCCCGAAACTTCCAACTCTTTCGGTCTGACTTCAAGCCTGGGAGGTCATTTCCCTCTGACGCAGGAAGTTCAAAACTGGGGTGGTGTGGGTCTGTGGCGCGCCAGGCTTTCCTCTCGGGGCAGGAGACCCCGAGAGAACCCCGAGACCTGGAATGCCCTTCTGGGGTGCTTGTGGCTTCCTCTGTCAGTCCTCACGGCTGCTTTCTTCCTTCTAGCGCTCATACAGTTCCTAACAACCTTTAGGCCCACAGAATGGTTCTCATCCTCCGTTTTTTTGCTCATGATCTTGACATGTAATTTAGGAACTTGCTGTAGGTCTTCTAATGCCAGAGCAGTTGCAGATGGGGAAAGATTTTTCTAGAGCAAGTGTGGGCCTTTTGCAATACATTTAGGTTGACCAAGAACTTACTCATGTGCTTCCTGGCTCAGCAGCAGTTATGTGCTCAGAGATTGGGAGGCTCTTTTGCTGAATTTCAAGGTGCAGTCAAGTTGGAGAACATGAAGTCTTCATGGTGGCAGAATATTTCTAATTTTATGGATTCGTGAAGATCCTCCTGAAGAGTTTGACTTTCCCTGTGAATGATCACACTACCCTCCGATCTTCACTCCTTTACTCTGATATATTAACAGTAATATCTGTTAGATTCTTTTTTCTGTTTCCAGTATAAATATTTCGGGGTGGAAAATGAAAACAAAACAAGAAAGGGCCAAAAAAAAAAAAACCAAAACAAAACAAGAAAGGGCCAACTACAAAGAAGAAAATATAAATAATTACCACTGGTACCCGGAGATAATGAAGTTAATGTTTGACACGAACTGTTTATCTGTCTGTTTATCTATCCCTCGAAAGTTTGTCCTATAAATACAGTTTTGGATCCTGCTTCTACATATACTCTGAGCTCATTTCCGTTGAATGAACTTTATAGAGTTTTGATTTTTAAAAATTTTTTGAATTAATTTTTGAAAGATTTAATTTATTTATTTGACAGACAGAGATCACAAGCAAGTAGAGAGGCAGGCAGAGAGAGAGGGAACCAGGTTCCCTGCTGAGCAGAGAGCCCGATGCGGGGCTCGATCCCAGGACCCTAGGATCATGACCTGAGCCGAAGGCAGAGGCTTAACCCACTAAGCCACCCAGGCGCCCCTGGAATCTTGATTTTTAAAAGTGATTCCTGCATACATCGTTGTTTATTTAATCATCTGTTGGGCATTTTCGTTGTTTCTGAAATTCTGCTGTTTATAATCATGCTCCGATGAGTGGATGTCTTAGTGTATCTTTTACTGGCACTCAGAGCATTGCTTTTTAGGTCACATTTTAGGAGGTGTATTATAGAGTTTAAGATAAGCCTGAGCCTTTGAAAGGCCGTCTGCCTTTCTAGGAAGAACTGATTCCTCCTTCCACCAGCAGGGTTATTACGAAATGGCCTGTTTCGCTGGATCCTTGCGACGCTGCACATTGATTATTCAAAATATCGAAATGGGTTTGTTGGTCTTTGAAAGATTCAAGTCTTGCATTTTTATTGTAAAATATTCAGCTAACATAGAAAGGCAAAATGCCAAAGATGAAACTCTCTGATCTAGAGATAATTAAATGTTTCAGGTGTGACTTCACAGTCATTTAATATAATATGGTAGATTACATGTACCATATTTTTTCCTTAGCAACTTATTGAGGACATCTTTCCATGCCAGCAAGCACATGTCATTATTTTTAATTGCTGCAATATATTCTATTTTCTGTGCATTTTCATTTATTTAGTTTAGGACTTCCTGGTGGACATCCTGGAGATGATTTCTAGTTTGTCCCTTAGAGCAATGCAGCAGTTTATAAATACATTTCCATAGATCTATATATCTATATCTGATTTTAAGGAAATTGATAGGTCATTGATAGGTCTTGAGTTTGGATGCACATGGTGGGTCCTGTTATTTTCATGAAAAATTCTGCCTCTGCACGGGTAGACTTCTGTTTTTGTAGCATTACATCTGGTCATTTTAATTGCTCTGGCCCCGTTGGCCCTCCGAGTTAAGACCCACAGCATATGGATTTCCCTTTGCAGTGAGACTCGAAATATTAGGAATAGAGCCTCCTCCATCAAGCCGAGTCTTAGAGGGAAGACGACATCGAAAAGAGCCACGGCCCACTTGCCCTGGATGGATCCTGTGAGCAAGTAGACATTTGTCACAAGCCATTGGAATTTGGGGCTTGCTCGTCACTGCTGCACAACCTAGCCTGTCCTGATTGGTGTTGCACATAATCACAACTTGCCTTCTAGAAGAGTGAACCTGGTTATGTTCATTAGCAAGACAGCAGAATACCTCTCCTTTCAATGCTAGTTATTTTCACTTATTTTAATCTTCCCTAAGTCATGGTAAAAAAGCAACATACCGCACTTTAACATGCGTGTCTTTGATAATTAGTGACGTTGAAACATGTCTCATATATCATTGTCTTCTCTGCCTATTTGTTTGGAACAGTCTGTGTTTTCTTCTTGAGTTCTAAGAATTTTTAAAAATGCCGAAGTTGTTATTCTTTGTCTAGCATATGTTCCACATTCTTCTTGCAGTTCGTATTTATTTTTTAAATCTGCTTCAGAGTTTATAAAATTTCTTAAGTACATGGCTTGGTATCTTTTGTCAGTTTGGGAATGCCCTCTGCTGCCGTCTTGTCAAATACTGCCTCATTTTCTTTTCCTTCCCATTGTGTGACACCAGATTGACAAATATTAGACCTTTTCCACTCTGCTCCATGTGACGGTTATGTGGTTTTTTCCCCCTTATCTTTCCATCCTTGTTTTCCTGTCTGGTCGTTTTTCGTTCACCCATCTTCCAGTTGACTAATTCTCTGTGTATCCTGTTCTGTGAACTGATTAGTTCACTAATTAGTTCTTAATTAATAAGAACTTAACTTAGTTCATTAATTCTGTTTATCCTATTCTGCTTCTTAGCTCCTTTTTATTTGTTTTTTATTTATTTTAAAAGATTTTGTTTATTTATTTGAGAGAGCGAGAGAGCACGAGAGAGTGAGCCCTAGCTGGGGGGTGGGGCAGAGGGAGAGGGCGAAGCAGGCTTTCCAACTCGGGGCTCCATCCCAGGACCCTGAGATCATGACCTGAGCCAAAGGCAGATGCTTAACCAACTGAGCCACCCAGGCACACCTTAATTCATTTTTAAATTCTCAGTTTCAGTTATTTTGTATTTTATTTCCAAAACTTGAATTTGATTCTTTTTTTACAGATTCTAATTCTCTGCTTAAACTTCACATTTGTCATTATTTTCTGCTACATATTAATCACAGTTACTGTAAAGTGATCACTTGTAATTATCTGTATCTCCTTGAGTTTTTTTTTTTTAAGATTTTATTCATTTAAAATTTTTTTTTTTTTTAAAGACTTTATTTACTTATTTGACAGAGAGAAATCACAAGTAGATGGAGAGGCAGGCAGAGAGAGAGAGAGAGAGAGGGAAGCAGGCTCCCTGCCAAGCAGAGAGCCCGATGCGGGACTCGATCCCAGGACTCTGAGATCATGACCTGAGCCGAAGGCAGCGGCTTAACCCACTGAGCCACCCAGGCGCCCAGATTTTATTCATTTATTTGACAGACAGAGATCACAAGTAGGCTGAGAGGAGGAAGCAGACTCCCCAATAAGCAGAGAGCCCGATGCGGGGCTTGATCCCAGGACGCTGGGACCATGACCCAAGCCTAAGATGCTTTAACCCACTGAGCCATCCAGGTGCCCCTTGAGTTGTTTTTTTTATGGTCTCTTTTCCTTTTGGTCTTCTCTCCTGATACTTTTTTTTTTGTTTTTTTTTTTAATGGTAGACACCGAATGTGAAAAATGGAAGTAGCTTTAAATGGTGTTATCTTCCCCCAGAGAGGATTTAATTTGTTCCTGGCAGACGGAGTGGACGCATGAAAGCAGGCGAGGTTGTGGTCTTTGTGAGGTCTGGTCTATTTCTGGCTTGCCCCACTCCAGGGACAACGAGCCCTTTGGGCTTGCTACAGGAAACGTGGCATGTTTAACAGGCCTGTCTTCCTGGGCAGGCCATGAACTCCGATTTTGTCTCCTTACCCCCCGAGACTGCCACAGACTTTGCCTATTGCCTCTGATCTGTAACTACCACTCTCTGTTGGTGTCCTGGTCTCTCAGCCGTTAGGAATCCGCAGACACCAGGAGGGGACAACGGTGCGGATGGAAGCTGGTTTCAGGGCTTTTCCGTTCTTTCTGGGATACACAGCCTGCAACTCCTGGTTGTTTTGAAAGTCGGATGCTTCCAGATAGATATTTTTGAAAAAATTCAGTTTTACTTGTGCTCTCAGTGGCGGCGTAGATGTGGTTGAATTTAGCGGTTCCTAGCTGAAGGTGGGCGTTACTGTCCTTTGTCTTTTTACTTTGTGTTCCTGTTGTTCTGCTGAAGAGCTGTCGATTTTTGTGTAGTCAGATTTATCTGTCTTTTTCTTTATGGTTTCTGGCTTTGCTATTATGCTTCAAAATGCTTTTCTAAAGCCAAGTTTATAGAAATCGTCATCTAAATTTTCTCCCAGTGTTTTTTCGGTCGTATATTTAATGATTCATTTTGGCATAAGCCACTAGGTAAAGCTCCAGTCTTATTTCCCCCCATATGGCTTGGGCATTTATCCAACACCATTAACTGAGTAATCCGTCTTCTGTGAATAACTGAAATATAATCTTTTTTGTTAAGTACATGGTGTCTCATTAATATTTTAATTTTCACTACTTTGCTTACTAGTGAGGTTATCCGTATTTCACATACATTTATTGACTTTGTTTTCTTCTGATTTTTTGTTCTTTATCGATTGTTTAATGCTGACATTTAATACATTTCTGTTGATAGTTAAATAATCTCATTCATTTTGGTGGTTGTTTTTAAATTTCTTTTTAACTTTGCTTATTATTTTATAAATGTAAATGAATATTACATTTTCATTTAAAGTAAACTTACATTTTATTTATTTTGTTCATTGTTACTACGTTTTCAAAGCCTTTCCTTGTCTTGTGATCAAGGATATTAACTATGTTAGGATGTAATTTTGTATATGTATATTTTTGCCCTTAATTTTTTAGTTCTTTTTATCTGTGTTCTGATATATGGTATATGTGTGAATACTTTGCCTGCTTAATAGTCAGCTTTCCCAACAGTGTTGGTTAAATAATCCATCCATTCTTCATATTATTTCTTCAACATGCCTCAACCTTTGAAGACAAGAGTCTTATTCTGTGCCATCTGTCATTTTACTTTTTCTGATTAATGTACCTTTTTTTTTTTTAAAGATTTTATTTATTTATTTGACAGACAGAGATCACAAGTAGGCAGAGAGGCAGGTAGAGAGAGAGGGGAAGGGAAGCAGGCTCCCCATTGAGCAGGGAGCCTGATGTAGGGCTCCATCCCAGGACCCTGAGATCATGACCTGAGCGGAAGGCAGAGGCTTACTCCACTGAGCCACCCTATTAATGTACTTAAAAAAAAAAAAAAGTTTTTATTTATTTATTTGACACAGAGAGAGAGAGAGAGAGATAGAACAAGCAGGGGGAGAGGCAGCCAGAGAGAGAGGGAGAAGCAGACTTAATGCTGAGCAGGGAGACCCGATGCGGGGCTCGATCCCAGGACCCTGAGACCATGACCTGAGCTGCAGGCAGAGGTGTAACCCACTGAGCCACCCAGGTGCCCCTTAATGAACTTTTTAATTCTTGTGAATATTTTATTCTCTTCCTCCTGTTTTTGATTTTGTTTTTTTGTAAATTGAGGTGTAGTTGACATGTAATATTATATTAGTTTCGGGTTCCAGTGTGATGATTTGGTATTTACACATTGTGACGTCACCACCACAAGAACTCCTGTTAACATCCAGCAGCCCACAGAGCTGCAGCTTTTTCCCTTGTGAGGAGAGCTTTTCAAATGCACCGTTAACAACGAGCGACAGACTTTCAAATACGCAACACGGTATGGTTTTTTGACCCCCGACACCCATTTTTTTAAAGTTGTACGTTTATCTGCTAGAAGATATTCTTGCCAGTGGATGCAGCCCGGACCTTTTCTTCTGTCCGCTCTGGAAGGGGTCGCTTTGAATCATTCCTGCTTCCTTGTCTTGTGGCGGTCACCTCCCTGCTGATGGACAGCTTGCTCCTAATGGGTGTCTCGATTTACCCATTTGGAACAGTGGTTCCCTGCCAGGACAGATGGAGGCTGACAAGACTGTCCCCTCCAATCAGACACACCCACCCATAGTTTTTCATATTTATTGTTCTAGTGCCTTATTGTTCTGTGTTCTCAGCCTGTCTGGTGATGCTACCAGCTAGAAAAGCCTGGGGCTCTCGCCTGGGCACGTCCCCAACCAGAGCCCATGTTGTACTGGGTCAACCCTTGTGGTTCTTCCTGTGATGGCAAGATGCCCTCAGCAGTCCGTGATCATCAGGGAACTTTGCAATCTGGGACTGGGTGCGGGGAAGGAAGGGAGGGAGGGAGGGAGAGAAGGAAAGTTCCGGAAAGTTCCGGAAAGAGGCTGCGGGGAGGAGGGAGAGTGAAAGACCCGCGGATCCCCTTACCCAAGAATCCAACACTGCCACTGGATGCAAACAGCAAGAGGTTTATTGGGACGCAGGTACCGGCGGGTGGTCGGCAGCTCCAGCTAACCGAGCACCCCGACCGAGGGGAAAGCGGGGTTTTTATAGACAGGTACAAACAAGTTTTGGGTGGGGACGGCGCTGATTGATTGATCCTTTGAACAGGCATACTTGGCGTCAGTGGATTGGGTCAGGGGACCCCGCGGGAAAAGCAGACAAAGCAATCTTACAGAAGCAGAACTGGCTGGTTAGCCCACGCATGCGAAAAAAAGCACTACCAGGATATTGGAGGCCTGGTTACTTATCAAGTAAAGACAGTTGGGAGTCTCCTGGTGGAATGTTACATTCCTGCTATCAAGCATCCTTGTTAATGAGATTTAGGTTTAGAAGAAACTTAACTTTATTTACTTTTCCTTCTACCTCCACCTCCTTCGGTTTTTATGGAGGGGAGGGTGACATTAGGGCTATTGATAAGGTAACTTCTTTGTTGTAATCTCAAGGAAATTTGCAAACCAAGGGAGACTCCTGTCTTGCAGGACTGCGATCTCAGCAAGTTAACTATTTATCATTTTATGGCAGTCAGGGGTGCCTGAGGAATGCTACACATATGGAGGGGAGCGGATGAAAGGGGGGGGTGCAAGGCGCCAGCTTTTGCTTTGTCTTCAGCCAGCCTCCTGCTCCCTCATCATTCCCCCCTGAACAATTTTGACCCTTAAATCTTTAAGGTGGTTGAAGGTGGAAGGTCTCATCTTCTGTAACTTCTTCGTGCTGAATAGGGGCGTAGAGCTGTCCCTACCTGCTCCGGTCAATATTGATCAGGGTAGGAATGTATAAGGGAGTTACGAAAGGTGGAGGCAGCTGAATCCAGCGCTGACAGTGAAGAGGCGTCCTCGCGTGCGACAAGGATCGTCTGTCGTGGTGAAGTCATTGTAGCAATGGAGTCTCGGCACCAAGTAGAGAAACATGGAACATAGCAACATATTAAGGTTAATAAGGCGATAAGAATGAGAAGCCCGAAAAGGAGATTTGGCCATAGTCCTCCTTCAAACCAGGAACTTAACCATTCGCTAAAAGAGAGAGAGGGACCTTGTAGAGCCTTAATCTGGGCATTCATATCCTTTATTAGTCCTGTGATATTTTTGTGATAGTCTGGGATGTACACACAACATTCTGTCTTGATAATTGCACATGTGCCACCCTGGGCTGCTGTCAGGACATCTAAAGCCATCCTATTTATCTCTTAAGGGAGGGGACTCTCCAGGGCAGGGGTCTTTCAAGAGCACTCGCGGGCCCATGGTTCTGCATTTATTGGGGTTGATGGTGGGGCCTAGGGTCTGGGGGGTTCAGTCTTTATTGGTGATTTTAAAACACAAAGTGGGAATTAAGGCTCAGGACGGGGGAAGCAAGCAGCCCGGCCATCTGGAGTTATCTAGGTCACCCACGGCTTTCTAAACTGGGGAACGTGAGGGGTGGGGCAGCGCGGTTCCTTATCTCGTTGAATAACTCGCCCCGGGTTTAAGATGGGGATCTCGGAAGCGGGTGCCTCGAGAATTAAAAGCTTAAGGTCAGGCGCTTAGAATTGAAAAAGCGCATTGTTGGGCACCTACACCGCACGCCGTGGTATCTTTTCGACCTTGATTTCTTTGCCGTAGTTCTAGTCGGTATTTCTGGACTCCGGCGTTAGGGAACGGCGTTGGCAACCTCATCCGTACTTCCTCTCCCCACGCCCGCCTCTCGTTTTGTCCTCATGATGTTTCTGCCGGCGAGATTAGTAACGTTTTCTCCCGTCTGTAATTATGCCTCTGTGGGTCTCGACTTTACCTGTGGTTGGATTCCCGCGGGTGCAAGCAGGTAGCACTGCTGGTCCTCTAACGAGCGAGCGGAGTGCTAGACCGCCTTTCCTTCTTCCTTAAGTTTTACGGCACATGTTGACTGTCTGTTTCCTTTTCAGGTTTGTAATGCTTTAGCTAATCGACCCATTAAGCTCTTAAGAAAAAAGACTGGTCTTAGCTTTTATTCCTTCACGGTTGGAGCTGGAATATCGCAAAGGCCTTACTTGGCTCTGGATGTGGTTTCAGGTATGAAGACTTTGCAGGTGGGGAGACCTCTCTGCCTTCCCTTCGGTTCTGCTGTGAACCTGAACCTGCTCGAAAAAGTAAAGTCCACAGAAACAGTGACAACAGAATTTTGCGGCTGAATGTTTGGAGCATTCGATCAGTCTGTGCGCGCTGGTTTTGGAAAGTCCGAGAGGCACCCCTAACTCTAAATCATAGAGCTCCAAGTAGCGGGGATTCGAGACGCCCCGCAGTCCTGGTATTCCTGTAGGGAACGGGGATCTCGGAGCAGACCGGTGGGTGCAGGCAGAAGGACCCTGCTCAGAACTGGGGTTGCCGGGGACTAACCGGAAGCCTGGGCGAGTGGGGGGGCCCTCGCCTGTTACCGATAATGGGGTGCTCTTTGAAGGCCTTCATTGCCCAGAAGGTCTGTTTCTTTGGGGCGTGTTTATGTCTCAAGATGTCACTTGCAGAGGATTTATCCTGTTCATTTCCCTGATCGTCTGTATTTTGCCATTTATGAAAAGCTGAGGTTGCGGCTGGCTGGGTGAAGAAAAGCTGAACGAGGGACCAGGCCTCTTGACGATTTTCATGCGGGGCACGGCTGGATCGTAGTTTTCAGATGCCGCACACGATACCTGCTTCTGTGGGAACAGGTGTCCCTGACAGGGTGCCAGCTGTCCGGGACTAGGGACGTGGGGGGCGGGGTACAGGCGCTGGGAGCTGAGGGAAGGGACGCACCCGAGTGTGGAGGGTGGAGGGCAGTCAGGCCAGGAGGCAGGTGACCGGATGGAGGCGCTCGCTGCCCGCTGCCTTCGCGGGCTAGGGAGGGCCTTATCTAAGGGTGGTGCCCGAGTGGAGAGGAGGGGGAAGGTCCGGTGGAGGAGAGGCTCAGAGGGCCTGGGGCGAATGTGGTCCTGGAGCGTTGACGTTTGAGTGTCCTAGGGCAGGTAACAGATGAGCACAAAGTTGGTGACTTAAACAACACAAGTTTTTCCTCTCACAGTTCCAAAGGCTAGAAATCCCAAATCAGGGTGACAGCAGGTTTGTCTCTCTCCAAGAGACCCTAGAGGGGGTCCTTCCTGCCTCTCCCAGCTTCTGGTGGCCCCAGACGTTGTTGGTGTGTGTGCCCTGCTCCCCCCGCAGCCTCCAAGTTCGCGTGGCCTTCCTGGGTCCGTGCCTCGTCTCCAGATGACCGCGTCTCAAGGCCCTTGATGCTATCTGCGAAGACTCTTGCCGAATAAGGTCACATTCATGGGTACCAGGGGATAGGACTTGGATGTGTCTTTTTTTTTTTTTTTAATTTTTTTAAAGATTTTATTTATTTATTTGACAGAGATCACAAGCAGACAAAGAGGCAGGCAGAGAGAGGTCGGGGGAAGCAGGCTCCCCGCCGAGCTGAGAGCCCGACGCGGGGCTCGATGCCAGGACCCCGAGACCATGAGCCGGACCAAAGGCAGAGGCCCAACCCACTGAGCCACCCAGGCGCCCCTGGACATGTCTTTTTTGAGGGGGGTGCACAGTTCGAAAGGTGGTTAATGGGTAGGTGAGGGAGAAGGGGTCATGGCTCAGAGGCCTAGTGAAGGGAGCCTTCTCAGAAGAGGGACCTCGGTGGGGGCAGGGTGTGGCAAGGGGCAGCCTTGAGTGCTCTTCCAGTGAACAAAGGAATCCCCAGAGGGTCACCCTTGCCTACGAGGCCCTCTTTCTGGGCTCACCCCTGCCTCCCAGCTGGGCATTTTTGCCCCAACTTTTTAGTCACCACTGTCTGGACGGTTATGACTCTAGAAATCTCTGTCCATTGTCCATTTTTTGGCCTTCTTGGTGACGGGGCAGGTGTGACAGTATGAACGAGGAAGCAGGAGGCCCTTCTAATGCTTTACTCCGAGAAAAGACATTGCATTTGCTGACTCAGGGCAGAGTTTGAGGACTCGCTGTCTTGCATGTGCCTGGAGGATAATTGTCTTTGGCCTAAGCCAGGCAAACTGTTGCCAGCCAGAGAAAAGCAAACAAAACAACCAAATGACTTAAATATGCGCCCTGCCCTTTCCCATTAACCTTGCTTTCTTCTACTGTGAGCCTCTGATTCAAGAATTGAATTGATTGAATATATCTTGTATGTGTGTGAGACCCTGCTTTTCGTCGGTTCTAGATTTCCGAGCCTTCCTCTGTTGGCCAAGAACGCTGGATTTTCTTGCTGCGCGTCTTGCCTTGCCAGACAGACTTTGAAATTTCCTCAAGGGCCCAAGTTGGAAGACAGCCGCCTGTCCTGACGTCCTGTCCCATGTCCACGAGCTTGTTCTCCTGCTGGAACACTCCTGGCTTTGCTTCCCTCGGCGTCCGCCGCGCCGCCATCTTCTTGGGTGGCGCCATGTGCTTCCGGGTGACTGATGGGAGGCCTCTCAGGGCTGCCGCACCTCTGGCCCTGCTCTTTCCCCACGCCCTTCCCGCACCGTCCATGCCTTGTTGCTCTCAAGCTGTGTTTTCTATGGTAGTAGTAGTTGATTGAGGCATAAATGACCGATAGTGAATTCTAAATGAACAGCTGGATGATTTTTGACAAATTCATGCACCTGTGCCTCCTCCCCCAGCTCAGGATAGAATTTCCTCTAGTTTCGGCTCAAACCCCTCCCCCTGCCCTGAGGCCACCACTGAGATTTCTTCATCAGCACTGGGGCAGGAGTGGGACCTGCCTTGGTGCCTGGCTTCTGTCACGCAATGTAATGGTTCTGACATCTGTCCCTGGTATGCAAGTATCACTAAATCGCGTTTCTTTTTCTTTCTTTCTTTCTTTCTTTCTTTCTTTCTTTCTTTCTTTCTTTCTTTCTTTCTTTCTTTCTTCTTTCTTTCTTTCTCTTTCTTTCATTTGTAACAGCTTTATTGAGGTATAATTCAATATATTTATACATATACTTTGTCCATGTAAGATACAGATCTGAATGGCTTTGGAGAACGCTCCCTGATGACCGTTTCTAGTGTGGTAAATATATATATAACATAAAACTCCCCTTTTGCCCACTGTAACCAGCGTATGGTTCAGGGGCAGGACTTAGCTCACCCTGTTGTGCAAGCGTCACTACTGTCTATTTTTATCACCGCAGACAGATACCCTGTAACTGTGAAGCAGTAACTCCCCATTTTTCCCCCTCCTGAGTTCCAGGAACCTCTAACCTACTTTCTGTTTCTGAATTTGCCTGTTCTAGATCAATCACGTAGTGGAATCACATGCTTTTGATATTTGTTTCTCTGTGTCTGGCTTCTTGCACCCAGCATAACGCCTTCTAGGTCCATCCATGCTGTAGGGGGTGTCAGAATTTCAGTCCTTTTAGTTTAAAGAAATAACACCCCAGGGTCTGAGACCACGTTTTGTTCATCTGCTCATCTGCTCACGGACACTTGGGCTGCCTCCAGCTTTCAGCTTTGCGAATCATGTTGCTGTGGACACAGGTGTACAAATACCTGTTTGAATCCCTGCTTTATTTTTATTTACTTATTTATTTTTAAGGATTTTATTAATTTGACAGAGATCACAAGTAGGCAGAGAGACAGGCAGAGAGAGAGGAGGAAGCAGACTCCCCGCTGAGCAGGGAGCCCAATGCGGGGCTTGATCCCAGGATCCTGAGATCATGACCTGAGCTGAAGGCAGAGGCTTTAACCCACTGAGCCAGCCAGGCACCCCGTGTCCCTGCTTTAAATTCCTCTGGGTACATACCTAGGAGTAGAATTGTGGGGTCATATGGCTGGTTTGTTTTTTAAGATTTATTTATTTATTTTAGAGAGCTAGAGAGAGAGAGCACGGGTGCAGGGGGTGGGGTGGTGGGCAGCGGCAGAGGGAGAGAGAGTCTCAAGCAGACTCCGTGCTGGGAGCAGAGCCTGACGCGGGGCTCGATCCCATGATGCTGAGATCATGACCTGCCTGAGCAGAAGTCGAGATCGGATGCCCAACTGACTGAGCCACCCGGCTGCCCTCATGGCCATCCTATATTTAGCTTTCTGAGAAGCCACCGAAACATTTTCTTCAGCGGTTATGCTCTCTGGCACTCCTGCCAGTGGAGCCCACGCGTTCCAGTTTGCCCCTCATCCTTGCCTACGCTTGCTGGTTTTTGTTTTTCTTCAGGATAGACCTCCTCGCAGGTTTGGCGTGAGGCCTCCTTGTGGTTTTGGCCATTTGTATAGATCTTTGGCTGAGTTGGTTTTTGTATCATTGTTACTTTGTTGAGATAAAATTTATGCACAGCTCTGACGGGTACAGCTCGGTGAATCTTGGCAGATGAACACACACATAAATATTACCCAGATTGAGATACAGGACGCTTTCATTATCCTAGAAAGTTCTTGCCTCCTCCTTCCGAAAATCCCTCTTTACAGCCTTTTATCACCGTAGATGAACTTGACCTGTCCTTGATTTCATTCAACGGACTCCGACAGCTTGTACTTTTTTATGTCTGCTTCTTTCATCGGACGCCGTGTGTTTGAGACTCCGGTGCTGTTGCGCGTGTCGGGCTTCGGTTGCTGAGTGGTACCTCCCGGCCCCAGCCCGGCGGAGCTTCCGTATTCAGGCTTTCGGTGGCGAATATGTGGGTTGTCGGCAGTCTGGGTCTGTTAGGAATGAAACTGTGCCGAACGTTCTTATACACGTCTTTATGGGGATGCAGACTTGATTTCTCCCGGGAATGTACCTGTGAGTAGGATTGCTGGGTCATCAGGAAGGCGTGTGGTGAATTTTATTAGAAACTCCAGTTTTCAGTAGGGTCGTCCATTGCACACCCCCACCTGCTGGGAACCCAGAGATCCACGCCCTCACTAGCGTCTGGTATTGTCTTGTTAATTTTAGCCCTTGGGTGGGCGTTTGGTGGTATAGCAGCGGGGGTTTAATTTGCATCTCCCTGGTGACTAATGAGATCAAGAACCTTCACATTTGGAAAAGGTTATAATTTAAGTTTTTGCATTAAAAAAGTAGTTAGAAGACATTAATGAACACCTGGAAGATGACATCCCAGGCCCAGAGTGTTATGTTGAAGCCGTCAGTCAGCCCTGACTGACAGGAGTTTCAGTTTCAGTAAAATCACAAAGGAGTTGCCGAGTCAGCTTGAAAAGGGGGGGGGGCACATATTTAATGATTATTTTGAAAATAGAAGAAAATGGCAAGGCTCTCCCTTCCACCATACATCCACCAGAAGCAGGTGTTTTGTTTTTTGTTTTTGTTTTTTTTTAAGATGTGGGCTTTTCGTTTCTTTCTTTCTTTTTAAGATTTTATATATTAATTTATTTATTTGAGAGAGGGAGAGAGAACAAGCAGAGGGAGAGGGAGAAGCAAGCTCCCCGCTGAGCAGGGAGCCCGACCTGGGGCTGGATCGCAGGACCCTGAGATCCTGACCTGAGCCGGAGGCAGCCGTGGAACTGACCGAGCCCCCCAGGCGTCCCCGGGAGGCAGGTTTTTAGGACCGTCTGATCAGGACGGATCCTGCCTCAGACCTCAGTCGCTTCTCCCTGGCCTCAGACACGACTCAGGCTCCTTTGCCCTCCTCGCGAGTCCTTCATGGTTTCCCGAATTCCCCAGAAGCTCTCCGCTGCCAGCCTTTGCCCGTGCTTGGCCGCCACTTGGGACGCCATCCCCCTCTTCCCTGACACCGCTGGGCTTCTGGCTGCCGTGGGGCACAGCGGGGTGGCCACCAGCCTCCTCTCCACACCCCTTTCCCGTCCCTTGTCCTCTCCCATAGTCCTCTGGGCAGGTCTCCTCACTTGTTTACTTCTCTGTCTGCTTCCCCAGACTGACTTTCCCCAGGGGAAGGACTGTCTGATTTCACAGTTCACCTTTGCCTTCGGTAACACCCAGCCAGGCACTGCAGCTCGTCAGTACCAGCTTGGGGGGGGGGGGGGCGGTGACCCAAGATGGGTCGACCAGTGACCAGAGAGCCCTCTGAAGGCAGTGTGACCTGCCTCCCCTGGGAGCCCGCTTCCCACAGGGTTTGCTTTATTACGCCATCGTAGAGTTCCTACTCCCAGATCTGTAAGGCAGGTACAAACCATAACATCGTGGCCGTCTTCCTCCTCTGGGACCCCTCCATCCCAGCCTGTGACCACGGGGAAGGACCAAGGAGCAGGTGGCAGACAGGACCGATGAGGTGGCATTTTGAGGGGGTGCTGGAGGCGCCTGGGCCAGGATGAGGGACGGTCCGTTCTAGGCAAAATCCAAAAAAATCCCAAGTCGATCAAAATAAAATAAAATGAACAGGAAGTCAAAATAAATTGAAAATAAAATAAAGTCAACCAAAATAAAAATTAACGGGAAAAGCAAGCTGATGTATATTTTCAGCACCCCAGGAGGGTTGGACCGAGAAGCCTTGCACCTTGGGCTTCCGGGTGCAGTGACACCCCTGTTCACCGGAGAGCTGTGCCCTGCTCCCACAAGCTCCTCACACTTTTTGTCCCGTAGACCAGCTGGGACTTGAGACATGCACGCTCCGATTCCCTAGGTCTGGACATGCCGGATGGGAGGAGCAGCGTCCTGGAATCCAGACAAGCTCTTAGGGGAAGGCTTCTGCTACTGGTCCTGGGACCCCACTCGGAGTGGCCTGGGGTTGAATGTGAACCAATCAGAACACAGGAAATTGGTCGTTTGGGGCAATAATTAGCCAAGTTGTTGATTCTCCATTGATGGGTTTGGACTGTACTGTGTTAACACCACAGCCAGACACAAGACCAGTATCTGTGGATTACAGACTCAGTATTTATGAAAAATTTGCCTTAAAAAAATCTGTGTCTTGAGTTTATTTATCATGAGTAGAGCAGACTGTTGTCTGAGACCCTCCAGCAGATCAGCTGGGCAGAACTTGGGCGTGGCAGGCTGGGTCTCCCACACGGGTTTCAGTTCTTTGAGGCCAATGTCACGGGCAATTTGGATTCGTCTTTTGAAACTTTTTTTTTTAATAAAGATTTTATTTACTTATTTGACAGATAGGGATCACAAGTAAGCAGAGAGAGGAGGAAGCAGGCTCCCCACCAAGCAGAGAGCTGAGCTGAGCAGAGAGCCTGGTGCCGAGCCCAATGCGGGGCTTGATGCAGGGCTTGATCCTAGGACCCTGGGATCATGACCTGAGCCGAAGGCTTTAACCCACTGAGCCACCCAGGCGTCCTGTCTTTTGAAACTTTAAAGGAGTGTTTTTGCAAGAAACAAGGCTGATAGTAAACCCCGGGGTCCTGAAAGGGCCAATTCATTGTTGTTTTTTCGTTCACGAATTGCTTGCTTGGTTGTAAATTTATTTCTACCCTTTTCAGCTCCTTCCAGGAAAGGATAAGCCCCAGCTCTCTCTCTCTCTCTCTCTTTTTTTGGTACTGGTTCCTGCCAATCTACGAACTTGCTTATGAAGTTGAGCAAGCAGGACACCGGGAAGTTTTATCAGAACTTTTTCTTCCTTAAAAACTTTTGATTCTCTGATGATTAAATAAAAGTGTTCATTTTAGTAAAATGGGAGTTTTTATTACAGAAAAGTGTAAAGAAAAAGAAGCCACCTAGAATGTCATCATCTGGAATCAGTCACTACTAAAATTCTGGTGCATTTCTTTTTTAGTTTTTTTTTCTTAATGCATTGTTGATAGTTTCATAAACTGATTTATCAAAGTATATATTTTTTCATTTTCTGTTATGATTTAAGCCTTTTTTTCTTCATGACTAAAATTCTTCGTATGCCTCATTTTTACTAATGCTTAATAACTTGTAAGATTATATAATAGAAAAATGTTCTTTTTTAAGATTTTATTTATTTGTCAGAGAGAGGGAGCACACAAAAGCAAGGGGAGCAGGAGACAGGGAGAAGCAGACTCCCTGTCGAGCAAGGAGCCCGACGCAGAACCGATCCCAGGACCCTGGGATCATGACCTGAGCCGAAGGCAGATGCTTACCTGACTAAGGTACCCAGGCCTTCCAGAAAAATATTCTTTAACTCTCTCTCTCTCTTTTTTTCCCCCCTCATTTCAAAAGGAGAACATTTTTGAATAAAGGAAAAAATAGTGTTGTATTCATGTCTTCTGAAGAATCTGGTGGAGTTCTGATTTAAGCCCAGAGGGGAAATTTTCTTAGCTGGTATGTGGCATTAATTATATCTCTTGTACTTAGCATAATATTTAGTAGGTCGTAATGGTTGGTTATTTAATTATGTATTTCTTACAAAACATATATTCAGCCTTAGTCCAAGAATCCATTTCTTGGATGAAAACGTAAATTGCTAATGCGTGTGGCGTGCGGAATTATGACCCTGTATGTCAGAAGTCTCCTCTTATTAAAAAGAAATTTTTCTTTAATTAAAAAAAATAAAAAATAAGTCTCCTTTTATGACTCACTGATGTTTAATGCCATCTAACGTCCCCTCAGAACACAGTGGCCCGTAGAACAGTTAGCATTCATACCTTCTCCAGGTTTCTGGATTCAGTGGCAGCTTGGCTGGCGGTTCTGACTCAGGATCGCGCAGGGGCTGGGGTCTGTGGGCCTGAGGGGGGCCAGGTCTGGATTCGGCGATGGGCTCTAGTGTCCCGTCCATCAGCCCTTCCTCCCTGGCAGCGTGGTTTCTGTGCCCCTTTGCTCTTCTAGTTGTTCTCTCTCCTTGAAGGTCTCTGTTGAGTTTGTGTGTCTGTCGCAAAAATTTGGGATACATGGCGAGAGGCATGTGTCACCACTGCTGAGAGTTGCTGCCTGGAGGGCCTCTCCTGGCAACCGGGCCTGGTTTGCGCTCAGTGATCGTATGACGACCGTGGGAAAACCACTGCCTGATACATGGATAATACATAATGTATATAGTGCAGGTAATGTATACACCGGATTTAAAGAGACCGTATAGTTGAACAAAGTCTCTTTTGAAAATGACCGAGTCTCAGATTATAAATCCAAACAAGATGTTTGCAGGGATAATAAAATTCCCGTTGTTTGGAAAATTTGGTCTAAAGGAAAGTTCTTTTAAATTACAACTCGAATTTGTCTCTTCTTAATCTAAAAGCCGCTAGGCAGGCCCTGCCTCTGAAAAAATTTTCCAGATCATATTTTGTCCATTTTATCCATAGTAATGTTTGTTGTTTATTTAAAACAACTTATCAGGGGCTCCTGGGTGGCTCCGTCCGTTTCGGCTCAGGTCATGATCCCAGGGTTCTGGGATCTTTCCTTGAATTGGGCTCCCTGCTCTGCAGGAAGCCTGCTTCTCCCTCTCCCACTCCCTCTGCTTGTGTTCCCTCTCTCACTGTGTCTCCCTCTGTCAAATAAATAAATAAAATATTTAAAAAAATAAAAAAATAAAACAACTTATTAAGCATCTCTTAATTTGACATAAGAACACATGAATAAAAATATAAATATAGCCTGGAACCCCATCATCAGAATATTCTATTTGTATGCTTATAATGTGTGTGCCTTGAAAGGACATTGAAACCAATCCAAAATATTTAATAAAATCTCTGAGTCCCTACTCTTATGATATGTATCTTCAGGGTAGAGTCATTCCTTCCTTCCTTGCTTAATATTTTATTTATTTTGAGAGGGAGCAGGAGCATGAGTCGGGGAGCAGCAGGAGGAGGAGGGAGAGAGAGAAGCAGGCTCCCTGCTAAGCAGGGACCCAAGTTGGGGCTCGATCTCGGGATCCTTGGATTATGACCTGAGCTGAAGACAGACACTTAACCGACTAAGCCACCCAGGTGTCCTGCTAGTTAGATAGTTAGATTTCTTCTTCTTCTGCTTTTTTTTTTAAAGACTTTTAAAATTTATTTGACAGACAGAGATCACAGGTAGGCAGAGAGGCAGGCAGAGAGAGAGAGAGAGAGAGAGGAGGAAGCAGGCTCCCCACTGAGCAGAGAGCCCGACGTGGGGCTTGATCCCAGGACCCTGGGATCATGACCTGAGCCGAAGGCAGAGGCTTTAACCCACTGAGCCACCCAGGAGCCCCTCTTACATCTCCTTTCAGAGCAAAGAAGGATCATTTATGACCGTAGCCCTTCCAGGGGCCCTGCACACATCTGAGCAGCTCAGCCCAGAAGAGGTTGTGTCCCATGCCCTGTTCTGATGAGGTTGAGGTTGTTTTCACTAAGAGTGGCCCCCCAAGATCTTTCCGCATCAGCGCCTGCATTCCGGCGTCATTCCTGTTGGGGGTGACAGAGTGTCCCATAGCCTGTGTTCATTAGTCCATCATCCCTCGGTGTGGATTTGGGTTTTCCAGTTGTGGCGTTTTATGCAGATCTCTTGGCGTTGGGTTTTCCAGTTGTGGCGTTTTATGCAGATCTCTTGGCGTACCGTTGATGTCCTTGACGCGAATCCCCACAGAGGAATTCTGGAGCCCGCTTTCGATTTCTTCGAGTCTGGTTGTTTTCCACCTCAGCCCCAGATCCGGCAGCACCGGCTAGAGTGATTCTTAGCACACGAAAGGCACCTGTGTTCTTGGAGGTTCCCCGGGACCCCAAGTAATTCCCTAGCTTGGATGTGCCCGTAACGTAAAAAGCGCGAAGCTTGTCACCACGCGTCCGTGGCTCAGTCGGGACAGGAAGCCGAGCGCCGGGAGAGCTGGGAGGTACTGAACCTTGTCAGGGGCATTTCATTCCTTCAGCAGGTGCTTACCGAGTGTCTCGTGGATGCCAGACACTGGGGAGACAGAGTCAGAAAGATGGTGCTTCTCCACTTGGAGCCCACCTTCCCGCGAGGAGTGCTCCCAGCCCAGTGGGAGCACCAGCAGATGGGCGTAGAGGGGGCGAGCCCTGGCGTGCGGAAGGACCAGACCTGTGCCCGGGGACTCGGGGATGCGACCGTGGAGGCGGGGAGGTGCTCCAGGTGGAGGCCTCTCCAGCGGCAAAGGCTCAGAGGCTTGGAGAGCTGAGTCAGGGCAAGCGGCGATGGTTGGCGCTGGCGATGGTTGGTGCTGGCGATGGTTGGCGCTGGCGATGGTTGGCGCTGGCGAGAGCCCCACCCTGGAGACCTCATGTGGCGGTGTTGGAGCTCGGCAGCCGCGGGTGGCGGGCAGCGCGCGTGGGCACTCAGGCGTGGAGAGGAGCCGTGCTTCCCGGGCTGGAGCACCGGCCTCGCGTGAGTGTGTCTGGAATGTGTGGCGGGACACGGCTACCGGGTTTTGGTGTTGCAGGCTGAGAAAGGAAGCCGTCATCGGAAACTCTTTCTCCGTCCTGTTATACGTGAAAGTACGTTGCAGGCCCAGTCGAGTAGCAAGGACATAATCTTAAAATAAAGGACAGTGTTTGCCAAGGAGAAAAATAAACAGGAAATCAATCAGCACCTGTGTAAGTGTATGTTATATAATACCCGTGCCCGTTCTGTATGCATGTGTCTGTCAGTTTTGCATGTGGTGTGTTTACCGTGCTAAGGAACAAGCCCCAAGATTCGCTGCTTACTCATTCATGCTCTGGCAGGTTGGCTGGAGGCGTTGGGGGGGGTTGTCTCCTCCGCAAGTCCTCAGCAAGGCGCAGGCTGAGAGACAGACAGTCCATCTCTGAGCTCCAAGGATAGTCCATGCAGAAAAAAGGGACACAGTGTGCTGTCTCCTGAAACTTCTGTCTGGAAGGGACAATGCGCTTTTGTTTGTGACCTACAGCCACCCGGTGCCCCCCCACCACCTTGCTTTTTTTTTTTTTTTTTTTAAAGTTCTGTTGTGTTCCTTACCAGCTCCCCTGTGGACTGTCACAGACACGTGGGCAAGTGTGTGTCCTATGCATGTGGAAGACAGGGGAGGCGGAGGACGGATGTCGATCAGGACTTTTTGGGGAGTGCTAAGGGTTACTTGGGAAAGCAGAACCCTCTAGATGGTGAGCTTCCAACCACTTGTTTTTCTGCTAGACGCCCAGTGAGTTCATCTCATTATTTATAGCTTCACATTTCTGAATCAACAACACTCAACGGCAATTTCCTCTGCCCCTTTCCAGGAGATGCGGCAAAAGCTCACGGGTGGCGGTTTCAGCACGACTCAGGGCGCCCTCCCCGCACCTGCTGCCTCGTTAATATCTTGCTTAGTGTTGATTATGTGTTACAGTCGTATTTGGGATATGTTGGGTTAAATAAAATGCAGCATTAAAATAAATTTCACTTGATTTCTTTTTCTTCATGGGGTCACCAGAACACTTAAAGTTAAGTATATGGCTTTTATTTGTGGCTCCTGTTTTATTTCTGTTGGAGAGTGCTGACTCTGAATATGTAAAGAACTCAGGCTGATCAATAAGGAAAAGAAGCCAGCAGGAAATGGGCAAAGGATACAAATCAGTCATTCCCTGGAACACGTGCGAGGGCTTCTATCTGACCTGTGATCGGAAATGCAAGCTAAAGACAGTAACAAGGACTTCCCATCGAGCTGGGGAAAAAGAAAAGCGGGAGAAAAGAAAAGCAAGGTTGCACACGGGCTGGGTATTGATGGAAGAAGGTCGGAACTTGCGTCCTCCGGGGGTGGCGTGTAAGAACCTGCAGCCACTTCGGAGAGCATTCTGGGGGGTCCTACCCCCATCTGGTTCACTTGTGTAGGTGGTTCTCACCGGGTGGTGATTTTGCCCCAGGGCGGGGGCTTCTGGCAGTGTCTGGAGACATTGTTGGTTGCCAGTCATTGGGGATAAGGGACGCTACTGGTGTTCAGTGAACAACGGCCAAGGATGCGGTAAATATTGCACAGGACGAGGGTTTGCCTCTCAGGATAGACACATAGGGCCCGCAGGTAAACGGCGTCCTGGTGCAGAAACCCTTTTAGACACCAATTCCCAAGAACCTCGAGGTCAGGTGCAGCAGGAGATACAGACCAAGGTCCTAACTCCGTGCTCCCAGTTACACCTGTGGGACTTTGGAACCAATTTAAATTAAATGTCTGTCAGTTTGGGGGTGCGAGTGACTAGTGAGGGACCCATATGTGCGGACGGTGTGCTTGCCTGGTGTTTGGGTTTCTCTCACATCCAGTCCTGAGTAGATCAGGTTACGGGCTCCATAGGTACACAGAAATACGACTTTCTGTAAATATTTCATGTACAAGCTAACACTCTGTATCTGATGTATTGTTTATGGGTATGTGGCATAGGTAATAAAAATTCAGAATCCACATCAGGATACCTATCAGCACATACCTGGTTGCTTCTGGGGAGGAAGGATGCCCCAAAAGGGATGTTGGCCCTTTCTGGAAGGCTGATTTCTTATAGTAGTGTGAAGCCGTTAGGACAGCATATTAGCCTTTGTTGGTATAGTCAGTGTGACGAGTGTGTTTGTTGTATCACCTGCTTTCTGTTTTCCTTTCTCAATATTTGGAATCTGTTGGGGCGCTTGGGTGGCTCAGTCCTTAAGTGTCTGCCTTCGGCTCAGGTCATGATCCTGGGGTCCTGGGATCGAGCTCCGCATCAGGCTCCCTGCTCAGTGGCAAGCCTGCTTCTCCTTCTCCCACTTCCCCTGCTTGTGTTCCCTCGCTCACTGTTTCTGTCTGTGTCAAATAAATAAATAAAATCTTAAAAAAAACAATTGGAATCTGTTTACAATGAACGCTCCCCCCACCTTGCGGAGAGAGCTCCGGGAGTCGATGCTGCTTGGGCACAAGCGGCTTATCAGGGGCTCTGGGGTGGGGTCCCTGCAGCACTGAGCTGTGCTTGGCACAAGCAGGCCCTAACTGTGTGTTGCACCAGCTGTCTATGGAATGTTCCATGGGACTCGTTCCTGTGAGCCGGCTTCTGAGAGGTCCTGGGTCCATGCTCTACTGTGGACGGTGCCCTTGGCACCTGCCTCCTGGCCAGGTGGTCACCCCCACTCCCTCTGCGCCAGGCCCGGACATCTCTTTACCCTCCAAACTTCTGATAACACATCACAGGAAGTAGTTGGGCAAGACACTTTAAAAAAAATCACACCTCGAAGTCTAATAAGTGTGCGACTTTAAAAGACAGCGTGTCCTCTCATTGAAATTGCACGCTGATGTGAGTTCTTAGGAAGCCACTTTAGAGAGGAAGTTTGCTGCCTGGGCTCTGCGGTTGAGTTCAGTCGGCTCCCCTAAGACAGCAGGGAAGGGTTTGCCTTGAGCGAAAGAAACAGCCGTTTCTTAGTTGAACGATACACGGAGAAACAGCACAGTCGGGCTTCTACAGGACGGGGCTGGCGGAGGGTGCCGCGCCTCGCAGGTGCACCGGCGCTCCTGGGCTGCCCGTGGAAGGCCGGCGGATGCGCTCCTGCCCGTGGAGCTGGCCTTGGAGCATCATGACTCACCTTCCCCCGCCCTGTGCTGAAATAATGAACCAGCGTGAGATGAAGACTTTCATAGAATGCCTTTGCCTTTGGCATCTCATTGGGAGAATAGCTTCACTAGACGGTAAGGACATGTTCACAGGAGACTCTCAGAGTGGAAAATCTGAGCCCGTCTTGGGTTTGCTTCATCTGGGTGGGGCTGAACCAAGAGCCCGGCCCGGCCGGGACCTCCCCCTTCTCAGGCCATTGTCTTTGCTGCAACCAGTGGTCTGGGCTATTTTTATCCTGGTTCCAATCTCTCCCTTGCAGCGGAATATTCTTTCCTTAGGGCCCTCATTTTAACTCAATTCCTAAAAGTTAACAAAGGAAAACTTGGCTGTGATTTCTATTCTAGAAGGCCCACCTAGAATGTGTTTTATAACGTCTGACAGACTTCCAGGCTCACAAACAACCCGTCTCCCAAGATTATGGGTTTTCCTGAACATTCCCCTGCTGCTCCCTTGGCCTCATCAGCCATCCCGCGGCGTGTGAGCCTATCTCAGGGGACCAGAAACATTTCTCAGAGTCCCGTGTCTCCTCACAGAAGCTGCAAATATTTTACGAGGTGTATAACACAAAAGCAACATTTTACAAAGTGATAGTTTGGTGAGAATTATTTAAAGCCTGCAAACTCAGGCAATGTTAGCGTGAGTGGAGTTGCTGGATTTTTTTTGCCTTCCAGGTGGTTAGGACCAGTGGTGGGGCCAAGCTGCGGGTGGAGGAGGCTGAAGGTGGACCTGGCCTGCTGTCCAAGAGGGTGCGCGCCACGCCCTTGCCACCAAAGTGTGGTAGTGCAAAGGTCAAATGCATTGACCATCTGGGAAGAAGCTGTTTACTAAAAATGCTCATCTTCTTTTATTTGTTCAATAAATATATCACAGCTCAGTGTTGTTCTTAGAGCTGGGGACTCACCAGGGACCATCACAGACCAGATTCCTGTCCTGCGATTTACGTTCTCATCATGGTGCTTCTCAGAAATAAGATTATTGGAACTATGCCAAACACACCTGACCCAACAGATCAGGCCCATGCTAGCAGTAACTCATGGCACCTTCTAGAAATACCATATATTGTAGAGGACTGAGATTCTTAAGTTCTTTCCCAAAGCCGTGTGACCATTTTCTGCTTCGAGCCGGTGGTCGTACTATGGAGGACCGAGAAAGGTGTTGCATAGAAGTGAACTTCGGAATAACTCAAGTTTCTTCTCTTGGTACCAAATTTTAAAAAATTGTACTATGAACAATGGAGGTTTTTTCCCTCACATTAGAATGTGGGTAATATCCTTTTTATTCTGGATGATCAGGATAATTCCTACACCTATTTTTGTACCATGCGGGCTTGGGGTTCGGCCTCGGGGTTCGTAGAGCTTCTTGGTGTCCCGGTCTCTTCGCTTGGCTGTTTGTCAGCTCCTGGTCGCTTCTGCCCTCCGCACCCCTCCCTCCTCACAGGTGCTTGTCTCCTCCACTGTTTACAGTGGTTGTCATAAAACTTTATTTCCTAATGAGAGTGTTATGGACGTAAACACCATTACTTGTACTTTTTTTCATTGTGAATTAAAATCCTGCAAGTTCCTCACAAATACAACTTTGTTTTAAAGAACAAGAACTGTCCAGAAACATAGGGTAAAAAGCAGTTCCTTCAAAGTGTGTTTTCCCACCTACCGTGTCTTAATCAGGAGTCTCCAGAGAAATAGACTGATAGAATCTGTGTATCTTTAGGTATCTGTGTATTTCTGTCTATATATCTCCATATGTTTTTAGCTAGAGACACACAAATAAGTGTATCTCTAGCTAGCTCTGTGTAGCTATAAAACAACTATATGTAACTATGGAGACGTAACTATATGTAACCCCGAGGCCGTAACTATATGTAACTATGGAGACTATGGGCTGGCAGGCTGGAGACGCAGGGAAGAGTTATAGTTCAAGTCCAAAGGTGGTCCCCTGGCAGAATTCCTTCTTGCATAGGGCAGGTCTGTCTTTGTTCTATTCAGGCCTTCAACTGATGGAATGAGGCCTACCCAAATCATGGAGAGCAATCTGCTTTACTCAGTATACTGATTTAAATGTTAGTCTCGTTAAAAACAAACAAACAAACAAAAAAACAAAAACAAAAACAAAAAACTTCACAGAAATATCTAGAATAATGTTTGACCAACTATCTGGTACAACATAAAATTATGACACCTAAAATTAACCATCATGTACACTCTATTCCCATTCCTTTTACAGAGGATGTTAATACTTTGGTGTGATTCATCTAGATGTTTCCTGTGCATTTTCTGGTTGTGTGTGTGTGTGTGTGTGTGTGTGTGTGTGTGTGTGTGTTTGTGTATGTGTGTGACCTTTCTTCCTCCTGCCTGCATCTCTTCTATCAATACAGTAAATGATGTTAAATGCTGATGTTAGATCCTCCTTTCTTTGTGAGAGGCATGGGGTTTGGGTTTGTATATTTTCATTTTTTGATGTGCAGACCCTTGCAGTTTTTAAGCAGAAACATCTCAACTCATTATTTTTGATGTAATTGTGCCATTTCTATGGTGTGTAGCCTTAAAAATTGGTGTGTAGCTTGTGTTTTGAGGGACTTGAATTTCTAGCTGATGTCGAAATAGAAATTTCCCATTGTAGGTAGTTTACTGAATTTTTCTTAATAATCATATTTTATTCTCATGGACACTTAGTAATTAAAAAAAAACAGTCTATATGTGGCTTAGGGACCATCTAAAAATGGGCTTCTATCAGTTTAGCAAGTGGTTAATATTTATTTGCAGTTGTGACTAGTCTTGTTGTGGTTTGTCTTGGGAGACCATGGTTCGAGGGTGCCAATAAACCCCCAGAGAGTAGGGAATGAAGGTTATTGTTTTTAATAGTAATTAGTCAGTCAGCCTCTGTTGGGACACGAGGGGCATCCAGTACCATTTTATCCTGAGCTCTCAAATTTAAGTTTCTGTTTTTTCCCCGATTGTCTTCATTTCCAACCTAAGGTTGTGCTGAGATTTCCAAGGTTGCTCTCAGTAGCGGTGTGCTGCACGTTTTGGGAAGTCTTACCTTAGGTGGTCAGAGGGGCTGTGATTCCAGAACAGACCCTCCCAGTGGTTGTGGTAGCAAGGAATGGAGGTGAGCATGATAGGGAGAGAGCGTGAACCGAAGTCAGGCGTCAGGGGCGCTCGGAGCATTGCTTTATTATCCGCTGATGGGAATTCCTCCTTTTAACCCAGGGTCCTTAAGTAAAGATTGGATGGCCAGATTGGCAAAGGTGGGTGCCTTTGGGATGTTTTTGAAGGACAGGTTTTCAGTGTGTGTTCTAGCTTTCAGATTATTTCTTTCCTTTAGTCCAGAAATCCTACTTCTAAGAATGTCTCCTGATACAATAAGGAATGAGATGTACAAAGCCTTGGTTCTAGGGGTTTTCATTATAGTTGTTACTCATAATAGGGGAAAAAACAGGGAATCCATCTCCCCATCCAAGAGTAGGGATGCATTAAATTATGATTCTGCCCTCCTAGAATAGAATGTTCCACATCTGGTGGAAATGTTGACACACCAGTGTTTTGATTGATGTGCAAAGATGTTACTGATACAGTCCTCATTGAAACATAGAGCAAGTAATCCTATTTGGGTATAGAAAAAATGTGTGTGCATGCGTGTGCGTATACCTATGTGTTTGTGAGATTGTGTGTGTCTGGGTAATTTTTTGTCTTCTCTGTTTTCGGATTTCTTTTCTGTAATAAATATGAGCTTCTTGTGTCGTTATATAAGAAGCAAGATGTTATACTGTGTCCAGCATGCCTTATTTATAAATCAGGAAATCGTCAGACACTTGAGATAAACCTCCAAAATGAGATTCTGGTGCCTACCGCGTGGAGTCACAGGTTTTCCAGACCTCTGAGTGTCAGAGAGCAGACACGTTGGGTGGGAGAATGCAGGTGTTGGTGGCAGTGAACTCTGGTTATCACAGACACGGAAAGCCTGGGCTCACGCGTGCTCGCTTCTCTTTTAAGTTAAGTTACTGTGAACCAGTTCACGCTATGGATGGAATGACGCACTTCAAAGAAGGCGTGAGCTGGGGCATAGGAAATAGGCTTTACTATGGTCGCAACATTATGGAGTTCCTTATGCTGCCCAACGGATGATAGTATTAAAAAGAAAATCTGTGGTCGTCTCTGAAACTAAAAATTCTAATATTTGTGATTCAGTGTTCTTTTGGGACAGCCACCGGAGCTTAGTGAGGTAAGTAGGTAGGATTGCCCGTGCCTCCTCCTGGTTCCATGAAAAATGGCATTCTTGGTGGAAAGCTGGCCCACGTAGAGCTGGGTCAAGGTGGAGTTGCTCTAAGCGCGAGTGTCCCCTGTGCGGTGCTGCGAGCGCCCGGCAGTGCTCAACGTCCCGGGATCCTTAGCTCTGGATGGCCACGTCTTGAATTTTAGCGTGTCACCGAATCCGTGTGTGTGAGGACCCTTAGATCATTTTCCTTTGTCGCCCACCGTTTAGTCAGCTCAGCGGCTCCAGCAAAATACCGGAAAGTGGATGGCCGCTCAAACGGCAGAAATTCGTTTCTCCCCGTCCTGGAGCCTGTAAAGTCTTTCTCCTCTGACATCAAATCCGTGTGGTTCTTCCTTTCCGGTTTCTCCAGTTCCCTGACACCAGTGGTCTCCAGCGATGCCAGGAATTCTGACCCAAACTCTCCAGTTAGTGCAGACCCACAGGTGGGGGGCTCCGTCCTGCAAGTCTTGACCCAGGGGTCACCCGCTGATCCAACGGGCTACAAATTTGGGGATTCCTCCCCGCCTATGTTTGATGATTCACTAGAGTAACTCACAGAACTCAGGAAAGTGCTTCACTGGTGACTGTCACTGGTTTATCATCAAGCACACAAGCCGAGAACAGCCAAATAGAAGTTGCTCTGGGCGAGGTATGGGAAAGGGGTGTGGACCTTTGTGCCCTTTCTGGGAGAACCCCCCTCTCAGTACCAACCCAGAAGCCCCCCGAACCGCACTGTTCAGGGGTGTTTGTGAAGCTTTCATTAAGTGGGTACGATTTGCTCTGAGCCTTCAGTCATTGGCTGTTGGTGATAGAACTCCGTCTCCAGCCCTGCTCCCCTCTCCGGAGGTGGGGTTGGGGTTGGTGCAGAGAAGCGGCAAGACCTGACCTCCTGCTTGTGTGGCAGTCGGTCTTCCTAGAGACTGGCCTCCGTCCTGACGCTCCCAGCACCCCGCCCCCCACCATGTGCGTCGTATCAGGGGCACGTAAGAACTGCAGTTTCTAAGTGTTTTCAGAGCTCTGTGCCGGGAACTGGGGACAAAGACCAAATATTTATTTTTAATGATAGCATCCCTCCCAGCTGGTCTCCCCGTAACCAGACTGGTCCCGTACACTCCGTGTCCATCCCGCAGCTGGACTTGATGAGGGCACCTGACGACTGATCGCTCAATACTCGGCCGGTCTCAGGGTTTGTGCTGTGGCCTCCGGGCTTCCCATGCCCCTTCCCTTCCTCCTTCCAGCCCCCGGGCCTCCCGGGGTGCCTCCCCGACGGCCCTCGCTCTGCCGCACCTCCTGCCCAGCTTCATCTACCGTCCCCTTCCCAGGGAGCCGCCGCTGCGCACTCTGTTGGAGACTGAGCCACGTGTCCCCCGCACTCACAGCCTCTCTGACCCTCGTCTCCTTTCTCACACGCTCTGTCGTCACCCTGGTGGCTCTCTAGTTTGCTCTGTCCTCCCGTTGGAAGGCGCACCGTACAGGGCAGGGATCTCGGTTTCCGGACGTTTCCCAGGCATCGTGCCCTCTCTCGTGGGCAGCCCTCTGAGAACACTCGAGAGTGAACAAGTGTCTGGCTTGTTAAACCACCAACCAGAACCGGGCCCCGGGGTTCTCTGTGTCCCACCGTGGGGGGACAGTGTGTGCACGCGGGGTCTTCGGTGGTGATGCTCGGGCTCTGGCCCTCTGACCCGCTTCCCTCTTCACTTCTAGACTGGCCTTATTGTCGCCTGCTACCACGGCTTTGTGGATACTGTGGTGGTCTTAGCCGAGTGCCCCCACGTTGATGTCAACTGGCAGGACAGCGAGGGGAACACGGCCCTAATCACAGCCGCGCAGGCAGGTAAGACCCGGCTTTGCCTACTGGAGGCTGGGGGGCAGCTGCTAAGCGGTGGGGGGCGGGCGGGGGGCAGGGCTTTGCCCTTGAACTCAGCTCGTGAAGTTAACGTAAGGACGGGAATTGATCAGCTCTTTATTCTGCTGCTGAGCGGCACAGGAAAGGGCCGGTCAGGACAGGGATGTATTCTCCTCGTGCCTTGGGGACGATGCGGTTTGCGCAGAGCTCACTGTTGGGCACGTGTCGCCCTGATAACTCCCCAGCATCTTTGAAGGTGAAGCTGCTGCAGAAACCCAGGCTCGTCATCCCTTCCCCTAGAGCATCGCACCTACCCAGTGCTTGGGGATGGGGAGCGGAGAGATGCTGGTGACCTCCCGCCCTCGCTGGCGATAGTGACTAGATCCCGTAGACAGGCTGTAAGTGATGGTTACTGGATCTGCTAGACGTATTCACACAGTAACCTCCCACTTGCCCATGGATGTAAAAAAAAGCTGGGAGCGGCTTATCTGGAGTGTATCAGTGGAACGAGGCAGGATTGCACTGTCCGGGGGAGAGCGTCCCCTGAAGCGTCCTTCAGCCCAGCTTTGTCACTGCGAGAAGTGGAACTTCTGCCGTCACTGCTGAGCACCTGGTGGCTGTCCTTCTCTAGAACTGTCCTCAGACTTTTTTGGAGACAGGCCTGTGCTCATCCCTCTGGACCACACGTCGCTTGTCCTTGGGGTGATAAGTGGGTTTGTCACTTGACCAGCTCGGAAATTCTTGGCTTGCAGGATCAGTTGGTTTGATGAGTCAGGCTCTCAGCTGCAAAGACGCTGCTTCCCGCCGAGTCGGGAAGAAGAGGTGTTTGCTTACTGACGGAATGTAGGGCGCCGCGCGATGGCGTGGGGGGCTGGGCCCTGGACTCCAGGCTGGGAAGCTGGAGAAGATGCCCCCGACTGCACCGCACATTGATTCTGGTGAGAGAGTGTTTGCTGCCACCAGCAAAGAGAGGCCTCTCTGTCCCGCTGGGCATCACGAGCTCCTGGGTCAGAGCGGCACAGGGTGACTCTGATCTGGGGAGCCCAGCAAAGCCGGCATCTGGCAGCTTCACTCCCTGTAATGTCAACGGGGAGTGGTCTGTACACACTGCTTTTTAGTCAAGCTGGGGGAGGTGGGGGACCCATCGAATTGGGGGGGGCTAGGTTGTGCCAACACATGTCTGCCTCGTTGGGTCTTAGGGTGCAAAGCTTTGCCTCTGTGGGGGTACTCCAGGCTTCGAAAGCCGAGATCCAGGATGTCCTGAAGTGCACGAGGGGGAGAGGAAAGCGGGCGGCGTTCAGTGATCCTGGGCTCCCCGTTCACCGCCTCCCACTGGGCCAGGAACTGGGGATGCCCACGTGAAGGGCAGCTCTGCCCTCCAGGAATTCCCCAGCGCCTAGGCCTCTGATGGAGCTCTGACGGAGGGGGCCCCGGGGGCCGTGGGCATGAACGCCCCAGCTGGCCTGCTGGTTGAGGGCAGGGGTCAGGGAAGGGGGGACGCGGGGACTTGAACCGAGCGCCGCAGGAGTCAGAGGGAGGCTGCTGCAGCCGGGGCAGCCAAGTGCACGGGGCGAAGAGGGAGCGAAGCCCCTCTCGGGCCGTGAGGTGGGAGGCTTGCGTGTGACTTGGAGGGATGGTAGGTGGCTCCAAGAGGAGGCAGGGACCAGACGGTCAAGGGTTTAGATGCAACATGAGAGAATGCCTTTGAGTGCGGTGAGGCTGGGTGTGGGTCACAGCGGCTGGATAGCCCCCGGGGACCCAGAAGCCGTTTCCATGGCAGAGAGGAAGCAGGAACTTCTTGGACAAGAAAGTTGGTGTGGCGTGGGGGGCGACAGGAAGGCGACCTCTGGGCTGGACGGGGCATGACGAATTCCCGAGGGACATATGCACAGTGATGATGGAGGAGCGCCGGCCCCGTTCGGTGCTCAGGGCTTTGAGACGTGGGGCGTCGAAGAGGCCTCGGCGGCAGGTGGGGGTGTGGAGCTCCGGCTCCCGTGTCCGCTGGGTGCAGAGCGGAGGGCTTGGGGGCCGCTGGAGAGCGGGGCCCGTGGCACGGGCTAGACATGAACACCAGGAGAATGTGCAGGAAACGAGGTTCCCTTTCTTACGGATTTGCCAGAACTCTGTGTGCGCTAAGGGTGTTGGCGGTGGCTTAATGCCCACAAGAGAACCTTCTGGAATCTTGCCCATTTGAAATAATAGGATTAGCGACTTGTCCTCTGCCTTCTCCCCCCACTGAGTGTTGCCGGGGAAGCCCGAGTCCAGCCTCCTCTTGTATCTTTGTTGAGGCCCTGATATTTGCCGAAACTTGGAAATATCCCCCACCTCATCCTTGATAGTGAAAATAACGCTGCCTCCCCCTCTGGCCCCAGTGGTCGTGTCTCAGCTCCTTCTCTCTGCATTTGCTCTGACTTACATTCGGTGTACTTTTAGGAAACCTCGGTCAATCTCTGTGAAACACTGTCTGCCTTGTTTTGTTCGTTCTTCCTGACATTCCTTCTCAGACCCAGAGGAAGCAGCCCGGTCCTCACGCCGCACTGTCCCTCTCATTTCCCCCATCCCGCGACTCTAAGATCTGGGCAGATTCTGCACATGATACCATTAACGTGTCTCTGTGCCACTCATCCGATTACCTTTACTTTATTCTTGAGCATCCCCGGGGTCAGTGTGTTCGGGTTTATGTAACTGAAGTCCCACATACTGGGGGTATTGTGCAACAGAAATCTGTTTCTCACGGTTCTGGAGGCTGGGAGTCCAAGGTCAAGGTGCCATGCAGGGCCTTTGGTTCCTGGTCAGAGCCCTCCTCCCGTGCACGGGGCCCCTCCTTGCTGTGTCCCCCTGTGGTGGAGAGAGAGAGTGTGAGGTCTCTGGTATCTCCTCTGATAAGGACACCTGTCCTCTTGGGTCAGGGCTCCTGACCCCGGTGACCATCTTTAACCTTTGTCACCTCCCCAAAGGCCCCGTCTCCAAACACAGTCACCTGGGGGGTTGAGGGCTCAACAGAGGAACTGGCGGGGATCCAGAGGTTCGTTCCTAACACTCGTCCTTCTGCAGGAGCTGTGATTTTCTGGAATTGATGTACTTTAAGTCACAGCCGACGTAGCTCCTCTCGGGGTCAGAGAGAGGCCCCGCAGAGGGAGAAGCAGCAGGTGTTTTCTGGGCCCAGGGCGCCGGGGCCAGCGGTGCAGAGGGAGAAGCTCGGGCCTGAGGGCAGCCCAGCAGCGTCTTCCATCCTTGTTCCGTCCCTGTGGCTGCGTGGGAGACTGTAGCGTGGTCAGACCATTAGGATCACCGTGGCTGGCGTGAGTGTCATTCTCTGGGCCCCACACGTCGGGGTGTTGCGGGGAAGTGTCCGGACTGGGACCCCGGCTGGGTCGTGTGGGACGGTGGCTGCCCCGGGCACTTTCTCTACTTGGCACCGCTGCTGGTCTGCTAAGTTGATTATAAAATGTAATACGCAGTGTTCTGAAGAAAACCACAGAAGCAACCGAAGTTAAACACAGAAAGCCGGTCAAGTTCAGGGTGAACATCCCTTAGCTCCTCGGCCCCAGGGCCTTCTGCTTCTGTTGTCTGGAGGGGACCGTTGTTAATTTGATGGGTACGGAGGTTCTCTTCCCTCTCAAAAAATGTGTATTACTATAATGTAATGTATAATGTATTTTCTTTTTTTGTTTTTAGCTTCTCTCTTTCTCCTGGCATCTAGATCCTTAGCTTGGTTGCTGATGGGGTCAAGCCGTGGCTGCGTCTGGCTAGGTCCTGGGCGCACCCTTTTCCTTGGCAGCCGCCCGCTCCCTGCACCTGGGCTCTGACCCCTGGGACGCCCACCCCAGGCCTGCTGTAGGACTGAATTGTTAAGGAGTAAGGTGGGGAGGAGCAAGGTGGTGTTTTTTTTTTTTTTTTTTTTTTTTTTTGCTACATTGAAGAAATCTGATTAAAAAGCACTTCCTTGTTTGTCTTACTTGCTTCAATGGGAGGAAGTGATTTTTTCCCTAATTTGTTCCTTTTTTTTTAAAAGAGCTTATTTATTTGACAGAGAGAGAGAGATCACAAGTAGGCAGAGAGGCAGGCACAGAGAGAGGGGGGGAAGCAGGCTCGCCACTGAGCAGAGAGCCCGATGCGGGCTCGATCCCAGGACCCTGAGATCATAACCTGAGCTGAAGGCAGAGTCTTTAACCCACTGAGCGCCCCTGATTTGTTTCTGAAGGTGGTGACAGGACCTCCCAGGGCTGGTCCCTCCCTGTGAGCACCCACATCAGTGGGGGGTGGCTCATCTGTGTTTTGATGCAGATTTGGTTCAAACAAGGATTGTCCGGCTCTGCCCACCGCCCCGTCCGCCCCCCAGTTTCAGATTGAACGGGTCAGGGAGGGGCCTGGGAACGCGCATCTCTACAGGCTCCGGCCCATGCCCCAGCGATGCCCATGCCGCTGGTCTGGGGATCCCGCTTTGAGAACTGGAGCCTGGGAGGCTCTCATACCAGTGCGGTGGCCGGGGACGGCTCTTCGTGGGTACCCAGGGCTGGGGAAGTCGCGCAGCCCTTGAGATGTCCGTGGGACACGGAGCCATCAGGAATGTGAGAAGGAAGGAGACCCGCCGAGGATCTGTTCGCGCTGCTCCCCGCCGGGGAGGAAAGAGGCTGTTTGGGCTATAGCCGAGAGATGGTCGTGTCCCGTTTTTTAAAAAAGATTTTGTTTATTTGACAGAGACATAGCAAGGGAGGGAACATAAGCAGGGGGAGTGGGAGAGGGAGAACCAGGCTCTCCACTGAGTGAGCTGAGAGCCCGATGCGGGGCTCGATCCCAGGACCCTGGGATCATGACCTGAGCCGAAGGTGGACGCCCAGCGGCGGAGCCACCAGGCGCCCCGGCTATGTCCCATTTAATCCAACTCCATAGCCAGTTTTACTTACCGAATGGCTTCTAAATTCCAAAAAGCTGTCTGGGGATGTGCGCTTACGGTAAGAAAAAGCGCCGCAGAAGTGTTCTTTCGAGAAAAAGGCCGCGGTCTCCTCTCCCACATTCTTCCTCCCGCAGACCCCCCCGCCCCGCCCCGGCCACCGACACTCCCAGGCCTCTCTCCCTGTCAGACACACACGTGTGCACCTGTGCTTTTTATTTACCCGCACGTGGGTGGTTCTGTAAAGAATTTGACCTTAGGAGATCACATCCCCGGGGACGCAAGACTTACCTTGTTCTTCCCGCAGCACGGTCCGGGGTGTGCTCGTGTGCTCGCGTGCTCGCGGCCGCGTCCCCTGCGTCCCGTAACGGCGAGGCGGTTTGGTAAACCGTGACTCGTCCCTTCTGTGCAAAATCCTCTTTGAAAACAAATATTTACTGCACAGTTACTTCCTATCCGAGGGCCACCGCGGTGAGCCGAAGCCCACGGATTCCAGCCTCCCCAGTGTGGAGAGCGGTGCGTTCCAGGTTTCCGAATTAGCCTGTTAGGGACAGTGCTGTCGCGAAGTCATTTGTGTCTGGGGGTGCCAGACACCTGAGTGTCCTTAGTCCTTAGTGTCAGGTCACTTAGTGCAGCTGGTAGGGCGGGTGCTGGGCAGGGAGGCAGGGGTGAGTACCCCCATCTTGCCCTCTGCTCCAGCCCCTACTGAGCCGCACCAGAGACCCGAGGGCGGAGAATGGGCAGGGGCTGTGTGTCGAGGCCCACCTCGGGGCCTGAGAACAAGGGAGGGAAGGAAAGAGAAGCAGTGCACGGAGAGGTTCTTAGCACTCTGTTGCTGCATCAAAGGACGTGCATGTTTACGTAGCCGCTGCCAAGGGGCCTTTACCAAATCCCATACCCATTTAACTTCCCACCAGTTCCCAAGGAAAAGACCAACCCTGGAAAAGACCGATTTTGAGTGTTTGCCAATCCCTGAGTGACGGCTTGCTGTTGTGTTTCCCTGATTGTCACTGGAGCCAGGATCTGCGTTTCCGGGCGCCGTCACTGAACACCCAGAGAAACGGGGCTCCGGCAATGAAGAAACTGCCTTCTTTTGCAACGGGGGTTGCTTCAGTGAGTGGCCGCCCAAGGCCCCATGAGACCGGAGGCCACCTCTCAGAAGGGCTGGTGACCTTTTCCTCCTGATGACGAGACTCTGCTCTGCAGCTCAGCTCCAGGAGGGAGGAGGAACAGACCCCCGTCTTTGTGTCCTGTTCTCTGGGGCAGGAAAACGTTTCCAGAAGCCTCTGGCAGAGTTTCGTTTGTATCTCACTGCCAAGGGCTGTGTCACATGCCCCGTGCCAAAACACATCTCTGGCAAGGGTGACAGAATGACCCCGAATGACTTGGTCTATCAACGCTGGTCCCAGCAGGATCTGTGTGGTTCAGGAAAACTCCAGAGCAGCCGTATATTTATGTTACTTGGTACTGTAATCTCTCCGAGCGCCCGGAAGTTGGGGTCCTGGCTCCCTACGGCACTCACTCAGCATTTAAAAAAAAAAAAAAAAAAAAAAAAAAGATTTAACTTATTTATTTGACAGAGAGAGATCACAAGTAGGCAGAAAGGCAGACAGAGAGAGAGGGGGAAGTAGGCTCCCTGCTGAGCAGAGGACCCAATGCTGGGCTCGATCCCAGGACCTTGAGATCATGACCTGAACTGAAAATAGATGCTTTAACCCACTGAGCCACCCAGGTGCCCCCTCACTCAGCATTTGGGAGTGTACATGAGGCCACAAATGCCTTGATCGGCCTGGCTAAACTGTGATAAGATAGGGTTGGTTGGGTATAAGTAACCTTTGGTGCATTCTTGAAACTCGTTACTCCTTGAACTTATTTGTATGGTTCTGAAGGAAATGCACGGAGACCGGCCTGGGATTACGTGTGCTGTGCGCTGTAGGGGACAGGGGGGCAGTGAGGTTCTCAGGGGGTGGGTGTGTTTTGAGAAGGTTGGGAGGGTGCACCAAAGGGTCCCTGTGCATGGCCTGGCTCATGAACCAGATTTAGGGAGGGCCCCCTTCAGGGGAGAAGGTACCACTTGGCCTGAAGCCAGGAATACATGCCTTTTTAAAAAGATTTCATGCATTTATTTATTTAGAGAGCACAGTTTTTGGGGGGGGCACAGAGGGGGAGAGAGAAGAGACTCTCAGACAGACCCCTGCTGAGTGAGGAGCTGGACATGGGGCTGGATCTCCCCACCTTGAGATCACGACCTGAGCCAAAATCAGGAGTCGGCTGCTTAACCAGCCGAGCCACCCCTGTGCCTCTAAATGCCTCGTTATTTTTATTCTTTTTGCTCTCACCTCCTATGATCATGATGCTAGTGTGACCTCATTCTGATTCTTTTCTTCTTAGCTTTTTGGAGTGTTTTCCCTTTTCTTGGTTTCTAGTGTTTCCATTAAGAAAGTAGAGCTTGGCAAGTCTGTGGCGTTTCCTAGCATTGCCGGGGCCTTTTCCTGTAAACTCCGGTTTTCTGAGCCCTTCTAACACTGGCCATGGCAGTGCCCCTCCCCGCAGCGGCTAGCCCTGCTGTTCAGTCTGACACATGCCGCCGCCGCCCCGCCCCTATCCGCATCCATCCTCTCCCAACCTCCACCCTTGGAGAGCATTTTTACTCCTGCTGCTTTGGTCTGATGTGACATTTCCAAAGTCAATGGTTCCCTCTACTGGCCTGGCTTGGAAAAGTACATTTCAAGTACCTAGAGTCAAACCAGTCAAATCTTTAGGCAACTCAAATTCTATAACATTTCCCCATTTTTAGAGGAACACGAGTTTATTGTCTGTTTGCTTCCCTTGAATAAAGGAATAAATAAGATTCTTAACCGAAGGCTGATAGTCAGTAAAATGCTGAGTGAATTAACAATTAATACTTGTGATGTCCATGTAATTCTTAGGTAATGTGAGTGATAGCTTGGTATTTAACAACCTTTTTGATAAGTGAATTTTTTCCAAGATAGTAGTAATCCTTGCATCTTATCATTTACCAAATATGGACTTAGTGAGTTTGGAGTCAGCTGAAAGTTTTGAATATATGAGGATGGTCATAAGGGTTGTAGTGGCGATTGGGGATCCGTAGCCACAGGGGAATGTGGACCTGGGGTATCATAGTTAAGGTGCCTAATCCAAGTTTGGGAGACCAAGAAAGAGCTTCCATTGCAAGAGATGGCTCACCAAGTAGCTGCGTAACAAAAGAGAAACAAGTTTATAGACATGTATACCTGTGTATGCACGGGAGCTACCCAGGGAAAAGTGAGTAACTCAAAGAAGTGACTTAGAACTCCAGCTCACATGGGATCTTCAGCAAAGAACAAATATGGGGAGAATTTACAGGACAGAAGAAAGTAGTTTTAGGCTTCCAGAGATGGCATTCTTTGGGAAAGATAACTAATGTTAGATAAAGACTGGAAGGTTTGTTGTGTAGATTTCTCTGGTGCCGCTTCTAGGCTGATGAGATCTCAGTTGCCCTAGTGATTAACTTCTTTCTGGTACAGAGGGAAGGAGGGACTTCTTCAGAAATTTATGTCTTGCTTTTAGGCAGATGGGGGAGTCTAGGGAGCCTTTCTTGTGTCTACTTTCAGTTCAGAATAATCCTGTGTCAAAATAGCATATTGCTAGTGGTTTCTTCTACTACCTTTCCATGAGTAGGGCCAGGTTAAAACGAGCTAGCTTGTTAAAGAGTTGGGACTTCATCTAAGAAGTAGAAACCATAAAGTGTTTAAAGTGGTAGTTGTCTTGATTAGAAGAGTTTCTTGGAGTTATCAAGTTGGTAGTTTAGAGAAGTGATGGGAGGGCAGAAATGGGACCAGGGGGGACAGTTAGGGGAGGGGCTGTAGCCAGGTGGAGGAATGGTGGCCCAGATCAGGAACTAGATATGGGGATGGAGAAGCAAGTATATATAGACTGCAAGACATTTAAGAGATGGAGGTTGACAGAATTGCGTGACAGTTAGAATGGGAAAAAGTGAGGGAGCGCTGAAGACAGAGCCCAGCTCTCTGGCTTGGACACCTGTGCCATTGGGATGTTCATCACTAAAAAAGAAACATGACAGAGAGGAGCAGGTTCAGAAGATATATGTTTTGGGTTTGATTTGTTTGTGAGACACTCCAGATGAAGTATCTGTTAGACAGATATTTAGATAAAGTCAAGAAGAGAGACAGAGCTGAAGAGTTTCAGGGTGATAATGGATCCAGGAGAGTGGATAGGTCACGGAGGAAGAGTGTAGGGGTAAAAGGAAGGTTAGTCATGCGTCCGAGGCACAGCAGCATTTCAGGAAGAAGAGAACAAACTTGTAAAGGAAATTGAGAAGGAGAGGCCCATGTGATAGGAGGAAAATCAGAAGGGTGAACTCAGGATATCCACGAAAAGAGAGTGTTTCAGAGAGGATTGGATGGACAAGGGATAAACCCTGGAGAGGTCAAATTATGAGGAAAACTGACTTATAGCTGTTGGGTTTCCTTTAAATATGGTCATTGGGGACTGATGGAAAGCAGTTTCAGGAGGATTTGGGGAGTGTAAGTAGCAAGAGTGAGAGCAGATGGCTCTGGAAGTTGAACTGAGAAGTCAGATGACTGAGGGTCAGGGCTGGAGTCGAGAGACAGGTCCACAGGATTATTATTGGTCACTGCAATGGACTGGATGTTTATGTCCCTTCCAAACTTGTGTTAAGTCCTGACCCCAAGATGATGGTATTAGGGGGTGGGCTTTTGGGAGGTGATTAGGTCGTGATGGTGGAGCCCTCAGAAACAGAATTAGTGCTCTTAAAAAAGAGATTCCAGAAAGTTCCCTCCCCTCTTCTGCCCTGTGGGGACAAAAGAAGAAGAAGAGCAGTCTGTAAATCAGGAACCAGACCCTGGATCTGTGTGCAACTTGATCTTGGACTCCGTAGCCTCCAGAACTGTGAGAAAGAGATGTTGTTTAAGCCACCCAGCCTATGGTTGCTTGTTAGAGCAGCCTAATTACACATAATATCTTTTTTTTTTTTTTTTTTTTTAAGATGGAGGACCCTTGCACATATGTACCCAGTTAGGTATTGCTGTATAACAAGAAATCCCAAACCCTTGTTGAAAATACGTTTCTTGTTCATGCATCATTGAATGGGCTGGGGATGGGTTAATCTAGGCAGCTTTTGCTCACATACATGTGAGTGAGCTGGACCCTGCTGTAGGGTGTCCTTGTGTTCTTCAGCTGGGGAAGCTGTGCTCCACACACTTCTCGTCCTCTTCCTGGGACCATCAGACTCTCCTGGGCATGTTCTCATAAGGGTAGCTAGACTCCCTCTTACACTCCTTTCGGAGTCTTAGCCAAGTAACTGTATTTCAAGCTTCTGCTTGCATCATGCCTTTGAATGTCGCATGGGCAGCGTGACAAAGGGAAAGGTGAAAAATTTGGGCCGTCACTGTAGTCTAATGGGAATGGATTTGCAAGAAGGGAGAGGTGGGAGAGAAAGAAGAGGTCATCAGTAGCAGCAGTGTTCCACGGAAGTGGGGGCGGAGCGTTTACAAAGCACTGGAAAGGGGGGAGAGATTGGCATCTTTCAATAGAAGAACCACCCTTCCTTTTTCTTAGGGAGGGAAGGGGGAGAGGCTGCTTGTGGATGCGGGGAAGTTTGTGAGGTGCTGAGGGAAAGTTGGGGGGGTTCCCTTACTGTGGTTTCTGTTCTCTCTTGGAGGTAGAAGGTGCGTCATCTCCTGTGAGTGGGGTTGGCTGAGGGTAGGGGATTTAAGGGGGGAAAGTTTGTGCTCACTTCGGCAGCCCTCCACTAACTTCGGACGCTACAGAGATTAGCCTGATCCCTGGGCAAGGATGACACGCAAATTCATGAATGACGTTCCATGTTTTAAAAAAGAAAAGAAAAGTAGTGGGAAGGTTAAAAATTTTCCACGTGGGGCTTGGGGGATAGTCAGCTGGGAAATGGAAGTGTAGGTGGACCGTGTGGAGGGGCCGGGCAAGCTTTCCCTCGTGGACCCCGTGGTGTCCCGGATTCCCCACCCTCATATAGTCACTCGGCAAACATGGCACTGGCCCACCATAGTGGACCCGGAAACCTGTCGGGCAGGCCATACCAGAAGTCATCTTGGGCTTTTTAGTTCCTGCTAATGGCTCGGCCAAACAATCAAGCCCTGTCCTTCCCTTCTTTAGGAGCCCTCAAAGTCGGCCATACCTCTCCATCCGCCTACCTGGCCTCCTGGGGCTCGTTGGTGCCCACCACTGAGGAAGCCTTGGGCGCAGTCGGGGGAGAATCTGCACCCAGCTGTCCACCCAGAATCATTGTCCTACCTTGTGTTCTTGTCGAGGGGCCCCACACTAGATTCCCCCTTTTTTATTTTTAAAATTTCAAAGTTTTTAAATTTTTTTGAAGATTTTTTTTATTTGAGAGAGAGAGAGTGAGCACAAGCAGGGGTGGGGTGCAGAGGTGAGCACAAGCAGAGGTGGGGTGCAGAAGGGAGAGGCAGACTTCTCCCCAGGGAGAAGCCCACGTGGGGTTTAATCCCAGGACCCTGGGATCGTGACCTGAGCCGAAGCTAGACCCTTACCCAACTGGCCACCCAGGCACCCCATAAATTCCCCCGTTTTAAATAAACACTTTTGGTTTTAGAATAGTTAGACTCACAGAAGAGCTGCAGAAAGGGTACAGAGAGTCATAGGCCTGCACCCGGTGTCCCTGTCATTGGGATCTTATAGTAGCGAGATCCGTTTGGCACAATGATGAACCAGGATTGATGCTCTGTTATCGTTCACTCAAGCCCATTCTTCACCCAGACTGCCTCATCTTTCCTGTAATGCCCTTCTTCTGTTCCAGGATCCTGTGGGGGCGCCTGTATTACATTCAGCTGTCACGTCAGGCTCCTCTTGGCTGTGACGGTTTCTCACACTCCTTGTTTTTATGACCTTGACATTGTGGGAAGTACTGGTCAGGGAGTTGGTAGAATGTCCCTTAGTTTGGGTGTGCCTTGTGTCTGCTCCTGATTAGACTAGAGTTACAGGTCAGGGGAGCGGGGGGTGGGGGGGGTGGGGGGGGAACCACGGAGGAAAGTGACATTCTCATCACATCTTATCAAGGGTACCATTTAAAAAACCAAACAACAAAAAAACGCAGTGACACTTGCTAAAGATGGAAAGGCAGACTTCAGGACCACTGAGATAGGCCACGGGACCACAGCAGCGGGATTTTGCAGTTTGGGAGAGATGTTGGCTCAACTCTGAATATGCCTCAGGCAAGTGGGACTGTATAGCCAAGGAGCAAGGTGGGGGGTCAGCGGGTGGAAAATGACTCGGGGGTAAGGGAAGTTGTGGCTACACTGAGCTAATGGGGCTCTTGCTGAAGGCAGGCCAGGGTGAGCGGTGAGCTCCCCCTGCCCCCGGGGGTGTGGAGGACGAGGACTGTGACCAGATCTGGAGGGTGTGGCGCTGGCGGGACTGAGCAGAGTTCTCGCTAAAGCTGGCTTTTCCTGGAAGTTCACAGCTGGGCCTGGAAGATTAAGGAGGCCGGCCTCCGTCTTTGTAAGTAGAGCCGTCGGTGTGACTCATCACCCGCTGGTGTTTACTGGGTCACCTGGTTGAGGTCGTGTTTGTCGGGTGTCTCCACTGCCGCCCCCCCCCTCCGCTGTAGTGGGTCGTTGGAAGGAAGCCACAAGGCGCAGCCCACTAGTTACGGAGTGGGTTGTTGCATTCCAGCTCCTTGAGAGTGTGCTATCTCCATGAATGATGCGGGATTTTTCTGCGAGGCACTTGCCACACACCCTGTCCTCTGTAAGTTTCACCGCGGTGATGCTGATATTACCTCCCAGTTCCAGAAGTGGAAACAGAGACTTGCCTTCCCAGGGCTACCCAGATTTTTTTAAAAAAGATTTTATTTATTTATTTGAGAGAGAGTGAGTGAATGAGAAAGAGCACAAGCTGGGGGAGGGGTGAGGGAGAGGGAGAAGCAGGCTCCCCACTGAGCAGGGAGCCCGATGCGGGACTCGATCCCAGGACTCTGGGATCATGACCTGAGCTGAAGGCAGATGTTTAACCCACTGAGCCATCCAGGTGCCCCAAGCTGCCCAGATGTTAAGTGACAGGCTGGGACTTGAACTTGGGTATTCTCACACTCAGGTCTTCTCAGTCCTAAGCTGTGTCTACACGGTCTCTCAGTGACGCCACTGAAGCCGACTCATCCAGAATTCACTTCACCCTTGGGTCACTTTTGTTCTTCCCTATGCAGGCTCATGGGGGGTGTTTTGGGGGGTCTCTGTGGTGAGCCCACCCTTTGAAAGGCTTTGTCGGAGGACTTCAGGAACCAACTCCCATCCCGAAGGTTGGATTGGGCTCAAGCTAGATTTCAGTAGGGTACATGTTCTGGTTCTGTTATGTGAGGAAGGCCGTGTTAGCCTGTCTGTCTGCCTGTCTGCCTATCTTATTTCTCTATCATCTGTCTATCTGCCTTATTAGAAGAAGAAAACCTCCGCTTGGTTAGTTGTCATGGTTTTGAAGACGTGTTCAAAGAGAAACGGCGGCAAATTAAAAATGTTGGGTTTGAGCAAAAGTGGATTCAAATTAGGCAGCATTGCATCTAGCAGATAGAAAGCTCCCGCCCCCCCCCCGCCCCCCAGGAGTTGTACAGAGTAAGAGGGGGAAGGGGGAGGGAAGGCGGGAGGAAGCGGGGAGGAAGGACAAGGAAGCTGTGCGGGGCAGAGAAGTGGGTTGGTTCCGTCAAGGTCACTTTCCTTGAGGGGACAGCAGGGCGCTGTCAGGGAGAGGTCAGGATCACGAGCGCTGACCAGCTGATTGCTGATGGATGGGTTGAAGACTCCGGCTCTGGGGGAACCAAAACTATAATTAAGTCTCGGTTCAGTTCCTGGGGGCTTAGCCTGAGCGACTCCATTTTGGACCCGTTGTCCTTTTTCAACAGAAGAGAGGTTACTCTCTGGATGTCCTTGGAAGCATCTTATCTACCCCTGATTTCATTGCATGAGGCTACCTGTGTGACAGAGGTGTCTGCTGTCCTGGAGAAAGCCAGTGGGGAGGCAGGACGGATTTCATGGGCCACGGAAAGCTCGTGCCTGTAGTCAGCAAGGCGACCACGTGTTGCTTTTCCTGACTCAACGTCAGCAGCAGAGCGGTTCTGTGCAATGGGCTGTTTGCTGTGTGGCTTTCTGGTTTTCCCTCTCCCCGCCTGTTCCAAGCATTAGTTTACAGTGGTGCAGAGGACGTCCTGCTACAAATTATGACAGACATATTTTCACGTTTGAAAAGAAATGGCTCCGAATTGCAGTTCGTTTCGCTCTAAATCTGACGGGTGCTGCAGAGCGTTTAGCTGGGTGACGAGCCTAACTGAGATCAAAGGACCCCCCCCACCCCCCCAGACAGCTGGCATCTTCCCCAGCCTAGCAGCTTGGATGACAGTGGAGGGCCCGGTGAGTCCCCAGGCTCCAGCTGCGGGGGGGGGAATCCGTGAGTCTCCTCCCGGAGGGTCGCACCTGTGGGTGTGGCTTGTGTCCGGAGAGGTCCTGTTAGTCAGGGTTTCGCACTCGGAAGGCTTCATGGTTCACCTTTTAATTTTTACCGTGAGTTCAGCAGACAGGCTGAGGTCTATGTAAGCAGATGACAGTGGTTCTAGAAGAGTCGCGCCCCAATTTTGGTTGAGCCCCGTGGGGAAGGGGCCTCATGGCTCCAGCATCAGGCTGGCGCAGAGGCCTCCCGGGGCGGGGAGCAGGTGCAGCTCATTTCAGGACAGAGAGCCCTGGAGTGTCTGTGAGGCCCCGGCCTGCAGCCTGACCCGGGGGTTCCCCAGGATCATGTGTGCCCCGGGAAGAACAGGGTGGGGGGGCATTTCAGAGGGCTGGATCCACAGCGTGTAAGGAAGGAGACTGGGCACCTAGCCCCTCCCCCAGGGCCAGGCTGGGCCTCCTGGGACTGCTCATGCTTGCCTGGGCCTGTTGCCTGAGGCCAGCAGGGGTGAGGGTGGGGATGGCAGCTCAGAGAAGGGCAGGGCCCGGCGGGTGGGGTAGCAACATCCCCCACATTCCTGCCTCCTGCCCGCGAGTGTGTGTGACAGAGACAGACAGACAGACACATCCGAGTGGTAACGGCGGATGACAGCATGAATTCGCGTATCCCTGGGCTGTGATGACGACCTTCCCCGAGGGAGCGCTGAGAAATGGCTCCGAGGTTCATTTTCAGTGGTGCGTCTGCTGGCCGTGGCACCTCCTGCTGGGAGCTGACAGCCCCACAGCCTCCAGGACCTGTCTGTCCCCTGATCAGCCAGTGTCGCTGCAGGCTCGCTCTGCTCCCGCCCGGCGTCCCCACCCTCTGCGGGCTCCCCACGGTCCCTCCTTACCACACAGAGGAAGAGCTGAGCTCCTGGTGCAGGGTGGGGGGGTGGGGGGGTGCAGAGAACCGGAACAAACCGGTGTTGCCCCGGGTCTTGCTGTTTCCCAGCGCCGGGAGAGTTACTTCCTGCGGCTGAGGGCAGCCCCGCCCGGCCGCGCGGGTGGCCGGGTCCCGGAGGTCCGCGCATGGCACCCCCGGCGGACTGTGCCGCGCGGGTGGCCGGGTCCCGGAGGTCCGCGCGTGGCACCCCCGGCGGACTGTGCCGCGCGGGTGGCCGGGTCCCGGAGGTCCGCGCGTGGCACCCCCGGCGGACTGTGCCAGTAACCGTTTGTGATTCTCTTCACAGGGCACGCCACCGTCACCAACTACTTGCTGAACTATTTTCCTGGCCTCGATCTCGAGAGGAGGAACGCGTTCGGGTTCACGGCCCTGATGAAAGCCGCCATGCAGGGCCGGACGGAGTGCATCCGAGCCCTGATGCTAGCAGGTTGGTACCCGCCCCGCCGGTGGGGGGGGGTTCCTGAGGGTCTCGGCAAATGCTGATCTTGCTTCCTCGGAGATCGTGGACTGAGATGAATCCGTTCCGTAGGGACGAAGCCTGGCGGGGGCAACAGAGACTGGTGCCTTTGAGGGTGTGGCTGTAACCGGCTGAGGGCACCGCCGGAAAGGAAGGCAAACCCTTGGGGGTGCGGTGGGAGGGAGGTCCCAGTGCTGGTCACTCTGTAGGAAACCCCTCCTTGCTCCCTGATTGGCTTTTCCCTCAGCCCTAGCTTCCTCCTGCCCGTATTTGATCTTAGAAATGTGTGTTCAGGCCTGGGCTCCCATGCGGGCATGTCCCGCAGAGGGTGGCCCCGGGGGTGGTGGGGGGAACCCAGTAGCCATCCTGCATCCCCACTTGCTGGTGGTTGGAATCACATGCCGATGTGTGTGACATGTCACCGAGCAGAAAGTTCTTAGGTGGTAGCTTTGGGTCAGGGGGCACCCCCCCCCCCCCCCCCCCCCCCCCCCCGCCGTGCCCTTTGTGACCTGGTCGTCCGGGAGGGAGCGCTTCCTTCTCTGAGCCTCCCCCCACCCCCGCTCCCCATCATGCAGTGAAAGTCATGACTTCCCTCCCACCCCCCAGGATGAGCTGTGACCCTGCTTTAGACGAGTTGCTGCTACTTATTTTTAGAGGAAACTTTTATTTGGGACGAATTCAGATGTATGGAAAGTGACAGAAATAGCACCGAGTCCTGCACGGCCGTCACTCGTTGCTGTCCCCAACCTCCGGGCTGGACTCCGGTTTCGCCCGCGCATCCGTTGCTGTCCCCCTTCCGCGCCGGGATCCCATCCAGGCTCCCTCATGGAATTGTCCTGTATCCCCCGTGTCCTGGGGCCAGGACGGTGGCCCCGTCCCCCCTCCCCGCTCCTGACCTGACCGTCTCCATACTGGCTCGGATCCAGTGTCCCCGGCCTGTCTGGCGTTGTCCTGGTGATCACACTGGGGGGCTGGGCTGTGTTTTTCCCGCTTCCACCTCAGTGCTTTAGCAAGTGACCACTCTTCAAGGAAGACAACTTGCACGGAAATTAAGAAGAGCATAATTAGATTTAATCCCATTGATGGTGCTTTTGACTCTGACAGTTTTTATTTTTTAAAGGCAAGATACCGGTTTCGGCCACGTTGAGGCCTTGCCTGTCCTAGAGCAATGAGAGGTGGTTGGTTCTTCCTCATTAAACGGTGTTCGTGATGCTTTTGTGTTTGGAGGAAGCTTCGTCTGCATTTACTACTTCTGGAGCTAGTTATAATTGAGTTCTATGATTGTATATGTATATTATATAAATTATATTGATTATAACTATGAGTGATCAATTGATTGATTTTTTTTTTAAAGATTTTATTTATTTATTTGACAGAGAGAGATCACAAGTAGGCAGAGAGGCAGGCAGAGAGAGAGAGGAGGAAGCAGGCTCCCTGCTGAGCAGAGAGCCCGATGCGGGACTCGATCCCAGGACCCTGAGATCATGACCTGAGCCGAAGGCAGCGGCTTAACCCACTGAGCCACCCAGGCGCCCTGATTGATTTTTTTAATGTTTCAGGTTTTTGGGTTTTTTTTTTAAAGATATTGTTTATTTATTTGACAGACAGAGATCACAAGTAGGCAGAGAGAGAGAGGAGGAAGCAGGCTCCCCGCTGAGCAGAGACCCCCAATATGGGGCTCAATCCCAGGAACTTGGGATCATGACCTGAGCCGAAGGCAGAGGCTTTAACCCACTGAGCCACCCAGGTGCCCCTGTTTCAGGTTTTTATTTAAATTCTACTTAGTTAACATGTAGTGTAATATTAGTCCCAGGAGTAGAATGTAGTGATTTAAAACTTACAACAGCCAGCACTCATCACACCGAGCGCCCTCCTGAATGCCCATCCAACTAGCCCATCCTAGTTGGGCTAGCCCAACTAGCCCATCCTCCCCAGCAGCCTCAGTGTGTTCTCTACAGTTAAGAGACTCTTACCGTTTACCTTCCTCTCAGATATTTTCTTTTCCTAGTGATTTACTTTTTTTTTTTTTTTAGGTTTTATTTATCTATTTGAGAGAGAGAGAGCGCACAAGTGTGGGGGGTGGGGGAAAGGGGAGACGCAGAGGGAGAAGCAGACTCCCCGCTGAGCAGAGAGCCCGATGCAGGGCTCGATCCCAGGACCCCAGGATCATGACCTGAGCTGAAGGCAGACGCTTCACCGACGGAGCCACCCAGGCACCCTGAAATTTACTTTTTTAATCAAGAATTTATGGTGTCCATCATATCACTGCATTTTTCCTGATGAGTTCATGTGAACTTTGGACAAACCCTTTTGTTTTTAGGTCGGTTGCCTTCCCATGTCTGTGGAAGCTGCTCGGGTTTTGCTGTCACTCTGCTGCTTTCCTGGGTCTGGTGGAGGTTCGGGCATCTGCGAAGCACTGACAGGGCTGCAGAAGCATACTTGGGGTCTTGAAGCTGGGCCCGTGTCAGGACAGTGCACCCAGTGCCAGCCTTGTTTTCTTCCCCCTTGGTTACGGATAATGAATTTGACCTTGGGTTTTATGTACGACTCTCCCTTCCCTCTCCTGTTCCCTCCTCCTGAGCCCTGCCCTGCTGCATCAAAATCTAGAACGATCCACAGGCGTGCAGACCCTGGTGCAGCCATCCTTGAACTGTTCACTCTCAGAGCAGAATGGTCAGGAAAACTAACTTGGAAGCCAGGACCGCTGGTTTCAGAGTCCAGCCTCTTTCAACTCTCCCCTCTGTACTGGGGCCAGTCACCTAATGCGAGGGGCCTCAGTTTCCCCTTCTGTGAAGTGCGGCAGGTGCTGGTGGCTGCTGCGGGAGGGCTTGATGGGGACGGAAGACCCCCCCCCAACCCCTTTCACAGCAATGGGGCGCACGCAGGCCTTCGGTCTGTGCCGGTTGTCATTATTATTTCCGGGGGATTTGTGTACTCAGTAATTATTTGTTACATGACTGAAAAACAGTGCTATGGTTTTCCCCTTGGCAGGCAGCCTCGGGATAAAACACTTAAACTTTCCTACTGAGGGCGATACGCTATTGCTGGGGGTTTCTGAACGTCAGCACTGTTGACATCTGTCTGGTGCTGGGGACTTCTTGGTGGTGGGGGCAGCCCTGGTCGTGACAACCAAACATGTCTCCAGACGCTACCAAGTGCCCCCTGGGGTGGGGGTGGGGGTGGGGGCGAAGTCCCCTCCTGTTGAGATCCACTGATGTGACTAATTGGGAAAGGATAGAAAACATAAAAGGAGCATCTTTTCCCTCTTACAAGCGTTTCCTCCTTCCAGTTTTGCCTATATTCCTCTTAAAGGAAAAATCTTCTTGGAGAGTTTTTGAGTGACCCTCTAAGATTGTGGTTGTTTAACTTCTAGAGATTTAAATTTCCTGCTCTTACACAAGGTGGCCAACGCTTCCTTTCCCAGGAAAACACAGGACTTTTTCTTTTACAGTAGATGTGCATGTTTGTTTTATTTTTTATTTTTTTAAAGATTATTTATTGGACAGACAGAGATCACAAGTAGGCAGAGGCAGGCAGAGAGAGAGGGGGAAGCAGGCTCCCCGCTGAGCAGAGAGCCCGATGCGGGGCTTGATCCCAGAACCCTGGGATCATGACCTGAGCTGAAGGCAGAGGCTTCTGCCTTCACTGAACCACCCAGGCGCCCCTGCATGTAGGTTTTAAAAGAAAAAGCGAAAACCTGTGTGATCGAAGTCCCTCCTGGCGTGGGTGGTCAGACAGCATGAAGGATCCATGTTGGGATATTTAAAAAGTTGGCACAGTATTTTTAAGTCTTGTTATTTACATTTAATATATCAGCATTTAGAAAAACTGAAACCTTTAAAGATACGAATGCCAGAGTATTTCTTTGGGTGGACATTTCAACAGAGTGTGCATTTGTGTGCGGCTGGGGAGGGTTCCCTGAGAGCTGATCACAGAAGGGCACCCTATGGTCATTCCAGAAGCAGAAGACACAAGCAGGGTTGTGTGTGAGTGGTCAGGGTAGAGAGCGGTGTTGCCCATCCTCATGGTTTCAAGTGCAAGCGTCGCTCTGTACTTGGGAGTATTTCTTGTCCCTGAGTTGGATTTCCAAGTTGCAACTTCGTTATGTTCGGTAAGACCCGTTTCCGTTGAGAAATGATGGATGATTGAATTGGGCGCCCCCTCAACTGTTTAGATTTTCCAGTCATTTCCTAACATCCAGACACGTATCATCATCTTATCTTACCTCGTCAGGCAGAACGAAATAACATTAGAATGATCAAAACGTTAGATTTTCTTAAAAACGTAACCAGGTTCTGAAAAGCTGATTTATGAGCTCTTTGGTTTTTGGTTTCCCGAGGAATAATGTCAGCCCCGCTGATAAGCATCGCAAGTGGGGCTGCAGGTTCTTGTTAATTCCGTGGAATACTAATGCCCCCGAGTGACAGGTCTATTCAAATAAGTGGCTCGGAGAAGGCATAACGAGGCCGTGATTTTCTCTGAAGGGAAGCAGAGCTCAGTGGAGGTTGGCTGGCGCCAGACTCGCTTAAGGGAACCGGCTTTTATCCTGAAGTGTGTGATTGCCGCGGCGCTTGGGAAGCAGACACAGGCAGACAAGATGCTCGCCTCTGCCCGCGATTCTGGGCAACAAGGCAGCCCTCTGGGAGGTGTCAGGGCTTGTTTAACGAGGGAGACACAGTCCCGTTGTTGGCCCGCGGTCGTTCCAGTCCCGACTGTGTGCTTCTGGAAAGCCAGGTGATTTGATATCACTGCAGAGGTTTCTTTCTGTTGATCAGGAAAACATGGACTTCCTGTGACCTGAGAATTGGCCGAGTTGGGATAGTCTTCAGTGATCATGCAGTGAAAAAGCTGAGAGTCAGGCGTTCCGTGTCCCCGAGGCCGGTTTCTTCGCTTGGGCATTTCGCTGGCCCGAAAGCAAACCTTGACACGAGGCCGTGGGGGTAGGTAGTTTTTCTGGAAGGTGAGCCAGGAAGCCGCGTGAAGGAGAGGGAAGGGGGTCCCTCGGGCCGCCGGGGGTCGGCCCTGCTGACACCCTCCACAAGACCAAGTACGGGGTATCTTGGAAATGCCTTCAGGGGTGGGGCAGCTGGAAGCAGGTGTTCTGTCCTTGCCGCCCTCCAGATCGGGTCTCTTTCCTGAGACCCTGAATCCTGATTCATTTCCTCAATTATACCCCCAGTCCCCAAGACACAGGCCAGGCTGGCCCAGGAGGAGACCTGCAGGGACTGGTCCACAGGGGTCCCGTGTGACCAGAAAGGCCTCTTGGTGGAGGGGGGCCAGAGCTGGGCTTCGAAGGGTAGAAAACATGGGGGCTGGCAGAGAAACAGGAAAGGAAGGGACACAGCTCTGCCTGCCTGCCGCTGGTCCCACGACCCAGCCGCAGCTCTCAGGGGACGCCTCTGAGGGGGAATGATGCAAACTAGCTTGTTTTTCTTTAGCACCTTCGGAAAGCTTTCTGCTTCCCGTCGCAGACGTCCTGACTTGACAGTGGCTGAAAGAAAACAAGCATGTTTTTCTCACCTCACCAGAAGCCTTGCGGTGGGCGGTCACGGAGCGGCCCTGAACTCCGTGAGGACATCACAGAGCTAGGTCCCTTTTTCTGTCCACCCAGCTCCCCCCTCTATGGCCCCTCTGTGGCTTGGTCACCAGAAGTCCAGGCTTCAGATAGGAAGCAGCACCACCAACCGCACGGTCGCTTTGATCAGCGTTCAAAAGCCTTCTCTTTGGGGCTCACCGACCAGCTGTAAGAGAGGCGAAGGGAAAGGGGAATGGGACTGCGGTTACGGGGTTCAACCGGTAATTCTCAGCTGGGGGTGTGTGTTGCCCCCCGCCCCCCCGCCCCCCATGAACTATTTGGTAATCTCCAGGGACATTTTGGCCTGTCACAACTGTGGAATCTCACTGGCATCTACTGGGTAGGGACGGGCTGCCGTCAGAAGTCTTACCAAAGCACAGGAGAGCCCCCACACCACAGATTGTCCCCAAACATCAGTAGTCCCGAGGTGGGAAGGCCTCGGGTTATAGCAGTCACAGTGTGTCGCCTAGAGCTGGGTACGTTGCGGCCTTGAGGAAAACAGAGGACTGTGTGTGGACAGCTCACAGCATTCCACGTGGCGGCGGATGGATTCCTGGGCAGGACACCCAGTTTTGTTCTGTGTGGCCGGAGCTCTGGGCAGAACAGCCTTGGGTCGGGGGTGAGGAGGCCCACAGTCCACGGGCAGGAGATGCATAGGCTGGCCTGTCACATGTCTCCGTGTTCTCCAAAAGGTTTCTGTAGCGATCATGGGTGCTGGTCTGCCCTGATTTAATCATGGCATCCAGTCCAGGCCCTTAATGTTGCCCTTGCTGATTGCGAAGGGAACTGGGTCCCCAGATTACAGCATGACTCATGTCCCGGGCCGCAACCCCATCAGCCTGGCCTTGTTCTTCAGAATGTGTGTGGTTTCCAGGATCATCTTGAAAAGGCCCGAGGAGAAAGCAGGATGCGTGCTACACTTTGGACAGCTGTTCCTTTAGTTTTCCATTAGCTTTTGAGAAATGACTCTCTGCAGCCGTGTTCATTAAGATTTTAATTTTGCAGTTTGTACCTTTTTAAGTGACATGCAATTAATTAAGGTTTAATGTGTCATCTATTTTTTGCGGTGACATTTTTACTGCCCCCTTTTCATTTTTGTCAGTTTATAAATTGTACTCTGGCTAATGAGTTCCATCCCGATTTCCAGTTCCAAATAATTACCAGTCTTTTAATATGCCTATTTTTTAAATGTGCCCCAGAGTGAAGAGCATTATGAGGCGATCTCAGGTGGGCTGGGCCTGCCTGGGCCGGGTGATGGTGGGGGGCACTGTAGGGGTGCAGGGGCAGGGAGGCTGGTGAGCCCTCCTCACCTGTGTTGAGCACACACTGAGCCGATGCCGCGTGTCAGACACCTGGGTCTGCGTGGGATATAAATGCTGAAGCTTCTGCCAGTCCTGGTCCCAGGGGAGCTCACAGACTAGATAATTGCCCTACTTCTCCACATTGCTTTGCCAGGGAAAGTATGACTAATGGGACCTGAAATCCTGAATGATTTTTAACTGTGTATGGGGCTGAGATTGGACCAAGATTAATTGAACAGCAATTCCTTATTAATTTCTCTTATAGTACCACACTGAAATTTATGAACATTTCATCAAGTTGAGTTGAAGTTTAAATTTGCAGTATTAGGAGGGAGCAGTGCATGGTGTGAGGGAGATTTATTAAGGTAGTGACTAGTGTAAGGGAGACTGAGGGTGTAGGACGCAGGGTTCTCTAGAGACACAGAACTAATAAGAAATACACATTTAAGAGATTTATTTTAAAGAATTGGCTCACGTGATTTTGGTGGTGGGAGAGCCCAAAAGTAGTGGGAGCAGGCCATTAGGCTGGAAACTTGGGCAGGAGTTAATGCTGCAGTCTTGAGGCTGAATTGTTTTTTCTCCCCAAATCTTTAACTTTTGATATGAAGGCCTTCAACTGATTGGATGAGGCCCACCCATGTTATTGAAGGTAATTTCCTTGACTCAGTCAACTGATTGTGGATGCTAACTACACCTAGATGGGTGTTTAAATCCCTGGGTCCTATAGTCTGGCCACGTTGACACAGACAGCTAGCTGTCCGAGAGGAAGCATTCTTCCCTGCAGGATGGCGGGAAATGTGCAGGGCCGAGAACTTCCATTACCAGCTTTGAGGCCTCAGGTAGGTCCCTTGGGCCGTGTGACTACCATCCCTCAGTGCACGCCTCCTACCAGCCAGGATGAGATGTGTCAAGGAAACAAAAACGAGGAAGATGTGTGCTCTGCCCTGGAGAAGCCCACGGTCTGGTAAGGAGGATAGACCCCGGACCTAGTAACCACTCATTACAAGACGTGAAGGGACCACACATTTCTTGCAAAATAGGGGACCCTCACATTCCTCCCATGAGATCTATGAGGAAAACGTGAGATGATAAGTAAAGGGGATGCCAAATGCTTTGCAAGTGATCATTCCCTTTAGTATTCTAGAACATTCTGGCGACATCAGTGAAGTCTTCATGAGGCACCTTTGCTGTCGAGTCATCTCTCCATTGCTGGAAAGCCATAAAGTCTTATTTCTTTAAAAATTCCAGGATGGGGGCACCTGGGTGGCTCAGTGGGTTAAAGCCTCTGCCTTCGGCTCAGGTCGTGATCCCAGGGTCCTGGGATCGAGACCCACATCGGGCTCTCTGCTCAGCAGGAAGCCTGCTTCCCTCCCTTCCTCTCTCTCTGCCTGCCTCTCTGCCTGCTTGTGATCTCTGTCAAATAAATAAATAAAATCTTAAAAAAAAAATCCAGGATGTTGGGACTGTGTTCAGGCGGTTTTGTTTAGGAAAGGTAAGCCCTTCAACGGAGCACTTCTGTGGGTTGTGTAGTAAGGATAGCGCAGGCAAGTAGTTCTTGGTCAGACCCAGGTTCATCCATGGGGCACAGCCTCAGGTAGGTTTTGGAAGTTTTACCTTTGATCCATTTCCCTCTTCCGTTTCCTGCCATTGGCCAGGAAAGTTCTTGTTGCCTTCGCCCATGACTGTGTGCATTTTTTTCAGGGGCAGACGTCCATGCCAGAGACCCCCGCCGTGGGATGTCGCCCCAGGAGTGGGCTGCTTACACGGGCCGGTTGGAGGCCGTCCGCCTCATCCAGAGGCTGCTGGAGCGACCCTGCCCGGAGCAGTTTGGGGAAAAGTACAGACCAGAGCTGCCGCTGCCCCCGGAGGCCACTCTGAAGCCCACGGGCTCCAAAAACTGCTTGCAGAGGCTCACGGAGCTTGTGCGGTCCGTTCTGAACTCCCGCTCACGCCAGGGCCTGGAGGATGGGGGCGTCCTGGACCACATGGTCCGGATGACCACGAGCCTGTACAGCCCCGCCGTGGCCATCGTCTGCCAGACTGTGTGCCCCGAGAGCCCCCCCTGTGTGGGGAAAAGGCGGCTGGCGGTGCAGGAGATCCTCGAGGCTCGCGGGAGCCGGGCCGCGCGCGCTCGGGAGAGTGACAGGATAGAGGGCTCTGAGCAGCCGTTCCGGACCTCGCAGGCTGCGGGGGTCTCCAGAGACGGGGCGCCGCAGGCCAGCCTCCCGGCCCCGCACCTGCCGGGGGCCCCGCGGAGGGCCAGCCTCCTGCCCCTGCAACTGCTGCGAAGGAGCAGCGTTCGGCCCGGCGTGGTCATCCCCCGCGTGCGCATCAGCAAGGCGCCCGCGCCCACCTTCCAGCCCGAGCGCGCCTCCGCCAAGGGCAGCACCAAGGACAGCGCCCACCTGCAGCTCCCCAAGTGGCGCTACAAGGAGGCCAAGGAGGAAAAGCGCAAGGCGGAGGAGGCGGAGAAGCAGCGGGCGGCGGCGGCGCAGAAGGAGAAGCGGGCGCCCTCCTGGAGGAAAAGGACGTGAGGGCTGAAGCGTGTGAGGTGGGGGAGGAGGCAGTGGGGCTCCGCGCTGGGAGAAGGACGCCGCCCTCCTGCCCTCACCCCTCCCGAAGCGCGGCGCCTCCCTGCATGTCCCCAGCCGGGGGCCCAAACGCGCTGCACCGTTGAGTGATTGGGGCAGGGCACCTGTGGATTAGCCTAAAACCAGTTCCCCTAGAGATCAGTACACCTGGCCGGCAACTCTGCCCCAGAGCCTACCTTTTGAACCTCACTTGAGAAATTTAGAAGAATTTTGTATTTTTAATTATGATCAAATTTGCAGCATTTTACTGGTGATGGGCTGTTTGTATTTAAGACGGTTTTAATACATTTGCCCGAAGACCCTTTGTTTAGCATACTGTTTCTGGCAATAATTATTTGTGATATCTCTGATTTCATACGGAGTTCGTGGAAGTTTCCCTTTCTTCTGTTTGTCTTTCCTTCTCATTGTAGGCATGCATGAGCATTATATGTTCTCACGGATTTCATGAAGTGATTCTGAACATTTGTTTCTATCCGATGGAGGCATTTCCTTTTCCAGCAAAATGATGACATGAGACAGGAGAATCAGACGTTCTCGTATCTTATTTTATAGCTCTCTTACTTAGACGGTAATAATAACGAAGAAAAACCTGTTCTCAAAATATAAAACCAAGCAGAGAGGAGCATGTACTTATTGCTAGAACTAAGTATCTTAAGCAAGGGACTTTAGATAAACTGGATGCAAAGCCTTTAACATATTAAAAAACAGATACGACAGATACGAGAAAAATCTGTTATTTAATAAAGCGGGGGCAAATGTAATCAATTTTTACCAGAAGTACAAAATTAAGTCCTTTGTGCTTTCAGATAGATTGAATTCAGATACCCTTAAAATACAAAAAAGATGCAAAAGAATAAGGCCCCAGAGTGATACAATCTGCTGGAAAGGGGGAGGGGCCAGAGGAACAGGAATATTAAGCAAACTTGTTTTAGGCAAATTCTCCTGGAGTGGGCTGGATGGCTCCCTCCTCCAGCCTCAATTCCAAAAAGTCTCTGGTGTGGAATTACTTTTATTTTTCCTCTGATGACTGTCTGTGATGTTCAGTTTCTCCTCATGCAGACTTTGTAGAATTTCCAAGATGCGGGACCTGGGCAGAGCACGTGTGGGATTTGCCCTGGGCCATGAGCTCTCTGTGTGAGTTTTTGTCCATACTCCAAAGCACTGAGAAATTCTAATGAATCTCCGGCCATCTGGGTTATAGAGTACCGGTCACATATGCACTACTGACAGCACTTTATTTTAAGATTATCCTACTCGGGAGCCATAGATTTCAAAGCGTAGAGACCAATTGGGAAGCTGTTTCTTACAAGCCTGGATTCGCATGTCAGATGGTGCTCCCAGGCTGGGCAGGGACTCGAGCACCTGTCTCATGATGTGGGCAGGGATGGCGCTAGCCTCTCCCTGGTCCCTCCCAGTCAGCACCAAGAGACATTGAGCTTATCTGGGGTCTCACACTTACCTCTCAAGATACCTCAATTAACAGGCTGTTGGGCAGCCCCAGCCTGATGGTCAGGGGTGATTATAATGCAGCTCTCAAGGTCAGATTTAAGCGAGCTCCTCCCTCTTTCCAGAATGGCAGAGAGGTCTGGCCCTGCTTTTAGCATCACTGATACTGGGCGGCTGCACGTCATCCTAGTGACCAAGAGTTGGGATTGGCCAAGTCCCCTTGGATGAGATGAGGGCCGGTCCCCGAGGGGAAGAGAAACGCGCCTAGTCTCCCCAACAGTCTGGTCCCGCATCTGTTGACATCTTGGTCTGGTTCATGTATTTTCGCTGCTTTGAATGGCTGGCCGCATTTTCTCACTGAGAGGGTCACCTTTTGCCTCCTCGCTTCCCGCGGTGGTCGGGGGCAGGGGCGGTGATGGCCGGTCACCTCCTCCTGCTTTCCGCACGTCCGCTCAGCTCTGTCACCACGTTGGTTCCCCGCCTTCCCCCTTGCCTGCTCCCTTCCTCGCTTGCCTCTTCTGCCTGTTTTCTTCCGCAGCTTTGGCCAACAGCTCTGACCCTCCCTGGCCCCACCACTCTGAGGTCTAAGAAAGGGCAGAAAAGCAAGGCGATCAGGAGAGGCAGTGCGGTGTCCCTGTTGAATTGTGGAAATACCTCCACCAACCCAGTGAACGGGGGACAGATTTTACCAGCTTCTGTGCGGATGGTCTTAGAATTTCAGCACAGCTCTCACCCATGCCTTCCCCCCCCAAGATAGGTTCATTTATTTATTTATTTTGAGAGAGAGAGGGGACAGGGAGAGAGACTCTCTCAAGCAGACTCGCTGCTGAGCAAGGAGCCCGATGGTGGGGCTCCATCCCACACCCCATGAGATCACCACCCGAGCCGAAACCAAGAATCGGATGCTCAACCGACTGAGCCAGCCCCCCGCGCCCCACCACCCTTGTGCCCATTTAAGGGAGGGAGACCTAGTTTGCTTTCCTGACAGATGAAGCACTGCTCTGCTGTCCCGTAGGGAGCGGGGGACCCGGGGTCTGCTTGCCCCCCTGGTGTTTATTACCTGTAAATAGTGAATTTCAAGTTGACAGGTACCTTCTCAGGGATTTATATATACACGTAGTTAGAGGAAAAGATGAAGTATATTTTAATACTTTCGAGTGAATTATGATTACACTAGACGGAAGAAGGTGTTCCAAGACGACGTCAATGCTGCTGTCTTCCAGGGAGAAGTCCGCCACCTCCCTCAGTTGGGGTTTTCTGGTTCCTGGAGACCCGGGACTTTGGCAGCTTGAACAGCTCCGGGGTGGACGGGAGGTCACCTCAGCCCCTCTCAGTTACCTCTTGTGGGTGCGAACCCTTGTATTTAAAACAGATTCTGCTGGTATGTTCAGTGGTGGTGGCTGCGTTAACAGAGATGACCAGCCTCCGATTTTACCTCTAGAACTGGCCCCTCCCCCTCTGCCACCAGGGTGGGCGGGGTGACAGTGGCCGTTTCTTGTCCTGACTTATGGGACTCCAGTGCTCCGGGGTCAGCCCCGCCACGGGGCTCCCCACTGGGCAGGAGGAGGGAAGAGCCGGGAGAGCTTCGTCTGGGATGACCTCAGCGTCAGAGCATAAACTTGCCATGTCTTTGGCTGCCCTGGAGAAACAGCCCAGAACATCATGGACCTTCCTTCCTGTCTCCGAGGCCGCTCCCGGCACGCTCCGGGCCACACTGCATACCTCAGCGACATCATGAGCGGGAGTCGCAGCCCCTCGTCTCGGCTTCGGGCCCTCCCGGGACACCAGGCTCGTTCTGGGGAGAGGGACGGAGAGATGGGTGCTACAGCTAGAACACGGGGCACACGGGTGCGGACCGCCTCCGCCCGCTTGCTCTCCTGCTGGTGGGGGTGAGCAGGTCTCTGGCGGTCTGCGTGGGGGCCAGGCGGCTGTGCGTGAAGCAGAATCCCACGAGGTGGGGCCAGCCCCCAGTCCCGAAACGGATGCAAAGCCTGTCATTCCTAGGGAGGAATCCGCGGTAGCAAGTCGTGAGGAAAGGGTCCGCCACCACCGAGAGTTCAGTAAAGGAGCCAAGACTAAGAAGTGGACCTGGTTTATCTCTTGCAGCCTCTGGCAAGAGTCCTGCCAGCCCCCCCTCATCCCCACGACAGAGTCGGAGAGCAAACCGTCGTGCTGCGCCAGGAGTGCAGGCCTGATGCAAGTCCGCTGTCCTCTTTCCCTGGGTGCACCTGCAGAGCCCTGCTCGCCCCTTTCCTGGTCTCGTGCCACACATGGGCCCCCGGGCTCTGGACATCCATCATGAACCGTGTAAAGCTGCTGGTCACAAGCTTTTTTAAGTGATGACATTGTTCTCGGTACCCCAGTATTTGCTTGGGGCCCTTTACGGCCTGTGCAGGGAACTGGAGGCTCTACCGGCTGTGGCCTTTCTGCAGGCTGAAGCCCCTGGCCATGGGGTCCTCGGTTCCCGGACCACCTTGCTATAGAGGAGGGAAGGCCGAGGGTCCGCCGCAGCAATGGGACTGGGTGGGTAATCCCAGTGGGAGGCCATTACCGGCAGAGAAGGTAGGACAGTTCTTCCTAAAAGGCTGATGGCCGCGTTCCTCGTTTCACACCCCCGTGCGTTTAAACTTGTCTGCGTGACTCGAGTCAGCTGTTCATTTCTGGGACCTTAAATTCACAGGTTTCTTCATTAACATTTAAAAGAAGAGGCTAAAAAAAAATTCTTCCGGAGATTGTTTTTTTGGGAGGGGCGGGGTGGGGGGGGGAGAATTAAAAAAAAAAAAAAAGCAGAAACACAAACTCACCACTACCTGAACTGATTCAGCTAGTTTCCGAGTGACTCCGTTGAATGCCCGTGCTGTGCGCACGATCTCCTCACTGTGAGCCAGTCTGATACAGGACTTCTGTGACAGGCACGACCCCTGCAGGGCTCCGACGGCCCTTGGTCGCCAGCCGTGCCAGAGTGGACAGTGCGTGCTAAGGTGCGAGCATGCCCACACGTGCGGGTGTGCACACAGGTGAGCTGGAGGGAGACCAGGCATTGTGCTCGCCGAGGTGACCTCTGCTGTGGCTCCCAGGGAGCGTCAGAGGTGACTTGCTTCGATGGACAGCCTGAGACTCACTGGAAGCCCTTCATCCAATGGAACGCACAACACAGCCAGCCTGTCACATCCTAGATCTTACTGCGAGGTAGTGTTGGCCCAGACGCCTCCTGCAGGAGCTCCCTGGCCATGTCCAGTAGCCCATCTGGGACATCTCTTTGCCTTTGACTTTCACCCTTTGCATTGAGAGGCGGAAGCCAGAAGCCAGGACAACTCTGCTTGTCCCCAAGCTCCACCAGCCATTCTACGGTGGCCATGGGGTGGGGACTGAGTTTCTTGAAATTTGGTGCCAGGTTCGCTGTAGAATGATCAACATCTTTCCCTGAGGAAGCAGTAGGATTTTCCCAAGTCTGCCCAAGTATTAGGTAGTCTAAGGAAAGCAGACACAGTTGGAGTTTTGAGAGAAATTGATTCATCCTCCTGTTACACCTTTGTCTTGGTTTAGAAGGAAATGTAGGCGAGAAACAAAAATGAAGCTGGTCATTCCAGGGAGAGCAGTGACCTGTGTTGACCTGATGATAACGTTTTGAGAGATTGCATTGAAGTACTGTAATGCCAGTTTTTGAGCAGACGTTCTAGAAACTGGTTTGGAACTGTACAACTTTGGAAAACTGGATGCTAACTATATAAGGACCCCATAAACCTTGGGAGCCTTGGGGACATCCTGAGGAATGGGAATGGGACCCTCTGGTCAGATGAATAGAAACAGCTGTCCTTGGGAGTCCCTTCGTTCAAATCATTGTCCCGCCTGGCGTTGGCTAGCGCGCCCGAGGATGGGTGTTTTTAATACCGGGAGGACTGGACGGACTCGAGCACGGGCTGTCTGATGGCAGGGGAGGCCATCTCGATATAGAGGCTGTTTCCTGAACGTGAGGCTGTTTTTCATGGTTGTTTCTGAAAATGGTTGTTATAAAAATGTTGACTCTGGGTAGAACTGTGTACATTTCATAGGTTTTTATTTTGAGGTGAGTTTTGTTACAGTTTATAAAAGCTATTTTCATAGTTAGACCTCAGGGCTACTTTGGGACCTACAAATACACGTGACTCCCAGCAGCTTCAAATTGCTATCCAAAAAGTTAACAATAATCTTTAAGTTAAATATGATACCTTTTTCAGCAGAAAGAATGTGTCTTTCCCTTTTAACCTCCAACAAATTCTGTATCTCATATTTAAAAAGTATAGAAAAAATGATGTAAAAGTATGGGGGAATTGTGGCTACAGGATTAAAAAATCACCTGTGAAATAAACATTCTCATGGTACAATGGTGTGGTAGTGGAATGAACCAAAGTGTGTATAAATTAGAAAAGGAGACAATTAAATGTCCGTATTTTTAATGTCAGTTGCTTTGCTCGAAATAGATGTGTACTTTCTTCTTCCAATACACTACTTTTCGACGGTAAGATTTTAAACTAATGATTTATCCAGGAATATTTTCACTTACGTTAAAATAATTCCGTTGCTGTCCTCCTCTTCTGGGGTGGGGGGCATCCGGTTGTGTGTGTGTGTGTGTGTGTGTGTGCGTGTGTGCGTGTGTGCGTGCGTGCGTGTGTGTGTTTAGATTTTATTTGTGTATTTGACAGAGCGGGGAGCATAGGCAGGGGGAGCAGCAGGCAGAGGGAGAAGCAGACTCCCCCGCACTGTGGGGAGCACTTTGCAGGACTTGATCCCAGGACCTTAAGATCATGACCTGAGCTGAAGGCAGATGCTTAACCTACTTCGCCACCCGGGCAACTCTGTATGTATTCTTTTACCGAAGTGATACAATGTAAATGTTGGCTCTAGGGTTTCTTTATTGAAAACATGTCCTTGAAAAGCTTATCAAAGAACTCTAAAATTAATTTTATTTTCTTGCTAAAAAAGTAATGCATACACTCAGAAAAAATATATCAAACACTGTGAAAAGGGTCTCAGATGAAAAGCAACTGACCCTCCCCTTGGGCAGTCCCTCCGACCAATTATTTATGCATCCTCCTAGAAATAGGTTTGTTTATTTTTTTTTTAAGATTTTATTTATTTATTTGACAGAGATCACAAGTAGGCAGAGAGGCAGGCAGAGAAGGGAGGGGGGAAGCACGCTCCCCGGATTCGGGGCTTGATCCCAGGACCTTGAGATCATGACCTGAGCCAAAGGCAGAGGCTTTAACCCACTGAGCCACCCAGGCGCCCCTAGAAATAGCTTTTAAATGCTTTCTTCCCTTTGTGTGTTATACAAACGAGATCCCGCTGTACGCAAGGTCTCTTTCACTCCTGTTTTGGGGAGAGTATGTTTGGCCCCTTTGTTTATACGGTTCCTCTCCGGTATTCCTCCCCAGAGAAGCACCCTGGTTCCCTGAACCATTTCCTGGTCTGGGGTTATTGCAGGAGTTTTCAGTCCCTACTGCTTTCGAGTAACGAAGAGCCTTGACCTGACCTGCTGGTGTGCACAGGGAATGTTTCTCTAGGCCTGGCGTGTAGAAGGGACTGGCCGGGCTGAAGGGAAGGCAGATTTTAATTTCAACAGTCATGGCGGCTTGGTTCTTTCCAAAGGCTCCGGAGTGATCTTCACCCACCCGCCCGTGGACCAGAGGCCTTTCCCTCCAGCAGCAACACCTGCTGTTATCTTGTTGCTGTTTGCTGGTCTGGTGGTTAAAGCTGTGTCACATTTTAATTTTCAGTTCTCCAATTACTGGTGTGGTAGAGCATCTTTTCCTATGTCTTTTGACCATTTTTATCTCCTGTTTGACAGATTCCTTATTTGTATGTTTCTCGTGGTTTTGATTGTACTTTTTGGTGTCACTTTTGCCGATTTGTAGGATTTTGCTATAAATTTTGGATCATAGTTCTTTGACACATATTGTGGGGTTTTCTCTCCCATTTTATCACATATCTTCAAGGTGTCTTGTATAAAAGTGTGAAATTATGATTGAGCCAAACATAGTTCTTTTTAAAAATATTTGCATTTGTCTTTTTTTTTTTTTAAGATTTTACTTATTTATTTGACAGAGATCGCAAGTAGGCAGAGAGACAGGCAGAGAGAGAGGGGGAAGCAGGCTCCTCGCTGAGCAGAGAGCCTGATGCGGAGATCGATCCCAGGACTCTGCGATCATGACCTGAGCCGAAGGCAGAGGCTTTAACCCACTGAGCCACCCAGGCGCCCCGTCTTTTTTTGTTGTTGTTTTGTTTTTTATAAGATTTTTCATTATTTCTTAAAAAATAATCTCTACCCCAGCGTGGGGCTTGAACTCAGGGCTAGGAGATCTGGAGTCACACGCTCCACCGACACTAGGTGGGTGCCTAAGTGCCCCCAGGTTATTTTTGACGAGACTGAAAATAGCTATTTATTTGGGAAATTCCCCTCCGCCTTTAGGAAATCTGAAGTCTGACCCATTAAAAGATCGTCATTCTACTCCCCGAAAATCATAATTATTAAGGAAGGACCTAAATAGGAAGTCAAATTCTAAATAAAAGTTTCTTGGCCACAATTGTGATTGGAGATTTGTCTTTTTTGTGACAAACGTGTGTGTGTGTTGCATAGACATATTAGGAAATAGGAACACATGCAAGGGATTGTCCTTAAAACAAGTGAAAGCCCGGACGTGCAGGGCAGGGTGTGGAGGGGGGACAGGGGCGTGGTCTCGCCCGGTTTGTTTCCTTCACTGAGTCTGCTTGAGACACGGCGAAGCTCCACGCTCCTGCCCACTGCAGCCCAGAGCTAGGGATTGGCCCCAGGCAGGTGCATTCCCGCATTGCCCGCTCGGTCCCTCAGCCTCGGGAGCAGCGTCCCCACGCCGGGCAGCCCTGTGGTGGAGAATGTCAGCCCCCTGGACCTCAGGACCCTTGCCTGCGTGCAGCCCTGCTTGCTGGCTCTCCACGGTCACTCCTGCCATCTCCCTTGATGATGTCCTGGCTGGTTCACAGCCAGGGACAGGGAAGGTGGCTCAGGAGTCCTAAAAGCCTCTGGTCTGCTGACGAAACAAACTCCAATGTGCAGATGGCCAGCAGCTCCCCGTCCCAGGGCTCATGGACCGGCAGTAGCCGGTCACCTTGCACTGCCTGCCCCAAGACCTGTTCTCCTGCCCAAGCTCATTATGGCTCTCACTTTATTTATTTATTTAATATTTTTCAAAATTTAATTTTATTGTTTCAGTGTTCGAGCTCATTATGGCTCTCACTTTATGTATTTTCTATTTTTTTTAATTTAATTTTGTTTTTTCAGTGATCCAAGATTCATTGTTTATGCACCACACCCAGTGCTCCATGCAATCCGTGCCCTCCTTAATCCCCACCACCAGGCTCACCCACCCCCCACCCCCCTCGCCTCCAAAACCCTCAGTTTGTTTCTCAGAGTCCACAGTCTCTCATGGTTCGTCTTCCCCCGGCGATTTCCCCCAACTCACTTCTCTCCATCTCCCCATGTCCTCCGTGTTATTCCTTACGGTCCACAAATAAGTGAAACCATATGATAATTGACTCTCTCTGTTTGACTTATTTCACTCAGCATCATCTCTTCCAGTCCCGTCCATGTTGCTACAAAAGTTGGGCATTCATCCTTTCTGATGGAGGCATCATACTCCATAGTGTATATGGACCACATCTTCCTTATCCATTCGTCCGTTGAAGAGCATCTTGGTTCTTTCCACAGTTTGGCGACTGTGGCCATTGCTGCTATGAATATTGGGGTACAGATGGCCCTTTTTTTCACTATGTCTGTATCTTTGGGGTAAATACCCAGTAGTATGGCTCTCACTTAAAAAAAAAACAAAAACAAAAACAACAAAACCTTACAGAACGTTAATACATCTTCCTGATTATAAATAAATAAATAAAATGTATAAATCAAGCTCTAATTGACCTTGATATTTCAAAAGTGTTCTTTAAAAAACAAACTCAAGAAATTAGTTGCAAGGGTAGGATTTCAACTTTTCTTTAGCTCTTATTGAAAAAAGCAGCTTTATTAATAGTGCCATGAACCTACATGAGAAGCTGGACTGGGTGGCTTTCTGTGGGCCACGGAGAGCAGGAGGGTTCGGGGTGGGGCGTGGTGGGGAAGTTATCATGCGGTGGGCAAGGCTGCACAGTGTCTTTACTCCCTGGGCAAAGGAGTCTGTTGGCTGGGAGCCCTTAGCCGTCCCACTGCCCCATCACCCTCTGTCCCTGGGCTGCTCCTGGGGAACGGGAGAACGGCCTTTACATACCAACTGTCCTGCGTGGTCATTGCCAGGGGCAGGCATGGTGTCCTTCCTCACCAAACCCCATCGGGACGGCCCTGCTCCCTTGGTTTGGAGTACATGATGCCCTCTGGGGCTGGAGGGGAGAAGTCATGGGTGGATGGGAGAAGCATCCCTTGGCCTCCTTTCTCTCCCACTGCCGTGCAGGAGCTGGGCGCAAGTCCCCTCCCACGCTAGCTCCCACCTGTGTCTCCTGACTTCTACTGACTTGTCCCCGTCCCGCACTCAGGCCAGGCACCCTGGAGATGCCGTGGCCGTGCTCGTGTTCTCCCTGAGTCTGTGGACTGACCTCCACAGTCACATAAACCAGAGGCTCTTCAAGGAACCCACATGTGTAGGACCAGTAGCCTCAGCATCACTTGGAAAATGGTCAGAAATACATCCTGGTCCCACCCGTATAAGTTTCCTGTGGTTGCGGTGATAATCAGAACTAACTTGGATGGCGTCGGGACCCAGGAACGTGTTCCCTGCCGGGTCTGGGCCCAGGCATTTGATCACCACGTCAGCAAGGCTGGGCCCCACTGAAAGCTCTGGGCGGAGTGGGTGGGGGGCAGGGTCCCTCCCTGCCTCTTCCAGCTTCTGTGTCCACACATCTCTTTTTCATGAGTCCACGAGTCAGGTTAGCAACCCCCTCCTCCAGGATGACCTCATCTTAATTATATGTGCCACGATCTTATTTCCAAGTGAGGTCACATTTGCAGGCATCTGGGCTTAGGACTTCAACAGATCTTGTTGGGAGACACGATTCAACACGCACCACCCCAGACCACGGAGGCAGAGATGCTGGGAGCCCGGGAATGCTGCCCCCCTAAACCCTTTCCCCACTCACTCACTGTCCAGCTCCCCCACCTTGCTGGCCGCTGGTGTCACGAGCCCCTTCTCACTCCAGGCCTGAAGGCCACGAGTGTAGACGCCTTGCCTTTGTGGTTCACGGCCGCCTTCCAGCATCTGGAGCAGGGCTTGGCTCCCGGCGTCGTTCCGGTGGTATCTGCGGGCTGGGGGGGCTGCACCGGGGCTTCCTGACTCGGGACTGAGGCCCTTGAGCACGGGGAGTAGGCGGAGTCCTGCTCCGTCCTCTGGGAATCAGCACAGAGGAGCCGGGAGAGCCCAGATACTGGGTCCGCTCTGCCCAACTCCAGCTGCCGAGCTCTGGGCAAGTAACCCAATCTCATGCTTCGGGGCCCTGATGCGTAAAGTTGGGTCACCTGGGTGGCTCAGTTGGTTAAGCGTCCGACTCTTGATTTTGGCTCAGGTCGTGATCTCAGGGACATGAGATATAACGCCTGCGCCGAGCCTGCTTGAGATTCCCTCTCTCCTTCTCCCTCTGCCCCCCCACCCCCAAATCCACTCTCTTCTCTCTAAAAAATAAAATAAAATAAAGTAAATAAAGTGGGCCTTTTTCTGGTTTGCAGGGTTTTCATGAAGATCCAATTAAAGGACACAGAAACTGTACCGAGAGGTCTTTAACGAGGTTGACAGAGATGCAGCCGCTAACAAGTTGTTTCCTCCCTTTCTCTCCCTTTCTTTTTTGCTGTACCCCAGACTAAAACCTAAGGACAGTCCCAGGGACAGCTGCTTTCTATCTTTAGACCAGACTCCCAGGCGGGGAGTGCAGCTCTAACCCCCACCTGCCCCCGCACCATCTCCCACTTACACCTGCTCTCTTGCCGCTGGCTCGGAAAGCTCCTTTTTATCCCAGTGCCCAAAGAGTGGTCACGGCGGGAGCCTGCACCAAATGCCCTTGGCGTCCCCCAGACAAAAGTCCCTCCATCCCACAGAGGCAGGAGCGAGAAGAAAGGGGCATCACTTCCCTCTCTGGTCCTGGTCCTGGGACAGCCTCGAGGGCTGAGCTGGAGCTTCCGACTGTGGGTCTTTTGGGATCTTGTGGCTCCCTTTCCCATCTCAGCTGCTGTCTGTGCGCATCTCCTGGGGTCCCTCATGGGGCCTGCCCTCTGTGCCGGGAGGTGAGCAGGAGCGGGAGGGGGCCCAAGCACAGCTGGGGCAGCCACCAACGTCCTCTCTTCACCTGCCGAGGTGGAGGAAAGAACTGACTTGCCCCTGGCCGAGGGGGCAGTGGTGGTTCTCTGGGCACCAAATGCCTCTAGGGATCCTGTCGACCAGGCCGTGTTGATGAGGGCACTGGTGTTCGACAAAAGCAATGTTAACTGACAGTTGAAACTAGCTCAATCGGCTTGGCAGAAACAGCAATGTGGGAAGTACCCTGCCTTATTAGATTCAACCTGGCTTTTCTCCCAGAAAAGCATACGGGATAGAAGATGCTTGGCTTGCTTAATTAAACGAAATGACAATATACATATTCTAGGCTGTGTGGGGAAAGGTCTTTGGAGACAGACAGACAGGGGTCTAGTCCTGGCTTTGCTCCATGTTTTCCTTTTGACCCTGGCAGGGCTCGTCATTTCCTTAGAGAACGAGCGTCTGAATGAACTCTGCACACCCTGCCTGTTGCCGGTCCTGGACAGAGTGCTGGGGGCCACTCTGAACATAGACTCTTTGTTGATTACCTTGGTTGATGGTCCTCAGGGGTTCTCCATCTCTTCTCTGCCTCCATGACCTCCAAGTGATCAGGAATGCCTCTCAAGAACTCTTTTGATTCCCAGTGGGAGGTAGGTCAGCATAATAATTAATGGCTTACAGTGGGGCTGAGGACAGACATGTTTTACGTAAATGCTCAGTAACTGTGAGGCAGAGGAGAATGGTGGTGACGATGATGAAGATGCCGGTGTGGGGGGGTGGGAAATACATCTACTTGGATGCCTTCGGGATTCTTGGAAAACTGTAAGTCTGGTAAGCTTGCATGGTTGAAACAAAGCATTACTTAATAAGTGCCCATTTATCCTTTTCTTATTATGTTCCAGGTCACCTACTTGTCCTCGAAGACAACGCTCGTTTATCACGCTGATGCACATTCTCTTCCTTAGCGCAGTGCTTTGTGCCCGCAATACCCCTTCGGTTTTGTTGTTGTTTCCTAGGATAACGTTTTTGGGGGCTCCTTTTAATATTCTAAGAGCCTCGATGAGGAGAGTAGAATCACCTGCGAAGCTGAAAACAACATTCCTTATTTTAAGGCAGGAAAAAAGCTTTAGCTCCGAAGGCAAACAACAGATCTGCGGAGGATTCCATCCGTTATCTTACCTGGCGGGACGGGCTCAGCGTCGTGCTGGGGCTGGGAAACGTACGCGACGGGACAGCAGCCGTCTCTGAGGGGGTTTCCCGATTTTGCTTGAAGGAAATCTGACTTATTGTGACTCCAAACCCTGTTGCTTAGGTTTGTTTGTTTGTTTTGGACGTAACTTGTTCAGAGGTCCTTTCGACTAAAAATCTCCCTTCTCAGGCCCACGGAGAGGTGACGCGCGCCAGGATGTGGGTTTCTCGCCTCTGTCCCGCAGGCGAGGACGGGGGCTCGCCCACGGTGCTCTGATGTGGCGGGCACAGGAGGTCTGGGGACCGCTCTCCGGGCTCAGGCCTGACACCGCCTCTGATGTTTGGCAATTCCGGGGGCCAGAATTAGCTCAGTGCTATTCCTTTGTACCGCACGGCTCCCGTAGCCACACGGGGCTTCCCCGGTGAGTGATGACTCCCTGACACACACTGTTTCTAGAAGTGACCGAACCCGAGAGTTTCTAGCCAACTGACGTACAGAGGTCGAGGCCTCATTGGCCTTGACGGGGGAGAGTTCTGTGATGAAGCACGGGACTTCGGCAAACTGCTGTTCCGTCCCGTGCCCTGAAACGTGGTTCCTGCATACCTTGGAGCGTGGTCTAGCTGCACGCGATGCTGCTCCACGTCGAGCTCATTGGACGTCCTCGTCGCGGAGGCGTGGAGAGGATGTCACCTCTCCCAGTGCGCCACCCAGGTAGAAAGTGTTGCATGTCAGAAGCGGCCACCTCCTCCAAAAGGTCACAGATGACCTTAGTCCTTCTGTGGCCGAAAGCAGCGTTTGTGGAGGGGCTGTTGCTGGGGAGCTGGGGAGCTGGGGACTCTGCCAGGACGCAGGGGTACAAGGTGCCGCCAAAGTCCCTGCCTGAAGGAGCTCTCTACCCACACAGCTTTCTCCTCCCCCTCATCACGCCTGGCTGCGGGCTGTGGCTCAGAGATGCCCCTTTTCCCATTTCACTCCTCACTCCTCTCCCACACGCACTAGCTCCAGGGTTAATCAGCTTGAGATGCACACGGTCCCTTTTGGAAAACAGGATGCAGTCATTGGGAAAGAGGTTTCTAGATCTTCCTAGGAGAATAGGAAATAGCTGAGTCAAAAGCCTGGGTGTCTGTCCTGTCTGTCCCGGCGAGTGTGCTGGGGAAGCCGCGGAGGGCACACTTGTCTCCTCTGCTCCTTGCCTCGGGGACCGGGGACGTCACTCTCACGCTGGAGAAGCGTTGCATGCTCTCCCTGAAGGAAAGCCGTGCTTTCTCTAAAAATTTCCATCCCAGCCGGGAGCCGAGCTGCATCTGGGCAATCTGCTGTTTGCTGCTGTGGGGACTGAAGGGCGTACCCCAGTTCGAGCTACTCTAGCTGCTCGTACCTAATGTACCCTCGTCACTGAAACACAGGTACCCTTTTTTTCAAGATTCTAGGATGCAGGAAATTCATCTCTAATGATGTAGCTGTTTTGCCAGATGGCATGGAGTTCTAGAACAGGACCATGACGGCTTCTCAGCTTTGCTGTTGTTGACACTTGGTCTGGATAATTCCTCATTGTCAGGGCTGTGCTGGGCATTGTGGGATTTTTGGTTGCACCCCGGCCTCCGCTCACCGGATGCTGCGGCCGGCTCCTCTCTCTTCCTCCCCAAAGCCCAGCTGGGACAATGAAAAATGCCTCCAGATATTGCCAAACGTTCTCTGGGGATAAAACCGCCCCCAGGTGAACACCACGGTCCCAGAGAAAACGACGATTGCATCGACTCTCCGAATACATCCCATGCTCTCGACACATCTCCACTTGAAGAACGGCGCCAACAGGTTTCTGGTCAATCGCATGGAAACCGAGCCCTTGTGCGGCTTGTTGGACCCTCTCTTTCAGGGGACCCTCGGCAGCACGGGCTGCTGGTGCTGAAAGGTGCTGAAAGGCTCATTCCGGGCTTCTGGGGGCAAGTCCCGAATCTTCCTCACAAACCAGTTCATTAGATCCCATCATGTTGGGTCTTTTTCAGTTGACAAATCCGATTTTTTTTTTTTTTTTTTTGAAGTGTAGCACTTGGATTTGTAAGAATATTTAGATTTAAAGGGGAGGGAGAGGGAGAAATCGTTTTCTCTTGTCCTGGAGACCTTACATGCATTTCAGACAGTCTGTTCAGAAGGGCCGCTCAGCTGCTCGACACCACATTGGGAAGAGCCGCAAATGCTTCCGCGTGGCCAAGGCGGAAACAGGTTCGAGATGCTGTGAGGAGCCCCGGGACAGTGAGCGGCAATGAACGGTCAGGATGGTTTTTTTTTTTTTTAAAGATTTTATTTATTTATTTGGCAGACAGAGATCACAAGCAAGCAGAGAGGCAGAGAGGTGAATGGTCAGGACAGTTCATTTTACGTGTCCCCTTGGCTGGTCCACGGGGCCGAGGTATTTGGCTGAACATGATTCTGGATGTATCTGTGACGCTCTGGCTGAGATTTACCTCGAAGCTGGTGGACTTCGAGGGAAGCAGGAGCTCTCTGTGCTGCAGTGCTCCTCACCCAGGCATGCGAAGGCCTGAAGAGAACGAAAGACGGACCTCCCCCAGCAAGAGGGAGTTCGGCCAGCGGACAGCCACGGGGCTTGAACTTGGGCTTGAACTCTTCTCTGGGTGTCGCCCCTGCCGGCCCACCCTGCAGATTTCGTCAGCCTTCGCAAACGGAGGAGCCGATTCTTTAAAATGAATCTTTATTTCTCCAGCTAGTGATCAGAGAACTCTGGCTAATGCAGCGATTGAGGACATTTCAAATACTCGAGTTTCACGGTGACCCAGCACCACCCACTCAGCCCCGGTCCACTCCAGAAGCATACGGCCGTCGATGCTTCCTGAGATGGTTATGAAATGCAAAAAAAAAAAAAAAAAAAAAAAAGTTTTGTTTTGTTTTTGTTTTTCTGCTGCAGAGCCAGCAGGATACCAAGTCTCAGGGGGAAAAAAAAAATTTACTTTGGGGTTTGTAAAAAGAAGCATTTAACCAGCACAGCAGCTGTGAAGTTAGAAAAAACTGCAGAGTGGCAGAACAGCACCGGCCACCGAGGCAGGAGACAGATGTCTTAAAAATAATTCATTAATTAAAAACCTGCTGGGTCTGGCAGTATCTTTCCTTTCCTTCTAGGTCCTCCCTCCAGCCCTGGGCCCTCTCGGGGGCCCCCTCCCGGAGGGGCCGTGCCGTCCACTTCACTGGTGGTCATTCCACGGTCTCCGGGGGTTCCCACCGTTTCCGGCTGGTTTTGGTGAAGCTGTGGGTACACACTGGCTCTCTGCCTCCCTCCCTAGTCTCTGGAAGCACCAGGACCGAGGATGGGGACCCATATTGTCTGGGTTGGGCATTGCTTGGGTGCCCTGGAGTCAGGCTTTGAGATCCCAGTGCCTGAGGGTGGTCGAAAGGCCCGTTGCTGGCGCCCCACTGCCTTTGCCCTGTGTTTGCTTGAATCGGGCAGAATCTCATGGTGTCTCTGGTCTTGCATCATAAATGAACAACCATCACGATGATGAAGATAAATTAAGATCGACCGAATGCTCACCACCTCTGGAAAGTTCAGGAAGGTTCCTTTCGGCAGCGAGAAAGCAGAGGCCCAGAGGAGAAAAGCTAGGTGTCCGACTCTGCAGGTTCTGAGTGAGAGTGGACCGTGACCTTGGAGGGCCTGCCCTGGCTCTGAGCTCTGACACAGCTCCATCAGGGGCTGGCCCTGGCTTGAAGAGGGGAGCTGAGGCCGTCCCCTGTGGTGGGTGGGCATGGGTGCCACAGGTGTGGACCTGAGGGCCAGGAGAGCTTGGTCGTACGGCCCCTGTCTTTCTCCCGGACCCAGGGAAAGAATGGCCCAGGTGGAGACTTGTTGAGCGTGGGGACCCAGTGTCCCCAGACCAGGCCAGGGTGGCAGCGGTCCTCACAGCTGATCCAGCCTGGAGAGGGGGTCTGCTTCTCAGTCTACCCCAGGGCAGAGCACAGGGCTCTGGCTCCATGGGCAGCAGCTGGATGAGGCGGCAGGAAGACCACGTGTGCCTCCCCATAACTGCCCAAGTCTCCCAACAACCCAGAACCCTTGTAAACGTTACCAGGGGGTTTCTTGGTGAAATCAGTCGAGGGGTTGAGCTTTGTACTGGGGCGACAGGACCCCCAGTTCCCAGCATGTGGAAGCCAGGGGCGAAGGCAAGCCTTCCTGTCCTCCGGGTGTCTTCTGTCCTAGGGGGCCCCTTGGGTCCCCAGGGTCCTAAGGATCTGCCTATCCCTGCTCTGCTGATCTTTACCTGGGCCCCTCTGGCCTCCTGTCCGGTCCTATGCTATTGTTCCAGGCCACAGGCTGGACCGGCATCGAGGCGGCCCTCCCTGTCCGCACGCTTCAGCGCCCGCTATCCCACATCTCTGCGTCCTACCCGTGCACCGCCCAGGCTGGGGGCTCTGTTCTTGTGAAACTGGAGTCAACCAGGGAGTTAATATGCACAATTGTTTCCATCCTTGCAAACCCCCTTTCTCTGCGTACATAATGGCCCAGTCAGGCAGGTGGAGAACAGAGGACCAGAGATGCTAATTGAAGAGCCAGCCTCAGCAGGGGTGAGGTTGGAACCAGCTGGGTAAGCCGGTCTCCCCTCCCCAGTGCATGGCCCCCTGCCCAGGCCTTGCTGCAAGGCCCCCTTACCACCTCCCCCCGTCACGGGGCATGTCTGGGCGTGTCTGCCCAAGACCCGGCTTCTGCTTAAGGCTCAGCTCCGCCCAGGGCAGCCCAGCCCACGCCTGCCCTGCCCTCCCCTTTCAAAGGTAGCCGCTAAGCGGAGCTTTTAGTCCCTGTGAGGTTTTCAGATCAGCAGTGGTCCTCATCACAGAGCTTCTTTCTCTGTGCTTTGTGCCTTCTGCTTACCCTCCCCCTGTGCCTGGCCAGACTGCTGGCACCCGGCCACCCTGGGACTCCCTGTCTCCCCCAGGGCTTCAGCGTCCAAGTCCTAATCCTCGGGGTCTCAGCACCTGGACTGCCCCTTCCAGGCCATCTCGTCTCCTCGCCTCCTCTCTCACTTGATCTTTGCCATCTCGCTGCCTGGCTTCCCCGCATTCCTCGGCCTGCCCAACCCTGGGCCATCTCCCGAGCCCCACGGGGCCCCCCCACGGCATCGCCCTTCCCGGCTAGCAGGCCGTGGGGCGTCTCACTGAGCTCGCACTCTGTAGCCAGACAGCCTGCCTGCAAGTCCAAGGGCCCGAGTCTCCCTGGCTTTGCGAGCGGGTGCGATGATGCGGCGAGCCATCTCCGCCCTCCGGGACGGTCGAGAGGCTTGTGGTGGACAGTGCAGGGACAGCGCTCAGCGCAGGGACGGGTGGACGCCTGGCCCAGCACGAACACGCAGCAGGGGTGGCGGCCACCTTCCCGGGGCGGCCCCCGTCTCCGCCAGCTCACGCTGCACCTGCGCCCCGTCCCGAGTCGCCGCGCCCGGTTCCACCGCCCATCCCTGTGCTGGGTAATCTCTTCCTTCCCCAACTCCTCCCATCAGGGCTGGCGGAAGCCCCAGGAGGTGATGGAATAATCCCACTACAGAGCCCGGCCTCTCTCTGGGTGTCCCAGCCATCCTTTCTGAGGCTCGGCAGCACGTTCGACCCCCTTTCCTGGGCCCCGACGACCACCACCCCGGCTCTTCACCGCCCTGATCTGCAGCCAACAGGCTCGCGGGAGGCTGAGAACCTGCGTGGGCCGAGTGCGCCCGCTGTCCTCCTGACCTCGGTGTGATCGTCCTGGGCCCACATCGACTCTGTTCCATCCTCCCCGAGCGGGAGTTCCCGCTCTGGCTCACGGCCCCCCGTACCTGGGCTCCAGCACCTTTGCCACCAGCGCTCAGGACTCCTCCTGTCCTCAGTGCTCTGCGGCGTCCCCGCCAGCTAGGTCAAGGGAGTCTCTCGTTGGCTGATTCGTTGCTGATTCTCCTTCAAACCCACTCTCCCCGAGGGCTAGGGTCTTAGCAGGCTGCTCCACTCCGACTCATGGGAATTCTGGCTCTCCACTTCCCAGAAACCCCTGCTCTCAGGTCCCCGAGGGTGACAGAATCTGTCCCCTCCTCCTGTAGCTCCTGGTCCTCCCCAGTCTCTGGGTTCTGTCAGCAGAACTCTCAGGAACCCATGCCCGTGCAGCCCCTGGCTTGCTTGCTGCCTTTCTCCCCTTGGCCTGGCACCCTGGGTTCCCATCTTCAGTGTGTCCCCAAGGGCCCCACACTCTCTGCCTCCCCAAGCACCACCATCATGTCCGCCCCCACCCCCCCGCAGATGGGTGCAGGCTGCCCCCTCCGGCCCCAACACCAGTCCATGCCTTGGCCTCGGAAGAAATCCAGTTCCTATCCTCCCTTCCCCCCACCCGACCAGCCTGAGCATCTGCTGTCTTTAGATAGTCTGGGTTCTGGACATTTCCCAGGAACAGAATCTTATACTACGTGGACTTTTGTGCCTGGCGTCTTTCACTGAGCATTAATGTGTTCAAGGTTCGTCTGTCTTGTGCCTGATGTTAGAGCTTCACTCCTTTTTAGGGCCACATAACAGACCCCTGGATAGATACACTACACTTAGTTGATCCATCCTTCAGCTGATGGACATTTAGATTTTCTGTGCCTTCGGGCCATCGTGCATACTGCTGCTACAAAGGACTGTGTGTGAGTTTTTGTGTCAACACGTGTTTTCATTGCTCTCCGTGGCTGCCCCGCATTTTATGCTCCCAATACCATGGCGTGGGGGTTCTGATTTCTCCACATCTCTGCCAACACTTGTTATTATCTGACTTTCTGATTTTAGCCATCGTAGTGGGTGGGAAGTGATTGTGATTGACATTTCTCTGGTGACTGAGGACACTGAGCATCTTTTCACGTGCTTATGGGCTACCTGTAGGTCCCCTTGGACAAACATTTGCTGACAGCAACTTCTGCCACCAGGCACTTGGTTTTAGTCTTTCCATCTGTAAAATGGGACCATCGTCACCTAAAGAACTCTTACAGAAAGGTGGGGTCTAGAAATGTGTGACTCTGGATAAAAACAGGTACAGCTGAGAGCTGCAGCCCCACAAGCTGCAGGGACAGGGGACAGACACCTGGCTGGAGGCCCCAAGCATGCTCATATCTCTCCCACATGTCTCCCCGTCTCCTGCAAGGCTGTGGCCGTTTCCGCTAATCTGCAGCCAGGAAAGCATTCTTACAGCCAGGTTTATTCAGAAAAGCGACTTTCAGAACAAATAGTGTGTGAAACAGAGTGAGCAGGGAAGGAGGTTCTTGGCTTTTCAGCACGTGATTGATGCTCCTGGTTGAATTACATTTCCCCAAATGACATGTCAGGTCCTAATCCCCGCTCTCTGTGAACGTGGCCTTATTTGGAAATAGGGTCTTTGTAGATCTAATTCCTTAACGTGAGGTCATAGGGGATTAGGGTGAGCACTAGTCCAATGAGGGTGTCCTTAGATGAAGAAGAGGAGGTGGACACAGATGCATGCAAAGACAGCTGTTGGATTTATCTTGCAGCCATCAGTAAACACTGAGGAATGCCAGCAGCCATCAGAAGAAGGGTATGAGCCTCATCCAGAGCCTTCCCAGAGAGCAGGGCCCCGCTGATACTTTGATTGCAAGCCTCTAGACTCCAGAACCATGAAAGGATACATTTCCACTGGTGTAAGCTGGCCGCTTTGGGGTCCTTTATTACGGCAACAGTGGGGAAACAATGCAGGTGACCATCATATAAATAATAAAGCTCTTGGGGCAATTCTTTTCCACGTTGGTTGCATGTTTGGCATTTCTGGCCCCCAGCATTTATTTATGGAAACTGACTCTCCACCCAGTGGTACTAAAAATGACAGACCCTCGTTTAGGATTCAGCGGAGTACCGCCAAGGTGCCTGCACAAACAGCGGCCCCAGAGAGGACACCAGAAACGAGGAACGGCCAGGGTTGTTGGGAGATGCTGACTCTGGCTTGTCACACCCCTTGTCGCTTCCCCCCCTCCCCCGGTGACACCCGGTCCTCAGTCGACCAGGGAGTCCCTGTGGGGGAAACCTCAAGGGACCCTCCCAGTCCGAGCCTACAATCTGGCTGGATCTCGAGGTCTGACAGTTGTATTCACCTTCTCCTCCTAGCCCTGGGGCTCCTGGACAGCTTTGGATAAAAGCAAATGTGTTTTCCATCAAAAGCTGCTTGCGGCACTCCTGGGCTTACTACTAATTCCTTCTTAAGTCTGTCCCAAAGCGCCTATCTAGCGTAGGGCCAGCTGCTGGGCACAAGTAATATGTTTTAATCAGCCACATTAAGCTCTTCCATTTTAAGACATTTTAAAGTAGATGATGAGACTCAAAGTGTCAGGTGTCCAGCAGCTCGACTTTGTGGCTGGGCAACAATCTGTGAAAATATCCATCACACAGGCATGTTTGTGACTCTACTGAAACCATCTAGGAGCCCCTGTAAAATGTAAAAGAAAAATCTCTGAAATATAAGAAAACACATGCCATGAGAAGAAATGCAAGTTTTATTACAATCATTATTATTCTCGAGGTTCACAACAGATGAACTCGTTTAGGAAAATATTTTGCACGTAAGGATTTAGAGCCCAGGGACACATGTCTGAAGCAGCGAAAGGATGTGAACCATGTACCTTGGGAAACAGCGCAGAGCTTCCGGTTGCAAAACCAGAAAGTAACAAGGATGCATCTGAATTTCTGAATTTCCTAGGGGAGGGTATGGTGGTCCGCACAGGCCTGACCTAGCTCCAGGAGGTAGCTGGGGGCGGCTGCTGGCTTGCTGTGCTCCCAGGGCACGCTGTTCCCCCACGCCCAGTTCGCATCTCTGCAAGCCAGGTAGCCAGGTCATACCAACGTCTCCCCATTTAAGGAATCCCAGGTGTGACCACAGGGTGCCTTGATGGTTTGACCCTGCTCCCAGAGAATCAATGAAAAGGGAAAGCAAACACCCCCTTTAGCATGTGAAGCAGCGCTGTGCTGCTCCCTCGGGGAAGGGCGAGAGGTGGCTCTGATGAGGTCTGCATTGTTTTTACCGGTGGGCAGACGCGGCTTTGATCAGGACGTGAGGCGGCCCGGCGGGACTCACGCTGCTGACCCGCAGCAGATCGGGCTGTTGGCCAGTGGGACGTGGGAGCCCTACCTGCTCCAGAAGCACCTGCTCTGGAAGACGGCTACGTCTGAGGAGGGCAGCCCTTTGGCTTTTCAGAAAAGTAAAAGCACTCTCCAGCCGTGAGCCGGGGCGCAGTCTAAGGCAGCTCCGGGCAGGAAAGATGGGCTGAAAGCGTAGGACAATTGGACTCGCCCAGGTGGTCGCGGACCCGGGCAGACCTGTGCTTGCACAGAAGGATTTTGGGGCATCTGGATGGACGGGGTTTTCCTAGCTGAAACGGAACACGGGGTTTCCACCTTTCTCGGCGGAGACAACAGACAGGTTCTCGTCTGGCCTTTCGCTGAGCCAATGCCCTTGCTTTAGTGTTCCAGAACTAGCCTTGTGTCTGTTCGGGGGTCACTTCTAGAACTCAGGAGGAGCTCTAGACGGGATTCTGAACCCCGCGGCTCTGTCTGATGGCCCCGCTGGAGGCTGTCTGCGTCAGGAGGCAGCGCCAGACTCCGGACGCACACTGCGATCTCCTCCCGGAGATGCTTCTTCCGGGCAGACTGCCTGGATTCCAATTTTCCAGGAGGGGGCTCCTGAGGCTCAAGAGCCTTTCAACGATGGGCACCTCTCTTTCGCTTCCCGGGACCACCTGGTACACCCCCACCCCCGCCCCGTGCAGTGACCCCTGTCACGGGGAGGGGAATCCGGGGATGCTGGTGTCACTTCCACCAAAAACCTTCTCTGCCCTGCCTTCCTGCAACCCGCCCCTAATTACTGTCTCGTTCTCCCCTAGCTGTGAAGGCACAGTGTCCTGTTACTGAACAGCATGAAGTGGGCGACGTTTCCTCTGGCCTTTATCTATCCCGTCCTCCCAAAATGTGGCCCTCTTGTTTCTGGGACCACACGCAGGGCCTTCGATGACTGCTGACAGAGATGTAAAACTAAGCTCTGGAAACTTCCCTGGCTTAGGTCTGGGCAAGTTCGGCTTCTGGCCCTTACAGGGAAACCAAAGGCCACCAATCAGGGCCTCTGTGGACACAAGGCTAGGGGGTCAGATCCTTTGTAGTTTCAGATACAGAAATTTAAGGCAAAGGCAGGGGCACTTGGCTTGGTCTTAGATTTCCCAGAGGAGCAGTATTGTTGAAGAAAATGCTGGTTTTCTCTGCTGAGGAAACACGAAAGATTGGGAAACTGAGGCACTGCTGCTGGACGCGCTGGGTCCCGCTGCTCACTTGCGAGGCTGCTGGATGTGCTGGGTTCTCGGGGACGGGTGCTTGTCTATGGAGGCGTGGGGCTTCTGGTGAGCCACCTGCGCAGCCGCCGGAGGGAAGTCCTTGTCGCCCTGTCAGGAGACAGAAGGCATGCACTCACCCAGAGCAGACAGCGGGGTGGGGTGACAGTGAGGCCCCCAACGCCATGTCTACCAGCTTCCCTGCAGGGTGGCTGATGACGGGGGGGACATGCCGGTGGGCAGCAGGAGGTCTCCTGGCACTTCAGGGGTCCAGAAGCTCTCTGGGGAGCAGAAGGGGGCACGAGGCTCGGGCACCACCCCGAAGGGGAGAAGGCTCACGGTCTCTGCCCCCTCGTCTTGAGCTCAGGTCACCATGGGGCTCCCTCAGAACTAAGCTGGGCTTGGGTGGCCTTCCTCTGCTGGCGCTGACCTCGTGACCCTTCCAACCGGGGCAAGACAGAGCCAACTCCAGTCTTCGGTTCTAATTTGCCGTCACAGCCGAGTCAGGGCACCGGGTAAGGAGACACCCACGGTGGGGTGGAAAGCTGGGAAGTGACGCCAGAGCCAACCCCCTCCAGTTGCAAAGGCGGCGCCGGGATCTGTCGGGAGAAGTGCCTTCCAGTGCCACCATGCAAGTGTGGTGGTGGCCGGGCCGGGCCGGGCCGCCGTGAGCTGGCTGGAGTCGCGGCGTGCTGCGGCCGAGTCAAGCGACCCTGGGCTGACTTTGGACTCGGGCTGCCATGCAGTTCTCTCTCATGTAGCAGGTGTGCCACCCGTCTGTCCCCGGGGCCCTGGAGCGAGCTGTTCTGAGCAACCGCAGGGTCTAACTCATCACACGCTGAGGGCGCGATTGGACCGAGAGCCCCAGGGCTGTGGGCGGACGCACCCGGGGCCTCCCTCAAACGCACGTTTGCTGACGGGCGTTAAAAAAAAATATGTTGTGGGGGGTGCCTGGGTGGTGCAGTCGGCCAAGCATCTGAATCTTGGTTTTGGCAGGTCCTGATCTCAGGGTCGTGAGATCGAGCCCCACCTCGGGCTCTGCACTCAGCAGAGCTGGCTTGAGAGTCTCTCTCTGCCTGCCCTTCTCGTTGTGCTCACGCGCGCTCTAAATACATAAATAAATCAATCTTGGAAAAAAAAAAAAAGAAGTTGGGTCTCACCAGAAAAAGGGGCTCCTAAAAGGTAAAGGGCGTGGCAAATACCCGTGAGTTTAGTCCAGGGGTCGGCGAGCATTTTCTGTGACGGGCCGGGTCACAAATATGGCTCTGCGGGTCACTCCCTGCCACTGCGGCAGGAAAGCAGCCACAGACGCACCGGCCCGAGCAGCCGAGGCTGGGTGCGCTAAGACCTCACCTGTGGACACCGGGATGTGAATGGCATGCAATTTTCACGTGTCACAACCTATACTTCTCATTTTGAGTTTTCAACCATTTAAAGATGCAGAAACATGCTGAGCTCACAGGTCACCCAGAAACTGCGGGCTTGGGGGTGCCCGGCAGCTCCGGCTCCTGGGAGCACACCAGGCGGTCACCGTTCGACACGGGCGCTCGCGACAGACGCGACACAGCACGGGGGCCCCTGGGTCCCCGACAGGACGGGAGGAATCCAATCCCGTGCCAAGGGTTTGCCAGAACGGCTCTTACCCGGGCAATGACACCAGAGATGAACACGGTCGGCTTGGGCGGGCTGCAAAGACAAGAAGGGAAAAGGCGACGTCAGGGAACAGAAGAGCAAGGAGGCGGGCAGAGGGAGCATGGGGCAGGCGGGTCTGGGGCGTGGCGGGGGCGGAGGAGGACAGAGGAAGGGGAGCAAACCTCCTCTCCTGAATTATTTCTTCTCCCCTGGACCAGTGGGGTCCTTCTCCTGAGGTGAGTTCAGGCAGGAGCCAGGACTAGCAGGCAGCAGGTGGGTCTCTGTTTTCTTTGTGGTTTTGGTGGGGGGAGGGGTGTCATCCTCAAACAGCGGCTGTTAGAGCAGTTTTTGTTTCACGAGATTATGGACAAGGATGCCTCCCGAAGCAGGGAAGACGTGAGGTCGCACTGGGCGGAACGGGGAGGCGCCCACCCCGGACGGATTCTCGTCCCCGCCCTCACCACAGCTTCTGGCAGCTTCTAATAGGGGGAAAGCCCTGGGTCGGTTCAAAGCTCCTGGCCCTTAGGAGACCCAAGTATTAAAAATGTAGGGTCCTCATGAGGCTACTGTCATTTCTTACCACCTGAAGTCCTATGGAGCTACCCGCGTATCAACCTCCCCGGGGGGTGGCAGAAAGGGCCCAAGTCACATGCGTCCCTTGCCGGAAAGCACAGAAGTGCAAACATGGTCAAGTCAGCTGCCACCGCACCACATGGAAATAATCAGTTAATACACGGTTCTCTGTCCAGCCTATCTCTGGACAGACGGACGCACTTGTTTTCACATCAAACTTTTTTCTTACAGTAGAGTCATACTGTTTAGTGCATTTAGGAGATGCTGAGCACACTTTCACGTTAGTGTACGCTCGCCTCTGCATGTTTTCAAATGGCTGCGTGTGCACCGTTTAAGAACATCAGAACACCGATCGGGGGGTTCGTAGGCGCACACCCCTGTGAAACGCCCCCATCAAAGCTAAGGGAACCTGGGAGCGACAGGTGAATAATACAAGGCCAGCCTGGCAGGGAGAGGGCCACGGGGTGGGGGGGGCAGCTCCAGGAGGCATTAGGTTGTGGTCAAGGCCAGTGCTGCTGGGCAGATGGGGGGCGGGGAATCCGTCCCTGCTGCTGCCCAGACCCCTCCCACCTGCTCTGCTGCTCTGCTCTGCTGCTGGGCATCAGGGAGGGAAACCACTTGTCTTAGCTTTGTTTTGCTCCGGGCAAACGCCCCAGGATTCACTAAGTTCACTGTTTATCTCCCCAACAGTTTCGCTAAAATACCCGAAATTCTCCCAAGTGATTTCTGTTACTCTGGGAGATTAAGAAACTTCAAGTCTTATTAAGCAGTAGAGAGATGTCCCTACATGACTGGTTTTATTTTTGCTTTTGTCGCGCGGTGAACTGGGTTGGATTTTTTTTCTTCAATTACAAATATGATTTGGCTACAAGGTCAATAGCGCAATGGCCGGCCAGAGAGGAGTAGGTTCAGCTCGAGGGGAAGTCCCCCATGTGGTAGATTTGGAAGCGTTTGCGATCCAGACATTTCCTGCTGCGAGGGCTCCCGACCTCCCACAGGGTGGGCCCCCAGGGTGTTCACATCCAAGGGTTTTGCATCCCAAGCTGCGGAACTGTGTTCCGGATTCTAACATTTCACGAATGTTTTAGAGAGGACCATGGAAATGGTACCCCAAGACTTTCTTACATTTTGCATGTTCCTTTAAAAATCTAGGGAAAGCCTGAAGTAGGGAGGGCTCTGTTTTGTGGACTGATTATGTAGCACCTCCTTCTAGGCCACTGTTTTGGGCCCAGATGGCAGGATTGCTTGGATCGTGTCCACTGTTTTTAGTTTTGTAACCTGAGTCAAGGCATTCAAAGGCAGTAAAGACAGCCCCCCACACCTCCACCATCCCCAGCAAGTACTTGATAAGAAAGTCACCCACAGACAGTGAATCTAGTCAAAATAACAGTCGAGTGACTCCCTGCCCAAAGGGAACCCTAAAAGGTGTCCCAGGAAGCCTGAGCCATTATATAGGTAAAACACGCATGCTTGCTTCCCCTCCTGGTGTCTCTGTATACATGTATGAACACCTTCATTGCTGAAAAGCAGACAAGCAAAAACAATGTCAAAATCGCTATATGGCTGTGTGTAGGAAACACACAAACGCACATTTTTCACAGAGAACTGGACTGTGGGAATACGGCGGCCCAACCGGCAGAGAGCGAGCGCACCTGGGAGAGGCGGCGTCCGACTCTGGAGAACCGCGGCGGAGGCGGCCGACAGCAGGCAGGGAGGAGCAGAGGCCAGCCTGCCGCAGGTCCCTGCGTCCTGAACCCCTCGGGCCCCCAGCGCCCTTCCTGCTGTTCCCCGGTGCACCTAACCCCGCCGGTAGGCAGCCCCTGCCCCTGACTTCCAGGAATCTGGTTCTCGGGGGGCTGGGGCAGCACCCGCTCCCCTCCGCGTGCAGGGAGGGAGGGTTCCCAGACCCCAGGAGCCCCATCGGGTCCCACGCTTCCAGCCCATGGCCGCCGCCGCCTCCTCACAGGTGACCCTTCAAAGCCTGGCTATTTCCGTCCAGGTCAGGCCCTGGGCCCCTCCCACATTAAACATGAATGTGGGTTCCAGGCCTCGCTTTCAGAAGGTCTTGGGAAGTGTGTGCAAATGGTCACGATCAGAGGCCATTACTAACCCGGGTCCAGCCCCAGCGCCACAGAATGCACGTGCAGGGGGACGGCCGCTAGAATCCAACTCCCAGAGCCTCCCCCGACATGAGCCTCTCAAGGACACCTCACCACACGACTGCTGGGGCGGCCGTGGAGACTCTGGGGACTGAAGGAGACGCTAAGATGAGAACGTTCCCGCCCGGCCTGGCTCATTCCCTGAGGGTGTCCGGGGACTCTGGGTGCAGAACTTAAGGCTCCCCGCAGGGACAGGGCTGCAAGATGGTCCTCCCCTCACTGACCCCGTCCTCCTGAGCAACCTACGCTTTGACGTACAGGCCTTAAGCTTTCGGGTTTTCACGGCTTACTGGATCCTGCTCTCAGTGGAAAAGCGTGTCGGTGAAAAGCAAGTTGGGTTCAGAGTACAGACATATGCTCTGACACCCGCTGGGGCGGCGGGGGGCGGAAAGCTGGGTGCTGGGGCTCTGAACCAGATGTTCCATGGCCCGTGTATTCTGTCCAAAGGGGCTTCTTAGGTTTGAGATGGTGGTGGGGGAGGTTTCTGACACCTTCTCCTGGAATTCATGAACCACTTCTTGGTTAGCGGTGAGAAGAGGGACACACGGCAAAGCTCCTGAGCGAACCCTGCAGATATACGCACAGGCCATGTGTGTCCCACGGTCCCTCGGGAAAGGAATACAGATGTGGGAAATAATACAGAGGACAGAAGTAGGTACTAAAATATCGTATTAGTATAAATATTAAAAAATAAGTAAATACTAAATAGGGATTAAAAGTCCAAATAACCTCTTATCCAATCTTTGTTCTTGTTGTTGTATGAAAAAGTACATAGTGCTTTATCGGTGCCTGCCCATACCACGTGTTCACGGATGGGCGCACAGCTGGACCCTCACTAAGATGCTGGCCCACTGGGGCATCGAGGGACCTGTGCAGGGATGGGGTGCGGCCCAGGGAGCCACCGAGGCCACACCAAGCCCATCTCTTGGCCATGGCAGGCCGCATCCCTGCTACCAGGTATGGTGTTTGTGACTCATCCTTGGTCAAAGGGACACAAAGTAGCCCTTTGCGTACTGCAGAGGGCCGATTCTGGACCCAGGAGCAGGCGCAGTCAGCGGCCTTCAGGTCACAGCAGACTTCAGGACCCAACCAAAACGATGCATATGCTGTCCAGTTACGCTGGGGGACGGGAGCGACAGTAAAGGTCTCAAGGATTTGACCCGCATCCTCGTTCTCCAGGGCCTCCATCTCTAGGTGCAGGCAAAACACAACGAAACAAAATGAACACGAACAAACAAAAAACCAAAAAAACAAACCCCACAAATAACAAAAATGGCACTGAAAGGAGTAAGGATAAGGCCCTATAGATCCAACACATTTTGGGGGAGGTTCTTGCTTTAAGATTGCACTTTCTGATTAAAAAAAAAAAAATTCAGATCAAGTAGGATTTATTCCTAGGCTCCCGGGGTGGTTTAATATTCACAAATCAATCAACGTGATACACCACATTAATAAAGGCAAGGATAAGAACCACATGATCCTCCCAAAAGATGCAGAAAAAGCATCTGACAAATTACAGCACCCATTTCGATAAAAACCCTCAACAACACAGGGATAGAGGGAACATATCTAAACATATCTAAACATCATAAGGGTCATACACGAAAGACCCACAGTCTTTTCCTCAATGGGGAAAAACTGAGAGCCTGTCCCCCAAGATCAGGAACAAGACAGGGATGTCCATGCTCACCAGTACTATTTAACATAGTACTGGAATTCCTAGTCTCAGCGATGAGATAGCAGAAAGAAATAAAAGGAATCCAGATCAGCAAGGAAGAAGTCAAACTTCCATTATTTCCAGATGACAAGACACTCTACATAGAAAACCTGAAAGACTAAAATTGCTGTAACTAATACAGGAATTTAGCAAAGTTGCAAGATTTAAAATCAATGTACAGAAACCTTCTGCATTTCTATACACCAATAATGGAGCAGCAGAAAAAGAAATCAAGAATCAATCCCACTTACAACTGTACCGAAACCAGTAAGATACCTAGGAGTAAACCTAACCAAAGAAGTAAAAGATCTGTACCCTGAAAACTATACAACATTTATGAAAGAAACTGGAGAGGACATGAAGAAATGGACTGGAAGAATAAACAGTGTTAAAAAGTCTATACTACCCAAAGCAATCTACACATTTAAAGCAATCGCTATCAAAATACCATCAGCATTTTTCACAGAGCTAGAACAAACAATCCTAATATTTGTACAGAAACACAAAAGATCCCAATCACCAAAGCATCCTGAAAAAGAAAAGCAGAGCTGGAGACATCGTGATTCTGAATTTTAAGCTCTATGACAAAGCTTTAGTCACCAAAACAGTATGGTACTGTCTCAAAAACAGACAAATAGACCAGTGGAACAGAGTAGAAAACCCAGAAATGGACTCACAAATAGAGGGTTCTCTAATCTCTGACAAAGCAGGAAAGAATACCCAATGGAAAAAAGACAGTCACTTCAACAAATGGAGTTGGGAAAATGGATGGCCACATGAAGAATGAAACTAGACCGCTTCCTCAGAGCATACACAAAAATAAATTCAAAATGGAGGAAGGGCCTAAATGTGAGACAAGAAACCATCAAAATCCTAGAGGAGAACACAGGCAGCCAACTCTCTGACCTTAGCCACAGCAGCTTCTTCCTAGACATGTCAACGGGGCAAGGGACACAAAAGCAAAAATGAACTATGGGGACTTCATCAGGATAAAAAGCTTCTGCGCAGCAAAGGAAACAGTCGGCAAAACTAAAAGGCAGTTTGTGGAATGGGAGAAGATATTTGCAAATGACATATCCGATAAAGGGTTAGTATCCAAAATCCATGAAGAACTTACCAAAGTCAACACCCCAAACTCAAATAATCGAGTTAAGAAATGGGCAAAAGACATGAATAGTCATTTTCCCAAAGAAGACCTCCGGATGACTAACAGACACATGAAAAGATACCGAAGATGACTCATCATCAGGGAAATGCAAATCAAAACCACAATGAGATACCATCTCACACCTCTCAGAACGGCTAATATTAACCACACAGGAAACAAAAGATGTTGGCAGGGATGCGGAGAAAGGGGAACCTGTTTCCACAGCTGGTGGGAATGCAAGCTGGTGCAGCCACTCTGGAGAACAGCTTGCGGGTTCCTCAGAAAGTTAAAAATAGAGCTACCCTAGGATTCAGCAATTGCATGAGTAGGTATTTACCCAAAGGACACAAAAATACCAATTTGAAGGGGGTACACACATCCTGATGCGCTGTTTGTGGCAATATTACCAGCGACAGCCAAACTATGAAAAGAGCCCAAGTGTCCATTGAATGATGAATGGATAAAGAAGATGTGGTGTCTTTCTCTCTCTCTCTCTCTCTATATATATATATAATGGAATATTACTCAGCCATAAAAAAGAATGAAATCTTGCCATATGCAGTGACGTGGCTAGAGCCAGAGGGTATTATGTTAAGTGAAATAAGTCAGAGAAAGACAAATACCACGTGATTTCACTCATAGGTGGAATTTAGGAAACAAAACAGATGAACATAGAGCAAAGGAAAAGAAAGAAGAAAGTAAACCATAAAAAGACTCTTAATGGCAGGGAACAAAGGGAGGGTTGCCGGTAGGGAGCCGGCTGGGGACGGGCTACAGGGGCGATCAGGAAGGTGCTTGCGATGAGCGCGGGCTGTTACACGGAAGTGCTGAACCACTGACTTCTGCCTCTGACACCAGTATAACTCTATATGTTAACTAGAATCTAAATAAAAATTTGGAGGAAAAGTATTTAAAAAACAAAGCATTCAAGGACTGTGTGGCACGCGCGAGCTCCTAGCTGGCCCGGAGAGAACCGGGCGTCTGCTAGCTCCGCCCGCCCGCCCCTCGTCTGCAGGCTCCCGAGACTGGAGGGCCTTCTCCCCTCCTTGCCGGCTCTGCTCTAAACCCTAGCTAGCTCAGCAACGAATTCAAAAAATCCTTGACCATTTTAACCGTTTTTATTTATTTATTTATTTTTAAAAGATTTTTATCTATTTGCGAGAGAGAGAGCAAGCGAGCATGAGCGGGGAGGGGGAGAGGGAGAGGGAGTCTCAGGCAGACTCTGCACTGAGCACGGAGCCCAACGTGGGGCTCGATCTCATGACCCTGAGATGGGGCCTTGAGCTGAAACTGAGAGTCGGCGGCCTGACGGCACCATCACCACTTGAGCGATTTTTAACTGCTCGGTGGTAGACCTGGTGGCAGCAAGTACACGCACGATGTTATCCAGCCATCGCCGTTGTCCGTCTGCGGAGCTTTTCAGCAACATTAGCAGAAACAATTGCACGGCAACGCCAGCGCCTCCAGGACCCCCTCCTCCAGCCTCTCCCACAGCCCCCAGTCCTGTCCTCAGCCGCTGGCAACTGCCGTTCTTCCTTCTGTCCTAATAACTGGACTACTTGGGCACCCCAGACCTCAGATGAATGGAATCTTGCTTATTTCCTTTAAAACACAAGGTTCACCCATGTTGTAGCGTACGTTAGAACTCCCTTCTTTTGGGGCACCTGGGTGGCTCAGTCGGTTAAGCGTCTGCCCTCGGCTAAGGTCACAGACCCAGGATCCTGGGATGGAGTCCCCCTTCGGGCTCCTTTCTCAGCGGGGAGCCTGCTTCTCCCTCGGCCTGCCTCTCTGCCTACTTGTGCTCGCTCTCTGACAAATAAATAAATTTTAAAAAAATCTTTGCAAAAAAAAAAAAAAGAATTCCCTTCTTTCTCAGGTTGAATTATGTGCCATTATAGGGGTAGGCCACATTCTTTTTATCCACTTGTCGCTGCTGGACACTTGGGCTCTTTCCACCTTTTGGCCGCCGTGACAAACGACACGGTGGACACTGATGTCACAGGACCTGTTTGCGTCCCTGCTGTCAAGTCTCTCGTGTATTCACTCACAAGGGGACCCCTGGGTCCTGTGGTCGGTAAGCCCACATTCAAGTCTGAGGAACCACCGAACGGTTTGCCACGGAAGCTCCACCATTTGAGATTCCCATCAGCAAAGCACGGGGTCCCATTTCTGCCCGTCGCCCATTTTTATCATCGTCCCGGGCTTTTTGATAGCAGGCATCTCAATGTGTGAAATGTGCTATATCGTCACTGTTTAGACTTTGCAACTGAAGTTTAAGAATAAGGTTCCTTGGGGCGCCCGGGTGGCTCAGTCAGTGAAGCGTCTGCCTTCGGCTCAGGTCATGATCCTAGGGTCCTGGGATCGAGCCCCGCATCTGGATCCCTGCTCAGCGGGGGTCTGCTTCCCCCCTCTCTCTCCCTCCCCACTGCTCCTATACGTATGAACTCTCTCTCTCGCTCTCAAATAAATAAATTAAATCTTGGGGGGAAAAAAGAGCTTCCTTGCAGCAGGGAATAAAACATATCAGTGCGCACTGATCATCGGCCACGGTCGTCCCCCGCCCCAAGTGCTCTCCCCTCTGAAAGGGAAAAGCCTGTCATCGGCTGCAAGGACATCAAGGGAGCTGCCAGTGACAAGGTGACGGGAGGCTGACCTCTTGTCTCAGAGAGACACGGATCTGCACGGAGCTCCTGCTCGGCCCAGGCCGCGTGGGGGTGGGGTTTTCATCAGACTTGGCCGAAGCGCCCCTCGTTCCGTGCCCTTCTCCACCTGCCGTGCACAGCCCCTCCCGCTGGGAAGCGTCTGTTCTGTTTGTCGAGCAGAAACCCTGCCCGAACTCCTCGAGCTCCGGCAGCCGCGACAGAAACTCAAACGAGAACCGCGGCGACGAGTCTGCTTACCAAGCTGTGTTTGCAGAAACACACAGACTTTAGACTGCATTATGGTTCCGCGCAAAGCATAACCTACATTTCCAAGATTCTATAAACTGTGATCGTGGCTTTGAGGATTTAATTATTCCGATGGCAATTGCTCTGACAGATGTTGTGCTGAAGATCCAACACTCCTGTCTCTCAGGAAACAGAGACGGGGAAAAAACCAGCCCTGCCCTCCCCACTTCCTCAGGCTTTTCCAGTTTCTAAAACCCGCACTTCTCTAAACTTCAAGGGACAGCAGCGAGGCGGAATCAGTGGGGATTAGTGCCCCAGCCAAGGGCTTCTTCACATGTCCGCAGCCCCGCACCTGTCACACCCGCCCCAGGCAGCGGCCGAGTGTCTGAGGCACGGAGCGCTCCAGGCTCCCCTGTTTGGGACCTCACAGTCGCAGCAGGGTCATCTGGCCTGAACTACATTTTCTTAGTATTTATTCTGTAAGTTTCCTTGATGGATAACGTTTATGCTTTCCTGGCATTCCAGACAGGCGGGATCAAATGCTTAGGGAATGAGTGACCCAGCGGAATGGAGACGGCTCTCGGGACTGGGTTTGCTGGTCTCATCTTCATTTCCTTTATTTTTTAAAAGATTTATTTATTATAGAGACCGAGAGTGAGAACAGGAGTGGAGGCAGAGGGAAGGAATCTCAAGCAGACTCCCTGATGGGCGCCAAGCCAGACTCGGGACTTGAACCCATGACACCAAGATCATGTCCTGAGCCGAAACCAAGAGTTGAACGCTCAACAGACTGAGCCACCCAGGAGCCCCGGTGATCTCATCTTTTAAAAAAAAAAAAAAAAAGTCCCCAGGGCTGAGAAAACAATTCACGTTCTTAAAACTCTTCTCAAATCGAAAATAGCAACTACTGAAATAAATATCGGTGTTTTTAATTTAACTCAACCTACCCAAGTGACTAGTAGGCCAACACGGGATCAACAGAAAAACCATCGAGGTCCCTTGATGTCCTGAGGTCTCCCTACCTGGACTGTCACAGTGCGGGTCCCCAAGGACGGGCCATTTTCTGCCCAGCTCTGCAGGGTGCAGCTCGGCTGCTGGGCTGTGAAGGAGCCTATAGCCACGACTTGGTCCAGTTTCCCTTCATGGGGATGGCTGCCTGGCCTGTGCTGTGGTGGCCCCGGCAGGCGAGGACCTCCAGGGCCCTCAGGGTGGCCTCTGCGCTGTCTCCAACCCCTGGCATTTTGCCCCGGGGCTCCAACCAAAGATGACGGCCTCTTCTAAGTCCCTCTTGTGGGACAGGACTGCGATGTTTGCAAAAGCTACCACAGGCCTCCGGGACACCCCCTTCCTGGACTCCGGAACCTGACCGCAAATTCGCTCACTTTCTGGGGCCCCCCTCCCACCCCGATTCCAGTGTAGTTTCTAGAGTTTTGCCCAGAACGGCATGCACCGTCCACATGTGCCCCAGCAGCCCAGGGCTGTGCAGCACCCGACCTGGTCCAGGACGGTGAAGCCTGTTCTTGCTCAAAGCTAAGCCTGGGGACAGGATTCTGGGCTCCCTGGCAGGGACCGAAATGCTCCCCTTCCCAGGACTGCTAGTGACAGGAAACAGGGTCAGCGTGTGTTTGTATCAACCCTGCTTTCCCAGAGAGTTCTATGAGGTCCTTTCTCTTCCTGCTTTTACCTCGGGTCGGGGGGTGGAGAGCCTCTCATCCAAAAACAGGCTTCTAGGAATGGGAGGAGGAATTCAAGGCCACTGGAGCCGTGGGCCTCTGCTTCCCGAGCGTCTCACAGAGATCCGGGTTCTGAGCTGCTGTGTAGGAGCACGCCGGGACGGACACACACACACACACACACACACACACACACAGAGTGATCAGTAGGACTGGGAATCCAGTCAAGTCACCCCATCGCACTGCAAGTAGTCAAAATGGCAGCAAAGACATTACTGGAAAGTTTTAGTTAACAGAATCATTTCCATGTGAGTGCTTTTGATCTGAGTTCCAGGAAGTCCACCAAATTACCCTCTGCAAATACTTTCTCCTCTTCACGAAAATGCACTCTGAAAATATCAGAGGGAGGTGTTCATACAGAGATGGGGCCATGCGGCCTTTAATGCATTGTTTCTTAATTTCTCAAAAGGATGGGAATGGCCTCAGATGATAACAGCCCTCTGTGTACGCATCACTCACCAGGGGTCAGGCACTGAGTTGGGTGCTTTACCTAGAATTATTGTACTAACCCCCTCAAACTTGTGAAGTAGGATTATGTCCACTTTATAAATGAAGGAATGGTAAATCAGAGAGGGTAAGTAATTTGCCTGAAGGTTGCCCAGCAGAGAAGTGCTCAGAGCCAGACTTGGAACAAACGCAGGCCACAGCACTAGCCTAGTGCCCTCCTTTTAGGGCTGAGAAGTGGGTCACTTGGTGGCCTCTATTTCCAGACTGTCTTTTATGTACAATTTAGAGATGCAGATTTTTAAAGTAAGCAAGCTCACTGTAGTCACAGAGTCCCTTACTTAACCAGACAGATTTGAACAGATTCACATCTGCCTCAGCATTTACTTTCTGAGTTGATAATGGATTTTTATTTTCCTTGAAAACTATCATTTATGTCTACAGCCCCTCACTAGGGTACAGAGCACGTCCCTGTAAATGAACTCATCTGATTCTCTTCTGTAGGGGTCGTCTTTATTCTACGGATGAAGCAATGGCAGATGCAACAGGCTGAAATTTGTTTGCTGTCCTAGAGGCAGAGCTGGGAGGGGCGTGGGCCCCCTAGCTCTCAGCTCAATGCTCTTTGCTGGGTCATTGCTGGCTCTGCCCCAGTGAAGGTTTCACACTCTCAAGCCAGAACACAGTTGACATGGTCCATGAAGGCGGCCAGGAGGAGAGGGGGCAGGTGGGCCCAGCCAAGCATGGGTTCTGAACCCCGATGTCCATGTTCGCCTCCTGGCTCTGCCCATGACCGGTTTGGTGGATGGTGTGTGAGGGCTCTGGGTTTAGCGTCCTCCTCTGGGCTATGGGACGGCTGCGGACCTGACCCTGCCAGGTGATCGGACATACGCACGGCGCTCAGACTCTCTGCCAATGTCACGTGTTGAGACAGTGACACATCCCTCCCCCTGACTTCCCCCTCCCTCTAAACCCTGCCTTTGGTTCCCACTGCCAAGTCACACCTGGTTCAGTTCTATTTCATCCGCCACGTAGAACAACACCGGCCTTGTCTGGGACACGAGGGCTTCCAAAGTGAGTGGAATGGCCTGTGATAACTCAGACATCCCCAGCCCACACGCTGGACTCGGAGAAAAACTCTCTAGCTCCTCTAGATTAACACAACTCTCTACTCCTGCCCTTCATCTATTCCATTTCCACGCTGACACAACCCGGGCGGCTTGTTTAGCTTCTCAGCCCACGGAAGCCAGGAGGGAACAGTCGCGAGGCAGCCAGGGACCATGATGGGGCCACTGGCGCTTCCAGGGGAGGCTGGCATCTCTGTGGGACAAGGCTGGGGAAGAAGGGGTTCCAAGTGCTTGTGCTGGGGCCGCCAGCCCCTCCTGCACCCACAGCTCCTGGCCCCAGCCCAGGAGGTGAGGATGGACGGAGGCCTGGCTGGGACGCTGGCAGGGGCTGGCAGAGGCCGGCCGCCACCCAGAAAAGGCACCATCAGGACTGGGAGGGTGTCATCGGGCGACACCCCCCCTTTCCTGGTAAAAAAGCAAGTGTGTGCTCAGGAGGGGATTCCCTGCACCCCCCCAAATCTCCCTAACTGTCAGATCATCTGGTGAGTCAGCGAGCGGTGCTCACATAAACTCTCGGGCCCAAAAGCCTGTGTCAAAGTCTCGATTTCATTTTCCCACAAGCAGCTAACATTTCCACGAGGCCTCCCTCCCCATGAGGCCACGTGACAGAAGCACTGCCCCATGTAACCTGCCGCCCATCACAAGGGGCACCGAGCTGGTCCCAGACCACAAAGCCTTTCAGGGGTGTCGTGCGTGGTCCGAGGGGGAGGAAGAGGCAGGATCTCTCTAGACGCAGCCCCGCAAATGGAAACATGGGCTGTGAGGGCTTCACTGAGCCCTGCCTGAGGCCAGAGCGAGAACATGGCTGCCCCCTCAGGGGGTGACCCAGCCCGGGAGGCCGGGTGCAAGCCCAGAATTAGACCTGGTGGCCAGCTCTGGGAGAACGTCCAACAGGGTCTCTCCAAAGGGCGGGTGGGGTGGGGGGGTTAACGCAGACCCTGCCAAGGCGGTGTCTAAGTTGGGGCCCGCAGGTGTGAAGGGAAGGACATGTGCTGGGCCACAGTGAGCAGAAGGAAGGGGCACAGTTCGATTTGCTTTTGCCGGCACGAAGTCACAAAGTGGGTGAGGTCCGAGGGGCCTCTTCTTGGTCTTCGGCAACGACGGAGGTGGGGTGACGTGGGTGCAGCCCAGCTCGTGGGACAGGCCTCCCGGTGAGAGGGTAGAGCTCTTCAGCCATCTGGAAGCAGATTCTGTCACTGTCTTTTGACTTTGCTCTAAATCCACGGATTCATGTTTTCACGGCGTTTACAGAAAAACAGATTCCCACCTGCGGTGATGTGTATGTATGTCCTGAAAACAGACGGAAAACAAATCCTCCCTAGCTACTTTTTCTTGACATATCTTCCTGGCTGGCTGTTCATTTATTTGGGTTATTAATTTTCTAGACACCAAAATAACAATTAGCGTGGCTGGTGACCGCAGGGAAACCGCTCACTTGACTGCACCCAGACATTCCTTTGTCACGTTGTTCCTCACAGACGTGTTGGCTACCGGCAGCCGGAGCGCGGGGCCCAGAACATTCCCACAAGATGGCGCTGCGGGTCCTCTCAGCTGCTGGCGGTCGGGCGGCCAAGCTTTGGCAGGTGCCCGGTGCACAGGGCGGCTGGAGGCTGGGTGTCCCTGGTGGGCCAGGGTCACTGGCACCTCAGGACAGGTGTGTCCCCCCGTCCTGTGAGTCTGACTAAGGGCAAATAAAACACACACCCTGGGCTTTCTTTCTTTCTTTCTTTTTTTTTAACCCCCCGTGCTTTCAATAAAATGCTCAATCTGAGAGAAAATCCTCTGGAAGCCAGTTCCTCCCCAGCGTGGTATATGGAGTTTGTAAACTCATTTTCAAAGGGGCCTGAGCAAAGGTCCTTAACCGGTCTCCTCACTTTCAAGGCGAGGACGGAGGCTTGGGGTCAGCAATGGGGTCCTCTCCCCTCCTGGTTCAGGCCTTGGGACAGGCCCTGCGCCCGGCCTGCTCCTCGGAGTCTGTCCTGGAGTCGAGTGGGGTCCAGTCCCCACGTGGGAGGGCTTCTCGACAGGCTTCTCCAGCGGGCACCCACGCGTACACGGCTCACCGCTGGCCCAGACGCCAGCACTCTGCCCGCTGTTAGTCTAGTGTGAGGAGGTGGGGACCCCCCAAATCCCGAGAGCAGGGCCAGAGCAGCTTCTGCATAAACCATGTGTCCCACCGACACGCAGGCCCCTGGCAAGAGCTGCGGACGGTCTACCTAGGGCCTGGAAATGCCACATGACCCCTCAACCCGTGTTTCCAGAAAGCTCCTCTAAGCTTAGTGCTTGTTCCATACAGAGACATCCTGGTGTGGCTTATGACCTTCCCCTTTTCTTCCCTTCGTCCTTCCCCTTGGCCCTCTCCCCTGCTGGCAAAGGCAGCAGCGACTCTGACTGTTAGCTCGCATCTTACGGACTTAACACATGGGGGTCGTCCTGGCCAGAGACGGTCTCTGCGTTCATGGCAACAGAGGGGTGACCACACTGGATGACAGAAACCCGGGCCACACTTCCTGCCGGGTGTGCACGGGCACTGCCCAGTGCTGGGCACCTGCACGGTGGAGAAAGCCCACCTCGTGTCCGCATAGAGCTCGGGGAAGATCCAGAAGCAACGCGAGCAGGGTGTCCTGGAGCATCTGGGGTCCCCGGGCTTTGGAGACAAACAGCTCTGGGTTCAAATCTCCCCTGAGGTGAGCAGCCCCTCTGAGCCTCCGCGTCCACCCGTGTTATGGGTGGACAGAACAGCTGCTACTTGGAGCAGAATAATGTACCTATACTGTGCGCAGGGGGCCGCCTCCACCGACAAAATTACGTTTAGTGGCAAAAGACACTGAATTGATTTCCTATATAAAGATGGGACCCCTTGTTGCTATTTTGTTTTCTAAAGTTGTCATTTAAAAATTCTTTCCTTCTCCCTCCCCTGCCCACCCCCCCCCCCCCCCCCGTAATAGAAAGTTCCGGGGTTTCTCAAGCTTCTTTGAACCTTGTTTTCTCATTCCTTGTTCTGAGCACATACGGTGCCGTGGGGGGTAGGACTGGAGGGTTTTGACAGAGAGGAAAGGTCCCAGAGCTGAAGAATTTGAACCCCTGCTGGCCCCACTCCCAGCACCCTGTGTTGTTCAAACAACACAGGGAAGGGGGAAAAAACAAAACAAAAAACAACAAGACTGACTCCTTCATGTCACTAAATGTTCTAGGGAAGATACGTCTTAGGAAGGATGTAGATTACCATTAAAGGCAACGGCTAAGTTTTAAAATTAAAAAAAAAAATCTGTTTTACCACGTGGTAATGTAAGGGAAGCTGGAAAACAAGGTTTGTCTGTGGGTTAGCTCCAAAGCTACACTGTCGGGTGCGGTCTGCAGGGGTGACCCGTCACTCGCAAGTACGTGAAATCAACAACAGGGACAGGCAGTGCAGAGCGGGCGGCGGCTCGAGTTAAAGTACTTACTGCCTGTAGTGTGAAATCAGATGTAGTCGGCTCTTTCAGGGTCATGGGTCATGTTCACGATGATATGAGTTTGGGAGGAGGGTGTCCCTGGTTCAAAGCACAAAGTAGTATTTTCTAGAGCGCTACAGCTTTAAATAGGAAAATGACTGTGTAAGAAGAAAATCTGACAACTGCTCACAGAACTTCCATCAGAATGACGTAACCCGGACGTTAAATCAAATACAGGCGCCAACAGCGCGTCTGGCCTGGGTCTCCTTCCATTTCCAGATGCACAGGTGGTCGACCCCGCGCGGGGCCAGCCAGCGCCCGGCGGTTTTTCGTGGAGAACCCAACAATAAAAGAGGAGAGATGCCAGATTTCACTTGCTCTCGGGAGACTTTCGGCCATGAGAGCTTTGCATCTAGCAAAAGTCAAAACACGCCGTGGGAGGACTGAGCGCGGCTTAGGTTAAAGTCAAGTACACGGCATGATGGACAAGAGCTTTTGGATTGCTCTGTTGCTGGATTCGCCTGTAATTATGTCCTTAATCCGCCCTCCAAACTCCTGGCAGGGAGGGATTTGGTAAGCCGCGAGCGGCAGTCCCAGCCCCGCCAGCCGGGCGGACGCGATAAGCTGCTGCCTTCAAAGGTCTCCAGATCTGCAACGGCAGCACTGAAAACACGAGCTCTTGGTCCCTCTTCGGGTCGCAGCACGCGCTCATGCATTTTCAGGAATTAACAGATAAAGAGGAGCAAGGTCAAGTGCACAGAAACCTAAACCCACCTCTAATTCGGCTTTACTCTTACAAGCCAGGGAGGGAGCGAGTGCATTCAATCCAAGAACCCCACCCTCGAGCATCTGTTTAGAGCAGATGCTCCAGAAATAGCCAAACGGCTCGGCCGTACGACAGGGACGGACTGTGCCGCGGCCCAACACAGAGTCCCTTCCGGGCAGGAGAAAAGCACTCTGGGCCGTGACTCAAGTCCTCATTCATTCCCCGACACGGAAGAGTCATGACTCTTCATGGCACTGGTCTTGGCAACCAGGTCCCTACCTGGGAAAATTAATAGATTCGGGGCCCTAAGGTTTATCTGTGGTTTGTTTATCTGTCGGTATCACCTGTTTACTCCCGCACCAGACAGATGTCTGAAAGCACCAAGCATGCCTCAAAATGAGGCAGCGTCGTTTTCTATCTGGCACACCTCCCGCGTCCTGCTGTCCAGTAGCGGGGGGAGACACGGGGCTCGCCGCCGCTCCCCGTCACCATCTCTTTTCCACTAACGAGAGTTTGGGGCTCCTCTGTTGTCCAGAACTCCGCACTAGGGTCTGGCTAGGATGAAAGACGACAGAGCGCTGGACCCAGGGCCCCCTGAATGTCATCAAGAGGCCCACAGGGCACGCCTGTGAGGTTTGTCAGAAGCTAAAGTGGGACACAGATCATAGTGATTTTCCAGAAATGAGTCATCCCTGTTTCAAGGCGGTGGGTCTCTGTGGCAACCAGAAGAAAACAGAGCGCGTCCTTGTCCCTAACGACAGGAAGAACTTCCATGGGCTGATCTCTGTCAAGGATGCTGAGGCCCCTGGGGCTGCTCCCGAGGACGCGAGGGGAGTCAGAGAAACTCCCTGAACTTGGCGAATAAGGGCTTCAGGCGGCGAAAGGAAGAGCTGGGGCCCGAGACAGCGCCAGCGGCCAACGTGTGCTGCCCTGGGCCCCCTGCCCGAAGCTCCCCTTACCACCTCCTCCTCCCAAGTGCTCCCTCTGAGCCCCTGCTTCCTCTCCTTCCACGGAGACAGCCAGATAACCTGCTTTCCCCACCAACGACGCGCTCACCGTGCCTCGTCGTAAAAAGTGAAGCAGGTAACTGGACGGCGAGCCGGCTCCAAGGGGCGGAGAGAGAACCGGGCGGCAGAGGGAAAGCACACATCCGAACTGACAGCCGGGGCCAGCAGGCACCCGAGACTCAGTTTCCTTACCGGAAATAAGGGGCTAACTACCCCCTCCGGAGCTCATGGGAATTGGGGGAAGGTCAAGTGAGCTCCCTGCAGTAGGCACACTGTGCACACAAGGAGTGCCTCAAGGAGGGAGCCATTACTAGGTTAGTGTGGGGACCCAAGTGGGTCTTTCTAGGCCACGTGACAGCGGGGACGGAGGCCAGGGTGGCTGCTATCCCACGTGTAAGCAAGAGCGGAGGAGCAATCCCCGTGCCTGGAGGACGGCTCCTGGCAAGCCGAGGCTGGGCTCGAGGACCACGATGTGGATGTGGCCAGGTGGGGTCAGGATGGGGACCAAGGAGACACGGTGCCATGGCCATAGCCCTAAAGAGGGAGGCCCCTGCCGAGACACCCTGGTTGACCTCTCGGCAGGCTGGATGTGACGTGTTTCGAGGGGGTAGAGGTAAGTGCAGGGGGATCAAAGGGGAGCTTAGAGTTTATAAGGCTCGCGTGGAGATGGCATGCCTGAACAGAGCCTCATACCAGAGCCTGCCTTCTCCCACCACGGTCGGGCAAGTAAATCCCCACCTAAGGCCCACCTCTGCTGAGGGAGTGAGGCAGAGTGTAGGAGCAGCCTGGTTCCGGTTCACAGCAGCGTAAGCACTTCCGGGTCAATGACAGTGGGGGTCACTGACAGCGGCGGATCACAACAAACGTGAAAGGTCTAGAACGCAATACAAACGAGGCTGGGAAAAGGAAGGTGGGGCCTTTCTCTCTTCTTCCTCTAAGCCTGCTGGCTCCACAGGAAGGGGAGTTTGTTAGGGTTGAGAGAGGTGGACATTTCAGTTGAAGAGTCGGTTCTGTCTGGGGAACTCAACTGGATGCAGCTGGGGTCAGAGACCGCACAGAAGCCAGGGGCATGGCGGGTCTGTGACCGCGGGTCTCTCCATGCTCCTGCTGTGCCTGGGCCCCTGCACTGAAGAAGCATTTTCTGAGCAACCACTGGTGCCAGCCACAGGGCTGGGTACTCAGACACAGATGGGGCCCAAATGCATGAGGGCCCCCAGGTCTGCACAGTGGACTGCAACTCCAGACTTGACCTCTTTGTCAGTGAACCCAGGGCCCTTACCCTATAGGCAGGATAACCCACTTGCTTTGCATTTTGTTATCCAAAACCAGAACACACTGCCTGATGAATGGAAATCCTCGTGTGGACAGTGGGAGAGAATATTTGAAAGCAGGACTATTCCAGAAACTTTGTGGCCCCTGGGGTAGCGGGTGGAAATCCTGTGTGTTCACACGGCTCCAGGGCCTCAGGGAAGCATCTGATGATCAAGCCGTCACCCTGGAAACCAAAGGGAAGGACCCCAAGGAAAGGTGACACCCAGGCAGAGCAGGGAGCCCGCCGGGGTGAGTGGAGGCATGGCAGGGACCTAAAGCAGCCAAGGAAACAAAGGTGCAGTATTTTAAATGAGCTACGTGGCCGTGAGCGAAGCACCCAGATCAAAACCATTTGCATGGACGGTGCCTGTTTCACAAAGGCAGGTGCAGAGGGAGTGGGAGCGCTAACTTGGAGCACCGCCTTAAAGAAGGAAGTTCCCTCGGGTAGAAAGAACCGCAAAGGCGAGTTCTTCTCCAGCTCAAGACAGAGTTCGTCCCCTCCCTCAGCATTTGCCTCGAAAGCGTGCTGAGCGGGGTGGAAAGGAAAAGACAGCATCTCTGTGGTGCGGTAACACGGCTGTGAGACAGTCCTGAGCCGCTCTCGGGGACATAAGTACAAACATTTTCTGCAATGCAGTCTTCAAAAATGATACAGAGGCAGATGGCATGATGTTTGCCTTCCTATCCTTTTCTAGGAAAAAAAAAGGGCAGCTAACCGCCTGCTGTCTCCTTCTTGACCAGTAGAGGGGAGGTGGAATCCGCCCCGGTTATCACTGGGATACTGGTGTGTGTGTGTGTGTGTGTGTGTGTGTGTGTGTGTGCGCGTGCGTGCGTGTGTGTCCCTGACTTCTGGGCTGGCTGTCTGGCTCCGCCCCCGTCCTAATGTAATTACAGGGAGCACCACCTCGCACCCTCAAAACACCCGTCCAAACATGCTGCATCGTCACTCCTTTTTTTTTTTTTCTTTTTTAAAGATTTTTTTTGGGGTTCCTGGGTGGCTCAGTCGTTAAGCATCTTGTCTTCAGCTCAGGTATGATCCCAAGGTCCCGGGTTCAAGCCCGGCATAGGCCTCCCTGCTCAAGCAGGAAGCCTGCTTCTCCCTCTCACTCCCCCTGCTCGTGTTCCCTCTCTCACTGTGTCTCTTTCTGTCAAATAAATTAAAAATCATCTTTTTTTAAAAAAAGATTTTAAAATTTATTTGATAGAGAGAGAGAGAGAGCACCAGCAGGGTAAGTGGCAGGCAGAGGGAGAAGGAGAAGCAGGCTTCCCACCGGGCAGGGAGCCCGACACGGGACTCGATCCCGGGATCCTAGCAACCGAGCCGCCCAGCCGCCCTTGCCTGTATGATCTTGACACTGAGCCTGCTGGTAAATACTGCCTCAAGGGCCTGCTCCCACGTTCTCTCTCCCTTGCCCTCCGCGATCCACTGGCCGTAGCGGGTTCTCAGCAGTGTTCCCACAAAGACTGCCCACTACTCTGTGCAGCCCAGGCTCTCGCATGCCCAGCTCCCCTTCGAGGTCGAGGACAGTGGTGGACTTTGCTGATCACAGCGCCTGCAGTGTCCAGTGCACACAGAGCCCGGCGGATGCCGTTTATGCCCCACGCGTGGCCGGCCGGGTCTGCAGGAGCGCGTGAACCGGGCGGATTAACTGTGGCTGTTGGCTGCTCCCGCCTCGGAAATGCGCGGAGCTCCTGGTGCGTGGAGAGCCTCCAAGGCTCGCAAGGGAGCGATTAGAGAGCAGGTGGCTTTATTTTTGTTACCTCCCAAGGTAGCTGCGTCAGACCAGCAGCTGATGGGTCGGAAACCTGGGGTTCCTGAGCAAGTGGGCCGGACTAATCTCGAGCTTGCACGCGGTTTTCTCCCTAGTAAGAAAGCGCTCGGGCCAAGAGGCACTTCTTCAGATCACCACACGCCAGCCCTGAGAACGGGCATGGGACCATCTGCTGAATCTTCAACCATCAGCGTGCTGGGGCAGGATGAGGAGGACGGAGTGTACGTCCTCCTCACAGGGTCCGTCCGTTTTTGGGATCTGAATTAGGAAATTATCAGAAAACGCCCACCATCTTCCTATACGGTGATTCCTGGCAACAAAGCCTCGATTTCTTTGCAGGACTCCTGCCATACTTCCCTAAAAATCGAGAATGGTTCAGAATGAACACGTGACCAGACTGAGGCCCAGGCTCAGAGGCAGCCGACCGTGGAAAGAAACCAGCATCTTCTTTATGAAGTGTGACTTCACTCCTGGCAAAAGCCCAGCTCCACGCTCTACAGACTCTACTGTCCTAGGCGCTGTCTCAGGAGCTTGGAGAAGATAAAGATGTGTGACCACCATCCTTCCCCTCAACATGGACAGTCTGGCCGACTCTGCCTCCACAGCTGGGTTCTCGAATGCCTGGAGGACCCAGGGCCTTCTCCCTTCCCTACAGCTGTCCCCCAGCAACCAGGTTTTCTCACCCTTGAGTCTGTAGTAGGACACACAGCTGGCTTCTACTGACTTCCTGTCATCACCAAGCACTGATGGGCATTAGGGGCATGGGGGCTCTGCCCACTGTAGGGCAGCAGCTTGCACCTCACGAAGGAGAGGGCTTCATGTGCAGAGTGGGCATGTCTTTGCACATGGGAAGAATTTTTTTCCCCTTAGAAACAGTATTCGTGATGTCACGCCCTTGTAACCATGTAACCCAAGTGTTGGAGGCTCGATGCCAGTGACCCAGGTCTCGGCACTGGGAGGAGCCGGGCTGGCTGGCTTCTGCAGTGTGGCAGCCCCAGGGGCAGGCAAAGGGAGGTAAGCGCTGCCCTCCAAGTGGTCGGGGAGATCTGCTGTGTTCCAGAAGCATCACCGAGGGAGGAGCCCAGTGAAGTCAGCTCTAAAAGGACTCTCTTTCCCACCAATTGAAAGAAATCTACCAAAGGCTCCATAAGGGATGAGTAAATTATTCAACTATCAAGAAGATGCTATAAATATGCAGTGTTAATTCAATAATTTATAATGGACGGGTGCACCGAGATTTCTGGGGCTCGGGAAATACCGCTGGCCTTTGGCGGTAGCCAGCTTCCCGGGGCGTGTGCCAACTGCTTCTTTACTGAACAGCCTGGGTGAGCGGGTCCCAAGAAGCCTTCTTCCCCGTGGCCGCGGTGGAGGAGAGCTGGGTCCCCACCACCCTGTTCCAAGGCCTGGCACCACCTGGTCTACGGCTTCAGGAGGGAAGCCACACGAGGGAGGAGTAAGGCATCTCGCCGGGGCTACGATGGTGACGGGCGTTCCTTCGGGTGTGGCTGCCTGTCACCTCCAACCAGCCACAGTGTGACCTGCCCCTGGCCGGCGAGAGTGCCATTCGTCTTCCAATGTGCTTCTGAGCTCAAGTTTCCATGACAGCCCCTGACCTCTTACCTGGAACCCTTGGGGCCAGACAGGTTTCAGAATTCAAAGTCCCCCCGCAAATTTTATAAAGACAACATGTTACAGAGATCCTGTATAATGACCACTCCCAGAGGGCTCGGAGGCAACACCCCGTATTTAAACCTATTAATATCTTCTACAGCAAAATGTATGCATGTTACACGAAGTAGGATAAATAAGGACTATAAATAGCCTCTTGTCACTTCAATTTTTTCCACTGTAGGAGTTTTAGCATGAAGACAGAAAACGTTTGCAGTTTCCCGAGGCCTCTGGACTGTGCAATTTGCCTGTCCTGGGGACACCTGGCCACTTTCTGATGAGGGCTTCCCACTGAGCTCTGGCTACCGCTCCTTCCAGCACCAAGAAAGAGAAATGGATTTGGAAGAAACAAGACAGCGCATCTGTCAAGGGGTAAGAAACATTACAGGCCTTACTCCGGATGGCACGGAGCAGCTGTGGGCAGCTCTATACATTTATCTCTACAGAGCAAGCATGATCCACGTGCAGAAGCAAAACCTTCTGCCAGGCAGAAAACAAACGCAAGTAGAGACTTCCCCACAGTGGGTCAGCTCCCGCAGGGCTTTCCTGGCGGAGGGAATGGTGTACAAACACTCCGACTTCTATCTGCAGGCCTTTTGCTGATCACAGAACCCATTCTGCCTGCGTCCCAGCGTCTTCACTGCGGGGTGTGCAGGACAGCCGGCACAGGGGAAACTCTGGCCTCCTGATTTCACACGAGAAAGTAGCAGAGAGGCAGAGGTGGCCACGTCCCCCCATGGTCAGGGGGCTGGGGAGCTGGGACAAGAACCTGGGTCCTCAAATTCTCTGGCAAACTGTTTCCCTAACACCTGCCACACGCACAGCCCTCGGGACTGTGGTCCCGCGTCTCATCAGCCCATCTCCAGTCCTGCAGCGTGATTTGCATGACCTTGGTTGACGGAGTTCTGGCTCCATCATGCCTGTATCTTCTTCCTGGGAATTAGATGCCCTTGAGATACTAGGGCCCGGAGACAACTTACAGAAAGAGGATTACTTCACTGAACCCATGTTTCCTGGATGCATTCGAGTGTGGAACCCTTTGGGGGCAGACTAGCGCACTCTGGAACACTGATTAAAGGCCCGATCTGCTGTTGAATTTAGATTTGATGCAGAGTCCAGGGCAGCTTATCCATTTGGGAAAGTGTTTTACCTCAAGGGCTGCAACGGAACCCATCAGGATGATCAGGAGACGCTGTCCGAGGAACCGAGTTCTCTGTCCTCCTCCCTTTCCTCCAGCACCAGCGCCGGCTGCCTCCGAGCCACGGGCCGTGGGTCCCTGGAAGGGCGAGGCTGAGCAGGCGCTGCTGCTGTCTGAGAGCGGGCCCCGCGCCTTGTCATCGCTGGTGGGACGAGAGCGTCACCTCCAGGGCCGATGCCCTCGCCGGCCTGCACGGTTTGTGCGAAACCTGGTGGACAGCAGGCATTCTTGGTGAAGTTAGGAAAACTCCGCTGCGGTCTAAAAACGCTTTCTGCTCTCCTCCGATTTTCCTGTCCAACTCAGTACAGCTTTTTATGAGCAAGGGGATGGGAAGGCAGACTTAAAAGTCAGGGGACGTCAGACCTCTGCACTCTGACTCCCCTCTGCAGTTCTTCAATAGACGCACATGTTAGGAAATTCCAGAAGTTCTGAAATCCTTGGTCAGGTGGGACAGCGAGCTGGCCATAGTGCCCTTGGTGGCAGATCCGTTTCGGGAGCCAGCCCCAAGTGACATAGTTTGGGCAACGACTGGCCTTGAAATCCCGTGAGCTCCCTGAAAACAAGGCATTTCTGAGACGTGCATCGTGAGGGGGGACGAGGGAGTAGCCACAGTCATCCCGGACGGCGCCCTGGGAGCTGGAGCTCGGCAACGGCAACTGCATGAAACTTGCAGACACGCTGGGCCTTCAACATTCTAGCCTCTTACAGCCGGTGAGGTTACCTTAGTTCCAGGGTTTTGACTGTAAAATGAGAGACTGAGTCATAACGGACTACTACTGGCGAGACCTAATATTTCTCTCTTGCTCTACGCCTCCAGGTGCCGTCAGCGCAGCGACTGAAGTCATCTTCACGACAGCTGCTCAGGTAAGTGCTGTCATCACTCGAAATTTACAGGTGAGGACACCAAGGCACAGGGAGGGTTAGCGAGCTGCCCACGGCGACACAGCCAGTAAGAGAGGGAGCCCGGATCCCAGCTCAGGAGCGTGGGCCCCTAACAGCAGCCGGTGCCTTTCAGAGCCTAAACTCTGAACACCCTGGAGGCCTTTTGCGGCTAAGGCACAGCTGTGTGAATTCACCCAAACATTGCTGGGTTTACAAGAAAGTCAGACAGGCTGGTTAAGACTGACTTTACTAATCAAGGACTAGGCAGATAAAAAAAACATTTTTTCCAAGGAGAATCTCTTTTAACAGTTTGTGAGACAAAACCATCAGAGAATTTTATCCAGAAAATTAAAAGTAAAAGTATTTTTTCCAACCTGAGAACAGCCGCCAGGAGCATGAGGTACTTGTCCGAATTTAGTACATTAAATTGCATCTAAGAGGCGGCCGGCTGTGTGACATCAGCCCCACACTGAAGGTCACAGGGCAGGAGTCGGGAAAAGCACCACGAGGTCAGGAACCCCGCGCACGGACGGTATTCTGGTCTTTCTTCGGCAACAACAGGGTGCAAACCACCCCATCTTCCCCTAACCACGGAACCTCGACCACATGATTTCTCTTTTCCTGATCGGGATTCCCACAACTGTAAGATGCAAAGGGGTAGGCTAAGTCCGAAACCTACACAGAGAAGTCAAAGGGGGCTTTAAAGGGCAGCCAGCGATGGGCCTGGGCAGTGGGCCGGGCTGCGCACGTCTTCTGAGGAAGGTGGGGGCCAACGCGGAGCAGACAATGTGGACTTGGGAGGCCTACATTCATTCAGGCAGAGCGGGGCGGGAAGGACAAGGTGCCACAGGAATGTGAACGGCAGGGGGCGCTGGTTTGGAAGACAGCGACATTCCGCCGAGCTCTGAAAGAGAGGACTTCGACGAGTGAGCGGGGGCGAGGTCCAGGTGAGCAGCACACACGGGGTGGGCGGGGCCCGGGAACGAGGACAGCAGGCGGCTCTGTCTTCTCGGGTCCTCACAGCTGGACGCCGCCCCAAAGCACGAATCAGCCTTCCGCGGTGGGAAGGTATTCCACGCACGGCACCAGCCTGGAGCTGCTGGAGCTCTTTCAGCAGGTGGGTCACCAAGCGTGGCACTGCCAAAGCCCAGAGAGGATGCAGGGCGTGGGGGCCCCAGCGTGACATTGAGGAGGACACGTGTCATCTTACGTTAGTCACGGTCCTCTATCCGGAGCCGCTTGAGCTGTGTTCTTTCAAACGGCTGTCCCGTATTTTGACCATGACCCACAATAAAAATTTGCGTCTTTTAACGCTGTGACCCAGTGCACGGACAGACACACATACATAAAACACAGAGTCTGACGCTTATAGCCTGGAACGCACTCTGATCTTTTCTGCTCAATCCTAGTCCATTTAAAAAAAAAAAAATGCTGGTCTCCACCTACTGACCTGATTTCATGATTCACCCACAGTTTGGAAAACAGTTTTCTCTGATGAAATGCATTAAGAGATAAAGCCTCCCATGCTTCCATTTTTTCCCTGTAACCGTAACCAATGACTGAAAGGCACAGCAGGCTCACACAGGCTGCCCTCGTGTTACAGGTCAGCTGAAGGAACAGGGTTTCGAGACAAACAGCTAAGGCTCTGATCACAGTCACACGTCCTCAGACCATAGATGCAGGACAGCGGCTGGTGGGCGCTGGGGCTGCTTGTGTGTGTTCGTGTGAGTGGTTTTCCCAGTAGTTGGGCTTCACAAGGTGACATCTGTGTTCATCAGAAGAAAGGGGGCAGACACACAGGCAACAGAGACGAGATGGCAGGGAGAATATTAACCCCTTAAGCAAATAAGATTTTGGGAAGAAACCCAAAACACCCTACAGTGAAAACTTACACACCAATAATTGATAAGTTTGTTGCAAATAATCTCACTTAGGCATTAAGTCATGTCTCTGTGATGAGAATTTATTGGCAGCACTAATTAGACATGTCCGAGTTATGGGATGATGACAAAAGTAACAATACCCTGTTTTTTTAAAATAAATGTTTTATAATTTGGAAATTTAAAAAAACCTATCACACGACCACTTGCTAGAATTAACACAGACGGGTGAGTTGCCTTAGGTTTGCTACTCAGACTGTGCATACACGTGCCTATGAAGTTGGCAAATCACGGGGGAGGACCGATGACCGAAGCCTAGTTTCATGAGCTCCCACAACGGTCTGGTTAAGACACAGTAACGGCTGCTCGAGGCTGAAGACCCACACAGGATGTACGCCCAGAGAGGAAGGGATAAAGAGCTAATGTGCTCGAGAAATCCCACCACTGGGGAAGGTCTCCTCTCCCACCCCGCTGGCCAGCTGTCTTCACAGACGGGCCACGGCGCAGTTCACAGCAGAGCATGTGGGGTTGCGTGGCCCTCTCCAGCCAGGTCATAGGTTCCCAGTCGGGGACCACAGATCGATGACAGCCTGACCTCTCCGACCATGGGACTCGTGATCGGAATATTTATAGGACGGGCACGCTAGGAAGCAGGCTTTGAACAATGGCGCCTGCACTGTTCCAGAGCTCACACTGCCGCTGATGACGTGGCTGACGACATCAGCTGACATTCAGCTACTTGTGACAAGTCCCAGGTGAGGCCTTCAAAAGGGAAGAGTGGTGTCTCCAGACAATGCATAGACGTGCTGCTGGCGTCCTGGAGGGCCGGGGTTCCAAGTGTGGTCCCTACCCAGAGGCGTCGGTGTGTCTGAGCATTGACCGGAAATGCATGCTCTCGGGGGCCCCCCCAGACCTACTCAATCTAAACCTGGGGCGGGGGCACGCTGGTGAGCTGAGTCTCAACCCCTCCCCCAAGAGGTGCTGGCAGGACTCAAGGCTGTGCCTGAAGGTGGGAGGGGCATGGGAGGGCCAGCCCGGGGGGACCTGCTCACGTGCGCCTTCAGAAACAACCTCGGGGTGGGGCACCTGGGTGGGTTAAAACCTCTGCCTTCAGCTCAGGTCATGATCCCAGGGTCTTGGGATCAAGCCCTGCATCGGGGGTCTCTGCTCAGTGGGGAGCCTGCTTCCCCCCCATCTCTCTGCCTGCCTCTCTGCCTACTTGTGACCCCCCTCTCTGTCAAATAAATAAATAAAATCTTAAAAAAAAAAAAAAAAGAAACAACCTCGGGAAAACTCATGACCATATGCTGAGGCAATTCAGACAGGCAAGGCAACGGTTTATAATTTGCACACACACACACACACACACACACACAGTGCAAAAACTACGCCCCATGCCCATCTAGAACAATTCAGTCAGAGGTTTTAGGGGGAGCAAAGCACATTGGTATTTCCCGAGTGCTGCGACTGGCCAGCACCACGTGGAAACCTTTCCCCAGCCTCTAGGACATGAAATCCTGTAAAAAATCCTCTGAACGAGGTGTTGCTGCCTCTTCTCCAAGATGGGAAACTGAGGCTCAGGACCCACAGGTACGTGGCCAAAGCCACAGGGTGACCCTGGCCGAACCAGGTTTAACCGCCCCTCCCCCGATCCTGAATGCCACTCATGGCACCAAGATGCTTCCTGGAAACCGGTCCCCACAGCCACAACACAGAACCCTGAGTCACGAGTGTCTGCTAAGGGGTTCACAGGTGACAGGAGGTTCTTGGTGAGATCAAGCTGACTTTTACTTCAGGTCTTAAAGCCTCGTGGGGGTGGGGATGCTTGGGAGAGGGTGGGGGGGTGGGGGAAGGGAAGCAAGACCACGACCTGGCGGTCAGGGGCAGTGGCAAGTGCAGGTGGAGGGAACACGGCCTGGGAAGGCCACATGGAGGGACACTTTGGCCGAGGAATGTGCACTGTCCCCTGGAGGTGATGGGGGGCCTTTGACAGCCATAGGGCTCTGCCCCTGGTGGGTCAGAGACATGGCGGACGGTGCCCTCCCATTCCGCCTGCTGGGGAAAATGCCGGGGTTCAGCTTAACCCCGAGCTTAGAGCCCAGACTCGGCTACCTTCCTGCACGCGCTCAGCCTGTCCCAGCCGCTGCGCCTCCGCAGGGACTGACTGCCCGCAATGCCCATAACGCCCGCAACGCCCGCCCTCCCGGGCTTCCCTCCGCAGCCCAGCACACGGAGTATTTGAAGGAGGGGGGAGAGATCTTAAAAACACAACCTCAACACTCTGTGGCCTTAAGGGGTAGAAGCAGGGGCGCCCCACCCCAGGCATAGGGGTGAGCAGGAGCTGGTCTGAAGAGGGAGAGGGGGTCGCCAAATACCCCTCTGCACCAGTGCCCAGGAGGGAGGAATGCACAGGTGGCAGAGGCCCACCTTTCCTGGGGGGGCTCTCACCCTCCTGAGGGGCTCAGACTGTGAACCACACAGAGCTCTGCCATGAAATCAGGAGTGGGTCACGTCATCTAGGATGTGTGATTTTTCTCTAGAAACATCCAGACTCTTGCCGATGGGCACAGAGTGGAGGTGAGCGCAGCCTACCCGCTGTGTTCATGCTGGGTGCGGGGCGGGGGCAATAATAAAGCCACCCTCTCGGGCTTTCCGGTGCAGGAAGGGGACGGGCCGATGGAATTTTGTTTGTCTCGGACATCCAAACGGAGATGCCCAGCTGGCGGCGAACTGGGGGCGGCGGCGAGGGCTACAGAGCTGGACAGGAGCTTAGCAGTGGATGCGTGGGCAGAACATCTGTGAGTGGGGACGAGCTAATCCTGGGCACACGCTGAATGAGGAAACAAGGGACAGAGGAAAAATCGAATGGAGCTGATAACAATTGTGAGCTTTCACTTAAATGGGAGAGGATGTGAAACGCGACGTCTTTAAGTATTTGAAATTGTCAAACATGACGTAACCGCTGCCGGGGGTACACACTTCTAGGTTCTGGAATGGGGGAGCGCGAAGGCTTAGACTCGATGTTCGCTGTAAGGGGAAAGGGGGCCCAACGACACTCGCGGCTCCTAGCTAGCTGGCCATCCGGCCAGCCTCCCACCCAGCTGAGGCCTGAAGCCTTTTTTCTTTAGAAATGGGGGCTCTGGGGGAGGGACTTGGCCTCCTCTCAGGTTTCCTTCAGCACTGCAAATCCTCAGCACCCCTACGGCACTTTCCCTTCTCTATTCTTGGCGCTTCTCCCTGCCCTGCCCTACAGCGGTTAGGCCCTGTCTTCCCGGATTAATCCTTAGGGAGCTGATTTGGGGTGAGGTCCCTGTTTACATGTTTCTCACGCTATACTCCGGGTGAGGCCTCAAGCCCTGCAGGGCTGCGAGAGTGATCTGACGCTCCCTCATGAGAAGACGGTCTGCGGGAAACACAGAGCACGGGCAGGCAGGAAGGACGCGGCCGGTGACGACCACACATGCTAAGGGAGGGGCTGTTGCCGGCTGCACAGTGTCCCCCAGTCCTAACCCCAGGACCTCAGAATGTGAGAATATGAGCATGTTGGAAGACAGGGTGTTTCCAGAGACCCTCTGGTTAAAATGAGGTCATTAGGGTAAGTCTCAATCCACCAGGACTGATTTCAGAAGAAGAGAGAACTACTTGGACATAGGCATGCACAAAGGGAAGACCGTGGGGAGACACAAGGGGAAGACAGCCATCCACAAGCCAAGGAGAGGGGCCTCGAGAGAAACCAGCCCTGCCGACACCTTGATCTGGGACTTCCAGCCTCTTGAACTCTGACTCGATTGGTGTGAGAGTTGTCTGAGCCCCGTGCCTGGGGCACTGTGTCAGCCCCGGCAGACTGAAGCAGAAGCACACAGAGCTCATGTGTCAAGAAGTCAGGTGGGGGGCAGTCCCCGGGGGCTGCAGCAGTGAGGGAAAGCTCTGTGGAAGAGCTCACGTGGGTCTTGAAGGCCTGGTCCGGCTCCAGTGAGCGAGCGGACAGGGCCGGCTTGGGCCCGGGGTTCAGGGAAACGTGGGGGGAGAGGTCTGCAAGCAGGGTCCGATGCAGTGAGGCTGGGTGGGGCTACACAGAGGAGGGGCCCACAAGGCCCCCAGGAGCCCCCGGCCAGGGCCAGGTAAGCGTGAGGGTCTATAAATGAGCCTCGAAATCTTGGCTGAAGCAGCCCTTGGCTTTCCCAATGATTAACCAGTAGCCGTCACTCAAAAAGTGCCTTGTCGTGTGAGAGCTGGCATCTTTTCACCCTGTGAAGGTGGTGGGGGGGGGTCATCATTTTTACCCCCATTTTATCCCCAAGGAGCCAAGGCTCTAAGAATTTAAGTTCGTTTTCCACAATCACACAGGCAGCAGGTCACAAAGCTAAGTGAAACCCAAGTTTTCTACCCCAAACTGAGTTCCCTGTGCTCTGTGCCACTGCAGAGATGAGCAGAAGCCCGCCACCCTCCAGGGCTGACCCCCAGCCAGGGGGCAGCTCGGGGCAGGCAGCCAAGCTGAGGCGAGCCGTTCAGAGGGCAGCCATCATCAGGGCTCGGGCTCGGGCGGAGGATATGTATGTTCCCCAGTGGGGAACAGGAAACAGCACCGAGGTCCGAGGGCTGAGTGTCAGGAACATTCCTTGAAGGAGGTGAAATTTCATGGGTCTGCCCATGCGTGTTCTCGCTGTGAGAACGAAAACGGTAACAGGGACTGGCAGCAGGTCACGCGCAGCCCAATCACCCCAACTAAGCCTGGGGCTCTTTCCCAGTGAAGCCACAGACTATGGGATCTCCCAGTGGGGGGCCAGGGATCCCTCCCCCCCCCCCCGGGGACTTCCTGCAGTGCAGCCTTAGCTCACACCAGTAGTGAAGGGAATGGCAAACACGGGAGCTGAGCTGGCCATGGGGCTGTGAGGTTGGTGGGGCTCAGTGGCAAAGGCTGCAGAGACTTAAGCTACCGTAGCCTGCGTGGTGTCCCCGGTTTGCTCCGTAGAAGGATGCTGCTGCGTCCAACAGGACAGAGCACTGGAAGGCACCAGAAGGGCTCTAAAGCCATCAGGAGTAACTCCCCCCGAACCCCCCATGTGCTGCTAATGTCTCCTCCCGCCTGCAGGGGGCGCTCAGCCGGCTGAGGCCTGGCCCTGTTCCACTCTCGGAGACCTGGAGCAGAAGCCGCCAGGAGTTTGTGGGTTCCCAGAGCTACAGCCTCTGAGTCTGACAAAGTCCGGCAGCTGACGCTTGTTTGCCGGACTTGTGGGCTGACACGCAGCGCCCGAGAACCGGCGTATAAAGCCGGTGCTGGGTGAAGGGCGCCGCTCCGGAGCAATTCCCCAGAGTTCATCTGGGGAGCGGGCAGAAGGAAAATGCTGGGAATTTACACACCCGCCAGCAGATAAATGGGTTAACGAAGGTTTCCAGGCAAACAGGCCGGGAAAGGAACCGGGCAGGCGGAGGGGGCTCTCCCTGTCCCGTCGATCCTCCGAGCCCCCGGCCGGCCGCGAAAACTCCAGCGAAATTCTAACCGGGGGGCTGCACTGAGGTGCTGATCACCTTACACGTCAGTGTGTCGCATGCAACGATTAACTGCATGATCCCAAATCGGACCCGACAGGAATGCTCTTGCGGAGGCAGCGGGCCTGGATTCATTCCAATTTTAGTATATGTGCTGCCGAAGCGAGCACAAGCGGGCCTGGATTCAGCAGAGATGAACACGGCTGTTCATTCCTCCGGCAGAGGATGCAAGACGGCGCAGGTCGCTCTCAGTCATTTCCATCCCGCTCGACCCCGCGCCCCTCTGCCCGCCGGCTGCGGCCAGTTTTCGCAAGCGCGGCGTCCCAGCGTGCTTACCGGCCATTCAGTTGTCAGAGACGACAGCGTGAACGGGAGCAGGAGAAAGCGAGTGCCCTCAGCGGAGAGTCAGGGCAAATGGGGCTCAAAGCGTCCCGAAGTCATGTCCATAGGGAAATCAAGTTTGATTAAGAGAAATGGTGATTTATGATGAATATTTCAGAACACATCAACTGCGCCAAGTAAACTGCTTCTGAAGCCTGTATGTCCCCCGACAGCAGCAAGAAATCTTTTCTGCTCCCTCCCCCATCCCTCGCACAAGCAGCTGTCAGCTCTAAACCCGGGCCCTGCTGCCAGGGGACCGGCTGCTGGCTGCCACACCCCACCAGGCCCAGAGGCCAAGAGGACGCACCAGTCACCCTAAGGAAAGCCACTGGGAAGATGTTGACGTCTACATGGCGACACTTACCCCCGCACAGCGGTACCCTGCTTCCAGCCGCCACCCAGCAGCTGAGGCTCATGGTGATTCCTTCCTGCAGTGACTATCCCCCATCACCCTTTAGGCTGCGGTTAGAAAGCCCACAGAACTGAGTAGCTATCACAAGCTGCGAGACAAGACACCCAGTAATCAACGTTCCGAAAAATCCTCTTTGCACATCTTCACGCTTCTGGCCATTGGGGCGACAAAGTCCTGGCCATTACAAGGCATGGTCATCCTTCAGAGCCAAGTCCCTTGATCAAACATCAATGCCCAAGACACACAGACAGATACACTGTACATACCTGCAGCCTCGCCGGCCTCCACCGCCACGGTCCCCTTGAAAGGGTAAGCATTTTACGAGAGAAAGCAAGCTAAACTCTCAGTCGCTTGAAAACAGCATTTATGGACACCAAGTCTTAAGCCGGGAGGAGAGGGAAGATACAGTACTAACAGCCCATTCGATGCGAACAGACGACAAAAATGTTAGAAACTATGGGAAAGAATTCAGTCACCCTTCTACGTATGTATGGATCTCCTCTCCTAGAGATACAATTTGAGTTGTGAAGCTCGCTCAGCTAGGGAGCAGTGCAGCTGGCCCAGCTCAGGTTTCCCGCCTGGGTCCTTCTCACGCATCCTGGTGCTTCGTAAGAACAAGCCCGTGGCTACGGAACGCTGGAAATGATACTTGGTGCCTCAGGGGCCTCCTAACGCGAGTCCTGTGAAGCCCATGTCCGGGGGACTCTTGGGAAGAGCGAACAGATGATGGATGGAGGCACATATAGGAATGATCATTAAGAATACCCAGGCAAGAAATAAAACAAAGCAGTTCTCAAGCAATTTTAGTAAAGAAAAGCACAGCATGCTACCGTCCCTAATTAACACACGGCTCTTCGCGAGGAGAGCTTACATGGCGGGCTCTGGGCCAGACACGAAGGTAAAGAATCAATGTGCGAAACCAAGCTCCTTCCTCATTAAAAATCTTGGTCTGAGTTGGCCATCCATTTTATTGTATGCCATTATCTTTCTCCTCATTATACTGTGACACCTTCAGCAGCGACAGAGCTCCCAAGGAAATATGAAAAGGAGACTCGTCCCTCTTGCTCTGCATCTTTGTCGGGACTGTGTGTTATCTGAGAGCATTTCCAGGGTGTTCATTTGGAAGATTACTGAAGCAAATACTGAAACACAAAGGATGCATTGTTTGGGTGCAGGAAAAAAACCCAGAGAGTACAAAAGAAAACCCAAGAGATTTTTTTTCCATGAACCACAGCGCACCGGCAGTCCATTTCCTTGTGCTGTCCTAAAAATGTCATACAGTAATTCTTAGTAAAAACTCTAAAAAGATTTACAGGCGCTGCACCTTTAATCCGTTTAAGTCTGAAATGAGTCATTACCTACCCAGGAGCCACGCTACCACCAACAGAGTGCAGATGGGCCTCACTGAGGGCAGGTCCATCTGCCTAGGGGTCTCGAGGGCTGACTTGTGTTTCCTCGTCTCCTCCATCGTCCAGTGAGGTCCCAGCCACGTAACAGGAATTCCATCAGCGCACGACTGTTATTAATTCACGTGTGCTTTTCATTATCTCCAAAGCCTACAGATACTCATTCTCCCTCATTCGGTTTTCATCATCAAGGTCCCATTAGAGAAAAGGCTTATCTACAAATGTCACGCTACAGATAAGAGCCAGGTCTCGAAGGTGAGTGCTGTGCCTGGGACCACCAGGAGCCCTGGGCCGGGACTCAGGGAGCCCCGGCTCCATCCCCAGCAGGAGGCTTTTCCTGGCCAAGCTGCTTCATGTCCATTTCAGGCAGGCAGTGGAAGGCTGAGCTTAGGGGACTCCATGTCCCTACACTTGTGTTTGGTGTAGGTGTCACAGTCTGCCTGGTGTCACAGTCCTAAATATGGCCTAAGATTAAAAAAGAAAGCTACCAAGGCCAACAGATAAACTACCAGATAAAAAGCCCGGCTGAGTTGGATCAAGCTCAAGCTTGGGGTGGAAACATTTCTCTTTCCTGGTTCTGTTGTCGCCTAAGGGAGGCCGGCTCAGTGACTAAGTGACTCAGAGGGAGGAGCCCTTATGCTCACCGCATACCCCCTTCCTGCCCCCGGCGGGTGTGGGTTTCCAACACCTCCCATTCAGGGACCTCAGCCAGACCCGCACAGTCTCGAGCTCCCGGTGCCCAGAATATGCTGGAGGGTTGATGGACTCTTGCTGCCCTGAGCCTCCTTCCCCCCAGACTATTGGCTTCGGGGTCCCCGCGGACCCAACAGAGGCAACCAAGGCATTTCTCGTGGAAACCCACCCCACAGGCTCCTCCGTGCCAGAGCGGGAAAGGGTTTGCCTTCGTTTCTATCTATAATCACATTCCGGACCTCTGGCAAGATGCAAACAGACCCTCCCATTCTTTAGCAGTATTTTTTTCTGGGCCCATGCGGCACCACCCATTTAAGACTTTTTATTTCTTTTTTCCACTTAAAGTCATAATGAATTCAGTAGCCATGAGTCATCGGTTTTACCTCGATGCCAACTTCCTCTGATTTGAGCTTTTCGGGTCTGATTTCCTCTCTTTGCTGACTTTAGGAGTCTGTAATCTATGGCTTGTGACATTGAGGTGGACCCAATCCTCGGGCTCTGTGTCTCTGTTCCAAGGCCGGCGGTCAGGCTCCCAGCTCTGCGGGTCCCATCACACAGATGTCAGCACTTGCAGGAGCAGAGCCACCATCCTGCCACCTGAGGGAGTGGGGGACGCCCCCGTGGGCAGCCCGGCACTGGGCTTGGACAAGAGCAAAGCCTGAGCTGACAATGGGGCTTGAAGGAAAAAGAAATGACAAGAACTCTTCCATCTTAAAGGAGCTTGGATGGAAACCAGTGTCCAGCAAGATAACCCTCAGGCTACAATTTACATCTCTGAACTTTAAAATTCAAAGTAACACTGTAGGCTGTCATTTCAGTACTCCCTCCCAAACGCTTTGGGAAAAGAGGGCTGCTTGCTACAATGTAAGCAAGCAGTGGGCCACAGAGTGGCCAGTCTTTGGAATCAGACAGATTTGGGTTCAAATCTTCCTTGTGTCACTTCCTACGGGAAGGACACCAGGCATGGCATCAGCCTTTCTTGGCAGACTTCCTCGCCCTTAAAATGAGGGACCACTGCCTCCCTTTGTAGGCGGTGAGGACAAAGTAAGACTAAGGATAAAAAGCACCCGGTCTAACGTGGCTTGTACCTGTCATCCTCTGGCTGTTAGACTTGATCTGGCAGGAGACTTTCTGAACGATGCTGATCATTGTTTGACAGCCGGGCCAATCACCTGAGCATCTTCCTCCCCAAGGCCCAATTAGGACGAGACAGATCAGAGACTCAACAGGTGGAATGGCGCTCACATTCCAAATAGATTAAAGTCCCATAAAAAAGTCCTATACACAGGTCTCACTTTTACAGTCTCCCTTCTCCTCCCTCGAGTACTGACAATATGGGGCTCAATTAGGAAGTTAAGTTTATAGAGAGCTAAAGGGTCAATTATTCATGTAACATTCTCTACATTTTACATAGTGTTGATACATTTCTGAAAGCACATGGACGTCATTAGCATTACAGAGCCTGGGACAGAGTCTCTGTACTCAGTGTGGTAGGAGCACGCAGTGCCAAGCCCTGGGAGCCTCTGAGAAATGGAGTCTCAGCTGTCGCCCCCCCTCCCGCCGCCTGGGTGATTTGCAAACACACTGAAGCTGGAGGGGCTCTGCTCACTCCTTGGGCACTCACAGGCTGTGGGATGGGACGAGCACTGGCTGGGGACTTGGGAGACCGGGAGCTTGCTGACTGCTACGTAGACCCTGCCACTTCTGCTTAGCAGAGTGCCACTGGGCAATCACATCACTTTATGTACTTCTCCCTTCCATCCCCCTGTTAAATCAGGAACTGGAAAGGGTCGGAGCTTTTATCTCACCTGTCATTTAACCAGGTAGCCTGCTCCTGTGTGTGTGTGTGTGTGTGTGTGTACATGTACGTGCACGTGCATGCATGCCCCCCCTCCCAGACACAGACCTCTGGGATAATTCTAATTCCACAGCTAACATAATATTCAACAGTGAAAGACTAAAGGCTTTCCTGCTAAGATCAGAAGCAAGACAAGGACGCCCACTCTCAAAATTCCTAGTCAACAGTACTGGAAGTCCTAGCCAGAGCAATTAATTAGTCACGAAACACAAATAACAGGCATGTAAGTCAGCAAGGATGTATACAGATGATATGATCTTAAGAAATACGAAAGGCTTTACCAAAAACTGTTGGAACTAATAAACAAATTCAGTAAGGTTGCAGGATACAATATCAACATGCAGAAATGGATTACTTTTCTAGACACAAACGGCAAACTAGCTGAAAAAGAAATTTTTTTAAAATCCCCCCTTACAAGAGCATCAAAAATAAAATACTTAGGAATACATTTAGCCAAGGAGGTTAAAGATCTTTACAGGGAAAACTATGAAAAGTTGATGAAAGAAACTGAAGATGTAAATAAATGGAAAGATAGTCTGTGCCCATGGATTGGAAGAATTAATACTGTTAAAATGTCCAGACTGCTCAGAGCAATCCACAGGTTCAATGCAATCCTTATCGAAATTCCAATGGCACTTTTCGCAGGAACAGAAAAACATGATCCTAAACTTGGCATGGACCCAGAGAGACCCCAAAGAGCGAAAGTGACCTAAGGAAGATCAAAGCTGGAGTCATCCCTCTTCCTGACTTCAAGCCACAATCCAAAGCTACGGTCATCGGAACAGTATGGTACCGACATTAAGAACATACACAGACCAATGGGACAGAATCAAGAGTCCAGAAATCTGCCGCCTCCCACACCCTTAAAATGCCGGGGAGCAAATTCAGACTTAGCCCAAGGGACTGGCAGAAAAGACAATGAAGAGCTTTGCCTTGTTTTCCAGCGCCGCAGGGACATGAGATAGAAAGAGATGATGTATGGAGTGGAAGATTCTGCGGTCAAGAAATTGAAACAGCGACACTGGTGTGTAGTCTTACTGATTTACGAAAGTTCAAGGTTTCCCTGACCTGCCGTAAGCCCAGGTATATGGGTATCACCACCACATCCTCAGGTTCCCATTAGTGGCAACTCGGGAGAAACTTATCTTGTCCGAAGACAGAAGTCCAGGGCCATGGCCCACGGCATTGGGCATGCGCGCCCCGGCACGCCTTGATGCCGCCTTGGAGAGATGGAGCCCTTGTGCCCAAGTCCTTGCGCGAGAGAGGGATGCCGAGAGGACGAGGCGGGGGCGGGGGCGGGGTGCGGAGAGCGAGCCCAGCCCTCCGTCCAGCGGCGGCCAGCTCATCACTCGAGCCCAGCCCTCCGTCCAGCGGCGGCCAGCTCATCACTTCCTTTACCTTTCTGCAAACGCTCATTCACATCGTCCCCCCGACTCAGACTCCCCGTATTTCTGCTCATCACATTTCTGGATGTGCTTCTAGGTTCAAAGAATAGCATCTCTTCCCTGTTAATGGAACAGCATGTTAATTAACAGCATGCATGTGGTTAACAGTCCTAGTTTTTCTGTCAACTTGCAGAGTGACCCAGTATCGCAGGGGAGCAAACACCCTCTCCCCGCAAAGAGGGGGGCTTCGAAGGTCCCAGATAACCCCTCGTGTCCACTTCCTCCAGAATCCTCGTGTGCGAAGAGCTGAGCTCAGCAGCAGAGGTCAAGCTACGCTGGAGAAAGGGCTGTTGTTCCATCAGTGGAACGGATTAGTACTTCTAGAACCAAACTTCCACTTCACACTCAGCTGTCATCCTGGGAAGGAGGCGCCCACGTCAGGACGTCGTGTTTCTACTCTGCCATCCTAGCTGTCCTTCCCTTCACTTCCCACCTCCCACGACACCCCCCAAAAAAGAAAACAGCAATTACTCCTCTAAATTTAGTCAGACTGGCCGAAGACGCTCTAGATCCCACTGTCATCGCGCTTCGAGAACCTGCTCTACGAAGGAACCTGAACAGATGTCATTTATCATCTTTGCTCACCCAGTTCTCAGCTTTCGTCCTGACATACATATTCAAAGTTACTAGAATAAGTCAGTGGTGGCAGTCTCGCTTTTGGACACATTCTGGGACTACCCCAGACACACGCTTTTCTCCAGTGCTATGGAGTTGTCCTGGGGAAGGGTATACTTTGCAGAAAGCCAGGGAGGCCACAGAACGTCACCTCTCAACCAGCACACCCAACAACCCACCACTGTGCCTTATTTGCAAAATCCTTAACCTCAAGCTCGACCATAATTCTTTAAAAAAATTAAAAAAATGTTTTTTTTATAAACATATAATGTATTATTAGCCCCCAGGGTACAGGTCTGTGAATCGCCAGGTTTACACACTTCACAGCACTCACCATAGCACATACCCTCCCCGGTGTCCATAACTCCACCACCCTCTCCCTCTTCCCCTCCCCCCAGCAACCCTCAGTTTGTTTTGTGAGATTAAGAGTCTCTTAGGCTTGTCTCCCTCCCTTCCTACCTGCAAAACCCCCCACGTTGCATCTCCAGTTTCTCATATCAGGAAGATCACATGATAGTTGTCCTTCTCCGACTGACTTATTTTGCCAAGCATAATACCCTCTAGTTCCATCCACGTCATCGCAAATGGCAAGATTTCATTTCTTTTGATGGCTGCATAGTATTCCATTGTATATATACACCACATCTTCTTTATCCATTCATCTGTTAATGGACATCTAGGTTCTTTCCATAGTTTGGCTATTGTGGACATTGCTGCCATAAACATTCGGGTGCACGTGCCCCTTTGGATCACTATGTTTGTATCTTTAGGGTAAATACCCAGTAGTGCAATTGCTGGGTCGTAGGGTAGCTCTATTTTCAACTTTTTGAGGAACCTCCATGCTGTTTTCCAGAGTAGTTGCACCAGCTTGCATTCCCACCAACAGTGTAGGAGGGTTCCCCTTTCTCTGCATCCTTGCCAGCATCTTTCATTTCCTGACTTGTTAATTTTAGCCTTTCTGACTGGTGTGAGGTGGTATCTGATTGTGGTTTTGATTTGTATTTCCCTGATGCTGAGTGATGCGGAGCACTTTTTCAAGTGTCTGTTGGCCATCTGGATGTCTTCTTTGCAGAAATGTCTGTTCATGTCCTCTGCCCATTTCTTGATTGGATTATTTGTTCTTTGGGTGTTGAGTTTGCTAAGCTTTTTATAGATTTTGGATACAAGCCCTTTATCTGATATGTCATTTGCAAATATCTTCTCCCATTCTGTCAGTTGTCTTTTGGTTTTGTTAACTGTTTCCTTCGCTGTGCAAAAGCTTTTGATCTTGAGGAAGTCCCTTCATTTTTTGCCCTTGCTTCCCTTCGACCATAATTCTTGAAGCAATTTCCATCAAGATCCTGCTCTGGCTTCCCCTTAGGAGAAAACTCATCCTTCCAGAAATGCCATGACAACAGTGCCTGGTATCTTGGTGACGAGCAGGGGACTGAGTGAGCTCAGACCCACTCATGAGCTCACGGGACAGTCTGAGCAGCTGGGTCCTGGGACAGTGAGACAGTGTTGACCTCCACGTCCTCTCTCCTCTCTGTGAACACCTCAAGCCCACTGATTCTGAGAGGGCTCTGGCTGCCATTAATGGTGGCCGAGAACATCCCCTGAGCTGTCTTCCATGTACAATTTTTCTAGGGGATGAAGGTCGCTTGAGGCCCTCCTCCTGCTTTTTCTTCCTAGCACTGGTGACTCCACCTGCTGTAGCTTCTGCTCAACTGTGTGTGTGCAAATCCTCTGGCACTCCCACTTGAATGTGAGCTCTGTGAGAAGAGGGTTCTGCCTTGTTCACTGATGTATGCCAACCTGGCACACAGCAGCAACTTACAGGTATCCAGTGCACAAATGAATGCTGCCAGCAGGAAAGTGCGCTACTTGGATGTGTGTGCACTGGGAAACCAGCTCACGGCTGCCATTTTGAAAAACAACTGCACACAAATCCTCTGCCTCACAGAAATCTGCTAGAAGAATGGGGGCCTGTGCGACTCTAGTAATTTAGCCAGTGTCCTCTGGTAGTCTGGATGGTGCCTGTAGATTATTCACAATAAGACAATCCCTCAGGTTTTATGCTAAATGTGTATATCCACGACTTGTGCCAACTTCCAGGTTCAAAGACACAAGCTCTGGGGACTGGATGTGGCTTTAAGAGGGGGCTCTACTGACAGCTCTTGGGACTGGCTGGGTGCCAGTCCTCACTCAGACCCTGGGCCTGGCTCTGACCTCCTGCCACCAGCCTTGCTGGCCTAGGACCCTGCTGCCTTGGTCCTCCAGGCTCTAGGCTGAGGTCCTGACCTCAGGTTCTGCCAGCTTCCCTGGCCTTCCCTCCTCTTCTGTGTAGACCTGGGGCACCTGTTTGCCTGTGTGCTGGCCCAGCAGGTCCAGCATTCACGTCTGGAGGTGAAGGCATCTCCCCCCTTCTGTGGGGGGGTGCTGTTCCAGGAGGAAGGTGGAGTAACGAGATGGGGCACGGAAGAGGCCGGGGGGGCCTCTCCCCAACCTGCAGCCAACCCTACCTGGGCTCTTCTTCATAAGAGATCACGTGTGTCCTAGCTGCCCAATCTGGTCTGGGCTGGATTTGCTGCTGCTGTTTGCAGGGGAAAGCATCCCATAATGCCTCCCTCCCTGGCTCCCCCAGAAGCATCCGGGTGTCCCACAAATATCAAAGGCACGACCCCCCTGCGGGCTCCTTGACTCATCACTTTTCCACATTCCCAGCTACAAAAACGTGGGAGTTGGATTTCAGTCCTGGTTCCCAACCTTTCCTGCGTAGGGACTATTTTTTTTTTTCCGTAAGTGAGACAACATTCACGTATTACAAAATTCACCATTTTAACCATTTTGATGTACAGTTCAGTGGTTTGTCTGATCCACTGACTATGTCATGCCATTATTCCTTTCTAATTTCAGAACACGTTCACCATCTCCTAAAGAAAGCCCATACCCATTAGGCAGGCACTCCCTCCTGCCCCCTCTAGTCCCCAGCCCCTGGCCACCAGGAATCTGCTTCTGTCTCTTGGGATCTGCTTATTCTGGACATTCCATAGAAATGGATGGAATCACAGAATCTGTGGTTTTTCGTGTCTGACTTCTTTCACTCAGCATCGTGCTTCCAAGGTTCACTCAGTGTTGTAACATGTGTCAGCACTTTGCTCCTCTTTATGGCTGAATAATATTCCACAGTATGGCCAGGCCATGTTTCCTTTATCCATTCCTCATCTGGCAGACATCTGGGTTGTTTCTACTCTTTGACTGTGGTAAATCATGATGTGATGAACGTTCATGGACTCGTTTCCGTGTGAACACCTTCCGTGTGAACACCTGTTTCAGTTCTCCCGGGGAGAACTGCCGGGTCAGATGGCACGGCCACATTTAATCTTCTGAGGGGCTACCCGACTGTTTTCCGCAGCACCGAGGTCTAAATGTTTTGTTTGTTCTTTATTTTTTTTTTTAATTATGTTATGTTAATCACCATAAAAGACATCATTAGTTTTTGATGCAGTGTTCCAAGATTGTTTATATTATTGTGGTAAAAAACATACATGATAAAACTGACCGTCTTCACCATTCTTAGGTGCATAGTTCAATGGTGTTCGGGATATCTACACTGCTGTGAAACAGATCTCCACAACCTTTTCATCTTCCAGAACCAAAACTCTATGCCCACTGAACAGCAACTCCCTTTTTCCTCTTCCCCCAGACCTGCAACTCTGTTCTTTACCATCTCTGCATCTGCCTGCATTAGACACCGTGTACAAGTGGAACCACACAGTTTTGTCTATGCAGTTTTGTTTTTGTGGCTGGTTTATTTCACTTAGTGTTATGCCCTCCAGGTTCCTCCATGTTGTAGTGTGGGACAGGACTTCTGTCCCTTTTTAAGGTTGCGTAGTAATCCACTGTACGGACAGACCACACTCTGTTTCTCCATTCATCCGTCGATGGACATCTGGGTCGCTTTCACTTGCTGGATATCGGGAATAGTCCTGTTGTGAACCTGAGTGTGCAAATATCTCTTTGAGACCTTGTTTTCAACTCTTTTGGAGATACACCCAGAAGATGGCATGGGTTTCTTTTTAACATAAAAAGTTTTATGAGTCCTTATCCCGCAGATGTTTTGCTTTTGGTATCTAGACCCTTGTAGATCTTTACTCAAATCTGACATCTTCTCTAGATTAGGTGACCTATCAGGTCATGTCCAGCTCGAACTCTGACAATTCTGAGAATTTCTGTATTAAAACACCATCCCTATGATTCCAGTCCACATTCATTTTACACTAACGCCTTAGAAGGTGTACACAGCCAAAAACCAAAGTAAATCAAAAGAAGTCCACAAGTATAAAGAATTTTCTTCCTCCACACTGACCTTACCTCACTGACCTCTTTCTCTAGCTGGGAAGTAAGAAGTAATTAAGTTAATAAAGTTGGCTAACTCTTTTGCCTTTAAAGAATCAAAGTCTAAGCTGTTTATTACTGATTCACTGACGTATTTTCTGAGTGCTGTGCGTTTGAGAGAGTTGAAGTCAACAGAGTTGATGTAAACAGAAGGCTTAAGAATTTTAAGTGTAATCATTGTAACACAATAAACTCAATAAAGAGCTCTTGTTTCTATATAGTTATTCTTATGTGTAACCTTTAGAATGAAGTTATCGTTACACCTTTCATCCTATAGAACCCAAGCACTGGAGAGTTGACTTAAATTCAGTTCATATGTTTATGTAATAAGAAAACACTCTTGATAAACAGCGCAACCCTTTGAGTAATACCATAAAAACAAGAGAGTCCTCCGTTCCGAGAGGCTGACTCCGGCGCTGATGCCCGGCGCGGTGTCTGGAGGGGAAACGGATAGCTCGCCTTCCTTGCTTCCCTCTTTCCATCTGATAAGAAGCGCTCCTCCAGCGTGGGGGGAGCATGACAGCCTCACAAGGAGCTGGAGGCCCGTGGAGGGAGAGGGAGCAGGATCGGGGCGCCCGGAAGCGAATCCATCACACCTGGTTTCTGCACGGGCGGGAGAGCCGGACGCTGCGGAAGCATCACCCACGAGTGCATCCAGGCGCTGGAGGAAAGCCGGGTCTCAAGCACTTTCCTTCTCGTTCCCAAACTGCAGGAGTCCAGCCAAGCTCCCGTGACATATGGACGTCCATATGCTCCAAACCTCAGCGGGGCAGGGAGGCTTTGATTCACGACCTGCCAGACTCAGGCGTTCCGCTAGTGCCTGTCCAGGGCTCAGAGACTGAGTTCCTGGTGAGGCTGATGCCTGGGAGTTCTAGGACACAAAGTGTTTGGGTCACACACATCACGCTCTGGGTCTGTCCGGCGATTCCACGAACTTCCTCATGTACGCAGTTGCCCTCCTGTGGATCACCCTAATGCACACGAAGCTGCAGCTTTTGGAGGGAATGTTTCATTCATACCACACGTAACAGGAAAACCGGTACGGGGGGCCACCTCTAATCCATCAGCGACAAAGGCCATCCTTTGTGCTTAACACAGGGCCTCAGTGTTGTCAGGAAAATGTGATAAGCACGCACACCTCTTCTATTTATGTTTATTTTTTATCTGAAAAAACCCCAAACAAAATGAATTACACTTTTGCACTATTTACTATGTGGCTGCTCTGTTGGGGCCTCACAGTCCTCAGGGCTCTGAAGGAAGGAGCGGGGGCCCCTCCCACATACCCTGTGCCTCTTCAGCGGCTTCTAGCATCTTCCAAGATACAGGACACCAGCTAACGGGGTAACGAGTTCAATTCTCTAGTGTCATCCTCGATATATCCACACCCAGAACTGTGCTCAAATGTATTAGGAATAAATTTAACCTAACTTTTACAAAATGAACTTAACGTGATGGCTTAAAAAGCTCCCCACAGAAGAATTCCAGCGGCGGAGCCCCTACCCACAGAAGCCCAAGTGAACAGTAATAACACAAAAGAGCTCACCCTTCTCCTCCTCGTGTAAAGGCCTCATGAGCCATGTTACAAACACCAACGGTCTCATAAGATGTGACAAGATGCGTCCCTCCCCCACAAATCCCAAGAAAGTCATTAGAAAGTTAGATTTATATCCTGAATCACTAATGAGAAAGCTCACCTGAAGGGTATTTGGACCCTGAGATACTAGCTTATGTTAATAAAAGTCACAGCGATAGCAAGACATTGAACATACAGTTTATTTATCTAATATGCAAATACTCATTTTGGATCCAGTTTATAATTTATAAGACATTAGTAGAGTACCCATGTATATATTTAAAAATGAATATACATATACTGCAGGTGCGGGCCCCAAATTGATGGGTTGTGTGACCAACATATGGGCCCCACATCCCTGGATCAGGGTGTCTGCCCAGTTGAGCAGGAATACTGCTGCAGTGCTCAACCTGGGCAACGGTGCAGGCTGGCATGGAGAAAAGAGACACTCGCCTTGTAATTGTCATGCTCAATAAATTAGTATGCTGCCATTATTGTTGGTACATCGTTGGTGAAGCTGGGCACTGTCAACCGATGCTTACGGCACAACATGCTGCCTGCTTATTATGGGTTGAACTGTGTCCCCCAAAATTTCTAACTTAAAGTCCCCACCCTCAGTACCTCAAGATGTGACCTTATTTGGAAATGGGGTTATTGCTGGTGTAATTAGTTAAGATGAGGTCGCCCTGGAGTAGGATGGGTTCCTGATCCAACAGGACTGGTATCCTCACAAGACAGGGGAAGCCATACGAAGATCGCCGTCATGCTGTGACCAGCTAAGGAGCACCAGGTGCTGGGTCAGAGGCCTGGGATCCATCCTTCCCTGTTGCTTCAGAGGGAGCATGGCCCTGCTGACACCTTCCTCTCGAACGTCGGCCTCCAGAACTGCGAAAGACTGTTTCTGTTTGTGGGACTTGGTTCTGGCAGTCCTACGAAATGAACGCCCTGCCTCTTAAGGAAGGGAGGCAGCCAGCCCACAGGCGTTCTGCCTGCTCTAACCCGAGGGATGTGAGCGTGGGCTCTTCCGAGCCTTCAGGGAGGGAGGGAAGAGAGCAGACATCGGGACAGGCTGCAGGCTCCGTGAACGCAGGGATGTGGGGACCGGCCCCCACTCTGCCACCTTTCTGCTGCCCCAGCTGCCTCTGGCGGAACAATCCCTTTCATCACCCCCTGCGTGTACGAACGCGAGCCTTTCATCAGTGCCTCATGCCGCCTGCAGACAGAGCACACGGAGCTACGAGTCTCATGGGGGCAAACCCGACAGTGAGAGGTGGCCGACGGCGCCTAGAATCTCCCCTATTTCTCTCCCCAAGGCAGTCAAGGCCGTTCCCCACTATTCCCTCCACCACAGCATCGTGCCTCTCAGGCGTTCTGCTTCAGGCTCTGACGGCGCCTTCAGAACGGCCTCTCCCTGGAGGAGGCATTTGTCCATAAGCAGGTGACAACCACTTAGCCCCTTCCCCAGGACATTCCACGTCACTGGATGCCCCACCACATCAACACTCGGCCTTGGGCCCGGGGCAGGGGCCTGTGGCCTGCTGCAGCCCAACGTCTGGGTCACGGGCCCACCCACCAACACAGGGCACCCGGACCAGAACAGGTGCTGGGGGTTGGTGGGCGCTCAGCACCCCTAGCTCACTGGCATCTCCACACATCTCACAGAAAAGGACACATCTGTTCCAAACCAGCAAGAAGCCTGGACAGAAAAGATGATCTTGGAAAATAAGGATGGTGTTGAAATTGGTTGATTACATGGTTTAACCAAATTTTAAGCACACAGATAATGGCTTACAGAAAAAATCCCTAGTATATAGGTTGTGCCATCTCCTAAATTCAGAGTTTTAAATTTTTATGTTTTTTTTTTTAAAGAATTTATGTATTTATTTGGCAGAGAGAAAGAGCAGAAGCAGAGGGAGCAGGAGAGGGAGAAGCAGGGTCCCTGCTGAGCAGGGAGCCTGATGCACAACTCAATCCCAGGACCCCGACAACCTGAGCCAAGAGCAGACACCCAACTGACGAAGCACCCAGGCGTCCCTTGAATTTTTATTTTGTAAGAATTCATTTCAAGTGAGAGAACCATTAAACATGGCCATTTGGTGTCTGTTAGGACTGAACTGCTTTTCCCCAAAAGGATATGTAAAATCCTCACCCCCCTGGACCTCAGAATTGACCTCTGTAGGAAACAGGGTCTTTCTAGAAGTAATTGAGTTCAATGAAGTCATTTGGGTGAGCCCGAATCCAATGACTGACACCCCACCAAAAGGGCATCTTGGACACAGAGAGAGATGATGTGAACAGAGACAAGGACAGCACCATGGGGACAGAGCGCGGTGAGGCATCTAGGAGCCAAGGAATGCCGAAGGTTGCCAGCAAACCGCCGGAAGCCAGGAGGGAGCCTGGAACGGATCCTCCCTCGCAGCATCAGAGGGAACCAACCCTGGTGACACCTTGACCTTGGACTTTTAGCCTCCAGCACGGTGAGGAACTACAAGTGCAGTATTTCAGCCCCCCAGTTTGTGTTGTCACGGCGGCCCTGTAATAATAGAGCGTCCACAGGCAGTGGCTGTTTCAGGCAAGGGTTGGGGGAATGGTGAAAGCAGCAGGTGGAAACCCGACGAGAAGCAGGGGCTCCAGCGCCTGTGTGCTGGTCCACAGATGTGCGCAGAGCAGTGAAACACTGGTCCGGCTCCCACAGGTCGAACATGATGGTGCTCGGCTTTCTTATTTCAGCTTTTACACTGCAAACAAGCATCCTTTTCAGGGTCTCCACTGTAAAGATACTCCTTGTTTAATTATTAAAGATACGGGGGGAAGAACTTGGGAGATCTTGTTTGCAACAGTTACTGAGCTGCTTGCCTGTGAATTATATTCCATTTCTCCCTCTCTCTTTTAAGATTTTATTTGAGAGAGAGAAAGAGAGAGAATGAGTGGGAGGGAGTTGAAGGGCAGGGGGCGAAAGACAAGCAGACCCCCCGCTGAGCAGGGAGCCTGACACAGGGCTCCATCCCAGGACCCCGGGATCACGACCTGAGCCAAAGGCAGACGCTTAACCATCTGCGCCACCCCGGTGCCCCTATTAATTAAAATTCTTCTGCAAAGAACTGCCCCTTCTCCTCCTTCAATCATTCAATTGCTTATATCACTCTAAGAGTTTACTTCACTCTAAGAGTTATAATTTTTTCAATACTATCATTTCAATACTATCATTTCGTTGCAAACTGCTCTGGCGTTGGCCGTTCGGAGCGCCTACGGCTCGGCTTCTCTGTTGTCCGGACAAGCCCCATCCTTTACAGCACATTTCCTCATATTCGGCACTACGAGCTGTCCCAGGCTGATCTAGATTTCTCCTGTCCCAGCCCTGGAATTTGCCGCTTCTCCAAGGAATCCTGGTTTCCTCGATGGGGAGAAAAGTGTTTAGAATCAAGGATCTGGGCTCTAGGGATGCTCATGCTTACACGGTAACTCACATGGGTTACACGTAACTTACATGGATCCTCACGGGTGTTTCGGCTCTTTCGGTGAACACAGCAAGGGCGTCCCGGTATATGCGCCAGCCGCCCCATCCACCTCACCCCTGCACGGACTTACACGTCTGCATGTAGCTACTCTCCATCCATCCGACACTTAAAGCTGCGTTCAGACAAATACCGATTCTGATCCAGCAGCACGAAGCCCGTTCCGGTCTTCCTCCTTTCTAGCTGTAACCGCTCTTGGGCCATGAGAAACTTGGCTCTCGTTACCCACCACCCATTCACATACCTGTTGAACCCAGTGTACACACAAAGTCATTTCAGAATTGCTAACTCAAGCCCCTGTAAGAAACACATCGGCTAACCGGAGTAAACAGCATTTTTGGACAGTCTTTTGCCATTAGTCTTAGAGTCTCCAGTCAACACACTGTTTTCAACAATTATTTGGGTAAGGTGTTGTCTACCCCGGTCCTTGCAATGGGTTACAGTAATCATCTGTGTTATAATTAAGCTCGTCTATTACTGTTTGGGGTCCATTTTGGGTTTCTCCCACATGCTGGATAATTTGAATTGTTCATTTTCTGGGTATGTGAGGTCCTTCTTCTTCTTCTTCTTTTTAAAGATTTTATTTATTTATTTGAAAGAGTGTGAGCAAGAGAGAGAGAGAAAGAGAGTGCACAAGCCGGGGGAGGGACGGAGGGCGAGGGAGAAGCAGGCTCCCCACTGAGCCGGGAGCCCGCTGGGACCTGAGCTGAAGGCAGGTTAACTACTGAGCCATCCAGGCGTCCTGGTACATGAGGTTCTAAGTCAGAGCTGAAAAGACAGCCACACTGTAGAAGGACTGCATACTCTGTACCTTGTCCTCCCTATCGCCCCGTTCCCTCCACTGCTTTCCCACCAGCCCCACTGCACACCAACCAGCAGCCACTCAGGAAGTACTGGGGAATAATAATGAAGCCCAGTCCCCTTCTTGGAGATGAAGAGCCATCGGACTACCGCTCAGCTCGACGGGAATTCTTGGGTAGCATTTTAAAATTTCTTCTGCTTCCTTTTCTCCCTCCTTTTTAAAATGTAGCATCTCCAAAATAATTTGGCAGCCTAGGAAATGATTTGTAAATCTCTGGAAAATTAAGTAGCACAAATATTTGCAGGGAAAAAAATCATTCCGAGTAAAGGTTGTGTTTTTTTGTTTTGTCACGTAGTAAGGCTCTAGCTGTTCATTTTCTCTGTAATCAGGATTTGGTTTTTAGACTAATGAGGAAGGAAGTCACCAGAGATGAGTCAGTGAATGTAAAGCCAGTTCTAGAAATCTGGGAAGGAAAGCAAAGAGTCTTGCAAATGCGGACCTAAGGAGGAAACTGGCATCTGAGACTTTACACTTACCCAGGGGACACTTGGATCAAAACATGAAAAATAGTAAAACTTTAGGATTAGGGTAATGTGGATGGTGAAGTCACATCCCATGACATTTCCAAGCGAGTAATTAAATGTGTGACAAATTCTGCAGAGAAATAGGCCATTTTATATGTAAAGACATCCCCGTCCTCCACGACCTTGTACGACGACGCTCACACCATCTACTGACAGCAAAGCCGCGCGGACGACTCCCAGGCCTGAGGATATGGAAAAGCTTACGGGCGATCCAGAGTCAACAAGTTTAATTCATAGAGGGATCTGGATGGACATGCTACGCCTGTCAATACGCGGTGTATTTTGTGTCACGTCAGGGGAGCCCGTACCCTAGTCGGGACACATGTCTTCAAGTCAAAACAAAACGGGGGCTGAACCCCGGCCTCCTCACGAACCGGCTACGTATCATGGGGCCAGGCAACCTCCCTAAACTCCGGTTTCTTCATCTCGATAACAGGCCCAGTGATACCGACCTGTGGGTGGCGTGAGCTCTGAACCTGAAAAACTCAGTAAGCGCCCGCTGCAAACCAAGTGCGCCCTGGGGAAGCATGGCCATGTGGTTAATAGTGAGGACTCTGGGCTCTGCTGGAGCGCTGGCCCTGCCACTCACTGGCTGTGTGACCTTGGAAAAGTCACTGAACCTTTCTGAGCTGCTGAAGAGGGAGCAGTAACGTGAGGTGAGGATCATAACCAATAGCCAACTCAGAGAGCACGGGCAGCACACCGAGAAGGTATTAGGACCCGGTGAGCTGATACGGACAGAGCACAGAGAACGAGGCCAGAGGTACCACACTCTAGAAGACCGGCGAGGACGGCAGCTAGACTGATCCGGCCCGCCCGCCAGACGGACGAGGAGGCCATCGTGGAGCGGGTGATCTCTCACACAGAGTACTGGCCCGGAGTAGGTCTGGAAGGAGACCCGCTGGCCACCCCTGTCCACAGCTTCGGAGTGCTCAGAGGCTCACCCCATCTGTCTACTGCGTGTCCAGCGGTCCAACCCACAGCAGTCAAGAGCAAGGCTGAAGTCACGAGACAGCCGCTGACACACTCACAAGGAACACATTACAGCCATTCGGCTGCAGGGAGAAACCCCTTGCTCGTGTGCTACACAAACCCTACGCTGCAGTCAGCCTGCTGCAGAGTTCCTGGTTCCCCAGAGAACAGATCTTTGGAGGTGAGAGACGCTGGGCTCTGGAGAGCTGGGGAGCCTTCTCCTTTGTCTTGCAATCGCTCATCCTCTGAAATATGTATTCAAATTGCATGTCTCGGATAAAGGCTGTATTTCACCTCATGAAAAAAAAATCAATAGAAAGAAAACGAGTGGGCTGTTTTGTCTTTATTTCTAAACACGCTCATAAATTATCTACTCTCACTGTACTGACACTGTGTTTCAGAGGGAAAGAGCTTGCCCTACCTTACTCCACTTAAACTCACACAGACGAGAGTGTTCCGTTAACTCCCCAGGCAAGACTCTCTCTCTCTCTCTCTCGTTCTCTTTCTCCCCACGGAAGCACGGGATCCGCAGACGGGACCTCCCAGGTTCTCCAGCAGGGGGAATGACACAGACCCATACTCTCTTAAGCTTGATACTGAGATCAAGAATTTTCTAAAAACTGAAAACTTCCTTACAACCTGTATGGAGGCAAAAGTCAACCTGAACTGGCCCACGCCTGTAAGAGTGAAGAACCTGGGGCGCCTGGGTGGCTCAGTGGGTTGGGGCCTCTGCCTTCGGCTCAGGTCGTGATCCCAGGGTCCTGGGATTGAGCCCCGCATCGGGCTCTCGGCTCAGCTGGGAGCCTGCTTCCTCCTCTCTCTGCCTGCCTCTCTGCCTACTTGTGGTCTCTGTCTGTCAAATGGATATATAAATAAAATCTTTAAAAAAAAAAAAAAAGAGTGAAGAACCTACCTCCCTTGCTGTGAACATCACACACAGATCAAGTAAGACGCCCGAGGCCCCACTATGGGCGCTGGATGGAATGCGCGCTCTTTAATTCTCATAAGCCCCCTTCCCCCAAATGTCCCAAATCTGAAATAAACTGGGTCCCAAGGTTTTCAGGTATGGGACTGTGGACCTCTAGAAGAGCTACAGATGCTGTTCTGTTCTGTACAGATGCTGTGTGCAAACAGCCAGTGAGAAAGGGAATTTCAGAATCTTCCCTTAAATGCCGCCTTCTTTTCAAAGCAGAACTTGCGCCAAACCACAGTGAGGATCTCGTGATTTTAAATGGGCAATAACCACTCAGAAAAGACTTTGTCCCCAATTTTCCTTGCCCCTCAGGTGACCGCACTAGAACGTACATCCTATAAGATTCTACAGAAAACACTCAGTGGTATATACACACAGGGACACTCATGTCCTTTTACGGGACGCACATTCTTGGGAGCTACTCTTTCTTGGAAGCTGGGCCTCTTTGGACCCTGTCAGACCCTGGTTTAATTTCCCGATCCGTTCACTTGCAGGGCACTTGGTGTGAGCAAGTGTATAGCCCCTGCAGACACAGATTCCCTTGCAAAAGTTGGGGAGAACACTACCTCCTGTTCAGGGCTATTGGACTGAAGCAAAATAATGCAAAATAATGCCCCTGGCCCACAGAAACACAGGTCAGCTGGTTTCCACACTCTTCCCGCGCTTAGCTTCCTCCTCTGGTGAGACACTCTCGGGACAGGGTGGAAGGCGGGGCTCAGCGGTCCCCTTCCCCGTGGCAAGCGCCGACAGAGGGGACGCACTTACCTACGACGGGTGGAAGGAAATGGATGTGTATGGAGGTTCTGGACCCAAACCCGGCACCAGAAGCTCTGAGGATAACGGAGTAAACTGAGCCGGGGGCACGTCAGACAGACGAGCTGTCGGGGACCAGGGGAGCCAGGGACAGAGATGTCATTTAAGGACACCTGGGCACTCATAAGGGCGTGGCCTCGCTGGTTTGGATTTGGGTGCCGAATGGAAGAGTCCAGACGTGTGTGCACGGTTTTAAACCAATAGTTCTCTCTCTTGGCTACAAGGTGCCACTCCCACCCCAGAGAATCAACTAGAACGGCACGTTCGAAGGTCTCAAGGTGATTTCAATACTGTCGTGGGAAGTCGAGGCCACTGCACACAGAAGGATGGCAGGTGCTCCAGGAGCCTGGTGTCTCCCGTCTGGGGGGACAGAGCCTCACTGATTAGGAAAGGAAAAACACACAGTGCAGGGCCCCACGATGTGAGAGGTTATCAGAAGGCCGGAGAAGAGAACAAATGTTAATGTTTAACCAAGTCACGGCTGTCCGGAGAACAAACCGGAGCGTGCCGCATTCTCACCTGGGGCTTTCCCACTCCTGGTCGTCCTTGTCTTTCTCTTCTTTGGTGTCTCCTGAATGCGGGTGTTTCTGCACAATGCGCATTCCGCCAGCTTTCACTAAAACGAAAACAGAGTGGGGTGTGATGGACCTGGCAGGGGACCAGGGGAACAACCCCGGAAGCTTTCAGTGGACCCGGAGCCACGAGCTGGTCCAGATAAGCCGGCAGCGCCAGGGATGAACCACAGAGGTTCCTGTTGTTGAGGGACATTTGGTAGGATGTGGCAGTCAACGCAAACTTTTACTCCAGACCCACTTAGAAACCTCGTAAGGCTCCTGCTGGCTCTGTTTGTTTCTTACAAGGACTTCCTAAGAGCAGTACCAACCACGCGGAGAAAGTGGCTGCTTGCTTTAGGTTTTCGATACAACAGGGTCCCCCTTAATTCCTGCCCTGTGACCTTTTCTCAAACACCGATGATGCTTCTGATGGGGCGATACAGCCCCCCGGGGGGACACAGGACAGTCCCAGAGCCCACTGAGATGGCAGCCAGGGACGTCTGTGGCAGCCTTTCCCAAACTGTGTTGGCAAGCCTCAGTGTTGGCACATGTTAACTTTTAAACATGGCCTTAGGGACATATAATTCACATACAATATGAGTCACTCATTTAGGGAGTGCAGAGCTAGGCTCTGAACGTACTCGGGGCTGTGCAACCGTCATCACAACCATCACCTCAATTAGTTCCAGCCCACTGCCATGAGCCCAGACAGAAACCCCAACTCCGTGAACAGTCGCTCCCCAGCCCCTCCCCCAGCTCCTGGTAACCCCTCCTCCGGGCTTGCCTGTTCTGCGTATTCATTTTTTTAAAAAAGATTTTATTTATTTATTTGACAGACAAGTAGGCAGAGACGCAGGCAGAGAGAGAGGGGGAAGCAGGCTCCCTGCTGAGCAGAGAGCCTGATGCGGGGCTCGATCCCAGGACCCTGGGATCATGACCTGAGCCGAAGGCAGAGGCTTAACCTACTGAGCCACCCAGGCGCCCCGTTCTGCGTATTCGACCCCCTTCTTTCACTCTGCATGTTTCCAAGGTTTACCCAGGGGGCAGGCCGTCAAACATTCCTTCTCAAGGCACAATCACAGTCTACTGCATGGACAGACCACGTTTTATTTACCCCTTCATCTGTGGATGGACATTGAGGCTGTTTCTACCTTTTGACTATTATGCATAGGGCAGCTGTGAAGAACTTGTGTACAAGTTTTTATGTGGATACATGGACATACACGTTCATTTCCTTAGGTACAGACCTAGGAGTGGAGGAGCTGGGTTACACAGTAACTCTCTATCCTTCTGGGAAGCTGCCGAATGCCTTTCCAAAGCCACAGGATCATCTTACATTCCAATCCGTTGGAGCATTCCAATTTCTCCCCATGCTTGCCAATGTTAGCTGTTGTCCAACTTTCAAATTACGGCCACTGTAGTGGGAGTGGAATATTATCTTACTGTGGTTTGATTTGTGTTTTCTTGATGGCTAATATGTTAATACTGCTTTGTAAGAAAACTAACCAACCCCCGCCCCCCTAAAATGGGGAATCGAGGATCTTAGTGTTGGAAATGTGCAGTTGAACACATTATATGGGTATCCTCAAGACATATTTCCTTGGCCTCTAGCATGCCTCTTAAGCTTTATGGGGGACACCGAGCGAAACGCCTTTCCCAAACTCATCTGACCCCACAACTTTCCCCACCCCAGTAATGCTGGTTATTATCCTTTACGACTTCAGTGTTCCACAGAATAGAGTCTGGAAATGCTGGCCTTGTATCAAAAAGCCAGCTTCATGTGACTGTCACCAGCATGGGCTTTGGGCTCGGTCAGCTACAACACGTCCTCAGCTATAGGTCTCAGACCGTTCAGTCCCTCAAAGCCTTGCTGCTTCATCCGCAGAAAGGGGTAAGCGCTGCATCCTAAGATCTTTAGGTAAAAGAAGCTGTCTAAACCTTCCGCCTGATGATATTTGGAGGTGAGGCCTTTGGAAGGTGATTAGGTCAGGAGGGTAGAGCCCTCCTGAATGGGATTAGGGCCCTTGTAAAAAAGACACCCCTCCCTCCACACCCCCAGCACCCCCGGAGGCGCCTTGTCCTCTCCCCCACGTAAGGACGTGGAAAAAGACTGCGGTCTGTGAGCCAGGCAGCGGGCCCTCACTGGGCCCCAGATCTGCTGGTGCCTGGGCCTTGGACTTCTACCCTCCAGACGTACGAGAAATCTCTGTTCTTTACAAACCACCCATCTGTGGGACTGTGTTATAGGGAGTAAGACGGAGGTGTTGGAAGCTTCTGGGCACAGGTGAAAAGCAGAGCTGCGTGAACTGCATTCACTGGCCCCCGGTTCGTGGCATCCTCCCTCCTCGGGTCAGCTACCCGCCAGGTGCCACAGCCCAGCTCCGATCACGCAGCCCGCCAGCCAGCCTGTCAGGCCACGTCCTCTGCTGTGACAAACTGGGTTGGGCCGTGCCGCATTAAGAAAAGTCCAGGACTACGAGTCTCCTTCGGATGCGAACGGAGGGAGAAGGTGGAAAACGCCCCGAGGCTCACTCAGTTCGAGGCTGTCCGCTTCCCATTTCCCAGGGAGGCTCTGCGGGCCCCTGCCTTCAGGAAGCAGATGGCGCCCATTGCGTGGCTAATGGTCCCTAGCAGCAGGCTGCTGCAAAAATCCAAGGCAGAGGACAGGTGACGAAAAGGACTCTGGAAAACCAGGTATCTGTTGTCACCACTAATTCTTTTGAAGGGGACCTCCCGCTTCGGAAAGAAGGAAATATAATCCTGTTTGGTTAATTCTTCCCCAAATCTGCTTTTTATCCCATCTACTGATTTTTATTTTACATCATTTTATTTTCCATTTCTAGAGCTTTTATTTCCCTGTCAGATTCACCGCATCTTTATTTGATAGGGTCTTAGTCATTCCTCATGGTTTTAATTCTTTTCCATATTTAATCATTTTAGGCATACTGGTTTTGTAGTTGTACATTTGATTATTTTATGATCTGAGGTCCTCTGCTTCTTTTGTCTGCTGAGTCCCCTCTCGTGGTGGTGACTACAGATTCTGAGCTTTCCTTCGGTAAGGCTCTCTCTGCAGGGATCCTCTGGGGCCGGGAGCGTACGCAGCCTCCCTTTGGAGAGATGCTCGACATACTTCTGTCAAACCAGGAGTAGAGGCACCTGCAAATCCTTTTTATGTCTGATTTCTCAGAACAGGACCTGAGAAACAGCCCACGTAAAGGGAGGCCTGCGTTGACAAAGTCTTAGGGAGACTTTCTTGTCCCGCTGCCCGGAGCCCAGGTGGAAAGCGATCAGAGTCGGTCCTCCCGCTGTGTTGCTGGCCGCAGAGGCTCGGCCTCGCTCCAGAGGCTTGGCTTCTGAGCCCCGCGCTGTACCATGGGGTCTTGGGTTAAATGAAGCCAGTTCGGGTGGGCCCGAACCCAATCGACTGCTGTCTTTACATGAGGAGGAAGAGAAACCAGGTCACCCCCTGTCTCGTGTGGGCCTGCGATCTGTGCTAACAGTACTGAATTTCAGTTTCTTCCGGTGTGGTTCCTAGGGATTTCCCTCCCTCTGGGCTCAGATGTTTTTTTAAAAGGAAAGAAAACAAAAACACCATTGCAGGTGGCTTATCAAGGTATTTCTGGTTGGGTAGTCAGTCAAACCTCAAGAAACAGAAACGGAAATAAAATTCTGTAGCTATGTTAAGATAATTTTCTACTCTTTTGAAATGTAAGTGTGTCTCTGGCCGAAGGAGGGGGCTGGAAGAATTGTCCCTTACACTTTTTTAAAACTTCATTTCCTCCCATTCCTGCCACCCTTCGCGCACACCCATTAAGAACTGGTTAGAGGCACTGCTATGGGCTGAGCTGTGTTCCAAAAACTCATGGGTTGAAGCCCTCACCCCTATAACCTCAGACTGTGACTGTATTTGCAGACAGAGGAGAAACCGGACTTGTGGGCACCCTGATCTTAGTCCCCCAGCCTCTAGAACTGCAGATTTCTGTGGTTTAAGCCCCCCAGCCGGCGGATTTTGTTACAGCAGCCAGAGCAGACGAATATCCGTTAAGAGAGGATGTCCAGGGGCGCTCGGGTGGCTCAGTGGGTTAAGCCTCTGCCTTCGGCTCAGGTCATGATCTCAGGGTCCTGGGATTGAGCCCCACATCCAGCTCTCTGCTCAGCAGGGAGCCTGCTTCCCCCACCTCTCTCTCTGCCTGCGTCTCTCCTACTTGTGATCTCTGTCAAATAAATAAAGAAACTCTTTAAAAAAAAATAAAAGAGGATGTCTGAATCATCTCAACTTGGCAGACCTCAAACTTTAAAACAACTCACAGACATGCCCTGTAAAGGGGCTGAAGGGAAAAAGAGCGTGTCACTAACTACAAAGAAGACTGATGATGAGGGTCAAGGTGACCTTTGAAGTAAGCCTGAGCCCAGCCCCCCCCCCACTGACTACACATGTCAAGGCTCAGTCACCCCCCCTCATTAGTGCTTCATTTAATTCGGCTTATAAAAAGAATTAACTTCATCAATCCCTCACAGTGTGTGTGGTGATTAATGCCGCAATAAAAAGTGGCAATAACAGTAATAACTCAATGCCGAGACGGGTTCATCTGAACTTGCAACACTGCCACAATGTATGATGGCAACATATTTATCGTGATTGTTTTACCTGTCAGAGGGACTCTCCCTTGTGAAAAATACAAAGGCAGAGTTATTTCTGCAAAAATCTTAGCAGAATGACTTGCAAATATAAGATAAAAATACTGTTTTTATGAGACATTAGGAAAAAAAAAAAAGAACTCGGATTGGTGTAGTGGTTGTTACTCAAAGAAGAGCTCTGAACTGAAAAGGATACCAAACGCCGGATCTAGTATTAGCGGAAACGCTCTGCAGACGACGAGGACATGGGTCCCGAAGGCAGACTCCCGAGCTCAAAGCCTAGCTCTGCCTGCCGTGTGCATGTGTGGCTGTGTGTGTGTTTGTGTGTGTGTGCACGTGTGTACGGCTGGGCACGGAGCTGGTGCCCTCTGTGCCTCCGGTGCTCCATCTGTGAAGAAAGGGTGACCGCGCTCTCCCCGCCAGGGGTTTGCCAAGGACCAAATGAGTTAGCACATGGGCAACGCTTCCCACCAGGCCCAGCACCTGGCAACTGGCAAGTTCTCGACTGTTCGCTACTCTTACTAGATGGTTTTAACAATCAGCATCTAGGACTTAGTCTGTGTCCTTGGTGCTTTCATGTCCCTCTTGACTGTTTCCTGGGGATGGCAGCAGGGACCTGTGGGGATGGAGGGGAGTGAGACCCCGGGAAGCTGCTCTCCCTGTGGCCCACTGACGTGGTTGGCTAAGCATCCCTAGGAGTTGTCATTGTATCACCAGCCAAGGGTGGAAGCTTCTGGAGAATCACAGATTCTGAATAATGCTTCGACACAGCACTGCTACGTGCAGGCCCCTTCCTCACCGCCCAGACGTGACTCTAGAGAGAGGATCCCGCGCGGTGAAGAGGGCCGGCCACCCGGTCGGAGCCGCCCAAGCAGCCAGCCCGGAGCTGGATCGGACCCTGGCCGCCTGCACCCTTCGTCACACCCTGCAGGCCTTTCCTGGCTTGGACCTTCCGGGAAACCGAGAGCATCATCGCCCCTCCGAGAAACACAGAGTGACGGCCAAGGGCAGGCTCTGGTGATTACGTCCCCCAGGAGAGGGAGAGGAGGAGTTTGACATTCAAAGCTCTGCACAACGGCTTCCTGCCTACGGGATGAAGGGAGGGAGGAAGCCTCCTGCGTGGTCGGCCTTTGCCAGGTAAGGAGTACTGGGGAGGCAGCTGACTTGTCCTCCTGCGGCTGGGGCATCCCCTCGGTGTCAGGGTGTCCAGCTGTAAGCGGTTCACTGACAGCTTTCTCTGTCGCGCTCAGGAGCAGGCTGGAAATATCCACAGCTGCAGGTTGGGCCGGGGGACAAGCAGGCTCCCCCTAGGGCTAGTCACGACTCAGCCCGGCTCCTGACCCTGAAGCACTGGCTGCAGGAGCCGCCGCATGACCAGCAGGTGTGCGCCACCCGCTTTCTTACCGGGAAAGAGTGACCGCATGTTACTGGCAGGTCTCACCTCCCGGACGAAGAGAAAGGACAGTTGTGTTATTTTAAGGCTCAAGTTTCTTGTGCTGTGCCTACAGCAGCCACAGGTAAGCGATGCAGTGACAGATGTAGGCCACAGGTGTCCCCATAAGCCCCCACTCACCGTCTCCTGCACACAGGCCACGCAACGGCGGGCCTTGGCCTCTGCATTGTTCCTTGCAGGAAGGCTCCCGGGAAAGGAAACACACCTGCCCTCATTCAGCCCAGCCCCTGAGGTTCTGGTCGTCTGTAAACAACAGTGACCCCACTGGACTCCCTCAGCTGACTGTGACTAGTGCTTTGTACTTGGATGTGACTGTAACCAGCACAGCACTCGACACAATCGTGAGTGCTCCCTACAAAAACAGAAAGACTTCCCACACTGGGAAGTGGAAAACGTTCCCCAAATCACGAAAAAAATGCACGGGGCAGCGTGTGGGATGGACAGAGCGCAGGCAGGAGGACACCACCAAGTACGGAAGAATGAAAACTCTAAGCTATGTTTTAGAAATGCTGCGTTCCACCCCGACGGGAACTTTTTGAAAAAAATGCAGTGACCAGAAGGGTCTTTTTTTTTTTTTCTTTTCTTTTTTTCTTGGCATGTCGGGAGCAAAAGCCGAGTTTCCCATACTCCGTAAGCATTAGTTAGTGACTGGATGGAGGGACCGTGCTTAGCAAATCTGTGACTGAACGTTTACTATAATAAAAGACACATTAGTCGTCCACTGCTGGCCAGAGAGTGGCCTAGACAATCTGAAAACCGTCCTGCAGGAGACGATTTAGGAAGAATTATCACCCACAACCTTTTAAATGGATCCTTAACTCAAGTTTGAATGATTAATGTAACAGAGAATTTAATGATCCTGAAGTTACTGAAAAAAGTAATCTGTTTTCCATTTCACTTTAACTAAACACAATCGTGTTTATATTTCCACTTGATTCAGTTCTGGAAGGAACAGAAAGTCTACTTTTGAAAGGGAACCATATGTAAAATTAGTAATGCGCAGAGCTACCACACTAGACTTAGGAGAACTTTACTGACATATGGTTTTGGCTACCCTGGGAAACGGAGGGGAACGGGGCCAGCAAAATGTATTTAACAGACTTTATCCACGTTGTCACCACAAACTCCCAAAGACAGGCAGGCACGAGTAACAGCGTGGCTCACAGTTCCGTTCCCCATGCTGCCCAGGCGTCCCGGTCCTATTACTTGATGGAACAGAACCTTGCTAGCAAATTCTCACTTTGCTAATCTGAAATGGCCATCTCAGCCCATTTCTCCAAGGATGCTTTGTAGTGGAGAGCAGTGGAGAGTCTCAAGTCATTAAGACGTCAGGACTTTTACTGAGAGCCCCGATGACAGCGCCCTGCGGGGTGAGGGAGAGCCTTCGGCCCCTTTAGCTCAAGCTGGTACTCAAGGTGGTGGCCTGGGCCACGTCAGGGAGTTACTCAGTTTCCCTCTGCCTCTCCCATGAAGACAGGAGGCCCACATGTTACTAAACTTCTGTTTTTCTCTAGTTAATCTGCCACAAGTCTAGAAGGGTGGAGGGAAACACCAGCCCGCTGCAACACCCAGCACCCGTCAGTTACTACTTCCACCACTAACATGCTACCTGAACCGGCCGAGAGCCCCTTGCGTCACTAGTACACACTGGACAGGGCTCAGAAGTAGAGGGACGGGCGGACCCTGCAGGCTCTGAGTGCAGAGTCTGCCTGTCCCTCTCCCTCTGCTCCTACCCCTGCTCCCACCCCTTGCCCCGTGTGTGTGCATGCTTTCTTTCAAATAAATAAAATCTTAAAAAGAAAAAAAAAAGAAGACTCAGCCCGGAAGCAAGGAGAAGAGAGGCGAACAGGTGGAGGTTAAGCGTGATAATAAGGCAATGGGGTGCTGTGGGGATGCACATGAGGGCGCCTGGTTCAGACAGCAGGGAGGGAAACATCAAAGGACATGAAGATGGTTACGAGAGAGCATTTTATTGTTTCCAATTGAGGATTTAAGCACAAGTCTTTGTTGCCCAGCTTAAGCACTTAATGAAAGGGTTCCCAAAGTTTTTAAAGCTGTTATTTTGATTTATGAACTGTGCTCTTGGCTACCTTTAAAAGGTTATTCTTTATTATAGTGGGTTGTCGTTTTTTGGTTTATTTTTTAATAACATCTACTCCGCAGAACTGCCTCCTCGCTGGTCATGCCAGAGTCGGCACAGACACCCTGAGCTTTCCTGCTGGAGCCTCTATGATACAGGGAAAGGCACTGAGGGGCAGTGCTGGGAAACAAAATGCTTCAAGCAGCAAAGGGGCCTCTTTCCAACCTGTACCCCTGGGCCAGGATGCCAGGCCCTTCCTCCAACTCTGGCCAAGAGTGACTGGTCTTGTCAGGATGACAGTGACAGATCCTTATGTAGCATTTGCTTGACTGGGGCCCCACAGGCTAGGGGGCCTGTACTGAAGTCACTTGAGGAGTTCACCTGTGGGATTAAACGCCCTTTTGGAGCTGGTCCTGAGTCTTTCCTGGAGGAAGGTCAGCTGGGCCAAACCTCCCGTTTGAAAGAATAGCAAAACTGAGCCCTAGCGAAGACATGGGCCTCAAAACTTAGAATCCAAGTTCATTGCTCACCAGCACAAATAAGTTGGTGCCTTGATCCTCAGGGCATAAATAAGCTATTTAACCTGTAATTCACAAAGCCTGGCTGTTACAATTCAAAGGCAATCTGGGTCCTTTATGAGGTTTCTCCCAGGGAGTTAATATGTACAGTTTATACCTCTGATCTTAAAAGTCTCATCTGGATAGCCATCGCACATGGATGTGTCTCTCCACGCAGTTTTATTACGGCGACTCTGATTTGGTATGGCTCCACCTTTAATGCCACTCAACAGCCAGGGACAGGGGAGTCATGGCAGACTCCTGCCACGTTGTCCAAGGCCGTGGAGTGTGACTAGAGGTGTTTCCTCCCGCGGGACGCCCCAGGTCAGCGGGCAGCTGGGTGTGGATCAATAGCAGTAGAACTAAAGGTCAGAGTTATCTTAAAAGAAATCCCTGAGCTTCTCTCCCTTTTTTGTAACTAAAGCAACGCAAAGAGCCCCAAAGCACAGCAGAGCTGTCTTCGCAAATCCCATGCCCTCCGTGCCAGCCCCTTCCACACGGGTCGGCGGTTCTTCTTCCCTGTGCCACTCACTCCTGCGGACAGCCTCCTGCGCCCGTGAAAAAGTACCACATACTCCGGAATGCAACTAATTTAAAAGCTGCTTTGCTGTCCCTGTTGAGGCGGAGTTAGAGCCCTATGGTGGGGAGGGCAGAGGGCGATCGCGCCCTCCTGTGTAACAAGAAGGGGCGCAGACGGGGGGGGGGGGGGGGCGCCTGGGTGGCTCAGGGGGTTAAAGCCTCTGCCTTCGGCTCAGGTCATGATCTCAGGGTCCTGGGATCGAGCCCCGCATCGGGCTCTCTGCTCAGCAGGGAGCCTGCTTCCCCCCTCTCTCTCTGCCTGCCTCTCTGCCTACTTGTGATCTCTCTCTGTCAAATAAATAAAATCTTAAAAAAAAAAAAAAGAAGGGGCGCAGACGACCCCCAAAGCAGCCACGTTTCCCCGGGGCTTGTTCCGGGAGACCGAGCGCAGCACTCGCGGTGCAACCAAGATCCTTGAAAGAAGCCCCCGCACCGAGGGACTGCGGCGGGTGACTGCACCCGGGACGGACCGCGGCGGGTGGCCTCTGCGTCCCCAGCAGGGTCCTTCCGCGCGGAGGGACTGTCCGGCCTCCGCGGAGCAGCAGACATCGCGGGGCTCGCAGGGCGCGAGAACGAACGGAGCCGCGCTCGCGGAGGCGGCGGCCCGGACACGCAGCCTGCTGAGACTCGGGTACATTTTTACGAAAAATGGCTCTTTCCTGGGTTTGACTTCCTTGGCTCCGAAGTCTAGGACTTGAAGAAGAAAAAAAAAAAAGAGCTCACGGAAAAAACCCTTCAGAGAAGCTGAACGCGAAAGAGTCAACGAGGGGGACGCCGCAGCGAGGGATTAAGGATAAAAACTCTTTCTGCGCCTCTGGTTCCCTCGTCGGGACGACACGCGGCCGGCCCACCAGCCGTCAGCCCCGCGACACTACGGGCCGGACGGTCGTCGCTCCGGCGGCTCGTTCCCCAGGACAGCTGCGACCGGAGCGCGCGCGGGGCGCAAACTTTTGGGGAAGTCGGGCACGCGGGCTGCTCCCCGCCGCGCCGACCGGCACCAGACTCCCCCAGGCGGGCGAGGCTGCGGACCCTGCGCGCCCGGGGTCCAGGCAGCGCGGGCCGAGCGGGGCCGCAGAGCCCCCGAGCGGCCCCCAGAGCCCGCCGCCCCCTCCGCGCCCCGCGCCCGCGCCCGCGCCCGCGGGTTCGAGCCCGCCCTCGCGCCCCGCGGCAGGACAGAAAGTGGGAACGAGTCAGTACCGGCGGGCGGGTGTCCGGCTTTCGTCTCTAGCTTCCCCTCGGGAGGCGAAGACATGATGCGACCGCGTGTCCGAGGGGCTGGGACGGCGACGACGGAGACAGCGGGCCAGCGGGCCGGGCGACAGGAGCGCGCGAGCGGGAGCGCCGGACGGCCGGGGAGGCGCGCGCGGGAGGCGACGGGGCCGCGCACGGAGGCGGTGACTGCCGGCCCCGGTAGGGGGCGCGGCCGGCGCGCGCCGACGTGGCGCGTCCCGCCCACCCGCGGCTGCGCGTTGTCGTCACTGAGCCTGGCCCCGCCCCGCCGGCTCCCTGCGCTTGCAGAGTGCGGAGCTTGCGCAGTGGGCAGCGCCACGTAGGAAGCGGTGGCCCGGGGCGCGGGAGGAGGAACGAGGGCGAGGGCTGTGTTTGTGGTGAAGGAGGCGGGGCTGGTACTGGCACGGGTTGCAGGCGGAGGTTGAAATGGCCCAGCTGGAGGGTGGCACCTTCCCGGAGCTTCGTCCACCGACCCGCCTGATGGACGGTGTCGGCGGTGGGGCACCGTCGGGGGCAGATGTAGGTGATCTGGGGACCGGCCGGTCTGCCAGATGCCTTCGTCCAGCTCACGCTGGGAGCGACTAATCACGTGCGGAAATGAGACCCCAGGGGGGACCGACCAGGAGTCTCAAGATTGTAGGAATTTGTTAAAAGACGTTGCAAATGGGACTGCTCCCCCCCCACCCCCCGCCGCCCCGGGAGAAAGAGCGCTGTGAAGCCAGGAGTTCTTGGACTGTTGCGTCCGTGCCTCCTGGGTGCCGTCTTCTTTTGCGATGGATCTCTTGATTCTGTCCAAAGCGGATCCCGCGCTCGCCTGTCCTGGTTCGCATCCTTCCCGCCTCCTCAAGTGCTTTGCGAGGATCAGATCTCCCCTCCGGCACCATCAATCGCTCCTTGCCAAGTTAGCGTCAGACATGCCCAGTGTCTTTAGAGAAGGAAACACCAGCATCTCTCTTGGCTCTACATCTACTTTTGACGATACAATTGATGAAAGAGGTTGAGCACCTCACCCACTTTTATCCCTCAGTCCAAATCCGTCTGGTGGATCCCCCAGCTGCCCAGAGGCTGCGGCCAAACAGGGACTTTTCTTTTGTCCAGGTTACTTAACGACCTCAATGCTGCCTGGTCCAGTGGTCACTCTTTCACTGTCACCCCTCTTGACCTCTCCGCAGCACTTCACCTAGACGACCCTCTACCTCCTTAGCTTTAGGGATGCCACATCCCTGCCTTGACATTCAGTGTTCTGGCGGGTGGTTGGCTGCTAACACTGTGGGGTGTGTTGGCTTTTCTTCTTGATCATAAACACTTGGGTATTATAAGGCTCAGCGCCAGCCTTCTTCTCTGAACTTGGCTTCAGTGGTCCCCTGCAGGCCCACGGGTATGACCGTCACCCATATGCTTATAAATACCAAATCTGCAAACCCATTTCTTTACCCTTGCTCCTTCACTAAGCTTCAGAGTGCCTCCCTCTGGATGTCTATCGCAGCACTGCCCAGATCCGCATCGCAGCATGCCTAGAAGTGCACGTTCTGCCCCTGTGTCCCAGGCTTTCTCCCCACGTTTCAACAGCATTAATAGCAAGACAGCTGTTGGCCAGATGACAGTCATGATATACTTGTCATTCCCTTACATTCATTCACATCAAAACTCACAGACAGGTGTCAGCAGCTTAGAAGAAAATCTAAAATAAATAGAGCACTCTTTTTAAGACATGCTGCATCACTAACACACTTAGTGGAACAGAGTGAGAAAATCCATGGACGCTACTGATTTGGATTCTGAATGGAAAGGCCCTTTAAGGATACCTAACCAATTAATTGTGTGAATATTTTCTTTTTTATGTGTGTAATGAGTGCTGTATTATTTAAAACTCATGTTTTACTAAGTCTAAAAGAACCATTTCTAAGAAGTATACCATTTCTGGGTTCAAAACATTTTGTTATAGTTTAATTGGCAGCATTTTTGCCTTTAGTGATATATAAATGATAACATTTTCTCTCCTGTGACATGTGGCGTTCCTAGGGAATCCCTGGGTAAAAGAAGGAGCCTTCTGAGGAGGGAGTCAAGCTACCCGTGGGCCTTGCTGGCCCCGCTGGGCTTCCCTGAGGCCTTAGACGATCCATTTCTTTGCCTAAGGCCTGTTCTGGGTCTACACTGATTGGAACACTCTGGTATAATCATCAGGTCTAGTTTTACTTGTTGAAAGCAGAATTCCTGATTCACCCACCTACCTCACAATACTTTCGAACCTAGAATAGCTCCAAACTACAGTGTGGGGTAACTCCCTAATCAATAGCATTGCTATTGAAGAAGGTGTGGTTGTGTAAGCAACTTGGCTTGGGAAAACCACCCATGCTTCCCAGCCTCCCTTGTAGCTGGGAGTTGGGGGCAAATTCTACCACTGGAATGTAAGTGAGAATTTGTTGGGAGATTTCTGGCAAAATTTTGCATGTTGAGGGGCACCTGGGTGGTTCAGTTGGTTGAGTGTCTAACTCTTGATTTCGGCTCAGGTCACAATCTCAGGGTCTTGGGATCGAGCCCTGGGTCGGGACTATGCACTCAGCACAGAGTCTGCTTGAGATTCTCTCTCTCTCTCTGGTCCCCCTTAAAACAAATAAAATCTTAAAAAAAATATTTTTTTTGCGTGCTTGATATGCAGACTACCCTTCCTCTCATTGACTTCACTGTTCATATTGCCTTGAATTCAGACAGAACGTGGAAGACAGAGGAATCACATTGCAAGCAGGAGGCGAGTAAAGCTGTGCATGCCAAATGACGATCAGAGGCGTGTGGCCTGTGGGATGTGAGGTCCCATGGAGGCTCTGCAGAGCAATGGACCCCACTTCTAGACTATTCTGTTGTGTGGAAGACAAACCCCTCTTAGATCAAGTCTCCTTGGTTGGTGTCTTTAGATGTAGCCAAATGCAGCCCCCAACACATGGTCTCCCAGGCCCTGCATGATGGGGCCATGCCCACCTCTAGGAGCTCATGTTTCTTGCCTCCTCTGGCCACCCTGGCCTTTCTGATACTCCTTTAATGTGCCAAGCCAATACTTCCCTCTGGGTCTTACCATTAACTGTTCCCTCCACTAGGAACCGCCTCTCTCAGATCCTTGCACAACTCGCTCCTTCTTATTTGGAGTCACGTTTTCTATAGGGCCTACTCTGCCCACCAGATCTGAAGAAGCCAACCCAGGTACTCGACTCTCAACCCTCGTGATCACAGCACTTTGTCCTCATTCAAAATTCCTCTTCCATCTTCTGGGCATTAGCTCTCTGTCTTCCTGACTATAACACCGGTTGAGCATCAGCCCCATGAGGGGAGAGACCTTGTCCACTTTTCCCACTGCATGGGCAGCATCTAAAACCAAAAAGCATTCAGTGTGTGTTCTCCCCCATAATTCCAGAGCCTGGATACATTTAATTTCTCACAGCTGTTACCAAAATGAAGAGCAGCAAATTAGGACTATGCAGAGAATGAAAATATACCTAATATGTAGGGTACCATCAATACAGATGGCCACATATCCTTCCTAACATTTACTTCCACCATGCACATGGCTGTGGATGCACATGTGTATGTGCATGTGTATGTGTATGTGTGGGTGTGTTAAGCCCCACCAGTCCCAGATGCTGAGGAAAAATGCCAGGTAACATCCATGGGAAGGTTCCCATGTCACCATGCACACCCAGGTTTTATTAGAATTGCCAAGTGACTATTCTTATTTGAAGCTCACTCTAATTCTGAGAGCAGGTAGTTTCACTTATTTTACCAATGGTGCTGAATGTGAGATACTTCTGAATGTGAATACTTAAGCACTGGGAAAAGTATTCAAGGAAGGAACAGAAAGCGCACATAGTCTCCTCCATGTATGTATGTTGTACTCTGGGCCACAGCACTGACTCTCCGAGCCTGTCTCCTCATCTGCAGGACACATCAGAGATGTGAACTCTCACGGCCCCATTTCCTGATGTGAGTTCAGGATTAAGTGCTGCCTACAAGCTGCATCGCTCTTTGTGGTCACATTAAGTGCCCACAAGATCTTGGGACCCAAGGGCTTCTCTGTCCTCACTGATGGAGAAACCCAGCCTGTGAAAAGCCAAGCACAGGGACCTGTGGCGGGTATGGGGGAGACCTGAGAGAACCCTGTGCTTGTCGCCATCCTGCTCTGTAAACTGTAACATACTGCTGCATGTAGTGTTACTACTGCAAAGGGAGTTTCATTAGCACTCAGGAAATACATGAATTGTCCTGGGGAGTATTGAAAGAACCCCACCTATCAATCAGTTTGATGAATGTTCCCTCCGTATTCCAGACTGGCCCATAAGTTCTGTCTTCTTGTGGTCTTTGTCTGACGGATGAGGATTTTTATGACTCACTACACAGAATTGCTCTTCTGTTGTTGATTTTGCTCAGAAAGGGAGGGCAGTCTTCTTGACTTTGTAACATCCAAGAGATTTTTTATTTTATCATGGAGGGTTTTTTAAAAAAAGATTTTATTTATTTATTTGACAGAGAGAGTGATTGCAAGTAGGCAGAGAGGCAGGCAGAGAGAGAGAGGGGGAAGCAGCCTCCCCTCTGAGCAGAGAGCCTGATGTGGGACTCAGTCCCAGGACCCTGAGATCATGACCTGAGCCAAAGGCAGAGGCTTAAATCACTGAGCTACCCAGGTGTCCCTATTATAGAGTTTTTAAAAGAATATTAGTTTAAAGATAATTTATGTGACACCCACACATACATATACAGTACTTGAGGAGAATATGCATATCCTAGAGACAAAAATAATAGAGTATCATGTGTCACACACACACACACACACACACACACACACACGGGAATCCTTTGGGATTTCATTGGGCTTTGACTTGTCAGTCAGTCACAGGATAATCTAGAAGCACTTTGGGGCATTTTTCAAAAGTAATTCAATAGTTAATAAAGGACATGAAGATCAATTTTGGTCACATGGGAGGTTACCTTTTCGCTAAGGTTATTTGGAGGAAAAATAACCAGCCTGAATCTTGGCAACATATTCTTCTTATCTGTGTTTGGAAGTGAGAGATAGAAAAGGCAAAAAGATGAGAAGGCTACGGCCACGAATGCTGATTTCCCATGGAACACAGATGCTGTAGGAGCTGTTTATGAGAAATGTGTTTTAGCGGAGAGCCATGGTGGGGAGCAGGGATAATTTCATTTCTGGTCAAATCTGGAGTCATGATTTGACCTTGTGCAAAGCTACTTCCACATTCTGGGATTATTGCTCCACAGTGGAGGCAATAATACGAATCTTACTCGGGGATTCAAATAGTTATTCAATATTAGTCTTAGCATTTATCGCCTTATATAAAATTCTTACAAGGGTATATGAATTTCTCTACATATAAAAAATAAACATGACAAAGATCAAGAATGAAGAGGCTTTCAGCAAGATAAAATCATCTCAAGGGACTCTGAAATTGAAAAACGACATATATTGCTTAGTTTCTTTCTTTCTTTCTTTTTTCTTTCTTTCTTTCTCTCTTCTTTCTCTTAATCTATCCAGGTTCAGTGGTACTAGGACATTATTTTACCCTCTTCCCATTAAAAAAATTTTAGAAATTTCTCCAAGGGTGAGTGTGTCATTTGTAGAAAGCTAAAGTGAAGGACAAACAGGACGTTGTGGGGCTGCTTCTGCCTTTCAGCCATGAGCCTCTGCTCAGACTTTCCACATGGGATCAGCCTGGGAAGGGGAATCTGCGGGTGATGGAGGGCTGGACTCGGGCGACTAGACCAAGGTTTGAGACCCAGCCTGATCACACCGCTGTTTGACGCTGGGGAAATGCCATCCTCTCTGAGTCTTGATGCCTCCCTCCTCTTAAAAAATGGGAGTAATGGGGCGCCTGGGTGGCTCAGTGGGTTAAGCCGCTGCCTTCGGCTCAGGTCATGATCTCAGGGTCCTGGGATCGAGCCCCGCATCGGGCTCTCTGCTCAGCAGGGAGCCTGCTTCCTCCTCTCTCTCTGCCTGCCTCTCTGCCTACTTGTGATCTCTGCCTGTCAAATAAATAAAATCTTTAAAAAAAAAATGGGAGTAATAATGCACCTTTCTAGAAGTTTTACAAGAGGTGTATATGATAGCATGTTGGAGTTGCTGGGTAAACTTTAAGGAACTAAATACAAGTCTACCCAAAGCACCCTACTTGTTAGAGATTTTAGAGAAACGGCAAAACACACATGACAGAACATGATGAACATTCAAGGTATACGTACACAAGCAGAACATGATGGGAGAAATATTCTGGAACAATACGAGGTTCCTACTGGTTTGTGGATGGGTAGGAATGCTGGTAACGAGCTGGTTTCAAGGGATAGGGGACACGGAGCTGGTCTTGGCAGGTTGAGCAGGATGCCTTTCCAGGGGGCAGGAGGCAGGAGGACATGCCACACGGAGGAAGAACAGAGGAGAAGCTTGGGAGACAGTGGTCCATGTGCCCCAAACCGTGATTCCCCCAGCCCGACTTGAGGGCAGGATGGGCATGCGAAGGTAATGGAAGAGCGCAGGTCCCGGATTAAGGTCTGGCTGAAGAGAAGACAGTGGAATTCTCATCTCTGTTTCTTGCATTCAGTCTCCTGCAGTAGCACATCCTGTAGCCTCTGGAACGCTTCCTTGTACTTTCAAGAGGGAATGAAATTGCGAAAAAGCATAAAGCATTTCAGTATCATAAAAACAAAAACAAAAACAAAAAACCAAACAGTTTTGACCTCACAGTTCCTCTGAACAGAGGTCCCTGGTCCACATGTTGAAGTTTGCTGTTTGGAATCATTGTTTAGACACATACTGATTTAAGAGTAAGGATAAAAAAGCATTTAGGTTAAAAAGAAAAGCCAACCATCACTCTGTCGTTAGTGGGGACGTCAGCCCTACAATAGGCTTGGACTGCAATGCCATCTGGCATCCCCCCAGGGTGGTCCGGATCAGCAGGTGGACACTCCAGGGTTCCCTCTTCTGGGCTGATTCGCACGTGCTGGGCCAGCCGGGTCAGATGGGAAGGTGGTGGGGATCGGCTTCCTGAATGACAGACGGAGTCCCCACTGTCTGGGCTTCCCTGCTTACCGCAGCTGTTTCCAGATCCACAAAGCCCGCCTGCTGTGCCACTTGCCTTCAAAAAGGCAGTTTGAGCAATCTTAGAATGTTGATAGTCTTATAGACACGAGTTTTCAAAAAAGCTGTTTGCACCGGCTTTTCAAAAGAAGGAGACAGATAACATTGTACCAGTATGATGTTGATTTGATACATTTATATATTCCAATATGATCACCATCTCAGCATTAGCTAACATCTCTATCAGGTCACATAATTATCCTTTTTTTGTGTGCGTTGGGAACATTTAAGACCTAGTCTCTTAGCAACATGAGATTTACAATATAATATTATTGACTATAATCGCGGTGCTATGCATTAGCTCTCCAGAATGTATTTGTCTACTAGTTGCAAGTTTATACTCCTAAACATCTCCCCAATTCCTCCAACCCCCAGCTCCTAGTAACCACCAATCTACTCTCTCTTTCTATGATTCAGTTCTTTTAGGTTCCACATATAAGTGATATCACACAGTGTTTGTCTTTGGATGATTTATCTCCCATAGCATAATGCCCTCAAGAACCGTCCCATTCACAATAACATCCAAAACAATAAAAGACTTCGGGGCAAATCTAACTAAGGAAGTGAAAGTTCTGTACAATGAAAACTCCAAGACTTTGACAAAAGAAATGAAAGACACCGGAATGTCTGGGTGGCTCAGTTGGTTAAGTGTCTGCCTTCAGCTCAGGTTGTGATTCCAGGGTCCTGGGATCGAGCCCCCTATCAGGCTCCCTGCTTGGTGGGGAGCCTGCTTCTCCCTCTCCCGCTCACCCTGCTTGTGCCTGCTCTCTCTGTCAAATAAATAAATAAAATCTTAAAAAAAAAAGAAATTAAGGACACAAAAAATTAAAAGATAACCCATATTCATAGATTGGAAGAATTACTATAGTCGAAATGTCCCCCAACATCCACCCATAATCCAGAGCTATCTCTAGATTGAATGCAATCCACGTCAAAATTCAAATGGCATTTCTCACAGAAACAGAAAAAACAACTGACAGGTTTTTAAGTGAGGAATGACAAACGATCTCAAGAGCCTGCTGGCCGTTTCTTTCCCTTCAAAACTGCGTGTTGTGACTTACCTCAGCAGGCATAGATGTTCTGACTACTACATAGTAGATGGGGGACTTTCATGTGAGGATCACTCTTTATGAATACATTTAAAAAAATAAAATTAGGGGCAGCCCAATTTTGCTTAACAGTGGCTCAGCCATTAAGCGTCTGCCTTTGGCTCAGGTCATGATTCCAGGGTCGCTGGATCGAGCCCCGCATTGGGCTCTCTGCCCGGTGGGAAGCCTGCTTCAACCTCTCCACCCTCCTCCCCTGTATGTTCCCTTTCTTGTTGTCTCTTTCTCTGTCAAATAAATAAATAAAATCTCTAAAATAAATAAATAAATAAAATTAATATGCTTTAGAAAACCTAAATGACAGAGCAGTGTCCAAGGGAGAAAGCATGCCACCACTTCTCAATAATCTGTCAGCCTTCGCGTGTGCCACAGCTGACATCTGGCTTCCAGAAAAAAATAGATCAGGATTCTTCTGAACTCTCTCATTAGGTACACTGTCCCTCAGTTTATGTTTGTCTAATGTTTCCCTCATTGTTAAATAGGGGTTATGGGTTTTTAGAAGGAACGCCGTAGAAGTGAGGTGTCATTTTTGTCACATAATTTCAAAGGCACGTGTTATCAATGTGACTTACCACAGTGGATGTTAACCGGGATTACGTTGTGGATAGAAAGGGCTTTAGTACAGTTATTTTATGGTTTTAAGTTAATTTATTGGTGATTTCAGCTCTTAGGAATCAGCGTGAACAAGGGCTAAGTTTTTCGCATCGTAACCTTCAAGTGATGAGCCGGTATCAATAAACAAACGCAGGTCTGTGATTCTGGAAGATACCTTTGGCCACTTCTCTCTCTCTCTCACTCGCGCACTAGTGAGAGGGAGTCAGTTTTATTCTCTCTCACTCCTCTGAAGTTAGAGATGGCAGATAATTTCCCTAATACTCTTAGAGCCTATTTCCCTGCTGAAATTATCCGGGTTTCTTTTTAAGCCATCATTCTTCTCAGTGAAATGATTTAAGAAAATTGATCAATTCTTTCATTCAGGCTCAAGTGTCTGTGTGTGACTTCGCAGGCTGCAGCAGGCTGTAAATCAGGATTTCGGTGGGCGCCCTGCTTCTCCCCTGTTTTTAGAAAAGCCAGTTCTGATCTTGCTCGATTTTTAGGAAAAGCTCCGAGCTTGGGAAATACAACTGCGATTAATCCAGATAGGAACGAATCTCAAGTCCATCCTTCTGGCTTGGAGAGACCCTCTGGGGTACCATTCAGACCTTTTTACTGACATAAATTAACAAAGTGTCTTTGACCATGGAAAAGATAAAAGGAAATATACGAGTCTCGGTAGCTCGGTTAAGACTTACAGCACAACTACTCATCCTCTTAACAGAGCCACGGCGTGTTTGGGTACAGAAACGCTACCCTTGGGCTACTCCTTGATGGTCCGTGGAAAAGGTGAAGCGTGATGTGACGTCACACCCACAAATAGCAGAGAGTAACACGCTGGACCGGGCTTGGGTGCGTTTGGCTTATTTTTTGCTCCTGGTCCGCTGAGGATGTGATTCTCCCTTCCTCCCGTCTACTCTCCCTCCTCTCCTCAGGAGAACCTAGTCTGAAGAGTTACTGGAACACATGCGGGATATGGTGGAGCTCATGGGACTAAGGACAGGGTGCCAGTGGCTTCGGGAAGGAGGCACAGCCGGGGAGCTCCGGACCCACGGAGGGCTAACCTCTTTGGCCTGCTGTCGGAGGGCGACTCCGTGCGAGGGTGCATTTTGTGTGTTGACTTGGCGAGGCCGCCGCACCCAGATATTTGGTCAAACGTGATTCTTGATGTTTCTGTGAAGGTGGTTTTTCATTTTATTTTATCTTTTTAAAAAGATTTTATTTAGTTGAGAGAGAGAGCAGAGAGAGAGAGAGAGGGAGAGAGAGAGAGAGAGCACACACGAGTGGGGGTGAGGAGAAGGGCAGAGCTAGAGGGAGACGCAGACTCCCCGCTGAGCAGGGAGCCCGACATGGGGCTCGGTCCCAGGACTCCAATATCATGACCTGAGCATGACGGTTAGACAGTTAGACAGGCAGACAGTTAACCAGCTGACCCACCCAGGTGCCCGAAGTTGTTTTTAGAGGAGACTACCATTTAACTCAGTAAACTGAGTAAAGCAGATCACCCTCCATGATGTGGGTGGGCCTCATCCAACTAGTCGAAGCTTTAATGGAAAAAAGACTGATCTCCCAGGAGGAAGAGGGAATTTTGCCAACATACCACCTTCCAACTCAATCTGCAATTCATCCCTGGGTCTCTAGCCTGCTGGCCTAGCCTACAGATTTTGGACTCGTCAGCCACCATGACTGCACGTGCCAGTTCCTTAAAATAAATCTCTGCCTCTCTGTCTTTCTGTTTCTCTCGGTCTTGATCTATCATCTGTCTATCTATCCATCTATCTATCATCTCTCTATGGAGAGACAATGAGACATCCTACTAGTTCTATTTCTCTGGAGAACCTTGACTCATACCCTGAGCTACAACTGTTTTATTTTCCATCTCCGTTGGAGAACTGATTCAGAGAACAAGAAACATCCTTTGGTCTCAAGCTACTTTAACTCAGGTGCTATGTTTTCAAAGACCTTTCTGGGTATTGTTAAATAAGAAGGGGATAGAGCATTTCCAGCGCCACCAGCTAAATGAGGAGGCCTGTTAACTGACTAACCAGGCTGAGAAGAACTTAAGTAGCATTAGGTTTGACTATGCTCTGCTACCTCTTGTAAAATGTTACTGATCCTCTCTGACAGGTTTTTCCTGGAATTTGATGTCAAGAGATAGGAACACTCCTGTTTTCCATTGTTTATTCCTCGTGACTGTAACCCTTTAGCCCCATGCCTTCCATAACAGCAAGAATTGCATCAGGTTCTAAAGCTACCGCTTGCTGGGTATAGCATTATTATGCCTACAGTTAGTGACTCCAGCTGCAAAATGACCTCACTGGCCTTGTATCAGTTTAACCAACGACCATAGAATATATGTATCTTACATAAAATCTCTTGCTTGTCAGAAGATTCTCAGACCCTGGGGTCTAGTGTTTCTTCCTTGCACACTTACGAATTGCACATAAATTCAAAGCCCTGCCTCGAATGGATTCTTTACGCAACAAGAAGTCTCGCTCTGCATCCTTTTCTCCCGCCCCCGCTCCCCACCCTCTGCCTTGCTGTTTACCTCTGATACTGACGTCTGTCCCATCTCATCAAACCTAACGTTCATTGCAGGCTTTATCCATCAACTTCCCTAGGCTCTCTGCTTTTATCCCAGTCTCCCTGGGCTTCATTTCCAACTTCTCCAACTTTCACTGAGGTGGCTGGAGAACTGAGTGCTCCTTGAGACTCTAGGGAGCAAGCTGGGTCTGCTGAGGTAGCTGAGAGACAGAAAGGAGCCCTGTCCTTATCATCAACGCATGTGTTCATCCTGGGAGACAGATCCTTCCTAGGGTCCCTGTCCTGTTCCTACCATCCCAGGGGAAGCACTATTGGCTACCAGGCTCTGAGGGTCAATCTAGAAATCTCAAGACTAGTAAGTGATTTATTGCTTTTATAGACTTTATTTCACTCAATAACTATTTTTTAAAGATTTTATTTATTTATTTGACACAGAGAAAGAGATCACAAGTAGGCAGAGAGATAGGCAGAGAGAGGGGGAAGGAAGTAGGCTCCCCACTGAGCAGAGAACCCGATGTGGGGCTCGATCCCAGGACCCTGGGATCATGACCTGAGCCAAAGGCAAAGGCTTAACCCACTGAGCCACCCAGGCACCCCTCAACAACCATTTTTGAGGCCCTACCTGATACCAGGTACTTTTCTAGAAATTGGAGGTAAGGTCTCTGCTTTCTCAGAGCTTATGCTGTAGTCTATTAGAGGCTGAAACTGTGCATAGCGACAAGCAGCGGAGGTAGGCTTCCTCGTTCTCCTCGAAAACAGGCTGAAATGCTGAACAACTCTCCAGTTACTGAAGCTGTGCAATGTCAATATCCTGGGCTGTTTCTGAACAAATATTTCATAGAGGTCCTTGGGACACATTTTAAAAGACAAAATGCAGGTGTCATGTCATTTCTGGTTCTCTGTTCCTCTGTGGGTAAGATCCTTCAGGAAGAAACGCAGGCTGGGAGAGATTGTCTTGGTGTACCCCTTCCCCTTTCAAGCATTGTTTGTGCCCTGGGGTCTAGGGCGCCTCTGGTGGTAGGAGTCCTTCATCCTCCGCAGCAGGGATGGGCCAGCTGTGGCCAACAGACCAACCCCAGCCCACCAGCTGTTTCGTACATTAAGTTTTACTGAAACAAAACCACCCGCATTCATCTGTGTACTGTCTACGGCCACTCTCCTGCTACAGTGGCAAAGTTCAGATATGGTCTGGCTGGCAAAGCCTCAATATTCACTATTTGGCTCTTTCAGAAGGTCTGCAGACTCCTTCTCTAGAGCAGTGGTTCCCCAAGTGTGGTCCCTGTTCAGGAACATCGGCATCCCCCGAAGCCTTGTGAAGAAGTACACGTTCACATGCCCCGCCCCCTGCAAAATATACTCGGTCCGAGAGTTGGCTGGGGCCCAGCAACCTGTGCTTTAGTAAGCCTCCCAGGGGATCCTGATTTGAGCTAAAGCTTGAGAATCACCCAACATATGATTTTCCCCTATGATTTTAAGGAGCCATACATAACCTACCGGGTAGTCAAAGTCCAGCAGCAGTTTTCACATTTTTGGTCTCTCCCTATTTTTTCATGGGATCACTTAGGAAGGGAGCATCACACACTGAGATGCATTGGCTGAGGCATTTTAAGAGAAGCCATATCGAATGGCATTATGATTCAGAACAGTGTTCACGGCAAAGAGCATTAGCTGAGTTTATAACACTTTGGGGGGGCTAATATTTAGCTCATTGATTTATGAACATCACATCAATGTTCCTTTTAAAATTAAATCTCTTTAAATTAGTTTTTGATCACTGTTGAGGAGAAGATGCTGACTGATTGCTGGTAGCAATGCATGCTGACCATCATCCCAGGGGGACTGACTGCTGTGCGAGGCCCAAGAAGGGCATGCAGATGCCGCCCCTTCTTCCCCGCGGTACCAATACCCTGTGGTGCTGCTGACTCTTGCCCACTCTCGCCCTCCTCTGAAGAGGAAAAAACCCTGAGCCTGGGGCACATGGAGTTTATATGTTTGGGATTTCTGAAATGCAGGGACAATGATGAAATAGAAGGTACGAGCTGGGAGCCCTCGGCCCACTGCTCGGCATTTCTCTAGGAACAGGAATCAGTTACAGGCAGAAAAAATGTCATCTGACTCCCTTGAACTCGTGGCTGGTCTGACTCTGGTTTCCAGATGCTCAGACTTGAAGAACTTGACTTGAAGAGGAAGGCTCTTTCTCCATCTTCACTTCAGAGTCAGAAATTATGTTTATGAGCTTTTCCTTCCATTTAGATTATCTGTATCCACCTAACAGATGGGATGTTCATGGCCAGCCCCATGTTCTTTTGTTGTGTCATTAAACAAAAGAAATGAATGGAAGTGCTGTTCCAGGGGATTAGGTAGAAGTTCATTAAGGTGGTTTAAGAAACCTCCTGTCTCACGCCATTGACTCAACAGCCGCACATCTACTAATATTCTAGATGACAAGAGAGTTTGCAGGTCACACGTTCTCTACCTGGATGGTGATTGCCTATTTGGACTCAATATTATTTGCATGTGTTTATGATGAAGCATTTCATATATGTGTCCCCTGAATGCCTTTGTCAGAAATAGTAACATGTTAGTTCTCCTTTTTTGTTGATAATTTCTGTTTTGTTCTCAAATAGACCACAGGCTATTTTCTACTGCACACTTGGTAAACTACAACCTGTGAGTACAATTTTGCCTGATGTCTGTTGTGCGAATAAAGTTTTATCAGAACACAGCCTGGCCCGTTTGCTTACAAATTGCTTAATGCTACTTTTGTGCTATAATGGCAAGGTTGAGTGGCTGTTGCAGAGGTCATAGGGCCTTCTAAGCCAAAAAATATTTACTGTCTGATCCTTTGCAGTAAGTTTGCTGACCCTATAGAGTGCAGGGCGGGGAAAAAAAAGTACAAGCAAAGAGATTTGCCACCCAGTAAATATTTTGATAATGGACTGCTTTAGGATTTTCCATGATTTATTTTAAGCCTTTATTTCTTTTGTGTTTAGAAATATGACCCAGATCCTTCGAGGGAGTGCCATCTTTCCTACCGGTGACATGGTGATATGAGCTGTAAGGAAGAGTTTATGGTAGAACGGAGGAAGACGTTGTCCCAGAGCCATGCTGACATTCTTCTTTGGGTCAGAATATGGGAGGCAGCCTCCGAGATAATGCCCCCACCCCTTCCTCCTTGCGGTCATGTCCTTGTGTAAGCACGCTTCCCTTGACTGTAGGCTGGATCGGATGACTGGCTTCTAGGAAAGAATGTGGCAGAAGGGACGGATGTTGTTTCTGAGATTAGCTCATGAAAAGACCGTGACTTCTGTTTCCCATTCTCTCTTGCTCCCCTGGTTTGCTTACCTCTGGGAGAGCCGGCCCATGAAGCAGTCCTGTGAGGAGACCCGTAGGCAAGAGACTGGGCCCTGCCAACAACCACATGAGTGACCTGCAAGCTCAATCAGGGCCCCCACCCCAGATGAGAGCCCAGCCCTGTCCCACAGCTTGCCTGTAGCCTCCTGAGAGACGCTGAGCGGTAGGAGCCCAGCTTCGCCACCTTGGATCCCCACCCACAGAGACAGTGAGATAACAAATGATTGTTGTTTGAAGCCACTACATTTTGGGGGTAACTTGTGACGCAGCTATAGGTAACTATTACCAGGAAAGAAACACCAGAGCTGAATTAGGAAATGATACAACTTTGGGCGGATGTAACTTTTTCAGTCTGCTTTATTTAAGTTAAATGAAATTGGAAAACATTACACAGGTGTTGTGAAGATAAGATTCACGGCAGCCGCACTCTCAGTTTCGAAGAGGAAGATCACATTATTGATGTTATAAAAATCTCATGGAGACAGAAGAAAAGGGCAGTCTAGCCTCGATGAGGGCAACTGTGAGCAGTGAAGATTTAAGAGTTACAGCAGATCAGGGGCTTAGAGCATCCAACCTCATTAGCGGGGAAAGCTGGTGGGAAGCCCCTCATTAGCTGTGGGGACCCGCCCCCCAACTAGAGACAGCCAGGCTAGAGTCTCGATTCAGAACCTGGTTGGAACAGCTTCCCCTCAGGTGAGACTTCCAACGGACCGTCTCCTGACCATCTCCGTGTGGGTCTTTTTCATACTGCAAATGACCGGGTCAGAGGTTAAACAATTGCATGCTGACGCGCAGTTTGGAGCGAGCTGCATTCCTATGTTATCACGCCTTGACCTCTTCAAGGATGATGGGTTAGGTGTGTTTGCCTTCTCTCCCGGATTCCATTCCTCCAGGCTGGGCTGGAGCTGGAGGGGACGGTGGGTGAGATGGACAGCTCTCGGCATCCAGATCAGAAAGGCCTTTCGTGACCCGGAGGCCAGCTAATGTCAACTAACTGGGCTCCTGAGGTCCCTTCTGTAGCACAAGTCTCAGGGACAACATGCTTTAGCCTGGCTGCCGACGTGCCGGTCAGGTGGTTGGTTATGCAGGACACATCACAGAAACCCCACCCGTGCGATACAGCAGGTAAATGAGCGCTCCTTCCACGTGCGCTGCTATTTTCCATGGGGTCAGATGTCCCCATCTAGTAGCCTTCGTGTCCTGGTGTAGGTTAGCCTGCTGCTCTGGGGCCGGCCAGCCCGTGCAGGAGGGTGTCCACCGATCTTCACGCCCGGAGCTGATGCCACAGCTCCCGAGCGAAAATGGTTTTGATGTATCCGAACTGCCCAATATGTATCTAAACCAAGACGCCGGAAAAGTCTCAGTTTAGACAAAGCTACTAGTTCCTTCTTTGAACATGAACCTATGGCATATCACAAATACAATCTGGACTTGGTAAGAATCCGCACTTGGACCCGTAGGCATGCTGCGGGCCAGCCTGGGCGCTCTGGCCGCTCCCAGGACCCGTCGCGGTCCGGCAGAGGAGAGGTGAGCGGCCGGCGCTGACTGCCTGTGGCTGCCAGGGCTGGTCCTGCTGGGGCTGGTCCTGTTCCGCGGCTGTCCTGGGACCTTGTGGCTGCTCTGGGTCGGGTGGCAGCGGCGTCCGGGGATGCCGGGAGCCTGCCAGAGGGAACCGTGACCGCGGCAGAGGCAGGACCGTTGCTACGGCTACTGGTGTCTGGATGGAAGCCAATTTGGGCAAAGACAAATCCATTGGATTTATATTCTTTACCTTTTCTCACTTACGTTTGTGGACTCTGGAAATGAGGCTCCTTTCTGAATATGGACATATGCTTAGGACACAGGTGTGGACACATGGACACACACACACCTGTGGGCACACACACCTTTCCTTGTCATGCTTTGCCTTTTGTGGATGGCAGACAGAGCTGAAGAAAACTTTGAGGCTTGTCCAGCCAGAGGCTCTAAACCAAGCCTCTGCTCACTGTACCTTGGGCCTGTTTTCCAAAATGAAGATTTGGGGTCCTGTCTGGATCTGATTGAATCAAAGTGTCTGGTGGTGGGGCCCAGGAGTCTGTATGTATAACACAATACTGTTATATTGTATTACAATGTAACAGTACTGGTCACACCCCCTCCCCTGCTCACTCCCCCCCTTTCTCCTGTTGGGTGAGTGGGGACCTGTTTCGGTTTCCCAGCCCCTCAGGAACAAAGAACTGCAGACCAAGGGCTTAAACCACAGACATTTATTGCCTCCCAGTTCCGGAGGCTGGAAGTCTGCCGTGGGAAGGGAGAGTCTGCTCCAGGCTGCTCTCCGTGGCCGGCAAAGGCCATCTTCTCCCTACGTCTCTGCAAGCCCGTCTTCCATTTATGTGTGTCTGTGTCCACATTTCCCTTTTGATAAGGGCATGGGTCGTATTCGATTGGTCAGCCCCATGACCTTAGTTTAATCAGATTTACTTCTGTAAATCTTTACTTCTGTAAAGACTCTGTCTCCAAATAAAGTCCTAGTCTGAAATACCAGTGGTTAGAGCTCCAACACATCCTTTTCCGGGAGACACAATTCGACCCATAGCAGTACCCCTTCCCATAACAGATGACTATGTTGTGAACATCCCATGATACTAACACGATCAGAGCTAATGTTTTGGGGTGCTTACGACCTATGCTAAGTGCTTTACATATACTATTTATTTATTTATCTAAATTCAATTAGCCAACATACTCATTAGCCATCACTAGTTTCAGATGTAGGGTTCAATAACTTATCAGTTGTGTATAACAACCAGTATTTAATCTTAAACTTCATGGCTGACTTTAAAGATGTTGTTATGTTTCCCAATTTGGAGACAATGAAACTGAGGCTTATGGAAACTAGCTAACTGACCCAAGGCCCCACCAGCAGCAGACGGCAGCGGAGGAATCATGTCACACTGCATGCTTTTCTTCTGCTGTATGTTCGGTTGTCAGAGGTTCTAACTGTTGCCCAAGTCTCTGCTTTTTTTTTTTTTTTCAAGATTTTATTTATTTATTTGACAGAGAGAGAGAGATCACAAGCACGCAGAGAGAGGGGGAAGCAGGCTCTCTGGAGAGCCAGATGTGGGGCTCGATCCCAGGACCCTGAGATCATGACCTGAGCCGAAGGCATAGGCTTAAACCACTGAGCCACCCAGGTGCCCCCAAGTTTCTGCTTTGAGCCAGTATTTGCTCCTCTATGCCCTTGGTCTCATTCCTTTGTCCTTTTTTGGGGGCAGATGGACAGTATTCCTCTTCTTTGTTAGAAGCTTGTAGAAGGTTCTAGACCCTTCCAAGCATTCACTATTGTAAGGTACACACCCTGTTCTTTCCTGGGTGACACACCCCGAGTCCTCTGACCACGGTGGCTGCACGTCCTTGGACCTCTCCGGTTTGCTGATGTACCTTCAAGTGTTGTCTGCAGGGTAGCCTGAAACTGGGTTTGGACGCAGCCGTACTCCAAATGTTGGTTCATGCTCATCATACACAAAAATCTCCCAGCTACATGGGTTTAGTGTCTTCTCAAGACAGATGACATGCTGTTTCTGTCCCTTCTGTGGAAGTGTATCGGAATAGAGGCGAAGCACGCACTGCAAGCCAGAACTCAGTGCCCACTTCCTATCAGCTGAAAGAGTACATTCCCACTCTCTAGACCAGGGCAAAGTTAGAAACCAAGGCTTGCAAACCCTAGTGCTCGGGACAGAGCAAAGGACCCTTCTGTTAGGACCCTTCCCCACGTTTCCAACTCATGGGGCTGTGCCAATATCAAATATCCCCCCCCCCCTTAGATAGGCCTCTCACGGCGAGCAAGCCAGCAGCGAGGCTTGGTCCATGGTGTGCCGGTTTTCTCCCTGCCTCCATGACTGCGAGTCTCCTGTGTATCTGAAACCAGGAAGGACTTTCCTCTTCTCCGTCTTCCTGTCTTGCTTTAGCTCATGCTGTTGCCCTTTAGATAACTTCAGAGTTCGAGAGACGGTCATTGTCCCAGACTGGTGGTTTCCTGAACGACTACAGATGAGGCGGACAGAGACTCCGGCTCCAGCCCCTTTCCGTCCCTGGCTCCCCTTTGCTCCTGCTAAGGCCGAGAAAAGACCAAATGGCCATCCCATTTGGCTAAGATAAGATAAGAAGTCATTGCTCCTGCTGAGACAGAAGAAATAGACCAGATGCCTGTCCTGTTTGAATAAAAGAAGAAAAAGAAACCATCCCCGGGGTGATTTAACACTCTCCTGAGACACCTCCACGAACATTATACTGCCACATGAAAGGGCCATTTGGCCTTGAGAGACTGGTTAAGCATGAAAACACCCCGTTACCATCCCCCATTACCCGTAACCATAAAAACTCACTCCTAACCCTGTCCTGTGCTCAGCCTTCGGGAAGGAATCCCGCTGAGCCCACTGGCATTAATAAAGCCAAGTTTTCCCTGTTATCCCGTGTGGCGCTTGAGTTTCCTCGGTCGCTTCAGATTTTCTGCAACAAAGAGGTTGACATCACCACGTTGATTGTGGCCATACAGCCTGGCTGGTCTCCGTGTTTATTATGGGACAGGTGCCTGACCGCTAAGCCTTCCCTTCCTCACCGACAGGGATGGGCTCTGGTTCCAGGCATTGTTCTAGATCCTGGGGATCCTAGGGTTGAACAAGACAGACAAGGTTCCTGCTCTCAGGGACGTTCTAATGGTGGGTCACCTGGCGGCAAGCAAGAAAACCAACGAAGTGTGTTCAGTTGTGATAACAGCCGTGTTGAAAGTGGACAGGACAACAAGGCAGGTGCACACGTGCATGTGTCTGTACACGAGTGTATATCTGCGTGTGCACGTGTGCGCGTGAACCTCCTCCTCCCAGGTTCCTCCAGCACGAATCTTTCCAGTTTCTGGCTTAGGCGCCAGTAGCAGAGCTACATTCTCTTGACACACCTTTATGTCCCCCCTGGGTCACCTATGTCACCTCCCATCATTTGCCAGGTAAAGATCATGCAAAGTAAATTTTGAATTTACCCCAATAGTGGAATTCGAAGTAATTAAATATGCACTCAGCCATCTGAAAATTACAAGTGGTTCTTGCAGTGTTCTTGTTGAGTTGTGCGTGATTGTGGACCCTGGGTATGAAATGACCTGTTTGAAAACGCCTCTGTCACGTGAGCGTCAGTGGAAGCAAAGTGGGGCCTGGAGAAGCCGGGGCGTTGAGCGGGGGCTCCTCCTTCCTGTTTCTCCGCCCTCATCTCCTCGGTGAGGCCCGCTTCCCCCCGGAGCCCCTTCACCCGCGCCCCGCCCCTCCTTCCTTAGCATCCTCCTTCCACAGTTGAGGTAAACCATCTCATTCGTGAAGTGGGAGGCCCTGGCCTCGTTCAACAGGCCTCGCTAGCAGACGGAACGGCCTATCTCTTGGACAGTGGGGGGAGGGTATGGAGTGGCTCTGAGCACAGCCTCAGGTCCCTCTGAAATCTGACCCTGGGTTGGAGCGGTCCTCAAAGGAACCTCCCAGGCTGCTCCTGAGTGGCCTCTGGATGGGGTCAGGTTCCCTTGTGAGCCATTGCTGCTGCCTCCAAGTTTCTGCACACGTGTCCCCAAGCATGGGCTGAGGACGGCTAGGCTCCCTCTGCTGCAGTCCAGGACTGAAGCTACCATTTCCTTGGAGCTCTGCCCTGTGAGCTGGCCGCCTCCTTCCTGGCTTTCCCCCACTGGCTCCCTCCCTTTGTTGCCATCACAGAAGCTGGGGCTCCCCTTATTAACTTTCCTTTAGCCCCTGTTCTTCCCTCCCCCTGGGTAAAGGGTTCCAGCTCTCCAGAGCGCATTGCCTATGAACCTTCTGTCCAGGCCTCTGCCTGGGTTTCCCACCTACTCTGAGGCAGAGGTGCCTGGGGTCCATCATTCCTGCTGCTTTGGACTTCTGGCCAAAACTAAAGCAGGAAGTAGGAAATGGGAAGCAGGAAGCAGGAAGTGGAAAGCAGGAAGCAGTTATTTGTGCTGTTTCAAGTGTTCTTCCTCTGGGGTCCAAGAAACTTTAGCCTGCCCAGGGGCAAGGAGACGAGTGATGCAGAGAATCCTGCCCTTGGGGCTAACCTGTAGAGAACATTCAGGAAAATTGTTGACCAGGATGCTGATGTCAGCTACTAGAGAAATAACAGTGAGAAATTAGAAAAAAAAAAATACTGAGAACTCTTGTAGAGATAATTCCACTAACTGTTATTTGAATGAAATGCTTCTCGCCCAGACCTGTTTGTCACGGGGCAGATAAACACTCGTGTACATTTAAAAAAGTCTACTTAACTTGGAGGCAAGTTTTCTTCAGTTATAAATAGTCAAATCTCTCTCATACGTGTGCCACCGTCCTGGTGTGTTTGGGTAACACGGTCTAAGGAACCGTGCGAGAGACACTGACTCGAGAGAAAGCAATGACTGCAGAGTAGGAAACCCGCTGTGGACATTTTATCAAACGGGCTACTTGTGTTTCTTCTTTTCCAGAGTTGATGCATCATGGAAAAATTGAGCGCAAATGAAAACTTCCCATCATACAGGATTTCAAAGGTCCTTTAAGAGCTGTCTCTAAAGCATGCATTCTCAATGGAGCAACATTGTACTCAAGAGAGCGTGAAAATCAGACTCCTTTATTCAGTGTTTATGTAGATTTTTATGTGTAAAGCATAGATATACATTCAATACATGAATAAATATACAATATGTCTTTAATATTAAAATTTCATTGGGAGAGGGATTTGGGTAAAAATGTCTTAAAACATTTTAAAAGGCTCATTGTGGGATATGGAGAAAAAGGTTGAGAAACACTGTCCCAATGGGTACTTTTCGTATTCTTCTATTTTATAGTATTACCTTCTAATTAGTTTTTCAATAGAAAGGTTGATTTTCGTATCTTGAGCTTGCTTAAAGTCAGACAGATCTATTGAAAGTCTGTTCCTGCTAGAAGGCAACATTCATCCATCTTAGCCATTGTACAGCTGTCCCCAGGAGAGTCTTCTAGCTGGGAAATCTGCTATGCTATTATAAAATAATAAGGCTGCTTATTGTCCACAGCTCGTGGAAGCCGTCTCATTATTATTTTATGGTCAAATCTCTGGCGATAATAGTATTGATAATTACAATGCCATATTTCATCAAAGCAATCCATTGATTGTAAGATGTGCCATTAAAATCTGACACAGTCTGGGATGCTGAAGACTGTCACATGCACTGAAGAAATGTTAAAATGTGGGAAAATGTGCATATGAGGATCAATGAAGAGCAGAAATGATACCTGACAACCTCTGAGTCTTTCGCACATGCCTGGTTTCTCTCACTGAACACGTTCAATGGGGTGATGCCTATTACATGCTATGATACTTCTTCTTATCCCCATTTTTTATATGAGGACAACTGAGATTCAGAGAGGTTAAGTAACTTGCCCAGGGTTGCAGAGCTCCAAAATGTTGGAAGAAAGATAAACTCCAGGGCTCTTAGGCCTCAGCCTGCTGGTGAGCACTAGGCTGTATCTGCCTCTGCTTCTTTTCTACTCCCAGTTACCCCAAAAAGCAGGTGCACCTCAGGGACGCCTGGGTGGCTCAGTTGGTTGGGCGGCTGCCTTCAGCTCGGGTCATGATCCCAGCGTCCTGGGATCGAGTCCCACATCGGGCTCCTTGCTTGGCAGGGAGCCTGCTTCTCCCTCTGACCCTGCCTGCCGCTCTGTCTGCCTGTGTTCGCTCTCATTCTCTCTCTCTCTGACAAATAAATAAAATCTTTAAAAAAAAAAAAAAAAAAAAAAAAAAAGCAGGTGCACCTCAGTTCACTTAGCATACAACTTTCTAGAGAGGGCACAAAACGAGAAGCTTGTATTTTTCAAATTCATAAGGGGAATTTTATTTCTTAAAGAGGGGCTGTGGAAAGAATGCTTTGTTATGTAGTCTCCCCATGCCCTCCTAATCTGGTAGAAGGAGAATTTATCCTGAAGCCAGAAGGACGAGGGTCTGGTCCTCCCTCCTGCACATACCTGCAGCGGTAACGTGGCTCCAAGTTCACCTTTCTGGTGTGCTGGCATGAGTCTTGAAGCATCACAGATCCAGGCTCTCATAGTCACACAGATTCATTAATAAACTCCTGAGGATGAGATGTTAAACTCACACTCCTAATAGGTTTAGAGCTTACTGCTTGGAGGTTGCTGTCACGGGAGGTGTTCTATTTTTATCTCTCTCTTGCCTTTGTTCTGATTGCTATTCTGTAAAGGATCCTGGCCATCCAGAGTGTATCTAGTTCATTCGGCCGGGACACTTCCTTAATGGTATAGAGATAGCCAATTGCACAGTTTATATTGGCATTGAGAATTTTGCCTCCCTCAAGAATATTATAATCTTAACTTATTGTTTGAGGCTCCATTGCTTTTGGATAAATACGAAAATGTGTTTTCTCTTTCTCTATTCCAGTGGGCAGTTTTTCAAATGGACTGTAACAGAAGCTTCTCTGTTTGCATTGGGAGTCATCTCAGGTTTATATTCAGAAAACGGAATAAAAATGTGGGCAGCAAACAACTGAGCTAAAGCAGAGGAATGAAAAGAAGTTGTTTGACGAGGATTTGCAGAACAATGACACAGAACGTCTTTGCAGGAGGACTTGGAGGTTTCTTGGGAAGGTGGGCGTTTGTGTCTGCTCACCCCAGTCGTCATTCCCAAGGATTCTGAGGACCCCTCATCCCTCAAGAAAACTACATACAAAAGGCAGAGGATCCTTCCACACTGGCTTCACTTAGATTGGGGTGCACTTCCGTCAGTTCTTCTTTTCTGACTTATGTGCTGTTTGAAATTATTTAAACCAAACCCAAACAGACCAAAAAAATTTCCATAGAAGTTGTTGGCTCCTGGAGCTTACCCAGTAATATTTATTCTGCTAATCTCTGGACAGAAAAATGTCCTGCATTTATTAACTATACATTTTGCCAAACGCCGAAAGGAAGTTTTTATTTTTCCCCCTAATATTTCTCCATAGTATTGAGTTAGCTTGAGTAAGTATTGTCAAATGAACAAATAAAGTTTGGCCTGTAGTTGGGGAGGTGAGCTGTTTCCGTTCCTTCTTAGAGTTTGGTGTTATGGTCTTTGGGAAGGTAAGTTGTTCCTGTGATTCATACTGTTGCTTCCCTAGCAGCTGAGTGGCTGACAGGAGTCTATTAGAGCTGCTCATACTCTTGTCTCTCCCAACCTGGCTTTCAGCAATGTCATGTTGGTAGCTTGAAACCAGGCTCGAAGAAGTATTTACACCACAGAAATTGACACATCCTACAAACCAGGGCCTTCTCCCTACCCCTTTCCCACCCTGAGATCCTATTCTTAAATATTTGTGGTTCTCCAGTGTCTATGGCTGTTGAATCTTGGAGACAAACCCTAGAAGACACACTATAAATGTTGTCCAGGCCTATAAGAGACTTATTTTAGACCTAAAGACACCTATAGATTGAAAGTGAGGGGATGGAGAACCACCTATTATGCCAATGAATGTCAAAAGAAAGCCAGAATAGCAATACTTACATCAGATGAACTAGATTTTAAACCAAAGACAGTAACAAGAGATGAAGAAGGGTACTGTATCATGATAAATAGGACTATTCAACAAGAGGCTCTAACAATTGCAAATATTTATGCCCCTAACTTGCTAGCACCCAAATATATAAAACAATTAATACCAAAAATAAAGGAACTCATTGATAATATTAATAATACAATAATAGTAGGGGAATTTAATACCCCACTCACTGAAATGGACAGATCATCTAAGTAAATAATCAACCAGGAAACAATGGCTTTGAATGACACACAGGACCAGATGGACTGAACAGATATATTCAGAACATTTCATCCTAAAGGAGCAGAATACACATTCTTTTCAAGTGCACATGGGAAATTCTCCAGAATAGATCAATACTGGGTCACAAATCAGGTCTCAATAAGTGCAAAAAGATTGAGTTCATACTATGTGTATTTTCCAACCACAATGTTATGAAATGTGAAGCTAGCCACAAGAAAAAATTTGGAAAGACCACAAATACATGGAGGTTAAAGAATATTCTACTAAAGAATGAATGGGGCAGGGGAAGGGAGCGTGGGTGACTCAGTCAGGTAAGTGTCTGACTTTGGCTCAGGTCATGATTTCAGGGTCCTGTGATGGAACCCCACATTGAGCTCCATGCTCAGCTGGCATCTGCTTCTCCACCCGGCCCCTCCCACTTGTGCTCTCTCTCTCTCTCTCTTTCTTAAATCAATAAATAAAATCTTTAAAAAAACCAGAATGGATGGGTTTTAACTAGGAAATTAAAGAAAAAAATTTTAAAAAATACATGGAAACAAATGAGGGTGAAAACCAAAATAGTCCAAAACCTTTGGGATGCAGCAAAGTGGTCATAAGGGGGAAGTATCTAGCAATATGGGCCTACCTCAAGAAGCAAGAAAAATCTCAAATATACAATCTAAATTCACACCTAAAGGAGATAGAAAAGGAACAGCAAATTTAGCCTGAAGCCAGCAGAAGAAGGAAAATAATAAAAATTGGAGTAGAAATAAATGATGTAAAAACAACAACAAAAACCCTCCAGTAGAACAGATCAATGAAACTAGGAACTGGTTCTTTGAAAGAATTAATAAATCTGATAAATCCCTAGCCAGATTCATTGAAAAGAGAAAGAACCTAGATAAATAAAATTACAGATGAGAGAGGAGTGATCACAATCAACACCACAGAAATACAAATAATTATAAGAGTATATTATGGAAAATTATATGCCAACAAATTGGGCAATCTGGAAGAGATGGATAAATTCCTAGAAACATGAACTACCAAAACTGAAACAGGAAGAAATAGAAAATTTGAACAGACCCATAATCATCAAAGAAATTGAGTCAGTAATCAAAAATCTCCCAACAAGCAAAAGTCCAGGGCCAGATGGCTTCCCAGAGGGATTCTACCAAACATTTAAAGAAGAGTTCATATCTATTCTCAAGGCTATTCCAAAAGAACAGAAATGGAAGGAAAACTTCCAAACCCATTCTACAAGGCCAACATTACCTTGATTCCCAAACCAGATAAAGACCCTACTAAAAAGAATTACAGGCCAATATCCTTGATGAACATGAATGCAAAAATTCTTAATAAAATACTTGCAAATCTAATACAACAAACACTAAAAGAATCATTCATCACAATCAAGCGGAATTTATTTCTGGGCTGCAAGTGTAGTTTAAAATTTACAAATCAATCAATGTGATAAACCACATCAGTAAAACAAAGGATAAGAGCCATATGATTCTTTCAAGAGATGCAGAAAAAGCACTTGGCAAAGTAAAGCGTCATTTCTTGATAAAAACCCTCAACAAAGTAGTAATAGAAAAAACATCCCTCAAAGGCCATATATGAAAGACCCACAGCTAATATCTTCCTCTCTGGGGAAAAACTGAGAGCTTTTTCTCTATGGTTAGGAACAAGACAGGAATGTCCACTCTCACCATTACTGTTTCATATTGTACTGGAAGTCCTAGCCTTAGCAATCGGACAACAAAAGAAATAAAAGGCATCCAACTTGGCAAGGAAAAGTCAGACTTTCCCTATTCATAAATAATATTGCTATAAACATCACAACTCATGTACCCCTTCAAATCTGTATTTTTGTATCCTCTGGGTAAATACCTAGTAGCACAATTGCTGGGTAGTAGAGTAGCTCTATTTTTAACTTTTTGAGGACCCTCCATACTGTTCTCCAGAGTAGCTATACCGGATTGCGTTCCCACCAACAGTATAAGAGGGTTCCCCTTTATGATTTAAAGGGGGCACATGCTCCCTGATGTTTATAGCAGCATTATCAACAAGAGCCAAATTATGGAAAGAGTTCAAATGTCCATCAACTGATGAATGGATGAAGAAGATGTGGTGTACATATACAATGGACTATTACTCAGTCATAAAAAAGAATGAAATCTTGCCATTTGCAATAACATGGACAGAGCTAAAGAGTATAATGCTAAGTGAAATAAGTTGTCAGAGAAAGACAAATACCATATGATTTCACTTACATGTGGAATTTAAGAAACAAAACAGATGAACAAAGGGAAGGGAAGGAAAAATAAAAGAAGACATAAACAGAAAGGGAAACAAACCATGAGACACTCTTAACAAGAGAACACACTGAGGGTTGCTGGAGGGAGGTGGGTGGGGGATGGGCTAGACGGGTGATGGGCATTCAGGTGGGCGCTTGTGATGAGCACTGGGTGTTGTATGTAAGTGATGAATCACTGCATTCTACTCCTGAAACTAACATTCTTCTATATGTTAACTATCTGAAATTTAAATAAAAAGTTGAAACAAAAAAATAAAAAAAAGTTTTTTTCGTTGTTATTCAAATGAATATTACTTAAATTTAGTAACTGTAGGCTTAGACTGGAATATTTTGCTTCCTTCAGAAATATTTCTGTCACAATGATACTAGCCATAAATGAGTTATATTAAAAAGAAAAGCAGGAAAGAAAGTCACTGTGGAAGAAACTGGTCTGGGCTTTATCAGCAGATGAGTAAGCGGGGCATTCCTACTGCCACCTCCTCCATCAGTCACCTGGAAGTTGTTGCTGTACCTGTGTGTGTGAGCCTGTGTGTGTCTGTGTGTGTACATGTGTGCATTCATGCATGTGTGTTTGATTGACCCTGTGTGTGCACAAGTGTGTATTTGTGTGTGTGTGTGTGTGTGTGTGTGTGTATGTATGTACTTGTGTCCTAAGGCTCCTGCCAGCAAGCTCACAAAGCAGCCCCCACTGGATGGGGCTGGGCATTCATTAGCCAAGGCAAATAGCTGCTCGGGGCAGTACATGGCTTTGTGGGAGTGAGGAATGGCTCTCTAGGAGAATCGGGGATGGGGGCAACTCCCATCCCATTCTTCCTCTTCTCTTGCCTATTGCTCTTTCCTGTCTGTTAAACTTAACATTCAGGAAATGGTGGCCAGTGGGGAGGTTGGTGGGGTAGGACAGGCGGGAGCGCTAATGCTGCTTGTTTACTTGGCAAGATGGGCAGTTGTGGGCTGTCCATATGTCAGAGCCTTGGGGCTTGTCTAGAACCTTCCATCTGGGCTTCCTCTTCCTCCCCAGTGAAAACTAAGACGGAACCCAGGAACCTGTGGCCTTGTGCAGGTCTTGGTTGTTTTCTGGCCACTGTAGCTACTGTTTAGTCTATTAGGCCTGAGTGACCACCCAGAGTTAGAGATGTGGGTAGGAGCTGGGGCTTCTTCTCATGCCCCGAGGCTGGCTTGCTCCAGCCCCTCCATGTGCTTATGGTTTGGCTCTTTGCTCTACAGTCTTTACACAGGGATGCACTGGGGTACGTCCCATTTCCCTGTTGGGCAGACTGACGTCCCAAGACATGAAGTAACTTGCCCCAAATCTAACAGCCAGAAAGTAGCAGAAACATAGGTGAAAGCCAAAGTTCAAGTCGCATTTCTATTTTGTCTGGGGGCCAGAAGCAATTTTTTTTTTTTAGCTTATTTGCAGGTTTCTGATCTTAGACATGGTTCTCCCTTCAGCCCATTTTGTACATCAAGCCCAACCATCAGAATCCTTCCTTCCCAGGCCAACATGAGGATCTTGGTGTGGAATTCGTTATGCAAAGGTCTGCTTCACTGTGCGGCCTTTGCCTCTAGCTCCACCCCATGCCCCCAGCTTTGGTGGGAGACGGCCCCTTGTTGAGACTTGACAGACAAAGCTGCAGGAGGGTGTCCATCCCTTCATCCAGGCCATGTTCTACTGTGGGGGAAACTACAGCCGAGGGAGTGCAGAGATCTGCCCAAGGTAGAATGTGCTCCACCAGCTCAGCAAAGGCCCATCTTGCACCCTTGCCTCTACCTGAAAGTACAGAGTGGGCTCTGCTCGGGGTGGAGGGTGGGTGCATGGAACCCCTTGCAAGGTGACAGGGGATTATCTCTGCAGAAGAACCACAGGAATGCCTGAGAAGAGATGCAGAAATGGCCTGGTGCTTGATGGGGCTGCAGAAGCCACGTAAATGCGGGCGTTGTTGACGTGACCCCAAAACCAGTGACTGCTGGGGCACGAGCCTCTTGTCCTCCCCAGAGAGCCTAGACTTCACACAGCTAGGGCAGGGGCCAGCAAGAGATTTTTACCTCTGAGGCCATGTTCTGCAGAAAGTAGATGCTCCGAATGTGTGGTGACAGATGAAGAAGGCAAAGCAGGCATGTACAGCAATGAGCTTGACAGCTCATCGGTCCGGCTGCCTTCATTGGCTTATTTCCCCGGAAGCAGAGAATTACCGGCCAATATCCTGGATGCCGTTCTAATGACTCTGACCCTAGCAAGGATCAAATAGCGCCTATGGTTGTGTTCGTTTTCTTAACCGGAATTTCCTGTTTGTTTGAGCATGGCTGTCATCTTACTGCTTGCTAGTAAAAGCGAATATGCTAAAATTTTATAAGTTTATGAATTTCATAAATTTTTGATTTTTAGCATTGAGAGATGTCCATTTTTGGCCCACTTGTTCACTGTTCATGGATGTCACATTGAGTCTGATCTTTGGCATTCCATGAAGATTTTGACTATCGGTATTTAGATAATTACAAAAATATATTTAGAATGCTAAGTTTCAGATATTATATTTTTCTAATGGTTGATTTTAGCTTTGAGCAGAGGAATGTCAAGCCTTACCATACTGTATAGCTCCGAGGGGCCTGGCTGGAGATAATGATGTTCTCTGTGGAACACAAAGTGTAGACGAGAGCTTCCTTTTCTCTTTGCTCCAGGTAAAGAAGTTTTCTTGTGCAACACATCTCAGATGTACCTGACATCTGCTCCCTTCAAAAGTATGCTGAATAAAACTCAGTAAATCACAGCATAGTCCTTACTTTTAGATGTTGTGGGAATTACATGCAACAATGTGTGTAAAGCCATCTTCAAATGGTGAGCACAGGCTACTGGATATGTGAGTGTTCAAAACCTCTCAAATGGCATTGTCCCCAGGTGCTGACAGCCCTGACCTTGACCAAAGCCATTGATCTTGGTCTGCTCTTTAATTTCTAGGTGCAGGGACTGCCTTCCTCTCTCACGCAAAAATATTCCCTTGACCTCGCAGTCACCAGCCATGTCTCAAATGATGCTTTTCTAGTGGTCCTACTCTATGTGCATTAACAGGTCATGGGACCAACCTCTAATTATTTTGCACACGGTAGAATTAAGACAAACTTGTAAATGGTTTTTATCTCAGCTTTCAAAATTCAATGCATGGAATGGGCCTCAATTCCTTACCCCTCCTTTTTCCCAAGCCCTTTGTGAAGCGACTGCTTATCAAGGTGTGACATCTATTCCCCCACCCCTGCGTGTGGGCTGCCTTATGATGTGACTTGACCCAGAGACACAGTGGATGTGACAGGGTGACAGAGACATTGGGTCCTTCTGCTCCCTTTTCATGTTACTCTGTTTTGCCATAAGGACATGCCTAGGCTAGCCTGTTGGAGGACTGTCCCAGCCAAAGCCATCCCAGAGCAGCCCGTCCCCAGCCACCCTACCCACTGATCACAGACTCATGAGCATGCCAGGCCAAAAACAGCCTGCCCCAGATCCCTGGAACCACTAACTCAGAAATGACAAATGGTTGTAGTTTTAAGGCACTGGACTTTGGGGGCATTTTGTTACTCATCAGCAACTTACTGATATACTTGGATCATAAGTGTTTGGTACATGTTGCTGATATTTTCAGTTCAGATCAGCTCACCAAGGAAGTTCCGGGAGCTCCGCGTGAGCTCTCCTTCCTGTGTGGTTCTCCTGTCCGGTCGCCGTTTACCCCTGCTCTCTGTGCCAAGCGCCAGCTTCATACACAATGACCATCCTCCACTTCCTGCCTTTCATGTCCCTGTGTAGCACCCAAGAAAAAACACACCAAAGACCTTCTTCCTAGTAGAGCAAAGAGCAGAGTCTATCAAATTCCTGGGACCACGTTACATTTACATGACAAACACAAAGTGAAAGGTGACTCGTTTCCAAGCACTGGCCTTTGGCATCAGTTGAACCTTCTTCCCTGTCTTTTAAGTGTGGCGTGACATAGTCCTCATTCTCACGGTTGAGGGAAGACTGAGTAAATATCTGTGGAACAGAGTTGGGTTAGACGCAGAGATACTCCGTCTAGCTGGATTCGGATCCTCCCTGTACCAGCTAACTGCCAGTTCACCTTGGCCCAACCGGTCATCCTCTCTAAACGTGTTTCTCTTTCCATAAACTAGGAATAATTCCGTTTGCTCTCCTTATGTCATCCTTCACTGCAGGGATTAAATTAGACGACACGTGTGGAAATGCTTTGTAAACTATTAAGAACTGTGCTGTGCATTGTAAGGCATAGTTACAACGGCGACTATTTCAGGTCCGGCAGGGATCTTGGATCTGGGGAGCCTGGCAGAAAGCCCAGGGTTGCAGGGTGGAGAGGCCGAATTGCTTCTTTATCGGCAGATAAAGTAGGAAAAGCATTGTGACTTATATCAGAAAAGAAGCCTGGCAGACACTAAGAACATAGTCTGGAGAAAGCTGATGAGCCCACAGTTGGAATTCTGCATTGGGGTTTAGAAACACGAGCACCAGGATGCCGAAATCTTTGGAAGGAGTCCAGGGAAAAGCAACGGGAGTCACTCCAGAACAGAAGGCCCAGCTTGGGAGGGAGTCAGCATGAAATGTGTGAGCTTTGGCTACCAGGAATTTGTACTTTTTTCCCCAGGTTCTTCCAAGAGGAAGCTGTTTCCGGGATAGGTGACTGCTGGTGTATGGAGCCCGGCCCTGGGGACCTCTAGACTCCGCTCCTAATCTAGGTGGAGGAAACATGCGCCCTGTGAAGAGGAGCCAAACCCTTCCACATGGACCAAAGACGTTATACAGATTAGGGTCCTTTGGGCTGGAAGCCATGAATAAACTAACAACAAAATCAACTGGGACTCAGTTCACCCCGCCTGCTCTCCCTGCTATACTTGGTGGCTTGGCTTGTCCTGTTAGGCTGCCTTCCTTCACAGTTCAAAGAAGGTTGCTACAGTTCCAGCCATGCCACATGGATGGCAGCTGTGTCCTTTTTTATGAACAGTGAATAATTTCCCAGGTATTTCCCAGCAGATTCCCTCTCTCATGGCACTTGGCCATGACGGCAACCCTTCCATACTGTAAGCAGTCACCTACAAGGGGTATAAAATGGTAGTGACTGGCTTAGACCAATCAAGATTTATCATGGAACTGGAGAGAGAACCTGGTCCTTAGAAGAAGCACAGGGCCTTCTACCTCCTCAACACAGTTGAGAATCTGATGGCCAGTAAGGAGGGGAGGAGCTTCTGGGGGCATCAGCCAGGGATGTGACCCATGGACAAGGTTCCTCCAAGTGTGATCCATGACAGATAGGATGCTGTCAGTGCCACAGTGACCCCTAACATGTGTCTGGCAGTTACTCTACACTGGGAGAGGGCTAACAACTGTAGGGGTGTCATGCCATCTGCCCAAAGCCCCCTTGTAATGAGTTTTTTTGGGAGGGAGAGATGGAGGGACCTTTAGTAACTGAATCTCCTTGGGAGAGCTCAGGATTCACCTTCCTTATAGTCGTTGCGCTGTCCAAATAAGTGTTTTGTTGTGGTTCTGGTCAGTTTCAACTTCTTCTTCTGGAAGTTGACCTCACCTTTCACCACTATGATTTCTTCCCTGGGTTGTTTTCTGGGATGGCATCCTCAGCAGACGTACCTGCCTGGATGTCGGGGAGAGAGTCCAGCAATATGGAAAGCCAGCCAACGATGGGAAATCCTTTGAAGTTTCACGATTCATGGAAAATCCTTTGACGTTTCACAGTTATTGATTTTTTTAAATTTTTGTTTTTGATTTTTTGGATTGGTACACATAATTTTTATAAAATCCAAGCAAAACAGAAGTATTGTTAAAAGTAAGTTTGTCTTCCACCCTAGTTTGTGCCCAACTCTTCTCTCTCCCTATCCTGTTCCTGCCTTCCACACCCTCGCTCGCTCCCTCCGCATCTTCCTTCCTTCCTTCTTTCCTTCCTACTTACTGATGAGCTATTATATGCGAGGGTCCATGCCAGGTTCAGATCTACTCATGGCGGCTCATGGGGTTATCTTTGGTTCCTTACCACCCTCCCCAACAATTGATTTTCACAGAACTTCCCCAAGTCCTACCCCTTGGTCCACTCATTGCTCCTCACGGACACATTGTGCCAGCTCCCGGCAGCCTCCCGTGCTCCACGGCCTCGGTGCTCTGTTTTGTCTCCATCCTCTTTAAGGGAATTTTTTTACATAGACTGTGTCATGGGCTGAATTGTGTCCCACCTCCATGCACATGCTGAAGCCCCAACCCCTAGTGTCCTTAGGATGTGACTGTGTTTGAAAATAAGGCCTTGAAAGAGGTGGTTAAGTTAAACTGAGGCTGTTGGGGTGATCTTAATCTGACAGATCTGGTGTCCGTATGAGAAGAGTAGAGTAGGACACAGAGAGGGACACACAGGGAAGAACATGTGAGGAGACACAGGGAGAAGATGTCCATCTGTGGCTGGGGAAAGGCCAAGGAGGGAGACCTCAGGAGAAACCAACTCTGCCCACAGCTGAATCGTCAGGCCTCCAGAATGTGAGAAGGTTTCTGTTATTTGAGCCTACAGAAGTCCAAAAAAGGAGCACAGACTACATATAATCAAGTCCCTCACTTGTTCAAAAAGTTTTTTAATGGTCTCTAGTTTCTTAACATTAAAGCAAAATTCTTCTCCTACACCTTTAAGGGGTCTTATGACCCAGCGCTGACCTATCTTGGCTGTCTTCACTGGTTTCTATCCATCCTCCATGCTTTGCTCATACCAGATTGGCTTCCAAACAGTGGACACGGCCTGTGTCCCCCTGCTCTATTTGCACAGGTTGTCCCTCCATAGAAAATATGTTTGTATTTTCCAACCACGTCCCTCCCATTTCTAACTGTTGAAATCACGGCCATTCCTCAAGCCCAGCCTCAGTGTCTCCAGTGGGTCTCTCTTATCCACCCCTACATCACTTTGCAAATGTGGGAGCAAACGTGGCATCGTATTCTGCCCCACAGTCTACTGAGGTGGTTTTTGATTTACCTCCTATTTGACTGTAAAATTGTTGGGTGTAGGTTCTCCGTCCTGCTCATCTGCAGTCTCCAATCTAGGATGGTTAGACAAGTAGCATATTTTCACAAGTATGAGTGGAATTACAGTGACAGGCCAGATTAAAAAACTGGATCAAAATTAGGGCACAAACATGAAAACCATGTATATAAAAAAAATAAGAAATAAAAAAGACGGACTAAAATAGTGTCAATGTGGGGATAACCCAGAGGAAGGAGTGAAATCCTGGCACAGAGAAACCCAGACAGTAAAAGGACTGAGTTCCTTCTCCTAATATTGCAGCTGTGTTTTAAAACAGAGACGACTTAAGATAGAAGTTTAGAGGAATATTCTGGAATGTTTCCTGAAAGGAAAACCCTTGATCTCTAGAAACAACTCCCCAGTAACTTTGCTTTGGAAAGCTGGCTGGACGGAGGAGCTTCTAGATTCTTTGTACTCTGGAATGTACTCTGACTTGCCTTTGAGATGCATTGCTAAAACGTGCACAGTGGCATTCAGCGGGAAGCAGGCTTCCAAGAGAGAGCCTACGCCCTCACAACCATCCACTGCGCAAAGATGTGGAAACCATTTATAAATTGTAAGCGTGGGTTTGCCGGGACCTGCTAAACCACCATCAAAGTGAAGTGATGTATATAATCTCTCCTTCCCATGTGCTATTAGGGCTCTACTGGAGTGAGGAACCCAATCAATGTTAAAAAAAAAAAAAAAAGAAGCCAAAACACAAGAGTCCCACCCCACCCCCCAGACACTGGCAAAGTGAGAAAAAAATACCTTCCAGCTCCGTGGAATGGGTTGGCGGGGGGCGCTTTGTGTCCCTGGAACTTGCCCAGCGGTGTTGGATGTCTGGGGCTCACCCGTGTCCCAACTGTCAAAGCCATGAGGTTTCTGGGAGGAAGGGAGTCAAGCTGGAGACAATGGAGGGTGGGGGGCTGGGGGGGTGCAGTCCGGACCTGCCTCGATGGTGAGGTCGAGGTGGCGGTGAGGTGGCGGATGAGGTGGCGGGGGCGGCCAGAAAGATCTCCACCCACCCAGACACTGTAACTTCATTGCTGAGTGTAAAGTCAGGCTCCCTCCTCCGCTGGAGGCCAGCTTCAACCTGATCCCGTGGAAGGCTCTAGAGCCTGAGTCATGCCTCCCAGTTGGCTTCTTCTGAGGCAAGAAGGCCAGCCTCTCGTATTTCCATCTTTGGTCACTGATCACCAGTCTTGAGGGGGCCAGTGGTGGGGAACATCCGCTCAGACCACAGGGATCCTCAGGAGAAGAGGCAGGAGCGAGTTACTCTCTCTGTTTGTTTGCTAGCATTTTCATCAAAGAGACCGGAGGGCTTAAACAGCAGACATTTATTGTCTCCCGGTTCTGGAGGCCAGGAGTCTAAACCAAGGTATCTGCAGGATTGGTCTCTTCTGAGGGCAGTGAGGCAGGATCTAGATCTCTTCCAGGCTTTTGTCCGTGGCTTGCGTGCGACTGTCTTCCCCTGCTTTTCCTCATGTCCTCTTCCCTCTCTGTGTGTCTGTGCCCAGATCCCCCCTTTCCAGAGGACACCAGTCGTATGGGATTGGGACCACCCTAGTGACATTGTTTTAACTGGATTACCTCTGTAAGGACGCCATTTCCTATAAAGTCACAATATGAGCTCCTGGGGTTAGGAGTTCAACACAGGACTATTTTTGCAGGAAAGGGAAACACACAAAACACTGGCCAGCATTTTTTCAGCAGCAGGGGGTGGGAGCATCACCTGCCAGTAAGTAGGATCTGGGCAGGGCCCCCGGGCCCTACCCCACACGGAGCCCGGAAAGCAAGCTCCAGAGCTGGGTCCTTTCAGTTGTGCCCACTGGTTGCCCCCCTCGCACCTGCTCTGCAAATGCAGCAGCCTCTGTGGGTGATTCTAAAAAACACTAACAGCTGTTAAACACACAAACCTTAGCATGGGTTTGGTTTGGAAGAGCAGTTTTCTCTCCAAAGATACCAGGTGACTAAGAAGAAGTGTGGGGCGGTGTGTGTGGGTGGGTGGGTGGGGGATAGGGGAGGCAAAGGTGGGAAGAGAGGACAAGGCTTTTCGGACTCCCCAGGGTGCCTCGGGCCAGCTGAGGGGATCACGAAGCAGTCTGGTGCTCCTGCTCTGACGGGAAGGGACAATGAAAATCTGGGTCTGGGGAGAAACAGTGTCATTGTGGAGACGAAAATGTGGAAAGTTGAGGATCAACATTCGCAGTGGGATGGAGAGGGCTGGCCTCAACGGGACTCTGAGTACCAAGGCACCAGATCTCTCCCTCTGTGGGTAGAGCTGCCCAGCTCCCCAGTCCCACCCGTTGCTTGCGCCCTGGCTCTCCCTCTGGCTTCTGTCTTTGCCAGATCCCAGGGCGGTAACCGAGGAAGATGTTGGCAGCAGTCATGGGGATCCATGATGAAAGCTTTCTTATGGGCTTTGCTCAGTTCATAAACATGGGACCCCGGTAACCATGGCCACCTCAGAGGGTCTGAGGGAGGTTCTTGGGCACAGTGGGCACAAGCAGATTCTCATGGGCTCCTTACTTGATGTTGATCAGGTAGAAACGGCTTCCCTCATCTTTCAGGAGCAAAAGGAGCAGCATTTCTGATTGAAGACAGTCTTGGGGGTTTGATTTTTGCAGAGAAAAGATTCTCTTTGAGGGGGTCTTTCTCGGTTCCTATTTGGTGAAAAGGAGACCGTAGTGGATGGAGCATGTCGGGGCAAGCAAGGGAAAGGCCACCATCGGAGATGGGTCAATGTGGTACAAAGGTGCTCACAGCTATAACAGAGCTGGCCTCCCAACTTCAATTACATGTTAGGTGTTTAAAATAGGTAAAGAATATACGTGTGTATTGTACGTCATGTATCATCACCCCTGAACAAAAGTAACAGGAATGACTTTGTATCAGGAATGACTTAGGACCATTACATTCCTAGGTTGTGCTCCTTGCAGTTGCCCAGCCCCGTATGCATTACAGATGTGTGTTTCTTGTTCCTTTCAGTCAGGATGCTAACAAGGCACAGGGGCGGTATCTCTCCTAGGTCGGTGTCAATCCGCTGGGTTTCCCTGCAGTTCTTCCCCAGTGCCGCTGAGGATTTATCCTGGAGGTTCTCCAGCAGTCTGGCATTTGGGGACTCATCCTCCCTGGGACATTGAACAGGTCCCTCTGTCTGCTGTCCTTCCTGTGAAGTGGTAGGAGGGCGGAGGGCCAGATTCGGATTTGGTTTATTTGGCAAGTTTGCACCTGTGTGCTGGGTCTGTGAGCTCTTTTGTACCGGAAGTAAGCAAAAGTTCCCCGCTCCTTCTGGTGCTGGACACCGGGGAGGAAGAGTCTTCGTGTTTTTTTCTTTGACAACAAGTACAGCTGGAGGGCTGTGTGAAACAACCCTCAATTAACGAAACCCGTTACTTAATTAGAGCCTGTGAAAGGGTGAGGGTCTCACTCTTCACTCTTCATTTATTAGCTGGATTATTTCTATAAAGTAAAAGTTACCCCTTATCACTGATTTAATAACCCCAAGGGACTGTTCATTTAGGAATGGCAGGATAAATGCTTGATTTTTTTCTCTTTACTTACTGATTTTAATAATAATGACTTCCTAGATGTTTTTTTCAAAGACAGTCAACACTTTTTAAAAATATATCATTATGAACTAATGGGTTTAACCGCATTTCACATGTTTATTCCAATGTATTGATTGTCCTTATTGAAAATTGAATTTGGTTGTCTTTGACCAGGTTGGCCCCTGAATTTTTAAAATAGCTTTATTGAGATATATAATTCACATACTGTACAATTTATCCATTTAAAGGTTATAATTCAATGGTTTTTAGTATATTCAGAGTTGCCCAGCCATGGTTACAATCCAGTTTAGAACATTTTTGTCATCCCCAGAAGGAAGGCCTGTATCCACTGGCAATCACTCCCAATTTCCCTCCACCCGTGTCCTCCCTCACACCCCCAGATCTAGGCGACCACGTTTGACTTTTAGCCTCTATGGATAAGCCTAGTTTGGACAGTCCGTATAGACAGAATGATACAATATGTGGTCTTTGGTGCCTGGACTCTTCTACTTGGCAAAATGTTTTCGAAGTTCATTCATGCTGTAACAGGTTTCTATACTTTGTTTCCTTTTATTGCTCAATAATATTTCCTTCTCTGGATATCCACATTTCATTTTCCCACGCATCCCTTGATGGACGTTTGGGTTGTTTCCACTTGGACCCCAAGTTATTTTGCTAGAACCCTAGCAGTCCTTAATAGCTTCCTTGCTTTCCTGGTATGATAAGATGTTCGGACTCATCTCATACAATTCTGCTCTGTACCTATAAAAGCCCATTTTCCAAGGGGCACTTATTCTCTTACGAGGGAAAATTGATGTCAAGACCAAAATCTGGGTGCTGGAGATTTTTACTGCTGTTGGGCAGGTCACTGATTCTGAGACTTGCAGTACACAGAGATAGGAAATATTCTGTGTGCTTATTTGCTGTTTAAGATAAACTCTATCCAGAGTTCACGCTGAAACTTCCAATTCAAGTTTAGGGCCATGATGTTTTTCATTAGCCTCATCAATCTTACGTTCAGATCTATTCTTCGATGCTAAATTTCAGGATCCCAGTGACACCAATGCAATTAGTCATTTGCATTATCCCATAGCACACACATACACATTTCAAATCACAATATCAGCATATGCAGGAGCAATTTATTTCCTGAAAACACTTTAAGATTTGTTTGGAGTTATTTTTGCCTTAGAGAGTTGTCACTGGATTGTACAGCTGGGAATATTTTTAACAGCATATGGAATAGTTCCTTTATGTGGTTATACTATCTACCCAGCGTCATTTAAGTTCATTTGGTTCACTTTATTTTTGATTTGATTCTTAGGAATTGTAAGTTAATTTTATTTTGTAACTATGCTCTTAAGTCTAACAATAAGATTTAGTCAGAGACGTCTAGCGTTAATCTCTATCCCGTCTGTCCTCTTCCTTTTACAGGCAACCATAATTTTTTTTTAAATTTTAAGCGAATTCCTATATATATATTTATAGTACCCTTTTTTCTTAGAGTATCATATTTACTATTCTCCACCTTGCTTTTTCCATTTGATCATCCATCCTGGAGATCACTTCAGAATGGAAATCTTCCTGATTTAAATTTTTTTTTTTTTTAATAATCCAGAGTATCCTAGAGCATTATAGATCTACCTGGTTAATTCACTTTGCATCTAACTAATGGACAATTGACTTCCTCCAAGTTTTGCGCAATCTCACAAATAGTGCTGAAATGAATAAATAGAGTTTTCAAATTTTTGTCAGGGTATCATTGGGCTAGATCCTAGAAGTGGGATAGGTCGGGTAAAGGAGAAGCACAGATTGTCCGGTTTGGGAATTTTGCCTATACATTAACTCATTAGGGGTTGCAAAAGAGTGGTATTTCAGTTCCATCGTTCTTCATGTGTTAGTTGGGATGGTTCTGTAAAGAGAAAATTCCCTTTATCAGTTCTTTGATTATATTGAATGACAGTCCCTTTAGGGAAGGCAGGATAAATGCTTGATTCTTTCTCTTCGCTTGCGTTATTTTCCAGAATGAGTTGCTTCTCAGACATCCTCTAGGGAGGAACAGGGAAGACTTTTTGCTGGTAAGTGTCGTTATGAACATATAGATGTAACCATATCCGATGTGTTTCAATCCAATGGTATTTCAGTATAATTTCAATTTGCATTTCCCTTATTATAAGCAAGATTGAACATCCTTTTATCTAAGAGTCAGTCACATTTATTTTTCCACAAACTATCTATTTATACACCTAGAATACTTTTTGGTAGAGTTGTTGGCCACCCTCCACTTATTTTTAGAACCTCTTTATGCATTAGACTTATTGACTCGCTAATGTATCTCTGTGTGTATCATTTGTCTTTCCACTTGGCTTATGCTTTTTTTTTGGACATAAAATTTTTTCCTTTTATAATCAGATGAATCAGTCTGTTCACTTATTGCTTCTGGATTTTAAATCATAATTTAAAAAGTTTTATTCACTCTGGGGTTAAAAAGAAATTCACCCATCTTTTCTTCTAGAGTTCTGTGTTTTATTTTTTTAACATTTAAATAAACACCATTTGCAATTTATCCTGGTGTACAGCGTAAGTAGAGAATTTTCTCCCCCAGATGGCTCTGCAGTAATCCCAACACCATTTATGAAAAAGGCCATCTTTTCCCTGCTGTCTTAAGTTGTTGTCTTTATTGTATACTAAGTTTTCATATTCATGTGTGTCCGTTGCTGGATTTTCTATCCTGCATCATAATATTTATTCCAGCACCAATAGAAGGCCTTTATTTATTATTTATTTACTTATTTAAAAGAGGGAGAGCAAGTGGAGGAGGAGCAGAGGGAGAGGGACAAGGAAACCCTGAGCTGAGCGCAGAGCCAGACACGGGGCTCAACCCCAGGACCCCAAGATCATGACCTGAGCCAAAATCAAGAGTTGGTCCCTCAGCCAACTGAGCCACCCAGGCGCCCCTAGAATGGCTGTTAAATCATAGAAGCTTCATAGTGTGTTTTAAGATTGGATAGGCCCACCCTCCCCTCCCCCATTCCTGTTCTTTTTCAGAGTGGTCTGCTTGCTTCTTTGTTATTCTAGAATCAACTTCTCTCTCCAGAGGAAAAAAATCTGATAATTTTTCATATTTAAACCACATTAAATTTATACATTATTTGAATGACAACTGGTATCTTTTTTGATGCCAAATCTTCTATCCAAGCATGTAGAATGTCTTCCCCCTTGTTTGACACTATTTTTTGGTGTCTATTAGGAATGTTTTCTAGTTTTCTTCACATGGGTTTCGGACATTCTTTGGCTAGATTTATGTCTAAATATTTTCTTCTCTTTTTGCTATCATGAATGGGGTCTTCTTTTATATCCTCGTACTAGCGTTTGTTTATATGTAATGGGTATTTATTTTCCTTTGTTAATTAAACAAAACCACTACCTTACAAAATCTCTAATGGTCACAGTAGCTTTTCCTTTGATTCTTTTCAGTTTTCCAGATATGTAATTATGAAGTGAACTTTTTTATATTAACCACTCTGAGGAAATATTTGAAATCCAAACCCCTGAGCGAGTGCGGCTCTTATGAAGTATGTAAATGGAATTAAAATAATTCCCACAACTTGTTGGCAACCAGGAAAATTCTGCAAAAAAAGAAAATATAGCTTTTTAAATGTTCAAAACTGGCATCTTGACATTATAAAGTTGGCTTGGGCTTTGCAGAAATGCGGTTTTCCCCCCACTTCCTTGATGGCTCTACTCCAGTGGCTCTTCCTTCTCTCGGTCCTTTACCCCATTTTCTTACATAATAACGTGCATCCAGAAATGCTTTTCCTGCACAAACCCTTACAGGTTTCTCTCATGGCCCTTCAGCATGTCTCTGATTCCTTTTATTGGTCTCTCTCAATCTCCCTTTTAGTCTTACTCATTTATTTTCCACATTTTCTCCTTTATAATTCCATTGGCGAACACACTGGAGTGTAATTAGGACTCAACAAAAAAAATACATTTTCACCCAGGAAATGAGGTCTTAAAACTATTATATGAAAACTTTTTACTGTACATGCTTAAGGCTTTGTTCCTAGAAAGGCGGCTTTTTATGTGTAATGTAGACCACACAGTACATAATTTAGCTTATCCCACAGATCCTTGATGGTAAGAATAAAGGTGAAAAATCTCCATTTAGTTAGCAGCTCCCATGTGCCAGATATTGTGCTAGAAACTCATCTCTTCATTTAACAAATATTTTTTGAGTCCCAGGAACCATTCAAACTGCTGTGGATAAAGTGTGAATTCTCAGTCCTCACTGAGCTTACATTGTAGGAGGAAGACAGAAAATAAATGACACAAGTCAACAAGATACATAAGCTCTATCTTCGTTCTGCTCCTCCATGAAGGAAAGGTTGAGGCCAGGGTGGGAAGAATATTCTCATAGGGACATTGGCTTTTGCTTGGCATGAGGTGGGAAGCTGTTGGAGGGAGGTCTTAGAGCAGAGGGGTGACATTAATCTGACTTACGTTTTTCACAGGATTGTAACCTCCGTGCAAAGTCAGTGATTCAGGCCCCAGAAATGTGCTAATTTCCTGACGGTCACACAGGGAGAAGGTGGTAGAGCCAGGACGTGAAACCAGCCGCTCTCACTTGGAAGTCCTTGCTGTTTCTACCAAGGGTATTTCCTTCCAAATATTTTAGTTGCTATGTTTTTATTCTAAACATCCCATTAATGCCTCCTTTCAGGCCTGCATATTTTTGCTTGATGGAGAGTGAAGTGGTGTTAAGTCTGGGTTCTTTCACTCCTTCCAAAAGTCTTTTTTCACTTCCTGCCCTGTGTATGGCACCATAAATTCCGCTCGGAGACATAAATGAGGGGGAAGACAAGTCTCTACTCACACGATGTGTATAGAGAGCTATAAAGAGAAGACAGATTTGTATTTAAATTATTTAAATCCAGTGATTTTTATTTGGGAGGAGGTTCTCACTTGTTTCATATAATCACTAAAAGAAAATTGCCTTTTTTTTTTTTTTTTTTAAAGAAAAGCCTCATCTAAGAACTGGAAACAGACAAAATATAGGATTTCCTCTTCGATTTTGTAGCTTTTGACTTCCAGCTTGACTACTCAGTTAGTACATGAAAAGATGACTCCCCCACTTCTCAAGCCTAAGCCTCCACAAATCCAACTTGGGACCCGAAAACCCAGCTGTGCACCTGCTATGTCTCACCTCATTGCCAGGAATGAAGATTCAGCAACCCCTGCCCAACCGACAACGTTGCCAGGGACACCTGAGTCCAAGTAAAAAGCATCTCAGCAGTTGTGCAGCCACTGGAGCTGCTGGGGCAGAGCCCAAGTCAAAGCAAGAAGTTCCCTGGGCTGCCTTTGCCTCCCAACACCTCACTGGGGCTGCGGGGAAGAGCTTCCATCACAGCGGGCAAAGATGTTCAATATCAGAATCTGCCCTCTCTCTCTGATAAGAAGATGTGACAAGGCAAGTGTTGGACCAAATGACCGCTCTGTTTGCCTTCGGCCACTGTACCAGTGGTTTTCAGGACATAAATCTGTCAGCCCTTCCCCTGGCCTTCCTGCTGGAGACTCCAGAAAGCATTATGCTTTAGAGAACCGGCTCTGGGTATAGACTGAACATGCAAGGGGTTGAGGTCTGCTGCCCCTGCATTCTGTCTGGAAATTGCGCAATCTCCAAGAAATGATTCATAGAGTCATTCAGTTTTTTAAGGAAGTCATTCAATTTTTTAAGTGATCCACAGGAGCTCTATTTAGGTCTTGTGAAGTCCACAATGGGAAGCCAACAGAACTGTACCTGGGCCTCGTAGCTCATAAAATATTCCAGTTTAAAAAGTCCATCTGGATTCTGGTGGAGTTTGCCTCCTGTTCTGTGGAAACATGCACAATTTCTCTAGCTTTACAGATTAGAATACATCCATGACCTCTGCTGGAAACAAACAATAATCTCCATCTTTTCTAACTTTTTCTCAGATAGTGTGTCCTTTTAAGTGGGTCTTCACACTGGTTTCTTAGAGCTGTTAATTAATGTCCTATAGGCCTGGAGTCCTTTGCTTACCACAGCCGCTTCTTCCATGGTCATGCAAGTCATCTGGTCATCCGTATCTCTGTCTAGTCGAGGAATAAACATTTTTAAAATTTTTTATAAAGATTTTTATTTATTCATTTGATAGAGAGAGACACAGTGAGAGAGGGAACACAAGCATGGGGAGTGGGAGAGGGAGAAGCAGGCTTCCCGTTGAGCAGGGAGCCCCATGTGGGGCTGGATCCCAGGACCCTGGAACCACAACCTGAGCCGAAGGCAGCCTCTTAACCAACTGAGCCACCCAGACGCCCCTCAATGAATAAACATTTATTAAGAGCTTGTTACTTGGGGCGCCTGGGTGGCTCAGTGGGTTAAAGACTCTGCCTTCGGCTCCAGTCATGATCCCAGGGTCCTGGGATCGAACCCCACATCGGGCTTTCTGCTCAGCAGGGAGCCTGCTTCCTCCTCTCTCTCTCTGCCTGCCTCTCTGCCTACTTGTCATCTCTGTCTGTCAAATAAATAAATAAAATCTAAAAAAAAAAAAAGAGCTTATTACTTGCTGAGTGTGATGAAATCTGGTATCCATCCCTTCCCTTTGGGAAGCTGATGGTTCAAGGGATTCATACTTATACTATTTGCTTCTTTATTTGAGTGTCTTTGCTCTGGTAAGTCTACCAAACAGGAAGTCTTCCAAGCAACTATGTTTTTTTTACTCATCAAGTTTCCATACCTTAGAAATTCTCCAAGATTTGGCATTAGAAGTCTTTACAATCAGGAAGTCTTGATTTATTTGTATGGAAATATCTACTTAGTAATGGCGAATTTTCATTCCTCTTCCCCCAAACCAAAAAAGATAGAAATGATTTTTTTACGATTACTTTCAAGTTTTAAAAAAAGATTTTTTATTTATTTCATTGATAGAGAGTGAGAGAGAGAGCAGGAGCAGGGGGAGGGGTAGGGGGAGGAGGAGGGAGAAGCTGGTTCCCCACTGAGCAGGGAGACCAACGTGGGGCTCAGTCCCTGAATCTGGGATCATGACCTGAGCCAAAGGCAGACACTTAACTGACTGAGCCACCCAGGTATCCTTAAGTTTTTGTTTTTTTTTTAAAGTAAGTTGTTTGCTCAAGTTCCTCTTGGCTCCAAAAATAAAAGCAATATTAGCTTCACATTTTGAAATAAGTCTGAAGATAGGAGTGTTATAGTAACTAGTTGGAAATACACTTGAAGCATGCAGAATTGAGTCTGCCAAATAGTTTCACATTGATTATGAAAAAAATTAAATTTTTTAATGTGTAGCAATTGAATTTAGATGTGGATCTACCAAAGAGTATACAAGCATAAGAATTTGTTTTTTTCCAATTCTCATATCATTTCACTTTGTCATTAAAAATGTATTTTTACTGTCAATTCCCATTCAAATTAAATTGTGTGTGTGTGCAAACTGAGTATTTCAATGAAAGTGACATAATAGATTGTGGTACTAGAAGCATCATGAAGCTTGGGATGAAGGGTTTAATGGGGTTCACACTACATTATCCTTTCCAGTGAGAGGAGCCCCAGGGCTGCCCTGAACCAGCAAGCACTTTCAGATTTCCTATCCTGCTCCTCTGTGTGTGTCAGTGGCAGTGTAGTGATAGAAGACAGAGCAGAGGAGAATGAGATGCAGAAAGAGTTGAAAATGCCATCTCTGAAATGAGACTATGTCTTATAATCGATGTTTCTTAGATTTGTTGAAATACGGTTATCAGTGGCTGGAATGCAGAAGTCTTTTTAAAAAACATTTATTTTTTTATTTCAGAAAGAAAGAGAGTTGGGGGACCAAGGGGAAATGGAGAGAAAGATAAGCAAACTCCCTGTTGAGCAGGGAGCCTGACATGGGATTCTGTCCCAGAACTGAAACTGAGTCGGAGGCTCAACCGACTGAGCCGCCCAGGTGTCCTTTGAATACGGGAATCTTGATGCCGACCAGTGATCAAATGCAGCAGTGTCTGTCTCAGCTTGGAATTCCCACCGTCCCTAGCACAGTGTCTTATGCACCCACAGTAGGCTCTCAAGCATGCGTTATTAAAGACCCAGATTGAAGAGCTATGGCTGAAGAATGACCGGTTACTCTAGAGATTGGTGTTAGCTAATTTAACCCATACAAATAGAGGGCCATTTCTAGAGGACATTGATAGTCCCATTCAAATACTTTTATCTGTAAGTGGTCCTTCATGGACTAACCGATTATGGACTCGGTATCGAATGAAATGTACTCATGAACACGTTTCCACACTTCCCTAACTCTGAAAGTCTTCCTTCAAGTTTCCAGGGGATTCCCAGGTATGATGACTCCTGAGAAGCCAGTTGGTTTCTAGGACCACCCAGCAGGGAGAAAATACTTTGGATTCTACTGGACCCAAGGATGGAGAGAGATGGCTCCACAGGGTCATGAGGCCGCTTCCCCAAGCAAGCATTGTCTGCACGCCTCCCCTGTGTGCTGGGGATATAGCGGCGAGCAAGACAGATGACGCCTCCACTGTGACGGAACTGAAGTTCTGGAATGCACGTAAATGCTTCGTAATGGACATAAAGACCTTCGGGCACTACCCAGCACTGAGCGGGAATGCCAGGAATGTTAGCTGCTTTTCTTTCCAGGTAGAGCTCCCAAGCTAGAAATGGCAGTGAGGCCCTCACCCCCACATTCACGCTCTCATCTGGCTCTTCAACGTCCTGGCATTGTTTTCTTAGAGAAAACGCCTGCCTTGGTGCACTAGAGAAACACATGTGGTGGCTGCTGATGGGAGCCTGTCTGGAAGCAGCTGTGGCAGACGTCCTTAGACATATTAGTCTGAGAAAGTGTTCCCAGTCCTTTAAGAAAACCATTACTTGGCTCACTGCAAGCTAATTGCGTTTGTTCAGTCATTGTGAAATGGATGCAGACGGGATGAGGGAGCTAAGAAACATCCTACTGTGAAATCAGACATAAAGCCACTTGCTCAGGAGACACTGTTGCTTGGGATGAGCTTTTCACCGAGAAGTGGGAAATTGCTCGGTAAATTTCTTTTTTCTGCTCAAGCAACTCTTTTAATTAATTTTTACTGACCGACGCCCCCTTTAGCGCAAAAAAAGTGTGAGCGTATAAAAAACTGGGCTTGTTGACAGTGACTTACAGGTTAGAAGCTGAAGATGAGGGAGACAAATCTGTTCCTTTAAGTCTGGGACAAAGCTGTGCTGTGTTAGGCTCTCCAACTTTCATAACGGGCCACAATGGATGCACTGTTGTCTTATTATCTTATGAAGGCTGTGTGAGTATGAAAAGATCTTACTTTTTAAGTAAATACCATTGTGGGAGTAACAACCCAAACCCGAGAATCACGTATTAATGGGAAGAAGCACATAACATTTTGATAAAATACATGAGATCTATTTAAAGGAGACAGGTTAAAACTGTAGCATAGTGGGGCGCCTGGGTGGCTCAATCGATTAAACATCTGCCTTCAGCTCAGGTCATGATCCTGGAGGCCCGGGGATTGAGCCCTGCATCGGGCTCCCTGCTAAGCAGGGAGTCGGCTTCTCCCTCTGCCCTTCACCTAGCTCATGCTCCCCCCCCCCTCTTTACCTCTCTCAAATAAGTAAATAAAATCTTAAAAAGAAAACCGTAGCATAGTTTGTTCTGTCCCATAAAGGCATCTTACCTATTAGTTTGATCAAATGATGCTGTATTGTTCTGTTTTCACGAGTTACTTAACATAAAAGTGTAGTCTCATTTAGTAGCTTACTTCCCTGCTGTAGGAATTCTAAAAGGGTTTCAGAGTTTGGGCAGTGAAGTTAATCCTATCGGGGAGTAACTGTTCTAGAAAACTGTTGTTCACTAATCTTATCATATCCCTAGCCTGAAGAGAAATGTCCTATTGAAGCTTTAGATTATTGACTCAGGTTGCCCAGTGTCTGAGACACACAAGCTTATGAAGGTTATTAGAGAGGAGCAGGGTTAACAGCACGCAGCTGGGAGGGAATGATACAAAGACTTGGACTCTTGGGAAGAGAACCCCAACCCAACCTATCAGTTGGGGGGTCAACCAGTTGGCTAGTCAACCACATAGGTGAAGTTTGTCAAGGTTTCTCAAGGCTAGGCAGTGCATCCGAGCAGCAGCAGGGCAGGAACCTAGGTCTTCTGAATTAGTCAGGGCTGCCTCCACCTTTTAAAAAAATGTTATGGTCACGCCTCTTATACATCCTACAGGGCCTGTGATGAAGAAACATTCAGAAGCCTTGTTAATTTCCAAGTTTGTTTGTGGGACTGGTTTATGGACTATGTATTCTCTCTTCAGTGGTTTGGCTTCCAGCTCCAAATGGAAAGTAAGCAAAATTCCTATGTTAGGAACAGGGGATAAATGGGTTTGCATGGCTTCCTTAAGGTGCCAGACACTTCTATCAAGAAAAAAGGCTCTATTGTGAACGATGGTGTGACAGACATGAAGGTGTCGACATCTCTTCAAGATCTTGGCTTCACTTCCTTTGGGGTATACCCAGATATGGGATTGCTGGATTGTATGGTCATTCTATTTTTAATTTTTTAAGAGCAACATAGATGGCCATGGATGGCTTTGTGCTAAGGGAAATGTCAGAGAAAGATGATTACATATGGAATTTTAAAAAGCCAAACTTATAGAAACAGGGAGTAGAAATGGTGGTTACCAGGGGTGGGGGAGATGGGGAGATGTTGGCCAAAAGTACAAACTTTCAGTTAGAAGATGCATAAGTTCTGAAGATCTAATGCACAGCACTGTGTTTATAAATTTGAAAGTTGCTAAGAGAGTATATCTTAGATGTTCTGACTGCATAAAAGAACTAGCAATTATGTGATAAGATAGAGGTGTTAGCTAAGCCTGCAGTGGTAATCACATTGCCATGTATAAATGTATCAAATCAATACTTACATCAATTGTATCTTGATAAAGCTGGAAAAAGACTCTATACCACTTATGGCAGCATCTGGAAGGGTTGAGCCTAAGGCTCCTGTGGCTAGGGTAACTATCCATCCTGGTTTGCCTAGCATTGAGAAATTTTCCAGGAAACTGGAACTTCCCAGTGCTAAAACGGGGAAGGTTTTGGACATACTGGGGCTGGCAGCTCGCCCTGCCTGTGGCGGGAAGGAAATCTACATTTCGCACTGGGAATTCACACGCTCCCGCGCACACGTAAGATTCGAGGGTCTAACCCTGGCACGTTAACCAGGTAGTTAGCATCCTAGATACTGGATCACACAAAAAATAAAAAAGATCCTAAAAACACTGTAGCCAAAATTCTGTTCAAAGTTTGCAAATACACAAATGTCTGTTCTCTGTACCGTGATTTGAAAGTGATGAAGGTTTTCTAGGACTAACAGCATGAGACACAGAGCACCCAAGTTTCTGGAGCACAATTTTATCATTCTTGAAGCTTCTCAGAGTTTTAACGATTCAGTAAAGGAGACAGACTTTCCAAATTGCGGCGTGGCTAAAAATTCTTCCTTCCAGGGTAGCAAAGCCCATCTGTTTTTAAACTGTGCGGGAGCTGCTACCGCTTGACTAGGCTGTTGTTTTCCTCACAGTGCAGTTGTCTGAAGTGACCCTTCCCCTCCACTCCTGCTTCCCAGAGCGCAGTAACCATAACTACCTCTTATTTGGGAAAGTGCATGTGGGCTGCTCCTCTTCTTGATTAATACACGGAGTCAATATTTTTGCTGCATTTTATGGCGTCCCCCTGGGGGGCCAAGAGGCTTGAATATTCATGTTCTCCTCTCTCTTTCCCTTCTCTCCTGCTGGAAAACAGGGGACCCTAGACATTCTCTTTCTAGTAGAAGGGAGAAACTGGTGTTTAGAGGAAGCCTTGGCTGTTGTTTATTGATAAGATTTCTGGGCATACAACCTGCCGTGTCCACAGGCTCATTTATTACTGCAGTTCTCGAAATGAAGCAGAACACGGGAGAGTCAATGCTCAGTTGCTCGACTGTTTCGTGAAGAACACCTCCTCCTGAAATTTCAGCTTCCTTCTCGCTCTCTCTCTCTCTCTCTCTTTTTTTTTTCTGACTTACTGGTTTTCCTGCAGATCAGCCTCCCTTGATCTGGGCCGTGAACTTGTATCCCTTTTCTTTCCTACTCGTGCTCATGGACATTGGAAACATACCCAGCGTGAGGGGCTTTAAACGTCACAGGGAGGCTGAACCACTGCATCTAGAAGAGATTGCGGTGGGGGACGGTGTTCACAGGAATCATCAGATGCTGGAGTTAGAGTCTAAGGTTCATGCTCTTGTTACTCATGTGTTTCTGTTTTAGAGATTTCCTCCTTTTACTTTTAACCACTGTATTCAGAAGAAAAGTGAGAGACGTAAAATAAACTGAGAAGTGGAGTGGCCTTGGAAGGAGCAGAGAAAATGAGAGCGCCTGTGTCTCTGAACCCTGTGTCTCTGAATGTTGGGGTCTTCCCTTCTCTCTCTTGAGCTTCCTTATTTCCTTCCTCTTCACCTGGTAATCACAGCCCGCACTCGCTGCGGTGGGGGAGCCTCCGGCTTAGGTGGTGATGAGGGACCCTCCAGGCGACAGGATGGACAGGGAGCACGTGGAAGGGGTTCCGGAGATCCGGGCAGGTGAAGGGTGGGACTTGCCGGGAGAACCTGGATCATCTCATGGAGCAGATTTCCAGAAGGACATGCCTGCTGCACGGAGGCAAGTCCCCTGAGTGTGTCTGGGGGTGTGGGAGTCCAGTGACTGGAGAGCCAGCAAAGCAAGCCCCAGTCTAACAAAAACTCATACAACTAAACTCGTGGAGTTCTTACTGTTTATTCCCAGTTATCATGAAGCCCAAATATGGGTGTGGTGCATTAGATTTACCGTGCAGCAAATTCACTTTGCAGGGGACCGTTCTAATGTGTCTAGCTCCTGCGTGTATGGAAAAGCACACGAGTCTCCCAGATGGGTGGACCCCAGGGATGGTGGACTTCGCAGGCCCAGGGTCCACACGAGATTCTTCACACGCCCAGAACTGCACCCACATGTCCCGCCTCCCAAGCCTTTGGGTGGGAAGGGGGATTCAGAGAAAGGGAGGCCAGGGGGGTAGGGAAAAAGGGCAACGTTCCACATTCCCTCTTCTGACCCAAACACTTTCTGACTTTCTGAACTGACTAGCCAGGTTGTCCAAGGACACGGCTTAACAAGTGTTGGAAGAATATTCTTTTTGCACATCAAATCTCCACTCTTAGCTTCAGCCGAAACTCCATTTGTCTGGATTAGAGTAGACACAAAGATTTGTTACTGAACTATAACGGGAGACCATGAGTTGGTATAAAAGGTGTCACGCCAAGGTGCAAATGATGTAATCAGATCCATCATTTGGGGGAGAATGAGGCACTGCTTGGACAGAAAGGGGGAGAAAAGAAAAAGTGGAGGTGATAGGGATCTCAGTCAAACTTCAAGGATCCGGCTCTCTTCTCTTCCCCTGGCCTGCCTTATTGATGTTTAAGGCAAAAAGTGACCTTAAAGGCCAGCTGGTTCAATACAGTCATTTTACAAGTGAGGATCATGTGCCCCCAGAGGTCAATGCTTTGCCTAGGGTCATCGGGCCGGTCAATGTCAAAGTACACCAGAGAGCAGCGACCTTGACTGGCAGTCCTGTGCCCTTTCCACTGCAATATGTCATTTCCAATGTCCGTGAGGGCAAAGTAAACACCAGGGACCACATTCCCTGCCAAGGCTTTGCACAGAGGGTGGTCCCCTTTGCAGGGATGGAAGAGTGGTGGGTAATGAATTACCAGCTGTCCCTCAGCTACTTCTTCCCGAGAATCCTCCCCGGGACCCTGCACCATCTACAAGTCTGCTTGGGGCTTACTGTGGCCCTATTTGCAAACTTCATGATTTCAGTGTTCTCATTCTGGTCTAGAGTTGATATTTGGGGGATATTCGTTGTAGCTAGAATTTTTTTTTTCTTTAATTCCGATTTTGTCTGGACGGTTGTGTTCTGCCTATCCTCCCCATCTTTCCTATCTTCCTTCTTTCTAAGGTGTTCTGTTAGGTCCCATTGTTCAAACTCAGCCGGAATCTACCACTTCCCCCACACTCAACCCTGTCTGTGTTGAGAAGCAGTCTCGAAATAGGGCATCAAATGAATGCAGACCTGGGTACCACAGAGCACATGGAGAAGACGCCTTCTCAGGCCAATGCACACTCTTTGTCAAGTGATGGATGCCTCTGTCCGGGTCCTGAGGTGGCTGTCCCCTTGGCACTGTTTTATCACGTGACGGGAGGCAGTGAGCATACACTCTCCGGGCCTCAGGCTCTTCACTGAAGAGTGATAATAGCTCAGATATTTCTGTTCAGCTCAGTGTTGGGAAGTTAAAATGTAGGTAACAAAACAAGGTCACCCATTAAAAAGCGCTGTGCAAATACTAGATAGACACAGAACAGGGTCCTATGTGTTCCTGCTCTGAGAACCTCAAAGGTCTATGGAAAAACACTTAAATTTAACACAGATTTTATTTTAGAAAACAAGCTATTTCTTTTCTTTAAAGAATTCATGTTGTTAAAACAACAACAACAACAACAAAAAAAAACGAGATAGCCCATCCTTTCGGGCAAAGGAGAAAGGTTCTGTTTTATAATTCCCTAGTTATCCTCTGCCTCCTCCGAGTATAATTGAGTGCTATAATACTGTTCATTGCTCTCTGTTCCTCTGGGTGTTGCAGTGTATTGAGTGAATTGACAGAGTGCTAGGGAGTAGCCGGCCCCTTCACTGGGGTACAAATGAGAGGTTGAACAAGCTGCTTCACTGCCCGTTTGTTCCAGGGGCTCCCATTATGGGGCCATTTTGACGAGTCTGTCAAACCAGGGGCGTGGTGGAGCAGGCAGCTGCAATTCGTGCTTCAGAGACACATTCCCTTTCTGGATCCCCGTCCTCCAGGTTATTTCCATGTTGTAAGAGCATCACATGATTTCAGAGTTGGTAGAATCATCAGATGATGTCTGATCCACGTTCCTTTCAAGCCTACCGGATGGAGGTGGAGAGAGAGAGAGTGCAGAGTCCCGCGGAGACCACAAAGCTGCAGTCCTCACCCCTGAGCCCATCTCCTGACGGCGCTTTCATGGATTCAAGGACAGAGCTGTAGCCTTTAGTTTGGGGATATAGGAAAATACTCCGGAGTGGTGGTTCTCAATCAAGGGGCTTTTATTTTGACCCCCTTTACCTTCAGCAGATGATTGGCAATGTCTGGAGACATTTCTGCCGTGATTGCGTAGTCCTGCATCCTTGGATGTGGGGGTCCAAGGACAGGAATGTTGTTCGATATCCCACGGTGCCCAGGGCAGCCCCCACAAGAAAGCAGGAGCCAGCTCAAGATGCCAATGGTGCTGAGGCGGAGACACCCTGGTCTCGATGATCTCTTCACTCTGGAACTGGAAAGATTTTCACTCAAACCCTGGGTCTATATTCTCTGTCTTCCAAAGTAGGTTAACTAAGCGCTCTGTGACTCAGTTGCCTCATCTGTAAAAGGAGCACCGTCATAGTGCCTCTTGCATAGGATTGTCAGGAGGGCTACATAAAACACTGCACATAAAGCAGAGGAAGTGTCATGTGTTGGTGCTGAAGAACTGTTAACTAGGATAACGCGATGCCTGTTGATAAAATCAAGCTGCGCCCTGTCAACACCTGAAGGCACTCACAGCTTGGTAGGGCGGACGGATCCTTAAATTCTGTTTCCAGAACCCTGAAGGGAGGGGGCAGCCCAGTCAGCCTGGAAACGCTTGGAAGATGAGAATCGTCTCTTTCCCCTCCCTGTCCTCAGGATCTAGCGCAGGATCTCACGAACTGGTGAGCAAGTGAGTGAGTGAATGGAGGAATTAGGGAAGCTTCTAGAGAATGTGCTCTTTGCTTGAATTGGGTAACAGTAACATAAAACAAATAATAAATGCTAACATAAACAAGAAACCATGGGAATATTATCTATGTGTGAATTATCTGAGCGAGGGGAGATGGCAGTTTGGGCCAGGACCCAGTGCTCACAGAGCTCTGGCCTTGAGCTCCTCAGGGAGCGTCAGGTGCCCCAGCTGTGACCTTTCCACTCTTGAATTTTTACGGAGTGCACAAAGTTGAATCCAGAAAAATGCCTCTGTTCCTCTGGTCTTTAGCTGGTGACACGACAGCCATACGCTCGGGTCACCCAGCTCCTGGAGACTGATGGATTTAGGAATACATGCTTTTTGGAACCTAACCTGCTTTCAAGGACATGGCCCTTGGCTGGGCAGTTCACTGAGGCTGAAGATGTACTCGTGTGGGAGTTTGAGGGGTTAGGACCGGAAGAGAGGGCAGATGGTGAAGGCTTAGTTGCCAGCCCAGGGAGATTAAACTGGACCAGAGGGCTGGTGTTGTCCCGTTGCTCTGTATGAATCAGTGATGGCTAACATAGACTTGCATATGTCACGTAGCGATGGCTACCCTGTGGCTAAGCACTTCCTAAGTATTTGCTCCTTTAACCCACACAAGGACTTCACCAAGCAGGCATTATTTTTTGCCTTGATTCACAGAGGGGCCAACTGAGGCACAGGGGTTCAGTAGCAGCTGGTTAAGAAGTGGATCCAGGATTCGAGCTCTCACATTCTATTCCAGAGTTCATGCTCTGAATCCCTATGCTGTCCATGAATTTGGGAATAATGCCCAGTGCACATTAACAGGGCTCCTGTAGGCCATGGGGAGGGGCAGAAGAAAGGTTTGGGGCACTAGCATTGAGGCAGGGGTGGGGGGATGATGTGGGGAGGGAGTCCGGAGCAGTTATGGAACCACTGATCTTACGGGAAGGCGGCCCGAGGTGGAGGCAGGGGTCAAGGGTACTCTCCCGGCTTTCAGCAAAGAAGATCCTGGTTTGCTACTTTGATTGTATTTTTCTTACGGCTGAGAAGTTTAACGGCCAGGGTGAAAGTTCCTCGACATTTCAGTGGTGAAGGGATGGAGTCATCCCCAAGGGAAGCTGGCTTGGCGTCATCACGGCAATCTCTGCTCTGGCCTCGCTCTCGTGCAGCCCGTGCATCTACTTCAGCGACTGTGATGCTAAGGCCACCCGGGGCCAGGGGCAAATAGACCGAAGGAAGGACAGAAGTTGGCAGACGAGCCACTCCGTGGACACTCCCGTCACAGCAAGATGCCTACAGGCAGATCTTTTCAACATAGAGCTAGGATGTATTTTGGTCCTTGGCTTCTACTTATTAAAAACCCGTTTATTGTTCATGTGTGAATTATATGATTGAGTTCTTGACAAGCTAGGTTTACATTTTTATGATGCCAGATCTGTGGATGGTGTTGTTGAAGGTGCTTCTCTTGCTTTTTTGTTGATTAGAAAGTGATTCTTTGTGCAGATTCATTTTTTCTCATACTTTCTTGAGTTTCATGTCTCTTGCATATGTAATTCTTGAGGACATCAGCAACCTTTTCAGTATGAAGATTTCTGTACCTGATTTTCTCCGAGTTCCATTTATCGAGAAATCGATAGCCCTTTGTCTCTTTCCAGCATCTGCTTAAACTCTACGCCTCGCCTTCCATTCATCTGTTTAATTCTTTCACCACACCTCGTTTTTCCATGTTTATAGTTTAAAATATGTTTTAATATTTATTAATGAAAGCCCCTCCCCCTCACCTTTAAAAAATTTAATTACGAATGCTCATTCTGTTGGGCTTTCATATTTTCTATTTTTCATATTTTTATTGGTGTTATATATTATTTGTAAGAGCTATAGGTAGGTAGAGTGTAAGGATCTGATCCTATGGCTTGGGTATAGATGGATGAAGGAGCAGTTCGGGGAGCTCCCGGGTTCCTCACTTTGTCCCTAGGAGGAAGGTAGGACAGTTCCTAACAGAGAGCAGAAAGGAGACCAGTTTGGGGACTGGGTGGACCCAGAGGACTGGGGAGGAGGATGTGGGAACTTGGCTGGGGGACACAATGTAGTCAGTTTTAATATTTGCTAAATCATCCAAGAAGAAGGTTTTATTGGGGAGTCCTGGACAGACATCCAGGTTTGGGAGACCCCAGCATTCAGTGAAGCCCTGGGTTTGTATGGAATTCCTCGCCTGAGCACAGAGGGCTCCAGGGAAGGGCTCTGAGCAACACCTTGAAGAAGCCAGTGGACGAAAAGGATCTAAGGAAGTAGACTGAACACAGCTACGGAGAAAAGCAGGGAGAGGGTGGAGGCGCCAAAGCCCATGCAGGACAGAGGCTTAAGGTGTTGGCCAAACCTGCCTCCAGGACAGACGGGACAAGGAAGGAAGAAAGGCTGTTGTATTTAATAGCTCTGAGGCTTTGGTGGGGGCTTCAGGGGAGTGGTGAGCGCAGAAACAGGTTATCAGTGTTGCGGACAGAGGGGAGAAGGAAGAGAGACCCAGCTGGGAGTGAGGGGCAGGCGAGTCAGCCAGCCAGGCAGCCACCTAGACGCTGGCTGGATTATAAATGGAGGGCATTCCCATCTCCTGGGGCTCTTGGGTGATCAGTGCCTTCCGGACCGAAGTCCGCCTTCAGAAGGCTACTTTTCTGACATGGTCATTGCCACGCCAGCTTCCTTTTCCTTATTTTCAGCTCGCTGTGTCTTTCCATCCCATGCCTTTCAGCCCGTCCGTTACTATCTCATACGTTATATTACGTTAGAGTTTCTGCGCGGGCACGCGTCCGCTGGTCAAGTGCAACAGTCGAAATCTGGTAAGCTGATGGTCTCAAGACTCCTCTTACTTGACCTTTCCACAAATGTCAACAATATTTTCCATACTTACTCACTCCTTTATCATTGAAACACAGCCTGGGCGTCTGCGTGGGGAATGGGAAAAAATTATAGGCCTCCTAAGAGAAAGTAAATCTTTTCCATAAAGTGGCCTGACTACAGCATCCAAACACACACTCTTGATGTGGTTGAGAAATCCCAAGCTGAGAGATTAGTTTAAAACAGATGCCTGGGCAGCGAACCTTCGGGATGCTCAGCAAAACAAAGGGTAAGCCACTTGGCAGGGACATTTCCACAACCCAGAGAAGGTGGGAGTTGCATGGGAGATAAGCTCATGATTAAGTAAAATGCAGAACGCAGGGAAAGCGATCTTTTGCAATAGGTGCACTTGACTTTATCTTGCAGGAGTCTTGGAGAGCTTTTTTAATCTGAACTGCCGAGTTCTTAGCCAGTATCTTTCAAAATGTTATATCTGCCCCGTTTTCTCTATTTCTTCTTCTGAAACAATTTTCTAGACATATTGAACTTTCTCATTTTGTTCTTCATGAATCCTAATGATATATATATATATATGTAGTTTAAAATTCATTTTTTAAAAATTCACTTTTGTTAAAGTAATGTATGTACACTATTTAAAGCCAAATGGTTCTCTAAGACTTGTGACAACAGAGGGAAAAGTCCCTGCCTTACAGTAGATTCCAGCTTCCAAATGCAAGCATTTCTAACTCTTTTATTTCTTTCTTCGGATATTTGCCTCTGTATTGCTATAATACAATATCTAAACTGGAGGGAATGAGCTCTTTTTTTAAGAAAATTAATTTCTTTGATGTCTTTCTCTTCCTTCTACTATCTTTCAAGCTTGTCATGGAAGTTTTTCTTTCTACTGTCCTATTTTCATTTTCCAAGAAATTATTTTTTTCCCCCTGGTGTTTCCTTTTTGATTGGGTCCTGTTCTTGTTTAATGTACACGCTGTTTTCTCTTATAGCTCTGAGGATACTCGTTATAGTTGTGTTTTTTGTCTTTGCTTCTTCTTTTTCTAGTCTGCTTCTGCTCACTGCTTTCCTTTTCTCTTCCCTTCCTTAGCCTTCCCTACTCGTCCCTTCTTCCTCTCCTCTCCTTCCCTCTTCTTGACACACAGAGCTTCCAATTAACTTCGAAATTATGAGTCTTAAATATGAACCCAGCCCCAAATGACCAGATTATTAGAGGAGAGCATTTTTAAAAAAGTATTTTATTTATTCATTTGACAGACAGAGATCACAAGTAGGCAGAGAGGCAGTCAGAGAGAGAGGGGGAAGCAGGCTCCCCGCTGAGCAGAGAGCCCGATGTGGAGCTCGATCCCAGGACCCTGAGATCATGGCCTGAGCTGAAGGCAGAGGCTTTAACCCACTGAGCCACCCAGGCACCCCTGGAGGAAAGTATTTTATATAAAAAAGAGTAGTTGCTTTCTCTGAGGCTGCTCAGTTTCTCAAAGGGCACATCATGCACTTTCCCTTCTGAGGGGCAGACCTTGGCTGCCAGTTTTCAAACTCAAATGTGGGCAGGGGCCATCAGCCCATCTTGCAGTATACAGAATTTCACTTACTCCATTTATTAAACATGGTCTTTGCCAGAGGTTGAGCTGGGTTTTGCTGAGTCCAGAGTCTGTCTGGTTCAACTTTTCCAGAGAGTTTTCTGCTAAGGAATGAGAGGAAACTGGATCCCAACTTCTCTGATTCATTCTTCCTGCCAGTTCTATTTTGAGTTCTACACACACCCCTGCTCTCAGAGGTACCAGAGGCTTCACAGTGTGAACCAGCCTGCATTTGGGTTTTGCCACTGTTAGCTTAGATTTGAGCTTTCTCTGGACTAAATATTTATTACTCACATTTTAAAAAAAAGTTTTTATTTAAAATTCTGGTTAGTTAACATACAGTGTAATATTACTTCAGGTATACAACTTAGTGATTCAACATTACTCACATTTTATTACTGCATCTTCTCTCCCATTCCATTTGTCCTTTTGAGTTCCTGCTTTCTTTTACCACTATCACTGGAATGGAATTTTCAGAAAGCAGGGGTGATAAATGTTTATGTTAAAGCTGCCATTTTTAGCTAGAGATCCACTCTCCCTCCATTTCTGGAAAAGACCTCTTATCTCTCTTCTGCATTCTGGATAATTTGTCTAGATCCAGAGCTTTCAGTTGGTAAATTCTTTTTTTTTTCTTTTTTTAATTTATTTTTAAAATTTCTTTTCAGTGTTCCAGAATTCATTGTTTATGCATCTCACCCAGTGCTCCAAGCAATACGTGCCCTCCATAATACCCACCACCAGGCTCACCCAACCTTCCACCCCCTGCCCCTCCAAAACCCGCAGATTGTTTCTCAAGAGTCCACAGTCTGTCATGGTTCATCTCCCCCTCTGATTTCCCCCAACTCCCTTCTCCTCTCCATCTCCCCATATCCTCCATGTTATTTCTTATGCTGCACAAATAAGTGAAACTATATGATAATTGACTCTCTCTGCTTGACTTATTTCACTCAGCATAATCTCTTCCAGTCCCATCCATGCTGATACAAAAGTTGGGTATTCATCCTTTCTGATAGAGGCATAATACTCCATAGTATATATGGACCACATCTTGCTTATCCATTTGTCCATTGAAGGGCATCTTGGTTCTTTCCACAGTTTGGTGACTGTGGCCATTGCTACTATGAACACTGGGGTACAGATGGCCCTATTTTTCACTATGTCTGTATCTTTGGGGTAAATACCTAGTAGTGCAATTGCAGGATCATAGGGAAGCTCTATTTTTAATTTCTTAAGAAATCTCCACACTGTTTTCCAAAGTGGCTTCACCAACTTTCATTCCCACCAACAGGGTAAGAGGGTTCCCCTTTCTCCACATCCTCTCCAAAACACGTTCTTTACTGTCTTGTTAATTTTGGTCATTCTATCTGGTCTAAGGTGGTATCTCAATGTGGTATTAATTTGAATCTCCCTGATGGCTAGTGATGATGAACATTTTTTCATGTGTCTGTTAGCCATTTGTATGTCTTCATTGGAGAAGTGTCTGTTCATGTCTTCTGCCCATTTTTCGAAATGGTTATCTGTTTTGTGTGTTGAGTTTGAGGAGTTCTTTATAGATCCTGGATATCAGCCCTTTGTCTGTATTACCATTTGCAAATATCTTTTCCCATTCCGTGGATTTCCTCTTTGTTTTGTTGACTGTTTCCTTTGCTGTGCAGAAGCTTTTGATCTTGATGAAGTCCCACAAATTCATTTTTGTTTTTGTTTCCTTTGCCTTTGGAGACATATCTTGAAAGAAGTTGCTGTGGCTGATGTTGAAGAGGCTACTGCCTATGTTCTCTTCTATGATTCTGATGGATTCCTGCCTCACGTTGAGATGTTTTATCCATTTCAAGTTTATCTTTGTGTATGGTGTAAGAGAATGGTTGAGTTTCATTCTTCTACACATAGCTGTCCAATTTTCCCAGCACCATTTATTGAAGAGGCTACCTTTTTTTCCACTGTATATTTCTTCCTGCTTTGTTGAAGATTATTTGACCATAGAGTTGAGGGTCCATACTTGGGCTCTCTACTTTGTTCCACTGTTCTAGGTGTTTGTTTTTATGCCAGTACCATGCTGTCTTGGTGATCACAGCTTCGTAGTAAAGCTTGAAATATCTATGCAAAACCCACAGCGAATATCATCCTCAGTAGGAAAAAGCTGATAGCCTTCTCTTTGCAATCAGGAACAGGACAAGGATGCCCACTCTCATCACTCTTGTTCAACATAGTATTAGAAATCCTAGCAACAGCAATCAGACAAAAAAGAGAAATAAAAGGTATTCAAATTGACAACAAAGAAGTCACATTCTCTCTCTTCACAGATGACATGATACTTTATATGGAAAACCCAAAAGACTATACCCCCAAACTACTAGAACTCATTCAGCAATTCAGTAATGTGGCAGGATACAAAATCAATGTACAGAAATCAGTTGCTTTCTTATACACTAACAATGAAAATACAGAAAGGGAAGTTAGAGAATCGATTCCATTTACCATAGCACCAAGAACCATAAGATACCTGGGAATAAACCTAACCAGAGAGGTAAAGGATCTGTACTTGAGGAACTACAGAACATTCATGAAAGAAACTGAAGAAGACACAAAAAGATGGAAGACCATTCCATGCTCATGGATCAGAAGAATAAACATTGTTAAAATGCCTATACTGCCTAGAGCAATCTACACTTTCAAAGCCATTCTGATCAAAATTCCACTGGCATTTTTCAAAGAGCTGGAGCAAACAATCCTAAAATTTGTATGGAATCAGAAGAGATGCTGAATTGCTAAGGAAATGTTGAAAAAGAAAAACATAACTGTGGACATCTGTTGGTAAATTCTATCTTGAGTTTTATATCTGTAACCTGACCACTAACTTTTTAATTTTAATGGTCATGTTTTTATTTTCTTTTCACTTATTAGAAAATTCTACCTCTCTCCCCCCATGTTTTCTTGTGTTTTTCATTATGATTATTTTCTTCTATCTTTCACCTGTCTTCTCTTTTATCCTTTTAACAGATGTGCTTTATGATCTCTTTAAGACTTTTCTAATCTCTCAAGCTCTTGACTCTGCTACTTCTGATTTCTCTCTTTCTTTTCTTCTGCTTTCATGATTGCTGAATCACCATTATGGTGAACCAGGTCCTCCTCTGTTCTTTAATTTTTGACAATGAGCTCATCTTTAGTGGAGGTTTCTTTCTTTCCGTGGGAGGCCCAAGTGTCCTGAGTTATAAAAGAGCTCCTGCTGAGTGTCATCAGTTTGTTCCTGTGGGTAACCATGGAGTTCACTTGTCTGAGATTTTTGTTATTTGTTGAGATTCCTGTATTATTCAAATGGTTATATTTAGACCCCACATCTATGCCATGTACAAAACTACTGTTTTGGTTTTTCACTGGAGACTTTGATACTATTTTTCATTCAGATCCCTAGGTAGAGATAAGCCTTGCCACTTTCTATTTTTTTATTTAATTTTTTTTATTTATTTGAGAGAGAGAGAGAGAGAGCTTGTATGCTGTTGGGGGATGGCCAGAGGGAGAGGCAGAGAATCTCAAGCAGATTCATGCTGAGCATGGAGCCCATGCTTAGCCTGATGCAGGGCTTGGTCTCACAGCACTAAAATCATGACCTGAGCCAAAATCAAGAGTCAGACACTTAATTGATTGAGGTACCCTGGTGCCACAAGTCTTGCCACTTTCTTAGGCCAGGAGGAGAATATTTTTTATTGCCATTTTTGCTGGTTATTCAGGTATGGGCTTTCGGCTTCAACCTCCTGTTTCCATATTCTGTTTCTGATGCTGGCAGTGGGTTTCTGCAAGCTGCAGTTCCCCTCCACCATCTGGCTATCGTTCAACTTTTGTCAAAGGGGCTTCACAGAGAATAGAAGGCAGGAGGAGAGAGAAAATACTTCCTGTTTGCTCGCTGTTCCTGAAGCATCATTTTGGCAATGGTTCATCATTCCAGTGATCCAATGGTTCTAGCTTCTAGTTTCTTTTTCTACCACCAGTGCTAGTGTCACTCCAAGATACCACTATCAACTGGGTAGCACTTCTTCCTTTAACCTCTGGGTCTTAGGTCTGCAAGGATCCTCCTCCAAAATTCTAAGTTCTAATAACCCCACTTCTGGGCAAGAGTATATGGGTCCAGACCAATAACTATGTTAATTAAGCAGTTTCTAAGATGATCCCCAATCATCTCTGTCTTCTGATATTCATGGCCTTGTGTAATTCCTACCCTTTGAACATGAGCTGGACCTAACAAACAAGGAGAATGCCACAAAAATGATGAGATGCCATACCTGAGATTGGTTATAGAAAGATTTTGGCTTCTATCTTACTTCTCCTCTTTCCCTCTCTTGCCTTCTTGCTCTGTTGGAAGTAGGCTGGCATGTTTCAAGCTGCCTAAAGGGAGACCCAGGAATGAGGCCAATATCCAACAATAAACTGAGGTTCTCAAGCTAACAGTGTATGAGAAACTCAATCCTGCCAACAGTCACAAGAGTGAGCTTGGAAGCAGATCTGCCCCCACCTGACACTTCAGTTGCAGCTTTGTTGAGGGACCCTGAGTCAGAGGGCCCAAGGAAGCCACACCCAGATGCCTGACCTACAGAAACTGTGAGATAATAAATGTTTGTTGTTTTAAGCTAAGAGGTTTTGGGGAAATGTGTTAGACAGCCATACATAACTAATTCTACCTCATTTCTTTCTTTTTTTTTTTTATTTAAGTGTTTTATCTATTTGACAGAGAAAGACACAGAGAGAGAAGGAACACAAGCAAGGGGAGTGGGAGAGGGCGAAGCAGACTTCCCACCGAGCAGGAAGTCCGACTTGGGGCTTGATCCCAGGATCCTGGGACCACGACCTGAGATGAAGGCAGATGCTTAGCGACTGAGCCACCCAGGTGCCCCAATCTATCTCATTTCTGATAACAGAATAACTTTTTGAGGGAGCTGAAGAGCTCCAAAGGTGCTAGCACTTCCAGTTTTCTCTAAATGGAGAGGTCCCAAGGCCTCACTACCTCTCCCAATATGATAATCAGCACCCTGACCCTTAGGTGTTAGGGTTCATATTTAAGATCCACATACACAGCATCATGTCTCTGCAAGCTCCCACTTAGTTTCTGACAGCCTGGGAACATTTCTCTTATGTTTGAACTTAACAACGTACTTCAACATATTTTGTAATAACTACCCAGGAGTTTCTCTGCGTTTCAGGGAGAAATGGACATGCTCCTCAGTCCATTTCCCCTTGTTGCCTGAAGTCCAAGGTCAAGGAGAAGACGTTGGATTTTTACATATAAAATTGGGATGTCTTTGTATTTTAATTCTTAATATTTAAACAGACTGATCTTTACCAGTTGTTAAAATACAAACTCTAGTTCATAATATGAATGGCCTCCCAGGATGAACGCCATTAGGGCAATCTGGTGGCTTAATTGCTTCCTCCCTGATGACTTATGACTTGGAACAGCTACAAAAGTAGGGTATCCAAACAAATACTTGAAGGCCAAGGATAAAAAATGTTAATAATTAGTAACAGCTAGAAGCGAAGTTAATTCTCAGTGGGCCCATAATGCCAGCTATTTAATGTAAATTAACAAATGACATCTTAATGTAAAGAACTTGAAAGCTAATATTTTAATTTTCTATGTAAGATCAATAATTCAACAAACAATAATGTGTTAGAGGAAGGAATTTAAAACTAGAGTGATAACTTCATTTCAGAGATCAGTGAAATGCTATATGAAGTTTATATTTGTGGATCTAAAATTAGACCAGATTAAGCTTAGGTGCCACATGCATTGGAAAGAAGTCCTCGTAAAAATGAAAAGTGCCAGCAATAGCTGATCACAAAGTGATAAAATTGGTCTTATAATGCTAGATAATGAGGCAATCTCTTATTATTTTTTGAAAGATTATGAAGGATCATTCTGAATTAAAGTGGTGTTATTTTCAATTCTTGGGTCTTGTGCTTTAGGTGAAAGTTTAATAAATGAATAATGGACCAGAGTTTGAATTTTTGCACCAGGTTGCACTGGATGAATAACTGTGACTTGAAGTGCAAAGACACAACCCTGTATTCAGACTGGATCCTCCCTGTGGCCAGAAGTGGTGGTACTTTTGTGGCTGGTTTGTACAAGATGTTGAAAGAAACCACTCAAAGATGATAACTTCCATTTGTGAAGGACCCTGGCAGTTGACAAACATCTTCCCACATTTTCTCTCATTTGATCTTCTTCTTCTTCTTCTTTTTTTTTTTTTTTTGAGAGAGAGAGAGAGAGTGTGAGTGGGAGGGGCAGAGGGAGAGAGAATCTCAAGCAGGCTCCATGCTCAGCGTGGGGCTCCATCGTACACTGCACTGAGCTTCCGGCCCCATGTTAGACTTAATTCCATGACCCTGAGATCATGGCCTGAGCTGAAATCAAGAGTCAAAAACTGTTGACTGGCGGAGCCACCCAGATGCCCCTCATTGATCTTTAGAATAAGCCTGCATGGTTGGGTATTCTTAGCCTCATTTGATCAATGAAGGGATTGATAAATTATGATTTGCTTGGGGTCATATCACGCGCAAATGCAGAATTCCTCCCGGGACTTCAAGTGCATTACCATATTCTAAGTGGTTTTCAGGGCCCCTGGAATTACACTGTTTTTTTCAGGTCTGTCTGCATTTTGCTCTCTATAATGGCTGGCAAAGCCACGCAAGTGGTCTCCGTTATCATTCTTCAGTGTTTTGGAGTGTGTTCGCCCCCCAGCTATCTTAACATTTGCTTACTGTCTTTGATTTTGAATTATTTTTTATCAGACAGAATTCTAAGCAACTTCAGAGACAGTAGACTGTGAACACCTTTCGTGGTGAGCTCTGCCTTCCTCTTCTCTGGGTATTATTTTATCACTCTAGTTAAAGAAAGGAAAATTTTTTCTCAAAGTATATCCTGTATATAGAAAAATTTCACATGACAAACTGTTAACAATGGGGCATGCCCCAGTATTTGGCATTCTGAACAAGACACAGGAAGTTTCCCCAGAAACTCCTCCCTCCCAGGGCCTGATTTCTTTCACACACATTAGCTTTACCTACTTTCATACTTTGTGTATTGAAATCTCTCATGGCTGGCTTTGCTTGTTTTCTAGTATGTTTGAGAGGCTCATCCATGCTCTAGAACGTAGTTGTAGAAGATTTGTTTTCAGCGCTGCATAATATTCCATGGTGTGGACTTTATCATTTTATCACAGTGTTATTATTATTCTATGTAAAGTAATATCTTATAGTGGAGTCTCAAATAATAGACTAGAGAAATATTCTAGAATAGCCGTGTTCATCCATTCCACTTGACGGGCATTTGGGTGGTTTCCTGTTTGGGCTATTATTAATAGTCTTCACCTGAACATTCTAGAATGGGTTTAATGAAGAAAATGGTACACAGCTTTTTTTGACAAATATGACCCAAGTTTTGGATCCCTGACATTCCTCTACTGGCTTAAATAAAAAGATATAAAGAGTAGAATTTTCCATTTATGCATTTTATGTTAATAATTTAAATCATAATTTCCAGAAAGTTCAGATCCCTGATGGCAAACATACTTCATTTATGTAGACTTTGTTAGTTTAAAATTTATAATCATTCAGACTAGAACTCCACCGACATCTCTTTCATTGTGCAAACATTTTCTTCACAGGTAATGTCAATTAATATTTCAATATGAGAATATGAGAAGTATATTTCAGACTCAAGATCTAGTCGTCAGATATCTAGGAACTACATTTATTCTATTTTTAAAAATTAACATATAATATATTATTTGTTTCAGGGGTATAGGTCTATGATTTGTCAGTCTTACACAATTCCCAGTGCTCACCATAACACTTACCCTCCCCAGTGTCCATCCGCAGCCATCCCAACCCTCCTCCCCTCCTCCCCTCCAGCAACCCTCAATTAGTTTCCTGAGATTAACAGTCCCTTATGTGTCTCCCTCTCTGGTTTCATCTTGTTTCATTTTTCCCTCCCTTCCCCTATGATCCTCTGTCTTGTTTCTCAAATTCCTCACATCAGTGAGATCATATAATAATTGTCTTTCTCTGATTGACTTATTTCATTCAGCATAATACCCTCTAGTTCCATGCATGCTATTGAAAATGATTTCATTTTTTTGATGGCATAATATTCCATGGTATACATATACCACATCTTCTTTATCCATTCATCTGTTGATGGACGTCTAGGTTCTTTCCATAGTTTGGCTATTGTGGACATTGCTGCTATAAATTCGGGTGAATGTGCCCCTTCAGATAATTATGTTTGTATCTTTGGGGTAAATACTCAGTAGTGCAATTGCTAGGTCATGGCTCTATTTTCAACTTTTTGAGGAATCTCCATACTGTTTTCCAGAGTGGCTGTTCCAGCATCCATTCCCACGAACAGTGTAGGAGGGTTCCCCTTTCTCTGCATCCTCACCAACACCTGTCATTTCCTGACTTGTTAATTTTAGCTATTCTGACTGGTGTGAGGTGGTATCTCATTGAAGTTTTGATTTGTATTTCCCTGACGCCAAGTGATGTGGAGCACTTCTTCATGTGTTTGTTGGCCATTTAGATGTCTTTGCAAAATGTCTGTTCATGTCTTCCACCCATTACTTGATTGAATTATTTGTTCTTTGGGTGTTGAGTTTGAAAATTTCTTTATAGATTTTGGATACTAGTCCTTTATTTGATATGTCATTTGCGAATATCTTCTCCCATTCCGTGGGTTGCCTTTGTTTTGTTGACTGTTTCCTTTGCTGTGCAAAAGCTTTTGATCTTGATGAAGTCCCAATAGTTCATTTTTGCCCTTGCTTCCCTTGTCTTTGGCAATGTTTCTAGGAAGAAGTTGCTGTGGCTGAGGTCAAAGAGGTTGCTTGTGTTCTCCTCAAGGATTTTGATGGATTCCTTTCTCACATTGAGGTCTTTCATCCATTTTGAGTCTATTTTTGTGTGTAGTGTAAGGAAATGGACCAGTTTCATTCTTCTGCATGTGGCTGTCCATCTTTCCCAACACCATTTGTTAAAGATACTCTCTTTTTTTCATTGGACATTCTTTTCTGTTTTGTTGAAGATTACTTGATCATAGAGTTGAGTGTCCATTTCTGGGCTCTCTATTCTGTTCCCTTGGTCTATGTGTCTGTTTTTGTGGCAGTACCATACTGTCTTGATGATTACAGCTTTGTAATAGAGCTTGAAGTCTAGAATTATGATGCCACCTGCTTTGCTTTTCCTTTTCAACAATCCTGGCTATTCGAGGTCTTTCCTGGTTTCATACTAAATTTAGGGTTATTTGTCCTATTTCTTTGAAAAAAAGTTAATGGTATTTGATAGGGATTGCATTAAATGTGTAGATTGCTCTAAGTAGCACAGACATTTTCACAATATTTTTTCTTCCAATTCATGAGCATGGAACATTTTTCCATTTCTTTGTATCTTCCTCAATTTCTTTAACGAATATTCTATAGTTTTCTGAGTACAGATTCCTTGCCTCTTTGGTTAGATTTATTCCTAGGTATTTTATGGTTTTGGGTACAATTGTAAATGAGATTGACTCCTTAATTTCTCTTTCTTCTGTCTTGTTGTTGGTTTATAGAAAAGCAACTGATTTCTCAGCATTGATTTTTATATCCTGACACTTTACTGAATTCCTGTATAAGTTCTAGCAATTTTGGGGTGAAGTCTTCTCTCACTCTTTGAGAGATGATATGATACTCTATATGGAAAACCCAATAGAGACTACATTTAAATACATAACTTATAGGGTAATTGCAAACAGGTCTAATCTAGAAATAAAAGCAAGGTATCTCAGAAAATGTCCTTTATAATAATAAACTTTGTTAGTGGGTCTGAGTTGGCAGTACTTTATTTTTTTTTAAAAGATTTTATTTATTTATTTGACAGAGAGAGATCACAAGTAGGCAGAGGCAGGTGGGGGTGGGGGAGCTGCCTGCTGAGCAGAAAGCCCTTTGCTTTCTGGACCCTGGGATCATGACCTGAGCTGAAGGCAGAGGCTTTAACCCACTGAGCCACCCAGGCATCTCTGGCAGTACTTTCATATAGCTGACAATTTCTTTTATAAGTAATCTTACATTCTGTCATTTCAAATTATCTGATTTAGATGTGGCACTGTCCTAGAGTCATAAACACAGCATATGTAAGTAAGCACAGCATACTTATCAGCATGTAGAACTTTCCCCCAATTAATCAAGAAAGCATAGGTAATAAGGTACCCCTACGAGGTTGAAATAGTCATTGAGCAATTTGTGCATGGAAGGCACTGTGTAAACTGTGAAGAGCTCTGTTTGGGATAGTTATTTGTCATTATAAGATGTCTTCTTCTCTCCTGCCACCACATTCTTTTCTAAATGCTTCCTCCACAGAGTGACAAACATAGATTTCGGCCATTTCCAACATTTTCTCACCAAATACCAACCCCGCCCCCTCTTCTGTTTTTTCACCCTTTGTTATTACCCAGCTCCTTGGCTTAGCAGAGTTCTTTTTTTGACTAAGCCAGGCTCTCAATGCTTCTACCACCTCCTGAGAATAAAGCTTTCTCCATCTGCTACACAGTGAATTGGGAGAAGTGCTGATTCTGAAAAGTATCTTGTGCCCTGGGAGCACAGGGGAGAAGCATTAAAGTTGCTCCAGGAGGCAGGGGAGGGAGGTCATCCAGGAAGATATTTCCAGATAGAGTGATTTTTAGATCAAGAGCCTAGAGTGGGACGGAGGCCAGGGTGGCTAACTCGGTTAAGTGTCCGACTCTTGATCTCGGTTCAGGTCTTGATCTCAGGGTCAGGAGTTCGAGCCCCACGTTAGGTGCCATGCTGGGCATGGAGCCTACTTAAAAAAGAAAAAGGAAACAGAACCTGGAGAGTAGGTATACATGCAGTGGTGGTAGGGTACGAATTAGCCAGAATGCTTAGAGCAGAGAAGGCTGTGTTTCAGATACTCTAGATGAACCAGACAGGGATTCTCCCCTTTGGCAGCATCCTTGGAATGCCCTGGTACAGCAGTTATCTCTTGCCCCTGTAATGCTGTGTAACAAACAACCATACAACCACAGTGGTGTCCAACAGTGAGAGTTTGTTGCCCACACATCTGAGGTGGTTGGAGAGGTAACTCTGTGAGGTGTAGACATAGTAAAATTAATCATATTATTATAAATCTACATTCATAACCTGGAAATGCAAACCTTAAAGGAGGCACAGCAGGGGACTGGACTCCCAAACAGTTAAGCTCAAAGTCTGACTCACTATCTCTGGGAAGCATGGTTCTGGGTAAGGCATTTATATACCTCTTTATCCTCTTTGTAAAATGGGAATGATCATAATATTCACCTCATAGAACTTTTCATTTTTCTTTTTTTTAAAATTTATCTATTTTTGAGACAGAGAGAGTGAGCAGGGGAAGGGGCAGAGGCAGAAAGGGAGACAGAATGTCAAGCAGACTTCCAGCCGATCTCGGAGCTCGACTTGGGGCTTGATCTTGAGACCCCGAGATTGTGACCTAAATCAGAATCAAGAGTCTGGAGCTTAACCGACTGAGCCACCCCGGGGCCCCCATACAACTCTTCTGAAGGGTAACTTGAGATAAACCATGAAAAGGCTGGGCACAGCACCTAGTCTTTTGTTAGCACTCAGCAAGTTGTAGCCTGTGTTATATGCTGAGTTGGAGAGTGAAATTCTTAACTGTTCATTACTAACTTTTGGTCCGTAAGTTCTTTCAAACTTGGTTATTTAGCTTGGTCACTTAGAACAATACCAATAACATTCATATAGTGCATTAAAATTCATAAAGTGCTTTCATATACCTTCTTTGATCAACACTAATCTCGATAGTAAATAAGGATGAGAACGTTGAGGTTCAGAAATGTTAGGAGTTTCACACAAGGTTATTTAGCTAATACAGCTTGCAGATGGAATCCATCCCCTGGCTGGATTATAATCATGCTCCAGATGTTCAAATTAGAAGTTTAGAGAACACACTGCCATTCCCTTAATTCCCCGCAGAAGGCAGGATCACGCAACCTGGGCTATACCCTGACCGTCCCGTAAGACGTTGGCAGCTCAAAGGAGATAATATTTGGAGAATCACTTTCTACATTGTACTGTACTACGCATATTAATTGGAACAATGCAGTCCTTTTTGTTTAATAGAATGTTAACCTATTGATGTCATATGGCTCATATAGCAACTTTTAAGTTCTTAAAGTTTTGCAAAGAAATTTTGAAGTTTTGCACGTCAAGAAAGGTAGATGGTAGTAGTGACTTAAGTTGACGAGCATTTGTAATGACTAGTTTTCCTGGCTCACAGTATCCTTGCTGAACCATGACAAATGTGATTTACCACAGCCATTTTAGGTTACAGTCGGGGTACAGCCAACTAAAGACTCACATTTTAATAGAAAATGTCCTTGTCTTGGGCACCTGGGTGGCTCAGCTAGTTAAGTGGCTACCTTTGGCTCAGGTCATGATCCCAGGGTCCTGGGATCAAGCCCCAAATCAGACTCCCTGTTCAGTGGGGGGTCTGCTTCTCCCTCCCCCATGCTTTTGCTCTCTCTGTCTCTCTCAAACAAATAAATAAAATCTTAAAAAAAAAAAAAAAGAAAATTTTCTTGTCTTGTCTCTTCTTCCTTATTTCTCCCCTTTCTTTCTTGAATTACTGATGATGTGCATGTGTGTATGTGTGCATGTGAACGCGTACATCCTTCCCCTATCTCTGAATTCTAACCTCCCTGCATGTGGAAAGCCCAGTCCTGCCTGTCTTACCTCCCCTACCCTCTGTAGCCAGAAGGGATCTTTTCTTCCTACTGATGCCTGTCGTTTCTTACCAGAATGGCCCTCGTGGTACTTACCTGTCAGCACCAGGCAATCAGGAGGCACTGTATTTTTAGATAATAACCATCACAACAGCAAATTGTATTGAGCACTTAATTTGTACCAGATATTATTCTAAGCACCTTGCTTGAAAGAGTTCATTTAATCCTCAAAACACTCCATGAAGAAGACGATAATTTGCAAACACAAATGTTTTCACTCCTCAACAATATTTTATTTTGAGCCATAACTATGTTCTTTTGGGGTGGTGGATGCGGGGGGGTGGGGGCGATCAGTGAGCTGAAGTGTGGATGTCGCAGGCACAGGATAAATGTTAAGTGACAAATTTAACAAATTTGACCAGAGGAAGAAAACTTTCTCCATCTTTGCCATCCCCTTTCCTTGGCAACATGTTATTAAAATTTTTTTTCAAATATACAGAGAGGTGGGAAGAATAGTACAATAAGACGTAGATTCTAAGTTTGGTAATTTGCTAACATTGTATATGTAGAACTGCCATGTAATCTATGTGTATGTATGGCTTTGCTGAATCATTTATAAGTGAGTTGTTAATATCCTGACATCCTATTCCTAACGCTGCAGCAAGCACCTTCTTAAAATAAGGGCAACATCTTACATAACCACAGCACAGTCATCACACCTAAGAAAATCAACAATAAAATTGAATATGTCTTGTCTTTTTTCTCCATCCCTATTTGACTAATAAAAGACCATAAAGAAAAACATTTATATATACATTCTTTTAAATTTAAATTTTACTTAGTTAACAGACTATGCAATATTGGTTTCCAGAGTAGAAGTCAACGATTCTTCACTTACATAAACACCCAGGGCTCATCACAAGGGCCCTCCTGAATGCCCATCACCCGTCTAGCCCACCCCCCACCCACCTCCCTTCAGCAACCCTCAGTGTGTTCTCTATAGTTAAGAGTCTCTTAGGGTCAGTTTCCTGCCCTCTCCTCTCCCTCGCTGCTTCTGCTCCTTCCTTGTCTTCCTCCTCCTCCTCCTCCTTCTTTGAGAAAAATGTTTTGAATTTGAATTCTGACAATCTAGCATTCTATATTTTTTTGGTGATGTATAAATACTGTAGTTAGCCTTTCTTTTTACTTGGAAAGCATTTGCTACTCTGATGGGAAGAGAGACTAGTTTTTTAATAGTTTGAAAATTGGAACTCACTCTCTTCCTAAGGTAAATCGGAACATGCCCACATATGACTGGGAAAATTAAAACGGAAAATTATAGTTTCAGCCTCTATGGATCAGAACTCTGGATTTTTTCCCAAAAAGTCCAGCTTAATTTTGGGCTAATCAATAATTCACAGATGAAATCCCTCACCAAGAGATTTAACAGTTTAATAAAGAAAAAACTGTACACAGGTCCAAAATTTAACAGCTGATGCATGGGACTTCAACCTCCATTTTCAAGACTGTGCACCAGTAAAGATCCAGTTATATCAGTGAGCTAGTGACAGATCATGGCTTTCTTTTCCCATTTATGAAAGAAATCTCTGTTTTTGCTGACAACAGAAAAATGTAACTTTAAAAATCTTTAAAAAATAATGTTTATTTTTGCTTCTTTTATATTTTGCTTTTTGTTATATTTTGCTTTAACTTCGCTTCATATTTATTTCTTCCAAGCCAATTAGTGCTTCAAAAAAACTTTTTGTGTGGATAAAGTTTTCCAACATTCTAGATTTTCCTCCAAGTATTTGATGATACTTGATTTAGTTGCCTGACAATATTGCCATTAATGACAGGATTTTTAAAAAATTACTTTTTATAATAATGACTAATATTCACTTGTCTCTGACAGAGGTAATGTTTACTCCTTTAGTTTGAGGTTTGCAACCATGTTTGGTCATTTCCTCATTCTTGTGGAGAGAGGAAAATGTTAGGTAACATTTTATACACGGACATCCAGATGACCAAGAAATAGTCAATAATCATATTATGGTAGCATTGGAAGATGTATTAGTTTTGCTTTCGTGGAAAGGCTGAACCAGAGTGATGAGGGAACAGAAGGCTAGCTGAGGACAAAGCAGAAGCTGACACCCTACGACTCCCCCAGATGGGAAAAATGTGACATTCTTCAGGCACTACTGCTCTAAAGCTAAGGAAAGGAAAACAAATAGATTTGACCAGAGGAAGAAAACTTTCCCCATCAATAACCTAGCTTCCAGAAGGAAATGTAGATACAATTAAATGTCCTTATAGCCTATAGCCCATTGAGTGTAATGTTCCTCCAGGAAGCTCCCAACTATCTTCCTGTTAATACCTTGCTAGAGGGAAAAACATCCTTAACTTGACAACAGTAAGTCCTCAGGTATCCTGTGGGTCTTCTTTAACACATGGAAATCTTTTTAAAAACCTCCCTTCTCCTTATCTCTCCCAGCCCCATAGTTTGTAACTGTCCAGCCCTCACAACCTTGGGGCAGCCGCTCTTTTTGCTCCCTGTGTTTTAATAAATCACCATTTTGCATCAATGACATCTCAAGAATTCTTCCTTGGTTGTTGGCTCCAGACCTCACCCTACCAAACCCCACCTACCTTCCAACACCGCATCAATAGCAGAAGTGTTCCACAAGGGAATAATGACTTTTATGCTAAGATGCTACCATAAGACATGAATTTTAGGCAGTAGAGACTGGATTTTAAGTGTTCTTAAAATACCTGAAGAGGAATCAGGCTTTTTGGGTTGAATTGAGGACCTCCAACATGATATATTGAAGTACTAAGCCCCAATACCTCAGGATATGATCTTTTTTTAGAAAATGGGATTTTTTCAGAGGTAACCAAGTGAAAATAAGGTCATCAGGGTGGACCCCAATGAAAATAAGAAAGAGGAAATTTGGGATACAGAGATACACACAGGGTGAATGCCACGTGGAGATGAAGGCAGAGATCAGGGAGATGTGTCTACGAGCGAATGAGCATAAAAGATCGCCAGCAAACCACCAGGGACTCAGAGGGGTACATGGAACTGATGCTCTCCCCCAGCCCTTGAAGGAACCGGCCTTACTAACATCTTGATCTCAGACTTTGGCCCCCAAAACTGCAAGACAGTAAACGCCTGCTGTTTAAGCTGCCCAGCTGCGGTACCTGTTCCTGAAGTCCTGGAACAGGACTGATACCCAGGCCAAGTCCTTGAGCTGAAATGCACGAGAGTACGGGGTGTGTTTTTCCCTCCATGACTAGGTTACTTCTAATGTAGTAACCTACATTAGTTCTCTGAAATTGCCTTCAGAGAACTATAGTATTCCATATGTTTACTTAAGGAGCCTTTCCCTTGAGTTCTTTTTGGAGTTAAATTGATTGGCTCTTTTATTTTAAAGCAAATTCTATAGATATCCACATGGAAATTTAATTAGAGAACATAAGTGATTAGCTATTGACCAGTGTAATATTAGCAATGATTACATCTTTCTGCTTTGGGGTATTTTTGGTCCGCTCCACCTCTCCTTGTCTGGGAAGCATTCCTCAACCGCAGGACAATTTCTGTTCTTTCCACATCATGTGAGCGAAGCTGTGAACTCCGGCTAGGCCCACGGAGCTCTGATAAGAGCTCTTCATTTCTCTGGTCATGTGTTTAGTTCAGGGATGAGCATATAACCCATGCTAGACTAATCTGAGTGTTCCAACGGAACTTGCCAGCATGATCAGGAAAAATACTTTTTTTTTTTTTTTATTCATTAGGGTTTTTTTTTTTCATTTTAATTTTTTATTTTTTTATAAACATATATTTTTATCCCCAGGGGTACAGGTCTGTGAATCGCCAGGTTTACACACTTCACAGCACTCACCAAAGCACATACCCTCCCCAATGTCCATAACCCCACTCCCCTTCTCCCAACACCCCTCCCCCCAGCAACCCTCAGTTTGTTTTGTGAGATTAAGAGTCAATTATGGTTTGTCTCCCTCCCAATCCCATCTTGTTTCATTGATTCTTCTCCTACCCACTTAAGCCCCCATGTTGCATCACCACTTCCTCATATCAGGGAGATCATATGATAGTTGTCTTTCTCTGCTTGACTTATTTCGCTAAGCATGATACGCTCTAGTTCCATCCATGTGTTGCAAATGGCAAGATTTCATTTCTTTTGATGGCTGCATAGTATTCCATTGTGTATATATACCACATCTTCTTTATCCATTCATCTGTTGATGGACATCTAGGTTCTTTCCATAGTTTGGCTATTGTGGACATTGCTGCTATAAACATTTGGGCGCACGTGCCCCTTCGGATCACTACGTTTGTATCTTTAGGGTAAATACCCAGTAGTGCAATTGCTGGGTCATAGGGCAGTTCTATTTTCAACATTTTGAGGAACCTCCATGCTGTTTTCCAGAGCGGTTGCACCAGCTTGCATTCCCACCAACAGTGTAGGAGGGTTCCCCTTTCTCCGCATCCTCGCCAGCATCCGTCATTTCCTGACTTGTTGATTTTAGCCATTCTGACTGGTGTGAGGTGATATCTCATTGTGGTTTTGATTTGTATTTCTCTGACGCCGAGTGATATGGAGCACTTTTTCATGTGTTTGTTGGCCATCTGGAGGTCTTCTTTGCAGAAATGTCTGTTCATGTCCTCTGCCCATTTCTTGATTGGATTATTTGTTCTTTGGGTGTTGATTTTGCTAAGTTCTTTATAGATTTTGGACACTAGTCCTTTATCTGATATGTCGTTTGCAAATATCTTCTCCCATTCTGTCAGTTGTCTTTTGATTTTGTTAACTCTTTCCTTTGCTGTGCAAAAGCTTTTGATCTTGATGAAATCCCAATAGTTCATTTTTGCCCTTGCTTCCCTTGCCTTTGGCGATGTTCCTAGGAAGATGTTGCTGCGGCTGAGGTCGAAGAGGTTGCTGCCTGTGTTCTCCTCAAGGATTTTGATGGATTCCTTTAGCACATTGAGGTCCTTCATCCATTTTGAGTCTATTTTCGTGTGTGGTCTAAGAAAATGGTCCAATTTCATTTTTATGCATGTGGCTGTCCAATTTTCCCAACATCATTTATTGAAGAGGCTGCCTTTTTTCCATTGGACATTCTTTCCTGCTTTGTCGAAGATTAGTTGACCATAGAGTTGAGGGTCTATTTCTGGGCTCTCTATTCTGTTCCATTGATCTATGTGTCTGTTTTTGTGCCAGTACCATGCTGTCTTGATGATGACAGCTTTGTAATAGAGCTTGAAGTCTGGAATTGTGATGCCACCAACTTGGGCTTTCTTTTTCAATATCCCTTTGGCTACTCGAGGTCTTTTCTGGTTCCATATAAATTTTAGAATTATTTGTTCCATTTCTTTGAAAAAGATGGATGGTACTTTGGTAGGAATTGCATTAAATGTGTAGGTTGCTTTAGGTAGCATAGACATTTTCACAATATTTATTCTTCCAATCCAGGAGCATGGAACATTTTTCCATTTCTTTGTGTCTTCCTCAATTTCTTTCATGAGTACTTTATAGTTTTCTGAGTATAGATTCTGTGCCTCTTTGGTTAGGTTTATTCCAAGGTATCTTACGGTTTTGGGTGCAATTGTAAATGGGATTGACTCCTTAATTTCTCTTTCTTCTGTCTTGTTGTTGGTGTAGAGAAATGCAACTGATTTCTGTGCATTGATTTTCTATCCTGACACTTTCCTGAATTCCTGTACAAGTTCTAGCAGTTTTGGAGTGGAGTCTTTTGGGTTTTCCACATATAGTATCATATCATCTGCGAAGAGTGATAATTTGACTTCTTCTTTGCCAATTTGGATGCCTTTAATTTCCTTTTGTTGTCTGATTGCTAAGGCTAGGACTTCTAGTACTATGTTGAATAGCAGTGGTGATAATGGACATCCCTGCTGTGTTCCTGACCTTAGCGGAAAAGCTTTCAGTTTTTCTCCATTGAGAATGATATTTGCGGTGGGTTTTTCATAGATGGCTTTGATGATATTGAGGTATGTGCCCTCTATCCCTACACTTTGAAGAGTTTTGATCAGGAAGGGATGCTGTACTTTGTCAAATGCTTTTTCAGCATCTATTGAGAGTATCATATGGTCCTTGTTCTTTCTTTTATTGATGTGTTGTATCACATTGACTGATTTGCAGATGTTGAACCAACCTTGCAGCCCTGGAATAAATCCCACTTGGTCATGGTGAATAATCCTTTTAATGTACTGTTGAATCCTATTGGCTAGTATTTTGGTGAGAATTTTCGCATCTGTGTTCATCAAGGATATTGGTCTATAGCTCTCTTTTTTGATGGGATCCTTGTCTGGTTTTGGGATCAAGGTGATGCTGGCCTCATAAAATGAGTTTGGAAGTTTTCCTTCCATTTCTATTTTTTGGAACAGTTTCAGGAGAATAGGAATTAGTTCTTCTTTAAATGTTTGGTAGAATTCCCCCGGGAAGCCGTCTGGCCCTGGGCTTTTGTTTTTTTGGAGATTTTTAATGACTGTTTCAATCTCCTTACTGGTTATGGGTCTGTTCAGGCTTTCTATTTCCTCCTGGTTCAGTTGTGGTAGTTTATATGTTTCTAGGAATGCATCCATTTCTTCCAGATTGTCAAATTTGTTGGTGTAGAGTTGCTCATAGTATGTTCTTATAATAGTTTGTATTTCTTTGGTGTTAGTTGTGATCTCTCCTCTTTCATTCATGATTTTATTTATTTGGGTCCTTTCTCTTTTCTTTTTGATAAGTCTGGCCAGGGGTTTATCAATTTTATTAATTCTTTCAAAGAACCAGCTCTTAGTTTCATTGATTTGCTCTATTGTTTTTTTGGTTTCTATTTCATTGATTTCTGCTCTGATCTTTATGATTTCTCTTCTCCTGCTGGGCTTAGGGTTTCTTTCTTGTTCTTTCTCCAGCTCCTTTAGGTGTAGGGTTAGGTTGCGTACCTGAGACCTTTCTTGTTTCTTGAGAAAGGCTTGTACTGCTATATATTTTCCTCTCAGGACTGCCTTTGTTGTGTCCCACAGATTTTGAACCATTGTATTTTCATTATCATTTGAAAATTGTCATTTCATTATCATTAACACCAAACCAGCTCTACAGGAAATATTGAAAGGGGTCCTCTAAGCAAAGAGAGAGCCTAAAAGTGGTAGATCAGTAAGGAACAGAGACAATATACAGTAACAGTCACCTTACAGGCAATACAATGGCACTAAATTCATATCTCTCAATAGTTACCCTGAATGTTAATGGGCTAAATGCCCAATCAAAAGACACAGGGTATCAGAATGGATAAAAAAACAAAACCCATCTATATGTTGCCTCCAAGAAACTCATTTTAAGCCCGAAGACACCTCCAGATTTAAAGTGAGGGGGTGGAAAAGAATTTACCATGCTAATGGACATCAGAAGAAAGCAAGAGTGGCAATCCTTATATCAGATCAATTAGATTTTAAGCCAAAGACTATAATAAGAGATGAGGAAGGACACTATATCATACTCAAAGGGTCTGTCCAACAAGAAGATCTAACTATTTTAAATATCCATGCCCCCAATGTGGGAGCAGCCAACTATATAAACCAATTAATAACAAAATCAAAGAACACATCAACAATAATACAATAATAGTAGGGGACTTTAACACTCCCCTCACTGAAATGGACAGATCATCCAAGCAAAAGATCAGCAAGGAAATAAAGGCCTTAAACGACACACTGGACCAGATGGACATCACAGATATATTCAGAACATTTCATCCCAAAGCAACAGAATACACATTCTTCTCTAGTGCACATGGAACATTCTCCAGAATAGATCACATCCTCGGTCCTAAATCAGGACTCAATCGGTATCAAAAGATTGGGATCATTTCCTGCATATTTTCAGACCACAATGCTCTGAAGCTAGAACTCAACCACAAGAGGAAGTTTAGAAAGAACCCAAATACATGGAGACTAAACAGCATCCTTCTAAAGAGTGAATGGGTCATCCTTCTAAAGAGTGAAATTAAAGAATAATTGAAAAAAATCAAGGAAAAATACTCTTTTTAACAAGCATTGTAAGTCCTAATGTGAGTGCAGACGGGGATGGGATGTTTTAGGCTGGAGACCTCACTGAAAATTATGGAGCTAAGAGGGGACAGGAGATAGAGACTCAGTCAGAATTCTTACTCCCTGGATCAAACTAACTCAAAATCAGAAATATTCTTTTGATTTTCTATTTATATGAGCCTATAATGTTTCTTTTGTGTTTGAAGCCATTTTGGATTGGGTATTTGACCCTCACAATAGAAAGTTTCTGGATGATTCTGCAAAGTATAATTTTAGTTTTTGACCCCTATGGAAGTTTTGGAGAGTGTCTGTGCTGGAATGTTCTGGAGCATGGTGAGCCCTCAGTAAGATTTGATTCTGTTTTTTTTTTTTAGATTTTATTTATTTACTTGACAGAGAGAAATCACAAGTAGACAGAGAGGCAGGCAGAGAGAGAGGAAGGGAAGCAGGCTCCCCTCTGAGCAGAGAGCCCGACGCGGGACTCGATCCCAGGACCCTGAGATCACGACCCAAGCCGAAGGCAGCGGCCCAACCCACTGAGCCACCCAGGCGCCCCTGATTCTGTTTTTGATTCTACATTGTTAGAATAAAATTGATGTCTAAATTCATCAAAATGGGAGTGGGATGGTTTTCCTTATAATGTGGAATAATCACAGTCACAATTTACCAACGTCCTTGTGGTGGGTTGTGTTTTTCAACAGCTGTATGTATGCATATATGTCACCCCACAGACTATTACTACAATGCAATTGTCTGTCTTCCCACTGAGAGGTGAGTCTGGGTGAAGCTTGTCCCAGAACTTCTCCCGCCAAGAGAATATAGTGGAAGAGATGCTACATGACCTTTGAGACTCAGTCATAAAAAGGTTACGGGTTAGAGCGCATGGGTGGCTCAGTGGGTTAAGTCTCTGCCTTCGGCTCAGGTCATGATCCCAGGGTTCTGGGATCGAGCCCCGCATCGGGCTTTCTGCTCCACAGGGAGCCTGCTTCCTCCTCTCTCTCTCTCTGCCTGCCTCTCAGCCTACTTGTGATCTCTGTCTGTCAATAAATAAATATAATATTTTAAAAAAAAAAGGGTTACGGCTTTCACCTGGCGCTCTTTCATATGTTTGCCCATGGAAGTGAGTCACCATTCTGTGAGGAAGGCCAAACCAGGAGAAGAGAGGAGCCGGGCCCTCAGCCTCCCGCCAGCACCACCCACCAGACATTTGCGTGAACGAGGCTTTGCACTGCTCCAGCCCCCACCTTTGGGACCCCAGACGTCGTGGAGCAGAGATGAGTTGTAGCCACTGTGCCTCGTCAGAATTCCTGATCCCCTGAAGACATAACAAATGGTTGTTTTACACGAGGAAGGTTTAGGGTGGTTTATTACAGAGACATGGTGAGTGAGATCATCTGTGATGTGTCAGAATTCCTTTCCCCATATGTTTCTGGTCAGGATGAGCCCCCATAGAGATTATCCTGGAAGATTTGGCAAGGATGTGCGAAGTGACAGCCACATCTAACTCACACGTGCTGTCACTGATGGCTCATTGCTGTAAGGCTGATGTGGGGCCTGCATCTGCTCTTCTGGGCTAGTGTGTTCAGCTGCACAGTGATGGCACAGAGTTCTTCAGGACACCTGTTATCATTAAGGTTAGAGGCCATGAAGCTGACACCCAATGGGATCCAGTCTGTGCTGTGGGTTTCCTTTTACAGACCCTCCATTTGTCCCTCATGTGCGCAGTCACTTGCCTCTGGCTGTCACTCACAGTGGCCTGCACCTGTCCCCTGCTGATGTGAGTTTTGCTGAAGTCCTCGCTGATTTGAAAATCTGAATACATTTTAATGATGTGAACAAGCTTTGAGTACAAGCTGTGTCTGAGAAAATTTTCCCAAGTGTATACAAATAGATTTATATTCCCAGTGGACCTGGCAAATATTCATATTGAGGAAAATGCTCACTTGTTCATCTTTATTTCTTGGATGACTCTTCTCCCAACTTTTTAGGCCAAGGTGTCTTAGTCTGCTCAGGCTGCTCTATCCAAGTACCACAGACTGGGAGGCTTAAACAATAGACGTTTATTTCTCATAGTTCTGGAGGCTCGGGGTCCAAGATCAGGCTGCCAGTATGGCTGGTTCCTAGTGCGAGCCTGCCTCCCGGCTTGTAGACTGTCACCTTCTTGATGTGTCCTCACATGGCAGAGAGAAGACTCTGGTCTCTTCCTATTCTAATAAGACTCCAGCGTCATCATGGAGCCCCATCCTTACAACTTGATCTAATCCTAACTATCGTCTAAAGGCCCCGCCCTTCCACTGGGGAGTTAGCCTTCACCATATGAATTTGGGGGTACACAAAAATTCAGTTCATAAGACAAGATAAAATAAAATTCTATTAACCTATGAGGACTTCTCTTGCAGGATTTACATGTTTATTCATGGTTGAGTGTATTTGGAATTTGACAATCGAAAGTAGACTCTGCCTGCTATAAATGTACGGGGAAGGTCACACTAGAGAACGGTTGATCGTCTGCAGTTCCTTCATCGTCCCTGAGGCTGACTAAGTTGCCTTTCCATCATATGTATTTAGTTGTAAATACCATATGTATTTAAATATTGACAATACCATATGTATTTAGTTGTACATAATGGGGATCCCATCACATGCTGCGAAGCTTCCTCATGAAGAAAGAGGCTAAGAAAGCCAAGAGCACTAGTGGACAACGTGCTGATGATTCAGAGTGAAACATGGCCAACTTCCAAAGAAAAACAACCATATTCTCTGGTAGTGAAGGTGCCAAAGAGACATGTCCTTGCACAACCCACTATAATATATATTATATTCTTAGTTCCAGATTAGCAGCCTCATGGACACACTGAGAACATAAACCAAGTAGAATTACTCTTTGCTCCAGGAAAGGCCAGGGAAGGTGTCTAAGCACTGACACATTGGGATAAATTGTATATGGGCTATGCTCGCCTGGCTTCCATGGTGCCCCCTTCTGCTGGAACTGTTCATACCCATGATGGTATTACAAACCCCTCTAGCAACAAAGTTGGCTAGACCAGATTTAGAAATATGACCCAAGATGAGCCAAGAAAATTATTTTTTTCCTTGGAGTTTAGATTTTCATTTTCACTGAGAGATACTCAATCTATGTGTATTACTAGAATGATGTTATGGGATGAGTTATGTCCCCCCAAATTTATATATTGAAGTCTTAACCCCCAGTGTGGCTATATTTGGAGATAGGGCCTTTACAGACGTAGCTAAAGTTAAACTAGGTCATAAGGGTGGGGAATAATCTGATAAGACTGACGTTCTTATAAGAAAAAGAAGAGATAGCAGAGATGTCTTTGTGCCTGCGTGCACAGAGAAAAGGCTACTGAGGGCAGGGTGGGCAGGTGCCGGGTACAGTCTGAGGGCAGGCGGTGGCCTCACCAGAAACCATCCCATTGGCATCTTGATCTCAGATGTCCAGTCTCCAGAACTGTGAGGAATATGTTTGTTGTTTATAATCCAGGTGGTCTATGGTATTTTGTTACAACAGCCCAAGTGGACAGACAGACATTGGTTTGTAATACTTGTGACCACTGACATTAATCCAAAGAGCTCACCAAGCTCATACTCTTCGAGGACCCTTAACAAATGGAATGTTTCTCAGCCGCAGGACGGTCTGTCTGCATTGGCAGGAAAGGTAACCAAACTGTGTGCCATAATCTGAGACAGAATCCTGGAATGTGTTGGTTTGGCCCCCCAAATCCTCTCTTTGCCCTGTGCAATCACTGCCTCACCATTTTCAATGCTCTCTTTTGGGTCAAGTTTCCATAATGACTCTACGTGTTCGCCGATTGGCATCTTCCATCCTTGTGATTGGGGTGCCTGGGTGGCTCAGTAGCTTAAAGCCTCTGCCTTCTGCTCAGGTCATGATCCCAGGGTCCTGGGATCGAGCCCCACATCAGGCTCTCTGCTCAGCTGGGGGCCTGCTTTCCCTTCTCTCTCTCTCTGCCTGCCTCTCTGCCTGCTTGTGATCTCTCTGTCAAATAAATAAAATCTAAAAAAAAAAAAAAGAATGTAGCTTCCTGGTGGTCACAAGACACAAATCCTGCCCATCACGGCTAAAGAGATTCAATTCCCAGCCTTTCGTTGTCATCAGGGAAGCATACTTCCTTTTCTTGTTGGTGCACAGGTGACAAGATGATGGCACTGGAATCGTGGCAACTAGCTTGTGAGCACATGAGTCCTGAGTGAGGACTGAACATCAAGAGAGCAGAGCTGAGAAATCCAGAGACAGAAGCTCCATTTCAGTGAAATCATTTGAACCTGGATCAAATCATACCTGAAGCAAGAGCTCCCTCTGGATTCTTCAGTTCTATGAGCAAAAAAAAAATTCCTTTTCCTTTTCTTCAGTTGGTTTGAGTTAGGGTTTTCGTCACTTGCAGCAGAAAGTATCATAACTAACTAATACAGTTATTCAAAGTTAGATTTCAGGTGTCAGGCAATGTATAAACTAGGGGTGGGGTGCTGAGCTACAAACAGGTTCTAAAACTCTATTAGGCATGCTTTTCCCTTCGTTTGAAATCGTAAAACACTCTACTACTACATTCGATATGGCATATATCACCTATTGCCTTGGATTGCAATTATAGTTCTCATATGGTGGGTACAAATTTCACAACCATAAAACTCCGGTGTGCAGAAGTGTAACTTTCTTTATTGTTTTATAATTGAGCTTAATTTAGCTCACAAACCCTCATTTCTGCTAATGGCAGAGAACTTAATCTTGCTGATTCCAGGCAATTCTGTCAGTCCTTTTTTAAAACATGGTATCTTTTGGAGGGAGTACCTAGTTAATTCAGGATTCCTAATCCCTCATGCCTATCCCTTTTCCCTGGTGGTGCTCTATATCCTAGCAAGCGTGTTTAGGAGGCCAAGTAGTTGGTCTGGGAGTGACCTCTGACCTGACACAGACCTCTGTGATTGACCCAGCTGAGCTGGGCAGCCACTGCTGCTGGCTATGTCCACATCCAGCTCTCAGCTCAGTTTCTAGAAACTTGGCCATGCTGTCCATCCAGTCCCCAGCTTAGGCCCACAGGTCCCTGATTCCACAGCACAGTTGCCTCCCTGCATGCACGCCAGCTCTCAACTCAGCTCCTCACGACATCTCATTGCAACGCTGGAGGAACTTTGACTCCTCCACATCCTGCAGGAGTGAGAGAGACCAGCGGATGGGGATATCTCAGCATCTCACATTTTTAAGCCAGCTCTGCTCCCATTTCCAGGCCATGAGAACCACCCACGTGGTAAAGAACATGTGGGGAGTAGCTTCCCCTATTCTCAGATGTGCCCGCTCTGTGGTCCAGCTGCAAACCCATCGTGGGACAGGGGTAGTCTGATCTCAGGAGCAGGTCCAGAGCCTTCCCCTCCCCTCCTTGGCTTGCTCTCCTCTCCATGAGCTCCGCACCCAGCTCAGAAAGGGCTCTCTGTCCTCCCCTTGAGCTGCGGGTCAAGCTCTTCACTCTGGACACCCCAGGCTGGCTCGAGTAACATGAATAATAATAAAAACCCTTTTCTCTCTTACCTGTCTTGCTCTTACAGCAGAAACCTATTGCTTCCAAGACCAGCCTCTGTTCTTGATTTCTCCAGAAGTTCAGCTGAGAGCCCTCGATGGAGCGCCCTATGACTTGTTCTGGCTGCCTCCTTGGGACCAGCTCTTCCTGGCCCCTCGCAGCATGGTTCAGTAGAGGAAGGGCTGCAGGGCAAAAAAAGAAAAGAAAAGAAAAGAAAACCACAAAGCAGAGTTAACAGGAAGGAAAAGCACTCGGGGACTATTTCACAGCCCAGTCTGGCTCAGTGAGCACCGTGGCTGTTCGCCACCACGGAAGTATCCTGTCAGGCTGCCAGGGGACGTGGGACAATCATTGGCTGCCACTTGTGCTGGCACTTGGACACCTTGGCCAGGGCCAAGCCGCCCCCAGCGTACCGAGGAGCACAAGCAGCAGAAGGAGCTTACCGGGTTAGGCTCGCTGGCCTCCCCGTCATCCCTGCTCTTTCAGCTTCTGGAAGGCGGCCTCCGGATTTTCCAGTAGCAGCTTCCTGCTCAAGGAACTGACACTGGGTTTCCTGCAGAGTTGGCGTGGGGAGTGGTGGCCTTGGGGGCACTCCAAGTCATCCTCAGCGGATTGTGGGTTGTGTCCCCCGGAAGTTATGTTTTGGTTCCTGGCACCTGTGAAGGTGGCCTCATTTGGAAATTGAGTCTTTGCAGGTGTACATAGTTATTGATGGAGATGAGATGGCAGCAGCTTAGAGTGGCCTCTAAGTTCAATGACTAGTGTCCCTACAGGACAGGAAGAGACGCTCAGAGACATGAGAGGGAGAAGGTCCCGCAGTGACCAAGGCAGAGACAGGAGTGGTTTGTCCACAAGCCCAGGAGTGCCAAGTGTTTCTGGGGCCCCCAGAGAGTAGGCAGAAGTAAGCGGGATGCTCCCCTCCAGCCTTTGGAGGCAGCACGGTCCTGCCGACCCCTTCGTTTCAGACTTCTGGTCTCTCGACGGTGAGAGAGTAAGTTTCTGTTGTTTAAACAGAAACAACAGTTGGTGCTGCTTTGCTCCAGGAGCCCCAGGACAAGAACACACTCAGGACGCTCCCTCCCGCCCCACTTCCCTCTCCTCACTGCCAGGGTCGGATATTCCGAAAGCTGTGACATTTCAGGGACCCAGAGGAGGCCACATGGAGAACGGTCCCCAGCCTGATCCCCTTTAGTGCGCTGCTTCCCCCAGCTGCTCTGGGTCCCGGCGGCTGAAGGCTCGGGGCCGTTCTGCTCTCTGAAAATTGTCCTCCACAGAACAGAAGCTGTGGCTCTCACCCAGGGCGCTTCGCACCACCCCTGGAGGGAGGGACCATTCACAACTGCGCGACTGAGGTGGGGAGCAATGCTGCACCCCCTTGCCTCCAATGAGACTGGCTCTGTGGTGCTATTCCTGCCCCGGAGAGCTCACCCCAGCCCGACTGCCCTGGGGTCCGAGACCACCTCCCTGTTTGCTTCTGTGGCCCCTGTCCTGCTGCCCTCGCAGGCGTGGCTTTCAGGGAAGCGGACCCCAGACACCCGGCCATGACTCCGCAGGGGCACAGGCTTTCTTCCTGTGGCTCTATCCGGCACTGGGTAAGGCATGGCCCCGGGGCAGTGGTTCTCAAGCTGTGGCATCCACAGCGGGCACCTGGAGAGTCGCTTAGGTTTCCCAGTTTAACCCGAGATTCAGATTCAGAAAGTCTAGGGTGGAGCCCGGGAATCGGCATTTCCGTGACGCTCCCAGGGGCCACTGTGGTCGCTGTGGCTGCCGCTGATCAGGGACGGCCCTGGGAGACTCAGCGACCCAGGCCGTGTGGCTCGGTGGGGCAAGACGGACGGCCTGAGAAGGCAAGGGTACCAGGAGAGTTCGCAGCCTTTAGTTTGCACGTAGGAGTTGGGACATTGGGCAAAGGATGGGAAGCATCTGCGTGACGGGGTGACGGTTGGGGACGAGGTAGGGAAGCCTGTCCGGTGGGCTTTTGAGGGTTTGCGCCTGGGCTTGTGGCTCAGCCCTGGAGGAGCGAACAGCTGCGGGCAGAAGCTGAGGGTCTCCGTGAGGCCAGGGGGTCCCCCTAACAGCTCTATCGGGCAGGGGATACTAGGTTAGTTTAACCAAGAGGAGCTGGGCGTTCCCACGTGCGCCTGTGCCTCCGCGTGGGCGTGAGCACGCACGTGTGCGCACACACATACACACACATAAACACGGCAGCTCCCGGTGCGAAGGGGAACAGAGCCCCACCCAAGACGCACACACCCACACCCACACCCCCTACACACACACACGCACGCACGCCAGTCCCTCCCGTTTGAACGCCTCCTTCTGTGCAGCCGACTATTTTTGCACGGGGGCCCTCACATCTGCACTGGCGGCTCCTGGCCCTTGGGGGTTTGCTCTCTCCCACCTCGCTGTCCCGCCCAGCCAAGTCCAGGGTTTCATCTTGCTCTGCCTTTTCCCTGTCGATGACACAGAGGGAAGTTTTGGATCTTCCCGGCTTTTGTTGTTCTGTTCGCCTCTCTGATCATTGGCTTCGCGGCTACAGATGTTCCGCTTCACAGAGAGGGCATTTGAATGCCTCTGATTCTTTGTTCCCACGCGGGCCCGGGCCCCCCCACCTCTCGGCGGCCCACACATTGTCTGCCTGCCGGCAGGTGGCACACTGTCCACCCTTCTCGTTTCTATAACAGGTCCTAAGGGTGTGCTTCAAGCGCCAGTCCGTCGCTGGGTGTGCCTTTTCTCTCTCTGACAAATCACACAGAAGGGGCTTTAGGTTCAGAGGTTCAGTTAATCATATTCCTAATTCCGGCATATTCTCAGGGTCACTCTGAAAAGCTGCTCTTCCTCCGTCAACCCCCTCGCCACCCCCCACCTCTGTAGGTTCCTATTCTAATGTATTCCTAAGAGTTTGTATCCGCAGTGGATGCTGATGGCGCCCCACCTGGACCCCTTCCCAGGTGGAGTACCTGACCCCTTCCAGTTGAGTGCCGGCTGCTGGCAGCTGACGGCTCCAGCTGCCCCTCCTGAGTGCTGAGAGCCGCTCTCCGGGAACTTCCTGGCTGAGAGTTCCCACACCCCTGGGCTAGGGGGAGCCCCAGCCAATGACTGTCTGAAAAGGGGTACAGAAGGCCAGCCCCTTGCCTCAAGGGGGTGCCTGGTGCTCCAGACACCCCCATCAATCTTTCTAGACTTTTCCCAAGTCCATATCCTCACTGAGCTCCTTCCCCTGCTTGATTCTGCTTCTTTCCCCTCTTCTCCCAAAAGTCTCCATCAAAGCATCATATGCATCTGAATCCTGTCTTGGACTCTGCATCTAGGGACCCACATTAAGACAGTGTCCACACAGAATGTGGAGTGCTCTCTGTGTGTGTGTGTGTGTGTGTGTGTTCACATATCCGTGGGATTTGTCCTCTGGCCACCGTAGGAGAATTCTGACCACCTGGGAGGGGTGTGGTTGGTGAGGGGAGACCCCGGTATTGGGATGGCAGACCTTTCCTGTTGACTGTATGCTCCCGGGCATGTATGAGCCTCAGTTTCCTCATCTGTAAGATGGGGCAGTAATACCTCCTCACCAGCATGTTGCGAGGATTAAATAGGATGAAGATAGGGAAAAAAAGAGAAAGATGCTTCTTTTTGCCCTGTGCAGATTTCATCGTGTGTGCCCCCACATTTTAGCTTCCCCAGGGAGAAACAAACTTTGATTGCCTCTTCTTGCGCATGACCATAGGTGTGACCTCAGTGGACATCCTTGTACATGGCCCCTGGAACTTGTGTGATGATTTCTCTGGATAGACGGTTGGGAGTGGATCCTGAGCCCCAGGCACCTGCAGACTCATCTGTACAGAGTCTTACACGTTACTCCCTGGAGCTGCACTAGTCCCCCGAGAGCTTGGTGACACACGAATGGTCCTGTGTCCCCACATCTCTCCATCTCTTCCTTTCCTTTTTTTTTTTTTTTTTTTTTGCCATTTTATTGATGGTTTTCCATCATTACTTTGGGACTTTAACGTCTTGGCATGTGCTTGTGGCTATCAGTGCCTCCTCTTTTGGGAACCACCATGAACTTTTTTTTTTTTTTTTTAATTTAAGGAACTTTATTTATTCTAGACATTAATCTCATGTTGTTTTATACAGTGAAAGTATCTTCTTTGAGTGGGCCATCTGTCTCTTTTCCTTGTTTATGGCATCCTTCATTGAGCAGAAATCCTTAAGAGATTCTGCACTGTGCTTTCATTGTCATAAGGAGATTTTGACAAAATTGCTCACAAAATATTTCACCTGCCCTCTGTGGCAGCCCTCCAACCAGGACTTGGGCATGAATCCATAGGGACCTGTGTTAAGAGATGCTTGGAGTTACAGAGAACATTTTCACACAAAATCATGGACACTTTTTATGTTGATTCATAAATCAGCTTTTGCACCCTGGCCCTCTTCTCTATGAACCTGAGCTCTTTTTCTGGAGCTTTCTGGTCCCTCATGCATGGGGACCGCTGATGGACCACCCCTCTGAACCCTAGAGGTGCCTTGACTCACTTGAGCTGCACAGAAAACACATGTTAGCATGCTAAGCTGATCTCAGCACTACAACGTAAACAATATGAGTTTAATTCCTCGACAGACCCTCCTGAGAGGAACTTTTCATTTTTGTGCGTCTCAGTAGGTCCCCAGTCACACACTGTTGCTCTTATAGTAAACAAACAATATTATAGCAAACACCCAGGTGGATATGCCATGCTGAACAGCATGAACTATATTCCAAGGGTTGAGAAGAAAGGTTTTTCCTATTTCTTATTTTGCTTTGGGGGCTCCTAGTAGGATTTTGACAGACGCTGGTAGGTTGATGCTCCAAGGAAGGAGAATTGAGAGGATGACCATGGTTTCCTATGTAAATAATTACAAGACACCCACATACTAGGCTAGTGGGTAGTGGGCACAGACACTGGTACCTCTTGCTTAAACCTTGCTTACCCAAGGCTTAAACCTGAGAAGATCCCCGACTCTTACTCCTGAGTTACCACTTGCAGGGAAGAGAATAAGCAGGGGTCGTGGAATCTGGAGTCATGGAAAGGATCTTGTAGTAGCTACTCTTGACCAAAACGGCCAATGCATGTGATGGCTCCAGCCCGTTCACATAAGGCTTTCTTCTCCTCTTCCTTAGAACTTCTTTTTCACTTATGTTATCACCCATCCCACATTTCTGATCTCCAACGGACAACTGTCCCAGTACTCTCTTTCCTGGTGTGCTGCTGGGTACCTCGCTGTGTACTGACTATTGTGGAAAATCCATGTAAATGTCTGTTATCTGTTTTTTATATTCAAGACATTTTTGCTTGAAGGCAGGGATTTGATTACCCATATTAGAATAAAGTTTGAGTGATACTTACTAAGGAAAGTCTCTGTATCCTGGGATGCCCTTTTGTGGCTCAGATTCATCAGAAAGTTCACTGTCCTTGACTCAACGTGGAAGAGTGATACTTTTACACCAGCATGATGCTCTAAAAAGTGGGGTAGCAACCTTTTAGTTGTCTGGGCATAGTTTATGAGTTTCTTAAAGAGACAGAGAATTTTCACCCAACTAAACCATACACTAAGCTAATCTCAGGAATTTTACTTTTTATATTTTACTTAAGTAGTCTCCACGCCCAGCATGGAGCCCAATGTGGGGCTTGAACTCATGATCCTGAGATCAAGACTCAGATGTTTAACCTACTGAGCCACCCAGGCATCCCTGATCACAGGAATTTTTAATCTACCATTACTTGATGATTACAATTAGTAAGGGATAGAGCCTGGCAGAACTCTATTTTTTACAAAGCCACATTGATTTTTCCTCCACTTTTTAAAGTTGTTACAGACTAACTTGATAGTAATTCTCCTTTAAGGATCATTCTTAATAGAAAGTAAATTTACACATGTGACAAAAAGCCAGGCTACTAGGTATGCCTTGTAGTAATGACTGTTACTACTATGACTGTTACTACAGGACTTAAAAAGCCCTGTACCTTCCTTTAAAGGTAAAGGGAGAGTACAGGGCTTTTTAAGGTGAGGTCCACGGAAAAACCCAGGAGGCATGGCTAAAGTGCAGACTCCTGGGTCCTGGGTCTCCTGAATTGGGGTGATGTGGAGGTCCGTATTTTAGAAAACATCTCAGGTATAATTTGAGCACAATTAGATTAAACTGTATTCATTATCTACTGTCTTCCAGGTGTGCTCACGCCTTTCTCATTTAATTCCATAACTACTTTGCATGGAAGGTATTTCTAACCTTATTTCACAGGTCTGGCAAGTAATCCTGAGATTTTAGGAGGTGAAGCAGTTTTTCAAATCTCTGTTTATCCATCTACAGAGTGCTGGGCTCTAAGAATAAAATCTATAGAAGAGTTGGAAAGAAAAGAAGCAGTTGCTTTTTCAAGGCAAGAAGGAGTTTTAGGGCAGCGTTTCTCTCACCTGAAAAACTGAGGATTCTCTTAGTGAGAGCCTTGGTTTTAGTCTATATCAGTTAGGAGAGCCTCAGTTAGCTGCTGTAACAAATACTTTTCAGAATCCTGAGATCACAAGAGTTTATTTCTCACTCATGCTACGAGTCTACTGTGGTTTGTAGAACATTCTGCTCAACATACTCGTTCAGGGATCTGCTCAGTACGGTGTTGTGGTCTGGAATATTGCCAGTTGTGAGTGAGAAAAAAGAGCAAGCAGGAGGGTCTTGAACTGGCAATCACATGCTTCTGCCCAAAGCTGGCAATCATCACTTTGTTCAGACCCTATGGGTCAGAACCTGTCACATGGTCTTACCCATGTCCACAAGGGAGCCAGGAACCACAATCCCACCGTGTTCCCAGAAGCACTAATAACCACTCACGATCACCACAGAGTCCCTACCAGGGTAGGGACTAGGATGGAATAATGTGGCTGAGTTAAAATTTTAATATTTTATTCATCACAAATTCTTTTTTTATATTCATTTTTAAAAAGATTGCATTAAGACATTGTTTGTCTTCCTTACTAAGTTTTTTGGTAGCTTTATCAATTTTGTACCTGAGTCCCCTTCTTGCTATGCATTGAAGGAGGATTAAAAGTGTCAGGAATTTAACTGAAATTTTGTTTTCATGTTAGAGCCCTAGAGAAAAGCAATATTTAATGAGAGATATAGAAATAGCCAACATCTACATAAACACTGGCAACATCAAGAAGGAAAAAATAAGGAGACATACACTCTAACAGGACAGAGAAGGCACAAAGAGGGTCAGTTTGAGATTGAGATTCTTGAGGTTCATGCTGTCCAGGTTCCTTATTTTGTCAGCATTGTGTGCAGGAAACCTTTTGTGTTTAATTTCCCCAGTGACTTTCCAAGTATATTAAGAAGACAATTAAAACCTGTATCCCAGAACCACAAAGTTTTCAGTGACTGGTCTAAGGTTAATCAGTGAGAATTGAATGAAGCAGCTTGTTCAAGTAAAATTGATTGAAATCTTGATGAGCAAAAATGGAAATTTCGGCTGCCGGTCTTTTTTTCCCTTTCCTAAGAACACTGTTGTGTCAGATTTTTTAAAGTACTACTAGAATCTCGTGGAAGCTTTTGTAAGATGTCTTAGAAATTGATTTGGATAGAGACCTAGGATATTTACCATTTATGAAACTGTAAACATACAGCAATTTAACTTATTTTGATACTGGGTATGATTTTTCTTTTAGCCAATGTCTTCCAAATTTTGTACTTATGTGGATTTCATGTGGGTGTGAATCTATAAAATTGACCCAGATTCTCTCTCAGCAGTAGAATTGATCTTTTTTTTTCTATGTGCTTTGTAAAACATATCCATGAGCTTGCCTGATGAAATTGTGAAGAGAATTTCTTTAAAGACCTGAATTATTTGCTAAGTGATTTCTGCTTTGAGCATCAGTAGAATGTACATCTACCTATGGAGTCAAAGTGAGTGAATCTTCTTGACCATGACATTGCTTTGATCTTTGGTATCTTACGTTCTCTAGAAAACCCCAATATCCCTAGAGTGTCCCCATAATGGATGGGCTCACTACATAATTGCCTATGAAAATAAAATTCTCAACTTTTTGAGAAACTCTCTCTATAAGATTCTTGAAACACATTGTGTTAATCTCTGAAGAATGCTTTCGATATAAAGTTTTTTTTTTTTTTTAAGAAACTTGTTCATATGGTTCCCTTCTATATCTTCAAAGAAAGCCTTGGCAAACAAACTTACTATAGCTGGAGTCATTTATTGCTACATTAGTAAATCACAGCTAGTGGGCTAGCTTTTCCCCATTGCCTCCCTGGGGATAATTAGGGTCTTGGGGAGATGCATTAATATCTGCTCCCTGGGATCAGATTTACTAATAGGGATCCCTGTTGGCTCTTGGGGAAAGAGTCATTATATTGTAATGATAAGTACTACTCTAGAAGGTTATTCCAGGTGATGCAAGAGCATAAAAGAAAAGGTCCCCCACTTGGGTTACCAGTTATCAGAGAATGTATCAGTAGCATCTGGACAGGATTTTAAAAAATGGATAGGAGTTCTTCAGTAGGGAGCACCCCTTTCCAGCAATATGAGCTTGATGTCTGCAACCTTGCACTTCATAGCTGCTCATCTGAGACCTTCAGGCGATTACCCTCTGCCCCCTCCTCTGGGCACTTGACCTCCCTTGTCCATAAACAAAGATGGAAACACCTGGATGTTTCAGCTGCGCCCTAACCCCTGGGCCCCAAGAGCCAGTAGAAGAGCCAGTCTGCTGAAAGGTGCGATAATTCCTGAGGCATAACGTGTACTTCAAAGACCCCCTGGAATCAGGCTGAATTGGGGGCTTTAGCTGCAATTACATCTTGGCTTGGCTTGTCCTCCCTGGTGGGTTCCCTCCCGGCCCCCCCGTTATGAGTTTCTGTGGCAGCACCCCTCGATGAGTCACTCCTGCCTGAATCATTGGCTCAGTGTGTCCTAGCAGAACAGGAACTCTGGGGAGGGCTGCAGCAGCTGCATGTTCCAGAAATCATAAATACGACATCAGATGAATTTATACTGCGCGTGAAAACACTTTGTACACCAGAAAGTGTTTTACTATGTTAGCAATTATATTATGTTCTCCATATCTTCCAAAACAGGCCTGGAGAACTTCCTCAGCATCTCTTCCTCCTCCTGCTGCCCATCAGCACCTTGAATAACATTCCCTGTGGCTTGAGTGAACGGGGGAAGTGGGTGGGGGCAAGTAGAAGGAGATGGCTGAAATCCACGTGACAAATCGCTCCTTTACTCTCTTTGATTCATAGCTTTCACTTGGCCCATTGGAGCTTTTCCGGGGCTCATATCTTAGTACTTTGCTTACTACTGCAGAGTGATATGTTATAAACCCACCTCCTAAAGCCAATGAAAAGCAATTTCTCCAAGGTGGTTTTTTCCATTCTGTGAATATGAGGGTGGGGGTGGGGGAGGCAGTAAATCAGGAACTTTTCGTCTTAGATAGTTATTTTATCTTCTTGGCTCTGGCCTGTGGAGATCAGGGGCCAGAATCAGATAGCACTCCTCTACTCATTCTGGAGTCTTCTGCCACTTAGGAGACATCCTGGCTGCCATCACACGCGGCTGGGGTCTGGCCACTGGCTTGATTTAATGCTCTCCTTCGCTGTGGTGCATTTGCCCCAGGCTCAATCAGCCCCGAAAACCAGATCCTGTGCCAATCGGACAGCCTCCGCTTCAGAGATGTGAAGTCAATGGGAAAACCTCCATCAGGGTGATTTTCCTTCTATTCTGTTTATTTGGAAGAATTATCATCAAATTAGTGATCTGTTATAAGGGAAGGTAGATAGACACTCAGGCCATTGAGAGAATTTCCTTGGGTTTAAAATAACAGTTACTCAGTTTCCCTCCCCCTCCCCCCTCCCTCCCTCCTTTTGTCCTGTCCCCTCCCCTCCCTTGCCCCCTCCCTTCCTTCTTTCCTATTTTGGATTTCACTATAGCTTTATAATTTGTGTGAAGTTTCGCGTGAATTCAGAAGTGAATTTGTAAAAATTTAAAAAATCAATTGGAACCCCAACTCTGTAAACTCTTGCATAAAATCTCTGTGTCGCTGCTTCTCAGCCAGGAGGCAAGTGTGTTAAAGGCTCCGGGTTTTCAGCAGGGAGCGAGGGCTGGCCCCTCACTTGCAATCTGACTTTGAGTAAACTGAAGCCTCAGAATCTCGCTTTCTCAGATGGAAAGAGGAGATAATGATCCCTCCCGCAGGGGGCAGTGGAAAGGAAAGAGATCATGCTCTAGCAGGGAAACTCGCGCGTACTAAGCTTAATAAATGGTAGGCATTATTACTAGACAAACTTGCGTAAACAAAGAAGTTTGGGCTAGCATGGAAAGGGAAAGGAAAGGAAGGGAAAGGAAACTTTGGGGAAAAAATGGAATTTAAAATTGTAGTCTTGAAGAGGCACTGAAATGGCTTCTTTGAGTCTTGATAGGGAGAGATCAGCATATGTGGATGGGTTTGCCTGGGAGGGGTGGAGTTGGCCTCCAAGACCCTGCTCAGTGGGTGGTGATTACTCTGCCAGCCTCTAGCATGAAGGTGTGTGTGGGGGGGTCAACCATTCGGGGGTGCTGGAGAAATCCCCTCAGTGGACATGGATTCCCTTTTGCAATGCCCAGTTGAATTGCACCCCAAGGAAGGAGTCAACATTAACAACTGTTTTCTTCTTAAACACAGTCTTCTTCCAGTCCAGTTCCTCCTCCCTTTTTGTATCAGCCTCTAGTTCAGGGAACTATTTGAAAAATAGTCCTCCATGTTGCAGATAGAGTCAGCAGGTGCCCCTTGGAGCCTGTGGCATCTGAAAATGCAGGTTATGTGCTGTGTCCCTGTGTGGGGATTTAGGGTGACTCTTGATGTTTTGAGCTGGAGATGAGAACAATAAAGACCCAAGGCCTGGGATGATGAAAGGATGCGGGAGAAGGAGCTTTGTCCCAAGTGCAGAAGGTGCTTTGAAATTAAAACTCTTGCGCAAACACTGTTGACACGTGCATGTTCTGATCCTCATGGTGAATGCCACCAGGGTATTACTGCTGGAGTGAATGTCTTACTAAATCTCTCCTTCTTGAACCCCCACTTTATACACACCTCCCTGTTACACTTTTATAAAAATCAGAGCCTTTCCAGAAGGGAGTGCCTTGCAGACTCACATGGCCTTGTTCCTTAGGGAGAAATTTTCAAATGCTGAAATACGCATGAGAGAGAGAGAGAGAGAGAGAGAGTGGTGGGGCTGCAAGGGAGGACTGAAACATGAACCACAGAGAAAACAGTAAAAATTTACCACTGGAAAGTCTGGCTTTTTAAGCCTCTCCCTTTTCTAGATTCAACTTTTTAAAAGGAGAGGTTAAAAATGGTGCTTGAAAGGGAGAATCTACAAACTAAATCGGGAGGGAAATCCTAGAGCATGTATGCACCCCCCCCCCCCCCTTATTGTAGCTAAACCGATGTTTCGAGTAAGTGTGTGTGGGGATTGCATCTCGGGAGAGCCGCATGCAAAGGGAAATGATCGATTACAGCTAGTGTCACCAGCTGGACACTTCTTAGTACTCCTCAAATTGATTTATTCTATCAAATTAAGAGTAGCTTGAGGAATGCACACGGCTTAATTCACACCTATTTGAAAATTGCGCCACTTATTTTTCATTAGCTTAGAATGAAAAAGGTAATAAACCAAGGAGATCTCTGAGAACAGAGGTGATTTCAGCAGATATTTAAAAATGGCCTCATTAAGACCCACATTTATTAATGATCTACAGATGTTGGCCCAAGTTTGATCCTGAGTCATAGCATTTATGTATTGATTTATGAACTTGTGTTGGATTGTTTCCCGAACAGAGAAATTGTATTCAGAGGCAGAATTCAATCTTTGCATTTCAAAACTCTATCCAGAGTCCAGGAAATGTCAGTAGTGAAGGTAATGGGCCATACAGATAACGTCCCCATCATGGAGAAGCAGGCAGCATGATCTCATGCTAGCCTGGCCTTGTGAGTTTTCTTTACATCGGATACTTGGATTCTTCACACGGCAAGCCTTTGCCCACATATTTTTATTTAGAAAGCATGCATCTTGGCATTTGAAAATTTTATCTTATGTATTTTTTTATTTACTGAAAAATTATTGAACACAACAGAGTTGCAGGTGTATAACATAGAGATACGATATTTACATAGATATTTACATATGTTATAAAATGGTCACCATAGTAAGTTACCTTGTGTCACCATACAAAGTTGTTACAATGTTATTGACTATATTCCCTATGCTGTACATTACACGGCCATGTCTTATCTATTTTGTAACTGGAAGGTGGTACCTCTTAATCCCCTTCATGTAGTGTATCTATCATCTCTCCCACCTCCTCTCGGACCACCATCAGTTTATTCTCTGTTCTGTAAGTCTGTTTCTGTTTTGCGTTTTAGATTCCACGTAGAGGTGAATTTGTATCTTATTCATCTTTCTTGGTCTGTTTTACTCAGCATAATGCTCTCTGTGTCCATCTATGTTGTCACAGATGGGAAGATTTTATTATTTATTTATTTGAGCCAGGGGAGAAAGAGCAGCACAGTGCGGAGGGGCAGAGAGAGAAGGAGAGAGAATCTTAAGCGGACTCCCTGCTGAACCCAGAGCCCGATGCTGGCGCTCGATCCCAGGACCCTGAGATCACGACCTGAGCCAAAGTCAAGAGTCGGGTGCTTAACTAATTGCACCACCCAGGTGCCCCATGATTTCATTTTTATGGCTGAGTTATAGATATAAATACACTGCATATGACATCTTCTTTATGCACGCACCTATCAACAGACATTTAGATGGCTTCCGTAACTTGGCTATTGTAATTATGTGATGAGGGTAAGGGTACATATTCTTCATTTTGGGGGGTAAATACTTTTAGTAGATGTGGAATTGCTGGATCTCAGGGTAGTTCTTGTCTTAATTCCTTGAGGACACCCGCACTGTTTTCCACAGTGGCTGGACCATTGACATTCCTACCCACAGGACACGAGGGTTCCCCGTTGCTCCACATCTTCCCCGTCCCTTGTTCTTTCTTGTCCTTTTGATGCTAGCCCTTCTAACTGGTAGACAATCTTATGTATTAATTTCCTATGAATGTTGTGACAAATGACCATAAACTGGGTGGCTTCAAATGACACAGATTTATCCTCTCACAGTTTTAGAGGTCAGAAGTCTGTGGCGGTTTCAGTGGACTGTAATCAAAGGTTTGGCAGGACCACATGCCTCTGGGGGCTCTAGGCAGGAACCAGTTTCTTTGCCTTTTCCTGCTTCTAGTAGTCGCCTGCCTTCCATCTGCTTGCAACTCCTTCCTCCACTCAAAGGCAACGATCCAGTCCCTGCTCTGCCTTTAATTGCCTTGTCCTCGAGGACACTTCTTACGGAATACATGAGATTCACTTTAGAACCCATCCTGCTAACCCAGGTAATAACCTCCAGATCCAGATGTAATTTAATCACATCTGCAAAGTCACTTTTCCATAGAAGGTAACATCTGGAGATTTAGGAGTCAGGACTGCGTATCTTTGTGGTCATTATTCACCTTACCCCATCTTGTAATGCAAATTATTAAACTTGACCAGGGTCACCACTGTGTCCTTTTTTTAAAAAGTAGTTACAGAGCATTTTGCATTTCATTTAATTAAATCCTGTAAACTAAGAAAATATCATGCTCATGATAAAAAAAAAAAATCCAAACTGGGGCACCTGGGTGGCTCAGTTGGTTGAGCATCTGACTCTTGATCTCAGATCAGGTCTTGATCTCAGGGTCGTGGGTTAGAGCCCCCCACCGGGCTCCATACTGGGCATGGAGCCTACTTAAAAACAATCCACTCAGGACAAAAGATGTGCAATGAAAAGTGAGTGGGCCTTTCCAGACTAAGTTGACCTCAGTGGCCAGTTCGTTACCTTATTCCAGCCCCAGCCCCTTCCCCAGAGCTAACTGTAGTTACCTGTTTCTTCGGTGTCCTTCCAGAAATTTGCTACATTATACAATGTATATTTTTAACACCAATGAAAAATGTTATACATGTTGTTTCATACTTGAACTTTCTAGTTCCTTCATTTTGGCGCTCTTTCTGTATTAACCCATCCAGCTTTATAGCTTTTCTTTTGACTCTTGGGAGGTATTGCATTGAATGGATGTACCATAATTTGTTTAAATGTTCCCTCTTAAAAATATAAACATTTAGGTTGTTTCCAGATTCCCTTTGCCATTACAATGTAATCTCCATCATCATGTGTATATTTCTTTCATTGTATTCATCAGTATTTTATTACTCAATAGCATTCCATCGTATTGATATACTATAATTTGCTAATTTTTCTCCTGTTGATAGACATTTGATTGTTTCCAGTTTTTAGCTATTAGGAATGAAGTTGCTCCAAACAATGGGGTATAAATTTTTGTGTGAACGATTTTTACTTCTTTGGGTCACTATTAGGAATAAAATTGGTGGGTCATGGGGTTTATGTGTGGTCAACTTTAGTAGATCCTTTCAAGTTATTTTCCCAAGTGGCTTATAAATTTTCTTAAATAGCAGCACAGTGTGAGAATTCTAGTTGTTCCATGCTCTTGCCAACTCATGATGTTGATACCTTTTCCATATTAGCCATGCTGGAGGAGGCGCAAAATGATGTCACTGCACTTTCAATGTGCATTTCCCTGATTGTTAATGAGCTTAAGGGACTCTCCATATATTTATTGGCCATTTGGTCATCCTTTTAATGAATGAGTTGACTGTTCACATATTTTTCTTGTTGTTCTGTTGGTTTGCCTGTCCTGCTCTTATTTATTTGAAAGAGTACTTTACATATTCGGGAAACAACTTTAACAGATATATATATTGAAAATATTATTTTCCCTCTCTTTGGGCCCCTATTCACTCTCTTAATGGTGGTTTTTCATGAACAAAAAGTTCTCAATTTTAATCTATTCCAGTTTATCAAGTTTTTCCTTGATGGTCTGTGTGCTCTTGTGTAATTTTATCAAATCTTTGCCTGTTTCAAATTCAGAAGCACATTCTCTTATGTGATCATCCTTGCATATAATCACCTGGAATTGATGTTGTGTATGATGTGAGGGGATAAAATCCATTTTTTGAAAATATGACTCTTCAGTTGACCCAGCACTATTTATGAAAAGGATCATCTTTTCGTCATGACTCTGTAGTGTCACCTCTGTCATAAATCAAGGGAACGCATATCAATGGGACTATTCTGTGCTCTCTACGCTGTCTCACTGTATGTAATTTGATTTAGGAAAAATAAAGAATTGCGACCTTTCTTGCATGTGAGTTCTTTGGAGCAAATGTGTACCATTAGCATAACTCTGTCTTGGGCAGAAACTGCCTAACAAGTATTTTGAGTACTTTCGCTTATTCTCTTCAGTAAGATGTTTCAGTTAATGCTATATAATTCCCCTTCTTTTTCCTAGGTTTTTGGAAGGAATAAGCTAGTGACAGTTTTGGGGTCGAATGTCCTATGAGAGGTTCTGCTGGGGAGAAATGAGGGGTGGGCCCCTTTCTACAAGGGGGTTCCCGCTGTTGCAGGCTGCTGGCCTGTTCCACAGCATTCCTCTTGCTGTTAAGCCCCTGCCTGTTCCACCCTGCCTCCACATAACCCGGATCGATGTTTCTCCAAGCCACCTTCAGAACCCCATCTTGGCTTCACAGTGGTCTTTCCAGGCGTGTCTGCTGCACTGGGTCTCTACAAAGCTTATCTCCCAGTTCTGATACCTTCTAGAAAGCCTCTCTTAATCATACTGGCCCTTACTGATCTTTCTGTCTTCCGAACTCTACAGCTGCTCTTATTTCTGAATCACTTGTTTTGGCCTTTGGTATCATTACAAAATATTTCAAACATGTTTGTCTTGTCTCACAAGCTGGAAGCCCAGCTCTGCCGGAGGTCAAAGCCCCTCTCTTACTCAAAGCATTGCTTGATAAATATTTCATCCTTGATGGAAGGGAGTGTGGGCATGGAGGCAGCCTAGTAGAGGGCAACTTGGCTGGGTGCCAAGAAGCAGAAGGGCCACTGCTTTCAGGGCCCATCCTCCCGTGTTGGATACCTGGCCCTCCTAGGCGTCTCACTCTGACGTCAGCTGACTGAGAACTGCCCCAGACCCTCTCTCCCTGTTCCCAAATGCTTGAATCAGAAACACACCAGCATTCACAAGGACAAAATGGGGCATGACCGAGGGTGGGAGGTGACTCTGTGCGGAGTCAGAACTCCTTTTAGTGTTTTAGCAAAGCTGACAGTCTCCTTCTATCCGACAGCAAGCCTGCGACCAGGGAAGCCGTCAGCCACGGGGGCCGGGCCCACACCACCATCAGGCCGCATGCTCTGCGGAGACAAACCCGCACATCTGCCGGCTCTGGCTCTCCTTTCAGTGGCCGTGAAACAGGATCGCCCGGCCATGCATTCAACGTCATGTCCTGATTAACTGTGTGGGCAGGCAAAGCTGGTGAGTGCAGGTAAAGTGAGAAAAATACGCAAAGGTGTCCCGGTCGCGGGGGATTTGTGTCACTTGCTGCTGGCAGGTGTGTTTAGATGTTCATCCCTGGTTCTTGACGGTTGCTCTCCGCTTAACTTTCCCGAGGTTTCCAGCAGAACAGAAGGGGCGATCTACTGCAGTCGAGGTTCTCTTTTTAAAAACATTTTCTGAGACTTGTTTTTGAGAATATAACGATTGCCACCCCTGTCTCTTCTTGTTGATTTCTAGCAAGTGCACAGTGGAAAATAAAAGCCTTGGCTTGGTTTTGGGGAGCACCTGGGATCACACGTAGTCCTCTGTGTGCCGATGACGGGCTTGCTCTTGGCTGCGGGGACCTTCCAGGGAGTGCCCGTTCCCTCCTGGATCTCTCTGAAGTGGCAAACAGAGCCAAAGGGAGTCGAGTTACAGGGCACGGCACACCCTCAGGACTCAACAGTCTGAACGCAAACTCTCCCCAGTGTTCGCTGAGGACAGGGAAATCCCAGGCTGTGCATGGCTTTCCCATCTGGCCAGATGGGGTATGTGCCCCAGGGGGCAGGTTCCCCTAGAGGTGGTATGAGTGTGTGATCAGGAAAAATGGGCCCTCAGAGGCTGCCAGCCCCTAAAAGCCGGAAAGAGGGAGGTACTGTCTCTGGGTTCCTCACCCTGGCCCAAACCTGAGGCTTTTCCTGGTCCTGGCTCAGAGCCCAAGTCCCAGGCCAGGTCATACATGCCACATGTCCCCCGTACAAACTCCCCCAGAGTGCAGATGTGCTAACAGAATGTGCTCGGGGTGATTTTGAGACAGATCTGGTTATTTAGGATCTTTGGTTATAAAGCAAACACGGGAGGCTCCTGATAAGCACCCCCACTGAGACGGGAAGGTCGGATGGTGGAAGGTTCCTCAGTAACTTCTCTTGGGGTGCAGAAGCCAGGTTGCTCTCAGCAGCCATTCCCACGTGGGTGGAGGGCTCTGGCTCCCTGAAAGCGGCACCTTGTTGGCGCAGTGATGAGGCAGACCCCCATGTGTCGTGCAGCCCTTCCACCCGCAGGACCAGAGCTAGTTGAGATGCGCGGGGGGCAAGGGCAGGGTATTCGTAAAGTGTTTACAGTTAGGTCAAGGTAGGTCTTCCCACGCCAGAAAGGGAGAAGCTGATTGGCAAAATTTGTGATAGCATCATTCAGGCACTGCAAAACAGGAGTTTTGAACAAGGCTAAGAGAGTAAAATGATGTTCGATAACCCTGAAAAGAGTGATCTGTTTTTCTTTACTTACTTTTTTTTTTTTTTAAGACTTTATCTATATATTTTGGGAGAGTGAGTGTGAGCTCTAGCAGGGGGTGGAGAGGAGGGGGAGGGGGAGGGAGAGTCCAGCAGACCGCACTGAGCACGCAGCCTGAATGGGGCTCAACCCCGCCATCCTGAAATCACGGCCAGAGCTGAAATCAAGGGTTGGACGCTTAACTGACTGAGCCACCCAGGTGCCCCGAGTGATCTGTTTTTCTGAGAAAAGGCTTTCTACCCTGATGAGGGCTGGCTGTGTTTTATCGTTTGTGTATATAGGTTTTTAGGAAGTTCCTGCAACAAACAAGGAAGTAACTTGTAAACTGGTGTCCGTGGGCAAGAATATCTTGGAAAATAAAGTCATAATGAGAGTGTGGAATGGTGAAATCATGTCAGTGTATGTGGGAAGATGTGGGGGCTACAGATGGTTCTGGTTCTCACACGCTTTAGCTACAGCTTTAGGATCCAGGCGGAGGGAAGAGCTATTCCTCTGGTTCTTAGCCACATAAGAAGTATGGAGAAAGGAAGGAAAGACATTTCTCAAATGGGACACGGTGAGGAAGACAGTGGCCCTGTGCTGACAAAAGCTATTGTTTCTCTCAGGGCGCCCGAGGGCTCAGTCAGGTAAGAGGCCAACTCTTGATTTCTGCCTAGGTCATGATCTCAGAGTCATGAGGTCAACCCCTGCATCAGGCTCTGTGCTTAGCAAGGAGTCTGCTTGAGTGTCTCCCTCTCCCGCTGCCCCTCCCCTAGCCATGTGTGCACTCTCTTTCTAAAAACCAAACAAATAAACAAATAAATATAAAAACAACAACAACAACAAACTAATGTTTCTTTAAAGGAGAGGTATGAGGAAGATGGGCAAGAAAAGAACTTCTCTTGGATATCCACCATGTGACAGGCACTCTGCCTCATACTTTGCAATTTTTTACCATTTTAATCTTTACAGTAATCTCTTAAAATAAATATTATCCCTTTAATTGATTGGCAAAACTGTAACTTGAAAAAGGTAAGTAGCTTGCACAGACCAGGAAGGATGATGCCAGGGCAGGAACGAAGTCTGCGGACATCGGAGCCTGTGCTAGGCACCATGCTGCCACTAAGTGGCAGAAGAGAGCCTACTGTGGGCCATGCTCCTGCCGAGCGACCCCAGCATGGTGGCCAGCCTCCTCTTGCACATTCCTGCGGCCCTTGAGCGTTGGGCACGGATGTGAGCCTCGCTCTCCAGGTCCATTTGTCTGCTATTGCTTGTGCCACTCTTGAGGTGGGGTTTGCTTTTGGAACTTCAGTTGCAGTTCTCCACAAGTCACCCTGCCTCAAACCCTTTAGAAGCTCTTTATCGCTGGACAAAATCCAAGGTCCTTAGTACAACTTTGGATGGTAAAAGAGCCAGACAAGAGATATAGAAGTAAAGGGACCAAGTGGCATAAAGATCACTTTAAACTGAAAACTTTTGGTTTATAGCAGATGCAGAAAAAAAATCTTACCTGAACATCCCGTATCTGAGTATATAAGGGCTTCTTGGGAATTCGACGGCTTTACCCCCTCCTCCTGCCTTCCAGGGAGTCTACAGACAGAGAGGCGACTGACCTTTAGCACTTTAATATTTCAAGAACATTGTGTAAAAGGGTCCAGGATCAGAACCTCCTGTACTTTCCCACCGAGGCAGTGAGTTCCGTTTCCCCACCCACACACTGCCACGTGGACCTACAAACCCTTACCTCTGGCTGTTCACGGAGCCACTCCTTTCGAGCAACTTTTCTCCTTATAGTCTCTCTGTTGTCAATTACTTCCCAGGCTCCCAACTACTTGAACAGAAGTTGATACTGGAAAAGTTTTCTTCCCAACAGAAGGAAATGCAAAAGCTAATGGGATATCATTACGATGACAATATGTTTGTGCTGAGTTATAAAAACCCACAGAACTCGTATAAGTCGCGATGAAAGTGTCTGGCAAATCATCCTTTCCTGTACAAAACCTCATGTCTTGTTAGTCGTACCCTGCACTACCCTGGACCACTCATCATGCTGACTGCTGCTTAAACTCTACCTTTTCTTCTATTGATTCAAACCTTTTTTGCTTCTAAGAGATTTCCTTCTGGAAACATTTAAAGGGTTTATCGTGAAGTCCTCTGCATCTGTGTTGCCTTCTGCCAGACAGAATTAAACCCTCTTGTCTCTGTTCCTGTAACCGCGTGACCGTATAATTGCCCCATCTTTGTGTCTTTATCCAGCATCACCCATCCAATCAGCAACCTCTCCATTCCTTCACGGAGCCGCCGGCCCACCCGTTTTCCGTTCACCTGTGCGTCTCTTCATCCGCCTTCTGCCTGTACTTGGAAGAAATAATTTCTTTCAAAAAGCTATCTGTGTCTAGCCTGGATTTGATCTTTAAAGGGATCGGATTGATTTCATTTGTTCCCAGGCCAAAGATTAGAAAGCCAACTCCAGAAAACACCCCAAAAGTATAGCTCTTAATCCCATGTTGAATTTTATGTTGGATTGGTGGAACCCTCTTCAGAACCAGCTCTGGGTACTTGCCCCTTTGACCAAGGGAGGCGCAAAGATGGAAACGTTCTGCTTGAATTTGGGGTGAAGAATCCAAGAATCCTGGGTCCTGCTTCTCCTGACCTAGAGGAACCTCAGAATATGTGTGGGGGAGCCCAGCGCTGAGAGAACGAAGCCATCATTACATCCACGATTTTACCTTTAGGATGGTTGTGAATGTGGAGGGGCATGTATGTTTCATAATCATGTGTGTTTCGCCATGTATTCACCTTTTTTTGTGTTCTCAAGAGAAAATGGCCTCTGGTAAGAGAACAAAAGCTTTAGAAAGTGACACCAGGCAGTCGGACACAGAAAAAAAAAAATCCCACACACAAAGTTTGGACACTTTTAACTCATCATTCTTCTTCAGATGTGTTACATTGCAGAGATAAAAAGAACATGACATAGTTTTTGACTCTGCTCTAAAATTTTCTTTCTGGGAAGGGGCTCCCACTCTGTCTCCAAAGGTGACACGTTAATGACCATGTTCCTCATAAAACATTTGCCAGCTTCTGTTAACGCTTGTCAAACCAAAAAGATCTGGCCTCAGAATAGCACTAGAATTTCTGCCCGCCCCCTCCACCACCGACCGCCATTTCCAAGCTCCCTGTGGGAATTGGATGCTGGTGGTTATTATGAATTAAAGGCCTCATTTTCATAGCAACAATTTCAGCCTATATTAACAGATATCAATGTTTCTCTAAAAGGCAGGTGTTATTTGTTAAGGAATCAGCGTCTTCTCTGACTGTGGCACCCATTACTTAGAGCCTGCTAGTGGAGTGATGTATAGCTCATTTTCCCTCCTCAACTGAGGTTGGCCGTCTCACTATTTTGTTCATTACACATGAAGTGGGAGAAATGCACACTTCATTTTCTTTGTGGCCACTACCTTATTTTCCCTCTTTGGGCCTGAAGAGAACCAATAAACCTTCTATCTTCAAATTTTCAGAGGAGTGCTTTCCATCTAGCTGATTCTCAAATGCTTTTAAATGGAAAAAAGAACTGAAAACAGGCTGCTGTTTGGGTGATTTGCAAGCTCTCTGGAATTACTGTTTTTCTGCTTCACAGGCTCAGTGATTGACAGTGCCTTACCCTAGATAGACAACTAGTTGGCATAGGCTGAGGTGGCGTTGTTCAAAATTACTTGTCTTTTTTTTTTTTTTAAATGCCAGTTACTACTGAAGGAAAACTAGAATTAATTTTTCATGGGCCAGTGGTCTTGCACAGTCTGTGTACTGTGTACTGTGTACCTGGTGAGTTTATGGACTTTGCAAATGACATTTTCTCTCTCTCTCTCTCTCTCACACGATCCTTGGTTTCTCTGGAATTTGTTTTTCATGCTTTTAGCCCTTCCTTGTATCTGGCTTATTTTGATAAGAGCACATCACCTAGCCAACCTGGACTATGGTTTGCAGATGAGGTCCAGCGTTATAGTTAGCAACTGGTACATTGCACTGGAGCCCAAGTTTGCACAGAATCCCCTCTGCTCCCCGTGTTCAGGGTGAGAGGCCGCTGGCCTGAGGCCACTGCAGCCCATCATCCTTCCCTCTAGACCATGCTTTCTCAGCCTCGGCACTATTGACATTTGGCCTTGGATAATTCTTCCTTGTCAGGAGTTGTGCTGTCCTGTTCATTGTAGGGTGTTTAGCAGCATCACTGGCTTTTATTTACTGCTTCCTCAGTGGGTGAAAACCCAAAATGCCGCCAGACATTGCCAAACGTTCCCTGAGTGGGGAGGGGATTATTTCCACCGAAAGCCCAACTACAGATAGCCTGTTCCTGTGCTCCTTGAGTGGAGGGAAGTTCTCAGAGAGAGTCGGGATAAATGGAGGGAAGAAAATCAGGAAGATGGACTCTGGGGCACTACAGTGTCTGCTCAGAACGCAGATTAGTGACTTCACTGGTTGTCAGCCCTGGCTGCATGTTAAAATTCCCCAGAGAGATTTACACAATATGCATCGTCTGAGACCAGTCCCAAGATGCTAAATTAATTCACTTGAGGATGTGCCCTGCATCGGGGTGTTTTTTTCCTTAAGCTCCTTAGGTGACTAACATGTAGATGGTATTGAGAACCCAAGATGAGTACAGACAGAGGCCCACTGTGAAGGGGTGCTCAGCCCTATAGCCACCTGTGTTGGCTTTACATTTTGCTGCAACTAAAACCTGGACTCTGTAGGCTGCGCTACGGAGGTGACCACTTCACCTTTCTTGATAAATAGGCCACTCCCACCCAAGGGAGCGACCAAGCCCCATACGTGGCTCCCACACCTGCCCCCTTCCCTTCACTCAGGGTAAGGCATTCTGTTTGACAAATGTACACGCACTTACCTGCCTGCAAAGAAAGTGAAGGAGACCCTCTGAAGAATACAGAAGAAGCCCATTTATGATTGTATTGGGTCTGTTTTTCTCACTGGTTGAGGCTTTTTTATGATTAATTGAAAGACATCCCTGAGGGGGAACAAAATTGGCAAAGCACAGGATCACAGCTTTGACCTAAAGGATACTTGTTGAGAAAAATTCAAGGGAAAAAAGAAAGAAAGAAAGTCACAGGATAAAGAATAAACGAAAAGAAAAGGGATGGAGAGGAGGAGGATCTAATATGATGACTTGAAGGTATGTGATTCTGGGACATTTCAAGAAAACTTAGATTAGAAGAGAATGCAGAGAGACACCAACCAGGGCTTCCAGGCAAGCTGAAGAAGACACTTGGTTCCCATGAAGGAGAAAGACTTGAAGCTGACTCAGTTTGAACCAGAAGTCAAGTGAGGGTTACTGAGTCCAAAAGAGGGAAGGTCACCTCTTCCAAATGTCCCTAGGCAGGCAAAGGCAATCACTTCATTAGACCTAGAGGATGGGCTAAGGTTGGCTAGTGAACAAAGACTTGAACCTATGAGGAAGGTTGTTACCATTAAAGGTAGGGGACAATTAGAATCTCCTGGAAGGAAATTTTAGTGCCTTAAACTTGCTAAAGAAGAGGGACTGAATGAAAGCATCCTCTGTTGTGACATCTGTATGGATACTAACAAGTGTTTGATATTTCTCAGTCTGACAAGCTGAATATATGAGATGAATTGGATTACTAGGTCATATAAAGTGTAAATCTTCAAGCTCTGGGCATCTGATGTACTTTATGGCTAGAGCTAGAGAACTGTAAGAAGCAGGAAACCAGTGACAATGAGGGTGACAGGTAACCAGGCATGTCATCTATGATCATAAAAATACAGTGTTCTAATAAGTATTCAATTAATTCCAATAAAAATAAGAACAGAGAAACCAAAAATAGATGGAAAAAAACACAAGGCAAATAGTAAAATGGTAGACCTGAGTCTCACCATATAAAAAAGTACACTAAATATAAATGTACTAAGCATTCGAATTAAGAGGGATAGATTGGGGGCACCTGGGTGGCTCATTTGGTTGTGTCTGAGTCTTGATTCTGCCTCAGGTCATGATCTTGGAGTCCTGGGATTGAGCCCTGTGACAGGCTCCATGCTCAGTAGTCTCCTTGAGGATTCTCTCCCCGTCCCCTCTATGTCCCCCCTCCCCTGCCCCGGTCTCGGACTCTAACTCTCTCTCTCTCTCTCTCAAATAAATAAATAAATAAATAAATAAATCTTTTTAAAAATAGGGAAAGGTTGTCAGAAGAGAGAGAAAAAATAAAAACTCCACTCCAAAGTGAAAAATATGCTTTAAATGTAAACATAGAGATAGACTAAAGTAATGGGTATTAAAAGATGCACCATGTAAACAGCGTTAGAACACTGGGGTAGCTATATTAATGTCAGATAATAGACATCACAACAAAAGATATTACCAAGTTAAAGAGGGACATTTTGTAATGACGAAAGGTCAATTAATCAGAAATGTGTATGTCTCCAAACAATCATAAATGTATATGTCCAAATGACAGATCTTCAAAATAAAAATGCACATTATTAATTGAAAGCAAAAATTCTATCATGGTATTGTGAGATTCATAATGTATATAAATTTAATACATTTGATAACTTTATAGAGATTAATCTACCTGTAAGTTCTACCTGTAATTAATCTATTTGTAAGTTTGCAAGACTCTTTGTGTTTTGTTTAAAGTGGTATGGCATTAACAATAAGTAAGCTGTGAAAAGATAAAGATGTATGTTTTAATCCCTGTAAAAACTATTTAAAATGCAATAGATAGATTAAAATAGAATTCTAAAAAATACTTATTTTACATAGAAATATACACATATCCCCATTCTTCACTTACCTTTTGGTTTTGGAAGATGTATGTACCAAACTGTAAGAGAGGCCATCTTTCATGAAGTTAAGTGCTTTCTTAGTTTTTCTAATATAAAATATTTTCACAACTAGTTGTAATTTTGACCAATTATTACCTGTCATAAACTGTTGTTCTAATACAAGTGTTCTCCTTTCTGTAGTTAGTTTAGAAAGTCTTCACAGTGTGGTTTGTTCTGGTTTGTGAGTTTTATGGATATTTTTAAAAGTTCAAGCTAGTTAACATATAGTGTATTATTAGTTTCAGGGTGGAGTTTAGTGATTCATCAGTTGCATGTTTTGTGGATCTGGTGTTTGTTTGTTTGTTTGTTTGCCCCCGAGAAGGGTCCAGCTTTCATACCAGGCCTTAACAGAAAGTAACCCGGTCAAATTCTCACTTTCCTGGAGATCCTCATAAAAGTTCTTAGAATTCCGAGATTTCCTGGATAAGTTTTACTGGAGAGAAATCTAAGCAACATTAATATTCTTAGTATTTGTAAGGAAAAAGAGTCGTCAGAACCACTGGGGAACAAATTCTCTCACACATACAGAAATGATGTGATGCCATTGTATAATCGTGTCTCTGGATCTGGTGACCATTTCCATGAGCATTCTCCTGGGTGGTATATTATAATTCAATACGGGATGTGCACATGGAAATAAGAATTGGCATAAAAATGACTGTTACAGCTAAATATCAAATGAAAGGAACAACTAAGAGGTGACTGGAGTAAAATGAATGAGGAAGCACAACAGATAGGGAGGAGTCGGTGAGGTGTCTCAAGAGTAGCTAGCTTATGAAGACTGGACAGAATTTTAACAGAAGGAAATGGAGGAGGTGGAGAAAACAGTGTAATCGAAGATGTAGAAGGGTGAGCTCCAGTGATCCAGGCTCAGTAAACAAAAGGGTAACTCACAGGAAAGTGATCCAGGCTTAGTAAGCAATGGGACTGGATGAGCACATGGTGATAACTTCAGAGATTTGTGGGAGGTAAGGCCAGAGGGATGGGCCCATGTTCTGCAGTGGGGGGGTTCTGAATACTGAGTCTGGATTTTTTCTTTTTTTCCTTATCATAATTTGCTCCACTAAATAAGAAAATAGTATGTTTTTAGGCTGGACAGTGCCTTGTTTGGGGTTAGGCATTAGGAAGATAAATGTGTCACCAGTTTGTGTTGGAAGAATTAAAGTTGTGGGGGACTGAAAATGGAACTAAGGTTTTAATATCTGAGCTGGCTCCTCCTTTGTCCACATAGAAGTGTTTCCAAGCAATCAGTCTCCTTCCTCGCCTGCTTTCTTGAGGAGAGGACTTCCATCTTGAACAATGGAAACAAGAAGATTCAGAATGTCAGATGTGGGAGCCCACAGTGCATTGCAAGATGGTGATGAACGCTTAGGAAAGAGCCCAAACAGTCCGTTTCGGTGAAGGGATCCTTGAATCGTTGATTCCTAAAATCACACTTTCTTTGTCTACACAGTTGCTTCAATGCTGTTTGGCAGTAGACTGGGACTCCCCAAGGCTTCTTTCTTTCTTTCATTCACGAAGGTTTATGGAAACTTTCCACTGTATCAGGATTTGGGATATTCTATTTCATTTTTAAGCGTCCATTAGCTAAGATTATTATTATTATATACTTTATAATATATTCTGTAAAATCATTATTATCACTTCACTTTATTTGCGAGAAAACTGAGGGTAGGGATGTTAAGCAACTTTCTCAGTGTCCCACAGGCAAAACAAAGCTGAGATCTGGTTTTCAGTAACCTCTCTGGATAAATGAAATACTACACACAACACAGCTAACTATCTTCACTTATCAAGAAGTATCATGTCCCAGCTCTTTAGATACGATACATGTATTACGTCTCACAACAACTCCATTATTGGGTATTATCATTACACACTGAGGTGCAGAGAGAGGCAGGTTTACCTAACGGTTTTTTAACAGGCAACCGGTGAGTTGGGTTGAGCTCTCAGGAAATGGGAGAACAGAGTAGACACTGGAATTTGGGTCTGTCTCATCCCAAGCCCATGCGCGCAATGTGTTTGTACCCCTTCTAAAGGTCCTCTTCTCCTCAGTCATTCGTCTAAGGTCTCCAGAGCGCCCACAGAGTGCTAGCCACCTTATGCGTTACAACCTTTAATCCTGAATCCTGTGAGGCAGATACTCACCTTTCACAGAGTGAGAATCCAGGCCCCACAGCAGAGGTTACTCACCAGGATCACTGGCTAGGAAGTGACCATCGAGAAGATCAAAATCCAAGGGTGTCCGGTGAGAAATACTGCTCCCTACAAAATTCTGTCTTTCACGGGGAAGGTCCGTGCCTTCCCAGAGTCGTCCTCAGTCCGCCATCTTTTTTCCCCGCTGGACCAGGGGAGGAGGGGCTGCCAGTGGCAGACCCTCCCAGGGAGGCTTCCAGAGTAGCTCTGTCCCTCTCTCACTGAGAACGTTTAACGCTTCATGTGCCACGCTGTGTGCAAAAATATGAAATCTTTGAGATTAAAATTATAGCAACTAACTTGTGGGAAAATACAACATAATGTTCAGTAGGAAAAGTGGCCTTCAAGCAGGTCTGCCTAGAAATGGAAACACACATGCCCAGAATCTGGAGTGTAGTGCCCCAAAACGGAGAAGGGGTTGACACCCGGGAGATATGTTTTTGTAAAGAGGTGCCACCAGAGACACGTGGGAATGTTTTCTTTTCATGGGCTGCACTCTAGTTGATAAGGTGCTGTTATGAACTGAATTGTGTCACCCTTAAAAGTCATACTATGAAGCCCAGGGTCCCAACATGGCTGTATTCGGAATAGGGCTTTCCAGCAGGTAAGGAAGCCTAAATGAGGTCTTAGGATGCGGCCCTAATCCAGTATGGCTGGTGGCCTTCTAAGAAGAGGAAGAGACACCAGGGTTGCTGGCACAGGGACAAGACCATGTGAGGACACGGTGCTAAGATGTCCATCTGCATGCCAAGGAGAGCGGCCGCACAAGAAACCAAACCTGTCTGTGCTCTGAGCTTGGACTTCCGGCCTCCAGAACGATGAGAAATGAATTTCTGTTTCTATAACCAGCCTGTCTGTGCTGTTTGGTTGCGGCCGTCCGAGCTCACTAATACTGGGGCTCTGTGTGTTCTGTTTTTGCTGCTATTTCTTTCCTTTTCCTTTTTTCCTTTCTTTTTATTTAATTTATTTTCTTGTTTGCTGCTATTTCTAAGAGAGCATGCTCTTTCGCCTTCGTTCCTTTGCGCTCACCAAGTGTCGATGATGAATCCACTGCGATGTGGCTTACCACCTTTCACACCATTGTCTTCATAACCCACTTGTTCAGAAATATTCACAACTAGGGTCTGATTCTTGAAAGAGAAACTTCGTGATATCCCCGTATATGGACCCACAGGTAGACACCTGCTTCGACCTGCAGTTTCGATAGAGTGTGTTTTTGGTGTTGGCTTTTTTAATGGAATAATTGAGTCATTGATCTAGAGCAGAAAACCCAAGTGATTCAGAGTTCATTTTTTAAATATTAAAATCATTTTTATAACCACAAATGCACTCAAATCTCAGCTATTGAAATTCCCTGGCTTCTTAGAATACTGGAACATCCAAAAGCCCACTTACTGGCTATGTGATTGGGAGGAGGCATTCTGAGTTTCTCTGAAACCGCCTTTCTGAGCTAGGAAACAAATGCGTATATTGCAAGATTGTGATCAAGATGAGTGAAAATGTACGTGAAACGTTGGTGAAGAGTTAGGCTGGTGGGGGGTGTGGGGCCGATGCCTGCTGCTGTTGTCTTGAAAGAGCAGGAAATGAAGGGTTTTTCCAGGACGTAGGAACACATGGGAGCCGTCCGGGCTGAAAAGTCACGGGCCTGGGAAGCCTTCCCTGAGGGCTTTTTTGTGGAGCCGAGGAAAGCAGAAGTGAGCTTGGTTGAAGCTGCCTCTGGCGTCGCCCAGCTCGTCTGGCCAGAGTCACCGCGGTCAGGGCTGTTTCTTGTGTGATGATCTGGCTGGTCTGGGACCTGAGGCTAAGGGCTCAGCAGTTCCTGCAACTCCAAGTGAATAGCAAGGTTGATCCAGTGGGAGGTTCTCAAACAATCGCGCACTGAAGCAACGCCGTGCGGAATCCATTGTGTCGTTGAGGATGGATTTGGTTCTGCTCCAACTTTATCCGCTCAGGAAATGGGGGCAGAAGAGTCGGGACAGGCGCCTTTCCATCTGTTCCTACTGGTGACATGTTCTTTCACTGAGCCCATCCGCAATCTTGTAACACGAGGAATCATCTGGAAAGCTCACGTACAATACCAATGGCTGAGCCCTGCCCCAGGAGGACCTGCCTCCACGGGTCTGGGAGTCCACAGCTGAACAAGCACGCTGGTCCTTCTGGTCTGCAGTCAGGTTGGGGAACCACAGCTCAGGCCGACTGGAGAGATAATGAGCTCTCATTAGGTACACGGATGGCAAAGAACGCATTAACTAACTCATCTGCAACCTCTTTAGAAGACAGTCTTGTGCCAGGGAAAAGCTCTGAGGCCCTTCAGGAGTGGGCTAAGTTGGAGACCTCACTCGCTGTGTTCTGGGCAGTGCAGGAGGGACACACGGCGGACTGGAAGAGCTTTGTCAAGCCGCGCCAGTTAGGAGGGTTATCTGTGGGATACAGATGGTGAGGTTGTGAGGACGTCTGTGGTCCCTTCTAGATGCAATTCTCTGTGTCCGCTGCCATCCCCCGCACCCCCACGCCCCCAGCGGCCAGGGCAGGAGGAAATGTGAATTCTGGAAACGTTGCTCTCTGCGGTGTGTGGGCTGCGATGGAGCGTTGGGACCATCCTTCCAACTGTTCATTCTGGATGGAAATATGAGATAAGAGAATCCCTTTAAGAATAACTTAGGGGGGCGCCTGGGTGGCTCGGTGGGTTAAGCCGCTGCCTTTGGCTCAGGTCATGATCTCACGGTCCTGGGATCAAGCCCCGCATCGGGCTCTCTGCTCAGCGGGGAGCCTGCTTCCTCCTCTCTCTCTGCCTGCCTCTCTGCCTACTTGTGATCTCTCTCTGTCAAATAAATAAATAAATCTTAAAAAAAAAAAAGAATAACTTAGGAAATTCTCATTCAGAGAACAGTGACAATAATTCCCAATAGTAGAAGTGGTAATAAACAACTCCGTGTTTTCTGCCTCACTTTCTGTGCTGAGCTGCACAGCACCACCATGAGGCCATGAGGTATGATTTTGCTGGTTCCGGTAGTCTGCCCGCCTGCCGATGGCTCTCCATCCGGGCCCACGCCATGCCAGAAATGCTGCCATTAGATGTCCCGTGCTGCCAACGACACTGTCCACTAGTTCACTTAGGCACTGGGTCCGAGTCAGGCAGCAGAACCCCTGTGCTGGGGCCTCCTCTCCAGGCCTGACGCCCTACAGCCCACTTCCCGATCTCCACAAGCCACAGAAATATCCGGGGGTCCCAGCCTGAAGAATTCCCCTCATCTCTCGGGCTACTCCTGGCACCCGCAAATTGCCCACAACTCTGCCTCTTGATTCTATTTTGGAAACCCTGATTACCCCAAATTACACAGAGCAGAATCTGTATTTCTAGACTTCACCTCCTATCCCGAAACGAGTGGTTGAAAAGAAGTTTCTGAGGTGCTTGTCCCTCTGCTGGGCGGAGGGGGCGTCCACGTTGCACAGCAGCCTTATTTGCTTTGCAAGGAGACCAGCATGTTCTTATTCTATATAACACGCATTACACTCTCCCTCTCTTAACCGATTCTCCACACCTCCCACACACTGTCTTTTTATTTACTTTTTTAACCCAGAAGAATACCGTGTTCCCTGGTCTCCTCATATGCACGTTGGAGGAACAACAACACGCTGGCGGACGGAGGTGGCTATTAATATATTCTGGATAACAAGCACACAGCTCAACCCAAGGCTCCCTCAGGGAACTAGACGGCGTGGAAGAAATAATGCCGTGCTGGGGAGGTTGGGGGAGGAATAGCCCAGCTAACCCATCACACAAACATTAAAAATAAAATTAGAATAGATAGCCTATGATTCCTCAGCTAGGCAGAAGCCACAGAAATTGAAAATATTATTTCTAAGCGTTAATGGCTTGTCTCCAAAGAATGGCTTCTTTCTCCCATCTGATGGCAGCGTTCTTCCCAAAGGTCAGCCTCACGCTCGTCCAGAATCAAGATGTGCAGGGCCTCGGTTCTTCTCTGTCTGACCAAGGTGGGCCGTTTCATCAGCTTGGGGGTCGGAGGTGAATGATGAGGTCAGTTCCCAAGGCTCATCTGGGAAACTGGTGCTGGGGTGTTCTAGAATAGTCAGGATGGTTGAACTTAGAGTCGGGGTACAGAGTAGTAGTTCCTGTTGAAGTTTCTATAACGTGGTGGGCAGAGCCCAGGCCAGGGAGGCAACCTGCCTCATTACGAAGTCCAACCCTACCTCTTACTAGCATCTCTGAGTTGCATTACCTTTTGGTTCCTCAGTTTGCTCATCTGCAGAATGGGAGTCAGGTAGATGCTACTGTATAAATTTGTTGGGAGGCTTAGGGGAGTGGATGCATAGAAAGTCCCGAAAGAGCACGGAGCACAGAGGTGTCATGACTGTTGGTTGCTATCACTATGTTTACCGCTTTAGAAACCCATTGTACTGAGAAGCCACGTGGCTCGGTGGAAGGCGCTTTGGGGCAGCACACCGGGGTCTGCAGCCCAGTGTCTGCACTGCCCGGCTGTTCCGTGTGTGTGGAGTGCTTCCTGACCTTCTGGATCCCGTGTTGCCGATCTGCAAACTGGGAGCGCAGACGCCTGGCTTATGCACGATTTCTCTGGATTGTGGGGAAGATAACATTAAATGCAAAATGCCCATGATCTAGGCGGACCTAACAAAGTATAATTTCTCTACTCCCGATGTCTGATGTATCTTTCTTTCCTTCCTGTGAACTGGATCAAATCCAATTCGGGCATCAGACTGGATTGTAAATGGTCAGACACAGGGATGTTAACTCACTGGTGTGCACGACCGTCCAGCTCCCCGGACCCCGTATCCTCTGGATTATTAGCAATCTCATGAGTTTATCTGGAATCCTGTCTCAAATTTATGTTGCTGTCTCTGATATGACATGTATCCAGTATCCAAACTTCCCTGGTCACCATCGGACACCATGTATACGCACGTGCAGTATACTTTCTCCTCCATCTGGAGCGGAAACTGCATTTATTTCAGGGATTTTTGAGGCAGGGGCATAGGAGAGAGTCTGGCTAGAGATGGGAACTGACCCTTCTCCAGAGACGGGAAGAGGGTAGCCTATTTACAGCAGGCCCGCTGGCTGAGCCGAGCAAATGAGGGGGAAAAGCCACTCTCCTCCACTGACAGGACGCCTGCTCAGCGCAGGGGAGCAGGGTAAGTGTGGAGTCAGCCCGACCAGCGCTGTGCCGACAGAGGAGACTCGTGTTTATTTAGGAGCAGGTTGGCTTGAGTCCATCTGGTGAGAATGACCTACCCCACTAGAGCCGGCATTGTGACTTCTCTCTCATTCATCAGCTAATTCCTACAAGTGCTGTATCCTGGGCTAGTTTTTTTCCAAATACATCTTTTCTCCCCTTCCGTGAAATGGAGCAGAGTTGACAAGAAGTTCTGATAATACTCCCTGCACAATAAATCACTGTGTTGCTGAACTGCGTTCACTCAGCGTGGGGCACGAATGTGTTTCAAGGGAACCTCTCTCAAGACAAAGGGCACCAAGAGCTGTGGTTACAACTCAAACAGACGTGCCGACAGGGTTGTCTGGAGGCCGGTGCGGACGACCAGGCTGGCGGGAGCATTCCAGAACAGCCAGTGTGGCAGGACTGGACAGAGAGAGGGAGGAATCCTGTTGCTGCTTGTCCTTGGGAGAAGTGGAGGGATGGGCAGAGAAAAGAGAGCCTTTGGTGTCTGCTCATCCACTCATTCTTTCCCTGGCTCATCAGACCCGCCGACATCCTGCCGGCGCATGGCCCTGTGGGTGACCCGTGTTTGTAACCAGTGTCTGTCGGATGGGTCTGTCCTGACTGCTGCTGTCTTTGCTTTACCAGATGGTAATTATCGTCAGGACTGCCCCGTTAATAAAATCTTGTTGAGCACCCCCTATTTTCTAAGGACGTTGGAAAGTCCTGGAAGTACTTGTCCTCAAGAAATAGACAAACTGGGCGGGGCTAGGGGGAGGCACATAGCTGCTTAACTTTTTTCAGAAGCTTAAAATGGATAGAAGGGGAAGTAGCACCAAGCCCAGTGTTCGAAGAATCGAGGGAGGCTTTGAGACCAGACACAGAGAGTGGGACCATTGAGGAAGGAAAAGGGGGTGCAGAATCGTAAGAGTGTGGCCTGCTTGGGAAATGGCAGGGGTGTAGACTGGGTCAGCGTAGGGAACACCAGTGTGGCATGAGCTGTGTCTGGGAAAGTGACAGCATAAAGGAGTGTGAATTGATTCTTGTAATTCCCTTGATAAAATTTTAAGCAGTAAAGGATGAGGTGATATTTGCAACTTAGAAAAACCTCCAGCTTGAGACTAGAATAGCAGAAGGACAAGAGAGGGAGACCAGTAATGGAACACTAGTCATTCATCCATTCAGCGGATATTTTTTGGTTGGCGACCATGTATCAGGTGACAGCCTAGGTCCTGAGGATATGGTAGCGACCCAAACAGCTTACAACAAGAAAGTCCAGTTCCAATAAACAGACACGAAAATAAATAGATTTACAGATTGCGGCGAGTGCTTTGGGTGGAATTTCGTGTCACAGTCAAACATGAAGGGAGAGGAGCCCCACCTCAAGGGGTGGCCAAGGACGGCCTCCTTAGGCAGTGGCATTTATTTGGGGACCAAAGGGCGAGCAGGAATTCTCCTGGCTAGTCTGCAAAGCGCATCTGGAAGCAGGGAAATCTGCTGGGAAGCTGGTTCAGTTGTCCCTGGCAAGGAAGAGGCAGTAGCATTGGAAATGTGGGCAAGACCGCTGATCGATGTGTGCTTTGCAGATCAAGTTGGCAGAATCTTGGCAATCTGGGTGAGAAGAGATGAGGCTATGAATCCATTCAGTGGGGGGCAGCATGGACTTGAAAGAGGTTTAGAGAGGAAGAGGCAGAGGGCTTGATCATGGGTGGGATGGGCGGTGGGTTGTGAAGGGCAAAGGCTAGGATGCTTTATGGTTTTCTGGCTCTGTAACTTGGGTAGACAGAGGCGCGGTGAACCATAAAGAGGAATGGGACTTAACATTGTGTCAGTCCCAAGACGTGTCTGAGAAGCCCATGGCTTCTCCGGAGAGGTATGTCTGTCTGTCTGGTAGGCACACAAGACTTGGGTTGGACATTGTAGCCTATAGGAACCGAAGTATGAGGGTGAATGAGTTCACCCAGAATGTGAATAAGATTTGGGAGACACCAGGTGTCTAGAATGTGAACCAGTTCTGCGGTGCTAAGTGCAACCCTTTAATTGAATGTGAAGGTGAAAACAAGACAAGAATGGTGGAAAATTAATAATTACATCTTGATATTTTTCTTTATTTTCCAGTGACCCAAGCTTGGGGTACAGGCTTAATTTGATGCAAGTTCATCCTTTTTATTGAAAGACCATTATCTAATTAACAATGCTTTTCTCTGGGGATTGAGTTTAGGAAGAGAGGGTTGAGGGGAAAACGTTACTTCTAATGTTATAAAATTCTTTTTTTTCAATTTTGTGTTGCAGCAACCAAATTTATTTATTTCTTATATACACAAAAGAACCGAGTTCTTTGAAATACTCAGTTACAATAGATTGGGCTTCCCCTCAAAAAAAAAAAAAAATGCACCTGCCTTGAAGACTGAAACATGTCCCTCTTGCATAGACATTAATTCTTTTTAAAAAATTTTTAAATTTTTTTAATAAACATATCATGTATTATTAGCCCCAGGGACACAGGTCTGTGAATCACCAGGTTTACACACTTCACAGCACTCACCATAGCAGATACCCTCCCCAATGTCCATAACTCCATCACCCTCTCTCGACTCTTCCCCCACCAGCAACCCTCAGTTTATTTTGTGAGATTAAGAGAATAGACATTAATTCTTTTTTTTTTTTAAGATTTTATTTATTTATTTGACACAGAGAGAGAGAGGTCATAAGTAGGCAGAGCAGCAGGCAGAGACAGAGGGGAAGCAGGCTCCCTGCTGAGCAGAGAGCCCGATGCGGGGCTCGATCCCAGGACCCTGAGATCATGACCTGAGCCAAAGGCAGAGGCTTAACCCACTGAACCACCCAGGTGCCCCAAGACATTAATTCTTAAGGAAGGAAGGAAATGACTCCCCGATGGCATCATAGTTTTGATTCCTGAATTAGCTGCTGCAGGTGAGATCCAGTGACTTAGAGATGACGAGCAGTAAGGCCAGGATACTCCAGAGTCCTTGCCCAGAGCCTAGAACTTGTTCAGGGGCATCTCCTCATTCCAGAAACGTACTGAAATGTGTTCAGCATGTGGAGGACTTTCTCTGAGGTCACAGGTGGTAGAATTCTTTGGGTGGCAGTGGCTTGTGTGGAAGTAGAGGGGGAAGTAGGAACCCTCCAGTGACTATCCACACGACTCCACCTTATCTCAGACCCAGGGACATCTGCCGCTCATTGATGACACATTTCCCAATGGTCACTGTGCGTTGGAGTGGCTTGTTGAAAGACAGAAGAGCGCATGCCCGTGTGTGTAATGAATTCTTTCCTAGCGGAATCTGGAGAACCCTCAGATCTTTCCTTCTTTAATGGAGGATCATTGATTTGTTTATGACTCCGGGAAACTTCCCCACCAGACTCATTTCTCTGACTCGGCTCAGGTTGGTGGTTGTTTCCTTTTTTTGAGGGGGGGAGGGGTCAAGGATTGTTTTGATGATCTCATTCCTTCTACAAACTGAGGGAGAATATTCAAAGATTGTGGCTGATTACAGAGTTCCTTTTGTTATGGTTAACACTCAGTAACATTCTTAAAGAAAGACAAAATGTGCTAATGAGATTCTTTTAAAAAGAAAGATGAAAGGAGTTTTTGCAGACAGAAACTTGAGAGTTGGGTTTGCCCTTGAATAAAAGAGATAAAAGCAGCAGGTGGCCACTGGGCCAGATTCAACCGGAGTCCACAGTTCTCTGATGTGACTTAGTGGTGCTCTGTATTAGTTCAATTGCCTGTTTTATTCTTCTTAAGCAAAGAAAACTGACAGAAGCTGCTTTAAAAGAAGATCAGGGTAAGGAAAATGTGTTCATTCCCATGAAAGCCGTCTTTTCTTTTTGAGACCTCGACTTGTCCTGCGCCATCTTGCTGCACAGGCCATCCTGACTGGCCTTGAGGGTTAGCGGTGGGAGGAGCAACTGACAAGTTGAATGAGGCAAAAGAGAAACCAGGCAATTGGGTAACTGGTTTTTTTTTTTTTTTTTGTCATCTGTGCCTTCGATTTGTCATACCTCACATGTACGTTAATAGGTTGGCAGATCTCTACCGTCTGTGTAATAGCGCGCTGGAAAACAGGGGGAGAGAGGAAAAGTAAATCAAAGAAAATGTCCTTTTCTTCATCTTACAGAGAGATAATTTCACTCAAAATGACTTTTAGACATTTCTGAAACTATTTCAAATGAAGTCGGCTGCTAAGGAATGGCAGAAGTTGAATGTAGAAGACAGGGAAGGGAGGAAATTAGACGATTTTTTTTTTTAAAGATTTTATTTATTTATTTGAGAGATAGAGATCACAGTAGGCAGAGAGGCAGGCAGAGAGAGAGAGAGAGGAGGAAGCAGTCTCCCTGCCGAGCAGAGAGCCGGATGTGGGACTCAATCCCAGGACACTGAGATCATGACCTGAGCAGAAGGCAGAGGCTTAACCCACTGAGCCATCCAGGCGCCCAGATGATCTTTATTTTATGATTCCAAACAGGGGCTGAGGACCACGCCCTCACTCCTAAAACATGGGCAGCTCGTGTTGAACAAGGGCAACCAAATGAATAAAGCGTTGATCCCCTCTTTGATGATCCTGAATGACTGCCACCTTGCATGAGCCAGAGTGACAAAAACTTGCTCAGTCACACAGCTGGTGCTGGACATCTCAAGGTCTCAGGCTTAGGTAGTGAGTCACCAGACCAGGAAGTGAGTTCCATTCAGGGATGCAAACTCTTCTTGGGTGTCTCCTCTCTAGCAAGCAGTCTGTTGGATGCTGCAGATTCAGGTTTTCCTCCACACGTGGGTCTCTCTAGAGCCCATGAATTTTCCAAGGTAGAATCACTTGAATCCCTATTCTGCTCAGTTACAGGAAAATCCATTCCTCTCCCCAACAATATCTGAGAGGCCTTAGGAATGTCTTCGATGTTTCCCCATGTCTGGGGGTTGTCAGCTGCCAGCCGGCTCAGGAGCACGGTGTGATCCGCTCTGACCGAGATCTGCTCCAACCATGGTCTCCATTGGCTCTCCTGTAGCTTGCCTCCTTCTGCACTGACAGCTTCGTTCTGCCTACTGCTGCTTCCTCCATGTCTTCAAGTTCTTGTCCATTGTGAACTTTGGCCAGTTTTTCTTGAAGGTTTGGGTGCAGGTCACCCCACACACATGCCCCAGTGACAGTGGGCAACTACTGCTCCCTTCAAAGGAATTGCTGAACCCGCAACTCCTCTTTGAGTGGTTTTATCTCATGTTTCCCCGAAAGAAATGTCAATTACATGATATAACCCATCATCAGTGTTTCCCCAAGTGTATGAATTAACCTGAAATGACCCCATGGGTAGGATATCAGCCTGAATGGGTCTCAGCCAAGTCTATTTGTTTCCTTTCTGTTGACTCTCTCTCAGCTGCAGGTGAAACCCGGGCTGGTTCCTTCATTCCAGTGTCTCTGGGCTTGGAGTTCTCTCCCCCCAGGGGAGATTTCTTGAGCTGAAGCACTGATGTACACCGCCCTGCAGGACCAGTGATGGGTATCTCGGAGAAGTCTGAATCCACACAGAGGAGCAGTAAGATTTGCTGAGATTAAGTCCAACTAACATCACAAACATGTTCATCCCCAAAAAGAGCACTTGGGCCTCTCCCGGTAAAGCATGTGTGGTTGAGGACCTCACGGTGATAAGGCAACACGCTCTGCGTTTGCCTAGCCAAGGGATGTGTTGGGGTGGATTCCTTGGAATGAAGGGCTGCCCACCCTCACAAGCACATTCAAGTTGCACCCTTTCAGTCCTCTCATTTGAGTCTCAAGAGTTTCAACGATGACGACTTGTCAGTGTTTGCAAATGGCCAGCCCAGCCGTGAAACCCAGTAGTTTCCCACCCCACAGCACCTACCCATGCATCTGGTATGGAGCCTGATCTGCATGACTAAGTCATAGGTGCTGCCGTCTGGTGGCTCATGGACAAGGGGCTAGGGGGGTTCATGGGGTCCGCACAGTGCTGCCCGCTGAAGCGTTAGTTTCCAGCCCTCCAGCAGATATTGCCAAGTTCTCCTCCTCAAGCCCCTTTCTGTTTTGCTTTGTGGATCTTCAGACTAACAGCCCTTGTGGTCATGACCAAGTCTTGGTTGCTTCCCCATTGCCATCAGCCATGGCCAAGTCCTGATCCTGCCTGGGCATGTGGCCTTTGCTGCTGCTGGCACTGGCCCTGCTTTCCGTCTTGCCACTGTGCCACTGTGGCCACCTGTGCTGGACTGGACAGGACTGCCCCTTGCCCAACCCAAGATGCCTCTACTCTTCTAGGTTTTCCTTTACCTCCAGAAGAACAGGTTACAAAATGTCATCCTCCTCACTGTTTTAGTGTTTGCCCACTTGACTTCCCCGGAACTCGGGCGCCAGGGTGTTTGTGCCTGAGCCTGAGTAGGACAAATCTCACCCCATCCTTTCAGAGCTCTTGCTGCATTTATTTAGAGAATTAGGAAGATTGCCAGCACAGAGCCAAGCAGTAGTTCAGGCTCTTCCCATATTGTATGCCTCATGAGCCAACATATCAATTGCTGCCTCTTTCAAAGCATATTGCAGTCTTCTGTTTTTGGCAAGATTCTTGCCAGAGTTCTGTACCATCTCCAAACAGCTTCATGAATCACCTTGTGGCTTTGGTCCACAAAGCAGCACATGCTAATTGCTGCGTTCTATGGTAACTGTGGGGTACCGTATCTGAGATTTAGCTTGTATTTATGGTTCCAGAATAATTAATTTATGCAATTATTCATAAATTGCAGGAGGGCTTACTATAAATCTACTATAGACTAGGCCAAGTGGCAGGAGGGTGCAAACAGACCAGTTCACACTGAAATACGTGACACCACCTCTGCTTCCATCCTCACTAGCAGTGTGACCTCGGGAGGATCTTTTAAAGTATCTGGGCCTCAGTTTCCTCAGCAAAATGGAGATTAAAAGCACTTGTGATGGGACGCCTTGTTGGCTCAGCAGGAAGAGCATGACATTCTTCATCTTGGGGTTGTGAGTTCGAGTCCCATGTTGGGTGTAGAGATTAATGGGAAAAAATTAAAACACACACACACACACCCCTGTGATGTGTGCCTCCCTGAATTATTGGGCAGAGCAGGTTTGAGTCAACACCAGAGAGCAAAACTGGACTGAGTGAGGCAAAATGGCAGACTCTCAGCCTCGGGAGGGACTTCTTAACCACCCAGGGTGACTGTCAGAAGCATGTTGCTTCACCCTGCAGTGAGCTCTCATCCCTGCAGGCTCAGAGCAGCTGGGTCTTGGTGTGGATGCTGCAGTGAGACTGCAGAACTTGCCCTCATCCCGCAGGAGGCTGTGAAAAACAGCAGCTGAATTCGCAATGCACAGTGTTCTCAGTCTTTGACTGGGTGTCTTTTTAACTGCAGACATTCCTTGGGTACCTGCTATTTCCCAAGCCCTGTGTGGTCTTTCCAGAGGGACTGAACTGGTGAGGAGGGTGTTGTCCTTTTTGTCTTTGTGGTGAACACTCCCTGTGAGGAGATAGACACATATATGGCGCAAGGGAGTGAAAAAAGGCAAAGAAAATTACTGGGGGGTTGGGGACACCTGGAGTTCAAAGCTCTGGGTTTCCACTCTGGAGTATGGCCAATATAGTCTTCCACATTATTTTAGGGCCATGGTTTAGGGAAAGAAAGAGAATTTTACTAAGCCTAGGAGCAGGAAGAATATCGTAAGTGCCTAAGTGAGTGAGCTAGACAGGAAATATTATAATGCCATGTACTCAAATTTGGGGTGGATGGTCTGTATAAAATATTTTGGCCCTCAAGGTTTGACTTAAACTATTTTTTAAAAGATTTTATTTATTTATTTGACAGAGATCACAAGTAGGCAAAGAGGCAGGCAGGGAGAGAGGGGGAAGCAGGCATCCCGCTGAGCAGAGAGCCTGATGTGGGGCTCCATCCCAGGACCCCGGGATCATGACCTGAGCCGAAGGCAGAGGCTTTAACTCACTGAGCCACCCAGGTGCCCCTTAAACTATTTTTATTATAAAGCTACTTTAATAAAAACATAAAAGCAAGTATAATTTTTAAGAATTATAGAGTGGCACATTTATGAATTATATATATGAACTAAATTATGAAACCAATAATATTCACGTCTAATTTAATTTTCTTTGGTGGGTAATGTTTTCCTGAATCTAAATTGCTTACAGGGAACTTAAGAAAGCATTTATGATTCTTTCTTGTCAACTTGTCTGATGAATTTCCCCAAGATGGACCATCGGTTGAGTGACTGTCATTGTGGAAGGTCGACTACATGGTGATTAAAATCATGGGTGTGAAAGCCTCAGGTTGCCACTCAGGACTTAGTCAGCCTTGGACAAGTTGCTTAACTTCTCTGTTCCTTGCTGTCCTCAACTGCAAACTGATGGTGAAATTGTAAGGCTTACTTCTTATGGATTTAGTCAGAATTAAAGGATGTGAAGTATGTATGTGAATAAATAATTATACAAAGCACATGGAAGGGTGTCTGGCACAGAGCATTAAGCAAGTGCACTATTAGTATCAATTATGATTGTTTAAATATTCTTCTTAAATTAGGATCTTATTTTACATCCATGATATCTCGGTGAGCCAATTAATGAAAAAGTATCCCCAAATATAATGATGAAAAGTAAAGATACTAGGTAATGAAAAAAGTCATCATTGCATATTTGTCACTATGTCATTGCCAATGAATTGTCCCAAGAAGGTGAAACTGATCCCGTTCTGTCCCCATGCTTCTCTATTCAAACTACTGTAAAATCTCTGTGTGGTCTTCTGCCCAGGGATTTGTTCTTCCCTTGGCACAGATATCAACACAAGAACAGTTGCCCAGCCTCAGACCATGCAGTCCTACATCATCAACTTCCTTCACATAATGATACTTTTTAAGAGATAATAAATATATCAAGAACATAAGATTCTTATAGACTGTGGCTTTTATTTGAAATACACTCTTCCTGGAATTCAGGCAAAGAACAGAAAATGTTGTTTAGAGTTATTAGTCAAGGCTTTTGAAATATTGTTTAATTACCATTCAAAATGCTGAACACTATGCTAAGCCCTTTATAAATGGTATATATATATTTTTAAATCCTCAGAACCATCCTATGCTGGGGACATCTTTATGATGGGCAAACTGAGTTTTAAAGATTCATCTACCAAACGTCATTGAAGTAAGTGGAAGAACCAAGAATCTTCAGGTTAGTGGCCTGCGAAGCCACAACCATCACCCATCAGTCCAGCACCTCCCTTGGGAGGGACAGTGGGATGTTTCCCCTAGAGTGAGAGCTGGCCTGATTCTGGTTTTCAAGACTGCAGTGAACCTGTTTTCTCTGTCATACTTGGCCTTTGCCTACTAGTCATTGTGTTACCCCACAGCACAGGGCCCAAGAAAGCTGACCTCCCAAATTTGAATTAGAACAAAGGGAGAAGGAGAAGCTGATTATCTTAATGCAATTCTGAGCACATCCAATATTCATTCAGGCTTAAAGAGGTTCACAGTCAGTATTCTAGAAATACATGTTGAAAAGTGACAATGAACCTCCAATTACATGAAGCTTGGGTCTTATTATCATTTCTTGGAATTACTAAACAACAAGATAAAGATTTTTAGTGAATATTAACTGGCAAATTTACAAAATAATAATAGCCTTCATAATTACTGTTAACAAAGACTGTGTTGTAAAACAATATGAGGCCACTTTAAAACGTTAAGAATTGTTTACATCAATGTTTTTCTGCTACTGCACAGAACGTCGTTGTTCAGAATGTTCCACAGGTTAGCTTTGACCCTGTTGCTGTGGCTGAGATAATTGGATTTTTTTATGCCTCTGCCTGAAACTTTTGCAACCAATGGTTCCAGTTGGCCTCTACTCTCTTCCTCATGGCAGGAACTTGTCAAAAATAAGAAAGAAATATGACTGTGAACAGAGAAAGGAGATGTGTTATATTTATAAAATGGAATACTATTCAGGTATAAAAAAGAGTGAAATCTTGCCAATTTTGACAACATGGATGGACCTTGAAGGTATTATGCTAAGTGAAGTCAGCAGGTGGAGAAAGGTAAGTAGCAATGATTTCACTTTTATGTGGAATCTAAAAAAAGAAAAACAAAGAAACAAAGTAAAAGAAAAACAAACTTGTAGATAAAGAGAACAGACTCATGGTTACCAGAGGGAAAAGTAGTTGTGAGGTGGGTGAAGGGGACAACTGTGTGGTGATGGATGGCCGCTGAAGGTGGTGATAACTTTGTAGTGCACACAGATGTCGAATTATAAAGATGCACAGCTGAAACTAATTTTTTAAAATTGTGAGGGTTATTATTGTCACCTTTTAAAAATTCTACTGTAAAAAAGACTATTTGCACTTTAAAATATTTCCCCTGAAACCTCTTCATTAGTTTTCCTTTCTTAGCAAGAAAGTAGCTAGTCACTCTATGGTTCTGTGACCAGCTGAAAAACATTGTTAACCATACTGAGGTTGTCATAACTCGGATAAAAGACCGGCAATTTCTCTCCAGTCTGCTATCTTTAACTTGGGTAATTGTAACAGGAAGACTGAAGGAGGTGGTTTTATTTTATAAAAGGGAAGTCTGGAGAAGAAAAAAACCCAGTTTCCACAAATAAGACACACATCATAAGGTGAAGGTTGAATATGCCTTCAGTTTATACAGGAATGACTTTCTCTGTAGCATTTTCTCTGCACCCCACTCTGTGGGGTGTTTTAACTGCAGTTACACTGTAAGACAAGGTCACCTTTAGGTGTCATTCTTAAGGATAAAAAGACTATCACAGAAAGGAGAAAATTAAGGAACTGTCAGAGAAAGACTCCCCCACCCCCCACTGCAGAATACATGCTTTCCCTGGAGAGTTCTTTCATATTTTCAAGGAACTGACAATTCATAGGCTGTATAAATTGTTGCAGAACAGAAAGAACAAAGCTTCTCTCTTCTTTCCTGGTGTCATTTTGGCCCTGTCACCAATGGGGAGAACACAGTGGACTGCCTCCGAAATGTAGAAGCAAACACCCTCACTATGATGTGGGCAGATAAAACACAGCAGCATATTTAGAAAAAGAATGCCCAGAGATCAGGCTCCAGGGATGTAAGTATGGTTTAATATGAGAAAATCTATTAACATAGTATACCCTTTTAGTAGTTTATTTATATTATATGTGAAAAAAGGATGATATTTAACATGTATACCGGTCCCAGATTCTCATTAAAATGGATGACAAGCTGTCTTACTGTAAGATGTGAGATATGAAACAATAAATGATACACACATGTTACACACACACCAACCACATGCATGCGTGTAACATTTCAAACATATCAGCCACCCTCATACACACACTGTATCATGCATGTGTGAGCATCTTATACAACACATGTGACAAACACATGTATGTTTATACTGTATCACACATGTTGTAAAATGGTGTGTGAGCACATACCACAAAACATGCATAAAACACACATATGTGCATATCATAAGCATACCAATCACCTGTGTGAACACACCACATCACATACACTAGTGACGTGCATGTGATATTATACACATGGTAATCACAAAACATCTTCCTACAACACACCACCCACATGTGTGCTCATCATATTAGACACGCACATCAATCATGTGTGTACGCATCATACTTCAGGTTTAAATCAGCGTTCCATACCCGGGTAAGACAAAGGCAGTTAGTATTATCAGGTGATATGATCATCTACCTGGAAAATCCAATAAAATCTAGTGAAAAGCTCCTAGAAACAAGAGGAAACCCAAATAAACTTCCTGGTTACAAAACGAGGGTACAAAAACAACTTATAATTTAATTGACTTATAAATTAATATAATGTAGTTCAGACACACAGAACAGTATAAGAACATCTGTGTATCCACTGTCTGGCTTCAGAAATACAGCCCTGCTCTTGCCGTTGAAGCCTGTGTCTTCCCCACCAGTCACATCCTTCCCTCAGAGGTAATCCTTATTAGGAGTTTGATGTGTATCACTTTTGTGTAACTTTTAACACTTTTGTTAAATCTATCTGTATTCCTAAGTTCCTTACCGTTTGTATGATGCCTCCACAAGGTGACGTCTTATAGAAAGGGTTCTTTTTTGGTATGCTTGTGAGGTTCACTCGAGTTGCTTCATAGGCTTCTAGTATGCGCATTTCATTGCAATGTATTATTCCAGTGCATGAATACAGCTCTACTTAGCCCATTATTTGCTGTCATAAACATTCATGTACATGTTCTCTTTTTACAAATGCGAATGCTCCTATTGACCCCAGTGATCTAGCGTTTGCACCAAGAATTGGAGAGAAGTCCGGTATCTTCACTTTTTCTATACAGAGGTCAATTGTGCTGAATTCATGTTTGAATCACTGTATATACAAATACTCATTGTTTCACATCCTCTCTCAATCCCTTGTTTTGTTAACCATGTTTTTTACTCTATCATCAGTAAATAAGTAGAAAATATAATGGTGATAAAAGGTCTCATTCACAATAGCAGTGATACAATTCTTAGGAATAAGATCAACAAATCACACAGGATCTGTATGAAGAAAACTAAAACACTATTTATTTATAACACTATTTATTTATTTATTTATTTTCAGAAAGACAGAGAGGGAAGTGGGGGGAGGGAGAGAGAGGACCCCAAGCAGCCTCCACACCTAGTGTGGAGCCTGTAAGGAGACTGTATCTCACAACCCTGAGATCATGACCTGAGCTGGAACCAAGAGGCAGATGCTTAACTGACTGAGCCACCCTGATGCCCCCTCAAATAGTTCTTAAAAGACTGTAATCCAAGATTTGAATAAATAATGACAAATATATTTTCCTTCGCTGCAAAGATCGTAAATTAGAAAGATCACATTTTTATCTAAAATTTTCTATAAATTCAAATTTTAAAGTCATTTCCTCCTCAATTTTTTGAAAGAAGGTATTACAGTGGAAAATAGTAAGGAGGCTTCTCAAAAAGTTAAAAATAGAATTACTCTATAATCCAGTAATCACACTATTGGTTATTTACCCCCAATTATAAAAAACATTAATTCAAAGTTATATATACCCCTATATTTATAGTAGCATTATCTACAATAGTCAGATTGTAGATAATTGAAAAAGAGCCCAAGTGTCCGTCAAGAGATGAATGGATAAAGAAGATATGATATAGGGGCACCTGGGTGGCTCAGTGGGTTAAGCCGCTGCCTTCGGCTCAGGTCATGATCTCAGGGTCCTGGGATCGAGTCCCGCATCGGGCTGTCTGCTCAGCAGGGAGCCTGCTTCCTCCTCTCTCTCTGCCTGCCTCTCTGCCTACTTGTGACTTCTCTTTGTCAAATAAGTAAATAAAATCTTAAAAAAAAAAGAAGATATGATATATATACAAAATGGAATATTATTCAGCCATAAAGAATGAAATCTTGCCATTTGCAATAACATGGATGGAGCTAGAGGGCATAATGTTAAGTAAAATAAATAAATAAATCAGAGAAAGACATGATTTCACTCCTATGTGGAATTTAAGAAACAAGATAAATGAACAAAGGAGAAATAAAAAAAGAGAGAGAGACAGATCAAGAAATAAGTTCTTTTTTTAAAAAGAAATAAATTCTTAACTACAAAAAATGGACTGATGGTTACCAGAGGGGGGTAGGTGGGGGGATGGGTGAAATAGGTGATGGGGATTAGGAGTACACTCATCATGATGAACACTGAGTAATATAAGAATTTTTGAATCACTGTATGGTACACCTGAAAGTAATACTTTATGTTAACCAAACTGGAATTAAAATAAAAAAAAGTTAATAAAATTAAAAAAAAGAATATACATGAGAAAATAGCTATGATTTTTTTAAAGGAAGGAAGTGTGAGAGGGAGTAAAACTACTCCTACCAGATTATAAATTATTTTATTATGCATTTAAAAGAGTACATTGCTGATGCAAAAAGATTGATCAGTGAAGTGACTCTAGAAAAAGACTCAAATATACATGAAAAAAATGGCATTTCAAATATACTTTATAAACATTGCTTAGAAGTGTTGGCTAACAATTTAGAAATAAACAAATTTGGATCCTTACCTCACAATTTTTACACACACATGCACAAATGCATAATTCAGAGAACTGAACATTTTAATGCAAACAAAGAAAAAAGAATAAAATGATTAAAAGAAAACCTTCAGGGGTTCAAAACTAGAAGTCAACAAGGAGAAGATTTGACTATATCAAAATGGAAATCTTTAGTTCAATGATAAAACCTATGCATATAAAGACAAACAAAGAAAAATATTAATAAAGTTCAAACAAAGAGTTTCTATGGATATAAGAAAATACATGCCTCAATAGAAAAACAAGACCTCCACCCCAAAGAAACCAAGCCAAGTTCACAATTTATAAAAGAATTATAAAAATTTCAGTTATAAATATGTATTAAAACAATAATGAGATAACCAAAGATGGTTAAGTTATGGGAAGTCAGCAATATAAACTCACAACACAATCTTTGAAGAAAGTTTATATATGCTTAAAAAGTCCAAATGTGTACAGCCTTTGACACAGAAATTCTATTTCTAGACATTCTTCACCAGGGCAACCAAGATGGGAGGAAATGTGTGGGCAGCAGAGTGAGGTATATAAGAGTGGACACTGGGAGTCAACAGGCCTGGTCTGAATCCCAGCACATGACTTTCTAAGCCTTGGTCTCTTCATGAGTACAACAGATATGATTAACTTCATCTTACAGTTGTGAGGATTAAATGAAGCAATGCATGTTGAATGCTTAACAAAATACCCGGTGTATTATAAGTGCTCTATAAATTTTTGCTACTGTCATTGTCATTACGATTAAAGTCTATTCATATTGTACAGCCTTTCAGGCACTGAAATGATGAGGCAAAATTGACACAGGAAGATGTCTAAGATATACTATTAGGTGAAAATGCAATTTATAAATAGCATTTGTAATAAGAATAATTTTCTGAAATATATAAAGTCTTGTTACACCAGGATAAGGAATATTAGAGAGTAGACATTTGACATAAATACTAGAGAGTATGCATTTAGAGTTGTAAAAAAAAATTGAAGTAAAAAAAGGAGAAATAAAGAAAGGTATTTTATGACTATCTTAATGATAAGACCTAAAACTGTTGACAAATTTTATATTCTATTCTTTAAAAAGTTTAAAATAGAAGGACAACTAAGCTGTAAAATTTTAAAACAATGAGTACTAGAATGTATTGGCATAACTTTCCCTACAAAGTGTGTATGGATAAAAACTATTAGCGGCTTATTATGTGCACTTTGTAAACACAGAGGATACAGCAAACAGCTAACCAGATAAAGGCTTGCTTGGATCTCCTGTCTCGAGGGGATGACAGACAGGAGCAAATCACCCAACAAGCAGGTAAATGCTGCCAGGAGAATAGATCCAGGTGATGGTTATAGAAAATCCCTGGGAGAGAAAAGGGAAGGACTGTCTGATAGAGGAAGTTGAGAGGAGACCCACAGAAAGAGGGGGTTCTGGGCAGAGGGAAATGCTGGTGCAATGGGGGCCAGCGTTGATGCTAACATGTCTCAGGAGCAACACATCCCACATGGTTGGACCAGTGCGGGGACACTTGGAGGAAACATAATAAACTGAAAAGAGGGGGTCTGTGAGGGAGAAAAACCAAAAGAATGGTCACCTGGCCTCCAAGTGGAGGAAGTATCTCGGGAGGGAGGGAGAGATAACTTTGTGCCAAGAGATCAAGTAAATGAAGGCCTGAGAAAGACCGTTGGATTGGCAGCTTGGAAGTCACTGGATGAGGCCAGCTTCCCTGGAGAGGTGGTGAAGAAAGCTTTATTGCAATGAGAGAGGAAGTGGAGATAAGAGTAGACAATTCCTTTAAGGTGTTTTCCTAAAAAGAGGAACGGAGAAACAGACAGAATCTGGAGATACGAGTCATAAGACCAGGAAAGCATGCTTGGGGGAGGAGGGAGAAATAACACCATGTTTGAGTCGTGCTGATGGGAATGATCCAATAGAAGGAAGAAAATTGCTGACCTTGGGGAATAACACAGCTGGAGCCACATCGTAGAGCAGAAGGAAGGACTGGATCTAGGGCCCAGCATGGGCTAGCCTTAGCGGGGAGGATGGACAGTACACTTACCACATTTCTCACTCTGGCTGCACATTAGAATCACAGGGGGACTTTGAAAAACATCCACACTCAGACACAGTTCAGTTCAGTTCATTTAAATCAGCGCACTGATGTAATGAAATTTGGCACTTGTTGCCATAATTCTAGTTCCAGTTTAGAACCAATTTGTGTTTTATTTGAATATCCCACAACCAGTGAGAGACTGTCCAACAAACATTCTCGGTTGACAGGTAGTGTTATGAGGGAGGGAATCTCAATGAAGACCAGTTTCATAAGCGGTTGTTTCATGAGTTGATTTTTGTGGTTATTGTTAGGTATGGTATTTACTTTGTTTTTAAAATATTTTGATTATGAGGAATAAGGTAGTAAACTAGGAAAAATTATAAAATCTAGAAGGCAATGTTCTATATTAACATTAGTTTTTTTTTTTTCTGGATAGTAGTATTATTGGTCTTATTTACTTTCCACTTTTGCTAGCTTTTTCCATGAGCATATACAACTTTCATTGCCAGAATAAAACTCAAACAAATCTATTTTTATTAAAAAGAAAGAAGAAAGTATAGAAAACAGTATGGTAATTCCTCAAAAAATTAAAAATAGAATTACCATATGATTCAGCAATTCCACCTTTGGATATATAGCCAGAAGACTGAGAAACAGGGTCTCAAAGAGATATTTGTAAACCCATGTTCAGGGTAGTGTTATTATTCAGAACAGCCAAAAGGTGGAAGCAACCTAAAATGTCCAACAATGGATGAATGTATAGATAAAATATGGTCTATACACACAATGGAGTATTATTCAGCCTTAAAAAAGAAGGAAATTCTGACTCATACTACAACATGGATGAGCCTTGAGGACATTATGCTAAATGCAATCTTCCAGTCACAAAAGGACAAAGATTATATGATTCCACTCACAAGGTACCTACAGCAGTCAGACTCATAGAAACAAAGTAGAATTGTGGTTTCCACATTGAGATACCACCTTACACCAGTTAGAATGGCCAAAATTAAGAAGACAGTAAACAATGTGTGTTGGAGAGGATGTGGAGAAAGGGGAAACCTCTTACACTGTTGATGGGAATGCAAGTTGGTGCAGCCTCTTTGGAAAACAGTGTGGAGATTCCTTAAGAAATTAAAAATAGAGCTTCCCTATGATCCTGCAATTGCACTACTGGGTATTTACCCCAAAGATACAGATGTGGTGAAAAGAAGGACCATCTGTACCCCAATGTTCATAGCAGCAATGGCCACAGTTGCCAAACTCTGGAAAGAACCAAGATGCCCTTCAACAGACAAATGGATAGGGAAGATGTGGTCCATATACACTATGGAGTATTATGCCTCCATCAGAAAGGATGAATACCCAACTTTTGTAGCAACATGGGCAGGACTGGAAGAGATGATGCTGAGTGAAATAAGTCAAGCAGAAAGAGTCAATTATCATATGGTTTCACTTATTTGTGGAGCATAAGAAATAACACAGAGGACATGGGGAAATGGTGAGGGGAAGGGAGTTGAGGGAAATTGGAGGGGGAGATGAACCATGAGAGATGATGGACTCTGAGAAACAATCTGAGGGTTTTGAAGGGGCGGAGGGTGGGAAGTTGGGTGAGCCTGGTGGTGGGTATTATGGAGGGCACGTTTTGCATGGAGCACTGGGTGTGGTGCATAAACAATGAATTCTGGTACATTGAAAAGAAATTAAAAAAATAATAAATTAAAAAAAAAAGAATGGTGATTTCTAGGGTAAATGGAAAACTATTGTTTCATAGGTATTAACTCTCAGTTTACCAGGATGAAAAAGTTCTGGAGATTGCTTGCACAACAATGCAAATATAATTAATACTACCAAATTGTTCACTTAAAAATGGTTAAGATGGAGGGGCACCTGGGTGGCTCAGTCAACTGAGCATCTGCCTCTTGATTTTGGCTCAGGTCATGATCTCAGGGTCATGAGATTGAGCCCAGAGTGGGGCTCTGTGCTGAGTGTGTTTAAGGTTCTTTCTCTCTCCCTCTCCCTCCCACCCCTGCTCCCATTCATGCACACTCTCTTTCTTTATAAACCTGGTCAAGATGGTAAATTTTATGTTGTATATGTTCTACCACAATTATACATCTAAAAAAAGAAGAAGAAAGAAGGAGAATATTAGCTAGTTGTGTTTCTGGGAAGAACTGGAAAGGTCAAGTTGTCACTGGGACGAGGGGATTCTATAGACATCCTCTGAAGGTCTTTTCTAGTTTTGCTGATCTGTAAAATGTTAGAATACTTTTGTCATTCTTGAAGAGAATTCAATTAATGAAAGGAATTTTTTTCCTAGCATGATTTGTAACCTATATTTTGAGTTTAGGCCAAGAGCACTTCAAAAACCCTACATGGATGCAAGTTTTTAAAGGTTTGGCAAGTTCAGTCAGAAGAAAAAAAAATAGATTTTTTGGATTCATTTTCAATGTAATCTATTTTTCCAGTCTCTAGTGTACAGTGTGATTCATTTCAAAGGGGCTCTATTTCAGGCAATGTGGCTTTAAGCAGGACTTACATAAAATGAAGCCACTGCATCTAATTAATCATTCAGGAACCCAAACTTTGTAATTATGTGGCCAACCATTTCCAATCATGAGTCAGTTGTGAATCTAAATAGAATGGTTCACCCACTGCAATTACCTAAGTTCCTCTTATTGGAAGGTTGTAATTACTTTGACAGTGCTCATCACTGGCTCTCTTTCAACTTTTAGAGGATACTTCTCTTTGGATGTGCAGCCTTACTTCCAGCCTCTGCGGTCTGCTTGCTAACTCCATCATGGGTGGGGTGCGTCACCTCAGGACAGGAATCATGATGGGTCTTCTGGTCAGCCAGGAGTGTCAGCCTTCCCTGGCCCCCCATCATGGTACTTGGGAGTATGGACATTATTCAGCCACTGCTCTTGGAGAAGTACATTCTTAAGAGGCCACATCGCCAATGTGGTATATATATAGGACTTGTATATTACTTGGACATGAATAGCACAGTTGTGAATTACAGGTTTATGCTTATTTTCTTTTCTTAGTCAGTTATTGGAACTTCTAAAGTAATATAGATTCCTCATAAAAACTCCCAATAGTGTAAAAGAGTCTAAAGTCAAGCTGAAAATGCCCCCAACCTTCCTTCTGGCCCTACCCCGATTAATTGACAGTGAGATACATTTTCTTCCACACTCTTTTCTTTGCTCATACAAACATATGTTTGCATATTTTTTTTATGTTTTATTGTACTACATATGGTATTCATTAATTTACTCTTTTGACTTGACCACATCATAGGGATCTCCTATGAACTAGTGTGTCTCCCTAAAAATCATATGTAGAAACCCTAACCCCCAATGTGATGGTATTTGGAGATGATGCCTTTGGGAATAATCGGGTTTTGATGTCGGTTCTACCTTCATAATGGGATTCGTGCCCTTATAAGGAAATGAAGGAATCCTAGGTTTCTCTTTCCACTATGTGAGAAGGCAGCCATCTTTGAACCAGAAAGAGGATCTTCACTAAGAACCTGACCTTGATCTCAGACCTGACACTTTAGTCTTAGACCTCCAGCCTCCAGAATGGTGAGAAATTAATGTTTCTTGCCTTAACCCACCCAGTCTGTGGTATTGTCTTACAGCAGCCTGAGCAGACTGAGACAGCATCCTTGAAAATAATGGATGTTGTTGACCTTATTCTTAGCAGTTGCATAATAGCCATGGTTGGAGGCTCCCCAGTGCACTCAGTCATCCAGGTTTGGAAGGATATGTTGGTCATTTGCCATTCTGGACAAAGTTGTAACATCACCTCTTTGCCTACATTCCTGTACAGTGACTCTTTCATTTCTAACAGATAATGTCCAGGAGTGGCAATGCTGGCTCAAAGATATGTGTGTTTTTTACTTAAGAAAAAACTTGTATGTTCATTTTTAATCTTTTTGTTTCTTTTTGACAAATACCGTGGACTTGATGTGAGTAAATATAGACAAATTGAGGGCCTTCGTGGGAATAGAATCTCTCTTTGTGCAAGCTAATTGCCAAATATTTTCAAACATCATAGTAAAATTTCAGAAAATACAAAGCTCTGGGAGACATTAATACCCCTCACACACCTCAACATTTTTGCACCTAATAGTAATTTAACTGCTGGGCTACGAGAACTCTTATTGGGAGTTTACAGACGTGGAGAAAAGTGATGGATTGGTATGTATGCATAATGTAAAGAGGGTAATATTAATAACCTGGGCTGGCCTTCATCTGGGAGACACTGCTACAGCAGTTGAGGTATTTATGGCTGGTGTTTATTCTGATTAAGTGGTACCTCTGTTAATCTGCTTGTCAAATATTTTTAGTATCAGTGCTGAAAAGAATACCTTTTATTTATTTTAATAGAGCACAATAATCTCATGTAAAGCTTACACCTCAGATGGGAGGCACTGTTACGTTTTACAGATGGGGATGTTGAGGCACAGAGATTGTACAAGTTGCCCTAGTAGATGAGGCTGTTTGAGCACATGACCCTGAATGTGGAGCATGCATTGGAGCAATTAATAGATTTCACAGAGTAAAGTGACTTGGAAAGTTGTGTTTAGAGAGAGAGAGGGTATCCCAGGCATGGTCTGGACAAAGCCTCCATGCTGGCAAGGAGGATGTGCTATCTGGCTAGTCTCCTTCATGAGAAGACAAGGAGTCTTTAGGATTTGGCCCAAAGCTGCTTCTCTGAACTTGTTCCTCACCACCATGCTTCATGTTCTCTGGTCAGCCCAGCAGAACTGTAGATTTCACTACTCTGCCTCTATGCCTTTATACTTGAGTGTTAGTGGTCACCCTGGCCCTCTTTCTAGATCTGCAACTGCCTGCATCTTAGTGACCCTTCAAAGCATATTCAAAATTCAATATCCCTTTCAGAGCTCACTACTGTCCTCATAGCCAGAAATAAGAGCTCCCTCTTGGGGTCCCTTTGGTCTGTTGTTTGTCCTTCCACTAAAGCACTGATAATTTTCATCTTGAATTAGAGCAATCTGTGTGCATATTCATGGCCCTTATTCTGTTATAAGGTCCATCTTGCTCTTCGTATCATACATAGCATTAGGCCCTAGCACACACTGTATTCGTAACAATGCCCAATCTGAATAGTTCAGAGTAAAGACAAGTAAATTTTGAAAGAAAATCTTGGGCTTGAAATGAAAGGGTCAGTCCAAAAATCTTTGGACTTATGCAATAGTTACTGGGTGTCACTATTGATTTTTAACCAAAGTTAATAAATACAAATGTTAGCATAATTATTTGGATAGTGGGGTGAATCTAAGAAACAAAATTTTCTCCCTTAGAAGGAGTAGAGTAACAGGACTTGAGGAGATTGTTGTATTGGAAAGTACTTAGAATACATATAGTTCAGAGAGAGTTATGAGGAGGATTGGGTAGACGGACAGCTCTCTAGGCAGGAGGCAAAGACTCTCAGAAGTGGGCTGAGGAGAAGCCCTGGGGTGGCTCAGTTGGTTAAGCATCAAACTCTCGATCTCAGCTCAGGTCTCCATCTGAGGGTTGTAAGTTCAAGCCCCCCGCTGGGTTCCATGCTGGGTGTGGAGCCTACTTTAAAAAAAGAAAAGAAAAGAAAAAGAAGATGTGGGCTGGAAAGAGAAGAGATGGTGATGAGTTGAAGTCAAGATATAGGAAACTGTCATAGAGAAATTGGAACTGGGGAACAAAAGGGGAGAGGGAGAGAAATGTATTTCCCAATTTCCATGCTTTTCAAACTATGGCCTCCAACCCTTAGCATTGTGCAGAGACCTATGAAGTTACAGATAAATCTGACACATTTCTGGGGAGTTCATTTTGATCAAAGTTTGGGAAAAATACATTGTTATTCTATTACAGTCACAAATATCTTAGGAGCATGAAATCTTAACATAAAACACTAGACTACAAAAATTTTTATTTTAGGTTTGGGACCTTTTGTGCTCCAGACTCAGACTATCCGGGGTTATAAATTCACTTTGCTGCTGCTATAAGGATTTAATGGGAGCAGCATTTGGGAAGTGCTGTTCTGACCTTGGAGACCTCCAGGAGGAGATGTCTGCTACCCAGGGGAAAACTGGGGGGAAGGCAAAGACTGTAGAAGGATCTTTCCCCAAGGTAGGTGCGATATTGTGATTTATGAGAAATGTGTATTTGGTCAAGTCCCTTTCCTGACAAGAGTTCCTATAACCCTTGGAATTTCCCAAGTGATAATGGCAGTAAAGGTATGTTTTTTATGTTAATGAGGTGACTGCGGAGGCTTCTAGGTACCTAACAATCTGGACTTGTTGCCAGTGGATCCAAACACGTGATTAGAGAGTTGGAGATTGCCCTCCCATCCTAGACCTCTTGAGACACAAGAGGGGCTAGAGACTGAGTTCAGTCACTATTGGCTGATGATTTAATCAGCCGTGTCTCTATAATGAAGCCTTCGTAAAATCCCCAAAAGGGTAGGGTTGGGGGAGTTTCTGAGTTTGTGAACATGTGGAGATTCAGGGTGTGTGGCGTACCTGAAGAGGGCATGTAAGTTCCTTGTTCCTCCCCATACCTTGTGCTATGGATCTTTTCTACTTGGCTGTTCTTGAGTTATATCCTTTTATAACAAGCCAATAATCTAATAAGTAAGCTGGTTTCCCAAGTTCTGTGAGCCACTCTAGCAAATTGCTTGAACCCAAGGACAGGTCATGGAAACCTCTAAATCATAGACAGACTTGTGATTGGTCTCTGATTTGGGGAGTGGGGCATTCTCGTAGATCTGAACCCTCAACCTTGAGATCTGATGCTATCTCTAGGTGGATAAGGTCAGAATTGGGTTAATTGTTTGGTGCTATTGGAAAAAACACACATCAAAATGGGTCAAAACAGATCCTTGCCTGTTATACCTGTGTTTACATAAGCTTGTCAAGGATCGAGAGCAGCGTTCCTTTACTGAGTTTCTGCAAGTCTTATATATGAAGAATGAGCAGGCCCAATCCCTTCTACAATTCCTCATGTTTACTCCTCATGCATCAGTCATTCGATGAATATTCATTTAATCTCTAACATGCCAGGCACAGCCTGATTGACACATCAGCTTGGTTCTTTCCCTGAATGCCTTCCTGTCTTGTCTATACTGCTCCTCAGAGGTGCATCTAAGAGTAAGCCCCATCCTCAGATATAGTTTGGACAATTCATATTGGGAATGAACACTCACCTTCCATGTTCAGGACATATGACTTCCGTCTAGACAGGCTAATGCTGTGTTGACTTACAGGAGGCTGCCTCTTACTGTGATTTCACTGTTGATTTGTAAGTCTGGATATTTCCCCCACTTACTCCTGTGGATTTATGTCTTCTCCTGAATTTGAGCAATTGCTCTTTCGCAGAGTTGGAACTTATACTTATCTACATGACAGCTCTTTCCGAGGCCCAGTCGGTGGCCTTAACCTGATGTGGTCCCTTTGGGTCCTGACTTGGATGTCAGTCTATTTGCCTACACCCATGGGCTGATGGGCAGGTTTTGAGCTTCTGCCTCCCTGTGCAGGCCTAGTGAAAGGTAGTGAAAGCTGATGAGCTGAATAGGAAGCACACTAGAGTTAGAAACCTTGTTCTTTGGGGAACTTAGAGCACACTCAGTCCAAGCAGATTCTGTGCTTTCTCTCAGTGACAATGGGAATTGTTAGCTGTTTTGCTGGCAAAATATGTGGAGTGATTTCACTGTGAATTTTTGTGAGGACAATGAATTTTAGAAGGTTGTAGAGGAAACACTGATGAAATGTGTTATTTTACAGATGACTGACTCTAAACATGTTTGTGTGTTTTTTAAATTTAGTACAGGTTTAAATTAGTTCTTTATCTTCATTAAAAATTTTTATTCATTACGAAGAAATGAAAAGTTCTCTTAGGTTCAGAGAAAGCAAAATAAAGATCTCTGATATAGTCATTTATAGGCCTACTTCGTCTCTATTTTGGGCCTTCAGCAAGATATTAATAAGCAGCAGCTGACAAATATTCAGACAATTTTGCCTTATTATGTTGGGAGACTGGCACAACAGAAAGGGCGCCAGGAATAGGTAATATCAGTCAGCCACGTGATCCTGGACAAAACCCCCCAGACATCAGTTTCTCCGGTGGTTTCCTTGTCTATTTCATGGGGTTTTGGTGTGAATCAACATACTGGGTATAAAAGTACTTTGCAGACTGCAGTTTGCTCTTCCAATGCCAAGGAATACCTACCTTATTCAGAGCCCCCATGCCTTCACATGTGATTGACTCACAAGCTTACAAAAGAGCATTTTATTATTTTTTTTAATTTTTAAAAAATTTAATAGCTTCAACAACAATAGTTTTTTATTTAGTAGCTTCAACAATATTTTTCTTACTTTTAAAAAATAAACATATAATGTATTATTAGCCCCAGGGGTACAGGTCTGTGAATCGCCAGGTTTACACACTTCACAGCACTCACCATAGCACATATCCTCTCCAGTGTCCATAACCCCCCAACCCACTCCCTACCCCCCCCACCCTCAGTTTTTTTTGTGACATTAAGAGTCTCTTATGGTTTGTCTCCCTCCCGATCCCATCTAGTTTCATTTATTCTTTTCTACCCCCCAAAGCCCCCATGTTGCATCTCCACTTCCTCATATCAGGGAGATCATATGATAGTTGTCTTTCTCCAACTGACTTATGTCGCTAAGCATAATGCCCTCTAGTTCCATCCACATCGTTGCAAATGGCAAGATTTCATTTCCAAAAGAGCATTTTAAATGGATGACATATTCCACTCAGGTGATAGAAAAGAAGAAAATTCAAATTGAAGACAAAAAGGAGATTGGTAATTAGAAGGAAAATGTTAGAAGAATGAGCAATCAGAAGCTCTTGGATCAATCAGCTTATGGTGTCAGGAATCTGAAGGTTGGTATGTCTCTTTGATGACATTTCATCGAAACAAAAAGGAAGAGTATTGGTAGTCGGAATAATGGCCAAGCTTGGTGTTTCTCTTTTTGGTGCTCAAATAGACGCTGCTGTTTTCCCGCCCCTTTGAGCTTGGTTGGTTTATCTTCCCTACAGCTCATTAATTTAGCTTGCTTCTTCACTTCTCAATACTGAAACACCTATACAAGCCTTTAACAACCCAAGTGTTGCAAGGAAAAGGACGCGGAGGAAAGGGGATGAAGCGTAGGGTCAAGTAAACAAAGAACTAAAGCCGATACATAAAAATGATCACAGCGATGCTGGTGGTTTGTCTGTAGGCCTTTGGCTCCTGTTTTTCTGTTCAGAGTCTGTGTTTGTCCACATGCCATGAAGTGATTGAATATATGTCCCTAGGCCTTATGCTTTTCAACTAGGGAGACCCTGAGACTCCACGAGGACACAAAAGAAAAGCATATATCCAACCCAAACTGTGAAAGGTGTAATTTCAATGTGTGTTTCCCTTCCCTTAACTTCAGGGAAGATGGAAGAAAAGTGGGACAGATTGAACATAAATATACTCACAAAGCAAATGCCCATATCCCAACACATATCATATTTTGACAAGTTTTGTAGGCCTTAAGCTGTGAGATGTTTAAGGGTCTTGTTTTTCATTCTGTTGACTTTAATTAGGCCCACAAGTTGGACAATTTATTGCTATTATCACTATTATTTTTTTTAAAAGATTTTATTTATTTATTTGACAGACAGAGATCCCAAGTAGGCAGAGAGGCAGGCAGAGAGAGGGGAGGAAGCAGGCTCCCTGCTGAGCAGAGAGCCTGATTCAGGGCTTGATCCCAGGACCCTGAGATCATGACCTGAGCCGAAGGCAGAGGCTTAACCCACTGAGCCACCCAGGTGCCCCCACTATTATTTTTTAAAGCCAATATTCTTAATAGGTAAGTTTCCCCAAACTCACTCAGCTCAACTTCACAATATTTAAGAGAAGATACAAACATATTTTTGTGAAAAGTCAACAGTATGGCCATAATGAGATATAGTAGAACAGTAACATATAAAAGGTCCTTTAGAAAATGGCTCTTTCAGGGGCACCTGGGTGGCTCAGTGGGTTGAGCCGCTGCCTTCGGCTCAGGTCATGATCTCAGGGTCCTGGGATCGAGTCCCACTTTGGGCTCTCTACTCAGCAGGGAGCCTGCTTCCTCCTCTCTCTCTGCCTGCCTCTCTGCCTACTTGTGATCTCTGTCTGTCAAATAAATAAATAAAATCTTAAAAAAAAAAAAGAAAATGGCTTTTTCAGAAATTCATAAAACATTTGAAAATGAGCCAAAAGGTTTCAGACTGTGGAGAGAGTGGAAGATTGCTCAAAAGGATGCATTTCAGCATATTTTGGTAGATTTAAATGAAGGGGCCAGAAATTCCTGATCATTTGTCTTATTTGTCTGCTAGCTATTTTAATGAATGTTCTCAGCATTTATTTGGATTTCTGATTTCCTCACCAATCTGCCTGTTAAAGATGATATTTTTAAAGCAAAAGTTCATGTACATAGGGTACAGTGGTCAAATGTGGGAATGCATTACCTTGTCTTCACCCCCTCTCCCTTTTCCCCAAACTCTTAAGTCTTAGAGATTGTAAGTGCCTCTCCAGTGGGGCTCTAGAACACTACAGAATGTGTGGGGTATGTCTGAAGGGGCTCTTCTTGGCCAAGGAGATTTCAGGTCTTTTATGAAGCTACTTGGGGTTCCCAAAATACACATCCAGAGTCAGCATCAAAGAACATGGCTGGGTCTGGGAAGACATCAGTAAGATGTTTGGAATACCCCTGCCAAAATGTCTCACCCATCTGATTTGGCCCAAGGAGTTTATAGCTTCAGAACTTTAGTTCCAATTCAGTACCTTGCTGGCTCCTTGCTCAAGGAGAATGCTAGGGACAGCAATCAGTCATTGGCTGGATTTTGTTTCTTCTGTTTTTGAAATCTTCTGGCTTTTTTGTTTTCTTTGAAATTTCCTTTCTTGTGGTTTTGTTTTGTTTTCTGTGGGAACTATTTCTGTTCTTAATATTTACAGATGAAGACTTCTTGGATGCATGGACTTAATACATGATTACTTAACACCCCTCATGTTTTCCCAGTTGGAGCCACTGAGCAAGTTCTCCTGTGATGAAACATTTCAGGACTGTAACATGCCTTGTAACTAATTGCCACCTCATGCTGATACAGGATGGTGTGTAATTTCAATTTAAAGGACATTAATATGGAACAGAAACAATATCATTAGGAGGGAAATCCAGAGCATAAAATTTCTTCAGAACATATGAAAAAGAATTTAGCTTTACCACATTTTACATTCACATATTATGATGGCAGGGCTGACATAGACATGGGAGAAGAAAATTTACAGGCATCTCCTAAATAAGAAATAATCTAATTGTTAGTAAAAATGATAGGCCCCTGAAAGTATAGAGTCTGCTTACATGAGTTTGTAGATGCCTTCTGGAATCAGAAATGCCAAGAAGTTTTAGCTTTCTTTTCCCCTACCACATTTCTCGTCCTGTTGTTAATACATCTCTTTTTAGGGATACCAGTTGAGACCTACTGGTTTCTCTTGCCTTGAACAGGTGTTTGTCTTTATACCCACTTCTGGAAAGAGAGAGATAAGCAAAAACATTTGTAATTTGCTCTTTCAGACCTCAGAAGGTAGAAAGGCCTGTGGTCCTCTGAGGATGAGAGAAGGAATGGCTAGAGTCTCAGAAGGAAAGAACTCTTAGGAGGTGCCATGTCCTGGGGTTGATCATATTTTGCCAGCTCAAAGATCTTGGTTGGGGCAGTTGGTCAGAAAAAGAGAACTTCTATACAGCTGTTTGATTTTCCCTCTTTAGATGATACATGTAGGTAATTACTTCTTTCAATAAACAAGGATACAACTAGATTTTGGCTGAAGTAGCCAGTTGTCAGCATGGCGAGCTTGAAGGCTTCCTTCTGATCCTGTCTCCTCCTGTCTACTCACCACAGGCCCTTCAACTATTCCAGTTCTCCCCTTCTTGGGATAGGCAGTGATTTCCAACACCCCACTTGACATCTGAGTCATGTGGAGAGGATTTTTAAAAATATACTGGCATCTGGGTTCCACCCTGGAAATATTAAGTCAGAATATCTATGAATGGGCATAAGCATTTGATAATTTTTGAAGTGCTTCCAATGATTCTAATGTGCAGGGCTGAAAATTCAATTAATCTCTTCTTTTAAAAGGAAACATTTTCTGGCAGAGGAAATACATGATGTCACTGTAAGCCATCAAAATCATTGATGCCTTTGCTGGAAGCCTCTGGCAGGAGATGGGCCTAGGGCTCCTTAAGACAGGTGGTTGAGGTTGAGGAGAATTGTACAGGAAAAGTGAGAGAGAAAATGCCCATGATTCTGGGACATCAGGGGTCCTAGAAGACGAAGTTGAAAGTCAGGGCAGACAAGAAGGAAGATTTGAAAAGGGAGGGAGAAAAGGCCCATGGAAACACAATTCATTTATTTCACAGTTTTTCCAGGGCAACTAATTACTGGAATAGGAAGTGGGGGTACAGGGAGGGAGATTAATTTAGTACTTCCTTGGCTTGGAGGTCAGGTGATGTAATTCACTGTAGAGGCTGAAAAAGATATGGGCAAATAGTTATCTTCAAAATTTGTTTGACTGCAGGCATACCACCCAGGGAAAACCACCCAGGATCTTTTTTATTTTCAAGGGAATGAACAGTCATCATTAGTGTACTATAGGCCAGTAGGAAAAAAGAAATTTCTTTCTTACCTAAAATATAGGCCTGATAAAATTCTCTTTTGGGGTATGGTTCTCAATTTTACAGTTCTGAGTAGCTAAATCAACCATTCTCAGAGTAATTCAAGGCGGATTGGCAATTTATTTCGCAAAATATAACAGGGCTCCATTGTAACAGTAGGTTAAAATGAGGGGCTCTGTGGAACGTAGCTAGAAAAAATCATGAAGAGCAATCAAAGCAGCACTAAGCAAAAAGCTAAAATCTAAAGAGTCCTGCTCTCCTGATGAGAAGTTTTAGAAAATCAGGGATATTTCATTAATGTGGTTATTTGTAGATAATTTTTCTTTCCATTAATATCAATTCAATTAGTTCTTCATTTTATCCATTTATTTTCCCCAAAATATAGGCTAGGTCATTGAAAGTAGAATTTAAGGATGCCTGGCTTGTGTATTTATTTATTTTTTAAATTACTATCTCTGAAATTGGATGTGTCCTAAAATAAATAGGGCTCTTATTCAGAGAAGGAGGGTTGCTCTCCCAGGCCTTACCAATCTTCTCTTTCCTCCATGTTCAAGATCCACTGTGTCCAAAAGCTTCAACGTACTCTTCTAATTGACTCATCTCTGGTGGCAGCATTCCAGCATAAATGCTGAACTTCACTCCTCAGAGAATAACAGCTGCTGGGGTCTTGCCCTTTGTGCCGATACACCTCCCATTAGCTGGTCTTCACACCAGGTGCCATTGTGGAGCAGTCCTGGACTGATGTCCCCAAGTCCTGGAGGTGGAGAGAGCTAGATGACTGTCATAGAAGTTCTCAAGGCATGCGGTTGACCTCCTTTTTATATTTCAGAAATACTTTTCTATGCTGAAGTTTAAAAGCTTAGAATTCTCTTAATGTTGAACATATAGGATCTAATAGGTTGCCTGGGAGACCTCTCCTGTAGCCATCAGTTTCTGCTTGGACGCCATAACAGGAACCTTTCTCTTGCTGAGGCAGTCTGTCTGTTATTTTATAGTTAGAAGGTTTCCCCCCCAAACACACACATGTTATTGAGCATAAGAGGGGTTCCCAGGGGTGCCTGGGTGGCTCAGTCGGTTGAGCAACCAAATCTTGGTTTCAACTCAAGTTATGATCTTGGGGTCCTGAGATTGAGGCCTGCATCATGCTCGGCACTAAGTGTGGGGTCTGCTTGAGGTTCTCTCTATCTTTCTCTCTCTCTCTGCCCCTGCCTTCTCTCTAAAATAAGTAAATAAATCTTTAAAAAAAAAAAAAAAAAGAGGGACCCCAGTGTCCCAAGGCCTCTGGACTCCCAGGGAACCTCCCTCCTTGGAATCACCAAATACCCAGAATCTAGGACTTTATCTTGACTGACAGCAAGTGTCCTGTCCCTTTCTCAAATTCTTCTGAGGAACCCTGGGATTGTGCACATTCTTCTTGGTTCACTTCTCACTTCCTACTTCATAGGCCTGCTTCCAACCTCTTCTACCATTTTCCATGTACCATCTTGGTGTTTCTGTCCATGCTTGCAGCTCTCTTGGATTCATTCCATGTCACATTTGGACACTGACCATTTTTCAATTCCCAAAACACGGTACCATCCAGACAGTTGTAAAACTTTACCAAGTATCTGAGAATGACATAAGGGAATTAGCATGCTGGAAGGACCACTTGCCATGGCTTAGTACTCTAGTAGTACTCAGGCTCCTACCGGTTGTGCTCTTCATTGGTCCCCGTGTGCTGCCATTTTGCTGGGCCCAGCACTCCAGCTTAAATTTCACTTCATCATCTGCAACCCCTGAGTTCCAGAGGCCACAGCTACCGCTCGCTATCTCTCCCCCTACTTCCATTATAAGACTCTCTTAAAGATGTCTACAGTGAAGGTAGCTTTTCACATTAATAAGCAGAAAAATTAACATCTCTGTTTGAAGCATTGCATTTGGAATACATCCCAAAGCTGAAGGCTAGCACAAGGATGACAAATGGGTACTTGCCTTAAAATTACTTACAGAAATTACACTGGGAGCTCTTCCTATGGATAAATTCTATCTTTACCTTTAGAAGCACAGGAAGTACATTGCTGGCATTTTATCCCAGTTCAGGCTGTCAAAGGTTCAGAAACACTGGGGTCTGGTCACGGGCTTACCAACTGCAGGTTCTGTGTATTTTAATATTATGCTAATAATACTGATATTATATGTTAATATTAATCACTTATAATAGAATTAGATATAATTATATTAATATGTTACTATGCTATTAGATTCAATTAATGTCATTAAATTAATATTACATTAAAATTAAGGGAAACTAATTTTGACTTGAAATCCTCTTTCCATTATTTGCCACATTTGCTTCTAGTTTTGCCCAATGAAATTAAGATTCGATCAAGTCTAATCCCTTTTCTATGTTCAGATATGAAGAATAAACTCTTGTCTCTCCAAGTCTGTTCTTGAAGAAATTTAACCTCGATGGGAATGAAGGAGGGCACTTGTGGTGAGCACAGGGTGATGATGTATGGAAGAGTTGGACCACTATACTGTACACCTGAAACTAATACTACATTGTATATTGACAACTGGAATTTAAGCAAAAACTTGAAAAAAAAAAAAAGAAACTTAACCTCACGTTGTCACAGTTTTAGCATGGGCGTTAGGGCTATTTTATACTGTGATCATTAATCCAAAAAAATATAGAAATAGGCCAAATTAGGATTTAGGAATAAGCAGAATCTTAGAGGCGAGGTCATCTATTCTAGCTTCCAGCTTATTGGTATTCATGGTGTGCTTGAAAATGTAGAATTTTTTGTTTTGTTAAAAGAATTAAAGATCTATTTCCAGAAGAATTCCTCTGCAATCCTGTAAATGTTGTACTACAACCTTTATCTTTTAACTTTGCTAAAGGAAAAGAGAGATTTCCAAAGAATAGCTTAGTAAATGTTATCGCAGTGCTTTCACATGATTTTTAAATATTTGTTATTGGTACAATGTGAATTAAAGACTTTATGGTTTTTCTTAACTTAGAAAAAGCCTGTAGCTCCGTAGCTTATGTGAATGCACAATAAAGAGCATACACAATATAAAGTGATGACCATGGATTATTTGTACACGTTGCTTAATTTTTTTAAATCTGGGACTTTCTGGTTATTTTTTTGTGAGTGATTTTTAGTTAAATTTCACTGAGTTCAGAGATTACAGATTATATAATTTTAATAATTTGAATTTTGTTGAGATGTTCATTATAGCATAGCATATGAATATTTTTGGTAAGTATTTCTTATGCGTGTGCCAGAAAGTACATGAAGAGTGCCGTGTAGTGTAGTCTAGTTTATATGACAGTTACTTCATATTTGTTAATTGTGTTGTTTCTATCTTTGCATCCTTCCCCCACCATGTGTGCTATTATTTACTAAAAGACGTTGTTAAAATCTCTCACTGTGATTGCACATATGTGTATTTTTCTTTTCAGTTCTGCCAATTTTTGCTTTATATGCTGTGAAGGTATGTTATCAGGTATGTATTATTTTATTTGCTTTATCTAACTCATGGATTGACCTATTTCTCCTTAAAAAATGTTTCTTTTTACCTCTAGTCCTTCTTTTTGCTTTTTGGAAGTTGATTATTTTTCCTTCTCTAGCTGCTTTTAAGATTTTCTCATTGTCTTTGATTTTCAACTGCGATATACTTAAATAATTTTCTGTAGATTTTTATTGCTGAGTTTATATTATCTTTTAAATCTACAATTTGATTTCTTTTATCAATTCCAGAGCATTTTCATCCTTTACTTTTTTCAGATATTACTTCTGTCCCATTGTGTGTCTCCTCCATTTCTGAGATTCTGGGTATATATATGACAGGCCTTATCACTGTATTCCACAACTCTCACTATTCTTTTTTTATGTATCCTCTTTTTCCTCCTCTGGGCTTCAGGATGGACATTTTAAATGTTCCATATTCAAAATCATGACTACTCTTTCTGTCTGTTATTGAAACACATCTGTTATTGTTAATTTCAGTTATTGTATTTTTTGGTTCTAGAAATTTTATTGGATTTTTTGAATAGATTTCAGTCCTCTGGTGAGATTCTCCACATGGTCATCTGTTTTCTTGAAACCTAACAGTTAAAATTCAGGTCTCTTAATTTCCCTTAGCTTGGATCACCTGTGGGTATGTTTTTATTTTATTTTCTTCCCTTTGGCCTGCCTCTTGACATATCCTAGTTCTTGGTATATCTTCTAGTTTTTAATTGAACACTGGAAGTTCACATACATTCATAGATATTATGAGAAACTATTAGAGACTCTGAATGATGTTACCTTATTCTGGAGAAAGGTTTTTTGATGTGCAATGAGGGTAGGAGCATATCGTTTCTATCCAAATGGGGACTAAATTGATTATAGTCTGATGTCTTTGTAAGATCTAGTTTATTTCTAGTTTGCCCTTACTTCTAGGTATACTCCCTACAATATTTTCCAGGACCCCTCTAATTGGGCAGGGATTCATTCCTGAGTTTTACTTTCCCAATACCATCCAAGAGGCCTACCTAACTTCTTACCCTTTTGGAAGCTTTTTTTGTCATCTACCTTGTTTGGCCTGCACATCTTACATTGAGAGAGTGTTTAAAGGGAAAAGTAGCTGAGACTATTGTACTCAGTTGTCTTTACTCTCCTTCAGGATCTTGGTTTCTCAAGTACTGGTTCCTTTGGTAGGCCTGTGGTTCAAATCTTCTTCTTCCTCATATAGAGATACCAGTTGTTTGAATTTATGGTCCACCATAAATTCAGGATGATCTCATCTGAGATTCTTAATCACATCTGCAAAGAATCTACTTCCAAATAAAGGTCACATTCACAGGTACGTGGGGTTAGGATTTGAACATACCACTTTTGGGGATACTCTTCAATCCTATGCACTCACTTACACAAATGTGAAACAAATTATAGAACATCTATGTCAACAAATGTGTCAACATCCCATGCTCCACTGGAAGATCATGGTATATGCCTAAGAATTTTACCCTCCCTAGACCGTCTATAGCAACTTGAAAGTTGCTGATAGGAAATGCGCTGGACAATATTTAATTTCTTACCAAGCTTGGCTTAACTTAGAAGCTGGTTTCACATCAGCTGGAGGAACTTCTTTAGCCTCATCTAATGCCAACTCTGGTGGCTCCCCACGGTGCTGGATATGGTTTTACCACCTGCTGCATAAAGCAGTGATTTCATCTAAGAAGTAAATGTACTTGCAAGCCCCAGGCCTGGCTGAATGGCAAAACCCAACCTCCCACTCTACCTCTTATGAATGCCTACTGTTATGGGTTGAATCATGTCCTCCCAAATTCATATGTTGAGGACTTTACCTCTAGCTCCTCAGCATGTAACTTTCTTTGGAGACAAAGTCTATAGAGAGGCAATCATGTTAAAATTAGTCATTAGGGTCGGTTCTAATCCAATATGACTGGTGTCCTTATAAACAGAAGAAATATGGAGATAAACAAGCACATCGGGAGAATAAACGTTCTGTGAAAATGAAAGCAGAGATCAAAGTGATGTTTCTATGGGCCAAGAATCATGAAAGCTTATTATAAGAGAACCAGAAGTTCTGGGAGAGGCATGGGACAGATTCTTCCTTAGCCTGGATGACAGCTTGATCTTGGACATCAGGCCTCCAGGACTGTGAACATAAATTTATGTTATTTAAACCACTCAGTTTGTAATATTTGCTTATAGCAGCCCTAGGAAAGTAATCAGATGTACATTTCTCATTTTCAAGTTCTAGAGTAATGAATTTTCTCATTAGGATTGTATGGCAGAATAGTAAATTCAGAAATGTATAGACAGAGCTATATTTTCCACACTGTACATTTCTTAGTCATTCAGGTTTATTTTTCTTATATAGCAACAGGTTGTCATTGTTGATAAGATGCAAGGGATTTGCCAGGTGCTATTCTACCTCTGGTCACTGGAACATGTGGTTTGCCCATCTCCCCAGCAATAGAAGAAGTGAGAGAATGTCTACCCAGGCTCATAATGCTTTTGTAATTCTGGAGGTTAATAAATTACACTAGTTTTGAATAGAGACAATTTTGCACAGTTAATGCCATAGAATAGATTTCCAAAAACACTGCAAGGGTATCTCTTACTGCCAGTGGTAGGTTTGCCAGTAGAGAGATGAGTAATTAGAACAATCTAAGTCTTGCTGTTATTTATTGAAAATTGGATTTAGGCAAGGCTTGCAGTGCTTTATAGTTGCTTCCAGGAAAAAAAAAAAAAAAAGACAAAGTAAATGCAGTGTCTGTTTTGCTTTTAGGATTTTGGAATGGTGACCATGAAAAGACTCTCAGGTTAAGTTTTGTTTTGTTTCTCTTCCAGAAGACTTATCCAATAGTTACTTCACCACTTTGGAGTTAAAAAAGAACAAAAATATTTGGCCATACTGAAAAAGGTTTCTTTTTCTTTCTTTTCTTTCTTTCTTTCTTTTTTCTTTTCTTTTCTTTTTTTGGTCTATTTAGTTATGGATCCCAAACAAGTTTTGATACAGCAGTTTTACTTGATACTTAAAGGAAAACGATTTCCACATGTAAGAATTGTCTCAAACTTAACAGGGTAACACTCAACAAACAGGCACAGGAAATAACATTGGGACAAGATATTCACATGTGTTGTAATGACGTGCTTTCACATGGAGTCTTTGAAGTTCTCAGCACAAATCCTCTATCTGAACTTCCCTGAAGATCAATGAACAGTCTAAAGGAAAATAGCAGAGAAGACATTTTCAGATGCAGATTCCATTTTGTTTCTCAAAAAAATTTATTCTAGAATAATACCACTTTGTCAGGGTAATGCACCTGGCAATCCAAAAGTGGTCTTAAAGAAACATCTAATGTGAACCCAAAGAAAGGGAGATGTCAACTATTTTTAAATTTCTCTGAAAAATAAAGGGTTTATTACCAGTTATGATTTCCTTGATGAATGGCAAGCATGGTGGCAATAGGATGATGTATGATGAGAGTGAAGCCTATTCTTGGCTAAAAGGAGTAAGGACTGATGAAGAACTGTTATCTGCTGGCCCAATGTAACCAGACACAACACAGGAGAAAATGCAATGACTGAAATTATACTGCAATGCTAACAATTAATCATTATATAGATGGAAAGGAAATGGAGAAGAAAAATGGAAGGACAGGTTTCTGTTGTTCCTGGGTTATATCTTTAAATACAACCACCACAAAGAGAAGTGCACCTCCTTCACTGAAGGCTCTTGGGAGAAGCAGGGAAGGGAGTTCTCCAATTCCAATCTTACCAGAAAATTCCTCTTGCCAAGGGTAGCACTGTATGAACACAGCCAGCCCCCCATAGTTCTCATAAATAGGCACATTTCTCATCAAATCTGTAAGACACCAATAGTTTTAATATGCTTTCTTGGTGACTGCTCAAGGCTTTTGAAGGTGGGACCTCTGGAGCTCTCAAAAGCACAGTTCAACACACACTAACTCCTGAGTTCTCATAGTGGTTTCAAGGAAACAAATTTCAACCAAGATTGGGAGAGACTGTCATTGTATGGTTTCCTTTGAATACCAAATAGAACTGTTTTGATCATTTCAAACCAACCTGGATAGAAAGAAAAAAATGTACACATAAGCAGATAGTAATTGTTGTTTGGACTTGAATAAACATCGTACCCAACATGTGAAATAATGTATTTCTGTATGGATGGAATTAGAAGCTTCATGTTTCAAAGAGCTGCTCAGAAAACTCAAAATGAATAACCCAGTGACCCTGCTTTACATCTTTATTTTATGCTCTCCAGAGGAAAGAGTTTAAGGCATGTGTTCAAAACCCTGGTGTGGGAGCACCTGGGTGGCTCAGTCAGTTAAGCATTTGACTCTCAATTTCAGTTCAGGTCATCATCTCAGGGCTGTGAAATTGAGCCCCACATTGGGCTCCATGATTCTCCCTCCTTAAAGTAAATAAATAAATTGTAAAAAAGATTCCAAAAGCATTTCCAGACCTTTGTCCAAACATATATATTTAATAGAGCTGTCATCAAGGTCTATTTATTTTTCACTTAATATGATTATAAATATGTTGTGTATTTGGAGGTGGCCATCTAAATTGCATTTTTTAATTGGAGAAGAATATCTCTTTATGGTTAAATAATATTCCATTTTATGTATATATATGTGGTATATTTTTATGCATATTATGTATATATATATTATGTATATTGTGTATATGCATCTTCTTTATCTTTTCATCTAAAACAGATGCTTGGGCTGTCCATAATTTGGCACTATAAATAATGTTACAATAAACATAGGGGTGCTGGTACCCCTTTGAATTAGTGTTTGGTACTTTTTGGGTAAATACCCAATAGTGCCATCACTGAACTGTAGAGTAGTTTTATTTTTAACTGATAATATAGAGAATTGTTGAATCATTATATTGTATGCCTGAAACTAACATCACACTGTGTGTGAGCAGTGGAATTGAAATTGAAAAACAATAAATAAAAAACTAAGAGTATCTTATTGTGCAGATGAGCCATCACCTACTTAACCGAAGGAATGTCTTTGTGTTTTTCACCCCACCCACCTGTCTTTCTTCCCAGGGTTGATGATGCTTCAGAGAACAATGTCCCATGCATGTTCTATTCTCCTGCAGAAACACGTTCTTGGCTTGTCCTCTCTGCATGATGCAACAGGCATGGGTGTTTCTGGTGTTCTTTCTGCATGCTGCCTGTCACCCCTGGGTGACATTCTGGGCCCGTTAGCTATACTTTCATGGTGGCAAGGTTTACCATGTTGTCTGTCTTCTTTACGATAGCTCTGTGTTGGAATTTGTCCTTTATGCTCCTGTCTCTTACCATACCTCTTTTTCTCTACCTCCAGTTTGGAAAACCCGTTTGGTAAGTGTCTTGGAGTGACGGCTTTTTACCTCTCCAGCGACAGTGTTGCATCAAGAACAGGATGCCTGCAGGAACAGCGGGGTGGGGGGAGGCGGGGAGGGGGAGAAGAGCATTCCTGGGAATGTGCGATGTGATTGACATCCTCAGACTCCCTGTGGAATCTTCAGTAAAATCTCATCGCTCACTAACATCTGTTGTGGTTAATTTTATTTTTGAGGAATGTGAGCACTGAATACCTCTTGAGTTCAGATGACTTGGAGCTGGACAACAGCCATATCTACATCCGTGGCCACACCCTCAGCCTCAGGAGCCCCCGTCAGCCCACAACCAACACTCAGGCTCGGCAGTGCTGGCACTGTTGGAGACTCTGTATTTTGGATTTATCCTCACCCTCATGAAATCGTTTCCTTTCGTTCGTTCCTCTTTGTCCACACTTAGGTTCATCCTGCAGACATTCTGTTGAGTTCTTACTATGCGTTAAGTGCTGAAGGGATGATAAAGGGAGGTAATGTTTGTATTCTTCTTTACAGCTTAAAGTGCCGTCATGTGCATTAATCTCTTGGGTATGATATGAGCTCTGCTCAAAAGTAAATTAGGGTGACATAAGAAAAATGCCTTGTGTAACTGAAGTCGGGAGCTTGTGCCAAATGAAACGGTATGCAGTGGGGCAGGTGTTAACCTTATCATGAGAGCAGGGTTTTAAATAAGCAGAAGACAGTTCTTCAAAAAGGCAAAATGGATTAGACTTAATGCTTTGTATGAATGAAGGGATTCCAAATGAGTGGTCATGTGTTTTTTAATAGACCAAGAAAAAGACGCTATTCAGAAAAATAAAGAATTAAAATGACGGACAGCTTTACTTGCCTATTTTTGTCCTTTCCTAAATGTACTTCTTTATGGAGAAAAGAGTGATAATGACAACCCATGGAAGTGACAGGCACTTGGGGTCGAGGGGTTGCTCTGGGCCTGCCAGGAAAGCTTTTGTTTGCATTTGCTGCTCTGGCCTGCAGCTAAGCAAGTCTGTAATTTTAGCTCTTGAAATAGCATTCAGTTCAAGGTAAGTTACCAAAAAAAAAAAAAAAAAAAAAAAGAGAGAGAGAGAGAGAAGCATCTGTCTCTTCTGAATACATTCTGGTTTTGACAAACTTGTCTTCTCTATTTTGTGGTTCATATGGGCTCAGGCTTGCATGGGAGCCACATAAAAATCCTTGGATATTCACTCTGAAATTAAAGCTCTCAGGAAAAAATAATCCATGGGAAAACGAGGGCCATGGAATAAGATGTCTCTGTTTGGTGGTCCCTAGGATTCAAAAAAATACTTTTGGCACTGCAGCTGAGACAGAACATGTCAGGACACTCTATCGTGAGGCTATTTCTGTGTAGTTAGGAGGGTACTGTATTTCAGTTTGGGAATCATGAAATGCTGGTGGCTGGCTTCCAGACAGAACCTGGTGGCCATGGACGTTCCAAGGAGGGTTTGGAATTGCTCGGTGCCCTGGTAGTCCAAGAAAATCATCACAAACAGTTCTGGCAATTGGTAGAATACGCATCAAATTCAGAGAAATTGAGTCTGTTGAATATAAAAAAGGAGGAACAAAATCCACTCCTTTATGGAGGGGAGAACTCTTCCATTTACAACGTAAAGCGGATGGTCTGTGTGCCTTCTATGTAGACTGTTCCTCTTCCTGGTCCAGCTCACCAGCAAGGCGGATAGTTGGTTTATAGCCAACCTGAAGAGCAAAGGCCACAAGGTTTGCTTTGCTAAGTTGTCCCTCCTGTCACATATCTACACGACTGCATGACTGCAAAGCGAGGCTACCAGCTTCCTCCTTAGCATTTGTTCATGCTGGCAAAGCAACCAACACACACTTACTGAGAGTCAGTGATGCGCTAGACACCTTGCTAGGGTGACTGTGCTGCCCACAAAGGCCACAGTCCCCACCTTCATGGAGGGTACGGAGGGATCCACTTGTCTTGCCTATAATGGATGGTTCAACAGCTTCATTTTGTGCATTCATTTAAGGATGTGAAGGAGCAGACAAGAATACGAGGAGTGCCTAGTGGAGTGGGGGCTTCCCAGTGAGTGTGCCAATGCCAGCTGGCTGACAGGGGCACTGAGACACTGCCCTCCTCCCCTTATCAGTGGCTGGATGGGTCCCGGAGGGACCACAAGCAGGGTCTGGTCTCACTGGGCTCTCTTTCATCTCAATCCTCTCAGGACATGTCACCAGTCAAGTGTCATTTCTCTGTCACTGCAGAGAGTGTGGGAGGTTGGGAGGTTGGGAGGTACTGTGCAGAGGACTGATTCTGGGAGAAGATGATGGCTAATCCAAGACTTCAGTTTCAAGAAAGAAAATCTAGGCAGAGGCTAGAGCATAGGGTGGAGATCAGAGATCGGTCCTGTATGATGTCTAGGCAGCAGTCAGACTTTGATCCAGATCGAACGAAGGGGCAAGAATAAGACGGGAGGGTGGGAGATGTGCTGACAAGGGGATGAAGACCCTGATAAGGTGCTCGGACTTTCTAGCCAAGTCTGAGTGGCGTCACTGAAGGATCACAACCAGAGTGACCACTCAGGCTGGTCTGTTTCGGGGCGGAGAGGGAGGATAAGAACAGGCCAGCACGTGAGCTGAGTGAGCACACTGCAAGGTTCGAAAGGATCCAGGGCAAACGTGATCAAGGCCTCAACCAAGACAAAACAATTGTTAGTTAAACATCTTTTGCAAATTGCACAGTGAACCATAAAATCGGACTTTGAGATATGTTGGGGAAGAGCGCCTGTATGAATTGTAGATAAGATCTGTATCTACCAATTAGGGCAGTTGAACGTGTTATTGATTCTTTAATTTCAGGCCACAAAGAAATCACGACATGAAGTTAGAAGGTTTCAGGCTAAATTAAAAAAATCCCCTTCTTCCCCTCCCCCCTCCCCCTTCTCCTCCCCCTTCTCCTCCTCCTCCTCCTCCTCTTCCTCCTCCTTCCTTTCTTCTTCTTCATAAACAGTGGATTTGGCTCAACAGAGGAGAATGCTTCTCTAAAACCGCACAGAAAGTGTCTGATGTAGACACATCAGGGATAGGTAGGACAGTCAAACTAGAAGGAAAAAGGAGGGGGTGATCTCTGTGCTGCTTCTGTCCTTGGGAACTTTATTCCTCAAGTGTGATGGTTAATCCCATATCTGAGGATTTGTGCCTTCTTTCTCCTCACTCTCTGGTGTCGTGGCCGACTGCATGTTCCACATCCTCACTGAGACCCTGGACGCCACTGGCATGCAGACCTGTGGAATGATGTTACGTTAGGACTATTCTGGAACTTTTAGGCAAACCTAAGTCTTGGACAAAAGTGTATCTGCTTCTAAACCATACTGTAGTGGAATTTTATAGAGTCTTGGTGAATGCCTCAAATATATTAGTGTGAGGTTCCCTAGTTTGGTAGCATCTGGAGATTTTGTGACCAATGAAAGTGCCCAAACCAAAGATGATAGCACAAGAAGAGATGATTTGGTTTTATTTTGATATGAGAAGCCCTGTTCTCACTGAAATTGCTTAGAGCACGTGCTGGCATATTCTGCTCGGGAGGTCTTTAAGAACGGCACGGAGCCAGTTCCTGTGTGCACAGAGGCTAAAACAGGTCTCACCTAAAGAAGAGGAGTGGACCTCATGACCTCTTAGCTATTTTTCATCCTAAAATTTCTAATTTTTTAATGAACCTTTTATTCAGCCTAACACAGGATCCAACAGAATAAGGTTTTTGAGAATAAGCTTTTGAAATTAGTATGTTGGGTTATTGCTAGAAGCTCTTTGAGTAATGAAATGTTTTCTTTCAGGAGCTGGGAGTGAAACACTCACCAAGAGATTTCTTCCAGGCAAAGTCGCCACCTGTGACTATTGTTACTTACAGTCACTTGAAGGCTGTTGTAATTATTAACTAATTAGGAGGTGGAAAAGGAGACCTGTCATTTTCATTTTTCTCCAGGCACATAGCCCTCATCAATGTTGGCTGTTGGCATAGATAAAGAAGACTTCAGTTGGGTCTAAAATGGGGGCACATTTTGGAGGCAGATCAAATGGAGGTTTAGTCTCTTTGCCTTAAGAGTGATGTGTGTCATCTTTAAGTGAGCTTCGTGACCAGTGATGGGGTTTATAATCTCTCTGGAGCAAGAGGTAAGTGCTAACTAGGAGCAACTTTTGACATGAGCTTCACACAGTAGGCTGGGGGACGGGGAGGGAAGGGAAAGGATACATCACAGAGGGAACAAGCACATGGATGTAGGCTGTTGGATATTTATTCCTTCAACAAATATTTATCATGGTCAACTAGATGCCCGATCTCATCCTAACCTCTGGACACAGCAGCAATTAGAAGAACAAGTTCATACCTTTCTGGAGCTTCTTTTCAAATGAGAGTGCTCCAAGAATGTTAGTCAGTATGATGCATTTGGTACCAGACATGTGGGAGATACCTTGGGTTCAATGGTGAAGGGCCATCACAGGTTGGGTCAAGGAACTCAGGCTCCACTCAGGGAGCTCCCCTAGGAAATAGCTCCACGGCCCTGGCTTTGGTAGTCACCAAACCTGTAGTCGCTCCCTCCCAGTTATTTCTGGGAGCAAATCCCTTGAAACGGCTCTTAGGTGTCCACACAAGTTTTCAACAGCCATCCCCACACCAAATTTACCCAGTTTTGCCTTTCCTGTTATGGCTTGGGCTCACACTGCCCGTGGTAGAACCTATCATGTTCCTAGGGAAAATGTTGGCTCCACCATTCAATCCTTGCCAAGATGGGGTAAGAGGGCTCCAATCACTCCCGAAGTTTTCACTCATCAGGACATGCCCATTGGGCTGGTTTCCCAAGAAAACTGCCAGCTTTCTGCCCATATGAATTCTACCCTTACCATTCCAGAACGTGCCAGAGGGTTGTTAAGTGAGCATGTGTGTTTCAGCCTGAGGGCTTTCTCTTGGCTTCTCTGTGCAGGTCAGAAATTCTGTGAATAGGGGATCTAGGGGCACTTCTCAGCTGATGATGGATGGGAGTTGAGGACAAATACCTCGACTTCATTTTGACTTTGATATTTTGCTCTGTAAATTCTAGTTGCACTGGCTTCCTGGTGTGGACCCCTGGTCTTGTCAACTCAGGGAGACTGCTGGTTTTATTTAGGTGCCCTTTCCTGCAGACAGGAAGCTTTCTAGGCCATAACCTGGTGCCATTGTAGTGTTCTTCTCCTATAGTCCTGATCCTGAACTGCCTGTTGTGTTGTCCAGCTTTTCCGTTACTTAAGATCAACTTCATTCCTTATTACTCCATCATGGTTGAAAGTGGAAATCTCTAATGTCAGTGTTCAGTGAAGAAGCACAGTCTTCCTAACAAAGGTACTCTAACGACCGAATACCCAAGTGGGGCAACTGAGCTTTAACCTTTTATCTTCATCTTAAATGGAAGGAAATGGAAATGTTCATCTCAAATGAACAAACAAACAAGGAAGCCTCCGAAACAAACAGAAACAACTTGAAATGGATCAAAAACCTAAATATAATAGCTAAAACTGTAAAACCCTGAGAAGCAGCACAGGAGTAAATCTGCACAGCCTCGTGATAAGCAAAGATTTCTTAGAACACAAAAAGTGCTAATCACAAAATTAAAATACTGATCAATCTCATCAAATTAAAAAATTTGCTCTTCAAAAGACACTATTAAACAATGAAAAGATGAACTACAAATTTGGTAAAAATATTTTTGTGTATATACATAGCAAAGGACTTGCATCTAGCAAGTAAAAAAGCACTCTTATGACTCACTAACAAAAAGATGAACAACCCAATAAAATTAAGGTTAAATATTTCATTTGTCTCCTAAAAGGGGGAAAAAAATTGTAAGAGCCAGTAAAATCTGGCTGAAAAGCTCATGAAAAGCTGCTTGATATCATTATTCATTGGGGAAAAGCAAATTAAAACCACAGTGAGATACGACTGGTCCCCTACTAAAACGGCTAATATTTGAAACCGGATAATATCAAATGTTGGTGAGGATATGGGACAGTTGAGGCTCTCGGATATTTCTGGTGCGTGGGTACACCAGCAACCTCTGTAGAAAATAATTTGGCCATTTCTTATGAAGTTACTCACATGCTTACAATAGAACCCTGAAATTCTATTCCTAAGTGTTAGCCCCAAAGAAAAGAAAATATGTTCACCATCCCCCACCCCTCAAAAAACCTCTAGTATGCAATACTCATAAACGTTTAATTCTTAATGGTCCCAAACAGGAATCATGCCAAACGTCCATCAACAGGTGCATGGGGGAACAAATTGCAGTGTGTCCTGTCAATGGAATACTCCTCAGGGACAGCAAGAATGAAGTCTCCGGCATGCGTTAGAGAAAAACCAAAGTGGAGGCCACATCTTGAGTGCACCCCTAAGCCAGCCACCCCTAGCCACATCACCAAAACTTAAACTACGTGATTTCCCCAAAGTGCTGACTGATCGTCAACAAGACTTCGACTTTCTTCATGCCTTCATGACCTTGAAGCTTCTTCCCAGCCAATGGGCTGAGGTTTATGCTGTGTCATTGCCCCCAGAGGACTGTCAATTTCTGGTTGCCAGTCACAGTGGAAAAGCTCTACGCTTCTTCACTCAGGCTTTTTAAACTGAGTGGGAACCGAGAAAACACAGCTTTGTTGGTCTCTGTTTGGAGGTCTCCCTGTTTGCCAATCCTTGTTTCTCGAGCAACAAAATATTCTTATCAAATAGATCTTCTTCTGACACACGCACCAACGTGTGTGAGAGACAGTAGGCTGAGCAAAAGACACAAGAGGACATACTGTGCGATGTTATTTCTTGAAATTCTAGAACAGGCCAACGGATCTATCATGTCAGAAAGCAGATGGGTGGTTGCCTGGGGTTAAGGGTTAATGACAGATGGCTGGATTGCAAAAGAGCAAGATGGGACCTTAGGGAAAGTGATATTTTATATTTTGATTGCAGTGGTAATTACATGAGTGAATATATTTGTTGAAAGTACTCAACTGTACCCTTAGATGAGTACAAGTTTATTGTATATAAATTACACCTTAAAGTTAATGTAAAATTTTTGTAACCTCAGATATTTTTGTTTATTAAGAATAATTGTGATTTACATATTGTATGTTTACTACCAGTTAGATGCTAGGTACTTTCCATTAATTTGTTCCATACTGCATCTAAGAGGTAAACACTATTTTAAGTAAGTGCTTTAAGTAAGCACTAAGAGGTAAACACTATTATCATTCCCATTTTGTAGAGGGAAAAACTGAGGTTTCAAGACAGAAAGTAATGCAGGAAAGGACCTGATGTTACTGTAACATGGGTAGGAGGATATGAGCACATGTAACATGAGCACTATAACAGGATATGAGCACATGCTTTCTGCCTCTAAAGTCCTTTGACCCTAACCGTCCTATGAAAGAGCCCCCCCCTTTTTTTGTCACAAAGTTTGTAATATTGCTTCCTCAGTGAAATAAAAAATAACTCACCTCTTCAGTTTCCATGCTCTGGGGTGCTGGTTGGAACACCCCAACCATGCTGGAATTGGCCAGTCAGGCATGATGGACAAGTACCACTTGGTGAATTCATCCTGCTATGGACCCAGGGAGCTGGAGGAGCCACAATTCATGGCACCTGCAAGACCTATCAGGCAGAGAGGCTCAGATTTCCTTTACACCTGAATTGCCACATTCCCCTTAGTGATATCCTTCTTCACCTGTGGCCAAAGCTGCCTCAAAGTGGGGCCAGAACCAGACTCTTGTTCCGCTTGTAGGGACTGGAGTCTGTCTTTGCAGGCTCTGCTTCCTTCACTGAGCGCCCTGTAATGCATGAGCCTGCATGCAGTTCTCACCTTTGGGGAGACAGGACTAGATCTGGCACACTCTTCTCCCCGACCCTGACGCCTGCTTCTGATTCCACTGTCCCCATGATGGACCAGAGAGTAGTGATGTTCTGCAACCTGAAGACTGAGGTTACCCCCACCACCATCTTTGAGGAATTGAAGGGCACTTTGAGTTGAAATCAGGTTGGATGCAGAAAAAACTGTTACAGTTCTTGAACAACATCTCTATCTACTTAGTGGTCTGGTGTGCTGGCTTGGAGATTTTGGTAGACCATGAAGGGATGGTCCTTCTACAGTGTACCTTCTGGGTTCTAGAAGAGAAAATGGGATAGGAAGTATTGGACCCCTTGGGTGAGTTACAACATGACTGCAATAGCCCTGAGCTCCATGGGGGGAGAGGGGGATGTCTCAAAGAGGCTCAGGGACTAGAAAGAGAGGGTCACAACTTCTTTAGCAATGGCTAGGCTGCACAGGAATTGTGTATTCTCCCAAACCTATAAGTGCACCCTAAACCTGACTAAGTGAGAGACATGCAGAGGTATCTGGAAATGGAGATCCAAGAAGATTTGACACACTAATCAAATGTTCTTTGAACTCTTTCTCTACATCTACCTTAATTCCGACTCAAAGTACAATGTACTTGAAATATACTAAGAGAGAATGGCTTGTATGAGAATGTTGACTCAAACTCTGCTATTCCTCTCAAGGCAACATTCCCATGGGAAGATCCACATCACTTCCCTCTGCACTCCAGCTCCCAACCTTGTGACTCGTAGCACAGACAGTGATGGAAGAAGGATAGGAAATGAGGAAGGAATGAAGGAGTCAATAGGTACAAAAGCAAAGATCAAAAAGAGGAAGGAACAAAAGAAACCAGGTCTATGTAGGACTGAGGGAGACTGAAGAAGGCTACGGGTTTAAGAAGAACTCAGTTGTGGTCTCTTCCAGTCTCTCTTGAAAGGGGTCACAGATTTTCCTCATAGGTCCTTTTCCGAGCCACCCCTCCTATTCAAAACTCACTTTCTTTGGATCCTGTTCTTTTCTGGTTCCTCTTCTATGTGTTAAGTGAAGTGCATCACTCTCCTGCAATGGTAGAGGGAGAAGACAGGATTGCTAAAGAGCCTTGATTCAGCCTAATTAACAGGCCACTTCTGGTGGTTCTGTGTCTTTGTGTCAGCAGTTCTGAGTGTAGGTTGCTTTTCTCCCCAGGAGCTATTTTTTAATTAAGTTAAGATTGTCCACTGTCTCACTGTTGATTTTCATTTTTTTAATTGTGCCAGTCCTTCCTGTAAGCAACTTGAGAATATCCTCCTTTCGCATTTAAGGTGGCAGTAATTAGGTCCAGATTTGCTGAGCCTGTGGGAATCTTCCAGCCAAAGTCATCTTAATGGTGTTTTAATGTCTGAACTCTTCTGTGCTGATGTGTGAGGTTACCAACTGTGTCAAAGAAATGGCTTGGATGTCCTGGTGGTTATGGGAGTTTGGAACCATGCCCCCAAAGCATGGAAGGTTTGCGAGTTTTTCTTACTAACTGAGAAACAGTTAAACCACCAAACCTGTATCAGGATCCATAGTGCATTCATGTTTTTTTGGTCTCTTCATACTTGTTGAGATATTCTGGGGTAAATGCTTGTGTCAGGAGAAATAAAGATCTTATGGACGACAATATCTTGCATATCAAGAAACAATAAAAAATGGAATTTTTCAATGGTTTTTAATAGGAGATATGTTGTGTCTTCAAAGGAGAGGTTTGTGTCCTTCAAATAGAGACTGTAGTACTTGGGGCTTATTTGAGCAGACACTAATGAGATTTATTTATTACTTTAGAAAGTCTCCTAAAAGAATCTCATTCATAGAATGGAAGTTAGTTTTATTGATGTTACCTCCACACGTGATCTCTGAGAGACCGTATGAGTAAAATGGAAAATAAATAAAAAGAAATCAACCAAAGTGTTAAATCATCTTTTTTTTTTTTTTTTTCAGACTGTTACCTCTCTTGAAATCTTTCCTATTTTAGAGAACCAAGAACTGCTACCTGGCCAATTTGTCTGTCAGAGGATGCTCCTGTTACCCAAATTTTAGACACTTCACTTCCAATTAAACAGGACTAAAATCCTTTGCTGATTGTTTCCTTCATAAGTCAAAGTCTTTTCCAAGTGTGAGAATTTCTTTTTTTTTTTTTTAAGATTTTATTTATTTATTTGACAGAGAGAGATCCAAAGTAGGCAGAGAGGCAGACAGAGAGAAGGGAGGAAGCAGGCTCCCTGCTGAGCAGAGAGCCTGATTCGGGGCTCAATCCCAGGACCCTGAGATCATGACCTGAGCTGAAGGCAGAGGCTTTAACCCACTGGGCCACCCAGGCAACCCCAAGTATGAGAGTTTCTGAGCAGAGACCCATAATATTATTATTATTATTATTATTGTTATTATTATTATTATTATTTGTAACCAGTCCCTTATCTCAGTAACTTCCCTGCCTGAGAATTACACAGCACCACATGAATCGAGGACCCATTATGTACCAGGCATCATACCAAGAGCTCAAGACATCAGTATGCCCAGGCTGGAGCTCAAGTTGCCTTCTCTGTTGGAAACAGCAAAGCAAACTAATGATTACAATAGAGAGTGGGGAGGACATACGAGAAACACACAGTAGGTGCAACAGGAGGTGAGGAGAGGGGTCCAAATCAGATCATAGCATCAGAGAATCATTGCTAAAGGTGATGATATTTAGTCTGAACCTTGAGGGATGCCCGGGAGCTAAATGGCAATGTGCATTCCAGATGGAAAGGACAGCAGGTCATGAAGACTTTGCATAATGACCACTGATTGGGAAGGATGGAGGGACAGGGATGGGGAGGAAGTTGCAGGAGCTGCTACAGAGGAAACTGCTGATTGTGGAGGGTCTTGAAATTCAAGGTTTATGTTGAAAATTCCCAGAAAGGAATTGAAGAAGGAAGCGATATGCATGGATTTATGTCGCGGAAGGATAGATCTGGCCAAATTATAGGATACAGGTTGGGAAGGGGAACCATTTTAGAGAAAGGGAAGTCAATGAGGATGCTGTTTCAGAAATCCAAGGAAGAATAAGGGCTAAATAAAGGCAAAGACAGTGGAAGAACAAGAAAGTGTAGGACTGAGAAATACCAAGACAACTGAATAGGTAATTGATGTGGGCAGGGGTGAAGAGAAAGGGTTTAGAATGACTCCCACTGCTGCCTGGATGGTAGGACCATCCTGTGAGCTGGGGAATGGAGAGAAGGGGTGATTTACAAGGGGTTAGAGGGATGCAAATGAACATATATGTGAAAGAAATTCAGGGGAGAAGTTATGAAGGCAGACTTACATTTAAGTCTGGACCTTGGGGCATGGGTCTTGACTGGAGATATGGAGATACAGGTACTCAGCACTCGCTGATGGTTGGAATTATTGATTTATGAGAAGGGATGGCACCAATAAGAAAAGGAGAGTTTTGAGGATGAGCAATATTTAGGAAGCAAATGGAGGAAGAAGAATCCAAGGCAACACCAGGAAATGAGTTGTTGCGGAGTTACAGGGAGGACCAGGATTGTTCCAGAACTTCCATTTCTTTCTTTTTTTTTTTTTTTTTTAAAGATTTTATTTATTTGACAGAGAGAAATCACAAGTAGACAGAGAGGCAGGCAGAGAGAGAGAGGGAAGCAGGCTCCCCGCTGAGCAGAGAGCCCGATGCGGGACTCGATCCCAGGACCCTGAGATCATGACCTGAGCCGAAGGCAGCGGCTTAACCCACTGAGCCACCCAGGCGCCCCCAGAACTTCCATTTCATATCCCAGATGAATCCCTGTGGAGCTGCCGTGCTTCTCTTCACTACTGACAGCTATGTATCTTCTCCTTTTGTGAGCTCCTCAAGGACAATGGAAATATTTCCTTTTCACTATACAAGTCCTCAAATTTGGTTAACATTCTCTGTCATAATAGGCCCTGTCAATGACCTAGTGAGTATGTAGGTCTTCAATTCTATGCCTGAAGTCCACCTTCTTAGACTTGGGATATAATTAAAATTACCTTCTATAGTAACAGACTGCACAGGCACATTTCTGATCACCAAAAAATATTTTTAAAGAATGGTACACAGTTTAGGGAAACATTTTTTTTAAAGATTTTATTTATTTATTTGAGAGAGAGAGAGAGATACAAAAGACAGCACAAGCAGGGAGGAAAGGGAGAAGCAGGCTCCCTGCTGAGCAGGGAACCCAACACTGAGCTCCATCCCAGGAAAGTGAGATCATGACCTGAGCAGAAGGCCAGATGCTCAACTGACTGAGCTAGCCAGGTCCTCCTAGGGAAAATTTAAACAAATAAAGACATTCAGGTACAACTTACCAGAATGTACCTTAATACATCTCACCTTATTGTATAACTATTGTGAATCACAGTCTTATTTTGAAGATAGTTCTGTCCCTTTCAGAAAACTTACCCATTCCAATGTATTTAACTTGAACAGAGTGAGTTAAGTAAAATTCAAAATAGAGGTGGAAAAATATTTCCCACTGTTATGTAGTGTGCTTTAATGTACTCTAGGTAAATTATTAGTTAAATAGACATGCACAAGGGGTGCCTGTGTGGTTCAGTTGATTAAGTGGCTAACTCTTGATTTTGGCTCAGGACATGATTTCCCGGTCCTGGGATGGAGACTTGCATAGCATTCTGCGCTCATTTTGGGAGTCTGCATATGGATTCTCTCTCTCCTCTCCCTCTGCTCCTCCTTTGCTCTCTCTCTCTGAATTCTCTCTCTCAAGGAAATAAATAAATCTATAAGATAGGCACATACAAGAGGAAGTCTAGTGGGCCCGGAGGGCTAGAGTCTGCATTAGTTTCCTACTGATGTTATAACAGATTACTACAACCCCCAGTGGCTGAAAACATGACAAATTCCTGATCTAACAATTCTGAAAATCAGAAGCATGTAGTGAGCCTTATAGGGACCAAATGCATCAGTATCACTTTATTCTTTCTGGAGGCTTTAGGTAAGAATGCATTTCCTTTTCTAGCTTCTAGAGGCCACCTATATTCTCCATCTCTCTCTGCTTCTGCCTTCCACTTCTGCTCGCATCTTCTGTTCTTATTCAGTCATGTTAAGAGGACCTAAGCAGGAGTAATGATGCTATGCCTTCAATATTTCAAGAGAATATACAACCTGTACATGATAGCATGAACTCTCAAATCGGGATGAGTAATGAGACAAGATAGGCGAGGATAGGGGATCATAGAGGCCTGATGAATACCCCATTGTGCACTTGGCAGCCGGCATGACAAGTAGCACAATGCCACATCTCCACTGCAGTCCCAGAGCAAATGCATTTATTGATTTTTATGTTTAAAAATCTCATCTGTTCAAGTAGCATATTTAATGCTACAAGTACAACTGAAATAAGTTAAAACTCCAACACAGAAAGCAAGTCCTAAAATATCTTGAAAAAGAAGTAGGAAGTTGTATCACTATTTGCAAGTTGACTTCTCAGCTATCCATCCTGTTTCTCTCATTTCTCAGTAAACAGCATAAAAGCTCTGGTTCAGTTTAAGAGCAATCGCTCTTAAAATCACACAAAATCTTGTTGCTGGAGAAAATTCTTCCTGCGCTGATGATTATTTATCAGAGTTTCTATTGGAATGAGAAAGACCTTTGTCAATAAATATCTGGTTTTTTTAAAGTCATTTAAATCCAAGGACTTGGAGTTAATGAGATTGAAGTCCAAAAAGAGAGTTGCTGGTCCTCTTACCAATAAATATTTCTAGAACAAGGAAATGTCTATTTGTCTGTTATTCTCACAGAACAACACAAGATAAAGTGTTTCCCCACCTTCCCTTTCCTGCTCTTTAATTCTCACTCTCTCAGATGTCCAGATGTTATTATGTAGAGCCTCCCCTGGGCTTTCTCTTCCCCTCAATTCTCCTCCAGCACCTTCCATGAAGCTTTGAAGATCTTTGCTGGAGAGCAAAGTTGTCACATTCTTTCCCATTATCACACGTTTTGTAACCCAGTTCTAGTCAGTGTATCTTATTCTGTTATTCTTCCTGGAATGACTGGAAATATAATACCTTATCTAGGATTCTTTTTTTTAAAGATTTTTGAGAGAGAGAGGAAGAGAGAGCAAGTATGAACAGGGGGAGGTGCAGAGGGAGAGAGAGAATTCCAAGCAGACTTCATGCTGAGCCTGGAGCCCAACACGAGGCTCCATCTCACAATGGTGAGATCTTGCCCTGAGCCAAAATCAAGTCAGATGCTTAACTGCCTGAGCTACCCAAGACACCCCCAACTAGGATTCTTTCGAACACAGTTTCCTAGCATGTGATAACTGTCATATGAAAGATATGTTGAGTTGCCAAACAAACCTTGGAAATTCATGATGTACATTGGCACGTGTATCAGAATATCCTAAATAACAGAATATCCCAAATAACTTGCCTAATATTATTCATTTCTTTCCATCATATTGTTTAAAGAACCTGGGACACTCTGAGACCACACTTAAAAGAAAAGATCTTTAAAAATGAACTGTCTTCAAATCAAAACCACAATAAGATACCACCTCATGCCAGTCAGAATGGCTAAAATTAGCAAGTCAGGAAATGACAGATGCTGGTGAGGATGTGGAGAAAGGGGAACCTTCCTACACTGTTGGTGGGAATGAAAGCTGGGAAGCCACTCTGGAAAACAGCATGGAGGTTCCTCAAAATGTTAAAAATAGAACACTACTGGATATTGCACTCTTGGATATTTACCCTAGAGCTATAAATGTAGTGATCTGAAGGGGCACATGCACCATAATATTTATGGCAGCAATGTCCACAACAGCCAAACAATGGAAAGAATCTAGATGTTCATCAACAGAAGAATGGGTAAAGAAGATGTGGTATATATACAATGGAATACTATGCAGCCATCAGAAGAAATAAAATCTTGCCATTTGTGATGGCATGGATGGAACTAGAGGGTATTATGCTGAGCGAAGTAAGTTAATCAGAGAAAGACAATTATCATATCATCTCCCTGATATGAGGAAAAGAGAGACAATGTGGGGGGTTTGAGGGGTAGGGAAGGAAAAAAATGAAACAAGAAAGGAGACAAACCATGAGAGACTCTTAATCTCACAAAACAAACTGAGGGTTGCTGAGGGAGGGGGATAGGAAGAGGGTGGTTAGGTTATGGACACTGGGGAGGGTATGTGCTATGGTGAGTACTATGAAGTGTGTAAACCCGGTGATTAATAAACCTGTACCCCTTGGACTAATAATACATTATATGTTAATAAAAATTTAAAAAATTAAGAAAAATGAACTGTCTTCCTCAGTGACGAGCAGGCATTGAAGCATTTTGGGGAGAATCAGGGCAAAATGAGGCAGAAAAGTTACTTGTTTGGTGTATCAGTTAGGAGGATTTTAATAGCAAGTTTTGGAAAATACAACCCGAACTATATAATATACATTCATGTACTGAAAAACTTAAGAGTTAGACCCATTTCATGTGGGACCTGGCTCTACAATAACAAGTGATTTAAAAAAGTCAACTCAAAGTTAAGCCAGAAAAGGGGCAAGATTAGGTCATTTATTAAAAATCTCAAGGTGAGGCTTGGCTAAGGCATACTTCTCATCTTTTCTTTTCTTTCTTATTTTGGTAAGATTTTATTTATTTTTTTATTTATTTGAGAGAGAGAGAGAGAGAGAGAGTAAGAGAGCATAAGAAGGGGAGTGGCAGGCAGAGGGAGAAGCAGACTCCTCACTGAGCAGGGAGGCTGATGGGGGTGGGGCTCTATTTCAGGAACCCAAGATCATGGCCTGAGCTGAAGGTAGATACTTAACCAACTGAGCCACCCACGTGCCCCAGTCAAGTCATTCTAACATGGCCAGGAGAGTAAGGTTTCTCTTCACCTCTGGCTCCGACTTCTGGCACTTTGGTTTCATCCTCAGGACTCTGTGTGGTGATCTCTGCCAGCAACTGTCTTGAGTATCTTTCTTATTGCTAAAGAGCACTCAGGAAAAGTCTTCTTGCATTTCATTGGCTCTGATTAGATGATATGATCATTTCTAAGCCAATCACAGTGACCAGAGAGATACCATACTCTAGTTGGTCAACTCTGAGTCCTGGGACCTGGGCCTGGGCCACCTGCACCCAGTGCAAGCCATCAGAGGGTGGGAGAGAAAGTGGTATTACTGGAAGCAGAGTGAGTGGTTGCTTTGCGACCAGAACCCAACAAGTATCTAATGCACCGGAAAGGAAAACATTAGCCGGCATGTGTGTTTGTACGTATTTAAAGCAATTTAATTGTACAGATGAATACAAAGGGAAAATTCCCAGAGTGAATTAGCAGGTGGGTGCAGCAGATAGTCAAGATGCCTGCAGTTAGCAGAAAATGCTAGAGAAAGAAGTTTGTCCTTGGATATGGAGCGAAGGTTACCCTCTGAAAATAAGACCACCAAAAGCTTCCCTTATAGGCTATGAGTCACAGCTATGCTCCTTACTAGACTGCTTTCCTTAAGGGTTAAGGATGTCATCTTACTTTCTCCACTTAGCATAATGCTTGGTTTAGAAGGGCTGACGAGAAGACCATTTTAGACTGAATTAATGAATACATTTGAAAAAGTAGATTGAGGGATGATCTTTCTTTAGAAGTATGTCTTAAGATGCTCGGGAAACACCCATGTCCAGTCAAAAGGTGTACAGTTTTTGGACCACACTGTGCTAATGGAGGGAATCTCTAACCTAAAAGCTGTTTCCTAACATGTCTAAAGACTCTGAAAATAAGGGGATTAGTTTAGGAGGAGTCTAGGAAGGGAGAAAAAGGGCCAGAACTTTTCAGGATCAATGGGAGAAAGGCACTGTCCAACCTAACTCCATGCAACTGCCTTCTCTCCTGTATTTGTCCTACAAATTCAGGTCTAGACTTGGAGATTTCCTCTACTTATTCAATTCCGGTTTCCTCTCTGCCCCCTGGCAGTGTGATGATGTAATCACTGAGCTCACTTTGTTTCCTTTTTCTTGTGGACCATAAGCCTGTGAAGACCTTTGTCCAAACTCTTTGCATATATTTGGTCCAGTCTTCTAGGTATTTAAGATTAGGAGCAGGGGTGGTAATTCCAGACATTGTTACTCCTTCTTGGTCCTGGATATTTACAGTGGACTCACTGCATCTGGCTGGGAAGGAGGTTGGGCCTTAGGAGACACATGGAATAGGCAGAAGCAGCAGGGAAATCTGCCTATAGAATTCTGACCACTGGATGTCTTCCTCGGAGCTCTCCTGGTTCGCTGATGAATGCCTGTGGGTAAATGCGGGCCTTTGTCATTTTTTCTGGAGGAAAGCACTACTAAGAGAGATTTCCTTGGACTCAATCTAAGTCCAAGCCTTCTTAAGGCAGAAACCCAAACATTAGAACCTCGAGCAGGCTTTGAGGTAGCAGTGTAGACATGGGGCTTGAGTTCAACCGAACAGCCTCTGCCATGGGATGTTTCAGTTGGAAAGTGTGTAACCCAAGGAAGGAGGCTCTGGGCAGAATCCATCCTCCCAGATGAGAGGGTTGCACTGCTGTCTAACAAGGTCCCTCCTTGGTGCATAAGTTGCATGGGTAGACTGTGCCATCATAGGCATGTCCTCTGTGCCCGGAGTCAGCAGCAGAAGCAGGGGTTCCTCACCAGGCAGCTTGGTGGGTGGGTTTTAAGCATTGCATCCTGAGTCTTACCCACAATTCCATTTCACTAGTCCTCCCAACAGTCCTGCAAACACCTCCTATTTCTCCTCCAACGGCCAGAGTTGGCTACACTTATTTACAAAACTCATTGTCTTGATTGTATTATTATTTGACTGGGCAGTAGAATATTACCAAAGATGTACACAAAAAATTGGATATTGCTTTATCAAACAAAGGAAGGTCAAATTTAAATAGCTTCTTCCAAGTAGATCAGAGTCCTTACATACATGCGTATGTCATGGACTAATGCTGAAGATCAGAAAAAAGAGAAGGCATTACTTATTCTGCATCTTATCTCGTGCTCTTGTCAAATGTACGAATTTTTCTGTTTGAAATAAAACCTCTTGTTAGTCAGTGATTGTTATTGGATATTTCAATGACTGTGTCAGCACTATACAAATCATGTATTTTCTAAACAAGTTTCCAGGCTTCATCAACACTTCCATAGATGGACATTTGTAATCAAGGTATGGGACTGCTTCAGTTGACAAATGGCTTTCTCTAATAGGAGATTTGAAACAGCATCTGGTTTCATTAATTTTATAACTTCTCATTCCTTGACATTCAGAACATGTGCCCACTGCACTTGTAATTCATTCTTTTGAAAGATGAGCACACTTGGCATGGTGCAGAGATGAGGGCCATTTTTATGGATAAAGGCTCATCCTTTGAAGGCAGCATGGCTAGTGGTGGCTTATAATGGAAATCCTGACAGACTCTCAAGTGTGTCAACTCTGAGCCAGGATGCGAGTGGGGCAAGCAGGTCCCAGGAGTCAAGTAGACAAGATCTGGTCATGGAAGATAGGAAATGCTTTTTTAATAGAGTACCATTGACTTTTTCCTCTTTTTAACAGAAAATAGCCTATTTCTGGCCTGTAATCAAAAGCAAAACACTTGGAGTTTCTGGTGTGAAGTGCGTGGGCAGAAATATATATTCAAATATCTGAAAGGTATACTTCACTCACCCTCAGGAATGACTTGGTGAGATTTTTATGGACAGGTCAGAAGCTATGTTTGTTATGCAGAGCTTTGAAAGTGGGTGAGAGAGAATGAAAAAAAAAAAAAAACCACCAACAAGCAAATAAATGGATGGGCTGTGAATATGAGAAGTGAGGTGCTGAACTAGTGGTTGTTTACGCTTGCAGGAAATTGATGGTATTTTCAAAATCGTGTCTAAATTCAAAACCAAGGCATTGTAACAAGAATTGAACCCATCGTTGAGGTTTTGGTTATGTGAAAAACAAAACTGTAGGTATCAGAATAAATTCATGAGAAGGGATCTTAGATGTTTGTCTAGTACAGTAGTTTTATTTTGCCAATGGGGGGAGGACATGATAATTTTCAAACACTTTGTGTCTCCAGAACTTTCCATTCTTCCATGTACAATAAGTCATTCAGGAATGAGCATTTGACTCCATAACAACTATGGAGATGCCCCAAGACTTTTGCCATGGCTTCTTAGAGTTATTCTTGCTTAATGGATTTAAAGCTGAGAAGACAAACTTCCTAGAGTTTATTACAGCTGAACCTGGATATGACATCCAGGACAGGGGGAGACAGTGGAGAGATCCAGACAAACATGCCCATGATGACTTTATCTGGTCCCTGATTTGCTAACTGAAGCCTGGGTCAGGTTTTAAGTCCTGTGGATGCCGTTCAGGAGAGGGACACTCTCCCATATTTGGAGATTTAATATTATTGCTTAATGTAAAGCCTCAACCTGGAAGCCACTCCTTTCTTCCATGCAAGGAGCTATGGAGTCATGGAGACCAGCACTTTCCTTAATCATCTGTGCTTAGAGCTCAGGACAGCCAGCTTTGACATATGAAGGACCAAGGACACGTAGACCTGAAAAGTTTGCTTGTTATTTTTGGTGACTCTTAGCTTAGAGATGGTACCTTTGAAATCATAGCTGCTGCTTCTTTAATTCGTCCTCCAGGTGCCTAAAAGTCCGATCAATAATGAAGACTTGAAATGTCTTCAAACTTAATTTAGCATCTGGCCCGAAGAGGAGAATGCCAAGTCTGGGTCTTGTGGCAAGCCAAATTTGGAACAAAAACAGAAATGCTGAGATGTGCTCAGACACAAAATAGATTTACATGACTTGCTTCTTCTTCTTCTTCTTCTTCTTCATGTCACATTGCTGCCATCATCTGCTTGCTAATTGAGTTAACGTTGTCAAGTTTGATATGACACCAGGTCTATGGTGCCATCATTGGGCAAGGTTGTCAGAGCCCCTCTTTCAGCTCTTTCTAGTGTCAGCTTGATTTAATGACCTCTGGAATTCTTCTCATGAACTCCAAAGAGACAGGTAGTTCTATGTTTGACTTGCACTTGAAGGCTAATGGTGCAGATGCTGGAGAAAGAGCTTTGGGATCCTACTGGTTTTGGCACATGACAGTCAATCAGTGCCATATCTTCCCCAGAGAAGCCTCTCCCCTCTGTTAGTGTCGAGTGTCCTCTGCAAAAGCACCAAGGACCCCCCATCCCAAATTTGGCTTGGATATTGAGGTTGATGACTCCCATGCACCGAGAGAATTTGAGAGGCTTATTACTCACTCAAAGGTCTTCCAGGAAGAGCTGGGTAGGCACAAGCAGGCCAGGCTGACTGAGGCAGAGCAGAGGGAATGGGTTTGAAGCTTTCTTAATAAGTGGCTAAGGGCTGGGATTACAAAAAAATCTCCCAAGTATAGGAGATTTGAACTTCTCACTGTTTCAAAGGAGTGTGTGAGCTCAGGGTCTTCCCACTGCTCTGGAAGGGAGGGTATGACTGAAAAGGAGTCAGCAATGAAAGGTCAGGAAAAAGGTCAGACTCTCCCTTACTGTTAGATGTAATCTTTCCTAAACAAAGTATGTTAGTTTCCTGGGACTGCTGTTACAAATGATCACAACTGAGTGCCTTCCAACAACAGAATTGTATCCTTTTGGCGTTCTGGGGGCTAGAAGTCAGAAATCAAAGTGTGGGCAGGGTGGTTCCTCCTGGACGTTGGGAGAGAGGATTTATTCCAGGTCTCTTCTTAGCTTCTGGTGGCTGCTGGTGATGGATGGCATTCCTTGGCTTGTGTCCCTCCTGTCTCTGCTGGAACCCTTCCATGGATTCTTCTCTGTGCCCATCTTCTAAAAGGACATGCTTGGGGCACCTGGGTGTCTTGGTCTTTTTAAGCATCAGCCTTCAGCTCAGGTCATGATCCTAGGGTCCTGGGATAGAGCCCCACATTGGGCTCCCTGCTCAGTGGGAAGTCTGCTTCTCCTTCTCCCACTCCCCCTGCTTGTGTGCTTTCTCTGGCTGTGTCTCTCTCTTTCAAATAAATAAATGGAATCCTAAAAAAATAAAAAATAAAAAGACATGCTCTTTGGATTTGGGGCTTACCCTAATTCTGTATGACTTCATCTCCACCCTGACTTTTATTGTATCTCCAAATAAGGTCATATTCTGAACTTTCAGGGGCACTATTCAACTCAGTACACAAAGTTAAGGCACTTTGTTAGCAAATCTTAAAAATATCACATTCTTGATCACATTTATCACATGGCAAAACTTCTGCATCCCCAAATGGGACCAGAGAGAAGCTTCCCAGGCTCCTGGGGTTCCCAGGAAAGGCATGATCCTTGGAGAGGGCTGGGGGCTAACGGAAGGGTTTGCACAGAGGCAGATTGGAAGGAGCAAGGGAGAGATGGGGATGCCATTGGCTCAGCGCTCACCTAGGGCTGGGGATGGAGAGCATCGGGGAGCCTTCTGGCCTGGCTTCCCAGGAAGGACACGGACTGGGTCAGGGAATGCTGTGATGTTTGCAGAAGCGTCACGAAGCCCAGTTTGGAAAGCTGGCAGGATCCTCTGTCGCCTGCTGAGTGGCCTCAGGACGAACTGTCAGCCATGCCTTCAAATACAGTTCTCATGGTGAGTACCCCATCAATACTAAGACATGTTGCTTGAGGGCATGTTTCATTTTAGAATTTTCCAGAGGCTGATGGGCTTTATTGTTGCCACCTTTGATTCTCGTATTAGTCAGCTCGGGCTGCCATAGCCAAATAGCACAGACCAGAGGCTTAATGTATTTTCTCGAGTTCTGGAGGCTGGCATTTGGAGATGTCAGCAGGGTGGGTTTCTCTTGCGGCTTCTCTCCTTGGTTTGCAGATGACCATCTTCTCCCTGGGGGCTCACGTCAACCTCCTTCCTTGCTTGTCCATGTCCACGTTTCCTCTCATTTCAAGGACACCAGTCATAAGAAACAAGGTGGATTGGTGTCCACCTCGAGGATCTCATTTTAGCTTACTTACCTTTTTAACAATCCTATCTCCGAATACGGATACATTCTGAGATACTGGGGTTTGGGGCTTTAGTATACAAATGGCAGGCAGATTTCAGGGCAAAGCAATCTCTTTCACATCGCAGTGCTGAGTGAGCCCAATGTATCCTACCCCCTTCTTTGCTGACGTGCTTCTCTTATAGGAAGCTGTTCTCTTTCAAAGAAGCATTTAGACATGAGATGGTAGGACAATGAGGCAAAGCTAGAGTGAAGCCCCAGAATCAGGCCTCCAGTCAGAAAGCACAGGCCTGCGGGAACGGTGGGGGTGGGGGGTACCTCGGGGTGTTGTGAGACCAGCTTCTTGCCGTCTTCTCTTGGAGAACCAGGCTTGAGGGATCCCCTTGGGACACTTATGCCTCGACTTCTGCCCATACTGGGAACTTTCATCCACCTCTGCGGTCAGTAGACCAGACTGCAAATAAGCCGATTTCATGGCCTGAGCCTTAAAAATGGAAGGCTCCTCATTATAGTTAGGATTCCAGTTCTGAGCAGTATTTAATGCAAGCCATGTTTATCAACCCTATGCGGAGGGGATTCTTTCATAGATGATACATCATCACATTATATACTTTGAATATCTTAGAATTTTGTAAGTTACACATCAATAACACTTGAAAGAATTCAAATGCTGGACCTTTTGTTACACTTATGCAAGGGCTTCCCTTTTCTTCTACCTCCTGTTCCTTTTGTTTTATTTGCTTTAACTTATCCTACACCCCCACCTCAAGATGCATGAATATTAATTAAAATAAATACATTTAGCAACAGAAGACTTTCTTCTTTTTAACCATAAATTTAAGAACTGCCTCCTGTTCAGGGAGTCTGGAAGTATAGCACTATAGGAAATAAATGAGTTTATCCCTCTCCCCAAGAATTTAATATAAACTAGATTATTTTAGGCCCTTATTCTAGAAATCTAGGTATCAATACAACAAGAAGCTATTTTAAGACTATCTTTTACATGAACTCTATGATGGTAATATAGCAAAATCTTGATGTGATGGACTAACTAAAAGACATCCCCCCCATCCGCCCAGAGATATCCAGGTGCTAATCTTCAGAACTGGTGAATATGTGTCATATTCACACCTTACATGGCAAAACGGACTTTGCAGATGTAAGTTAAAGAGCTTGAGTCAGGAAGATTATCAGTGTCATCGAAAAGTTCCCTATAAGAGAAAAGAGGGTGGTGGAAGACAGAGAGACGGAGAGACAGAGAGGCAGAGAGAGAGGAAAGATTTGATGGAAGCTGCTACTTTGGGCTTTAGAGATGGTGCCATAGAAAACAGGAGGCTTGTAGTCATTGGAAAGAGCAAGGAAATGGATTTCCAATAACCACTGGTCCCTCCCATCCCCCAACACAAGAACACAACTCTGCCAAGCCATCGTGGACTTCTCACTTCTGGACCTAATAAATCCCTGTTGTTTTAAACCACTAAACACGTGACAGTTTGTTATAGCAGCTGTAGGAAACAAATACACTTGGGTAATTTATTTACCCGAAGCAGCCGTAAGTAACCGCGTAACATCATTGCTGGTATTGCAAGCAATGGCCACAACACCCTCAAGGCTGCAAACCCTGCTCTATTTATTGTTCTTAAATAAGAAATGTGGCATGTCATTTTCGTGGTTGCTTTCTCTTCTGTGGGCTGTTCCAGAATCCAAGGCTTACAAGCCCTACAGGGTGGATAGGCTCAGGCTGGGGACCTGTCCTTGTTCCACTGGCTGCTGGCCTGGAGCGATAGGGTGGAGGGGCAGGGAGGCGTTCCCTGGGCAACACTTTGCCCTCTCCTCTGCCAGTCCCTCTGTAACATGGAGCCTTTCCTGAATTCCTCTTCCCCTCCTGCCACCTGAAGCCTTTCCCTTCCTCGGTCCCCCACAGAGCCTGCAGCCAGGCTGACTGCTATACCCCCAGCCCAAGGTCTTCCAGCCATCACCCTCAGTTTGGCTTTTCCTTGCGGGGGCAGGGCATCTGATTTCTGGGGCAGAGCGTCTGACTTCCGGGGCAGGGAGTCTGACTTCCGGGGCAGGGAGTCTGACTTCCGGGGCAGGGAGTCTGACTTCCGGGGCAGGGAGTCTGATTTCCGGGGCAGGGCGTCTGCCCCATCCCTGCCGCTCCCCACTAGCTTGGGTCGTGGCCGCACTGCTCTCCACCTACCTAGTAGGGTTCTTCTCCTCCTTGCAGACCTGGCCCCTTAGAGACCCTGGTGTGTGTGTGTGTGTGGCAGGGGGTTATTCACAGCACTGCTTTCCTGGTTCCATCCATCTCCCAAGGAGTTTGGTATCGTGCCTCTCACATGGCAACTTCAGTAGAGGTTGGCTGAGTGAGTGAGTGTTAGCAACACACATTCGGGCTGCCCCTTTCTGGGATCATCGCAGGGCCGTGCAGGGGCTGCTGGCCTGTAACGCTCAGCTCGTAAGACCAGGTGGTAAAATTTTCGGGAATATGCAAGCCGGTTGTTAAATACAGCCATTATTAAGTTATCACATTACATAAACTTGGGGTTAAATGAATTATACTAAAGAATACAGGTAATAAAGGTAAGAAATAAAGGTAATAAATACTCAGTACCCTACACAGTATGATTATTTTTACTACATTTTATTGCCTGTGCTCTTGGAAGCTTTCTGCCACGTACGTCCATTTCATAACAGAGTTTACTGTACCCTGGAGACAATGTGTTGCTCTGTTACTGAGCACCACTTCCCGTTTCGCGTTCAGCGGCAGCAAATCGGCAATACGCAGTTGGTGGTGGTGTGTGCACTTACTTACAGACACTGACAGGTGCTCTAGATCAAGGAGGTCGGCTTCCCTCCCTCCCTCTCTCCCTCTTCCTTCCTTCCTTTCTGGGTTCCTCCCTCCATTCCTCCCTTCCTTCCTTTCTCTTTCTTTTATCTCTCCCTCTCCCAAGCCCCTTTCTTCTTGGCTCCATGTTTTTTATTTATTTTTTTTTTAAATTCATTTATTTATTTTAGAGCGGGAGATTGCACAAGCTGGGGGAGGGGCGGAGGGGAAAGGAATCTCAAGCCAACCCCACGTGGGGCTCGATCTCACCACCTGAGATAGGACCTGAGCTGAAATCAAGAGTCAGCCGCTTAAATGATGGAGCCGCCCAGCCACCCCTTGAAACTCCATTGTTAAACATTTACCACCATGCCATTGGTTATTAGCCGGATGTGATCTTTGCAAAAACTGCAAAATGGAAGCAGACCAGGTATTATCACCCCGATGTGCTACTAGGGAAATGGTGACCCAGAAGTTAACTAGTTTACACAAGTAGGGCTTCTGAGTCCTATTCCTGTTTATTTGCTATTATATATGTATATTTCTGCCACATCTATGATGATTGAGATTAATCAAGTAGTTGATTCTTGAATTTATTTAAAAAAATGTTTTATTTTTTATTTATTTATTTTTTATTAACATATAATGTATTATTTGCTTCAGGGATACAGGTCTGTGAGTGATCAGGTTTACACATTTCACAGCACTCACCATAGCACATACCCTCCCCAATGTCTATAACCCAGCCACCCTATCCCTCCCTGCACTCCCCAGCAACCCTCAGTTTGTTTCCCCAGATTAAGAGTCTTTTATGGTTTGTTTCCCTCCCTGGTCCCATCTTGTTTCATTTTTTCACTCCCTACCCCCACAACCCCCTGCCCTGCCTCTCAAATTCCTCATATTTGAGAGATGTTATGGTTATTGTTTTTCTCTGATTAGCATAATAATACCCTCTAGTTCCATCCATGTTGTTGCAAATAGCAAGATTTCAGGGTTTTTTTGATGGCTGCATAGTATTTTATTGTATCACATCTTCTTTATTTATTCATCTGTTGATGAACATCTAGGTTCTTTCCATAGTTTGTCTGTTGTGGGCATTGCTGCTATAAACATTCGAGTGCACGTGCCCCTTTGGATCACCACATTTCTATCTTTGGGGTAAATACCCGGTAGTGTGATTGCTGGGTCATGACTCTTGTTTTCAACTTTTTGAGGAACCTCCATACTGCTTTCCAGAGTGGCTACTCCAGCTTCCATTCCCACCAACAGTGTAGGAGGGTTCCCCTTTCTCTGCATTTTCACCAACACCTGTCATTTCCTGACTTGTTAATTTTAGCTATTCTGACTGGTGTGAGGTGGTATCTCATTGAAGTTTTGATTTGTATTTCCCTGATGCTAAGTGATGTGGAGCACTTTTTCATGTGTTTGTTGGCCATTTGGACGTCTTCTTTGCAGAATGTCTGTTCATGTCTTCCACCCATTTCTTGATTGGATTGTTTGTTCTTTGGGTGTTAAGTTTGAACAGTTCTTTATAGATTTTGGATATTACTCCTTAATCTGGTATGTCACTTGCAAATATCTTCTCCCATTCTGTCAGTTGTCTTTTCATTTTGTTGACTGTTTCCTTTGCTGTGCAAAAGCTTTTGATCTTGATGAAATCCCCATAGTTCATTTTTGCCCTTGCTTCTCTTGCCTTTAGTGTTGTTTCTAGGAAGAAGTTGCTGTGGTTGAGGTCGAAGAGGTTGCCTGTGTTTGCCTCAAGGATTTTGATGGAGTCCTGTCTCACATTGAGGTCTTTCAATCATTTTGAGTCTATTTTTGTGTGTGGTGCAAGGAAATGGTCCAGTTTCATTCTTCTGCATGTGGCTGTCCAACTTCCCAACACCATTTGTTGAAGAGACTGTCTTTTTTCCATTGGACATTCTTTCCCGCTTTTTTGTAGATTAGTTGACCATAGAGTTGAGTGTCCATTTCTGGGCTTTCTATTCTGTTCCCTTTGATCTATGTGTCTGTTTTTGTGCCCGTACCATATTGTCTTGATGATTACAGCTTTGTAATAGAGCTTGAAGTCTGGAATTGTGATGCCAATGACTTTGATTTTCGTTTTCAATGTTCCTATGGCTATGTGGGGTCTTTTATGGTTCCGTATAAATTTTACGATTCTTTGTTCCATTTCTTTGAAAAAAGATGATGGTATTTTGATAGGGATTGCATTAAATGTGTAGATCACTCTAGGTAGCACAGACTTTTTCACAATATTTGTTCTTCCAATCCATAAGCATGGACTATTTTTCCATTTCTTTGTATCTTCCTCAATTTCTTTCATGAGTATTCATTAGTTTTCTGAGTATATATTCTTTGCTTCTTTGGTTAGATTTATTCCTAGGTATCTTATGGTTTTGGGTACAGTTATAAATGGGATTGACTCCTTAATTTTTTTTTTCTTCTCTCTTGTTGTTGGTTTATAGAAAAGCAACTGATTTCTGAGCATTGATTTTATATCCTGACACTTTACTGAATTCCTGTACAAGTTCTAGCAGTTTTGAAGTGGAGTCTTTTGGGGTTTCCACATAAAGTATCATCTGCGAAGAGTGAGCATTTGACTTTTTCTTTGCTGATTCAGATGCCTTTTATTTCTTTTTGTTGTCTGACTGCTAAGGCTAGGACTTCTAGTACTATATTGAATAGCAGCGGTGATAGTGGAGAGCTCTGCCATATTCCTGACCTTAGGGGAAAAGCTCTCAGTTTTTCCCCATTGAGAATGATATTTGCTGTGGGTTTTTCATAGATGGCTTTGATATTGAGGTTTATACCCTCTATCCCTACACTGTGAAGAGTTTTGATCAAGAAAGAATGTTGTACTTTGTCAAATGCTTTTTCAACATCTATTGAGAATCTTATATGGTTCTTGTTCTTTTTTTTTTTTTAATTCATGTATTGTATCACATAGATTTGCAGATGTTGAACTAATCTTGCAGCCTAGGAATAAATCCCACTTGGTGGTGGTGAATAATCCTTTTAATGTACTGTTGGATCCTATTGGCTAGTATTTCAGTGAGAATTTTTGCATCTGTGTTCATCAAGGATATTGGTCTGCAATTCTCCTTTTTGATGGGGTCTTTGTCTGGTTTGGGGATCAGGTAATCCTGACCTCATAAAGTGAGTTTGGAAGTTTTCCTTCCACTTCTATTTTTTGGAAACAGTTTCAGGAGAATAGGTATTAATTCTTCTTTAAATGTTTGGTAGAATTCCCCTGGGAAGCCATTTGGCCCTGGGTTCTTGTTTGTTGGGAGATTTTTGATGACTGCTTCAATCTCCTTATGGTTATGGGTCTTTTCATGTTTTCTGTTTCTTCCTGGTTCAGTTTTGGTAGTTTATATGTCTCTAGGGATACATTCATTTCTTCCAAATTGTCAAATTTGCTGGTATATAGTTGCTCATAATATGTTCTTCTAATTGTTTGTATTTCTTTGATGTTGGCTGTGATCTCTCCTCTTTTATTCATGATTTCATTAATTTGGATCCTTTCTCTTTTCTTTTTGATAAGTGTGGCCAGGAGTTTATCAATCTTATTAATTCTTTCAAAGAACTGGCTCCTAGTTTCGTTGATTTGTTCTACTGTTCTTTTGATTCCTAGTTCATTGATTTCTGCTCTGATCTTTATTATTGCTCTTCTCCTGCTGGTGTTGGGCTTTCTTTGCTGTTCTTTCTCCAACTCCTTGAGGTGTAGGGTTAGGTTGTGTACTTGAAACCTTTCTTGTTTCTTGAGAAAGTCTTGTATCACTATATACTTTCCTCTTAGGACCGCCTTTGCTGTGTCCCAAAGATTTTGAACAGTTGTGTTTACATTTTCATTTGTTTCCATGAATTTAAAAAAAATTCTTCTTTAATTTCCTTGTTGATGCATTCATTCTTTAGTAGGATGTTCTGTAGCCTCCATGTACTTGAATTCTTTCCAACTTTCCTCTTATGATTGAGTTCTAGTTTCAATGCATTGTGGTCTGAAAATATGCAGGGAACAATCCCAATCATTTGGTATTGGTTGAGACCTGATTTGTGACCCAGGGTGTGATCTATTCTGGAGAATGTTCCATGTGCACTGGAGAAGAATGTGTATTCTGTTGTTTTGGGATGGAATGTTCTGAATATATCAGTGATATCTGTGATACACCATCTGGTCTGGTGTATCATTTAAAGCCTTTATTTCCTTGTCAATCTTTTGCTTAGATGATCTGTCCATTTCAGTGAGGAGGATGTTAAAGTTCCCTACTATTATTGTTGATGTGTTTCTTTGATTTTGTTATTAATTGGTTTATATAATTGGCTGCTCCCATCTTAGGGGCATAGATATTTAAAATTGTTTGATTTTCTTGTTGGACAGATCCTTTAAGTATGATATAGTGTCCTTCCTCATCCTTATTATAGACTTTGGCTTAAAATCTAAGTTTTCTGATATAAGGATTGCTACCCCAGCTTTCTTTTAATATCCATTAGCATTTTAAAGTGTTTTTCACACCCTCACTTTAAATGTGGAGGTGTCTTTGGATCTCAAATGAGATTCTTGCAGATAGCATATGAATGGGTCTTGTGGTTTTGTTTGTTTGTTTGTTTGTTTGTTTTTAAATCCATTCTGATACCCTGTGCCTTTTGATTGGGGCATTTAGCCCATTTACATTCAGGGTAACTTTTGAAAGATACGAATTTAGTGCCATTGTATTGCCTGTAAGATGACTACTACTGTATATTGTCTCTGTTCCTTTCTGGTCTGTTACTTTTAGGCTCTCTCTTTGCTTAGAGGTCCCCTTTCAATATTTCCTGTAGGGCTGGTTTGGTGTTTGCAAATTCTTCTAATTTTTGTTTGTCCTGGAAGATTTTTTTATCTCTCCTTCTATTTTTAATGATGACCTAGCTGGTATAGTATTCTTGACTGAATATTTTTCTCATTTAGTGCTCTGAATATATCATGCCAGTCCTTACTGGCCTGCCAGAGCCCTGTGGATAGGTCTGCTCCCAATCTAATATTTCTACCATTGTATGTTATAGACCTCTTGTCCTGAGCTGCTTTCAGGATTTTCTCTTTGTCATAAAGACTTGTCAGTTTTACTATTAGATGATGGGTGTTGACTTCTTTTTATTGATTTTGAGGGGGGTTCTTTGTGCCTCCTGGATTTTGATGCTTATTCCCTTAACAAATTAAGGAAATTATCTCCTATAATTTGTTCTAATATAACGTCTGCCCCCCTTCTCTCTTTCTTCTTCTTCCTCTAGGATCCCAATTATTCTAATATTGTTTTATCTGATGGTATCACTTATCTCTTGAATTCTCCCCTCGTGGTCCAGTAGTTGTTTATCTTTTTGTCACCTTCTTGATTCTCCATCCTTTGGTCTTCTATATCACTAATTTTCTCTTCTGCCTTATTTATCCTAGCAGTAAGAGCCTCCATTTAAAAACACTTTTACTAATTTTTATTTATTTTTTTAATGATTTTTTAAATTTACTTGACAGAGAGAGAGAGAGAGATATCATAAGTAGGCAGAGAGGCAGGTATAGAAAGGGGAGAAAGCAGGCTCCCCGCTGAGCTGAGAGCCCAATGTGGGGTTCGATACCGGGACCCTGAAATCATGACCTGAGCCGAAGGCAGAGGCTTAACCCACTGAGCCACCCAGGTGCCCTAAGCCTCCATTTTAGATTGCACCTAATTAATAGCTTTTTTGATTTCAACTTGGTTAGATTTTAGTTCTTTTATTTCTCCAGAAAGGGATTTTATTTCTCCAGGAAAGGATTTTCTAGTATCTTCCATGCTTTTTTTGAGCCCAGCTAGCACCTTGATAATCTTTATAATTGTCATTCTGAACTCTAGATCTGACGTTACTAATGTCCATATTGATTAGGTCTCTAGCCATCATTATTGCCTCTTGTCCTTTTTATTGAGGTAAGTTTTCCCACCTTGTCATTTTATACAGATAAGAATAGATGAATGAGAGAACAGAATATTAAAAGGGTAGCAACAACCCCAGAAAAATATATGCTAACCAAATCAGAAGAAACCCAAAACTGAGGGGAGGGTGGGGAGAAGGGGGGGGGAAATATATATATATATATATATATATATATACATATATATATATATATATATATATATATATATATGACTGGTAAATAGAACAGAGCCACACAGTTGATTTTGGCTATATTTTGGTCTGTTAGAAGAAACTGTCTCCCAAAATTTTAAATAAAGAAAAAGTTTATATATATATATATACACACACACACACACACACGCACACACACACACACACACACAATAAGGGTAAACATGATGAAGTGATGGAATATGACTGTAAAGATGAAAATTTAAAAAGATTCTAAAAAAGGAATTGATAAGAAGTTGGTTGAAGAAAGAAAAAAAAGGAAAGAATGTGATCAGGCTGGAGACTAAAACAAAACCATGCGCTAGATTTAGGGTATATTTTGATTTGTTGGAAGAAACTATATGCCAAAATTTTAAAGAAAGGAAACCTACGTGTATACAAAAAATAAGGTTAAATACAATGAAAAGATAGGATATGACTATAAAAAGGAAAATTTAAAAAGACTTTTTAAAAGGTATTGATAAGATAAAATAGTTTAAAATGTTAAAATAGGAAAGAGGAAAGTTTTTGAAAAATAGGATAAGAAAAAAATTAAAAAATTTTAACTTTGGAAGACTAAAGAATCATGGGGAAAAAGCCATGAATTCTATGTGTTGTATTCCCCTAGCTCAGAGTTCCACTGTTCTCCTTGATCGGTACTTGGTCTTGACTGGATATTCTTGCTGATCTTCAGGGGGAGGGGCTGGTTGCAGTGATTCTGAAATGTCTCTGCCTGAGGTGAAACTGCACCTCCCTTGCCAGGGGCCAGGTTAAGTAATCTTTTTGGGTCACTCTCAGAGCCCTGAACACTTTCCATAGAGCTTTGGAGGATGGGAATGAAGATGGTGGCCTCCCAATCTCCGGCCTGGATGAGCTGAGAGTTCAGGGTCCCACTCCTCAGTACACCCTCAGAGAAAAGCAGTCGATCCCTCCCATCTTCCTGGTCTCCACCTGCACTCTGCGCCCACCTGGCCTATGACAGCACTTCTATCTTGGTGCATGGACCTGTTTGGAGTCACCAAACCCAGTAGATTTCTGCCAAGTGCTCCCGTGCCACCCCTCCCAGAGGAGGAAGGAAGGAGTCTCTCTGGATCTGCCGCTTGTGTGGTCCCTTCTTGAAGGGCAGTGGCCCAACTGGGCCTCAGATCTCAGTGTTGTAAGGTAACCCTGAACTGAGAGCTCGCTCCTCGGCTTCCTGCTCTGGCTTCCCTGTTCTAATACCTGGCAGCTCTGCCACACTCAGACACCCCTAGTCTTTCTGTGTCCCCATGGGTCCTGAGATCACACTGTCCCTGTGAGGGCTCCAACCCCCCTTAGCCTCTGGAGTGATGTCCCTCAGTGGAGCAGAGTTCTAAAACTTCTGAATTTGTTCTCCACTGCTCCACTGCTTGTGGGGAGCCAGCCCCTCCCCAGTGGTCTTTCTTCCTGTATATCACCTTGGATTCACTTCTCCACTCGTCCTACCTTCCAGAAAGTGATTGGTTTTCTGTTCCTAGGATTGTTACTCTTCTTCTCTTCAGTCTCCTGTTGAGTTTGTAGGTGTTTAGAATGGTTTGATAACTATCTAGCTGAGCTCCTGGGACCCAATGATATTTTGATCTCCTACTCCTCTGCTATCTTGCTCCTCTCCTTCTCTTGAATTTATTTTCACTTTTTCTATAAAGCATTACTCCCTAGAAAAATAATGGCTGAAATTAAATTTGCATTTCAGATAACAATGAAAAAATTGTTTAGTGTAAGTATGTTCCAAATATTGTGTGGGACATATTAAAAAAATCATTGGCTGTTTTCTGGAAATTCAATTTTAACTGAATGCTCTGTAATTTTATTTGCTAAATTTGGGAACCCTAATTAAATACTACCTATGTATACATATTTACAAGATGGGAAGATTTCTTGCTATAGTCCAATTCAGTTTACAAAATCTGATCTTCTCTCCTACTTACTCTGGTCAGCTCTATCTTTCCAAATTTGCTAGGGTCAACATTAACAGCATACAATTGCTCAAGTTACTTAGTAACTGGGTTAGTGACTTTGAACCCCCAGTGAACTTCCACTTAAAAGGTACTGCCAATCTCGTTTCTGACTTTTTTTGGCATCTGTGGTACAACTTAAAACAAAATGGAGCCACTTAAAAACAGTTTCTCTTCCACTTCTGTCCATTCCATAACAGTTTACTGGACGTTTCTCCTAGGTTCTGACAGCACCCTGTCAATGCCACTTGGCATATGCTGGCGTAGGTCCTGTTATTGCCAGCTGTTGCTTTTTAAGTTTAAAAATTCTTGGGAAAACAAGCAATGCTTCCCTTCAGAATATTGTGTTTTGAGTGAATAGGAAATCTGTTTGGAAATCTTCCCTGAATGTATTAGGACCAGGGAAGTAGTTATCGGTGGACCCAGGGGAGCTCCTATCCTTGGGCACCTGGCAATTAAAAGATGAAGTCATTCATCTATATCAATGATTCATTTGCTGCAAAGGTTCTGGATGCTCTTTATCTTCAGAGGGTCCCAAGGACCAGTGTTCCTGAGCTCATCTCAGAAGTTGTGGGGCTGGGAATTGGGAAAAGGAAGGTGATAATTATGCTGTATTGATAATGGAAGGGGTGTCTGCTAGCATAAGAAGAAGTGGTAAAGTGCCATATAACTTGGAGACATTCCCGTTCTCAAAACTGTGCATTTCCAAAGACAGCCCAGTCCAGAGAAAAGCTGTGTCACTGCTCAGTACACCGGCCCTGTGCTCCTCCTCACCCTTCCAAGCCTTTAATCATCCTCCATTTGCTCTCTTTGTTATAGATCGTGAACATATGAAGAACATAATTGCTTAAAACCCCCAAGTCATCTGATATTGATAGTGTACTGAGGCAATGACATAAATGTCAAACCCATTCACAATTATGAATCTGTAGCCCGTTTTACTAGGGTTAAAAAATAAGATCTATTAGGACAATAGCTAGAAAAATTGTCTGTGGAATGCCTTTATGCTTACCAAAATTGATGCGTCAGTTTTTTTTATTATTAATTCTATTTTACTAAATTTTAGGATATGTAAGCTTTTATTCTAAGGAAATGGTGTTGGGAAAATTTAACTCTTTATCATGAGATTGCTTTCATCAGATCAGCCTTTGGTTACTTCCTATATGAGGGCAGGAGAAGAATCTCTAGAATGTGGATATGAGTGCTTAATGATTGCCTGTTGTGGAATATCTGGGGGATTTGGTGGTTCTCATGTGCTCTGAGAAGAGAACCAGGTTCTTTCTATATATCTACCCTGCCTTCCTCAGCTTTAACTTCAGCTTTTTCTGGGCCCCTCATGGTTGCAAGATGGCTGCCAGGAACAAGAGTCATCACATGCTTTCTTGCTCTCATTCAGCTGGAGGAAACACAAACCCAAGATCCAAACCCTTCCTTCTGACAAAATTACATGGCTCTTTTATCCCAATTTTGTGAGTTATAGTATTAATTTTTAACTACTTATAGTAAAACTTACTGCTTTTGCCATTAAGAAATCCTGATCAAAGTTTGAAAGGTAAAGTGTTATCAGTTTTGTAGAAGATTTTTTCAAAAAGCCAACAATCGTGTTTCCAATCTTGCATGCTCTTTCAGAATCTTGCCTCCCTCCCATATCAAGAGAAAGAATATATTTTCTCCCCCCTCCCTCAGGAACTGGGCAATATTTTGCTACTGCATTGACTAATAGAATGCATTTTGAATTTTGTGCTGGCTTCTTTCTCTTGGGACAGATTTTGGGCAACTTGAGACAATAGAGAAGTTTGACCCCATGAAGCATCTCTGCTGGGCAGGAATGAGGAGATAGTTCACAGAATGCCTGAGGGGCTGCAGCTCTTCCTGCCCCCAGCTGCTTGAGTTTTCTCAGCAGAAGTGCTAGATACTTAAGTGACTGAGCCTTTAAGTGGCTCCAACCCAGCGCACCTCTGTCGCTGATTCTGAGTGGAATGGAACTGAGCTGTCTTCATGGAGCCCCGTCCAGACTGCAAATTCTTGAACAAAGCATTTCTCTCTCTCTCTTTTTGAAAAACCACTAACTTTTGGAGTGGTTTATTTCAATTGTTCAATTGTTATGTGTGTGATTTGCAATTGTATCCTTCATAATTAAGAGTTAGTCATAGACATACACACAGTCAGTGGTATTGTGATAATTTTTCCATTCACGAAAAGTTAGTTCATGCAGTTCAAGTTCACTTTTCACATGGTCAGTGATTTGGGTTTAATTCCCATAATGACCAGTTCACATTTCTCTGCTCTGTGACTTAGCTGTGTGGTCATCTCATAGCTGTCTGCTCTTTAGTATGAGAGCATAAAGACAGGCAGCCATTTGGAAATGGGCGCCAGACTTCTCTGCTGAGTCGGTCACTAAGGGAGGCTGTGGTCATGGAATGGACATGCTCTCGAACTAGAATTTCTGAAAAAAAAAAGCATCTTGTTGGCTCCACGAAGTTCAGGTTTAAGCAGGTTGGAGCAGATGGAGGTGGGAGGGATATTAAGGACGAGCATCTGGAAGTGAAATCAATGGTAGCAGCAACTGACACGGGAGGCACTGGTTGTGTAGGATGTAAGGAGAACCAACACACTGTGGGATCAGCAGACAGACAGCCTTCCTCTTGGACTTTGGAGTCCCACTGCCTGAGACAAGGTGGGACTAGTGCTGGGTAAAGGATGGATCCTGGGGAATCAGGCTTTCCTCCACCTGTGGCCCCTTTGCTTCATGGACTCCTGATCCTATCTGAAGTCACTGCTGGAAGGTCACCTTTCTTCAAAGAGGCATCTTGGTATTATGGTCTTTAGTAGAAAAGCCTCAATTTTAAGTCCAGTAGCAAAATTTGCCAGCTACGTGATATCGCTGCATCTTACTCCCCTCATCTCAAAAACAGGGCAGGTTGTAATAAGACCCCACATAGTGGTAGTGGGTAGGACAAGCCAAATGACCATTAAAACACAGTGAAAGTGAGAAAATGCTGCGCGCAAGGAAGGGTTTGTTTTTAAACCATTTGTCTGAGCATGGGCCCTTGCTTTACAAGTTTCCAGTGCTATCCTGAAACAAGCCTTCATTCCATTTGTGACTGTCTCAGGCCAGAGTCTCATCACAATCAATAGCTCATTGCCAAGCTTCTCAGGCTTCTGCCCCCTTCCCCTGGTATTCACCCTCCCTAACCTGCTATTGGAACGACACACTTAGGCCCTGCATGGTCTCCAAATTACCATACTCAATGGCTTCTACTCAGTGGTCTTCCTCCTTGTCCTTCTCTGTGCTCACCAGTGACACTTTCTACTCTCTTCCTATGACATTCTCTCTGATTTTGACAACAGTGCACTGGTCTTGTTATCCCCAAACCCCACCTCCAATATGCTATTGTGTCCTTTGGCATCATGCTGGTTGCCCATGAACATTCACCAACCCCAGCATGCTTGCTTCTTTATATCCCCCTCTCTATGGATGCTCTATCCATGCCACTTTCCAACTCTCAACCCCGAACTGATGAGGCCTAATTCTGTGACTCTAGTTCAGAGTCCTGGCTGCATTCCCACTGTCTGCTGTGATGTTCTCCCTGGATCTACCATCAACCTCTGTAATATGTCGAAAATGGAGTGGATTTTCCTTGCCAAGAAGATCTTTCTTCCTTTTTGCCAGTGGGTCATCCACTGCTGGGCTTTTGATCACCCAAGCTCCAGTCTTAGAGGGATCATTGGGTTCTTCCATCACACCTCAAGTGGTCACCAAGTGCTAGGATTTTATATCTGCAACATTTCGTCTTAGTTTTATTCATTTTATCTGCCATTCTCCTAGCTCAGATTATTATGTTTTATGCATCACTGTTCTCAAACATCAATGTTCTTAAGAATCACCCAGGAATTTTATGAAAATGCAGATTCTGATGCAGAAAGGATGGAGTGGGACATTTCTGCTACGCTTCTGGGTGGTGTTGATGCCAGTCTTGATTATACCTTGAGAATAAGGTTCTAGATTATTCTAATCATGCAGAAGTGATCTCCTTATAGACCAGGGGTTCTGAAAGTATAGTCTCTAGACAAGTAATATCAACATCAACTTAGGAACTTGTCAGAAATTAAAATTCTCAGCCAGTCCCAGCCCTATTCAATCATATACTGAATGTTTGAACACATTGTTCAGATGTACTTTGGGTGATTCTGATGCCTCGTGTGAGGGCCACTGATCTAGACTTTACCTTTACAACCACCATGCACCCCCAGAAAGTCTGCAAAGATGCTGTGAAAAATCTTCAGAGTTTCTGTAATATGGCTTTCAGGAGCCTCAACTTTGTTTGCAGCCTGACCTCTCTCTCTCTCTCCCCAAGCTCCCCTTCTTCCTCATTTTAAAATTAATTTTGTTGCACGTTGTGCCCTGTCCATTTCCCTATACTTCCCACATCTTTTTGGCTCATGTTCTTCCAGAAATGCTTCCATTATTGCTCATCAGAAGTCTATCCATTCTTTAAGTTCTAGCCAAACACTGTCTTCTTTTTGTGGTGTTCTCAGGTCCCCCAGCTGGGAGTGCATCTTTGTGCTCAGTTGCAACAAGCATTGCACCGAAGCTGTGGTTCTAACTGGGGCTGCTTGAGCCTCCCAGGGGATATCTTGGTAGTATCTGGAGACAATTTTGATTGTCACAACTGCAGATGGTGATGTTATAGGCCTCCAGTGGGTCGAGGCCAGAGATGCTGGTAAGTATCTCACCCTGCCTCCCACCTTTCCCCCAAAAGATTATTCAACCCAAACCCCAGGAGCGCATTGGTGGAGAAATAAGTCTGGAGCATTATGTGTATCTTCTACCATCTCTCCCAATGGCTGTCAGCACACCCGGGGTGACAGGTCTCTCTTATGTATGCATGTTCTAATAGAGTACCAGGCACATCATCGAAGCATTTGTCTTCATTTTATTGAGGAACCAAGCAAGGACATACTGTGAAAAAGTGTTCAATGTGTGATGCTAATGTAGCCATTGTTGGAGTTCACGTCAAGAATTCCATTGTCTTAACAGTGGATTAAACTCTCAAGACCCCACTTTGACCATTTCCTAGTGTGCTTTATTGGTTTGCTTTTTTTTTTTTTAGCTCCTCCTTCCTCTGTGGCTGATAAGACAGTAGGTGCAGCCTGGTGGGTTGTTGTGGAACTGACGGAAGACACGGAGGTCAAGTGTCTGCCTTGCCAGACCTGAACTGGGTGTTTGTATTAGTTCTCTGGTTTGGAGAAGAATGTGAGGTCATCGCTTGGGAGCACAGTCATTGTTGTTTGTAAGTAACTGGAGGTCTTTGTCTCTCAACTTTGTAAGGCCAAGGATTGTCCCCACATCTCAGATCCTTCTTCTTGTTTAACTCTACATGTTACAAAACAGTATGTTGCCTTGAGAGGAGCTGATGTGCATAAAGTCTTCCAACGAGCTCTGTCCAAGGAATGGAGACCATCGCATTTTAATGAAGATCCTGACCTGAGAGCTGCCACTTTCCCTTTGAAGGGACCGAATCATCAGTTGAAAGGAAATTGATTCTCAAAGAGGAGCTGAAGTAAGTGGAAGAAACAAACCAAAGAAACTGAAATTTATTTTGCTATTGAATTTAACATTGCTTTTTTGATAAGAGCTGTTTTCTGTAATATATGAATCTTGCTAGTATGAAATGGGTCATCAGTGGTTAACCTTCACCTAGTTGGCACCAAGTGTGATGCGACATTCTATGTCACCCTATTTCTTATAAACCTGTTTGATATTTTATTGTCAAACTCCCAATTGATAATTTGGATTAAAGCATGATGTGTGGTATGAAACCTGAATCAATATTAAAAGATCTTATTTTTAAATATTAATATCAGTCGAGGTGGTAATAGTTTAAGTATTCCTTTCATCAGTCCCTGGTGATCAAAACTCTCAAGTGAAAAAAAAAAGGGTCTATTTTTCATACATAATGTGAAGATTTTACAACCTATTAAATGCATTGGGTGTATGTATATGGCCCACTACAGGGATTGAGAGGAAAAAATTTCTAGTTCCTTTTCTTCCTTACTTTTCACTGAAAAACACCATTCCCATCTCAGTAGAGAATTCAAGATCTGGAGGCTCTTGTAGACCCAAGAGGCAACTATTTGCAGGGGGCCAGGGGTGGGGTGGAGGTGTTGGACCTGGTCACTTTAGTACCATGTAAACAAAAACAAAAGTTTCTTGCCACTGCAGGCTTTTATCCAATACAGCCCTTGTTAGGAATAACAAATCACCAGCTGATCAACCTTTATTACCAAGGGAGCTTGTGGGGGCTTTAGGTCATTTTGCAATTTATGTGACATCTCATCTATCTGTCTAGGATCTGTCTACCTACCTATCTCTCATATATCTAGATCATCTATCACCTTCTATCAATCACTTCTCTCTATTTATTTGTGTGTATGTATATGTGTGTGGATGAAAATAAGAGGATTGCTTTGAATAACAGCAAAATTTTTCATTTTCTTCCTCCTACTTCTGCCTCTGAAGCCAGAGGCTCCCAGCTGAATTGGTCATCCCAGCCCCACACAATGTGCCATCAGAAGTATCATGGGCCGCAGAGGCATCTTTGGTCTTCCCAGGTCACAAATGCAGGGAAGGCGTGGACTCAAAATCATCAAGAAAACATGACATTTCTGCTAGAAGGACATTTTAGGACATGTAGTAATTCCCCTGTGCACAATCCAGCCAGGAAGGAGTCCCACTGTTTTCTTTTGGACAAGTTCAACGAGGTCATGCATGAGTCCTATCTGCCTTGATGAACTTCACTAGTTCATTCTATGACACGAATGAAGTGGACACGTTGTTCCCAGTGCTGTAGATTTCTCTCTCTCCATGGGGGCTGGAACATTCCTGTGAGGAACCCACCAAAACGTGGAGTCCTGGAGGAAACGATGCAACAAGCTCCAGCTTGCTGGTAATTTGTAGGAGAATTCATATGTAAATTTCCATCTCTTGCTCTATTCAGGGAAATTAGCTTTTTGTTTGCAAAAACACACATGAGCAAAAAATCTTTTGATTGTTGTTAAATTTGGGGAAGGAACCGCTGATTTTGGACTTAGAGCTGAATTAAGCTGTGTAGCGTGAAGGGGAGCAAGTTTTAAAGGAAGATGGCAGCCAATTTCTTTTGTTATTTAATTTTTATTTTTTCCAAGAACAGTTAACATTTACTTAGGCACCTATTGGCCTCAGTCACTTGCATCTAGAGAGCAAAGCTAATTTACCCACAGCCCGTGTTCTTTTAAATGGTTAGCCTTATTTCTTAGCTCTGTTAACCACTAGTCTAACATTAGCTTCAAGTTCAATTTTAATAATCTAATCCATAATGGTCCACTGCTCCCTGCCACATGAACAAAAAGTTTGGGGGTAATAAGGCGAGCAGTTTACATTTTCTGTTGATACTTCAAGTAATTGGCCCCAAAGTGAAATTATTGAGTTGGCCATGGTTTATTGTGTTCTGAGGGCATAAAACGTGGAAGGAAATGGACCTGTAGAAAGAGGTGGTATCCAAGAATGTGTGAAAGTGTGAAAATCCTATAACTTCACTTCAACTGGCCTAATATCCTGAGTCACTAGATGGTCAGAAAGTAGATGCAGTACAAGAGGAACAAACCGATGTACATTGATACCAAAAACCAGAAACAAAGCTTGTACAAGATGAACAGCGGATGAAATAGCTTCTATCAAAATAAAATCTCACACAGGTCCTTTTTACACATACGAGGACATACACACACCCACACGCGCACAGACACACAAGCAAGAATGTGTATTTTGTAAGATAGGTCCTTGGAAATAGACATTCTTAGCAAATATGGATGACAGATCAATTGTAATTTATTTTCTTTTAACACTGTATCATCATAAAGAAAACTGGTATAAATGAAAAAATCTATTTCAAATATCTACATCTAAAATTTTAGGCAGTGAAAAAGCACTTTGTTGACAAGGAGTGTGGAATGATGGATGTTAATTGTCAGAAACTGCTGAATGCCTTGTTTAGTTGCCACAAACAAATTCACAGATCAGAACGAACAATACTGCTAAATATTCCTTTTTTTCCCATTTTTTTTTTGTTAAAACATACTGGGAGAAAGAAAAGAGAAGAAAAACTGGAAATCCATACATCTTTCAAAAGTTTGAAATCGAAGCAATATTTAGAACCGTAGATGAGGAAACACTACGCATGGTAGAATATACACGATGCGTTTTTCTCCTTTAATCTGTAATGTACATCAAATACTTTACAACAATGCATTAACAAAAGGCAAGAAACGTCTTGCTGTACAGAGGAACCCCAATGCAACTTGAAGCCTAGAATCACAACGGATGAAGAGAGAAAACAAAGCGTGAGAAGCCGTCCCTCTAACGTGTGTGAACTACGCCGCCCCTTGTGCTTAACGGTACCCTTCACGCCCTACCACCCCGCCCGTCTCCTCTACTGCCTTCTGCCACGTTCAAGGCAAAGCACTTTTTTTTACACCCTACAGCTCCAACTAGAAAGGTGTTGTACAGTGTCCTGGTCAGGATCACTCCAGCTTCCTACTGACTTCCAAGCTAACGTTCGGTTCATTTAGCTTTCTAAAAGAGCTTGTAATAGGTCCTTACTGGTTATCACAGCCTTCCTACGGAACAGGCTTTAACAAACTAAATTTGCAGGGGGGAAAAGAAAAGCAATGTCTTGTGGTATGCATGCACATGCATTGTTCCCGGAGCGCCTCGCGCCGCCCGCTCCTCACACCCAGGAGTCGGGGGAGGCGGGGTAGTGGCTCGTTTCATAGTTCAGTTCACTGTAGGGACGGGCAGCTGAGTAGAAGTCGACATAGTTGCCGGTGGACTTGAGTCCCAGGTGCATGGTGTACTCACTGGCGGGAGGGCGATGGTGGACCTGGTCCTCGAAGAAGGACTCGTCGTAGTTTCTCGTGGAATTCTGAAATGGCTGGTAGGTCTCGTAGTCTTTCCTGCTGGGCTCCTGTGGGACTGGCTGTGCTGGAACCTGCACAGAAAAGAAGATCCACCTGGGCTGGTTCGCTCTCCCAGGACGCAGCCTCCCCATGCCCGAGGTGCTCAAGCCTCCCAGGAAGGCTGGGCCTCCACCCGCGCGACCGCCAGCACCGCGTGTCTGCAAACACTGCGAGCTGCTGATTGCCCTTCCTTCCAAAAGTTGGTTCCTGGGTCCACATGCCAGCATTCTTGCATAATCTTTATTAAAAATTATGATTATGCTAAAACAGACAGAACATGGAATTTGCCATTTCGACTGCTTTTAAATGGACAGTTTGGTGGCATTCAGTACATCTGCGGTGATGTGTGCCCATCACCAGTATCCGCTTCCAGATCTTTCATCACCTCACACAGAAACTTGACACCTATGGAACATAACTCACCACTTTCCCCTTGCTTCAGCCCGTGGAAGCTGTCATCCCGCATTCTGTCTCTGAACTTCACCACTCCAGACAACTCAGAGAAGTATTTAGTATGTGTCTTTTTGTGTCCAGCTTCTTTCCCTTACCATAATGTCCTCAAAGACCATCCACTTTGTAGCATGGGACAAGATTTCCTCCTTTCTTAAGGCTGAACAGTATTCCATTGTATCATTTCACTACATTTTGTTTATCTGTTCACCTGTTGATGGCCACTTGGGTTGTTTGCTCTGTTGGCTGTTGTGAATAATGCTATAATGAATGTGGGTACTCCGGTACCTGTTGGAGTCCCTGCTTTCAGTTTTGGGGGTATGTACTTAAAAGCGGCATTGCTGGACCCTTTGTTTTTTTATTATTAACATATAATGTATTATTATCCGCAGGGGTACAGGTCTGTGAGTCACCAGGTTTACACACTTCACAGCACTCACCATAGCACATGCCCTCCCCAATGTCCATAACCCAGCCACCCTCTCCCTAACCCCCTCCCCCCGGCAACCCTCAGTTTGTTCTGTGAGACTAAGAGTCTCTTATGGTTTTTCTGGACCCTTCGTTAATTCAGTGTTTAACTCTTCAAGGAATTGCAGAACTGACTTAAGCGCTGGACTTTTTGGCTACATAATCTGTTTTAAATGGAAGAGGACAGACTAGAAGCTGTAGAACACGAGGGGTTGGTTTTCCTTTCCTGCATTGCTTTCTTACACCTAGGCGCTGCAATCCCAGACAAAGAGACAATGAAGATTTACAAGGTCTAATGGTCACTTGGGGATCGTCCTGCCGGCGCAGTGGGCTGTGATCAATACCTCCCTGGAGGACGGAGGCTTCCCACTGGTAGGGCCATTCCATCACACTCACCTCAGTGAGCAGGGAGCGTGGCCTCAAAAGGATACGCAGAAAAGCACATGATGAAAAGAGGGCCTCCACTCCAAATATAACATACTCCGAAGGACTGACATGTTTCCCAACTTGGTTTAGTTAAGAATTGATTGAATTTGAGACTATTGTGGGATTATGAAGCTCTTGGTTGGCAGAAAGGGGCCTTCGGGATTCTACGGTGACCCTCAGCCCACCCCTACTCCTTGTTTTCCCTCTTGTCCTTTGCACATTGCTCTCTGATGTCAGGGGCCTTGAAAGGCTAAAGGGGTCACAGGAGCCTCTGAGATATGTATGGTCAAGTATTAGTTCCCTCTGCTTGGTTTTAAGGACAGTAAGACCAAGAGTGTTCATGGCTGACAATTAGCACTTACATGTGGGGGGTCTGGATATCCTCTGGGGTACTTTTTTTTTTTTTTTAAAGATTTTATTTATTTATTTGATACAGAGAGACAGAGAGGGAGGGAACACAAGCAGGGAAAGCGGAAGAGGGAGAAGCAGGCTCCCTGCTGAGTGGGGAAATGGATGTGGGGCTCGATCCCAGAACGCTGGCATCATGACCTGAGCCAAAGGCAGACACTTAACGACCAAGCCACTCAGGTGCCCCTGGGGTCCCTTTTTAAGCACCGAGCCTCTAACGTAAGCAGAACCACCCCCCCCCCCCCACCCTGCCCACAGCTAGATCATACAGTCATGCATGAAGCTCTGCTCATGGCAATAATTGGGGAAGAGGTCTGGTGTGAATGATGGAATGCTCCTAATGAAACACGATTTGATCAGCTCTGAGCAGATTCAGTAATTCCCTATTAATTTAACTAAGGCTTAGCATGGAAATGTCCTATAGAAATTGGTCCTAGTTAATAGGTAATGATTTGTAATTAGCACGTTGCCTGTAAATGAATGCTTCTAATGACCCGCACATAATTCTTCTCTCAAGTAAGTGAAACTCCCTCTTTTACATGTAATTGATTTACACTAGTAATTGACCTGTTCTTCAAAGAAGTGGTGAACTTCATCCTAGCTGCCCCCCACTATGTCCCACACTTCCAGTTAGCGGAGGGTGATGAGTGAGGTGTCAGGCCACCTGCAAAACATCTGTTAGCCGAGGAGCTTGGCCACGAGAGGGACATTTGGAATTAATCTTTAGCGTCTGTAATTAAACAAGACCAGGTATATGAAATTACTTGGCTAGGCTGAGGTGCCCTGTGCTGTTCTTTGAAGAGCTGGGTGCTATGCTGAACGGCACTCCAACAACGAGTTGCAGCTGAAGCAATGAGCATACAGAGGGCTGGAGCTGGGTGGTTTAGAAAAATCACATGGGAAGGAGCTAGTGTCTGCTGTGTTTCTCTGTCAGTGGGCACTATACCCAACACTTTAACAGATTCTTCTTATGTTTCTGACTATTTAAAGGTTAAACAATATGTAAGTATATATGTGTATATATATGTACATTTACTTATATGTTTGTATGTACGTATGTAAGCGCATCTGTCATCTGTATCTCCTTTCCTTCCTCCCTCTTTTCTCTATCTTCCTATCCAACCATCCGTCCATCCATCCATCCATCCATCCATCCATCTGTCTGCCCGTCCATCCATCCAATCCCCCCTTTATAGATGACAACACTGAAGCTCAGAGAGGTAAAGAAACTTGTCCAGGATGTCACAGCTAGTGGGGTTGTGAGATCGGGATTTGAACCCGTGTCTGGCCGACTCTGAAGTCCACATTCTCTCCACCACATGAGCACAGTTTCAGTGGAGCCAAACTGGCCGATCCTCAGGGGGCCAGCCTCACTGGGTTGACTCCAGGCTCTATAATAAGAAGGGAGGCCAGTGGACAAGGGAACCCCAGGAGAGCTCTCACTTCGCCGTGTCGGTCTCAGTGGCTGGGGGTGGGGAGGTCTGCCGGGGATATCACTTGCAGGCTCGTGGCTCTCCCCCACAGTGGCTGCTTCTTTCAGGCGTTTGCATGACATGTTTCAAATTTCTTAGTGTCACCATCTTCTCTCTGGTTGGTGGATGTCTTTAGGTTGGGCAAAAGCTTATTTTAATCTCTTACCTTGAGGAATTGCCTTTTCAGTTCCCCTGTATTGGTTGTAAAGTCTCATGCCAACCCCTTCTGAGGTTTAGTCCTGCAGCTCTGAGAGCGTGTGAGAGCAGACTCTCCAGAACTGGGTGACAGGTACCACTACTGTCTGGAGGGATTGAATTCACTCCCTGGCCTCCTGGTGTAGATGTTCACTGTGGATGTACATTTGCACTGTAGGAATGTTGGCTGTATTCAAAATTAGATAAAATGCTCTCAAATATAAGCCCTCCTTATGGAGGAGCTAAAAATAAATGCATTTTTAATGTTCCACTGTTCGCATAAAGCAGATTTCTATGAAGGAAGCAGAACAAGGTATAGCAGGGGTATATTCCGAATTTGCGTGTCTGCTGTGGTTCAGAGAAGCCCTGACACACCCAAGGAGCCTGAGGCTGTTGCCTGCTTTTGCCTTAAGGCAGCATCCTTTTTGGGGTCGGGGGTGCAACCAGCCAGCTCACGTAGGGATACTGGCTGGGGTCCATGTTCTTGGCGCTCGGTCCTATGACTCCTGCTCCCATAAAGTCATCGCTATTGAACTTTTTCCCCAATAGTTGGATGTTTAGTTTAAATTAGGAAGGACCCTGCCACTTCTCTACCCCTCACTACCCACATACAGAAAACTGTGTTTATTCCTCACTGGGTTTGCCTACAAACTGGACTGATCACTAGTACAGGAAAACAGCTGCCCATTACAGATCTTCAAACTTCACCATAGGCTGAAAGCTGAAGACTCAGGCTGTTAATAGACAATGAAAAAGTTCACGAGGTAAGGATTCATGGTTCTCAGAGTCTAGTCCCGAGACCAGCAGCTCAACATCACCTGGAAGCTTTTTAGAGATGCAAATTTCCTCATCTCTGGGGACAACTTTACCTGCCCTGCCCCCTTGGCAGTGAAACTGAGGACACCAACCAGGACCTTAAGATGCTGTTTGATGTAATAATTTGATGGTTGTCATCAAAACACCAAACCCCTTTATCTCTAGTTTATGAACACAAAATTCTGTTGCTAGATACGGTTATCTACATTATAACTAAGTGATAGATATAGTTGAACACGTTTTCTTTATAAGTAGGGGATAAACTAGTAGAAGGTCAGTTGGATTTTGGGGGGATTGAGGTAGTTAACTCTTAAAATGACTCCTGCAACCAGCTGATTGGAGACCTACAAACTGAGGACCATGAACCTTACTTCACACCCATGGCTGTTTCCTCTAGGAGTGCTGAGGCTCAGAACTCAATGAAAATGAGGCAGGAGTCCCAGGTGGTGTCACGGGCAGTGTTGCAGCTGAGTAGCTTCCTGGCTCCCTTTCCACTGCGTCATGGAAAGCCTGGCTCCCAGTTATTGCCCTGGACCCTCACTTGGCCACTGCATTCTGGGTTGGGGCCTCGTTCCCAGCTCTCACTGCCTTTGTCTCCTCTTGTATGCCTACCTCAAGCCTGTTTCCTTCAGTGCAATGCTTCTTCTTGGAGATGAGTTGCTGTCCAGCCTCCTCTATGAAGCTGGTCAGGCCCAGCTAGGGACCAAGTCAGCCAGGAGACGAGCCCTCAGCAGGCATCAAGCACTGAAATGGAATGGACCCTGGCACGCCCCTCCTGGTTAGATTGTTCAAGCTGGTCTTTTACTAGCTGTGAGGTTGGGAGGTCATTTTTAACCTGGGAAAGTGTCAAAAACGAAAGCATTCCATAAATCTAAAGTGTTGGCCCTGCCCACATGGCCAGAAAATCTAAATCATGAAGGCTGTGTACAAGGTTGTCTCTAGAACTGCCCAGCTGGAAGAGAACCACATCTCCTCCTCTTTCGAATGGTTAGGGTGGTCATACCTTCCAGATTCCCAGCAAGGAGGGCTAAAAGGAGGGCCAGAGTTGATTCCAGTAACCAACCAGAGTGGCCTGCAGTGTCATAAGGATTTACTTGGAACTTGTTTTAGGGAAAAACCAGATCTTTCAAATGGATATTTTTAAATGTTGCTTGATATTAGAGTGGGGTTAATAGTCCACTCATCTACTTCCCTCTGCTGGACTGCTCAGGGAATAATGATGGCCCTGAGCTATCACCTTGGAGCTCAGCTCAACAGGTGGCCTGCCAGGAGCATCTCCCCTGTGTTGACAAGGGGCGCCAAGCCTGAACTCCATCCAGGCCGGGCTTCCCAGCATTTGCCTGGGGCACCGTGGCCTTGACAATCCCCACTGAGTCTGAGTGCACTCTGGGGCACCCTGGGGAAAAGGCCACACTAGGTTGTGCTTACTCTCCCGGCAGGGATGCCATCTTAGCGCATTAATTTCAATTTGCTTAATTGTTCATCATAGGCTCAGGTAAAAAGAATGCGCCCCTTAGAGCCACTGGGGGACCATCTTATAAATCTAGATTGCAGGCAGTCTTAAGGAAACCAAAGTAAGCCATCCTGTAAGTTGCCAGGGACCTCTGGGCCACACCTGCGCATGTCTTCACTGCCAACGACAGTGGAATCCAGGGAGAGAAAGGCTGATACAGAATAAGCCAATTCTTGGGATGAGCTTCTCTCAACCTGCAGAGACTAAAGACTACTCCTACACTCTTGGATGCAAAGTCAGGGTCCAATCACATCCTGACCAATATCTTTAAGGGCTATAGACAATTCTCACTGTTCCTGGTATTTACTAAAAGATAAAGGTTGGTTTTCATAATTGAAATTGGCATTTCCCATACACTTTGTTCCCGTTTTCCTTTGTGTTTGAGCGGGCATGTTGATATGCAGATTGCTGCTGGCCACCCCTGGTGAGCACTTGTCTAGCACTCTTGCACTTATTTATTTATTCATTGACCTCTTTGCTTTTAGCAAAGACCAGAACTGAGGGAGGTGAAGTAGATGTTAGCAACGTGTCAGGCAGGCCATGGGGCCTGGGCTTTCACCAGGGGCTTGCAGACAACACCAGATGTCTTCCAGAGTGGCTGCGTATGGCCTGGAACATTCAAAGCAATGGCATCACCCCTCTACCTACTACCATTTCTCCTGTGGATGAGTGATCAGAAAAAAAGGTAATTTAAGGTCGAGGAGATACTCTCCATGTCCTCCTCCTTCCTCTCTTGGAAATGGTCCTACACAAGACACTCTATCTACTAGGGCAGGTCCCTTTCCTTTACAAAGACGCTGCCCAGCCAGGTGTTGAGAAAAACCCAGCACATTCCCCCCATGTTTACTGTCCTCTGGTCACTTTGATCAAACAAACAGCTTTCAGATGTACTTTCAGCCCAACTTTCCTGACACAAGGCGGGAATCTAGAGCATCTACAGCAGCCAGCTCTGGCGGTGGTTACCGGCAGCCAACAGTTACGAGGAATGCCTGTCTTCCTGTAGTGACCACTACAAGGGACAAACGAATGAAGTTATCAATCAATGAGGCAGCCGTGGCTGTGCTGCTTGCTTCTACAGCTCCCACAAAACCACAGAGAGAGAGAGAGAGAGAGAGAGAGAGAAAAAGAGCCTCCAGTGAATGCTTGCCAAAGAAGACAAACACACACACACACTTAGCCCAGTTCTTGAAGGGGCTACTCTTAGCATTCCTCAAACTGGAACATGTACACGAATCACCTAAATGTCTTGATGAAAGGCAACTCTGATGCTTTTGTTGCATCAGATAGATTAGGGGTAGGGGTCCGAGAAAAATCTCTTCCAACAAGCTCCTTTGGGGCACTGATGCTGCCAGTCTCCCCAACTAGACTGAGCAACAAGGCACTCCTCAATACACCCATTTAGTTGTTCACTCTTGAATGTGTCATCTCTATTTTATTAGTAACTATCACATGTAATGAATGCTTTCCTCCAAACAACACCTGGCTGGGTTACGGGAGCAAACGAATCCCTGTCTAGTAATCACACAACATTATCTAGAAACCAGACTCTTCCACTCATGTATTTGAGCTTTTTGTTTTGGATCATAGTAGACAACTTGCTTGCTACCACCCAATGAAGTGAGTGGCTGTAGTGAAATCAAAACCCATTTTTAAATTTGAAGCCATTCCAGTGACTGCCAGGACCCCACGCACACACGCTGTGGCAAATGTGAATGGGACAGCAGCAGGGAATGTTATTTTCTTTTTTCAGTCCTTTACGTAGGCTATGTAGGAGCTAATTTATTTTTTTTCCAATTCCAGGATATTTCACGCGAGTCAAAGGGGAAATGGACCCAAACGTGCCCGTCTCCTCTACCTGGTTATGTTTGATGTCTTCAGCGGGCGCACCATAGGAATTCCTGTACAAAGTTGAAATTCCAGTGTTTTGAGCTGAAAAGGGGGGAACAAAGAGGGAAAGAAAAAGTATTAGCAAAGAAGACAAGGTTTCAAGTGAGGAATAATGGGGATTGGGGCAAGTTCTTGCCCTAACAGAGCTTGGTTTCTCGGGGTGCATTCCAAGTGCCATGGCACGTGGGAGAATCCCTTGGCTCTGGACTCTTCATTTTATATGCAGATATAAGAAAGAAGAACAGTTAGGGGTTCTATCAAATCCCCATAGCCCGGGAGTCTCTTGCAGTCACGTTTAGACTGCACACAGGGTTGGGCCGGTCAGCAAACAGATGGGAAGCTTGCCAGGATTCTAGTCTCTTTCTCTGGTGAGAACCGGCGGCTAATAAAAGCTTGTCTCCCGCACGGAGGCATGCAGGCATCTTTATGAGCGACTTAGAGTTGAGCTGGAGAACGACAAGGATGAAATTTCTAATTTGGGCTCACAGAGTGCTTAATCATCACGCAGACAGTTCATTTCTCAAAGGCCCAAAGGCCGGGCAGGAAGCACCATCGGCATCTGTCCGGCACGCCTCGGGGGCTGCAGCTCTGGAACCCAGCTAGACACTGGGACAGGAGCCGCCCCCCCCCCCCCCCCCCCCCCCGCTCTTGAGACTGGCCTGCAGGTTAGCCAAAAGGAGGGAAGGTCTGCTCTGCTGGCCAGCAGCTTTCAAAGGCGCGGGCAGGGTTTGCCCCCTTCCTCCCCTACAATCTTCAGGTTCAGGCCGCAGGCCCAGAGGAAGGGCCCAGGATGCCACTCCCCTCGTAATCATTTTTATGATTAAAGAATGTTCTGGAAAGAACTAAGTGTCAGTGGGGGTATAAAACACTCCAGAAACTAAGAAAGCCTTATCTTTTGCTTCCAGTGTCTACGTAATGGTAAACTAGGATGACGCACCCTAACTACTTTCTTACAGACACAGTTCCTGGAGACACAAGGTCAGTAATATCGACCACTCCACCCATGACTATTAATTCAAGCACCTAACTCCTGTGCAGGAAAAGTCCTCTTGGAAATCTGTGCTTAAGAAAGTGAGAGCTGAGGGCCCATTCTGGATTTTAAAGGCCCCCCTGACATCTCCTCTGGTTGGGTGTGCGTAGCTCCTGTCTGCATTTTTCCTGGACCCCTGCCAGCTACAGACTCTTCCCTGACAGCCCACCGACCCTGCTCTTCCACCCTCGCCGTTCCCAGGAGCCAACCCATCTTGCTGGACAGACGGGATTAGGTCACTGCAGTGTCCTGCCAAGGTACGAGGCGCGGGATCGGGCCCGGATTGATATCCTGCAGGATCTCCCTCCCTTCTCTCGGCCGGGGAGTCCTAGCCACACTGGCCTCTTTCCTTGCTTGACCCGGGCCAGCCGGCCTTGCTTCCGGGATGTGGGTTTGCTGATCCTTCTCCCTGGAACTCATTTCCCACAGGTTCTGGATTGCCTCTCCCTGTTAGGGTTCAGTCTCTTGCTCAAGCTCCTGAGAGCAGCCCTGCCCACCTGGGATCCCGTGTCTTCGGAACCTGTTTATCTTCTCCATCATACACAACCTCACGTGGTACTACCTTGGTGGTGAGTTCGTTCTTTTGTCCACCTCACGTGGCACCTCCCTTCACCTACGACAGCAGATGTACTGGGACGTCAGAAATCGGTCTGTCCTGCCACCTTCACCAGTACATTTGGTCTGGGACAGCACCTGGCCTCGGCAGATGCTCACAGAGTCAGGGCTTTATTTGCTGAGGCAATGAGTGAAGCGTAACCCTGAGAATATATGTCCTCAGCACTGCCATGTGCTGATGAAAAATGTCATTGCAGGGTGAAATTTTGTGGTTTTCTCTTTTCTGTTACTTGGAACAAAATGCATTTTTTTATTTGCTGGAACATGCACTGTTAGACCCTTGTGCCCCTCTCTCTGTCTCCTTAGAAACTAAAGAGGCTTCTATTAGAAGTTCTTCCCTCCTGCCCTTTGGTCCACTTCACCTGTTTAAGAGAGGGTGTGTAGCCAATATTGAACTTGCGGCTTTTGCAAACACATGAAGCAGGTGTCTTCATGGACACTCTGCTCTTGTACGTCTGACCAAGAGGACACATGTAAGGAAATGCCTTTCTTCTTTTGTATAAGCCCCGATTTCCAACTGAATCAACACACGGAAGATGAGAATGGCTTTAATAAGGCATAAGAGAGACTGACACAAACGGGCTAGACCATTTGATGTAAAGGCATCTGGGAAGCTCAGATGGGAGGGCAAACTCCCCTGGGTGAATTTTAAAGTCAGGCCGTGTAGCTGCTGGGATCACACAGCCCTTCCCTGATGCAAGCTTCTGAACACGTAATGTTCCCGGGGAATCATGACCATGAGCAATAGCTCTCGTCAGCCTGCATGCCTGAATGAACAGCTGATTCTGGCCTTCTGAGGGCTCCACGATAGCAAGAGAACACTAAGGGGAGAAGGCATTTTGAAAGATTCTGTCTCAGCTAGATAATGAATCCAGAAGAGGTGAGTGGGGGAAGCCTGGCACAAAAAACCCAGGTGGATCTGCACGTCTAAGGGCTCAGTAGAGGAGATTCAAACCCAGCAAGAACCTGCTCTCCCTTTAAGCCGTCCCACATGGTGTTTTGAGGGTGAAGCTTCCCATGACTTTCCCATAGCTGAGGGAGCGTTTTCTTTGGGGGAAATGGTAGGACATCCTCTGATTTCTTAGAAACAAGGGAGACGGCAGTTTTCAGGTATTTTTCAATGTACTATATGGTAAGTGTCCTCCGGATATTTGTGAATGGTAACAAGTACTGCTCTTGATGTGGAGGACACGAGAAATCTGATGTGCATGTCAATGCTGAAATGATGGGCATGTGCAAAAGTGCCATGGAGCCGGAGCTGGCCATTCATCCTTTCCATTCCTGTGCGAGATGGGGGCTTCCACCGGTTAGCTGGGTGCTTATTCATGCCAGTGTGGAAGGTAGTAAGTAGACACCTCCTCCATCACCAACTCCTCCAGCACCAACTCTTCCTCCACCATCACCACTTCCTCCATCATCACTACTTCCACTATCACCACCTCGACCATCACCTCCTCCACCAATACCGCCGCTAACTTCTCCATTACCACCTCCTCCATCACCACATCTTCCACCACCTCTCCCATCATCACTGTCTCTTCCATCACCATAGCACCTCCTTCATCACCAACTCTACCTCCACCATTACCACCTTCACCATCTCCTCCATCACTTCCTCCACCACCAACACCTCTTCCATCACCTTCTTCACTATTACCTTCTTTATCTCCTCCATCACCACCTCTGCCATCACCTCCTCCACCATCACCAACTCTACCTCCACAGTCACCACCTTCACCATCTCCTCCATCATCATCACCATCTTTCACCATTACCTCCTCCATCATCACCGCTTCTATGTCCACATCGCCACCTTCACCTCCTCCATCACTTCCTCCATCACCACCTCCACCATCACCATCTCCACCTCTTCTGTCACCTCCTCCACTATCACCTTCTTCATCTCCTCCATCACCACCTTGACCATCACCTCCCCCACCCCACCAACTCTACCTCCACCATCACCACCTTCACCATCTCCTCCATCATCACCACCACCTTCTACCATCACCTCCTCCACCATCACCACTTCTACTTCCACATCACTGCCTTCACCTCCTCCATCACTTCCTCCGTCACCACCTCCACCATCGTCAGCTGCACCTCTTCTATCACCTCCTCTGCTATCACCTTCTCCAACTCCTCTATCACTTCCTCCACCATCACCACCTCTACCTCCACCATCATTTCCTTCACCCCCTCCATTATCTCCTCCACCTCCATCACTGCCTCCACCATCACCAACTCTACCTCCGCCATCACCACCTACACCATCTCCTCCATCATCACCGCCATCTTCTACCATCACCTCCTCCACTATCACCACTTCTACTTCCATGTCACCACCTCCTCCATTACCATCTCCACCATCTCCACCATCACCTCCACCATTCTACCACTACTTCCACCATCATCCCCAACTTCACTACCTCCACCACCAGCAACACCACCACCATCTCCACTATATCACCTCCACCACTACGATCACTACCACCAACACAGTAGATAATAACAACTGACTTTTGCACAGTACTCGTTGGCTTAAAGGGAACCTTACTGTATACACATATGTTCAATGTTTTTTCAGGCTTGCTAGGTGATCATTAGTGTAGTTTTGAATTCCTTTTTTTTTAATTGCTTTTTTAAAGTAAGTCAGAGCAAAGATGCTTAAGCCTCTTAAATAAGTGCAAAAAGTGACATATATCTGAATACTGGAATTATCAAGATCCCTGTCATTAAACTTCTAGAAACAGGTCAGATTTTATTTTTCAGTCATTATGTGTGCCTGGCATGATTATGTACCATTGGAACTATGCCAACAGAAACACTCCCACATTCAAAAGCCTTCTGAGTGATTTTACTGGGCAAGAGAGAAAAGTTACATAACAATTCAGTCAACTTCAGAATTGTTTTTGTAACTGTAGTCTCAACTGGCTATCCCAGAGTGCCAGCAATGTGGCTACTGGGGGCGATCATAATCGCAGAATGAATGAACTAAGGGAACTGGGTGTCACTACTCTAGAGTAACTGGTACAAATTAGATTCTCTGCTGAATGTGTTGACTCTAGGGACTCGGCATTCAGCTTCCCAGCTTCCTCTGTTCATGCTTGTCTACAATAGGGGCAACACTGAAGGCAGGAAAAACAGTGAATAAGAATAATAAGGTATGTTCTGTGTAATGAGTGCAGACGTGAGGCTGAGACATTCCCTGGGAGGTGTATACGTGGAGGGCAGAGTGCTGACCCTGGGGCTGTGCATCAGAAACGTCTTGTTTACTGTGCTTTTCTCTCTTGCAGTCATGCAGAGCTACCATGGAAAACACTGCCCTAGGGGTAAACACATTTACCATTAGAAAAATGTATCTTAAATGGCCTGGGACTGGAAAACATCTTAATAAATCATCCAATTTTTTTCTCTTCTGCTTCCCTGTAGGTCTACACCTAAATAATACTTGAGAAACTAAAACTTTTAAGATCCTCTTGATGCGAAGGTCTCAGTGTCTGTTCAGGATTATGGCCTTCATACTTCCCAGGTTCATGAACAGCCTCATCTGGCTATGTTCTGTTAAAACCCTATTCCTCATGGTCTATTTTCATGAGAGACCCACCCACACTTCCACGTGGCAGAGAAGGCAGTGGAATCCCTATTAGAGAGCCTGTTGGCTCTGAAAACTCGGCTTTCAAGGCATAACCCCCCTACACCAATACCCCCAAGTCCTGCTTCTTGGAGGAAGGGAGAAACTGGGGCAGGGGAAGTGTATGGAAAGCAAGGAGGGGATGATGAATGGGAACAAGGAGAGTCGCAGAGAACAGAAAGGAGTCAGGGGCAAGGCTGGTTATTAGAAAGGCTGGGCAGCGCATGTTGCATGGGTGGCAATGGGTACCGATTTTGGCCTTGCTGGAATCACAGTTGATGAGGAAGGAGAGACAAGGGGTATGACTGGGGTAGTGAAGGATGGAGGGCACAAGACCTCAACGCATCCATACAGAAACTGCGATTATTGGTTCTCATGAATCTCTTTGGTGGTCTGTCATGATAAAAGATGGGTTTCATGTCAAGAAGAGAAAATGTCTCAGCAGGAGTTCTGTGGGCCCTGGAATTCTTTTTTTTTTTTTTTTTGTTCTTTTCCCCTCGCTTCCCCTTCTGTTCTCATCCATTTTCCCTTCCTTCTATTCACGATGGCCAAGCTTGGCTACGGCGCACCCACCATCTTGAATCCTCCCCACTCCAGATTATGGCAGCTAAGAAGAGCTCTAGCGTGACTCCTCTTTCTAGTTTGAGGGAACATTATGAGCGGGGCAAGCAAGAAGGAAAGGGGGAGGTGAGAGGTGAAAGACAGAATGAAGTGTGCATAGAGAACATTTTCCCTCAGTTATTTTCAGGTATGAGATACTCCGCTTTTATTCCTCTGGCTTAATCTCCCTGCCCCCAATTCCTGAGACTCCTTGCTGTCAAGCTCTCAAGTGAGCTGCTAGCTGCTCAGTCCTGCTGAGCTGCTGAGCGTGACTTGTAGTCTCATGTCCCAGCCCTCGGCCCTGTCCCAGATCACGTCACCAGCTCTGAGGAGGAGAGGCACATACATGGTCACGCTCACCTGTCATGGTGTCTTTCCTGGAAGTGTGTTCTCCTGTAGTTCCGTGGTAAGTGGCATTGCTGCCAGTGGATTCATAGTCTGTTTTCCTTTCTTTGAGGCTGATCATTTCCCGAGGTGAAGCTGGGGCACTTGCTACATAAAGAAATCAAAAGGAAGACCTTCTGTGTCTCATTCCACAGCCCGGATAGCTTTCCGCAGAAAGAGCTAAGGTCACGAAGACACATGGCTCAACCTGTACCAGTGTGTGTACGCGGACCTGCTGGTTCTTTATTCTTTGGGCTCTTGTCTTTACCCCTTCCCGAACTCCTTGTCATTCGGTGCTTTGCAGTGAAGGGGGCACTCGGCTTGGGGGCTGGTAATTAAAGACTATCTCCTGGGGCCATCTTTCTTAGGAAGGTATTCTGATGGGGATATGACCTACCGAGTACGGGACAGTTTGAAGAATGAGATCAGACTTGTTTTCTTTATTTCTCTTTCTCTGCTCTGCTCTTCTCTTTCCCTCCCTTCCACTCTCCCCTTCTCCCCTTGCTTCTTTTCTTCCTTTTTTCCTTTGTAAAAATCAGATGTGTTTCAGAGGAGTTGTTACTGATTTTGGAGAATCCCTGATTAAAATAAATGCAGTCTTGCTTGAATACTGAGTGACCCAGAAACTGTCCTGAAGGAAGCCAGATGAACACCTAGGATGTTTTGTGGGGCTGAAGTCACCCAGCCCGCAAAGTTCAGCCCATGGTGCGGGCTGGGCAGGGCGTGCAAAGAGCTCGCTCCCCATTGAGCTGTCCCTGATGAATGTCCCCATCAATCTCTCTCCCCGACACCTTAGCACCCTGGCCACTTGCTGCCTTTTGCACCCGGGGAGGGAGCCCCATCTTCTCTTTAGGTCCCTGTCATTAAGTTTAGTATCTTCTATGAGCAAATCCCTATACTAGACACTGGGGAAAAGAAACATGAATCATGTCACTTTCTGAACTTGTGGAGGACAGGAAACGGACATGCAAATCAACAGAAGCGGGGGAGGAGGGGATGGACAGTAGTACACATTGTAGCCACGGCTGGCGAGAGGGAGCCTTTACCCATCCTTTCCTGAGAGGCAGCCTGCTGACTTCTCACACCTACTCAAACAAAATCCAGGCTCGCCATTCAGCTATCAAAACCCCGAGAGGTTCCCAAACCTGGCTTCCCGCTACAATTAAATCCTTGGAATACTTTAAAAAATACTGATACTTGAGCCCCACCCGGAACTAGCTGGATCAGAAGCTCGGGGTGTAAGTTTACTGGGAAGACAGAGAAGAAAAGGGCATTTGCTCCACATGACTGGACTGGGCTGTGTGTCCAGTTCGCACGTGTTCTCAGCACGTGGGCCGCTGGCTTTCGCTCACCGTGTCCACCCTCTACCACTCTCTCTCCTGTCCTCCGTTCTCTGTCACCCTCTCCTGGGACAGTCCTTTCCCTGACCCTGCTCCTTTGCTTCTATGCCCTCTTGCGTAAAGCTTAGCCTTTTACAAGTCGCCGCCAGGCCACCACGAAGGTACAATATTTTGGAGCCTCTTGACCAAAGCTTTCAAAATTAGCATCTAATAGAGTGCAGATGGTGGGGTTTATTAAAGTATGTCAAGTGTGTAATTACCTTTCAAGACCTCAAACACAGTGGTCCGAAAACTAAGATTACACTCCTGGAAAAAAATCAAATCACGCAAACAAGTGTTCACTTGGTGTCTTCGATGTGCCTCAGGAGGAAGGAGCAGGCAGTGCCCTTGCGGAATGGCTGCGGTAGCTCTTGGACCTCTGCCCCTTCTCCTTCCAGCACCTTCTGATCTACTGCGTCATTTCATCTCTCTAACACCGAGGTGTCGTAATAATTAGGGCTTTTAAAAAGACACCATCTTTGTGCTTCCCACACCCACTATGTTTTATCTTTTTAAAAATTTTATTTTATTTATTTATTTGACACAGAGAGGGAGATCACAAGGAGGCAGAGAGGCAGTCAGGGAGAGAGAGGAGGAAGCAGGCTCCCCCCCGAGCAGAGAGCCCGATGCGGGACTCGATCCCAGGACCCTGAGATCATGACCCGAGGTGAAGGCAGAGGCTTAACCCACTAAGCCACCCAGGTGCCCCTATCTTTTTAAGATGTATGGGGTAATAAACATGAAAGGTCACCCCTGTGCTTCCAAAGGTGGAAATTTCTTCGTCTCACGGTGGTGTCCGGTTCTTGTCTAGTGCAGAATGGAATGTTAGAAGCCGTTACACCACACTAGAAACAGAGGCTTTCCCGCGGCTGGGAGAGTCATTTATTTCAGTCAAATGTTCCCCATTCACGTCTGGTTTTCGTCATCATCCTGACAGTAAAGTGTGGTGTAAAGTTCAATGACCAGTGATCTCAAGGGTGGACGGGCACTCTCCTGCCATGCCCTCTGGGACCGGTTCCCCAGCAGACAGAGGGCAGCAAAGAGCAAGGAGAAACTCTTCTTAAGTAAAAACCTAGATAGTGGTGTGTGCGTACACGCGTGTGCGTGCACACACATGCACATGTATGTGTATATACATGCACACCTATCTAGGTATTTATATATTTATTTATTCATCTTTCCTTCTCACAACAAAACTCCAAGTGCAGAAATCAAAAGCTTGGTTTTTAGACTTACACTTGGAATAAAGACAGTGGAGACTATGCCACTTATATATTAAATGATGGGCTCCTACTTGGTCCTTAATTTTTTCCTTCATCTTAGGCATTATCTAATGTGACTGAAAAGGGTATAAAAATGAAGTATTTTTATAAGTAAATAAGAGTAGATAGTTGAAAATTCAAGCAATAGAAACAGGACAAAATTAGAAAAATATTCAACTGAGTGACTTAATAGTTCCAGGTGGTTGTGATAAGACTTTATCAAGGATTTATTGGCTGGTTTAAAGGTAATAATAGCAGGCTAATCAGGTTTGGAGTAGTAACGAAACCCTCAATGGGATATTTCAAATGTATGTCATTTTACAGCTGGAAAAGCATGCCCTTTCTCCCTCACTCTGTTATTCTAATTGCAATCAATACAATGCAACTCAAACTATTTTAAGTTGGAAAGTGTGCACAGAAAACCCTGATTTGCAAACATCTAACGCTATCTTCATTCTTGTTGTTTGATGAAGGCAGGCGCATGACATACATTTCGTGTGTGTAACACCTGTTAGAGATCTTTAGAAATCTGTTAGAAGGGCTGTGAGTCTGTATGAACACGACACAAAGTTACCACTGCTAGGAAAGGAAAAGGGACTCATTTGGTGTTTGTAGCCAATGTCCAACTGGGACGGCTCTCCTTCCGGGGGGGTCAGCCAGGGCTGGAGGGAGGGCCCTGGCACCAGGAGAAATGAGGACTGGCGGACTCTGGGCGTCTCTTACCTGAGCGGTTGTTGGGAGACACTCGCACAGGGGAGATGGAGGGCGTGCGGGAGGAGGAGTAGGGCCTTTGCCGATCCCTCTCGATGGTCGACGATGAGGCTACGAAGTGATACTGTGACCATCCGTCCTGCAATAGACCGCATATGCCCATTAAGTGGGGAAGGTAGAGTGATTCTTCATCCCCTGACATTTCGAAGTTCCCAACATCTGATTTTGTAAAACATTTCCACTGTCTGTCAAAAGCGATCATGGAGCCTGAGATCGCGGAGCCCTGCTTGATCTTCAAGGTGAGTGGAGAGGAGGGGTGTGACCTGAGACCCACCTCGCTCCCTCTAGACAGTCTGCCACGACGAAGCCTGCTTTTAAAGGGCTGGCTTTCCTTTCCAGATGCTGAATAAACAGACTCTTTATTTACATGAAAATACGGTGCTTAGAATGTGAGATGACCCTGAAACTGTCTATTCTTTATGGACCCGGGTCCAGCTCTGCCTGGCCCACTTCTCACGACCGTCACTGTGTATGCACACCCAGAGGGGTATGGCATGTTCTCTGGTTTAATCCAGAAACCGTATTTTTCACTTTAGAGTCCATACAGAATGTGTCTTACCAACTAATCCTCCATTAAGCCTTCTCTTTTATAAAGATTTTTAAAATTTATTCATTAGACATCAGACAGAGAGCGAGCGAGTGAGTGCACGAGCAGGAGGAAGGGTCAGCGAGAGAGGGAGAAGTGGGATCCTGACCTGAGCCGAAGGCAGATGCTTAACTGGCTGAGCCACCCAGGCACCCCTGGATTAAGCCTTCTAATATCTAGTAAATATGCAATAAGACACATATACTGGTTTTCATTTTAAAAACCAAAGACATACACTGTGGATCATTTCATGAATTTAGAAACCATAAAGAAGAAAAAAACTGTCAGTAGTTCCACCCTGCCCCAGAACTCCTGTTAACACGCCACAATAACTCCTTCCAGTGTTTTCTCCTTTTTAATTCAATTTATAGATATCAAAGTCAGATGTCAAATAGCAGTGACACTACCCCAAGGAAGAGAAGACTCGTCTGTCCCTTCATGCTCCCCCCCACACCATTCCTGCATCACAGAGGCAACCAGTGAAACTCTTCGGGCCTTTTTTTTTTTTTTCTGGTTATATTTAGACTTTTAAGAGACTCAACATTCTATTAAAGAATCATTGCAGGCAGAAATAGATGGAAGTTAATGAAGAACAAAATTCATACTCATTTCAGTATTTGTGTCTTTGTTTCTCTAATTCTGATTCTTATTCTGTTTGGCTGGTAGGATAAAGCCAAGGTTAGACGTTTGCTATTTTAAAGCTATTACTTAGCTCTTAATTGAGAATTTACTACAAGGCGATATTTTCTCAACAATCTCATGGGCTGGATGCCATTAGCATCCCATTTTACTGAGGCTTAGACAGTTAATAGGCCACCTAAAGTCAAACACTAGCAAGTAAAGAAATAGTGATACTGAAATGTGGCACACTTACAAGTACTTGAAGGTGAGCAGATCAAGGAATTCAGATCAGAAAATACTAGTGTTTTTAGATTATGGGATGTGGCAATGGACAACTTTGTAGCAGGGACCTGGAGGATGACAACGACCCAGATACCCAAGCCAAAGGAAGAGCAGATGAGAAGAGCAGATGTGCTATGCACAGATGAGAGCCATCGGAAGTCTCCATGGCTGAGGCGTGATCAAGGGGCACCAAGAAATCGAGAAGCCTTCCGAGTGTCTAGAAGAGTTTGGGGAGAGTAGAATAGAACCAGGGATACCAAGTAATAAGCTATTCCACTGGAGGAGGGAGACACAATCCTGGCTCGGATAGGGGCCGATGATGAGCTATGGGCAGATTTGGCATCTGTGTTGGAGGATTTGCTGATGACTTGGCTATTGGGTGAAGGAGAGAAGAATAAAGCTTTACCCCAGGCTTCTGGTGTGAACCACAGGAGACTGGAGTTGCCATTTCCTGAGATAAGGAATACTGGGAGAGAAATAGCTTTCGGTGGTGAAATCCATGCTGCCCTTTGGGACAAGATGGGTAGAGATGTCTATTTGGACATGAAAGAGAAGATACAGAATAAAGCAGAATCTGCAAATCGGGATTTCAGGAGCAATGTCAGGGCTGGAGATAACACTCTGGAGTTCAGCATAGAGATGTTATTGAGCGCAAGGGGAACGGAAAGAAACATGAATGAAAATAACGGCAAGCAGGAGATAGGTGGGCGAGCCCTGGGACACTCTAATATGTAAGGGGTGTGCAAAAGAAGACTCAGAGGAGCCTGAGAAGGGACAGAGAGAGCTGGAAGGAGGGCCAGGAGGGTGTGAGGTCAGGCAAGACAAGGAAAGCGGATGCGTGACGGAGACCAGCTGAACGACAGGCAGGACCGGGAACTGACCACCAGCCTGGGGAACATGTAAGCCATCATGACGGGACAAAAGTACTTTCTTTGGTCAGGCCGGCATATGTCTAACTCAGGTGGGCTCCAAAGATAGTGAAAATTGATGAACGGAAGAGTAAGATCCGGCCACTTTGACAGAGTTTTATTATTACAGAGAGTGGAGAAATGGGGCTTGGAGAGATTGAGTGACCAAGAGATGTCTTCAGAGATCACCTGGGAGATAGAGTGTTTCATTCGCCATTGGGAGTGACTCAACAGATAAGACCAAGGAGCTGGTGATGCCACAGAGGAAGCAAGCAGTTGCAGGAGGGAATTTCAGAGAGGACTGCTTGGAAGATTAGGGAACAAGGGGCTCGTGGACCATGAGAAGAGCACGTGGTCTGCTCGTGGACCAGAAGAAGGAGGACAGCTGGGCTGTGTGGGCGGGGGATTTGGTAGCAGGCAGATGAGGCCGTTCTCTTGTATTTTCTTGCATGTTCTCCAGGTGGGGTGAGAAGTGAGGTCATCTGCTGAGTGTGAGGAAGATTTGGAGATTAAGGAATAGGACGGAGGAAGGGAAAGGAGGAGGGGGACAGAGAAAGGAAGAAGAGAAGGTATGAAATGGTTCTTGGGAGGGGGCAAGGTGACCACAGCCCAGGGTCTAGTGGCCAGGGTGCCCAGTACAAGGAATTTAAAAAGAGACAGCAGGGCAGCATGTTGCTTGTTTTTCTCCAGCCAAGTTCAGCTACCCTGTGGCGGGTGGGGGTGGGTGGGTGGGTAGATGGACTTGGATGGGAGTGGTCAGGAAGTAGCTTGAAGGAGACGGGGACTGCAAACAGAATGCCATGGAAGCCCATGGAATCCAGCCAGGGATAGAAGCAAGGGAAGATGTTGGGGAAGAGACGGAGAATGAAAACTACATGGTGGGCTACAGATCCTAAAACCATCCCAGGCTGTTGGAGTGAGGGTACTTCATAGATGCTGGGGTGTCTCCAGGGGAGTGAGGTGGGAAATGAAACAGCTACCACAGGAGAGGGCAGCAGGGAGAGGGGGAGGGGGGCATGTGTTCAGGGACAGCCCAGTGTCAGAGTGAGAAGACGGGGGTGGGTGATGCATACGGGGCTTTTCCTGAGAGCAGACCATGGGTCAAAGAGGGAGACGAAGGCAGGTGCATGTGGGCAGGTAGGTCGAAGGCAGAAGGTAGAAGCGGGGAAGCAGGTAGAAGAAAGGTGGGGTATTGGGGCAGATTACTAGACATTCCCAAACTTTAAATGATGGTTCCAGTAACCATAGATGACTCAAGAGTCTTGACTGAGGTGATGAGGGTTGTAAGGCTTCAGTGCTCCTCAGGGAAAGGTGGGAGAGGGCACACTAAGGGCTAGGTGTGGGGACAGGAGGAGAAAATGTCTCCACGGGAATTCTGTGCCTTTCCCTTCAGTCCTCCATGGGTGGTGGCAAGCACGGGGAAGGAGCAGTCTTACAAAAGCATGTGCAGGATGGGGGCCATTTCAAAAGTGTATATGGGGGTGCCTGGGTGACTCAGATGGGTAAGCAGCTGCTTTCCGCTCAGGTCATGATTCCCAGGTTCTGGGATCGAGCCCCATGTCTGGCTCCCTGCTCAGTGGGGGAATCTGCTTCTCCCTCCTCTTCCTCTGCCTCTCCACCTGTTTATGCTCTGTTTCTGTTTTGCAAATGAATAAATAAAGTCTTAAAAAAACAAAACAAAAATAAAAACAAAAAATGTATATGCAGGGTGCTTGGGTGGCTCAGTCAGTTAAGCGTCTGCCTTCGGCTCAGGTCATGATCCCAGGATCCTGGGACCGAGCCCCGCACTGGGCTCCCTGATCAGTGGGGAGCCTGCTTCTCCCTCTCCCTCTCTCTGCTGCTTTCTCTCTCTCTGTCAAACAAATAAATAAAATCTTTTTAAAAAAAGTGTATGAGCATCCATTATTCATATCTGGGAACAACTTGAAAAATTATTTAAACAGGTGTTCTTTTCTTCTAAGGATAATGCTTGGTTGACCACAAAAAGTCCTTAAATATAACCAACAGAAGTGGATCATGTTAGGTTTGTCTCACAGTTTAGAAGATACACTCTGGGGTTCCAAGCAATGGCTCAGGAAACTGCTTTAATCAAAACCTTGGCTTCTTTAATCATGAATAAGTCATGACACGCCATATGTCATCAAGGGCAAAGTGTTTTCACGATAAGAACAGCAGCTAATACTTCATACGTTCTAAGACCAAAGGAGACTCTAGACATCAGTGCAGCATGACTCTAGGTTGGGTTTGGTTTTCTGTGGCGAGACAGCGATGGATGAGTCAGCATCTCTTACACACGTGATGGGAGACGTGTTTTGTTCAGCGGTTCGGATTCCGTGATGCTTCGATTACACCAGGACCATGCAAGTACTTCCATCTCTGGAAATGTCAGGAAGGTGAGTATAATACTAAAACTGCTTACCAAGGAAGAAACCCTTATAAGATGCACCAAAAAAATCCTTCATAATACCCAATTCCTAGCATACAAAGGCATGGCGGAGGGCGATCTTGCAGATGGTCTGTCTGTGAGGGATGGAATCAGCACATACTTGAGGATGATGTAGAGCATGTTTAGAGGCATCGAGAATGCCACCCCAGGTCTGACACCTCTGCACGCGGCCCTCGATTGTATGCATATGGACACAGAGACTTTAATGGAGGTGGGAAGGGGGAGTTTAGGGAACAGGGCCAAGTGGAAACCCAGTGAAAGTTCTTGAGAGCAGTTTTCTGAGCCACAGCAGGAGCCAGGAGAGGCAACCCGGCTCCTGCTTATGGCCATCTTCCCTGTCATTCCCTGTCGCGGAGCGAGAGGCACCATGATGGAAACATGGAACTCCCACATTGCTACTATGTTCAACAATGCCCAGGAGGGGCCCCGCACTTTTAATTCTGCGCTCGGAATTCCCCAGTGTTATGGAAAGCAGTGTATCCGATGCTAGACAGGAAAGTGCAGATCAATCAATAAGTTACACTGAATAATCAGTTACCTTGAGGATAAGTCTCAGGACCCTCCACATCTTTTCCTGCGTGAATTTTCTTGGCATTCAACTGAAAAATCCGCTTTGCTTTCCAAAGAAGAAGGGATATGAAGATACATTTTCCTTGGGAAGTTATTGCTAAGCTAACATTCCTTTTATCCAACTAGCCATGTACATACTCGTTAGCTAGCGACCTTGCAATCAATGCATTGTTCATTTACGTCCCATTGTCACTCAGGAAGGCTTGAAAGTGGTTTCCATAAATAAAGACAACTTGGGCACACTTTTTTTTTTTTTTTACATCATTTGTCTCTTTGATCCCTAAAAAGTTTAACTCACTGTAGACTAGAAGCGTTTTCCTGAATTTTTTTCTATCAGCTGCTCAACCCACTACCCCCTTCACTTTATCCCTTTGCCTTCTAGAGGTTCGATAAGAAACCTTGGGGAAGAAAAAACAGAATGAAGAATAGTCACAGCACCTGGGAGAGGGCTGTTAATCCTTAATATGGACGATAAGGGACCCCTTTAATATCTATCTTTCACCTCCAGCAGAATGACCGAGACCTTGGTGCCCTTCAGCTTAAGATCCAGCCAAGCTGTCAAAAATGTGATATGATATCTGCACCTCAAATTGGTTTTTATTTTTAACACATTAAACTTAAAACTGGAGGTTGTTAAATTGTTCCGAATAGATAGAGATAGAAATCCGAAAGAGAAGAGGAGTTCAAAGTCATTGAACTTTAAATTGCCACCAGGAATAATCTGATTTTCTTTATCTTCTCCTTTTACTGTCCTTCCAGCCCATTTCAGCTTCTGTGTTAAAGTTCCCAGCTTGCTTCTTTGAAACTGTATTATTCCCCAAAGCTACGACCCTCCGCGTCGGTGCGCTCAAGGGTCCAGGGGACGTGAGAATCAAGGTAGAGTTGTTCTTCACGGGCTCGAAACGGTTTGGTTTTCACCGTATGTCCACCTGCTGGGCACTCTGTTCTGTCCCTACGCATCTTCCCCTCAAGTACTGGAAGGTCTCCGAATGTGCAGCATTTTATGTTTTTGCCCATTCTGGAAACATCGCCAACAAGACTGTGCTACAGGAAAGACTTCCACGGGAAGATTTCAGAGGAAGGGACAGAGCGGCTTCCACACTGGTCCACATGAGGTTAGCGTGACACACACTTGCCCCGTGGCTTCTTACTCAGGAAAGTGCCAAGGGCACTGAGTGCAGATCAGCACGTGAATCTGTTAGGTCTGCGCACAGAGACGAGCCAGAGCTGCGGCCCAAGGCTGAAAACTGCCTTGACCTTGGGTGTCTCTGTGGGCAGAGGGCTGGGATGAGAAGGCCGCCAGGACTGTCAGCCCTTCTCCCCGGTCAACGTCAGTATCACGATTACTGGTGAGCTCTGCCTTGGTTTCTTCTTCATAAATCAAGGGCAAAAATAATCAGCTTGGAGACTTTTGAAAACAATAATTCCTGGGCCTCAGGCCCTGAGATCCTGTCCGGATTGTTCTGAGTTTCTGTTTTCAAAAGCCCCGGGGGTGATGTGACTGAAGAGCAGCGTGGAGAACCCCCGGCTTGGGGTCTCCGTGCACAGGCCGCTGTGCCCAACGAGAGTGCGTTTTCAAGTGCTAAATCCTAGGAGGCCCTCAAGGCTCTGAGTCCACTGGGCAGCGTCAGGTAAGGTGTTCTCAAGCTTGACTTCTGAGGAACAACAGTAGATCCCAACCTCCAAGCAGAGAGCTGCCACATACACACAGCCCTGGGCCCCAACCATCCCTGATGACCCAGCAACCACGGCCACGTGATTCAACGTCACACGTCCACACCTCTGATCAGGCAGCTCCGCCACCCCGCACCGCCCCTACCCTGCGGCCCCCGGTTGAATCTCACTTATCCTGCCCACTTCCGTGCTGCGTAAACAGGAAGCAGGCACTACATGCTCATTAAATCCCTACTGCTCAAGGGATCACGCCTGCCAGGTTCAGGGCAGCTTTGGCTGCATTTTTTTCCCCGCCCCCTGTGAACAAACCACTTGGAGACCACACTATAGACTACTGTAGTCGGCGAAGCACTGTTGGGCTTTATTTATTTCTGAAGCCCTGGTCCCTGGCACAATGCCTGCAACACAGAGATGCTCGATAAATTCTTGTTGGATCCAGTGATTTAAAATGCCTGCATTAATTACTGGAAAACAAATGATAATGTCATTGGCTTTGCAGCTGGCCTCGCAGTTCCTTTCCTCTATTGCCCCGTAACAAACGAAGGTGATCAGAACTTTATGATTTTTTTTTTTTTAGTCTTAGCTTTGAGTGACCTTGCCAGTATCATCTCCTGCTGTGGGCATATCTGTCTTTTATGACATGCTCACTGCTGCGCTGAACGCTGGCTCAGTTTAGGTAAAATGGTCCTTAAAAAAAAAAAAAGGGCCTCCGGCGTGTCTGCTCCATTCAACGGTAACATTTCCCTCAGCTGCTGCTGTTTCGGGGTGAGGAATTATGAAACTGCCTGCTCATTATGCAGTCTTGTAGATAATTTGAAACACAATCCTACCTGTCGCATCTGGCCCGATGGGCGCCGACCCCGCCGCAGCACGCACCCGAGCATGGATTGCACCGCCCATGTCTCCTGCTGTCCGCATCCTGCAGCTCCGACGACACCAGGCCCTCTCCACAGCTCAGGCCCCTTCCGTCCCCACAAATGCTAATCTTTCCCAGAGCCAGGAAGAAAGGGGAGAAGGGGAGAAGGGGCGAGCGCCTCCTGTTCTCCGTTAGCTTTGCTCTGATTTCTTTTGAAGCTGGACGCCCAAGTCCACGCCTAGTGCAGGAACGTGACTCTCCCCCCGCCCCCTCCAGAGACTGAAGGGCTGGTGTCTGAGTGGGTCCCCTATAGGGACAGTCCTGGCCTCGGAAGACGGACACCCAGAGTCACTGCCCCAGAAAGAAAGTGGGATGCAGGGCATGCCAACGGGGGGTGTGGGTGTAGTCTGGTAAGACGGAATGACGTGGAACCACGGGGAGTGTCCAGAGATTGACTGCCCCCCCAGCCCAAGTCCCCCAACCCGCACTGCCAGGAAGCATCCTGTCACCCAGCTGAGCCCCCATGCCCCCCGCCCCTATGCTGAATCAGAGCAGTGAGGCCCAGGACAGAAAGACACTGTCCTGAGGCAGAGGCAAGAGGAGGGAAAGGATGCGGGCAGAGGCTTCTGTGTCCGTACACTGGCGTTTACAGAGATGGGGGAGAGGCAGAGAAAACACCTCAGGGGCTGGCCAGAGGATTTGGTGATTACAGAGAGAGAAAGGGGTTAAATCCTCAGTCATGGACTTTAGGAGATGCCATGGGAGGAAATGGAGTTTCTCCTAAGTTCCCCTGTGGTCTCTGACCTCGGCAAGAGGGTGCTCTTTGGGGTGGAGGGTGACGGGGTTCCTGAATGTCCATTTAATGATACGTTACATGCGATGATCCCATTTACAGGTCCCTTTCCAAAGTGCTTCTGGAGGTTTTATCTTCTACGCTTAGGGTTCAGGGTTAACGAATCTTTTCTAATGCTAAGTGACATCTCTGACTGAGTCCCTCGGTATATGGTCATTGACGTTTTTCCTCCTTTTTGAAAACAGCTCCAGAACCTCCTTAATCTGGTGAGATTTTCTCTGCCTCTAGACAAGGATTTCTCAGTGGGCACACAGAGCCTATTCGATTCAGGAGTAACAAACACAAGTTTTTGGCGTTAGCTGTCCTTGAAGGCTCTCAGACCATAACGCCTGTCAATTCTAATTTGCTGTGAGTGACTTGAGATAGAAAGAAAGCATGGTAGAAATCCTTTGGGCTTTCAGCAACCCAAGCTCATCCACTCATTCAAACTCGAACTCTTAGAGCTTGTTAACCGCATTCACTAACGGGACTTCTTCATCAGGAACCTATTTTTCAGATGAAAGTCAAAACAAGACGTGTTGTGATCCTCTGAAAAAGGTAACCAGCTAAGATATTACGGCTCTCTTATGAAAAACCTGATTGCTCACAATTTGTGCTGGTTTTCTAGTCATTTTTCAGTGGACGAAACCTATTAATGTCATCACACATGAAGCAGAGAAAGAAGGGATTCCAGATTAGTGGTCCTTATGCAGACACACTTATTTCAGTAAAAGGTATTATGTAGAAAAAAAGCTGAAGTATCCACAGTCTGTGCGATTGAAACCGAAGCCAGATTTTTCCATGTCAGTGAAACTTCAGCTTCCCTTTGCTCTAATAAAACAAGCTTCCGCCTCTTTCTAAGGTGAAATGTTTGTTAAAGATTCATTAAAATGAATTCCTTCAACAATTCTACAGCAAAAGCTGGTAGAGTTAAATACTGAAGTGAAAACTTAAGGGCCAAGAGGGAGTATTTGCAGTTTAATACAGAAATAAATACCTCCTGGCGTACCAGTTGTTTTCATATTAGTTTGTTTCAGCTCTGGTGCTTCTAATGGAATTTAATTAAATTGATTCGGATGCTTAAAGGTACAGTAAATGTGGAGTCTTCCGTAGTACAGGTTCTCACCACTATCCGAAAGTTCGCTTTATGCCACTTTTCTCTTACGAAAAACCTATTTTGGTAACCTGTTTTCACTAACTGAAAGAAATCTGATGAGGATTTTGGCTTTTATGAAATGATAATTGTTCCTTTGCTTTTCGCGGTTTCACTTTGAACAGTTTCATAGGAGCATTCTACTTTCGGATCTGGGGGAAACTTGTACCATCTTTCAAAAAGCAAATACCACGTACATGCATTTCAGGAATTTAATTTACTGCCATGGGCCTAATTCTAAATCAGTATCACCAAGATTTGACAAGTTGCAAAGAAATGTATGTAATTTGGTCAAAGAAAGCATACCATTGTTAACTACCAGGAGTTAGCTGTAACCGAAGGAATGCGGAAAAAACACAAAGGAAATGGAATAAAGACCAATTTGGTCTTTTGTTTCCTGTTGTCACTTCTGAGGCCTTAAAACAAAGGCCTGGGGTGGATGATCTTTAAGAATGAATGCCCTTTGTGTTCTAGTTCGTGCCGCAGAGTTAAATTAGGGGCGAATAGAAGAAAGTCCAGTCTTTAGGTTTAATGAATCCAAACGGCTCACTTCTAGAATGCCCCACTCTGACATCTGAAAAGTCAAGTCTCTTATATCTGTACTCATCAGTGGTCAGTACGCTCAGAGCTCACCCGGGGCCTAACCTCGAGGTCGCCACATCCCACCCTACCTGAAAGCGCTGCAGACCATGGACAAGGAAGAAGAGTCACTGTGTGTGTCTTCTGCTAAGCTCCAGCTCTGGGGTAGTGGCCTTGTTGGAGTTATTTCAGAAGTAGGAATAAGTACCTGGAACTGTGCTGGGAATGCAGCTAGAGCAGAGGGAGGTAGGAAGGACTCCTGAGAGGGAGATGGCGGGGAGATGGACATTTAAAATGTGATCGCATCATGTTACATTTTCAGTAAGAGCCATGAAGAAAAAGTACACGTTAAGGAAAGGGCTCTTTCCCAGCCTTAGAGGATTGGAGAGAGGGAGATTTTCTTGAACCAGTGACAGTTAAACGGAGATGGAAAGAGCCAGGTTTGGTAGGAGAGGAGGGAAGGCATTTTTCTGTGCCCGGGCAGTGCAAAGGCCATGAGGTTGGCACAGCCTTGTGTCTGCCAGGAAGAACAAGGGAGACAGTGTGGCTGAAAGAAAGTGATTGAGGGGAGGGCAGAGGGAGGTGATCTTTAAGAGATGGGTAAGAGAGATACTGCAAGCTACTGAAGACTTTCAACCAGCACACTGACGAGGTTAGATTTGGACTTATCGAAGTGGATTCGGAATGGTTAATGGAAAAATAGATTGAAGATGGTAAAGTAGATTCCACAAAACCAATCAGGCAGTAATCGGACACGCACTCGTGACAGATGATGATGGAAATAAAGACAGGAGAGGTTCACTCCACAGGTCTTGGTGCAAAATATGGTGGAGATAAGGGAGGAAGATGTACACTTAGATAACTACTGGATTTCTGAAAAGAACCACCAGGTGGGCGAGGTGCTAGTGGCTGAGATGGGCAATGAAGCGAGAACAACGGATTCGGGGAAGGTCTGAAGAGCTGCTTGTTAGGTGTGTGCCCTGTCAGAACTTGTCATCCGCTGAAGTGGAGACATCACAGGTGTGACTCTAAATACAAGCTTTGAATTCAGGAGTGAAGACCATATAGAGGAATAGATGCAGATGCCATTGGCATTCAATTGTGTTCTAAGGGCATGGGAGCAGATGAGATCATCTACAGTAGAAGGTAGAACGTGGAAAACAAAGAAGCCTCAGGGAAGATTAGGAGTCTGTAAAACAACAACAACAACAAAACCTGAGGTGGAGGGTCTTGCAAGGTTGGAGAAAAACCAGGCTGGAAAGCATGGTGGCAGAAAGGCAGGTGGAGATCACATAAGGGAGCAGGATGTGGCCAGGACTGCTCACTGCTCTTCCAAATCCACTTCCTTTGTTCCCGGACACACATCTAGGCCCCATGTCCTGGCTTTCCTTGCAGCTGCATATGGCCATGTGATGGAGGTATCACCCATGGGACATGAGGGGATGGGGATGGGCCATCACCAGGTACAGTGGCGGACCTTACAGCAGGCAGTGGGGACTCTGGGCTCCTGAAAGTGCAGAGAAGAGCTGAGCTGCCCGCATGCACACCTGTCCAGATGGTTGCATGAGCAGGAAAATAATCTATCACGTGGCATCACTGCATGTTTAGGTCTGCTTGTTACAGCTGGAAGCCTTCCCTGATTAATATAGACAATGGAGCTAGTTGAACACTGCAATTAGGAGCAATTTCAACAGAGGCGTGGGGACAGGCATCATCATGTCAGACCTCAGGGGTTGAAGCATAAAATGGAAAGTGAGAACTCCAAATTTTCCAGAAACGTGTCCGTGATGCGCGGGGAATGTGAGGACAGGAAGTGGGAAGGTGGAAATGGAGGAGGATGTTCAGGAGAGGACATTTCTCGTTTTTAAGACAGAAGTACAAAGAGAATGTGTCCCCACAGAGCAGGAATGACCAGTGGGGGAGGCAGAAAAAACAAGAGGAAAATCAACACCGAAGAGTTCTCACTCAAAGAGGATAAGTCTTCAAAAAACCTGGATATTAAGTAAGAATTTTTTAAAAAATATTTTAGAATAGAACCAGAGAAAGATAAGCATAAAATAAAGCAACCAAGAAATAATGCATAAAAGTGCTAGTATGTATGTGGAAAGTTACTCCAATATGTAGATATTCACTTCTGTATTTCCAATACCTAAAATGGAGCTTAAGGTAGACGAGGTACTCAATAAACTTGTGTTGAATGAATGAAGTAATTAGGAATGGTCATTAAGAAGACGGCTCCAGTTTGTTTCCTATAGTTAAGAGTCTCTTATTGTTTGTCTCCCTCTCTGATTTCATCCTATTTTGTTTTTCCCTCCCTTCCCCAATTATCCTCTGTTTTGTTTCTTAAATTCCACACAAGTGAGATCATATGATAATTGCCTTTTTTTAATTGCCTTATTTCATTTAGCATAATACCCTCTAGTTCTACCCACGTACATCATTGCGGGAGAAGAGGGTTACTGGGGGGAGATGGGTAGGGGGATGGGGTTAACTGGGGGATGGGCATTCTGGAGGCCACGTGTTGTAATGAGCACTGGGTTTTCTATGCAACTGATGAATCACTGAACTCTACCTCTGAAATGAGTAATGCACTATATGTTAATTAAATGAATTTAAATAAAATACAATAAGCTAAACAAAGAAGATGGCTCCAAGAGGATTCGCATGCTATTATACAAAGAGGGAGAGACACTGGGGGTATGACAGTACAGACTGGGACAGAGGAAAAAAACTATTGGTGTGCATGTTGTATTTCTGATGCTGTGGGTTTCAGCCTCATCACAGGGGACTGTGGACAGCCCATTAGGGGCTCTGTACCTACCGCAGGTCAAGGAGCAACCACAGGACACATCTGAGGTGTATCCCCATCCTGTTTCCTCCTCACTTCTTCTCTGGGGCACCGCTCATGTACTTTCTACTGCTCAAGCAACAAAAAGAGTCTGAAAACCTACAGTTCTTCCTCACTCCCCCACCGAACTGGTCTCTCTGCATGGACTAAGGACACTCATGGACTTGGGACAGTTTTTATAATTGAAGTCAACTGGAGGTTACTGTAGGTGCATTTTCAATTAAATGAAAGCACTGGGGGATCTCTCAAGAATGTGGTTTTCATAAAAACTGATACCAAAAGGACCACTGGTGTTGGTGCCCACATCACGTGAATGTTGTAGATGTAAGCATCTCGGGGACCCTTTCTTTCATTTTTTCCCACTGTACAATAAAAGCTGTTTTTTCAGTCAGGCTCATTCCCAGCTCCCCCACAGGGAGATCTGACCACGTGATGAAGACCTGAGAGTATTTAAGCTCTGCCCTCCTCCGCTCTTTTCCTTTCCAGCTGCTTGTAGCATGGACAGAGTGCCGACCAATGCTGGAGAATGCACAGGATGGTGAGTACTGATAGAAGGAGCTAGAATCCCTGATCTGGGACATGTGACATCAGACCAGGACTGTTACACTCTTATGTGAGATAAAAGACAAAATAGAATCTGTGGGATTAGCACACGTCTCATTTCTGGATTCTACAAAATTGGGCTGAGGAAAAGTGAAAGAACTTGCAAGCGGGGAGAGCTTCCTTGGAGGTGGTCAGCACACTGGGTGTTCCTGATCTTCTCTCTCCTGAAGCATGAGAGTGAACTATCTATTCATCGTGACCATGAACTCTCTGGAGAGTGGGGGTTGCAGGGCCTGGTGTCTTCAGTGCCTCCTGGCAGGGGGACACACAGACTCTGTGGCAGGGGTGGACAGACCATGGAGCTCAAACACCTTCTGTTTCAGACCTATCCACCGCCTGGACCCCTTCCAAGGCCTGTGAAGAACTGTGTATTCCCAAAGTTTACTCTTCCTCTTCCAAAACTACCTGTGTGACAGGGGCACAAAATCTGCATCCCCCTGGCTCAGGCTGATGGAGAAATCAGAGTGGTAGCTGGAGAAGACAGCTCCAGAACAGGGGTTCTCAGTTGGGAGGTGGTACTTCTGAGCACACCATACCACTGCTCCCATGAAAGAAGGAACTAGAACATGAGCATCTCTTGAAAGCAGAGTGGAGCAATGTCAGGCTACAAAAGCACAGGGCAGGCTCAACTCTGCTCTCCTCTCCTCCACCTTCCCTCACAGAGCCTGGTGGGTGGGTGACATTGAGGCACAGTAAGAACAGCTTAGGTGAGGGTGGGGAGAGGGGAAGAAACCAAGCACACTCTTCCTGCTCAAGCAATGAAGGCTCACATAGACATTATGTTATCCCAACTACTGCTATCCACTGAGAAAGTGGAGTAGGGGGTGGCGGTAGTGGCATAGGTTACAGTTAATTGCTTCAAGTTCAAAACAAGAATACTTGTAGACTTACATCAAACTTTATGAGTTTTCTAGCCCCTGATTCAATCCTTTTGCCCTGCATTTTGTCTCTGGGGTATTTTCATAGGTTTTGGTATAAAATGTTATGGGTAAAGCCTTGTGGAAAAGTGGAGGCATGGAGGAAATGTTCAATTAGGGTGCTGTCTGCAGGATTGCCCAACGTGGAGATTCATCCCAGGAAGAGCTATAACTTAGTCACTTCTTGTTTAGCAACTGCCATGTGCATTGATTTCCACTTTTGCACAATTGATTTTTGCTTCTGTTCCCATTTGTGCCTTTGTTTTTGGACAGATATCATATGATGAGTGTCTGAGAAGTGTCTCAGAGAGGTCAGGGGACCTCATGAAGGAAGACCTCTTTGTCGATACAAACGTCAGCAAGCAAACACCTGGATTTATGGAGCAGACAGTACCAGGGCTGAGTTTAACCTCTGCCTTTTTGTTTTTTACCCCAACTTGACATTAAGTGATTTAGAACAGAAAGAACCCAAGGAGTTCCTATGATAAGTCTTCAGGACACCGGACTTGGGTTGTTTTAGAACCTGGCCAAACGTCCTTATGTCCTTCCAGTCATCTCATGGTGGAGAATTTTCCGGCACAGCAGAAAGATTAATGAATTCCTGGCAAGCAATTTCCTTGGTAAAATGACAGCTCTACATTCAGTGGTTTAATTTATGATCATAGAGGATTTATGGCTTCTCCAACAGCATCTTAGATACTCTCAAAGTGAAAACCTATTAATTCTCAAATGGCAACAGGCGAGAAGTCCTCTTTACCACAAAGCTTAAAGGTCAAAATTTTGAATTTTGACCAGGTGTGTTTTTTTCTTGACCGTCTTCCAGAACATCTGTCCAGGCCTCAGTGGGACCCAGTACCGATTTTTTTGTGTTCAGAAGATGGGGGTGATGGAAGGATAAGCATGAGCCAACGGCTTCCGTTTGTGGGCATCGAGACTGCGTGTCATGGCCTCTGAAAGAAGGCTGTGTCCACTCTCTCTACGGTTTTAGACATTGGAGGAAATCCGCAGGCATTCCTCACCTATCCATAATTACTTACTGATTTCTTGTTTTGTGAGTGCGGTGGTGGCAAGAGCCAAAGAAACTAATATAGTAGGGGTAAGAGAAGGGAGCCCCATGCGAGACAGGCTGTGAAGGGCATGACTCCACTCCTACCCAAGCTCATTAGTCACCGGCTGAACGGCGCGCACAACCTGAGAGTCTATCTTCTTGACAATAAAAGGAAGGAATTTAAAGATAGCTTTATGTTCTGCTTCTTTCATCCAAATGACAAGAATGAATACAATATCTCCATCCAGAGAAACGTGACCTAACTCGGTCTCAAGCCCAAGCAGCCTGACGTTCTTCGAGACACAAGCTCACTGTGAAAAACGCTGATGTTCTGGGTGGGGGCCGCTATAGGAGCACAGCTGTAAAACACTGGGCAAGGAACACTAGTGGAGAAGGCTTAGTTTGCTTTCTAACCCAGATTATCACCAGGAGTGTGATTCCAACATTTAATCTGGCTTTGATTTGACTGGAAAAATTGTGACTTCCTACTTACCAGTAGGGATGGCCCTACCCTTTCCAGGGTAACTTTGCAGGGTCTGTTTTAAGAGCCCCGCATGTTTTCTCAGCAGGAATCCAGGCAAAAGAAAGCAGATGAAAGAGCAGAAAGTCCTCTCCTTCCTGCTCTCCTTCTTTTAGTACCCAGTACTCAGAAGCATTTCCGCTGTGGTGCCCTGAGCCTTCCTGCTACCTTCCCTTCATCTCAGGACACGTCTGTGTCTCAGAGGACAGAGCAGGTCCGCTGAACCTGGAGATCCATGTCTCACTTAGTAATCACCCTGAGGAGGGTCCCCTGGCATCACACAGGATGGCCTGGGGTGACTCCAGGTTGCTACTGATGCTTTTCTCAGAACTCTCTGGGGTAGTCTTTATGGGGCCGCCTTTCCAGCTGAGACCGCCAAGACCCAGAGGCCAGCACGTGGTTCTGGAAGTGCAAGTAGACGCTGGAGAATAACAAGGACCTGCTGTGCTGAGCTGGAGCTCTAGGAATGAGTCCCACACAAGACCGATGTCATGGCAGGTGGCAGGGGACCACCTGGCTGACAACATGACCGAGGCACCAACCACAGCCAAGGTGGGAACTCATCGCCAGCCAGTAAAATGTCTGGGCTTGCTTGCTAGAATTCCTTATAAAGAGGTTATTTTGCCCCAATATGGGTGCCAACATGAAGATCTCATTTGCTTTTTTAATGATTAAATATTAATGTAATACTATTTCACTAGAATTGGAGAAAGATCTGGATCCAAAGCCTAAAAACAGTGTGCTAAAACCCATTCAAATCTGAGTCCCAGTGGTAAACAAGCTAAGGTTTTAAGTGATGGCTAAGTAAATAACACTTGAAAGCAAAACAGGCCAAATACATTTTAAAGCCAAATCCTGTTACTGAATTTTGTGTTCAGGAAGATTCCCCCAAATTGGTCTTAGACCTAATGCCTCATCAAGACCAATAAAACAATGATCTCTACTGGCTAGGAATGCAATAAATTCCAATTTTCTATGTCATTAAGCTGTGTGTTACATTCAAAACCTTCAGACACTGGCAGCCAAGAGGGGAATTAGAAGTTTGGAGAACAGAGTAATCGGAATAGTTCAAGTAAACTGAGAACTTCAATTTTTAAAAAAGTTAAGTCCTGTACTTTATTTTTGCCAGTGGGCCAGATATGATTTATTTCATTTTCTTTATTCCTATTTTCTAGCACATAGTAAAGCAGGCTCTTTCACGCCGTGTTTGCTCATTTTGCATGGAATTCAGAATTTTGCTCATTAGGAGTTGGTATTTTAATTGTACTAAGAGTTGGAGGCAAATTTCATTGCAATTTCTCTTAAGAAATGACTTGTAATAGAAGTTCATAATTCAAATCCTCCCACACTTAACATTTGAACCAAGGAAGAAAATTGTTTTCTATAATAGTACAAATAAATCCTACCTACATGTTAAATATTATAGCACATTCTGTGGTGACATTTTTTGCTGTAAGCTCATAATTCTATTCATAATGCTTAAAAACCATCCTTTACAAGTTTGAATTAAAACTTTTTTATTCATTCAAACAAATATACCTTCCCATCATTTTAGATTACTAAGGAATGACCTTAATGCAGCCCTGGTGAAGAGGTCAGGGAGATGATTTCCAGGGAGGGTAATACAAAACTATAGGAAAAATGAAGAAGATTAGGTGGGCAAGTAGGGTGCTGATTGGAGTACTGGTGGGGCAGACCATGGAGGGTGGTGGGGAAGGGGGAGGGAAACTGAACAGGGGACACAGAGATTCAGTATAGCTGGTGGGCAAATGTAGGTAGAAGGCCCGGGATAGGCTGGGGATGAGATGCTCCTGGAAGGTCTCATGGACTGTGTTGAGATGTTTGGACTCTGTCCTAAGGCAAAGGGAGCCATAGGAACGTATGGTCCCAAAGAGTCATTTAGTCAAATTTGCTTTTTAAAAAGCTCGCCCTGGCTGTCCTTGGGAGACTGGCCTGGAGAGGAGGGAGCCCGAAGGTGGTGAGTCCACTTAGGGGTCTGTGGCAATGATCCAGAGGAACAAAGCCCGCTTCCTGGCCATGACCATAGAGAGAAGTGGATGGAGGCAGACGTGTGGCACTGGATGCAGACACGTGAGGGAGAGGTGAGAGCCAGTGATGGTTCCCGAGTACGGGTTTAGGGGAAGGAGGTTGCAAGAAGAGGACTCGAACCCAGAGCCGTAGGCTGGTGTGAGATCTGGTTTTGTTCAAGGTGCTCTGGGGAATGTGAGTAAGTTATCCAACAGGTGGCCAGATATATAGAGAAACAGATTTGGGAGACTCGTAGAGGTGGGTGGTAACTGAAGCCAGGAGAGGAGGTCGTGTGTGAGATAAGAAAGGTCTAGATACAAAACCTGGGGGGATATCAACATTTGAGAATGAATGGGAAGATGAATCCAAGAAGGATGGAGAAGCAGCCATCAGACAATTTGAGGTAACTCAGGGGACAGTGATGTCCTAAGAGTCGCCTGAAGGCTATTTCTGTGAGTGAGGCGATTTTACTACATGGTGTTCAGACTAGAAACGTACAGGATCACAGCAGGACCTCTTATCAGGGAAACATGGCATGCTCTTGACTAAGTCAGACTGCTTATTGCAGTCCTAGATGTCTCTGTGATCCTCCCTAACATTAGCCTTTGGCACAGCTGACCCGCACACACACAGATTAGCACTATATGAATAGCACATAATTCTCTTCTAAAACCGTGGCAACTAGCATTGTCATTACTGGCCTTCTTATAAAAGCCTATGTAATCTGATTTACTTATACCCCTGGAGTGCAAGCCGGGCACTAGAGAGGTATCTACGGGTTGGCAAGAGAGAGGGTGGAGAAACCAAGGGGGAGAGAGCTGTGAAAATTTGGAAGCAATAATGATGATTGTGATGACAACAACAAAATGAAACCCCTGCCTCCAAATATCCAGCTCCCAGGGGACAGGATGGCAGAGAGCATTCGGCAGCCAAATGGCATGAGCGGTTTTCAGAACTAACAGCAAGAGCTCCCATTGGTACATGACTTTCCAGTTTACAGAGTTCTTTGATGATGACTACTGTCCCATCAGGCACAACCACCAATCCCACTGGGCCATGTGTCATGGCATTTACTTCATGACTGAGAAAAGCAAGGGACAGGGATGGGACCGCTGGGGAGATGCCCGCCATGTCCATGAAAGGATGTGCAGGGTCTCTGACACCCAGGCTGAAAGTTACAGACTGGCATGCAAAGCAGAAGGCAGGCATCAAAGAGGCCCCAGCCTCCCAAATCCATAGGGCTCTGAGGACATTCCAGATGCCCCAGCACATCTGTGAGCACTGACAGTGAGACCCAGTGAACCAAAAGTCTACCCACTGTCCATCAGCAGGAAGGCGCCACAGGCTGCCCGAAGTCAGTCCCTACCTGATAGGCAGGAAGCTTGCCTAGTTATGCTGTACGTTGAGTCTCTGGCCATTGATTCTAAGTCCTATGCTTTTTGTACTTCACCGGATCCTTCCGGCACTGACTTACTCTCAAGCCTCGTTAGCAGGTGAGTGCCTCACATCAGGGAAGCAGTTTCCCTCTCTTTCTTCTACTTGAGCTAAACTTGGAAGAGTATACTCATCCTGGGGTGCGACTTTTCAGAAAGGATCTGACAAACCCGCATGGGTGTAGCAAAACATGAGAGTCTCTGGTGAAGGTTGTGGAAATGCTGATATATTAGAACTGAGCATGTCGGGCCTGAACAGGGATGACCTCTTGGAGACAGAATGGCTACTTCAAATGCAGGAAGGCTATCACAGAGAAGAGAAATTAGGCTTTTCAGAATGGCACTGGAGGGCGGAAGCTGCTGATAGATTTTTACTTAATGCAAGTAAGAAGTTATGAATGACTACAGCCATCCTGAAATGGAATAATAGGCCTCATTAGACGGTGAATGCAATTTATATTAAATGTATTTGAACACAAGGAAATGACTATAGGAGCTGATACCACCTTCTTCTTTCAGTAAAGGAGCCACCTTCCTCCCGCCATAAAGTTCAGCAAGGATCCTGGCTGCCCACTCTTCCTGTCCTGCCTTGCAGCTGGGTGTGGTCATGTGACTGAGTTCTTGGTCCAGGGATGTGAGCAGAAGCCCAGAAAATTTTTGTATCACTTGCTTACAAGGACATAACTGGTCCTCACTTCTCCTTTCTCTCTCCTTGTGGGCTGGAATGAGAGATGAATGAGATAGGGAACTTTCCTACAAAGGCAAGGTTTTATATAAGGGTTTACAAACAATGATTTCTGTAATCTTATAATTCTATGTCTCCTTCTCCTTGATTTTTGTCTCCTTTCTCCCAAAACCAGCTCTCCCAACAGTTCTCAGCCTAATCAAACGTAAGCACCCCATTATATCAGTGACCTTATTTTCTTAAAGTACAGTTTCCCAAAAGTCAAGAACTGATGACCTCCAGTTTCTCTTCCATCCCTATATCAAGTCTCCTCCTAAGGGTCACCTTATTTTCCTTTAGAAAACAGTCTCTGGGATGATGCAGCTGAAAAAAAAAATTTTAAGGTTGTATTTGTGGTTATCCAAATTTAAGGACTCGTTAAAAAAAAAAAAAACAAGTGGTGATGAAATATGTGATAACATTCTTCTACAATTATATATTTTCCTTTGGGGAGAAAAGTCAGAAGTCCAAGCCTCCCTGAAATTGAAGGTTCAGACACCACAAATATGTTTTGCTCACCATGTCTCAGGAATCAAACATAATTTTGTATTGGTCAACACACCTGGTTGGAAGAATATTCTGATTTATTAAATGTGTCTCTCAAAGTAAAATAAAGTCATTGAGCTAATGAAATGAGATTCTGGCCACTGTGCCTGAGTCCTGGGAGGAAATTAGCTAGTGACAGATGGATCTTTAATTCTGTCCAATAGATATGCCATTTTCATTTCAATTTCTCTCTCCCTACTCAAGTTTTCCTCTTATGCATAATGCCCTTAAGCTTTATGCAACCTCCAATAATTCGTCGAGATTTTGCTCGGTAATTTTCCTACCCCTAATTCATTCAGCAAGTCTATAGAACATATTTCTGAAACTAATGAAGTTACCAGTAATTATTCCATACTTCATTTTTACCCACATTCGCTGCTTCCTTGTCTTAGGTTTTCCCTGAAACTATTCTTTCTTTAAGCCTATAATAGATGTTTAATAAACAGATTTGAAGCATAGAGAATTAAAAGATATGGATCAGAAGTTTTTTTCAATGATATGTAAATTGTCAAGAAAGAACAAAAAGGAAATCTATTTCCCCACTAATTAACAACAATTCATAAGGATGAATAAATTTGGTCTTCTTACCAAAAGATTTTTCAAAAAAGAAAAGCTTTTGAGAATTTTGATCTTCGCTATTATGATATTGAGCATAAAGGTCCTCATTTCATTTCACAACTGCATAATTTGGAAATTATTAAGAACGGCTCTTTCTCCACCTTTTTAAATCAAAGGTCAACTAAAAACATCACCATGGGTCCACTGAAAACATCAGCATCAGTTTCTCCAGATCATCCTCCTTGAACGTCCTCACAGGAAACACATTTTAAACCATCTTGAGCTCTTGATTTTTAGCTCCATTAAATTCCTGTCAACACATTCTTTTTCTTCATGAAAACAAAAAGACAATTACACTTTTGAACTCTACTACCAACCTAGAAAAAAAACTAAGATGGAAAACTCACACTACCATTCAACAAATAACTTGTGGAGTCTCTAAAAGCAGTTTCCCTTCAATGCACATAAGTAGGGTAAGGTGTATTTCAGCAAAGAACTGTTCAAGATCCAAGGGAAAGTGGAGCTTATTTGAGGCAGTAATATTTCTTCGAGTTTCTGGAGCCAGTGACTCAGAACAACCAGTTCCCTTCTCATTTATATCAAGTTCTTCTTGTCCAGCTGCCTGTTGAGCTGAAGGATCCTGCCCTGGGAGAGAATTCATTTGGCTCCTGGAGGAGTCCATGAAGGAACTAAGTAGGGACACTGGGATGCGATTTCAAGCAAAACAAAATGTGACTCAAAACATCTGAGAGAAGGGCTTATCCAAACATGCAAAATATTTAGAAAAGAATATAATCTATCTACAACACTCCCCGAACACTATATTTTGCCATCTCTGTCTCAACATAAACATACTTGCTCTTAACAAATGGGAGAATCTTGAAAGAGAAATATATAGGCTAAATTTGTTTAAAAAAAAAAAGGTGCAAAGTAATGAGAGCATAAGGGAAATAGAAAGGCCTAGGGGAAAGTCTAGAAAAAGACTCTAACTTAGTAGAACCCATTATTAAATATTTACTGTTTCCCACTGGGTTAGAAAAAGACAGATTTTCCCTCTGGCAAGACGGGTCTTACTCTCTGTGGTGTGAACCTTTTGCAGCATTCCCATATGCCCACCTCGAGACTCATAGGCAGAGGATGAAAGAAGCAGTGACTCTGGCTCCCTCTCCTCCTCCATGGAGGTGGCCAGGGGGCTGCAAGGAGGTGCTCTGGGCAGTTGGTGAGGAAGCCCAGGACCCTCTCCCAGACCTGCTTAGGTTTTCTACTCTCTACCAAGACCCAAGCCTACAGGGTGCTCCCTGTGACTAGGGATGCTCTCTATGCCTATCTGTTCCCTCAAATCTATCATGTGATTATGAGTCATTTAAACTACCCACATTTGCCAGTCTGATCACAATAAGAACAACTTCTGGATACACTTAAAAAAAGATTCTCCCCTTCTAACTGAAAAGAGTTACACACCCTTTATTTAGCATCCCTTGGAAATGAGGTATAGAATAAAAGTGTCTAGATGTGACATTTTTCCTTGATGATATTATTTTTAAACCATTTTGGAGATGAACATCCCTGTGAAATGTATAATATAAACTCCCTCCTGACTTCTGAGAGTGTGCTGGACAAATGCCAAGCTTCTTCCCCTAATATGCAGCCACCATCAGGAACATCAGCCCTCTCCCCATGTGTAGTGACTCAGTGAGGGTCAGGGCTAGGCACATAGGGCCGGCTCTCAGGTCTTCTCCTCCTTGTTCTTGGGCTATGATACTTCTCAGCTTCCTGAATTGCTATATATACACATATTTTTTCATCTTCTCTCCAACATTATTGCCAATGTCTATGCTCTTTTTTTTTTTTTTTTGCAAAATTACTCAGTTCATAAATTTTTAGTCTATTGTATAATATGGACACTGAGGAAAAGATGCTTATTTCCTTTTCCATAGGACAATCTAGGGTAAGACCCTGTGAGCATAGGTCTGTCCAATCCAGAAGATTCATGGATTTTAGTGTCTGTCCAGGGACCCTTAGTGACCCTCGCTTCTGCTTCTTCATTGATTGTCTTGCTTTAGTTGTGTTTCAGTTACTCAGATTGTTGGACAAGTCCTTTCCATATCTATGATGCACCTTGTTATGATCCAATACTGGATCTGTGGTCTCAGGACATGTGTGAACCATGAAGCAAGAAGGTAAGACAAACATTACCTTTTTGTAGAGACTCCTCAGATCTCGGTACTGCCACATGCTGTTTAGGACCTGAGATGCAGCCTTGACCACTTTTGGAGAGTGTCTGGAAAAGAAACAACAAGACATTTAAGGTAGTGAAGTGGGGCAGCTGGGCTTCAGATGGACGTTGACTCATCAGGAATTTACAAAATTTATAGGAATCATGTCCTGATGGCTTCTGGCTCTTTCCTTCTCAGTCAGGGGAGTGCAGGGGATGGTCTACTAGTCTGCAACCTTACTCTCCTCAACACACCTATGAGGGCAAGAGAGAGGAATGCATTCAATTTGGCAAAGGATTTTCCAAATGCAAAAGGAAGAGCAGAGCCTTGAGTCTGAATGCAGATGTAGTGGAACAGAAAGAAGAGAAAAACAGTGATCAGTAAGGGCCAGGGTCAGGTGTTTTAATTGCTATGTTGTGTAACATCTGTGTAGTAAAAAGAAAACAAAATATTCATTTTCTCAACTGAAGCAGGAGGGCATATAGAGTGTTGGCTCTACATGCCTGTGAGGTGATGGGGAACTGCTCTCCATTTGCCTGAGGGATGGACAGCAGAGGAAGAGGTGTGCACATCCTCTCTTATGCTTACACAGAGAAATGCATCTATAGATAAAGGATAGATAAAGGAACATCTATAGATAAAGCCCTGCGTGTAATTACAGTTCCTTCCTGTGGATCATGGGGAGAAACTAAAATCACATAAACCTTTGGACTAGTGGTACTTAGCATTTTCTCAAGTCATGGCTTTAAAATTGCTATGCAATGCTAGCTCAATATTTTGACTTTGGGGTCAGTGCCCATCTGTGTCTTAAAAAAGACATGAGGTCCGGGTAGTTGGGTTATGGACACTGGGGAGGGTATGTGATATGGTGAGTGCTGTGAAGTGTGTAAGTCTGACGGTTCATAAACCTGTACCCCTGGGGCAAATAATACATTATGCGTTAATAAAAATAATTAATAAAAAAAAGACATGAGGTCCATAAAGTAATGTTGATTTCATTTGATCAGATCCTTGGTTTGAACAGGGAAACTGTTAATTACCTGTAGATGCTCTATTCTAACTGCTCATTCCACAACCAGCAGCACAACTCTACTGGTTGCCAGTGACACCATGGCCTGTCTCAGGAGCTGGCATATTATTTTTCCTAAAGGGTCAGATAATAAATATCCTCCACTTTGGGGGGGCCATATGGTCTCAATCGCAGCTACTCAGCTCTGCAACTGTAGCATGAGGGGCATCATAAATAATATGTCAGTGAGTGGAGATGGCTGCATTCCCAGCAAATGTTATTTACATAGGTAGGAGGTGGGTGGGATTTGGACCCTGGGCCATAGATTGCTGATCCCCGGTCTATGTTTATGCTGATGCCTAGAATCAGGCAGGACATAACCATTCACAAGGACCCCAATGTAAAGTCCGCCCCTGACCAGTGCTGTGGCCGCCCAAGAACTCCCAGAAGGGAAAATCTGAATGGAGACCAAAAATGCCTTTGAAATAAAATGGCTTTTGAAATAGAAAGTGAGCAGATGGTGAGATGGAATGAGGTTGAGGTTGGATTCGAGAGCCAGACTAAGTGGCTGTTGTGAAGCTATGCACGTTGGATTGGAATTATACGATGTTAATAAATCGTCCATGATGTGTGTCTACATTCCTGGATCTTTGAGCTTGCAATTTAGACCAAGTAAGCTTAAGGTTCCTTCCTCCATCTACTTACTGGTCATGGTAACAATCATTCTTCCTATTTTTATTGCTGAGATGGAATTCAACTTGGCTGTGTTTGAAAATGCTAGTCATATCATGTATTTTTATTCATTCATTCATTCATTTATTACTTTTGGTTTTCTTTTTTTTAAATTTAAATTATCCAACATATAGTACATCACTACTTTCAGATGTAGTGTTCAACAAGTCACGCATTGTTGCATATATCATGTACTTTTAAAGGAAAAAAGAAAGTAAATTCCAAACATTTTTTCTCTATGAAAGATGAACTATATCTAAGTAACATATGTATTTTCCTTTACTAAAATGGATGGCCACTCAATGACTGTATAATTTATGCTAGTGTCATGCTCTAAATGTAGTATTAAATTCCTTTGATTTAAAGACAGACTTTTAGAGCTTTTCATGTTTGCAGCTGCAGGGACATGTTAATCTTATGTAATCGATGCTGAACAATGCTGTTATGTTTTGCTATATTTTATCACTGTTAGCTAGTTATTTATCCATGACAATAGTCAAGCAACTCTTGAGGAACATACATGAATATTCAGGTAGTGGTAAGGTAGTTGAGACATACTTAGTATGCAAAATTCCTTGAAAACAGTGTAATTTTTTGTTCTACTTCTTGCTTAGTTACAAAACAGAAAAAGACTATGAGTGTGTAATGAACACTCGGTTTTAACCTCTCAATTAAAATGCCAATATACTACAGTGTCATACTAGCATGTGAAGGTCAAACAAACATTGCTTTTTTTAGACTTTAAAAGTCCATCACTAGACTGGTACCATAGCAACTTCTGCTTGAACAACTATAACTGTTGACTGAAGGACTTGAACAATTGAGAGTTTCTAATGTGACAAGTGACTATAGCCGAAGCCACAATAAAACAGTTCCTTACTGACAAGTAACAGTTGAGAATGTTAACAGCTTCTCAGTCTTATGACAAAATACAGTGACACATTCAACACACTATTTCCTATATAATTTTTAAAATTAGAAAAAACACAAATGTACTTTTGAAATAAATGGATGTGACAGGATGTCCATAAATGTGTATTTAAAATGATGTGAAAAGAATAGTTTAAGTTATCAAGACATGAAAATGGTAGTATAAGATTCCTATAAGATCATAATATCAGGGGTGACTGAGGATATCAGTTGTTGCAATTGGTAATAGGTATTCACCCCAGTCCTGGTGGCTGTATTAGCAAGCTCCAGTTCAAACAGACTGTTACTGGCACCTCACTAGTCTGATTCATTAATAGCATGGCATGTTTAAGTTTGTGTATATTTAGAAATAAAACACACAAATGCATTAAAAATGGAGAATCACAGATAGGCACATTTTTCCCCCTGTGTTTTATCCTACTATCTGAAATTTTAAAATCATTAAACTTATGTCTGATAATAATTCTTTAAGGACATTTTAGGGAGCACATACTTGCAAGGATTTTGTAAATTAACTACAGCAAACTGCTATCCCTCCCTTTTCTAGTTATTAACTAATCTCCAGTTTCAAAAACTCTCTTTTCAAGAAAGAATTCCTATTTCACTGAAATGTGTCCAGAAGGCCTTGGGAATCTCGGTGACTCATGTCAACAAAATTGAATGAAGTGGTGAGTTTTATGTAAAGATTCAAAATAATTCTTCTGGATTCCTTTTAAGGCTGTTGAGAAGCAATAACAAATTGAAGTGTAGGCAGGAGTTGAGGCTATCTGCAGTTATAAAAACCTGTTTTGATCCTCAAATTAGTCATTATATACAAAAGAGTTAAGGGGTGCCTGGGTGGCCCAGTTGGTTGAGCACCAACTCTGGATTTCAGCTCAGGTTGTGATTTCAGGGTCATGGGATCAAGCCTTGTGTTGGGCTCTGCATGGATCATGGAGTCTGCTTGGGATTCTCTTTCTCTCTCTCCTTTGCTCCTACCCCTACTTTCTCTCCCCATGCCCCTCTGAAATAATAAATAAATAGATCCTGGAAAAAAGAGGCAAGCCACATCGAAGAATGGATGAGATAAGCAAGAGAACTGGGAAGATGCCTAACTCCACCCAATTCAACACTTTTCATTAAACTTGGTGTAAATCTTGACTATTAACATTGGGAAAAAAGGTCAAGCAGCAATGAGATGAAACATGTCACTATTCCTTAAAGAAACTTCCAGTCAAATCAGCAGACAGTTATGAGATCATCCATTGTGGAAGAAACTTCCCATTAACACTAATCAAGATTGGACAAGACATAATAGGACCATTTTCTGGATTGGTAATATGGATATATGCTCCTTCATGGATGGTTTCCTCAAATGACTTTTGAATTAGTTTCACCAAGTAATTTTCTTTTACCACAGGACTGATAAAAGCCTCTTTTCTCTTTAAGGCCCACTGAAGGATGTTTACTGCAGTAGCAATGCCCAAACAGGTGGAAGAAATTAACATATGCCAGACCATCCCTCAAACTCTCTAGTCTTACAGTTCAGAGAAAACAATCTTTGAATATCTCACCAATATGCACAAATATGTCAGAGCATTTCTGTGGACGATGGTTTCATTGCCTGTGTGTATTTGCTAACAAAAGCATTAACACATTAAGCTCTTAATGCTCAAAACAGGAAAGCACTTCATTAGAGATTCCAATGTTCTACTGAAGGTACGTGAAGAAGACAACCATGTGGTCTGCTGTCCATGTAGATCAGCCATTTATCTGATGTCCAACAGAACAACATATAATTCAAACCAACCTCCATCTTACACCATTATTACACGAGTCCAGTGGGCCTCCTCCACTTGATATCAAAAAGTTTTTGAATACTAATACTAAATTGCTGATTGAACCTAGTGGGAGGTATCAGGGTGCTTACATAGAAAGCTGAGACTTGGTAATATCCTGAATCAAATGAAATAATGTGAGAATTTCCAAAAAGTCTCAGAGCACCCCTGTCACAGCCTTGAACAAGAGAAGAAAAATTATTTGGCATTTAGATGTAAAGAAATGAGGGAGGCAGGGAATGAAAAGTCAAGAAGTAGCCTCTGATAACAAAAGGTTACCCTCTTAATCTCATTGATTACATTGAGGGATTTCTAGGAGGCAACATTTAATTAAGGTTTGTGAATGTTTCTGTAACACTGACAGCTTGCTGATATAAAGACACTCTGGCTGCTGTAGATATGTTTAGGTTGCATGTAGCAAGATACCATTGATTCTTACATCAAACTGGGGACAATTCCATTCTTGGAGGTGCAGATGCTTGGACACAGAGCCTTATCTCTCTTTATGCTACCTGCAAACAAGTCCTTCCTCACCACTGACCACTATGCTCAGAAAACTTCTATTCATTCTTTAAGATTTGATCATCACTTCTTCTAGGATATTATGATGGCCTTTTCCTCAGTTTTAGACTGGAAAGTATATGCATAGTGCCTCATTCAATTAAACAATTTGCCCCAAATGTACAGCTAACACAGGAGGATTTTGGGTCAGCACTGAGATCTCGCTGACTCCCCCCGACCGTTTGCTCCCCTCACTCTCCCTGCATGACTTGCTATGCACAGCTGAAGAAGCAAAGGGCAAAAGGATGTGGACCTGTCATCTATACTTGGACCTGCAGCCACAAAGGAACAGTAACCACAAAACACCTTCACATACTCACGTTAAGCTGGTTATCTAGTCCGTGTTGGAGGAACACACTAGTGTGTGCATGCTGGAATGTCAAGTCTCTCTTACCTTAGTAACACAGGAGTCACCAAGTCATGAGTTATTCATCAAATTGAAATTAGCAGGAAGATCAGCTTTCATCATGGGGCGGGAAGACTGGAAACCATATGCTATTTCCCTTCTCTTGATTATCAGAGACAAGTGTTTTCCAGGGACATTCAGTTGTGTTACCCACAACCAATGGGATGTTGAGCACACTTAGAACTAACTCTACCAATGCCAAATTCTACAGAGATACAAAGTCTGTCTTTGACTTACTTATCTCCTTTGCTTTTGGAGATGCCAACCAACTTCTCAATGCCGCCGGCATCCCGTAAGGCCTTGGCGTTCTCCATGTTCTTGGTGATCACTTCATGTAGGGTGCAGCAGACGGCTGTCACCGTGTCATCCGACATGGCCTTACTTGCCGCATTGTTGCTGTTGTTCCCACCTGGAAGCCTGTGGACGAGGTCTCGCATGGCATATTTGCCTTTGGGGGAAAAAAAAAAAAAGTCAAGGGAAGAGTTGAAATGAGGCCAAAATGGAGGAAGAGGGCAGAGAGGAGCGTAGGGGTAGGGGAAAAAAGAGGACATGGGAGGCCACATGAATGCAGTATTGTCCATTTCCCATCACTGAATATTCTCTGTTGGGTCTCTGTGAACACACACAGAGAACAGATATTCCTCACAGTGAATGTGTAGACTTTGGGGGCTAGATGGATGTAGGATGGAATTTCTGGGCAAGTTACATCATGCCTGTAAGCCTCAGCTTTTTAAAACCTGTAAAGCAAGAATAATAATGGTACTTATGTCACAAGGCTGTTCCAAAGATGAATTGAGTAAATGTGTGGACAGCATGTAACCCACGAGGATTACTGACATAACTTCAACATTACCTCGATGGGAACTATGTTGGGAGGTGAACTATTTAACAAGAAAGAGTCAAACCACAAACATGTGTAGTTCATGATCATATACATAACTCCTGAGTTCCGGCCCGGCCCGTATGAAACAAAGAGAAACATTTAAAGCAAGGGAGAGAGGTTTTCACAAATAATGTGTAGCTAGGTGTCCTTTGAACCAGGATAACCCAAGGAGCCGCCCGTCTCTTTGATGGGATTTATCGTATGGCTCTACCATATAACATTTACTCATTTGACACATTCCCCTTCGCATGAAAAACAAAGAAAATAATATCCAACTTTGCTTCCTTGACTTGCTTCATCATTATTAATCTTGCTACTCCCAGTGATAAAGGTACTTAAAATGACATCTTTATGGAGTACTTTTCGTTTACAAAGCATGTGGGGCATTACCAATAACCCTGCAAGACATTAATTCATCCCACCTGCAGCTTCCGATTCTGTTCCATTAATTTACTTCTGGAACTAAGTAAATGAGTGCCTGTAGCAAAGTTGGCTGTGCTTGAATTTTTCAGATGGAACTGGCATGTGTCCAAAGTTAAAGTCCTTTCTTGTCTCCCATCCCCCAATCGGACATGTTTAGCTAGCTCCTGAAAGCCATCTGAAAATGTTTTGCCTCCATACATGTCTCTAAAGGAGAGATTCATTGGCTGTCTAATCCTCTGGTGTGTGATGCCTAGGAAACGCACAGGGGAAGGCAGGGATATCTCCATTCCAGGCATTAATAAATAAAACAGACCCTTGTAATTTTGGTACCTGCTCTTACCCTATGTTTAGGTAGCTTATTTTAGCTGGGACAGAAAAAAATGCTGATGGCTAAATTACTGAAATAGGAAAGTATCTTCACTCAGTCTGACAAAAATGGTTTGCCTGAAAACTTCCCAATGTAGCCCCCCCCCCTTTTTTTCCCTAAAGACAATACTTAAAATGGTTTGGAGACGATCCTTTGTGCCTGGGCAGTCCTCTGAGCAGCTTGCTGTATTTGTTTATCATGAAATCACACTCAGCACTGGCTAAGAGTTTACTTTTGCTGAGCTCAGCATGTTGGGACATCATCCGTTCATTAACCTGCAGAGACTCTCTTGGGCAAACCTGAGTTCTATGGATGTGAGTAGATGGATGAATAGGGTCTTAAATTTTTTCTTCCTAAGGGGAGGGAGACAGAAAGGAAACAGAAAACTGTTTCAGTCACTATGCATCCGGGGGCATCCATGCTCCCAGTATGGTTTGTGACCCTGGACATCACTGAGGCTGAAAGCAAAAACGAAAAGAGGAAGAAGATTCAGCTGTAGCCTTCTTCAGTTTTTGTTGTTACTGCCATTTAAAAAATTATATCAGATAAATTTGAAGGTGTGGATTCATCCTGCATGTTTTCTGAATACATGAGTCGTGAATGAAATATGAGGTATTCTCATCGGGGGCACACGCAGCTGCTTCCCCCTCCCCCAGGTGGCCTCTCCGACTTGCCCCGGGGTGCCGTACTGGTGTGGAAAATGAGGAGTCACTGCTGTATATAACCGGTCATAACCCGTCAAGAAATCCTTTAGAATGATTTTATTTCTAATATTCCCAATAGAGTTCACTGACATTTTACTGGACAAGTGGAGATTTTTCATTTAGTCTCTTTATTAGCCTATTTGGAATGATACACTTTAATTTATATTTTTGACTATCCAACTGGAGAAACAAATCAAGCAAAAATTATTCCATAGAACAGAAGACCTCTAGACAAATTTTATTTATTCTTTTAAGGGCCTTCAATTCTGTTTCTGAGAAAAGCTGTCTTCTCGTACTAGAAATGGAATCCTATCTTCATGTGAAATTTGGGTAGCAAGAATAGCTTTTTTTTTCCTTGTGTTCATAAACTTGGAGGCTAATTGGATGGGAAAAAAAAGAAAACAGGAACACAGAATAATTACAGCCACCAGCGACCTTCTGTGGCAGGATAATGACAGGAGTCCAGGAAAGGGAGACATCAGGTTGGACTGGGCTTGCCACAGAAGGCTTGAAATAGGAAGTGAACATTCAGGATTTGTTCCACAGGTCAGGGGAGCCCCAAGATCTACAAAGAGAATTCTGGTGCCTCAAGAAGGAGAAAGTTTCAGGGGCACCTGGTGACTCTTGGTTTCAGTTTGGGTCATGATCTCAGGATCATGAGACCCATCTCCACGTTGGACTCCATGCTAGGCGTGGAATCTGCTTAAGATTCTCTCTCTCCCTCTGCCCCTCCCCACTCATGTGCTCTCTCCCAAAACACACACAAAAAAAAAAAAAAAAAAGAGAAGAAAGGTTTCAGAATAGAAAGACCGAAGTTTGGAGAAACACGTGGTCTTTTTCTTTACAATAAAATCCTCTGTCTCTGAACTTCTACTGAAATTGTAAGCATTATAATTCAAGATAATTTGTGCCCATAATTGTTCTATGTCACATACTTCCTTTGTTCCCTAAATTTCTAAACAATGGAAAGAGTGAAAAAGCCATTCTTGTTACTAACGAGGAATTTTGGCACCCACCACCCCAGCTTTCAAGCTTTTGGGTCTCTACAGTCTGAGAGTTCTTCAGAGGTAAAAGGAGTTCTCCCTCTTTAGAAACTAATTCCCTTTTTGTGCCACAGGGGTGATGAGGAAAAGTTCCAAGGTGGGTGAGTCCAACTGCAATTTTCACAGCCTAACACCGTGAAGGGGATCAAAAGGTTTTTGGTTTGGTTTGGTTTGAGAGAGAAATGAATTGAGGTAATTTCTTCCTGGGCTAAGGAGGAGATGGATGCCATCTCTTCAGGAACCACGAGGAGGAATGTTGGAGGTTCTGCACAGGTCCTGGGGCATCAAGGGCGCCGGAGCCCAGCAGCACCCATGTGGCACAATGGGACGCTGTGTGGAAGCAAGGAGATCACAAGCAGACAGGCCTCACCTTGAGATGGAGTCTGGCAGGAGGCAGAGGAGCTTCCTGTCTCAGGATGAACTGCTGAGGCCCACAGAAAGGCCCGTGGCACCAGCACCCACGGCAGACTGAACCACTCCCCCTTTTCTCTGGATTTAATTGGTTTAAAAACAAGTGAACAGTATGGCACAGACTGAAAGTCACAGAACGATTCATGCCATTTAACAGGCCACTGTAGTATATCAGGACAAATCAAGGACTTGTGACCACAGAGGTGGCCCAGGGTCAGGGGCAGGATAGCAGCCATGAAGCAGAACTGTAAGAGGAAACTGACAAGTGAAATGCTGGGGGTGATGGAGCCCAGAGGATTCAGGAGTCTCTAGCTGGGACAATGAGGTGGGTAGTGAAAAACCAAGCGCATTTTAGAATTTAATAATAATGGACAAGTGAGGTTTCTATTGTAATTATTCACGCACAAGAAAACCATGCAAAATGGGTTACCCTTGTATGAAAGAGTAGTACAACGATTCCCTTTAAGGCAAGAAGCTGCTCATCAAGTTCCAAAGACACCTAGATTTGTGCAAACAGAGTGGACACCTTAGCCTCCCCCCATTTGCAAGAAATATGCTCGCCATCATCCAATGTCAGGGAATAATACGTTAAAAAAAGATAAGCATGAGGCTCCCTCAGATTGAAACAACACAAAACAACTTCACCACCACCAGCACCACAACCCACCAACAGATCACTCTTGTTTTGCTTAAGTTCCCAATAGAAATATTTAGGTCCTTTCTTCTGAGTTACTTAGTCTCTGATGAAAATAACTTTACTTCTGATCTGCAAGACTGGTATGAGAACACCAGTGGAGATCCTGTCACTGTGGTCCTTGTGTGAACAATATATAGTATATCCTTCAATGACAGACTAACTGTAACCTTGGAACTCTGCTACCCTTTCCTCTGGGCACACGTGTGTGTGTGTGTTTGTGTGTGTGTGTGTGTGTATCCTTTAAATATTTGTACATAAGACTGGTTGAACCAGCTTTCTAAGTCCAGAACCTCTGGAAAATTGTAAATAACACTTATTTTCTCTTTATAATGCTTCTTTCTGGAGCCTTCTGTTTAAAGAGTCAGGCCCATGCAGGTACAGATGGCCTCAGGAGATCTAACCAACTGTGCTCCCCTAGAAAGACATGCTTAGCAGAGTTCTCATGCAGACAAGGGCTGGTGGAAATTTCGGGATGGTGCAACAGGGCTCTGCTTGCTGACTTCTTTTTTGTTTGTTTATGACTCTGTTTCTATTTCTAGTAGCCTATTTCTGGTATTGATTTGTGGGCCACCACTTAGTTTCCACATTGGTGGCAGTGATATTGAGTAATGGTTTGTGGTCTAACCACCTGAGCTCTGGAAGGTGGCAAAAAACAGAGAAGTCACTCTTTATGATTTTTGACTACTCTAAGTCCCTCATATAAGTGGAATCATAAGGTATATATCTTCACGTGACTGATTTATTTCACTTAATAAAATGTCCTCAAGCTTCATCCATATTGTAGCATATATCAAAATTTCTTTTCTTTTTAAGGCAGAATACCACTTGATTGTATAGCCCATTTTGCTTCTCCATTCATTAGCTAAGGACACTTGAGTTGCTACCTCATCTTAACTATTGTGAATAATGCTGCTGTGAAAATGGGTGTACACCTATCCTTTCACTTTCCATCTGTTTATGTCTTTATGTTAAGTAAAAGCTAGACAGGAGTGGTGGAAGGAACACCCCAAGGCAGAGTCTCAGAGTCCTTGCAGAGTCTGCAAGGGACTGAAAGAGACATGAACTGGAGGCAAGGATGGTGATCCACTATACACTGGAAGCCTAGGGACACAATATCGTGACTTTATGGTGTCCAAGACCCTGGAGGTGATGAACCAAAGAGCCACAGGTGTGGAGTATGCACTCTCCTCTTCCACCTAACCCCTAGACTCATTATAATACATTTGCATTGTGGGAACAGCCCTGGCAGTTGGAGAGATGGCGGAAGGCGGCCATGACAGTTCCTGTCAAACCTTGTAGGGTAGCAAAACTCTCCCTTCCAACCTGTGGGAGAAGTTTCCCAAATGACTGGAAATAGCTTCCACTAGAGACCACCCCACTGTTAAGTCACAGCTCCTGCCAGCCCAGAGAGATCCAAAAATATCTAATCCCAAAACAACCTAGGGGCCATTTCTACCTCATGGAACCTGTCCAGCACTCCTACTTTGAGAGTGTACTTTCACTTTAATAAACTGCTCTGTTCTTGCTGCTTTCCTTCTGGCTATCTTTATTTTGAGCACCAACACCCACAGAAATCAACCCCTGGGGACCTCAAGGATCAAGATCTCCAGCCATATAACAAAGACTCTCTCCCATAACATCTGGATCTAAAATGAGTCTCCTATAGACAGCATATAGTTGGATCATGTTTTTTAAATCCTACTTTATTCCAAATTGCAGGATTACTTTTGTTTGCATTCTCTTTTTGATTGGAGAGTTTAATCAATTTGTACTTAAATAATTTCTGGGGTGCCTGGTTGGCTCGTCAGTTGATCCATCTGACTCTTGTTTCCAGCTCAGGGTTATGAGATCTAGCCCCTCAGTGCAGAATCTGCTTAGAAGACTCCCTCTCTCTTTCTATATCCTTTCCCCTGCTCTCTGTCTCTCAAATAGATAAATAAATCTTTAAAAAATGGGGGAAAATTACTGACAAGGAGGGGCTTACTTGTGTTAGTTTGGTATTTGTTTTGTATATACCTTGCAGCTTTTTTTGTCCCTCATTTCCTGCATTCCTGTGTCTTTTGTGTTTATATGAATTTTTTTTTTTTTGGTAGTGAAATGTTTTAATTACCTTCTCATTTCCTTTCGTATATATTCTATAACTATTTTCACTGTGGTTACCATGGGGATTACAAATTAATATTCTAATGTTATAAAATTCCAATTTAAATTTATACCATCTTACTTCAATAGCATATAAAAACTCTGTTTATTTATAGCTTCATCCCCACCCTTATCAGTTCTGGATGTCACAGAATTCCATCTTTATAAATATCACATGTCTAAACACAAAAAATAATTGTTTTTTAAAAATGCATCTGTCTCTTCAATCACTCATAAAACACGGAAAATAAGAGTCACAAACTGTCATGACAATAGTACTTTTGTAATTACCCATGTATTTATCTTGACTGAGCTCTATTTTTCTTCATATGGTCCTAGTTACTTTATTCCAAATTGCAGGATTACTTTTGTTTGCAAGGAAGTTCTAGTGACAAACTCCCTCAGCTTTTATTTACCTGGAATATCTTTCTTTTTTCTGTACTTTTGTAATAGAGGATTCTTGATTGGCAGGTTTTTTTCCCCCCTCTCAGCACTTTGAAAATACAGCCCATTGCTTTGTGACCTCCAAAGCATCTGATGAGAAATGTGCTTAGAATCTTATTGAGATCTTTTTAAATGTAATGAGTCATTTCTCTTTTTTTTCTTCTCAAGATTTTCTCTGTCCTTGTCTTTGGACATTTTGGTTATGTGTCCCAGTGTAGGTCCCTTTGGTTTATCCTACTCAGAATTGGTTGAGCTTCTTAGATGTTTATATTCACATCTTTCATCAAATTTGGGAAATATTCAGGCATTATTTTGTCAAATAATCTGTCTGACCCTTTCTCTTTCTTTCCTTCTTCTGGGACTGACACAGTGTATATGTTGGTCTGCCTGATGGTGACTCACCGAGCCCTCAGACTCTGTTCACTTTTATTTTTTTTTCCTTCCTGTCCCTAGGACTTTATGATTTCAGCTGTCTTGTCTTCAAGTTCATGGATTCTTCTGCCCACTCAAATCTGCCTTAGAATCCCTCCAGTGAATTTTTCATATCAGTTACTGTCATTTTCAGCTCTTGAATTTCTTTTTTTTTTAAGCTTCCTTTAGGTTTTCTATCTCTTTAACTATATTTCCATTTTATTCAGACATCATTAGCTTGATTTTCTCTATATCACCTTTTAGTTCTTTGAGCATCTCTAAGATAGTTGTTTTAAAGTCTTTATCTAGTTGGTCTGCCATCTGGTCTTTTTCAGGGACAGTTATGTTGGTTTATTTTTTTTCCTTTGAATGAACCATACTTCCATTTCTTTGTATGCCTTATGATTATATGTGTGTATGTGTAATAGTAGATAGTGGAATCTAATAATGTAATTCTGTAAATCAGATTTATCTCCTTCCCCAAGTTTATTGTTGTTGTCTTTGGTTTTTGTTTTGTTTTTGATTTTGGTAGGCTATCTCTGTGCAGAGCATCAGCCTAAGGTATAAACTTAAGGTCTTCTCAGGTCTTTTCTAAACTTGTGCCTTTCTCTGGGCACATGCAGGACTGTTAATCTCCTTTGCCTATCCATTTGCTTTAGAATGTCCTAGTCTTTAAAGTCTGGTTCCCAAAAGGGGAGAAAAATCAAAGGGGAAGGGAGGGTGCCAACCCTTTAATTTCCCTAGAAGTCACCTCAGCAAGAGGGAAGGGGCTTGCAACAATGAGAGGTGTGCAAAAATGGCTCTTGTCCTCTTGTCTGCACTTCCATGACCAAAAGCAGCAGTGATCAGAATGCAGATCCCTGATATTTGGAGGACAGGGCTAATGCTTCCCACCCTGGTTCCCATCCGCTGCATGCAAGCTGCTCAGGAACACACACACAGCTGCCAGCCAAGTTGATCTGGGTGAGGGCTGATAGCTGACACTATGTTAAGAATTGAAATGGACCAAAATTAATCATCATTTACCCTCCAAGCTTTCCCTTGAAAGTCGCAAGCCTTCGTTAGACTCCAGAGTTCCAAAATATATCAGACACATTCTGCCAATCTGGGGAACCAGATACCTGTGCTTCCTGCTCTGCCATTTCACCAGAATCCCCTCCCCAGTCTGAAGTTACTTTTGATCAGTGGCGGAAGATATGAAAGCTGATCTCCAGGTGATTATATGTCTGTAGGTAAATGTGAAAAGAGCCTTTCCGCCTTACCAAAGGGAGGTTATTAGTCTTTTTACAATGCTCTGTCAATAGCCATAGCTCCTTCTGTAATGTGCCTGCACCTTTTCTTCCTTTTTGGAACTTCTGGAGCTGATGTGACATAAGAATGTCATTGTGTAACTATAAGGGTATTTAATATAAACACTTTATTATAAAAGAGGAGAAAACATACAAAAAAATCTGTATTTTAAAACTGATTTATGTGGCTTACAGACCAAGAAGTGAAACATTCAGGAGCATTGTTTGGTTACAGAAAAAGTTTGAATATTGCTCAGATGGGAAAATTCTGAACCAAGCTGCAGTTTCTTCTTGTTTTTACACACTAAGGACTTGTACTCATATCTTGTGTGTCCTGAGAACTCTTTCTTGAAACTGTCTTCCCCAAATCTTCACCCCACAGTCAAACTAATAAATATTAAAAAAAAAAAAAAGTCTTTTACATCTAAAACCATCTTAGGGTTTTCCTGGACTATTGTTGGGTAGTATCAAAGAGTTTTCTTCTTCACTTAATGAAGCAAAGGTGCTACAAATGCCATTCTTCAGGTTTTTATTTTATTTAATACTAGTGTGAAAGACGGCCTATTTACCAAGCTTCCAATACAAAAAGACCTGGCAACTAAGAACAAGAGAAACTCCACCTCCACTAAATCATGGAAAGTAATATGATTATGCCTCAGCCCTTATGAATCTTCCACTTTGGTTAAAAGCATGCTAATGGTCAACAAGCTTTTGAAAGAAAGATTCCATTTCTAGGTTTAAAAGAGACTTTTCAGTTGGTGGTAATCCTAACATAATCTCTACAGGATAGATCATGAGATCCCAGAGATTTTCAGTGCCTCATTGTTCATAATGTGTACTTAGATGCTAGCCACCAACCCCGTATAAAACTAAACTTGTCTCAATTTTGTTATTACTGGTTGTGATGAGTAATCAGAGCCATTCAGCCTTATCGTCAACAGGTGGGTTCTGATTTTCCCTCATGCCTGCCTGGAGACGCCTACCAGAGCCACATATCTATAATTGGGTCAGTTAGAAGAAACATCAAAATAGCCCGATTAAAGAACTCCAACAGGTACTATCAACACTTGAGGCAATAAATAAATAGGCTCTTGCCTACAGGTGCCCCTGTAAAGGTGGTATCATCACCACAGATGAACAACTCTCAGACTGTTAGAAGAGTCAGTCAGGATTTCCAGAACTCATTCACTTTGAAAGGCTGCTAACTAAGCCATGATCAAGAGAATGAGGATTAATTACTTAGGCTAACTGAAACAAATTTAATTGTGGCTGATGTTCTGTTTTGAATTAGGCATGTTACAAACGCTTCCTTTTTTCTATTTTCTCTATCTTTAATGCTTAATTTAATAGGTTATGTTTATAAAAACTAGATGGAACATTCTTTAAATGGAATCTTGTTCTAATTAATCCTTCCAAATTTAGAAAAACCTACATTAAAAATTCTTAAAATAGGTAAGATAATAAATTATCAGGAAAAGTTAATGATAATCCTGTAAATATAACAACACATGCTGACTGATCTTGTCAATGCAACTAACAATGGTAGTTAAATAATATAAAAAATGCCTTGACTAATCGATTTACTTTCTCTGACCCTAGGATTTCATGGACTGAACTAGAATCTATCCTCCTTTCTAGTAGAACATAATTGAAAAAAATCAAATCTGTATCCCTAACTATGCCATAGATGTCAGATTTAAAGGCAAATATAATTTAATTAGGCATGACAAGCCTATTAAAAACAAAAAAAAAAGTGCATTTCGTAGGTGGAATTAACGTCCACAACAACCTCCCAAACTTGGCTTGTGCTGTATGACTTAAGGAACCCTGTTCTCAGCTAGCGTGACCACAGCACTGAAAAGTTACAGCTCAGAGAGATGGAATAATCCGGGTTCTAGGGAGTGGGGGTGAAGACTCGCAGAATGGACTCTGCATTTTCCTTGCACAGAATGGAAAGTAGTTGTGGCCACACTAGCCCTCTTGTCTAATCCCCTTTCCCCAGAATGGGACCTGTTTATTTCCACCTCTGTCCCTTTGCTCCTGCTGGGTTAGAATAAATATTTAATGAGATGCATTGATTTTCTAAAAAATGAACCATAATGAACCTTCTTTTATGGATCTGCCAGTTGCTCTAATTGATTAAAGATTTATCCAAATAGAGAGAGCCAAGGTATAGAACAGGACCAGCTGGAGCCAAGGAACAAGTAGTGGGCTGTGAACAGAGGTTGAGACAAATTCTGGAAGGAACACAAAAATTCCTTATGCTTTTTTTCTAATAACTATGATTTTTAAAAAATACTGACTTACAACACATATAAGGACCAATTTCACATGCCAGTATTGGTAAGCAGTTGGTCTGAGAAAATGATTCAAATGATAATTCAGCCCTCCGAATGAAAATAAAAAAGCAGAATTTTATACATTTCTAGTGTATGGTGTGTAGTTCTCTCAAGAGTTATTACCTCCAAATAAATAACCTATTCCATCTGTTTGGAAGACAAAAAGAAGAATTGTACTTTTTAGCACCTTGAGATCTTATCCAGAGGATTTCACTGAATGAGATTCTGAGAAATTCTTATACTTGTTGAGAAGTAAGGTAATGACTAGAAATATGGACAAGGAGGTGGTTAAGATAAGCATATTTAATTTGTGTAAGAATTGCTCTAAAAATAAAAATGACAGTTAATTAAAAGGAAGTTTGCTGAAATGCCTTTTGAAGTAGAAATAAACTGATTTTTGAGAAATATTGAAAATGAGTCAAGTAACTGATAAGACACGTTATAACAGGACTTAAGTAATTTGATTAAATATTAAGCATGATTAATATTTAAGCATGATAGCCCCCCAATTTTTTTATCTCAATTCATTGTCTAATTTTAGCAGTAAGGACGTAAAGGTGAAAACTGAAACTCACTGATTCTTGCCTCAGGGGAGAAACCTTGGAGGACGTTTTATTTTTAGGTCAAGATTGTCATCCAATGAAGACCCAAGAACTCTCCCACGATGAAAATTTCAGAAGACAAGGGTGTGAGACAAGATGAGTTTGGCATTTTCATAAGCAAAGTTTGTTTTCAGGAACAGAAGCTGAAGGTAGTCCTCCTAGCTGACTTTAGCACACCGGAATCACAGTAATGCACTGATTAATGCAGATAATGATGGATTACAACACTTCTTTCACTTCGTGTTGCCTTCTCAAATTCATCAACCCCTCCGGCAAAATAAAAATTCGTTTCAATAAAGGTCACAAAGAAAGGAAGTCAGCTACAGGTTTGTTTGTTTGTTTCTTTTTAAATTTCCTCTTTGTGTTTATGGCAGTCTCTTTTTGATATACATTAAAATCTAACCCTTTTTTTCAGATTTTCTTCACATGCTACTGCTTATAGATTATATTCTAGAGTAGCTTATGTTTTTCAAGAAAAGTCTCATCTATTGTTTCCATTTCTGCTTTGCATCTCCCTAGAGGTATAACAAAGGCAGGTGCATTTCTAATTTATAGAGAAGACAAAGGCAGTCCAAAGAGATTAGAAAATGTGGGTAAGGTTACAGAGCTGTCTTCTGGGGTTGGTACCGCTCTATGGTTAGAAATACTTGGCTAGAAGCTCCTTGCTCGGACCGGCCCTCCTCCCTCCTGCCTCTGAACTCTTTCCACAGATATAATCTTCTTTTTTTAAAAAAAAGTTTTTATTTCGCTCAGCATAATCTCTTCCAGTCCTGTCCATGTTGCTACAAAAGTTGGGTATTCATCCTTTCTGATGGAGGCATAATACTCCATAGTGTATATGGACCACATCTTCCTTATCCATTCGTCCGTTGAAGGGCATCTTGGTTCTTTCCCCAGTTTGGCGACCGTGGCCATTGCTGCTATAAACATTGGGGTACAGATGGCCCTTCCTTTCGTTACATCTGTACCTTTAGGGTAAATACCCAGTAGTGCAATTGCAGGGTCATAGGGAAGCTCTATTTTTAATTTCTTGAGGAATCTCCACACTGTTCTCCAAAGTGGCTGCACCAACTTGCATTCCCACCAACAGTGTAAGAGGGTTCCCCTTTCTCCACATCCTCTTCAACACATGTTGTTTCCTGATTGCTAATTTTGGCCATTAGTTGACACACATTACATGACTTTCAGGTGTGCCATTAGGGATTAACAATGTATGTTATGCTGTGTCCATCATACGTGTATAGAGAGGTCTAATCATGTCACAGGTATAATCTTCGACCCCAAATGACACCTGCCCTGAGACTCATTGACTCTGTCATTCTACACACACTCATTGGAGTTGTGTCTAGTTAGCTAGCACACGTACCTGATCTTTCCAGCGATAACATAAACTGAGGACAGTGATCTGTAATAACACATTAACGGATGCATCAACAAATGATTTACATTTGCCTCTCCAATGTAAGAAGATGGACCAATTGTGCTCAGATGGATGAGAAATGGCTTCATACCTATCCTGCTTCTATTACCACCTCTATGACAGACCTTCGGAATCCTCGTGCTCCAGGACACTGTGTTCTAGAAAGGGTTTCTCTGTAGGGTTGCATGGGAAATGCAGTGCTTGACACTCAACTCAGTGGTTTACAATCTACACTAACAAAGTAAAGGCTCTGCCAGTCCTGCCGTTAGATAATTGAAGCCCCTACTGGATGTAATTTAAAGAGAGTTTCCCCCAATGTATCTGGAGAAGGAAATCTTTTTGCACCCGCCACTCATTCCCTTCCCAGAGAACTGGGGTGCTGGGGTTTCACCTGGGGTGGGCCTGCCAAATAAGGGCAGTGATGTTACTTTCCTGTTACTATGCTTACATATCACTGGTACCCCCAGATCTTCGGCTGCAAAGAAATCCCAGTTTCATAACAACTTGATTAATGTTGGTGAGATCAGAAGTAAAGAATTGCTCTGGTTACATAAAAGAGATGGCCGGGGAGAGACGACGTACAGTAGTGTATTTTAAAAGTATTGGCTAATAGGAGCAGCTCGCCCTGCACACACCTTATTCTTAACTGCATCCATCGTGTTCTGATTTCATACTCCCCCTACCTCCACACTTGTTCACAGAGGACTTCATAAACCGGAGAGATAAATGTCACAGAAGAAGAAGATACAGTTCTTCAGCTATAATTCACCTTCTCTCTCAACCAATGAGCTGCTTCTGGAGGAATTCCCTATACAGGTTCTCAAATAGAAGAGGTTCACGGATTGAAAGTCACTTAATTTTGTTTCCCAAGTTGGTTTTCTTCTTAGTACTGACATGCCAACCCAAGTGCTGATTTCCACTTGGCAATTCTAATTCTAATTTAAATTACTGAGCTGAGCTATGGAGGTCAATGGATCTTAAGGGGCTTTGGGTGATGGGTTCGCTAGGGTCTGACTTTGCTTATATGATCTACCTTCACAGCTGTAACAAACCTCAGACGACAAGAAACTCGAGGCAGCGGGGCTGTCTGGATCACAAGTCAGTCTATCCCTCTAACACACATCATGGGCTCTAAATTATATGCCCAGGCCTGAACATGTTCAAGATCTTATAAAATTCCTGCCTCGCTTATATTTAGGAGACAATGTCCTTCATTACACACATGAGGATTCAGAGCAGTCCTTACTAACGAAAGAAAGAATACTTCTGCTTTAAAAAAGCTTCTCATCATTTGTCCTCACATTGAGGTTGGTTCTTAATAGTATTAGTTTACAAAATCTCTGGGCCAGAGCTTATTTTCTAGTTTCTGTCTGTGGATTTTTTTTTTCCCAGAGTAAAGAAATGTGGCATGTTTTGAATTTTTATTGTGCACAGAATTCCAATTTCAAAAAGAACATCAGAACCCAAAGATATTGACAAATTATTTTAATAAAAATTGGTTTGTGTTTTAGCTATTTCTCTAAATTCCCTGGGTAGGGAAAACATTTCTCTGATGAATTGTAAAGATATCTTGGGCTATATAATATTGCTTGTTTTCCTTTATTAACTAACCATGGCAAACATTTCATATGGATTTCTGGCCTCTCTAATATACTCAGAATGCCAGTGTTCATATTGGAGGCTTATGTTTTGTGTATAAAACTAAAACTTAAAGTACTTATATTTTGATGAGTTTGAAAACTTTGGTGAGTGTGTCTGTCCTATACTGAAGCAACAGTAACTATGATGTGGATGATTCACAAGGCAATAAATAGAAATGAGACATGAACATAAAGAATTTTAAAAAGACAAAGAAGTTTTAAAGACAAAAACAAAAAACAAGGAGAAAGGAGTTGGGGGAAATTGGAAGGGGAGGTGAACCATGAGAGACTATGGACTCTGAAAAACAATCTCAGGGTTTTGAAGGGGCGGGGGGTGGGAGGTTGGGGGAACCAGGTGGTGGGTATTATAGAGGGCACGGATTGCATGGAGCACTGGGTGTGGTGAAAAAATAATGAATACTGTTATGCTGAAAATAAATAAAAAATAAATTAAAAACAAAAAACAAAAACAAACAAAAAACAAAAAATGAGCCTAGAAAACTGAAAGTGGACTAAATTTTGTTTCCGTGAATCTCAATCAAAATAATCAGTATTAGGGGTGCCTGGGTGGCTCAGTGGGTTAAAGCCTCTGCCTTCCACTCAGGTCATGGTCTCGGGGTCCTGGGATCGAGCCCCATATCGGACTCTCTGCTCAGCGGGGAGCCTGCTTCCTCCTGTCTCTCTCTGCCTCTCTGCCTACTTGTGATCTCTGTCTGTCAAATAAATACATAAAATCTTTAAAAAAATTTAAAAAATAAAAATAATTTTTTTTTAAAAAAAACCTCAATATTAGATCTGAACCCAGCTGCTGACATATTTATAGCAAGCAACATTTAATACTATAAAATTCTAGGAAAGGTTGGGGAGGGAAGCTGGATAGTCCTCTGGCAATTTCTTTATTGTTATGGGGTTTCATTTGCAGCAAAGGAGAAAGGTATGACATACAGAAGTGATTGCACAAAGGTTTTAAAAAAGCAAGAAACAATTTCACTCAGAGCTGCACCAGGTTGCCCTAAAGCCCAGCAAAGTGGCTGTTGTTCGAGTTTTAGGTTGCCCTAAAGCCCAGCAAAGTGGCTGACCCATGCTTCTAAGCATGTATGGGCTGTTAGCTTGTCACAGGTTTTGGAAACTCGAATGCGTATTCATCGCACACACTACGGTGCCCCGGCAAGGGAGAAAGGCTGTCATGTTCCTTTGAGAGGGATGGACTCACAGGCTGTACCATGGACAGCACCCTCCGCCTGGCAGGAATGTGATTTTCCTGGCCGGCGCCGCTCTCACTGCAGTGAGGTTTGGTGCCATGGGTCCATTCACTTGGTAGGGATGACTTCTTGGCAGTGTCACTTCTAAAACAGCGACATGAAGCACGCTCTGCAGACTCTGCCCAGGGACCCTGTTGAGCCTAATTCAGCCTGATCCAAAAGGATCGCCCAGGAGCCTACCACTAGTCTACACACAGTTTAATTATTGTAATTAAGGATCATGGTGAGCATCACCAAATCAAACCAAAACAATCGAAACCATGCAATTCTAAACCAAGTGTCAAACAAAAACAATGAGGAGTCTTCCCATTTTAAAAATGCTTTCTATGCACATTTTGTAATCTGTGATGAGCAGTCTCTGCTACCTTCTCTCCCAGTCTGTAGAAACTTCGAGTACGCTTCTAAGCATGTATGGGCTGTTAGCTTGTCTGGAAGCATGAAGATTAGAGGTGTGTGTTTGGCCTCACATAAGTCCGTGAAGCTACAGAGAGTTCTTCACAGCAACTGCTTTCCTTCCGGAGACAGATTGGGAAGGTCAAGACAGGAGTGGAATGACGGGGAGGGACTGGAATAAATAGTGATATTCAAGGACGGGGCCCGGATTCCTCTGGTGCATCTGCTCTTCCTCAAGGAAGTCAGGCTAGAGTACAACTTCAGAGGGTTTGGGGACTTCAGGGCAATGCCCACCTTGGCCACCGTCGGTGATACCTGGGCTCCCTGGGGCTTTTCTTCTTTCCTTTTCGTTAGTTTCTGTGATTGCTTTAACAAATCACCACAAATGGGGTGATTTTAAAAATAAGAAATTAGGGACACCTGGATGGCTCAGTTGGTTAAGAAACTGCCTTCGGCTCAGGTCATGATCCTGGAGTCCTGAGATCGAGTCCCTAATTGGGCTCCCAGCTCAGCAGGGAGTCTGCTTCTCCCTCTGACCCTCCCACTTCTCATGCTCTCTCTCTCTCTCATTCTTTCTCTCTCAAATAAATAAATAAAATCTTTAAAAAAAAACTAAAAATAAGAAATTAATTTTCCCACAGTTCTTGAGGACAGAAGTCTGAAATCAGGGTGTTAGCAGGGCCACACTCCTGAAAGCTCTTGGAGAGACTCCTTCCTGCCTCGAGTTCCTGGCGGCTCTGGCATTTCCTGACTTGGGGCAGCACGACTCCAGTCCCTGCCTCCATCTTCTCCGTGCATCTCGGCCAGCTCCAGTCTGCCTCTTAAAAGGATGCTTATCCTCAAAGTCAGGGCCCAGCTGGGGATTCCAGGAGGAGCTTATCTCAAAATCCTTAACTTAATGATATCTACAAAGACCCTTTTTCTAAATAAGGTCCCGTTCACATGCTCCAGGGATTTGAATGCAGGCATCTGTTTTGGAGCCACCATTCACCTCACTCTACCTTCCTTCCCTTCCCCAACCCTTCATTTTTCCTAATGAGTGTTCTTTTCCCTTTTCTGCATTCTCTCCTTTCCTTCTTCTCTTGAGTCAAAGACTCAGGCCTGCCATCCTTGCTGGTTTTAACCAGAGAAATTCAGTGGCTCACCCAGCCCTGGGGTGAAGAGAAGCTGATGGTTTACATGGTGTGGGATGGGGGTGAATTCAAGGTGGCATTGTGCCCCCTGACTCATCGTTGAAGTCCTGGGCCCCACTGTCTCAGAACTTGGCCTTATTTGGAAATCGGGTCTTTGCAGATGTTATTAAGGGAGGCCGTACTGAAGCAGGGCAGGTCTCTAATCCAATATAACTGGTGTCCTTATACAAAGGAGTAATGGGACACACACACACACACACACATTCCCATGTGAAGATGAAGGCAGAGAAGAGGAGATGCTTCTATAAGCCAAGGAATGTCCCAGATTGCCGGCAGACCACCAGAAGCTGGGGGAGACAAGGAACAGATTCTCCTGCAGAGGCTCAGAAGAAACCTGCCCAAATCATCTACCATGAAACAAGAAATACGTGCTGTTTAACCCACAAATTAGTGGGGCTTTGTTACGGCAGCCCTCGCAAACTGATACACTGTTCAATGACTTGTTGGCCCAAGTTTAGAATAGCAACTTTGAAGAAACCACAAGTAAAAGTTAACTGGCTTTTGTCTTCTTTGACAAATATTCACACGTCATCAGTCATAGGCAGTCCCATGTAATTTGTCATTCCACGTCGAGAACATTTGGGCATCTCCTTGAGTGACATCCCCACCTCCTGGGTCTCTAACATTAGCGTGTAAGACAAAATAACAAAAGTAAACAAACACTAGTTAAGTAAAAATGATGATGGATCAGCCCACACCATCGGCTGCAAACACTGCAGTCCTACGACTGGATTCTGCTTCATCCTAACGTGCTAAAAAGACAACTGGCTTTGCATTCCCCAGTGTCAATGACATATAGACCCAGCGCTGATGTGCTGGTGAGTTCAAGACAGAATTCTCTAGAAAGTCTTGAACAGCAACACAGAGCCCAGGAGTCTTCATAGGGATAATCTCCAATATTATTGGGAATAGAAAATAAAGTTTCAAATTCTGTCAAAATAAGTTACTCCTTTCAACAGTGTCTTCATGAATTTTTGGAGGGCTAACTAGACAGGTGTCATCACTGCTAACAGCTCTGCAGAGAAGGTGTAATTCTCTCAGGAAAGTGAGTGGTTAAGTAGGATCTCTCTATCTTGGAAATCAAAGACCACCAGCACGCAGAGCTCTGCATGCTTCAGAGAAACCAGGACGCACCTCTACCTGTCCAGGAAGGTGACGTCACAGGAAGGGGGCTGGGACGTTGATTCTGAAGGAACACGGGGAATAAGTCATGTAACACAAAGTCTCTGCCACCAACAGCAACGATAATAAAATTCTTTTGGGTTTTTCCATGTTTTTCTCCATTGCGCTGGGCTCTGGGTTTGGGACAAGGCAAGCAATTATCCACCAAGGTAGTTTCTTGTCTACCTGAGTGAGGGACAGAATATATACAGGTTTAGGGATGTGGAGAAATTGGAAAACATACATAAATACTATGACTTTGCTCACTCGGAGGTCCATAAAAACAGAAAGACCCATCGATGTCATTGTGTGATACTGTGGTAGGGGTCTGGATGTGCCCTAATAGATACAAATGAATTATGTCTTTGTCCTAGCCCAAGTGAACTGGGAGCAGGGCTGGGCATGCCACCCCTGCTGACCACATCCGTGGCTCTGGTTGCTTACCAGACAAAACACACGTTCCTTGGAGCCTCTGCAGGTCACGGGAGCCTGTCCCCTCCCACCAGGAGGCCCTGCTTATAATTTTGTGAATATCATACAGGAGTTCGGTGCTCGGGTTTAACTCCCTTTGTTCTTGTTTCCTGCACTGTGTGCCCCTTTGTCTGGTGAACTCCCAATTTTTCCAGGCTCAGCTCAGGGGTCATGTCATTTAGGCAAGTATTCCAATTTCTCCATCTTCTGAAGCTGCTTTAGCTGCCCCCTGCACCCCCAGGGCAGGCCTATTTCTAGCAGAATGTGAGGGTCTGTTCACCTCAGGCACCTCCTGGAGGCGAGGGATACAGGTGCATACCACCCGAGCTCCTAGCACCTGGGACAGGCCTGGACCAAGGTAGGCATTCATTCCACAAACACTGCACTAAGGGATGCATAATCCAATTTCTGCATCTGGAAAGTAGCCATGAACAAACCCACCAGAACCTCACACAGCCCTACCCAACCACAACCGCCACAAACACCAGCCAGGCCTCCCAAGACAGTATTTAAAACCGAAGCCCAAGCTATTCCCCAAGTGAAAGTAGCTGCTTGTTTTATTTTCATCATAAAAATCTTGCATGCATGTGTTTTTCAGTAACACATTTTGTTGCCTAGGAAACCAAAAGATTCTATGCAGAGTGAGAGAACCAGTTTGGAGATAACTGGCCACACAGTGTTTCTGGACCATTCTCTCACAGTGCAATCACCGGCCCCAGGAGGAACATCTTACTTTTGTGAGCTGCTGGGACTCCCCCGCCCTGCACATTTTCCGTGGTGAACCAGCAGGAACAGGGAGGCATGGAGTCTTGTGTGTGTGCAAGAGGACACAGCACCATCATTTGGAGGGGCCCACCTGTGCTTTTTCCAGATGAAGTCATCTGGCCTGCCAAGAGTCATGCTTTGATGGGTTTCCTGGTGGGGGTGCTTTTCTGAATCAGCAGAGGAAGTTAGGAAGCAATTTGTTATTGGGAAGAAATGGGATATTCGGGTTTCCAAGGCTTCTATGCAGACAACTGCGTAGGATCTGGAATTGGCTTCCTGCCCTTTGGCACCATTGATATTCTGCCCGTATCCTGCTTTGTTAAGGGGGCTGTCGGGCCATCCCATGCCCTGCGGAATGGTTAGCATCATCTCTGGCCTTTACTCACTAGATGCCAACTAGAAAACCCACTATACCAAGAAGAACTTTCTCCAGATGTTGCTGAACATCCCCCTGGGGTAAGGGGGCAAAACCGTCCCTCATTGTGAGGTAGGGCTCTAGAGATTCGCAGCAAGGTGCCACAACAATGTCCTACAGCCTGGGTGGCTCAGAAATAGACAACAGACATTTGTTCCTGGAAGACCAGGTGATGGTAAGTTCAAGATCAAGATACAGCAGATTAAGTTCCTGGAGTTCCAGGCTCATAGACAGCATTTTTCTCTGGTTGTGCTCCCTTAGCAGTTTCTCAGTGCCTGTGGGTCCTCGTCTTACAAAAGAGCACTAGTCCCATTATAACAGTCTCAACCTCATGATCTTCTCTAAACTTGATCACCTCACAAAGGCTCCGCCTCCAAATACTATCACACTGACGTTTAGAACTTCACCATATGAATTTTTTTTTTGGTGGTGGGGGGGGGACAGAAACATTTACACCAGGTAATGGCTAGAGACCGGTGGAGGGTAAGTCACTTTCTGAAAGTCACAGGACAGTTGTCGTCAGCAGCTGACAGGAGGACCCTCCCTGCTGACGTCTGCTCATGTCCATTCTCAACGTCTCACTCTGCCTCAATAACCTCGTAAGTCCCTGGGACTTCACGGCTCGTGGGCTTTGGGAGGCTTTCGTGCAATGAGAGGGGCAGACGAGGGGTGTGATTTGGTGTAACTGACATAACACAAGTTGCTTGTCACATTTCTCTCTCACTTGTCTGCAGAGTGCAATGGTGGGAACAGGCACGTGAGGGGAGAAAAAAGTCTACACAGACATTGGCACGGGTGGCGTACTAACTTTCAACCTGACAAATGAGGATGGAAGAGTTGTCAGAGGTGTTCTGAAGACTCCCTAGCTCACCAGCGGCAAGCAAACAGCCCCCTTCCCAGGGAGAGCCTGGGAGCACTTGAGCTGACATCACTGGAGAGCCATGTTTGCCATCTAGCAATGCATGGCAGATGTGGGTCTATTCCTCATCTACGAGGCTTCTCCATAGTCTTCCAAGTCCAGAAATACGTGCCATCCTCCCAGCCCCCAATCCAGCCCCTTGGGTCTCGTACGGATTCCATGAATAACTGGTTTCATTACTCTCTGTGTGAGAAAGTAACATAAAGAGTGTTTTTCCTTAAGGAGGAAATCACTTGCCATTTGCTATCTTCTAGGAGTCAGTCATTCTGATTAAATACCAGGTTTGGAAGGCATGAGCCATGTATTGTCTCAGGGAAGCTGCACGCGGGTTTTCTTGTGTGGTTACAAACAGCTGTTCACAGATGATAACAGAGATATTTCTAGGGCCGGACTCATCGCAGGGCCCAGAAAGTGTTCAATGAAAGAGTCTATCAGGTTGGATAAAGCAGCACTTGAATGATCTCTTCTTAGCAATTTGCTATTTAAACGGTTCACACTGTAGAATTCTGTATGTGTTTTTCAGGCCAAGAAATGTTAACTCCGCTCTTTACTCGTCCTTCCTTCCCTATCAATTTTCGATGTGTTTCCTTTTCCGACAAAGCCAGGTTCTTTCTCCACGCAGGTCTGCTGGTTCCTAGACCTTTTGACCACGAGCTCACAAACACTTCCAAGAAGGAAACACAGCATCCATCAGCTCAGGCCCCAGTGGAAAACAGATCCAAGGAGACATGGAGTTAGGTCAATCGTTCCCATTGGCCAGCTCCTAGTTCTTATACTTCCCGTGCTTTCCTTTACACTTCGTGCCCACTGTACAGACTGGCTTAGATACTTAATATCAGAGGGAGAAAAACCCAGAGTAGATAATTGATTCCAAATAACCTGGCTATGTTTAATTTTATTACAACTCTAACGAAAGACTAATTTATAGTAAAGTATAATTTAGAATCAGAGCTCTGTTACATTATAACTTCCCCACAGATCACCATGGAGAGACTGAATTTATGAACAGACAATGGCCAGACTGTGTAAAAAAACAGAACTTGGGGAGTGCCTGGGTGGCTCAGTGGGTTAAAGCCTCTGCCTTCGGCTCAGGTCATGATCCCAGGGTCCTGGGATCGAGCCCCGCATCCGGCTCTCTGCTCAGCAGGAAGCCTGCTTCCCCCTCCCTCTCTCTGCCTGCCTCTCTGCCTACTTGTGATCTCTGTCTGTCAAATAAATAAATAAAATCTTAAAAAACAAAACAAAACAAAACCACAAAACAAAAAACCAGAACTTGCTCCATAGCCTACAGCAGCCTGCCCCAGAAACCAGCCCCTAATCCTCAGTAAACTCAGGAAACCAGTCTGCTACAAGTCAGACTTTCAGGGACCTATCTCCAGTGACAATCTAGGAAGCTGAACAGTAAATGTATAATAATTGGCCCCAGATGGCCAGTACTTGATTAATAACTGTCAGGTTCCTTAATTTAGTGATCAGTTTTGGGTCAAGTAGAGAGAGCCAAATACGTGCCCCTAACTAAGCTCTTCTTATTAATCCTCCCTCTCTCCTGCCAACAGGCAGTTAGGACACAGCTGATCCTTCCCTTTTCTCGACTATGAAGCTTTCCATTCTGCTGCCTGCTTTGACTCTCTGCCAAATACAAGTAGGTCCTGTGGCTGACTCCCTTGCTAGAGGGAGCTCAGAACAGATAGGTTTTGCTTCTTCCTATTTGCTTGGTCTTTGTCTGTTTCCACATCTTCCTCTCCCCCTGCCACCACCAGCAAGAGAACGTGTGCATTTGTCTAGATTGGCTGGTGGCTTTGCTTCTCGTGGGTCTCAAGGACGCTCCTTACTGAGAGTTGCTGCCATCTCTCGGATGCAGCACAACATCTACCCATTGGCTAAGAGCACGGGTGGGCACCCACGGGGAGTAGGACCTGCAGAGAGGTACGCAAGCTCACTGACATTTAAGAGAATTCTGGATGGGGTACGAGCAATCAGCCATATGGCAGCTTGGCCAGGGCCATAAGCATGTAAAACATGGAGACGTGACTCCCTGGTCAATCCCACTAGTTAACTTCCGTGTTGGTAGTCAGTTAAGATGGACTGAGAACAGCCCTAAGTGGGAGGAGCTTTAATCACATCGTGAGCCACTGATTCAGTCCGTGCATTTGGACCTTCTTCTTTCGGCCTAATTCCAGGAGAAAACAAGTAATAGATTGAAAAATGTAGACATTTGACACTAATAAATAAGCCTGTAGGATATATGAAAGTGTTCTCCTAACTGGGAAGTTAGAACTGCTAGAGATTTTTCCCCCTGCTTTTTAAAGAAATAGATCTTTTAAAGCTATAGATCCTGTAATGTCTCTATGAATTTGAAGCACAGATACCAACTGTGTGTTCATTTGGCAGGTATTTATTGATAATCTGAGATTTTGTTTGCTCTGGGACTTATTCAACAGGCAAATAGTAATGACGTGTCGAGACCTATGGTCCCCCCGAAAGCACAAAAAAACTTCAAAATAAATTTTACTTAAAAATACTCCATTTCAGGGGTGCCTTGGTGGCTCAGTCATTAAGCGTCTGCCTCCAGATCGGGGCATGATCCCGGGGATCTGCTCGGCAGGAAGCCTGCTTCTCCCTCTCTCACTCACCCTGCTGTGTTCCCTCTCTTGCTGCGTCTCCTTCTGACAAATAAATAAATAAAAATCTTTTTAAAAAAATACTCAATTTCAACTTAAAGCTGTGAGTTTAATAAGTAATGCCACCCCATATTGTTTCCTTTCTGTGAACTCCAACAACACTTGAAGTGCGCGCTCTTATTCGCACATCTGTGACTATTTCGGTGTGGTCTGAAATGGGCTGGTGCTGGGTCCCCAGCTGAGTGACCCACTCCCTGAGAGCAGATATCCCTGGTCACACTTCACACACCAGTTTGGGAGGGAGTGATTGCGTGCGGGTAGAGAGCTGGGGACCTTGGAGCCCAAATCCTGTTAAAGTTAAATGCAAACGCATTTGGATCATCATAACTTTGTATCTTCGGTGCCTCTGTGAGTTGTGCATGCCACCTGGCTATCTGTCCATAATGAAACAGCAAAAGACGCATGTCTCCTTTTAGGCCATGGAGAACCGAAGCCCCCTCCCCCAACTACCTCCCCATCCCCCTACCTACATACAGCTTGGACCGGGAGGGGACACGCACAGACTCCTGTCCTCCCTGACAGCACCTTACTGTCTCACTGTCCTAACGAAGAGCACTATCCAAGAGAATCTTTTCTGGACAGATAACTTGACTGCTCAATCTGGAAACTTGTGGAAAGACCTATCGAGTCTTCAACTGAAAGCATCAACAGAGGCTTTGTACTCTGTCACTCTTCGAATTCCTGTTTCTACCACTCAGAAAGTCTTGGCATTGGAAGCCCCACCTTACATCCAACTTCAGACTCCCTGGAAACTCTGGTGGCCCCTCACCCCTCTCAGACATCGGCAAAGCTCCCTGAGTGATGTCTCCCCTCACCGTGTGCAGTAAACTCAGCTTCATTTTAGCACAGCCTGTGCCAATGATGCCTGGGGAACCGGCATGACATACCATTGACGACCACTTTTTTTCTCTAGAAATACAAGTTGATAAGAGCATTTGAGGCAACAAGCCTTTTGTGCTTGCCCTTCATTAGATATGCCATAAAAATGATTGTATAACACTTAAGGTTGGTATATTTTAATTAAGGAGGCATTATTTTGGTCTGTGCCTATGGCGTCTTTTCTCTGTTGATCTTCATGTTCTTAAATAAACAAGACTGGAATAGGGCAACAGCTAGTTTAGGTTCAGACTTAAACAGCCTCTCTTAAAGAGATGACTGCCTGTAGGCAGTTTACTCACAGTTTCAAAGAGAAATCAGAATAAGAAGAGGGTGAGAGACAGGAGCCACGGTAAGCTTACCTCCGGACCACCTGATCTCAGACGACTACTCACTTGGGTATCATTGGAAGCTTAAACTAAAGGTGCTTTCCTTTCGCCTTTTCTAATAATTTCTTTCTGGGCTTTGGTGTTTTTATAAGTGGAGGCAAGCTTATCAGAGAAGTTCCAGAGATGAGGGAGGAAAAAAAAACTTAAAAATGATGCCATAAGTAAAACAGGAATTGGGACATCTGTAGGAAGAGTCTGAACTCTTTGGTAGAAAGCAGAACATATTTAATACCGAAGAAGGAATTAGACCACACTAGATCATGCACTCAAATCCTTCCTCAGGATCCTTGTCTCAAAGGATTTGTCTAAAAAATGTACTTTTTACCTAAGGTGTTTCATTGTTCCCCACAGACACCATGAGAGGGCTATTTTTTTGGCACGCCATTTAGACAGTGCAGCCTTTGTGGCGTATTAAAGACAGACACAGTTACTGGAAGGAGGGAACCCCTTGACAAGGGTCCATGTATGAGGCCACAAATTATATTTGATCTTCTAGTTTGTGTTCATGCATCTGGATGTGTTTCAAGCGAGCTTGTTTTGGTAATTAACGCCTGGAGTTCTTGGCAGTTTCTTCCTCTTAAAATTAAGGAATAACAGAACGGGCTCCCTCTTTTTATCAAAGTCTGCACACGGGTAGGAGAATATAATTATAGGTATTTGGGATTCCGGCTCCTGTGTCATTTGCAGAAAGCTCATTATTGTCAATACTTCCTCTCACTGTTCTGTTATTTACCAGAGGGCTGCTGGGAAGAATAGAGAGATGATGCCCAAGCTTTAAAATTTTGGTGAAAAAAAGGAGTACATTTCTTATTGGGAAAAATGAAGCATCTGCGTAAACAAAGATGTGTGCTGCACTAAAACGAAAAACGTGCTACGGGAGAGAGTCCTCACCCTAACAGGCATGCAAACACATCACGCGGCACGTTCTTCACCCCCTTCTCATGGAACAGGGGCTCGGAACACGTGGGATCCTGCACGGAACCACGAGCAATCTAGGAAGGAGCCGAAGCAAGTAGGAAAGAAAGTGCTGTTAGAACTAGAACGAGTTCGTCCCGAGGCAGAGGAGGAACTACGAACGGTGAGGGTCGCCCTGTTCCTGGTGTTGTTCTAAGCGCTCCGTGTGTCTTCACTTACTTCTCGGGACAGCTCTATGGGGCCAACACAGTCCTCAGCTGCAGGAGGAAACCAAGGCAGAGGTACAGAACCTGCCCAAGGGACTCAAGCTGGAAAATGTACACCACCACCTGTCCCTGAGCCGGAAATAAAAGATAAGCCAAGGATAAAGATACCAAAAGGAATATCAGTGGGGCTCCTGGGTGGTTGAGTGTCTGACTCTTGATATCAACTCATGTCATGACCTCAGGGTTGTGAGATCGAGCCCTGTAATAGGCTGCTTGCTGAGAGAGGAGCCTGCTTGAGATTCTCTCTCTCTTCCCCTCCCCCTGCTCATGCTTCCTCTCTCTCTCACTAAAAAAAGTAGTTATATATATATATATTTATATATATATATATACACACACATTTTTAAAAGATTTTATTTATTTATTTGACAGATAGAGATCACAAGTAGGCAGAGAGGCAGGCGGAGAGAGAGGGGGAAGCAGAGTCCCCATTGAGCAGAGAGCCTGATGCTCAATCTGGGGCTCGATCCCAGATCCCTGGGATCATGATCTGAACCAAAGGCAGAGGCTTAACCCACTGAGCCACCCAGGCGCCCCAATAATATATTTTTTAATCATGTTATGTTAGTCACAAATGGTATGTCATCAGTTTTTGGTATTTAAAGTAATAATAATTAAAAATAAAATAAAAGGCATATCAGCTTAGCAAGGGAGCAGGTAAGAGACACACTTCCTCTTGCCTGCCTTGATTCCTTGCAAACCTTGCAAACATCACGTCCAGCTTGTTCTCAAAAACACCACTTGCCTTTTACCAGAGCTGCTGTACGTGAAGTTTTAGAGCCTTTTCTGTGTTAAAGCCGAAGGCTTGCTAGACAGGATAATCAACAAAACCCAACCCCTTCTAGAGGACTCAAGGCAGAGGTTTCTGCTCTGGGCATCATTTGTTTTTGTGTTTCATAATCCTATTCTTACGAAGAGCTGTGCGTGCCTTCCACGAAGCGGTCCCACACACCCGATGTCGATATGTATAGGAAGAGTAGTCACATTTTCATCCTCTAACTTTGCCCATTTATTTCTGGCTTCTTACTTCTGGTATCCTCTCCAGTGTTTAAGGACAGACCGAGAGCCTCGACATGCTTCCTCAGAACAACGCACAGGCTTCATGGCTGCTCAGTGCTCAGCTGAAACTCAACAGGGTGAATGGGCCTATTTTCTCCCTGCCAGGTGAATGCTTGCTTGGGGTCTGGCAAGACCTTACTCCTTTCTTTTACTCCACAGGCTTGACAGAGGCGGGGAAAGAGTAAAAGGGTCTGAGAAAAGGACAAAGTTAAGGACATTGGAACTGCAGCCATAAGGAAGGCTGAACAAGAACTCCCGAGGTCTCGAAGGGACCCAATGGAATGACATAAAGATTACTCTGAACTGGAGACAACTGAAACACAGCAGATGTAGAAAGAAGCCTTCTCTGAGCTCCCCTTATCTGAAGAAAGGCGGAGGTTGCTGAGAAGGAAGATGCCATAAATCTCTTTCTGGGAAGCTCCCCCCCCGCCCCCGCCCAAGAAGAAGCCTGGTTATTAGCACTGGGATGAGAAGTTGCATAAATAACCTTTATGGAAGTACCCTCCATCCGTGTCCCCTAGGAGTCCTATCGTCCCCCAATCTCCTTACTGAGCTGGTGTATAAACAGTTCCTCCGAGTGTTTCAGTGACATACTCGGATTACTGAATAGCTCACTTGCACGTGAATAAACTTCGATCTTTTTTCCTGTTAACTCGTCTATTGCCCGTGAACTCACCACTCGCCCTGCTCCCCCATCGCTACATCATTGGGACCCAAGTGGGCAGACAAAAGTTTTCCCCTCGACCACCAGAAGCCAGGAACTGGGCACGCACAGCTCCAAGTCCCTGGGTGTGTTTGAGGTAAGTTGTGCCTCGTGTGAGATGGCTGTGGCTAGGGAGGTGTGACGGGAGCCCCAGTGGGCAGGGCCACGAGCCACATGACCAGATGGGGAGGTTTCTGCAATACTGTTGGGTTTGAGCAGGTTTCCTGGCCGCAGAGAGAAGCGGGCTCTGTGGTCGCAGTCCACGCGGTGGTGTGGGATCTGAGATGCACCTGCTCAGTCCAACTGAGTTTCACGCTGGAACTCTGGACCATGGAGGAGAGAGACGTGGGTGTCTCCCACTACCGGGCCTTTGCTAGGTACGTATCTGAAGTAAAATTCGATGTGTGAACAGTGGCGGTCATTTCTGAGAACAAGCCCTTCCCATCTCAGGGCTATCTGTGAATCTCCTTCCGGGAACCTCAATGAACACCTGTCCCTGAGTCACAGCCCCCAACACGACGCCTTGAACGTGGTGGTCACTCAGCTTGTGTTCACTGAGTCAATGGACTTAGACTCTTCCTGGAGAAATACTGACAAAGGAGATAGAGAATAAATGAGTTTAAATAAATCCAGGGAAAAGATTGTAGCTGTAGTCCTCTGTTCAGTGTATAATGCAACCTGGGGCGGTTCTCATAACTTATTTCAGAATGACATCATCTCTCCTCCAAATTGCTTGTGTAATTTAAATTCATGGCTTCACTGCACAATCTTCATGGCACTTGACTTGAGTCTGTTGAAGGTGCTAATACTCGCTGTAAACAGTAATTCAGAGCTCAGTAAGAAACGCCCCAGGAAGAGTGGAAAGGGCCGTACGTGTTCATAAGCAGAAATGGCTGGCCTGGTGAGAATTAGCACAGTACAACAGATATGATGCCCAACCTTGACCGTGCATCAGAACTGCCTGCAGAGCTCTGAAAACAGAGTCAAGCTCGCTCAGGCTCCATGCCAGAGACGCAGACATGGGCTTCGGGGTCAGGTCAGGACGTGGATCATTCTGAAGATGTCTGAAGGCGAATTCCTGCTGAGCATTTTTCACTTCATCTCTGTGTGTGGAATCCCTGCCTTGTGTTCTATTGCTGTGACATATGCCTATTTATACAATTACGCGTGTCCTTTAGTCTGCATTCTAGAAAACTGCATGCCTTCGCCAACGTCCGTATTCTGGCTCGTGCCTCTAAGTGTAGGACAGCTCTCCCAAGGCTGGCCTGCTGGGTTTGAGAACCAGAAAGACTCTTCAGTCCTAAAGCAGCCAGGAAATGAGGGGAAGTGGGAAGAGGGAGTTGGGGGGTAGTGATCGCTTACCAGGGTGGGTTTGTGGACCATCCCAGAGCCGGGGCTCGGTCGGGAGTGAAAAGACATGAACAATCTTTGTTGGGACTATGAAGGCAGAACCAACATGATTTTCCAAGGCACACGAGTCACATACATCTCTGAAAATGTCCTGGGCCAAAAAAAAATCACTTTGCTTATAAAAATTCAGGTGGCATACAAAGACCCAGGGATACACAAGGTTAGGAAAACCATTCACCCATAGCCAACCAAAATTCCAATGAATGGAACAAAGTATTCAAGTCCTAGGAAAAAGTATCCCTGAAATTCTCTGGATCCAATTTCCGTATCTACACCTATGTCTGTATCTATATGCACATCAAGCCATAGAAGGGAGACTGTGATTTTGTGGAGCCATCCCTAAAACCAAAAAAGAAGAAGGAAGCAAAATATTTCTTCCTGCCGAACAAGGCGAGTTGGACTACAAGGTGTCTCGAATGGTCCTCTATCAATTAGATTTCCATCTCCTGCAAGCGTCCGCCTCACTGCAGGCTACTGTCACCTCTAAATGTTTGACAAAATTTCCTGCCAGGACCTGTGCACAGCTGAAAAATGGAAGATAAGTTGACGACCCCAGCGTTTGCACACATCGTGTCGAGGGGAGGGAGCTACCCCTGTCGCATTTATAAATATACTAGCAGCATTTCCCATAGAACATATTCCTGGGCTAAGTAACATGTAGAGCCCCGGAAACCATTCCTGCCACGTGGGGAACAGGAGGCAGGATGACTGGTACGCGGTTCTGTTCACAGGGATCCGTCAATTCCCAGAAGCCGCATAATAGGGTATGACTCCACATGCACACGTGACTTGAAGGATGAAGATTTCAGTAGTAAAATATGACCGGGCAGAGTAATGAGCCTCGGGAAAGAAAAGTAAAACAAATAATACCCGAGAAGAGAGTCTAGACCAGCGGATGGAAACCCAGGGTGCTCGTCAGTCTGAACGGGCCGACCTTGGTCCTACCCCTCCCCCCAGCCTTCTAATTTTCCCCCTGGGGGAGATGAACAGGCACCGTCGCCTCTCCTGTAGTGTAGGGACACGTGACTTACTCTCCTTCAACAAGGAAGACAAACGTAAGAGTGCTTCACAATATGACCTACAGATAATGTTAAAATTATTTGAACATATGTGGGTTTATATTTTTCAGTCGCACTCATGCAAAGAAAGAACATTATCTCTTGTCTGCTCTGTTCAAAGGAGAAGAAAAAAAAGAAGAATGAAATTATGTAAGAAACCTATCTTTGGTTAATGAGCCAAGAAATGCTTGTCTACCTGTGGCTAGGCATTTTATTTTCAGATGAGGCTTCCCGGAGCTGTTTCTGTATTTAGAGAATTGAAATAATTGGACTGTGACTTTAAATATCTTTTTTTTTTTATCACTGATGATGAACCAATTAATGTATCAGTCCTGAGCTTCAAACGTATATTTCCAACTCCGTATGAGGCATATTCCCTTTCATGTCCAACAGACATTTCAAACTTGCAGTCCAAAACCAAACTCTGGATTCTGCCAGCCAATCTCCTCTGTCCTTTTGCTGTTTACTATTATTATCCCTAGTTTGTACCCCATCCACCAAAAAATCCTATTGCTTCCACCTTCAAAATGCTTTCCACATGCTCTGCTACAGCTCTGGTGCAGGACAGCATGATCTCCTTCCCAGACTATGGAAATCAAGCTCCCACTGGCCTTCCCAAGATCTACAGTCTCCAACCAGCAGCCAGCCAGATAGGACTCCAAGTCTTGTAAATCCCACCACACTCTTCCCCTTGCCACAATCTTCAGCTTCTTTATCCAGGCTTAAAGGGATTTCTCCCTCACCACCCTCCTCTCCCACCTTTCCTGTCTCATTTGCTGATCGCAACAACGTTGACCTCACCATTGTTTCTGCTGCAGGTCAAGCTCCCTCCTGCAGCAGGCTTTTTGCTGTGGCTGTTCCCTTTCCCCAGGAAGCTCTTTTTCCAGATGGCTTAATGTCGGGCTTTAGTCCATCACTCAGGAGTTGCTGGATGTGACCTTGTAGAGGCACTCCTGACCACCGCCCGTCCTCACACTACATTCCCTTAGACTCGTTTGTTCACGTCCAGAGCACTTAGTTAATACTGCTAGCTTCTTCTGGAAGTTGTTTCTACTTCTAGAGGAACCACAAGCCCCACAGAGCAGATACTCAGAAGGTCTGTTGAGATCGGCACATAGGAGACATTCAACAACGATTGGTCAAATGAATGAATAAGGAGATAAATTAATTCTGCACGTGGAAGGCACTACACAAGGAACAAATTATGCTAACCTCTTGAAATATCCAGCTAGTTCTTATTTCAGTATCTTGGAGACTGTAATTAAACATCATATTAGATTTTTATGGTATGAGAACTGAATCGTGAAGCTTCTAGTCGAGAACTGGACTTCATGTTAATTAGTCCCCAGGAAGTTTTAAACATGCTATACTCATTGTCCCAATAATGATATTTTTATATGTAGATAAGAAATTACGGTCTAGCGTAAAATTCATACCTTAGTCTTAATTAGCTCCAAACGTAATCCTTAAATCTTGCCTGGTGCTTCTTACCACGCAGTTGGCTGCTTTTCTCAAGGCGGTAAGCTCCCTCTGGGGAACTGTGGCCCCAAACTGGTCCATGTAGAAACGGCTTGTGGAAACGCAGCTAACTCATCAAGAAGCACATCCTTCTACTACCGACCCACAGTCATGTGGGAACAATGCAGAGCTAGAGCTCCATCAGGGTCAGGCTACCTTGGGGCAGTCGCTCCAAACCGGGCCCTGTGCACCCCGTCATTTCATGAAGGCTTCCCAAGGGGATGCAAGATTTGGAATTTTCAGGGAGCCCATTCGCAGTTCCTCGGCTTCCCTACGCATGGTTACAGCAAGACCCATCTGCTTGAAGGCATGCCCACATGCACATGCACAGCCTCCCTTCCCTCTCCATGAGCAAAACCAAGTCAAATCTCTCTAGAGTGGCCAACATTTGCAGAGTCCAGATCCAGGCTGCTTGAAGAGTGCGAGCCTCTGGGTTGAGAAGGGAGCACTCTGATTGTGGGCAGCTCATCTTTTTCCCCAACAAGGCAGTCCCTGATTCTTTACCCTCTTCAACACTGAAGGAGAACTTAATAGAGTTGTCATTTGAGAGGTGATTAAAGGCAACTTCTGATGATTAATCCCAATGAGATTTTTGAAATTAAAATGTGTAAGAAGGTCCAAGAACCGAGTGATATTGCTATAGGGAAAGATCTTCTATTCCGTCCACCTTACACATGTGAGTGATGTTTCTCAGTATTTGAATCTATTTAAAAACTGAGAAATGATTGATACTGAATCTTGTTCATTCATGCAATAAGTAATCTTCATTTCTGACTCTGTGAATTGATTGGGATAAGGGGGTTCATCCATCCGGGGAAAAAATTTCCAATACGATTTTACTTTTTATATTAGAAATTTTAACCAAGATTTATTATACATGTTATTTTGATCAATTATATCCTGCTAATAACTATAGTAACGACTTAATCCATAAGACAATTTTAACTTAAAACCGAATACTATATAGACATTTTTAAAAATAAATTTTAATATATATATATATATATATATATATATATATATATATATCTTATTTGCAGAAAGAATGATCAATGAGAGACTTTTAAGCATAAATACATCAATCAGTGTAAAATTCTGGAGGAAATGTGGAGTGGTCACGTGCTTAAAGAGCAAAGGAATGATGTACAGTTTCTAACATTAATGAAGAACCTGTTCATACATTATTAAAAGGGATAATGGTGGATATTAAGCCACTACGGTATTCAGCTTTCTTAGCTAGATTCAGAAGAGGGATGCGTCAATTTTATTTTTAAAATGTCACACAGAAAACTACATCCTCGGCAACAGTTTAAACTTGAAAGTGTGAGGGAGCTAAACAGTCACTCCAAAGCCGTTTGAGAAAGTTCCCGCGCAAACAGTAAGTAGCAGACCCCTGACTCTCAAGAATTCTCGTAATGTTTCCAACTGCTTGATTTGATCAATAAAATGTCTCCTCCAGTCCGCGGCGATCAAACCCCCTGTCAGGCAGGGCGTCTACCGTCCTGGGTGGGAGCGTGGGAAGGCCAGACCCCGGAAACGCCAGTGGCATTAGGCAACAGAACAAAAGGACTTTAGAACTTCAGGGAACTGTACTTAAGAAATAGAATCTTTTGTATTTCAAGAAAGGTAAATGAATAAATGAATACCGGTGGATGGCTTTTGTTAAAAAAAAAAAAAAATTCTTAAATTTTCCTTAAGCAATTTAACAACAAAATAAACATCCTTTCCTAACCTAATGGAATCAAGGGCAGTCAGGCTGTCCCCAAAAGGCTCATAATGGTTGCACCGGGACTACGACAGTCATACTTGAGAGAATGAAGACGAATTGTTGATTCTTATAATTTGTTAAATTTCCGGATTTAAGAATTAAATAAAATCCCATATACTCTTTGGGAAAAAAGGGAGAGAGAGAGAGAGAGAGAGAACTTCAGGGAACATCAGAAAAAAGAGGAATGTAGTCCTTCCCCAGGCTTTTAAAGGAAGCCTAAGAGGAAGGCAGGGCCCATTTCATTCCCTTTCTGACCTCCTAGTAAATGTACCGGCTTGCTTCGGCCCAGTTACAGAGTTAATCTTATGCACAGATTTGAACCATCTTTTTTCTGTGTTTCAACTAAAGAATCTCACAGGTCTCTGAATTAAAAAAAAAAAAAAAAGAGAGAGAGAGAGAGAAAAGACTGAGCAAAGACTAGATAACAAGTATGATCTGTGAAAGGCCCCGAGCCTGGAGATTTCCAAACAACATGGAGGCTGGCTCCCACCATCCATGCGCAGAGAACCGGTAAGATGAGAAGACACAGCCATGAAAGGAAGCATGGCAGGTCCCAGAAGATGTGTGTCCATGATGGGCATGTCCATTCCACACACCTTTCCCTCCTTTCCCACTTCCTCCGCTCCCCTCACATTAAGTAGGAGATTACTGGAACGTGAGTCCTCTCTCCCAGAGGACAGGACTGCAGCCGGCCTGTAGCTGACCGAATTCCTACCCCAGGCCTGGGTCCACCTGACTTTGTCCATCCCATGAGTTAAAAATCTCTCACCAAAGCAGCACAGAAATGCAGTATTTTTTTCAAAAATTTAGCAGAATATTGAGAGAAAAATAATGAGTTCATCAAATTTTAGCAAAGTCCAGCTATATTTCAAAGCCCTTACTCCTTGTGAGACCAACCAACGGATTTGTTAGTCCAGCTAGCCTGGGGTTCTGTCTGTGTATGTTACGTCCGGTTTATTCCGGGCTTCAGGGAGCAGGCGGGCACAGGTTGACCGGTGGAGTACTGGTTCTACTTACTCCTGTCATTAATATTGTCTCTTGTCTGTGGTTTCCTCTTTTCCGCAGCACTGCTCTCCAGATATGGCTTCCATTCCAACACCCGCCAAAACCTTCCCTCTGTCTCTGCCTCGAGCCCGGCAGGCTCAGCTGGGGTTGCCTTTGGAACCAGTGGGAAACTGGAAAGCAGTGTTGTTGGCATGCCCCCCTAAACCAAGGTGGCAAAATGGCAAAGCACGACTCAGCTGGTCTGTCCCTTCCCATGTGCACCCAATGACTGTGGATGCAATGACATTTACCATGTGAGCTCACTCACCCATATAAGGGGCACTTTGTTACACGTTACACTTCATTGCTGGGTGCTTGGTATTCGTCGTTTGTTGCTCATAGATCCTTACTGTCCAGTTGGGTAGCATGGTCACATGCGTACCACTTAGAACAACAGACCCAGGGGAAGCCATCTGCTTTGCAATTCATGTTTTTGGCTAGCTCTCGCCCTCTGTTTCAAAGAAGGTACATTTTTCCCTATGATGATGCTTTAGAAACAACACCATTTTCCCTCATCAACAACTATCCTTGCCAATAGTCTTTCCCTACCTGACCTATTTTTATCCATCTGACCTCTTTTTTTTTTAAATTTTATTTGTTTATTTGACAGAGAGAGATCGCAAGTGGGCAGAGAGTCAGGCAGAGAGAGAGGGGGAAGCAGGCTCCCCGCTGAGCAGAGAGCCCCGATACGGGACTCAGTCCCAGGACCCTGAGATCAGGACCTGAGCCGAAGGCAGAGGCTTAACCTGCTAAGCCACTCAGACACCCCCATCCGACCTCTTTTTATCCCCGAACCTGGACCAATAGCGAGAGCTGGTGACAACAGAATGCAATTCCAGTACTGCTCTCCTGTACGTAAGTGAGGTGTCACAGAGGGAGGTGACACTCACACTGAGATGTTGAGTATCAGGTCAACTGAGGAAGCTCAGCGTGGCCAATGGAATTATTCCTTGGGTCTCCTCACTGCCTGCCACTCCTCAGTTGGGTGGATTAGCATCCTGCCCAAAGAGCAAAGGTCAAAACTTTGGTCCTCGAGGGAACCCGTACTTGTCCCCGTACCAGATGCAGCCTCCCACCAAACCCCAGAGAACCCTGCACCAACACACGCTGATGGCCAGGGTGGCGAAGGGGACCAGATGGAGAGGCGTCTGAGGAATCCTGTCACAACAGACTCAAAAGCAACTGAAAACACACACTGCCTAGCATCCCTCTGCGTGTCCCGGAGAACGCATTTTAAAAATCATTCAGGCATAAGGTATAAGGTAGCAGCCAAGAACGGTATATTTGGAAAGAGATAAGTAGCTTCAGTTCAAGAAAAATCGCTCTCAAAAAGGTAATCCTAATACTCTAGCGTTTTTGAAGGATGGTTGTGAGGCAGGATTACATCTCAAAATATGAATCTGTGTATTTCCTGTTTATTTTTCTTCTCCTTTGCTTTGCTTGCTAACATCCTTTTTTCTTTCTCAACCTACACACCTAGGCAGACACGATGTCAGAGGCCACAGACCTAAGTAGGACAGGGAACATCTGGATGCTGCTTCCAGGATCCGGGATTTCAGGTTCCAAAAATTAGCCAAGACTGGAGCTGGGGGCAGGGGGCGGTAGAGAGCAGCTCAGCGCCTCAGTCCTCTCAGCTAGCCATGCCCCAGGCATGCAGGGGCCTGGAGGGCAGGGAGCTCGGATGCCCTGAGTGAGTGAGGGTGACATCAAGGGAAAATCCTGCCCCCTGTCACAATTAAAAAAAAATTAGAAGGCATGCAATGTGGGGGGCTGGGCAGAGGGAGAGGGAGAGAGAGAACCTCAAGCAGTCTCCACACGCAGCACGGAACCTCAGCACGACCCTGAGATCATGACCTGAGCCGAAGCCAAGAGTCGGAGGCTTAGCCCACTGGGCCATCCAGGCAGCCCCCCGACATGAGAAAATCTGAGACCCTCCCTGTGGTCCTCTAAGTACTGACCTCTGTTGTCAGTGCTACCCTTTCATTCTACACTCATCCTCTTGATTACATCCGGCTTTAAGCATAAGCTTTATTAAGCGAAAAGGTAAAGTTAGAGCGTTTTGCCAAGCCGGAGAAGCTCATGATCTGTTCACCTAAGTATGGTATGAAAAATTATACTAAAACAAGGGAGTCCTAATGTCCACTGGACATTCCTGTGCTTTGTCTGACTCTAGATATCAATGCCATTAGTGGCACTGTTCCCTGAAATGGGCTGTTTCAAAGCCATTATTAATGACATAAAATACTGTAAGGGAAAGGTTGGAACAGAATAATTTCTGGAGAATAATTCTGTCCCAATCAAAGAAGTGGGATGTCTCGGAGAAAGATCCTTAGGGTTAAGCTCAATATTTCAAAATTGAAAGAAGACAGCTTGGCAGGAGGCCAGCAGGCTGCCTGATTTATGACGAGCTTTACTGGACTTTAGAGGAGTGGTTCTCAACCGTGGCTACTTATGACAATCCCCCAGGAAGCCTCACAATAAATGATCATACCTGGGCCTCTCTGGGGATGATGCCAACGTAAAACCGAGATGAAGAACCACAATCTCACAAAGTGCTTCTCATCTGCTTTGGCTGACTTAATAAAAGTAAGGCACGTAGCTCTATGTTTAGGGCTGTCGTGGTTGGTGGTGGTATGTTCAAGGTGAGGAAGGATGAGGGCAGGTAGGTCTCAACGGCCGAAGATGCTGCGGTACAGGTTAAAACTACAAACCGATTTTGAATAATTAGGAAAGTCTACACATGACCGCGGGAACTTGGTTTTTGAAACCACAATATACAACTTCAACCTATTATTCATTCAAATAAAAGTTAGTATCTATCAGATATCAAAATAACCCTATGGCCTTTGCTCTATAAAAGTTAGTCTGGAAAGCAGGGAGGGGTCACCCTTTCTTGTAAGAGGTGCGTCCCAGAACGTTCAGTCTGATTCTTGATGCTTGGCGTGAAATAAAGCTTTGCTTGACTTTAAAAAAAAAAACAAAAAACAAAAAAAAAACAAACCCTGTTCTGCAGGTGCTCCCAGCAAACGAGGATGATACTGTCCACATTCCTCTAGAGCTCCTGTTGTTAAAGAACAGTAACAGCATAACACCTGCCTGTGACTGCTGCCCCATTAACACAATGCAAGGCATTGTCCGGGCTTTCCAAAGCAGCAGAAAAGGAGGAAACAGAACAAGACGCTCTTGGTTCTAAAAAGCTATCATCTTGGCCAAGGAGATAGGTCAACTTAACTGGACGCATTATGCGTTACTACAGATCTTGGACATGGACTCCTTACGTGCTAAATTCGGGGGGTGCACAGATAACCACGAAAGAGTTCAAATGGGGCAAAAAAAAATTAAACGTAGAGTTCGGTGAAGTTTTGCGAAGGATGGCCGGGGAAGCCGATCTTGTCTTGGAAGACGGGTAGGGAGTGGAGGAAGTGGGGGGTGGGTGGGTGCGGGACTCAGAAGAGCTGGAGGGATGGAGACGGAGAGAGAAAAGTAACAGCGGGAACCCCTGGGAGTGTGCCCGACTGGAAGGGAAGCTGCGAACTTAGGAACAGCAAGTACGGGGATAAAGAGAGAAAGTGAGAGTAAAATGATCTGAAAAACGTAGGTAATGCAATGATTCAAGCAGCTGGCAGCTGAGCTCTCCAGCAGAACAGGGTGTGAAGGGAGAAGGAGGGATGAGGGGGAGAGAGACGGATCCTTTTAGAAAACCGAGCAAGGTGCTCAGCTTCTCAGAGCATCTACAGGTTAAATCCTGATCACATCTTGAAACACTTGAACTCAGGGGTGAAAACCGAATTTAACTAAAAGATGCAGCTAAGCTGAATTTGAAGTCCAGATATCGCTCAAATATATATTGGATTACCTCAGCCCTCCACCTTAGCAACCTGATAAAAGAAATGGGGTGTTCTTTTTTTTTTTGGAGGTGTGTACTATCTACCTTAGTCAATTCTAAGTCTTTAACACACAATGTCTGGCTTATATTAGGTAACAGATCACTCATAGGCAAAGAAGCAAGGAAATGTGACTCACAATTAAGAGAAAAGATAGCCAGTATAGACAAATCTACAAATAACCCAGAGAGTAGAATAAGCAGACAAGGACTTTATCGGAGCTATACATGCTATCTAGGGGAACATGGACAACGTACATGAAAAAAATGGATACATTCTGCAGAGAAATGGAAACCGTAACAAAGAGCTAAATGGGAATTCTAGAATTGGAACACACAGTATCAGAAATAGAGAATTTATATGATGGGCTTTATAGAAGATTGACCCAAGACAGTCTAGAGACAGAGTGGAGGAGAGAGAGTCAAAGGGAAAGAAGAAGGAAGAAAACCAGGAAAGTTTTGTCACAGAAACGATGACATACGAATACATCAAATGCTCCTGGAAATGTTGAGCAAGATCCAAAGAGAGACACGCCCACAAGAGAATGAATGGAGCCTCCTGGGGGGGGTGCTTAATAAAAATGGTTTATTGAAAAAAAAATCAGGTAGCTGAATTCATTTTGTGTCATTCACATTACAGAAACACTGAATTGTCCTCAGTTGGAGTGCTTGTCCAGAGCTCGAGGTGAACAGGCATGGGAGCCCAGGAAGGCTGAAGGGGGCAAAGTGCCCCAGGTGGGAAGCCACGGTGTACACTGGACCTGTCCTGCTATGGGTGAAACTCAAAGGCGAGATGCACAGGAATTACACAGAGAATTCAAGAAATTCCATGAAGAAATACAAAGAAGGCATTGTAATGCATTTACCGGGCTAAAGAAAAAGAAGGAAACAATCCCCAAAGTTTCTATCCATTTCTATCACTGGAAACAGGAAAGCAGGTAAAAGACTAGGGTTTGGGTTGATGATGACTTGAAAGCCCAAACTTTTGAGCTCCAAAGAGAGCAACATGGTGAGGCTAAATTGTGCTGGAATGTGATGGTGGGAGTCCTGTCTTGGGCAGAACTTCCCAATCGTGTCCTTGGCCTGGTGCACATAGAGGACAGAAGCCCTGCAACGTGCTGGGGGTAAAAGCTCTGTTGGACAAGAGCTATGCCCCATTGGAGGCCACAGATCAGGAGGATGGGGAGACCCAGGTACCCCCCAGACTTGCCTGGGCTGGAGGGCATCACAATTTCAACACACTTGTCACCCATTCCTGGTGCACATGGGAACTCTAGTCCGAAGGAGCAAGGAGAAGCCTTGCTCACCACAGTATTTCCACTGGTCACAGTAGCCAGTGGCCCTCTGTAACCATCTGCTGGCAAGAGAAGCCTGTGGGTCATCTCTCACACCTACAGTGCACTCTAACATTTTAGGAATAACAAGTTCATTCCTGAATGGACCTGACACTCACACAGACACTAGGTAGTATCAGTCTGTGGAGTTAATTAACTGTCAGTTAAAAAGTTGAACCCCACCATTCTCCATTTCATGGCTACAACTTTCCCTTCTGACGAGCAAATTAAGCCATTCAAGTCTCCATGTGAGGACCAGGGGGATTTTTTTGTCATTTGATCTCTCTTATACATCAAATACCCTCCCGTGCTGATGTTAGAGTATAAGGGACTCCTAAGTAAAAGCAACACGTTGCACATTTCTGTATGCCTGAGCCATCCTGGCTGGTAACGTGTCAAGTTCAGTCGCCCATTTTCAAGAATAAGGATGATAAAATTTGGTGCTCAAAGGATATTAGGTACTTCAGGAGGCAAGCCACTTATCCTTTAGGATTCTTCTCCAAAGCCTTTTATTTTATGTAACATTGTTCAAAGACACTAAAATGGACAAAACTGAATAAGGAAATGTCATTGTAAATTTGAGGGGGGGAAAAAAACCACTACCAGTCTTTTCCGATAGACAATAAATGAACTTTCATGAACTTTCTTGGTTGTAAGAGAAGAAATCTCTGAATTTCAACCAAGTTTCTTGAAATCAGGATATTTTGGCAAGGAGCCATTGGGAATGATTCTCTGCTTCCCCTCGCCTCTTACCAAGCATCCCTTTGATTTTAGTCTGACGGGATGAACAGATAAGTTTTTCTTCCCAAGCTTGATTCCTCTCTGCTCTATCAGCTTATGCCCCTTCACAGACTGCCCAGATGCTAGGGCGCTGAACCCCCAACCTCCATCTGCCTCCTGGGTTCCCAGACTCTTGCCCAGAGCTTGCTGTCTTCTACTTCCCAGAGATGGCTGGTCCACTGTTACAGTTTCTTTCTTCTTTTATTGCCTGAGATGCCCTCAAGGGCAGAACCACTGGTGCATTCAATATACAGTGCCTTTTCTTTAGCAGAACCCCTGCTATGGCTATCCTTGCCTACTGTGTAATTCTTCAACATCCACTGCAACAAATACAACAAAATATAAGGCCAAGTGGCTCAAAGAGTGTTCATTTTTAAGCTCTTATTAGGTAGTAAAAATAATTTCTTTCCACACGATTAAAACCTTTTTTTTTTTTTTTTGGAGGGGGTAAGGAGGAGAAGATGGTAGTCTACATAGAGAAGAAATACAATTTAAAAACCTTATCCTGCTAAAATCCCCTTTCCTTCTTTTAGATTCTCAAGATCTGGGGTATTTGAGGAGATCCATTTCATTTCTCATGCATTCTCTTCTTGAAAGCGTTCTTCTGAAACCGTTTGGCTAGGCATAAAATAAATACCTAACCCATCAGAGTAAAGTTAGGTGGATTTTATTACCTCTTTTCTTTGGGGTCCTGAAATTTGGATCAACTGGAAATTTCAGTCAAGTCTGCCTTTTCCCCGCATGGTGTAGTTCTAAGGGGGGAATCATTAAGTCTTGTTTAATAAAATAATTATCGGCTCTTCAATTTATTTACAACTCCCTTCCAAGCAATTCTTATCTGCCAGGCCCAGCCACCAAAATTCCCCAACAGGTGCCCAAAGTTAATTAGCGAAGAACCCATGGCTTAGCTGGAAACCAAGGCAGCATTCACGAGATTAGGTTCTTGGGTTTGTGGGGGCTCGCACATGAACCTAATCTGAAGATACCAAGGCTTGGCCAAAGCACACACTTTTCCTGCTGCCTAGATTTTGGCTTGTGAAATCAAGTTATTAAAGAGAGCCAGCAAAGAGTGCTCTGAAAATCACCTTGTCCGGGAAACCGGGCTTCTTTTTAAAATACTAATTGAAATTGCATGTGTTTTAATTAAAACAACATCTGCCAGGGTCTGAAGAAACACATTTTCGAAAGTAGAGAAGGTATGTTTCTAAAATGTCCTCAAAACTACTTAATAAAGTGAGCCTTACACACGCCCAGGAATGCAAATATCGCATGGCCTTCCAGTTGCATGGAGGTCTCCAGAGCTGCTGGTCTCTCCCTGGGCAAAGGTGGGATTCCCCAGGGTCAAGAACATGAGTAAAGAAGATGTCCTAAGCACTGGTGATGACTGACCTGTGAGATGGCTGTCCTCCAGAATGGGAGGCCCATATCCCAGAATGTTCCGCCATATGCACGATCTCTACATGAGATGAGAAACTAAACCACACACACACGCTCAAATTTCTTTTCTTTTTTTAAAGATGGAGAAGGGACGGGAGGGGCGGAGGGAAAGGGAGAAAGAGAACCTTAAACAGGCTCCAAGCTCAGCGCAGAGCCCAACGTGGGGCTCGATCCGGCGATCACAACCTGTGCCGAAATCAAGAGTTGGACGCTTAACCCACCGAGCCACCCAGGCGCCCCCTGCAACTTTAGCTGATGGGTGGGCCATACAGTTTTAGAGCCCACTGTTCTCTGGTTTTGCTAGGAGACACTATGGGTGCAAAGTAGTATTTTCAACACACGGGGGATAATGACCAAGATGTCTTTCACTCCTGGGCCAAAGAATTCAGACAAACTTTGAGGAACCACTTCCTGAGGAACGTCTGAAATGCCTCTTCTTGCAGATGGAGACCCTGCTTTAGGTATCTCTTTACTTCCCTCATAACCTTCTCTTGTGATTAGAGAACTGAGTAAAATTGTATCCCAAAGTTTGGATGAAGATCAGTACTGGCAGGTTGATGATTCCATGGATAGACATCTCAGGAAATTCAGCTGAGATCACTAAATAAAAGAAAATGTTTACAAAGCTATGCAACATTCAGGACAGTCCAGACATAATGAAGATATTTCCCCTTTTCTTTCAATTTCTTCAAAAGAGAATACACTGCTCCCTAGGTAACAATCTGGCATGGAGGAGGTCATTCTATTGACAGAGCTGACTATCCTTTTCTTTATTGAGGTGTTACTTTCACTTAAAAGGAAGTTTTTATGTTGTCCTTTAAATATAACCAGCAACAACTGTCTATAAAAGTCTTTACAGTGGTCGGATAAAATCTTTGACCTAAATATTTAAAACATTGTGGCAAGAAAAAAATAAAAAGCTAGGAAGGGAATTCCTCCAGTCCCTTGGCTCCTACTTTCCCAAATGAATGAAAAAGATAATCTGAAAACCCCAAAAGGGGAGAGAAAGAGCAATGCATTTACTACTTAAATAACAATTAACTCCCAGGTAAGAAACTACCCTTATTCTGTTCATGATTTCATTAGTGTGGGAAAGTACCCGCAGATATACCTGGAAATTTAGGTTCCTTTCATCTCCATCTCTCCTGGTGGTTACCTGTGTTTGGAGCCAGCAGACCCCTTTAAGGAGATTGTCCATTCCTGACTCTGGAGAGTCAAATTTTGTCTGATGTGCCCTCAGAACTTGGAACCGATGGACAGCATGTTGCTTAGACAGAAGCTCAGCTAGGTGATGGGGTGAGTAGAAGTTTAGCTGAATGAGAAAGATGGGTCTTGTAATATGAATGTGTGGGGCCATGAGTCAAAGAAACATTCTTATAGATCATTCCAGATGTGGTGACCCAACCATCCAAGTGATAATCAAGGGAAAGGGTCATGAAAAGCAGAGAGGGTAAGGTAAACCAGCGAAGGGCCAGGTTCATGAGGCAGTGGAAGGTCCCTCTCCTCAGTCCAAGGAGGGATTCGGGAGAGCAGGGAAGATGCTTCCAGATCGCCTGCCGGAAAATGGGGCAAGCGGCCACCGCCCGGGAAGAGAAGGGAGGGTGCTCCATTAGCTCTGCCAATGCGACCCGAAGGGGGTGCAGCCATTCTGCCAACACGAGCTTCTGGCGGTGATGAAGGCACACACACAAAACGTTACTGTTTCCTGCCCAATCTTCCCAGGAGGCAGCAGCATGACTTTGAGCTTGACAAGAGTCCTGGATTTCCGGGAGCATCTTAAGCTGTCTTTCCTTCTATTCCCTGGAAGCCGTGAGAAGCTGAAACAGACATTTCCCCTACCCCTTCCTCTCTCTATCTAGGAATCCCCAAACCTCCTCCAGATCATTCTTCAGAATAAATACCAGTGTTTTTTCACCCACCAGGGAATTAGTTCAGCAAATAGGTGCCAAGTCCCTGCTATGGGCACAGGAAAGTGTTAGCCAAGGCCCTGGAGGGCATAAAAATAAATATGGTACCCAACTCCTGTATCTTATCTCTTAAGGAGAAGATGATGCGCATATACACGAAAACCTAAAAGGCACCGCAAACATGAAATTACATGATAGAAATCTAAGATAAATTAAAAGGTTTCTTATTAGGTAGGTGCTACCCACTTCTGCTCTGAGTTCAAGGAGTAGACTACATTGGGAAGGCCACTCCGAGCTGAGCTTTGAATGGCAGGTGGGAGGTCCATTAGGGCCGAAGTGGGAATGATGGTACAAAATCTGGTGTGGCTGAGGGATTTATGAAAAAGCCTTGAGAAATAAGAGGCAGTATGGGGTGGCATGGGCAGGGCCTCAACAGGGCACAGAAGCATTTACAGACTAGATGATTCTGCCTGTTGGAAAGCCTGGCAGGGCCCATGCTATCTGCAGCAATGGTTCTGATGTAGTCTGGACTTTCTGGGCTGTCTAAAAACACAGCAAAACAAAACTACACATTCGATGAAATTACTCTCTTGAGGATTACTTTCCTTGGATGGATACCAATGGGAAAATGACCAATGCTTGCCAAGCGATGGCTCTCTCTCTCTCTCCTCTGGTGTTTGTATACACTTGCAATTTTTTTTATTGTTTGGAGTTTCATTTGTTTGTTAGCAGAGAAGGTGGAGATTTGGCTCAAATAAGTATCTGCCATCTTTATCAGGACTGGCAATGTGCTGAAATGGATGGCATTTTATTGTACTTGTTAAAGGCATATAATATTGTTTGCTCTTTTCACTGAAGCTAATTATTACCAGTCTTTATAAAAACCTCTCTGAGTGATGAAATAACCCTTCACTCAGAAGGATAATTAACATTTTTGTAAGGCGGCAAAGAAATGCATGCATGTGCCCTAATTTGGACGGTCGAACCACATCATTGAGAAGATCAAGAAGGTCTATCTGTTGAGACAGAAAGAAGTAGATGATACTTACTGCCCAATGGCAGAGACAGACACAGAGCCATGGAAACCCATATGAGAAGAGGACATTCTTTTTAGATGATCCTCATTAGAGCTGAGGAGTAAGAAGATGGTTGTTCAACAGTTTATTGGGAGTCTTCCCAATAACGGAATCCCGGAAGATGAACTGCGCCTTCACCAAAAGGTGGCAGCGGCCTCTCCCCCACCTTAACTAAGAGAACCATCTCCAAAGAGTTGCAATCCAAGTGGAAACACTAAACCAGTGATGGGGAAAACGCAGTTTCTTCCAAAACTGTGAGTGTCTGCGTACATCTAGCAAATTTTAGGAGGAAGATGAGCTAGTTTTTTTCATGATTTTCTTTATTAATATAAAATGCTTTTCTTTAATGTTTAATTGAATTTTCTTACTTAATGTTTTGCTGATTGTGGTTCACTTTAAAATGGTAGCCAGACAGGAAAAAATTTACTTTTGTTATTTATTCAGCAAAAATTTATGAAGTCATTACTATCGATCTAGGCACCCTTCTAAGTACATGAGTTACCCCAGTGAACCAACAAGCCTGAACTCCTGCCCTTGGTGGGCATACTTTCCAGTGGCAGGGAGATGGACAAAGAACAAGCAAAAGGAGTGCTATGCTATATATTAGGAGGTGATTGGTGCTGTGGAGAGAAGCAAAGTGAAGGGTGGCCAGAAACCGGAACATAAAGGCTGAGTGGGATGAGAATAGAGGCTCACAGACACTTGGAGAAAGAGGACTGCAGGCAGAGGCGTGGCCAGTTCAAAGGCCCTGAGGCAGGATTATGGCTCGCGTGATAAAGGAACTTCAGGGAACCAGTGACCGCAGCACATTAGTGACAGCAAGAGGGGAGATGGCGAGTGTGGAGGGGAACCAGAGAGCTGGGTCAAGTAGAGCCTTATCTGCCTGGCAAAGATTTCACTTAACCTGGGGTGGACAGAAGTCCTGTTTTGTGTTGAGAGTGGACAGTAGGAGGTGATGGCAAAGGCAGGGAGACTGGGCAGGTGCCAAGTTAATAACTAGATAGATGAGCGATGATGGGAGTTTGGGGGGAAAGTAACGAAGATGAGAAGTGGCAGGTTCGGGGAGAACGCAGAAGTGTGATCAGATCTGCTAACATTCTGGATATGGGGACTGAAGAGTTAAAGAGCGCTGCAAGGTGCCTAGTGTGGCCCACTGCAACGAGAAACCCGTTTGCTGTTGGGGGAAGACTGTGGAGGGACTGGGGTCGGAGGGGAAGTCAAGGAACTCAAGTCTGGAAATGTATCTGGGATGCCTGATGGACATCCAGCGGAGATGCTGGACAGACAGTTGGACCCAGAGGTGTGGGATTCACGCTACAGACATCCATCCGAGTCGTCAGAATATAGATGATCTTTAACACCCTGAAACCATAGGAGGTCATCAGAGCTTCGGGGGAGAAGAGATAGAAAAGAGAAGTCCAAGTTCAACTCTTTGTCATTGTTGCCGTTCTTTGTTCAAAGACACTGCAGCTTCCTTTTCAATATACAAAGTTCTGTGTGGCATTTCCTAAAAAAAATCACTATGTCGATACAGCATGTCAAGTAAAAGGTTGGCAGAGATCACGTTTCCTTTCTCCTAGGTAGAATAGAAAGGTGTGTGGTTGTTTTGTTTTGTGAAATTCTGCTTTTCTCATTCAAGAAAAAAGTTATTGATGCCATAAAGTCGGTGACTTGGATATTTTCCCTTCTATTTTTAAACAGCTGGCTCCCTTTCCTGTCTGGTGACATTTGATAGTAAAGGCTTAATTTAACAAGGGCAATATGGAGCTCCAAATGTTCCTGCCTCAGAGAGAGTACTAGATAACTGGTTTCTGAGAAAGAGATGCCTGCAAGCTAGAAAAGCAATCAATAGTTCCCTATTTTGTTATATTTTAATCCACCAAAAGAAATAAAACACACAAACGCACAATACCTAGTAGTTAGTATCCAGGCAGTAGACTGATTAGCTATTGATTTTTTTTCCCCTCTATTTTATACAGGAGCACCAGGATTTTATTGGAAGCCCCAGTTCTGTCCCGTCTGAAATGACCATGTAAGGAAAGGAAAAGCAGATACGGAGAAGGTAGACTTCTGAGTTAATGGCCTCGTTTAAATATATAAAACCCATGACAGTTTTTAAGCCATATTCGAACTAAGTATAAATATCAAATTGTGAGTTTATTTTTCAGGCCTTATCATATGCCGCGAACTTAAAAAATATCACTGCATTATTTGGACACAGATTGGAAGTCTGGTTTCCCTGTAAATAAATAAATGGATGAAGGTCTGCAAATGCTTTTGTTTTTCCTGGAGGATATGATGGGTATTATGAAACGGCAGGAAAAAGTAGCCGGTTTCCAGATCCCAGAGGGCTTAGAATGCCACGCTCAGGAGCAAGGACAGCAGAAGGACCCACGTATTTATGTGAAATCTGTGTATGAAGTTAGGACCCATGCTTGGTACTCCAACTGTCCCCAGAGTGGAATCTTGCCCCTTTGTCCATCCCAACCTGCTTCCTCCCTTCCCCCAGCCCAGAGGCTGCATAATGTGAATCTTTGGCATGGGGGGTGGTCCAGCTCCCTGCTTCTGGAACTCATATGACACCTGTTACCTGCAAGCAGGTTTTCCAGGCTTCATGCTGCACTGACCACAGACCCTACTGGAATCATCTCTTTAACCCCGGATGCCCCAGCAGGGGGACAAATGTCTGAGGAGGCTTGTACCTCTCCCTGGGCAGGCCCCTCTTTTGACCACTTCTCCAAGCATCCGTTGGCCTTGGCCCAGGATCTTCTCACCTGCAGAGGGAGGAGCCAGGAAGTCTCTCTGATTGGGCTCCTTCCACTCACATGAGACCCCATGAAGTCCTTGAACCCACTGCACGGCTCCCAGCTCCCCCACCAGGGGCTTCCTGCAGAAGCTGCTAGTAGCTGCTTGTTTGCTACTTCCTCCCTAAATATCCACACGATCCACTCTCGCCTCCTTCATGTCTTCGCTCAAATGTCACCTTTCCACAACTCCTATCTTGACCTTGACCTCCCACGTAAAATCACAAGCCCTAGGCTGAATGAATGAAGCCAGACACGAAAGCTCACATATTATGTGATTCCGTTTACATGAAAGATCCAGCATTGGGATGTCTGCAGAGACAGAAAGGGGACTGTGGCTTCCAGGGACTCGGAGGAGGGAAAATGCAGTGCCTCCTTAAGGGCTATAGGGTTTTCCTTAGGGTGAGGAAAATGTGTTAGAACTTGACCGATATGGCGGTTGTAGGACATCGTGCAAATGCTGAATACCATCAAGATGGTGCACCCCGAAGTGGTGAACGCAACGTTGGGTCGATTTCATCTCAATGAGAAACACTTGCAGCCTCACAACTATAGTTTCTTTTACCCTGTGGAAGGTTCTTAACTCGCACAGGGTTCATGTGTATGTTTTGTTTGTTGTACCTACCCCCCTCTCCCGAATGTGAACCCCACAAGGGCAAGGCTTCTGTCTGGCTCACTGATACACTCTCTGGGGCCAGAACAGGCCTGGACCAAAGTAGGTCACGGATAAATCTGTGTTGAATAAGTAGATGAATCCATGATCTCCTGAATGCTTCATTAATAAAATATCCTTCTTATTTCTTGAATACCGAATCAGAGGGAGTTGAGTCTTTTGAGATAGGTTTAGAGAGCCTGTATGGTCTAATCCATACTGAATCTTAAAACAGCGGTGGCGGGGGAGGGGTAGGAGGGAGGTATGGCCTGCATTCATTAGAATTCCAGTCCACCACATGGAAAGCAAACAACCCGACAGAGGTTTAGAGGCTCAGGACGGTGGTATCCAGTGCTGAGGATCGAGGTACCTTTCAGTTTGCAAGGACTAGGAATGTCAACAAACATCACCTTTTCCTCTACATTCCAAGGGATAAATCAGTGCATTGGATTTAAAGCAGACGGGACAGCTGGGAAAACGTGGCCTCTGATAAACGCACCATTTCTCCACATGCAGGTGTCCCGCCCATGGATTTGACCACATAGGCCCACCAGGAAATACTTTCTACTTAAAAATCTGAGATGTTGTGAATGTGGCGAGAACGTACCAATGAGCTCCTTGTTTCTGACGTCCAAGGCCATGTTCCGGAGGGCCGTGGCCACCGCGCACACCACCCGGTCGTTATCTATTCGAAGCAGCTCCACGAGGATGGGCAGGCCTTTCTCTTTTCGGACAGCAGCCCGGATATATACTGACCACTGCAACAAGACGGAAGGCAAAGACTTTAGACGCTGAGCAGGGAGAGAACCGATCAGCAAAAGCACATGTGGGTTTTCAGACTGCTGTTTACAGGAGCCGAGAAGGTTGTATTTCAAAGACCTCATGGTGGGATGGGTTCAATGTGGTAGGCACGTACTGAGATGTCTTAACTTTACTTTCTGCCTTCCGTACATGAGAGGTTTCCAGGTTAATCAGTTAACCGTGCATCATCTCTCTGCTGCCGGTGTCCACTGTCCTTGACTTTGCAAACCCTTTGCATGACGTATGCACTTGACCCTTTCGGATTTGGAGGTGGAAGACAGGAAGGGCCGGGTTTTGGTGGGAAGAGGAATAAAAAAGAACCCCAGAAATAGTAGAGAGTGATAAAAATTTGAGAGTAGATAACTCTTTTTTAAAGAAACTTGTGTCTGGAGGCGGGACATGCAGGTGAGTGGGCGACCATACTGCCGATACGTTGTTGGCTAAATAACACGAAGGACAGGAGTCAGAAAAAGGGAGGGGTGACAAGAAGTAAATACGACATTTAAAATTTTAAAATCAAGAGAAAAAATAGTAAGAGATTTTGAAGAAAACATTTAGATCAAAATATATTGTGTCTCGGGCCATCATTCAGCGTCCAATTTATAAGGTAAGACAATTTGTTTACAGTAAGACAATCTTTTTTGGACTGGGGTGGTTGGCTTTGATGGAACACATCTCCTCTTACTACGCAAGTATACTTGCATCAGCAGGATGATAAAGCATTCAGATCCGTTTAACGGAAGGCAGGCAGGCCCAGACTTCCTGGACATTTATATACATACTTTATACTACCGTCTGGTGTTCCAGAGAAGAGTGTGCACTATAGAAATCGAGCAGTAGAAGGGTTTCAGCCTGTTGCAGTTTCATTTACAATCTAAGAAAATGACATTCACGACATGAAGTTATGGAATCTTCTGTGGCAGAGTCCTCCAGAGGACCACGGAAGGCAGAGGCAAGTCCCCACCCCTCCCCCACCAGACCCCTCCATCCCCCTTCCCCATTGGGGCAGGCACCCCAGAGCTGGCTCTCACCTGTGGCAGGCAGGGAGCCCCCTCTGGCAGTGAACGTAGGGCATACGCCATGCCTGCCACATCCTCAGCCCAGCCCTGCATGAAATATGAGATTAAAAAAACACACAACTTCATCCTGTCCTACGTCAGAAGTCACATTCACATAGTTTCTTATCACCATCCACTCATGCTGTCTGTTTTTCTCCTGCCACCACTCTGTGCCTCAAGCTCTAGGAAACCTGAGGGGGTGGGGAAGCAGAGAGAATTCACTAAAGCAAGTCCTGCTTGCCAGGAACCATTTCCCAGCCCCTCTCTCAGGGAGCAAAGAAATCCATAGTCAGAAAGTCCTAGACATGGAAACTTCGGGGTTTGGAAGCTGCTTATTGGAATTTGGGTGTCTGGATGGGATCCCCCCTCTGAGGGAAGAAGGACCTTCATGAAAATAGTACAAAACCTCCTTTAGTGTCATTGGAAATTTCACTTCTAATTCGACATGCTGAGATATGAGTTTCATCCACTTCCTCCACTAACTGTGAACCTTCTTGTCTCCAGTGCATGCAAAAGACTAGAAACCTGAGCTTGTGCAGCCCACTCATGGTTGGTTCTCTTCCCTAAAACTAAGAAGGGAAGCGAATGGAAATCAGATATAGGGTCAGTGTCTACATATTGTAAGATGAACACCAAACATAAACTTTAATTCTGGGGAGATAGTCAGGACCTTTTAAGAGACCACAGGGAACATTCTTGATAAATTGAGCAGGCTGAATCATAAGCCCTAAGGGGACCCCTTTTGTAGTAACCCCCTACTCTAGGCCAGGGATGTTGGCTTGTACATCAGGGATGTCGTCTAGTCCCACAAGGCCTGGGGAGTTTGGCGTTAGTAGTCTTATTTTACAGATGAGGAAATCTATAAACAAACCTGTTAATAATCTGCCCACAGGGTAGATTGATTCTGGGCTTGTTACTCCACACCTGCTTCTCTTTATGATGGTAAGGATACTCCCTTCTTTGCCGTCACCTCTCTCTCGCCTCTACCTCTGTGCTCAGTCTCCCAGACATTGCCTTGTCCTCCCCACCTTCTTCCAAATGTAGACAGAGGGGAACAGGGCCATACTTGAAATGAGCCAAGAAAGGGAGGCTCTGGATTTATCTTCTTAGAAGTTTGGCTATTATATCCCTCCCAGATTGGGTGGAAAGATGACTTGGTGTTTGGAAAATAGTGACAATCCTTTAGCTTTCTGGGAAGTGATTTTAGTGTAACAAAAAATGTCTGTGTATGGCTGAAAATGTGTATGAAGTATGGATATGCCTTTTTGGAATGCAGAAATGGTCATTTTCTCCCTAAGATATGTTAGGTGATATGTTCTCCCTAAGGGAAAAGAGATAATCAGATAATGGATGTGATCTTATATTAGTGATACACAGACAGTAACTCTTATTTTGAAATATTTAGTTCTTTGGGTTTGCAGGTAGCACTGACTCTTGAGCAACACATGAATTAGGGATACTGGCCCCCTGTGTGGTCAAAAAATTTGCATAAAACTCTTGACTCCCCCCAAATTTCACAACTAATAGCCTGCTGTTGACCTGCAACCTTACCAATAATGTAAACAATAGATTAAAACATATTTTGTATGTCCTATGTATTTATACTATATTCTTCTTATAAAGTAAGCTAAAGAAAAGAGAATGTTATTTAGGAAACCATAAGGAAGAGAAACACATTTAGAGTACTGCTATATTTGTTGAAAAAAAAATTATGATTAAGTGGGCCTACACAGTTCAAACTCATATTGTTCAAGACCCAACTGTATATGGAAAATTCCCAATATTGGCTCAATTTGAGACAACTCAGAATAAATTATTTAAATTTCACACAAAGCATGTTGCAAGTTTCCACAAGTTTTCTTGACATGCAAATCTATGTAACAGTGATGGTTTCTAAGTAGTCTTGGAGTAGATCATGTGTAACCCATGCATGTAACTTACATGAAATCTAGCAAGGAGTAAAAGCCTACAGGGCCTGAGAGAGAAAAAGGTATTCAGGAAATGGGGACTGTTTCATAGGTGCATTGAATACAGAAACACAAAGCTCATATACAGGTTCTTCCAGAAGGGTAGTGATCTGCCTTGGAAAGCATGGCGGTCTTGGTGGTGGTAGAAAGGTATATGGGTTGCCAAGAGTTTTGCAATAGAAACAAAAGTAGGAGTATCACTGGCATAAAAATAGCTGAACAAGAGAGAAAAATGTATCGTAACTCATTGTGGTTGAGGTGGAAGTCTCTGGATGGAACCTCAACTTTCTCTAAGTGGAATGAGAACTGTGCACTGAGCACACTGCTCTAGAGGGAAGGGTGTGGACCGGGATAACTCTAAGAAAAATGGTCCATGAGCTGAAGAGAGGATGTTTTGTGATTCAGAAAGAGAAGAAGGAAGAGGGGAAGGAAGAAAAGGAGGAAGTGGAGGAGAAGAATGACAAAGGAAAGATGGAGGAGGAGGAAGAAGAAAAGGAAGAGGATCTTGTCCAGGAAAAAAGAGCAGAGACATGTTTCAAATTGTTCCCAGTGACATGTTTTCCTAGTGACGATCTCAGGAGAATTTTGAGCCCTCAGAATATTTAAGCAAAAACAAGTGTGACATTTTAAGCAATTGTCAGGTACTGCTCTAATGACTCTGTGTGATTTAACTCACTTATTTCCCATCTCAACCCTATGTGGTAGGCACTCCAGTTCCTTCTATCCATTACAGAGGAAAGGGAGCCACAGTGAGACTTCACAGCCTGTAGATGCTCAGTGAGGTCTCGAACCTAGAGGGCACTGTCCCAGACTTGGTGTGCTTGACCATCATTCTCATCTGCCTCTCAGAAAGGCAGGATAAGTTATACACATCTGCACTCATAGTTGATATAATCCTTACAAATGTACCCATTAATTTTGGCTTAATAATTGATGTTATTATTTTGGACTTGCAATAGCTGATTGGGCACACCTCGAAACTCCTAGGTTAAGAGCCTTCAAGTGCTGTCAGTGGAGCTCCTGGACATTTCAACCGAGCCTTGAGAAACAGCTTGCCCCAATTTAGCAGACCAAAAAAAGAAGTTGTCTATAACTGGAATTACAAAGAGAAAGGCCTTGTTTGTGTCAGGAAAGGATTGCTTTTATACATGTAATGGGACAGCAGTTCAAGCCACTAAAAGCTGTTTCTCCTCCTTGTTGCTCATAGCTCTTCCTGGAGAAAGGCTCCACCATTGTCTGGTCCAATGACAACTGCTGTTGTCAGGATGGGACAGAGCACAAAACAGTGAATGCTGAGTTTTTGTGTTTTTTTTGTATTTTTTTTTTTTTTTTTACAATTTGATTGATTGATTGATTCATTTAGAGAGTGTGAACAGGGGGAAAGGCAGAGGGAAAGTGAGAGAGACAGTCTCAAGAAGACTCCATGCTGAGCACAGAGCCGGACAGAGTGCTTGATCTCACCACCTTGAGATCATCATGTGAGTAGACATCAAGAGTTGGATGCTCAACCAACTGAACCACCCAGGTACTCCATGTGAAAGGTCTGGACAGTGCCTGCCAGGGTTAAGGAGTGGATGTGGCTGAATCTAGGGAAGCTTAATAGTTGGAGGGCCAAGTGTGGGCCAGGGCAGCACATTGGACCAGAGACAGCCCAATTACCTGTCATTATATCCCATCTGAGACCCCAACAGGACAAGGAAGTTTTTCCTGGATGAGAGGTGGCTTAGGACAAGAGATAACTCCACACTGAGAAATGGACACCCAATCCCTGTCCCTGAAGGAATATGCCTGCAAACATGCCCCCACTCCAAATTTAGCATCAACTACAAGGGACAGGAGTGGATGAAGCCTGATAGACATCAATACAGCCCAGTGTAAGCCTGAAGAGACTGAGAAATAGCTGCATACTCTTCAGTTTACCTAGAAATGTCTAGTTTGTTTTCTTCTTTTCCCTTTTTGTACTGGACAAAATGAGAGCTCAGAAATTAACCCAAAATAAAGTTACATGAATTTTTATATAATAATGTTCCTTGTTTTCCATACAGAGAGTTTGGTAATAAAGTGAAGTCAACAATTTCTAACCTTTCAGACTCCGTCAATCCAATGTGGATTCTCAGGAGCTTAATTCTTAAAGATTTTATTTATTTATTTATTTATTTACTTGTTTATTTATTTATTTGAGAGAGAGAGAGCACATGCATGTTGGAGGAAGGGACAGAGGGGGAGGAGAGAGAGAATTTCAAACAGACTCCCTGCTGAGCACAGAGCCCAACATGGGACTCAGTCTTATGACCCTGAGACCATGACCTGAGCTGAAACCACAAGTCAGACTCTTAATTGAATGAGCCGCACAGGTACATCTAGAACTTCACTTTTAAAATTCCCAGCCCATCCATAAACAGGAAAAAAATTTCTGCCTTGCTTAAGCTGATTTATGTTCCTAAAAGGAGATCAACACTAATATGTAATAAGCTTCTCCCTCTTAAAATCCCAATAATTTGCTAAATGACTGGGGATAGTGTTCTCTTTTCAGTACTAAATATTATATTTAGTGGCTGAACCCATGATAGGGCTAAACTTCTGAATTTGTTGATTAACACTTTTATTCATATTAAACATTAATACTTTTGATTAATATCTTACAAGGTCTCCTGCTTTAGAAGGATAGTCTGAGATTAAGTGGTTCTCTGTTGCTTGACTATTGTCCCATTGAATTCCCTACTCTTTTTCTTTTGATTGGTTAAAAAGCCTCATATTTTCAAACTAAACTCTTCCAAATGTTAATTTTACCTTTTAGAAGCATTTTAGCATTCTGTAGTGTCACAGGACCACAATGTGCTAAAATCCTACAGCTATAAAATGAGGAACACATTGCAATGAGTTTCACACAGATTACACAGGACTTTGAAATTTGTTTCTGAACTCGTTTATGATACCATGTTATTTACCATGGCATATCATTCTCATAGTAAGACAGCAGAAAGTACCAAAAAAGTTTTACTTATTCAATCTCATTTTAACTGTCAGCTTACTATAATAAGAATGTTCGAGATATTCAGAAATGGTGTGGCTTTTGCTGCACGCCTCACATTATTCTCTCCAGCGTGGATCTTTATCTGAACTACCATGTTCATCTAGGGCTGTGGTTGGATTTATGAAGCAACTGGGCAACTTTACCACGAGGCCCTTCACATGCTCGGTTCTGTTGCGGTGAACATAGGACTTAGGTGTCTGCTGTTTATGTATTTTATCTGTTACAGGATTACATGTTTTTGTTTTCAAAATACCTTTTAAAAAGTTATATCTGTAATGAGGAGGACTGGGGAAGAACTTCCTTGTGTCATTGCACCAAGTAAATCATTTTAGTAAGTAAAATTTTTAGTGACAGTAATGGCAGCTATTTTGTGTTTTGTTTCTTTGTGTTTTATTTTTTGTTTGTGTTTGTGTTTTGAAAATGTAAGTCAGGTTAGTACAAAAACTGAATTTTATTGCAAGTGTTTATGCAATGCTGAAAATATTAATGGCCAGGCAAGAGAACTTCCTGGGGGGAAAAGCATTTAGATATACTTTTGTCGTAGGAACAAGTAAAGAAGGTCAAGCTCAGGTAAAAGTGATGTGGGAAAAGCATTCATCCAACAAATCGCAACATGAACACTCTCTAACTCTCAAATCCTAATTCTCAAACTATCTCAAGGATCAGTAATTCTCAATGAAAAAAATGGACCTTTAAGAATGAACTTTTCTGAAAACAGAAAGGTGGTTTTTGTTTTGTTTTGTTTTGTTTTGGTAAGTGTTATTAAATATGTCTTCACTGTGTGCAAATGGCATTTAGAAATGCCTTCTGGGCAACAGAATGGCATGTCTGAGAGAAAGGATGCCACAGATCTTATTCTGAGACTCCTGTATGTTCTTTAGTGAGAGGGCTATGTAAATATCCCACGGATGAGGGGAGATAAACAAGAATGGGGGTTCAAATGAAACTGTCTACACCCCTGCTTTTTCAATAATGAGGAGGATTGACTGAGAAGTGCAGGTAAACTTGATTTTTTATTCAATGTCAGAAAATAAAAGTAATTTAATTGTTTTTCATCCTCACTTATTAGACCCCAACTCAGAAAGTCTTTTCTTTAATATATCCCTCCCTTTTTTCTTTTAATTATGGTACCTCATGGGGAGTGGGAGTTAACATCTCATATTTTCCCTTTGGAGCCAGAAAACATGTCATTCTGTGGATGTTACTCATAACCTGGGGGGACCATGCTGATATAAACACTTATGCAAATACAGGCATAGCTTTTATTGAAGCCCTGGGTAGTAAGGTAATGGGAGTACCATTGGTTTTTACTAGGATATTAAGTGTTTTATTTTGTAACATAAATTGAATATATTAGCAAATCTCTGTCCCTTGACAATGGAGAATTCTGCTTTTCTTGAATTTGGATTTAGACTACCTAATGCCTGAGAATTGTTGTTCATTGTCAGTGGTGTACGAGTGTATGGAAAGAATCTGTCTGCTGGAGGCTAGGAGCTAAGCCCAGATAATGAGAGAGGTGTGACCTTGACTCTTATAAGAGAATATTTCTGGTTGTGAATTTGTATTCTTTTTCTGCTTCCTGCTGGTAGATGATAACCACAAGTGTAGCCTTGGAAATCAATGTTAAAGATGGCAGAACAGCCATGAACGTAGGTGAATTAATTCATGGTGGGGAGCTTCCCTCTGCACACACCTGCCTTCACATGTTACATTAGAGAAAATAACTTCTGTCTTCTATTTTGTTTTAGTCCTTACATATTTAGGGTCTCTTTGCTATAGCCATTAGCATTATACATACACCCTTGTGTATATATTCTTATCATAGCATCAATAATGGTTTTTGAAAGTTTTGCTTTCATGGTTTTGTACTGGAAGGTATTAGGGGGAAGGTACCAAGTCAAACTCAGCTTCTTATGGCAATTGTCTTCCAGCTAACAGCTCATAGTTGGAGATGAAAGCATATTTAAGAGATGAAGGATAATATCGGGTTGATTTCTAGAATCCATGCTTATATTTAAGAATAGCATTCTCCACTGAAATGAACTATATAAAAAGAATCAAAGCCACTGAGATTTTTCATAGGGCCACAAGTTCTAACCACTTCTACAAAAATGTTGTTAGGGCTGGAAGTGATCACATGCTCCTTAATTAGTCTCTTCTAAAGCCAGACTAATCCTTGAATCTTGTGGTCCCTGTCTGTGGGGTTATAACCTGATGCAGAGATTATGAACACTTGCTTGTCCTCAGGACTGGAAGAAAAGAATACTGAGTGGCATATCCTGAGCCCCACACTTCTGATCATGCTGGGACAGTTAATCTGAAGTGTTTAAGTTCGAATCCCCTCTGCCCCAACTGCTCAGGTAATTAATAATGCCAGTTCCCAGATTAGCACATGTCTTAACCTGAGCTCAAATGGGGATTGTTTTTACAGATTGTTTTACAACTGCTGTAGGTCTAATATGTGCCCCAGGGGTTCTTTTAAGAACAGGCTGCACCTGTTCTTAAACACCAACCCAGAATCACCTTTATATGTAATGGGGCCCAGCAGATTCCATATGTTGCCTCCCTATCTTCTCACTGGCATAGTTGATTATGAGAAATCAGCTGTCACTCTTCTCTTTGTATGTACAAGTCTTTCCCCCTCCAGCTCCTTTTATACATATGTATGTATGTGTATGTATACACACACACACACACACACACACACACAATGTTTCTTAGTACACTTGACATACAATGTTATTCTCTGGCTGATTTTAGGATGCTCCCTTTACTACTGATTTTGAGCACTTTGAGTAAGATGTATCTTAGAGAAGCTTCTTCATGCTTCTTCCACTTGAGTTTCCTTGAGCTGCCCTGCTTGTATCTGTGAGTTTAAGGTTTTCATTACATTTGGGAATTTTTCAACTATTAAGACTCCAAATATTTTTTTCTGTTCTCTTTCTCCTTTCTCTCTCCTTTCTTTTGGGTATTTCAATTACACATATATCAGTCCACCTGACATGGCCAGTTGAGGTCACTGATGATTTGAGATTTCTTCTTTTTTCTCTGTGTTTTGTTTTGGGCAGTTTCTATTGAGTTCATTAATCTTTTCTTCTGCAATATCTAACCTGCCACTAATCTTTTCCCATGTGTTTTTCATTTCAGACATTGTATTTATAACTCTAGAAGTTTTATTTGATTCTTACTTATTTTCCATGTTCTAATTAACTTTTTGAGCATAAGAAATATAGTTACAGCAACTGCTTCTCTGCTAATGTTAATATCTGTGTCAGTTTTGAGTTGATTTCGAAATGATTAATTTTTCTCCTCATTATGAATTACATTATCTTCTCTATTGGCTTCTAAGGTTATTTTCAATAGATGCCAGACATTCTTAATTTTAATCTGTTGGGTGCTGCATATTTTTTGTATTCCTTTAGACATTTTTAAGCTTTGGTTAATTTACTTGGAAATGATTGCTATTTTTGGATCCTACTTCTAAGATTTGATAGAAAAGACTGGATCATATTTAGTCCAAGGCTAATTATACGCTCAGTGCTGGGAGGCAAGACCCTCCTGAGCACTCTACCCAGGGGCCCATGAATTACAAGGATTCCCTGTCTGGTTCTCAGGAAGGCACACTATACCCATCCCTACATGAATGCCAAGTTTCATTCTCTCTAACTACAGGAGGCTCTTTCTTCAGGTGTGGGCATTTCCCTCACATGCATGCATCCAAGAGTTGGTATTTCCCTCACATGCATGCATCCAAGAGTTCCCTGCAGAATATTTGAGGGGGATACTCTGCAGATCTCTAGGCTTCTCTCTGTGTGTGGTTTTCTCCTCTCTGGTACTCTGTCATGGGAACTCCAGTCACCTTCAGCTCCCCAGCTTCCCAGCCCCATCTCCTTAGCTCAGAGTCTGCCAAACTCCTCTGGAGTTTCCAGTCCTGGTGCCATGGTGGGCAAACTTGCTCAAGGCAGTGAGCTGGGGCAGTCAGAGGGCTCATCCTTGCTTGTTTTCTGATAATTGTTTCCAATGATCAGAGACAATTGCCTCTGTGTCTTAAAAACCATGGTTATATTTCCCTAGGTTATTTTATTGTTATTATTCTGCCATAAAGGGAGGAAAATCTGGACCTTGTTCCTCCATCTTGGCATCTTGCTGGAAGTAGGAGTCCCTCAGGTGTAGCTGTTTCTACAGCTTCAGAATGGAGTTCTAGAACTCACAGCTTTGGAGATCAGATTATTCGATGACAGTGATGAAAGTAATGCCCCAAACCGGGTTTATTACACATATGGCATTTACAGTAAAAGTGCAGTCCTTGCTATCAGGACTACTTACTGGGGTCTTGTGAGGAAGGCATCACTAAGTCATGTGTGATTAGGGTCAATGACTTGGTTATGACCTGGATTCTCTCCATTTCTTCTTTCTTAGGTTTGACCCATCCAAGTCCTGCTTCAGGTTGGTCATCATGTCCCACTTGGTGTGTTGTCTCTAGGAGCCTGCTGATTGGGCGGGGTCCTCAGATACCCTCTGTGTTTATTCTGACCCAATTTCTAACCCATTAGGGATCATGCTTCAGGGCTCGTTTTCACCATACTCTTTTAAAACTTTGGTTTTTTTTTATTTAAGCCTTATGTTTTATATCACACCATTAGGTAGAACAAAGACAACTGTCAAACTATGATTTCTACTTTTATTTGTTGCATTCCACTGATACCCTGTGGTTCTCGTCTATGGGATACTCCAACTGCTAAGCTACACTAAATTCATTGTCCTTCTCAAGGCTGTTACCCTGACTCTAGTCTCAAATTTCCCAGTTCTCTTATTTTTTATTCATATTGGCCACATGGCCAGAGATTCTGTTTCCTTCTACACTACATCTATGTTGCTATCATGTTATCTCATTAAATATTAACAGCTTAATATCCAAATGTCTCTTTATTCTATCTTATTTTAAAAGTAAATGGGCACAAGAATAGGTCCTTTGAAACTGGTCACATTTTAGCGGAAATTGGACTGTACAAAGATACCTAATATATCTGACTTAATAATAAATACAGATATATTTCTATAGTTCAAACTCTTAAGTTTTCACTAAGTTGAATTACAACAGAAATAACCCATAAGTGGTTTTTGAAAGAGCATTTACTCACATTTTGGAAATCTTTAAACTACTATATCCAATTGTTTTAAGATTCTGTGACAAACAAAATAATTGTACTGTACATAGGAAAAAAAGTAACTGAAGTCCATATTGGCCATGAAAAAAATACATTACTTTGCTTCTGCCATAATACCATTATGTTTTTCTGATGCTCATAAACCAAGTAATGAGTCTCCTAAAGTTTAAAAAGTATTTAAGACCATTATGAAGATCTAGTTTACTAGTCAATTTGTTGCAAGAAGAGTTTGCATGACCTTCCTATAAAGAAAAGTTATTGTTTCAGATGATGAGGTCTATAAAAAGCTGCTTCCATGTAAAATTCCGGTCTTTTACCTTCTCACATTTGTGCTTTTGTTTGGGTCATAAAAAGTTAAGTACACCAAAAAAAAAAAAAAAATGCCACTAAATTTCAACAGTCACTATAAAAATACATTCTTAGTACTCTAGATTTCAAATGATACCACTGTCCATATGAAACTTGGTGCTGTTTTGTGTCCTAAATCCATCTTTTAGTCATTCAAGATTTTTTCTTAAATAAAATAAATTTTTAAAAGGAAGGATTTCTCTGTTTGGTTTTTGTACAAGTTATTTTCGGTCTTTAAAAAATTATAATCATTTATCAATTTATAAACAATTTTTTAAAAAATTATAATGATTTGGCTTAATGATAACCTTCTTAAGTCATCCCTATGGATTATCTATCTTCCCTTTTCATTTATTTCCTTACCATTTAACATAGCATGTTAATAACATATACAATAAATGATGATAATGTGACTATTACTCATGCTTCTGTATTGTGTTTTGATAAGAAAACTCTTATGTAAATAAAATATATATATAACACTTATGTATATATATACACACACACACATATATGTAACTATATACAAATATTCTTTAACAACCCCTTGCCTGCCTGAGGACTATCTCACTTTTCTAGGGTTATTAGGATGGTGAATGCTTCTTATAGAGTAAGGTTGACAAAACTCTTGGCCCAACTTAATGACAATCCAATGGCCTATGGCATCCTGCTTCCATCTTTGCATCTAGTGCCATGATTGATCTGCAAGCTGTGACATGAAGCGGCCACAGTCTTTTCTGTCTAAAGAGGACCCATCTGAGACAATGAAGTGCTATAATTTGCTCAGGGTCACAGGGATCGGAAAAGGCAGAGACTGGGTTTGAATTGTGATTTGAATCAAAGCCTCTTAAATTTAGAGGGAGAGAAGATCTAAGGGTTAGTTCAAGGAAGTGATTCCCATTATTATCTTTCTCCTTGTCTTGCAAGGCCCTATTCTGGAATTCTGCCTGATGTGATTCTTCTTTTGAAGCTTTTCTCCAATTGAGAGCAAGAGATACCTTCCCTTCAAGGCTAACTCAACCTGAATTCTTTCAGGACAACATCAGGGACACCTATGGACAGACAGGAAAGGGATGATGATGTTCATTCCTAAGACTCTCAAAAGAAGGAATGCGCCCACACATACATCAGCAGCCAGCTCCTGGGAAGGGTTGTTAAGGGCTGGCCCTCAAGAGCTGTGATGTCCCAGGTGAGAAAGAAGGCAGTTCTGTAGCTGAGACCATAGCAGTGGAAACAGAATGATAAGTGAGAGGCTACATGAAGGCAGATGTTGGAAGCTCTAACAAGAAGAGAGGATACAACTGCATGACAATGCTGAGGGTAGTACGTGTGGTGCCTACGGTCCTAGCCTGAGAATTCTCCGCAGCCATGTGTCTTATTAACATTGTTTTGAAGAAAGTGAACTCTAGATAGTGATTTATGTATATCTTAAACCCCAGGCTTTGAATTAAATGAGTGAAAAATGGATGGCAGAGGCCCTTTGATAATTTCATTTCTTGATATTTTCTTCATATGACCTCATTCTAGATGGTTACACTTTTTTATGTGGTAAAATAAGTTAGCTCATGTAATGGCGAGTGACCAAACTCAAGAATTCTTTGCTAGGGTGAATCCTTTTCTACCCAAAATGAGGGTCATGGAAATTTTCTGTTAAAACCAATCAGGGATAGCCCATGTTTATAAGAATTCAGAGAAAAAGGCTCTCCTAATCTCCTTCCCCATTGTACATTTGCTTTAACATTCTGGCCAAAGAGACTTAGGAATACTATTCTTCTCTGTAAGCCCATGGGTTAAAAATGAAAGAGGTTCTTTTCCTTTGAGGAGAGGACCAACTACAACATTATAGGGATTCACATGGGTTTTGATACAAAATGCTTGGGTATTAGCTCTCGTAACAGTCAACAATAGAGCTTTGAAAAGCATCAACATGTCACAATCTCCCCTGAAAACAAAATAGCTCAGCTACATACCTAGAATGGAAAGTATATCACAGCATTTTCAATGACTATACTTACATCTATCCATCTATATTTTGTAGTGATTTTCAAGGACTCCTGAGCCCTTGAGAATTTTTAAAAGGGATACCTTTCTATGTCCAAGAGTCCAATGTAACTGGTCTTTCCCTAACATTCTCAAAGCCTGTATTGGAATTGCACATCTCAAAATTGGACGTCTAATCCTTTCTAAGGACGTGCTTATAACTCCAGATCTCTTCTTTACGGTAATGAACTAGTCATACCTTCCAGCTCCCTGCAGCCAAGTTCTGCAGGGCGCCTGCTGCCCCTTCCAGCGTGTCTGCGTTTGAGCACTCAGAGAGCAGTGTGAGGTAGGGTTTGACTATAGATGGGTGCCACAGCATCTGGATCCCTTTTGGTGGTTCTGCACAGTCTGGAAGAGGTCCTACTCCATCCCACTGGTGGAAGAAAAATAAGAGAGTAAACACCTTTAACATCGTTACACTTCCCAACTTTGTCTTCTGTAAATATAGACAAAAACAAAAGCAGGGTGTCATAACATTTGGTGAACATCTATGGCAGATAGGGTAAAGCCTTACTAGACCAAAACCAGGACATCCACACCTGCCCACCCAGAGCCTATGATGGAAAGTGGAATGTGGCAGAGCGTGTACATAAGTAACTGTAATTGACAGTAGAATAAATGTATAAGTTCTCTAAGAATGGTGCCAGCACATTTCTATAAAAGGAAGAAGAAATATGTTAATTTTGGTGGGCAGAATGGAGAGCATTAAACAACAAGGCAATGTATCTTACAGTTAGCATACTACTAGCATAACACGGTACACATTAATAATCAAATACCCTCACTTCTTAAACCTAAATACCAACTGATAAATTCTTATATATAACTTAAAAAATACCTATTTTTGTTTGCTTTTGCATTCTATCATTGCATTACAGGCATCAAACGGTTGTCAGAATGGACACAGAAGAGAAAATTGCTGTGGTTTATTAGATGCATTGACCTAGCTAAATACAAATTAGATCTTACAGCAGTTCTAATAGTTCAGTTTGCTCTGAATTGGATCTAATGGATAATAGGAGAACATGTAATTAAAAATTAATGCCAATAATTTAAAAACTATCGCTTATTGAGCAAGGGAGTATCAGTAGACCATTAAAATGATAGTTATGAAGACTACGCTGTAGCAATGCGGACAAATAATTATGATAAAAAGTGAAATGAATAAAGCAGGATGCAGAGTAGTGAGGGGTGTGGGCTTTATACCATGTAAAATGCACCAGGGAAACACGTATGACCATAAAATCTTCTTAACAAAATGGTTATGTCTTTCGTTTTTTCTACATTTCAAATTTTGTTACATTTTTATTTTTTTAAATGTTGTGATTCTGGGGGCGCCTGGGTTGCTCAGTGGGTTAAGCCTCTGCCTTCGTTTTGGGTCATGATCTCAGGGTCCTGGGATCGAGCCCCGCATTGGGCTCTCTGCTCAGCGGGGAGCCTGCTTCCCCTCTCTCTCTGCCTAGCTCTCTGCCTACTTGTGATCTCTCTCTCTCTCTGTCAAATAAATAAATAAAATCTTTACAAAAATAAAATAAAATGTTGTGATTCTGATCTACTTAAAAATAGTGATTCTTGGGGCACCTGGGTAGCTCAGTTGTTAAGCATCTGCCTTCGGCTCAGATTGTGATCCCAGGGTCCCCAGATAGAGCTCTGCCTGGGGCTCCCTGCTTGGTGACAAGCCTACTTCTCCCTCTCCCACTCCCCTGCTTGTGTTCCCTCTCTCACTGTATCTCTCTCTGTCAAATAAATAAATAATATCTTTAAAAAAAATAGTCTGATCTTTGATCACACATAGTCTTTGTCTTTTGGGAAAAATGGAGCCAACAAATATAATGAGGGTAGAAATGAAGCAAATTATATGTTCAGAAAAAATACTCCAACATTCACTGCTGAGAAAAATCATAGTAACACAAAATAATCCTTTATAATTCAGGACGGGAGCATCAAGTTATTTAACTGCTTATTTGTGTTTCTTAATGGTTACTTAAGATATAGTCTAAATGACATATACTAAACCTTCCTGCAGATATTCGTGTAGGTACATACACGTGCATGAGTGTGTTTGTGTATAAATACAAAAATTACAGCTATATTTCAAAATCTGTGTTTCTTGGTTCTGAAAATTTTACTGGACTATAGGCTTATTTCATCTTTGTAACATAAAAATGGAAGAGTTGATGAAAATGTAAAGTTACTTAACTATCACAAGTCATTTTCATTATTTATTATTATATATTCATTATATATATATTATATATATTCATTATATATATGATATATATTCATTATATTCATTATTTTCCATGAGAAAAATTAAAAACTCTCATCTTCTTTTTCTCATTTATGATACAACTTAAGGCCAAAGCTCAGAGATGAATATCCCATGGGCAGAGGTTGGACATACCACGAAAGGTCATTTTCTATGAGAGTGTCCCTCAATTTTAACTCTGTAACAAGGACACTCAAGATGGAGGAATCTGCTTGTTCTTTAAGCCCAAGCCACTTCAAACCATTCTGAAATGTCTTTGCACCTGCGCAAGCGTGAAACCAGCAGGTCCCTTTTAAATACAGAAAATAACAGAATGGGATGCGAACGGTCTTGTCACGTGGCTCCCTGCTCATGCGTGCAGCTGGGCTCACTACCCTGGATAAAGCAGGGCTAATGCTGGCTTGGCCAGGGAAAACAGCTTGGGTGTTGAATCTTTCTGCTGGCACAACAGGAGATGGTAAATTCTTTATTTTTTTTTCTTAAGATTTTACACTTATTTGAGAGAGAGAGAGTGAGCGCAAGTGCGCGCGCATGTGCGCATGAGCAGGGGGGCGGGGCAGAGGGAGAAGCAGACTCCCCGCTGAGCTGGGAGCCCTATGTGGGGCTCCATCCCAGGACCCTGAGATCATGACCTGAGCTGAAGGCAGATGCATAACCGACTCAGCCACCCAGGCGCCCTGGAAATGGGAAATTATTTCATGTGGGCTTTTCCCCATTATTTATATTACCATCTCCTTAAGATTTTAAAGCTATGGCGTTCATATAAAGATGTGATGATATTCAGAAAAATCAGACTATGCACTTAGAACTCAAGGGGATGACATTTCCGTCTCCTGCAGGGCGAGCTCCCTCAACAGCAGGAGTCGGGCAGAAGCGGTATTTGCACACTCATCACAGAACGTGAGGGCCGACTGGAAGAGCAGCAAGAAGCGGCTGTGTGTCATTTGCTGGGTTTCATCTTATTCTCCTTTCCTAACTTCTGCCCAATAAAATAGGATAATTGGTTGAATCAGTAGACAATTTTCTTCGGCTCTGACATGTGATCTATGTAGCTCTTAAATACCTTTCACTACGGTCCTTTCTTAATAGCTACAGAGAGAACCTGAAGGAAATAAAAGGAAAACTGATGTGAATACGGGTAATCTTTGATGGCACCTAGAAATGGAGTTCAAAGGGGAAGTCTCTGTTATTTTAGAACATTGATGGTACCCTGGTATGTCGATACTGGAGATGAAGAGTTATTTCAAAGCCAGTCAATGTATCTGGCCTTTATCTGGGTACATTATTTCCAACTTTTGCTGAGTTAATAGGGAAAGAATTATCAACTGTCCATGAAAAATAGATTTTCACCACCTATAAAAAGACCAGAAGTCTTCTCGAAGAGAGTGTTAGCATGCCCAACACTACATTGCCTGGAAAATCAACATCAATGGGACCCCAGGGTGCAGGTGACATCAGGATCTGACTTAGCTGGTAAAAATTCCACACATGCAAATTTCTAGTGCTAAGCTTCTTCTAGACTGAGGATCTATGAGAAGTCATGGGATCTGCAACTTTTTCAGCAAAGTAGACATATGCCATCTATAAATGTAAATATGAGATGCATGTATCCTAAAATTTGAAGTGAAGGGACCAGAGCTTTCTCAATTTCCATCTTTTAAGGGCACAGCAAGACAAGGTCATTTGTGAAACAGGAAGACAGCTCTCAACAGACACCAAATCTGTGAGCACCTTCATCTTGGCCTTCCAGCCTCCAGACCTGGGAGAAATAAATGTCTGTTTAAACCTCCCAGTCTGTACTGCTTTGTTATGGCAGCCTGAGCAGATGAAGGAGTAATCACGGTAAGCACTAAGGGAATTCGGCGTCATAGGGTCCTTGAGCACCTCCACTCACAGCCCTCTAGAATTCTCTCTGTTCTTAACTTCTCATCCAGATCTCAGGAAGCTTGGTTCAGGAATCTCCCCATGACCTACCTTTCACTTATTTTTTCCATTACTTACGTTTTAAAGGAGCTCTGTCCTTGACATGCCAATGCCCCCCTCGGGTAATCCCGTAGTCTTGTTTTGTTTATATCTTTGGTGATACATCCCTAAAAGCCAGTATAATACAGTAATTCTCCACGAAAGGATTTTATCATCCAAGGGGACAACTGACAATGTTGAGACATTGTGGATTGTCACAGCTGGAGGAAGGGGTACTACTGGCATCTAATGGGTAGAGGAATGCTGATAGAACCCTACAATGCACAGGACAGCCCCCACAACTGAGACTTATTCAGTTCAAAATGTCAAGAGTGACAAGGCTGAGAAACCCTGACCTAGTAGTATAAAACAGAGTATTTTTTTTAAAGATTTATTTATTTCTTCTAGAAAGAGAGAGAGGAGGAGGTGGGGCAGAGGGAGAGGGAGAGAGAGAATCCCAAAGAAACTCCCCACTGAATGCAAAGCTCCACGCAGGACTTGATCCCATGACCCTAAGACCATGACCTGCATCCAAATCAAGAGTCGAATGGCAAACCATCACAGCCACGCAGGCACAGAGTACTTATTAATGGCATGAAGCACTGAGTGGTAAAATGTCAATAAGGAAAGTAAATGGGAAGCCTATGTTGGAGTTTTAAGTCTGCAAAGTCACTCAAAGTAGAAGAACAGCATTTTTAGGTGATAGGCTATATTTCAGAGGAGACAAGCAGCGCAGGAGGAGAATCTCATTCATCCATGGGCAGTGACCAAGGAGAGTTGCTGCATAAACACGGGCGGCTGTGGCCTTGCCGCCTTGTGTGACTTGCTGCTTGGAGGACATGAAATCTCATGTCTTGAGTCACCAAGCTCGCGACATATGGTGACATGAAGGCACAGTGAGGTCAGCCGTGAGGAATGAGCAGCAGCTCAAATAAGCAGATGGTTGGTGAAGAAGTGGTATTAAGCAGTGAAGGAAAAAGCATGCTTACTAATAAAATGGAAACTGGAAGAAAGTCAACCCATGATATTAAGAAATGAGAACTTAGAAAGCACCAAGAATGCCATGAAGGGCAGATCCATCCATTACGGTAAATTGAATCAGCTGTCACCGCCACCCGGCGTGATTCAGACACAGTTTGGCTTACGTCCCCAGATTCATTTGGTCTCGAGAGTTCACTTTTAAGAATTTATCTTGGAAGAGCGATTAAGGGTGTGCGCAAGATTTAGCTACGCAAGTTTATTACAGTATAGTTAGTTAAAACTGGGAAGCAACCGCATTTTCTGATCGTCAGGGAGTGGTTCACACATCACGGTACAGCCCCGCAGTGCGATTCCTGGCAGCCCTCTCTCCATTCTGCCGGCGACAATTTGCTGGCAAGGAGAAAGGTCATGCTGAGTCACGGGATAAACTCTTGTATGACAATACGCAGAGTGAGACGAGTGGGTGTCACGCCCACACCTGTTCTCCCCATCCGTGCTGTGCCAAGGTGGGCGGCGGGGGCGGTCACTGAGGGCAAGTAATCAGGGGCTGCGCTGTTGGCAGAGAATTTGCCAACAGTGAAATAACTCAAAGCCAATTTTTCATTACCGTGCGCAGACGACTTTCAATAAATTCAGTAATAAAGGATTTCCCCTTCCAGGGACAGAGAGCTCTTGCTGCACTCCGAGGCATGCGACTGCATCCCCTTTCCCCTCAGTTAAGAGAACGCCCTGGGGTCATGGTGGGGCAACAAATATGCTACACTTCCTGCTCGTTTGCACTCCGGGTTTTAACATGACCCCATACAGACCATGGTGGGAAGGGGAAAGGTGCGGAAAAGGATACTTCCCCCTACCCTATCTTCTTTATGCCTTTCCTGCTCCTGGTCGATGGACGTGAAAAACCATCGTGGACCATCAGAAGGAGGAATTATCCCAAAGAGGAGAATACGCTAGATCTTAGAGCCACTGAAGACCACAGATCAGGGCTGCCATCCACCTTCACATTAGCAGGAAGGACACTTACCTACTCTCAGGACACTTAGCAACTCTAAGATTTTGGCTGTCTGACATGCGCCCTAATCCATACTCAGATCAATGTAGTCAACCTGTACTTTGAAGGGTTAAGCAAAGCTGTGCATAAATATGGAGAGAGAAGATGGGAAAAGATATCTGCCTGGTACAAATCGCAATTGTGGCTCTGTCTAGGAGGGGGTGGTAGAGGTTTGCGTATTCCTTTCCTCTTACAGCTTATTGCTATTTTACTCATATATAATTTTCATGTTCTATATTTGTGCATTTACATGCATGCTTATATTTGCTTATAATTAACATCCATTTTGTCCAAAATAAGGAGAAACTTCTTTAAAATTCTAATCTCCAGTGTGATTCAAAACAGCAAGAAAATTCACATGTGTGCCTTGGGATACTGATCACTGTTGAGTGTCGGGGTCTGGTTTCTGGGCCAACAGCAACCATAGGATGCTCACGCATTAGTGATACCAGATACAAAGTTCTGGGAGGAAACCTTTCGGGCAATGGGATTTCGTGGCATCTAATACGATTTAGGTGTCATGCGCTAACACCTTCAGAACAAGGCACAGTCAGAAGTATTACTTCTCCAGGAGAACCTTGAGATGCACCTGGACACACATGAATCCCAAGTCCTCAAATGACTGTCATGACACAGAATGCTTGTTATGTGTGGTGGTCCTTCTAGAGGCAGCAAGGTGACTAACATAATAAGATGCAGCACTGTATGAGAACCTGGGTAACAGTTTGAACCACAAATGGAAAAGAGAAGGTCTACAGAACATTCTGGGCCCACAGTGGCTGCTGGAGGTAAAGCGTCATCAAGAAAGAAATGGACGAGGTTGGAACAAGTCACAGCTGTGGACTTCTACTCGAAACACCTCCCCAGCAAAAGGTAGAGGGTGCCGTGAACCCCAAACTAAGTGTCACTCAGCATAGCTCATTCTGGGTGTTGGGCTAGAGGTCAATGATAGAATCGAGACTCACCCAGTCCCTCCCCTTAGCAGATCCCTTCTCCGTGGGAGTCAGCTACTAGAGCAGATCAGCACTAAAGGGGAAGTTCAATAAAACCAGGTGAAGGATTAGAGGATGAGTAACTCTTTACTTGGAAGAAGTCTTGGGCGGATGTAGGTGATGTTTTATTTGGTCTTAGAGGATTATCTTCCAAGTAGTGGAAGAAGGGAGTAGAAGGCCAGAAAGAGGAAAAGCATGTACAAAAGCTCAGAGGCTGGTCTATGGGACAAAGGACAGGCCAGGAAAGCATGCAGGTGGACAGCCCTGGTGGTTCTGCCAAGACATGTCCATTATCATGGAAAAAATAAGAGGGTATTAAAAGTGTTGTGCAGAATCCCATTACTATGCTTTTGCGTCTAAAATATCATGGTGATACGATAAATGGAACTTCCTGCTGTTCCATGCGTTTGGCATCCACAATGTAAGCAAGAAGTGGAAACAGCAATAATACTTACTCTTAAATTGAGCACAACTCACTGAACTGTGAAACAAAGATTATCAGGAGAGCCAAAGTCAACCATAGATGACCGAGTCATCTTCAAATTCTGACAGGTTTATGTCCTCACCCACATGGAGACACATATATCCACACAAACTACAACATTCAGAAGCGATACTCAAGCAGAAAAGAGAAGTTCTAGGTTCTAGTACATCTTATTTGTTTTGCTTTGTTTTTTCTTTTTTCTCAGCAGTTCCTCTGCACTGTCAAGTTCACACTGAGTGGGTCTTGAAGGCTCGGGTCTGCTCTGGCCAGCAGCCAGCAGTATTCTTGACCCTGAATTCACTTTGAGTACCACCAATCCCAGGATATCATCCCAGGAACCTTGGCCATATGCCAAATAGAGAAACAAAAGATGCTTATTTCTACAAAAGGTGGAAAAGTAAATGTAGCAATTTTGTCTGCTTGCATTTCCCTGGACCCCAATCTTCGTAATGCTGTCCCCATCCCTGCTGTGCCCAGTGCCTGGCACGGAGCCCTGCTAGAAGGCAGTGGAGACCCTGACAGGTGAGATGTGCCTCTTGGCATGTGACGTGTAGATGGTTTGGTGGGGTGGGGATGCGGTCAGCCTGAAAAGGGCTAGAGAGACAAGCAATTTCCTATAATTTGGCAACAGGCACTGAACACAGAGTCAGAAATTAATAAATTTGCAAAGCCATTTTGGATCAGAATACGATGCCCAGAAATGTTAAATCCTTCTACACTTGGGGGCTCGTAGTCAGATGGTTCCAGGATGATTCGATAGCAACCATTTCTTTCTTTAAAAAGAATATTTTATATATTTATTTGAGAGAGAGAGAGAGAGCCCACACGAGGAGGGAGGGAGAGTGACAAGCAGACTCCTCACTGAGCATAGAAACCCATGTTGGGCTCGATCCCACAGCCCTGAGATCATGACCTGAGCTGAAATCAAGAGTTGGATGCTTAACTGCCTGAGCTACCCAGGTGCCCTAATAGTAACCATTTCTTGAATTAAGAGCACAAAGGAAGCCTATTTTTGTATCATGTATTTTCTTGAATTATTCTAATTAAGAATCTAAAGGATAAAGTCTCTGAGATTTTTTATTGTAACTAAATCTGACCTTTATAGTCTCACAGCATTTTCCTCAGGTATAGAATTAACAATGCCAAAGGTAAGAATCAACATAAATTTCTGGGATACTGCAAGCTCCAGAGGCAATCATTAAACTAATTATGCTTTTTATCACTTTGACTTCCTGGTAAAACCTCTGGCTCCTCTGTCCTAGGAAGTATGTGTTGGGATTTGACAACCTCTCATCCTACAGAGCTCCATTCTTGGATACTTCTCTCTGGGCATCTTAAATTTAAGAGAAGAGAATGAATAAGCATACATTGACTTAATCAGTTCCTGTTTTCTAAAATATTATTTTCTAAATGGTATTTGAAAGGATTACAAATGTAATGCCTATTAGAAAATTCGTAAATACCCAAGTACAAAGAGAATCACCATCCTCGCTCTTTGATGTTACTGTGCTTTCTCTAGAAACACATAATATACATACAGATACAAATATATAAAAATATACCTATTTTATACTTGCATGTGACACACATATGGCAAAATCGGCCAGGTTTTACCAACATCCTAGCTATCGCTCTCTCTATATATTCTTGCTTTTCTGTTATTTTTCTTCATTTCACTTTGTAATATATAATTCTCTCCAATAACTAGATATTCTTTGAAAACCTGACTTTATGAGCAACAGAGACTCCAGAGAATGGATATCTGACCATCTTGAAAGCTGTAAACTTAGAACTTTCTGGAAGCTTCTAGGTGAGTTACATGGTCTGCAAGCACTGAAGGCAAAGATGGGGATGCTTTTTGTCCAGGACAGGCCTGGGGACATTTCCATTTCTCACCTTGCTGCAATCTGTTAACAGTGATGAATCAGGGCCTTGGTTCCTCCTCTCACTTGAGAGAGCTGACCTTTAATTTCTTTAGACTATTTGGAATGGCCACCTGCGTTCCCGAAGTGCAGAGCACATTCTCCCTGCTGAGACCCCAGGCTGGAGCAAGTGCCCATCCTTCCCAGCAAGTGGCGCCATCTAGATTTAGTTCTCTCCGGGGGACCAGTGGGGGGAGGCCAAGCAGTGTGCCGGTGTCACCCTATCTCAGTCCTCCATGTCCAGTGCTCTCCTCCCCATCTCCAGACCAGTCCGTGCTGCCTCCCTTCCATCGGTTTTAAATGCAAATGCTTTTTACTCTTGACTCTTTTTAAATATACTGAACTTGACAGACACGAAATGACTTGCAAACAGACATAGCTCCTATCTGTTTACATTAAAATTTTTCAGAAAGATATGTTTGTATTATATTAGAGCACAGTTTAGTCCTTTACAAAACTATCACTTGACTGAAACCATAAGTTTGAAGTTTCCTTATAAACAACAATATTCTACTGTATTTAAAAGTGGTTGTTTTGGCAGAACTTTCTAAGAGATCCTTTTTGTTTCCTTAAAAGAATATCATGAGAAAAAGATGGGATTAATGACCCTTATAAATCTTCACTTAGACTTTTGGCAAAAATAATAAAACTGCATTAATCTCTTCATCTTACTCAACTTAGAAAATAGCTCATCGATGTCATAAAATATGGCTCAAAATACAACATTCTAAGGTGGGAAGTTGTTCATTGTAAGATCCTATGGAAGCAGCTAACCAGCTTGGAAGGAGGGCTATCTTTTGGAGGGATGTCCATGAATATTCTCTTCTGACTCCTGACTTCTCTGGACCCAATCAATACCTAATCCCACCTATCACTTGAAGGGCTTCAGGCTGTGTGAGCATACCTTGCCAGTGTTGGAGAAAGGGCTGGGTGTTTGGGGCCGAATTTTACTGATGTGACACCAATGACTGGTGTGGGGGTCCTTGGAAGGACGGTCCTTAAAGTTCAAACAATAGACTGGAGAGAAAACCGTGAAATCAAGCTCAGTTTAAAGTTTTGCTTTTGTTTTTTTTAAAACCAGGGCTAACATGTTAGTACAATTTCCCAAATCTGCTTTCCAAAGTTATCTGGGCCTGTCCTGGAGATTCTGAGTCTGTAGGAGGTGGGTGAGACCCTGGGGGCTTATGATCACTGGACAGAGGGGGAAGAACCACATCCCTACCCATATGCTATTTTCAGTGTTTATTCTGCTCATTCACTTTCTGGGACGAAGCAGTGAAGGGTCAGAGCCCTCTGGGATACAGTAGTGCAGCACGAAACTGTGAGAAGGACCCATTATACCTTTGTTAGGCCATGTATCACTTCTCTGATATTGAAAGAGTTAGGAAGCCATCATGGTCTGGGTAGTGCCGGGAAGGAAGACTGAGGTATCTGACATTATTTGGTACAATGCCTGGCACATAGTAGACATTCAATAAATACCTGCTTGTTAACCATTGCATTCACCTGATGGGAGGTTTTTAAGTGGCTGAATTAGGAACTACGGCTCAAACCTTTCAGAAGACTCAGGGAGACAGTGGACACACAGCACTGATCCATGACGGGAGAGAAAGCAGGGTTGGGAGCTTCTCAGACTGGATGGTGACTATCAGAAAGGCAAATGGCATATGTATGTTTTAAATTAAAGGTGTGATTATGCTGGAACATACAGATCTAAAAATTGTAGATGTTCCTGGAGGAGCCCTCAGGGGCCACAAACAGCAAGAGGACTAGATCCTAAAAAATGCAAACACGAATGCATTCAAGTTATATTTAAGAATGGATTCCCACGAATCCTTACTCCAAACAACATAGCTTCCCTAATCCTTCCTCAGAGCAAAATGATTTTGAACATACTTTGAAAAATTATGTGCTGTGATCTGAACAGATACTTCTGCATATTTATGTTGAATTAAAAACCTGCCAGGAGAGAGTGTTGTGAGTTCTGTCCTGCTTTCTTATTTGTCGATACCTGAGGAGAGTCATATCTTGGGTCGGTAGGATCTTTAGTGGCTGGTATATGAACACAGTGTCCAGGGGAAGGTTGAACGCATGGTCATATGTCCAGGAAGGTTGGACCGGTGACCCCACTGTCCAGGCCACAGTAAAACAAGACAACCTCCGTAGCTGGAGTTTAGGGCTGGCAGCTACTACTCATACTATTCCTTTACCTGGGGGACCACTGGGTGAAAGCTTCTGCCTTCCAGAGGCTCCCAGGGTAAGGACTAGAGGCTGTCATGATTCTGCTAAGGCTGAGAGTAGCTGCCTACTGGCCTTTACTGCACTGCAGGCAGCCTATTTACGGCAGCTCGAGGTGAAGTCCATCCGTTTTGAAGAGATCTCTCCAGCTGGACAGCTTTGTGAATTTATCAGAATTGCGCCCCAAGGCCTAGCTCCTAATGTCATTCTGTTGGAGAATTGTGATTCTGAGCTCCCCCACTTGTAACATTAAGTGCAAGGTTACATACCAAAATGGTTCAAAACATGCAATGAACAATGTGTTAGGTTTTTGTGCATTTCTGCTCAGGTTCTCTTCTGACGTCACACCGACTGTGTGCATCTGTACCACCGGCCGGGCACCCCGCCTGTCCCTGGCAGGGTCTCCATCAGTGTGTGGACCAACACCCGAGGAACTCGTGCCCGGGGTAGACACTACAAGCTGGGATCTTAGAGCCTGCCTGGGACTCGTGAGACCTTTTCGAAGTTCCTGTCTGGGCTGGGCTGCGGGACAGGGGGGCAGCACGTGATGCTCCCCATCTGAACCATGAGAGCCCCACGGGAAAACTGTGCAGATGCGCGTGTGATTTTACCTCGCGTGGGAAGTATAGAGCCCCGTATCTGTCCGAGTGGAAGAAACAGTAATGCTGTCATTAGGGAAGGGGTCACTGCACGCCGCGGCGAGCCACCGGCATTACCTGATCTTGGGATTTCTTTTTCTTCTTCTTCTTGCCCCAGCACCCGGAACTCTCCGTGTCTTTGCCATTGGCCTCCCCACAGAGCAGCCCGTCCAGCTCATCCGTGCCCATGTGCTGTCCCTGAGACGTTTCTGCTGCCAGCCGGTATGACAGGTTCCTTAAAATGCACACACAGTTTTCAACGGTCTGGAGAACCCAAAAAAAGAAAAAGAAAAAAAAAAGGAAAAGAAACAGAGGAGGAATGAATAAAAACTAACCAGCACTCCTCTACCCAGGAAAGCACATCCCTGATTCTTTCTGGAGACATTAAGCTCCTGACTCCTGCAGGCTCCCTTGACAGCGATGGTGGAAAGAATTGAGAGAAGCCTGAGAAGGTCCTGAAAAGCTTTTCTTATCCATGCTAGTTACTTTTATAAACAGCTGTCATTGCTGACTGGAGTTCACCAGTGAGCGGTTAAGAATCCACAACATGGGAGAGGTCCCAGATATGGTGCACACATGCCCTGCTCCCCCCTGGGACTGGGGCTCAGATGGCATACTCACATGCCCGTCAGCTCGGGGAGGGAGACCCTAGTATTTCCCACCCACTAGGGTGCTTTCTGGGAGTAAAAGGAGATACGGATATAAAGCTGTGGGGTCCCAGGCAAACCGAGTGCCAGGATCACCGGGGGCATGAACGTTCCCACGCCCCTGGTTTGTTTGGAGACGGCTGGAGCTCCTGCTTTCCTAGTATGGGGCTCACCGGGTGCTTGAGGACACACACTGCGGGGCTGGACACCTGTAAGGCCCTTGATCTCCATGTGTTGGCTGTGTGACTTGGACAATATACCCATCATCGGACTCAGTAACTTCCTCTGTAAGATGGTCATAAGAGCACCCGTGTCTTGGCTTGCTGTGTGGACCAGGGGAGCCGAGTATGCATGAACCGTGCCCCCTGCCCCCAGGGTCCACATCCATGTCTGTGACCTGTGAAAAGGCTGGGTTGTGTGGCCAGGAGGAATGGAGGCTGCAGACAGAATGGTGGCTGTTCACCCGCTGACCTTCTGTTGGGGAGACTGTCCTGGATTATCCTGGTGGGCCCCTGAGGGTCCTATACGTGAGAGAGGGTGGCAGAGGAAGTGCGGTGAAGTGGTGGGAGAAGGTGTGACCTCCTTGCGGGATTTGAAGATGGCGGAAGGGACCACAGCCACAGCCAAGGAATTGTGGGCGCCTCTAGAAGTGGGAGAAGACGAGAGAACGGATTCTCCCCTGAGCTTCCAGAAGGAACGCAGCCCTAGCGACATATTGGTTTTAGCCCAGCAAGACCCACTGGGAACTCCTGAGCCATAAAACAGTAAGATAATCAGTTTGGGTTGTTTTAAGCCACCATGTTTCTGGCAACTTGCTAGAGCAGCAACAGGAAACCAACCCAGTGTTTACATATTGAGAAGTGCTCCTGGTTCGCAGTAAACACCATATGAGCCCTCAGACCAGAAACAGTGGTCTAGACGGCCCTGCTGGCAAATCTAGAACATAGGACCAGGGCCCACGAGTCTAGGTTTGAGGCCTGGCTCTGCCGTTTCAGGAGCTATGTGACCTTGGGGCCAAGTGCTTAATCTCTCTGTGCCTCCAGGTCCTTCCAAAGACCCTTCCTCTGAAATGCCATCACATGGGAGGTGAGGCTTCACACATGAACTTCGGATCAACCTTTTGACCTTTGTCCCACAACTGATGAACGGTGGGAAGAGTAAAAATATACCCAATTTAAAAAAAGTCCCAATGGGGAAAAAAATTGAACGGAGCTAAGTTTTATTTAAAAGCTTGCCAGTTTGGTTATGGCTTCTCAGGCTTCTGCCGTGTGCAGCAGCAAGTGAGACAGAGAGCATGGCTCCGTTTCACAGGTCAAGGGGACGAGGCCGCTGGTACAGAGGACCACCTCTGTCTGGTCCTGGGTCCAGCCTGGGGTGGGGGAGCGGGGGCCACACTGCTCTCCTCCCAGGACAGGAATCTGGGCCAATCTGTGTGTTTGCCTTGGCTACTGGGGGGCAGGACAATCAACCAGGAAAACTGGTTTCCAGGATCTGTCTCTGGAGCCTTTGCCATTCCAGATCTGTCTTGTCAGCTTTTTAAGGTTTCATGGCAGCTAATCCCACAGGCCTTGAGTCAACTTGATTTTCTATTTCAAGCATCCTCTCAGCATCAAAAAAGGAACCGGCATGAAAGCAGGTAAACACAGGACGATGCATGAAAGAGAGAAAAGTCTCTCCCTGAAAGGAAATGTTATGGCATAAGTCAGAACGATTTTTAAATCAGCTCAAACTGATTTTTCTTACATCAAAGACTTGGGAGAATCAACTTCTTTCTCAGCCTGCTGTTCGTCTTCCCCGGGGGCATCTCCGTGCCTCTGTTTAACAAATGACTACCGGGGAACACATCCACAGCCATTTCCAGAAATGCTTTATAATCTACCCGTGGCTGGGGGCCATGTGGGAGAAGCTGGAGGGGGAGAAGTGGGGGTGGCGGAGGGAGGGGGCTGCAGAGGAGAGGACAGGACGGGACGGGCGAGGGAGTCGCCGGGCCTGAGCTGCTCTCTCTAGCCAGGCCTGCCGTGGAAGGGTCACCCACTCGAGCTCTTCTCTCTATGGGAGTGGGGAAAGAGCACAGAAAAGCAAGGCGGCTACTGCCCTTCTCTGGGACACCAGGAGAAGGCACACGGCCCCTGGTGGCTCTGCTTTGGACATCCATTGCTGTCACCAGTGCTTTTAGCCGCTCCTCTGGGACACAAGCATCATTTTGACTCCTTATTTTCTATCACAAAGGGCTGATTTGGAAGTTGTCTGTGGATTGCACTACGGTAGGGTAACCCATTCAGCAAACAGTCCCAATTACAGGTGCTGAGCTGAGTTTGCATGGATTCTAGGCCCTTTAACACTGGCCTTTAAGAGAATGTGTGCTCCTTCCTCTTCTACCTTGTCCTTGTAAAAGCTAATATGGGACCAGGCAGAGGGCCAGGTGGGACACTGGGGGACCATAATATGTTAGACCTTCATGGAACGTTCTGGCCAGAAAGTCACTACTAAGTCACTTGGGACTTCTGGTCCATTCAGAAGCTGTAACGATCCTCTTCATCCTGAAGTTGGGGGTACCTGGGGACAGTCCCCAGTGAGCACGAGCGGGAGGTGACACACCCACACAAGCCTGGGTCTCCTGCAGCTTCATCAGAAATCACCGTGTCTTCTCCCTGCCGCCCTCAACACTCCAAGAGATTCCAGGTTCCTCCTTTGAATACAACGTGGACATTAAATGAGGGGGTCTCCCAGGGGCCCCAGGGGTCTAGCCGTCTACCACATCAGAAAAGAGGCGTGGGGATTCCCAGCACTTTGTTTCGGGACCATGCTTCCGAAGGCTACCTTCCCACCAGTGTTGGCCTGGGCACCTGGCCAAGGCAAGAGGCGGTGGAGTCCGATTTTATTTTCAACCCCAAGGTCCAGTCTTAAAGCTCTCTTTGTATCCATCCCAGTAGGAGTCTTCGGATCCCGATGCTGTAGTTTGTACTGTTCTGAATGTGGAGATCCTGGGCATGGCAGCCTTCCTGAATTACCTCCTGCAGCTCGTTTAAAGATCTTTGGTCTATTATGTTAACAAGCATCTGTAAATACTCAAGATATCTCGACTGGTCAAGTTTTTTTAGGGACTTAACTTTCTTATCAGCGATATTAAAAGTTCTAAAATGGCTATAAAGGGTGTTTACAAGTGGGGTTGATTAAATTTTAGTGCTTCATGTTCCGTCTTCGAAACCGGTAACACTTGCAGTCAGTTCACGGATGCTCGTGTAACTCGCCGGTGGTGACCGGATGGCAGACCGCGTTCATAACTGCAGCAGACTAGTACTCAGAGGGCTGGGGTTCCAGAAGGTGTGTGCACCCACGATGACAGGGAGGAGGGCTCGGCTATCAGCAATTGTCTCAATTTCTCAGCCATTCCACCGTGCAGGCAAGGTGGAGAACTGGGAAGTCTTTCCCCATGCCCGTTGGTAACGTAGGGGATAAAACCACTCTTACCTGTTCTTTACCTGACTTTGTAACTTAATTACGTTTCATTGTCTTCCTGATCAGAGTCCATTTCAAAGCTGTAGCTAATCTACCGATGTGGGCTCTCAGTCGAGGACACACAACCAGATGAACTTTTAAAGGAACGCAAATCTGAGAGCAGAGGGGGACCCTCCAAGTCAGAGGGCTGTGACGGCGTCTAGGCACATGGCTGGGGGTTTACACCAGGACGAGGTCTGTTCCCCTGGGGGACACTGGGCAATGGTCAGAAACACTTTTGTTTGACATCGCCGGGAAGGGAGATGCGATTGGCATCCAGCAGGGAGAACCAAGGTTGTTGCTCAACTTCTTACAAGGCACAGCCGGCCCCACAACATGGAATAACTTGGTCCCAAATGCCAAAATGTGGCTCTGGAGAAATTCTCATTGAGAATGTATCACATGGTTCACTTAAAAAGCATCAGTAAAGTCTGTGTTTATATCAGGATGTTATTCCTGACGATTTTAGATCGAATCAAAACCAAACAAAAGGCAAATGAAGGCAAAACAAAATAACCTCCCACAGTGGAAAAGCCCACCCAGTTCTATTCTGGTTTCTGACCTGAAACACTGACTAGATTCTGCGTGAACATGTGGACATTCCTATTCACTTAGATTGTGACCAAGGTTCTTCAGTCTTAAGGCATTTTTAAAATGGCATTCGATACAATTAACCAAAAAGCTAACTTGTAAGCAGAATTATTCAAAGCTCAGGTAGTTTTAATATTCCTGTCTCTTGAAAGCAGACTTTATAAACTAAAACTGGAAGCTTTTACACAGTGGATAATGTGGTGTGCAAATGTTTACACACTCATCTGGTTGGAGGAGCTCAGAACAATCCATGCTCCTATTCATTATTAATTGAGATGTAGGTATCTAATTCTAGGCTAGGATTAGAAGTCATCCAGAAAACGCTGGATTCCTGTGGGGAGAGTGAAGGCATTAAGCACAGCATTAGCTCTCCGCTGTTGTTAGCCATTGCTTAGTCCCTTGGGCATCTTTAGTCTCTAAGATGTTCAATCTATGCAAACACAACAAACCTTGCTGTCGATCTCGCTGCTCCCCAGCGCGGACTGGATCACGTAGAGCAGCGCGTCTGTGAGCCCGTCACATTCCCGCATCCTCCTGCGGGCCTCCTCTCCGGCTGAGCTAACATTCCTGCAAAGCAAAAAGCAGCGTCAGCGACCTCCGCGGGGGTCCCCCAGGGAACCTTCTTCCACTCCTGCCTCCATGTTTAACCAAGAACACAGCATGAACGAGGATGGCTGGCTGGCACCGATGCACCCTGGAACCGGCTGAATCTCGGGCATCTGCCGTACAGCTAGCGACAGGGGGAGACAGACTCCCGAACGTGTGATCTAGGATGGTCCCGTGACCAAGGAGGATGGAGACTCTTAGAAAGTCTTCGAGGTTTACTCCACTGACAGTGGAAGAGGGAAACCAGAAACTCTTTGACTCAAAGCCTTCTTCGTTGAGAAATGTGAAAGACTGTTTTCCAGAGTCAGGGCTCCCAACTTACTGGAATATTTTAGTGATCTGATTTCACCTGCCTCAATACACCTACCTCAGTCCCGCCAGCAGTAAACTTCTAGGATTTTATTCTAAGAACATAGGGAGGGTTTTCTGTGAAAATTTAAACAATGGGATGCCCATGGTGCCTTTGATGGGTGGGAGTCCACTTCCTATACCAGCGGACATTGAGCTTAAGCCAACAGAAGCGGGGGACAGTCAGGGAAGATGCAGTGGGGAAGCAGAGAGATCTCCTACCCCTACAGAAGACATGAGACAAGCCTCGTCAAGGGTTGGGGTGCTTTTAGTGACCCCCGCCACCTGAGAGCACATTTTCCCTCTCCTACCCAGGGGTAGGATTTGGCTCAGGTAGAGAACTTCTGCAGTCACTCACAGAAAACACAGCCTGTTGGAGGGATGCTGGAGGTGAGTTAAGAGAAGGTGCAAAGGGGTTGAAGGAATTTAGAGACCACGGGGAAGCGTGATCTCTCAAGAATGACCCAGCAGGGCAACGGCTCTCCAGCCTGGCTGGTAGCGGGATCACCTGGAGGAGACTGCCAGGCCCCACTGTGGGCTCTTGGGCGGAGCTGCAGAGCTTCCATTTGGTGATGCTGAGGTTGAGAACTACGGCCTGGACCCCGGCTCCAGGGAGAGGGTTCGGTCGGGGAGGGCGGCGCTCTTTGCTGACTGGTGGGTGCGGCCACGTGGCTGGACTCAAGAACCAGGCGCTGGGCAGAGCCTGCGGCAGACACTGACCAGCGTGAGTCTCCCGCCCACACTGTAACAGACACAAGTCTTCCCGTCTCGTTCTCAAAATGTCCTTCAAAGTTACACTTCATTCTGTTTTACGGATGAGAACACTGAGGCGCTGAGGGCGCCGAGGCAGTAAAGTGGAGCAGCTGGACCAGACCCCGGTCTCTGGAAGAGAGGAAGGCGAGGCCTTCAGGTTGACGCCCAGCGTGGACACACCACTTTTTTCAAGGAATGAAAGTAAAAGAGGCCGAAGGCTAAAATGCTAAATGCTAAAATGCTACCGAACATAAATGTTCTCTTCGATTATCTAGAAGGTTCTGCAGGATGTGTTTAAATAGGATCTCTCTGCATTCGAATGTAAGACTGGGAAAGGTTATTGAATTCAAATTAGTATTTTTGGCATTTGCTGATCTTAAAATATAAACAAAATTTCTCAGTTCCTTAGATAATATAACTGGGCAAACACTGATGGTATTTTTATGTAAAGTGTTATGACACCCCCTGGGGGGCCCACCCTCATTTCTGACAGGATGGGGAGGAAGGAAGAACTTCCCGCAGGAAGAAGCTGGAAAACTGTTGTTCTACGCTGGAAGGATGGCCTCTGTGAGAGAGCCTTTTTAGACCATTCCTCCTTGAGACGATTTTCGCCAGGTCGAGCATTGAGGCTGTCAGAGTAATAGGCTTGTCAGAGATTCAGACCTCTTTGGGCAGAAGAATGCTGGATGGCCACGTGCGCCTGTGTGTTTAAGTCTTGCCTCCGTACTTTGAGGGGGTCGTGTTTCCCATGACAGAATGATGGCATTCAGTCTTGAAAGTGCCTTAGGGGTAGCTCTGGACACCCCAGTCTAAAACCCCTCCTCCATGGCTGATGAGTCCTCAGTCTTTCTCCTGAGTAGCCTGACGGTCAGGACCGACCACAGCCTGGTTCACAAACACACTTGGAAGTGATCAGCCCATGTTCAGTGGTAATCAATGAACAGGTGGGCAACCGAGAGAAAAATCAGGAACTTACAACTCTGTCAACTTTACGAGTTGTGAATGTTAATCTGAGCAGTCTTCTTTATTCTGTTTGATTCTAGTCTAGTCACTTCCAAAATTAAAAAGTTATTACCTGTCTGCTATATTAAAATGTGCAGGATGTTGAGGGCGCCCAACTGGCCCCGATAGTGGAGCGGACAACTCAGTCTTGGTGCTGTGAGTTCGTTCGAGCCCCATGTTGGGTGTCAAGGTTACTTAACAATAACATCTTTAAAAAATGTGTAAGATACTGAGAAATGAGAAAGACTGGTAAGTTAGGGTCCCCGTAGAGAAGGAGAAATGAGGGCACACATGATGAAGTTCTAGAACCTAGGTGAGGTTCGGTGGGCTGAGGTCCAGAGCCGATGACCAAGAAAGAATTCTTGAGACATCTTTGGTGCAAAATGATGGTTTATTAAAGCACGGGGACAGGACCCGTGGGCAGGAAGAGCTGCTGCCCCGGGTTGTGAGGGATGGCAGGCTGTGTACCCTGCAGTTGGGGGAAGGGGAGGGGAAGGAAGGGTTCAGTGGAGTTTTCATATGCTAAAGAGGGCCTACAAGGTGCCAGGATGTCCGAGACCTACCTGAGGCCTTGCCCTTGCAGCTTGATCAATGTTGTCTTTAGACCAGCCATTAACATTAAGATAGTTGGGAGACTTTTTGGTGGGGTGTCACAATCCTGCTATCAATCGTCTTTGTTAGTGAGATTTAGGACATTTGTAAGCCAAGGGAGACTCCTGTCTTGCAGGATTGTGAGCTCTGCAAGTTAACTATTTGCTTATTGTTCATGGCAGTCAGGGCTGCCTGAGGGATGCCACACATATGATTGAGGGGGAGCGGATGGAGAGGGGGTGCAAGGCGCCAGCTTTTGCTTTGTCTTCAGCCAGCCTCGTGCTCCCTCATCACACACACATATACACACAAACGTATATGTGTAAACACACACAACATACATAAGTAAACACACACATACACACCCCCCTATGATACAGAGGGAAGGGGGGAGTTACCACAGCGTCTGCCGGTATGATGATGCTCAGTACATATTTTTAAACAGAATGAGGTACGCATGTGTCTTTTAATCAATGATGTCCCAGAAACCTTTGGGGTTGGGTTCACTTTTAAGCCACTATTCCTGAATGAGGAAACATATCAGAAGGTACCCCTGGCTTTATACTCTAAAGGGGAGGAGAGTTTCCTCTCTCTCCTTTCCCCCCACAAAACAGATCTACTATATTATACATGTTTCATTGGTTAACAATTTAAAAAACCAACTAACTTTGTGTATTGGTCACCGTAACAGTTAACTGTAATTATGGTCCTAAGTAAGTGACGATGAGCTAGTGTTCAACCTACAAAGTTCCTCCCTCCTGCTGCACTTAAAACCATCTTCTGCCCTTCTTGACGTCTGATGAGAAACTGGTACAGCAAAATTCCACACGTAAACATACCATCAAAACAAATACTTAACAGATCATTTATAAAAAGCACACAGACGGTACGATCGCTTTTCCTTAGAAATGATCTTCATAATCTTGATTGAATTGTCAGTTTACATGTTATTTGGAAATTTATGCCTAAAGTAGTTTCTACCATCTTTTTATCTAATTGATAAAAAAAGAAACAATTTATTTTTACTTCTTACAATTAAAAGATATAAAATCTCTTACGATCTCCTCTGTTCCAGTGTAACTTGTTAAACTGCTTCATTTTCCCTATCTTCGGTGCTGTTTGACATCTCGTTTCTCAGCTTCCGTCACTCACTGAGCTTATTAAGAACAAATTCAATATACGCCGCTCTCGTAGGATCCCAAGTGGCCCTTGTTCCCTAAGTTCAAAGGAATGAATGCTGCCTGGCACACGGAAGACCTCATCTTACGTGTCTCTACTTCTGATAGGAGGATATACACAGTCAAACTGCAGAGAAGACCCACGGATGAGGACTTTAGCAACGACTCCACTTGAAATCAGCCTCTCTTCTCCACACTGCCCTTGCTCTGTGACTCTTACTGGTCGCCCCTGACTTCAGATTAGAGTTATTTCAGCTGTGACCTTCTTGCTGCATGGGAACCTCTGGAGGGCAGAGAGCGTGTCGTTGTTGTCTGTATACCCAGGAGGTAGCTGAGTGCCCGACCCCAGCTAGCTGCTGGGGCAAGTTGGTTATAACATGTGCATTCGGCTCTTCCATTGGGCTGGAATTCCTGTGATGGATTTCCCTCTGCCCTCTGTACTCTTCGGATGATATCAGATGTCGGTTACATCAAGAATGTGGCTTCTTATGCTGTGGCGGTGCTCTGCCACTCCAGTCCCCACCCTGCATTACTCAGGTCAGACTCAATTTGGGAAGAAAGAAAAAAAAAAAAAAAGACAACTGAAAATAGCATGTGGTCTCTCAAGCCAGTATCATATCTCAAACTTAACCAGTCTAAGATATAAGCTTTCTTAGGACTGTTGACGATATCGATCACACGCACTGGAGAGCACTGCACCACGTTGCAGCTAGAGCCAGTCAGTTTCTCAGTTTCTCTTCCTGTGCTCTCTGCTACCTCCTTGCCTCTCCACTCCCCCGCTCCTTGGCCTTTATGATCTCCTCCACCTGGGGTCATCTCATACCAGGTCCATCCCCATCACCTTGACGCCTAGGTCCTTCCGGCCCATCTCTGGGCTGGGGCTCCCTGGGCTACTTAGTCTCATCTCACCAGCAGAGTCCAGATGTTGGGTCTCTGGGGCCCTGGGCTGAGCTTCTGAGACCACACACCAGTGTGAGGAGTGGGATGGGGTTGCCAGGATTTTCAGAGAGCAGAGCTCACACTGTTTCAAGAAATATGGGTGGTCCCAAGTCAAAGCTGAAATACAAAGTGACACACTCAAGAAGGCCTTGATGCCAACACAGCAGGGCCGGTGGGGGAGGGGCAGAATCCATCATGGATGACGGCACAGAGTAGACCAGGAGTGCCAGACCTGGGTCTGGGGATATGAGGGACTCCCAGGGGCTTGAGCCTCTGTACCCTCAACCACAGATAAGGAGAGTCTGTCTGGGGATCGGAGGCTGTGTCAACCCCCACCCGCCACCCCCAACAGCAATGCTTTCCTTCCTGCATCTCGGCCCACTGCCTTGGAGCAGTCATGCTCAAAGGTCTACAGTTGGTCCGACCTCTGCCTCGGCCCTTCACCCCCTCTTTGTTGTTCCAGGCACAAGCTTCTAGGACACCTGCAACACATGACGTTTGAGGCTGGTCCCCAGCGATGCGGGCAGCATCACTTCTTTTCTTTCTGCCCCTCGCTTCCTGCTGTACAGCACTTAGTAGGAACCAAGCGGATAATGAGGAAGTGCACGGTGCCCAGCTGTTCGCAGGCCTGCCTGCCTCCTTCCGGACCAGCAGCCGTTTCCCGAAGCCATGTGGCTACCTGGGAACATAGGCCAATGTCTGTGTGTCCGGGAACACTGTGGTTCTCACAAACAGGCCTCCCCAACGGACGATGTCCTGTGTGGAGGCTGAGAAGCCTGCTCAAGTTAGCTGGGCTCCTTGAGGGCCTAGTTTTTGGTATATTACCTAACACCAGACCTGTGCATAGCCCAGAAGTTCTCAAACCTCCACGGCACCCAAATCATCTCTGCAACTGGATTAAAACGGAGAAGCCCAGGTCCTTACCCTCTCAGCGTGCTCTCTTAGCTCTCTGGGTGACGCCCCGCACGCTGGAGCATGAGAACCTCTTGCTTCGCAGAAATCCAACAGCAGGAAATTGAAATATTTGTTAAATGACCATGTAACTGTCCACTGTGTGCTACATGATCCATAAACTCTTACAGATACTCCTAAAGGTTTCCTCTTCCTAACGGGGGCAGGGTTGGGTGGTGGGGGTGGGCACATGTCCCACGACGACGTATACATTTATTTTAATTTAAAATCAATTAATTAACATAAAGTGTGCTATTACTTTCAGTGGTAGAGTTTAGTGATTCATCAGCGGCATCCAACACCCAGGGCCCATCACAGCATGTCCCCTCCTTAACGCCCATCTCCCAGTTAGCCCATCCCCCACCTACCTCCCCTCCAGCAGCGATGCATTCAGACCGACTGTCATAGGGTCCCAACAGGCAGACTGTGAAAATCTTGGAACTAACTCTACATGTGTGAGGGGAAATCTAAGCAAAGCACAAATGTGCATCATCTCAACTTCCTGACCACGTGATGACCAAGGAACTCTGTAGCTTCTCATAAATGACCTGGTCTGAGTTAAGCATGAGAATGGGAAATAGTAGCAATCATGTTCAAGCCATGCTCCCATGAAGTAGGCTTGCTTTTGCTTTAGCTAAAAACACTCCATGTTAAAGAGATCCTTCCATCCACACATCTAAATCAGGAGTTGAGAACTTTTTCTGTAAGGAGCTGGAGAGTGAATATTTCAGGTTTGGGAATCCCATAGGTCTCTGTAACTTCTCTTCCTCCTCCTTCTTTTAAGAACCTTTTAAAAATTTAAGACCCACTCTTATCTACAGCCATACAAAATCATATCATGGGTGGGATTTGGCTCATGGGCCCTAGTTTGCCAACCCCTGACCGAGATTCTCATCGGAAGCCCCATTAGAGGATTCAGGAGGAGTCTCTGAAGCCCTGATACTATCCTCAAAATTTCATACCGTTTTATACAAATGCTACGTGCATGGGTTTTTGTTTGTTTTTGTTTTTTTCTGTGATAAAGGAATAGGACTTGCATTGTATTCTGAGGCTGGGACCCCGAAATCCCAAGAACCTCCAGTCAAAATCAGCAGTGCCCTTGGTCTGAGCAGAACATTGCTGTCCTAAATCTAGAACTCTAGCTTCAAGATTCAGACACATTTGTCTCCATGGGTAAATAGTAACTATGCCTTCTTCTGTCCTTCAAAAATCCCTGGGAAAGCTTGTGGGTGGGTTCCAAAATCACTGACCGAGAAACCCCAGATCTCTTCTTCCATGTGGGAAAGCCAAGTGTGCAGGGTTGGGGAGGAAGGGGTCTTCTGGCCAGTCAGCTGGGTCAACACAGCGACCCATGTCCAGCCCAACCACTCACTCCAGGTCAGTGGTTACAGGGTCCATGGGGACAGTGTGAGCCCTGCCAAGTCTCAGAGCAGCCACCACAGAGAAGGGGTGACCACCACAGAAAACATTAGAGTTCATCCTCTTCATCTATAGCTTCTCTGCAGAAAGACAGAGCTTATTTCCTTATTAATCAATAACTTCAACAAAAATGGATTCTCTCGTGCACCTGCCATGGTCTCATAGCTGGGGCTCCCCAGGTGTGAAGGCACGCGCCTTGCCTGGGTCTACTCATCTGTAATGTGCGGATGGGGATGTCTGAGTCACTAGCTCGTGCGGTGACACAGTCCAGTGCTCTGGACCTGGCACTGACTCTTCGCAGTAAATGTCAACCACTCCAGCTGCTTCTCACTCAGAGACATCCACACAAGAGCGAAAGAGACCCCCTACCTGGAACATGGACGGCAGGCACACGGAGAGGATAAGGGGCGAGCACAGAAGAGACTGGAAGGTTTCATGGCGACAGTGACAACCTCATTGTTTACATGTTCATCACTCATTTAAAAAAAAAAAATCTGAAACTATTGTAAAAGTATTCAAACAATGGGGAAAATAAATGAATAAAAGTGAACATCCTCACTCTTTTCTTCCCCTCTGTCCAAGGGAATCACAGGGACTCTGTGAGGTTTAACATTCAAGATTATTTTCTATTCCTGCAAATAAACTGTGTAGGTATGTTTTTGCTTTTCACCATAGTGGCGCATCAGACACCTTGCTTGATTTTATCCCGTATTTTCTTTTAAAGAGAGAGAGAGAAAGAAGCAGGTGTATGGCAAGGAGAGAGGGAGAAACTCATGCAGGCTTCATGCTCAGTGTGGAGCTCGACATGGAGCTTAGTCTCATGATCTTGAGGTCATGACCTGAGCCAAAACCAAGAGCTGGATGCTTACCTGACTGAGCCATCCAGGCACCCCTTCTTTTATCCTTTAAAAGCCTATCTCTGCCTCTTTTCATGACTGTACCTACCTATTTACTCTATTCAAAGAATGACTTTGGATATTCCATGTATAAATATTTCATAACTTATAATTTAAGAAATGATTACCCTATTAAAAGACATCCAAGTCATCTTTAATTTTTGGCCATAATAAGTAACATTGAACAGAGATTTGGAGGAGTTATGGGTTTTGTGAGATGGACCCTATGGAACCAGAAGAAAGGATAACAGATCAATTAGTTCAAAGCAACAAACCAATCCACTTGGACCAGGTACTGACACTGCTCTACAAGGCCAAATCTTGGGATAGAAAGAAAAGAATGACTGGCCCTTGTCCTTCAGAGTTCACAGTCTGGCAGGGAAGCAGACACATCTCTGGTGTGCCAGGATCTTGTCCACGTGAAACCAGCGGTAGGAAGACATGGGAACCAATCTCCCTTGGAAATGATGCCTGGGTGTGCTTAGAAAATAAACCTTGGCTGAGATGGATGGAAGTCTTACTACTCAGCTTTAAGTTGTAGTTAAAAATCTTTGCTGAGGTTGTACTTCTGTAAATTTGGATATCAACTGTTTTCCTTAGCATCTGTAGAGCATGCCATGGGTTGGATTTAAGAAGGCAGAGTACAGTAATGAGTTCTTAGCAAGAAAGCATTGTATGCATACTTAGTGGAATGGACCTTGAATTTGAAGGGCAAGATGTAAACGACACAGGCTCAGGGGCAGTTTCCAGTGAACAGCCTGTGTTAATACCAACCAAGTACATCCATGATGTGTGGGGGCTCCAGGCCACTCTTGGCATGGGCAGAGGGAGGACGCGTCGGGAGAGGTGGCAGTCTGTGCAACTGCCAGTTCCAGCATGTGCATCTCCATCTTCACTAAGCCTGGCACGGTAAGCCAGCCCTTGTGCGTAGCAAATCCACAGACTCCTGCTTCACCAGGGTCAATCTTCCTGATGCTCTTTGCCTAAACCACATGACTGGTGCTGAGTCCTTTTTGACCTCCAGCTATCAAGAGGGAACCAAAGCAAGGTTCCCCTCACCTGCCTGGTGAATTCAAGTCATTCAAGAGGCTCTTCCAGTGTTGCCGTTTTCTGATGTGGTACCCTGAGTGCGGAGCCATGGATGCCAGAAGAGACATCCCTGGCCTTGAAACTTCACGGGGTTGTGCTGGGCTGGATTTCCAAACTTGGAACCAGTTCTCTATTTTATTTTCCATTTCTCCCCCTCTGGAACTGGCATGTCTCTAATTATCATCCTATGCCTGTCCCACCAGCGCTTGTTGGGAGAGATTAGCTGTTCTTTTGGTATAATGGCCCCCAGAAGATGTTTATGTCCTAATGCCTGGAATGGAGGGCATGAAAGGTATGGATTTTACAATAGGGAGATTCCCCCTGGATGATCCCCATGGACCCAAGGAGCATTAAGAACGGGGTGCATTCTCTGGGTGGAGCTGGTGCGATGCAGTAGAAGGGAAAGTCAGAGAGAGCTCAGGCATGAAGGATTCAACTCCCCATGGCTGGCTGTGACCCGGAGGGGGCCATGTGCCAGGCTGAGAGAGAGGCTGCTAGCTCTCAGCTGACAGCCTACAAGGAAACAGGGACTGTGATCCCACAGCCAGAAGGAATTAAGTTCTGGCCACAACCTGAAGAAGCTTGGACAAATCTCCCAAGAGCCATTAGTGAGGAACGCAACCCTGCCGACCCCTTGATCTTAAATTGGTGAGGATGGTGTCGGTCTTCTAACTCACAGGAACCATAGTATATGAAGTCTGTGTCGTCCTAAGTCATTAAGTTTGTGGTCATTTGTTACAGCAGCAGTTGGAAACTAGTACAGTACCTTTTGCTTGTTTTACTCAAGAGTAAATGAAAATCTTCTTGACACATGCCTATGCATTTCACAGCCCAGCCTTTCCCTGGAAAACGGCTTATCTGTCGTGGACGCACACAAGTTTTGAGAACGTATTTCCAGATGACCAAAAAAAAAAAAAAAAAGTATTGTTTTGATCAAGACCAAAATGCTACCTATATGAGGTTCAAAATTCTTCCTCGGGGCATGTGTGTAGGAGACACCGTGAGCTGGTGGCACATGCAGCATCTGTCCTTAATGACGCTGGGCCAGGTGATGCTCTAGCTACCTCCAAATGCTCTACATCGGAAACATGGGTGTGATGTGATGATGCATGTTTTGAGACAAAAGTACATTAGCTTTCGGGCCACCTGAGTGGCTCAGTGGGTTAAGCCTCTGCCTTTGCCTCAGGTCATGGTCTCTCGGTCCTGGGCTCGAGCCCCACATTGGGCTCTCTAATCAGCAGGGAGCCTGCTCCCCCCTCTCTCTCTGCTTGCCTCTCTGCCTACTTGTGATCTTGCTCTCTGCCAAGTAAATAAATAAAATATTTTTTTTTTTTTAAAGTACATTGCTTTCATTGGTTTTGCCCTCTCCCTGATCTGATCAGCCCTGAGGGAGCTACCAGATATGCGGGCATCGGCTGGGACCAGACAGCTTTCCTGCTTGGTCGCTACCTTTCACTCCTGCCAGCCGTCTTCCTATAAAGGGGCTCCGACTTCTATAGGAAGACTTCACAGCTTCCGGGGAACAGAGTGGGCAGCGGGTGGTAGTCTATTCTGGGGGGATAATGAGCACGCTGGATTATAAGGGAGAGGAACAGGCGATGTCCTAGCTCTGCTAGAGTGAAGTCTCTGGCGGGGACTCATCATTTGAGTGAATTCCTGGAGCATTATCGGAAATGCCCACCTTAAGTACCCATCGATATGAATAGTCCGGGTTTCCTCTGCTGTGCCAAAGTAGAGGGCTCCCAGGAAATCTCCCACAAGTGGATGTGTAAAGCAAAGAAGCAATTACCATTAATTTATATGGATACGATTTGGGGGCCATCCCAGACCCCCAAATCTCCTCTCTTAGGCTCTCCTGACACCTGAGGGCACACGGCTAACAGATGCACAAAGTGCTTGGACATAAAGCCCAGATGCTCACGTGCTCACAGACATTGTTCAAAGCTCTGGGGGCTGGACGCGGAGATGCTGGGCATGGTGCAGAGAAGGAGCTAGGCGGGACCCTTGTCCCTGCTCTGGGTGTCCTGCCTCTACCCCAGGTCTCTGCAAAACCAACACACAACGCTCTTTTTGCTTTTCACATTTTTTCTGTAAAAGCAAAAATCCTCTTTGGAATTCTTTTTGTTTGTGAAAACAGCTCCTCATGCAGGTTTGTTTGTTTTGTTTTGTTTCGTCATTGGTAAAAGCAAAGTGGTCTAATGCATACTTTCGAAAACTGAGGAACCCCGTTTTAGGATGAGCCACACCTCTGAACGTTTTGATTGGGTACAAATAACAAAGCTGAATTTACCTGAAAAGCTCTTGAGTTCTCTTTACACATATGGGTTTCCTTAGCGGGCACTTGATCACAGCCAAGTCAGAACAATTTCCAGAGAAATAAATCCCCTTCCCCTTTTTTAAAAAAGATTAGCACAGTCTTGCTTGAGGATTCCTGCTATGCACCTTCTTGTCTCTCTCAAGGAGGGCGATTTCTTTATAAATCCGGACAGTGATGGCTTGGTAGTTGCTTTGTTGAGCTGCAGGGACAGAACGCTTCAGTGGCCTAAAGACCAACTACCTACCAGGCTGGCCGTGAACTCGGCTCCCGAGGGGCCCTCGGAGCAGTGGTCCCTACATGCACACACCCCACCCACCCTCTTAAGTGGAAATCAGCAGAGAGAGATGGATGAACTCCTCCTTTGTTGGCTATTCAACACTGCCCCCCTTTTAAGAATACCTAGATCCGTGCCTTCTGGAGCTAGCCATGCATCGGGCACATTGTTCCAAAGCAGCCCAGAGTGGAACCAAAAATACCCGAATTAAAAGATGCCTTGTGTCTGGCAAGTACTACCTAGGGTTTTAGCTTCATGATTTCAATTAAAATTGATGGACGCCACAGAGTTAACTGCTCTATGAAATGTCTGCTGCGAGTTTCCCATCGGGCTAAATTACAAGGAAATCACAGGGAAAAAGAAGTGAGTGTTGCGTGGCTAAGGCCGTTAACTGTGAACCTAATTGTGCCTGCGGTCCTCTGTGCTCGGAGAACATCACTGTTGTTTCCTAACTTGCAGGACTTAGGAGCGAGCTGTGCACACCGTGCCTCAAATCTGGAGTTACCTAGACCACGCATCAAGTCTGGAGCCCTGCCATGTGCCCAAGCGTCTGAGCCAATGTCCAGCTACCCCAATTCCGCTGATGCCCCAAACAGCTCCCTTTGGCATGTTGGTGGCAGGCCCTTTGTGCTGACTCAGAACCAGGGAGCATCTCTGCTCCCTTCTGCAAGCCCCACATCCAACCTCAGTCCTGGTACCTCTGTCTGCCATTGAGGGGGCTTTCAGTCAGAGGTAGGTACCACACCTTCAGCAGGCATCCCCCCCGAAACAAAACCATGGGCCAGCCATGGCCTGATTACAGATGCAACAGCAAAGAGAAAATATCGTGGTTAAATGCAAATGAAGTTTAAAAATGAATAATAACACAGTGTTGTCTTCCCTTTTCTGCTAGGCTAAATTATTCCTTATCAACCCAGACACAAATGAAAATACGTCACAAAACCTGAGCTTTAAAAATGTATGCAATAGGGACGCCTGGGTGGCTCAGTCAGTTAACAGTCTGCCTTTGGCTCAGGTCAGGGTCCCAGGGTTCCAGGATCGAGTCCCGCATCGGGCTCCTCACTCAGCAGGGAGCCTGCTTTCCCCTCTGCCTTCTGCTCCCCCTGCTTGTGCACTTTCTCTCTCTGGCAAATAAGTAAATAAAATCTTAAAAAAATAAAATAAAAATACATGTGATAAATTAATATGCTAGGGAATGCTGCAAACGAGAAAGGTAACATTCAATTCACCAATGGACGGTTTCCAGGAAAATGAGCCTTGTAGCTACATAAGTAATGACCCATCCTGAGGCCAGCCATTTCCTGGTATTTTCAGACCTTTGTCTTCTAAGAAATAGGAGAACAAACCTGACTAATAAGGGATTACAGGTAATTGGCTACTTGCCTTTTAAATGTCAGATTGTGGGTTTGAAGACTTTCATGATTTGGCCTTATGTTCTGGATTATTAATAGCTATTATTAGAGTAACCCTTCAAACCTCATTTCAATTCATCATCTAATTCCCTATATGCACTCATGTAATCTTTCAATTTATTTACTTGCAGGAAATTTTAACAAATCATACTTCAAAGACTTATTAAAGCCAGGAATGAATGTGATTTCTGAAAGTTCACTTATCTAGATGATGAGTTGTCCTCAAGGTGTATTTCTCATGTTCGTGATTGCTTTGATCACTCACTGATACCTCGTTGGGCACCAATAATAACAACCCCTGATCCGAAAGTATCTTCGGAGGAAAGAAGTGCATTCCCTCTGCTTCTCCCTCAGTCTTGCTCCTTGCAATTCCCCAGCCCCTCCCTCGTAGCCTTTTATTTTGGGTGTTTACTGAGTGTTTACTGGGCTGATCCCAGTAGCATTTCTCCCAACTGACTGCTCAAGGTCCTTGCCCAGCACAGAAGGATGAGTGATCGGAACAGACTGCCACAGGACAAGAAAGAAAGAAGAGGAAATTCCTATCATTCCCTTGCTCCAGGCTGGTCCCCCGTCATCCATCTCTGTGGGGTTTTTTTTTTTTTTTTTTTGGCTTTTTAAATTTCTTCTTTGGAAAAAGTCCCCTGAAATTTGTGGCCACGATGCTAATAAAAATAGTCCCTGGGTCAAAACAGCAGAAGCCTCGTGAGCAAAAGGGAAGGAAAGAATGAAAAATTAAAACCACCTTTCTTTGAATCTCTTAGAAATGCTTCCATCTTTCCTAACTGCAGTCCTGGGAACTTAGAATTTTTGACGGCTCACTTAGTAGTTTTTTATTTGGACCAAAGAACAGGATTAAAAAAAAAAATCCATACTCCAATTACTTAGGCCAGAGATCACTGTAGTTCGAGCTAGATGAAACAAACAAAGCCAACCTTTGGCACAAGATGAATTAAAGCTACAGAGGGTATCTGTGGACAGCTCTGTTCTCTCCTTGTTTTGAAAAGAAAATATCTAGCGTGGGGGTGCTGGGTGACCAGACAGGAAACTGTAAGAATCCCTATCAAGTTCTTTAAGAAAAAAATACACAGAAAACTCCATAAAACTAAGATCACTCAGGCTTTTTATTTTCTGAAAGGGAGAAGAGTATACATTTATTCCTAATTATTGAAATATATTTTTACATTCTGGAGGAAAGTTCCAGAAGACTTATGGAAAGAAAGTGTGTGCCAGTTTCTGCAAGAAGCAGCAGCTTAGGCACTAGTCTGAACTGCAATTTAGGAATAAGTGGAAAAGTCAAAGCTGTCTGAAGAGTCTCTGTGTTTTAAAGCCAGGGCTGCTTAGCACCTAGGAATCTATCTTTACTCGTCTGCCTCCATTGTTGTCGTGACTGGACTTTTTCTTCTTTGTGGCAGAAGGGAGAATTTGAAAGATGTCCCTTTGAGTTTCCTGCTCTGGGGTTGTGGAGTCAAGCACTCATGTCGGCACTGCTGTGAGGGGGCTTCGTGGATGGCATTAGGTTCTAATCACTGACCTTAAGGATAGGGAAATGATCCTGCATTACCGGGGGTCCCTGTGTCATCACATGAGTCCTTAAAAGCAGAAGAGTCAGTCCAAGACATGTGGCTGAAGAGGGAGCAGAGTGATGAGGGAAGGTGAGGGGAGAGGGCCTGAAACCCCGACATTGCTGGCTCTGTAGGATGCTGGAAGGAACCACAGGGAATGTGGAGGCTACCAGAAGCTGAGAGCAGCCCCGAGACAGCAGCCAACCAGGAAATGCAGTCCTTCGTCTACAGCCACAAGAAACTCAATCTGGCCAACCTTCCTGAAGAAGCCAGCAAGCAGATTCTCCCCAGAGCTTCCTGCTGGCAGAGACCCTGACTCTGAACTTGGGAGACCAGCCACGCCCCCCGCATTTCCGGTGCACACCGCTGTGAGACGTGAGCTGTTCCAGCCCATCGAGTGTGGGGCACGCCATGTGCCTGTGCCCAGGAGACCAGAAAGTCTCACTGTAAAATTTTCCATCAAAGCTTGTTTTTAATATTTCTACTAAAGTATTTCCAAACCTTCAGATACACTTTCTGCACCTTCAAATGAAGATGTTTTTAGATGCTCTGAGAAACAAGAGAAAATGTGGTCATTAGGCCTTTTGGCTGCCTCTTGTTGCCGATATGTTGACTGCCATGGGCTTCTCCCCGACTCCGGGTAACCTAAGAATGACTGTTCTTGGTTTACTACAACCAGATGGCTAGCGCTTAACACAAGTGTAGGCTAACGGCACCACTGGGTGCACAATTTCCTTTTACTGCTTTAGCTGCGGAGGGAGTAAGGTTTCAAACATGTAAGAATTATAATACTGCACAGGGAGGTCACCTAACAAGGACGTTTCGAGGAGCCTCACGGCATCATTAAAACCAGGTCACAAGTTGGCCATGAAGAGTTTAGCTTCATTGTTTATCCTCGTCACACTAAGTAAGTGCTGGGATAAAAGCTTTCTTGCCTGCTGTGGGACCGGGGTTACTCTCTTTGATGTTGAGCAAGTGTTAAAGATTGCGTTTAAAAACTGTGTACTTATCCCACTCAGTGGACACATCGAGACTAAGCAGAAGCCAAAAGGGAAGGCCTGTGTCTCCACCATTGCCCCAGGGTGCATGGGTCCTGCTGGCTTCTCAGCTCTTTGTGAGTGATAACGGTTTCTGAAGCTCTGGAACAGACCACAGAAAATGAGTTCCTGGGGGAAGTGTCGAGGCACCCATGCACCATGAAAATTATTTGGAAGATACAGTCCGGAAACGCCAGGTTTTTCTGAAGCTCATCTTAATACAATTACTCTTATAATTTGTCCTTTTATGCGTGCTGATATGGAAAGGTGGGAAGGTCTGTTCATCAGTAAAGAAAACACAGTTTTGGAAAAGATGGAGTAGAACGATTCGATTTTTGTACAAAATAGAAGCAGAAAGAGGATTCTTATCGAGTATGCAAACTGCTATCAGGCCAGTGGGTCTGCTGATCAAATCCACCATTTCCAATAATTCACTATTTCCCTAAAATTCCCCCCAGAGATACAATGTACTATTTTAGTTTTAATCACAAATACTCACCATAGAGTGTTTGCGACAGAATGTGCTAAAAATCTAACCTGGAGTGTTGGTTTACCTAAATGCCAAAAAAACTGAACTGCTGTGGTCTTAGGACATGGTGTCCACTTGTGCCACGCGGTCACATAAGGGGGACACGGGCCGGTGCCTGGCGCTCTCCCAGCAGTGCTGGCCACTCACCATGCGGTGAGACGCTGTGGGCAGCAGGTCAAGCAGTTACAGCCAGTCAGTCTCTAAATGAGTGCTGGTTAGCTTTTTTGGTTTGGTTTCAATGCTGAATTTCTCTCCCCATGGAGTCCCTGAATTATCCAGGGGATGACCAGAATGGGAGTGACAGTGAGGGGGACAAGGGATCTTCACACAGCATAGCTGTGGTCATAGCGATCTGGAGAAGTGAATAAGAAGGTAATTAAAAGGCAAAAAGAGATGAGAGTGAAATGGAGGAAAAGAAAAAGAGTGCTAACTGAAACTGCTTTGGGACTTTCCTTTAAAGGCTATTTTGCTCTGCTTCCAGACACTTTGATTGACTTGCTGGACAAATACTCCATCTTTCTCGCACACCTGCATCCACTCAGCTGTCACACGCGGGCAGCTCCGACCACAAAGCATCTCCAGAAGCATCCCATGGCTACTGACAGGTCTATACCACCACGTCCTGTTTCTTCCTTGGGTCCCTGTGCTTCTGCCCTCAACCCCCATCCCCCTAGGAAAGCTCCTGTGATTCTTCTAAACTGTGCATCACAGCACCAGCCCTCTACCCTAAGACGTTCCATCTCACTCAGACTCCATCTCCCGAGCACAGCACATGCCCAGCACATGCTTCCTCTTGTTCACTTGGCCGTCTACACATCCTTCCACGTCTTTTTCAGAGGAAGCCTCTCCCTGTCCCCCTGAGCAGGTTACCATGTCCTGTGCTCAGTAAAGGTCCACGGGCATATCTCACCGCCCCCCCACCCCCGTGTCCCTTGCTCACTGCCCGCCAGCATTCTGCGCTCAGATCACAGGGCATCACGCTGCTGGGGGGAGGAGTGAGAGGACCGGCAGTTGGCCGGCAAGAAGGCAAGCCGAGGGGTGAATGGGCAGCCAAGCAAATGGGCAAAGTGAGGGCAAACTCAAATCAGGGGGAGGCGGAATCAGGCAGATGGGACCGAGGCCAGCAGTCTGCACTGGGGAGCCCAGGCTGGCAGCAGGCAGCCCTCGATGGTCCCACATTTTCATCCAAGGCCAATCTTGGTCTGTGCCAAATCAATATGCACGGTTGCCTGTGATTGATTTATTTGCTTGTCAGAGAGATGAAAACTTGCTAGAATGCAAGGAGACAGAAGGACTAAGGGACACGAACAGACTCTTGCCACTGTAGGAACTATAGGGCGCCTGCGTGGCTCAGTGGGTTAAGCCTCTGCCTTCAGCTCAGGTCATGGTCTCAGGGTCCTGGGATCAAGTCCCACATAGGGCTCTCTGCTCGGCAGGGAGCCCGCTTCCTCCTCTCTCTCTCTCTGCCTGCCTCTCTGCCTACTTGTGTGATCTCTCTCTGTCAAATAAATAAATAATATCTTTAAAAAAATTAAAATTAAAAGAAAAAGAAGGAAATATAATTCAAAGCCAGCAACAGAACGAGCCTTCCACTTTCTGCTCCTTCTCCAGCCCTACTCCACAAGAGTTCACAGACGGAGCAGATGCTATTCTCATCTCAAACATGTTAAAGGAATTTCAAGCAAGAGACTCTGCGGTTGAAAGCAGTGGGGATTCTGGAGGAGCCTGGGGAGAAGGATAGAACAGTGGGAAGAACATACCAGAGATACTGCCACATCCTACCTTAGCAGGTCCTGATTTGCACAATATAGAGTTCACGCATACTGGCATTCACTTGTAAAGAATGGAAGTATCTTATACTCCAAAAGACCGTCCAGGGGAGTAGAAAAGCTTTTTGGTGTTCAATTTTAACTCTGTTACTATCAGCCTGGCCTGGGGCAGCATATGAGTATTTCTGAGCCTCAGTTTCTCCATCTGTAAAGTGGGCTAATGCTTTGGAAGGATCAGATGAGGCCAAGTCTGTGCAGTCCGTAGGAGCCAGACCTACGGCCATCCACTGCCTTTCCCCCAGACATCTGCTCACTGATACCTGAGCAAAGGAGAGAGGGACCTATTTTAACAAAGAGAAAATGAGAACTAAGCACAAGAAGATTCTAGTGTAGTGCACAGGAGGACTACTAGATTAGTTTTTGGAAGAGGAGAGCCTTTTTTCCTGGCTTTGTTTTTCCATGACTCTCTCCAGCATTTCTACTCCCCTTTCCACATGCTTTCCCCCCTGTATGAGTCTGCTCAGGCTGCTTTAGTAACACGGTAGCACAAACTGAGTGGCCTGAGCAACAGAAGTTATTCTCTCCTGGTTTGGAGAAGCAAAGTCAAGATATTAGCACGACTGGTTTCTTCTGAGGTCATGAGAACCTGTTCCCTGCTCCCCTTGGCTTCCTGGGGTTTGCTAACCATCTTTGTTTGATGTTCTTTGGCTTGGAGAAGCGTCCCTCTCAGCTCTGCCTTCACCTATGTGTGGTATCCTGCTGTGTGTGTCTCTGGGTCCGAATTTCCCCTTTCAATAGGGACACCAGTCATCTTGGATGAGAGCCCACCCGAATGACCTCATCTAATGTACATCTGATGTACAATGACCTATTTCCAAATAAGTCATATTCAGAAGTACTGGGAGTTAAGACTTCAATACATGAATTTTGTGGGGGAGGATTACAAAATTTAACCCATAACGGCCCCCAGCAGAGCGACTGTGTGACTGGCAGGTGACAAAGCTCTGCCATCCCCTGGTTGAGATTTCTCACTTGGTGGAGTTAACCCACCAACAGACCGGCCCAGGACTGGGAGGCAATGATGTAGGCTGTGTGCGTCAGCTCTTCAGATCTCGACTTTTCCATGGGGTCAGTCCCCTGGTCTACACCGACAATCTACACAGTGCCATCCGCAGGCCCTGAGCCTGCCTCTCGGCTGAAGATAAGAAGGCAGGATCTGCACTCAGCCTTCTCGGAGGTAAACGACCTGTCTGGCTTCCATCCACCAGTTTTGTCTTCCTTTTCATTTTGTTCTGAGAAAAGGGTTATGTTTATTGGGCCCTCATGTCCTAACAGAAGCCCTCAAGGAGGTATCAGTGAGACAACAGAGGCTCAGGGCACCTTACAAAGGCCTGTGGCCAGACATTCTTCCGCCTCCTGTCCAAGTCCAGACTGCGAATGGGAGCCTCATTTTTCCCACTCAGATGTGCTGGCTGCTGCTTCCTCTAAGGAGCCGCCTGTTACCCTCCTTGTGTCTTGGGGCAGGAGGGATTGAGTGAGTGAGGGTCAGGGTTCTTACAGGTAACCAACACAGAAGATGTGGAACCTTGGGGCTCATCCTTTTGGGGTGAAGAAATGAAAGCGCTAGGTACATGCGTCATGTGCCATGGCTCAGATCTCCTTCTACCCTTTTAGGCTGTAAGTATCATGTCTTATTCGTGTTTTCTTCCCTGGTACCTGGTAGAGTCCTGGGCATGTAACAGAAAGTCACTGTATGTTTGTGTGGTGTAAGAGACGCCGTCCATTTTACCAGCAGGTTGATTTAGCACCAGACCAAGGAGGAGATGACGCAATGGTTGTGGCTATTCTCATTGTTTAGAACAGGGCAGACTGGCTGCAGGGTTTGGTGCTCACGGGCTGACTCTGAGGCCCATGATGCCATCGGGCTGCACTCCATCTGGATTCTGAGAGCCCAGGCCTGAATCCGGTTCATGACTCCCCACTGCGGGCTCTGGGACAAATTGCTCAACCTCTCCCGGTTTCAGGTTCTTCTTATTTTTTAAAATTGGGGAGAAAAAAGCCATAATAACCTCTAATTTATAAAGCTGTTATGAAAATCAGATGCTGATTGGCGGTATTAAAGGGTTTTTGTCCGCATTTATTATTTGACTGTGCTGATAAATCAAGAGTCCAAGAGCATCTTCAGACGAGGTCGACGACGGACTCGGTATCATGGGAACCAAGGGCACTACAAGCAGAGTTCAAGGACAGAACCCACCTCATGGGCCTCCGACGACTGTCCAAGAAAAAAGAGTTTCTGCTGTCGATGGTGACACACATGGAGGCGGGGGCTGTATTTAGCAGAAACATCACAGACACGCATGCCGGAAAACAAGCAGGCATGGGGCTGTAACCAGGAGATGGGTCTCAAGTGGGCACTGGAGCTCATGCACAGTATACAGGTTATCTGTGTGACTGGGGGGGTCTTACTCGTCACTGGGAGTTTCCTTGCTTTGGTGAAGGTTAGCACAGGACAGTTACGAGGCACGCTGGGAAGGCAGCCGGGGAAGGGCTGCTCACTGGTTCTCATCGACTCCCTCATTCAAGACCTGGTTCTCGGGGTGGAAGGTGGGGGGGGTGGCGGGCACAGGGTGCCTACTGCTGTTTAGGGCTGAATAAGCCGGGCTGAATAAGCCAGGCTGATAAAGAGCTAATCTCATGAGAATGTAGCTCTCTGGCCTTAAACACACAAGCACATAGGCAAGGACGTCACCCCAGATCGTCAGAAGGTCATGTGAAAAGTTCAGAACGCTTTGTAAAGACATTGGGGAAGGACTAATTTGTATGGTAGGAGAAGGTGTTGTGGAAAGTCTCTCTGGATAGGACACTTTTAAGTTGAGATCTAGGTAAAGGGGAGAGGAGAGAGTCCTCTAGGTGTCAGAAATCACATGGGAAGGTCCTGAGGTAGCAAAGATCCAAGTGGACAGGGCAATGAAAAGAAGGCCAGTATTGCAAATACAAGGGCAGAGGGGCTCAGCACAGGGCTGGCGACTCAGAGGATCTGGCCAGCTTTGACCACAAGCTGCAATGAGTAGACATCAATCCTTAGAATTTCAAAGCAAACCTGCAACGTTCATACAGTACCTTTCTTCTAAGCACTCATGCAGAGTGATATAAAGACAAATGGCCTTAATAATCTAACAGCTAGAGAGAAAACTTGCCTGACATAAAAAGACAAAGAAGAGGCAAATAATTTGAGACAAAGAAAATAATCTAGGCTGCAAGGGAAACAAAAGCAAAAATAAACTATTGGGACCTCATCAAGATAAAAAGCTTCTGCACAGGAAAGAAAACAGTCTACAAAACTAAAAGGCAGCCTACAGAATGGGAGGAGATATTTGCAAATGACATATCTGATAAAGGGTTATTAGTATCCAAAATATATAAAGAACTTATCTAACTCAACACCCCAAAAACAAATTATCCAGTTAAGAAATGGGCAGAAGATACAAACATTTTTCCAAAGACCTCCAGCTGGCCAAGAGACACATGAAAAGTTGCTCAACATCACGCATCATCAGGGAAATGCAAATCAAAACCACAATGAAGTATCACCTTACACCAGTCAGAATGGCTAAAATTAACAAGACAGGGAACAACAGATGTTGGCGCGGATGTGGAGAAAGGGGAACCCTCCTACACTGTTGGGAATGCAAATTGGGGCCACTACTCTGGAAAATAGCATGGAGGTTCCTCAAGAAGTTAAAAATAGAGCTACCCTACAACCCAGCAATTGCACGAGTAGGTATTTACCCAAAGGATTCTAAAATACTGATTCAAATGGTCACTTGCACCCTGATGTATACAGCAGAATAATCTATAATAGCCAAATTATGGAAAGAGCCCAAATGTCCATTGGCTGACGAATGGACAAAGAAGATATGGTATACATACAATGGAGAATTAGTCATAAAAGAGAATGAAATCTTACCATTTGTAAAGACATGAATGGATCTAGAGAGTATCATGCTAAGCAAAATAAGTTATTCAGACAAAGAAAAATATCGCATGATTTCACTCATATGTGGAATATTTTTTATAACTATATTTTGAAGATTCTATTTATTTGAGAGAGAGAGAAAGAGAATGAGTAGGAGAAGGGGCAGAGGCAAAAGGAGAGGCAGAAAATCTCAAGCAGATTCCACGCTGAACATGGAGCCTGACATGGGGTTTGATCTCATGACCCTGAGATCATGACCTGAGCCGAAACCAAGACTTGGACACACTTAAAAAATTATTTAATTTAATTTAATTTAATTTATTTAGGGGCGTGAGCACAAGTGGGGGAGGGGCGGAGGGAGAGGGAGAAGCAGACTTTCCGCTGAGCAGGGAGCCCCACCTGAGGCTCAATCCCCGGGCCCTGGGATCATGACCTGAGCTGAAGGCAGATGCTTAAGTGACTGAGCCACCCAGGCGCCCCACTCCTATGTGGAATTTAAGAAACAAAACAGAAGAACATAGGGGAAGGGAAGGAAAAATAAAATGAGATAAAAACAGAGAGGGAGACAAACCATGGAGAGTCTTAACCACAGACAACACACTGAGGTTGATCGAGGGAGGTGGGCAGGGGATGGGCTAGACGGGGGATGGGCATTCAGGAGGGCAGTCGGTGTGACGAGCACCGAGTGCTGTGTGTGGGTGAGGAGTCACTGGCTTCTGCTCCTGAAACCAGGGCTGTGCCCTATGTTAACTAAGTGGAATTGACATTGAAAGGAAGGAAGGAAGGAAGAGGGGGAGGGAGGGAGAAAATAATTGAGGCCAGAAAACATAACAGAGAGAGATGCACAAAATTGAGCAAGTCCTATGAAAAAGAGTCTGTTCCTCAAAAGTCCTGGATTGAGGAGCCGTGTGATTCAGCAGCGCTGCTCCTAAGGGCGTCCTCTCACCCCAGAGAACTGAAGACAGGGACCCAGACCCCTATATGTACATACCTGCCAACAGCAGCCCTCGTCACGGTAGACAAGGGGGGGACACAGGCCAAATGTCCACCGGCGCGTGAATGCATAAGCAAAATGTACTCCGTCCATACAATGGCATATTATTCTGCTCTAAAAAGGAATCCCCATCACAGGTGAACCTTGAAGGTGTTATGCTAAGTGAAAGAAGCCAGTCACCAAAGGCCCTATAGCCCGTGACTTCATTTCAGTGTAATATGCAGAATGACGTCATTTCAGAACGTAGACGGGTGGCTGTCAGGGCCCGAAGGAGGGTGCGTGGGGAGGGACTGCTTAATACATGCAGAATTTCCTTTTGGGGAGATGAAAAAATTCTGGAACTAGATAGAATGGGCAGCCCTACGTCATGAATGTACTAAAAGCCTCCGAACTGTTCACTTTTAAATGGTGTATTTATGTTACGTGCATTGTGTCTGAAATTTTTTTAAATGAAAGAAAGAAAAAAAGAATAGGGGGGAAATGCCAGGGATCTGGGGGCTCCCATGAGCGTCAGACAGAAGGGGACCCTTGGGTAGAAGGACACGTTTTTGCTGCCAGACTGACCTGTGGGTCAGGTTAATCTGATTTTTGTGGTTCATTGCGTGTCTTGGCCTTTGGCTTCACTTGAGTTAAAGCCTTCAGAGTGTCAAAAGTTTCTAAAGGAGGAAGCTTCTAGGCCCTGGAAGGTGAGAGCTAAGGGATTCCCTTTCTCCAACAGGGTTCTTGTCCTTCCCTGACACCCACAGCTTTGCCTTTCTGAGCTACAGCGCTACCTCCCCCACCTCCTCTGAAGGTGTCCCTCTAAGCCTGCAGGGGATCCTGGCTGGGTGCTTGAAAGGAAACAATAGGACAATCTGTTTCAATTATCTCTCCTCAAATAGGAATGAGCCCTGAAAATGGTAATAAACCCCAGCACCAGCTCCTTTATGAGCTCTTACTGAGGCTCTGGGCTGAGGACACTCGGGCCCCATCTAGATTTGGGAGGCTTTAGCCTCTTAATCCATTTCCAATGCTTAGGAGTGACAGGGGTCAAGGACAAATGACATTTAATCTCGTTTGCTAGTCAGGATGACAGTGCTGCCTGCAGAAGAGAAAGTAAGGTTCCTTTCTGCTCTAGGAAGACACTTCTTGGTGCTGCTCTCTTAGATGCTAAGGAGAAGGACCCTTCACGTCCTGTCAAGATTCAAAGCAAAGGACAAAACCAGTTTTCTCCAAAACGTATGAGCACTCATTCCATGAAAGAGACCATCAACCACGCTTCCTGGCAGGCCTTAAAAGGACATAATTTTTTGTTTTGTTTTTTTTTTTTTTGTACCTGAAATAATCATTTTTTTTTTTTTTTTTCTGCAGTAAGGCTCATTGGCTCTGACCACTTGACCCAAACTTGTACCAAACAGAGCTCTTGGAGCAGTGGGTACCAATCACAGCGATGATGCTTTCACTTAGCAGAAGACCTGTCTGTTTATAAAAATTAACCTGTAATGACCAATTATATTGTTGGTCCAAAATCAGGTCAGGGCCAGTGTAACCCTGGGAAGAACAGCAGTCTGGACACAAAAGTCCAAGACAGAACTATGCTGGAGAATGATGAGGGATAATGAATCAGCTGGCCTCTTCCTGAGCACTGCCACTCTCACGTCAAATCTCGGTGCTAATGCAGCTACTTCCTGGTAATCAGTTACCTTAAGAGAAATGCAATTCGTTGTTGGGATTCATTAGCTCCAGTCAGTGCTCTTGGCTCGGGATCTCCCTTGCTGGTTGAGAGCGTATTGATTTGGAATAAGGATGTATCTGTACCTCCACGGGATAACAGTGAAGGGCAGAGGGTTAATCTGAAGTCTTGACATGTCTGTCCTTTTATTTAAGCAGACTGAAAACCTGAAAAAAGAATTTATGATGTGGACAGAAAACCACCATATCCTAAAAATCAAGCGTTGAAGGCTGTCAATCCATTAGCACATGGAGGCGCTTACTAACGTCTGCTTCTCTTGCTTCAGTCTTGCGGAGGCAAGAAAATGTAGACAAAGCATGAAATCTACGTAGGGCTGCCCTCCCTTTGGCTCTTCTCTGCCTTAGGAAAACATGTGAGTTCATACTTCCAGAATCTTCTGCCAGCTCAGAACAAGGATAAGAATGAAGAAATGATGATTCTTACATTTTGTAGCTTCCCCAATTTCTTGGTTTCTAGAACAAGCAACTTGCTAGGAGGTGGTGAAGATCCCGCCACAGACGGGTGACCAGGAGCTCTACGATTTCATGCAGGGGACCATGGGGTGCTTCTATTCACCCCACCTGCAACTCTGCTTCCTGTGATCCCCCCACCCTGCCATAGCTCTCTGAGTCAGAGACCCCGCCTGTCACCCCCACTGTCATAGCTCTGAAGGGAAGGGCGATGGGGAGGAACTCAGGGAACAGGCCACCCCGCTCAGCCTCGACCCACAGCTGCCCATCAAATGCCCTGAAGCAAACAGTCATGGACTGGCTCTAAATGCTGGCTCGGTGACAGGAGGAAGCCACTACCCCGGAAAATGGTGCCAGGGAGAAGAGGATGGCGATTCAAGCCTGCTCTTCCAGAGTAGGATGAGTAGGAAGAGAAGGAAGAGCAGGAAGAGTCCCTTGGTCAACTAAAAGACAAGGGAAACTTACTTCAGATATTCTTGTTCAACAAAGGATCACCTAGACTCAAGAAAAAGAGTTGAGAAGTTGGCTGTGGGAGCAGATCTGTGCACCTGGAATTCCCAGGATGAAGGGTAGGAGGCTTGATCTCCGCACCAGTTCTTTGGAGAACGCGATGCATGGCTCTCACCGGTTATGTTTCCCTTTCCTCCAAGAGGAATCGTAACTGCAAGCTGAGGTCTTTGTTACTGCCACCTGGTGTGGGCTAGCTTCCACGCACGTTCTGTGGCTTCTCCTGTGAGTTGTCCTCATCTCTTTGGTGGTGGTGTCACAACTCTGGCAAACACTGGCTTTATTTATTTTAAAATAAGTGCCACTTTGAAAAGGGAAAGGAGAAATGGTGTTGAAAATAGATACGTTAAAATACTGGAAAGGAGTAGCCTGTAAGTGAAACTGTTTGGTGAGCTCTTTCTTCTTCAATTTGTGGATAATAGACTTGTTCTTTGCTTCTTCTCCAGGGAAGCTGCTTCTGATGCAATGTAATATAATTTGGGAGGGCAGCGGGAGGAAAAATTATATTTTTAATATCAGGAAGTTATGAAGGATCTGAAGAATGATCCAACTCTTGCAATTTGCTTTCTATTTATCAGGGAGTTAACACCCTACAACCCCATGTTTTATAGGGATAAATATTAAACACCATTGTCTACCGATTGGGGATTAACTAAGCTTTTTTATTTAATCTTTTTCTAAAGGAAGTAATTTGTTCATACTAATGGAAAGATCTGAATATTCATATTCTAATAGGAAGAATGACTACTCATACTGAAGAGATAAAATTTAACATTTGCTTGTCCTTTTAAAAGGAGCCCATATTTGCAATCAAATTATAGAATAAATAATTCAAAACAAGTTTTAGTTAGATCCTGCAAATTTTCATAATTAAGTAGATCAAATTTTGCAGAAATACGTTGTGGAAACTTTAAGAAGGAATAACCTGATAGGGTATCTTATATTAAAAATGAATATTTAAGGTGAAATCATTGTAGTCTCACTTCTTCTAGCTTAGGGAAACAAAACAATGTTTGGGGAGAAATGATCCCTATTACTATTTCATGGAACATAAGATATGAGAATGCAAAATCCTGAAGAGAGGGAAAGCTTTAAGACTACAAGATGTAGCAGCAAATCAATTAACAGTAAACAGCTTTGTATATATAAAGAAAGAATCTGTTAGAGAGAGGTAGGTTAGCCATAGAAATGCTGAAAAAAAAAATAAAAAAAGAAGATAGCCTTCTGAGGCATTATTTAAGAGAGACCCACTCCACTCTTTCCAGTTCTGGGGCGGCCTAATGGGACTTAGATGCAATCAGGTTGTCTCAATGACATTATGCATTGCTTTCAGCAGCAAACTCCACAGACTGTGTCTACCTGTTCTTCATCACAGCCCCCAAGCTTACCACAGGGCCAAGCACGTGCTAAGGACTCAAAGGAATAGACGCTGAGAGTGAAGTTCCAGCCAACGTAACTAACTCCTCTGGTTTGGATTCTATAATACCAAGCAACTTTCTGATTATATAGTGACTTCTTCCTGGCTCGCCTCTAGAGAATGAAAGCACTGGGAAAGGAGTAGGCTTATGTAATGTCCATAAAAATGCACCCACTCAAATCTCTCACTGCAGGAGCATTGCTGACTGAGGGTCCAGCTTCCTTGCTTTGTGATTTGTCACTATGTTTGCCTTCATGTTCCAGTTTCGCTCCCCAGGGTGCTCCCAGCCGGTGACCCAGCTCAGCAGCACTACAGGATAAACCTGGTTCTGGGAGATGCAGGACTTCTTAGAAGAGACCTGGGCCCAAGAACTCTCCAATGGTCTTGCCGAGCTCCCTGAGAGCCTAAGAGAGCTTCACCCAACCAACCAACATTCCTTCCTTCTTTTCTGCTCCCCTGCACTTGGGGGCAGACCTGCTGCATCATAGTTGAAGGCTCTTCCAGGCCCTCTGGTTGCCTCCCATTTTCCTTTCCAGTGTTGCTCTTAATTAAATACCTTGCATGGACTCATAATTCTGTCTTGGTGTCTTCTTCTCTTAAGATCTGCTCCCTAGTCTCAGTGTAAAGAAACGTAGCTGGTCTTGGGCTGCTCCTGGTCCCTGCCTAATGGTACGTGGTGGAGTGGGAGGAATGCAGCTGAGGCATCACACAAGCCAGGATGTCTATCACCTTCCCTTTGCTTCCTAACTGTATGACTTGGGTCAAGCTACTCTTATCCTTCTAAGCATCAGCTTCTTGATCTATAAAATGGGATAGGGAATCCTACGTCACTAGATTATAGGGACAACTGTATCAAACAGCATTTCACAGGTGCTAAACCAAAGCTAATTTCCTCCTGATGCTATTGCAGCTTTAAGGCCCAGTTTCTGACCAGGCAAGGCCAAAGGCCAGGCCTTAGAGCCTGTGGTATTCAAGGGTAGTGTCCCACTTGGGGACTCGTCATTCGGAGATCCCAACTTGGAGACTTGTAAGAAGAGATCAGGGCACAGGGGCACATAAGGAAGACCATGTGAGGTCATGGTAAGAAGATGGCCTTCTGCAAACCAAGGAGAGAGGCCTCTGAAAACCAGCCCCGCTGATATGTTGATCTTAGACTTCTAAATTCCAGAATTGTGAGAAAATACATTTCTGCTGTTTAAGCCACCCAGTCTGTGGTATTTTATTAATTACAGTCCTAGGAAATTAATAAAGGATTAACCTCTTAAAACCCATTAATAGAATACAGACCTAGTATAATAAACTGCTAGAGTATAAACTGTCCCAACTGGGTGGCATGGAGTGAGCTAGAAGCTTGGAGTGCTCCCTGGGAGACCAAAGCCCTTGTTACCAAGGGAGCTTCTGAGATGGGCAGCCCAACTGTCCTCTCTCTCTCTTTTTTTTTTTAAGATTTTATTTATTTATTTGACAGAGAGAGATTACAAGTAGCCAGAGAGGCAGGCAGTGTAAGAGGGGGGAAGCAGGCTCGCCGCCGAGCAGAGAGCCTGATGTGGGGCTTGACCCCAGGACCCCAGGATCATGATCCGAGCCGAAGGCAGAGACTTTAACCTACTGAGCCACCCAGGCGCCCCCCAACTGTCCTCTCTAATGGGACCCTAAGATCACCTACTCCTTCTGCCACTCCCCATTCCCCAACTCTGTTCCCTTCCTCCAAAGAGGACCTTCAATGCTGAGTCATGACTCAAGAAAACTATTCACTCTGCATCCATAACAGGCACAGTGATCAAAAGTAGAGAGCTGCACAGGTGAGGAATATTATCTGCTTTAGGGCCAGGTGTGGGGAAACCAAGTGTGAGTGAGTGAGTGGTTCTCCTCTGCTTACAGCATCCACACAGATTAGGTCAGTCCCATTTTAACTGCCTGGATAAAGAGTGCTCAGTTCAGCAGCAACACAAGACTGGGATAAATCCAGAACTCATTATATGGGACTTAAAAAAAAAAAACCTTTTTAAAATATATATTTTTTAAAACTATATGCCCTATGATGAAGTAGGTCAGAAAGTGAAAGACAGATACCATACGAGTGCACTTACAAGTGGAATCTAAACAAACAAGCAAACAAAAAGAGAAGAAGCCACCAGCCCATACATACAGAGAACAAACAGGTGGTTGCTAGAGGGCAGGGTGTGGGGGATGGGCAGAACGGCTGAAGAAGCGTGGGAGAGGCTTTCGGTTATGGCATGAATGAGTCACGGCACCAAAACAGGTTATTTTAATGGTTGAATAATACCGGCAACCAACTGAACTTAACATACAAGTGATAATAATTCCTCCTCTTACCTGTGGCTAATGTGGGAGGTAGACCAGATAAAATAAACATCCCTGGAGCTTCCCGGCTGGAGTGCCATCATTGCTGGTATTACTTTATGAACGGGTTTTCTCAAGGTCACTCCAGAATTAGTGGCTCCGTGGGACCAAATGCTCATCCATTATATGGGTTAAAATGACTAATTGAGGGTTTGAGTTTAATTATACTCATAAGCAAAGGCACAGTGCAGCTCCTTTGATGGGCTTAATAACATTCTCGTGCACGCAAGATAGATGGAAAAATTAGGGTTGTATATTGTTGTCCTTCACGACAAGATGCTGAAGTGGGAATAGAATAATAAAAATAAATAAATGAGTCAGCGGCTCTAGGAAATGAGCTGTGGAAGTTAGCAAAGCCAGCTTTTTGCAAATACTCTGGCTGGAGAGAGAGTCCTAAGCACGCATGACTCAACGGGACACGGCCATACAGTAACAGATTGGAGTTGTCTGACTGAGCTGGCAGATGAAATGGTAAAAAGGGATACTCAGCAAGGCTTCACCTACAGTTCACTCTGAAGTTAGGATAACGGCAACGACAGGGATCCTTAAGATATTGATTTGGGCTATTTTAAATGGGAAACACAGTCATGTTTCATGCAAACTCTAGAAAGCATTCATTCTGCACTCAGCTCCAGGAGCCAGCTTCCTGAGATGATCCTGCCATCGTGTCGTGAGCCCTGCTCAAGAGCCCAGAATGACTTTGGCTGTCCAGAGCATCACATAGAGCCACGAAACTTTCAGAAGGTAAAGACTGGAGGAAATAGGACGTGGGTTCATAAATAGAAGTAGAAAACCTAGAAACCAGGTCCACATGTGGGGAGATCCTTATTCAACTGCTACTCAGTAGAGAGGCTTCAGGGGAATCTCCCTGGGCTGAGGCAGCCACCCCTGGGCTCACAGAACCCGATCCCGTGCAAGGGACGTTTGACCTTGCACCCGAGCTGTGGAGGACCATGGCCTAGAGAAGAAAAACAACACTCCCTATCTGGGTGGTTTGTTCCTGGGCTGAACACGGGTTTGGGAGGGGCACCTCCTCTCAGTTATTGGCAGTTTTTTCCCCTCCTCCTGCTGTGTTTCCTGGTGGCTTGCTGGCTTTGAAGGCCCTCCTCTGGCCTACTTCCTAGGGTGACTGTAGGAGGTTCCTAGGGCTGCTGGAATAACATACCATAAATGGGGTGGGTGAGGGCTAAAGAAACAGAAACTTACTCTGAGAGTTGAGAGATGAGAAGTCCAAAATCAAGGTTGTCAGCAGGGTCACGCCTCCACTGAGGCCTCTGGAGAAGACTCCTTCTCTGCATTTTCTTAGCTTCTAGTGGCTTTCCGTAATTCCCGGATATCCCTAGGCTTATCCCTGCCTCACTCCGATCTCTGCCTCTGACTTCACGTGGCCCTCTCCTGAGTGGGTATGATGTCGTCTTCTAAGGACACCATCCATTAGATTTGGGCCCGCTGTAAGTCAGTATTATGTCATCTTAATTTAAATAATTTGATCTGCAAAGACCCTATTTCTTTTTTTTTTTTTTAAGATTTTATTTATTTGAGAGACAGAGACAGAGATAGTGAGAGAGAACGTAAGTGGGGAGGAGAGGGAAAAGCAGGCTCCTCCCTGAGCAGGGAGCCCGATACAGGACTCGATCCCAGGACCCTGAGATCATGACCTGAGCTGAAGGCAGATGCTTAACCAACTGTACCACCCAGGCATCCCCGACCCTATTTCTAAATAGGTCACAGTCTGAGGTTCCTGGTAGAGATAAATTTGGGGGGGCACTTAATTAACCCATTCCAATGATCTCAGCCTAAAGAGCTTGTCCACAGGCTGAGCCAGGCTGACCTTCCCTGTTCAGCAATCAGGCTGTGGTTGGTCAATATGTATTCCGGTTGAGGGTGATTACTTTGGACAAAAGTTAGGGAAAGTATTTGATTATACGTTGTGAATCATGAATACAGAATTGAATTTCCTTCAAGGTCTGACTTGCCTGATTGAGGCAAAGGACAGTAGTGTCCTGGAGGACTCTAATCATAGGGTTGAGGAAAAAGAACTAACCCAGTAACTTCATGGATACTTCCGGCCTAAGCCTTATCTAACATTCTATCGCATTCATTTTAGGCCATATTTTAAAATGGCTTTTATTAAAAAATTAAAGCTTAAATTGCACAGCACTGGGGCAACGACAAACACTGGAAAAGAGGAAGGGATGAGGAAGAAGGGGAGTGCAGGTGTGCGTCAGGGGTGGGCACTTCCTTCCAAGAAGGAAGCTTGCAGAGAGGAAGCCCACCGTGCACTAACCGCCATCGGCTGTATTTTCTGCTGGCCCCACCTGTCACTACCACCTGGAACCCCACCATCCAGCCACCATCATTCTTACCAACTCACTCTGCCAAAAAATGTAAAAGGGTTTTTGTTTGTTTGTTTTTTTGTTTTTTTTTTCCATTTTTATCCTTTCCTCAGTGACAGATAGATACTTTAGGAACAAATAGAGATTCGCTTTTGAAAAATTCCATTTCCTACCCCAAAATGAATTTTAAATGGAAAAGGATGAAGGGCATTAACTTTTCATTTTCTATTCTATATGTGCTTAAATGCAATATGTCAACATGATATGACATCTTTCCATGAAGATTTACCAGGCTTTTTTAGAGAAGGCAAAGGCAAGAGTCTCTTCTCTTTGGAACACTCCTCATGAGTGTGCCCTGTGACCGAGGGGAGGGGACAGTACCACCATCGGTTTTGGTACAACATCATTGCCAAAGAGAAGGTTTGGGAAACTGGACAGAGTTTAGTAAGACTGTCTGGAATTATCCAAAGGTTGGACAGCATTAACGTTCCAGATTTTAGCTTAGGAAGGCTTAGGCTTTTTATCTAACTTAAATTTCCCTCTGATAAGCTTTTGAACATTTATGAGTGGTACAATTTGCATTTATAATATTTTTTTTCATTCTGAAAGATGAAAAGGTGATCTCTTTTAGAATAGTAATTGCTGAAATTCTTAACCTCGGCTTCCCACCCTGAAGCGACACAAACAAGTTTGAATCCTGCTAGAAACAAAAATTTAGAATGATTGTCTCCATTAGTGAGAAGCTACCAGAAGATCTTACTGGAGCTGAAAGCCACCTGGGGTAGGAAATACCACCCCGGGAAAAGAGTGGAGACATCAGTGAGAGAGAATTAAGTGATCAGTAAGAGAATAGGAGTCTGAGTACTGGAAAAATAACATCAACTTTATTATCCAGGGTATATTAAAATATAGCCTTATCTTTAAAAAAAAAAAAAAAGCATCCATTGCTCTGACTAATTGTCTAAATTAGGATTTAAGGTGGAGGTGGAGAGAAGGGACTGACGTGGGGCTCCTGACTAACTCTCCAGGGTGCCTCCCACTCCAGACTTGAGCCCTTCGGAGAGAAGCCTGGGGAGGAAGAAAGGAGGAGGAGGGGGGAGACAGTTGGCAACTTAAGCCAACTCAGATGGATGCCGGCTGAGCGGATGCTGCTTAGGAGCTGTTGAGAAGCAAAGTAAAGGAGCCAACACGAAGAGGAGTGGGTCCATCCACCAGTTGGGTGGTTGGTTGAGTTGCTCCAAGAACAGATCGGTTCCTGTCACCTCACAGGGCACTGTATTTCCTCTCCGTGTGGAAACAGGGAGGAATGTTCTGGACCAGGAGTCAGGATGCAAGTTCAAGTACTGGCTTCCCAACCGACTAACCATGAGCTATTAAACATAAAATAAATATAAGAATAAGCAATGTATTCGAAGCAGAAATTTCTGGTCCTTGGAAGAGAGGGATTTTAGGAATCAAAATATTTCTTTGATTTTATTTGAAAATCTTGTCTCAATTGACAATGCATAAAAGTTGTTAATAAACATCTTGTTGCCTCGTCAAACCTTGGAATGAATGAACACACGAACACACACACACACACACACACACACACACGGACAGACACACGCAACAGCTCCAATTCTCCAATTTCTCTAGAATTCATGGGAAAGGAGACTTTCCATTCCAACTCAATATTAATGAAAATATCACCCAAGGACAGCTAATGGAATTAAATTTAACTGATACCTAACATATCAAAAATATTTAAATAGTGACTCATGTACATTGCTACTTGTAATTTTTTAAATTCCAAGTGTTATTTGATATTGAATGGTAATGAGTAAATCACAGTCTCAAAATAAATTTATAAAATGTATAATTATGACAAGGATTCAATTATATGAAATTCCTGATTCTTAAAGGCTGTGGAGGATTTCTAGAAGTTGAAATATGTAAAAGTAAATACTTGAAAAGAATTTTAATACAACCGGATGTCCTCAACAATAACACCTTAGCTTTTAAAAATGGTTCCCTTTTTTATTCCCAATAAGGAATAAGATCTAAAAAAGGAAGAGAATAAGAAATACTGTGTGCATATTTTATATTATTTTTTTGAAGAGTACTCATTTTCTTTGCCTTCACAGTAAAATACCCAGAAACCACATGAAAGGAAGTGACTTGTTTGCCCTTTGTGACACTTAACGTGGTTTGTACCAACTTAGTCACCATTCTTTCCAGAGTCATCTGTTGAATTCCTTACACACCCATGAGCAGGCAGATCTGTTTTGTAGACCAAAAGCAGCTTCTTGTCAGTTACCAGCTAAACACGTTTCTGAATCATATACTTAGCGCTCTAGCCAGAGTTCATGGGATTTGATGGAGGTGGTCATGACACATTCAAAAAGAATGAGAACATGCAAATGTGGCATTTTATACAATTTAGGCAACTTTCAAAATCAAAGCTATAAATTAATAATCTGGATCAAAGTATGCAAAGGTTATACGGACTCACTATATCCTTTTGCGCACAAACTCACCATATCAGTATATACAATATACATTTAGTAAATGAAAAAGGACAGTTGCTGTGATTTTTTTTTTCTTTAAGAAGCATGAAAGCACCAAATTCTTTCTAAATATTTTGATAGAAGAAAATGTTCCTTGCAAGGTACAAGCTCGGATCCAGTTTATAAATTCAGACAATCTGGTTGTTAATTTATATTTTAAGGAGTGTATTCAAATCATTTCTCCAGTTCTGGGAGGACTTTTGCTGGGACTTGTTTTTTCCTGCCTCCCAGGTCCCTCCAGGGAACAGAGAAGACTCTCAGCAAATGCTCGTGGATACCACTGTTGCAAGGCAGGAGCAGCACAAGAAGTAATATCTTTAATGTAAATAAAGAGCTAAGCTTTCTTGGAAAAATCAAGAATGTATATAACCTCAAAACTTACAATCTAGAAACTTCCATCATGATAAAAAAACATTTGTGACTGTTCCGGTGTGTTGCCAACACCAAGTATTAGTAGAAATTTCTGGAAACTTTGTATCCACTAAATATATGGCAAATGCCATTTAGCCCTTTCCCAAGGCTATTTTCTTCCTCTGGGTTCAACCTGCTTATTATCACTGTGGAATGATTTGCAAACACATTCAAACAAGAGGAGAAATTATTCTTTCTTTCTGTAGAAGGGCAGAAAGTCAACGGATTAAGGCGGAAGTTAAGTATTCACCATTCACCATATACTGTTGGATTTTGTTTTGCCAATCACAAGGCAACTCAGAACTAAGAGATAAAACCCTAAACCTGGTTGCACCTTAACTAAGGAAAGCCAACTTGGCTACATGAAACTCTTTCTAAATGAGATGTCTCCCTTTTTTGCTTCCTATGTTGTGGTTGCTGCTGGCCACATTCAGCAGCTGAAGCCAAGCATCTATCTGTGTGGGTGAACAGAGAGGGACAGAGATTCAGTCTGATCTGACCTACCTTTGCTCTAGGTCACGTCCAGATGCTAAACTCAGCCAGACGACCTGCCAGGTGGACCCATGAACCTCCTCGGTCTAACTTCTTCATCTGATTTTTCATCAAATAGTGCTGAATGTACACTCTTAATGGCAGTGGCCTACCTCCATTAGGCAAACATCTTGAATGTGTAATTATGTATCATTGCATAATGTAATGACATTACATAATGATAATTACTGTATCATTCAGAGAGAATTTTAACTGACAGAGTTAACCAGGTCTTTACTGACCATACTTCTACAATTGATTCTGAGGTACTTTTCCCATGATTAGGAACAACAGACCATTTTCTTTTCCCTGCCCTCCCCCGCTCCCTTTTTGTCTTCCTCCCTCCTTCCCCTCCCGACTACAAGTCGAAGATGCTCAGAAGGGGGGAAAAAAAACCCTACTATAATAATTACAAATAACTGAACTAGAAAAATCAGGTATAAAAAAGCGAGAAGGGCCTACAGTTTTAGCTTTGGAAGGAGTTACAATTTTTCTGGTGGGGCAGGAGGTTTCTGAAGGATAACAGAATGTAAGAGGTTATAAAATAAATGTCGGAACAGGGAGTTTTGGAGAACTGTAAATTTGGCTTATGGTAAAGCTTTGCCATAGAAATCATGTCCAGAGATCATTATTTCATGACCTTGAGGAAAAGCAAAATCGTTAGAGGATTTCCCACTTCTGTCTGAGAATGCACGTCGATATTTAGGGAGGCAGACTCACTTTATCTCCCTCTATGTACGCACATTTACACAAACACACCCCTCCTCTCAAGACCAGAGGTTGGGAGCATTGCTATAAATATTCATGAGATAATTATTATTAATGTCACCAAGGTGATTTTGTTCCTCCTCAGGAGAGACTGGTTTTGCACCTAGAAACCAATCAACTGTAGGAGAAATGACAGCTTTGAGGCAGCCCAGCTAAAACAATCCTGTACATTTTATGTTTGAAATATAGATTATCTGACTGGGTGTTCTTCAGTCACCCTTTTGCCCTCAACTCATCATTAAGTTTATCCAGCAGAGATTTCCAGCTTTGGTAAAAAATACAGCATCCCTGGGAACACTGTTCCAGAGATGGGAAAAACTGTACCTTGATGATTACGTTCTTTTCTAAGAGCAAAAATTAAACAGAAGTAAAGATGACTCTAAGACATCTCCAGAGATTTCTGGGGGATGATTTTTGTAAAAACACATTGAGAGAGAATGAGAACATATTTGCTACTCTTATTATTTAAAGAAAACATTTCGTACAATAGGCTTTATTAAAAAGTTATCTCTAAGCAATTATACATTCTGGCAGTCACACAGAAAATATTTTAAAAATAAAAAACAAAACTAACAAAGATAGTTAATTAGATCCCCATGTGTATACATAGACTCTCCCAACCAGTTGGCCTGCCTGGATATTCTATAGGCATAATATAATACAACATGAGAAATTAATGCAAGCTATTGTCTTTAAAAAACCATTTTTGGTGGGAATGAAATGTTGATTTTTTGCTGCAGACCCAAGAAAACATGTTAAGTAAGTCAAAATATTATAGCGGAAGATGCCTACCCCTCCTTCATTCCTCCTTAGAAATGGTTTTTGCTAAGTTCTTATCCTCTATTACCACTCAACGCTCATCCTTCTGGGACCGTCTGATCCTCCGTGAAACGGCAGTTGAAGTTATAGAAACAGAAAGCGAATGACAGAGGGAGGAGGCTGCCAGGATGGGACTCACCTTAGGCATCCAGTGGCATTTCGCAGCACCTGTGAGGAATGCAGCTGTATCTTCCGATCATCCTGAAGAGGCGAATTCTCCCAGCCAGAATGCGGGATAATCACGGCGTTGGTCAACACCGCCAGAGTGTCCTGGATGATTGGCATTTTGAGTGCGTCGCAAGATGAGAGGTTCCAAAGGACTCCTGCAAGACACACAGACACAGAGCTTTGGGATGGCCACACTTCTCCTCTCCAAAGGGTTTTCCCTCATCAAGTTAACAGCATGGGCAGGACGGACGAACAGAGCGAGAGTACATGCCCTAGAGCATACCCTTAATTTTAAGACACCTGTGAGAATCCATGGAGGGGCACCGTGAAAATCTGACAAGCGGGCAGAGGACTTGTGTTATGATTGTCTTGGTCCCATCCTGATGAGTAACAAGGTTGAACTCTGATCTGAATGGACCAGCCAGACTTCTGTTTACCATTAATATAATGGGGCCAAGTATCCAAAATCTAACCAAGATGGTTAGAGCTGTGAAAGTTCTCTAAGCTACAAACCAGTAGGACATCTTAGTTTTATCCTAGACTTCAGTATGCACATACGGACATTCTGATGGACTTGGCCTCCATTCAAAACCAGCCACCATGACATGGGACCTTAGGAACATCCAGGACCAGGTCTGATGACAACGGGATCAACAAGCAATTTAAATTTACTGTCACTTGTGACAGCTTTGTCAGTTCTTCTCAAAAAGCAATGCTCATGGAAGACCTGGAGATTGGTCTTGCTGATGTAACTTGAGGACCTAGAGCAGTAGGAAGTGGAGGGCACGTCTGCAGTGGACAGACTATAGCAGTCATTAATGTAGGCCGAGTAAAAGCAAAAGTCTTAGGTTGGGTGGAATTTTTTAGGCTTTTATATATTTTTAAACAAAACCTTAAAATGGGATTAAGTTTAGAAAAGGTCATCAATATTGCATAGAAGTGATAATATTTGAAAATGCTTTTAAAGTATTTATTGTTATTGTTCAAAACGAACACATACAGGTAAAAGAAAAAGAATCATATTTGACTTTTTTATGCAAGAAAGACTGTATTGTCTCTCAAGATTAATCTAAACAGACATCATCACTCCAAATACTGAGAATAAAATATCATAGCTGTCTTTGGAAACACAACTTCCACGTTACTTGTTTATTAATAAGCTTTCAATAAATTTTAAGACAAGATTATGTTTTATCTACTGTGTTATGAATTGAACAAAAAGAACACAGGTATTTCTGAAATTTATTAGTATTTTTCATGGAATATATTGAACTTATCAAGGGCATTAATCATATTAATCTGAAAGCTGATAATGTTGGGCTGTTAATCACTGAAAAGACAGTTTTAAATCAGTTCTATAAAAATGTGACAAATCTTAGAGACAAAATCTTTTTTTTTTAAGATTTTATTTACTTATTTATTAGAGAGAGAGAGAGAGTACAAGCAGGGGGAACGACAGGCAGAGAGAAAGAGAAGCAGGCTGTCCACTGAACAAGGAGCCTGATCCTTGGGATCATGACCTGAGCCAAAGGCAGATCCTTAACCAACCAGCCATCCTGAGACAAACTATTTTCAACTTTCTTTCAAAATAACATTTGCTAGGAATTTTATTGAGGTAAATGCAAGGGAAATAAAATGGTTTTGGTGCCCAGTATATATAAATCAGTCCTTTACTATAGGGGGTTGGCTTGATGGCAAATGCTGCCTGCTTGTTTTTGTAAATAAAGATTTATTAGAACATGCTCTCCCTATTTATTTACATACTGTCTTTGGCTTATAAGGGAAGAATTGAATATTTGTGACAGGAATGTATGACCCACGAAGCCTAAACAATTTATCATCTGGCCCTTTACAGAAAGGATTTTTCCCACCTTGCGTTAGCATATAGACCGTTTTCTAGAAACTTCTGTGTGCAGGTTTGCATTGCCACTAGTATTGTAAATTTGGGACATAAAAAATGCTCCATTGTACACAGAAAGTACCCCCAGATATATCCTGATGCAGATGGATTTGAAATGCTAGCAATATTATCATATACATTTATCTTGTTTTAAATGATATGTAGAGCTGTGTATTCATTCTATTAAGAAATATTTTATTAATTTTAGATAATCAAAATACATTGATCTGCAATATTTCAAAAACTTTTTCTAATAAAAAAGATTTGCAAACTGAAAAGCACATTACAATGAAATTAATATCTACCCCAGATTTGAGGATAACTTTCCAAAGTATCACATTCAAGGGTTTATGTCTGTTCTTCTAAGTATACAATGCATGCATACACACAGAATATTAAAATTTCTTCATTCTGAAATCCTGACTTGAAAACTCCAACCCATGAAAACTGAGGCATGTAGGTGCACCTGGGGCTCTCAGACGGTTAAGCCACTGCCTTCAGCTCAGATCATGATCCCAGGGTCCTGGGACGGAGTCCCGTGTTGGACTCCCTGCTCAGTGGGGAGTTTGCTTATCCCTCGGCTCATGATCTCTCTCTCTCAAATAAATAAATAACATCTTAAAAAAAGAAAATTGGGGCATGCAAATGTTCTAAAATATGGGTGATATGTTTTGCTGTAAAATTCCTCAAAAAACTAAATAGTAAGGAGAAATTTTTGCATTTTTACATGCAATGATTTTAAAAGAATCTAAAGGCATTCTGTGATAATAAAACAATTTTTGCTGTTTTATTTTTTTAATTAGAGAGAGAGTGAACGAGTGAGTATGGCAGTGGGGAGTGAGGGCAAAGGGAAAGGGAGAAATAGAATCTTCAGCTGAATTCCCACTGAGCATGGAGCCCAGTGCGGGGCTTGATCTCAGCACCCTGAGCCGAAATCAGGAGTCCAGACCCTTAACAGACTGGATGCCCCTACTAATTTCTAAAAATCAGAAAAAAAGATCAGGAAAGGGGAAAATCAAAGGAAATGGAATGGCCTAATCTAATACCTGATAAGAAGTGAACAGATGGAAAGGAGATGGTCCAAGATAGCTCTTTACTGGGCTCTTCTCTCCATTACTTTCCTCATTACTCATCAATTAGTGTAACCTCACTCCGAACCGAGCATGGTCAGAAGTCTCCTACTCCCCGTTCATTGTGCCTTTCCAGGCTGACTTCCTCTGTGTTTTATGTGCCAGAGAGCTTATCACAGTGCTTGACCCTGTGCTGGAACTTTCTAGAATAATTCACTTCTGCAACCCCGAAGTGCTTCCTGACCCAGGAGAGCTGCAATGGACCTCTAACCAGAGGCAGCTTTTATCACCTCTGCTTGGGTGACAACTTGGTCAAGTGGAGGTCATGTGGCAGAATTTCTTTCGGGGGGAATTCAGACAACCAGCTGCAGGGAGCCCTCAAATCTTGGGGTTTTGTATAGATTATCTGGACACAGAGGCAAGCTTGCGTGCAGAACCACAAGTCTCCGGAGGCACTGGAGATACAAGCTGACACGTCGGCAGAAGTCAAAAGTAGGTAACAGCCAGGAATTCTGTAGCGACAGCTACAGACAGACACACACTCATACACCCTCACATACAGATATGCACACCTACACACAAACACACACCCATTAGTCCTGGCAGACGGGAGAGAGATTAGTGAGAAAAATGGCCATATCTGGGCATTCTCTATAAAGAAATGAAAAATGATCAGCTCACATTTCTTTATTCCTTCCTCTTTCTTCTGTGCTGGTTCAACATTTTTGCTATTCTCACTTTTGACATCCCCTGCTCCTGGTGGAGCTCAGTCCTTCTCCCTGTGACTGGGCACTGGACGGAAAGACTTGCTCTAATCAATAGAATATGGTGGAGATGCCAGTGGGTGGCTTCTTCTTCTTCTTCTTCTTCTTCTTTTTTTTTCTTTTTAATTTTATTTATTTATTTGATAGAGAGAGAAAAAGCCCTAGAAGGGGGAGGGCCCAAGGGAGAAGCAGGCTCCCCGTCGAGCTGGGAGGCTGACTCGGCTCGAGCCCGGGACCCCAGGATCATGACCCAAGCTGAAGGCAGTCGCCCAACCAACTGAGCCACCCAGGCACCCAGGTGGGTGACTTCTGAGATCGGGTCACAGAGCAGGTGCTGTGGCTTCCTCCAAGCCCTGTCTCGGATTGCTTGTTGAGGGGGAATCTGCCCTCATGCTGCGGAGCTTCAAGCGCCAGCCAAGGGAAGACCTCCTTGATTGTGGGAACTCCAGCTAAGCCTTCAGACGCCGCAGCCCCCTTGAAAGACGCCGAGCCAGAACCACCCAGATTTGTCCGTCCCGGACTCCTGACACTCAGGCACTGGACGGGACCCCTTCTCCTCCCTCTCCTTTCTCTTTGTCTCTGGACTCATTCCCCCCACCCCCTCCACAACAATTATTTCCTAGTTACCCCTGTCATTACAACTTAGATCCACTTGCCCTCTTTCCTCTTCATAAAGTGTACCGTGAGAGAGCGGAAGATCTGGGAAGGAGGATCCGGCTAAACACTGCAACCAAATAAAAAATGCATTTTAATTTAGATTATAAGTGATGAATTATTTTTACTACCGTGCTGCTGAAGGGAGAGCGCTGAGTGATTAACTTTTAAAAATGTATCCATCTTCATGTTTGCAATTTATTAAATGGCCACTTTCTGGAATGTGGAATAATCGTGTTTTATTTTACCACAGACTTAGGGCTTCAAACAACACATATTTATTATCTTACAATTCTGCAAGCCTGAAGTCTAAAATAAATCAGCAGGGGGGTGCTCCTGGAGGCTCTAAGAGAACTTCCTTGTCTTTTTTAACTCCTTCTGTTTTTTTTTTTAAGATTTTATTTATTGATTTGAGAGAGACAGACAGTACAAGCAGGAGTGGGGGGAAGGGGCAGAAGAAGAGTGGGGGGAGGGGCAGAGAGGGGGAGGGCAGAGGGAGAGTGGGAGGAGGGGGCAGAGGGATAGTAGGGAAGAGGGGGAGGGGGCAGAGGGATAGTGGAGGGGTGGGGCAGAGGGAGAGTAGGAGGAGGGGCAGAGGGAGAGGGAGAGGCAGATTCCCTACTGAGCAGGAAGCCCAGACAGGGGGCTTGATCCCAGAACCCTGAGATCATGACCTAAGCTGAAGGCAGAGCCCTGTCTTTTTTTACTTCCTTTTTTTTTTTTTTAAAGATATATTTATTTATTTGACACACACAGAGAGAGAGAAAGAGAGAGAGAGAGAGATCACAAGCAGGCAGAGAGAGAGGGGGAAGCAGGCTCTCCACTGAGCAGAGAGCCCTATGTGGGGCTCGATCCCAGGAGCCTGAGATCATGACCTGAGCTGAAGGCAGAGACTTAACCCACTGAGCCACCCAGGCGCCCCTCTTTTTTGACTTCTAAAGGCTTGCCCACGCTTTGTCTTGAGGACCATCTCACCCTGACCTCAGCATCCATTATCATTATTCCCTTTCTGGACTCTGATGCCCCTGCCTCCCTGCTGTAAGGATACTTGTGATCTCACTGAGCCTACCTGGGTAATCCAGGATAATCTCTCCATCTCAAGATCCTTTAATCCCATCTGCAAAGCCCCTTTTACTATCTAAGATAGCATTCACAGACTCTGAGAATTAAGACACGGACACCTTTAGGGAGCCAATATTCAATACCATACAACCTGTTAAAAATACTGCTATGCTTCAAATAAAATTAAACATCTTATTATAGCTTCATGGCCAGGCATTCCCCTACATCTCCAGATTCATCTTGAATCATTCATTCATTTATTCACTCCATGCATAGGAAGGATCTAGGTCCCAGGCTCTGTTTGATGCTGTGGTTACATTACTGAATAAAACAAAAAGTTCTTTATCCTCAGGGTCCTTCCATTGTTGTAGTAGTCCTTCTACTGTAGCCAAAATGGCCATATTTCTTCTCCTTGAACATATAAGCTCATCTGTAGTTCAGATCTCTTAGATTTACTGCCCTCTTAGCCTGGAACATTCTTCTCCAGACCTTTCCAAGGCTGATTGTTATTTCTGCTCACATGTGCCTTACCTGTGCAAAACTCAGAGAGGTTTTCTGGATCATTCTAAACTACTTCCCTAGACGCTTGCTATCAGATAGGAGTATTTTAATTTTCCTATTGTCCATTATTTTTTATTATTTGATCTTCTGCCCTTTGCTCACTGTTCTTCCCCACAAAAAGGTCCCAGCCAAGACATGAAAGCAAGGCGTCTGAATGTTCATAGTATATAGAGCACATATAGCACACAGAATATGGTGTGACACATAGCAGGTGCTCACCAAACAGGTGCTAAATAAACACAACTCAATAACTAGACGATCGACCCTTATAAGATGACATGTGCTCCAAGCATTGTACGCTCCTTAAGTACTACAGTGCAGCAAAATGAAGTCATGAGTTAAAGAAATAAAGTAGCAGACGTTACAAGTAATAAATCCAAATGAGAATACAAAATGTTACTTCAATGAGATTATAACCCTTGACTCTATGGAAATTCTACTTTTAGCTAGTAGAGAAAAATTTATATCACTAGAAAACATTAGTCAATTTAGCACTAGAAGGCTTATCTCTAATGCTTCATCTGGACAATTATCTTCTATGAACTTCCTGATAATTCTAAATTAGCCAAGGTAGTACTAAATTCCAATTTGTGGAAAAAATGGAATACACTCAGTTGACAGTAGTATTTATTATCCATGATAACTACTTCATTTATTCTTATCTGAAAGTAACATAAAGAAGGTTTAGTATTTTTGTCGATGGTCACTAGAAAATTTCAATTTACCCCATGAAAATATGCTAATTTCTTTGAGATTAAAATCTCCAATAAAATTGTTTTATAGCCTCTTTCCTTTAATTATATGTATTCAATAGCTTTCCCTTACAGTATAAGATTATTACTGCTCCAAATAAAATTTTGACAGTAGGTTCAGTTGAGAAGACATTTAAATAACTAATTATGTATACTAAATATATTTAAAATACAGTTTATTTTTATTTCAGGCACAGGGTGGCTCTTTTCCTTGAGGTTATCCATATTCATGAGCAGTAATTGGTTTATTAAAATTTCTTTAATAAAATCTTAATTACTTTCATTGGATCCCTTACTTTATTTTAATCGAAGGTAATTGTGGGGTTTTTTTTTCTTCCTAAAAGAGGTACAGGATATCCTTAAAAAAAACTCAGTTTGACAAAAAATGTATTTTAATAATCTTAAGTCTTAAATCATGACAAAAGCAAACATTGCATGTGGCTATGCAAGTCTTTCATGTGACCCCTCATTTGCTTTTAATTTTTAGACCTAAAACATAATCCCTAAACATGGGTATGGCTCAAACCAAAGACAAGCTGTACTGAATTCTTTTTCAATAAATGCTTTAAACATTTTTAATTCATCAGCTAATTAAAAATTAACTTTATGTATTTGTGAATATTTATTTTCAAATGAATCCGTCATTCATCTTATGCTGAGAGTGAAAATTTTATGCACCTGGAGAAGGGAGAGAAGACAGAAGAATGGGGGCAAATGAGTTCTGGACTTCCTCTATCACCACCTGTTCACACTAGGAGTCCTGGGTGTGTGGAGGGTGGATGATTGAAATCCGGAGGCCCATGACACCGTGTCTACACTTGTTCTATGCTGTGTGCATGAGTGTGTGCATGTGTGCACGCAGGTACCTATGTGTGTGCATCTGAGTCTTTGGCGACATCATAGAAACACTTACAACTATCCCTGTCTTGACCCTCAAGGTGTGGTTCTGAATTAGGACTGTCTTGAAAGTCCTCCCAGATGGTATATGGGGTAGCCTCAACAAGATTTGCATACCACCCTCATTTAATATTTTTAAAAATAAAACCACTGACCTTAAGTCAATGATAAACTTTACCAAAATGTTGCTATAACAACAGGTAGTTCAAAGTAAAAAAAGCAACTAGCGAGACTACATCACACTAAAAAGCTTCTGCACAGCACAAAAAGAAAAGGAAAAAAAAAATAAAGGCCACTAAGGAATGGGTGAAAATATTTGCAAACCATATATCAAGCCAGGGGGTATAGCCAAAGTATGTAAGAAACCCCTACAACTCAGTAACAAAAAATAATTTGAATATATATGGGCAGAGGAACAAAATAGATATTTTTCAAAAGAAGACATCCAATGGCCAACAGGTACATGAAAAGATACTTGACATGACTCTTCAAATCAAAATCACAGTGTGATCTCACCTCATACCTGTTAGAATGGCTAGTATCAAAAAGACAAGAGGTAAGGGTTGGTGAAGATGTGGGGAAGAGGGAACCCTTATTCACAGCTGGGGGGAATGTAAATTAGTGGGGTCATTATGGAAGACAGTATGGAGGGTCCTCAAAAGGTTAAAAATAGAAATACCATAGTATCCAGCAATCCCATTTCTGGGTACATATCCAAAAGAAATGAAAACAGGATACAGAAAAGATATCTACACTTCTCTTTTTTTATTTTTATTTTTTAAAAGATTTTACTTATTTATCTGATAGGGAGGGAGAGAGATCACAAGTAGTAGAGAGGCAGGCAGAGGGGGTGGGGGAGGCAGGCTTTCTGCTGAGCAGAGAGCCCAATGAGGGGCTCAATCCCAGGACCCTGAGATCATGACCTGAGCTGAAGGCAGAGGCTGAATTCACTGAGCCACCCAGGCGCCCCTACATTTCTCTCTTTATTGCAGCATTGCTCACAATAGCTGCAATATAAAAACAACCCTAGCCTCTGTCAGTGGATGAATGGATAAAGAAGATGGGGCATATATATATGGAATATTACGTGGCCACAGGAAAGAAGGTGATCCTGCCATTTGTGACAACATGGATGGACTTTGAGAACATTATGTGAAATGAAATAAGCCAGAGAAAGACAAATATCCCATGATATCACATGTAGAATCTAAAAAGCCACACTTACAAAAACAGAGTGGAATGGTAATCATCAGGAGCTGGGAGATGGGAGAATGAAGATATTGTTTAAGGGCATAAAAAGGCAGCGAGCAAATAAGTAAGTTCTGGGGATCTGATACACAGCTTCGTGATCATACACAGCAATACTGTATTATAAACTTTAAAGTTGCTAAGAGATTAGCTCTCTCTCTCTCTTTTTTTTTTTTGAAGATTTTATTTACTTATTTGACAGAGAGAGAGAGAGCACAAGCAGGGGGAGCAGCAGCACAGTGAGAGAGAGAAGCAGACTTCCTGCAGAGCAGGGAGCCCGATGTGGGGCTTGATCTCAGGACCCTGGGATTATGACCTGAGCCGAAGGCAAACACCTAACCGACTGAGCCACCCATCGAAGGGACTAGATTTTAACTGTTCCCACCACAAAAGAGAAATGATAGTTATGTCCCATGACAGGTGCGTTAGCTAACACTAAGGTAGTAATGCTGTTACAATATACAAATGTATTTAATCAACACCTTATGCACTTTAAACTTACACAATGCATTATGTGAATTATATCTCAAAAAGAATAAAAATTATTTTTTAAAAATGTGCTATGTGAATGCTACCTTGGGAAGAGTAATTGAGGAAGTGGATGTGACAGTCATTCTGTTATGCGTATGGAAAAGTGTTTTAAAACACATGTAATAAAGGTGGTTGTAACAGTACTATAGAGAAGAATTTAAACACTTAGTGTCACACATCATAGGAAATCTTCTAAGTACTTGTATATATTATTGTTTTAGAAAATTAGGATTGGATGCTGGATAGTGTGACAGAACCTTTGTGGATTTTATCAATGGAATTTCAGTATTTCTGGGATCTACATGGGCAAAAAAAATTCTTTGTCAAGATTGGAGGCTTTGTCTTCCTTTTTTTTTTTTGTTTTTAAGATTTTGTTTATTTATTTGACAGACAGAGACCACAAGTAGGCAGAGAGGCAGGCAGAGAGAGAGAGGAGGGAGCAGGCTCCCCGCTAAGCAGAGAGCGCAATGCGGGGCTCGTTCCCAGGACCCAGGGACCATGCCCCAAGCCGAAGGTAGAGGCTTTAACCCACTGAGCCACCCAGGCGCCCCGGAAGCTTTTTCTTACTTTTGCACACCTTCCCCCAAGAGCAATCCATTTTTTGATGCTAAGTGATTCCTACCACCTAATTTATAAAGAACTTAAATTTAGGCCATGAAAAATGATTTTAAAAATTAAAAGAAGATGGGTAATTCCTTAGGCCAAAACTCCTTAGGTTTTCTTTCCAGAGTTCCAGGGGTTGGCCGGCCGGAACAAATGACCTCTGAGTTCTCCTCTTTAATATTCCAGGAGAAGAAACTGCAGTGACCACAGTGCTTAGGTGAAGGTTAATCCTTTTAGAATTCAACTCACCCAATCTTTCTGAGTTGAGAGTCTCACAGAGGTGGTGTGGAGATGGGAGAGTGCTGCAGAGGCTCGTAACTGTGGGGGGGGAGTAGGCAGAAGAACTGGATTGTCAGACTCAATAACCATCAACTGTCACCCTACGATTGCCACTGACGGCTTCTAGCTCCAATACAGAATTCTTTTTAAAAGCATCCCACGTGCGTTAAATGCTGAGAATCAAGCAGAATTATCCTTGCTTATTTTCAAAATAGGAACAGCATTTGGTTAACTCCAGAATGGATGAAGAGTGAGCTGTTTCTCATATTAGCAAGTAAATCAGATCCGCTTTTACAAAGGAGACAAATTCTGGTTTGAGTGGGTTAACATTAACATCTGCCAGGGCCCTGCTGAGAGGTTCTAATTCCTGAAGTTCTAAAACAATCCGGTTATTGACAAAGCCATGGATGTTGAGGTGCTGTCTTGTTCCAAAACTAAAATGTTCCCAGGAGCACTCTGCTGTTCAAATTTGAGCACCAGCGGTGCACACTTATCCCACTATAGATTAGTACAGGCAAGAGGCCCATATTCATTTAAATTTTTTATGAATAATTTAAGAAATGATCTTCACTGGTTTCAGAGCAACTAATTTTGATGAAGACAAGGCAGTTTTATAGTCAAAAGATGGGGACTTTTTTTGGAGAAAGAATCAAAACTTAGGTGTGTCTGTGAATCTCTTTCCATTTCAAGTTGAATGCTGTAGATTTAAGTTTTTGGAATTACAGTAAATGTTTACAATAAAGGAATAACCAGTCAGATTTGAGTCACAGAAATGAGGCTTATCTTCAGCTGAGGCAAGGCAGTGCAACTCGTGTCTAAGAAGGTAGAGCTCTTCCCACGGTATTTTATTTTTTTTTAAAGATTTTATTTATTTGACAGAGAGAGAGATCCCAAGGAGGCAGAGAGGCAGGCAGAGAGAGAGGAGGAAGCAGGCTCCCTGCTGAGCAGAGAGCCCGATGCGGGACTCAATCCCAGGACCCTGAGATCATGACCTGAGCCTAAGGCAGCGGCTTAACCCACTGAGCCACCCAGGCGCCCTTCCCACGGTATTTTAATTTTAAGTAAATTTCAGTTGAAAATAATTTGGAGGTGAAGGGTACCAAAATATTCCATCCCCAAATACAGTTCATTGGCATATGGATAATTTTGAGCCAAAGATCACTGAGCCCCAACCACCAGGTAGAAAAAACTCTCCAGTCTGCACAAGTCGTCCTTTTGTAAAGGAAATTTACATTTATGAAGGAAATTTCCATTTGTCAAGATGTCTCCCTCTTTCGTACCAGGAAGAGGAGGACTCTTAAGGACTCTTACTAATGAAGAAAGCACCAACTTAAATCAGTAAACAAACATAAGCATGCAACCTTGTTTGACCATACTCTTCTTAATCACCTTTCCATAACTTCTCTCCCCCTCCCTGAAGCCCCAAGCCCTTTTTCCTTTGTTTAGCCGATGCTCTATAAGCACAAGCTCTAACCACCTCTTTGAGCTACCCATCACTGGGTGCTCCCGCATGTATGTGCCCTATGCGTGTTAAGAGACTTCTGTTTTCCTCTGGCTAATCTGTCTTCTGCCTGTATAAATGACAGGACCTCTGCTTGAGAACCCAAGAGAGTTAGAGGGAAAAAAGATATATTTTCCTCCTCTCCAGGATGTCAACGTCTGTTACTTACAACCTGTGAAAGTCATGCATTCATGCTAGAACACAGCATTTTGTAAATGAACCACAGAATTCTTTATTGTTCAATTCCCAAGAGATGAAGAGTTAGGAATATAAAATTGGGCTTGCTTGAAACTAGAGTCTCCCTCAATGACCTTGGGTAAGCCAGACCTTGAAAACAATGTCACCAAAGTAGCCATGCTGAGTTTTACAATCTCTGGAACCTGGCCCTGGGCCTCTTTTTCTAAAAATGACTGCAGTTAAAGAATATGTCCTTTTATCTGACAACTGTCATAGTCTTCTGTGTAGTAATAAAGACGATTTCTTATACTTTGGTTGTGTAGTTTTGTATAGTCCAAATCACACGTATTAAAGTAAGTTAAGTTTGCCTTTGCCTCTTTCAAAAATGATTGAGGAAGGGAGGGAGGGAGGAAGTGCGAAAAAAGATGGGGATCAGAGAGGGAGAGGAAGAGAAACATTCAGAGACAATCAGCTCCATGAGATAATGATTTTTAAGAATGTGGGAGGTGAAAGCACCCTAATTTCGGGCCCTGGGTTAAATGATATGGAGACAGACTAATCCAACTGCTTGCTCCAGAAAACATGTGCCTCTGGAATTCAGACTGTAAACTTATCAGCTTGCTTATCAAGAATAATAGTTTGCTTATCAAAACCCCTGTCTCCCCACACCACCAGTCCAGAGCCATTATGTTATAAACTCTGCCCAATCCCAGTTATTTCCAACCTGGGAATACCCAGCTTAAAAACACCCAGCCAAGGACTACGGCCTTATAAATAGGCTCCCTAATTTTCCTCTCACAAGATAGTATTCTCCAGTACTATAGTAAATCCAATAAACTTAGCTTTGCTTGATCTATAGGATTTTCTGGTGGTCTTTGGAGGAGATGACAGTTGGTAAACCACGCATATTACTCAAAATGAGTAGTTAAGCTAATTTCATCTTTAATAAACACAGAGCCTGGCAAATTCCTGAACCTGCAGGGTATCCACTGACCATAAGGTCATGACTTTATTTGTGTGGATGACCATGGGTATTATGCTGTTTTTACCTGTATTAAGTACCATAACCTATAAGTTACAAAGCCCTACATGTTTCTTGGTAAGTCCCCACGTTGCCATTCTAAACGCTCTGGTCTTAGAGTGAGTAGGCAAATATGAGATCATAGAACCTTGCACAAAGATAAGGATGGCTATCTCCTTGAGGTTTTCTTTATTTCTATATCCTCCCCACTCCTCCTGCCAGGAGTCAGAAAAAGACTCAAACCGAATTGTGGGAGCATCCTTAGCTAAGAATCACTGCAAAGAAGATACCTAGGGGCACTCTTCTATATTGGGGCCATTTTAAAGTGCAGCCTTGGTTCCTATGGTTCTCACCAAGAAGCTGCCTTGATGAAAACTGGTGGCAGAGTGAGAAGAACAGGAGTTGGGAATCATACTGGAGGTTTAATTCAGCTTTCACATCATCGGGATTAAAGAGAGCTCAGTTCCCAGTGGGCTACTGAATGAAAGAATATGGAATGAATGACATTATCAAGTCATGATGATGTTCACGTACAGGGATCTCAGATTTTCAGAGTGTGACTGAACCCGGCATCCAAAATAAAAGCACAATGAGAAAAAAGAAAGAAAGAAAGAAAGAAAGAAAGAAAAATAGCCAAATATACCTAACAGTTTTGAGTTCTTGTTATACACCAGAATTTTTGCTATCATCTTGCATGTATTAATTCATGTAAACCTTCGACACTTTCCATTTTACAGATGAAGAAACTGAGACACAGAGTGGTGAATCGCTCATCTAAGGTCATTGCCCATGGAGGTGAAAGTGAAGGTCAGCAGTCTGGCCATGATGCACAGGAACAATCAGACAGATGTCAGGCACGTCAGTCTGCTACTTGAAATGGGAGAGAGGAGAAGTGGTTTGCAGTCCTTTGAAGCACGACACACATGAACACAAGAGAATGTTCAGCCTTTCATCTTCCACCGGTTTCTTTTTAGCCTCAGGTCATGTAGCTTGAGAAATTTTAAGAAGTCATTTGGGTTCATAGAATGAAGAATATTCCACTTTGAAACAACTTTTGCAAATGATTTCTCTAGCAAACCTTAGTTCTGTTGACCTCTACTAAAAATTTGCAGCTATAATCGTCCATGGAGAAAATACTGAACAAAACCCAGACTGAGATGAAGGGCAGTTTTAAAACAAATCCTTTCTGTATCTACCGCACTAATTTTAAAACAAGGTCTTATTTTCCATTAAATCAAAACTGTTTCATACTGCTGCCCCATCATAACAATACCAATGGTAATCACAAGTCCTCATTTACTGAACCATTACCATGTCACATGCATTGTTTTATTAATTCCTTACCCCAATCCTGGGAGAGAGGTATTGCTATTGATTTCATTTTACAGGTTCGTAACTCAAGATTTAAGAGGTTACAAAACCCTCCCAAGGACAGGTAACACACAAGAGAGAAAGAGCTAGGATATAAATATAGGCTCTCATTGTCCAAATTATCTTGCCTTTCAGAGACACTCTATTCTGAGGTTATTTTTCATGGAAAATATGATGACAGTGGATAAGAACATTAAGACTCAACTATTATCTCTGCTGACCATTCTCAGGTTTGTATTTCTGAGTTGCATTTCTAGAACTCCATATAAATACCATCTGTAATTTGTTACTGCATATTTTCCTCCAAACATATTTCCTTCCCCCTCATAGTCCCCATGCTAATCTTCTACCCAAATTAGAGATTTGGGGAAACTTCCATTTCCTTGTGCCATTTCTATGATTTTAATTTTTCAGCAGATATTCTGTGAATGCTTATGAAAACAAAAGACTGCTACGCATGCTGGGTAATATACTGTGAATGAAGCAGAGTCTACCTGGGGAGAGAGGAGAGACAAAGCATGCCTTTGTCCAGTGAAAAGTGAAACTCACATGACTGGGTTGTGTATGACAAAATCCACCAACAGTCAGAAAAGATGTACCACGAGAATTCACGTAACAAGAGATCACCAAGGGAAGGGAGCTCAGAAGTCTAACCTGGAAGAGGGGAGGGTCTTTGGTTGGCCCTTGAAGGATGAGAATAATTAGACATGGAACGGGGGTGAGGCGTCCAAGGATCCAGAAAGAGAGAGAGAGCACAAAGACTTATAGGAATGAAGATAGGCTTAATGTCCACAGGATCAGCTGTATAGTAGATGCCCACTAGTAAGTTAATTGAGTAAAAAAAAATGCATTTCTCAACAGTCAGAAGGAAATATCATTTGGGCAATCATCGTCTTACACCAGAATGGTAGTTTTCCTATCCACCATGCAAAAATACGAATGTGTAGGCACCATCTCTAGGGATTCTGGTGTAAGTGGTCTAAGTGGGCCCTGCCACTAGCATTTTTAATTTAATTTTTTTGTTTGTTTGTTTTTTTGTTTTGTTTTGTTTTGTTAGACTAGCAAGGTAAAGAACCAGTGGAAGTTATCACATCTCAGCTATGGAGAACTTCACTGAATTCATCAATATCACCTTCTTGCACTGTGACTTCTTTGTGAAGAACCCAGAAAAACTACCTGTTTTGACAGAAGGGAGTGATTAGTGAGCTCCTGACGTCAGATTTTGTGCTCTGATGTCATCATGACATGGTCATGATGACCCAACTACTTCACTCAGTCCTTTAGTTGTTCATTGATTTGATCATTCATCTGTTCAGTAAACAGAATATTCTTTGTCTAGTAGAACACTTTCAAGCCTTAGAGAGAGTAAGCCAGCCCGGAATTCAATTCCACAAATCCTTGGTGATTTTGGTGAAACTCCTCTGCACAGCTGGGCAGAGAGTAGGCAAAGGGGCAGGGGTCTCAGGTCTCGAAGGAACTTTCATGGGACTGCTGAGATCAGGACAGCAAATCTCTCATAAAAGTTAAATCAGGCAGAGAGAACAGCCTAATTAGGAAGTACAAGAAAGGTCTGCATGGCCAGATAGGGTGAGGGGTGGTGGAATGGACACATTACTTGTTCCCTCTGTGCTTAGCTGGATTTTCAGCAAGGAAGAACTTAAAACTTCAAGAGTGGGTCGTAGACACTATGCTTTAGCCTCAAGGGAACCCCTTGTGCTTTTGTTTCTAGGTTTCTTAAGAAAACTGATGTTCAATTATGAATTCAAGGCATTTGATTTTTCCAGTTTCCTACCAACTCCCATTGCTTTTTTTTTTTTTAAGGTTTTATTTATCAATTTGATATATAGAGAAAGACAGCAGGAGCACAAGCAGGGGAGCAGCAGAGGGAGAGAGGGAAGCAGGCTCCCCAGTAAGCAGGGAGCCCTAAGCAGGGATCAATCCCAGGGCGCTGAGATCATGACTTGAGCTGAAGGCAGATGCTTAAGCGATTAAGTCCCTCAGGCACCCCTATCTTTGCTCTTAAAAAACAAAACAACCCCCCCCCCAAACCCAACTGTGCCCCTGGGCTGAGTGTTCTAGGCACCCAAGCCCTCTGGCTTGCAGCTGGGTTCAGCCAAAGGCAGAATTGCTGGTAGAGCACGAGGAGCGAGTGCTGGGACGTGTCTGCTCCCCTGCTCCCCATCCTCACGTAGGCCCATAGGGCTGAGGCCTTTTGTGGGTACAGCACCCCATCTCCATGGCTCCTGACTGCTGGAAATACTGCTTCCTCTTCACTGCTTCCGCCGGTGATAGTCACTAGCTGCCTGGCCACCCGTGGCTTGGTCCCTTGACTCGTCCACACCTTGGAAAAAAGGACCTTCATTAAATTCTCTCCAGCATCCTAGCTGAGTGTGTCTTACATGTCCTGCTGGAACCCTGATTAAAGTGGGTGAGCAGGGGACACAGCCTAAGAAGGGCCTCAGATGCCTTGGCCAGAAATTTCTGTTTTTATCAGTAAGTGCAGTGGGGTAAACCATCACAACATATTTTATTATGTTTCATTCCATCCTGGAGCATCCACGGCGCTAAAAAACAAAGTATAAGACACATTTCCAACTAGTTACAAAGAGAGCTTTAAAAACAACAACAACAAAACTTTTCCTAAATTAAGAGGATATTTACATAACCTACAATAAACCATTTTAAAGCGCACCAATCCACACCATTGTACATTTACTAGAATGTGCAACCATCTCTCCTCCTCTAGTTCCAAAATATTTCCATCACCCCAAAAAGGGTGATTGGTTTTTAAAGATACCATTCCGGTGGAATGAGGGAAGAAGTGAGCTGACCGGGGAGAAGACCAGCGGTCTGCAGAGAGGGAGGTAACCATGTATGACACAGAGCCTTTGGCCGGGCTAGATGGACTGGAGGGGCTGGATGGAGGGCTAGGGCAGAAATCGGGGATTGCACTTTGGGATGTGCTGACTTTGAGATGCCAGTTAGCCAGTGGCAATGTCAAGAGGCAGCTGGATGCTCGAGTCTGGGCACAGGAGAGAGAGAAAGACAGAGAGAGCAAGAGCAAGAGCGAGAGAGAGAGAAATTTAGAGCCCTCTGCATTTAGAGGGCCTTCAGAGCTGCGGGATGGGAAGTCACAGAAACAGAATTCCAATAAAAACCCAAAAGCCCAGGGCTGGACCTTCAAGAGTCTGATGCTGAAGGCGGATTGGCATAAAGAAGAAAAGTGCTATAAAAATTTAGGCTGCACAAACTGTTTACCTTGAGAAACAGGGCTCCTCTTCCGTCTGGGCTGACACCTTCCTGTTAGTCCCTGAAGTTTGTTTGTTTGTTTGTTTGTTTGTTTATATCACGGGTAATCAGAAAGGTTAAGTTCTCCTTTTCTTATGCACATTCACGAAATGCCTCCCTGCGGTTCTCATTTAAAAGCATCTGTTTTAGGCCCATCAAGGGGTTGATTGAGGACAAAGGAAAAGGAGTTATGGCTGATGTTACAGGCTGTATTCAGTGACTATAAGCAGAATGAACAAAAGGAGGGGATGAAATCACTTATTTTAGGTATTTCTGGAATCAAAGCAGCAGCAACAGAACCAGAGCAGCGGCAAAGCATGCATGATGGCAAAGCCTCTATTATGATTGCAATGTAAAGTGTAATAAGATTTTCAGAAAACAATTTAGGAAAAGTGACAATCTTGCTTATTTAAATGCTAGGTGACATTCAGCATTGCTCCTTCAGGTAAAATTACAAAATTGATAAAATGACTTTTACAGAGATTATTGAATATGCGGAACACATGTAATGCATTTATCTGTTGACTAACCCTCAGGTTAGTATAAAAACTACATTGTTTCCTGAGAACTGAAGGCGACTTTTACTTAGTCATTATGCCAAAAGTGTGGAATTTGTAGGTTTGACTTCAAACCATATTTTACAATGCATCTGTTTTGGGTTTTTTTGACATTAACAATTTCTCTGTGTAGATACAGAGTTAAAAAAAACTCCCTTTCAAATTATATAGTTAATTTTTATCAAATTTTAAGTTTCCCTAAATGTCTGTTCTGGTGTATATTTGAAAATTCCCTGAGATGCTAATAGTATTATTTTTTCAGATTATAAAATTAACACGTGATAACCTTAAAATCTTCAGTCTGTATAAAAGGAACAAAAAAGTTAAAAAAAAAAAAGGAAAAAATAAATCCACCCAAAGAACACGTTTTTGTACATCTCTCTAGGCTTATCATACACTGATGTGTGTCATTTTACAGAAACAGACCCACAGGACACTTGTTTAATTTGCTTTCGGCATTCAACAGATGCTAAGGGTATTTTTTGATATCAACAAATATCTAGCCAAATTAATTTTTAATGTGTGGTCATGTTCTGTTTGATGAACTATTTTATCCAGTCTTGGACTGATATATATTTAGGTTGTATCTAATTGTCTTGCCAACATCAGCTCTTACTGGGTGCCAGAGAATGTTTTAAATGCTTTCCATTAATTTATTTGCTCTGGAGGTCTTCAGTATAAATTCCTAAAACTTGAATTGCTGGGTAAGGAGTCTGCATTTTTAATATTGAGGCACATTGCCAAAATGTTTTCCAGGAAGAACTCACGACTTTCATCAACAAGATGGTTTTGTGGTCCCCAGCCAAGGCTGCTCGCCATCTTTGGAGACTGAATGCCAAACATGGTGCCTCCTTCCCATTGGCATTCCTTTTAATTAAACTTCTTTTTGTGAGCATATTAGCTGCTTGCCTGTTGTTTTCTGAAATGCCAGTTCATATTTTTTGTTATTATTTTATTCCCCAGTTGGGTCATGCATGGGAATAAACAGATAATAAAGCTACTAAAAGTTGCCAAGTTAGGAAGACCCTAAAGAATTCAGAAGTTATCTGAACCAGTACTGATGCCTACAAGCATCTACGCTTTTTGTGACTCTTTGTCTGCTGACACCTACATTCCACTTTTAATGACGTCTTCTAATTAATTTGTTTCCTAGGACTAATCTTGTCTTTTAAAATCCAGGTGACAGTTGTCTTTACTATTTCCCACCTTTACCTGTTCTCTTGGTAGGAGCAAACTTAAGCAATTATAAACAGTGTATATAAAGGTTTTGGAAACCTGTAGCTGACAGACATATACATTGTTGACAACGGATACTAACATTTACACAGTTTCAAAGGCAAACTCTGTTCCCTGTTGCCAGAGTCTGAGAGCATAAAGCTCTATCCGTCCACTTCAGTAAGTATATCCATCCCACTGTGTTTGTTGATTGAGGGCAGTAACATGGATAGGGTTGAAGAGCAGGATAAACTCACTCAAGGCATGAGCTCCTACTTATCTATCTAGTAATTTTCACCCCTCTCTCCAACCACACTACTGCAAAAGCCCAGTTTCCTTAGCTTGCAATAATGGGAACTCATCTGAACTGGATTCTGTTTTCATGATTCTGAAGCATTATTTCCAGTCTGAAACACCATAATACCCTACCTGTTCTCACCACTTTTGTTTATCCTAAACCAGGCTATTTATTCCAATCCATCGTGTCATTGCTGTCAGATTAATGTTCCCACCCCACAGTAGGGATCATGTCCTACTCAACAACCATTTGTTTCTCCCCATAACCAACAGCTATAAGAACAAATGACACCACTGAGAGCAAATGACATAATCAAAGACTAAGTTAGTAGAATCCGCTGATAAGTTTTTCAAATAAGTTTGTTATATAACTCTTACTAAGAGAAAGGATAATAATATTAAAGTATAACTTCTCTTCTGGGTCTGAGCCAATGAGGTCTGGGCACCCATTCCTCTGGCTGAACATTATAAACTGATGGACTTTGTAACACCTATAAAAATGCTATATTATATCCCGTAGCTAACCTCAACAAATTCCAAAACACTTCGATTTTCAGTGAGGACTATTCAAGTTGAAGTTAGGGTTCCAAGCAGACAGTGGGTTGTAGATATTCTGTACCTTACACTTAAGGGAAATCCTTGTGCTTTTGTTCCTAAGTGTCTAAATAGGAAAACTGATATTCAATTAAAAACTAAAGGTATTTGATCTTTGGGTTCTTACCAATTCTATATCTACAACATTGTGATACCCAACGAGCTATCTATAGTCAGGACTCACACTGTTATTTTAAAAAATAGCAAAAAATTCTTGGTTTACTCAAGAATCTAAGGCACTATTTATTTGAGACTCTAGAGTTTCTCAATAGAAAAATTAAATCAAAACATATCTACCCACGCGTGTAGAAAATAAATGTACAAGTAATTATGACAGCTTTTACCTATCAACTCATAGAGAGTAGAAAAAAAATATTTAGGGGGAGTAAGAGTTTGAGGGACATCATTTCTTTTGGTCTTGTTTGGAGCTATTAGATCTATGATATGCCTTCATTAAGTGACATACAATTAATTATTAGGTAGAAATGCTTATATCTTCCATTAAAATTCTGAAAAATATCTTGCAAAAACAATCTTTGTGATCTTTGAAATTGAGTTGTTCTTCATGGCAATAATTAGCACTGTCAATGATTCCTTTAGTTGAGTTATCATTTGTGATGAGAGTACACATTAGTTGAAAAGTATCTTCAACTCGGGTATAGGAAAATATGTATCAGTTAATTTGAAAACTCTGTTGTTTATATCAGATAAATGCAGATAAGGTAACATCAATTCCTGGTAGCTACTGGTATGATGGTAGTGAAGGTGTCGATGGTGGCGGAAGTGGTGATGCTGGTGATGATGTTGGTGATGACGGTGGTGGTAGAAATGGTAGAGGTGGCGGAATGGCAGTGTTTGTAGAGGTGAAGGTAATAAAGGAGAAAAGGAAGAGTTGAAAAAGACAAAAAGAAAATGTCCTTGAATTCAAGATAGGTTCCTACTGTTGGAGAAGGAAAAGTGATCCTTCTTTGCCCATTCTGAGCCTTGCAATCACGTTCTGGCATCTGCACGGCAATGTTAACACCTGCCCCCAGGACAACTCACATAAGCTCTCGTTATGAAATCGGAGATGGATGAGCAGTCAGTGAACAGGCACATCAGCCGCTGTTGTCATCCTCTCTCTCAGTAAGCAGAAAGGGAACGCGGCAATGGTCGCTAGCTGCTTGTCTGAGTAGGTGTGAGGTCTGGATATTATATAGGCAGCTCAATAAATAAGAGGGAAACTGGAACAGAGTTTCTCACAGCTTAATCCAGGAGAAATTTACTGAACTTCGTCTATGTGCTGGGTTGAGCATCACCGTGACAGAGATGACCATGACACTGTCCCTGCCCTTGATGAGCTTATGGGTGAATATTTGTGGTAGAGGGAGTTGACACCCAATCTCTGTTACATAGCGTGAATGGGAAATCTGCCATATCGATGCTGGAGGGGGAGTATGATTAATATGCCTCCTGCTGAAAGATGTACCAAGAAAATGAAGGGGAGAGCAAATGAAGAAGCCTAAAGTATTTGAAATGAGGGAAGTCAGTACAGCCTAGAATTTTACTATTTTTAGAAGTGTCTGTAAAATTAGAAAATTATAGTATATAAAATTTTATCACTAAAATTTATTAGACCCAGAGGAATCATATTTAATCATTTCTACCTGGAGTTTACCAATTTTGGGTACAACAAAGATAAATACACTATAGATCTTATATTTAAATTTATCTGCTAGAAAGATCTCTTAAAAAAGAAAGACCTGTGTCTTACTTATCCTCTGAAACTCCAAAGCTACAATATTTCATAGCTCAAAAATTCTTATTTTAAATTTCTTTTCATTGAGATGACATTTTATATTTATTTATTAATCATGGAGTTGGTGTATTTGGTAATAAGCCTTTTTTTAATGGCTTGATTAAATTTTCTCATTCAGAAGGCCACATTTCCCTGCATGCTTAAATGTTTCAAGATAAATCACATAAATATTTCTTTTTAGAGATAAAAGCAGAGCAGTACATTATATTACCTAAGATAAGGCTATCACTTAAAATATGAGTTATGCCTTTAAATATATGTATTTCCATATAGAACACTGACAATCTATGATACCTCCAATTACTTTCATGAAGGGATTTTTATTATAAGAGATGTCGTGTTTAGAAATCACACTCTGATCTTTAAATTTGAGCTCTGGGGACCTTTCACCTAGTTCACATCCTTTCATTAAAAGTTTAAAGTATTCCTCAAATAAGTAAGCCTGGATGACTTCTAACTTTACACACACACACACACACACACACACACACACACACAGAGTTGGAGAAAGCACATATCTGTATTCTAAATGGATTCTGTTTAAACCAGGAACAAGGAAACACTTTTGGCTTGGGACAGGTGATGTTAGTCCTTGGATGTTTCCGCCTCAACCCCATGTGGGGCCATGACTGTCCTTTTCACTTGCCAGGAATAATGAACTCAGTAAGGGTTCTGTTCTTGGAGGAAAAAATTCAGAACACTGACCTCGTTGGAAGGAAGGCTGAGCCTAGGGCACTGATTTTGTTACTAGCAAAGGAAGTAGGAAAATGTGGGCTGAACTTGTTACTTTGCAGATAGAATTATAGGTTGATTGTTAAAGCATTAAAAGAAAAAGAGATAATGGTTGAGAACTCACTTATAAATGTTACATCTTAAACCATAAATGACGCTCATGCATCTCCTGTATTATAGTGTCTGTATCACGGTGCCCCCAAGGAGGTGGGCTGGTTCCCAAGCCTCTAGTCCCTTCTCTGTCTTTACCTGAGAGCTCAGCTTGGGCAGCACCGCTGGCTGGAATCTGAGCTGATCCCTGCTTCCACGGCTGGGTTCAGACAGGACTGAGGACTCCCGGCAGCCCGAAGGTCTGGGGCTGGCAGAGGCTGGCAGGATGCAGGCCCGGGGTCCTGGGGAAGGCTCGAGCCCTGTGCACTGTGGGGATCTGGACTTAACTGGGCAGGTCAGGAGAGCTCGGCAGTGACTGACAGGTTGGGTGGGGAAGCCCTCCAGGAGAGAGCTGGTTTGAGTGAACACCAGGTCCCGTGAACACAGCGCAGTGATGTGAAATACGGACTTGGGACCTGGATGGGAGCTGCTACTTGACTCTGTCTCTAGCCCAATGACATAGAAAGGCACAGAGGTAAAGAGGAAAAGGCTCTTTTTGTAATGCCCGGGGTATAAGAAGTGCTGTTGAGGGATTCCAGAACAACCCATAATGCAAAGGGCAGTGGGCCGTGCTTCTCTCTGGGTTGCACACCGCCTCCTAGCTCTAGCCTCCTGGGGGCTCAAGGCAGACACTTGTGGCAGCACTCTGCCCAGCGAGCCGCAGGTGACACTGTGACAACCAGCAGAGCAGGACAGGCCATGCTCAGGGGAGCAGCGCTTGGTGACCAGCAGGGAAAGCTGCAAAACCCAGCTGGGGCACAGTGCAGATTCCTGCCAAGTCAGTGTGTATCACGCAGATACACCAAAGGAAAGCTGGGGACAGCAGTCCTCCTAACGTGGAACTGTGCCCGGGAGGGAGGCAGACGAGACTGTGTGAGGAATGCACGTGTGTGCCAAACCCAGGGGCTACGTGCCTGTTGTGCATGTGTAAGCCCACCGGTGTGCCAGTGAATGTTTGGGCCCACGTGTGTTCCATGGGAATACCTGCATGTGCACGCCGCGCTCTTTTATTTACTGGAGGGGGAAGGTGGTTGGGAGACAGCTGGCATTTAAATAGATTTACCTGCAGTCTCTTTATTTCCCCCATCTGTGCCCAGGAAATCTGATTCCTCCACAACCCACAACCCTCAAAACCGCGACAGGAAGGGATAGCCCTCCACTGACCACCCCTCAGCTCTTACTGCTGGTGATCTCTCGCAAGGATTCAGTGGTATTTGTAGAAAACAAGCAATGGCCAAAGAAGCTGGCGGGAGTTGGAGAGGAGAGACAATGCCAAGGGTAGCTGTGGGCCGGAGTCCTTGCAAATTTCACACGTCAGGCAGACTTTTGGTGGGCTAATGATTTTTTAAAAAGTAATTTGCATAGATATAGCTGTTTCCATAGCAACTCAGAGAGTGTTACATTTAGCAGAGCTACCTAGAGATGCTGAGACGACTCCCTGGAGGTTAAGGGACTTTTAATAAGACCCTGGTGGAGGTTCATCAGCAAACTGTACAGAGCAATTCCTTTCCTTTCACTGACGGTGTGCCTTCCTTAATCAGACTTGCTTGCTTGTGGGAGAGTGCCCATCCTGGGGTCACGTGATCACTTCTTCCTTTGCAATCCCATTTTCACTGGGTTCAAGTTATAAATACTTAGTTGGGCTCAATGTGAAGTTTATACATGACAATAAAATTTCACATCTGTGTTTGCACACTCCAATAGCTAAGTTAATAGCAAGGGCAGTTTTGCAGAAAATTATTAAATTGATAAACTGCTTGAAAATCCTAAATGATCCATGTTCGTCTCATAACCACAACTGTATGTTAAATACAAATTTCTACTTCCTGTTAATTTAACAAAACATTAAGAAGTCTACTGAAAGTGGCATGGAAAGTAAAGCAAATTAACACTGTCCTGCTTATGAATGTTCTTAATGACAGTTACATGTGATGGGTGTTAAATGTGATTACTTGTATCCAAAAACACCTCCAGGGTCACCAGCAAAAAAAAACCTTCTACACATACCCTGTCTGAGAAAGATACCCCCAAGTTGAGACTCCAGTGCCAAAGAAAAGCAAATGCATTTTGTTTTCTTCTCTCTTTTTTTAAGTCTCTTTTCTTTCATTGTTGTGAGCAAGCTTGGAACTCATATAAAATTAAACATCTGCTCCATCCAGACTATAAAATCACTTAAAAAGATGCCAAAATCCTTAACCAAATATTAGCAAACTGAATCCAACATTACATTAAAAGAAATAATTTATCACGACCTAGTGGGATTTATTCCAGGGATGCAAGGGTAGTTCAATAATCACAAATCAATCAATGTGATACATCATGTCAATAGGAGAAAGAACAAAAACTGTGCATCATCTCAATAGATGCAGAAAAAGCATGTCAGAGTCATTCATGTTTTATCATGTCATTCATGATAAAAACTCTCATTAAAGGAGGTTGACAGAGAACATACTCAACATAGTGAAGGCCATCTATGAAGACCCCACAGCTAACATCATACTCAATGGTAAAAAATCAAGAGCTTTTCCTCTAAGATCAGGAATAAGACAAGGATGTCCACTCTCACCACTTTTATTTAACATAGTACTGGAAGTCCTAACTGTAGCAATCAAATTAGAAAAAAAGGAAAAATGTACCTGGATTGGTAAAGAAGAAGTAAAACTTTCACTATTTGTAGATGACATGTTACCATATAAAGAAAACCCTGAAGACTCCATCAAAAAAGCACTAGAACTGATAAATGAATTTGGTCAAGACACAGAATACAAAATTATTATATAGAAATCTCTTACATTTCTATACACTAATAATGAAGTACAGAAATTTAGAAAAACAATTCCATGTACAATTGCACCAAAAAGAATAAAATACCTAGGAATAAACTTAACCAAAGTGGTCAAAGACCTGTACTCCAAAAGCTATAAAACACTGATGAACAAAATTGAAGATGACACAAACAAGTGGAAAGATATTCCATGCTCATGGGTTGGAAGAAATAATATTGTTAAAATGTCTATACTACCCCAAGCAATCTACAGATTTAAGCAATCCCTGTGAAAGGAACAAGTGCATTTTTCAAAGAACTAGAACCAATGATCCTAAAATGTATATGAAACTGCAAAAGATCCTGAAAAAACAAGGCAGTCTTGAGAAAGAAGAACAAAGTGGAAGGTATCTCAATAGTAGATTTCAGGATACACTACATACAAAGCCAGGGTGATCAAAACAGGATGAAGCTGGAACAACAGACCCAGATCAATGGGACAGAATAGAGAGAAGTAAAGCCATGCTTATATGATCAGCTAATCTATGAAAAAGGAGGCAAGAATATATAGTGGGGGAAAACACAGACTCTTCAACAAATGCAAAAGAATGAAATAGGACCACTTTCTTAAACCATACACAAAAATAAAATCAGAGTGGATTAGAAACCTAAAGCCATAAAACTCCTAGAAGAAAACATAGGCAGTAATTTCTCTGACTTTGGTCATAGGAATGTTTTTCTAGATAGGAGTCTCCTCAGGCATGGGAAACAAAAGCAAAAAAAAAAAAAAAAAAAAAAAAAAAAAGTACACTAAATAAAAAGCTTTTGCATAGCAGAGGAAGCCATCAACAAAACAATAAGGAAACCTACTGAATGGGAGAAGGTATTTGCAGATGATCTATCTGATGAAAGGTTAATATCCAAAACATATAAAAAGTTTATACAACTCAACACCTCCCAAAATAAATAATCTGATTTAAAAATGGGCCATGGCCCTAAATGAATATTTTTCCCAAGAAGACATGCAGATGGTCAGCAGACAAATAAAAAGATGTTCAACATCATTAATCCTTAGGGAAATACAAATCAAAACCATAATGAAATATTACCTCACACATGTCAGGATGGCTAGAATCAAAAAGACAAGAAACAACAGATGTTGGCGAGGATGCAGAGAAAGGGGGGGACACTCTTGCACTGTCGGTGAGAATGCAAGCTGGTGCAGCCACTATGGAAATGAGTGTGGAGGTTCCTTAAAAAATTGAAAATAGAATTACCATACTATCCAGTAATTCCCCTACTAGCTGTTTACCCAATGAATATGAAAACCCTAATTCAAAAGGATATATGCACCCCTATGTTTACTGTATCATTCATTATTCACAATAACCAAGATAGGGAAGCAACCCAAGTGTCCATCCATGTCTCTCTCTCTCTCTCTCTCTCTCTCTCTCTCTCTCTCTCTCACACACACACACACACACGCTGGATTATTACTCAGCCATAAAAAGAACGAACTCTTGCCATTTGCAGCAACAGGGATGGACGTAGAGGGTATGACACTAAGTGAAACAGGCCAGATAAAGCCGAATACAATCTGATTTCACTCATACGTGCAATTTAACAAGCGACACAAAGAAAAAAAGACACAAAATACAGACTCTTAAATACAGAGAACAAATGGGTGGTTGCCAGAGGGGAGGTGGGTGGGGGATGGGTGAAACAGGTGATGGGGATCAGAGAGCGCTCATTCTGACGAGCCTGAGTAAAGCATAGAAATGGGGAGTCACGTATTACACACTTGAACCTAATATAACACTGTATGTCAATTGGTACTTCAATTTAAAGAACAACAAAACTTTAAAAAAATAAACATTTGCTCCATCCAGCCTAAAAAGTCACTTAAAAAACAAAAGCCCCTATAGTTAATACTGAAGGCTTCTTTTTATTACTAAAAGTGATTTCTGACTGCTTTGTAATCACCATTTCCCAGCCTTAGATTTCTGAGCATTTAACTGTCTCTCACTAACTTTTGAGAGAGCGAATTTTGAGGGAAGAATAAAATATGGAAGTTAATGTCTTTCAATCTAAAAAAGAAAAATCTCAACATAAAATGTGAGGAATGGAAGTAGACTCTTTGTGCTGATACTAAATGAATGTCAAGTGTGGTTAAGTATTAAATAGATCTGGAATCCAGATTGGAGTCCATGGCTATTTTTAAATTAAGTAACTGCAAAGATAGGCTTCAGCAGGTATATTTGTGAACAGAGCAGGTATGACATTTAAAAATGGAATTGAGTTTATGAATTAAAATCCATTTTCACACACACACACACATACACAAAAGATCCAACAGGCATGAAAGCCAAATGGAGTGTCCGGCGAGTGGCACTTTGAGCCGATGTGTATCATTATTTTAAGTACTAAATGTGTTTGTTAAGGAACTGCTATATGTGGAGTGTTGAATACCGCTTGCTCAAGTTTCTATCTTTTTAAAATTAGTCGAAAAAATTCCCAGACTTTGAAGTCGGACAACTGTCATTTGTGTAGTAAGTTCATTCTGGCTCACTATGGTGAATTAATAGCGTGGGACCCAGGGACTATCTCTGGTAAGAGTTGTGTGAAGCAGATCAAGTTGTGCAGATGATTATAAAGCACCGTCCCCATGACTGCTTTCCCCAAAAAGTCGCTTGGCTTCATCAAGGGTATTAGATTAAAAGGCAAATAGGGATGGAGAGAGAAGACCAGAACTGTCTGAAGCCGGCAGCATTCAAGGAAGGTTAGCAACAGCAGATATGCAGAAGGTGCCTACTTTGTGTGGGAGCATGTGGGCAAGACTGCACATGCTTCCTCACACATGCACAGGAGTGACACAACTGAACTCATTCTTACAAAATGAGGAGCGATTCTGTAATATATTTTATTATCCTGCTATCATTATCTGAAAGCCAAACTCAACGTCCATCTTTAAAACCCACTATAAATATTAATTTCTTCATTAAGCCTTTCTTCCTTTCTTGATCTCCTTGACTGAGAGTTCTCTTTCCTCCTTGAAGCTCTCCTGGCCCTTTCTCAGGGCTTACTTTGTAGGACAGCTATCCATGTGTAGCCTCTCTCAGACTTGACTGACAACTCCTTGGGGAAGGAGCTTATGGAGACATCAGTTCTCTGTTTTATTACCTTCCCTCCACTCTCCATGTAGTGTTGCTTGGACATATACTGGGGAACACAGGAAAGAACGGAGATGGACAGGGAGGCCGGCTCCTCAGGACAACTTCCTTCTTTCTCTGGTGTCGGTTTCTATGGTGCAAGTCCCTGAGCTCGGAAATCATTTCATAGAGATTCTTCTTCTTAGCCCTCCCTTGGGAGGGTACCGCCAGGATGGCGCCTAGCTTTCTGGGAAGGCAAAACCGCCCTGGGTCATGATGGGCAGCCCACTGGGAGACGGAGTCCCTAAGGGAACATAGGTTAGCACACGCAGAGCAAGACGGCACCTTCTCCCCCAGCAGGCTGAGTTTCATCCTCTAAGGGACAACCAGCAAGTTATGTTGAACACTTCACTGGGAATAACAAATAAAAACATCTGTTGAAAAGGCAGCCAGGTGTTGGGCAGGGGATGCACGCATTCTTTAATTCTCCCCTTTCCTCCAGGATCCAGTGGGGATTTCCATGTTGTGTTCATTAACACTAGTTAATGTAATTTTTGTGATAATTGTAGAGCAAATAGAGCAAACTCTCAAATATAATTAGGGAAAAGTGTTTCTAATTAACTTGTAACTCGTGAGTCGCAAAGTAGAGCCACAAATCAGTTCTGCATTGTCAGACCTAACAAGTCAAATTCGCTGTACATTTCCATCCGGGCAAATAAACAGAACAAAACAAAACGCCCCTGGCAATACTTGCCTTTGAACCTCTACAACGTTTGGGCAGGCTCTGAAACTTAATTGTAGGGAAGCCCAGGTACGTTTCACACCATCGGCACCCGTGATCGCACAGCTGGGTGATGAAAGCAGACTCAGGGGGCCCGGGAACATCCAGCATTTACCTGGGCAGCGTGCCAGACAGCGTGTGGCAATGAGTGCGTGGAGGTTCTAGTGAAACCCCAGTGGCTTTTGCAGGGAAGGAGAGAAGCGAGTTGCAAGCCCCGCCCCAGTCCACAGCATCATCAGTAACCGCTGCTTAGTGGGCAGCAAGGCAGGGGACTGTCACAGGCCACTACTGCTATTCTGTTAGAAGTCACTTCTCTTTCTCTCTCTCCCATGAGCAAGCAAGCACACAGAAATAAGCAGTAACCTCGAATTCATTCTACTCTGCAGAAGTGACACACGAGCCAGAAGTTTTCTTGGGATAATCTGGCTACCGTCAGCAACAAGTGAGGGTGACATCTCTCCAAACATACCTGCACTTCCCTACCCCCGCCACTCTGCTGCTCGAGGAGGCTAATTGTTGGCTTGGAGAGAGCAGAAAGCGATGTTCCTCCAACAGGCATGATCATGAAAACTGCAGAGGGGCTTGTAAAATATATGGATTCCCGGGCTATTATCTTAGAGATTTGGGGTCCAGAAATCTTTATTTGACTGCGGGAGCTGGGAAATCATTGGTATAAAGCGAACGGGTTTTGAGAACAGAGGACTAGGGAAGGTACTGCATTTCAGCTGTGACACGGAGACCAAGAACAAGTTAAATCCCGCCTCAGGGGTCACCTGGGCGGATGGATCCAGGGCACCTAGCGCAATGAGTGAGTATTCAGGATTATTTGCTTATCCCTTCTTGAAATACAGGAATGCAGAGAATATCTTGATTTTCAGATTAAGCACCCTGGGGAGCAATGAGAACATCAAAAGAGGAAATAATGTAACATATCAGCTCTGTAAACAGCTACTGGTATCCTACACTGGGCTCGATCCCAGGGCTCTGAGACCCTGACCCAAGGTGAAATCGAGAGTCAGACACTCAACTGACTGAGCCACCCAGGTGCCCCACTTTCTCATCCCCATAACCTGCTCCATTTTTCATCCTAGTACTTGCCACTCCCTGAAATTATTGGTTTATTGTCTCTGTTGTCCCTCATAACATAAGCCCTCCCATTCCACAAGGGTTCTGTTAATAGATATTAAAATTACGCTCAAAGTTTCGATACAGTCCACCTCTTTCCATGAAATGCGGGACCCTCCCAAACATGCCTTTCTTTCTCCCTTCCTCCACCTGGCTCCCTGGAACACAGGCACCAGCATCCTGGCCCTTAAGAGGAGTGCCATACCCTATGGTAGGGCTATGGTCTATGGCTACAGATTACCTGGGTATTCACCAATCATCTGTAGCCCAAGCACCTAACCTCACTGCCACACAGTAGATGCTCAACATACATTTGTTTGATGAATGAATTAGACTTAAAGCCTACAGAGTGGTTTTAAACTCTGGAATGAAGAATGGTGTGAGCGGGAAGTCAGTGGTGTGAATTTTCTAATTTGATTACACTTGGCCTGGCTGGGGAAGAAATGAGGAATAGAAGTGGTACTCTGCGTAGGGTTTTAAGTCTTCCCATTTGCTTTTGGATCTAACTGGGCTACCTGCTATAGAGAGAAAACCTTCTAATGGTTAAAATGACCATTTAGAGGAGACAAGAGCAGACATCTCTGCAAAGAATGTGTGATAGGGAGCTGGTTAGGAAGTGAGTTGGGGTCAAGAGGCAGACCCGCTGCAGAAAACCGTCTCTTCTTCCCTTCAGTGGGGCGCTGCTGAATGCTCCTTCCCCAGGCGTGCTGTTTCCAGACTGTGGGTGGAGCACTATTTGTGGGCTGTTTCCAGACTGTGGGTGGAGCACTATTCGTGGAGCATCTTCACTCCTTCTTCCCCTGCAAGGAGGAGGAACTTGCAGAGCGTGGCTTTGGCTCAGTTCTGTCTGTCCTTCCTTCTCTTTGGAATGAGTGGCCAGAGGAAACTCTGGTTCCCACGGTCTTCTTGGGAATGTGTCCAGCAGGGCAGGTAGAGGAAGAGAAAGCCCTCCTTGACCCAGCTGCTGCCTGTGGGATGGTGGACACCTCTACCTAATCCTGGGCCTCAGGATTAACCGACCCACTTGGCCAACAGGCCTAGAGCCTGGCCTCCAACCTGACTTCCAAGAGTAATGAGTTGATAATGTGGCTTTCCTCTTCATTTTTGTTCAGAACTTGGTGTGGAATAGGGCACAGGAGAGGGTTCTATAAACTATGACCTAAGAGCTAGCTTTTGCTTTTCTACAGAGTTTTATTGAGACCTAGCTATGACTCATTTTGTATGTACGGTCTATAGCTGTTTTCACCCAATATAGGTAGAATCAAGTAGTTGTAGCAGAGACCCTATAGCTTGCAAGCTAAAACAGTTATCATCCGGCCTTTCACAGGAAAAGTTTGACAACTCCTACTCTGGAATCTAGAGAAAGTTGGAAAGGCGTGTTGTTGCCAGAGCAATGTGTTCAGGGTTGGAAGCAAAGGAAAAAGTAAAGGAAGGCAGGACTCAGTGCCATTAAACACTGCTCTCCTGAAGACAAAACAAAACAAAAAACAACAACAACAACAAAAAACCAAAACAAACAAAAAAGCCCACCAAAAAAAACCCCAAAAACAACAACAAAAAAACCCCAAAAAGACAAAACAACAGAGTCCAAATGCAGAAGCAGAGCCAGCCAGCTCAGTTGAGCTTCTGTGAAACTTGTAGCAGAGCGACAGAGGGAAATTGAGCACAGAAGTACCTCCAGTGGAAGCGGCAGAAAGGGCTGACAGAAGATCTGATCCTGGGGCCTGGAACGTGGACAAGCAGGGAGACTGGAGTGGCACAGAGCAGATGTGCTCCTAGATGCCCCAGCTGCTATTGAGGGCGACTCTGCAGGTTTGTTGACGGAAAGAAGTCACCTCAGTAAGAGCCGGTGTGGGGGTCTGTAGTGTGTCACCCTAGCTGAGGTGGAGCTACACCTTCCTGAATTCTCTTCCTGGTTTCTGGGATAAGGATGTTCACAGGAGAAATCTGCAGGCCATGTGGCAAGTGCTAGGGAAGAAGCAGGCGCTGGACTCTAACAGCTGTAGGTAGGTCCAGGGCACCAGGCCCTACCACAGGCTGGGGAACAGTCATGGGTCGGTCGGCCGCCTCACCTTCTCCGGGTGGGACAATGGCAGCCAGAGAGCGGTCAGCTCCCCACACTTCTTAAACAGCTTCCCCCATGTCCTGGGCCAGGAGCATGTGGAACTCTGTGGCCAAAGGAGCCAGCTTCTGTGTTTCTCTCTGCAGCCAATATGCAGCCAATGAGAGGCAGAAGAGAGTACCTGTCTATCCCCATGGATGCCTGCTGGTCCTTGCTCTCTCCTGCTTCCTATCCAGCTTGTCTTCCTGATCTCTGCCTCCTGGCCTATGTCAACTTCCCGCTCAAGGAAGGTGAAGGCTTCCTTGGACTACTTTATCAGCTCCTACATGGTGCCAGGTCTCAGCTTGATAATAAGTCCCTTTACCCAACCACCTATACTACTCATGCTTTTCTAGTCAAAGCCCCATTGAGATGCCTAGTCATGGGATTGCTTCCACTGCCAGGAACTAAATGTTGCAAGATGGCAGCAAATGTTTCCAATTCCATGGGTAGACTCATCTTCCCTTCAACTGGTAAATACATAGTAACAAAAGTAACCTTTTGCTGGGATTTTATCTCCTCATTCATTTTAAGTTCACCAATGGTGGATTCTAGAAGCCAGGCACCACCGGACTGACCCCTCCTAACTGATTAAATCCCAAAACATCTCTAATTCCTCATCTTCCCTCAAATACAGTGGTTGGCAGAATAATGGTCCTCTAAAAATGTCCCTGTCTTAATCTCCAGAACCTGTGAGTATGTGACCTTTTACTGAAGATGTGATTAATTTAAGATGGGAGGATTATCCTAAAGATTCTCCCGGATTATCCAGATGGGCCCACAGAGGTCCTTAAAAGCAGAGAACGACTCCTGGTGTTAAGTCAGAGGGAAATGTACCTATGGAAATAGAGATGTAATGCTGCCACCTTTGAAGACAGTGGAAGTGGGTCTCCAGTCAAGGAATGTGGGCAGCTCTATGAGCTGGAAGAGGCAAGGACCATACCCTACAGTCTCCAGAAAGGAAAACAGCTGTGTTGACATCCTAATTTTAGCCCAGTGAGACTTATGTTGGACTTCTAACCTCCAGAACTAGAAGGTGATGAACTTGCACTGTTTTACGTGGCTAGATTTAAAAAAATATGTTGTAGCAGAAATACATGACCACAGCAGACTTCAGTGAGTGGCTGTCATGGCCTTGGGGTACACATCTGTGTCTGGGATAATACATACACATCTGTGTCTGGCTTAAAATGGCTTCTTTTCTATGGTGATGGGCATGGACCAGGGTTCACACCTGGGTTAGATGGGTAGCAGTTGACACTGAAGTAAAGTTTCTGTTAAGGCCTGGAAAGTACCTCAACAATTCCTGCATAAGGTAGTCCTAGGCTACCTAAAGAGGGAAGAAGGACAGAGAAACTTCTGACAGAGGCTGTGCAGAAGAGAAAAGCTGAGGAGGATGATTTTCATACTTGAGTTAACTTAAGAAGTGTGGACTTTGAACTTTAACACACAAGGGCAAGACATATTGATTTGTAGGCTTTAATTCCTTTGAAGTTTTTGGACTTCAACATAAAGTGGGTTGAAACTTTGATTTTTAATTTCTCTTTAGGAATTCAATATTTGGTGGGGTTTGTATTAGCACTTGAGGCATCTCTACATTGTTGACATTTCATTATTGAAATGTCTCTATTCAGTTTTATCTCTGGGATGCTGTTTAATCTTATGGCAGAACCTCTGATATGCTATGATGGTCAACATGGCTGGACATTATTTGGGATATAAAATAAATCTGGGATTTAATTTTATACTTTGGGAACACAGTGGCCCTGAATTTGATTTAAATGGTGTGCTATCCTGACCTATTTCAGCACCTCTTAATATAATATATGAAAAACTCACTAGGAGTCCCAGGTGATCTCCAAAAAGCTCAGGAAGGTAGAGGAGATGCTCCCTTGACAAAATGCTTACCTCCTGCTTTGGAGAGATGAGCCATGCTTGTAGGTGATCACAGAAAAAGGGATAACAGGAAACAGACTAAAAGATGCCAGTAGGGAAAAATGCTTCCCCTCTCTTCCACGGTCTCTTTCCATGAAGGGTGTTTAGTTAACGTTACACCCTAGACTTCCTTCGAAACAGTGAACTCACTTGGCTAACAGACCTAAAGGAATGCCTCCAACTTGGCTTCTAGTCAGTAAGAGAGGCCATGCTTAATAATATTTACACTTTGTGGTATCTGTGAAACTGTTCAGAATTCATGCAGGGAAGAGATTATTAATAGGAACATTATGGAACAAAGAAGAGAATGGAAGGAGCAATCCAGCAGATGAGATACTGTATTTCCGTAATATGTAAAACAGATGGAGGTGAGCTGGCTGGTGAAGTGGTAGTAGAAGGCGGCACAGCCCAGGATAAACATAGAGGGGCCTCCATCCCAGTGATCCAAGGAGGTGGCTGACTGTCTTAATGGAACCTAAAGGAGATTCTTCCTTGGAGAAGACAGGCATAGGGGATGTAGAAATGAGAAGGGGGACTATCAAAGGGTGATTGATTGAAAGGAAGCAGTTGCCCACCTTCTCATTCTCCACTCCTGCCTGTGCATGGAGAATGCCCTGCCCTCTCACTATCCACTCCTACCCAGGTGGAAAGAACACCTGGCAACCAGAAAATGATTGACCCCTCCCTATAGGCCAGACATATAAACAACCCAGAAGACTATTCTCCAAAGAGACTGTCCCCACTAGGGAGAACAGAAATGATATTGTGGATATCTGAGCCTAAGAGAAAAGCTCTCCTCCTCATGAAGATACTTGAAGGGCTCCCCATTACAATAGCTCATAACTACCTGCTCATCTGAAGCCAAGCTCACAGTTAATAAGTTTCATTGATGTGCACAGAGCTCAACTCTCTACTCTTTCTGTTTTAAAAATAAGCAGAGATTTCATCCTTTTTAATCACTGATATTCCATTGTGTGTGTGTGTATACACTCTATTATGTGTGTGTGTGTGTGTATGTATATGTATGTATGTGTGTGTGTGTAGTTTCTATAATCTGAAAGTTCATTGAGTATATAACATCACTCAAGTAGTATTGTTCCTTAAAATATATGGTTTTGTAAACTTATATGTAGAAGCATATAGGAATAGCAATGTGTTCAACTGCTTGAAGTTATACTATGTATAAACCTTCACTGAAGTAAAAACCTCTTTCATTAAAAAAAAAAAGAACAGAACTGAGGGTCTTTCCACATTTAAAGCATGCCAAATCAATGAGAAAGACTCCCATAAAAACAAACAGGAAGAAATGATACCCGAGAAAGGTGAGATGATTTATGATAAATGGAAAACAAACCTTGGTTCTAAATAATATCCTTAGAGAAATGCAAGAATAGTGTACATTCATAAAATAAGAATAGACGTTATAAAAAATAACACAAAAGAGAGTTCTTAGAATTAAAATAATGATCTATTAATATTAATAACAGTAATATCTCCCTAGATCCCTGCAAACAAAACAAAACAAAACAAAACAAAACCCTCATTGATAGGTTGAGAGAAATTTTGGATACTGGAGAACTCTCTCATGGTAAAAAGACAAAGGGCTCCAAATCATATATGAAGATACGAGAGTCAAAGTCCAAGAGGTTCAAAATCTGCCTATCAACAATTCTAAAAAGAGAGTAGAGAAAATGAATCAATTAAAAAAAATGATAGTATTCTGGCAGTGAAGGTTATGACTCTTTAAAATGGAAATATACAATTCCAGGAAATTTTTAAAAAGCACAAACCTAGATACCTCATCATATACTTTTATATATCAGGGATAAAATTAAGTTGTAGAAAATAGTCCTCAGAAAAATTTCTATCCAGTCATATCTAATAAATATCAATCATGTATGAGGATTTAATACTGACATACTCAGAATTTCATCTCCTAAGCACTTCAGTCAATTACTTAATATGTGAAATTTACATATTTCAGAATAAACCAAGAGAGAGGAGGGCCTGGAATCTAGGAGACAGATGCCCCAACTCTGGAAAGCAATGCAACAGTTGCAATCATTGAATTCTACTCCCAAAATAGAGGATTCTGCTCCTGAGATTTTTGGAAAACCAGGGAACTGATGACCAAAATCACAGACAAAGTTGAGTTGGTAGGCATTGTAAACGATGAAGGATCTGTAAGATATGATCCTAGAAATGACTCCTTTGACAAGAATCATCACTTTAGACCCACTGGGAAATAAATGTGATGGCTGGGTAAAGCAAAAGCTACTCTCTGGCTTTCAACTTTTGAAAGTTGAGCTTTCAAATTTCAAATTGAGCTACAGAAAACCTTGGAAGACCAACTATGATTATAGAATAGATTGCAAATATATTCAAACTTGACAATGTAGAAGACAAGTATGATGACAGAGATTGTGAAGAAGGGTGAAGATGTAGAACACTAATATTCTTATCTTATAAAATGGGTGATGAGATAATGTCTTTATTAGATGCAAAGGACAGAAAGCTGAACTTTGATGTACTGATGCATTTGCTAAAGATAATGATCCCAGGGGCGCCTGGGTGGCTCAGTGGGTTGGGCCGCTGCCTTCGGCTCGGGTCATGATCTCGGGGTGCTGGGATCGAGTCCCGCATCGGGCTCTCTGCTCAGCGGGGAGCCTGTTTCCCCCCTCTCTCTGTGCTTGCCTCTCTGCCTACTTGTGATCTCTCTCTGTCAAATAAATAAATAAATTAAATCTTTAAAAAAAAAAAAAAAGATAATGATCCCACCATTTTGGAAAGTAGAAGGCATGAGTGGTGAATATGTGAAAAATCCTTCTCCATCACAGTGGAAAGTCAGTAAGAAAAGCCCATGATAATTGATTTACATAGAGTGAAATAAGCATAGTATTTAAAGACATGGAGTAACTATGAGAAAACTCAAAAACAAAGCAAAAGCTGAGGCCTGAAAGCTTCTGAGGGACTGGGAGTGTCTAATACTAGAGGACAAATGAAGCAGGGGACTATTGTTTTCTTATAAGCATCTTTATACAATTTCATCTTTTTTTTTTAAATTTTATCTATTTATTTGACAGAGAGGGAGAGAAAGAGCATAAGCAGGGGGAGGAGCAGAGGGAGAACAGGCTCCCTGCTGAGCAGAGAGCCTGATGCAGGGCTCAATCTCAGGGCCCCGGGATCATCATCTGAGTTGAAGGCAGGCCCTTAACCAACGGAGCCACCCAGGGGCCCCGATTTCATCTTTGACCATATACAGCCATTACTTTGATTGAAAATATGAAAATGCATTTAATTATCATCTTTCCCACTTCCAATTCTTCACAAGTAAATACTTTAAAAAAGATGCATTAAGAAATCAGGCCAACTGATTTCTAGACCAACTCTTAAGCCCTCATGGTTCTACACTTATCTGTACTGCTTTATCTCCTTGACCAACAAGTGTGTCTGCACACATCTGGAAAAAGATGAAGGACCTTTGGATCTGGGTATATATTAGTTTCCTAGGGTTGCCATAACAAAGTACCATCGATTGAGTGTCCAAAACAACAGAAACTTACTGTCACAGTTCTGGACGCTAGAAGTCAAAGATCAAGATGACACCAGGATTTGTTCCTTGCAAGACTGTGAGGAGAATTTGCTCCTTGCCTCTTTCCTGGCTTCTGGTGTTTTCAGGCAAGCTGTGGCCTTCTTTGCCTCAAGGAAACATTACCCCATCTCTGCCTTCATGCTCACATGTCTTTCTCCTTGTGTGTAGCTGTGTCAAAAATTTCTTCTTTTTGTAAGGACACCAGCTATATCAGATTAAGAGCCCACCCTACTCTAGTATCCTAACTTCACTTATTACATCTGAGTCACATTTTGAGGGGCTATGGATTAAGGCTCCAATATATGAAGTTGGGGGGCATGTAATTCAACTTAGACTTGGAAATTAAATTAACTGACCTAATGCTAGTAAGTAAAATAGTTAAACTGAGGCCTGTCTCTTTAATTAAAAGGACATTTGATGTACAAAATGCAAGAATATACTCTGCTCTTGGAGAATCAGAACTCTTAAGGACCCTTGCTTTCAACAGAAATAAAAGTTACTTATTAAGTTTTATGGTTTAATAAAAAGTGGTTTATTATGATTTGTAAGGCATTCTGAAATCTTTAGTTGGGCACTTCAAAATTTAGGTTGATTATTTCCATATTTAGAGAGAGAAAAATTATATTAGTCAAGCCCAAAGGACATGCAGCATTTGTAACCAAAGTTTATTTGCTTAGGATGTTTCGAGTAATGGCTAGCATATAATAGTTTCAACTGGATTTAAATAAAATTCTGATCATCATCTCATAGTAATTATTGCACAGGAAGAAAATTATTTATTGCAAGGCCTACCAGGCAGAAGTAAAATACATTTTGCTGTGAATAGATACTGCGTGCAAACAGGCAGATTTTTTTTTAAGTGTGCGTGCTTATGTGTTGAATGTAAATGCATGTAAAGAGCTAAATTTCTACATTTTATTATAGTTCAAACAGTTTGCCAAGGCATACTCAGTAAATAATTTAAAGCTCTGCAGGAACATTTCTTTCTTTTAGTCTTTTATTGTTTATAATTTGGTTCTACAACCGTCTGGTTATATAGCCTAGGTCTAATCTAAAATCTCATTTAGAAACATGCTTTATTATTTTTTAAAAATCACTAACATTGTTCTTTTTGATATCTGTTTATAAGACATCGTGGTTTGTAAATATCTAAAAGAGGAATTCAAAGGGTACTTCACCCTCCCTTCCCCTATATATATATATATATATACAGATTTTTTAAAAAAAGATTTTTATTTATTTATTTGACAGAGAGAGATCACAAGTAGGCAGAGAGGCAGGCAGAGAGAGAGGGGGAAGCAGGCTCCCTGCTGAGCAGAGAGCCTGATATGGGGCTCGATCCCAGGACCCTGGGATCATGACCTGAGCAGAAAGCAGAGGCTTTAACCCACTGAGCCACCCAGGCATCCCTATATATATAGATTTTTAACACACATTGATTTTCATGCATTTGCTGGTATTCAGGGTGGAGAAGGTAGAAGCGTAAGCTCCCTTGTACTGAGGGGTCTGTCACATACTGAGTCCTTAGTCCTTGCTGGACTCTCTCTTAGGTCTGCTGCAGAATTACAATGGAAGTAAAGGGGATAGTTGTTTCACTTAAATCAATGCTTTATTAATGCATGCATGCATATCTAACCTAATTCCGAAAAGGCTTTGAGAAGTGTCCCTGTGACAAAGTGACAACAGCAGTGAAGAGAGGCTTTTTACTCTTAGGGCTACATCCTCCAGAGCCATCATGAGCGTCGGTGCTCATCTAATTAAGTTCCTAAAATGTAGACACGTGTGTCAGCAACAGCCCTTTTCACATTTAGCTGCCAGCAAGGCATGGGTGGGGCAATTTCCAACAGCGCCACCGAGCATCCCACTGGGCTCTGGCAGAAGCATCATGTGGGTCCGCTGGACATCAGCACTGCCCGTGCAGATGTCCACGGATGAGCACACACCGGACACCCGCAGAAAGTCCAAAGCACATGAAAAATTAAGGATGAATGGACAGTGTGAGCTTAGCGTAGCAAAGCATTTACCAGACTTGGGGGGAGACCAGAGTCTCAGAGGAGGAGTGGAAAGAGAATGACAGATAAGACAAATGGAGGATTTGATGTCCTCGAGGTTAAATCAGTTAGCTGTACTAAAATGCTGGATTCCCAAAGCTCCCCCGGAGCCAACGGAATCAAGGCTTTCATAGCTCACTCGGGCAGAGGAGGGCTGGGCTGGTGCTGAAGGTGAACATGACCCTCTAAGACTCTTTGAGGTGAATTCATTTGCCTCATTTTGCTTTTGCTCAGGCAGCGAGCAGTCAGCCTTGGCTCGATCTGCATCATTCATGCCACGTCTACACAGAAGTTAGCAGAACCAGTTTCCAGGCACCCTCGGATTTCTGCCAGCACGGGAGTTACGAAGGCTTTATTGCTACGGACTAGCACGTGGTGGGTTCTCATGTCCTTTTCTAGAGCGGAGGGTCGGCTAAGGTGCTTACCATGTTTCAATAGTGCCCACCACGGCAACTCCAGAAACCATGAGCTTCAACCCACTGAAATGTTTTAACAACTTGTGTCTTTGAAAAACTTAAACTTCATGCTCGGAGTGCAGCCGTGCGCAATGAGACCGTGCCTCTGGAATGGCATAAAACCTCTACTCAAGTAGCAGGGACTGCCTCCCTGGAGCCAGTCAGCGCAGTGGTTTGGACGGAGTCATGACAGAAGTCAGGAGGGGACGCGGAATGAGTCTTGGCCACTGGCACATGCTGACGCAAAAGCAGTGGGTCACCACGCGACAATGGGCAGGAGCCTTCGTTTTTCCCCCGAGGAGCAGGAGAAAGAGCGTGTGTGCCCTGTCTGTATGTCGAGTACTCCGCCATCCGCATAGCCAAACGTGCGTGGGAGACGGTGCTCCTCTAGTTCTGTGGGCCTCAGGCACCCACTGACGAGGCCTTCACGCACAGAAACACCACAGTGGATGTTTTCCATCGCACACATGGAGGCCTTTCTCTCAGTCGGAAAGTAGGGAAGGGGTCTCCTAACCCTAATGGTAGCATGTACTTTCAATTATTTACATCACCCCCCGAACTATCCTATAATCATAATACGTACATAACAATAGTTTTGCCTTAACAGATCCATATTAGTTTGGTGTGAAACATCACTTTAGTAACACTGTAACCTTAACTAATTTTTTTTTTCTACAAAGACAATTCTCCACTTAGAGAAATGTAAAAAAGAAAGCAAAAGGAAAGTAATTGGGGTCTAGTTCTAATTTAGCTAAAAGTGGAAAGAGATGTGACAATAATCGTAAAGAGTGTAAATTTAAGAAAACAGACTGCACCTGGGAGATTGCATCTCAGCCTGAACAAGTATTTAGGACTCTCAGCTTGCGTAATGTGTTTTCTTAAAAAATAACAAGATCCCGTGTATCTCATAAGCATAGCTTCAAGAAAGTTATGGGATCAAGACAGAAGACCAGTGGCAACGTGACAAATTAAGCGATCCTTTTTTGAGAATCAGTCTTGCAACCCACGGGCCAAACACTTAAAGGGGAACGTCGATGAACGAAAAACCAAATGTGACGTCAAACGACAGTGTGGATAACCGAGAAGAGTACTCTAGCCCTTACTGAGGCCGCTCACGCTGCGAGCCCTCTAGCGAGTAAAAGTGCGCATGTAGAAGGGTAGGGACAAGAGGGAAAGCTAATGTTTACACGTTATTCCAATGTTCATACAGATGCCAGGAAAGGTACAGCTGAATGCTTCCCTGTTCTCACTCATCAGATCCTCATGGCGTCCTGAGGTGCCAGTGATCTCTACTTTACAACACTCAAGAGCTCTGTGTTCCCAGAAAGGCTTGCTGTCCTGTTCACGTTGGAAAAATTCCCTCCATGTAAATATGTAAATATAGACTATAAACATATATGCAAATATAGTATATGAACATAATATGTATGTACATATATAATACATAAATATATATGTATGTGAGAGAAATTCCATATGTAATGTGTACGTAACATGTAATATGTATGTAATATGTAATCCTATAACCTAGGGACTTCTAGTAGGCATAAATATGTTTTTCAAGAAATTAGGTGTTAAGTATGATGAGATCACATTCTTAATCACATTATAAACCAGAAAATACACCTTACTAATAACAACTCACATATCTTATCCTTTTATCAATTCTTATTTAATGCCATTTTCATGATCACCTCTGGGTGTTGTACGGTGCTGGGCTACTTCTAAATCAAGTGACAAAACTGAAACCAGGTCATAGAATTTTAGAAGGGTTATGTTGGCTGCATTCTAACAATCCCACTTGGTCGATCCATAGGTATTAAATCAGATAGCCTTTTATTCTCTCGTTCAGCTCATGTGTATTGGGACTGCCCATGGTAGCAGCCCCCCTGGGAAGCCCTGCAACCACCATCCTCGGGCAGCATGTTTGTTACCATGTTGCATCAAGGAGACTTTATCTTGGGAGGCAGGTGTGCTGTTAATAAGGACTCTAACCTGTGACCAGCTCCCGGATCTCCAGGTCGGTGGTCTTGCGGAGTAACCTCACCAGCGCTGGGATGCCACCGCAGTTTTTGAGGGCAATTTTGTTATCATCGTTGGCCTTCCCATACACCAAGTTTCTCAAGGCTCCGCAGGCACTACGGTGGACTTCTGTCATCCGATGGTCCAGCAGGTCCACCAGGAGCTGGATGCCTCCTTGTCTCCTTATCTGCAAGAGCACAGGAAACAACTTTGGCCTTAGAGAGGAAGCTTGCAGCATTTAGACCCAAACAGGTTTTTCGTACGGAGCCGTGGCTACAATTAATGTCAATGAACTGACTTAGAGCACACAAAGGAAAAAGGAAAACCAACCAGTGTTCTCCTTAGATTTGATTGCCTTCACATGCTTTCATAGCCTACTGATCACATTTCAAACATATCTCCTTTCAAGTCACAGATTTTGAAAAGGTGATTTTCACTCAAAAGAGAGGTCTTGGACATTTCTCTCTATTAAATATGGCCCATATTCATGGCATGAGGCAGACGGAGGAGCAAGAGAAGCTTCTCGCTCCTGGGACTTATTAAATTTAACCACTGTCTTAAAGGGCTGTGGGACTGAAGTACAGCATGTTAAAACTATGCTTAATCAGAACATTCTCCCAACATTTTAAAGAAACCAGAAGCTGAAGAGAAACTGGAAAAACCAACACAAGGATTTTCATCTAAGAAGCCCAGGAAGGTAAGACAGTCACAATGACAGACCACTAAGACCAACGCATGTTATGCTTAACTCAGGTATCTGCTTAATACCAAAATATCACATTAAATTTTGATGTTCCTTTTATCCATAACAGTTTTGATTTTTCAAAATAAGCAAAGGAAAAAAAAACACCACCTTGCAATATGTCCTTAGATAAGTCTTCTCTTTGCTGTCCTTTAATGCTTAGACCAATTTTTAAATTAAAATGGAAAACCAATGGGCTAGTTACCGTATTGACCATTTCATGGAGCTTTCATTAGCAAAGCTGTATCTGAACATTTATTATTTATATGGAAAAAAAATAACATGATTCATTCAGTAATAGCATCTTCATTTTTTTAACTTCCATGTCCCCCAGGGATTGAAAAATTATGGTTTGTAAAAAAAAAAAAATTATGGTTTATGGCAAATGGTTATAATTTGGCACTTTCCCTACTTAGTTTTCTTATCACAGAAAACTCATTCATCCCACAGATGTGCTGGACACATGGCTACATCCCCACCCTTTTAAAGGTGCGAAAATATGACTTTCTCTGTGAAGTTACTCCAACCACACTATTTAAAACTGAATCCTGAGCCAGACCCTCATCCCAGGCCGACATTCTTGTTTGACCGTAATCTGTTAGAGAATTCATCATATCCCATATCTATCATATCCCTGCCCTAACTTCTTTATTATGTTCATTGTCATTGACTCTTGGCTGGAATGTGTGTTCTTGGAGGGCAAGTCTGTTTTTGTTCACGCCCAGATCTCTATCCCAATCCCAAGAGCAGTGCCAATCCCATAGCAGATGTTGAACAAAAATTCTTTGAGTGAATGGAGAGGGAGACTCTTTTACCAGTGACAGTCAAGTTTCTAAGATTCGTTGGAACTTGGCTTTTCAAAATCAAGTGATCTCTGTCTTTTCAGGAGCACCACCCCCTTTTGCGAATGGCTAGGACCGTCTCCAGGTGGCTACTGCAGCACTTCCCACGCCAGTCTCCAGATAAAACGGGGGCCTGCATCATCCACGTGACGTGGGCCATCTGAGAATTCAGATTCTGCTTGTAGGACTGACTTTCATCCATCCCCAAAATGAAAGAGAGAAAGCTGAAGCTCTCACAGAATTCCTGGGCTGAGTCCCTGACTTGGAGAACATGAATATGGCGTTTCACGTATCTCACGGCCCGTGGGAAGGACCAGGGATGGAAGAGGGAAGGACAGACAGCAGGACAGGAGGACAGGGCCGTGGAGGAGGACATTAGCTTTGTGAGGTGTCAGCACAGCCTGTGATGGTGAGTGCACGCTGGGAAAGTGGCTACGGGTGTTACTGGGTCCATTAAAAAAAAGTGAGAAAGAAGCAGAGAACAACTTTTCCCCAATGTAGAGTTTCACCAGTGTTTGCTTGGCATCCACTCAAGAGGGATGCAGTCTGTGGTCATTATACATGTGTCCCATACATGTATCTAGGTTGTAATCACACCCCCACTAGGGTAATACTTCCGAAAGGATGTTCTACTTGTACAGAAGTTTAAACTGTAAGTGTCGTTTTCTCTCTGCGTGTGTATTTACATGTGTATGCTTTACTCAAAACTGTTTGGGTTTGGGGTACCTGGGTGGCTCAGTGGGTTAAGCCGCTGCCTTCAGCTCGGGTCATGGTCTCAGGGTCCTGGGATCGAGCCCCACATCGGGCTCTCTGCTCAGCAGGGAGCCTGCTTCCTCCCTCTCACTCTGCCTGCCTCTCTGCCTACTTGTGATCCCTGTCTGTCAAATAAATAAATTAATTAAAAAAAAAACTGTTTGGGTTTAATGATCTCCATAACGATGAGGCCATTAAAAAAGAGGCAAAGAAGCCATTTTTCAGTTCACTGATTGGTTATACATTAAAAGCAGATGGTGTAGTAAGTCAATCAATCTATCTTATCTGTATCTGTATATTTAGCTATATTGTATACTACAATTAGTATCCCCAGTTTATAACTTATTTTCCCATTCACACATGACTTAATGCATTAAGCTATTAAAATATTATTTCAAAGCATTAAAGGAAAAATGAATTCAAAACAAATGCAGTATCAATTCTTAATGGTACAATGTGAACCAAACACACAGTGTTTTCTGTGTGAGCCTAGTTAATGTCATACATCTAAAATTACAATGAAATCTTGAGTTTTATTTTAATCTATTTAGAGAAACACAACTAAGATGATAAGCTTATTTTGGGGGGCATCACCGGACCATATATATATTTTTTCATATATATATAACTATAGTTTTCTTGGGTTGAATTTTACCTAAGAATTTAGGAATCCTAAAGCCAAACCTGAACGAGAACTGAGTTCATAGACATGAAAGGTGATGGTCAGGCGGCTGGTCCTGCCACCTCCTGCTGCCCCCGCCATCCTAAAAGGATCAGGGAGAAAGGCGACAGGTGGGCTCTCAGGTCCCTTGCAGGGTCTCTATCCATGGCAGGACTTCCAGGCGCTGTGGGTTGCTGTGGGTGGGTGCGGACGCTGTCCTCTGTGCCTCCCCACTGCTTTGCTTTTCTCCTGGACCATGCCTCCCATTAACTTCTCCCTGCTCCCAGTTCTTCTTGTCTCTCCTTATAACGAACCCTAAACTCTTAAAAGACTCCAAAGAAACCTATGTTAAACATTAATGTGGTACAACTTCTCTTTGAAAAATGATCAGGGGAAACTCTTTTCTTTGAAATGACACCTTTACTCCCACTAACTGGCCAGCGATCTCTTTTTCATTTATGCTCCCCACTGGGCACTCCACACCCAGCTGGTAGGGCTTGTGGTCTAGTCCACACGCTATCATTCCAGGCGAGTTCCCCCTTTCTCTCCTCATCAACTTCATGCAAAGTGCTTCAAAAGTCGACATCTAATATTTATTAAAACAATGCTAATCCAATGTCATATAATATCAGATCTAATATATGTAAAATCAAATAAAATGCACGCACAAGAAGAACATCTGCAGATGGTAGTAAGTTAGTAAATATTTATCAGACAAATGGAAGAATAGTGTGGTTGGCTGTCATGTTCGTTTCCTTCTCCCTGTTATTTTTACTACTTTAAATAGACATTATTTTTAGAGCAGTTTCACATTCACAGCAAAACTGTGCAAAAAGTACAGAGAGTTTACATATTCCACTTTTCCCACCCATACACAGCCTCCTGCATTATCCCATGTACTGAGTGGTACATTGGTTACAGATGAGGACACGTCATAGTCATCCCAAGTCCACGGTCTCCAGGACTTCACTCTCCAAGTTGTGCAATCTCTGGGTCTTGAAAAAATATATAATGGCACGTATCCAGCATTATAGTATCATACAGAATAATTCCGCTGCCCTGAAATGCTCTGTGCCCTCCTAGTCATCCCTTTCTTCCCCTAACCCCTGGAAACCACTGATGATGTTTTTCTCCCATGGTTTGCCTTTTCCAGAATATCACAGAGTAGGAATCACGTAGTATCTACCCTTACAGAGTGGCTTCTTTAACCGAGTACTACGTATTTAAGATTTCCTCATGTCTTTTCGTGGCCTGATGGCTCATTTCTTTTTAGCATTGAATGATATTCCTTGGTGTGGATGTGGTGCACTTTATATATCCATTAATCCACTAAAGGACAGCGTGGTTGCTTCCAAGTTTGGGCGATCATGAATAAAGCTGCTATACATAATCATTTGCGTGTTTTTGTATAGACCTAAGTTTTCAGATCCTTTTTGTCAATATCAAGGAGCACAACTGCTGAATTGTATAGTTAGAGCATGTTTAGTTTAGTAAAAAAACTGCCAGTCTTCCACAGTAGTTGCCCCATTTTGCATTCCTACCAGAAATTAATGAAAGTTCTTGTTGCTTTACCTCTTTGTCAGCATTTAGGTTTGCTAGGTTTTTTTGTTTGTTTTGTTTTGTTTTGCTTTTGGCCATTCTAATAGTTCGTAGTGGTATTTCATTGTGTTTCCTTCTCTTTTAAAACTGACTTGTGTGGGCGCCTGGGTCGCTCAGTCATTGGGCGTCTGCCTTTAGCTCAGGTCATGATCCCGGGGTCCTGGGATCGAGCTCCACAATGGGCTCCCTGCTTGGTGGGAAGCCTGCTTCTCCCTTTCCCATCCCCCCTGCTTGTGTTCTCTCTCTCACTATGTCTTTAACAAATAAAAAAATTTAAAAAAACTGACTTGCAATTCAGATTTGCTTACATTAATACCAATGACTGAATAAAAACCAGCAATGTTGAAATATACATAGGCAAAACATGGCTTGAATTAGATCTGGAATGAACAAATTTCCTATCTGCTACTGTTCTGAACTGGATAGACTCAAGGAATGACCGGAGAGGCCTTTTCATATATAACTGGAGTAGACAACCACAAATTCGTTAACTGAATGATCCTTGATCGATGGTCCACTTCAGTCAGCGGCTCCTAAGTGAGCAGCTCACACTGATTTGTATGCCTTGCTGTGAACTTCAGGTACCGAGATTGAGAGAGTGGTCTCCTAGAAGTAAGGAAGATGGAAGCTGATGAACCCCACAGCAGGAGAAATAAAAAGATCAACCAATCAAACAAAGCAAAAACGATGCCCTTCTGCCTGTCCTTTCAGGTCATTTAGAGAGAGAGCATTCTTCAACTTGACACAGACAGTCTCTTGGGGATGAAGGCTGGGATGCGTGGGCACAGCGCATCAGTGAAGCTCACCCAGCTCGTATCGGGGGACAGTGACAGTGGCCTCCACACCCTTGCCGTACAGGAACCCCCCGTTTTCATAATTTAAACTCTGGAACGAAAAGTATCTAAAAATCATTCAAGAGTAAGATGCAGGGGTTTTCTTCCTTATCTTTTCATGATGAGCTAGAATATATACAAGCCTTTTAAATCAGGAAACAAACGGATGGGCAGTTAAATACAAGAAAAATGCAGGTAATGCAATATCACCTGCTGCACAAATAATGGGCCCTTGCCACTTGAAGAACTTGTTACTCTTACCATTATCTGCATTTATTTGAATAAAATGTATTTACCAATGAATTAGCTATTATCCTTAAATTGATAACAACATCGAGGAATAATCTATCCAATCAGAGCAGTGTTTGCGAGCTCATGGCAGTCTTCATACAATGATGATGATGATGATGATGATGGACAGTGGGTAACAAAGTACTTTACCAGGAAATAGAACTCCTCTTGGGGGGTAACTATTTTCATTTAGAGAAATGCTAGGAAGAGTTGCTTTGAGGATAGTGAGACCCACAGGGCATGGGTTACAGGTGTTCTTGACAATAAGAGGCTCCTCACTTACTCTGCATCTGAAATGAGTAGGAATTTGGACCTAGGGAGGAGAAGGAAGAGGCTGGAGGAGTCTATGTTTTTAACCTACAGGTTATGAAATAAGATCCTTAAATAGCTAAGGACCTGGGTAAACATTTCTGTACCTCTCAGGGATCTACCTGGTGTTAAAGTGGGTATGTCTTTGGGTTTCTGGTTTAGTGTTAAGAGAAACTAAGCTGGATCTGTAAATTTTAATAATGGGCTGCGGGATTAGTAATGTAGAGCACCTCCTCTCACGTTACTAATTAGTAAGCAATCAATTCACAGTGTTTGCAAGAGGGTTCACGGAAAGCTGACTGAAAACAGGTACTTTGGATCCAGTGATTTTAGTCAATTCTTAAGTAACTGTTATTTTTCAGTGGTGTTGGTTGAAACAATAAAAAATAGATATAGCTGTTTTCTGTTCCCTATTGGTATTTAAAAATTAAAAATCTTCTCTGCTTAAGAAACTACTGAAAGATACAAAGTTGGTGGATGTGAAGCCAGAGGCTGGACCAGAGGTAACTGAAACTCACTTTTCCATTTTAATGTAGAAACTGCAAAGTTATCAGCTCGTAAAAAACCATTTTACCTCAGTGAATTCCACCCCTTGCCATTGGAGTAAAGCCAGTTAACGGGTCAGTGTTTCCACACAGTCTGAGCTGATGTGCGTACCTATAGTTTCCACCAAGCAACCCAGAAGGACAACTGATAAAGGCCAAAGTCTTTTTTAGTTTTTGTTTGCTTGTTTTTGTTTGTGTGTTTTTTTTTTAAGATTTTATTCATTTATTTGACAGACAGAGATCACAAATAGGCAGAGAGGCAGGCAGAGAGAGAGGGGGGAGGCAGGCTCCCCGCCAAGCAGAGAGCCCGATGTGGGGCTTGATCCCAGGAACCTCGGATCACGACCCGAGCCAAAGGCAGAGGCTTTAACCCACTGAGCCACCCACATACCCCCCTTTTTAGTTTTAAGGTAGAAATTGTTTTGGGGAATTCTGAGAGAAAATATATCTCTCTAGTTGTGAAAAATGATCTGCTTTCTCCATTCCATAGGTGAATCAAGATGGATTATGTTTCTTTTAAATTACGTGTTAGAGAGCACATGTACTGCAGTGTTTGGAGGGGGATGCTGGCTTTGAGGCGGGAGCAACAAAGTTCACATCATTCTCCCTCTCTTCAGCTGGTGTCCCCTAAGGCACGTTACTTAAATGTCTACAAAACATGAGGAAAATGTGAACCTGTCTCATGGGTTGTTTTCAGGAGTCAATGAAACTTCAAATGTGAATTATTTAACAAAGAGCTCAACAAATATTATCTGTCAAGGAACTACCCACCATATTAACTCGTTAATGGGTATTCCTAATTGACTTATTGCCTGGTCAATATATGAATTAGCTTAGTAATATAATGATATATAACGTATGATAGAGTCAGTTCCGAGTTATAGCTTTATAAATTTTATTTAGTGTGTAGACTGTTTATTATCTGATAGGTCATTAATCTCATCTGGTGTATAACTAATGAGATTAAATAAGGAATATATTTATTCTAGAATGAATTGCAGTCATTCTATTGTCATTTAAAAAATATCAAAAGGTACTCCATTAATATTGTACCCATGACCTATTTTGCTAGGTTTATTTCCAAGGAAGTACAGGAGTGAATTAATCTGTATCTTTAAAAAGAACAGAAGTGCAGTGGTTTCTCTTGCTATGGTAAATTTACTGATTAAAAAAAAAAGGCACTGAAAAATAATTCTGAAGTGATACTAATTGGAAAAAAAAAAAGAAAACCCTTTTCTGAAATACAGAGAGAATTATTAAGCAAAGAGAGAATTATTAAGCAAAGAGAGAGGAAGACCATGTTTTGATTTAACATGTTAGTTTCTAATAAACAAATTTAAAAATGCAACTTGTAGCAAATGATGCAACTGGTAACAAAAGATCTAACTGGTAACAAATTAAATGACTAGGAAGGTTCTGGTCTCATGTAGATCTCCCAGGTGATACTCATGTGTCCTGATGTAGAGTGTGGAGGGAATTGGGCCTCATCTCCATCTACATCTAGCAGAAAGCTATTTGGGTTTTGAACATATGGAAAAGATGAAGAAGTCTGCAAATACATTGTTACTGTTGTTTCATGTTCCCTTATTCTTCCCAGTGCAAAGACCTCCACGTTCGAGAATCTTTGTCACCTGACAGATTTCCAAACCCAGCTCCCACCCCATTCAACACGTCCTCAGACGGCACTGAGGACCATCACCAAGGCAACTGCCTACACCTCTAACAACAGGAACATCTTGAAGGGCGATTCTGGACATTTTTCCTTTTTTAGTATCCTCAATTTTAAAGAAGTAGCTGATATTGTATTTGGTTATGGATTTGGTAACAAGTTCCTGGTTAAAGAAAACCATTTCTCATGAAAATCTCTGAAATGATCTATTTTATAGCAATTCAACATTTCCACTTCTCATGACCCTCATGATACCATTCTCTAAAGACATAAAGGAAAGAGAAGAAAGACCTTTATTTTGGTCTCAGTGTGAATCATGATTCCACACAGTGATGCATTTTACAGGACACCAAAAAATAAAACAAAAACCAAAATCAAAAAGCAAAAAACAAAAAAACAACCAAATTGCCTGAAATACCACAAACATTACTTTTCCCACAGTCCTCGGCCTTATCCATCCCCCTTTTTGCTAACTGATCACGAACAGTGAAGTTTTCTAGACATCTCCCTGAGAATGAAGTACAGTTTGTCTACACGGATGAACACTGAAAATCCTGCTGCCCACCAAAGAGGCCAGCATGGAGGCCAAAGAGCCTCAGAACTTTCCATCCAGTGGCCAAGCTGACATGCCGCATCCCAACTAGATTCTCAGAACAGCTGCGTGCCAAAGGCCAGCTTCTACACTCCTTTTCAAGAGCACCCTGGAAAGGCCCCCACTTTTCTTTTCATCATCTTTTTTTTTTTTTTTTTAACAAGAAAGAATTTCAAGTGATTCCATACATTCCTTTTCTGAAGACCCCACTCAGACACATTCATCATGTTTCTAAGAAGTCTAATGGCTTCTGTTATCTGGCGTAATGTTTGTGCTGTCCTTGTAGGTACGGAATACAGTATCGCAGTGACAGTCACAGAGAATGCCTGCCATAAGAGTCTCCCTTACTACAGTCTGGATTGAATTCAGTCAATCTATTTGCGAATGACAAAGTTACAGTCATACATTGTTCCACATCTCAAAGAGAATTTTAGGTGAACACATCAATTCTGAAAATGCAAACCATGTAAGGCAATTATTTGGAAATTATTAAAATATCTTAGAATGTGCACATCAGAAGCCCACATATATCACCCCCAAAACTTTCCCTGTTGTAGTGATGAGGTAGTCCCTCATTGGATAACGTTTACGGAGCACTTAGTCTGTCGGGAGGCGGATGAGATGAATGAAACCCCTCCTTCAAAGGAGCCCACATACCTGGAGAGGAATCAGAAGTAAAGGAACCAACCAATGGGACCATGTCAGTAGTGAAGAACAGAGGCAGCTTTATCTGGAGAAGGACTTCGTAATTTTCTATCTATAATGTGGATCCTTAAAGATGATCCACCACAATGTATAAGGTTTAAGCTCCTCAAAGACCGGGATCTTCTCCAGCGATTAGAACAATAAAGAAGAGAGAGCAGAAGAAAAGGATGGGGTGTGTGGAGTGGTGTGAAGGTGGTGGGTCAGGGTACCATGGTCAGGGGACATTCAGACACAGACCAAAGGCCATGAGGGAGTGACAGCAAGTCCCGAGAAAGTGTAAGGACAACTAGGTGGCTAGAGTGCGGTGAAGGAGAGAGGAGGTGAGAGGGACTGCCGGGCAGAGCAGCGCTGGGTCTGGCGGGGGCTTTTAGCTGCTGTAAGGGCATTGGGTTGACCCTGAGGAAGATGAGACCAAGAGGGGTGACCGAACACACTTGTTTAAAGACACCTGTAAGTGCCATGTGGAAAGAAGATGGTCGGGATCCAAAGGCAGAAGCAGGGACACCAGGTAGAGGCCTGAGATGGTCCAGGGGCAAGAAACATAGTAGCTTTGGATGGGACTGATGGGAGTCTGAGTGCTAAGAAGTGGTCAAATTCTAGCTCTGTTTTGCAGGTAGGGAACAAAATATAACTGGAAGCATCGTGATTGACTAAGACTGTTGGCCTTTAATTTTAATAAACAAGTGTGTTGATAATCATCACATAGTAGTTTTTATTTGACTGACAGATGGCAAAGCATTTATGAAAGACACAGCCTCTCATTTAAATTTCCATTTCATTGGCATTATAAAAGGACACATTTAAAACATTGCTATTCTTTTGTTACTGCAAAATGGAAAATAACACCTGTCTAAAATATAAAATTATGCTAAATATAGACATAGAAAAATTATTTGTATCTTAGATAGCCTATGGTTGTAACAAATAATAAGTATTAAAGTAAATGTAATACATTTCTCCAAAAGGAGTTATAATAGATAAGTAGAGAAAACTTTCCTATGCATTTATTTCAAAATTAAATACCTACATTTTTGAACCTTTAAACTGTACCAAGTAAGACCTTCATTGTACATCTAAAATTGTATGGAATATAATATTTGCTTAAGTGTTTTCTTGCCATGCAAATGTCTTTTTTATTTTAGGTTATGAAGTTACCTGTATGTATGTTCTGAAGTTGTATCTGTTCATACACTCTTCTGCGGTAGTAATAGCCAGTATTTACTGGACTAAAGGCTGATCGAGGAAAGAATTTCAGTCTAGTTCAGCTCAACTGATACTTAGTAATAAGCATTGTTCTGTGTTCCTTGAGGATCTCAAGGACTAATAAGTGAGAAACTCACAGGAACAAATAAGGTGAAATATAACAAATAAGGTTTTTTACAAAGCCCACAAGAAGGGCATGGAAACCAGCCCCCTTGAGAAGTGAGAGTGGGCTAAATAATTAGTTCAGAAGACATAACAGTTGAACTGATTCTAAGAAGTTTGAAAACTGGTGGACCATACAGTTAGAACATGATTAAACTCTAAAATGTTTGAGATGCAATGGGTCCATGCTTCTTACGGTGGGATATGTGTACAGTATGGCTGGGGGAAAAGAATAAGCATCAGTACATTGGATGGTGGGACAACTTCTTTGTCCTTAAGTTTACCCAAAGACTAGGGGTATGTGGGTAGAAACATTGTTATTCTTTTTATAATTGGATGTAGATACTTTATGAAATAGAATATAAGATTTATGGGATTTTATTTATTTATTCATTCATTTATTCATCCAAAGCTCTTATTTATTTAGAGAGTGTGTATATGTGTGTGTGAGCAGAGAGAGGGCAGAGGAAGAAGGAGAGAGAGAAACTCAAGCAGACTCCCCGCTGAGCACACAGCCCCATGCGGGGCTCAATCTCAGGAACTTGAGATCATGACCAGAGCAGAAATCATGAGTCAGAAGCCTGACCGACTGAGTCACCCTGGCACCTCAAGATTTATGGGATTTTAAAGAAAAAAGCACAGAATTGAAGAGAATGTTTGCAGAAAGCTTCTTTGGCCGGTCGTCCAGAATTCCTGTAGCCTGTATGGATGAGGGCTCTGAAGATGGACCCGCACGAGAGGCTGGAGAAGACAAGAGTCAGAGAATGGTGTCTCCCTGCATCGAGCCTCTCCTGGAGGCAGGATGCAGGAAGTGCTGTGGGATGCCAGAAGAGGCCAGACTGAGGCTGGCAAGGAGCACCATGTAACAGGAAATATTGGAGGGGACAGGACGCCAGGATCCACTCATAGTTTCTGAGCAGGAGAATGAGATAGGAAGTTGTAATGAGGCAAGAGAATTAATTTGAGAGACATTCAAAGGAAGACATTTGGGTAGTAGAGAAGTGTATCCTATATAGGAAACATTCTCGACCATTTTCCCGGCACTGGGGAATTCATGAATAGTTTGACACACCTATGCCGTTTTCCACAACTTTGGGTCATTTGTTTAAATTTACTTTGTTTTTCTTATTCAAACAGCTCTGTGCTCTGAGTCCCCGCAAGGTGACTGGAGAAGCCCATCTTGTGATTCTCCAGTTAGCTCTCCCCATGGAACCAGTGGGTGGAGGCTGTAGGGGATCCTAGAAGCTGAGTAGAAGGGAAAAACAGAGGTCCCCGCACTCAGAGCTCCCTAGAGCTCCCCCCAGTCGTCCATCAGATGCAACCACTGTGACCAGCTCTTTTGAGCATCCACAAACTGGAACATGTCAACCTTATTTTCTCACATATTTCTACGGAACACAAAGAAAGCTGTTACCAGGGAAATCCGTCTGCAACACGGCATCTTGAAATCTGAGTTATTGGGTGATACTTTTCAGCTGATTAAATGTTATTCACTTTTCATTTTGTCCATCAGCCCAAGCAGAACATTTCTATGACACTTGGATCTTGGCATAATAAGAAAATACACTTGTTTTTGGTGCATCTGTGACCTCTGAATTTTAAAAAATTATGTTCTAAGAAATCCCATCAAGGGCAGTGCAATGTATCCTGAACCTCTGTGTCATCCTTGATGGAGATGGAGAATTGGATATTCTAGGTATCACATGGGCGCTTATCTCAGAAATTCTCTCTTGGTGATTTTAGTAAGAGAGTAGTACTAAATCACATATGTCTCTACATTTACACATCTACATCTGCACATACATTAAAATAAGATACGTATGTAACAATAAATAATGTATGCATAAATAAATATACATATGATAACATAATAAGTGTGTATAAATAGTGTACTGCCTATGTATATATTCAAGAGAGAAAGTAGTTCAGAAAGTCTCCTCTTCCTTCTCCCATAAAAATGTGATTCACTCACTTCTTTCAATAATTTTATTCCAATTTACACTGTGTAGTAATGATAATTTTTTTAAAGATTTTATTTACTTATAGTAATGATAATTTTCTTTTTCTTATAACTCCTGGAGACTTGTGGGTTTGGAGGACCTACCCTGTTGATATTCTATCTTCCAATAAATAGCTACAGAGATTGAAGGAGATCGTTCTTTCTTTTTTTTTTTTTTTTAAGATTTTATTTATTTATTTGACAGAGAGAGATATCACAAGCAGACAGAGAGGCAGGCAGAGAGAGAGGGGGGCACACGCAGGCTCCCTGCTGAGTCCCAGTGTGGGGCTCGATCCCAGGCCCCTGGGACCATGACCCAAGCTGAAGGCAGAATTTAACCCACTGAGTGACCCAGGTGCCCCAGGAGACTGTTATTTCTTTACATTAATAATTTCAGTTCAAATATCTGCAGTCCTGGCATATACCAGATTAGAAGGCTGGCATCCCAATTACAAATAATAAATACTCTGATTTTACTCTATTTTCAGATGTTAGCTCTCAGCAGAGTTTCTCACTTAGATTCGTTTAAAAAATCTCTAACATGGAAAGCCTGCGTGGCCTAGCCAGTTAAGCAACTGCCTCTTGGTTTTGGCTCAGGTCATGATGGCAGGATCCTGGAGCCCTGCATCAGGGTCTCCGCTCAGCAGGGAGTCTGCTTGAGGCCTTCTCTCCCTCTCCCTCTGCCCCTCCCCACCCTCGCTAAAAGAAATAAACCTTAAAAAAAACTTCAACATATGAAATTCCCGACTTAAAACATTCAAGTTTCTGTATTTTATTTATCATTTTCTAATTATGCATTTAAAAACTACTGAATACATACATGCTTTGGTTTGCATTTTTAATTGTTTAGTAACTTTCAAATGAATTATGTGTATTTTTGCGTAAAATTTTTCCAGATAAAAGGAAGGCGATAATTATAATTTTGAGGGTTTTTTTTTAAAGATTTTGTTTATTTATTTGACAGAGAGATAGAGAACACAAGGAGGAAGAGAGGCAGGCAGAGAGAGAGGAGGAAGCAGGCTCCCTGCTGAGCAGAGAGCTCAATGTGGGACTCGATCTCAGGACCCTGGGATCATGACCTGAGCCGAAGGCAGATGGTAACCCACTGAGCCCACCTAGGTGCCCCTACACTTTCAGTTTTTTATAGGCTGGTAGAGGCAGGGGACTTAGGGAATAATTTCATTTTGTTTTAAAATTCTGCACACATAGTAAGCAGAATCATTTATTTGTTTTTAAACATATGTGTTTTAAATCTGTATAAAACAGGTTTTGTAACACCATGTCACTTCTGCTCAAAATCTCCTAATGAGGGGCACCTGGGTGGCTCAGATGGTTAAGCCTTAGGTTCAGGTCATGGTCTCCAGGTCCTGGGATTGAGCCCTTACTTGGGCTCCCAATTCAGTGGGGAGTCTGTCTCTCTCTCTCTCCCTCTGCCTCTCCCCCTGCTTATGCTCTGTCTCTCTCTCTCTCTCTCTCTCAAATGAATAATAAAATCTTTTTTTAAAACTCTCCTAATGACCCCATCACATGGAGGAGATCATTAACCTTGGCCTTTGGTCCTATGTGACCAGTCTCTGTCCTCTTTCTGCTTCCACTGCTCATCAGTCTTTCTTATCCACTTTTGGTTTCTGTTCCTCCGGCTTCTGGAATTTCCTTAGTGGCCAGATGTGTTCTGCCAGACTCCACAGAATGGCCTCCTTTCTATCATTCCAGTGTCCACTCCACCTGATTAACAATCAAAAGTAGCCCATCCACCCCGCAGCTCATTTCCTCTGCTGCTGGTCTACCTCCCTTTCTCAGTATTCCTCCTTCGCTCCCATTTGCCCCTTGATATATTTCACACACTTGGCTGTTGATTTCTGCCCCGCCCCACCTAGAGGGATGTATGCATGGTGAGAGCAGAGATCTTGTCTAATTTGCTCACCGCTGAATGTCCAGGGTCAAGAGGAGTACATGGTACGCAGCAGGTGTACCATGTATGGCACATATTATTTTTTGACAGAAAGCTGTTTTGATCATAAACTTCAAAATTGCCCTTCAATAGATGAATGGATAAGGAAGATGTGGTCCATATATACTATGGAGTATTAAGCCTCCATCAGAAATGATGAACACCCAACTTTTGTATCAACATGGACGGGTCTGGAGGAGATTATGCTGAGTGAAATAAGTCAAGCAGAGAGAGTCAATTATCATATGGTTTCACTTATTTGTGGAGCATAACAAATAACATGGAAGACATTGGGAGAAGGAGAGGAGAAGTGATTTGGGGGAAATTGGAGGGGAGATGAGCCATGAGAGACTATGGACTCTGAGGAACTAACTGAGGATTTTGGAGGGGAGATGGGTGGAGGGTTGGGTGAGCCTGGTGGTGGGTCTTATGGAGGATACGGATTGCATGGAGCACTGGGTGTGGCGCATAAACAATGAATCTTGGAACACTGAAAAAATAAAATAAAATAAAAAATAAAATTTTGAAATAAAGCCGATTTTCACAGTCTACCCTTTAGAAAAAATGTCATGTGCCAAGCAAATTAATACTTCAGCACAAAGATTTCTGGTGCCAAAGAAGAGATCAGACGCCTTAGAATATTATACGGCTATAAATAGGACACTAGTTCAGCAAACATTATACACATTTTAAAGTGTTTTTCTTATAACTGTATCTTTTTATTTCATGAAGTGAGAGTAATTTTTCCCACAAGTGAAAGCCAACACTACAAACAAAACGCTTCAGCATTCTTTACACCTGCATCTTGTTTACAGGGGCCAATGCTGAATACATTAGCTAATTATAGATATGCAGATGGCTTGTTTTCCTTAATGCAAAAAAGATATAAAACCATGTGAAACAGTGTGGCGCTCAGGCCCACAGTTGAATATCCAATTTCCATTAGGTGAACTTGGGCTCAGTGGTAGAGAAACAGATAAAAGTCAGTACAATGAGGAAGATTATTCATAATTCAAAATCTTCACATTCTGCTGTCACTCTTCAGGGTTTATGACACTAAAATGAAAAAAAAATCTAAATTGCAAAACAAATTATCATCTAGAGATTCATTTCTTATTGCAGAAAAATTAAATCTAGATCCTGGAGACTAGCAGAAAGGGGGGAAACATTAGCTTGGAAAACTCTTAAAGATAATATAGAAAAACAGTGTGATATTTATTAATATGGATATCCATGCTTGCAGGGGTGGGGAAATAGCAAATTTGAATGAGGAAATTATGATTTACTTTGAAAATTTTGAAAGGAGGTTTTCATGAGAGTTGGTGTTCTCCCAACATCTGACCAGCACACTTGCTATCGAGGCCAGCTGGGCATCAGGATGAAATGGACCTGTGAGACAAAGCCAACCAACTAGACAACAGAAAAAGTCCTAATGTGGCAGGTTGCACCCTGGATAGTTGACCCTGTCTGTATGAGTCATGAATGACTCACTATCACCAGCCCCTTTTCAAGAGATCATTGGAGAAAATACAACCTAGGAAGACATGCTCTGGTGTTGTGGTTCTGATTTCTGTTCTCTTCTATAAACAAGGTTGGAAGGAAACAGCCTTCCAAAGGTGTTCCCTTCATTGTTTCTTGCTCTTTTCTGCTAGTCTTATTACTGCTGGACTTGCTCCGATAAGGACTCCTAGGCTGGGATCTCTTCTGTAGAGAATGAAGCCCCACAAGAGATAAAGCAGGAGAATCTCAGGTCTGAGGGATCCTCTTCATGCCTCTGGTGGACATCTCTGGAATAACCAAGCTTGAGAGTGTTCCTAAAGCAAATCCCTGACCCAGACTCTCTTATGTCCATGTTTTCTGATATTCTCCAAGGTCTAACAGGGATCTTGGGTTTCAAATAACTCTCAGAGATGCAAGCAATCTCTGCTAGCAAACCACTGGTTGCCTTTCTAAAACAAAATACCTGATGATGGAAACTCAGTCGGTATGTTCAGTCAAGGCTGTTTTCTGTTGCCACTACTGGCTTTTGCCATGAATTCAAACCTCTTTGAGCATCTGTCAGTGTTTGGGTAAAGCAGCTTGTGGGTCTTAGGCATTCAGGATTATACTCAACTCTTACCAAATGAAGATCTAAAGAAGTCTTTGCTCTTTGGGATCATCTTCAAAAGTGACTTTCTTTATTTTTCTTTTTTTCCTTTCTTTTTAATCCCCCCCCCCTTTTTTTTTCCCTAAATGGGACTTAATAATATCCCATATAAGCTATGACTTCTCCAGGACCCAAGGAGTTCTACCAAATATTATATTTCTTATTCATTTCAGGGGGGCATGTGGGGGAATATTTTTCATCATTTGGGAAAGATCTCCAATTCTTGAAATTTTCCTTGTCGGGTTATCCCTTATAATTCTGCAGAATTTATAAGCCAGTCTCATTTTGTCATGAATCCAGGCCAGCTCCAGTCTTGTCAGCCCATTGTTTTATAAGCCCAGTAATCACTAATCATCAAAGCTGTAGATTAGAGTATCTTTTATATTGGTAAGCTTGAGTCCCTTTATATGAGTTCTGGTCATAGGTAAGGGCAGTAACATATCCTTGTCTGAGAACTGTTCAAATAGATTACATGGTCTTCCAGGGAGAGGCAAATCAAGATCGACTTCCTCTCAGACCTGGGATTGGAAAAAATTCTAATTTTTTGATTCCATATCAATGGATTGATTCCAGATCAATGACAGCACCAAAATCTCTAGTGCCTATCGAGCTTCCTCATTAGCCTGAACTATACTGGATACTGTCAGTGCCAGTGGGAGAGCCATTCTGTTTAGACCCTGATAATCTATAAAGCCAACCTAGAAAAGCTAACTGCTTTGGTCAAATAAGTCTTTCATATAAGGAGGCGTTGTGGGCCAGGGTACCAGTCTCTACTGCCCCCATTGTTAATGCAGAAATTGCCAGAACCTCTCCAAGAAATCTCTCTTGGTTTAGTTTTGAGATGTTGGCTCTTGGCTGGCTGAGGGGCTCTCATGACTTTACACAATCTCAACTGGCTTAATGGCACATTTTTACCACAGCTGTTCCCCTCATGTGTTACGGGAGCATAAAGTCGCTGTGTCTGTTCCTGTGCTCTGTCTGAGCCAGTGGTATGAAAAGTTACCTTTTGTTTTTAAAACAGCTACCTTCCCATTCACTTTTCAAACAACCTCCAATTCTTTAGTTCAATGGCCAGGTAAGATCGTATTGATGAAGCTCAGAAACGATGGTTTCCCAGCCTCTTGCCAATCAAGTGAGGCTCAGCCTATGGCCTCAACTCTTCTGCTGGGAATGTGACAAGAGTAACCTCCCCTCCCTGCGGTGGGGTCACCTGGTCACCAGGTCCTCCTCACCCCTCCTCACACCATGATTCCTGCCACTCGCATCTGCCCTTCCTGCTACGGCAAGAGTTGAATCCAGGTCTTTTTCCAAGATGACCGCGTCTCATCTCTCTCTCCGCCTCCACCAGGATCTTTTCCAGATCAATGAAGTTAAACATAAACACACGACATTTTCTAGATGCTGCAAGAGAGGGAAGAACACCTATTCTGATTTTTTTTTCCTTCCGAGACATTGAAGTTTATCTTATCAGTGGACAAGGACTTATGCGGTAGGCTAAATAATTTCCCTCAGGCAAAGATGTGAAAATCCCTGAAACCTGTGACTATATTACATATAAAGCCCCCACAGAGCAGAAGGGCCTTAGCCGCTGCAATTAAATTAAAGAATTGGAGACGCAAGATTATTCTGGATTATCTGTGTGGGCCCAGTGTAATCCCAACAGTCCTTACAGGAGGGTCAGGGTCAGAGAAAGGACATGTGATGACGGAAGCAGAAGTTGGAATAACATTAAAAAGATGGACATCCTGAGGGTTTTGAAGGGGCAGGGGGGTGGGTGGGTGGGAGGTTGGGGGTATTAAGGAGGGTACGTATTACATGGAGCACTGGGTGTGGTACAAAAACAATGAATACTGTTATGCTGAAAAGATTAAAAAAAAAAAAAAAAGGTGGAGGAAGAAGCCACAGAGCCACGGAGTATAGGCAGCCTCTAGAAGCTGGAAGAGCAAGGAAACCAGTTCTCCATATAGGGCTCTACAGCACAGACCCTACAGGGCTCTATAGCACAGCCCCACTCACACCCTGACTCCAGACCAGGGAAACGATTTCAGATTTCTGACCTCTGAAGAGTAAGATCATAGCGTTCTGTTGTCGTAAGCCACCAAGTCTGCAGTGAGGTGTTACAGGGGCCAGAGGAAGCTAATATAACTAATATAACCCATATTCAACGGTTTTGCCATTTCTTTCTTTAATGACCTTACAAACAGCTCCCTAATCCAATCTATTCTAGGCTGCCTTGCCTTATTTTTGCCCATCTTTTCCAGGGCTGTGATTCCTCATTTTCTCATGGCTGCTTAGGCCAGTTTAACCCACTTGCCCCCTCCTTAAGGTTAAGTCTGGATAGAGGGCCTTCGCTTTCTCTAGGACATCTTCAACTAGTCACAAAATTAAGAAATATGTGGGTCTGCTTAGAGAGGTCTTCCTAAATCACCCTACAATCCACTATCTGAGTCAAAAAGATATTCACTCCCATTTGATTTGGGGCAGGGTCACAGATTGATCAAGTTGGCCTCCATTCTCAATACGGCCATTCCTTAGGGGCAGTGATGGGGCTGGAGAGAATACAGATGATTCCACCTGTTGGGGTAAGTTGCACATACCACAGTTTTTACCCAGCCCACAGGGGCAGGGCCTTGGATTGGATGCAAAAGCATACAGCAGCATAGCTGCCACCTGTGACTACTACTTCTTCCATCAAACTCTGATATCGCCACTATTCACTGGAGATAGTCTTTGATTCACCATCTCAAAATCCCTGGCAATAATTTTTAACTGAATCTTTGACCATATTCATTGGAAGAATTGCCCAGTTCTTTTGCCTTCAAACCTCTACAGTCCCACATCCATGGCCCTCTGGTCATGCCTAATAATGACAGGTGAGAGTAAAGGAAGGCAGATTACTGTTTAAAGAGAACATTCTATCCAGAGGCAAGTTCACCCATCCCATCTCTGACTCACCTGTCTGCAATGTAGATACTGACATGCTAAGTTGAGTTTTCATATTTTTTGTATGTCAGATTTTATTTCCTTGTTAAATAAACATCAGATATCCCTGCTTGTCTGGTAAGAGTCAAGCAAGCAATCCTTTTTCTTTGGATTATTACTTCTATACAACATAATGTTGCAAACCACTCACAATCAGGGGATAAAGGACATATTCCCCTGAAAGTTGTTTTCCTTTATAGATACAAGGTTGTCTGGTCTCACACTAAGAAGATGACATCACAGAATCCTCTCCTTTCCTTCCAGTTTCCACGTTTGCCCAAAAGCACCTTAACAGAGTCTGGAGTCTGTGTATCAATTCCACTCGACACTTAACCTACATGGTCGGCAGGAATAGTGGTGTGTGTTCCCCCATAAGAAACTGGAAGGCTGGGGAGCTTAGCAAAAGTCCCTACCTACTAGAGGTGAGACAAGTTCTTCTGCTTTGGACAGCTAAGTTTCTCTGTAAATCAAAGTACATGGCAAGGGATGTGAGCCTAAATGATGCAAGTGCTGTTCCCAAGACCTTTTTGGGCATGCCAAACAAGCTTCGGGGCCAAGATTCCAGAAATGTGCTTGTAAGAGGAACTGAGAAATGGGAGAGCCAGGCAGCTGGATCCAGTAGCAAAGCCTTACTGGTTAGGAAGAGGGATCATTCTAGACAGAACATGGTTTTTAACTCTTGGATCTGTCTCCCTTGGAGCCTTACCTGGACCATACAAAATGTGGAGGTTATAAGTAAAATAAATGGTCTCTGCTTTATTTTGGTGTGTGTGTGTGTGTGTGTGTGTGTGTGTGTGTGTGTGTGTGTGTGTGTTTTGGTTCATATGAAAAAACACAAACATTAAATCAGGAGTGGTACAGAGATGTTCTCACCATTTTGGATATTCTTAGGCTTTCAAGATCACATGCACCATATGAGTGAGGGTTGATGCAAGGGTAAAATGGTACCCATTAGAAAGGGCAATGGTGCCTGGGAAAGGTGGTAGAGTTTGGTGAAATCGTGTGATAGAGTGTCAGGTGTGCTTGGCAGGCTGAGCCAGGAGGTAGCAACTGGTTTGCTTATGGGCACCATCATTGCCTCCATGGGTATGAGCTCTCTTCACTATGCAGCACTCATCAGCAGCAAGAGAGGAAAGGAATATTATTGCCTCGCGTACCAGAGTTGATAGGTGTGTTTCTGAACAGAGATGCCTTCTAGGAGACCACCGGAAAGATCTAGTTGTATATGCGGTGGCGCCAGGGATGATTCTGGAATATCTTTATCGGCAGAAGGGATAGCCAGTGAACAGGAATTCAGATTCACCCTTTACTAAAAGAACGTTGATGGAATTTTAGAGTCTCTGTTGATAGAGTTCTTTCTCCTGTGATCAGATTTCAGTATCTCCTTGAATAGGATGGGGGTTATTCCAGCCTGCGAACAGGGGACCCAGTTCTTACCCTCCTCCCTGGCTCCATCTTGCTTCTCCCTGGGAGTCCCTGGATGGCTCCACCCTGAAGGGAGAACTCGACGAGACAATCTGAGGGAAGCTCTCTGCTCAAATGTACAAACCACTATTTTACCATTTGCCAATGTGACATTATTTGTGTCTTCAAGATGGAAATGAAAAATAGAAGGGTGACATTTATGAGGGAAACATTTTATTCCCTGTATGACTATTATCACCTGTGAAAGCAGTAAAAAAAAAAAAAACTCTGTGAAACATCAAAATCAGGTATGTTTGCATTATAAATAAAAGAACAGAAGGACAGCTGGGAATATAAGTCTCTTCTTCCCTAGTGGACCAGAATAGAGAGAAACTGGCTCAAAAGCTGTAAGTGGTAGAACCAGAAAGGACAGCGGGGAAAGCAGAATTAAATGAAGGGAGTGGCAGGGCATCCGTGAAGTCTGGGGGGGGGTGGCCAGCGGGATTTGTGGGTGATGCACTGAGGCGCTTCCATGCCTCACGTGGTTGATTTTCTGGTCTCCAGTTTCTGGCCTTCATCCCCAGTCCCTCTTCATTCAGTCCACTTCATAGAGTCTCTCAAACCTTACCCACGCCTACCAAAAATGGCACTGTCATGGTCTCCCTGCTCTCTCTTGTCTGCTTCTGTCCTCCTTGGGCCCCTGCCCCAGATGGCAGATTCCATATCCCGTGGTTTGCGACAAGGATGGTCTCCATTCTAACTCCAGAACACACGGGGACTGTGTGGGGATCACTGGCTTCTAAGCAGTAAAGCACTAGAGATGAGTTCCTACCATTCCGACTGGAACACTTTTTGCTTCCGCCCATGAATACAAAGAGACTGGGTATTATGGTGTTATTCACCAACTGCTATAGTCCAAGGATGCTTTGGGTTAATGAGGCTTTTGTGAGCTGTCCCGGGGAGCCTGGTCTTCTTATATACCACTGTTTCTAAGGAAAATACATTGTCAATTGTAGGATTGTTTCTTTCAAGCAGTCTTTGGAAACTGAAGACAGCCTGTATAGGTACAAAAGAAATGCAGAAATCTTTCCATACATAAAATTAAATATGAATAACAAAAGACTTAATACCTACTCAGTGTTTTACTTTTTATTCAAGAGGCAAATTAATTACAAAGGACTGTAAATACAGGAGAGCAATCTGAATTTTGAAGGGCTCTTAACAAAATAAATGTTTTTTTTTTTTCTTTGACTTATATTAGAGGTTTGGTTAAAAAGTGCACTGGAGTTACCAAAAAGGAACAGTCATCATATAGTGATCACCTACAGCTTTTCTTGAAACATCTGTAATAATGAAGTGTCCCTAATAGGGAAGAGATATGGCAAAACACATATGGGAGAGTTTGGGTGTAAAGACATTATTTCTTCCAATAAGAATCTGATTTTGAGTGACTGAAATGTGGGTGATTAGAAATTTGCCTACACTTAAGTCGACTGAGGCTCTAACTCAAGTCAGGGGGTTCTTATCCTCCATGGTATCGTGCTCCAGTGGTGTTAAACACTTCCAAGATGGCGCACGCAAACACAAAGGGAGTGTGTCATCAACACACTCGTAAATGCCACCACTGCGGGGAGATCATAAGCTTTGGATTTAGATACAAATGGAAAAATAGCCTTGGTGAAGTTAAAAAAGTGGCCAGAGGCTCTTGGAGGGCAGGTGCAAGGTCATTTACTGAGACTGGATCAATGCCCCAGAGATTATGAACATACAGGAAAGCCCAGAGCTGCCATGAAATCTGGAGAGGGAGAAGTGCGTACATTATAATCCATGTCTGCACAGACATGATGTGCAGGGTTGTTCTTATGTTGTTCCTATCAGTGTTCTGACAAAATTTCTCTCTAGTCTGTGTGCCAGGAAAACCTGGAGACTGGAAGGGAAAAATCAAAAAAAGGACTACAGATCAACAAGACCCCTCTTCCTTGGTTCAACAGTTGAGAAATTTCTCATTCGGAACGCTAATCGGCAAATCACCAGCCCTGAGAAGCCAAGAGTCAGCAGGAGGACAGAGGTCTGAGACCTCTCCTAGGAGTGAAAAAGAGGAAGCTACCGTAACAGTGAAGGTAAGCTGAGGTTGAGCTGAGGTTGAGGTCATCCTGGACTATGCCCCTGAAGGAAGGATTGGCACTTCAGCTATAGGTCTTCTCTAAAACACGACACAAGAGATGCCATTCAGAAATGTGCCAAGAAAAGAAAGGCATAGTGAGCACCCCTAGGTTAGATCCTGGTCCCCTACCTGCTCTATACATGAACGGACTGGCATTTAGATGGGTTATTTGTTTCCTTCATTAATTACTGGAAAGAATATGAACCATTTTGGCTGGAGGGTGGGGGTGGATGAGAAGATAAGCTGCTAAAATAGCAGGAGAGCATGACCCAAAGATCAAATAAAGTAAAAACAACCCAACATGAATTTTAGGAAACTTCAGGCATTAGGAAAAACACCTGCTACATCACTGCTCCCAAGTCATGACCCACTTTTGGAGCCTGCTCTCTGACTCATCACCGTCTTGCAAAGACAACCTTCTGTACCTGGTGGTTGTAATCAGGACTCTCGCTGTAGGCTGGTTACACTTCAACACATCGGTCTGATTTCTCAACTTTCATTCACTTTTGTTTATGAAAATAGTCTCACTCCGGTTATAAAGAATGAAGCCTGTCCATCTTTACAACCTCCATCTTTGCCCCTCCCCCCCCTCCTCTACATGGCACTCTCCCTAAGGGCTGGACCCAGTTCCAGCTTCCTGGCTCACTTCCCACCTTCTTCTTGCCTCCTTGTTCTTTCTCTTTTGCTGTCAGAGGGTGGGGAGAAGGGAGAAAAGAGGTTTCTTCATATAAAATTGGGCTCCAAGACTGTCTTGCCTGTGTGCCCCACACTTACAGAATTGGGGCAGCAGGTGGTTCTTGCTCCCTTTGCACATTCTGATGCTGTCTCTTCTCTCCTGTCATGGTTGGTTTTCCTCGAAGGGACCTTAAACTTGAGGAAATAGGGTTCTTGCTCATTAGATATGACGGAACCTCTGTGCTCTATCTCCCCTTGCTCTGGTGTCACTGGGTCATTCGCCAGCTCGGAAGCTGAGTGGGTAGACAGGTTAGGAATGAGAGGTGAGTCTTCCTTTTTGCTGCCACCTACAAACTATCGCCTGTTCCTGTCCTATGTCCAGTCTTTTCCCAACATCTTTTCCTTCTGTCTCCCACGTCTCTTGTGAAACTTCTCAATGGAAGTGGCCATTAAACCAGTGAGGTCCCTGTGGCTGGCGTCTCCCAGCAAGAATTGGGCTCTCTTTCAACTGGATTCTGGTAATGATCAACTTACTTCCCTGCAGGGAGCTATACCTACTGAGGTGTCTACTGACTGACCTCTGGGGCTAGGAGAAGGCACTTATCTAGTGTATAACACAGAGCTGTCACGCTGATGTCTGACGGCCCTGACAATCAGGAGGAGAGACTTTGTCAGAGAAAGCCTCAGTCTCCTCAACACTTGGAGAAAGTCACCAAGGTCAGGACAAACTTCCGGACAGTTGACAGATGCCATGACAGGCAGAGGTTTAGGAGGAGGGTGAAAAGCTAAAAGGGGCAAGAGATGGAGCTGGCAGGGCAGAGAGAGAGAAGCGTGAAATGTGGAAGAAAGAAAGGTACATGGCAGGGAGTGACAGAGGGCCACCAAGCTCCAGACATCTTTGCCGTGTCATCAAGTCCTATTTTCCTTGAAATAAAGAAGGTCGCTGCTTTCCCACATTTTGATGTCTCTGGATGCCTTCGTCTCTGCTTCTCCCCACATATTCCAAAAACACTGTACTTCTGACTTGGCTCCCACAGCATGGGGACCTAGGCATCCGGTTGATGTATACCTCTACGCGATCCTATCTGCCCTCCTTAGCTGTAAGTCTGTCTTGGCCCATTAGCACTACTGCCCACTTACGATCCTCCACTGAGGCTGACTCATGGCCCTTTCCACCAGAAGCACTGGCCCAATAACTCATGATTCAACCACTTCTATCACTTTCTATGTGTGAAAAGCCAAACCCATGTGAAAATGAAAAACATATATATTGGGTTGTCTTCATTCATTCAGGCATGGATCATATACCACCTCTCCTGTGTTCATAAAAGCTGAAATCCCTGAAAAACCTTAACTTCTCCATGGCCACCTGCTTCCTGGGACCCAGAGCCCATCTTCCCCCTCCCACTGGTATGCACAGCTGGTACCAGTCCGCATTCTTCCTCCTTCTGCTATGATGATAATGAAACATAGCAAGATCCCAAAGCACTTTGGAAATAGGTCTTAGAGCCACCGCCTCCTTCCTTCTCTTAATTCAGGCCTATCACCTGTCATCCAGAAATTTCCAGCTGGTTGTAGAGACAGGACACTACTGCTTTCCCAGTCTTTCTTCTTTATGCCACTGTCATTCCAAATGCTTCCATGTCCTCTCAAAAGCTACCCAGATTTCCTTCAGACCTAATAAGCCACTTGGTTTTTATCACAATTTCTTAATCACTTTGAGATCACTACAAGAGGCTGCCTGAGGTCCCACCTTCCTCCTTTTCTGACAGCTCCTTCGAAGCACCCGGGCAGTCCTACCCACCTCATTTGTCCACTCACCTTCTCCTGATCCTTCATATCACCAGCTACCACCTTCGATGACCATTTAGTGCATTCTTTCTTGAAATGTGCTACTTTCTCAACCACTTGGCTAAAAAACAGGTCCAGATTTCTCCTTGTTGGTGACAAGGCCTTTGGCTTGCAAGGTTTCCATGATCAAACCCTGGATGCTGACTTCTATGATCTGATCTTCTACCCCTCTTTCTAGGTTCCATCCACACTCCTGGTTACTCTTTGTTATGGGTTGGATTACGCCACCTAAATGAGAGGTTAATCCTAACTCCCCATACCTGTGAATGGGACTTATCTGGAAATAGAGACACAGACTTGTATACAGAGGAGATCCTATCATGTCAGAGGAAGAGCCTGGAGGGATGCAGCTAGAAGTCAAGGAACACTAAGGACTGAGGGCCTTCACCAGAAGCTGGAAGAGGCAAGGGAGTATTGATTCTACCCAGATCTCAGAGGGAGCCTTGCCCTGCCCATACCTTGATCTTTGGCTTCTGGCCTCCAGAATTATGAGAGAATAAATCTGTGTTGTTTTAAGTTACCCTGTTTGTGGTTCTTTGTTACAGCAGCTGCAAGAAACTAATGCACTCTTGCTACGCAAGCAAGCACACTCTTGCCTTGGGCGTGTGGAGAACTAAGTCCATTGTTTTTTCTCCCTTTCTCTCTCTCAGCCTTCAGGCACTGCTCTGACCCTGTTTCCCGGAGACACGTTCCCAACCACCTCATGGAAGATAGCAGTTGTCCCTCCCTCCCCATCCCCATCACCCTTTGCCCTCACCCCTGTGCTGTGCTTTCTCTGTGACGGCATCTGATGCAGCACGGGTTTCTGTCTCTGTGTGCTTGTCTCACCACTGCTCACCTAAGTCTAGCACATTCACTGCTGTCATGTCAGGAAGAGAGCCCGGAATGGGACAGCTGATTTGTGAATATCTGTCAAGTGCACATACTCATAAATTCCACCTTCATCTAATAGCAGCGTATTAAGCATTTGGACCTGTTTCTGTGTTCTGCTCTGTTGGCATACAGAAACACTTTTTGGATTCTAATTTCCTAAAGGCCTGTGGCTGAGTCTACTTGTTTAGACAGTGGCTCAGCGGAGGCCCACACACAGCATGTGCTTCCAGTGTCTTTAGTTGACAAAAGCAGATTTCAAAACGTGAATGATAAAAATACACGTAAAGCAGCATACATAAACCATTCTGTCTCGTTTTACATTTACCGGTTTGGAAGAGATTGCCTTAATTTATATTTTCAACATAGACTAACAATAACCCGCCTTCCTTAAGCAATTACTCTGGTTGGCAGCCTGTGTGCTTTTTCTCTGGAGTGTTGTGGGTTCTCCATGTCATTTGATGGCGTGGGAGTCTGAGGCTCAGACAGGTAAAGAAACTAGCCCAAGATCCCAGAGCCACGGAGCAGAAGAGCCGGGTTCAGGGGCAGGCAGCCCGGCTCCAGAGCCCACGCCGTATACTCAGTGGTTCACTGTCTACTCACATCTAGCAACTAATAGAGGCTCTGTCTTCAACAATGCAGAACAATTTATGATGAAGAAAAGAGAAGAAATGGCTCAAAGGTAACCAGCTGAAAAGATGGATAGCACCTTCTCTCCAACTATATGAGGTAGAAAGAACCAAGATCAAATAGAAATTACGAAGCTCTTTAAGTGTAATAGACAGGAACAAGTCAAATTTTTCTTAACATATGGAATGTTCTAAATCATTCTGAATAAAATAAAAATTACGGGGAAGGGGGATCCTATGCATATATACGGAAACAAATTCTGGGGTACCTTGGGGGCACAGTTGGTTGGGCATCCGACTCTTGGTTTTGGCTTAGGTTTAGGTTTAGGTCGTGACCTCTGGGTCCTCGGATAGAGCACTGCGCTCAGCGTGGAACTGTCTCCCCATCCCCCCTTTGCTCCTACCCCCATCCCTCATTCTCTCTCTAGAAGAAGGAGAAGGAGTGAAGAGAAGAGAAAGGAAAAAGGAAAAGAAAACCTAATCTCTGTTATCATCACTCAGGAAAGATAGTGCTAATTTGGAAAACAGATTAATGTAAATGGTATAAAAATGTTGCAAATACATGGACATGTACACACACACACACACACACACACACACACACACACACACACACGGACTCCCAAGGACTGATATTCTTAAATCCAAGCCCTCTTCTGTTAATTCTAAGTGGATATGGCTTAGGCTACATTTTTCTGGGATCTTCTAATTTAAAATTCAGTGTAATCACTGTAGGAAGCAGGGCGCTTTCTCTGACTGCCCAGGCTTGATTTTGAGCCTTTTGTTAACATGCTGGGGTGGGGGGTGTTCCCTTGTGCTTAACACAGGGTGTCATATTACCTGGTTTAAACTGTCTGTCCTGTAGGTTTTAGATTCCTTCAAAATAGGATCTGGGTATGCCTGGGTGGCTCTGGTGGGGTTAAGCTTCTGCGTTCAGCTCAGGTCAGGATCTTGGAGTCCTGGGAGCCAGCTTGGCATCAGGGAGCAGGGGGCCTGCTTCTCCTTCTCCCTCTGCACCATTCCTCACATGCTCTCTCTCTAATAAATAAATAAAATCCTTTAAAAAGTAGCATCTATAGGTGCGCCTGGGTGGCTCAGTGGGTTAAGCCACTGCCTTCGGCTCGGGTCATGATCTCAGGGTCCTGGGATCGAGTCCTGCATCGGGCTCTCTGCTCAGCAGGGAGCCTGCTTCCTCCTCTCTCTCTCTGCCTACTTGTGATCTCTCTCTGTCAAATAAATAAATAAAATCTTTAAAAAAAAAAAAAAAGTAGCATCTATATATTATTAGTATTCGGTTCCCCTACTAACTCAAAACAGGATTTGGTAAATTCCTTTATTTCCCCACTGGAAATGAACACGCCCCTTCTTTAAAAACAACAAATTAAAAAAGCTTCACTGGTGTCAGGATGCTAAGGAGACTCCCCAGAGTTAAGCCCGGAGTTAGGAGAGTAAAATCAGTAGTGGTTTCCTCGAGCAATCGTGCTGATCACTGCAATGTGAAAGTTTACTGCGTGAGATTTTCGAACACTTTGGCTGCAAATTTGGTAGTCAAAGCCAATTTAATAAACTTCTCCTATAAGAAGAGGTGATCTGGTCAAAACCCTAAAAATCCTTCATCAGCAGGGGTCAGCGGTCCCCTCCATCACAGACAAGTGGACACAGTCAGTTCATAACAAAGTCCTACAATACAGTTCCAGTTCTGTTGAACCGGCACGTTGTTTAAAGGAATGGTCCTCTGCTCAAAAGAAAATACATTTAAAAACTGTTTGAAATTTTTAAATTTTTATTAAGTTAATTTTAAAATTCCATTAAATGTCACATCTTAGTTTATTTTTTAATTATTAAAAAACATTTTACTTATTTATTTGAGAGAGAGAGTGTGCAATAGACGGCACAAGCAGGGGGAGGGGCAGAGGGAGAGGGAGAAGCAGGCTCCCTGCTGAGCTCGATCCCAGGACCCCGAGATCATGACCTGACCCAAAGGCAGATGCTTCACTGACGGAACTATCCAGGCACTCCTGTCAGTTTATTATAAAGTAAATTAAAATAGCTAAGATTTTGAATTTTAAGGAGAATCTTCTTCTCACTTGAAATTGTAAAAATACGTTAAAAAAAAATTTCTAGGAGACAAATGAACTTGAATGCTGCCATACAGCGTGTGTCTCATGATCTTTTTCTGTGTGTGATTTTTCATGTGTGAGGTTGGAGTGCCCACCTGTGCGCCATTCTTAGTCGCACACGGGCAGAACATAAACAAACTCAAAGCATTATAATCCATGAGAGGTACCTGGGATTCCCCCCAAATCAATGGGTATTCTTAATATTCCTAGCTGAGGAATTCCCAGAAAGAATGAAGAAAGGATTTATGAAAAATGCTAAGAGATTATCATCATGTAGGCACTTCCTAAATGATGCTGGTGGGACATACATGTGAGCAAGTTTTATTTTGTTTTGTTTTGTGTTTGAGTGTTTGGGGGTTTTGTTTGTTTTGTTTTTCTCCAAATTTTTTGTGTCTCACAAGTCTGTAGGTGATGTAAAGCTCAATGGATTGTGACGTTCCCAGCCATGTAGGAGACAGTGTAGTAGCAGACATAGTTCAGATATTACCACACCCATCGGGGCCACTGAGGTCTCTGCCCTGAAGCAGGAGGACACCCAAATATCCTCAGGGGTCCGTAATAATGAGTGGTACAAACTCAGTGTGTTTGCGGGAACAGCCCAGACCCTATCCTTACCCCTTCCCCTTCCCCAGGCCTCGTTAGTGGTCCTCAACTGCTTTTGTTCTGGTCTCATCTCAGTCTGGCTCGGAGCTCTTTGAGGAATATCTGCTTGTCTCATTTGTAACTGAATGTTCCGGCTTGGGTCCGTGCACCCCGTGTGCGCAGACCCCCCAGTCACGGGTGGTTGCCCAACTGGCCCAACCCAGATCTCTCCCCTCGACTCCACCTGCTCCTGGGGGGCTGTGGCCAATCCGCGTTCACCAGACCCAGGGGAAAAGTTAGGGACGGGGCTTTCACCTGCTGATGTACGGAAGTGAATTCTCAACTCTGTACCTATGAGATCAGGCATCACTTGGAGCAGAACTGAATTTCTTAGCTTCATTACGTGAAAACCATACAAAGCCCTGTAATGAGGAATGTCGAAAGGCATGATTTATGACCCTCCACATAGAGGAGATTTAATTCTGCCTTTTGTCCAATGGTCTATCCATTGTGTGAGTAAAGTCAATACCAATAATGAAATGTAGGCTGAAGAGCTAAATCAATTCAATAAAATGCAATTGGAAGGCTAGGAGCCAGAGCACACCGGCAAGGCGAGTGCCGTAGGATTAGTATCTGAACAACAGGTAATTACAAAAATCAATACCTGTGTATGAAAACATGACAGGCAGCCATCCTTCACGAAGGGAGAACCATCCCGAATGGTTTGGGGCCTGAATTGGGATGAGAACGCAAGACACAACTGTGCCAAGTCCCGATCAGGGGTAATGTGTGTGTAAGTATGCGTGTGTGAGTTTGTGTGTGTGTCTATACGCGACTGAGTTCCCCACGTGACTGAAGGAGCAAGAAAGGGAATCTCCAGATGGCTCACTTGGTGTTTTATTTAGGTGTGTGCTGGATGCCGGGGGGTTCACTGGGTGAAGCGTCTGCCTTTGGCTCAGGTCGTGGTCCTGGGGTCCTGGGATCCAGCCCCGCGTTGGGCTCCCTGCTCAGCAGGGATCTACTTCTCCCTCTTCCCCTGCCCCCCGACCCCACTCTGCTTTCTCTCTCTCCCAAATAAATAAATAAATAAATAATCTTTACTTAGACGTGTGCACCGTCCCTGTCCCTTTGGCTTATCTTTGCCAACTTCACTCTCCTTCTACCCACGTGGTCTCAAGTGAGCTCAGTCCCACACCATTCTTCCTGACTTTCTCATCCGAGCCTCCCAGGGGTCAGGACAAGATTACCATGAGGCCCTGGCTGTGTCTGGAGCCCTCGGGGAGCGGGGCTGAGCAGTGAAGGGCTGACCTCCATGAGATGAGCCACTGCTGGAAGATGCTGGCTGCTGCAGGACCCTCCCGGCAGCCTTGAAGACACCCATGGCAAAGGAAATCAGAAAAATAAACACTTGTGCCCACACAGACATACAATACAATAACTGGTATTTTAAATACAGTAAAAGAAAGGAACTTAAGGTGAACATAAAAAAAGATACAAAGTAACTGGAATGTTCTGTGTTCCTGGCCAAAAAAGAACACGAATGGGGGAATGAATATGGGAGCACTAAGTGGTCTGCATACATTAAGTTGTGTAGTTCGCACAAAGACTTCACAACAGAGGTTTCAGTCTATTTTGAGAACTGAGAGGACAATCAGCTTGTTCAAGAACTGAGAGGCACAGCTGGTGAGTGGGGAAGCAGGTCTGCGAGACATGTCTGTGTGACAGGGACTCCGGGCCAATCACTCCCCCACCCCCCTCCGCTGCTCCTTGTCTTGTCCATCCCAGGGACCGACCGATGCCCAAGTCCACAGCCAGCCACTGGGTGTCCCTGCCAATGAGAGGCTTCAAGGCCAGTCCAAGGATCATGGAGACAGAGCCAGCGGGACCAGTGACTTCACAACGTCTATACTGTCTAACCGACTACATGACTCTTGATAATAAAGATTCAGACTCTGTGTTGAGATGTTTGGCTTCTGACAACTTTCAAGAAGTTTAAACTTTCCCTCTGCCTACATCTGAGCGAGGTGATAAGAAAGCTCAAGTCTTCCTCCTTTGGCCTCAGTAGGAAGTTCAAACCACCTCAGTACCGAGCCACACGGGAGAACCCTCACCCTGGCTCCACCCCCTCATCATCATAAAAACCCAAGCCAACTTTCTTTCTGGCTCTCAAGTCAATTTCAGTCCTGCTTGGGAGCCCTCCCACCGCCCAGACCACTCCAACAAGCCTCATTATGTGAGTAATCCATACTCACATACTCAATCCTTTTCATACTTTATGGCTGTATGCATGGTGGCCACAGTCTTGACTTCAGAACCATGTTCTCACTTTGGTGGGAGTCTCACAATACTCTTGGATCCAACCTGATGCTAATCATAGACTCAAATGCTTCTGTGGCCTTTCAAGAAGCCCTTGAGGTTGTGACCTTGCAAAAATGATGGTATGTAATCCCCTAATCAGAAATCTGTCTGGCACATTGAGTGGCGATTCTGTTTTCTATTAAAGGCACAGAAGGACTGAGAAAATTTCCATCTGGGACAGAAGCTATGTAACCTTAATTTATTTTTAGACCATTTTATATAATTGTGAAAGCAGTTTCTGACCTTTTAAATGCATCTTAGATAAATAATATTTTTCTTTATCTCCACGTTGGCACCGCTGACCTTTGGGACTGGAGGATTCTTTGTCGTGGGTGCTGCCCTGTGCATGTGAACTTTAGGGTGTTCCAGAGGCCCTAACCCGGCCCACCGCAGCCCTCACCAATCATGACAACCGTCAGTGTTTCCAGATGTTGTCAGCTGGGCAAAAATCACACCTGAATGAGAACCACTGCCCTATATTCAATCCACAAAGACAGGTATACTTTTCTGGTAAGCCCTCTGAGTCCCAGTGGAAGACAGACAGAAACGATGAAAAGCTGTTAGGCTATTTCTACCCCAGTGCAAGCAAGCAACATCTATAATAAATTGCAATTTTATCTCCAAAGATCTTCTTTCCACTCTTAAACTAATTTCAACTCATCCTCAAAATTGCTTCCATGCTATGGAGATGACTCTTTATAGCATAGCAAATCTTTTTAAAAAATTGATTATTCAGCAGCTTGTATGCAAACACTTGTCCCTTGTCTAAAAAAATCAGAGTTAGCTATGCTGACCACTTTGCTTTTCCAGAAGCATCATGCAGCAAAATTATACAAAATATTCCAAGTACCAAAGCACGTGAACAATTGTTTACATAATGGGCACAGACAATATGCTCATTCATGGACCACATATATCCATATTACACTCACTAGTACTTTTGTAAATGGCTCAAAATTCTTGATTATAGCACAAAGCTTGTTTATGGCCTAAAGTTCTCCTCCTCTAAGTGAGTTTTCCAGGAAGGACAGATGATACCATAGGTTGATTGTAGTAATCTTGTAAAGTAAGATTGCTTTGTATTTCTTGAAGATTTCAAGGCAGAGATAACTCCAGAGATGGAATCAGCAGGAGGGAGGCAAATCCCACAGAAAGTCTAGTGTTAATGCTCACAGGGACCTTGGGTCACCTACTCCTCAGTATTCAAATATTTAAAAAGAAGACTGTATGTATACACATGCCAATTAATTAGAGAGAAATTGCCATTTCAGTTTTAAATATGGATCTAAACTTTGGAAACAGAGCTTGAGTTTTCCTTCTTCTTTCCCCTTTCAACACTACTCTGTAAGACCTCGGGGATGATGAGTCTGCCACCAGGCATGTCTGAATCCAATGAGTGCTTACCTCAGCTTTAATTTTATTGTCTCCAAAGCACAGGTGTTGTAAGTAGGCTGCAGCATTAGACTGGACCGAAGGAAACTGGTGTTGGAGCATCTGAATCACTTCCGGCAGTTCCGGGTCTCTCCATCCAAATTCTCTGAACAAGAGGAAGGCAGGAGAACATGAGAGAGGAATCTTCCCATGGTGTTAACACACCATTAACCCATTTACAAAATGCACTTAAGAGTCTATGAGAAACTATTTCACAAATGGTGGTTCTGGTCTTCTTACACACATATCCACCGAAAGCACTGGAAATGACTTCTGTAAGTAGATGGCTTAGAAGTGTATATGTGTATAAACATATGTATCATATGTAGAATATATATACATATATATATACACACACTTACATATGAACTCTTCAATATATCAATTAAAGTTACATGTTTACAAAGATTACCAAAAAAAGTGACTTAAAGTGTCACATGATTTTATTAATATATACATTTTTTATTGGGGCCTAAATGGAGAATTTACAAGGTCTTCTTAATTTCCTAATATATGATTTCAATGGTCTGATTCAGGTACAGCATTTAGCTAAATTACCAGACCAAAGAATATATAACTGGATGGGTCCAAACCAAAATCTTGTGATAGCACTTGACACCATCTTTATTATTTTTATGATTAGTATTGTTGCTGATGTTTTCATAATCTCTTCTAGAAAAATAAACAGATTCCATAATCAATTCTCTCAGGATAAAATGAGAGCAACAGGAAGATGTCATAAAAGGAAATTCAAGAATTAGATCTATCCATACAATGTTAATCATCAGTTTTTTGCATTACACAGTCTTCTCCTGTATTTCCCTTTTCACATCTGAGCTACTCCAAGAAGCTGGTTGTTTATTTAATGTAACAAATACGCTCTGAGACCTTTAAGTCCATCCTAAAACACAAGATTGATGGTACCATTATGCAAAGGAATACTTTTTATGAAATAAATCAGCTCAGCCCTCTAGAACACGGAGGTAACCAGGCCAACTGTAGGGATTCCATTCCTGTAGCAAGGAACCAATTTTTAACAGAGAAATAAAAAAGCAACCTCTGAGACCACAGATAAAAACTTGACCCACATGCCACAGAAGGGTACTATTTATCCAACGGAGAGGGCGGGAGAGAAATGAGATGGCTTTACAATAACCACTCTACTCCTGGAAAAACAACTTAAAAGCGTACATCCTGTTGATACCAGGTCAGTGCTGTCATCTGAGAAGAGAAGTCATGAAAAATGGGGCAGAGAAGGAACAGACAAAGGTTAAAAGTGTCCTCATAGATTCTAACCTGTTCTCTTTATCTTCCCTTTATCACAACTAGCAGAGGTTGTCAAGCAAACCTTGAATCACACTAGCACTGCCTTTACGGGCTCTGAAGACAATAGGCAATAGGACTCCTTTGGATTTGGCTCAGTTTTTATTGGAGAAAAACAGCATTCAACTGAATGTGCATTAAGTATTTAATAAACTCATGTAACATTTTAGACAGCCACACATATTCTCCAAAAGACATAAAGTACAGTAGTATCTCCGCTACAAGATATCCACAAGTGATTGCTGATAGTAGTAGGCAAACTACTGAAACTTTTTAACTATGTGATCAAAGTAAAAAAACAATTATGGATTGAAACACAGGAAGCCTCTTCTTCTTTTTAATTTAATTTCCTTCTCTTGTATGATCTAAACCACCTTGGCAACATCAAGATAGCACAGTCCCTCTGCTTAGAAGAGCAGCCAACTGAAATTTTATTCTTTGTTCAAATAAAATAAAAATCTACAGAAACCTACAAATTCAGATTAGCAGTGTCATATAGACCCTTGATGGCTAAGATGAATTCAGGTGAGCCTGTGCTATCGGAAAGTGATTAGCAAAGAATTCATTTCAGCCTGTTTTATTAACCAGATAATAACCTCTCTATTTGGTTTAAATTTTTTAAAAAGATTTTATCTATTTATTTGAGAGAGAGGAGAGAGAGAGCAGGAGAGGAGAGAATGTCAGAGGGAGAAGCAGACCCTCCCCCCCAACCCCCGCCCGCCACGGAGCCGGGAGCCCCATGTAGGGCTTGATCCCGGGATACCGTGACCTTGACCTGAGCTGAAAGCAGTCGCTTAACCAGCTGAGTCCCCCAGGCGCCCTGCTCTATTAGGCTTATATGGCATATATCAATAGTGTCTTTCGAACAAGAGCTCTAGTCTTTGGGACAGAACGGATGCACGCCCATGGGTTCATCTGTGGAAAGGTATAAATATACACGTGTGCACATACACACACACACAGCCCCATACACACACACAGATGAACTTTCTAAAGAATCATGTGTCCAGGAGGGGTCTAAGCTCTTCATTTTGGTCAAAAGCAAGGCTGTTGTCAGCCTCCGCTTGTAACTTCCGGAATCCCAGACATCCCCGCTACCCTACCACTGTCTCCCCAAACCTATTCCTCACCTCCCACCACGCTGACCAAGCCAGTCACCTCCCACCCACCCTTCTTCCTCTCGAAGGCCTCTAAATAGGCAAAAACCCAAACCTCACCGCACCACATCCCTGCCTCAGACCCTTCCCTGGTTCTTAGTGTCGTTGGCATGAAGACCAGCTCTTCCCCCGGCTCGCCGGCCATTGCTGGAGCTGCCACCTCCCACCTCACCAGCCTTGTGTTCCCTGGGCTCCCTGCACGGGCCACACTGGCTGACAACTGGGTGGTCTCCCCCACGTCTGCTCCTGCCACCTGGAATGGTCTTGGCCCCGGGGGCCTCTCACTCAAATGCAGAGCCTTGGGTTCTTTGTGATTTCCTCAGCAAAGCCCTCCGGGAGTCCCTTCCACACAGTCCTGGTGGGAGTGCCCTGGCTGTGTTGTGGTCTGTGACCAAGCACTACCCCCTCTCCGCCCTGTGGTAAGTTCCAGGAGGCCAGGGCCACAACTTTCTGGTCATGTTGGTTAACTAGCACATAAGGTAGCCCTGGAACAAAACGAAGATGACATACATGGGCTCTGAAGGAATAAAGGCACAAAGGAATGAGGGAAGAAAGCATCTTGGCAGGGACAGTGTTACCTCTGTTCTACTCAGGTCATTTCCCCGGCCAACTGGTCATTCTGGAATGTTCTCCCTTCCTCCGACACGCCTCTACACACACACACACACACACACACACACACACACACACACACACACACCCCGTTGTTCTCCATGTTGCCCATCTGAGCAATCTTTTCTATGTATCAGTCTCATATCTCTGTGTCTCCATCAGCTTCCCATTACACCTAGGAAAACAGCGGACTCCTCCGTGGGGCCTGGGAAGACCACACAGAGGACTCTTCCCTCTTCTGAGTTGCCAGCCCAACCTCCCCACAGAGTGTCCTTCCTATTGAGAATGGTACTTCCGTCCCCCTCTCGAGAACCTGGTTCTTCAGGGAGGCTTTCTCCTTGGGTCTTTGCCTGGTGTTCTCTCGTCTCTATTAGGTCACAGGTCATATGTCTTGGAGGGCAGCTCCCAGAAACTTCCAGCCAAGCAAGGCTGACCCCCGGAGTCACCTTACCTACTGCCCTATTTTATCCACAATACTCAGGACTGTGAAATTCTCTTCCATTACTTTTGTGACTACGTCCCACCCCCACACTCTCTCTGTTGTAAGCTCCACGGGAAAATGATTTTTCCCACAGTGTGAAGGAATACCTGGAGCCACCATGTCCTGATCGAGTGAAAGTGCGGCTCCGGGGCGGGGGTCCCCTGGGACCAAGTGAAGGGGGCAAGAGAGGTCAGAAAGCCAGGTAAAGACCGAAGACAACAGTGAGTTAGTGTTTAAAATGACTGGATGTCTCCCAGCCAAAACCAGCTTTCCAGGAATTGGGCCGGAGTGGGTGGTACGTCCAGGACATTTGCTTCTGCATTCCCCGGCCTCAGCCACGGCAGTGGGTACGGTCGAAGAGGATACTAATGTTTCCAAATGTTCTCTTCAGTTTCACAAGAGAGATGCTGAAGGAGCACCCCTCCCCCCAAAGTTTAGGGAACGATTCATATTGAAGGCTCTTTTTCTGGAATGGTTTTTTTTTTCACTTCGATGAGATTGTTTGGATTTTTTTTGTTGCTCATGGGGAGAGACTCCAGGGAAAGAACTAGAGGCCCAGAGGAAATAAAACATTCATCTCATTTGGGCCAGAGTTTGGTATACAATATGATTTCTTCACATCAGGTCTTGATGCTCAAGGATTTGTAAGACAAGCTCGGGAAAAGGCAAATACCAACAAAGGAGCAGTGCGGGTGGACACATGGGGTCGTGGAGGCGTTGGCGGATTTGGGAAAGGTGTGTGCTCAGTCTGGCTGGGCATGGCTAAGAACAGGCTGTGGGGAGGAGGGCTGACTGGGAGAGGGGACGCTGAGCAAAGGCGAAAGCAAGTCCGGGATGAGATCATAAAGGGCCTTTCATTCAGATACAAACATTCTGGCTCTGGTCTGTAGTCAGGATTGTGAAGAAGAAAGCTAAGAAATACTAGGTTTGTTTGGGCTTATGGAACAGCCAGAAAAATCACCTTAAGTAATAATGGGAGCGCACTAAACGTCAGTTGCCATGGTTCCCTGTTCGCACCTTTAACTCTTTCATCCTTAAGTAGTCTTATGTGGTTTATTTTCATTTTACAGAGGACTAAATTTGACTCACAGATGGTACAAACTTAAGTGGTGGAGACGAAATAACACTAGCAGTCTGCTTTCAAATAGATAAATTTAACCCCAAAACTATGTTGCCTGGTGGGATCACTGCCGTGAAATAATGTCTAACCAGGGGAATTTTTAAAGACAGTGTCTCAAAAAGAAACATGTTTAATATTCTTTTTTTTAAAGATTTTATTTATTTGACAGAAATCACAAGTAGGCAGAGAAGAGGCAGAGAGAGAGAGGAGGAAGCAGGCTCTGCTGAGCAGAGCGCCCAACGCGGGGCTTGAACCCAGGACCCTGGGATCATGACCTGAGCTGAAGGCAGAGGTTTTAACCCACTGAGCCACCCAGGCGCTCCCAAAAGAAATATGTTTAAAAAAGTGTCCACAGGAGCATTTGGCAATGCTTGGTGACAATTTCAGTTGTCACTACTGAACTGGAAGATACTCTTGGCATGCGGAGGGGAGAAGTCAGGAATCCTGTTCAACAGCTGACCATGGACGGGATGACCGTCCCCAACAAAGACTTATCTGTCTCCAAACTGTCATGAGAGCCAGGCTTGAGAAACTCTGGTCTAAACACGGACTGGATCTGGCCCCTCGTGCTGAGTAAGCATGTTGTAAGTCTTTCATTCCTTGATTTTAGTAGAATGGACCCAGGATTTGGTGTCAAAATTAACTGAGAAAGCATTTAGAACTTGAACATCTGACTTTCTCCCTTCTAGCCCATAAATACAAGAGAGCCCCCCAGTGCTTGCTGGTCTTGATTTCCATGGATCGAATACAGCAAATAACACCACCTATTTCATGGGATATGGTCTTAAATGACACATGAACTAATAAATGTGAAAGTGGTTGGTAAGGTATTGACAGCTGGAAATATACTAGAGATAGTTACCCTAAGACCGCTTTAAAGGAAATTCATCTGCATTTTGGAAATTTATATAATACAATTTAATTTTTTCAAAATAACCATTTACTGATGGTGTTTATTGATACTTACTTGAAGGAAGATAAGGATAAAGACAGACACTACTTTAGCTTGTCGTAAAAACTGTTAATGCAAAGGTGCCATTTTGAAATGATTTTTTTCCCCCCAATCGCCCTCCAGCGGCAGAGTACCCTGGTGGGCAAAAGTTCTTTGGATGCAGTCAGGATTGGTTCCAATCCTGCTCTACCATGAACTCTCTCTGTAGCCTTGGGCCCCTCCCCTCTGTGTCTGATTTGCTGCAGAATCTCCACTGGCCGGCATGTTCTTTGTTTGGAGTAAATGTTCATTGGGTCCATCTCTCATAATGATGTAATAATTCCAACCACAGAGGATTGATAGGATGATCAGAAATATTATACATGAACTCCTTAGAGCAATGTTGGGCATGCAGTGTGGACCCTTGAGAAAAGTCCAGTATTATAGACAACTAGAAGAAGAAGAGAAGAACAAGAAATAAGAACCCTCTACCATTTTCTACCGGAGCAAACACATAATTCTCTCGTTTGTGACTGGGCTTCACTTTCGAAATGTTAATGGAACTGGAGAATATGCAAATGTAACCTTTTCTCCATTAAAACTTGTCACATAGACCAACAATATTGTGACAAAATCCTCACTCTTATATGGACTATCTGAGTTGTTAAAATTATAAGCACTCAGCTTAGAGCTAAATAGCAAACAGTTTGAAATCGGTTTCTATGATAGGCTGGCAGAGAAACTGAAAAGTTGATACACTGTTGCAACATTTTAGCAAGTTTACCTCTGCACTGAAAAGAGCCCCTGGACAACCAGAGTCTTTGGGAGTTCAAGATTTGATTTTCTAGCAAAAATCAGAGGCACATGCTTCAACTTGGTTCTTAGTGTTGGAGGGTCATGACTCACATTCATTGTAGATTCAATAATTTCCACTGGGACGTGGCTGTCTGGACATTGCTTAAAGGTAGGAAAATCCCTGCCATTTATAAACTTTGGAACTCTAACCAAAAGTTTTAAAGACCCTATTGGCTTGAACTTTTGCATCCAGAGCTGTGAGACCAACTGTCTTGTTTTCGATTTAGGTCTTGATGATAAGGTTGGGGGAGTGGAGCTGGTGGTCTGAAGAAAGTCAGATAGGTGGAAATGTTTACAACAAAATGGAGATATTTTAATTGTTGTTGACAAAGGAGATCTTATACAGCGAGAAACACATGGAAGCATCAAAGCCTTCATCCTCGCTCCTGGATATTAGACAGCACACACTAAAAGCTGCCCTCTGTGGTTTATCAAATCTAAACAACACATCTTAGCTTTTAAATAAACAGCAGCTTTGGAATTCGGACTATCTAGAAAACAAGCTCAATCGCTTTAGTTTTTAGGAAAAAATGGCTCTCCCCAAGCTTTACATTTGGGGAACGTATAATTCCCCAAATGGCATCATAAGCATTAGTTCACTCAACCATGATTTCTCGACTTTTCTCCGCACGGAGCAGCCACAATACAGCTTGTAGACATGTTCGGCTCCCAGGGACTGGATTCCCTCGGGAACCTCCCAGCCAGCTCTTCCCCCGTGGGGGCGATCCTCTTTTATCTAAGATCTGTATGACTAATTATACCTTCTCTTTTCACGCACTATTGAGGCAACTCACACAAATCATCTATGATGATATCATAAAACATAAGAAAAATCAAGTACAAAAAGAGGGAGAAATCAAATGTTGGGAGCACAAGGTCAGCATACCTGCTTGTTTCAAATTTGACTCTTTCCTTACAAGTAGGCCTGCCATCAGCAGAGAAGTTCATGGGGAGAGAAGGGGCCATTCCTGTAGTTAAGTGGGACCACAGGATCCCACTGCTTCCTGCACAGGGAGATCAGGAAGGAAGACTCTTGGACTCCTTATACTTGTCTCCGTATCTGTGGCTGGTCTCCGGTTAGGATACCATGGTAGGCTGATTAAGGGCCCCCAAGGGTCCCGGGTTTTCATCCCCGCAACCTGTGAAATGCTACCTTATTTGGCAACATGGACTTTGCATAGACTAAGAAGGCGACACACCATTGAAATCAACTATGTTGTTGTCTGGAAGGACTGAGGCAGGGCCCACGAGCCGCAAAATGTAAGCAGCGCAGTTCCAGGAGGAAAAGGCAAGGTCAATAATTTCTAGAACCTCAGGATGCAGCAAGGCCCTACTGACCTGCTGATGACGGCCCAGGGAACCTGATTACAGCCTTCTGGCCTTCAGGACCGTGAGAGGATCGGTGTGTGTTATTGTAAATCATTAACTTTCTGTTAATTTGTTACAGCCCCAGGAAACCAGACGCAGACGTGGCCTTTCTAAGCTGACAGGAGACCATGTGGCTGGCGAGACTCCAGCAAGGCGGAGGGAGCTGTCCGAGTCATCCCAAGAGGCACCACCTCCAACTCCTGCCTCTGGGAGTCCTCCCTGTGATCGGGGTTGGCCCGGGATATACTCTGACTTACCAACCACCGTCTCTCGGTTGTATGTTTGAATCTGCCACCTCTCTGACCTGTGGCTTATTTCTAGAAGCCTGAGCAGCCCTCACTTCCCACCATATTCCTACAGGCTGCCTGGCTTCCGGCTCTGTCCAAGGATTCGGCTCTAAACCACTCACTCTCCAGCCCTTGTTCGCGGAGGGGCCACCGTGCACCCAGCTGTTGGAGATCCAATACTGAACATGGTGAAAGTTCCAGTCCTTGGAAACGATTTTCTTATGGAGATTGGCAATTTACTAAATGCAAAATATATTATTTGTCATATAGCGTTAAGCATGTGTTGGGTTGAATAGTGTCCGCTCAACAATTCACGTCCACATGGGACTTCGGAAAGGAACCTTATTTGAAGTAGTCTTTACAGATGTAATTACGTATCACGAGGAGATCTTACTAGATGAGGACAGACCCTCAATCCAATGACAGAGTCCTTATATGACACGTAAGAGGACACAGAGAGACACAGGGAGGAGAAAGCAATGTCCAGACAGATGCAGGAACTGGCGTGATGTGGCTCTAAGCCAGCAGGTGCCAAGGGTTGTCCAGCGCCACATGAAGCAAGGAGGCATGGACATTCTCTCCTTCAGAGTCTCTGGAAGGAGCCAACTCTGTGGACACCTTGACTCGACTTCTGATCTCCTCAACTGTTAGAGAATTAATTTCTGTTTCAAGCCACCTTGTTTGTTGTATTTTGTCACAGCAGCCACAGGACACTAATACAAGCGTAAGGGGAAAAATAAAGCAGACAGAGGCAATACTGGTATATGCATGCTCGTGCCCCAAGCTACGACCCATGTGCTAGGTGGGGGTTGTTACTGTGACTACTTTGGCTATGGATCAGCTCCTTGAGAAGCTGACCCTGGAGGTGGTCCTGGGTGGAAGGAATGTTCCAGAACGGGAAAAGAGTGACAAGACCCTCAGGCAGGAATGTGTGGGGCATGTCAGACAGGAGGTGAGAGGCCCTTAAATAAGTCGTAGCCGAGCAATGGGCTTTTTCTCAGAGTTCAGTTGATTAGGACCAAGGGGGGAAACAATGAGAAATGATTAGCCATAATTTATGCTATTATTTATCATTTTAAATCTCACGTATTTTAAGTACCAGGGAATTTCTGCTTCTATTAAGGGCCTCGATATTCTAATAGTCTGTTAGATTGCAAAGAATATTATCAATTACATTGTAATACCTATTCAGTATCAATAAAATTCAAAACACTATTTTTTATCTGTGAACACAACTAGACTTTTTCAATAAAATATGTTCCACAATGAAAAATCAACTTCCTACATATGAGCATTTAGCTGTGTAATTCTAACAGGCTGTGTATGGTGGTAATAGCCCAAGGGAACAAAGGACAAATTAGTACCATAAACTTTTCCTTGTAAGCCATAATGACTTTACGGAAAATGTTTATATTCTATGCCTATGTACCCATTTTAAAACTAATAGCCTGCAATACTTCCTAGAAAAATCACCTGGACCTGTGAACTTCCAGTGGGAACACAGGGAGGGATCTGATGCTCCCAGTCCAGGTGAGGAGTGGGTGAGTCTAGGTTTCTAGAGCAACGGTGTTTACTTTGTCAATACTGGCAGCGATCAGGATTTTGCCCCACCATTAGATTAGGAATTTAAGAAAAAGCCAGAAAGGCCTTGATCACCCTCAAAAAGTTTTATTATAGAGCACCTGGGTGGCTCAGTGGGTTAAAGCCTCTGCCTTCGGCTCAGGTCTTGATTCCAGGGTCCTGGGATCGAGCCCCGCATCGGGCTCTCTGCTCAGCAGGGAGCCCGCTTCCCATCCTCTCTCTCTGCCTGCCTCTCTGCCTACTTGTGATCTCTGTCAAATAAATAAATAAAATCTTAAAAAAAAGTTTTATTATATGTATTAAAGGAAACATAATATTTAATAAAATTAAAAATGACCTAAAAATATACTGTGCCTAAATCATAGAACATAGCACGCTTTCTTATAAATTAGGTAATGATATCATCTGACAGTTCTCTAGGAAAAAAAAATCTTTAAAAAGGAGCTTTTAATGATTCTTATGAAAAATTCTGAACTTCTGATAAAAGCCATAATTATACCGGTAAACACATTCTATAAGCCAGAACACCATCTGCAAAGACCGCATGCTAGGCTCCATGATTCTGGAAGTGAGAAACAGTCCCACGGCACCTATCTCGGAGTCTTAGGAAGGAAGCTGTGAGTATATATTTGAGGAGTGATTGCTAAGCGGAGTCCAGCGGTGGTATCTAGTGATACTTGTTGTTGGTTTTGGTCCTGCAAATGCTGGTAGCATGTTTCACACACACAATTTCATCTTTGTCACCTCAGTTCAGTCCTCCAAAGAATGACAACTCAATTTATTGGAGATAACACTGAACAGAGGTACTTTCTTTAAAGAAAATCTCAAAAGAATCTAACAAAATTTGGTCCAGAAGAGGTACCAAGTGCGAAAGATGTTTGAAGATATTCTTTAAAATGAAGTAACAAATCATCTGAAAATATTACCCATGTTTTGTCACCTTCATGAGTATTTAAGAATTCTTTTTATGAATCAGGAAAAGCTTTAGGTCCTGGGGATAGGAATATTGACTCCTGACCTCAAATTGTTTATAATTTAGCAGAGAAGACAGATTCTAAGTAAGCAATAACCATACATCAAATAAAAGATGTAATTCAAAAAATGCCAGAACTGGGGCACTTGGGCGGTTCAGTCAGTAAAGCATCTAATTCTTGATTTTGGCTCAAGTCACGATCTCAGGGTCGTGAGATGGAACCCCGCATTGGGCTGGGTGTGGAGCCTGCTTGGGATTCCCCCATCCCTCTCTCCTGACTTCCCCACTCTCTCTCTCTAGGAAAAAAAAAAAAAAAAAAGCCACAGCTGCTTTTAAAGCCCTTCTGACTGTCTTCTTTCCTTATGCATTTTTATTTGCTTTTCTTTACACTTCAGAACCGTAAGGGACTTCAGCTAGCATCTCCCATGCTTATTGTGTAGACTGAGAAACTCAGGTCAGACTATTTGGTGACCTGACCAAGGTCACAAGCTGATTAGTGCATGGGACCTTGTCAATTATCAAGGTTCAAAGCTTATTCACAGTTACATTTGGCCAAGATACCGCCTCCATCAGTCTGCTCAGCAATGCACACAGACTTTAGTTCCAAATCTTGATTTTTGCATCTGGACTATAACAGTGGGCAATAACGTGGGAGCAGACTTATCTAACAGAGAAAGTATGTTATTTAAGAAGGAAGAAGACCCTTATTCTAATGGCCTAATGGATTAATTTCCTGATAAGCACAGAGTCATGTGGTAAAAGGGAAAGGTATTCAAGAAAGGTAAGCTTTTTTAAAAAAAATTTTTAAACTTAATTGATTGACTGATTGATTTATTGATTGATTGAAGTAATCTCTATACACAATGTGGGGCTCAAACTCTCTGTCCCAAGATCAAGAGTCACAAGCTCTAAGGACTGAGCCAGCCAGGCACCCCAGGAAGGGTAAACTTTAAAAATCACGTCAGTAGCCATGTCAACGTGATCCAACCAAGACCATCAGGTTCACACCTGGGGTTGAACAACATTGGCCTTATTGTTCCTAACAACAAGAAAGAACACTTCCCCCACCCCCTACCCCAAACGGAACTGCAGGGTATTTCCATAAGATGGTGTTAGAGCAGATTTAGGGAATCTGGGCTTGCATTAGCCACTTTGGGGCAGGAGTTGGTTCTGGATTGGTTGCTGTTGGATGTGACCCAGTATCTTCAATCTAGGAAGGAAGACTAAAGCAAGGCTCCAACTGTGATTGGTGAAGAAGGAGCCGTCATGCCAGTCACACGTCCCAGTCAGCCTGGATGTGATGTGGACAACATTCATGTTTGGTCCGTGTTCAGACCTGACTAAGGAGGGGTCTTGATTTTGCCTTGACCCATCATCGTTAGTGTGGCCTTGTGTGATCCTGGTGTTCTGTGAAATTGTTTCTGTTCAAAAGAACACTCGGGCCAGCTGTGGGTGCCGGGCCAGCTCCTGGCTCCCAGCGGCTGCCCAGTCAGCAGACCCAGGGGGTCTCAGAAAAGGAAGCGAAGGTGCCAGAGCTCAATCTTCCTTTCCGCCTCTGGAGCAGTGGCATTCTGGGGGTCAGAGCAGCGTTGTTGAACCCTGTCAACGTGATGCCAGAACCACACGTGAGAAGGCAAGAGAAGAGAAGGAGCCAGTTGCTTTGTCCCCATGAAGCCACACCCTGGCTACCTCTTTTTTTTTTTTTTTCTTTTTTGTATACTTGGCTGGTTATTTTAAAATTTCAGAGACAGCAAGTCTGACACTCGTATGTAAGTACTGATAAGTGACTCTGTGGGTTGCATCTCTTTGCATTTTTCTATTGTTGTTTCTGCTGAAATGCATCAGGAATGGGAGGGAAGCTTTTGGGCATAGTCGCTGTTTAGCTGCCAGAGAAGAAAAAAACCAAGTGGTCAACTCCAAACAATTAGTCACCAGCGCCTATGTCAAAGCACAAGCCAAACACACCTAGGCAGGTTTGCTTCAATTTGCCCTTAGAGGAAGCATAAAGAAGCTATGAATAAACTTGGGCACAGTCTTCATACTAGAAAAAGTGAAGTACAGTGTCCAGTGGCCATTCACACGTATTTCTCGTGTCTAGACATTAAATCCAAAGGCATCCCATGTACAGGCATTTTCTTTTGCCATATTTCACTTTACTATTGTGTCTGGATTTTCCTAAATATAAAATGTGGAGGGGATACATACATATTTACCCTGCATTTTGAATAAGATAACCAACAAAGGAGTTTCATTGGTAGTCCCTGCAGGTCATGGGTAAAAGAATACGGACAGAGCAGCTGTATACCACTACCGTGGGAGATTCTGTATCTGTGCAACTGAATGCATTAGCAAGCTTCTTTTTAAAGTGCCATCATTAAAAAATAAAAGAGAGAGAGAGAGAGAGAGATGGTATTCATTTCCAGATAACAGTATCCCATTACCTTTAATTTCTATCCATTGATAAAGTCTTAGACTTGGCTTTTATTACCTCTGTGTCTGCCTACCTCTCAGCAGAATGGCTGTGATTAATTTGAAAATTAATTGAAAAGTTTGCAGTGAGGTTAAAGATATTTTCTGTTATGGCTGCCATAGACGTTTATAATTTAAAACGGGCAGGATGGCTGACAGGGCTGATGGAATATGTCAGATTACTGGAAAAAAGAGCAAGGGGCAGATAAGTTTAGTCTTATTTATGCAAACAATAAAAGCGCCACAACATTTCTTTTATCTTTTTCACTAATGAAGAATTATGAGTTCTTCATTAAGCATTTCTTTATTTCCTAGCAGAACGTTTTAAGTTCCATCCACAGCTGTGAACTGAAGCCACAAGGAAACAAATCACTTGGATCTTGAAGAATGCTCATTTAATATCTAATTGTTGAGCACATTTATGTTTTTGTCGTAGGAAAGGACGGAATACAGAAACTGGGCAGAGACTGACTTGATGTAACTGGAGAGGCTCCCAAACCTGCTTGGCTCATGGGGTCCTCTATAAGTAGTTCGTGATGCTCTGGATGGAAGGTCTGCACGGTTATGACGTCATCAAAAGGAACACTGGCAGAACAGAATTTTGAAACTGTCACTGACTCAAGCTCATGTTTCTGTTGGTGTCCAAAGACAGAGACTCTCTGGAGGAGCCCCTCTGAGTTTGCCTGGTTGTCCTGGGCTACCTTGGTATGTGGTTTGGGAACAGTGGCAAATGAAGGTCCTTCCCCATGTTAACGGCTGGAGGTTTTATCTTGTAAGATTTAAATTCAGATTTCAATGAAGCGAAACAGTAGTTAGGTTCAGTGAACATAAATTCTGGTCATTTGGGAAAAGGTTGTTCCTCCTTTGTAACAGTTGTTCTTTTGGTAAGTGTTTGGAAAGGTAGTGTTTTAGGACTTTTAAGGACCTAAATTAAAGCATTCTTAATGGTTCCTTACCTAGTTAACAAATGCTTACAATGGAATTCAGGGACGGCACCAGCATATAGCTTGCCTTCTCTCTCTCTCTCTCTCTTTTACCTTAGCAAGAGTCCAGTAGGATGGAATGTGATGTTCTCGACAAAAGTACCCCGTCTTGGTGGCAAGCACAATTACTGAAAACACTGACTACATCTGGTGTGCCCTTCACCGTCTGAAATGACTGTCAAGGTCTTCCTTCTTGAACTTAATTTTAAGGGACCTCTCTCATACCCACTTCCAGCCTTTTCTCCCGGGTTTGTGGGGCTCTACGGCCTTAGATCACAGAGAAAGAGGTCGCGTAAGAAACACGAGGCCCACAGAAAGCAAACAAGTTCAGTGATGTGAAGACTGTTCTCAGGTGAACGTGATAGGCACTCTAGATTGACTGGCACTGGAATTACAGATGTATTAATGGGACTTTACGATAAGCACTGACCTGACTTTCGTTAGGACGAGGAGAAGTCAACATGGTGGGAGCTCCCACTTTTCCGGCGAGTCCTCTGTGCCCCCCACAGCCCTGGGGGTCTCGCCCGCTTCACACCCACCACATTCCGCCCAAGGGTGGTCGCATCAGATCCCATCAGATCCCCTATTCTGTGGCACAGAAGCCTTAGAAACTTGCCCGAGATCGCAGAGACAATCAAGGGATGGAGACAGAGACAATCAAGGCATGGAGACAGAACTAACATTCGAGCAGACTCACTTTGAAACCCACCTTCCCTACCAAGAGGCGGCACTGTCCAACCAAACACCTTTCATTATCATTTACAAATAACTAGAAGCTAGAATGCACATCTATCCCTCAGAAATTTCATCAGAAGATAAAATCCATTTAATTTAGCACCAACCCCACGTCGATTATGTATGTCTCAAGGGCAATGGCTTTCTGTCTTTAAATCAGAGCTTGGGGGCGCCTGGGTGGCTCAGTGGTTAAAGCCTCTGCCTTCAGCTCAGGTCATGATCCCAGGGTCCTGGGATCGAGCCCCGCATTGGGCTCTGTGCTCAGCGGGGAGCCTGTTCCCCCCCTCTCTCTGTCTGCCTCTCTGCCTACTTGTGATCTCTCTCTCTCAAATAAATAAATAAAATCTTAATAAATCAGAGCTTGTATCTTTTGAAAATTATCAGTGAGACACAGAAACATTTTATGCCGCTGACTTTGTGAAGCAATGACATTATGTTTAAGCAAACATCTCTCTTATGTTTTGTCCATTTACAGCTTCACGCAACCTCATTCCAAGGATTCCAGGGCCCAGAGTCAGGTGGTGGAACAGCGAAGGAATGGGTCTTACCTGGAGAAAGACCAACGTTTCCCATCAGCTCTTAAACACGATCCTTCTCCTTTCTTTCCTGACCTGGTCTCTGAATTTTACTTGCTCCCACATGGGGCGCATTCCTCCCAATTCCTTCCAAACGTATTAGGTTCTGCATTTCTCTGGCTTTTGCAAGTCACATAGGATTCATTCAATTAATGACTATGATGTCAAATACAATTGGCCGTCTGGAGGTTTATGTCTGTAAAGATTTATTCTGCTTGAAGTGCAATAAATAACACCGTCCGGATAGAAAACATTTTCTTAATTTGTGTTATTCTACTAACCTTAGTGTTTTCCTCTTTAAAGTTTTCCATAGGGATTTGCTATGCCAATCAAAATCTGCTGGTTGGAATTAAAAACAGGTATTTTCTTTAAACAAGGTCTGGTCTAAAACACTTATCTTTCCATATCTTCAGTGTGTTCACATTATATTCATCTGTATTTATTGGTGTCATATATTACCTCGTCCCAAAACTATTTAATATTTTCTATCAAGATCCCCCAATGGGGCGCCTGCGTGGCTCAGTGGGTTAAGCCGCTGCCTTCGGCTCAGGTCATGATCTCAGGGTCCTGGGATCGAGTCCCGTATCGGGCTCTCTGCTTAGCAGGGAGCCTGCTTCCTCCTCTCTCTCTCTGCCTACTTGTAATCTCTCTCTGTCAAATAAATAAATAAAATCTTAAAAAAAAAAAAAATCCCCCAATGGCCAGCAAAATGCCTTCCATTGAAAGGATCTGGGAAATGACGCCTGTATAAATCGGATAAGCTAAAACTCTGACTGGGTTTATAAAATTTACATACAGTAACCAACTTTAATATACAGAGTAACAGGGACACCTGGGTGGCTCAGTGGGTTAAAGCCTTTGCCTTTGGCTCAGGTCATGATCTCAGGGTCCTAGAATCGAGCCCCACAACAGGCTCTCTGCTCAGCAGAGTAATTACAGAGTAATAAGCCTTTTTCATCATTCTATAAACATTGATGGGCAATTAAGTTTTCTTCCCCATGACTCTGTGAGGCAGGGCCCGTGATTATCTCGACTTCATAGGTGAGGAGACTGTGGTTCAGAGAACTTGAGAGACCTGCCCAGTTTGTTGGAAGGAAGATGGAGGGTCACCTTGGGTTTCAAGGAGTCCATAGCCTGCTCTGGCTGCAGGAAGCAGAGCCCCTTCCTTCCATGGCTGTGGTTCTCAGGGATGGTTAAGGAAGGCGGACTCTGCGTGGGCACAAGGGAGGAATTTAATCATACAGAGTGCACTGAACGCTGTCCTCTTTGCCATAACAGAATTGAGCACACTTGAACTTCCTGGTGCTCTTCAGAGAGAATCTGACTTTAAGTATCAGAGGTGTAGACTAAGCTCAGAGGCAAGATCTCCAGGAAGGTTCTCTTCCACTAAGGTCATGGAAAGCGTGTATTTCCTTAAGCTGCAAAATCATTCAGCTTTATTCTATGCAGGTAGTTACAAAAATAAGCAAGCAGAGATTTGGTCTAGTTTTTTTTTTTTTTTTTTTTAAACTTCAAGTAGAAGTGTGTAAGATTTAAAAATATTTCCTGAGTTAGGAAAAGCAGGTATCATCCCCCTTTGCAGGTTTGAACGTAATTGGTTAAAATGTTGGTTAAAACACAACACACATTCTGGTAGTCCAGACAGAAACTGCAGAAGGCACCATCCTAGGTGGGAAACAGGCCAGCCCGGCTGAGCATCTCCATTTCAGAGTTGAGGCGGGTGGCTTGGGTTGCTGTTACCCCTCCGAATTGGTATTCTGCTCCTTTCTTGACTGGTTTTTTGGTTGGTTTGGTTGGTTGGCTGGTTGCTGAGTTTGCGAAGTTCTTTATTCTGGATGACACCGGAACTAGAGGTTTATGGATACGTTTTAAACACCTTCCCTTCCTCTCCGCTGATGTGTGCCATCTCTGAGCTCTCCTACGTATGCCTTGATCTATTTCTGTTCTGAGTCTTTGCAGTATCTGAGACTTTACACTTACTGCCTATTGTGTGATTCAGTACTTCCTTGAGGGTTAAATAGAAGATGGGAAAGAGGCCTGAATGAACAGTGGGGGGAGGGGATGAAACACAACCTTACTTTCTGGGGAATGTGCCCTTGTCCCAATGGCAGCAAGGACTCCCAGGCTCCTTTTTGCTACTGGTGGGCCTCTTGCTACTGCCGGACATTGTTCCCAGAAAGAAAATGCGTATTTGCTGGTTTCACACACAACCCCACCAGAGCTTTCGGGAGGCAAGTGTGAGACAAAGTAGCATCTTTGGATCCTGGCCTTTATTAGTGTTTGTTGTGCAGCTAGGGAGGAATCATGTATTTTTGGGAAAAGATTCTTGGAAGGAAAATTGCCATATTATAACCTAAAGAAAAATTGAACCTTGTCTCTTTTTCTCTGAAATGCAAAATCCATAAAGTTGTCGAGAACATAAAAGTGACCCAGCCTGGGTGGACGGGGACAGAAGGAAGGACGGACACTGTCATCTCGGGAGACCATAAATACGTGTACGGGCCTGTTCTTCAGCAGGTGTTGGGGAAAATGACACTGCAAATCAAAGAATAATATCCCAGTTCTTCCCTCTCGCTGACCATGCTGCATGCAATCAGACACGGGAACTGCGAACTCGATTTCCAAGGCAGTCTTGTCGCCGGAGCCACACCCCACAGACTCATTACCTCTTGCTTTGAAAACTGTGATATTTCCTAATGGGCTCTGTCTCTCTCTCTCCAGGCTGGAGAAACCACCGGCCCCCAGTTTATCCCGCATACCACCACTGCTGCGATGCTTCTAAAGCAAACTAGACTGTCTTACTGACCTTCTAGAAACTCTACATTGTACGCGGTGCCTCACAGAAAACCGTGCTCCAGGACAGCCCCGTGTGCCGCCCCCTCCTTCCTCTGCTTCCTTCTGCACTGCGTGTACGTCCCTACACAGGTCGGTCACTTCCTCCATTGCTCACGTGGGCCATTTCCCATCTGCTGAAATGCTCTCCTGCTTGACAATTAGGACCTTAAAAGCTCTTTCCCAGTGACAAAGTAGTTGATAATATCCATAGGTGATATTGGAATGGGAACACAGATACTGATGCTATCATCCGCGGGGCACAGCATTCTGGAGAAAATACTGTCTAGTTCTTGGCACTAGGGAAATTTCCCAGGCTTCTTCTGTGGTGAGCCAGCAGAACATGTAGCACTGCTCCTGCTGAAATTTCACATGGATCTGTTTAATTGGTTGATGATGGCTTTCTCCACTAGGGAAGTGGATTCTGGGGACAGGAGTCATGCCATGCTCAACTCATTTTAATGTTCCCTCTGGCTTGCAGACTGGCTTATTTTACTGTCAGGTGCTCAGTGAGCAGATGAAACGATTCCAGGATAAAACCATTTCAAAGATAAAAGCAGGGGCGCCTGGGTGGCTCAGTAGGTTAAGCCGCAGCCTTCAGCTCAGGTCATGATCTCAGGTCCTGGGATCGAGTCCCGCGTCGGGCTCTCTGCTTGGCAGGGAGCCTGCTTCCCTCTCTCTCTCTCTCTGCCTGCCTCTCCATCTACTTGTGATTTCTCTCTGTCAAATAAATAAATAAAATCTTAAAAAAAAAAAAAAGATAAAAGCAATAACAAGAATAGAAAGTACAGATTGTTTATGCCAATATCATGTAAGGGCTAACTTGATAGTTATTTGCTCTCTTGTCTACTGTCCCTCCCTGACCTCATTCATTCACTCATTTGCTCCCTGAGTATTTAGTGAGTGTCAATGAAGCATTTTTCGCTATAGTGAGGAACGGTCCTAGAAGTTTCCATCTGCAAAGTTGAGGGTGGCGTTAAGAGAGAAGAGACACACAAGTAAGACAGGGTCTCTCATCCTTGGGGCTAGTGACATTTTGGATAATCTCTCTAACTAGACACCAATAGCATCTCCCTTCCAGTTCTGACAACCAAAAAATGTCTCCAGATACGGCTCCATATCCCCAGTGGGTAGGGGCCCAAATCACCCCCCTGCTGAGAACCACCGGTAAGGGGACTATTTCTGATGGTACCACAGAAAGCTCACAGGCAGACCAATCTTTTTGGTCCCATTAATGGGCCTCTGCTGAGTTCTCTTCTGCTGATAAGGCTGCCAAAAGGCAGAGTAGTTTTCCTGAAAGGATTCCAGTGAGTTCCTGGTCTAGAACCGTGAACATGAAAGAAAGACAGGCGCGGGTGTAGAGTGGTTCCCTCTTGCTACCTGTGTGTCGGGTACAGAAGTGACTGAGAGGGGTCAGCCCGGCGTGAGGTTTGGAGGACCCCAGGCCACCTGGTGGCGGGTGGAGTGTGATATTCCAGAAGGTCATTAGGCACCCTAGTGCAGCCTGCTGGTTGACAAGCCTTCCAGGGCACGTCATGCCTTCTTCGTGCTGATAAAACTGTAGGAGAACAGATGACTATTTTATGCCAGTTGCTCACACGTCGCTCTGCAGTCAGCGCACATATTTGCAAGAAGCAGTGTCTGGGAATCCCTGTACTAAATGACTCTTCTCATGTATTTTAACGTCTTTGTCATTCTCCTATTACCCCACCACATGCTTTTCGATCACAGAGTAGAGCTGGCGGAGCATTTTCAGTCCTTACATTCCTGGGGAGAGTAATGCTCTTCCCCTGATCTGGCATCTCAATCCAACTTAGATTTCACTGGAAGTCAGATCCTTTCAGAGCTGCTTCCACGAGCACTGTGGCGGCAGGAAGCCAGCCCCATACCTCAGGCTTAATAGATTTTTCTCTAATAAACCCCAGACATCAGAGCAGCGCAAAACCCTTCCCATCAGGGAACCCAGCATATGTTGCATTGTAACAAGGTCCACCGGCTAGGCAGGCGACAGACATGCAGGGCGGCGGGGCTGGAGAGCCGGCAGAGCAAGAACATTTGGAGGGGCTGGCTTGGACCCTGCTCTCCTCTCCCTTCTCCCCAGAAACACAGTGGATTCCATCTGGTCACCCCAAACCCCTCTAAAACATTGACTTGTCAACACTGCACGATGAGCTTATGCTCAGACACCAGGTGGGGAAGCAAATTATTCAAGGTCACACAGGAAAACCTTAAAGAAGCTCGGAAAAGGCTTGCGTGTTGCAATTCCTCCTCCAAGGCAAGAGAATCTGGTAATCATTAATTCCTTAGGGAAATAAAATGAGCCAATCGCGGTAAGTATCACTTTGCCTGCTCTTTTCACTGTCATGTGCATGTGCCCACACATGCACACCTTTTTTTTTTTTTAATTGAATAATTTACAAGAAGCATTACATTTTTTCAGCTTTGGAGGAAATCACTGCATCTGAGATACCCAGAAGGTAGAAAGAAGGAAGGTCATCTTTACCATGACTAGGAGAAATGGCCAACATGCTTCTAAAGTTCGGGAAATTAAAAACACACTACCACCACCCCAAGAATTTTAGATCATATTTAAAAACATTCCTATGTCGATACTTTGTAAAGTTTTGACTGAGGTGTATTTAAACAGAAACATTCTGTACATTCGCTATAATTTTCATTTATTCTTTTTCTTCTACTGATCTTTCCCAGAAAGATCATACAGAAGATTGGCCAGTGAGAAGATTCTTGGGTCCCTGTCCCGCTCTTCATGTATCGCACTATACGAACTAGTGTGTCTTTTTTATAGACGTTGTGATGGTTAGTTTCAAATGTCAATTTGATGAGGTGACACTACCCAGTTATTGAATCAAACACTAGTCTAGGTGTTGCCTTGAAGGTATTGTGTAGATGTGGTTAACACTGACAGTCCAGTTGACTTAAAGGGAAGGAGATTATCTTCCAAATGTAAATGGGCTTCCTCCAAGCACTGGAAGGTTCATAAGAGTAAATGTGAGCTTTCCTGAGGAAATTCTGCAGCATGAACTCCTGCCTACGATTCCAGCCCACCAGCCTGTCCTACAGATTGAAGAACTTGCTAAGCCCCATGACTGCACGAGATAATTCCTGAAAATCGCTCCATGTATGTACATATACGTATATATACATACACATGTATACCCATTTGCATACCTATACAAACTGACACACACACACATACTTGTATACAGATGTATAATATAAAAGAACGAACGAAGAGAAACTCAGAGCCCTCTATTGAAGCTCTTGAATGGTGGCTCTGTCCGGTAGAACAGGAAGTCAAAGAAGCCTCCAGCTCCTTCCCAGCACAGTCCTCACACCTCTTCCTCACGTCAAGAGCTGGAGTCCGTTCCCATGAATCCAGCTGGGCTAAGGGATTTGCCTGAACTAACAGAGGCCTCGAGGCTTCCACCTCAGGCTCATGGGACGTTCACTCGGCAACTGTCCCCCTTGAACCCAAGCCACATGGAGTACGCGTTCCTGTCAGGTGTCCCAGCCACCAGCGCCAATGGCCTGCATAATGGTGCACCATCTCAGAGGCCTGGGGGCCGCCGAATGGGCCGCCCCAGAACAGGCTGCCTTGACCTAGGGTTATTTGATCTGATTATTTCTGAGAGACTGCAGATGCAGGAGAAGCTCTGAAAACAGAGTAGAAGTTACCCGTTGGTGAAGGGAAGTTTCTCTTTTTAAGTTCCCTTCTCTGTACCAGGAAGAGAGGATGATTGTAAGTTACAAGACATTTGCCAACAGAGGAGACAGGGGCTTAAATCCGCATCACAAACCTTCCCCTTGCTTACCATGCTTTCCTGGTACCCTCCCCCAGCTTCCCGAGCTCTTCTCCCCACACCCCTCCTCTAGCCTTATCCTCAGCTGGAGATGGTCGGTGACACTGGGGCTCGGGCCATCTTGGGGAGTGAGGATTCCTGCGTTTCTTCCACGAGTATACATGTTAATAAACTTAGTTGTTTTTCTCTTGTTGATCTATCTTTTATTATGGGGTAGGAAGCGTGTGTCAGCCAAAAACTCAGAAGGGGAACGGGAACATGACCGTTTTTTGCCGCCTCTGTCCCGTCCGATAAGGCCCTTACAGGACTGCGGTCCTGCCGGCTTCCTACATATCCTGTGAGGACACCAAAGTGAGGATGACCCAGCCAAGCCCCAAGGACCCAGAGAACGAAGACGTTGTAACACCTTGTTGTGGGAAGCCAGCAGATTTTGAGGGGATGGTTGTATGGGAATAAATCACTAGAGCCCGTAGGAAGAGCTTTCTTACATTGTTCTTCAGTCCTCTGCAGGTGTTTCAGCCAAGGACACGCTTCACACTAATTAATGAAAACACCCACGCGACAAGAATTCTGAAAATACCCAGAAAGCAATGTGTCCAAATGCTGTAGTGATGTTGTCAAATTCTTTCCCACCAGACAACAGCGATAGGTCTCCGAAGAAGCATGTGAGACACTCTGTTGTTAAGAACACCCAGGCCGGTGTTGAATGGTTCTCGCTCATCTGCGTTAAGACTGTGGCCGAGCAGGGAGCTCACCTCTGATGATTTTTGATAATATTTTAAAAGGGGTAAACACATTGTACTGCATATTTTAAAATTTTTTCGTATATTATGATGTTCTGATGTCTCAAACACTTTCTGGCTGGGGAGAGACTCCTCCTTCGTGGGAGGGCTGGCTCCTTCTTAGAGAAAGCAAACCAACCCAAGGCCATACCTCCTCTGTCTGAGTTGTCTACCCCAGGATATTAATTTTAAGGCAGTATTCCTCTACCTCATCATCCCAGGGCCAGGTATCAGGAAGCCAGAGACTTAGGACCCACTGGAATTGCTCAAACTCGCCGGTCCTATAAACTGTTCACCCTGCCCTGCTTAACTTTCCCATAGGAACCTCAATAAAGGTGTTACAAAACCCCCCACAGCTCCAAAATGGAGTCATCAACCTGGGGCTTAGAATCTAACCAAACTGTAGTTTTGATTTCTTCCAGAAATGCAGTCTTAACAGGTGAGAGGAATTTCTGGTCCGCACCAGTGAGGTAATCTGTCACATGGGCCCTCTCTATCCTCCAAGGGACGACGACAAGGCATTCCACCGAAGGAGACCCCCAAACTTCCCCACAGGGAAGTGACCTCACCTCACACAATCCTTTACGTTTCTTTTGCTAACTGTCGCACCCTGTTTCTGTCTATACAATCCTTCCATGTCCTACAGCTCCGGAGAACTCCTTTCTGCTCGCTAGGGGTGATGCCGCCCAATGTATGAATTGTTTAAGAAGCCCAATTTAATCTTTGAATTTAGTTGGTTGAATGTCATTTTCTAACACAGGCCATGGCCCGAGTGCTATGCTCCCCTACCCGTCTTCTGCTTCCTGACCACTCTGGTTTCTCCCACATGGACCCCGTACGGTGTGGAGGGCCTCCCGTCCCCAGGACCTGGGATTATAATAAACTTTGTTTTCCCGAGCCTCTCCTCGGTGTCCTCTGTGGCCACGTCTGACTAAATATTTCGGAAAAGAATACAAAACACTCTTTTAAGCCACTTGGAAATTGCCCTAAAATACAGATACTGCAAATACCACTTCCCTCATCTCTGCCGCGCTCTGGCCCTGGGCTACACTGGGTTGTTTCACTGCAAAATGAGATGGCTCTTCCCTGGGAGGTGTGCTCATGTCTAATATTTACTGTCTGAAGCGCCGTAGTTAGGAGCAAAGAGTAGAAAACAAAGATCAGAATGAGAAGAAAACAGAGCAAGAATACAAATGTGTTTTAAACAGACTCACTCAGGCAGAGGTTAAAAGTTACACAGTGATACTTCCTGGTGGTGAGACTCTGTGGAAGGTCTGGTTCAGAAGACGCTGTTAAATAACATGTTCCCAACATAATGTATAAAATAATTATACATTATAATGTATAATGTTAAAAAAATACAAAGCCTCAAGTGTAGACTCTATGCAAATCGATACAATAATTTTTCTGAAATATAAAAATATTTTCAAATGCCATGTAATTTACATTTTTGTATAAAAAGAGGGCAGTCAATAATCTGAAAAACAGGCAAGGTGACAAATAAAGATTTTGACGTTACTGGTGACTGTTAGGGAAGTAATATTAAATTCGGTGTTAGCAAGACGTATAACGGATGAGTTAGTAGGCAAAGAATTAGTCTGTGCAAAGGTTATTAAATCACTCTGATATTTCTCTAATAACAACTCGCCCAAGACTAGGACTCTAGATATTTTAACTGTCACTGGCTCACACGTCTTGGAAAGAAGGGTCTTGCTCTGTATGTGAGTTGATGCAGGGGGTGGGGGGAGGGTGCATTTTCCGTGGGACACCCAGCCACAATCATGCACTTGCCTGTGTGTACTTGTACTTCACCTTGGCCCAGAAGGGATTCAAGGTGGTTTCTTTCTCTCTGACAAAAAGTTTAAAAATTACTAAAATGAAGGTTCTGAATATAGAGACAAAGTGACCCATTACACGTTAGAAACAGGGTAATGGGGGGGTGCTTGGGTGGCTTAGTTGGCTAAGGTCGTGACCTTGGGATCCTGGGATCCAGCCCTCCCCACAAGTCTCCTGCTCAGCAGGGCATCTTCTCCCTCTGCCCCTCCCCCCATTCCATTCATGTGTGTGCCCGTGCGTGCACACATTCTCTCTCTCTCTCTCAAGTAAATTTAAAAAAAAAGGAAGAAAGTAACAGGGCCATGGGTGTGCATTCTCTCCTGGCCTTTGGGTATACAGGCCAGGTCTCTTGGTTTTGCCCCAAAGTGGGAAAAGCAGGCGGGCGTGAGCTTCTTTATATTCTGGGAATTCCCTCCACCAAACCTGCCGATGGAATAATTCGTTATTTGTAGCATGCTGACACTGAGCTGAGGCCCTGGCCAGCTACCCGGTGTCCTCCCGGTGGTGTTCGACGGAGACTGACAAACACTAGTTATAAAATCCACCGCTGAAAAGGCAGTGAACTCTCCCAAGGACAGAATCACTCAGCATTTTTATTTGGCTTCCAGATATTAAGACAGCCTCTCAGGATCCCGCTGAACAAACCAAGGGACATTTGTTTCCTCTCTCTGGACAGCAGGACTCCCTAAGGGCCAATCCTCTGGGCTTCTGAGGTCGATGCAGAAAGCTGGGAGCGGGGGCGCCTGGGTGTCTCAGTGGGTTAAAGCCTCTGCCTTCGGCTCAGGTCATGATCCCAGGGTGCTGGGATCGAGCCCCACGTCGGGCTCTCTGCTCAGAGGGGAGCCTGCTTCCCCCTCCCCCTCTGCCTGCCTCTCTGCCTTCTTGTGATTTCTCTCTCTTTGTCAAATAAATAAATAAAATCTAAAAAAAAAAAAAAAAATTTAAAAAAAGAAAGCAAGCAACCAAGCAAGCAAGCTGGGAGCCCCCAGCAGGCTTTGGTCTTTCCAGCCCACAACTAGTATTGGTAAATGGGAAAGAAAGGAAAAGCAGTGTGGAATCCACTGGATTTTGTAGCTCTATCAGCGAGTTAATGCGCTCACAATTTCCCCTCCTAAAAGTCAGCTTGAAGTTGAAATACTAGGATGGCAGGCCTTAAAACAACTTAGGGACTCCCCAGACCAGCACAGTAGACAAGTACTTAACATAAAAGGCTTACATCAAAGGCCCAAGTTAACCAAATTTTCTGAAATTCATTGAAAAATCACTCTGTGTCACTGTACAGATTCTCGGTGTTGATAAAAGTTACCTCTCGTTTTGCAGGCAGAGGTAGCACTGAGGAAACACACCTTACTGCCAGACTTCCGAAATTTTAGCTGCGAGGATCTAATGACCAACTTTGTCCTCATGTGACCCCAGCATCATGGCCATCTGTCTCCGACTGCGGGAGCCGATCGCTTTGGAACAAAAGACACAGGACTACCAGTTGAACTTACTTGATTCTAAGTAAAAAGAACTTATTTTCCGAATGCAGCTTTAGTTGAGCACCGCCAATCACATCGGGACGACGGGTCCCTGGCCTCGTTTTCATAATGATCATAAGCGTCCACAGAAGCGCAAATAAAGAATAAGGAATTAACTTCACAAATGCGCTTGGAAGAGGACATAAAGGTGCAGAGTGTCCCTGCATTTAACTCTCTGCTGTAATAAATGCCACAGACAAACAGAGTTAAATGGGTTAATTAGTCGCCCGCGGCTGTTTTAATTGGGGTGTTGAAAATCTGCGATAAAGCGGTCGGAGAATTCTCATTGGCGGGTACCTGCGCTTTCATGGGACGGTCCGCCTGGGACGACGGCGTCTCTAAATCATCGCATAACTGATCACCTCTCTTCTTCCTTTACTTCTCATAATTAGCTGCACACTATTAAATTAATGCACATTTATCTACAACAATTCACTTCAGCCTGCAAAGAATCTTTCTAGTCCATAATTACACCCCAGCTTAATGAGCATCATTTCCACTGCACATATTTTAATAAAGAAGCTGCCATCATGGGTTGGCTTCCCATGTCGAAACTCTTCCTGGAAACACCACAAGGAGAGACAAATGCTTCCTACTCGTGAATTGCCACAAATGCACGCGGATGATCGGAAGTCTACTTTCGATGAATGAGAATGTTGGAAAGGGCATGTCTCTTGAGCAAAGGATGTGGGGGACGCTCCCACACCCCCACTGTCCAGAGGGCATGAACATCAGGGGCCTCCCCGTCCATCATTACCCAGGCCGGGTTGACAGGTCAGTTGTGCCATGTAGTACTGGAGGGTTGACCTCATTAGTCTTTAAGTGTCTAGCCCGAGGTATGAAAACATCTACAATTTATTTGGGATCTGTACCCCCAGGGAATGGCCTTTTGAGTGCCTCAAATCCTGCCACCACTAGATGTCATAAGTTATTAACTGGGACACTGATACATGAGACCTTTTAGAGATTTTTATTAACTTGAAAGATCTTAAGCAACTAGGACCTTTCTCCAAAGCTCCCTTGTGGGAGACCAACTAACTGACAGTAAGAGAGAGCCTTCCTACTGGCTTGCCACCGAAATGGCAAACACTTAGCAGTGCGACTTAATGGGACTAAACACATTTTCCAAGTATTGTAAATCTGTCCTAAGAATAATAAAAATCATCTGATTTAAAGGAAAATAAACAGTTCTAGTAGGTCATTATATTTTGCATAAACATTTAACCATTACGATGATTTCACAAAAAAGTTCTGCCCATGTCTTTGGTTTAACATTTTAACCAAGCAAGCCCTTCATTGGTTCTGTTTGTTATTCTGAGGAAAGAACAAGGCATTTGCTTGCTCTGAGTTTGCAACTTAGAAAAGGAAGAAACAGCATCCTAACAACGGTTAAGAAAATGAGCCTTGATGGGAGTGAGAAATGGCCACTGTTGGGCAGAAAAATATAAAATAAGAGAACAACAAAGGAAGCAGATTATCACACCAATGGCAGCAAAACCCAAGGAAACATGGCTTGGGATGTGCTCCCAGAAACGGCAGGAGGTGGGATTCACGGATGCTGCGTGAAATGGGGGCTTTTAGACATGCCTGATGTCAGTGTTCTTCTCGACAGTTCAGGTATTCCATGAGACACAGGACATGTGTCTCCTATCTCAAATATTTCTGTATTTCCTTTTCTAGATGTATATCCGAAACTTAAAGCCAAAAAAATTCTGAGTAAATTTAGAGTCATTTCAGTAAAGTCCCTAATCAATTCCCTCCATCACCAAAGGTACAATTTGAAATGAACAATGAAGGCATATAAAGCATTATCACACTATTTACACTAAATGGAATAAAAATTATATAATGAAGGCTCATTTATATTGTCACAGTATGCATTTTTCCATAGTGTCAGCTTTCAACCATTTAGAACTCATGTGTCTTGTGTGAAGAGTTACTTAGATTTGTACTTATTTCTTTGAAATGATGGGTTAGTTTCTTTTTTGGAAATAGGATTTCTGTAACAGTGAGTAAGGTGCCTATTGACATTTTCCACCTTCATACTGTTCCAAAGCTTTTCCAGTAGTATTCTTACAGGTGTCTGAAGATGTGTGGGATGTTAGATAACAGAACTGGCCTGAATTCATTTTGATCATGGCATTAATGCTCACTCTGTGTCTTTTCTTTTATGAAACTGTTTCATTAAAAAAATATATAACACAGCTAAGGGTGTGGCGTGTGAAGGCAACCTGTCTTGGGTTGAGCTCAGGTCCTTCACTTAATGGCTGTGAGACCATGAGCAAGGTACAGGGACTTAATTTGCTCACCTTCAAAGTGGGGGTATGCCAGAATGTAGCCTACAGGCATGCAGAGGAGTGAAGGAGGTATAGCCGGGAAAGGCCTTAGAACGATTCCTACCCCAGCAAGCAATGCTGATTCACTCACCTTTCCTTGTTCCCAAGCCTTGACAGATATAAGAAAAGGACTTCATAACACTTTGGGGCCCTTATATCTGAAAAAATTTGAAATCCATTATGTGCTATAAGGGGAATGTTGGAAAAGTGTTTTCTCCAATTTACTGATCTTGATCAAAATAGACAGTCTTCCATTTGGAAAGGGCACACTGTTTCTTCACTTAAGAATTTCGACCTAAATATACGTTATGTCCATACCTCATATTTAACTGAGCCACAGCACATATTTATCTTATAGTATTGTAAAAGGATCAAAGGATCAGACATAGTTTTGTGTGTTTCATACAAAGGAACCAGTGCTCTGATCTCAACAATGACTATATGCATACGAAGTTCACAATATATGTTTGCCATTAATGTAAATACTTAAAAAAAGTGCCTCTTTTTGAAATTGCTGCCAGAGTCCTCTCTAGACTTGCCCTTTGGAACCCTGCAGAATGATTTTTACAGGAGTAAGCCCTCCCCTTCAGAATACGGAGGACACCATCAATATTTACATTCACAGAACAGAAACTAAGAGGCAGAAACCTTCAAAAACTACAGAATACAAAAATTATACTAGTGATTGTAAATTATAAACCACGGAGCCTTGAACTTCAAGATTATGTTAATGTTGGGAATGTTAATCTCATAACAATTATTTTTCAAAAGGTGCCATGTTTGGAAAACATGGACATTCACAAACATTTTATTTCTCCCCCCCTGAATTCTAAGTCACAAATTCTTCACAATGAACTTGAATAAAATTTATATCTAAACCTTCAATTTTGAGTTTACCTTCCATGAATGCTGGAATGTACTGGAATTTGTTCTTACTGGAATGTACTAGAATTTGTTCCCTAATATGGGGCTCTTTTTTTTTTTACAAACAAAAAAAGTACTAGTATGGTAGGATTTTTGCCACTATGTTACTTCTTGGTTACTTCTAAAGTTCTAGCAAGCAACTACTAATTTATACACCCAGAGACCCACATGGTAAGTAATGTATTTACATGTAGTTAATATACATTAGCTAAAAACGAATGATGAAATATCATGCATAATAGTTTTGCAACTTGTCAGGTATATTACCGTATTTTTAAAAGCCCTCTTTTTGTATACATTCAAAGGAAAACAATATGGTAATAAAATAAATCCAGCCATTGTGACATTTAAACTGTGAGAATTCTCATGTTTGTGCAGTGTCAGATTTCTGGCTGGCTGGATTTTTATTCAATAGGGAGACAAGAGATTATGGACTGTTCATAAAAAATACAAGATCCCTGCTTTAACACGTGGTAACTTTGAAAGCCGTATCAGGGAGGGATCAAGTTCTTTTCTCTCTAAATCAGTGTCTTATATTCTACTTCTAGACTTTTCTTGGTTGGCATTATTGGATGATGGCAATCCAATTCCCAGACTTGTTACTGCAAGAAAGTTTAAAATAGCAGATGAGAAACCTTCGGTAACCAGCAGATAGAAAAAGCTAACCAAGTAATAGTTTGTGTGAATGCCATGTGGAGCCAAACATAAAAATATTTATCTCAAATTGTATGATACATTTCCAGGAAGCAATCTACTAATTATAATGCTCTAGCACTTGGCAATAAAATATAAAATATCTACAGGAATAAAAGGAACATGTGAATCATTGTCGTCCCTAGGACTCTAGCACCGCTTTTCCAAAGTTTTTAGCAATGAGCCACAATATGAGATATTTCTACTGTAATTCAGTTCTCACAGACCCAAGCACATGCACAAATATATGTATAGTGAAGAGGGAAAGAAAGGTGTCCTTACTGCGGCTGATGACTTTTGAAAGATGTCCTTTTCTGATCTGTTCTATTCTACTCTGTTCTATTCCATTAAATTCTTTTCAAAACACAGGTCTTGACAAACAAAAGCATTTTACTATCCACTGATGTGTCACAATCTGCACTTTAAAAAATCTCATATGTACGTAACAAAATTTACTTATTTATTACACATATGTACAATTATATGTGTATGTAATACTTATATACACACATGTATATGCGAGTGTATGTATATAGCTATGCATATATATTAATATAAGAGAGCTAGATAATCATGCATACTCACTTATCACATATAAAATTTTGTATATCAAATATAAACTGTTTGACAATTTGCATAAAATTACCTTTAAAGGCTAAAGTTAGACTGGGGGAGAAAGCTTTTATTTTTAAAATTGTTTCATTTAAACTCTTGCTTCACTCAACCTTTCTCCCTTTCCTGTTCTCCATACACATGATCTACTTTTCAGAGACACGTGAAGATGATGAGGATAACCGTGTATTATTGGTAAAACTGTCCACTTTTATCTGGACACTCATCTTGGTTCTCAGGTGGGCCCACTGCCCTTCTGAAATATTTTATATTCAAATGAAGAAGGAAAGGTTGTCTTAGATTATCCCTGGGGAAAGATCATGTTGTCCCTTTGGGCATCTGCAACTTTGGCTCCGATTACCAGGTGCGTCCTTACCAAGGACTGGCTCAATGAGAAACGAATGAGAGGCTGAAATACAGAGACAGAGAAAAAAGACTTCATTCTGAGAATTGGACCATGCCACTCAATCTAAGAAGAAAACAACTTTTACTTGAGGGAAAGGGATAAATTTAGTTGTTTTCAGAATGCAAGCTGAAATATTACAAAACTAATTTTCTTTGCAGCTATGATTCCCATTCACTAATAAAGATAAGTGGTTATCACTTTTAAAAATATCAATTCCTGACAAATAAATAGAGGAGGAGTTTAGACTATTTTTGTGCTAAAATTTATGCTTTAAATCAGAAAATGCAGCAATGTGAGATTACTGTCCTGACAGAAATATGTTATTTCTTCATCTGATCATTCACCATCTACAGTAGAAAACACTCCACAAACACTCAAAATATTTTATACCCATCAATTATGATGTAATTTATTAGCATCCACCTGCTGGAGGTGTTTGATAATGTTCCTCTGTCAGCATCCAGATTTTATTTCATTGTTTTAATATGTTATTTTGGAAAAGGTAAATACTTGTCAGTGTTTTGCATATATTTAAAAATATATTATGAAAATGTATCTTAGGTGCACACACACGCACACAAACCTAGCACTCCTTTTCCAAAACAGCAAACCAAATTTCCTTACTGTAGGAATTGTAATTAGTCTATTCTATTTTGTTTTATCCATCGTTCCTTTTAGATGCTGGTCAATACCCTCTCAACTGATTTTACTACTCACTCATGGGAGGTCCCCAGTGGGAAAACAGAATTGTGCTAATTCAGTCAGGCCACAGACTCATGAATTCTATCTATGAGACAAAACACATCTCATAAAAATACTGTAGAAATTCATTTTAATCACTGACTCAAAGGGCTACCTTACTAAAACATAGTCAGACAAAGAATCTACCTTTGTATCTCAGGGAAGAATACTAGAATTATACATGTGAGTACAAAAAAATCAGTAATATATTAGAGCAGGGTCAGCCCTGGGCCAAATCTCAGCCACCTTATGCTTTTGCGTGGCTTATAAGGTAAAAATGATTTTTTACAAATGAACATTTACAGTAGATTTGATGACAGGGAACACTAATTTTGAACCCAGATTAGGCAAAATGTTGTCTCTCCCAAATAACCCCATTCTTTCTGAAAAGCCCATATTATAAACATTATTAATGTTTGATTATTGTATTTTAGAATTCATTAATAATAATTTTGCAGTAGCTACCTATTATTCACTAACTGCCTTTTGCCCATAAAGCCTAAAACATTGACCACATAACCCTTAACAGAAGGTCTGCCAACCCACGCATTCATTAAAGCATCATTTTAAACTCGCTACAATTACGAATAAGGACACCTGTCAGCTCAGGTTGTGATCTGGTTGCAACCCTAACCGCACGCAGGAGATAAACACAGTGGGTGTGTGATTGACAGTCACCTACAGGAACCTCCCTCCTTGCTTCAGGTGCAAAACTGTCCCCTTGATTCCTGGGAGAGCTGTTCCTCTAAAGATGAGTCCTTCTCTTTCACCAAGGAAGCCAGATGCCTTTGTTAAAAATAACTCTGCTTTTTATTTTATTAAGAGCCATAAGCTCAGTGGAAAATTGGGCTTCTCATTCAATGAAATTGCTTTTCACCTAATTCCCACAGTGTGATGGGAAGGTGTGCCAAACTGTAGTGGGAGACATCCGACTTAATAAGCATCTCTCAGGAACATGAGTAGCTCCTGTCTGCCTTGCGACGGCTATGGCGTTCTGAGTAACTGCCACTTTGGGGCACAGATAAATGGGATTATTGCACAACCTTGAATCTATTACGTTTAAGAAGTCCTCCTTGTTTTTAGGCTGACACAACACAGCATGGTTTAGCTCTCTGTGTATATTTTCCACTAGAAAAATAAGTTTTACCCCATTCTGATACACAGTGTGTTTATCTAAGAAAGTGGTTTTGGCTGTTTGGAAGTTGAGACTTTTGAATTTAACATGAGAAACACATAATTTGAATGAATACATGGATATTCTGGGGAACTGTTTTCTGCTTTCGATTTTTACCAGGTTTTACCTCCCTCTTTCACTATCCCTGCTTCTTCTCTCTCCTTTCCCACTGCCATAAGACTTCTCTCTAGAACATGCTTAGGAAACAATAATCCCCACCAGTGTTCACCACTAGTTCTCTTGTTAACTAGGGGATGAGCCAATATTACCTTTCTGGTATAATCATGATGGTTTTACTTATCCGGTAGACAATATTTTACACATTTTTGGAAATCTTACTTAATTTTCACAGGACATATATTAATCAAAGCCTTGTTCTTAAAGCTTTTGGGTTAATGGGGGGCAATGTGTATGACTGCTTTGGCCCCTTTTAAAACTTTTGTTGGGGCGCCGGGGTGGCTCAGTCGGTTAAACATCTGGCTCTTGATTTCAGCTCAGGTCGTGACCTCAGGGCTGTCTGCACTGGGCGTGGAACCTACTTAAAAAATATATGCATAAAATTTTTGTGGGAATGTGTGTCTGCTCTAGCTATAAACAATAACTTTTTCTTGTGAAACTATCAGCTTATTAAATCCCCATTTTAGGTGAACACGCAGTAAAATAAATAGCATTCATCAGTAAAAATGTTAAACAAGCCTAAGGTAGAAAAAAATGTTCAGTATCAAATTGCAAACATATTTTGGAGAGTAATTAGAAAACAAATATGCAGAAAGAAATAAAACAATTTCCACAAAAAGCTGGCTGATTAAAAAAAAAGACAGTAATAAAGCATGTTAAGAATTTCCCTGAAACAAGGTTTATTTAATACACTCTTGCCACATAGATTAAATAATATATGAGCTATCTGGAAGTAGATTATAAATTCAAACAATCAAGTCTAATAATGATTATTTTCCCCTTGAATACATGTTATAGCTCATTGTTGTTCTGAAGCCTCTGATGAAAATAATGTTGTTGGTTTTTTCTCCAAGCAAAGATTATTTCTGTTTGCCAAAGACTTTCATTTCAAGGACAAAGCATGAGGCAAAGCTAGAACCACAGATGTAAAAGAAAATCTAAAAAAACCAAAACCAAAACAAAACAATAAAATTTCTTTGCCTATACAGCTAATGCACACTTCAAAAATCACTCTTTTGGAAAAAAAAAAAAAGACGTTTTGGGCTTCAGTGGCATTGGTCCTCTCAGGGCATTTCAGCACCACGAGCGATGTGAGCTACATAAACAGTCTCACACAGAGTGAGGCGAGAGGAGGAACAGATCTCCTCCACTGGGCTTTGTAAGCACCACTGCAAGTGTTTTACCTATAAATCCCTCCCCGTAATCCTCCCACAAGGCTATGAGACAGAGGCTAATATTAACTCACTTTACAGATGGAGAAACTGAGGCACAAATGCACAAGTAAGGGACCCCAGGTCATGCAGCTAGCAAATAGCAGAGCAAAGATTCAAAGCCTGACTCTTATTTTTGTTTTTAAGTCATCTCTATGCCCAATATGGGGCTCAAATTCATAACCCTGAGATCAAGGGGCTCATGCCCCACTAATTGAGTCAGGTGTCCCGAAACCCTGACTCTTGACAGAGCACCATATCTTGACTGGTGCCCCGGATCAGTAAGAGCTTTAGTGGTGAAGTCAGTACAGAGCCAGGCTCCTGACTCTCGCTCTATTTTCATGTTGCAAGCTTGTGAGAAGAACATACTGAGACAGGAATGGGACAAAGGTACTGGGTTCAAATTCTGCCTCCATTGATTCTTAGCTGTGTGCTGGCCTTTTTTATGCACATGTCCTGCTTCTCAGTGCCCCTGACTATAAGACAGGTAATATGTAATCCATCCGTCTGGGCTGCCCTACTAATGAGTGGTTCCCCTTGATTCCAGTGAGATTCCAGGGTTTTAATCGAGTTAGATGGTTAACGAACATCATTTCCTGCCTCACATCCCATATCTTCAACTCTCCTCTGTTCCCCGCTTGTTTATACACTCCTACAGCTCTATATTCAAGGGAAACAATCATTCGAAACAACCAGAATTAAAGTTTGACATGACTTCAAATTAATCAGGATTCTATTTTGTGCCGATCCATGAGGGAATGCACTGAACAAAATGTATTTCTTCAAAAGACATTTTACTAATTGTGTTTTCTAGTCGATTTAATGTCAGCAAGAGAAACATACAATTTGTAGATTGCTGGATATCTGATTTTAATTCCCAAGTCATCCATTATTTGTGCATGATCTAAAAAATACAATTGAAGAATGGTCTCCATTGTTTTCTTTGAAACTGAAACAGCTTTATTTATCTATATTATTATTTTAACTGAAGTGACTTTTCAAAACAAAAAATAATGATAGACCCCCAAAATAAATCCCATCCCAAATTACACAATTACATGTAGTGGGGTGCAAAGTGCCTCCCTCCGATATATATTTCCAAGTCCTAATGTCCAGTACCTGTGAATGTGACGTTACTTGAAATTGGGTCTTTGCAGAGGTAACTAAACTCAGGGTCTCAAGATGAAATCATCTTGGATGATCTTGGGCCCTCAAGCCAAGGACTGGTGTCCTTGTAAGAGAAAGGAAGGGGAATCTGGACAGAAAGATACACAGAGGAAGAGGGACATGAAGATGGGGGCAGAGCTAAGAGTGAGGCAGCCACACGCTAAGGAACACCTGGGACCATGGGGATCTGGAAGAGGAAGGATCCTTTCCTAGAGCCCTCGGAGGGAGGGAGGCCCCTCTGACACCTTGGTTTCAGATCTCTGGCCTCCACAATGTGAGAAAAAAAAAATGTGTTACTTTAAGCCACAGATGGCAATTTGTTACAGCAGCCCTAGGATGTTAATGTACTATGTTTTTGAAAAGGAAGAGAAAAGCAATGCTGAAAATCCTTTTTAATGTAAGAACAACTTGAAAGTACCCCCCTGCCTTTTGTTTTCCTTTCTAGACCAATGAGAACAAAGATTTTTAAAAAATAATACTAAAAGCACAGTCTAAGCACAGCTCAAAAGAAATTCTAATTCTCTAGCATTATTCAAGAAAATGGAAGCCTTTAAAACTATCAATTTTATTAAGAACAGACATTACTGTTTTTTTTTTTTCTGATTTTATAATGTCTTTCTTTAAAGAAGAGGAAGTAACTGACCTGGAAGAGAAAACATTCTCTTCTCACTTGTTAATTAGAGAAAAAACAAAAGAACTACAGGGTATCTTTGGTCCAAGAAACTACACAGGGCAGCTTCCAGATACTGCTTTAGGCGCCATGAAGCTGTCCTGGTCCTCTCTGCTTCCTTGCTTCTGATTCAGGGGACAGTGGCTCCCAGGCACACACTCTTTTTTTTTTAAAGATTTTATTTATTTATTTGACAGAGAGAGTTCACAAGCAGGCAGAGAGGCAGGCAGACAGAGAGAGGAGGAAGCAGGCTCCCCGCTGAGCAGAGAGCCCGATGCGGGGCTCGATCCCAGGACCCTGGGATCATGACCTGAGCCGAAGGCAGCGGCTTAACCCACTGAGCCACCCAGGCGCCCCATCAGGCACACACTCTTTATGAGACTCCCTAGGCCACCAATTCTCTTCTCCCTCTCAGCAAACTCTCACATCCTCCTTTGTGCTGCAAAGTCACTGTCCTCCCTTCTCTGTCTCTTTTCTTATTAACTTCACCTCCACACCAATGTCTCTGTTCTGCATCAGCATCTTCTCATGAAGGCCCCACATCTCACACCAAGCTTCCTGTGAACTCAGGTGTCTCTGTGCCACTGGCCCTGGACACATTCACATTCGTATGGGTGACATACGAAGCCAGAGCTGCTTCTCAGTGGTCAGTCTACTCAACCTCTTGGCAACACTAAGGAGGGTCCCCTCTCAAGTGTCTGTCTCTAGACAATCTTCAACTCCTCCTGCCTCCGAGTGCTCACAGGGCCTATTTCCTTTTCTGTCATTCATCCATTCAACAAACAGTCATGTAGCACCTAGAAGTGCCAGGCACGGGACAAAGAAAAGAAGTCCTTTCACCATGGAACTCACATTCTGTGATGGCCCAAGCAACAGGAAGGATAAAAATATGCTTGGTTGTCCTAAGTGCTCAAGGGAATGAGCAGGGAGAGATGGGAAAAGGCATTCTAGTATCCAGAGGGACTTTGACAAGGAGGGGACACAGGAGAAAGGTTATGGCTACTGTCATGAGAGGGGATGGGAGCCCAGCCGAAGTAGGGGTAAATACATGTCCAATCGCTGTAACGCAGATGGTGATTAAAGCCTTCACTCCATGTGAAAACACCAGGGAAATAGGGAAGATGGACAGAGAAGAGGCCAAGTGCTGTGCCGGGGCTTCCCTTAACTGAGCGACCTTCTCCAGAGGTCTCTCTATGCAACTTCTGGGGGCCCACCCTTTGCTGCTGTCCTGCTCATGGGCCCCTGCTGTTTCCTGGACCGGTTTTCTCTCATTGCTCATCTTCTAAATGACAGCAGCCCCAAGCTCATCCTGGTCTCTCTCTTCCTCACCTTCATCCACTCCCATGGGCTCCTATCCTGTCCCATGACTTCAGCCACACTAGGGTGCAGACAAGGTGACAATATAATTTGGGGTCAAAACTGGGGAAAAGGCAGACATCGGACTGTCTTGGGCATATGAGAACGTACGTTTGCTTGATTCTATGTGCCATCTTCCTGAATTAACTACCACGGCTTAGATGTCTATGATGTTGCAAACTTAACATGACCAAACTACGGCGGTGACATCACCTCCAGAACTACTCCTCTTACCATCTTCAGTATCTCAGTTAATGACTACTCCATTATGCAGAACCATGGGCTGAGAGCCTACATGGACCTGTCCATGAAGTCTGCGCCTCACCAGCAAAATATATCTATAATCTGACCTCTCATTACTTCCACCCTGTACCACACTGGCCTGAGCCACCATCCTCTGTCCCAGATTATGGCAACAGCCTTTCTGCTCATCTCCCTGCTCTGAATCTTGCTCCTGAGTCCACTTTCAAGAAAGCAGCCAGAGTGATCCGTCTCAGAGCTAAGATCCTGCCACTCTCATGCTCAACCCCTCTGCTGCTTCCCCATCTCTCTTGGAGGAAAAGTCGAGGTCCACACCTCAACCACACTCAATGTAAAATCTGATGCCCTCAATGATATCATTAATTTCTGCTTTTTTCTTTCTCATCCATACAAGCAGCATTCATTGTGAATTTCAGAGTACTTATAATCCAGCCATCTCTTATGGCAAATAAAAAGGAATACTGGCCAGGAGGGGTTAATATTGATTTACCCAAAGCAGGCCAGATATCAATTACTGCACTCCAGCTGCCATAACAAAGTACCTTGGACTCAATGACTTAAATAACAGATGTAATCTGTCACAGTTCTGGAGGCTACAAGTCTAAGATCAGGCACCAGCATGATTCAGTTTTGGGGAGAGCTCTTTTCCTGACTTGCAGACAGTTGCCTTCTTGCTGTGACCTCACACTGCAGAGAGAAAGAGAGAGAGAGAGAGAGAGAGAGCGAGCACGCTCTGACATCTCTTCCTCTTTTAAGGTTTTTAAAAAAATTTATTTGACAGAGATCTCAAGTAGGCAGAGAGGCAGGCAGAGAGATAGGAGGAAGGAGGCTCCCCACTGAGCAGAGAGCCTGATGCGGGGCCTGATCCCAGAACTCTGGGATCATGACCTGAGCTAAAGGCAGAGGCTTAACCCACTGAACCACCCAGGCACCCCTCTCTTCCTCTTCTAAAGAACACCTGGTCTATCAGATCAGGGCTTTGCCCTAATGACCTCATTAACCTAATCTAACCACCTGTTTAAAGGCTTGGTCTCCAAATACAGTCACTTGGAGGAGGTTAGGGCTTCAACACATGAATTTTGAGGAGGCACAATTCAGACCATAGCAAGAAATTCTCTACTTGCCCATCTCTCTTCCACAGTCCATTGCAATCCCTAGATGTCTTCCAGTTGTGTTCCTTGGGCTTCTTCTTCCCCCAGTTCCCCCGAAAATTTCCCTCCATGAAATTAACCAGCCCAGTCTCTTCCTTCCACCCCTTGATCCCTTCCACAGTGCGTCTTCAGCGACCTGGGTACAACAATGAGCAAACATGGAAGGGGTGTGGATAGCAGCGGCTGGAGAGAGGCTCATTCCTGACCAGGTGGGAGCACATGCAACAGCTTGCATTGTCCAAAAAGTGATGGCAAAAGAAGAGGAAGAAGAAGAAGAAACCAAAACAACAACAACAAAAAAGAGGATTTATCATCTTTGAAATAGTAGGTAACATGTTCACCACACACAAAATTATCAAGGTAAATCAGAATTAGTGGACTTGTAGCTAGCCAACTGCCACTACCCACCCCCAAACCCGAAATATATCAAACATTATAACTTTTTGGCCTTATAATAGCGGCTCTTTGGTCCTTGGGGGAAATGTTTTCTTCACCTTTCAGAAATAATTACACAAGCCCAGTAAATTCCAGAGAAGATAAGCTAGAGAGTAAAAGGAAAGGTCATGTATGTTTACACTGCAGACTGAAAGAGGCTTGGGTAAGCCATGTATTAGAAGTTCATGACATCCATCAGCTTTTATAAAATGTTCTTTTAACTGACTGACACTGTTATCCCCATGAAAGATGTGACTGCTACTGAAACCAGACGATGCTAGGACAAAGTATTCTATGAAGCAATAGGAAATGAATGGCCAATAGCGAAAACTTGAAGGATTCCAAGAATAAAGTCAATGTTTGGAGACTGGATCTGTTTTCCAATCATGTGTATCGGTATTGTAAGGGCTTCCATAACAAAATCCTACAGACTGGATGGCTTACACAAGTTTTCTCATGGTTCTGGAGGCCGAAAGCCAAGACCAAGGTGTCAGCAGGACTGGTTTCTTTGGAGCCTCTCCTTGGCTTGCAGATGGTTGACCTCTTGTTGTGTTCTCACGTGGTCATTCTTCTGGGCATGCCCATCCCTGGAGCCTCTCTTCTGTTCAAATATCCTCTGATAAGGACACCAGCCATATTGGATTAGGGTCCACTAATGACCTCATTTAAACTTAATCACCCTTTTTAAAACCCATGTCCAAAGGCAGTCACATTCTGAGGGACTGGGTGTTAAGGCCTCCAAGTGTGAACTTTGTGGGTATACATTCAGTCCAAAAAACTGCTCCAAAACTTAGTAGGTTAAAACAACAATCATTTATTTTATGTAAAAGTCCTAAATGGGCAGAGCTCAGAAGGGACAGCTCCCCTCTGTCCCAGGCTGTTTAACGTGGGGCCACTTAGCTGGATTGGACCCGGTAAGTTAGTGTGGCTGGGTCAGTTGTGCACTAGATGTGTGTGGGAGGGCTGTGGGTTAGGGATCTTAGGGCCTAACAGCACCATCAGCCCATATCTTATGAGCACAAAAGGAGGCAATTCAAGCCTCTTGCCTGATGATTCTAACCCTTCTACCCCAGCACCCAGAGGAGGGACTGGCTTGAAGCAGAGGCTAAACAAATACTGATTTTTTTAAAAAGAGAGTTAATTTTTTAGATCAGTTTTAGGTTTACAGCAAAATTGAGTAGAAGGTATGGAAATTTCCTATATACTCCCTGCCCCCACACATGCATAGCCATTATGAACACCCTCATCAGAGCGGTACACTTGTTACAAATGATAAACCTACCCTGGGACACCACGATCACCTGAAGTTCAAGGTTTACACTAGGGTTCACTCTTGGTTGGGGCGCCTGGGTGGCTCAGCTGTTGAGGCACCTGTCTTCGGCTCAGGTTGTGGTCCCGGGCTCCCTGCTCAGTGGGGAGTCTGCTTTTCCTTTTCCCCCTCCTCCTTCTTGTGTTCTCTTTCTCTCTCAAATAATAAATTAGAATCTTCAAAAAAAGGGTTCATTCTTGGTTATGTACAGTCTGTGGGTTTGGACAAATGTAGAATGATAGGTATTCACAATTACAGTATTTTATAAAATAATTTCATTTCCCTAAATATACTGGTTTTTAAAGCACCAAAGAGGAGGTACTTAACAGTGAGCCTCAAAGGGTTGAACACGGATACCTTTTCTCACTGGAAAGAAATATCTGCTCTTGGGGCTGGTTTGGTCTAGAGAATCATGTGTCCCTTCACAAAGCCTTTTTGGAAAGCACTGATAAAAAGTGGTTCTGATAGGCTGCAAGCCCCCACTGATTTCTGTGGCCGCTGTTTACGGACAAACGACACAGCCACTGCCGGTGAGCGCCCAGACACACACACTGTTAAGGTGTAACTGTTGTGTATTTCCTAAGCACTGGGAATGAACATTTACTTAGGTCACCCAGGTGGGTATGATTTCCACCTCTTTTTCCAGTCAATTAATTAGGATAAAACTAGGCTTTCATAAGTAAACTCAAGTCCTGCACTTAATATTTACATAACGATGAACCATGAGTAAATGTAATACTTACAAATTATTACTGTTCCATCTTTGTTATATGGGTTTATCCACAACCTTAACCAACAACAATTCACGTCTCTGCTCCTGTGCCATCCACATATCATACAGCTTGGCAGGGAACCGTTACTTGTAACTCAGAAAACCATGTTAAATATTGCCCCCATCGAGCATTCCCTTTTCCTCAGATCTTTTCAAGATCAAAGAGTGTTCACTGAAGGCCCTAGAGGCACCGCAGCAAGCTCACCTCATTGAGTCCGCAGATGCTGGCCCTAAAACCTTCCCCAAACGCTGCGACCTTTACAACCATCACTGGCTCTTCTAGCAGCCCTTCTTCTTAGCCAGGTTTATTGGAGAAATTCTGAGCAATTTCTTTTAACCAGACTGCTTAATCCATTAGTTAACTTTTAGAAAAATCCTGTGTTTTTAGTAAAGATACGGTATGGATTTTGTTCCCTTCTTGCACTGGAGCTGTAATAACTTGCCTGTGCCAAGTGTACAGATCAAGAAACTCTCGGTATTGCCTTCTGTAGAAAGAGAGTTAGCAAACCAAAGAGCAGTACCTGCTTCCTGCCGCTGTGCACATGGGAGGCAAAAGGGAGAGGGGTAGCAATACATGTGGAACCCAAAGAGGCCAATTTAAAGAAATACATCTGAGGTGGCTTATTAATTTCTAAAAGAAGAAGAGGCAGAAGAAGGAGGAGGAGGAGGAGGAGGAGGAGGGGGAGGAGGGGGAGTTGGAGGAGATTTAGAAGAATTAAAAAAGAAGAAGAGGGGGCGGGGGAGGAGAGTGGGGGAAGCCTGCCTCTCTCACTGGCTGGCTGAGGCAGGGTGACAGCAGAAACTAGGACTGGGCTGCCTTTGTGTCCCAAAGAGGAAGAGGAGGAGGGGAAGGGAAAGGAGGGAAGGGGGTGAGGAGGAGGAGGAGGCCGAGGAGGAGGAGGAGGAGGAGGCCGAGGAGGAGAATTAAATCAGGTATAAAAAAAGTTCGGTACTGAGTTGATTTCTACCAAACTAAGGAAAATGAATGCCTCAGACTAACCTGGCAGTTAGATAATACTGGCCTCATGCACCTGTTCACCTCCTCTGGTTAGTACAGAACTGTGTTCTGTTGGTTTCCATCAAGTTTTGGGAACACAGGCTATTGGGACACTTTACCGTAAAACTCTTCCTCTAACATGGACGCAGTCAGTCTGCCCAGAAAACCCCACAGGTTCCCACCGCAGCGCACAGCACAAAAGCCGGGTCTGCGCCCCCTTCCCCCACCGCTGTGGGTAATGCCAGTGGGATGGTGTCCAACAGGTGGTGTGGGAGTTCTTCGGCCTCACAGAGAGCATGTGGTACATGGTAGCCCTTTGTAGTGTTTGATGGTAGGAAGAGGCAGCACAGAGCCTTTACTACCAGTGCTGGCTGAGGGCATGCGTGCCATAGAAGGGGTATGGGCCAGGGGGTCTGGGGCAGGCCACAGCGGTGCAGGCCAGAGGGGATGGTGCAGGCTGGGTGGGTGGGTGTGGGCCAAGGAGGGTGTAGGCTGTGTGGATGTGGGCCCCAAGGTTGGGGGTCGGGTGAGGGTATGTGGATCAGGGAGCTGGTGCAGGCTGCAGGGGTGCGGACCAAGGGTGGTGTGGGCCGAGAGGGGTGCAAGCTGTGCAGGTAGGGGTCACAAGGTAGGGGTGGGGCAGGTTGGGGGGCAGAGGGCTCAAAGGGGCTGATGCGGGCCACAGGGGTATAGGCCAAGGCAGGGAGCAGGCCAGGTATAGGTATGCCGGCCTCTGTGAGGTTGCACAGGAAGGCTTCCCTCTCAGGCTCCAGCAGACAGGCACACATGTGCCCTTGGTGGCAATGCTGCCTCTCTCACTGGCTGGCTGAGGCGGGGTGACAGCAGAAACTAGGACTGGGCTGCCTTGTGTCACAAGCATCTCTAGACCGTCAGAGACTCTCCTTGATGGAGCTCAAGTCCATCTACTCTGAGTCCTTTCTCAGGTAGGCCTTGACCTTGGCCGAGTCGGTTTTGGCAAGAAGCCTATCCTCAGCTTGGAGAGAATACCTCACCCTTGATATCTGATCAAATTCCTCCTCTCCACACCCTACCAGGTGAGATTTGAGCACCCTGGTTGCCCTCTGCAAGGATCCTGCCATGTCAGTTTGGCAGGAAGCTCTCTACCCTAGGTTCCTGCTCTTAGGAAACTTCTGTTCCCTGACCTCAGCCCCACTCCTTGGCAATCCCCACTCAGGCGTCTGTACTCAGAATGGAGCTGGGTTCTACACTTGGGCCTCTCTTCCCCTATTGCAATCTTTTCTGGATACTTGCTGCTTTAACTACAGTCCAGAGTTGGTTCTCTCTGACAGACCCCAGTCTAAAAGCCCTTCTGAACAAGAGCACAGAAAGGACAAAGCTCACGGGTACCACATACTTATTAAACATCCACACATGTACAACCTTCTGAGTCCCCCCGCCCAATCAGGGAGGAATGCCTGAGTGGTTTCCCCATTCCAGACTTCACCTGTCTCTCTCCTCTGAACTTCAAAACATGACTTCGAAAAAGGAAGTACTCTTCACACTGGTGTTTCCCTTTATTGTTAGAGCATGTGACTGGAAGGAGAAATTAAATTGGGCCTAAACACCCTACTGATGTGTAAAGAAGCTGCTGGTACGTGTGGATTAAATCAGAAGATGCCAACTGAGAATGAGCTCGTAAGAATCAGAATTGGAAAGCCATATAATGTGTGATAATAGTTTTGGTCTGATTCTTTTATTAAATGAAATCTGTATTGTTTCTAATACTCCTCTAGGATGCCTTTTACCTCCTCTCTTTGCAATGTATTCTTATGAGTGTCGTTATTATTTAATTTTAGGGTAATTTGCATTGGCCATCCCTGACTTTTAGGAAATACTGGAAGATAGGTACTTAGAGCATTAAGGAAAGGAGCTCACGTTACATCCTTTGTACAATGTATGCTCCAACGTGTTTTGGGTTTCAAAGAAGAGTTTTTGAAGTGAAGATATTAGTCTGACAGCCGAAGCGTAGTGTATTTGTTAAAAGAGCTCTGACAGGGAAAAAAAAAAAAAAAGCCCAACTCTTAAATTTGGAATTTTAAAGAAAACCTTGGTTTTGTAAATCAAACACAAGTCTGGTTTAGAGAAGCTACCAAGAGCCACAGGAGTGGGAGGAACAGGCTGCAGGTGGGAGGGAGGAGACCAGAACTCCCTCCGGACCAGGGACAAGAGTTCTGGAAAAGGCTGGAGGAGAAGAGCAAGAGTACATGGATGCTAGTGTGCAGCGCTAGTCTGCATTTTCTGCCCCCTTTAAGTTTAGGGACCCAAACAGCAGGGGGTTTTCCCTCCTCCCTTCAGAGAGCAGGCAGGTGGTCACTCTGAAACAATGGGCGTGTCAGTAGGAGAACTAAATAAAAGAGAACCCCTGCTCCTTGCTCCAGCTCCCTCCTCTCCTTCCAACCTGGGTCCTCCTCAGGTTCTATGAGCCCTGGGGCTTTCCTGTTCACCATAGGAATGAAGAAGGAGTTGAAGATTGGAAGCAGGCAGGGGTGTATCACATATGTATTAAACCCAAGGTCATTTTAAAAATAATCAAGGATGGGACATCTAGGTGGCTCAGTGGGTTAAAGCTTTTGCCTTCAGCCCAGGTCATGATCTCAGGGTCCTGGGATCGAGCCCAGCATCGGGCTCTTGCTCAGTGGGGAGCCTGCTTCCTCTTCTCTCTGCCTGCCTCTCTGCCTACTTGTGATCTCTGTCTGTCAAATAAATAAAATCTTAAAATGATCAAAGATCACATCTTAATATAAGTGTGTATAAGATAGCATAGTTGGATATAGATAAATAATGATGGTGCATTATAAAGGAAAAAGTAATATTACAAATTAAAGTAAAGGTGCTGAAAAAACGTTTTTCTAGGAAGTGATTTTCATATGAAAGAAGAAAAATTAGATCCCCACCTCACACCATACCCAACCAGAAGTTCAAGATACATTAGAGAACAAATCTGAAGGATTAAATCTTAAATATTCTGATAAGAAAATAAAGGAGGAGGATATGATGAATTTAGCAAAGGGTGTGATTTCTTAAAAACAATTCTGACAATGGTATTAGTCTTATTTTGAAGATTCAGTGAAGCTACAGACAATAAAGATTAGATTTGAACAGTTTCACATGACTAGTAGATTTGGGATCCTCATCCAGGGGCCTGATTCCAGTGCTAGTAAAATGGGAAAGGGTATAAAACAGGCAACTCACAGACAACGGACAATTTTGAACACATGCTAGACTCTGGGGATAACTGGGGAAATGAAAACTGAAACAGAGAACTGGAACATTGAGGGGCAAAGATTTAAAAGGCCGACAATCGCAAGTGTTGGCACATATGGAATGAAAAAGAACTGCTGTAATCTGATAGCAGAGTGAAAATTGGCACAACCATTTAGATAACAACAACCTCCTAAATTTGAAGTTGCACATCCCTCTGGCCCAGGGATTTTGATGCCCCACATTTATTCAAGGACAGTCATTATTTGCTAAATATCCATCAAGAAGAGCATGGAAACCATCTAAACATCTATCAAGAAACTGATAAAAGCACTGTGGTCTGTGCATGCAGTGGAATACTATACAGCAGAGAAAATGCATGAAATCTGCATACACACACAGCCACGGGGATGTTCAATCAAAATAGGAAGTTTCATGTGGATCTGTGTCTCCAGCTATACCCACACTGATGTAATATGATGCTGTATGGTTAACTTTATGTGTCAACTTGGCTAAGCCATGATACTCAAATATCTGGTTGAACATTATTCTAGATGTTTCTGCAAACTTTTTTTTTTTTTTTAGGTGAGATTAATATTCAAGCCAGTAGACACTGAGTAAAGCAGAGTGTTCTTCAGAATGTGGCCGGGGCTCATCTAATTAGATGACGGCATGATTAAGAAGACCGACATTTTGGGAAGAAGAGGGACTTCTGCCAGCAGACTTCCCCTGGCCTCAAACTGTAACTCTTTCCTGGGTCTACAGCCTACATAATTTCCAGGCTAATCCCGCTTACTTGGGTCTTGCCAACACTTCACAAATGCATGAACCAGTCCCTAAAATAAAGAGTTCTTCTCTCTTTCGCCAGACACCCTGTTGGTTCTGCTTCTTGGAAGAAGCCCAACATGGAGAGATGCTGAAGATGTAAATGTGTGAAATGCACAAAGTAGTAAATGGGCACATGCAGGTGTGAATGACATAGTAAGATGGTTTCCTGCTTAACTGACAGTGTGCATAAAGACAGCTGTCGGGCAGGGCTTAAAAAGTCCTATTAACATGAAAAAAGGGCTGGGGGACAGACTAAGATAATTCTGAGAGTTACATCTAAAGTGACCTTCATTTTTTTTAAGAAAGTGAGTATGCTTCACTTTCTAGTATAAGAAGCTGAGTCGATTTTCCTCAATTAGAATTTGAATCACTGGACCAGCTCCAAAGACTATACCAAAGTGTTAGATCAGAATAAAAACTCCGTATCAGTCAGTTGTACAATAAATGCAAATGACCCATTTTCCTCAGGCTGTCATATTTTATTTTTATTTTGCAACAGATAATAATTTATATTCTGATGCGTATTAAAATGTACAATGTGTTCTTTCATTATGAATTAGAGAAAAATATGCTGTACTGATTTTTGGACCATATCAGACATCATTCAGGTATGACAAATAATTCAGTGCATTCTAAGTTATTAGGCTATTGTCAGCAGAGCCATGGCTGCAAGTTGTTTTTTTCTTTTTGCATAAAATATTATGGCAATAATTTCAGGGGATGTGGCATGGAGACCACCTGCTCTGTATTTAAGGTCCTATGAGATCAGGATTCACAAAGCGACACAAACACTAAATGACGTGGCTATACTGAAAATCATCTATGTTCGTGTTCTTCTTTTGTACAGAAACAGCTCATGAAAGATTTTCTAGTGTGCTTTCAAGTAATTTCCTTAAAGATGACTGGGGAGAAACAATGGCTAATAAATTTTAATACCACGTGGGTTATGTTACTAAAATTCTAATTAAAATCCTTGTGATGTTAATCAGTCTTTCTTTGTGTGTTGTGTGAGCCTTCGTGTGTTAACTATGATACAGGCTGGCAGCCATCAGATACTTATTAACTTTATCATGAATCGGCGCAGTGGGCTTGGCGGTGTACGGATCTTCTGGCCTACATAGTTCCGCAGGCCACAAGCACTGGACGGATTCAGAGAGGTAGCCCAGCATTTAAGGTACCACAGACGTAAGCTAATTGATGTTCATTATGGAAATGAAACTGCCCGGAAGGCCAAAAGGGACTGAGGGTTAAGAATTAGCTTTTTAAAGGAACTATGGAACAGTGGCTAGGGCAATTTGGATGCTATCATATTTCAGGTTGATTACATGCGATCACGCAATGAACGCAGATGTAAAACTACAGCAGGGTCTATGCTGTAAGGTAGAAGGACTACTTGGGAATGTCAAGGTGCCATGACTTCACCCGCTGCTAAAGGTAGAAATGTCCCTGTCACTTGCCCGGCCCTGTGCTAGGTTCTGGGGACACGGCTAAATAAGACACAGACCCTGCCTTCCAGCACGATGCTGCCTGGTGGGGACAGAAAGGCAGAGACGGCCCTTCGGTCTAGAAGTAATGGGCTCCTAAACCGTCACCTTCATGGCACAGGAAGAAAAAGAACGAGCAGATCAGCTGTCTCTTCCAAAACAGAACCCTTATTTTGACGATCGGGGATCCAAGCCGAAGGCCAAATGCTGATTTTTACACCTATGACAGACATCCGTGTAAGACGTCAGCTTGAGTTTCAGGAAACATGAAGGTTAATGGGTTAACCAAACTCCCCTGCTTCTCCATTATCTGCATATAAGGAACGAACCAATCTGTCTAAAAAAGTGAGCTCTGGACAACTCTGCATGACACGTATTTGTTTATAAACCTGAAAAGTCTGTAATTGGGATTGTGCACTTCTAAATTCCTCCCAGGAAGAAGAAAACATTAAAGCTTAAGCAAGAGCAGAGGCAGGTTCTAAGGCACTAAATCTTCCTACATTTACGAAAACACTTTTGTCTGAGTCCTCATTTCAGGAGACAAGCCTGATAGATGAGTGTTCTGGGAAAGCCCATCTGAACACGGCCTCTGCTGCAGGAGGGACACGGGCCCCCGGTGCTTTATCCTGCCTGTCGGCAGCTCGCAGAATTTCCAGGCTGCCTTTACTACTGGATTCCTGACGTGATCAGTGATGAGAAGCTGAGGATGTAAATGAACCTTTATGTTGAGCATTCTTCAAAGAAAAATAAATAATTCAAATGAGATAGAAAAAATGGCTTTTCTGTAGAAAACAAATAATTTCCACTTGTAAATACAGTTTTCAACACCACAAAACAAGGGCACTCAAGGGAAGAGCAGATAAATTCGTTTCACGAAAGAAGAATATGCCAAAAAATCTGTAAACTACAATTTGCTGTGGTGGCGGGAGAAGGGGGCAGTGGAAGGCACACGCTGTGTTGGGACTCAGGGTCCTGACTGCCCTCTGACCATTCTTATTTTACTAGGTCAAAAGTGCCCAAGCCCCCATTGTGGGACAGATGTTCTCGGTGCCATGGGGGGAACAGTAGAAGATTTGGTGCCTCATGGTCTCCTCTGATTTCAGCTTCCATTGCAGGGGACACTTCCCTGGGAGCTCAGAGGAGCACGTGGGCAGCTGCCATGGTCTTGGAGCTTTGTGCTGAGGGCCTTCAGCAAACCACGCAGCCCCCTTGCTAGGGGCACACACAGTCCCGAAGTGCAGGAAGTTAACGCTCCCAGGCAACCTGCAGCCTCTGGAAGCTGGTGGTAAACACCCCATGGCCCTCGCCACCACCCCCGAGTCACCACGACCACAGGCACTGCTCATGCTGCTGAGAACGACTAGCAGATCGGGCCCTCACTCCACGCCTTTGGCAGTGACCTTGATGGTGGACGCTTAGGCTAGTCTTCCCTCCTTCCTTGTCTCACTCACCCCTGCTTTCTGGGATCACCTCCTAAAGACATGACCTGCACCCAAATTCTTGGCTCAGGTTCTGCTATCACGGGTCCAGACTTAGGACAGAGCTTCAGAGGAGAGACTATCAACAAACCCATGAGGCTGCCCGGTGAAAGGGTGGTCACAGAGGAGAAGAGAGGACGGGCCCCACCATGGAAGCAGGGGGAATCACGGCCCAAGAGGTAAGGAGATGTCAGCCTGCAGGGGTGAGGGTTCCCCGCGGTCAGACCATCAGCCCGGACTCCTCAGAGTCCTGATGTCTGACAAGCAGCTAACTGGTCCGCTGACCACAGTTCCGCTGGGGCTCTGGCCACAGGACCTAGCTGCCATTTTTTCCCCCACGACTTTTTCCCTGCAACCTATGGTAAAAAAGTACATTTTGCTTGACAACCAGAGGCACACGCATGTGCATTCATATACCTATGTTTATCTGAATTTACTAGATAGTTATTGGATACCTAAACGAACAAAAGGGTCACAAAACTTGACTCCTCCTCCATGAGCTACAATCTGGCGTTCCCCATCTGCTAGAATCTCTCTCTCAGCACTCACTATGTTTCACGAAACTGATTTCACGACCGTAACTTAATTGAAATCTGCAGTTTAAAAATCACTAGACTAGCCATCCTGGGAACTTGAAGAGCCCATACCTCCTCTCTGTGTCTCCCCATCTTCCATGGCAAATGACAAAGTGGACACGAATGACGGTGGGAGCCCTCCCTGCCTCTCAGACACTTTTGTGATTCTATGTCAAGTTCACGATAAAATATCAGATCCTACGCTCCATATTCCCTTACTGTTCACAGCTAACAGAAGACAATTTAAGTAAAAGACTGTGTGTCTTGTTATTTTTTTCATAAAACTTACTAAGACGGTGTCTGCCCTCTCAGTAATATCCTAGTTTCATATTCAGAGTCCGACTATGCATTAAACGTCAAAGAGTTGCAGAACTATTGCTTCAATTCGATTTCTTTATCCCTTATTGACTTGAGCATTGTTTCCCCTTCCAATTGTCAGCTCTGTTCCTTATACTGCATTCTTCTTGCTCTGTGGCCCCAGGAGTGACCATAAGCCTTTACGCGCAGTGGCCCTTGCGCAGCTGGCGCCCACCCACCCGTCTGGGATCCAGCCTACTCCACCCATCCCCTGCCACCGTTGGATCCCACAGCTGGGGCGGTGCGGGTGCGCAAGATGGAAGCTGTTTCATTCTTCTTAGTATGCAGAGCACCGAACACAGCACCTGACCCCATCCTGCAAGGGATCAGCAAATGTCCACAACAGGTACAAAATACATTCTCCCTCTTGTATTTTCCATCAGATGGTCATAGACGTCCATACCCTGACCTCGGGTTCTGATGCTGTTTCTCCACGACAGAGCAACGGTTTAGTAGCCCAGATGAAAACACTGTGCATTTTTTAATTAGACGGCCAATTACCAAAGGAAGCTTGGCTAAAAGAGTAGCAGTGGAGAACTGAGGGAAGTCATTCATAGTCTACTGACAACAGAGCCGCTCCTCACCATCGAAGCCATGCTCTGCTCACGGGCACCGATGCTTTCTCCCACAGCTCCAGTTCCCGAGGCCTTGTTTGGATCAGTCAAAATCCTATAGAGGCAAGTGGCGATAACATGTGGAGAAAACGCAGCAAGCAACAACAGCAGCAGTTCCACCGGAACCCATGCGTGTCCATGACCTACGAAGAGCAGGCTCAGAAGAAGCCCTACGGTCCCTCTTTCCTGCTCTAGTCTCTGCTTCTCCCATCTCTGCAAGGCCACTCTGGGCTCCCGCTCCCCAGCCCTCACCACTGGAGATAAATGCAGACCATCTTCTTTGGTTCCAAGCCCGAAAGGGAAGGGCTCTTGGGGACTCTGCCTGGGTGAGGTGTTGAATCCTGGTGGGGTCATGACCTGGACTGACCCCAGAGCATGGGATACAACCATGGGTCACCTCTGGAAAATCACCATGACCATATGGCCTCTAAAAATGGCCACAGTCATTAAAACCACGTGGAGAGACTATGGAGAAACATGAATTTTCAGAAGGAAAAGAGCTGCTACTTTGGACACATGAACCCAAGGAGGTCTACTGCACGCTCCTAGAGAACATCTTTACTTTTACATCCATAATATTAATTTGTAGCAATTTTCCTCTACTCAGAGCAATGATTCACTGTTGCAAAATAAGTCTCTTTAAGTAAGTTAAATTTGCATCCTGACTCTTAAATTGTGTGTGTGTGTGCTTTGAGTGAGTTCCACACCCAACATGGTGCTTGAACTCACAACCCTGTGACCAAGAGTTGCGTGTCTTACTCCCTGCGCTGACTGGGCACCCCCTGTGCCTTAAGCTGCATTTTTAAGCTATAGGAGAACCAAATAGGTTTTTAATTTTGTTGAGAACTACGTGTGAGCTGTGCAGCTGGGAGCTCATCCTGCAAGAGGAGCTACGCGGAAAACACCCGTGGGGGTGTCTTCCCAGCACCTGCAATCTGCTCCCAGTCACAGGCAATGCTTTTCGCACTCACCTTCCAGCTCAACAAGAAAAATCATGGCTTGCCTTTCACCATTTCTACTTCCACCATGTTTTATTCCTTTCAATAACCATCACTTTCACACTGAGAATGTTTGATCCATATACAAATGACCTCATCTGAGTAAATACCTCTAATTTCACCATGTCCGATGAATAAATAATCCTGAATACAACTATCATTAACTTCAGAGAGGACCTTTAAAAAACTATAAAAGGAGTATATAAAAGGATATCTTTCATTGAGAACATCTGTGTTTCCCATTTTCAGTCCTTTTGCATGATCTCTGAAGTCGACCTGGTGCTTTGGTCTGAGTCTCATGCTCAGATCCCTCTTTTACTTTAAGAGATGAATCAGCATCTGGGTCTTTTTAAAAAAGATCCTTATGGTTTTAACAGAAAGCAATCTTAGTTGTTTTTTTTTCCCTTCATAGAGCAAAGCGGGATACACGGGGCCCCGAACAAGGGACAGGGGACAGCAGTTGGTTTTGTGAAGTTTAATTAAACTGTTGATTTTAGCCGAGTCCTAGAGAATTAACATTTCACCTGCACGAGAGTCTTGACAGATTAAGCTACTGGGAAGAGAGAAGCGGGATACCTGCAGAACAGCTCAGATCAAGTAAGCGGAGATTAACCATCTGCAGGCAACGGTGATGTTTCCTGGCTGGGGTCACGTGTTCTCCTGACACTCTGCGACTGCTCCTGACCCGGGTTCACCACAGTTTCGAGATTAGTCCCCTGGCACTTGCTGCCAGCTGAGACGAGCCGTCGAACCCTGAGAGCCACTTCTTCCCACAAATCCTCCCCCCTCCCAACCCCCCCCCCCGTTTTTTCTATCCAGCCATACCACATTTTCCCCTTGTCCTAGGCTACAAATCCTGTTGTCGACTGTGACTGTCCTCTCCCTGTTATGTTGTCCCCACACAGCGTCATGATTTCCTTCCACGGATTTTGTCCTAACCACTGCCCCGAGCTGTATCCTTCTTGTGGGTGAAGCTCATCCTCTTCTGAGCTCCCCGTCCCAGTGCCCCCCGCTTCTGGTCCATGACACGGTTATTTCCGGATTGCTCTTCCACAAACATTGCCTAGCACATGCCGGTTTTCTGCTCAAAGCCCTCAACAGTTTTCCACTGCCTTTAGGAAAAAAAAACCCAAATATTAAAAGACCCTGGTCCTCCTCTACCTGCTCCAACCTGTCTCTACAGATGAATCTCTTGAATTCCCTGGTGGCTACTGTCAGATGAGTCTATTCATTTTTTTTCCCCCAAAACATCTCTAGTTTTATGAATTGTCAGCTTCCCAAACCTCTTCAATACCGGATAACTTGGGACAAAATTACCTGAACACCTGGTACAAAACAGGCAGCAGATCAACGTCTGTGGGCGGAGTGAAAACACGTGTATGTGACATACAGGGAAAACATTTCTTTTCTGACGACTGACAAAACCATATCTTAATCCCATGTTTCCCCCCTGGTTTGAAGTTACAATTTTTACTTGATATGCCAACCGGATACACAAACTTTCCCTAAATTAAAAAAAAAAATATGCACACCCTGACTCCTGTTCCCTGCAGCCACACAGACCCTGCTTCCCCCTTTTCAAGTCCTCTCTTGGTTGCTGGCCACATGACTTATCTTTCCAGCTGTCCAAACCAGAAACCTCAGAATTAGTTCCAACTTCTCCTACTCTCCATTTAGAGTTGTCTGCATTATAACAGAACAACAAAACAACAGAAAAAAAAAAATCTTACAATTCCTGAGGGTCTGCTAAAGGTTATGGGTTGAGTTGTAACCCTCCAAAATGCAGATGTTGAAGTCCTGACCCCCAGTCCTTCAGAAGGTGCCCTTATGGGAAACAGAGGCATCGCAAGAATAATTAGTTAAGACGAGGAGTCATCCTGGAGCAGGGTGGGCCCCACACCCAATATGCCTGGGGTCCTTCTAATAATGGGGCAGTTCAGGGAAAGAATGTCGCGTGCAATTTGGGGTTTGCTGTCATAAGCCAAGGAACTACCAGAACTCCTTGAGACACCTGCCTCAGATCCTTGCTGAGCACCTTCAGGAGGAGCGTGACCTTGTCAACACCTTGACTGCAGACTTCCAGCTTCCAGAACTGTGAGTCAGTCAGTGTATTTCCATCGGATAAGCCACTCAGTTTGTGGTCCTTAGCTTTGGCAGCCTGAGCAAACTCATAAGCTAAGTGCCGGCTAAGGGGCCAACACCCTTATTAGCCCTCTAGTCACTGAATGCTCAGAGTAGCTATGGAGTCATCTAGAGTTGGGGGTTCATACAGGGATTAGCCCATGTTAACGCTGTGAAAACAAGCCTTAAAAAAATGGAGTACTGAGTCCAACATCACCCAGATAATAAACAGCAGCACAAACCAAAACGTCCATCACCCTAAAACCCAAGTTCATAACCACTCCAGTCATTTCCTCTGAAGAACCTGTCCTCACACCTTTCCAGACTGGGACAAGGTCACACCGTTGGCTCCCGCACCATTCCTGTGGGCTCCTCTGCAGAGTTCAAGATATCGCTTAGGCACACTCTATGAAAAGAGAAACTTGCGTAAAATAATTCATTTTCTTTTAGACGAGACCATGTTTACAAAACGTCCCAAAGGACCTTATTTTTATCTAATTTATCCAATGTGTTATTTAAAATAAAATGACTCATAAACAAATCTAACATGCTTGGCTGCACATTTAGAACTATTTATTTTATAACGCAAGCAAAGTATTACCATCGCTCGAAGAAATTAAAATTGTAGATCACGCTGTGTACAAATAAAAATTAAGTTCTGAAAACATTTCCAAGTTTGTATTTACTCTTAACATGTAGAATACAGCTGAATGGAAAAATAGCCAATGGTTCAAACAACTCCTTGCTATTCGTAGGAATTCTGTAAACTGCACGCAGAATGTAAACTGCCATTTTCTTTAAGCATTAAGCAAAGTAAACACCACGATCCAAGAAATGGGTGGTGTGTATATATATATATATATATATATATAGGCAGTGTTGTCAGTTGTTCTATAAAATTCTCCTTGTATCCAAAGCAGTCATGGAATGGCACAGACCGGGGGTAATCTAGAGCACAAGTTCTTAAAGTTTGGTCCAGGAACCCCCAGACTCCTTCTGGACATCTGCATGGCTAAGATGCTTTTTATAATGATACTAAGATGTTATGTGCGCTTTCAATTTTGTTGATGTGGGCACAGAAGTTGTGGCTGGAACTGCTGGCATCTTAGAAGGGAGTGAGACAGTGAGATCAAACTGCTCTCTGGCCAGTACACGCTGCACTGTCACACACCCACCCTTTAAAAAAAAAAAAAAAAAAAGGCCAGTTCCAATTAAGAATGTCCTTGACACAGCAGTAAAAATTATTAATTTTATTAAAGCTTGGCCCTTGATTGCACATCTTTTTAATATTCTGGGTGATAAAATGCAAACACACATAAAGCGCTTCTGTCTTCCAGGCTTCTCCTAGAAGACGGAAGAGTACTCACGTGCGTGTTGAGTTGTGAAATGAACTACCTGCCTTTTCAGGCGGCACTAATTTTACTTGAGAGACTGACAGAGAGGGGCGCCTGGAAGCTCCGTCGGTTTAGCGTCTGCCTTCAGCTCAGGTTGTGATCCCAGGGTCCTGGGATCAAGTCCTGCATCGGACTCCTCCTCGCTCAACAGGGAGCCTGCTTCCCCCTCTGCATCTCTCCCCGCATACTTCCCCCAGCCCGGCTTGTGCTCTCTCTCTCTTTCTCTTCCCCACTGTCAAATGAATAAATAAAATCTTAGGAAAAAAAAAGACGGACAAACTATGGTCATTTAGGCTTGGGGATTTGCAGGCATTTTCTTAAGGACAATGGTGGGCAAAGTGAACTTCTCACTTTTAGGAAAATGACTGACAAAATGCGCTGCCAGGGCTAGTTTCAACTTTCGTGAAAAGCGTGAGAAGGTGGGAAAGCCTACATTTAAAAATCTCTCGGTACTTGAAGACCTTCTGATGAGATTGTTGGTAACAATGACAAATCTGACTTTATAGAGTGAATATAAAGATATAACATATAATGAAATACATCAACATGTAGAAAATCTGTGTAACTCAGCACAATGTTTGCTGATATCACCCAAGGGTAAAAGATCTCTTCAAAGCATTCAAAATCTATTCAAGACCGAGCAACTGATTTTAAGCCCCAAACCTCAGAAAGTTCGCTGCTATATTTTTAAGTTGTTTATTTCAACGAAGCTTTACGAATCTACAGCTTAGTTTTGTGTCATATAAAAAAGATGCACAATTACCCAAAAAGCTATGAAAGTACTCCTCCTTTCTTGTCCAAGAACGAGTGTGCATAAGGTCAGATTTTCTTCATAGACTTCAAAGAAAATATTTTACAACAGGCTGAACAAAGAAGCAGATAAAAGAACACAGTTGTCCTCCATTAAGCTAGACAGGAGAGATCTGCAAAGTTATAAAAGAATGCTGTATTTGGAAAGACAGTTATTTTATTTTTATTAATTTTAATTGAAATCTATTTGACACACAGCTTTGTTAGTTTCAGGTTTACGACACAGTGATTGGATACGTTGGTATTTTTGCTAAGCTCATGACTGTAGCTACCATCAAAATAGTTATCTTAAATGAAATATTTGTATCACTAGGTAATGGGTTTGTTCTTATGACTCTAAAAGTAATTCTTCATGAATATATTAAATTAAGCGGTTAAGCACTTTTCAATTGTGCAGTAAATACAGATAGATGTGACTCATCTAGACAGAAGACCTGCGATCTCCTGTCACTGTTAAGCATGTAAGGGGAAGGGAGGGTGGGAGACCAAGGAGTTTAAGGACCTCAGTCCCGGGGGATGTGAGTGGGAGGGGCAGGGACAAGGAAATGACAGGCCCAAGTGGGCATGAGTCTGGATTTCACCCCCGGATGCAGAAATTTATTCCACCTGCTGTCATCTAAAAATGTCCCAAGGATCACATTTTTAGTTATTCTCACCTCAAGATTCACAGTGATAATTGAGAGTAAATGAAAACTCCACTGTCCTCGTGTTAACAATACCAATTAGTGCCTTACCCACTGGACAAGTTAGCTAATCAAGTGCCTCGGCAATGGGCACAGCCCTATAGTGTTCCCTGTCTTCACTTTCTCCAAGTGACACTGCATTTCTTTTTTCTTTCTTTCTTTTTTTTTTTTTTAAGATTTTTATTTATTCATTTGACAGAGATCACAAGCAGGCAGAAAGGCAGGCAGAGAGAGAATAGGAAGCAGACTCCCCGCCGAGCAGAAAGCCCAACATGGGGCTTGATCCAAGAACCCTGAGATCATGACCCTAGTCAAAGGCAGAGGCTTAACCCACTGAGCCACCCAGGCACCCCATGACACAGCATTTCAAAGCCCACAAATTTTACATAAGGATCTAGGCCACTGTTATCACCCCCAGTCATCAAGACGTCATGCCTTGCCGACGTGTGACAATTTTTACATTATAATGAAATCCTCAGGAAATGGATAGCTGTCTTTTGCTTCACAATTACACACTGTAGCTTGGAAATTAATGTGTATGTCTGGAAAGTAAAATTCCTTTTCTCCTAAACCCTTCATGCTTTGCTTTAAAAAAAAAATGTCTAAGTAATTGGATTATCACTCATTGAGTTTTGTCTCTCATTGAGCTAGTCCTATTAATTCTGTGATCCTGGTTTCTGGCAGTCGTATCTACAAACATGTTCCTTAAAAGGAACTTCTCCCTTGCTTAGGTGCCACGGGGACAGTTAGCACTGAAGGTGTGCTTCACGGCACGGACTATTACCTTGAACCCAAACTTCATCCCATGGTCTAGATGATGCTCAGTGGGTTATACGTGCATCTGGGTCTCAGTTTTCTTAGCTGCAAAATGGAGCTCATGATCCACTGATCCACTTCACAGTGTTTGGTGAGAATTACGATGAGTTGCATCTGGTTAACCCTTGAGAACAGTGCCTGGTGTTTGGTCACTTACTAGAATCCACGTGGTAAATGCATTTACTTGGGTCATCTTCCTCTCACGATGGCACAGGAACTCATACGGTACAAATGTATACATGCTAACCCTGGGTATGAGTTGAGAGTCTTCTCAGTGAATTGTTCTATTAGTGAACAAAATGATAGCAACACATTTAAGCCAGCTCCCCACCAACTCTTTTAAGTCTCTTTCTACTTGTCTCTTTTCTGAACTGATTATCTAGAGTTGGACCTTGAACAATGTTGGGGCTAGGGGCGCCAACCTCCACCGTTGGAAACCCATGCCTAATTTCTGACTTCACCAGAAACTTAACTGCTAATAGCCTACTGCTGACTAGAAGTCTTACCCGTCACATAAACAATCAATTAACACTTATTTTGTAAGTTATATGTGTCATATACTGTAGTCTCACAATAAAGGAAGCCAGAGAAAATGCTATTGAGAAAATCACAAGGAAAATACACTTATAGTCCCATACTCTGTTTATCGAAAAAAAAAATCTGCCTAGAAGTGGACGTGCGCAGCTCAAACCCAGGTTGTTCAAGGGCCAACTGCATTCTGTTTACCCACTGGTTCCCAGGGTTTGGACTTTTCTGCATCAACTTGTCTAAAGGTACCATTTCATTATTCAACTTAGGAAAGCCTCGCTACTGCTTGTGTATTTAGCATTTGCAAGCATATTCCAAGCTCTTCTAACGTATTTGGTCTCAACAGGCTAAGACCTTGATACCGTCATCCCCATTCTGCAGTGGGAGAAAATGAAGGCAAGCTTCAAGTAGCAGAATGGAGCCAGAACATGAGTTTTTTTTTTTTTTTACACTCCCAATTCCACATAAACCAAGGAAGCATGGTGGGTCCATTGTGTACCTGAAATTCAAATATGCCTGGATGCCCAGAATTTTATCTGGCATTCTTCGCCCTACCCTGCTCTCTGCTGGGCAGCCCCTCTTTTGAGATGCCCGACCCCTGTCCCATCCTCACAAGGGGCAGGCCTGGAGATGGACAGCAGGAAAGGATGCTGTCCTCAGAGAGGAGGGTCAGCAACAAAGTGTCACCGTGAGGTCACAGAGAGAAAAAGATGCTGGTGGGCCAGGAGAAGAAGACACTCAACAGGAACTCACATCTTAGTATACGGACCTCCCATACCTGCTCCTTTAGCGAGGGTCCAGCAAACAGAAACTACTTTGGCCCTCTCAACCAGAGCGGCCAAAGAAAACACAACAGATTCCTAAGCACGTGGTTCCAAGGTTATGTGGGGACTATGGACCACGGAGGGTTTGTATCATTTTTAAAAATCTAACACGAACAACCACCAGCAGCCCATTTTGAAAGGAATCCCTCAAATTTATGATCTTCCCCTCTTTTTGTTCTTCTTCAACACCTCAAAAAATATAAAGCATTTCTTTTCCCTTAAGAGTCATTGAGACAGAAGAAATGATACTTCTAAACCCTTACTCTTTGCTCAGCACTATAATAAAGGACAGTTTGCAGAAGAACAGCGAGTGGGTGAAAACACGTTTAATCCTAAAGTGTACATTTTTAATATTAAAATCCCATCCATGTCCCTTGGAAGCCTTACCCTTTTCTGCCCCCCTTGTACCCGAGGGAAAAAGCAAAGATTCTGTTTTGGAAACTCAACTGTCCTAGATTTTTCTATCATCTCTCTATGGAAATGACACTTCTCCTGGAACACGCTGACCGCTTACTGACCTGTTATGTTCTATTGTCTTGGCTTCAACGTGAATGACAGAACGTGTCCCCAGGCAAACTGGTCAAATCAGAGGAGGGCAGGGAAGATTCTAAGTCGGAATGTGGGAGCTGGATCCTTAGAGAATTTGTGGCTGGGACTTGTATGGCAAATTTGATCATTGTTGAATCAGAAATCTACATGAAATTGACTTTCCTTGGCTTGCTTGACTGGCTTTGGCTTTGTAATTAATTGATATCTGTTCTCCATCCTTTTGGGAAAATATCTTTCCCAAAGACTGGCTCGTCTCCTCTACCCTGAGAGAGTGAAGGGACGGGGTCGTATTTCTCAGAGTAAGTGGTGGATCCTAGCAGCTGGGGATGACTGTCAGCCCTAATCAGAGGGAAAACCACTCCCTGGAGATGGCTGTTCTTCCCCTGGAGAGAGCCCCCCTGGGCTCCCCTTGGTTGAAATCTTGGAGGTACATTTGCTTGTTTCAACAGAAGGCATTGTTTTCATATACCCCATAGCCCCTGCTTGTGCTACGTATCTATATGGGGCCATGGGAGAGAAAGGAAGGTGCACGCACTTCTAGAGGGCAATGCTAGAGGTACGTGATATATCCTATAAACACTGAATGTGGGCAAAAGAAGCTCACGGCTTCAGGATACTCAGAGAAAGGCTGCAGAGGAAAGCAAAGGTTCCCCAGGTGCTCAGTGATTTTTCCACCTGCTCTCTATGGACATTGAAGAAGACACCATGCTACAGAGTCACCAGGCCAGCACGAATGTGGTCTCTGCATCCTAGCTCTGTGAAGCCGCTTCAAGCTATTGATAGCAGCAGGTGGAAGATCTGGGCAAATGCAGGAGGTAAACTCGTCCAGCTTATGCTACCTGTTCCATAAGGCATCAGCTGGCAACGATATAGAAAGGAGTCAGGAAGGCTGTTCTCGATGCAAACCCCTACCCCCCTTTCTCTGCCCCAGTGAGTTGTCTTCGAGTGTCCACACCCACAGCGATGGCTGCTTTGAGCCCTGGTTGAATGCACTGTCTTCATCACTCTATCTTCAGTGGGTGGTGCTGATTACTGTTTCCTTTGTGTCTTTCCTCTTTAAGACGGTGAACATCTTGAAGCCATTGGAATGTTCCAGAAACTTCCTTTCTTTTCCATGCAATGCTTAGTATAGTGTCTGGTATTCAGCAGGTTTTCAAAAATACAGCTGATCTGAACTTTAGTCTGGTATTAGGGATATAAACTGGGACTGGTGTGGGTAAAGAGACTACAGGTCTCCTCACGGTGGGGTTACGTTGTGATAAACCCATCATAAATTGAAAGTCCTGTAAACTGAAAATACGTTTAATACACCTTACCTACTACACTACTGTAGCTTAGCCCAGCCTACCGTAAAGGTTCTCAGAACACTTCTGTCAGCCTTACGTTCTTTGGGCAAAATCCTCTAACAGAAAGCCTATTTTAAAATTTTTTTAAATTTTTAATTTTTTAATTAACATATAATAGATGATGTGTTTCAGGGGTAGAGGTCCGTGACTCATCAGTCTTACACAATTCACAGCACTCACCATAGCACATACCACCCTCCAAAGTCCATCACCCAGCCAACCCATCCCTCACACCCCCTCCCCTCCAACAACCCTCAGTTTGTTTCCTGAGATTAAGAGTCTCTCATGGTATGTCTCCCTCTCTGGTTTCATCTTGTTTCATTTCTTCCTCTCTGCCCCTCTGATCCTCTGTCTTGTTTCTCAAGTTCCCACTTATCAGTGAGATCATATGATAATTGTCTTTCTCTGATTGACTTACTTCACTTAGTGTAAATACTACATGAAAAAGTCTTCAGCATCACTCGGCATCAGGGAAATACAAATCAAAACCACAGTGAGATACCACCTCACACCGGTCAGAATGGCTAAAATTAACAAGTCAGGAAAGGACAGATGTGGATGAGATTGTGGAGAAAGGGGAACCGTCCTACACTGTTGGTGGGAATGCAAGCTGGTGCTACCACTCTGGAAAACTGTGGAGCTTCCTCAAAAAGGTGAAAATGAGGATAAAATTACTCTTTTTGATGGTTGTTGGCAGGACTGAAGGAGATAATAGAGATAATGGTACCTGATCTACTGGTCATTGAGGATTAATACTTTATTAAAATACTTTGTGAAATGTTGAATGGGCAATTTTGGATTTTTTTTTTTTTTTTTGAATTGGTCTTTCTCCCACGGGCACGTGCACACACAGACGCGGTCAGCTGCCCTGCACACACCCCACTCCTTGCCACACAGGCTTGTCTTCCCTCTCGAGTCCCTCAAGGATGCTCAGCAGTGCTTCCCTTCCCCAGATAAATTGAGGATTTTGTGGATCTAAACTTATATAATAATTTTGGGTCCTGCTATAAAAAATATAAAACTGCAAATACAAGACTGGGCTTCTGGAAGGGATATTTACTTACAACGAGAACAGTGGCAAGAAGTAGCAACGGGAGGGAGGGTTCCTTGCAAGGGAGGGGCAGGGGTCTCAGCTCTAACACTACCCCTCACTCCCCCTTTCTTCCAACCCTGCCTTCTCCCTCCTTCCCCCACCCCCGTCCTTCAACCATTAGGATCTTGGAAGGTGCACTTGTTGCCTCTTGTCCACTGAGGTCAGAAATCAGATCCTCTTTTTCAACACGTTTCATGCATCCAACCAATCTCTCCGTCTGCATTTCCCATCAGCCCAAATGGTGAGGATTAGAACTGAGCTTGAGTTGGGGACCCCCCGTCTCCCTAGTTCCTTGCAGTATGCGGGAACTATGTGTTTGTCAAGCGAATGAATGAACGAATGAATGAGTCTCCGCATTCTGCGCACTGAGCCGCAGTCGGCGGTTCCGCAAGCATCTCCGGTCCCTGGGTTTGCCTGCCCTGGCCGCCTCCTTCCCTCACATCTTTGCTCCCTCTCAGAGCTGATTTAACACAGGTGAGCAGCTCTTGCTACAGACAAGGCATTGTCCTAAGCCCGTTTCCAACACTGCTTCTTTTCATCTTCATGATGGCTCAATGGGGCGGGTCCCAGTGTTATCATCTCTACCGGACAGAGGAGGCACCTGGAACATACAGCATTTGCGTAGATGCGCCGGGATCACGCAGCAAGGGAGGAGTAGAGCCAGGAGTGCGATGACGGCATCTAGTCTCTGGCACCTGTGCTGGTCCCCCGTCTCCCTCCTGTGCTCCCTCCTTCCTTCTGGAGTCGAGGGTGGCCGCTCCAGCTCTCAGGCTAACCCTGAATGAGCGTCTCATGTGTGTCCGCATGTCACCTACTGCACACGTGGGAAGGCCGTTGGGTAGACACCTGCTGGCCCAGTCAGGGCACTGAGAAAAGGCCACTGGGGCTGCCCCCCAATGCACGGGAGGCAGGAGTACATGACACCGGGGCGAGAAGGGAGGCGGGCAGGCAAACAAACCCGCAGTCCGATGGGGCGTTTTGGGGACGGTGTCAGGCCTGATCTTAAAGGTAAGGGCAGACTACGATGGTCTGCGTGGGGGAGGGGCACGCTGACCTCCATAACAGAAAAAGGAACGTTCCATCTGCTGGGAGAAGAACGGGGGGAAGGGACTGAGCCCGAAGTGTGGCTAGGAGGCTGTCACAGGGGCACAGGCGGGGGCGTGTGTGTGTGAGCTGACACGGAGGTGCGGCCGGCCGCGGATGAATGGACGCACGCGACAGCTGGAGGGAGCGCCGGACACACGACAGTTCTCCATCGACAGGTGCGCGGACTAAAGAAGGGGCTCTCGGCCTCATCTCCTCCTCCTTTCATCCGCGCTGCTGGATTTCTACTTCTACAGTGTGGCTGAGAGCACCCTGCCTGCAAGATAACGTCCGTATTTCCCAGAATGAGGGTCTCCCAAACCTCGGCACTGTCCTCCAGCTTCCCAGTCCTTCCCTGTCACGGCCACGCCATGGGCAGCCCTCCTCGAAGCAGCGCTTGGCCGCCGCCCCCGACCAGCTCCCTCACTCCGTGTCTGCTGGGACTACTGTCCCTCCGCTCGCCGGCCCCGTCTACTCACCCTTCCAGGCTGGTTGGAAATGTCTGACCTGGAGCCGCTCTCATCCCCCGGTCTCCTCTTTCCCCAGCAGCATATTTTCTCAAGAGCTTACAGACTGATGAGGAAAGGCACTGGGACATTGCAACCAGTCTCATAAAATGAGTGTGAGAATGCAACGCGTACAGTTATCATATTCTCTATTTTTTTCTGCCCTCCTTTTCTGCAACAGATCAGAGGCTGAGTCAATGTTCCATCAGTGATGTTAGGGCATCTTTTCGGAGGGCTATTAGGAAAATGGGCTCCTTGAGCCAGCATGGGGCGGATTCAGGAAGGTCTGTTTTCCCAGCGTCATTTTCTAATTGAAAATGTACCAGAATCATCATCTCATCTGTTGGATTAAGACTCAAGCTATTTGTCATTCAGTTGCCTTGGAAACAGAAGGAATTTAGCTTTCTTGATCTGCTATCTTTTGGGAATGTACAGTTCACCTTGGGCCCTGGAAGGCAAGGCCCGGCTCCCTTTAAAATGGGTGGGTATGTTTTACATCCACCGCAAACACAGGGCTGGGGGGTGCCTTGAACGTTTACCTTGTTGCTGAGTCAAATGCCAAAATATCTCAAAGGTTTTGACTTGCATTGTGGCAAAGGAAAGGCATGGAGAACCAAGTCTGATCTTCAGTTCATACTGTCCGGTCTTCTGTCCTTAGTGACAACTCCCACACTCAGCCTTGAAATCGAAGACTGCCACCTTCACTGGGGATGCGTTTCCCTTTCGAGTGCCACTCCAGGAGGGGGCTCACGGTCTGAGTGTGGGCTCACCTCTGAAGCCTAGAAGCAGAGCTTTGACCAGTGGCTGGGACATGTGCACGGACGCGACCGCGGTCCCCTGGAGGCGGCCACAGGGTAGTTAAATGAGGCCACTTTGTTCAAAGTGGGATCTCGAAGCCCCTTTTCTGAACTGCCTTCCGGAGTCCTCTATCGGGGCCCTGGATCAAATGAGTCTTCACGGCTAGAGGAATTCTTTGCACATCCTACACTCAGTGTTTTCCTGCCTTGCTCTCCCTGCTTTCACGTCAGTAATGAAGTGAGAGATCAGAGGCCTCTACCCCCAATCACACCCAAACCACAAAGGGCCATGTCTGTGCGTGCCTGTGTGTGCACGTGTGTGTTCATGGGCAGAGAACACAAAGGAAAGAGGCCAACTGGTGGGGGCAACCTGCTGGAGGGGGGAGCCCTCTTATTCCCAGCATGAGACAGACCACGTGAGGCCCACTTTTGGAACAGAGGTATTGCCACAAATAAAAAATAAATAAATAAATAAATAAATAAATAAGTAAATAAAAAGGGGCCAAGAGGCTGAGGAAAGCTCAACTAGTTGCATAATGTCTGTGTTTTTAAGTTTGTTCTTACTGACAACAATTTGTATTATATTAATTCATTATTTAAGAGGATGGTTTTATGCTCATTTTAAACTACTGTTCGCTCACTAAACAATTGTCTAGGGGGAAAAAACCAAAAAAACCAATGTGATTCCATAGAAGACATGAGTAGTTTGATTTGCTTATATAAAAAAAAATGTGAATTATAAAAGACTTTTCAGAATAAAGAAAATGTATTCCTCTTAAGTACATTCATTACACTGGATCCAGAGCGCCGCCTATTAAAAGCCTTGTTTTAATTACTGTACAGATGTGTAATTAGCGTTTTAAATTGTATGTCTAAGCAACATTACCCTCTGCTTAGATTACAATCACATTTCCTTTTTTTTTTTTTTTTTAAGAAAGCTGTCAGTCTACTGAGTTTACAAACCTACTGCTAACTTACCACATACTGGTTTAGAAGCAGGGGTCGGCCAACTTACTTTAGAGTGCTGGACTGTAAGCACCTTAGGCTTTGCAAGACAGTCTCTCACAATTACTCCTTCCTCTGGGGTATAAGAGTAGCTGACAGCAATACATACACGAATGAAGGGGGCTGTGTTACAATAAAACTTTATTTAAACCTTTTTTTAAAAAAACAGGTTGTAGGCTGGACCTGACCTGTGGTCTGCACTTTGCTAATCCTGATTTAGGGAAAGCAGGCTCTCTTGTCCCCGGGATCTTTTCAGCACAAACTTAAAATCAGTGGTGACGTGTGATGTGAAGTCTGTTTCTTTTATAAAAAGAGGTGTTGGTTTCACTCTTATTTTGAAAAATAAATATAGCTTCATTCAAGACAGAAATAATCAGAAGGAATCAATATTGACGCTGATCCCAGCATCAACAATTGCTTAGACTTTTCCATTTGGATGTACACGTGTGTTCGTAACGCTCTTTATTAACAAATACTCGAGCCCTTCCAATGCGCTTACGACCTGTGCTGGGGAGAGGCTGGAACAAACTCCATCAAACTAAGTCCTCCTGAGGCTCCTGCTCCGGAGGAGTCCGAATGCTTTCACTGCCTTGTTCGCTGTAACCCCGGCACTGAGCCAGGCCCGGGGCCCAGGAGGTGTTCGAAACATCTTTGTTGGCTGACTGAATCGCTACCTCCTATCTGACACCTCTGAAGTGAATCCTTTTCTTCCCCTCAAACTTAATTTCTCCTTCTGCCTTCATTGCTTCTATTTATAACATTGTTTTCTCAGGTTTAAAACCCCGAAGTCATCTTTTGTGACAGCTCACGGATTCATCCCTTCACTCCGTCCTACACGTTCTAATCACTGTAATCTTCCTACAACTCGGTTCTGATTCTGTCAGTCCTCGCTCATAACGCCTGCGGAGTCAGCCTGTACTTTCACAAGCAAAGCCCACTGTTCTTCCATGTGGAAAGCACCCACGGGGCCCAGACTCCCCTGTCCTCTCTCTCTCTTTCGGACTTTCCCCTGTTGGTCCCAGCCGGGTCCCTCTCACAGCTCTCCTACCCTGTGACACACACGCGTGCGCGTACACACACACACACACACACTGAAATCCTCCCTCACTACCCTGGACGACCTGCCTTTTTCACAGACTTGGAGGATTTGGTAAGTGAATTTCATCTCCATTTCAAAACACCAATAGGACCAAGTTCGCCCACCTCCTCCGTGGAGACTGACCATGTCCTGTTAGCACCTGGGATTTACAGCTCCTTTGCCCTTGTCACTTGCCACCGCGGCAGGCTGAAATCTACACACTGTTGATCCTCGGTGCAGAAACGTGACTCCCTTTTCCCTCTGAACAAGCTCCCATTTGTCCCAGAGCTGCGTCTGCTGGGCCTGAAACTTTCTTCCATTTTGTTCAGAGTCTAGTGCTTTTCCTGTTAGAGTCGACTCTGTCCCCAGGAGGAAAACGCTCTGTTGTTGAGAGCGTCTTTTCCCCAAGCAGAACCGGGGTCATCGGCAAGCCCCGAGTGCCATAGTGCTCAGGTCAAGGGCAGTCCAAGGCCCGAGCAATAAGGTCCACACCCCTCTCAGCCCTTCTGGTCCTGAGACCCTCTTCCGAGCCTCTGACCCTCTGGGCCCTTCTGCAGGAATGCTGTGGAAACATCTGAAGTCCCAAAGGCTGAGGGCAAGTGGAAGTCTCCTGCTGCCGTGCTGCTTTCCTACACCGCGGCTTGGGTCCCCCCCAGAATTCCACATGGGAACAGTCACCAACCCCTTCCTGGAGTTTTCATGTCTCCTACCGCCCTGGCTGAAGCTCAGGGAGGGGGTTACGGGGGGAGCAAACAGCAAGCAAACCCCAAACTCATCCCGTCTGAATCTCTCAACTCTCTGATTCTTGTTCCATCTTTACATTTCTTTTGAAAATTCACAAAATCTGCTCTTGGGTTCTCTCTGGATTCCTGCCTGCTCTCTGGTCCATCTCCAAGCTGTGGTGTGGGGACCCCATGGGTCTTTGCCCACCTATATCACAGCCTGGCTTTTTAAAAGCGAGGAGTCTTGCTGGCATACCCAAACCCACCAACTATTTTTAAATGTCGGTTTGACACTTAAAGCTAAGCAATGATTTCCCCTCATTCTGCCCCCCCCCCTTAAGAAACAAATAACTTGGCCATCCAGGGGGAGGAGGCTACCAGTGTGTGCCTTGCAAGGCTGCTAGATAAATGCAGGACAGGACACCCAGTTAAACATGAATTTCAGGGGCGCCTGGGTGGCTTAGTGGGTTAAAGCCTCTGCCTTTGGCTCAGATCATGATCCCAGGGTCCTGGGATCAAGCCCCCCATCGGGCTCTCTGCTTAGTGGGGAGCCTGCTTCCTCCTCTCTCTGCCTGTCTCTCTACCTACTTGTGATCTCCATCTGTCAAATAAATAAATAAATAAAATTGTTACAAAATGTGAATTTCAGATAAACAACGGATTGATTTCTAGTGTAAGTATGTCCAAAGTATTGCACAGATCACTGCTTATCTGAAATTTAGATTTAACTAGAGAGTACATATTTTAAAGGATTAACACAAATAACTATTAATTCTAATTTCCCAGTTTCTCAGTTGCGGTCACAATGAGAACCCTGAGTAAAAACAGCCATCTCGGGCGCCTGGGTGGTTCAGTGGGTTAAGCCGCTGCCTTCGGCTCAGGTCATGATCTCAGGGTCCTGGGATTGAGTCCCCCATCGGGCTCTCTGCTCAGCTGGGAGCCTGCTTCCTCCTCCCTCTTTCTGCCTGCCTCTCTGCCTACTTGTGATCTCTCTCTGTCAAATAAATAAATAAAATTTAAAAAAACAAAACAACAACAACAAAAAAACCCAGCCATCTCCAGTAGCTGATGCTCACTGGGAATGAGTTTCATGTTTTCAAAATTATGGTCCTCTTTATACCACATTGAACTATTAAAAAGTAGAGTAGATAAAGGGACGATCCCATGCGGCAATCTCTTTAATGGAGGAGTATAGTTTTCCGCTATCACTTTACTAATTTAAGGACGATGCAATTATTTTATACTCATGATTCTAAAATATTAATTTATAAATAATTATATACTGTTGAATTTGTTTTGCATTTTGCTTTCATCACAAAAATGGATATCAAGACAGTTTTTATTCTATAATTCTCATTGGTAGCACAACCTCAGAGTGACTGAGAAATTAGAATTGATGCTATTTTCATTTAAAAGTATTTTTAATATGCAAATATATGAAGATATACATTTATAGCAAACACAGAAAACTCAGGGAGTAATGGGTTTTTGTAGCTGAGCAATGAAAATACACAGCTTTTGAACTTTTCCTCTTTCCCCATCTGTTCTCAGCCCATGCACCTGCCCTGCTCCTTGATCACCAGCTTCCTGGGTTTTCCTCAGTGAGAGAACAAGAGCAGTCCCCCTCTCTTCAGCAGACTGTCCGACCCTACTACATCTGTACTCATCTGCTCAGCCATTTCTTCCATTAAAATGGATAAAGTGTCCCAGTTTCCTTTTATTCCACTAAACCCATCCCTTCTCCCTGATGCAAGGACCATACCTTTTAATCCTGCTTCTGGGGGCATTCCCACCAACATTAAAATATGCTGTAAGGGGCGCCTGGGGGGCACTCAGTGGGTTAAGCCTCTGCCTTTGGCTCAGGTCATGATCCCAGGGTCGTGGGATCGAGCCCCACATTGGGTTCTCTGCTCAGCAGGAAGCTTGCTTCCCCTGCTCTCTCTCTCTGCCTGCCCCTCTGCCTACTTGTGACCTCTCTCTCTGTCAAATAAAAATATAAAATCTTTTTTTAAAAAGTGCTGTAAAATATCTTACTTGCAATAAAACACAGCAAGAAAATATATACACACAGACATACAAACCCTCTTGACCCCATGCCTCCTTGTAGATACTGTCCCATTTTCTTTTCTTTGCCCTCATTTAGAGCAGAATTCCTAGAAATGTCCATGAGGATAACGGCATCAATCATTACAGCAAACACCTATATGATGCCAGGCACTGTTCTAAGTGTTTTGCATATATTAACTTAATTATTCCACGTGGAAATCCTCTAAGTGATCATAATGAAGGGCTGTTATTATCCTCATTTTAGATCTGACCAAACTGAATCACAAAGAGGTGAAATGACTAGTCCAAGGTCATGCCAGCCAGGACCCAGATGAGCTGAGGACGGCACTAAGGGGGCTCACATGCTCTCAACAGCACACTCTACTGCGTTTCTGAATTTTATAATCACTTGATGTCTGTGCTCCTCATCTAGATTTTGGTGAATCCAAGAAATGGGAGTTTTAGCACCTCATGCTCTCTCCCCTCCATAACCCATGCTGCAAAATCAAACGGTTGATATTTTATAATTAAAAAAGAAAGAAAAAAACAAACAAACAAACAAACAAAAAATTCAAAAGGTCGATCCTTGGTCCTCATCATACTGGTCTTGCCAGCAGCATGTGGCACTTAGGATTACTTCCTCCTCCCTTAGCTACTTTTTTCTCTTGCCTTTCAGAACACAGCACTCTCCTAGGTCTCCTCCTTCACTCTGGACACCTCCTCGGGGTTTTCTTGGTTGGATTCTCTTCTCAAAACTTTTACAAGCTGAGAACTGGCTCTGGCACATCCTCTCTTGCTTGTCAAGAGAGTCTCGAGTCTGTTGGGATTGACATGCTGATGACTCACCACGTTTTTTCTCCCCAGCCAACCTACCCCCGAGCTCCAATTTCACACCTCCACTTAGATACAAAGTGGCATCTCAAAATGGACAAGCCCCAAACTGCTTCCACACGTCTGCTGTCCCTGCCTTCCAACCTGCAGATCTCCTGGAATTTCCCATCTCAGCAAGCAGAACTCTTGCTCTTCTCAGCCACTCAGGACAAAACCCACTCCAGTGGTAACATCTTGCCTTCTCCCTTTTTCTAAAACCCCAAATTCATGTCATCGGCAAATCCTATGGGTTCCACCTTCAATAAACTAGTTCAGATCTACCAGTCAGGTTTGTGCCTCAGGACTCTTGCACTCCCTCTCCCTCCAGCTCTAAGACGCTTCCCCAGACACCTGTTGGATGATACCACCTCTTATTTGGGTCTCTATTCAAATGTCACTTCCACGGAAAGGCTTTCCCCCACCACCCTGTGAGAAGTAGCAAACTTCTTCGTTCTCAATCTCCTGGTCCCAGTTTACTTCCTTCAGAACATTCTCTCTACCTGTATTTCTTTGTTTAATGTCGCTTTCCCCAGACACTATAATGTGAGCTCCAGCAGAACAGAAACTGTGTCTATTTCCAAATACCTGGAACAAAGCCAAGTCCATGGTTGATGCTTGATAAGCATCTGTCAAATACAGTTAAATACTTACACCGTGATTCTCTGTGATAAACCATATTTTTAGGAGTATACAAAATAGGGGTGCCTGGGTGGCTTAGTGGGTTAAAGCCTCTGCCTTCATTCAGCTCAGGTCATGATCTCGGGGTCCTGGGATCGAATCCCGCATTGGGCTCTCTGCTTGGTGGGGAGCCTGCTTCTTCCTCCTCTCTCTCTCTCTCTGCCTGCCTCTCTGCCTACTTGTGATCTCTGTCAAATAAATAAATAAAATATTTTTTAAAAGAGTATGCAAAAAAATCCTGAGGAATTAAAATGTATTTTCAATAGACATGCCATTTAAAAGTAATCCTTCCAAGCCATTCACAAATTATTTTTGTGTGACAAATCACAGATTAAGTCCACTGCTATATTTAATTTCTCATTATTTCAATTTTCTTCAATTGATCAGAATATTTTAGTATATCATATTTTACTCAGCATGGCTAGTGTGTGTCCTATTTCCACAAAGCCATCAGGTCTGCGGCCCCACAAACAGAAGCCACATGTGTGTGCGCGCACACGCACACACACACACACACACACACACACACACTCGCACTGAGCGGATCCTTCAGGGCACTCACAAATCGCCTTTGAAATGGCCTGCGCTGTTCTGCATGGAGTTGATATTCAAGCCCCATAGTCACAGGCATCACTAAATCACCTTCAACTGGCATGGTCAGTCCACTTACAAGAGAAGCAAATCTCAAAAGGAAGCTACATTCAAGGTCAAATACAATATTTTATGTGACTCTTTTTTCTTTGGTTTTGTAAATTCAGTTGACAGGTTTGGGCAGGAATAGAGTTTTTTGGAGGGATATTAATATATTTCACTTCTGCTCCCATGAGAAAAGTTGCTTCATTTTTTGTTTGTTTGTATTTTTGCCAGGTTTTTTGTTTATCTAAATATTGTTGCCCTCACATAAACTAGTGACTGAGTTAAGACTTTAAAAAACCTCCGTGGGTGGAAAAAACAGTACACAACACTGAACGTTTAATCAGCCCAAGAAATGAAACGGAAAATTATCTCGAGGTGAAACTAAAAAAAGGCAATCTTTGATCTTCTGAAATTCTGAAAAGTGGCATCAGTTCTGAAGATGAAAGAAACAGAACTTAACACAGTTTCATGCAATCTGTCTTTTAGCTTGATGAAATGAAGATGCCTTCTAAGTCTCATGCAGTAAAAGATATCTCCCATGTGAAAAGTCGTATCTAATATCCCTTTTTCCCCCTCAAATAAATGCAGGGATCAACAATGCATCCTAAAAATCATTTGTGTTATTTTCCTAACACATGTAACATAAAACTAAAATGGGAATGTGTCCACCACGAAGCAAAAGAGAATTAAAACACTTTAAACTATCCAAAAAATAGACATAAAAATGGATAATATTTTTAAAATTGGGATTTTCTACAATGTCTGTTGCTGCATTAAAAAGAGTAAAAAAGGTATTTACTCTTCCATTTTGGTCACTTGCAGATGTATATGATAATAAAGGCTGTTACTTCAAATCAGCATTGCACTTTATAGAAGGCCTACTATGCTCCCCATGGTGGAGGCCGGCCCAGCTGTCATCTGGTTTACCACCCTGCTTTGCCCAGAGGACAGGGACTTCTGGAGACATCTTTAAAGGCTTAAGCAACAATTGTCAAGCCAGAGACAACTGCTAGGGTTTACTGCTCATCGTACAATCTTTCCCATCATGCCTGCACATACTGCCATTTAAGAACATCCTGGGATACTGCAAAAGACATCCAGAATTATGGCCTTATCACCACAAGACATTTTGATAATGATGTAATAAAAATAGGAGGTTGGGATTAGGAGAAGTTCGTAAAACCGGTAAAGGAATACAGCTGAAAGAGAAATGATAGGAAGCGTGAGGTCACAGACTGTCTTGCTGCAAAGATGGTAGAAAAATCCCAACTCCCGCCCCTCCCGATACACAAGCACTGGGTTAGGACGGGGTCATAGGTTAAGAGATTCTAAACAGGGAAGGTTGGCTCGTGGCACTGTCCTCGCATGTCTGATGGGAAAGCAGAGGCCAGCTTCCAGATTCCAACCCCATTTCTACACTCTCTGTCTCTGTCTCTCTCTCTGTCTGTCTCTCTCTCTCTCTCTCTCTCACACACACACACACACACACACACACACACACACACACACACACACACACACACTGCGCCCCCTGGTGGCACCCGTCCTGCCCTCCCCCACCCCTTCTGCATCTCCCATAGCAGATAACTTGTGCTTCCTCCGTGGTGCATCACACCTTTTGAGGGAAACTCATTGTGAGCCTGACTTAGGAATCATCCTTCCTCGTGCCGTTAGCTCCAGAATGTCTCCCCCACCTCCCAAGCTCATTAACGCTCCTGCCCAAACTCCCAGAGCAGCCGTGCTTAGCATTTTCACAGCGTGTATTACAGGACCGAAACTGGAGATCTGTCATTTCCCACAGACATCCCGAAGTTTCTTGAAGATGTGGATACATCTTACTCATCTCTGTAATTTTAATGTTACCACAGTATTTGCTGCAGAAAATCTCTTGACATAATGAAGGCGTAGTTGCATAATAATATTATATAATAAGCACTTGTGAATTGCTTCCAAAAAAGATTGGCGACAGACATAAATACATTATCCCACATGAGAGTTTCATTGAAGTGTCATTTGTGTATATATAAAGGCGGCAGAGTTACACTGGGGTGATTAATGTTTTCAGTATTGTAAGGAATCACTCAATGATATGTATTTTGAGTGGCCTCGCGAATGCATTTACTATGTAAGCTCTTTTCATTTTGACAGCTATAGGATAAAAAGGTATTTTAATATAAGCAAGAGACTTAAAAATGTGCATGGTAGAAGACAAAATTTATATTCAAAGTCCAAATAAGTTTCTATCAAAGTATGAGTGTTCTCCTTTGGCTGGAGACAAAGCACATGTACATTTTTTTTTTTTTTGAGTGAATGAAGTACTTTAAAAATCTCCTCTGTGAACCCACTCTGTGTATGTGCCTACTCTTCTGCCCCAAGAGAAGGCTACAGAGTATTCTGTTAAAAGGGTTACTTGTACAGTTACAAATTAGAGGACACAAAGTAACACAGTCTTTAGTTTTGTGGCCAGAAGTTGACAATTTTTGTCCCTGGTATAGTTTATTTCACGGATATGGGAGGCACCCTCTTAGCACAGGTGATTTATTTCTGATTTCTTTTTCACACACAGACTCTTAAATTCAAAGCCTCTCCAAAGTCATTGAGTCACATGACCCATGAAGGCAAACTAATAGCCAGGGAAGAATCACTCTGCCAGGTGCAAGAAGCAGGAAGCAGGAAGCAGGTAACCGACTAGGCTGTCCTCCCCTCCACCCGGCCGCAGTCGGGGCGTTTAGAATGGATCCGTCCCCCTCGTTTCTGAACTCGCCCTCCAGGAAGAAAACTTCCCGTCCTGGCAACTCACTGAGAGCCTCGGATAAGGCTCCCGGTTGATACTTTCACTTCATGTGATTCATCCAAATATTTCATGCTTTGTGTTTGCGTGTCCTTACCTTTAAGAGAGTTTGAGAGGATGAGAGACAAGAAGGAAAGTTCTCTTTCAGATTCAAATATTTTAAGATAGCTCTCGGTTTCTCTTCTGTAGGAGAAGGAACGGTTTCAAGAAGGGGTCTCTTGCTGGCTTGGACTTTGAGGGTGGTCCTCTCACACACCATGGTGAATTTGGGGAAGAGAATCATGAGTTCTCCATACTGTTCTATTGTTAAGAAAGTATGAAGGTTGTCAAATGAAAGATTGAGGAAAGTGATGTGCCAAAGAACCTATAAGGCTGCCTGTACCATTGGTAAATGGATCCAGACAGGGGCAAGAAAGAAGTTCTTAGGGAAGACCATGTTAGTTTAAAGAATATAATGTTGACTCTTGGATGGTCACACTTGATGACCACCACTTGATGCCTCCTCCACACTTTTTCTTACACATAAGAAACTTTTTCAAGGGCTTTTTTGAAATAAACATATGGCATACCTATGAACATCTCCTAATGTTTGAATCGAATTACTTCGTTAAAAACCTAAATTGTATTAGTTTGTCATCATGCAATCTCAATAAAAATATGATGGTTGTTAATGGTCCATCTTTTCAATGTGCTGACCAACATTCCTTTTTTTTTTTTTTAAAGAGAGTGCAAGCACATGAGCAGGGGAGGGGCAGAGGGAGAAGCAGGCTCCCCGCTGAGCAGGAAGCCCAATGTGGGACTTGATCCCAGGACCCTGAGATCATGACCTGAGCCGAAGGCAGATGCCTAACTGACTGAGTCACCCAGGCGCCCCTTTTGACCAACGCTCTTAGTATTTTCCAGAATTTTTTTCCCTAAAAGAGAAATCTCAACCATACTGGTCTCTTGTCTCCAGAATCAATCTTTGTGCATGTTTGTGTAAAAACTGGGCATTTGCCGAGTCTCTGTTCCTTTGGAACATCTTCTTTGTGCTTCAAGATTTCTCAAATCCTGTAAGGCTCTGGGTTTTTCTCTTTCTTCTTCCGTTCTCCCTTCCCTCAGACACAACTGCAGATTTCGGCAGCCCCTCCAGGGGGAGCACAGAGAGAGGCAAAAGAGATTATACTTGAAATTGGAAGCTGGTTTGAATCTTCCAGAAGGAAAAGAAGGGGTGGGCAAGAGGACTACGGAGAGGTGAGCTTGGGAAAAAGTCATGCTGTAAGGACATGTCACCTCACGTAACGGCAGTATGCTGGACCACGTGGCAGACGGGTCGGGGAAGCCGGGGGTGGGGGGGGCAGGGTTAGACGCTTGGATGGGACATAGTTTTATTTCAGAGTGCGGATTAACTCTGTAGGTGACAAAGCATGAGTGGAAGCTCCCAAGAAGGCGAATGCCACAGTCAAGTTAGTTTTGAAGATGGTGTTTCTGGTGTGGCGTGGCGGCGGGGGGGGATGCCTCAAACTGAGTGAGATGGGGCGTGTGGGACCAGGTGAGAGGCTTCGCATCCTTCTGGGTAAGTGATAAGTGATGACAAGGGGCAGTGGGAGTGGACCAGGACCTCTGGAGATATTGCAGAGATAAAGTCCATGGCCAGTGTTGTCGTTTGTGAGGAGGAGGAGGAGGAGGATTTGACCACCACGCTGAGGTTTTTAGCTTAGGAAGTGGAAGGCTACATAGGGTGCAGACACAAGGAATCAGAACAGATTTTGGGTCTTTAGAGATGAAATATGATGCTTTCTAAGTGCCTGGAGCAATTATCCAGTAAGCGCAAATCTAGCACTCGGGAGAGGGGCTGGCACTGGGGACAGAACCTGGCAGGTGGGCTTTGGTAACAGCAAGAAGCACGTGGCAGCACAGAAACCTGACTAGCAAGGATCAAGGTCCAAGAACAGGATTCCAGCCCCCAGAAAGGAATGACGCCCGAGATGCTGCAGAAGCACCTTGCCTTACGGGCGCTGAGATGTGCTGTTGTGTTTTCAAGGTGTGGCTCAGGCCCAGGGAAACATGCCGTCACCTGGTTATTGGAAGTAAGGGATAAAATGGAAATTGACAATGCAGAAAAGGCCAGGTCCTAGGTGACAGGTGGCCCCGCGTGATGCTGGGTCCTTGCAATATGAGGACGAGGATCTTAGATATTTTCTGACTCAGGACTAGACAGACACAGGGTCTGCAGGAGGCTAAACCTCCCAGTAGGAGGCAGATTAATGCTGGAAGCATTTTACAGGTAATCTTCCCGCATCAGGTTGAAATCCTACAGGATAATACCAACATGCAACACTCACTCCCTGCATAGGGTCCAACCTTTTCTAAGTGACAGCCTGCCCGTCGTTCTCTGCCACTTGAAACAGCATACGAACTGTATAGAGCATATATTAAAAAGCAACTGCATGCCCTTTTCTGTTGTTACAACTTACTGAAGAGACTTTTCCCATCAACTGCAATGATCACAGAAAGAAAGCGTTCTCTCCACAGGCATTAACAGTCTAGGAAGGATTTGGGACTGTTTCCCTATGCTTCTCTTTTTTCTCACAACGATGAGAAAACTCAAATGGTGGCTCTCCTAACAGGGCTGGGGGCACATCAGGTTACTGGCAGGGGAGAATTCTGGCTTTCTTGAAAAGATGCAATGCCCCACACTTCTCGGCCCGAGGGCAGCCTGCCACTGCTGTGCCCATGGAGAGGGTAACAGGATGGGGAGACTATAGTTGGCCCATTGTTTAAAAAGAAATCCACACATCCTCATGTGCTGTGTATTAATTGAAAGAAACCATTTGTTTTGCGGCTAAAATAGTTTGCTTCTGAAATTTGCTACGAAATGGGTGCTGATTTCTCAGAAAACTGGGGCCAAGTTTAATTTTTTCAGCTTTCAAACTAACACATGATCCTTTTTTTCTAAAGAGTGAAAGCCTTAAATGGAAATCAAAGTCTGAGGCACAAGAACTCACCCTCTTTGCCTGAACTAGTGTTTAACAAGAGCCGACACTAGGCATTTCCTTTCTTCTGAGAAACTGGTTCAGGGGTCAAGTCTAATGGAAGTCTTCAGAAGTTTTATTTTCCTTTGCAGGCTTAATGAAAGGCTCTGAGCTTGACCCAGTAAAATTGAGATTATGAAGCACTCTCTGTTGTTGAAGAAACCTCCACGGTCTTTCTCTTTAAAATAACCATCTATTGGAGATTAAAAGAGAGCACCTTGATATTTCACTGGAACAACACATAGGGGAGCCTGGGTGGCTGAGTCCTTAAACATCTGTCTGCGGCTCCGGTCGTGATCCTGGGGTCCTGGGATCAAGGCCCGTAGTCAGGCTCCCTGCTCAGCGGGAAGCCTGCTTCTCCCTCTCCCATTATCCCCCCGCCCCCCGCGCTGTGTCCCCTCTCTTGCTGTGTCTCTCTCTCTCTGTCAAATAAATAAATAAAATCTTAAAAAACAAACAAAAACCAACACATAAACACATCCGCCCTACCCAGATGACCTCTATCCTTTATTTCCTATGCCCATGAGCGTCTAACTGTGAATTTCTTCTTTTGCTTTGAGTCACTATGGTGTTGTCAGGACACAGCTGATCAAAACAGGGGGTTACTGATGCATACAAAATCTGATAGGTTGCTATTAAACATGAAACACCATTTTATGGAAATGCATCCCTTAATGAGATGGATGTGGGGTTTTAAAAATTAAGTTTATGAATCCACAAGTGAATATTGTTTTGCTAGAATGAGACAGGTCAGCACTAATCTTTCTATTGCCGGCTTTTATAGATGCAAGGGTGGAGAAACTTGGTTCATAGAAATGAGCCATGAGGCTCTGAATGAGAAGGTTGGCCTTTATTTGTAGAGAAGGTGATGAGAAACCGTGAGAGCTGAGGGTACAAGGCAGAATGGGTAAAGAGCCGATAGATGTTGGCGAAAAATGAGTGTCTTGAAATTGGTTGCCTTGGAATGTTCAGTGAACTCACCGCAGGGACACGCCATCTCAGCCTGAAAGCCAACGGCCCAGAATTGGGGGATACGACTGCAATTTCAAAGCCCAGAAAGCAACATGATTAGAGAGAAGAAACTACCGCTTCCTTCCAGGTGAGTCTTTCTCTCTCTTCCCTCCCAAGGGCTCTGATTAGCCGTGTGGCCCCACCCTGCAGGGCCCCACGCTCCCTAATAGCTAAACCCCAGATTCTTCACTGGGGGGATGCAACCTCTGCAACCGTATGTGAGAAATATTAAGGCGCTTTCTTAATGAGGCAGAAAGAAAGTACTTGGACGGCACTGACCTTCTGATTGGGGCTCCTGAAACTTCAACGTGACATGCATATAGCTTATTAAAGTGAAGATTCTGGGCAGTAGGTCTTGGATTCTACATTTTTTTTTTCCTATTTCTAAGTACATTTCTTTCTTTCTTTTTCTTTTTTTTTTTTTTAATTTCTTTTCAGCATAACAGTATTCATTGGTTTTGCACCACACCCAGTGCTCCATGCAATCCGTGCCCTCTCTAATACCTACCACCTGGTTCCCCCAATTCCCACCCCTCACCCCTTCAAACCCCTCAGATTGTTTTTCAGAGTCCATAGTCTCTCATGGTTCACCTCCCCTTCCAATTTCTCTCAACTCCCTTCTCCTCTTCATCTCCCCTTGTCCTCTATGCTATTTGTTATGCTCCACAAATAAGTGAAACCATATGATAATTGACTCTCTCTGCTTGACTTATTTCACTCAGCATCATCTCTTCCAGTCCCGTCCATGTTGCTACAAAAGTTGGGTATTCGTCCTTTCTGATGGAGGCATCATACTCCATAGTGTATATGGACCACATCTTCCTTATCCATTCATCCGTTGAAGGGCATCTTGGTTCTTTTAAGATTTTATTTATTTATTTGACAGACAGAGATTACAAGTAGCCAGAGAGGTAGGCAGAGAGAGGAAGGGAAGCATGCTCCCTGCTGGGCAGAGAGCCGGGGGGCTTGATCCCAAGTCCCTGGGATCATGACCTGATCTGAAGTCAAAAGCTTTAACCCACTGAGCCACTCAGGCGGCCCGGATTCTACATTTTTAAGAGCTCCACACTGCACTGTGAGGCTGGGGCGTCCTCTGGGATGTGCTTCGGCTACTGAGAAGGGTCTTGAATCAGTCCCCATGCCAGAGAGGTGTGCAAGGCTGAGCGTGCCTGGTGTGCCCACCTGGTTTGTACGGAAGCACTCACAGAGACACCATCAAAGCTCTTCCTGGCTCGCGACGGAGCACAAAGAGCTATGACTGTGTTGAGGGATCGCAGGCTCGAAGGAGAAGCATCGACTGAAGTGCGTCAGGGACCCGATGTGGCTGAACATTGCATTAGATCTGACAGAGGTCAAGGGCAAAGAGAGGGGAAAGATCAAGGCTCTGAGCAAGTCTGAGCAACAGTGGCAGGATCTGTTCCGAGGACCTCTGCTCGCGGAGACAGGTTCAGCAGGAGGAAAAAGGAGACATTACGGGGATCTGGCTATGGATGGGGGAGGGGCAGAAATGCTGATTATCTTTGAAAGACAAACTGAAAATTTTGACGTTTTAACGTGGGCTGCAGCCTCTCATTATTCCAATACTCAGATAATAAATGACCAAAAGAAAATGCTCCCCGAAAAGAGTCTGTGAAAACAATCTACGAGACAGTGATGACATAAGTCATGTTACATCTCACGCTTTAGACGCCGTGGTTACATGAATAAAGTCAGTCTCCATGTTCTGACAGAAAGCACCAGCAAGACAAATTATGTGAATAAAAGAAAATTGCCTAATGATAAAGATGTAATACAATTATTGTAAAAATAAAAAATAAGGGGAATCGATCCCGGTGGAGAATTTAAGAAAAAGTAGGTGATATTTTCATAAATCTATACTGTGATTTGTAAAAAGTGAGTTTACATTTTGCTGCTCATGTTATCAACTGTATTGGACACCTGTGTTCCTAAATTCAGAATTCTGAGCAAATACAAGAAAACTCAAAATCTGCAAAAGTCAAATGATCCTATCATGGCACCAATTTTACCATAATAATAAAAAGCCCATTCGTAAGGTCAGATATGACTAGCACCTTAATGTCAAGGCTTGATTTCTAACTTCTGCAATAAAGCAGATGTGGTATTTGTGAAAAGTTTCTCACTATAGATTAGTGATGCAGATCTTAATGTGCACAGAAATCATCTGGCGTCTTATTAAAATACAGATCCCTCTGCGGTATGTACACTTCTAACCAGCACCAAGGTCCTGGACCACACTTTAGATGGCAAAGCTCTACAGAAGATGCTAGAAAGTTTCACCACAGCCTGAACATTTCTTTTCTCCCAATTCTGGAAACCAGGAATCCAAGGTTGAGGTGTCGGTGGGTTTGGTTTCTTCCAAGGCTTTTCTTTCCTCGGCTTGCAGATGGCTACCTCCTCACTTTGTCCCCACGTGGTCCTTTCTCTTAGAAGAACACCAGTCAGTCATACTAGAGTAGGACCCCAACCCGATGGCCTCCTTTTAATGCAATCATCTCTTCAGTGAACTCCTCTCTCCAATATGGTTACATTCTGAGGCCTTGGGGGTTGGGACTTCAACATTTGAATGGGGTTGGGGGGGGATACCTACTTTATTCTAAAACAACCATCCTGAGCAAGTTTGATTTCAAGGTACTGCAGAGTGACCCGCAATTGGAGAGAGGTGCAGAGAGAAGATGGGCAGAAGGGCAGAAGCTGGGACAGGAGCGTCCCTGGCAGTGAGTGCTGAGACACACGAAGGAGAGGAGAAAAGAGATCCGGGAAAGCAGAGACGGGGAAGAAAGACCCCACACCGCAAAGCCCTGTGCGAGGGCCCAGCGAACACGTCCTGGTGCCCTGCTCAGAGTTCCTGCTGTGGCCCCAAAGCAGCTTTTGTATCCGTCTCCGTGATGTGTTTTTCAATGAGACCTGCTGGCTGGGGCTGTGGCGGCAGCTTCCTGTGTCTTCCACAGCCCTCTAGAAGCTTACAAGCTCCTATTGACTGCGATCACCACAGCGCAGTTTTATTTGTAGCAGTTTGTGAGCTCTCATGTTGGGGAATGAGCTCATGTTGCATGTTACATACAAGCACTTCAGTAGACGGCTTGGACAATCTGCACATGCCATGCCAAGGTATGGGGGGTCCTGCTATATGTTGCAAGCTTTGCCTTCATTTTTATTAAAGCAACAGGAGCTCCTTTCTAATGGGTAACAGTGGAAGGGTTGGCAGCTACTTAAACAGAGCAGGTCGAACATGTGTGTGTGTATGTGTGTGTGTGCGTACACACATGCATGCATGTTCATGCTCTGTGCGCTGCAAAGCAGACACGCCCAGCGTCTGCACATTCCTCCTGATGGCCACTTCTACAATATCACCAATATTGCCTGGTACTTTGAAGCTGATTTACAGCAAATTTAAATCTGCTAATGTTCTAGTAATCTTCAAAACAAAGCACAGCAAATACATTGCGAGGCCCCCTACAGAAACATTTTGGTTTATCTAAAAGAGCCCATGTTTTATATTTTCTTCTTTACTGTCAGAAGCCCTTTTATTGTGGCGTAGATGTTAATTGCCACTTATCTTAATGAGTTCTTTTCTAATATAAAATGGCCTGGCTTGAAATATAGCAGACTTCTTTGTCAAAAACAGATAGGGACAGGAATACTATTGGTTCTTGGGAGAAACAGGACGTTTTTTCCATGCTGCTTTCTTTATGTTGGTTGAAGGCTTCCCGATTTAGGGCCTCTGAGGTGTGAGTTACTGCCTTCATTTTCAGTGCAAGAGGAAATTAACCCCAGTAAAAGTCATGAAATAGAACTTGGGCTCTGAAAGGAAAAAACACAGTAGGAGAGCCTGAGGTTATTACAATAGAATTATGCAGGAGCTCGTAGAATGAGTTACTAAGGGCAATTTTTAATAAAACGTAGCAGATAGTTTTCATTTAAATTTGATTTAGTTTTAAGTTTATATGATTTTAAATGACATAATCTCCTCCTTCTTTACTAGCTAATATTGCCAGCTCATCTCCTATCCGAAAGTTTCTAGCATCCAGAATGCTGCTGCCAGGCTGGCTGTTGATACTCAACAGAAACTTGTTGAACAGAAGAATAAATGAATGAAAATATTTAAAACTGATCACCACAAAGCACTAGTTCTCAATAATGTTAACAATTATTTTTATTCTATGGAATAATATTGTGTCAGCTCATTGAAAAAAGTACTTCACATTCATTATTTTAACAAAGTCTGATAGCTGATATATTAGGTAACGTTTATGTTATTTAATCATAAGAAAATGTGGACAAGAGATTAAATAAAATGTAGGTAACATATTTGGCAAATAATAAATGGGGTAGGATGCGGTGTATGTTCCACTTAAAAATGGGCTTGAGAGAACAGATAAAGAAGATGTGGTACACACACACACACACACACACACACACACACACACACGTACAGGCACACACGATGGAATATTACTGAGCCATCAGAAAGGACATGGATGGAACTGGAGGGTGTTATGCTGAGTGAAGTAAATCAACCAGAGAAAGCTGATTATCCTATGGTTTCACTCCCATGTGGAACATAAGAGACAGCACAGAGGACCATAAGGGAAGAGAGGGAAAACGGAACAGGAAGAAGTCAGAGAGGGAGACAAACCATGAGAGACTCTTAACTCTAGGAAAGAAACTGAGGGTTGCAGGAGGGGTGATGGGGTAACTGGGGACGGGCATTAAGGAGGGCACGGGATGGGGTGAGCACTGGCTGTTACAGGCAACTGACGAATTGTGGAACACTACATCTGAAACTAATTGATGTACTATGCATTGGTGAATTTAATTTAAATTTTAAAAATAAAAAAATATATGTTAAAAATGGGCCTGAGAGCCCCTAAAGTAGTGGAGGGCACTAAGGATGTTTTGTTTTTATTTTAAAGGCTATTTATTTATTTATTTACTTATTTCAGAGAGAGAAAGAGAGCGTGCATGTGAACAGGAGGAGGGATGGGGGAGAGAGAATCTCAAGCAGACTCTCTGCTGAGCGCGGAGCCTGGTCCCGGGGCTCCATGGATCCCAGGACCCTGAGCTCAGGACCGGAGCTGAACTCGAGACCGGGATGCCTAACTGACTGAGCTGCCCCGGAGCTGCGGGAAGGGGCTGTTTTGAAAGCAGTCATGTTCAAGGTCCCCAGGGCCACTGCAGCTCGGTGTTCCTCCCTGTGCCCCCCCCCCCGCTGTCACTCTGAATGGCCTTAGTTTCCGGATAGCAGGAGTGCCGCCCGCACAGCCTTTAGTTGGCTCTTAGCTTTCTCCATTTCCTTTTCGCTCTTTTGGTTGTGGCGAGGTGTACATATAATTCAGCATTTCGACCATTTTAAGCACAGAGTTCGGTGGCATTAAGGACCTTCCCATTTCTGTGCAGCCGTCACCACCGTCCACCTCCAGAATGTTTTGCATCATTCCAAACAAAACTCCGTACTCATTAAACATGAACTCACCATTTCCCCTTCCTCCTAGGCCCTGGGAGCCTTGATCCTAATTTCTGTCTCAGTTATTTTGAGGACTCTGAGTACCTCCTGTGTGAAATTATGCAGCATCTGTCCATTTGTGACTGGCTTCCCTGGCATGATGTCATTAGGTTTTATCCGCACTGGAGACTGGGGCAGAATTTCTCTTTCTTGAGGCTGACGGATACTGTGCTGCACGTGTACGTACCCACTCATGTTGATGGAGGCTTTTAGGTTGTTTCCGCTTTCTAGCTCTTTTTTCTTTTTCTTTCTTTTTTTTTTTTTTTTTAAAGATTTTATTTATTAATTTGACAGAGAAAAATCACAAGTAGACAGAGAGGCAGCCAGAGAGAGAGAGAGAGGGAAGCAGGCTCTCTGCTGAGCAGAGAGCCCGATGAGGGACTCGATCCCAGGACTCTGAGATCATGACCTGAGCCGAAGGCAGCGGCTTAACCCACTGAGCCACCCAGGCGCCCCTGGCTCTTTTTTCTTTTAACAATTTTATTTACTTGAGAGAGAGCAAGAGACAGTGAAAGGACTAGTGGGGGGAGGGGCATAGGGAGAAGCAGGCTCCCCGCGGGGGCAGAGAGGCCGACTCGGGGCTGGATCCCAGGATCCTGGGATCATGACCTGAGGCGAAGGCAGACGCTTAACTGACTGAGTCACCCGGCGCCCCTGGCTTGTTTCTCTTAAACAAGAAAGGGAAAAGGGAGTTTCACACGAGATGCTGGGAGGAAAGCAGACTTTGGTGAGATGACCAGTCCCTTTAGGCATAACGTATCATCCCATAATTCAGTAGTTAAAAATGAGAATTATTTATGATCTCACAGTTTCTTTGTCAGGAGTTCCAGACAAGGAACAGCGGGGGGGATGGGTCTTTGCTCCACGATGTCTAGGATCTAAGCCGGAAGCCCAAAGGCATGAGGGCACGGGCAGTCACGTGCTTGGAAGGAAACTCACGCACATGGCGGGCAGCTTGGTTCCCCTCCACAGGGGCCTCTCCGCAGGGCTGCTTAAATGCCTCAGGACATTGAACTGGCTTCCCTACCCACAGAAGTCACACACCGTCACTCCTGCGGGATGCTGCCGGCTTGGATTCAGTGCGGGAGGGGACCACACGAAGGTGTGAGCCACCAGGAGATGGGGGTCACTGGGCGCTGGTTACCACAAACCTTATTTCTGTTCATTCCAGAGATGGTGCTAGCTACCTGGAGATTTTTCAGAAATGATGATTTTAGCATACTACTGCAGCTTTGAAATATGTGAAAATATTCAGAAGAAATACCTTCATTCTAGTCATTCATTTGTGCAGCAAATATACTCAGAGTAGTACCTATAGTAAAGTAAGGCAAAGAGCCAGGATCTCTGTCCTACCTTCACTGGGAGGTACGTGAGTATCTTGAGCTAATTTTATACTGCTCATGTGTTCAGAGAAGTGATTTCTTTCTCACTGCGGCTTATAAGCCACTGATTGTCAAACATATATTTACAAACCACTTTGGTTTTTTAAATAAGGCCCATTTTATTTGATTGAGAACACCATCCTATATTCTAAGGTTATTCGTGTTGGCTTTTCCTACGTATTAAGCAGTGGTTGGAGGAGACCATTCACAAAGTAGGAGACGGGCCACTCTACAGTGGTACCCCGCAGCTCTTTTGAAATGGAACTAGCGTACAAATTCCAAAAATGTTGGGGATCACTGTACCAGGTTTCAAAGTTGACAGGAAACATCCTGGTCTCATCGCGACATCCTTCAGGAGAGAGAGGCTGAGGGGAGAATGAGGCCCTCGCACGAGGGGCCGGCCTGCAAATATCTGGCCCAGAGTTTTCTTGGTACAGTGGGTTCCTCTCTCAAGAGGATCCCAAAACACGTGGCCCAAGGGCCATGTTTTAGGATGAAATTTTAAGTGAGGACACACATTTCATCTCATTCAATGAGATGCACTTTAGCATGTATTGTGTATTGCAAGAGCGTTTCCTCCTGAATTTCCCACTCGGTTTCTTTCTTGTCCTTCTCCTCTTCGGGCTTCCTCCTCTCTGTCCTCCTACTCTTCCGAATAGAATGACTCGGTTCTAGAACATACTTGGTTCAGCAATCCAGCTCAGACGGTGGAACGTGATCACCAGCCCATAAAAGAATTTAGGTTACTAGACTTGTCAAGCCGGAATGTATCAGGAGAAGCGGAAATTTCAGCTTCAAATGTATCTTTCTTACTATAAAATGCTAATTTTATCTCTATCGATGTCAGTACCCCCAAATTAATGAGCACTATTAGCTGCAAAATATCTCAAGAAGCAACGAAAATTAATTCCCATTAGTTACAAAGTGGCAGACAACTACCACCTGCCTTGTAAGACAATAAAGTTCCGATGCTCCCTTTTTGTCCTCGATGAAATGTTTAAAGTCAGATGGTGAAGAAAGGTAACTTGAGGCATTATGAAAAGGGGCGCCTGGGTGGCTCAGTGGGTTAAAGTCTCTGCCTTAGGCTCAGGTCATGATCTCAAGGTCCTGGTATCAAGCCCCACATTGGGCTCTCTGCTCAGCAGGGAGCCTGCTTCTCTTCCTCTCTCTCTGCCTGCCTGTCTGCCTACTTGTGATCTCTGTCTGTCAAACGAATAAATAAAATTTAAAAAAAGACATCATGAAAAAATATTAAAACTGGTTTGTACATGAAATGACCAAAGGGGATTTCAGATTTTGCATGCAGTGGAGTCAACAAGGAAGGCTTTGAGGATTGATTAATTGAGATACGCTGAAAGTGAAATAGGGTTTGCACAGTTATAGCAGGATAAGTTGGAGATTTAAAAAAGGGGAGGGGGTTTCTTTGAATTAAGAACGAGTTGAATTCTACCAAACATTTAAAGAAGAAATAATTCCTATTCTCCTGAAACTGTTCCAAAAAATAGAAATGGAAGGAAAGCTTCCAAACTCATTTTATGAGGCCAGCATCACCTTGATCCCAAAACCAGACGAGGATCCCATCAAAAAAGAGAATTACAGACTAACATCCTTGATAAACACAGATGCGATTCTCACCAAAATACTAGCCAATAGGATCTAACAGTACATTAAAAGGATTATTCACCATGACCAAGTGGGATTTATTCCAGGGCTGTAAGGTTGGTTCAACATCCACAAATCAATGTGATATAATACATTAATAAAAGAAAGAACAAGAACCATATGATACTCTCAATCGATGCTGAAAAAGCATTTGACAAAGTATAGCATCCCTTCCTGATCAAAACTCTTCAAAGTGTAGGGATAGAGGGCACATACCTCAATATTATCAAAGTCATCTATGAAAAACCCACCGCAAATACCATTCTCAATGGAGAAAAACTGAAAGCTTTTCCGCTAAGGTCAGGAACACAGCAGGGATGTCCTTTATCACCACTGTTATTCAACATAGTAATAGAAGTTCTAGCCTCAGCAATCAGACAACAAAAAGAAATCAAAGGCATCCAAATCGGCAAAGAAGTCAAACTATCACTCTTTGCAGATGATATGATACTATATGTCGAAAACCCAAATGACTCCACTCCAAAACTGCTAGAACTCATACAGGAACTCAGTAAAGTGTCAGTATATAAAATCAATGCACATAAATCAGTTGCATTTCTTTACACCAACAACAAGACAGAAGAAAGAGACATTAAGGAGTCAATCCCATTTACAATTGTACCCAAAACCATAAGATACCTAGGAATGAACCTAACCAAAGAGGCAAAGAATCTATACTCAGAAAACTATAAAGTACTCATGAAAGAAATTGAGGAAGACACAAAGAAATGGAAAAATGTTTCATGCTCATGGATTGGAAGAACAAATATTGTGAAAATGTCTATGCTACCTAAAGCAATCTACACATTTAATGCAATCCCTATCAAAATCCCACCCATTTTTTTTTCAAAGAAATGGAACAAATAATGCTAAAATTTATATGGAACCAGAAAAGACCTCGAATAGCCAAAGGAATATTGAAAAAGAAAGCCAAAGTTGGTGGCATCACAATTCCGGACTTCAAGCTCTATTACAAAGCTGTCATCATCAAGACAGTATGGTACTGGCACAAAAACAGACACATAGATCCATGGAACATAATAGAGAGCCCAGAAATAGACCCTCAACTCTATGGTCAACTAATCTTTGACAAATCAGGAAAGAAAGTCCAATGGAAAAAAGACAACCTCTTCAACAAATGGTGTTGGGAAAATTGGACAGCCACTTGCAGAAAAATGAAACTGGACCATTTCCTTACACCACACATGAAAACAGACTCAAAATGGATGAAGGATCTCAATGTGAGAAAGGAATCCATCAAAATTCTTGAGGAGAACACAGGCAGCAACCTCTCTGACTTCAGCCGCAGCAACTTCTTCCTAGGAACATCACCAAAGGCAAGGGAAGCAAGGGCAAAAATGAACTACTGGGACTTCATCAAGATCAAAAGCTTTTGCACAGCAAAAGAAACAGTTAACAAAACCAAAAGACAACTGAGAGAATGGGAGAAGATATTTGCAAATGACATATCAGATAAAGGACTAGCATCCAAAATCTATAAAGAGCTTAGCAAACTCAACACCCAAAGAACAAGAAATCAAGAAATGGGCAGAGGACTTGAACAGACATTTCTGCAAAGAAGACATCCAGATGGCCAACAGACACATGAAAAATTGCTCCACATCCCTCGGCATCAGGGAAATACAAATCAAAACCACAAAGAGATACCACCTCACACCAGTCAGAATGGCTAAAATTAACAAGTCAGGAAAGGCCAGATGTTGACGAGGATGCGGAGAAAGGGGAACCCTCCTACACTGTTGGTGGGAATGCAAGCTGGTGCAACCACTCTGGAAAATACCATGGAGGTTCCTCAAAAAAGTTGAAAATAGAGCTACCCCATGACCCCGCAATTGCACTACTGGATATTTACACTAAAGATACAAACGCAGTGATCCGAAGGGGCACATGCACCTGAATGTTTATAGCAGCAATGTCCACAATAGCCAAACTATGGAAAGAACCTAGATGTCCATCAACAGATGAGTGGATAAAGAAGATGTGGTAAATATCTACAATGGAATACTATGCAGCCATTAGAAGAAATGAAATCTTGCCATTTGCGACAACATGGATGGAACTAGAGGGTATACACTTAGCAAAATAAGTCAATCAGAGAAAGACAACTATCATATGATCTCCCTGATATGAGGAAGTGGAGATGCAACATGCGGGGCTTGGGGGGTAGGAAAAGAATAAATGAAACAAGATGGGATCAGGAGGGAGACAAACCATAAGTGACTCTTAATCTCACAAAACAAACTGAGGGTTGCTGGGGGGAGGGGGGTTGGGAGAGGGAGGTGGGGTTATGGACTTTGGTGGGGTGTGTGCTATGGTGAGTGCTGTGAAGTGTGTAAACCTGGCGATTCACAAACCTGTACTCCTGGGGCTAAAAATACATTATATGTTCATAAAAAAATTTAAAAAGTACACACACACACACAAGAATGAGTTGAGTTCTCTGAGAAGCACAGAGCACTTTAAATGATGAGTAATTCCAAAAGGTTGAGCTTAGCCTCATGCATGCCTATTACATACATACACAAACAACCAGAATGCATTTTTCAAGGTTCTTATAGCTACTCTGATGGATCCATATTTCGGCAAAAGAAACAATCTTGAGTTTCTCTGGTTCTGTGAATTTATAGTTTCCATTTTTAATACTCTATCGACATTGATATCAACAATGGACTATCAATGGCATATTCCATTCCATCGGTTCTGAAGAATGGGATATGATATTCCAAAGAATGGAATATTTTTAGAATGACTTAAAAAAAAGTGGTAAAACAAAATAATAGCAAAGCCTGGGACCGAGAGAGCAGACCCACGACGGATAGATAGGAAGGAAAATCAGTTCCTTGTTATTGTGTGTCTTTTGTCACAGTAACAATGGTGTATGCTTATGGAAATTCTGTTAGTCTTATCTCTGGATAGATATGTGCAGAGCCAATAAACAGATAATTTGTACATATACACATGTCCTATGTGTGTATGTGTATACACACATAAACTTTATCTACCTGTATCTACAGACATACACAGAATCCATGTGTACCCAGACCCATAATCTATCCAGCATAACTGGGAGTACCAGTACCCTCCCCAGAGCAGAGGATGATAGTCCTTGAGAAATGACTGACTAACTGGGCTAACTCCATCACTCTCATCTCTTGGTTTCTCTTAATGGGTCGGGGCTCTTCCCATCAGAGCCAGCTCCAGAGAGACTGGCCAGGGGCCAGGGGGCGGGGGGAGGGGGCGGCAGAAAACTTCACAGAGAAGAATATATATAATAGCTTTCATTCCCATTTGCTGGCTCTAGCTAGCTTGGGTTTGGCTTTTTGACCCAAACGAGGAAGGGACCTCCAGAACGCATGTGGGCTGCTTTAGAGAGATGGGTTTCCCAGACTCTCATACACCCGGAGGCCTGGCTACTGGGTGGGGCCCCACAGGTGGTCAGCTCTCATGGCAGGGTGTCGGCTGCCTGCTGATCCTTGAACTTGGGGCAGAGTCTGTTTCACCAAAAGCACGTGGAGGGAGAGGAAAGAAGCGGTTGGTTCTCAAGAGTCAAGCCTGTACGCCAGAAAAGCACGAAACAGACTTCCGCCACCACAACTGATGAGCTCTCTGTTAAGGATGAACTCGTTAGTACTCTGGGCACAGCTGCTCGTTGGTCACGACTGCCGGTGTTTCATCCCTCTTTACCGCGCAGTGTCACGGAGGGCCCTGGCCGGAAGGTGCTTCGGTATAAACGAGGTAGGGGTGCGGTACTAGAAATGAGCTGCTGTTGTAAAAATGCAGCTGTTAACTTCTACAAGTGGTTTTTAAGACAGGAGGCAAAATGAGTATTCTGGGCGGTGGGAAAATCAATACTGGCACACGCCAAGTACTGTGCGGGAACATTGCTTTCCTTTAAACTGATAAAAGGGATCCCGAAAAGGAGACTTTTGTAAAATAAACAAACAAAAAAAATCCTTCTGCAGTGGAATCTGCCCTCCCATCTTCCAATTCTGTTTCCTGCTACAAGGGCCGGGCTCTCAATTACTCCTAGCCGCCTGGCTCTGGGCTCACCGGACCCCTTCCAGCCTGGCCTCCCAGCTCCTGGGCCTCCCCCGTCCTTCCAACCAGACAGCCCGTCTCTCTGCCCTCCACCATGTTTCCATCTTCTGATGTCCTGATGACGGGGGTGGGGGACAGAGGGCCCGGGGGGGGGGGCTGGGGGCTGAGGCAGGAAGTCTGCCTTACTGAGGCAGCTGACCATGGGCCCCTCCCCATATGAGGAATGATTCCAAAGGTGCTAGAGTCAACACATCTTACCTCACAGCTTTATGAGGAAGGCACTTTTGTTATTTCTGTTTTACCTACAAGGATGCTAAGGGCAGAACCCATGAGCGTCACTCCCAGAATGGCAACTTGCTGCAAATCCCTTTCCCTGTGTGGGCTGTGCTTTACCCAGGAGGAGAGTGGGTGGTTTCCTTCTTAAAAGGAGCCCCACACCCAGGGCCCCTCTGCAGCTGTTGGGGTGTGTTGGCCCAAGTGAAGTTTTGGATGATATTATCTGGCTTGAAAACAGCTCTCACAACATGGCACTCAAGCATGCCCCAAAGCCAAGAAAAGAGCTCGGCTCACCCATCTCTACTCCTGCAGCGGTGAACACCCACCATCTGAAGCCGTGACAGCAGAGGTGACACACTCAGACCTTCCACATCCGGCCATATTGCTCTTTCCGAAGAAAGGGTCTTTCTGATGAAGACCATGAGCCAACCCAAAAAAATTCTGTTTTACCTTTAACATAGCCTGTCTTAAGTTCTAGCTTTGGCGTACAACTATTGTAGAGGGTAAAGAGTGTAAGTGTGCACGAAAGCACGTGTCATTCGTTGAAGAAGGTCCCTCCCCGGCCCCCCAGAATCCATGTCTCTGTGGAAGCTCAGAAGGTGACTTTCTCTGAGAACGGGGTTTTGGTGGATATAAGGAAGCAGAGGCCACGCTGCGTTGGTGACGATGAACACGATGACGGGCGTCATTACAGGACATGGAGAGGAGGCCGGGAGAGAGAGGAGACCGGGTGTGAGGACTGGACAGAGATGGAGGGATGCTGCCCCGACCCAGGGGACAGCCAGGTCTGCAAGTTGCTAGACTGTCCCCTGGGGCCTGGGGTCCATGCCAACACCTTGGTTTTGGACTTTTGCCCTCGAGAACCACGAGAGAATGAGTTTTTGTTGGTGCGAGCACTCCGTTTGTGACAAATTTGTGAAGGCAGCCACGGGAAATTCATACATTGTATTTATAGTTTCTAAGGAACAAATCCACATTGGGGATGCAAGCAAATTTTCCATTCTGATTGGGAGGGTGGATGGTAATACTCAGAGATAGTTTCTTACCGGAGCCTCTATACCCCCAACCCACCCACGGCCTGAGAGCTTCAAATGGGCCCTGCCCCTCCATCATCAGCAGCCCCCTTTCCTTTCCAACTCTTATCTCTGTCTCAAAACTTCCTACCACATTTATGTAAATATCACCTCTTGCTCAAGGTTTGTGCCAAACACTCAGTTTCTCCAACACGCTTCTCTAATTGTGTCTGTCTTATTTACCCAGGGCATTGCAGTCATTTCTAGATATGCCTTTCTCTCTCGTGTAACTTTGAAAGCTCCTTAAAAAATGAAGCTGTTTTCATGCTGTCCCTACACCTCCAGAGCTCATCTTAGAATGGATGGGTGACTACGGGATGGATCCTAGAATGGATCACTGGAAAGTCACCTAGAGCACAGGTGCCTTCCGATAGACGTGGAGGGAGGGGTCCAAGGAATGAGAGCTACAAGGTTCTCCCCTTGGGCCAGCTCCAGCCGTGTCTTAATAAAACCTTGCTGAGGACATACATGTGTGTCTTCCTTACTTCCAAGGGCCATGGAGCAGTGCATTATAGTAGTTATACTGTGTAACAAAATTGGGACCCAGAGATTTCTGAAGTATCGAATAATGTAATCACCCAACAAGAAGTAAAAGTAAAGCCCTCAGTTAAGTTAAAAAGAAAATTAAAAATTCAAGGTTAAGTATCATTAATTCATAGCTTTGCAGAATTCACAGGTGAAAAGACTGCATTTTATTTCATTGTAAAGTTAATACTGATATCAATATTCATGGAAGTTATAAACATAGGGTTTGAATTCGGACAGGCCTGAATTCATTTTCTAGCTCTCTGAGCCTTAGTTTCCTTATATGTAGAATGGGCACTATAAAGATTCATATCATAGGGATTTAGGGATAATTAGATTAAATAATGAGTGTTTAAAAAGTTTAATGTTGTTTTACAGTCAATTAATCTTCAATAAAGCAGGAAAGGATACGCAATGGGAAAAAGACAGTCTCTTCAACAAATGGTGTTGGGAAAATCAGACAGCAACACGCAGAGGAATGAAACTGGAGCACTCTTACACCATACATACAAATAAATTCAAAATGGATTAAAAACCTAAATGTGAGATCTAAAACCATAAAAATCCTATATGAGAACACAACTTCTAGATGAGAGCAGCAACTTCTCTGGCACTGGCCATAGCAACTTTATTCTAGCTATGTCTCCTGATACAAGAGAAACAAAACCAAAAGTAAACTATCGGAAATTCAGCCAAATAGAAAGCCTTTGCCTAGTGAAGGAAATGATTGACAAAACCCAAATACAAAACCTGAAGAACTGGAGAAGATATCTGCAAGTGACATATCTGATAAAGGGCTAGTATACAAAATACATAAGGAATTTATAAAACTTAACACCCAAAAAACAAATAATCCAATATAAAATGGCAGAAGACATGAACAGACATTTCTTCAAAGAAGACATCCAGATGGCCAACAGACACATGGAAACATGCTACACAGCACTGAGCATCAGGAAAATGCAAATCAAACATGCAATGAGCTGTCACCTCCCACCAGTCTGAAAGACTAAAATCAGCAACACAAAAAACGACAGGTGTTGGCGAGGATGTGGAGAAAGTGGAACCCTCTTACACTGTTGGTGGGAATGCAAGCTGGTGCAGCCACTGTGGAAAACAGTATGGAGGTTCCTCAAAAAGTTAAAAATTGAGTTACCCCATGATCCGGCAATTGCACTGCTGGGTATTTAGCCAAAGAATACAAAAATACAAATTCAAAGGGATACATGCACCCTGATGTTTACAGCAGGATTATCACCAATAGCCAAGTTATGGAAGCAGCCCAAGTGTCCATCAATTATGACCATTCATCAAAAAGATGTGGTGTATGTATATGCAATGGAATATTACTCAGCCATAAAAAGTGAAACCTTGGCATTTGCAAGGACATGGATACAGCTAGAGAGTATACTACAAAGAAAAAGAAGTGAGTTAGAGAAAGAAAAATACCACATCTCAGTCATATATGGAACTCAAGAAACAAAGGAAATGAGCAAAGGAGAAAAAAGAGAGAGAGGCAAACCAAGAAACCGATTCTTAACTATACAGAACAAACAGATGGTTACCAAAAGGGAGGCGGATGGGGGGAGGCAGCAAATAGGTGACGGGGACAAAGGAGGGCGCTTGTGATGAGCCCTGGGTGACGCCCGGAAGTGCCGAGTCACCATAATGCACACCGGAAGCTAATAGTGCCCTGTGTGTTAACTAACTGGAATGTAAACAAACTAACTGGAATTTTAAACAAAAACTTAAATAAAATCAAATAAATATTCAAAAAATGTTTAATGTTGTGTATAAAATATATTGCTTATTTTTAAAATCATGGTTATCGTCGTCACGGCCACCAACATCATTCTCATCTCACTCCCAAGGAAACGTAGTAGGAGCCTAGGTTGCCCCGAGGGAACCCTCGCTCCCTTCCTGCACTTCTGGGGACGCAGGAGCCGACCAGCAAGGCCACTGCACGACTCCCCGACGAGGGTCCCGGAAATGACTGCTCAGGGAGGAGACACAATGAGCACAGGGACAGCAGGCCTGGGTCCTGCAGAGGGGCTGGAACTGGCCTCGAGGGGTGTCCTGGAGAAAAGGGGTAGGCGTATTCTCACATGATTTCCAAGGTCAGGAAGAAGATCAGGGTGTGAGCTTAGAAGAGGTGCCGATTTTATGTCAATATAAAATTAATTTACAAGGCTCGAGTTCCTCAAAGAATTAATAAGATGCTTTCAAGACATGGTGAGTGGCCTGTGGCGAGAGGCATTCAGGCCAGCTGATAAGCTTGCTTTTAGTCTCACTGAGCAAATGGCTTCCAAGTGCTCTTTACCCTCTGATGGTCTTGGACTTGTGAATCCTGCATTTTCCCCCGGTTAGATGAAAGATTACAGAGCAGTCAAAGTGAAAACTGAGCTCCCCAGAGATCTCACCATTCAGGAGAACTGGACAATGAAAAAACCAGGTAACTGCTTCACTAGAAACACTTCGGCCATATTGCTTCCGTTACATAATAATGCTTTAAACTTTAAGAAAGTTTTAAAAAATATTTTTCAAATCTTCACCTTTTATAAAACATTGTTGTGGTATATTTTGTTTCCTGTATGTTTGGTTTCGTAATGGGTAATGGAGAGACGGTATCTGGAAAACAGTCTTAATCTAGGCTTACCCACTGACGAGATATTTATAAGCAGGCTTATTTAATAACATTTACTAATACAACACCCAATAGTAAAATAACTTCAGTAACATCTTAAATTAACCGATAAAATAGAGTCAAAATGCAATTAGGCAATTCCTTAGAAAATGCATATTTTAATATTATTGTTCAAATATTGTGACTTGAAACAAAAGATTCTATGGACTACCAATCTGATGGCATCAACAGAAAGGCGGTTACAAATCTGGGCCCCAGCTTGGCACTGAAGATGTGTATCTCTGCTACGTTGAATAACACAGAGAAGATGGAGTTTAACTTTAAAACATGTGTATAATCAGTCGGATCCTTCTAGCACATTTGCAGAATCGCTAGGGATGGTATACATCAGGAGCTACAGTCATCTTGGAACGTGATGAATTGAACAGGATTAAGAGACGCTATTCCTGTTGCGATCCACAACCTACATTAAGTTCTGTCAGTGAATGTCTAAGTCCTAACTTTCCTTTCATAGACAAGCACATTTATAGTACTTTCATTTTTTTATTTTTATTTTTTTAAGATTTTATTTATTTACTTACTTATGTAGAGAGAAGGCGTGTGCCAGGATGAGGAGGGGCACAGGGAGCAGCAGAGAGAGAGAGAGAATCCCAAATACATTCTGTGCAGAGCATAGAACTCAGTGCAGGGCTCGATTCCAGGACCCTGATATCATGACCTGAGCCGAAATCGATGTTAAGATTTATATGTGACCTAGATGTCTAATAACAATAGCTGAGAAAATTCAGCATTTGGTAGAGCATTGAAAATATATTAGCTGTGTCAACAATGCTTAGGAAATTCACATTTCATGGAAAATAACATGTAATTCAAAAATAAAAACTTCTTGACAAATGTTGCAAAATTTATATATATATGTATACATATGGAAATTTCCTCAGTCGTGGCTGACTTTAAAAAGGAAATTAGATTTTATCATCTCTGCATAAAAAGGTATCTGTGCATTCTTTCTTGGAGCACACCATGGGGGCAGCCTAAAAGCAAAAAGACCTAAGTTTTGCCACAGTATATGACTGAGGCAAGCAAGCGAGGAAAAATCCAAGCTTTTAGAATCAATTTTTTACATCTTGTGGCCTAGATGAATTAAGAGCTAATGAAGTCTCTTGTTTCAAGTCTAATGACTGAAATGGGGTTATCTTTTTTTAACTTAATTTTATATATTTATTTGACAGAAAGAGACACAGTGAGAGAGGGAACAGAAGCAGGGGGACTGGGAGAGGGGGAAGCAGGCATCCCGTCTAGCAGGGAGCCTGATGTGGGGCTTGATCCCAGGACCCTGGGATCACGACCTGAGCCGAAGGCAGATGCTTAACAACTGAGTCACCCAGGCGCCCCTGAAATGCGGTTATCTTGATCTCAAAATCTTATGTTAAAAGACACTACTTTCTAGAAAACTTCTCATCAAGTAATACTAAAATTCTTCCATAGAGAAAACACACAGGTCTGCAGTAAGATGTATAAGGCGGGTATTAGCAAAGAAAGTCAAAGAAATCAAAAATAAGACAAAGAACCCAGACCCAATAAGCAATTAGCAGAGCAAGGAGAGAGATTTAGGCAACCTGTACCATTTCCTTTATCACTCCAAACTCCTACACACGCCCATACCATCATTCACTCACCCTCTGAAAAAAAAAAATAATATTTTAAAAAGATGGGAGTCTATTCCTTCATTTTCCTTTTTTTTTTTTTAATAAAAAAAATGAAACTGTTCATGCCAATGCATGGTGCTGTGTCCTAAGAGTGCGGGTTCTCGCCCGCACACCCACCTGCTGGCAGCGTGATCGCCAATGCCATTTGCCACGAGGGTTCTCCGTTTATTTAAATCACGAAACCTATCCACTTCCTTCCTCAAAGGAGAATTACATCAAAGAGGTAAGTAAAGGTACTTTGAGAATTACAATGTGCTAGAAACATATGTTCGAAATAGCAGAGGCTTAGATGGTCTGGTATTTAATGATAAATAAAACAACAAATTCTCTTTAAAATCGGAAGCTTGAAAGAAGCGTAAAGACTGTAAAAGTGTAAATCATAAGTCCTAATGCTAAAATAAACAATTTTGAACCCCAGAGGTTAAACCTATTAGCTCTGGTATTGGTCACCTCATAACAATCAAAATTCATTATCCAATGGAAGACACAAAAATCTTCTCGTAAAAGAAGCATTAGATTTTGGACTTGAATTTTAGATTTGAAATGTTTGTCAATTAAACCTGAACAGGTTGGCATATTCCCCTATTTTAAGACAACTCTTATGGCTTTATTTTATTTTAAACCCCATCCATTTTGTGTGATGCTGGATGATTAGTTCCTTTTGCACTAATTAAGTCACAACAGAACCACAACAGCTCTGGTTGTACAGATATGGTTCCCTTTTGTTGATATTTCTGAGCTTAAGATGGTGGTATGATTCTTTTTTTCAGATTTAACACATATTTAAGGCTAATGACTAGCGTTCCTGAAAACAAGAATGAATTTGTAATTCATATAGTGCAACGACCTGCATATACATTTTGCACATACAAAGAAGTAATAGCCAATATTCTCTTATTTATGGTAACATTTTTTACTGGTTATCCTGTTTTGTTTGATAGTAGGCACGCAGTAAGTATAATTGTTATAATCTGTAACTTAAAAAGGTAAGAGAGCTATGACAATTCACTAAAAGAAGAAAAAAAGTTACCAAAATGAAAGTAATATGAAATGGGAAGGATACAGCATTTAATAAAATAAAATGCACTTAATATACAGTACAAAATAAAGACACTGAGCTGTGGCTTGAGAAACAAATAAATTTGGCCTCTTATTAAACCAAATTCCCCTAATAGGAAAATGTAAAACCTTTCCATCGGAGATAAAATGTTTGTCCTCATTTAAACAGAAAATGTTAAATACAACAAGGCCAATTTCATTATGTATTTTTCTATTTAGCGATTTCTGTGTTTCCTATTCCTTTATTTCTATAGGTTTCCAGGAGCATGTAGAGAAAAATTACTTAAAAATAGACTGCTGAGGTGTTATCTGAAGAACATTCTATCCACATGAGCCGAAAGTACTTAAGGATTTGGGGCAGACTTCAGGACCTTTGAAACTGAAAAACCTGGATAAGCAGATACTACACAATGTAAATGCAGGTATGCTTCTTATTTCCAGGAGTTAAGATTGAGTATTTGCTACAATTTATTTTTATAATAATGGAGGTTTCACCGAATATAGTATGTAACACGGACCCTCCAAGCCAGTTTGAATAATGCTGAAGTAGCTATCTCAAAAACAAAACAAAACAAAACAAAACAAAAAAAAAACACCAACCATAAAACGGTCCCATTCAGCCTTTTATGTTTGTAGGAGGGATTTCTTTTCACAAAATAATCTATGAAACCCAATACAATATACACATACTCGTGTGCTCTATCAGAGAAAATTCCTTGAGACGAATTTTAAGTATCCTACCAGAGCCAAGTGACATGCCCGGCTATAAAGAAATACCAAAAATCTGACATGTGTATAATATTCACAGATGCAGATATATATTTATGGGACTCTATCAGCATAAATCAAATGGCTATGAATAAAACATCATTTAACCAATTCCAACTTCACGAGCAGAGCGCCGTTAAATTTCTCACCCCTGCGGGAGAAAAGCAAGCCAAGAGAAACACAGCCCGGTGAGAAGAATTTCTTTGACACATTCGGCCCAAGTTTTTATCAACACCCAAACTCCTTCAACCTCACGTTTACTTTCAGACATAGAAGAATACAGGTAATCGGATTTTCTAAACTTTCCATTTTCGGTATAACCTGGAAGATGGACCACTTGACACTCAGATACCGGGAAACACACATGCACGGGGACAAAGCGTGGTCCTGCTGGGACAAGCGAGCGCCCAGACGGTGCCACCTGAAGTCAGGTGACGTAAGCCCCCAATCCTCGATCTTCACTCTACACAAGAGAACCGCACCCCATCTTCTCAAAGAGCTCCTATCTCCGGCACCTGCTGATGCTCCGACCAAAGGGCCACAGAAGATACTAGAGGTCCACGATCCATGCCCCTACTCCAGACCAAACCAAAGATTATAGAACCCAACGTTCTATAACCTTATAAGGCGTCAACACTTTCACGCGCTCAGCCAGTGACCCAAAGGCCACAATGGGACGTCAATGAAATAACGCCGGAACAGTACCAGGCTGGACAAGCGCTTTAGGCATCACGGTCGGGAAAAGAAAAGGTTTGGTACCCACCTGGGATCTTTCTGAATGCTATCGATGGACGGGGATCTGGCCAAGGTGCCTTCGGGCGGGAGGGCAGGGCCGGATTTGCTGTACGGAGACTCGACGGAGGGACAATACTGCAGCTGTCGGTAGGGGTCGGCGTAATTGGAGGCTGGGCCGGCGGCGTAGCTGGCCCTCTGGAAGGTGGCCGCGGCGGCGTTCTGGGGACCATGCTGGCTGCCTGTGCGCTGCAAGGGGATGGAGTCGACACCGGGGGAAGATGGGGCTACGACAGGAAAGTAGGGACAAAGTAAAAAATTGAGGACCTGCTCACAGAAATGGTTAACCAGGTCTAGGCAGGGGGGGAAATTACACACATAAGATAAAAAAGGGGGGGGGGGAAGGTTTGGAAGAATAAAAAAAAAAATCTGTCATATTTGAACCAATACATTCAGTGTGATCCAGGACCGTGATCACCAGCACACTGTCCCAGATAGAAGCCTCTCGGCGGCCGGGAAGATGCACCCCTGTGTGTTCACTGTTGACCAACACCCCAGAGAAGCTTTGTTCATCTCACACGTAAGCTCCGCGGAAGACACAAACCCAGAGGATCCCTGGAAATCTTTTACGAGGGGTCACGGAGAGATGGTTCTTTGTTGTGCAAGTGGAGAAAATGCAGGAAGTGTGATTGTTCAGGTGATGTTACATTAGTTTTATTAAGAGTGTAAAACAAACTCAGTAATGTGGTTAATTTTCCCGAATAAAAGGGAAAGAAAACCACACGCATGGGGGTGGAGGGTGCGAGGGAGAGGCAAATCTCTCATTTCCACAATTAGTCCCGGGGCGTTAAACACGGGACTGTTCTCGCTCCTGGAAAGCGGCTCCCCCGAGATGTTCACGGCCCTCTCCCTCGACTCAAGCTGTCAGGGTAACAGATTCCGTGAAGGGCCGGCATGCTGGAGAAGGCAAAGAACCGCCCAGCAGCAACGCAGACCAACGAAGGAGCCGGCGTGCCTTTTCCAGAAGTAGGTGCATCTTTTCAAAACGTCTGCATTGTTTTGAGAAGATTTTGTGCATCAGTGGCTAAAGTCAGTTTGACCAGTTTCCAAACTGCACTTCAATTCTGTTTGCTGCGTGGATTCTCTCCAGTTCGTTTCACGGCATTCTTTGTATCTGATTCTCAAAAATATTTGACATCAAGGTGTAATGCACATAAACAAGGGAAAGATGTTTTTCTTGTTAATGGCATGTGACCAGTTTTGGATTGTTGCAATAATGGCGAGCCAGGCCCGATCCTAGACAGTACGATGGCTTCCTGGCACCGCAGACCAGAAGACAGCCAAAAGGCAGCCAGTGTTTGCGTGCAGCTGTTTACACCATGGGGGCTCTGTTATAGAAGAAGGTTTCAATTATAAGTCAAACCTCTCAACTCTGACTTCCTGAACGCTTAGGATGACAGTAAAGCTTATTTTGTCCCCTGTCACTTTAGGGGATGTATGCCAAATCAAACACATCCAAAATGATGTCACACTGAGCAAACAATTTTTAAAAGAAATTAAGGAAACTGTGTCAAATAACAAAAAGGTTGTAAGGTGAACTGGAGGAAAACATTCTCAGGCTGAGAACTGAGTTTTAATGAAGAGGTCAAGGCTTCTCATTGCCAACAAACAGAAATACTTAACCTTACAATAACCCAGATTAGGAGACGAGCCACTGTCACAAGGTGAAGTGTAGAAGGATACTCGGGAAAAACTTTCTAAACAAAAAATATACATATATTCCGAGAAGCAGTCTTCGAAATGACGAAGACGGTCCTGATGGATTCGGTTTCAAAATGATCACACGAGACGATGAACATTAAGTTTGGAAAGAAAAAATGTGTCTTGCTTCATTTGCAATTTCTGGAAGAGTTATATTTTCTCCAAAATAGTACAAACATGTGTAATTAAAATTCAAGTCTTAAAAATTTATGAACAACGTACTTTATATTACAGTGACAGGGGCTGAGAATTTAGGCCAGGCATAACCTTGCTTTTGGAAGAACAAATGCACAGGGGCAAATAAAATTTCATTTTCTAGAGGAGTTGTGACAAGCTAGGCAGCAAATCCAGGGCAAAAGGGGAAAACCAAATACACGTGATAGTTTCCAGATAAATGCTTTTTTTTTTTTCCTTCAGGAAAGTAATACCTACATTCAAGCTTGCCAAAAATGGTTCCTAATATCAGAAAAGAAACCCTTTTCTATATGAAAGTGCTGATCATTACTTCAGTAAGTACGATTAACCGGAAAAGAGGACAACACAGCAGAGATCAGGAAATAATATTGAAATCTTAGGGAAAAAAAGTACTTGTTAAAAAAATAGTATAGATAGGGAGAACCAATTGACTAGCCATGCCCAAAAACTCTCAAGGGACCTTAAACCGAAAAAGAATATTATGAGAGTTGCAAAAAAGACACTCCCAACAGCAAAGGCTCTATGAACACTGGATTCAAATGGGAAAGCAGGCTGTGAGATGCGGTTTATCAAGCAAAACCAGGAAGGCGACATCCCAGTAGAGGAGGAGAAAGACAAGGTGGAGGTGAGTTTATGAGTAGTGGTAGGCTCGTCTGTGTGCTTCCCTTCGGCCCATTTGGGGTCAGGCTTCTGTAGTTAGCATATTGGGTTCCCATCCAAGCCTTCTGGGCAATTCTTGGGATAGGATGAGTGAGTTATTGAGTTTTGTAAGCTCCAGCTTCCTAACTACGGCACAAAGAGAGCAAAACGGCCTCTGGGACCATTATTTGCTTTAAAGACACACGAGAGGCATTAAGCATCTCATGCGCAGAAAGTGTTGAACAAAGGAGCTCTGGCTGTTTTTACTATCAACAATGTCGAAATCAGCTAACATTAGAAAAAGAGAGTGTCCACACTGTACTGGGGTGAAGACCCTTGCTACTGGCTATCAGAGTGCAGAGCTCCTGCTAGGGCTTCTTTCCCTCCAACAACCCTATATGAGAGTGAACATGTCATTCACACTTCACAGATGGGAAACTGAGGCACGGAACGATTATGTAACTTGCCCGAGTTTGTGTCGTATATAGTTAGAGAAGGGATTCAAGCCCTCGCACCCTGCTTCCAGAGTTGATACTTTTAGCCACCACTGTACACTGGACCGAGGCTTAAAACTTTCAAACGGCAAGTAGTTCATGAACTACTTGCGTTGTGAGAAGATTTATAAGAGGCTTAAAATTAAGGGAAGTGTCTGCTAGAGGCACATAGGAGAAGTGGGTTTATAACAGGAATTAACATGAATATTATATTGAAGAATTGTTAAAAATGAGTGTTAATTTTCACCATTTCTTCCTTATGTTGAATTTACTGGGAAAGGCAGAAAAATATTGAGAAAAATTCTTTACACCGAAAAATCTAACTTTGTTCATTTCCAGAAAAATCAAAAAATAGGGATACCTATTGTTATATTATTTTTAAAGCAGTTTGAATCTTAGTTTCGTCACTGGTATCACTATATTAACAAAAAAGAGGGTGGACTATGAAATCTAAGGTGGGTGAACAAGTTCCAAAAAGATCTTAACAGAAAATCACAATCGCCTTTGTGGTCCTTGATAAATGGCACTACCGAAGGATCATTCCTGAATCCACACGTTAAACTTTTAAGTCACTCTAAGCAGGATACCTGATGAGAATTTAAAAACATAAAATTAGAATTCACACTGGTCCTGCTGAATTAAAAAAAAAAAAAAAAAAGGAAGAGACTGATCAGTGCAACAAAAATAACGTAAAATGGCAGTATAAACGGGGAGAAAACCGCCCCATATTCAAGTGCAGGTCATGGGAGCATCTTGAAAATGTGCGCGAATCTAAGAGATCTCAGACCAGCCATGTGTCATGTAACAAGACAGTGTCATATTTTTTTTTTTTTAAGGGTGACACAGGAAAATGACTTAACATTATACAGTAAATTCTCCCTTTGTGCCCTGAGCGTGGCTCAGCAAACCACTGCTATCCATTGGTATGGCTAAGCAGATACTGGCCACATTATTAAAGACTTCCCTGGACACGACGCTTCCTGGATTTCTGTCTGGTTACACATTTTCTCTTATTTGAGCTTCACAGCTCAGCTGGCCAGCTCACCCATGTTACAGGATGGCTCAATTCCACGGAATCTTCCACTGAGGTGGAAGGAGCTTCGTCAGCTCTTTAAACACCTCCCACCTGCTCTGCAAACAGCCCCTTCTCCTCTCAAGAAGCTCTTAGCGCTCGCCGAACCATGCTGCTGGTCTCTTTGGGGAGATTTTAAAAGCAGCCTCTTCAGCAGCTGACTTGATACTTCACCTGACATCTATGCGGTTCACGAAATTACCTGTTTTCCTTAGAGCTACACAAATAAAGGTCTACTGTACAAGGTGGGGGGTGTTTTATTTGTTATATTCGCTTGAAAGAGGGGACGAGGATGCTGCTTAATACATCAGGCTTTCTACTTTGATGATGATGGATGGTTACATCCATTCTTCACTGACAATCAAAATAAAATGTAAGAATCTGGCACATGAAGAAACTTAGGGGGGATATAAGGTAGGGTTCAACCAAAAAGAAAAAAAAAACACTAATTTTTGTTTTTGTCTTACTTATCTTTGCTTTTCTGTGTATTTGCATATACGGAGGTAGGAAAACCTAAATTATGTTTCTACTCATTATATAAATAGAAAATGAGCACACAATAAGCCAATTAAACAGTATTTCCTCAGTACGCTCAGAAAGTGAGGATGGCTTAGGTCCAACAGGTCCAAGAACTTGGCCATGAACTCTCTTAAGGAGAGTTCAAGTCTGTTATTTTAGGACTCAGGGGCCCCGGGCACTCAAGTCACTCTACCTCCAGCAGTATTATTATCTAGGACTGATTGTGAACATCTTCCAATTTTCTGCCCTGTGCACAAGCTGACCCATGCTAAACTCAGAGGGAAAATAGTCCAGGGTAAATTTAACGGAATCTTTTTATCTTCATTTAACACCATTTTAACTTCAATTTATAGGTCACATACAGTGTTAGATGAGTCAGGTGTATGATACAGTGATCAACACTTCTATACATTACTCAGATCTCAGTATTAACACCACCGTTTAACTTCATCAATGGTCACCTTTGTGGGAAGAGGCGTTGCAGAATTTTTGGTGGTTACAGAATCATTATGATTGGTGTGGATGTGGATGTTTCTGGATTTTGCCAATGAACAGTTTCTACGGCAAACACGATGCCTTCCTTCGGCTGAGCTCAATCACACTTTTTATGTACAACACTTTAGGTGGCCTGATACAAGAAAGCATCTGGAAGCTTCTCCTGGCTTTAAGACGATATTTATCATTGGGTTCATTAAAAATTTCCAATTGGCTAATAACGTGCCCCTGACTTTCTAGACTTAAAAAAAAAAAGGCAAAACAAAACAAAACAAAACAAAAACAAGAGGTTTTGGAGGATCTAATTTGACTGCTCTACGGGGATGCAATCATTTTTACAGTTTGAAGTAAAAGCATTTAAGAAGTAATAAATGCTAATATTCCACGTTTTTGTGGACCCTAATGATGATTTTCATGGAAAATGTTGTTTATATGTTACTGAACAATAGTAGTAAAATTTTATGGATAGGAAGAGTCTATGAAATGCCTCTGTAACTTTATGAAGCACTGGCTGCTGTTGCAGAAAATTCAGTTTTTTAAAAATATCTTCTCCATACGTGCAAATTTTTCATCACATTCTTCTTTTTCTTTTTCAGTTGTAGCATTTGTCATCCTCAAAGATATTTAGATTTTCTCCTTGCAATATACCTTTGATTGTTCTTTCTTAAAAACAAACTGACATGTTCATCGCAGAAAGCTTGTTTTCTCCACTCACTTAGAAACCAATTCATCCCAAAGTGAATTCCTGTGACTATCAGTCCAGCAAACACTGGCCATTTTCATTAGGTTAGAAAGATGGGTTTTGGGGGGAGGAAGGGAGTGTCAGAGTCAAGCATCTGTATTAATCACTGACTCCTAAGTTGACAGTTATTGGTATGTTCGAGTTTGAAACAAAAATTCATGTTAGTTTCTGCTTAATAGACTCCACCATCAGCAAGCTCAAGAAGATACCATATTCCTTGTCTGGCTCTGCCTCTTATTATATAAGCTCCAGTTTTGACAAGTCTTATCCCAGATGAAAGGTATGTTTTATTTAAACAGACATCCAAGTTAAAAGTGTGCCTCTTTAAATTTTCATCATGCCAGAAAGTAAAGCGTCAGATGCTGGGTAGAGATCCCGCAAGAGCAAGTGGGCATATTCCTGCCACCATCGGGCTCACTGGCCTGCCTTTTCTGCTGTAGCTCACACAATTCCACCTCCCTGCACATGGAGGGGACATTGATGGTGGCCTCCCCTCCCTCATTTCCTGGCTCCTCAAGAAATGAGGGACTGTCACGTCTGGTGAGGAGATGCTCTCTGGGGCGCCCCGCTGAGCCGATAACGCTGCTGATTCAGGAAGTGACTCTTTTACCTGCTCAGAGGCTGCTGGATCTCTGGGGCCGCGACGCTGGCTTCTCTCTCAATCCTGTCCTCAGGCATGCGGGCAGCGGCTCTGCGTGCCCTCTGCCTTCCTACCAGAGCATGTCTGGGCCACCCCCAAAGCCTGCTCCCTTCTGCTGGAGGTAGGTGGGAGAAAAGGTCTGTATTTCTCATCTCACAAAGGCCGGGGGCGCAGAAGCATGAAGTGTCGGTGTCAGGAGCAGAAGACCCTCTTCAGAGGCCAGGATCCCTGGCCCAGCCCTGCCCGTTCTGCGGAATGAAGTACTACAGATTTCCAGCTGAGTACTGGACCAAGTTTGTATGTTTCACCTCCCAAAGGCTGGAGCAGAAGAGAGGCCCGAAGCAGGAATGTAGCACCCGATTCCCTCACATGTACGTAAGCACACGTGTGTAAGACCTCTCACCACGTGGTTAGGTAGCTTTTTGGTTTGAGAAAGCCCAGAGGGCCTTTCGGCACACCCAAAGGCGGATCGTTGTCTTTGTATGAGTTGGTGTCTGAGATTTGAATCGGTCTTTCAGTAAGTAACAGGGGTGAGTGGCTGCTCTGGCGGCCCAGGAGACAAGGAGGAGGCAGGCAGAGAGGAGGAAGCATGAGGACGGTGGCGGGCTGAGTCTGAGGGGGGAGAGCTAACGAAGGCATCTCCCGGTGCACCCCCTTTGGCGGGGAAGACTAGGAAGCTTTAACAGGTCTCAGTTTCAACGCCTGCAGCTGTGTCCCGAGTGTCTCCAAGTAGCCATCTCCCCGTGTCTCCCAGCTCTATCACTGAGGACAGCCTTCATGGTGTTTGGGTAAGGGAGACGCAGGGATAGGGTCAGCACAGGGCCAGGCAGGGCAGGGAAAGGAGAGAGGCCATAGAGCCGAGAACAGTGCCCGGGAACCAGAGCCAGCGGGGAGCACAGCCGCGGCGCCGAATGACCAAGGGCCGATGCGGATGAAGAAAGCGCACCTGCCAAGCCTCTGCTTGCTGCCGGATAACAGCGGAGCGTGGCTTTGGGCCAGGGTGGGGCGTGGGGAGGTTACCTAAGGCACAACCAGGAGTTATGGGTTATCTGGGAATTAAAAGATACTATGTATTGTTTAGTGTTTTTATTCACACTTTGTCTTCAGCTTCATCTGGAATGTTCTAACCCGTAAGATATTACCTTCCATTTAATTTTCCTTATGTCCATGTTCCATGACGGAACGAGACTGAATGGGCTTGAGGACAAGGAGTAAGTAGAAGCTTCTTTGGCTCTGCCCGTGTATCTAGCACATGGTGAGTCTTCAACAGGTACTATTTGATTGACAGGATACAAAAACCACAATGAACATGGATGGGTATTCATTTTCTTTTTAAATGATGACTTTAATACACACAGTTCCAACCAAGATGGCTGTTAAGAGTCCAGGACCCGGGGCAGGACGGCCTGCATGTGCAGGTTTGAAGACGGGCTCCACATAAGCTGTGTGGCCTTGAGAAGAGGACCCCGTATTGCTTGCCTCCGTGTTCTGTAAGGTGAGCGTCCTATCAGTACCTCCTTTAAGGGGTGGTTCTGAGGATCTGTAAACACATTCAAAGAATGTGGAACAGTTCCCGGAAGCAGCGCCACGCTCTGTGCTCTGTCTTCCTGTCTCGCCCGCTCCATATTATGGCGCCATCTTGTAATTTCTTAATTTTTTTAGGCAAGTCCATTTGTCTTCCTTCCTGAGTCTTGAACAAGACTTGAACAAGAGCAAGCGACCTTCAGCCCCTTGGCTTACTCTCCTTGAGGTATCATCTGAAAGTGCTTGAGGGGTCAAACTGAAGAGAATCCAGTCAGTGTCCTGCTACCCAAGGGCTAAGACAGGAGACGGGTGGCTCGAGCCACCTCAGCCATGGATGTGAGCCAGAAGTCAGTGGCCCTTAATACTTCAAGTCTACCAGGTCTGTAAGAACCTGTCCTCTCCTCCAAAGAAACCGGGGTATCGGCTTTGGCCCCAGAAGCCTCTTAAAGTTCTGCATCAGAGGTCTCGAGTGTGTGGTGTGTACAATACTGGATGTGGAATACGGGAAAACAATCTTAGAAAGTTCCTTGATATTTAATTCTGTTAAATATTTAATTCTGTTAATTCTGACTTTTACTAAATATAATTTGATAATATTATCTAAGACCTGTGTAATTTACAAGGAAAGGGTATACCCCCATGTTAACAGCATATTCTCGAACATGTGGGTTCTGGGTTCTGATAGAGAGAGTTTCTGGGGTTGCGGGGTTAGCTAAGAAAGTGTAAGGATGTGAAATAAAATACATTAAGTGTAGAAACAGTGAGTAACCTGAGCTGGTGAAGAGAGAGAACTTGTGGCTTTATACTTGGGAGCTGGAGAGAGGCGGTTTCTCTCCACCTGTCACCCCATCCATTCATGCATTTCTGGAAATTTCCCTATGATTACATAAATCAGCAGATGTCCTCAAAAATGCCTCAAGTTCAAAAGGGCAGGCTGGGGTGGGGTCTTAGATATCCGGATGTCATAACCTCAGCAGCTCACTGCTGGGGCAGAGATTACTGTTACTGAGAAAACTCGGGCGAACAAATCTTCTCGGATACGCTTAGAGGACCTGCTGCCTTCCCTCATAGGAAGGATGAAGCCCTTGTTCTTTCATTCAGTGCCGTGCTCTGCTGATGGCTTAGAGCAAGGGTCGGCAAACTTTTCCAGAGAGTAAACATTCTCAGCTTTACCAACCATATGGTCTCTGTCACAACTACACCTCAGCTGTGATGGCCTGGAAGCAGCTAGAAATGATACGGGCACAAATGGGAGTGGCTGCGTTCCAGGAACTTTATTTATAGACGCTGCAATTTGCATTTCCTATAACTTCTCCACCTCAGAAGATATTACCCGTCTTTCATCCATAAACCGTTTAACAAGGTAGTAATCATCTTTAGCCCCTTAGCCCATGAGCAGGATTCAGACAGAAGGTCCAGCCGGGTTTGGCCCAGAGCTGGAGTTTTCAGACCCCGGGCTCAGAGAAAACACCAGTTTTCTTTTGTTTTAATTGGTTTTTAAAGTGTGAACATCCCATGTCATTAATGGGACATAGAAGAATGAAATACTTTTTTTCTTAGTGTAGACAAATTTTTGCAAAACTCCCAAGTTTATTAAGAAAAGAATTCTAAGAGCCTATGAATACAGGAGAGAGAAATGAACATAATCCCCTCTGTGGTCAGTGTCTTCGCAAATCACAGACTGAGCATCGCTGAGGTTATCTCTGTCTCTTGTAAGGGGTGCGTGGACATAAAACCACCTTTGTTACTAATATGTGGCCAGCTCAACATTAAAACAGCCCAACCTCAGACAGGAGTGGTTCTAGCAGGCCAAAGGATGAGAGAATTCTGACAGAAGAATAAATGGGTATTCTTTTGCATCTGAACCAAGATACATATTATTAACATTAGATGGCATTTATGATGTCAAAAATGAAAGAAAGCATTTTGTGCCTTTCTTCTTATGATGCAGTAAAACACTGAAATGTACATATCAATAATCAACCATAAAAGCAACTTCGTTGGCCTGAATTTCAAAACGTGTAATTTAGTATCATAATGCAGTTAACAAAATTGCTATGCTCTGCTTTGTGGTTACTGGAAGTTGCCACAGTCTGAAGATGCAGGGAGGTGTGTGCCAAGTTCTGGAGCAAAGCTTCAGTTTTCCCATGCCTGGGGCCCTGTTCCAGGGTAATACGGGTCATTTGAAGTGAGGGACAGAGCTCTGCTGTGTGCAAACCGGCAGCATCATATTTTCTAAGTTTACTTAGCCATGGGAGGCTTTGTAATAAGTGTAGTTCTCAACATCTTAATTATATCAATTTTGTAGTTAGATGAAGGCTCTCTAGCACATTTAATCATGACATTTGACTGGTTATTTTGCAAATGGCTACATATTCTGGAAAACACTTGCCTTTCTTCACGCAGCCTGTGGCTGTGCTCAATTCAAAATATATATTTAACCCAGGAGAGCCCTGTGGTTGATTGAATCATAGGCAACTGTCAATATTCAACTTTTAAATAATAATTCCATCTGATTCCACCTGATAGCGTCTACGAAGTAAATTCTCAGTTGGCCCTACAAGACATGCTTCATTTTTAGTAAATACGGTTTCCCCAAGCTTGCCAGCTAGGGAGGCTATTGTTAAAGAACATTTAGATGCCTTAGGCACATGACTTTTATATCCTGTGTAATGACGAGGCGTTGTTGCAGTACTTAAATTCATTAAATATGTGGATGATGACATACAAAACATCAGCACTCTTTCTTTCAGTGTGCCTGTTAGACAACAGAAGCATACAGCCCTCATTAAACTTCTTCCATTTAAAATATCTTCAGGTAGCTAAACGAGTCGTCCTTGGTTTCTCTTTATCATCCCAGACGTTAGTGATAGAAGCAGACCATATGCTTGTGAGCAGAGAGGGCACGGATGTGGACGGACACACACACACACACACACACACAGCTCTTTCATGGGGTCCCGAGCAGCCTCCCATGTCCCCGCCCCTATGGTCGGGCCACCCAGAGGTGTCTTGAATACACACCTGTGCTCGTGCGGTACGTGCCCGTGTGTGCTGGCGGCAGAGGGTCCCCCTGGCTCTGGCTGAGACTCCTCATAGGGGGCTTCTGGTAGACGCGGTCCTCATAGATGGGGTCTATGTGGTGCTCCGGGGACTGCAGAGCCCGAAGCTCCGGGCCCAGGTGGCCGTGCTGGCTGCTGTACGAGGCCCGCGACCCAGCTGAAAGAAATTAACAGGCGACATTGAGCCCCGACCGACATCCAAACAGAACTCGCTTTAGCAAAGCCATATTTGAATTTTTTTTTTTTTGCACAGAAATGTTGAAATCTGCAGAAAATCAAATGAATAACATGAAATGGCAGCAATATGTCGAGCTAATCGGCTTATCGGCATCACCCAGCTGCCTCGCTCGGCTCCCAAACCTGATCTCCCTATAAGGATGGTAATGATTCCGAGATAAAACCACCCTGCACAGGGCCGGGGAGACATGGCTTGTCTCGGCCTACCGAACGTGGCTGGCTTCCTCACTAAAGGAACTGGGCGGACCAGTCAAACCTAAAATCTTCTTATTATCCCAGAGCCCTTGTACCTTCAAGTTTGCAGCAGAAATGATAATTTGAAAGGATGACCCAATGAATAAGCTATGACGGCAAGCCATCCTGATGGTGTTCCTGAAAAGTGAAGCAGAATTTCTTCTCGTCAGCAGTTTCCTCCTGGAGAATGAATGGACTGAAATATCCTGACCTACAATGGCCTAATTCCCTGAGAGAAGCAGAGTTTAAAGGAACAGACACGCAAGTCCCATTTTTACTCTTACTCGCCGCCAAACCGAAGCGCCTGCATGTACTTTACCCTCCTCTGAAAAAGGCACAAAGGGCCGTCCCTAACTGGTTTAATTCGTAAGTTGAGGCTACATGCCCCTGGCCTGGTAGTCTTTGTAAATCGTTATCCGTGTCACTTCGTTGCATTGTACGGGGAGAGGTGTCACTTCGAAGTGATGCTGGGGGCCAGGGAGCTTCTGCAGACATGAGCAAAGAGCATTCCGGGAGGGCTAAGAGTCTGACCTGATACCCAGGCAGGAAGACGTTGACTGAGAGCCAGTATTTTCCCCTAGGTACTGTCAGAATCAGAGGAGCCGAAGTGCCCAGAGAATGTTCTCCACCGGGCCAGCTGGGCCGGAGGACACCGAGGGACCAGGAAGGATGTGGGGCAGCAAGCAGAGATGGTTATCGAATGATGGTGAGCAGAGAGCACACACAAGAACCCAGGGCGGCTAAGAGCTGGTGCTAGGAAAGACCCTTCGGCTAAGTCTTCAAAGCTGAGATCCAGAAGGCATGCTGGGATTGAACTGCCACCTGCCTCTGAACGGCCCAAATTCGGAGCTGTCGCTTCCAGTCTGAAGCAATGGGGTTGTGGAATTCCTTGATGTCGCTGGTGTCTGCGGGCAGCTCTGTCTCTGTGAGCTGGTCCAAGGCTTTCCCTAGTGACCACATCAGCGTCAAATTCCTCAATGCTCAGCGACTGCCCTGCTTCCTTGGGATCATGTGACCCCAAGGATTTTAATACTCTCACTGAGAATTTCTGAGGAAAAACCCATTTGAGAGTTCTGAAGTTGCTGGCAGAGAAATCCATTTCAACCATAGGTTTTACACAGGTTGTTTAAATAAACAAAACAGAGCACGTCTGAATGACTGAGAGTGCTGGGAATTCTACGAATTCAGTGTTAATAAAAATTACTGAATGTTTTGAGGAAAGGGAAGGAATAGAGCTAGCAAGTTCCTTACCTTCCCGTTTCCTAGTAATTAAATAAGTTCTGATTTAAACAGCATTCAGATGAATGATAGATTCAAAATAACTGTTTTGCATAATTAGGTTCATTGCATCTGATTTATCAAATGCCAACATCACACTGAATATTATCTCGTGTTCATAGTTTCCAGGAATATATTTAAGGATGGGATGCCTTGAGTTCCTGCTGTCAATTCTTCTTTCTTCTGGAGGGTTTGATAATATTGCCAAAGACTTAACGAGTGTAAAAGCAAGGAAACAGTCATTATATCCAAATGTTGTAGAGTTAAATGAAAGTTATCCATCACTGGTAGATTTAGAATTGTAACTTTATCACCATTCTTTGACTCTAAGTCTCTAAAAACACCCAAAATAAGCAACCAAAGGATCAGATGATCTTCTGAAGGGTGGCGTGATCTGAGGGCCATGTGAAAATCTTCTATTATAAGCATTAACTGCACTTGAGGAAATCTACATTAGAACCACGAATCAGACATTAATGACCAAGGGTCCCAGGCAAGGAGCAAGAATCTTTTTTTTTTTTTTTTAAAGATTTTATTTATTTGACAGACAGAGATCACAAGTAGGCAGAGAGGCAGGCAGAGAGAGGAGGAAGCAGGCTCCCCACAGAGCAAAGAGTCCGATGCGGGGCTCGATCCCAGGACGCTGAGATCACGACCTGAGCCGAAGGCAGAGGCTTTAACCCACTGAGCCACCCAGGCGCCCCAAGGAGCAAGAATCTTAAAGTTTACCTTAGCGTTGCTTTTTAATGGGTGATTGCAAAAATCTCAGGAAAGAAGTCCAAAGGGCAAAGAAAGATTGAAATGTCCAAGAAGAGGTGTGATCCTTTTTAGAAAGCATAAATTAAATCTGCAAATTAAAGCTTGCAAACATTTGCTGATCCGGGAGGAAGCCAGCAACAGATCTGCAGGGAGTCCTTGACACGGGAGATGATCATGGAGCCGGAAGGGCTTGTCTCATTCCTCCACACCGCACCTTCCTGGGGTCAGTCTGGCAGGCACTGTTTTCTTCTGACCAGGAATATGAAACCTTTATCACTTCTAGACTGATGTACACATTTCTACATGCTGAATTTTATATGTGTTGTTCCTATGCACCGGTTAATCCTTACCAATCAATAGATTCATTCACTCAATACATATTGGCCCGGTGTCTGGGGAACCTCAAGAAATGGATTATGCCCGGATGCCTGACACAAACAAGGTCCCTGGCCTTGAAAACAAGTCATTCCACTCAAGGAGGTGCAGAGATAAAGGTATGGAAAATAAGTAGGGTAAGGGGAGAACAGAGTGTTGGTGGGGGACTACTATTTTGATAAGGGGGCCAAAAAAAGTTCCTTTTGCTTATCTGGCATTTCAGCAGAAAACTTCACCAGGCCAGAGAAAGAGCCATAGTGGAGGAAGACCCACGTGTTTCTCAGAGAGAATCAGCAGCACGAGCAAAGGCCCTCTGTAGGAGATTCATTTCATGGTATTTACAGAAGTGATCTTATTAGGACCTACTTAATCCATATTGTCTTTAAAAAGAAACACAGTTAGTGTATGGACACTTCGTGAGTTCAGACAACAACTGGTTGCATGAGCTGAACAGATTTTCTTTTTAACTCAATTTCACAATCCCAGCAACCATATGAGCAAGAGGAGTCAAAATATTCGATGGAAGATCACACCTGGGAAGCGTATGAGAACTGTACAACCCAGAATTCAGCCCAAATTTTACACACACACACACACACACACACAGTCTTTGAATCTTCATTCCTTGGAACATGATTAATTCTCAAATCTTCATTTGGTTCCCCAAGAATCATCTGGGGAAAACCCTTTGAAAGACTGATTCGTGGACACAACCCCATTAGATTCAGACTTGGTCCCTCTGAGCAGGTAGAGGCAATGTGTGTTTAATGGGCAACACCTCACTTCATGATTCTGAGAGATGCCTGTTCTAGATAAACTAGGGAGAGAAGATATAGGCATATTTAAAAGAGAGAGAAATAGCTAATATGTTGCAACACTCAATTTATCATTTCTTGCTTTTTCCAAATAATATAATTTACTACTACATTATACGAATTCCTTTACTGGACAGAACGGAAGAAGTGCATTCGGATTTCCGTTGGGATCCATTTGTGTTCTTCTATCTCCGTACTATCTAATTTATTCCTCTTTCATGTGAATTCACTTGCTCTTGCAAAGAAAAAAGCGTCTGCATGTTTTCATTTGGATATATTAATACGAGGCTCTTAAGGACATACTGCCAGTGGTCTCTTCTCTTCCAATCTGGGAGCCAGCTGCAGGAGCTCACTGGCAAAGACATGGAAGGAGAAAATAAAGACTTAAATGACCCAAAGTTCAGCTGGCCGGAGCAAGCCGACTCAACATGAGTGTGAACCGGAGGCGAGACAGGGTTTTCATTTCTGAGATAAAGAACTATGTTCAGAAAAAGAGCTATGAGCTTCCTGGGCTATGCAGGAAAGTCCAAAGTAAAATCTCAGCATTTGGTTTTCCTAAAATTTGTGAATCTAGTTCATACATCGATGTTTATTAGTGAAACTGCATCTCGGAAGGGCAGAATAGAAATTCCAAAGAGAGCTGTGGTTTCTGGAATGGGAAGAGATTTTCCCCTCGCAGATCGCCACCGCATCTCTTCCTTATCCAAATACTGATCTCAGGGATATGACCCCTGACGGCACATTGACATCCCTGAGTGACGAGGCCAGGCAGCTTGGCCCATGCAGGCAAAAGGCCTGCGCTCTTGGGTAGTTTATGGTCCTGGAAGAGTTATTCTGTGGATTCTGAAACTCTTAAAAATTCTGGCTTGGTGTTTCGTCATGATGAAACTCAAGAGGGGAAAATGATACCAAGAAATAAGCACTTTTAGAAATAAAAAGCAATTTTGGTTAACAGTTCAGTATTATAAATGTGCGCTAAGTAAATTGCTGAAAGATACAAGTATTACATCCCAGATCTGAGGGATGCCTTGCCATAATAAAGACTTAGCTTGTTTAATTCTTGGTTTTTGCTTTTGATGTAAATCAAAATTCCAAAACCTACTCCCTACCTTCATGCTAATTCAAAAGTTAATTTCAGTATTTAAAGAAGCCCCAAAAGATTTCCTATGTACCTCAAGTTACATCCATGTGCTACATTTCATTTGCAAATGATCGTTAGTTCAGTGAATTAGTTTGACATCTTATCGTAAGTTGTTGCAAATGTTAAAATATATGAAGACACTTCCTATACCGGCTATGAGCCATATTTCAGACAGACGTCTGGAAGGGAGACTATTAATTCATATAAACTGAATGATAAAATCTGCATTGGAACCTAATAATTTCAACGTAAGAGGCCATCTGATGATATAAATTGATTCTGTGGAAAGTCTGTTTTGGAAAGCTTTGGAAGATGCCCTCCTGTTTCATCGACTTCATAAATCCTACATTTTCATATATTATGGAAACTTTGCTACTATCACAAATGACTTAAATGCTCATGCGGTTTCTGACAAGGTATAAAGCACAGCATTTGTTCCAGTCACTTTATGATGGGCTTTCTAACTTAATGTAATTATGAAATCTCCCCACACCTCTTACCAAATACTGTAATCTATTGTGACCCCAGTATTTTCCATGGAGAATAACTTAAAAGTGAAAATCACTTGGCCAGGAAGCAGCAATACAGGTGCCCATGGGAGTTGGTCCCCTATAATAGCAGGTGTCCGTCATTCTTGGATTTCCTCTCCAACCAAGAGCATCTCTTCCCAAGCTGTGAGAAAAACAGGCTTCTTTTGTCTAATTCCTTTCGTGACAGGCTGTTGTGTGGAAAGTAGCAAGACAGTAGTCACGGGGTATAATGAGTGATGTCTGATATCTCTGCATACTTAGGGTGGCCTGTTTCTCTGTTTATTTGCAGTCGTGGCTTCTGTGCCAGCAGTGGAGAGAATGGAGTACTATGCAAAACCCACACCCAGCTCCAAGTTAAAGAAGAGCCTGCGGAAACACACTTGTCTAAGATGGGGACCAGTACCAGTGACACACAGCAGCTAAATATGGTGGATTGGCACCTGTCCTCGTTTCTGGCTTTTATTTCAGGGTAAAAAGTAGCTCCAAATGAAATAGCCATATATTTCAGGGCTTCTCCGAACGCCATCGTCATGGGTCTCCTGATTAAAATTTTGGTTCTGACTCAGTGGCAGTTGGGGAGGCCCTGAGGTTCTGCATTTCTAACAAGTTCTCTGGCAATGCTGGTGGTGCTAGTCTGCAGACCATCTTTTGAGGAGACAGGGCAACCTAGTTTAGCTGTGGACACATTATCTTGATGGCTAGAGGAGTTCAACTTCGGCATCCTTCTGCAGCCATATGGTTTCTGATTTTTCCCTGCCTTAGGAAGCAAGCACGAGTGTCTCAACAACGGTGCAGGTGCAAGGTGTAGCCAGATGATGGACCCTGGAACCTGGCTTCAGCGTGTGGCTGTGCTGGCTGCTACACGTGGGTGTCGTACTGGCTGCCTTGGTTTGCCTTGGCTGGGGTCAGCCTTCCCCATGTGGGATGCTGCAGAGTGACTGATCTTAGCTCTAGGTGCCCAAGGCCCAGACACTAAGGGACGTGTAAAAGGCTTTGTGAGAAGGCTAGCTTTTAAGGAAAAAGACAAAAAAAATCTTTCCTGCAGAGGGCAGACTTTTTGGATCTGGGTGGGCTGGAGTGTGTTTGCTGCTTTGCTATGCTTCCCGGTGGATTCTGGGGAAGCGGATGTCTAGGTTCCCTGCCTGCCACAGTGCATGCCTATGTACGGGTTCGTTTCGGTGCTTCTCAACCCTGGGGGGACACACGGGGCGTCCACCTGGAAGGCTTTTTAACAGTATTGCTGCCGGGGATCCACGCCAGACTACTGAAGTAGGACCTGAGGGGATAAGCCCAGGGACTGGAAGGGCTCAAACCCTTCCTAGGTGTCTCTAGGAAGGGCTCTAGCTCTCGATGGTCAGGGTCAGAGCTGGTAGATTTGGGGCCAGATTTGGGGTCTTGAAGAATGCATGTCAAGATCTGGTCTTCAGCAGAGTCCGTAAGGCTGGAGATTTAAAACATTCATAGAAGTATCCATTCTTGAATGTGGCAGGAGGGAGTAACCCCTCTGGGAGGGAGGTGGAGTTTCTGAACTTTGCAGGAAGGCCACCCCCCTGCCAAGTTCACAGACTACAGACATGCACACCCCGCAGGGCATTTCCTGCCTCTCCCATTCCTCTCACTTCTGTGGGTCCTCAGAAAATGTCTTTCGGTTGAACGCTCTGTGATGCCTGGGCAGGGACACTGGGGCTAGTGGTTGCCGGATTTCCTACCTCCGGTGAGCGAGGGGCCCTTGCAGTGACAATCACAAATCCTGTGAACACTGAGAAATCTTTCTGACAGTAACCTCACTGTAACCACAACGATCCCAGTAAGAGACGTTCCCGAAGAAGCTGATAGAATGACACCCAGAAACACTCCACCTGGACACCTCAAGTCCTCAGCAGACACATAGCAGATAAGAAATTAGCAGGGGTGAATTGTGAATTGTTAACACCTTTGTATAGAAGGGCAAGGTAATTTGCCTTCAGACTTGTAATTAAAGTCTTCTGACATTAACTTGTAAACAAGTTTAATCTGTGAATGCTAATTTTACCCCGAAGGGGGTCTCCTGTTTAAAATTTGCATCTAACTCCATCTCCACCCTGAGAGTGAAAGCCCTGTTCTGGGTGGAACTGACAGCAGCCTGGCCACACTGCTACCTATTGTCCTAATTAACTAGTGATGCGGAGCGGTCTATGATTTGGTGCTTTATTAATTAGTCACTTGCCAGAGTTTTTAATGGCCAGTCTCATATTCACATAGATGCTCTTCTCTATCAACAAGGCAGATAAAATTCAATGAGTGTCATTTTATATCTCGACAGCTGCTTCTCAATACCCCATCAGTGCAATACACGAACAGTACATCTGTGGTCTGGCTTCAGGACCTAATTACTATGGGTAACGATGGATATTTCCATGGAAAGGAGCCAAAACAAGGTGCTCCTGACCCATCTTTTTTTGTCGAGATGCAAAGCAGGACAGACATACCAACTTTGGCTTCTAAAGACCACAAGTCTTCAGAACTGAAGCAGAGTTTTCATTGTTTGTTGTATGTGCCCATTGAAGGGCACAGGAGGAACTCTCAATGCACAGACAAGGAGAAAGGCTTTATCAGACAAAAGTGGGCTTAAGTAGTTGTCTTCATTAAGTGGTTTAAATATTTTGTAATGTACATGAACTAAGGTGTTTAGCATCTCAGCATCTCAAACTCAGGTCTTTTTTTTTTTTTTTTTTTTTTTTTTTTTTTTTTTTTTAAATCAGATTGAATTAGCTATAGCACAGAGAGGCTGTACAAATTCCTTTCCAGAGATTATTTAGCTTTTATAATACAAAGTTAAAATGTATTCTCCCTGTATCATTCTCCTACTCCTTTATGTATCTGACTAACCCACAAAGAGGCTCTGCTGATAATTCCAGAAGAAGATACCATTGACTTTCAACATAATTTATGGGTGGGTGGGGTGCAAGTAGACTGCTTCACAGATTACTCATGCTCTATATTTACATTTCTAAAATCCCTTGAATCAACACTTTATTTAATTTTCATCATTTTACTTGACATAATATTTGGCATGTAAGAAGAGAGTCTGAGAAGAGATGTTCTGTTGTGTAATAAATAGTTTTTAGGAGGATTAAAAATTTTCCTTGATTCTTTTCTGGTTAAAGGCTTAATAATTGTGTGTTTTAGAATCTAATCAGTAACTACATTCTATATGCATAATTATCACTGGAATACCATTCCATTTATTAAAAAATTAATTCCCCCATACAAGGCAACTCTGATGAGACCTCTGTGTAGTTATAATTCTCCCAACCTATTTCTCACCCATTCTCTCTTTATCCAAAGAAGTTACGACTGCACCACCAATTCGTATGGTTCGGTAGTGATGTAGGTAATGCTTTCCCAGCAAAGAAATCGATCTGTGTTGACTCATGCAGTGCAAAACAAATACTACGTATTTGCTAGAAGGCTGTCAAGGTGACGGGGGCTGTGTGTGGTCATGTCAACAATGACCAACTAATTGGCTCAGTCATGGAGGGACCGTAGTATGATATGCTTCTAACCAGCTGAGCGTATGAGCGTAAGACCCCAGTACCTGTGTGTGTGTGTGTGTGTGTGTGTGTGTGTGTGTATTTTCTTCATTCTAAAGAGAAAAGTATACAGACTTCCCTTTTCTGCATCAGCTATTAAAGGGAAGCTTATCTTGTAAAGGAGGTTTTGACTTTATCGCATTGTCAGTCCATTCTAGGGGAGCTAAAAGGCTGAAGTCAGAAACACCAGGAAATGCAGACAACATCTGAGATTCATTGTGGGCAAGGGACCTCTGTAATGGCATAACACCTGTGTGCCCAGACACCATCTAGGAAGCCCAACAGGACAAAAATCAACGCTATCAGATTTATTTGAAGATACTTACAGAGCAAGCAGAAATCTGAGGGACCACTAAAGTCTACTCAACCAAAATAATTAATAGTTTTCTTTGGGTTCCCTTTGCTGCCAAGTTTCTCTAACTGCAGGATCCTAGCCGGGTCCTCAGTATACAGACCCCACAGAATAGGCGTAATCGGTTTTTATGATCTCTTCTCGTGAGCCATGTACAGAGCTGTTTGCTCTATAAGTCGGCCTGTGACATTCCACGGAATGCTGTCCTTGCCTCTGTGAAGGCAGCAACCACAGCCTAAAAGATCCAGGAGGCCACTTTCTAAAGAGTTGGGAAGCTCAGAGATGAGGAAACACTTTATCTTAAAGATGTTTGAGAGGCATTGAACTGAGTCTCCCTGGCAGCTGTTGGTACGTTTTTAACGGCTCACTCATTCTGAGAACTTGGAACTGCTGTGCTCCTCTCTATGCTAAGAACGACTTCCGGTTAGCAGTGGGATGTAACCCTTGCACCGGACAGTGGTCAGTCAGAAATATCTGTGGAAGGGTTCCTGGGGGGGGCTCAGTCAGTAGAGCACATGATCCTTGATCTTGAGGTTGTAAGTTCGAGCCCCACGTTGGGTGGAAAGGTCACTTAAAACTAAAATCTTGAGAAATGTATTTGTTGAATACCTACTAGAAGAGGCTTGCTGAGGAGTTCTGAAATATGCAGGGGTCTCATTAGCTTCCCTCGGAGAGCCCATATGCCCACGATTCAAACGCTCTGCCTGGACTGCAAGATAATTCAGGGGATTTTCTGCTTCGTATCAAAATCAGTTCTTTGGCAACACCCAGCACCACAATATATACATACAGACCCGTTTGGGATCAGGCTTTAGAGATTCCAGATATTTCCTGTTAGTTATTCCACAAGAAATGCACAATGTTACATGTATCTATAAATACATAAGAGTATTTATAGTATGTAAATATATAAGTATATAAATAGTAATTTTTTTCCTACTTTTAATATGTAAAATATGATTAGCAAAAATGGTAGATATTAGAACATATATACATGAAGTAAATACGGGGCAAATTCTTAACAACTACAAAATGCACCTTAGTTAAATACAGTGGCAGGAGGGATTTTGATGTAGCCTTGGCTGCAAACTGACTGCGTTTTGAGAGATGTTTAAGTTATTAATTATTTAAGGCTATTTGTATACCTACTAAAATAGCTGGTCTCCACATAATCCCGGTTGCTTAGATAAAAAGAAAATAAATATTGAAAAGCATCGTGTTTATTAAGGTAGACCTCTCCGTTAACATGCACCATCCAACTGGTGCTCCCATGTGAGGTGAGTGGCGAGCACGGATGTCCGTTTGCTCAAGTTAACCGACACTTGGAACCTAAAAGGAGTAATCAATGAAAACTGACCCAGGAATATTTTACCTCCATTGTCCTGCTGACTTGAAGTTCAGCAGCACGGAGCCTGGAGAGCAGGAGAAACCCCTCACCCCCGGTGGGACATCCGCCAGGCTCTCCCCACGGCTGAGTCCTGGGGACTCCGCTGGGAAAGCACGGTGGGCGTGGCCAAGAGCGACCGGTACACCTGTTTCTGGCTTCCAGACCTAATTACTCCGTGTGCGTCTCCACACATAGTCTCCTCACGTTCTGTCGTTCCCCTCCCTGATGGCACAGTATATCTCAAAGCAGCTGCCCGGGAGACAGCCGTTTCTGCTTGCCACCTCTCGGATCTGCAGCGCTGAGGAAGCGAGACGGATTCTCAGGGATCAGGACCAGCAACGCTTCTGGTGGCACACAGCCTGGCCCGGCTCGCAAAGACGGAGAAGGGAAGTGCCCGTGCGCTGGTCCATTTCAGAGGTGGGGGGAGCAGAACTGGTCCCATTTTAATCCGCTTCTCTTCAAACGTCTCCCACACCCTCACCCTTCCTCCAATCAGTGTCTCAAATGTCCACGTGCAGGCTTCTGGGATCCTTGACCTCAAGCGAAAAGAAGCTTACAGGGCCTTCCAGATAATTTATACTTTCAAAAAATGTCTCATGACCCCTTATTTAAAAAAAATAAATAATAAATAAATAAATAAGTGAGGGCACCTGGGCAGCTCAGTCAGTTAAGCAGCCACCTTTGGCTCAGGTCATGATCTCAGGGTCCTGGGGTCAAGTCCAGCATCACGTTCCCTGCTCAGTGGAGAGTCTACTCCTCCCTCTGCCCTTCCTCCTGCTCATGCTTTTTCTCTCTCAAATAGATAGATAGATAGATAAATAAAATTTTCAGAAAAATGATAAAAAATTTTTTTTTTTAAGTGGGATAAAGAAATCCTTCTCAGGAAAGCTGTCATTAGCTCCCCAATACCTCCCCAGTGGGGTTAGACCTTCTCCGAGGGAATGCAGGAGAACAGACCCTGGACAGTGTGCAGCCGGCATGCCGTCAGTGCCCAAGCCTGACCTTAAAGCCACCAGGACTCATGCACCACTGGGCAGTTCACTCATAACTGAGACCCGACCCTCCCAAGCTATAGGTCTCTTGTGTTTGCATCTGTCACAGTGGTGTTCTGTTCAGCCCAACCTCAGATGCTGCCTCCACCAAGAATTGTTTCCTTTCCTGATCTCCCCATCAGGATGTGCCTTTCGGGATGCTCCAGGCCTTGGGCCTCTCCCCTAGCTCGTATCACAAGGACATAGCATAAGCTACTCTGGAACTAATGGCACTCCCACCCTCCTTCCAGTCCTAAAAGACCCCTGAAATGATCACTTCCATCTTATTTACATCTGACATTCCAGTAGAGCTTGGCTGGTGCCATGGTTGTCCACAGTAACAATAGTTAAAATCCACTGAGTCCTTTAATGTGGGCGTGTTAATGAACAAGTGGTAGGAAGCGCTCCATCTTATATGATCCTTGTGATGTCTTGTGTAATTGTCACAGGACTGTTATCCGCACTGAAGGATACACAATCTCAGAGAGGGCCCATTTTGTTCCCCAAACAGGCCAAGCATGGTTTCACCTCAGGACCTTTGCAGTAGCTGTTCCCTCTGCCTGGGCCATTCCTCCCCAGATACGCACAGAGGTGCCTATCTCATTGTTTCAAGGGTTTGCTCAATACACCCTATCATGGAGAGCTTCCCACCTGCCCAACCCTCCGACATCCCTACTCTTTTTCCCCATGACTCTTCATACTATAGGATATCCGACCCACAGTAGACCATATCTCCAAGAGGACAGGGCCTTTGGCCTCTGTTGTTTACAGATGTGTGTCCACCACCTAGAACACTCAGCACAAAACAGGCGCTCAGGAAAGACTTGTTGAACTGAACCCAACTCTCTAAGGTAACTGATGGAACCAACTAGTAACCAGGCAGACACACACACGTCTACCTGGCCTCAACCATGCTCTTAACCATCGCCTCCTGGATTTGTAGAACCCAAAGCAATGCATGAACAATTCTTCCTCCCTCATCTGCAATTATACTCATTATTCTTCCTCATTCTTTTACTCGTTCAGCCCTCAGATACTAAAATTACCCAGACTCTTTGGGACTTAGGCCAACATTCACAACCGTCAACATGTACGTGGCAGGTCCCACCTTTCCTTGTTGCGAGCTTACTGCCCAGCTATGTACCCCCCTTGCCCCCCCGCCGAGACTTCTCCGCACCACCCTGCTGGTCAGCATGCGCAGTTTCCTGGGCACCGTGCTCTCGCGTTTTATGCCCTTATTTCACCTGGGACACAGCCACCGAATGCTGCAGCTTTCTAGGAAAGGGGCATAGGAAATCCATTTTATCGGTACCAGCAAGACTGAAAATCTTTGATTCTGCCTTTAGGTGGATAATTTAGATGGGTAAATCTAGGTATAGATTTCAGGTTAAAAATAACTTTCGCTCAGAACTTTGAGGGCATCACCTGCTTGGTCTTTACCCCTCCCCCTCCACAGTGTTGCTAATGCAAATCTGGAGGGGGCATCTGTTCTATTTGCTTCCAGTGGCCTTAGGGTGCTTATGCTGGGGCTTTGAAATTTCATGGCATAGAATGGGAAAATGTCCTATTCTGAGCAGGAGAGCATTTCCTATGAAGGTACAGGTCCCTCGGCCCTGAGGAACGGTGGCCATGTTACTTCTTGGGTAGCCTGCTTCCCTCCATTCTCTTTCTGGGGCTCCAGTGTTAGATTCTTGACTGTGTCTCGTGCACATTATCATTGCATTACTCTCAGAGCTTCTGTCTCCTTCCCTATATGGCTACCTTCTGAGGACTCCATTTCCTTGACTATTTCCCCACTCGTTCTATCAAAGGTTTTATTTGGGAAGCGATATTTTTGCAGCCTATAAAGATTTTCTTGTTCTTTGATCCTCTCATGCATCAGCCAGTTCTTATTTAACAAACACAAAATCTTCTTAAATCCTTCTCAGTACCGATTCTAAAGTTTTTCCTTGTTTCCTTTAATCTCTTTTATTCTGTAAATTATGTGTTTCTTCTGAGAGGTGGTTCATTTTCCTATTTCTTTTTTTTCATGTCACTAATTCTTCCCAACTCCTCAGCAATCCCTACTAATTTATCATATTTGAGAAAGAAAAACCAGGCCATTGTTTCTCCTACTACAACATAAGTGCAAGTATTCCCCACTAAACAACCCTGAGTTAGAATTCATGACAGGGAGGGTTGGAATCCTTCCTTGAGCATGAGAGGGTGAAGGGCAGCGCAGGCTTCTTCCAGCACACCGCCTACGTGCCTGTGTAATACAAACTTCATCCAGGCCACCCGCAGCCAAGCCAGAGCCTAACTTTCCCAGTTTGTCCAGTTTCTTCAGGAGACCACGCCTGCGCTTCCTCTTGGCCGCAGGGTCGCCATCTTGGTAGCAGAGAGGATATGGGAGTGGGAGGAAGAAGCTGACTTCAAGTTGGGTCAAGCACCGACTTTCAGTGAATCTTTCCATCTTTAGCCCCATGTCTCTCCCCAGATCCCAGCTCAACTCTGACAACGGAGCCTGTCTAAGAACTCACAGAAGACCGGCATGATGACAGAGCTGATTCTTGGGAGAAAATTCTATGTTTTAATTGCTCATCACGCCTGTCTATTTTGCTTTCTAGAAAATTTATGGCCTGCTGGCCCCTGTGTTTTTGTCTCTCTTAGGGCTTACCCATTGCAATTTTGTACTTTTCTTTTTTCTGAGGGTCTGGACAGAGGGGAGCCCAATGCATGGACAGAGTGTGCCATCCTGAACCACCGTCCAAGACTCAGTCTCATTTTTTAATTTATACTTTCCTAGTTAAATTAAAGCATGATCAAAGTCATATAAGTGTCGCTGATACTGGAAAGGCTTTGTTAGAATTCTACATAAAGTTGTCACTTTCCTACAAAGGTACAAAAAAGACCTGTTGGCCCCACTTTAACTAACAAGGCTGCCATGGGGTAGGAAGGGAAGGGAAGTATTAGTTTCTGTGCATCAAAAGAAAAGCCATCAGGTAGGCCTTCTGGGCCACCCAGCATCCCAAACACTTAGTTCCAGGTCCAGCCACTAACTTGTTATAATGGGATGCTAATGACCGTATCCCTTGCTGCCAGTTTGGTGTGGACGTAGAGAGGTCGGAAATCAGATGCCAAAACAAGAGTGACTTTATGAAGACTGTCTGATTACCATTTCTGTCCATCCTGGGCTCTAGGAAGATGGAGGCAGGGATCCACAAGTACAGAGGACATTTGCTGAAGACATTTTTGTCTCCGTGCTCTCCGAGGGAAAGCGTGGAAACAGTGGGCTTCCACGAGACCACTGGGGTGTGAGTTCCCTGCTTGTAAAAGCAGGTTCCAGAACTCTAAAGGCCAAACAGCTGACTGAACAATCACTTTGTTGGCAGAGGCAGGGGAAGATGGTTGGGAGGCAGGAGAGAGACTCTATTATGTACTCGTCTAGAACACAGCCGGGACTGGGGCTGAGCTTGGAGATCCAGAACTTCTGAGGAAGAAGCTGGGCCTGAGGGGCATGGCCAGCAGGGAATGCCCTAGAACTTCTGAGACTGGGTAGGAGATCCCAGGGAGGTCTATTTCCAATCCCACCCCCCCAGGAAGTACTGGTTGAAAATTAGCCTTTGCCGCTCCTGAAAGAAGATTAAAGTGTTGACTTATATCACAGGCTGATCGCATTCAAGTTAGTAAACCTAAACTAAAAATTTTTGTTTTACTTACAGGTAAGCAGAAAGTTCACGAAAACTGATGGAGTGACTATCAGGGAAAGATCACCTCCGGGAAATGCGACTGAAAGGAGCAGCGACCGCCAGACACTGTGCTGCATTCGGCCCACGCCCCCAGGGTTGTGTGTTAAACAAACTTGCTTAGTATTTGGGTAGAATTCCAGTTTCCTCTGAAACCTGACAGCAGAACCTGCAAAGCTTTTACATGGAATTGGGTGGGGCTTCTCCCTTTCTTACAACAGGTGCACCCGGCATCATTAACAAGTCGAAGAATGGAGTGGAAATCACCAAATATGTGGCATTTGGGATCTCTATCTAGTATGTGATACTCTAAATACTCAGTTTAAGTCCACTTGGCAGAGGTCAGAGATGGACGTGCCTTGATCAAACTCTTGTCCCTATGAAGCCAATTTTGACTGTAATCATTGGTTAAGAATTTGCCTTTAATTCATCTCATTTTTTGCCTGAAAATAAGCATCTGAGGTTTGACTTAACTTTAATATGTATTTACAACTAAGATTTCTCCTTCTAATAGGATTAATTTTACTCCAAAGCAGAAAATGAAAGGCTCACGCTGTTTCCTTTACAAAAGAGAACAAAAAAATACATACTGGTAAAGTCATATTGAACGGGATATTGACACATTGTTGAGATATTTTTTGCTTTCTTTAAAGTCGCTAGTTACTTAAATAAGTTAAAAACTGGCACTGTATTTCAATATTCTTGGTGTTTCTCTTTGATAACAAAAAAATATACTACCTCTACTCCTGTATCATGCATGCTTAAGAGTTTAGAGAAGCTGGACTCAAAGTGATCTAGGTTCAAATCACATCCCCCTCACTTCGAAGCCAAGTAAGTCCAGGCAAGGAATTTCTCACTGAAAAGCCTCAGTTTCCAAATCTGTAGGATGCGGCAAAAATCACACCTTCCTCCTTAAGCTGTTGGAAACCACATGAGATACAGTTTGCAAAGTGTCCGACACAATGCCTGGCATGTAGCAAAGGCCTTATACGGCAGTATAGGGTTTTTAAAAACATACTTTTATTCATCATGCCCAAAGGGAATAAATTTAACTCTTAAACTCTCAAAAAGAAAAAAAAAATTAAGCCACCTATCTGTCAAGGGAGAAATGTAAGAACTAGTTATGCCGTTTATTTCTCTGTCAAGGGAGCAATGTAAGAACTAGTTATGCGTTTACTTCTCTGTCGAGGGAGCAATGTAAGAACTAGTTATGCATTTATTTAGCTTTCTTCCTCTACCAGTTGTAAGTCGCGATTGCTGAACAGCCACGTTCCAAAACAGGTGTGTGGAGGGAGTGGGGGGTGGGGCAGGAGGAATTTCTACAACTAGCCCCAGGAGCAGGGATGGGCTACTCCAATGCCTTCCCAAGTGTTTCCCTGCCTGCTTTTTGTAAATCTACCCTCCACTCAGTCCCCAGAATGGAATTTTTAACGTGCAAACAGGATCATGTCAGCTGTCTGAGGGAGGGACCCAATCACACGCCTTTTACTACTCTACTCATCTCTTCTACTCTCTACTCTTTCCCCCTCCCCTGCACCCTTTCCCCCATGACCTCTGCCATCCATTTCTGGCACAGGAAACCCTGATCTGCTGGAACTCTCTACCCACCCCCCTCTCACCCCCCCCCCACCTTCTCTACTCTTGGACTTGACTCCAGCTACCATTCCGCACTAGTTCCGTCTACACCACTCAGCCCTGGAGCTACCACGTCAAGGAGGCGTCCACAGCCCACATCTGACACCACTGTAAGATGTCCCTGCAGGAGGTTCCCCCAGAACCCACATCTACCGCATCTCAGCATGGGGGTAAGACTGTCCATTCATGTATCTGTTCTGAAACCAGGTCTGTTGAGGGCAAAGATGATCTGTCACCCATCTCTGTCTGTCCAACACAGACACGGATATGTTCTCAGACTCAACGATCTCTGTGTCTGAAGCAAAAATGAAGGACTTCTTTGGTACACACCCAAGTTAGTATGGCGGTATTATTAAATGAAACGAATTGACTTTTACTGAGGCCGGTAGTATGCTAGTACCTTCTACATGTTACATTATTTGTGTCTAAATTAGACAAATAGATACTACTCTGACCCCCCCAGATGGCAGAAAAACTTCAAGAGGGTGTGTTATGCACACCCTGGACAAGGCAGAGAGGGGTTTCCACTCGGGCACCATTGTATGATGAAAAGACATACCAAGGAGGAAGAGAAGGAGGTAGAAAGAAAATATTTTAAGACGTCTTCACATCCTGATGACCTAACAGCTGAGAAAGCACACTTTTCTAGGATTAATCTGAGTTTGGTGTTTTCCAAGAGCTGGAACTCCCAGATTTCTGCCCACACTTTATAAAGTTCGGCCACTGGGAAGATCTAGTGGAAAATGGCAGGGAATGTTCTTTACCAAGTGCCCCTACGACTGATGGTTTGAAATCCTCAGACAGAACCTTGAATCTCTGGAGAGGATTGCGCTAAGCAATAAAAACTGCTGGAAAGAGTATGCACATTTTTTTAGTCTCCAGTTTTCCTCTTCCCCCCGTTTTGTGGACCAGCCCCCACCCCATCCCCCATCCGGGAGGACTGCCCCACCCCCCATCCCCACCCCCCATCCGCCATCCGGGAGGACTCCCCCACCATCCTTCACTGAAACTCTTCCACAAAGTCACTGAACGGTCTTCCTTTGCCTTGACTTCTTAATCGCACTCGACATAGTATCCTGATCTTCTGCCCCGAGACGCTCTTCTCTTGGCTTCTCAGAAACGACACTGACCTACACTTCAGCTTATGTCTTACTTTTGCTGCCTCCTTCTCAACTCCCAGACCTTTGCATCTGTGGGGCCAGTCAGTTCGGTCCGTGGACCTCTTCTCTCTACGCTTTCTCCCTGGGCGATCTCCTGCAGCTCCATGGTCTTCAATACCATCCACCTGCTTACGGCTGGCTCCCTTGTGTCAGTCTCTAGCCTGGGCTTCATCCCTGAACTCTGACCTACGAATCCAGTTGTCTAAGTTCACGTATATTTTGAGTCTGTTGGACAGACAGCCCGTGTTCAAAACCAAGATCTTCATACTTACCAGCACCGCCTCTCGTCCAACTACATCCTCTAGCAGGCCCCACCTCAGCCCACAGGGACTCTGCTCTGGGTGTTGCGTCTGTGAGACAGTCTAGCCTGTGAGACCATCTGGTCAGCTCTACTGTATAGATGAGGCCGAATACTTCTTTTTATAACCTCCCTTGGTACCATCCTGACCCAAGTCATAATTCTCTCCTGCTTACATTTCCTGCCATAACCCCCTACTGGTAATCTGGCTTCTGCTCTCCATCCCTTACAATGGATTCTCCACAGCAGCCTGAGAGACGCTGTTAGAAACGAAGTCAGCTTGTGTCACTCCGCTGCTCAGGTCCTCAATGGCTCCCGCGGACTCGGCACAGCCGGCCACCTCAAGTGCTCAACAAGACTTCGAGGCTCTCCCTCTCACTCCCACCCGGCGGCTCGGCTGGCTGACCTCATGTCACTTCTTTGCCCTCCTTCTGTCTGATCCACCCCCACTGGACTCTTTGCTCTTCTGCAAACATATCAACATAGCCTGCCTTTACCAGCCTTCGAACTTGCTAGTCCTTCTGTTCAGCATGCGGTTCCCCAGGTATTAATATGGTCAGCTCCCTCACTTCCTTCATGACGGACTCAAAAGTCACCTTCTCATTACAGCGTTCCCTGGCCGCTCTACCAAAACTACTTATCTTGCTGATTTTCTGTCTTCTCTATTTGAAATGAGGCCAAGCAGTTGGGTTGGTATCGGTCACTGCCGTATCCCCAGGGTCTGCATCAGTGCCGGAACGCAAGAGGTGCTGAATTGTTATTAAATGAATGAACTCATTCAATAGTGAAAGTCACTTTCTAGCCCATATTTGTACTTTGTAGTTATCAGTGACCAATCTCCAAAATCACAACCCCGAACACCCAAAAGCTATTTTTCAGCCTTGACTTCAATCGTGCTTTCGATTAGCAAACTAGGTGGCCCCAACCTTTCCGATGCCTGGAATGGTATCAGGCACACAAATTAGGGGTGGGGTCCCCAAGCTACACTCTTCCGGATTTCTTGCAAATGTTAGAGTCTGTCCCCAGACCTTTCCTGGGGCAATAGGATCTTCTGCCACTCAAGAATGTATGCGGAGTTACAGAGTAATTTTAAACTCAAAAACCATCAGCAGCAATTTGCATGAGAAAAACCTTTAAATGCATATTTAAAAGAATGCATTTGGAACAAATAACTCAAACATTAAAGCGTTCATTGTAGCTCTAAAATTAAGAATCCTCCATGGCACGTTGATTTTTTTTTTCCCCTACCAGGTCGCATGATGAAATATGGTCAGAAAATCTGAGGAACACCTGAAAGTGCAGAGACAAGAGAAGGCACAAAGAATTGTGGGGAGCTCGGGGAAGTGCTCCTCTCTCTGGCCAGCACCTTCCTATCCCCAAACACACACACCCCGACATCAAACTCTCAAACACTCATTCAAGATTTTACAGAGGGTAAGTGATTTTCACCACATATTTACTTTTAAAACCTCTTCCTAAATTCAGTGCTGTAAAGAGCAGTGAGGCTTTCCTTCTGGCCCATTCACACTCCCCAAACCCTCCAACAGACCCATACTCCGTATTTGCACAAAGACAATTGAGGGGAGCAAGCACGTGGTCAGGACATATAATCAGCTGGGGAAAGAGCTGGAAGCTAAACTCTTGGTTTCTTTCTCCAGGTTTGCGCAGGAAATGAAATGGCTGTTGGCAAGCCACAGGGCCCTCTGGGACTCAGGATCTGCCCCCTGTGGCCACTGAGAAGGGCAAGGAGGGCGGTTTCAGTCCCCTACAAGCTCTGAGGTTGGCTCCCCACTCCTTGCCTGATCTAGTAACTTATTTTACAAGTGTATGAAACAGTGCTTCCAAACTTACATACACAAAGTTTCCCTGCGTGGCTCCTAGCCACCTGTGCCATCCAGACTGCTAATCCCCAGTCCTTAACTTTGGTTCAGCCCCTGGGTCGGCATTAATGATCAGCTACCTCCAAAACTCTGTCTGAGAGAGAATATTTCCATTTCAGTAAAACACAGCTAGCTTAATTTGGCGGCAGTGGAATTCCAGCCTGCATCCTGTTACAACACGCTGGTCCACACTGGCAATTACTCTGCTGAATTACAGCAGCCTTTGGACACCTGCCTCTTGTATGCAACAAGTTCCTTTTTTTTTTTTTTTAATCCTATTTATCTTCAGTCATCTATTTATGTCAAGAAAGGAAACATATGAGCACAGCATCTGTTACTAGAGTGACACAATTACCAAATACTTTCATAAGAGGAAAAAAAAATCAACAATAAATCTGGGTTCGTTGTCAGGTGCTTTAGGAGACAAAACATTAGTCTTTCAATCACAGTGGCTTGCTTGAGCGGAGCAGATGGTGATACCAGCAGAGAATCCCCAGCACAGCCTGGTATTTGATGGTCATAAGGACCACAGAAATGTCACCTCTTCCCAACTGGCAGAGAAAAGCAGGTTTCTTATCACAAACGCAGCCCAGCCCAACCCCTTCTTCCCTTAGTAAGCAGGAAACAAGTTCAAGGACTTCCTCATGGTTACTTTCCCCCCTTGTTGGAAACTATGTAAATGCAACGGGTATGGGGGAGTCCTTTGCTTCTCCCAGTAACTAAATTTAGACAAAATATTTTTAAAATTTTTGAAGAAATTAGAGCCATAACAAAGTAGTACCAATTCAAGGCAATGAATCGTTGGTTACTTTTTCACTACTCTGCAAATCTATGTAAACTGAATGGCTGCTTTGGGAAAACTCGCCCATTTTTCTACAAGGGCATGTGGGTAACTACAGGTGATCACAGAGATTCTGCAGTTTTTATTTGCTTTGCTCTTCTTCTGGATATCATCAACAGGTCTGCGTGGGTCTTTGTTAAACTTAATTTTATGGATGTCTTAGACTTCGGATTGGGGCACGAGAGAGAGACTGAGAGGCGGAGAGCCGTTAGTTTGAGACTGCGTTACTTCCCAAAGAAGTAACTGGCATGTTTTAGTCTAGACACTAACGTAGCCTGGGGACGCCCTGGCTCTCCCCACGTCCCGCGGATGCGGCACCCCGGCCCGCAGACACGCCCAGCTCGAGAGCGGCTCAGGGCCCGCGGCCCGCGGCGTCCCGCACGCTCCCCTGCGGAGCGCCCGGGTTGCGTCCCACCCCCCCCCACCGCCTCCCCCCGTCCCCGCGGGCGAAGCCGCGCAAAGTGCCCGGCGAGCGGGTTACCTGCCAGGCTGCCCGGCCTCTGGAGGGTGGCCGTGGCATACAGCTCCTGCGAGTGCTTGCTGTACTGCTCGGACGCGTGGACCAGGCGCTTGGTGGGCGACAGGGTGGCGTACGTGCCGATGGTGGAGCTCAGCTGGTGGATGGGCGAGGAGGAGATGGTGGACTGCACGGTGGGGGGCGAGGTCACGCGGATCGGGGACAGGCCGGCCGAGGACACCACGATGTTGATGGGCGAGCTGGTGCTGTAGGACTTGGCCAGGCGGCTGGGCGACTGCTTGGGCGAGGAGCCGCGCGGCGCGGCGTAGGCGGCGCCCTCGGGGGCCGAGCCGCCGCGCTGCAGCTTGGTGGGCGAGCCGCCCTGCGGCGCGGCCAGCGGGGAGCCCCCGCGCGGCGGCGCGGGCAGCGTGGAGCTGGAGTAGTAGAGCGCGGCGGCGGCGGCGGCGGCGGCGGCGGGCGGCGCGTCGGGCAGGTGGAAGGCGCTGCCCAGGCTGGGCGCGAACGGCTCCCGCGGCGGCGGCGGCGGCGGCGGCGCGGGCTCGGGCCCCGCCAGGTGCGCCGCGCGGCTCGTGGTGCCCTGTGCGCGGGAGAGGAGAGGACACGCGCGCTCAGCCAGCGGGAAGCAAAGCCCCCCGCCTCCTCCCCTCTCCGCCCCCCGCAACCTTTTCCCGCGCCGCCCCCCTCCCCCAGGCCGGGGTTGGGGGGCACCTCGGGCGCTCGGCGGCACCGCGCGCGGGAGCGGGACGCGACCTTCTCGCGCCCGGGCTCTTCCGCCAGGAGGGACCCCTGGCCGGCCCGGGCCGGCGACAGCGGCGCGGGAATCACGTCTGGGAGCGGGACAGTGTTCTAAGGCGTTTCTGGACTAGCAGAGGCATCGCAATAGGCACCTCAAGGTTTTAAAAGGCCACCCCTAGGGCTATGGGGATCTGCTTGAAGGCAGTCAGGATCCATCCGCTCGTTCTGATGAGACTTCGAGGCGCCAAATCCCCCGCCCCACCCCCACGGTCATGTCACTGGATACAGTGTCGACCTCCAAAATGGGCTAAGTTGCATACTTATCTGGAGAACATCAAGAATAACCTACTTCCCAGAGTTTATTCTGTTGCTATTGTCGTGGTGATTCTTCTTTTTGGACCAGAAAGGTTAAAAGGAGGGGAAAATACCAAGTGAAAATAAATACCCTTGGTCTTAAATTATTAAAAAAAAAAAAAAAAAAGGCATTTCTAGAGGAATCAGAGCAATTGCAAATAAAAGACTAAAAAAGCTTCCCTTTTCTAGATTTTAACGGTGGGCAACAAATCTTTCGGCATCTCTCTCTCTCTCTCTCTAGCTGGCTTTTAAGAGCCCCCTGCAGCTGTGTCTTCAAACTGAAAGCCAGTTGCCTCTCATTTATTTACAAGAACACAAAAGACAAGAAGGGCTGGGGTGGACTGGAGAGGCGGCTGGAGGGGAAAGCACTTTCCTTGAATCTTGTCCAGAGACAAATTTGCATCCGAATGAAAACACTGCTTTGTCAGCCACTCCTGGGCAGGAGGTCTGGGGTCTTCCAGGCTTTCCCGGAGGAGCAGAAAGGTTTTTGAGAGCAGGCTGGTGTGAAAAGCGGGTAGGATTGGGCGCTGAGAGAGAGAAACTGGGAAGGAAGGTTTTGAAATTAGGGGTGGGAACGGAGTGGGAAGGAGGCAGTGGGTCAGGTGGCGGGAAGGGGGCGAGAGACGCAACAGATGCCGTCCATTAAAAGTTTCAGCGCTGCCTCTCCACCCGTTTTGGAATGACCATTGGCAAACGAACAGCCTGGGCACCGCCATCAGCACACACAGCGCATTCCAAATGTTATCTGGATGTCTGGTTCATGGGAAGATCCAAGGGAGTTAGTCGAGTAAAATAAAAATCCTTTATTAAGGGCAGTGGGATAAGAGGAGGTAGAGTGTCGAAAGGCTGTGCGTGTGCATGTTGTATGCATTGTATGGGACATGTGTATTCTACCTATTTGTGTATATTTTATATAAGTGCACTGACAAAGATTCTCTCTAGTCATGCTCCTTTGAACTCTCTACTCCATTAGCCCCTGGTTTGGGGAGTTTCTGTGCTCATCTCTGAGTTACCTGGTTTTAGCAAGAATCTCGCTGAGTCGGTTTACCCAGAGACCCCTGTGTTCTGCTGGGGGATCACCCTGCAGGTCCCACCTGGTTCCTCATGCTCCCTCCACCCGCCCCAACTATCAGGTGCCTTCTCAGCAAGAATCCTGTGACACAGATTTAATCAGAGCCCCCTGCCCAGATGTTTCCCCTTAGCAATTTTCTCCCCATTGACTCTACCCTGCCCCTTGGCCACAAATCCCACTTTTCCTTGTTGAAGTAAGGATAGAGCCTAGTTCATTACTGAGGTCTCTTTTCTTCTACTAGGGAATTTTTTTTTTTCCCCTGAATAAAATCTGTGTTCACCACTTTACTGTCCAGCTCTAGTTTCCCTTTAACACCACTGAAGCAATTAGTTTGAATTTAACATTAGGAGTGAAAGGAAAATGGAAATACCAAAGCTTCATTCACTAAGGTGTCTCCAGACACTACAGTAAGGCCTGACTCATGGTAGAGGTACCACGGATATTTGCAGAATAAAGGAACAGTTAATAAGGCCAGTCCCAAGTCTTTGGCAATGGGGCTGGGTTTATGTGAGGATTATATGGGTGGAGAAGCTTGATAGAACCTGTGAGCTCCTCCTGAGCCCTGAGATATCTTCCGGCATCCACCAGAGTCGTCAGAAGGGAGCTGCTTACTTCCAATGCTGCTTCCATCCCTGTAGAAGTTCTGAGCAAGAAATGCACAGGCCAGGCTTCTCGAACCTGACTGTGTATTATCATGAGTGGGGAGCTTTTTTAAAAAAATCTCAGTATCCAAGCTATACCTTAGCCATTCACACAATCTCTGGAGGTGGGACTCAGGAGCAGGCTTTTAGGAAGCTCTCCAGGTGATTCCCATGTGCAACCACATAGGCAAACAAGTTCTCCCTAGAGCACTGGTTTTCCGAGTGTGGTCCCACCACAGTCAGCACCAGGCCACCCTAACTGAATCGGAGGCTCTGGGACAGGGGCCCAGGGGCTGTTTTAACAATTCTGAAGGTGGTTGCTAGTTTAAAGCCCCGGTCTAGAAGATCTAGATCTGATGCAGGGGTCTGGAGAGAGCCCGAGAGCCTGCGTTTCTAACAACCTCCCCAGGGAGGCGGATGGGGGTGACGGAGAACCACCACCATAGCAACAGACAGGGATCTTCTTCCTTCACTTTTCTCCTGAAGCTCTCCTGGGGCCTGAGCTACATTCCGCTGTGCAAAACCCAGCTGACAAGTAGCAGAAAAGCCTACGATAGGAAGTTTCTCTAAACCTTTCCCGCAGGAGCAGAAGGAGGAGAGAGAACCCCAGAGGCTCTAAGGAGAGTCCCCTGCTTATAACGGGACAAATATTTTGTGTTAATGGCTTGGAAATGGACCATTCATGATAACCCTATGTGACATTAATGATGCCATTACCAAGTTGCATGATTTCTAATACAACAAATACTAAAGTATACTTATTAGTATGTGTATCAGTATACAAATACTAAACTATACTAAAGTATATATATATAATATAAATTAAAGCAATGCCATGTAGAACTCTAGGATTTAAACATTAGAATGATGGGGGTCCTAGGAAAACCGCTGAACAACCTGGGCACACATTTAATTTCCCTTTCAGTCTGTTAGAACACCTAGTCTCAGGAGCGCTAAATGCTAAATATTATTGTCTCCAAAGAGTCCTTAATAGCCTCCAATGCTGTGGAAGTTTTGAGAACTGCCATATCGGCTCCCGGTATTTTGACAGGCTCTAGCAGCCAGTTCAGAAATCTTTTAAATATTGTAGGATCTTGGTGACATTTTGCCATTTTTTACATGAAAAAAAAATTAAGACACAAGAAATAAAAATTTTTACAAGCTCTTTAAGATTGTTCGAAGTGTTTTATATCTGCACTGCCCAGTATGGTAGCCAGTAGACACAGGACCCTACTGGGTTCTTAAAAATGGCATTGGATTTTAACACATATTTTAATTAATTTGAACTTCAATAGCGGCTGGGCCACCTTACTGGACTGTCATATAAGCTCCTTTGCTGTTTATAGTAAATAACATAGGGGTGTTAGGCTCCCTTCGGATGGAGTCATAAAGGCCCAGGAACTATTCTTTGGTTACAAAGAGAATTCCGTTATTACAGCTTCAGTTGGACAAAAGGAGTACTCTTTGGGGAGCTTGTTTCCACTCTTGTGTTTGTTTTGTTCCATTATGTAATTTTATTTAGCAACTCTTAACTAGTTAAGGATACAAAATCCATGCCTCAGTCCTAGGCTTATTACTACCTAGGTCATTGGGTTAAAAAGAATATAAACAGATTTTAACATGGATAAAATGTCACCCACTTTACTGTCATAGAAGCTCAATTCTACCTTAAAAGTATGTTAACACTGTAAAACTGTAAGTCTAATTTTAAAGGTAGAGTTCCAAAACTTAAACAAAACAAAACAAAACAAAAACAACAACATCAACCAAAAACTAATTACTATATACCTTCTTCCCTAAGGTTATCTGGAAATGCAATAAGAAGTGAAATAATCTTTTTATGATGGGACCCTTAACATAATATAAAAATTCCTACATATTTGGAGCAGATCGCCCCCTAATACTCTTGTCCTTTGAGAAGGACAAATTCTTTTTTCTTTTTTTAAGATTTTATTTATTTATTTGACAGACAGAGATCACAAGCAGGCAGAGAGGCAGGCAGAGAGAGAAGGAAGCAGGCTCCATGCCGAGCAGAGAGCCCGATGTGGGGTTCGATCCCAGGACCCTGAGATCATGACCTGAGCCGAAGGCAGAGGCTTAAACCACTGAGCCACCCAGATGCCCTAAGAAGGACAATTTCTGTTGGTATTTTCATTCTCAGCTCTGTGAACAGACCCACACAAAGGGCTACTTTGTTTTTCCTAACCCCTCCAAAATGGGACGCTCACCTATGTGAAATTAACAAGGAAGTAGAACATTGTCAAGTAAACACTTTGATTAAATAGTTTCCAATAGGCTGACTTTGGTGTAAGCTAAATGTCTTGCCTTCCTTACTTCTCATTGTAGAAATTTATCAAGAGAAAAAAGAAACATTCTAGTTCCAATGGATACTTTATATATATTATATCTCAAGTTAAAAAAAAAAAAGTAGGGATTTAAAAAAAATGAGCACCTGGGTGGCTCAGTCGTTAAGTGACTGCCTTCAGCTCAGGTTACAATTCCAGGGTCCCGGGATCCAGCCCTACACTGGGCTCCATGCTCAGCGGGAAGCCTGTTTCGCCCTCTCCCATTCCCCGTGCTGTGCTCCCACTCACTGTCTCTCTCTGTCAGATAAATAAAAATCTTCTTTTTTTTTTTTTTAAGATTTATTTATTTATTTATTTGACAGAGAGAGATCACAAGTAGGCAGAGAGGCAGGCAGAGAGAGAGAGAGAGGAGGAAGCAGGCTCCCTGCTGAGCAGAGAGCCCGATGCGGGACTCGATCCCAGGACCCTGAGATCATGACCTGAGCCAAAGGCAGTGGTTTTACCCACTGAGCCACCCAGGCGCCCCCTAAATAAAAATCTTTTAAAAAAAAGGAGATATGAACAATACATATAGCTTATCAAAGCTCTTATAAATTAGATATTTCATTTGCTTAAAATTTTACATATAAGTTTTAGTTGGGGCAGATCCAGAACACATTACAGTTGTGATTTGTCATAATTTGTACAGAATAATTTCAGGCCTACAATTATGACATTGTTCTTTTCTGGAAGTCTGAGCCCCTGAAAATACGGCGGTCTCGGACCAGAACGTGGCTTTGGTCTCAACACCGAGCACAGTTGCTTCCTCAGCCCTTCACATTTTATCTTCTGTCCAGAGATGGGCATGGAGCGACATGGGGGAAAAATGCCCCAAACTCAGAAACTTAATGTTCATTCTTTGGAGACCTGTCAGTGACAGAAACAAACAAAAAGACACAAAAACAACAACTAACAAACAAAACCAACCCACAAAAACAAAAACAAAAACAAACCAAAACAACAACAACAAAAAAAACACCACAACTCAACAAAGGCCTGCTATGCTGCAGCCAGTTAACAAAAGACTTGACAGCTCAGGCTGTCTCGGGAACCTTGACTTTAGATCATGAGTAAGCCGTGTCACCGTGGTAAGCACCACATTTTATAAAGCAAGTCCATGATTTATGGGCAGCCCTCGTGAAGATGCATTTAGACCTGCCAAGTTTCCCGGAATTGTCAGCAAGGTCCCCAACTCTGGGTCAGGAGGAATATTTGCCCAGAATGCCAGGCAGCCAGGCCCACGCTGTCAGGAATGGGCAACGGGACACCCTGTCCTGAGGCTTCCCCGAGGGAGCCTGATGACGTGGGGTCAGCTGTCTGTTCCCCTCCAGCTGTCTCATCGTTTTCATATTCCTGGGATTACCATCAGACGGGTGAGCCTAGTCATTCCTGGCGCAGAGATTGCTGGTTGTGGAGGCTAAGGAGGTCCTGGGCAAAAACAATGCCACGAGAGGCAAAGCCAGAAAGCGCATTTCCAAGGAAGGCAGAGGCAACAGGGCGAGTCCGGCCAGGCGTGGAAGAGCAGTGACTGGGGAGGTGACACTGATTGGGGGAGCAAGGGGCTGGGCAGCTGTCTCCGGGAATGCAGCTAAGAAAATAAAAGCGAAGACGGGAGAATATTTGTCCGATGAGTTAAGAAGCCTGATAGTACTTAACTACTGAAAAACTGGATGTGGTTTTAAGATGACATCTTTGAAGAAATACATTTCTAAACCAGGACAAGCTGGTAACCTGATTTAGAAATACTGGCTACATGCTGTTGGTTAAAACATCTGAGAGCATGTAGAACTTTCCTAGAGTGAGTCTGCACACTCAGGGGGACAGAGTCCTTTATTCTGACAACTTGGAAATGAAGAGAAATCACGCCTCCAAATGCCAAACCGTCTCATTTAGGTATTGTCTGAAATGCTCCTATAACACAACACAATCAAAATGGCTCTACATTCCCAGGTAAGTTTTGTGCCCTTGAACTCACCCTCTGGGATGAAATGTACTTGCTTGAACACTACAATCATTGCCCACCCCCCACTCCCCCGTTTTGGTATCTTCTCTTTTGAAATTAACTTTAAAAGGAATGCCACTCTTTAAAATAAGTCCCAAGGTAGAAAATCCTTGCACCGTGAGAAAGGTTTGATTTTGGAAATAGCCAAATAAAATAAAGAGCCTTGTCCAGCAATTTCCCCAAGGAGCACTGGTTTTGGGAAAAACTAACATGAAACACAAAGAGACAGCTTCCGTTCACAGTTCAGGCTATCCCTGGAGTCATCAGTGCTGGATGAAGACAGAAGGGCAGGGTTTACCTGGCAGTGACCTTGTACTAGTACTGAAAGGTAGTGCCCAGAGCAAAGTAAACTTAATTGAAAAACCAAGGAGTCTGGATGGAATTCCTTCCCCAGAAGAGAACAATTCAATTAAAAGGGCCATAAGCGCTATAATCTTTGAGATAAAAATGGAGACCACTCGCACTGCTTTCTTTTCAGACGAGGCTCCCACGATTAGAGAGAGAGTGGGAGGGAGCAGAGGCACTTGCAAACCTCTCAGCCCTTCACTGCAGTGAGAAGGAGGGAACAGTGCACCTATTTTCTCAGGGTTTCCCAGTCACTAGTACAAACCGGGTGGTTCCGATTTTTACATCCTGGGGGATGGTTTTTCCTACGCTGTGCCCTCCCTTTAATAAAGGTATGATTAGGGTCGTTATCAATAAATATTCAGAAGATGATGTCATATGGCCATTAAAAGGCTCTACCAATGGAGGGGCGCCTGGGTGGTTCGGTAGGTTAAGTGTCTGACTCTTGATTTCGGCTCAGGTCACGATCTCAGGGTCCTGGGATTGAGCCCTGCGGTGGGGTCCGGGGGGTGGTCCCTGCTCAGTGGGGAGTCTCCTTGAGATTCTCTCTCTTCCTCTCCCTCTGCTCCTCCTGCCCCCTGCTCACAAGCTCCCCCAGCAAATAAATAAATCCTTCTAAAAAAAAAAGCCTCTACCAGTGGAAAAAACAAACAGACAAAAACAGAGACATGTCTTATATAAATTTATCTTAAAGAATATATAAGGAGGGGATTTCTGGGTGGCAACTTTTTCTAAAAAACTAAATAAGCCTTGGCAAAAATATACTACAGAAAATTTTTATTTCAGCTAGAGGTTCATTCAGTATTTGCTTTAAGAAGCCAAATATTTGCTTAGAGGAAGAACTGCTCTAGTACAATAAACACATACCCTCCCTGCCATGAGAGATGTTTCAATTACTGAAGCCAGATTATAGATATTTATACTGAAAGCAGAAAATGGAGGGGGAGGATTTTAAAGCAGAGTAATGAGGAAGGATTTCTTTCTTCTTCTTTTTTTTTTTTTAAGATTATTTATTTACTTATTTGACAGAGATCACAAGTAGGCAGAGGCAGGCAGAGAGAGAGGAAAGGAAGCAGGCTCCCGGCTGAGCAGAGAGCCCGATGCGGGACTTGATCCCAGGACCCTGAGATCATGATCTGAGCCGACGGCAGAGGCTTTAACCCACTGAGCTACCCAGGCGCCCCAGAAAGGATTTCTAATAGTGGTCACCTGAAAACTATCTTAAAAACAAAGGAACCGCCCGTTTCCCACAAACATGCTAAGAAAACTATACAAAATGGCATGATTTCTCCTCTGAATGCTTGGTACAGTATATATTCTATACTAAATACGTTCCTGTGATTTTGTGTTTTCCAAGTTCACTGGTGACTTCACTGCTCCTAAATGTTAACAAGCAACAACTTCGCTCATAATTAAGCAAACCAGAGCGCTGTCACCCCACATGTCTGTATGGCCCTTTCCATTCAACGGCCAATACAGAGATGTTTATTGGGGATTTGTTCCTCCTGTGCACCATGTGGATCTCTGTCCACCAAGCCACCATCCACAGAACTCTCCATCACCTTGACCTTCACAATGACCTGACACGAAACTGCACCACTTAAGTGATGATCCAAATTCAACGAACGCCCGGCCATGAGCACCAGGGAGCAGACGATGTATTTATAATGATGATATAGTTTAAATGAGCACTTTTAAGACATAAAAGTCAATGCCACATTCAAAAAGTAGGCCAGATCGAAAAGAAACGGCAAAGTTCCTTCTAAAAAAGTTTACTGCTTTTGTAGGCTCACCACTGTTATCCAGTTTTATTTTGCAAAATTATCATATAATTCTTCATTCTGGTAACAAGCAGGCATCTTCTGGGATTATAAATGTGCACACACTTACTTTCATTCTGCTGAAGGACATGAGAGTGGTTTTAAAATCTGTAGGCTCCCTACAGGCGCTCCCTTTCGTATCTCTCACGTATTTGGTTTCTTTGCGGGAAGAAGTGCCTGGTGAGACTACCGCATGTGTGCACAGGGGGAGAGACCAGCGTTTCTCGAGGGACTCCTCTATGCCTAAAGTCTTGTATTCGGCATTTCATACAACCCTTGGAAATGGTATGTGAGCAGAAGCAGGCAGGGCTGGAGAGGGGCCGGCTTCTCGGTCTGCTCCCCGCCCCCCACCTCTGCGGCGGGAAAATACAGAATAAGGCTGGGGCTGGAGGAGCCTGATGAGCACTTGGGGAACCCCGGGCCAGTTATTTGCCACGTGGAGATCAGCTGGGTCTGCTTTCTGCTCCTGCATCGAGGCCATCTGAGGGGAAGAAACCCCGATGTGACTAAATTTAGGACGTTACCTCTGCTAGAATAGAATGATGCTTTCAACCCCCAAGTCAGGCCATGCTGCGCCTCCTCCAGGAAAAGACAAGACCCTCACAATAACCCACAGGGAGTCCCATCCCTTCGAAAATTCCTGCGCCCAACTTTAGCCACCTTGGCCTCCTTGCAAAATGTTCTATCAGGGGCGCCTGGGGGGCTCAGTGGGGTAAAGCCTCTGCCTTCGGCTCAGGTCATGATCTCAGGGTCCTGGGATCGAGCCCCGCATCAGGCTCTCTGCTCAGCAGAGAGCCTGCTTCCTCCTCTCTCTCTGTGCCTGCCTCTCTGCCTGCTTGTGATCTCTGTCTGTCAAATAAATAAATAGAATCTTTAAAAAAAATGTTCTGTCAACATGCCAGGCCACCTCATCCGGGAGCCGCTGCATTCGCTGTCCCTAGGACAGCCCCACACCCGCTGGTTGTCTCTCTGCCTTCAGCTCTTTCCCAGCTGTTACCTTCTGGACAAGGCCCCCCAGGCCACACCCCGTCCCGCACCTTGGATCCTCCTTACCCTGTTCTGCCTCATCTCCTCCTCAAAGACATCATCGCTTTCTGACGAGCTATGTAATTTACTTATTCCCGGAGTCGGTTTTCTGAGTTTCCATGGCTGCTGCTAGAATTAGGGTTCCTTGAGGGTGGGGACCGCGTCCCTTTTCTTGACTTCTTTATCCTGAACCCACGACAGCTCACGGTGTGCAACAAACACAGGGAGCATCTTGGATACATTAAAGAATAACCCACAGAGGCACAGAAGTACCTGGAAAAGCAGCTCGCCTTTAATTGTGGGACCTCACAAGAGTCACAGAAAGGCCAAGGTTAACTGGGACGGAGAGAAGGAGGGGTGATCTGCGCAGCGTATCTGAGGCTGGGGCACGGAGCTTGCAGGGTTGGGGAATGAGTAACCATAAATTGTCTCATGTTACTTCCCCAAAAGGCTTTGGGGTCTGATGGGAAGAGTCTTACCTTCTGTGTCTTCCTGCCCTATGTACTCAACTTAGAGTCTGAGGAGAATGTCTTTCAATGATTTTAGTTTGGGTAACAACAAAGAATTAATATATTATTGCACCCTCTATGCCTCATAATTTTACCTGCGGACAGATATGATAGGGCAATTGGCCTCCTGTAGACCCTGGTGATAATTATTCCACAAATATTTATTATGTTGAATAAACTAGAGTATTTTTTAGTTGAAATTAGAATCTTTCAACATGCATGATACTCCTTTGAAATTGCATTCTGACATGATTTATGAGCCAGACAGAAAACCATTTGCTTTCCTTTAGAATTACACATATTTTTTAGACTAAAAAAAAAAAAAAAAGAAATATTTTTGTGTTGATTGATTATTGACCTTATTAACTTGGTCTGGCATCGGTTGGCAATCATTTGAATTTCCCTAGCCCTTTTGGCGCTTTCTAACTACAAGATATTCTAAAAATTAATCCAGCCTTGAAGAAATGACCTTTCACACCACTCCGAATATTGAAAAGAACGTGTCACGGGGCTCAGCAAAACCACTGGAATAGAGGGGTTCCACGATGATCTGAACAAAGGAGATGTTACCAGGATGGGAAGCGGCCTCCCTACTTTCAAGGTACAATGCTAGATGCAGAAGAAACATACTGGTTTACTTGCTCAGCCCTTCTCTGACGTTATTGGGAAGTCACAGTGCCTATGGGGTGTTCCATAAAACGTGCCTTTCATCCAGCAGCACGTGAAAGCTAACAGTAAATCACGGTACCGACATCTACCACTTCGTAAAATAAACAGTATTTACATATTCGCCAACAGCCTCAATCCTGTTCATCGAGTGGATTGGAACAACCCCCTGCTTTAAAGGTTCAGACTTCTCCATCCCATCACCTGCCACAGTAAACGAACACACCAGTCACTCTCGCCTCGAACTTACGTTATCACCTTGAACGTGAACATTTATAGATGTCTCCAAACTATTAACTCTGATGCCTTCAAATACAGAGCTTTGATATCTTTACAACTTTGTTACACTTTCTGATTAAACTTTAAAACAGACTTTTAATGTGAGGCCCCATCCTGTCCTTCTGAGCCTCTACTGTTTCCTTCCCGTGTTAATCAGCGGATGACAGGATTAGCTCCAAGAAGAGCTCCTGCCACACGGAAGGAGATAAGCCGCCATATTGCTTGCCCACATTTATAGACCTGTTAATAGGTTTGAGCTGCTGACGAATTCAATTAAAACGGTCAATAGTAAAAAGGAAACCTATGAAACATGGCCAGAATCACTAGACTTCAACTCAGTCAAGATTTTGTGCCCATTTTCACTACTGCTGCCGTAAAATGGCATGGGACAACGTCTCTACATGTGATAAGCCTGAGTCCCCCCATCTCTAAGGTGTAGAAGCTAATACGGCCCCGTTGTGGAGAATAAGAGGATGCATGTAAAACAGGTTACATCTTCATGCTCAGTAAATGGTAGCTATTCATTGTATAAGAAAGCTTTGCTTTAACAGTCAGCCATACAGAGCTATGTATGAACCGAGCTTACAAGATGCTCACAGATGAGTTGGTAAGTTAACTGATTTTTCATTTTATATTGACATTTCTATTTTCCATGGTGCTCAGCTATGGGAATACAGATTTTTAAAATATTTGATTCAATGTTTTCCACTCAAATTACCAGAGTCTTAGATATTTATGGGGAAAAATAAAAAGAAGCCAAACATGAGTAATAAGGGAGTTCAAGATTTAAAAAAAACAAAGTAGAAGTTTATTGTTTTACTACTTATATGTCTTAGAAGTTCTAGAACACTGGTAAAAGCCCAAATCATAGCTTTCAGAGGTTAATTTGAATATAAAATATTTATTTCTGCCTGTGGTCTGTTGGACCTAGAAGTATAGCCAGATACAAGGAAAAATGAAGGGCTATGACCCACATGTATGCTTACAAAGAATTCAAAATCATGTATGTTCTGCCACAACCAGTGTATCATGGTCAAAGAGTCCATATAGATGGGAAGAAAAATATTTCCTTTCAAGAATGGGAGCTTTTGGGGTACCTGGGTGGCTCAGTGGGTTAAGCCTCTGCCTTCGGCTCAGGTCATGGTTTTGGGGTCCTGGGATCGAGCCCTGCATCAGGCTCTCTGCTCAGCGGGGGAGCCTGCTTCCCTCTCTCTCTCTCTCTCTCTGCCTGCCTCTCTGCCTACTTGTGATCTCTCTCTCTCTCTGTCAAATAAATAAATAATAAAAATCTTTAAAAAAAAGGGAGTTTTTGAGAAAAAAGAATATAAACCTACAGAATGAAATCATACAGCTTCCATTTCATCTTTTAATAAAATAGATTGAAAAAAATCTGACGGTATTTCCTATGCTAATAACACCCAATATTTCAAACATCATATAGTGTTCTGTCAAGAAGCAATAAAGACTATTTTGTGTTTATGATAAATGCATGTTTACTTGTACCTACAATATTTTTCTAATAAATTAAAAACCAGTTTTGGGTATTCCCTCAAATACCCTTTCACATTTCTTTCAGGGAGGTAGAACGGACCAGTGCTTTTAAAGAACAGTGATCCTGGATCTGGGAAACAGTAGAGATCCAGGGGCCGCCTCTGTGTATGTGACCTGCCCTCGTGACTTGGGGACCATCGCTCTCCAGCCCCACACACCTCCATTCTCCATCCAAACAGATGCATCGCCTGAGCCAGGGCCCATACTGGACCACAACAAGGGATCAGGCCATTCTGCTCCGTGGAATGTATTATTTACCACTCCCTTTTAGTCACATACCCTATGGCTTGGCATCACAGGAAGATAAAAGTTAGAACACCACAGATGGACAAGAGTGTTGCTTGAAGAAGGTGCTCAGGTTTTTAGTACCTTGCAGAGGCAAACATTTAATAATTGAAATGCACTGAGACCTTTCAGTGTATGCTTCACTTGTGCCCATGTCACCTAAACTAAGCATCTCCCGGTGACTGAGTGAGCTATGCCATTCCTAGCTCATCTTACCCCCTACCTGTCTGCAGACATTTCTTAGGGGCCATGGAGAGGGCCAGGGGCTGCTGATAAAGGATCAAAACATCCCTGCCCTCAAGTAGCTTTTAGTTTAATTGGAAAGATTCTTGGATGCCTAGTCACAATAAACTGGTGACAGAGACGGGTGGGTCTGGTTGTTCTAGGAGCCCGGACGGGGATTGAGGCTGGGGCAGGGTTCCTGGGAGAGGGATTATGCATTAATGCAGAAAGTATGAAATGCAGCTCATTAGCTGGAAGAGATACTTTCAGGGTTGTGGGTTCTTCATCCCAGGAGCAAAAATGCAGAGATTAAAGTAAATTTAAAATAGCTGAAAAAACAACATAGCCCGCCGATCAATATATTAATTCTGGTCGGTCAATCCAATACAGCCTGCGTGCCCAAATTAGCATGCAAACAACATTTACATCTTTCTTGAAAAAAAAAAAAAATTCGGGTTCGTAGCTACTTCTTTTCACCAAGATCTGATCTCAACGGCACCTGATAAATCTGTGTTCCGAAACCACAGGAGTAAGGGCACAATGCCAGGAACATCTCAAAAACCCACTCAGCAAAGGGTAACAACTTCTAAACCCCTATCAGTTATCTTCAGAAGAGTTCTGCATACTTGATTAGCCATTAATACCATGGTCCTTGATGCGACGAGGCCCCCAAATTATGTCATGCTTATTATTTTATTTTATTTTTCCAGGAGAAAAAACTTTGTTCCTGGTGCCCTCACAAACTCATAATGCACGTCGTCGTTAAGCCACGCAGAGACACAGGAACAGTAACCAGACACACATTAACGGAGATCCGTAGGTACAAGGTGGTGCAGCGCGAGCGATACCCAGAAACTCCTGGAGAAAAGATCTACAGTTCAGTGTTACTCGATCAGCTTATTTTATTATTCATTTCCTTCACTCACAGCCCTGAAGGCATCTCTCCTAAGTTCCAAGTTCCGGGGCATGCCTAAGAAAGGCAGGAGGGAACCCCCGCCGGCTCGCAGCAGCCCCTGCTCCCCTACCGGCTCCCTAGGAGCCCACGGACACCCCCATCCCCACACGTACCTGGCTGAAGGTCTGGCCCGCACCTCGGGCTTGCGTGCTGCGGGCGGGGAGCTGCGAAGGGGCTGTCTCACTCAGGGCCAGGGTCTGGTTGCTATGGTAGCTGGCCGGATACTGGAAGGACCCTTCAGGTTTGGAATTGAGCTGAAGTGCACTCTGGGAGAGCAGGCTGGGCCCTGCATTGAAAGTCATTTAGAGCAGTAAGTGACAGCCTCAGTGAAGCAGAAATGACATGTATTATTTATTGAGAGTAGCCTAGAATTATCACACGCACACGATTCCAGCCATCTATGCTTTGAATTCTGAGAACTAAAATGACCATATAATTTGACTCCGGCTCTTAAATGAGATTTTTTTTTGGCGGTTTAAAAGTTCTCAAAAAGAGTAGATTTTTTTTTTCCCCCAAATGATCTCATCCTGACCTACATAGAGACATTTCTTTTGAGACAAATTGGTTAATCCCAGTAGTTATTTCTGGATTACACAGTATCAGAAACATTTGAAATAATTCCAAAGTATATCTTTTGGTTCACATTAATTGTATTAATATAATTATATCTCCTACTTAATTATCAGGATGCTAAAACATGCGAAACCTTCCCACCGGTGGCAGATTGTATTGTATAGTGATGTAATACCTCAGTGCCTGAAGGGTACACAGTGTTTAAAATATTAATAGGTCTTCAAACAATGGAGAATTCACCCTGATTTCACATGATATCTGACGGCTGGTTATCTTTGCCATCACAGCAGTGCACAGTAGGAGAACAATGAGAAGATACAGTGTTAAAGCTGGTGCTGTTAATGTGAGTGACGGAGAAATGAGATCCAGTGCCTGGCCGTACTATTTAATTATGTTGTTTAAGAGGCTGTGCTGGATCTTCTTCCATTCTGTTTAGATGGGATCCTCACAAAAGTTTGCCCATTGTCTTTTTAAGCAAATTTCTTTAATCTCATTTCCTACTCACTATGGGGGTTCAGAGAAGGAGGAAGCGTGTATGCACTTGCTATATCCCCTTGTGTGGCTGGAGAGGGGTCTGGGGCGAGTACAGGGAGTTGGGCAGGAAGGACTCGGCAACCCAAGTTTCTCGTGCTCTCTTAACCATAGTGAGGCCGCTTCTTTTTTGAAAGAGCATAATTATATACACATCGACTATTGTATAATCATTAGCCCATCCTTAATTTCCCTTGTTGGCTGGGAACCAGAGTATCATTAGACCATAGTATTATTTCTAATCAATGTGGGCAAATTTCAAGTTCCTTACGTCTTTCTTCTCAAGACTATAACATGGCTTTCTTTCCAATGAGACCACAGACTCAACATGCAATAGCCCTTTCCTTTTTTATATTAAAATAAGGCTTCTTCCTTAAAAAGCATCAGTTCCTGTAGCCATGGCCATTTAAGAACTTCCCCCACCTTCCCTCTAATTCCCTGGTGAGGCTTCTGAACAATGCAAACATACATTCTCACCATTAGATACTGAATAATAAGCCAATTAACCAACACAGGTAAGACCGGGTATTTTGAAATCTGGAAAAAAGTCAAGCAAGGATATAAAAATGTTCCCATCCCGTCCCAGTTTCATCATGAAGAGCATAACAAAAGTACAATTGCAATCCTTTTTCGTGTAATTTAGAAAATAGAGTCCGAAGCAAATAGTGTATAACAGATGGTGAAGTTTGCAATAGCCTGCAAAAAATCATTGAATCCATACTGATAGTATTATAGGCCTAATCACCAGAAATACGACGTCACTATGAGGAGTGCAGTCAAAGTTCCATTGTGGTTGCCAGAACATATTGTCCCCACTGCTGCTGGGGAAACTTCGAGGTGCAGAGACAGAGTCAAGAGACCCAGGCGAGGGCCAGGCTGAGAGAGAGGAGAGCCTGTGTGAGGAAGAGGAGCCGGGGGGACGTGGGCAGGGCCAGAGGGGGACACTGCAAGGAGGAGGAAGAAGAGGGAGGTACTGGGGAAGCAGGAACAAACTGTGGCCAAAGACCTTCCCCTTGGTCGCTACCCTCCTGAAGATCACAGCCCGGTGGAGGCGAGTGGGCGCTCCTGAAAGAGCAAAGGCCCTTTAAAGTCACGGGTCACCACTCTACCTGACAATGGGCAGCTTCCCACTGAGACTTCCTTGGGCTGCTTCCTTCTCCTCCGAGGTAATGGCTTTCCCTGGCCATGCCCCCTCCCCTGTGACAGCACATCTCCAGGGTGGTGAAAGTTCAAACAGATTCAACAGTGCGCAGAACTTTGGAAATGTCAGTAAAATGAAATCAAATAAAGCAAAATCTTTGGCTTCTTCTAAATAGTTGGACATAATATTTTAAAAAAACATTTACTTTGATAAATAAATATTAATAATTACTAATCAACATATTATATAATTATATATTATGGATAATGTATTATGTATAAGTAATATAAATATTTATTTATTTATTTGAAAGAGCGCAAAAGAAAGAGCGAGAGCATGTGCACGCAGAAGCAGTGAGGAGGGACAGAGAGGGAGAAGCAGGCTCCCCGCTGAGCAGAGAGCCTGATGTAGGACTCCATCCCAGGGCCCCAGGATCATGACCTGAGCGGAAGGCAGATGCTTAACCAACTGAGCCACCCAGGCGCCCCAGTAATGGGACATAATCTATAAAGCAAGAGAACCGTGGGTCCTGCTTATTTGTCTTTTAAGAAGACTCTATGTCTTTGCTCTGATGAACTTTCTAGCCTCTGTAGTTAGCAAGTCCAACAATTTTGTAAATTCCAACTAGATTCATAAAATTATCACGAAACCTGCAAATGCTTTCCATGCAGGACCTTAAGGTGGGAATTTAAAGTCCCTTTTCAAGGGCATTTCAATTAAAAAGGCGATTTATGTGCTCCTGAAACATACACCATGAAATAATCAGGTCGGCTCATCTTTTACAGACTCAGTCGTGTATTTGATCCGTACTCAACGAAAACAAGCCGAGATTCGCTATCTCATTACTTCGTTCACACATCTCAAGCGTGAGACCTAGATGCAGTCTGACACAGGTAATTGCAACAATGAGCGATGTATCATAATATTACAGCACTGACATGTCACCCGGCAAGGGCGAAACCGTCAGGACAACAGCCGAAACAGTGTGTGCCTTTTTGAATGATTTCCATTGCTCACTAGGGTTTCAGATGAACAGCATTTATTCATTCCAATTTTAGGGAGCAAAGTTATGTGAGAATATGAAAAAGGTTAAAATTATAGGATAATCCTTAATTACTTTATAATGGAAGTCAAATTTACATATAACTAACTCTTGATGACCTTTATTAACATTACTGTGCATTGAGGTAGAAAATACAAATTTTCCAGAGGTTTCGAAAGCGCTTACAGTCTTGGGCTTTAAATTATGGTGTGTTTTTTTTTCCCCCTCTCCGGAACTTTTGACTTTCCATCAAATCTTGGCTAGAGGCTTGGGCCAGAGGTAATATCAGACCACAGTCGTGAGGAGACGAAGCGTATCTCCTGGGGGACGAGGGTGGTGGAAGAGGGTTTTTTAAGTTGCGGAGAGAAGAGCCTGGGCTTTCAGATTCCGTGTAGGGAAACTGAATGTTGCCTTTAGTGTAATTAATTGTTCCAGAAGAAACCTGAACTGTGAGCAGCAGTGGATCACCACGTTCTACCACGGCACCGAAAGCAAGTTACCCTCTGGTGTGAGTACGCCTCCGGGGCGCTGCCTGTGATCTCTGCTCATTCTGGCCCCTCCCCATTATGGGACAGTCCTCAAAGCTGAGCCCAGGGATCTGCTCGATAGGACTCAGTCCAAGGGCACCAGGAAGAAGAGACGAAACAATTGTCCGATAAACAGATAAAATTCAAGACAGTACGTGTCCTTGATCTGATCAAGACACAATAGTTCCAGCTGGACAGAGCGGAGAACGTCGAAGGGCATGACAGAGTCGAGGGGCATAAAACAAGCCAGGGACCCCAGGAAGATACCTGCGGCCATGTCTCTTTTGTGTAATGTCAGTATCTCCATAATATCTCAGTGTCTCCAACATCATCAATTGACTAGAAACCACAGAGCAACTTGTAAAAAAAAAAAAAAATTCTCCTTGAGTCATTTTCATGATTTCTCAGAAATGCAAAGAGAAGCGTGGAGAGGCTGAGTGGTTGGTCAGCCAGTGTCATACCCTTGGAAAAAATGAAAATGAGGCTCGAATCCTCATGTTCTATCCCCAAGTCCAGGAGCAGCTGCTGTTTGCCATCCAAGCAGCATGAAGTCCTAGACACAGACCACACAGACCGATACTTTAAGGTTGAAAAATACTCCCCTAAAGAGAAGCGAATTTGTTTACAGGAGAAATCTTCATGTCCCAGGCTGCGGTACTTCTCCAATGAACCTCTCCTTAGAGACTCTGGTTATTGGCTGGGGAAGCTTGCTGTCCATCATCAATGGGACAGAGGTCAGCCTCAACAGGTAGAAAGCTTGAAAGGCTAATTGTCTACATAAAAATTCAGACTCACAGATCGTATTAGCGTGTATATACGCTATAATATATCGTTTCTTCCTAACTGAGCTAGAAATTCGAGTTTTCATGATGATACACTCTTACTGTTTGCACAGATTTAAAAAGACTACTTCTGGAATTGCTAATCCATGCCTGCTTTAACGAAATATTGGTCCCAGAAAACAGTGAACCTTCATTCAACTATGGATGAAGTTTTGCAATAACGTTTTGCGTCTTGCAATAACGTGGAAAAGGCCAGAAGCCTACAGTATGGCATTGCTAAGTCACTCTGTAGGCCACAGAATCCAGGACTAGGACTCAGTAGCCCTCTGTGTTTATGAAACGGACACGATGAGTACGGAGAAGGGCCCATGATACCAGCTGACCTTCCTTGGGTACTTGCTAAGTTCTAGGAACTGTCCAGAGCAGCTGATATCTGTTAGCTCACCGCATCTTCACAAAGGCCCAGTGAAGAAGGTGCCACCATCCCCCTTTATGTCAACGGGACTGAGGGTCGCACCAACTGAGACCAAACAGTGGGCTGCGAGCAAGCCAGGTGTCTGGCATCAGAGCACGTGTTCTTAACCACACACTGTCATTCTGCCTCCGCAAATTTTAATCTTGGCAAATTTGAGCACCTAATGAGATAATGGATGTGAAAGCGCTTGGAAAACTATAAACTGCTTTACAAATGTCAGTTTTTAGTATTAGTATCTAATTATCTAATTACATAGCCACATGGTCTGATCATAATAAAACCTTGATTGGGATTTGTTTGTCCTGAAAACCTTATTACAGTTCGGTCCCATATATCACTTAACATTCTCCTGCAATACCTCATGAGCTTTCACTTTATAAATGAGACATTCGAGACATAGATCATTAAAATGGCCTGTTTAAAATTAAAAACAAACCCGAACAAAACCTGGTTGTCTAAGCCAAGAGACAAGAAAGCAAATGTTCTCTCTGTCCCCTCAGCCTGAGATCCCTTTCTCTTTCAACCTTAAAGCTCATCCTTAAAGAGCCGTTTAAATGCCACCTCCTCCATGCAGCCTCCCTGATGCCTGAAAGCTCCAAGAAAATCCACCTTACCCCCACCATGCTGCTATAACCTTCTGAACAGACCAGACTCAGAGGAATCTGAGTGACTTATCAGAGATTTGTACAGTATTACACAGCAACAGGTTCTCCAGAAAGAGGGTAATAGGATGCAAGCAGAATTCTGAACATTTACAATGAAGGCAGCAGGGCTCTATGCAGATAAGGGAAAGATTAGGACCAGGGACTTCCTGCAGCACGAGGAGAAAGGAAACTCTTGGTAACTGAGCACATCTTAACTGGTAGCTACTTTAGGAAGGGGGAGAGAGGCACACAGTTAAGAGACATCTTAAAAGAAAAGTTCAAGGGGACTTAGTGACTAAGTGGGCAGGAGTGAAGGAGAGCCACTGTTTGGCTAATTGCGAGCACTGCCCTGGGAGCTTGGGAGGCTCCTCAGAAAACCCCACAGACAGGATCCCCTTGTCATCATCAGGCACATGCCTTCTCTTTCTACAAGTTAACGTTAAGATGATTGACTGGGACTTGCTAACTCTGGCCACCTTTAGTTGAGCACCTGTCCCAGAACCCAGCAAATATTCACAAACGAGAGTGGGAAAGCAGGAACTCTCAACGATGCGACATTCCCCAGAAGGAAAACTGGTGTAGGTTGTGGCCTTGTTTTGGAGCAAGATGGGCTTACTTTTTACATTACAGAGTTGGAGGAGATGGCGGGGATTTACATAGCTAGAAAGGGCTTGATTTCAATACTGGCTCAAACATCACCCGACAAACCGAATCTTCCTAGGTCTTGTGTAATTTCCAAGATCCAAGTTTGATTATGTGAAAGCGACGATTTAGGACAGAGATGTAGCTACCAAAGTCACCAATAGTGGGCGCTGAAGCCGCAAGAATCAGACCGGGAGTCCAAGGGGTGGTTAAGTTACCGATTTAATTCCAAAGGATCATTTTTACCATGAAAGAGAAAAGTGCTACTAAGAGGAATGCACTAAGATAAACTATTAGAATCAGGCAATGCCTCAAACAGGGACTCCATGAAGGTTTTGTTGAGGCTGTTAGTTCAGGATTATCAAAGGAATAATAAACACGCAAACTGGGGGACACTCCCAGGACTGGACCCCTGACTGGCAGCTCTGTTTAGATGTGCATTTGGCAGGAAATTTAGAAACATTTACTCTTAGGTAAAATCAATTCTGTCAAAATGATACAGAAACTTATCTGTATGTAGACCGTGAGAAATACTGCCGACGAGATTCACATTCATCTGTAACTGACAGAGTCTGCGTTCATTTCCATGCTCTTGCTAACCAGTATCTGTGGAAGGTTAAGAATGATTTGAAGGTTGGGATGCGTGGGGGGTTCAGTCCATCGAGTGGCTGCCTTTGGTTCAGGTCATGATCCCAGGGTCCTGGGATGGAGCCCCCCAGTTAGGGTCCTTGCTCAGCAGGGAGTCTGCCTCTCCCTCTCCCTCTGCCTGCGGCTTCCCATACTTGTGCTCTCTCTCTCTTTTCACTCTGAACAAATATATAAATAAAATCTTTTTTTTTTTTTAATTTAAATAATGATTTGAAGGTTGGGGTGCCTGGGTGGCTCAGTCGGTTAAGCATCTGACTCTTGATTTTGGCTCAGGTCATGATCTCAAGGTCGTGAGATCCAGCCCTGTGTCAGGCTCCACACTGGGCATGAAGCCCACTTGGGATTCTCTCCCTCCCCCTCTGCCCCACCCATCATTATGCACACGCTCTATGTCTGAAAAAAAAAAAAAAAAACCGATTTGAAGGTTATGTATTACTGTGCTTTAAATGAGAGTAAATTTTTATGTGGCACCCGGGTGGCTCAGTGGGTTAAAGCCTCTGCCTTCAGCTCAGGTCATGATCTCAGGGTCCTGGGAGCCCCACTTCAGGCTCTCTGCTCAGCAAGGAACCTGCTTCCCACCTCCCGCCCCCACCTGCCTCTCTGCCTACTTGTGATCTCTCTGTCAAATAAATAAATAAAACTTAAAAAAAAATGAGAGTAAATTTTTAGAGCAACATCAAATAAACAGAAAAAGAAAATCTTTTTTTTATAGAAAATATTGCATTAGAATAAAGGAAGTAGTTGGTGGAAATTATATATACATACACAAATGGGCTTTAGAGATCACAAAATCAATAAGAAAAGTTGTCAATGAGAAAAGTTGTCAGATTACCAAATTGATTTTAATAAACTCAAAGCACTTTAGTCATACCTAATTACACAAGTAAAAATATTGACTTTTGTTTATTTTTAAAAAATTATTTATTTACTTGAGAAACAGTAAGCAAGCAAGTGGGGGGATGGGCAGAGGGAGAGAATCTTCAAGCAGACTCCCCACTGAGCAGGGAGACCAATACAGGGCTTGATCTCACAACCCACGAGATCAGGACCCGAGTCAAAACAAAGAGTCAATTTCGTAAATGACTGAGCCACCCAGGCACCCCTTGACTTTTGCTTAAATGGGACTACTAATCACTTCCATTTATAGAGGCCATTTCTCCTTATGGCTTCCGGATAAATTTGTCAGCTTAAACTTACTTGGAATAAGAGGTGCTTGGTGGTGTTAAACTGGTTATTTTCTTCTAATCTTCATTAGTAACTTTAACAGCTCTTAAGTAGGAGTTTCACCAAAGAATTTCACTGAAAATAGTGGTTAAGTCCATCCACCATCCCTAAAATCAACGGAGGGAAAAAGCTCGAGAGGCTTGTTATGCAAGGCAGCTCCGAGTGACGCGTCTGTTCCATGGGCAGGTGTGTCTCTAGCCTTCATTTCTAAGTCTGTCTGCAGAATATTAATTTTGTCTGGTCACCAGCTTTCCATGTGTAATGCTTTATGTGAAAATTAAAACTCTAGTGGTCCCAGGATTAGAGAAGTACTCATTTAGTTTTTAAGCTGATTTAGATTCAGTCAGGGCTATTGGCTTAATTAGTAGGCTTTTTCAAGTTTGACTATTGTATATGGATAAATAGAAGTTCGTTACTGCATTCACACTATGCAATAACTCACTTAGTTTCTTTACAGCTGTATACAATAGAGGGAAATGAACAAAACGACATTTGTCACAAAATGAACTTCAAATGTATAACTTTAGTTTAAAATGTATAGCTCAAGAATTTTATTATGCATGGGAGTTTACATGATGTTATAATCACAGAAGAGCATTTTTTATAGCTCATTACAATTTCCAACTATTTCCTTGTAAACTTTTATCTTCAGAGTATTTACCATTTAAAAAATTAATGTAGCACAGACAGGAAGAGCATCATTCATATTTCTTCATAAATTAATTGTCCAAAGATAGTAGATTCATATTTCTTGTTATCAATAATTGTGAAAAGAAATAGAAAAATCAGTTCAGAAGAAAATAGAATTTAAAAGCTAAATCCTGAAAACACTGTAATTTGTGGAATACACTGACTTTAAGAACCAGCATTTTATTTGCCACAAATCCCAGATGTTTTCTTAGAAATCTGCGTGGCTTGCCTGCGCATTTTTTCAGGTCCCTGTTCCTGACGTCCCTTCACACAGACATCCTCCTGGCCCCTTTGATTATACTCTCAAAACTGGAGCTCACGTAGCACTTCCATGCTCTTAAAAATCACTGAGGACCACAAAGAGCTTTTATTTATATGGGTGGTATAGAACACTATTTACTGCTTTAAAAATGAAAAATGTTTAAAAAACAGATGGCAATGCGGTGCCTGGGTGGCTCAGTGGGTTAAGCCTCTGCCTTCGGCTCAGGTCATGATCTCAGGGTCTTGGGATGGAGCCCCGCATCAGGCTCTCTGCTCAGCAGGGAGCCTGCTTCCCCCCTCCCCTCTCTCTGTCTGCCTCTCTGCCTGCTTGTGATCTCTCTCTGTGTCAAATAAGTAAATAAAATTAAAAAAAAAAAGATTAAAAAACAGATGGCAATAATGCCATCACCAAAATGGAGATTCTGGAAAGCTCCACTGACTCTGCTCTTATGAGACTTTCTTACTCTCAGGTGTGATAATGACCATGGAAAGGCAAGTAATGGTCGTAGGATTACTGTGGAAATTTATCCCTTTGCAGGTCCTCTGAAAGGGTCTCAGGACACCGCAGGATTCCCAAGTAAACACTGAGAACCCTATTCTACGCCGTCTCTTACTGAGTTGTCATCGCTTACAGCAATCGTTTACTTGGCCTTGTAGTGTTCACATTGCTTGATTTCAGCCTTCTCTGCCTAGCATGCACATGCCACAAGGGCAGAGACTCTTTGTGGTGCTCTGAATAAGTATTTAATACGTACATTTAAAAATGAATGACTGTAACGCCAACCTGTGCTTGCCGTGATACAATATAACCCCAGCATGTTAAAAGCTGATTACATCAGTTGCAGTTGAAATGACTTGTTTGATCATGGCCCGTGTTAGTGCTGGAACTTCTGTGGGAATCCCACAAGACGTCTCCACTAGGTATTACCAGGATACCCCTTCTTCCACTGTCCCCTGAGAAAAAGTGTGCTGGTTCTGACTTTCTCATGGGAGCTTTCAGCCTCTCTGCCTCTTCTTGACTTTTTGACTTTTGTTTAAATGGAACTACTAATCACTTCCATTTATAGTGGTCAGTTCTTCCTTATGGCTTCCGGATAAATTTGTCAGCTTAAACTTACTTGGAATAAGAGGTACACATGCGAGTTTTCTCATACTCAAACGGGTTCTGATACTTTCCTCACTTTCAGTGGCTTTTGTTTGATCCTCATATTCGTGTTCTGGGTACCTGAGGTGCCTTGACAATTTCAAAACCCAATTTTTTTTTAAATTAAAAATTTCCATCAGGCTTTAAACTTTGTGTTTGATTCCAGGATACCCTATAAACACAGGTGGAAATCATGGGGTTTTTGTTTTGTTGTTTTGTTTTATTTAAGTAGGCTCCACGCATAGCACAGAGCCCAAGTCAGAGCTTGAACTCAACCCTGAGATCAAGACCTGAGTTGAAACCAAGAGCTGGATGCTTAACCGACTGAGCCACCCAGGCGCCCAGAGAATGATGTTTTAATGAGAAATTTGTTTCATGTTCTCCCTTGCCTCAGGGATGGGGAAGGAACACTTGGTACTTTATGCCTGTCTCTCCCTTCACTTCCCACATTTGCTTCTCTGGAAAAAATATAACTTGCCTTTACTTATTTATTTATTTATTTAGTTAGTTAGTTATGGTCTTGCATTCGTCTATATTCTTTTTAAGATACAGGCAATTAAACGTTTGAGAACTCTATATACGCTGTATAAAATTTTAAATCCCCTCCTTCCACAGGAGAACACTGGAAGAGTCCAGAGATTTTTTTACACATCTCTGCGATAGAAGGAAATCAAAGAAAAAGAAATTGAACGTTAGCTGAAATCCAGGTAGAGGTAGTATCCAGAAGGGACATTACTTATAGCAGCTAGGAGGCTATTCCTACGTCCTGTGTGCCACCCGGGTGTTTTCCCTTGACTTTTGCTCGTGTCTTCCATTTCTGCTGCTGTTGACTCCCTAGGGGCCCTACAACACCAGAGGTAGTGGAGGCAGTTAGCGTGAGTGAATTCTGAGAGGAAACGAATGGACGCACATAGTATCTAAGGACAATTTTAGACTTGGAACCATGACAAACTTCTGGAAAGGGGATTGTCTCATTTGCATTTCAAAATCCAAAGTGATTTCATAGGAAATGAGCAATCCAAGGATGAACTCAACTCACTTGAATAAATGCATTTCCAGGGAAAGAATTGGGGTCTCCAGAGTCCAGATGAAAGTCTTCAACCACAGGTAGAATGGGGGGTGGGAGCATCAGGACTTAAACCCAGGGCTTCCGACTCCAAGGTGCGATGGGTAACCTTGTACCCCTCCCCAGAAGCTCTAAGTTGGGTTTAACTAAGGATTAGTTTCCACCATCACAGGAAATAAAAGAAACCAGTTCTCTTCCCTGAGCATATCAATACTTCTAGCACAAGCTCAATATATTTATCATTTTGATTATTTTAATTATTATAAAAACCGTATACTCTTAAACCACTTTGGCTTACTAGGAATTATGAAAATATTCACTTCATAAGGATGGCTCTTACCTTTACTATTATTACTGAATAAGAATATATTGAGTCATACTTCCAGCATCATAGTAACTTGATCCCTCAACAATTTTCTCACTACATAACAATTAAGTGTAATCACAGCAATTAAATAAAAATGACAGATTGTAAATCAACAGTAAATAATACATTCACCTCTGTCCAACTACATATGATTATTCTATTTATATTCTATCTGCTCAGAACAGTAACCTACAAGATTCTTGATATTTTTGAATATATTATGATTTGAAACCTCAGAACAACATTCCTTTTTCTTTTTAACCATAACATTCAGAATATATTAAGTTTCTAAGTTTTTCTTTTTTCTTTTTCCTCCTAAATGCTGAGAATTTTGAGAACATGGTAAAATTTTAATTTGTCAATATGCTACAGAGAGAAATAATAACTATTTCAAAATACAATATTTAAATACAATATTTAAGCAAATTAACATTGTCTACAAACATGTAAGTCATTTTCTCCCAAGTTGTCCACTCTATTTCTGATTTTGGTTGGCAAATATTTTTGTTAATGTTGGGGTAAGATATATCACCCTATCTCTGAGGTTCTATCTCCCAAGATGCATGGATTAAAAAAGGTGCTTAGTCCATGGTAGTTCAGGTCAAGCTATATATTATGTAAGAACCTAATGGCCCTGAGCTTCTATCAGTAATTTTTCCCCCCAAGGAAAGCAATAAAAATTCTCCCAGTGACTCTGTGACATGTATTTGTTAGAACTGAAATTACACATCCGGCAGCCACGAAATAGTGGCAGGGTGGCAAAGTTGTACACATGATTTACATACTGTTTAGGATAGCACTTTTTAAAAAATGCAAAGTGTTAGAAAACACGGATAAGTACATGAACTATAGTCAATATAGGAGAGCAGTTACTGCTTGCCTTAGGGTCAAGAGGATGGATTTACTAAGCTTCACATTTATTTTAATCAGACTTTAATCAGAATGAAAAATAACAAAAGCCTTTAAACATGGCAAATTCAACACTGCGGGCTTGGGGGTTGAGACTGGTCGTCCAGTCCCTTTCAAGGGTTTTAGACTGTGTTTAGTGCTGTTCTGAGAGAGGGCTAAGAGCCTGGCTCTCAAGGGCCCGTGTGTCGGGTACAGTTCAACATGACCCATCTCATGTCGTTTCCGGGAAGGAACCCATCGAGTTATCACCATAACGGGGGACTCAGAATCTGACGGGCTCACACTCATTATATGAGATGTGTCAGAAAGTCACTACCTATGTGTTCAGTTGATACAACAAGAGTGTCAACATGGTCTGCTGTTCCACTGCTTAATGGGAAGCTGTGCTGATTATTTGCTTTGCTCCCCACAGTCTTCTCTGACCTTGTCTCCACATACACTGTCTCATGGGGTCCCCTGCTCTTTGGTTTAGGATTGAATTTGGCCAAGAAGGGGCACGACGGCGTCAGAAGGTTGGAGGACAAGGTTGGGACACTTCCTCTTCTGCTCCTGCCTGCCTCTTCGCTCTGCCTGGACTATACCCTGGACTTTTCCTTCAGCACCAACGGTGGTAAGGGCTTCCCTCTGTGGCTGCGACCCGAGGACCTCCCCAGACATGTCTCTTCCCTTAATCTTGCCCACCCCTTTGTCAATAGCCCCGGAATTAACGTCCCTTCAGTGTAACTCTTTTGAGTAGACTCTATTTGCCAGCTGGGTACAAATACAAAAGCAATTGAGACTTTCATTTTATGACCATCTAAACAATTAAAATTAGTCATAATTGATCCCTGAAATGATAGTTCCCCGCGCAGTATTTTTAAATGAACCTCCTAAATTTTACTCAATTAGTTCAGTCTCAAAGTGACCCTGGAAATGTTAAGAACAAAGGTATCGTAAGAATAACAATATTCCGCATCTCACTGTGGTTTAGATCCTTTGGCATAAAATTTGTGGGTGGTGATTTTATCACCTGTTTTTTGTTTTGTTTGCTTTGTTACTTTTCTTAACTCAAACGAGGAGGCAGGGGCCTACAAGAAAAATAATCAGCTAAAATCCGTCAAAAAGATAACCCAGTACATAATAAAACGAATTAACTAATCTTTCCGAAAGACAAAAATTCAACAGTTGCCAAATACATTCCAAAAAAAAAAACCAAGAACCAAAAAACAAAAAACAAAAAAAATACCCTACTGGAGTATTTAATGTTCCTGTATCAAAGGTATGTCTTTTGTAAATAATTTTTGAACATGTATTACAGGAAAACAAAACTGTACACTAAAAATTCATTCCATGTCTCTCACACATAGCACAGTGTCTCAATTAGGAAAGCTCAGGATTATTAGTTGATTTGAAGTTATTTAAAAGTTCATAGATTTATTCCTTTTCTCCTTATATTTATCTCTTCTACTCTTTTGCTTTATCTCCACATTACTTATTTTTTTAATTTATTTGTTTTTTAAAAGATTTTATTTATTTATTTGACAGAGAGAGAGATCACAAGTAGGCATAGAGGCAGGCAGAGAGAGGGAGGGGGAAGCAGGCTCCCTGCTGAGCAGAGAGCCCAATGCAGGGCTCCATCCCAGGTCCCTGAGATCATGACCTGAGCCAAAGGCAGAGCCTTAACCCACTGAGCCACCCAGGTGTCCCTCCACATTGCTTTTATTATTCCCATCTTCCTAGCTTCTTTTGGCCTATTTAGCTATTTTTAAGGTTTTCCCCCAATGAGTACAACATTCCTTTACCTTGTCTTTATTTTTAATAATAAAGTTAAGATTTATTCTGAGTGCAGTTTTTTCCCCATACCCTTATGTTTTCATGATTAAATATTGCTACTTAATTTGCTTTTTAAATAGCATGTAATTTTCTGTTTTATTGCTATTTTGATTCAGTAGATCCAAAATTATGTTTCTTAATTTCAATGTGAATATATTTTACCATTTTATTTACCTTTCCTTTTACTGGACTATTATTACAGAATGCGGCCTCTCTACAGTTTTCAATTTTTAGGATTCTCTTTACTGCCCAATAGCTGATCAGGTTTTATAGACATCCTCTGGGGCACACCTGCGTGGCTCAGTCCTTAAGCATCTGCCTTCGACTCAAGTCATGATCTCAGGGTCCTGCGATTGAGCCCCACATCAGGCTCTCTGCTTGGCAGGAAGCCTTCTTCACCCTCTCCACTTCCCCTGCCTGTGTCCCCCCTCTTGCTGTGTCTCTCTCTATCAAATAAATAAATAAAATCTTCAAAAAAATAAATAAGTATCTCCTGTATAACATGTATAACAAATATGTATTATCATTCAGTGGATTTAACTTTTTATTTTTTTAAAGATCTTATTTATTTATTTGACAGACAGAGACCACAAGTAGGCAGAGAGGCAGGCAGAGAGGAAGGGGGAAGCAGGCTCCCCGCTGAGCAGAGAGCCTGATGCAGGGCTGGATCTCAGGACCCTGAGATCAAGACCTGAGCTAAAGGTAGATGCTTAACCCACTGAGCCACCCAGGCACCCCTAACTTTTTAAATATATCTGTTACATTGGTTTGTTAATTATTTATTTCAATTTTATGCATCTTTTTCTTCTAGTATTCTGTCTGATTCTGAGACATGTGCATGACATGTTCACAATAGAATTTTTTTTTAACCGATTTCTCCTTTCGTTCTCAATAATTTTTTTCTAATATCCAGCACTATATTGTTTGGTACATCATGTTCACTTTTTAGTGTGTCTTTAAAAGTTAAGACATTTTCACTTAAATAATTCTTTTTGGACCCTGCTTAGGGCTTCTGCATTAAATTCCACTTCATCTCACAAATTCTTCCCAGTCCCAGTTCGTGTTTGTGGTATTTGCTGTTGCGACTTTGCTCCTGTAACTTCAACATTTATTTCATTAATACAAGTGTGTCCCTTATAAACATAATTATTTTATCTTTGTTTATTACAAACTTGCCTTTTTATCCTTTTTAAAGAATTGAGTGTGCTCACCTATTTGTTCCTTCCATATTAACTGATTTGTCTCTTATTTTACTTTTTCCTTCTTTTTTCTGCACCTTCTGGCTATTGAAGCTTATCCCCTCTCCTAAACTCACAATAGAATATGCTTATCTATTATTATAGGAAAAATGTAATATCTGATATCACCCCTGCTCCCAAGGCACATTTTATTTTACCTTTGCTTTCTTTACTTGAACAAAGTGAGTATGTATGTATATTATTATATTATTATTATTAATTATTAATTAAGTATATTAAGTATATTAATTAAGTATAACTCTAACTGCACCTACCCCTAAAAGGAGATATATTTATTGACTCTGAAAGATAAATAATAATTCTACATTTTTAAATATAAAATGCAGAGGACAAGGATACTTACAAATCATGCATCTTATTTTAGGAGTTCTATTGAGGGAACACCTATAGGTTTAAATACAGTTAGATACTCAAAATGATGTTATCCTAAAAGTAGTGGTATTATAAAAATCATAGAGAAAGTGAATTAATGTGTAAATTTAATGGTTTCAAGACCAATGTTATCTTATTCTTACATCTTCCTTTTAAATAACAAACCTTGGTGGGTATTCAAGGAAATTTTATTTTTTTAAATGAAAAAATAAAATGCTCCAGTGAGTTCTGGTGTAGAAAATGATTGGGGTAATATATGTTTTAATGATTTAATTTTTGGCTTTTTGAGGGATTTTATTAAACTAAGTCAAGAGAATTTTATGATTTATTAAAGTGAAGCTCGTTTCAATTCATAGCACTTTTATTCCTATGCCTCAACCACTATGGTTGAAAAATATATGATTAGGAGGAGATGAATAAATTTTTAAATATTCTGCCGAGGTTAATATGCAATGTAAGATGGCCACATATAGAAATATAGCATAATACTAAGTATTTAGTACTGCATATATTATATTGAGTTCTTCTATTTTGTTATATAATTGTCATACTGTTAAGATCTCTACCAAAAATGATCTGTGTAAGTAATGCATTCGTGGTTAATTTTAAAGCAGACACTGTATTGATTAAACAAATATATGGTGATAGTCTCAAAACATGCCAAAAAGGAGATCAGAGTATTGGTGAGAACACCACTATGTCAGTAATTGGTGAGAGATCTAGGAGCCAATTACTGATTTAAGAGAGCCCGTAATTAATGTGAATTGGGGTGGAGTAATGTGGGGAGGAATTAGGGGACAGTGGAGTGAAATTAATAAAACAAGTATAAACACAGGCTGAGGTCCCATTAGATATGACTCATTGTGTCAATTATATGAGAATAAAGAACATTCTTATATTTTAATTGTCTTCAAGCATAATTATCCCTTGACTTACTTTCACCTGTTGAATAATCCTGTGGGTCAAGTATTCCTGATTCCTGCAGTGATCGGATACAGGAGTCCACCAGCTCAAGACCTGTTGTAAGCTCGTCTTCGATGTCTTTTTGACCATCTGAAATACAGTATTTTTAAGTGATGAATGAACACACGATATTGTTATTCGTAAAGCTTTAGGCTACTCTTTAATAACAAAAAGTATCGTAACCAAAAACATTTCCTCCGTGAAGTCCTCATTACATTTCACACTGTAATTCTTGGTTGACCAGTAGCAAAAGCCAAGGCCAGCCAATTCCATGTATTCAGGAAAAACATAAAAGTTTCTAGGGAATTTAGGGAACTTAACTCTTGGAAATCATGAGCTATCACAACATCATTTAATTTTAGTGTTGTGGGGTTATCGTGTCCATTTTTAACAGTCTTTTCCTAAAGTTCACAAGGAAATCCATCAATAAAGACACAATGTAGAAATAAGTGTAAGTTTCATCAAAGAACCGTGCCTTACCTTGTGACTGCCAGTGAAACTGCTCTTCTGCTGAACTGTAAAAAAGAGAATACACAGGTATAATGCACTGGTTAGAAACCAAGGCCTATAAGACACAGAAGTGCATTAGAGTAATAATACACTACTAGCTCCAAGGCGTGACTTTTTTAAATTACTTAATTATTAATCTTTACTGAGAAAAGAGATTCTGTTCTGATGCAATCTTAACTTTAATCCATTTAATATATATCTCTTTTATCACAGGTACTAGCATGTTATAAACGGACACCATTCTGTAATTTTCAGAGAGTTGCTAGCTCCCCCTCCCCCTTTTTTTTTTTCCACAAAGCCCAACCTATTCTACTCATCCCTTACAATAGCTTCTCTCAAATGCTGTTATGCTGTTCTACCCAATTTTAGTTACTTTAAAATATGAGGCTGACTAGTTTCCTGTAGACATTGTCAGGTAGTCTGGGAATGATATAGCCTCCTTGTTCATTACAAAGAAGATATGATAAATGTATACCTTTTTTCAGACATTTCGCACGAGCAGTTCCTTTCAGCGGATTATTAGTTTAAGTGAGGTAATTTAAACATTTTAACACTTTACCACCCAGTGAATATACAGTTCCCCAAATCTCACTTTACCAACACATCTGATACAATGACATAGGTAGAAAGGGTGGTTCATATACATGATACGCCAAAGACACTACCCAGGGTTCATCTATGGAGACAACGTAGGTAACTTTTGAATGATTTATTAAATAATTAAATTTAAATTTAAAATTTCTAAATATGCATGACTCTTTCATTATATATACAAATACTTTCCACATGCCCCCTTTTCATATGTCAATAATTGGTAAGAAATCCAGACAGGTATCATTTTGAGAATGATTTTCTACACTCATTTCACTGAAACCTTTACTCTGATCAAGAGCTTCTGTGAATAGCTCGTCAGTTCCACAACAGCAAGTGGATTTGAGACCTTTAATCTCTACCTCAGAGACGGCTTCTGAATACATTTACAGAGGGACAAGGAAAAGGGAATTCTGGAATAAATCAGTGTTTGAAAAAGTTATGACTGATATACACGAACACAAGGATCATCCTTTAAGGGACAAGTGACTTTTACAGGGTATCTTTCTCCTCAACCAATCCATTTTAGCAAACTGGGAAATGGTTTCACCATGGTGAAAACTATAGACAGGACTGATACATGAAATGATGACTTTACAAATTCAATCCATCGTAACTTCTTCTTGTATCAAAAAGGTATGAGTTACATAGTGATAATACAGAACTACAAAGTTTCACACTTAAAGCAGAAATGTAATCCAAAAGTCAATATTTTAAGAATTGCATGCACGGTCGGTTAGTAAGAGGCATTTTAAACAGGAATAGAAAATGCTTTCATATTCGTAGTAGGCTGAATGGTGCCTCTCACCCCCAAAAGACAGGATCACGTTAAATCTCTGGAAACCGTGTGTGGCTACTTATTGGAAAAATCCTATTTGCAGGTGTAATTAAGTTAAAGATCTTCAGATGAGATCATCCCAGATCCCATGATAACTGTCCTTCTAAGAGATAGAAATGGAGAAAGACACAGAAGAGAAGGTTATAGGAAAGTAGAAACAGAGATTGGAGTTCTGCATCTATAAGCCAAGACATGGCTGGAACCATCAAAGAATTTCTAGAGCCATCAGAACCTGGAAGAAATAAGGAATGCTCCTCCCCACCTCCCGAACCTTCACAGGGAACACAGCCCTGCTGACACCTTGATTTTGAACTCCCAGCCTCCAACATTGGGAGACTACATTGTTGTTGTTGTTGTTGTTTTAAGCCACTCAGCTGTGGTAATTTGTTATGGCAGCCCCGGGAAACTGATACAATAGTTTTCTGATACGATACAAATGGTCGCTCCTTCCACCCTCCAGGATTCACTACTGTCTCTAAGCTGCTACACTCCTTTGGCCAGCACAGCCCTTCACAAAGGACGGACTGTATACCTTGGCTCCACTAATTCCCGTCAACCACAATGCTCTTCTGACAGATGGCGGATAAAGGGTTATTGGTGTTGAATGATTTGACCACATGGATCCCAAGTTGCTCAACAGCGACTTAAATGAACCTGTCCCACTGCAAAGCTCATGCTCCTAGCTCACCATAAAAAGGCATGGAGGGGGACACACTCCAGTGACTTTCCACCTCAAGCCACAAGAGGAAGTCAACGGAAGACGCTGCACTCGCCACTCCTCTCCTTTCTGGCACATGGAAGAGCGCACTTCATGCCCGCTGCGCGCAGAGGGGGCCATGTTAAGGCCTGTGAGAGGAAGTGACAAGTGCCACTTCCTGCCCCAAGCACAGAAGGGCAGGCGTGAGAGCCTCCCTCTCTCTTTCTCTCCCGATCCCCGCTGAGATGGGTCCCTGAGTAGGAGGAAGGAAGACGCCTGCCAGCCCCGGGAAGGCACAGCATGAGTGAGAAATAAAGCACTGTTGTGTGAAAACTCTTGCGCTGGAGGGGGGTTTGTTTCTGTAGACTGAATGTCACACTGAGTAATACAGAACTGTGGCAGTATTTGAAGCTGTAAGGTATTTCTTGCTTCTCTGCCTTCCATTTCCACAGTGTTGCGTAGGGAGAGAGTGTCCGGGGTCACTCTCACACAAATAAGGCGGTGTGACAGCTTTTAGTCATCTTGTGAGATGTATCTGCTCGTCCGCAATAATGGGTGATTTTATGTGTAAGACTACACATCCCGGTTTTATATAATATTTACTTTTTTGCTCATCTCTTTCAAAAGGGTTTCAATTTTATGATGCAACAGAAACAAGAAGAGATATTTTGTATCACGACTGAAAGAATGCCATTCCCAGTGACTATGAAACTAGCCTCTCAAAGCACAGGAACCTTCCTTTTGGCCAGATAAAGAGCATTAATCATTTAAAAGGTTTCCTGATTCCTTTAGCACAGTTAAAATGCATTAAAAGTATGACTGATCAGAGAAAATTGAAGTCCCAAGAGAAACCCGGTTTGGATTTTATTTCCATTAAGTGCATGCTTTATTCACTCTGTTAGGGGAATTGTATATCTTGTGCAATTGTATATCTTATACATTTGATTCCTTCTGTTAAAAACTGCTTTTGGATGGATGATTTTTAAAAAAGCAAACAAACTATCTACTCATCCGATAAATACAGACTATGCCTGTATCCCACACATTCTTATTTCAGCTGTTTAGGAATTACTCATGGTGAACTTTCTCCCAATTGTATTGTTCAATTTAGTATAATGTAAAAGTTATTTTTGAAGCAGCTGTAACTTCTATGCATGTTACATTTTAGAAAATAAAATTTGCTTTGCTATCAGAATGCTGTTTCTTGAAATAGAAGTAATCTGTAAAGAATTAAATTTAATAAAGTAGAGATATAATTTAGGGTAGTCAGTATGTATTTAAACATAACTATGTACAATTTCCAGAACCCAATTATTATGAAAAAAAAGCATATTTATAACAAAGACTACATAACTTTTAACTTTTAAACATATACATATATATGTGGGTAAATCAGTAGTGCTAGGGAAGAGTTATATTAAATATAAATATATTAAATATATTTAATAAATATAATATATTAAAAGCACAAATCCTGGGTCACCTGTGCACAAATCCTGGGGCACCTGGGTGGCTCAGTTGGTTACGTGTCTGCCTTTGGCTCAGGTCATGATCTCGGGGTCCTGAGATCGAGGCCCCCATCAGGCTCCCTGCTCAGTGGGGAGCCTGCTTCTCCCTCTTCCTCTGCCTCTCCCCCCTCCTTGTTCATGCTTTCTCTCTCTCACTTGCTCTCTAAGTAAATAAATTAAATCTTTTTTTTTAAAAGTGCAAATCCTGATATCTAACACTTAGATTGTTCTCAGTCTAAACCAGGCAATATTCTGAGACAGATATACTGCTTTCTCATTTTATAGCTAATGAAACTGAAATAAAAAGATCTTCAAGAACTTGGTGGGGGGTCCGACCTGCAGGAAGCAGTGGACGCGGGATTATGACCCTGGATGTCCTGTTCTAGAGGCTGCATTTGAAACTACCATTCTATTCATACATCTGGTGACATCAAAATTAAGCTCCTATGTGAGGAAAACAAAAAAAATAAACGTAAAACCACAAACCAAGTTGAAAAAACTTGCCATGTCCCGGGGAGAAGACATTTGCAATGCATGTAACTTACAGAGGGTTAGCTTCGGGAACATTAAAATAACTCCTACAGATCATTTTAAGATAAAGATTAAAGGTCAAATAGAAGAGAGATGCATAAATTTACATATAGCTGATGCATAGAAGATAAAAATCAATAAGCAATGGTCACTGAACACATTAAAAGATACTCAAACCTATTACCCATCGAAAGAATAAAAACTACACTGACAGCAATTCTTTATTTTCCACAGGCTTCAAACAATGAGAAAGTCGGACAGTATTCTGTGTTGGAAAGGATGTGGGGCAATAAGAACTCTCACACATTGCACGTGAAAGAGTCAATCAGTCACTTGAGTGACCAATGAGTCAATAGTTGGTAATGACTTATATGCAGAGGCTGGGTCACTCGGTAATTCTGCTTGTTGGCAGAGTTTCCATGGAAACACATACCCCTATGCTCGGGACACCTGGACAAGTCAGTGCACGCCCACGTGTTGGCAGTAGCAAAACCATGGCAACAACCTAAGAGATCAGTAATGGGGAATGGACAAATAAAATAATATGATTGCATGCATATAAAACATGTATATGGGATCAACACTATTCAGCAGTTAAATTAGCCAAAACCATAATGTATCAATATAGGTCTCAAAAGCAAAATATAGAGTGGAAAATGCAAATTTCACACATGTATTGCCTGATTCCAATCATGTGAATTTTAAAAACACTGACTAAACAATATTGTATATATACACACATATGTATATACACACACACACACACACATATATATATATATGTATATATATACACAAAGATTTTTTTTTTTAGCTTAAACTAGTTTTTCAACTATCTATCATCAAGGGAAATCATATAAATACAGATTAAAACGATACACCAAAATTCATTATGAGGGTAGCTCTAAGGAAGAAAGAGAATTTCTTCTAAAGGGAATTTCTCTTTTATCCTTCATGTTTTGCCTCATGAAAAATGAGGGAAAACATTAACATTCATTTAGGAATGCCTTAGGTCCTTGGAATAGGAAACCATCATGATTCTTACATTTATGTTTAGTTAAATGCTTAGTTAAATGTTTAGTTAAATGCTTAGGTAACTCCTTGTAACTCAGTTCTACACAATATTCCCATCACTGTTAGAATCACTCACAGTTGAAATTCAAATAATGCCAAAAAGAAAAAAAAAATCTGAAAGAGGTTAAGTCCAAATAATAGAGGGAAAGAAAGGATTTAGAGCTCAAATTATTTTTCTCTCCATTTTTCAGGCGATAAAAGTGACAGGATCACCTTTGCTATTTTGATATGAGCTCAAACATTTCAAGCAAGCAACCAGTAACTTTCAAATTCTGCGGGTATGATGTTGGGGAAAAACCAGTTCAAACCAAAGCATAACCTCTGAGATCCTCGAGAAGTGATTTTCACCCTCATCGTCTCCAGCAGGACAGTCTCCACATCCACCTCCAGGCTACGTCTAATAAATAAATAAATAAACAAACAGATGATCGTTCAGAGAATTCGCTTCATGTCAGGAAAAGACACGAAGGCACGCAGTCCCAGAGCTTGACCGTCTGTCATGAACTGGTGCAAATATCTTTCCTGATTTCCTTTTTCAGCATTCCGATGCCCAGAGAGCATCAGTCCCTACACTGTGGCATGTGGCCTATCATTGCTCACAATCTGATTAAAAATGAAATAAAGGTAAGGAACTATGAGGGTTTTGTTGTTGGTTTTCTTTCAAGTTAAGCAATGTACCTAAAACAGAAGCCAGAGAAACTAGCATGAAGGGAATGGTTTCAGAACTAATATTTAGCCTGCAGGAACCTACGGCCTTACGTTTACGATGTCTGAGTGACCTAAAATTATACTCTACTGTAAAATACTTCCTCGTATACAGTTTTGCATGCAGACACATCACAAGAAGGGCACTGGTTTGCAAGACAGAATATCCTTGGTCCAAATTCCCATTACTGCGGAAATGTCACGTATTCGGTGAGAACGTTGAGAAGGGGTAGCCCGAGGACCTGGGTGGTTGGCAGCTGCTGCCTTTTTAGCTCAGTGCACTGTACCCAGACCATATTTGTCAGGCTTGGTGAGTAACTCTGCTTCCCCGAGAATTTCCTGAGCGACTGATTTCTCTTCAGTCTACTGCCTCGTGGTCGCTATCTGTATCATGGTATATTCCCAAATGAATGTCCTAATCTCTCCGCCATGCAACTGGCATGTTGATTTCTTTCTTAGATCTTACAACCTCTTTCTGCTTTACCTACTCTCATTAGAAATATATTTTACAGCTATTATAAAAATGTTTATAGAGCTACAACAGATAGCCAGAGGGCCACAGAGCTCCCAAACCAGGAGAGTTCAATAAATTAGTTTGTATCAAGTGATGTATTTATCAGGTGAACAGGGTCTGGCAGGTCTTGAGCAAATATGGAATTTTACATATCGTTAGAGTGGTGTTTATGGCTTGTAGGTTATGACTTACCTGTAGGTTATTTAATCTACATTAAAAATGAACTAAAAAAATTTTACTATATTAAAATAAATTGTAAATTATTTTATCTTTTGGAGCCACCGCAGTCTGTCATGGGAAGGTTGGAATGGGGGACAGACACGGGGAAAGGGAACAGTGGGCATTAAGAAGATACCCAGGCATGGTGGCATCTATGCCCAGGCTGTCAGTCACAGCCAGTCCTGGAGAAAAGGGAAACAAAGTCATCACACATTCTTGGTGAGTGCCCGAAGTGGCTTTGGGTGTACGGAACAGGGAACGCAGTGTCAGCTCCTCGAAACTCTAGTCCGATGGGGGTGTGGGGGACCAGTACTCAAAGCTGGGAGAACCTTCCCATGAAAAAGTGTGTTTAAGGCATTTCTGCGTACAGGTGCATAGGACCAGGAGCATGGCACTCAATCTCTTTAAGCCTCAGTTTTCCCATTTATAAAATGGAGATTTACTAGACTTTCCCATAGGGAGCTTATGAAAACTCATGTACGTAAAACCCACAGCACAGTGCGGGAGCATAGGAGGCATTAATATAAACAAAAAGGAAGCTGCCAGTATCACATGCAGAGCAGAAGGCTAGGAGCACAGTCAACTAGGAACTGAACGTTCGATAGGTCCATCACATGAAATTCAACTTGTCCGGGCTGAGGACCAATAAATACCATCACAGCAGTGCATGGTAAGCTTTGCACAATTTAAATTGTCCACCTTTTCTTTTCTTTTTTTTTTCCCCTACACTAACACTGTAAAGAAAAAAGGCAGTCTCTGATTTCCACGGAAAGATGATTCACTTAATTTTGATTCACATAATTTTGCCCGTCAGCCCTGTACTGAATTTCTCTGCGGGCACTTGGTCCTGTATTTGCCACAGTTAAAAACAAAAGAAAAGAAAAGAAAACAAAACAAAACAAAAACCACAAAAAACCCTGAAAGTCCATTTGTTATTTTCAAAACCTTGGAAGAAAATAAATCAGACCCAAGTGGCTATTATTAATTTCTTCTTAGTTTGAGGCAGGGGAAATTCACATTCCTAAGTTAATTTTGCTCGAGTTGGGGACTAACAAATGATGGAAACAACCCAGAGAGGCTCCCATGCCGGAGCCAGGACCCACGGGGGTCTCAACGTTTATCACAGAGTTCCGCGACAATGTCAGGTTTGTGCACTGGCCAGCCAGAGCCACACAACAGGGAACGACCGAGGATTGTTTTGTTTTAATTCCTTCAAAAATATGCACTAACAGTTTCTGGCAACTGCAAAGAATCAGCCCTCGGCTCAACACCCTAAACGCGCTATCTACACAAAGTCAAGCTCTCACCATGGGAAAGGCGTACTTTAAAGTTTCTCTCCTTCGCATGCTTTTCTAGTTTTGGAGTAAATTGTAGTTATGCCACAAGAGACTGATTGTGTATGGAGTTCTATCTCAGAAGAAGGAACAATTGGTAAATTATAAACTAGAAAATTCTCGCGTTATATGCTTCCCCTCTGTGGTTTTTCTGGGAGATTTCTCATGCCTGAGTTAGATAGCTTTTTAAATGCTTACACTAGCACATGAGAATTTTGAAGGAGTTGAAGCAAAGTTTCTGAATGCCAGCCATGTTAGACAATAAAGTTATCAGAATACTTTTGTCTGTGAGCATTCCATAAACCGGGAGGTAGTACTGTCCCTGTAGATGACCAGGGACACTATTAATTAAATAACTCTGAGACCTTGTAATATTTGGAAATGTCTTCCAAACTACCAGAAACTGAATCGTTTATGCAGTTTATGTGCTAAGTGTATACCTCTATTGAATTACACGTTGCCACAGCCCACGGCTCGATCTTTGGTGAATCTCAGGGCTTCGTTTCCGGAGCCTGAGAATGAACAGAGAGCTCAGTGGCCATTTTGCACTTTGATCATTAATAACTGATTCTGTAGGCAGGAGAAGAAGATAAGAGTAGTGGCTTTATTTGCTGAGAGGTGGTACGTATGTGAAAGTTCTCAGGTGTTCCAAAATTTAGTCTTTATATTCAATCTTCCAAAATTATCTCTGCTGTTAGGGTCCGATCCATGAAGGGAGCTCCTTAGCATTGGGGACATCTCTGGACAATAGGAGGGGTCAAGTTTATGTTTTCTTAGCTTCTTGGGGTCCTGTATGAGATTGTGTGTGGGGGGATGTCCCTCACTCCTCTGTTCCTCTAAAATTCAATGATTTGGGGTGCCTGGGTGGCTCAGTCAGTTAAGCATCTGCCTTAGACTCAGGTCATAATCCAGGACCATGGGAGGGAGCCCCACATTTGGCTCCCTGCTCATTGAGGGGGCTGCTTCTCCCTCTTCTGCCTGCCATTCCCCCTGCTTGTGCTCTCTTTCTGTCAAATAAAGAAATAAGATCTTTAAAAAATAAATAAATAAAATGCCCTGATTTTCTTCAGCCTTCCTTCTTCATAGGTGTGTTGTCTATTGCAGATATGTCAAACCTTGGGTATTGAATTTGACTGAAAGTGATACAATTTTATTATTATAAGAGAAGCTAACACCTCTTAGGTATTTAATGGAAATTTATACAAATAACCATTGCCTCTTTCACAGAAAAGAGAAGTCTGAATCTTTTGTTTTCTGTCTTCGAGTAACAACAGATGATTTGTAAAAATAAGTTTCAATTTCAGTGTCCTTATGGAGCAGAAATCATGTAATGTTCATGAACAACTCTCAAGGCATTCTGGAGCTTTCACTTCCTACGAGCAGCAGTGGGGTTTGAAGCCATTTGAAGTTCAGTTCAAACGTGAATGGGTACACAAATGTCGATAGTTTATTCATAAACGCCCCAAACTAGAAACAAGCAAGTGCTCTACGACAGGTGAAGGGCTGACCAAGCTAATACATCCATACCAAGGAGGAGGAGGCGGCGATAAAAAGAAGTGGATTACTGACAGATGTATCAACAGCAGTGTGGAGGGGTATGAAGGGAATTCTGCTGAGTGAAAAAGAGAAAAAAACATTCTTGAAATAACAAAATTATAGAACTAAAGACTAAATCAGTGGTTGCCAGGGTTCCGGGCTGGAGGGTGAGTGTGGGTGTGACTCCAAAGGGTAAGAGGAAGACTTATGGTGCTGGAATCACCCTCCATTTCGTGGTGGTGCTTACACAAAGCTTCGATGGGATCAGGCTGCACTGAACTACACACACACACACACACACACGAATGCAGGTAATTAACACGGAGGAAATACAGGATTGAATGTCAGTGTCCTGGTTGTGATATTGTATTCCACAGTCACACCATTGATGCTGTGAGAACTGGGAGAAGTTACAGGATATGTCCCTGTGTATTTCATTTTGGAATTACCCATGACTCTATAATCCTTTCAAAATAAAAAAGTTAAAAAAAAATAGTAGGGTAGGGTTTGGTATGCTTTCTTTTCTCTTCCCTGAACTGTCTTCTCTACACGCAATATGCCATTCATTTATTCCCATGAATCATTAAGCCAGAATTCAAAGAACATTGGGAAGAGTGGAGTAAAGGGAACGGAAGGAAGGAACAAAGACAGAAGGAAGAAATAAGGAAAAAAAAAAGGAAAGAAACCACAGCGAACTTCTGATTATCCTTTTTGTTCTTCGCTCTGGGTAGGCAGAACTCAAGCGACTCTGCCCTGGGCTCTTTTCTGCTTTGTTCTGTGAATGAAGGCATTATCCCTGGCGCAGAATATCCCAATCATCCTGCCCACTGCCAATCAGAGGGAAGGGATGGTGCTGCTTCTGAATGAAAATTCATCCATTATATCCAAGCTCCCTGCTCATCAGGACCCTGTGTTCGCTTCCACTGCCATATGTTTTGGGGGAAAATTAAAAATAGTACTTTTGGCTTACAATACTAGAGCAAAATACAAGTCTGAGTGCATTCTATGTGAGTCCAAGAGACGTTGTCTGATACAATTCATTGGCTCTCTGCAAACGTGTTCATTAAAGTTAGGCTTGCACCTGGCAGACACGTTCCCGCTCCGCCTGCTAATTCACAGGGGAGCCGCCCCAGCCCCAATCTGCTTCCGCAACCCCCTACCCGCTATCCCGACTCCTGAAAATTGGTTTCCTTGGTTACCTCTGTGTGCTGCTCTCCATATTTATGGTGGTGGTGGGAGGAAATCATACATTAAGAGTTGCCTTCTTTCTACTATCTGATGCTTGAGACCGAAATGCTGGATCGGCCTCCGTATCTTCTCCCCATCTTCCCGCCACAGGGCGCCTTTATTTGTCCTGAGTCTTTTTAAGAAAGAATGAGCATTTCAACGTGAGAGCTCACGAAACAATTGTACTGCCTGCCAAACGTATAAAACCGGTTTAAAATCCATGAATTGGAATATCTATTAATGTTCTTAAGACATTTAAAGCGTTTTCTTCCCGCAAATTGTTTTTGAGGTCCTTAGCATCTACCTATCCATGCTCCATGTAAAGGTGCCTTGAAACCCGCTCCCTTTACGGCTGCTATCGTTGGAGCTGTTGTGTTCTCTTTCCTGGAGCCAAGAGGAGTTCTGTGTCTGAAGGGTAGGTGTAGCGTCCCATCGACAACCATTTTTTCCTTGATCAGACTTCAGTCAGGCTCCTGTGAGCTCTCTTTAGGACTAGGTCCCGTCATGGGTTCTTACATCCTTCCTTGCAGAGCCTAGTTCTAGCAAGAATCCTGCTGAGTCAGATTAACCAGAAAGCCCCACGCTTGATGTCTGACGGCCCTCCATCCAGCCTCTATCGTTCCCCAGGTGATGTCTGCTCACCTAGCTTGCCTTCAGCATGAATCTTGTTAAGTCAGGTAGGCAGAATCCCCCTGCCCCCGCTTGTTCCTGATGGTTCCTCTGAGTAACTTTCCATCCTCTGACCCCCGCCCTGCTCCTTGGCTTTAAATTTCCTATTTTTCCCTGTAGTATTCGGAGTTGGGTGCCATCTTTTCCCCCTACTGCAAACCCCACTGTAGCAGCCCCCCACCTCGAATAAAGTCTGCCATACTCTTCTTTACAAATATCACTAACTTTTTCATTACCACCACAGACTCCCCACAGCCCGAGGGGAACACGCAGAGTCATATCCCTCTGTATCCTCAGTCTCCTCCTAGGTTCTGAGATAACATTACCGGGGTGGGCTTCATGGGCGGAAGACCTTGCCGTGGTCCCAGATTACAACCATCCCACACTCAGAGGGGCCGCGTGTTTTGCCAGTGGAACATTTGGAACATGTGCATGAGTGGGGTGGACATGCACAACGTGTGTGTCATTCTGCTCTGGGCTGTCTCATTCACAAACTGCTTGTAATGTCCTATGGGACCCGTGACGTGTTGTGGGAGCTACGTAAGATTCAAGGTGAGTCCCAGGTAAGCATGTTATGGTTATGACAGAGTAAGCAGGCATGCTGACTGCCTGAAAAGGCCATGCTCACTCTTCCAACCAGAACTTGCTTTGAAAGAAGGCAATGATGTTCTAAGAACCATGTACAATCACGGAACCCTATCACATCCTTTCTTACTCACGCTACTCTCCTATGTCTGCCAACTATTTATGCTGAAAATGATGACCGAAAAGGAAAGGAAAAGATAGGCCAACCCAGAGTTCTATTTCCTCTCAGTCCTTCCTTACTGTTCAGTAAGACAATGTTGGTAGAATGTGTGTATACTGAAAAGTGGAAAAAAAAAAAAAACAACAGGTAAATTTGTGTGGTGTTTCCACTGATCTGCTAAGAACGAAGTACGTATGCATCTATGGGCTATGAAATAGTAATTGTATCATTTCAGTGATTCTGCATACAAATTCAGCACTCCCATCTTTGCATATAAATCTGGCACTGCTCTATATAGAGATAAACGGTAAAATCTGTGCCAATAGTTTAAATTTTTAATTTTTCTTTACTTAGAATGACATTACATAGTAAATTAAACACATCAGGACACGGGGTGGGGAGGGAGAGAGATAGAGAGAGAGAGAGAGAGAGAGAATGCATGGGAGAAAGGAAAAAGCTTTCATATCTTTTTAGTACTTTTAATGGCAGTCCACCCCCTGATTTTTAAACAATAACCTCCGTGTTTTCATTCTGACTGATTGTTGCAGATTATCTAACCGGCTTTAACATGAGCTACCGCCAACTGCTATTGTGGGGATTAAATGAAAACACACATGAAAGTCCTAGGCACAAAGAGAATATCAACGAGTCCTTTGCTCTCTCTCCCTCAGTTCACTCCACCCAACTAATTCTTTCCCATTCTACGCCTGCTGTCTTCTCTTGATCCCGTCAGTTATCCGCCATGTCTCTGAAATCACATCCTTTTTTTTTTTTTAAAAGATTTTATTTATTTATTTCACAGACAGAGATCACAAGTAGGCAGAGAGGCAGGCAGAGAGAGAGGAAGGGAAGCAGGCTCCCCGCTGAGCAGAGAGCCCGATGCGGGACTCGATCCCAGGACCCTGAGATCATGACCCGAGCCGAAGGCAGCGGCTTAACCCACTGAGCCACCCAGGCGCCCTTTGAAATCACATCCTTAAGCAGAAAGTGGATCGTGGAAATCCCTAGTTCAAAAGCCTTCAGGGTTTCCCATTGCCTGGAACTCAGGCTTCTCTGCATTAACTGCTTGGTCTGTGAGGACTCCCCTGACCCACTCTGAGGACCCATCCTCAGCTACCTGCATTAGATGTCCAGGCTGACTGAGGTTCTACATCGTCTCAGATCCCAGAGCAGCCTTACCCCTCATCAAAACGCACTACAATGACTATTTATTTATTTGAGAGAGAGAGAGAGAGCAAGGGGGGAGGGGTATAGGGAGAAGCAGACTCCCCGCTGAGCAGAGAGCCTGACATGGGGCTCGATCCCAGGACCCCTGGGATCATGACCTGTGCTGAAGGCAGACACTTAACTCACTGAGCCACCCAGGCACCCCCAATGACTTGCTTTTAATACCTCGCTAGACTGCAAGCTCCCTGAGGACAAGAAACCAAACAGGATTCATCTCTGTATTCCACAGTATAAAGCTCCTGGCGTTCATCAAGCATTTGTTTGTGAAGGAAGATCAACACAGTTAGTACAAGTCAAGACTTCCACTTCAGATTCTGAGTGTCCTTTTATTTGTTTCACTGAATTTTCTCTTCTTTAGAAAGGCATAGTGAAGAAAAGGGACTAAAACACTTTTATTATACTTCTGACATAAAACATCAGAGGAATAAAATAATCTCCTGAGTGAGTGTTTCGATTTGTACGACCACGACTGGAATAAACACTAGCGCTAATCAGCTGCTGTCAGTTACCCTATGTATGAAATTATCAAAGCATGTCTTTCTGTAAAATGAAGCTTTCATTATATTTGTATATACCTAAATTTACATACTACCATTTTTTTTCTTAAGTTCAATATATATCTGGATTCAAGAGAAGGCTGCAACGGGCAAAATTATTCCTCTGGAGGGTTAGGAAAAATCTATATTTTCAAGTAGCACTACATCTTATACCACTGTGTAATAATCCTTTTCTTAATTGTTAAATTCTGTTCATCCTATGGACTTGAGCAAACTAATTTTCCTCTTCTTAATTAAGCCTATGATCATATTTCATTCACTCAAGCTTCCTGCTAAATGAAACACTGTTTTCATTTATAAATGTTCTATGATGTGTTCCTAGTGGTTTCTAATTGGGGACAATTATACACAGATAAATCAGAACTCGTCAGGGCAGTTGTCATGACTATGTCTCTGTCCTACTTCGGAGGCTACATGTTGGTTTAAGGCAATAGGGCAAATCAGGACTCCAGAGGGAGCCTTGATGGAGAAGATCAGGAAATTCACAGGCAGTGAGGACATCCTTCATTTCTAATTTGTTGGTTTAATCCGGCTAGAGAGGAACTGACAAAATCTTCATCACCTAATGTGCTTAATGGTCTAAATGAAATGAGTTGGTGGTGTTGGTTTAGCCTCTATGGGACCCATTTCTAAGTCACAGGAGCCCCTGATAAATTACTCTAATGAGCCCCTCTCGCAGAAAATGCAACACAGAAACTAGACATTGGCATTTTGTATCGATTTTTCCAAAAGCCTTAAAAAGGTGAATGAAGCAGGGCATCTGGTGGCTTCGTTGGTTAAATGTCTGTCTCTTGGTTTCTGCTCAGGTAATGATCTCAGGATCGTGAGATCGCGCCCTCTGCTCGCCGTGGAGTCTGCTTGGGATTCTTGCCCTTTTCTCCTCCCCTCGGCTCTCCCCCTGTGCACTCTCTCTCCGCTTTCTCTCTCTCTCTAATGAATGACTTGAATGAATGCATGAATACGTAGATAAATAAAATCTTTAAAAAAAAAAAAAAGTGTAAGGATGAGAGTCCAGAAAAATGGGTTATCACCTCCCTTGCGGGTCATTGTCAATGCAGAGGAAAATTATACCCAATCAGAGTAGAGATTTTCTTCATTTTCTTCTCCTATTCAAAAAGAAAGAACTACAAAAACAAATGTAATTTTTTAATATTTGTAATTGGTGGTGTTTATCTGCATATTCACTACTGAAAAGTAAAGTGACTTTCTTTTTTTACTAATATGAGTTAATATAAAAAAACACAAAAAGAAGTAAAATGTTGGGATGGAGGATAAAATATAATAAACTCATTCCTCCCAGAGTCAGGGAAGACATATTTCTCTTGCTTTGTTTTAATTTTTTTTTTCTTTTTCTTTATGAGAGAGGAGAGCATGTGTACTCAGAGCATGAGGAGAGGGCAGGGCAGAGGGATAGAGACAATCTTTTTTTTTTTTATTTTTAATTAGCATATAATGTATTATTAGCCCTAGAGGTACAGGTTTGTGAATTGCCAGGTTTACACATTTCACAGCACTCACCATAGCACATACCTTCCCCAAGGTCCATAGCCCCGCCCCCTTCTGCCGATCCCCCTCCCCCAGGGCAACCCTCAGTTTGTTTTGTGAGATTAAAAGGCTCTTATGGTTTGTCTCCCTCCAGATCCCATCTTGTTTCATTTATTCTTTTCCAACCCCCCACACCCTCCACATTGCCTCTCAACTTCCTCATGTCAAGGAGATCATATGATAATTGTCTTTCAGATAGAGAGAATCTTAAGCAGTCTCCATGCCCAGCGTGGAGTTGGACAGCGGTGGCGGGGGCTCAAACTCACAACCCTGAGATCTTAACCTGAGCTGAAATCAGGAGTTGGATGCTTAACCGACTGAGCCACTCAGGCACCATTTTCTCTTGCTTTATTGTTTAAGTAGTTAAAAATAGTTTAAGTAAAGGTGGTGTGATTTTTTTTCATACAGGCTGAAAGTCAAAACAAGAAAAAAATCATACTCCTTTTCCTCTTTTTTGACATTCAACATTTAAGAAAATACCAAAAATCAAATTCTCCCAAACTTAGAATTTTATTTAATTTATGCACTATCCTGGGAAATGACTTTCTTTTCCCCAAAGTGACTGGACAAGCCAGATTCAGAACATCAATTTAGAAAACTGACAAAACCATTTTTCTGTATTTCGCCATCAACGACTCAGACCTCCTCTCCCATTAACATAAGTACACACGCACACCCATATATACACGCATTCACAGACACGCCCCACCACGACCACCGAGAGTAAAAACTTTCTTTCTGTCTGAATTTGGAAGTTAAGAAAGTATTCTGTGTCAGAGAACAGAGAACAGAAATGCCCGTATTTTACCCTAGGCATAAGATAGGAAAATGGAAATTTTAGAATGACATCTGGCCATTTGTAACGGCATGGAAAGAGCTAGAGAGTAGCACGCTTGAGAAAGACAAATGTCATATGATTTCACTCATATGTGGAATTTGAAAAAAAACAAAACAAGTAAAGGGGAAAAAAAAACCCAGAAAGAAACAAATCAAAAAATGGACTCTGGGGCCACCTGGGTGGCTCAGTGGGTTAAGCCTCTGCCTTTGGCTCAGGTCATGATCTCAGGGTCCTGGGATCAAGCCCCACATCAGGCTCCCTGCTCAGTGGGGAGCCTGCTTCCCCCTCTCTCTCTGCTTGCCTCTCTGCCTACTTGTGATCTTGATCTCTCTCTCTCTGTCAAATAAATAAAAAAAAAAAAAGAAAAAGAAATAGACTCTGAACTCTAGAGAACAGATGGTCACCAGAGAGGAGGTGGGTGGGGATAATGGGTGACATGGGTGATGGGGCAGAAGGAGGGTACTGGTGATAAACAGCGGGTGACACAAGGAAGTGCTGAAGCACTATACTGTACACCTGAAACTAATAGAGCACTGTATGTTAATTATCTGGAATTTAAATAAAAAACTTTCAAAAATTAGAAAAATAAAATGAAGTAAGTAGAGGGGTCATATTTTTCTTCTCCTTTCCAGAGAACCACTCAAGAACTGCACCCTGTCATGTCCTAAATTTGGGCTGTGTATTTCACGGGGATTGAACAGTTGAACGTGCCTGGGTCCTTGAAAGATATCCTCATTACTTGAAAAAATAGTAATAAATATACACTGCCTTTGGAGAATTGGTCAGTAGAAACAGCTTTATATAACATGAAACAGTATTAGGCAGCTCTTCTTTACGGACGTTACGTCATTTCAGAGAGGGTTTTTGCAGAATTTCTTCTTCTCTTTCTGAGCCCTCTTTTGGTGAAAAGTGTGTACACTGCTCGCCTCCCCCAATCTTGCGCTCTGCAGGCTGAGGTAAAATGACAAAGAGCTCTCGAAGAGAATTCACGTTGAAAAGCACTGTAAGTCCATAGAGAGGGCAAGCTCTTAGCTCTTGGACTGATACCCAGCAGCACCCGTGTTAACAGCTAATCCTCATTAAACAAGTCTAGCAAGTTAAACTAGATATACTTATGTCAGGAATGCATGTGAGGAGCACAGTTACCCACAAATTCTGCCACTTCATTCACTGAGAAGGGGGGGTCGCTTTCTACCCTTTTCCTTGATTCTGGACTGGCCATGACCTGCTGAGACAATGAAAATGCAGCAGAATCATTAAAACGATGCTTTGTAAATTTCAGCTCAAGTCATGCTCTGGAATTGAGCCTGAGCCTGGCTCTGTGCTCAATGGGAAATCTACTTCAGGATTCTCTCTCTCCACCTCTGCCCTCCCTTCCAGCTCAATTGTGCTCTCTCTCCCTCTCCCACTCTCTCTAAAATAAATAAATATTGAAAAAAGAAACACAGGGTGAAACCTTTAACTAGCCGCTTGGTTATACCCTGGAGTAAATTGATCTTCTATTTTATTTCATTCCTTAGTGAATTAAAGTGAATACACACCTATTATGCTCCAAACCATGAGTTTCTGGAATTGAGATTCTTAAAGAAGTGAAATGTTTAGGGGCGCCTGGGTGGCTCAGTGGGTTAAGCCGCTGCCTTCGGCTCAGGTCATGATCTCAGGGTCCTGGGATCGAGTCCCGCATCGGGCTCTCTGCTCAGCAGGGAGCCTGCTTCCCTCTCTCTCTCTCTGCCTGCCTCTCCATCTACTTGTGATTTCTCTCTGTCAAATAAATAAATAAAATCTTTAAAAAAAAAAAAATTAAAAAAAAAAAAAGTGAAATGTTTAGGGCCTGTGACGTTGAGAAAAAATACACTTTGCCACGGAAATGATGTATAAAACTATAAATTAATAGTAGGTAACACAGAGTGTTACAAGCTAAGATACACTGGGCATAAGATGGCAAAGACTTTGTTAAAAAATGAAGTGAATTTCACCAAGAAAGATATCTGGGTAGAAACGTGATTTGAGCCTGATCTTGCAAGAAATGATGAGAGAGAACTGAATGGGAGAATGGAGGAGAATCCCATGGGAATATGGACATGACAGATTTCTAATAGGAACTAAAGATGAAAGAAAAATAAAAATCAATAACTTATTTAAGTCAGTTAAACTTTTCTAGAAAACACTATAGCTAAGCTCTGCAGAATGTAATTCGGCCAGAGAAATGTTTCTTCCCTTGCAGGGGTGTGGTGAAAAGCTGGGATGGGGGTGGGGAGCATAATTTAGACTAAATGGTGATATTTGGGGGCGCCTGTTTGGCTCAGTTGGGTGAGCGTGTGACTCCTGCAACTCAGGCAGCTTCTTACAAAACCAAACAAACACCTACCCAATGATCCGGTGATATCAATCCTGGATATCTTCCCCAGAAATACAAAACATACATATTACAAAAAGACTTGTACAAGAATGTTCTTGTCAGCTTTTTAATAATAGTCCCAAACTGAAAGAACCCAAATGCTCACCAAGAGGAGAATGGATAAGTAATCTGTGTCCTATTTATAAAGGAATGCTGCTAAATGGTAAACAAAAACACTATTCATATATTCAAAAGCAGGATGAATCCGAAAGCTTCATGTTTAAAAAAAAAAAAAAGACAGCAAATGACATATACCCTTGTTTCCATTTAATATGGAATTCTCAAGTAGGCAAAACTAGTGTATGGCAGGAAAAACCCAAAACAACAATAGTTGCCTATGAGAGAGCAGGGGTGAGGTTTGCAGGGAAGGGGCACAGAGCAGCTTCCTGGGTGACGGGCAATGTCTTTATCTTGTTGGAGGTTTGGGTTACCCACTTTTTTCCTTTATTAAACCTTGTTGAATGGTGCATTTGAGATTTGTGCATTTCCTCATATGAAAGTTTTACTTCAAAGGGGAAAAGTAGGAACTGGGGGAAAATATCAAAATCTAGTTATTGATAGGCAGGTTGAAGTTTCTGGGAGGGCCGTGTATTGATGTCTGTGACTTGTTTTTGAAATGCATCAACAAATAACATTCGTCATGTAACAAACAGTATTTGTTATATAACAAATAGCTTACCCTGGAGTGGCCCAGAGATGAATTCATATGTGATTAATCAAGTGGATCAAACTGTTGGTGGAGGTAGATGGTGGGTATACGGACATTCACCGTAAAATTCTTCCAACTTTTCTGTTTAGCTTTTTCTTTTCCTTCCTTCTCTCTCTCTCTCTTCTTTTCTTCCTTCCGTCCTTCCTTTTCCTCCCTCCCTCCCTTTCTCTCTCTTTCTCTTTCTTCCTGTCTTGCTTTCTCTCTCTCTCTCTCTTTCTTTCTCGTATCTCAAGCAGGCTCCCCGACATGGGACTTAATCTCACGACCCTGAGATCATGACCTGAGCAGAAATCAAGAATCAGACACTTAACTGACTGAGCCACCCAGGTGCCCTGTGTGTTTAGTTTGTCTCTCCCCTGCCCCCCACCCCCAAATGAAATGCTGGAAAACAATGACCTAGAGCAGTAGCAATTGGGGAAAGAATGCATTCCATATTCCTGGCTCAAAAATGTTGTCCGTACACGTGATTGGAAAAAGCAAATTCCCCACGTAAGGAGCATAGATAACCGGCTCTAACTAGGTAACTGTATAGACAATAGAGCGTGGGCAGGTACCACATATATACAATCGATAACTGACAACATGCTTGAGATGGTCTTTCTCCAATACTCAACTAAAATGATACAGAAATGTCTGAGTTACTCAGTGTGATAAGAATGCCTGTATTGATTGATCTTCCAGTTAGGGGCTAGCAAACATCTTCTGTAAAGGGGAGCTGTGTTAGGCTTTGTGGGCAGTAAGGTCTCTGTCGCAGTTACTCACCCGCGGTACACAGGTGCAGGAGCTTTTAAAGACAACACCCGAACTAACAGGCCTGAGTTCTCATAAAACTTTATTTATAAAAACAGGCAGCAAGCCAGATTTGGCCTGCTGTTTTATTGGTTCGGCCTGTTCTATTGAAGGAGTATGCATTGAATTACTGTGTGACCCCACATCACAGATTTTGCAGTATTTATAGGGTGAATATTGGTTTCAGGTCATACACTCAGCTAGAAGGTCAATCGACCTTATAATTTTTAAGTCTTGTAATTCAAATAACTTTAAGGATGGAAGAATTTCTTTTTTTTTTTTTAAGACTTTATTTATTTATTTGACAGGCAGAGATCACAAGTAGTCAGGGAGGCAGGCAGAGAGAGAGAGAGGAGGAACAGGATCCCCGCTGAGCAGAGAGCCCGATGTGGGGCTCTATCCCAGGACCCTGGGATCATGACCTGAGCCGAAGGCAGAGGCTTTAACCCACTGAGCCACCCAGGGGCCCAAGGATGGAAGAATTTCTTACAGGACTTTTTTTCTGGGCCAGGTTTGCTCTGGAGAGCAGGTCTTACTCTCCAATTCAGTGGGGGTGAAATGTTCCCATTTCCTAGCTCCCTGAGTGAAGCCAAACACTTCCAAGACACAGTTCCCTCCTTACACTGCCAGTGACTTGTAGGTACAGGACAAATAGACAACAGGTGAATGGGAGAAAAATTCACTTGTTATAAAGACCTTTCTATATAGAGCTATCTGAGTTGAATTTTATTCTAGAGAGTGAGAAAGCTCACCCTCCCTGGAAGTAATCAAGGAAAAGAAAATATTCTGCAGTCAGGCATGTTTATTAGAGCAATGCCTCAGTGAGAAAGACTAAACCCAGAATCTGACGTATAATGTCAAAAGTGACAAATGCAATTTCTATTGGAAGAGAGAAAATCAGATTGTACAGAACATACTTACTAACAGGGCCTTGTGACTCACTGTGAACACCATTTAAAAAATATTTTTTTTCCCTATACCTACTTTTTCTTTATCTAGAATTCAGCAGATTGCAATGGTCAGTTCTTCTCCAAAAGTGTTCATTAAATTCGCTTTAGGTTTGATGAGTTCACAGAAAAGAATGAAACATTTGTAAACCATCTGTCCCTTTATCTCAGATCAAAGATCACAATAGAAGCTATTTTATTTAGAAAATGGAATTTGACAAAATCTCACGTGTTTTTTGTGGACGCTTCCAAAATGACACAAACGCTTTTAAACTCTTTTAGTTTCCTGGTATCGACTCCCTTATAAATTGAAATATAAGAGTAATAGAAATTAAATACCTATAGCACCTCAATTAATTGACATTGTATTTTATTTTAGGTCATTACTCATGACTTCAAATGTTAAATTACAATTGGAAATGATGGATATCTAGAAATACGGGTTAGCCTACCACACTAAACCTATGCATATTTGAAGCCATATATTTTCTTAATAGTTTAAAATAAAACCACCACTTTTTAAGAAATGTTCTGGAGTGCCTACTGGAAATACTGAAACACCCTAAAAACCCAACAATGCACTTGTCATTGTATGCAAGAGCAAAACTGGCTGAATTATTAGGTATTTTAGCCCTTCAAAGACTGAGCCATAAGCTGCTTATGTTCGTTTTATTGAACGTTGGGTTTGGGGAGCCCTGTGTGTTCACGACAGCAACTCTCCACTTTTTGCATAAGAAATCAAATGGACTCAAGAGATTCATGATCATGTGGCTCGATCTCCATGTGCCTCATCTGGGTATCCTCTGTGCCAGGCACCGGAGACAGGAGAGGACAATCAGCAGTCGCGTCCTCGAGGTGCACTGGATTCAGTGGTGAAGACAGGCTTGCGGTGGGCGCCAAGACTAAGACCCCGGGCATCAGAAGCTCAGTGATGGGAAGGATTGCGTGTGAAGGAGGAGACTGCGGAATACCCAAAGGAGACATGGTGTGGGAGCCAGACTGCCCAGGCTGAGGAGGATTCTGAGAAACAAAGAGTGGAAGTGGGATTTGGGGGTAGGCGGGTTGGGTGCAGTGGGAAAGAGAGTTTGAGGATGACTAAGGACATGAGTGTGAACCCAAGGGTAGCAAAGACCCTATCCTGGTAGCCTGGAGCAAAGGAGGGTACCTTCCAGAAGGAAAAGAAGGGATATAGTAAGAGATGGCCCCAGATGATAAGCTGAAGTCCATTTGTGAGTGACCCCAACTGCAAATATTCGGCACTTATTCTGGAAAAACTTGGGCGCCCTTGGAAGTTTCTGAGTAATAGAATGGCCCGATTAAAGAAGATGGTGGGAAGAATGTCCCACAAGCATCTTCACACAAGTGTAGCTTTGTTGGAGGTAGTGGGTCTCAAACACAGCACCTGGGTGGCTCCCTGTAGGTTCAGTACAGGCTGTGGGGCAGGGTCTCAGCTCCACAATCTCAGGGTGTGTGTGCAGTTGGCGTGACAATCCTGGAGGACCCCACGGCCCAGCTACACCTGATGCTAATGAGTTTTGGCTGGGGAGGAACACTGAGAGGATCTCAAAGGTACCCCCCAAGTAGCCAGCTGCCTACGGTTGTTCTAGTTGTGCAAAACTGGGAGAATGGAGTCTGGATCCTCAAAGGGCTCCTGGTATGGTAAAGTCAATCTCATCAAACATATACAACTACAAAAATACTTTAAGGATTTTTTTTTTCCCAGTTCATTCGCTCATTCATTCAATCAACAGATATGTATCAGTGTCCACAATGTACCAGGGGCTCCTTTGGAGACTGGGGATTCAGGGAGCGAATGTACAAGGAGTCGCCATTGTGAGTATAGAATTGATATGGGGGATAGGGTGTGCTGTCTGGGAGAGGTTCCAGGAGGAGTTAGGGAGTTTCCAAGTTCTCATATATGAACTTCTACACGTGGTGTTGAGAAAAACATATGATTCTATGTTAAAAATGTGTGCATAATTTCACAATCACCCTGGACAAAAGAGTCTGAGTTATATGGTTTAAAGAATGTAAGAAGAAGCAAACTATCAAGAATTGAACACAACAGTTAGTCTTACTGATCTATAGTCTAGGAAGGGAGAATGTTTGGATAGTCTCATACAAGATGAACGATTTCTTGGCATTATCACCGACGTCCCTACTCCATAGCCCAGTTGAGATCAGATGATTTAATCAATGTCTAGGAAAACATGATTTAGTTCTTTCCAAAAGACATGCTTCAATTTTAACTTCATAAGAAATACAGCACATAGTCCTGCTTAAGGGATATGCCTCTTTTATGAAAGTCTAATCTACAAGTAATTCTTCTTTTTAGTGTTGATTCCTTTCCCCAGAGGAAATGAACATAGCTGCTAAAAAGTGATTGCACCTTAAAGTTACACATGTTCAAGGACTTAAAATAGTTTCAAATGAAATATCCAGGGTTGACTTTGAGATGTAAATCACACCACCGTGATTGGTGTGTATCTACAAATAGCAGCAGACAGGCCTTTTCCAAGTATGGAATTGACCTGGTAGAAAAAGCAAGCAACCCCATATGAGGTCTCAATTCCTATGCTAGCCAAGCCTTAGTGGCAAAACACAGGTTTCTTGGGTCTCTGCGACCAGCCCCACATTTTCATAATGTTGAACTTCAAAGTGAGGTCATATGATGTTTTTTCCAACCACCGTTCAGTATACTTAAATTGGCATCAAATCATTTCTTGGGGATTATTGCAGACGGCCTGGAGGACTCCTTGGAGATGGCGGGGACAGAGAATCCCATAGACTGTTCCAGTTGCAGAGAGGAGCCAAGTTCTGTCCATGAGTTAGCTAGAAGCTCTGTGGCACCCGCATTAGCTGAAAAGAAGAAGTCAAACACTCTTTCCCTTTTATTTCTTTAAGATTTTGTTCATGGGCTCCATGGAAGAAGATGGGATAACTGAAGAGTGAATAGTTTATGGTATGGTCCAAACTGGGACATCTTTTGGGAGAGAAAGATTGCGGGGGAGGGGATGTCTATCAACAGTTATACCAGGACGACTGCCATAAACCATACAGTTCTCAGCAAACCGGTATTTCAAAGATTTCATTGTTAATATTGAAGTAAAAATAGTATCTGGAGGATTATTTGCTCAATGTAATATTTTCCCCTTCATTTCTACATATCCTCTCATTAATTTTAATGCATCCTAAATAGTGACTTGGCAAGGATTCTAGTAGATGGAGAAGTGCTGTTCACTGCATCAAAATTCTCTGCAATCAGCGTTGCATCTCATCTCAAACTTAAAAATAAATTGGGTAGATTCTTATTCTCCTCAAGCTCAATTTCTACTTTCTTAGTCACCTAGCAGCTTTAACTGTGATATGTTACGATCCTAGGGTGCAGGTTTTAAAAACTATTTAATAAGACAGGCAATTTACCTTGGGAATATTGGAACTCTTCTGAAAAGCTCTGAGCAAATAAGATGTTTTTCCGAATTCTTATGTACTATTATTGGATAAGAACATGTTGACTCTTGGAAATCCCCAAATGAGAACTACTGAGAAATAATCTAGCCTTGTGATCAGAAAGTGAGAACACTAACGTGTATTTTGATTTGCAACTAGTATTTGGAAATGCTCACAATACCAACATTATAAAATATAGGTACCTATATTCAATGTGAGAACAATGTTAGAGGGCCAATATGTATATCTTTGCCTATTTATGATAAAGTACACCTTAGGGAAAGATATACAGATGTATTCCCTCCAAAAATTAAAATTTAACTTCCAGATAGTATGGATAAAGTTATTCCTGAAGCTCTATTACATAGAAATTTGTCAATATACACTTTGTAACTAAGTATACTGTAGCTTTCACATGCTGAGCACATTCATATACAAATACAATGTGGATAGAATCATGTAAAGGGAGGGACGCCTGGGTGGCTCAGTGGGTTAAAGCCTCTGCCTTCAGCTCGGGTCATGACCAGGGTCCTGGGATCGAGCCCCATGACAGGCTCTCTGCTCAGCAGGGAGCCTGCTTCCCCCTCTCTCTCTGCCTGCCTCTCTGCCTACTTGTGATCTCTGTCTGTCAAATAAATAAACAAAAATCTCAAAAAAAAAAAAAAAGAATCATGTAAAGGGAGATTATAAATTAGCCCATGATTGTTTTTCATGAAAAGATAAACTTTATAGGAAATATCCATACTTGTTAGAAACACAGAATTTTGGAATCAGAAGACTGTTTTCATTCATACCAAGAATTGAAAACCCAATTATTATCATTACATAGACTTCTTTTTTAAGGGTGGTACTTTTTTTTTTTTTTAAGATTTTATTTATTTATTTAACAGAGAGAGACAGTGAGAGAGGGAACACAAGCAGGGGGAGTGGGAGAGGGAGAAGCAGGCTTCCCACTGAGCAGGGAGCCTGATGTGGGTCTCAATCCCAGGACCCCAGGATCATGACGTGAGTTGAAGGAAGACAGTTAAGAACTGAGTCACCCAGGCGCCCCAAGGGTGGTACTTTCGCTCTGAGGCAAAGTTTTAAAAAATACTACACTAGGATCATGTCTGGTAATCACTTTTGTTACTGTAATCTGTCATAACATTAATAACTAATAAACTAGGGACATTTTATAATTTTTCTTTCAACCACGTATAATCTTGCAACATATAATTTCAGTTGCATACAACAGAGTTGATACAAATGGAAAAACTACTTAGCAAGTCATTTTATTATTGAGCTCATTATATTTACAATTAAAACAAGGAAAATTGTTCAGATCTCCAATGAGGGATGGGCATCATCTCAAACTGAACTCAGGGATGGTGCTGGGCAAAAGCTCATCTCCATTATCATGTCTGGAGGAAAGTCTATCAGTCAAACTGTCTTCTCCCTTAATCATCAGTTAATGTGACTATTAACAAGATATTTTCTCCAATATGTGCTTCCATTAGCATAATTCTGGGCCCTAATTACCTTATGCTTTTTTTCATCTTTAAATATCTGACACAAAAATTGCAGTAGCAAATAGGCCCATGCAGTTTTCTAATCTAGTTTTTTCCCAAACTTGTCAGGGATGACGTACTTTTATGTACCTTTGAATCCAGGTTCTTTTGATTATTTCTCAAGATTTTTTTTTTAAAGAAATAAAAGTACTACATATGTACGGTAAAAATTCAGAAATTCAGTAAAGGTTAAAAAAAAATCACTCTTAGTCCTGTAAGTCAGGGACAATCATTATGGATGTTTCATTGCATATATTTCTTTTTTTATTTTATGCTTTATATAATTTATTTTTATTGATTTATATTTTTATATATATATGTTTATTTATTTATTTATTTTTAAAAGATTTTATTTATTTATTTGACAGAGAGAAATCACAAGTAGATGGAGAGGCAGGCAGAGAGAGAGAGGGAAGCAGGCTCCCTGCTGAGCAGAGAGCCCGACGCAGGACTCGATCCCAGGACCCTGAGATCATGACCTGAGCCGAAGGCAGCGGCTTAACCCACTGAGCCACCCAGGCGTCCCTATGTTTATTTATTTTTAAGATTATTTATTTATTTGACGAGAGTACAAGCAGAGGGAAGGGGCAGGCCAAGGGAGAGGGAGAAGTAGAATCCCTGCGGAACGGGGAGCCCGATGGCAGGGCTGGATCCCAGGACCCCGGAATCAATACCAGAGCTAAAGGCAGAAGCTTAATCAACTGAGCCACCCAGGTGCCTCTATATATTTATTTTTATTTTATATTTATTTTTTATTTTATATTTTCTATAGATACTTATTTTTTATTTTTCAAAATTAAAATCATACTACTGTGTTTTTTATTTACTTGCCACCTTTATCAGCATTTCTCCCTGTCTTTATTCCCTGAAGAAATAATTTATAATGGCTACATATCAAGCCACATGGATATACTGTCACATTTAAAATTTACCTCACTTTTGATCATTTAGTTTATTCCCAATTTACTTTGGTTAAATGTTTATTTTAATAGATGTTATAGCTATACCATTATATATATGAATGCATATATATTGCTGTAATAAATATCTTTATAACATTTTGATTATTGTCTTTGAGTAGATTTCTAGAAGTGGCATTGTAGGGACAAACAATAAAACTGTTTTAGTACTCTGAATTTTATAAATTCCTTTCAAAAACAGTGTTTATAACTAGTTTGGTAAAGTTCAAGTATTAATCATATAGAGCTTTTTAAACAAGTCTGAATTTAATATTAAGATTTAATTATATGGTCAAATACAAACTGGAAATTTTCAATAAATCAACTTCCTAATTTCATAAATATATGAATAATGAGAACAATAAATTACATATAGACTAAGTTCAAGCATACTGAAATGTTGAAAAACTACTCTGCCCTTTATAAACCACAAATAAATCAACTTTTTGTTACCCCTATTTTCCTCAGGAGAATTATAAAAGCAATTCTCCCAAATATTAAATCTCTGCATGTTTATATATAATTGGTTTATTTTGTTTTGTTCTGATCAAATTCAGCTGAATTTACCAAAAGAATAACTAGATTTTTTCAGTGACTTATTGTTCCTTTCTTACAATAATGCTTTTATGTAAACATTTGGCATTGAACCATTAAGTGTTCAATCTTTTCTGGTTTTACAATTGTACATAAGCATCTCAAATCTGCATCTAGATTTTATGGAAATGTAAAAACTCCATCAAGCTCATCTTTTGTTTAACAATAGCATAATTTTTCTTTCTTTTCTTTTCATTTTTTTTTTAAGATTTTTTATTTATTCATTTGAGAGAGAGAGAGAGCAAGAGAGTATGAGCACGAGTGGGAAGGGCAGAGGGAGGGGGAGAAATAGGGTCCCCGCTGTGCAGGGAGCCCAACACAGGGCTCGATCCCAGGACCATGAGATCATGACCTGAGCCAAAGGCAGAGGCTTAACACACTGAGCCACCCAGGTGCCCCAATTTTTCTTTATTTTAATGAAAAGATATCCATGCAGTATTTTACTGTATCTTCCGAGGAAAAAAATCATGAAAACCGATTACTTATCTATCAAATGGATACATTTTATACAGGTACCAGTATCTCCATTACTTAGAATGGAGAAACAGAACATGGGTATGTTATCAAAAAGTTGGGCACTGGTATTTTTTCTCTAACTCATTTTTTTTGGTAAAAAAAAGTATATAGATACAGATACAGGTATATGTCAGATAGACTGACATATTAGAATTCCTTGTGCACACCCAAAAGCAGTATCTAATTAATTTGCTGGAGATTTGGCTTTAGTGGCTCAATATTATGAAAACACAATCAACAACAACACTGAATAAGCACAGAAAATCAACTGTGTCAATACTGATTGGAAACATATGACAGGATGGCTAAAGAATTATTCATTTACTCTCTGTAGAAGAAGGAAGAGTGAGTTTGAAGAAACTCAAAGATTTCCTTATGGGGAGTACCCCAAGCAGTTTTGGGAAATGTGTTTTTCTTTGCAAAAGGCTTTCTTGGTGCCCGAGAGGCAAATATAGGGTAAATTCAGATGTGTTGTCTTTTGGCTTTTAACTTATATCATTCATGAAATTTAGGAAAAGAATCAGCATGATAGTTGAAGAGTAATATATTCCATCTCATGGGACTGTGACCACAATACACACCGGAAATATTTATCCAAAGAACAAATTGGCTTATAGCCACATTCTACCTCAAATACAACTGAGGAAAAGCCATAGACATGACCCAAGGAAAATGCACTGGTATGATGACATTGTGTACAATGAAGGCCACTTATGTGTTAAAAAACAAATCCAGTCTTGGATTTCAGTCTCCAAATATATATATATGCGTCTTTATACAAGCAATTGTAGGGAGATACCGTTAATTGAGATTTTCTAGTTAAAAATTCTCTTCGAAATTCTATCTTTATTTTCCTCTCTATTTTGATTTGTAGTTTGTTACTTGCCTTTACATTCTCTTATACACTGTTAACTCTAAGACAGACTAAACCAAACGTGACATTTACCAACACTCCAAACAATGAGAAAACCTTACTCTAGAAGAAGCATTTTTCATTTGAAATCACATACAATCAGGCTCAAATTCAATCTGTGCTTTCTCAACAGTGCTAAGAAATAACTTGAGTAAGATTTTTAAACACAGTGTGAGTTTCAGATATTTTTTCCAAGACAGAATTATAGTATCAACCTTATTAGGTGAGCATAATTAAAAAGTATGTATTGGATAAACATTTGTTTCCTTCTACTTAATTCATTTATTCCACACTGACACCAACTGTTTATTGGCTGCTTAACAATGGCATGACTTCATTTACACATATGGATAAATATAGTGATTAATTACTTTCCATCACTGCTGTGCAGAATATTGGCTTTGTTTAACTCAGCTCGGAAACAGTAACTAGAAAAAGCTAACTGGTCTACTCCGACACTGACTTAATGCCAGATTTCAGGAGGATTAAGACACTTCCAAGCAGATAACAGACAACTCAAAAACTGGTCTAACGCACTGTGGAAGTGATATGGGTCCTATGTAAATCACTGGGCTATAGGAGACTTAGTATTGCCTGATAACTTTTGGGACTGATGTGGACAATACACAAAGCATTTTCTCTCCTTCAGAACTATATACACAAAAAAATGTTCACAAGAAACATGATTTTTCCTGCAATTGCCTTAAATGACTGAAGGAAAAAAACAGGAGAGAATTGTGGATCCTCATGTAGACAAAGCGATTCTCTAAATCACTGCTCAATGAAATGTCCAGGGTATCCCAAATTCAGCTGCACCGAGGCACCAAGGTCTATGCCGAGAACAATGAGGAAAGGAGGAAGTGTGAGATGGGACCAGTCCGTGCATCAGGAACAGTAGTTACAAGTAACTGACCAGCTCTGGGAATGTGATCGCTTGTAGGGCTCTTGCTCTTACCCTCTGGGACGTGGGGAGATCAAAGCATGGGCAAAGCCTTGATCTGCCCTGAGGTCCTGTGGACAGTGCTGGTACTCAGGGGCAGGGATCAGGTAGGGATGGGAGGGTTGTGTGTGTGTGAACAATGTGAGGAATTGCCCAGCAGGGATGTGCTCATGGTCAAGAACTGCCTTCAGCTCTGAGTGAGTATGAGGGTCTGTTTGTCCCATAAAGCTAAGAGGGAACGATTTCTTCTGGCTGATATAACAAAGTATCACAAACTGGGTGTCTGAATAACAATAGAAATGTATTTTCTCAGAGTTCTGGAGGCTAGAAATCTTAAGTCAAGTTATCAGAAGCACAGCTTCTCTCTGAAGACTCTAGAGAGGGATCCTATTTTTTTTTTTTTTCTCTAGTTTCTCGTTTTTGCTGGCGATCCTTGGCATTCTTTGGCTTAGTGAGGCATCACTCCAATCTCTGCCTCTCGTCACCACACATTATTTTCTTCTTCATGTGTATGTGTCCAAATGTCCCTCTTCTCATAAACGCGTCAGGCATGTTGGGTGATGGCCTGCCCTATTGGAGTATGACCTCATCCTAACTTGACTACGTCTGCCAGGATCCTATTTCCAAATGAGGCAACACACAGTTTCTGGGGTTTAGGACTTCAACATATCTTTTGGGGAGGACATGCCTGAACCCATAACAGAAACTAAATGGCAGGCTGACTCTCCTTCCATCGGTGAGAGTCCTGGGGTCCCAGAGAGGCTTCCTCTAGGTGCCTTAGCAGGGTCAGGCAACCTGGCTTTGCCACACAGTTTGCTTTTCTTCACCCATTCCTAAGATCCCTATCCTGATGATAACCAAATAACAGGATTGAACTCCAGTGAACGAAAAGAAAAAAACCAAAAAAACAAAAAACAAAAAACCCCCACAGTATTAGCAAAGGCCCACTTAAGGGTCCCTTGAGGTTATAGGGGGGAGAATTTTGTCCAAAGTAATTAAACAGGGTTGGTAAGGTAGAGGTGCTGGAAAACAGAATTTAAAACAAGAAAGTGAGCATTCTACAATACATATAGGTTATTTGCTAGGCAGTAAATTCTATAAATAAAAATAAGAAAACCAGTTTTCTGAAATAAAATGTCAGTTTGAAATGCAGTCTTCAACAATTAAATGTAAATGTAACTATTTCAATGGACATTTGGGCACAGGCATAAAATGGCAGGGATCACATACCAAAGTGAGGCACACACACGGAAACAAAAACAAAAACAAAAACAACACAAATTGAGATACAAACTCAGATGCCAATTTTGAATGGACCCAGTTCCGTGACTTGCAATCTTTACGATGCTAACAAGTACGCCAGTCCTTCTCTCAGGTGTAGGGGAGGACTGAGGTTTCGTGCCCAGCGGGGTTAAGATCAGTCATGCAGCATCGTCTGGCCAACGGCATGGGGTGGGGGTGTTGTTTGCTACAAGAAGAAGCTTTACAAGCCGGTATACGACTTGTCATGCTCAGAGTCCTTCTAGAAGACGCTTCTGCACGCCTCAAGCATGAAGAGACTGTGCAGGTAAACAGGGGACTCATCATCTAACTCTGAACTGGAAAACTTAAAAAAGGCAAGAAGTAGGTTGCCTGTCTGCTGACGGGTGGTCTGAAGGCGAGGTGACAGCAGAGAAGTTGAGCTGTACTTTGCAGGACTGGTTGGGAAAGAGATGTGGATTCCTCGAGCCTGATGTGGGTTATAAAAGCGAGTCAGGGATGAGAGGCATCTTAAGAGGTTGACCTCCACAGAGAGAGGCAAGAGGTTGCAGGAGAGCTCCTTGGTGTCCCTTCCTCCCTGTTCCCCACGTAGCCACACGCCCTGCCCCCCCCACCTCTGTGGGGCTCCATAACTCCCCTCCCAGACAGCCAGCAGAAAACCCTTCCTACAGGACACCTTGTCTAGAAGGACAGCAAATAGCTATGCTTGTGAATGAAGTTTTGATTATGAGAATTCGTATTCTCAGTATCAAATGAGACTAAGTTTTAAAAATTAAAGTAACTTTTAAAACCACTTATTAACCAAATAGTCAAAAAAGTTAACCACCAGTATGGCTTGGGCACTAATCACTGAGAGCAACCACTGTCAAGGTCGGAGCAGAGCCCTTGGGTTCCGGGGTGTGTCTTCTCGCTGCTGCGCTGGAAAGAAGGGCAGGTTACAGGGGAGGCATTGGGGGGCCCGTCACTGGCTGGTGGCTGGGGGAGGTGTACTCAGGGCAGACAGCTGCTATCAACCCAAAGAGAAGTACACATATATTTTCACCAGCCACTTGGCTGACAAGGGCTGTGTTAAAAACAGGGGCCAAAGAAAGAGTTCTCCCACTGAATACATTTTAAAGGGATAGTGAGAACAAAATAAAATTGCCTGTGACTGTGTTCCAGAAATCCTGACTCTCTGGTTATTTATGTAAACTAAGTAAGCCACTTAGAGAGTACCCGATACACACAATTGTATCATATTCAATTCTCCTGATGACAAAGTCAGGGAGGGAGGAGGCAGAATCTTCTTAATGGTGGGGTACAAGGTGATGGAGGGACGCCTGGATGGTTGAGTTGGTTAAGCTTCCAACTCTTGATTTCAACTCACATCATGATCCCAAGACCATGGGATCCAGCCTCACTTTGGGTTCTGCGCTCAGCAGGGAGCCTGCTTGAGCTTCTCTCTCCCTCTTTCGTTGCCCCCCCCCGCCACTGCCTGTGCTTGCATACTCTCTCTCTCTAAAATAAATCTTAAAAAAAAAAAAAAAGGTGATGGATTAGTCCCTGTGTGGAATCACAAAATAAAATAAAATTATATCCTAACTGTGCACATTCAAAGATTAGCCACGCTGCTCAACTGTTATTGCTGATAAACGTGTTTATACCAAATGATTCATAATAGCTAACAATAATGTGGAACTCCAATAGTGATTGATATGGGATCTAGTATACCATCAGTCTGAACACTCAGTTTTTGGATTTATGTGTGAAGTCAATTAAATGATTAGTTGGAATTATTTTAAAATTTAGTTTTTTAAAAAAAATCAGTAGGCAACAGATGGGCCACATCCATCCTTAAACATGAACCAAGAAAAAAAAAAATAAGACCATATTATAATATTTCAAACACTTCAGAGGGTTAGGTTTGACTGCTTTGTTAGCATTTTATTAGTGTGTTTAATTTTGCTTTGTTTTGTTTTTCTTAAATAAAAAAGAATTAGGTAGTGATGCAAGTAAAAGAATCTAATTTAAAATTAGATATAAAAATGCAAGTAAAAGAATCTAATTTAATTTTAAGTTCTTACTTCCTATACTAACACCTCATTGAAAGGTAGAAAATACCCTTGTCTTGCCTAACACATAATTTTTTAATCCTAGAACTTGGGTTCTGATGCTAATAAATCCCAAAGAATGAAAAAGAACAATAAAATTGTCTAGGTTTCTAAACTTTTCATTGAAAGTTAATTTTAATCAAAACACAAAGGATTCATTGTTACTGCTTAGGGTGAGGCCAAATAAGTGTTTTGGATGCTGTTATAAAAATGCATTTGTTTATTTTAAAGTTACTTACAGATATAATACAATTACTTATGAGAGAAACCTAAGCTTTTGTCTCATGAGCATTTCATTGTCCTTGTATTTGAAAGCAAATTAATTGATCAACTGTTTCAAACGAATAGTGAATTCACAGAAGAATTCAGCATCTTTAGGCTTTGTCAATGAGCTCATGTGGCTGTAGCTAGCATTCCAGCCAAAAACCACATTGTTATTGGCTGTTGTGATGCCAATAAGGTTTGGATCAGCCCTCATCAGGAAGCTCTTTCTAGCTCTCATCAAATGTGGGTAAACAGCAGGCGGCCTTATAAAAGCCAGAAGCCATCTGAGTGTCAGGGTGGAAAAGGGGGTAGTGTATTGAGAGGATAAAGACAGCAGGGAACACAAAAGCAGACTCTGAGATCACCTGGACCCTAATGTAATGACTTCACTGAGTCACAATCAGCTCTGATGGTCACTTCAAGAAGGTGAAATATTAATTTGTTGTGTTGGTTTCCCTGTTACTTGCAGCTGAAACCATCCTAACTGATGGGCTACTGTTATTATTCTTTTTTCAGATGTTCCGTTGTTCTATAGAAGATTGTATTGCTTCATTAATAACTTTATATTTAATAAATTATATTATTTATTGTTGGGATACCTATTAACTGTAACGCTTACTAGAATACACTTTCCTCAATAGTAAAGATAGTTTCTTTTTTAAGTTTCTATTTAAATTCCAGTTCGTTAAGATACAGTGTAATGCTAGTTTCAGGTGTATAATACAGTGATTCAACACTTCCATACCACACCCAGGGCTCATCACTACACGTGCCTTCCTTCATTCCCATCATTTATTTCACCCATCCCCCACCCACCTCCCCCTGGTAACCATCAGTTTGTTCTCTGGAGTTAAGGGTCTTTTTCTTGGTTTGCCTCTCTCTCTCTATTTTTTTCCTTTGCTGTTTTGTTTTGTTTCTCAAATTCTACATATGTGTGAAATCAGACTGTATTTGTCTTTCTCTGACTGACTTATTTCACTTAGCATAAAACTCAGTAGCTCTATCCATGTTGTTGCAAATGGCAAGATTCCATTTTTATGGCTGACTAATATTCCACTGTATTCACATACCACTTCTCCTATACAAATTCATCAGCTGATGGACACGTGGGCTGCTTCATACTTTGGCTAGTTGCTATTCACATTGGGGTGCATGTATCTCACTGAATTAGCATTTTTGTATTGGGGGGTGAATAACTAGTAGTGCAGTTGCTGGACTGTAGGGTGGTTGTATTTTTAACTCTCTGAGGAAATTTCTCACTGTTTTCCAGTGTGGCTGCACCAGTTTGCATTCCCACCAATAATGCAAGAGGGTTCTTCTCCACATTCTCACCAACACCTGTTGTTTGGTGTGTTGTTGATTTTCGTTGTAGATTCTGACAGGTGTGAGGTGATATCTCCTTGTAGTTCTGATTGGTATTTCCCTAATGATCAGTGATATTGAGCATCTTTTCATGTGTCTGTTTGCATCTTTTTTGGAAAAGTGTTCAAGTTTCCTGCCCATCTTTTGAATCGGATTGTTCATCTTTTGGGTATTGAGTTTTATATGTTCTTTACATATTTTGGATACCATCCCCTTATCAGATACGTCATTTGTGAATATCTTCTCCCATTCCACAGGTTGCCTTTCAGGTGCATCCATTGTTTTCTTTGCTGCGCAGTTTTTTATTTCGATGAAGAGAGTAAAGATAGTTTGTGTTGTTCACTGCTCTAGCCCCAATATCTACCACCCCCTCTGGCCAACTGACACTCAGTAAATGTTGACTGAACATAAGACAGCTTCTGTTGGATCCAATGAATTTAGCGTCATTCCAAGGAACTCATTATCTTCACAGTTGCCAGATAGTATGACATAAGGTCTTACTCCAAGAGATCTGGAAAGAGCCCTTCCTTTCACGTAAATCGCAAAAGCTGAGTGGCAGAAAATCCCTTCTCAGAATTAATCAGGGGCTGGTTAGTCTACACTGGACTGTGCATCTCACATACTCACACTCCTTGCCTTCTGCAGCTCTTGGCTTCAGCACCTCTCTCAACCTACGTGCCATTTTTATAAAATGAGTCACTTCTTACATTTCTGTAACATGTATTATAAATGTCACCAGCAAGATTCCTTCCTTGGGCCAGTCACTATACATGTCATCTGGACCAGTCAAAAGTGCCGCTGGCAAGTCCTGTCACAAAACGTACAGAAGACGTTGTTCTGCTTATTACCCTACAATACTCTAGGATTAAAGGCTGGGCTGCACTGTCGGGACCTGCTATGGAACAGTCATGCCTCCCGTGATGGTGTCCCTGGGCAACAATTAGAGCTCTTCAAAATAGCTGACACTGCTGGAGAGAGGCGTATCGTCAATAATCACATCCATCCATCCATCCATCCAGCATGTTAGTATAGGGAAGGGAAGCCACCGGGCCCTCCCATCTGCTCCACTAACCCCAGTGCACGGCGGGTTTCTTCATGGGACCTTGTATTATCATATCTTCAAGGCAAAACATGGCTTTCTGGAAAGAGACCGGTTCAAATTTAGAAATATGTTCCAAAGTAGCAATTTTATGAACAAGTTCCTTCATATTTGGGGGGCAAAAAATGTCTTTATTTATCGATATTAGAGAGAGAATTCTGTTCAGGCTTTGCCCTTTCTTCAGATTATCAAATCAATCCATGCTATTGTTGAAGTTTTAGGAATAATAAGTTTACAGGTAAGATAAAAATTAATTTCAGAGATAAAGATATAAATATACAATTATACTAATATACAACCTAAGTAGAGATATCCCGTTCATCAAGAGTGTATTATAATTGGCCTATATGGTATTGTTCCTTAACATTATTGTCAACATTTTTTCTGATATCATCATATTGAAAATCAATGGTTGCATAATGCTGTAATCAATGGATGCATTATAATTTTTTAACTACTCACCTCTTATTGGAGGGATGGTTTTATATATTTTTAAAATATAAATCAATTTCGAATTGATGTTTGCAAACTGAATTAAATGACACTGTGGTTGTAATCTTTTTTTTTTTTAAATTAATTTTTTTATTTTTTTTATAAACATATATTTTTATCCCCAGGGGTACAGGTCTGTGAATCACCAGGTTTACACACTTCACAGCACTCACCAAAGCACATACCCTCCCCAATGTCCATAATCCCACCCCCTTCTCCCAAACCCCCTCCCCCCAGCAACCCTCAGTTTGTTTTGTAATCATTTTTAAGGGTGTTGTACATATTGCCACTTCTTTAGAAGAAAAATTGAGACAATTTTCTCTCCTTGCCTGTAGTTTATGAATGTTATGGAGGTCACTGCACCCAAGTTAGCACGGAGTATTTCAAAGTATGCATTTCTCAATTTTGTAGGTAAGACTGGTGTATCTTCTTGTCTCGATCTGGACTGCTAAGGCAGAATATAAGTGCTGGATGGTGGATGAACAATAGAAATTTATTATTTTTCATAGTTCTGGAGGCTGGAAATAAAAACCTGGGGTGCCGGCACGATCTGGTTCTGGTTGCACAGGGACCTCTTGCAGCCTTAGTTGATAGAGAGAAAGCAAGAGCTCTACGGTCCTTTTTTAAGGGCCCTGATCCCATGCATGCCGGCTCCCCTTCCTGACCTAATCATCTCCTAAAGGCTCTACCTCCCAGTACCATCCCACTAGAGTCAGGATTTCAATCTGTAAGCTTTGAGGGACCCACATGTTCAGTTGGTAAACACTTCTTTTAATTATGGTTTCTTTGATTTTCAAGAATTTGACCCCATTGTAATTGTAATTTACAATTTACAATTGTATTGTAAATATTTACTCTTTTCATGGTGATTACATGCTCATGTCCTTTGCATACATTTCTATTAGGATTTTTGAATTTTTCTGCAATTATTTATAAGTATTCTTCCTTTATTAAATATACTAATAATCCATTATTCTTTTTTCAAATGCCTAACATCTATTTTTTTAATAAATGATTTTTTGAAAGGTTTTATTTATTTATTTGACGGAGAGAGAGATCACAAGTAGGCAGAGAGGCAGGCAGAGAGAGAGGGGGAGGCAGGATCCCCGCTGAGCAGAGAGCCCGATGAGGGCTCGATCCCAGGACCCTGAGATCATGACCTGAGCTGAAGGCAGAGGGGCACCCCCTAACATCAGTCTTAATAGACTAGTTTCATTGCTACAAGTTGTCATACAGGGTAGACATATGAAGAAAATATAACAGTGGTCTTTAATACAAAGAATAATTTATTGTTGCAAAAATTCTGGGGTTTAAAGAAGCTTTAAAAAAAAAAAAACAACTTTAGGACCAGAGTGTCTTTTATGATAGAGAGAGGTTTGTGCATAGGATACCGACACATTTCTGGCTTAGAAATCTACCTTTAAAGTGTAATAGCCATAGCTTTAATGTATGTAAGACTTTAACCTGATCCAAAAAAATAAAAATAAAAAGGCACTGTTGCTCTTCTAGTACAAAAGCCACATTTAATGTAAGAATGGAAGGCTAGAGACGTTATATCTTCCCAACATCATCCTCTTTTGTGGCAGAGCTACAGCTAGAACCAAGTGCTTTAGAAACATCCCAGTACAGTGTATTCTTCTCCCCCAGTTGTGCATGGCAGAGCCACGTACAGGCCTTGTATTCTTTGAAAATTTTCCATCACAATTATCTTAGGGTTAGTAGTACTACAAGAGCATCAGACTAAGACTAAATTCTAATGATGTATTATTTCTCGTGAAAGACATTTTCAACTCATTTTTCTATAGTGCTTACGTTAATGATCTAATATGTTTGCCTAAATCCCATAATACGTCTATTTTAAATTTGAAACAGAAAATTGATTAAGACTTATTCAGATTAAACAGCACACGTAACTAACACAATCTTTCATTAAAAAAATAAGTCTAATGGCATATCCTTCCACTTAGGATTATCCTTTAGTTACTTATGTGCAAATAAATACAACTGGCAACCACAGTATTCCAAAGATTGCTTTCGTCTGTTGTTTGTCCCAATAGTGATACTTTCCATGGTGATTACAAGGATAATTTCAGGCATATTCTGTAAATGCTAAAGCTAAGGATGCTTCGGGAAGAAACGTGAATGGATTAGCTTATTTCAGTGATGTTACATGTTTGTGTGGGGAGGAGGTATTGCGTGCCCCTGGGCTAAGCTCCCAACGCTGGCATGGATGGGATGAAAGGCCGGGCTATAGAACATCAATAAAAAGAGCAAATGGAATTCAATATTTTCTTTTTTTTTTTAACTTAGTCTTTCAACTATTATGGTTGATACGGTTTTATTGTAAGTGTCTGAATTAATGAAGAGAATATATTGGTAAACAGAAATGCATTTCATGCTCTACAAAGGGAAATTGAGTTGCTTTGGAAAAATATAACCCCAAATTTTTTTTATAAAAGTTATGATTTTTCTTTTGCTTTTAAGCTATAATTTTTCTTAAAAAAAAAAGTCCCCTAAACAAAAAACAAATGAGATTTAACCTTTTAAAAATGCCAAGGAGGGGTGTCTGGGTGGCTCAGTGGGTTAAGCCTCTGCCTTCGGCTCAGGTCATGATCCCAGGGTTCTGGGATCAGGCCCCGCATCGGGCTCTCTGCTCAGCAGGGAGCCTGCCTCCCCCTCTCTCACTGCCTGCCTCTCTGCCTACCTGTAATCTCTGTCAATAAATAAAATCTTTAAAAAAATAAAAGATAAAAATGCCAAGGAATCTCAAGTTTCTCAGAAGTGCAATTATTTTAGGTTATATAATTTTAATAACATCACATATATATATATGTGTTTTATATATATCTGACTGTAAACCCTGATAATTAGGGAGGAGCTGGGAAATTACTGTAAAGTTGGTCCTTTCCCCAAGAAATTCACTTTCTACAATCAACTGTTAAGGAAACTTCAAGGCTTTGTTTTGGGTTCTAGTAACAAATACCATGATTTAACAATATCTGTTTTTTTTTAAAGCAACATACATATAGATATTCATGATGGTATGAGATTTCTCAAAGACCTATTTGTTCTCTTTTCATTCTCTGTAGCCTGTTACACCAACAAGCATGTTGACCTGTATCCAGACAATGTATATAATATCAGTTGGTTTCAGGAAGAGAAAAAGAAAGCTCAAAGGAGAAACCTAAACTTGTTTTGAAATAGCTCATTTGGGGCACCTGGGTGGCTCAGTGGGTTAAAGCCTCTGCCTTTGGCTCAGGTCATGATCTCAGGGTCCTGGAATCGAGCCTCGAATCGGGCTCTCTGCTCAGCGGGGAGCCTGCTTTCTCCTCTCTCTCTGCCTGCCTCTCTGCCTACTTGTGATTTCTCTCTCTCTGTCAAATAAATAAAAAAATCTTAAAAAAAATTGCTCATTTAACTGAAAATCTAAGAATTTTGTGGCTTAAAACACACAAGCTATGGGCATATACTTGTTTGAGCTGCACATGTTTGAACTCCATCATCATACATGTGTATTACATGGATCAACTTTGGGTTGAAGAAAGAAACTCCCGAAGAAGGAATTCGCATGAGTGGCTCCTACTCGTCGACAGCCAGCCATGATGAGTCCCTGCCTGTTTCAGGTGCTCCCACATATGCAACTGGAATTCCTTCAACTACCCTGAAAAGCCGGTGACCTCATCCCCACTTTACAGGCTGGGGAACCAAAGGGATTTGCCAAAGGCTATGGAGCTAGAAAGTGACAAAGGAAGCTGGAGTTTAAAACAAGATGCCAGGGACATCAGAACTTCTGCCCTCCCCACCGTGTCTCTCTCCTCAAAAAGCCACTTCTCACAAGAGACACAACCACTCGACTAATAAGCCTTCAACCCAGTCATGAGGTAATGCGTCGTGTCTGGGATCGCTAATAACAAAGGCTGATTTCCGCCACTAAAGACCGTCTTCCTAAAACCGTCCTCAGTATTGGCAGAGCTATAAGCTGCCCCAACTGTTCTGCACAGCATCTGAGCTCTCTTTGGAGAAAGGACACTGCAGGAAGGTGAAACTGTGTCATTTCTGGGTTTCCTGAGGACCCGACGGCAGTTTCTTTCTCTTTGCCCTGCACAGCTTCCATCACTGGCTGATTCGTCCCTGCTTATTGTAAATTATGTGCAGTTTGAACGAAAAAGATAAGACTCAGAATATCAGGGAGCACAAGACTTACTGATGATCAACAGGAGAGTCTTCCGTCTAGGCAACGTTCTATTCCGGTTCTAGGATAGCAGTGAAAGAATATACACCCCAGTATTTCCAGCCATGGGGTACTTACTCCTCCCCTCGAAAAGGAACACCTCTTTAAAAACAAATCCAAGGGGTGCCTTGGTGGCTCTGTTGGTTAAGCGTCTGACTTTGGCTCAAGTCGTGATCTCGGGTTCCATGGATCAAGGTGGGCGTTGGGATCCCCACTCAGCAGGGCGTCTGCTTGTCCTTCACCCTCCGCACCTCCCCCAACTCCTGCTCAGTCTCTCTCCCCCTCTCACACTTTCTCTCTCCCTCTCTCTCTCTCTCAAATAAATAAATAAAATTACTAAATAATTCAAAATTACATTTGTGTAATTAAAGCATTTTGGTGGGGAGCCCGGGAGGCCCAGTCGGTTAAAGCCTCTACCTTCAGCTCAGGTCATGATCCCAGGGTCCTAGGATTGAGCCCCACATCGTGCTCTCTGCTCTGTGGGGAGCCTGCTTCCCCCCGCCCCGCCCGCCTCTCTGCCTAGTTGTGGTATCTCTCTGTCCATAAATAAATAAATAAATAAATAGCATTTTGTTTTTCATTAGGTAAAGATATAACACAATTCCCCCCTTTCTTCCCTCCCCTCAGGCTTGTACTCTTCCTTGTGAAGACCACTGTATTGGTTTCTGCTAGATTTATATTACTCTGCTTGAAAGTCATTTTCTATAGAATGATACCTAATTTTCTTTAATAAATGGACATACGATCGTTTCACGGCTTCTGGAGCACTGTTCTAAATAGAAATTTACCTAACCAGCGTTAACACTTTATAGGGTTTAACACATTGAAAAGGAACCTGAGGCCAAATTAACCATTTATCCATTTATTTATTTTAATTAATTAATTAACTAATTACTTATTTTTAGAGAGAGAGCATGCACAAGTGGGGTGAGGAGGAAAGGCAAGAGGGAGAGGGAGAGACAGAATCTAAGCAGGGTCCACGCCCCGTGCAGATCCCGACACTGACTGGGACTTGATTTCATGATCCTGAGATCATGACCTGAGTTGAAATCAAGAGTTAGACACTTAACTGACTGAGCCACCCAGGTACGCCCCCCAATTAGCTGGTTAGTAGCAAATTATTTACTTTATTCTTCTCCACATAGGTTAACCCATATTCTCTGTAACAAGTCTTAGATGACATTAGGATTCAACTTACAAAAATCTAATAAAATATGATTAGCATAATATTTGTTTTGTTTTCACTCATTCAAAATCAATTTTGTGTGCAAATCAGATGTAATCTTGGTTTACAAAAATCTTCTGATTTCTCCGTAGGTACTCTTAAGATACAATGTAGGAGAACATCTAGAACAGAGAGTTTTGTGGTTTTTCTGTGTGTCTTGATTTTTTTTTCTTATTTTTTTTTTTTGAGGAGTCTTTCAGATTCTTTCTTATGAATGGAACACTTCTGAGTATGCATTTTGTTCAGTTTGCAATGAGGATACATCCTGAGAAACCCAACATAAGTTGAAAGTAAAGAGCAAAATGCATTTTAATACACTTCACCTACTGAATGCCATAGCTTAGCCTATCCTACCTTAAATGTGCTCAGAACACTCACATTAGTCTACTGTTGAGCAAAATCATCAAACAGGAAGCCCAATTTATAACAAAGTATTGATTCACGTAGTTTGTTGAAAATGAAAAAACAGAACGGCTGTGTGGGGACAGATGAGTGTCAGCGTACAGATTGTTGATCCCTGTGACTCCTCTCTCCTGGGTCGCACCACAAGAGAGGACCAGACACCACACTGTGCGCCTGAGAAAAGCTCCAAAGTATGGTAAGAAGAAGTATGGTTTCTACTGAATGTGTATTGCTTTCGTACCATCAGAAAATCACAGATTGAACCATCGTAAGTTGGGGACCGTCTGTATTAGAAAACTGAACGTTGGCAGATAAACTCCCATTTTGCATCATGACATTGAAGGTGGAAGTGCTGAACTCGTTCTAGGTCTAGGCTGAACAGGATAGACAGGAACCATTCAAACGTGGGTAGTAAAAAGGGCCGAGTGCAAGACTAAAGTATGGAATTGAAGTCAATCGTAAAAGCTGCTTTACTGAGAGGAAGACGGGAGGGGAGATTAAATTGGAATTATTTTCTGTTTGCTTCTAAGGTGAAGCATCATGCAAATGACCTCATTTGTTTTGCCAGCTAGAGTGATAAAAACAGTTTTCTGGACCCCCTTCTAATTTTTTTCTAGTTTGCCTTATTGTGGGACACACGTGTTAGAACCACGGTCCTCCTGTTAGTGAAAAGAGTTTACCCAAACCCCATATATTTGTGTGAAACACAATGCCTCCCTCAGACCCGGCACACCCCTACCCTCTCGCGATGAGCTTGATCTTGATTTAGATTTCCAAGCATCCATGGGGAATTTCAAATTAAATGGCAGGAGGTGACCTTTAAAGTCTCTTTTCTGAGACAGTGTAGAAAGTTCTGTGGGTCTCATTCCCTCCCCCCTCCTCCTTTTTACCTTTCCGTTTTTGATGTGTTGGTTTAAAAATCAATCATTTTGTCACTCAAGAAGTGATCCTACATTTCTAACAGGAGAGAAAGAAGGGCATTGGAAAGGATGACTTTTTACTTTAAGAGATGGTAACGAATCCTTATCAAGGAAGGCTTGTTCTGCTGAGAATTGAAGTGATCACAGGTAAGAGGGATTTAACATTTTGCTTTCCATCAAAACCAAGCCTGCTTGTTGAGGCATCTCTGAGACACAACACAAGACTACTTAGGCTCTTACCTTCTGCTGGCATAAATCTTCCCCACTGGCAATGAGAAGTTTGTTTCTTTCTTTATTGTGTATCTATGTATCTATCTATTCATTTTAAGTGGAATCTTTTATATTGCAAGAGAATAAATACCACTAAATCAATATAACTAAAGGCAATGGAACTTTCATATATTCTTATGAGTGAGTCTTTGGCCAGCGTCGCATCTATGAGCCTGAATATCGCATGTCAGATTTTACCCGCTTGGGTACAAGCACAGTGATTGCCATCACTCATCTAGGATCTAATTCAATCATCTGGGTAATAGATTTTAATGGGTTCTACAACTTCTTGATGTGCCCCAAGGGAGGGATTGTGTTTGGTTTTCCTCCCTGCATCAAGGAGAAAGTGTTGATTTAACCCATGTGTAAAAGCTTGCTCTGTAAGACAGGGTGTGGTGGCCATTTAACAGAGATCCATTTTAGCGAAACCCTCAAGTTTTTAGGAGTATTCTATTCATAGCAACAGGAAGTTCTGCACAGATTATAATCTCACACCAGTGGCTACACACAGGTGCCGTGACCCAGCAGAGAGCTAGATCCCATGTAAGTAGAGAAAATGCTTCTCATGCACTTAGTTGCACACTTGTTCATTTGACCCCAGTACTTGGGAAGGCGGCTTCAAATACGTTCTGTTATTTAAAAATGTTACAGCAATTTGTCTTTTCCAAAAATATCCAGAGTTAGAGGTCTAGGAACAATTTTGTACAGATGATCTCAAGGCACAGTTTTCTAGAAGCAGAACTGCTATATATATCGGGTGCACAATGGGGAAACAATATTAATTCACCACGTGATATTTGCATGACAATTGACATGTCATCACATTAATTCGTGACACCTTCTGTAGGCTCATCTGCATTTTTAAGAGCAGAAGAAGTGGCAACATTTTGTTCAAGGTCACAGAAAGAGTGCTGGTGCCAGGATTCTTGACTCTACAGTTGGCATTCTTTCCAAACAGTCTTCTGGGGAAATGGGTTGTTCACTGATTCCTATTGGTAAAGGACAGGTAATGTACCTGTGCCTCCTAAGGGGGGGAGCTTGACTGTCCCCAAATGCAAGCATGTTTGGCTGCCTTTCTATTCGTGCACAGGATGTGGTTTCATAGAATCCATACCAGGCTCTTGTCATCATTCTGGGTGACTCCAAGACCCAAGAACATGGCTCCTTGTCTGTCTCCAGTGCTGGGATGCATGCTTCTACTCCATTTCAGCTGCCTACTGGAGTCGACTGTTACCTCTCTATGACCCTTTATGTTCCCAACTCCCTTAGAAACTCAACAATCATACGAACTGATGAGAGACAAGACAGCACAGTGTTACTCACATGGGCTCTAGAATCTGGCCCCTGGGCTTTGGACCAGTTCCAGTTTTGTAACTGTCTAGCAGGGCAAGTTTCCACAACATGGGAAGGGAATGGTCCCCAAAGAGCTGTTCCAATTAAATGAGTTAATACGTGTAAAAAGCCAAAGAGTCTGACATTCACTTGGGCTTAAAGAATAGCATCTTACTACGTCCTTCAACTTTTGACCTTCATTCTATTCTCTTCAGTCTTCACTAATATGTTTAACTCAAAAAAAAAAAAAAATCCCTGAGAATTTGCTTACTTCAAAGGTCAAAAATGTGACTGTGGACTTTTGAGAGAATGGCAGAGCGTCTCTGTGGAAATCTTTTGGGTAACTTCTGCAAGAGTTGTTCCATATCTCAACATTGATGCCCAGAGGGAGGCGGAGATGGAGTTTTATACATATAGCGTTGGAAGCAAAGTCCTAAATAGCTGTTGGACTCTGATAGAAGAAAACTGGGGACACCGTAATCTCTGAAAATATGAGCAGGAGTGAGTTGTCCTAAAGTTCAAGTCCACACAAGCATCCTGATGTGGGATTTCCAGGCAGATCTGTGAATGTGAAATCCCCTTCGTGAAAACTTCCAGTCTCTGAGCAGAAACAGATGAACAGATTGGGAAGGAACCAGAGAAAGAGAGCACATCCTGCCTCTCTAGTTCATTATTTCTTGACTGGGACCAGGGGGGAAAAAAAGTGCACCGCAAGACCTTAATAGACGCTCCCTGAGGTGGCCAGGTGTACTTGGAAAATACCAGAGGTTCTACTTTCCTGTTGGCGATTCAGAAAGCTCATTGACATATTGAAATCTCTTAGAAGCCCTGCCGCAAAGTAGTGGGTTTAACTGTTTAAGGCCGATCCTCCTGTTCCCAACTTTTATTTATCTTATTTTCGTCTTACCTCCCCTCCTATCTTGGAGACTGGATTTGAGATTGTCACTGCGGAGAAGATAAAGTAAAACGATGGGATAGAAGACCGGGTTAAAGCATTTCCCAGGGTGCGCAATTCTAGAAACTTCAGCTTTGCAGAGAGATCATTTGGAATGAGGGAGTCATATGTGTAATGCAAGAACTCTGGGTTTCTCGATTCCTAAAACCAGCTCTTCACCCGGATGAGCAGCAGGTGAACCCCCTTAACTGTTCCGTCTCACTTCATTCGTCAGAAAGGCAGAGATGATAGCGCTAGTCTCACTCGTGGATTTGTTATGAGGAAAAGATAATAAGTGGGGAATGAAATGAAGCTACCCGGACCCTGCTTGGCAGAGGGCTTGACGCAGTCACCGGCTGTTCCGAGTTCTGTCTCCATGCCTGTGGTTTTACTCTGCAGGTTACAGAGTTACAAAATTTAAACTCTAGAGTGAAAAATGCTGGGGGGTTGAAGAGGACACTGTCTTCAAAACAGGACAAGCAGTCCTAGACTGTCACTGAAATCTCTTCTCCCTAAACCGCGTCAGTCTCAAGTTTTCCACTTCCTGTGGTAAGGAGTCCCCTCAGTACTAACACCCCGGCACGGGAAGTTCACCTTCACGGCCATTGAGGGAAAAGTGCTGCTTCACCTCACCAGCTACAATGTATTAAAGATAAATATATTCATCCTTTTGGTCCTTCCTAAAAGTCAAGAAGAGCCAAACAAGTAAGGTGGTAGACTTAACACGGTCCGCCTTCCACGTGTTTTGTCAGCATTCGCCACTAACTACCTCAGCCCTCAGAAAGGAAAATGTTTCCAGAGAGATCTTTCATTTCTCTAACAGACAGGAGAAGCGCCTCTTCTCCACAGATCGCGAATTCCCAAACTTGCGGGAAGATATTACGAGATAGCTCACTGAGAACTTCAGAACAAATGACAATAAAAGCTTTTGAATGTAATTTCTAGCCTACCTAGAAGACATGTTTTCCTCGCCTGGCACAGACCCCATGGTCTGTGTACCAAGAAGAGGTCCAATGGTCAACACCTCCAGCAATTTGATAAAGTGACTCTTCTTCGATTGCAAAATTCATGCTTGGAATTTTGATGGAGCTGAGCTGTTCTCAAACAATGTTTACCCATCGTTTTCGTCGTTTTGACAAGATCACCCAACTGGAATGGACAGAGCTCTTGGGCCCCTTTGACAACAGATTTAATGGTCTTACTTCTGGGCCTTTCTGCTGCCAACAGTCCTTCTGTAAATACTCAGAGGAGGCCTCCCACATAGGTGAGACCCTGGCATTCCTCACTCAGTGTGATAAAGGTCTCCTACCTCACTGAGAGCACAGGGCTAGCCCAGGAAACAATAACTCCAGGAAATAATACCTCAGGAAGGATCGGAATATAGATGACCTAATGAAGAAACTCAATGGAAAATATGCAAAGAACAAAGCTCTGAGTTTATGTCTAATATTTGTTATCTGTTTCCTTAATTGTCAATTTCTGAATTTGATTTACATTAGAATAACCTGAGTGTTGACATATGAGATTCCACTCAGATGTTGATATTGAGATGTTTGTGTATAAGGACCCCAAATCTTCACCTTCTGTCGTTTTTCCACTATGTTGTTCCCATTAATTAATTACCATTCTACCCCCAAAGGTGACTCTTCTGAATTTTTCTACCTATTCATGGATCTGCCCCCTCCTTCAGGCCATTCCTGCAGGCTGCTCTCCTTCAAGTGCCTCAGGGCCTTTGCACTTCCTACCCTCAATATATTATCCTCAGACACAGCTCATTCTTTCTTCTTCCTGATGGCTCTGTACAAATATAATTTTACCTCAGCTATTATATATAAAATGGCACCCATCACTTCACTCTTTCCTCCCTTGTTCTGTTTTATTGTTTTTTTTATGGTTCTCCATTTTCTTTCTCCCCTCACTATGTGAGAATTTCGTCAAGGTGGAGACTTCGCTTGTTTTTGTTTACTGCTAAATCTCATGCCCCTGGAAGTGTGTGGAACAAAAGTATTACTAAATAAATACATGTTGAGTGGATCAACATGGATAAATAAGTGAAACATTTTCAGATCTCTTCTGCACATGCTCTTGGATATGCACAGAGAACACACAAGGTACAACAGTTCCAACCTCAGCCCCAAACCAGCCATTGTACAGGAAATGGAGACTAAACCTAAAAATAGACCCAAGGAATGTGAAACACGTTGGGTGGGCAGGAAGTCCAATAAGACCGAGTGAGAGATTTCTCATCAACCTCCCAGCTACTAGAACGAGGTATATCTCCAGCTGATCTAGCTTCAAGAACTCTCTGATTGACTTTTCCTTGGTGTGAACTAAGCCCAGAGACAACAGGTCAGGGTCACTGGGTAATCAGTTACTCCTGTCCCCTCAATAAGACTGACTTAACTCATGTTGACCATGTTCTCGCTCTAATGAGCAAGCATTATACAACCACTGAATTTCAAAGCTGGAATGGATCACTGAGCCAACGCTCCTCATAAACAAGGAAACAATAGAGTGACATTTCAAAAAAATTCAAACGTTTGCAGTCAAGGTTTGGGAAAATTATTTTTCAAGAAATAATTTTTCAAGAAATAATTTTAGATCAGAAAGAGACAAGGACCAATACGTTGCTTCTAAGAGATACTCTGTAGCACCCATGTACATTCTGGGAAAGCTTAAAAATTTAACAATACAATTTTTTATCATTAAAAAGTAATATTAGTAACACCTTTAATTGTTATTTGATACCCAGTTTATATGGAGTCATGTGGTCTGAACTGAACAAAAAGTGACAGAGGAAAATAAGGGTAGAGGGGACAGACATCTTAGGGTGTGACCCATCCCTAGGGGTGTCTTATGCCCATTTGGGCTGCTGTACCAAACACCACAGACTAGATGGCTTATAAACAATGTTGATTTTCCCCTGTTCTGGAGGCTGGAAGTCTTCAGTCAGGGGGCTGGCCCGGTTGGGTGAGGAACCTCTTCCAGGTCCCAGATGTCTCACTGTATCCTCACATGGCGGAGACGGTGAAGGACCTCTGTGGGTCGCTTACAAGAGCACTAATCCCATCCTGAAGGCTCCACCTTTGTGAACTCATCCACTGCCAAAGGCCTCACCTCCTCATACCACCATACTGGGAGTTAAAATCTCAACACAAGAATTTGGGGGACAAGGGCAAAAACACTCAGATCGTAGCAGGGGGTTTTGAGATCTCCACGGAAGATCCCTGGGATTTGGCCTTGCTAATGAACAACGGCCCATCTTTTTCATTATAACCCAGGGACCTATCTAAGCTCACTTCTGCGAGTCGGATGTGCCCACACATACTTGAGAGCGTGGTTCCTGGCCCAGAGCAAAGAGCTGAGGATTCGAGAGACTGCAGTTTTAGAAGTCAAGGTTATTTATACCTCACTTCCAGGGACCTCACAGGCAGAGGACTTGGGTAATCTTTCAGGCATGGCCTGACTTCTCGACATCGAGGTTGGATTTGATCTACTGAAAAGCAGTCACACCTGCCAGACATTTCTTCTCAACTTGAGTCCTGACCTTGGTCTCTCCTGGTGTCCCTGCTCTTCAGCGCGCATCTCCTGCCATGGCCGTGGACACTTGTTCGCAATTTGTGACGCTGGACTTCAGTTTTAGGGTATTATAGGCTCACTTATGGAAGAAATATTCTACTGACTTTTTTTCTTCAGAATAACAAACTGGATTGAAATAGGCTATAATAAGGAAAAAATATCAACACAAAAACTAAACCTGAAAACTTAAGAAGTAGGAACACCTGGGTAGCTCAGTTGATTAAGCATCTGCCTTCACCTCAGGTCATGATCGCAGGGTCCTGGGATTGAGCCCTACATGGGGCTCCCTATTCAGCAGGAAGCCTGCTTCTCCCTCTTCCTCTGCCCCTCCCGCTGCGTGCTCACTGTCTCTCTCTCTCAAATAAATACAGCGTTTTAAAAAAAGAAGAAGTAAAGTTATAAACATAAGTGGGAAATAAACTCTATTTTTAGGGTCTCGGAAAGTAACTTTTACATTGTAGGTTTTTTGTTTGAATAATTAAAGATGTCAACAAATATACGAGCTGCCTCAATTCCAAACTATATGTTTCTTAACTTTACTCTACAGCAAATAAACGGTCATAGCGTAAAGAGACAGGCAAAAGGACAACACAGCTAAGCGCCCGAAACTGCCTCTGTCCCATTTGGACCTCGGGTGGATGCTCTCCTTCCCTGCATTTGCATACTTCTCAGCCTTGATACCAAGTGTGGACTATCCATCAATCTTAGTTCTACATTTAAAACTCATTAAAAATCTGTTTGTCATTCCTCTCAGAGATTAATCGCACAAGTCCAACATAATAGCTTTGCCAATTTAAGTGCTCCCGCTTCAACATTTCATTTCAAGTGTACTGTAATTATATTATATTGCTTCTGGCCAAGTTAGAAAATGTATTCAAATAATAATCCTATTTTGGGTATAGGGTACACTGTTAGGACTATTTCTCATGTTAATTATGCACAAAATTTGAAAATGTACTTATAAGTGTGTACTGAGGTAAGATAATCTGTCTGTCTATCTACCTATCCATCCATCCATCCATCCATCTCTTAAATTGTGCAGTAAATACCTATAAATCCATAAGGAGGGCTAATTATTTATTCTTTGGGTGTTTTGGCTTTTTGTACAACCATTTTTGTATCTTTCACTTGTGTTTTTAATAAAAAATTTACACCAGAGACTTCAGACTTATGAACATGTGTGTCGTGGGAACCTGGGTCCCAGTTATGTGTTTTGACCCAGGTTCCCAGCTATGTGTTTTGAGGAATCACTTGTGGTGACTCAGTCCTAGCAGGGAGAAGAAAGCACTTTCTGGCATCATTTTCCACTTTCTCAACTTTTGACTGACTCTTTGCCAGGATTTAATGAGAGCACAAACCCCCGGCCATAGTGGTACCACATACCCAAAAAGGCATAAACGCATGTGTTTTCAATATAAAATATATGTATTTTAAGGACCTTTTTTGTCATGCAAAACCCAAGCACTATCTCAATTTCTATTATTATTATTATTATTAATGAAGTAGAAAGCAGGGGAGGCAAGTGTTTATGAACTACAGGTCCAGCTAAACTTTGGCAGTTGGGAAAGTGAATCTGTAAATGAGAGAGACAGATTTCTGGCTTTCTTTTCCATTCTCAACAGATCTGTGAGGCAGGCTCTATAGAGACTGGCAAAATGTGTTCATTTAGAAGCAATTTTAGTTATGTTGATTTAACTTTTGTTAACTAGTAGTGACTGAGAACTAAAATTCACTTTTGAGATTGCATCTAAATGGCATGATTTAAAAACTAAACTGTAAACACGGTTGTTTCATTCACCAGCTGTTTATTGCCCCCCCCCCTCAGGTGCCTAGGCCTCTAGATATGTTTAGGGAAATTCAGTCGTTAACCAAACAGACAAAAATGTCTACTTCTGTAGTTGAGAGAGGACCTTAGATGGAATAAACAAGTAAAAAAGTATATAGTATGTTGGAAGGTGAGAAAGAGGAAGCAGGGTTATGTAGGGTAAGTGTTCAGATCTGAATAAAGTCTTAGGAGGGCTTCACCAAGCAGGTGTTAAGAGGGAGCAGGTGATGAGATATGGAAAGAGAGTCCCAGGTAGAGGAAAGAGCATCTTCAACGTCTCCCAGGGGAGACAGCACCCCAAGGGCTGTGTGCGACCCGCCCCGGCAACGGCTGACATCCGAAGGTAAGCTCAGTTCTAACTGGGACTTGGACATTTAATCTGAGTATCCTGAGAAGCAAGAAGTCCTTGACCAAAGGAGTCAAACAAGAGGACGTGAGCTTTGAAGGATCACACCGACTCTTGTGTTCAGAATGGACCGTGGGCTTGCTGGAGCTGGGAGGCCAGTCCTGGCCCAAAGGCAACTTTGGGCTGTGATCCAGGTGTGATAGGGCAGTGGGCCAGTCGGGTGAGGAGGTGATGAGAAGCGGATGATCCCGCTAGATGATGAAGGTAAGGGCACAGGATTGGCTGCTGGGTAGAATATGGGGTTTAAGGGACAAAAGGAGCTGAGACAGACCCACATTCTTTAAGAACGAAAATGCTACAAATATTCAATCACGGTTTTGATACAGGCTTTCAGTCACGGTGGCTATCTTTACTACAAATACCAAACATGGAAGAGGAAATGCCTTCTCTAGCCACCTTGAGTATAGGTAGAGATCTGCAAATGATTTTTCCTCATGTGCCTTGTTTTTTCCAAATTAGAAGGATACTTCTCTCTTCTTCCCCTCCCCCATTTTTTTCTTCAGACTTCATGATCACCATAACCATTTTTTGTCTTTTGGAAGACACATTTTTCTTAAATAATGACATTAAAAGGGACTGAAAACATTTTAAATTCTCACAAAATCACTGTTCACATTGTTATTAATATGCCTAACTTTTCCCATTAAGTGTATTACAATATATTCCAAAAACTCACATGCTTTCACTATATATACTCCTTCAGAGTTTTTCTAGAAATAATACAAAACATCCAAAACTGGATTTTTTTTTTTTTGCATTCTCTTCCTGTCCAGGTTGTTACTTTCACAGTTAAGAGGTTGCTGTCAATGACTGTGAATGAAAATGCATAAGTTTTAGCAAATGGGAAAAACAGGAAACATGATAAATGCAGCAACTGTACACATGGGCATCCTCATAATCCCTGTCCCAATTTTGAAACCAAAGGACTAAGCGGACAAAAGTGAGACAGCTTTCCTGTCACCTTTATTTTTGCCAAACTGACTCGAAGGAAGATCACGTTTGACTGTGCGGTTCCTGATGCATAATTATTTCTGCTGCAAGCTCCTGAAAACCTCACAGCCATCATGCAACATCTGTTTCCCCTTCCAAATGGTTTGGGCCCTAAAAATATTAAAACCAATTAAGGTGGTTAAATAAATTTAGCAGGCTGGTCTGGTTTAGCCTCTCCAAAAATACTGGCGAGAAGATGACCAAATCCATCTGGAGTTTTTTTTTTTTTTTTTTTTTTAATTATTCCTTGGGAATTTCATTATAAAAATGTGGGTGCTGCCATAGCCCAGGCTGGCTTCCTCATGCAGAAAGCAGAGACAGGAGTCAGCGTCAATCCGCAGGTGCAGATGGTCATTTTTGGAAAAGCTTCCCGAATGGCCGACTTCATGGAAACAGATGACGAGTACAACTAAAATGGAGTTTATGGGACTTTTATTTTCTAATTTATAAAGCTAAAGCAATGCTTAAAAACCGACTGCTCTCTCCTGAAGCCATTCATCTGGAAGGTACTCATTCAGAAGAGTTACGTTGAGTTCCAGACCTTCTATCAGTATCTTGAAACTCATCTGTCGGTTTACTGAGTTCCTTTGGATCTCCTGCCTTTGGAAAAAAGATTGAAGAAAATATGGCAAAACATACTAGCTAGTGTCTTCCAAATTCTATAATCAAATCAACACTAGGTTATGACACATCTCATTTTGAGGAAAATCTATGTGTAAAAAAATACTAAGAATAATACATAATTTAACCTTCTCTCTTCTCCTTCTCTGAAGATTCAAGTATTGTCAGCTACCCCCTTCCATCCTAACTTGATGTTCTTAAAAAAAAAAAATGCATCTAAAAAGGACAGTAAAGAATCACTTGCTGAAGAGAGTCTCTATCTCTAGACTCCCGAGATACTGGGGAGGTGACAGAACGTCCAAGGCCCCTGTTAGCGGTGGTTCTGTGAGGCCATCGGTATGAAAGTTACTGGTGTCTCCTCATCTACTTCCCCTCCCCCCTCCCACCCAATTGATTCTTTGTGACAAGCTCCTTTTGGGGGGAAATGATGTTCTATGTGGTCAGGTTTCTGCCCCTGCATGTACAGGAGCAGGGATGCTCCACAAGTGGAATTAACAATGAAAGAGAACTGTGCCATGCCAATCTTTTCAGGGTACCAGGCATCCTGAGTGTGGTCTAGAAGCAGACTCTGGACACAGCAGGGGTACAGAACTTGGAATAGGGTCCTGCTGCCCAGGACCAGAATTTCCTTGCTCACAAGGAGATTGATGGATGCCATGCAAAGAGTGTGGAAGCTGATCCAGAAGGCTCGTGCCCACACCGCTGTCCAGATGTGCAGCAAGAGTCCATGGAGCTGCACAGGCTGCCAACTCCGTCAAGAGAGTGAGGACAGCTACACCCTCCCAAGCTTGCCTGTCTCTACTCTGGACACGACAGGCCAGACCTACCCTGTGAGCACTTCGTCCCCAACCTTCCCCTTTCGGGGTGGTTTCTGCTTGGCGTGGCTTGATTTGGAAGGAGCTGGCCCTGAGATGCCCCTCTCTCCTTCTTCCATGTTGGCGTTAGTCTCGGTACATGTCCAAGGTCCTGACATTTAGGATGTGTCTGGAGTGAGGGGCTATTGGCTTCAGGCCTGCCCCTGCCCCGAATATTCATGAGCATAAAACATTTTTCAACATGTTCTGGGTTTTGAAATATAATTTTGCTTGTTTTCTCTATGTTATGTATGTATAAAAATAAATGAACAAGTACTTTTTACTAGATTTTCTGTAAAAATATGTTTGGGTTCTTGGTAATATCTTTCTACGTAAAGAAAATTCAATGTCATTTGAACAGTGATTATTGGACATTTAATCTTAGTATTAAGGGTAGAAACTCTTAAAACAAATTCTGACCAGTTAGCTGTATTGTGCAACTAACATTTCATTTTTTTAGATATGCAGAAGTATTTCAAACCTTTAATAAGTGTCTTTAAACATCTACCATATGCATAGTACTTTTATGGGGCATAAACATGAGTAAGCACACCTATTTTTATATTTAGTTTATAAAAAGAAAAGGATAAAAAGTGCATCTTAGGGACACCTGGGTGGCTCAGTGGGTTAAGCATCTGCCTTTGTCCACATCATGATTTCAGGGTCCTGGGATCAAGTCCCGCATGGGCTCCTTGATCTGTGGGGAGTCTGCTTCTCCCTCTCCCTCTGCCCCTGCTCATGTGCTTTCTCTTCCTCTCACAAATGAATAAATCTAATCTTTATAAAAATGTGTGTTATAGCTTTTAGTGAGGCTATGTTATTCCTCCTCTTTTAACTAATGTATTTGTTAGTTTCTTCTTTTATTCATATTAGAGAGTTAAAACTGTTTCGGTGTAAAATGCCAAGCTGGGATCATTATTCTAATCGATACCAAGGAATGGCAAAAGCAGTGGAGAATAAGAATAAACGGCACAAGTAATGATAAAAGAAAACTAGTCTTGTGATCAGGGTGTCAGGTATCCTGGCAGCAAGGTGGTCCCCAGTGCACAAAAGAGGGAATTTTGGGAATGTGACAGGTTATGGGATCCTTCGGAATCAGAGTTCCTCAATATCAGTCAGATCTTCTAGCTGATGGAGAAAAGGACGAGAGGAGAAAAGGGATTTTTTGTGTGTCAGCATAAAATGGAAATTCATTGAGTTGAACAAGAAGTCCATTTATGACACTTTGGATTTAAAAAGGGGATCATACAGGGGCCAGCAAGCACGTGGTGAAAAGAGAACCCTTATCTATTATTTGCGGGAATGTAAGTCAGGCAACCAACTATGGAAAACAGTATGGAGGTTTCTCGCAAAATTAAAAATAGACCTACATACGATCCAGCAACCCTACTTCTGGGTATGTTTCCAGAGGAAAAGAAAACAGGATTCCAAAGAGGTATCTGATGTTTATCACGTTATTTCACATCAGCCAAGATATGGAAATGACCCAAATGCCCATCAATGGATGAATGGATAAAAAAGATGTGGTACATTAAGAGTACAGAATATGAGTTGGGTATGAGAAAGGAGGCTATCCTTTCATTTGTGACAACATGGATGGACCTTGAGCACATTATGCTAAGCTAGAAAGGGAAGACAGAGAAAGACAGTACTCTATCTATGATCTCATATCTATGTATAAATGATATCTATGATCTCATTTATACGGGGAATCTACTACAGGCAAACCTGTAAAAAACAGAGAGTAAAATGGCGATTTTACCAGGGAATAGGGTGTCTGGGTAAGAGTACGGTGTTTAAGGTACAAACTTGTAAAAAGTAGTAGGTAAGCTATGGAGAACTATTGCACAGTGTAATGAATATACCCAATAATTCTGTACTTTAATTGTGTAATGTGAGAAATATCCCTACACGGGCAATCATGTTACAACACACTCATCTACCAAAATAACACCCAATATACTTTCAACTTATACAATGTTATACGTTAAATTTATTCAGTAAAAATAAATAAATGAATGAGATTATGAGGTACTTTTCAACCAACAAAAACTCAGGATAAAAATCTGGGGAAAGAATGAAACCATCTCAACGGCTCCATGGATGCATAAACCACAGAAAGCAGGGACCCATAAGAACCCAGCAAATTTTCAAGTCAGTGTCTAGATGCAGTTTCCAAGATGTTTGTCACACCCTTGACCCCTATTCTGAAATGCCCAGTGGGTGTGTTGACAATACTGGGGTTACTCAAACATTCCCATGAGACTTTAATTTTAGTGACTATACTTCCTCATTTCTAGAAATTCTATGTGGTCCTTTTTCAATTTTTATACTTTCTTATTTCATTGTTGCTTTAAGTTTGCTCTAGTAACTCAGATTCCTGGCTTGCTAATCATTCTGTTTGTTGAAATCCCTGACTCCTTCCCGGTGACTCCCACGTCTCGTCACTTGACATTTTTAACTCTGAGCTCACGTTCAACAGCGCTTTCTCTTTCTTTCCCGTGAGAGTCTTGCATGATCTGCTTTGTGGAAGGGCCTTCCAGAGAAGTGTTACAACGCCTACGTTGGGACCTGAGGGCTCTGGGCAAGCTCTTCAGTTTAATCTTTTCAGCTTGGGTTTCTGCACGACACACAGGATGTTAATGCAGACGCTACCCTCCAAGCAGTCTAGAGTTTGGGTCTCTCAAGGGAGAGTGTTTCCCCCACCAAAGTGCCCTGGGTGGACAGGCCACCCTGTTGATTCCAAACCAGTGGCCAGACAGCTTTTAGCTCCTTCCAGAGATGGGGCTGGACTTTGAGTCTCAGGCTTTGTGTTGAGATGTTCGAGCTCCCTCCTAATCCAGGCTAAAATGGTGTCCTTCTCTCTGGGTGGGCACTTAGTCTGTCTGGGCTTCTCTAACAAAGCATTATAGACCGACAGGCTTACAAACAAGAGAAAATTAGTTCTCACAGTTCTGAAGGCTGAAAGTCTGAGATCAGGGTGCCAGACTGGCTGGATTCTGGTGAGAACCGTCTTCTTGGCTTACAAGACGGCCCCCTCCTCATTGTAGCCTCACCTGGCAGAAGGAGTGAAGGGGCTCCTGGGGTCTCTTTTATAAGGGCATTATGCCATTCATAAGGCTCCGCACTTGTGATCTTATCTCCTCCCAAAGACCCTTCCTCCAAGTACGGTCACATTGGGGATTAAGTTCTAACATATGATTTTGGAGAGGGGAACACAGACATTCATGGGGGTAGAGCATCTGGTCCTCTTCCCTCTCGGTTTATACCTGGATCTTAAACTCAGAGCCTTGATTTGAAGTTCCACTGGCTTTGATTTTTCCATTTTTGGGGCCTGGGGGTATTCTTTTCTTTCCTTGGAGATAAGCTATGTATTAATTTTTGGGTCATATTTTATTGATGACTTCTAAGCGTTTCTAGTATGCAGAAAGAAGGCCAGTTGACATCAGTGCAGTCAGCCATGTTGTCAGAAGCTGGATGACTCAATATTGAAGCAAGTCACTAAACCCGGATCCTCTTAATTCACTTTCGGCCCAGAAAGGTGTAATGTTGCTGCAATTATGGGAGTAACAGGGGACAGAAACCTGGATGCATTTTCAGAGACGTCAGTCAAGCAACTGACAGCCCGTTACAGAAAGAGATGATCTCATCACTGTGGCTGACAAAAGGCAGCTTCTAAGTCCTGTGTGGTTCAGACCAGAAAACCTGCAGTCCAGTTCCAGGAGATGTTCTCCGCCTTTGCAGAGTTCAAGCCTGCCTTCCCCACTGGATGTTTTTTGGTAGTGTTGGAAATACAACCTTAGACCATTTTCTCTTCTTTTGTAAACGTTTCCCAACATTCTGTTTTCAACTTGAAAACCACCAGGGTAGACCTTCCCCCTCCTTTAACCAACCCACCCCATTTCATCAGGGATTGAGTGCTGTTAACTCCAATGCTTTATTGTCTTGCCTCATGCCTCTTCCTCATTCTTGCTTCTGTTGCTTTGGTGCAGGGACTCAGCATTCTCTCGCCTAGCTTTCTAAGGTCTCCTACTTGATCTACTGCTCCTTCTGCACACAAGCCTTCGGAGGGCTTCTAGAATTCACATTTTATGACTCAGCCCTTCTGGGGCTCCCAAAGACAATCAAAATATATTCTAACTTGCTTAGTACAGCGTAAAATGATCCTGTTATCCTACTCCAATCTTGTCCCCACTAATTTACTAGACTATATATTTTAGAACAATCTTAGCTTTACAGAAAAACTAGGAAAATAGTATAGAGTTCCCATATACCCCACATTCAGTTTTTCCCCTTTTATAAATATTTTATATAGTATGGCATATTTAGCACAATTATTAAACCAATATAGGTATGCTATCACTAACTAAGATTTCCTTAGTTTTTATCTAATATCCTTTTTCTGTCCCAGGAACCTATCTACCAGGACTGTACAGTTAGTTGTCATGTCTCCTTAAGCTCCTCTTGGACAGTTTCACAGACTTTTTTTTTTTTTTCGTCTTTGACAATTTTTGACAGTTTTCTTGAGTGGTAGTAAGACATTTTATAAAATATCCCATTATTAGGATTTGACTTACTTTTTCTCATGATAAGACTGGGATTATGGGTTCAGGGAGGCAGACCACAGAGGTAAAGTGGTAAGTTCATCACATCACAACAAGGGTATGTGCATGACTGAGCACGATGGACACTGACCTTGACCACCCGGCTGAGGCAATGTTTGTTTGTTTTTTCCCCCTTTCAGGATTCTGGGTGCACTGACCTGTACAGCTCACACGCTGGTTCATGGCATTCACTTAAGAAGGATTTCAACAAGATCGCTCTTCTGTTCCATTTTATTTTATTACTTTTTTCCCTGCTCCTCTATCCCCATACACTCTAATGTATTAAACAGATAACCATCTTTTCATCTCTCTGCTTATTAGAGAAAAGGTAGTGTTTTTGCATATATAACTTTAAAAACACATGCATGCGATACTACACTTAAAAAACTTAAAACAACATTATGTTTTGAGAACATTATTTCGGGTGACTGCTTAACAGTCCTTCGGGCTCATCGACTATATTTTCTTTCATCTATGATTCAAGTAACGGAACCAGCATGCTTCTAGCCTCGGAGTCCACACCCAACGCTACAGTTAATGCCGGGCTTGAGTCTCTTTATGGTTCCATGGGGCGAATTTCTCCCTTGTATATACCCCCAGCTGGATAATCTCGGTGCTGGGGCCATACCTGTTCCCATAAACTGTTTGCCCCCATGTCCTGGCCAGGATTTCATATGATTTGACTTTTGAACCTTTCCCATGTTGATAGTTATAAGTGGACCATCCTTCTTGTTTTAATTTCTATTTCTGATTCTTGCTGTATCGGGGTTCCTGTATCCCATGGCCAGTCAAGCTGACACATAAAATCAACCACATCAATTAGTGAGACCTCACTTACTTTACAGGTCTTGGCATATGTTTTCCTCCTATTGTGAACAGTCTCCCATTAGCCTTTGTCCCTTTGTATTGTGTGTGTTTGTGTGTGTGAATTTTTGCTCTTCTAGCGGCTGTAAGAAACTTCTTGGTGTACTCTGGATGTGACTCTTTCCAACAGTTTTACATGTTGACATCTACCTTGTCCCAGCTGTCACCTTTGTTTATGATGTTCTTACTTAAACCAGTAATCTTTTATTTTGATGTAGTCCAATACGTCAAATTCTCTACTCAGGTTTTGGCCTTTGGGTATCTTGTTTGAGAAATACTTATCTTCCTCATGGTCACCAATATACTTTCCAGATCATGAAATTATAGGACTTGATATTGAGATGAAACGAATTCCTCCCCATGTAGTGAGCCGATTTCCAACATCCAGCCTATGATTCATGATGCTAAGATCACCAAATGCATGGTTTCCTTAAGAACCCAGGTCTGATACTGAATTCTAGTTTGTTTGCTGAGTTATATGCCTCATCACTCATGAATATTCATCACAGTCGATGCAGGCCCTAATAAAAACATACTTAACATTAAGTTACAGTTAAATGGACTTAGGTTCATTCCTCTTCTCCTTAGATCCATACTTTACTTGCCTTTTAAGATCCAGTCTCTGTGTGAGTCCTCCCCAATTATGCCTGTTAATTTAATTGTTTAACTCACTGCAAGTTCAAGGACCCTGACCCCTCTTTAACACTGAACCCAGGAAAGTTTGAGAAGCAGAGAGGAAAGGGCAAGGATTCTGACCTCACACATCTGGGTTAAATCTTTACCACTGACGAGCTCCATGACCGCAGGCAGATAACCTCGTGCATCAAGCTATGGTCTCCTTATCACATGGGGCACAATAAAACAAGAGAATTATCTAGCATTTATTGCACACCTTCCGTGTAGCAATGGGAAGTAGCCAAGATAACCTTCATTTTATAGATAAGAATTGGAAGCTTGTCCAAATGTGCACAGCTAATAAGTAAGCGGGAAGGTCGGGACTTGATCCCAGGATATCTAAATAGATGACGCCTGCGCTTCTACTGTTATCTTGTATTCCCTTGTTCGGACTGTGGGGAGAGGCCAGGTACGCCTATGAGGTGTCGACTTTAATGATCGGGAATTATTATCTGCCCAACTCCTGAACTACGGACTAGAGACAAAGTATCTCACAGCCTCCGCTGGTCCCGGTGGCTTTGTGACAGCCACCATCGATGGAACATTCTACACGGGGGGAATAAGAAATTCACTGTCTTTAACTGAAAAAAAGCATGAAAAAAATAACAGCCCCCTGGAAGCGAGGGCTGAAAATTTTTGCAAAGCCCTATCCTAAGCATTCAGATGCTTTTCTTCACTTCATATCATTTGGATGTGGCAGATACTGATTTCCCTGAAAACTGAGATTGGGCTTGGTTAAAAGAATCCTCCTGATTATACAGCTAGGAGGGCAGAACCAAGCTTTGACCCAGATTTCTCAGTCACCAAATCCTTCTTTCTAATTTAACTACTACTTGGTTCAAAATCGATAATCTGAATACTTATTAATTTTCTAACTTATAATCTAGTGTTCTATTTTCTTTTTATAACACCTTATTACACATTTTTCTAGTCTAAGAAATAAAACTAAACACAGGTTTAATTTTCCATTAAACACGTTTCCCTACTGCATTAAAACATTTCTTCCATTTTTTTTTCTTTAGGAAGAAACTGATTACACTCAGAATGCTGTTCCTTCCTACTGTCTTTAAAACAGTGATGCTATCAACGTCTGTAAATAACACATTCCAGGAAGAGAATATTGCTTTTGATAAAGGTATTTACCGACAATAAATACTAAACAAATCGAGAGCACATGCTACTAATTAGTGTACCCCTCTCTATCTGACAGACACATACTGACTGTGACTTTTAAAAGCTCAGACAGTTCATTCTAGAAAGGCCAAGAACTGGTCCATAAATACTGTGCCAAAATCATTCTGAGAAAAATTGATATGGGAACTTCCTGTCATTGTAAAGATTTAATTTCCAAGTAGGAGTTACCAGGGCCCAAAAAAATAAATATCACTGTCAAGAAGAAAAGGAATTAGATCGAATATAGAATTAGTTCCAAAGTAAAGTTACAAGAGCCTGGAATTTGGCTCTTGTATTTAAATATTTAAATATTAAATATTTATTTAAATATTTAATTTATTTAAATTAATTTAAACGTTAAAATTGTTGAAGTGCATAGTCTCTATGTCTGGTTCCATTTTGTCCATAATACAGGCTGGTAAAAGCACGTGTCTTCCTGTTACCATATGTAAAACATTTTAGCTTTTAATATGTTTTCAGAGGCAAACACTATAATATCTAAAGATATCCCTAAAACCTGTTTAATTTCTTGCTTTAAAAATTAAGTGCGAACAAAGCAAAGTGTCACAGTGTGAGGCTCTCTTTTTACATAAGGACTTACTCATCCTCAGGTGTTTGTGTTTTTTTTAGGGTAGATTTTCTTTTCATTCTTATGCTTGTTGAAAACACTGAACTTAACAGAACCCTTACTAACATGCTAATTCTTACTTCACAATAGATGGGATAACCAGCAGTATATTTCAACAGAATTATCTCATGCTTTGCCACTGCTTTGTATAATATTCTTGGCACCAGTATCACAGTTCTAATTATTTTAGCTTTTTGCTATTATAGTGAAGGGAAATTTTATCTCTCATTACAGTTTTCCTGATTTTTTTCAGTTTCACCCATTCATTTTCCCAGATAAACCTCAGATTAATGTTTCTTTCCTATCTTCTTGACTCATCCCTAATGAATTGTTTAACTGGAATTGTATTAATCCATAAGTGTACTCTGGGAGAATTGACATCTTTTCAGTGTTCATGTGTATTGATTTTGTACACTTCTGCACTGAGATTCCAAACATTTTCAGTTAAAATAACTTCTAAGAATATTACAGTTTCATTGCTCCTAAATTTGAGATCTTGTACTGTTAAATTTTCCTAACATAGTAGCCATAACTATACATAGTTATGGCTACTATTGATTTTTATATTATAGTCTATTTTCTAATTTGGAAACATGTACAGTGTGAAAGTGTTAGACTGACCGGAAATTATGTGACATCAAGTTCAGTACAGAGAGTGAAATGGATAAAACCAAAAGGTTTCTCAGTCATGGGACGCCTGGGTGGCTCAGTTGGTTAAGCAGCTGCCTTCGGCTCAGGTCATGATCCCAGCATCCTGGGATCGAGTCCCACATCGGGCTCCTTGCTCCGCAGGGAGCCTGCTTCTCCCTCTGACGCTGCCTTCCACTCTGTCTGCCTGTGCTCGCTCTCGCTCGCTCTCTCTGACAAATAAATAAAATCTAAAAAAAAAAAAAAAAAAAAAAAGGTTTCTCAGTCTCCATGAAGACAAGAGACCTTTAGTGCTTAAGCTTTGGTACTGTTGCCTGTACTCAAAATTTAGTGGCAAGTCAAAATCTCCAGCAGAAAATACAAAACAGATTGCCAGAACTCAAGAAATAAAATAATGGGATTCATATCATAGCCGGATTTTTTGAGTAAAGGACTTAAGAAAAAGGGATGACAATTACAATCTCAGAGATTTTATGGCATCCGACAGAAGCCAGCCAGCGGCAGGGGAGGGGAGAATAGAGCAAATGCAAAATCAATAAGAAGCAAATGTGACTTGTAGCATCTTCTAGCTCACTCTGGTATTGAATGTCCACATGGTTTATTGTAAGTAATAAGCTTTCTCTAGACCAAGTAATAACAATATGAGCAACACCTGGCATCCCAAGGGCATCTTATCATTTGAGAAGGGGATACTGAATTTTGAATGGAGTGGCATTGCTGGTGGCCTCCTTCCAAAGGAGGGAGCCCAAGCAAGTTTACTCTTACTGCCCTGAGAAGAAATCACTGGTACACTCAAGGTGTGGGTGGTGGGGGCCGGTGCGGGGTGTGGGGCGAGGGAGGGCTGCGGATGGCTTCATCAGCACTGCAGGGAAGACATTCATATCAAGGGACAGTGAAAAGGACAACTGTGGATAAGAGGACAAGCTATGCTGCTGTTCCGGTGGGCACGCTGGTGCCAGGCATTGTGCTGGTCCTAGTGCAGGGACAGGGTGGGACATAGCCCTGTCCCTCATAGATTTTCTCATAGATTTTAAGCTCCTGCACACACACGTGACCAAATCTGACTGCAATTAGAGAGCTCTTTCTTCCTTGGTAAGTAACAAATGAGCATTAAGAAAACCATCCACGCTGCTTGGAGGACAGGGAAGACAAACAACATATGCAAAGATGATCATTTGGTTTACACTGACATTTGCCTATAGGAAAACTCTGAACCTTTGCAACTGTAGGTTTTTACATTCTGTGAAATTAGAAAAACAACAACAATCCAGCATGGTTTGTATGGGTAAGACTTCAATCAGCTATTTAGATAATAATTATTTATTTATTTAACAGTTCAAGTAATTACAAGCTCCTACACCACGCACTGTGTCTTCCTCTCCCATCTTCCCCAAATGAGCAAGATTTATAAGGATGTTCCAGTGTATTAGGAGGAACATAAAAGCACTTAAATATTGTCACTCAAAAAACATTTTTGTAACACTAAGAATCAAGTTTCAAAAATGATCCTGGGAGAACCCAGAAGGAAGAGAAGGTAAGAGTTGCTTGGATGTTATGGACTGAATGCTTGTGTCCATCCCCACATTCATATATCGAACCCCCTCCCTGTAACCTCAAAGACAACTGTCACCAGAGTCAGACTATCCCCACTCCCTGACTCAAACTCAGAGCCTTCAGAACCATGAGAAATAAATTTCTCTTGTTTGTAAGCCACCCACTCTTAAGGCGCTTTGTTGTAGTCGCCCAAACAGAGTAAGACAGAAATTGATGAGATGAGATGAGAATCAAAAATGCACCTTAGGCCGCCCACGGAGTGGGAGAAGATATTTGCAAATGGCAGTACAGACAAAAGGTTGATATCCAGGATCTATAATGAACTCCTCAAACTCATCAACACACACAAAACAGACAATCTTATCAAAAAATGGGCAGAAGATATGGACAGACACTTCTCCAATAAAGACATACAAATGGCTATCAGACACATGAAAAAATGTTCATCATCACTAGCCCTCAGGGAGATTCAAATTAAAACTACATTGAGATATCACCTTACACCAGTTAGAATGGCCAAAATTAGCAAGACAGGAAACAACATGTGTTGGAGAGGATGTGGAGAAAGGGGAACCCTCTTCCACTGTTGGTGGGAATGCAAGTTGGTGCAGCCTCTTTGGAGAACAGTGTGGAGATTCCTCAAGAAATTAAAAATAGAACTTCCCTATGACCCTGCCATTGCACTCCTGGGTATTTAACCCAAAGATACAGATGTAGTGAAAAGAAGGGCCATCTGTACCCCAATGTTTATAGCAGCAATGGCCACGGTCGCCAAACTGTGGAAGGAACCAAGATGCCCTTCAACAGATGAATGGATAACTAAGATGTGGTCCATATACACTATGGAGTATTATGCCTCCATCAGAAAGGACGAATACCCAACTTTTGTTGCAACATGGACGGGACTGGAAGAGATTATGCTGAGTGAAATAAGTCAAACAGAGAGATTCAATTATCATATGGTTTCACTTATTTGTGGAGCATAACAAAAACCATGGAGGACATGGGGAGTTAGAGAGAAGGGGGTTGGGGTAAATTGGAAGGGGAGGTGAATCATAAGAGACTATAGACTCTGAAAAACAATCTGAGGGGTTTGAAGTGGCGGGGGTTTGGAAGGTCGGGGTATCAGGTGGTGGGTATTATAGAGGGCATGGATTGCATGGAGCACTGGGTGTGGTGAAAAAATAATGATACCGTTATGCTGAAAATAAATAAATGAAAAAATAAAATAAAATAAAATAAAATAAGATAAAACATTTAAAAAAAAAGAAGAAAAAAAATGCACCTTAGGGGTGCCTGGGTGGCTCAGTTGTTAAACATCAGCCTTTGGCTCAGGTCGTGATCCCAGGGTCCTGGGATCGAGCCCCGCATCGGGCTCCCTGCTCAGTGGGGCGCCTGCTTCTCCCTCTCCCTCTGTTGCTCTGCCTGCTTGTGCTCTCTTGCTTTCTCTGTCAAATAAATAAATAAAATCTTAAAAAAAAATGCACCTTAGTGGAGGTAGGACTCGACCTTGGCCTTGGAACCAGGGCAGCTTTCAAGAGAGGTGGGGACTAGAGGTTTTCCTAGAGAGCAAATCAGAGAGAGGGCACCAACAGGGAAGGCACCTGGCATACGTCTGCTAAAAATATCATGGGCTGGTTTGAAGTAGCACCGTGGATACTGGATGGAAAAATAGTTTTCTCTTATGACATATCTTTGAAGACCATGATAATGGCAATTTCTTGGTTTTGAAGTCATTATATGAGTTCCTACTGAGACCCTGAGATTAAGTCTCGCTAGTTCAACAAGTTGCCTATGGCTGTGTCCCAGGTCTTGTCTGCATTATTACAAATTACCTTCCAGAGTGTCCTTGAAGGGTCCTCTCACCAGCTCTGCACGCTAGAGCCATGCTTCTGTGCCAACTTGCTGCCACCCATTTTTGCATTTGCCTAGCAAAGCTGAGGTGTGATCAACAAAGCTATGCGGCCTCCACAAAGAGAACTTCTGGAACCACCACTCAGACATCTATGGAAGGTCTTTAAGGTACAGGTTGTAGATTCCGCCGTGATTCCGGTACTACCATCATCCTCCCTCCGCACTGCAAAGAAGCCAGTTTACCCTCTGAGCTTTGTCTCCCATAGGTAGCCTGCAAACTGGCAGAAAGGGAGAGCTTAGCATTGACAAGACGTGTTTTTTGTCTTTCGTTTTTTTTTTGGTCCCATAAGACCAAGGGGCTAAATGACTTGTTAAAGCTTGCCTGAGAAACCACATTGCCAAAAATTAAATTCCAGCCACTCAAGGAGTTGCATGCCCAATTCTTACTGTCTTCTATCCTAAAGGCGAGAAGTGAACAACCGAGGGCATAAAAATGTCCCGTTAGGGTTCCAGGGTACTTTCTACAGGCCTCATTTGGATGTGCAGAATGCTTGGTTAGACTCTCGCTTTCAGGGGTTTAGGGGAAGCACACTATGAAGAGTGAATGCTGATCAAGACAGAAGGAACAGCCGGACTTTGATGTGTTAAGATTTCCCAAGGCCAGAGAGGCAAACTGAGAACCCGAGACACAGAAACCTGAGCAGTGGAACTTGTAATATGACGCAGAGGGTCAACAGATAGGTGGAAGCAGAACAGTGAAATCTTTCTATTCTCCCACTTTCTATATTTAAACCCAGAATGGCTTTGGGCATCTTATGTCCTATATTCACATAAAGGAAAGAAATAGATGACTTTATGTGGCTCGACCTGGATGGACTCAAACCAGATGATTCAGGAAACTAATTAACTTGGAAAATCCACTTAAGGACTTGTAACTCTATCAATAGTCTTACATTATTAATGACTTTCCAGAGTTTCAGGATCTCTTTCAATTCCCGCTTGACCATTCTACGCTCAGCTATAATTACCAATAAGAGTTACTGCTTGGACCATTTACTGGGTGCCAAGCGACATGATGTGTAAGTTCCATGCACAATTGCACTCAAACTTCTCAATGATAACTCAAGGCAGGTATCATTACCCAAGTTTCTCAGGCGAGCCAGGAGAGGGTTCAGATGGGTAAGGAAAGTCTCCGGCGATCCCACGGCCAGATGGAGGAAAACGCAAACACGATCTCGGCTGATTCCACACCATTTTCACACATTCAAAACCACACACTTCCACGTGGCTAATGAGCTTTCTAGTCACAGCTTTTCCCACATTTCTTCCTCTGTAAATAATAACAGTACAGGGATATGGCTGGAGGATGTTGTCTCTGGATAGAGCAAGAGATACTAAACTCACAAGGTCATTATTGGAATTAAAGGAATGCATAGTCCAATTTACTTTAGAAATGTGAAGTGCTATTATAAATGTAAGGTTTGAACACTACAGTAAAAAAATAAATAACAATAGAGAGTTTTATACTGTTGAAGTAATAGTTTTATTGTTAGAGTTTATTTCTATGCTTGCCTTGTCCTGCCAACTAAATTATAACATTGTGTAGGAACGGAATGGGTCTTAGTTAATTCTGAATGGCCTGAAATGAAATTTGCCTCTTTTTGTGTAAGGGTATCTTAACAAAGAACATTGGGAGAGTCACACTGAAGAACAGTTGACTAGGGAAATAATTGGCCTTCAGTGATATTTTTCCCTGACTTGGCTGGAGTAAGTTGAATGTCAAGAAGAATGAGACTGCGTTGAATGAGTTTTGTGTGGACTCGGTCTCATGGCTTTACAAGCAGATCTTTGATATCTCATTGTTTTATTAGCAGGTCATGATTTATACCACAATTATGATGATAATTAACTCCCGGGAACCATTTCTCACTCTCAGCTCTGCCGGACCTGTTCTTTGAAAGGCAAGTGGTGTCGTCGCTGTTAGTGTAACAATTTGACAAGTCTGAGAGGGTCATCTGAGGTGGAGCAGACAGACACCTATTCTGAAGGCAGACTCAACCCAAGGGAAAATGTTGATGGTTTGAATCCACATTACCTATATTGACAATACCGAGTTTACTTTTCCACTATGGTTATTATGGTCTGTGAGGAATTTCTTCTCATTAGGCTATGCCTTTCACTTTTTCTTTAGGATATCTGGGTGGGAACGAAAATGAAAACTTTGGTAAAATACAGGACCACTGGCAATTGGCACCTGTATTCTTGTGCTGCCTAATTTCGGGGGATTTGAATCAAGCAAATAAATATGATTCCTGTCAAATAGCGAGACATTATATATTAAATCTTCCAGTTTGAGGTACTAGAATTAACTTAGATAAACTCAGTCAGCAATATATATATATATATATATATATATATATATATATATATATATATATACTGTTGTCTGTCCTATCTCTCTGGCAGTTTCTCAATCTGAGGTTTCTAGCCCCAATACACTATATATATATATCTCTATATATCTATCTTCAGTAAAAATTAACATATTTGTTCTTAATAAGTCTACTAGAATTATTTTCCATCTCCTGCCTACCCAAGACACTCACAGTAGGGATGCATGAATGTGGGTGTGCATATTCTGTTTTCTTCTACTTCAGAGAAGACTGTGGTTTCTGTTCATTTTCTCCCAGCCGATTTTATCCATCTGTATCCATTTTATCATGGGCCCGCTGTCCTTGCTGTGCGTGGGGACCTCTGAATTCCATCTCTAGTTTACCAAAGCCGTTATCAGGACACAGCTGATTGAATGTGAGATCCTGCATTTTACCCATGGCTTTGGACGTGTCCACGTGCCCTGCACTTCCATGGACGGCTGTCCTTCCCCGAGTGACAGCTGTGAAAAATCTGGCGGTGTGGCACTGGGAAGATGGAAATTGCTGGAGCGGTGGCTCTTTAACCTTTTAAGCACCGTGTCTTTGGAGCACTTTGTCAAAACAGATCATACCAGACACATCTGTTCATTTATTTGAACCAGAGAAAACAGACTTTCTTTTAAGATCTTCTTAAATCAGGCACACTGCTGTTGCCTGATTACTTCCCAGAGGTCCACACCAGTGTTCCCCTTGACAGGCTGAACTCCCCCTTGGCCTGTGATAATTCTGCATTTTCCTCCCAGGTCCCTTGAAGTTTGCACTGGTCTTTGAGTACTCAGCTCCCTGAAAGCAATGGCAGTCATCACTTTGGCATTTCACTGTGAACTTGGAAGTGCTTCACATTTGGATCTGCTTAGCCGAAATCAGAACATCAAGAAAGGCACAAGTGGTTAGACCCATAGCTCAGAGATGGTGAGTGGAAGAAACTCTATGTTCTATGTGTATCTCACTTTGAATCTTGCTGCTGTCCTCACAAACTTAACAGGAACAGCATTTTAGAAAACACTAAAGGATATTCTATTACACTAAATACCAGGGAAGGAAGCAAACACAGAATTTTAATTCATCACTGAGAGTCTGAGCAACTTCGGGTAGGGCAGTCATCTCTTCATGGTTTAAGATTTCCACCAGCAAAGTAAAGACCATCTTAAGCTTTGTATCTCCTGGGCTGTCATTTCAAGGAACAGATTATCAAGCTTTCTTCTCCCACATGCTACTCCCCTGATGTAAGTTAGGTGCTTGGACAACTCCCTTCAGACTCGCAGTGTGTCATGTCTAATGCTGACTCAGTAATAGCTCTTCATTCTGATGAAACTACGTAGATACGGTTCTGTTAAATAAACCTAAAATAAAATGTGCCTTTTCTATGATACAGAAGTATCTGTGTGTGTTTGTACGTACGTATAGCTAGACAGATTAATCATATAAAAGACAACCTGGAAGAGAAGGAGTTATGCAGAGCCCCACGCACATGTGTGGAGTAGGCTGTCTAGAAGACTGGTGAAGGGGAAGCTGTTGCTGTCAGGGAAACCCTCCACACTGGCAGAAGCCACACACCGGAGGAAGGCAGGCGACGGACTAGGGCTGTTATTTTTTCCAACTAATAGAAAGGGAGATCAAGGGAGAGATCAGACAACCAGCACCATTGTGCTGAGTCACGCTGTCTGAGGCGAAAGGAGAAATAAGCCCTTGGACCCATTCATCAAGATACACTCTCATATTTTGAAGCAAATAGTAAAAGTTAATAAAAGTTCTACAGTGGGGGCATCTGGGTGGCTCAGTAAGTTAAGCGTCTACCTTAGGTTCAGGTCATGAGCTCAGGGTCCTGGGATCAAACCCCATGTGGGGCTTCCTGCTCTGTGGGGAGTCTGCTTCTCCTTCTCCCTCTGCCTCTCCCCCTGCTTGTGCTCCCTCGCTCTCTCTCTCTCTCTCTCAAATGAATAAATAAAATCTTTCAAAAAAAAGTTCTACAGTGAAAAAGCAGGACTATAAATCCCCATGCTTCCTAATTTGCATGCCTTTGTCAACCCTCATAAACCTACCAGCTGACTCTCGAGGACACGATAACAGAAAGGTGCACTCTAACGCAGGGTTGTCTAACATGCAAATGCCTGTTTTTATTTAAAAATCTCTTTATGTTATTGATTATGGCTTGCTTGCCTTAATTTGAATTTCTTTTTTTTGTTTTAAAGTAGGCTCCACGCCCAGCATGGAGCCCAATTCAGGGCTTGAACTCATGACCCTGAGCTGAAATAAAGGGCCGAATGCTTCACCAACTGAGCCACCCAGGCCCCCCACTTGAATTGGATTTTTATAAATATTGCCTTAAAATAGTATTTGTCTTGATTAACTGTGACTTGCACCCCCTACCCCCTATGTTGCACGCCTTTGGGTAGTTTCTCGCGTGTTTTACCCTAATCCCCATTTTCAGCCAGAATTAAGAAAATAGTAGTAATAAAATAAAAAGAGCTAAATAGCAATTATCTGGGTGCTTCAAACATAGGAAGCCTGACTCCTCTGCATTTTAACAGCCACATTTGTGTGGACAGGGTTGGGTTATGAAATGTATGACTTTCTGCGGTCATAGACAGACAAGCTGTGGAGTCACAGGCCAAAGGAGACCAGAATCAGACACTGGAATCACGGACACAAAGCAGCCTCTGTAAGTCGCAGGAAGCACTGTCTGGAAAGATTTTAATTATGGTATTTCTTTGTGAATTCCTTTGCATAGTCTTTTGACTATAAGTGGTTAAGTCTAGTACACAGCTTCAAGGGCTAGGGGAAGTGCCTGACCCCCCTGGGTCTGAGGAACATGGCTTTGTACCAGTTCAAAAGGTATTAGGAAGTCAAACTCTCTCCCATCTCTTAAGTCTAGACTCATTCATGAAATTGGTTCTGCTCTGGCCTCTATGGCACTGTCCTCAAGACATTAGGAGTCAGCATTGTATGGTTTCCAGGGCCCATCATCTGCATACTGTCTGTCCCATCGCTCTGGCAGCTTCTCAGTCTGGGGTTTCTACCTCCAATACACTATGTCTCTATGGATAGGCATATAGGGAACAAGAAGGCCCCTTTGTGAAATGCACCCCCCTATACACAACATTGGAATGATAAGGTATTTTGAACACCTACCACAAGAATGCTTAAGATTCAATGAAGACAGAGTTTCCCATAAGCACTCACTTACTCATTCATGAAACGTAGAATAACTGGGTGCCTTTTACGTGTCAGACACTAATCTAGGTACTGTGAACGAAGCAATGAGTAAAAGGACCAAAATCCCTGCCCTCAAGGTGCTAACACTGTAGTGAGAAAAGACTATCAATAAATAGATCTATCACTAGAGCAGATAGTGAATCAGGCAGAGAAGGACTAGAGGGGAAAATGAAACAGGAATTTGGGAGAAGGTAGAGATGGCTTGGGGTGGGCCAATGTTATCGGAGGTTGGTAGGTTACAAAAAATCGTCTCACTGAGAAGGTGACATTTGAAGAAGGACTTGAAAAAGGTGAGAGAGTGAGTATAAAAGTAGGGCGCTGGAGAGAAATTTCTAGCAAATGCAAGGTCCTGATGTTGGAGCCTGGCTGGAAAATGGATTATCTGCAGAAGACCCAGGTGCTGAAACAAAGGAAGGTGGGGTGGATGGTGGGGAGTTGGGGGGGAAGGATGGGGGCGGGGGCAGGGCCAGGGAGGAGAGATGGAGAAGGTCAGGTGGTAACAGGCAGAGGGAGAAAGCAGAATCATGTATGAGGATCTTTTAGGCCATCATAAGGCCATGGACTTTTCCCTGAGATGAGAAACCATAGAGAGATGTTGGTCAGAGGAGCGAAATAGATGGACATGTTTCAGGCTCCTCTGGCTGTTAGTGTGTAATGAGTTTGCTCAGGGACAAAGGTGTAAACAGATGGAGGAGAGTGGCACCCGGCACTAAGATGGCAGCGATAAGCAGAAAGAATGATCTGAATTCTGGATAATTTTTGAGATTAGAGCCAATGAGTTTAATAAATTAAACACTTGTTGTGATAAAAAGCAAGAATCAAGGATAACACCTGAGTTTCCATCTCCGAGCAGCTGCAAGTACAGAATTGTTATTTTCTAGCTGGGAGAAGATGGTGCGGAAAGAATAGGTTTGCCATGGGTGAGATGGAAAGTTCACTTTTGGGAATGGTGAGAGGCCTAGGAGACATCCAAGCAGCCAGGAGAGTTCACAGCTTGGAGTTCAGGAAATGTGGAGTTCAAAAGAAAATTCTGGGCTATTTGGAGTTCAAGGGAGAATCTGAGCTGGAGATAGATATTTGGCAGTTGGCAGAGAGCAGATGGCATTTAAAGTTGGAGTGGACCCAACTGGAAGACATGGTTCATTGTGCTGCTCGGTGTTTTAAAAAGAGAATCTGTGTGCTGTTAGATGGAGCATGTAACCCCTGATTTTCCATGCTCGACATCACTCTCTTTTGCTTTCTACCTTTTCTACTTCACTCAGGCATGATGCTGGGGGTTCCCCCTAAGCTCCTCAAGACAGTCTTGCTCTTACGGTTCAGCAATACATGTTCTTGGCATGGAGTTAATTCTCAGTAAATGTCTGGCAAATGAATGGTTTCTCATGTAGAAAATTGAAAGTACCCAACAGAGATTAAAAGAAAGTCAACTCCTAGGAGTGCACAGGAAGACCAGAAAGAGAGGCAGGAAACAGTCTCAGGAGAAAGAATTGTACCAGAATGGACCTCTCACTCGCAGGCTGACCCAGAGGAAGGAACACTGGATTGTTAATATGAGTAACTCACAGGAACTGAGAATGGTAGTTAACACATGGGCACAGAACGAGAGACCAGAATCAGTCTGGGTCAACATGGTGGCATTCCCCACTGGCTCTCTCCAGAGAGATTTCCTGTTGCATCTCAACCACACTTTCCATGGTCTAGCCGTCAAAGTGTGGGCCATTCCATGTCCCACACATACACTGAGTCCTTGTGCATCTCTTCGGCTTTGCCTTTTCTCTTGTTCATTCATTTCCTCTATTGTTCAACCTGTGGACTCTCACTCAGTGTTCGAAGTCCCCCCAGGAGCTGCGTCTCTGTGGCAACCTGCGCCATCCACACCCCTGACAAACTTCAGAACCTGTCCCATGGTGTTGTGTGCAGAGGTGACACTGGGTCTAGCATGGTGGTTTGGCTCACATAGACCTGAGGCAGGAGTACAAAGCCTCTGTAGGAGCTAGTAAATGTGTGCTGCATTTAATGTAAGACAGAATCTGGAAGCAGAAAGCTGAGAAATAAAGGTCAGACTTTCATGGGAACGCGCTCTATCCAAAGAGAACCAAGAGTGACTCATTGTGAAAGCCAGACTCTATACCCTGGAGAGCACAGTACATGGATCTCTACGGTGCCAAGATGATGTCACCTTAGACGAACTCTGTCCTGTCCCCATGTTTGACTGGTCTTTATTTTTGAACTTCATCTTCACAAAGCAATTTTTTATTATTAATTTAACTTTTCTTACAGGAAACATAAAATGATCACCTTTGATGGAGGATACATAATTTGGTGACAAATATATTCTCCATTTCTAGAAGGCAACGTTGAAGGCATTTGAGCTACGGTTTAAAAATTAGCTTCCTGACTTTGGTTAGTATAGCAGAGTTCCCCAGAGTCTACTGATGTTTGGCAAATGGATAAAATGTACTATGCCAGCAAAATTAAGAATCATAACCTGAGAAATAAGTGAGGGGAAAAAAAAGAGTAAGACGGTTCTAGAATTCAATTAATCAGACAGTGTACTGCCTGCCTCCTCTGTAGGTTACAAGTTTCAGGGGATTCAACATAAATATAAAATGCTCAAGATTCTTATAATCTAATTCAGAACATTAAAATTGATGGATGTGGACTAGCAGGTCAGCCGATTCACGTGTTAGGGGATATGCTACCAAAGAGATATGAGAGCAGTTCAAGAAACTGTATATTATTGTGACCTGTACTTTAGAGACCTACACTTAGAGAGGAAGTAGGTAAGCTGTAAAGGTCAAATTGGAGTCAATGACAGACCTGAACTTTAAACCCTGATTTGCCTCTAGGTTATAGGTTTGTTCCTCACCGTGACTTCAGTTTACTGAACTTCCAGTTTACCGAGAAATTTCCTCTCTCAGATACTTTATTTATCCATTGTAATTCTACATATTCTCTCCTGTTGTTTTAACTATTCGAGAGCACAGAGAATGAAGAGAGTATCCAGAGGTATTACATGGAGCAAGAACTCGTAGAAACCAAATAAAAATTATTTGTGAAGAACAAAGATTCTAGTTCAAACAGTAGCAAACCAAATGGAGCCGTTTATAACATGAAAAGCACAATGTCAACTGGAAGTGCTCACACAGAGTCAGCAATCTTGACTGGTGTAGACCAGGGGTATCTCACCCTCTCTTAGAGGGTCTACCAACACTTTCTAAACAAGGTGTGATATGAAAAATACAAATATAACACTGTATGGCAACTCTATTGGAATTAGAATTTTAAAAAAGAAAAAAATACAAAACTCTTACTATTTACACTTGAGTTTATCATATCCCTAGGAGAATTTAAAGTATCAACTGGAAAAAAACTTTAATGGCTACCTCTCCAAAAAGAAAAAAGAAAGTCAGTTTAATGGTAGGTTATGACATATACACCAAATCAGTAAGTTTTCTATATGCTGGCAAAAACACAACTTCATGCACATTACTGGGTGTGGGGGGTGGATTTACCACAGTACGAAATTTCAAAATGTCTAGAAATAGATGTAAGAGAAAGGTATAAGTAAGAAATATACAGTTAAACTCTCAAATTTCAATGAAGAAGAAGAAAAAACAAAAAGGAAAGATTTAACACAACTAGAAAAAAAATTATATTCCTAAAAAGAGATAATATTTTTTTAAATGTCACTAACTAGAATATGTATATTCAATGCAATCTCCTGTAACTCTACTTGGACCCTTTCTTTACTTGAAAAGTCAAGTCTGAATTCATCTGAAAGAATGCCTGCAAACCTCAGCAAACTAGTTTTTTGGAGAAAAAATAAAAGCCCTATCACAGTTATCAGAATATACTCCCAAATGACGATAAGTCAAGTAGCTTGTTACAAGTTCAGATGTAGACATACATATTAATAGGGAAACAACCATGTAAACAAAAGAACACATAGCATATAAACATTTAGAAGATGATATTATTTAGTAAATAAAATTTTAGGAATACTATATGCTCATTTTGGGAAAACAAAACAGAATGAAACATGGATCTCTGTCTCATATGATATTAAAAATAACCCCAAATAAGAAAATAAATAACTATGAAAGCAACTGAATAAATACGAGCCCCTTATTTTTATTTTATAAGATCTTTCTAAGCAAGATGCAATAGGCAGAAGTTATAAAGCAGAGTAAATTAAGATTTCCCTAAGTCCAAGGATACCACAAACAATTCAAAATACGAAAGACTAAAAGAAGCAAAAGACATATGCCGGGTCACCTGGGTGGCTCAGTGGGTTAAGTCTCTGCTCTGGTCATGATCTCAGGGTTCTGAGATGGAGCCCCATATCGGGATCTCTGCTCAGCAGGGAGCCTGGTTCCCCCTCTCTCTGCCTGCCTCTCGCCTACTTGTGAATTCTGTCAAATAAATAAATAAAATCGTAAAAAGTAAAAAGACATATGCCAAGTGGAACGATGGTCAAAACATACGAGCAGGCAACTCAGTGAAGAGGAATTAGAAATTCCTTACAGACAGATGGAAACGTGTTCATTCTGGGCAGTGATCAAGGAAATGAAAGTTTATCTAAGAATGCGCTATCCCTGATTGATAACATCCAGCCTTCACCGCGTGGCAGAAGGTGGGCACTCACACAATAGTGGGTGAAACTGGCAGAACCTTTTGGGAAATCAATGTGTCAGTAAACACAGAAGAGAAAAAAAAAAGTGCCGTGTACTTAATGATCCAGAAATTCCTCGCCTAGGAAGCCAAGAAAGAAAGAAAGAAAGAAAGAAGGGAGAAGGAGGGAAGAAATAAAGGCAGGGCACGAGAGAAGGAAAGAGGGCAGGGGGGAAGAAAGGGAGGGAGAGAAAATGCGGAGGAATCCGAGGGAGTTAGGGAGGGAAAAAGAGGCTGGGAGGTGGTAAAGGAGGGAGAGAATGAGGGAGAGAAGAGCAATTCAACGACCATCATTAGTTCTTCCCCGGTGATGCCAAACCTAAAGAGTCTCTCAGTATCACTCCCATGTGAAACTATCCTTTAAAGATTTAAATATTTACTTCTGAGAGAGAGAGAGAAGAGGGAGACAGAGAGAATCCCAAGCCGACTCCCCACTGAATGTGGAGTCCAACCTGAGGCTCGATCCCAGGACCCTGACATCAGGACCTGAGCTGAAATCCCAAGTCCAAGAGGCTTAACCCACTGCACGACCCAGGTACCCTGAAACTACCTTTTTATCATCTCTAATTTGAGAAAATTGTACCAAAGCTATATACCAAATAATTTAAAACTAAATATGAATAATCAACTATTTGTTAGTTATTTTTTCCGACTTGTTGCTTATTAGAAATTTTCAATAGAGTTTATAATGCTCGTAGTTTATTTGGGTCTCCCATCCAAGTACTAACCAGGCCCGATCCCTGCTTAGCTTCCAAGATCAGATGAGATAGGGCGAGCTCAGGGTGGTATGGCCATAGACTCATGGTTTATTTGGAAGCAATTGAAACACATAGTAATAACCTGAAGCTTTGGATAACATGTAAAATTGCTCAATTATTTTAATGTCTATACTTATGTTCCCATAAAAGTAATTCTTTACTTGGTTCAGTGAAAATATGAAACCATTTAAACATTTTTATTCTCTTGTATGTTAATAAGAGTTTTTTTTTTCTTTATTGAAATATCCAGGGCGCCTGGGTGGCCCATTGGGTTAAGCCTCTGCTTTCAGCTCAGGTCATGATCCCAGGGTCCTGGGATGGAGTCCTGCATCGGGCTCTCTGCTCAGCAGGGAGCCTGCTTCCCCCTCTCTCTCTGCCTGCCTCTCTGCCTTCTTCTGATCTCTCACTTTCTGTCAAATAAATAAATAAAATTTAAAAAATATCAATGACTGAACATGGGATAGAGGATATAAATGGTCATGTCAGAAATAATTCAAGATAGATAAAACCAAGGCAAAACATTTATTTGAATTCCTTCTTACCTATACATGTAGTTTTTAATTTGTAAAATGTGAAGTAGGTTTCTCTTGCCCATTTTGCACTTTAGAGTTTGCCTTTAAAACACACTCTGACAAAGACACAATTTATTTTAAACAGAATAACGTTTTCTTTCTTCTTTTTTTTTTTTTTTTCAGAACCAAAGTACTATTTTACTGTACACTTTAAAATCTGACTATATGGGCTCTTTCTTTTAATCTTTTCTTTTCTACTACATATAATCTAAAAAGCTAGTTACCAAAAAATAATGACCTGCTCAGTATCTCTTAGATTTCAGTCAATTTTCTTGGCTGTCTTTGAACACACACACACACACACACACACGCACGCACGCGCGTGTGCGCGCATGCACAGACACAATGGGCTTAAATTATTCTGTTTTTCCATTTAATGGCTCTTAAGCCACACTATCCATGAAATTATGGATCTGACATGTTAGTTACGTCTTTACCTACGGAAATAAATGTATAACTGTTCAAATAAAAATGCTCACCCGTGAGCCACCTGCAGCCATCCCAGATGGCACCGCCCCACCCCCGCCACTTACAAAGTCCTGCCTGAGCTGCGGTTCCTTCTCTTTCACAAAGATGATAAAGAACATGTTAACCAAAAATATAATTTCATTACGTATTTTTTAAGTTTCTGAAACTGCACTTGATTTGACCTTTTCCATATGTGACTTTAGCTTTTAAGCCGCTTAGATAGAAATATGCTAACCATGATTTTAAAAACATTTTTAAAGGGGTGCCTGGCTGCCTCACTCAGTAGAACATTTGACACTTGATCTCGGGGTCATGGGTTTGAGCCCCCCCATCGGGAGCAGAGTTTTCTTAAAAAGTTTTTTAATTGCCATATAATAAAAACAGGATTTTTTTCTTGTGGTGTATAGTTTTGTGAAATTGAGCAGATCTATAGATTCATGTCATCTGGATACAGAACAGCTTCATCATCCTAAAAACCTTACTCATGAAATCTCTTTGTACACTCCTTCCCCCTGCCCACAACACCTGGTCATCACTGATCCGTTTTCCATCTTCGGGACATTGTCTTTGGAGAATGTTATGCAAATAGTTATACACTTGTAATCTTTTCTGACTGGCTTTTTCTCCCTTGGCCATGTCTTTGGATTCATTCAAGTTGTTACATGTATCAGGGGTTGTTTTTCACTGCTGGGGAGTACTTCCTGGTGTGGACAATCAAAAGTTGAAGTGTTTGCCCACTTAAAGTCATTTGGGTTGTTTCCATCTTTTAACTATCACAAATCAAGTGGGAAAGAACACTCATATACTGTCTTGGTATAAATATACATTTTCAATTCTCTAGGGTAAATGCCCAGAAATTTGATCATGGATCTTATGGAAAATATGTGTTTACCCTTTATAAGAAACTGACAAATGGTTTTCCAGAGTCGGTAGCATTTTGTATTCCTTTCTGTAGAGTTTAAGAGGTCTGGGTCCTCTACATTCTCAGAACCTAGTACTGCCAGGGTTTAAAAAAATATATTAAATTTTAGCCGTTCTGGTAAGCAAGCAGCACTATCTCATTACAGCTTTCAACGGCATCCCCCCCACCCCGCTCCCGTGGTTCATGATGTTGGGTGTTCCCCCCTGGGCTGACTTGCCATCCTTCTGTCTTCCTGGGTGAGGTGTCCACTCAATGCCTCCCTGGACCATTTTACTTTACGTGCTAGAGATACTTCTTCTGTAGATAAAATGTATAGGCTATAAAAATACGGCCGGATAGGGTAATCTATTTGAATTTCTTATGTTGTCAACTCATCTTCCTTTTATAAATTCAATAAATCATGGAATAGGGATAAATATGTGAACAGCGGAGCCTTCGAACACACAGTTTAACTTCCTTTGAGTGGAATGGAAGCAGGACAGGTCGGGAGGTGCGTTCCGGATAATGTAACCAAATGTGCGGGAAGAACAAAGCTAATGGGCAACGAGGAAGTGACTGGCACACGGCGGCCTGCACAACTTTTACATTCGCATAAATTTATTCTCTGTGCTTGCTCGCTGAGGTGTCCTAACACACATTCCATTGTTATTTGTTTTATTTATAGTTTTTTATACTAGGTTTGTTATCAAGAAAGCATTTTTATCATCTGCAGGCCCAGCTGTGTATGAAATGACAAGGCAGTGAGCGCAGGGAAGGCAGGCTCTGCAAATCCCGCTCTAGGTTTACTGTGCGGCGGCCAATGCCTTCTGGCGCCACCTGCTCTAGTAATGGCTCAGATTCATTTTCTAGAAAGTGCTCCCCAGCCAGCCCAGTATCAACCCTAGGCCACGCTGAAGGTGTGTCAAATCCCCGATGTGGATTCATGCTAGGGGTGGTTGAGGGAATCTCAAAACGTAAAGCAAATCCTATACTTCTGGTTAGGGTCTCCCTTCCTGTCTTTATCGTGTTAATACTTGACTTTTTGCTACTTAGAGCTGCGACAGCATTTTTAAAACCTCTGGTCTACCAGGGTTTCAAAATTCCCATATGAAAAACATAATGATGCACCTGCATTTTTGAGACAAGATATTCACAAAGAATGGGACAACCATGCCCAGTTGTGCTTCATCTATTAAAAATGATAATACATTTTGAGAAATATGTTGAGTTTTACCCCTTATGTGCTCTTTATAAACCATAAACATAAAAACAAAATACAAATTTAGCTTCCATCACTTTCATTTCTTTCCTAGCTTTTAAAATTAAATGCACATTTATCACACATTCACTCTTGGGCAAGTATGGACTAGGTACTAAACAAAAGATCTAAGAGATCCATGAAATGCCAGACAATTTTAACAAAGAATACATATCTTAAGTCTTGTCATTTAAAATTTTCTATTCCAATTCTTGTGCCTGACAACAAATGGTAGCTGTAGAATGAAAAAAAAAAAAAACAAGAAATAGAACATATACATGTATGGATATACACACACACAGAGTTAAAAAAAATTCTTTTCATTGCTTAGATAATTTGCAACCTCACATTGTCAAATGTTAATAAACATACCAGGAGACATGACCACAGTTAACCACAAGTCTTGAATAATTTTTAGAAAATTCCCTCCTTGAAATAAAATAAGCAAAAGAACACATAAAAAAGAGATACTGTTTATGATAAAAACTGTAACCATTAAGAAATCAAAGAGTAAGACAAATGTGACTATAATTACTAGATTTTTGAAAAAGTAGAAAAGGTGAATTTTTTTAAAAGCCTGAAACTTTTTAAATTCCACAGAACTACACAATCACAGCAATCATTTCTATCTAGGACTCACCTGCTCTATACTAGGAGGACTCCATTTTCACGTAAATGGCAGGATTTGGAATGTGCAGTGGGATGGACCATTTATTATAAGAAGGGCAAGCGGATCAATAGCACAGAGTGTGAATCAGGCACTGTTTCAAGTACTTTCCCTATACTGTGCTATCCAATCATCTCCAAAACACTAGGAGGTAGGCACCATTATTAAGACCAGCCTCAATGTATGGATGGGCAAGCTTGAGGCATAGAGAGGTCCAAGAGCTTTTTTGGGTTCACAGAATCAGGAGGGAGCAGAGAGCTGGCATTCCAACCCAGGCACTGTGGCTGCAGAGTCCACAATCATCACACTTCCCCACAGAAATGCAGAACATGCTCCTAGAAAGAACAGATGTTGCTCCTACAGTGGCTGCTCTAAAAAGATGGAAGGCTCTCTTGAAGCGTCATCACAACAACACCCTCCTTTTTGCAAGCACTCTGGTTCCCTGACAGAGTGGTGGAGACCCTTGAAGCAGTTGCTAATGTCCAAATGGAGAGATGCTGAAGTGACAAGTCGGATTTCCGAGCAGCTACCCAGTCAGTGTTTTAAATAACATATTTGAGACAGAATCTAGGAGCTCAGCAACTACTTGTGATGCACTTTCTAATTATCATCGAACATTTGGTTCTCTCTAGACACTCTGCTGTCACCAAAACACTGCTATTTCATGCATGAGAACTTGCTTAGCAAAAATATTTTCAAAAAGAACAAGGACAGCTGTCAAAAATGATCATAACCTTTGCAATGTGAGGAATCATGAAATAAGCTGTTGAGTACTTTTATGTGTGAAATGGAAACTGGGTATACCAGTTGGCTATTTACCTCCAGCTAGTTTCTAGACTAGTGTTCTTCCCATTACAGAATGTATCCATTCTTCATTTCTTATTGTCTCAGTGCCAGGAAAGTTTCAATAACGGTGGAGGTGTGCTTTACACATATTTGTAAGTCTGTGTAAATACCAGAAAATATATATACCCATATGTCGATATGCTTATACATATGCCCTCTGTGGACTGATTCTCAGATATTTATATCCAGATTTTCTCTTACCTGCCCCCCCCCGCTTTTTGTTGTTGTTAAAAAAAAAAGTAATGGATTGGGGATGCCTGGATGGCTCAGTGGGTTAGGCCGCTGCCTTCGGCTCAGGTCACGATCCCGGGGTCCTGGGATCGAGTTCCACATCGGGCTCCTTGTTCGGCAGGGAGCCTGCTTCTCTCTCTGCCTCTGCCTGCCACTTTGCCTGCTTGTGCACACTCTATCTCTGACAAATAAATAAATAAAAACCTTTTTTTAAAAAAAGTAATGGATTAACATACAATATAATACAATGACATGAAAGGTATGCTTTCACTCACACAATTACTCATACAATTACTGGGTTTTAATGAATGACTTCTATGACTTTACCATTTGCATCCTGATGTGCCATTTGGAAAACAAAAGGGTTGGAACAAGTCAGTGCCTTTGTGCCTGAGGTCAGCAGAGCCCCTGGTTTCCTGTCTCAAGAGGGAGCTGGCTGCAGAGGGAGAGCTGAGACAATAGGTTTCCCACCCAGCAAGCAACTAGACCTTCATCTCGTTGGGCTAAGTTTTAGACTGAACTACTGAAGAAGGTCTCACTAAAAATTTCAGATGGAAACATATGTGAAAATCTCCAATCTTTAAACAGAAGCGAAAACCTGATCTTCAAGGCCTCTTGGAGCTATACATTTTTGTCATTTAATCCTTTAAAGTGACAAACTGATGTTAGAATTTATTGTGATGGTAATCAGAATGTCATCTTGACTCTCTATACATTCGTGCAAAACACAGAAAAGTATAGTATTGTTGCTTTAATGGAGCTGACAATCGAATTGTCTACAAGTCATGTATTTATATCTATCTATCACTTATATATCAGAGCAAGACTTTGACAGGGGTTGTTGCCTTGCTTAGTTTAATTTAGGTTAACTTTAAGCACTCAAAAGTAATGAAATTCCATTAAACAGAATGATAATCCTCAGACTTTATTTTATGGGAATCAATGAGGTTTTACATAAGTCATACTACAAAGAAGAAAACTATTGTTTTAAGAAAAATTCTGGATTTGGCTTTGCTAATTTTCTCTGTAAATTCTCAGTATATGTGAAAGGCTAAGGATCTGAAAAAGGTTAATCTAGCTAGGGTAGACACAGAATTGTAGCTGGGTTAACTTAGAATCCTGAATGTCTGAGTTATTTTGAAAAACAAATTTAAGCTTGACTTTGAGTGGGTGTCAATATCACAGTGATTAAAACCTTTTATGAAGAAGTCTGGTAGAATTTGTGCTTAAAGAAAAATATTTAAAGAACTGTTAATTCAGTGTCCCTCCCTCAGGAACAAAAGACCTATTTGTGATTCTTTTTTTTTTTTTTTTAAGATTTTATTTATTTATTTGACAGAGATCTACAAGTAGGCAGAGAGGCAGGGAGAGAGAGAGAGGAGGAAGCAGGCTCCCCACTGAGCAGAGAGCCCGATGTGGGGCTCGATCCCAGGACCCTGGGATCATGACCCAAGCTGAAGGCAGAGGCTTTAACCCACTGAGCCACCCAGGCACTCCTGTGATTCTTTTTTTTTTTTTTTAAGAGTTTATTTCTTTATTAGAGAGATCCAGAGAGCACAAGCTATATGTAGTGGGGAGGAAGGGGGAGTGGGGGAAAGGGAGAAGCCAGGCTCCATGCTGAGCAGAGAGCCTTATGCAGGGCTCAGTCTGATCCCAGGACCCTAGACCCTGGAAGCTGAAGGCAATCACTTAACTGAATGAGCCACCCAGATGCCCTGTATTTGTGATTCTTACAAATATATTACATTTCATAATATCCTGGTAAGGAAGATTCTAAACCTTCCATTACTAATGATTAGGTCACCCCAAGATTTTCTGACTCTGAAGAAGGAATGGGTGTGTTGCTGCATAATTCACAAATGATGGACCATTTGGCTAAAGAGAAGGACCAGTCTTCATTGGAAACAAACATTTTTTGAAGCTCCATTTTTATCAATAGCTATTATTGCATTTATCTGTTTTTTTTTGGCAAAGGAGGGGGGCTTTCTGATCTATAAATGCCTATTATAACTTGGCTCAAATCTATATGAGTGGTATTTTTAAAAAATGTTGATATGAAATAAAAATATAAATAATTTTCAAAGAGGTGCTGCCACCTTTTGGTTGCTCTTCCGAGAAGCACACAGTCATTCCTGAAAGCTCGAAGTCATGAGAAATGCTTAGTGAGAGACTGGAACACACAAGCATCGTCTGTTACGCCAGGACTTCTTATTGGGACGACCCCCGCGATCTTTGGTAGGTTTCAGGAAGATTCACGGATATGAAACAATTTTTCCAAACATTAACAGGGAGGTAGAAAAGATCCATTTCAGAAGGGGAGAAATGTCCCCTATTTTATTGAGGTTCAGACAAATTAATACTATACCTATGATCACGATCGAGGCAATAAAAAATAATTTTTATCATCTAGAGCAGAAAAGATGTCTTCTTATCATTTCTGTTCTCAACACTCTGTTTAGACTTCTGTCCCATCTATTACTAATTTCACTCTCTAAATGCAATAGGGGCCAAGTCTCTCTTCTCTGCTTTTCTTATAAACTCTTTAAAATCTCTTTCGTTCTCCCCAAATTAATTTGCCTTTGGGCTGAAGGAACAGACATGCTTAAGAAAATAATTTACCCACTGTAGTAACTGCAGTTGTTGTCTGATCAATAATTATACTAAGAGGAGGCCCCACGCTTTTACAACAACTTCACTTCACTAACTCTGTCTTGAAATTGAAAACCTTTTTCAGCCAAATGATTATCTTTTATTCATCAAAATATTTTAACAAGTTGAAATATTATTCGTGGTTTACTGACTGTCAATTATTTCACTTTAAAAACCAGGCAGTTGTCTTAAGAGATAGTCAGTAGCGTCACTGATAAGTCACATCATCCATCCCTTAAACTAATTATTTAGTTAGTTTAAATAACTTCCATCCCTTAAACTAATTATTTATTCAAGTCAAACACATCACATACCAAAGATTTAAACTAGAGAGTTTCCAAAATGCACCTGCAGTTTAAAGAAAGTGGGTCCAGATTGTGAGCAACAGACTGCTTCCAAAGGACTCAAGGAAACAGAGACTTAAGTGAGTTTTGCAACAGGAACTCATCCAAGTTCTACCTCTGCTGTCCCTTACAGGTGACTGAGGGGACACACAGTGCCCGTTCCCCAGCTCCTTCTTTGCCCTGACTCCCCACACCTACTCCATGGCTCCCATAGCCCAGCAGTTCCAAAGATTCTTTCTCCCAAGGGGCACCACAAGGCCAGTAGTGTTTTAAGCCATTGCCTATGAGGCTATCACAACTCCTCTCCTCGCCCATATCCTTCGTCCTAGGCTCTTCCTCGTTAATTTACTTTCCCAGGGTGCTGTAGCATGATTATTCTGCACTGAGAGAGGACCATGAAACAATTCCCAGAATGCCTCCGCACTGATACCTCCTTACCTGGATAGAAAAATAGCCACGACTATTTTTTAAATTTATGTATCTATTGTTGCTGTAAGGAAGGAAAAAAACAATGGGGACCATGAAGTTCATGTGTTAACCTCAGGACTATGGGGAAGAAAGAGACCGCAGAACAAGCAGGCCAGCTGTCTTCTCTGTCAGATACATACTGTGCACCCCCCAAACCCAACCCCAACCTCAACTCCCGCCCCCCATCATCAAACCATTCGTGTAAGAAATGTCACACTGAGAACACATCGGTTTTTATCCTTGGACTGACCCAGGTCCACGTTTTATTGTAAGATTTCTTCCCGAGGCTGGGACACTCGGAGCTGCGCTTTGGTCTCCTGGAGCAGAGGGCAGGGCTGTCCCCTGGCAAGCAGCTGCTTGTTCTGCAGTATTCCTCAAGAAAATGCAGTCAGGGCTTTCAGAGGCTCCCCCCCATCTTGGTCCCCAAGTCGGGAGCTTGGCTGGAATGCTGCATACCTAACTGTTGAACTTGGGAGAGGACTGTGTCACTGGGGAGGACAGAGAATTCCCTCTTATTATCAGTCAAGGGAGCGCGCCACGAAGAGAAGCCCCTTGTTTATGCTCTGCATTCCAAAGGTCCTTTATTCAGCCAGTGGTTTTGAATCCCAAATTTGTTTTCCCATAGAAATGGTAGGACACACGACCCCTAGTTCCACACTCCACTCATAATATTGCTTTCCTCTGGAACCTCCGCGCACTCACTGTTTGGTTACACAATGCAGGAGGTGTGACAGCCTTTCTACAATGCTGGTAACAGGGAATGAGTGAGGTCCTAACTTCACACCCAGGGTAAGAGAAAGACAGCGCCCCCTCCTGGACTCCCGGACTTGACCGCCTCTCCCCTTGGGCAAGGAGCTCTGCATGCACCATTCCACTACTCCTCAAACCCAAGGTCAGACTGAGGGAACGTTCTGTAGGGCTCACAGGCACGAAGAACTCAGGTTGTGTGAAAAGGACAGAGGTCTAGGTACGACTACAGCTGGGGTTCACACTCATGCTGGTCTGTCTGCGTGTCTCCAAACATATAAACTCAGTACATCTGAAAAGAGGAATCCCCCACTCCAGGATTCTGTTCTCAATCATTCATCTGACAGCTCTCTCCCTGAATTCCAGGCTGGGTGCTTCAGACGCAACGGGGAACAAAGATGTCACTTCTGCAACAATGACACTTTGTTGGAAATTGCTGGGAAGGGTGGGTGTGATCACAAAAGAGCTATGTGAAATAATTAGGGGCTTCAAAGGAAGGGGCCCAGTATTCTGAGCATCATGGAGGCATATTAGATTGGGTAGTGGGTGAAGACCACTTCAGGAGTAATACTTAAGCTGCGATAAGAAAGGTAAGTAGACTTCTCTGTGGCAAAGAATCAGGGGTAAAGTGGTAGAGACAGTATGAGCAAAGGTCCTGAGGCACCAAGGTGCATTTTGGAGAACTGCATGACCCACCTGGAGGTGGAGAATGAAGGAAGAGTAACAGGGGAGAGTTTGCAAAAAGAGGCAGGGCCCAGGAGCACCTGCATGGCACAGCTGGTTAAGATGTCCTACTCTTGATTTCAGTTCAAGTCATGACCTCAGAGCCATGAGACTGAGCCCTGTGCTGGTCTGCACTGGGCGTGGAATGTGCTTAATATTATCTCTTTCCCTTTGCCCCCAAAACGCCTTTCCCTATCCCCCCAACCCTGTTCTCTCTCTCTCTTTCAAAAAAAAAAAAAAAAGAGACAGGCTGAGAAAAGGAGTATTATAAAACGGAAGAAGAATTTTATATTAGGAAATAAAAGATAGGTGACCCACACTGGAGCCAGGGGCTTTATTCATTGGACACTGATTTGTATGCATGACTTACCCATAAATCTAGCGTTTCTAAGTCAGAAATAACCCATAAATTGAGCAAGAAAATTAACAACACACTTGCATAATATTGTAAGGAAATGGTTTTGTGATACATTGGATTAACTCTCAGCTAATCTGTACTCCGCCCCTCCCCGCGGCGCTGGAACAGGCTTCTGTGCCCCGCAAACCTGGGGCCCGGCCAAGCAACCTGATGCCGCCAGGAGGAAGGGAGTGCAAGTGACGTGGGCGTCAGGGGTTCTGGCTGCCCACCGGGAGACGTCCATGCCCCTTCCTCCTCTGCCCACGATGGCAGCACAGCGACCCAATCTGAGCCCTGCCTGCAGCCTCGAGGGAAGCCCAGCCAATAACCCTCGTTCAGGAGTGACGAGCACAATTCTGAGTTTGCAAACAAATGCTTGGAGTGATAAGCCACTGATCTGGAGGCTGGTTTATTATGCAATTTTGTTGCAGCACCAGCTAATGCAAAGTTTTGACACTAAAAATTGTTCTCTCTACTGCCCTCGCCCCCCCTCCCAAAACATGTACTTACGCACTTGCAAACACACAGGCACACATGTGCACACGCACACGGGCACGCTCAGGTGTGATCCCGCTCTGGTACATCACCAGGCTTGACAACAGCAAGAAGAAAGAGGCAGATAATGTAATGGCCAGGAGCCGACACAGCACGCGAGCCACAGTGTTCATGCTAACAACAGAGTGATGGCTGGTTGGGAATGACTTTGTAACTGATCGGAACCAGACTGATGTCACGGACTGCACTGCTCTAGGCTTCATAAAAACCCATTATGTTACTGCAAAATTACTTTTTTAAAGAAAGGTAAAACACTAATAACCAGCAATGGCATAAAAGAAATGCACTGAGGAGTTAGCACATGAGTGATCTAAGTTCCCAGCTTAGTGAAATCTCAGACTTTACCTAGCGCGTTTCTTTCTTTACAGCCAGTAAGATCGCTCCCTTGTGTATAGGTGGGTGTTTTTTGTTTGTTTGTCTGTTTTTTTGTTGTTGTTTTGTTATGGGGGATTTTAACATATAATGTTTCCCACTTCTTAAGGATTTTCTTTAAGCAGATCTTTTAACAGTGTGTTTTGGCTACAAAGACTCCAGGATGACACTGAAAGGTATCTAAAAGGGAGAAAATTGCATTGATAGATGTGGCCATTGTGTTAATGGTTCAACCAGCGTAAGACCTCGATGCGATTTTTTTTCTTTAATACATCTAATGGCTCTTAAGCATTCTCATAGCCTAAAAATTTAAATACATTAAAATGCAGACTTCAAGAAATCTCGAGTCCTTTCCACTGTGCAGGAAGTTCTTAAAATAGCGCCATTAAAAATCTTCTTAGATAGACAGGTTTATAAGATTTAGAGCTGACACAGGCTTTAGAACTCCTGTAATCTAGTGTATCTCAGATTTTGTGGATCACGAATACCTTTGAGAAGCTAGTGAAATTTATGAACTATCTCGCCAGAAAAAAATTTTCAAATCAAAATCTGGTATAGCCATGCAGGGAGTGCAGATCATTTTGAAACCCGTCTGTGATCTCCAGAACAACAGCTCTGGTCTTGCCTTCCTTCATTCCGGATGAGAAGCCTTATCCCCCTCTTATGCATCTGATTGCTCACTTCCCTGCAGGCTCAGTGGTGGCAGAAAGCAAGGTGACAGGCTGGGTTACTGCAGGACTACTCTGTATCCGTTGGCATCTGGTTTATTTCAAACTTTCATACTCATTTAAAGAGAAGCTTCCAGGGCTTCAATATATCCATAGTGCCGTTCTCAATCATTGTCAACATTTTTGCCCCCCCGCTGCGTCTATTCCTCCTCCCTCACTTTTTTGGCTAAAATATTTTAAATAAATCCCAGGTGTCCTACTATTTCATCCATGAAAACTGCAATGCACATTCCTACAGGATAAGGATATGCCATCATTTTAATTAGCAGATATTCCCAGGTCAATTAGTAAAAATCCTCCATTTCGTCTACTAAATTCATATTAAAATTTCCCTTACCTTGAATAGTTTTTTTTTTTTTAACAGCTGGTTTGTTCAAATTGGAATCCAAAAAGTGTGCATACTTAATTTGCTTTTTATATCTTGGAAGTCTCTTCTATTTAACAGTTCCTTACTTATCCTTTTATTGATTTGTTTCTAAAACGAGTTAACAAATTTTTTTTTGAGATTTTTTATTTGTTTATTTGACAGAGAAAGAGATCACAAGTAGTGAGAGAGGCAGGCAGAGGGAGAGAGGGGGAAGCAGGCTCCCCACTGAGCAGAGAGCCTGATGTGGGACTCGATCCTAGGACCTTGAGATCATGACCTGAGCCGAAGGCAGAGGCTTAACCCACTGAGCCACATAGGTGCCCCCAACTTTTTTTCCTAAAGAAAAAACATCTTCCACATTCTGGGTTTGAACATTAATTCCCTTATCCTATCAGTGAATTTGTTCGTCCATCTTATGCGGCCTTAAAATTGGAGAATTCAAGAAAGCTGATCTTTCTTTTTTGTTCTATTACATTTGATGTAAAAAGAGTGCAGAGTCTGTGAGAATTCCCTCATTCTGTGGAGAGCAGGATCAATGGAAGACGTATTTTTATCTTTCAATCTGACCTTCCCTCATCTGTTCCATAATATGAGCTGTTTCATTATTTCACTGATTTATTTCTCTTTTAAGGAACAAGCCCGTTTTGATAAAGAGACTCTCCTTTTCCATCATTTGTTCCTTTTCTAAATAGCAGGTAGGCTATAATAAAGCCTATTCTAAATCCTGCACCGAGACGACAGCACAAACCCTAACGAATGGCAAGGCCCCAAATATCGGTCGAAGCTGATCAGAAATAAATTTCATTTATCACTCAAAATAACAGTACATCAATCATTATAATATCTAATCAATTCATGGATGAAGGTAAACAAACCCTCCACAACCCATCACAACATAAACCAAAATATTCTCTGTATTGGCAAAGGACTAAGAATTCTCTTTCCTATTCATTATCGCAGACAGTTTCAGCTTCTAGAGAATTTTGTTCTTATCGGGTGCTCTAAAACTGGTAATCCAAAACAAACGAACAACAATAACAAAAATAACCAGTCAAAAATCTGACGGCTCAAAATATAACAGCTTAGCAAGAGGAAATAAGCATCTCAGTCAATTTCACATCTCGTGGTTGCAGGGAAGGTGACCGTTCCGTGGAATTATCCCCCGTCGGTCACTGCACATACTGATTGGAGCTTACTACCCCAGTAGTTACATATTCTAAAATATGTATTGAACACCAGACTGTGAAATATGCAATGTCATATATTTTGAAGTAGATGATGATTTTATCTGGAGATCATAAATAGAATTCATTTTTGGTACCCTTTCAGGCACAGTCAAAATTTGCTAGTGGCAGAAAACTAAAGATGATGATGATGGTGATGATGACGATGATGATTTATATAGACAAACCCTAATGAGCCCTGATGTGAAAGTCGCATTAGGCAGAACATAGCATGTCAGCAGTCAATGCCTTTTAATTTGCAATTAATCAACAACTGCCTGGTAACATCTGTTCTATTGAATTTCTTTCTTTCTTTTTTTTTTTTTTTAACTTTTTGTGCCTCTCAAGTGTATTTTGATACTCCTAGAAAGGAAGGACTACTCTAGCAGTCGCTTAAGAGTTATCTTCTAGTAAACAACTTGTGAAATCTCTTTGGTTACAAGCTCAGCTAACACTACAAAAGCAAGAAAAGGCATAGCTCTTGTCCCCAACACACTTGCTTCTCTGCATTCTTCTTCAACCCATTCCTGAGAGCTGAGGGGAAGCCCCAGAGCTTTGTGTGCTCCAAGGACAAGGTGGGAGCTTCCAAGATTGTTTCTCTCCAGATAGAACCCATACTGGCCCAGAAGAGAATGACACCTCATTGTGTCCTGGCAAGAGCTCCCACTCCTGGCCAATGGAGAGTGATAGCCCAGTCTCTTACCTGACCAAGGACCACCCAAGCTTGCCCAAAGTAGGAGTTACTAAAGCCCTGTCTCTGAATACTGAGAGGGCCTTATAGCATAATTTGAAGCCACTTTTACACTCATAGGTTCAATATAATTCAACAATTATTAAGCAGCTACTATGCGCCAGGCATCTTTTTTTTTTTTTTTTAGGTGCTTGCCATCGTTGAGTGTTTGTGCTAAACCAACTGATAAGTTTTTTCAAAGAAGCAAAGCTCAGTCTAGTGGGGGGAACAGAATCCTGGAAAACCCACAATGCATGTTTAGCTCTAGCTGATGGTTGCTTTGATTTGGGAGCTGGAAGACAGGGATTTAATATCAGTTGTGCTGGTTGTGGAACATAAGCAATGGCTAGGCTAGTTACTTAGCTACCACAGTGAGTGCTGAAGAACATTCATGTCTGTGGATTACTTCTAAATAAGAAATAGATGATAAATGGGGCGCCTGGGTGGCTCAGGGGGTTAAAGCCTCTGCCTTCGGCTCAGGTCATGATCCCAGGATCCTAGGATCGAGTCCCACATTGGGCTCTCTGCTCTGCAGGGAACCTACTTCCTCCTCTCTCTCTCTCTCTCTGCCTGCCTCTCTGCCTACTTGTGATCTCTGTCAAATAAATAAATAAAATCTTAAAAAAAAAAGAAATAGATGATAAATATATAAATTATGTGCGTCCACAGTAAGACACACACATAACTTCCATCCTTGCTTTCCATACCCACCACAAGAGCACTGCCTGCCACACTACCACCATCCATTTTGAAAAAACCCCAGGGATAACCTCTGTTTGCTTCTACTTCTGTACACATCAGTCAGCACAAAAAGCCCGGACACTCTGAGTCCACCACCAGCAAATAGATCACCATCCTCACAGGTCTTTGCAGAGCCTTGACTAAATCCATCTTCTACCCTTGCCAACAGCTGAAACCCTTCCACTGTGTTCTCCTCCACTATATATTCATGGAAAGATGAAGCTTTTGGGGAAGCTCCCCTTCCCCAAAGAGGTGTGATAGAGAAAACATCATCAAAGAGAGAACCTTGAAATATGGGTAGAAATTTTACAGTCAGAAATGGACGCCAAGAGTATTTCACACCACAGAAATAAGATGAATGGAGTACTGGAGATGCAAAAGCCGATGCTGGTGTACGATTTGGCCTTCGACATCAAATCTGAGCTCTAATGAAAGCTTCATGATGTCCTTTGTCAATGTACGAAAATGTCATTGTCATCTAAATCATTATATTCACATTAGAAACAGTATCAATGAATGAAACTGTACATGGCAGTAGAAAGAAGGCTAAAAATTGCAGCCAGGGCATACTGATAGCTCCATAGGGGTCAGACTACGTCACCCCTTGGCATCTTTGGATTGCCATCTGTCCCTCCAGCAATCACAGACAGCTTGCAAATATATACGCCATGCAGATAGCCTATTATACCTCCTGTACTATTAACTGTCTGAACAAGGTAAGAAATATTTTCACGCTTAATAAGACTTGCAAGTTTTAGTTCCTTGGTATATATTACTCCAATAAGAACTATGACTGTAAGCTCTTTATTTCTTTTGGGCTATCACACTTAGTTTGGGAATACTGCCTCAGTTGAAAGATCAGTTGCCTAGGTGGCCCCAGATGTCACAGGTGACTTCTTTGAGGTTTACGTATTATTACTTTAAATTTTTGCTTTTTTATTTTGGATGAATTTCTTTAGCTGTCAATCATGGTAGTATGTTTTCAAAAATAAGCCAATAAAATGCATAATAATAAAAAATTAAAATATGCATCTTTATTAGGGATTCAAATTGTGTAAGGAGACACCTGCAACTTATGACATTGTTTGTATTCAAAAGCAACAGGTCTGTGCAGGTATATTAAACTCCCACAAAGACGGCTTTAGTCATGAGGGTGAAAACACAAAAAGCATTCACCCAAACTCCAGGCAAGCCAGAGAGAGCTGACCATCTCAACATATTTTGGCAGTTAGATAGGGCACTATTTTTCTTTCTGTAAATTGGCTTATCCATACTTATACCCTCCACAATGTCTTGTACTTGCCCTTTGATGACTATTTTTGGAGCAAAAAAGGATGTTATAAATAAATAGGAGGTAGGAAAAAAAATATCTAAACCTAAGTATTTTCTCCTGCAGCTCCTTTTCCAGTCTCTGATCTTGGGCGTGGTTACCATTCAGAGAGGAGTGCAACATGGAAATCACTCACAGAGAAAAGATTCTGCCTGAATTAAATCAGTATTTCCATTTAAATGACTTTGCTATTACCTCCTCCTAAAAGATAATTGTCAAAGCATAAAAGATATGAATGAGAATGAAAAGAGAACCATTGTATTTATAATGGCCATTCTCTAGAAGTGGAACCAAAATTTTGGATACTATTTGTAACTTGTGCACGTGAATCAGAGAACTACAAAAAGTGCAAATGGAGCATTGGACTCTTTCTTTCATCGACCCCACCCCCAAATCTATTTCTTGGATGACATCATCGGCAAGTGGTCTCTTCCCTCCTCCTTTTCTCCTCCAACTCCTCCTCTTTCTCCTCTGTCTTCTTTCTCTTCCTAGTCTGCATCTTTTTACTATGTTAATTACTCACATCATAATTTTAGAAGTCCTTTAATATCATAAAAGAAGATAATTTCACCTATTAAAATGTCCAGTCTGTTTGAAGAGTCTAAATTCTTAAATATATAAAACATTTCATCCAGTCTCTTCCCACGTGAGGACCTTGCCTCAGTCGGGGAGGCTGCTGTGGTGAAGTGAGGGGCGTCTGACACCTCTTTGATTTCCCTGCCTTGCATCTCTTTCCCTTTATGCCCCAAACTTACAGGGTGAGGCTTCCCACCCTGTCAGGGTCGATGTGGGTGGGAAGGGGTTGAACACTGCAGTGGGGAGAGTGTGACGTGAGGAGCAACGTGGGGGCCCTGCCTTGATGCTCTCCCATGGGGATGGCTCTTGGCAGCTGATTTCTTCCCCTGTGGGAGAGAAGTTCCCCAGAGAACATCAGATGGCCACTGTCTGGACGTGGGGCCTGGGCAACATCTCCCTGCTATTCCCCCACTAAGATCCACCCCCAAACTCAGCCTTAGCACATGACAGTGTTTTTGCAGACTTGTTGGCTGAGGTGTCCTGCTCCTGGCAAGTGTCTTGAGTGGGATTCCCTTCAAAACAGACCCAGTTCCCACCCTCTGGGGCCACATCTGGCCTTCTTTTTACGCTGTAGTCTGTAGTCTGAAGAGCTCTTTCTCTCCCATCTCCCTCTGCTCTGCTATTGTGAGCCACACAGCCTGTTTCCTGCCTGGTGGCTGCGATAGTTTTGAGTCATCCTATAACTGGTGAAATATTTCTTTGGAAAGAGACTTGTGTTTTTTGTTTGTTTGTTTTCTTCAGCGCTCTTCTCTTATATTAACTGAGATGGTTTAATAACAAAGCCAATAAAAATGATTCCAATTATTAAAACATATTGCATGGAGCACTGGGTGTTATACATAAATAACGAATCTTGGAACACTACATCAAATACTAATGATGTATTCTGTGGTGACTAACATAACACAGTAAAAAATAAATAAATAAAACAGCAACAGTTCCAGAATGATTCTTCATCTCACAAAAATCATTCAAGATCCAGGCTTGAAAAGGTGGAATCTTAGCACGTTAAGCATATTGATTTGGTTTTTAGGCCTCTGTTCTCTTGTTTACCAGACGGCTGCCTCAGTTCCAGCCATCTCGTGTAGATACAGAATGTCTGGACAATGAAGGGCCCGTCCTCTAGTAATTTCTTTGTATTAGCAAGGAAAACTCTTTCCGAAACTCCTTCCCCCCCGGAGACGAGGATTTGATCCCATGTTGAGGAGGAACAGAGTTCCCATAATTGTACTAAACCCATAAATGTACAGTGGTTTACTCCTTTCCATGAGCACATGGAAGGGCAAACGTTTGAAGAAAATCTGTATTTATCAACGAGGAAGAAGGGAGGCAACTACTAGTGTCCTCTGGGCTTGATCAGATTACTCTGAATTATTACTATATATACTCTGAATTATATCTGAATTATTCAGATAACTTTTTTAAAAAAACCTTTAAATTCCCTACCCCAGCCCCCATCTTTGTTCATGTTAAACTGTTTTTGACAGAAGAGGGGACTTCATGAAATGATGCTATTCTAAGCACCTTCATCACAGTGCGGGCCGAACTTTGAAAATCACTAGGATCTATAATTCGTATTAGGTTTTCCTGATTTTGTCATTTATCAAATGTTTCTGACTAATGAGCTCTCTTTTAGTATTGTTGGGGCTAATGGGGCCAAAGATGGTGACTGGAACGTCCAGGTAACTTCGTTGCTATCTGTGGTTTGGTCCTTCTGAGACTCCTAGAACGTCAACTCAAATCATCACCTTCCAGGCCCATTTCCTCATCTTCTCTGTCATTTCCATCTTGCCCATCAACCTGCCTGTCTTAATTTTTATGTACTGGGAACCTAATAGTTCCTCTTCTGCTGAAATCAGCTGGTGTTAATTTTCATATAATTGCCCTTGCTCTGGTCAAGGTTCTGGCCCTGCAACTTCATTGCGAAGCATGGGGCTTCCTCTGTTGTCTTCATTGCTGCTGCTGACCCCCTCTGCTATGCTGTTCCTCTTCCACTTACCTGCAAGAGGGTAATTTCTCAGAAGGCTCCAGACAACAGCTCTGGATTCCTTTCCAATGCCAGATTGCCATTTTGATCCCATGGGCTCTCTCATTATCCAAATAACAGAGCCAATATAGTTATTTCTCTTTTTTTCCCCTTTTCATTTTATTTTTAAATTATTTTTTATTAATTTTTAAATTTTAATTCCAGTATAGTTAACATGCAGTGTTCTATTAATTTTTGTGTACAATACAGTAATTCAACAATTCTATCCATTAGTCAGTACTCATCACGGTGTGTATCTTTAATGCCCTTCACCTATTTTACCCATTCCCACCCTCCTCCCCTCTGGTAACCATCAGTTTGTTCTCTTTGTTAAGAATCTGTTTCTTGGTTTGTTTTCCTGTTTTTTGCTTTTTGTCTTTTCCTTGGTTTATTTGCTTTGTTCTTAAATTCCACACGAGTAAAATCATATGGTATTTGTCTTTCTCTGACTTATTTTGCTTAGCATTATGCCCTCTAGCTCCATCCAATTTGTTGCATGTAGCAAGATTTCATTCTTTTTATGGCTGAGTAATATTCCATTGCACATACATCACAACTTCTTTATCCATTCATCTATTGATGGATATTTGGGTTGCTCTCATAATTTGGTTATTGTAAATTGCAATACAAATAGGAGTGTATGTATTCCTTTGAATTAATGTTTGTTTTTCTTTCTTTCTTTTTTTCTCCCGGTAAATACCTAGTAGTACAATTACTGGATCATAGGGTACTTCCTTTTTTAAATTTTTGAGGACTCTCCATATCATTTTTCGTAGTGGCTGCATTAGTTTGCATTCCTGACAACAGTGTGTGAGGGGCCCTATTGCTCTAGAATTTCCCCAACACTTGTTGTTTCTTGTGTATTTTATTTTAGCCATTCTTAACAGTGTGAGATGATAGCTCATTGTAGTTTTTATTTGCATATCCTTGATGATGATTGATCACCAAAAGATGATGCATCTGTTGGTCAACTGGATGTCTTCTTTGGAAAAATGTCTGTTCAAGTCTTATGCCCTTTTTAAATTTGGATTATGTGTTTTTTGGGTGTTGAGTTCTAACAGTTCTTTAAATGTACTGGATACTAACCCTTTATCCAATATGTCATTTGCAAATATCTTCTCCCATTTCATAGGCTGCCTTTTACTTTTGTTGATTGTTTCCTTTGCTTTGGAGAAACTTTTCATTTTAATGTAGTCCCAATAGATTATTTTTGTTTTGTTTCCCTTGACTCAGGAGATATATCTAGAAAAATGTGCCGCATCCCATGTAAGAGACATCACTGCCTTTGCTCTTTGCTAGGATTTTTATGGTTTCAGACCTCACATGTAGGTCTTTAATTCAGTTTCTATTTATATTTGTGCATGGCATTAAGACAGTGGTCTTGTTTCAGTCTTTTGCATGTAGCTGTCCAGTTTTTCCCATACCATTTGTTGAAGAGACTTTTTCCCATTGGATATGGGAAGACTAGTTGACCATACAATTGTGGGTTTATTTCTAGGTTTACTGTTCTGTTCTATTATCTAACTATCTATTTTTGTGCGAGTACCATTGTGTTTTGATTATTACAACTTTGTAACATAACTTGAAGTCTGGAATGGTGATACCTCCAGATGTGTGCTTGTATGTGTGTGTGCTTTCAAGACTGCTTTGGCTATTCAAGGTCTTTTGTCGGTCCACACAAATTTTAGGCTTGTTGTTCCAGTTCTGTGAAAATGTTGTTGGTATTTCGGTAAGGGTTATATTAAATGTGTAGATTGCTTTGGGTAGTATAGACATTTTAATAATACTGGTTCTTCTAATCCTTAAGCATAGAACATGTTTCCATTTCTTTGTGTTGTCTTCAATTTCTTTCATCAATGTTTTATAGTTTTCAGAGTATAGGCCTCCCACCACTTTGGTTAAGTTTATTCCTAGGTACTCTATTATTTTTCAAGCAATCATAAGTGGGATTTTTTCCTTTAATTTCTCTTTCTTCTGCCTCATAATTATTGTATAGAAATGCAACAGATTTCTGTACATTAATTTTGTATCCTGCAACTTTATTGAATTCTTTTATCAGTTCTATTAGGTTTTTGGTGAAGTCTGCCAGGTTTTCCATGTATATTATCCTATCATCTGCAAATAATGACTTTTACTTCTTCTTTACCAATTTGGATGTCTTTTGTTTCTTTCTTCTTGTCTGGTTGCTGTGGTTAGGACTTCTAGTACTATTTTGAATGGAAGTGGTAAGAGTGGACATCCTTGTCTTGTTCCTGACCTTACGAGAAAAGCTCTTAGTTTTTTTATCATTGAGTATGATGTGCCTTGTGGGTTTTTCATAGATAGCCTTCATTATGTTGAGGTATGTTCCCTCTAAACCTACTTTGTTGACATTTTTATCATAAATTGATGTACTTGGTCAAGTGTTTTTTTTCTGCTTCTATTCAAATGACCATATGGTTTTTATCCTTTCTCTTAGTGATGCAATGTATCACACACTGACTGATTTGGGAATACTGAACCATGCTTGCATCTCAGGAATAAATCCCAGTTGACTGGTAAATGATTTTTGTAATTTATTATTGGATTATTGGATTCACTTTGCTAGTATTTTGTTGAGGATTTTTACATCTGTGTTTACCAGATATAATGGCTTATTGTTCTTTTTTTGTGTGTGGTGTTTTTATCTGGCTTTGGTATCAGGATAATGCTGGCCTCAAAGAATGAGTTTGGAAGTTTTTCTGTCTCTTTTATTTTTTTGGAATAGTTTGAAAAAACACTCTAGGGGAATTGATGTTTTAATGAAAACTAGGTTTAATGCTCTGGAAGAGCATTATTAAAAATTGTTGAATTACTTGTGAGAAAGAAAATGGCAGAAGATGGAAAGAATTAAAAAAAAAAAACAGTCAAGAAAGTATCTATATTCAGGTAACTCTAAATCCCCTTCTCTCTAAAGAAAGCAGAACTGGAGGGGCACCTGGGTGACTCAGTTGGTTAAGCATCTGCCTTCAGCTCAGGTCATGATCCTGGAGTCCCGGGATCAAGTCCCACATCAGGGCCCCAGCTCCATGGGGAGTCTGCTTCTCCTTCTGACCTTCTCTCCTCTCATGTTCTCTCTTACTCTCTCTCTCTCAAAAAAATAAAGTCTTAAAAAAAAAAAAAAAAAAGAAAGCAGAACTTGGGGGCAGATGCTGTATTTCTAAGGCTGTGTGGTGAAGAAATGCAAAAAGCAGGCCCACATGTGAAGTGAAGGTCTGGCTCCTCAACAAAAAGTTAGCAATGAAATCAACATTTACACAGTTCATGTTAACAGGTTTAATGTTCACATGTGTCCTATTTATGATTTTCTGTTTGAACCAGCTTTTGCAGTTGCCTGACCACCTACCCCCCCATTGCTGACTTTGTAACAATAGAGCGTGTCCATTATCATAATGTTCCCTTACCTCAACTTGTAGAGTCAGAAAACAAAAGGAAAACAAAAGCAAATCAAAATAAAACAAAAATCAGAGGCAGAACACAAAACAAAATCCCTTCTCAATTTGACTTCTCCCTTAAGGCATCCTCCTATATCTGTTTTTTGTTGCTCATGCTTGGAATTCTTACGTATGTTAGTCTATTATGTCTCCTTGAAGGTCACTGTGGGCTGGGGTCCACAGGTGTAAACACCATCAAATTAAAACTCAACAGCTTCTCACAATCTTCTTTCATCATGTTATTTTCTGGAGTACTGAAAGATGCCCACCATTTTCCCTATTTGTTTTCCCTCTTCTTCCCTCTTGTTCAGTGATGCCTTTATTGACCCAACTTGCCAACATGCTTTGCTTTATCCTCTTCTTCTCCTTCTGCTTTCAAGTCTTTGATTCATGCGTCTTACTTCAGCTCACACTTTTAGGGTGGTGCCAACGGTGTCTGGGTGTCCCCAGCTCAGAGCAGCACACATGGCCATGGCCACTGGCAGGGGACCAAAAAACGCTGTGAATAAATGGCTAACTTTCAATTCTATTTCAATTCTGACATTTCTCCAGGCTCCCAATGTACATACTGTGGGCTAGCACAGGGCAGTGGCCAATGGGGTGGGCTACAAGGTCAGACTTTGGCTCCAACGCTAGCAAGTTGTGTGGCTCTGAGAAACTTACTCAACTAAGACTCTCTTCCATTATCTAGGTCCCATTAGTGAATAATAAAATATCAGAGATCATTAAAAATGATAAACATTATGCTATAAAAAAGATGATGACCGTCAAGTACCCAGCTCCAAGAAAACCCTCCATAAATGGTAACTTGTATAACTGCTGATCAGATACCACCTCACTGATGTCACCTTTAATTTGGCCAAAACTTAATCCATTACCTTAAATTCAAAGTGTTTCTCCTCCCCAGTGCCCCACTTTAGTAACAAAATGACCACAGCTTTAGTTACTGAGACCAACAATCAATTTCTGAGTCTTTTTCTACTTCCTAAACAATCCTCACATCCAATCAGTTGCCAAATCCTTCCCACCATCCCCTGCAATACCTAAAAATTACCTAAAAAAAATACCTAAAGCTAAGCTGTGTTCCTTATTTTCACATAGGCACCGACCTACTTTGGCCTCTCATCATCTTTCATCTGTACCCCTGCAGTGGGCTCCTCACTGAGATATTGTACATGGACTGCCTTGCAGAGTACTGGCCCATCATAGTTCTCCTTTATTTCTAAAATACCCTTATAGGGTTGCCAATTATGTTCCTACACAATAGCGTCTTTAAATGGCTCAGAAACTTTCAGTGGCTCTTTACTTACTGAGGAACCAAATCCAGGCTTCTAAGCGCCAAATGATCTGATGTCACCCCATTGCAGGCAGGCACCTGTGCGGCCCTGCATGTGGCTCCTTCCCACGTCTCCAGTACTCGAGTCACTGGGTTCCCTTGGCATAAATAGGCTTTGCTTCCATTTCTGACCATGAAAAGTCCTAACTATATTTCAAGATGTGTCACTTTCCTGATGTTTTCCCTAATAAGTTTTTTTTTGGTATTAAGAGTTTTGTTCTCCATTCCATGATATTTCCTCATAATTATCATAAAAGATGTATTTTCTGTATTTAATAATTATTGTATTTTTATTCATATATAAAATATCTATACAAGTTAATACCAAACTGAACGATAAGCACCACAGAAATTTTTCAAAAGTAGTTTTAAGCATAGAAATTTGAGGAGGGGTGACTGGGTGGTTCAGTTGGTTAAACATCCGACTGGTGATATTGGTGCAGCTTATGACCCCAGGTGGTGGGACTGAGTCTTGTGGAGGCAGGCTGCCATGCTCAGTGCAGTCTGCTTGAGACTGTCTCTCCCTCTCCCTCTGCCCCTTCCTCTGCTGGTGTATGTGCGTGCCCTCTCTCTCAAATAAATTAATCTTTGAAAAATCAAGAGATACATAGATATACAGACTTATCTACCTCTTCTAATAAACCACATTCTCATTACAGATTTTACTTATCTTGATTTTACTTAAATCAAGATAAGTAAATCTTGGTGGATGGGTTAAAAAATAAATGAATAAATGGTTGAAAGTATTCCACTATATATAAATGTAATCCTAAGTAATGGTATTTTGAAATGTGTTGTAAAATGTATGGCAGGAAGTACCCAAAAAAGGTGTGAGCCAGCACTGGCTCATTTATTATGTCTTCTTATAATTTAAACCTTTTGTTGAAAAGTCAAGATCAGACTTCCACTGAGTCTGACTTAGGCTCACTTTGTACTAGATTACTCACATATTCCTGCTACAGGCAAAAGGCATGAAGCAATGCCTATTAGAGAATTATCCTATGTCCTTTCATCTCTCCACTTGGGACATCCACTGTCTTAGGACTTTCAGTCCTGCTGGGTTTGTGATAGTTTCTTCCACTCTGTATAAGCCCTTCAGGTACTTAGTCTAGAGATGGTCCATGAGGCAATTTTATTTGACCTTTCCTTTAGGTATAGACCCTTGCTTTTCCATACTGCATTTGTAGGACATGCAAACTGTGTCAACTCAAATTTTCAGAGACCAAATTCTCTCCGAGAACTTGATATTCTTTCCTTAGCAGATATGTGGAATCTATTGACATGATCTAAGTCTCTGGTGAGAATATCAACAGCCTGGTATTACAGAATAGTCTCTCTATCATATACAACATAGGACAAGTAGATTAGAAACCACTCTGAGGGGGCACCTGGGTGGCTCAGTGGGTTAAGCTTCTGCCTTCGGCTCAGGTCATGATCTCAGGGTCCTGGAATCAAGCCCCACATCAGGCTCTCTGCTCAGCGGGGAGCCTGCTTCCCCCCTCCCTCTCTGCCTGCCTCTCTGCCTACTTGTGATCTCTGTCAAATAAATAAATAAAATCTTAAAAAAAAATAAAAAGAAAAAAGAAACCACTCTGAGAAGAGAAAAGTAAGCAACGCTTTGATTATTTGTTTACCAAAAGCCATGTAGACAAGAAGCGTCAAAATTCTCATTTTGATCCCTGCAGAAGAATGGTCTAACTTTCATTTGTATCCGTCGTTCAGAAAATATTCAATACATGATTAAAGTATATGGATACAAATACATGTACATGGGTAGATTTTCTATTTCTAGCCATTCTCTTTATGGATACCAACATACGATGAGGTCTGCAAGGTGCTGCCAGAGAACTACGAACTTTCAATACCCATTTCACACAAGAGTCTTTTAAAGCCATCTCCAACCTACTCTCAGGCTCCTCTCACCATGCTTCATTGCACCTTTATTTTAGTATTCACCACCTCATTATGCATTAATCATCTGACTCTCCACTCCCAGAACACTTGAGTGTGTACAGGATGAAAACAGCTTATATTTTACCTAAGTCTATGTTCTGCTGTTATTAAAATCCCCACCACAGACTCATCTGTACTGAAATGTCTGTGGAATGACTACCCCAAAAAGGAAGGGCTTGATTTCATTTAAATGACTGCACTCCAAGTTGGAAAATAACTGCTTATTCTGTATCCTGACAATTGTTCCAGAACCCTCAAATGGCTGATTCATATTTGTGGCACATGCTGGACACCTGTGGAAGATGCAGTCCTTTTCCTGCTGTGACTAACTCATATCCTGAGCTAATGGATGTTCTGTTGGGGAAAGGGTCTCAAAATATTCCAACCTGGAACAGTATTGTTTGAAGTATGGCAGGTCCCACATTTTATACTAACTGACAAACGAAATCTGACTTTGCACTGAGATTCTATCTTTGAGGAGGACATCGCTTTGGGGAGCTCTTTTGGTCATGCAGATGGACGGTAGGCAGGTAAGAACCTTGTAGGTACTTCAGTTGAGGACTTTAAGTGTTGTTTAGTAATATGGACTGAGTATATTTTTAGGATGATACCTATGCAGAGGATGAAAGTGCTCTATGCTTGTGATAGATGTCCATAATTGGTGCAAAGAGTTCTAAAAAAATCTCGGTTGAAGGTATAGAGTGAGTTGGGTAATGAGGGTGGCCTGATCCTTTCCTGAACTCGTCTTAAACAAAAACCTATGACCAGAAATTGGACTGAGTTTGGATATTAGATATTAGATATTAGATATTAGATAGTTGGAGACCCAGGAGGTTAAGACAATAAGCTAAATGGAAAATCTCTTTGTATATTGTGATGGTCTTTTCAATGAACTGAATACTTATGTCTCTCCCAGATTCATATGTTGAAATCTTAACCCCCAATGTGATGGTACTTGAGGGGGGCCTCTGAGAGGTGAATTAGACCATGAGGGTGGAGCCCTCCTGAATGGGATTAGTGCCCTTAACAGGAGACCCAAGGAAGCTCACTCCCCCTCTCTCTGCCATGAGAATAAAAAAAGAAGTTGGCCATCTATGAACCAGGAAGAGGTGTCTCACCAGAAACCAACCATGATGGCTCTCTAATCTTGGACTTTGAGTCTTTAAAATTATGAGAAATGAATTTCTGTTTTTTCATAAGTCACATGGTCTGTGGTGCTTTGTTCCAGAGGCCCAAAGGGATCGAGAACACTCCTATCTAGGCTACCGCGTCTAGCATGTTCCTTGTGGGGTGGGGTGGGGTGGGGATTCACTCAGAGAAGTGAATGTCCTCCACCAGAGGCAGAAAAGGAACTGAGTTTTTACATGGGGAAGGGATTTCTTCTTCCTCCTTGACACAGGGGCAGTGCCAGACAGATTCAGGGGAGTGGCAAAGAGGCACATGGTGCATTCCCCTTCCCCCACCCTATGAGGCTGCTGAGAAGACTGCATAGGCTCCCAGCCAGCCAGAAGACTGCTTCTGAGAGCGGGTATATGCCCTTCCTCATGGGATTTCCCAACACTTTATAACAATCAGTGCTCTGGGAACTTGAAAGCGGGGCTTCTGATTGTAACCTGGAGTCACCCAGATGACACATTTCTGGGCATTATCAGCAGCAACAGTGGCCTGGAGACAGGAGGAGTCCAAGGGCTAGCCCGGGAGGACACGGTCCACAGCCCAGGCAGGGAGGTCCCATGTGCAATGCTCCGGAGGACTTAGGGTCCCTGAGTGGGCTGACCTTCAGCAGGTGAGGATATGGAAATTCTTAAATGGCAGGATGCTTTGGACATATAACACAGTGGAATTCTATGTTGTCATCATTAGCTATGGAGGAAGGTGACATTATTTACTGTTTCTCTTTGTCCTGAGGTCCTCAATTTTATATCATGGCTGTTAGGACTAGAAGTATCTTAAGTATGTGAAATAATATTTACCGTCTCTGAAGAGTTATTCTAGGGAAATAATTCAGCTACTGGAAATGGCTGGTTTCTCTGTCCAGAAAAACTATGCTTTTAAAGATTTCTTTTTTTCTAGGGGATAACCTACAGGTCTGTTTTGTAGCTAAGGGTCTCTCTTCTACATACACATTTAAATACAAAGCTTTAGGCTGATGTGGGACCTGACTTTTCTCTTTGCACTTAGTTGATTGTCTGGTAAGCAAACAATCACCAGGGTCCTGGGACTTCAGATTGAAACAACAGATGGAGAGCTGAAGAGGAAACTGTTTCCCTCCTGCTTCTACTATGATAATACAAAGGAGAAAATTGGTTTTCTTTAACGTGATCCCAAACACCATATATCAACACATTATCAAGTGAAAAAAATCTCTTTTATGTTGCACTCTGAAAAAGTTTTAATATTAATACAGAAATGAAAAAAAAAAACACCACTTTGAGTTATAAAAGAAAAATAAACGTAAATAAAAAATTTCTCCAGGATGCAGCACAGTGTCCAAGTTGTCTTTAAAACTACATAACAGGTAATATTATTAGAATTGAAGAGAATCACTAGAAATATCATTTTGGGGGGTGACTTTAATGTGGTATTAACAAGTTTGGCTTTTGACATAGATAATATTTTTATGGCTTTGATTTTCTTTAAGGACAAAAAATCAACTGGCTGCTTTAAAACACAAAAGGGCACTATGAAAATCAAGTAACTAAGTGTTAATAAGAAAGACCTCATTTCCAGTAGGTCGGTATTCCAAAGGCCAGTATTCTCTTGGTTTCCCTAAGGCATCCCATCAGGGAACAGGTTTGAGTTTTATTAGCTCAAGAAAACAATTCTCTGTAAATACAAGCATTTAGACTCGTAAAAGGTGCTTATAAAAACAGACAGAGGATGCCAGAAATTACACACGTTCTGGAACTATAAACACACACACACACACACACACACACACACACACACACACACTATTTAAAAAGGCATCCCACAGGATATTTTATAACATTTATCTAGCTCAAAACAGCTTTATTTTTAGCCTATTCTTCCCATCTAAGGGTAGACTTTGGGGAAAAGAAAGTAAATAATGGAAAAAAGTAATGAAAGTTTGAGGCTTAAAGACTAGACCTAAGAGGAGCTTGGAAGCAGGAGAATATTTATAAATTATAGGGTAGAGAATATTTATTATTACAGGGTGGAAAATTTGAGAGATAGGGAAAGGGGGTAACAAAGATGTCCACATAAAATATGAGGTAAACAAATAGATGTTAAATTAATTAAACAAGGAGGCTATTATACTGAGGTGTCATTTGACTAATCTTGAATACCATGGTGGCTTACATAAGCCAACCAACACCTAAGCCCAAAAATGCCAAAAGATTTTCAAATCAAAATGCTAAGGAAAACCAATCACAAACAGCCAACAAAGCTTTAAGGTATAGCCAAGTGATAGTTTTCTTCCATTTTTCCTTCCCAGTGACTGATGTCAGTAGAGTGTTACTAACCACTTCCAATATGGCGCTGCCCTAATGGAACGGATTTTCACTCAAACTTTTAAATTTCTTAATATGCCTTGGTTTATCCTTTAACATTAGAAATTAGTGTTCTATTTTTTTTATGTACAACACATAGAATCTCTTTAGTAGGAAAAATCATCAAAGTAGATCTAATAATCCCTTTACACTTATTTAAGCAAAAACATTTAAATTTTAGCACAGATACAGGTATCATCCCAAACAGGCATTACTGGGAAGTATGTTTAAAATTTTCGCCTTCTCGGGGCACCTGGGTGGCTCAGTGGGTTAAAGCCTCTACCTTTGGCTCAGGTCATGGTCCCAGGATCCTGGGATCGAGCCCCACATTGGGCTCTTTGCTCAGCAGGGAGCCTGCTTCCCTCTCTCCCTCTGCCTGTCTCTCTGCCTACTTGTGATCTCTGTCTGTCAAATAAATAAGTAAAATCTTAAAAAAAAATTTTTTTTCACCTTCTCTAGAGGGGTTCCCTCTCCTACCAGACCAGAAATGCTTATTGCAATTTTTAGGAACAGAATCAAAGCTTCACAAGTTACAAGAAAGAGAATTAAAAAAAAAACACACACAAAAACACATTTTGCCTTAAGACTGTAGCTGGGTTATGGACATTGGAGAGGTATATGCTATGGGAGTACAGTGAAATGTGTAAGCCTGATGATTCACAGATCTGTACCCCTGAAGCAAATAATACATCATATGTTAATTTAAAATAAATAATTAATTAGTTAAAAAGACTGTCATCTTTGTTACTTTAGTGCAGTCTTTGATAAGAACATGGAACTCACCAAAGAGCTGGTTAAAAATGCTGTCTCTCAGAGTCCATCCCCAAACCAGTCACACAAAATCTGCATCTAGCAAGATCCTTGGTTCCCATGATCCTGAGTTTATGAAGCACTCATGTAAACAACTGTTCTAAGAACTGTGTTTGTTTAGGTGTCGGTTATGACAACTTGCCTTGTGGTTATGCTTATGTAACTGGATAACCTTCGTTTGTACTTTTCTTTCATTAATTATTACCAGGACTCTCACTACTGTACATAGTATTTGTGATGGGCATTAAAAACTATGTAAGAATCAGAACTCAAAGGAGAGAAAAAGTAAATAGCCTCACGTTAAAATGCATTTGACTAGAAATTCTGTCTCCAGCTTTCATCATCTTATCATGAAAGAGGAACACGTAGCCGAGTCTCTACAAGACAACACAGGAAACTTTGATAATGTGGTGCTCTGTCCACGAATCTGAACTTTATGATAATAAGGCCTTACTCAGTGAAAGCCCTTGGCATTTCACGTTGTCTTGCTGAGAGGTGATTGGAGTTATTCTTTAAAGGAGTCATTACTCGCAGCCCTTCTGTCATGTTTTCTCAGAAAATGTTAAAGGTCATTTCACTTTCTTAAGAAAAAATATCTAACATTTAATGAGTCACAGACATATCATTCTATTTGGTTTCTATTTGTAGTAGGCAAAGATCAAAACCAAAGTTTTAACCCAGGATGTGTCAGGAGATTAGAATAACTGAGCCAGAGCCATGTCTGGCAAGAAGATTCAAGATGGCAGGAATCGCACACCACCGCCAAAGTTGTCTTAAGGAGGAAGTGTAGGCTAGCAAAGGTGAGCGTTGGATCCAAGGATGGATGGGAATGGAGAGCCAAGATAAAATCTCTGGCTTCAAGGATTTCCCATTTAATTAAATTTCCTCCAAATTCACGGGTTGATGAACAAGCCCATTTGTGGACAGTTAATGGATGAATCATCTAATTTCTAGAAATTCAGTGGACACCTGAATCTTGTGCCAAATAATTATTTCATCTTCCATTTTTCTCCTGTCCATTAATTTCCCCTTTACATACTAAGAACTGAGCTTGAGGCTGGAGTACTGAAAAATTTAAAAAAAAAAAAAAAAAAAGACATCTTAAGAAATCCTCCCCCATTTAGAACTCTGGTGTCCCATAAGCTTCTGCCCTTGGTCACATTTATTCTCATTCCATAGGATTTTCTCGTGGGTATTATATATCACCTCTGTATTGCTGATACTTAGCTCTTCATTTTAAAATTTCACCTCACTTCTGAGCTCCAGATTCATACTTCTGAATGCCTCTGGACATTACCAAGGAATAGTTTTGAAGTCAGCTCAAAATCATCAAGGCAAATACATTTTACATCCTCATGAAGCAGATTTTCTTCCTGAAATTCAATTCTCTTTTAATGGAATGATGATGCCTTACATTCAAACATAAGCACAGAAGCATTCTGGATTTATCTCACCTCTCACTTATTCCCCAACCAGGGTTGGCTTCAAGGACACATGACCCCATGCAGGTGCACAGAATCTTATGCTTGGTTTAATCTCAATCTTATGCTTGGTTGTCACCTTAAAAGTCCTCATAATTTTCTAACCACACACACCACATATTCATTTTGAATTGGGCCCTGTAAGTTATATGGCAATCTATCTCCCAATCCTATAGAGTCTGTCCTTAGTCCTGCTTCCCTATAATCTGCCTCTATATGTTTTAGGTAGAATTATTGCCCTAAATCAAATCTGGGCAGTTAGTATCTCCATTATTACACTTTTTAAAGGCAAAAATTCTGCTATCAATTTTCCTAAAGAATAAAGGTAAAATAGGTGTCTTTGGACCTTGACTGCCATGAGGTTGCCGGCATAAATCCCCGTGCGTCTCTCCCTCCACCCACGTTAGCTTTCATGCGTTTGTGTCAGTATCACAAGGACCTGAAGTCACTTCCTCCATTCCGTAACTGACAAACTTTACTCATCCTTCATGGTTCAAGTTTACTGACATGGTGCATGGGCCTTCCTTTGCCTTTCATCACCTCTCCAGATGGTCCCACACCCTGCACGCAGGTCAAGATAGTGACATGGGAAGTGATTACCGGCTGATTTACAGAGGACCCCAGGGGGAAGGAGTATAGCTCTCTCCCAGTCCTTGGTTTCTCCTGGCATCGTGATGATGAGAAAGTGTCAGACAACATGAGCGTTTAGTTCGTTAGCGAAATCGTTGGCTTTCACCCAAGGCAGCGGGAGAAAAAAACAAACTGCATGTTCCCTCAAGTGCAGAAAGCTAGAATTTTCAGTTAAATCCCCAGTCCTTCCTTTCTTCACTTCATTCTTCCTTGCACCACAAAACTCATGTGTCTTCCTTTCCAGAACACCCTGATGGCTGCGCTAACTCATCCACTTTTGTTCATGGTCTACTTCATTTTCACGGCTGCTTTTCTTCACCAAGCTGCTGGTCTCACAAGAAGCCGGATTGCCAGGCATTCAGGGAGGGGGTACACAGGACACATGCAGACCCGTGTCAGGAGGAGGTAGCCCACTAGGTTACACTCCAGCTGTGTGCATGCCTTAGTTTATCTCTTTGTGGCTACAGGTCTGACAATCCACAAAAATGCCCTCTCCTTTTCCCCTTCTCTCTGTGAGGATCCAGGGGCCGAACACGTGCACCTGAATTCATGACGTGACGCAATGCTTGTTCTACAAACTGGTCCCGAACTAAAAACAAATGGTGAAATCCTTGACAACATGGGCTATTTCAACATGTCTGCTATTTCTGAATCTTTTCACATCTATTTCAGAAAATAGGCTGCAAAATGTTTGGTCAGTGTGATGCAGAAAGGATTAGCATTTACCTACATTCTTGGGTCTCTATCTTAGATACTTAACTGCACTCAGTTTTTCGGCATCTCACCATTTCACTTAAAAGTTATGATTTTTGCAATGGAATTAGAAACCATCTCTACTAGAGAAAAGACTGAAGATGAGTAAAAATATATAACTGAACATCACCAAACAGGTATCAATGATTGAAACATCTTTTTGGACTTGATTTTCTAGCAATTTAGTTCTAGAAGTTTCTTTGTCGTAAGGATTTATTTACTTGTGAAAGAGAAAGTGAGAGAGCGCGTGCACTCATGGGTGGGGGTGGGGAGGAGGGAGAGAGAGAACCCACAAGCAGGTTCCCCAGTGAGCGCAGAGACAGATGTGGGGCTGGAGCCCATAGTGGGGCTTGATCCCATGACCCTGAGCTCACCACATGAGCTGGAACCAAGAATCAGTGACTTAACCGACTGAGCCATTCAGGCGCCCCAGTTCTATAGTTTTTTAAATTGTATCAGTTATATCCTAATTTCCAAATGTGTCTAACTATAAGTGGAACCATTCACTGGACATTTATTAAGTTCACACCAACTATTTTGCTTGGTCCAGAGACACGTGACTCAGTAATCTAAAAAAGGGAGAGATATATTAACAAATAAATTGTACAACAATAGAAAGTGTGTATAGGTATCAAACGTGCTAGAGACAAACATGCCACTGACCCAGCAATTTCATTTGCAGGCACTGATAATAAAGAAGTAACTTAAGAAATGAACCAGTACTTGGCTGTAATAGTTTTGATAGATTTGATAGAGTCTATTAGATAGAAATCGATTTGATTTGATTTGAAAAGATTTGGAATAAAACCTACTACATGGCTATCCAAGCAAGATAATCCAGCCTCTAAAAACGATGTATCCATACGTCTTGTTCGGGGAAGAAGTGAGTTGTGTTCTTTCCTTGATGGCTGGCTGTATTCCCATGGTGGGTTTTGAGTTACTAACATGTTTAAGACTATGAACACAATACAAATATTTAAAAATCATTTTCTCTATATATAATTGCATAACACATTTCAAGCATGATCAGTTGTCAAGTTTATTGTACTGTGTCCTTTCAACTGTCTACAATATAAAAATTTCCTCATCTTTAAATGTCACAGCGTGACCTCAAAAAACAATGCTGCATGAATGTACAGTGACAGTTGCGCATGGGAGTTGGCATTTTAGGCACATGCACAGGAAATATTAAAACAAACCTCTAAAGTAGCCATTTGCTTAGACGCTGATCTCCCTTCTGCATGAGTTGCAAAAGCACACCACGCTCCTCAAAAAGTCAAATGCAATGGTATTTCTATGGAATTCATTCAAATACTTTTTGCATTGCAGCAATGAAAAGAATGTGTTCTAATGGTTGTGTCACATAATGTGAACAGAAATCAATCAAATTTCCCTAAAAGCATGGCAAGCAAACAAACAAAACCGTGCATCTCATTAATTCCCACTAATAAAACCAATTCCCTCATGAAAGGGGGCTGTTTCCCTGTACAGAAGCATCATGGTCATCACACCCTGGAAGTGTGTTTTCTCAGCATGGGGAATACTGCAGTGCTTTTCCTCAAATATTAGTCCATTTATTTTCCTTGTATAATAAAAGTGACACTGGAAGCTTAATGATGTGAAACCCTGCAGACGAAATGAAGCTACTATCCTCTTTCTGCTGACAAGACCACAGTAATGCAATGTGAAAAATTAGAAAAGAGAGGACTAGAGTCTCGGATGGAAATTCAGCGTATGATGCATCTTAACCAGCAGGGGCTCCACATCAGTAGGTAGTACACAGAAGTGTATGGAGTTATTTAGTTGATGGGTTAAGAAGTTTCAAGATGTTTATTATCAAGGGACAAACTAGGTTGAGTTATACTACATTTCTGTACCATAACATACCTTGGATTTGCTTTTATCTTTTAATCCTGGATGTAAAAGCAAAATAAAAATATGCAATTGCGTAATTTTTATAGCACTACAGAATTTGTCTTCTTATGAACATGGCGCCACACTGGGCTTTAAAATAACACGCTTGTGAATTTCAGCAGAAGTGCATGTGTTAATTACATGGGAAATCTAAATATTCAAAGGTAAAATTTTTAGTAAGAAGGCTGTAAAATACTTATAAAATCTATAATGAAGTCTTTTAGTATGTTTATCGAAAACTTACTAGTTTGACTCAACTCAAAAATATTTACTTATGAAGTACAGTAATTTCATTATTATTAAATAAAGTTAGGAAGAGTAACTGTATTTTCAGAGTCTTCACCAATATATATCTATATAAATAATCACATCTTAAATCATCCCTAAAATCAAGAACAACACAAGGATGTCCACTGTTACTGCTTCTACTCAACATGGATGAAGAACAGGGAAATTAGGCAAGAGAAAGAAACAAAAGGCATCTAGATGAGAAAGGAATAAATAAGACTGTGGCTGTTCACAGATAATATCATCTTGCATAAAGAAAATTCTAGGAATCTACAAAACAACGTCTAGAACTGATAAGTTCAGCAAGGTTGTAAAACACACGATCAATGTACAAAAATCATTCACATTTCTAAACAGTAGCAATGAATGATTTCAAAAGGAAGTTAAGAACAAAATCCCACTTACGACAGCATCAAAAAATAGGAATAAATATAACAAAAGAAAGGCAAAAGTGAAAATGAAAAAAATTGCTGAAGGAAATCAAAGAAGATAAAAATAAATGCAAAGACACACCATGTTTACAGAATGGAAATTTTAATATTGTTAAGATGGCAATACTCCCAAAATTAATCAGTAGTTACAACACAATCTCAGCTCTTTTTTTTTTTCTTTTTTTGCAGAAATCCATAAGCAAATCCTAAAATTCACATGAAAAGAACAGGACAGGAATAGTCAAACAGTCAAAAAAGAACAAATGTGGAGAATTTATGCTTCCCAACTTCTGAACTTCTATAAGACTACAGTATTCATAACAATGACATACTGACATAAAGGTAGATGTATAAATAAATAGAAAAATAAGTCTTTGGGCAAACAGACAGCCAGATTGAAAAGAATGAAGTTGGTCTTCTTCCTTCATACTGAGTAAAAATTAACACATAATAGATCATAGACCTATGTGTAACAGCTAAAACTATGTAACTTTTAGAAGAAAATGCAGGAGTAAATCTTCAAGACTTTGGGTTAGGAAATGGTTTCTTAGATATTGCATCCAACATACGAGCAACAAAAGTTAAGCTAGATAATTGGACCTTACCAAAATTAAAAATATTTGTGCCTCAAAGATCTCCATTAAGAATGTAAAATAACAAGACATAAAGTGGGAGGAAATGTGTGCAAATCAACAGTATGAAGACCACTCAATTGAAAAATGGATATAAGTGGCACCTGGGTGGCTCAGTAGGTTAAGCCTCCGCCTTTGGCTCAGGTCACGATCACAGAGTCCTGGGATCGAGCCCTGCATGGGGCTCTCTGGTCAGGAAAGAGCCTGGTTCCCTCTATCTCTCTCCTTGCCTCTCTGCCTACATGTGCTCTCTCTCTCTGTGTCAAATAAATAAATAAAATCTTCAAAAAAATTTTTAAAGAAAAATGAACATAAAATCTAGGTAGACATTTCTACAGAAAAGATATACAAATGGCCAATAAGCCCATGAAGAGTTTCTCAACACTATTAGTCATTTAGGAAATGCAAGTCAAAACCACCATGAGATACTACTTCATATCTATTAAAATGGCTGAAATAAAATCAAAAGATACTAACAAGTGTTGGCAAGAATGCTGAGACATCTGAACCTTTCTTTGTTGTTTCTCGGAATATAAAATGGTACTTTCACTTTGGAAAACTGTCTGATAGGTCCTCAAATTATTCAATATAAAGTGAGCATATGATCCAACGATTCCAGTCCTCTGACTCTCCTATGATAAAGGAAAGAACAGCCCCACATAAAACTTGGTGGAATGTTCCTGTAGCGATACTCAGAAGAGCCGAAGGTTGGAGACCAACCAAATGCCCATCACCTGATGAATGGGAAACAAAGAGGTATGGTCTAGCCACCTAATGGAGTCTTATTCAGCCATAAACAGGAACGAAGTACTCATATGTGTACAAAATAAATGAACTTTGAAAACATTATGCTAACTTAAAGAAGTTCGTTCTAAAAAGATCACACATTGTATAAGTCTTTGGGCAAACAGACAGCCAGATTGAAAAGAATGAAGTTGGACATCTTCCTTCATAGTGAGTAAAAATTAACACACAATAGATCATAGACCTATGTGTAACAGCTAAAAGTACGTAACGTTTAGAAGAGTTATATAAAAGGTTTGGAAGAGGCAAATACATAGAGACCCAAAGCAGCTCTGGGGGCCAAGGGGGGGAGGAAAAGAGAAGGAGAGGTGATAGGTAATAGGTCCAACATTTCCTGGGGGGTTAATGAAGGTGTTCTAATATTCATGATGATAATTACACAACTGTGGGAATATACTAAAACTCACTGAAACGTCCATTTTTAAGCACAGATTTTATGGCATGTGAACTTAATCTCCACAAAGCTCTTATTAAAAAAATCATCTTCACAGCCATAGAACCACTTCCTCTTTGGCATGGAGGAGCGGCTAGAGTTGAAATTCTCATTTTCTGCTCATTGAAAAACGGTGTAAATTGAGCCAGCGATGTTTTGGCTGCCATTAGGAAGCATTTAGAATGAAGACTAACTACTTGCACAATGTTGTGAGCTGTGTTTGACATTTTCCTGCTTGCACAGAATCAATCTAATTATGCAGATGCCTCACTAGAGACGGAAGTGCCACGCTGATCGTCAGAGGGCCTTGCTTTTAATCATTTGTCCGACTACCGAACGATCACGCCAAGGAACTTAACCCGGCCATGGGAAAAGGGGGGATTTTCTTTTACCATTCCTACCTCGAAAAGGTGTTATGAATTTAAAATATGATCGACTTAGTGGCATGGCCCCCTTACATAAACACAGTAGCTGCTGTTGTTAATGGGGGGAGCTATCTCAGTGGGCCCCGTGCACATCGTCACTACCACCTAAAGTGAAGCTTTCATATGAAATACATATTTCTTGGGCAAGTATATTACCATAGCTACTTTGGAATATCAAAAGGAATGACAACATTCCAAATACCAAGAAGTTCACATTTCTGAATACGCAGGACACACACCGTATGTAAGTGCCACAGGAAACGTGGCAAGGGCACACTGCCAAATTCCCAGTACAAACTGTGCTCAAACCATGAGATTATTCTGCTAGCCTATCTACTTTAACTATTCTAAGGTGTATACTTCACAAATAAATCTAAGGAGAAATATAAGTAAGTCAAGCCTTGACATCATCCTTATGGAGGGAAATTTCTTGCATGTAAAATCAAGTTAAGGCAATTCTCAGTATGGCTAAAAAGTCTTCTCTCCAAGATAGAGTAATGATACTTCCGTGTTACTTAAGTTAACTTTAAGATAATATAATATCACTCCAAAACATCTACTGGTTTTTCTTCGATTTTTTTTTTTTCTGTGCCCCTTTCCTCTACCTCCAAACACACATGCAAATATAATTAAAAGAAAAAAAGAGGGGCGCCTGGGTGGCTCAGGGAGTTAAAGCCTCTGCCTTTAGCTCAGGTCATGATTTCAGGGTCCTGGGATTGAGCCCGCATCGGGCACTCTGCTCTGCGGGGAGCCTGCTTTCTCCTTTCTCTCTGCCTGCCTCTCTGCCTACTTGTGATCTCTGCCTGTCAAATAAATAAATAAAATCTTAAAAAAAAAAAAAAAAGAAAGCAAAAAAGAAAGGGACATCTGGGTGGCTCACTCATTAAGCATCTGACTTTGGCTCAGGTCATGATCCCAGGGTCCTGGGATCAAGCCCCGCAGCCCTGCATCGGGCTCTCCTGCTTCTCCCTCTCCCACTCCCCCTGCTTGTGTTCTCTCTCTCACTGTATCTCTCTCTGTCAAATAAAGAAAATCTTCAAAAAAAATCTTCAAAAAAAAAAAAAAAGAAGATATTTAGTTCCCTGCATCCTTCCTTAATAGGGCTTATTAAAATCATTGTGTGGATGAAGTCGCTGAGGCTGGGTCAGTCTAGGCAATTAGGCCATTGCAACAAGGTTCATAAACAGTGGAGAAAGAATTCAGCTCAGCATAATCTGATAGACCACACGTTTGATTTGTCCATTCTTTTTTTTTTTTTTAAAGATTTTGTTCATTTATTTGACAGACAGAGATCACAAGTAGGCAGAGAGGCAGGCAGAGAGAGAGGAGGAAGCAGGCTCCCTGCTGAACAGAGAGTCTGACGTGGGGCTCGATCCCAGGACCCTGGGATCATGACCTGAGCCGAAGTCAGAAGCTTTAACCCACTGAGCCACCCAGGTGCCCTATGATTTGTCCATTCTTAATGGCAACCATTTCCTGCTTCTTCTTACAGCAAAACTTTTCAAAAAGGCGCTACTGCCTTAGGTGGTCCATTCTTGGCCTTTCCCACGCTCCCCATCTCACTGAAATTGATCTTGACCAGGTCCTAATGACTTCCATGTTAGCATTTCCAACAGTTAGCAGTCCTGATTTATCGTCCGTCTTTAAAGCAGTATTGAACATGCCTGACAGATCCGTCCTGAAATCCTCTCTTCTTGGCAGTTGTGACTTAAAGGCTCGAATGGTTTACTTTTCATTCCCTTTTGTGGGCTCCTTTCTTTGGCTTCACTGTTAAATCTTAGAATGCTACATTCCTAGACCACTGGCACCTTGACTTCTGCATCTGTCCTTTCAGAGGTTAGACACAAGACAGTGTTTGAAATTACCTGGATTTTATTTCCTTGCTTACTGGTTTACTGTCTCCCCACGCCAGTACATAAGCACCGTGAGTCACAAGGGAAGGATGTAGCGGGTGTTTTCCGGAGGGAAGCACGGGTGGATGGGAGGATGCGTGGAAGGCGGGAGGGAGACAGGAAGGAAGGGAGTGTGAGACAGACATAAACTTTAATCCCCTCTTCCTGGGAAAACTGGGACCTGACAGGTAAGGAGGGGCTGTGGACTGAGGACCTTTTCTGAGAAAGCTTAGTGCTGGCTGTCCTCACTTTGCCTCCCACTGCATTCCATTTGGTAGGCCAATCTACATCAGAATTGTTGACTCCAAGTATTCTCATGGCCCTGACCCTACTGAATCCTAGGATCAACTAAATTAAAGAGAAGGGCCAGGCGATGCTAGCTGTGAGTATAAATCCTGCACAGGACAACTAAATCACGCTGGATTTAACCACCATCTCATCGAGCAGGGATCCCAAAATTCACAGAGGCAGAGTGAGATGAACGTGATCAAGCTCATGGTAGCAGGGCCCCTTTAACAGGTGTTTCTGAGAAGCCCACAGTTGAGCATCTGGCCGTGATTTCAGTCACAGCAGCTTGTCACGCAGAGGACTCTAGGAGGCCTCATTTAGTTTCCTTTGAGTCCTGGCTGATGCTGGGTAGACTGACCTAAAATTGTGGCCCTTGTAGTTTTGACTGGCTTCATCCAGTGCCAACTCATCAGCCACCACGCCTCTGGACTTCCCTGGTCGTATGGGCAGCCCTGATCTCCACTGATCCTCAGCGCTCTGGGGGGGAAGCTGTGCTATTTCATCCGCCATATGCCGGGGCTCAACACCTAGCAGTCTGCGATAAACAGACTTAATGCAGTCAGGATTTCTGTCTAGGAGAAATGCTAACGATGGTAACGATGTGCATTTCACCATGGAACGGTGTGATTGTATCAACCCAAAGAAATAAAGGAAAAGGAATTATAACGTTGTGCGATTTGGTTTATAGTTTACTTAATGTAATTTTCATTGTTTTCCTATTTTCTGTATTTTCTATTTCAATTCATGGAGAAGGAGACGTATGCTACTTTGAATGCTCAAGCAGATGATGTACTTACTGCCACTTTGAAATACAATAAATATTTATATCAAGGGAAAATTGGGCTTTCCAGAAAAAGGAGACAAAGGCTTTTCTTTCAAAATTAAAATGGCCATACATTTTTTAGTGTTATTTACTTTCCCGCAGTATTTTTAACTTTGTCCTGCATGCCCCCCCAGAATCTCAATGCCAAATAAATCCTATCTTAACATCACGTTGCCTACCAGAAGACTCTTCTTTCTAACTGAGCCTTCCGTGATTATGCCTGAGCAATTTATTTAATCTACCTAAGCCTCTGTTTCTTCCCTGTCATTCTTATAATGGAATAAGGGTTTTCCTGAAGACGAATGAAAGAATCCAGGTCAGGCATTCAGCCCAGTGCTTAACTCACAGTAAATGCTCAGTCCATGGCCATCATCATCCTCTCTACCATCACCACTCGACACATATCTTCTTCTTCTTCTAAAGATTTATTTATTTATTTTAGAGAGAGTGGGAGGGACAGAGCACGAACAGGAGGGGCCGAGGGAGAGAGAATCTCAAGCAGACTCCCAACCGAGCGTGGAGCTAGACGCGGGACTCGACCTCACGACCCAGAGATCACTATCTGAGCGGAAACCAAGAATCAGATGCTTAACCGACTGCACCGCCGAGGCGTCTCACCATTCAGCACATACTTAATCAACACTTACTATGAACTTCCTTAGCATTCTTCAAAGGAGCCGGTCACATATTACCAGTAATCTGGTTGCGACAGTCTATGGAAGAAATTAGGTATTCAGTAAATGGACTTTGTACATGAGTTTTGGTCATGATTCATTCGCTTTGTAGTTCCACTGAGGCAAAGATCATGTTGCATCCCTTCTGAGGCAGGGCATAGTGTTGGGGACAGAAAATACAATGGATCTCACTGAATGAATGGCGCATAGCCAATGTGAAACATCCATTAGGGAATGATGAAGAAAGCGACATATTCCATTACAATGACAAGTGACACTGGATCCACTCCCAATAAGAATAATTTATAAAGTCTCCTTTTTTGCCCTATACTGATAACTGATTACATGTATAAAGGATGCTGCTATAACCTGAAGTCTTTCCAGTTGTATGAGATGAGTTTACATGGCAATGTTAAGGTGAGTGTACTGCTGGCTCATAATACTGGCATCAAGACTGTGAAAATTAAAAAAAAAAAATTAAATATTAAATGGATAGGTAAATGTTAAAGAAAGTCGTCTCTTTATCATTGTCATTCAAACAGAGTTTTGATTCTGTGTGTGTTGGAATAAAGATTATAAAATTTGCATGACAGACTGAGGGAGGTATAATTTATTACTCCATCTCCAAACTATGTGGTTGGAGAGAAAGGGCTCTGGGTAGGAAGTTCTAGGAATTCATCTGTAGAGTCTTGACTTCATAATTTTGGATAAGTCACCTCATATCCAGGAATTCATTTTCTTCTGAAACCTGTCAGTGACTTCCAATTATAAAACCCCCAGTTTCCAATAATAACCATCATTATAATCTGGTGTTTTGCTAGCATCACCCTCTGGAAGCACTTGCCACAGACTACAATCAACTCTCTTCTCCATCTTAGAATTCAACATTCTATCCAGGCTCTGTCTGCAGGGAGACCATATCAAATCAGCACTCACCACGAGGATTCCCTGCAGCCGGCCAAGTCCTTCTCCGTGTGAATGAGATTCTCATGCAGTCTAAAGATACCATTAACCCGTACTTCCAGATGATTCCCGCCACCACCTACTTGTGACAAGATGGCCGACAGAGTCAGAGCAGGTATCAGATGGCATTATCCAGGACTAATTATATCCTGTTTCTCCACAGACACAGGCACAGGCACCACTCTTGGATGATAAAGGTGCAGGCAGAAATTTCTCAGCATAAGAACGCAATAAATACTATTGTAATGTAGAGAAATGCACATACATTTTAATTACTTTAAAAATCAAGTTTCTGTGGAAAAGCTATGACATTTTCAAGGTACATGGTCCAACCTCTCTGATATGAGGAAGTTACAGTGGCGCTATCAGGATTGATGATACGCAGTGACCGGCATGTCACTTGCTATGAACATGTAGCTTCAAAAAACACAACTGGTACTAATTTCACTTAATCCACAAATGCTAGTTCTGTTCAAAAGTAAACAGACAACACAATTATGAAGGATGACACACGTTTTCCCCCAAATTTGCCCTAGCTCTAAAGCAAATCATTCTACAGTATCTGAATGGTGTTAATTTCAAATCACGTAAGATTGTTTTTTAAGGGGCTTATTTATGGTTTCTATTTGGAGTTGTTTCTATGCCTTTGAAAAATAATTTCCCAGTAGACATAAATGTATAGAGTATATCTTGGAGATATAATTATATAACCATCAATCCCTCAACAATTAATGATCCTTACCCTTACTACCCAACACAGGATATTTCAACCCACTATTTCTATTTTAACACTCTATTTCAAGGTAATTCCAAACCTACAAAAGGGCATTTCTCAGCCATTCACAGATTTTGTGGTTCGGGTGCCGAGAACCGCAGACTACAAATCCACATATCTTGAGAGAGGAACCAGTGACAATTCCAGGCCATCTACCAAGGGGCTGTAATGAGAAGAATGGACGGGTCCATTCTCTGGTGTCTGAAAAGATCCAGTGTGTAGAAGGCGTCCCGCCTCGGTGGGCTACACACTCTCTCCACCTCCATGGCCAACCCGCACCTGCTCTCTGTCTCTCCATCTGCCTCTTTCTCTCCTCTCTCCCTCTCTTTCTCCGTCTGTCTGTCTGTAGGCTCCTTCCTCCTCCCCCTCCCCCTTTCTCTCCACTATCCGGCTGGAATGTTTCCTCTTCACTTACCCAAATCCTACCCACTTTCCCATGGCTAGGACCACGGACTCAGCTCTAGATCGGCTGTCCTTGGACAAGGTCGGCACACACTGCCTCCCCTTGTTGTGAACGGAGGGTCCAGATCGCCTGCGCTGAGCATGTCCCTTTTCACCAGGCTCACCGGCTGCACACAGGCCAGGCCTACACCCATGCCCCAGAGTCCGGGGGCTTTCATCTCTGTTATTGTCACAGTGATTCTCCAGCAAATTAATGCCCTGGTTATACAAGGTCAGCCATGTTTAAAAAGTGATCCTCATCAATCACGACAGGCAGAGACTTTAAATCAGTGGAGGGCTAGCTCCTTTGGTAACTGTCTCAGATAAAGCAAAGATGACAGACAGGAGAAGCTGAAAAGCCCCGTTAGAGATTCCGAACTCTAACCCCTTCCCTGCCCTGGCATCCCGCCCTGCACGAACCCCGGTCAGGGTCCTCACCTTCCCACAGTCCCTCTGCCTGACCCGCTACTAGTTCAGGAACTCAGTCACAACGCCTGCCCTTTCACCTTCTAACAAAACCAAGTCATTTTAATGCTTTTTTTGACTTATTCCACCCAGATTTCCACCCAAACACGCTAAGGCATTAAACAAAAAGTATTCTTGCTGTGAGCTGTGGAATGCAAAGCTTTTGTTCTCTGGCTCACAGAATTTCAAGCCTCAGCAAACAGAGGGTTTTTATTGTTGTTCTGGGTCTAGAAGGACCAGCGAAATGACCCTACAGTCCTTGAGGCTTTAGTAAGGCTGGGTTGGTGGGGAGCCAACAGTGCTGTGGCAGGTGTGGAGAATCCTGGGCACAAGTGTCTCTTCTACAAAGCCCTCTCCAGAGGATTTTAGGCAATTTTAGGCAGACTGGTCCTAGAGGTGAATTGGGGGTAGCTGGGGGGTGGGGAGTATAGCTTCTGTCTGTTTTCTTAAGTTTCTCTCCCAGGTTGGGGGGGGGGGGTTCTTTTCTCAACAAAGCAGCTACACACTTGAGCAAAATTATTGCCCATAACATAATAAACATAGCACAGACATTCTCTGATGGCAATACACACTAGAACTTGAATCGTACATCAAATTATGTGTGCAGAATCAATTCATTTTGCAAACCTATCTCTGTTTCCCGTCCTGTGAAGGGAGCAGAGGAACAAACAAGCAAGACGGCCATGGTTGTCTTTTTGCCTACATCCTCTCTAGGCTGTGTTCCTTGATCCGTGGCTGACAATGCCGAGAATTCTCTAAATGATATTATTTGACACAGGGTTTAAACAGGATATGTAACTGATTGTAATCTAGAAAAAAGCAGGATGTCTAATGAAGCTAGAAGTGGTTTCTGTGCTTATCGTAAGATGACCTTTGCCCAGGGAGACTGAGGAACCCACTGATGGTCCCAACTTCCTTGTGAGAGATACATTAGTGACAGTGACGACCTTCATGCTTTTTAGTTACAGTCAAACATCTACAAGATAGAATGGTGTATCAAAGGAGATTTTTCAAACTCGGCCCAAGTTGTAGCACTTAGAGCACAATTACCAATGTGAGTTGTTTACCGGATGATCGCTTCTCAGTGACTGCTGAATTACCAGCCGGAAACTGCCTCTCCAGATCTCCCCCGGCGCCAGGTGGCTCCTGCCGACACGTGCGATATTTCGGAGTGAAATCGACACACAGCACAAATGGATTCCCTGTCTTTTTGAACTGGGGAGAAAGATTTTCAAATTAAAAACCTACATTGTATTTGATTTTCCCCAAGAATTTAGGAAGAGGTTCAGCTTGAAAATTTTGATTTAAGATCCCAGGCTTTGTAGAAAAGGTCACCCCAAATTCTGTCACCTCACTATGAGGGACCAGAAAGATCAAGAGCTGGAGGGACAGCAGTACGGTCACGAGCTGCGTGTGTCTCCAAAGACTTGTCCAGAGCGACCAGCAGCTGCCTGCTGCTTGGGTGGGAAAAGGCCTGACGGTCAGACGCCGCTCTGGGCAATTGGCACACAGGCTGCAAAAGGCTGTGCCTTCCGGTGAAATCAACCAGCCGTACTCCCTCTAGCTCGCCATACACCATGCTCTCCGAACAGAGCTCCCCCTTCATACACGCTAGAGCTGAGTCCTCAAAAACAGCTCTGCTCCTCAGGAACTATGGTCATCCCTGTTTCATCCATAAGAAAACTAAGGTACAAAGGTACACACAGAAATACCATTTGAGAGGCGCTTCGGTGGCATTGCTGGTGGGGCGACTGACTCTTGGTTTAGGCCAGGTTGTGATCTCCAGGTCGTGAGATCGTCCCTGTCCCTTTCCCCAGGCTCACTCTCTGTCTCTCTCGAAACATGAATCTTTTTAGAAAAAGAAATACCATTTGAACTAGCAATTGCCACTTGTAGGTATACTCAAATAAAAAGAACAACAAAAAAAAGGAGTGCAGAGACTCAAACCGATACTTGTACACCTATGTTCATGGAGACTAAGTTATTCACAGTAGCCAATAGGTAGAAACAATGCAAACATTCATCAACAGGTGGCCAGATAAACAAAATGTGGTCTTTTCAGGGAATGGAATATTATTCAGCCTGAAAAAGGAATGCTATTCTGATATATGCTACAACCATGGGTGAACCTTGAAGAAATCATGTTAAATGAAATAAGTAAGTCACAGAAAGACAGATATATAATTCCATTTACATGAGGTACCTAGAAGAGTCAAATTCATAGAGATTGAAAGTAGAATAGAGATTACTAAGGCTAGGGGAGAGCAGAATAGGGAATTGTTATGTAATGGGCACAGAGCTTCAGTTTTAAAGGATGAGAATGTTCTAGAAATGGAGAAGGGTGTGAGTGTACTTAATGAAACTGAATTGTACTCTCTAACATGTTTGCGTGGCAAGTTTTAGTTATGTCTATCTTCCCACAATAGAATAAAAGAAAGAAGACAACTAGTGCACCCAGAGGTAGAACGTTATGCTCCCGTCATTAGGTTGTAGAGGGCAGAGCTTGGGCTGGAGCTCAGGCAGCCTGGTGCCAGAGGTCATGTTCTTAGACACGAACCTACCGGACTCCCCCATCTGCCCCAGGTCTGTCATCAGTGCTGGCTATGGGATGGACTGAGAGACACACACAAGGCACAGGCGGCCGGCTACCACTCACAATGGTACACCTGCCCAGCCTCGACTAAAATTGAAAAGAATGCCTGCAAGTATGGCCTTGGTTCCTGTCCTTGGCTCTCACCCTCCTTCCCACCCACCTCTAAGGTCTTTCTGAACTTGTCTTACTTCAGCTAATACCCTAAATCTGCAGGTTCTAAAGATGACCTTCCTTATTTATTGCATGTTTCACTTAAAATCAGTAGGAACTCTGATGGAGTCAGGGGCCATTCCACCAACACCTCCTTCTACGATACTCCACTATGCATCTGTGGGACATTCTAATGTGTTCCGTTAGTTATAGTTTGTCATCAAGAACTCTGTCACTGGATGACATTCTTCTAAGCCACCACGTCCCCCTGTTTAACATATCATGTAAGCTTGTCTTCTAAATCTCACTGTATTCTCTTAAACAAGAGAGGATGACCTTATGCTTTGTGTTTCCTGAGGCAGTTAGGGGAACAGTGGACACAGAAACACACACTCAACATTTGCATTAGGAATGTCTTCCTAACAGGTGCCCTAGGGCGTCGTGTAGATAGTCACCACAGTTTATGACGTGGTTACCAACAGAATTCTCTAAAAGTAAACAAACTAGGATAATATCATAACATAGTAATATTAACAGATAATGGTTAAAAAAAAAAAAAAACAACTCAGGGATGCCTGGGTGGCTCAGTCAGTTAAGCCACTGCCTTCAGCTCAGGTCATGATCCCAGGATTCTGGAATCGAGTCCCACGTTGGGCTCCCTGCTCAGCAGGAAGCCTTCTTCTCTCTCTCTCTGCCTCTGCCTGCCATTCTACCTGCTTGTGCGCTCTCTCTCTCTCTCTCTGACAAATAAATAAATAAAATCTTTAAAAAAAAGAATAAAAAAAAAAAACCCCACTCACTGGGGGCATACATACAAAGAAAGGCACATGTAATAGCTCCCAGGGGACTTATCAATCACTATCATTTTCACAATTGGTCTCTAAACCCAGGCATCTCATCCAGGGCTCAGGAAGAATGGATGTATTGTTACTCCTGCAACTGTACTCGGTGTCAAATGACAACATCATCCATCAAGGAGGCATCCCTGATAAATTCAAGCCCAGCCTGCCTTGGGCTGTATGCACAAAGGCTTTCTGCAACGCGCAGATTATTCTCCGAGTCTCAAAGCCTTGCTCTTACAGAGTGATTTGCCAGCTTTCCATCTGTATACTTACTTTGGGTTCATCAGGGGAAACACAGCAACCCAAGAAATGCGGAGTTGTTATTCCCAATAGTTCATTTGAAAAATGAAATTTCTGATTCAGTACATTCAGGAGTTAGTCCTCCACGTTTGGAGATTTTAGAAAGTCAAAGTAATTGACTCTGCTGACGCTAGCAGCCACACGAGGCCACCTCCCCGCTGATGATAAGAAGGGTCCTCATGGCCCCACCAGTCTCAGGGCAGATCAGGACTGACAGAAGGCAATGCCTGCCACATCTGAGTGTCATCTCCTATCCAGCAGGTACGTCCATGCTCACTTCCTGTAGGGTCCTAGGGTTTGGCACCAGTGTATAGCTGGACAGAGCTAGCAGAAGGCTAGCCGAGGACAAAGTACATGCTGACTCCCTGCGACCTCCCCATTCCCCCAGCTCCTGGGTGGGATGTGTGTGACGTTCTTCCGGGGAACCTTCTTCACGTTAGGGTTTTGCTACAGGGAAAACCAACCCCAGCTTGATAACGGCAAGGCCTCCAGGATCCCGAGGGTTTTCCTTATGCAAGTCCTCTTGGACACCTCCCTTTGTCCTTAACCTCCCCCGCCCCCATCATATATACTCAATTGCTCCTCACAACCGCTTTGTTGCTCTTTCTGCCCACAGGTCTTGCCCCTGTGCTTTAATAAAACCACCGTTTAGCACCAAAGACGCCTCAAGAATTCGTTCTTGGCCGTCGGCTCTGGGCCTCTGGACCTTACCCACCAAACCTCACCTACATTCCAAAACTACATCACAACTCTATCACTACGTAGAGTATGCCTTTGGCTTCCGGAGACACAACTGGGTTTCTGATCCTCGGACAAGAGGGAGGCAGCAGACCTGTGCTGACATCAACATCAGAGAAGGGATGAAAGCATTTGAGAAGAGAAACCTCAGGCTCGCCCTCTGCTAATCTGGGCAGAGAGGTGCTTGCTGTAAATGGCGATGCAGAAAAGAAGGAAGGATGCCTGGCCATATCTGCAGTCACCGGCTGAGAGATCTGGAGAAGGAAGGGTTGCCTCTCTGCGTCCCAAAGCAGACGGAAATCAAGGCTTGACTTGTTTCCATTCATTTCCATTCTAGGGCCTTTCCAAGTGAAAGTGGGAATGTTAATTATGAACACACCATCAAAGGAGGGAATGATGCTTAGCCTGAATATTCTATCAGGTGTGTAAAAACAGATTTTTTTTTTTTTTAAAGGAGATATCGTTACATTTGAGAATGCTAGCAAACTATCTCATTTCTGTTAAAAAAAACAAATGCTCTGTAAAGGCCAAAGTCTTCTTTCAATGAAGTGCATTTCATTTGTAGATATTTTAAAAAAAGGAGATAAAAAAGAAGGGAAATTCTTCTATAGTTCATAAATAAAAAATATACACTATGGTTCTACATAATTCCAGCCAACTCTGATCTATTTTTAACTCTGCCTTGGTGCTCAAGAGAAACTTACAGAGAAAAAATGCTTCAATAAAAAGCAATATCCTCACGGGAGCATAATCAAATAAAGCTTAGTTTGGAAGCCGGTTTTGTAGTCTCCTAAATACTAAGCATGCAATGGATTTACCAGATCTTTAGCAAAACCATGAATATGAATGGGGACTTCTGAGTTAACCCAAGATTATGCAGATAGCTCCAGCTTTATTCAGAGCAAAATTTCAAATAGATTCAGAAATATTTTCATAAAAAAGGGTGGTAAAGAGATTAATGGTATTTTCAAACAATCTAAAATTGCAGATTTGAAAGATCTGGCTTTGGTTTATTGTCTTTAAAAGCGCCCAGAACAATATGCACTTAGGTATCTAGAACATAATTATCAAAATCCTTTTGTTCTGATAACTCCATCAATCCTATATTATTTAGAAATAGTAATTTATCTTGAAAATTACACACTATCTGCTGTAATTCTCCTTTTTAAAGTTAAACTCTAAGCTACACTGCACCTTGGGGTCCCCTTAGTTTTAGATACCAAAATGTTTCTACTAAATGGGCATCCTAGATTCTCCTAGACTACAATAGTTCTTTTAGTTTTAACTTCCTGAGTGCCCACCACAAAGTTTTCTTTATCAAAGCAGTGGGCACGATTCCAGCTTGGAAGGACACGTGAGATGGGAATTCTAGAATGGCTCGTAATATCTTAAAGACGTGCTATCTATACCAGTTGAAAGACTGAAGGATTCTTTTGATCAATATCAGTATCAGGCGTTTAGAAATGGGTGCGAGATAAATAATCCTGTTGCCACACATCTCACATGGTTTAAGGTAATCCAGTTTTAGACCCAATTTGGCCTCATATTCAAGCATCAGTTGCCCAGGAGACACAGAAGTCACAAAGCCTGTGTCTGTGGCTTGGGGGAGTATCCCCTTCTTTGCTTTCAGGCCTGGGGGTCACCACTTCCCAGGAGAGAGAGATTCACTGCAAGACTGACACAGCAGCATTCCTGTGGCAGAGATGGCCATTGTCCAAATGAGCCCAAGAGACCGAATCCTCAGGAGCTGGGGAAGTGTGGGATCCACAGGGCTTCAGATCTCAAGCCCTGAGCCCTGAGCCCTGCATTCCAAGGTCTACAGTGAACAGTTTTCCAGAATCTGACACCCCCGGCACAAAGTGGTAGCATGTGTATTTTGACCTTCCTCATCTCATCCATGACTACCTGTCTCCAGCACCCCTTTTCTATCAGCAAAATCCATTATTATGGTACCCATATTTGGTATCCATATTTGGAGGGCCTGGTGACTGACCATTCCTAGATTAGGCACTCCTGATTGGGGTTCTTAATTGCTAATTACCCAAACCTAGGGTGAAAAACTAAGTTAACTTGCAAACACACACAATCAGCACCCTGCTTACACTGAAGTCACTTTAAGATAAATTAGTCTACAGACAATATAATGCATGGCTTTCTCTCCTGCAAACAATGAAAATAATATCCTGCAGACATAACCATCATTACTGGCTTACTCCAGCCGGAGGAGGAGAAGGGATGGAAAACATTGGTACCTTGTTGGAACAGTACGTTCTACTTTTACAAAAAGGGATCAATCCAGGGGGGCTCGGTCTAGGATGGATGACAGAACTGTGTCCAAAAGAGCAAGGCTGGCCACGGAAAATGGGAGTAGGGCCCTGGCAGCAGTGTAGGAACAAAGGCAACAAGAGGGGGACTAAATAAACTCATCAAATCTAGGTGGGTAGGGAAGGGGAAGTGAGGGCCAACAGAGTGAACTCAAACAGTCAGGGTGAGCCATGGTTATGGTGGATTCTTTTTTACCATCAAGTAGTAAATATTAATTATTAAACTGAGATAACCCAGAAAAAAAAAGAATAAAATAAAAACCAAACGAAGACAACACTCATCAGTTTAGCCATTTTTAAAAAGCAATTTCTACACCCAACATGGAGCTCGAACATGACCTCAAGACCAAGAGTTGCATGCCCTCCTAAGTGGGCCAGCCAGGTGCCCCGACATTTATCATTTTGAGATGTGCTTTTCCAGTCTTTTTTTCCTATGAATATTTTACACAGTTGACTTATTGAACATAGAAATATTCTGTTGTTTTCACCAAAGATTACAACCAGTATCATTTAATGGTGATTTTGGTCACTGATTTGGCTTGTCTGCTAAATAAACCAGTGACATTACTGTCAAACAGAACTGACTGTAGTAGGTTCCCCAGTGCTCTGCCCAGATGCCCTGTAGGAAGGACCTGTTCTACTCTCCCAGCTGCTGGGAAAGTAGCTGCCAGATCGCGCTCCACTGTCGGGCCCCCCCCGCCCCAGTGGGAGTTCAACTGCCCCCCAGTGGGAGTCCAACTGCAGTCCAGCTCTCTTCCTTTCTGCGTCCCCTGGCTGGCTGACCACGGGGATCTACGGTTCAGCCCTCTTGCCCCAAGTAAGCCCTACAGCTCCCCCCTAGGCTGATCAGGGCCTTGGATGTGGCTGTACCACAGCCAACTTCTCCATCTGCCCAGTTCTTTTTCCTTCCCTTCCCCACCTTTCCCTTGCCCCCTGCAGCCCGGACACCAGCAGCTCCCCCAGTACGCCTCTTCCATGTTACCCTTCATACTGGAGTCAGCCTCCCAGGGAACCCAACCCGAAAGATACGCATTTATTAGAAAAACAAGATTTTTAATCTCCAACTATTTTGGGGATAGCATTCAACAAGACAATTCCAATTTTTAAATTTCAAAAGACTCTTTTAAAATCAAAAAGATTTATAGAACTTTGATCTATACACCAAACTTTTATTAAGTTACTAAGCATCTACTATAGAGAATCCACCTTCCGAGATACTGAAAATGCATATTCCTTGCCTGTAGAGTCTATGGAGATTACTGGTGTGGGGTGTGTGTGTGTGTGTTTGTGTGTTGTGTGGCACACCATGTGTGTTCTAGGCGCATATGTGAGGTGAAGTGAGTAGTCTATAAAGGACAGAACAATTTAAAAAATGGGATGAAATTGGTGAAATGAACAGGAAGAAAAGTACTGTATAAAAATATTTCATTCTATCATTCCAAATAATTTCTAGAGTCTCACAAAACAAAAGAAAATCAAGAAGGGGCTTGAGGAAAATGAATATCTAGCTCAAGAAATAAAACTACAAGTAATATTTCACAAAATAAATTTTTAGGTTATCAAGAAAGAATCTGAGGCTGAAGCGAAAGATATCCTCCAGCCCCGCAAGGTTTGCTTTTTTCTCCACTGATGGGAAAAAAAAAAAAAAAGAAGAAGAAGGGGGATGGAAAAGCTTTTGAAGTAGTCATTTCGCACAAAAGGAGTATGTAATTCAGAGGAAAAGAGGAAATTATGTTAGCAATTAATGCCTCTTTATGAAATGATAAGGCAATTAGTAGAAACTTTAACACCAGCCACTAGTGTTTACAAGAAGTGGCAGCCCCAGGGGGCTGAGAAGAGGAAAGGCGGAAATCCAAGTTCACAAAGACACTTGGAGCTAAGAGGAGTCAAAAAGAGCTCACGTTCACATGCATAATAGGTCACCTATCTTTTCTAAAATATTGAATTACATTAATTTTTGCATCAAATGTAAGACTTTTAATACCTAGATAGACAAGCATCTTTAATAGGAAACACATGATAGGGAGCGCTCATATTTCTGAGTCATCAGTTAATGGCCTAATAAGATAAATCATGCTCAGGGTGGGTTCTAGGGGGACTTGGCTTCAGTGATTCCTTCCACCTGGGGTAGGACTCGGTGGCCTATAGCTACCCCAGGGAAAACACGTTTTCCTGGCAGATCCATCAGGAATCATGGGTAAAAGCCAGTGGCTCCGAAGGTGGTGAGCACTCTTTGGCCTTGACCGCATCTCAGAGGTCTAGGAGGAGCCAGGAGGCCGAGAAGCACCTTTACAGTTAAGCCTTGACACCCAACACAACTCCCCTCTCCCCGGTGGCCTTGAACTTCCTCTACTGTGCAAAGACCTCCCCTTCCCACCGCCACACCCTCTCCTAAGGCAGTTCCTCTACTTTGGCTTCATGGAGATATTAGTGTTACCGATGGCAACTTCGCTCACACTCGGCTGTGTGTTCACATTACCCCAGATTTGACTCTCTGGGTCTAACAAGCTCCTGAGGGATGATATTCCTGGGCCTGGCACCTCCATTTGAGGTGGGGTTAGCAGTCTGGACTGTAGGGACAGGAGGTTTGCACATCATTACAGAGACATCCAGGAATTCACACTGGGACCAAGAAGGAAAGCATTCACAGCATGCTGGCTTCTGCACAACAGTGAATTTTACAGGATCATTTTTACCCAAACAGGCCTCTCCCTTACACTGTGCTCCAAATCAATGCCACCCTTTTTTCGCAAATGCAGGAGTGCAAAAACAGCCTTTGCCTCCCATTGTTTCCAGTCTGCAAACCAGTTCATTTTCCTTAGTTAATTCGATGAGTACTGATCATCTTTGGAAAAACTGAAAATCCCAAGGTTTTTGCATATAACCGTGGACATCCAAAGTTTCCCCAGTTTTTGGCAGGGTAACAGTGCATTTCATAGAATAGGAGGCAGAGATCCTCACGGGTTCTAACAACCATTTAAAATATGAGTCTCAGGCTCCTTGTGCAAAAATGGAAGCAAGACCTCCCTGTTTAGAAGGTCATTATCAGAATAAAGTGAGTTGAAGTATGGGGACGTGTTCGTGAACTAAAGATTCTAAGAAACTCATAAGCTGGCTTTTCCTCGAAGACTTCTGTGACAACTGATTCTCTTCTTTCGTTACTGAAGTTAATAATAGTAATAATAATAATAATAATAATAATAGTAAAATTGCATTTACTTCTAATGGAACATTAGTTAATTTATACTGATTTAAGATGCAACAGGAATTCTAATAAAATGATTTCGCTAAACTATATTACCTTGTCCAAGAACCGGCCTACAATACGGTATAAAATGTTTTTCAAAGTACCCCAAACACCCCACGCTCTAGTGTGCATGTCAGCACTATGGTATATTTTCTTCTCAAATTTGTTTGTTTCCTGTACATATTTATCCCTATAGGTAGCATCATGCTGAGTGTAAAATTTCTTGCCCTCCTTTCTTTACTCTTCATGATAACATGAGCATTTTCTACAGGTGTAATCTTGTGAGAAGCAGCTTTTTTCCTTGTTTATTCCTTGAATATTTATAGATATTTATAGATTGAAAGAAAACGAAAAGCATTACTGTGTCTGTAATCTCACAGAATATTATAAAATGGTATCTCCATGCTTGACATATCTCAGAAAAACGCAACTGGTGACATATGAAAAATGTGGAGTGGGAAAATCACACAATTAGTAAAATATATAGAAGGGTTAAATTACAAAGACATTTTTCTCCAGGTATTACAAGCGTAAGCTCTGGACCTCTATTCCTGGGTTCGAATGCTAGGTCTGCTACTTACTGTTTGGGGAATTTAGAAAAGCATCCTTCACTCTATGACATTCTAATTCCCCATTACTACATAAAATGGGCCAAAAACCACAACCTTCCGGGTGATCTTGCTGTAAGAATGAAATGCAATTGTATACGTAAAACGCTTCAAGAGCCCTTGATCCTTAGTAAGCACTCTTATAATAAATATCAGCCCTTATTATTTCAAAACACATTTAATAGTATAAAGGAGTGGTTCTCAAACTGTGGCTCCCAGACCCACAGTACTGGCATCAGCTGGGAACTTAGAAATACGAATTCTTGGACCTGATCTGAGATCCACGGAATCAGAAATTGAAGGGTGGGCAGAGCAATCAATCTTTAATCAGCTCTCCAGGTCATTCGGATCCAGTCTCAAGATTGCAAACTACTGGGATAAAGGCAGAAGAGATCATTGGCCCTTTTAATTGATAGGAATTTCCAATGGATTTCTGGCTTTGTTTTAGGCATTAATTAATTTGAGATGGTGAGGGACAGCCTGGTTAACAGCTGTAAAGCACTACTTTGGGACGACCCAATTACCTTTAACGTTAGTTCATGATCTTTATGATACCTAGGCATGGTAAAACAAAATCTGTCCTTAGATTAAGTATTATAAAAATAATGCTGAAATTATCGTTTTTGGTGTGACTCTATACAAAACGAAGAGCAAATATTGGAACTAAAAATCTTATTTTAATCAAAAAACATGGGGTTGACTAGAACTTACATACATTGTACAATGCAGAGTGTTGAAAATCTATTCATTCTTGGACATTATGTGATTCTTTTGAGTTGGGCATTAACATCCTACAGAGTAGGTACCCTAAAAATGTTATTTCTCTTTTATTCTGTTTTGACATAGAAAAGGAAAGTAATAACCAAGTGATAATATGTACATTCAGGTTGGGGGAATGGACACGGCCTTACAGGGTGAGGTTCAGAAGGAGGTACACTTCCTAAGAGCAAGAACAGGATGAGAATATATACTTAAAGCATTAACAGTAGTAGCTTTAGTAAACAGGATTACGGAAAGCGTATCTTAACATCCTACATAAAAATAAAGAAGAAGAAAACTGTAAAATACATACTCATAAGCTTTTAAAAACATTTCTTCCTTACACTCTCCTGGAAAATAATATTATATAGAGTGTGGGATCAGAAGTGCTACCGTTGAGCTCATTAATCGCCAACTTAAGATTCTCTAAGTTCATCTACAATGTTCCTAAGACATTCTAAAGCAACTCAAGAGCCCATCTACCATTTGGACTAAATCCAAAGAAACTCTACTTGCATGAGAACCATTTCGGAACAGATTACCCCTTCCTGTTCTGGTTTATTCCAAGCAGCAACGTGGCAGTGCGTCCAGACACCCGTGCCTTCCCTGGGCTGAGCCGACTGACCACAGCCTTGATTTCAACAAGCAGCAGAATTAGTCTCCAATTATATTAGAATCCTTTAGAAGTCAGGATTTTAATCTAACAGGCAAAGGAATAAAAATGCACTGGGTTTCTGCAGGGCACTTGGCAAAGCATACAAATTATGCCTATTGTGTCATAATTTGCCATCGACAAGCAAGGCTCATCCAACTTAAACTCCTTCCAACACTTTCATCAACCTAATAGTTTGCTCATTTAACCAAAGGCCACTAGCCTTATTAGTATTCTTAGCATATCAAAGAAAGGAAGGCTGTATAAACAGGGCAAAGAGATTTATTATAATAATTTTTCTCCTTGATCTTAATTTCCAAGATTAATCGCTGCCATTAATGGTGCTGCTTCTGCTATTTTCCTCACACGTTCTGGATGCAAAGAAAACCAGTCACGTGGCAGCTGAGCAACATGATTCTATATTCTATCTTTACTCTGTGACATTCTATTTGAGATATAGACGCTTAATGAAGAGAAATGCAAGTAATCTATTTCCTGTGTCTTGTTAGTTACTTTTTTGTGAAAAGTCTTTCCTAATCAGACTGGCTGGGAACACTTAGGCCTGTGCGTTCTGTTTTGTAGAGCTCTCCAAAAATTCACAGGATGTTCTCTTTAATGAGAAAGCTCTCAGAACAATCATCAATAGTTTTCCAGGAGGCTAATCGGGTTTTCACCTGGCTGCCTATAATGTCAGCTAAATGGAATCCAAAAGTCACAGATAATTCTTATGGAAATCATGTGTAGCATGTACCCTCCTTTTTTTAAGCCCCGAAGTTATTATTAAGATGGATTAAAGTTACTGCCATTGACATGAATCGTTGCTTCCTAAGTGTGTTCTTCACCGCAGATGCATACTTCAGGTCACGTCAACTTGCGAGAGTCCAGTGCCTCTTGCTGTCCTTTGCTCAGGTTGTGGGGGCGTTCGAAGATGGAAATGTTGGGGTGCCTGCTCTGCAGGTGCGCAGTGGTGCAGAAATGAGATGCGAGCTTCGTCAAACATTGTGGACCTGGAAAGACTGTTCTTTGACTTGGATGCTACTCCAGGTTGGAGGCTACAGCAGTCACCTGTTGAGTGTCCCCAAGCTTGAGTCCTTACCCGTTCCTGGGGACTGATGCCTCGGGAAAGAGGCCAGGCCACGTTCTGCCTTACTGGTTTGGTTCCCCAAGTCCTTCCCACACTCCTGGCAGCAGCAGGCGCTCAGCCCCAAGGAAGCACTGTCTCCATCCTCTTCTGGCCACCTCTTTTAACTTGCCCTAGACAAGTGGTTTAGAGATTTCCGAGTCCCTCTGTGCTGTTGCTGTTTTGGGGACCATCAGTGTAGCTTCCCGGTCTAGACAAGCAAGTCATTCAGTTGCAAGAATGGTCTCCCTGTAATGTTGAAAAAATCGGCATGCCATGGGTGATGCCAATGGCCGGTGGAATTCACAGCCCTTCTTCAGCCAATCCTATCACATCAACATCTGCGGGGACATTCCCGGCACGGTGACTTGCTAGTCTCTCGACCGAGATCTTTCTCACATAGACCGAACTGCGGGAAATTGTTATGGTTGTAGGTCAAGAGGCTGGTTAAAAGCAATTTCACATGTTTGACCTCATACTGCTCCAAATCTCCTCCCTATGTAATGTGGCTCCATTTCCAGCGAACTGCTTTCCAGTCTGCGGTGCCCCTGCTCACTTCAGCTACTGGAAATCTCTCCCTTAGCCTAAGTCCCTCTTCAGAGCACTTTCAGGTTGTCAGCACAGCTCTTTGGGACCCGTACCTCGTCACTAGGCTGTGGAGTGTAGATCCTCCTTAGGGCTGCACCCCTTCCACTTCAGCTTTGTACCTTACAGACCCCCTTGCTCCTTGTAAGTAAGTTGCTTTATAATTATTTGCCAGAGTCGTGGAGAACCGCAATTATGACCCAACTTGCGGTCATAATGCCCATGTTCAAATCCCCAATGTAATTCTTTCCTACTGGTTTACCCTTACCTGCAAATGGAAATAATAATACCTTATCCTTGCCTTGTAGTTTGGTGTGAGAATTAATACATTAACAGCATGTGCTCAGAACAGGCAAGGGTTGAATGGATACAAGTTGCTATTATTATTATTATCACTGCTATTATTTCAAAATGACCAATGCTGCAAAGAGTCTCTTGCAGACTCGGGGTCTAGTCCTTTCGTGGAGATACGTGAGAGAGAGCTCAATCACAAAACAGGAAGCTGCTGGTCTGATCTGAAACACAGTGTGCCCAGCAGTGACATCTTTAGCAAAGGGTCAAGGCTGCTTTAGATCAGGAGCAGGAGCCCATGTCGCTGGCTGCACGAGGATTCCGCTGGGGCAACTCCAAAGCTGTGGGTCCCTAGCCTCCTTCCCAGCCCAATGAAATCTGACTCCCTGAGGCTGGGGTCCTGGAATCAGGGTTTTTAAAAGCTTCCCAAGTGGTCCTAATAGCAAAGCCAGGACCGAGAACTGCTGACTCCTGGGGTCACACATGTGTTATTTGCAGTCGTCTGGGATAATGGTAAATAACCGTAAGGAAAAGTTATTCAATTAGAAGTTCCTTCTCAAGGTTATCATGCCCAATCAGGAAAGTATCACCATTCCTGTTTCTTTTATTTCCTCAAACCTTGGCCACCACCATGAAAGGACGTCAAGGAAGAGGACATATTTGCTAAATTAAACTCAGTGACTGAAACTCCGTGACGAGATTTGAGAGGTCAGGGAAAGAGTGTAACTAAGCTTCGAGCTTTACAGAATTACAAACAGGTTTACACTTTTCTAGAAAGAGCTGGAAATAAAGGGCAGGAGATTGTTTTCCCCCATTGGATGAGGGAGCGTTTGGCTATGCTGCCTACACCCAACCGATTCTACTATTTGACTACAGTAAACATTTCTCAGGGTACTTGAACCCAAGTGCATATCAGGCCCCAGCAGCTGAGTTTCATTTGAGACAAATTTCCGGATCCTCATGAACCGTATCTGTCCATTTTTGTCACTTATCAATACCCTTAGAAGTCTTTTTAGACCTTTCCATCAGCCATCCCTCCAACCCACCCACTGCAATTTTAAGACGTAAGAGATACTGTATAACTGGTTTTGTTTTTTTGGTCTTTGGAGGACAATAAGGCCCTATTATATCTATCCTTGTTTGGCCCTCCCCAACAGAAAATCTTTTTTGCCCCTCCGTTAAAGGACGCGTGCTGTAGTTTCAACGGCTCCATCAGCTGCGAGCGTGAGCTGTCAGAGGCTGCTTCAGAGGAAACCCAAGAGGATGCTCTCCTGTCTCAGAATCAGTAAATACAACCAATAATGGACTGTGTCAGATTCTAAGTCCTCACCCCGTGTCATGCTGCAGGGACCCACTGTCTGGGCAAAGCCACCTCTGACTGAGGGGCAGGGACATAGATGGGAAGTCTAGGTATTCATTGTTTCAAACGTCCTTTTAACTAACATTCCAGATTTTCTGCTTCTTTTCTGAGTAAACGCTCAGAAGAAGGGTTTTGAGCATGAATTTGGTTTACTTTTAAGATAAATGAGGGGCACCTGGGTGGCTCAGTGGGTTGAAGCCGCTGCCTTCCACTCAGGTCATGATCCCAGAGTTCTGGGATGGAGCCCCGCATCGGGCTCTCTGCTCCTCAGGGAGCCTGCTTCCTCCTCTTTCTCTGCCTGCCTCTCTGTCTACTTGTGATCTCTGTCTGTCAAATAAATAAAATAAAAATCTTTAAAAAAAAAAAGATAAATGACTTGACCATTGCAACTGCCAACCTAAGTTGGCGATATAGAGCCACTAAACAGGCAAAATGCTTTATTGCTCTCCCTGACAACTTTTGTTTACATTGTGCTTCACTATTTAAAAATGCGTTTGTGTGTATTAACTTCTCTAAATAATGGGAAGGTAGTGAAATGGTTGGGTATTTAATAATAAACTTAAGAAGGCATATAATCCAGTCAAGTTTTTATAATTATACTTGCAAAAGAAATGAAAAAGTCGCTGTACAACTCTTAACTCGGGCAATTTATCAATACACTTAAAAAGGCACACCTTCCATTTTTACGCTTTAAATGCGCGAATCAAAACCCCACGCCTCTTCCAGAACATCACAAAGCCTCATCTACAGGAACATAAGGAAACCTCATCCTCCCTCCGACCTATGTGGGTCCTGCAAATCCTGATGGAAAGAAAAGAGAGGCAAAACATTTGGGGTGGGGCACGGAATGTCCCTGTGCCTCATTTCTGATTTCCTGCACTCATTTATGAAGATTGGATTTTCACACCCAAATTCGGGAGAAGCAAGATCCGTGATCGTCTGGCACCTGCAGAACTCAGTAAGAACGGATACATCTCCTCTGGGCTCTGGGGCTGCCAGCCGGTACGGCGAGTCCGTGGAATTGACTTTTGCAGGCGAGACTGTACTGTCAACGTCTGTGGGAATCGCTGAGTTCTCTTCAGGCCTGACTTCGAAAACTACGCAGGGACAGTCCCTAAATGGGCAGGGTCCTCTTTTCATTTTCTACGTTGATTAAGTCTGTCCACATTCCAGGCTTGTAGAAATGCTTCTTTATGTTGAAATAGAAAGGAGTTGACGAGAAAGGTGATGAGATGCGCTTTCCCCCCAAGGTAAATGTTCTCCACACACACAAGCATCTCCTGATGTCAGGAAGACAAGGCCGTCTGGCGGGTAGTCCTTTAGGGCAGAGGTACTTCTTTTAACTGAATCCTTACAACTAAAATCCGGCTCCCCATTTCTTGTACAACTCGTGTTTGTAATCACTAAATAGTTTGAGGATCTGTTATGGTCCCATCTTGCTTTATTTTGTGGCGTTTTACTCGTCCACTGATAAAGTGATGGAAGATGTCAACGGCTGTCACTTAAAGCCACAGGTGGGAATGAAGCCGTCAAAACAAGTGTGGCTCGCGTGCTTGATCAGGTCAGTCTCAGCACCAAGGAGAACCGTGAGCATTGCAAACCAGAAGCATCCTGTGCCTCGGTGTTTGAGGCCATTCTTACCATGCGTGATGCTCTCTCCACACTCGGGCGATCATTTGGCTTGAGGTGGTCTTCAGTCAATAGGGGTTCCCACACTTGGCTGAAGAAATTACACACCTTCCTTGGAAGACCACACTTCAACCTCAGACTTTAAATAATTCCCACACAGCGGCTGCCAGGAACATAAATCCACACTCAGAAAGTCTCAAACACAAGAGAAAATAAGTCCCTGGGAGCCAGATTTATTGGAAACACGAAGCAGGATAGAATTCATGAAGAATGAAGATAATGGGATTGTCAGACTCAGAATATGAAAACAAGCATGTTTAATATATTTAGAGATATAAAGGGGACTTTGAAATGAATAGTTAGAAAAGATCATCTGATATTTCAAGACAAATTTGAGTAAGGACAAACTGAACTAGTAGAAGTGATAATACAGCTTAAAGAAGCATTTTAGACATAGACTAATGGGAGTCTCTGATAGGATCAGAAATGGTACAACTACTTTGGAAATAGTTTGGCATTCTCTTCAATAGTAAAATGTACACCTGCTATAGGACCCAGCCATTCCTCATGTATTTACCCAAATGAAGAGAAAGTATATGTCATGCAAAGACTCGTACATCAGAATTGTTTATAGCAGCCTCATTTGTAGATGGCAAAACTGCAAACAACCCAAGTGTCCAGCGAGAGGTGAATGAAATCACAAATGGCGACCTATTCAAGCAAAGGGATAATACTCAGCAATGAAGAGAAATGCAGTATTGGTAACCCCAACAGTTAAAATTTTATAGTTCTTTACAATGAAATACTTAGCAAATTAAGAATTAATAGGAATGAACTTAGATAAAATGAGTCTATTAAGAAAAACTACATTAGACACAGAAGAACACAGCAACTTCATTCATAGCAATATACACCAGAGAGATTTAAAAATAATATATGTATGCATAAAAACTTTTTAAAAAAATATTTTAGTTATTTATTTGACAGACAGAGATCACAAGTAGGCAGAAAGGCAGGCAGAGAGAGAGGAGGAAGCAGGCTCCCCGCCGAACAGAGAGACCAATGCGGGGCCCGATCCCAGGACCCTGAGATCATGACCTGAGCCGAAGCCAGAGGCTTTAACCCACTGAGTCACCCAGGTGCCCCTGCATGAAAACTTTTATATGAATGTTCATAATGTCCCCAAATAGGAAGAATCTGAATGTCCAACTACTGATCAATGAACAAATAAGGCATGCTACAGCCATACCATGGACTCTTCTTGGGCGATAAAAAAATGAAGGACTGATACAGGGAACAGATGGGTGAACTGTGACAGTATTACGCTAACTCAAAGCGCTCATCATAAAAGATTTCATATTACATGATTCCATTTATAGGGCATGTTCAGAAAAGGTAAATATGTAAAGCTGGGGAACTTTTGGGGGGTGATGACAACATTCAAAAATTGATGTGGTGATGGTTGCTAGACTATAAATACCCGAAAGCCATGAAATCTTACACTTCAAAGGAATGACCTGAATGGTATGTGGTTTACATCTCAATAAACTTGTTGTTTTAAAAAACCTCCCAGCAGTTCTTACAGTGAGAGAGATGAAAGGAATCCCATTCACTGGAAAAGGCTGCCTTCTCTCCCCCACTTCTCACCAGTACAAAAAGAAAATAAAACGAAGTGAAAGTTAAAAGATTTTAAAAGGAGAGAACACAGCAATCTTCAAAGGTTACTCACAAAAACCCTCAAGAAATCTACAAATTACAGAAGTAGTTAAAAGACTTGATCGAGTTTTCTTAGTATTCAATCAGTATAGAAAAATCAATTGCACTTCCATATAAAAAAGAAACTTTTAGAAGATGCACCCTGTTAAAAAAAATAATGTTTCTGCGAGCGACAAAAACTCTAAGGAGCTCAGAATAAGTGAAACAAAGAACAGTGCAAGGACTTGAAGACACGTGCATAAACGTCAATGAAAGATGATAAACAACATGGGCTGACATCAAGTTCACAGACAGGAAGCCTCAAAATAATCCAGCTGTAAATCTCCCTCCATCTCCCCAGAAGTACACCATACATAGGTGCAGATTTGACACGTGATAGAAATGACACAGTAAGTTATAAGATAAAGGACATTCTGCTCAATATAACTACTGAGACAGTCATTTACATGGAAAAAAAGAAAATCAAATTTCTACCTTCTGTCATGTCAAAAAAAATCAGCTACAAATGAATTAAAGGCTTTAATGTGAAATGATGAAACTTTATAATTAAATTAAATCACAGGAAATTACCTTGATGCTGTCTTAGGAGGTAAGATTCCTCAAACAAGATTCCAAAAAGCAGAAATCGTAAAACACAGTGATCAACCCTAACAACACCAAGGAAGCCCTTCTGTGCACCCGAGGACACCAGAAGGAGTGAAGAAACACAATCCGGGAGAACTTGGTTGAAGCGCATGCAAGTAACAAAGGATTAATTTCTGAATATACTGAGAATTAAAGGAACTAAGAAAAAATGAAAAACACCATTAGAATAATGTGCAAAAGACACGGATCTATGTTTAATGGAAGAATAAACACGAATAGCTAATAAATGTGTAAAAAACTCTATCAGTGTGGAAGTCAGCAAGATGCCAACTTCAAACCCACCCCATCTGTGACAACAGGACAAAGGAAAACTTGGGAAATAGCAGGTTTTGCTGCGTAAATGGAGAGTTGGACCATTCGCTGTTGATGGGAATGTACACTGGCTCAGCCACTTCTCAAAGCTCTTTGGCATTATGGAGGAATTTAAAGATGTGCAAATCGTACAAGTTGCCTACGCTATCTCTGTGCACGTCCAGGAGAAACACTTGCATCCCTACACTATGAGTCCATATGATTATGTCCCATAGTATTCCATATATGTATATATATATATATACCACATCTTCTTTATTCATTCATCTGTGATGAACATACTATGCAGCCATCAAAAAAAAAAAATGGAACTAGAGGGTATTATGCTAAGCAAAATAGGTCAATCAGAGAAAGACAATTATCATATGATCTCCCTGATATGAGGAATTTGAGAAACAAGACAGAGGATCATAGGGGAAGGGAGGGGAAAATGAAACAAGATGAAGCCAGAGAGGGGAGACAAACCATAAGAGACTCTTAATCTCAGGAAACAAACTGAAGATTGTTGGGGGGGGGGGGGAAGGATAGGGTTGCTGGATGATGGACATTGGGGCGAGGGTGTGTGCTACGGTGAGCGCTGTGAATTGTGTAAGACTTATGAATCACAGACCTGTGCCCCTGAAACAAATAATATGTTGTATGTTAATAAAAAATACATAGTTAAATTTAAAAAATAATAATTATGTTCCAAGCCATATGTTTCTGAAAGCAAAGCTTGCAAAGTGTGCAAATGTTCTGCTCAAGACCAAGGAGAGATGAGTTACGGCACAGCCGCAGGGTGAACTAGGAGGCCTCAGTGAAAACAGTGTATAAGTCCCAAGCATCTCATATCAACATGGATAAATCTGAACAAAGGTTAAAAAAAGCAAAGTTGAGTTAAAAAAGGCAAGTTGCAAAAAAATATGTAACCTTCTTGTGCAAGAATCAAAAACAATCAAGCCAAATAATATTTTGCAGGTTTGCATGCAGACACATGGGGAATTATAAAGAAATCCAAGGGAATGAATAGACACACAATGCAGGCCAGTGATTCTGTCTGAGACAGCACGAGAGGCGGAGAGAGAAAGGCAAGAAGAGTCTCCAAAATCTATCAGTCAATTTCTACTTCCTCCGTAGAGATTTGTGGCACTCTTTAAATCCTGCACTAAAAAATACCCTAGATGCTCAAATTGTATATGTCACATATTTCATTATACCGATATATGCCACCTTCTTGAAATATAAGATTTGTTTCTGAACATTTTATCTGTGTAACAATCTTCAAAAACTTCTCTTCATTTCATAACTAAAGTTCTGTTAAGAGACTGGTAACTTTGGGGGCCCCTGGGTGGCTCAGTCAGGTAAGCGGCCGACTCTTGATTTCAGCGCAGGTCAGGATCTCAGGGTCCTGGGAGCGAGCCCCGTGTCGGGCTCCCCACTCAATGGGGGGTCTGCTCTGGAACTCCCCCTTTTCCCCCTGCCTCTCCCTCTGCTCACACCGGCACACACTCTCTCTCTCAGATAAAGAAAAAAAAATCTTTAAAAAAATTCTAACTTAAAAAAAATAGGCCATCAATCCATTTTAACAGAGTACTTTCATTTGGAAGTATCTTATCATTGTGCTCAATTAGCATCTCAGAGTTTTATTTTATTTTATTTTTTTAACTTTTCTCACTGAAAATGAAAGAATTCTCCCTGGGAATAATAATGCAAGTTAAATCTTCTGTGAAAAATGGCGAATCAAATCCCTTGACAGAAACACTACTAGCTCCTTTATATCTTACTTCTTAAAATTCCCTTTTTTGAAGTTTTTAATATTTATTTAAAAACTTTCAAATATTCTACGGAGCATTACTTCTTCATTAGTTTATTATTCCTTTGTTCTGACTCCATGAGTTGCACACGAAACTAAGTTCTGATTAATTTTCTCCCGCTGGAATGCTAGTTCATTATCCAAATATAATAAGTATTTGAAATGGTCAGATTTAAGCCTAAAATACACCTCTGTATCCCCACCCCAATGAGTAACTTAAATAGAATTGAGCAAATTTAATTCTCTCTCTTGAATCTGGGTCTTGCATTTGCTGTGTTATCTTAGTACTAAATGGCTGGTCGCGTACATAAAGGTGAGTTTGACCCACGTTTTGTTTTAGACGCTAAAGAGAGCAACAGCTTTAACCAGGGAAAGATCTGGTTATCATCCGTACTACGTCAAGTTACATCCTTCAGGTAGCATGAAGAATGGAGGCGATCTGACAACAGGCAATTTGCTTTCCTCATCCTGGGCTATACTCTCAGTGTCAAGTACAATATATCACGTGTATTGAGTCCACGATTTATACAGAACGAATGGGAGGACGGAACGGACGGACAGAATGAGATCGTGAGCTCCATCCTTTCATAACAGACAACTTCACAAATTCATGTCCCTATATGGTTGTCCTTATGTTGTTGACTCTGGCCACCGACGCACATAGCCATGGGCAATTCATCTCTGAATTAGCAACCAGACACGCAGACATCGGAACGCCATTAGTTTCCACAAACCCTTAAAGACCCTCGATGTTTTAATAAAAATGCTAAAAATTCCAATGTTCAGGTAACATCGAAGATTTTTTCTATTCTCACCTTCGTCTCGTTTTGTACCAGGCTGCAAAGGCAGTAAGCAAAGTTCATTAATAGTGGAACGCGGTTTCTCAAAATTATAATGACCTAGAACAACTATCCACCTGAGGGTCGATAGAGTTTCCAGAGATGATGAGACCATGTCCTGACCACCGATATTTCAGTGTGTTATGCTCTTATTATCACATACATATCCCTCACACATTAATTTAAGAACATCACTTTACTGTGGTGTTCTCCGGCAGAGCCCGACAATAGTTGAAATGTTGTTTTCAGTTAATTTGATATCATCATAATCGCCCCCTAAACAAACAAAAAAGAAGAGAAGGTATAAATAGCATTTCTCTGTGAAAATGAGGCTATTTCCTATTTGTGTATATGACAAGTGGGTCATAACTGCAGTGCTTACACAAAATAATAAATTAATAGGAAGAGAACGAACTCTCACATACTGAATGCTTGGCTCAGTGGCAAACACTACACTAATTGCTTTAAACCTATTTTCACCTTTAATCTTCACTCCAAACCTCTCCCCAATTTACCTATAGATAAATGGGGCATCTAGAGGACATTTCCCAATGTCACATGGGTCACAATATGCAGAGCTGAGATCCAGATCCAAAACCTACTGGTTCCACACTACACCGCGGGCATCACCACCCTACGCCACCTGCTTCAATTGCTGCTTCAATGTCTGTGGGGCATTTGTGATGTGATGGGAACACATGAGTTTCAAAAGACAGAATGAGACCCTTTACCTTAAATGAAGAGTGTCAAAAATGACAAAGTTCTCACAGGTGGATCCCGTCACTCACACATTAGAGAGAAAAGGTTAATTGCTAAATTTTGGCGTAGAGATGGCAGTCAATTCCTTAGATCTTTTCCATAAAATCTTGCTGAGAGTTACATTTGCAAATGTGTGCGGAAGACTAAGCAACAATGTATGACAATTTTTAAACTTCCTCCGCTCTTGAGGTACTAAGTACACAGATGTTTGGGAAGACTGGGGCTTATGAATACAGCTTTACTGTCAACAAACAGGCAACATCTTTGCTGCCTGCTGCTAACACAGCAATCTCTTAAATTTAAAATTCTATGATACTTTCTCCTGGATAAAGAGGAATTAGAATATATTCACATTCCAAGAAGTAAAAAAAAAAATCAAAGATTGCTTCTTGCAAATGGGCACTGCTTGGAACAGAAGTGAAGCCCAGTGTTGGTTTAGCCTTCCAAATGTTTACATTAAAAAAAAAAAGTAATAATTTCACAATTCTATTCTGCCTCCTTTGACACAGTGCTACACTATAAAACTACCCCCATGGCCACCTCCTGTTCTCTTCACGCATCAACATATCTTATCATGTTTCACCTGCTTATATAACGCTCTTTTGTGTTTGAGAGTAAGCCCCTGGAGGCCAGGAGCCTTGTCATACTCGTATTTGAAGCATAAAGAGGGCTTAAACCTGTTAGGCCTTTAGAATTAACCTATAAGCATTTTTTCCCATGAGACCAATGATGATGGCTTAAAAGGACCACTCCCCATCACCTCTCAGTGTGGGACCCTCTGTTCTGGTTTCCTAGCTTCACCATAGTTTTTAGCCAAACTAGAAAACACCAAAAGCATCTGAGGCAGTTTATACGTTGTATGCAGATAAACTTCTTTTAGACTGTGCTTTCCCAAATGTAAAATCCATGACTTGGCCTAAGTGGAGATGCTTATAATGAAAAAACGACTTCCACGGATATACAGACATCTGTCTGCCTTCCTCTGAAGCACCAGATCTATCTGGTACCATCTTGCTATCCTCATTCCTTAATTAGATCTGTTATTCAAGCTCACATAATGTCACCATCTTAAAACAGTCCGATGTGACCCACTGCCCGCAGTGGAAGGTGCCAATGGGACGAAGAGCACAGAAGTGGGGAGGATGAGCGACTCCATGCTTCCGCTTCACAGGGAGGAAACAGCGGCCCAGGAAACCCACATGACCTTCTCGAGGCAACTCTTGAATGTGATAGTTCCAAGACCACGGATATCCTCAAATACACACCACAACGCTTTTCCTGCGCTCTCTCCACTGCCTTTCCATCCTACTGATTGGAACATACAATGTTCATGATGGGCAGCGAGCTGCTGCCATCCCAGTAATGACCACGGAACATCTTTCTTCTTAAGTGAATCGAATGCTCATTGTTATTTTGTCCCCTGAAATATCACTGGTTGCCAATGCCCTGAAAAGAGCATGAACAATTATAAACAAAAAAAGTGGGCAAAAGCTCTTGAACACTCAGCATCTGAGCAAAGGCAGAAGGACACGTCAATGCCTTCATCAACGGGCACTTCTACCTCTCATCATATTCAACAGCCAGAGAACGTACTAAGCGTGCATGTTCTGGTCAATGCTGGTCTGAAAAAATATCCATTCAAAGAGTCACTGGCTTCCAGATCATAATTGATTGAGCACTTCCTGTCACCGGTGGTGTTACTGCATTTCTGTTCTTCACTTTCCAACCACACCATAGCCCAAGTCTCAGCTCCAGCTCCAGCAGGAGGCCCAGTGACCCCGTAAATTGTGCTCTGAGAAAGGTGTCTTCCACTCTGATGTGGCAGTCTCTGTGACGCTGTCTTGTCTATAAAAGGAAGGAAGCAAATGTGGCGCTACCTTGACACGCCACTTTAGCCCATCGTGAGAGGAACCATTCTTTAGCCCATCGTGAGAGGAACCACTCTTTAGCTCATCGTGAGAGGAACCATTCTTTAGCCCATCGTGAGAGGAACCATTCTTTAGCCCATCGTGAGAGGAACCATTCTTTAGCTCATTGTGAGAGGAACCATTCTATTAGCTTTGGTAGAAAAATTAAGAAAGAGACTCCACAAAAAGATTACCTGTTTATTCATCAAGAAGGAAAAATATATAGGATTCGCTAGTAACAATGTGCGAGGTGATGCGTACTTACATTTCTCATTTAATCTTGGCAAAATTACAGAAAAGTGTTAGCTCCACTACTGTAGATTTTTTAAAAAGTGAAATTCGGGGCAATTAGCAAACCCAGGCAACATCTAAAAACACAGTGATGGGATACAGCTCTAAACTATGAAACTGCCATTTCATCTTTTAGATCCATGAGTTAAAGAAAATGATAAGGATGACAGAAAATACAAAGAATATTCTAGACTGAATTTGTAAAGATTTTCGATTCTGTACCAATCAGAATTTTCAATTGTAAAATTAGTTTTCCCAAGATATCCTTTACAATACAAAACCTCTAAATAAAATTTATTATATTGTTTTTGTTTTTGTTTTTTAAGATTTTTATTTATTTGAGAGAGAGAGAGAGAGAACATGAGCAGGGAGAAGGGCAGCGGGAGAGGGAGAAGCTGAGTCCCCAATGAGCAGGGAACGCAATCACAGGACCTCGGGACCCCAGGACCCTGGGATCAAGATCTAATCCAAAGCCAGACACTTAACCAACGGAGACACCCAGGCACTCTTGGTATATTGTTTTTAGGTGTAAAGTTAACATTAGTTTTTCAATATGTCATTTTGGAAAGAAATCAGGTTTCAAAATTGATTCAAAAGTGTTAAATACAGTAGTTGCTGTAAGAAATACAGTAAATAATTATAAATACTAGGTACTGACCCGTTTTTAGGACCTACATCAAATCCGCAGGATCGCTGAAGATCTGTTGTCCTGCAGACATCTAGCAAACCCTGTTTAGTAAGTACTATAGCCTGAACATTTGTGTCTCTCCCAGTCTTGTATTTGATGTTGAAATCTTATGCTCTCAGTGATGGTATTTGGAGGTGGGGCCTCTGGGACGTGATTGGGTTACGGGGTGGAGTTTTCATTAATGGAATTCCTGCCTTCATAAAGGAGGCCTCTTAGAGCTCCCCCACCCCTTGTGCCAAATGAGGACACAGCACAAAGAGAGCTGTCTGTGAACCCAGAACCAGGACCTCATCAGATACCAAATCTGCTGTGCCCTTGACCTTGGATTTCCCAGCTCCAGAAGCATGAGATAGAAATTCATGTTGTTTATAAGCTACTCAGTCTATGGTACTCTGCTAAAGCAACCTGAAAGACTAAGACAATACAACTAGCATTTTATAAACATAAATATTAGTATAATTTGTCCATTGGCAATTTGCAAGAGAATGCTGAACAGTCTGGATATAATTAAAAGCAATAATAACATATGTGATTAATACTCTTTACCTCATTTGTGTAAGAATGGGTCTCAGAAATATATTCAGATGAAGGAATTCAAAATACCCGTAATCGCTGGGGTCGGGGTTGGGGGTAGAGAGAAAATAAGCACAAAATCAGTCCAAAATGTTTGTATCTCTAGGATGAGAATGGACTGGAGACATGTAGATAGTTATTTAGAACATACATAATTTACAAGGTAATTTAAGACTGAATAACAGCATAATTTACAACATAATTTAAGACTGAATAGCAGAAAGGTGTATTAACATGTGTACTTGGGGAGTAAAAACACCTGGGTTCAAAAATCAGTGCCTGGTCCTAGCTGTTGGATGCTGGGAGAGTGAATTTCCCTCTCTGAATCTCAGTGTTGTTATCTACAGCTCAAAGTAAATTGCATGATCTATGTAAATCTATAAAAATTGCTCAAAAATACTACCATTATTGTTATTAAAGTTAGGGCACCTGGGTGGCTTAGTCGGTTAAGTGGCTGCCTTCAGCTCAGGTCATGATTCCAGAATCCTGGGATGGAGTCCTGCATCGGGCTCCCAGCTCAGCAGGGAGCCTGCTTCTCCCTCTCCTGCCTACTCCTGCTTTCTCTGGCTCTCTCTCTCTCTCTCAACTAAATAAATGAGACCTTTAAAAGAATTATTATTAAAGTTATCACTGTTATCATCATCTTCCCGAGAAGAGAGTAAAAAGACAAGACTAAGTCAACACCATGCATAGAGTACATCAAACCAACGGGGCCTGGAATACAGAGTACTATTCTCATGTGAGAACTAACTAGAATGAATACTGAAATGTGATATTCTGTGATATTCTGATCTGGTAAGTTCAGTATAATATAAACCATTCGATACATGAGATACATATTATATATATCTGGAATATATAGAGATAGAAATCCTTATAGCTTAACAAGACTGGTGCTTTTTCCAAAGCAAGAGCAATGAAAGTAACAACAGTAAGAGAAATCCTACATATCCACTCTTTCATTCCTACATTCATCGAGTGCCAGTTAGCACAAGCTGGCCAAGACTTCGGCATATCCTCCTAGTCTTTGCCCTCCAGGAATTACTGAGAGGCTAGGATAGCATCTGCTTCTACTTCTAGTGGCTGAGAAAGCTCAGAAATTCTCACTACAGGTGAGCAGGAGGTAGCAGCTTTAAGCCACGTTGTGCATTGTCTTACTGGATCAGGAAATTCACAGGACACCAGGGTGCCATCTAGAAGTGGATCAGCACAGTGGACTTGGACTCTAGGCTAGATTATAAGAAAATGGAAAGATGGGAAAGGCTGGTTCTCTTTTAAAGAAGCAATGACTGTAAGTGTCCCCAATCTTTCTGGAGTAGAGACCTGAGCAGAAATGGGATGGTTTGCATGGCGATGATTCCAGAGGGCCCGGAAAGTGGTCTAGAATATTCTTCTTAATTTATGCAGGAAAAAAGAGACTATAGCAGGAAATCCTAAAGGAATAATGCTAGCATTAAGAGGAAAGGCTAGGAAAATGGGGAAAAAAAAAATAAGGGGAAAGATGGTAGTGCAGGGATTAAGAAGAGAACAAGCATTACAAAGGGACCTGAGAAAACTGGGAGCATTTTCGAGGTAGATTTCTGCTCTGGAATTTAGTTTGGAAGGAAACAGAGAAACACTTTTTTTTTTTTTTTAAAGAAATTAGCAATGAAAAAGAAAAACCTCGAAAGTATGTCTATAGTCCCTGTATTTTTTTCTGTTTTTATATGAAAAGGACATTCTAAAAAAATTAGAAAATACCACTGCAATGTTAATTCTATTACCAACTCAATAAATTAAATGTCCTGTTCAAATAAATCACTAGGCTTTACTGGAGGAGTAGTACTTCAGCTATGTGAGAAATGCTTATATCCTAGCATGGAAACTAATAAAAATGGTATTTAATGAAAAAATAAAATTCTTAAAAAAGCAATTAAAACTGATTCAATGTTATTTTTCCTCCTTCTAGCAAACATGTATTCACCAGCATAAGTATCTAGAATCCTATGGCTTTGAGTGACTGTTACCTTGGGCTAAGTGACTTCATCTGGAAATGTGTGTATGTGTAGAAATATCTACATAATAAAAAAATTCATTTGAAAAACATTTTAAAGTAATTACTTAATTATTTAAGCTATGTGGTTTCCAAAATGAAATACTTTGGCAAATTTATTCCTTCTTTATCTTAAAACAGTAAGTGTGAGTACTTGTTTAAATATCCTATCCTGCAGGATAATAAAAAAATGCACATGTTTTACTTATAATTATATTCATATATGATTTAATTCCTTAAGAAAGTTCAATGATCATGCTTTTAAATAAATACATTTCATTCTGACAAAAAGTATGTGATTACTTGACTAATGTTTCTTCACCTCTCACTAATTTAACCAGAAATCAACATTTTCTCTGAAATAAGCCTAAATTCTTTGTAAGTGTGCACAAGATTTTTAGACTCTGTTTATAGAATTGCTGGCACTTCAGCTCACAGAAGTTAGTTAATAAAGAGAATGACCTTTGGTAACATGTACTACATTAATTCCTTCTGCATCTACTCTCCCCAATATGGCAGGCTTGTGTGAAAACTTGTTTGCAAGAAATTCAAAAATTCATCTGTGGGGAAAAAAGAGTATCATCTTATATAGAGCAAGCAGTTTATATTACATATTATGTTTTATCTTTTTAAGTATATTCAACTCCAGTCAGAGTCTTGGCTATCCATATTATAAAAATGGTGAGGCTAAAGATGACAGCTTTATTTGGTAGTCCTATCCCGCAGTAAATAATGACTCTACTCCACAGTCAAACACCTCTATTTCATAGAATCAAAGCCACAGATGATTTTGACACGCCAATCCAAACACATACATACATACATAAAAAAATTAAAAAGGGCCATGCATATTAAACTTTTGAATGAAATATTGATGGTCATAGAATAAGGTTTATTTTTCTGAAAACATCTGTAATTCAACTTATTGTAGTATATATCTAGCACAACCAGTTGAAAAGCATCGTACACATTTTTCTATTGCCCTATCACCAATTACCCCCAACTGAGTAGCTTAAAGCAATGTCCTTTTTTTTTTTTTTTAAACTAACGGTTTTGTAAGTTTTGTAAAATTCAGGTGTGTAGCATGGTTGGATTCTCTGTTACCATCTGAGTTTCTGCTGGGCTACTTTTCTTTTTTGAGGTTCAAGAGAATAATCATTCAGGCTGTGAGATGAATTCAGTTCCTTTTGGTTACAGCATCAAGTTCCTCTTCTTCTTGTTGGCTGTCAGTCAGGGACATTCTCAGAAGCCATAGGAATTGCGAATCACATAGCTCCTCCACCTTTAAAGCTGGTAATGGAGAATTTCTTACGTGGCAAATCTCTCTGGCTTTGGATTTTTGACTTCCTTTGTTTCTGAGCTTGAGACCATTGTTATAAAACACCATCATCATCATCATCAGGGTTTCTGAGAGTCAGGCTTTTAAGGCCATAAGTCAGGTCGTAAGATAGGTCTAATTGTGATTTGAGCTCAGGATCTCTGCCATTGTGCTCTTGCTGCCCGTCGGAATCAGGAATTTGATGGGTCATCTACTTTGATGTCCTTAAATTCTCAGTAGCACTCTAGAAAATCCCCTTACATTCTTTGAGTGAAGGTTAAACATTCTGCAACAGGGAACTCCTGGAAGGGTCAATACAGTCTCATCCCCAACGTTCTGATAAGTTCTAATGACCCGCAGGCAGGGGACACCTGGTCTAATTTGGACGGATCAAGAAGACATTCACAAAGATGTGAGCCCTGGCTGGGTAACTGGATCCACAGGAGGAGGTGACCAAGTGAAAGAAGGAAGACATTCTAGACAGAAGGGATCACATGGTTAGTGCCTGGAGACGGGAAAGAGCGGTGTGGCTATGGAAGTGGCAAAGAGTCCTTCAAGGACATGGTTTTGCTCTATGTAGTATGCAGCTCAATCACACCCCACATGGGGGACAGATCTGGACAGACTGCAGGCAGAAGGATAAGCTAGAATGTTACTAGAGTCTGCAGAGAATATGGCCAAGGCGTAGGCATATACAAGTCCTCAGACCATGGGACAGAGAAGAGCAGTGCATGGCCCCCAGCCTTAGAGGGAAAGGCTGGCTTATAGCGCTGCCAGACCAAGAGCGTGCACAGGCCGAGACCTGAGTGATGGGCAGAGCCACGTAATCCCAGCTGGCCAGGGGGTGAGAGTGAGCTACTAAGCAAGGGGATCTGATCATGACCGTAAATAAAGGGCATCACCTGGATGAGTAATGTCACTGACTCAGGTCTGGCTGGTTCTGAGGAATCCGGGAGAAAGGATGGAACCACACTTTCTCATGGGAAGAGAGCAGGTTCCAACAGCATGGAAAGGATTGGGCTGGAAACAGTGAGGAAAGCCAAGATAGGAAGGATATAAGGCACATGGTGGGTCCGCAGGTGCCAGAAGAAGCACCAGTAATTCCTCTGTAGAAGAACAGTAACACTTAACCCGCTCAATGATCTGAATTCTGGAAGCCTCAGTGGATGTTTAGCAAAGTCTGTGAAGAGTCAGAGAGGCAACCATGTTCCTATTTGTGCTACGTGTGTCCTGGCTGCCTGGATGAAGGGGCTGACGAGCTGTGACGCCGGTAGCTCCTGCCTCCCCTTCTCCAACCTCTCCATGTTCTCACGTGTCCACTCGTGGACTATTACACTGTAGACTGCTACAACTGCACACTAATAAAAGTTGTTCAAAGAATTTCAAAGGTCAATGTGATGGCCAGGAAGAAGGTCTTAGGAATCAGATAGAGAATTTCCTATCATCAGTAAAAGGCAGGCAAACACTAAACTCTATTTACTAGCCATTTTTACCACTTACATTAAAAAGTCTGAAAGACACTTGATTTTCTTTCATTTCCTCTAAGAAGCTCTCTTTTCCCCTCCCTAGTATCCCTAAGAATTAGGAAACAGCATCTAAAGTATCAAAGGCGTCTTTACCTGTTCTCCCTTTTCAAAAAAATTTATATTCTATTTTTAAAATTTTTAAAAATATTCCTTTTGATGTGCTAACTAGGTTAGTCTATTGTGCTTAATAAAGACTGGAATTTCCAAAGAAGCATTTCTGAAGCCAAGCAAACAACTAGGCTATGATAAATAAAGGAACAGTGGAAGCTATGTATTAGACTTTCCTCCAGTGAATTATCAGTAAATTGCTTGTATTATTCAAGTACAGATTCATACATTAGAGATTTCCAATATACAAAATAATCAGGCTTAATGAAAACTGACATCATATAGCTATCTGACAAGGAGAAATAATTAGGTAGTGTCATGTGCACTTAGCACTATAATTTACTACTTTTTTTTTTTTTTAACCCAGGATTATTGTGTATCATGGGCTGAGAGCCAGGGGTACAGGATAAAGAATAAAGAATCAAAAGTTGTCGGGGCTAGGGCGCCTGGGTGGCTCAGTGGGTTAAGCCACTGCCTTCAGCTCAGGTCATGATCTCAGGGTCCTGGGATCGAGTCCCACATCAGGCTCTCTGCTCAGCAGGGAGCCTGCTTCCCTCTCTCTCTCTCTGTCTGCCTCTCCGTCTACTTGTGATTTCTCTCTGTCAAATAAATAAATAAATAAATAAAATCTTAAAAAAAAAAAGTTGTCGGGGCTAATTCTTCTGTCTACGTCTGTAGCTCAACGTGGGTTCCATTCAAGATACCTTGGGTGGAAAGAAGATACCTAAGGAAAGAAATCAATTCAATCAAATCAAATGAGGGAGGAGGAAAGTTCTTAAGAATTAAAACTTAAAAAAAAAAAAAAAGTTCTTAAGAATTAAAAGAATTAAAAAAAAAGGTAGTCTCATAGAGGCAACCTGTGAAATGCAGCCAGGTCGAATGGGAAGTGAGCTAGCATGTTTATCCTTTAGGAACAACATGGCCTCTCTGCTGGGCTACTATCTCTCACCACAGTCCCCTCAACTGGCTCATAACCCACACAGCCACCATCTCCTACGCCTGCCATCAGATGTCACCCATTTTAGGACACTTATCTCACCTTCTCAAGAGTAAGACCAATTTCTTACAAGTCCGTCACGGGATGAATCAGATTATTTGTTTCTGACCCAATCAGAAGTTGGAAATTGAAGCACAGGATGTAATATTGTCCCCTAGACCTGTGCCGAGCTGGGGCTGGGGAGGCAAGGAGATGAAATGAAATAAAAGATGTACAGTGTGCAAAAATATCAAACAGAAAGGTAGAAATAAGAATGGAAAAGGTAATCTGACCAATAGAGAAACAGTGGGTTTCAAAGTAAAATAGATGTCGATTCAGTGGTGTGTGTGGACCTAGGAACCTAACAGTCTTAGCTTCTCAGGAAGTAGAAAAAAAACCTCACATTTAACCAAAAGCATTTAAAATTTAAAAAAAAAAAAAAGAATCAGATGGGGGTGGGGGAGGTGTATAATCTGTGTCCTGGATTTCAGAAGTATTTAAGACCCAATCTGCACACTGGTCTTATTCCAAAATGTGGTTACAATTTGGCTATTACAAATTCTTAATACTTTTTCTTCAAAAAATTGATGTTCAGTTAGCCAGCGTATAGTAAGGAAGGGCACTTGTGATGAGCACTGGACGTTTTATGTATGTGACGAATCACTAAATTCTACTCCTGAAATCAATATTCCACTATATGTTAACTAGAATTTAAATAAAAATTTGAAAAAGGAAAAAAAAAGCTCTTCAAATATGTCGAACCACATGGAATGAATCAAATACTCATTTATAAACCTTATTTTTCTCCTTGCCTCAGTCTTACCATCTTTAACCAGTCAATCTTCTGAAAACAATTTCGAGGAAACCCAATGCACTTTTTTGTTCTGTTTTGGTTTGGTTTGGTTTTGGTCCATTCTCTTTTGGTTAATTTGGGTGTTTGGCCAGTCTGTTTGAGGAATCACAGCTACTTATAACCTAGGTACTTGGGTGCAGAGGTAGATATACTCCCGCGGGTCCAAAATAATGTTTTGTAATAGAAAATGATATTCTGTCCAAGCAGGCTAGTCTAACAAGAGTACAATGATATCCATGTAGATTCACCATTGTTAAGGAAAAAAAGGAACAATGTTTAAAAGACTGATGGCAAGTGACTCGAATAGGAAACATTCTGACTACAATTGCACTCTTACCATGATAAAATATGTTAGAGCAAAAGATACAAGGACATTTTTAATTCTTTTGTCACAGCAGGTGGCTAAGAGACTCATGCTCCTCTCTGAGCACAGTGGCCATGGTCCAACCTCCATCTATGAGAGGCCACGTGACTTGTTTGCACCAATGGATTGTACGTGCAGTGATGCAATGGACAAAACAACTGACAGTGAGGTCATAGGGGATGGCAGAGCCCTCAAAAGAGAAGCTGGTCCTTAATAACTGTGGGAGGGAAAGCAGAGAAGCAGCCCCCTGACTACCATCCACTACCTCTACCTGTTGCATGAATGAGACACAGCTATTAAGTTACTATACTGTTGACCTGCCACAGCAAGTTTCCTTCAAGAAGACAACTCCCTTAAAATGTGAACCTCAAAAACACGACATAGAACAAGATAACAGGAAAGTACAATGCATCACTGAAAATGACAGTTGTGTAACTTTGTTTCACACAACACACACACACACACACACACACACACACACACACACACACATTTTTAACATGAAAACATGGTCCTAGAGTTGATAATTTACTTTGTGGTCCAGTGACTATGTTTTGTTTTTAAACATTTTCAGACCTCAAACCAACCCCTCATTGAATAATTATTCTGTCTATGAATTCAAAATATTTTTACCCAGGAGAATTGCATGCGTGGCTGATACTTGAGGCACAATTTTGCAACTTAGTATCACACGGAAGCAAACGAGACAGGTGACATCGAAACGTTCTCTTTCATTTCAGGAACCTACACCTCTGGCTCATTTAGAAAAAAAAAACAAACAAAAAACGGAACTGAGAGACTGCGATATGGCATCTCCTGATTTTCCAGAGAGTTGACTCAATGCAAAGCCTTCCTTTGTGCAAAATTACACATAATTTGCATTCAGGGCAGGTGTTAATTTTGTTAAAAAGAGTTTCAAGTACAAATCAGGCCATTTTGGACACCTTTTGAACATCTTAAATCAGATTGGTTATAATTCCCTTCCAACGTCTCACTGAATGTTCCAAATCCACTGCCAGGTTTGTAAGGAGAAGATAAACACCACCATTTCCTTTCCCTGGCAGCTCCCAACCCAGAAGTGTACGGAGGCAGGGTGCCCAGTACCTGATGCTGCTCATGCTGCCCGTCTCTGATCCAAGCTTGCATCGCTCCAGCTGGCTGGCGACGATCTGGCGTTCTGCCTCCAGCTCTCGGGTCAGTCTCTCAAACTGTAATTCCTGAAATAAAGTCACCAAAAAGATTAATTCTATCATCCACTTGTAACGTGGAATTCACATCAAAATGACGTGCTGGTCAAAGGGGAAAAATGACATTTGCCGAGATGCTGAATTTGAGAAGCCGGGGATGTCACTGTGAAATCCAAGAGGGATTTGCACTTCAGACGGATCTGAGTATGTGTCAGAGTCCTGGGGTCTGCTGGCTGGTCTGCTGGCTGGCTGGTAAGTGATTTAATCTTGGTAAGTATCAACTTCATCATCTGTAAAATGGGTTGACAATACTTATTTCCTAACGTCGGGGCAAGGATTTAATGAGGCACCGACCATGAAAAATCAGGCTGGACTATTTGGCAGATGGCCAGCACCTGACAGATATTAATTCTCCTCCATTGAAATTGTAACATGCAGTAAAATGTTAAAAGAAACAGCTTTTCTATCATTTGGAATACTGTGTTTAATCCCCATAGGCCTTCTAGCTGCCTCTCTCTACTAATTCGAACCTAACATTACTTGTTACATATTGTTGACTGAAGAGAAATCACGCTTAAACTTCTGCTTCTGTAGGCTTTAAATTTCAGCAGAATGGGAATGATCTGATCCTCGATAGCCTAATTGCTAAGTGAATATCCTTTGAGATATTTGCTGTATCACCTTAAAACAACCCAATTAAACCAATGAAGAATGCTTCTACAAATCTGCCTGATCCTGTTAATGGATCAACGTTAATGAAGAATAATTCAATCAGTATGTCAAGTATTTTAGCTGTTCCAGTTATAGGACTTTTGTACCACATTTTAATCTTTGTCTTATTTTTCCATGCACTTAAGTATTTTAATAAACATACTTATAGCAAAGCAAGTATTTAAAAAAATATATTTTATTAATTTATTTGAGAGAGAGAGAGAGAATGAGAGAGAAAGGGAGCATGAGAGGAGAGAGGCTAGAGGGAGACTGCCCTGGGAGTGACCTAGGCTGAAGGCAGTTGCTTAACCAACTGAGCCACCCACGCACCCCCAAAGCATGTATTTTAACTAAAAAAATTCAGAAGAAGTTTTTGCAACATAAGCAAACTACATTTGATTTCTTTAAAAAACAAATTACTGGGGCGCCTGGGTGGCTCAGTGAGTTAAAGCCTCTGCCTTCAGCTCAGGTCATGATCCCAGGGTCCTGGGATCGAGCCCCGCATCGGGCTCTCTGCTCAGCAGGGAGCCTGCTTCCTCCTCTCTCTCTGCTTGCCTCTCTGCCTACTTGTGATCTCTGTCTGCCAAATAAATAAATAAAATTTAAAATAATAATAATAAAAAAAAAACAAATTACCTGCACAGTTTTGTCTGGGGTATGGGAAAACAAAAATGCTGGAAAATACTGACAATACAGGTCAGTGTGGGGTAATGAAAACTCCTAACATTGCAAAGATTTGTCTTCCCAGGAAAGAGGAGTTGATTGTTTTTGCTATCCTGAGACACTCTTGGGTGATAACCTTTAAAAAGTAGGATACGGTGTGTCCTCTACATATATTAAAAATTCCCCTGTTCTTTTCCACAAGAGCAGATTTCTTTTCTGTTAACATTATTTTGGGGAACTAAGTAAAAAACACTTTAAAAGGGGACCCGGGATGGCTCAGTCAGTTAAGTATCTGCCTTTAGCTCAGGTCACGATCCTGGAGTCCCAGGACGGAGTCCCACGTCAGGCTTCCTGCTGGGGGGGAGTCTGGTTCTCCCTCTCTCTCTGCTTCTCCCCCTATTCATGCACTCTCTCTCGTTCACACACTCTCTCTTTCAAATAAAAATATTAAAAAAAGAAACATGTTACCCATGAGAGCTAAACTTTTCCCTTTCAAGTTCTAAAACTAAGGAAGCACGTTGTTGTGGGAGCTCACATCTTTATCCTTACATACTCTGAAGGACAGCAAAGATTATTTGTAAGGAAGAAATACCAACACCTCTGTCAGAATGCATGTTGTGCCCCTAATCTCTGTTTCTTCTTTCAGCAAGTTCTACAGCTTTTTTTTTTTTTTTTTGGCAGCTCCTTTCCACAAAAATATGCAGGTTCTAAAAGATTTTCATGTCTAGGCTTTATATTTTATCTAGAATCTGTCCTAACAGAAAACCAAGCTATCCCTTTAGAACGGTATCACCTTAAAAACAATATTCAAAGATCATATAGAATTCCTCAGAAGTAGATGGAAAGTCATTACGTGTGTGGGTGTGGTCTCACTGCACGTTTCCTCTGCATCAGGGTTAGGGAGGGAGGTGCGGAGACACCCTCATGCAAGCTGCCTTCCAAACCCCGAGTCACAATTTTCAGGCTCCTTATCACTTTGCGTAGATCCGCATTTCCATCTGGCATCCCTCCTCTGTCTGAGAGACTTCCTTTCATGTTTCCTGGAATGTGGTTCTTTCGGCGATGAATTCTCTCAGCTTTACGTGCCTAACAACACTATTTTGCCCTCATTTTTGAAAGATGTTTTGTCCTCTTGTTTATTGTTTCTGACAAAAAAAAACACACCATGGTAGTCATGTATTTGTTTGTCTATACAGTGGTTTTTTTTTTCTCTGCCTCCATTTAAGATTTTCTCTTTATCCCTGGTGAACAACCTGATGACAACGTTCCCTACTATAGTTTTCCACATTTCTTATGCTTGGGGTTCACTGGGTTTCCTGGATCTGTGGATTTCTTTTCCTTTAGATCTGGAAAGCGTTTAGTCATTGATTCCTCAAACTGTTTCCCTTTTCCCCACTAAAATGCCTCCTTCAGTGACTACAATTACATACATATTAGGTCACTTGGAATAGCCCGACAGCTCAGGGATTCTTTGCCCATTTTGAAGGTTCTTTTTTATCCCCTCACTCTGTGTTTCATTTTGGATAGCAGCGTCCGTTGGTGTCGAGTTAATCACTCTTGCCCCCTGCAGTATCTGACCCACTCTTAATCTTGTCGAGTATATTTTTATCTCAGACATTGATCAATCAAACACCTCTAGAAGTTTCACCTGGGTCTCTTTTATATCTTCCATGTCCCCCACCTTATGAACACAGGCAACATACACACAAAAACTATTTTAACGTCCCGACTAGCTAACGTTAGCATCTGGCTCAGTCTCAGCCGACTGATTTTTCCCCTCAGTACGGGCCCTGTATCTGCTCCTCCTCACGTATGGTGATATCAGTTCGGTTGAACATAAAACATCTTGAGTTTTACCTTATGGTGCTCTGGGTATCTTCATATTCCTACAGATGTTTTAAGTTCTGTTCTGGGGCACAGTTTCTTGGATGCAATTTGGTACACTTGGGTCTTGCATTTCAGATTTGTTTTGGGGAGAGAGAGCAGCATTTTGTCCTCGGCAAATTCCTCTACTTTACTTAGCGGGATCCTTCTAAGTACTCCGTGTCCAACGGATTCTGGGTTTTCCAGTTAGGCTGGTAGGTGCAGGCACATACTTCTGGCCCCTGGTTGGTAGTGTTTCCTCCCATCCTTTCAAATGGTTCGTTCCCTGCCCCCCACGACCTCCTTACAGACTCAGGATGCTCAGGTCTCAGATGACGGTAGAAGTGGATCCTCTGTAGATTTCAAGGGTTCTCCTTCTGAGCAGCGACCACCCTTCTTGTATTTTACCCCAAACTTTCTAGTCCCTTTTCCTCCCTGGCTGTCAGTGCTGTCTCCCCAGTGCAGGGAGTCCCCTGGACTCTGTAGGTCTGCTTTTCTACACTGTTGTAGCTGGGGAAATGGTAGGCTCACCTTATTTGATTTGTGTCTCTTAGAAACCACTTTCTTCACTCCTCAAAGTTCAGAGTCTTGAAAGCTGTTGTTTCATATTGTCTGTATGTGTTGCTGTTTCAGATGGGAAGGTACCGGCAGGCTCCTGTTACTCTATCTGAGCTGAAACCTGGAAGGTTTTTAGGAATTCACAATTTTCCTTCCTGTTTGATGTATAAAAGGATATTTTCTGCTATATTTAAAAACTCATATTAAATGAACTACTAACCAGACAAATACTTAAGCTTTTACATGTTCTCTTCAATGTTACTCACTAGTACAGGATTAAAAACAAACAGCTACTTTTGTGTGACTTGCTTGTTTTATTTATTATGATGACTTAACTGTACTGACATTTTCTTTATTAAGGAAATAGGTATTAGTATGTTCCCTTTTAAAAATAGCCACTCAATAAATGTTTACTTTGTCATCCTGTATATGAACCAAGAAAGTAATTAAGTGAATTTTCCCCTGTGCTTCACTGAGTAATACATAGTAAATGTCAAAGTCCTCAAGGAGAAAGAAAGTTTCTCTTCTTCATCTAAAATCTTGTATTTTATTCATATATAACAACACAAAACATAAAAATAAAATGGTAAATAAGTTTTTATTGAGTACTCACTATTGAGTGCCTAGTTTTTAGGACCATATATAAGGCAGAAATTTTCCCTGCTGTGTTGCCAATGTATCTAGTGTCTAGAGCAGTCTTGGCACATAGTAGCTGTTCAATCAATATCTGTTAACTATATACATCTTCATGGACCCAAGTGCTCTACATGTATTACCTTGTATATTCATAATAACACTGCTATTTCCTAGGTTTTTTTTTTTTTTCCTTACTTTACAAAAATGTTAAGGTGAAAGGCTTAGCCTTGGGGAAGAAAGAAATTCTTCCTTCAAAATAACAAGGAGAATGAGATAAAGGATGTTGTTTAGGAGGTCTGGACAGACAGAAGGGGTAGCATTAAAGAAGTTAATGAATATTCGTTGGACTAAATCTTCCCTATATTTTCAATTCTTTTGTTTTAGAGGCCATGGAAGTCCATTAACATAGAGGACATGTGATGCCAATATAAACTATCAATTTCATTCATACTCAGATTAAGACCTGTTATTTAAAGAATTTTTATTTCTTCGAACTCTAGAGACCAGGATCTGAAATGCCTTCTGCTTTTTTGCTCACATTATAGTCGTTTCCTACTTTAGCCCAACTCAAGGGTCTAAAGGCTTATGGAGAGCGCTGTTCTCACCATAATATATCATAGGTTGGGAACTCTCAGGACCTATTATGCTTGGAATCAGAAACTGACCTTAGAATTGGGAGGTAGAAGAGCTGCAACTGTTCTCAAACTCAGAGATGTGTGTGGCCTAACAGCACCCACAAAATCACCTAGGGCATCATCACAACAATGATCGAGCTTCCGCTCCACTGTGGCTACGGAAGCTGTGGTGTAGGCGGAAAGACGACATTCTCCAGTTCTGACTCAGTTTGACGTCTGGAGGGAAGACTGACCTCTCAGAATTGAATAATTCCCTGGGTTTCTTAGAGACTTTGAGGTAGAACATTCATGAGACAAATGTTGCTAATAAGGCCAAGAGGTACCCAAGAAATCAACTGGAAAAATAAAAGTATGTGGATAAATTTCATGAAATTTGTAATACCAGTTACAAGTGAATATGTGTTACTAAATTAAGTCAGTGGAGGGGAGAACTTAAGGAAAGATAAGAAGAGTGAAGAAAGGGGCACCTGGGCAGCACAGTTGGTTGGGTGTCCAGTGTGGTTTTAGCTCAGGTGATCTTGGGGTCGTGAGATCAAGCCCACCTCAACGCCACGTTCAGTGTGGAGTTTGCTTGACACGTTCTCTCCCTCTCCCTCTCCCTAACAGCATGTGTGTTTTCTTTCTCGCTCTCAAATAAACAAATAAATCTTAAACAAAAAAAACAAAAAAAAAAGGAGAGTAAAGAAATGTCTTTGGAAATTTTGGATATGGAGTGTAGAAGGAACAAAAGAAGCTTAAATAAATAAACAAATAAATAAATAAATAGGAGAATCATGGCAAGGCAATGACCACGGCATGGTCTTCTCCTGGGAAGCTTCAGTGCGGAAGTGGTGGTGTAAATGGAGCTCTAAGAAGTGAAGACACCAGAAACACAGGAAACAAAAGCACAAATAGATAAGCGGGATTACATCAAACTAAAAAGCTTCCTTTTCTTCTAACAGAGGAAACAGCCATCAGAGTGGAAAGGCAACCTACAGAATATAAAAGGAACTCATACAACTCAGTACAAAAAAAAAAATGGACAAAGTACTTGAATTGACATTTCTCCTAACAAGACATACAAGTGGCCAACACGTATGTAAAAAGATGCTCAATATCACTAATCAAGGAAATACAAATCAAAACCATAATGAGATATATCCCCATCACACCTGTTAGAGTGGCTGTTCTCAAAGGAAACAAAAGATAACAAGTACTGACAAGGATGTAGAGAAATCAAATGCCTACACGCTGTTGGTATGAATGCAAACTGGTGCGGTCACTATGGAAAACAGTGAGGAGGTTCCTTAAAATAGTAATAATAGAATTACCATGTGATCCCGGAATCCCACTCCTGGGTGTATACCCGCAAGAACTAAAACTGGGATCTAGAAGAAATATCTGCACTTGTGTTCACTGCAGCACTAGTTTCCTTTTGTTTTAAAGAGGAAGAGGGAGGGGAGGGTGAGGCTCAGGAAGAGGAGGGAGAGAGAGAGGGAGAGAGAATGCCAAGCAGGTGCCACACCCAGTGCAGAGCCCAACGTGGGACTCGATCTCACAACCCTGAGATTATGACCGGAACTGAAATGAAGAATCAGACACTTACCCGACTGAGCCACCAGGCGCCCCTTCTGCAGCAGTATTCACAATAGCCAACACATGCTGCCGTTCAAATGTACAACAGACAGCTGCATAACGAAAACATGGTAGATAGACCCTTACAATGGAATATTATTTACCCTCAGAAAAGAAGGAATTTGCACCATCCACTTCAACATGGATAGACCTGGAAAAACATTTTACCAACTCAAAGATGTCAGGTGCAGAGGAGAAAAGGCACAAGACTCCATTTATCTGAAGTGTGTGAAAGAGTCAAGCAGAAGAGAGAACGGTGGTGGCCGGGGGCTTGGGAGTGGGGGAAAGAGAAAGTTGTTCAGTGGGTATAAAGTTTCAGTTATACAAGGCAAACAAGTTCTAGGGATCGGCCAGGCAACATGGTGCCTACAATTAACAATACAATGTGGTGTGCTTAAAAATTTGTTAAGATGGTATATCTCACATTAAATGTTCTTATCACCAAAGAATGAATAAATAAATAAAAGTGTCCTAAACTTTTGGAGAGGATGGATATGTTTATTACCTTCATTGTGGTGATATCATGGGTGCATGCATATGTTCAAACTCATCAAATTGTGTCTATTAAAAATAGACAGTTTATTTTATATCAATTATGCATAAATAAAATTGTGCCCCAAAATGTGATGCAGAAACTGTTCAGAGAAATTGGGACTTCATGGGAATTAACAATAGGGTGTGGATTAAGAAGACATCCTTTGGTAAGGGAAGTTGGAAGAAAAAGCAAAGTAGTGAGAGAGAAAATAAATCTCCCCACTATGTGGAAATTATCTTGTTTTAGAGAAAAAGTTTTATAAAAGTAACAGATAAATGATACCAAAGTTCATTAAAATTTACTAAGAGCCAAATCTAAGGATATTCACTCCTAGAATAGCACATCATTGAGTCACATAACACACAAGGATTTTAAGAAAAATTATCATATAGTTTCATAACTTTTTCCTAAAGAGCCTAAATTAACAATTAATAATTAATTCAGCTTAATTAAATGTAGTTTATTAAGTGTTTTTAAAAGGATAAAAGCATATAAAGACTCTTGAGGGGGCTTAGCTAACTCAGTGTGAAAACTGAAATCAGAAAACATACAGTTTTATTAATTCCATCAATAAATAATTTACTTAACATTGTGAAATCGCACCAGTGGGGACTATACAAGCTGGGTTTGAGAAAGTGGAAAAGTTTTAGACTGAATAATGAATTCAGTAAGTATGGATTTGCCACAATTTCACAAATACGAGAAGATGGAAAAGAAACTGGACGGATGTGGGGTGTGGAGAAGACAGATGAGCTTCTAGGCAGTGGAAGACATTTTCTACAGAGTAGATCTGACTGCTAGAATCCAGTGACTTAAGATTCAAACTGACTATACCAACCCCATGTCATGGGAATGTGGACTCAGCACATGTCCTGAAACACAGTCTCGGGCATCAAAACTTTTGTCAACCTCATCTCCTGTAGAGGTAAAAACTAGGGGACCAGCACCTACTCAGACACAAAATGGCGGTGCTGGGCAGTCTCGTGTGTGCAACAGAATGGTGGCAGGCGAGGAGAAGAAATGCAATGGCATTTGGAAGGTCTGACCATGTTAGTGAAGGCCCCAGGGTTCTCTCTCTCTTGCTCTCTTTTTTAAAGATTTTATTTATTTATTTGACAGAGAGAGAGAGATCACAAGTAGGCAGAGAGGCAGGCAGAAAGAGAGGGGGAAGCAGGCCCTGCACTGAGCAGAGTGCCCAATGTGGGCCTCAATCCCAGGACCCTGAGATTATGACCTGAGCCAAAAGCAGAGGCTTAACCCAGTGAGCCACCCAGGTGCCCCTCCGGGGTTCTCTTAAATGAGGTCTCAAAGAAGGCCTGTTAGGTTAACCTAGATGAGAATAAAAAACCTACTAATGAGCAACAGGTCTACCTTCCTTTAATGGCCAGCTGCTGTCATCTCTACTTCTCAGGAGTGTCTAAGGCTATTACCTGTGATCCAATGATAATCAGTTTACATTTTTGTTCTTGCAATTTTTGTATTCCATTACAATGTTCTCTTCAAGGGTCTATGTCCTTCCTAGACTGTGAGTTTCTTAAGCAAGAGACTAGGTCCGATGTCATCATTTTATCTGTTAGCAAAATGCCTGATATACAGTTGGAACTAGGTAAGTGATGAATAAATGACCCAAGATTCTGGTTTCAAGCTTCCTGGAATGAAACAGCCAAACTGCTTGTCACAAAATAATTTTTCTCAAAATAGGTATTTCATGATCATAAATGAATCTGAGAAAACTTCCATAGGACTTCAAAAAAATCAGCAGTTCTATAAAATGTCTCCATCATATGTTATTCTTAGAATTCAGTAGGCTCATTGATTGTAATAAAAATGTGCAATCCTTAGTTGAAAGAGCTGTTAAAGGTTTATCTAGGTGATATTTCTTTTGCTTAAACTTTGTTTTGCCTTTTTTTTCTTTCTAGTCAGTTCGTCTTTGATTTTATACACATATAAAATATATAATTTATATATTATATATAATTATACATAATTATATATAATTATACATATCACATATATTATATAATACACAAATGAATATGTGATATAAAAATATAAAAATTATATACAGAAAGAGAATCTAATGGCTGCTGTATTTCTATCTGTATAAGGAAAGTAATTGTCATTGCTGTTTTCAAATCAATCTGTATATATACAAATAGAAATGGGTAAAATATTTGTCAAGTTTCTTCTTCAGAGTCAAGCACATTTAACTCCTTTTTCTGATTTGTATAACCATATCTCTATTAATTTTCCAATATTATTTCTTAAGCTTTCAGTTATAGGCATCATCGATTAATTTCCCATAGTGGAAGATGAGGATTTCACTTTATTTCCCCCTCCGCCATCGTGTGTAGACACTTCTCTGTGTTCCCCATCCAACTAGACTTTGATGTTTGGTAGAACAATATCACAATGTGCACGGTTCATACGATGACTTTTTTTTAACATAAATATACATTTTGTTTTCTCTAAATGAGTGGCTTGTCTTTTTTGTTACTGTTGTTTGTTCTGCTGCCTATGTACTTGTCATGAATCAAAACCAAAACTTCCCTTGAGATATATAAACTTCTCCCAATAAATCAAACACAAGAAATAATGTACCAGTTCCTTCTATTGAAGAAATCTATTCTGGTGTCTTCCAATCTGCTCTGGTCAGGCCGTTTTACCCAGCTATCGTCGTGGACCCTCTCTTTATCTCCATCCTGGAGATTTCCTTCGTCCTTCTCTTACATGGGTTTCCTCTTTCTAGATCTGCTGCTTTCTTCATTTTCCTACTTTATTTCCTTTTTGGGTAGAAAAATGCCTTTCTAGAGAGAAAGAGAGTGGGAGGCCGTTTTTTGAGACCTTGCATATCTGATAAATTTTAATTCTACTCTCAAACTTGGTTCTAAGGCTGGATACAGAAGAAGAGAATTCTAGGTTGGAAATAATTTTCCATTAGAGTTTTGAGCTAGTGCTTCATTATCTCCTGTCTTCCAGGTGTTGCTGTTGAAAAGTGTGAAACATTCTGAATTTTTATCTTTTTGTGTGAAATCTGCTTTCATTCCTCCCCAGAAAACGTGTATCTTTTCTTAGTCCCTAGTGTTCTAAAATTTTATTGTGATATGTCTTGATATAAATCTATTTTTAGACATCTTCAGAACCGTTAGTGGGAACTTTCAATCCAGAAACTTACATTATTCAGTTCTAGGCTATTCCGTAATACTACTGAAAACTTTTTCATGTTTTTATCCCTTCTTAAAAAATTCTTTCTTTTTTTTAAACTCTTCAGATGTAAGATCTATATCAGTCGCGTAGGCTTCTTATTTAAAGTTTTTCTCTTTTAGCTGCCCATTTCTTTTATGATTCACTTTTAATTTCTGAAAAGGATCCTCAATTTAATCATATAAGTCTCTAACAAGTGGTTGGTTCGTTCATGTAATTATACTTTAAATTTCTAAAACCTACTTTTCTGTTCTCTGAATAGTCCTTTCCATTATCATCCAGTATTTATTTTATGTGAAATCAACTTTTTTTCTCTCTCTGTGATATTAATGTTATGTTTTCTTCTCTTTGCATAGTTCCTGTTTTGTGAGGATTTTCAGTTTATTTTAGACTCTGTCTTTCATGTTATAGGCTTTCGAACATATCAAGGTCTCCAGTGGGCTACTTCTATTTGAGTGGGAATTCAGAGAGCTGATCAGACTCTTGGTGAGTAGAGCTGGTAAGCTGTGCTCTTCTAGGAAAAGCGCTGCATGATTCTTCCATGCAGAACTCCAGAAGAGGCTCTCTCAAGCTCCAGCTTTGAGTTTGAACATGTGTTTGCCCCTATTCTGAAAACCGTGTATGGGTAGAGGCTGGGGGCAAGGTGAAAGGGAGAACCTCAAAATTTAGTAAGTAAAATTTCACTTACTCCCCCTACCAACTTCCAATACCCACTTTAATGCTATTCCTTGTACCTCTGAGTTAAGAGACTCTAATTTCATCATCTTCAGATAATTCACCTCTAGTCTTTGCCAGTGTTGGGTGGGAACAATCTGTCTAGCTGTGTATGATAGGGTCATAATTTAGGGGCTGATTGATATTTAAACAGATTTGCAAACAATCTCCTGTTTGCAAGCTAGACTTTATGCCCCATATGCCCACTCCCACAAACATCTGCAAGACTTTCCTTATAAATTGGTTTATGCTCTTTTCTTCTCTACTGCTTAGGACTTATTTTCTTAGATATGATAAATTATTTACCACCCTGTCTATGTACCCTATTTTAGCAGTTAAAGATTTTTCATGCTTTAATACCTCTGGGTTTACTCTCTCTTAAACTGATATGACTTACATTGGATAGTATGCTATAGTTTAATTAGAAGTACTTGTTGCTTTCTCCAAGGGTACATGAAGTAATTCTGAGTTGATGGCCATGCAAACATGGTGACATATCATTCTGTATTTATCCATTCTCTAAGTTGGTGGTGTTATCCCTTTTAAAAACTCTCATTGCCATTTTGGTGAGGGAGCAGATATTAAGAAAGAGTTCAATTTACCTTCTTTCCCTGTAGGTCAGTTCATTTTTCTAAAAGAAATTAGAAACCTCAGAGCAAAGGAGTAAGAGTGAACCTAAAATGCCCTTGGCCTTTGTACCTAACCATTTGCTGAAAGGCTTGAGCAAGAGTGTTTTACGTTGTACCAGTTGGTCTTCCTACTTCCCCTCAAGCATGACCGTGTCCCAAACCAGGTGCTAATACCTGGTTCTCAGAAGCACCAATGCCAACACAATCGTTCTAGCTCTCTATAAAATGAGAGAAGGGAAGATCACCGCTCTCTCTTCAGGCTCTAGGATGCAGTAATTTCCAGGACTGTACTTTTCTGTCTTCTGGCTGGAGTCCTTTTTCAAAAAGGATGAAAGACCAGTTTTCCACTGTGGAGATGACTTTTTGCTTCCTAGTGCCCCGCATCTCTGCATCCATCAAGAATGTGTGCCGTCAGATAATCCTAGGTGACCTTTTGTCCCACACCACCTTTAAATCCCATTCCACATGAGTGAGTTGACTTCATAGCCACACACTCCTGGCAATGTTAATTTCATCCCCTTGAGACACGTTCTGAAGCCAAATCGAAGGGAAGGTGGCACAAATGACAGGCTAATGATAGGAAGCTCACAGCAAAGTGTCCAACAAATCTGGAAGGAACAAAGCCATGATGTCAGGATGGAATGGAACAAATCAATGTCAACTGTAAGGCTGTGTAGACCTCACTGATGAGTTGAAAACTATGGCAAAGAACTGTCTGCGAAAGTTTACAGAACTGACAGATTAATGTTTTAAACAACCACAGTGTCATTCTGGGTCATCTAGCAAGACAGCAGATGACAGGAATCAGCACCCTGAAGCAGAATCATAGGCACCTTTCCAGAATGGTTTCAATAAAATAAAAATATAAAGAAACACCTCTTTCTGACCAACTCATTCAGTCTGTAGGATTCTATTGGCTTTGTTCTAACATGTTATTTTACCAAATGCTTTGTTATCCAAATAAAGCATGTTTATCGCAGTTTACTTAATTCTTCTACATGACAGGACTCCATGAAATAAAGAAGGCCATAGTTCTTGGTAGTTTAAAATGATGTAAAAATTCACTGGGTTTCATAAAAAAAATTAGCGATACTATTATGGACTCTTAACTATATCCTGATAATCTCTAGATTTTTTTTTTTAAGAGAGAGAGAGAGAGAGAGAGAGAGAACATGCTCTTATGAGCAGGGGTAGGGGAGGGCAGAGAGGGGAGAGAGAGAATCTTAAGTAGGCTCCACACTCAGCATGGAGCCCAACGTGGGGCTCCATCTCATGACCCTGAGATCATGTTCTGAACCAAAATTAAGAGTTGGAAACTCAACCGACCAAGTGAGCTACCCAGGCACCTTTAGCACTTTTTAAATGCCCAGTACAGAACCCAGAGCTACAGAATAAAAATTTATAGGTAATGAGGTCCTGACCCATACATCTTAAAAAGTTTCTACTAGTGATTGTAATGCCCATATCTGCTTGGGAATGACCATCCTATGTATGATAGTAGCACATAAAACAACATCCAATATTTTAAGTATTTACCTACCATGTATCATATTCCCTTAAGTGCTTTACATGCGTTAATTTTTCATTCCTCACACTGATCCAGTAAAATACTTCATTGTCTGAGACATCTCAACCTTAAAGATATTAAGTAGCTTCCCCAAAGATTAGATGGGAGTAGAACTCAAAGGCTAGCTCTAACTGTTCAGAACTCCATTGCCTCAAAAATCTAGCATTATTCAGGCTCATTGCTTTATTGGAGGCTATAGAATCAGGAATAACAGAAACTTCCTTAATGAGGAATGATTGTAGCTTACCATTTTATGCTCTCTCTTTTTAGTTTTCCTTGCTTTTGTAGAAATAAAATATTGGAATTATTATGTCCAACCACTGGAAGAATTATACTCATTGTACTGTTCACATGCACACTAAACTGAAATATATCCTTCTAATAATAATCCTTAACTTGAAGAGAGCCAATGTGAAACTCCAAAACACCCAGTGAGGCCAATGGGGATGGGGAAAGTTATGCTCAAACGTCCTTGCCTATGTTTACAACACAGTGACAAAAGCAGCCTTCCAGTATGTATTTAAGGGTGAAAGAGAAGTACTAAAACTCTAGACTCTGCCAAGATCAGTGACTTGCATTTCCTCCAATGGATTTTTGCATGTGCTCATTCTGGGCCCACTGCTCCAAATATCCATTTCCTCCTCCCCACTCTTCCCCTGTTCTTAAGTTTGGGAAAAGTGCTTTTGACTTTCAGTTTTATGGTGTTGAATCTCAACGTTTACTTAATTACCATCTGTTCTGTATGAGTACATTCTTGGCCTCAAGCTCACTCCTGACACACGACAAGAACCGACCACCACTCTCATTGCACAGCAATGCTTTACTGAATTCACTTAATTACCTGTTTGAGTTCTCTCTTGGAACATAAATGTCTTGATGGCAGGGGTCATGCCTTTATGTGATCACCTTCCTCTCACCTAATATATAGTACATTCAATAAATGATGAATGGATTGATGGATGAATGATGTAATACATGACCTCAAAAAATACAGTTTGGGTCAATATGAGCAAGTGTATGGACATAGAGCCAACTCACTCAGGTGTCTGACAAAATGTAAAAGATGAGTTTAAGTGATTTTGTGGTATTTCCAATGCTAAATTTCTATATTTTTCCATGAGTTGTGCTTGTACATTCACTCTCTCTCTCTCATATTATATATCTTTTGTATAACTAACTGAAGTATAGAAAAAGATTTATTACAATAATTCTATTTAGGACAGAAATGTTTGATTGACAAAGGGCCAGTATTTATCCTTTCTCAATCCATGCTTTTGTGGAAGTTAAACAGCTAGACATTCATTCTAGGGGAATAATTCTTTATGAGCTCATTATCACACACCAGCAGTATTTTAAGTGACCTACTGTTAGTATTTTACTTCGTTGGCTTCTCCTTTCTTCCTGAAACAACTTCTTCTTATGGTTTTCAATACACTCTTCTCCTGCCTTCCTCCCCACCTCTCTGGCTGCCCTTACTCAATATTGATGTCTCCTATTCTTTTAAGCTACTCTTTCATTGGGATTTTTAAAGATTTCTACTTTCTTAGACTTTTTCTAAATAATCTCATCAATCTCCACAGCTTCAATAACCAATAATGGTGTACATACAAATGGCCACTGACATCCACTCTGGAAAACCCAGAGGTTCATGTCCCAAACTGACATTACAGACAATCTGCAAACCTGTTCACACCCTGTTGTTTTCCTAACTCAGTCAACAGTGCTCTCATTTACCCAAGTTACCTAATCCCCAAATGTGTTTATGATTCTGCACTTAGTCCTCTCCAGCCATACACAATAAATCATTAAACACCACTGTGATATTATAATTTATAATAAGAAATACATATATTAATTTTTCAACCCCATTTCTGTGAAAGTGAAAACCTACTTTCACAGAGTTCCTCAAACTCTTACATGTCCTAAGGGGTAAGAATGACATCGTGTCTTTTTTTTTATGTTAATGAAAATTCAAATTTTGAACCACACCAGAAAATGGGAGTTGGTTGCCAGGAGAACCAACAATGTAACTGGAGGGTAGGAATTTTCAGCCCCAAACTCTGGAGCCTCTAGAAAGGGAAGAGGGGCTGGATATTGTGTTTAATCATCAATGGTCAATGAGCTGATCAATTGTGCCTAGGTAATGAAGTCTCCATAAAAACCCAAATGATGGGGTTCAAAGAGCTTCCAGGTTGGTGAACATGTGGAAATTTCGGGAGAATGATGCACTCAAAGAGAACACGAAGCTCTTGACCCTCTTTCCCCACACTTTGCCCTGCTCTGTTTGCTAGCCATGTCCTTTTAATAATCAAGCAGTAATACAGTAAGTAAAATGCTTCTTTGAGTTCTGCAAGCATCTGTAGGAAAATAACTGAACCCAATCTATAGTTGGTCAATTCATTAGAAGTACAGGTGACAACCAGGACTTGGCCCTGGCATCTGAAATGGGTGAGGCAGAGGGAGGGGCAATCTTGGAGGACTGAGTAGTTAGCCTGTGGGATACGCTGCTGTCTCTGGGTAGAAAGTGTCATAATTTAAAGACAGTCAGGTAGTGATAGATGATTGCTTAGTGTGGGAGGAAAACCCATACTGGAATTGAGTGTGGAGTTGTAACCACCAAGTCTATTCTCCAATCTGTCCATTACCCTCCATGGTTACCACTCCAATTCTAACCACCAGTACCTCTTGCCTGGAGACCTGAACACATTTTCCTAATTAGAGTGTCTGCCCCTGTTCATAACTGCTTTCAGTCTGTTCTCCATAACGTAGCCAAAAGTCATCCTTAAAAAAATTAACACATGTGATTCTCTTATTAAAGTACTTAGAAAATTGCAGTGACTCTTAATTTCCTAAGAATAAAAATTAATAGTTATTAACATCTAACCTTTCAATGGCTTAACAGTCTATAACAGTAAAGGAAATATTTATTGCCACAAGCATCATGATATCTCTATTAAGCCTTGATATTGAATTGAATGTGTTGAAATAATCTGATTGGTGGTCATATTTTTTTGGTTTATAGAGACACAGGCTTTTGCAAGTTATTACAGTATTAGTAATTTGAAATTACAGACATGATTTAAAATAATTAACAAAAACTGAATCTTCTCAACAGATTTTCTTCCAAACTTTACTAGTGTTTAGTTACAATTAAACAACATGTATATGCTAATTACCACCAAATTACTTACATGTTCAAAGATATTATTACTTTTGTTTGGCCACCAAGAAAAGAAAGTAGCACTTTTCAGAGCAGGAAAGAGCACACTCTGATTTTGCAAAAAGCTTCAGTAGATTCTTGCTTTCTATTGGCTTAGCCCCCAAAAGTTCTCTTGCCAAACTAAAAAATTTACATAAAAAAACCCTCAATTATAAAATTGCCATTTTCATATATTGTTACGCTGTAACATTTCCATGGTAGAATAATGGGTTTTCCCATGATTTACCATCTTCCTAACATAAAATTCTCTAGTGAAGTTTACTGGTAGCTCTTTGAGTTGAGTGTCTATCAGTATTTCAGGACAAGGAGATGTCTTAAGTCTCTTCAGTGGCACCAATGTTCCATCAAGTTCTCTCATTAGATCCCTAGAAATACAAGTTGGTCCCAAATAGTATGGTGACAGTGCTGCTTAATATCTCTTCGTACCACAATATCAGATTTCTATGGTATATAAATGAAATGCAAGAGGAAAACTGCCTTCTCACTAACACCAACCATAGATGGGGATGGAGCCATCAATACTTGCTTGCCTGCCCACAAACCATAGGTCTCAATTATTTTGGAGTTACTATTTTTATGATGTTGAATTCCAAGGCAAAAACAGTGCTACCATTTTTCAACCAGATTTCTAATACCACCCACAGAGTGGGTGCCAAATAAGTGTTTACAGAATGAATGAATAAAGTAACAGTAGGGCAGCTGATATTAATGGGCAAAGTGTTGTGCAAGGTGCTGGATGACAGAGAGAGGAAAAGACATGGGTACAAAACTGGTTCAGGTGTGGATCCTGTGACAGTTAACTTTATGTGTCAACCAGACTGGGCTAAGAGATACCCAGGTCACTGGTAAACATCATTTCTTGGGATGTCTGTAAAAGTATTTCTGGAGGACTTTGGCATTTGAATGTTAGTAGGTTAAGACGATCACTCTTATCAATGCTGTGGGCATCACTCCATCAATTGAGAGCTTGAACAGAACAAAAGGTGGAGGAAGGGCAAATTTTTTCTCTCTGTGGAAGCTGGGACATCCATCTTCTCTTGCCCCCAGTCACTGGCACTCTTGATTGTCTAGACCTTTGGACTTGGACCAGAGCTTACACCATGGACTCCCCTCATTCTCAGATATTTGAGTTTGGACTGCAATTACATCGGCTCTCGTGGAGCACGAAACTTCTAGGTTGTAGGACTTCCAAGATCCGTATTCTGACCCCATAATAAATCTCTTTCTAAATAGCTCTATATACCCTCTTGCTTTTGTCACTCTGGAGACCCCTGATAGAGATCTTGTTGATAGATTTAAGTCTAGTAAAGGAGTTGACATCTGTGTAGCACTAAGTAGAATACAAAGTAAAATGCTAAATTGTGATGAGACGGATATGAATGAATTTCAAGGGCAACATCCAATTAGGGAAGATGGGAGAGAGTGGGGAGAAGGAATTCAAGGATAATGATCCATGCACAAGGTGGCACCTGGGGTGGGAAATGAGAGGTTACTATTTGACCATGTGAATAGAGGAAAAGCATTACAAATGGAAGAAACAGCATGATTTAAAGCACAGAATTAGACAAATATTGACTGTGTGTGTAAGTGCTTCAGGGAGTAATTAGAGTACAGTTTGATTGGAATGTAGGACCAGATAGAATACTAAGCAAATTACGTTGGAAGTTTTGACTTCAGTAACAGGTTGATACTCAACAATGATCCTGATTTTCCTCATTCATTAAATGTGATGCACCGCTTCATCTCTTTCCATACTGCAACTAAGAAACCCTCTGAAATGTTACTGAATTCTTTTGATAAGAAAATAATATCTTCTAACTGGGTGGTTTTTTTGTTTGTTTTGTTTTGTTTTTTAACATGTGAAGGTCTTTAGTTAACATGGATCCTATGCGACATCACAAGGACATCGTCCTACTAGGATGATAGTTTGCCTGTCCCTAAATTCCCGTCTACTACAGAGCTTCTTCGTAATCAGGTGGACACAGGAAAGTCCTCTGGCACTGTGGACACACACAGCTATTGGCTCCTACAACCAAAGAAACAGTCTCATTTCTCTTCCGCTTCATTTATACTGTTGACATCTCTTTCCCGTGATTTAGTGTGTGTGTGTGTGTGTGTGTGTGTGTGTGCATGTACCTTTCAGAGTTCCTGTTCCTCATTGCCTCCAGAGTGGTTTTTAATTGCTAATGCCACATCTACTGCTGATTGAGGGGCCTGAGGTTACCAGAGGGCTGGTATCAGGTAAGAGGGAGTTATTATTACAATTGTACTCTAATAGTGTACCAATTTTACTCTTTGTATAATAACAGCTGTATTGTTACTGTAATTATTTTCTCTTCAAATGGCCCAGGGAAGAATATAGGATATGAAATATAATCCTTTTGTGCAAAGAGGCAACTAGCAATCAGAGAGGTTAAGTGAATAATTCAAGACTGCTCAGGTAGTGCCAAAGCAGAGATAATAACAACAGTGAGAACTAGCCCAGTGGTCTGCCCTGTTCTTGGTTAAGTTACAGAATATGCATCTGTAGGTCAACTCTTGTTTTACATTTTTTCACTGCAAAGGTAGTGACATATGCAAAACATTTTTATATTAACTTCTTGCAATCCAAATGGCACATGACAGGATCTGAATCTACTTCTCATTTCTTATAATACCATGCCTTCAATTAAAAAAATATCCTCTTTACTTAAGTAGCTTCATGTCCTGAACATTTCAGTGTGGTCCATTTCTGGATCAACTTCAAAAGACTGAATTCAGACCTATCTTCAAGCTCTGGAAATTCAGTTTCTTCTCCTTTTATTTCTTTTTTGAAATTCCTCTGCTGGGAATAAATTAAGTTCAGTCTAACCAGGAATATATCCATATTTGCATCCTGAAAATCAAGCAAGAACTTGCAGGAACATAGCATTGATGAATGTATCACTGTTGAGGTAGTTCTTATACAATGAAGCAAAATGAACTGTCGCCAATAAATCCCTTCCATGGTCATCACCCTTCCATATCTCCCCAATATGGGGAAGTGTCTTAATGGATGTGCATGATGAAGTTTGCAAGCTTATTTTCAGTCATAAAGAATAGTGTACCAGATGCTCCTGGTACACTGAATTTGTCACACTGTAGACAAGCTAATATCATTATGTGAGACCACAGGGGAAAAAATAAAAGATTCACATTTAATCCATATTAACTACCAGGAGACCCATCAAGGCAGTTGGGCTAGCTCATGATACAGCAGCTTCTAGCAAATTAGCAGCCCATAACAACTTAGTTATAATGAGCTGCAAGATCTTACACCATAAGCTCAACTCCATTAAAGTGAATTCAAGTACATGAATTCATGTACAGAGTATAACCTTAACATCTGTCTGTGCTTAGCCAATATTTTGTTTATGCCTTTTTAGGAACAGCCAAATTATCTTTGTGTCCCCTGAAACTGGGGACTGTAATTTCCATCAGGTGCAGTTTTTACCTGATGGAGAGGGCAGAGCTAATGAATACCAGCGTTCCTGGCTGCTGAACCAGGCAGCAAGCCGCTAGGATTCCGGCAGCTGTTGGGCACGTATTAGGTCCGTTTTCTCCCAAACACTTTTCCCTGGCTATTCAAGTGGGAAAAGCAGTAGTCCAGACAGAAATAAAATAGTCAACAAGACATGCATATTTAATAAATACTGCAGAACTTGAATTTAGTTAAGAAAAATGAATTATATCCTACTAAAGGCAGCATGGAGAACCTTCCCATTTTGATAAACTTGGGCCATTATTTTCCTAGAAAAACAATGTTCTCCTTCTTTTTCCTACTCCCATTCTGTCTTATGTGTTTATTTACAAATTACAGTGACTGCCCATTAATATAACCTAAGATTAAATTAGCCTTCATAACTTTGCCAAATAGTTTCCTGATTTGAAATTTGAATTAAACTAAGCCTTTAGTGCTTTTATCCTAAACTGCTACAAAACCAGACTTCCATACATGTTAGATCTCTGCGTTTGATACCTTTGAGCCCACAGACAAGGGTAGACATGTCTTCAAATTTTCAACTTTTTGTTTTATCTCATATTTTTTCAGGATCTTAGACTTTTCTTGAAATCTAATTCTGTACAAAATGTATGCATATTTTATTAGCCTCGAAAACCTACAAATTCTATAAGCTTGCTCTGAAGACATCAGCCCAGCCCAATTCTTTGATTACAGCTTTGAAAAGAAAGTACATAGCTCAGTGCTTTCCCACCAGTCTCCCTTCCTGTTGATAACTATCAACTAAACAGTGAATCCAAAGGGATATATAAGTGCATACATGCCTGGTACAAGTTGCTGGCATACAAAGATCAACATAAGCCTTGGATAGTCTTCTAGTACCTAGATGCAACGCACTATGATCTCGACATTGTCTCATTGGCCCCCTAGGTGCAGAATGCCTGGAGGTAATTACGTGCTCATTTACAAATTAGGAACAATCATTCGTGACTGCATGATCATCTTTATCAACGATCTCAAATCTGGTTATAATCAAGACAGGAGGGTCCTACAAGGACAGACGGCTGAGCTGGAACAAACACTCCTATTTCTCATATCTCAGCTTCTGAATCTGAATGATTGTTAACTTCCTGACACTGCTGAGCCGTGCAGCTCAGTCATAGCAACACTGCTCTGAAGCGGGGTGCACAAGGCAATTCCCTGGGGTAGGAGAAGTACAGGTGTGAACTTATATTTTAAACTCTTGTTGTCACCTCTCTCACCTCTATGATATTTTTATTGTATTTTGTAACACATGAATTTTTATACAGTCGTACATTTACATCACGTACAAATAAACAGACATACAATGGATGTTCTTGCTCGAAAGTGTAACCGATTAGAGGAGTGAATTAGCAAAGGCTGAAGGTCCCTGGGTGAGAGACACACACACAGGCTCGTCCAGGGACCGGGATGAGAGCCCATCTTAGTTAATCTTTGCTCCCCAGCTAAAAGTTGTACCCCTACCTCGGCACCAGGAAGCCCCTACAGGAGAGATAATAAAATCCTATTCATTTGGAAGGGATCACAGAGCTGAAGACTCTAATTTTGCAGGTAAGGAAACTCAGGTGCAGAGGGATTAAGTAAGTAGAGATAGCAGCTTCACAGCCCTTCCAGAACACACCAGGGAAAGGAAAGAAAATGAAATAAAATTAATACCAGAGTTGGAGCTGATTCCACTCAATAGCTCTTTCTCAAAATATATCCCAATAAAGAAGTAAACACACAAACAAACCAAAAATCAAAAGCAACAACAGAAAAAGAAGAGTTGGGAGGTGGCCTCACCTACCACCATCTTTGGCAGCACACTCAGGCTGACCGACTTTCCGTGACCCCACCATGCACAGCGCAGCAGCGCCAGGCCTGGACTTTCTGACCATCAGCTGCATGGCTTAGGGTAACACCTCCTCACTTGAAACCCCTTTAGAATTCTGCCTTCAAAAGCCGCGAACATCCACATTGTTCTAAGATGAATAACACATTACCAAAAATAACAAAATGCTTATAGCCCAGGAGTAGCCACTGATCATCCTGAGCTGGTGAAATGGTGTTTCATGGACGGAGGAAGAAGTTACCATATGAAGTTCTGCTTCGTGAATGACATCCCAGTGCACCTGTGCCAAGGTGATGAGGGTCACTCTTCTGATGGAGAGAAAGTTATGCACCTAGTATGCCCACATTTTCTTAGAGTCCTACGATTGGAGCACACGGGGGTCAGCATATAAATCTCAGCCTCTGGCCCCCAGGCCCATATTTTTTCCTGCTACCCCATAGCTAAGAGGCCTGTTTCATACCTGGTTAGATACACTATGAATTCTGTCTCCACTGAAAGCACATATTCTCAAAGTCACCCCAAGGCATCAACATCCCCTATAGACAAGGATGGTAATAAACTTGTTGACCTGGCTTCCTTTTAAGAATGAGAGTAAAGAGAAAGTTCTCACGGAGCACTGCCCAGGACAAACTTGTCGGGTCTCACTGGGTTGGGCAGAGCCTCTAGGTCACCATAAGGAACTCCACTCCCACCCTGTAGTTCTTTTGAAGGGAGGGGGAGTAAGAGTAACAGCAGTTGGTCCTCTGGGACCTGGCCCCCGGAAGGGCAGCACCACAGAGGCAGTGGTCTTGTGGTTCCTCATTCCTAGCGTTGAGGACAGGGACTGGCAAGTAGGAGAGGCTCAGTCAATAGTGCTATATAATAACTATGTTATGCCATTTAATTTAAAACCGCCTTAGGAGATGCTCTAGACATATCAGCATCTGCGGGCTTATCGCATGGGGTCACAAGGGTGCACAATCAGCCACGCCACACAATGGTTGCAGATGAGAGCAGTGAGGGGAGAAGGAAACTGAGGAAAGGAGGGGATATCGCCAGATCGGGTGTAGAGTCCTTTCCCCTCCGTCTGCCTCGGTCTCTGTGTCTCGCTCTCTCTCTCTCCCTCCTGCGCATGAACAAATACAGCATGGCAGAGAGTAGGACTGGAAAAATATGAGATTATGATCAACCAGATACCACTGACCCCTTCAATCTCTTATTACTTTGAACCCACGAGTTTCCGCTGTGGCAGCTGGGACTCCCCCAATCTCTATCCTGCCCCCCCCCAATTCTGGGCAGGGAACGCTCGGCTCCACCTCGAACTTGTCTTCCCACCCTCCTCACTCACAGCCAGTTTTTGCATCTGTAAGATCAGACAGGGGGTTCTCAAATACCCCTGGGTCCATCCAGCAGTCCTCTAGGGGCCCTCTTAGAATTGCACATGTGCAGCCCAGCCTCTGAGATTCTGGGTCAAGAAGCTGCCTGTACAATCCGTGCTCGAGCTGATTCAGAGAAAGGTACTCCTAGCACACCATTCCCAATCCCTGAGCTCCAGGCCCTGCAGGATTCTGCATGAGCGCGCTGCTGAGCAGGTCCATCTGTGGACAGTAACAGGGAGAAGAGCCCGGAGCACCAGGCGAGAGGCGACCAGCAGAGAAACCCAAGGAGAGGGATGCCATGCAGGGATGGGGGCTCTACAAAAAGGCAAAAATCAACACGGAATCTAAGTGAAATGTTTAACCTCAACAATGCCATTGGATGGAGGATAAAGGGGAGAGAGCTACGGAGTTAAGCAGATACGGACTCAAAGTCTTGCACAGTTTTCTTCTGTGATCTCAGACATACCACGTGATGAAATAATTACTCCTCTTAATGTTTCTCATCTATAGTCCAGGGACAATATCTTCCACATAAGGGTTTTGTGAGGATTGAATGAGATGTTTTAAGCAGATTCTAGCTGCGTTCAGTAAGTCTATCAGTGATTACTTCAGAGCAATAACAAATAAAAGGCCCAGGTGTAAAATATTTATTTTTTATTTTTTAAGATTTATTTATTTATTTGAGAAAGAGAACGTGCGCATGAGTTAGGGGAGGGGCAGAGGAGGGACAGAGGGAGAGAATCCTCAAGCAGACTTCCCACCGAGTGTGGAGCTCAATGTGGCCTTGATCTTAGGACCCTGAGAGCATGATCTGAACTGAAACGAAGAGTCAGACCTCAACCAACTGAGCTACCAGGTGTCCTAGGTTTATACATTTTTATTTTCATTTTTTAAAAATATTTATTTATTGGAGAGAGATAGTTCGTGAGCAGGGGGAGGGGAAGAGAGACAAAGAGAGGGAATCTCAAGCAGACTCCCTAGTGAGCGTGAAGTCCTAGTGAAGTCCTGTGTAGGGCTAGATCCCCCGACCCTGAGATTATGACCTAAGCTGAAATCAAGAGTCGGATGTTTAACTGACGGAACTACCCAGGTGCCCCAGGTTTACACATTTTTAAGCAAAAGAATTCAAAGTTCTTATTTAAGGTCATATGCCTAGAAATTAGGTAAGTCCCTACAAGGGAAATGTATGGCATTTGGCAGTATTTATACACTATATCTGCCAAGTAGAAGCCAGAATATGCCAGAGTCCACAAACTAATGTCCAGTCCGCAGCAGCATGAGGGCCAACAACAAAACGGCCCAACAACCCCTGGGCCTATGCATGTAGCCACAGCCCCACAGCTCACTCAAAGTGTCCCTCTATAAACCTTTGTCATCTTCCCCTCCATATTTATGGTTTCTGTTTTCTGGCGGAAGTGCTGTGTGATCAGGCGGGTGCAGCTGAGCCCCAACCTTAACACCCACATTTAACTGCTCTTCCGTTTCAACACTGAATATAGTCTCTCTCACAGAAACTCTATTTAAACGTTGACGGAAATTACCAGAAGCTGGTTCAGAAGAGCACGCCGGCATGAAATGAGCTGAAGCTGAAATTCACAAAGAAGGAATGTGTGAATGATGTGGAAGCCATGCAGCAAAAAATCCTATTTGGAATTACCCTCATGGGAGGCCCAGGAAGCCAACTATTACCCTTACATGCTACCAGCAGCTGAGACCTAAGGAAACACAAAGGTTCCAACAACCATCTCTTTGCTTCATACAGAAATAAGGAGACAACTGACCAATGCTTATGATTAGTTTTTCATCTTTAAAAATGAGTCAGTAGTATTGGAAGCCACAGAGGAACTCAACACGTTCATTCCTCGAGGAAGTAACTCTCATATTTAAAAAAAAAATATTTGCACGCTGGAGAAGGTTACTGTGCAATTAGCCGCACTGTAATGTTTATTAAATTCTTAGAGCTTGTGAAGTTTATTTTTAAAACTCTAAGTGCTAAGTTTAATTAAACTTGTCAAAGGTAAGAACAACGTGACAGGGTAGAGGCGGGTGACTAGCGGCACAACAGGCAAACCTGTGCTCACCGTTGTGATGCGCTCCAGGTGAGCCAACGTCACGTATGGCCACAGCATGAGACTCCGCCATGGATGTAATTTCTATGGATTGGTAATTCTCAGGATCCTCAAAATGCATTCTGACTTTTGAGCAGAACTTCATTTAACAGAACTGCTGACTGAATATGAGCACATAAATAATCCAGGTCACAGTGTCTCTTTTCTCATCTTGATGAACATTACGAGCACAAAGAAATAGATGATACTGTATTTTAAAGATTGTGTGTAATTCTTTGCGTGTTCCTTACAAAATGCTTTGGAAAATATGCAGATACATCACAGAACCTCAGAGACAGTGGAGCACCACAGTAGAAGCCAACACAGTTTACAGTGGAAGCAACAGATGGCTACTGAAGCACAAGGTACCGGTCAAGTTTCCACAGCTAGAGGCGGGGACACCCCGGGCTTTCTCACTACGAATCTATCTGATGCCACTGACCACGGAATAGAAGGGAAATTCTCAACGCCTCTTCTGTGATACTTGGCTGAGTGTTGGGACACAATCAATTATGAGCACAAGTCTTGTATCTGACCACTTTCTCTCACACTTATGTTAGAATATTGGCTTGCCAGTGATAAATTAGAATATTTTCTACTTTGTTTTTACAATCCGCAAAAACAACAACATAGTAGAACACTGTTTGGCACCAGACATCTATACTTAGTTCTTCATTTTTCCCTTCCATAAATAAGGCAAGCATGGGTGTAGGGGCTGGAAATCCCTCAGTAAAAAATAAAACAGACAAAAATCCCTGCCCTCGTAAAGTTTATATTCTGGCAGAAAAATGGAGATAGAATGAGATGGACCAGTGCATTACTTAGAGCACTGCCTGTGGCAAAGGCGCTGGAGAAAAACAATGCGGCCGGGGCCGGGGGTGGGGGGGGTGCTGGGTGACTCAGTGCGTTAAGCCCCTGCCTTAGGCTCAGGTCACGATCCCAGGGTCCTGGGATTGAGCCCCGCATCGGGCTCTCTGCTCAGTGGGGAGTCTGCTTCCTCCTCTCTCTCTGCCTGCCTCTCTGCCTACTTATAATAGTCAAATAAATAAATAAAATTTAAAAACAAAAGCAATATGGGGAGGTCATTTCAATACGGTGATCAAGACTGGACTCATCGACAAGGTGACCTCTGTGGGAGGGACACAGAGGGGAGGGGGCGTGTGCCTATCTAGGCTGGATTAGGGCTGAGGGGCTGCTGCACTGTTTTCAGCAGAGAAAAATGCCAAATGAAAGGCCACATGCCGGGAGCATGTTCTACGAAAAGCAAAGTGTCTGCTATGCTGAGGAAGGGGCATGAGAGGGAAGACTTAGGAAATGTGGGGGAGACAGGGTGGTGGGGCACTGCATCAGGGGGCTTCAGAGACTGCGTAGCTTTGACCTGGACTCTATATGATGGCATGTATGTTTTCAAAGACATTCTCTAGCTGCTATTTAGAAACTATCCTTATAGTCACTGTTCAGCAGTTACATTGTGCACGTCCCTTAACCGTTCTGCATCTCAGGCTGGCAGGACTAATGGCCGTATTTGAAGGCCCCGTATAGCGCATGGCACTGCGGCACCCTCTCCTCGGCCATGACTCTGCTAAAACAGGTGTTCCACTCATCATAGTTAGGAGTTCTCACATCTGTACCCAGACCAGACTTTTCAGTTCATGGACTCCAGGGAATACCTCTTTCCATTCTGGTGTGTGGCATACAGTATTTAGTATATGGGAGGGCCTCAACAAGGACTTGCTGAAAGTAAGGTAAGACAAGACAGAAGAATTACAAAAGAGCTCTAACTCAGAATTCACATGTTAACAAGCTTCTCATAGAAACACAAACACAAAGCCTTGTTCCTAAACCATTTGAACTGGAACTTTTGGTCAAACGGATTAGCTGTAATTTTGTGATCTATCAATGTAATCCTGAGTTGGGCCAATCCTGGAATTGTCTGGGAATGTGTGTGTATATATATATATATATTTTTTTTTTCACAATTAAAACTATTCTTCTCAATTGTGTGCATAAAACTTATGAGTAAATAGTCCAGGAGACATTTTGCAATTTGGCCTTTGAATAGCCTCAAAGTGCATATTTCTTTAAAATCACGTTTTGTTTGATCTCTGCTTATGGTTTAGGATGGCCCCTGAAGGAAATGATTTACTAAGTTGTCAGATGCATTCGCATCATATAAATACCAGGATCAAAAAACAAATTTAAAAATAGTTTAAATTTTCTTCCCATATAAAATATTTCTGTTTAACCAATGTGAAGTAATGGCAACCACACCACGGAGTTGGGTAACTTGTTATTTGTTTAAAAACTATTTGGGTCACCCGCATATACTGTGCCCTCTGGTTTGACAATCTGATGTCTCTTGAATCCATGACATTAGTTCCACAAAGGGTGAGTGCCTAGACACTGTATTCTCCAAGTGAAGCTTCGTGGCCATTTACCTTTACATGTAGGCAGTGTTACTAAATAACGATCAAGGCATGGGAAACATTTTCAAAGGTCAAAGTTTTCTTTAGTATCTCTTCTCAGCGAATACCCTTGAGTTTTGCCTCCATCACTTAAAAATGAAAAGATTTCTTAGCTTTAATATGATCAAAATAAAATTTTATATTTTAACATTTTAAATAATGAAATAATTAAATAAATAATTAATAATGAAATAATGACTAAGAGGTGCTCCCAGAGTATTTTCAAGTCTTCAAGTCTTTGTCGGGTTCTCTAAAATAACTCATACCTATGCAAGTCAATTAAAATATTGAAACACGTGCCAGAACATGCACCTGATAAAAATAAAAAATTTCTTCATGTCAACTTAGTCATTATTTGCCCTCAGCATCTGAGCTACAAATTCATTCAAATTTCAAATAACATTAATCAAATAGAAATTCTATCTTGTGATTGTCACAGTTAAGTTGGAAATCATTCTGTCACTCTTACCAACCATTTGAAAACACTAAAAATAAAAACCTAAAGATTTCGAGTCCTCATTCCATTTTACTTACAATGCTACAGAGTACGCCTATCTCATAAATATACAGCAATCTAACAGACAATTCCCAGAGACTGCCACCTGTTAAATCCCCCAGCTTTTGGAAATCAATTTGTTTTTTCATCCTGTTGAGTACACAAATATTTTCCAAACTCAAGCGGCGAAAGAGGTGAAATCTATGAAGTCTTTGTAAATTTGGGTCAATGATTCTCTCAATGAGTTATGTGAATAAAAGCAATCTGGAAACGCTTGTATGGTAAAGGTTTTCTGTAATTATGGGATTTGTGCATCTCATTTACACCATTTAGAATGATCAAAACATGCAATTATTGCATTCCAATTCTAATACAACGCTCATCACTGAGAACCAAGTACTCTGTTAAGATACGGAATGCAATGCAACAAGTTAGCTGTCCAATACACTGAATTTTTACTTTACACAGTGACACTGGCTGGATGATGTTTATGCCTTTACTACTTTCAACAACTAATTTCTTCCTGAGTGAGGTTCTCTATTTAATTGTGTGTGTGTCGGGGGGGGGGGGGTGGCGGGAAGCAGCCCACAATTTCCAAGTCAACTTTTAATTACTTAATTCTCAATTACAAATAGTTATTGACATGGCTAACTGTAACTTTCATGAAATCCAAAGGATGTATCTACGACACACCAACTTTTACTACAGAGAATTACCAAGCAGTTATAATGCTTGGCTAAGAGAGAAATGGCACATGGATCCTTACCACAGCGTCCTGTTGAATTCGGTCACTTGGCTTTTAGGATTTCAACATTAATACACTGAAAAAACTGACTGGCAACCCTGAGACCAGAAACAAAGTCCCCCCCGGGGTTTTCCACCCATAACTCCCAACCTACTGCTTAAAACTTTAGCTACAAATCATCACACAAACATCATCAAGAGTGAAAGCATCGAAAAGACAAATGTGTCCCATTTTCACTTTGTTTCTCTTTTACCTGGGGCGACCAGTGGTCCTTAAATACTGGAGACTGCGGTCCAGGCCAACAAGTGGACTAGTCACAAAGATGAAGGGTGACTTTCCCCTCCTTCCCGGCAGCGGTTCCAGACGCTCCCCCCAACTGTTCCTCCCTCCCCGAACCGGAGCTGAAAGGAACCCCAGAGAAGCTCAAAAATCACGAAGGGAGTGGAAGACCGGTCTCAAAAAAGTCAGGATGCCAAATTATCATAGTTTAATTTCTTCTTTCACTCGCCAAACAGTTGCAGAGAAAGCAAAGCAAGACACATCAGAAACACCACAAGCCTAGTGGTAGCGGTCTTAGAAGAGAAAAGAATTGAGTTCAGCCAGGCACAAAGGTCTCCATGGCAACGGTGAATTTAGACCCCCATCGGCATTATTTATGCAACATTTCATCACAAAAGGACCCTCCCACTAGCCTGCTTAGCAAATTCTAGTTTTCTGATTTTCCGTTCCTTTGCCCTAAATCTGTATCTGGATCCTTAGCTATCCGTGCCACAACGTTAAGGCGGGGAAAAAAGGGAGAGGAAAAAAAGCAGAAAAAAAAAAACCCCATAGAATCATAAAATTAGTCTCAGACTGAATCTAGACTTTGTTTCCTTGGTGAATTCAAAGGCAAAGAGATAGATTCGAGATTGCTTAGAGTTCATACTCAAAGCTGGTCTAGTTTTTTTTCAAAGGGACAGTTTGAAAAACGTAAGTTTATTCAAATTATTTATTTTTGAAAGGAGATCGCAACTCGAAAGAAATATAAAATATGGCAAACTCTAGCACACCTGAAGGCTTACAGGAAAGAGAACTTGTCCAGATGCTGACTTTAAAGCTAAATTTCATATGCTAATATCCACCCCCACCCACTCCCAGCCATTGCACTACCTCAAAAAACTCCTTTGAGCCTTTCACTTGATTCTACTCTAGCCACGATTTCTATGTATTTTAAAGACATTTTTATCAGCTGTGTGTCCAATGGACCATAGGTCCACATTTTATAATTAGATGATCTAGGGTAACTTATTTAAAACAGACTTAGCACCCCAATGTAATGACGTACTATATTAACAAGATGTTAACCACTGAAGGAGTACTTTCTTCAATTCTAAAACAATATACAACTATAATTGTTAAGATCATTCTTGATGATGTTGAAAGGAAATGTTGGGAGTCCTCATCTGAGAAGAATCATCTTTGGCGTTAGCTCAAATAAGAGCTAAAGAAGGTGACTTTTAAAAACTAGTTTTTGATTATTTTTAAAACAGCATAATCTTCTTATTAAAAATTTAAACTTCTTACTTTCATAAAGGGCAGCTCTGATCCCACACCCTCCATACACCAATCATTTTTAATATAGTTGTATGTCTAGACCTAAATCATGCACTTTGATCTTAGTCTTGATTGACTCAATGTTGTCCTTAACACAGTTTGCAAGGATGGCTCACGGATGCTGGTATTTTCTGTCAGTACATATTTGATAAGATTTTCTGTTGGGTGCAACATAGGCAAATATCCATACCTCCTGGGGGCATTGTTCTCCCAAAACTGGGTGTTCCTGGTGCCTCTGGAAACACCATTGACCTTCATTGACCTTCATGAGGATGCACCCTAACTTGCACAACACATGGCCTTATGTAGATGGTTATACAATTTTTGTGAATACATCATTCAGATAACCTCTGACACTGAAAACTGAAGAAGAGAATTAAAAAGCAGACTAACATGACTCTCTTTTAAGAAAAGACTTCTCCAAGCAAGAACAACCACCACCCACATGTTGGTTCCCAGTTTTCTCTCTTCCACATCTATCATCTTTTTTTGTTGCTTTTTTTGTCTTTTTACCCCTCTCTTCTGTTCCATCTCCTCATGCCAGTTCTCTTTATTTCTGCAACATGGATGCTTCTCCATGACCTGGATGTGGTTTCATTGAAGCGGTGGCTTTACGTTTTCATATTTTTCCATCAATGTTGCCCACTCTTATTATTTCTTTCCTGACGTCTTTGTCTTATCATTTCTTTGATTTCATTTTTTTCCATGATTCTAACTTTCTTCAGGCTATAAAAACATTACGGCTAATGTTCTCTTATATTACTTGGGGGTAATATAATTTTCCTGGAGTTACACTTTCTCTGCATTTTGTATATGACTGGTATGTTACTTTCTCCTCTTTCTGATTTCTTTTTTTCCTACTTTTTTTTGTGACAGTGTCAATCTACTGTCTTATATTTAAAATCTTCAGTTTATTACTTCCTTGGGAATTATGACAATATACCTTGTCTTGGCTTTTGCTTAATCACAGATTGAGGAGAAGGGTGTGGAGTGTGAGTGAAGTGAAGGTTAAAGATGCAATGCTTGTAACATCTCCCATATCAACATGATTCTCTCTTGTTGGAGCTTGTCCTCCACAGGACTTCCTGTTCCTCTGTGTCCCCTCATGTCTTCAGAGCTCAGTGTTTCAGGGAAGGTCTCTGAGTCATGGCCGTTTCTTCTCTGCTTCTCTTCTTCACTCCCACCCTTCCATATTTCCCTCCTTCCTTCATCTTTTTTAAAACTGAAATTTGTACAATGTATGATATCTGAAAAGTGATAGTTACATTCTGTGTCCCTCCTTTATATGAATTTGTGGCCAGTTCTGTTCCTACTATAATTGTAAATGGAACTATATTACTAATGTATTGCATTTTTGTTGATTTTGCTTTTTCCAGAAAAGCAATAGAATAAACTAAATGTTGTGGAATGGCCATAATTAATAGTTTAAACTAAATTCTAAAAAGGCCTAAATATGTGTCTTTCACAAAATTCAACAGTATTCATAATTGCAAAAAACATCTCTGCAAACTAGGCATAGAGAGGAATCCCTTAAATATGATAATGAAAAAAAACCTTCCTAAAAATTACAGAGTTAAATATTGAAAACGTTTTTTAGAGATGTTATTCACTGCTATCATCACTCTATTTAACATTGCACTAAAGGTCTTCAACAATAAAGTCAAAACAAAAAGCCAATTTATAAACACATCAATTTTTTTTCTGGTATCAACAATAAAGACATTAAACAACAATAACATTGACAAATAGCAGAGAAAAATATCCAATATCTAGAAATAAATCCATGTGAAGGTAATATAAGACCTCCTGTCTAAACACTATACAACACTATTGAAATTAAAGCAGACCCAAATGATGGTATTGCAGAAATATACCATGCTATGGTTGATAGATTAAGTATTGTAAAGATTTCAACTTCCTTGGGTTAACTGAAAGGTTTAATAATACTCTAATCCAAACCTGGATTTTTTTCTGGGCTCGGAGGGGCTGAGATAGTAGATAGTGGATTCTAAAATTTACATGAGGGCGTCTGGAGGACAGCTGGTTAAGAGACTGCCTTCAGCTCAGGTCATGATCCTGGAATCCCATGATTGATTCCCATATTGAACTCTCTGCTCAGCAGAGAGTCTGCTTCTCCCTCTGACCTTCTCCCCTCTCATGCTTTTTCTCTCTCACATAAACAAAACCTTAAAAAATAAATAAAATAAAATTTACATGAAAATGCAAAGGGCCGGGACGCCTGGGTGGCTCAGTTGGCTAAGCAGCTGCCTTCGACTCGGGTCATGATCCCAGCATCCTGGGATGGAGTCCCACATCAGGCTCCTTGCTAGGCAGGGAGCCTGCTTCTCCCTCTGCCTCTGCCTGCCATTCTGTCTGCCTGTGCGCTCTCTCTCTCTTTAACAAACAAATAAATAAAATCTTAAAAAAAAAAAAGAAAAAGAAAAAGAAAATAAAAAGGGCCAAGAAGAGCAAGTGGTCTTGAAAAAAAGAAACAAATCTAGAGACTGATTGAACCTGTGAGATAAGAGGGCACATTAAAAAGCAGTAGCAGTTAAGACCACAGGACATCCATATAAGAAGAATCCCACAGAACTTAGATCAGGAGAGATTATTACACCAAATCACATTTTTATCTAATTTATGAGAACCATGGAAGTGCCACAGAGTGGGAAGATGGTACTTACAGCTGGGTATCTATCTGGTGAAAAACGCACCTTGACTCCATCTCAAAAAATATACAAAAATCAATGCCATATGGAGCATTAGTCTAGAGGTGAAAGATTAAACAGTAAAGCTCTGAGAGTAAAACAGGGAACACATGAATGGCCTTAAAGAAACCACGGCTTCCTTATGCAGGCTGCAAAAGTGCTAGCCTTAAGAGAAATTAAAAAGGTATAAACTGGGCTATAGTGAAATTGGAAAATGCTGCTTATCAAGATGCCTTCAAGAAAGTGAAGGGGCACTAGTGGGAAAAAATATTCTCATTCTTTACGTGTGTCTGTATTTATCTATATCTCTATACCATCATCAAAAGTCCCAAATGCAGTATATGATAGGCAACCTAATATTAAGAAGCTCAAAATACGTCAGCAAGCACTTCACAGGAGAGGCTATCCACATAGGCAATAAACAAATAAAAACATGATCAACTTTATTACTCATAAGGGATACGAAATTTAAGATGCCCATGGAATACCATTAAAATGGCAAGGAACACCAATAGAATGGTTAAAGCAAAAAAGAGAGGAGACAAAGTGCCAAAAACTGACAAATATCAGGTGTTACCAGAATTTTCACAGACTGTGAGTGGAAATGTAAGACAGCAAAATTAATCTGATGGCTTTCAATCTCTTCTACAGCTCTTCATGTGCATCCTCTGTGTCTCAGAAATTCTATTTCTAAACAGAGCTACCGTACGACCCAGCAATTGCACGACTGGGTATTTAGCCTAAAGATACAAGCGTAGTGATCCCAAGGGGCACATGCACCCAAATGTTTATAGCAGCAATGTCCACAATAGCCATACTATGGAAAGAACCTAGATGTCCATCAACAGATGAATAGATAAAGAAGATTTGGTATATATACACAATGGAATACTATGCAGCCATCAAAAGAAATGAACTCTAGCCTTTTGCAACAATGTGGATGGAACTACAGGGTATTATGCTTAGTGAAATAAGTCAATTGGAGAAAGACAGCTTTCATATGATCTCCTTGAAATGAGGAAGTGGAGATGCAACATGAGGGGCTTGGGGGGTAGGAAAAGAATAAATGAAACAAGATGGGATCGGGAGGGAGACAAACCATGAGAGACTCTTAATCTCACAAAACAAACTGAGGGTTGCTGGGGGTGGGGGGAGGGGGGGTTATGGGCATTGGGGAGGGTATGTGCTATGGTGAGTGCTGTGAAATGTGTAAACCTGTCGATTCACAGACCTGTACCCCTGGGGCTAATAATACATTATATGTTAATTAAAAAAAATTAAAAAGGAAGAAATTCTATTTCTAGGTATACACTCAACCGAAAGGTGACCATAAGCACACCAGAGATATCTGCTCTGATGCTCATACCAGCAATATTCAAGTCAGCCCGAAATGGACACGACTAACACGCCCCGGAACAAGAATAAATGTAGTATGGCCTCTGGGCACAATGAGATACTAATCAGCAAAAAAATATGAACCAATAACCAAACACAGTATATAGCTGAGTCTTACACACATGACCTTGAGCAAGCTGTACTTCATGATGCATGCACTTTTCTGATTGTTTATTATTCTTAAGAAACAAAGTCCTAAATTATTTTCAGTCCTAGATATCAGACATGAATGAAAACAGGGACATTATTTACCTATTAACATTCTTGAGTCTAAAATAAAATACCATTTCAAACTCATGGGTTTCCAGCAATATTCTTACCAATTTATTTAAAAATGAAAATATAAACTTTTTAAGTCTTACAAAATAAAAGCAAAACTAAAGAATGAAGAAGGACTCACTATTTGTTGCAGTCTCATCAGTTTTAAAATAATTCACTATGTTGTGCCCTTCTACACAAATGATCTAATTTCTTGGGCCAAAAAGAAAGAAACTGCATTATAATACTCCAAGAATTTTGATGTTCTGGCCACTTTTGTTTACTAATACTGACAGCAAAATAAAAGAATAAGTAGCACTAATTAATATAGGAAAGCTTTAATATTATAAACAGTGACAGATTTTGTAGTGATTTCCAAGTAAATATAATACAAATAGTTTTACGCTTTCTGTAAAACTATCTTTAGAAGAAGTTTTGTTTTGTTTTGTTTTAAAGACTTGACTCTTTCCTAAAATTCTGGCTTTTTACTTTCTCAGAATCCGCATTCCAGTATAAAACTCTGTAATTCTATTTATTATCCCTCCGGACTCTAAGGTATAAAATTACAAATGACTGACAGCCAAATTACCAAGTTTGCCTTTCAAGGGGATGGTGAGGTTTTAGCACAAAGATCTTTCTGCAATTAAATAGTTGCCAGGAGTAATATTTTTAGGGCCAGCTCAGCTTTTTTTCATTTGTAGTCTGCAGTTATCTCGGCTGCCCGTGGCCAGAATGGATGGCAGGACATATTAGGGGAAAGAGGAGAAAAGAAAGAGGAAGCAACTCAAACAAACAATGCCGGCCTTTTGCCTAGGGCCCTGGTAGTGACAGCTACTTGGATGAACTTGAAACTCCGGGCTTCCTGCTGTTTCTCAACCATCGCTACCTGGTGTCACACACACTCAGAAGTAGGACACTGGGGACTGGAGGCTGGAAATGCATGACATCATAGACAAGCTCATGATCGCGAATCAGTGTAAATTTGACCTCTGTAACTAGGAATGTAGGCTATATATACTAAATCCCCTAATAAAATATATCGTGTTCATTATTTGTCCTACTGGGATATAACCCTCGAGTTATTTGGGACCTTTCACACTGGGCAAGTCACATGTCTTCCTTCACTCTGTGCCTTAAGTTAGAGCTCATGCAATGAGGGATTAAGAAGACCAGAGGATTTTCAGGGGCAGTGCTCTATCCTGGCATGAAATTAATTTCACTGTATTCAAAGCACTCCTGGTTTCTCAAATAGGACACACAGTTGACCATCCGGGAAAGGTTCAGCAAGCCCTTTGGCATTCCTAATGTTGTCCAACTATCAATCCATGAAATCTGTCTGAATTTATATTTTTTGCATAAACAAAGCTTGGAGACAGGAATCCCCAGCTACTGAATGCACAACCGCAAAGACTCCAAAAGAAATGAATTTAGACCATGATTTTTAATGCATTAATTAATTAGAGGTGGAAACACATCTGTTCTATAGAACAGTCCTAAAATGCCACAGTGTGTCAGTTTTACTATGAATATATGCACTTTCTAAGTAATATGAATAATAACAAGCCCAGAATTCTCATTTTTAAATGCAGAGTTCCCATTTTTAAAGTGGTCTCTCACCTTTCTTTCTCTCTCTCTCTCTTCTCTCTCTCTCTCTCTCTCTCTCTCTCTCTCGCTCACACACACACACACACCCCCCTTGGAAGAACGCAACATTTTAAATTACAAAAAAGAGTCTTTTTATGGCAGAATGGACGTCTATCATGTTTTACCCTTTACCATATCTCAAGCGCATATTTAAGACATTCTCTTCTAAGAAATAACTCAATTTATCTGACTACTGAGACCACTGTACCTTAATCTCCCAGTATTAAAAGTAGCATTTGTTGCGATTTTTTTGCATAATTAGCTTCCGTCTTTAGTCGATATTCTCCAACATTTATGTAAAGTGGTGATCATGAATAATACTGTGTCAAAACAGAGTGGGCCCTGTTTCTTGGGCGGACTTGGGTATTACATCATTGCCCTAGGCTGAGGTGCCCAAGGAATACCAACAAGAAAACGCACATGACTAAGCATTTTAAGTTCTTCCCACAATGTGTTTGGCTAAGACGCTACCCAAAGAGAATACTTTAAAAATATTTCTTTGCAATAAATAAATAAATAATAAATAAGTAAAATAAGGTTCAAAGACATTGGAGGGGTACATTTCAACAAAGGAATAAATTCTTGCAATTATGCACTTCAATATTTCAAATCAGAATTTTATAGACATTTTGGTGTAATTTTTCCCTGTAGGATACATTCTCCCTGGGTATTAGCACACGTTCTTACCTTTAACCTGGAAAATTCTGGATTCTCTAACTTAAGATTTAAGTTGTATCTTGGAAAGTTAAGATACAAAGGCCAACGGTCTCTATCATGGGGCTAGGGATTACACACGGGAGAATTGGCTCAATATTCTCAGTATTTCCACAATTCCAGGAGGCTAGTGTCCTCTGTGCTCTTTGTTTGCTAGTTAGTGTTTGTTGTTGTTTTATTTTAACTGGAACACTTCAATTTTGGTCAGCATTCTTTCATGAGTTGTAGTATATTTTATGTTCCATTTCTTCATTACTACCTAAGAACAATCTCTAAAGTCATTGTTTGTCCTATGGTGGGATTGGATGCCTGTGGAGCAGGGGAGGAAGCTGGCTTAAACGAGTCCAGGCTGACCTTTGCCAAAAGGACCTTGCTTGTGGAGATTATAACATTTCATATTAAACTGATGAGAATCACAACAGAATCAGTGCCTTGTCATTTGTTGAAATAATACACTATCTTCTGAAAATTTTGAAGACTCTTCTACAAGATGTTTTGAATACGTTGCTATTTCTGAGGGTTGCCTAAATACTAGGATCAAAAAAGGAGGCCCTGACTGTATTCTACAATTTCAGCTGGTTCTAGAATGGATATGGTGTTTTTTGAAGTAAGTGTTTGTCAGGATGCCTATAAGCTTTGCTTATACTTCTCTAAAGCTCCTAAATTCCAAGGTTTCTCTCTTCATAACAGCAACCAATCTGGCATGAAATGGTTCCCTGACACTGAAAAACTGAGGCTCATCTCACTCTGTCAATAAACGTTATGTTCTCTCATTCTTGCTTGAATTTCAAAATTTGGCCTCCAAAAATATGTTTCCCTCAATCCACAACTGGACTGTGGAATAGTAAAAAATAATAATAATGTGAAAGAGACCAGCTGGCATTTTCTTGGGTAGGTAACTCACCACTGAATAACAAGAACTCACTTTCAACACCCGTGAACCTGCCTTTGTCCATATACTCGAGTGAGGAGGCTAGCTGGCTTTTTTGTTGTACCAAAATGGCAGCTTAAGCATAGAGTGGAATCTTGCAATTGCTTCTGCACACTCAAATGGAGCAAGTTGCTATCTCATTTTAAAGATGAGAAGAGACATTTGGAATTAAATAATTCCATTAAGATGAAGTACTGTGCCCCAAATCACACAGATTTTAAGTATTAGAACCTGCATTGGAATGTAGGTTCCAATGGAAAGTTTAACTTCAGAACTTGTGTTCTTGGGGTACCTGGGTGGTTCAGTTGGTTAAGGGTCCGACTCTTGATTTCAGCTCCAGTCATGATCAAGGGTCCTGGGACCCAGCCTTGCACTGGGCTCCATGCTCTAGGGGAGTCTGCTTTTTGGTCTCTCTCTCCCTCTGCCTCTCTTCCTGCTCACATGCTCTCTCTCCTTCTCTCTCAAATGAATAATAAACCTTAAAGAAAAAAAAAAGTACTTGTGTTCTTAACCCCTGGAGATCCCTATAACATTACAAGGTTTTAAGTTTGTCTTTTGGGGTCATGTGGCACAGCCATAGCACCATCATGTTCTGAGAGGGTTTGAATAGCTCTGAAGAATCAGAACCTCCCCCGCCCCACTTCCTACCAAGAAAGGAAGTTCTGATGAAAAACACTAGTTTCCCAAAATTCGTCCAGGTTCCTAGGGGGGCCAGCATCCCGGGGCTGCCCCAAGTCTACTCGATCTACTAAGTAATCCCTGACCAACTATGGTTGTGCCTATCATTTTAAAGGTCATTAAGGTTGATATTGTATATAGACATTTAAAGATTCTTTTATCTGCTTGGGGAGCCTGTGTAGCTCAGTCGGCTAAGCATCTTCTCTAGATTTCAGCTCAGGTGATGATCTCAGAGTTGTGAGATCAAGCTCCACATTAGGCTCTGCACTCACCATGGTGTCTGCCTGGGATTCTCTCTCTCCCTCTGCCCTTCCTCCAAGGTTTCTCTCTAAAAATAAATAAACACATTTTTTAAAAAATTCTTTATCTGCTTACATTTGAATGAATTAGTTGTGCTTCCTTAAATAAAAGGAGACAGATATCACTTCCCCCTTTACTAAGACTCCTATATGAAGGTTTACAAGTTGATGGGAGAGAGGAATCTTCTATTACTTAGACTTTTAACACAAGAATTGAAGACCAAGTTGGGAAAATTGGACAGCCATATGCAGAAAAATGAAACTGGACCATTTCCTTATGCCATACACAAAAATAGACTCAAAATGGATGAAGGACCTCAACGTGAGAAAGGAATCCATCAAAATCCTTGAGGAGAACACAGGCAGCAACCTCTTTGACCTCAGCCGCAGCAACTTCTTCCTAAGAACATCGCCAAAGGCAAGGGAAGCAAGGGCAAAAATGAACTATTGGACTTCATCAAGATCAAAAGCTTTTGCACAGCAAAGGAAACAGTTAACAAAACCAAAAGACAACTGACAGAATGGGAGAAGATATTTGCAAATGACATATCAGATAAAGGGCTAGTATCCAAAATCTATAAAGATCTTAGCAAACTCAACAGCCAAAAAACAAATAATCCAATCAAGAAATGGGCAGAGCACATGAACAGACATTTCTGCAAAGAAGACACCAGATGGCCAACAGACACGAAAAAATGCTCCACATCACTCGGCATCAGGGAAATACAAATCAAAACCACAATGAGATACCAATTCACACCAGTCAGAATGGCTAAAATTAACAAGTCAGAAAATGACAGATGCTGGCGAGGATGCAGGGAAAGGGGAACCTTCCTACACTGTTGGTGGGAATGCAAGCTGGTGCAACCACTCTGGAAAACAGCATGGAGGTTCCTCAAAAAAGTTGAAAATAGAGCTACCCTATGACCCAACAATTGCGCTACTGGGTATTTACCCTAAAGATACAAATGTAGGGATACGAAGGGGCACGTGCACCCAAATGTTTATGGCAGCAATGTCCACAATAGCCAAACTATGGAAAGAACCTAGATGTCCGTCAACAGATGAATGGATAAAGAAGATGTGGTATATATATACAATGGGATACTATGCAGCCATCAAAAGAAATGAAATCTTGCCATTTGTGACAACATGGATGGAACTAGAGGGTATTATGTTTAGCGAAATATGTCAATTGGAGAAAGACAACTATCACATGATCTCCCTGATATGAGGAAGTGGAGATGCAACATGGGGGGGTTGGGGGGTAGGAAAAGAATAAATGAAACAAGATGGGATCGGGAGGGAGACAAACCATAAGAAACTCTTAATCTCAAAAAATAAACTGAGGGTTGCTGGGGGGAGGGGGGTCGGGAGAGCGTGGTGGGGTTATGGACATTGGGGAGGGTATGTGCTTTGGTGAGTGCTGTGAAGTGTGTAAACCTGGTGATTCACAGACCTGTACCCCTGGGGCTAATAATATATTTTATGTTTATATAAAAAAAAGTAAATTAAAAAGAAAAAAGAATTGAAGATCAAGAGCTGAAGAAATATATCTTTTGTCACTATGACAATTGTACAGGACTTACTCAAAACATTTTACCAATAAGTGGCAGTTAATATTCATTAAGGACTGTCTTATAAACATCAAAAGTAAGTACAGTGCTTACAACAGAAACAAAAATGTATGGAACAATGTGCTTTAGTAGATCATGAGGACACAGTGATATTTACTAGAAAATGGATAGAAACAAAGGTTAAAAAAGAGAGGTTAACTTTCATGGCAAGTTCTTCCTCAAGCGGACATTTTATTTCTAGTAGATCTTGGGGGGAGTTTGCGTCTTCTCGAACTTTTTTTAGGTGTCAACATCTTTACATATACTAATTTAATGACATTTTAAATTTTTCATTATCCCTGATAAATGAAATCCTGAACTTGCCAACAGTAGTTATTACCAAAAACAGCTTCCCCCCCACCCCAAGGTGATATGGATGGCTGGCAAAGGATTTTGGTTTTGCCTTTTTTTGTTTTTTTTATTTCCACTAGTTCCTAAAATCCAAAATGGTTAGAAATTCTACTTATCTATGAGGACAATGTGTACCAATGTTGAGATACATGCCTGGGAGTGCAATTCAGTGATGAATCTGGGCAATGGAAAGGGATTCATGAAATATAATTGAGGGGCACCTGGGTGGCTCAGTTGGTTAAGTGTCTGTCTTCGGCTCAGGTCATGATCTCAGGGTCCTGGGATCGAGTCCTGCTTCAGGCTCCCCGCTCAGTGGGGAGCCTATTTCTCCCTCTCCCTTTGCCCTTCTCCCCAGTTGTGCTCTCTCTCCTCTCTCTCTCTCTCTAAAATAAATAAAAAAATCTTTTTTTTTAAGAACTATAATTTAGACTTTCCACTAGGGTTCATAGGGCACAGGGTTTATTATTTTCGTGATGAGAAATGACACTTGGGTATGGCTATCCAATTTATTAAACTTACTGTATAGCAGGGGACCTGATAGGTATAAATTTCTTCTGATATTCTGATGACATTCTATTACCATTAAATTGATACTTTAAGTACATGCTACCATATTCCAAAGTTAAGAGGTAGCTCAAAATTCATCATTGTACCTACTTTCAGGAAATCTCAAATACTGGGACCGTAAATGTTTGTTATCCAATTCTGAAGCACAGATGTAAATATGAATCTAAAGGGAAAAAAAAAAGACTTGTGACTGAGATACATGACTCAAACTTCCAGTTTTCTATCTCCCACCTCTATTTTCCTCACTGGCATTGTTGGGTGCCCAAGACAATCACTGCAGTATTTATGGACTTAGAGAATTACTATTACATTAGAATATTAGTATGTGGGCACAGTATTGGGGGGTGTGTGTGTGTGCGTGTGTGTGTGCGTGATTTAAATCAGCATGTGAAAAGCATTTTTTGCTACCTAAATTTTAAGCAACTATAAAAAAATCCATGTATAAAAGTACTGAATATTTTCTACAGTTATATTAAGTACATTGTGCATATTTTATTTTTCTAGCTTGAGAAAATATGTTGACAATTGACCCAATATGTGTGCATATCTTTTAAAAGGAAGAGGAGCACAGCAAATTGTATTTCAAAATTATTGGGCAGAACATTTCCAGACAATGATGTTAGTAATGAAAGGTTTGATCTGGAAGGAAATGTCAGCAATTAATTCAGTGGTAACAGCAAAGAAGTGGAAGGTAATGAGAGTATTGGTGATAAGAATGCACTAAGGAACCACACTGTGAAGGCATCCATGAACTCCTGTCTCCTGGGGAGACTGAGCACTGGCAGACAAACAGGAAAGTAAATGGAAAAAATTGAAAGAATTCTAAATCCAACAAATACCACAAATCAGCTTGTGTAAAGCAGCAAGGACATTTCTCCAGGGTCATACAGTATGTAGAAATAGCGTTGATTATCTCATCCCTGACATGAAAAAATGACTGAGGAACACGAACTTTGTATCTACATGGATGGACAGGCAGACAAGAACATGCATACATACATTTCATATGCATGTAGTGTTGAGCAATACACTACTTGAGACAATAGGAAAACCCTAGTTTTACACATATTTTGCTTTTTAGGGCACCTAGGTGGCTCAGTGGGTTAAGCCTTTGCCTTCGGCTCAGGTCATGGTCTCAGGGTCCTGGGATCAAGCCCCACATCGGGCTCTCTGCTCAGCAGGGAGCCTGCTCCTCCCCAGCCTGCCTCTCTGCTTGCTTGTGATCTCTTTCTCAAATAAGTAAAATCTTAAAAAAGATTTTTTTATAGCAGTAATTTTCTTTTCTTTCCTTTTTCTCCTGTTTTGACCTACTTGGCATTATCAGATTCCACTCCTCAACTTTTTGCACAGAATCTTTCTTACAATACTATGGAGAATGGTATATTCCTAGTGATGAATTTTATTTTCTTCTGCAGAAAATGTCTTTGAAAGGAAGAGCCATCATAATAAGCTATAAATAATTGGAACAGATTTAATTCAGCTCATTAAAAAATAAAATGTAGATCTCTAAATTCTAATTTGATCTGTTTGAAAACGCTTAGTCATTGTAAGGCTATTGAAATTATTTTATTAGATTTAATTGTTAATATTTGTTTGTTCACTTCTCACAACTCATTAAGATTTTAATAACTCATACTTCCTAAATGAGAAAATATGTCCTAATGATAACCACATAAACATCTATTGCCTTATATTCTACAAAATGGTTTTACATAAATTATCACTTTTGATCTTAATAATCTTTCAACTAGATATTAATATCTAAAACCAGAAAGATGTTGTGAATTTAATAACAGAAAGCTAATTTATATCAAAGTTCTTATTTGGGAAGTTAACTTATTAGCAAACTAATCACAAAAAAGTGCTCAGGCTCATATTAAAATATACTCAGGTAAAGAAAGCACTTAGTGCTATGTTTCAAAACATTTGCCTGAACCCCTTCACCTCTCTTCTCCCCTAATCCCCAGCTCTCTAGATGGTTTTTCCAATGGCAAACAGTGACCTACCCCTGCCAAGCTATCCTCTGGTTCCTAAAGCTTAAGCAGGCAGGAACTTTCCTGAAAGGGTGTAATCAAAGCTGTGAGATTCCATTTCTCTCCCTCTGGAAATGAATGATAGAATTCCTTTTTTGATTTATTTTATTATTATAAAATATGCCATCATAATTTAATTTTGACAGTGAAAATGGCTCACCACAATATCTTACATCACCACTTCGATATTAATATTATCATAATGAGGAAAGTATCGGTAGTGATATATCAGACATTTGTCTTGTCACTGTGTGCACCACGAATAACTCCACGATTTCTGTCATCTGGGAAGAGGTGAGAATCCGAAGCAACACGAATGAGGATTTGTTTTCTGGCAAGTTCCCTGTAGACGTGTGTCAGTATGCATAATAAACACAATAACATTAGATAGCATGATTCAAACACCTCCTTGGCAGTCACAGCAAGAAACAAGGGCACTGCCCTCTGGCCATGGAGACCAGAGCATCTCATCCAGTGTCTGTCCAGATGGACATGCTGAGTCAGTGGGGGCACTAATGGAGTCACCTTACAGCATTCAGGTTTGAAAGAGGCAGAAACCAAGAGACAGCGTCTCTTTAAATACTAAAAACACCACCAAAATCAACAATCTAGCATACTGTTTTCCATTTTTCAAGCTAATAATATTAATGTGTAGTGGTAGATTGAAGCCATCCTTCTAGAATTCTCCTGTGCTAGTGGCAGCCTAAAATCAATGAGGGGATACATTCAGTTCATTTCAACACAGTGAGATGACTTATTAAACTATTTTGATAACTACAATATAAATTACTCATTTGTTAATTTAAAAGTAAAGATGCTTCTTGGGTCATTCTCTACTATACTTCAGAGTCAAGAAGAATTTCAAAGAGGGTCATTCACAATGAGCTACTTAATAACTACCCAACAAACTTTTGACCCTATATGCCTTTACCCCCAAAACCTAACATGAACTCACCATCAATATATAAGCCTAAATGTCATAGTTTCATAAACCTACTGAACATACTGTCACCCGCATTTAACATATTAATAAAATGGTCGCCTACTTTTACAAAACGAAAGTTGTCAATTCTAGTTTCCAAAATAGAGTCCAAGTATATACATTTAACAAGAACATACCATGAAACAAACATACATTTTGAAATACTATGGTTACAGAGGCTGGTAGGTTTCAATTTTATTATCCCTTCTTGATGTTACTGTCGGGACTTCGTGTGCAGCACTAGAACTCCTGAAAAACCCAGAGTGGTCTTAAGTAACCAAGATTATTCTGCCACACACTGTTGGGAAGGACTGGAGGCCCCAGAGGAGTCCAGAGTAAATGGCTAATTACAGAGGTACTGCATTTTTCTTGATTATCATGCTCCTGCAACATAAAATGTAAAACCCAGGAAGATGATTTTCCCTAAAAGCAAAAAGCTATGTAGATGGACAGAGGTTGAATATTGCAGCAAAGTCTACCCCATTCATGTCAACGCAAATGGTGGGTATTTATCCTTTCTGATGGCTGAGTAATGCTTACTCCCCCCTTCGGCAAACAGTATTTATTCTCCTGCCCCTTGCTCCGACATTCTCTAGATTTCCAAATTTAGTTCTTCCTTTCTGTCCTAAAAAACCTGGAGCCAACCTTCTCTAGATGGGTACAATGCTCTAATGTTACCTGGACCCCAATTAAGCATTCATTTCCCAAATCCAAGAAAGAACCTGGTTAAAATAGTCACTTAGTTTTATCACATCAAGCAGGAAATGAAGTGAGGCATTTATAACCCTACGTCCACCAGTGGAGCGATGACAGGGAGATTTTCATGAGCATTTTTGGTCAGCTTTTTAGCTTGGAGTTCTACATTCATTCCTCCAAGGATTAGGAAATGTATAATGGCAAGTATAGAAGCCACAGTTGGGTTTGGGTCCCAAGAAGAAAGAACTAGAATCCCTGCCTCCTCCTAGGATCCTGGTGAAGTAGAGAAAGGATCAAGGAGCCTTAGATGCTCACCCCAAACCCTTCAGCACATCATCTTTTTCCGACCTCCCTTCCTTATTGCCCCGGGAAAGTTTCCTGTAACCGGGCCTCACATTATCAGCTATATAACTTAATGTCTGTTGGTGATAAAAGTGACAAAGAGAAACATAAAACCGGAACACGAAAAGGATATATACTCACTTTTGGGAAAAAAAAAAAAAAAACAGTTGAATAATTTATTTACCTGTGCTTCAAGGAAGTTGGAATAAATCCCAATGCTGGTATGATTGAGAAAGGAATTTGGGCCAATGGCTCAGAGTTCTAGTTAAGCACCGGGTTTCCTTGGGTTACTCAATTTGTCTTAAATGACATTCCTTTATTTATAAAACTAGAATAAGATTTGTTCACCATAGTTCAATGAAAGGTTATAGAAATACAACGAAACTAAAGCCACAAGTTTTGGGGGGTTGCAGCCGTGTCTAATATATTCCTCATGGTGTCTCGAGGAGGATCTCATCAGGGGGAGTTCTTTCCACAGTTCAGAGAAGAGGCTACCAAGCAGAGTGACGCCCTCAGAACAGACAGGAATGTGCTATGGAATAAATGTATACATAAGAAAGTAATTTAGATTGTACAGGGGCAGAAACATTTAGAATGATCACAATGTCAGTGTATTCTAGGAGCTGAAGATTCAATGCTGAAGAAAAGAGACTGGATATTACAAGAGTCACAGACTATTAACATGCATAATAAATGAAAAAGATGGCTTCTCACGGTGATAAGTGATATGAAGAAAATAAAATTGTCCGATGAAGTGATCAGGCCTTCAGAGGCACAAACAGAGACTTGGAAGACCATTTTAAGGTTTTCACTGGATTCTGAAGAAAGCCAGTGGAGGGATGTTAGTGACCTTATCTGACAGGTATTTCTTCAAAAGGATTTAATACAATATGCTAAAAAGATTTATCATATTATGCTAATAGATATGTTACATTTAAGGTGAAACTACCTTGAAAAACACAAGCTATAAAGAAATAATCCTGCTTGGATCTGGTAAAACATACAAGTCACGCGGGGTATTGAGTGAGGACAATATGGTAACAGTCCAGGAACAGTAATGGTGGCTGGGAATATGGTAATAGTGGTAGAGGAAGAAAAGCAAACAAATGTCCTAAGTGGAGCTAAAAGGACATGTGGCAGTTAACAGGTAGGGGCATGGTAGTGACAGGGATTAGGGGCCCCTCCCCCTGCCCCCAATTCCTGTCCCCTGATTATTCAATCAAACCTTGAAAAAGTTCTATTTTGGAGAAACTTTGAAGAAGAATTAAGGTTATACAGGAGTTGACCTAAAAATACACAGACTATTCTGGATTATCCAGGTTGGCTCAACTTAATCACATGAGCCCTTAAAAGCCCAGAATTTTCTCTGGATTGAGTCTGAGAGATAAGGCAGAAGAAGCAAGAGATGAGGCAGAAAAGGAGGTCAGGGAGTTTCAAAGGCACCATTGCTGGCTGTGAGGATGGAAGAAGACAGCCTGAGCCACGGAACACTCATGGACGGATCCTGGACGCTAGAATGACGGGTGGCCACCGACCAGCAAAGAAATGGAAACTTCAACCCTACAAACCATGCAGAACTGAATTTATCCAACAACCACAAATAAACTGGGAAGTAGATTCTCCCCCAGGACCTCCAGGAAGGAATACAGCCCTGCTGACGCATTGATTTTAGCCCAGTGAACTCTATGTCAGACTTCTGAGACAGTGACATAAATAAATGGCATCATCTCAAGCTATTCAGTGGTGATAATTTGTTACAGCAGCAATATGCAATGAACACAGTCATGGAACAGATATTGGATGGGAAGAAAGAAAAGGGACACGTGAGGATGACTCAGCTCTTTGGGCGGGGAAGGGGAATGGAGGGATCATTTACCGAGTTGGAGAGGAATGATGGAAGAGCATTTGAGGAAGGGGACAGAACACAAAAATCTCGTTTTGAACATCTTAAGTTTGAGGTGGCTGTCATTCATCCAGTTGGAGGTGACAAGATGGCAGGCAGAAAGACAAATTTGGAGCTCAGAGAAGTGGTCAGGGCCAGAGATGTAAACTGGCTTCATAAATGTGTCATAAAACTATAAAGGGGGCTACATATGCGCCCTAGGGATATACATAGATAGAGACAGAATATCTTCAGGATTTGTTCATAAACAATGTCTAAGCGAAAATAGGAATGTTACAAAGGAAAGAAGGTTACATACTTTTGTGGGTTGAATTATATCTCACTCCCCCCCACACCCCCCAAAAAGATACACTGGCATCATAATCCCCAGAACATGTGAATGTGACCATAATTGGAGAAGGGATCTTCAGAGATATAAACAAATTCAAATGAAGCCAGAATGGTGGTTGGTCCCTAATCCAAAATGACCGCAGTCATTATAAAAAGGGGAGATTTGGATAGAGACATCAGCGCAGAGGAACATCACCAAAGATCAAAGGCAGATATCAGGGTGATGCTTGCACAAGCCAGGGAACACCAAAGATTTCTGCAGAGCCCCAGGAGCCAGGGGAAAGCACAGAACAGGTCTTCTCGGAAGGAAACAATACCTTGATTGTCAACTTTTAGCCTCCAGAAGAAAGAGACAATAAATTTCTGTTGTGTAAGCCACTGGTTTATGGTCCTTTGTTAAAGCAGCCCTAACTAAGTCACACACATAATATTGCGAAGTTGACCCCAGACAACCGTACAGATATATTTTGAGGAGTTATGGTTTCCATATTTGGCGCATATAATATTACCACCCCTTTTAAAATAAAAGAGGAAAATATATCAAGGAAAAATGGTCTATTATAATAATTGTAACAGCAATCACCCAATTTTAATTATTCAATTTTTTAAAAACCAATGAACACATATAAATTCACTGAGAAGCTAAAATTTCTTTTATTAGATATTAAAATTGATTGCAATTCAATTGCCACAACTTATAAGTATTTGAATATTAATTCTCCATGAAAAATTATGGAAAGAAAAGTGCTCAAAAGTCTTAGTTGTGAACCCACTTCTCCATATTTTTTCTATTTATTCAAATACAGTTTTATTTAACTTAGACCTGTGTTAAAAATGTCAAACTGTCAACGTCCCAAGTGGAAGAAACTGAAAACTTGGGCTGAATGTCTATGAACACAGCAGGTATCAAACCCCCTCCAACTTTAAAAGAAGCATGCCTTCTGTTATAAGCAGAAATTTATACATAATGAGGTCCCATACAAGGAATATGCTTAAAGTTGACACTGTGCATTATGAGAAATTCTCAAGCTCATTAACAACCATAAAAAAAGAACCCAAGGAAAACTACTCATAAAATATAGCACTTGTGAATTTTATCAACAATTTGCAACAAACCTAGAAATAGAAGCTGCCAGTTTAATGTATTATGCTAAATAAAATGTGAACCTATCCAGAGGAATGGAAGCTATGAAGAGTCCCGGGTAAATTTTGAAAAACTATGATTCATAAAAACCCAGAAAACAACATGACTGGAAAGAGCAAATTAATACAGTGTTATCGCACCCAGGCCCAAGGCATTAAACATCATCTATATGCTGATGATTCCCAATGCTTTCATCTCCAGCTCTGCCCTCCCCACTGAGCTCTAGACAGATCTAGTCAACCGCCTACTTTCCATTTCCACTGGGTATTCACTCACCAGATTTCTCTGAGTTCACACGACCGGAAGAGAACTTTTTAAAATTTCTCCTATTATCCCCATCCCATCACACTCCCAAACTTTCCTTATCTCTGTAAATGGGGCTGTCATTGATCCAGTCCCTGGGGAGAAAAACATAGAAGAGATTCTGGGCCAGTCTCTTTACCCTATACCCCATGAAAATACACTGGTGAGTTTCTGTAGGTTGTTTTCTCCTGTAATCTACATCCTGAACTCCACCACCTCACATCACCCCTACTGAGGCCACCCAGTCCATCATCCCTAGCGTGCACTTTTGCGGTAGCATCTCTCTCGGTTTTCCTCCTTCTTTTCTTGCCCCATCCCCTCTGCCTTCAGAATCTTATTTTCCAGAGCATCCAGGGTTTTTCCAATTTTTAATCACATTTCATTCTTTTGCTTAACATTTTCAAATAGTCTTCCCATGAAATCATCACCATCACCATCTCATTCAGAGAGAACCCGGATTTGATTTCTGTCTACTTCCCTGACTTATCTGCTTCCTCTCTTCCCCTTTTCACTAAGCTCCAAACATGTGGCATTGGTCTTCCTCAGAGCCCTGAACCTGGGCCGTCAGTCTGGACCATTCTTTCCCCAGGCCCTCCCCTGGCTACTCCCTGCTCTTCTCCAAGTAACACAGACATTGCTCATCCAGAGAAGGCTCTCCTCAGCTAATCTTGACTAGCTGTTCCCTGCTCACTCTTCATTTCGTTGCCCCATGTGCTTGATTTTCTTCATACCCTGAACCACGACCTGAAATCATATATATTACTTATTTTTTATCTTTGGTGGTTGTTTTTTGCCTTCATGTTTATTGTCTGTCTCCCCCAGTAAGTCACTATAGTTTAGTTTTTGTTTACTTTCCACAGAATATGAAGGGGTTTTCCTTTTTGATGAATATTCTGAGAATTTTGAATAGATGACCTAAGCTTATAGCTATTTTTGTTTTCTAGTTTGTGCTCTTTAAGAGATTAATTTCTTTCCAAATCAGTGGATCTCAGTTGACCCTCTGTCACTATGACAGTCTTAACCTGAGTGAGAATTATTACTCCTTCACTGACATCCTAATGGGAGAATGACCTCTCTCGAACTTCTGGGAGAGCGACAGTCTATTATACAGTACCAATAATTTCAAAACTTATTTTTTGACCCAGTAGAGATAGACAATGCCTCATACTGAACAATGAAATGAGAGGAAGGAATGCCTTGTCTATGGGTCTGACTGTGTTTGAGTCCTGGGAAGATGTCTCTAAACAAAACCTGGCCCAAGTGTCCTTAAATTTGAAACCAGATTCCAAGGGGAGGTTTGAACTGAGAGACCCACACCCTCACTCCCAGGGTTAGGATCTTGACCTCATAACCTAGTCAGAATAAACTTCCTGCATTTGGCCAGATTCTTACTAACCTCTTATCATCACAATTTCTTCCTAACAAAATCACTTTGAGAATCTTGTAACCTACAAAACGACCTCTTTTAAACATGAGGAGAAATTTAGAAGTGATTTATTTGACAGCAATTTGGTTTTAGTCCTAGTATTTGTTATGTTGATTTATGATAACAATAGAAGCACTAATGACAAAGAGTTTTATGGCTAGTTCTGGACACAAAGTCCTCCATTAGCTGGCCATACACCGCACTCCCTCTAAATGCACACACGAAGTTGCCAGGCCATTCCACCGGAGGGCAGGTGAGTAATTCCCAGCCAGCCCAAGGAAAGTAATGACCTTCATAGGTGGGTCCTAAGTAAAAATCCAATGCCTTGTTTAGGTTGGGAAGAACAAACATTTTAAGGAAATGACATTCAAATCTTCATCTTGTTTTCTGTAGTATATGTTAAAATACTAAGGATTTCAAACTGTTTAGTTGAAAAGATGAGCTGAACATTTTTATTTATAAAAATGGCGGAACATTCCAAAATACTTGAAAAGATCAGCTGGGCATCATCAGATGTGATATTCACCACATCCCCATGAAGTGCCTGGGATCTCAACAGCATTTCCCTTTCAGAGAAGAGAAACACACCTAAAGAAATGGAGTCTCCTGGGTTTATAAACCACTACAGCTTAATGCCAGGGGGCTATGTTGATTTTTACTTTCAGTCCAGGACACCCATCCCCCATGAAGACACTTTCCTTCCTCTGCATATGAAAGCAAACCCCTTGGGTTCTAGCTAATGATCCGTAACTTTTGAACAATAGAACATTACTATCATAAATGCTGCCTGAACCAATCAGAGTAAAAATATGTTGATCATCCAGAGTTCTATATATCTGAGAGAATGATAAATTCATGTTTTTAATATGAATGACACAGTACAGATTCGGCTCTACTGTTGGCTGGTTGAGCTTTAGCTGCATACGTGTTTAGGGAAAACTCTACTGCAAGCTATAAAAGAAGTTCCTGTCTGCTGAAATAAGACATTTAAGGCAAATAAACTAGAGGTAGACTAGAATTTGACCCTGAAAGTTAGGATACAAATCTAGGGTCTAAACTGATAGAAAAATCCTCTCTAACAACCAAAGGGGTCAATTCTATCTTCAAAGTTTCATATTAAGCAAGATTTAGGACTAAAATTGTTAGCCTGCACTTAATCATGGAGTCTATATATTTCTGATGAGGGACAGAAGCAGAAAAATGTTCACCTTTAACCCAGAAGGCTGACCTATATCCTGAATGGTTTCGATAAGGATCAGATATGTGCTGGTGGTTACATTCTTCAAGGGCGCGCACGTGTCATTCATTGTGAGGATCAAGCTGAATGATAAGCACCAGAGAAATCTTGTGAGTAGTTTTGCAAGTAGAAATTTGAAGAAAACATTTATGATCTAATACTCCCCGGTTGAGCAGTGAGCACAGAACCACCAGCTTCGTCCAGCAAAACTGCAGCTCTTTCTGACCAGGGGTCCTGTCCTTGTGCTACTTAAAATTAACTAAGTTGTACCGTACAGCATCTCAAGAGTTCTTTCTTGACTGTCACATTCAGTGATCCTACAGCACCTCCATTTCATACAATGCGTATCAGGATACAATGATAAAAGTGTTCTCGGACCCAGAACAGAGGAGGTGGACACCTCGACCAGCTCTTCTCTTCCTGGGCCCTCTCTAGCACCCAGACCCTGAGCACCTAGCGTGTCTCCACGAAGACACATCACTCACAGGAACACCCAGTCCTGCTTTGCAGGCCTTGCAGGGTCAGTTTCTTCAACTGGAATCCCTTGACAAGCCGCTCCCCTTGCCAGTTTGGCAAGCATTAGCTCTTGTCTAGTTCAAGGGCTAGTGGCCATAAGGAGACCGCCTTGGTCCTCCCAAGGAAAGGGATCGCCCCATGCTCACATGGCAGATGTCCCATTGTGACTCTCACTCCACTGTATGATAAACATGGGTCTCTAACCGCCAGTCCCCTCCAAACTCAGTGTTCTTTGAGGGCGAGGATGGTATCTTATTTCTAGTTGTGTTCTTAATACAAATCAAGGATCAAGGAATATCTGATCAAGGAATATCTGACATTAAAGGAAAAACACATCCTTTTTATTTCTATTGACACAGTTCCCGATACTAGGCATTCTCCAAGACTAGACTATAAAGGAAATTCACAAAATGTGAAGATAACAGAGCTTTCTATCTAACAATGCGTACATAAGAACAGTCATGGTAGGAAACCTAAATTCCAGAGACGGGGCACTCCGTCTATCACCTGAATGGTGTTGACCTTGGGCAGAAAAAGATGTGATTTTATAAAATGAACCCTTGAAAGTAAAACTTTCTGTTTGAATACAAATCTTATCTTTCAGTATATTATTACTCAATCCTTCTCAATTAGAAATTTTGTCTTTACAGAAACCAAAATTTCCAGAAGGAATAGTTAATCATCTTTAAAAAGTTATATTAAACAATTCAGTATCTTGAAATATACTTAAATTACTAATGACATAAACAAGCAGATTTATGCCAAGATATGCTGAATCTTAGCTACACATGTTTCTGTTTCTTCAAGCTACATGTCAGTAAATCTGAATGTAAAGTTCAACTGTTCATAGCAAGCATGGCTTTAAAGAGGTTATAATGCTTAATAATCTTCTATTTCTAAAAATAAAACCAAATATAACAAAACTTCTAGCATTCTCTAAGGGTCAACTAGCAAAAACTTATATAAAATCCCGTATTTAACAGAGTCACAGAATTTCCGTCCTGGGTTTGCCATCAGTTTCCTGAACACAACTTTTCCCTCTCCACCCAATGAAGCTGTCAATGAGCTACGTGTGGAAGGTGGTACCAATCTGCTTCTTTGTGACATTTTCTAATAAATTTTTGCCAATGTCAAGTTTTCTTAATCAAAATCCATTTTGCTTTGGAGTTGTTTTTATTTAAATGTCAACATGGCATTCACATAGCAATTATCCTGTTAACAGTAGCTCACACAAGGGATGAAATTATGGATCAACTTGCTTCTTTCCCACAGTTGTGTAGACGTTTCCGTATGTGTGTTTACATCTGTGTCATTTTTTGAAGCTTAAATTAAAATAATCTTTCTGAAGTCCTTCTTATTAAAATTTCTTAATGACATTTATGAAAAATATAAGTAAACCCTGATGCTTCCTTCAAAATGATAAGAAAATATCATGAAGACCACCATGCTATACAGAATCCAAAAGAGAAAAGTGCTGCTAGGAGCCAAGTAGCTAGATGAACCTGAGTTCCAATCTGGGCATTCAAAGATACCATAACTGACATGTTCTGAACTTAATTTTTATGTATTAATCCGATCTTTCTGTTTCAGGAAATTAACTGCTTCCGAACTGAATTCAATACTAGCAGACACACATTTCCCAGAAATAACCATATGTACATAGCCCAAGGAACCAAGCCCTGAAGTCTTAATTCACATCACCCCTTTCCCACCAGCATTCCTATCCTCCTCAGCCTGGGGACGGTGAGGAGATTAGGTTAGACCTTATTCTGTGTTTCCACAACCTTCAGTGCCATCTATCTTCATAGCAACTACCCAGGGTAGCAATACCGTGGCTGGCCCATCTCTGACCCACCAACAGGATCCCCATTTCCACTTTATTAGATTTATCAATTCCTTCAAGTCTTGTTCATCTTTGCACCTACAGCAGTTCACCGGACTGTACTTTAAATGCACATGAATTTATGGAGACAAAAACAAAATGCGTACCAGTCGGAAAAGTTTGACTACATTGATAAAAAGTTTAGAACATTTCTTGCTTGATGATGTACCTTTTTCCCCATATGTTTGTTGTAGAGGAAACCGTAATTACGTTGAAGGTAAATTCCTTCATACTGTGTGTACAATTATCCTTCTGATTATTTGCATGCCACTCACACTTTTAGTGAATTTATACTGATTGCCTATTATGCAGTGACTATGTTTAACAGATTAAATAAAATATCCTTAATTTACAAAAGTACATAATGACATTTGGAAAGGTTAAAAATTGTGCGTGAGCTATGACTTCCGGTGAGTCTGAAGGACCGAGATTCCAAACAGAAAATTCTGTTGATGCTAACGCTCTATTTTTAACTCTGTACCAAATACCACTTCCCTTTTTTCCTAACAAATGAATGATTTCCACTTCAGTCTATCAAGATTAGGAAACCCAAGTGACGCAGAACACATGAATCGACAGAAGCTCTTCTGTTGCTGAGAGGAACACGATTCATAGAGCCACTCGGGCCAACAATTTGGCATTAACTTCTTGAGACAAACTCCTGCACATACAATGATGAAAAACTCCTGGAAAAAGGTAAAGCCAAGGACATATACAAGACTCTTCTTGGTAGTATTGTTCATAGGAGCCAAAACTTAGAAACAACCCCAGTGCTCATCAAGAGAAACCGGAGGGAATTGTGGTCCCGTTACATCACAGAATATTCTAAGGGAAGTGAATTCAATGAGGTACAGTGGGTCACAGCACATAGATACCTAAATCTGAGTTTCATCATTTTGTGGGGTGGCGGTAACATAGGGTTACATAGGGTTAAAAGTTTAGATGAGGGAGGCGGAAGAGGCCTGGCACTGATACCAGTGTGACCTTGGAAAAATCTGGTAACCTCTTTGTCTTCAATTTCCTCATCTCTAAAGGATGGACAATGATACCTGGCTCAGAAGATCATTGTGAGAACATTAAGAGTATAACTGTACAGAGCAATTGGAATGGGCAATGTCATTGGGTATGTGCTTCCCTCACTATTTACACCATTTACTAGGATACAGTAGGATCTGAACAAGAATTCAAATAGCAGTTCATGTTCATTAAACACACGTAGAAGAGATCAGATCTATTTCTTACAGCATTAACCAGAATTTGTTGTATTTAACATACTAAATAGTTTGGATATAAGCTTATTTAACCGGAACAAGAGCAGCAACAATTAAACACTGAAGGGCAATATTTACTATTATGTGTCCTAAGTCACTTAAAAAAAAAACAAATAGGCACTCAACAGAAAGCATTTTCTAGTCCTAATTGGATTAATATTTAAAATACTCTCTATTCTTAACAATAACGTAAGGTCACTCATTGAAAAAGCAATTTAGCATGACTATAATTTTTTTTAAGATTTTGTTTATTTAATTAAGACAGAGAAAAAGCACATGCAGGGAGGGGGAGAGGCAGAGGGAGAAGCAGGCTGTCTGCTGAGCAGGGAGCCCAGCACGGGGTTGGATCCCAGAACCCTGAGATCATGACCTGAGCTAAAGGCAGACACTTCACCGACCGAGACACCCAGATGCCCCATGACTGCAAATTTTTAAGTTAAATACTGAAATTAGAAATGACAAAGATATTTCTCAGAAATATATTTTAAAAATTCCAACTGGAGTAAATGAAAACCGAGCCCCAGAGAAATTAACAAATAATACAAAAAAATCACGTGAGTTGCAGATAGGGCAGTAACTGAAAAGTGTATGTTCTGACTGCTAGTTGGTTTTCTTTATCGTATGTCATATAAACTCATTTTAAACAAATATATATATCTGGGAATATAGCTGTGCAAGCTAATCATGAGACCACCGACCTTGTGCCCTATGATGGAGAGCCATGAGGCTGACGGGCAGAGGAATCAAGGTCCTGGAGGAGAGAGACAACCTTGCAGATATCTCCGGGAGGAGCTTCTTAGCTGTCTAGCCCAGCCTACCGAAGACCCCGAGGTGGGACTCTATCTGAAGGGTTTGAGGAGCACCACATTCACTTGGAGATCTAACCGCCTCCCCAACCCCTACCCTCTCCAAACTCACCTCTACTATCAAAAGATGATTCACTCAGCAACAATTTCTTCCTTCTCTGGACTTCAAAATCTACCTGGGTCTTTAGACAGCCTCCCTCCTTCCCTCCTACAGCCAAGACTTGTTCCTCCCTCTCTCTGGATTGTGTTCTCCTTTCTGCTGACCACCTCTAGGGCCTGGCTGACTGAGTTAACCCTATCTTTTCTTTCATGTCTAATTGCCTTCTCGCCATTGGACCCTTCTTTCCCTACCAAAATGCTCACTTTTCACGATTATCTTTAACCTTCTTCTTCTTCTTCTCCTTTTTTTTTTTTTTTTTTTTTTGTTGTTGTTGTTGTTGTTGCTGTTAAAATACACTTTGTATTACAGGGGCACCTGGGTGGTTCAGTGGATTAACCCTCTGCCTTCAGCTCAGGTCATGATCTCAGGTATTGGGATGGAGCCCTGTGTTGGGCTCTCTGCTCAGGGGAGAGCCTGCTTCTCCCTCTTTCTCTGCCTGCCTCTCTGCTTACTTGTCATCTTTGTCTGTCAAATAAATAAATAAAATCTTTAAAAAAATAAAAAGCAAAACACTTTCCACTACAACTTTTGTCAAGCAACAAAAAATATTTCCTTGTATTCCTCTCATCCATCCCTATCTTAGTCCACTGCAAAAATTATCCACCACTGTTACTCCACAGAAACCCTTTGTTGACCATGACCAATGGTTTTCTAATTCCCAAGTGTGGCTGTCTTCTTAGACACTTAAGTACACGTCTGCTGTACCTGACTGTTGATGACTCATCCTTCTAGACACAGTTCACACACCTTGGCCTTGACGTTAATACTATCCTACTTTCTACCGCTATACTCTTTATTTTTGCCGATTCTCATCCCTTCCCGATTCCCTTTAAACACAGGCATTCTTTTCAGTGCTGCCTACAAGAACCAATTCTTCTTCATATATTTTTTCCCATTATTTTGTCTGTTCCCGAAACATCATTAGTCATATCTATGTGTATCAGCCTTCTGATCATTCCTTGTCCTCAATATTCTATAAAATCCCAGGAATATATTTCCAATCATCTACTACCTCCATGGATAACCAAAGGGTTACTGAAAATCATGTTCTTAACAATGTGTTTCTTCCTTACACAAATGTTCCTATTTCTAGCTTCCCTACCCTGGTTCATAACATTACATTCTTCTTGTCACCCAGGCTAAAAACCGTGATGTTAGCTTTGACTCTTCTCGATCATTTGCCTCCTACATTTATTTCCAAGTTCAAGAGGGTCTGTCAAATATGACCCTTCATTTACCTCTAGTGACACCGTCTTCATTATTTCTCACCCCTGCCGAGATCTTCCCGGGCATTTCTCACTCGCTGGATTCATTCTCATCTCATTTAACACCTACAAGGTGCTTTATATCACAGGCCCTAAACTTGATTCATCTTTTGCCATCTAGGCTGCCATGTCTTAGCTTATCCATCATTCATCCATCATTTATGGAGTATGTATAAGAATATTTTGATAAGACTTCTTTGATAAGAATATTTTTCATGTGATCACTCAACAGACATTTACAGGGCAGCTGCTATACTAGGTTGTTTTTTTAGACCAGGAGCACATTACTATATGAATATGAATAAAATGGGACTCTTGACCTTAGTTCTTCTGTGTGCTGCCTGCAGAATGTGAGCCATTTCCCAAACTGTCTGCTAGGAAACAGTATTCCCACAAGTGGTATGGGGAAATAATGCTGGCACATATTGGGCCAAAGTTAAACAAAGGTCTTCATTATACAATTCTCAGAACCATGAATATGCTGATGGACACTGTAAACTTCCTAGAAAGGGTTTTGAGGTATAGAACCACTGACTTATTATCCCAGACAAAAGTTTCCATCCCTTGGCACCTAGGAACAACTCAGACTTGTAGAGTAGTTATGACTATCCCCACTTTATGGATAGGAAAACTAATGTTAGCACAAGTTTTGTAATATTAGTAATATTAGTAATATTCTGTAAAATGACGGCTAATGTATCGGCCTAAAGTTTTTTCTCCCTTTTTTGGGCATATATTTAGGATTTTTACAACTTACTCTATATCTCTGTCTTCTTTCCTGCCCTTCTCTAATTAAGCCTATCAGGTTTTCTTTGTCCTAGTCATATATGATCACGCCAGGTACTTAAGTATTTTTGTTTTAAAAATTTTATTTATTTATTTGACATAGGGAGACAGCGAGAGAGGGAACACAAGCAGGGGAGTGGGAGAAGGAGAAGGAGAAGGAGGTTCCTCACTGAGCAGGGAGCCCAGTGCAGGGCTTGATCCAGGGACCCGGGGATCATGACCTGAGCCGAAGGCAGACACTTAACCGAATGAGCCACACGGGCGCCCCCCAGGTACTTAAGTTTTGATGTTCATTTCATATCATTTGAAAAATAGTAAAGCATGTTCTCTACCAATTACAGCTCAACAATCCCTTATATAATACCCTGGGACCTAGATGTATTTCTGAATTAAGAATTGTTGAATATAAAGATATTTCTCTCTCTCTCTCTCTCTCTCTATATATATACGTATATATATATATATACATATATATGTATGTGTGTGTCTATATATATAGTGTATGTGTGTGTCTATATATATATACATATACATACACATACACATATGTATATGTATATACACATATATATACATATATACATACATATATATACATATACATATACATACACATATGTATATGTATATATATACATATATATATAGACACACACATACACAATGGGGTCAAGGAGAAGCCCTCAGAATCAACACATTTAAGTTTCCACAAAGATATGTGCAACCCCTCACATTTACCATTATTAATACCATGATATGTAGCCTCATGTTAGTTTAGGTTATGTTTGGATTCAAATAGTCAGAAGCACTTCTTTCCCCAACGCCTTGTTAACAGTATACTGCTAATTGTTTCAGGAAAATATATTCATAAAACAGCATTCACCATATATCTACATCCACACACACCCCTTATAGGTTTTGAACTTAAGTGATAATACATGAAATTTGGTAGAAATACTACTTAAACCTCTCACTTTTTCCATATTCTGACCATCTGAGATGTTAACAAGAAAAAAAAAATCTTGATCAGTGGCACAATTTACAAAAGGTAGTTTTCTTAATAATCAAATCATTCTAGCCTGTTCTAGTTAAAAGGAGCATTACAATCATCACCCAAAGTTCCTCTTAGGAATTGGATGAACCTCCACTCAAATATATTTGCCATCATTTGCACCCATGTTTTTTTCAACACGTTATTTTACCAATAACCAATACCAAATTTACCAATGTTATTTTTTTCGTGAACAGAATCAGTTCTAGGACACATATTATTGATTAACTGGAAACTATTTTTATGCTTCCCTCCAACTTCTTCTTCATAAACTATATAACTTCAGGAGATGTTTAAATCCACATAAGAATTTGGCAAAATTAATAAGACAAGCATTTTTATTTTTATTTTTAAGATTTTATTTATTTATTTGACAGAGAGAGAGATCACAAGTAGGCAGAGAGGCAGAGAGAGAGGGGGAGGCAGGTTCCCCACTGAGCAGAGAGCCTGATGCAAGGCTCCATCCCAGGACCCTGAGATCAGGGCCAGAGCCGAAAGCAGAAGGTTAACCCATTGAGCCACCCAGGCGCCCTGTAGATAAGCATTTTTAAAAAGCCAATATTTTCTTTCTGGGGTTTTCTGGGGTATAGCTTGTTTGATAAGCACTACAGTCTTTATATGAAAAATGAAAACAATTCAAAATAGACTCTCAGTGTATTTTCCTCCCTTTGCCTTGCCCTGTGTGTGGTCCAAAACTATAGCTGATTTGTGGTCCTGGTGGGTTTTTCATTATTTAGCCTTTTTTAATCTCATGCTCAAGAGTCCTCCTGATCAGAACCTGTCTGCTCTCTCGACGTGGTTCCTAATTAATATATTTTAAATTTCTGAACTTGTTTCGGTGATGGCAGAGAAGTTTAGGGAGACATTCCAAACAGAGGGTGTAAGCGTTTTGGCTTAAGCAGGTATATAAAAGGACACTGTTCAGAATATCCACACATAGCTGGGAACTTCTAATTCGTTCCCTTAGCGAGAATCAGAATCCTTCTCCATTAACGACTGGTGCCATCTGTTGGTGCTCAAGGAATGGGCGTCTGAATCCCTGGTGATTTGGGTATTTCACAGAAGAAAAATCACATGACTCATCTTACATATGAATTTTGAAGTTATCATCGCACTATCCTTCCCAACGTCTTACATTTCTACACTGTCTTACATGGTGGGACTCATTTCCTGTTGCTGCATTGTATTTGGTGGCATTACTCATTTCTGGTTTATATTAATTTGAATTTGAGGCCAAACATGGAGCTTTTTATTTGTTTCTAAAAACGTTTTCAAGAATTGTCTAAAATAATGTATCAAACACATATGGATGTCAACAACAACAAAAGTTTAATCAATGGTGTTTTGCATTTCTAGATTTTTAAAAATCTTATAAATCACAGATAAAATCTCTGAAAATCGAAACGTCTGTGTCTGTGTTATTATTGTCATTCCTCCCGAGAGTATTATGTATCACCGGGGGATTAATCAGGCCTTTTTATTTTCTGTATTTCTGACACTTGGACATCTTAGTGCCTTTCAGACTTTGGAAAGACTGCCTCTCCCAGGGCTAGCCAATTCCTAGAGATAGTAAACAACTCTCCCTGGAAGATGCCTTTCATATGAAAATGAACTAGTCCTGGGCCCACAACCCTAAGGTCTCTTCTATCAAGCTCTCTTGATCAGGTCTGAAATTCTTTTGCCTTAATTACCCAGCAGCTGCAAACCAGACAATTTGGGACATACCCTACCCCCAGAAACCTAAGGACATTATTCTAGAAGCTAGCCAATCCATAACATGCATACCCTGACTACTGGGCTCCTTACCACAGAAACCACAACAAAGGCTCTTGCCCACATTTGCCAGATCCCTCTGCATCCTAACAGATCCTGGCCTTTCCCTGCAAGGCAATTCCTGGTGTGGAACATGACCTCCTCCGAGGAACAATCTGAAGTGTGAGTTACTATGTCTTCAATGGCAGACAACTCCTCATCTGCTGAGCTTATCAGACCTGAATAATAACCAAACCTACACTTGAAAACAATAGGTCATTGGGGCCATGTCTTAGTATCTGTTGCTGAGTCCCATGCTTGTAACCCACCACATCCCACACCCTCTGGATCTGGATCCCAAAGCTGCTTTTCCTAATAGCCGCTGACACGGAGCCTGGTGGCTCTGATACTCCCCTGCTCGCATTTGCTGATGCCAAAAGCCTGCATTTGGGGCTCCGGCATATGAACCCCAATTATGACCCCCATGTAGCTATTTATGGCTATTGAAAACACGACTATCAGCCAGTATTTGGGCCACTTGAAATGGCCACATGCCAGGGGTAAAGAGCTGTAGGTCCCGGTTCACCGTCATTTATTCAAGTCCGCATGTACTTCCTCAGACACGATCACATGTGTGCACAGTCACGTTTCTTTCTAAGCTAATTCTACTATATGCAAACACGTAAAATCAATATTAGGTAAATTATATAAAATAAATATCAGATTTCTGACTACCGTATTTGCACTTCTTAGAAAGTAACTTTGATATATATACATACACACACACACACACACACACACACACACATACACAAACAGAGATACATACACACACATTAGTGGATAGTTACAGGTAATTATATTTTGGCAGTGGAAAAAGATCTGTTCCGCAAAACTTTCCAGTTGGTTCTGTTTACATGAAGTTCCGCCGGCCCTCTTGCCCTGTTCCATGACCACCTTGAGGCACCTTCCCATCCCTTATCCCAAAGCCTCTGGGATTTGCACATACAATCTACAAACAAATATATTCCTTCTAAATGAAATGTTCATCATCATTTCAAGATAAAACTAAATTCAGATTTTTTTCAAAGGGATACCTTAAAATCCAGCAGTCTTTAAATAGGAGTGATGTGGCCTCAAATCCTGGATTTAAATTATCATGCTCACTTAGTGAGAAGAGAAAAGAACACCTGTGTCTTCTTACAGATTTACCAATTATTACCCAAAATCCTGGCAAGGAATAATGTAACCCGTTCCTCAAGCTCTAAATATCCTTTAAAATTATGGTTTTTTTTAAATATAGGAATTTACATTGAATAGATTGTTTCCCAATGAAAGATTTACCTTAAATGAAGAACAGAAATTAAATGAACTTATTTTCTTACCAACACAAAATATGATGACTGTATCATTATTCAGGATAAAAGACTAGCCAGCTTCATGTAAAACATTAACAGAAAGCAAATATAGCTAAGCAATTTTGTGGTTAACATAAGCATGAGATAGAGTTGACTATTTTCTTGAAAAGAATCCTTGTCTAAAATAGACAAGTCGGTTATATTCAGGACAGCTCACAAACTGAACCGTTTATGTTGATACGGTTTTGTTCCAATCATTCTAAATGGCACAATTGATTGAACTGACCCTGTAGCTACAATGGCTAAAATGAGAATACTGCCTATGGCTCTTTCTAGTGCTTTCTAGAAAGACATGGCCTTGACAGAAGCAACACTGTCCGCATAAAAGCATGGATCTGAAAGCTTCCCCACCTTCATACAACAGTAGCTTCTTAAGCATTTATATATACTCGATCCTTCAAAATGGAGTTGAGACAGTTATATCAGGGGAGGAAAAAAAAAACTCTAAAGGGATAAAAGCAAACTAGTAAATAACACTGGTACCTTTCACATTAGTTTCAAAATGATTAAAACAGGCACCTACTCCAAAACATGTAAGATTTCCACTTCTTAAAACCTTTATTTTCTCATTATTGATATTTTTAGTCTACTGTAATTATGTCCTTCAAAGTAACATTAACAAAATGACAGGTTTATTTTTGGCTTCATAAGGATAATATTTACTGGCAAGTTGCTCCAACTGAATGAGAATAAGAAAATTTAAATTACTCTGTTGGTCTTTGAAAACTTTCCAGTGGAAATATTCCTTGTTCCATACAGTGAATGAGGCTTTTGACCTTTGGGAAGACTGCTCTTTATTTTCTAGAGGAAAATATCAAATTAGGGGAAGCATACATTCATGAATTTGCACTGGGTTATTTTTATTTAATTGTAGAAGTAAAGAAGTGAAAATGGCATGTGATCTTACACGCACAAAGTATTTGCTATGTGCTGGATCCTGAGGGTTTGTAGGTAAGATCCCCTTGAATCTTCAGAATAGCTCTTTCCTTTTTGCAGACAAAGATGCTAACATTCAGAAAGTTTACATGTCTTTGTTTTTAATTTCATGAATTAATGCTTATTAAACCTCTAAATGTGTTTGGCACAATTCTGTATCATGGGGATAACAAAGCAAGAAAGACAAATGGTCCCTACCTTCAGGAAACTTACATTTTTTTGGAAGGCACGGATTCACAGTTAAATACAGTTTTTAAGTTACACATTAGAATAACTTTAGGGAGAAAGTCATTAAGTCACTGTGATCCAGATTAAGAAGAGAATTTATTCTAAAAAGTTTTTTGAGGAGTTAGCATTTAAACTGAGTTTTAAAGGGCACCTGGTGTGGCTCCCTGGGTTAAGCCTCTGCTTTCAGCTCAGGTCATGATTCCAGAGTCCTGGGATCAAGCCCCGCACTGGGCTCTCTGCTCAGCAGGGAGCCTACTTCCTCCTCTCTCTCTCTCTCTGCCTGCCTCTCTGACTACTTGTGACCTCTGTCTGTCAAACAAGTAAATAAAATCTTTAAAAATAAATAAATAAATAAACTGAATTTTAAAAGATGAGACAGCGTGAATATAATGCCTATTTCCACCAGTTTAAAACTGGGTTAGTCCTCTTGCTGCAAAATCATGTATACTTGTATGTGTGTGCACGTGTGTGTACGTGCACATGCGTGTGCCCATGTGCACTAGGATAATATGGATGAGATTTATAATAAGAATTGAAATTAAGGATGAATTAAAAAAAAAAAACCTGGACCTCAAGAGACTCAAAGAAAATATAATAAGGTATAACACAAAGCATATACATTCAGAATATAATGTGATCAGTTAGGTAGGAATGGTATGGAAGAATACGTTGCTAACAATTCTTAAGAGAAAAGATTATGTCTTTACCAAGACTGAACCTTCGGCAATATGGGAGCTCCTGGTTATTTACTTATTGTAGAGAAACAGCTCACGTCAAATGGCTTATTGAGAAGGAAAAGGCACAAATATAAAATGTCTCTCTACGGAAAATTAAAAATATTGAATAATTCTGCTGTTTTCATTCCCATAAGACAACATGGAATTCCTTTTAATAGCTGGTGACAACAGTGCCATTTTATTCATTGACAGTAATTAGTCCAAATATACTGTGTAGGTTGTATTTTGTTAGAGATTTTATTTCAGATGTGATTTTCTTAAAATGCAAAACTAAAAGGAGAGTTGAATGGAAAAGCAATATTTAGGAAAAAATTATTAAGAATTTTTTTAAAGGGTTTTTTGGTGTGTGTGTGTGATCTTGGTTTATAAGATATTAGGAAAATAAAATAAAGCATAAGATTCTTCTCCCGTTCAGGAAATTAATGGTAAGAATTCCATGACAGCTCCTTTGCATCCTCCCAAGTGTTCCAAATTTTTACCAAAAAGGTTCCAAAGTGAAACTTGCTGATGTAACTAAAATTTTACCTATCAATTTGCACTCATTCAACAGATATTTATTTACAGTCTACTTTATGCCAGATGCTATACTTGAACATGCATGAAATACGACAACTTATGGTTTATAATTTAGAAGCATCCAACTGTGAAACAAAACCAAAAAATTCCAGGAACAACAAAAAACCAAAATTACAATAAACTTCAGCAAAAATAGATTGTATGTAGCATCCAGGGAAATGGCCACATGGCTGAAATTGTTAGAACATAAAAAGAGATAAAAATGTTTAATCAGTGACATTTTACAAAACAGCTATGAATCTAAGTTTTAGTCTTCATGGGGAAGGGCCTTTGACCTCAAAAATTCATTCTAACAGCTTTCTTAATAGAATGATTGCGGAAAGCATGTTAGTGTAAAACTTTGATAAGAGACCCCATCACATGGTCAACTGATTCTCAACAAAGGAAGGGCTCAGCACATTCAGTAGGGAAAGGACACCATTTCTAATAAGTGGTGCTAGAACAACTAAATAACCATATTCAAAGATTAAAAAAAAAAAGGGAAATAAATCTCTACCTTATTTCACACCATTTAAAAAACTTAATTTGATATGAATCTTAGAGTTAATGTAAAACCAAAAACTATAAAGCATCTACCAGAAAATATGAGAAAATTTTTGTGACTGTGGGTCATACAAACATTTCTTTAAAATGACATCTACCGGGGCGCTGGGGTGGCTCCATCTGTTCAATGCCTCACTCTTAGTTTCAGCTCAGGTCATGATCTCAGGGTCATGAGATCAAGCCCCACAACAGGCTCCATGCTCAATGTGGAGTCTGCTTGTCCCTTTCCCTCTGCTCCTCTGTTCTCTCTCTCTTTCATAAAATAAATAAAAATCTCAAAAAAAATATAATGACATATGCAAATGAAATATACAATAAAAGTAAGCATATATTGAAATTCATCAAAATTACAAATTTCGCTCTTCAAAAAACACTTAAAAAACTGAAAAGGGGAGCTGCAGACTGGAACATACATCTGATATAAGATTTGTTTCCAAAATATATAAAGAACTCTTAAGAGTCAATAATAATATTAAAACAACTTGATTAAAGAGATGGGCAAATGATTTGAATGAGTACTTTAAAAGATAAACTATATGGATGATAAATATGCATATTAAAAGATTCACAGCATATTTAGTCCCTAAACAAATGCAAATTAAAGTCTCAGTGAGGTATCCTAACAAATCTCTAGAATTGTTAAAAATGGAAAAGTCTGATAAGACCAAGTGTTGGCGAGGACTTGGAGCAACTGAAGCTCTCAGACTTACAGTGCGAAAGCAAGAAGGAAGAGTTACTTTAGAAGTCAGTTTGGTGGATTCCTAAAAATATTAAAATAAAATAAAATAAAACAATTAAAAATGCACATAGCATATGGCATAGCCACTCTACCTCTGGGTTTCTACCCAAGGGAATGAGAACTTGTACCTAAGTGTTCATAACAGCTCCATTATTCATAATTCACAAAAAATGGACATATCTGGTGATTGGATAAACAAATACAAAAAAATACTATCCCAAGAAAAGAAAAAGGATACAACACTGATATACTCAGGAACATAGATGTATTGGGCTAACTAAAAGAAATCAGACACAAAAGACCAATACTCTATGAGTGCATGCATACAAAATTTCAGGAAAGGCACAAGTAGAGTGACAGGAACTAGATCAATGGTTGCCAGGGGTGAGAGGCTGAAGGCAGAGGCGACTGATCACCAAGGGTCACGAGGAAACTTTCCAGAGCGGTGGCAAGGTTTCCTAGGCAGCTTGGGCTGGCAGTCACAGGACTGAACACATGAGTTAAAAACTCGTGGAATTACACTCTTAAAATCGGGTAGTTTAAGATTGTGTAAATTATACCTCCATAAAGCCAACAAAAAATTTCAATCCTGTGTTTGCTAAGAGTTTAGATACAGACTATAAATTAATTTTTAAACCTTAACTAAAATTACTAACATACTCTTTTCACTCCAAATACATATTCCAGAGGAGCCCAAGGAAGGCAGCTGAGCACATTCAGAGTAAAACACTGTCATTTGTGTAAACACTGTCAGGATCATTGAAATTCTGCTACTGCCGAAGAAAGGAGGGCGATATGAAAGTCAACGCAGCTTTCTTCAGCCACAGAGAATACGAGGGAAGGAGAAAAGTACTAGCAGACGAGGAACAAGTCTCCTTGAAGTAACTGCCCCAGATTCATATTCCAGGTACAGCACGGAAAGAGATGACTGCGATCTATGCTGACCGCCTCGGACTCAGCTAGACTCATCCCCGATGCAAAGTCACAGGTGTCAGAAGTCAGAAAATAATAACACAGAGCAATGCGAAGCCAAAGGATCTAATCTTTTTTTAATATTCTGCTAACTAGTATAGAATGACATTATCAGTCTCTTTAAGACTAGGTGCAAAGTACTAGTATATCAGATACCTAATACGAAATAAACCTATTCTGAATAAACCACTTCCATAATGGAAATGCAATGCTGCTAGAATCCAAGAATGGTTATGGAGCTTCCCTTTGCAAGCACAGCAAAGGGACATTCCCTCCACCCACATCCTTCCTTCTATGGCAAAACCAACCTGTCTGCCTTCCCTCAAACACTCAGCGGTGTTTACCTCTCACTCCACTTGATTGCATATTTCAGGCTGATTGCTTGCTGTGGCCTCCTGATCACCTCATTTAAAGTTTTTAATTGCATTGTCTTGAAAGTGAACACTATAGCATGTGTGATATTTAGTAATGAGGTAAGAACTAAAATGTGAGCTTACAGGTAAGTCATTTGCATAATTCATTGAGATGATATAAAACACCATCATATTAGGAATGTACACATTGCTAATTACAAAATTATATCCCATCAACCAACACAAATTGAAGAGTCAGGGTGTTTAAGTCACTTAACAAGTTGTTAAGTGGTTGGGTCTTGGAATGTGTTTTCAGTTTTGCTAAACTCTCTGACTTTGTCTCTGGTGGCTGCCACTGTGTAATTAATGTTCTCTCTTTAGAGGAGCAAAGGCAGCAAGATGAACACTACCTCAGGTACGAAAGGCTATGACGTCATGTATTCCACCCACAAAAATACACTGGTGCGTGCTTTCCATTTGCTCTAGCCTTTGCGTTAAGTTTTTCAAGCAAATAGCAAAGTAGAAGTATGAGACATACACACACTCACACCACTGCTTTAATCTATATGCTTTAATCTAAGTTTAAAAAAAAAAAAAACTGGGTCCAATTGTTCTTCCTCCTTATTTGGTGTGTTGCAGGCTCTTTCACTATTTCTGCTAAGCTAGGAACCTGCTTCATCTATTTTTAGCTTCCAGGTAGAGGAGAGACAGTGAATAAAATTTGGGTTAATTTGCAGAGGTGTTCAGAAAGCGTTTGAAAAATTACTGGTGATCGCTAGGCTCCAAAACTGGGTCATGAAGAGCAAGTCCCATAAGGCAGATCTTCTGTCTTTTTGATAGATTTGTTAGCTCTGGAAGGGCTAGGGAACTGTGTGAAAACAGTGCTTCTGGACATTAGTCAAGCATCTGTGAAGACTATTTGTAGTATCCTGCAATGCTTTTCTAACTCTCGTCATTTCTAATCATTCTTCAAGACCCATCCAGATGTTGCCGACACTGCGAAGCAGACCCTAGTTAATCCAGGTAGAGCCACCAGCAGCTGCTCTGCGGTCCCATGGCACAAATGTTCTCTACTGTGCCCTTTTGCTACGTGCAAATCATAGGCTTTTAACAATTTGTCTGAGCACTAGGCTCCTCTACTAGAACATGATTCAGAAGATGACATGGGTTTGGCTTGCACTAAAGTATCAATAAATACTTAAGGAGAGCTGTAGATGAAGTCCTGCAGCCCCCAAAAAGAAAGTTTACTACGGGTAACAGTAGATAGATACTTAATGAGAACATGGAAAGAGTATTTACGACTTCAAATGACAAGGAGTTAGCTAACAGTGTCCAATTAACTTCCTTACTTAATTCCTGATTTCGATAGGGTGGGCATTACTTGGATGACATAAGAAATCAATGAGTTTTCACCATGCTGCAAAAAAAAAAAAAAAAAAGTTAAATCCTAGAAGGTGAAATTTACTCAGGATAAGTATAAAAACATAGTTTCAGGCAAAAATATTTTATAGTCCCGGATCAAGACACTGAAGCTTAACATCATAACACAAAGACCACAATTCATGGGAAATATTCATTGAGTGTTGCTCTGCATCGGCTGAAGGACAAGCACTTTAAGAGTTTCCCTTGGCTCAGTCCACATAGCAGAGCATAAGGCAGCAATAGCAGAACCTGCAGTGAAAAGATGTGGCACTTGGAACTGGGAGGGCTTAAGTCATCTGCCCAGCGTAACACAAATAACATGCAAAATGACATATTGCAACACCTTTGGCTCTCTGCCCATAAAGCCCACTCTCTTGACCAACATGCTGTATTGGTTCTCAAGGAGGTCTAGGTGTGGTAGGTCCCTCAAAATATTAATAAGACTTGATGTTGCCTTAATAGATGTGCTATATCCAGGTTATGGAGGCTGGTTATTCTTCATTACTTTTTATACTTTAGAGAGGGGAGAAGGGCAGAGGGAAAGGGGTAAAAAGAATCTCAGGCAGACTCGCTGCTAGGCTTGATGTTCCAATGTGGGCTCGATCTCACAACTCTGAGATCATGACCGAAGCCTCAATCAAGAGTCAGACGCTTAACCAGCTAAGCCAACCAGGCGCCCCACATTTTCTACTTCTTATAAAATTATGGTTGTTCAAATTACATCTCCAGGGTGGTAAAGGGCCCAATGGTTACAACTTTCAAGAAGACTTAAGAGGACTTGACCTCCATCTTGAAATGTCCAGAAACCTGTCATTTACAAATTGGACTTTTACTTTTTTGCATGTCTCCAGAAGATGAAACAAGAGCTGATGGGAAAAACCATTTATCAACTGCAAGTATCCAGAAACAGGCAGGGAATTCCTCTACACAGGAGAATGTTCATTTGAAGGGTGGATGATGCCAGTTAAGGGAGCTGGATCGGACCAGCAATTTGACCTGGTGATCCCAAAGTTCCTTTCCCATTCTGAGTATCCACAATTCTACAGCCACCAATCACCAAGGAAGCAGAATAAGTGAAAATGCTAAAACTATTATTTGAAAATGCAATGTCAATATTTTTGAAAAAATGCATATCAAGCATTTGTTTGAATTACTACACATTACACATCCACTGCATAACCTGGAAAAGTGAAAAATTCATATGAGAGTCAAACAGCCTGAAGCCAATAAAGACACAGAAGGAGATGGGACAGATCTGTTGGGTGCATAGTCTAACAGCTGTTCTCCACAGGTGGTTCAGAAACCTCCCACAGCTGTTCAAGTTCTCCAAGGGTGCTCACAACACTAAAAGTGATCCTGGGATTTGTTTAGAAATTATGTAAGTCTTTCCACCTCTAAAACAGAACAGTTTGAACTTAGCAAGTAAAAAACCAGCAGCAATTAGGAGAGATTCTAACATAGTGACCAAGCACCAAGGAATTAGTAGCTGATTTGCTCATTTACAGTATTACCCATTTTATGGTGTGTTTGTAAGCACACATTGTTTATATCTGAACACTCACTCAACTCTTAATATGTACTTTATAATATATGGTTTACTATATGGTTGGTCCCCAAATCAAACAGGCTATGAGACGCAATGCCTTAATTTAATTGTTGAGAAAATTAATTAATTAATTAATTAAAATTAATTGACAGTTAACCTCACTTTTTCATAGAAGAAAAATTGGAAATGTAATTGTGTGATTCCCCCCGCCCCCAGTTAAACTCTTCCTGTTGGTCTATGAAACATCGCTCTTTTCCACATGGTTGCTTTTGTTCGTGTATGTGTTTGTGTGTGTGTGTGTGTGTGTGTGCGTGTGTGTGTTTGCTCTGGTTATACTCCCCTTCAGTTCAGTTCAATCCTTGTTCCCTCATAGTAACTCAGCGAAGGATATTTGATATAGTCCTTCTAATCCATTCTCTATGTGGCTGTCTCCTTATATTTGTATCTTTAAAAAAGATACATTGTGTCTTTTAACTACAGTGGTTTCCCTTTTGTCACCCAACATTATGCTTCTGAGTATCTGTGCTTGTACAGAGATTTAATTCAATACTCTGGGTTCAGGGTTCTCCATGAATCATGCTTCACTGATCTATTCCCTGGATCTCTCCAAACCCTGCTATGATCAGTGCCTGTTGCATGTCTCCTTGTGAGCCAGGAGAATGTCCCTGGTAACGTACTGGAGGGTGCAGTGTAGGACACTGGTGACATGCAGACCCCATGGCATCTAGCTCAGACCCCTGGCTTCTGAGGGGGCTGACCAGCACATCCACTGGCCAGGTCTACAGGTGGGATTCGGTTTCCCAAACTTCTGATGGCACTTGGTAGCATGTGACTTTTGCAAAACTGACTGGTAATCTTTTTCTTTAATTATATGCACAAATTACTAACAAGGACTTCCAATTTCGACTTCTTCAACTTACCTGTTGACTTGCTTTGTCCATTTTCCTACTAGAATAAACTCTTCCAACTAAAACTTTATTCAGGGGCATCTGGATGGTTCAGTTGGTTATGCACCCGCCTTCCGCTCAGGTCATGATCCCAGGGTCCTGGGATGGAGCCCCACATCAGGCTCCTTGCTCAGCAGGGAGTCTGCTTCTCCCTCTCCCTCTGCCCCCTCCATCCCCTCCTCGCTTGTGCTCTCTGCTCTCTCTCCTGATCTCTCTCAAATAAATAAATAAAATACAATTTTATTTATACCATTTCCTCGTATATTCTAGACATTGTTTCTCTTCTGGTAAATCATCATGTGTTCTTTCAGTCGCCTATCTCATACACTTGTTAACCTTCCGACATTGTCTGTCACTGAATAGAAATATTCATTCTGGGGGGGGGTAGGCTGTGTAGCTCAGCTGGTTAAGCATCTGACTCTTGGGTTTGGTTCAGGTCATGTTCTCATGGGTTGTGCGACTGTGTCCCACACTGGGCTCCACATTGGGTTCCTAATTCAGTGGGCAATCTCCTTGATAGATTCTCTCCCTAAAACGGAAATATTAGTTCTGATGCAGCCTTATCTCTCCCTAATAAGGAAATACTAGTTTTTATTTTATGTTTTATTATATAATTTAACTTAATTATATATATCTAATATATATTACTTAATATATAATATATTATTTGATATATATATTATTCTCTCCCTAATAAGGAAATATTAGTTCTGATACAGTCTTACGTCAACTGGTTCTCTGGTGATTCTTTTTTTTTTAAGTCTGTTCAAGAAAGTATTTCCTATCCTGACATCATTAAGATACACACTAACATTTTATTCTATAATTTTATAGGATTTTCTCTCACAATTAATGTTTAAGACATCAGAAGTTTTATATGTTCTGCTTTTATAGTAAGCCAAGTCTCCTTGCAAGTTATACTACTTTGATCACATACCAAAGGCACATATATTCATGGAAATCTTTCTGGAATCCTCTGCAGCAGTGAGCTGTCTGTATTTTCCTGAACAAGTATATATGGATTTATTATTATGAAATTTATCTTATTATATGGTAAAGGGAGGCCTTACTATTTTAATTATATATTGAAAATAAGATACTTAATTTTAAAATATTCCACTCTATATTTCACAACATCAAATGGAAGCATTAATTTCTTGACAATATTCCAGGTAGATGAAGGAATGCATTATTAGGTTACCACAAAGACATCCACATATTACCATGGATAAAGACGTTCACCATGTTTACACTGAAGCATAAACACTGATTTTTAATATAAAAGGAAGTTTTATATGGTTCAAAGTTCCATTCAACTAAAATCTGATGCCAAGTCACAGTTTTCTCATTTCTAAAATAAAGGAATGGACAAGATGATATTGAAGGTCTGTTTAATCTCTAAAATTTTTATGAGCCTATAAAAATCATCCAAATAGAAATTTTAGTGAAAAAAAAATAGGTAATTTCCCTGTTTCTATTTCTAGAGAAATTTCCTAGAAGGGAGTAGGATTGCCTCATGCATTCACCTTCATGCCTGTCTCAAACATAAGATCGTATGCAGACCATCTGAAGATACAGAAGAATATCCTTCATTTCCAAATATGTCACTTAAAAATTAAAAGAAAAAACCAATATAGGACATGAAATTGCAAGTAAAATTAATGCCTACTAATATAACACGCTTTAAGACTGAAGATGAGCAATTTAATAAAATATGAGCTAAAAGGATTAGACATGCTTCATCAAACAAAAATGGCATTTCTAAATTTGGCATTGCCCAAATATGTCCTTAAGAATCAATTTTATGAAAAAAAAAATCAATTTTATGGGGGCGCTTGGGTGTCTCAGTTGGTTAAGCATCTGCCTTCGGTTCAGGTCATTATCCAAGGGTCCTGGAATGGAGCCCCACATTGCGCTCCCTGCTCAGCAGGGAGTCTGCTTCTCCCTCTCCCTCTTCTTGCTCTGCCTACTTGTGCTCTCTCTCTCTCTCTCTCTGTCAAATAAATAAATACAATCTTAAAATAAAAAGAATTAATTTTATGTAAGGGTAAAAAGATACTTTCCTATGTCTAAACATTATAGAACATTAAATTGAAATATTTCTTTGTGTGATCTTGAAGAGAATGGTATATCATTTTTAGTACCTATTGTTATTTAAATAATATTATATGTAATATCACTTAAGATCATATTGGTAACTTACAATTATACCAATTTCCCATTAGACCAAATTTAGTTTCTTCATATACTTTAGAGGATATCTATTGTAGTTTCCAAAAATGTAAAAGATGTTACTTCAGGGCATTAAAGTAACCATTTCATTATCACAATGTTAAAAGAGGCAACATTACACACTCCCAAGAATGGCTGCAATAAAGACAGATAATAACGAATGTTGTCTGAGATGTGGAAAAACTGTAACTTTCATACTTCACTCGTGGATGACTGAAGAATGACACAGTCATTTTGGAAAACAGTTTGACCGTTTCTTAAAAATTAAACATAAACTCACCGTACCCAGAAATTATACTTCTGTGAACACAGCCATGAAAAATGAAAATTTATGTCTACACAAAGATGTGCATGCAAATGTTCACAGAACCATTATTCATAATAAACCAAAACTGGAAATAATATAAATGCTCATTAACTGGCAAATGGTTAAAAAATAATGTGGAAAATCTTTAGAATGGAATATTAGTCAGCAATTAAAAAGAGTGAACTACTGATACATGCTAAAACTTGGCCAAATCTCAAAAGTATTATGACAAATGGTAGAGGCCAGAGGCAAAAGATTACATATGGCACAATGCCATTTTTATGAACTGTTTAGGAAAGGCCTTGAAGTTATAGAGTCAGAAAGCAGAGCAGTGATTCCCTAAAACTGAGGCTGGGAACAGGAATTAACTTGAAAAGGGCATGAAGGAACTTTTTAGGGCAATGGAGAGTCTAAAATCGGATGGTAGTAGAGAAGCACTTCCAAGAATGGAGGAATGAAGAATTCCAGGAGCCCCTTCCCCAGTGAAACAAACAACTGGTGACAGTGACTTTTAAAAATCAACAATCATTTAATATAAAGTCTCTGGAAATTGTCTTAGAGGCATATGACAGGGAGCATGGGTGGCTCAGTTGGTTAGGCAACTGCCTTCGGCTCAGGTCATGATCCTGGAGTCCCAGGATCGAGTCCTGCACTGGGCTCCCAGCTCCATGGGGAGTCTGCTTCTCCCTCTGACCTTTTCCCGTCTCATGCTTGCTCTCTCTCTTTCTCTCTCTCTCATAAATAAAAAAATAAATAAATATCTTTTTTAAAAAAAGGCATATCACAAATGGAGAAACATTTGCTTGAGATCATCAACTAAATCTTGGGGAAGAGAGGATCTGCAGCATCTGAACCATAGCACACTCCCCTCCTTCCAGATAAGTCTGACGGAAGCTCTACTCTGAATGCCTGGGGCAAAAACCACAGTCCTCCCTCTCTCATCACCTCCATGTCCAAGGCCATGTTTTCTTTCCTGGAAGAGTGAAATGCCAGCGTTATTTATCCCCACACCTGATTCTTGCAGAATCTCTATCTCAGGCAAATGTGACCAGGGTGCCAGGAGCAGTCTTCCTTCACCTAGTTCAATTTGTAGGGTGGAAGCTCTATTCTACATGGAACAAGTTGCCAATGTTTGGCTCTGACTGGTCTTGTCCCAGCTCGCTTATAATAAGGAGGAGGTGCCATATTGGGAGAGGCAAGTTGAGAAGAAGAAGAACTTCCATCCCAGTGTAGCACTGCTCTCACAGAGTAGCAGTATCACTCCAGAATTTTTCCACTCTCCTAGCCCCCACCTCCAGAGCTTTGGTGCAGATGTTCTGCACAAAGGGAGACACAGGTATAAGAACAAGAGAGCTCCTGTGTTCTCCCTAAAGGGATTGCCTATATTTGAAACAGAGCATGGAGAAGTTCAAGCCTAAGGGCTTACTGAAAACAATGAAGATCTTGGTGGAGAGCAATTAAGAGAAGGCTGGCCGTTCCATGACAGCAATAAATAATGTGGTAGAACACCTTGAACTTTGCCAGAGAGAATCCAGGAAAGAGAGAGCTAGGAAGACACTTCCTGGGGTTGAAGCAAATCTCAAAGTCTAGGGAAACCAAAGAAAGTCAACCACAATGTGAGGGTGAAATGTGCACATGTCTAAGGAGGCCGTTTCTGGGGAATAATATCAGATGCTAAAAAGGGGAAACATAACACAAGCATTAACAAGCAAACAAAAGAAACAACAAATCTAGGTGTGGGGGGGTGAGGGGGAGCAGTATCCAGAATGACTGAACTGTATTACTTAAAATGTCAACAGAAAAGCTATGAGACATACAAAGAAACAGGGAACCATACAAAGGAGGAAGAAAGCAGACACTGGGAAACTGCAGCGAGTCCAGAGGGTAGATTGTGCAGACAAAGATTTCACAGCAGCTGGTACAAACATGTCCAAAGAACTAAAGGAAACCGTGCTTAAAGGATAAAAGGAATGTATGGCTAATGACTAATCAAACACAGAATATCAATACATATAAATTATCAAAGAGGACCAAGTGTAAATTCTTGAGTTGAAAAGTACAGTCAGTGAAATCAAAGATTCACTAGAAGAATTCCATGCTAGATGGGGTTGGCAGAAGCAAGATGCAGTAAACTTGAAGACAGACCAATAAAAATGACACAACCCAAGATTCAGGAGAAGACGGAATGCAGAAACATGAACAAGGAATGTTCCCCTCAGAGAATTGGGGAACACCATTACGCATTCCACCCTACATGTAAAGGGAGTACCAGAAGGACAGGAGAGATAAAATGAAATAGAAAAACAAACAAACAAACAAATAATTATTTTAAACTTTTTCAGAGTCAATGAAAAACACTGATCTGCAAATCCAAGCAGTTCAATAAACAAGTAGGGTAAACTCAAAGAGATTCATACCCAGAAACATCATAGTTGTAATATTTAAAGACAAAGACAATAAGAAGTCTTGAAAACAGCAAGAGGAACTATGACTTCCTATTTATAAGGAAGATTAACCAATAAAATGAACAGCTGACTTCTCAACCTGAAACAATGGAGGCAAGAAAGAAGTGACGTGAAATATTCCAAGTATGGGAAGGAAGGAAAAAAAACAAAAACAAAACAAAAAAACCCTCACAAGTAAGTATCTTATATCCAGCAAAACCATTTTTCAAAGTTGAAAGTCAAATAAAGACATTCTTAAATAAATGAAAACTGAGAGATTTGTTGCCAGCACACCCCCTTGCAAGAAATACTAAGGAAAATTCTTCAGGATAAAAGCAGATGACACTGGATATTAATGTGAATCAAAATTTAAAAAGAAATCAAAGAACTTCCATTCAAGGAGTTATGTACTTGTAAAAGTGTAAATGCTTATTTCTTCCTTGTTCTTCTTTTAATTGACTTTAAAAGCAACTGCATAAAACAATATGTATATCTTTGCAATACTGCTAATACAGCATATACAAACATAGTCTACTTGACAAAAACAGCACAACAGACGAAGACAGAGGAATGCATTATTAGAGTAACAAATGACACTAGAGGGGTGCCTGGGTGGCTCAGTTGTTAAGTGTCTACCTTGGGCTTGGGTCATGGTCCCACAGTCCTGGGATTGAGCCCCTCATGGGACTCATTGCCTGTTAGGATGCCTACTTCTCTTTCTCCCACTCCCCCTTGCTTATGTTCCTGCTCTCACTGTTTCTCTCTCTCTGTCAAATAAGTAAATAAAATCTTAAAAAAAGAAAGAAGGAAAGAAAGAAAAGAAATGACACTAGATGGTATACTGAATACTCAGAAACAAATAATGAGAACCAGAAATTGTTTTAAAAAAATTAATATGACAAATTCTGTAAGCATCTTCATGTTTTCTTTTCTTCTAAAGACATAAATTGTATAAAGTATGTTTATAACAACACATTGTTGGTTTGGTGGTGGACTGTAGAACAATATGAGCACAAAAAATGGGAAAAGGGAAATGAGCTATATAAGAGTAACTTTTCTACAATTTACTAGAATTAAGTCAGTATAAATCTCATAAGTTAATCCTATATTTCCTTTTAAAATATTCACTTATTTATTTGCCAGAGAGAGAGAGCACAAGCAGGGGAATGGGCAGAGGCAGAGGGAGAAACAGGGAGCCTGATGTGGGGCTTGATCCCAGCACCCCAGAATCATGACTTGAGCTGAAGGCAGATGCTTAACCAACTGAACCACCCAGGCATCCCTTATTGTATATTTCAGCTATACAGCAATCGCTAAGAAAATATTTTTTTCAAAAGTAGTAAGGGCACGCCTGGGTGGCTCAGTTGAGTTAAGTGTCTTCCTTCAGCTCAGATCATGGTCCCAGGGTCCTGGGATGGACCTCCATGTTGGGCTTCCTGTGTAGTGGGGAGTCTGCTTCTCTTCTTCCCCATACCACCACTTGTATGCTATCTTGTTCTCCCTTTGTCAAATAAGTAAATAAAGTATTTAAAAATAAATACATAAATAAGTAGTAAGATAATCATTACAGAAATTAAAATGCTACACTAGGAAATATTAGCTTAAGGCAAGAGGAAGTGGGGAAGATTAACAGGAGAATGAAAAAAGACATGAGACACAGAGAAAACAAACCAAAATAAAAAACACAGCAGATATCAACACAACTCCAACAAACTGAATAGATATGAAGTCCAATCCAATCAAAAGACAAAGATGATCATACTGGAGAAAACAAAAACAAGATCCAACTATATGCTGCCCAGAGGGACATCCTTTTAATTGAAAGATACAAAGAGATTAAAAGCAAATGGATGTGAAAAAGGTCTACTGTACAAACAGGGGAAAAGAGAGGCAATCCCAATACCAGACAAAATAGGCTTTCAACAACAAAGGTTACTAGAGATAAAATGGGGCATTTTTAATGAGAAAGGGTCAATTCATCTGGAAGATCTAAAATTTCCAAAAACATGTAGCTAACAACAGAGCCCCCAAAAGACACAAAGGAAAAACACAGAATTGAAAACAGACAGAAAAGTCAGCAATATTGGTTGAAGGCATCAATATCCCACTTTGGGTAGTGGATAGACTAACTTGATAGAAATATAGAGCAGAGGCGCTCCTGGGTGGCTCAGTGGGTTAAAGCCTCTGTCTTTGGCTCAGGTCATGATCCCAGCGTCCTGGGATTGAGCCCCGCATCCTACTCTCTGCACAGCAGGGAGCCTGCTTCCCCCACTCCTCTGCCTGCCTCTCTGTCTACTTGTGATCTCTTTCTCTGTCAAATAAATAAAAATAAAATCTTAAAAAAAAAAAAGGAGGAAATATAGAACAGAACTGTGAGTCCAAAAACAAACCTGTACATTTATGGTTAGCACTGGAATTCCTTATAAGACACTCTCCTGTTAGCTACAGACTTTCTTCAAGAATTTTAGTCTGATTGCATAACTGTCTAGTTAGGTTAGCTTATTAAAAACAGTGTCTTTCAGCTAAAGTTCTGTCCATTTTTTAAAACTCTTCATTGGGAATCAAATAATTTCCTTTTTTTAATGAGGGCTGGATCTGAGGCTCTGTAACTTTCAGTAGATACAGCTGTAGCCCCCCCCCTTTTTTTTTTTAGATTTATTTGTTTATTTGAGAAAGTGCACGTGCACAAGTGTAGGGGGGAGGGCAGAGGGAGAGGAAGAGAAAGAATCTTAAGTGAGGAGCCAGATGCGGGGCTCGATCTCAGGACCCTAAGATCATGACCTAAGCCGAAATCATGATGTTGGACACCTATCTGACTGAGCCACCCAGGCGCCCCTGTAGTCCATCTTATTATACCTGATCTATCTCTTGAGTGGGCCTACGGGAAGAGAAAGATGTTTCTTCATGAGGCCGTCATTCAGAGTGGGTAATTATTTGTAAAGCACATGAATCATTTCCCCATGATAGTGGAAAGATGGCTATCCCCTCTGTGCTGGTGTTCATGGCACATCCAGCAACCTGAGAAACGTCTTTGTGTAAGTTGGCGGATGCTGAGAGCTCACAAGGGACACGGTACCAGGCCCTGGGCATGCCTTGTGACATTGGCTATGTTCTTAGTCCAATATCCGGCTGTTACAATCAGGCTTGTGTTTCTGTCCCACACAGCTTCCGTGCTTCCTTTCCTAACTCTTGGGATCCATCTTCTCTACCTTAAAGAAACCATACACTCACCAAAAGGAGGTAATATTACCTTAAAAAAAAAAAAATCTGGGTGCATATTTTTCCAGTGCATTCTCTTAGCCTCAGTGGAACTAGGGCTCCTACACACAACCACAGAGCGGGTGGGCTGCCTCCCCTTCTTGAAGACTCAGGAACTTCACAACTGATTCTCTTGTGAATTTACATTTCAGGACACTGGGGAGCAGAAACCAGAGAAGCATCTTTCCCTTTGGTTCCATAGAGATGTGAAGGGCATGCATGAGCTCTTGTGTTGCTTCTCAGTCTGTGCGCTTCTACTCTAACTCTTTCTCTGGAGGGAGGAGAGATGACCAACCAGGGATCCTTCAAAAGAGAATCTGAGTTCTCAACACACAGGTTGCTGTTTCAATGCAATCCTACACTGAATTATGAAAGATAAGGAAAGTTGAATATTTTACTGTTTTCAGTAGGTGGTAGTCAAACACAGGATACAATGAAATGGTCCTGAAAGTATGTGACAAGTGGCAAGAAGGTTGAGGGTGGAATTACAGGGCATTTAGTATTTAAGGGAAAACTGGAAGAAAATAGGCCAGTGATGGAAATGAGAGGAATCTTGGGAAAGGAAGGAGAAGAGCCATGATGCTAGAAAAGCCGGGGTGAAAAGCAGTTTCCTAAGTGTTCAGCCCACAGTATCAGATGCCTTCAAAAGGTCAAAAGTCAAAAAACTAGAAGAGGCTATTATTTTGGTAGTCTGGATGAGGAACCTTTTGAGCAATTTTAATGTCATACCATGGGCGGAAGACAAAGCCAACAGGTTAAGAGATCAATAGAAAATGAGGAATTAGAGGCAAGAGTACTCAGCATCCCTTCAAGCCATGTGGTGGTGACAGCAAGGAAGGGACAGTTTGAAAAGGGGAAAAAAAAATAAGCAAAGCCTTTTTTCCCTTGTAAATTTAAAATGGATGGAATGATTTTGGCACGTTTTTAGGCAAAAAATACGGAAGGGGGCAGGCAGCTATTAAAGCTTTGAGAAGGAAATAGGTTATGAAGCAAGATTCACAAGAAAATGGAACAAAAAGCAGGGGGGTAGTGGGCTTCCATGTTATCTTTAGAGAGAAGAAAGCACCGTCACTGAGAGGGTGACAACAGGACTGCAAAGTGAGAAGCTGGAGTCGTAGGTTCATCTCCTCCGAGAGGAGCTGGGGGGCTAGGAAGCTTATGGGAGACGGACTATGGAGGAGAGAAGTAAGGCTCATGAGGAACTGTGCTTATTATTTCCTGAGATCATTTCACGGGAGTTTTGGGGGACCAGTTGTGATTGGAAAAGAGAGAAATTCATAATTTCTGAGGGCTTGTTGGGGACAGGACATTTCTATTATTAACTTCCATGGCTTTCCAAATTGCTCTGGATTCCTTTTCAGAATCACCACAACTTCCCAGCCACAGCCCAACACTCGATACGCACGTTACTTCCACTGTTCATGGTTTTGTTTTTATGATTGTACTACAGGAAATTGGTCCCTTGAATCCCTCACAGGAAAGAGGATACTCTTTCTCTCATCATGTAGATTGGCCATTTTTTTTTTTTTTTTTAAACTGCATGATTTCAGGCCTCCTGTCGGTCTGGCTTTGCAGACACACTGCCCAGGACTGAAGCCTCCCTGGGTCCTGCCAGGGGATCAGCCCTCACCCCACGCTGCCCCTCCATGCCAGCTCCGTTTGGCAAAGGATAGGACCTTCTCTTCTCTCTACATCACATCATAAATCATAGCTCTCCTGTTAATCTGAAGTCTTCTAGGAATGGGTTCAACTCCTCATGTTCTGAAGCCCTTCCAGCATTAGGAGCTGAATCCCCACTCATTCATGACGCAGCTGTCACTTTAGGGGAGTTTTCGAGGGGACGAAGGAAGAATGAGAAAAATCTGCCTCTTAAATGAACACTACAGATAGTCCTTTGAAAATAACCTACTTAGCATGTATATTATATTTCCAATAGAAATTAAACAGCACATACGCATACACAGAAACACACAGACACACACCAGATCAACCTGTGTAGGAGCTGGCTACGGAATATTTTATAGCTGTAGCACCTGGCTGACTTGTCGGTAGAGCACATGACTCATCATCTCAAGGTCATGAGTTCAAGCCCCACAATGGTTGTGGGGCTTACTTTAAAAAAATATATATATATACTTTATAGCTGTAACTACCGCCAATCTCAAACCTATTCTTGCCCCAGGGTACTTCTACAGAAAATACCAGCTTTGTCTTCCCCTTCGTCCTATTCTGGGATAAATTTTGTGAAGGAGGACAGTGCTTTGCTATATCCATCTAGCTCCTGAAGTCCTCGGTAATTATAGAAATAAGCCTTTTACTAAAAAAAGAATATAGACTTGTGGTGGGAGAAGTTGTACAAATGACAACTATGCACCAATAAGAGGGCTTTAAGATCATGCGGGCCACTTTCAGTTGAGTATTTCTAGCCCCTGTTGATTATTTCCCATCTTTGAGTACAACTTGGCAAGCTACCTCTACTGCCTGGAATAGTGGAACACTGTTAATCAAAGAAAATCAGGTCCAATGTTCAAGTCTGGAAGACACTTCTGAAACATTATAAAGTGTGTCATCTTGGGAACCAGCTGGAGTGCAACCATTTGGAGCAGATCTATTCCTCAATATGCGCAGAGAGTAAGCCTAAGACGTGCGCACTGGTGTTGAGCGGAGCGTGAAGAAAGAGCACCGGAGACCCCATAAATATCAAGCAATGACCTTCTGTTGGGGAGTTGGAGGCAGTTCTTCACGTGGGCTTCTCTGCATTCAGAATTTATTTCTCTGGGTTCCAAGGTACAGGTGCGTTGTCGTAAGAATAAATAATATCATGATCCAGAAAACCAGGGGGAAAAGAGGGTAACCAGCACAAAAAAAGGAGTTATTACCTCAGATAAGTGGCAAATTCTAAATAGTAAGACAGCCATTTCATTTAGTGGCTGTGAAGTTTTTAAAAGAGAAGTAACACCTTTGAAATGCAATCATGACCTTGGAAAATATTTAGTTAATTTCGTCTATTTCTTTTTTATTTAAGATTTTATTTATTTATTTGTCAGGCAGAAAGAGAGAGCGTGAGTGAGCATATAAGCAGGAAGAGGGAGAAGCAGACTCCCCACTGAGAAAGGAGGCCGATGTGGGACTCAATCCCAGGACCCTGGGATCATGACCTAAGCTGAAGGCAGGCACTTAATGGACTGAGTCACCCAGGCGCCCCTTCTTCTTCTCCTTCTCCTCCTCTGTCTTCTTCTTCTTTTTTAATCCAAGATTTATTTACTTGAGAGAGAGAAAAGCAGACACCCTACTGAGCACAGAGCCCAAGGCAGGGCTCGATCCCACAACCCTGAGATTATCCTGAACTGAAATCAAGAGTTGAACACTGAACCGACTAAGCTACCCAGGCACACCTAATTCTATTTCTAAATACCCACTGAGTTTTATTTAAATAACTAATATAAAGTGTATTAAACAGAGTTCTTGTCAATGAACCATTTTAATAGAACATATAACTCGTGAGTAAAGAGCTATACTAAAAACCCATGTTGGTAACAGCCTTTCTGGAAAAAAAAAAAAAAATGACTACAAATGCCCCATGGTAGTGGAGAGGCTGGCTTTTGCTCAAACTCCAGAAACACTTTTATCTTGAGAATATGTAAATCAATACCTCACACATAATTTTCTCCCAATGATTTTTTCTGCAAAATGTTATATGACAAGTTGCTCCTTTTTGAATTGCTTCTTACTTGTTTATCAAAATATCTTAGTATACAATTCCACCTCCTTGGTCTCAGAACCATGTTACTGAGAAGGACACTGGCATACACAAAGTACTCGGCATATCAATTTCTAACTCACTGAGTGCCAGTCCTTATTTTGAAAATTATCATGACTCTTATATTTAATAGCAAAAAAAGATATACTTGACTCTCTCTGCTTGACTTATTTCACTCAGCATAATCTCTTCCAGTCCCGTCCATGTTGCTACAAAAGTTGGGTGAAATTGGAAGGGGAGGTGAACCATGAGAGACTATGGACTCTGAAAAACAATCTGAGGGTTTTGAAGGGACGGGGGGTGGGAGGTTGGGGTACCAGGTGGTGGGTATTATAGAGGGCACGGATTGCATGGAGCACGGGGTGTGGTGCAAAAATAATGAATACTGTTATGCTGGAAATAAAAAAATAAAAAAATAAAAAAATAAATAAATAAATAAATAAAAAGATATACTTTAAAAACCAGCGATCAATCTAGTCACCAAATAATAACTGCTTATAATATCTACACATTTATGTTTTTAAAAATTACTATTTATGAGGCGCCTGGGTGGTTCAGTGGCTTAAAGCCTCTGCCTTTAGCTCAGGCCATGATCTCAGTGTCCTGGGATCGAGGCCCTCATCCGGCTCTCGGTTCAGCAGGGAGCCTGCCTCCCCCACCTCTCTGCCTGCTTCTCTGCCTGCTTGTGATCTCTGTCTGTCAGATAAATAAATAAACTCTTTAAAAAATTATTTATGATTTAGTTTTCACATGTGCTTGGGTTTCTCCTTCCTCCATTCAAAACCTATTACGGAATTACTGAAACGTGTTATCTTGAAACCGAGGGAGACCCACGGATCATCTCATCCATATATAGCCTTACTTTATAAGTAAGACCATCGGGGCTCAGAAAAGTAATGTAACTTGGATACAGGTTTACTCTGCTCAAGAAAAGTATGCCTCATAACAAGTCAAATACAAATCTAATGTAAAGAACTCGTCTCTAGAGTCTTTGAATTTAATGAGAAAAGATAATGGCCTTGTTTCCCGCCCCCAAATGAAATAGTTTCAGATTTATTTAAGTTTTGTTAAAACATTCTTAGAGCTTTAGATGAGTTGAGCCAGATGAAGGGGTGCAGGTTTCCTGTTACTAGCTACCCCTCCGGGAGTTACTGGCTTGTGCCCTCGCCTGGGTACAGCAGCTTCTTCTCCCGGAGCTACAATGTATACACCCCCAGACAGTGATCGGTTCCCAAACATTCTGCCCAGGGCTCTTGCATTGGAAAACTCAGCTCCTCAGAAAGCTAGCAATACTAACTTGAGGTATTTCCTTTTATGTTTGCTCATCTTTGTTTATGCCTTAGTTTGACTTTCACTTAAAAAAAAAATTAGCCAGAAGCACTAAGCATTAGTCTAAGCAATCACCGCTACTCCAGTGATAGACTGGGTGTCTCGGTTCTCCTCCTGAGCTCTACACAAGCCCTTCAAGTATCTGGTGTTCATTTTGTTCTCTGGTTCTTGAAAGTCCCTTTGAATCCTAAATATGCTCCTTGGAAAAGTTAACAAGCGCACACCAGCTATCCCTGTAACTGAATAGAAGCATGGGCTCCCACTGGTTCCAACTATGGAAGAAGGCTAGTTTCCCCTTGCTTTATAAGAAAAAGGAAAAATTACCCTGATTTATTTAAATAGCCTTCTGGTCTTGGCCACAAGTGAGTGTGGATACCTGCAAAACCAAAGAGACAGACCGTCTCGATATAAACCATTTTAATCACTGATTTTCAAGAAAGGCAATTCTGTCTCCAAGCGACATTTACAACATCTAGAGACATTTCTGGTTGCCCAGACTGGATGAGGAAGGGGCTACCTAGCCATTCCGTCATCAAAGGGTCAGAAGCCAATGACACAGAGGACGCCAAGCTCAACAAAGAATTAACCTGTCGAAGATATCAATAGTGCTAAGGGCTAGAACCTTGATCCAAATTCTTGCTATTCAGATTGCTGTCCTCTGGCAGCTTTGCCCTCCTCCAGGAGCTTATTGGAAACCTGAGCCCCATCGATCTACACAAAGACGGCCAGGTGATTCAGGTAGACCGTCAAATGTGAGCAGCACAGATTACACCACACTTAGACAATCCTCAAGTGTTCTAAAATATCATCTGTCCAATAGAAAACCCTTAAGTTAATAACAGGCTCACTGTTCCAGCATCCTGTCTCTACTTCAACGGTACAGTTATTACCAGTAATTCCACTGGATATTACATTGTTACATATAAAAGGAAAAAAAAAACCCATTGCTCAATAATATGGAAAACTATATAAGGAGGACTTAAGTGCACTGGAACATCTAATAGGATAATGCACCTTAAGAATCTGTCAGAAAAGGCTATCATATGTACCATTTCTCCAAATAATTTAACTACGGGATCTATTTTTCCTCAGAGCCTTTAATAAGTCTAAGTTATCACAGAAGACAATTTCCTTCTCTCAGCATAGGAACTAGAGAGGAAATGATTAAAGTTTAGACCTCTCTCAACAGAGTCTTGAAGTAGTTATTACCTGAGACACATGTGGCTTCAACAAAAGGCAAAGCCCACAGCCTGCTTTGACAATGAGTCTGACTGAAATCCCGTAGAACCTCAGCAAGTGAAAAATGTTGCCAAGTCTGTGCCCGAGTAGAATCACACAGAGGTGATTTCTTACACACAAAAATCTTAAAAGATCCAGAAAAATCTCTTGGGCACTGTTGTATGTTGAAAGGACGAAGTTCAAGCCTAAAGACGAATTCTCTTCATTTGGAAATCTTATTAAAAAAATACATGCTTCCCTAACATTACCTGACTGCTTTAGTGATGGTACCCTTCCTGTAATACGCAATAAGAAAAAAAAAATCTTGAACAAGCACTCTTTGGGAACAAACAAATCGTGAAACAGAGGGAAAAAACATACGTAAGTAATTCAGTGTCACTGGTGACTTTACTGTACACATAAATTACATGCGGTCACAGACCATCTCTTTTCCTTACTCATTATATTAAGTTATTTGAGATTCACTTAATGAATAGAATTGCCATGCTGTGGATAGCTTTGGACAACCACAACCAACCCCAACCTTAGCAATTAACAACCCTTGGGGTTCCAACAGGTTCCAATCCCTGACATTTAAGGTAGATACCTAGAAACAGACACAGTGTTACATTATCAAGGGAAGAGCTGTAGCTTTCTAACTGCGATTAAGAGTGAAGAGACAGGATTCGGAGTCACGCATATGCGGGTTCAGTCCTGCTTCCTCAGGAAGGCCTGCGAATTCTCCAGGCCTCCCATCCCCGTGACCATGCTCGGAAGGGCCGCGTCTTCCTCTTCACACCCTTGTGAGCACTGTGACACCAGGCATATGACACGTGGAAAGCAGAGCACAGGGGTTTGTTTATAATACGGCACCATTCTGCCAGCAGTTACTACTGTTTCATTTAATATTTCCATTTTTAAAAAAGATTTTATTAATTTATTTGAGAGAGAGTAGTGTGATTGAGACGGAGAGGAGAAGCTCAGAGGGAGAAGCAGACTCCCCACTTAGCAGGGAACCTGGTGTGGGGCTCGATCCCAGGGTCCAGAGGATCATGAAGTGAGCCAAAGGCAGGCACTTAACCGACTGAGCCACCCAGTGCCCCAGTATTTCCGCCTTTAAGGCTGTCAAGCTACTCAGACACCATTGGGTAAAGAATAGCCATTTCAGTTTATCAAAGTCATTCTCTCACACAGAGCTTCTGAAGGAGACGTGAGCCTGATCACCTCTGTCAATCGCTGCTGTGATTAAGGACTAACGGGCCCAATCAATTCTGCGGATCAGTGGAGGGATAAACCCCAGAGCCACACTTCGCTGAGAGGGGCGCTCATTCAAGAACAATGCCAACAACAAAAAACAAAAACAAAAATTTAAAAAAAAAAAAAAATTCAAGGGTTTACCATGAACTCACAATGGTGAGTTCAAGGTGTTGGGGAGAGGCTTTCCGAGAGGTCACCATGAAGGCTACCCCGAGTACAGAATTTTGGCAAAGGTGATCACCTCTCATGCTCGCCTGTGAAATTACAGGACGGTTTTGTTTCCCTGACACCACAAAATCGTCAGACAGGTGCATTTTAGTTCTCTCCTACATTTTGCTCTCATGTCTGTAACACGAGAGTTAAATGCACACACAGGAAACTTCACTGACCTGGGAACAAGGAAAACAACACCCCATGGTCGGTTCTTCTGCCAGAGCCCAGGTGCCTCCCATCAGAAAGGCACTTAATCTCTTTCCGCATCTGTCTCCTCGTCAGAACAAGAGCAAAAGGAAATCTTCACTTTCGCCTTGCTCTCAAGGTGGTCAAAAGAATTCATTTAGGGTCTACGAAACAATTTATGTATTTAAAAAAGATGATGTTGTTCAATGATGCTGTCACATTCCCCAAAGCCTCTTCCTAATGCTGCATAACAGGATCACATCCTTCTCCCAGAAGGCTTCAGGTGAATATTGTTGTTGTTCTCAGTGAATATTATATTGTACCTGTTGGGCCTGATGTGTAAAACCAGGGAAATGGTTTTTTAACATTGAAAAAAAGGCACAAAATTGTGGAAGCAATAATGTACCCCAGTGCCACAGAGTAAAACATTGAGAGGAAGACGTTCAACAAATACTGACTGAGGGGCGCCTGGGTGGCTCAGTCGGTGAAGCGTCTGCCTTCAGCTCAGGTCATGACCTCCAGGTCCTGGGATCGAGCCCCGCATCAAGGCTCCCAGCTCAACGGGGAGTCTGCCTCACTTCCTCCCTCTGCCCCTCCCCTTGCCTGTGCACTCTCTGTCTCTCAGTCTTTCCAATAAATATATAAAATCTTTAAAAAAATACTGTTTGAGCGTTTATTATGTGCTGATCCTGCCCAGAAGTTTGGACTACATCAGTGAGGGAAACATACAAACCCCTTGCCATCATGGAACCTAGATTCTAGTAGCAGGAGACAGAAAATAAATAATAATTACTGTAATAAATCACAAATTATATATTCTCTTGGAAGCTGCCAATCGTGTATTTTAAACAAGAATAGTAGAGTGTGAGAGACAGAGAGGTTGCACATGTAAGCAGGCTGGTCCAAGTAGTGTCCCTGGGAAGGTGACCTGGAACAAAGAGTTGGAAGAGGGAGGAAGCCAGTTATCTAGGCTTCTGACGGAGGTGTGCTCTGGGAAGAGCAAGAAGCAGTGCAAAGGCCCTGAGGTAGAACAAAACTGGTCTGCACTTGTGTGTACAGGACAGGTGCTGGAATTAGGTATAGTGAGCGAGGATGAGGGGCTGGGAGGTGAAGGCCAAGAGGTGACAGGAGGCCAGCTGCCCCTGTCAGGACTAAAAGGAGAGAGGAGGCAGGGTGCCCGGGCAGAGCACTAGGGCACCGGCAATAAGGGTGTGTGGACTCAGTATATGCTTTTGTTTCTAGAGGAATTTTGTAACGGTCCAGACAGTCTGAACTTGCGTTGGTGAACGCTAGGTCTCCAATCCCTCCTGGAACTATAGAGTCCTACATTTAGATTAAGTCAGAATGATACAGTTACCATAATGGCAAAGAAACCAATCTTGAGTTACATTCAGAAGCGCTTTGCATTTTTTTTATAATTCAAATTTAAAAGAGCAGAGCAGATTGCAAACCAGGAGGCGTAATGTTTTGTGTATATGTGAAAATTTCAGGTCATACATGCAACATTTTACTTGTGTTTCAATAACCACTTTACAATAGAAAATGTTTCAATTGTTATTTCTTTTAGATTTATTTACTTGAGCGGGGAGGGAGAAAGAGATAGGGAGCGTAAGCAGGAGGGAGACACAAGCAGAGGGAGAGGGAGTCTCAGGCAGACTCCGCCATGAGCTCAATCTCATGAACCTGAGATCACAACCTGAGCTGAAACCAGAAGTCAGCCACTTAACCAACTGTGCCACCCCGGTGCCCCTTCAACTGTTATTCTTATATAACTGCAACTTCTCACTGAATTGTAATGTTGCTCATTACCCTGACATACCAAAAAACTGTTTGTTTGTTTTTTTTTTTATGGTGCACCTTTTTATTTTTTTATTATTTTTTTTAAAAGTAGGCTCCACATGCAGCATGGAGCTCAACTCAGGGCTTGAACCCATGACCTTGAGATTAAGACCTGAGCTTAGATCAAGAGTTGGGTGCTTAGGCGAGGGAGCCACTGATGTGTCTCTCCAATTTTTTCCAAAAGTTGTTCTAATGTACTAAGAAATATTGAGCTCTTGCTTATTTCCTTTTTCCACTGTAATATTTGCTTTTATCAGCTTGAACATGCATACGAAGTACAACGAAATTTCATTTTCATCTCTTCTTCTTCAGGTCATTATATCCATTTGATTTCATACTTATTATTGAAGATAAATTTTTGCATGGAGAAGGGAATGTTAAAAAATGACCCATTCCAGTTGTCAAATCCACCCGGCAGGCTAATGACTGGAAGCAGGCCCTTGGTTTCCTTTCCCAAATATTCAGTGCACGAAGTACAATAAAATCACTTAGTCTGGAGGCCGACTTCATTACTTTTGGCCACAGTGGGAAAGTTTCATTAATAGCCGAATCAATAAATGAGTCAATAAGAAAAAGTGAAAACAACATAGATAACAGACAGTGGGAGCCTGATAGGAGCCCTCATGCCAGACGCAGGACACAGGAACCGCACTGTCCCCTGATCTGTATTTATGGCAATAAACTGATCTGTTTACTTGCTTTCAGTAGCTAGAACGGTTTTAGGCAAACAATTGTAATTCTTATTTCTAACTACAGTAATAATTAAATCATGTGAATGATACCCAGCAATGTATTTTTTTTTTAATTCTGGTTTTACAAAAGCATCATGACAGAGAAAATCAATAATGATTGTCCGTCACACGATCGATGACTTTGCCTTTTCATGTATGCAATTAACAACTGATGCTCATCGCCTATGAGTCAAACTGAGAATAAGTATTAAACACATTTGAATGAATACTTTTGGAATATACACCTGAGAGAAGTAATTTTGTTTGATGGCAGAAACCTAGTAGATGTTTTTGAACCACCACATAGCAAACTTTTTATGTTTTCTGATATAAAAACTTTCAGACATAATGATTCCTTCCACATATGTATTATATGATCCAACAGAATACAAAACAGGCTATATAACACAAAACTGTTATACCAGAAATTTTGTTCATTGTCAAAGTACTTTTTTAAAAGATGAGATAGTAACATCATTTTCTGTAGTTATTTATGATGAATTAATTCATACCTTGACCATTATTTACTTGGGTATTTGAATATGTCAATAATCATCATAGCCTACACGCAAAATGGGACTCTCTTTGGTGCAATAATTAAGAGTTAATAACACTTTCAGACACATTTCCTGTATTATTTGTGCACTTTTGGGTGTTTCCTTTTAAAAAAAGGAAAATAAAAATTTGAGCTTACGATCATCTAAGTATTAACTTCTTACTGCAAAATATTCAGAAAAATAAACACTATTAAAAGGAAAATAACCATTATATCATCTGAAAAGGCACAATGGATAGCGGACTGTGGACAAGTTCATTTGTATTTTCATTTACTATCTCTTAAAAACTAATAATTTTCAAATTAAAAAATGGTATGCAGTCAGAAAAAGACAAATACCGTATGATTTCACTCAGATGTGGAATTTAAGAAACAAAACAAAAAAGCAAAGGGCAAAAAATAAGAGAAAGAGAGAGACAAAGCAAGAAACAGACTCTTAACTACAGAAAACAAGCCGGGGTGATGGGGGAAGGTGGGCAGGGAGATGCAGGAAACAGGTGATGGGGACCAGAGAGAGCACGTGTGAGAAGCACCAGGTGTTGTATGAAGTGTTGAATCGCTGTATTGTACAGCTGAAACTGATAGCACACTGTATGTTAACTAACTAGAATTTAAAATAGATTTTAAAATGGTATCATACTATTTATTTAGTTGATGATTGGTTGTGGGGGGGGTGGGCAGATTTTACACCAAAAGCAAAGGCAACAGAAGCAAAAACAAATGAGTGGGACTACATCAACCTAAGAAGCTTCTGCACAGTAAAAGAAGTCACCAACAAACTGAAAAACACCCTCTTGAACGAGAGAAAATATTCACAAATGCTATGTCTAACAAGAGATTAATATCTAAAATATATAAGGAACTCAAACAATTCAAGAGTTAAAATACAACCAATCTGATCTAAAAATGGGCAGAAGCTCTGAACAGATATTTCCAAAGAATATATATTCAAAGAACAGGCACATGAAAACATGTTCAACTAATGAAAAACGATGTTCATTAGGGCAATCTAAGTCAAAACCACAATGAGCTATCACCTTATACCTGTTTGAACGGCTAGGATCAAAGTAAGATATCTCTTATTTAAAGTATTGGCAAGGTGTAGAGAAAAGGGAGCCCTTCTACACTATTGGTTGGAATATAAATTGGTGCAACTATGATGGAAAACAGTAAGGACACTGCTCAAAAAATTAAAAGTAGAATTATCATATAATCCAGCAAATCTACTTCTAGATATTTATCCAAAGAAAATGAAAATACTAAGTAGAAAAGATAAAGCACCACCCCACTACTTTCACTGCAGTATTATTTACAACAGCTAAGACATGGAAACAACTTAAATGTCCACTCGGCGACAAATGGATAAAGAAAATGTGGTGTGTGTGTGTGTATGTGTGTGAATGAGTGTATATATACATTTAACATCATATATGTGTCATACCATATATATCACGTGTCATACACTTATGCATATATAATATGAATATATGCATAATGGAATATGTAAATGATACTCCATATGTAATATTGGAATATATATTCTAATACACACACATACGCAAATCAAATATAATTCAACTATAAAAAAGAATGAAAATCTTGCCACTTGCCAACAACATGGGTGGAACTTGAGAGCATTATGCTAAGTAAAATATGTTACAGAAAGACAATGATCTCACTTACACATGGTATCTAAAAAACCAAACTCATAGATAATAGAGGACAGACTGATTCTTGTCAGAGGCAAGGGCTGGGGGGCAATGGGCAAAATGGAAGTCAAAAGTTATAAATTTCCAGGGGCGCCTGGGTGGCTCAGTTGGTTAAGCATCTGCCTTTAGCTTAGGTCATGATCTCAGGGTCTTGAGATGAAGCACTGAGTCTGAGGCCCTGCTCAGCTGAGAGTCTGCTTCTCCCTCTCCCTCTGCCCGCCCCTGCCCTGCTCATGTGCACACACTCTCTCTCAAATAAATAAAATCTTTTTTTTTTAAAGGTACAAATTTCCAGTTATAAAATAAATAATTCATGAGGAAGTAATGTAGAGCATGGCGACTATAGTTTACAAAACTGTACTGCATATTTGAAAGTTGCTAAGAAAGTAGATCTTAAAAGCTCTCATCACAAAAAAATTGTAACTGTGTGTAAGTGATGGATGTTAACTAGGCTTATTGTGGTGATCATTTTGCAATATATACAAACATCAAATTATTACAATGCACACCTGAAACTAACATAATGCTATAGGTCAATTATAACTCAATTTTTTAAAAATAAATAACATAAAACGATTTCTTTTTACTGCATGTAAACTATACATCAATAAATTGATTTAAAAAGATAAAAAACAAATACAAAGAAAAAAATTACATCCGTTAGACTGCAATTTCAAAATAAAAGCAGTGTTTATACGATAAACAAACTGAAATCATGGGGGAAAGAGCATATCTTCCACAGTTCTTGTCCATATGCATAAATACAGAACACAACTCTTATGGCTGCACAGTATTCCATTGCAGAGATATACTCTGTTTTACTTCACCAGTTGGCTGTGATTAATCTTATTCTCTTCCTGCCCTTGTCCTCATATCTCTTTTTCTCACTTCCTATCCTCTCCCTCTTACCTTTTCAGCATGATTAAAGTGGCCTGGGCACTTACCATGTTATATCCAGCTTCTGTGTTCAGCTTTACCTGTATCATCACAGCCCCCCTCCGAACTCTCTGAGCGATCATTATCAGTGCACCCATAGAAATTGCCCAAAGTCATCAAGAACAATAGCAAAGCTGAGATCCACATTCAGAAGGCTCAGTTTCTAGAGCTAGTCTTTTACCACCTCACCGTGAAAGATCCTGAAACACACCTTTTTCAGTGTGTGGCATTATGCTTTTGCCTGAACATTTCTTTAGAAAAAGTTCCCATCAATGGCTCTACTCATAACGTTCATTTAAAAATTCTGATTCATACTTTCAAACTCTCTTCAATTAACCTTCTACCAAAAACGCATGGAAATGCCTAGTTTTCCACTTCTTAAGACCCAATATTGCTTATTCAATATTTTACAATGTTTTTGTTTAATTCGTCTTTTAGTTCCTCTTCTGCTAAGGAAGAATCCTCTTTCCTAACTCCTGCTTCCTAGGCATGTGAGAGGACCGAGCCTTCTGACGCAGCCATCTTGAGGACGTCTGAGGACAGTGAGTCTCCCAAAGCTGCCAGTCCTGCTCCTGCAGTCACAACTCCCAACTGCAAAGGTACAAACTGCTCCAGCGGGCTGGCCCTCCGCGCTCAGGAAACTGTTGACACTTGGGGACTCTTCAGTCCTCAAGCACCTGGGGCACTCTCCTCCTTTCTCTCCTAATACGCCTCATAGTATTTCCAGGACAATGAAGCAGCCGCGTTTGCGCTGGGCACCAAGTCTCTAGAGGATCCTCACAGAAAGACTTCCCCTCTCCTGTATTCTGTTCCCTTCCAGCCTCCTATTCATCCGGGACCGCCAGTGCATTCTGTCGAATAAAACTGTTCTTGTACTTATGCGGCATTTGACCCACAACGGCGGTCCCTGTCCCATCACTCTTTCTGCTCATCCAGCAAACTCTAGTGCTATTCACACCTGTCCTTCCTTAGCTGCACCCCAGGCTGTATTAAAAACAAACAAACAAACAAACCAAAAAGCCTCAGCTGGCTTTTTTCAGGTACCTCCCACCTCCCAGCCTCTTTGTCAATTTTCCTTTCGTTACCAGCCCAGCAAAATACCCAACTGCCTCTTTCATCTCTGAGTTCCACCAACAAGATTTCTGCTGGAAAAACAGCCTATGCTGCGTGGAGTCCAACCCCAATTCCACTGACCGTCCTTCTATGCCCCTAGTCCCCCAGCCCCCCAACTGCTCCAGCCGCCCGAGTCTGGCACCTTGCACACTACTCTGCTGACAGAGCCTTCACACCAGCCAACTGTGTGTCACCTGCCCTATACAAGTGAGATCCTCTCCCACTGCTGTCCATGACACCCACCCTCCCAGCGTTCTCCTTGTATGATTTTCCCCTTTTCTCACATCACTTTCTGGGTTTCTTTGTCCCATACTAAAGAAGAAACCGCAGACTCAAAATGGAGTCACTTGTGCTAAGCCCACCTCACCAAGACTGAACACCTAACCTAACTGAAGTTTCAGTCTGTCCCAGAATGTAAGCTTAGTCAGTCAGTCTGGAATGTTCTGGTTAGCACCAGGAAGGTAATCCACTGGACAGATCCCTGTGTTTACCCAAAGCAAGTTGACTTTGCCTGAAATAATCCATTCCGTGCTAGTAACTTCTTTGCCCCCTTCCTATTGCCTATAAATGTTTTCCATTTTGTACAACTCATCAGAGCTCCTTCCTATCTTTCAGGTAGGATGCTGCCCAATTCATGAGTTGTTGAATAAAGGCAATAAGATCTTCATAAATTGTTGAATTCATGAGTTGTTGAATAAAGACAGTAAGATCTTCAAACTTTTCTCAGTTGAATGTTTTAACACCCATAACTGTTGGTAATTCCCCACAGTGTTGCAATAGGACCTGTGCTAACTCTGTACTCTGTCCCTTGACAATCTTTTCCATGTTTTCCATCACTGTTTGCTTACTTGATGATACCACAGTTTCACACATCCAGCAAGATCCTGCTCCTGATTCTCAGCCCATATATCTAATTGTTTATTTTCCTATTTCCTTAGAAATCCAGCTCTCTACCTTCAACACTTGGATAAAATAGATTCCTGTTCACAAACAGACATAGCTCTTGGCTATTTCTTAATTTAAAACAAAAACAAAAAAGATTTATTTTAGAGAAAGAGAGCGTGCCGAAGCGGAAGGAACAGACAGAGTGGGAGAGCAAATCTCAAGCAGACTCCATGTTGAGTGCACAGACTGACGTGGGGCTCGATTTCAGGACCCTGAGATCGGAACCTGCTCTGAAACCATGAGTCAGATGCTTAACCAACTGAGTCACCCAGGCATCCCTCTTACTTAACTTTAGATCTTATCCTAGATACTGTTTTCTATGGAAGCCTTCTACAAGTGCAAATCTAGGTTAAGAGCCTTCTTATCCTAGAGCACTCTGGACTTCTAACACGTAGCACACTGTATTATACTTTCTATACAATTTTCAGTCTCTTCAGTTGACTGTAAACTGGCCTCACGAGGACAGAGAAAACACTAATTTTTTCCACTACTGTATTTACAGCACTGCACAGTGCACACAGCAGGGTTCATATCACTGAGATTAACTGAACGGAATGGAATTAAATTCTGCCTGGGTTCTCTCTCTAAATATAGGCCACCAAAGCTGGGTTGTTTTGACTTGCCCTGTTAATCTCTGTGTCTCAGCGGTCACTTTTTAAGGATGTTTGCTCAAATATCTTCCACAAAAGCCACTTTCTCCAAGGTTATCAACTCTTGCTAATTGATGCCAATGAAGCCACTGACCCATCCATTTTTCAGAGGAGAGGAATCTTCAGATCCATCTGGGTTCCGTTTAACACCTCACCACAATTTGAAAAGTCTTTCCCATGATTACCAACCCCCCCACAAGTTTATTTAGTTGTATTTAAGCATTTTGAAATCATCTATTGATCTGGAATTTGTGTTCCTAGAATCTAACTATATATATAAAATTATATATAGAATTATATATAGCTATAGACTACATGTAGCTACATTCTATGTATGGTTACATTGTACATGTATAGTTACATTCTTTCTGTATATAGCTACATTTTATATATAGTTATATTCTACATATAGTCACATGATATATACATATGACATATGTCTCTGTGTGTGTGCATGTATCTCCCAATTGGTTAGTTATTCCAGTACTAATTATTGGGCCCTTCATATATTCTCCAACAACTGAAAATTTCAACTCAACTAAATAGTAAAATCTCCTAGTGCCTTGGAGGGGAGTGTGGATGGCAGAAGCAGATCCCTAGGTCTAATCCCACTCTGACACTCGATACACTTCGGGCAGGTCACTTAACCCCCTGTGCCTCAGTAATTCAGGGGGAACAATACTCACTACTTTTAGGGTTAATTTACATGTAAAATGCTTAAAGCAGTACTGATATAAAGCAATATCCTGTGTATTAATCACTGTCTTCTGTTTTTATCTTCAGCTCCATTCAGCTTTTCATTATGTAACCTGTGCCACACAGTTCTAACTGTTATGGAAGGGTAACATATTTTCATGTCCAGGAGAATAATCTCCCTTCTCACCCCACTTCCTCTTATTAAAAAACAAACAAACAAACAAACAAACACTTTGCAATGTTTGTGCAACCTTTTTTTCGTAAAATTTATTTCCCAAACATACTGGTAACAACAGTTCCCTATTACTTATGACTTGCTTTTTATGAGTCAGTATAGGCTTTCTGGACACAAAGATAATCAAATTTAATCAGATGAGGTATCATGATTAAATTTGCTTTTTAGATCAGAAGAATAAAAAATGGAACCATTAAGTAAGGAACTCAGGACACCTGATTCTTAAATATGTACCCTGTATGACTACAGTGCATGGCTTCTTTCATATAAACGTTTGTAGAAACTGGGCTCTGATTTAGATTAAATTAACATATTTATTTGGGGAGAACTGACAGTGTTGAATACTAAGACCTTCTATTCAATATTATGATTTTTCTTTATCTAATTATTTATGTTCTTCCTTAAAGTTTTATAGTATTAATATAACTAATAATTATAGAGACCATATAGCATTAGCTTTATTGTTATCATTTTCATTTCACAGAAAGGCACAGTGATGTCTTCTTAAATTAAGTGACTTCATATCATAGAGCTGTTGAGTGGCAAAGCTGACATTTTTACTATACTTAGCGGGCTCCAAAACCCATCACTTTTGATCACTAACCTCTCAGCTATTGTTCAAATCACAGATGAAGTATATTTTACCTCTTCATATACCATTGATATTAGTGACTGGGGACTTTTCTCCTTCCATTTGTGTTTTGTTATTGCTAGTGTACAGGAAAGTGTTTATTGGTTTTTGTATATTATTCTGCCATCCTGTTGAAAAATGATAAATCAGTTAATTACCCTAGGTTATTTAGGAAGCTTATGCCTCCATCAAAATAAATTTAGATTTTGTTTCTCAATAACAAAAACTTACCACTTTCATGCTCTTTTTTAAAAAATGTTTTGGTTGGTACTTCTTGGACAATTTTTTTGTTCCTGAACAATTTTAACTAGATTCTGTATTAGACACACCTATACCTGTTTTATATTCCACTTCACTTGGGATGCCTCTAGTAAGAGAGGTTCTGCAATTTTTTTCCCCCATGTGGGTACTGTCTAACCTGTTAAGGACACACTGGGCACTGAGAGTCTTACATTCAGTCACTGATTATCATTCGCTAGACCTTTTATTATGAAACAGTACAACAGCTCCCCCCACCCAACCCCACATCCTGCAAAATAGGGCTCTAAGCCATTCAATTGAGAAGACAGCTATATATTACCCATAGAGTTCTGGTTGCCACACTATGTTGCACAATTTGTATTTGTAAATAAAAGCGGAAGTGTGAGGGAGGGTTTATGCATCTTATGCCTGTCATGATTAATCCTTCCAAGTTCACTTAAAAGCATTTCACGATAAATTATACTAATTGGTACTTTAAAGAAAGACATGCACTGTTCAGCTCAAGGTCATGTACTTATTGAAATAAATCATAATTCACATGGCAGAAAGCTTTGCTATATCCATTGATTATTTTCATCAGGGCTTAGGAATCAAATGAGATCAATCCAAGCACATTAGAAGCAACCCTAAGTAGCTTTCGTACATTTCATATATGGTTACCCAGGAAGTAAACATGACACACACTTATGGTTTCAGTAATTGAAATGGCTGCTAATGTGGCTCCAAGGCTTCTAAGTTTCTGGGTTTTGTTTTGTCTCCCCCCGGCCCTTGAGTGATGACACACACACTCACTGGTTTTTAATATGGGAGGTACTAAGTCAATGATCTTTGACTTATATTTATCGCAGCACTGTTAAGGTTGTTGCTGCTACAGGTTCCTCTTTGATTTAGTTTTTAAAAAATCATTTTAGCTTTTTAAAGGAGCTCTGAATCATTCCCTTCCAAATCTTCAGGTATAAACTTAGATATAATTACAGAAAAGACAAACACCTATAAATTGGCATGAGAGCATTGTGGTCAAAGAAGACCTAAATCTCAAGCAAGATGAATCCAGAACTTTTTAATCTACATTTATGTATGCCTGTTCAGTTTTAATCCATACACGTTACACAGAAACATAATCCATAAGTAGTTTTAGGTCTCTGCTCTTTTCCATAATTCCGTTTGCAGTATTACCCTTTGCAATAACATTATAAAACATCCAAGAAATAAGAGGAGTGTGGGACTTCAGACTTTCCTTCTACACTTGCTGGTGAAAACCTCCACCTTTGATTAGTGAATCCGACACCGTCTCTGCTTCTCTACTCTCTGCTGAGCACTGCCAGAGGAAAATCCATACTAATGTGGATGATGGCCACTACGCAACCCAAATTTTGGTCTTCAGAATATTTGTTATAGGTGTTTTGTTTCCTGGATTCCCCGTCTCGGTCATCACAAAGGTTTTTCCAAGCCTACATCATGCTCTCCTGGCCAGCAAAGCCATCAGCTCCCCATTTCAAAGGATGATTTTTACTCCTACTGACCCATGAACGGTGGAAACCTAGGAAAAGCCTTCCATCTCTCTCCAGTCCAGATGAACTTGAAAGCTGAGCTTCCTAAGATACACTACACTACACTACACTACACTAAATTCATCACTGAATTTAAATATGTAATCATAGTGACAAAAAGAAGAATGAGAACGTAGTTCATTCCAATGATTCGGAGATGCACACTTTGCCACACTCTAACATCTCTGAAACCAGAATGCATCACAGAGCCAGCAGCTTCTTACAGTCCTTTTTAGGCAGATAGATGGTGGTCATGGTGCTATTCTCAAGCCCAGCACACGTGGGAAAGGGGCCCCTCTGTTTCACTCAAAGCGCTCTTGAAGGACTTTGAGGAAGGAATAGCAGTTCTGGCTGTTGTCTGAAAACCTTCCAGTGACATATTCTGCTGAGATCAAGAAAACAAAACTCGCAGAATGTGTCACAACAGCTCAAAAGACAATCACAGGAGCAACTGGGAAACACTTCTTAAAAAGATTCTGAGTCCTCACCACTTCTGTGTCCTTGAGAATGGTAGTGTGCAGAAAACCGATGCCGATGACACACGCATCAAAAGTGAGTCAGAAGAGAAAGACTGTGGAAAAGTTTTGGGAACCCTTAACCAACTTATTGAACTTCGGCTTTCATTTTTTAAAAAATGTGCAATAATACCTTCCATTCTTGAAGAATGCACACCATGACAATGAAGAACGTATGTCGAGACGAGTCTAAAAAGACCTTTTCCAAAAGATATAAAGTGAAAAAAAAATCTAAAAAATTAAATACCTTAAAAATAAAAATAAAAATAAAAAACTTGGTGTCCTAGTTTTCCTTCCTCTCCACCTCCCTCCTACCCCGCCTCCCTAGTTCCCTAGTTCCCTTCCTTTTCTTTTCTTCTTCCTTCCTTCTTTCTCCCTTTCATCCTGTCTCTCTTAGTGGGACACAAAATAATGGTGTGTCTTAATTTTCAGGTGTCTCAGATTTTGGCAATACTTTAAATGGTATCTGTGATTCTGACACTTAGTCACATGCAGTGATAATTAGTCTAAAGACTGACAATACAAAAAGCCATTTTTCAGGTTACTCTATTTTTCACAAGTATATTTTAAATGCCTTTATTTTTACTGCTGTACTAATCAAAATATTTTAGAAGTCCTTTTGACAAGGCTCTTGCTCTTAAATTCAAATACTCACAGATTTAACGTTCTATATTTTAAGTGACATAAAAATCTGGGTTGTTTCTGATTAACTCTATGACTTTTGTCATATAGACGCTTATAATTATCTTTTTTTTTTAAAGATTTTATTTATTTATCTGACAGACAGAGATCACAAGTAGGCAAAGAGGAAGGCAGAGAGAGAGAGAGGAGGAAGCAGGCTCTCCGCTGAGCAGAGAGCCCGATGCAGGGCTCGATCCCAGGACCCTGGGATCATGACCTGAGCCGAAGGCAGAGGCTTTAACCCACAGAGCCACCCAGGCGCCCCTATAATTATCTTTAAAGTAGGTGAAAATCATCTTCTCAGAATCATCATCCAGGAGAATGTTGGTTATTGTTATTACTAAGGAAAAATTTTTATTTCTTCAAAAAATTATTATCCATCTTTCCTCTAGTCATTATACAACACTTATTTTCTGGTCTATAACCACAAATTATAGTAAACTTCCTCTTCAAGTTTTATAAAGATTGTGAAACTTATTTCTTTTCCTCAAGTGAAAATAACAATATTTACTAAAAATATCTTGTACGTATGGTATGGGTGTTCACACTGACCTGTCTTCACTATATGAATTTGGTCTAACTCCTTCCACAGATGACAAAGAATATAATGACTGGAAGTGAAGGTCAAGACAAAGAGCAAAAAGAAGAAACAAATAAATATGCATTCAGAAAAGCTTGTGCCAACACCATGGGTACTGCGGTAGTTTGATGGGGATGGTGCATTCTGAGTTCATCTACCATTCTAAGCTGGATCAGAAGGAGTCAAGTCAACTTACTGACAACCAGCAAGAAACCAGAATCCATTACTGGAGAGCCTTTATTGCCTGTCTCCCTCTTCTCACCTGGATTGCTGTATCCAGTGAGAAACTGACTAAACTGAAAAACCCTGACACCCTTCATCTTTGTCAAGGTTCTAAAAACATTATAGTCAATGTCTTAAAGTCACTTAAGCCCTCTGGCTCCATGCACTTAGCTTGTAAACTCTCCATAAATGACTGTTGATTTGCTGACGGGAGGAAGTGACAAATTAGTGAATTAAAAATTTACACTGCTCCCTATGAATACATTTCCTGACAGTTGGCATTCCTGGATGCTAAGTGTTTCAAAAACAAGTATAGAAATTGAAATTTTATAAACTGAGGTTCTGTGTAATAAAAACAAGTCACATTTTTAGTTAGTTTATAAAGGATAACCAAAAAGTACTTTAAGATCTGTAATAAATTAGATATTATAAAATGATGAGCATTTAGGAATCATTTAACATTTCAATAAAAAGTTTTAAAAATTCACTTCAGTAGATAGTACACAGATGGTAGGGTTTGTTTGTTTCTTTTCCAAATATTCTTAATATAGTACATGCTATTAGAATGGATCCTTTATTCCTATAGAAGTGTAGGTGTGGACTACACATACCCAGGCACAATTCTCATGTTTCCTAGTGCATTGTAGCTCTCAGTGTTAGTGTGTATATTACCACAACAGCTCCAGCCGGCAAACCTCCAGGACTGGAACAAGAACTAGGTCAGGAAACATGGGAACCAGGGCTTGTGAGGCCTGTTCGGGGGATTCTCCCTAAATGGGTGTAGTGGTGCCTCCAAAATATCAAGCTTAAGACATGAAAAGACCAAATGAAGCTTGGGTTATGGCCATGATATTATGTTAAGGCTTGGTTTCAGGGCTTTCTTCTCTCTCTCTTTCTCTAATGTTTGTTTCTTCTCTTTGGTTTTGACTCTGTACTTTGTTCCAGTTTCTCTTCTCACCCCACGGTTTCGCCTTTCTGGAACTGAACTAAATGTTCCATTCCTTGAATGCGTCGCTCTTTGTTTTCCTGGGGTCCTTCCATCTAGCCCCTTGCCAGAAACACTCTTCACTCAGGTATTACCTTGAACCAGATGCAAATGTCATTCCTACATGTCAAAAGCAACGGAATCTCAGCAATACTGTAAGGCCCTTACAGTAATAAGGTCTCAGCTTAGAGCCCCCCCACCCATCCACCCCAACCAGAACATTCTCCCATTCTGCTTCTTTCAAACTTATGTAGTATTTGATACCTGCCTGGATTTTTGTAAGTTATTTATTCAGTTGTCTGGCTTGCACTTTAATTGTGAGTGCCTTAAAGTCATGAGCCGTATTTTATTAGACATCATTGTTATCCTTTCCTTTGAAATTGTGTATTTGAGTACAGTTGACACACCAGGTTACACTAGTTTCAGGAGGACACTCTCTTTCAGGGGTACAGCATGGTGTTCTGACATCTCTCTGCTGGGCTCACTACAAGCGTAGCTGCTATCACCATCCAGCACCGCGACGGTATCAATGACTACACTCTCCCATCATCCACCTCTTATTCTGTAACTGGAAGTCTGTATCTCTATCACCCATTTCACCCATGTCCAACCCCCATCCCCTCTAGCAATCATCAATTGATTATCTGTATTTATAATCTGATTCTGTTTTTTGTTTCCTTATTCACTCATTTTTTTTAGATTCCACATACAAGTGAAATTTGTATCACATACATACATACATACATACATACAAGTGATATTTGTCTTTCATTGTCTGACTTATTTCACTTAGCATATTACCCTCCATGTTATCACAAATGACAAGATTTCATCTCTTTTTTTGGCTGCATAATCCTCCATTCTAATTCCATTATAATTCATCAATAGATGAATGGATAGGGATGTGGTATATATTTATCTATTGATGGACACTTGGGTGGCTTCCATATGATAGCTCTTGTAAATCATACTGCAATAAACACAAAGGTGCATATATCTTTTTGAATTAATGTTTTCATTTTCTTTTGATAATTACCCAGTAGTGGAATTATTTGATCACATGATATTTCTATTTTTAATTCTTTAAGGAACTTCCATATCGTTTTTCACAGTAGCTGCACCGATCTACATTTTCACAAACAGTGCACAAGCACTCCTTCTTCTCCACATCTTTGCCAACATTTGTTGGATCTTGTCTTTTTGATTTTAGCCATTATGACAGGTGTAAGGTGCTAACTGTTGTGGCTTTAATCTGCATTTCCCCAATGATTAGTGATGTTGAGCATCTTTTCATGTGTATGTTGGCCATCTGTACATCTTCGTTGGTAAAATATCTATTTGGGTCTTCTGTCCACTTTTTAATCAAATTGTTTGGGTTTTTTGGTGTTGAGTTGCATAAGTTCTTTGTTATTCTTAATGCCTAGGAACATTTTATTGAGTATTTTATTTTATTGAGAAGGTAATATTTCCATATTTGTCAAATGAATGTTGAGGACTAAATTCTAATAATAAATTGATTCACTGAATAGAATCATTCAAAATGAAAACAGCCTTAAACCCTAAGATAATATTTTTTCTTCTTAAATTCTACAACTCTGAGCACAATGCCTGGTTTAATTATTTTCTCTTGAATGTACAGGTTTATCATGAACTTTAAGAGGTATATATTTATATCTGCAAATATATCACTTATACAAATAGTTGTAAGGCACCATAATTTCTGATAGTTATATGAATGTACACATATGATCTAGGGTAATTCCTGGAGAGGCCATCTGAAGTGGGCTTGGAAGACTGGTAAAATTTAAATGGGAGGGAAAAAAATTAAAAAGAACAGGACAAAAATGCAGAGAAGGGGAGTTCAAGGGTATTTTTTCTCATTTCTTCTCTACCCCCCAGGTCAAATTGTATTTATTAAGTATATTTTTAAAAAAAAAACTTGAGATAAAATTTCCCTAAAGTGAAATGCACGTATCTTAAGTATCCAACTTGATCGGTTCTTAAATACATACAACTATGTAATTCACACTTGAATTAAAATAAAGAACATTTCTATCACCTGTAGAAGTGTCCTCATGCCGCTTTGCATACAGCCCTCAACCACTATCTAATTTCATGCAGTATAATACAGTTGTGCTTGCTTTCAAACTTTGTACAATGGAATCATAAATAAATTGTGTCCAACATTTTTTGCTCAGCAAAATGATTTTATGAGATTCATTTATGTTGTCATATGTTTCAGAAATCTATATTTTTAATTGATGGGCAATAGTCCATTTTATGACTCTACCACAATGTGCTTAACTCTCACAGGTATTTTTGTTATTTTCAGCCCAGGACTATTATCATAAAGTTACTATGACATCCTAGTGCCACTATCTCTTTAGTCCCATGTTTCCATTTCTTTGGGTAAATATCTAGGAGTAGAATCGCTGGGCCATATGGTAGCTACATGTATGGTTATGTTTATTACAAACTACCAAAATTTTCTTCAAAATGATTATATTGCAACTTCTAATGTATGAAAAGTCTAGTTGCTGTACTATCTGTATCGTAAGATAATAAAATTACCATAGGAAAGAATTTCTTACAGAGAACAGAAGAGCTCTAAGATATAAATTCTTAAAAAGCTAATTTTTTTTTTTTTTGAGAGAGAGAGCGAGTGCAAGAGAGTGTGAGTTGGGGGAAACAGCAGAGGTAGAGGGGGAGAGAGAATCTTAACCATGCTCAAAGCCCAGGGTCTGTGCTCAGCACAGAGCCCTATGCAAGGCTAATTTCATGAGCCTGAGATCATGACCTGACCCCAAATCACCAGCCAGACACTTAACTGACTGAGCCACCCAGACATCCCTAGATTTTATTAATATTTTAAAATATGCATATTAAAAGACACTATTGGGAAAATCATAGAAAAGCACAGAAACCTAATACTATTAGCTTTTTCTTTTCAATCTATTATTCATCTTGAGTTTATGTTTGTGTGTTGTGTGAGGTATGGTCAAGTCAATTTTTTTCCTATACAAATATCTGATTTTTCCTTCTCCATCTGTCACAGATTTTCCTGTCATCATCAAAATACCTTGGTGTCTTTTTTGAAAACCAATTGACAATGAAGGTAAAGTGGATTTCTCAACTTCCTGGTGTTCCACTGATACATCACCTTTCCAACAATACCACATGCATTGTTCAAACCTTCAGGATGCAGGGCACCTGGGTGGCTCAGTGGGTTATGCCGCTGCCTTCGGCTCAGGTCATGATCTCGGGGTCCCGGGATTGAGTCCCGCATCGGGCTCTCTACTCAGCAGGGAGCCTGCTTCCTCCTCTCTCTCTCTCTGCCTGCCTCTCTGGCTACTTGTGATCTCTCTCTGTCAAACCTTCAGGATGCATACTGAGTTTTCATTTACTTGTATTAGTTACTAAGAAAGGGATTTTGAAATCTGCAACTATATTTTCTATTTCTCCTTTTAGTTCTATCAGGTTTTGTTTCATGTATTTTGAAGTTCTGCTATTGTGTGTATACACATTAAGATTGTTAAATCTTTCTGTATCTATGTAAAGATATCCTTTATCTCTATTAATTCTTATCTCTTCAAAACCTACTTTGTCAATTATTAACCAATTATTTAAATTAGTGATCTGTCACCAGCTTTTTTATGCTGACTGCTTGCATTATAAAACTTTTTCAGTTTTATTTTAAAGATCTCTGGCATTATAGTTCAGGAACAGCTCTTGAAGGCAGCATGCTCTTTAGTCTTACATTTACCCAATCTGACAGTTTCTATCCTTAAAATGGAATGTTTAGTCCATTTATACTTAATATAATTCTTAATAACGTTGGATTTAATCTTCCATATTTCTATATTTTTCTATTTTTTGATGATTAATGGTAGTAAGTGTGAGTTGTGTTGTGTCCCAATAAATATGGTGTGTCTTCCAATGGACAGTTGAATTACAATCAGAATGTCTTGATTCTCTCCATGTGGTTCCTGGTACAGAGTTCCTAAAACCCTTAGAACTACTTCAGTGGTAAGGGTGATAGAAGTGTCTACTGTTCTAAGGAAGTAACCTATGCTCTTAGGTACCTTCAGGAGATTGGTTGGTTATCAGAAAGACTAAGTCTTGATAGGAGCTTGGAATTTTATCCCCAGTCCCATATATGGGGATGGGGGAAATGGAGCAGGGGCGAGGTGTCAAAGATTGAGTTAATCAACAGTAGCCAAAGATTTAGTCAATGATGCCTATGTAATGAACCCTCAACAAAATTCTCTGAAGCCCTAAATGATGGGATTCAGAAAGCTTCTGGGGTGGTGAACACAGTGAGGTGCTGGGAAGGTGATGCAGGCCAAGAGGGCATGAAAGTCCTTCATATCCCACTTCATACCTTGCCCTACACATCTCTTCCATTTTGCTGATCCTCAGTTGCATTCTTTTTATTAAACCAGTAACAGTAAACAAAGTGTTTTCCTGACTTTTGTAAATCATTTGAACAAATTATGAGATCTGAGAAGGGGGTTATGGGAATCAAAATATTTATAGTTAGCTGGCTACCAGTACCGGTGGCTCCTGGGGCTTGTGAATGGCATCTGAAGTGAAGAGCAGACTTGTTGGACTGAGTCTTTAATTTGTAGGGTCTATGTCAACTCTGGGTTATTAGTGTCAGAACTGAATTACTGAACACCCAGTTGGCATCCAGAGAATCAGAGAATTGGTAGCTGGGGTTAGAAAACACCCCAGAGGGTGCCTGGGTGGCTCAGTGGGTTAAGTCGCTGCCTTCAGCTCAGATCATGATCTCAGGGTCCTGGGAGCGAGTCCTGCATCGAGCTCTCTGCTCAGCAGGGAGCCTGCTTCCCTCTCTCTCTCTCTGCCTCCCTCTCTGTCTACTTGTGATCTCTGTCAAATAAATAAATAAAATCTTAAAAAAAAAAAACACACCCCAGAGTCAGGCCAGATGTTATGATTTGATAGTGCCAACACATTCCATTCTTCTCTTTAAGACTAGATTATCAGACTGACTCTCGGCTGTGATTCTTACTTCCAAATGTGGCTTTTGTGTGGTCTCAAAGGAATGTTCCAAGTGCTCAGCATGGCTGTTTCCTTCTGGATGGACCAGGACTCCAGCATCACTCAGTACCACATGACCTCAGATATTTCCATTCAGCTCTGAGTTTCATAGCAGCTGTTCTATTGAGAGCCTTTTAGAGTCTCACTCACCCTCTGCATGAGGGGCCAGCACATGCAAATTTTATATTTTCCTCCTCTCCGATTACCCGGCTGTTCAAATTCCAGCAGTACCAAACCTTGATGTCTGCTTCTTCACTCAGAGAAATGGCCACATTCTCTCCTTGTGGCAGTGTTGGTTGGAAAAACCACTCCTAGGCAGAAAGTTGGGACAAACAGGAGTCTCACCTCATACTCAAGATTCAAGTCATTTGTTCTGTTCTGTGAGAAATGCCACTAGAATTTTGATAGGGATACCTCTGTATCTGTAGACTGCCCTGAGAAATATAGACATCTTAATAATATTAATTCAATCTATGAGCATAAAATACATTTTCACTTATTTGGGTCTTTTCAATTTCTTGCTTGAATGTCTTATAGTTTTCAATGTACAGGTCATTCACCTTTTGGTTAAATACATTTTTACATATTTTAATCTTTTTGATGGAATTGTAAATGTACTTGTTTTCTGTATACTGATTTTGTATCCTGCAAAATTATTCAATTCATTTATTAGTTCTCACAGTTTCTGTAGGGGCGTCTTTAAGGTTTTCTATATACAGTATCATGCCATCTGCAGATGGTGTCAGTTTTACCACTTCTTTTCCAAGTCGAATTACTTTTATTTCTTTTTCTTGCCTAATTGCCATGGCTAGGACTGTGTCCACCCAAGGATGCAAGAGTGGCATCCTTGTCTTGTTCCTGGTTTTAGTTATTATGTTCCTGATCACCAGGGACTATGACGTTCACTATCAGTTTCTCACTTATGCCCTTTATTGTGCTGAGATCCCTCAATATTCACTTTGGTGAATATTTTTATCATATGTGGTTGTTAAGTTTCCAGACAATAAGCTCCTTTCGATTTTGCTTGTCTGGAAAACTCTTTTTTTTTTTTTTATTTAAATTCAATTATCCAACTAATAGTACATCATTAGTTTCAGGTGTAGTGTTCAATAAGTTATCATTTGGGTATGAAACCCAGTGCTCATCATATCACATGCCATTCTTGATGCCCATCACCCAATTCCTCCATCCCCCTACCCACCTCCTCTCCAGCAACCCTCTGTGTGCTTCCTATAATTAAGAGTCTCTCATGGTTTTTCTCCCTCTTGGGATAATATCCCATTTGTTTCCCTCCCTTCCCCTATGGTCTTCTGCCCTGTTTTATATTCCACATATGAGTAAAACCATATGATAACTGTCTTTAACTCTCCTTCAATTCTGAATAACAGCTTTGCAAGACCAAGTATTCTAGTTTGAAAGTTTTCTGTTTGTCTGTTTGTTTGTTTCCATTTTTTCCTTTCAGAACTTTGACTGTATCATGCTACTCCTTTTTGGCCTACAAAGTTTCAGCTGAAAAATCAGCTAATAGTCTTGGGGGATTCCCTTTATACATAACAGACTGTTTTTCTCTTCTTGCTTTTTTCAAGATTCTATCTTCATATTTAAATTTTGACATTTTAATTATAATGGATCTAGGTATGGATCTCATTGGGTTCATTTTATTTAGAATTCTCTTGTGTTTCATGGACCTAGATGTTTGTTTCCTTCCCCAGGATTAGAACATTATCAACCATTATTTCATTAGATAAGTTGCAAGTCCCCTTTTCTTTCTCTTCTCCTTCTGGGACCCCTCTAATGAGAATGTTATCTGCTGGTCTGTTCTCCTAGGTATTTTAAAATAATCTTCACTTTCTATTTTTTATTTTTTTCTATATTTTATTTTTCTATATTTTTATTTATTTATATTATGTAGAATATATATTTATATTTTATAAATATTTATTTATATGTCTATATTTATTTTTTCCTATATATTTCCTATATATTATTTCTATTTATTTACTTGACAGAGAGGGAGATCCCAAGTAGACAGTGAGGCAGGCAGAAAGAGAAGTGGAAGCAGGCTCCCCACTGAGCAGATAGCCCAATAAAGGGCTTGATCCCAGGACCCTGAGATCATGACCTGAACTGAAGGCAGGGGCTTTACTGAGCCACCCCAGCACCCCAAGATAGCTTCACTTTTTACAATTACTTTTTTCTTCTTGCTGTTCTGTTTGAGTGAGTTCCATTGCCTTGTCTTCCAGGTCACTGACTGTTCTGCTTTATCAAGTCTGCTGTTAAACCTCTCTAGTGTATTTTTCAGTATAGCTATTGTATTCCTCACCTCTGTGACTTTGGTTTGGTAGTTCCTTACAGTTTTATCTTTTCACTGAAGTTATCCCTATTTTCATTCATTCTTCTCTTGAGTTCATTGTGTACATTTTGGACATTATTTTGAACTCTTTGCCAGATAAATTACTTATCTCTGTTTCATCAAGGTCTTTTTATAAGGTTTTTGTCTTATTCTTTCATTTGAAACACATTCCTTTGCTTCTTCATTTTGCCTGACTCTCTGTGTTTGCTTCTATGTATTAGGTGAAACAGCTACCTTTCCCAGTCATGAAGAAATGGCCTTGTGTAGGAGATGAACCTTGTTCAACCTTGCCCTCTCACACCTTTGGGATTCTCTAAGTAGTCTGACTTATGCTTGAGAGGCCCCAATTGTTGAGGGCGTGCCAGGACCTGTCAAGGTTCCAAAGGATTAACCTCAGTCAGTGCCCAGTTTCAGGCTGACTGGAAGCCAGATCCTCAGGTGGCAGCGTTTAACATATGTAAATATACAATTGTAGACCCTCCAGACCTCCAGACCAGATCTGGATTTGTTGCCTGGGAGACAGCAGCAAGAATTAGGGCTTTGGACAAGTGTATAAACTTCTTTCTAGGAATTACCAGTGAGCGGTAGTGAAGCCAAGGTAGAGCACAAGACGGCACTTCCCTTCCTATGGCTCCTTAGATTGCCTCTGTAGTATCTGGTTGTGCATTAAACCTGAATCCTGTCCTAGCAAGGCCTGTGATGCACATTAGAGGTGGGATACTCCCTCAGCTTTGGTCCTGTAGAAGAGTGTTGGGGAGGGGCATACCCATTGCTTTAGCAAGTCTCTTTCCATGCCCATCCACCTGTGCTAGAAAGGTAAAGGGAGAGAGCAAAACTGGCATTCACCAGAATCTCTGTCTCTGAAGAAAGTCCCAGCTGGTCCCTGCCCCTTGTATACATACTTTCAGATTAGCAAATAAATCTCCTTCACATATAATCCAGTCACCTCTCAAACTGCTGCCTTGTGCTGGGTCCTGCTGAGATATATCAGTCTATATGAAAGCCCCTAGATAGAAATATTTCAGATCTCCACAGCCCCTGAGAACTCTTGGTATGAACCCCAATGGTTTCCAAAGCCATATGTTTGGGGGGGTCTCATCTCTTCTGTGCAGATCTCAAGAGCTGGGGCGCCTGATATGGGGCATGAACACCTCACTCCTTAAGGAGAAGTTCAGGATTCACGACATCCCTCCCTATTGTGTGTCACTGCATGAGGGTGGGCTTTTTTGCAAGTCCACATCCTTATCTCTCCTACCTGTCTCCATGCCGGCCTTTTTATCCCTTGTTGTGGAAGCTGTTCAGCTAGTTTTAAGTTATTTTTCAGTGGGAACTGTTCCATATGTAGCTGTAAATCTGCTGTGCCCATGAGTGGGGGGTAGTTCAGGGTCTTCCTGTGTGGCCATCTTGGACCACTTCCCATTTCAAAATTATTTTTATGTGTTGTGAGAAATATGCAAACAGGAGAATTTTATAAAAGCACATATCTAAATTTGCCAGCAAACTTTTCTTTGCCAGGCTATTAAGAAAGTCAGTCATTATGGATACTAAAAATGGAAAGAAAGCTGTTTACCCTCACTTTAGAAAGCAATTACTTCCTTCTGATTAGAAAGACCAAATAAGAAAGAATTTTAGATTTTTAGTTCAGAAATGCAAAAAACATACTTGTTCTTTTTCTTATTACCTTCTGGAGACAGAAATAAGTTCAGAGTGAAAGGTAAGTCCTTCTAACTGATGTAGGTAATAAGAAAAGCAAATTAAGGCTTTTATTTTAATTCATCCTACAGGCCTAAACATGATTACTAGACAATTGCTTAGATAAAAGCCATCACCAAACAAATAAATTAACCAAAATATTTCCTGTCTAGATCCACTTCAGAAGGAAAACATTGGAATATTATGTCAAGATTTTATTAAGGCAGGAGTTAAAGGGAGTTATAGAAGTGAGGAAGGCACTTACTGGTACTTAGCTATTTTTAAGATTTTCATTTTAAAGTAATGTCTCAAATTCGGTTCTTAATTAAGGCAAGACTCAAACACACACCCCTCAAGTCACTGCAGATGGCCTTCCATGCATTTGGACTCTCTGGAAATAGAATGATCATGACATTACAGAAAATGTGTCTAGATAATTGATTTGAAATAAAAACTTAAAAAAATATATTATCCTAATGTTCTCCACTACCCTAATGTTCTCTGTAAATTAATCTATAATAAAAAGAGAATCCCATTTTCCCAGTAAAGAGAAAATATTAAACTTGAAATTGTGTTTCCATTCCCATTTGCAACTGATATTTTAATACATACAACTTGTCAATGTATGCAATGGAAAATAGAGTCAAATTAACAAGTGAGTTGCTTAACAGGTAGGGTGAAGATATTACTGGAAGAAAAGATATCTATTCCTAGAAAATAAAATGATCTTCTTCTTTATTATGACAATCAGAGGAACTATGAAAATAAGATATTCTCCTAATTCCATGAATAAATATTACCTTTGCATATGTATAAATGTATTTTCAATTAACACAGGATAAAAATTCTCCTTAATTAATTACCATCCTAAAATATTATATTCTAGTGTCATATTTATAAATGGGAGGGTAATAAAGCTGAGTTTTATACTTGTACACCTTAAAACATGCATATTCAATCCAAGGAGTCTTTATAAATCAAAGTTTATTTCTAATAAAATAATCCAGAAAAGGAGTCAGAATTTGACCAAGGAAGAATAACAAAATAATTATAAGATACTAGATATATAGAATAATAATATTTTAAAATACTCTTTATTTTACCAGTACATTCATGGCTAATACAATTAAATAACTTAAGTTATTATGTCCTTGAATTAAATTAGTTTGTGGAATTAATTTTAATGATGGTAGAAAGGATTTGATTGGCCTCATTCCAAAGAAGCATTTCTTAGTGAGCCAAGACGGTAGAAACCATCTCAAGACCAGATGCCATTCCTTCTTCAGATTCCATTTGCTGCCAACATATCTCAAAGCAACAGAGTAGTTAATTAAAAAGATTTAGTCTTGAAATTCATTGAGATCTGGCCTCAGTCAAAGTTGCTAATGAAAATGCTCTTCCTTAATAATAGAAATTGGTTGCTAACACTAATATCTTTATTCAAAATGTCATATGTCTATCAAATACTCAAGTATATATCATTATCAAAACAGCATTTGAAGAAAAGATCACTTCTTTTTCATACTTTGAGAAAAACTGAAAAAGAACTCTCATGACCGACTGTGTTAAGGAAATATTCAAAAATAAAAACAGATACCTTCCCTTAAATTTCATAACATAAACTCATGAATGAATTAACAAAAATTATCACTGAAAAACATTTGCTCATTTTCTGGGTCTCAGATGGCTGAGATCATTTTCAACCAAATAATCAGCTCTAATTCATTTGACTTGCTATTTCCCCCAATGGATACTTATCGGGCAAAACTGGAATTGACAACATAGTTTCCCATTCTCCACAGAATGAACTGCTCCAAAAGATCTTGTTCGGGGAGTAAATTATGAAGTCTCCCTTCATAGTAGGATTAATTCTTAAGTATGGACTGAAAGCAAACGAATTGCATTGTGAACTCCCTGCTTTAAGGAGAAACCCCAGGTAAAGGAATGGGTCCTGTGGTTGAGGAACCACTGAGGTGTTTATATTTGCTGTCACTTAGTTTTCTGACATGCAAGGTGCTGGCCCTCTTTAGATGATGAGGGGGAGGGTGAACTGGAAATTAACGACCCCAACCAGAGTTCCTCTGAATAACTAATGTCTTCATTGAGTTTGTATTTCTGACTGTGCATCTTGTATGTTAGTCTAGGGTTCAGTAGTGAAATTCCGTGGCTCACAGAGATGATAATGAGTAGTGAGAAATGGATGGGACATTAGCCTGTGAATCTCAGCTTCACCCCGTAGCAGATATAAGATGGTGAGCAAGCTACTCAGGGCGGCTTCCTTGCTGGAACTGGGCTTAATGACAGCGATATTAAAGCACTATTGTACAGGCTGATACGGATGGTTCTGCATAGCACACAATCAGTCACTTAATAAACACAGAACTCCTGAGACCTATGTGTAATTCTTATTACACTTCCACAAATAGCATTTGGCTGAATTTAGGTATTTTGCTGGAGGGGAAAGTAGACTACATGATTTAAGAGCTTTTTCTCTTTTCACTAAGTGATTTAAGGGCTTTCTTTCTTTTCTGGAGTTACAATTTGGTTTTATATTTTAATGCTATATGTGTTATTACATGGTTATTACCTGGATACTTTTAACATTCCGTAATGAAAGATGTACATAACTGCACTTTTGTTAAATAAAAAGTATCAACTTCTTCTTTTCTCTAGCTTAATACTGATGCAAAGTTGAGAACTGAGTAAAAAGTGTAGTCAGGGACCAGCTACGTGGCAAGAGGACTCTTGGCAAGTCAGTCCCCTCAACCTCACTGCCTAACCTTGGCTGAGTCCCTTTGCTTTGTCCTTCCAAACAGACCAGTTACACTCCTGCTTCACAAATACAATGTCATGCTGAAGATTTAACAGCTTAACTACATCAGAAGAAAATAAAATGCAGCATATTTTCTTAACCACCACTTAGAAATCACACGTATTACCAGCAAAAAAATATAAACAATTTCCAAAGATCTGAGCTCTTCACCAAATGTGTATGCAGTGACCATATGATGATTAAATTTACTTCAAGCACTGAATTTGTACTAGAGAAGGATGCAGATGAAAGATGACAGGTAAGTCTCAAACCTAAGGTTTAGGGAGATAAAGCCATGTACACAAATTGCAACCTGAGATAAAACTATAGCCTCCAGCTCCAGCTGCACAGTTCGTGCACTGCCAAAAAAGCAGATGGAAGAAGAGATAATGAGAGACTGAAATCTGACCCTCACTACATTGGCTGAACTATGCACCCTGGTCTAGGGCTATGTCTTTCTAGAAGAAACATCTAGAATCAGTGGGCTTTTATCTGCCCAGAGGCGAAGACAAACCTTACAAGGTCCAGAATGGAACAAGTACTTTAAGAAAATGATAAAGACTAAGAACTGCTTTTGCCTGGAAAGATCACCATACCCTTCTACCCTTTGGAGAGGAAGTTTTATAAGGAATTTTCGTAAGTGGAATTATTTCAATAGTCAGAGATTACAAAGTAAACAGAGTTTTTCCCAGATTAAGCTGGAGGAATATGTTTAGGTAAAAATAAAAGTGCACTGTAATGCAATCATAAAAAATCATAAATGAGTGTGCCTCATTATTGAAATTGTTCTCTTTTGCATCTGAGCAGCAGAGACAGAGACTCTGGCAAGGCCTGCTCCTGCCTTAACAAAAGAAGGAAAGCACTGAGGAATCTTATACTCTTTTGTGATGTAAAAATGAATGAATTCTTCTTCCCTTCCCACTGAAGAGAGAATCGCATTTCTATGAAACTGATAGGAAGTCCACAAATCTGGGATGAACAGAAAGCTGCATCTTCTCTCACATTTTAGTTGATTATATCACAGGTTATACAATCAGGAAGCCTAGGACTTGTGTTCTGAGAACACATCACTCCTTCCAGATTTTCCAGAAAAATCTGGAACTTATGCAGTCCGTAGGTAGGATCAGTCTGATTTTCCCACTGTAAATAGGAAGCCACTGGAGAACAGAACCTACTTGCTGCTGGTCTTTACTGCCTGTAGTTGTCTCTCTAACTATATATTTAACTCTCTGTTTATAGATATAGTTCTCACTATATAGAGAGATACAGATATAAATGTCACTGTATCACAAATGCATGTCTGTGGCTTTGCAGTCTTGTTTTTTTTTTTTTTTTAAAGCTGCTTCAAACATTAAGCACAGACTTACTTCAAATTACAGTAAATAATTATGCAGATGCTTTCATTTTTATGAGTTAAAATTAACTTGGGATGCTGTTGCTTTACGTTTGGGAATTGAGTCTAGTCTTCATTTTCTCATATTTTAAAATCTTCTGATGGCTGTGTTTTATTGTTCTGGAGGTTTCGTAATAGCCTCCAGCCAGAAGCGTCAAGAATTCAAGTTGATATCAGCATGCTGATTTACTTATTCAATATTAGGAATTTAGCTGATGTTTACATTAAAAGCGAAGTGATACTTTAAGCAGGACATTATTCATAACTTCAGACAGAGAGAGAATGAAATATAAAATGAAATATATATATATATAATTTTGATGTTAGTTGGAGGCTCTATCAATTGATCAACACAAATCCTAAATCAGAACCACAGAAAGGGAAAGTGAAGTGTCCTGAGCCTGGCTCAGGAGGGAGGTTTTTGATTCCTGTTTCTCAGACCATGATTATGACGGAATAAGTTCAAGATCTGGGGAAGAACAATTCAACTTAAGTCACATTGGCCAGATCTGAACATATTCATTCCCATTAAAAAAAAAAAATAAATCCATATTTATTTCAGAGGTTTGGGAAACAGATATGAACATCCAATTACCAGAACAAGTCATCTGTACATTAAAATGTGTAAAGGACTCCTTAAGTCCCAAACAACCGTACAATTTGGTTAAGTCTGGGTGTTGACTCTTTCTGGGTCTTTTGAATACCAAATATAAGGCACACCCGTAGATTTTAAAGTGGAATAATATCTACAGCTTTTTCTTAATGAAAACCATTAGCTTCTTCCAAATTTAAAGTGGGTTTTTAAGAGGGTCTATGGGATACAACATGGGTCAAGTTTCATTAAGTTCTTTATAAGGAAAGCAGAATTTTTGAGTTGATTCAAATATTCAAAGTAAGACTGCAGATGGAACTCTTCTGTACCACAGCAAACTGAAGGAAATAGAGCATTTACTAAAAAAAGAAGGAAGAGGAGGAGGAGGGGGAGGAGCCCTTGATCTTCCACACTCCTACTTGAAATGGGAAATAAACCAATCAGGTAAAATGAAGTGTAGCAGGAGAGAAACTTTCCACAGTACCCGCCCTGGCCCGTGTTTTAATTTTGTTATCCCATTTTGGAAGCATCCCCTGGCATGGCCAAGAGACACTTATCTAAATAAAACCTGCGTTCGCCAGGCAAGTACCGACATTTTGGATCCAAGGGAGTGGGACGGACAGAAGGGAGGGAAACCAGCGGTCGGAGCACAGGGGAGATGCCATTCCTCGGTCCTCCAGAAGCCCGACTTTCTCTCCCCGCCTCCAATCTGTATCTCTCTGCATCTTTTCCTTCCTTCCTCGCTTGGATTTCACATGTTGGTCCAAATCATAGGTGACCCTGACAGATTTCTAACGAGATGGATTTTTAAGAGACCGTTGAAGTAGCAACAACCAAAACTTCTACTTGTGAATGAGATATCGTAAACCCACTAAATATGAATTAAAAAAAAAAAAAAAAAGAATGGAAGTCCTACGTACATGTAACATTTTCCAAGTGCTTCCATACAATTCCCCCTTTTCTCTCTGACACCTTTCTGGTATAAGCACAGCTTTATACAGCAGCTTGCTTTCGAAAGAGACAGGCTTTGCTAGATGGGACCAGGAAGTGCACATCATGGCTTAATATTGTCACTGTTGCTGTGTTCCTCTCAAGTGGGTCACAGTTACTGAGGAGAGAGGTGGGGAATTCTTAGAGAGTCGTAAAATACGGCAGTGAAATAAATGTTTTGCACACCCTCAGCAACATCAATCCTGAGGGTTTAGAGCCCAACTGATGGGGGACAGGCGTTGAAGAGGAGAGTGGGAAGAAATGCTGTGCTTAGATCAGCAGTAGGGAGCCAGACACCGCGAGTGGAGGAGTGTTTATGGATGATGTAAATCTCTGAAGTTTTAGGACAGCAATTAGAGGACTACACTGTCCACATAGTCCTGCGGTGCTCATCGAAGGGAAAGAAAACAAGATCTACATCTCTCAAGTCTCTCTGAGCTAGCGGAGGCTTTTCGTACCTGAAAAAACATTCAGTCCCAAATGAATCCGTGCCCTATTTTATCTTTCTGTCATAGAACTTTTATCCTAGCATTAGAAGGCTCCCGAGCCAGTCTTCAGTGGAATAGATAAATTGTACTTAATGTTCTCAAGGTTTCCTATTAATAGTTTTCTACTGATTTTCTACTATTCTGTTTTTCTTGACTTCTGATCCTTAATCCCAAAACCTTTCTTAGGAAATGTACTACTCTGATTAATACTGAATCTGGTTCCCTTTTGTGTAAATTAATATAAAACCAGTAAATGATACTAAGTTTACCAGACATTTCACTTTCTCCAAATTACCTCTTTCTCTCTAAAAAATCATTCGAAACTGGGTGCTCAGTTACTTGCTTCCACTGTAAACCAGTCTTCGTTTCTCTACCAGCTTGCCTAGCTGATGCTGGTCTTTCTTTTCTATTTGCAGTGATTTTCCAGTAGAGCAACATCCCACAGACTCTACAGTGATTGCCATTCCCGAGAAGCACAGGTTAATATGAAGACACATCAAGACACAGAAAAGGAAATGGATTTGAGTAGAAATACTTAGAACTCTGGTGTACAATAATGTATTTAAGAAATGTGGGCAGTTAAAAAATGTACATGCAGTCTTATGCAAATCCATGTATTCAAGTTTGGTTTTTGTTTTGTTTTTTTCCTTCTGCTACTGCTGTTCACAAATATGAAAGAGAACATTCTACTTGGATTAAAGGTAGTTTCCTCACAAAACATGTACATTTCACAGGTGCTGACATTATCAACCTTTCTAAATATTTTTTTTTTAAGATTTTATTTGTTTGAGAGACAGGGAGAGTGAGAGAGAGAGCATGAGAGGGCAGGTCAGAGGGAGAAGCGGACTCCCCATGAGCTGGGAGCCTGATGCAGGACTCGATCCCACGACTCCAGGATCATGACCTGACCCCAAAGCAGTGGCTTAACCAACTGGAGCCACCCAGGCACCCCATTATTGACCTTTCTAACACAAAATCCAGATCTGGGGCAAAGGGCAAGTTAATCTGAACCAGGAAGCTTTGAGCAGGACACTGCAGGGGCCTCACTGGCTTCGAAATGGATTTCTGTCCTTTTCTACCCTTTGAAAATATTACTCTGGCCCAACATCCCAGAAATAAGTAATAAACTAAAAAGAGGGGAAAGATACCTTTATCAGAGCAGGAAAAACATCCACTGTACCCCAGATCCTTGGAGAACAACAAATATCACATCAGCACTTTGACGGTAAACACTCTTGAGCCAATCAGGAATGTCAGGATTCCCTTCACAATCAGGAAAATAATCAGGATAGATATTTTAGAAAATGAATGTATCAGATCAATCCTCGCTAGGCCGGCTGGGAGTTGCCTACTGCTCTGGCAGGAACACGCATTCGCTTGCTAATCAAATAGCTGCCTCTTAACAAATCCATTATCTATCAAGAGGAGACCGGGTTTTCCAAGTGGTGACTTCAGAACCTCACAACTGTATTTTACAATAATAGAATTGGCAAGAGCTGATGGAACTCTGCTGAGCCGCGTTAAAATAAAACTCCCCAACCAGCAATCCTTCATCTGGACAGCTCAGAAGGCCACGGTGCACATGGTGGAGGCTTTGAAAGGTTTCAAATGAAATAAGGAGGATTTGTTAATGCTCTAACAATTACCAGCCTAGGTTAGGAAATTAAATATTATTAAGGCAGAGCCCTCCAGCTCTACCGACCACGGATATGAGCAAGTGGATTATGTTTAACACGAGCTTTCGTGTCCTTAGCAACTGCCCCGCACATTAATGTGGCTAAAACAGTGCAAACCATGCCGACCACGGGAAGAAGGAAGGCTCTTCTTCCTTTGGTAAAAAGTAGCACTATTTTAAAGACTGTGGCAAGTGACAGCTTAATTAATGAAGAAACTAAAAATTTCTTTTTTAAGATTTTATTTATTTGCCAGAGAGAAAGAGAGACAGAGCGCAAGCAGGAGGAGCAGCAGGCAGAGGGAGAAGCAGGCTCCCCGCTGGGCAGGGAGCACGATGTGGGACTCGATCCCAGGACCCTGGGATCATGAGCTGAGCTGAAGGCAAAGGCTTAAGACGAGCCACCCCGGCATCCCAAGAAGAAAGGAAAATGTACTGGCTCGCGGAAACCGGAGGTGCAGAGTCCATGTGTTACTGGCACAGCTGGCTCCAGGACAGACGTGCGGGTGCAACCCTCCTCCTTGCCCACAGTCCCTGCCGCCCATCTCTTCCCTTGAGCAGCCGGTGCTGAAATACCTTTACTCTACGGACACTCCACACAGTGGCAAGACGTTCACCAATGCTCCCGGGATTACGTCACTCTAAAAGTTTGGGATCCCAGAGGAAGAGACTGGGTGGTTAATAAGCAACATAAATTCATGTCTCCCAGTTCTGGAGTCCGGGATGTCCAAGATCAAGGTGGCGGCACGGTCAGGCTCTAGTGAGAGCCCTCGTCCTGATGCAAGCTGCCGCCTTCCTGATGGGTCTGCACATGATGGAGGGGCCGAGGGATCCCCATGGAGACTCCTCTAGGGGCACTAATCCCACGCACAGGGACTCCATCTCATGGCCCACTCACCTTCCCAAAGGCTCCCTCTCCAAACGCTGCCACACTGGGTCCTGGCCTGCTGACCCACGAGTCACCTCCGCACCCTTGAAGACTAGAATCATCCATCCTGACAGACCTTCACAAAGAGGTTGCACAAACACTCTATTTCTCCTACAGACAAATTAAGTTTTCAGCCAATTTAGATAGTATTTTTTTAGGACCTAACGAGGGCCAGGCCTCGTGCTCAGCCCTACGAAACCGGGAACACGGGAATGAAAACTGAGGCTGCTTCCCGTTCTCGTCACAAGGAAAGAACTGTAATGGATTACTGTCTCATTTTAATACCATCTTTAGGTTCATTATTCTGGATTATATTATTAGCAGGTTTCTCTGTAAAAACTCTGAAGTCAGGGGCTTCTTATCCAGGTGGGATCTCTCTCTCTCTCGGGAACTGTATCTCCTAGAGCTCCTAACCTTCCATTACATCACTGTGGCTCCTACTTCCGGCGTATCTCTAAGATGCTTTCTTTGTTTCTATTCTCTCTGCTACTAACCTTCTTCTTCGTCTAGTTATCTCTAACCTAGAGACTGATCCGAAACCGCACTGTTTTCCTGCCTCCAACCTCTCTCTAAAACAAGTGCACACTATACAATGCATCAAGGTTTGCTTTCAAGGCGGAGCTCCATCATTTCATTCCCTGGTCAAAAACTTGGGTGATTTTTCACAGGCTACTGAACCACGTGAAAACTGGCTCTCTGTCAGTCAAGACCCTGTCATCTGGCCCAGCCCTCCTTACCAAACTCAGATCACTGGCTTAATTTCAATGAATTCCAGCGCATTCAACACTCAGGGTAAACTAGGCCTTTTCCCAAATGCACGTCACACTTTCCGTCATCCTTCCCTCAGGAGAGCTCCTTCTGGTGCCTGAATTTCCCTCAAATCATGTCTGTGCATCCAAACGCCATGTGTCCTTCTATGCCCCCTTTAAATGGCAGACTTTCTAATAAGCCTTTTCTGATCGAACAGGATATCCCTCTTCCTTCCCTTGCACCAGAACAGCACATTCTTTGTACCTCAATTATGACCCATTTAGCTTGTCTATAATTATGCATATTTTTTACTTTGAGATTATAAGGTCTTTGATGCCAAAAACTGTCTTCTCTCTATAGATTGCATCATGGCTAGAAATTTTGCTTGATGCCTTATCTGCTGTTGCTGCTGTCCTAAGCTAGCACATAAACTAGCACAGGGGCTTGACACACTCGTGCTGGAGGTTGTTAGCTCAAAAGCAGCTGCAGTGAGCTAATGTCAAAGTACCAGCAGAGCTAGTCCTGTCCCTAGATGAGTCTCGAGATGAGGCTAGCCCAGTCTCTAGATGAGGCTCTAGCTCCCTGGCTTGCTTGTTTCTATAGGTCACCTGCATTCCTTGGCTCGCGGCCCTTCCTCTGTGTCTCTGGCAGCCATGCCGTGTGTTCCCTCCGTGAGTACGCTGCCTTCCTCTTATAGCTCTCCCCCGCCTCCCCCCTAATAAACACGTTCTGTGATAATCCAGATAATCTAGGATAATCTCCTATCTCAAGACCTTTAATCACATCCATAAAAGTTCTTTGGACATATAAACCAATATTCATGGTCCGGAGAGTGAGGATGTGGATACCCAGAGGGGCGGGGAGTGGCGGGGGGGCTACCACACTCTGTAATGATTTGTTGAATTAGACCTCATAATATTTCTGACACATAGTATTCTGGACACTGGTGAAACAGGAAAGTCCAGGTCCTACCCTCATAGATTTTTGCATTCCAGTGAGGGAGGGAGAAATTCAACAACTATATATTAATTTAATTACATTGTGATGAGTGTTCTTAAGTGCAATTACTTAAGGATTCCGAAAAGAACATAATCCAAGTCCAGGCATACCTTGGAGATATCGTGGGTTAAGTGGGTTAATCCAGACCACCACAACAGAGCAAATTTTGCAATAAAGCAAGACAAATAAATTTTTTGGTTTCTCTTAAAACTTATGTTTATACTATACTATAATCTATTAACTGTGCAGTACCATTATGTATTTTAAAAATGTACCTTTTTAAAAAAAAATTATTTATTTATTTGTCAGAGAGAGAATGTACCAGCAGGGGGAGAGACAGGCAGAGGAAGAAAAAGGCTCCCCCCTGAGCGAGGAGCCCGAAGCGGGGCTCGATCCCAGGACCCTGGGATCAGGACCTGAGTCGAAGGCAGATGCTTAACCGACTGAGCCGCCCAGGTATCCCTAAAAAATGGACCTTTAATAAAAAATATTTTATTGCTAAAAATTGCTAACCATCAGTTGAGTTTCCAGTGCATTCTAACTGCTGATCACCACGACAATACAATAATAATGAAAAGATGTGAAACATCACAGGGACTACCAAACGTGGCACAGAGACATGAAGTGAACAAATGCTGTTGGAAAAATGGTGTCAACAGACTCACTAGACACAGCATTGCCACAAAAATTGTCACAAATTTGTAGAAAACACAATTGCCTGTGAGGCACGATGAAGGGTACAGGACTTATTCTGGAGTTCAGAGAAAGTTCCTTTTGGAGGAGAGAGCAGGGTTTGAAGTGTGATAGAAAGGAAACATGGGATTATTAGGGCAATGGGAGAGTGAGGGAGAAGGGTCCAGACAAAGGAAACAGGGAAACATCCTGAGACATAAAGACCATGGTGTGCCACGCAACAACGGTGAGGAGCTCAGAGCGGGAAAAGTGAGGCAGTGGCAGGAAACAAGTCTGAGGTGCCAAAGCAGGGATTCCCTAATGCAAGAACCTAGGGTTGTACTTAGGCTTTTTGCTCTTTATCCCTAGAGCAGTGGCTTTCAACTAGAGTGATTTTACCACAATTCCCCCAACACTGTCCCTCCCCACCCTAGCGCATTTGGTGGAATGGAGACATTTTGGGCTGTCAGAACTGTGCTATTGACCCCACTCTTCGTGGGTAGAGGCCAGAGATGATGCAAACACCCTCACTGCACAGGACAGAACAACAGAGTCGTCTGGCTTGACCACCAATAGTGCTGAGTTTAAGAGACCCTATCTTAAAATAGCTACAACATGCTCTTCAAACAACCAAAGTACTGAAGCTCCTACAAGGAAAGTGGGGAAGAGAGCAAGAAGGGATGCAGAGATGTCCAACAGGGAGGGATGTCAAACTCCAGGAGGACAGGGCCACATGACGGCACAGATGAGCGTGGTGGCTACGGAGGTGGTAAGTGTGGGCACAGTCAAGAAACGCCATGAGCAAAAACCAACAGCCTTGCTCAACAAGGGCCACACGGGGCAAGGAAAGACAAGGTTCCGAGAATGACTCCCACCGTATAAGTTTTTGAAACTGGGGAGGTACAGATACCGTTCGCTGGCGAGGGCAATGCTCACGGAGGACACCACAGTTTCAGTTTTGGACACGTGAGGTGCCTGAGAAACAATAAAGACTTAAAGGGAGTAGGAAAGGCTGGGCTGTTGATGCAACTGAGATGCTGGTAAAGGACAGGAATGGGCTCATCTCAGAAGGGCAGGGTCAGGGGCAAACAAAGTTTCCAACCAAGCCTTATGCAAATCATTCCACATTTAAAGGTTAGGGAGGGAAGACTAAGCCAACCAAGGAAACAGAGAGAAGAGCCAGAGGGGTTACGAGGAAACTCAGAGAAAAAGAATGACTTGTACTCAACAAGGAAGCATATTTCAAGAAGGATGGAGTGTTCTATAGCATAGAAGAAAGTCTGCAGATGAAGTAAGACGGGAATGGAACCACGTCCATGGCTGATGCTCACGAAGTATTCAGATGAATGAATCTACGCCGTTGCAGACTTCAGACCTTAACAAAATCTCGGCTTTTTTTTATTATTTTTTAATCAAAAGCTTGTATCAAAAGCATTGACTTGGAAGTCCTGCCTTTTTTGGCGACCTTTTTCTTTCTTGGCTTGCCTTCATTCCCTCTTCCCCCTAACTTTATTGAGATATAATTGACTTACGACATGGTGTGAGTTTCAGGTGCACCCTGTGTTGACTGGATACATTTATGTATTGCAAAATGATTACCTTCATAGCTTTAGCTCACATCTGCCTCCCATCACATAATTACCATTTCTTTTTTGTGATGAGAACATTTAAGATCTACTCTCTTAGCACCTTTCAAATATACGGTATAGTATTATTAACTGTAATTACTATGCTGTACAATAGATCCCCAGAACTCATTCATCTTAGAGTTGGACGTTTGTGCCTTTGGACCAACATCTCCCCTTTCCCCCACGCCACAGCACCTGGCAACCACCACGGTAGCCTCTGTTTCTGTGCTTCTGGCTTCGTAAGATTCCACATGGAGGTCAGATCACACAGTACCGCTTTGGTTTCTCAAACAAACCTGATCTTTCTACCTTTTCCACGTGCTTCTACCCTGCACCTGCTAAAGGACTCCCTGAGCCATCCTGGCTCTTCAGGAAACAAAACATTCTCATTCCGTTTCCAACAGGGAAAGTTAATGAAGGAAGAATAAATGCAACAGAAAGCATAAGACTAATTTATTTGCACAAGCCAACAATTTTCCATTACTACACAGTAATCATAATTATAGAGTCATTTATCACAAGGTAATTACCATTGACCATTCCACGTAGATACATGTTATAATTTGATGCATAATTCCTTAAAGCGAGTCTGCTTATGCTTGTCGGAAAGGCCGATCTTGCCAGCTACCTGCAAGGGTACTAATTACCTGTTGTGAAAATCGACTGACCTATCAGGAAGGGGTTAATTTTTCTCAGCAGCATTCCCATGGCCGCTGTGTGAAGTCATTATCACAATTTAGTAGGAAACAGACAAGCTGTCTACATCTGAAATGACTGCAACAGCTTGCTGCCCTTCTGTGCAGGTAAGTGCTCTGTCTGTTCTCCCCCGGGGTCCCTGGGAACAGCACACAGCCTAGCTCTGACTTCCTGCCACTGAGTCACAGCACAAAGTCGTGTCACATCTGAATGCTCTCCGGTTTTGGTGGAGAAGACCCACAGAGGCCGCCCTCTGGCTTAGCATGGGGCGGCTGTTTATTCTCTTCCTAGACAGTCAGATCTTCACATGAAAGTTATCCTCTGCACCCGAAGAAGCTCTGCGCTCTTCTGCTCGGCTGGGGACAGTATCTATTAGAACCAAGAGATGGGGGAAAGATGACAGAGACAGGCCCAGGTGTTAAGGCTGTCCTTGCCACCCCGCACCCCCACCCCCGCCCCGCATACGATAGTCCTTGGAGGAGCCAAAAACAACTGGCCCAGCAGCATTTGCACATTGGAGCAGTGACCTCTGGATATGCTGTCAGAGTGTGAGGACGCCAAGGCCGGAGGGTGAACAAGGGGGTGCCGGAGGTGCTGGAGGATGAAAAAGACCCCACGGGATGTATACTGGAGGGATTTTCGTGTGTGTATGAGACTCACACAAAAAACGAGGGTCCTCCTTTTATTTCCTTCTCAAGAATCCTTTTGCTATATTTACTAAGGTCAGCAATTTGGGTGTCATGTAAGTCCGAACACCTTTCACAAGAAACGGAAGGTGAACAGTACAAGGAGACGGTTCTTGGACCCAGGGCACCCCTGAAATTCCTCAACAGCTAAAATGCACCAGAACTGTGTCATGTGCAGGAAATACACAGGGGCCTTGTTCTTGGATAGAAATGCAACAAAGTCTAAAAAAAGAAAATGGGGCCCCTGGGTGGCTCAGTTGGTTAAGAAATGCAATGAAGAACCAGATTCTGAAGCTCAGTATGTTGGCAGGTGGCCTGAGGTCCGAATGGGATTTATTTATTTTAAAGATTTTATTTATTCATTTGAGAGAGATCACAAGCAGGCAGAGAGGCAGGCAAGGAGAGAGAGGAGGAAGCAGGCTCCCCGCTGAGCAGAGAGCCCGATGCGGGGCTTGATCCCAGGACCCTGGGAACATGACCCAAGGTGAAGGCAGAGGTTTAACCCACTGAGCCACCCAGGCGCCCCCCGAATGGGATTTAAAAATAACCCCCAACACTGGGGCGCCTGGGTGGCTCAGTGGGTTAAAAATAACCCCCAGCACAACCCCGCCAACTTGAAATAGCACCATAATAAACACCTATCAATGAGGAAGAAAAGGAAGGGGGGGAATTAAAATTTACAGAGAAAATGCATTGAAAATGTAATGATTGAATAAGGAGTGCTAGTAAATTTCCCAAAGCAGAATACACAGCCCCACAACACAATTTAAAACACATTCCCACATAATTTATCTGCCAGTCAGTCATGCTATGATTTATAATGTCACCCTACAATGTCTTATGGATTAGTTTGCAATGCTAACCGGTCACGTGCTAATGGGTCACCTAATTCGCTTTGACATACCTTACTTGACCTTCGCTGTGTATCACTTAGGAATCCACAGACACATAATGGAGACTCAAGACACTTAAAAATTCTTTTAAATGCAATGTATTAAACAGAATATCAAGTTTTCATGTCAAAATGTGAACTCTAGGGTGCCTGGGTGGCTCAGTCAGTGAAGCATCTGCCTTCGGCTCAGGTCATGATCTCAGGGTCCTGGGATCGAGTTCCACGTGAGGTTCCCTGCTCGGGGGAAACTGCTTCTCCCTCATCTCTGCCCTTCCCCCTGCTCTTTCTCTCATGGTCTCAAATCAATAAATAAAATCTTTAAAAAAGAACATGAACTCTAAAGAGAGGATAAGAAATTTACAAAGGACAATTTTAAATATTATGAGCACTGTACAAACAGCAGAACAGGAACAGGCTTCATATACTCTTGAGATTTACCTACTCCTTGGTCACTGATTTCAACCTTGATTTATAACCCATCATAAAGCCATCAATAGAATATTTAAAATCTAGTATAAAGACAATGGTATTTTTCCCCAAAAACCCATGTCTATCCTTTTAGTGGTTCCTAGGACAACTGAAGTTAATGGTCCACAAATTACTGAAAACTGCTTTGCATTTGCATGATACTTTGCCAATTATGAGTGTTCTTCCTCTCTTTTCTACAAGGCTGTTCTTCATAGAGTGCTCAAAGGGAGAATGAGCATGTATCTTCTTAAATTTTTCATTGAGGGTAAATATGTGCCAGGAAGTAGAAGTGTGCAGAAGACAGATCAGCTTAACGAGCTTCAGTGACTTTCCCATCTCTCTCCTTCAAAAAGCTTGAAATCACCGAGGGTAAACTAGAACTCTCTGTTGAGACCCCACGGAGAAACAACACACAGAGCTCTGGGCAGCATAACAGCGCATTTCCATTATGATGACTGACTGACAGACTCGGGAGTGACTCGAGGTCAAAGCCCCAATCACTACTTCCCACGTCTGCCTCCGTTGCCTCAAGTGTTGCATGAAGGGTTTGGGGGAAATAAACTCTCTGCTCTCAGGGGGTCTCACATGTTATGACTGTCCAAGTGTTAGGGCTGCATGATTTCAGAGAAAGACAGGTCTAGGGAGAGAAGGGCTTTTCAGGCAATCCCACCGCTTTCAGAGATAAGCTGTTATCTTAGAGTCTGTGAGTGATGTCAATAGAACTGGAATACTCAGGGAGAAAGATCTCCCCGCCCCTCGAAAGGTCAAGACGGCTTTCAAAACCACAGTTAAAGATCACTATACTGATCAACATATCAGGAGGAGTGCCTAACAACTTCTTTACACATTCACAGTTTTAATTTTGCTAAATGAATCACCAGAACCAAAGGAAAGAATGAAGACTGGAGAAGAACCCCCAGGAAACAACCTAACAAACTACATAAAGAAAAAAAAAGGAGGAACAAATGTGTTAGGTTTATCATAAATGTCCAGATAAAATACAATCAACGTATGCTATTAAAAGGCTTGATGCTGCAGAGTATGACAATACCCTAGTACTCTTTTACTGTAGTACTCTTAGCACCGTCCATTGGTTGTACCTCTCATTACTGTAGCTCAGAACATCACTCTGGTAAGGCACTTACCTGTGCTTTTCAAGATTTTTATGTGAATTATCTCCTTATTGAACTGCCTTACAGATAGGAAAATGGTCTATATTTCTGAAACCCCTTGAACTTCCTTTCTTAAAACACTTGCTGCTCTCTACAGTTCAACAAGGAGGAACAGAGAATGACCCATTCCTCCCCCCTCCTCCCTATTAACTGATGACCGACTGATTACTCTCATGAAACCATCATTAGACCATGGTGTGTAACTTATTGCTGTCATCTTATTAGTGATAGAACCCAATAAAAGTGCCATTCTGTGGTTCTAAAACAATCTAGTTCAGTAATTCCATATGGTTTAACATAAGTGCATTATTATTTTTAGAAAAGCAGATTGTGGGGCACCTGGGTGGCTCAGTGGGTTAAAGACTCTGCCACCAGCTCAGGTCACTATCCCAGCCTGGGATCAAGCCCCGTATCAGGCTTTCTGCTCAGTTGGGAGCCTGCTTCCTCCCCCGCCCTCTCTCTCTCTCTCTGCCTGCTTGTGATCTCTGTCAAGTAAATTAAAAAAATCTTAAAAAAAAAAAAAAAAACTTTAAAAAAAAAAGAGGAAAAAGAAAAGCAGAGTGTTACAAAAACCAGAAGATAGTATACAGGAATACCAATCCCACACTGACCCCTCAGACATGTTTCTTCACTGAACTAGGAGTCACTTATTCAAACATGGGAGCCGATGAAGTGTATGTGCCAAGTGGTGAGCGTGGGGCCCAGAATGACTGGAAGAACACATGGGCAGCCCAAACTGGTTCAGTTTCATTAAAAATGAAGTTAAAATGGCAGCTATCATAATACACACAGGGACAGCTCACAATCTCACCCCTCATAGCTTTCTTACAATAGATTTATAATAACTTGAGCTTTCTAGTTACTCCAGTACTAGGTCATATTTGAATGCATGTCAACTATCAGACAAGGAACATAATGGCCTCCTAGTTGGTACAATATAGACTCTGGGTTTTTGATTATTCAAATAAATTCTCACTACGTCTTAAATGACTAAACAAAGATCATATTCTTAAATTCAACATTTACTTCCTAATATAGAAACTTTAAAGACAGCAAGCTTTGCACGTAGACCCTGAAAGGTTTTTGTAGGTTAAATTACATCAATAAATAATACAATAATCACTTTAATGATGATACCAATCCTATTACTAAATGCTATTTGAAGAACACTTGCAATATTATTGATCTGTTCCCAGAAACTCTATAAACATAATCTCATGTAATTCCCACACATCAAACCTTCACCAGCATTATTTTCCCTAGTTTGAAGATGAAATCAGGCACTGAAAGTATTTATCATTAGATTACCATCCTCCCTAAAAAGAAGTCCCCTTAACATTTACATCCATTATGTAAATTAGCTTAAAATTTTTTTTTTTGATTACATGAAGGACTGCACTTTGGAAAATTCTGTGAAATATAATAAAGTATGTAATAAGAGACCATCTTGCCAGGCGAGACAAAAGAACTTACCACCAGCAGGCCACTGCATTGGTTGTTGTCGACAGTGTGCATTTACATTTAGAGATCTTTCTTTTCCAGGCAGAATTAGGAAAACAGACTTTGGGAGGGGTGAGCTGTTCACAGGTGGCAGAGAAGGAGGGTGTGCTGTTAAATTATAATAACAATGATGATGCTATCATCACTAAGGAATAAACTATATTTACTTCTATGTGGGCCATATTCAGAGGGCTCTCCTAGGAGCAATTGTGAACTCCAGACAGGATTCACAGAGCTCGTATCTCTGGCTCCTCCTCAAGAGGCAGCTACAGCTAGTGAATTGTGTGAAGGTGATACATTCCAAAATGTTAGCACTCTCGCCGATGTCACAACACAGTTTATTGTTGGAAGTAATGTGTATATACTATTTAATATTATGTAATAACATTATATATAATCCAGTAATATGCATTTTTATTTTTTTAGTATAAAGAAAGCAGAAGACTTAGTCCAAAAGGTAAGAAAGTGGCACTTCTCGTCTTCCATCCATCCTAGAAATGTGCCATCTGACTCTCTCCCATCTGCTCTGCATACGTACTTCACACCCTGCAGTCCATTTTGCCTTCCAACCTCTCACTCCATTTCCACTGCCATTCACCTACTTTAGTTTTTTTTGTTACTTTTTTTGCCTACACGGCTCTGATAACTTCCCAGCTGGCATCCCAAAGGCAATACTGATTTGTTCTTCGCCCTGTAGCCAGCCGGCATCGTCTTCCTAAAACTCAAGCCTGATCGCATCACCCCCAGCTCAGCATCCTTCAATAACTGTCACGTATAAAAACCAGACTGCGTCACGAAGCCAACAAAGGGCCTCCTGCTGCTGCACCAGTCTCAATTCCTGGCACCAGCTACCCACTCACCACCCCGATCACAGCGAGCTGCAGGAGCACCCCAAATATGCCATATTTTTTTTTTTCCTTTCCAGATTTAAGGGTAAAGATTCAGCATACTGGCTCAGCAGCAGTCTACTAAGCTTCAAAACCTACTTCTACCACTCACCAGCTGAGGCGTGGGCAAGCTTCTGTGCCTCAGAGCACCATGGTTTCTGCTGCAACATGAAGGAGGTAATTAGACGTAGCTCACAGCTCAGCTCTACGGATCAAGTGAGAGAATGCACATACAGCCGTCCACACCATGAGTGGCTCATGCATTGGTACTGCAGGTCCCTCTTCTGAAGAGCTAAGCATGCATTCTACTTCATGCTGGGAACTCTGTTAACAGGTTTGGGGGGAGGCACCCACAAAGCACACATTCCAGTATAGACGGATATTTTGCTTCCAGATAGTCTGGAAATAAAAACTACCATGAAGAAAACTAAAGCAGGGCTAGCCAGGAGTGCTATTTTAGGCAAAGCAGGCAGGGAGGACTTTCTAGAGAATGTGGCCTTTGATCAGAGACATGAAGGAGACAAGAAGGTGAACCACAGGGACGTCCGGGGAGGAGAACTGAGGCGGGAAAGAGAGTAAAGCGAAGACAATGAGATGGAACGTGGCTGGCAAGTCTGGGGCGCGGCAGGCACACCAGCGAGGCTGAAGTCCTGTGTGCCTGGGTGAGTGTCAGAATGAAATCAGAGAAAGGCTGTGGTCAGGCAGGGCGTGCTGTGGTTTGAGGGCCAGGTTACGGATGCCGTTTTTATTCTACTGCTAGATACGATCCCTTAACCATTCTGGGAAATTTCAGCTCAATCTTCCAGACTGGGAGGGAAGCCCGCTGTCTCTGCTTTCAGGGCACACCTGGTACCTCCACTTGGGCACATACAATGGCAGCCCCCCAGCTCCACCGCCACACAGGGCCTAGTCATTCATCTCAGTATCCCCAGTGATTTGTGGGGTGCACACAAGCATGCAGGGGACAGGTCAACGAAGAATGAATCAACTTTCAAGAAAGAAATGAATCAGAAGACCCATGAAAAGAGCGGATGCCATAGTGAGATGGTTATACCACAGAAGATTCCGAAGACAGAGATGGAACAGAAGCGCATGTCTCCTGCCGTCATCGGGTTCGGATTTTCAGCTCGATCAGCAGTGAGGTTCAGAGACACTAGATGACTCTGCTAAAATTATTTTGTTTTATAATTTTCAAAATTCTTGCATGTATTATTTAAATCTGCCTCAAAAAGAACCCTATGTATTCTGATTTAAGTATCTCCATTTTCCAAATAAGAAAGTGGAGCTCTCCCCTCCCCCGCTCAAAACAAGCCGCTAATGGCAGGCTCAGTCCTGTAACTAGAAAGCCACGACCTATGAGGGGGGCCCTGCTGCTCCTATGGAAGAACACAGCTTCTTCAGACCAGAGAGTGTGGCAGAGGGTCAGAGCAGAACCAAGCTGAGGGGAGGCACAAACACCCCCGACAACAGACTGACAAGACAACCAAGACTTGTGCTGGGGGTGGGGTGGCGGGTGGCAGCAGGGAGGAGGGACCAAGAGGGAGATCATCACCAGGAAGTGAGTCCATCCTGCACTCACTAATCACACACGGAGACCGTGAGGACCACAAAACAAGCAGTGCTGCCAGGAGCTGCCAAGATGACTCAATTTACTCCAGAGTTACTAGCGGCGGTGTATAGTCTCCAAACCCCATTTTATTATATTGTATTTTCATCAACTTCTGATGCGTATGAAGCAGGACCATCTGTAGTATATAATGCAGATCAGCCATTGCACCTGTCCAATGTTCATGAACACTGTGCTCGGATCCAAGAGAGACTCTGTGTCTACTACCTATGGGATTCTGGAACATGCAAGTGGGGACTACGCTAAAGCTTTGTTACAGGATGAATTAAATGTCAGAACGCTGAAAACAATGAAGTGTTCTATGAAGATAAGAGTTAGTAAAAAATCTCCTCCCTGTATATCTGTGGATGGTGTTGTGTTCAAGTTGTGTGATATTTGGGGTGCCTGGTGGCTCAGTCAGTTAAACATCTGACCCTTCAATTTCTGCTCAGGTTATGATGTCAGGGCCCTGAGATCAGAGCCCCTAGTGGGCTCCATGGTGAGCACAGAGTCTGCTTGTCTTTCTCCCTCCCCCTTTGGCCCTCCCCCCTTAAATAAATAAATAAAATCTTTTTAAAAAAAATTATGTGATATTTTACTAAGTTTTTAATTTATTATAAAATGTTTATTGAAGCTCTTTTTCTACCGTCTAAATAACTATCAACACTTAAAACCAGAAATATACTCCACTCTACGTTCATATCTTAATGTTGCCTTTGAGTAAATACATCAGTTTGTGAATGTCATTGCAGAAAACAGTGAGACTTACATTTTTCCCCTGCCTGTAATGTGCCACAATTGCATGTGGCTAATAATCACTGTATTACCAACAGTCTGACAGGGATGTTATCCAGCAATACTATGTCTACATTTTTATTATGGTGATATCATAACAGTTGACAAGGAGAAGTTATAAGAGTTTGTGATCATAAAGAAATAAGGGAACAGTTACATCAAATTATCTGGAAAGCTAAAGGAAAGAAATGTATTTCCTCCCACTTGCTATGAGGATGACTGAGCCTATCATTTCTCTTCAACAGTATATACTGTAAGATAGCGAAGTTCCCTTGTCACAGTAGTCTTACGATCCCTGGCTTCAGTCTAGGATAACAAATGAACGATGTGAACGAATCACCATTTTTCTTCTTTCCCACACAAAATCATGAAAATATTTAGCACCACTTGCACCTCAGTGGGGGGAAACTTATAACCTGAGTATAAGTTTTAAAAGTTTATCATTCCTAGCTGAGCAATTTTCAAATTGCCGCCATTGTAGAATGACTTAAATGAAAATGACAAAGTCAAAGAAAATTGCACTTTGATGGGGAAGTAAAAGCCATGCCAGGAGTGAGCTGGAGGGGAACGGAATCCGATGTGTCAGCTCCAAATTGTGTTACGGTTGACAAATATTTACACAGCAACACCACAAGCCTAAAAGTACAACTGAACGTTAAAAAATCTGTCAGACAAGGTTACAAATGAATAAGGAAGCACATTTATGGAAAATTGCATGGCCCTCCTGTGCTGTTTCATCTTTAGAGGAACACAGAGCAGTGAAACCAAGTACAAAAGCACACATTACTCACTCACTCCAGCAAAAGGGGCTCTGCCTTAAGAAACCTCAACTCTGTACTGCCTTTCTTTCCAAAACACTACACTTGATCATTGACACTGCTCTAGGCACTATGGGTTAACACAAAATTAATAACTCCACGTAGGACAATCACAGCTTACTAATCTGAAAACATGATGGAAAGAAAATGTGCCCTTTAGTTTACAAGGTGTAAGGATTCTGACCATAACAACAGCTGCACGAATTGGATATACATATTTTTTAAAAAATCCATGGGACAGGGGGTCGCCATAAGATTAGGACAAAGGAATGTGCATCAAGTAAATATCAGGAAAGAAATGGTATGTCTAGCTAACACATCAGAATGTGGTCTTTAGTGTGAGCTTTGAAAGGCATAGTTTGCCCAAACACATGAACCCTGGACAGAAGCTCAATGTTTTGAAAAGTGGCTTTCATCCTCAAGATACACAGTTCAGATACAAATTTTATTGATTTTGAAGGAAATTTGAAGCATATAATGAAAAACGTGAGAAATATTTTGGTTCCGAATCATGCAACTGTATTTTTCTGTAAATGTTCTCAGCGCCCTCTTCTACATTCTAAGTTAACATTTACTTCAAAGTGGTTCTCCACAAGCTAAAGCTTACGTAGCTAATAATAATTTTATATATGGTGAAACTTCGACTAAAAACAATGTTCACTCTACCTAATATCTCAAAGGTAGTGCAGTTGCCTTGCTTGACCTCAGCTGGGAATGCGCATGTCCGAGAGCTAAAACCATCTGTCCCTGTGCAGCAAGTCCCATGAGTGACTGCGAAGGACAGGTGAACATGAACTTGGGAGCTGCAAATAAACTTAGCACGTAGACAAATTCACAAATATGGAATCTGCAAGTAATAAGGATTGACTATGTATCTAACAGGAGATACAAGACACTCCTATAAGGATTACATTTTCTAATTTTGTTTCTCTTCCCCTCTTCCCCCCTTCCTTTGTTCAACAGTATCCTGAATACTGTTTTTCCCAATCACTGTCTGCCACCTTTTCTTACCATCTTCAACATATTTGGTGGAGCAACCATCCAAAAGATACTGTATACAGCACATCACTTTGAAAGATCTTACCTACAAAGGCCTGGCCTTAAATGGATATTACTGGGTTGCGTAACAGTTAGAAGAGCCTGAACTATGTTAGATGAGGTTGAGTAAATAGAAAGTTGATAGAAAATCACTAGCTTCAATCCGAGATATAGGAGGTTATAATCATAAAAAGGTCAGGTCAGGAAGAGGCAGCCCAGAAGAAGAGATCGCACACGGCTGGCTTAAGTAGTATGTTATTAAAAATGTCAATTCTGTCAAATCCTGTCACATTGCTTATTGTTCAAGACAAACGTCTAGCAACTGGCCTTATTGTTCGAGACAAATGTCTAGCAACTGGCCTTAGAGGAAATTAATACCCTATCATAATCTACCCAAGCTATTGTTCAGCGGCAAGCAATGAGGGGAAAAGATTTCATTGTCTTGATAGCACTGTGTCCTGTGTATTGGTTTAGGACTTTCCTCTCTCTCTTTTGTTTTTCCTTCTTTTATAATGGAAGGGATAAGTAACAAGCAATTAAGAGACACTGTCCTATTTAAATATAACAATGCTTTCCCATCTCTTGAGAAAAACTGGAGTATTTTCATACCCTAACTATGGCACACTCATGTTTACTTCACTGATGAAGAAGACTATGCAAACTTCCTTTTACTTAGCTTTGGCATCAGTCTGATGTCCTATAGTATTACGCAGTCTTGTTATTTTAAAACTGATGCAAGCTTATTTACAATAAGTATAGGTTTATTTAGGTAATAAATACAGAGAAGTAAAATTCTGTTTTCTATAAGCCCTTAATCTGCTCCATTTCTTTCTCATAATAAACCTATGTAATACTATATACACATGTATCAAATATTAAAGCTGATCACATTACATAGTTTTGCATTGCTTCTTAACATGTAATGCATGAATGTTGTTCATTGTTACTAAACAGTCTTCCAAAATGGTTCACATTGCTTATGATGGGTTAATCATTTAAGCTTTTGTAACATTTATTACAAGTATTTTTAGAAGTATTTGTTTTTAATTTATTTTATTTGAGAGAGAGAGAGAGTCTCTTGCGCAGGGGGAGGGGCAGAAGGAGAGGGAGACAAGCAGACTCCCCACTGAGCTGATCCAGAGGTGGGGGGTGGGGAGGGAGGATTGTTCCCAGGCCCCTGAGATCATGACCTGAGCCAAAATCAGGAGTCAGACACTAAACTACTGAGCTACCTAGATGCCCCTAGTATTGTTATACTTTTTATAGATATCTATAGCTTATGTTAAATATTAGGCACGGATAGCCCATTGTTAGGGTAAGCCAGGATCAACAAACTCTGTAAAGGGATAACAGTAAGTAATTTTGGATTCCTGGGTCACCAGGTTTCCATCCCAACAACTCACCTCCACCATGGCAATGCCAAAGTTGAGATACACGTGCACAAATGTGAACGTTCTGTGTTCCAACAAAACTTTGCTGACAGATGCTAAAACTTGAATTTTATAAAATGTTCATGTCAAAATAGATTGGTTCCCCCACCCCAGCACCACTTAAAAATGTGAAAAATCATTCTCCACCCACAGACCATAAGAAAACAGGCAGTAGCTAGGTCTGGCCCACGGGCCATGGTTTGTAGATTCCTAGTGTAAGCCACAGTGCCAAGTGAGTCCAGTGCCCTAATCAGGATTTTAAGTTCCAGCAACTGGTCACCTCCCTTTCCAAGGAGAATCCCCTCCCTCCAGAGGAAGACGACCATCAGCATTTGAGCTCTCCTTACATCTGATTAACAGGAGCTATTTTCAATCATTTGAACCAGAATGAGTTTTCGTGGGTAAAATGAGTGGTATTCAGAGCCAGCTTACTCCAGTTTGAGCTCCTGCAGACCCTAAGGAAGGAATTACACACCAACCAGCAGGAAGGGCTGGTATTTAGCTACTCACATGGTTGTATCCGTGCATTTTAGCTAAAGATCAACCCTGTCTGATAGGATTCTATCTGATCTCATAGTTGGATACTCTTTTGTACCTGCTTGAGGATCAATGTTTGCTTTAGGAACGTCTGCAGGCATAGCAGACTTTGTTCTGAGCATCGCTTTCACTTTAGGCTGTTCTATTGATGTTATCAGGAAGGGGGAAAAAAAAAGAAAGAAAGAAAGAAAAAATTGAGCCTCAGCAACATGGTTTAATTTAATTTGCGAAAGTCTGATCCCAGTTCACAGTCCTTCGAAAGTTACTTGCTGATGTTCTCCTATGCGGCACGAATAGCTGGGAACGTAAGAGTGGTCCCTGCCTTGTTATTAGAGAAGAGGGAATAAAAAATAAGCAATTAGAATGCACCGAGAATGCTCTTCTATTTTATAAGATGGTAACAACGTACTGTGATAATCATGTGGCAGGCACTGTCCTCAGTGCATGACGTATCTCAACCCATTTAAAACCTCAACTTTATCAGATAAGTCATCTCTGATATGATTCCCTCCTTTTAAGTGAGGAAACTGAGCAACAGAGGGATTACAGAATCTCTTGATGTGCTCTAATCTTAAAGTGGTAGTTTGGGGTTCTACCGCGTAATTTGAAGCCGAGTTTGTGCTCTTAATCTCTGTACTTTTCGAGTGTGGTGGAGCAGTTTTGGGGTGGGGCGAGGGGGTGACTTGCTGGGCTGCCAGGGAAGGCCTCTCCCAGGAGGGATAACTTAACTGAAGCCTGGGGAGGCAATCACCCATGACAAAAAGGCAAGCATTCCAAACAGAGCTCTTCTGACAGCCTGAGTCTGGAAGGCCACTTCTCTTTTCCTGGAAAGAAGGGAAGCTGACATGACTGGGACTCGGAAAGCCATGGTTAGGAACTCGCCTTTTATTCTAAGACAATGGAAAGTCACGGCAAGGTTGAAAGCAGGAGACATACAGGTCAGATTTTATTTTTAAATGCCTCTTGGTTGCTACATATCAATTGATCATAAGGGGCGCCTGGGTTGTTCAGTGAGCTAAGCCTCTGCCTTCGGCTCAGGTCGTGGTCTCAGGGTCTGGAATTGAGCCCCACATCGGGCTCTCTGCTCAGCGGGGAGCCTGCTTCCCCTTCTCTCTCTGCCTGCCTCTCTGCCTACTTGTGATCTCTGTCTCTCTCTGTCAAATAAGTAAAATAAAAATCTTTGAAAAAAAAAGAAAGAAATTGATCATGAGGGTTGGGGAGGAGAGTGTAAAAGGTGAGGTGAGCCAGGGGTTGCTGAAGATCAGAAACAAGAGTTTAAACCAGGGTAAATGCTGAGGTTAGAAAGAAAGAAACCACCACAATGTATTTAAGAAAGTTTAAAAGCTCCCAAGCAATGCTCCTCAACCGAACCCTCCATGAAATCTACTTGATGCTGAGGATAAATAATTGTATTTCTCATATTAAAGTAATGCATTATTCTAAACTAAATTACACACTTGCTTTTTGTCTTGAGGTTACACCTCTCTCTCCACAGAGCACTGGAAATGAATAAGGGACTGGATTTTAATACGAACAAATTCCTCTTTCTTATCCTACTGAGCCAGACATAAATTCATTTAAAACATCACAAAAACAATGGAGCTAGTATCCCAATAAAGCTTAAAATAAGAACTGTCAGATATAATCTATTATGCAGATTATTTATTTTTGGAAAACTGAAGCTTTAGAGAATTTATAAATATATTCTATCATTTATTCTAAACTATAAATGTTATAATTATTCAAGCATAATTTATAACAATAGATATATTTCCCATCTTTTATCCTTTGCCACAGTATTATTCTGTGCTATTATAAAATGCGATTAAAATATATTACAATTGATGCTTTAGTTAACTACATATATGTCTGTGTGTTTATAGATATATAATATGCATGTACATAATTATAACTTGCTAGCTAGCTAATTATTCTTTTACTTTTTATTTTTTAAGACCTAATTTTTTTTGGAAGTGGTTTTAGACTTACAACAAAGTAGGGGCCCACAGACGTACCATGACCCCACTGCCCCCACACATGCAGAGCTTCCTTCATTGTCAACATCACTCACCAAGATGGAACATTTTTTTTCTGCCAAATATGGACCTACACTGACATGTCATAAGCACGCAAACTCTATAGTTTGCACTAAATAGTTGACCCTTGGGTTTTTATTCATTGTAATATTATCACACAAAGTATTTTTCACTACCCTAAAGAGCCTCTGCGCTCTGACTAGTTAACTCTCCCTGACCTCTGGCCCAGACAAACACTGAACTTTTTACTGTCCACACAGTTTCACTTTTTCCAGAATGTTACCTAGTTAAATCATACGGTAGGTAGCCTTTCAGGCTGGCTTCTTTCACTTAGTAATATTAAATTTCCTCCATGTCTTTTTAAAGCTTGATAACTCAGTTCTTTTTTTGGTGCTGAATGAGATTCCATTGTCTGGATGAATCACCGTCCATTTGTCCATTCACCTACTGAAGGACAGCTTGGTTGCTTCCAAGTGTTGGCCAATTATGACTAAAGCTGCTATAAACATCCATGTGCAGTTTTCTGTCAGGACTTAAGTTTTCAGCTCTTTTGGAGAAATACCAGGGAGTGTGATTGCTGGATCCTATGGTAAGAGTATCTTTAGTTTAGTAAAGAAACACCAAAATGTATTCCAAAGTGGCAGCACCATTTTGGATTCCCACCAACAATGCCTGAGGACTCCTCAGACATTGACATCCCTGTCAGCTTTGTCAGGGTTCCAGAACCAGGGCAATACAGTGGGGTGTTAGTGGCATATGAGCTTTCCTGATGACACAAGAAGTGCTGCGTCTTTTCATATGTTTATATTCTGTGTACATATTTTCTTTGTGTGAGAAACGGGTGTCTGTTAAGGTCTTTGGTGCACTTTTTAAGGATTGTTTGTTCTCTTATTGTTGAGTTTTAAGAGTTCTTTATGTATTTTGGGTAACAGTCCTTTATCATGATGTGTTTTTCACAAATATTTTCTCCCAGTCTATGGCCGGTCTTCAAATTCTTTTTTTTTTTTTTTTAAGATTTTATTTATTTATTTGACAGACAGAGATCACAAGTAGGTAGAGAGGCAGCAGAGAGAGAGAGAGGAAGGGAAGCAGGCTCCTTGCTGAGCAGAGAGCCCGATGCGGGGCTCGATCCCAGGACTCTGAGACCATAACCTGAGCCAAAGGCAGAGGCTTAACCCACTGAGCCATCCAGGCACCCCTTCAAATTCTTTTGATATTGTCCTTTGTAGAGCAGAAGTTTTAAGTTTTAATGAAGTCCACCCGATCAATGATTTCTTTTATGGATCATGTCTTTGGTTTTGTATCTTAAAAGACATTGTATACCCAAGGTCATATAGGTTTTCTCCTACATTATCTTCTAGGAGTTTTATAGTTTTGCATTTTATATGTAGGTCTATAACCCATTTTAAGTTGCTTTTTGCAACTTAAGGGTGTAAGGCTGGTATCTAGATTTACCTTTTTGCATGCATGCCCAATTGTTCCAGTGCCATTTGTCGACGAGACGGTCTTTGTGATCCCTTTATTCCTTTGCCAAAGATCAATTGACTGCATTTATGAGGATGTAGTTCTGGACTCTCTATCCTGTTCCATTGATCTACTTGTCTATTTTTTTCATCAACACCACACCACCTTGATTACTGCAGTTTTATAGTGAGTCTTGAGGTCTAAGTTTGTCCCTTAGTATTGTGTTGGCTATTCTTGTCTTTTGCATCTCCATACAAACTTTAGAATCATTTCATTGATATCCACAAAATGACTTGTTGGGATTTCGATGGAGATTGCACTGGATCTACACATCAATTTGGGAAGAACTGACCTCTAAATGATACTGAGTTTTCCTATCCATAGACATGTAACATCTCTCCATTTATTTAGTCCTTCTCTGATTTTGTTCATTAGTTTGTAGTTTTCCTCATAGAGATCCTGTACCTATTTTCTTAGAATTATACCTAAGTCTTTTGTTTTTCCCTGATGCTAATGTGCATGGTATTGTGTTTTCAATATCAAAGTCCACATGTTTATTGTTAATATATAGGAAAGCAACTGATGTTTGTATATTAATTTTTGTATGCTGCAATTCTGCTATAATCACTTATTAGTTTCAGAACATTTCTGTAAACTCATTTGGATTTTCTATATAGATGACCATGTCATCCCTGAATAAAGACAGTTCTGTCTTTCCCTTCCCAATCTGTAACCCTCATATTTTCTTTTCTTGATTTATTGCATTAGCAAGAAATTCCAACATGATATTGAAACTGACTTTTCTACCTATATTGATATTATCATGGAGCTTTTCTTTTTTAGCCCGTTGACATGATAAATTACATTAATTTATTTTTAAATATTGATTGAACCAGCTTTGCATACTTAGTCATGGTCTGTAATTCTTATAAACATTTTGGGATGCAATTTGCTAATATTTTGTTGAGAATTTTTGCATCTATGTTCATGAGAGATACTGGTCTGCAGTTTTCTTGGAATGTCTTTGTCTGGTTATGGCATCTGTGTAATGCTGGCCTAATAGAATGATTTAGAAAGTATTGCATCTGCTTCCATCCTCTGGAAGAGATTGTAGAGAATGACTATAAATTTTTCCTTAAGAGTTTGGTGGAACTCACCAATGAGCTCTTATAGGCTCAGGACTTTCTTTTATGGAATGCTCTTAGTTATTGATTGACTTCTTTAATAGACATATGCCTATTCAGATCACCTCTCTCATCTGTGCGAGTTTTAGCAGACTGTGTGTCATTTCAACCGAGTTATCAAATTTGTCGGCATCAAGTTGTTCATAGTATTCCTTTACAATCCTTTCAATTTCCAGGGGCTCTATAGTGATATCTCTTCTTTCATTTTTGTTATTAGTCATTCATGTCTTCTCTCTTTTTATTTTAGCCTGACTAGAGGTTTATCCATTTTATTGGTCTTTCAAAGAACTAGTTTTTGGTTCACTAATTTTCTCTATTCATTTCCCATTTTTAATTTCATTGATTACTGTTCTAATTCTTATTATTCTTTTACTTCTGCTTACTTTTGATTTATTTTGATCTTCTTACTTTAGAAACTTAATTTATTTTAGATCCCTATATGCATAATATACATATATGCATAGTAGATGCATATAATGTTGTAAATTTCCCTCTAAGTACTACTTTCATGGCGTCCCATTAAATACAGCACATTGTCTTCATTTTCATTTATAGTTCATTTAGTTAAAATTTTAGTTAAAAATATTTAAAATTTTCTTGAGATTTATTTTTTGACCCACTCGTAATTTAGAAGTATATAATTGTTCTTTTAAAAAGAGAGCAATCTTTTTAAGGTTGGCACTAATTGATGTCAATATTTGTTAAATGAGTGAGTATCTGTGGAACAGTTTGTTCCATTCAATCATAATATTAAGCGCTGAGACAGCAGGGTCAGGTTTATAGTTCAGAAACATCACTGCCATTCTGTGGATACTTTAGAACAAATCAAAGTAGAGGACAAGAACCCACTGAAAAACAACGTGGAGAATAAGGAGTCACAGAAGCATGAACTAAGTGGAGGTAGGGATGGAGGAGGGCAGATGTTAAAGATGTAAGAAGGACGAATCAGTAATGTAGCACTGTGTGAAATGAAGGAACAAGTGTGGCATGGCCCTGGGCCTTCTGCTTGAGAATCAGGAGGATGTCTGAGTCATCTAAGGACTTAAAGTGAGGACAAGAGGAGGTTGGGGACAAGGGAGAAATGAGATTAGTTACAGGTGTGCTAAGTTTAAGATGTTCTTAGAGCATGAGCAGTTGAGTGAAAAAGTCTAAATCACTGAAGAGTATTGGGTCACACTTGCAAATTTTCAGCAATGTAAGTGAAAACAGGGAGAAAGGTAACATTCTTCAAAGATACAATGAGAAGGACAGAAAAGGGCCAAGATGAAAGAACAAAACGAGAAGGAGGAGTCTCCAAAAAATACTTTGGACCACTTCCTCTTCCTCTTATTGCTATCTCTTTAAATTCTTGCCACATGGACATATGAATAGTCCATGAGCTTCTTCCCAAAAATGAAAATACTTGCTTAAGGAAATTTTAATTGTTTTTTTTTTTTGCAAAATTACAAATTATAATGGTGAGCACGAAGTGAGCACAACACACCAGACTATAAATTTAATCACATTCCTAGAGTGGTTTTCCCTTGTGGTACAACCTCGTTCTTCAGAGCAGCAGAGGCAGTTGAGTGCTTTGTAGAAGCTCCATTTTTACTGGTCCTGGAGGCTTTGTCCAAATCCAAATCACACAGGTGTTGGGTTTTAAAATGTGTGTGTGTGTGTGTGTGTGTGTGTTTAACATCATACCAATATCTACTGAAAGTTAAGTTCTGATTCAAAGATTTAGTTTTTTAAAAGGATGTCCCCGTGACCTTAGGAGATTACTGTTATGGGATGAATGACATAAAAAGCCAAACCTCTGGTTTAGTAAATGTACCTGGAAGACCACCCATGGTGAAAATACACCACACGGTGAACGCTCATTTGTGAGCTTTCAGTGTGCACTCCACAGCTGCGTTCTGTGGCATCCTCTTGGACTGGCATTGTTTTTCCTGTCACCTATCCACTCACTGGGGCCAAAGGTCAACAAAGTTGAAGATTATTTTCAGATCTCAGGAATTCTAGAAAATCCAACAGTGCCAGAAAGATGAAGAAAAGAAGATCCCAAAATAGAGTCCAGTTGAACAACTGAGCTAAAGACAGAGAAACAAGTGATCTACTTGAAATGAGAGGGTCAGGGCTGTGTTGTAAACTTATTCTGCTTAGAGAATACTTAAGAAGTTGGTGAAAACAGAATCTGCAAATTCAGCATTACTCTAAAAAGATCTTTGTTTCACAGATGTCATACATTACCAAATGGCAGTTGTTTTATTAAACAAATATTCATTTTGGATAAATATTCTGTGATGACCTGAGACCATTCTGCACTGGATAATCTTCTGTGGTGTCTAACTAAATTGTCCAAAATCTGAAAGAGGGCTTTTAAAAAAATCAGGGGGCCCCAGGTAAAGATTTCTCCTTTTTGTGTGAAGGTACAGCAGACTTTCTGAGTTTCCATTTCTTTAAGAGGAACTAAGATATCATGAGGAAATCTCCTAAGAGGAGCCCCCAGGACAATGACAACATCTAGGAACCTTCCATGTAAAGAATTCCATCATCACTGGATATCAGAGACAATGGCTACATTTCAGCCAGTATGCTGGATAGATACAGGGAACTGATAGCCAACCATGCAAGATAAAAATTGTAAAGTATAGATAAATCCAAACTAAACTTTATAGACAGCCCAATGATAATATCAAAATCAGTCAACAGACATCTTGCACAAAGTGATTATACAAATATCTCAATGAATTTTTATGTATTGGATACATATCTTTATTTAACTTTGAGCTGAACTGTTGAAACTACGCTAGGAAATAAAGAATTATTATTGGTAAGTTTTATATATGACTGTATATAAATCCTTAAGATATATGACCATAAGTATTTGTTATCTGCATAATTTTTCATCCGAGATGTAAAAATAATGATGAGAAAATATTTAATGATTTTATCATTAAAGGGTTATGCTGGGTTATGCTGCAATCAAAATACCCTAGAAATTTTAATGGCTTAACTCCACAAGAGTTTAATGAGAATTAATTTTGCAGTGCCCTCTCACTGGGTCTCTAGTAATGGCAACATGACACAAGCAAAGCTCTTTGGCTGTTGGGTTTGTCCTCTCTTGAGCCTCAACATTGTGTGAGTATAAGCAAGGACCAGCCTACAGAATAATAAAACACAGTGAGTGGAACCTGGGTGCCCAGTTGCCCCGGGTGACATCGAGCTGCACCCAAACATGTGCCTGCATACAATAGCAATCAGCAGAACTGAGCTAACCACCTCAGTGCTGTAGACAATAAATGCTTCACTGAGATTTTGTGGTCGTTGTTACACAGGGTTACTGCGGTAATGGGTAATTAATACAGTTATCAACCCCTGATATCTGACTGTAGTTTCTAGTTGATTTCCCTGTTTTGAAGGACACTATTTAAAATCAAGCCTACAATAGATGCCAGCTCCCCCAATCCACAGCCCCAGAATCACACAGAACACATGACGGAAGTGTTCAGAGAGTACGTGTTTCATTGTGTTTCCTGCCAACAAAAAGGCGCATGTCAAGGCCAGTCATTCTTCTTGACCCACTTCTGTTCTTTCCCACATCATGTAGTGCTACTGACCCACTCGAAGTGCCCGTCTTCTCTTCCTCCTTCTACACACAACTGCAACGGCACGGACAGGATGTCACCATCCCTCAACCAGTTTCCAAAGCTCAGAGACTGCTTCATTGGGTCATGGGGGTAGAAATCTCAGGGGAAGGCCTTGTCTGGCTTTTTTGCCTAGATGTGAATGCACTCCCTTTAGATGGGGGAACTTCCATTCTGTACTCTTCCAGAAAAATGGGGTTGTTAACTCAGTTTCTTTCTCTCTACTCAGAGGTACTGAGTTCCTCCTTTTCATGGGATGTTTCCTCCATTGCTCCTGGCTCTCATCTCTGCAGATACAAACCAGTCCTGACTACAGGACCCCACACTGGGCCAAAGAGCCAAGTGCCTTATTTAACGTGGAGAAGAGCCTCAGTACCTGATCATGTCGACTTTGGTAATCAGTTTCCCTGACACACAGATGCTTCAATGTTAGCTCCCCAAAACATGGCAATAGGAGAAACTTGAACTAGGAAATTCTAGGATAAAGCATTCAGGAACCACAAGAGCAAATTCCTATAGGTTCAGGTAGGTAAAGCACACTAACACACAGTGGGCTGGTTGGAACTGGAATTACATAAAATCCACAAGCTCCATTCAAAGTGGTAAGAGCTAAAAAGCTCTAGTCAATCCTTCCCAAGAATAATGTGGTTTGACACTTACAAATTTTCCAAAGAAATAAAAAATATGTAATTGGTAACCATTTTTTGTTTGTTTGTTTTAATCTTAACATGGTCCAAACAAAGTTTATAATCAGGCTACAGTTTTGGTAACTTTGAGTCTGGAGATGGCAACCATTGAGGTCTGATTTACTTGGTGCATTTTTTCACCAGGAAAACAGTGTCTTTACAATCAGGAAATCTATGAGGTACCTGAACCACGCTATTTACTGAGAGCAACATACTCCCATCTTGCCCTTAAATGGGTTTTGTAAAGTAAGAGTGCAACCCGGAGGCACTCACAGGCTACACAGGCAAATCTGTGTTGTCTCTGTAGATTGACATCTACTACCAACATCAAGTGTATCCTGAAATAATATATTAATTTTCATTCTAATGTTTATTAAGAAAATGCTATACTTGAGGTATTCCTCTACTTGTCTCAAGGATTTAGAGTGAAAGAAAACATCATCTCTACTACTATCATCAAGGAGCAGACAGATAATTTCATAGGAGTATTGAATGAATGAATGAATGAATGAATGAATGAATGACTTAATTAATATGACATTCAGTCTTTCAGGTCTAATACAGGCAATTTTTTAAAGGACTGGAATCAATCATTTATCTGCACATCTAGTGTATTTGCCAAAGAATAAAAATTTGGAATAAATATGCAAAATACACATTGCTCATCAGAACCAAGTGTCTGTTCAGAACCAATGAGTAACTGAGATACTTAAGAAGCAGCAAAGGACGATTATTCTCAAGGGAGAAAATTAAAAGAATTATATCTTGTCTAAGGGGTTGTCATAGAATCTTAAAAGGCAATATAGTGTCTTAGTACATGTACTGGCCTCTTCATCTCAAGGCATCCCTAGGCCACAGTCCCCCAATTTTTGCATCTTTCATGAGGAAGATATAAAAGGAGAAAGGAAATGACTTTTGAATCAGAAATTTGAACATGCTGTTTTAATAGCAAAGACTAGGAGACTAGATGTAGTCAAACTCCTTTGAAATTAATTATCTAAGAAGCCTCAATAGTGCTTCTCCTATCAATCTTGTTCGGGCTTGACCTCAAAGGACCACCAACAAAGGTGTGAAGACAGCTCACACTTCAGAACAATTCCATACATGGCCTTGGCTGACATTCACTTCATGAAGATTAATTAAGAAGTCTTCTCAGAGTACAGATGCCTACCTAATGAGAACTAAAGTGACACATACCATTTTTCACTCAGGTCAAGAGACAGATGACAGAGAATAGCAGATGGTTAACTTTAACATGGACCTGAGGAAAATATGAGTGAGTGCCTCTGCGTCCTCCCTTGGTAGGAAGTTGGAGACGCTTCAGTCACACAGAGGGATTCTGGACCAGGCCGTGAGCATCAGGATACAGATCAAATTCTGGTTCCCAGACAACAGCAAACATTAGTGGGGGTCATTTACGTTTGGAACTGAATGTGTTGCTCCTAAAGGAGTCCATTCATATTAGCTCTAATGGATGTAACCTTTAATCCAAATGCACTTAAGCTCACACTGAAACAAATATATATTCAGCTTGTTCCTTTGGCGACCTTCTATCCAGCCTGACTACGATATGGATCTTGGTGGCTTAAGCTGAGGCTCAGAGTTAGGAAAAGGAGGAAAGCTGCCTAATAAAAATATATTTATTTACTTGGCTCCTTTTCTGTGAAACCTGCTGAAAATGAAAGGAAACAATTAATATAACCACATGTAACAAAAAGAGAAAATTTCATAAAAATGCAAACCTAATGAAACTCAACATAGGATACCCAAACCCAACGTGTTTCTCTCCAGAGCTAGCTCAGCAAAAGGTAGCTTTCTCTGGAATTAAGTGAGAGAATCTTCAGTGTATCACTGAATGGTCCATTTTCTGCAATTAAACTAGAGACATTGTCTCGAGATGAAGCTAGACGGGAGAAGAGAGAAAAGAGCTGCGAGCATTTGAAAAGTTGAAATTTGTCATTGGTACAGGAATAAATTGTCCCCAGATAGCCAATCGGTGCCTACGAGAAGCAAATACCACACTACCCCTCTGCCAGGATGCTGGGTTCCTTAGCCTCCCATCCAAGGATGATACAGATTGCATATGGAGAATGTATCTGAGTGGTATTCTGGCCAAAACTACTTCCATCACCCAGTGCCATTCTTGAGCTAAACATGGGTCAGACTCTATCCAAAGAAAATAATTATTAGACAAAGAAAAGATGAAGCAATATAAAATGAAAATGCAAAAGGCAGAGGAGAGAAACAATTCAGTAAGCTCCAAAACCATATGTAGCCAGATCCCATTTGTGTAAAAATATATGCATATGTGGGCATATAAAAATAGTAATATTTGGGATGAGACATCTGAAAATCTAACCAGTACATATCTGAGCTGTGAGACAGAAAAAGAAATGTGAAGCTTCTACTCTTTACTTTTTAATTGATCTAGGTACATTCTGATTCTCTTGAAATACCTTTTTTTTTTTTAAAAAAAAAGTCTGAGTTGAGGTTGTCTCCAGAGAGAGTAGACGTCTCTCCAGGCAAACAGTGAAATGAGGTGTCAAACTTGAAACTTGACTCTATTCATCCCCTGTTAAACCCTCATCCTCTGTGCTCGGCACTTCCCTCCTCCTGACACAGCTCCCAGTCCCACCTTTCCCCATTTCCCAACAACTTCCACCATGCCCAGAACTGATTCTCTAGGGTAACCAGTGAACCCCTCGCTCTTCTCCCTGTGACTGTAATCAACAGACTTTAGGGTGCCGACAATGATGTCTGTCTCCCCGTGTCCACACTTTTATGTAATCCTCCCCTGTTGAGCATGGGCAGAACCTGTGACTTATTTCTAAGCAAAAGTATATGGCAAAGTAAAGCCATGTCCCACTACATTATTTAAGAGTCTACCTTACTAACAGTTTCACTTGAGATACCGCTGGCTGGCTTGATGAGATAAGCAGCTGAAATGGGGCAGCCCACGTGGCTAGAGACTGAAATCTCAAGAATCCATGGGTAGGCTCTGATTGCTGAGATCAGCCTCCAGCCTCGAACCAGTAAGTAGGCTGGGCCCTCAGACTCACAGGTGCAAGGAAATGAATTCTGCTATAACGTGACTGAACATAAAAGCAGGTTCTTCCTCAGTTGAGCCTTCAGATGAGAGCCCAAATCAGCCCCCACTCTGATTGCAGCAACGTAGAATCCTGAGCAGAGGACCCCGCTAACCTTCATCCAGACTTGTGACCCACAGAAACTGGGAAATCATGTGTGTGTTCAAAAACAAAATAAAAATGAAACCCTAAAACCATGTCCATTCGTGTGACTTGCGTCTTGGTGGTAAATCATAGGCAGCTGAGGGAATGGGGATGCGAAGGGTTTCTCAAGACCTGTGTTCTCCAAACATGTTTCAGAAGTTATGTTGACGGAGGTAAAATTTGCATTCAGTTAAATTCACCCTTCTTAGTATAAAACTTAAGAAATTTTTGACAAAATCCATCTTTCTTAGGTATAAGATTTTAAAATTTTCGACAAAGGTAGAGTTGTATATGTACCACCACAATCAAGATACAGAATGCTTTTCTTCCTCCAAAGAGTATCTTCCTGCCCATTTGTCACATCCCCTCCTGACTCCCAGATATCCACAAATATGATTTTTGTCCATAGTTTTGTCTTTTTGTGCATGTCTTATAAGTGGAATCCTATACTATGTAGCTTTGTAAGTGTGTCTTCTTTCACTAATGCTTTTGAGGTTCATCCAGTTGCTGCATGGATGGATGATTAGGTCTTGTTTTTTTTCTGAATGTGCTCACCGGGGATGGCACTAGAATAAGAAGGTAAAAAGTAGGCATCCCATCACGGTCACTTGTGACAACTCGTGACTTCAGAAACAGATCAGGCCTGCTAGACTTTTCCTCCTCTTGATGTATATACACCCAATGAAGTCCCGCAGAAAATCTCCCTGTCCCCACACAGGAGGGAGGATGGCCCCCCTCTCATTTCTGCCTTCTTAATCTCCAGAAAGCGATCCAGCTGGTAAAAACCTCCAACAAATTCAAAGTATAGATGAAAAGGAATCTAGAAAAGGTATTTTTAAGTTTTCATTCTCTGTAGTCCAGCAGGATATCCCTTTCTCTTTTCTTTACGTCCACCTCAAATGTGGGCCACTGCCCCAAACCGGGAACAAAGGGCAGGTGACTTCCACTGTATATACTAAATGGCAGAAGTTCAATTACTTTTAATCCACAGGATCTGAACCTTGGGACCTTGTTGGAGGGCAAAAGTTGCACTCTTGCTGGCACTGACAGTCCCCACCCTGTGAGCTGGCTGGAGTGTCAAAGTTCTAGGCCTGTCCAGGGATTAAGAAACGAAAACACCACCAGCCTCCAGCCGAACAGGTGAGACCTGACTGCAGGGCCCCCTGGTGCTCTAGATGTTGCACCAGAGGCTCTGCAGGTGTGAGCAGGTGCCAGTGCGCCCACATCGCAGGCTGCAGCAGATGCTCTCAACATTCCTCCGTCCATCTGCAGGAGCCCCAGAGCCTCGGCCCTGCAGTAGCTACCGAGCTCTGATACAAGCTGTTGTTAGCAGGGAGCTCTGGCAAGAGAACTGGTCAGATCAGCAAGTTCCTCTCCACAGCGGAAAAACAACTTGAAGCTCATCTCTGTTGAAGGCACAGGCTAACGGTGGAACTACAGGGTTGACAACGTCCATCAGTGGACATGCACACAATGGAATGTTATTCAGTAATGAGAAGTAAGGAAACCCTGCCCTTTGCAACAACATGGACTTTCAGGACATGATGCTACAGGAAATAAGCCAAAGAAAGACAAGTGCTTCATGATATTACTTATACGTGGAATTAAAAACAAACAAACAAATAAATACTTCTAACTCATAGAAACAAGAGAGTGGAGAAGTTACCAAAGGCGTGGAGGTGGGGGGAAAAAGAGGTTGGTAAGAGAACATAAATTTTCAGATAAAAGATATATAATGCCTAAGACCTAGTGTAAAACACAGTGAGTACAGTCGGTCGCACTGCTTAAAAGGGGGACAAATACTGGAATCTGAATTTCAGTCTGTCAGTTAGGAGTTCTGTGATTTGTTTATGGGCACATCATTTAACATGTCTGAGTCACAGTTTTTATTTTATTTTATTTTACATATTTTATTCATTTCCTTGAGAGAAAAAGAGAGAGAGTGAGCAAGGGCATGAGAGACAGCATGAGCAAGGGAAGGGTAGACGGAGAGGGAGAAGCAGACTCCCTGCTGAGCAGAGAGCCTGAAGGGGGCTCCATCCCAGGACCTCATGACCTGAGCGAAAGGCAGACACTGAACCGTCTGAGCCACCCAGCCACCTCTGAGTCAGTTTTTTTTTTTTTAATATTTTATTTATTTATTTGACAGAGAGAGAGAGAGATCACAAGTAGGCAGAGAGGCAGGCAGAGACGGGGGTGGGGGGTGGGGAAGCAGGCTCCCCACTGAGCAGAGAGCCCCATGCGGGGCTCGATCCCAGGACCCTGAGATCATGACCTGAGCTGAAGGCAGAGGCTTTACCCCACTGAGCCACCCAGGCACCCCTCTGAGTCAGTTTTTAATTTGGAAAATGGATATAAGGCTAATGTGAGGACATAAGGAGTCAATTTATGGGAAATAACTTCGTAAACTTCAAAGCTTATTACAAAACTTACCAACTGTTTTGCTAAGCGTGGAAGTTATAAATGTTGGTACAAAATAATTAAAGAAAATAATTTTTCCGCCTTTATACAACATCACAATTTATTGTTTATATTTTTATATTAACAGATCTATATGAACAAAAGTGAGTTAGAGTTTTAATATAATATAATATTTCTAAATTCAGAGCTAGAACTTCTGGATCCTCATCCTCTGCATAATATGAATTAATTTCTTACTGAAAATGAGTCATCATGTGATTAAATGATTCAGCTACGATCACTTTGGCCTTGACTCTCCAAGAAAAGAGAAGTAGACAATCATAGGCACTTTGAAGTAAATAAACTATTAAGGAGGAGGGGAAAATAAAAAGACAGAAATAAATATTTCTAAGAACTTTCTAACTCTAAACTTCTGTATTTCGCTAGAAGGACATTAATTATGACACTAAATCATAACTCATAAATGTCCAGAGGAAATATATTAACTATTAAAAATATGTTTTAAAAGGTGATTTTTTGTTTTGTTTAGTTTAACCTTAGCTGTGTAGATTCATCAGCGGTAAAATGTGAAAACAGCAAGTGGAACATAATCGGCTGTATTTCATTTTTAGAATAATATAAAATGTGCTCCACTTATTAAGGAAGGAAAGCCATTAAACATTACCAAAGGAGGCGGAAAAGGTCTCCCACAGTGAGAGGCTTTAAGAAAAGATTACATCCTGCTGCAAGGGTTTAATTGTGGCTCTCCCCAGACATCACAGAGATTTGAGTATTTCTAATAATTACAACACTCACATGACTCTTATTCACTTACTGTTGTATTTGCTAGGATGTGTACATCCATACAATCTGAGTAACAATGTCTAAAAGCTAGAGGCTTATTTTTCTTGCATGACGAGTCTGGAGGAGTTTGGTCCCGGTGTGGCTGTGGTGTGGCTCAAGGATGCTCAAGAACCAGGCTCCTTCTTTCCTGATGCTTCCCCATCCTATCCTGGCCAGCTAAGCCAGTACCATGAGCGGCTAGTGTAGTTCAAGGCATTGGTCCACATTTGAGGTGGGGATGATGGGGGAAGGGCAGGGCATCCACCATTTTCAGGAGAGCAAGAACTGTCTCAAAAAGCTTAGGAGGTTTCTGCTCTTCTCGGCCAGATCTGTGCCTCAGTGCACACGTGCCTACAGAAGAGGCTGGAAGGTAAAATTTAGCTTTCCTGTTTTTATAGCAGAAGTGGGGAAGGGAGAAGGTGGTCGAACCTGGCCGGTCTGCAGTGTCTGGAGGAGACTTTACAAGTTCAAAGTGCTTTTAGAGTCACTACTCTTTAAGGACATCAGCAGTTGGAGATAACTCCCAGGCCCAGTTATACAGAGACGTGAATTACCTCTTACTCAACGATTACTGATGCTGGGAAAATTCTCAGCCACACTGTGACATACTATGTGTGTTTCTTAGTACAATTTAATCATGTAAAAGCCTCTCTTCTCTCTGATCTGCTAAGATGCTTGTCAAAGCGTCAGATAAAATAGGATGATGAACTAATACTGTCTTCTAAAATTGTACACAATAATGCCAAGCACTTTCTGAGTGATTTTAATTTATTTTTTTCCTGCTTACTAAGAACGTACGGTGAACTGCAGAAATGAGTACAAAGTTAAAAGTTATGCAGAAAGCAAAAAATCACAGCACAAGGAGAGTTGCTCCCATCATGTCTGAAACGGTAGACAAAGTATTCAGGTCATGCAAAAAGAATGCAAATAATGTTGTAAGAATAAGATGGACTATTTTTAATGCAGAAACTTTTTGTAAAGAACTAATATTTTAATATTTAAACTCATATTTTGTTAGTTAAAGCATCCTATAATGAAACTGTCATCTATATTTTAAAAATAATAAATATGCTCATTTCAATGAAATTAAGTGGAGATACCAAAAAAAAACATATTGATAGATTATTACCAAGAGGTTATTTATGAAAACGCCTGTAGTGTTTCACTCAATATCCATGAGGGCTACGTATTCTGTGACATACGGAATATAAAAACATTTTCGTTTTAGGGATTTAGCTAAACCCATAGGGATCTTGCTCTTCGGTTAAGAGGAAGAGATACACAGATAATTCTGATACCCTTCAGAAAGTGCTAAGGGTCCCAAGAGAGGTGTAGGCAAATGAAAGATGATTATTCCTTGGGGAGACTTTACAGATGCAGGAACAATTAATTTGGATCCTGAATTGTTTTGCTTTGTCTCCGTTTCCTAAATCACATGAAGGTTTAACCCAGAAGGATGCCCTAGCTCCTGCCTGTGACTGTCCACATCCAACCCGTGAGCAAATCCTGATGCCTTCAGCTCTCCCATATCCCTCTCCATTCCCCGGGCTACTTTCTTCGGTTAGGCTCTCATTTTCTCTCTGTTGGAGCTTTGTGAAAGCTCTTAACCTCTTGACATGATTCTCAACAAAGCTGCTCGGGCCATTGTTTTCCTAAAGGATAATCTGATTATAGAATCTCCCTGCTTTAAAACCAATGACCACCACCATCACCACCATATCACCACTTCTAAATGTGATTTTTCACTGCAAAACAGAATCAAAACTCCTGTTTGAACTCACTTTCTTTCTCTATTACTAGGGAAGTAGCCCAGTTTTCAGTTGGAGTGATCGAAAGGATGGCCCAGAAGACTAAGACACAAAAATGGGTGAGTGGAGATCCCAAGCCCTCTATCACTGGGTGAGTAGATCTTCCTGGTCCTCATGCAGTTCCACAGTGGCATTGTCTGTCCCAGAACTTCCCTGATGCCAAGAGCAAACTCCCCACAATTACTGCTGGCAACTTCAAAGGGAAGCTTGCGCTCTGGGGGCTGCAAGTTTTATCCTTAGACTGCCAATCTGGGAGCTCGCTTCACTGCCTCTATTCTGGGGACCAGACACTGCAACTTTAATGACTAGACAATGACAAGAAGACAGGGTTTTGGGGGAAACTTTCATAGTCGACCGATTTTACTTCAAGGGGATGTTACCCCTCAGAAACACATACGGCTTTATTGTTTCTAACAGATTCACTTACACGTAAAAGTAATAAACTTTCTCTCAAATACTATTGTTAGGATTATTTCTTTGATTTTAGCACAGCCATATGAAAGAAAGCCCTAATCTTGCTGATCTGGATGGTGACTAGAGGGGAAACAATTTAGGGAGGTATGTAGGCTGCTTTTTTTTCCTCTTCTACCTTTACTTTTTGCTTCTACTGTATCTTCAAGACCCAGATTCCGTGATGGCACACTCCCTTCTCCACCCGTCCAGGCTACGTCTCACTATCCCCTTTCTGTGCTATCATACAACCCATTTCTCAGAGTTTTTCATTTCACAGAGTTATCAGTCATTACAGTCTTTGTTGCTCTACTATTTATACTTCTTGAAAGAGGCACAAGTTTTCATTCACTTTCCCAGTTCTGCCATATAATAGCTGGATACATGTTTGTTGATTGGGTGAAACTATATATGATTGAATGAAAAAAAAAAAACAGATAAATTTTCTCAAGACCCTACTGGAGGGGTCACTCATTATCCTTCTTCCTACGTGATGTAAGTGATCTCATGTATCAAGTTTCTTACGAAGCTCCTCAGCCGATGTTCTCAAAATCCTATCCCAATAAATCTGCAGAGCTTAGAAGGGTTAAGTCTAATATTCACTGGGTAGTGTCTTCCACCATTCTAAAGAACTTATGCTCCAGCTTTGAGATACGAATCCAGGACTATGTCTATGGGAAAAGCTAAATACTTCTTGGAAGTTACTAAAAATGGAGTTGATGGTTAAATAGTTGTGAAAGAGCCTACGCCAGTTTTTCTGTGATCTCACATATAGCAAATTAAAATAAAATAAAATAACCCAACATGAAAAGTGTCTATACTTTCTCCTTCATTGACTTACAAAGAGAATTCCTCAATGGTAAATCTGGGAAAGAGGAACTGACAAAGATCAATCACAAGCTCCATGCACCTAAGATGTCTTAGCCTGCTCCTTCCTTCAGCCTTAGCCTGCTCCCTGGTTCAGCAAGTACGGGAGAAGTTCAGCACGGAACCATCACAGTACCCACATGAGCGGACAGAGGATTAGGGTTGAGCTAAGTATTAACATTAAAGTTGTGCTAAATTACTCTTACTCTTTGTCATGGAAACACAAAACACAGTGCAACCCGATTCCCTGTCTCTTAACTTCAAAGAAACATATGAAGGAAAATGAGCTGTAATCACCCTATATTCCACATTATCTCACAGGTAGTATTCTTGTGTCTTCCAATGTCTTTCTCACTGACTTAGTTCTTAAAGGAGTATCACTGAGATTTACATTCTTCTTACCAATGACCAGTCCTATTTTGATGACACTGGCTTTCATTTCATTGGCAAAGTCCCAATTTTAACTCATAGGCTACTTTTATTACATGCAACTTACACGTGCAAATGCATCTGCCAGTTTCATTTGGTTTAATACCAGGTAATACTGCATAAATGTTCAGGCTTCACTATTGCCTTTTAAAATAAAAAAATAAGCAGATATTCTTGGGCTAATATCACATAAAAATAATAGCTAGTATCAGGGCTCTAGGTGGCTCAGTTGGTGAAGTGTTTGCCTTTGGCTCAAGTCATGATCTCAGGGTCCTGGAATCAAGCCCCACCTCTGGCTCCGTACTCAGTGGGGTGCCTGCTTCTCCCTCTCCCTCTGCCTTTCCCCTCCCCTCGTGCTTTCTCTTTCTCTCTCTCAAATAAATAAATAAAATCTTTTTTAAAGAAGCAAATATTTATTTTGTGTTTACTATATATCATGCACAGTTGTAAGCTCCTTTCATATATTAACTTCAAAATTCTCACAGCCCTAAGGTGTGGGCAGTAGTATTAACTCTAACAGATAAGGAAAAAGAAGCACAGAGAAGTTAAATAATGTAATAAAATATCCTTCACAACAGTTTCAGTTATAGAGAACCTTTACATCTTAAGCATTCATGCTTTGCCACATACCAGCCACATGGCATTAGGTCAGTTAGCTTACCTCATTAGACCTCAGTTCATTCCCAGGTCAGACAGGCTTCATGATTGGAGATGCCTCCTTGTGGACAGGACTAAGATACCGTGTGTGGCACAGGTACCTGGCTCAGTGCAAGCCCTCCACGACTTTTAGTGATTATTATTATTTTTTTTTTTAAACATTTTATTTATTTATTTGAGAGAGAGACAGTGGGAGAGAGCACGAATGAGCGGAAGGTCAGAGGGAGAAGCAGACTCCCCATGGAGCTGGGAGCTCAACGTGGGACTCGATCCCAGGACTCCAGGATCATGACCTGAGCCGAAGGCAGTTGCTTAACCAACTGAGCCACCCAGGTGTCCTAGTGAATATTATTATTACCAGGAATTCAAACACTGACTTCTCATCTTGGATCTAGAGCTTCTGTTGCCTGCATTGTTGGAGAAGACACTTAAACCCTGTGCTTCTCCAGTTTCTTCACCTGGAGAGTGAGATGGGCTAATGTCCCCTGCCAACCATATCATGGAGGGCAAGATCAAATCAATGTTTGCTGAAGTTGTCAGTAAACTATAAATTACACTCATACGAACTATCTTTTTTAAGTCACTTGGAGAGAAATTACTTTGACCTTTTATTCGGCAACTACCAGTTCAGAAAGTTGGAGGGACCTGAAGCTCACATCACTAAATGTTTTCACCATATATATAATTTGAGATATATATATATAATGGTAGATAATTTTTTAAAAACGTATCGAGGAATTTTTCAACAAAGCAACTCTCAGAGATTTTCCTGAGATATAGGCCCATCTCTCCACAGTTTCATAGCCCTGTTTCTACAATTATGGATGAAACTCGATAAATTTAGTGCTCTCAGTAACAACACCAAGACATCAAGAAAACATTGAAATGTTTTTAGTGTTTGTTCTTAATTTGCTACAGGACAGAGCAATGTTAAGATAAAAATCACTTTTGGGCGCCTGGGTGGCTCAGTGGGTTAAGCCGCTGCCTTCGGCTCAGGTCATGATCTCAGGGTCCTGGGATCGAGTCCCGCATCGGGCTCTCTGCTCAGCAGGGAGCCTGCTTCCCTCTCTCTCTCTCTGCCTACCTCTCTACCTACTTGTGATCTCTGTCTGTCAAATAAATAAATAAAATCTTAAAAAAAAAAAAAAAGATAAAAATCACTTTATGGGGCGCCTGGGTGGCTCAGTCAAAGCATCTTGACTCTTGATTTCAGCTCAGGTCATGATGTGAGGGTCACAAGATCAAGCCCCACACTGGGGTCCACTCTGAGCATGGAGCCCACTTGGGATATTCTCTCTCCTTCTCCCTCTGCCCCTCTCACCCCTATCTTAAAAACAAAACAAAACAAAACTTTATAAAGATAATTTAAATAAAAATAATACAGTATGAATAAAGGTTAAATTCTAAATAAATATATTCTCTTATTTATTTGAAACTCATTTTTCAATGATGCTGAGTAAATGGATATAATTTAAATATTTTTATAAATGTGGGATATAAGGATTGCTTTTGCATACAGCAAACAGAATCAAATAACACTAAACAGTCACTCATTCTAGAAATTGGAATTTAGGAACTTTGCATAATTATCTCACTTGGTGGCTTAAAATGGGCTTAAAAAAACCAAAAATACTAGTTTGGGAAGGAAAGTTTGTATAAGATCAATTTTTTAAAATTTAATTATATGGGAAAACTGGAGAAATGGTAGTAAATGGCAGTGTATGAAAGTAGGGTTATTTCTGGATAATAAATTCTTCTATATGAGCCTAGGAATCATACTAAAGCTAAAGTGATTATTCCATTTGTTACAAAAATGGTGTGTGCATCGTGTTGCTAATTGGAAAGAAGAGACAAATGAGAACTTCAGAAATTTATATTTATGAAAAATAATATTGGATATGACCAGACAGAAAAAGTAAACAGTATTTCATTTTCTTATCTTAGGATGAGAGAAATGAACTAGAATGAGCAATTTCACCAACACCATTTGTTGTTGTTATTATTACTACTACTGTTTACTAGACAAGTTGGCTTTCAAATGATTTATTCTTTGGGGTGATATTTTGCCTCTGATGCATAAAATATGCAAATATGTGCATACATGAAGCAGTTCATCTCTTACCACTTCCACTAGGAAGATGAGACTTCTAGATCAACAACCTAAGTATCATTGCAGTATTTAAAAATCAGCTCCATTTCCAAGGGGGAAAATATACAACTTAACATAGAGGTACGATTCTCCATCTTTCTTGGGGTACAAATGATAAGAATATGTGGATGGATTTTATGACTGAAATAAGTGGTTTACTGAACTCAGTCATTGACACTGAACCTTGCCATCTCGACCTGCTCTCCTGGAAGTAGGGCAGGGGAGACCCGGCGGCACCGTGGGAATTCTGAGTTACACCCACTCAAATCCTTCAGTCTGAAACAAGGCTGTAGCTCTGACAGCAAGTTAAATATTAGCTTAATTGTAAATTACCCTCTATATTTAATTTCCTTGTGTGGGGAGGTCATGCTTGTTGTGAGTGATGGCTTAATTTATTTTTAAGGAGAACCTGAAAGATTTTTCTTGTGACTGTATCTGAAAACAAAGTGAATAATTTTGACTGGAGGAGTGTTCTTTGTGGAAGTAAAATTGATAGAATATGAGAAAGGGAAACCCCAGCAAAAATTGACTGGAATCAATCTTCCAGACAAAGAAACAAATGCGTGAATAAATCTTAAAATGTTTTTTATCTTCCTAGGAAAAATGACATTTTTAACAAAAACCTCTGAATTTTTCTGAAGATCCTAGTCTGAATTTCAGTCTCTCAGATTCGATAATACCTTACTCAGGCAAGTGACAAAGCATAACATTCGATGCCTTGATGGCCCACTTCATTTATGCACATTTGTAGGGCAGCATGGAAATGAACCTGCTTCAAAGGCGAGGCAATGAAGTTTGAATCCCTCTCTGAAATATAATAGACTCTGAGCGAGTTACAAAATCACTCACGGTCTCATCCCCCTCTTAACATGTGGATAATATAATCTTCCTCACATGTAAATTGTAAGGACTCCAGAAAATAAAGAATAAAACTCACTAGTTTTAATCATGGCATGTAAATCTTAGCTATTACTATTACAATTATATGATTAGGAGCAACAATAGTAGCTATGTAAAAATAAAATATCTTGGGTTTTTGGGAGACAGAATTTGTCTTACATTGAATTTCTCTCCACTGTTTTAAGTCCAGGACTGATTTTTTTCTTTTTTTCCTTAAGAAAAAGCAAGGGCCCAATTGAATATCCAGTACTCTCTGGGTAACAGTTTACTGCTATGCACAGACTCCTCCTTTCCTCATTTTACAGAAGAATATCACCAGAGACTGCCAAAGGCTTTACTGACATCATAAAGCAATACATCTTCAGAATGTCACTGCTCCCCTCTGTATCACAATCTACTTCTTTAAAAAAAGAAAAATTAAAACAAACAGTCATGCTGTAATGGTTTCCTGTGAGTAAACCTTGACTAGTTCCTGGTGTTGACATTTTTACAAGTCTTCCCAAGTAGCGGACTTAAACAGCTAACTCACCAACCCTCCTGTTGGTCGATTGTGTCTTTTCACCCAAGGAAAAGGCCCTGTGACCAACTACAGAGGGCTGTGTCCGCGTCAGCGCTGCACGTGGACAGCACATTTCTCCATTCTGCTCTTTACCAGAAACTCAGTTCTTAAGGTCTTGCCAGAAGTCAACATTGTGGAATGTTTCAACTCATAAACAGTTTTTTAAAACCACGTTATATATGGCATGATAGAGAGAAAAAGACAAAAACAAACAAACAAACAAACAAAAACCCATAGTCTGCCTTTAAAAAGTTTACCCATCAATTCCCAAGTACATGATTTAGCCAGGATTCATTTGGTTATAAGCGACAGAAGTTCAAGTTGAACAAGTTGAAGCAAAAAACAATGACCTCCCTGCACCCCCACAAAGAAGTGATTTATAGAATGATCCTGAAATATCTTACTGAATTTTTCAAGTAACTGAACCAAGCATCTGTCTTTCTTCACAGGTCAGAAAAGAAGGCTTCCAATTATCCAAATTTCCTTTGTCAGACCATCAGACACTACTCAATATGTGTTGCTGGGACAAAAAGACCCAGAGAAATGGGCTGATGTGTCCACATCTGTTCAGGTCACTTACTCCAAGGCCATCAAATCTCCATGGACAGCAGAAACACTGGGTACCTGGGCCTGTGCACAGAGTAGGGGTTAGGGTGAGCCTGCCAGGACCCCCAAGGTATCTCATATCTTGTAGTATACTTCTAGATTACTATATACCAGGCCTGAAGTGACACTGCATCATTATAAAGTCATAATGCTTAAAACAAATGTAAATCCTAAGCAAAAAAAAAAAGAATAGCAATTTAGTCATGCACAAAGCTAATTAGTTTAAATAATAAAACCATAACTGAGGGAAGTTAACAAGGTGAAAATGTAATTTCTCACTCATTCCTTTATGTACACAATATAAAAAGGTAAAATTCAAGCAAATACCCAGACATATCACATTAGTATGAATAAAGAAGATAATTTACTCAGGTTAAAGTATTTATAATTAAATGTGAGGGATTATTGCTACTGAAATATTCACATCATGAGCTTGCAATTTTTGACTCTATCTAAATATATTAAATTTTGTCTTACTATTTTCTCTTTATATACAATTCTAAACCATTGCTATCCATTCATGCATTCATTCATTCATTCAATCTAAAGTTAAATCACCACCAGTAATGAAAGTGGAAAGTATTGGAGTCTTGACAGTAGGAATTCTGTTATCAAATAGAAATCTTTGGAAAAGGCAAGTAAGTTCCACTAAACTATTAACACTTTTTAAAACAGTCCAAAAACCTGAATAAAATGGGTAGGTTCATTTCACTTACATAAAATAGTCTAATAGCAAAGAACTCCTGGAATGGATTTTATACAATCAAATCAACTTTGGTGGTTAAGAATCAAATTTATTACTATTGTTAGTCATTTCATTAATTGACAAAATAATTTCATTTTAAAAATCATAACCACTGCACAAAAAGTAGCTTCCATATCCCAGTCATTATGGAAGGCCCTTCCTATAGTATACAAAAGGAACATACATCAAAGGGACACAGAAGTACTTCCCATACAATAATTCAAATAGTGACAAATGTCCTTGAATTTTAATTAGGACTACCTGGAGTATCCTATTTCATTTTGTGAGAACCCCAACTCGCCCAAGATTTATGAAAACCCTGAGGCCTAATGATCTTCTAGTCATCTTTGGCTCTAAGCTCCTACACTTTTTTTTTTTTTTTTAAGATTTTATTTATTTATTTGTCAGAGAGAGAGCAAGAGCGAAAGAGTAAATGAGCACAAACAGGGGAGCAGAAGGCATAGGGAGAAGCAGACTCCCTGCTGAGCAGGGAGCCTGATGCAGGATCGATCCCAGGACCTTGGGATCATAACCTGAACCGAAGGCAGACACTTGACTGACTGAGCCACCCAGTGTCCAGCTCCTACGTGTCTATAGGAAAGACCTCTCTCTTCTCTCAGTTACAGCAATTGGCCCAGGAGCAGACCAAGATGAGAATACACCACTTGGTTTCTTTGATGTCACCCAGACTCCTTAATGTCATTGACCTGCACTGGGGCATGCCTGCATGCTAGCGGTTTCAGAAGATTTTAAAACACAGCAATACAAACGACACGATTATCAAGGGTTCTAGACCCATTTGTTTTTTATTGCTTTATAAAGGGTTTAATTATAAAGAAAAGTGACAGAGAAAAATGATCTATATATTCTCCTAAAAGTTGAAATTTAATATAATTAAGTGTAATTAGGAGCTTCAAATTACCTCTCGACTTTCCTCAGCATTACATTTACACAAGATCACAGGTAATAATCTGACAGTAAATAAAACTCTAAAGGTTCTTTTGTTATTGTTTGTCCTCATCCAAGTATCTTCTTCTCTGACAAGTTTATAATTAACCAGAGAAAAACCCAGATTTACCTTTGGGTTTCATGAATTCATCCAAAGTTTGGGATTGCATACATGTTTAATTGCCAAAGAAAGACTGGTGAAGAACTGTTCATCGGGCTGATAAAAACTAATTAAGGAACAGGACACCTGGGTGGCTCAGTGGGGTAAGCCTCTGCCTTCTGCTCAGGTCATGATCCCAGGGTCCTGGGACTGAGCCCCGAATTGGGCTCTCTGCTCAGTGGGGAGCCTGCTTCCCTCCCTCTCTCTGGTTGCCTCTCTGCCTACTTGTGATCTTTCTCTATGTCAAATAAATAAATAAAATCTTAAAAAAAAAAAAAAAACTAACTAAGGAGCATAGATTTCCATAGAATAATAGATGTATTAACTAATGTAATTTGTGTTATAATTCACATACATTCCATCGGAACTTTGAGAGATAACTATCTGCATTTTAGTAGATAATCAAACTTAGTTTTGGAGAGACATTATATACCTTAACCAAGGATATTCAATAAGAAAATGCTGGAGGAATCTGAATCAAATCTACTGATGCCAAACATATCACTTTTCCCATCATACCAAATATTGGCCCAAATCCCATATCCACTTATGAATAAATCCTTAAAATAAGATGACACACTTTACCTTCAGAAGCCACTACTAGTTTACCCTGTGCCATGGCAGAAGCTCTGATAATTTAACTTGTCCCTGAAACTGGAAGAAACATTTTCTGTCTAGTAATGCCTACTGCCTTTTCCCCAAATTATCAAAGGTTCACCAAATATCTTAGCTCAAGTTGTTAACTGGACTCATTATGAAGACAATAATTTCTAATACTACATAATAATAATATGTTGAAAGACACCAAATATTTAAAAATTTAGAGAAATTAACATCTCAGACAATTGAGAAAGGACTCTTAGCAGGTATTAAAAATCTGCATATATTTTAAGTATGCCTATATTTTACAAATAATTTGCAATATTTATCTTTAGTAATTGAATATTAAAATAGATTTTATTTACTAACAAGTTAAATGTCAAACTTCAAAGATATTTAACATTTGGAGGAGACTTGAGTCCACTTAGTTAAACTTTTTATCCAGTGTAAGTCCCTGACAGATAGTCAATCAGATTATCCTTAATTCTATTGACTAAAGATTCACTATTTCTTTCTTTGAATTTTTAGGCTGCTCTTCTATTTGTTTTTTATTGTTGTTAGGTAATGTTAACAGTACATAGCCGTTCCAACTTTTCATATCCTAGTATTGCAGGATTGTCATATCTTAGTTTCATATATATCTAGGGCATCCTATGAAAAGGCAATGAATAAAGCTGGCAGTAAAAGGCCCCTCAGTCCCATCCAAGGCTGCAGGCATCAGATACCAGTCCATTTATGGGCAGCCATGTACCTTTCTGGGCTGCCACACCCTGGTCAAAAGGTCTGCCACTGAACGTTGTTACTGAATTTCCTGAGGAGACAGAAAGAAGTAAAGAGTTGTGCTTTTCAGTACTTTTCAAAATCTGTCATTTGCCAGCATCACTGAGAACATTTCTTCCATGTTTGCAAATGTCTACCTTTTGAACCCATCCCCATGGGAGACTTACTCATTAGTCTTAGCAATATGAACCCCAAGTCTGATGCTTTGGACCTCCAAATATTTCAAGAGTTACTTAACTCATTGAGTTATTCCTTCACAGCTTAAAGTTGTCCAAGTTTGCAACTAAGTATCACTTCTGACACAAAACTGAAACCCGCCCCCCCCAATTTCGGTCCTTTATCCTATTCTCTTCTCAGTTGAGTAATACCTAACTGATAGAAATTTTCTCCTCCATAATATTTCAAGGCAACTCTCTCCATCCTCCTTCGCAGCCTACCCTATACCACCACAGTTCGCAAACCAAATACCAATGACTCTTCTACCTGACACTTACACAGCTTGGCTTTTAGACTCCTCACAGGCCTTGGTAAGCTGCCCCAGGAAAGCTGGGGCTTACAACAACTCGTGTTTAGGAGCTTACTTTTCTATTGCATAAACACACTGCTAAATATTTTTAAATATAATATTTAAATATTTTTTTTTGTTGAGCCTAGAGTTATCATATGACCTAGCATTTCCATTCCTAGGTATTTACCCAAAAGAAAAGAAAAATGCAAAAATAGATACAACGAGCCATAGCAATTTTATTCCCAAGAACCAAAAAGGCAGAAACAACCTCAAAGGCCACCAACATAGGAACGGTTAAATGAAATGAGATACAACCATACAATGGGATATCATTTGGAAATAAAAAGGAATGACATAATGATGTACACTGCAAAATGGATGAACCCTGAAACATGAGAAGTGAAAGAAGTCATTCACAAAAGACTGTACACTTACGATTTTGTTTCTATGAAATGGCCAGAATAGAAAAATCTATAGAGACAGAAATTAGATTAGTTGTCTCCCGGGGCTGTGAGGTTTGGGGGGAATGAGGAATGACTATTAAAGGGTGCAGGATTTATTTCTGAGGGTACAAAAGTGTATCAAAATTAGGCTGTGGTCATGGTTGCGGAACTCCGGATATACTGGGATATACTGAAAACCCCTGAAATGGGTGAAGCGTATGGCACATGAATTATATTTCCATAAGCGTATTTTTTAAGAGTAACTTCAAGATGTATAGAATCACTAAACTTAGAAGCAGATTAAGGTGCAGGAGTGGTCTAAGACAACTGAGTTTTTATGAGCACGAGTCAGTTATCTGCTGCTGTGTAGCAAACCACCTGGAAACTTAGTGGCTTAAAACTACAACAGTCATTTATCTTGGTCATCAGTCTCCAAACGTCAGTGAGAACCAACTGTCTTTGCCCCACATGACATCCATTGGAAACTCTTGACTGGGGACCGTCAACGGCTCAGCCAGCACATTGCGTCTGGTGTCCGCTGGGAGCTCAGATGGTGCTGTGTGCCCACGCACTGAGTGTCTCTCCATGTAGCCACACTTCCTGCATGTGCCTGGTTTCCAAGAATGAGTGTGGCAAGAGAATCAGAAGGTAAACTGTGTGTTGTGCCTAAGTCTCAAAAGTCCCACAGTATCACTTTTGCCACAGGCACAAGCCCACCTAATGCGAGGGAGAGGGAATTACAGAACCTGCCTACGAACAGGGAAGTGTCACACTCACATCAGAACAAAGAAGGTCAACAGATGGGAAATAACACTGTAGCCACTTTTCAACAAAGCAATCTGCCCCAGGGGTGCCAACTGGCTCAGTCAGATAAGCCTGGGGCTCTTGATTGAGGCTCAGGTCATGATCTCAGGGTTCTGGGATTTAGCCCTGCATCCGGCTGCATACTCAGCACAGAATCTGTTTGAGGATTCTCTCCCTCTCCCTCTGCCCCTCTGTCCCATTCTCTTTCTCTATCGCAAATAAATCAATCTTTTTTTTTTTAAGGTTTTATTTATTTATTTATTTATTTGACAGATAGAGATCGGAAATAGGCAGAGAAGCGGGAAGAGAGAAAGGGGGAAGCAGGCTCCCTGCTGGGCAGAGAGCCTGATGCGGGGCTCGATCCCAGGACCCTGGGATCATGACCTGAGCCAAAGGCAGAGGCTTTAACCCACTGAGCCACCCAGGAGCCCCAATAAATAAATCTTTTAAAAATAACAACAAACAACCTGCCACAGGAAATATTTTGGTAAATATATTGCCAAAATCACCTGTTTCAATCCACCATGCAGCAATGTTTTTATCGGATCTATATTTCTAACAAAAATAACATGTTCGGGGGGTCTGGGTGGTTCAGTCGGTTGAGTAATGGATGCTTCATTTCAGCTCAGGTCTGGATCTTGGTGTCCTGGGATCAAGCCCTGCATGGGGTTCTGCACTCAGCGCAGTGTCTGCTTGAGATTCCTCCCTCCTCCCTCTCCCTCTGCTCCTCCCCCGACTCACATGCACTCTCTCTCTAAAATAAATGGATAAATAAAAATTTTTTAAAAATCATAAAAAACAACCTGTTCACTTCCTGTGTTGACATAGAAGTGTACTTAAATTTTATGTTTTAGCGCAATAGCTTTCATTAACTGGCTGTTTTAAGACACCATCTTCACCTTGTAGAGCTTTCCCCTAAGAAAATGTTGCTAAATAAACCCTCAAATGAGCTGAAGACTTAATACAAGATGTGCTACAATAGCACTTATAATTATTCAACAGAAATCCTTATAACATTTTTATATGAAGACTCTGTTTCCTGTAACCTGGAGATAAGGCTGGCATTACTCCCTTATAAAGTTATGGAGAAGTAAGCTCCCTCTGTGTCCAGAAACTTCCATATAAATATGCTCAAAATATATCTTATGCTACTATGTTTTTAAAAAAAAAAAAGGCAACAACAGCAAACACAACTCCACAAATATAAAACACTTATGGCATACCGCCATTATATATATAAATGAACAGCTACTACAGAAAAACTTCAAAATCCACAATAATTCAATTTTTAATACTACAATGTTAAAAGCTTCACCCCGTACAAATATGTGAAAAATTTCCCAAGCACAAAGGAAAACAAGATAAGCAAATAATAATAAGCACACATTGAACTGTTCTAAACTCTGGGGGAACGTATGTTTTCAAAGAACACTTAAAAATCATTGAAAGAAAAAGGAGAAATCATTGGAAGAAATATCTTTTAAAAAATGATAAATTTGGGATAGCTGCATATAAACAAAAGGAAGTGGATATGTATGTGTTTTTTATATGTGAAGTTGCCGATTCATGTACTAATAGGGAGTGTTTTGTTTTGGGTTAAAATAAGACACACAGTCTAGCTCAAGAAAAGAAAGACGTCTGGTTATCTATTTTATTAATGAAGGATATGTTTAAGTTAATATCCCTCATCTTAAATTGAATATATGACATTCCACTTGATTAAATGAGTTTCAATTTGGGTTGTTTACAGAAGAAATTGCAATTAGGGAACTTGGGATTCATCAAAGTGAATAGCTAATTCTGAAATGAGATGCAGGAAGCTCAAAGGGGAAGACACAAACCCAACACGACCATGAAAATAAAGGTAAAGAATATGAGCAATGCAACAATGGAGGTAAGACTTTGTACCACACAACTAAAGCTTTTTATGATGATTAAGCAGAACATTCACTTTTTAGCTGAAATGAAACAGAAAAACACAGTAAGTTCCTTAGTGAACTCATACCCTCAACACAAATACTTTGGACTCCCGTTCTGTGTCTGACACTATTCTGGGGGGCCAGCAATGCAACAGTAAGGAAGGGAGACCCAGCCACAGACCTGCTCCACAGTTTAATTAATTAGGTGTTTTTCAGAAAAAGAATTATAATTTTTAGTAATTATCACTGTTACTGTTATCATCACTATTTTTATAGTAGGAGTACGTGTGTGATTCTAAAATATTTCATTTCCATTAAGTCAAGTGACAACAGTGTGAGAAGGGTTTCCAGTATCAGGTTTCACACAATCCAGAAAAGCTCCCAGGATGGTGATCTCTTATCTTGGGTCTCCATAAAGACAGAGTCATCATACTGCTGCAGTGTTATTAAAGCCAAATGTTTTTGGAAGGCATTCCCAGGGAGGGCTGAGATGCTGTTCCTGTTACGGGCAGAGTTCCCAAAATAGAAAGAATTTACAATCTAGATTATTAATTTTAAGAATAAATTGCCTCTGGCTTTTGACAGGAGGTCTGCAGCAGGTAATTGCAGGCTTCTGACAAGTATTTAGAGTATGTGGTATCATTTATTAAAAGTGTCTCTATTAGCTAACGGGTAGGCTCAGTACGAAGCTGATTTTTTGTCTGCATAGAGGTGATGGGTACGAGTGCTGACCTACAGGGTTCCAAGTGTACTCTAAGAACTTGGAATCAACTCAGAGAGTTAAACACCCCTGTTTGACACCTCAGAGTTCTACTTCCCAAAATAGAACAGACTTGCCTGCAATTATGAAAGAATCTTGGATTGAATTTTGCAGAACTTTAAGTTTCCATTTTGAACATAAAACTTCTTCATCGAGCAGACCTTCTAGGATGTGCAAGCTGCAAACTCACCCCCAGGTAACTAAATTTACTGAGGGGCTGAATGTAGCTACTTAGTATTGGCTACGAAATGCTGAGGATGACCTGTCCAGAGAGACTTCTGTTCGTTTGTTTTTTGTATTTTAATATTGAGCCCTTCCCTCTCCTAGTAATTAGGCAAGTGGCCAGCTACTTCTGAGACCATAAGCAGAATGGAAAGTCAGAACTTGACATCAAAGAGAAAGATGCTGATCTTTCCTTTTTTTTTTTTTTTTTTTTTTTCCTTTAACGGCAGCAGGCCATAGAGCCAGCTCATTTAGAGACTGGGACATGAACTTGCACATTTCCTTTAATGACCGCGGTGAGTGATGGCAGCTTGAACACGATGGACGCGCTGCTACGGGCATGTTTACCTGCATCGCTGAAGCATGCTGGAGAGAAATTCCCACCATGCCACTGACTCTCGGAAACAGAACATCCAATGGAAACAATGTTGTGGCAGTCAGCTCACGGTACCCCTTTTCTACCCCACTTCCTCTACAGACATGAACTAACAGTGAGGTGTGTAAGTTCCTAGAATTCTTTTTGTTTAGACTCTCATTAATGATTCCTTCAGATGCCAAAATTTAATTGGAGATCAAATTGATAGGAACTTATCTGCCTCTCTTTTCCTCTCTTTTCCTAGGAGCTTACACAGGCAGGGACATCAATGAACTTGACATCAGCAAACCTTGTTCATAAAGAAATGTTTCTCTTGTGAAAAATATTAGACAATATATTGAAGCCTATTATTAAATTATGAGAGAGTGTAGTTTAGTGAAAAGAGCACTGGATTCAGAATAAAATAGGCTAATTTTCTCATTTAACTTCTGTGGTAATTTCTTATATGGCTTTAGGTAAATAAACTAAATTTTTTTTTAAAGTTTGAGTTTCTTTGGTCATAAACAGAAGATACTGAATAAAAGTCATTATTTAATTATATTTCTGATGAAATAAGTTTTACTTAGTTTGCAGAAATAGGTCATGTATATTTTATAAGAATAGTAACATTCTAAGGAAATTTAGTATCTAACCTTTTTAAAACCATTTTTGTTATTTTGAGATACTATTTAATAATGTTTCCTCTGTCCTATAGTATTTTGTATGTTTGTCTTCACTATCTCTACCATATTTGGTATAGTTATTTTGAATACTAAACATGTTTTCCCTATTTATTCCCTCTAGTACATTCTACTTGTCAATTTCCTACTCTGTGCAAACCCTGTGCACGGGCACTGACGATTATACCCCTGGAGCTCCTGCTTCATATGTCCTGCCCATGGCTCTTATCAGTAACTAATTATGACATATTTTCCCAGTGAGTTTGTAAGGGTCTTTAAACTCTTTCTCAAAACTTTGCTCCAGGCAACTCCTGTCAAAGCAGGCCCAATGATGTATGTGCAAGGAAGTACGACATGTCATTTTTGTTTCATTCTGAGAAAATTGAATCAACTTAACAGATCAACAAGGATAGAAAAGTTCAATAAAATTATAATGCTAAATAACTCACAGTGTATCTACATATGTAGCCATTAAAAAAGGTTTTAATATAATAGTGATAAGAAAAAATACTCTTGATATAGTAGTATTAAGTGCACAAAGAAGTATAAAATATTTATAAAGGAAAATAAAGATTTTGTACAAATAATTATATATTCATATAAAAATCTTAGAAGGAACTCTTTCCAAATATTTGCCACAACCTCTAGCTGCCATATTACTTTTAAATAAAATTTTTATCTTCATTCCTTACTGAGTTCTTAGACATTTTCACAATGCGCATAAAATTACTTTGTAATGGAAAAATTTGTAGAAATTTTCAAACTATATTTAAAAGAATATTTTAATAACATATTTAATATTATGTGTAATATTTAATATAATATATTTAATATCATTTAAAGAAATATGATTTCATATATGACTTTTTTTTTAGAATTCTATTTATTTATTTGACAGAGAGAGAGACTTCGAGAGAGGGAACACAAGCAGGAGGAATGGGAGAGAGAGAAGCACGCTTCCTGCTGAGTAGGGAGCCCAATGCAGGGCTGGATCCCAGCACCCTGGGATCATAAGCTGAGCAGAAGGCAGACACTTAATGACTAAGCCACCCCAGCATTCCCATATAAGAATATTTAGCAATGAACTCTAATGCTAAATATAAAAAAGGCACTAGAAATGCACTCTTAGGTCATGTTACAAAACCCCACATATGAAAATCTCATCTTCTAATTTAGCATATAAAAGCTAAGCCCATTTTTATTTTTTCCATCATAGCCTCCAGTCCCTAGAAAACCCAACTCCTAATAGCTTCAAAGAGAAGACAGCAGACAGCATTCAAGTGAACTAATTCTTGGAATAGAATTTGGGGTGATTAAAAAGGTGAATAAGTATACATGTATCTTGAGAAGACTTACAAAGTCAATTTTTAAGAAAAAATTAAGTTTTAGGAAAAAATTCAAAATAACTTAGAGGCAAGAACGGAGTAAGTATAAAAAGCATGGCGGGTGAGGGGAAGAAGGGAGGGAGACGGTCCATCCACAATTAGAGAATTCTTCACTCATCACTAGAACTCCTGGCACTAATTCCAAGATCTTTCACAAGCGGCTTAGGATCCTTATTGCCCCTTTATCTGTAGTTTCCAGTCATCACCTCTGCGGTGCAAAAGATCCGGAATCCACAAAGAAACACAGATGCTTCAATCAAACCCACGAGATTCCATCACTCTGCGGCCTCCTGATCACTCCCTTTCCTTCCAACTTGGAGCTCCTCGGTTCTACACACACCACTGTGTTTCTGTCTTTGTTTTGCTGCCAGTCTAAAGACCCAGTTTGGTCAGTCATCTGCACCTTGTCTGTGTATGGGATCTCTACAAAGCTTTCTGATCCTTATTGACTCTGAGATCTACCCTTCCTTGTTCCAAACCACACCTTCCACCAACACCCAGCTCTACAGACTCCGAGCTTACACCTTCCTATCTCAGTCCACCTCTCGAAAAAGGCCCCCACAGTTCCCACCCTAGTTCATGTTCTAACAATGAAAGGAAGGGAAACACTACATGCTTTTCTTCCATGAAAAAAAAAAAGAAAGATATTCAAGGATTTATTTTAAGAAATAAACTCAAAAATCATCAAGCAATTCTTATTTCAATTTTAATATACAGAAAGAGTTCAACTTGTGGTACTACAATAAATATAATTCTTTTTTCTCTGACTAAATGAATATAAAGTTCACTAGTCTTTGCAGATAATCCCTCCCTATCTTCTTGACCTTTCCTAAAGGTGATTTAATTTCTTCTTTTTCATGGCTGGTAATTTTGTCATTACTTTCATGAAATGCTTTTCCAAGACATAGTTTGGAAACTGATTAATAGTTATAGGTCATTTTCCACATGGCATTATCAGAAACTATTGTTGCACATTACAGTGGCAATAATAATGCTGAAAGATGTGGCAATGACATGTGACACTGGAAGAAGACTAATTAAAGGAGCATTTTATAATATGCTCCTTCCCAATCAAATTCTTTCTATACAGAACTAATGAAACTTAAACATTATAAATTTAGAAGCTATATAAAAATAAAGGTACACTATCTTCACCATGAGCTGATGTAAATTATCAAGTTTTCTTTAGATTTTATGTAAGATGAATTTATAAAAATGCTTTCTTAATGCTTTCACATGATATAACATATGTAAAGTACTCTGTGCAGTAGTTTTGCCCATAGTGGGAGCTCAGAAATGCCTTTACTCCTATTTTCCTTTATTAAGTATAATAAGAGAAGTGATTAAAAGCAAGAAAATTTCTATTTTATTACCTAGAAGTCATTGATGGTTTAAAAAATGGTACCCAAAAATTCTTCTAAAATCAAGAACTTGACTGCAATCCTCATGCAATGTAGGGAACAAGAGAAGTTACTGTAGCAATAGAGTGTCGAGGGTTATAAATACTATCAACTTAAGGAATGTTTTTATCAATCTATAGCACCTGGAGTTTTTAAGTAAATGGACTAGAGAATTTTCTTAAAATTTCATCTTTGATTTTAAAAAATATTTTATATATAAGTGTGACATATTTTTAACTTCATTGCTAAATAGTTGAAGGCAAACTTCAAATCTATGTATCTATCACCCAGGGAAACATAGTCCTATGCACATAGTTGACATCTGATAATAATTTGAAGGCAAACTTCAAATCTATGTATCTATCACCCAGGGAAACATAGTCCTATGCACATAGTTGACATCTGACAATCTGATAACATAGTCCTATGCACATAGTTGACATCTACCAAACAAATACAATGAAATGACATATTTGCATACAGTGTTATATGCCTAGAAATTTCTATTTAATGTATTCACTAATAAATGTACTTTGGGGACCCAAATTAATAAAATCATGAATGAAAGAGAAGAGATCACGACCAACACCAAGGAAATACAAACAATTTTAAGAACATATTATGAGCAATTATATGCCAACAAATTAGGCAATCTGGAAGAAATGGATGCATTCCTAGAAATGTATAAACTACCAAAACTGAAACAGGAAGAAATAGAAAAGGTGAACAGACCCATAACAAGCAAAGAAATTGAAGCAGTCATCAAAAATCTTGCAACAAACAAGAGCCCATGGCTGAATGTCTTCCCAGGGGAACTTTACCAAACATTTAAAGAAGAATTATTAACTAGTCTTTGGAAGCTGTTTCAAAAAAACAGAAATGGAAAGAAAATTTCCTTACTCATTCTATGAGGCCAGCATTACTTTGATCCCAAAACCAGACAAAGACTTCACTAAAAAGGAAAACTATAGACTGATATATCCCTGATGAACATGAATGCAAAAATTCTCACCAAGATATTAGCCAATAGGATCCAACAGTACTTTAAAAAGGATTAGTCACCAGAGCTGTAATCATCAAGACAGTATGATACTGGCACAAAAACAGACACATAGATCAATGGAAGAAAACAGAGAACCCAGAATTGACCCTCAACTCTCTGGTCAACTAATTTTCAACAAAACAGGAAAGAACATCCAATGGAAAAAGGACAGCCTCTTCAACAAGTGGTGCTGGGAAAATTGGATAGCCATATACAGAAGAATGAAAGTGGAACATTTCCTTAAATCATACACAAAAATAAACTCAAAATTGGTGAAAGACCTAAATGTGAGACACGAATCCATCAAAATCCTAGAGGAAAACACAGGCCGTGACCTCTTTGCCCTTAGCCACAGCAACTTCTTGCTAGACACATCTCCAAAGGCAGGGGAAACAAAAGCAAAAATGAACTATCGAGACTTCATCAAGATAAAAAGCTTCTGCACAGCAAAGGAAGCAGCCAACAAAACTAAAGGCAACCTATTTACCCCAAAAATACAGATGCAGTGAAAAGAAGGAACATGTGTACCCCAATGTTCATAGCAGCAATGGCCACAGTTGCCAAACTCTGGAAAGAGCCAAGATGCCCTTCAAATGGATAAAGAAGATATGGTCCATATATACATTGGAATATTATGCCTCCATCAGAAAGGATGAATACCCAACTTTTGTATCAACGTGGATGGGACTAGAGGAGATTATGCTGAGTGAAATAAGTCAAGCAGAGAGAGTCAATTATCATATGGTTTCACTTACTTGTGAAGCATAAGGAATAACATGGAGGACATTAGGAGAAGGAAAGGAAAAGTGAATTGGGGGAAATCAGAGGGGGAGACAAACCATGAGAGACTGTGGACTCTGAGAAACAAACTGAAGGTTTTGGAGGGGAGAGGAGTGGAAGGTTGGGAGAGCCTAGGGGGTACTGAGGAGGGCCTGTATTGCAGGGAGCAGTGGGTGTGGTGCATAAACAATGAATCTTGGAACACTGAAAAAATAAAATAAATAAATAAATAAATAAATAAATAGAAGGCAACCTATGGAATGGGAGAAGATATGTGCAAATGACATATCAGATAAAGGACTAATATCCAAGATCTATAAAGAACTTAAGAAACTCAACACCCAAAACCAAATAATCCAGTCAAGAAACAGGCAGACAACATGAACAGATATTTCTCCAAAGAAGACATACAAATGGCTAACAGACACTAAAATAAATGCTCAAAATCACATGGCATCAGGGGAATGCAAATCAAAACCACAGTAAGATACCACCTCACATCAGTCTGAATGGCTAAAATTAACAAGTCAGAAAATAGTAAAGGTTGGCGAGGATGCGGAGAAAGGGGAACCCTCCTACACTGTTGGTGGGAATGCAAGCTGGTGCAGCCACTCTGGAAAACAGCATGGAGGTTCCTCAAAAAGTTGAAAATAGCGCTACCCTACAACTCAGCAATTGCATTACTAGGTATTTATCACAAAGATACAAATGTAATGATCTGAAGGGACACGGGCAACCCAGTGTTTATAACAGCAATGTCCACAATAGATAAACTACGGAAAGAGCCATGCTGACCACAGACAGATGAGTGGATAAAGAAGATGTGGTACAGATACACACAATGGAATACTATTCAGCCATCAGAAAGGATGAATACTTATCATTTACATTGACTTGGATGGAACTGAGTGAAATAAGTCAATCGGAGAAAGACAAATATCATATGGTTTTACTCGCATGTGGAATATAAGAAACGGTGCAAAGGACCATAAGCAAAAGGAGGGAAAACTGAACGGGAAGTAAGCAGAGAGAGAGAGACAAACCGTGAGAGACTCTTAACCATAGGAACAAACTGCGGCTTGCTGGAGCAGAGGTGGGTGGGGGGATGGGATAATTGGGTGATGGACTGTAGGACGGCATGTGATGTGATGAGCATTGGGTGGTTGTATGCAACTGATGAGTTATTGACGTGTACATCTGAAACTAACGATGTTTTATACATTAGCTAATTGAATTTAAATAAAAATAAATAAATAAATAAATAAATAAAGGAACTCTGCTGGTAGAATCATTACCCAAAAAATGCATTTATCTGGGCCACAATAATTTATAAATGTCACTAAACCATATGAGCTCTAAAGTTTTCTTAAAATGCCCCATAATTTTTCTAGCTTATGTAAGAAGATTGCTTAGATGCCAATTTTAGAAATATACAATGATCAAACCAAACAATGGTCAACTGAAGGGGAAGAAATATTATTATGAAATAAATATTTTTTAGGAAAGTCGTTTTCTTAAGAGCAAAAGAGCACCACATTGATTTAAGACAAAAATACAGACAAGGGTACACAATGTGAGAGACCATAAATTCCTGTCTCGAAGTGCAGACCAACATTGTAACAGTGAAAACAATGAAAACACACGAGTGAAGATCAGGATGCGCGCTCCCACACCCCCCACAAGCCGACTTCAGTGTGCTTCTCGCAGGCACGTGGCAACATCAGGGTCCCCTCCCCACCGAGGGCGACTGGAGGGCTTCACTGCTCATCACCACTGTTCTGGCCTCATCATCACTCACCACTTCCTTTCACAAAGTCAACAAGGTTTCTCTCTCCTTCCTCATTTTGATCTCATCTCCCAGAGGGATAACCTAGGTCTCAACATTAACAGTAATTGCTTTTAAATTCTGGATTTTAAGCACAGATCTCCCAAGCTATCACAATCGATACACAGGCACTGTGAATGCGCTGTCCCTACCAAGTTTTCTTTGACCTACTTCCACGCCCTTTCAATTCCAAGACCCATCATTATAAACACTGTCTTGCATCCCTCACCTTCAATCTCTCCCCCTTCACCTCTGCTCAGCCCAGCTCACCTCAGACTCCCAATAGGTCCAACTCAAACAAGCTGACTGTGCCCATCTGATGAGAGGGGTAGAGTTTCCAACACCAAGCCGCTTGCGGACCTAAGACCATGTACTTTTTTGCCTCTCTCCCATTCTCCTGGATGAACTGTCTTTGTCCCAAAAGCCACTCTCTCCACTGATACCCTGGGTCCCATTTGCTCTCAACTACTTGGTGACTTTTCCCCCCCAAAATTATTCCTCCTTTCTAGAACATCATTAAATTCTCTTTCTATGGGTCACTGTCATCATCATAGGGATATCTCCCATCCTTAAAATAGAATCCCTTCACCATTTTTGCCCCTTTAAGCCACCCCATCTTATCGGCGGCTGTTTGTAATGAATAGTTTCAATCACCCCTCTTAGTTATTTATCCAAATCATGTGACCAGAGTCACCACATGCCTGACCTCCATCCTCCCCTCCTCTGCTGGTGAAAGACACTCACAGGAGAGGAAAAAGGAATTAGGTTCTTCTCTCTTAATGGTAACTTGGAAGTGAGACAGATATGTCTGAAATTCAGAAAATTACCTGAAGAATGTAACATAAATCATGGTTCTATTTCTGTTGATATAAAAGTGTAAAATTCACCAGTTAAAAAGCAATCAAGATGGGAAATTAGAACAAAGAAAAAAAATCAACAAACACCTTTTCATTGAGCAAGCCATGGTTGCTGGTTTTAAGGACTCTAGGACTCGGTTTACAAATATCTCAGTCACACCATACATATCAGGCTGATGCGTTTCATGACTTAGGGCTTGTCATAAATTAAGTTCATTCTGTGGTTATAAACCAGAATTTATTTCTATGCAATGTTAACTGCCTGCCTAAAAACTTAAGTTCTTAGTCATAACAATTTATTTCAATAAACTATCAAACTGAGTTTTCTTTATACATGTACTTCCTTTATTACCCTCTATTGTACTTTGCATATATAAAGTGCTCAATACATTTAATGCATGAGTAAATAAATTATCCAACCTATTACTTGGCAGTTAGCTCAGAATATATGCCTCTTGTGATAGAAAATGACTTCTCTCCCACAGAGTTGGTACCCAAGAAGACAGGACCAGGGTAGGACATAAGAGTGATGCCTTAAAATTTCTTCCTTGAACTCCTCTATCTTAAGAAATGGAATTTTTAGTCAAAAAAAGCTACTTCTCATTAGCACCTAAAAAGGACCAGGCAAGCAATATTCAGATGAGAAGATTTATAAATATATTATGTATATAATCATTAAAAATCATAAAAGATATTAACTTTTAAAGTTGCTTTTCTTTCATCATAGCTATTTTTTTTTTTCAAATACATTTAACTTAGCTTTAGTTCCATAGATAGTAGTCTAGACCTCAGGAAAAGAGATGATGGAAACCTTAAGAATAGTTTTGGACAAAATCTCTGGGGAAGGAAAATATTGCTTGTCTGCAGTAGGCTACTCCATTGACGCCCAGGGACATACCTACTCGTTGATTTTGCCTTTACCTGGGCAGATGCTGCCCACAAAACCTGATGCCTGGGCCTCTAATGCAGGTGCCTCAAGCTGCTCTACTCCGTTTCCGGAACAGGCTTTCATGCCTGCTCATGTTAGTTACCAGCCCCAAGGAATCTCACCTTTCCAACCCAAAATTGGACAATGGACCTATTCTGATTAAAAGAAAAAAACTCTTCACAGTAAGTTTTTATTAAATTCTCATCAACGATTTGGGGAGGCCATTTTATTCACAGTAATGTATTTTTGCTGTAAGCAGCTCATCCACTCTTTCAACTACAGATAAAGCTATCTCAGCTCACGTGGTATTTCCCATTATCCAAATCCAACTGGTAGGTATTCCAGTCTCCCAGTTCTTTCTCCCATTTTGGACTGTCTTCCCTGTCCTCTATACCCTCTGCCCACTCCTACTTCCATCTAATTCTATGCATGTACAGTAACCAATGTTAACAGTTTGATTTATTTTCTCCTACACTTGTCTAGATGTTTATAAACATGGTAAACAACACAAAATATTTATTATTGTCATTTAAAAACAGGATAATATAAATTTTTCAAAGGTGTAATACATAGCTCTAACTCATTTGTATTAATAACTACATACGAAGGATATAGCTTTATGTGAAAGATATATATTTTTTTCAATTCTTCATCAATCAACATTGTTCTCCTTTTTTTCTATCCAAGATAATTTTGAAGTAAACATCCATATACATAAAATCTTATGGTCGAAATAACCCATTTCTATACTACATATGTCTAAGCATGACTAATCAAAGGTTACTGAACACTGTTAATGCCAGTTCATAGCAATATACATTTTAAACAAAGATTACAGCACTGCACATTCTCATATGGAAAGACAAAGAATGTGCATTTCCTCAAACTTTAGTTAGATTATAATATATACTATTTTTTTAAGGCTTGTCTATTTGGTAGAACAAAGAAAATCGTATTTTCATCTTGAATTTTATATCTCTGACTAGTAGAGTGGAAAACATTTCCATATAGTCATTGGTTTTTTGCATTTTTCTTCAGCAAACTGTTCACATTTTTTGCCTAGTTTTCTATTCTGTTATTTTGCTTTTTTCATTTTTTTCCCATCAACATTAGGAAGCATTAATATATTAATTATATCAACACTTTGTCATATTTGGCACATATTTTCTCTTGGCCTATTTTTTTCTACCATTTTATGTTGAATATGTCCTTGTGATTCTGAACCCTCAGTTATGTCCTACAGAGAGAGCATTCTTTCCACTTTGGGCCAACTGGACACTACAGTGTTGAGAATCGTAAGATAAAATCTATTAAAATTTCCTTGTAACTCTCATAGATTTATGCTCCCACACGATCTTTAAAATAGTTTGATCCAGTTTGCCAAAGAAACAATCAGCCACAAGATCTTATTACAACAGCCTAAAGTTTTTATCTAAATTTGGGAGAGTAACATTATCACGATAACCACGCTTTTCTACACAGGATCATAGTACGCTTTGTTATTTATTCTTAATTACTTTATGTCTTTTGAAAAAAATGTTACAGTTGTCATCAGATAGGTCTTGTCATTTTCTTATTAAATTTATTCCTCCTGTCTTACATTTTGTCCGTAGTCTAAAGTTAGTGGCCCAGCAAGACTTCTAGATATATGAGAAAGAAACCATGCCGTAAACCAACTTGAACACGGGGTATCTGGAGTGCGGGAACTGGCGCGGATCTTTGCTCCTTCCTTCTATCTCCCCTCAAACGTAATCAGCCAACATGCATGAGTGGGTTTCTGGAAGCAAACTAATCCAGCGATACAGCCTGTTCCCTACTTACTGACCATTTTCACAAACCAGATTATCCAGTGGCTCTATTCGGCTTTCCTTTGTGTCCCTCCTTAGCAGCCCACTTCCCTCCCTGGTGACAAACATTTGACTGACAGCATCATTGATCCCCTTGTCAGTGGATCCTCCCTCAGCTTCTCTGATGATAGCCTGACCGGTGCTGTTGCTTATTCACACCCTCGAGTCATATAACCCCACACACAGGATGATTTCTTAATTTTTTTTAAATTAGGATTTATATTCCGGCACATGCTAAAAGAAGTGAAAAATAAAAATCTTGATTTTCCAGCTTTCTTTGATTATTTACCGTAACCTTTTAGTTACAAGAAACACGACTTTTAAGAAAATTGGTTTTTAAATCCAAGACTTCAGATTTTACTTACTTAGCCATTTATAAGGCCAAAGTAATGTTGGAGGAAGAACTACTCAGACTGCAATTCATTTTATAGGGAAAATTCTAAAATGCATTCTTCCAGAACTATCTCAGAAACACTAGAAAGACCAATTTTCCTTGACCCAACATAGTATTCATCTGCTCTCACCATACCAATTTTTTATACTTCTGGATTTATTTTGTTTGTTGATTAGACTTTCTTTTTTCTTTTTTTTTTTTTTAGACTTTATATTTCCTAAAGACCAATTATTTGGCCTAATACCTAGAACTGTACTAAATGTCAGGTCCATCACCAAATCTACCAAAACTTCACCAGTAGGGATTTCTGACTATTAAGTGTTCTTTCCCCGGTATGGAATATTTTTCAAGGAAAACTGCCTAAATCATGAATAAAAACATAGTCAAAAGCAATTATAGTCCCATTTTAGTATTTTTATAAGAAATACCAACATTCTGCGAGAAAATAATGATTTCCTTCCATCATCACTGACTCATCCTTGTTCATCTGCAAGAACAACTTCTCGTACATTCCCATAAGTAGGTCACAAAAGTGGAATGTGTCTACCTGTTCTTTGACCGAGGCGAGGATGGCAGAGGTGGTTTCTGTTTCGGAGCCATCCCCATTAGAGGTGGTCAGGCCAGGGCTCAGGGAGCTGGTCTTCTCGGAGGTTGACGAAGGCTGGTCTGGGACAGGCATAGCTCCTGCAATGCAAAAGAACATGCTTAATGCAACAGGATGTGGCCACTGCACCCAGACGTAACTATCAGGCAACTTTCAGCAGTACTCTTTAGAAAAAATGAAAATCATGAACTACATAGAAAGCAAGTGACGTCATTACAGAACAGGAAACAATACAAGTAAACAGAATGGCTTCTCCTCTATCAACTCAAACAAATTACAGGATCTACGCACAACTCTGTATTTTATATTTGAGATAAGTGGGAGAAGAGATAATAAGAAGTAAAAGGCACATAAGATAATGAGAAAGAGTAAAGAAATGAAGAAGTACCGAGTCTAAAAAAAAAAAGGCCAGTTGAACTACCATTTTACTGCAGCCCAATTCATAAATGAACAGACAGATACAGCTTAAAAACAGCATCCCAAAAGTTATTTTTTTTCTTATTCTCAAACAAGACCAGTAAGACCAAAGTACTTGATACAAATATTACCTAGTGATGCTTATCAGCAGAGGAAATAATAATTAACGGAGGACAATTTTTACCAGGGCTCTACAAAATCACTCTTCAAAAAAAGTCTGGGAGGAAAAAAAAAAAGTTGTTTTTTTGCCTAAAGCTATCATATTACATGTCCCTCCAGGAACCGGACTTATGTGAATGTTAAAAACTATTTCCTACTATACTGTAACTGGGCAGTCTGGGTTTTACAGTAAGCAACATAACTTCCATAGGAACCCCAGTGCTGTGATACATTTGTTAATAGTTAATAATTTAGGGCGATGCTAATTGAAAAGGGTTCTATTCTAGAATTGTCCTTAAAATATATGAAAAGACTGGTCATCTAATTTTCTCATTGGACATTCCAACTTAGTTTTGATTTGTTTTTGTCTTTTAGATAGTTGTTTTAATAATATTACCAAAGAGGATTAGAATAGCATTGGAAAGATAAATCTGTTACAAACAGAATTTATAGGAGGGTTGGGGAAAATGGTATTAGTAAGCAGGATGTGAGCAAAGAGTAAAGATCAAATTAAACATAGTATAGCAAAATGCAACCTTGGCTAAAAAACAGAAGGTATTTTAGGATATGGATACCAACAGGATGAAAGAAAGTGATTTAAATAATTATGGTGCTGGGGTTGGGAAGACAGGAAGAAAGTACAGTTTCATATTCAACTTGCTTTCATATGCAGTATTTGATCAAGGTCGTAATTACAAGGATTTAGATAAACAGATTAACAAATGGTGTGCCAGGTAACACAGTCTTAAAGCCAAGCCCTTCTAATTGGGAAAGGTTTTAGAGATGGGGGTTAGGAGGACAAGGACAGAAAGCAAGAAGAACAGAAAGACAGTCTTGGGAGCAGCGCCTCCCCCCTTCCCAACCCTGCCTCTCCACTTGTATCTATGTCAGTGGCTTCCAAAGGAGACTCTCTCTACTACGCAAGGACAGCCTGAAGCCATGAAAGGAGTCTTGCAGGTTTTCAGTCATTACTTTCACTTTCATGTTTCTAAATTTTATTGGGCCCATGTGAATCCAAATTCTGGACGAGTATTCTGGACAACCTGTTTTCTGACAAAGAAACTATCTACGGTCCCAAAGTTATTTATATAATTGGGCCTAGATCTCAGGTTTTCTCCCTTTTTATTTCTATTTTAGAGTCCTTTGATGTGTCAGCCTATTTCTTATAATCTGGGCTGCTGCCTCATAAATGCTTAGTCTATATGCCAATTTTTATAAAATGTTATTTTTTAATAGAATGAGCATAACCTGTCATAATAAAATACGGGATTTAATACGCAATGAATCAAGGCATATCCTTGGGCACTGGACAACTCCGACCCACACACGCTAAGAAAAGAGAAAGTCTGTTTATCTACCCCCCTTTCTCCTTATGCAGTAACAAAACAAAAGTGAATGCTTCAGGGCTTAGCCCACCGTACGGAGCTGCCACTACACCCAAGGCAACCTCTGTGAGTGAACGGAAGTGACTTGGAATAATTCCCAGGCCTCGTAATTTTTCACGTCCAGACTTAACTCAACCATTGGCCATCCCTGTGTATGAATGGGTCAGACGGCCCAACTTCCACTGCCATTGTCTGAGCTCACAGCACAAGGAGAGAAGGAGAACCACGTGAAGGCCACCAGAAGCAAGCCGTGGGCTGCCCAATGGTAAGTGTGGAAAGCTGGAAGCTTTCCGACTTTGCAAGAAACGGTGAAGTACTTTAGTTTTCATTAGAACGAATCCATTAAAATTTATAGTTGATCCGTGTTAAATCCAGGAAATAGGGAAAACGTAGGGAGACGAAAGAAAAAAAAAAGAAGAAGAGCAATCCTCAGTAATTCTGGCAGATATTTACTTAGGTATTTGGTATAGGTTTCTCTGATGGGATTTTTTTTTTTTTTTCTGATTTAACTCATTCTATATAGTAAGATTTACATGATGGAGTACTACGAGGTAGTACTTTTTTTTTTTAATTTTTGTTCAGCAACATATCATGAACTTTTTTTTTTTGAGAGAGAGAGAGAGTGTGCGTAGGAGCGGACGGAGGGGCAGAGGAAGAGAGAGATGCAGACTCCCCACTGAGCAGGGAGCCCACCAACCAACGGGGGCTTGATCCCAGGACCCCAGGATCGTGACCTGAGCTGAAGGCAGACGCTTCACTGACTGAGCCACCCAGGCGCCCCAGCATGAATTATTTCTTATGTCAACAAAAATTATTCCATAGTTTAAAAACATAATGAAGTGCTCACTTAGGCAGTGCATATACTAAAAATGTAATGAGTATCTAGTATTCACAATGCGTCATAATTGACATTATCTTTTATCATTTTTATCCCGTTTTTATGGGGACATTTTCAATAAATTCCTAGATGTGGTGTTGGTGGAATGAGGAAGTGGTGCGTGGACTCTGAGAGCCCAAAGAAACTGTCCTGCCGCCAGGCTGGTTCACCACACGGGACCATCAGCACTGCCCTGAGAAGTTCCCTCCCCACCCTATTAACAACACCGGCCCTCAGGATCCTCTCCTGCTTCCCCAATTCTATATAGAAGAATTCATCCCTTTGCTTTTGGATCTCTTTGGCAAGGAGCAGAGCAGATGTTTTCCTGCAGATTCTCACATCTCTTCATTCTCTTTATACAGCTACGGGTAAGAAGTCTTTCTCCCGCGAATAGGTGCTAATCTGCTAATTCCTGAGCTGGAATTTGGATTTGGTAATACCGACACGCTCAGAAGCAGGAGCAGCTGTACCGACTCTTCCCTCTACCCCGGATCGCCCCTGCCCCAAATCTGTACACTCAAACCCAAACGCTCAATATCACTGCATTTGGATATGGGGCCTTTCGGGAGGTAATTAAGGTTAAGTGCCTAGATCAGGGTGGGATTTAGAAGGCTGTTGCCCTTACAAAGAGAGGAAAAGACTCTTTCCATCCTTCCTCCAAGGACACAGAGAGAAGCTGGCCACCACAAAGAGTGTTCTCAGCAAAAGCACACCAATCCGGCACTTTGATCTTGGACTTCTGGGCCTCCAGAACTGTGAGAAAAGACATTCCTGCTGTTTAAGCCCCTCTGGGTGTGGCTTCCTACTATGGCAGCCTGGGAAGTCTACTGTAAGAAGGGCTGGGCTGGTCTCAGCTTCCCCGTGAGGCAAGTACAGGGGGGCCGGAGACCCGACGGTAGCAAGATGCAGCCTGGGGGCCGGCGTTCTGTCCCACCCAGCGCCCTGCTGACTCCTGCATCGGAGATGAAACACAGTTTCAGAGAAAGGCATGAGCTGCTGCAAGTCAGCAACCAGGAAAAATGAAGGCTTATACGCGGGTTGTGCCCCACCGATGTGAAGTAAGCCTGCAGGACAAATGTTCTCTTAAGAACCTCCCCTAGTGCTTTCACAGACGATGCGGTAAGACATTAGAGAAGTTGGCTGGTATGATGCTAATAGCAAAGGCAGGGAGCCCCCCAAACACAGAGTGTCCTTCTCAATTTGAACTCTTATGTCTGTATGTGAGAAGATTTCATGAGGTCCAAATAAATATTCTAAACCTTTATTTCCCAAACCTGAGTGAATCACTGTAAACTTACATTATACTTGGTAACATTTTAAAATCTTAAGTGCGTTTTAAAAGACCAAACTCTCTTTCTTGCTCCCAATTCAAGGGCTGCATTCAATGCTATATTTTATGAACTTCCATCGCACAAAAAAGAAAGTGCAATTCTTATTTTATATTTTATAATTCAAATTTGTTCCTTCTTTGGCCACTTCTGCCCAGCAATGGATGGCTTTGCTGGAGATCATCAAGAACACATGACAATCAGTTAACCCCAGAGCTGGACCCGGGCCATTGGAGGCTCCCTACTCCCCACTCTGTCCTTGGGATGTGTGTGGGTTTGCCTTCCCCACTTTCAGAAGCTGCTCTAAGAATATAGCCTTGAGGTAGAAATGTGGGGTTGAGGTTATCCATACTGGGTATATGACTGAACCCGGTTAAAGCCTGTGTAAACTTTTTTTTTTTTTTTTTAATTTTATTTATTTATTTGACAGAGAGAGAGATCACAAGTAGGCAGACAGGCAGCCAGAGAGAGAGGAAGAAGCAGGCTCCCTGCTGAGCAGAGAGCCCGATGCAGGGCTCAATCCCAGAACCCTGAGATCATGACCTGAGCCGAAGGCAGAGGCTTAACTCACTGAGCCATCCAGGAGCCCCCCATGTAAACTTTTAAGATTCCGCCCAGTGGCTGCGGAACCACCCAAGCTGAACCTTGTCAATAAGTTCACCTACTTATTCAACCTGCCGCCTACCAATCTAGAGTGGTCTCTGCTTCTTTCTTCAGTCTCTCCCTGCCCTCTGAATATGGAGGTCAGTTTGCAAACCAACAGACTTTGATATCGGGTGGCCAAAGTCCATTAACTGATGGACTCTGGTGTCACACAATCACCCAATTCAATGAGCTACCTAGCATTCTCCTGTCACCATTACTTTGGTCTCCTCCTCCTCTCTAATTCAGTGATAAGCTCCTCCTTCAGCCCTGAGGAGGTCTTTCCCCTCTTGAAGTCTTTCTTCCTCCCAATCCATAACCCATAATAACCTCCTATCCTTTCAACTGTCTTCTCATTGTGTTACGCCCAGACCCTCATGCTCTGCTGTCACAGAGACCTGCTTCTTTCTTCTCCCAGGTGAGCAGGTCCCACCTACTTCAAAGCCCAGGATCTCCAAATCCCTTGCATACTACAGGACTCAATAAATATTTGATTAGCTAGACTTGCATTGTCTAATATGGTAGCCTCTAGCAACACATGGCTATTTATATCTCAATAACATTAAAAAGCCAGTTTATTAGTTGCACTACTCACATTTCAAGTGCTCAATGGCCACATGTGGCCAGGGGCTACTGTACTGGATAATTACAAATGTAGCAATGTACAATTTGTACACTGTACTTCTACATGTATTTCTACATACAATGTAGAAATGTACAAATGTGCAAATGTAGAAAATCTTCATCATTGCAGAAAGGTCTATCGATCTATAACCAATAGTCTATTCCCGGATGTAATCTTTCATCTGCGGCTTTATTCTTTGGCAGTAGGTCATGAAAAGGGGTCAGATCATAAATAGATTTTGAAGGACGAACTGTCAGGATTACTAATAGGTATGCATGTGGTAGTAAGGCAAAGAGAGAAGAGTCCAGACGATTTCAGGGTTCAGTCTAAGTGACTGGCCATTAGCCAAAATGTTGACACTGAGTAAAACCTATTTCGGGTGATGGAAGATGACCTCACATGCAAACTTAGAGCCCAAAACACATCTCTCTGTGATTCTTCTTTGCCGTTAAATTCTTGGCCGGTGAGACCAGCTCAAGTCAGAAGCTACACTCTGATATGAATTAGGCAACATAAAGATTGATGACTTCTAAACACTGCATATCACATCTTTTTTCCCCCTTTTCCTTTTCTTTAGGCACGTCCATTTTTATCTTTTTCTTTAGAGTTGCTAGAAACTCCTAGAACTCTCTTCATCTTCCTTCAGCTTTCGCCAATGGCTTCCGCGCAGACTCTCAGACATGAACTTCCTTGACTCTCACACCAAACTAACAAACCCCACGTGTGTGTGGCCACATCTAGAGTTATTTCCTTCCCTCGTGGATCCGCCCTCTTCAAGACAGTGCCCCTCCCTGTTCGTGAGCCCATGATCTAAAACACAAACATATTAGTGCAATAGACTGACTTTAGGCTTTACCTCATCATTGGGCATCCCTTTCATAATTTTCCATTATGGTTGCATGCAAGTGAGTAAAGAAACTGGCCATTAGAATACCTCAGACATTACTGTCATATATACACATGTACATATATGCACACATATATGTACATATCATATACATATGTATATGTAGACATATATAACACACACACATACATTTATGTGTCCAATTCAATGTTTTAACATTGAATATAATTGAACATATGGAATTTTTATAACCTTCCACTCACTCTACAGGTGATATGAGTAAGCTTATGATCTTGTGAAACTGCAGAAACAACATAAGCATATTATTAATACTACGTTGCAGGGAGGGTGCAGATTTGTATAAATTAGTGACGTGAAAAACAACAGCAAACACCTCATTTGTGTAATCACTCTGGTCTCCAAAACTGCAATTCTGTATTTGCAGCTAGGATGTCGTGAATATCAAAACCCAACAATAGGCAGAGGAACAGACACAGCATCGTTGTCTCCCAGATGCTCTCTTCACACATCAAAGTATATCCATCTTTATTTCTTCCTTTTACAGAGAAATTTAAAATTACAGCTTGTCCTAATGATATGCAGACTATAATAATTGATAGCTGTCAAAATTCAGTATAATTAGAGCAAAAGCTCAGTTTGTCTTGGTCTGTGTTCGATGCCCCACATCTAGCTCAGTCTCTACTATACAGCAGCCGTTAATAAATATTTGTTGAGATAATATATGAACTGTTAGTGTAAAATCAATAATGGTCGCTTAGCAGAGCATGTAACATTAAGTAAAATGGGCTTGGCATTAGGAGCATTTCTCTGAATGGTATTTGTTATGACACCTTTTAATTTCAATTCAGGAAAGCCGCTCTTTTGAAACCTGATGGGGACTGCTGTATGGCTTGTTCTCAGCCGAATGCCCAAGAAGGTACATACCCTTGGGCTGCTGGCTCCTTGCGTTGGGGCATCAGTCAGACAAGGATCTGAGGTTGCTGGGACTCAATGCTGGCAACTCACAACTTACAATCAGATCCTGGCAATATTTATGGAAAGCACCATGCAAGGAAGTTTTGAGTCATATTTAGAATATGCAACTCCAAGACAAAGCCAGGAGGCAGACACGTGCCCAGTCCTATCTGACAGTTCGGTGGTGAGGGAAGAGATGTTACTCACAGGATCAGAGACATGAGGTCACATGCAGCTGTGCGGGAAGATATGATGACTGGGAGGAGAGACGTGGGATCTGAGAGTCAGAGTCTCACGTCAAACACAAGGGGATGATGGTTCTACGTGTGCTCAGAGATGCGGGAACGGTAGAAAGTCCAACACAACCAGTGCGTCAGGAGATCCACTTCGTGCTGTTGCATGAGCTGTCAATCGTTGCGGGGGGAATGGGACCAACCTAAACATCACCACAGACTTAAGGCCCACCTGAATGTTATTCTCAGTGACATACATTGTGTCTGGACATAAAGAGGAAGGCTCTGTAGAGACTGCAGAGCGAGAAGGAAGAGGAGAGGTCATGTTCGGCGCAGACGCATCAACAGCCGAGTTCTAACAAAATGAGGTCAGTGAGGACAGGAGAGGGTCCTCTGGTGTCTCACGGTCTTGTCCCCTAAAGCATGATCTCGGGCATTTTCATCGACGCCATTATGACAATATATATGACATTAAGTCAACAGCTCATCGATCTTAAGATGTATGAAAAGCTGAGGCTTTTGGAAAAGGAGCCAGCAGGGGATGGTGAGTAGCTGCCCCTCCTGCCCCGGCCGTGCTTAGAACCTGAAGGTGGAACCGGGGTGCATACTGTGTCCCCCTCGAGCTGAGGTCAGATCCCAACGGGTAAGATACTAATAGTGGGATCTCACCTGACAGCGATCGGGTACCCAAACCCGAGTGACGGGAACAGCTGAGAGAAGACAGTGGCTCGACTGGTCGACTTTGGAAAGGCAGAGGATTACTGGCAGAGAGAAAAGAATCAGAATTAATCTATAAAGTGAGGTGAGAAGGGCAGGAAAGGCAGCACTGCGGCTGGCGTTCAGGGAACGTCGGCGCGAGCCTGGAAACACGGAGCGGGAGGGCGATGCGGGCAGTGGCTCTGCGGCTGGGACTTCATAATGCTTTCATTTGCAAGTGACAGAAAATCCATCCCAAATGGCTTCAAGGAAAAGGGGAGCAACAGTCACATTAAGAAGCATCCCAATTTCAAAAACATTAAAAGATTTTTAAGATCCCGGAAGACGTATGATCATTACAGTTCATCATGATAAAGGCACAGCCTGAGGAAGGTTCACGTTACAAAGGTAACAGGGAGGAAAGAAGGGTTTGATGTTGTTCAATTGCTTAAAGAGACTGCAGAGAAGAAGAAATGCAGGTGTGGGACGATGAGAATAGAAATATTCAAATTAATGACTGTGGGTAACGTACAATGTTAAAGTAGGAACATATCTGGATGAAATTAATGATGATGACAAAACACAATATAAAGTTTGGGGGCTCGTCATCCCTGAGAATCAGGGGCCCACTTCCAAAATCAATGACCATCCTAGCTCCTCAGACACAACAAGGCTGTTTTCACCAGCCAGTCGCAAGGGTTTGCTAAGCTGGAGGGACATTTCTCCTTATGCCAGAGAAGGGAAGTCCGAGATTCTGCAGTTACAGATCCATCACAGTTTAACAGTAAGCTGAAGGGAAACGGAAGCGGGCACAATACCTTAAATGTTGGCTCCCCCTGAATAAGAGGAAAAGTTCTAAGACATTCAATAATAAAGAGGCTCAGCGGTCGACTGACTATTGTTCTGGCTGAAACTTCAAAGAAGCGTGCTTAGCACAGCTCCCAGGACAGCGCTGGTCACACACAGTGACTGCCCAGAACACACTGTCACTGCCAAACACCCCAGCCCTGGAGTCCCCCCCACCCAATCCCCACAGCTTCGGCAGCCTCGCCACCATCTCCAACCCTGTGTCTTCGCAAGAAGCTCAACGACCGTGTCCAAGCCTGCAGGTGAGAAAGTGCACCCCTCAGACATTCTCCCTAACAGACGATACTGGAAACGAAAATGCAGATTTCCATTTTATGTTCTACCACTTAATCACAATGACATGACAAAAATCTGGCACCCAAAAAAAATCATGCTCAAAAGCCAGTCCACAACGATTATACTATCATGAACGACCAACGCTGATTGTCACCATCTATGAAACAGGAAGTCCCCAAATGCTGGCCCCACGCTGGCGTCTAACATGGTCTCAATTCCTCGTACTTGGAAGTGTCCATTCAAATTACGGCAATTTGCCCAGCATATTGATTCCAGATACATATCTGCCACTTGACAGTTTCTCAAGATGTCAGACCTCAACCACACGTTGTTTTGTTTAGCTTTTCCCAGAAGTACTATCAGTGGGCAGTCAGGGACAAAATCTTGCACTGTAAGGATCTGCATTCCTTAGAAAACATGTTTAATCCAACGAAGCAGGGAAACTGCCCATCAGTGTTTTAAATTTAATTCTAGAACAGAGCTTCAACGACTCCTACGCAACTTCACTTGCTATCACAGACTAAGAAATCTTCTAAATAAATGTCTCTACTAGCCTTTTAGGAAAAAAAAATACAGAAAACAAAAACTGAATAGAGTCATAATAATTTTTGATAGTTACCAGGATATGTTGACATTTTTATGCACACATAAGAAATTTGGAAGTTTTAAGTGATGTAGTTAGCTTACTACAACCTACTCTTCAGGGAAAAGGTAAAGCTTTGATTAGAGAGTAAATCTAAATCATGTGTGTAAAGAGGTTTCATCGCACTGGTGAAGGTTACATAGCAAGGAACCTCTCTTACATTTCGGAATATATATTTATTAAATACACCTTGGGAATTCAAATATGTCAGTATGTGATCGATAAATAATTTTAAATAGATGAATGATTAGATATTATGAAAAAATGACTATCAATCCCTAGCTCTGTTTTTTGTGGCCAATTTGTTTCCTGTCTCACTGGTTTCTATGAGTGAAGCATTTTTTGATGCCACATATAGGTGATAGTGTATCATATCTGTCTTTCTCTATCTGACCTATTTCACTTAAATAATGTCTTTAAGCTTTATTCATGTTGTCAGAAATGACAGGATTCCCTTCTATCCCATGGCTGAATGTATTTTACACACACATGCACACACACACACCACATTTTCTCCACCCACTCCTCCAAGTGTCCACTGATGGACACTGAAGTTGTTTGCATATCTTGGCTCCTGGAAGTTATGCTGCAATGAATGTGGGAGTGATCTCTCCTCAAGATTCTAATTTCATTTTCTTTCAAAATATACTCATAAGTGAAACTGCTGGGTCATACGGTAGTTCTATTTTTAATCTTTGGAAAAACTTCCATAATGTTTTCCATAGTGGCTACATGAATTTACATTCCCAGCAACAGCACATAAAGGTTCCCTTTTCTCCACATCTTTGCCAACATTTGTTATCCCTTATCTTTTCGATGATGGTCCTTCTAACAACGCGAGGGTTTGGTTTGCATTTCTCTGATGACTAACGATGCTGGCACCTTTTCATGTACCTGATGGCCATTTGTATGTCTTCTTTGGAAAAATGTGTAGCTAGTTCTTCTGTCCATCAAATGACATTTTAAACTATAGAATTCATCAGACAAGGGGCATCTCTGTGGCTTAGTCGGTTATGTGTCTGCCTTCAGCTCAGGTCATGGTCCCAGTGTCCTGGGACTGACCCCCACATCTGGTTTTCTGCTCAGTGGGAAGCCTGCTTCTCCCTCTCCCTTTGCCTCTCCCCTGTGCTCATGGTGTTTCTTGCTTGTTCTCTATCTCAAATAAATAAATAAAATCTAAAGAAAAAAAAACAAAAACACACAAGAATCCATCAGACAAGAAGCTGATTCCAACGGCAAAGAAACACGAGTCATCTTTTACTCTGTGACTTGCCAAGTGAATGTTATGCTTCCCTTATAGCACGTTATTCATTTTACTGCAATTGTAAATAAAAATCTTCCGGTCCATCGTAGAGAAAAAGGAATTACACTAACTTCATTTTACAAGTGGACAACAATGATTCTTGGAAAAAATAAAAATAGCAAATCCAGTTTCTGAAGGCAGAAGTCAACAGTGGTCAAGGATTTTCACCTGAATGTCTGACATTTTGTCATGTATTATTATTTTTTTTGTTAACATATAATTATCATTTGTTTCAGGGGTACAGGTCATATATTATTTTGATTAAACCTCGGGATTCTCAGTGTTTGAATGTAACAGTTATTTTACATTGCAAATCTGACTATAAAACAACACCCATGAGTTTCAGGAAAGGGTTTTTTTGGGTAATTTGGCTGCATCACTAAGATACTAATTACTTTTGAGATCTTAAAAAGAGGGAGCCTTGTTTCTAAGGCATCCTGATGCCAACATCTTTTTTCTGTGTTGTGAAGTCCATCACCCCTTAGATCAAGCTTATTCTGATCTCTGAAGGCAATTTTCAATAAAGTTGTCTGAAAAGAAACTTCTCTATGTTTCCAATTATCCTACATAATCATATCATATTTTAAATCTCAGATATGAGTAAATAGGTCTGTTTGTAATGATATCATATTCTCGATCTAAAAACAGTAATATTTATCATTTTCAAGTCCATGTGCATCATGTTTCTACTTTATTTTTTAAAATTATTTCTTTCACAATTTAATTATTATTCTAACTTTGAGAAAAAGTCTCTTTCCAGCACTGGGCTTCCCACCTCCCACTTTCTTCTTTCTCCTTTTTCTAAATATTCACAACATCTCCCACAAGCAGCAGGCACCACTCTCTAATACACAAGTCGTTCCTTAAGGAGAGGTCGAATATTTTAATATTTAGTTATAAAATTAGTCAAGTATAAGAGTTCAGATATATAAATCAACTTGAAGAAAATAAGCATAACTCTTGTATAAAGAAACAGGCTTTGTGTCCAGACAGAAAAATAGAATTTCTGCCAATTAAGTAGGAAATTCCTACTTTTTAATGTGTCAGTATTTTGGTGTTGTTATTGATCTTTCTGGATGGAGAGGTCCAAAAGTAAGTTGGATTATAATCTATTTTCTCATGTGTCTATTTTGTTGATAAACTTTTGTGATCTCTAAAAGATGAAATTTCAATTAATTAAGGATATTATTATTTTAAAAGGAGAAAAAAGTTTTAAAGATCTAATATAAAAACCTTAGTGGGGTGCCTAGGTAGCTCACTCAGTTAAACCACCAGCTCAGCTCAGGTCATGATCTTAGGGTTGGGCTCCAGGCTCAGTACAGAGTCTGCTTGAGGTTCTGTCCATCTCTCTCCCTCTGCCCCCATCCCTGCTCACTCCATAAATAAACAAATAAATAAATAAATAAATAAATAAATAAATAAAATCTTCTTTAAAAGATGAAACAAAAACAAAACAAAAAAAACCCCTTAGCAACCTGCAGGGATTATTAAAAACACTTGAGATTGAGTTTTTTTTAATACAAAAGTTCAAGGGTCTTAAGAAAATAATACTCAAAGATATATCAACATGATATTTGACAAAAATCTCAATTATCTAAACACTGTTTAAGTATATTAAATTTGGTGTTTTACCTTTCTTCCAATTAAGTATTTCTTAGGTGAAAAATAATAAAAAATGGAGAACTGTGTCATACCAGTTTTCACAGGTGTACAAAAGAACAGTATCTACGAATATATGGTTGTAACAAATCAGGTATTAGCTATGGCAGCATATTTAAAAATTTAAGTTACAACTGAGCAAATATTTTTTACAAGGCAATATAATAATATTAATTATGTACTTCCTATGCGATCTTCTAGGCTCTTAAGCATCACTAACACAACTAATACAACTTTGTGCTGCACTTCTATTATTATCCCCATTTTGCAGGTAATGAAACAGGTCCAGAGAGGTGAACTTCCCCTAAGTAACAGGGGAAGAACTACTGTTTAAAGCCACACAGTCTGTGCTTCTCAATCACTATGTGCTGCTCATCTGTAGAACATCTTTTTATACTGATACCATTTTAGAAAATAATTCATTAATTTAAAAATATTTTACTGACCGAAATGTGGGCCAGGCTCAGTACTAGGCATTGAGTTTAGGATGCAAATGATAAATAGGAAGACGAAGAGGAGTCTCGGGGAAAATAATGAGTATAGAAGTTAGATCTAAAGTGTCCCTCTTTATGTGGCAAATATACACAACGGAATATTACTCAGCCATAAAGAAGAGTGAGCTCTTGCCATTTGCAACAGCGTGGCTGGATCTGTAGGGTCTAATGCTAAGTGAAATAAGTCAGTCAGAGAAACAAAAATGTCATAGGATTTCACTCACATGTAAAATTTAAGAAACAAAACAAATGAACAAAGGAAAAAGAGACCAAAAAACCCAGACTCTTAAATACAGAGAACAGACTGGTGGTTGCCGGAGGGGAGGTAGGTAGAGGAATGGGTGAGACAGATAGAGGGGATTAACAGGTACAAGCTTCAGTTACAACATAAATAAGCCACGGATATGAAAGGTACAGAATAGACGATAGACAGATGAAGAATGTAATAACCTTGTTAGGTAACAGATATGACTATTCTTTTGAGGGTAAGCACGGAGCAATGGATAGAATGGCTGAGCCATTATGTTGTACACCTAAAACAAATGTAACACTGCATGTTAATTATACCTCAATAAAAAAAGAAAAAAACACAAAAATAAATAAAATGTGGATTTGTGAAAACAGGGAAGTTGGTGAGTCGGGATGCCTTCAGAAGGCTTATTTTGGTGTCCAGGGCCGATGACAATGACCAGCATGCATTCAGAAGCTATTTTAAGCGGCTCCATTTTGTCCTATCCTGACTGGCTCCCACTGCACCTGTGGTCACCTGTCCACTCCACAAGGCCCTCCTTGTGACTGGGGCCTTCCTGCCCTCACCAGAAGCTAGCTACGGTGTCTCCAAATCCATTCATTCGAGTTTAACTTGTGATTATATTATTTAATTATACATATTTAAACCAAAAAGATATAAATTGCATCAAGAATAATTTTTTTTTCTTTAACACTTTGTGAAACTCCTTTACAGTAACCCATTTTTTTTTTAAGATTTTATTTATTTTTTAGAGAGAGAGAGAGAGAGAAAGCATGATCAGGAGGGAGGGGCAGAGGGAAAAGGACAAGCAGACTCCCTTCTGAGTGGGGAGCTGGATGTGGGACTCAATCCCAGGACCAACGGATCATGACCAGAGCCAGAGGCAGACACTTAACCTTAGACTGAGCCACCCAGGTGCCCCCCAATAACCCATTTTAAAAAGCTATGGTATTAATTGTAGATGAGATGATTACAAAGGGCTAGGGAAAAATTATAAACACATAGAAGATTTCTTTCTTCAAAATGCTTCTCAGATGTCTTAGAGATTCCCTCCTTACTTTAAAGAAATGGAAAGGGGAAATCCTGGAGGATACAAGGAGGACAGACTAGGGTAGGGAAGGACACTCTAAGAAAGTTTTCTTATCGCTCTGACACGCAGACCCATATTTAAATCAATGATCCAGGTTCTATAAGGTTAGTGAACACTGGTACAATTAAATTGAAACCAAGTGAATACAGCTTTAAATAGTTTTTTAAAAAATGATTCCCTATTTTAAATGATTTCTCTTTACTGACTGTTCTCAATCTGTTGATTAAAAGAGTTTTTACCAACCAGTGTCTCAGTACTTATTGGTTGAATGAGTGAATGAATGAATGAATGAATGAGTAGTAAGTAAATTGATCAATGGATCATTCTTAACCCATCCTCTCTGCCATGTGATTATTTAGTTGGTCTTCACATTGTATGAGCATTTGCTTTGCCTGGAATCATTTACGTACTGGATCAATTAGTCATTTATTAACTTAATTAAGAAACAAGAGGCTACTGAGACTTGATGTCAGGAATTCCACCAAAGAAAACGATGCCGGATTTTGAAAGAACCTTTTGTTTTCCCTGGTCTCCGCCTCTGGTCCCTCCTGACTTTATGTCTGCTCATGGCATTGCATGAGGCAATGCCGACTGATAGCCTGCTTTTATGAAACAGTAAGTACTCTAAGCACGATGTTAAATTTAAATTATACAAGTGACTGAATTTCAATTTAGAATAACAAATCTACACATCATCTTATTGGAAAATCATTATCTAATTTCTGTGTACCACACATATAATTTGCACAATTGAGAAAAAATGTCTCTCAATTAACTGTTTTAAAAAAACAAAACAAAACAAAAAAACCTCTCTGAACTTTGAACACAGGATTAAAGTCCCATTGATATACTGAATGAATTAAACAAAACAGGGTGAAGATAATTAATCAAAAATTAATTTATAGGGATGCCTGGGTGGCTCAGTCAGGGAAGCATCTGCCTTTGGCTCAGATGATGATCCCAAGGTTCTGGGAGTGAGTCCCATGTTGGACTCCCTACTCAGCCGGGAGCCTGCTTCTCCCTCTGCTTGCTGCTCCCCATGCTTGGGTTCATTCTCTGTCTTTCTGACAAATAAATAAATAAAATCTTTAAAAAGAGTAATTGTAGATTTTATTTTTAAGAGTATACAATACTGAGTCATGCTTTAATCACTGGATAGGTAACTAGAGAAAACCGAAAATGAAGTATGGAATCTCAATCTTACATATTTGAATTTGTATCATACCGCACAGATACATAAAGTCAAGTTATTAGAGTCATGACATAATGACTTAGGAACAACCAACCTCGGATGATGAGCTTTGTCTGAATACAAGAAACTGCTTTTTACCTCACTAAGCTGCCTTTTCAACATGTACAGGGTCTGAAACCCAGGTCTCCAACAGACAGTTTTATATCCGTCCCCATCCCCACCAAAAAAAAGAAAACTATAGCTCATACTGGTCACCAAGAAATCCTCCAATTTAAAATTTAAATTGACCACATGACTTGACATCATAGGCAAATTCAGAAAACTGGACTCTCCCAAGATTAGAAAAATGTGGGAACTAAGACATCTAGAGACGGACTCAAAAAGGGAGGTAAGTGGTTCTGGTCAAGTCAGTAACAGGAGAAACGCTGTTATCTACACGCATATGTGACTTCTTCTTCTTTTTTTTTTGTGGTGAAAAAAATTATATTTAAAGTTAGCCACCTGGACTCAGTTTAGATGATCCCGATTTTGTTGGCGACATCAAAACATCATAGTCAGGGAGCAGTCGAACGTCTGCCTTCTTCTCTACATAAGGCCTGATCAAGGTGTTGACCTTGGCCACATCAATGTCCTAGAGCTTCTTCACAGTCCGTCTGATCTGGTGCTTGTTGCCCTTGACATCCACAATGAACACAAGTGTTCTGCTGTCTTCTGTTTTCTTCATGGCTGACTCAGTAGGTGGGGGGAATTTGACAACAGCCAGTGATCAAGCTTGTTTGTCCTGGGGGTGCTCTTTCGAGGCTATTTGGGCTGCCTTCGGAGATGCAGAGTCTTGGGTTGTTGGAACACAGGTGCGCTGCAGATCTTCTCTTTCTTGTGACTGTGGATGCCTTTTAGCACCACTTTCTTGGCCTTCAAAGCCTTTGCTTTGGCTCCGGCTTTGAGAGGGGCAGGGGCCTCCCTCTTAGCTTTCAGCACCATCTTCAAAAAAGGGATCACATATGTGACTTCTAATATGTTTCATGCTTTTAAACATTAAGATAAAATGCACCTTTAAAAATGAAAACAGGTATACTTGTCTCTGTTGGGATAGCTCGGTGAAATCTCAATTTCACATCCCCAATTCTGGAGCCCTCTGGAACGAGGACATCCATTCTACACGTTCTTCTTGGCACGTGGCAAAAGTACGGAGGCATAGGAGCAGCCCTTGAGGAAGCAGCCCAAGGGAGAGCCAGGACTCTTCACAGATAAATTTTATAAATGGGAGAGTAATGAGGCATATAGGAATTAAGTAACATTTTCAAGGTCAGACCCTGAGACTTTAATAGAGCAGAGAATGAAACCATAAGTTTTGGCTATTAGATACATACTGTAATGTCCAGAGTAAGCTCCCAGTCTTCCACTCTTGCACAATGAACCAAAAGGCAGTATCCGACCTGATACAACCCTCGTAAGTGCAATACGAAACACTTGCTTATCCAAGACATGAAATGATCCAAAAAAGAATTATTTTAAGAAGTAAATGGAAGACGAAATGAAGGTGCATTACTATTTCCAAATGACAGCTTGCTTTAAGATAAATGACAGTGTTCAAACGTGTTTCTCCTTTGCTTGCTTTTATTCCTGTACTTTGCAATGACCTTGTGAGTTTAATGTAGGGTATCGGAAATTACGAGTCCAGCAGTCCTGGAATGACCAGGAGCAAGTCCATACAGGAAATAGAGTCAACTCCAGACACTGCCCTGTGTCCCGTTCTCTCCTGCTTATCTGTGAATCTGAAATCACACCTTTGGATTTGCGAAAGGAGGGGAATTCATCAACTGAACCATGTCTAGACAACTGTTCTTAACCTAGGGTACAGAAGCCCTTTCTACTGGCTGTTAGTAAAGACTCATAAAAGGCAACAGAAATGAGAGAAATGTACTTCCTAGAGCTATTATGCTCTGCCCCATTGCCCAAGCTAAAGCAATCATATGCAAACAAGTAAACTGATTAAAAATCCTTTAGACCATTTCATTGCTGGAGGGTAGCTGTTCTGTACAAGTTATTTGGCTTATTAGCGTCCCAACGATCTATGGGTCAAAGGACTACAGCAACTTTTTTGTAGAAGAAACAGAAGGAATGCTGACTTAGCTTTAATTGTCTGCTGAACTTGGCCAATTGCCGTTACAAAAGCTTCCAAAGTGAGAAATAAAGTAGAAGGCAATGACTTACTTGAGTGCTATTTTTTCATAATGGCAAATTTACTCACCTAACTTCAGACATCCTCACTGCAAGAATAAACATATTTAGAATGTACTTTTGGTGCTAAAAATAAACAAACACAATGATCTTTAACATGTGTGATGAAAATCTATTCTCTTTGTCTCTTTAGCCCTTCTCTCTGCTTTTGTTAACTGAATTTTGATTTTCCTAGAGGGAATTATCCATCTTAGGTTGTGTAAAATTCCCTGGGTTCAAAATCAAGGGTTCCCACCGATGGTAAGTGAAATAATGGTCCCCAAAACGGCCCACGTTCCAATTCCCCTGAACTTGTGAGTATGTTACATTACCTGGCAAAGGGATCCATGAAGATGGATGTTAAGTTGCCTTTCATTGGTCAGATTATCCTGCGTCACCTTAGTGAACCCAGTATAATCACAAGGATCCTTATTAATGGAAGAGGGATGCAGGAAAGTTAGAGTCAAAGAAGAGATAGAACTATAGAAAAAGATGAAATGATGTGACTGCTGGCTTTGAGGATGTGAGGGGGCCACAAGGCATGGGATATGGGTAGCTTCTAGAAGTAGAAAAGGCAAGGAAATGGATTCTCTTCTAGGAGCCTCCAGAGCCAACGGAGCTCTATCAACACTTCCATTTTAGACTCCGGACTTCCAGAATTACAGAATATTAAATTTGTGTTGGTTTCAGCCATGAAATTTGTGGTAATTTGTTACAGCAGACATAAGAAACTAACATACTACATGCTTTTCTGGCCAATTGTGGGAATGTCTCCAATCTAATGGGCTCCGCTTGGGGTAGAAAGAATAGAAAACAGTTGAGTTTTATGCTGTCACTGGGGTCACTCTAAAGTCACTGTGTACTAGTCCCTGATGCTTATATTTCTGGAGTTCTCCTCAATCCTGACCTTCTTAAACACTGGCTTTTGGACGTTTCCTTTTCTTTTAGGGCATCTCATACAAATTCCAACAAATGCTTCCTTTCTTAAAATAAACCAGTGGTTCTTTGACTTGCAATCAATGATCCTAACGCCTTTCATTCAATCAGCTGCTTAACCTGGTTGTAGCAATACCACTGGTTGACGGTGCAATGGCAAATGTATTTTTCCAAGGGCCAGACACTGTTCTAGGCACTAAGGCTCAAGAAGTCAACAAGAAAAGTGCTTACCATCTAGTAACCAACATGGCAGATCCAATTCATATAAATAAAAGTCATATTCATACTAAGGAAAATATGTCCTGATAAAAATCAAGGAATATCATGTAACTGGCAGAAACCAAGACTGTAAGTTTCTCAAGATTCTTTCAGTCCTGAGGATGGATCCTCAAGAAGTGAGTCACTAAATCTCTCTTCAGGGCGGGCTGGTCCTTCTCACCTCCCTTCCTTCTTTCCTTTCTCCAATTTCCTCTTGCAGCCGGCCTTCTTGGAGCCCCTATTTTATGCATGGAGCACAGGGACTAGTAGGCAGAGAAGCAAAGTCAAAAGATCTTGGGAGTTGGCAAGGTCAGCTCATCTGAAGGGAGGTGGCAAGGTCAAGAGCCTACCTGGGGAACAGGACACTGAGTCCTGCAGGAGAGGCAGAAGTCAGGCTGAGGGAGGGTAGAGAGGAGGGAGCTCCATTCGTGGGGACCATGTAGGCTGGTGTGGGACAGTCATACATAAGTTTTTAAGCTACCAAAGCAGTCAGAAAAGTAGAGCAAAGGCCCAAAGAAAGGAATCTTAGGAAATATGACTGGAAAGAAAGGACGGTCCAGGCCACAGAGGGTCTTGCGTCCACAATTTTGAGCTGGCACTCTATAGATACCTTAAAGAAACTGGCGATGAGTAAGAGGATCTTATACATGGAGCAATGACCTTTGAGGTCAGATTTTAATATTCTGAAAACCGTATGCTAAAGACAGCCTAAAGATGACATTGACAAAAGGCACAGGATTGCGGGAGAGCCCAGTTATAAGACTACCGCAGTCACCTGTGTGTACAAAGGGTTTGAATGAGATAGAAAGAAGGCGAAAGATGGGAGACTGCAGGAATCGACACCAAGAAACCCATTTTGATGAACACGAGTTTTCTCCAAATTGAGTCAAAACTACTTAGTGATTTAAATAATTTATCAACAATCAGTTATTAAAATATTTCAATGAAAAACAATTACTCAAATAGTACAGCGTTATCTATACACTTTATTAGAACAGCTCCATTATACGTGGTGGCTTTTACACAATTTCTTAATAACTAGAGGCGCAATAGAAGACAGAAACGAAAGCTTGAATTTTCCAAAAGACGCACCATGAAGCCAGAACTGGAAGATTCGATTTTGGGAAATCCCACAGTGCATACACCAGGCATTTTAAAAATTTCCCTCCTATCATGAGAACTCATACATGATTTTTATTCTATTACACTTAATTTGAATAACTAATAAATATTTACAGGTACTTCTGTATTCAATATGTCACAGGCTGGCTAAGGAATGCACATCCCATAGGGAAAAAAACTGGAAAGCATTACATAGGGATAATTATGCAAGTTAAAGAATAATAGTAGTAGTGGCCAGAGCTCCTTGATGTTGAATGGGAAGCCTGGGGACGATTTAATTGACCCTCAGTTCAGACCAGGATGCTGTTGGAAGCCCCCTACAAGTCATGGAGGAAAGCTGTTTAGTCCTGTCACCCATGGACTGATATGCTATAAATTCTACTTCTCCTCTCCTCGCTTTTTCAAGTACGGTAACATAAAATCAAAGTCTAGCCTGTATTTTGGGGCAACATCTGTTAGTCAGCTAGTAGCATGCACCAATGGTGAGAAGACCAAGAAACTGACCAGTCTCTAGCATGCAGTTGTGGCCAGGAGTGTGGTGTCTCACTGTAAGCCTAACTCAGCTCTAGGGCTGCCCTGCCATTCAACTCTGGAGGTTATCACCCACATTGTTATCTGGGTGCTCACTATTCATGTAGTCCGCATTCCTGCAGCACTGGTTATCGCATGAAACCAAATGAAATCAGCTCTGTAACAAGACTTTATAAGCACATCTGAGAAGCACAGATGTAGATGACTAGCATCCTCTAGAGTTGTACAGTGTACATCCTGTGCAGCTGTATATGGCAGCCCCCAAATAACCACTATTCCAAAACTACTTTAATGGCAGGAAAACCACTGGCTACACAATGTCTGCTAATTCTGTTAAGACTGCAGGTGTGAGAGTGTGTGTGTGCTGTGACTGTGCCTTTGTCTGTGCCTTTGTCTGTTCATATACACCCAATGAATTTCTCCAACTCTGCTGACAAAAATGCAGAGCTTGTGCCTGAGCACCTCTGCCTCTAAGACAAAAGACTACCAAGTATATGCTACACTCAAGAGATGATTTAGAAATAAGCCACAAATAAGAATTATATCCCCACTGCAGAGTGAGTCAGATGAATGCCCGTTTTTATCTTACTGTCTTTTGGTAAACCTCCAAGCTGTTTTTAGCCTCTCTTTATGTAATCCTGAAAATGGATTCCTAGAGGATGCAAATCAAAGCAGCCTGCCATAAAGTACAATTCTCCCTGAGTCTGCACTAGTTTCCCAGTGCCCAGGCACTGACGATCACTTTGGTAGGCGTCCTGAAGGCAGAGTGAAAGCAAGCTTACTTGGCAGACATCAGATAAACCACACTGTGCTTTCTGTTTACACAGTCTTTGTTGCTGAACCTCCACCTCCTTCATCGTACATTCTTTGGATAATATTTGTCTAATTAAGAAAAGAGAGAAACATATAACAAATACAGATACAGATATTGTACATAATAACCCACAGTGTTACTGGTCAATGAGAGGAACATTCCAATAATGTTTCGCTAAATTCTTAACTAAAATACAAAAATTCTAGATTGAAATTACAGATTCCTTTGTTTCTATTAACAACCCAAAATGGAAGTGGACATGACTTGTCGTACCAATTTTCTTTTTTCTAATTACAGTACAAAACATGAAAACCTCTTGCACGAAGCCCCACAAAGCAACAAACTAGGTTTTCTATGGCCTCTTAGTCAATTGCCTTTCTAACGGCAACTGTACCGTATTATGCATGCACTATACTAAATCACGGGCAGCGAGCGCCATCCGGAAGGCCCCTTCTCAACCAGAATGTTAGTAAAGAGCCAGGAACCTGGGGCCCTAAGAATATCCAAAGCTCATAGAACCAATGCGTGACTAAGCTACACCCGAACCCTGGCTGCTTGACTGGGCATCCAGGGTTCTCAGCAGCACACACCACCCTGCATTTGCAAACACACCCCATCTCCAGCTGACGGACAGAAACTCCCTGCACTCGCTTCTGAGGACAAACTAGCACCAGGTATGAATCACTGAGACGCTCCCAAGAGGAAGAGACGATGGCTAAAGGTCCTGATTCCCTCATCTTTGGGATCCTGCCTGGGTGCTTTCTCTGTCTTTCCAACATTCAGAGAATTCAGTGATAGAAGGCTGCAGGGAGTTATTCTGCCCAGATTTATGTTTCTGCAGGAAAATGCTCACTCAGCTACCATAATAAAGTCAATTTCTCTTAAAGGGGAAGAAAGAACATTTTCTGTGCTTCCACTTTCACACATAATGGATGCATTTCCCCTTTGAATAAAGTCAGTGGGTCTCAAACATCCATATGCAGCAGAGTCACAGGGGACCTTGGTAAAAGTGTAGAATTCTGGGCAGCACACCAGAAAATCAGATTTATAAATTCTGGAGTTCCTTCAGGGATCCAGGCCTGGGTCACCGAAGGAACCATTTGCCCTGAACCTTGCTTCGAAAACCCAGACAGAAACTGCAGTGAGGCTGTCTCCACGGCAACTTTTTGGGGGCCAGTGGTGGTACGCAGAGTATCTTCTTGAAGGCTGACGTCAACCAATCCCAATAGTATGAAAAGTAAATGACACGGGTAACACGCTTTATAATGAACTACAATAACAGCATATCAAGAGAAGACTGTCCTGTCATATTTATGACTGCAAAGCTAAATCCTTAAAGGATCTCACTTTAATAGGGTCTCTACATAATCACACAATGTACTTCAAGTATACGTTACACAGAAATATTAAAATACCATGAGGCATAGCATTCTTCTAAAACTTAAAGTGGAAACTTATTTTATTAATCATTTCACAAAGTATCTATTTGCCATAGCACTGAAGTAGATACATAATTCCCTAGAATCTGAAATTTATTAATAAAAATTTAAATATTAACTGAGATGGTACCTAGAGATATGGCACACAAACAGCATCTATGTGTCAATTCACACACAAGTAAAATACACACCCCAGGATAAGGCATTCAGTTGAAATCATTACCTCATAAATGATTGATAATTATATTTTCAAATTCCAGTAATAAGATGATTTGGCCATTCATAAATATGTATAATTTCTCTGTACCAACACTGTCGACACGTAATTTGTTTTCCAACCCTACTGATTTTCTCCAGGCAGATGTATCATTTCCCAATTATGAAATTAAACATTCGATTTGAAAATATGTTGGCAGTCTAATTCCAGGTTTAATAACTTTCTGTACATTTTTAGGACTCTATTCTGCTAGAACTCAGGGGAAACGATGAAATTCTAAATAGCTAAAAACTTTAAAGAACATAATCAGCCTGCAGAAACTGTTCAAGGAAACTACCACCACAGGTTAAATTGTTCAGAACACCCTGCCCTTGCAGAGTTGACGAAGTCTTTGGAGAGGAGAAGCCACAGTGCTCAGTTCGGTAGGAAGAAACAGAGCCTGCTCGGTGTTACGGAGCTCCTCCCAGCGGCATCCAGACTTAGGGAGGCAGAGATGCACTGAATCCTCATCTCCATATTCTTCAAAGCAGAGAACTAGTATTTGTGGAATAAGAGTGCAACCTATTATTATAATCTTAATCCGTATGCTTGGTAATGAACTAATACTACATGAAATAAAGCAGAATTGGAATATACGAGGATCTTGAAAACTCAGGGAAGACTCAGATTTAGTGGGTCAGGTGTTTGGCAAAAAATAAATATATAAATAACAAAAAGACTGCTCCATATGGTAGATGCACATTTTTAATTTGGTTGAGTATTTCCCAATAATCAAGGAATTACTCGTGTGTGCGCCGTGATCCGCAGGGAGTGGGAAGAAAGTGACATGTTCTTCTTGGAGCACGCTGCATCCCTTCCCCAAAGTCAACTGGCGGGCCATGGACACCTGCCACAGACACAGCCTGACCCAGGATTATGCATCTGGGGGTTACCCAGATCTTTCTCCAATGGCCGCAGCTCTAAGACTGCAGAGCCTGAGAGGAATGACTACTTGAATCTCCAGTCATGTAGACCAGATAGGCAGAGAGATGGAAGGAGAGATGAGGGGAGACAGAGAGAGAGAGAGAGAAAGAATAAGAAAGAGACAGAGAGAGAGAACACGGCAAGTGCCCAAAAAGGAGCAGAGAGGTGACTAGTTTCATTTGCTTCCTGACAAAGTCACATTCCTCCTCTTGGATAAGGAGAGACCCAGCTGCCTCCTCATAAAACAAAACAAGAACCTGTTCTTTTCTTAAACATGTATGAGCTGGATTCTAATCAAATATCCCTACTAATATACTCAAAATTATGATTATAAAATCACTATGATATATGTATATATTAAAAACACATGTATATGTAATTAGAAGCTTTACAATATAGAAAGGAAAGGGAGTCTCAACTTCTTATCATCTTGGAAGCGACTACATTTTTCATACATCCATATCTTTAGCATTATTTTTTAGAATTCACACAAACTTTAAAAACAATCTCATTTCGAAGGACAACAGAAAACAGAAAATACAAATCAGCAATGCAATTTTAAAAAGAGTAGAGTTAAAATACTTAAAACAACACCACCATTTAAAGAAAACCAGCATTAATATGTGGAAATACATATATATATATATATATATATATATATATATATATATATATAGTCTGATAATGTTTAAAACTACACACAAACTATAGCTACTTAGTAACATATAGTCTTCAATTAGTATCTTTCCCTGACCCCTTCTATATTAGTAATCACCTGAAGCGGTGTCACTGCAATGACTCAATCACATCTAATTGGCTGACGTATTATAATTACCTACTCCATCTGCTTTATTGAATATTTAAATTGCCTCTAATTTTCCACTATTAAAAGAGGGTGCTACAGAAACCTTTGTTGTCTTATCTACTTTCTTAAATAAATTATTTGAGAAGGGATTACTGCTTCAAGCCATGTACCATTTCAGGGCTTTTGAGACATATTGAAAAATTTCACTTTAGGCAGGTTGTTGGATTTACGGACTCAGGAGGCCTATCAGAATGCCAAGCTGGGTCCCAGGGCTTTTTGGTCAAGTCTGCTGATCTGGAGAACAAATTGTTACATTATACTTTAATTACGAGGGCAAATGAATATTTTCTTAAACATATTTATTTCTTATTTTATAATTCGCTCATTCACGGTCCTTCCCCATTTTTCTACCATCATGACAGTCGTTTTCTTACAGATTGTTCCTTATATTGGAGAAAGATGAACTTTCTAAGTAGTTGTGTATCAAGTTTTTTTTTTTTTTTCTGTCTGTCACAGACAGTGTATTTCACAATGATTTTGCTATTTAGAAATTTGAAGTTTGTTTGATTGGTTGGTTGTTTTTTGTTTTTGTTTTTTCTTTTGGTGGGCAGCAAAGCAAGGTTTATTGAGCGATAGCAAAGTGTTAGTACAAAACTCTGGCCAAGGAAGTGACCTGAGAGGGTTGCCCTAGAAACCTGAAATAAGATAAATTTAAAATAAAATAAATTATATTTAAATTTTTTAATCTTTATTCAAACTTTGACTTTTTTTGTGATTTCTACATTTCATTTTCCAATATTCTCCTAATATTTCTAAAGTATTATTTTTTGACTTAAAATTGTATCTCTACTGAATTCATTTTGATAAAGAATATAAAGTCAAGTGGTAGGCTTTTTGTCTCAGCTTTCTGGTGGTAGAATTAATAATAATAATAATAAAAATAAAATAATAATAACATAAAATTTAGATAAGTGTTCTTGACTTGGGGTTCAAGGGCTTACAGTAAACTCTGAATATTTTCAATTGCCTCTGAAAAGTTGTATACCTATGCATTTGTAAATTTCTTTTTAAAAGATTTTTATTTATTTATTTATTTGATAGAGAGAGTGAGAGAGAGCATGAGAGGGGAGAAGGTCAGAGGGAGAAGCAGACTCCCCGTGGAGCTGGGAGCCCAATGCGGGACTTGATCCCAGGACTCCAGGATCATGACCTGAACTGAAGGCAGTCGTTTAACCAATTGAGCCACCCAGGTGCCCCTGCATTTGTAAATTTTACTAAGAAGTCTCAAACTTACATAAAACTCTCAAAGAGGTATATAAACTATATGGTAAAGAAATTTGCCTGAAAGAGTAAAATATAGATTAAACACACAGCAGTTCTTTTCTTTTAAACGGTGGTAAATTCCTTTTAATTTTCAAAGGACAGATACGGTTGTCTGATCTTTTGGTCACTGAATCCTCTGGTTAAATGAAATGTTGCACAAAGTTCAACAGATAACAGCAAAGGTCTGTAAGACCAGGAATCGGAGCACCTAGAAATCTGCAGCAGAATTTTAAAATACTGTATTCGAATATGGTTCTAGGGGGTGAAATACATGTCATGAATTCATCTTCTACCTCTTTCAATAGACGTTTTCAGAATGACTGATCATAACTCAAGTTCGCCACGGCCTCAGAATCTGAAATAAATTAGGTAGTGGGCCAGCTGAGGAAGACGCACCCTTGCCTCCAGGAGCTGACTATGAGATGACCCCAGTCCTCATCCTCTGTCGGACTCTGGCATGAACGCCAAGTTGGGAGTGAGAGTATCACAGAGGGAGCTTCTGAGAACCGAGACTGCCCACCATGAAACCGACCTCGAAGAGTAGCGTCAGCCACTCGAGCACCACCCCCTTTCTCTCGAAAGTCTGCTAGAGTTCACGACCCCATTTTAGAATGTCACAGGAAAAACAATGCATCCTCATGTACAATTAACTATGTCTGCAAGCCCACACAAATGCAATGATTTCTTTCAAGCAGTATAATTCCATTCTTTTTAGGGTTCATATTTTGTGCACTACCAATATTACTCAAAACAGTTAGTTTTTTCCTAAGGAACAGCATAGCCATGTGACTTAGAAACTCTTGCAATACAGACTTACTACACCGAGTGCAGCCTTGGCCCCAGGTGCTATTTAAAGACCGAGTTTTGACAATTTTATTTAGCTTTATGGCTAGTTTTCACATATGAGGACCTAAATAAAGGACCAGAGGAAAAACATGCAAATTCATACCCATCAGTTTTAAAAGGAAATCATTATGGAGAAGCCATTAAATTCTTTTTTTTTTTTTTTAACACCAGAGAACAAACAATAGGGTTGATCCGTACACATTATCTTTTCAGTTTTGCATTTTTTGTTCTAAACAATTTGCTAGAGGAGATAAAATACCGAATAAGTTGTCAAGCAAGAAGAGATAGTACATTAATCTGCAGGATTGAAACTGGTTATCAAAACTACTGAGCAGAAGGAAATTTAAGTATTGTTAAAAAAACAACAACTGAATAAACCTTAATGATACTATGTCATTTATTATTCAATAAAGACACAGAACAGTTTATTGGAATATATTTCAAGTCTAAATCAATTTGCTCCTTTGTAGACAGAGAACAAAACAACACTGGTTTTGCCTGAATCACTGGTTTATGTGTTGGCCATATCGACGAGTAATCATTTATATTGTCACTTGAGAAATGGAAATAATATATAACTAGTCTTGATTGAAGGAATGTACTCACTCTTTTAGCTGTAGTATACTGGTCCATTTTATCTTACACTCTTTTTCTGAATATAGAAGAGACAATCCCTAATAATGACTTCAAATGCTGGCGCTTTTCTGACTACAACATTGTTACGCTGGAAATGCAGTCACCAGCACTTCACTTCTTTTTTGTTAAACTTTTTTTTTTTTAAGATTTTATTTATTTATTTGAGAGAGTGAGCGAGAGAGAAAGCACACAAGCAGGGGGAGCGGCAGAAGGAGAAGCAGGCTCGCCGCTGAGTGGGGAGCCGGCTGTGGGGCTTGATCCCAGGAACCCGGATCATGACCTGAGCTGAAGGCAGACACTTAACTGACTGAGCCACCCAGCGCCCCTACCAGTACGTCACTTCTTACACCCAAATCCATTCCAGCTCACCTTCTGCCCTTTAAAATGCACATCTTGTCTGCCTATTAGGTAGTAGTCAGAAAGGGCTTCTATCAAAGACAGCGAAAGAAAGAGGACGGTGAGGACACGTGTGAGGACCAAACACCATTTTAAAGGGTGGAGAAAGTGTCATTTTCACCACACCGTCTTTTCAGGAATTATTCCACCATTTTTACTTCACATAAGAAAAGAGAACAGAAATTTGGTGGGCAATTAGAAGAGGAAAAAAGATATATCCTAAATGGATATATCCTAAAAGATGTATCCTAAATCCTTAGCAATCAGGAAGGAACTTGGACATTTGCATTGGAGAAAATAGAACACAAAATCCTCCTGTGCCATGTCTTAGCTGTAGGACCTTGGATAAGTCCTGGAACATAAACATCCATTTCCTCATCTGTAAAACTGAGAGAACACGAAGTACTCTCCTGAGCTGAGATGGGATGAGATAAACCACGCAGGAGGGTTTAGATTATCATACTGGTGAGCTCTCGATAGCCATTTTGAGGGTCCCTCCATGGCATTTCCCCCAGCTCTCTTCCTATCTGATATCACTCTCTCATGGAAAATATGGCCCCATGGAAGATTTGTAACTTGTGATATTTTACCTAATGAGTTGCTATGGATAGTACCACAAGCAGAGCTTGGCCTTTTCCATTCCTACAGAATGTCACGAGGGCTTTGCGTTGTTCTCCTGTCAGAAGCCCTGGTTTCCAGAACGGACTAGGGATGGAGCATGTGTCCGAAGCCTTCGTGTCTTGAGTAGTAGACTCCAAAAGTTATATCAACCTGGAACATCTGTAGATAGGGGCTTTGCATATATTCTTTTAAAGATCCATTTATTTATTTTGAGAGACAGAGTGCGTGTGCAGGGGGAGGGGCAGAAAGAGAGGGAGAGAGAATCGCAAGCCGACACCTCACTGAGCATGGACTCCTATGTCATGACCCTGAGATCATGATCTTAGCCAAAATTAAGAGTTGGACACTGAATGGACTGGGCCATCCAGGTGCCCCAGGTCGTTGCATATATATTGAAGTTTGGATAAAGTCATCCTGGATTGGGGTGTGAGCGAATCCAATGACTGGCGTCCTTCATTAGAGGAAAATCTAGACACAGACACAGAGAGAGAAGAAAGCCGTTTGACGATGGGGGCAGAGACTGCAAGATGCTGCCAGAAGCCAGGGAACACCAAGGATTACCCACAACCAGCTAAAGCAGGAAAGGTCAAGGAAGGGGTCTTCCCCAGAGCCTTGAGAGGGAGAATGTCTGGCCCTTCTGACACGTTCATTGAGGACTTGTAGCCTACAGAACTGAGAGAGATTCCATTTCTATTGCTTTAAGATATTCCACTTGCGGGAGGACTGGTTACAGACACCTTAGGAAGCAAAGACACCAGGGCAGTTGAAAAGGTCCCCAAATCTTGCTCTTGCCGTGGTCATAAGAATGCAAGGCAGAGCATAGAGGGAAAAACATCCCCCTCCTCAGCCAGCTAGCAATAAAAAGGCGGTTGAAAACACTAGGAATCAAAATCGTCACCTTCCGTTCTCCCGACAATGTATTTTAGAGAATATTTTCTGCTTATTTAATTCCTAACCCTAAGCCTCTGCTGAGCATGCAAATACTTCTGCAGAAACAGAGTTGGGGAGAAGTAACAGATGCAGTCTGGGAGACCCTAAAATGGCTAGCATAATTCGAACACATACTATGTGAGAGGCTTGTTCATGTATCACTTTTATCCACAGAATCAGAAATGTAATATCTGAAATCCCCATCATTTCCTAGATGGGAAAACTATGACTTAGAAAGATTAGTTAACATACTCAACTTCACTAGGGCTGAGGAGTGACCAAACTGGGACTTCCCACAAAATATACCTGATTGTGGCTATGACGTGACACTTTATCCCACGGAGATGATCCCAAGGTAATCAAATAGGAAAAAAAAAATTCATGTGCCTTTAAAAAGTGGGTGTGGGGAGGCAAAATCTTGAACACCAGAAGATAGAGATTTTTTATTTTTAAACATTTTCTAGTTTTAAGTCCTTAATGATAATGGTCATGATAATTGAATAATTAAGAACTAGAAGGCATTCCATAATAAAAAATTAGGTAGGTTATATTACTAGCCATTAGTGCTTCCAATAAAAACAGTATATAAAACCTACATTGTCAAAAAGGATAATCCAGGGATGATTACTGGTTAAAAAGCATTCCTCTTCATTAAGTAAGTCTCAATAAATATGTAACACTCATGACATATATAGGTGTGCTATAATTTTATTTCAAACACTTAATTGTATAAGCACATCTTTACTTTCAATTACTCTGCTTTAATACTCAATGAATTGTTTAAATAAATTACCATAATAGACCTTCACATGAGCAAAGAGTCAAGAAACATCTCTTGGCATGTGAATTTGCCTCTCAGCTACACATGAATCACCTCTCTTTTCAATAACAGGACTTCTGTACACAATTATTTTAAACAATAGCCATCTATCATTAATCCAAAGATGGCATTTTGCCCATAACTAGATAATCAGTTCATTGACTATTGATTACAAAACACTTCTTGAGTCAAGTTTACCTTGGCATTTCATATGTCAATGTTCAAATCACTGAATTTGCTGAGAAGCGATATTTATATTCCTAGTTCCCATTCATTTGATTCTCTTCAGTTAATGAGATTCACTTGGTTCGTGCTTCCAGCCCTGGACCAAGTTCTGAGACAAGGAAAATGGAGCTGGTTCCCTGGCCAGGGCTGGGCCAAAGCTTCACGGCTGAATCTGAGACAGGAGTAGCTACAAAAACTGTGGAAGGACAGGCTTCTCCCACACATCTTGGGGACTCTGCATGAAATACAGAACTCCATGCTTGGTCAGAAGAAACAATAGACGTCCTCTATAGCAAAAGGATCCTGCATCCAATATTTTCATTCCAGTTCTCAAAGGTGACTTGTACCAGAATTCACCTTAAACCCTTGGTGAAAAAACAGGCCCTGGCTTTCTCAATGACCTCAGGCTCGCGTTTACTCTTCATTAGTTCTCCTAGAGGATTCTGATTCTGATGTACCTAAGGATTTGAGAACTACTGGTCCACACTATAAATTTAAGTTTCAGCACCTAACATTTGGTTTTAAGGAGGTCCTAGAATAAAAGAATTTCAGAGTTCAAAGATCTTAATGGTGGTTACTTGCACTATTTTAACCAGCCATAAATCAAATGTAGCTTTTAACTTTGGAATCAAACTCTCCAGGCCCAGGGGTGGCTCAATCAGTTAAGCGTCTGACTCTTGGTTTCAGCTCAGGTCATGATCTCAGGGTTGTGGGACCGAGCCCCAGATTGGGCTCCACACTCAGTGGGGAGTTGGCTTGAGGTTTCTCTCTCCTTGTGCCCCTGTGCTCACACCACCTCTCTCTCAAATAAGCAAATCTTAAAAACAAACAAACAAACAAAAACTCCAGACCCAAGTGAATCCTCCAGGTGATTCTGAGCAGCAAGCACAGCCCCAAGGGATCAAAGTCAACATCAATAGAAATAAGTCATGCTGACAGGAAGTAACCTAATGGGAATGGCACTCCATCCGTGGTCTTCCTTCCAAACCCCATAACCTCAGTTGAATCATGATAAAAACTTCAGAAAAACCCCAATGGAGGGATATTCTAAAAAATACCTGGCTGGCACTCCCTAAAACTGTCACAGTCATCAATGGTCATCAAAAATAAGGAAAGTCAGAGAAACCGCACTACCAAGAGGAGACTGAGAGACAGAAATACTCTATCTAATATGATATCCTGGATGGGACCCCAGAACATAAACACAATATTGGGAAAAAAAAACTGAAGAAAACTGAATAAACAATGGACTTTAGTTAGTAATAATGTACCAATGTTGATTCACTGATTGCGACAAATGAAATATAAGAATGTAAGATGTTAATCATAAGAAAAATTGAATGCAAAGCACATGGAAACTCTCTGTACTGTTTTCTCACAGTCACAGTTCTGTAAATCTACAAGTGTTCTAAAATAAGAAAGTTTACTTTAAAAAAGGCTAAAAAATAAAAAATCAGTCAAAGCAAAAAAAATTTGACTTTTTTGGATACATCATTTAATTTCTTTTTTAAGCTTACAACATGAAAAACACTCAATCTCCTCTCTTTTCATGGAAAGAAAGGCCCTTTTGAAGTCTGAATGTCAGATCGGATGGCAACATCACTGGGGTGTCTAGATGGGTCAGTTAGTTAAACATCTGACTCTTGACTTTGGTTCAGGTCATGATCTCAGGGTTGGAGATGGAGCCCTGCATCAGGCTCCACGCTCAGTGGGGGCACCTGCTGGAGGTTCTCTCCCTCCCCACCCTCTGCCCCTCCCCCACCTCCAAAATAAAAAAGTAAATCTTAAAAAAAAGGGGGGCAACATCATCTTCATGCATGGTCCGTGTTGTAAGGTACATCTGTGAGCTTACATTTTAGTTAATTGTAAGAGGTGTGGGAAATTAAACATCAAACTGTGAAACAGATTGAGTGCAGATCAATTCTGGACTTATATGATTTTTTTTTTTTTTACCATACTTTTTATTGCCTTACACCCTAATCCAACAGCTATCTTTGTATTCTCACCTTCTAGCATTTACGGTAGCTCTCTCCCAGAAACAATGGCTTTCACTTTGCCTTCCTGTTCCATTGATTTATATGCTGTTTAGCTAAAATTACCTACTCATGTAACCCAACAGGACAAACAAGCCCTCAGGGGAGAATGCTAAGCAGCTTCCCTGAGACCCAGCACCTGGAAGCTGCTGACATTAGTCCATATATAATATGGGTTATAACTTCAGTTATGAGTTACTAAGACCCAACGAGTCACATAGATGGAGGTCAGCTATTATCACAGCTTCTCCCAGACTTAAAATATCTTCTTTGGTTATATGAGGAACCACCACTTGCTGATATTTCAATATCAAATGGTTTTATTTTTTCAGTAACATCTACCTGCTGTGATTTGTCAATCTTCCCATTCCTGCTGGGTAGCAGATTTCCTTGAAAATAGCTTAAGTTTATTAAACTTTTAGTGACTTTTGGTTAATAAAGCACTCTAATTTCACTTAATAGGACTTAATACTTGTCAATTTTAAGGCTCCAACATCATTCTCAAGTTAATCTCCCTCTCTCTAGAATATGAAGGGTGGAAGCTATGCCCCATAACCTATCTCGTCTCTCTTTTCCTCCTCTAGGATTTGGGAAAGGATAAAGAAGGATAAAGAAAAAGAGGGAGCCTTCATGTGACTTTCCCCATTAAGAAGGATGTCTCCTTCCTGGAAAGGGCCCCTATTCATTAAGCTCGGGGAAAGATAAAGCTCTCCTATACCATGTGAGAGAGAGCATCTGCTTCGGCATCAGTAGACCCTTGGAATCAGGGCCAGCTCCTCCAGATGACACCCTCTAGGCCTTCAAGTTCCATGTGTGGGAACAGAATACCAGAAGGTTCACTGGGGACCTGAGAGCTTCCACCTCATCGGCCCCCTGCAGCTCAGTTTGGAGCCCCAAGGCACAGGCTGGACCTAGCTTTCATACCCCCCAAAACCCAGAAACTCAATGCAATGCCAGCCATTCATGACCCTTCTTCCCCCTACTCAACTTCAGCAAGCCTGGGGAAGGAGATGTGGCTGTCCACTGTATGCTAGCATTCCCTGCTCTGCCAGTGATTATCATGATGACCTCAGGAAGAGAACACCCTCCAGCCTTCCCAAAGGCTGCCTTCTGCCTAGAGAAGACAGGAGGATTGCCTCAGCTCACACGGCTCTGCCCCCAAAAGCCACTAGGCATCCTCCCTTTGCCCTGGAGGAGTGCCAAGGCTTTGTTGGCCATTCTATAAAATAGCACCTCCCATCACCCCTAAGTGAGAGCCCACAACTAGCAAACCTGTGAAGGTAGAATGTGAGTGAATCCATGGACCCCCAATCCCCCAATCCAGAGAAAACCCCAGCAAACACACCTACCCCCACTTATACACACAAGCTGTCAAGGTAGCCAACAAGAGGAGGCATGAGAAGGTTGGGAGAGGATGACATGGGCTTTTCCATGGAACAATAAAGGTTGCACAAAAAGTTGAAACCAGAGATGTTTGAAGCAGGTGGTGCCTTTCCTCCCTGTGACTTCACCAAGGCCAGCACTGCGAGAAGATAGGCCAGTGGTGTCACCAGTGACTCGAGGAGCCCACCCCACCTGGCCAGTCATTTCCAAGTGGGTGGAGAACAAGGACAGTGAGGTACCTGGGGCCATGGATTTCTACGAGAATTTCTTTAATCAAAAGAGAGCTCACCATTTCCTTCAAATTCAAAGGTTATAACCTCCTTAATCTTGTTGCAAGCCAACTAGTTTGTTTTGTTTTTTTTTTTTCAATGAAATACACTGATAATGTTTTCCATACAGGTGTGGAAGAGAAGAAGTACATCCATTGCAGTCACGAGGTGTTGTAGGAATATTATGTCAATGTTCCCAGCAAGCAGGTAAGACAGAACAGGCATCTCATTTCTGTTCTGAGGGGCAGGAACCTCACAGAACCACTGGTGAACTCCAACCCATTGAATTTTAAGAAGTCCATTGCCTTTCCGCTTTCAGGCTGCCCTTTTCCACCACATCATTCTAATGTACCAATTCCCCACGTGATCACTTCCCGAGTATTGACAGTTTAACCAAAGCCACAACGGAAGACTGAGAAATCCCAAGGAAGGCGAGGAAAGCGGAGAAATGGACCCCCAGTCCTGCCCTCAGGCAGCTTATAATCCCCTGCTGAGAATCCCTCTTCCCCAAGGTTTCACTTTTGCTTTTTATTGCACTTCCTCTTTTTGCAGTGAATTTTACAGCTGGAGGAGTATTTGATCAAACCGCAGGGTGCCTTCTGAATATAATCTATGTTAAGACGGGTTTTGAAATGAAGAGAGGCATCTAAGAGCAAACATCTGCTTTTCTCTAAAATCTGTTTAACAGATAATTTACACAATAGATAACTTTCACAGGTTTACAACTGATTTCTCTTCTGTCCTTAAAAAAAACAAAATTTATTTGCAATTTTTTTCCCTTTGAATTTCTCCCCACTGAATCACACTTACAGTGCATCTGATCATAACAGCATAGAATTGGTACACGCAACTCCCTCTACTTTCTAAATGCTTGTTGTTCAACAGAAGGTGCTACAAGAGTCCCCCCTTATCCGTGGGGGTTACATTCTAAGACCCCCAGTGGATGCCTAAAACCACAGCAGTATCAAAACCTATATATACTATGGTTTTCTTCCTACACATACATCCCTACCGAGGTCATGGTGAACATTCTGTAGAGCATCTCTCATCACCCTAGCAAACCTGTGAAGGTAGAATGTGAGGGAACACACGGAGGCGCAGTAAGGAATTAACAACAAGAACTAATACAGTAGAGTGATTACAACAATATTCTGTAATAGACGTTTTGGGACTGTGGTCTCTCTATCTCTCAAAGTACCTTACTGTACTGCACTCGCAGGTCTTCTTGTGATCCTGAGGGATGAGAAAATGCCTACATGATGAGATGAAGCGAGGAGAGGGACACGGGCATTACAATCACAGGATGAAGCTACCAGTGATTACGAAAAGAAAAAAAAATGTGAATTTGCTGTATTTAGAACTTCCTTTTCAGGAAATGACACTGAAGACTAAACTTAAACCACACACTCATGAGGTCAAAAAAAATGACTACAGCAGAGTCCCCTAAACTCCCCATCCATTACACCTTATGTCTGCATGGAGACATGAAATCAAGAGTGTATATAGGTGTGTTTTTCATATAGGTTCATGCTTTATTACCTACTGCTGGACTATTTTAATAATGATTACATACCATCAGAGACATTTCCAAAAGAATCATTTGCTTGGTCCTAATTTAACCTTTTTTTAATTTTTGGACTCTCCAGGGTCACCATGAAAAGCTCAATATCTTCACATATTTTGTTATCATAGTTCATTATATTAAGAATGTATTTCTCTCCTATGTGCTGATCTTTCTTCTGATTACACCCAATTCCCCAACACCTATGATGTTAATATTTTAGGGGGCTGAGAAAATCATGCTTCTGTTAATGCCTAACTTTAGAACCAAGGAAGAGACTGATGCAAGATTCTGGAAAATGGACATCATAACATTCAGTTAGTGCTAGTCTAGTGGACTTTGGAGAATGTGCCCGACAGCTGTGGGCCAGAAGGAACGCTAATACTGAATAATGCTAATAACACACACAGCCAGACCAACTGAGGCTCTCTGGGGCCAACTTAGTGAATTATGAAGCAGGGCAATGGAGAGGTAGATCCCAAAGAGGAGAGAGATGTGGGATCAGGCATGTTCAGTTCTTTCTCCCAGTCTTCCCATTCACCCAAGGGAGGATTAGAGAAGTAGCTGAGAGAAGTCAGGGAGATTTCTCTAGTTGGTGTGCCTTCCTGTGGCAAAAGAAAGCCAAGCAGAAAGTTTCTCCTCCACTGCATACACATATTAAGTATACTGAACACCAGGTCATGGTCTTGATCTCCAGTAGTAACGGCCAAATATGCACTACTATTTCATCTAGGCAGCTCTTCCCATTTGCCACCTGCAATAATGTCTTCTGCTCTATTTCTAAAAAAATCCATTATCCTGCCTACTGCTCAGGAAATTCCTAGTTTCCTTCCCAGGGCCACCAGGGGGAGTGAAGACCCTGGGTACCAGTGCCATAGTCCCAGTCCCAGGACTTCCTGGGTGATGGCTCTCCATGACATGCTGGTGGGGAGAACACTTCAGCAGAGAAGCTAGAAGAGCAAAGGAAGAGGTTTGGAAAACCACTTAGACAGCAAGGCATTACAGCCGCATTCAGTAGACGGAATACATACCATATCCACAGACCTACGGTTGTGTAGAAAAACAGCTTACAGAAATCACTGGGGGAAATGTAGACTTTCTTTGGAGATCAGTGAACAAATATGGAGCTGATTAACATTCATTGTTGCCTTGCTGAAAAAGACATAACCTCGGGCAAAATGATGACAAGAGTTGACAATGGGCAGAAGACATGAACAGACATTTCTCCAAAGAAGGCATCCAGATGGCCAACAGACATGTGAAAAGATGCTCAACATCACTCACCATCAGGGTAATACAACTCAAAACTACAATGGGGTATCATCTCACACCTGTCAGAATGGCTAAAGTCAACAACACAAGAAACAACAGGTGTTGGCGAGGATGTGGAGAAAGAGAAACCCTCTTTCACTGTTAGCGGGAATGCAAACTGGTGCAGCAACTCTGGAAAACCGTGTGGAAGTTTCTCAGAAAGTTAAAATAGAGCTACTCAATAATGCAGCAAGTGCACTACTAGGTATTTACCCAAAGGATACAAAAATACTAGTTCAAGGGTTGCATGCATCCTGATGTAGATAGCCAGATTATCTACAGTAGCCAAATTATGGAAATAGCCCAAGTGCCCATCAACTGATGAATAGATAAGGAAGATGCTGCGTATATATACACAGTGGAATATTACTCAGCCATAAAAAATGAAATCTTGCCATTGGCAATGACATGGATGGAGCTAGAGAGCATAATGCTAAGCAAGATAAGTCAGTCAGAGAAAGACAAACACCCTATGATTTCACTCCTATGTGGAATCTACTAAATAAAGGTATAAAAGAACAGAGTGGAGGCAAACCAAGGAACGGACTCTTAACTGGAGAGAACAAACTAATGGTTCCCAGAGGCAAGGTGGGTGGAGGTAGGGGGGAAATGGGTGATTGGGATTAAGGAGAGTGCTTGTCATAATGAACACCAGGCAATGCATGGAAGTGTTGAGTCATTATATCGTACCCTGAAACTAATATAACACTGCATGTTAACCAACTGAAAACAAAAGAAACACTTAAAAAAAAAAAAAAAAAAGAACTGACACACTCAGAAACGTACAGGACATCAAACAAATGTTCGTGGAAGTCAAAGGCTATTTAGCCACCAGAGTCACACTAAGAAATAGGTTCCCTAGTTATGACATTTCTCATCTCATCTGTAATTGATCTAACTATGCAAAGCATTTGTGAAGTTTACTTTTTCTTCTTAGTAGGCTGGATTGGGAGCATTTTAACATTTTTAATTAACAGAAAGGATTACTAGAACTCCATTTAAAAATTTTGACTGTTTATATTAGAAATCATTGGATTTAGTACAAATTCCCATCACTTAATAAAGGGCTCTCAGTGTGTATGGGGGGGGGGTGCAACCATGTTGTATGCATGCCTGAATGACAGGGACTCTAGTTTGAAGATGAGTTAGGAAAGATTATTTCAAGGAAGATTATTTTTTGCGTGATCTTTTATGTTTCAGTAAAGAAGAGTGAAAGCACATCCTAAAATGCAGTTGTATTTTGCTCTGGGAATATTTCCACTTCCCATTCCTACTGAGAATGTGTTCAATCTTAATGTACTTTTACATTGAACTATAAAGAATTAATATTTATTGACAGGGCTCTGATTAATGACTAATTTCCCAAGGAATACACAGTATATACTCATGTGTACAACTTCAAGCACACTGCTTTTGAAGAAGATATGTTGGAAATGCAGTGATAATTTGTCTTGTTTGAACCATATTTTAAAATATTTTCAAGAGGATTTCTTATGGCCACATCTAATTTTTTTTAATGGAAGTATAGTTGATATACAGTATTACATTAGTCTGAGGTGTACATCATAGTGACTTGATCTTTGTATACATTGTGAAATGATCGTCTCAGTAAGTCCAGTTACCATCTGTCACCACATAAAGTTAATACGATATTATTGATTATATTTCCCATGCTGTACATTACATGCCCTTGGATTATTTATTTTATAACTGGAAGTTTGTATTTCTTGCTGCACCCATCCCCCCCACTTCTCTCTTCACCTCTACTCTGGCTATCAATTAATCTGCTCTCTTTATCTCTGAGTCTGGTTTTTCTTGGTTTTGATCGTTAGATTCCAAATGCAAGTGAAATCAGGTGGTATTTGTCTTTCTTGGACTTATTTTACTTGGCATAATACCCTCTAGATCCAACCATGTTACTGCAAGAAGATATCATTCTGTTTCATGGTTGAGTAATATTCCATTGTATATATACACCACCTCTTCTTTATCCATTCATTTGTCTATGAACACTTAAATTGTTTCCATATCTTAGCCAACATAAATAATACTGTAATGGCCATAGGGGTGCTTAAGTATTTTTGAATTACCATTTTTATTTTTCTTAATAGATACCCAGGAATGGAATTACTGGATCATACAACAGTTCTATTTTTAGGTGGGATTGTTTTTTCATTTTTCTTTAAATTTTTATTTAAATTCCAGTTAGTTAACATACAGTGTAACTTACTGGTGTAGAATTAAGTCACTGAGGAGCCTCCATACTGGTCTCTATAGTGCCTATACCAACTGATATTGTTTCCAGTGTACACAAGGACTCCCTTTCCTCCACATCCTTACCAACACTTGCTATAACTTATCTTTTTCATAACAGCCCCTCTGACAGGTATAAGGCGACCCCTTTTTGGTTTGATCTACATTTCCCTGATGATTAGGGATGTTGAGTACCTTTTCATGTGCCTATTGGCTGTCTATATTTGTTCTCTGGAAAAGTGTCTATTTGGATCCTCCACTCACTGTTTAGTCAACTTGTTTTTTTCTTGAGTTGTTAGTATTCCTTATATATTTTGAATATCAACCCCCACTGATATCTACAACTAACTTCTACCATTTGGTTAGTTGCCTTTTTTTAAGTTTTTATTTAAATTGAAGTTACTTAACATACAATGTAATATTAGTTTCAGGTGTACAGTATAGTGATTCAATGCTTCTGTACCACACCTGGGGCTTATCACAGCAAATGCAATTCTTAAACACTTATTTTATCCATTCCCCTATCCACCTCCCCTTTGGTCACCATCAGATTATTCTCTACAGTTAAGAGTTCGTTTGTCTCCACTCTTCTTTTATACCTTTGTTTTGTTTCTTAAATTGCACATAAGTGAAATCATATGGTGTTCATCTTTCTCTGACTGACTTATTTTGCTTAGCATTATACTTTCTAGCTCCATCTGTGTCATTACAAATGGCAAATTTCATTCTTTTTATGGCTGAGAAATACTCCATTGTGTTTATGTACACAGCATCTTCCTTATCGATTTGTAAATTGATGGGCACTTGGGCTATTTCCATAATTTGGCTATTGTAGATAATGTGGCTATCTACATCAGGGTGCATGCATTCCTTGAACTAGTAGGTTTTCCCCCAGATTATTTATTTATTTATTTATTTATTTATTTATTTATTTATTTGACAGACATAGATCACAAGTAGGCAGAGAGGCAGGCAGAGAGAGGAGGAAGCAGGCTCCCTGCTGAGCAGAGAACCTGATATGGAACTCGTTCCCAGGATCCTGGAATCATGACTTGAGCTGAAGGCAGAGACTTTAACCCACTGAGCCACCCAAGAGCCCCTGAACTAGTATTGTTGTATCCTTTGGGTAAATACCTAGTAATGCAATTGGTAGGTCAAAAGGTAGCTCTATTTTTAACTTTTTGAGAGCCCTCCATACTGCCATCAAGAGTGGCAGCCCCAGTTTGCATTCCCACTAAGAACACATGAGGGTTCTCCTTTCCCCACATCCTCACCAACACCCACTTTTTAGGTTGTTGACTTTAGCCATTCTGACAGGTGTGAGGTGATATCTCATTGTAATTGTGAGTTATATATTCCTAATGATGAGTGATGTTGGATATCTTTTCACAGGTCTGTTGGTCATCTGGATGTCTTCTTTAGAGAAATGTCTGTTCATGACTTCTGCCCATTTCTAACTGGACTATTCATTTTTTGAGTATTCAGTTTTATAAGTTTTTTATATATTTCAGATACTAACCCTTTATCACATATGTCATTTTCAAATATCTTCTCTGATTCCCTAGGTGGCCTTTTAGTTTTGTTGATTGCTTCCTTTGCTGTGTAGAAATTCTTTTTAATGAAGTCCCAATAGTTTGTTTTTGTTGTTGCTTCCTTAGCCTCAGGAGACCTATCTAGAAAGAAACTGCTACAGAGATACCAAAGAGGTTACTATACTGCCTATGTTCTCCTCTAGGATTTTTATGATTTCAAGGCTCACATTTAGGTCTTTAATTCATTTTCAATTTTTTGTTGTTGTTGTTGAAATAGGAATATGATCCAGTTTCATTCTTTTCCATGTTGCTGTCCAGTTTTCCCAACATGATTTGTTGAAGAAAGAGACTGTCTTTATCCCATTGGATATTCTTTCCTCCTTTGTTGAAGATCAATTGATTATAAAGCTCTGATAAAAAAAAATTTGAAGATAATACAAAGAAACAGAAAAACATTCCATGTTCATGGATTGGAAGAACAAATACTATCAAAATGGTTATATTATCCAAAGCAATCCACATATATAATGCCATCCCTATCAAAATACCAAGAATATTTTTCAGCTAGAGCTAGAACAAACAATCCTAAAATTTTACAGTACCACTAAAGAAGAGCCAATGGAACTTTGAAAAAGAAAAGCAAAGCGGGAGGCATCACACTTCTGGACTTCAAGTTTTATTACAAAGCTCTAGTGATCAGAAGAGTACAGTACTGGCACAAAAATAGACACACAGATCAACAGAACAGAACAGAACAGAAAATCCAGAAAGGATCCCAAAACTGTTGATTTCCTTCACTATGAGAAGCTTTTTAGTTCCATGTATTTCCATTTGTTTATTTTTGCTTTTGCTGCCCTTGCCTTTGGAGTCAGATGCAAAACAAAAGAAAAAATCATTAAGATGGAGAAGTTTACAGCCTAAGTTTTCTTTTAGGAGTTTTATCATTTCAGGTCTTACATTCAAGCCTTTAATCAATTTCAAGTTAATTTTTGTAGGTGATGTAAGATGGTGGCCCAGTTTCATTCTTTTCTTTGTAGCTGCCCAATTTTCTCAGCACCATTTAATGAGAGACTTTTTCTCCCCATTGTGTATTCTTGGCTTCTTTATCACAACTAACTGAGCACCTATACATGGGTTTTTTCCTAGCCTTTCTATTGTGTTCCATTGACCTATGTGTCTGTATTTATGCCAATACCATACTGTTTTGATTACTTCAGCTTTGTAGCATAGTTTGAAATCTGAGACCATGGTTCCTCTTTGTTCTTCATTCTCAAGATTGCTTTGTCGATTTGGGATCTTCGTGGTTTCAAGCAAATTTTAGATACATTTGTTCTATCCTATGAAAAATGCCTTTGGAAGATTGATAGGGATTCTTCTGAATCTGTAGATTGCTTTGTGTAATATACATATCTTAACAGTATTAATTTTCCAATTCATGAGCAAGGAATATCTTTCCATTTATTTGTGTCTTCCTTAGTTACTTTCACCAATGTCTCATAGTTTTCAGTGTACAAGTCTTTCACCTTCTCGGTTAAATTTGTCCTAGATATTTTATTCTTTTTGATGCAACTGAATACAGTATTGTTTCCTTGATTTCTCTAAATATTTTGTTATTAGTGTATAGGAACACAACAGACTCTTGTATATTAATTTTGTATCCTGCAACTGTACTGAATTCATTTATTATTTCTAACAGTTTTTTTGGTGGTCTTCAGGTTTTTCTATACATAGTAACATGTCATCTATAACTAGTGACAGTTTTATCTCTTTCTTTCCAATGTGAATGAAAGTCTTTTATTTCTTTTTCTTGCCTACTTGCTGTACCTAGGACTTCCAACAGAAAAAAAGTGAAGAGAGTGGGCATGCTTACCTTATTAATGATCTTAGAGGAAAAGATTTTAGCTTTTCACCCTTGAGTATATTAGCTGTTGGTTTGTCATACGTGGTTTTTATTATGTTGAAGATAACTTCCCTCTATAACTATTTTGTTGAGAGGTTTGAAATCATAAATAGATTTCAAATTTTGTCAAACTTTTTTTCTGCATATATCAAGATGATCATATGATTTTCATCCTTCATTTTGTTAATGTGGTATATTACTTTGATTGATTTGCAGAAATAAACCATCCTTCCCTCCCTGATATAAATCCCACTTGATTGTGGTATATACAATCCTTTTAATATATTGTTGAATTCAGTTTGCTGACATTTGGTTGAGGATTCTTACTTCTATGCAAATCAAGGATACTGACCTACAATTTTCTTTCTTTTTGTGTGGTGTTTTTGTCTAGTTCTGGTACAAGCGTTAAAATTGGATTCATAAAATGAGTTAGAAGCATTCCCTCCTCTTCTGGGTGCCTGGGTGGCTCAGATGATTAGGTGACTGCCTTCTGCTGGGGTCATGACCCCAGGGTCCTGAGCTTGAGTCCCACATCAGGCTCCCTGCTCCTTGGGGAGCCTGCTTCTCCTTCTGCCTCTGCCTTTCTCCCTCTCTCTCTGTCTCTCATGAATAAATAAATAGAATCTTAAAAAGAAGAAGAAGAAGAAGCTTTCCCTCCTTTCAATTTTTTGGAATAGTTTGAGTACAGGTGTTAAATTTTTGAATGTTTGGTGGAATTCACCAATGAACCCATCTGGTCCTGGACTTTTGTTTGTTGGGAGGTTTTTGATTGCTGACTCAATCTCTTTCATAGTAATCAGTCTATTCAGACTTTCTATTTCTTCATGATTCAGTCTTGTACAGATTGTACATCTTTAGGAATTTACCATTTCTTCTAGATTGTCCAATTGTTGGCATACAATTGTTCACATTAGTCTTTTATAATCCTTTGTATATCTGTGTTATCACTTGTAACTTCACTTTCTTTTCTGATTTTGTTTACTTGAAACTTCTTTCTTTGGTGAATCTAGCTGGAAGTTTGTCAATTTTTTACCTTTTCAAAAAAACCAGCTCTTAATCTTGCTGATCTTTTCTATTGTCTTTTTAGTCTTGATTTCATTTATTTCCACTCTGATCTTTATTATCTCCTTCCTTCTTGTAACTTTAAGCTTCATTTTTTTTCTTCTTTTTTTAGTTCCTTTAAGTGTAAAGTTAGAGTTTTTGAGATTTTTCTTAATTCTGGAGGTAGGCCTGTATTGCTAAATATCCCTCTAAGAACCACTTCTGCTGCATTCCAGATTCCATTAAGTTGCATTTCTGTTTTCACTTCTTTCTGGGTTATTTTTGTTTTTTAGTTTCTTCTTTTATTTCTTCAGTAACCTCATTGTTTTGAATTTGAGAGTTGTTTTCTGACCTACCATGTGATCTATCATGGAGAATGTTCTATGAGCCACATCTAATTTTTAACTACTAACTGTAGTTAGTTTTGCTCAAAGATCATCTACTTTTAAACCAATTTAAATTTTAAATAACAAGGTATTCAGAATTTCCACAATCTGGTTATCAATGTAATTCCTCTACATTAAATTAACCTTACAGCTTTATGTTCAAGACAATGCTAAGAATCCTTAGTACTCTATTCAAATTGACAAGAGCACTGCCTTCGGTATAGCAGATATCTACTGAAATAGATAAACATCACTGTAGGAAGGCCTTGCAACATCAAAAGAATATTAAACAACGACACTTTATACACAGATATCTCAGCCCCTCAAAATTAACTGATCTTGTTAAAAAAAAAAAAAAAAATCTAGTGCCTGAGCTCTAACCTAAAGTACTGATTCAGTAGTCTTGGACTTGGGCCCCAGACAATTCTGACACATAGCCAGGGCTGAGAACCATTAATTTATAATTTAGTAATAAAAATTTTCCTAAAACCAAGAGGATTCCTCAGCTGCTGACAGGCTTTCTACCATAGCAAAGTAAACTGTAGTAATTTTCCCTCAATACTGTACTGTTTCACGTTTTCCTGCTTTTGCTTCTTCCTAGAATATCCCCTGTTTCCACATGGCCAATATTACTTCTGCTGAAAATGTTCCTTAATTCCTTTCTCCTCCTGGCTAGTCACATAAGCCATATGGCCTCAGGCTCTCCCCAGCACTTGTATACTGTTTTGTATTAACTTGTTTTCTCCCTAGTTCACCAGTTCTTTGAGGGAATTACATTCTGTTCATCTGAGGTATTTGTGTTTGCTGAAAATGTGAATGAAATAAGCTTTGTGTTAAATGATTATTACATTCTATAGCAAATGCACAGGAAACAAGATGTTCTGTAAGTCCTAAGAGGTGACCCTGGTTGTTGTGAGTCAGCTCCTTGAACTAGACTTAATGACAGGACAGCGATGCCCTTTCTACAACTTCCATTTAGTAATCCAAAATGATAGATGCATGAGTAGGATTAGGCAAGGAGAGTAAAAGGCAGCTTTGGGGAGACTAAATTCAGAATTATAGGGCTTAGCTTCAAAGAGGGTAGCAGACAGGAGCTGAAAAGCAAAGGAGGAAACCATGCAGCAGTCAGAGACAGAGTGCTCCTTTTTGCACATACTTGATAATTTATATTTGTAATTGGCCAATGTCAATTGTTATTAAGGAATATTTTGCTAGACTTGAGGTAGTAATTTTTATTTCCACTCCTGTCACTCAGTTGTCCAGTTGTTTCATGTTACTATTTTGAAGCAAATGGGTCCAAATTCCAATAAAATTGTTTGAGTAATCAAAAATGTTCAGAATGTTGATTTTTCAGGACTTGTTAAGTAAGCAAATAAGCAAAAAAATACACAAAGGCTTACATGATTTTGGCAACAAAATCACGTCGTGATTAATCACACATTCCAAGCTCTTTCAAACATTCAAAATGCTCTTTCTAGAGCATAATTCATTTATAAAAGCAGTTAACTTGCTCTTTACTTTTAAAGGCAAACTTTATCCACTTTTTAAAATGGGTTTTCTTTCCTAATATGTTTTCAAAAGTGCAGCATACTGTGGAGAGCCACCTGTCATCACAGGAAAATTTGAAAGCTTTTTATTCCATAAATTTGAAGTTTACAACCTTTTCCATTAGTGATAGTTTAACCTGTTCACATTTATCTGAAATAATCTTTTTAACTGTAGTAGCCATTATGAATTATCAAGTTTCAATAATATTAAAAGAACATCTTCTATGACACCATTTAAACTGAATACATTGAAGGCAATGTACAACCACTGAGGCACATTATTCCATTATAGAATTCCAACTCCTTCAGATTATATGTGCACTACTGATTTCATAGGCCGTCGGATGTATAGAACAAGCAAAGGTCCCTGCATCAATCCATACTTAAAACTAATAAAGTTTTATTATTCCTTGTTTTGGAGTGTCAAAACTGTACATTTAAGCAATATAACTAATACATTCTCCACAAGCCCAACATGTACTTTACGGTATGGGCATAGCCCAATTTGGAAATCATGACAGATATGGCCCACTTGGCAATGATGGTTCTGCTTGGTTTGCACTGTCTAGTCATTCCTAGGAAGGCTTTTTGTAGTTGTTCATTTTAATGCTCATATATCATATGGAATACTTTTTCTTTTGTAACAAATGGAATCATTTGAGATAAAACTGAAGTTTTATCTGAACCACTTATATAAATGGCTGACTTCCATGTCCTGCTCTGTAGCTTGCATTGTTGACAACAATATATCTTGGGTATGGCAAGGCATATAGATCTAGCCCATATTTTCTTAATTGTAGAGTAGTATCCCAACAGCACAACCAAGAGTTGTTGTCCGATTTTGACAGCTGGATCACCAGGAACATCGGCTAAAAGCCAGAAACACGGCATTTCTAACCTCGTCCCAGATGATAATGATGCCACTAGAGTGGAGAAACACTTCCTTAATCATTGATCTAGAAAGCTGCTGGAGAATGAGGAATGTGGATGTCAAATTTAATTTTTTTAAAGATTTACTTACTAATATTAGAAAGAAAGAAGAGAGTAGGCAGTGGAGGGGAAGATGGAGGGGGAGAGAGAGTCCCAAGCAGACTCCATGCTGAGTGCGAAGCCCAGTGCAGGGCTGGATCTCATGACCCTGAGATCACCCTGAGTTGAAAAAAAGAGTCCGACGCACAACCGATGGCACCACCCAGGCACTCCCGCAAATGTCAAATTTAAAATATTGCCAAAGTGCCCTCCCAAATGGCTATTCTATACTTTGAGTCCCAGAGTTCCCACACTTAACAGCTAATCTTTATATCATCCAACATCAATTAATGCCAACTTGATGCCTGGAAAACTATATCCTTCTAATTTGTACTTTATGAATGTAAGCAAGGTTGAACATGTCTTCTTGTGCATACTGTCCATTTGTGTTTTCTTTTCCATTCCTCTTCACATTTTATGATGTTTTATTAGTATATGTGACTTCTGAATATTCACTCATGGGAGTTCTTAAAATATTCATGGTATTTATGCTTTGCTTTTATAAGTATGTCCCTCCATTAGATTTTTTTTAGTCAAAAATTTATTTTCTTAGAGCAGTTTTAGGTTCCCAGTAAAAGTGAGAGAAAAGTATAGAGATTTCCCATATACTCCTTGCTCTATAACAGGCGTTCCTCCATTATCAAGGTCCCCCACCAAAGTAGTACATTTGTTACAATGGTTGAATCTATATTGACACATCATTAACACCCAAAGTCCATAGTTGACCTTACAGTTCACTCTTGGTGCTATAAATTCACCGGGTTCTGACCAATATGTAATTATATGTACCCATTATTATGATATCATACAAAGTGTTTTCACTGTCCTCTGAGTCCTCAACGCTCCGCTTATTCATTCCTCCCCCCTCACTGTCTCCCTGGCAATCACTGATCATTTGACTGTCCCCATAGTTTGCCTTTCCCATAACATCACAGGGATGGAATTATTCAGTATGTTGCCTTTTCAGACTGGCTTCTTTTACTTAACGATATACATTCATGCTTGCTCCATGTCTTTTTATGGCTCAACAGCTCATTTCTTTTTAGTGTTGGATAATGTTCATTGACTGAATGGACACAGTTTATCTATTCATCTACTGAGGGACATCTTGGTTGCTTCCAAGTTTTATCAATTATGAATGAAACTGCTTCCAACAACTGTGTACAGGTTTTTTGTGTGGACATAAATTTTCACCTCCTTTGTGTAAACATCAGGGAGCACAGTTGTTAGATCCTATGGTAAGAGCGTACTGAGTTCGGTAAGAAACCACCAAACTGTCCTCGAAAGTGGCTGTACCATTTCTGCATTCCCAACAACAACAAAAAAAGAGTTCTTTTTCTACATCTTCATCAAAATTTAGGGTTACAATATTTTTGATTTTGGCCATTCTAGTAGATGTGTAATGGGATCTCATTGTTGCTTTAATTTGCGTATTCTTTGACTTTAAAAAAAAAGATTTATTTTAGAGAAAGAAAGAAAGAGAGAGAGAACACAAGTGGACGCAATCAAGGAAAGGGGCAGAAGGAGAGAAAGGGAATCTCTAACACACTCTCTCCTTGGGCATGGAGCCTGATGTGGGACTTGATCCCAGAACCCTGAGATCATGACCCAAACCAAAATCAAGAGTCAGATGCTTAATCAACTGAGCCACCCACTTGCCCTATCCCTTGATTTTTAACCTTAACTATGAAGACTTTTCTTCTGCAGAAGTTTTAAGGATTAATATGCTCAAATTTCTCAAACTTTATTTTGTTGTCCATAAAGACATTAAACATGCAAAGTTAATAAACATTTTCATTACCTTACCTAATTTTTAAAGATTTTTTTAAAAATTTATTCTTTTGACAGAGATCACAAGTAGGCAGAGAGGCAGGCACAGAGAGAGAGAGAAGGAAACAGGCTCTCTGCTGAGCAGAGAGCCCGATGCAGGGCTCAATTCCAGGACTCTGGGATCATGACCTGAGCCCAAGGCAGAGGCTTTAATCCACTGAGCCACCCAGGCACCCCGACCTTACCTAATTTTTAGGCTCTTAAAATACCTAGACCTTTACTCAACTCAGAATTTGTTTATGGTGTGCAGACAGAAATTTAATTTTACTTTTTTTTCATATAGACAGCCAATGATATAACATTCACATGACAGCACTAACTGAAAAATCTTTTCCGTCTATCCCTCGCAAATATGAAATTCTCATACATGTAGGAGTCTATTTCTACTCCTTGTATTATTGTTTTAAGAACTTAAGGTAATTCATGTTAAAAAAAAAAAAAAAAAAAAAAAAAACAGGGGCTCCTGGGTGGCTCAGTGGGTTAAAGCCTCTGCCTTCAGCTCAGGTTATGATCCCAGGGTCCTGGGATCAAGTCCCGCATCAGGCTCTCTGATCAACAGGGAGCCTGCTTCCTCCCCTCTCTCTCTTAGCCTGCCTCTCTGCCTACTTGAGATCTCTGTCTGTCAAATAAATAAATTAAATCTTTAAAAAAATAAATAAATAAAAATAAAATATAAATTTAAAACAAGCATAAGGCTTGTGCATGCTGTCTTAGCATTACTATAATGATCGCCGTAATCATCTGCATTGTTTTGCTTATTTACTTTTACATGTGATTTTTCTGAATCAATTTTTTTTCCACTACTGAAAAATCTTACTGCAGTTTTTGAGTGAAAGAGCATTAAATGTATATATTGGGAGGCATTCCTTCCTTCATATGCAAGGCTTCAATCGTGAGCCTTCTCATTCATGAGCTCAATATATATATCTCTTTCCTCTGGTCATTTTGGCTTGTATAAAATTTAGTATTTTTCTCCCAAGACATTTTGCATACTTTTGCTAGAATTTCACTCTATGTATCTATCATTTTATTGCTTTTATAGATGGGATTGCATTTCTTTTCATATTTTCTGGTCATTTATGGCTGATACACAAGAAAGCTATGGCTTTTTGTTTGAGATTGGATCTGAGTATCTTAGTGGACGCAGTCTATGAGTTATAAGAGCTTGTCAGTTATTCCCTTGTGTATTTTGGGTGTATAATTGTGAAGTCTACAAATAATTGCAAGTCTCTTGTTTCTCTCCCTCTTTTATCCCCTATGTTTAGGATTGGTTAATATCTCAAGTATAATTTTGGAACATTAAAAGTAAAATAAGGCATGAAGTTGGAAGTGTTTTTAATATTGCACTCCTAAATATGATATTTCTTATTGGAAACTCTTTGAGAAATTAAAGAATGTCTGTCTCTACTATGTTTTGCTAAGACAGGACTTTTAGGAATTTGTATTTATTTTTTCCCATTTTATTTTATTTTATTTCTTTCCAGTGTTCCAGCATTCATTGTTTATGTACCACACCCAGTGCTCCATGCAATACGTGCTTTCCTTAATGCCTACCACCAGGCTCACCCAACCCCTCATTCCCCTCCCCCACAAAAACCTCAGTTTCTTTCTCAGAGTCCACAGTCTTCCATGGCTTGTATTTTTTTTTTATTTATTTTTTCATTTAAGCCTAGGTGACACACAAAGTCACGCTGGTTTCAGGTGCACATCATAGTGATTCAACATCTCTGTATGGTATACTAAACCCTCTCCAACTATCTAGCTATCATCTGTCATCACACAGTACTTGTACCGTATCATTGACTATATTCCCTATGTTCTAACTTTTATGCCTGTAATTTATTTATTCCATAGCTGAAAACTGTAAGAGAATTCTCCTTTAATTATGATAGGGTATTTTTAATATATTTTGGGCATCTGTGGAGATGGTCATAGGCTTTTCTTATGATTAATATTAATATACTAGGTTTCATTAATTTTTTGATGTTAAGCCATCCTTGCATATCTGAAATAAAACTCACTTTGGATATGATTATTTTATATTTATATGATTAAATTTTATTTAGGATTTTTGCTCCAATGCTTAAAAATGAAGCTGAACTATAATTTTATTTACTGTTTTTCATTTCTGGTATGGGTATTGGGGTCCCATATTGCTTATTAAAAAATAAACTATCGTTGGTTAACCAACTCAAGTTACATTGTAACTGGCTCATGGGCCTTCTCATTCTCCCCCACCCAGACTGTGTTTCACCCACTTAGTGACCACCGTATTCTTATCACTGCCTGTTCAAAGAACATTTTAATATGCAGCCCAGAAGGCCTCTGGTTTGAATGGCAATGTCACACAGGTACAGATCCGATGTGGTCTATTACTGCTACGTGGACTGAGATCCACATTCTCCTCTGTAAAGTGGATGGATATACCTATTTGGAATACTGCTATAAGGGGTGAGTAGTTAACTCTCAGAGTGTCTGATATATACAAGGTTTTCTACAAATAATGGCAATCTTGGTTTTTTGATGAATTTAGACATATATAGACAATTTTCTTTCAATATGATAATCTTGATCTTTGCATGTCGAGTGATGCACAGGGTTGACACAGGAAATGCACAAATATCACTCATAAAAAAAGCTTCCTGGTAGTCTTATGAGAATAAACTGGTGCTAGAAAACAGATTCAGATCCTAGGGCAGTGGAGGGAATGAAAATCGTGTGATAGGGCCAACAGCCCAAGTAGGCAATTATTCTGGACTGAATTGTGTACCCCACAAAGTATATGTTGGGAACTTATCCCTTCCAGAACTTGTGAATGTGGCCTTATTTAGAAAGAGGATATTGGCAGATGTAATTAGCTAAGATGAGGACTGGAGTAAGGGAGGCTTTTAATCCCATGTGATTGGTGTCCTTATAAAAAAAGGAAAGATGATGTAAACACTGCGGCACACAAAGAGAACACCAGGTGATGACAGAGGCAGAGACCAGAGTGATGGGTCTATAGCCAAGGAACACATGGGGCTACCAGAAGCTACAAGAGAAAAGAAAGGATCCTTCTTTAGAACTTCAGAGGGAGCCTGTGCCAAAACCTCTTTACAGACTTCAGTCTGCAGAAATCTAAGATAATAAACTTCTGTTGTTTTAAGTCATATAGCTGCAGTTACTTTTAATGGTACCCCAGGGATGTCTTGTGGATCAGAATCAGGGAATAACTTGGAGATCCAGGCTGTCAATGGAATAAACCAAGAGGAAGAAGGCACAACATAGGCAACAAAAAATGCTGATTCTCAATCAAATGTGATCTGAGCAAGACAAAAATAGGAACATGATCTGACCGGAGCACCGAGCAGAACAAAAGGGGAATGGCTAGAAGGGGGACAAAGAATACAACCATTTATGCCATAATGGCAAAATGTAGTCAAGAGTAACTAAAATTGTATCCGATGTTCATTAATTCACTTGGTAACTCGTTTAATTTTAAAGGCTAGACTATATTTGATAATGTGTTTAACAAACATTGCCAAAGAAACACAACTTCTTAGGGCACCGTGACCTTCAACAGGTCATAATCTCCAAGCCAACTCTGCCACAAACATGGTACACAAAAAAGCATCTCAGGCACTGGGACTCTCTTGCCTTGTCACTCCCCTTTGTCCCATCAATTCATTATTGCCAAAGTTTCCAATCTGTAATTTCTTGGGTAGTGTCAATCCCAACCTCCAGAATTTCATCCTTCTCATCACTCCCTATTTTATAATTGATCATGAAAGCGAAATCGATCATCAGTATATCTGATGGGACACTCCAGAGAAGCCAAATGCAGTCACGCTGGGTTCACTCTGGCCAAGCGGGATCAAAGATGGGCGCTGCGTGCCAAGAGCGTGGGTGACTGCATTTCATGTTCTACAAATAGAATTAATTGACTTGCTCTCCAAGTCATATGACAGAGAGATTCTACATCTGGGAATGAAACCAGAATTTCTCACCATCAGTTTTCTCTGGATCATGTGGTCTCAAAGTTTTTATTCTCCAGTGATCATCAATTTAAATGAGAGAAGCCCTGCCAAACCCAGCGCTCGAATTGCATAGTTAGGAAGAACTGATAATAATTATTGCACGGTTCTACCCTCCAAAATCGCAGGACAATGCCAATCAATTCAAATACCAAGATTCAATGTTCTTGAAAACATACATGCGTATCTTTTTTAATTGTCTAAATGTATAGGTATTGCAAATCCATTATTAATGATTATTAGCACAAAACTGGTATCATCAAATTAGTTCTGACATGTATTTCGCTTTCCATTTTCAAATGATTCAAAAATATTGGTTAACTCAGTGAAAACACAAATATTTTATTATTACATGGTATGCAACTCTATGGGAGAGGAAAAAGTCCTGAGACACTTCTTCTCTGTATATTTCTGTACAAGCGTGAAAGCTTTCAGAAATTTAAATATAATTACAGCAGGGGTCTAAGAGGAAGCATATCAAGGCCAATGAATTGAGTATTCAAGATATTATTCATGCTTGACATGGCTTTTTATAAAATTCTCACTTCTTGTCGCCTGGAATTTTGCTTATTCTTTCTTTTAATTATCAAATTCCATGGTTACTTCCACCAATAAAACAGCAATGTCCTCTTAAAAGAAGAATATTCTAGCAGGACACAATGCTGCTTTTGTGCTTCCATTTCCTCATTCCCTCAGGAAAGCTTCCTGGCCAGATCCCATTCACAGCCAATAAACTCTTGCCAACCAAGACTTGAAATGATAAACTAACTCAGGGATAAAATGCACAAGCTACATTTATGGGGGGGGGGGGGGCAGGGAAGAAGGCCACATTTGCAGAACTCTTTAACACATATCATGATTAACCCATGATGCACTTTAAGAAAAATTATAAATGCTTTGGATAGTTAAAAATCATTTTATGCAATCAATATATTTTTTTCCCCACACAGTCAGTTACTGATACAAATTTCCAGAGACAGAGAATTAGACAACAATTTTGAGATTTCTTGTTTCATTGGGGTTGGGGATCCTTGGTCCTCACTCTAAACACACTCTTCACCAGGACTCATGGAAAGCGGTCTCTACGGGCCTCACATCTGAATGTGCCTGTCCACTCGCTCCTTGTAGTCTCTCCTTTCCCGTCAATGGCAAATTCCATTTTTCTAGTTGCCCAGTCCGAAAAACCCAGACTCATTCTTACTTCACACACAGTATTGGTTATGGGTTACATCATATCCCTCTCCCAAATTCAGATGTTGAGTTCCTCACTGCCAATCCCTTAGAATGTGGCCTTATCTGGAAAGAAGGGCAAGTGCAGATGTAATTAGTTCAGACGAGGTCATACTAGAGTAGCGTGAGTCTCCAATCCAGTGTGACTGGGGTCCTTACAGAAAGGACCTAGACACACACACTCACCCGGGGACAATGCCAGGTGAACACTGGAATAATTCTGCCACCAGCCAAGGAACTTCCAGCAGCTGGGAGAGAAGCCTGGGGCAGATCCTTCCTGATAACTTCAGAGGGAGCACAGCCCTGCTGACAGCTTGATTTCAGACTTCTAACTTCCAAAAAATAAAGGGCCATTGTTTGAAGTCACCTAGTATGTGGCACTTCGCTCCAGGTGCCCAGCAAACCAAGAGTATTCCATCCATCAGCCAAACCTACTGGCTCCACTTTCTCGTAAAATTACTTGCAAATGTTTCTTCAACCCGTACAGTGATTCCTAGATGTTACTTCCATTGAAGGAATTTTCACTGAAATAGTATCAGTTTCACCTTGACTCCAGTACTTTTTCTAAACTGACAGATCAGAAATGTGACAAAAGTTGGGAAGCTTATTGTCTTATAGCCTCTGCCCTCACTGGCGGACCACAGGGAAGCCTGTCCTTCCACGGCCGGTCAGCACCCAAGGCGATCCCACCTTCGGGAGACTGTGCTTTCATGAGCCCACCCAGGACCCTACTCGACCTTATTTACAGCCAAGTTTTCAATATTAATTGTTTTCCAAAGAGTTTTCCTTCTCAAACAGGAATGAGCAAACAAGCCCAATAAAGTCCTCAAAGTTATTAAGCACTATTACTTCTCGCTTTAATACATTCATTGGATTTTTTTTTTAAATCAGTCTGTTGGGATTTTAGTAACTGAGCTAAACAGGAAAAAAAACCAGTTTGTGAACCAGAAAAACAACAGCTATGGACACAAGGCACGGAGTAATTAGGTGCTAAATTGTGCACATAGATGTTATGTGCTAACACAGATCAGAGAAGCCTAGATCTATGAGAGTATGCCAGAGGACTCGAGTCTTGCTGTGTGAGGATGTATTTCTCTCTTTGGTTTGCTTTGACATCTGTAGACTCATCCCTGTTCGGAATATCTTAAAAGTATTTAGAATTAATTACAATATGGAAGCAAGTATTTAAACATCTTTTCCACAAGGGATGCTGATTTTTCAACAGGATGGGAAGATGATAAATGGTAAACCAGTAGGGAGAGCAAGAATTATAAACACCAGTCATTTACAAAATTAGATTTTATCCCATTTTCTCCAGTGTATGCATGATTGACAGGAAAGGAAATAAATGTTAGGACCCAAGCAGGTGGGTTTTCCCTCTCTGTGTGGCCCCTAAGTCATTCTGGGTAAAGAATATCTACTTGGGGGCACCTGGGTGGCTCAGTGGGTTAAGCATCTGCCTTCGGCTCAGGTCATGATCTCAGGGTCCTGAGATCGAGCCCCACGTCGGGCTCTCTGCTTAGCAGGGAGTCTGCTTCCCCTCTCCCTCTGCCTGCTTTTCTGCCTACTTGTGATCTCTCTCTGTCAAATAAATAAATAAAATCTTTAAAAAAAAAAAAAAAAAACAAGAATATCTACTTGGGTGTCCTTTTGCATGTGTAAATGCTTAAACGTCTGTATTCATGATTACAGAATCAATGCAGGAAAATTCATGTCTTTAGTCCCAGAGAAAACAAATTCACTATTATTCTCTTTCCAAACACGGTATTTCATATATTTCAGCAGTCTCATGTTTGCTCACATATTTTTGACTTCCCTCCTTTCACAAACTCATTCAACTGGGTGCAAAAAACAAAAAAAAACAAATAGTCTTCAAAATAAATATTCACTTATTCTTTCATTAAGTCGTTCAGTTTGGAAGCAAACCCAGAGTGATTCTACTGTGCTAGACAACGCCCCACAGGCTGTGATCCCAGGGTGCCCACATATACCTAATGCCCACCGTTCTGGGAAATTTGACAGAGATAACGAATGTGAAGGCCATCTTTAGAGAGTCAAAGAAGATCTCTGGAGGAAGTGACATTTAAGCTGTACACTGAAGAGAACAATAGAGTCACCGAAGTAACAGGTGAGGAAACAAACCAAAGGGAAGGAATGCAAGTCCGGAAGCAAAGCTTTCCATGTTTGAAGTGGATGCGATTGTATCCAAGAACAATGAGAAGCCCCTGAAAATGTGGGCAGCATCTAGGATCTAGAAAAGACAGGGAACTACATTGCCCACTAGAGCTTCCAGAAAATAATGCAGACATTAACGAACTTCTCTAAATATTTCAAATGCTTATTTTCTTTTATATTAGAATCCTTCTGTTTCAGTGAAAACCACTAGTCTGTGTGTGTGTGTGTGTGTGTGTGTGTGTGTGTGTGTGTAAACTCACACCACCTCTTTTAATTACATTTTCTACAAATACAGAGGATTTATATGGTTGCAAACATCTTTCTGCATTAAGTTTTAGCTGAAAAGTTTTGCTTTAAAAGGTTTTGCATTAAAAACATACTGGATACATTCAATGCAGCATATAAAATACGGTATAAATCACAGAATATATTCATACCTCTGACAGTATAAATAATTGCTATTTTAATCTGCAGAATTTAAAGGAGGTAATAGGCAATTTCAGTCATAGATAAGAATGCTGTCTCAAAAATCAGAAATACCTGAGGTTAATTCTTGCTTTTCCAATATTTTTTTTCCCTTACTGAGTGTTGAGTAAGTTAACCTCTATAAACCTCAATTTACTCATTTGCAAATCTTCAATGGATTACAATTTATTTGTAAATCTGAATAATAATGTAAAACTATTACAAGGGAGCATTTCTAAGTAATATAAATTATAAAATATATTACCCTAAATATTAAATTAAATAGGAAATTAGGCTTATGATTCAATATTTTCATGAAACAATTCATCTTAAATGTGTGCACTAATTAGAATATCACTGACAAATATGGGCAATAGAAATTTGTATGGAGATTAAAATAGCACATGAGCAGGCTAGCATATAGATTATATGTGCAGAAGGATGTGGATAAGCTATTTATTTTAAAGTATTTTAAAGAATTTAAAGATTTCAGAGAATTTTAGATTTTAGAGAATAGCTCAGAGGAAGAGAACAAATGAAAAATAGGTATGACATTTCACGCTCATGGGTTGGAAGAACAAATATTGTTAAAATGTCTATACTATCCAAAGCAATCTACAGATTTAATGCAATCTCTATCAAAATCTAAATAGAATAGAATTTTTCACAGAACTAGAGCAAACAACTCAAAAATTTGTACGGAACCACAGAAGACCCTGCCTGAGTAGACAAAGCAACCTTGAAAAAAAAAGCAAAGCTGGTGGTGGTGGTGGGTATTATGGAGGGCACGTATTACATGGAGCACTGGGTGTGGTGCATAAATAATGAATTCTGGAACACTGAAAAGAAATAAAATAAGAAAAGAAAAGCAGGAGGCATCACAATTCCAGACTTCAAGTTATATTACAAAACTGTAGTAATCAAAACAGAATAGTACTGACACATAAACAGACTCATAGATCAACGGAACAGAATAAAATGCCCAGAAATAAACTCATGGTGATATGGTCAATTAATCTTTGACAAAGGAGGCAAGACTGTGCAATGGGAAAAAATTTCTTCAATAAATGGTATTGGGAAAACGAACAGCTACATGCAAAAGAATGAAACTGGACTATATTCTTACACCATACACAAAAATAAACTCAAAATGGATTAAAGTCCTAAATGTGAGATCTAAAACCATGAAAATCCCAGAAGAAAAAAACAGGCAGTAATTTCTCTGACACTGGCAGTAGCAACATCTTTCTAGATATGATTCCTGAGGCAAGGGAAGCCAAAGTAAAAATAAACTATTGGGTGGGCTGCCTGGGTGACTCGTCTGATCCTTGGTTTCAGCTGAGGTCCTAATCTCAGGGTCAGGAGATGAAGTCCCTTATCAGGCTCTGGGCTCAGTGTGGAACTGACCTGGAATTCTCTCTCCCTTCCCCTCTACTTTTCTCCCCATTCTCTTTCAAATAAATAAATAAAACCTTTAAAAAAATAAAACAAACTCTTGGGACTCCACCAAAATAAATACCTTCTACACAGCAAAGGAAACAACCTACCAAATGGGAGAAGATATTTACAAATGACATATCCTGTAAGGGGTTAGTGTCCAAAATATATAAAGAACTTACAAAATTCCACATCCTCCAAAAAAACAAATAATCTAATTAAAAACGGGCAAAAGACACAAACAGACATGTCTCCAGAGAAGACATCCAGATGGGCAACAGACACATGGAAATGTTCAATGTCAGTTATCATCAGGGAAATGCAAATCAAAACCACAATGAAATATTATGTCACACCTGTCAGAATGGCAAAAATCAAACATTCAAGACACAACAAGTGATGGAGAGGATGTGGAGAGAAGGGGCCCTCCTGCTCTGCTGGTAGGAATGCAAACTGGCACAGCCACTGTGGAAGACACTATGGAGGTTCCTCAAAAAAATTAAAAACAGAACTTTCGTGTGATCCAGTAATTGCACTACTGGGTATGTACCCAAAGAAATAGAAAGCACTAATTAGAAGGATAAATGCACCCCCTGGTTTACAGCAGGATTATCAACAAGAGCCAAACGATGGAAGCAGCGCCAAGTGTCCACGGACAGACGAATGGATAACGAAGATGTGGGGGCGGGTATATATATATATATTTTTAATGGAACATTATTCAGCCATACAAAAGAATGAAACTTGCTGTTTCCAATAACCTAGATGGATCTAGAGAGTATAATGCTAAGTGAAATAAGCCAGTTAGAGAACAACAAATACCATTTGATCTTACTCATATATGTAATTTAAGAAACAAAACAAACAAAAGAAAAAAGAGAGAGAGAGAGAGATGAACCAAAAAAAAAAAAAAAATAGTTCTCTTAACTATAGAGAATAATCACATGGTTACCAGAAGGGATGTAGGCAGGGGGTGGGTGAAATGGCCGAAGGGAATTAAGAGTACACTTATCGCAGGGCACTGCGTGGCACAGTCAGTTAAGCGTCTGACGCTTGGTTTCGGTTCAGGTCATGGTCTCAGGGGCTGGGATGATCACCCCCCATCAGGCTCCGAGATCAATGACGAGTCTGCTTCAGGATTCTCTCTCTCCCTCTGTCCCTTCCTTTCATGCTCTCACTCTCTCTAATAAGGAAATCTTTTTAAAAAATATTTTAGAAAGAAAATAAATAGAAACACACTTTTCTTAAATAAAATTCAACACAAGTAGGCTTCAGCTTATGGTAGATAGTTCCGAAAAGCTGGACAACACATTTTCAAACTTCCTCATATTTTAGAAATGCATTGCCACAGAAAATTAAGCTTATCTTCCAAAAAGTTTTTTAAAACTGATGTACTATTAAACCACTGAAAACAAACTTTCTCCTAAAATAGAAATAAAGCATTCAAACCTGAGTTTGTTAGTATCCCCTCATGCATCTTCCTTTTATCAATGTTCCCTAAGGAACTTAGCACTACACATATTGAAACTATTACTGCACATTTCAAGGTATTACATTCATAGTAAAGATGCAATTCTTCCCTAAAGAAGTAAGCCTGGGTTTCAACGCAATTCACGTTTTAAGATTTCAGTGTGTGACGTCTCCATTATGTTTCACTTTCCTAAACAAAGGCATTAATAATTTTATCATTATTATTAGGAGGATACTTTAATAGCAACTACAATAACGAGTTCTTGGATTAGCTAAATGTGTGCTACAGGTAAATGTGTTCCAAGGAATTCGGAGATGAATGAGCTCATGTAGTTTGGAACAGAAATGTTATGCACAGAAGAAACGGGCCTGCTTCAGAGCCTTCATTCATGCAGTCAAGAAATATTTCCTGAGCACATACAGCTTTTCTCCAAGGCACATAATCAGAGAACAGTAGAACAGAGAACAGTAAACCTGCATACGAATACAAATAATATGATCACCAGAAAAAAACAAACAAAAGAGCACACATATTTTCAAATAAAATCTCTTCAATGTCCACTGGATGAAAGTTTATTACGGATCAGTGCATATTTTCGTCACTGTGAATGAGCTGTCTTCCCTTCCTCCACAGACAAAGCCTCATACTAAGTCACCACATGACCCCAGAGTGGATCATGCAGAAGAAGTTGTGTGCTTGTTTTATGCCACTATTAATCCCTCTAGGGACTGTCTGAGTCCGTTCCGGCTGCTGTACGGGAATTCTGCACACAGAGTGGCTTAAACAAACACTGACGTCTCACAGTTCTGGAGGCTCCAAGTCCCAGACCCAGGGGCAGCGGACCCGGCGTCTGGAGAAAGCCTGCTTCCTGGTCTGGGTGTTCTGCTGTTTCTCACACAGTGGAGAGCGAAGAGCAGTTGAGATCTCTCTGACGAAGGCACCGGTCCCTCTCAGGAGGGCTCTGTCCAGGGTCTCCATCTAATCCCAACCACCACCCAAAGGCTCCACCTCCACATACCACCATCCTGGGGAAACAGGGTTCCAACACAGGCATGGGGGCGGGGGGCGTAAACATTCAGTCCATAAGGGAAGCACATTGAATGTTCACCTTTTTCTTTTCCTTATGAGCATTAATGTTGAGCATTAACATTTCAGATACGGCTAAATTATGGTTTGGTCTGTTAAGTATTTCACCCGCAGATGCGCAGATGCACATATAATGAATGGTGTCTTCATAAAAGCAGCCCAGATCACCGACTGTCATCATTCCTACATTTCCACCACAACACCACAGCCTCCCACTCAAGAATAAAAGTGGTCCTGAATCTGTGGAAAAACATTTAGGTAAATTTTTCATTTTTATAATATCAGTAAAATAACGCTGGAATATATATATATGTAAATACGCATGGCTGTATACATTCTTATGCCATATACTAAAGTTCTCCTAATGTTTGTAAATTGTATGAAAAATTCTCTTTGTCCTGGTTTGTTTTTATTTTTTATTTTTTGGACTCTATAACATCTCTCCAATTGAAAACCCAAATTCCTCTTTTCACCCTGGAAATACTCAGCAATTAGTCTGTGACATATGTTCTGTCACTTTGGAAACCAGTATAACCAGTTTAGACTTCTGTGCATCTGTCACATACTTGTTCTATCTCTTTAATGTTTCCCCATATTTCCCAGGTGTATCATGATTTTATCTTCTACCTCATTGATTTAGCTTCCCATTCTGGGTTTCTAGCTTTAATTTCTTCTTCTTTTTTTTTTTTTTTAAGATTTTATTTGTTTCTTGGACAGACAGAGAAAGAGAGGGCATGAATGAGCACAAGCAGTGGGGAGCAGCAGAGGGAGAGGGAGAAGCAGGCTCCCCAATGATCAGGGAGCTCCACTCAGGGCTCAGTCCCCAGACCCCAGGATCATGTTGTTTACATTTATGCCATGACCATAAACAACACTGATGATGTTGTTTATGTGCTACTGATATTTTATCATAAAACCATGTCCTAACAGTATTGGTAGTAATGGATGCTACTTATGCGGCACTTAAATTGTGCCAGTCAAGGTATGGTTTGCAGAGGAAGAAAATGAGGCTGAGAGAGTTTATATAATTTACTCCAAGTCATAGAATGAACAGCAAAGCAGCGATTCAGACTCATATCAAAACACTGCATACATTTTTTACTACCCCAAACTCATTCATAAATTATTTCCAAGAGGGACAGACCAGGGTGGTAAGACTTTGATATTAAAGAATGTTGGACTGGCCACACACTCAGCTACTTAGTAAGACAACTGAATTCATTTGTCTTATCCTCAGTAACATGTTCCCCAAAATTTGAGTAATAATATCAACTTCATGGGCTATTGAGATGACTTAATGATATAAAGTATATGAGAAAAGCCTGAAACATGTTAGATGCTGAGTAAATGTTGAATGGAATTTAAATCTTCAAATAATGACTCACGTAACAGAGTGTCAGTGAGGGCTCTCTCTATGCGGCCACCTATTAACAAATACGGAATTCCTGAGCAGAGCTGAAGGCAAAAACGACTCAATGTGGTATGACATAAAAGTATCTGGGCTTCTAATGATACTGGATACTATCTGTGTGGTTAAAATCTTAATGACATACAACACCTGGAGACATGCACTTCAAAATTCAATCTAGCTAGGACACAATAAGTACTGGAATCATAGTATTAAGGATGTTAAGACGTTACTGAGGCTGATGATCTGATTAACAGAACTAACAAGGAAAGAAGTGACCAGCGTGATTTCCTCAGTGTATCCATCCACACATCAGATACTTGCTATGGCCCTGCTGTGCCCCAGACACTCTGCTGTGTATCCAGGTTACGGTGGAGAAAATGGCATATCCTTCATCACCTAAAGAAGCTTTTATGACTGTATTTTCACTTCTCTCTTCTTCAATATATGAAATGATTGATAAAAATGGAATAAACTGAGATAATCAGGCAGAAACAGCAGAAGAGCATTGTCACAATACCTTCGGCTAATAGGAAGCCTGATGGTTCTTACTTAAAATTGAGTACTATATTTATAGCTCAAAAATAAAGGAGTATCCACTTTATGGCATTTATAAATCATAAGACACATTTTGGAATTCCCTTCTCGTACTTTCCTGACTCTTAGAAAATACGGTCCTTGACGAGGAGTAACACGCTAATTACCTAATGAGGAAGACCAGTGCTTGTGACTGTTTCTCAGGAGGGTGTTCTTTGTATCCACCAGTGCTAAAAAGAAAGAAGGTATTTAAGAACCTAATTTCCTACAGAAATAATATATGGTTTAGACACTTTCAAGGGTGTTCTTCCGTAATTATCTTTTACTATTTTATCTTCCAGAATGAACACATTCTTTCATTGTTGTTGTTCTCTGCATTACACCGCACACTGGCAAAATGTCTTGGTAGCTGATAGGTACCAGTTAAGCCTGGAGCTTTTGTACAAGTTTGCACAGTGGTTTTATTTTCTGAGCCAATACAGAACAAATGTAATAATGAGCAAACTCTTGCTCACCTAGGGTGAGGAACAGCGATAACTGCATTTACTAAGAACAAAGCATTGAATCGATGATACAGTTGCTTTGGATCTCTTGTAAATCTCACATCTGTTTTTCACTCTGTGTTTAATAACAAAACCCAGGCTTTCGCTCAGTTGTGAACAACCTAATTTGAGGAGGGACAGAGATATCTAAGCTCAGTGCTAGCCCTACCTATGATAATGCAGCAATTATAGTTTCCATTTGTGCAGGGCTTCTGGGGGGACATTGTATCTAAAAGCATTTGAAATGAGAATGGCTGGCACATTCCAGGTACATAATTGGGTTCTCTCCATAGGCAGCAATTATTTTTTGGCTTTTTTGGTTTTCACATCTGCTTATAGACCCTTAACTGTATTGTACACTTAGAAGTGAAACTTATATTCTAAACTAGCACTTCCCTATTGTCAAAACTAAAAGCAGTCCCACAACATCAAATCACTAAACAATAATCAGTTATTTTGGGCTGAACATAGTGTTCTAAATAATGAAAATATATTTTATAAAAAATTTTGAAAAAAAATAAGCAATTCCATGAGTGATTATAGAATATATGTAAAATACAGAAAAAGCATCAAAAAAAGGAAAATAATCCTGACCGTCATGAGATGTGAATGTGTTGATGTTTTAACACCTTTTTTCCAAACTCATCTCTACACCCATATGTGTCTGATATTGGAATACTATATAAATAGCTTTATTTACTGTTTATTAAAGTGCATATATTTTACCAGGTTGGATACAACCCAAATGTGATTTTAATAGTGCATGGTAGTCCACTATACGGCTCTATCCTAACTTATTTAACAACATCCTATGGTTAGTTATTTGGATGATTTTACTTTTTATTGTTAATTGTATTGTGACAAATATCACTTATCAAATATGCATTCATTCACCTCACAACCTTTGAGTGCTTGGTATACATAATTTCATAATAAATGCGATCTCTGCTCTCAAAAACTTACAGTGCAGGGGCTTTGATTTGCCCTGAAGGAGCAAATACGAGGGACCTTGACACATTTCAAGATACTCAGAACATATACAGGAGGAAGATGCAATTTTAATATACAGAAGGTTTATAAAGAAGGCTATGGGTTCACACAAGGCTTTTAGTCAAATTAAGACATCCCGACATTCACAGAACAAAGTGCCATTGAGCCAATTAACTTTGTGTTTCTGAAAGAGTATTTTGGTTCCAAGAGAGAAAAGGACCTAAAAAGTACAAGACTGAATAACCAGGCTGTTGCCATCATCCAGTTACTGACTGGGGACTGAGTGACATTTCAGAGGTGGGCTCAGCAGGACTTCTTGGTGACTCAGTGGTTGAGGGGTGAGAGCAAGAGCCACCCACCTGAAAGCTACTGAAACATGATGGAAATAAGCCTTTTCTGTTGCATGTGCCTCCCGCAGCTCATTTTCCAGGGGGCCGCTGGCTGTCCTTGTCGGGTGTCCTTCCAGTATGAGGTGAGCTCATTTCCCACTCTACAACCTGTTTCTGTTGCAGAGATCTCAGGGCTCATACAATTTTACACCAGCCGTCCCAGAATTCTACATTTTATGGCCAGTGTCCACCCTTCCCCAGACCCGATCCTGCTCTATTTTTCTTACACTTTTTTTTCCTGCTCCAATCTAATCCATTAAAAAAAAAAAATCTTAGCAAATTTTAATTGCTAATTTTTACGCCGAAGAGTCTAGTGACTTCTCCACTTTTTCAAAGTCTTCCTACTTTCTGGGGTAAGTCTGACCAAGACTCTGATTCAGGGACTTCTAGAGAGATGCTATTTCAAGTAAAAGCCATAGCTCCTTTTAAAAAAGACATTACAAATTAGAACAAAAATGACATGGGACTACACTTCTATTAGAATGGCTTAAAAATTAATAAATACCAGTTTCTTTTAGAGATACAGAACATTCATTGCTGATGGGAATGTAAAATAGTTTAGTCGCTATGGAAGACAATTTGGCAACGACATACAGTCTTCCTACACTATCCAGCAATTACATTCTTGGTTACCTCCGCTAAGGATTTGAAAACATGTCCAATCATCACATTGTATACGTTAAATTTATACGGTGTTACATGTCAACTGTATCTCAGCAGAGCTGGGGGGAAGCCTGCATGGCAATGTTTAAAACATGTCCAATCATCCCACTGAATACATTAAATTTCTAAGAGGTTATATGTGTCAGCTGTATCTCAGGACGGCTGCAATGAACAGCCTCATTCGTTGTTACCCAAGCTGGAAACAACCAAAGTTTCCTTCAGTAGGTGAATGAACAAACAAACTGGGTATCCACAGAGTGAAACATTGTTCATCAATAAAAAGAAAATGAGCTGCAATGCCATGAAAAGAGATGGGTGAATGCTTATTGTTACAGGAAAGAAAGCCAGTCTGGAAAGGCTACAGATTTTGACTCGAAATACTGACAGTCCCAACTTACAACAGTTCAACTTACAATTTTTACACTTTACAATGGTGCAAAAGCAATATGGATTCAGAAGAAACCATACTTCGAATAAGGAATTTTGACCGTTTCCCAAGCTATCATGCTGGACAGTGGCAGCAAGCCAGCCACGTGATCACGAGGTTCAACAACGGATACACTGACAACCATCTGTACCCAACCATTCTCCTTCTCACTGTCAGTAGAGCATCCAGTAAATGACACGCGACAGCCCGAACTGCGCTACCAATAGGCTTTTCGTTCAATGGTCTTGCCCCGCTTGCCCCGCTGTAGGGTAACGGAAGTATTCCGAGCACGGTTAAGGTAGGACAGGCTAAGCTTGATCAGCAGAGCAAGTGAATTAAAATGCATTTTCAACTGAGGATATTTTGAACTCAGGATGGGTTTATTGGGATGGGACCCCATCATAAGTTGAAGAAGACCTATATATGATATTTGTTAAAGCAAAAATATAGGGATGAAAATGAAATCAGTGGTTGCCAAGGCTTCTGAGGAAGGAAAACAGGGCTCAACAGTGCAATTCAAGGGATATCTTAAAGCGTTTCCTCTATGAAACTGTGATGGTGGAGACGTGATAATACCGATTTTTTTTACAAACCCACAGAACTTCACAGCACAAGAGGGATGCTTAGTCTGTGCAAGGTTTAAAACTCATTGAGGAGATCAGGGAATCTAAGAGCGGAATGCAGAATGTGACAAAGCAATCTACCGGTGTTACAGATGTGGGGTAACCTCACTGAAGGCGGCAGGGTAGAGACACTGTGACCTCAGTAACTTTGGAAGTGAGTGGAGACTGCAGGACTAGAGAGAAAATTGTTTGTCCCGAAGCACTGTAATCTAGCTGTTGTTTTCCATAGGGCTACGGGCTGACAATTCTGCTCCTGCTGGAAATGTAAACTGTAATTGAACAATTAAGTAAATGGATGGCAGGTGGTTTGGAGGATTTCTCATATTTGGAGTGGGAAGTTACACATAAGCAAGGGGAGGACGTAGAAGGATGGGAGCGTGGTAAGTAAAGAAGTCGAGTTGTAGACACAAAGGGACTAATGCATAGTTTCATATTGATACAGACTGTTACATAAGGAAACAATTATAGACAAGTATACATACTCCACATACACACATATCCACACAGACTTTCTGGCCCAGTCCGCAGAAAGGGCCTAAAGCTAGGGGACCCCGGGAGCACTGAGCACACACCCCTGGGAGCACTGAGCACACACCCCCGGGAGCACTGAGCACACACCCCCGGGAGGACTGAGCACACACCCCCGGGAGCACTGAGCACACACCATTCTCTGGTGAAAGGAAGGGGGTTTCTCTGGAGATAGGACTGATTCTAAAGACTGCAGCAGGGACAGGAGAAGATGAGCCTGGAACTTCCTGTAGCCCTGGAAAATAAAGAAGTGCTCAAAAATACTGACGGCCACCAATGTTGCCCAGCATTCCTTCGACAACCATGGTACTGAGGTTACCAAATCCAGAGGAATGGGACTACCAAACAACCCGCAGTTCGGAGTTGTGTTCTACATGGAGAATGGACTGGAAACCCAGGAAAGTGCAGGCTTCCTCTCTAATACGTTAGAATTGTCAGCCGCGTGATCACTGTAGATTTGCATGTGCGAAGCCAAGTGTAAAGCATTTCGTGTTTCCCCTCGGGACTCAGTCTGCAGCTGGCACACACCAAGACCCGGGGAGCAAAGACATATCAGTACTGTCTGCATATTCCCATGGACTGACTTAACCAAAAGGAAATGCATGCCTTGTTTTTCCTATCAAATATGGATTAAGCCGGCCATTATTATTAGAACTGTGAAGCCTATAAATTGCCTTGTATTATTCATGGTTTTGTCTGAGTAGGTTATATCCTGCTTTCTATAGTGGTTCTCACCCTTATGTTTCACTTTGGTACAAAAGAAAAATAGGAATCACAGCAGAAATTCACATCAGATGTGGGGTACCGTGCTATATAAGAATTTAGATGGGAAGGCATAAGCACTGCGGTCTGAAAATAAATCCCACTTCTCTGTCCAAAGAGATTCTAGAAACACGTGGCCACTCTCCTCCCTTTCCCTACGCTACTGCACCACATTAAACATCATAGATTTAAAATATAATGTGCAGACTTGCAGTTACTGGAGCATAACTTAACATACTTCATTCACTTATTTCTAAGCATTTCCTGAACACCCACCACCTGGCAGGCCATGGGCCAGGAGCCGAGAACCCCTCCCTCCAGAGATGGAAACCGCTATATGCTCAGAGTTTACGGTCTAGTGGGGCACAGAGATACCAACAGGCAAGAACAGCACAGAGCAGTAAGTCCTAAGATCAGTCACTGCTTAAACTAGCCCTAACCCTCACTGGGAATTCCTCAGTTTAGAATCGGATCCCCTCAGGACTTCTCTGCAGCTCTGGGCCTTCAAACAGTTTCAGGCCAACTGCTGTGTGGCGCTTTCCAGAGCTACCAGAAGTTGAGTTCCGTTACAACTAGGCACATTCTTAATAGTTTCCCCTCCTCGCTGGTCTCACATTCCCCACCACCGCAGACTCACCTGCACTGGTTTCGTCTCTCTATTACAGGCAGTAACGCTCAGGAAGATGTCAGTCACAGCAGTTTCCAGCAGAGTTAGCAACAGGAACCAACATCTCTGCATTTCCCTAACCAGAGTGACATTTCTTACACCTGCTCATGACGCCATCGCTTTCTTGAGAGGACCAGTTCTTAACCTGCATCTTTTACAGTCTCCCTACTTGGTTATCTGTATCTTTGGAATTGGATGTGTTTCCAAGTTCATGTGCTTTTGGCTTTAGAAACATGCATCTACCATTTTTATCTACCACTCCCAGCAACGTCTGGACCTGTTCGTATTTCTGAGCTAAAACGCTGAGTATTCACATTAAGTGGTATAAACAATGGCTATATTTAACTGTGCATCAGTCCACGTGAGATGCTGTCCCTAATGACTTTTCCATGAGCACATGAAAGAACATGTGGTTTTCAGAGCCTTGTGCGTCTCCAAATTACAGGGAAGGTACAAAGAACTTGCACCTGTCACACCAGTTGGCCCATGAACGATCACCTACACATGCCAAATCTGACAGTGAGATTTCTTAACATGATTTCACTCTTCTTCAGTTATTTATTCCAACCCTTCTGAACATGGATCCACTGGACCACAGTTTATAAACATTTCAGCAGAACTGATTCGTACTGAAATATAAAGCATATTTTCATCACAACATTCACATGGCCAGAAGCTCAGTGGTTACAAATCACATTGTAAGTATTATCACAAAAGACACTGAAAGCAGGAAGGAGAGTACTGATGACCGCCAATAAAACATCTGAAAAGATTCAAAGAGCCACTAATGGCCCAAGTCCAGTAAGAAGGGAAAGCTGTCAGAATGATCACCACTGAGATTGCTTGGGAACACGTCAATCTGCGGTTTTCATAGAAGGAGGATTTCCAGAACGTAACTTCCTGGGAATGATGCGGTTGAGAACTGAGCTAATTTCTAAATGTTGACGCAAAGTGTGAAAGCACAAACTTCTGGTGATCAGACGGGAAATCTGGATGTTTCCATGATCAGGTTTTTAACTATGGCGACCTTACTCTAAGCCTCTTACCACAACTGAGTTCTAAACGGGTTATTCACTTATTCTAGCATTCCATGGAATCATATCACTTTCAAAGTGATGGAAAGCCATACATAACACAATCAAACATAAAACATGAATTTCTCGGGACAGTCTAAATTTTAAAAATATATGTGTGTCACACAATAAACTGGCAGGATTCAAACTTAGTCATCTTTTCTGAGACTCTGTACTGAGAAGGTTATTTCAAAAATCAAGGAGCATGCTCCTAATTTCATTACCTAACCGTGAATTGACTCAACTCTTCCCGTGAAAGCACGAATCTAAGAAAAGATGAAGAGCGAGCCAAGACAGAAATGCATCTGTTATGCCAGGGGAAGGAGGCACAAGGAACTGAGGCAGGGTAGACTCAGGTCTCCAACTTGAAGTGACATTTTGTCATCATCACCAAATATTGACTTATCCCTAGGGGTACACAAGGATAAAGCAGACTCTGTTCTACACCAACATACAGGAATGGGTCATAGCTCACTGAAGGCTCACAGTTCAGTTGGGAAGAACCAAAACCAACTGTAAACAATTAATGGCCTCTTTCATCAAACGCACAGTGTGATCAATATTGGTTGAAGAGCACAGGCTTTGAGGGAAGTCACTGTCTTCGAGGGCGGGGAGGAACGTGCACTAATTCTCTATGGAATGGTAGAACTTAAGAAACAATATCAACTATAAACACTGGCATTAATGATGCAGTAAATGAATCAAAGAAAGTATCAGTCTCCGAAGAAAAAGCATGGAATCTGACAGTACCCTACTTAAGTACCGAGAATATCATGCGCCCAGAGAAACTTGGCATCCTAAATACAAGAACCAAATATAACACCACATGCACCCAAGTGGAACTTCATATTCTTTACTCCATGAAATATTTGCATATAATATACTATGCTTTATACAGAAAATCCATATCTAGTATCCAGCACACTAGTCTTAAATGGTATTATGTACATTTCCTGAGCATTTGCTAAAGCTGCCAACTAAGCGATCATGTTAATTTGAGTTAAATTGCTAAGATTATGACATAAGCTTAAAAAGCAATTAAGAATAAGTATGACACTGATGATGAAAAAGAAGAAAGGCCCTCATTAAGGATGGTTGTGGAGTCTGGGATGATATTCATAATTTTTTCAGGGATTTACTATAGTAAATTAATTTTTAGCTTAATTTTGAAAAGCAATCTGATAAATTATAAGAAATGCCAAGCCACTGCCTGAAGCAATGTTTTGAAAATTAAATGTGCATTGCATTAAATTTTTAAATGTGGATTGCTACTTTTAACAAATGTTGATTTCTAAATTAAAAATGAGCATTTTTTTCATTTACTATCAAATATAATTTGCAATTACATCAATTGTGTTGTGTCAGAAAAATCATTAACGTGAAAAACAACTTTGTTTCTAATGCTTATTACAAGGCACGATTGTAATTTGGAGAGCAACCAAATTACTAGTGTGTTTATGTGGGTGTATGTGTGTATACAGGTAGGCTATTGATTAAAATGAAAAGCAATGAACCTCTTAAATCAGCTAATTAAGTACTGTCATACCACTTTAAATGTGAGCCTAAAATCCTAGGGTAAATGAGCCAGCACCTGGAGTCGGTACTCCAGGACCTATTTTTAAAGAAAGACATACTTTGTGACATGCGGCGGTAAAAACGGCTCTTAGATCTACATGCACAGCATGCTATTTTGTGTGGATCATCTGGTCTTTACCATAGTGTCTGTTGAGTTAGATGTACTCATTATACATTAAAAGCCATAAGAAATCATCTTAAAAATGAAAAGTCTGCATTTAAAAGACATTACTAGGAACATATGAGGATTTTATATTCAACCAACAAATATTTGCTGGATTTCCTAGGAACTGGGCACCCTAGGGATCTGGAACATGGAGGAAACTGAACACCAGGTACAAACTTTCTCACACAGTGGACAGCTAAGCTCAAATCTGACCTTGGCCTTCTGACCGCATATGCCATGCTCTCTCCACCGCACAACAAGGCTGCTTAACTGACAACCCCGTAGACAGCGTTGACTACAGAGAAGGTAGTTAGAGATTGCTTGGGGAGCTTTCAGCACAATCGCCAATGCTGGGTTTAGGGGGTCGGTATGATTGCTGGTAGGATTTGGCCATTTTATCGTCATCCTGATTGCACATATGCAGCACAAATGACTAATCCTGGACTAGGTTTTGTTTTTTTAAAGACCGTCATGAAATAAGATGATGTATTAACACAAATAAATGTAATAGACTATCAAAAGTTCTCTTCGCCTAAGTCGAGATGTCAGGTGGCAAATGTTCCCATTTTGTGCTTTTAAAAACTAGATCCACCCAATTTCAATGTGCATTAGACAGGGTCCAACTGACTCCTAGTTTTATACTAGGCATTGCTTCAGAGCTGAAAGGTCAATTAAGTTTCTGATCCATTTTCATTTTGGCACTTAAAGACAAAGGGGAATAAGTATTCATGAATTCTCCCATCTGAATAATGAGAGAGTCTGATTAGTAAAATCACATATAATTTAAGGCTTGACAGCTCCGCTTCTTTCTAGACACTGGATCTATAGGTTAGCTGTCTGTTATGGGCTGTTTGTGCCTCCCAAATCTCCAACCCAAATTTATATGTTGATCCTTAACCCATGGTGGCTGTATTCGGAGGAAAGCAAGAGGTAAGATTAAATGAGGTCCTAAGAATGGGGCCCTGATCCAACAGGATCAGTGTCCTTAATGGAACAGATACCAGACAGCCAGCTCACGTGTGCTCACTCACTCTCATGCTTTCTCTCTCTCTCTCTCTCTCACGCACTCTCTCTCTCTCACACTCTCTCTCCCTCTCTGCTCCCATGCACTCAGGAAAGGCTATGTGAGGACATGAAAAGAAGGCTGCCATCTACAAGTCCAGAAGAGAGTCCCCACCAGGAACTGGGTTGACCAGAACCTTGATCTTGGACATCCACCCTCCAGAACTTGGACAAAAGAAATTTTTCTGGGTGAAACACCCCATCTGTGGTATTCTGTTAGAGCAGCCAGAGTCACCTAACATACTGTGTCCTTGGAGGAACAGAAGAAGACGAGGAACAGCATGAGAAGGGGCAGCCTCAGAAAGATGCATGGGTGCTTTTCTATTCCTTTATCTTCTTTAAAATCTTCAGTGAAATGGCCATCCTCATAAACTTGAAGGGCTGCTGCAATGTAATAAAGGCTATGTGGTAATGTATCTATACTCGATATATTTACTAGACACCTACCAAATGGAAGCACTATTACAATCAAATGTTCAGAACAATCCAATATCCCTACCCTCTGTGGAGCGTATCTTCTACAGGAGAGAAGTGAGCAGTAAACACTGAAATAAACCAGTACATTAGGGATGTCCAGCTGTGTAGGAGAAACCAAGCAGGGAAAGAGAATTGGAATTGCTGGGTGGGATGTTGCTCTCTTAAATGGAGTGGAGCAAGATGTCCTCCCTGATGAGATCACTAGCATCTGAATAAAGATGAGAAGGTACCTGAGGGGCAAGAATCAAATTAATTACATTAATTAGAACTGCATATCATTATCATTACTGTGTATTTGCAATCCTTGCAATTCCAGCCCCATTTCTATTCTTAGGTTCTATTAGAACGTTTCTTGATTCTGTGAAAAACATATTCTTCAGTTTGGAGGTGAGTTTGGAAAGAGACCAAATTCCCTCTGCCCTTCCATAACTGCAAGCCTAGAACCTATCCTGAGGCTGACATGGGCCGTATTTATTTTTCCAGTTTCCTATTTCACATTCTCCCCATGAGTAGACACTGTAGGGTTCTCTCCGGTATTTATTCCTTTCCTCATCCATTTTTCAGAGGCCATGGCTTTTGTGTTGAATTGACTTGATCACCACACTGTGACAAAACTGAAGTAGTAACTGGTCAGTAAACCAGGTCTAAGCTGATCCAAGCAGGTCATTTCACCGACCTCAGTGACCAACTCACATGTGGGCAAAACTTAAGACAGAAAAATAAAAGCAAAGCTGAGTAACTTTTGTTTGGTGATCAAGAAAAAGGAGGTCCCTTTCTGCAGTAGATATATTTAGAAATGTGGCATTCAGAACTGTTGCAGCCTTTGTTTTCTGATAACGGAAGATGCCTGGAATCAAGCTTCCTCTTAGGAGAGGAAAAGGGAAGGTGATCACATAGACACGTTATGGAGCCCTGATCAAACCATGCTTGAACCCACAATACCGGTAGAATTTTCAGACATGTCAAACAATTAATTCCTAGGATTACTTAATTCTGTATGGAGTTTTTCTCGTTTTATAGGGCCAAAGCAACCTGAAACTGCCATCTCCCCACTCCAAACAAACAAACAAACAAACAAATAAATAAATAAATACTTTTTTTTTTTTTAGAAAGTTACACACACACTCAGATACACATCTTAATAAAAGCCTTACAACTGGCTTTTTTAGAATTTCATTTGTACTACATTCTTCTAGAATAAAATGAAATAGCATAGCTCTGCCCTAGCCACGCAAGTCCTGGAATGTCTTCATAATCTGAAATATCCTTTTTACTTATCATTTTCACTGCTTGAATAACTATCATACCCCACCACTTGTTACAGAAGTATACTCAACTAGTTCTGCTGTCAGTTGGGTCTTGTATGAACTGACATGCTTATTTAAATACTTCCCTAGCAACTGATATTTTTAGTGATACATATACCTACCTCATTTTATGTCAGCATCCACTTTCTAGAATAGTCCACATCTGTTTTAGAACAATCATTTAAATAAGTGTTTTAATCAAAATGTTAACAAGGCTTTAAAATGAAGCTATAATTTGCATGCTTTCCCACAAGTCACTGATGGGCACACTTATTCACTGTTCTAGGTAAATCCTGTAATAATTTGAATAATTATCTGAAAAATATAATCTATTACAGCTACCATAAAATTGCTAATAGAATTAAGTTACTGTCAAAATTTTTGGATCTTTTAATTTATGCTTGCTATGTACCTAAATTTTTTTCATCATCTATGTATTTTATTTATTTTGTATATCTATGATTCCGGCATATGTCACTTTAACACTGATGAAATTCAACCATTTCAAAGTTCAGTTAGGTGCTACCTAGAACACTTAACATCAAGCCAATTCAAATTTTAAAATGTGTGTAAAATGTGTCTACAGTTTGAAACAGAATGCATTACTGTGTACCTACAGAGAACAACCAGAAATCTCATATGTAAGAGTGAAGACATCTCGATGGCCCAGTGGACACACATTTAATTAAAAGACATGGTAGACGATAGTAGTTCAAGTCCATGTGGGTGGACTATCACTGATGGGTATATTAACACTATAATGGATGGCTAATTTAAACAGTTCTATAACAGTAAGGCAGATCTGTCTAAAATTTATCTTAAAGTTTGCAAGCAATAGTGACAGCACTGTAGGTTCCTGGGATGGAGAACAGCATAGTACATGTGGAAAAGCGAAGTAAATGGCACTCGGCCAGGTGAAAAGAGGAAGTTAAACAGCAAACGATGAGCTACTGCTGGTCAAGGCTAAGCTACTTTGAATAATATCCAAGCTGTAGTTTTAATGTGCCAACGTCAAGGATCTTGCTTGAAATCCCCAGGTCTCATTCTAAAAAGGACTCTGCAATGCAGCCCAAATACAGAATGTTCTCCACTTGATCAAAATAAAGTAAAATATCAGATGAAAGTACAGCAGCAATACTACTCTAATTCTGGCTGAGAGATTACAATGTAAATTTATATGCAAGATTTCTAAACCAGATAAGTAAGCTGGTGTTTCCACTATCACGGTCATCGGCAGCAAAGCCATAATAGACCAGGATGGACTTAAGAGCAGATTTATATTATAAAAAGTGAACATGTTAAAAAAAAAAAAAGTAAACATGATTGGAGAACTTATTTTTGAGCTCCTCCTCTCTCATTTTACAGGACTGTCACTAATGAGAATTGTGTGGATGCCAGGATCCTACTTGCTAAAGGAATTATGTCTGTGAGTTATATATAAAAACCCAAATCCCTACAAAATGAACCTTCATGAAGAGAGGACAGGTATCACCAAGGAGTGATATACAGCCAGATGTAGAAAGGACACGAACACGGCCATGAATGAAATGAAAATGAAGCTTAAATTAATTCAAAATCATAGAAAAACATGAAGTTTCTGTACCAATGAATTAAAATTAACATTTAATGTTAATTAAAACCAAATCAAGTATGCCATTCAGGTAAAGGGCTTGTGCCAGCAATCTGTTAATACACAGGACAAAGAATGGAGCTCTTCCTGGTCCCTGGGCATTTCGGGAAAAGCGCAGAGCAGGTCTTCTAGGGAGAGCAGCTGAGAAGAGTAGCCATCCGCCTCCTCCAAGACTAGCTACGGGTTGGGGTGTGCTAACTTTGGGAGAGCAGAGAGGAAGTCTCCCCTCCTATACCTGCCACGAATGGGGTCTCCAAGATAGCCCCTGGGATTTGAGGGAGTATCCGAAAAGAGAGCCAGCTTCTCACTGTCCCCTGCAGGCCAGCTGAGCTGCTGGGGCCCTGGAGCAACACCCTGGTACTCACATGCAAAGGGCTCTGAGGGCCTGGCAGGTGTCCCGGGGCCTGTGGGCCACCCATGCACCTGGGGGCTGGCACATGTCTCCTGTCTGGAGAAATGTGCAAACATACATGGCGTGGAGCAGCCATCGTAGCCAGGGTGAGGAGAGAGAGCAAGACCAGATTAAGTCTGTTCGTCCTTTCTTTGATGAGAAAAGTGTGAGGTTCCCATCAGCTTCCTGAAGGAAACCAAAGTTAACGAGCCTGTGCCTTTCGGAGGCCTCTTGCCCCACAGGCTGAGCACTGAGGCAAGGAGACGACAGAAATAAGATATGCCCAGGGGTCTTCGGCGCACAGAGGAGCTTAGCGAGAGCAGAGACTCCCGGGAGTTCATGAGTGTGTCTCCATGAGAACTCCAGGGATTAGGGGCTCAGGCACAGCTAGCACTGGGGATGCTGGCCGGACCAAAAGCCCGCAACTGGCCGCCATCCATACAGCTGCACCGCCCCTCAGGCCTTCCCCTGGTCCCAGCAGTGCAGAAGCCAAGAGCACAGAGAGTGAGAAGAAGAGCAGACAGCAGGCTGACCTGGTGATTCACCAATGACTCCAGCCCACTGGTCAGGGGAGGGGGGAGATCTGACCTGTAGCTATGATGGAAGTTCAGAATCAAGCCAGACTTAAAACATGAAAATCGTGTGCCGTTATTAAAATCAGCTTCTGGGGTGCCTGGATGGCTCAGTCAGTTAAGCACCTACTTTTGGCTCAGGTCATGATCTCATGGTCCTGGGATCGAGCCCCACACCAGGCTCCCTGCTCAGTGGGGAGCCTGCTCCTCCCTCTCCTCTGCCACTCCCCCTGCTTGTGCTCTCTTGTTCTATCAAACAAATAAATAAAATCTTTTAAAAAAATGTTTAAATAAAAAAATAAAATAAAATCAGACAGCTTCTCTATCTGAAAGGGACCAGGAGTCTCCATGCTATGTCTCCACAGAGAGGTTATGCATCATTTGCATTCTTAACCTCAAATCCTGTCTGGTTGAAATGGCAAGAAAGTACTGGAATAAGCAAGAGTAACAAAATAAGAGTGGACCCCAGAATGTGTGTGAGTGATGCACATCAGAAAGGGAAGGCTCATATGCAGCTAAAAGTGAGCCTTAACTGTGAGTACACACACGGTCCACTTCCAAATGAAGCTGCCAGTGATTTCGTACAGAGGGGCTTCTCTCCTCAGCAGGTAACTGTAGACGAGCAGGTGAAGAGCAGAGGGAAAGAGATACAATTTGTTTCCAAGAGCTATTTTTCTGTTTTATTTTTTCCGTACAGAGGCTTATGGAGGAGCGTAAGTATTTTCCCTCCTCGTGGACGGTTGGTTGCTCGTGGGCAAGGGCTTTGCACCCCTCGGACAGCCTACTTCAAACGACATCCATACAGCAGGCGTTCCATAAATATTTAACTAATAGTGGTAAACCGGGCTTTGTGAATATGAGAGGGAGGGGGAAAAAGGAATACAGAATTTTAAAGAAACTAAAATATGTCTTTATTTTAATGGAAGAAAAAGAACTGCAATACCTCAAGTAATTTTCTTTCCCAATACTTTTGGGGAATTATCTGATTTCTAGGGAGTCCAGGAGCGTTCAGGATTCTGCAGCAATGAGACAGCAACTAACAACTTTTTACTACTCTCTTCTCCATTAGAGTCTTCCTGAAGACACACTGAGGAGGGGGGAAAGGTGAAGCAAAGAATTCAAGACGGGGGGCACCTGGGTGTCTCAGTCGGTTAGGCGCCCAGCTCAGGTCATGATTTCAGGATCCTGAGATCCAGTCCTGTACTGGGCTCCACGCTCAGCAGAGAGTCTGCTTCTGTCCCCGCTCCCCCCGCCTCTCCCTCCCCTTCTTGCGCTCTCTCTCTCTCTAAAATAAATAAATAAATCCTTAAAAAATAAAACAATTCAAAAGGATTTCCCTTGTTTCCTATGGACTTGGGGTATATCCATGTAACCCACTGCCTACAGTTTTTAGCACATTACAATAAATATACTTTAAATAATTTAACTACAGAAAGGACAAAGAAAATTATTGGAGTGATGTATTCACACGTGGCAGCCTAAAAACATGTATATCTCTTATTTCTCCATAACTATTTTTATTTTCCTGAGCTGAAGCCATCAGTTGGCAGAAAATTAAATTTTACTGTAATGAGGTGACTACAGCCAGATTAAATAATTTAAATAGTCGAATGCAGCCTTCACCTGTATGTCTATAATCAATACTCAGTATTTCAGGGTCTGCTGTTTCCCTGTTCCTTCCCAAGATGGTGCCCAGTTGGTATGTGACTTGGGTACAAGGAGAGGGACATGGACTCTCTGAACGCTCCGACGGTCCCCGCTCCGGGCTGTTCATCCGCTGGAGAGCTGAAGGTTGCTGGTGCTCTCCCTCGGCATTCTGTCGGGTTTTGCTACAGAAGCTGGACACTGGGGACACTTTAGAGTCTCTTCTCAGTCTCCCAAGAGGAGGGGTTAATTCACCTTCCCTACAGACTCAGGTAAATCAACAGGTGTTCTCAATCCTCTCAAGGTTTGGAGGAAGCCGGACCAAAGCAATCTTTGGTGCCTCCTCGGCTCCCTGGCCCCTTTGCCTGGCCTTGGCAACACCTCCGGCAAACTGTCGAGAAGAGTCTCAGCAGACCTGTCGTGGCAGCCTCTGACTGGCGCCCTGCAGTGGGGATCTCACGGCCGCACAGCAGAGCTGTATACAAGCCTGCACTCTGAAAAGAGCCTCACGATGTGCTTTCATGAGACTGCTCTTATAGGCAGCATGCAAAGCCAGTGCTTTTCTTTTTTATTTTTTAAGATTTTATTTATTTATTTGACAGACAGAGATCACAAGTAGGCAGAGAGGCAGGCAGAGAGAGAGGGGGAAAGCAGGCTCCCTGCTGAGCAAAGAGCCCGATATGGGGCTCCATCCCAGGACCCTGAGATCATGACCTGAGCTGAAGGCAAAGGCTTAACCCACTGAACCACCCAGGTGCCCCGCCAGCTCTTTTCTTATTGCTAAAGAAAGAGTCCTCAATAGGCCTCAGCCTTTGGCTTTCTCGGACATTTATCTGATATGCCTCCTTCCTTCAGGAATTCTGGTTGGAAGAAGGGACACAGGACCACAAGTGGCTGCCTGCTCCCTCTACCTTTGCCTCCCCTCTTTCCTACCTACGCCCACCAAGGCAGAAAATGTGAGCTCCCACCTTCTCATGTGATGCAGACTCAGACATGACTCTCTACCGTCTAACCTGCCCATTCTGGTTATTGATATGTCACAGGGGATTAAACACATGGGAAGTCCTTTTATGTCTTTGCATCCCACGGCATTCATGACTCTGTCATGATAAAAGGTCAAGAAAGTCAACTTGAAAGCTAAAACTGATTCTCCATGCGAGGTAATAATATCTGATATCTCCTTCCCTAGAACTATAAATCTTAATGTCCAAACAGAAGACTAGTGGAATGGAACAAGTCTGCAGGTAGAAGTTAAAATGCATTGGGAGCTTGGGTGGCGCACAGTTAAGTGTTTGACTTTTGATTTCATCTCAGGTTGTGATCTCATGGGTTATGGGACTGAACCCTGGATGCTTAAGGTCTTCTCTCTCCCTCTGCCCTTCCCCCTAATAAAAACAAACTTAGGGGTGCCTGGATGGCTCAGTGGGTTAAAGCCTCTGCCTTCGGCTCAGGTCATGATCTCAGGATCCTGGGATCGAGCCCCACACCAGGCTCTCTGCTCAGCAGGGAGCCTGCTTCCTCCTCCCTCTCTGCCTGTTTTTATTTGACAGACAGAGATCACTGTCTGTTAAATAAATAAATAAAATCTTTTAAAAAAAAAAAACCTTAAATTAAAATGCATTACTTTTATATTTGTAAACTATTATCCATATGACATTCGTTCTGTCCCAAAATTAATAATAGCACAGCCTGTATTTACAAAATGCCACAGTACATTAGTTTAACGACAATAGTCTCAACTAAGATGTGCTCATAAAGGACTTCAGATATTCAAATGAAATTGTCTTGGCCATCTCCTTTCCTACACACAAGATTTAGTTTCTCAATTTACAGAATTGCTCCCATTTGGATTTTTTCTAAATTAATGTGCTTTGATATAAAGCCTTCTGGGAATGGGGCATTCATGAAGATAGTTGCTGTATTTCTATTAAACAATTTGAGGAAATTACTCAAAACTTCAGACACTAGATGAGGTGGGTTTTAAAGGATGCGCACTCTCTGAACTTGCACTAAATGCCAGGTTGAGTTCATTTGTGAGCTATTTGGCAATAGTCTGACGGCCCCAGGATCACCACAGTAACAGAAATTATCCTCCATGGTAAATTAAGCTTTCAGAGGGATTTACAACTCACAAATAAACCACCTTTTACTGGACAAAATACTAAGGTCTGTGATATTCCCTAACGATGTTTTCCATGTATTACAAAAACAAAATCTCTATTTATACCTTTAAGTCATATGAGATTTTTTGTGGATAATAAAATTTTGGCCAGTTGTCAAAATACTGTTCTCTATTATTTTCATATGTAACATATAAAAACATATCTAACGTATAAAAAAAATATGTAACATATAAACTAAAGGCCGGGAATTCCTTTGTTGGAACTTATTGAATGGGGGGCACCTGGCTGGCTCAATCAGTAGAGCATGTAAGACTCTTATCTTGGAGTTGCATGTTCGAGCCCCATATTAGATGTAGAGATTACTTAAAAATCTTAAAGAGAGAGAGAGAGAGAGAGAGAGATACACAGGACTTAACTTATTGAATGGGACACTTAAGTTTATTCATGCCATTTTATATAACTTTTACCTGACAAAGAACCATAAGGAAATACTAAGTTCTACTTGATAGTATGCAACTAACATTAAAGACTAGTTGACAAATATTAAAATATATAGTGAATATAGTATACTTAAATCCACAACTATTTTTCCTTATTGTAAGTTACTTTATTATTTCACTTTGTCTCCATTGACCATAACAAATCTTAGAAAAGATTATGCCTGAATTAAACTGCCTCTTTTTCTATACATGCCTCTTTTTGTATATATGGTAAAAACACATAAGATCTACTTGCAAATTTCAAATATATCTGTTTATTAACTATAGTCCCCATTCTAGATATACACATCTCGGGCACCTACTCAGCTTGTAACTGAATGTTGGTAGCCTCTGACCTGCCTCTCTCCCTCCTGCCAGCCAGCCTCTGGTAACCACGGTTCTATTCTCACTTCCTTTGAGTTCAGCTTGTTTAGATTGCACGTATAAGTGAGATCATAACAGTATTTGACTTTCTGTGCTGGATTCTTTCCCCTAGTATAATGTCCTCGAGGCTCATCCATGTTGCTACAAATGGCAAGACTTTCCTATTTTTTAAGACTTAATATTTAAGTATGTGTGTATATACATTTTTTTCACATTTTCTTTACTCATCTGTTGATCGACACTTGCTGTTTCCGTATCTTAGTTACTGTGAATAACGTTGCAATGAATATGAGAATGGAGATATCTCCTCAAGGTACTGATTTCATTTCCTTTGCCTATAAAACCAGAAGTGGAACCACTAGATCATATGGTAGTTTCATTTTTAGTTTTTTGAGAACCCCTCATGCTGCTTCCCATAGGGGCTGTGCCAAAGTACATTCCCAGCAGCTGTGAACAGAGGTTCCCCTTCTCCACATCCTCACCAACACCTGTTTCCTTTTGAATTTTGGATAATAACATATGTAATCACAACAGATGGTAGGTTATATCACATGGTGGTTTTGATTTACATTCCTCTGATAATTAGTGATTCTTAGCATCTTTTCATGTACCTGTGGCAAAAATGTATATTCAGGTGCTTAACCATTTTCTAATTGGATTTGGATTTTTGTGTTTATTTGTTTGTTCATTTATTTTGCTATTGAGTTGATAAGCTCCTTATACATTTGGGCTATTGGCCCCCTATTAGATATATGGTTGTACTTTCATTCTCTTAATAGTTTCCTTTGCTAGACAAAATTTTTTAGAGTGATACAGTCTCACTTGTTTATTTTTGCTTGTGTGGCATGTGTTTTTGTATCACATACAAAAAGTCATTGTCAAGTCAATGTCAAAAATCTTCCTCCCTATGTGTTCTTTTAGGAGTTTAACGGTTTCAGGTCTTAAACTCAAATCTTTAATCCATTTGAGTTGATCTTCACATAGGGTGTAAAATGAGGTCCAATTCATCCATTGGCATTCAGATATCCAGTTTTCCCATCACCTTTTATTGAAGAGATTGTCCTTTCCACATTGTGTTTTCTTGACACTTCCATCAAAGATTCGTTGACTTTTTAAGTGTGAGTTTATTTCTGGGCTATTTTGTTCCATTGGTCTACTCATCTGTTTCTATGCCAGTACCACACTGTTCTGATTACTATAGGTTTTGTTTTGATTAACATATAATGTATTATTTGTTTCAGTGGTACAGGTCCATGAATCACCAGTCTTACACAATTCACAGCACTCACCATAGCATATACGCCCCCACAATGTCCATAACCCAGCCACCCTATCCCTACCCCCCCACACCCCAGCAACCCTCAGTTTGTTTCCTGAGATTAAGAGTCTCTATGGTTTGTCTCCTTCCCAATCCCATCTTGTTTCATTTTTTTCCCTCCTTACCTCCATGACCCCCTGCCCTGCCTCTCAAATTCCTCATATCAGAGAGATCATACAATAATTGTCTTTCTCTGATTGACTTATTTCACTTAGCATAATACCCTCTAGTTCCATCCACGTCATTGTAAATGGCAAGGTTTCATTTTTATGGCTGCATAGTATTCCACTGTATATATGTATCACATCTTCTTTATCCATTCATCTGTGGATGGACATCTAGATTCTTTCAATGGTTTGGCTATTGTGGACATTGCTGCCATAAACATCCAGGTGCATGTGCCCCTTCAGATCACTACATTTGTATCTTTAGGGTAAATACCCAGTAGTGCCTTTGCTGAGTTACAGGATAGCTCTATTTTGAGGAATCTACATACTGTTTTCCAGAATGACTGCACCAGCTTGCATTCCCACCAACAGTGTATGAGGGTTTCCCTTTCTCTGCATCCTCACCTACATCTATTGTTTCCTGACTTGTTAATTTTAGGCATTCTGACTGGTGTGAGGTCATATCTCACTATAGTTTTGATTTGTATTTCGCTGATACCGAGTGACGTTGAGCACTTTTTCATGTGTCTGTTGGCCATTTGGATGTCTTCTCTGCAGAAATGTCTGTTCATGTTTTCTGCCCATTTCTTGATTGGATTATCTATTCTTTGGGTACTGAGACTGATACATTTTTTTGCAGATTTTGGATACTAGCTTTTTATCTGATAAGTCATTTGTAAATATCTTCTCCTATTCTGTCAGTTGTCTTTTGGTTTTGTTGACTGATTCCTTTGCTATGCAAAAACTTTGATCTTGATGAAGTCCCAATAGCTCGATTTTGCTCTGGCTTCCCTTGCCTTTGGTGAAGTTGTTGCAGCTGAGGTCGAAGAGGTTGCTACCTGTGTTCTCCTCAAGGATTTTGATGGATTCCTTTGTCACATTGTGGTCTTTCATCCATTTGGAGTCTATTTTGGGGTGTAGTGTAAGGAAATGATCCCGTTTCACTCTTCTGCATGTGGCTGTCCAATTTTCCCAATACCATTTGTTGAAGAGACTTTTATCCATTGGACATTCTTTCCTACTTTGTCAAAGATTAGTTGACCATAGAGCTCAGGGTCCATTTCTGGGCTCTCTATTCTGTTCCACTGATCTATGTGTCTGTTTTTGTGCCAGTACCACACTGTCTTAATGATTATGGGTTTGTAATAGAACTTGAAGTCTGGAATTGTGATACCATTAACTTTGGCTTTCTTTTTCAATATTCTTCTGGCTATTGGGGGTCTTTTCTGATTCCATATAAATTTTAGGATTATTTGTCCCATTTCTTTGAAAAAAATTGATGGTATTTTGATAGAGATTGCATTAAATGTGTAGATTGCTTTAGGTAGCGTAAACATTTTCACAATATTTGTTCTTCCAATCCATAAGCATGGAATAGTTTGAAATCAGATAATGTGATGCCTCCCTCTTTGTCTTTCTTCTCAAGATTCCTTTGGCTGTTTAGAGTCTTTCATGGTCCCACTCAAATTTCAGGATGTTTTTCTGTGTTTGCAAAAAATGCAACTGGGATTCCTATAGGGATTACGCTGAAATTGTATATCACTTTGGATAGTATGGACATGTTAACAATATTAAATCTGAATATATGACCACAGTGATGGATTTCTGGAAGCTTTGTAGAAGCTCCAGAAAGATACTCCTTTGTAGATCACAATTCAGTAGCTAATAGTCATTTAAATTCTATTTTCACTTAAATACAACTTTAAGTAAACCAAGTGTCCCCAAATAAGAAAACAACAAATTGAGTTTACTAAGGGTGAGCTAAGAGTTTTTCCTCAATAGGAAGGATTCTTCATTCTTTAAGTAATGATATACGGAAATCTGATAAACCCATTCACGTAGCACCTAAGGTATATCAGTACTACATTAAGTGTTTTATATTCATTATTTTATGTAAACTTTAAAAACTAGCAAATAGGATGCCACCATTATCTCCATTTAAAGAGAAGAAATGAGTCTCAGAGATGTGTAGTAACTGGCAGAAAGAGAACTGGAATAAAATCATACCTTGCCCTCTATGTTATACCTCTTCCATTAAGTTCCTAATAACTGTCTAGATCTGAATCTCTAACACCATGTTTTGGAAGGATGTCATAAATTATGGTACAATTTGAACTGAGAAGAAATTTGGCTGAGAACAAATTCTGGTGACATGATAAAAAAAATGATGAACAATGTTTGACTGTCAAATTCCTCAAAGCAACTTAATTCTGGGATAAAGAATTATAGTCTAATGAAAGATTCAAACAATACCTGGTTTGTGTAAAAAATGATCAATTTCAGTACAGTAGACGGCCTCTATGATAGGCCCCACACTCCAGTATTCATGGCCTTGTGTAAATCCTGCCCTCTGAATAACTTTCCTCTAACCAACAACATGCAACATGGATATGCTGTCATTTCCATGAGTAGGCTCAAGATTGTGAATCTGTATTGCTACTTGACTCTCCACTGATTCTTTGCTTGCACACAGTGATGAAGGAAGCTGCCATATTAGGGAGGCCAACATGCCAAGGAACTGAGGGAATTCACTGGCCAAAAACCAATGAGGATCTGAAGACCTCAATCTGCCACTTGGAAGAAATTCAATTCTACGAAGAACTAATGATTGAGAATGGATGTGCATCCTTCCCCCGTCAACCCTTCAGATGAAACTGCAGATCATGATTCAGGTCTTGTGAAAGACAGTGAAGCAGAACACCCATCTAAGCCATGCCCAATTCCTTACCCACGGAAAGCATAAGATGATGAATATATAGTGCTGTAAGCTGCTAAGTTTGCACTTTTTGTTATAAAACAGTAGATGATACATGCAATATTGCTGTTAAACAATTCAATTATTTTAACTGATAATTATTTTTAATTCTCACCATGAATCCATATTAAGCATAATTTTAATACTTGTATCACAATTCAAATATATTTCAAACTAAATTAATGGGGATTATGTTCAGAAGTAAAAGATTGATTAATATGGGAAGGATTAAAGTGCTACACATGGTGAAGATTTCAAACTTTGATGCTTAGTGCCCTCCAAAAGGAAGATGAAAAGATCAAATTGAGGAAAACCACTAATGAAGCATGCAATTTTCCCCCAATTACTGTGTTTTTTAGTTTAGGCTGAGTTACATTAGGAGGATTATTACAGTCAGTCAGGAATTTTATTGACTCAATTTTATTCTCAAATATTTTCAAAGAAAAATACCTCCTTATTTATTTTTTAGCTTATTTCTAAAGCATTTCAGCCATGGTTACTGAAACACACTAGTAGCCTGCCCAAATTATTAATCACCGAGGACATTTTCATATCTGAAGAGAATAAAAATGAAAGTATAAGAACCAGTCATTGTAAAACCACTGAATTTTTTAGTTATTATATGGCTTATTTTCATTAAACAAATTAAAGTTATATGTTTACATGATAAAAATTTCATAAGGTAGAATAATATTCCCATACCAGTGATAAATTTGGATGAAGGCATAACTTATAATAAAATACAAAATGTTTCTAGGCTATTTGGTACTACTTTAGTGCTGTATTATATGATGGTACTTCAAGTTAAATCTTTGGTAGAAATTATGAATGACGTCCAGGAAATGTTTCCATGAACAGTGTAATACAGCATGTGAGGCACTTCTAAATACCAAATTCCAAAGAGTACAACGTGATGCTGTCACCAGCATCCTCATCACAGATTTCTTTATCACTATGGATACAACATGAGCATAAAGTTAAAGTGGAATAAAAACAGTTCTGCACTCTTAAGCACTTTTCACAATAACATCAATAGCAAAAAATAATAAAAACAGTACTGGCAATTTGTATAAATTTTGCTATCACCAAAAAGAAAATTACTAAGCCATCAAGCATTCCTCTTCCAACCTGAACACCCTGCAGAACAAGCTAAATGTGGAGTTTCTCTGCTTGACACATTGACAGAAAGGCATTGGCAAGTTGTGTGCTTGTATTGCTTGACTATCTACCTGTTTTAGAGAGTTAATTAGTGAGTTATAATTATTATCTCTAAGTATGGCAAGTAGGACAAAATGGTTTAAATAATGCTTAAAAATTTTTAAAACCCTGATTTTGTTGATAGAGAAGTATACATGAAAGGTGTTTAAAGCTGCTGCACCAGAGAAATTTAAAATATGTCAGGTTGGCTTGGTGGAGAGTTCAGAACAGATTAAGGTAGGGAAAGAAGGTCTGTAACTTCAAGGAAGAAGTTACACTGCCCTTAGACACAGGGGAAAAAGGCATGTTTGGGTGATAAATACATTTCATTGTAAGTTTCAGCAGTCTTATAAAATATGTATAATGTCACCATTATATATAGATAGAGATTTTAGAAAACATATACATTTGGAATTTCAGAAAACATATTCATAAATATTGATAAAAATTTTTAAATTAAAAAATATTATTAGACAGATGTTCTTGTCACCAGGTCCCTCAGGATCCATCCAGACTGGAACGGAAATGAGTGATACATAAGTATGATTTCTGCCAATAGGAAGTCACTCCGTAAACGTCCTTGGTACCAGTTAAAAATTCAGTCAACAGGCACAGAACACAGCCCTCATCCCCAGACTTGTTTCACACAGTACGCAAAAACACTGCAGAAGGTCAGCAAATGCTTTCACTCTGGGTTGGATGGAAGGGTGGGGGGTGGCAGCAGCAGAAACAAAAAGTGTCTCTTTGAGGAGGAAGAGAAGAGGTAACCCTCTATCCTACCAACTGCAGGAAGCAGATGATGAAAAAAGCACCTGACCAAATTCAACATCGTAATAAAAATTTTCTGCAGACTTAGAAGGGGAACAATCTCAGTCTGACAAAGATCTAGAAAAAAGCCTATAGCTAAAATCACCCTGAATAATTAAAGACTTGATGATTTCCCCTAAGAGTGAATGCACAGTAAGAATGAGAGTGCCGAGGTGGCTCAGTAGGTTAAGCATCTGCCTTCAGCTCAGGTCGTGATCTCAGGGTCCTGGGATCGAGCCCCACATCAGGCTCTCTGCTCAGCAGGGAGTCTGCTTGTCTGCTTCTGCATCTCCCTTTCTCCTTCCCCTCCCCCAATTCATACTCTCTCTCACACACTATCTCAAATAAACAAATAAAATCTTTTTAAGGGGCGCCTGGGTGGCTCAGTGGGTTAGAGCCTCTGCCTTTGGCTCGGGTCATGGTCCCAGGGTCCTGGGATCAAGCCCCATGTTGGGCTCTCTGCTCAGGGGGAGCCTGCTTCCCTTCCTCTCTCTATCTACCTCTCTGTCTGTCAAATGAATAAATAAATTCTTTAAAAAAAAATCTTTTTAAAAAAGAATCTACACTCTTACCACTTTTACTTAACTTTGCACTGGAGAGTCTAGCAAGTAAAATACAGAAGAAAAATAAGTAAGAGATACATTGTTTCAAAAGACAGAAACAGTAATTACTCAAAGACAACATAATCGGTTATGTACTGATTCCCAAAGAAACTACATAAAGCTTATTAGAATTAGTAAATTGCTTAGCAAAAGAGCAGGACTCCACTTATTATAGAAATATTATATATATATATATATATATATATATATATATATATAGCAATGAACAATTGGAAATTGAAATTTAAAATTCCATTTATAATATCCAAGCATATGAAATATATAGGGATAAACATTATAAAATAATTTCAAGATTTATGTAGTGAAAATTATAAAGCAATAATGTGGGAAATTTTTTATCTTTGTTTAAGATTTTATTTATTTGAGAGAGAGCGAGAGCAGAGAGAGAGTGAGAGGGAAAAGAAGACTTCTTGCTGAGCAGAGAGACCAATGCAGAGTTCAATCCCAGGACTCCGAGGTCATGTCCTGAGCTGAAGGTAGACACTTAAACTTCTGAGCTACCCAGGTGCCCTACATGAGAAATTTTTTTTAAAAAGTATTTTTTTTCATGGATTGGAAAACACAGTATTATATTTCTCCAAATTAATCTGTAAATTCAATGCAATAGTAATAAAAATTTCAGCAGTTGTGGCTATAGAAATTGACGGGTTGACACAAAATTTTGCACGGTAAAGGGAAAGATCAAGATAAATAAAAATTTTTTTTTGAAAAAGAAGAGTAATGTTGGAGGACTTACACTATCTCATTTAGGTGAAGCTCAAATAATTAGGGCCATGTCTTTTTGACATAAGAACAAAAACACAGAATGAGTGACTAGAAGAGAATTCAGATATATGCTCATTCATATATGTGGGTCAATTGCTTTTTGACAAATATGCTGACAAAATTCACTGGAGATCGGGAAGTCTTCTCAACAGCTGATGCTGAAACCACACATACTGTTAAATATATGCATAAAAAGAATCTCACACCATATATAAAAACATCAATTTAAAAGGATCACAAACCTACTGTAAAACTTAATGTGTAAAAAATCCTAGAAGAAGGGTGCGCCTGGGTGGCTCAGTGGGTTAAGCCTCTGCCTTCGGCTCAGGTCATGATCTCAGGGTCCTTGGATCGAGCCCCGCATTGGGCTCTCTGCTCGGCGGGGAACCTGCTTCCCCCTCTCCCTGTGCCTGCCTCTCTGCCTACTTGTGATTTTTCTCTCTCTCTCTCTGTCAAATAAATAAATAAAATTTTTAAAAAAATCCTAGAAGAAAATATATGAGAAAATCTTTATAGCCTGAGTTAGACAAAGATTCCAAACAAATGACATGAAAGGTAAGAGAAAAATTAAAAAAACAGAACTCCGTTAAAATATATATGTTGCATTCTGAGATATACTGTCAAGAACATGAAGAACAAGAAGGTATTTCCAAAATACATAACTGATAAAAGACTTGCATCCAGGAGACAGAAGCTCTTACTGCTGGAAAGCAGAACAACAGAACAAATAAACTGGCAAAAGATTTGAACCGACACTTGACCGAAAAAGCAATCAGTGCCGAGGGCAACATCAGTAGCTATTAGGGAAATACAAAGTAAACCCACAGTGAAATCCCACTACCTACTTACTAAAATGGATAAAACAGAAATAAACTGAAACCACAGAGTGCTGACGAGGATGTAAAGAAATGGAAATCTTCATACACTGCTGGTGGGAATGGAAAAGTGCACAGCAATTTTGGAAGAGTTTGCTGTTTTGTTTGTTTGTTTGTTTTTTAATTAAAACACACTTAAGCATGTGAACCAAAAATCCCACTCCTTGGCATCTATGTACTCAAGAAAGGAAAACAGGTGTCTGGTACCTGTATGCAAAAGTTTAGAGCGAATGTATCCATAATAGTTAAGAACTGGAAACAACGTGTAAGTCCATGAACTAGTGCGTGAGTAGACAAACTGTGACTACATCCATCAGAATACTAGGCAGCAATTTTGTGTTACACTCTTGGTATAAGATACAACATGGGAGAACTCAAATACTTTATGCTGAGTGAAAGAAGGCAGACATGAAAGGTTATATGTACACAGCATGAATCTCTTCCAGGACACTTTGAAAAGGGCAAAATTGCAGGAAAAGAAATCAGATGAGGTCGCCAGGGGTTAGAGATCGGGGGCGGGGGGGTGACTCCAATGGGACAAGACAGAGTTTTGCGGAATGATAACTGGTTCCTATCTGACTGTGGGTCGAGGCTATAAGACCATACACATTTGTCAAAACTCACTAGATTTAAACCTAAAACTATGAGGCTTATAGTATGTATATCATACACCACATCCTTAATGTATCGTGAAACAAACTTGAATTTTAAAAAATATTAATCACATGACAGATCAAAAGGACGATGTCAGCACCAACTAAACATCTGTGGGAGAGACAGAGAAGCCTGGAGGAGAGAAAGGAGAGTTCCTCTCCAAGCAGCAGGGAGTTGCCTGAGGTAAAATCTAAGAAAAAGAGGAATAAAATAAGGGAATGAAGATGTGAAGAAATGGAAATCTGGGGAATAAAATAAGGCACAGTGACCAAAAAACTGCCAATTTTAATATGTGCACCACCAAAATGCTTGCAAAAATACTGAGATGGTCCCCTTAGTAAAGCTATGCATTTGAAAACAAATGATTTACAAAATAACACCGTGATCTCTCCCTCTGCTTCTCTCTCGCCCACGTCACTCAGGCTTACTCTTCCCTACAACACCTGTGAGCCCCAGTATCTACGGAGTTTTCCCGAGCCTTCTCATTTTTCTTCCCTGGGTAACATGAGAAGCCAAAACAAGTAACTGTCCAGGGCTGATTTCTGAATATGAAGACCCCCAGTGACCGGGAAGGCCTCAGTTAAACCAGAAAACACGAACCCTTGTATCTTACGGGACCTGGGGTTGGATACCATTGCGAGTGACCTCTCATCACATGACACAGAAAGAAATTCTGACTCCCACTCTGGAGCCACAAATACAGCGGGCAAGAACCCCCAAATCTCCTCATTTCATAGGTCTTTCAACCGTCCCACTCACAGAATCGGCTCAGCACAGCGGGCACACTACACATAACAAATGCCAATTTACTATCAGTAATTGGGAAGAATAAAAAGACAACACCACCACTGGAAGATAAATTAATTTACCTGTTTAAAATAATTCATTTCCAGCCAACTGCTCTGACAGAATATCTAATAGGGGCTCATTTAAATTAAATTCAGTTAATCTAATATTTAAGATAGAAACCAGTGAAGAAAAGCTCACGGACTTACGTAGAAGTAAAACCAAAACCAGTTGCTAGAATGTCTGCAGCACTTCCTCCTTGCATTGTCCCTCTTAATGAGTGGAGAATTTTTCTGGGATTATTTGTCATGAATACAGAGCATCTCACACCACAGGTTCTCAGGAAACAGTGTATGAACTGCATCTGTTCGTGGAGCAGGGGGTCTTGTCAGGAGTGTTACGAGATGTTTCTTTAGATGATCCTGACTGCATGATTTTCACTTTCACAAGTCACATACCATTTTTGTCAATTGTAATTCAACTATAAATACACTACACATATGTATATATACATACGTGCATATTACATATGTAAATATTCTACACACACACACACACACACACACACACACACACACTACACTGTTTCTGTGATTTCAGCAAAGTTCAGAAATTCACGGCTGTGGGTTTCCCCCGAAGAATCCTTATCTCCTCTGTAGAGTAAGTTTTTGTGTAACTTCTGCCATTAGTCCACATTCTCCTTTTTAGATATCACATTTTTAAAAAACTAACAGGCAGTAAAAATTAACTTTTTATGTACAGTTCTAGCAATTCTAACACACGTATAAGTTTGTGTGGCCGCCACCACCCATAATAAAGACAAAGAGCTTATGGACCACCCAATAAACGCCCTCGTCCCTTGGTCGAACCCCCTTCTCTCTCACCCTTAACCACTGGCCCCCACTGACCTGTTCTCCGTCAGGGTTTTATCCTCTCATAAATTCCACAGAAATGGAGCCAGACAACAGGTAGCCTTTGAAGACTGGCTTCTTTCTCAAAGGCTTTTTAAATTGTAAATATGCAGTAGGGACATTTTTTCCCAGTGATCCAATATTTGAGGAACAAAACTGATAACACCTCATGACCTTAGCGCTTTTATGGAATTTTGAGCAAATCCAGTTTTTCATGTTTTGCTTTAACCAGCACATGAGCAGGGAGGGAAGGCTGGCCACTAGAAGAGGGGGCAATCCGGACTCTCAACGCAGAGCCGAACAGTTAGACCACCGACCTCGCTGCTGGGTTTTATGTAACTGGAACTGCCCATGTTTCCTCAGTTTTGTTTTTGTTTTTGCTTTTGTTTTTCTTAGTACAGGGATCTTTGGGGACCAATCAGATCCTAGAGACAAGAAGTAGGAAGTTTTTGTTTCTGCTTTTCTCAAAGAATTTTTCATCATTCCTCGAATCTGTTTTTCAGCTCAAAGACTCAAGAACATGGTCTAGGAGGAGAAAATAATGTACACAAATTCTGGTCACAAATATCCTCAGAGTCTAGTTGGTTACTGGCATTTGGGGTCATATTTTGAGAAGAAATCCATTCTGAAAACCGTCAAATGTATATACGTTTGCTCTTAGTCAGAATTCCAGGCCCTCTGCTCGTGGGCATTACATGGCCACTGTCCGACCAGCTGTCCCCACCTTCAGCCCCCGGGACACAAGCAGGCACTTCCTGCTCTTCCTGACCCCGGTCCCTCACCGAGTAGGGGACAGTTTCACACGCAGCTTCTGTCCTCAAAACACCACTTGTGTTCCTGGTGCTTCCTCTCCTCTGAATCCTGCCATCCCCTCTCAGAGCACCCGCACTGCCCGCCACCCCAGACGGAGCCTCGTGTCTCCGCCTCCATCCCCTCCCCTCAGAGGAGCCTCGGGATTCTCCGCAACTCAGGCCTTTGCTTCCACCAACATCATTGATTCCTGGGATTCGCTCATGGCTCTGGAGATTCCTCTTCTGCCAGCTCCACACTTTTACATTCCCCTGGCTGCCCTTGCAGGATTTTGAAGACAGTAGGCACCTTTATTTTGCATTTTCTCTGCCAGGTATGGGGGAAAACCTGTCCCAGAGTAATGGGTCTCAGACAGGCGTGTATGGGAGTCGGCAGGGGATTTGGTAAAAATGCAGAGACCCAGGCCCTCTACATGAACATCTGCCTTTTTTTTACCATTTACCAGCTCTTCCAGCAAAGATTCTGATACATGGGGAAGTGTGAAGGAGCCTCCAATGGATCTGGGGTACTATGATTAAGCTGCCTCAGAAAGTTTAGAATAAATGACGACTTAAGTCCTATGTTGTAGAATAAAAATCGGGCCCTAGAACAGACTGACCCAACTCATGCCCCACTTCCTGAGCCGATCTTGAAATGTTGTTTATTTTTAACATTCTTTGCTGGAATGAGATAGCAATATTAAATATTATATTGTATCCATTTAGGAGATATACTTTTTCACCCTTTCATGTCTTTGATTCGGGATTATGCCTTAAAACGTGCATCTTAAAAATGTTCGTCAGCATCTTTTCTGCCATGTTAGCACCAAATAGTGCATCTTAAAAGTAAACATTTAAAAATATGAAAATCCTACTCCAACCCAAGGCTGAAAGCCACAAGCCAATTAATATTACAGAAATAAGGTAGCAGAATGACACAATATTAAAAGATCTGATTTAATTCAGTCCAAAATATTTACCTATGAAAGCCTAAGAGAAGAACCGATAACATGGTGGTCTAGTCTCTATTCCCCTGGAGAAGTGGTCTTTCCTTCCAAGGGTCAACGTGGTCTGTTAGGAGCCCGCAAGGGTGGGGCGTGGACCACATTCCAGTTCTGGATTTCTCAACTTATGGTCACCAAACTCAGGTTCCTCATGAGAACCTTTCATGAAACAGTGTTCCAGAGTGGTCTACTTGTGTCACAAACTACTCCAGATTAGGTGGTATAAATCAAGGATGATTTTTTAAAATTATTACTATCTATCATGGCTCCAAGGGTTACTTGGGCTCAACTAGGTAGGGCTCATTAACGCAGGTTCTTAGAGGGGGCTGCAGTCAGATCTTGAGTGACGGTGTCTAGAAGTCTCTCACAGATCTGATGCCCAGAGTGGGAAGACATACTTTTATGGAGGTGGAACATTTGGACTCCCAGGGCACCTCTCTCAATCTGTGCGGCCTATTCATGAGGTCTCTCCAAGAAGCTGTCTTCAGGCTGTCAGATATCTAACATGTAGGCTCAAGGCTCCAAAGGGGGATGTCTCCAGGGAAAGGGAAAGAAAGAGAGATAAAGAAGCACAGAGAGCTGGAAAGCTCTTTGCAATCTAACCTAGGTAGTGATGATTCTGCTGCAACGTATTGGTGAAACTGAGTCACTAAAGCCGGTCTCTATTCAAGAGAAAAACAACTAAATTTGTGGTTATGTTTTAAAACTGACACAAAGAGAGGAATTTTACTTATTTATGCATGTTTGTTTATTTCAAGTTTTTACTTAAATTCTGGTTAGGTAACATACAGTGTAATATTGGTTTGAGGAGCAGAATGTAGTGACTTATCACTACATTACAACACCCAGGGCTCAACACGAGCGCCCTCCTTAACATCCATCCCCGATCTCGGCCCATCCCCCACCCACCGCCCCTCCAGCAACCCTCAGTGTGTCCTCTATGGTTAAGAGTCTCCTACAGTTTGCCTTCCTCTCTTAATCTTCTCCTTCCCCTATGTCCATCTGTTCATTTGTTTCTTAAATTCCACATATAAGTGAAATCACATGGTATTTGTCTTTCGCTGACTGTTCCGCTTAGCATAATATAGTCTAGCTCCGTTCACATTGCAAATGGCAAGATTTCATTCTTTTTTGATGGCTGAGTAATAGTCCGCTGTGTGTACATGCCACATCTCCACCCATTCCTCAGTTGATGGACATTTGGGAAAGAGGAATTTTAAATACAAGTTATCATTCTCTGAACACTAAGGTCAAGTCTTCTACTTTAAATAATCTCTACTGGGAAAATGAACCACTGAAAAATCTGATATCTTTATTCTTTAGAAAGTTAAAAAACTTACTGCAGTTTTTTTCTTTTTCTTTTTTTAAATTCACATATAATGCATTGTTTGTTTCAGGGGTACAGGTCTGTGATTACTGCAATATTTTTGATTAGTAGGAAAAAATAACTACATGTAAGTGTTCTGCTGAGACAAACAGAACTCTAAACAACCCAAAAGAAACAATCAAAAACCCAGAACTCACAGATACACAATGCATGTCTTTCCTAAACACCCACCTGGTCAACGCAAAAACCTCTCAACAATATTGCTTAAAAATCATAAGTGTTGGAGCACCTGGGTGGCTCAGTGGGTTAAAGCCTCTGTCTCTGGCTCGGGTCATGATCCCAGGGTCCTGGGATCGAGCCCCGCATCGGGCTCTCTGCTCAGCAGGGAGCCTGCTTCCCCCTCTATCTCTGCCTGCCTCTCTGCCTACTTCTGATCTCTCTGTCAAATAGATAAATAAAATCTTAAAAAAAAAAATCATAAGTGTTTACAAAATATTCATTGTTTACTACCATGTGTTGAAGATCATTATATAAGATTGTATAATACTGTGTAAGATCATGATTGTATGTGACCATTATGAAAGGAGAGGTGTGCCTCGAAAGTAATTATCTCAGCTTGCTGGGTGGTTTTATTTCTTATCTATGTACGGCATCCAGAGAAGTGTGAGGCCCACTGACTTGAATGGTCAAAACAATAAATATGCTCTATGTGCTTGATAATTTTCAAAGAAGCAAACATTATGTGGGCAGCTCATTCATTCAAAACTGATTCAGACTCGGTTTTAAAGACTTGAAGATACGGCTTCAAATGCTACAAACTGGACCCATCAAAATAATTCTGTGTCACTTCACTTTACTTAAGAATCATGGGTGTCTGTGCATAGGAAGCCAGACTGTTATGTATAAAGAGTCTTCAGAGGTGGTATTCTGAGGTTAATATTCAGTAGGAAATGGGCAAAAGGGGAAATGATAGGTTTAATAGGCGTTGATGTCAATAAAAAATATATTCAACTTTAAGACAAGAAACAGCCAAAATCTGTTCATCCATGTGCTATGGATGAAAATGATTCAGAAACTTTGCTTTTTAAATGTATATACCTGGGGCCCCTGGGTGGCTCAGTCGGTTAAGCCTCTGCCTTTGGCTCAGGTCATGATCCCAGGGTCCTGGGATCGAGCCCCACATTGAGCTCCTGGTTCAGTGGAGAGCCTGCTTCTCCCACTCCCTCTCCCTGCTGCTCTGCCTACTTGCGCTATCTCCCTGTCAAATAAATAAATTAAATTTTAAATAAATAAATGTACATACCTATCCCAACAGGTAGCCACTGACAAGTTTTAAGAATTTTCTCATCATCCTAGAGAAATATTTAAGATATTTTCATGTTAATGGTATTAATATAACAAACCTTATTTTAAGCACCATCCTGAAATACATGATTTTATTGAATTCTCACTACAAACCCATTAGGCCAATGATACCCTCTCACTTTTAGATCTGAGAAACCTACTCCAGAAATCACCCAATTTTCGATGAACGCTCACAGAATCATTTCAACTCCTCACAACAAACAACAATGAAAGAAAAGGCAAAATAACCTTGCAACACGGGACCTTCACCCTCTCATTTCTTGCTAGTTCATTTCAGAAACCCATTTCTTCTCATACCAGTTCCTTCTCAAATTTCAACGTGACCGTCAGCCTTATAGGACACCTGACTCCCAGGTTAGCAGTAATTCATCCCAGACAAAATAAGAACAAGAAAATGAGACCATGCACACCCCAGCCCCAGAAGCTACTATGGTGAAAGGATGAACTAAACCTAGAATGTGGTTCACTGAGTTTAGGCCTTGACTTGATTAAATCAGAAAAATATTTTCACACCACACGGTAGGCTCCAGGACAAAGGAAGTAAAATAATTAATGGCTGTCCTCTTGGAGTTTCCATGCTAGAGGCCGAGGCAGACAGACAAGTCACAGTGGTGAAAAATGAAATGAAGGAGAGCAAGCTGGGTAGACCCTGGCAGAAGAGGCCTCACGGCGGGGAGCAGGGGTGGTGACATTTCAGCAGGAGACATTACTTATTATGGCTTGACTTGAAACTGGCCTACTTCCCTGGACAAATCACATACCTTCTTTATGTCCAAGGTTCCTGATCTGTAAAATTAGGGATTGGCCGAGAATGGCATTTAATGGACCTTCAAACACTGAAGTTCTATGACTGGGAGACTTTTTATTCAGAAGTAAGCCTTACAGTGAACAGTTTACGCCACTGGCTAATCCAAAGACCCTCTGATTCCAGTGGAACCAAGATATCGGTCTATCACCATGCTATACTCCCTTGTGAATCTTTCCCCTCTAGAAGCAAGGTCTCCTCCTCTTTAATCTAAGAAGTTGTTCAAATAGTAAATACCCTTATTCAATAGACACAATAGTTCTTCTTTTCTTTCTTCACATCCCATGACCTAGTTATAACTGGAAGCTTATGCCTTTTGGCCCCCTTCCTCATTTTACCCACCTCCGGTCCCCCACTTCTTGCAACCATCAACCTGTTCTCCGTATCTACAAGCTTGGTTTGGGGGATGGTTTTTCTCTTCCAGATCCCACATATAAGTGAGATCATACAGTCTTTTTCTCTGACTTATTTCACTTAACATAACGTCCTGAAGGCCATACCATCATAAACACCAGATTTTCAATTTTCATGGTTCAATATTCCACTGTATGTAGATAGCACATCTTCTTTACCCATTCATCCATCAGTAGACACTTAGGTTGCTTCCATCTTTGTTATTGTAAATAATTCTGCAATAAGCATAGGGGTGTATACATCTTTTCAAATCAGTGTTTTCATTTTCCTTGGATAAATACCCAGTAGTAGAATTATTAGATCATATGGTAGTTCTATTTTTAATTCTTTTAAAAAAAATTCCATAATGTTTTCCATGGTGGCTGCACCAATTTAAATTCCCACCAATAGTGTGCAGGGTTCCCCTTTCTCCTTATCATCACCAACACTTGTTATTCCTTGTCTTTTTGATAACAGCCAATCTAATATGTACGAGGTAACATCTCACTGTAGTTTTAATTTGCATTTCCTGGATGATTAGTGATATTGAGCATCTTTTCATATACCTGCTGGCCATCTGTATTCTTCTTTGGAAAAATGTCTCACCAGATCTTCTGCCTATTGTTGAATTGTACTGTTTGGGCTTTTGTTTTGGTTTTGGTTTTGGTTTTGGTTTTGTTTTGCTCTTGATTTGTAGGAGTTCTTTATAAATTTTGGATATTAACACCTTATCAGATATACAATTTGCAAATTTTTTTTCCCATTCAATAGAATGCCTTTTCATTTTGTCCACCAAATCCTTTGCTGTGCAGAAGCTTTTTAGTTTGATGTAGTCCCATTTGTTTTCATTGCCGTTGCTTTTGGAATCCAATTCAAAAAATCATTGCTATGACTGATATCAGCGAGCTTACCACCTGTGTTTTCTTCTAAGAGTCTTATTGTTTCCAGCCTTACATTCAAGTCTTCAATCAATTTTGAATTAATTTTTGTATGGTGTAAGACAGGGGTCCAGTTTCTTTCTTTTGCATATGACTATCCAATCTTCCCAGCACCATTTACTGAAGAAACACCATAGACACAATATTTCTGAACACTATACAAGAATTTTCAGGATTCCACATTGGCTTGTTAATGAGACAGAAATATCTAATTTGGTAAACTATTTACTCTCAAAATTCTTATAATCTGAAAAATACTAATGATATCAATTACAATGAAGTCATGAATCAATTTCAATGCAGCCCCTGACCTTTTTTTTTTTTTTTTTTTTTTATGACATGAAGGATGATACTAAGAAAATGGTATCAGGAGCAGGGATTATATAAAAAGAGGAGGTTATTCTGAATTCATCAATCAAGGAACTAGGATCCACAGTGACCTCGTAAGCCCAGTTTGATGGGCTGAATCTAGTAAAATATACCAATGAGTACAAATGCAAAATTCTATCAAAGGAATAGCAAATCAAGTAAACAAGAATGGCAAAAAGAAGCTTGGTAGCAATACACACAAAGAAAATTTCTTTACAGATTGCAGCAGTAGTAAATATAAGTTGGAATAACCAATAATAACAGGTTCCCCCAAACAATCACCCAAGGTTCTTGCTACTTAAAGTGTTGTCCCTGGGCCAGCTATGTATCAGTATTACTTGGTAGCTGGTTTGAAATGCAGACTCTTGGAATCCATTCCAACGTTCACAGTCAGACTCTGGAGATTAAAAAGATTCCCAGGTGATTCTGCATGCACCACCCCAGGCTCTCCACCAGGTCAGACCAAGTGAGTCTCTAGCCTATAGAGACCACACCTGCATTATAAGAATACCACCAATTCGATGAAGATCAGTTAGACCATGACAGGAGACAAGCAAAAACCTCTAAAACCAACAAGACTATTCAAATGCACCCGGAATGTTTAGTTCAGAAAGTGCTATTCATTACATGGCAGCCACTAGCCAGCAACATGTCTTTAGCACTTAAAATGAAGCTAGTCTGAATTAATATGTTCTGTAAGTGTAAAACACATCCCTGAGTGCAAAAACTTAGTTAAAAAAAGATCGTGAAGTATCTCTTTAATAGTTGCTTATATTTAATATGTTGAAATAGTACATTGGATGTGTTAGTTTAATTTAAATTCAAAATTAATTTCACCTGTTTCTACTTGCATTTTTTAAATGTATTTTTTATTTATTTTCAGCATAACAGTATTCATTATTTTTTCACCACACCCAGTGCTCCATGCAATCCATGCCCTCTCTAATACCCACCACCTGGTACCCCAACCTTCCACCCCCCGCCCCTTCAAAACCCTCAGATTGTTGTCCACAGTCCATAGTCTATTTGCATTATTTAACGAGGCTACTGGAAAAATTGTAAATAGCCTGTGTGGTTCCCATTTTACTTCTACTGAACAGTACTTCTTTGGAGACAACCCCAGGAGGCAGGTAGTTCTTTTCAGAATATGGAGTACCACTGTATGGGAGAAATATTAATTTGGCTCAGTCTGAAACCAAGGATTACAACCAGCCCTTAACGTTGTTACAGGATCAAGGGCAGACAAAGGATCTTCTCTTTTTCCAAAATGCCCGGTAGGAATGTCATCACTCTCGCAGATTCATCACTGAATCGAAGAGTCATGAAAGGGTTGCATTTCTTGTCTTACAGAAGAATCTGAAAATATGGCAATGAAAAAGAAACAAGAAAACCCAACTACCTATCAAAAAATACTATCTCATGAGCAGTTCCCAATACACTCTTCTTCTCCAGAGAAAAATTACAGCAGTTCATTTTATTTTCTCTTTGGAGAATGATTGGTGGGGTGGAAGTCCAGGCAATAACATGAGCAGAAGAAATGACATCCCTGATTGCAGATGAACACTTTCCTGAAGATGCCACTTACCCTTGCTAAATGTCCTCATGGACAAATTACACATCATCTATTAGAACAAAGATCACTATGTTGAGACTGTCAAAGTATCCAGCCAGCCTGCTTCAGTATTGCAGAAGGAAAAAATAAATAAGTTAATCTTCTCTGAGTCCACAGTACTGATCCCAACAACATATAATCAAGACTGACAAGAAAGTTTAGCAAAAAAAAAATCTATCTCACCATTATGCTATTGCAGATAACAGCAAAGAAAATAACTGATACTGATTCCAATGTAAGGAGACAAAATTGGGGTTCACATTTCACTAGTCCTGAGTAGTTCATCTTCTGGATGCCCCTTAAAAATGCTGAATGATGGGGCACCTGTGTGGCTCAGTCATTAAGCATCTGCCTTCGGCTCAGGTCATGATCCCAGGATCCCGGGATCAAGCCCCACATCGGGCTCTCTGCTCTTCATGAGGCCTGCTTTTCCCTCTCCCACTCCCCCTACTTGTGTTCCCTCTCTTGTTGTGTCTTACTGTCAAATAAATAAATAAAATCTTTTAAAAAATTGACGAATGATGATTTGTGGCCCTAAAAGATGGACTCTGATCCTATGTGGATCAACAAAATCTCAAAAAGTGAATTTTTTCAAGGGTCATTTGGTTGGTTTTAAAGGAACCAGTTTTTGAAGGCAAAATAAGAGAATATATTATTTGATCTGATACAGAGAATCTGAAGAGTAGTTTGATCTATTTCAAACTATGAAACATCTCTAACCCAAAGTGGTTCATACACTGCTGTCTCATTTACATTTAGAATCTAGAGAACTCCATTTGAGTCCTAGCTCTCATCATGGTCAAATTACTAAGCTTTTCATCTGCTCAGAGTTTAATGAGGGCACTGACGTTGTACTGCCTTCTCCCCTTGGCTCTAACTTTACCTATTTCTACATAAATGGAGAGGGGGGAAAAAAAACAAGACTTCTTATTTAACCAGAGAAAACCCACATTTATCTAAATAAAACCTAGGTGATATTTAAGAACATCCTTATAGAAATATTTTTAATACATATTTCTAAGAAGGATGTGTAATGGTTCCCCGAAGACTTTTTAAAATTTATAAAGCCATCTATCTTGAATGCATTACGAATCCTCCTAAGGAGTGGATAGCCTGAAATACATGCGCGCACGCACACACGCACAACATTTCGTGCCAGATTTTAAAGTCTAATAACGCAACTCCTGAAGCAAATTAGGATTTGCATTTGCAGATTCCCATTAAAATGAAAGCAATCTCCCAGCTATAATTATTTCACTCATTCTGAAAATTGGGAAATCTGTTTTAGCATAAAGTAGCATAACCTAGAATGTCTATATCACTTTGTTTTTAATTGTAGAACTGATGGATTCATGGAGCACCTGTTGTTTACTTTAATCTCAGCTATTTTAGACATCCCATGTTTACCCTGTTGCCAGCTTTCTGATGCATTGATGGTTCTTTAAGAAAAAAAAAAAAATCCCAGGAGCTAAGCCATTTTTCTTATTAATCATTATATTCCCCTAAGAAACTACTTTCCCACCAGTAAACCTCATGTATGGTTAAGTCTTACTGGTGTCTCACTCAAGCTGCATGCTGTGTCTCCAAGTTTGCATGTCACAAGGCTTACTGTAAGTATGAGTAGGCAGGTGAGATGAGATAAGGAAGCTATTCTATACCTGAGTGCCCAGGGGGCTACTGCCTTGGCAAACCAGAGCTGGAATATGTTCAAACCAGAACTGGATCATCTAATGGGGCACGGCAAAGACCTGACTCTCCAACGGTTTGATGGCGAAGGATGTGCCAAGGAGTCACTGTTGTGCGAGGAAAGCTGTGCCAAGATGGAAACCAGCTTTCTGTCCCAACTTTTTGTGCATGAAATAACCAGGGGTGTCAACCCTGGTCTTACTACCACTCTAATTATGACCTGCCCGTCAACCTTAAAAATCAGGGCCTTAACATGTCTTTGAAAAGGGTAACTGCTGCCTTGCTTATCTGTAGCACAATGCTACAATTTAGTAGGTACCTAATAAATATTTGTTCGGTGAGTGAAAACAACAGTCACCATCCACTCCATGGGACACTTAGGGACTGAACTCCGCATCTCCACCGCAAATTCCTACATTGGTATCCTAACCTTCAGTACCTCAGCATGAGACCTCATATGGAAAGAGGGTCACTGCAGATATAGTTAGTTAAGACAAGGTCATTATGGAGTAGGGTGAGCCTTTAATGCGATGTGACTGGGGTCCTCCAAAAAGGAATGCCATTAGAACAGGCGTGCATACACAGAGAACGTCACGTGACAGTGAAGGCAGGTATGGGGGTGAGGTAGTAGAAGCAAAGGAAAGCCAAAGACTGCCAGCATCCGCAGAAGTCAGACGAGGTGTGGAATAGATTCTCCCTCATAACGCTCAAAGGACACCTGGATCTCAGACTTCTAGCCTCCAGAATTGTGAGGTAATAAATTTGTTATTTAAGCCACCCAGTCTGTATGATTGTTACAGAAGCCCTATAACACTAATACGAACAAATACAGTAATGAATACAACCTATGACTTGACACTTAGAAATATGGAAAATTTAAATATGAATAAATTCAGTAGAATATGAAAGCAAGAAGAAATTTAAGGGGTGTTTACCTCTATATTTAATGTTTAGATGCCTAAAAATTGCATTGAGTCTATATTTAGATAAGCATAAACAGATGATCCACTAAATTAAATGAGAACATCTAGAACATGAAGCCTTCTGAAAAAAGAAACTTCATTTTGTACATTTACACATTTCCCACTACCTAAAATACAGCCTACCAACATTATGGCCATAAACAATAATGATTTGTTTAATGAATGAATGAATGGCTAATACAGAGAAGTATAATTCAAAATACAGTGGCAGATAGGGGAACATGCTTAATAAAATGCTAAGAACCAAACTAGAAATAGGTTTATATAAAAAGCAACTATTTCTTTTACCATTCCTCCTTGAAGAATTTTGTGATTTTTTTTTAAATCAAGTATGTCAGTCACTAAAAAAGAAATCCTAGTAGAAAAATTAGAAATACACCATATGCTGTCAGCTTGAGAAAAAATACAAGTACAATGACAAAAAAATGCTTAACATTTCAAAGAACGGTTTATCAAATTTTTGCCTCATGCTGTGCAGAAGGCAAAATTGCTATGTCTTTAAGGGAGACTTAGAAATAAACAATGTGGAAATAGTTACTGAAGATTTTAAATGCAAAGCATAACTATGTCAACATATCTATAAGTACCTTCCTCAATGAATTACCTGTGCATTACAAGTGATATAATAAAAAGCAACTTTCAATAACAATATTAATTATATTAAAAGTGAGCTGTTGTGAAGAATTCTGTTATTTAATAATTATCTTTAATATATTTTAAGATACCAAAAAGAGAATTTAAGATTCTTTTAGTGAACTTTTCTATACTTCTAAACATAATTGTTACAGATTTCATCCTGTACAAGACAAAATTTTGCCTTCTGTCCTTTCTACCTTTAATTTCTTTTGGTCAAAGATGAAAGGTAAAATTATTCACCAAAGTGCTCCCTTGTGTTCAAACTCTGTCAGGCTCAATGAGAGGAAAAACCATGACATAGTCTAAAATTGCATGTCTTAAATAGAGAAAAAGAGGACCTCTAATTTTAAATACATGTATTGTAAGTGCCATTAAACACAGATAATATACAACTAGTCTAACTGTTTTTAAATTTGTAGCAATTACAGATATAAATTTTAAAATTATAAAACAAAACACAATAACTATAATTTAAGTTCATAGCATCAGCACAGTGTGTTTGAAGATGCTGTTTAGGAAAATAAATTACTGCCAACATCATCACACTATGTGAATATTTGACCGCGAGGGGGTCAGTGCCCCTAACCCCCATGTTGTTCAAGGGTCAATTCTGTGTGTGTGTGTGTGTGTGTGTGTGTGTGTGTGTGTGTGTGTGTTTTGTTTCTCAGGAGAACCCTAATACTTTTACCAATGACAACGTACACCTTTAAGGATAAAATAATAACAAACAGTGAGATACATGGTTATCATGGAACAGATTTATTATTATTTAAATGCCATCAAAAAGATCTTGGCTCAAACACTGCCTTTCAGGAAAAGGAAAGTCTCTACATGATTGAAAGAAATGGTGCTCTGTATCCTCAGCTCCAGTTATTTCTTAAAGGAATTTCCTAACTGTACTCTGGGGCCTGACGGTAAATTGGTTTCATCCATCCACAGTCAACAGGACCAGTTGGTGCCCTGCTGCCTTGTTAATCAACACGGAGCCTGAGTGGTGATCCCACTTTTAAAGTCATTCAACAGAGTCTAACCAGGACCTGCTCACAGAAGTGGTGTGTTCTGCTTGTAGTACTGAATCAACCAGCAATAGTGTTTGTGTTTCTGGGAATTTCCTTGGCCTACATGTTGCTGCCAAGTCTTCATTTTGGCAGTGGACAACACCATTTGTGATGTTGGTAAACACAGTATGTTTCATAGGGTGCTGATCATAAAAGTAATCTCAAAAATCTAAGTCTTCATACACAGAAGCCGAACCAGAACAAGGTATTTATATTTTAATCAGTGGTACATAATTGGTTAGGACAGAGGGCAGCTGAACGCATTCCGTGATTTCCAGAAAGAGCAACTCAATATTTTCAGTATGACTCTTAGTCAGGCCGTCATAACACGACTTCTCTCACCTCAAGTCAGCCATAAGCCTCCTTTCCCTCCCCCTCTCTGGCGGCTCTCCCTCTCCACATGAAGAACGAGCTTGTATACCTTGACCTTGCTCCCTCCTTAACTGTATCCAATATTATTCTTTGTTTGTTCACCCTTTCCTTTACCTCTTTGATTCATTAGCATTCAGTCATTAACTACATACTTTGCAGTGCCCCCCAAGAGCAATGGCCCCAGGCTCAGCCCAAGAATGTCACCCAGCAACTAACCTCAATATGCTCCCTGTAAAACCATTCATTATAATCAAAGGTGATTATAATTATAAAAGTCCAAAAGGCATTAAAAAGAAAAGTGCATTCCTCAAGCTAGGGGGGAAAAAAAATGGAATCCTTGTTGAACAGTAACAGACAACGCTTGATCCGTACGATCCTGAACCATTATTTTCCTCCCTCCGCTGTGCTGATGCTATGAATGGTTCCTCTCAACCATTACTTCCTCACGGTCCCTTGACACTAAGTGATGGTCTAATGGCAATAAAGAATGATAGCAAGAATCAATAGAGAACTGAGAAGCCCATGTGAGAAACGTCATTGAGTAACATGGGGCATTTCCAGGTATACCAGCAATAAGCAGTAAAAAGGGCTGAGAGCTCATTGTCCTAAAGGGGCCTGCAACAGTATCTCGGCTCAGAGAAGCTATGGGAGGAGGTCAACATACCCTGGGGTTGTACAACATAATCAAGCTCAAAAATGTACACTTACTGAAAAGATACTGTACATTTAAATTTTAAAACCTTCAACATTGTTGCTTAAATGGAGTTTGAAAACCGTATTTCTCAGATCTCGGAATTGCACTGCCCTCTCTGGAAACAGCTCATGGGATACCTCTGAAACACAGGCAGATAGGAAACATAATGGAGGGCTACAAAACATGTATTGTGATTCCTTGTTCACAAAAGACTCAATTAATTATTCATCAGAAAGAAAAGTGGCAGCTGGAAATGAACAGGAAACGGATTGGATCATATGTCTGCCCTTTCGTGCCCCTTCATGGATGAAGGTCCCTATGATCTTTCCGAGAGTCCCTGCCATGTGTCTCCTTCCTTTTCCTTCTTTATCTCATCTGTTTTTCTATACCTTTCTTGCAAAGTCTTTTTTTTTTTTTCTTTTTGAAACTTTTCCTTTTTAAACGTACTCTTCTAAGAATTGAACATCATCAAATCACTTTCCAACCTAGGAAACCTAATCAAAGCATCTCAAAATTGAGAACTGAGTCAACTTCTTGAAGGATCCACTTGTGCCCCAACCTCTCCCAGAGTCTCCCCTTCCACCGGAGACCCCGCACACAGTTCGCGCTCCCCTCACTCCACTACAACTGCTTTGGTAGGGGTCTCAGTGACCATCCTTTTGCTAAACTCATGGCAATTCTCAGCACTGCCTTCTTTACAGTGTTTTCAGGTCTCTTTACCATCAAAGTCTTGGCTAATCTTATCTGGCTTCACGGACATCATACTCCACTGATTTTCCTCCTACTTCACTGGCATTCATTACCTCCTCTCCCTGACCCCGGACCCCCTAACAATACCTGTCTCAGGGCTCGTGCGTCCTACACCCTCTTCTCTATTGCACTCACCTCCTTGAAGATCTCATCCTGGGGGCATTAAATAGCAACAGATGATGGAGAATCTCGGGTCACCATATCCAGCCAGGACCCCATGCCAACCCACCCCCATCTTCGCAACACTGACATTTGGATGCCAAGAGGCATCCAAAGGGAACTCAAGGCTGATCTCTTAAGCCTATCGACCTCTCAAACCTGTTCCACCCACATTCTCCTTTTTTTCTTTCAGTGCCAACTCCATCCTTCACAACTGTGCAGGTCAAAGTCTTGGGAATCACTCTTGACGCAGCTTTTTCTCTCTCACCTTACACCCAATCCATCAGGTAATTCCCTTGCCTCAATCTCCCAGATCTATCTAGCTGGTCTCCTCTCACACCTCTACTGCTCTCTGTCCTGTCTGAGTGCCCATCATCATTCCCTTGGTTTGATACAGTCTCCACTGTAGATCCCTACACTCTATTTTTTATAGAGTACCAGACTAGGTCTACATCAGATCATGCCAATCCTTATTTCAACACCTTCAATGGCATATGGGCCCTAGGAAATCTGCGCGAGCATCAGTTCTCTAAAGCATTCCCCTGGTATTCTCCTCAAGGCCATATCTTCCTGCCATTCCTAAAACCCACTCCTATATGTGGCCCTTTGTCCTGCCATGGCTCTCTGCGCCTGGACCAGTCTTCTCCAAACCAGTTCCATGGGTAAGCCCCTCACCAACTGGACTTCTTGCTTAACTGCCCCTCTGCCTAACTACCCAATGACATCCGCCTCCACCTTTCTTCCCTGCATGGCTTTACTTTTATTTTCTGCAACACCTGTCAGCTTCTAACATATAATAAATTTACTCATTTATGTTCACTACTTATTACTGTCTCCCACCAGCATGGTATAAACACCACAGTAACAGCTGTCTTTGTGTTTTGTTTGCTAATATATTCTATGCACCTAGTAGAATGCCTAGCTTAAACAAGAGGCTCAATAAACACTTGTTGGATAGGCGAATACTCAAAAATCTAACCTAAATATTATACTCAATACTTACAAAACCTCACTTAAAATTTGCAAAATTCAATGTAAATTCCATTTAATACAAGCTCCTAATATGTAGTGAAATTAATACTGAACTGAGAATTAAAGTCCCAGAGCTGAGGCTGGGTCCCAATTCTTGCGACTTGGTGTTGAAGAATTTCTTCAAACTCCCTGAGACTCAGTTCCTTTTCTGTAAAACCAGGGTAATGTCTCATGGCTTCTTGTTGTTGCTTTTATGCTTACGACCAAATACGATGATGCATGTAAAACTGTAAAATCAAAAGTGCAAGATCATATGATAAGAGGACCCACCATTCCTTTCTGAACTGGGCCATTTGCTGTGTGCTGTCATTTTTTATAAAGCAAGTGATAAAAATATACCATAATTGTAGTGTACCGTTACACTCACAGACCAAAATAAATCTGATTAAGACACAGGCCCTTAAAGAGTGATGGTTAACAAGGTTTTCCCATCAAGCATAAAAATCCTGATGCCCAGAAGGCAAACTTAAACCAGGGACTAACTGGAGATGCTGAAAGGATTTGTGAAGTAGGCATCAAGGCCCAGGACAAAAACAGGTTTTTTTGTTTTTGTTTTATCTAGAGAGAGACCAGAGGACAGTGGTGAAGGGCCCAGACCCCGGAGCCAGACTTCCTGTGTTCAAGCCCTGGTTCGCCCACCTTCGCCGTGTATACGGCCTCACACCGACCCCCTCACTGCCTCACTTCGGGAAAATGAAGACAACCCTTAGAATTAAATGAGCGACTCCCTGTGCGACACTTAGACAACCTGTGCTCACCAGAACTTCTGGGCAAACAAGCAGAGGTGAACCAACAAAACCCAGTTCGGTACAGGCATCCAGCAGATTAAAGCATTCTCCCTGCCAATTAAGTGAAGGCCAGTGGTGAGGCAGTGGGGAAGCCCCTTCTCTCGTGAGGTGGAAAGTCAAAACCTAAAGGCAAGGGGGTCTATGAAATACAAATCAATGCCAATGTTTCACTCGAACTTTGAGGTTTTCCACGGAGCAAGCGTCCTCTGGCTCAGAAGCTTAGCATGGAGGTACCCACACCCGCTAACGTGTCAGACACACATTCTTGGCCCTTAGTCCCAACTAACTGAATCAGAAACTATGGGTCTGGGACCCAGCAGTCTGAATTATAAGAAGCCCCCAGATCCTGGGGGCATGAGCCAAAGCTGGAGAACCACAGCCCTCAGCCATCAACTCCCAAGGGAGAAAAGAGACTGATGGAGAATCGAACTTGACTCTTCAGTGCTTTAGGGAAGGGATGAATTGAGAGTGATTGCAAGAAAAGATCTTTAGAAAACACTGAGGGAATACAGGGTTCGCTGAGAAACAGCATCTGGTTTGGTAGCGCACAACACCTTCAACTCACAAGGATCTGCCCAGCAGTAACTACGGGAGCCACCACGCTAAAGGAGGAGAGACAGAAAGGGTAGCACACAGACCTCGACCCCCGGGCGTCTGTAAGATGAGGTATTCAGACCCAGGAAGACTAAGAAAAAAATACAAAGATGAACATAGCTCCTGCTGTGACAAGGAAAAAAGTGAGCCCCGTCCCGGAAGAGGACACAAGCAACGGCAGCGGGTCAGGGGTGGCGGCAGGAAGGGGGGTCACGCGGGATGCTGCTGGGAACGAGGCTGGACACGTAACTGGGACTTGAGAGTCACCCCAAGGGACTGGTCTCCACTACCTTCTCTGGACAGTTACTGAGGTTATGAAAAAGGCTGTTTCCCGACATCCACCAAACCTGGCTGGGGTGGGAGTCAGCAGCGATTTAAGTCCCAGAGAGGAGAGAGGCCAAAGAGAGTCCAGAAGAGCGGGCCACCGTCCCGGGAAGAGAGGGGTAGAGCACGCAACGGGAGTAAAAGCTGCAAAGCACAGTTAGGATAGAGCATAACAGAGCAGCAGTGACTGGATCTGCAGAATGAATCAGGGGAGTCGAATCCAGCCCCGGGTTGAAAGAAGTACACCCCAAGACATGTCTCCCTTCAACTCGTACGTGGCATGGGATATGATGCACTTACTGAGAATGTGGCTGAAGCTGAGCTCGTGTAACATACTCAGAAGGAATGTCTGGAGGTGGTACATTCGAGCTTTATAAGGGAAGTGACCAGCAACGAGGAACAAAACCCAAACCACAGCACTTTAGGGGGGCAAACCAAAATGCAAACGTGGTGATGGAAATCCCGTTCATGTTATATGAGACCATTTATTCCCAAATCGATCAAATTCCCAAACAATCTGCTTACAGAGTGATGATCACTCAGTGAGTAAAGAGACATTGATGTCCAATTTCTTGATAGGAGAACACACATTTTTAAAACTTCACACCCTTCATTTGAGAGTTGTACTTTAAAAAACACTCCCATACTATGGACATCGGGGCTGAATTCCTAAATACTAAAGCTCATTCTAATGTTAAAAGCACCAGTTTTCATGTCAGTGTTTTCTACTCTCCTATGACGAAATCTTGTACAAGAAAACAGATACAGAAAAGAGCCTTCCAACGGCGTGGGGCCCAGGATAATAAGGACGGGCCGGCCATACCCAGGTATACGACTGTGTCAAAGCTGTTTGTGGGGAATGTGTGGCACATTCAAAGGCACTGAGGCACACCCAGTCTGTGTGAGAAACAAGGAAACGCAGAGTGTGGCGGGGACCCAGCTGCCAAAGGGGCCATGTCCTTGTCAACCATGGTGAAGACACTCTTCATGGTACACAGAATTGCCAAGGAGAGTGATATGATCTGACCACCCTCTGCCAATGAGTTTTATGCTTATGTTCTAATGAATAATGCAAATCTTGTCATCTGGACCCAGAATAATATAAAAAGCTCTTGACTCATAAGGGTGTCTTTGATCTCCGGGATCAATGAGCAGAAGAGCTAATATACATTAAGTATGGGTTAACCTACTTAGTGTCATATTCAATAAATTTGAGCTAAGCTACATATGTGCCTATTTAATCACTACCTGGGCTATTAATGAAAAAATATCATCTCCATGTAAGAGAAATTATGCCTGTCTGCCCTCTTACGTGTTTTGAGATAGTACATGAACATGTAGGAAAAGGAGGGACACACAATACAACTTATTACGATTTCAACACAAACCTTCCAACCGGGATCCACAAAAGGCTGACAAGGCCAGCTCTTGGCGGTCAGCACAGTGCTGATAGGGAGAGAGAGACTTTCCTGCTGGAAATCTGCACAGTCGGTTCTGTGGGAACACCTGTTTTATGGGCCCACAGCAAGTCTGGGACTCAGAGCGTGTACTTGGTGGCTGGGCTGATTCCCTCCAAACGACTGTGATGGAACGAAATCACAGTGCGGCTCAAATCCAGCTTTATACTAGGTTTGCCCGTGCTTGTTTCTCACGCTTGTCTCCAGGTTTAACGTGACCTTAGTTACATCCCTCAAAGTTCTTCTTAGACACGAAAACAACTCTCAACTCTAACAACACATAAACAGGTGGCATGGCTGGTTCTATTGAATACTTCCTTATAAGGATTAAAGATACAAAGAAACCCAGATCCACAGTTTTAGAGACAGTTAAATGCCCAGTTGATAGGAGTGGGGTAAGAAGGCAGAGGGTGGGGTGACCTTGACAACATGAAGTGTTTGTTGAGTGAATAAACCCAGAACTGCTGTTTCCAAGTGTAAGGTTATGATAGAAGGGATAAAATACCAATATTTGTCCTATTTTTCTGATCTTACCTACTCACATCTCTACTCTACATGAATCGTGAATCCCACTTACTGATCATTTTTCATGGATGTTTACCCTTAGCTCCAAGGCATTCATTATTCTGTGCCTGTCCGCCCTTCTTGTTACCAACTTAATCAAATAATAAAAGTAGCAGGAGAAACAAGGAGTGCTAATAATTTCAATAACCTTAGGTACATCACCCCAGGGTTAAGTGCTTTACATGTATTATCTCATTTATTAGAAAACCCTAAGGAAGCGGGCTCTGTGACGTTCCACAGTGAAGGGTGTCTCCAAGGTGGCAAAGCTAACAGTCTGGGAATCCAACCTGACCCTAGACTTGGACCCACTCCAATAGCATCCGTCTCCTTCAGGACTGTCTGCTAAAACCCAGCCCGAGCTCCTTCCCTGTAGGGAATCTTCCCTTTCCTTTAACCACTGACTTCTCTTTCCATCCATGAGCGACGCAGCTCACTTCTGTGCCACAGCGGTCACACCGAACACATCACACCCAGTCCTGCAACTCACACCAACTCTACGCAGGCTAAGATCCACGTGCAGACCTCCAGACAGCAAGAGGTCTGGAAAAACAGAACACAACCAGATGTACTAAACAACCACAATGCCCGTAGTAATTAAGACATCCGCGCTTCCATCACCAGACCCAGCGCCCATGAAGATACTGCAGGAAGAGTGGATTCCCGGTTCTTGGGAGGAAACACGGAATGGCACGACCTGGCCCTCCTGAATCCCTACGGGCCCTGGAGGGCTGTGTTGGTCACCTGCCTGCATCTCACTGGCCTTCTGCCAATTTAGGGAAGGGTCCAAGTTTTCTCTTAGAGTCCTCACGCATACTCTCTCCAGAACTCTCCATCTTTTGATGATTATGTTCCTCGTGCTTCTTTCCCCCCTGAGCCTTCTTCTCATCAAGACACCTGCCTCCCCCTACCAAGTATCACACAGGCAGGTGGCGTATGTATTTTGTATTAAGCACCCTGTCCTCAATACCGACTCTTACCACAGTATAAGCACAGGGTAGAGACCACCAGAAATAGGCAAACAGATTTTCCCCAAGTCCTTCCTTCCTTTATCTGCCATATTTACAAGGGAACTAGCACATAAGGAGGAAAAAAAAAAAAACAATCTAGTTTGAATTGTTGCTCTAGGTTTACACAAATGTCAACTATACATTGGTTCATCATATAAATCACCATCAACCAGGTTAAGTCTCTAAAAATACCCATGGCTCGATCAGATCATGCTACAATAAAACATGTAAAAACTCAACAATTTTACTGGCCAGTAAATTTGAAGTTCCAAGTCTGGACTCTGCTTTGTCTGTCCTGGGTTTCTAATCTGCCAGGAAAAGCCAGAGCAACAGTGATTCAATCAGTATCTCAGCATTTCCACTTCAATTTCCCATGAAAACAGAAATTGCAGAAGTACTGAGAATGAAAAAATTGCTACTTCTTGCAACCAATTCTGGCTCTAAATCTGATTTTTTTTAAAAAAGCAGTTCTCTTACCCTATTATACTTGCTCACTCACAGTGGAATTAACTGGCAAGTGATTTCATTAAGTATTCTAGAGCAAGGTGATGCTTTTGAATCATTAGTGAACATGAATGTATAGATGGTGTATTTGTAATAAAACACAAAGTTTTGGAGGGTTTTTTTGTTTGTTTGTTTTTTAAATACGAATGGATTGTAACCATGACTTACTGGCTATACAACTATTTTAATCTCATGTTCAATTCTTCTGGTAAGAAGTGTTACATATTCTAAGCAAAACAGCACTCGCACTCACTGCTGTGAAACTCCTTTTACAGATTTACTAATATTTTCACCGCTAGTCAATTCTGTAATCACATTTGTTTGGTAACTCCCTTTTTAGTACATTTTAGAGCTCAATTGTGAATGCTATGGTTTTAAAATCATACTTGGTAACATTTCAAAAGATATGTTTAACACAGAGGTTTATAACTAATTCCCTATTAGAGCTAAGTACTTTTAAGCTCATCTGTAAATTTTACTGTTCTAGAATCTTAATTGGATTTCTGGTGATTACATCCAAAATTCCATAATGCACATAAGATGTGTTCCAGTTACAAAATAGGAAAAAGCAAAAAACATACACAGAACTTCACTGCTTGTAACAATTACATCCTAAGGAAATCAGAGGTTGCTTTGTTATTGATTTTTGTAACAAGTACTATAATTTATTTTATAACACATTTATAAATAGGCTAAATCAAGTAATTTGGAAACCAATTAGAACTTTTAATTTATTTTATTTTAGTTCAAGCAGTGACCTCAGCTACTGTGATGTGGCATTTAAATGCATGGGTCCTGAAGACTGGAAAATCTCCACTAATCCAAAATCTCACATAAAACATGACATCATCTTATAAGTTTTTAAGTACAGAGCATAGCAATGAGTCTGCCTAAATTGTCATTTATATTTTACTACCACAGTAGAATTTTTCTCTCCAAAAAAATGAGGTTTCTTTTTGCTGCTGAAGAACTAAGATTCTTCAGAAACCTCTCTATTGCAAAACACAATCGAACTAGCATTATTTAAGAGCAGTATTCTAAAAGGTACTGGAACTTTCTTACTATTACCGCTCTCTTAGCTATAAACCCATAGAAAACTACTTGAATGGAAACCACACACAAACACACACACATTTTCAACACACACGCCGTCCACTTCCATATCGACAAAATATGATTACCAAATAGATATTCTCAGGCTTCATTTTATGTTCCCCTGAGACCTCCATGCTCTACTCCAGACTTCTGTAACCTACTCCCTCCTGGACATCTCCACCTCGATGTCTGATACACTGCTGTCACATAACATGTCATAACACAACATAATAACATAACAAAAGGGATCTACTGCCAATTTCACTCTCTCCCATCTCATTGGATGGCAACCCCATCGATCTTTTGGTTGCTGTGTCATCTTCAACCCCTCTGTTTCTTACACCCTTGTGCAACTGGCCAGCAAGTCCTCTGACCTTCAGAACATATCCCAAATATGATCACTTCTCTCCCCAACCGTGCACCATCTTCCAAACCAGCATCTCTCATCTGGATCCCACAAGACCCTCTCTACTGAGCGCCCTGCTTCCACCATGGCCCCCATATGATTTTGCAGGGCAATCAGAGAATTCTTTCCAAATGTGAATTGAATCACGTCCCTTCTCTACTCCAAACTCAGCAGAGTGGAAGCCCAAAGTGCACTCATGGTGGTCTGCAGAACCGCTGCGTTGGTCCTCCCGTTGCCAGACTGGTGTCATGACTACACGTCCTCATTTTACCCTTCTTGTCTGCAGCCACAATGGGCCTCCTTGTTATTCCTTGAGTACATTAGGCATTCTGGCATCTTGGGACCTCATCAGCTGTCTCCTTGATTTTCCTTCACCCTGATATCCACAAGGCCAATGTCTCCACTTTCCTGAAACTTCAGGTCAAATGATACCTTCTCATTGCAGCCGACCTTGACGACCCTATTTAGAATTTCAGATAATGCATGTTATCTTTTTTTTTTTTAAAGATTTTATTTATTTATTTATTTATTTGACAGAGAGAGAGATCACAAGCAGGCAGAGAGGCAGGCAGAGAGAGAGGAGGAAGCAGGCTCCCTGCTGAGCAGAGAGCCCAATGCGGGACTCGATCCCAGGACCCTCAGATCATGGCCTGGGCCGAAGGCAGCGGCTTAACCCACGGAGCCACCCAGGCGCCCCTAATGCACCTTATCTTTTAATACCCAAACCCTCTGATCTTGTTCTATGTTTTTTCATAGCATTTATCACTTTCTATAATTAAGTGAAATGGGATTAAACAGAAATAAAAATTAAGATTTCATCCAAACGCTGATATAATCAAATACCCACATTTATATCACAAAACCATGGACTGACTGTTATAAAACTTTTCTCAGAGAGTCTTCTATTTTAGCTAAGATAAACTAGTAAATATGAAGGTATTTCATATTTGCTAAGGTAATTCATGTTTGCTATGGTATTTTAAGGACCGTTGGTTACATTTCGAAGAGGTTTCCTTTTGAATAATGGAATCTGTCCAAGTATTCACTAACGTGACCTTTTCCTACTTTGAAGGCTTTATGGTTCTGAAATAAACTTATATTCCATCTCTTCAAAGAGCTCACCCTGAAAGCACATTGGTAAAGTGGGGCATGAGGAAATTGAAGACATTTCTTAACATTAGTACAAAAGAGGGCTGCCTGGGTGGCTCACCCGGTTAAGCATCTGACTTCAATGCAGGTCATGATCTTGGGGTCCTGGGATGGGCCTGGGTGGCCTCCCTTCCTCAGTGGGAAGTCTGCTTGACCCTCTCCCCCTGCTCCTCCCCCCAACTGTGTACTCTCTGCCTGTCTCCTTCTCTCTTTCTCAAATAAATAAGTCTTTTTAAAAATCAGTACAAAATAGAAGTTTTAGCATGCTACCTTAAAATCCTAAGTAGGTGACATTTTGAAGAGTCACTAAAAAATAGTCATTTTACTGCCACTTCCTCTTCTTTCTAACCCCCCACCTCTTCCCTCAAAAAGGAGTTTTCGTTTTATCATGATCATTAGAACATTGTACCTTATTTATACTTCAACCTATTTCTTTTGACACATAACCAACTCCTCCATTTTTTGCTTCCTGACCATTTTCAAACTCCCTTGTATTTATTGTTAATCCATTTTTGAATAAATATAAGGTGACACAAGCAAGGGCAGTATTGTATGTCAAAATGAAATACAAATGACACAGATTGAGTATGTGTAAGATAAAAATAAAAAGTTTTCTGTATCCATTTGGTAGAAAGTTTAGGGCTAAAATAAAGCATAAAGATTCGTGAGACTTTGAGACTCCGTGGGACAGATCAGATGTGACTAGGAGACTCCATAGTGTCCCACACTCCCCATTTCAGCCGTGCGACCTGATCACATCTATTTTCTCATATTTCATTTAACCCCTGAACTTATATGAAAATGTTCACGTTTGAATCATGTCTTCCTAATAGAGTTGAAAGCTTTCTCTTAAAGAGAACAAATGTTATATTGATGTTCACACACATTCTCCAAAGTACCCCACACAGTGTGATGCAAAGGCATATTCAATAAAACTCTTGATTGCCAAACAATTGCTGTTTCCTAGCATAAATGATATATCTTGAAAAATATGCTCTTTCACGACTAGAGGGTTATAGATCTCAAAGGGTTTTCTTCAATGGGCATAAATCAAATTAGAGGGCCAGATACATCACAATAGGATCCCATATAATATAGCCTCCCCAGCCTCCAAACCAATTATCTTTGATTGGTAAAAACATGACACGGACGGATGCTACTAGGACAATGAAATTATTAATAACTTCCAGCAGTAAACTCAATTATTAGGACAACAGGTGCTTGTGTGTGTGCTAAATGGTCAAAGCAGGAGGGAAGAGAGGCTCTTCATTTCAGTGCTGATTTTTACGAAAATAGTAAGATCTGAGCACTGGAAGCTCAACCTAACAACTGCTCAGTAAATACTAATGTACTATAAGTACATAATCAGTATAAAATTGTCATCTCCAGCCACACTTTGCTGCTTCTATCAAAACGCCACTTCTGTCCAAACTGAATATGAGAATATCATAATCACATTTTTAAAGGCAGTATATTATATAAAAGATAGTACACAATGAAAGAAAGTCAGAGTTATGCTTGTCTGAGACAAAGGGATGGATTTACACCTCTAAATTCCAGACTTCCCTTCAACATTCTCTTCGAAATAGGTATGAAAGGTATCTGAGATCAGCAGAAGTATACCTAAAGCTAACATCCACTTACCTAAGGTTTACTTTCTGGTCCACCTAAAACATATTTCAGTTCTTGCCTTGATTGGGGCCTTCTCTCTAGGTTCACTATAAATGGATTGTGAATATTGGCTATTTTTTATGGCATTGCTCAGGTCAGCATCTCCACTTCCTAATTACACCTTGACATCATTTGTCTTTATCATTCAGAGAAAGACACTCCTCCCACATGAGAGGTATGGTTCCGAGAGCTGACCCAGGGCCACCCCCAGCGAGGGCCTTCACTGACCTCTAATTCAAGGAAAGAAGGTTTAATTCAGAGAGACAAATAGTCATTTAAGTTTAAAGGCAGACAAATGATGCTGCTCTTCTAAAAAACGCCTATTGCAGCAATTTCATAGAAATCATCATCATGCTACCAAGAAATCTGGAAGCCTCACCAAACAGGCAGTTCTGTTTATTCTGGCATTCTGGGTATTTCCTAATCCCTGAACATGACTCACTTCAAACAGATACAATAATCTTGTAACTAAGAAGAGTCAGAAGTTTCTACAAAGTGTCATCTTCTCTGGAGCCATAGTTGTCTGGCAGGATTGGGACTGGCACTCAGGAGGCCTTCCAAGACCCCCTGTGTAGCCATGACAGCCTCCAGGAGAGTTCTTCAACCACAGGGCCGCTAACAGTATAGATCAGATAACTCTCTGTTGTAGCAGCTCTCCTGTGGGTAGAAGGATCAAGTAGCATCCCCAGGCCCTAAAAACCAGATGCCAGGAACACCACCAACCCAACCCCCAGCTGTGGCAAGCAGAATGTCTCCAGTCAGTACTTACTAACCCCTGGGGGCAAAATCATCCCCAGGTCAGAACCAGTGGTCTACAATGCTTTGCTAATCTGTCCAGTCCCAATTACTGGTATTAATCTGAAAAATGGAGAATAGGAGATGGCAAAAAGCATATTCACAATGTTTCTGTCAAGACAGATTCTCTATTGTTCTGAACTTCCTCTATTTTTATTTTATTTTGTTTTGTTTTGTAGCTCATCTGCTACTAGGCTAAAGAGATTTCCAAGAGCTGAGAAGGGAAGAACTATCTGGTTTGAAAAAGGAGGGTAATTTACCAATAAAACCAGAAAGAGAAAAGAGAGAAAGAGGAAGAGAGGGGGTATAATCATTAACTTCTTTAACCTTCAACAAACTAAATAAATTCCTGATATAATTAAGATAAACAGTTTATTAATAGAGGCCAGCAAAGGACTTAGAAGTTCACTTACAAGTTAAATCTCTGTGGGAGACAGAACAAAAGTCCTCAGAAATGTCTACATCCTAATCGCTGGAACCTGTGAATATTTTATGTCACATGCAAAAAACAAAAAAAAAGAGTTAAAGTTGAAGACAGAATTAAGGTTGCTAATCAGCTGACTTGGAAATAGGGAAATTATCCTGAATCATCTCAAAGTGATCACCAGGGTCCTGAAAAAGAAACAAGGAAGCAGGAAAGGAAGTTGAAGGTGAGTGGCATGAGGACTCAGCCTATTGTCGCTGGCTCTGAAGCCGGAGCAAGGAGCCCCAAGCCAAGGAATGTGGTGGCCTCAAAAAGCCAGAAGAAGCAAGACATGGATTTCTCCCCTAGAGCCTCCAAAAAGAAACAAGGCGCTGCAGACACTTTCATTTTAGCCCAGGGAGACCCACGTCGGATTTCTCACTTCTGGAACTGTAAGAGGATGGATTTGTGTTGCTTTAAGCCACACAAGTTACGGTAATTTGTTACAAAAGCAACAGAAAACAAACACAGTCAGCTGTAACTGATACGGCATGCAAGGACACGGGCCTTGGCTCACAGCAAAGCCTGAGCTGGTGACCTCTCTGGCATTTACAGAAATTGTACAGTGGAAGATGCCCGTATTTGACGGCCATCTAAATGGGGATATGGGTCAAAGTCAATCATATTCGAAAATCAGGAGGCCCTAGCTGATCTCTACAATACAGGAAATTAAAAAGCAAAAGCATCTCAGAGACCCATTGGGAGAATTTAAGGACATTTTACATAGAAATGTCCAGCACAGTGCTTGGCACATCCTAAGTGCTAAATACATGTTTATCGTGGACATTCTATGGCATTTTCCCTGTGGACAAATAGAAAAGCTTTTGCCACAATGGAATAATATTTCCTGTCCTGGCCTAATAGCGAGTTATGCTACCACTCATGAAAAATGCACAGCGAGAGGGAGAAATCACGTGCCGTTAGGCCTCTCTTAGAATCTTTAGAATGATCAATAACGGCGTGCCATTCTGTGTGGTCCCGATCAATACATGATTCCAGTCATCATGAACTCACTCCCAGTCTCTGCCTCCCTGACACCTTATCAGGAGCAGTAGATAAGCTGTAACAATTTTTCTGGATATCTGCAAGCGCATCTATCATTGTGACAAATGGATGATACGGCATTGTATGTTCTCTACCCGGCCTCGTTTTAATATCACAAGTCTGTATGTAATATCACAGGACGCTGATCCCAGCTCTCTTCAATGCCTTCTGGACTGCCAAGGCGTGATGACCTTGCCGAGAATATCCAGCTGGTCGGCTCATGCAAGATATCTGGTGGAGCCACGGATCGTTTCAACAAGTTGAGTTATTCCGGAGAAGAATGAACTTGCTGGAGACTGCAGTGCTAATTTTACATCATGTTGATGCTAGCCAGGAAAACTGCCCTTTGCTCAGACTTTTCAGGAAAAAGTCCAATAATTATTTGAGGCAAGAAATAATTGCTGGTTTTGTTTTTATTTGGGGAAAGAAAATACAGAATCACGGAAAACATTACAGATGAAGAAGAACATCTCAGATTATTATAATCAGCCAATCAGAACTTTAATGAGTTGTTTAAGATTTTCTCTCTCTCAGGGCGCCTGGGTGGCTCAGTTAGTTAAGAGTCCGAATCTTTTTTTTTTTTTTAATATTTTATTTATTTATTTGACAGAGAGAGGGAGATCACAAGTAGGCAGAGAGAGGTGGAAGCAGGTTTCCTACTGAGCAGAGAGTCCAATGCGGGGCTCAATCCCAGGACCCTGAGATCATGACCTGAGCTGAAGGTAGATGTCCAACTTACTGAGCCCCCAGGTGCCCCAAGTATCCGAATCTTGATTTGGGCTCAGGTCATGATCTCAGGGTCGTGAGATCAAGTCCTGTGTCAATGAGCTCCGGTCTCAGTGGGGAGTCTGCCTGAGATTCTTCCTCTCTCTCTGCCCCTCCCCCTGCTCCTGCTCTTGCTCTTGCTGGCTGTCTCTTAAATAAATAAATCTTAAAAAAAAAAAAAAAAAAAAAGATTTTTCTCTTTCTCCTCCATAGAGATGACAATTCTATTCCATTAATAAGATGCTCTGTCACCCTGGCAGAAACATGAACAATCATCACCTTTGGAATTACTTTGTATTACAGCTTTGAGTAACGTGAAAACCCAATCACTTTTGCCCTTCGTGACAGACAGAAAGACTCCTCGTGGACTCATTCAGTCAACAACAGCACCTGTGCAGGTCTCAAAGAGTCAGACACGGACCCCCCCCCACATCACCCAGAAAATCAGGAGCAGAGCCGTGATCCTAAGACGTGAACTTTCACAGGTCAATCAATATACCTATTACAATTTCAACTTACATTGTAGTGACAGAAGATACTCTACACTTTATAAATTCTAAGAATATATTAAAAATAGTGTTTGAATCTACGCAGCACTGGACATCTAAAATTTCTTCTTTCATGATCTACCCCAATCAGATTCTCTCCCCCAACCGTCATGGGACGGGCGCAATGTGAGGGCCTTGGTGCCATCTTTAATCAACCCAGAAAAACCAGCTGTTCCAGAGGAGCAGCAGCACAGACACAGTCCTGAGGTGGGGACTGGCTCTGAGACTCACAATCACATGAGACCTCTCTTGAGTCACTTCGCCATCACTATCCTTTTCTTCTCATCGATACCGTAAGGGTAGCCTCCATTCGCACAGGATTTCCAGCTCCATTTGAAAAGCCTGCCGCGCTCACATTTATGACACATGCTTAGGATAAGCCCTATTTTAGTTCAGTTTTCACCAAGAAATGGAAAGTAGGACTCATGTCAAGGCCTCCCATGCTAGTGTGCACCACCACAGACAAGTGGGTGCAGGGGAAGTGGAATGCGGGTACAGCGCTCCAGCCTGAACGAGGACGGATGCCCACTGCAGGCGCAGCCACAGTAATAAGTCAGGTCTGAGCAGCAGGTGTTGTGGGCCTGCAGCCTCTCTCCCTGGGATGCAGCTTGATGATCACATTGACGACCACTAAGATCTGAAGCTGGACTGCTCGTCAAGCCCGCGTGTGTCCCACTGTGATCGGTGTTGGCGGGGATTCCCACCTCAGAGCACTCTCGGGTGGGAAACACTCATGACAGGACAGAGCTGCCATGACACCTCCTAATAGTAGATGAAATCCAGACCAACTAAATGAAGCAAACTAACGGCCTCTAAGGTTAGATGATGAGATATTCAGAATCAAGACCATTTATCTGTTCTTCAGAAGTATCCAATCTAATAATAATGACAACAAAATTCAAAAATGGGAAAAGGGGGGTACCTGGGTGGCTCAGTGGGTTAAAGCCTCTGCCTTCGGCTCAGGTCATGGTCTCAGGGTCCTGGGATTGAGCCCCACATCGGGCTCTCTGCTCAGCGGGGAGCCCACTACCCCTCCCTCTGCCTGCCTCTCTGCCTACTCATGATCTCTGTCAAATAAATAAAGAAAATCTTTTTTAAAAAATGGGAAAAGACATGAACAAACATTTCTGTAAAAGAAACTATACAGATGGCCAAGAAGCACATAAAAACATGGCCAATGTCATTAGTGATTAGGGAGATGCAAATCAAAACCACAATGAGATACCATTTCATATCCATCAGGATGGCTATAATTTTTAAAAATGGACAGTAAGTGTTGGTGAGAATTCTAATTCATATACAAATTGGCCTATGGGACTGTAAAATGGTACAGCTACCACGTTAAACACCCAAAATAACAGAAAGCGAGGACTCAAGAAGATAGACCCATGTTCACAGCGGCACTATTCCCAACAGCCAAAAGGTGCAAAGAACCCATCCATCAGTAGATGAATGTATAAACAAAATATGGTCTATATGTGCAACGGCATATGAGTCACCTACAAAAAGGGATGGATTTCTGAGGCATGCCACAGCACAGATGAGCCCGGAAAGCATCATGTGAAAGGAAATAGGTCAGACAAAAAGCACAAACACCATAAGATTCAACTTAAAGGAGGCATCCACAATAGCCAAATTCATAGAGACAGAAAGTTGAATGAATGATTGCCCCCCGTGGCAGGGAGAGACGGGGGTGGGGGGGTGGGGGCAGAAGGAGTTACTGTTTTATGGGTCCATAACTTCTACTTGCAAGGAGGAAAAGTTCTGGAAATGGACAGTTATGATAGTCCTACAACATTGCGAATATACACGATGCCACTTAACTATACGTTTAAAAATACTTTAAACGGTAGATTTTATAGTCTATATATTTTGCCACAATAGAAAAGTATTTTTAAAAAGCATCTTGCCCAAGAGGTGCACCTGAGAGTGAAGACACAAAGCAATCAGGCTAAACACAAGCATATTCCCTCTTCTAGCACCTGAAGGGGGCACAGAAGTATGAGGAAAAAAAATAAGGAAAAAAAAATAAGAAGAAAGCAGGAAATTGGTTTAATTACCTGGCAGAGCAGCTAATCCTTTGGGGGATGAAAACCTCAAGATGTCTGGCCTGTGAGAACACTGGGGAGACCTTGATGGGCCACAATAACCACCCGGCAAACACATGCAGGGTGACTGGAACAGGAAAAGCCGCCATGTTGGAACCTGCTGCATCCCCCAGAAGAGCCTCATGGAGGGCCAGTGGGGGAGCGTGGGGCTGCTAAGGGGCAGGGAGGAGGGGGTCCACAGGAAGCCCCATTAATCTACATCTTGGTTCTCATCCATGGGTGATGTCTCTACCCAGGAGACACGTAGCAAGCTCTAGAGACAAAACAGTTGGGCACAAGGGCAGGGTGGGGTGCTAGTGGCACCTAGTGGGGGGAAGCCAGCGCTGCCACCCAGCCCCGCACAGGGCCCAGGACACCCCGTGCCATGAGGTGTTTCCGGGCTCACAGGAACATCAGCGCTGAGATGGCGACACCCTGCTCCATGTGAAAAGGGGACCCTTCTCGGTGCTCATTTCTCTCAGTGAGGACAGAAAGACCGCAGTTCTCAAGACCTCTCTGCAGGCAGAGTCGCCGACCAGGAATATGCTTCTGCAAAGGTCCCTGACTTAAATATTAGCTTGATGACAAATAGAAAGTTCCCGAAGCTCAATGCCCTGTAAAAAGGAAGTGCTAAAAATGCATGAAGGGTGCTAAGCTTGCTTTTTCAAGGCAGTGCAAGAAAAATCTGTCACCTCCACATCTCTGGGAGAAGCAGAGGATGTTTTTCCCTGCCTGTTGCTCCCTCCCCCTGTGCTGACTCAATCCAGTCACGCAGAGCTGGCCCCAGGACATGCTTGTGCAAGAGCTGGCAGGAAAATGAAAGCTGGTACCAAGAGGGAAAGCCACACATTCCAAGTCAGGTACAAAGGCAGAATTTATGATTGACTGGTCAAGACAGAACTCCCTAACATCAATTAGTGGGAAATGAACCCTCCCTGGAGACCCAACAATGAGGTTTCCATCTAAGTCACCCACAACGTGCTTAAAGTTTGCATGGCCCCACAAAATGCGTCTGTTGAAATCCCAGCCCTCAATGTGCTAGTACTTGGAGATGGGACCTTTGGGCAGTGATCAGGCCATGACAGTGGAAGCCTCACAGAGGGGACTTATGAAGAAACCCCAGAGAACTCCCTCACCCCTTCTGCTACATGAGGACACAGCAAGAAAACAACCATCTAGGAACCAGGAAACTGGCTCTCACCCGGCACTGGATCTACGGGCATCTTGATCTGAAACTTCCCAGCCTCCGGGACTGTGAGAGATAAATGTCTGCAGCTTGAGCCCTGTGCCCTGTGGTAGTTCGTCACAGCAACTGAAAACACCACCTCCCGTGTTTCCGTGGCTTGTGCCCCAGGTTCTTCATCTGTACGATGGACAAAAATGGTGCCTACCTCACAGGTCGCTGGGGGAGTTCAAGGAGCTAATGATGTCGATGACCACAAATGATGCCTGGCACATCAAAAGCCCTCCATGTGTAATAATAAAATAAAGATTGTGAATACCACTTAATGCTAGAGGCAGCCGACTACACCGTTTTAGAAACAAGGAATGTGAAGCCCCGAAAAGTTGAATGCGACGCCCAAGGTCCCACAGATTATTTGCAGCCAATATTAACATGAAAATGCTGGGCAGTCAGAAACCGAACAGTCCACACCACACTCAAAGTATTCTTGCCAAGAAGGAAAAGAATATTTGAAAATCTGGGGGAAAGAAAAATTTTAACATTAAAAATATTCTTCACTTTGCATCAAAAATATTAATATTGCATGTAATAGACAAGCAGAGTTAAGTCCACAGTAATCTGAAACAATAAACTTATCAACATCAAACCAGTATCTCTAGTTTTATGGCCAAATAATAGCCTCTATTGTCAAACCTCGGAGTGAAGTGGTTGTGACACTAGAAAGTGATAAGACTAGACCAAGTTAGTCATTTGATTGTAGTGTTGGTTTCATGACTGTGACATTTACATTCAAAACCTTCAAACAGCTCATTCCCTGTATCACTTTGAAGCAAACCTACACAAAATGAATTCAATATGGTCTCATTTCATGGATTCCCTTCTTTCTGTTTACTGTTTCGTTTTTTTCAGGATCACTAGATTTACAACGAACTATTTCTTTACAGAAAAGAAAAAGATGGAGAAATCTTTAGAAACTTAACTGACAGTTTATCTTATCAACTGTACCAAAGACAGACTTTCTGGCACCCTCTAGAGGCTTTACTTGTGTGTCTACATGATCTCCACAGACTGTGTGGTCCCTCCTTGCGATGTTAATATCTTAGTAATTTAAAACGAAGCAACTCTTCACAATGCACTTTGAGCATCAAGATGAGTTAAAATAAGAGACATTTATGCTAAGAGTTTTCACTTGAAAATTCCTACTCCATTACTGGGAAGGAGAAATGATTAAACATTTTGGGGAAGGGTGGGTAAAGAGCCTTCCTCTCAATAACCCCTATAAATTTATCTTTAAAGGTGAACTGAGGGGCGCCTGGGTGGCTCAGTGGGTTGGGCTGTTGCCTTCGGCTCAGGTCATGATCTCAGGGTCCTGGGATCGAGCCCCGCATCGGGCTCTCTGCTCAGCAGGGAGCCTGCTTCCTCCTCTCTTTCTGCCTGCTTGTGATCTCTCTCTGTCAAATAAATAAATAAAACCTTTTAAAAATAAATAAATAAATAAATAAAGGCGGATTGAGTCACTGGAGATTTTATGGACTAGATATGAATTTACCGCTTTATCACAAAGTTAAAATCCATATGAACATGTTGCATGTAAGTCACCTTCCCATTCTCAACCAATCGAGAGAGACCAGAGAGAATGAAAAATACAGCCCCTGTCTTACTGCTGCTAGAGCCCACAGTCACCTTGGATGGGAAGCCACAGCCAGCCCCTCCACAACTTCCAGCAACTGGGCAAGGATCGGGAAAGAGGCTACCCCTGTGACACCCACTCGAGAAGAAGGCGAGGAGAAGGAGAACATGAGCAGTCTGGCAGCCGCCTTGTGTACTGACTTCAACAAATCTCGGTCCACCCCTAGAAGGACCAGCAGGTGAGACGCCCCTGCTGCTGGCAAGGGAGAATTGCAGGCAATAGAATGAACACAGGAGAACATCTACTATTACCTCCTCCAGGGGAGCACAGGTGATGGGAAAACCAACATGGACTTAAGATATTCTTCCTTTTTTGAGCTGGAACAAACAAGCCTAAAGTTTGTATGGAACCAGAAGAGACCCTGAATTGCTAAGAAAATGTTGAAAAAGAAAAACAAAACTGGGGAAAGGTAGGTAAAGAGGCTTTATGTTGCCTGATTTCAAGCTTTACTACAATGCTGTGATCACCAAGACAGCACGGTACTGGCACAAAATCAGACACATAGACCAGTGGAAAAGAGTAGAGAGCCCAGATATGGACCCGCAACTCTATGGTCAAATAATCTTCGACAAAGCAGGGAAAATATCTAGTGGAAAAAAGACAGCCTCTTCAATAAATGGTGCTGGGAAAATTGGACAGCTAGATGTAGAAGAATAAAACTTGACCATTCTCTTACACCATATACAAAGATAAACTCAAAATGGATAAAAGACCTCAACGGAGGCAGGAATCTATTAAAATCATAGAGAAGTACATAGGCAGTAACCTCTTCGACATCGGCCACAGCAACTTCTTTCAAGATATGTCTCCAAATGCAAAGAAAGCAAAAGCGAAATGAACTTTTGGGACTTCATCAAGATCAAAGGCTTCTGCACAGCAAAGGAAACAGTCAACAAAACAAAGAGGCAACCCACGGAATGGGAGAAGGTATTCGCAAAAGACAGTACAAAGGGCTGATATCTGAGATCTATAAAGAACTCCTCAAACTCAACACACACAATACAGATAATCACATCAAAAAATGGGCAGAAGACATGAACAGACACTTCTCCAAAGAAGGCATATAAATGGCTAACGGACACATGAAAAAATGCTCATCATCAGTAGCCATCAGTGAGATTCAAATCAAAACCAGGTTGAGATACCACCTTACACCAGTTAGAATGGCCAAAATTAACAAGACAGTTAACAACATGTGTTGGAGAGGATGTGGGAAAAAGGGGAACCCTCTTACACTGTTGGTGGGAATGCAAGTTGGTGCAGCCACTTTGGAAAACAGTGTGGAGATTCCTTAAGAAATTAAAAATAGAGCTTCCCTATGACCCTGCAATTGCACTACTGGGTATTTACCTCAAAGACACTAATGTAGTGAAAAGAAGGGCCCTCTGTACCCCAATGTTCATAGCAGCAATGGCCACAGTCACCAAACTCTGGAAAGAGCCAAGATGCCCTTCAACAGATGAATGGATAAAGAACATGCAGTCCATATACACTATGGAGTATTATGTCTCCATCAGAAAGGATGAATTCCCAGCTTTTGTATCAACATGGATGGGACTGGAGGAGATTATGTTGAGAGAAATAAGTCAAGCAGACAGAGTCAATTATCATATGTTCTCATATGGAGCATAAGGAATAACATGGAGGATGTGGGCAGATGGACAGGAGAAGTGGGTTGGGGAAAATCAGAGGGGGAGACAAACCATGGGAGACTGTGGACTCTGAGAAACAAACTGAGGGTTTTGGAGGGGAGGGGGGTGGGAGGTTGGGTGAGCCTGGAGGTGGGTATTAAGGAGGGCACGGATTGCATGGAGCACTGGGTGGTGCATAAACAATGAATCTTGGAACACTGAAAAAAATAAAATGAAATAAAAGATATTCTTCCTTTTATAAGCTACTTATTTACAGATTTCTAGAGAAATACTTAACAAATTTTTATGGAAGAGTATGAAGGTGTTTTATTATTTTTAAGAGTATATATGTTATATGTGGAGAAAAACCTATGGTAACAGTAACTAGTCTTAAATTTGATAGCTAGTCCTAAATTTGATAACTAGTCTTAAATTTGTCCTTCAAATTAAATTTTTAAACAAGAATTTAATACGATAATTGTTTTAAATTATGATATATACGAAAATTATTTTCTTTTCTATATCTCATGTGCTTTTCTTTAACAAGATATTAGCTTCGTGTTCGCTAACCTTCAAGGTGCTTGCTTTTAACCCGTGTTGGTTATCGCTCATCTTACCTTCCCTGCCGCACCCTCCAGCATTTTGTGAGGACACAAGACTCTTCTCTTTGCAGGGAAACTCTGCCATAATTGAAGTGTAAGACCGACGTAAAAGATCCCGCATTTCTCATTTCATTTGACAGTGCTATTTTCTTCTAAATTGTAAAAATCAGACTTCTTGCATTTTCATTTTTGCTAACATTATCTGGGTCCCAAAGAGAACAACTTTGGTATTTTTTCCCTACTTGTGGGAAAAGGATTCTAAGTTTGGTTAAATTATCATGTTGTGTACAAACATATAAGTTTTCCATTCTGATGACAATCCTATCATGACTGACATAGATTTTCAAGATCTGCTAGTCAGCGGGGAATGCAATGTTGAGCATTTTACAGACTTGCTTTAAGAGGAAAGAGGGGGCGGGGAAAGCAAACTTTGGAATTCATTAACCATACACTAAACCCCTATCCTATTTCTAAGTTATAATAGCAACTTTTAAGGATAAAATCCTCTCCTTCTTATGACCTCTTTGTGAGAAATTCATCATAACCCTCACAAGACACAAAAACATGGTATTAATATCAAATGTCATTGAGCCAATGACGTATAATAACATTTACTTTAGGAAATTAGCACCACAATCCCTCACCCAGATAATCTGTACTAAATCAAGATAAATCAAGTCACTAATTTTCAAAGGGAAGTATAACCCAGACACCCTTAAAGTTAGATTATGTAAAAAAAATGTATGTTCTGGTGATTAAGTAGATACTTTTAAACAAGTTTGAAAAAATTATCAAATTCCAAAGAGGTTTGCATAAGTGGAAAACAAAATATTTTTAACCTCTTACACGATTCTTGGCTTTATCTTTAATTTCGGTAATGTGGAAATAATTTTCCTATAGAACTGCTAAATCTTTACCCATTTAGAAACAAAGGTTTCCACATTGTGAAATCATTCTGACAGAAACCTAATGTTCTACTAAGTTTCCAACACTCGACAGACACTAGCTATTAGTCTATTGTTGTCTCAAGTTCTCCAGCTTCACAAATACACCCTTTACCCTGAACCCTCAAATGTCACTTCCTAAGCCCCTAAATTCACCATTGAACTTGTCCAAGGGCACTGCTTCTTGTGGCTGTTGCACTAAGAATACACAACTCAACCAAAAATCCTGAGAGCTTTGCAGAGAAAAAACATGCCAGAACACCTCAGCAACGGAATTAGTGAATTGAACAGACCTGAGTTTTACTAGAATCACTAGCACATTGAGTTTCCAATCCATGAACATTAGCAAGAAAGCAATCGAGATCATCAAAGCCAAATGCTGGCTCTCCGCCAGGTATGTTTTTGCTTCCACAATGGTCTTAAGGGAGCATACTTGATAAAAAATTGAACAGACCAAATCTTAAGGTATATGAATTCTCCATTTTTATAACAGCCATATCATGAATAGTGTTGTATAAAATATTTAACTCGGTGCTATTCCTACAAAGAAGTAGGAGACAAGATAGGCAAGAGTTTGCTATTTCTATTCCCCTGAAAGAACAGAAAGACTATGTCACGTGCATAATTATATATTTATAAATATATGGATTTGTGAATTTATTGATTGCATACATAATCTTTCAACAAGGTAACTTGGATTGCAAATGCGTTTCACAGGAAGAATCCACTTAAAAATCTAAAAGGTTAACACTTAATCACAGAGCTGAAATCAAGAGAATCATATTCCTTCAACAAACTGTGTGCATGTGGGTGTGTAAATACAAACACACACACGTTAAAATGCACATAAAGATTTAAACAAAACAGAAAGATAACATCGCATGGAAAGTAAAGCTGAGAGAAATAGTCCAAAGGCCAAATTTGGATAAAAGGTGTTCTGAAAAACATTCCGTACACTCATGAGCATTTGCTAATGCTGCGGACTGAACAAGCGTTCAAAGCCAGCACTGCTTTACTTCACACTTTTTCCATCTTAACTGGCATTGAGTTACAAACATTTTCTCAAATTTCTTACAGTGTCTCAAAGTTAACTTTGAATTATCACTATAAATCAAGCATGAAAGAAATAAGCCATACTTAACATGCTGATATTTTACCCAGAAAACTTGTTGAAATAGCTTCAAAGTTTTGATAGTTCATCCTTAGTTAATGTAAACATCTATATTCTCTGCAAACAACTTGTAAATGTTTCCTCTTCTTTTCTAATCCCTTGCTTCTTTTGTCTTTTCTTGTCTTATTGTGATATCTGTGGTCTAAGAAGTGGTGAGAGCAAATATACTTTTGTTTTTGCGATTAAAATGATACTATGAACCTAGGATTTCAGTATTACTTAAGTGAAGAATATACTTTAAGTCTGAGTTTACTACAGATTATTAATTACGACCTCATTTTGGAAACGTGCTATTTTTTAAACCAATTGAAAGTTTCGCTGGTCCCTCCTCCATCTGTTAATATTGGGAATTACAGGAATTGCTGGCTGGCTCCTCCCCTCTGCCCTCAGAACCACCCCTGCACCTTCCTGACTCTGCCCAGCACCCCGGCTTGCCCCGCCGGCAGTGTTCCCAGCATCTGTAAGCGCAGGCTTCCAGCTGAGTTCAGCCACTGGGAGGCCCTGCCAAGAGGCTGACTGGAAGGAAGGAGGGAAGAGACAGAATCTCATGCTTCCTTCCCCTCGCCTCCAGCAGCCTCTCTGACAGCGGCTGCATTCCCTCCCGTGGCTTGACGTCCGGCTGGATGGTCCTCCATCCCCCTGGAAATTCCAGGCCTTGGACCCTCCTGGCACTGCCTTCTCTCAAGGCCACTGCTTCTCAATTTCGGAACTACTGACCTTTTGGGGCCAGGTGGTTCTTTGTTACGTGGGCTGTCCTGCCCCTCATGAAATGTTCAGCAGCATCCCCGGCCCCCATCTACTAGATGCACGAGCGCCTCCCACCCAGCCATGACAACTGAAATGTCTCCAAAGATTGCTAAGTGTCTCCTGCTGGGGAAGAGGGATGGCAGGGTCCCTGGTTGAACACGATGGACCTAGGCTAATGGGACTCATGCTCCTTGAGGCTCAGTCTTTAGGTTACTTCCCTGCCTCCTTATTTGACTTCTCGACTTTTCTCTCAGCTATGTACCCATTCTCCTATATCAAATCCCCTCCGTCGTATATACGTAAGTGGTGTGTGACTGATAAAACAAACTCCTAGCGCGGAAGCATACTGAGGAATGACTATAGTATGTATTTTTATAATAGCTGGCTTGTATCTGCTTTCTTTCACTTCGCTCGTTGCCTTTTTCCCCTAATTTCTTAAAATGAACCCTTAGCTCATTAATTATCAATTATTCTTCTTTTCTAATATGTGCATTAAATGCACATACCACACTAGGCTACACTCTTTGAATTTGCTATTTGCTGTTTTAATTGACATTCAGTTACATTTTCCAAAATGTATTATTATGTCTCAAAGTCAACATTTGAAAATAATTTTGAATTATCATTATAAATCAAGCATATAAGACATAAACCATATTTAATTTGTAAAAGAAGCAGATATCAAAAGATACAGTAATAGTTTTTAAGCTGTATCACCAATATTCAAATATGTTTGTAGATCATCTCCAATGTTTAAAGTGTCTATTATTAAGCAGCTTTTATTTCATATTGCTGCCCAATCTGCAGGTGGAAAATAAAAGGTTTGGGAAGAAAAATCCTCACTTCCAATAAAAATAATTATGATTTTCTTCATCATCATTATCATCATATTCTCTTGAGAGTATCACTGATCTTTAAGACAAAGACATTAGACAATCAAATGAGAAGGACTAATGCTTTTTTGCATTTAAGAAAAGGTGCTATAGGAAAAGGCAAGAAAAATACAATTTCACATTATAAACATCAAATTAGAATAAAATGACATATAAATCCACTTAATAACTAAAAATATGGAAGCGCCAAAGAGCAGCATGTAAACTTCTGCATCTTTCTGTGTGGTGGAATCACATAAATGAATCTTGCGTATAAGAAACAAAATACTGGGGGCGCCTGGGTGGCTCAGTGGGTTAAAGGCTCTGCCTTTGGCTCGGGTCATGATCCCAGGGTCCTGCGATCGAGCCCCGCATCGGGCTCTCTGCTCAGCAGGGAGCCTGCTTCCCCCTCTCTCTCTGCCTGCCTCTCTGCCTACTTGTGATCTCTGTCAAATAAATAAATAAAATCTTAAAAAAAAAAAAAGAAAACTATCTTCTACCCAAGGTTTCTTCTTTTAAAAGTGCCTTATAGACCAGCTTAACATGTTACTTTACACACACACAGAGGCACACACAAAGGAATAGAAATTTTGGAAAAAGAGACACTCAAAAATGCCATTACATTTTTTCTGAATTGTTTTTCATTTTTTACTTGAAAAGCTACATCAATGTGTATTAATAAACATTGTATAACCGTTATTAAAAAAACTATTATTATAAATATTATCGATTTTCCTCAGTTCTCTTCCCTAAAGGATTTCTTCTCTGCCTTCTGTGTTCTCTCTCCACACCACTATGTGTATTTCTTGTAAAAGGTTGCTCGTTTGTCTCGGGATGAGCTCCCCGGAGAAAAGGTCGGGTCCAAGCAGGGCAGGATTCATTGCCATCCGAGAAACAGAAGGAATTTGTACTTCTGTTCACCTCGCATCACCAGGGTAGAGCGATGCTTCGAGAAGACAGAAGCAGCACATGTTTGGCAGTGTTCCACCACCCAGATCTCAAATAGTACAATTCCACCAGGAACCTCCTCCCACGCTTGTAACCCTGCAAAAGTGGCAAGAACTTATTTGCAGAACCCTGAGCTGAAGTCTGCAGTCCGAAAACCACTGACCGGGGCATGCGGTGTCTACATCTTTCCCAAATTATTATTTCATTAGAGCCTGGCAGTCTGCTCCATGGGAGCCGCTGCCGGGCCCTGGGCCTCCCTCCGAGCTCCTCAAACGTCCTCGGACGCCAGCAGAGATCACCAGCCCGCGGGGGCCGGAGCCAGGGCGTGCAGCGCGCCCTTCTGCAAGGTGTGAGCAGAGACGGGCCCGCTGGGAGCTTCGCCACGAGCCTGGAGGTCTCAAATTAATAACGTTTCTCGGTCTTGTCTCCGCAATGACCCGGGAAGCTTCTTCCAGGGCTCTTCAAGGCCTCCTCCCTCTTCGATGGCCTCGGCCAGCTCCAGCCACCCGGCCCCGCTCCGCGGAGCCGCCTGCCCAGCCGCCTGCGGTTTCCATGGAGACGGAGCCGCCCGGAGGGGCGCGCCAGACGGAAGCCGAGGGAGGGAGGGTGGACCCTGACCGCCCCACCGCCGACTCCTGGGGTCCTCCGGACGGACAGGGGCGCAGGCAAGGACAGCGGGGCCCGGGCAAGGACAGGGCGGCAGTACACAACAGAAAACAACCGGAGATGAGAGAAGAGAGACATTGAAAACGGGCAAGTGTCCCCGCTGTTCCCACCAAAATGAAATGTAAAAATCAGGTCTCCAAGTTTATTTTTAAAAAGAACTATATATACATACATTTGCATAGACATATATATGTGCGTGTGCATATGTATGTATATATAGGAAGAGTTTGATCTGCCTTCTCTTAACATGTGGGAATAGCATTTCCAGAAACGTTCATTTTCATGGAAATATTGAAAAACAGCAAGGCCACTTTGGAGTATGCTACGATTTCATCTAAGCGCATTATCATAATATTTATTCCCAATCATGACTCATGCCCTATTCTGGGCCATTAATGAGACTTTGACATTTTTCTTTCTTTTATACAAATTGTTCGGTTTTTATTTTATGTACCAGAATTCCGAAGCAAAATTTGTTTTCCCAATAAAAACTGTAGGCTCATGAATAACTACTAAAATTAAAGTATTTCTAAGCTGTCCAACCCTCCTTCAAAGACCCCAATATTTTTTTTCCGTGCTGTATGGAGGGCTGCTCACCAGTATCCCAGTTCTCCATGTCCTCGGGCATATGGTAGGCGAGCTTCCCTCAGCAGCGAAACTTGAGCACGGCCACACCACTCCTTCTGGCTGATAATAGGGGGCTGAGTGATAGGTGACTCAATTTTCCACTCCTGTCTCCCTACCTCTGTGATCACGGAAGAATCCACTAAGATGATGATCCCGGATCCTGGAGTGCCTCGGACCATCCAAGCCCCCACTCTCACCTTTCACCAACCCAAGCTGAAGATGTACCAACTTTTACTCTTTTTAAACTGCTGAAATTTGGCTGCTGTCTGTTAAAGCAGCATAACTGAGTTTATCCTAATGAATACACAATCTCCTTACTCAATCATAAAATTTTTAATACATTATGCTCATTTGTATGATACGCCCAGAGGATTAGGACAGATTCTTTCTTCAAGGTCAATGTCCGACAAGTTAACAGATGATTACTATAAAAGACAAAATATGAAATCGTCCGTTATGAATGAAAAGCCAAAGAGTTCACTTCGGGTTAAGGTTAAGACTAAATGGCTTAGCACAAGAAAATGGATTTAAGACAGTGACACTGAAGGGTGCATGGATGATGGCTCAGTCAGTGAAGTGAAGTGTCCAACTCTTGATTTCTGCTCAGGTCATGATCTCAGGGTCATGAGATCCAGCCCCGTGTCGGGCTCTGCACTGAGCATGGAGCCTCCTTGGGATTCTTCTTCTCCCTCTCTCTCCGCCCCACCCCCCAACTCCTGCATGCACTCTCTCTTGCTTGCTCTCTCTCTTAAAAAAACAAACAACAACAACAAAAACATAACGATGTTGAAGAATTAGGAAACCCAAAAGAAGGTCTTCTATCACAAGAAAAGTGTTGGGAGTCCGAAACATATATTAAAAGCTCAAGAACATTGATAATTATTATTTTCAATATTATTAAAGCAAGAGAACTGAAGGTCTTGTCATGCCCAACAGATTGCACACAGGTAGGTCCAGCTGAATTTGAATTGCAGGAAAATAACAAGTGTTTTTTTAGCATAAGTGTGCCCCACGCAATATCTAAGACATATTTATTATGAAAACAAAACAAAACTATTGATTACCAGCAATTCGTATTTTACTAGGCATCCTGTATTTTCACTTGGTAAATCAGGCAACTCTAACGCTAGGTACAAAGGTACATCCTGAGGATTGTGTAGGTTGTGTAAGAGGACCAGGGACAAGGCCTTAAAGTTATCAGTAAGACAATTCATAAAATGAATATTTGTTACATTTGTTTCTGGTTTTGTAAATGGAAGGAAGCAAAGATTCCCTGTTAAAATATTTTCATTTGTTAAAGTATTTTCAAAACAAATGACAATGCCCTTAGCTCCTATAAAAGCCATAAACTAAACAAAATATATTAAGGAAGAAATTTTGCAAATTTTGTATTACCTATATCTTATAGCTGTAAGCCATTATTGAATAAAAAGGTTTTTAATTTATTTTTTTTTGGTAATTTTGAGACATTCCCTCCCTTACTTCACCTTAACCATAAATCCACAACATTGGTGATAAAAAATATTTTTGTGCTGATTTGCTATTTAATAGTTAATAAATCAATTTGAATTAACAATTTCAAGATATTAGGATATCATCCAAGCCTATTAAAAGAAAACAGATCATCCTTTCCTTTACTGAAGTCTTTGAGCAGGCATTTAAAAAATGAACAGTGTTAAAAGTCAGATTTGAAAAACAGCCATTATGTTTTAGGATCATTTTAGGTTTACAGAAAATTGCAGAAATGGTAGGGAGAATCCCACATTTCCCCTATTTCCCCTATTATGAACATCTTACATGAGCATATCTGTTACAACTAATGAGCCAGTGTTGATACATTATTATTAACTAAAGCCCATACTTTATTCAGATTTACTTAATTTTTACCTAATGTCCTTTCAGGATTCCAGGATCCCATCCAGGACACCACACCAAATTTGTTCTTAACGTCTCCTTGGGCTCCTCTTGGCTCTGACCAGGTCTCAAATTTTCCCCGTTTTTGATGACCTTGAAAGTTCTAAGGAATACTGAGCTACATATTTTGTACAACATACCTCATTTGGGATTTGCCTGATATTTTTCATGTGATTAGACTGGAACTATCAGATCTGGGGAAGAAGTCACAAAAGACAATCGCCATTTTCAAACCATCACATCACGGGTATCAGATGGATTTTTTTAATTGACAATTTTTATAAACTGCTTACTTATAGTCTTAGAAACTAAATTGTATTTTAATGCCCTCAATTCAGTATTACCAGCATATCCAGTTTGAAGAAAACATTTGGACAAGACTCAGGAGCTTCAATTATATAAATCAATGACATTTTCATATGAATTCTAGCATAACTTAGAATGATCATGTCACATTTTAAAGTTCAAGAACAAAATAATCATTGAAACTTAGAAAAGAGTCTCGTGAAAATATTAGAACATTAATTTTTGTTTTCCTTTAAATCAATCAATCAATCCTATATAGCTTAAAAAAAACAAAATTATAAGCTTAGAGCTAAGCTAAACAAAACAACAAAAACAAGAACAACAAAAAACCCAGAGGAGACTGAATCAATGATGAAGATAACAGTAACTGTCTATGGCAGAAAGTGACAGACTGCATCCCACTCCCTAGGGCCAAACACACCAGCTGACAGTTCTGTAAGTTTCTCAGGGATTTAAGTTAATTCTTTCTAGCCCTGCCAACTTTAATCCAATCAGCGGTTTCCCCCATGACCCAAGAGTTGGCACATCTCCCTGAGTACTTGAAAACACAAGAGAATTTGAATCTCTTATTTGTTATTAACCTACTAAATGGTGAATGGCAGAAGGAAAAAGTATACACGTTACTTTGCAATTATTAATTAGCACCTCGATTTAATGAGATTAATGATTGGGTTTCAACTGCCATTTTTGTAGGTCAACAAAAGTTGCATGTCCGCAATTTCACATGGTTCTCAAGGATACAGCCATGTAGGCCTGGATTTCCCAGAATGACTCATAAACGAAAACCTTCTCAAGGCATGTACTGCCCTTGGGACACAAGCAGGTGAAGGTACCACTTCTCTCCTTGAATAAGATTCAAAACCAAGAGCTGAAATTATTAGCATGCTGAATGTCAACAGCCAAACATGTGAGAAAGAGATGGAATGCCTCTTCCACTGAGCTCCTGAGGAGACCAGCATCTGAACATGCACCCAGATGACACCTTTTGGTTACACACTGCCAAATTTCTCCCCAAGACTAAATTATGTCAATTACTTTCAGATGATTTATGAACCAATTCAAAAGCTAAAGGAGCAGACAGATGCAGCCAATACAATAACAAATAATTTAATCCATATTTTTGCTTAAATGGGTAACAACAATATAAAATAAACAAAATAGTCCTGTTAGTTAAGAGAAATCTCCTCAATCTAATGATACTAGTTTAATAACTTTAAGCTAATTTTCTATGTGGAGGCTTTATATTTTTCAAAGACATAATTTAACTAAAGACATAGCTAATTTAAATTAAAAGAGGATTTCATGATAGCAGAGTCCAAATGTGAGATATAAAAGTTTAGAAAAGCAAAAACTTATTTTTCTGTTAATGTTAACTCCAAGTTACAGGCATTTCCCATATGAGATGAAATAAAAGTAAGTATGCAGTCATGAAAAAAATCACTCTTGAAGTCACATAAATTGGCTTCTGATATTTTAATATGTTCATGACACATTAACATATATTCTTTATTAAGTCACAGAATTTCTAACATAGATCATTCAAGGGCTTATGCTAAGAGCACCATTTAGATAATGTTGTCATAATTTTAAAATAATTTACTTTTTTTTCAGTTGACAATGTTCCAAATCCTAGAATGTATCTTCAATTTAAATATAACAGGGAATATAATATAAATTCACCTTGAGAAAATAAATCTACTTCTGATAATCCTATATGACCACTTTTCCCATTTTTGCCTACGTTCATCAATACTTTCTCTTAAGATAATGTCTTAACAAATGAGTATCCTAAAAGTTCTCTAAATCCATCATTTCCCTGTGTTTCCTATTCTCTGCTTTCTCTAAGATGATGAATATTATTCAAGGAAAAAGTAAACTTTGCACATGTCTATTCTTTTGTTCTAGAAGTAAGTTTAATGTCCTCGTGCAACAGAATTCCTGGCATATTTATATTCCGTTTACTAGGAGATAATCTGCCTTTGAGAAACAGCCTGCTACACTTGAGAATGCCAGGAAATCACATGACAGCGGACCTGGTAGGTGAAAGCATTATATTAGATCCGCACATGGAAACGCATCAGCTCTTCCTAACTAGTCATCACTTTGGTCTCTGTCACTCGTTCAGTGATAGATGATCTATCTTCTATCTTGTCTTCCTGTTTTAACATATATCTGTGATATGATTCAATGATTACTGCATATTAAAAATTTATCCTACATAAGATATCTATTTGAAGCCAGGGAGGCATTAATCCTGGTCAGTTCCTACTTTTACCACATCAGTATAAGATGAATTTCAAAGTCTTTTTAATGACCAACCTTCAAAGAGGTTGCATGCTAATGGGGAAAGACAGGAAAATGAACTTGCAAACTGATAAGTAAATGAGAAAATTTCCAATTCTCTTACACGTTAGGAAGAAAATAAAACAGGGTATTTATCAGGTGAGAAACCTAAGGGAGGATGAGCTTTAGCGAGATGCGCAGGAGAGACAGAGAGACAGCCACCGTGGCTGCCACAAAACAAACCAATGGGAGAGGAAGTAGGTCAGGTAAGACAGGAAGGAGCTGAACTTTGATCTGTGTGTGCCATTGCCAGGGTTCGAAGCAAAGGCCAGATACAAGTGAATACAGAGGGAACTCTCAGCTGTTGTGGAGATGAACTTCATCTATTTTTCTAAAAGATTTTATTTATTTATTTGAGAGAGTGAGATGGCGAGAGAGAGCACAAGAGGGGGTGGGGAAAGGGAGAAGCAGGCTCCCTGCTGAGCAGGGAGCCTGACACGGGGCTCGACCCCAGGACCCTGGGATCACGACCTGAGCTGAAGACAGCCACCCAACGGAATGAGCCACCCAGGTACCCGTGGTGAAGAACCTCAAAGAAGCACAGGAAAGGCTGGCCAGCCAGGAGTCCGCTACAGAAATCTTGGTGAGGCGGGTGAGGGCTGGGATCCGCATTTTCAAGAGTGAAGGTGATAAGAAGTGACAGGTTCAACAAAGGTGAGGAACATCCATGTAATTTTTAAAAAATATTATTTAAAAAAGACTTTTGGAATACTGTATGCTAATCAATATGGAAATTTGTACCCAGGTATTCTGTCTAGCGTACTGTTCCGTGTGTCACATTCTATAATTTATAAATCAAAGAAAAACACTTAAAGTGAACTAAAAAAAATCTTTAAAATGCCTTAAATAATGACTCAGATCATCAGTCGGTGATTCCCATTCCCTCAGGTTCTACTGCAATATCCAACACCTCAAACCCGCCACCCCGAATCTGGGCCTTCCTGGGCATAGGGACCTTGCTGGCTTTACCCTGTGGTCGCCGGTATGGGTGGCAAGTTTGCGTCCCCACAAAATGCATATGTTGAAGCCCTACTCTTTTAATGGGATGATATTTGGAGCTGGGGATTGGGAGGCAATTAGGGTTAGATTAGGTCATGAGATGAGGTCCTCCTGAAGGGATTAGAGAGCTTAAGAGAAGAGGAAGAGAGAACGAGACACGGACCAAAAAATGCCATGTGAGGACACCGAAAGACAGGGGTCATCTACAAGCCAGAAGCGAGCTCTCCCAGGACCCGCGTTCAGTGCGCAGCGAACAAGACTGCCCCCTGCAGGCTTTTCACATAGCCAAGTCCTCCCACCGTCGCAGCAGACAAGCCATTGGACATTTTCCCTAACTTCTGTGACTGAGGGGAACACGGCACCTTCTTACATTTGGATTTAGGTAACATTTATGGCCACTGCGCATGGCCCCCTGTCCTCTGCTCAGGGCTACGGAGCAGCCCAGAGACCCGCTGCCCAAATGTTCTACCATCTTCTCCTGGGGCGGCACAAGCAGCTTCACAAATTCTGACATGACGATGGGCTCTCTAATTCCGTGCACGTCCACACGTCACAACACCTGAACGCTCACGCTGCATCTGTACTTTTTAGCTTAACGCGTGCAGGCAGCTTAGCGTCTTAACAGGCCGATGGCCAAGTTTCCCCACACGCCACCGGTACCAACGCCAAGTGCTGGGCGCCCCCCGCGTGCACCAGGATGACCCGCCTGGCCACACTGTCCTGCCTCCTAACGGATGTCCAAGCAGTCCAACCAGTGACCCCCAACTTCAGAGACACGTGAGCGGCAAACGCAGGGGTGACATCGCTCTGCCGACAGGAAAACCAGAAGTGGAAACTCTGGAATGACTCTGACAGTATACAGGCAGCTCTTGACTGTAAACCACGGGCACACGTATTGAAAACTAATCAGATACACCCAAGAGGAAAGAGAAGGATCCCTCACAGACCACAAAGCGCTTCGCTCTAAAAAGTAAGAGGAAGAAAAAGCAAGGGCATCAAACAGTGGGAGAAGCTGAAAATAACTCTGAGGTCAAAAGCATCTTCTTCGGGTCAGAGCTAAATAAAAAAATAGATAAATAAAATTTTAAAGAAAAAAAAAAAAAAAAAAAAACCCTCTAGCCACCAAATCCTGAATCCCCACATCTCAACCAGCTCCCATGACAAGTAACGGGCAAGGAACAGCATGTATATTTCAACTCAGATGACTACCACCTAAGGAGCCTCTGAGAACAAGCAAAAATGACACAACCTACTACTGGTTCTAAAATCTGTTCCATTGTTTTCAAAATTCTCAGCCACACTTTCAAAAGATAAAACGTGGGGAAGCACTTGTAATGACTAACGTGCTATGAAGCTCAAAGGACTAGCTTTGCTTCTATTTCCTCCCACACCCCGTTCAGCTCAAGATAGCACCTCGGGTCAGGCTGTCACCCTGCTCTCCCCCTGCGCTCCCCCCGCACCCCCCGCAGCTCTCTCACCTGCCATTCTGGAGGTCGAACCACTGAGAGAAAACGCATATTCGGAGGAGTCACCAGGAAGCCACATAAACGCGTAGTATTCCACCGTGAAAATGTAAAGTCTTTATGTGCAGCACTGAAAGCTCTTGAGTCTTAGTTGCAATTACAGAATACATTTTAACAGGGTTGGCACACATGTGGGGGAAGGATTTTGCAGAAATGACAGGAAATAAGGGGGTGTGGCAACCTGAGCTTGAAACCCAGGTTTGAGCAGGACTGGAGAAAATGGCTCGACCACCCAAAGGGGGGCAGATCATCTGGGCCTAGAGGAACCTGCCATTTGCTACTCTTTAAAACATATTTGCGGGGCACCTGGGTGGCTCAGTGGGTTAGAGCCTCTGCTTTCGGCTCAGGTCATGATCTCAGGTCCTGGGATCGAACTCCACATCGGGCTCTCTGCTTGGCAGGGAGCCTGCTTCCTCCTCTCTCTCTCTGCCTGCCTCTCTCTGTCAAATAAATAAATAAGATCTTAAAAAAAATAAATAAATAAAGATTTAAAACATATTTGCTTCTTCAGAATTTATACTCAGCCCAGTCTGTCCACGGATGGATTCCTCCATGCCCAGTTGGCCGGCCCATCAAAAACTCCAGTGGCCAAAACTAGTTTAAGCTTCCTGCTCCTTCTCACTGCTTAAAATTTCCACACTTCTTGTCAGGGGTTACTAACCGCTTACCCCTCTATCAGAGGTTACCAGAACCAGATGTCTCCACCATCTGTATTTGTGGGTGAAGGAGGGATGTCACCTAAGACCAAGTTCCCCCAAGGGTCAGTTTCCTCTTCCCCCAAATCCTCTTACACTCTGTTTTGTTCAGGGGTTCACATGTACAAGCTATGAGCACCCCAGGAACTTCCAACTGCTACCCCAAGAAACAAAGAATCACTAAAATTCATCATGCAACCTGCATGACTAAAATAATTTTAATAATTAAAATAATTAAAAAGCTAAATTAAGAGAGAGAGAGAGAGATCTGTGTCTGCAGTTACTACAGGCACAAGCAAAACCATCATTAGCCTCTCAGCCTGAGTCCCTAAAACTTTACTCCTCACTGAGCAACACACTCACTGAGGGGTTACCAAGTTCCCTTCGGCACTTCCTTCAAAAGTTCGGAGAACGGGGAACAAATTAAGGCTTTTTTCATAACTTTACACATGATTTCTTCCTATTGGCAGCCTACAGTTAGAGTGATAAGAATTCTCTGAAATCTTGTTCAAAGTATTTAAGGAAATATGCTCAAAAAATGGAAGCCAGCTACAGTTCACACTTCTAAAACTGTTCTGATAAAGCCTTCCAGGCGCCAGACTCGGCAGCCCACCAGGAGAAAAAATAATATTCTGGGGACATTTCTACAGACTTCAATCTCTGAGGAACAATAGGGCTTCATTTTTACTACTCTTTTAAGCAGCACATATCTGTGCAAAAAAAGAAAAAAAAATAAGAGAGAACATTTTTGGAGCCAATTTGGTATGACACAATTTTTGAAGTGGTATAAGGCAATAGCAGGAATTACTTCCAGGGATGGATAAAAGAGAAATCCTCCTCTAAGGGATACCCGATGGCATGGAATGTAGCCGTATCTTCGCAACCATTAGGGGATTAAGCATTTCATAACCACATAATGGAGGTCAGAGATTTAGTTTTACAGACAAGAAAATCTTTTGACTCCAGCCTATCAAAAAAAAAAAACCAAAAAAAAACCCCCAAAAAACAAAAAAAACCCTGATTTTGAGACACAACACAAATTTCAGGGAATCTACTTCATACGTAAATGTTTGTTATGCTGATGCTTCCCAAAGCCCTTCTGCATTTGTGATTGTCATATCACATCCACAAAAATACTGTAAGTGTTGGCTGACCTTAAGGGGCAAATGACAAAATAGGTCCAGGTATAAGGTCACAAGAGAAAGCAACTGATTCCATAATCTGGATCCCAGAATTCAGAATCCTAAGTCAGCATTCCCTCCAGAATGCCACAGTGGCCCAGTACCCAAAATGCACCAAAAGCAACTAAACAAACCCTTGTTTATGAACAGTTCTGACAATGAAAACAAGATTGGAGGGGCGCCTGGTTGGCTCAGTAGGTTAAGCCTCTGCCTTCGGCTCAGGTCATGATCTCAGGGTCCTGGGACTGAGTCCCACATTGGGTTCTCTGCTCAGCAGGGAACCTGCTTCCCCCTCTTCTCAGCTGGCCTCTCTGCCTACTTGTGACCTCTCTCTGTCAAATAAATAAAATCTTAAAAAAAAAAAAAAAGAAAGAAAAGAAAAGAAAACAAGACTGAATGTATGGTCCATCATGATTCATGGAGTAATCACTATACACCAATTAATATCCTAGGATTTGAGGATCAATGATAAAAAGACAGATGACCAGTCTGGAGTTGGGCGGAAAGACGCATGGTCCTATGTGACCAGAGAGAAAGGAACATGATGTACTTAGGGGGCACACATAGGATATGATATAGAAATATACATATAGGGAAACCTGTGTGGCCCATTCAGTTAACCATGTGCCTCTTGATTTCAGCGCAGGCCATGATCTCAGTGTCCTGGGATCAAAGCTCCGCATGGGGCTCTATGCTCAGCGGGGAGTCTGCTTCAGAACTCTCTCTTCTCCCACTGCCCCCTGCTCACTCTCTCCTTTCCCTCTCTAAAATAAATACTCTTCTTAAGAAAAGATATGTATGTATATATGTGTGTGTGTGTGTGTGTGTGTGTGTGTGTGTATATATATATCTGTGGGATCTGTGAAATAGAAAATCACATATTTGCCTAAGAAGGACATCCTAACTTACTCTTCCCAAACAGGCTGAAACACCCTTGGGCGCCGCCACCTGGAGGACGGTCATAGCACACACAGCTTCTACCCGTGAGCCCCAGGGTGGGGCAAAGAGCTGGCCTGTCACGTTTAGGTCCCTGAGCCCATACAGGCATGTAATTATGCTTCATGTGGAGGAAGCAAAGGCCAGAATTAGGGAAAAAGATAAGTCATCTTTATTGTTTAACAGTAGAAATAGTTAATAAGGTATTTGAGATTCACAAATATACTAAGTTCTTTGTTGTATAGTTGAGGTCCACGTCTCTTTTTTTAATAAGATTTTTTCTTACTTATTTTAGAGAGAAAGAGCATGTGTGTGTGCCGTGGGGGAGGGGAAGAGGTGGAGGGAGAGGCAGAGACTTTCAAGGACTCGGTGCTAAGCACTGAGCCTGACACGGGGCTCGATCTCGCAACCTTGAGCTCATGACCTGGGCTGAAACCAAAAGTCAGAGGCATAACTGACTGAGACCCCAGGCACCCGAAGATCCACAGTGTCTTAACCTGCCTTCAGAACAACCTGAAAACACAGGAGTTATCTCCCCATTATCAATATTGACACTTAATAGTAACTTACCCACTTGCTTAAAAAAAAAATAGACAAGATATGGACTCAGTCAAGTCAGGACATGACTATTAAATACTCCCTCCACCATTTGCTCCATTGCCGTATTCACTACTGGTACACACAAAGTCAGGGAGCAAGCAAATGTTCTCTTAAAGAGGACCCCTCTTCCCCCAGGAAAAAAGGAACACATTTAACTATAAGCTTCAGAATTATGTTTTTAAAATAAGAATAAAACGAGGAATAAACTGATAAAACATGGCAAAGGGTAATACAACTACCTTAGACAAATAATATAAATCAGTAAGAAATGAGACAAAAATGAATTGAGAAATATGCAGAAGATACAAAAAGATAATTTACAAAGAATTACGAGAGTATCATAAACTTATATAAGATTTAACCTCAGCCATATTCATAGAGAAGAAAATTAAATCACAGGAAAAGACAATTTTCCCCCTAACTGGAATGTGTTGCCTGGGTTTTGTCTTTTTTTTTTAATTATAATACCCAGTTGTTGAAATCACGGGGAATCTGGCACACTCCTCTCTCGCTGAAGGAAATGTAAATTATATAACCTTTCTGCAGGACAAATTGACAACATATATCAACAGCCTTGATAACATCCATGTGTATGAAGTAACCTACCAAAAATAGCCTGATGAAAACTATTTAGCTTTAATCACAGCATCATATATCCCACCAAAAAATGAAAATGCCACCAATCTCCCAAAATAGAAAGTTATTTAAGTAAATGATGTTAAGTAAAGGTATGGAAAACAGACACTAAAAATGAATGCAAATTATATGAAAAAAGCCACTTTACATGTTAAACAGTAACAAAACAGAATATGAGGAATCTTCTGAATTTAAAAATGTATATGGATTAGCATTTCTACTAAAAATAGAGTCATTTCTGTGACTTGAGATCATGCATGAACTTTAGCTTCCTTTCATCACTCCTGTATTTTCAAATTTCTAATGATCATGCATTACTTTTGAAAACAAAAAAAGAATAAAACATTATTCAAAAAAGAGAAAATATTTCACTAATACACTGCACAATTCTCAGGAAGACACCAACTTGCTAAACCAACTCAGTACATCTCTTAATTTAAAAACAGAGAAAATCAAGTTGTAGCACTGAACAGGATATATGTAATGTACACTCAAAGGATATATGTTGTTAATTTCAGCCAGGCATTCAGATAATTAATGAAATTCTTCCCAAAGCAGAAATATAATGTTCTTTCCAAAATGTAAAGGCATGCTTTTTTTTTTTTTCCTGTGTAATGGTGTAACACATAACAACAATTGTGTTTTTGATGGACAGATAATAAACAAAGAGCAAAACACTTGAAACTTTGTCATTAGCACTATGTTATTGTGTTTGTATGGGTGTATCTATGGGTATGTGTGCTGGGTATCATATTCAGTACAATTTTCTGCTTACCCTTCTTCACCTCCAGTATCATGAACACTTCCCAATTTCTTGGAAGAGATAACCCCTACCTGTGTAATGTCACTTTGGATAGAGGCGACTTACTCTTTTTATGCACCTATGGTGGCACTGAACATTATTACTCTTCTGCAACCCAACTCAATCCAAAGAGTTTGATACATACACTACAAGCCCCAAGCTCCCTGCGCCACCTTTCTCGACCTGGGTAAACATGACATGAATTCTACTGTTTCTGAAACTTTTCAGATGATGCCCATTTCACCGTTCTGCTTTTCTGGAGCTCTGCTCCGCCTCCTTATCCAGCGACCCAAAAAAACAAAAACCAAATAAAAATTTAAAAACCACAACAGAGTCAGCACCAGAGAGGACTGTGTTAGAGACAAGAGACTGGATTTTGGTTTTCTTAAATTTGGGAGACTTGGTTTGCTGCCAAAGAAGTTACTCTTCCTGGAAATTAAATTATTGCATTTCTGAAAGTAAAGACTGCTAGGTTACTCTAATGTTTGAGAGTCCAAACAAAATATTTGAGAGAGAAGAATAAAATTTATTTTAAGAAGTGAGCTTTTTTAAGGTTGAGTAGTCATGCTCGGAGTCAAATAATACACCACGTTCACTTAAAAATTCACTTTTTTCTTCTTTCCTGATGGTGTCCATTTTTGCTCCTATTAAAAGTTTAAACAATAAATACCAACCAAACTCTAATTATCTACACTGGGACGCTGTAGATAATAGCTCGCATGAATCGTTATTCATATATGGTTTGGGAAGTCGGATTATGACACTGTCCCTTTTATGCCCAATTCTCACCACTTACAAGGCCATCCAATTACTGACAAAGTCTAACGTGAAGAGTAGGGAGGGAACACGGAGAATGAATTATTTTAAAGTTGGCAATACATAAATCAGCTGACTTTCCTGGACCATACTCTCTATAAATCAACCAGACATTAGACACTCTCCTGATAATTCCGGATATAGTGTCAAAATACCATAAAATATTTAAGGAGTTCAACTTCTAAGCAAAATATGTGGAAGCTATTATATCCAGAAATCTACAACCAGAATTCTTTATAAACCATGTCATCAGTGAGGAACACTTCTTGCCTACTTCTGATATTTTTCCAGGTAAAGGGAACTTAATTCATGTGACACTCTGGCCTCTCTCCAACCCTTCACTTTCTCTGTTTCTGAAAAATAAAGGAAGCATCTTGGCTAGTTCCTTCCTTCCTCTCTCTAGAGATCTTCCTGCCTGCAGAGAGGCAAGGCTAGACTCTAGGGCTCAGAGACAGCTCTGTCCCTGTGGGGAGAGAGGATGGGAGAAGGCCAAGGTCCTGGGTTGTCATCTGGCCTCACACCCAGCTACATCTAATCAAAACTGATCATTTCACCCATAGTGGCTACTCCTTTACTTCTTTTTCTTTCAAAATACCAACTTTTTTCAGAAACCGTAAGGGTCCTGGGATGCTACTTACTGGGTTTCCTAAGGACACCCCAAATCCACATTTTGGCACATTTTATAATTTAACATAAATGTATGCCTTTTTGGTGATTTATGTTGTTTCACATTTAAAAGAAAAAAGATTACAATAAGCATTGTAAGATTACTTGAAACCTCCAAACCAAAAGAATAAGCTATATAAAACATGTATACAAAATGCATTTCCAATATACCTACTGTACCAACTTTTGAAAGACAGTTATGATCATCACAGCTACTAAGCCAAAAAAAAAAAAAATGTTATTAAGAAAACTCTAGCCCTTACCTACGCAGGATAAATGTATTAGCTAATTTCAATAATAGAATTAAATTCTACCTATTCTTCATCATCTAATGCTACAAATTAAGCATCCCACTCAGTAATACGTTATCATGTGAAAGATGTAGAAATTTTGACACTTATATTTATTTAACCAAACATAATTGGCTCACCAATTACTTTGAGCCAAAAAACAGAAAGGTCTTTTATTATAACACGTATTTTACTCTGGTAACTTATAATTGGCACTTCCCACAACAACACATAAATTTGAATATAAATAACCATATTTATTGTCAAAATGTTTTTCTGGCTTAAGATAAATTAGTCTCTTGTTACATAGGTCACATTTTGTAACAAATTCTAAGATACATCCAAATGTTATTTTTGTAAGAATTATGTTGCTAAAGATCATGCTTCTCCTTTGTAGGAGCTGGGCATGTTCAAACCCAGAGGAGCTGGCACTTTACTGAAAGTACTCAGAGGGAGGTAACAAGTGAAAATTATCATGTGTTGTCCAAAAGGTACCAGTGCACATACTTTTATTTCAAAAGTTGATTTTAATAGGGGGAGTGAATCTTCTCTTTAAGGTTTCTTTCTTTTTTGTTACAATGATATTATGATGGGATTTGTTCCCCGTTCCCAACAGAGCACATGTTTAAAATGTGATCTCATAGAAAGAGAGGTCATGTTTCTTCAACTCTCTATGACATTGTTTGTACGAATCTTGTAGAAAATTTTCTATTAATCGGGTGAATGATATAACACTAACAGAGAACATCAAGGTTTTATAATTTCTGACGCTTTGATTAGAATCTTTTTCATTTTTTTTTAAGATTTTATTTATTTATTTGAGAGAGAGAGTATAGAAAGAGAGAGAGAGCACAAGCTGGGGGAGAGGCAGAGGGAGAGGGAGAAGCAGACTCCCCAATGAGTACGGAGCCCAAAGCAGAGCTCCATCCCAAGAACCTGGGATGACCTGAGCCGAAGGCAGATGCTTCACTGACTGAGCCACCCAGGTACCCCTAGAATCTTTTTTTTTTTTAATAATGGTGGTGGGAGATATAGCTGGCTTTTCTTTTAGCTTAACTAATATATATTTTAAAGTGTAAAGGACTGGTATGCTGTAGACCAGAAAACTCAATATAGTTTATGCAAACCTACATAATAAAATAATATTACAATAGGAATAGGGAAAGAATATATCCATTTAATAGCTTTTGTTAGAGAGGGTGGAGACCTGTATAACATTTAGTAATACACAAATGAAGTATAAGTATCTTTCTTAATAAACAGATATATATCTCCTGTGTTTGCATAAATGTTTATAATTTACAAGTCACTTATGCTTTTATTTACTTTATCCTGAGATCAATCTCTTCAGATATTCTGTCCTTTCCTTTTGTACCCATTTTACAGCTGAAAAAAAAAAAAACAAACTGAGCTTAAGTCTAAGTATAACGTAAATGGTCAAGAACACAGCTAAAAACAGACACAGTTGGGATCCACCCAAAGCCAGAGCTCGCTCCACACATCTGACTGCACCTATGCAAAGCAGAATCCCAAATAACATTGCACTATAATATAAACAAGTCTCTTTATTTTAGATATGTATTTTATATATAATATAGAGTTTATACATTATACAAACACACACACACATACACATATAAATAATCTTTGTAGGTCGAAGCTCAACTTCTTCCTCTAGAAATATATTTCTGACATGAAATGACAATTAATGGAATAATAAGTTCCAATAGATGTAATTCATCTTGCACATAACTTCTCAGGAACCTCACCAAGGGATACACGTGAACATGTGTCTAAGATGAAATGCTTCTAGAAAGTACTGTTTGCAATTTGTCAAAAACTAATTGATATAGAGTATAACTTCAATATCCTAATATAGCTAAGACATTTCCTACAAATCAATTAACTGTGATATGGAGCTTGAGATCATACTTAACAGCTATATGATCAAAAGATAAACAATTGGAAGTGTCATCACTACACATTTTTGTTATGAGTCTTAACATTTTTAATGGACTAAAAAGCACAGTACGATAAAATATTTCAGTGAGTTTCCTGTGTCAGAGGCACTGTTTGTGAACATAATTAGATTCATGAAACCCAACCAGGCAACGTATTAATCAGTGGGTTAGACTGGCAGACAATGTGATAGAAGCTATTTATCTATGACACATTTAATATTTTACATTAATACAAAAAGCTGTGGCTTTGGCATATAATCAGATAAACCTGAAGCCAGCAACAAGTATCGTGAACTGTTCCCACTCAAATTAACTTTTCACCACATCCACATAATACTTATCACAAAGCCATCGAAGTCCTGAGAACACCTTTGGAATATGGATGATGAAAACCATCATGGATGCCAACAAAGAAGTTGGCTTGAAAAGGTATTTCTAACCTGTGAATCAGCCATTAAAGACCCCTTGTACCACACCTTCTGTGACAATACTGGACTTAAGAATATCTGCCTGAGTTCTCTTGGTATTCACGCTCTGAATGGTCATTCAGAAGGAACTCATTCTCTGAATTCCGTGGTCCAGTTGAAATACTCGCAACTTTGTGGCATCTTCTAAAGATAAAAATATTAAAAAAAAAAAAACAAAAACCTTTCAGGAAGAGCATACTAGCATCACTAATTCCCCACCACAGAAGTAAAAATGTTTCCACAGAGAAACAATCATAAATGACTGTCCAAACCTTCTGTGGATAGTCATGAGAAAAAGAAGAAGGAAAAAAAAAAAAATTTGGCAGTTCGCAATGCAACAGTTTCCACTTTAGTCCAACGGGTTTGTTACAACCAGATACACTGGTCCACAGAAAGTATAGCTGACTTCAGGGACAAATTGCAAAAAATGATTTTAAATGTAGCTTTACTGTTTTTGTACATAAGGAAAACCTGATCAAATTACAGAACTCACCAACAACCCCACCTAAATGTATACCATATCAAAGAGAATTTGATAAAGCACCACGGGAAGTTACAAGTTCTATAATATTTTCAGGAGAGCCCTGCATATTCAACTGTATGTCAAAACTAATGTTATATTTGAGAATACGATTAACTTCATTTTTAAGTTTAAAGATCATTATGAAAGTGACATTATCCTTAGAAATTTTTAAACAAAACTATAAATTGCCGTTTCCTACTAATTTCATTGGAATTTCATTTTCTTCCCAATGAACCATTTCCCTGGGAGAAAGTCTTGGCTTGCATTCTACTGCGGAAGATGTGGAGTTGATGGAAATATTGTAATTTGACAGTGCATGACTTTTATTACAAACAATGAAAACATTAGTGACATCTATAATGATTAGGTTGTACAACTACACAAACATTCACCAAATTAAATAACTCCTTTCCGCGAGACTATGACAATTTCATTAGAGCAACAACCTCATGTGCTTACTACAATTGCCATTCAATCAGGTAGTATCACTTTCAATCCACAATATACCATAAAACTCACATACACAACACATGTAGCTTTCTCCATGCTCTTCGGCGGTTCTCTGCACACAAACCTAAGCACGGAACAACATCTACTAGTCCTTTAAGAGTCATGTTTAAAAGTGAACAGCAGACTGAAAAAGGAAAAAAAAAAGAAAGAAAGAAAGAAAAGGAGCGTCTCCCTCACTTTGTGCTTCTTTTTGAAAGAAATTTTATATTAAAACAAAGCAGCGAGCACAACAACGTGTTCAAAGGGCTCTTGGGGAGTTTTTCTAGATGTGGATAAGGTGGAACTAACACAGTAGAACACACAGAGCTAACCACACCGTTCAGCCGGCTCCAGCCCTATGCAGCTTGCCAGTCCTTTCTGCAACGCTGAGACTTGCTAGTTGTATAATTACAGGCCTTCCCAATTTCACCATCTAACTCGGAATACAAGCGTCTTCATTCAAGTCCTGAGATCCTGTGCCCCACAGAGCAGTACGGATGCCACTTAACATTTTCCCCTGAAACATTAAACATGGATTCTGTGTGTGGCAAAGAATTTAAGGTGGTTTAAAGCATCCAGTCCCTATTTGAGGATGCCTGCTCACTCTCCCAGAATGAGCCCCCTAAATCACGCATAGGTTCATCCCTGTAATTCCACATGAGTCATATCAAACACTTCTCCCTGGGATTTTAGAAGTGGTGCAGCTTGAAAGCCTTGGAGGCCGGTAGGTGAATTACTAACTGCAAAGGAGACGGACTGGGCTACCACCGGACTCGGAGCTAGAGGGAAAGATGCACAATGAGAGAACTCTTCGTACTTTGACCACCTCCCTATTTTCATGGAAGTCGGTGCAGAAAATTGCAAGCATCTTAAATATTGGTCACATAGTTCCGAAAAGTGAAAATCTATGCATGTCGGGCCCGGCCAGCAGGCTTATAACATATCCCTTTTCTACACCAACGTATTTGCTTGATAACATTAGGCATGCATGTTAACAACACCTTTCAGGGCCAAAACAAATCAGATCAGTTCAACCAAAGCACACAAGGGGAACAAAACATCTTGGACCCACAACCTGCCCCTCTTTTCTGCACATCACACACCCTTCACTTCCCCTCCATTTACATCTCAACACAACTTTAGGCATTTTGGAAGTAGCTGTTCTTTGTTGGAAACACACACATAGACACACACACACATACACACACACACCCCCAAATCCCTAAGACTGTTTTCCTACCACAGGACCAAGGAGGCTGCACCACCTCTCCAGTGACTTAATTCCGAACGTAGTGGCTCGAACCAGCTGAGCAGCAATCGATGAAAACACATTACACACCAGAATAAGAGGAAGGTCGGCGAAAAAGAAAAACAGCTTTGCTTTCAGCCATTAATTACCGATCACCCAAATATCGCATCGCAATCTCCCACACACATGCACAAGCGTTCCAAACCTGGGTTTCAGGCGGCGCTTTCCAGAGCCTCGCTATCTATTGTCAGGACGCAGAAGCCCCCGAAACCTGTGAATCGAGCTGAAAAGGCTTCCTCTGAAACCGCTAAATATAGACCAAAGGGGCTCTGGGTCTGGCAAGCAGCGGGAGACCGAAGAAACGGCCATGGACGCATATGACTAAGTATTTCCATTTTGTTCTAGCCAAACATCGTAATGACATTGAACATAAGGGCAAAAGACTAGAGGGAAGTCCTCCCCACCCCCACCCCGTCTTCTCGGTATATTAGGGACGTCATGAAGGCAACGGGTATGTTCTTGAAGGTGGCGGGGAGCAGTATTGTTGGTGTTGCCCTATATACGCCTCCGCCGGGGGAGAGGGGTGGCGGGGAGGGGGAGCACGCCAGAAGCCACTTGCTAACCGCTCCGAGAAAGGCACTAACCCCGGTCCCCATTCCAAGCAGAGCTGTCTTCCGAGAGGGGACAGGGCGCGATCGCAGTCCTCCCCCGGCTGGCAGGAGCGCGCGGCGGCCGCCAGCCGGCCGGGAGCAGAGGACCAACCCCCAGCGGCGGCGGCGAGGAGGAGGAGGGCGAGGAGGAGGACGGCGCCGAGGAGGAGGATGCGCCTGGCCCCGGCAGCCGAGCGAAAGCAACTCACCCAACGGCGCGGCGCCCGACTGCTTCCTGGAGAACATGCACCCGCCACCGGCGACAGCTCCTCAGTCCGGGAAAAGGCGTGCGCGCCGCCGCCCGGCTTCAGGGCAAGGTCCTGACCTTGCCCAACTGCAGCATCTTCCGCTTTTGTTGTCTGAGCGCGGCCGCGGGACGGGCGATCCTGGCGGGGAGCAGGGGTGAGCGCCGCGGGGGAGAGGCGGCTCCCGACGCGAGTGCGCGGCGCCCGGCCCGGCGGCCCCTCCGAGCGCGGCGAGCGCAGCGCCCCCTGCCCGGCTCCGCGGGCTCCGCGGGCTGCACGGGCTCCGGGCTCCGGGCTCCTCCAGGCTCCTCGGGGCTCCGGGCGCCGCCGCCGCCGCCGCCGCCGCCGCCGCCCCACGCGCCCGCCGCTCCGCTCGGCCGGCTGCCGCCGCGGGCGCGAGCCTGGGGCCGCCGCGGCGCCCGGCGCCGAGCGCTCCCGTGCTGCGCCCCGCGCGTGGCCCGCGCCACCTGTGCCGCCGCCGCCGCCGCCGCCGAGGGCGAGGCTCCTCCCGCGGCGCGCGGCAGCCTCAGCCTCCACCTATGCCTCGGCGGCCGGCTCGGGCGCCCGGCTAGTGAGGCAGCGTCCGCCCCGCCGCCCAAACCTGCCCTGGGTGCCGAGCATGCCCAGTGCCGCCGCGACCGCGCGGCGCTTCGCCGTGCGCATTCCACTTCTCCTGGTTTTCGCGGCAGCAGCGGCAGCAGCAGCAGGGGAGAGGGGAGGAGGCCGCGGGCTGGGAGAGGGCCGAGCATCCTCGCGAACGCACCGCCTGGCCTCGAGATGGGTGGATGCTCGCCACCCGCAGAAAGCTGGAAGGGACCCGGGGAAGGCCTGGAACCCCGGGGAGGGAGGGGGCCGGTGCGAGGAGCTGACCGTTTATTGTGTGGGGCAGATGCCAGCCTGCAAACAAAGGGGCAAGGGTGGCGGGGGTTCTAGAACAGCCTGGGAGTGCGTTGGGGGAGGTAGGGGGCAGGCTGAGCGTGCATACCCCTGGGTGGAGGTGAGCGTTCTGAAATCCTGCAGTTCTAGAGCACGGAGGGCAGGACACCCGTCTGCGCGCTTCCCCACCAGCGCCGGCCCAGTTTTGGTCACCTCCAACACTTAGATGAGGCATGTTTTCGCAGATGGACAGACTTTCTTCTTAAACAAAATCCCTCTGGTTTTGAATCTGGAATGTGCAATGTGCGTCAACTTACTGCGAGAAGGACCTTTGTCCGCTCTGGCACTAGAGTAGATGGCCACGACAAGTTCAACTCCTCTCGCGCCCCATCTTGTGTCTTCCTACTTCTGCACCTCCTCTTCCTCCTCGTCCCCCTTTCCCAGGCTAAAATGGAAACCTGCACCTGTTCCTTTTGCACAGTTTTCCTATAGATCCTGCATTGCTCTCTCCACTTTCAGACTGGTTTCCTGATCACCGCAGGGCTTGACAGCTCATTGACCATTGAGACTTCTCTTTGCCTCTTGCTTTGAAATAAAGCAAGCAGAATCACCGTGATGAACGGTGAAAGAATTGCTAGAAAACAAGACCCATGTCAAGTGCCAAGGAAGTCCTCTGGGCCTTCACCCGTGTCCCTGTTTCAGAAATCACGACAGGGCTCTCCCCTACTGCCTTCGGAAGACTTGGGCGGGGGAGGGCAACCGTCCCGGGGGGGGGGGGGCTCTTCCTACTAATTATTAAGCCCCAGCTCACTACCCCTGACCCTGTAGATCTCAGAAGGTCTGAGATTGCGATCTCCACTCCAGCCGCCCCAGAACTGGTCCGGGAGACACAGATAAGCATGAAAGAATACAGGAAATTGTAATCAGAGGGATTTGGGGACTTATTATTGTCCCTAACAAAGTGCTTCTCTTTTGTGTCAGAAGAGATTACCCAAGAAAGTTAAATGACTTGAATATTTATCCAGGGCTATTCTCTGTTAAACTCTGATTTGAAGTAAAAGCAAAGGAAAAAAAGTTTTAGGCAGGTTAAATAGGTAGAAATAAATGCAAGGAGCAGCGTATTAAGACGGGACTTTTGACGACAGTGCAAATGTTCCTTTTTAATCTCTGAACCCCAGGACAGGGGGGTGTATATACAGGCGCCGTGTCACCTCCAGAGGTAGTGCTCTGGCCAGGCTCCAAGTTTTAAAGCCGGCTCCATATTAAAGACTCCTGAACCCTGTGAGAGAAGACACTGCAGGGCTGTTTTTCAGCAGGTGTTAAACTACATTTTTTATTTCAGTCCTCAGAAAGGCAGTTCAATTACTGTGGAGTACTTGGTACAAGACAAATTAGCAGCCTCTGTATCCATTAGGCCACATTATATTTTAAAGGATGTTCTGGGCTCACCTTACCCTCAGTCAGATTTTTTTCGGGGGTGGGGGGGGAGGGATTGGTTTTTTACCTGTCCTCTTCCTCTTCACGTCTTTTAATTCAAGAAGTCATGGTGGGGGGAGGTGTTAAGAGGAGGTTAGTTATACTTGGAAGTACGTGCATTGTTATCATCCACGGGAAATATGTATATATATATATATATATATATATATATATATATATGCCTATATAGATCTAAGAAAACAATTTTGTTAAGTTTCTTAGAGTTATTTCTTGAAATGGAATGGTGAATCCTTTCCACTAGCCGTAGTCCTTGGAAACCACCCACAGGCAGTCCCAATACACTTCCTTAGAGCGGGGGTGAGGGGGATATTTAAGAAGGGTGGTGATGCCCTGAACTACTTTGATTTGCTCTGTGCCCAACTTCACTGGAACATTTATGATTTCTATTCATCTAAAACAATTCGTAACTTAAGATACTATTAAATGCACAATTAGATAATACTGATATATAAGGTAAAATTATTATGTGTAGCGGCAGGTCTTGGAACGACTCACTGCTGCCATCTTTTGCCTCCTGCTTCTGAAAGTTCGCATACAAAGGAACATTTGGAATTCCCCAATTCACTTGGAGACCAGAAAATTATTAGCTTATTACATTCAAATTAGAGCACTCAGCACTAAATGAGAAATCTTTATTGTGTTTTTTCTGTTTATGTATCAAAAGAGTTATAGGATATAAAACTCCTATCTAAATAGTAAGCACCATATCTCTTGGTTTTTCAAATCACTTACCAAAATTTGGTCAGGCAGGCCTGACTAAAGCCACAGGGGCCAGTGACCACCAAGTGCTCACTGCACATGAGCCCTGCTCTGGGAACAGAGTAGATGGTTTTCATATGGAACTTTGATTTAATTTTTAAGCATGAAACCCCATAATTCAAAATTTTTATAAATGCACATATTCTATTTTATAGTTCAAAATATGCAAATTTTAGGAGAGTGAAATGTTTGAAAGCAATTTAAATACAGTACGATATTTTGTTGTTGAGGTTCAAATAAAAAGATAATACTTCTGTCTTTTTAAAGGGAAGTACGTATTGATAAACAAATGGAAATTTCTTAACTTGGGAAATTAACTATGTGAGTGATTGCTGTTGCTATCCAGCATTTAAATAGGGAACGTAATGACATGCTTTCAAAACTGACAAGTTTGAATTTTAAATCAAATTCATAAGAATTTCTTCAGAATTGGGGCGCCTGGGTGGCTCAGTGGGTTAAGCCTCTGCCTTTGGCTCAGGTCATGATCCCAGGGTCCTGGGATTGAGCCCCGCATCTGGTTCTCTGCTCAGCAGGGAGCCTGCTTCCTCCTCTCTCTGCCAACCTCTCTGCCTACTTGCGATCTCTGTCAAATAAATAAATAAAATCTTAAAAAAAAAATAAAAAAGAGTCTCTTATTAAAAAAAAGAGAGAATTTTTTCAGAAGTAATGTCATTGTGGAACACCCTGGTGGCTCAGTTGGTTGAGTGTCCACCTTAGGCTCAGGTCATGATTCTAGGGTCCTGGGATGGAGTCCCTCATTGGGCTTCCTGCTGAGTGGGGAGCCTGCTTCTCTCTCTGTCTGTTGCTCCCCCTGCTCCTGCTCTCTCTCTGACAAATAAATAAATAAAATCTTTTAAAAAAATTTTGAAAAGAAGTAATGTCATTGTAAACATTATATAGACGTATTTGGGGGCTAGTAAACACTATTGCTGATCATGAATTGTTATGGACAATGGTACTCTGATTTTAAAGGCTTTCAAAGTAGTTAACTGATTTGACTTAACCATTTTGGTTAAGATCAATGTGTGGGTCATTTCACGACTTGATGAGCAACTTCCCACTTTCACATGAACTGCTTTTTACTACTGGTGCCCCTCAGGACGACATTACTCATGTATTCATTCATTTATCAGCAGATGTTTGAATGCCTACTGTGGTTCAGAAACCACACAAAATTTGGAGACTCAATAGCAAACAATAGACAGAATGACAGATCCCTGTCCTTGGAGAATTTATAATTTGGGGTCATAGGATAAGAAGAAGAGGAAGCACACTGAGGAGGTAACTACACCCAAATGTTATTTCTTTCTGATTGTCTCTTTGCTTTGGGACATTGATGATTCTTCTGTTCAATTCCTTTTCCTCAATATTTTCTTATTGTTTTTTGTCTCTTCAAGGGATTTTGTTTTTCATGCCAGGACAGAGGTAGTATGGTGAGGGGATAAGCCCTCAAGGCAGGAGCAGAGCTAGGAGAAGGGCAGAGAGGGTGTTGTGAGAGCCGGAGTCCTTGGAGATACAACGGAAGCAGGAGTCAGACGGAAAGAAGGAGTCGGGCACCAGTGAGGTGTCCCGTGGAGGACTCTACTTGTTTCAAAAATCATAAGCTGGTACCAAAACAACTAAATTCAATGTAGACTGGTCAGGCATAGTGAAGGTCAAGCATTATTGACCAAAACCGGACAGTGGGTCAGAAGGCTAAGTCGACAGGCATCGACAAATGGCACATACAGAAAGAAGACATCAAACGATGGAGCTGGGCACAGAATCTTGGTAACAAATATTAGTATCAAGAAGAAGGAAACTTTATGCTATGATTTAACGTGTCGGCAATGTTTATAGACTTAATGAGCTTCTTCCAGTGAATGAAGAAACTGACTCCCCAGATTGACTGACTTGAGGCCTCTGGACAGGAATAGGAAGAAGAAACTGCAGAAAAGGAGATCCAAAGCATGGAACAGGGGAGTTCCTATCAAATGCATCCATTCTTTCTAGATCAATTCTAAGGCAGAGCTGATTTAGTATTAAATTCATCAACAAAATTTCAATTTTTACACCAAACATCTAGGTTAATGATTCTTAATGGAATCATTACTGCCTATTTAGGAAGTATTTTAGAAATGTGTGAAAAAGTATTTTTTTTAATCGTCACTAACATTTAGTGCCCACAAGCCATGCCTTCTAAACACTCTGCATTATGGGACAATCCTCCAGGAGGAAGAACTGCTCGAATCCTTCCTGACTTTCAAAGGTAACGCAGTTATCCGCTAGCATTAAGAACCTATTCAGAAGTACATAAGCCTGCAACGTTATTCCATTTTACATGTTTACAAGAAGTATTTTAGCATGGAAATGCCATGAAGATATAAATTACGGAAAGATTTAACCTTGTTTAGATCAGAAGTTGACCAACTCTTGTTCGTAAAATTCAGAGCAACATATCACCCAAAGAACACTCCCCTATTAGTCTGTTGTTAATACCATTACCATCACAATGATGCTACACACAGGCGCAAGGATAGCTTTTCTTTTTTTTCTTTTTTAAAGATTTATTTATTTATTTGACAGACAGAGATCACAAGTAGGCAGAGAGGCAGGCAGAGAGAGAGGAGGAAGCAGGCTCCCCGCTGAGCAGAGAGCCCTATGCGGGCTGGATCCCAGGACCCCAGGATCATGACCTGAGCCACCCAGGCACTCTAAGGTTGCCTTTTCTAGTCTAGTTGTGGCCAAGAAGAAAAACATAATCTTTTATTTTAAATAAATTTCCTTTATTCTTTTCTTTCTTTCTTTTTTTTTTTTTTTTTTCATTTCTTCCTTATCTTTAGGTTGGGTATATTATAGTTCTTTAAAAACCAGTTAAACCTCTTAGGATAGCAAAATGGGCAGTATATGATATCTGTTATAAAAGTGGGGCACTGTGTTTCAGTAGGTTTAAGAATGAAGCACCTAAATGATTCACTTAAGAAGATCGATAGTATATGTTATGATCACTTACACTGTAGCTCCAAGAAGAAAAACTGGTTTTATTAAGAAAAGTTTAGATCCCATCTCCCGAGTCTTTAGAATCAGGTAGACTGTAAAAAATAATAATTAATCATGTATACAAGTCTCAAAACCTGTCTACACACATAGGATGAATCCACAAATTAATGCTGATTTTTTCCCTCAGTCTTACAAACTCAGATTGAGCTTCTTCCCTTAGTTCTAAATATTTGTCCACATCACCAGCTTATTGTGCTGTTTTGCTTTAGAACTTTGATTTGGCTTTTCAGATTCATTTATCCACTACTTTCTCAATTCATTCTTCTGATTAAGCTGAAATGTTTTTGATTAAAGCCCAAATCACTGCTGATTGCCATTCCAATGTCTACCCTCCATATCTCCCTTTTGTACAAGACCCAAATTTTGTCCCAAGCTGCACGTGACCAGCTATGAAACACTTACTTCCCAGCCTCTCTTGCTGCTCTTGTGTAATCGGTCACACAAACGTGAAGGTCTGAGGAAGGCTTCAGAGAACCATTTGCTTTTGTGAAAGGGATGCTCCCCACTCCTGCTCACTCCTTCCTTCTTCCTATATTCTGAAATGCACATTGCAGGCTGGACTTGAACTTGCCGCATTGCAAATAGGAATTGCCCTTAAGAGTAAGAGCCACAGGGGTGCCTGGGTGGATCGGTCATTAAGCGTCTGCCTTCGGCTCAGGTCATGATCCTGGGGTCCTGGGATCGGGTCCCACATCGGCCTCCCTGCTCAGTTGGGAGCCTGCTTCTCATTCTCCCCTTCTCTCTGCCTACTCATGCTCTCTGTCTTTCTCTCTTACACTCTCTCTCCCCTGAATAAATAAAATATTTAAAACTAAATAAATAAATAAAATTCTTAAATTTCCTGTTTTCTTACCTATAAGGTAAGCAAAATCCTTTCTCTCAGACTTGTGAGAACTCAGAGTTGTGAGAAATCGTGAATGAATCTAGGATTTAAAAAAAAAAAAAAAATGGCACCATGCCTGGCACACAATGAGCAATTCACAACTTCTGGCTACTATTAGGAATGACATTAAAACGCCCTCTTACTTCTGTTTTCCCTCTCCTGCTATACCGAACCACTCACATTATCTGATTGCACATTTCTTATTCAGTCATCAAGACTGAGGCAATACCACATTGCCTACGAATACTTTTCGTATTCATTTTTTCCTAACAAGCACCAACAAATTACTTTCACATGCAAATAATTATATCTTACAGACTAATGATGAGAGTTGACACCGATCTTCATTTTGTACAGTGGTTTTGATTATTGTTCTCACTGAGTTTTCTGGAATTCACAGACACATAGTATCCACACCAAGTCAAGTGGCTTTCTTAGCTGTCATACCTCCTGATGGTATATTTCTTTACATGCTTTGTAAAGCATACTGTTTCATAAGTCCGCTGTTTACCCTGTATGGCTGCTCTACACAATTTATCCATTTCATTTATCTGTTGATAATAAAGTTACCAAATAACTCCTATATCCTCTGACTTTTTCGGTGTACATGGAATATGTACATGACCAGATATATTTTGTGTTTCTTACAATCACATTCATTTTATTTTCATCTTTTCAGTAGTGTCAGTGTAGAAGGACTTCTTAAGGAATCTTCCAAATAATTGAATATTATGTCTGTGTAAGTAATTGGATGATCATTTAGTTTTGCTTATTGTAAAAGTAATAAATTCTCAATCTTAAATAAATTAGAAAATGCAGAAAATGATGAAAAAATATGATCTCATCATCCAGAACATTATAATCCACAAATGCACATCCTCTTATTCAGTTAAAATTATATTTCTGTGAATTTCCCATTCCATTTTTCATGACTCCACTTCCTTTTCTAAGGTTAGATCATTCTTTATATAGCCAATTTTCCATTTTATACAGTTTGGCTCATATTACATAATTTCTCCCATGATAAATAAAGGCTTAATGAAGTTTATTTTCTCAAATTATTTGACATTATATACATCTCAATTGAAAAATAGACCAGACTCCTACTTCTGGGTAGAATGGAATAGCTTGTGGCAGCCCAATGCTTCTGTTAAAAACAATTAGGATTCTTGAACAAAAAACCAAAAATATTTCTCTAACGTATCAGAAACGTGCTGAAGCAGAAAGGACTAGAGGAGCCAAGATTCCAGACAGAAGAGGATGCGGACCTTGAACTGATGTTATGTATCTCCTCTTTCCTGGGGAACCTTTGCCAACTTGGGAAGCAGTGAAAGAGGCTGAGTTTTGACTCTTTTCCTGGGCAGAGGGCCACTGTTTGAGACACAGATGCTAGTGGAGGTCTTGTTGGTCTCATAGGGCTTCAGATTGAAGCTTGAGTAAGATACCAGTGGGAAGGGAGGAGCAGAGAACTGAACCTGATCCATGGTTGGTTTTCCTTTCAACATTTTGCTCATTTCTGAAGCTATACAGGGCTAAAAAGCTGAGCAAAAGAGCCTCTGAAAATCAGAATACAATTTTAACAGTCTTGCTATACAGAGAAGAAAAGAATTTGCATTCAGGACCTTCATGAGTAGTGGCCTTGGGAAACCCAACAGGTTTTCAGTTAAAATCCCTAGAAGCTTGTCCCCTAAGAGCGGGGGGACAGAGATGGGTGGACATTTGTCAATTACTACAGACTCAGCTCCATTCAGCTCAGTCCTTGATTGGATTAGAGATAACCAGGTCATCATGTACCTAACAAGAAAAATGAACCCTTTCAGGCAAACTTCCATAATTTTTTACTGTGCAGGGTCCAACATAAAATTTGTTATGTGGGGACAGGAACAAATGACCAACCAAAAAATATATAATAGAAACAGACCCACAGGTAATTCAGCTATTGGAATTAGCATATACTTAACATATAGAAAGCAGTAATAATAGGACCAAGAGAGTATAAAAATGTAGGAAGAGAGAGGAGAAAAGAGAGATTGGAGAAATTCACCTGAAAACTGGAATCTATGAGAAATAATCCACTGGGAATTACAGAATTTAAAAATATAACTGAAGTTAATTTTAGTAATAAGTTTCCGTTAGCCCATTATACACAAAATATTGAATTCACAGGTAACATTTTACAAAGCCAACCATATGCTGGATTATAAAGCAAGCCATAGCAAGCTTGAAATGATTGAAGTCATTCAGAATAAATTCTCAGGGAAAAGTGGAATTAAATCAGAATTGAAAAATTACAGGCGCCGGGGGGTGCTCAGTTGGGGAAGCATCTGACTCTTGGTTTCGGCTCAGGTCATGATCTCAGGGTTGTGGGACTGAGCCTTGTGGTGGACTTCCACGCTGAGTATGAAGCCTGCTTAAGATTCTCTTTCTCCCTCTGCCCCTCCCCCCTTTTCTCTCTCTCTCTCTTTCTCCATCTCTAAAACATAGTAATAATAATAAATAACAAAAAGAAATAGAAAATAGGAACTTCATATTGCTAGGAACTTAATTTATGCTATTTCAAAATAAATCGACTTAAGAAAGTTGAATTATTTTCACATAAGTGATTAACAACATATATATACATATATATAAACCTATTGCATACAATCAACACAGTTTTTAAAATATCTATAAAATCTATTGCGCCATGTACAAAATATGGGAAACACAAGTCGCAGCCATTGAACAACATCCAGTGTAAGGGTACTAACCTTGAGAGAGAGGAGGCACACAAAATTTTATGTAGATTTTCTCCCTGGGAACATTTTCTGGGATACAGTGCACTTATATAGAGTGCAAGAAAGAACAGTAGTTTAACTAGACAAAGAAGGAAGAGATTAGAGTTTGGGGTTATGAAAGTGACTGGGACTTAGGAGAGAAGGTACTGGAGAAGCAGCAGCCATGGAGAGAGAGATCAAGAAGTTTACACAGAGATCCCCTTTGGGTCTCCACCATGACGCCATAAGAAACGAGGCAGAGAATAGCTACTGGGAGACAGGGAGCTGATTAAGTCTGGAATGTCCTCAGTACTATGGAGAGTTTGGTGGTCAGGCCCAGCCAGGGTGGAGAATCTTTACGAACAAGTCAAAGATTGAGTTGAGATCTCAGAAAGGCCATCTGGATAGATTGTATAGACTGAATTGTGTTCCATCAAAATTCGTATGTTGAAATTCTAACCCTCAGTGTGATTATATTTAAAGATAGAGCCTTGAAAGAAATCATTTAGATTAAGTGAGGTCATAAGAATGGGGCCTTAATCTAACAGGACCGGTGTCCTTAGAGGAAGAAAAAGAGTCACCAGGCATGTGTGCACACAGAGCAGAGGCCATGTGAGGACACAGTGAGACAATGGCCATCTGTGAACCAAGGAGAGAGAGCTCAGAGAAACCTACCCTTCCAACACCTTGACCTTGGACTTCCAGCCTCCAGAATTATGAGGAAAAAATTTTTCTGTTGTTTAAGCTGCCCAGTCTGTGGGATTTTGTGTGGCAACCCTAGCAAACTAATACAAAAATCTAGCCACACTTTAGGGTTGATGGCTACAACCTAGAAATACAGTGAAAACAAAACAAAACAAAACTGTAATAGCTTTCTTTAAAGAAAGCCTAAAACAAGGCCTGACAGATCAATGTATTCCTTTGGTACTTTACTGTCTGCCAACATAAAACTCAATTCTTTTTGAGGAAAAATAATGTAACTATGTCTTCTTAAAATATTATCTGAAAATTTCAGAATATAATAAAAAATGCATTAGGTATTTAGCCTACTGGAGGCTAAAAACAAAGATACAACTATACCAAAATTAAAGGATGGAAAGAGATATATCATGCCAAAGGTAAGCAAAAGAATGTTGGAATGTCTATCTTAGTATCAGATTCTTAAAAAAACTTTAAAGGAAAAAGAAATTGCTGAGATAAAGGGGGACATTTCATGATGATAAAAAGAATTGGAGTAAGTGTTATGCCTTTTGTTGTAAGTTTGGTGAAAGAGGAAATTTGGAAAGGGCATAGAGAAGGAAAATCTCTTCTTATATCACTGTCATGTTATAGCGGATATAAATCCTAGGGGAAAAAAGCATATATGGAAATTGATTATAGAGAAAGTGACATCCTTAAACTGAATGGTGCCCTAGGTAAGTCAGTGTGTATCACCAACAGTAAGAGGATCCCAGGTAGGACTTTACTGGTTTAGCCAGGGAGTTCCCATAGTCTTTTCTAAGGTCACGCTTCTTAAGCTGGTTGGTGGGTAGATGCATGTTTATTACTTTATTCTTCCTAATTTATGAATAAGTTACATATAGATTTAATCTTAAAATCATTGATTATGTGTGTGGTTATGGTATCTTTATAATACCTATATATAAATGTGTAAAATACATAAGATATGAAAAAATTCATATTCATCAAAAAGAATTTTATACTGAGATACAAAACAATTAAGACAGCTTTGCAAGGCCAATATTCCCCTATCAAATTTGCTGAACCTTCTTCCCTTACCATTCGGGATAGGTTAGGATGGAGAAATGCACATGAACTGCATATTATAACAATTTTAGTGACTAGTTTGCAATATATGTCAAGATTTGGAAAAACATTCCAAACTTCATCTATGTAAAGCAAAATCTGTGAAAGCCCCCTTTTCCTTTTATTCCGCAAAGCACGGGAAACAGTTCAGCCTTTCTTTAAGAACCCAGAGTGATAATATATGTTAATGCGTTAGGATGCTACAATGGTCTCAGGAATCTCAGGAGGCCCTGCACTGAATGACCTTGGCCTCTGACCTTTTAGCCATATCCAAGCAAGAGCTTATCCCTATTGGCCTGAGTGCCTTCATTTTCATACTACATGCCTGTGTCTGCGCACACACGCACCAACAAGGCAAAATCATGATCCCTATCTCCTTTTGTAACAGAATCCCTGCACTAGTAGAGATCAGGAAGCTTCCTTAGGACTTTCCTGCCTTTCTTTTTACAGGACACAGAATAAAACGTTTTGTAAACCACTTCCACACAAAAAAAGTATGAAAGATACCGAGCAGTTTGACTTTGCTGTGAAATGGATTTGTAGGGTTGTTTCGTGCATAGACGTCAACCTGAAAAGAGGCCTCCTAGGGATTTGTGAGTGGCCTTGCCTTGTGTGATACTTATAGCTGATAAATTTAAACGAAGGCATAGAAACCATAGCATCAGGTTGGCCACACAAGGAAAGAAAGTCAAAGAACAGGAAGGTAGAGCAGGGACTCTCAAAACCTATTTCAGATCATGAACACAGTGTTCTAAAATTAACAAACTGAAATTCAGTGAAGAGAAACGTGAAATCCCTTCCTTAGGTTAAAACAATAGCATGAATAAGTTCTTGCTTGGAAGGCAGATCCTACACCGTGATCCCCTGTACAAGGGCTGCGCTCACTGCTCCTAGTGTTCATGGGACCCGTTGCTTCCTATCCCATTCGATCCATAGAGTGAAATTTCCTTCCAGTGCCTTGAAGGGGAGGTTAAGTTTCCTAACTATTGGAAGCTGCCCCTAGTGCCTTCACAGATGACCATCAGTGACTCCAGCTAATCTAATGCCCCACTTTCGTGGAAAGCTAGCTTCATCTAATTAAGCACCAGTTACAGTCTTCTGTGCCCATCAGTCCTCTGACACCACCCAGAACCCTATGTAGAGTCATCTTGTTGGTGACACTCGGGACTGCCATCCCTGGTCTACACCTAAAATCCAAGCTCACTGGTGACTTGGCTTCTCATTAATTGTACCCTCTCATAATTTAGTGTACTCTTCTGGAATTTTCAACTTAGCACAATTAAACCCTCCTATATCATTATTTTTAAACCAGTTTTAATATTATTATTAAAATTCATTAATTTATACCAATTTTTAAGAGACTTTTCAGGTTGACATGTATACATTAGGTTTTGTAATTCTCACACTTTTCAATTGATGTGATTCTGCTCCATCAAGCATAAAGTACTTTTGTTCATCAGCATTGCTGAACTACCAGTAAATAGTTACTAAATTCTTGGAAATAACTAGAAATACTTGGAAATAACTTGGAAATAGTAAATTCTTTGGGGAAAACTTCAGTTTTATCAACTTTAATAAGTAAATCAACTGTAGCTATTATACTAAAATAGGAATAATCAACCAAATTGTACTTATGCTTATTTAATTCAGTCTCCTCTATTTATTATATATTTTTTCTTTTAAAGATTATTTATTTATTTATTTATTTGACAGAGAGAGATCACAAGTAGGCAGAGAGGCAGGCAGAGAGAGAGGAAGGGAAGCAGGCTCCCTGCTGAGCAGAGAGCCTGATGTGGGACTCGATCCCAGGCCCCTGAGATCATGACCTGAGCCGAAGGCAGTGGCTTAACACACTGAGCCACCCAGGCACCCCTATTTATTATATTTTTTTAAAGATTTTATTTATTTATTTAGAGAGAGCACTAGTGAGGGTCGGGGTAGAGGGGAAAGGAAAGAGAGAATCCCAAGCAGATTCTGCCCTGAGTGTGGAGTCCACTGTGGGACTCAATGCCACAATTCTGAGATCATGACCTAAGCCTCAATCAAAACTCAGACACCCAACCAACTGAGCCATCCAGGTGCCCATAATTCAGTCCATATTGAAAAAAAAGTAATTTTCATTTAAAGCTAAAATCTTTTTTAAGCTCTCAGCAAAATTTAACAATAGGTCATTAATATGCCTTTTACTTAGAAACTTTGTATTTCTGGATAAAGTTTTGTTGGAATTTTAATTTCCTTAATTCATCAAAAAGTTTTTGACCCTAGATTTTTAAATTTTGATTCCGTGTGCCTAATATACCAAACAGTACAGTTCCTTCATCTATTTTTAGTGTGTTCACCTCTGTGTTTCTAAATAAGGCCCTCATTTACTAATTCTGGGTTTGTTCAAGTTGGCTACCACCTACCAATTGTTTGCAATGACACTAGGGTCTTGGCTGTCTCTCAACCATCCCTCTCCAATTTCACTTCCTTGGACCATTAATTCACTCATTCATTCATCAGCTCATCACAGAGTTACTAAATACCAATTCAGTGACGGGCCATGTTCTAGAAACTGAGGATATGGCAATATGAGTTCTCTCATACAAAGGGTATTTTGGAGGGAGAGAAAGACAGTTAACACAGAAATTCATTTTTCCATATGATATCACCAGTTTGTAAGTGATAAGGTCTCTGAGGAGAAATAGAGAAGGAAATGGTGCTCAAGATGAAAAGAGTCCTGCTTTTGAAGGACCATTCAGGAGACACTTCTCTTAGTAGATGACATCTGAACGCAGATTTGAATACAGTCAGAGAAAAAGTTTTGTATCAGGTTATGTGTATCTGCCTAGAAGCAGAGAGCACAGCAACAGTAAAGCCTTAAGAAAGAGGGTTCATAGTAAATATAAAGAATGGCAGGGTGGGGGGCACCTAGGTAGCTCAGTCATTAGACCTGCCTTCAGCCCAGGGTCCTGGGATCAAGACCCGCATAGGGATACCTGCTCAGCTGGAAGGCTGCTTCTCCCTCTCCCACTCCTCCTGCTTATGTTCCCTTTCTCTCTGTCTTTGTCAAATAAATAAATAAAACCTAAAAAAAAAAAAAAAAAAAAAAGAATGGCAGAGGCCCCCTGGGTGGCTCAGTAGTTAAGCATCTGACTTCAGCTCAGGTCATGATCCCTGGGTTCTGGGACTGAGCCCCACATTGGGCTCCTTGCTCAGTGGGAAGTCTGCTTCTCCCTCTCCTGCTACCCACTACCTCTTCCCCTGCTCATGCATGCTCTCTCTCTCTCTCTTTCGAATAAATAAATAAAATCTTTAAAAAAAAAAAAAAAAGAAAGAGAAAGAGAAAAGTGGCAAGAAAGCCACTGTGGCAGCAAGGGGTGAGATAAGGAACAATATTAAGTCATGGAAAGGGGGAATTCATTGAGAGGACGGGGCCACCGGTTGTCCCATGAGCTGGACGGAACAGTTAGAGGCTCCTCACATTATCCCCTCTCTTGGAATGTAAGCTTGGCCCACCATTCCCATACTAGGAAGCGTTTCAAAGATGCAGCCTGGAGAGAGGATGCTGTTACGACCATATGGACTGAATAGATAAGCAAACACAGCTACGACCTCTCCTTAAACTTTTATGATTCTGGTGAGCAAGTGTGGAGATCTACTTGTCTTGGGCCCCCGAGACAGACAGGCATCCTAAGTAAGTTCCTTTGCTTGTTAAACCTGTCATCCACCCACCTGGAGTGGCCCGCCTTTTCCTTTGGTTTTTCCCTGCCTTCCACGTATGGGGGCAAGGTTCAGATTTTACTCTTCAGCACGCCATTAGTGTCCTCATAAGAAGCAGCCAGGGAGCCAGCTCTCTTCCTGCCATATGAGAACACAGTGAGAAGACAGTCATCCATAAACCAGGAAGAGGACACTCACGAGGGACACAAATATGTTGGCACCTTGATCTTGGACTTCCAGCCTAAAGAAGTGTGAAAAATGAATGCCTATTTTTAAGCTCTCTAAACTACAATAATTTGATATCGTAGCCCAAGCTGACTAAGACAGTGGCCATATTTCATCTATTCCTTGTGTTGTAGCAGTAGATTGGACCTTAAAACTCTTCCTTCTGTGAGGAAAGAATGTAAACTAAACTGAATAAATTTTGGGCCCAAGAGCAAGAGACAGCAAAGGGCTGGAATCCTGCTGTGGGTTCGGTAAGGTGATGCTCCTTTGGGACCATACGGTATTTCCAGTCATCGTCTGGGGCTGATGGTAACGTGGGGGAAGCACTGTCACTGGGAAACAATTCTCCAAGAATCTTCACATATTTCTGCACAATCAAGGCTTTCTAAGTTACTGGTGACCTGGCTTAAAGGATGGTTGAATGGAAAACATGATTCGGAAGTTAGAGATTTTGTATTGTCCCGAGTCATTTGCTTACATTTCAAGTTAGAGACTTTCTCCTCTTCTCCCTGGAGACTTTTTAGACTCTAAAGCCAGAGTCTGTCTCTCTCTCTTTCTGGAGAGATGTGGTGGGATAGCTGCCGATATATGTTTTGAGTTTTATAACTTTGAAGTTTCTGCGTGTGCAGGTAGTATCTGCTAATACTGCGTCACCCTGGGGGCATAGGAGTCCAGCTCTAAGATAGCTTTCATTTCATTCCTTTCATTTCTTGTCAAGTTAAATAAATATAGGTATAAAAACATAACAAATTCATATGATAATTCATCTGAATTAAAATGCCTCCAAAACACCAACCTTTGAATCTTGAAGACAAATTCAATTTGGCTCATCTGGATGGACAGTGACGAGTGGTCATTGAGGACCATCTTCAAGGCTAAATACTTATGATATATTCATTGGACCTCGGGAATAGGTTGGGATTAGTCTAATAAGTTATCACTGTTCTTTCTCTTCCAGAGATCATGGGCAAAACGTACCTGGAAACATCCAGCAGATTGGAAAATGAAGTGTACAGAATGTGTAGGAATCAGTCAACATGATGACAGTCTATGACAAGTCCATGTACATTACAAGACTTTTGGGAAAGGCTTGTTTGGTATATGGTATGGACTGAATTGTGCTGTACCCCCCAGTGCCACAAATTCATATGTTGAAATCCTAAACCCAGCCCCTCCAAAGGTGGCTAAATGTGAACATAGGAGGAGGTAATTAAAGTTAAAATGAGGTCATTAAGCTGGGCCCCAGTCCAATATGACTGGTGTCCTTATAAGAAGAAGAGATTAGAACACAAACATACATAAAGGAGAGATACCATGTGAAGGCACAGAGAGAAGATGACCATCTATAAGATAGGCAGAAAGACTTCAGAAGAATACAACCTTACTGGCATCTTGGTCTCAGACATCCAGCCTCTAGAACTATGAGAAATACATATCTGTTGTTTAAGTCACCCAGTCTGTAGTAGATGGTGATGGCAGTCTTAGTAAACTAGTACAGTATATATGAGAATACATTGTACAGAGATCTATTCATGTTCTCTCCGTCATTGGTCATTAACCCCTAAAGAAAGAACATGGGATTCTGTACATGGTGCACAGCACAGTTTGGGACCACTTACACAAGGCAGGGCATCTCTGGATGATGGGAACTGCATGTGATTTTTTTTTTAAAGATTTTATTTATTTATTTGACAGAGAGAGAGAGATCACATGCAGGCAGAGAGGCAGGCAGAGAGAGAGGGAGACGCAGACTCCCCACTGTGCAGAGAGCCCGACATGGGGCTCAATCCCAGGACCCTGAGATCATGACCTGAGCCGAAGACAGTGACTTAACCCACTGAGCCACCCAGGCGCCCCTGCATGTGATTTTTTATGTAAGAATATTCCCCATACAGATTATATTGAAGCCTATCCTTCATCCAACTGAAATATTCTGATAAACCCCTGAGATTTAGAACAGATTCTGTTGGGAATCTTGCCCAAAGGGAAGTGCTTCAGTTCTGTCAAGCTGAATCTTGACTCAGTGTGTTTCCTTCTCCATTTGCAGTGAAATGCAGAATTTGCAGAGCAATGGCTCCTAGGGAGAACCCCATTAACAAATGCTATTTGGCATAACAAAGTCGAAACTGTTGGGAAAGCCAGGTAATGACGCACATGTCTTTATAATTTGGGGCACGGTAATTTCACTTTTATGTAAGAGAAAAATGGATTCATAAATCCCACAAATGGTTACATGATGTACAGAAAGTTAGAGTAATGGTGATATCCAAATAGAACTCTATAGAGGAAAACGGAGCTTTTAGCGATCAGGTAATGTGCTGAGGGAAGATAGCGAACTAAAGGAGGATCCAAATTAGAAAACAGAACGTTACCAACAACCACGGATCATACCGTAACATCATGAAACAACAGCCTGCCTAAATTCTCTAATTAGTTCTAATGGTTGCTTGTGGATTTTTCCTTTGGACTTTCTAAGTAGTCAATTGTATTGTTAACAAATAATCAGTTTGGTGTCTTCCCTTTTGAATTCGTATACATCTTTTCAAATCTCATTGCACTGAATTTCAACACTTCTAAGTTTTTGCATTAAACTATAATATTCTGTATGAGATTTTCCTATCAGATTTTGCATTGCAGGCATGCCTGGGTTGCTCCGTCGGTTAAGCATCATGACCTTCTGCTTAGGTCATGATCCCACAGTCCTGAGATCAAGCCCCACAGCAGCTCCCTGCTTGGTTGGAGAGCCTGTTTCTCCCCCTGCCTGCTGCTCCCCTTGCTTGTACTCTCTCTCTCTCTCTCTCTCTCTGTCAAATAAACAAATAAAATCTTAAAAAAAAAAAAAAAAAAGATTTGCATTACAAATCTGTAATGCAAAATGTAATTACAGGGTCACAATTTCTCCTGTCCTTTGTCATCATTTCTCTTTGTGTAGAATGTCTTTCCTCAACTTGATCTGCTCCTCCTGATTTGGTTGTCCAGGCCAATACTCCCATTTCTTTAGGATCCAGGACAAAGTTCTATTTTGTTTTTTTTCTTGGCAAAGTGCTTCTTGCTGTCTTCAGGAAAATTCTGTTTAATTTGTTAATTTTAAAAATTAAAAATGTTAACTAATATTCTCAGCCATATGCTCCATGTGTTTATGTTTGTGTTCCTAGAAACCAGAAAATTCCCTGAATGCAATAATGAACAGCCTACCTATACTTGTTGAGTGAGGGTAGAGAAGAATTGTTGTATAGTGTTGCATTACTGCCTTACACATTGTTGGGAGGAAGGGCACGATGCTCAGGGTAACTGGGTACGTAGGTGGTAGATTTTCCACTTCATGGCAAGCAGGACTTTGAAACATGACCTTGTTCTTTTGTATTGTTTTGTTTCGTTTCTCTTTAGAGCTTGAAAAATAAAACTCTTGGGTTTTCAGAGTTGAAAGAGGAACAAAAAAAGCCTATGCATTCTCTAGTAACATCCTCCTCACACTTTTTTTCTACAAAATTATTTTAAAGAAACTTCAACCTAAAAATTTTTTTAAAGATCCTATTTATTTATTTATTTATTTGTCAGAGAGAGAGCACAAACAGGGTGAGGGGCAGTAGGAGAAGCAGGCTCCTTGCTGAGTAAGGAGACCTGATCCCAGGACCCCAGGATCACAACCTGAGCCAAAGACAGACGCTTAACCCACTGGGCCACTCAGGCATCCTGAAACTTTCCTCTTTAAACCTTACTCATATCTGGGCCCATGAATAATTACAGAGCAAAGAAATACTGTTTAGACCATGGCTAAGCAGAGTGGCTGCTTATAAGACTAATAATGCCTCTAAGACGAACCTGTAGGTGAATTGGTTCTAGTGCCTTGCATTGGAAAGGGTTTTGTTTCCAGGCTACACTGAAGATCGGGCACATTGCTAACATGCCCAGAACCATTATTTTGAAGATACTGGAGTCAGGCAACTTATTGACAAAGTTCCTGTTTGTGAGCAAAGGGGAGTGTATTTATGGCATCCAAACTCAACAGTCCGCTAATGTAGGAGGAGAACTTGTGATGCTATCCCTTATCTTGGAGGCAGTATTATCCAGAAGCCTGACCCCATGTGCAGATGCAGTTTTTAACACCAATTCTCTATAATTTGGAAAACGGCTTTTGCAGTCTTCACCCATATGAAATATGACCCTCCTGCCTTGAAATATTATGAGCCGCCAGAGTAAACACCATATGGGTTACCAAGATGATTTAGGACAGAGTTGTGCTCCTATATAATCCTGGAAGTTAGATTTTTCTTTGAGCTAACAAATTTTTCCAAATGACTGTGTGAAAATTCATAGATCTGTACTCCCAAAAGTAATTTTACTGAGTGTAAATTATATCTTAATAGAAAAAAAAGAGAGTTAAATATATTTGAGAAAATATCAATATTCACAACACAGTAATAAAACTACAGCTTACCTATTCAGGGATTTTCTAATATTTACGAATGTTACTCCTAGTTTCAGTGTGTAACACATCTGCTAACTCTCCTAACCATCAAAGTCAATGGCCTCTGCCCCAACAGTGACTCCTTGTAGTGGGTAAACGGTGTCTCCTAAGCATTCGCATCATCTGGAAGTTCAGAATGAGACTTTATCTGGAAATAGTCTTTGCGCACTCTAAGCAACGAATTTAGGGTGAGGTCAGGCCGGGTTAGGGCGGGTCCTAAATTCAATGGCTGTTGCCCTTATAAGAGGAAAGGGCACCCAAACATGCACAAGGGGGAGGGCCGTGGGAAGACAGAGGGAGAGTCAGCGAGACACAGTTGCAAGCTGGGCACTGCGCGCGGCCATCAGAAGCTGGCAGAGGCAAGGAGAGATCCTTCCTTAGAGCCTTCAGAGGAAGCAAGGCCCTGCGGACATCTCGAGCCCACACTTCCAGACTCCACAATTGTGAGAGGCTACTTGCCTCTGACTTTAATTTGTCGTGGCAAAGGGAGGAAATGACTGCATCTCTCTTCGTCCCCAAAGAGCCTGGAGACAGCGACAGTCGGCTGTGGCTGCTGGTGGAAGTGATCTCCTTTGGGGACCAGGGTTTCTAAGCCTGAAGAGTCCACCGTTAAGGGGACAGAAAGCACAATTTGCAAGCCGAGACTACCCTGTTTTTACGCTTTTTTACTCCTTGGTTCCTGACACATGTTTCCTTCTTCCCAGGGACGCAGCAGTATATAAAAGCCTTTGACTTGAGTCTAGACCACGTCCTGGGAGAGTAGCACCCATCCTTGGGACCTGCCACCTCGGGGCTGGTAGTCCATCAGTCCAGCCGACCCGACCGCTCTGGGGCGATAAGCCTGGTCAATACCACGAAAATGGCCCTCTTGCCTCACCTCCTTTGCTACAAAGTGGATCCCGCTCTGTTACGTGGGATCTCAGGTGGTGACAGGGTACGACTGCCTGAGGCCCAGTGAGGATGCCCCCCCCACCAAATCACAGAAATGAACCATATATATTAGAGTGGCTTTTGCACTAATTACAATTTGCATAGAAATAATATGATTTTTACTAAACCCATTTCCAATGACCTTTGACCAAAAGGTAAGTCAGTTATATTATGACTTTCTTTTGTCTTATTATATTGTGCCTACGTTTATGTCCCCTTCTGGGACCCACTATTAGGCCAGGGTTTTATCCGGTCACTGCGCATGGAGGACACTCTACTCTCTGCGCGGGAAATGAAAACTGCTCTAATTCAAGGCAGCCAACATTCATTCAGGAGGAAGGGTGTGGGTGGGATGGGGAACCGTCCCTGTTAAAAGTTTTACCACTTTAGAACATAAAATCGGTTGCATCAGGTCTCGTCTTCTGTAGAGCCACTTGTCACAATATTTGTGGCTTGAAACAACAGGAACCCGTCACTGACCTGTTGGCGATTCCGCAGGCGAGGGGGTGAAGTAGACTCAGAGGAGGACGGCTCATCCCCTCTCCAGGCGTGAAGTCTCTGATGGAAGAAGGTAAGGCGTGGCTGGGACAATCTGAGGCTTATTCACTCAGGTTCGACCCTGGCTGTTGGCTGGCGCGGACAGCTGGGACATCTGCACGGTCCCTCCCTGTGGTTTGGGTTTCCTCACACGCTGGTGGTTGGTTCTTGAAGGGAGACTCCGGAAGAGAGACAGTGCGCATGAGCATGCGCATGCGCGGGAGCGGGGCGCGGCTGTGCTCTTGAATGACCTTGCCTCAGAAGGAAATTAGCTTCACTTCCGTGGTCTTCTTCAGTGGGGTCCGAAGAAGTGTTGCGGGAGGAGTAGACGGCTCTTGGCTCTCACCTGTGGGAGGAGTGCCTGTCCCACTTTGGAACAGCTGTGGGATAGAAACCATTTTTGTGGCCCTTTTGGAAAATCCACTGGTACCAAAGCGATGACAGAACCCACTTCAGCTTGCCTTTGCTGGGTACCTGAACTTGGACCGTTTTAAGCGCCTTTCTCGTGGGATCCTGGTAGCACCTCCATGGCAGAAATACCGCCATCCATTTTGCCGCTGCATTTAGGCAGCATCCCATGTAACGACACACTTACATAAAAGTACCCGAAGTTGCCAAGCAAGAAAATTATCCAAAGGCTCTCCAAGCCTCTTACCTAAGGCTGATAACAGGAGCCGTTGGACTTTCAGCGCTCCCCAATTCCTGTTCACACCGTAGGAGACAGGACAAAGATATTGCAAGTGTGTTTTGGATCAAACCTTACTCTTTTCTTGTTTATTTTAGATTGACATTTTTATTAAATCCAATATATGTGTGTGTGGCTGTGATTGTGTCCATGATTTTTTTTTTTTTTTGAAAGGAAGAGAGGTTGAATTAAAAATCACTGTTTTGTCAGGATTGCCATTAAACTGACTTTTTTTTTATCACTCTGATTAAAGTGTTTGTTGCCTGAGGAAAATTAGTTTTTAATTTCACATGATTATCCTAAAATGTCTTATCTAAAAAGGATATTATAAATCATTTGGGTAAACCCCATTATTTTGCATCTGAAACCTAAAGAAGAAAAGTTATTTGTCCAAGGTCAAAAGTTAGGAAGAAACCTCAGACCCAAGGTTATGCTTTAATTATAATTTATTTTTAACTAAAAAGAAAAAAAAAGATAATGCAAGTATGCTTTAAGAATACCACACCAATACTGACACATATCCCATTATTGATATAGATCTACTCTTGAATAATAGAGGTCACTTGTTGAATAAAATCTGCCATCAGCTGAAAAGATTATGCAAAAAATTAAAATTTGGTCATAATGGTAGAAGGTTATTATGAAAATAATAATAATTTGCTGTTAATAGTACAAATTTCAGCCTAAAATTTCATGCCTCCACATCATATTCAGAAACCAAAATATCACCAGAAGTTCTGTAAATAAGTGGTTTAAATTGGCTGGTCTAAATTTGCTGAAGAAAGGAAAGTGCATGGGTAAACAGATATTTCTGAATATTGGCAACAGCTTTACAGAAGCCAGTTTGTCTTGATTATCAAGCAGCAATTGCGTAGACATTTTTTCCATATCAGATATTATTTATCTTTGCAAATACCATGTTTTCTATAAGACACAGAAACTTCAAATGGTCATTTTCATTGCCCATCATTTATTTTTATTTTTTTTTAAGAATTTATTTATTCGAGAGCGAGAGAGCACAGAGGGAGGGACAGAGGAAGAGGAAGAAGCAGTTCCCCTCTGAGAGCAGGGAGCCTGACGCTCCATTTCAGGACCCTGATCATGACCTGACCCAAAGGCAGATGCTTAACCCACTGAGCCACCCAGGCACCCCATCATTGCCCATCATTTAAAAAGCAAAATAAGGGCACATCAATTAAAATTCTGAACAATAAGCAATGTACAAAACAACTAAAAATGTATATACTTCATACATACACATATGGAATAATAGTGAACATTATTGATAATTTCATCAATAGCAGTTTTGCAAGACTAACATTATTTTAAAAATTCAAAATTAATCATCTTCATGAAAATACCTTCTTTGTCTTATTTATTTATTCCAATTTTCTTGAGATGTCAACAAATAAAAATTGTATGTATTTAAGTAAATGCTGATGTAGGTTTATGAATACTACTGTATCAGCATGTGTGAAAGTCTCATTAATAAGATAATCAGCACATAGTTAGAATGTGTAGATGGCTACTAGATATAGTCTTGATGTTGTGTGATCCATAAAAGGGAAAATTCACAACTTTGGTTTATGTATAATGACCCAAAACTTCTTAGGTTTTGTAATGAACTGAACTGTGACCTCCTCATACATATGTTGAGGCCCTAACCTCCCATGTGATAGTAATTAGAGATAGGGTCTCAGGGAGGTAATTAAGGTTAGATGACATCATGAGTGAGGGTCTTGAACTGATGGGATCCATGTCCTTATAAGAGGAGGACACACTAGAGTTCTCTCCATCTCTCTCTCTCTCTCTCTCTCTCTCACAGGTGCACACCCACATGTGACCAACAGAAAGGCCAGGAGAGGTCACAGCAAGAAGGCAGCTGTCTATATGTCGGTAAAAGAGCTCTCACCAGAAACCAAAGTCTCCGAACCATGATCTGGGACTCCCAGTCTCCGGAATTGAAGAAACTATGTTTCTGTTGTTTAAGCACCCAAACTCTGGGATTTTGTTATGGCAGCCAGAGCAGAAAATATAGATTTCTTCCAGACCAATCAGAATAAGTGAGCAATTGGACGAATAATCTCTCACTTATGGGGCAAGTATCAGTCCCCGTTCTTCAAGCATAATTTTCTCATACTTAGAATTCATGAATTCCATTCCTATATTATGTAACAATAACTGGGAAGATATGAATTGAGTTTTGAAGTAGGAAAATAGAGTCAAAGTGGGTGGTGAACAGAAATGGAGTTGTGTAGAACACCATGAGAGAGACGAAGCTGAGTTAAAAGCATCAGTGACTTGGATTTGCATTTTCAACTAACAGGTAAGTGAAAGGATTTAAAAGAGGGAATCATTTGAAAACCTGCCCATTGTTGCTGAAAATTTAACTTGAATGGGATCCTTATATAATTTGTTTATTGACCTGCTGTCTGATGTGGTGAATTTATTAACATAGTAATGCACCTTAACTAACTCCTCACCTGTAGTCTAACCCTTGCTAGTTCCAAGGATTCCTTGTCCTCAGCAGACAATACTCGCCAAGTGGGGCTTGGCAGCCGCTGACAGACAAGCTCCGAGGTGAGGTGAGGCGGGCTGTCCTTCCCTCAGCCTTTGCCGTGCTATGGCTTCTCTGGAGCTAATGGATTCTGATGTTATTCCACAGCCGATGGGCAGGCTGGTCTTTCTCAGCCAGCGAAGCGTGTGAGCAGGAATGGATTGTGGCAGGAGAAAGAAAACAGGGGCATCATTGTTGACTAATACCAAACACACAGGTAGCTTAAAAGAATAAGAAAGTCTTCAATGTCACAAAATTGTTATTTTCACTGAAATGAGGAATAAGGGAAATTTGAAGTTGAGATATTGTTTAGGTGACTAAAGTTAGGAATTGTGCTTTTAACTTAATATTTAAAAAAAAATCACAAACTATAAATGCCAGGCCTGTAAGTCTATTTTGGGTGTAAAGAAACATCAGATAAACACATTTGTTGTTAATGGATATGACTCTATTTATAATTAAATTCCATTGACGACTCTTCTATTCCTGTGGTCTCATAAGACAGCCCATTACACCCACGGGTACCACTCCCCCACACATGGTGTACACACTCAGACATTGTTTGTGTGCAGTAAGTAATAACAGAATTACCGTAGGATCTAGCAACTAAATCCAGAGGCCTAAGACTCTAGGAAAGGAGACCCACTCTTGGGTATCCAAGAGAAATGAAACTACGTATCTACACAAAAACCTGTATAGAAATATTCACAACAGCATTTGTCATAATAATTTAAACAGTGGAAATAGCCAATGCCCATCAAGTGACAAACAAAATGTAGTCTACATAGACAACAGAATAGTATTCAGCAATAGAGGGAGTGAAGTGCAACAAGCCCGTCGTGAAAGACCACATGTTGTATGATACCATTTATTTAAAAAGGAAAAAATGGACAAATCCAGAAAGAAAAATGTAAACTAGTGGCTGCTTGAAGTGGGAACTTGGGTGTAGGGAAGGGCAATGCAAAGGGACTGCTACAACGGTTTTTTGTTTTTTTTTTTTTTTTGAGGTGATGAAATTTTTGTTAAATATTGAAAACCATTGAATTGTATACTTTAATGGGTATATCTTACAGTTGGTCAATTATAGCTCAATAAAGCTACAAAAATAGGTTAAGGGCGCCTGAATGGATGTATCCGTTAAGCACCCAACTCTTGATTTTGGCTCAGGTCATGACCTCAGAGTCTTGGGATCGAGCCCCCTATGGGGTTCCGAGCTCTGTGAGAAATCTGCTAGAGATTCTTTCTCTCCACACTTCGCCCGCACTTCCTCTCTAAAATAAATAAATAAATCTTAAAAAATACATGTAGTATAACCCCCTGGCCGCACAAGTACACCTCAGTGGCCCTGTAGGAAAACAGGATTGGTATCTACTCCCTTATATTAACCCTTCTTTTCTATGTCTGCATTTCCCAAAGAGCGGCTTCTTCCCAGTGAATATTCATAAGATAGAGATCCACATCCTCCCAAGTGCAGCCTTTTTTTCTTTTTTAATTTTAAGAATTGTTTTTTATTATGTTCTGTTAGTCACCATACAGAATTTCAGTTTTTGTTGTAGTGTTCCGTGATTCATTGTTTGTGCACCACACCCAGGGCTCCGTGCAATCCGTGCCCTCTCCTCTATCCTCCCATCCCCCGGCTACCTTCCCTTCTAAAACCTTCGGTTGGTTTCCCGGAGCCCATAGTCTCTCATGGTTCCCCTCCCACTCAGATTCCCCCCCTCCATTTTTCCCTTCCTTTTCCTAATGTCCTCCATGCTATTCCTTATGATCCACGAATAAGTGAAACCGTAAGGTAATTGACTTTCTCTACTTGACTTATTTCATTTAGCATCATGACCTCCAGGCCCATCGATGAGTGCAGCCTGGGCCAGGGCTCGAGCTGTTTCCCCAAGGACAACACCCTCTCCCCCGAGAGAGGCAGTACGAATTTCTAACACAGGTCTCTAAGTAACAGAATGAAAGGGAGCACAGAAAGAAGCTATGTTGCAAAATTGGAAACCATTGTGGCTTTCTATCAACAATTATAATGATGGAATTACTTACTGAAATTTCAAAATTATTTCTGTAAGCTACGATTGCACTATGCTTAATGATTCTCCTGAACCAATGGGAGAGCAAATGGACCACTTATAATTAAAAGAAAAATCCTGTCCCCATGTCGGGGGATGTTTATGTTGAAATTGAAAGTGTCACAGCACACTTTTAGGAATTTAATATGGCAATTAAATTATATTTTGTGTTTCTTCTGTAACAGGTGCTATTTAAAGCAAACAACATGCATTAATATTCAGTAATTCAAGGAAAAATTAAATTATTTGCTTCATTGGCATAAGGAGAAATTATCTTGTGACTTTGTTACTATTTATAAAGATAGCTCACAGTTTTAATACAAATAAAAAGTTGGCAACTGGAAAGTAACTTTAGAAAAGATCTGCCTGTGTGTGCACATATGGATGTGTGTTTTATTTATTTTTTTAGAAAGATTTTTATTCATTTATTTGGCGGGGGGAATACAAGCCGGGGGAGGGGCAGAGGGAGAAGCAGACTCCCTCCTGAGCAGGCAGCCGGTTGGGAGACCCAATCCCGGGACTCCAGGATCATGACCTGAATAGATCTAGATGTCTTATCCACTAAGCCACGCAGGCCCGTGTGTATGTGTTTTAAATAATGGAGAAATTAAACGAGTTTCGTTTTGGAGACCAGAAAGCCTCAGGGTCACTGGAACCATTAAGCAAATGTTGAAACAAATACAAATGCCTGTTTTCTTAGATCCATTTTGTCAGGATCTTTCTTTTTAAACCTGAAATAAACTAGAACGAACTAGTCTAAGAAATGACAGATGTTCCAATTCTCAATGAGCCTTTTAACACCTGTGGTTAACAAAGTTATTCAAACTGAACGTAACATTCCTGATTTTTGTAATACTTCATCTAACTTCCCTGTTTCTGTGAGGCGTAGATTAAATTACACAAATAAATAGGCTTCACAATAGAGACTTCAAATATTACCTTTAATTCTACTATTCCCCAGGCCAAAATCTGGACTCAACTACGTAGACCTGATGCATGACCACAACTTAGTAAAAAATTTTTGCTGGAGTTTAGTGTCCTCATTTTTTAGAGAATAACAGTAGTATTACGTCATCATATCATGCTAGGAGGATCCCATGACTGGAATGCTTTAAACAGTGCGTCATGTTAAGTGCACGTTAAGTTGTACAAAAATTATCAGTATCGTTCTTGAGTCATTTTCAAGGAATGATTTACCAGATCCTAAGGTGTTTATCACCTTTTATATGCCGACCATATAAATTAGCTTGGGAATAAAGATTTCCAGATGACCAAAACTTGGTGAAAATCTGGAAGATCATATTTTGCATTCATATATTTGAACTTGATGTAAAAGTGAGAATTAGATCACATTTAATGATTTAAAAATTATTGTGTAAGGAAATTTTTTTTTAATGGACTTAAGTATACTTTGCATTAGTTGAAAAAAATTCAACCCGGAGAAGAAAAGCTGCTGAATTCTGGTATCATCTGATCTTACCATGGCATAATATAAATTACCATGGAAGGAAACACAATCAACAGGAACACTTAGAACAAATCATAAACGAGTTAGTATTGTCCTTTTGCTCTCAATTCTATAGCAAATATGATTACTAAAAGCAAAGGAAATGTTTGACACAGACTTTTGTTATTAACATGGATACTAAACCAAGGTTTATAAAACTACGACAGGTTTTAGATAGATTTTTTTTTCACATGAAATTTATTTTTGGGTTTTATGCAATTTTATGCTTCTAATATACTTTGATAAAATAGTCACAATAACTAAAAATGAGCATTAAGTGATACAGTACCTTTTGGAAGAGGTTTCTGCAACCTTTAATACCAGTGAACAATGAATGATAAAAATATACACCTATAATAATGCCCACTGGGTCACTAGCAAGGTACAAGTTTATTTTGATAAATAAAATTTTAATATCCACATGGTAATTGTTATAAATCCATATTTAAAGTTAGTTCATTACGATAGAGATGATAGTTTTCAGATATCATTATGCTAGGGTTTTTTGGCAGAAATATGTCTGACTCCCCCTTATCTTTAATACCTGATTAGGAAACATTCACCTGAGGGTCGTTTTTTTCCTTTGTACGAGCTTCCCGCGCTGATTGAAGCCCCTGTCCTTTTGAAATCCTTGGTGAAGAGCTCATCATTTGAACCAAGGTGGTTGTGTAGGTTGCAAAAACCTAATGAATGGGTCAGCAGTGAGAATCACAGGTTGCCAAGTGGTAGAAAGTTTGTAGGAAAACGTGCTGGTAGCGTCAGTTAGGAAGGGTGTTGTTTTGGCTTAGGCCCATTGCTTGTGTTGTGTTAAGGCCCCTTTATCCCCAGTTCTTCGTTTTCAGATGGAAAAACAACAACAACAACAACAACAGAGGCCTAGAGAAGGATGGAATTTTCCCAGAGACAAGGAGGTACTTAGGAGCACCTGCGTGGTTCAGGCAGTGTCCACCTTAGGTTCAAGTCATGATCCCAGGTCTTGGGATACAGCTCAGCAGGGAGCCTGCTTCTCCCTCTGCCCCAGCTTCTCCGCCCCTGCTCATGCTCTCTCTCTCTCTCTCTCTCTCTCTCAAATAAATAAAAGCTTCTAAACATTTTTTTGAAAAAGAAGGTATTTAGTGAGAGTTCTTTGGGTCCTGCTCCAATGTAGTGTCTTTTCGCTACAGCATCTTATAAAAACCTAAGGCCTATGATTCGAATAAATCCTGGAGAAGTACAGGGAGGTCAAACCACTAGCTGCTTTAGTTCCTCGTAGGGGAAACAGGATTGAGGCAAAGGGAATTAATGTGACATTAATTTTTATATTACATGTATATTATAAATTATACCTACTTTTATATTGTAATACATCATAAGTTATGTAAATTTAATGCATTCTACAAGATGTTAAAATAAGTATATTATATATTACAATATATAATATATTATATATTATATACAATTATAAATTTTATGTTACATTATAAAATAATTATAAAATTATATTACATTATATTATAAAATATGAGGGATCTGAACAGAATAAAGACTTCTTGAGTAGCATGCAAAAAGATGCATAGAACGGATAAACATTGGTGATCCAATAAATCAAGACCTTCATGTGTATGCAGATTAGCATGGAATGGAACCAAACTGAATTGCTGAATCAAATAATTTCGTTTTAATCTTACAGGTTTTTCACATGGCTAAAAAATTAAAAATAGTTTTTAAAAAGATTCCTTTATTTGTTATTTATAGCCTACATTTTTCCAAAAACAATTGATTGCAGAAACGTAAGAGTACCTCCAGTTAGTGATACAGAGCATAAAAACCCAGGGAGGAATGCTGGGATTCGGAGATGGAATGCAATGACATTAAGCACGGTACCATATGCTTGAGAGGACTCTAGCCAGACTGTTTGGGTGCAAATCTTGTCACCGGCTATGAGCAGCATGAAGCGGGACACATTTAAGCTATCTTCACCTCAGAAAAGGAGGCTAATAATAGCAACTCTCTCAGAGGGGCTTGTGAGGACGAAATGAATCTCTACACACATACATTCACAGACTTACACCCATCTACACAGCCATTTGCCCCCCCTTTCTCTTCCTTCATTAAGTTTTTAATTTTAACTCCGGTAGAGTTAACATACCGTGTTATACTGGCTCAGGGGACGATACAGGGGTTCCACGCTCCCACGCGTCCCCCGGCGCAGGCCTCCTTCGTCCCATCACCTGGCCCCGCACTTGCTCCCCCCCTGGTAACCATCAGCGTGTTCTCTAGAGTTAAGAGTCTGTTTCTTGGTTTCTCTCTCTCTCTTTTCTCCTTTTTCTCACTTGTTTTCCTCCTTAAATTCCACCTATGAGTGAAACCATATGGAATTGGTCTTTCTCTGACTTGTTTTGTTTTTCTCTAGCTCCATCCATGGAGTTGCAAATGGCAGGATTTCTTTCTTTTTTTATGGCTGAATAATAGTCCATTCCAATATTCCATTATATATATTATACATATAAAATATATACCTTTATTAAATCTTTATTCATCTATCAATAGACACACTTCCATAATTAGGCTATTGTAAATAATTCTGCAGCAAACATATTAAAGCATGTAACCCTTTAAATTAGTGGTTTTGTATTTGGGGGGTAAATACCTAACAGTGTGATTACTGGATTGTAGGGTAGCTCTATTTTTAACTTTTTGAGGAAACTCCATATCGTTTCCCACAGTGGCTGCACCCATCTGCATTCCCACCAACAGTGCACAAGGGTTCCTGTTCTCCACATCCTCACTAACACTGGCTTCTTGACACACACCCACATTTTATAGTGTTTATGGCCATCCTGAAAATGCACCTGGTGTTACTTTGCTAGGGATGCCATGCCAAAATAGCACAATCTGAGGGACTTAGACTAACAAGTTTATTCCTCACAGTTTGGGAGACTGGAAGTCTAGGACCAAGGTGTCAACCAGTTAGGTTTCTCCTGCCGCTCTCTCCTTATTTGTGGATGGCTTCCTTCTCCCTGTGCCCCGACATCCTGTTCCTCTGTTCGTGCACATCCCCAAGTATCTCTTCTTTTTTTTTTATAAGGACACCAGTTGCATAGGATTAGGGCCTCATCTTATTGGCCTCGTTGTAGCTTAATTACTTTTCTAAAGGTGCTGTCTCCAAACACGTGACATTTTAAGTTCTGGGAATTCAAAATTCAACGTGAATTTTGTCAGGACACAATTTAGCCCATAACAAACCACTTGGATTTCCTGCTTTGTGGAGCATCATTGGTCAAAGGCCCAAGCAGCTGCACTCTGAAATCCAAAATGCATTCACTCCGAGGCTATACTTCCCACATGGGGCTCCTCCTGGCAGGGATGCTGAAGGCCATCATTTCAAGACTACATTTCCTAGTACAGGCTTGGCATAGTCTAAGTCCTCGGTCCCTCTTTTCCTCCCTCCCTGCCTTCCTCCTCCTTTGCATCCTGGCTTCCTGCGTTCCTTCAGAGGGGCCAGTCCACTCTCTAAGAACTCTCCCAGCCAGATCCAGGTCTCTTGTTATGTTCCTACATAGGTGTTCCCCCCCCCCCCTTAAATCTCCTACATATCTAATCCCATTCTGTCTCCTGCCTCTCAGAGGGTCTAGACTAATTCATTGCATAAAAAGATGCGTGACCCATGGTACCCCTGCTGCCTTTGGCAGAGACTCAGAGCTGGGGATGGACATAGGAAAGCCAGAGGAAAATAGGGAGAGGCTGATTGGAGGTGTGGGCATGGTGTAGCTGGAGGCTAGCTAACTAGAAATGATTGACTCTGAGTTGGAAATGGAAGGAAACAGTAGGGAAACTGGCAGATATTAAACACACCCTGAATGTTCTAAGTGCTTCAGAGGGGAATGGCTTGGCTTCCTGGTCTGCTAGCTGCAGAGATTGTGGGTCCGAGTACTAGTGTTATATAGGGAACAGTCACTGTCTCTTGGTATAACCCAATATTCATTTGTATATTCAAATCTCAGCCCTCCCCTTAAGGTTACTCTCTTCAGCTTGCAAGCAGCTGACCAGTTCAGGGAAGGCTAGAGATCTAGATCTTTACTGCTTGTGGGCTGTCCAGTTGTCTCACTAGTCAACTGTATCTTGAGATTTGCTTGATCTTTTTGCTGTTACACCATCGTGGTGATCACCTGTTGAGAGAGGAACCACACAGAAGAACTTAAGATTCTGGGATAGAATGCAACAGATCAGCATCAGAACCACTATGACAAAAATATTGTGGAAGACGCCGAGATGCCCTTCAACAGATGAAAAGAAAAAGAAGATGTGGCTCATATATACAATGGAATACTACCCATGAGAAAGAATGAATACCCAACTTTTACATCAATATGGATGGGACTGGAGGAGATTATGCTGAGTGAAATAAGTCAAGCAGAGAAAGACAATTACCATATGGTTTCACTTATATATGGGACATGATGAATAGCATGGAGGAGATTAGGAGGGGGGGTATTGGAGGGAAAGATGAACTATGAGAGACTATGGACTCAGAAACCAAGGGTTTTAGAGGAGAGGTTGGGGGGGGTGGTTTAGCCCAGGGATGGGTATTAAGGAGGGCACATATTGCATGGAGCACTGGGGGTTATAAACAAACAATGAATCCTGGAACACTACTACATCAAAAACTAATGTTGTATTGTCTGGTGACAAACATAACATAATAAAAAAAATTTTTAAATATGAACAAATACCATTTGTCTGTAAGATCATTAACCCCAATCGCCAAACCCCAATCAAGAGAACAAATCCTGCAGAGAGCCAGACAGCATTATCCTTAAAGTGATGGGTAGCCTGTTTAACCTCTCCGTTTCATTGATCCAAACACAACAAAAACATCAACAACGGCACAGAAGCCACCATGAATGACTGGCCAACAAGAAATCTAGAACAATGTAATTATCTATCATGACTTCTGCCAACTAGTTGAGACTTATCTATATTCCATCTATGGCAAAAAGGGTTATCATCAATAACATTTGCCAAAGTTAGTAGTAAATTTCCCACACCCCTACTGGGAACACTGCTCTGATCATTCACATAAACAATGAATCAGTGTTTCTCCCAGACAGAGTGCCTGAATAATCAAATATAGCCTTATTTTGCAACTCATGTCTGAGTTGGGTTCTCCAGCCTTGGTTATTTATGGACTCAGTGTCTCCGTGTACAGATAAATCTTGAAATACTATCTTAAGTGCAGGAGGTGTTAGTCTGAGAAAAATAGGTCCAGGCATTTTGGACACAAAGGAAATAGCATTTGGTAGGAGCACATGGATACCCAGGAAAAAAAGATATATATTATACAAGGTCAGAACGAAGGCCTTACATTAGTTGGTTACAGTTGGATCTCCATTAATGCCTTTTAGATGACAAGTAAGGGTAAATAAATGAACGTAATAATTTGTTCTTCTTCTGGTTATAGATAGATTTGTGTAAAGTCATTGGTCCATGGAGGTGCAAGTAGAAATGTCATCAATTGTAACTCTCTGCGGCCTCATTTGATGGCAATTTTATCTCGGTGATCGCTGGCTCATTGTGGTGTAAAACGAGGGCAGTGAATCTCTGAGAATCTTCGGTGTGGGATCCCCTACTGGAATGGTCTCCCAGGTGTGTGGAATTCCTTATTGATTCTTTGATTGTAATATGTGAACCTAAAGACTGACTCCCTGGAATTTCAATGCTGTATTGTACCGAATGACTAAGAGTGACAGGCTGGGCTTCAGTCCCAACTCCTCCTCCTCCTCTAGGCAGCACTATCAGGGCTATGATTTGAAGAAGTCAGAGATGTAGTGAATATAGGAGAAAAGACAAGAGCAGACTCGTCAGGGGAATGAAACCTGAAGATAGAGCAGGATTTGAGAGGTGGCATAACTCAAAAGGAAGAGTGTAGACTAGGTGGAGGGCAAAACGAAAAAAATACAGCAACTAAAACAAATTCAAACCCCACAGAGAATGGAAGGTGGATAAAATCCATCTGAAGGTGTTTAAAGATTACTTTCTTTCAGTTTTAAGAGAAATTTTTGTCTGATGTCTCTTCCAGTCTATGAAACTTTGTGGCTGAAGATTATGAAGAGGCTCTTTAGGAAGATGATGCTGTTGGTTGATTGGACCGGGTATAGTACATGAGTCTCTTGCAGTGTTCTGCTATGTCTTCATGTAGCGGGAAAGACCCTAGTATTGCAGGTGAAATCCCTGAGGTCACTGGCCTTCTCGTTACCAGTTCGTAGGGAGATAACTGATGGGACTCCAAGAAACTGAGCCGTGTGGCGGTAGAGGCTAACGGGATTTCGTTTGGAGGAGGAGCTCTGACAGCATTACCAGGTTTCTGAAAGCATTACCAGTTCCGAGGTAAGGATGTAACTTGTTCCTTCAACCTTTTCAAAAGATTGTGGTAAATAAAGGCAATGTCATTTTTGAGAAAGTGTTTAGGTCTCATAGGGTTCTTTTTAATGGGTCCTATGAAGTGTGTCTCAGTCACGTGATGTAAAAGTTGGCATGCCTCTGGTTGGAAGCAAAATTCAGCAACTTTTTAGTAACTATAATAACTGTAGGTCTTCAGAAATGAAAATTTTCAACCAATCCTGAAAATAGATACATAATTGCTAAAATATATTTTTATATTTACACACATTTTCCCATGGAGAATAGAACCTGAATAAAAATCCCCTGGAAGGTGTACAAAGGGACCTTGAATCTTTGGTCGCTGGCCATGTGTTTGTCTCCTTTACAGTTACACTGCTGCCAGGTCACACATGCCATGAAAATAACCTCAGCTGTCTTTCTAAAGTTTCTCCACGAACATTGACTAAAGATCACAATCAATCTGTCTGTACCATGAGCAGTTTCATGGAGAAATTTAACCAATATCCACTTGAAATCATCTGATACTACCAACCATCTACCTTGGCAGAGCCAGAAATTATCTGAGTACATGGTGCAACCAGATTATTTCAATTCTTCTTTTTCAAAGTCAAAGACTAAGCATCGCATTTTGTAATGACCTCTTTGAATCTCTCCAGTGATTTTCCTTCGAGGTGTTATATAGAATAAAGTTGGCTAGGAGCACCTGTGGGGATCAGTTGGTTATCTTCTGCCTTCAGTTCAGGTCATGATACCTAGGTCTTGGAATGGAGTTCCAAATCAGGCTCCATGCTCAGTAGGGAGTCTGCTACTACTTCTCCCTCTGCCCCTCCCTCTGCTCATGCTCTCTCTCTGTCTCTCTTTCTTAAAAAAAGAAGAGGAAGAAGAACCTTGATTAAGACTCCTATTTGATGTAGTGATCTGCTAGAGAATTTCTTTAGCGTCCATACTATCATTTACATGGGTCTGTATCTTTCAACAGTCTAGAGAGCTGTAGTCAGCTCTCTAGAAGTAGGAGTGCATGAATGTTCCTTAAATTGCAGATCATTTTTACTTTTGAAGGGGTCTCCAGCTAAGGAGAAACCCTGTTGTTTCCAGAAGCATACTTGCTGTCAGTATGTATATGGACTCTCCAGACTGGCTGGTTGAGAAGCTCTAGCGAGTGCGATAAGTTCTTCCATCTGGGCTGCTTTTACTTCAGGTAGAGGTCTATATTCTAAAGGACAACGTAAGTTAGAGATAGCATATCCTGCTTGATTACCTTCAGTTTCAATGTTGAGGTATGATCCATCAACAAATAATATTAGGTCAGGTTTCCCAATGAGAATCTCTAATTCTCACCTGATTGAGGTACCAAAAGTTCCCTAACTGATGAAAAATAACCCTCAGTTTCATCTTCTTCAGGCAGGGAGCGGATTCAGGGTATCATCCAGGTGAATAGCCATGTGGGAGGGAGAAAGTAACACCATCTTACAGAGCTACTTAGCTAGCTGAGAAGTGTTACATGTTCTCAGTTAGTTATCCGACAACCATGGGATCAAGTGTGGAGCCTACAACTAGTTCCAGAGAGTTACTAGCCAGTTTTTCATCTGCAGCTCTTTCCCAAAAATGACAAGGATAAGCCTTCACAACTGAGTTAAAGATAAGGCTGTAGTAACTGATGAGTTTTTGATGGTTCCCATAAACCACCAAAAGGGAAAAAAAGCTATTCCAAATCAGTCATGCACAAATAGACACAAAAAGTGTTTTGTAGTTAGGAAACCTTTGAAGAAACTTCTTCGGGTTCCAGAAGACCTGTCCATGTTTTTTTGTCCCGAAGCAGGGGTTCTCTTACTGGGGACATAGTCAATTCATAGAGATGTATTGCAGCCTCAGAAAATCATTGGCCCCCAACATCTGCAATATCCAGATAAGCCTAGAAATCCTCCCACTTGTCCTTTTGTAAGAGCTGAAGAAGTGTTAATGGTCTCTATTCTTTTTTTTTTTTTTTTAAAGTCAGACTGCCATGTGCAGCCCCTCATTTGGAGTCTTGGAAGTTTGACTCCGCTGCGTTCTCCTACAAATGTTCTTGAGAGCTTGTTTGAAGGTTCTAGCAGGGGAGTGCAGCTACTTGTATACCCTTGATGGAATAAAAGTCTTCTCTGGTCCTCTCCTCTATTGGGGAAGGTCATCTTCTTAGACCGAGCGCAGCTTCGGGAGGGACACACATGGAGCCGTGAAGGAGGAAGGTGACAGCTGCTTAGGCAGTCAGATCAGCCAAATCAACCTTTGCTGATCAATGGTGTTACAGATGTCACAGCCAGATCGCTCTCACATCCAAATAGTCTTTATTCTATCAAAACTGAATGGATTTTTTTTTTCTCCCCATAGAAAGGTCATCACCTAAATAATGGACTGTAAAATTGGTAAAATTGTGATTTATTTTTTGCAACATTATTTCTTTTTTCATCTAAGTCTGAGACCAAGTAAACTGGCATCACTTTTACAGGCTTCTTTCTTCTTTCAGCATAGTGGGAGACCTTCTACATATTGTACCAGAACCAATTCACAAAGGAAATTTAGATCTCTTATGTCTTGATTGCGGATCTGGGAAAAATAAGAGGGGCCTTTAGTGATCCTATGGAATATAATTACCTGGGTATATTGTTATCTTTACCCAGTGAAGCCCAAAAGGTCTTCATGGTACTGATACAAAGGCATATTGAAAAAGGCACAACCCACTGCAATGAAATAAGTGGCTCGAAAGGAATTGGTGGTATTTGGGTTAGATATCACTGGGAAGTGAGGGATGACAGTATTGTTGATGCTTCTGATTGAACAAATCAATATCTTCACTCTTTCTTTCTTTTTTTTTTTTCCAACTGGTAAGACAATCTTTATTCCAGTCTCTTCTATTACAATATTGTAAGTATCTAGAGTATAGTTGAAGAGCTCAACACAAAGAGAGCAGATTGCAGACCTGGTGCTGACTTACCATGTTGGTGCAGACTTGACAAGCCATGAACAGCAAGACACCAAGAGATTCTATAGGTCCTACCCCTTTTTAAAGGCTGGGGTCCAAGAATAAGTAGTGCAGATCATTTCTCCAGGAAAGCCCAGAAAAAAACAAAGTCCACCCAAATTAAAAAAAAAAAAAAGTAGACAAAAACAAAAAAAAGTTATTTATTCAGAGCTTGCTGGAGCAAAGAGCCACCATCACTTGGATTTGGCAGAAACTCAAGGGCAAGCAGGGGAATGGGAAAGATTTATAATGAGAAAAGGCAGACATCAGGTATGCTCTAATTGGGGATGGCTGGATGGGGAAGTGGAGGCAGGTTGACTAGAAGTGGGGCATTGCCTATGATCAGCAGGGTAACATATTTGTTTTCTCTGATTGGTCGCAAGTTGGAAGTAGTCACAAGAATAAGAAAGCTGGTAGTCAGTGACCAGGGTCCACTCTTTCTGGGTCGAATGTTCCAGGAGTTGGTGTTTGGCTTTCTGAGCTGATTTCTGTAGAGTCTGTGACACAGAGTTCTATTGTCATACATGACCTGGCCACTGTCCATTTGTATAATTAGCCTCTCAGTCATTGTTATGAGAAACATTATCATGAAGATATTATGTTGCTAAGAAAGAAATTTTTTGCAAAGAAAGAAGCAAATATTGGAGCAGAAATTTTGAAGCATGCATTGACTCCTCTTAATTTGCCCTGTAACAACGTACAAAAAATTCTTGGCACAGGTTGAGGAATAATCAAATATCATAAATATGTTTGGAAAGTCTGGCCTATAAAGACCTCTCAAAAGTAAATATTATGCATCTCTGATATCCAGGAGTTCAGCCTGGAAGAACCATAATCCGTATGGTTACAGGGTAACTGTAACTTGCTATAAATTCCCTTGTAATAATTCTCCTTGACAGGAAGGGTATCTTTGGTCTGCCTTGTCTTTCATTCCATATGTCTCATTCAAAGTCTCCTTATAGCATGGTTTCACATCTCTCTATGTAAAATTTAAATTCATGGTCATCTATTGTGACAGAAATGTGCTCACACTCCTAAAATTTAGATGCATGTCTTACTGATCTTCATTCTTGGGTGTTCCATCTGAAATTGCCACCTTTCCACATTTCTTTTCTTGTATGTCTGATTCCTTTTCCAAATCTTTCAGTCATTCAGTTCCCAAGACGTGGGGGCACCATGGATTCCTACCCCTACCTCCCCTACTCCTGATCAGTCAGTGCTTAGGTGCAACTAAGCCTACCTTTAAAACTATCTTAAATCTGTTTCTTCTTCTTACTTTCTCTGACATTTCTCTAATTTAAGTTCTCACTCAACTTCAGGTAGGAGAGCGCTCTCCCACGTCCCAGCCATTCTGTCTGATTCAATGTAACCACTACCAGCAGGTTAAATTTTCCTTAATGCTAGATCTGATCATTTAACTCTTCTATTGAACACTTTCACTTACTTCCTTTATTAGTCAGAGTAAACCCCAAACTTCCTAGCTCTGTAGTGCCCTGCATTCTTCATCATCACCTAATACTTCTTCTTTCCTGTTTATGAGCTCCTATGACTCTTAACCTGGGTCTCCCTTGTTAATTTAAATGCTCAGCTCCATGTGAAAGATACTGATGCACATGTCCAATTTTTCTTGTTGAAGAGGAAGATTTATGAGCACCATATCCATTTCTGTCTCATCTTTTCTTCTTTACAGAATCTGGGAAAATGAATAGTACTTGTTAAACAATACAAAATGAATAATTGTGTCAATAAACATTAGCAGATATGTAGGAATAATTAAAAATTCAGTGATAGTGGCAAATTAAACTTTGATAAATGTTATGATTGTGGCAAAATTATATTCTCTGATATCATAGTAGTTAATTTCTATAAAGATATTGAACAGAGTTTGAATTTAAGATGAATCTTGAATGAATGATAGTAATTTCTACACAGGAAAAAGGGAAAACACAGTGTTAGTGAGAGGATGAAACTTCAGGAAATTTTTGGTGTTCAGTTATAATGATTATGTTAGGTAAGGTAAATGGAAAGATAATGAAAAATCTTGATTATCGTTGAATAAGCCCCTTATTTCTCTCCCCTTGCATTGTTTCCTTTGAAAGTACACGGGGTGTGGTGCAAAAATAATGAATACTGTTACGCTGGAAAAAAAAAAAAAAAAAGCCATCAAAAAAAAAAAAAAAAAGAAAGTACTGAATATGGGTATAGAAAAAAAAAACACAATAAACTGTGGAGAATAATGTCTGAATTAAGTGATGTAATAATTCAAACATGTAATTTAAATCGAAATATTTTGTACTACATGTGATAAACATTAGTAATTAAAGTTGTAAAAATAACTTGAACTCTGCAGTGATGGAAAGAGAGTAAAGCAGGATCTAAAATATGTTTCTTCCTGACCTAAGTTCAGGAAGGAAGTAAAAACTTATTTATTGTGGAGAGTATTGTAAGCAAAAGCTTCTAAGTTAGAGCTTTAAGTTCTTGCTGATGAGATCTGTATTTTACTTTGGTATAAACAAAATACATAAGCAAGATTGGCCCCATCTTCTTTCATCTTTATTTTAGTAATGTTGTAAAGGATTCTTTAACTTTTGGGTCACCAGAATATTCCTTGGTAAAACAAATGGGCAAGCTGGATATTACCATGAAAATAAGAGAATCTTCAGCCTTCCTAACAATGCTTGCTTTCTCATGTGTGCTATAAACCATTGTTACTGTGCCCTGTAATGATTTTGAATGCGGCTGGCTCAAGGGAGACATGAGAAGCCAGTTGGATCAATATCTGGAGAGGAAGCTCTTGGGTAAAAACAAAATGTATAGCTGTGATATCTGGGATTGTTTTTCCATCTTGGGAATTTTTAACTAGTGGGATTACATTTCAGGAAATGTGGAAATAGCTATGACTCACATGAACTCAGACAGCATTCACCCAGATGGCTCAATTTATTTTATGAAAATGTAGTCACTTTTTCTAGAGGTAAGAAATGGTGGTAAGCAATCATTCTCACCTTTGTCCCAAGGTGGGTCAAGTAATAGAGCATATCAGGAGAACAGAGCAATCTTTTGGCCTCTGTCCACCAAAGGATACCATGTTATTTACCACCAGACACCTATTGGCTTGAGAATTGTAGCTATGCAGCCTTAAGATTGATGTCTCAATACTTTTTCATAATAGCCTGGAACAAAGAGGTGTACAAGTCTTAGGGATGCCTTTCCACCCTGCCCTGGATCAGAAAATGCATTGGCATAAATTTTATTTGTCCAGATATCTTTGAGATTCCCCCAGAAAGGATAAAAGTCAGATGAAATGTTCCTTTTTTTATTAAATGTTCCCTGGCTACTCCAGCCAGGAGTGATTTAAGTGGCTATAACTGTCCAGCATGGTTTGCCCCACTTATAGGACGTTAATCACATCTCACCTTGAAGTCATTACCTGTCGGACCTCCTCACTAAATCTCTTGGCGGGTAGAGTTCTGCTTTTAACTTCGAGGGTACTGTAGCCCCTGTCCACAAGACTGCTGCGCACATAATAGGCACTTCCCTATATTGTCTATGCATGGATTATCAAATCTTAATTTTTACCGTTTCTCTCACGACGTTCCAGAATACCACTTCTAGTGATAGAATCAGTCCGCGTTTGGCCATCTATCTTGTGGTGTGCATTTTCGGAATGGTTTTATTAATTTTACATATTTGCTTGAATATTCCGAGACAACCTATCTTGAGAGTGCTATCTTTATTTCACGACTGGCCGTTACTGAGCTGTCTTTACCCTGGATGGCTAGTCCCCTAAGGCTGAAGTGTTGGGGCGCTCATGTGTTTAAAGGTCCAAGATCATGAACGATCCTCAGAGGGAAAATAGGGTAATGGACCAATAATTGCAGCTGATTGCGAAAATAGATTTTCACCCTTTCATGAGATAAAAGGGAGTGTTGTTTAATTGCTGTAAATGTGTCCTATCCCTTCAGGAATTGGATTCAGAAGATATTGCAGCATTACACCTGGGAATCTAAATATGGTTTTGTACTGATTGCTGACTATTATTTTTAGATCTCTGTAACCTCTTGTCTTCATGTGTTACTGTATGAATACTCTGGAACAATGATAATAATACCACGGAACAATCCCATTAATTCCATTAATGTCATGCCAGTATTTGTGAAAGGGGTCGGTATGGTTCATGCACCTAAAATTTCATTTTAAAGAAAGGTCACATAGTCTGTTATGCATAAAAGGAGTTATCAAACAAATTAATGAGACAGAAGCAATGTTTATTTTAATGGTCCATCTATTATTGTATGAAGCCTTAATAAAAAACAACGGTACAATCCATGGAAAGTGAATCTGGCAAATGAGTTTCTTACACAGTGGCAATACTAAAAAAAATAATTTTATAGACATTGACACTATTTTATAGAAAGCTCAGAATAAAATTTCTCTCTAAGAGATTTAAGTTGTAATTCTTACTTGAATACTTAGTTATTTGCTTTCCTTTTCCGGCAATTTTTCCCTGTCTTATTTTTTTTCCATCTCTGACATTAGACAATCTACATTATCATTTCAAGGATGTTTGAGATATAGTTTACTTTATGAAAGGTAAACAGTATAAAACAAATTATTGTGATTATTCTCACTGACACTTATCAATTGACGCTTAACCAAAATAGCAAGGACTGCATTGGTAGGCCATATTTTATCATGGAATGATGAAGCAAACATTGTACTAGAACTTTATTGTGTTTCAATCTCTTAATAGTTGTCCAGATGCAAGTTCAAGTCACTTAATGTTTCTATGCTTCAGTTTTCCTACCAATAAAATGATGGTTTCAGATTATTTTGAGGGAATATCTGTGGTGTTTATGTGTGAATATGTGTCCATGGGATATTGTGATTTATCAGGAATATGTATTGGTCTTTGACTACAGTCCCTGGCTCACAGTTCCCAAAACTGTGGAATCTCCTTGGAAGAGATCTTCCAAAACCCTTGGACTGTCCTAAAGGTCCAGAGCAGTTAAATATGCCTTTTGATGTGTTAATGAGGTGACTTCTGCCCCTGAAGATGGGGGCTGGTTATCTAGAGAACCAACCAAGTGGTTACTGGTTGGAAACTTCAATCCCAACCCCCTGACATCCGGGGAAGGGAAAGGTCTGGACATTGAATCAATCACCTCCAGTTAGTCAATCAATGGAATCAATCATATCTATGTAATGAAACCTCCATAAATAAGGACGAGTTTGGAGAGCTTCCTGGTTGGTGAACATGTGAAGTTCCGGGGAGAGTGGCATGTTCAGAAAGGCCATGGGAGCTGCATGTCCTTTCCCCAGACCTTGCCCTGTGCACCTCTTTCAGCTGGCTGTTCCTGAGTTCTAGCCTTTTGTAATAAACCAGTAATCTAGTAAGTAGAATCTTTCTCTGTGTTCTGTGAGTCACTCTAGCAAATCAATTGAACTCGAGGAGGACGTCTTGGGTATCTCCAAACCGTAGCCGTTCTGTCTCTTTTGGGGCTGGGAATCCAGAGTGGCAGGAGGGGACAGTCTCGCAGGAATGAGCCCTTCACCTGTGGGGTTGGATGCATCTCTGGGTAGAAAGGGTCAGAACTGACTTAAATCGTAGGACACCAAGCTAGTGTCCATGAACTGCTTGTTGTGTTGAATTGGGTTCAGAAACCCTTTTAGTAGGTGTCTTAATAAACAATCGAAGCTGATAACAAATCATTAACTAGGTTACAACATTAGCTGAAAAGACGATTCTTAGAAAACTTCAACCTGCTGTTGAAATAAACCAGTAAAAAGTGTTTTAAAACAGATATGAGAGAAATTCTTGTCTTTGCAGGCAAAGAACAGTTTCTGTCTAAGGGCCCCATTTAAAATGTCAGAAATATTTAGTTAGAGTCATTTCTGAAAGCCATTCATGCGTTTTATATATGGCTCTGAATCCATTTCCATCGTGTTATTTCCTCCCTCTTAAGAGATCAGGGTATTTAAGTATTTTTTTCCTGCAAATATTATTAAAGATAAAATTCCAGTACTGTTATTTTCACATATTTTTATATGGGAAAATTTACAGAACTTAGATAATTCACAGAAAAGTAAACAATCCCAACTGATGATTTGCAGTACAGTGTTAAATTTATGAAGAATGGGAGTCTAGGGCTCCTGGGTGGCTCAGTGGGTTAAGCTGCTGCCTTTGGCTCAGGTGATGATCTCAGGGTCCTGGGATCGAGTCCCACATCGGGCTCTCTGCTCAGCAGGGGGCCTGCTTCCCTTCCTCTCTCTCTGCCTGCTTCTCTGCCTACTTGTGATCTCTGTCTGTCAAATAAATAAATAAAATCTTTAAAAAAAAAAAAGAATGGGAGTCTAGATATCACAAAATTTCCCTGTAAAATATGTCATTTTTTTCTGCATGGAAGTCAGGATTCATTTTATTTTGGTGATTTCACCTTTGGCATCTAATTAGGTGGGAAAATACTTTTCACTTACTCCTCCCCCCTTTCATAATAAGGGGCGTGTAAGGCTGTGTGTTAAATTTCATTGAAACGGAAAGGGAAGATTACTTACGAAGAGCCTGGGGCAGAGATATCAGACACTTGCAAGCCTGATGCTATCTGGTACTCAGATTAAATTCTTGCCCATGAAACCCTGCACAGAGTTTTTTTTTTCCCCCATAGCTTTCCTTCTATTGCAACTGCTCAAAAGAAGGAAACAAATATATAAATCTCACACCCAAACTCTCAATAGAAAAACAACACTCTACCACCTCTATTTCATTCCTTTCCACAAAAGAAGCATGAGGGAAAACACTAAAAATCTAAAAATCTAAGTTTTATGCTCTTGTGGTTAGTTTTTTCTCCCCCGATTTTTTCTTTAAAATTTCGTCTTAAAAATACCTTGTGAGAAGAATATTTCTATGTTGTGCCAGAGTTTTCACGTCTGAGAGACCACCAAGGAGCCAAGCACCGATGCAATCACACGAAGGTTCATTTGATGAGTTTAAGCTTGGGCCCAAGTATACCCGACACAGCGGAGTAGGGACTTGGACCCCGAAGTGACATGCTTAAGCTCGGGCCCAAGTATACTCCATGCAGTGCAGTAGGGACTTGGACCCCGAGCTTAGTTAATGCAGGGGTATTTATGGGTTCCTGTTACTAAAGCAGGGTGGGGCTTCCTGGGACTAAAGTAAAATAAGGAAAGTTCAGCCCTTGGGCACAGGGGTCTGAGATGGCTGTACTTATGCTAAGGCTAAACCTGAGGTGGGATGGCCTTGATTTTTCTCGGCCTCCACATCTAAGGTTTAGATTTGAATGAAATTATGGAGAAAATTAACTATATAATTGATTGATGGAGGTTTCATACTTAATTTTTTCCCCCAGAAAATAGGCTTAAAATATGAACTTACGAAGAGAGAAGAATACGTCTCCTAGCATCTTTAGAGAAAAGCATGGAGTTAGTCTTTTTTTCCACAGTGGATAAAAAGATCAATTAACTCACAATCACTGAAGCAGCATACGTTTTGGAAACAGTCTTTTCCGTATTTCAAAATATTGATTTCTGTTTTTGAATTGATTTTCTTAGTTGCTGGCCAGTCACATAAAGATTGTGAAACCCAAACAACTGGACAGTACAGATGTGAATCCGGGGTGCGGTCTTAGGAAACTGACTACCAGTCTCCTGTTAGGAGATGGTGAACATACACCATACCATACATTACCACTTCGTTCCAGGCAGTTAACCAAAGTAAAATTGTTATCATTTCAGAATGTTTGATATTCCGTTAACACATTTTTGCTATTTTTATTAGAGATATCTACTTATTAAAAACATTTTTTTCTTAATATCACCAAAACATACCATTACTCCACATTTTAAGTGATGTGACTAGTCCTTTTTTCACAAAGTTTATATTCTATTTATTTTATATTTCTCAATTTCCATCTCAGCTTATCCATCGGAAATATTTATATATTTACTCTTATACTGGTCTCCATACTGTTGTTGTGCAAAAAACGGTGTCATTAAAATAAGAATGCCTGCCCTTGGGTTTTATTAGACCATTTTAGCTTGACCAAGTTACAGACTTTTTTTTTTTAAAGATTTTATTTATTTATTTGACAGAGATGGAGATCACAAGTAGGCAGAGAGGCAGGCAGAGAGAGAGAGGGGAAACAGGCTCCCTTCTGAGCAGAGAGCCCAATGCGGGGCTCGATCTCAGGCCCCTGAGATCATGACCTGAGCTGAAGGCAGAGGCTTAACCCACTGAGCCACCCAGGTGCCCCTAGACTATCACGTTTTAAAATTAGAATTGTTAATGTCTTGGGGTGCCTGGGTGGCTCAGTGGGTTAAAGTCTCTGACCTCCGCTCGGGTCATGATCCCAGAGTCCTGGGATCGAGCCCACATTGGGCTCTCTGCTCAGAGGGGGCCTGCTTCCTCCTCTCTCTGCCTGCTTCTCTGCCTACTTGTGATCTCTGTCAAATGAATAAATAAAATCTTAAAAAAAAAAAGAATTGTTAATGTCTTTGTTAATATTATGGCTTTAGCATTTTATTTTTTTAAAAAAATCCCAGGTTTATATTACTATAATTTTGCACAGACATGAGAGGATTCATAAATGGTCCTTAAAATACAAGAGTACTGAGATAAAGCACCATTTTTTAAGATAACATGAATGAAACTGTTTTTCACTTTCTTCATGCAAAGATTCTGTGAAGATTCTCTCCTGAATTTTCACAAGATTCATCTGCTTCAGAAACACCTAGAGATATAGTAGTCCATCGCTTTTTAATATAACTTCAATTTGATTGTAATAGTTTTCAATTAATATTTCAGATACTTATATGCTCCCCTTTGAATGAGTTCCGTATCATTGTGATGGTTCCAAACCTCAGCCGACTCCACTGGCTTGTGCTACACTGGAGGGCAGTGTCACTATTTCTGGCACACAAATTGTTCTGATTTTTAAGATTTATGAAAATACCTTACAATATTTTCCTGCTGCTGTAATAAAAAGGTCACATATATCAGATAAAATACAATTGATCGTAGGTATCAGATGATCACGAGAGAATATTGCTCATTTCTTTCTTTTCTTGAGAAAACCAAAATTCTCTCTGAATTAAAAATCACATCCGAGGACTATAAAACCAATAAGGTAAATATAAGTGTGGCCAATTCTATATGTTAAGTATGCATGATTTTTGTACACTTAGCTCTCATTATTGTTATGGGTGATCTATGAAGAAATAATAAATTACTTAAGAAGAAGTTTTACTTTTCACAGCCTCAAAAATAATATTCAAGTTCTGAGTAGACACTTTTCCAAAGCAGACCTATAGATGGCTGACAGATAACATGAAAAGATGCTCAATATCAGTGATCATCAGGGAAGAGAAATCAAAAGTGCAGTGAGATCCCCCCTCACACCTGTCAGAATGGCTGTCATCAAAATGATAAGAAAAAAAGTGCTAGCGGGATGTGTAGCAAAGAAAACACTTGTGCACTGTTGGTGGGAAATTGGTGCAGCCACTATGGAAAACCATATGAATTCTCAAAAAATTAAAAACAGGGTTCACTTGGGTGGCTCATTCAGTTAAGTGTGTGACTCACGGTTTTGGCTCAGATCATGATCTCAGGGTCGTGAGATCGAGTCCCACACTGGGCTCTGCCCTCAGCATGAGTCTGCTTGAGATTTTTCTCTCTCTGCCTCTGCCCCTTCGTCTGCTTGTATTCTCTAAACAAACAAACAAAAAAATAATAAAAATCTAAAAAAAAAATAAAAATAGAACTAACTTCTGATCTACAAATTCCACTGCTGGATATTATCCAAAGGAAATAAAAACATCAATTCAAAACATATACGCTCCCCTATATTCATTGCAGCATTATTTATAATAGCCAAGATATGGAAACCATCTAACTGTCCATTAATAGATGAATGGATAAAGATGCAGTATATATGTATATAATGGGATTTTTTGGCTATAAAAAATAATGAAATCTTGCTGTTTGTAATGACATGGAGACCTTAAATGCACTGTGCTGAGCAAAATAAGTCACACAGAGACAGACAAATACCATATGATCTCACTTATATGTGGAATCTATACAGTAAGACCTAAAGTCCCCAAACAAACAAACAAAACCCCAAGCTCCTTGATAGAGAGAACAAACTAGTGGCTGTCAGAGGTGGGAGTGGGTGATGGTGAAATAGGTCAAGGGGGTCAAAATGTACAAACTTTAAAGTAAATAAGTCATGGGAAAGTAATGTACACGATGATGACTATAGTTAGTAATACTGTATTGAATATTTGAACGTTGCTAAGAGAGCAAATCTTAAAAGTTGTCATCATAAGAAAAATATTTTGTAACTATATGGTGATTGATGTTAGCTAGACTTATTGTGGTGATCATTTCACAATATATACAAATATTGAAACATGTCGTACACCTGAAACTAATACAATGTTATATGTCAATTATACTTCCATTAAAAATAATATTTACATGATTAGGAAAACTGAACATAAAAAGAAAATTAGTAAACCATTATGTCTTTTGTAGATTTTGAGTATTTGAAACTAAGGAACTCTTGTACAAGTCAACATCAATTTATTATTTAGGGAAGAAGCACATTAAGGCACTACCAGGGGAAGATGTCAAAGGAATCTTAAAAAGTCACTTATGCGAATACAGAAGTCAAATATCCCAACTCTTTTGGGAGTATTTTGAGTATTTGCCATTCTGAACATTTTTTAAAAGAGTTAGTGTTTGAGAGACTTCTTTGTTCAAAAATTTTGATGCCATAATGGTGAAGAGTGAATTTGTTCTCTTCACAAAAAATCAGAAACACACTATAAAGACTATTCTTTTCAAAGTTGTGAAAAACTGGTTTTAAATAATTTGAAAATCCCCTGGCTTAACACACATTAAATGTTCATGATCCCTTGGTGTGAAGAGCTGCATTAATGTTCATATATATAAGTAAATGTATATCCATACAAACTTTGTTTTCTATTATATTAAATTTTAGTCTAAAATCATGAATTTTGTTTTTGTTAGAATTGCAAGTATATAAAACTGTAGAAACCCCATATCCAATGAAAAGGTTCCTGATTTTCATTAAAACATTTAATGGACTGTTGAAAACTGGGGATGTCAATGGTCTAAGACCACATAAATATTTGCTGTTTTTTTCTTTATAGTTCATTTATTTCAGTTGGTATTGTTCCTTATTGTTTGAGATTAACCAGTCAAATAGGACATTTATTTCTCTTTATTTGGCTGAAAAATTGTGTAAGGGATAGCAGGAATAGCGAATGAGGAGCCATTTTCTCAGGAAGGATCTCTTACAGCAACGGTCTGCAGACTTCAGCAAGTCCTGCTGGTGAAGGAGCCTCATGGGATTTTATCTGTCCTTCAGTCACCCCCAAAGCTTCCATTAGCTGAACCCGGAGTTCTCTCTTAATCATCCAGAGGGGGGAAAATATGAATGGCAATATTGGAATTGACTTGACTTTAGATATTTGAATTCCAGAATGCATAATTTTAGTCCAAGTTGACGTTTGACTTAAGAATATCACAGTTCCAGGGTACCTGGCTGGCTCAGTTGATAGAGCACATGACCTTTAATCTCGGGGTCATGAATTCAAACCCTATGTCGGGCATAAAGCCTACTCAAGAAAAAGTCACAATTCAGTAAGCACAGGTTCTTTCTGCAGCAAAACAAATAAGCATACTTTGGTTTCAATGAAGTGTGAACACATAAAGATTTAAACAAATAATTAAATGAGCAAAAATCAATGGCGATTCTAAGATAATGTAGTTTAAAATGACACTCAGCAGAGGTGAAGAATTTCTCATTGGGTTCCTTCAGGAAGCACTCCGCAAAAATTTGTTGACCTGGAGAGAAAAGACCCACCCCGAAGTCTTGTCCCCGCCAAACTGGCTCCCTTTGGACCGTGTCCTTTTAAACCAATGCATAACAGCCACTCTATATATTTTCTGTGAAAATTGTAGCTAACACCTAAGTACTTAGGACTGGTGAGATTTTGTTCATTAAGTGTGGAATTCAGTTTGGAGAAAAGTGTTTTGTTTTGTTTTGTTTTGTTTTGTTTTTGGAGAGAAGGCTGAGAAGCCCTGCAGAGCAGTAGCCAACCCCACAGCAGGCATAACCTGGGAAAATCTATGGTTTTGGAGTTTCGTTAAAACACACACACACACACACACACACACACACACACACACACACACAGAAAAAACAAAACAAAACATTAAAACGAGGAGTTAAGAATTGCAGACACACTACATTTATGCTGGAGATAAACCCAGCATCGTGAGAGATGTCAGTCTGATCTGGGGATTTGCTGAAATCGCGTCTGAAAGACAACTGAAATTAACGCCTGTGGGCTGGCCTGTCAGCAGGAAATGTATTGCAGTCTTTGGGCTGTTTTTTTGTTTTTTGTTTTTGTTTTTGTTTTTTTTTAAGATTTTATTTATTGATTTGACAGAGAGCATGTGTGTGAGAGAGTGCCAGCAGGGATGGGGGAAGGGCAGAAGGAGAGGGAGAATCAGAGTCCCCGATGAGCAGGGAGCCTGGTGACTTGGGGCTCCATCCCAGGACCCAAGATCATGACCTGAACAGAAGTCAGACACTTAGACGACTGAGCTACCCAGGTGCCCTTGGGCTGCTTTTAAGATCCTTTAGCTAAAATCAAAAGCTTCTGCACAGCAAAGGAAACAGTCAACAAAACAAAGAGGCAACCCACAGAATGGGAGAAGATATTTGCAAATGACAATACAGACAAAAGGTTGATATCCAGGATGTATAATGAACTCCTCAAGCTCAACACACACGAAACAGGCAAACATATCAAAAAATAAGCAGAAGATATGAACAGACACTTCTCCAATCAAGACATACAAATGGCTACCAGACACATGAAAAAATGTTCATCATCACTAACCCTCAGGGAGATTCAAATTAAAACCACATTGAGATATCACCTTACACCAGTTAGAATGGCCAAAATTAACAAAACAGGAAACAACATGTGTTGGAGAGGATGTGGAGAAAGGGGAACCCTCTTACACTGTTGGTGGGAATGCAAGTTGGTGCAGCCTCTTTGGAGAACAGTGTGGAGATTCCTCAAGAAATTAAAAATAGAACTTCCCTATGACCCTTCCATTGCACTCCTGGGTATTTACCCCAAAGATACAGATGTCGTGAAAAGAAGGGCCATCTGTACCCCAATGTTTATAGCAGCAATGGCCACGGTCGCCAAACTGGGGAAAGAACCAAGATGCCCTTCAACGGACGAATGGATAAGGAAGATGTGGTCCATATACACTATGGAGTATTATGCCTCCATCAGAAAGGATGAATACCCAACTTTTGTAGCAACATGGACGGGACTGGAAGAGATGATGCTGAGTGAAATAAGTCAAGCAGAGAGAGTCAACTATCATATGGTTTCACTTATTCGTGGAGCATAACAAATATCATGGAGGACAAGGGGTCTTAGAGAGGAGAAGGGAGTTGGGGTAAATTGGAAGGGGAGGTGAATCATGAGAGACTATGGACTCTGAAAAACAACTGAGGGGTTTGAAGTGGCAGGGGGGTGGGAGGTTGGGGTACCAGGTGGTGGGTATTATAGAGGGCACAGATTGCATGGAGCGCTGGGTGTGGTAAAAAAATAATGAATACTGTTTTTCTGAAAATAAATAAATTAATTTAATTAAAAAAAAAGATCCTTTAGCCATGCCACTTATAAATTAACTAACATACTTCTTATTTACATTTGTATATTCACTATAATTAGACAATATCTAACCTGTTACCTTTGGAGTACTACTTTTTTTCAACCTTAGCGCATACTTGATTTTCTAAGAGCAAACACAATTAAAATGTTTTGATACTAGCCTCAAAAACTTACATTATAGGCTTGTTCAAGGTATGCAGCTTGATTTTGTAAAAGACATTTTCTAATTCTAAGATCCCAGGAGAGTACACATTTTTTTTTTAAGATTTTATTTATTTATTTGACAGAGAGAAATCACAAGTAGGCAGAAAGGCAGTCAGAGAGAGAGAGAGGAGGAAGCAGGCTCCCTGCCAAACAGAGAGCCCGATGTGGGACTGGATCCCAGGACCCTGAGATCATGACCTGAGCGGAAGGCAGAGGCTTAACCCACTGAGCCACCCAGGTGCCCCAGGATAGTACAAATTTTGATGTCAAATTCATCTGTATTTACATTTGGACTTCATAATTTCTTCCGTGGGAGTTCTGTTCATCATTTGCTAAGATTTACACTTAGGTATCTTCTACTTTATGCTGTTCTATGGATGAGATTTTTATTTTATTAAACAAATTTTCGAATTGTTACAGTTGATTCATAGAATGCTGCCTGTTGTTACATATTGATCTTATAAGCTGCAGCCCCTTTGAAACATAGGATTGATTCTGTTTGCCTCTAGTACTTTCCTGAATAAACGTATTTTCTCTTAATGATAATGGTTTTATTTTTTTCTTTCCAGTTTCCAATATTTTATCAATTTAAAAATGTTATTGTATAGGATAATCTTTATTTCTTCTCATATTTATACTATTGGCCACAGTCGTCACTATTGTTTTGTTTCTGACTTCAAAATAAATGTTTCCAACATTTTCCCTTTAAACACGATTTTGGCTATGGATTTTAATGAATATACTTATTGTCATAAGGAAGTGCTTCGGTTTCTTAGTAATTTGCAACTGCTCATAAATGGGTGTTGTCTTTCCAAGTAATTTCCCTATCTCTTATGGGGTTTTTATTATGATATTTTCATGAGTTTTTTCTATTTAATGTGTTATTACGATTAACTGTTTTAATAGATTGCGAAATGTTTAGTTACCTCTGCCTTCCTGGCATAAACCTAACTTGTTCAGATCATTTTTCAAGGTAAAAAGTGCATTGTTGAATGTAGCTTCCTGATTTTGTGTTTCTTGAAAACATTTATACATGAATCTGACTATAATATGTGAATTTATATCTGCTTTTCTTCTCGAAAGATTTTTGATTGGTTATCTCATCTGTTCTCTTCTATTGTTTGATTTCAAAGAAATAACCATGGGAATTTGTATTGATCTTACTAAATTTTTTTTTAATTTTTTTGCCATTTTCTGCTTAATCTTTACTAATTCATTCCTCACATTTTTCTCAGGCTTAGTTGAGTTCTGCTTCTAACTTTGTTTTAGAGAGAGAGAGAGAGCACACAAGCAGAGGGAGAGAAGAGAGCATGAGAGAGCATTACAGAGGGGAGGGGCAGACAATGAGGGAGAAGCAGACCTCTGCTGAGCAGGGAGCCTGGAAGGGGACATGACCCCAGGACCGTAGGACAACCTGAGCTGAAGGCAGATGCTTAACCAACTGAGCCACACAGATGCTCTGTTTTATTAATTTTAAAGCAACAGCTTTCTACTTACCGTGTTTAACTGAAAAACTATAAATGGACTTTCAAGTGCATATTATGTCATTTAATTAATACCTTAAAGGTTTTTCTCTCACATATTACTTTAAACTTCAAATTGAGTCAGCATGTAAATAATCAGTATTTACATAATTCATAGATGTTAATTTAAATTTATAAAAATTACACCCAATTATATTATTTTGCATACAAAAATGGCTTTAATTTGTAATCATTTATTGGTTTCCAGGAATGTATAATTCTCATTTTGCAATTATCAAAATCATAGGGCATTTTATTTACTTTCCAGGAAGCTAGAGTAGAGCCTGATTTCAATCATGTTCAATATTGTTTATAGTGAAGTCATTTTATTGTTTTTTTTTTTTTAAGATTTTATTTATTTATTTGACAGACAGAGATCACAAGTAGGCAGAGAGACAGGCAGAGAGAGAGAGAGAGAGAGAGAGGAAGAAGCAGGCTTCCCACCAAGCAGAGAGCCCCGATGCGGGGTTGGATCCCAGGACCTGGGATCATGACCTGAGCCGAAGGCAGAGGCTTTAACCCCTGAGCCTCCCAAGTGCCCCCATTTTACTGTTTTGATACCTGAATATCCGTGGGAAAAAGATAAGAGATCATGACTTCTATTGGAAGAAAATAATAATAATGATTAAAATTTTAGTGACTTCTACAACATTTTTATATCTGAAGGTAAAGTTACAATTTAAGGTTACCTGTTTCAAATAACGTTAAATCCTTGCATATATTCTATATATTTAGAAAGATGTGCAATCATCTATTTTTAAATTTTAATTTTATGTAGGTTGTATTATCTTTACTTATGTTGAGTTACAATTTGAAATAATTCAGGCCCAGCTTGAGAATTAAACATTAAGGGACAGTTGAAGCTCTTCTCTCTACTTACAGATAACCAGATCCTACCTTTGCTGTCAGTTTTTCATAGATGTTTATTTTTTGCATATATTAAAACTTTATAAATTTTTCTACATTCTATCATTTATCCTCTCAAATTATGTTTATTAAAGGGAGTGCATGTGGCTTCAAAATATTAACTTTCGGCATATGTTATTATTTTGCAAGAATACAACATATTTTATTATCCATTCATCTGCCGACGAGCACTAATATTGTTTCTGATATTTTCCAAAGATGAGAAACCCTTACGAGCATTTGTATACATGCCACTAATGACTGAGACATTCTTTAGGACATACCAATGTCCAGAATTTCTGAGGTTATTGTGAATGAGCATTTAAAAATTTCTTGATATTGTTAAACTGGCTCTCAAAGATCAGGTATCTGCTAATACTCCCAACAGCTGACATAGAGATCTGATTGCCTGTATCCTCACTGACACATGGAATCTTTGGCCATCTCTTTAGCATTAAATTATTACGTTTCTCTAGTTTGGACCTGTCTTTGGTTCCTGAGGGGTGGAACAACTTTTCAAATGTTTCTCAGCCATTTGGATTTCCTCTCTGTGAACTGACCAATGAATATTTTGTCCATTTTTTTTTTCCTATTGGACTGTTTATTGTTCTATATTTAGGAGTTCTTTATTATTTCGAGAAATAAATTACTGGTGGAAGTATGCATTACAAATATCTTAGTCTGAAAGTTCCCTTTTTGAAAGAGGACGTTGGCTGCCTCCATTTTGACCTTGAACTTCCTAGTTGGGTTCTCCTTTCCAGCTGGTGCCTCCACTCAGGTAGAAGACCCTGAGGGCAAAGCATCCCTGCCTGGCATCCCGGATGGCTGCAGGGACTGCCCAGAGCCAGCAAGATTCCTTCTGCGATTGACTCCAAGACAATGATCCATTTAACCTTCTCTGCCGACCTGCACGGACCCACGCACTTTTGCTCCGTATTTTCCTTATATAAACCTGCAAGTATTTTCCACACTTGGGCCATCTTCCCGGTGTTGTTTGTTGATGTTGGACTTACTGAGATCAATTCCTTTCTTGTTTCACCACTGCTCATTTCTCTGCCTTTAGATTTTGTCAGTGGAGAGTGGCCAAATGTGGTCTGTTTGGGGTCCCAGAGTCAGGCGCTCTTACAAGCAGGCTACATTTTTATATTTTTAAAGAGTCTTTTCAGGCAAAGTTGTTTTTAATTTTATTGTTATTGTTCATGTTTTGCCTGTGTCTTCTTAAAAAAAAAATTCCTATCTAAAGGCCACAAAAATATTATCCAGATCCTGATTTTTTCAGAAGTTTGTCTATAATTATGAATGGATTTGTGCTTGGCTGATAACAGATGATAGTATCCAATCTGTGCATATGGCAACCTTTCAAGTTACTACTTTTTTTTTTTAATTTTTTGAAAGATTTATTTTTTTCATGGAGAGAGAGAAAGTTTGCACAGCAGCGGGGTGGGGGTTAGGGGCAGAGGGAGAAGGAGAGAGAGAATCCTCAAGCAGACTTTCCAATGAGGGTGGAGCCTGATGTTGGACTCTGTTCCAGCGCCCTGAGATCATGACCTGAGTAGAAACAAGGAATTAGCAGCTCAGTCAATGGAAACACCCAGGTACTTTTTAAAATGTGTGATTTATGTCCATAAGATGCATGCAGACCTTTTGTTATGTCTATTCATAGTTATTTTATGTTTTATTGCTGTCATAAGTGGCATTTAAAAATTATTTTTAGGGGTGTCTAGGTGGCTAAGTTATTAAGTGTCTGCCTTCGGCTTAGGTCATGATCCCGGAGTCCTTGGGATCGAGCCCTGCATCGGGCTCCCTGCTCAGCAGGAAGCGTGCTTCTCCCTCTCTCACCAACCCCTGCTTGTGTTCTCTCTCTCGCCGCCTCTTTCTGTCAAAGAAACAAATAAAATATTTATAAGTAAATATTTTATTTATTTACAAATAAATAAATAAGTAATTTCTAGGCGTGCCTGGGTGGCTTTGTTGGTCAAGTGTCCAAGTCTTGGTTTTACCTCAGGTCATTATCTCAGGGTCATGAGATTGAGCTCCCGCATCGGGCTCCACACTCAGCAGGGAGTCCACTTGAGATTCTTTCTCTCCCTCTCCCTCTTCGCGCAACGTGCACCCTCTCTCTCTCTGTCTCAAAATAAATCTTTAAAAATTATCTCTATATTTGTTCTAAAAAATTAAATCATACTTTTCTAATTAATCTGTTATTACTTTTAGTATATTTATCTTTTAACCAATAGCCTTGCTCAGTTTTCTTATTATTTTTAGAAACTTGCATTTTCTGTGTAGATGGTTTTATAGTGAAGCATCGAGAAATAATGGTAATTTGTTACACCAGTTTCATTTTCCTTACTTTTATTTCATTCCATTTTTCCCTTTAATTCCATTTCTTTGCATCTTAAGAACATCTTGAATCAAAGTGGTGTTAATGGGTACTTTCAAGTTTTTTTTTTTTTTTAAAGATTTTATTTATTTATTTATTTGTAAGAGACAGAGGGAGAGAGAGCAAGCGAGCACAGGCAGACAAAGAGGCAGGCAGAGGCAGAGGGAGAAGCAGGCTCCCCGCCGAGCAAGGAGCCCGATGTGGGACTCGATCCCAGGACCCTGGGATCATGACCTGAGCCGAAGGCAGCTGCTTAACCAACTGAGCCACCCAGGCATCCCGGTACTTTCAAGTTTTAAATGTATTTCTTCTGAACTTCTATCCCTCCTTATTTTTATGTTGTTTTCAGCAGAAACCATATATAGAGATGAGATTATACCAGCAGAGACACTGTCCGTTTGATTTAAATGTGCAGAGCAGGTGACACAAGATGAAGGCAGCCTGTTGGGCTTCTTGGATTCTACGAAACAGGACCAAATCTACTTGGTTGTGAAATGCACTATTCCTTGGAAAAATAGAAGAATGACGCCTAATTGGTTCACAGATAATCGGGCTATTTCCAGTCTGAGCCCAGTGGGGAGGGTTGGTGCCCACCAAGTGTGGGACTTCCTCTCTGGTTTGAGGATACAGGGAGCCTGGAGGTCTCTACCCAGTGCCTCAGGGGCAAGGCCCACAGAGAGAGACACAGCGAGGCACACCGTTGAGGTGAAAGGTCTGCATGGGCTACATAGAGCCATGGGGGGTTGCTGTCACCTTGGAGGGCCTGTATGACAGACACTGAACCAAACAGGTTTATTCTTGAGCCTTAAGATCTAAAGCAATCCAGTTTGCCTTGCTCTATTCTGGACTTGCTTAGAGCCCACAGCCCCTTCCTTCTTTCCTACTTCTCCATTCTGGAATGGGAAGTTCTATCCCTCGTCTGTGTTTGGAAGCACATAGCTTGTCTGTTTTCATAGGTTCATAAATAGAGAATAATTTTAACTCGAATGAATGATACCTGGGGTCTCCCCCATATCTGATGTAGATGATACTTTTAAATAAGCTCCATGCCCAACATGGGGCTTGAACTCACAACCCTGAGATCAAGAGTTCCAAACTCGACCAACTGAGCCACCCAGGTGTCCCTGATTTGATGATATTCAGATGAGATTTTGGACTTTCAACCTTAGAGTTCATGCTGGAATGACTTACGGGTCATAGCAAACATTTGCTCAATTTTTCACAACTTCAGTAAGGTAGTATTTTTTAAAAACATTTTTCACTTTTATTTTTAAAAACATTTCCACATTTTGCATTTATTTATTTATTTATTTATTATATTGTGCTCTTATTTTCTGGAGTTTCGTCTATGGGAACCCTATATGGCCACACTAGAATGTGTTCCTCCAAGAGGCCTGTTTGACTCTCCAAGCACAAAGGGCATTACAGCCTCTACCAGGTATTGAGACTTTTGTGAGATCTTGCATAGGGCAAGGAAATCTCTAAGATTCTAGAGGTTAAAAAAAAATGTCTTATCTCCTTTTCTGGAAAGTTGACTTCTTTTTCTTCCTATAACCTGTCCTTTCACTGAGGGTGCCATTCCTTAAAACATCAACTTTTGTGGGGTTCCAATTCCAAGCCCTCATTCTGCAAGCCCAAAGATATGTCACCTACACTTGGAGGCACCTGAGTTTCAGCCTTTTAATTATGAAGTCACAGAATGGCTGCAGTAACAACACCCTCAGTTTCCCACTTCTTGTTCTACTTCCTACACATTTTTGGTACATGATAGTTTATTCTACTTCATTAGCTCTGCAGTTAAACTCACGTTTGAACGTACCATCTAGCATGTCAGGACACGGTTTTTCTGGAAAGGATTTTCTGGATTATGTCACCTGATAGACACATTACTAGAAATAGGAGTTCTACATTATATTTATGAAGGAAGACTATTTTACATTAAAACACTAGAGCCGATTAAAATTCAAAGTTAGTTTTAGGGGCTTCTGGCTGTCTCAGTCCACAGAACATGCAACTTTTGATCTCGGGGTTGTAAGTTCGATTCCTACATTCGATGTAGAGATTAATTTAAAAAAGGTAAACGTTAGTGTTAAATCGATAGCAACATAATATGAGGAAAACACTTTGATATGTTTTACTGTTTTTACCTAGTACTATTTTTCTTCAAGGTGCATGAGTGTTGGTCATATGCCTACTTCATTATCCCTTATACATTAGCTATCAAATGAATCTTTGAAAATGTTATCCTTAGAAGAAAATAAGAGAAATTCATTGCATATAATTTGGAATTTACAGAAAAAATATTATAAAATTTTAAAAAATATCTGTAAATTATTTAATTATGTTCTGTCTTTTGACTCTTTTGCTGAAGACTTCAGGTCTATGTATTTTTATGTTGCTAAATTCAATCAGTCCTTTTATTAATTAATTGAATCTGTCCCTTAGTTGTTAAGAATGTTCCATAAATGAAAGAAAAATTTAAGTGTAAGTAAACTGTAAATTTCTACTAGGTCTCATACACCTGTCACCAGGTAAACACACACAATCTATCAGAGTTAAGTCTAGGTAGGGATTGTCCAGAAGTAGGAAGAGTTTCAGACCTTTTTTTTTGTTTTGTTATTGCAGTGCTGCTGAAAATAGTTGTTTTTTTTTTTTTAAACATATACCATCCTACACTTCTGTCTGTAGCTATATCCACTAGACAGGTTGCCAAATTTCAATGTTTGGCATTCTAAAATGTGCTTGTATTTATTTTTATAAAACCCTTATCAAAATACCATGTATAAAAATATAAATCTAAATAAAGCATGGTGCTTATTATTAATTTAAAAAGCAAAACCTGTATTTTAGAATAAAAATGGATAGCTAAAGTATAGCATTTCTCCAGGCTTTTTTTTTTATTATTATTATATGGATTTTGCCCCAAATGCCAGCACTGTCTAAACACGTTATATTTAACCATTGTTTTAACCTGACTGAGCCTAAAATAGGAAAAATGGCTGCGAAGGAACTTACCTAAGCGAGACTTCCTGTAGCTCAGCAGTGCACCGCAATTCCGAAACCACTTTTCATGTCAGATGGTTTGAGGTGCCCCAAACTTCATTCTTCCACTTTATCTGGATATGAAGATTTAATTCCATGAGGCGCCTCTTGGGCGTCTTTGACAAAGAGGAGCAAGTAGTGGACCCTTTTGGACCCCCAGGCGGAGGTGCTGGGGAAGATGTTTCAGGAGAGCTTTTCCAGGGGTGGGACTCACCGCGAGGGGGGAGAGCACCCCAGGGGCTCTGCGTGGGAGCGAGTCCTGCGCACGTGCAGGTGAGCAAGAGGGCGCCTCCAAAAAGGCCAGAGAGGTTCGCAGCAGGGGCCTCTGCCAAGTTAGGGTACAGCCTGGGCTTGCACATGCGTCTACCCTCGGCCCCTCCTCCCTCCCTCCTGGTGGCTCTGGCAGGAAGGCACCGGTGCCCCAGGGGAAGTGGAGAGGAGAGGGAAAGGAGCTAGCTTTGGGGCTTTGGGGAGAGGGAAGGCTCCTTGCTCTTCCCACTCCGCTGCGGAAGCTCCCGAGACTTCCAGACAAGAGAGAGGGAGTTGCAAACGGAAAGATGGTGGAATTAGCTCAGTATGACTTTGGAGTGTGGATTTTATTTCAGAAACAACCGTGTGGTTTGTCCGCAAATGACCTGAGACCTTTTCATTATCTGTGAGTGACAGGAGAAGTTATGAAGACCTGTTTGAGTTTTTAATCCAAGACAGGAAGACAGCCTGCATTAGAGGTTGAAGAAACAGTAAAAAAAAAAAAAAAAAAAAAAAAAAAAAAAAATATATATATATATATATATATATATAATTGATGGCGCACTATTGAGTAAAGCGTTTTCAATAAATAGTTAATATAGTGCTCTGCCTTTAACTTGAAAATCTTGGAGATCAGTCATACAGGTCTTTCTCATTAAAGAACAAAACAAAAGCTTTGTATGATGTTACATGAAATATCATCGATTATTCAACGCTTGTTTTTGGCTTTTGCTGTACAAGCCATACTACAATTGACTAACTCATTGATTCAACAAAAACGTCTGTGCCAGGCCCTTCTAGGACGTTGGCATGGAATAAACCCAACCCCTCTGCTCAGGGAGTTTCTGCTCTCAGGAAATAAACATCCTTAGGGTGTTGTGGAGAATAGACAAAAACTTCCTAGCAGGTAAACTGTTGAAAGAACCAGTACGTGCTTTTAAAATTCTGCTAGATAATGTTAAATTGTCCTCCAAAATGGTCACCCCTGTTGGCAAATTAATCGGCCATGTAAGGGAGGGCCCGTTTCCCAGCAGCTCAGACACGCTTTGATTTATGATCTTTTTTAGCCTTGGCCAGGTTGATTTCTAAAACCAGCATCTCCACGTTAGTTTGATTTGCATTTGTTTTATTTATTTGTTGCATTTATGAATATGGACATCATTTCACAATTGATTTGCTGCTTAATTCTTCCATAATCTACCTGTTCATAGCCTGTACTCCTGCATTTATCTTCTATCTGGCTGCTAATTGTTTTTCTTATAGTCTTTCCTTTCTTCTTGATTGTTTTCCATATTTTCTGTTTTTATTATTTATTTATTTATTTTCTAAAAAGATTTTATTTATTTATTTATTTATTTGACAGGCAGACACAGACACACACACACACACACACACACACACACACACAGCAAGAGAGGGAAACACAAGCAGGGGGAGTGGGAGAGGGAGAAGTAGGCTTCCTCCTGAGCGGGGAGCCAGCCTGACTGGGGGTGGGGTGGGGTGGGGTTGGATTCCAGGACCCTGGGATCATGATCTGAGCAGGAGGCAGATGCTAGACAACTGAGCCACCCAGGCGCCCCTCTGTTTTTATTTTTGATTTTCAGTCCAGCTCTGAAAGGCTTTCTCCCCCTCATGTTTATAAATACTTTTTGTAATTATGGTTAATTTTACAAGTCTAAATCCTGTAGTAACTGATCTGTTTTTGTCCTTTCTAAACAGCAAGTGTGCATTTTCCAATCACCATGAAATAATCATGCCCCACTGATTTGAATAGCATTTTTCTCATATTCTCAGTTTCCCTGTGTCTGAGTTTGTTTCTACTGCATGCTTCTTCTCTTACCGAGTTCTGCATGTATTTGTTGTAGCCTCATCATACAGTTTCCAAAATAAGGCCATTTTCAAACTTCCTGATTTTGAAATAAATGCACACATACAAAAAAGTTCCGAAGACTTTTACCCATTTTTCCTAAATGTTAAAAATCTTACGTAACCGTAGTGCAATTAATAACACTAGGAAGATTAACCTTGAGGTAGTGCTTTCAACTCCTCTATAGATTTTATTTAAGTTTCGACCATTGATCCATTTACATCCACTCAGTGGTGCAGATTCTTTTATTTATTTATTTATTATTATTATTTTTTTAAAATAAATATATAATGTATTTTTATCCGCAGGGGTACAGGTCTGTGAATCGCCAGGTTTACACACTTCACAGCACTCACCATAGCACACACCCTCCCCAGTGTCCATCACCCCACCCCGCCTCCCAACAGTGGTGCAGATTCTTATCATGGATCCTGTCTTGCCTTTACTTGTCCTGTCTCCTGAGTGCCTCTCAGTGTAACACTTCTTCCCTTTCTTTGTCTTCCATGATCTTGACACATTTGTAGAGTTTGTTAATTGTAGGACGTTTCTCCATTCCTATTTGTTTGATATTTTCTTATAATTAAATTCAGTTGATGCATTTTGGGCGTGAATGCCACAAAGCGATATGTACCCTTCTCGTGGTATGATATCAGGAAGAACACAATGTCACTGCCTCATTACTGATTGCCTTTGGTTGCTTGGCGGTGTCTGTCGAGTTTAACCACTCTAACAAAATTGGTTTTTTCTTTCTAATTGGTAAAGATCTGTGGGGTAATACTTTGAGACTATGTAAATATCCCAACTCCCACAATACTTTAACTCAACAATTATTGGCATCCATTGTTGGCCGCAATAAATATTACTTCAGCATTTGTCAAATGGCAGTATTTTAACAGAATTGTGTGAAATTTAGAAAGTATTAATGTCTTTATTATGTTGAAACAACCAATCCAAGAGCTACCCATACTCTTCTAAAGTCAACTTTTATCCTTTGTCATACGTGTCAAAAGTTTTCCTTACTTACATTTTGTACATTTCTTCTTAGCGTTGATATTCCCTTTTGGTTTTGTCAATGGGGTTAACTCTACCTTTGCACCTCCTAACCGGTTATTGTTTGTATGTATGATTTCTAGCGATTTCTATATGTTAATTTTTATAAACTGCCACCTTATTAAATTCTTTGTTTTTAATTTAGTTTTATCTTTTGTTCTCTAGAATTGTCTTCTCTTGGGTTTTAACTATAAAACAGTGAATAGAAGTTGTTTTATTTCTCCATTGGTGATTCTTATGCTTCTAATGGGTTTCTCCATTAGAAGATGCGGTATGGTGGGGGAAGGGCACAGTCTTGTAGGACTGAGCCCTTAACATATGAGATCTGATGCTGCCTCTGGACAGATAGCATCAGATTTGGTTTAATTCTCAGACACCCTGATGGTGTCTAAGAATTGCTTGGTGCTGTGTGGGGGCAACTCCTTCCCCTTGCACTGGAATTAGGTGTAGGAATCCAGAAGGAGGTAGTGTCAGTAGATAGGTCTTATGTTATATTTGCTGTTTCTGTCTCTATGAGATGTGACATATTTGCCTTTTACTGTTTTTCTACCTGGGTTAACTGCATTTAATGACATTCTTTAACCACTATTTCTTGTACAACAATAATTACCATATATTTTATTGCCTCTTTCTTCCTTACTTCTGCTCTTAATTTTGTTTCTGTTATTACTATCCTGTCAGAACGTGTTGCTATAGTAGCCAGTATCTCACCATTATATCTCTCTGTTTTAATCTTACCTACAGATAAATTAAATTGCTCACTATTAGGCCTTTTGCAGAAGTTTCTTTGTTACATTGTGGTTGGAAGAAGCTCCTTATCTAGTGGATTCCTCAAGAGGGGCTCATGGGTGTAGAATTCTTTTATGTTTCAAATAGTTTCTCTGTAGCCAATGGTGTACTGGATAATCAGTTTAAACTCTGCCAACACCAATCATAATTATTTCAAAACAACTTATGTAACCTGTGGATTTTGCGCTCAGAAACCTGTATTCCCTACTCATAATTCAGAACTGAATTTTTATTTCAGTCCATTTTGTGTCCTCTGGATTGTAATCCTGAACACTCCTAAAGAAGTGTTTTGGTTGCTTTCCAGGAAAAAAAAAAAAGTTTTTCTGTAGCCTTGGATTTTAAAAAATGTCTATATTTGAATGGAGTAAGACAAACATGAAATCTACCCTCAACAAATTTTTACGTGTGAAGTTCTGTGTTGTTACCAAAAGCACAATGTTGTACAACAAGTATTCAGAAATCACTCATCTTCCGTAACACAAACTTTATATTCCTTGAGCAACAACTCCACGTTTCCCCAGCAGTGGAGAAAGGGATAGATAATCTTCCCTGATAAGGGTAATTTGATATAAAAGTTGATTTGGGAATCTAGCATTATTTGGGGCTTATATAAATTTGGCTCATGGATAACTCAGATTTGAGCGGCTAATTCATATACTCAAACTGTCAGGAAACACCTTGATATCTTTTCTCAACTTTAAAAGTGGAATTTTAGTTTGAAAAATACTTGACAGTCTCATGTTCTGAAAAACTTACCAGTGTTCAAAAAAAAATGTCAACCACTTTTCCTTGTATCTGCAATAGACTGCTAGAAGGAAAAAGTTATGAACTTTTAGATCTGTCATCCGTACAATTTACTTGTGTTTTATTGGCTTAAAAAAACCTGCTAGGCAGCAATTGCCCAAATACACATTTCAAATTTAATTATTTGTCAAAGCAACTTTGCAAAAAATGTTATTTTTGAACATCATCCAAAACCTTCTGTCTAAAATATATTTCTCTTGAAATTTAATTGATATAAAGACAAATATGGGTACATTTTGCAGAATAATATGCAAAGAGAAAGAAAAGATATTTAGGTTGATGAAATAAGAGAATAAACAATTGGCAAAAATGTAGACTTCCACCTTAAATTGTCTTTAAAATAACCCTCAAATACTTTTCTAGAATTTCGTTCCAATCCTTTCCACATAAAATGAACTAGATTTTATCACAATACTAATGTGGTACACTTGAGCATTGTCTTAAAATCATAAGTGCATTAGTGTCTTATTTTTTTGTCCAATTGACCTCATACACTTACTTATAAATAAATCATCTAATACTTTGAATAGTTTAAAAATTTTTTTTGGTCCCCGTGGAGCTAAGTCCCCTCTGCCTCAGTGTGGACATGCTGCATGAATGCAACTTAAACCTTTCATGGGTTAGGGGTGCCTGGATGGCTCAGTTGGTGGAACGTGGGACTCTTGATCTCAGGGTCCCGAGTTCAAGTCCCATGTTGGGTGTAGAGCCTACTTTAACAACAACAACAACAATAACAAAAAGGTAGGAAAAGAAAAAAAGTAAACACACACATGCACACACATTAACACATGCCCTTATATTTTGGGTTTCTTTGTTACTGGAGGATCAATGTAGCCTTCCCTGATTACTGCAGCTTCTAAATTTTCCTTGACCTTTCCTATGGCAACTTGCTAACCCTAACCTAGGTACCCGGAAGTGGAGCTTCTGGATCAAAGATATGTATAGTCTAGGTTCTACTCATTGCTAGACTACTTTGAGACAAAAGATGTAGGAATTTATTGTCACAAAATCAACAAAACACCCCAGTATAAAATGTGGCTCATTTACTCAGTGAACTATTAATGCCCCTACAAAAAGGAAAGGTGTAGATCAGTTCTCAAATGTTTTGTCTCAGCATTTCTTTATCTTTTTTAAACTTCTGGAAAGCCTGAAAAGCTTTCATTTATGGGTTGTGGCTATCAGTATTTACCATAAAAACAAATAATACTGAGGAACCATTAAAATTAGTATGTACTAATTCATTAAAAAAATTTAAATTACAGGGACACCTGGGTGGCTCAGTCTCTTCAGCGTCCATCTTTGGCTCTGGTCATGATCCCAAGGTCCTGGGATTGAGCCCTGCTTGGGCTCCCTGCTCAGTGGGGGTCTACTTCTCCCTCTTCCTTTCTCCCTATTTCTCTGCTCCCCTCCCACCACTCAGGTCCTCTCTCTGTCTCAAACAAATAAATAAATAAAATCTTAAATTTTTTTAAATTAAAAAAGTTAAACAATGATAGTAAGGTACTTAAAAATAATAGTAAGCCCATCACAAAAATGATAATAAATATTGTTAAGATAAACAATATATTTATAGAAAAGAACTATTTTTTTTTTTTCAAAATGAAAAATAACAGCAAGAAGAGTGGCATTATTTTCACTTTTTTTGTTTGCTTGTTTGTTTTCATTTTGGAAATCTCTTTAATGTCTGACATAATAGAAGACACCTGGACAGTGATAACTGCCTCTGCATTCAGTCTGTTGTGACATCACACCTTACGTAGCTTTCGGAAAAGTCCACTTGTGAGAGGATGAGAGTAAAGGAAGCAAGTAAAGTCTTTGTATTATTATGAAAATATTTTTGATTTTGCTGTCAACCACCCACAGAAATATTAATTTAGATTATTAGCTTTGAACTTGGGGGATTGGCCAAGCTGCAATAAATGAATAAACAATCCTCAGAGGTAAATAAAAAAAATAATTAAATATATATATTTGAATCATTTATAGTATATTGTCATATATGTGTACACACATATATATTAATGTGTGTATATATGTGTGTGTATGTGTGTCACAGTAATACGTACTGTTAAAATATCCAAAAGGGCAACATTACTACACAGATGCTTATATTTGTATAAGATTATTTTAACTCCGGAAAATCTTTAGGGAGAACTTGCCACAGGAGGTAATGTCCATTATGTGGATAGATTAATTTCTGTTGCTGCATAACAAATGACCACAAATGAAATGGCTTAAAGCAACACCCATTTATCATTTCATTGTCTGGAAGTCAAAAGTCTAACACAATGTGAGTTGGTTCTCTGCTCTGTGGCTATCTCAAGGTTAAAATCAAAATGTTGGCTAAGTTAAGTTCTCATTGGGAGGCTCTGGAGAATATCTGCTTTAAAGCTCATTCTGGTTTTTGGAGGAATTCATTTCCTTGTGGCAAGAAGATTGAGATCCCTGCTTCCTTGCTGGCTAAGAGCCTGGAGCTCCTTGCAGTTCTTAGAGGCTGCTCTCTGTCCTTGTCTATGTGGCCCCCTCATCTTCAAAGTCAATAATAAGTAACCGCCTCTGCTTTGGGTCTCTCCTGAACTTCTACTCTGACTTCCTCTTCTCCCACCAAATGGAGAAAACATTAAAAGGGCTTTAAAACGGCTCATGTGATTGAGAGTCCATGCCAATAATCTCCCACTTTATATTCAAATCTCTCATGGAACATAGTCACAGGATTAGTATCTCATCATATCATATCCATACTCAAAGAGGAGGAGGTCACACAGGCCACAGTCATTTTTGTCTGCCACATGAAGTTCGGGAATCAGTGGTTAACGGCAATATGGTAGGCAACCCCTAAGATGGCACCCGGAGATCTCCATTTCCGGATCATCAAGTGTTTGGGTAACCTATTTCCTTCAAGGGTGAGTTAGATCTAGTGACTCACTAGTAATAATTAGAATATGGAGGGGAAAAAAAAGAGAGTGTTACTTTTGAGCTTAGGTTATAAAGAGACATTTTGAGCATCCTTTCTTTCTTGTTTACTTACTCTGATGGAGGACCATTGCCAGGTGTTAGATTTCCTATGCTGTACTCCATGGACCACAAAGGAGACCTCCAGTCAACAGCCTGTGAAAAACTAAGACATTTAGTCCAAAACCCAAAAAAGATAATGAATGTCACCCACAACCATGTGACTGAGCTCGGAAGTGGATCCTCCCCCAGTTGAGTCTTCAGATGATTCTGCAGCCCTGACTGACACCAGAATTGCAGGCTAATGAAAAATGGAGTCCGTGGCACCCTGAAAACCTATGCCCAGATTCTTAACTCACAGGAACTATGATATAAGAAATACGAGTTGCTTTAGGCTGCTAAATTTTACAGTAATTTGCTATGTTACAATAGGGTGATACGGAAACAAGAGCTATCAAAAAATGGAATAACACTCATGGTGTGTAATTAAGTTCAAAAGTAGATTATGACATTTGACTTTCAATATTATGAAACCCTGAATAATAATTTGTATAATGATTTGAAGTTCACATGGACAATGAACATTTAAAAAACATTTTGTAAAGGAAATTCTGTTTATATGGTGACAGATGGTATAGGAACGGTAGTCTTTGTCCTATTATCTAAATTGGACTAAATATTTATCACATACACACCTACACATGGCTGGCCATTACTGTCAGCACAGAGGCTCATGTGAGGGCTGGATATTCCAAGCCTGAAATAGGACATACAACTGGGTTGGAATTGTAGTTGTCAGCAGAGAAGAAAAGATTAAAAAAATATATGTTTAGGGTGGAGGTGGGGCTTGCAGCTGAAAAAAGTAAGGAATGTAGGAGTTGCAAAAGCAGAAGTGGTACACTCACTGTGTGTAGCTATTGGCAGTTGGCAATCTGAACATTAAGAGTGGTTATTCTGTATTAAGAAAATCCATAAATTTTATTTCTTGACAATGTTGAACCAGAGTGATTGGATAACACCGTCATGAATGTCTCTTCAGATTCATCTGCATTCAATTAATAAGAATAGCCACACAGTACCTTTATATACATTTCTGAAGTCTTCCAGAAAATGCTGAGGGGAGCGTTTTTTGCTATAAAAAATTGTATTGTATAGTGAAATCCAGAATTAAATATCTAACTCAAGATCGGATTTAATAAAAAACAAAGTAGCAGAGTTTCAGATGTACTCGATTGTATGTTGGAAAATTTTATTTGCTTCTGTACATCCCTGTCTTATGAAACCTGACTTTTTAAAAATTAAACTCAGACTCCAAACTATGAGGCTATACACAGCATATTTTCTTTCTCCGCTTCTTTGCTTCTATTACTCCCCAGGGCCATCTTTGTCTCTTCCCCAGTAAGCCAACTTCCATTGCTGGCCAAAATATGATATATCAAAATTTACCATCTTTCTGTGTTATTGCTTAGCTTCATTGCTCTACCCATTTTTACAAGCTTCCACCAAACCCTCCCCTTTTTATATTTTTATACTTCCCTTCTCCAGAGGCTACTTTTTCTCCTTGCTGTGCCTTGCACAGAGATTTATTTTGGAAAAAAGTTCCACCTAGCCCCAAATCTGTTCTTTCTCTCAATCAAGAGTAAGATGAAACTTTAATATATAGTTAAAGTGTTGTCAGTTGACTTTACTAATCTCTGAAAAGCATCCATTGGTTGTCACCTCTGTATCATTTCCTCTTGGACAGTGAGATTATTGACTTGTACTATTATTGAGAATAGTCAGTATTTGATGGTTTAATTGGATTGTGGTATTTTCCTGAGAGTCCTTTCTTAGTCTCAGAAGTTTAAACTTATAAGTTTCCTAGGGTTTTAAACCATTAGAATGGAACATCAATTTTTACTTCCTTATCTTATGTGTGTGATGGTGGCTTTTCCTATATTCTTTTTTTCTCATAGTGTTTGTACTCTCCCCATGATTTTATATAGGATCAATGAAGCCTTAATATTCATTAGGTCTGAAAATTTTAGATATGGGGATGATTCAAAATATTTGGTTCTACATGTCTGGGAAGACCTTGATGCTTAGAGTGAAGGTCATTAAATGCTAGGAGATCACATGAAGTTAGGGAGACATTTCCAAGACAATAAGCAGATGTTACAGAGACAAGCTGATTTATTTTACCTTTCTTGTAATGCTCTTCCAAGTGATGTTGCATCTCCCACCCAAGCATGATAATATAAAGGTGTTTACAGCTTTGAAAAGAGGATAAATTGATGGTTACTGTAGACTTATGAAATTATATGCACCAATTATATGAGCTTTGCAGACTCCAATGGGAAAAATAACATCTTTAAATTATCATCAGATGATTGATCTAAGTCCTCTATTTTGCAGATAACTCTACTGGATTATGACTATGGACAGAGGGATCCTGAAAAGAGCTAATAGATAATTATATTTTTCCAAATGTGCTTTAGAATACAAGTACATTAATTACATAGCTGGACACAGAATGTCTAATTTTCATGTTTATTTCCCTCTTTCCTTCTTCTTCTCTAGACCAAGCATCAGGCCCCCCCATCTGACACCACTGATGTAAATTGGGTATGGAAGTGAGAGTTTTATGTTGGAGGAATCTGATTAAATTGTGTAATACCTCGACAGGTAAGTGTTAATACAGAAAATGACGCCATATTGCCAAAAGCAATTGAAATATGACACATAACAAGCTTGGTAGATCGACCACAGTGGAGCAGCTCCTGAAAAGTTTTGGGAAGTAGCAAGAGGTGACAGGCAGACAGTGCAAATATATGTATATATGGACCTTGTGGTTCAAACCTTTTGTTTTCTATTTGAGAAAGTAAAATCAAAGTGATATGTATGCAGCTGTTTAAGGACATAGTAACGCTTATGAAAAAACAATATGGAAAGTAAAACTTCAAAAGAAAACATTAAGGTAAAGATGTAAATAAATGATTTTGTTTTGAGATAAATTGAAGATAAATGTGATTTCCAGTTTAATCCAACTAGGAACTGAATAATGCTGAATGCCTAAAATTCCACAATGGATCATAAGTAAGAAGAAAACCATGTTTTCCACTAGATTATCTTTATATAAATCTAATTCCCATTGTGTGATACATTGACTCCTAATGTACATCAAAATACAGAAAAATAGAAAGCATTTTTAAGGATAAAATCTTCCTGACTATTAATATGAAAATGATAATGGCAACCCTAGGTCAGATGGAACCAGGGCTGTTTGATGACCTGATGAAGAAGAACTTCTGTCTTTCCTTGGATCTAAAATTTAAGTAAAAGAGATTTCTATGTAGTTTAAACCACTGTTAACTTGGGTTCTTTGTTAAAGTGGTATTTGAATCTATATCTTAACTAATGTGACATTTATATGTGAAACAATTCCAGGATTTTTTCTCTTCTTAATATTTACAGCTTTCTTGAAGACTCAGGTAATAGAAAGAAGGCTTTCATCCAGTGGTAGGAAGATTTATTATCTCTTATTGATAGCTGACATCATGCAAGAATATAAAGGAAGGGGAGAGGAAGCAAAATCCTTTGCAAGTCGTTCTTTCAAACTACTGTTTGATAGCCCTCCTTTGTATCACCATGACAATTCTAGTGATAATAAATTGAATATTATTGAACACATGTGAGGATGGATATGGAAAATATTACATTTGAACTAACTTAAGCATGAAAGGAGGGATCAGTTGATAGGCAATTTGGGAATAGAAAGAGGTCAACACTGTAGATGGATTGTGTTAAGCTTTCTAAGATAAGTCCTAAAGGGGAAAAAAGTAGACATGTGGGTGGGTAAGCATGAGCCCTTCAGAATGTACAGAATTTTTAGACGGAAGAAATAAAAATAAATCCAAAATTGAGGTTGTCAAAAATCTAGAAACAATACAAGTTAAAACCAGATCTGTAACACAGTATTTATTAAGGTTTATTGCATATAAAAGAACAATTTTCAAACTGGGGGTCTTCAAATTCAAAATTGATTTAACACTCAGAGGCATGACATTACAGGATATCTCATAAAGTGAAAATGAGGAAGTTCTTGAACCTTTACAATGATTTTGTTATTAAAATAGGTGTGTCCAGATGGCAGGGCATTGTTTAAAAGTGAATATTGTGTATCTTCTTAGGAAAATGACATGGGGGTTTTTTTTATGATTACATAGGCATTTGTAAGAAATGACCTAAGTTTTATTTATGTTCCTGAAATAAATTAGATATAGTTTTGTTTACATAGTGAAAATGGTTTTGCCTGCTTGGAAGATTTTCAAGCCTGGTCTCCATTTTCTTGTATTTTAACAAGATGTATTAGTGTGCTCTGGTAACACACATCAGGGGAGAATATTGAAGACTGAGTAGCACAGAGACAAAGAGAAAGAAATGGAAAATAAAAATGGGCAGGCTACAAAATTAATGAAATGTCATGATTTTGTGAAAATGATTATTCTATGTAAAATTAATCATGTTTAACAGTGAGTCCACCGATTTTTGGTTTCTAAAGGCCATTCTTAGATTCAAGAGAGAAGAGTTTCTTGGAGAAATGGGGTTGAGTGAAGGAAAATACAATATGAGCCTGGAGTGTCTTGGGGTACTAGAAAGTAAGAAAGTTTCTTTAAAAAAAAAAAAAAAAGAGAAAAAGAAAGTAAGGAAAGAGAAAATAAAATGGGCATATCCAAAGGACATTAGAAAAAAACCTGAAGGAGCTGTCAATGATTAAATGTGGAACAAGTTAGGTGACAAATTACATAATGATAGTATTTGGATTTTAACCCCCAAAATGAAATAAATATTCGTGAGTCTGTACTGATATAAATTAATGATTGAGTGACTAAATAAAGAAATAAACAGGGGAGCAGGAACAAGTCTTCCTTACAAAAGATTTCCACTCAATGAATGTAGGAGGAATAGGGGAAATAAAAACCATCACCAGAACATTACAACAGCAGTTGCAGCATGTAAGAATGCAAGATGTAACGATGAATGCTAAAATCATTAAGCTCACTTTTATTTTTTATTTTTTTTAAAGATTTTATTTATTTATTTGACAGGCAGAGATCACAAGTAGGCAGAGAGGCAGGCAGAGAGAGAGGAGAAGTAGGCTCACTGCTGTGCAGAGAGCCCCACGAGGGGCTTGACTCCAGGACCCTGAGACCACGACCTGAGTCGAAGGCAGAGGCTTTAACCCACTGAGCCACCCAAGTGCGCCCATTAAGCTAACTTTTAAAGAGAAACAATATTTGTAGAGTTTCAAAGTATCTTCTGCCAAATATTTATTGTTTACTGTGATTTTATTTGTTTATTTGAAAGAGGGGAGAAGAAGAAGCTCAGAGAGAATGAGAGAGAGAATCCTCAGGCAGACTCCCAGCTGAGCATGTAAACCAACGCAGGCCTCGATCTCATGACCCTGAGATCATGACCTGAGCTGAGACCAAGAATTGGAACCAAGAGGTGGACGCTTAACGGACTGAGCCACCCAGGAGCTTCTGTGATGGTTTTAACACATGTCAAAGATACTTTGATATTCCTCCTTCCAGGAGGCGGAGCTTAATTACTCTCCTTCTGAGTGTGGACTGGGCTTAGTGTGGCCCATTCCAGTAAATGGAGATGGAAAGGAAAAAATATTCATTTTACGGCGGAACTGGGAGACACTATCATTACCACATGATCCCCCTGTGCATATGCTCTCTCTTAAATAAATAAATCTTAAAAAAATGCATCCATGTTTGCTTCTTTTAAAAACTGTACCATGAATATAAGCTGTTGCGTGAGAAGAATCGGAATAAGGGGTATGTGGGGAATTTCTGTACTATTTTTGCAAGTCTACAATTATTTCAAATTAAACATTTATAAAGGTAAACATCTGCAAAATACTTATGGAACTAAGATGAAGTGCGTAGTTTCTCCACACTATATGCATTTCTAATTTCTACCTAAAAATTGAATTGAAAAAAAGGATGGTCCAAATTATTGTCACGAGATAACATAACGACTGAATCCAGGACTTGAAATAGTACATAGTTAAATATGGTAAGAGGTACAAGAAAAACAAAAGTCTGTAGGAAAGACATACAGCATCTGAATGGGTCATAACAAGTGATTAGAGGCTAAAAAATAATGATATGCAGGTAACAGTACTTTTAATTAAATTCTGGAATTTGAGAGATGCTATGTACTTGCACTGCAAGGTAGAACATTAACAGGAATTTATTAAATTTGAACACAAGTTCGTAAGGACATGCTAGCTTCAGTGAATCATGTAGAGAATAACATTTAAGAGAAAGGGAGGAAATAGAATTCAAGATGAAAACAGAGTAATTTCTAGAGCAGGATGTTTTCATCTGGACTAATGATGACATCATGGGAAACTAGAGATAGTAATAGAGTACCTCAATTGCTTTCTTTCTTCTTTTTTTTTTAAGATTTTATTTATTTATTTGACAGAGAGAGATCACAAGTAGGCAGAGAGGCAGGCAGAGAGAGAGAGAGAGAGAGAGGAGGAAGCAGGCTCCCTGCTGAGCAGAGAGTCTGACGTGGGGCTCGATCCCAGGACCCTGGGATCATGACCTGAGCCGAAGGTAGAGGCTTTAACCCACTGAGCCTCCCAGGCGCGCCAGGGTACCTCAATTTCTACAACCGATCTTCCCTAAAGACAGCAGCCACACATACTGCTGAAATGGCCTAGAACACTGAGTTGACCTTTGAGACATGGTTACAACTTTCAGAGACTACTGGTAGGTTGAATTGTCATCCACAATACTTCGTTCTTCCCTGTCTTTTTTCCATGTAACTTTGATGTCCCTCTTATTAGAGGTGGAGATATTTCCCTGTTGCACACTTCTTTTGGCCAATTTAATGCTAGAAAACATTGCATGAGCAAGGACTTGAAATGTACTTTGAGTATCTGGGCTGGCTTTCCTGCACTTTTGCTATTGTCCTACCAAAAACAGGCCCCAGCTGCTCTGCTGATCCCAAGAGGAGAGGCACAAGGAACAGACATGGTGTCTACCTAGAGCTAACAGCCAAGACCTGAGGAGCCCAGGCCAAAAATCACCCCAACCCCAGAAAGCATACATGCATAAATAGGAATATGATTCTATTAAGTTACAGAGTTTTGTGGTAGTTTGTAATGCAGCTTTATTATAGTAATAAGTGACTGATACGGTGTGTTAGAAGTGGTCTCCTTGCTTTAGTTTTGGCTAGGTTAATTGAGAAAGATATTAGACTCCAAAGTGTATGAAATGCTAATCACCATGGGGAGGATATTATATAAAAAATTGTTCCAGGACACTTAACACCTGTACTTAGTGCACGTGTGTGTGTCCGTATAACTTCAACTTTAGCATATGATAATATTTACATAATAATGAACTTAGGACATAATAATAATATATCCATCTCTCTCTCTCTGTATGTGTATGTGATTTTAAATCATGGAAAGTGGGGATTTTGCAAGATCTTCAGAGGAAGTGGCGCCATGAGCTCCACTCTCCTGCTTCCTGCAGTTCCCTCTCCTCAAACCTGTCGGAGTACCGTTTCATGGGGCTAACTGAAGTAATAGAAGCTAGACAGTGATGTCTAAGATTCTGTCAAGTAGAGTCTCCTCAAAGGACCGTGGTTAGAGAACTCTGGCAACACACTCAGGTTGAAGGCTTTGTGGAGGCATGGACAGGATTGTATAAAATTGTAGAGGGTGTGGAATATTCTAGACAGCCTCTGGGATTAGAGATACGGTCACTTGGTTAAAGATGTAACCATCCAAGTTAAGAGATCTTCAGGGGTCGGACTGGACCACTGAGGACCAAGCAGAGGGTGAATAAAACCAAGGGTGGGTGTGATAAGGAGGAGAGGCAGAAGGAGAGGGTTTCAAGGATGGACTGCTTCCTTCCCTTCTCCAAGATTTTCAGCTGAAGCTGATTTCTGAGGTGGATGGGAACGGACTTCACACTTCTTTTATCACGGTGCTTATTAGTATGTTGGAATGATCCTTCTAGTTACCCTATAGACTCTATTAATGGCTGAAAGTGAGCATAGAATGAACTATTCTTCAGAACATGAACATAATTGTCAAGGGGTCCAGCCACGTTTTTCCCATGCGCAGAGGGAAACTACATGCAATACGTACGTTGTAAATGGGAGCAGAAGACACAGAGTAAGCAAAACAATGAAAAAAACAGGCTTCATGATTATATCAATCATTTTGCTTGTTCAACCTGCTGGTTATTTATCATTGGGTTTCATTGGGTTTATATACAAATCAGCTTGATATTGTTTCTGTTTCCAAAACAAAAACCCAAAAATGTCTTCAATACTTTTTGGATTAATTTTTCCATACTTTTTTTTTCTTTTTTATTTTGAGAGTAGATATGACTCACTTATTCAACAATAAATATTCTATTAATAGAACTTACTTTCCTTTAAGAACCAAGTGAAATTAATATAATTCTATCTCTAAATTCACTAAAAATACTGTATTAATGATATAGAACATGTTTTCCTGTTGCTATGTATGTCCAACTGATTATTTTTGGTCTATCAGCTGCAAATAAAATAACCATAGGGGGGAAAATCTGTCTTGTTCCTTGGAATTTTGACATTTCAAGTAAAAACTGGTATTATGTAAAATAATTTAATGAAGTTCTTCTTTTTTTGCCACATGAAAGCAAACATTTCACTTTTTTTACATTGAAAAATGCTTATAGCATGCATTCTTTGAAAACATCTGTTAGACATATTTTTGAAAGTTAAGTGGTTTCTGTTATATATATGCAACTTATTTTTTCAAAAATATCAAAGAACTTAACAAAAAATCTTTTGACTCACGTGTTGTCAGTATAAAAAGCTCAGTGTTTTAAGTTATTGCACGAAAAATTAAGAGGTTAAATGTAATGAATTTTTATTGCTTGATCGCACATTCCTTTCAATATAAAAATAAACGAAACATCGCTATTTTTTATAGTAAGAAAAAACATTTTATTCCAGATAGTCAGGGTGCGTTTCATGGAAGAGCATGGATATCATGTAACACAATGAATAATAACTGTCTACTTCACATATTTTATTTATAGATCTGCAAAACAATAGATATTTGGAATATCCTAAAATAGATTAAATGATGCACTGGAATAATGACATTTTTGAAAGCAACCAAGGGAACTTAGAGCTCATTAAATGCATTTAAAAATTTTAAATTGTACTGATGAGGATATTTGAGCCTGTAGGGAAAAAAAAAGGATGAGGAGGAAGAGAGATTTTTAGGGTTAAGAGTTTATGTATAAAATCCTTGGCTTTCTAGCTTTGGTCTTTTTTTATTATGTTAGTCAGCTGTGTCTGACATACTAATTATTCTCAAGAGTAATTTTTTTTTTAAAAAGGAAGCATATTTTGGGGCGATTGAGTGGCTCAGTCAGTTGAGTAACCCAGTCTGGATATGGACTCAGGCCATGATCTTGTGTCATGGGATTGAGCCCCATGCTGGGCTCCAAGCTCTGTGAAGAGCTCTGCTTGAGACTCTCTCTTTCCCTCTCCCTCTGCCCCTACTCTGTCTGAATACGTACATACATTCATACATACATACATAAAATCCTAAAAAAAAGAAAGCGTATTTTGCCCCATGTTGGGTATAGAGATTACTTAAAGTAAATATTAAAAAGAGGAAGCATATTTCTATGATAGTTCATAACACATTGGGGCTGACTTTATGTTAAAGTCAATGATTTGCTGTTAATAAACATAATTGGGTAGATATCAGTTTGAACTAACTGACCAAGTCCTAAATACTTCTGGTACTTAAGCTATATTACTTAAAGATACAAATCTAAAATATACGTAAATACACACAATTGTATGACAAAATACTCCACTGTTGCTTTTGAATACATTATTAACATCCCCAAAGTTATTTAAATACCTTACTGAATATTGTCCATCAATTCTCAAGAAATAAATAAAATATACTATAAAAGTAATCATATTCTTGTAAAGAAAATAAACATAATTTTGGTGTCAGATGGTTGAAAAGTTTCTCTGAATTTGCTATATTTGAATTTTACTATAGGGTTATAGAGAGACTACACTTACAACCCTGTGGCCTCTGTTAGCCTCAGTAAAGGAGGGATTTTTTTTTTCTAAAGACTTTTTATTTATTTATTTATTTGACAGACAGAGATCACAAGTAGGCAGAGAGGCAGGTAGAGAGAGAGAGGAGGAAGCAGGCTCCCCGCCGAGCAGAGAGCCCAATGCGGGGCTCAATCCCAGGACTCTGGGAACATGACCTGAGCTGAAGGCAGAGGCTTTAACCCACTGAACCACCCAGGCATCCCAAGGAGGGATTTTTTTTTTTTTAAAGAGGATTTTATCTATTTATTTGACACATAGAGATCATGCACACACAAGCAGGGGGAGTGGCAGGCAGAGGGAGAAGCAGGCTCCCTGATGAGAAATGAGCCCAATTCAAGACTCGATTCCAGGACCCTGGGATCATGACCTCAGCCAAAGTCAGAGGCTTAACCAACTCAGCCAACCAGACATCCCACAGGGTGATTTTTCTTCCTTTTATGTCACCATGATATCATTGCTTACAGATAACTTCAAATATATTTACCAGTCATGGTTCCTGGTATTTTCCCGTGGCCTTTTCAAACAAGTACATGCAATAGACCTTGTTTGTGAAGCTAGTGTTAGGCAAATCTTTGGGGATTCTTCCCGTACTTAGGACCCACCTGTGCACTGCTTAATTAAAATAGAAACTTACAATATATGTAGTTAATTGGGACATGGAAAGAAAGGCAAATATGTGTTTTCGTTCACAACCTGTGTAAGAAAATATTGGGTTATGAAAGATTTTAGCTCCTCTGGTACACCACAAACTCCCCAGTACCCGTGACCTGGTAAGAAAGAAGCAAAAAGGATAAGGAGGAGAAAACAGAAGGAAAAGTAAAAAGATGAAAGGAAGGTTTAAGAAGAAGAGGTTCTTATTCAGAAGAAGAACAGTTAGTGCCAGAAACAAATTAAATTTCCTTCCACTCCTATGGCCTTAAATTCATAAATGAATAATCGAAACAAGATCATAGTTTTGGGTTAGCTTTTTATGGTTGATCCGTGATTACCCAGGATTGGAGTTTAAAAGATCTAATAGGATGTTAAGGAGAATTTAACAAATTTGAATTTAAGAGAAACTTAGACATATTGGAAATATTAGCAAAGCTTTTGAAAAAATCCAAAATCATTTTAACTTTGAGTAAATTTTATATGGTTTTTGTAAAGTATAGAAGTGGCATTTGGTACAGGCCAAATTACGGAACTACATTAACAACCCCCCCCCCCACCCCCGCACACATACACACTTGGTCGAATTTCTGGTCATTACTGATGACCGTGCTGGAAAGGCTGTTGATGAGAGTGATGAGGTCAGCCAGCATTCTCTCATCAGTGATTCAGTCAGATTTCCAAACAAACAATAGAATCTTATCAAGAGCATGCTTTAGAAAAAGGTTAGGGTGGTAAGTTTAGAGCATGACTGGTTTGAGGTGTAATTCCTTCCAAATACTCAGGGAATAAGACAAGTAGATCCTTGAATGTAGAGAGTCACTTGGTGTATCCCTGTGCATTCTATTCTGTTGGTCTTGGTGGGTTCCATAAGCTAATTTTGAGGCCAGAGACCTTGTGAGCATTGGTTTTCCTGGTGTTTACATGGTACTTAATAACATATTAGAGTTGATACTAAAAAGTTGCCTGGATCAAAATATTAGTCTCTACCTCTTTTTTTTTTTCTATTTTTTTTCTATCATTTTTGCTTCATTCCTTTGGGTTGTCAAGGCAATATCTTCAAAAATCTCCTCATTAAAATGCACTCCTGGGAGGTACTTAATCATCAACAAAATTGGCAACTAACTCAGTACTTTTAAAATAGACTGGAAGGGGAGAATCATGAGGAGGAAGGAGAATAATGAAAACAAAACAAAACAAAAAAGTGAAAACCCAAAACAACAACAACAACTACAAAATGATCAAAAGACCCAAGAACCAAAACACCATTCTTGCCTGCTTAGGTTTTCTAAGCAGCAGTGTCGCAAGTAGGGTTCCCCAGAGAGGTTCTTAAACCAAGAAGTTGGCAAGGGGGCAAGATGCTTATCAGGGAGTGCCTTTAGGTTCAACATCACCTATAACAAGAGGAAGGAAGCAGGTGTGGGGAGAGGGAGAGGTAAAGGTGCAATGGAGACTGATGAAGGCTTGGTCATTCTCACAGGTGTCTCTGAGGCTACAATGGCCTGGAGAGTTGTTCCATGTTGGATGGACTGGCCAGCCTTTATAAACCTGTCTCAGAAGTCTTCACATAGGGACTTGCCCACAAAGGCCAAAATCTTGGGATAGGGGATACCACAGCTGAGGCCATCCTTGAAGTGGCTGTCAGCTTTGACAAAACAGGATCAGCGGAAAGAAGTGGTTCCTTGTTGGGAAGTTTGAATGGCATGTGTCCTAACATAAGCACAAACGTTACTTGACATGTGTTCTGGTAAGTTTTAAAATCTCGAAAATATAGAAAACATTCAGAGATTATTGCAACACAATTGATTACCAACAGAAATGAGATATAAAATTAATGCAGTTGAAGAAAGGGGCAGGGATCCAGAGAGAAATCCAAGATGGCAGACTACAGTGGAAACTTTCAGTTCCTGAGGGTGTGTGGGGGAACTCCTGCTGTGAGATAGGAAGAAAGTCATTATTGCAGTTACTTTTAACAGTTGGACCAACTCTTGCTTTTTAGATTAGTGATTTTTGTGTTACCGTCCAGTGCCCAAATGCCTCTGGTTCAAGATGAGGCCATTTCCTATGACTCAACTTTGAGTTCTGTCCCTGGATAAGTTGAACAGCAGTTAAATTCACTCATTGTTTATGTCCACTTATTTATCTGTTCTGATGGTAATTGAAGTTGGCAATGCATACATAATTCTATTTTCACATGAGTATCTTTCATCATTTTTACCTATATTTTTCATATGATGGAAAAGTTACTCTTAGTTTCTGACCTGATAGATTATTGCTCTCTCAGGAAAAATTTTCTTTTGAGACTATGCTTTCAGGAGTGGAGAATGAAATTATACAAAGTGCCCCAGGTCATTATACTTGAAGATGAGAATGTGTAATTCTCCAGGGTTTTTCCCTGGGGAGAGGACAGAATCAGATTATTTCCCCATTCCACAGAGGGTGGTGCCAAGTCATTAACGGATTTCCTGAAAAAGAAAGGAATGACTCGACACCTCCAGCCAGAACCAAAGGTCTTGCTGGCCCAAAAGTGGTTTGTGGATTTTTAAGGATTTTAAAAAAATCAACAGGTCCTTAAATTCATTGCTTTTCTTTCTTTGCAAATTTTCATTTACATTCTAGTTGGTTAGCATACAGTGCAATGTTGGGTTCAGGAGTAGACTTCATAGAACCTCATTCTCCACTTCAGTAAAAATCCAATTAAGAATTGTTTCAAAGGGTTTTTATGACATGCCTTAATAGCCAGCCAGTACCCTGTGGTGTTCAATTTCCTTCTTCTTACCTCTCTCTAGCTTGCGTGCTGACAGAATCCTTTCTTCCAGGTGAGTAGCAAACCCTCAGTGTCTGGAGGAATAGTACACCAGTGGGAACGCAAAGAGGAAATTTACCACAACTCTGACTCCTGGGAAGCTCAAGGCAGACACAGAGGCGGCTCAGGAACCAGAGGGCTGATGATGGTGTGACTGGTGTGACAGTGTGACTACCCTGGTACCAGGCAATTGTCTGGACACACGGGACTTCTTCCCACTGGAACAAAGAAGCACGTGGGGGTAAGCCTCAGGCTCTCAAGGAACAGTCCCTGGGTTCACACCGTGACTGTCGCTCTCTGACCGTCTGGGTTAGAACCTCTTCGACTGCTCACTTCTTCATCTGTCAAATGGCTGAAATACTAAGGCCTCTGGCACAGAGTCATGATAAGGACTAAGTGACATTAACAAAACTGTGTCTGGCTCCCAGGAAGCACTTCATACATGTTCGTCATTATTTTAAAAAATAATAAAACTATGCTCTTTCCTTGTGGTACATTTGCAGTTAGAAAAAAAGTCTTATGTCTACTGCTTGAATAGTGGGTGTTTGTGTGTGTGGGCACGCGTGCTTGTGTGTGTGCTTTGCTTTTTTCTTTCTTTTTTTTTTTTTTTAAGGTTTTATTTATTTATATGACAGAGAGAGAGAGAGAGAGAGCACAAGAAGGCAGAGGGGCAGAGGAAGAGGGAGAAGCGGACTCCCTGCTGGGCAGGGAGCCAGATGTGGGACTTGATCTCAGGACTCTGAGATCATGACCTGAGCCGAAGGCAGATGTCTAACCCACTGAGCCACCCCAGGCACTCCTGTGCTTTGTTTTTTTAAAAAAGTAATTGACTTAAGATAGATTTAAAACTTGAATCCATGGGATCAAAAACACTGAAAGTTGCTGCGTCAGTGTTTGCTTATCCCCTCATTTTTTTTCTTTTTTCTTTTTTTATTGTGTTATGTTAGTCACCATAAAATACATCATTAGTTTTTGATACAGTGTTCCAAGATTCACTGTTTATGCACCACACCCAGTGCTCCATGCAATCTGTGCCTCCGCAATACCCACCACCGGGCTCACCCATCCCCCACCCTATACACTCATTTCTTCGTGAGCTCCTCTGAATTTTGACGTCATAGTCAATACATATTGCAGCAAAAGAATAATAAAAATTCACATTTAATTTTATTTCCGAAAATATCATTACATAAGCACGTTGTCTTATCTCATATTTTAAAGGTATTCTGTGCTTAATCGTTTTATTTATATTCTTGGAAGGCAGTACTGCTAAAAAAGGTTTTTGGCAGGAAATTACTGAATCAAAATTTTCAAAGAAAGATTTTGCATCATTTACTTTATGAACTTTGCATTCCAAAAGTTCAGCATCATTTGGATTTTGTTGAAAAATCATGCAAATACTTCTACTACTTCTAAGAACCCTTAAAAAAATTGTTATATTAAAATATCTGCTCAAATTTCAAAACTGAATGGTAAATGATTCGCCGATTTCGGTTTTTCGTTAGCAATCTCTTTCCTGTTTTATTTCTCATTTCACAGGTTTTAAATATAGACACTATTGTTAATCAAATGCATCAATGTCCCCTAGTGACTTGCTTCTTTTTCCTTCTTCTCTTCCTCCAGGATAAATATATTCTCATGGATTTTAAATTTCCAAAACGGGACTAAAAAGAAGGAAGATGTGTTTATTTTTTGGCAATTCCAGGGTCATAAAAACCTCTTGGAACCTAGAAATGTGATTTCATCCATGGATTCAATATAATGAATAATTATTTTAGAAAAGTAGTGTCTGTGTCTAATTAAACTTAGAAAATGCACTGTTTATTGGCAATAGAATGGGTCTCTGTCCCTCTCTCTCTGTTTTATCCTGGTAAATTGACTAATGTATAAATAATGTCATGAAAAGTATATAGGCCCCAAAGAGGGTCTTGCTATAGAAAATATGTTAGTATTATGGAATAACACACTGAAAAATGTCCAGATAGCCAAAGGATATTGTTGAAATGCAAATTCTGGTTCAAGAGTTTTGGAGTAGGCCTGGAGTCTCTGCATTTTAAGTTCTCAGATGATGTGGGATGCTACTGGTCACCCTTTCCAAGGGGAAGTTCATAGAGGACGGGAAGTACAATTAGATACCCTCAAAGGCAGGGGTTCTTAATCATCTTTAAAATAATATGTGTCCTAGGCTCCTTTGACAACTTTATGAACCTATGGACCTTTCTCAAATAATATGCTAAAATTCATACAAATTCATAAAATTACAAACTGAGCAATTATAAATACCAGTATGAAACTGTCATAGCAGTTTGCTGTATAATAATATATGTGCTTCATTACTAATGCATCAAATATCAAGGCCTAACATTAGGTCTGATAACTGCTTTAATTTCAAAGTAATGTCATCTTGAGATGTCTGAAGTCCGCAGTAGGATATGATAGTACTTGTGATTTCTATTTGCAGCCTCATAAGTACTGCTCTTACCACAGTGGTGTGTTGTGAGTGGTTAATGGAAATAAAAATATGAATTTCTTCTTAGCTAGTGCTTCAGATTCCTTTGCAGCAGTGAAATTTCGTGACTTGCAACCAACACAAGCATCTGATTCCCTTTATATAATACCTTATGAATTACAAAACCCAGAAGGCAAAACTCAACCTATTTCATCAATGGCCCTTTACTCCTGCCGGTCTATCTTTTCATGATGCATTTTGTGAATATTTATTGAACATATGACTATGTAATATTATTTTTTAAAAAAAAGTTTTATTTATATATTTGAATGAAAGAGAGAGAGAGAGAGAGAGAGATTGAGAGAGCAAACAGGAGTGGCAGAGGGAGAGGGAGAGAGAATCCCAAGCAGATTCCAGGCTGAGTGCAGAGCCCAATGCAGGTTGATCTCCCGACCCTGGGCTTGATCTCCTGACCTGAGGTCACGACCCGACCCCGAGATCATGACCTGAGCTGAAACAAAGAGTCGGAAACTTGAACGACTGCACCTCCCAGATGCCCCTGACTGTATAATTTTCTAATATAAGTGTCACTTTTGGGAAATCACGTTATAAAGGAACCAGAACATACACAACACTTAAGAAAGTTTAGAAGTAATTTATGTTTAAAAGAACTATTTGTACAAAACTAGGCATATGTTTATGTATGTTTCAGGCACTAGAGTGTATGTTTTTAATAAAATCAGTACTGATAACATTGTGAAACAAAGTACATAAAGAACAAAGATTACAGTTGGTGCTGCCCTGCCTCTGCCTTGGGGAGTGACTTGTAGTCTCTCGTTCACCTTCACACACGGTCCCGTCTGATCCTCTGAAGCACGCTGGAGACAGAGAGCAAGATCATGGACCTTATTCTATCAAGGAGAATACTTTGATTTTGCATATTTGGTAATGAACCCTTCAATGTAGTTGTGAAGTTGGGGCTCAAATCCAAAAATTTTTGTACATCTGTTTATGGAGCACCCATTCTTTGCTAGTCACATCACAAAAACACACATTGGTAACACACATTGCCCTCAGTGGACCCTGTGCTGGACAGAATCTCAGGGATCACTATTGCTTATGCTGATCTGCCTCTGCCATGCCAGGGCCCTAACTCAGGCTGCCGGAGAAGAGGGAGGTATCAGGTACACCAGCTCTTGAAATAATCCAGAGTACGGGAAGGCTGGGGCTTTCGGAACTAACTTTAGAGTGAATTTAAGAAAGTCTTACTCTGAAGGCCTGACTGAGTCCGTATCTTGTATCAAACTCTGTGTGTGTTAATCTCCTTCTTCTTGGAAGAAGCAACTCGTCAGCATCGGCTGAGCCAAGTGTCCAGGAAAAAGAATCTGCTGGAGCGTTTGGAATTCCAAACCACTTTTTGTTTTATCCAAAGATGGAGCGATTTGAGAAATTAGCTTTTTATTTATTTGGGCGTTCTTTTATGTCATTCTATAAAGTTTTATAATCTTCTCCATAGAGTTCTTGAATATCTTTTATTAAATGTATCCTTATACTCCTTTTCCTTTGTTAGTATTAAGCATAATATATACTGGTCTTTGTTGTTGTTGTTTTTTTTAATCAGTAGGGAAGTTTTTCACTTCGATAAGATATTTTTGTTTTCCTCATGTTTTGTTTTTCATCATAAAAAGGGTTCTACTCAACAATTTCTGGTGTGAAAAAATAATAGAGTGATGTTTAAAATTCTGAGGGGAAGAAAGTGTGAGCCTAAAATATTTTATCCAACCAAAACAAAACAAAGATAAGGTAAGATGTTAGTCAAATGTAATGTATGCACTAAGTAGACGCTTTAAAACAAAAATTCAGACTATCAATGGGCCCTTGAGCTTGACATGACAAATAAATAGGAATAAAAAACAAAAAAGGAAAAAAGAAGGAAATAAAGAAAGAAAGAGAAATTCTATTCACTGTAACATTCACCAATTAAGAATTATTTTTTAAAAATATCTGATCCAGCAATTGCACTATTGGGTATTTACCCTAAGGATACAAACGTAGTGATCCAAAGGGGCACATGCACCTGAATGTTTATAGCAGCAATGTCCACAATAGCCAAACTATGGAAAGAACCTAGATGTCCATCAACAGATGAATGGATCAAGAAGATGTGGTATATATACACAATGGAATACTATGCAGCCATCAAAAGAAATGAAATCTTGCCATTTGCGACAACATGGATGGAACTAGAGCGTATCATGCTTAGTGAAATAAGTCAAGCAGAGAAGGACAACTATCATATGATCTCCCTGATATGAGGAAGTGGTGATGCAACATGGGGGTTTAAGTGGGTAGGAGAAGAATAAATGAAACAAGATGGGATTGGGAGGGAGACAAACCATAAGTGACTCTTAATCTCACAAAACAAACTGAGGGTTGCTGGGGGGAGGGGGTTTGGGAGAAGGGGGTGGGATTATGGACATTGGGGAGGGTATGTGCTTTGGTGAGTGCTGTGAAGTGTGTAAACCTGGTGATTCACAGACCTGTACCCCTGGGGATAAAAATATATGTTTATAAAAAATAAAAAATTAATTAAAAAAAATATCTGATCAACAAAACACGGTGGAAGCATCACTAAATTTGTTTAAATACAGACACACATTGAACAGCTATGGAAATGAAGGCTTCAGAAGAGAATTTAAATGAAGTTAACCTTGACAGTCATTTCAGTTTATACAGCTCTAAAGTTCATGATTTTTATGTAGTGCACTCCCGTGTAAAACAGCCCCGTTTTTCCTACGCAAACTGATAAATCATCCCAATGGCAATCCCAGTCCATTTAATACTTTGTTCATTTAGTTCCAGCAATATTGTCATCCTGTGTTGAGCTTTATTTACAGCTTGTTTTTCGATTTTTATTTACAACTTAAAATGACAAAGTGGAAATCTATTTTAAACCTCTCCACTATGCTAGTTAAAAAAAAAGTTGCAATAAGTGCAGCCTTGCATAAAACATTCTAATAAATCAAAGTGAGAAGAATCTGTCCAAGTTTAATAAACAAAAACTAGAAGTTTGTTTAATTATAAAGGATGAATGTTACAATTAGCATTTTATAATCAGCATGAAGAATTCTCTCCCTTCTCTGTCCGTTGAAATGAAATGAAATGAAATGAAATCAGTATATCAGTATATTTCCTTGATTTGTTAGGCTTTTCAGTAGTCTGAATGTGGATCAACATGAGAAGAAAATGAAATTATATTTCTTAAAATGGGTAATATCATTTTATAATTTAAAGTTTGGACATCATTTAAAAGTTCCAATTTCTTTCACTTGACTTTGGTTCATTCATCTGCAAAAATAGATAATTTATCTCAGTTCAATGAGTGCTAATTGTAAAGTGGACAGTTCTGTAAATGAAAAGATAAGGAAGCCCCACTCTGGGTCTAAAAATTCTGCAATGATGATATGTTTTTTATCCTACTTTCTAACAGATTAGCATATCTTCAAATTGCCTTTGAAAAATTTATATAGCTTTCAGCATTTTTTATTTACTCTTTAAAAAGATATTAAATTGAAAGTAACCTTGATGTCACAGGCAGATTTTAGTGTTTTTTTTTTTTAATAATGGTTTTGTGGGAATATACTATACATACCATAAAATTCAGTTTTGAAAAATGCACAATTTGGTGGGTTGGTGTTTTTTTGTTTTTTTTTTTAGTTCACTAACTTGGGTAATCATCAGCACTCTCTGATTTCAGAAGATTCTCCACACCCCAAAAGAAATTTCGTATCATTGTCCACCTCCACTACCCTCAATCCCTCAGAACCCCTAATCTATGCTCTGTCTCTCAAGATTTGCCTTGGGGCACCACCTGGCTGGTTCAGTCATGAGAGCACGGGGTGCTTGATCTGAGCTTGTGAGTTTTAACCCATGTTGGGTATAGAGATTACTAAAAACCAAGACCAAAAAAAAAAAACTTTAAAAAAATACAGATTTTCCTTCTCTGGACTTGTCATATAAAAGGTTTGGTGCCTGGCTTCTTTCGTATAGTATATACGTATAAAACCCTAGTGTTTTCAAGGTTCACACATGTTGTCCCTGTGGTGGTACTCATTTTTTTTATTGACAAATAATACCCTAGTGTTTGTGGATATACCACAGTTTGTTTACCCATTTATCAGCTGAAAGACATTTGGGTTTTCCCACTTTCTATTACCAATAATGCTGTTAGGAACAGGTGTATATGTATTTTTTGCATGGACACGTGTTAAGTTCTCGGGTACAGGGCTGGGAGTAAGATTGCTGCATCTTATAACTCGATGCTTAGCATATTGAGAAACGACCAGATTAGTTCCCAAGGAAACTTTATACCCCTTTTATACGGTCATCAGCAATGGATAAGCATTCTAATTTCTCCTGGTCCTATTACCATTTATTATTGTCTGTCTTTTGATTTTAGCCACTCTTAGGAGTATTAGGACATTTCTTATTGGGGTTTTAATCTGCATTTCTTTAGTGACTAAAGATGCTTAGCATATTTTTGTGTGTGTTCATTAGCATTTGTAGATCCTTTTTGGAGAAAAGTTTATTGAAATATTTCAGCCATTAAAAAACAAAACAAAACAAAACAAAATTAAAAAACAAGCCCTCTGACCCTCTTTAAAGAAAAACAAACCAACAAAAAAATACCTAACAACTGGGTAATTTGTTTTTTATTGTTCAGTTGTAGAAGTCTTTATATATTCTGAATATGTGTTTAAGGTTAATGACATATGATTTGCAAATATATTTTCCTACTATATGGTTATTTTTTTACCTTCATGATGATATGCATTGGTACACAAAATATTTTTAATTTTGAAGAAGTATAATTTAAATTTTTGTGGGATGTCTAAGAAACCTTGCCTAAGCCAGGTCACAGAGATTGATTGCTATGATTTTCTTTAAAAGATTTTTATCATTTTAGCTCTTATACTTAGACCAATAATCCATTTTGTGTAATTTGTGAGAATAGTGTGAGAAAGGGGTCCAGCTTCATTCTTTCTCATGTGGATATCCAGTTGACTCAATAACATTTGTTGGAAAAAACTATTCTAGGCCATTTGTGGGCTTTTGCACATTCATATTCTTTTTAAAACTGTCTATTCAAATTTTAGTTCAGACTTGAGTTGAAATTGCTTTCAATCCATAAATGAGAAATGTTAACTTATTTTGAGTCTTGTTTTTAAAAAATTAACCTAGGCATAACTGGATAGCTTGGTCATTCAACCTGGGGAGCTTCGTCAGTTGAGTGTTTTAGTCTTGGTTTTGGCTTAGGTCATGATCTCATGAGTCGTGAGATGGAGCCCCACGTCCTCAGGCTCCATGGTCAGTGGAGAGTCTGCTTGTAGATTCTCTCTCTTTGCTCCTCCCCTTGCTCTCTCTCTTTCTCTCAAATAAATAAACAAATCCATGAAAAATAGTTTGAAACTAACTTCTGATCATAATGACCTCCTCTTCACTTCATCTTAGCCAAAAGCCCAAGAAGGAATAATAAAGACCTCCTCTTTTTTAGCTTTTCTGAAGGTAGTATACAGAATCCTTGGCCAATTTCCATTTGACTTCTTCTTAAGAACACTATATTTTGGGGGCACCTGGGTGGATCAGTGGGTTAGAGCCTCTGCCTTCAGCTCAGGTCATGATTCTGGGGTCCTGGGATCAAGCCCCACATCTGGCTCTGCTCAGTGGGGACCCTGCTTACCCCCCTCTCTCTCTCTGCCTGCCTCTCTGCCTACTTGTGATCTCTGTCTGTCAAATGAGTAAATAAAATCTTTTAAAAAAAAAAAAAGAACATTATATTTTTGTTGGTTTGGTAAAAGGGCATTCTTAGTCTCTCTATTTATTATTTTGTAGAGAAATACTATTTTTCTCTTGTTCTTCCAGTCACCATAATTCTTTCTAGTTACCATAATTCATAATACTCTGTAGATAGATTCTCTTGACTTTTTTATATAGGGAGTCATTTTATCTGCAAATAAAACACTTTTGTTTTTCCTTTTCCAATCTTTCCCTTTTTGACTTTATTTTTATTTTATCCGTACTTTATTGGTTGGAAGAAACCGGATTGTTTGTGCTATAAACTTTACCACAAGCTGCATTTGCCTGTGATTTCGTGTAGCTCGTTCTTCTTTTCCCTGAATTTCCTATCCAAGATTTTTACAGCTTAATCAGATTTTGATTTCTTTTTTTCTTTGGGTATTGGTTAGGAAGTTCATAATGTTTGTTTGTTTCAGTTTTTGAGATGTTAGCTGTATGTGGTAATCATTTTCTTGAATTATTTGCTAGATTTCAAAAAATGGTCACATATTCTTATCCCCATCAGCCCCACTCTCTTTGCAATGGACTCTTCCACTCCATTAAAAGATGGCATTCATTCCCCCCACCCCACCCCCAGCTCATAACTCTGGTGTTGTGACTTGCTTTGACTGACATAATTCAGTGGACATGAATTTGGGAGTTTGAAGTCTAGGACTCAAGAGAAACCTTCCATCCTTGCCCTTTTGTGCCCTGTACCCACAAGCTGAAGAAGTTCAGGGTATCATCTTTAAGCGTGAGAGATGATGAGTAGAGAGAGAGACTGAGCTAATAGCTCAACAAGTATTAACTGATAGGCGTGTGAGTGAGGCCCTCTATACCAGCATATTTGATTGATTCCATATGTGTGACTCAGGAGAAGACAGCACATCTGCCTGGTTGTGTACTTTTATATTCAAAGATTTGTGAACAGTTGACTGTTCTCTCACATTCAAAAATTTGTAAACCAACAGTTGACTCTTCTTTTAAATTACTATGTTGTGGGAAGATTTATTATATCATAATAGATAACTGATATGATCTTTTAATTAATTCAGGGTTACTGAACAGCGATATCCTAATTCTTTTTCTTTAAACGTTTTATTTATTTATTTATTTAAGGCGGAGAGGGGCACAAGCAGGAGCAGGGGTGGGAGGGACAGAGAAACAGGTTCCCAGCTGAGCAAGGATTCTGATGCAGAGCTCGATCCCAGGACCCTGGGATCATGACTTGAGTCAAAGGCAAACACTTAACTGACTGAGTTACCTAGGCACGCCAGTGATATCCTAATTCTATCAATATTTATTATCTTATTACTTATTATAATATTTACATATTATACTTCTATAACAAGAAAATTCCTCATATCAACTATTTGGTTACCTGAGGTACAATTCATATAGGAAAGGAAAAAATATATATGGAAAAATTAACTCCTTTCCTTCATCTATCAATTCTGGCATTAATTAGCGGGTTTCTTAATATACTTTAGAGAAATCCAATGCATATTTTCCCTACCATAATGAACTCACGGATTTAAACATATTTAGTACCTTTGTATTCCAAGAAACCTTAGCTTTTTATCAAAGTTGTAGGTGAGATCTTGTAGCTCCTGATTTCCACTCTCCCAATCAATATTTTAGTAACAGAAGTTGATTTCAAAGATCCTCGAATGTCAAAGTTGTTTCTCTGGTAACAATGACTTAAAAACAGAGCTGCTCTTTGCCTTAAAGTTGGCAGCTTTAAAATACCTGGTTTGTTGGCCTAGATATGCTTGAGTATTAATTTCAGAAAGGCTTAGCCACTTTCTACCTGCATGATCTAGAGCAAGTTTTAGTCTTTCTGAGCTTTACTTCACTCATCTTTGAATGAGGATAATTAGTCCCCATAAAATATGTATAAAAATTGTTAGACCTCATTTGTAAAAAACCCTTGTTGAGATTCCTGGTTTGTATTAGACTCTCAGAAAACCTCATATCTTTTTATTTTATTTTATTTTTATTGTTTTACCTTATTTTCTATCCATGTCCACCTGGTAGAAATCACCCCAGTTCCTCTGAAGTAGCAAACTATTTGATTTGACCAACATTCCAATATCACTTCAGATGAAAAGAGATGGGATGATGGGAAATATCTTATTTTGGCTTTAACTTTTGGCACATCTTCATCATATCAAACTCTAATTTAGTGTGTTCCTAGTGACAAGTTTAGTGTGATACCATGAATTTTAATGATTTATAACTGAAAATCATGTTGGAATGATACATTTAGGTTCCCAATTTACCCTGTTAATAAGTATTCTTGATTACGGTCCTTATATTTTTGACCTAATTATCAAGTTTCAAGAACATAAAAGAACTGCTGTTCTCCTTCCGTTTCCTCCCTTGCCCCCAATCTGTGTCCTTTCAATAATCTCCAGCATCACTCCATGTAGTGCCAAGTGGAAAGAGAGAATAGGGAGGTCAAACCACTAATTTTACTGCTCAATTTTAGAGCTGGCCTCAATCTCAAGGTGAAAGAAGTTGAAAATAATGGTTTAAATGAGACCTCAGTAATTATGTTTGGGTTTTTATCATCTCCAATTTGATACTAAGTATCTGATTTTTTCAGTGGAGCAAAAATTATGCTGGCTCCCAAAGTTCCCTTACATCTTCTAGATCTAGTTAACATATTAGACATTTGGACATCAGCCTGAACAACTTCTCTTTGGACTAACAGCTAAGAATACCATCAAACCCTTTAGTGATCAAACAGAAACATGCTGAAAAGTATGGAGAAAGAACAAGGATATTGGCCAAGCATTTTAGCTAGTGCAAGACTGAGTCTCTCTCTACCTACAGACATTTTATGTTTTCCCCACTTTGCTATCTACATGAAAATAACACATGGAGCAGAACAATTTGGATTTCAAAAATATATGCCCTGTAGGGACTCTGCAAATGCATTTGCAAATTCCCTCATCTTCATAGGTTCGCAAATTCTCCTTGATCTGTTCATTTTTGTCACTTCTGTTGCAACTCAGGCAAAAAAGTAAAATGGATTCATAAAAGCTATCATATTACATTGTACAAAGGCATGATACATTACAGGTAAAGTGAGTAAATCTTTCAGATTAAAACTAATATGTTTACTATGTGTTAAGATACTTAAATGATTTATTTGTTCCTGGAATTTGTTTAATGCGTTTCCAAGTACATCCATAAACATATATGTTAAACCAAAGAATTAACCAGTTAAATATTCAATAGTTGGAAAAAAAGAGTTGTGCTCTGAATTTTAAAAATTATGTATTATTATATATAAGCCCATCATACCATGAAATATGTTTTGATTTCACTTTCTATATTTAACTTTCACAACATAAAGCTAAGCTCAGACAATTCCTTTAAGTATCACAATTTATTAAGGTTTGATTTAAATTAATTTAACTTGGGGCGCCTGAGTGGCTCAGTGGGTTAAGCCTCTGCCTTTGGCTCAGGTCATGATCTCGGGGTCCTGGGATCGAGCCCCGCATCAGGCTCTCTACTCAGCGAGGAGGCTGCTTCCCTCTCTCTCTCTCTCTGCCTGCTTGTGATCTCTGTCTGTCAAATAACTAAATAAAATCTTTAAAAAAATAAATTAATTTAACTCATATTTGGGACTAAATCATAGTTATCTATTTTATCCCTTTAGTTATTTTGCCTTTAACTATATGCCATCTCTTTGATCTTCTCAAGAGGGTTTGTTTTAGGTGAACTTTGATTATAGTAATAACATCTAATGTCTCACTTCCATAATTGTGAAAAGGTGTCTTTTTAAGGTTTAAGTGAGATAGCAGTTGATAGAGAAGCAAGGAAGTAACAGCTAGGATAATTTACAAAATAAATTTTCACAAAGAAATAAAATACACAGTTTTTAAAAATTTATTTTGAATAAAATGGATACACCCATTTTTATTTATTTATATTTATCTATTTTTATTTATTTTGAGTAAAGCAATGCTAATTAGTGTTGTCTTCCTCCCGCACCCCTACAAGAAGAGAGATCCTCTTGAGCTCGCTCAAGAAAAATGAGGAGAGGGCTTTTTGCAAGGATTCCAAAGGAATTGAAGTCATAGACATAAATAGAGTAAGGGGAATGTTGCTGAGTCTGAGACCTGGACCTGCGGACTCATGGATGCTTTCTGTCATCAGTAAGGCACCGATGGTCTCTTCCAGTTTTGTTTCTGTCTACTTGTCTTTCTTTGCATGTCTGCTCTATTTTCTTCCCTTATACCCAAACAGTCTCAAACAATGGTTCTTCTCTGGTGTTCCAACAATGCTCAGACATCTCTCTGACTCTGGGGAAAGTTCTCTGAAAATGTGCTCCCAGAGGCAGGACCCCAGTCAGCTCCTAGATTAGTCATTTTTAATTGCATCTCTTTTACTTAGGACTTCTCCCTTTCTCTTTGACTCTAACTCTTTCTGTCTGTGTCTCCTGACTAGTTATGTCAGGATCTTCACCCGCTCCCCACTTTCCTGTGTCCATTGCTCCATGAAGCCTGCCCCATTTTCAACGCCCCATGACCTATGTGCCCAAGTCCTTCCACCAAATTGTCTTCCTCTTGGGTTTACATTCTCAAGAAGGAGAATAGAATGATCTCAGCTTAACCATGTGAAATGGCTCACGTACCATTCATGGACAGTACTTTCTTGCCAGGAGCCCACTCCCTGCCCAACTGCCTACAGTTCATTTGGTTTTGGCCACAGGCCACATCCACAATGGATACACCCAGAAGAGAAGGATAAGGAAGGAATGGTTTGTAACCCTGTTAGAAAAAAATACACATTCCCCCTTTAAAGGGAAATGATCCTTGGATAAATTTAAAAAAATATTATAATAAAAAATCATGTAAAATGATATAAAATAAATAAAATAGAGTTAACTATCAGTGGGCACATAGCAATGAAGCATCACGTATGGTCCAACTCTTCACCGAAGAACACAACCCAGAAATGCCCAGAAATGTCTAGCCTTCTCGTAGGATGATTTCCAAGAAGTTGTAAGTATGGATGACTGTAGATGACCATGCTACTCTCTGTCCTTCAAGGTTTCATTTTTAATTGAGTTAGACCCCCTGAGTGTTGCATCAGGAGCCATTTGGAAAACTGTAGCTGCATTGGGGTTGTTTTCCACGGATCCTCATGAAGGCCCACTGAAGAAGACGGCACTATGTGGGTTGTACTGGATGGTCTGTGGGAAGCTCCTTATTCTCCTCCATATGACCTGTGTGAGACCCATTCACCGCGAGAATGTCTATTACAAATAATACCCAGGATATATATGTCTATGTTTGTATTTCTATCTGTCTAATCTATTCTATCTATCTATCTATCTCAGTTACATAAGTTTTGCTGCTCTAAATAACCATCAGCAACTCTCTTTCATTTCCAGATTCAGGAAACCAAAATCTGGATCTGTGTCTGACTTTCATCCTTTCAAACTCTCTTTTTGACATTTAACCTTCTCCTTTCCTCCCAACGTCAGTCTGCTATTTTAATACCTACTTTAATTCTAGCCTTGTAGTCAAAATAACACTTCAATGCTTACAGCCTCAGCTCAGACGGCTGCCCATGTTCACAACAAGGCTCCAGAGTCACCAAACAGAACCATAATAGGATCCTGGAGAGATCCATTTCTCTACACTGCATCAATTCCATTATGTCCCTCATCTGAAAAAAAAAAAAAAAAGTCTTCCTACCTCTCTTACAGCAGAATGCCAAAATTTATTGTTCAACATTGTCCCCTATCTATAAATTCTTACCTCCATATGCTTCCTAATGTGATTCCATTTCTAGAGTAATGGATTTTATTTTTTGCCTTATAATGTACATTTATGCAGAACCTCACATGCTAGTTCTTGCCGTTTTCTGCTTCTTTGAATTCATTTACCCTCCACCCATGCTTCAAAATCCAAATAAAAACCTGAGATTTAACCTAGTTGACCAAGGAAAAAAAATTGCTGACTTCTCCAACTTTCAATATTATTTGTTCATCGCAACATGGGTTTTAATATGAAAGTGTAGTATAAACCTCCCTTCTGAATGGCTGCCTAGATCAAAAGGGCCTTTAGTTTTGTTAATACTGTTCTCTTACATAGGCTTGCCTCCCTTCATCACCGTTGCAGGAAAGCGTTAACATAGTAAGATTGCATGTTTAAAGTATCTGCTTGCGGGACCGGCCTTTGGTTGGCAGCTGGGAACTCGGCTCTCAGATTGGTCTCTTTGTCCCTAACTGATCAGTCAGTTTTGCTGCGTCTGGTTGGTTTAAATCAACAATGTCGTTTATGGTGAACTCATGGGCAGAAGGTGCCTGGGCCACCAACTTTCCCTAAAAATCCCAGCACTGTGATTCTTACACTGGCTCCCTGAGACAGAAGCAATGCGCACATGTTGTTGCATTTTCGCTGCTGGGGAAAATAGGTTTAGTGTGACCCCCTTCTGGCTGGAGGCTGAGAGCGGAGGGATCCTGCGTGTGGATTTCTCTAGCCCTTTGGCCTATTGGTTCACAAACCTTGGGAGCTCCCTGGGTGAGACCAGAAATTAACCCCTGTATGTGGAGAGACTGAAGAAAGCAAGAAGCCACCATAGACAGGTAGGTAGCACCTTTCAGAAGCAAAGGAACTTACATACACGAGGCGTGTCTTGGATGAGTAGATCTCCATACTTACCTACCAGACTCTTAACCAATTCTATAAACTCCTGAACTAGGTTCAGTCATGGATTCTGTCCAGACGTCTCAAGGACACGTGTCCTTCCTGTCTCAAGAGTTGCTTCCTTGAAAAGGCTGCAGCTCTGGGAAATGTGGACAGAACGTGCCTTGTGAGGAGGTCGGGTGGGATTCTGACTTTACAAGTCGACGGGCGGCTACATCATCTTGATGGCTCCTTCCAGCACATTCTTTTTTCCTTTGCTGAAGAATTTTCACAGCGATAAACCGTAGCTGTGAGTACACAGGGCAAGTGTCCTGTGACTTCCCTAGTTCTTCTAGGGAGTCACCCAATGTGAGGCTGACCTCAGAGACCCTTGAGGGCTACCTGAATGCTGTTACAGTGGCAGGGGAGGGAGAAACTAGGTATAATCTCGCGATGCCAAAAGGAGCGCTGGGAGCGGGACGCGGTGAAACAGCCCTGGGGTCCTCCTTTGGGCCGCAGGACAGCGTGCAGATGAATGTCACTTTAAGGCAGAGTAGAGAAAGCTGGCTGGGGCAAGGGTCAAACCAGTGCTCATCCCTCTGGAACCCTGCAAAGCTCAGGACTGCCAAGTGCCAGGTACGGGGGTCAGGAAGAACATGGCACCTGGAGGAGGGAGGAATTGGGGTGAAGAGTAGAGCCCACAGGTCCTCCAGCCCTGTTCTTTCGTAAACACCAGCGATGAGGGGCCTACCCTTCAGGAAACAACAACAACGACAACAAATCCCCACCAGGCAGAGACATCCACGGTTCTAGCAACCCTACTAGTTGGAGGTTGTCTTCCTGCCTTCTGGCATTTGGCGAAGGCCACCGGGTTCCACAGGTTTCTAAGCTGCATGTGACCCTTTCCCGTGTATATGTGACTTCATAATCCGGACACATCAGACATCTAAGCAAAATTTATCGCATGTGAGGCCTATATAAAAAAAAAAAATCACTTAAAAAACACTACCCTTCTAGTTTTTATTCAAGTCTCTTCTTCTCCAATACCAGAGGCCACAGGCAGAAGCTTCATGCCTGAACCCGGCCCTTCGCCGAGTCGATGGACTGAACTCCCTCAGAGCAGAGCCTTTTCCTTTGGCATTTAGTATGTCCACATCTGTTAGTTCGGCAGCACAGAGAACATGTGTTTCTCTCTTCCATATGGTGGGGGTGGGGGGGGCGGGGGGAGCAAACCTGATGAAGAAGGAGATAAAAAAAAAATGGAGCTGAGATGAGCTGAGTTGGGAGGAAAAGCAGAGAGCAGCGCTTCCAGAAGTGGAGGCCTCTCCCTGCTGCTGGGAGCGCAGACGCCTCCGTTCCCACTGAACACGCTCTCCTGTTCTGGCCGGGCTGGCGCTGGGGGAGGGCTGAGCTCATCTCCCACTGCCTGGCTTTGATCCTCCAACGGATTCTAATTAGATTCAATCTCAGACAGACACATTTGAAATGCAGGTTTTTATTGGGAGACGCTCAGAATCTAGCACACGCCTATGTATACAGCCGGTTCCGTCTACATCTATATGCACAGATGAGTATTTGTATGTAGGATATATGAAATCTACTGTAACGACGTAACGCGTATGGATACGATGTACGCGTACTCCGTAAGTTAAGAATGTACATTTTCCCTTCTGCTGGCCTCAGTTTCTGTCTGTCCTCCGAGAGCTTCAGAAAGCACCCCGGAAACCAGGGCGAGGTCAAACAGTTGGCTTACACTCTCATGTGATTCACAGCCTTTGTCCCACGTGTCCTGTCTGACCTCTTCCGTGCGTCACACCCTGACCTACTGTCCGTCTCCGAGGCTGGACTCATTCTGCCCTTCCTGTTTCTTGGAGCCTGTTGGATTCCTCAGCCCACATGGGTGCCCTCTTCTTCCAGGTTCTCCCTGGTCATACCTTGATTGCCCATCCTGGATCAGGACCCGCCTCTGAATCCTTCTGAACCCAGCTGCTGCTCCTGCCCCTCCTCCTTCCCCAGCCTTCCGCTAACTGGCTTCATCTCAGCGCCCCCCACCCATTTCGGCAAGAGAAGCGGCGCTTCTATAAAATAGTCTTTAGCAATACTGACGTTGCTCAGTGTCCAACAATGGTGCACAGTTCCAACGGAACAAGGAAATGTGAATTACATTTACTTTATTTTAATTTATTTTTTTAGAGAGAGACTGAGAGAGAGCAGGGATGCGTGCACACATGGGAACCGTGCGGAGGGGCAGAGGGAGAGGGAGAGAGAACCTCAAGGGAGGAGACAAGGGTGGGGGACCTTGCTGTCACCACCCTGAGACCACGACCTGAGCTGAAATCAAGAGTTGGAGGCTTAACCGACTGAGCCACTCAGATACTCCTATTGGTTTTAGACCGTGTAACATGTAGCATTACCATATATTGTAATATAAGTTATAAGCAGGCATGCTGCGGTATAGAACATCAATCTTTCAATAAATTTTATCCTAGAGAGGCATGACTAAACATAAATGATGGGTTGGTATAGATGACAAAATACTCAAATTTGACCAGAGGAAGAAAAGACAAGGATATTCTTGACAAGGTAGATAATATTTGAAAAGATAAGCAGTGTTCCTAGAATAAGAGGTTAATTTTGAATCCTATCCAGGGTGTGAAATAAAGTGAATCTGACATATGTTTTTCTTTCTTAGGCGGTGTTGTTTCTTCCCTAGTATTCTGCTCTCATCCAGGTGTTTTAAAAGTGACATTTTAAATTCACATTTCCTGTGCACATGTATATACGTAAGTTGAGCTTTCTAGGACATAGGGTATCATCTTCCTCCAAACCCTCATTTTAACTAGAATTACTGCATTGACTCTTTTTTATAATTTCTAGGCATCTTGCCCATCTTTCAAATTCTTAAAATTATAGCTGGAAGCCTTGCAGTGACTTTTGCCAACACCTTAAGTACCTTATTAATTGGGTTTGAAAAATTGTATCTAGACTGGACATCCAATTCATTCAATTAAAATTAATGAGTATCAGCGGAGTTGTGAGTTCAGAGTCGAGTTCTTGCCAACCCATCTCTACCCAAAAGTAAAATATTCTCCCTTTTAGACAAAGAATGTCACAGTCATCAAACGAAGGTAGAGCTCTTCATCTTTGCCTGTGATTACTTAGCACCATTCCCACCATCACCCCAAGGAATTACTGAAAATGAGTAACCATATCTTGGCTCTCGTTTTGACCTATTTGACGGTGTGTTTCAAGATGCATCATATCTGTTTCTCTCGCAGATGTGGAGCCAATTATGGGCTGGCTGGGGAGACTTACCTAAAAAAAAGAAAAGTTTGATAGGATGGGTCAATGAATGACATTTTTGAATACTTTTTATTGCTCTTTTTGATATTCTTTAGAATCTAGTCCTCACCATTGAGAAATTATTTTCTGTGGTTCTATCTGAAGACATGGTTGTACCAGAAAGGGACATATAGAAAGAAAATATTTTAATCCTGACCATTAATGATGTAATTGTAATGTTTTGAATTCTTAGCTCTCTAAGTAATAATGATTTTCTACTCTTACTTGGCATAACAATAATAATCTGTGTGGGTTTCAAGGGGGGGGTATAAATGACTCTTCCAAGAGGAAAAGAATACATACAATGGCATTCTCCCTCACTGGACTAGAAGACTAGTTGGACATGAGGGCTGTGCCTTAAATAATTTTTCTTTTCCCCCATGGATCCTATTTTAACTCTGCATCATTCAAATGCTGCTTAAATAAATAAAATGGAAAAAAATGAATTAAAATTCACCATTATATCTGTTGATTAAAGTACACAGAATCAAAGGAACTTCCATCCCTGAAATTGTAAATATCACAAATTTTAAGTGCATTAAGATAGACATTTTAGACTCTGCCTAGTCTTGGAGCTGACTTTCTAATCAAAATGGAATTGTGCAGTTGGGGGAAATGCCATTTATCACATTAGTTTAGACTTCCTTCTATTCTGAAACAAATACCCAGATATTATTTTTAGCTTATATGATATATAACTTGCAAAGAGCTGTATTTGGATACCTACCAAATGAAAAATGTAAGCATAACTACAGAAACACTGTTTCTGAAGAATAAAGGCTTATCATCAAAATTAAGGAGAGTTACGTGGTTTTAACTAATTATGATTTGATTAGTAGAAACACTTCTTGAATAACAAGGGCATTTACTTCACATTCTTTTAAAATATGCTAAAAATATCCTGTAAATGCTTAATAAGCCTTTGTAATATTCGGCTTCCAGTCTAGTGAGAAAGACATGTTGATGGACATGATGGGCATATGATGCACATTTATAGGGAAGTACTCCTACGGGGAAGGTGTTAGTTCTATGACAGTTCATGCAAAAGGGGTCTGACCTGGAGGCAGGGATATTCCATTCCAGACTGAGCAAGAAGAATGTGCAAAGAGCCTGTCATAGGAAGTAGCATGGTGTGTTTTAGGAAGTGATGGGAAAAGTCATTTATAAATGTGAAAGAGAAAACTATAAGGTATGTATGTGTATTAGGCCAGGAAGCTCTGACTGATTTATTAGGCAGTTGGACTTATTGTGGGAGTTGGTGTTCTTTCTATTGAAAGAACAATTTAAACAGGCCACTATAGTTACCCTTGGTTGGGGCTCACCAGAGTGGACAACATGTCGGTCCCATACCTTGTTTGTTCTCCTAAACATGGACCATTAGAGGGACAGCTCGCTATCTCTTAGAAGCTAGATAAAGCCATAGGCTCAGCAATTCCACAAATTTCAAGTATCTATCTATCTGTCATCTATCTAAATGTTAGTGTGATCAGTATGTGTGCAGGTGTCTGTGTTTATGTGTGTGTTTAGGAGGTTGGGGAATATTAGATTTAATAAATAAATAGAAAAAGCAATAGCTAGATGAATTAGGTATTACCAGTATCTTCCCAACTACTAATATATTTTGTCTAAGCATAGAGATAGTGTTTCCCTCTCCTCTGAGAAAGGGGGATCTGAATGGGCGTTTGGATGACATGGGAAGCCATGGTTTTCTGGGGAAAGAGATCCTGAAATGAGTTTAAAGACCCTTCGACTTCCTTCCTTCCTTCCTTCCGCCCCCCTCCCTCCCTTTCTCTCTTTCCTTTTCTTTTTTATGGTGCCCTAAGGAAGGGCTTAGCTCTCAGTGATGCTTCTTGTTTAATGACCCTCTAGAGGGATATAAGATTGACTTTTCAACATTTGCATTGCTTTTTTTCAGAGATTCTTTAGTTCGTTAAGGAACTGCCAAGTAGCAGATATATAAAGTAATTCTGAATATAAATCCTTGTAATACACGCCAAAGGTTTCCTCTTTCTTTCTTTCTTTCTTTCTTTCTTTCTTTCTTTCTTTCTTTCTTTCTTTCTTTCTTTCTTTCTTTCTTTTCCAGTAGGCTCCTTATACAGTGTGAAGCCCAATGTGGGTCTTGAACTCATGACTGTGAGATCAGGACCTGAGCCAAGATCAAGAGTCTGACTTAACTGACTGAGCCACCTAGGAGCCCCGGCAGTTTTCTTATCAGTAAACAGCAGTAACAAAATTTTCCTTGAGTGAGATCTCACTTTTTTAGAAACTAAAATTTATCTTGAAAGGGTAAATATAAGTGTATCTTGGGAGTTTTGTACTTTAGGCATATAGTCAACTCTGTTTATTCTGACCCACTAAATCAATCCATCAGTATTTAGGCAAAACTATGAAACATGTAAACATGATTTCCACAAAACAAAAATTATAAGGCTGCTGTAAGTGATCTGCTCTCTACAAGTCAATAAAAACTTTCCATTCAACATGATCTTTCTAAACAATATCCCCAGTTGATAAGAATATGCAAAACAGCTTTCCTCATGGCAGTTGTAATTCTTGTATATATTCCCAGTTTATTGTATACCCTAATATTTATATGACACTTTATCACTTGCAAAGTGTTTTCAACCTTTACACATTCATTATCTCATTTATTACACATTTATTTATCACACATTTATTATTTATTATATTATATATTATATAATAAATAAATTATATAAAATTTATAATAATAATTTATAATAAATAAATGTATATAATACAATAAATGTGTATATATAATACAGTAATAATACAATGTATATAATATAATAAATAATATGTTGATATATAAATATTAATAAATATCAAAATAATAATACAATGTATATAATATAATAAATAATATGTTGATATATAAATATTAATAAATATATTTATTAAATATATTTATTAAATAAATATATTTATTAATATTTATATATCAACATATTATTTATTATATTATATACATTGTATTATATATACACATTTATTGATTACACATTTATTATTTATTATATTACTGTTATCATTTCAAATTAACAACGCTCCCTCATAGGATAGGTGGGTATTGTAATTCTAATTTGAGGGTTGAAGAAGAGACTCGAAGAAGTCAATAATCTGCCCAACATCAAATGCAAAGTGATTTGCAGAGTTAATCAGAGTCATTGGCATTTACTAGGCAACAAACACAGCTTGGTCATTATGATAGGTGCCTTCTATACATTTGCCTGAAGGTGCTAGCGGCAACCTTCGAAGGAAGGCAATGTTTCTACCGATTAACTGACATGAAGACTGAGGTTAACCCGGCCGAGCACGTGGCAGAGCCTAGAACTCAACTAAGATCATTTCACTGTGAATCATAAAATAGTTTGCCCTTATTTGCATTAGCTTCATTTTCCTCACTGAATAGTTTATACCAATAAATTTTTTATGATAGCAGAATAATTTGGGTTCACATTTTTCAGGTCAAATGATTAAATATAAAATAATTTAGAGTTGGTTCCAGGAGATTTCCATAGACAGTATCTTTTTTTAATTTTTTGAGTAACTGTTTTGAATACTAATTTTCTGTCAAAGTACCAATTTCTGCTTCCTACCGAGCACTTCAGTGGGGCAGGTGTTGCAATGTAAACTAGCTGGAAGGGTTTAAATCATACTCGGGCTTGTTTAAATCCTAGTTCAGACGTTCCTCTTAGTCAAGATTTAGATTTTAAAGGAATGATGCAATTAAGAAGTATCGTGGAAATGTTTGAAAGTAGAGTCTTTTCAAGATGATGTGTCCAAGTGGTATAATTGAGAAATCTGTGTGGCAATTTTGAGGAGCACATGGGGTAGAAACAGATGAAATTCTATATCGTAGAAAAGAGTAGATATAATTTTTCCCTAAGGATCAGACATGTATATAGATTTTTTTTTTTAAGTTTCAGTATCTTTGAGGAGAAGGTTTTATTAGGAGTTATTATTTCAGATTTTGGTTCTAGGATATTGATGTCATCACAAGATATACTGAAGTAAAACTAGATTATGAATTGGGAATTTTTTGATTCAAAAGATTGACTTGTTCGCTGTGGAGATTCAACTGGCACAAAATCGCCAACAGGTAGAATTTGCATCATACAAAATTATGATGCTAGAACTTTCTTAATTCTAGACAGCTGGAGGAAAAGAAAATATAATTTATATGTTTTCTAATACTATTGAATATTAGTTCTGAAAATCTGTCTAGTTTCTGGCTGTCGTGTACATTTCTATTTCACCCATTATTTGCCCACCCCTGTAACTCACAAAAAATGAAGTAGTGTTATCTATGTTGCTACAGTTCTGTAGCTGTGTCTTGGCTCTATGCACATTTTACTTCTGCATATACTTATTGCCACTTATTTCCTTTGGATTTGATTCTATGTTTCAAGAAGCAAAATGAGCTTATTCCAGGCACAGGAGTCAATGGGGTCATTCATTCACAAACTTTGGGGAACATAGTTATGTATTGGTTTCCATATGTAGCACTGCCCTCTACTGGGTAAAGAAATATCTGATGTCATTAATGGATTTCTAATTACATAAGAGCAGCTTTGCAGAGAATATATGAAAAGAATACAAATTTCACTACCCTGATCTTTTTTTTTTTTTAAGCTGAAGGAGTTGAGAAATATTATCACAGAATAGGAGAATCTCTGATTTTTTTTTCCCTACAGGCATTTTTTAACTTCATGTTCTTTCTTGATTTAAATAAAGAAGTTCTTTGATTTGAATGTGAGAAGTCCCAGCTTTGACCTTAGATTCCTTTTGGAACTTAAGCATATGAGAGACAGCTGGAATATTGTGTTACAAACTAGTTAATTGATAATGAAATTGAAGTCAGTTTGGTGCTTATTTCAAAGATTTTTTTATTTGAGCTGGCTCTCGGGAGACAGGTAGGAAGAAATTATCTTTTATAATTCCATTTTCTTCATCATTTAGTTATATCTGTGATCAGCTTATATTTGGATGGTGATAGACTGCTGTTTGCATTTAGGTATACTTTCTATGAGATATTGACGAGTGTCTGTGAATTGTATTTCCTCTCCTTTTCCTCCTTCTTCCATTACAGTGTAGGGGAGGGGGCTTTAGAAATTAACACCCTCCCAGGTTTTGTTAATTGCCTCAGTCCAGTGCGCTCATCCACTCTAAGTGATACTCAATAACAATTGCAAAACAGGATTAGTTACATCAGGTGATTAAAAAAGTGATTTGGAACAAACTGGAAAGAGGGATGGTCAGCATTATATTTCAGAACATTCAAAGGTGGCAAAAAACACCCATGCCTCTTTGTTTGGTTGTAATGCCATGTCTAAAGGGCTGGCTGGCTGGGGGATACTGGGCAGATTCCATGTATCTCTTGAATGGAAGTAAGCTTAATGAGAAAGCAGGCAGTATTACTGACCACTTACTATGTGCCAGGCACAATTTAGACGGTCACATACGTAAACACGTTCTAGCAAAATAGCAATTATGTGAGGAAGTGATGATGTTACCATGACAGTTTGAGAAACCTGAGACAGAGACAGTTAAATAACCTGCCAAATCATACAAGCTGTAGGAGAGGACTGAACCTGGGCAATCTAGCTTGGAGCTAAACTCATAATGTCTAAGTCACTTGCTTCCCTTGAGCTGGTGGAGGTGGGGTAGATAATGGTCTTTAAATTCCTTCCTGTTCTAACATGGCATAAGTCTTGGTTTCCTTGAGTGCCAATAAATAGAATAATAGGCTGGAAAGTGTCTCAAGAAGACAAAATGCTAAAAAAGCAGGAAATCTAGCTAGGATGAATCTGAATTAGTATCTTTTGGAGAGAGTACATTTTTAAAAAAATAAAAACCATTTTAATAATTGAGATAGTGCCAGAATATTCACCCCTGACAGTTTATCTGTCAGCCTCTCGTATTCAAGGACTATCCATCTGTTGACAATTCTTTCTGTTTTAACAGCAAGTGTATCAAGCGCAGGGACAATTAGGAAACCTAAGCGAATCTTAGCTAACAACTGTGGTTCTTTTCTGGTGGGTTAAACACAGACTAATGCTGGCTGAGTCACAGATTTCCTAGTTCCTAAATAAGTAACAGATTTTCTTTACCCATTTTTGGTATTCTCTGTCTCCAAGCATGGCACTCTCATTCATGTATTTCCTCAAGCAAGAGTATTAATCCATTATACATTTATCCATTATACATTTCTTTCCCTCATCAAACATAGCCAATCAACCATCATCTTCATCTTACCTCCTAAGTATCTTTTACATCTATTCATTTCCTCTGGTCTCCATCACCACCTCCTCAGTGTTAAACACCTTCACCCTTCACCTGACTGACTTTCTCAACGATTTCTTCAAACTTACTCTTGGCCCTCCCTAGGCAGTCATAGTGACATTTTAAAACTACAATTCTTTTTAAACTCCTCCAAGGAAAAAAGAAGGAAGGAAGGAAAGAGGGAGACATTGAAGGAAGTTGTCCTCTGGATATAAAGACATAAATTTTCATAATTAAGGCAGTTTGGTACTGGTCCAGTAATGGGCAAACTGATAAAAGAAATATAATAGAGATGCTAAAAGAGGCACACGTATACCGAAATTTGATACGGGAGAGGTTTGGATTTCCCACACAATCAAGTGGGAAAGAATGGATTATTAAATAAAGAGTTCTAGGACAATTAGGAAACCATATGTTTAAAAAAATGAAATTGGATGTTTTTGCTGTATTTGTCAAACTCATTTCAGGTAATTCAAAACTGAAATATAAAAAGCAAAGTCATGATTAGAAACTCTGTTTTGCGAAACATCCATGCAACAAATGATATTCATAAGGTAGAATTATCTAAATATAAGTAAACATATTCAAATAGCTCGATAGAAAAACAGGAGACATAAATGAACAGGCAATTTAAAGGAGAGACTATGAGAATGGCCAAACACATGTGAGATTCCCAAATGCACAACTAGTCAGGGAGATGTAAAAACCATCAAAAAATACCATTTCACGCTTACCAGATTGGCAATAAATTAAAAACCGAATACTTTCAAAAATCAATGAGGATGGAGACCATGAAAATGATTGTGGAAATGTAAATTGCAATTGTGGAACTGTAAGTAAACGAGAATTTGTCCTTCGGAAAATAATGTGGCAAAAATCTTGTGAGTGTGAAAATATTCACAGCCTTAAAACCTGAAGTTGCACCCCTAGCACCCTGAGGGGCACCACCTGCAGAAATGCTATGGTACATGCGGGCCAATGTGTTCACCTTCCTTGCATCAGTGTTGGTGCTGCGGTAAAACACAAATAAACACACTCCTTCCCCTCTCCCATCTAACTCCCCCTTTCAGAGGGAATGCTTCCTGAACACAGGCAGGCCCCCCCTTTTATAAACATTTATACACTGTTCTTTCCTGGTACTTAAAACATGTAATTTTTTTATTCACGGGGGTGATTGTTTTACTACTTTTCCTGGCACCCTGCGAAATAAGTTAATGAATATGAAAAGTCTCACGGAGACATTTGCCTTGTAGGTTGTCGACACCACCCAAGCACTGATGTTTTGTAGTTTTCCCTGGTTCTTTTTTCTCTTCTCATCTGCTTTTGTTTCAAAAATACTTGTAATAGCTTTGGGATCCAGTACACTCCAGGGAAATGATGAAGAAATATTGATTTTGTGATGTTTAATTTAGAAGTAAATTATTCAAGTGGAAGTGATTAGAAGAGCCAGGAGGACAACCGTTGTTTTGTTCCCGTCCAAGAGCAGTTCCCAAGCTCCTTTCTGTCTTCTTCTTTCATAGTTGGGGCATAAGAAGAAAAATCACAGGCCCAGAAACTTGTTTTTTTGTTTTTGCTTTTGTTTGTTTTTTTTTAAAGGCAACGTTCAATGGGGCAGTTGCTTTGGATGCACATTGTAACTCTTTGTCTTTATTGTCCACTGTTTAGTTCAAACACTTGGTGGAATGAACCACAGTAGTAGTGAGAAAAACAACCAACCAACCAGAAGAGAAAATGCCACGAGGAAGTGCACAGAAGTGCGGTAATTCTGTGTTAGAGATTGATACACTTTCCAAGTAATAGTTGACGAAAATACTCATTTTTCATTTTTTTGAGGGCATCCATCATGAATTTTATAAGGCGCTCACTCATTACAAATAATTAGATGGAGAAACATCTTTTTACATAGTTAGAGTTACGCTGTCTTGGAAAGTATTACATGGCGGAGGGCAAAGAGACGCTGCTTTAAACTCCTGCATTTTGAGTTCTCTTTGCATGGCTTTCTGTTGTCATTGGCAAATGAGAGTGAACCCAAGCTCAAATATATTTGTGTAATTTTTATAGCAGGCAGTATATGAATTGCAATGTACTGATATATTTATCTTTTCCCCTAAGGTCTCAATAAATTCTTTCTTCTCCATCTGCGTATTTAAATATTCATTGTTCATATCTGGCTGGATATTCCTAGAAATTATCTTAGTACATAAAGAATATTCAGTAATATTCTTAAATAAATGAGTATCTACAACTGCCATTATAGTGTGTGGATTTAGATGAGAAAAGGAATATTGTTTCAGTTTAACAAGAAGTCTCATGAATAAACTTGTAATCTGTAAGACTTAACTCTAAATTTAAATTCTATTTATGTGATTTATCATATAAAACTCTTAAAATTAATCATATCAATTCTTCTCAGAAGAAAAATTTCATTATTGAGAGATTCTGTCAAAATAATCTCCTCCAAAATTTTAATTTGTATTTTAATTTGTTGTATGAATAAAAGATAGAATTCTTTTCATATTTTGGGGAAAAATAGTATAGTTACAATAAGACGTGATGTGTTAGGGTATTACCAGCTAGAACCTCGTGCGGTAGCTCGGACTCACAAGCCAGAAAGTCTGGAATCTGGTCCTGCAAACATAATAACTATGTGACTCCGGACAAGCAAATTAAATTTCCCAAACTTCAATTTCTCATCTGATAAAAGGGGATATGATGATGCCATACTTCATGATATCATTGTGAATTCATATTAAGTGCTGAGACCAGCAACTAGCAAATGATGTGTGCTATACTGGTTATCTATAGTGATATCATCATCATTGGTGGTACAGCACATGGCCTTACCATTAGTAAGAATTTAGAATTAATTAGCTTAATAGGCCATTGTTTGTGGCAGATATGCTGTCTGGTGTCAATAACAGTTTATTGCATTATTAACTAAATATAAATGTTGAAGAATGCTTCCCAAAGTTTTCTTTACAACATCACTTAAGCCTTTAATTAATAAAACTTGTAACTATGGTTAGTCATTTCAAGCATGAATTTTTATTGACACTTTCCTCCCGTTGTAAGATTCTATTCTGTATATCTCTGGGTTTTGAACTCCCAATACTGATGAGTCCCTGCCTCTCATTCTGATTGAAATTCTACAATGTCAAACGGATAATGTGGAAATACCAACTTCTTGTTCACCAATTAAATTGAAGTAATGTTAAACATGGACTTGAACAGATATTAGAAAACATGAATTTTAAGGTCTACTATAAAGACCTCATATGGAATCATAATAAATTATATTTATTCAAATAATAATATGGCCATCAACTTAATTCTCTTTTTAAAAATTATTAGTCTTGGGGCACCTGCATGGTTCAGTCAATTACGGTTCTTCCTTCAGCTCAGGTCATGATGCTGGAGTCCCAGATCAGGATGGAGCCCCGTGTTAGGCTCCCTGCTCCGTGGGGAGTCTGCTTCTCCCTCTCCCTCTGCTCCACCCCCTTCCCCGGCTCACACTCATGTTCTCTCTGTGTCTCTCTCTCTCAAATAAATAATAAAATCTTAAAAAAAATTATTAGCCTTATTTATTTCAAATTCAGACTTCGCATCAATCCCCCCTCCCCCGCTCCTACCAAAAATAAGAGATTTCTAAGAACCAAGAACCTAAGACTTCATTATAGGTCCTGAGAAATCTAAAGGATAAGACTTCTTTGTCACACACTAACATACAAGTATCTTTCTCCTGATACAAGGCATATTTCAGAGGCTTTGGGCGAAAGAGAAGCTTTCATCCTGAGGTTCATTTGCACGAGGCCTGCCTAGGTCTGAACCTGGACGCCCTACCTTCTTCACCAAGAGTCTGCACCAAGAGCACAGTGGTCATGTCCTTCCCTTCTCGTCTGTTCTCATTCCTTCTCTTTGCTTCTTGTTTCTTGGTAAATTGCACAGTTATTTTCTTGGTCATGTTGTGTTGAAACGTCAGACATTTTGCTGGTTGATTGTGAAATCCACAGATGACTTCCTCCTGGCCAGCGGAGGCCTGGGAACCACACTTAGGACTACAAGGCTTGCGTGTGATATTTACTCACAGGATATACTGAGTCCTCTTGATGGCATTTTCAGCCTGACTGCAACTTGAAACCAGACAGGTGGTCTCTTGGAAATAGAATTCCGTTGCCTTTGTTAAAGCAGAATGGAAGAATAGGGAAAGGCCTAAGTTTTTTATTGTCCTCCCTTATCTTCATATGACTCAACTGTATCCATTGTTCCAAAGGAAAGATATCACTGCTGGTTTGGGTTCTAGACCCCACACTTGAGACTTTGGGAGGAAAGTAGATTGAGTAGATGGGACCTGGAGACCAAGGAACTTGTGAGAAGCCAGAGTAAATACAGGGCTGGGGTGCAGGGGTGTACGGTTTTCTAACACTCATCCTACAGCAGTATGGTATCTACTTGGGAATCCCGTGGGTTCTCTCTCTGTACAGTGGTATCTGTATTGCTTCCTACTCTTCTGCCACAGGGTTTCAATTTATACATTTTTCTCTCATCACCTGCCCAATGCGCTTCTCTTGCTGTACCTTTTCCACCAGCTCAGCCATACCGGACCATTTACTAACACTGGTGCTGCTTGGCCATCTTTTTCTGCTACTTTTTCACCTCAGAACGCTCTGCCCCTCCATCTCCACCTTGACAGCAAGGAAGGTCTGATCATGTGTCATCTCAAATGCACCGTTGACAGCAGTCATTTTTGATCCTAGCACTCAGCAGAATTGAAAGCTGTCCTCTCTGCTGCCCCACTAAGTTTCCTGGTGCTCAGTTCTCCTGAGAAGCCACTCTCCGCCTCCCAGAGCTCATTCTTCCTGAGAGGAAATTACTCTTCTCTTTCAGCTTTCTTTTCTCTAAGGCCTCGCATTGTGGATTTCATAAAATATTAGCTCAATATTTTCTTGATACCAGTTCATCAGCAAAGCTTCAAATACAAATCTATCCCCCTCCCCCCAAAAAAAGAAGGGATAATTTACTTCAAAGTGGAAAATAAACATGTGGCTTTGTGAAGTCGGTACAAAAATCAATATTAATAAATCAAATATACCAATAGAAGTTGTGTTCCCCAAGCAATTGAACGATAATTCTCCAACTCTATTTTTCCAAGCCAATCTCTACTACACAGAATTGGAGAGTCTATAAAATTTAGGTCAATTTACCTTCTGCTCAGCAGGAATACAATTGCAAAGTTCAGTAACTTGCAGAACAAAAACACTTTCACATTTTCTTTATGAGTCCTTAGATTATAAACTTTTATACTTTCCAATTTATGGTTGGAATCTCATTTTCTTTTGGTATGGTTTAAATATATCTTCTGCTTTACCATCTCTTTTCTAAAATGCTTTTTTTGGGCTAAGCGGAAGTTATATAGATTTTTATAAATAACATTGCTGGTTTAAAGGATGTTTAATCAAGTAGCAGCTACTTATAAAGGAATAAGAAAACACAGATGTAAACTTGGAATACTAATATTTACAACTTCAATATTATTAAATCACTGTTAACCATTTAGATGTCTCCTTTTCACTCAGCTCCTTCGACAAATGTCCTTTGTCATTCAAACCATAGAAAACGGAATCATTCCAGTTTATCACATTTTCACAAAAAAGGAACTATATTTCAAGATGTTCAAAAAAGTTATTTTTGTGTTTCCATTTATAAAATTAAAATGTTCTAAAAGTTAAAACTTTTATATGCTAAAATAGAACTTGATTTATTTTTCCTGGTAATGGAATACAGATAGTAATTTTTAAAAAATCAACAATGTTATCTATTTTATGCTAACCAGATTTCGTTCTCTGAAAAATAAAAACTCAGATTAAAAAAAATAACAAAACATTTAGGGATATACAGTGATTTCCTGGGCATTTTAACTGCATGGCTTGTTTTGAAAATGTCAATGGGGAAAAGGTACAATGTGTCAAAGATGTGGCTTTTAATTTTGAGCAAGGATTTGACAAATTACATGACCAGCTGTGCTTTAGTCTCTGAGAAGATCATCTGTTATATAACATCAATAATTTTGACACCGTTGAGCATTTAGCTTTTCTCTTGAAACTGGAAGTATATTTAAAGTTTTCTAACCTATTAGTATTTGGCTAATTCATAAAGAAAAATTGATTAAAAGAATAATATATGGAATAAAGCCACCATTTCCTTTAAATTTTTTATAATTATGCAAGTATGCATGCGCTCTAATTAGGATATTCTATAAATCCTCATTTACTTAGAGGACATGCAATCATAAAACTCAGAGATCAGTGAATTTTATCAAACAATAGTAATTTTGTTTTTGAACGGACACCCCTTTCTACCTAATGTATTATTTCATAAGTTGAACATCTCTGGGGTAAGTACTTAATTCAGTTTTAAGGAAGAATTTATACAATAACATGGGCTATTGAGTTCTACAAAGAATTTGGAAATTTATTACACATCTTACTATACAATTTTCCAGCCTGAACTGAGAGTCACAAACATACTTAACAAGTTCAGCTTCAAAAGAATTACTTGCTATAGAAGTCCATAACTTAGAAAAATTAATTTTTTAAAATATTTTTATTTATTCATGGACAGAGAGAGATCACAAGTAGGCAGAGAAGCAGGTGTCGGGGTGAGGAGCAGGCTCCCTGCTGAGCAGAGAGCCCGATGCGGGACCTGATCCCAGGACCTGAGATCATGACCTAAGCCGAAGGCAGAGGCTTAACCCACTGAGCCACCCAGGTGTTCTTAGAAAAATTAATTTTTAAGATTTAGTTATGTAAGAGATGTAATTCCCTATGTATAACTGTTTGCCTGCAAACACACGAAGTTTAGTAATCTGTCCACAAACATTCATGGAGACCTTAGGTATAGTATTAAAATGGTTTCCAGTTCCAACAAAACTTTACCACAGCAAATCTACACTCCTGAACATGTTAGCTCTCATATTGCTTCAAGCCACCCAAGATCTCTCTGTCTACATAAGGGGTTACACCCAAAACACATCTCCCAAGTGTGCCTGAAGCCCTGCTGATCTGTGTCAAATGTTACGTGGACGTCCCCTAACCTGGAATCTGAACCGCTGGTGGTAATGGCAGGGGGGAGGTCAGAAGAAGAGGGTGAGTAATGCCATGTCATCGTGGATAAAAGACGGTTAGTGAACATGAGACACCTTTTCAAGAGTGTCAGTGGTGATGGAGAAAGAGGGTAGTTTAAAGGTCAAGGACATTTTCTTTCCTTTTTTCTTTCTTTCTTTCTTTCTTTCTTTCTTTCTTTCTTTCTTTCTTTCTTTCTTTCTTTCTTTCTTTCTTTCTTTTTTTAAATTCATTTGACAGGCAGAGATCACAAGTAGACAGAGAGGCAGGCAGAGAGAGAGGGGGAAGCAGGCTCCCTGCTGAGCAGAGAGCCTGATGCGGGACTCGATCCCAGGACCCTGGGATCATGACCTGAGCCAAAAGCAGAGGCTTTAACCCACTGAGCCACCCAGGCACCCCTCTTCTTCCTTCTTTCTATTCCTTCCTTCCTTCCTTCTTCTCCTTCTTTCCTTATTTTTTTTTCATGGTATATTTTCAAGTCCAGAATATGAGAATAAAGAATCTTTGAAATGATAAACACTACAGGACACAGAAGATATAATAAACTTTATTCATCCACTGTTGAAAAAGAATTTTGTGACGAAGTATTGGATATTTTGGAGATGGCTACTTAGACTTCCCCTTCATGCCAAGGCTTTCGAAGCCAATAGCACTGATACTGCTTGTTGAAAGGCCCTCACTGTATTTTACATGGTGAACGAGATTATTTTCTATCATTTAAAAATACATATTTATTCTAAAGTCACTCTAAAGGTGGGATTCCAGATCTACAAAATGACACAAGAATTATAGAAAAAAAAATAACAGAAAATATATTTTCATTATTTGCAACAAACCAAGGTTTGTGCCATGTACCTTTTAATATTTAATCATGATTTTTCTCTCTGTATAATTTGTGAACAGTTTACACACCTGCAGCACTGTCTCATAAAGTGACCTTTCTGTATTTCAGAAGATCGAGTTTAATTTAGATGTTATAATAGTAACATTTATATTTGTAAAATGTACATTTAACAAGAAATCAAGAAATATTTGCAGGTATTTAAGGTTCTTCCTCCAACACATTTGATGAACATGACATTCAACAAGAGTTAACTAGCTTATTTGCTGCATATATCAGTTTTATGTTGCTGCTATAACAAATCACTGCAGAAGTGGTTTAAAACAATGCAAATTTGTTATCTCACATTTCCGGAGGCTACAAGTCCAGAGTGGGTCTCACTGGCTAAAAATCAAGGCGTCAGCTGGGCTGTGTTCTTCCTGGAGGCCCCAGAGAGAATCCACTCTCTGAAATTTCAAGCGTTCAGAGGCCACCCACATGGCTCTTGGCAACTCCCTTGGAAGACAGCAGAAGAGCAGACAATCTTGACTGACCTTGAGCTATTCTTCTGCTTTCCTCTTTGACTCTGAAGAACTCTGGTGATTACCTTGGGTCTACCTGGATATTCCCTTTATGTGATGATCCGCTGATTAGCAGCCTTAATCCCATCTGCAACTCCAATCCCCCTCCTGTCTAATAATAGCATATTCACAGAGTTCCAGGAATTAGTGTATGAATTTTTTTTAGGTGCTTTAGTAGTGTTAATATCAATCCCTAGGTATTTAGTGGGAGCATGATAGAATATGTGAATAGGAAAGTTGTTTCTTTTTTTCTTTTGTTCTTTTCTTCTTTTTAAAAAAATAGATGTTGCTTTTTGAGGCTTTTAGATAAGTTGAGTCAAACCAATATAAAAATATTTCATGTTCAAGACTTTATTTGGGTCCACAGGAGCCTCCAAATCTACTGCCTTCAGTAACATTGACAGGTGGTCTCAGCTGGGGACTGGCTCAATGCCTTGAACAATGCTTGGGTTCTCCAAGGGGCTTCCCGTAGATGCCAATAGTGACCAGCCCATCCTTTCCTCTGGCAAGTGCTTCCACCCCCAGCTGAAGTGAGTGTTGGCTGCGAGCTGCTGTTTTCTGTGAGGTGTTCCCTCACTGTCACCTGAGGGGCTACACACATCCTGCCACATGTAGATCTTGGCCAGTGATCACTGACAGAGAGTATGAAAGTCTGTCCACCTTGTACCAACCAAAGGAAGATGATGAATACTTCAGTCAATTTTGCTTCAGAGATTCTCCTTGGGATTAAAGCCAGTCACCAGCTGAGACCACCTTCTTCCCTAGCTCTCCTGCTGAGGGCTCTCCCTCAATAGACCACTCAAAGCAGAATTAGGATTTCAAACCCTGCTTCTAAGACTGCTGAACTAAAGCAGTGTTCAGCAAATATCTTGTGAGTGAATGACTATGGACATATTGCCAAGCGAGTCATCTTAATGTGTCATTGCCTTCTTTTCTCCTATCCAGGGGAAAGACAATAAATAAATGTGAAAATAAATAATGTAATTTCAGGCAGTAATAATTGTCATAGGGAAAATGAAGAAGGGTAACAACACAAAAGTTGGAAGAGTATGTTTTTTCATAAGTTGGTTATGGACAACCTATCTGTATAGGGAACTTTTGAAAACACTTGAAGGGTGAGAAAGATTCCACCGCTGGGAAGATGTGGGGTAAAGTGTATGTTACAGAATTTGCAGCAACTGTAAAGGCCTTCAAGTGGGGATGGGGAGGCCATGTTGATTTATCTTGAGGAAGGCCAAGGGGCATAGAAGATAGAGTTGAAGTAAGCGGGGAGAGATGTGGGACTTTGTTGGCCATGGGTATGTAGTTGGATATTATTTCCTAATGTTGCGTGTAATGGAAAGCCTTTCAAGAGGAGTTAACAAACCAAGCTATTGAAAAAATTCTAACTAGTTCCATTTCACAAGATACTGAGGGCTGGGTGGAGCAGGTTTGGTGAGCAGAGGTGGGAACATAGTATGTATCAAGGTATACATAAACTCACATATAAAATCTACATGTTTTGGGGCGCATGGGTGGCTCAGTGGGTTAAGCCGCTGCCTTCGGCTCAGGTCATGATCTCAGGGTCCTGGGATCGAGCCCCGCATCGGGCTCTCTGCTCAGCGGGGAGCCTGCTTCCCTCTCTCTCTCTCTCTGCCTGCCTCTCCATCTACTTGTGATTTCTCTCTGTAAAATAAATAAATAAAATCTTTAAAAAAAATCTATATGTTTCATTGAATACATTAGATTAACTATAAATATATATGTATGGGTAATTGGGAATAAGCCACTGATAGCCTATTAAATTTCCTGGGAAATGAAAAACAAAAGCAGGTATCTTAAGAAAATAATTTATAATTTAGCCTTTGGGTTATTTAAGCCGCTTTGGTATCATCACAATCGCAGTGTTAGCCCTGGACTCCAGGATACCGACTGCACCTGCGGGCCATCAACCCAAGCCTCTAAAAAGCATCAGGTAAGTTAAAAAGTACAAGTACCAGCACTCCAAGATTTTACCCCTCCTTCATTCTCATACATGAAGTTAATTAAATGTGGCAGCACAGACACCTCAACAATGAATTAATTCCACATTAAGGATTAGCTGTCTGTGTTTCTAGAATTTATCAAACAAGAAGCAATCTGGTAAAGGAGAAAGAACACTTCAAGGAAAATTCAGATATTGAACTGCTTCTGGAATTTATAACCTTGGCAAGCAAGTGAGTCTCCATTTCTTCATCATTAAATAGAGGTAAGAAGATCTGCGTTATTCTGCTCAATATAAAATATTTTACAATAGTAGATATGATAAAAATGATTCTTTTAGTATATATAGGTGTATGTAAGATATCTTACAACACATCCCCTTACTAATTAAACATAGGGGAGCCCAAGGAGACCTGGACTAGTTGGACTTCTTGCTTTGCATGAGTTTTGCTTGACTTTCAAGGTTTCTCCGTGTTTTCAGTCAGACTCCAAGACTGATGGCTTCCTCACATGCAAGGTTCTTGGAGATGCTTGTTCTTCCTTGAATTGTCTCTTTCACCTTCTTGACCACTTGGTAAAATAACTCTTTGAGATGTTTTCTCATTAACTATCCCCAGTGTATCCTTAATGGGCATGATCTGATATATATTTGCCTTGACCTCTAGCCCCCGAGGGTCAAATATCAAACAGCACTTCACAGATGGTTAAGTGCGTACATCTACCACAAAATTTACAGTGAGTTTTCCTTCATGGCCTTCTATGGTATTTCAGAGGGAGGACTGTAGATTCAGACTGCCTGTTCCCCATCCTTGCCCCATTACTAATTGTCAATCTTGCTAGAACTTTCTGTAATTCATTGTGCTCCTCTGTAAAATGTAAAGATCAAACTTTAAGCAAAAAATAGGCTTGTTCTTAAAATAGGTAGCAGGAAAAAAAACATACATTACCTGAAACATATATAAAAATTTTGCAAGGGATATAAATAAAGGCCAGATCATGGATAATCTATAGGAAATGTGTTGTAACACAAGTACTTTTCATGATGTGCCAAAGCATTTTATTTAAATCCAGTACTCTTTAAGTTACTAAAAGATTGAGGAGTCATTCACTTCCTTAAATGAATCAGGGAAATAGCATTAGATTATGTTCATTTTGTTTTATTTTAAATTAGAGTCATGTCTTTTATTAGAGTTTCTATTACTTAGCCTAGTTCAGATGACTATAACTTGTTAGTGATTACTTCGGCTTAACCATCACTATTTAAAAAAGTTTATAAGAAAAAACATGTTGAAGATGAATATGTATCTCCATAGCCCTGTCTTGTCTATCAGTAATCATCTACCCATCCATAGGCTTACATAAGATAATTCTTACTCACACATGATAATTTCACTATATTTATTCAATTTTCTTAACATTTACAATTTTGGGCATCTATTTGGAGAACACCCTTCAAAAAGACAAATAAAATGTTCAGTTTTCAGTTTTATCTATGAATGACTATTGTTTGTCAGTCATACCTTTTTTTAAATGAAGGTATTATACAACTGTATTATGCAATTTAGTAGAAGGTAGCCTTTTTGGTTTAATTTGTTTTTTTGTTTTGACAGAATTTTATCAGTCATGGAGCCACACCATAATCAGGATACAGAATATTCCCATTACATCAAATTTTTTTTTAGTATTCTTTTAAGCCATTCTATTGATGTATTTTGGAATTGGATGTTTTTTTTCTTTGTGGTTTTGCTTTGCATTTCCCTAGTAAATACTACTGTTGAATATATTTTCATGTGCCTTCACCCATTTCTTATTGGATAGCTTATTTTTTGATTATTAAATTTTGAGGATTCTCTATATATTCTTAGTACAAGTTCTTTTTGGTTTGCTAATATTTCTTCAGTCTGTCGCTTCTCTGTACATTTTCTTTTAGTGTCATTATTTTTAAATAAATTTATCAATTGTACTATTATCTCTTGTGTTTTTTGTATATCTAAGAAATATTTGCCTACCCATGATAGATGTTCTTCTGTGTTTTGTTTTAAAAGCATTATAGTTTAAGGTTTTACATTAGGTCTACCAAATAGTTAGTGTTAATTTTTGTATAGTGTATGAGGTAAGGATCAATGTTCATTCTTTTGTCACATGGATATTTGTGTAAGCACCATGTTGAGAACACTATTCTTTCTCCATTGAATTGGCCTTGGCCCTGGCCAAAAATCAATGTGTGGGTCTATTTTTGGATATTCTATTTTGTTATATTGATCAATATGTATAGTTTTCCCATATTAGTATTCTTTATTGGTGTACCATTTTAGTAAGTTTTGAAATCAGAACAATGTTGTTCTTTTGTCAAAATTATTTGGGCTATTTTATCTCATTTGCCTTCCAAAATAAAATTTAAAGCTACATTGTAAAATATCTAAATATCTATATCTATATCCATATCTATGCCAGCACTCAATATCACATCTATCTATCTATCTATCTATCTATCTATCTATCATCATCTATCTATCTATGTTGTGGGGATTCTGGTAGGAATTAAAACAAATATATAGGTCAGCTTGGGAAAATATTAATATCTTAATAATACTGTGTCTTTTAATCCATGAATACAATTCAATTAGAATAACACTATTAAGATCAGAACTTTAAAAACTGTAATTGGTAAATGACTTATGAAGTCTACTTTCTGTTTTGGCTACCAAGTACCCTCTAGTCAGTCTCTTCCCTACCTGGATAGGCAGAGTAATAATGGTGGATCGAGGTTAAAACCCTGGTATTTAGCTTTCTGACTGAATAATTGTCAGATAAATTTCTTTATCAAGAAGTTAGGGGAAATGAAAATATAATGGGGAAAACATTTTTCATTTTAAAATGAGAGATGAAATTGTTTTCAAGCAGAATGTCTTTTGTCCACTTTGTAGAATCTACTGAACTGTCACACGGCTGGCTGTAATGGCCAGTCTAGAGAACAGATGGTGTGAGAGCAAAATTTTCCTCCTGTTCCTTTTTATAGTGTCCCAGGTCCCTAGTAGAGTAATAACATTGTTGAGTAAATTAAAGTATTTTTGTTTTGAATGGAAAATTTATAGCCATCCAAAAAACTAAACATAGTACTACATTGGAGCCATATTACCACCAAATTACCATTTGTCTATCTCAATGTCATCCTTCTCCCAAGAGATGGATCCTGCTTTTCCTGAAAGCCACTCTTCCTTGATAACCTCTACTATAGTTCTGAGTGCAAGCCAAACCAGCCTTCTTTGGTCTAGCTCTTGGTCAGAAGTGGGCCAGCACTCAATGTAAGCCAGTCAAATTCTTCATTGATGCTGTGATATAGATGTTTGTGTCCCTCCCAAATTCATATGTTAAAATTCGTATCCCCTAGGATGATGTTATTAGGAGGTAGGGCCTTTGGGACATGATTAGGTCATGAGGGTGGAGCTGCCTGTCATGAATGGGATTAACTGTCTCTACAGAAGAGACACTGGAGAGTCTCCAGCCACTTGCATCATGTGAGTATATAATGAGAGGTCTACCGTTTGCAGACTGCAACCTAAAAGAGGGTCCTTCACCAGAATGTAACCATCTTCATCTTAGACTTCTATCCTCCAAATGCTAATAAATTTCTGTTGTTTATCAGCCACACAGTCTGTGATATTTTGTTATAGCAGCTCAAATGGACTAAGAAGCCCAAGACTTTCAAATGGACACCTGACTGGAGACTTTCCTTTCTGGAGGCCACGCTGTGTGCAGGTGAGCCTGGAGCTGCTGATGGCCGTGGTTCCTGAGATAGAAAATGTTACCCAAAAAACAAAACAAAACAAAACAATACGAAACACCACAGATGAATCAAACCCCAAGACTTTTAGAAGTATGAATTATATATTAAAATTAAATGTTAAATGACATTTTGTTATTCTGTGTACTCTCATTTATATGAATTTCTAGAAAGGCAGAACTAATTTATTTTGGTGGAAAGTGGATCTGTGGTTTCTTAAAGGACCAACTAGTAATGGACACACATAGCAGGCCTGAAACTCTGATCTTTTGCAAGACCTGCCTGCAAGGTTAACCCTTGACCAGCACCTGGGATTTTGCATTTTGGGATGATTCCCATCATTCTCTGTTAAGAATGGTTCACTAGCCTAAGCTATTTCTGCAAACTATAATTGGTTTATGCTGAACACCTGCTTTCTTAGAGGCTAAAATTTTCATACATGCTAGGCAGATTGTGTCTACATGATCAACCCCAGGAAAAATTATGGGCCCTGAATCTCCACTAGGGTTCCTTGGGAGACAACATTCCACATACGTTGTCATAGCTCTCTGCTTGGGCAATGAAAGTTGTCCTGTGTAACTCCTCTGGTTGAGGGTTCTTGAAAGTTTGTGCCTGGTTTCCCCTAGTCTTCACTGTTTGAGCCTTTTCTCTTTGCTGATTTTTGCTTTGTATCTTTTTGCTGTAACAAATTACTGCTATGAGTATGACATGCTGAGTCTGAGGATCCTTCTAGAAAAAAACTAAACCTGGGGGGCGGTCTTGTTGACAGCATAAAAGAATTCTTTATCTTAACAGGAGTATAATTTTTACGAGTTTATTAACATGTCAAAATGGATTGAATGGTATACTGGACGTATTATACCCAGTACAACTATCACGTAGAGGAAGTGATCATTTAAAACTTAAAAAAAAAAAATAAAATTATGTTAGTTGTTAATCTTTGGTTGCATGCTTCATCAAAGAGAGTGCTGCCATGGCATGGCACAAAGGATGGTGCAACTTTTAAGAGTAATAAAGACAGATTATTCTGTTATCTGTAGAAAAAATTGCATAGTTCTGGAAGGACACCTCTTCAGTTTTACAACCCACCAAAACCAGGGAAATGATAACATTCTAGTAGTCCTGATAACTTTGTTCTCCTACTTGACTGTATGGTTATGCATATTAAGGAAGGCACTTGTTACGATGAGCAGTGGGTGTTGTACATAAGTGAGGAATCATTCAATTGTACACATGAAACTAATATTACACTGTATGTTAATTAACTGGAATTTAAATAAAAACTTGGAAGAAAAGGAAGGAAGACATTTAGAATTACATTTGAAAAAAGGACATTTACATTTTTTTTTTTTTAAGAAGGGTTAAGGGTTGAAAGACATGGCTTTATTGGATTCATACGTGTCATACCAGTGGTCCAGTTGCCAGATAGTGTGCATTTCAGAAGTTCTCAGCATTTTGTGCTAAGCATGCCAACCCTTCAAATAGACAGGACCTTGGAATCATGAGGGGCTATTTATCGTTACTATCTGAGATTCTTCTTCTTCTCCTCCTTCTTTTTTCCCTCTCCTTCTCCACCACCTCCTCCTCCTCCTCTTCTTCTCCTTTTAAGACTTATTCATTTGATAGAGAGAATGCACATGAGTTGGGGGAGGGGCAAGAGAGGGGGAGAAAGAATCTCAAGTGGACTCCCCCCAAGCATGGAGCCTGACCCCATGCTAGATCTCAGGACCATGGGATCACAACCCAAGCAAACACCAAAACTTGGACACTTAATCTGCTGTGCCACCTAGTTGCCCCTGCCTGCTAATACAAAATGAAATTGAGACCAGTGAACATTCTAGGATAGATTGCACAAGAGTTTATTCTTCTCACAGGTATTTCAGTAGGAAAAAAGGGTCATCATCAAAGAAGACAAGAGTCTTTACTGCAGCAATTCTCAGGGAAACTAATGTGTTACTATGTAACCATTCAAGTTAGATAAAAGAATTAAATGTTTACTGAGTTTTATTTGTTGCTAAAACACCTTTTTTTCACCAAGAAATATGTCTCAAGAACAAGAAATATGTGAGTCCCTTTTTGGGCTATTTTTCTTGGGAAATAAGAAACACAATGCTAAAGAGAAAAATAATTGACCTTATTTCTGACAATTAAAAATCAAAGTGAGTTGGGGGAAATTGGAGGGGGAGATGAACCATGAGAGACTGTGAACTCTGAGAAACAAACTGAGGGTTTTGGAGAGGAGGGTGGTGGGAGGTTGGGTGAGCCTGGTGGTGGGTATTAAGGAGGACATGGATTGCATGGAGCACTGGGTGTGGTGCATAAACAATGAATGCTGGGACACTGAAAAGAAATAAAATAAAATAATTTGGAAAAAAACCAAAGCCTAAAATAGTGTACATTTGAATAAAATATTACATACAAAATTTAACAGTTACACCACAAAAGTAGTATGCAAACTGTGTGTGTGTGTATTTTTGTACATTAAAATTTTAGAAAATAAAATTAGCACTAAGTTTCAAAAGTAGAACAAGTCAATCAAGAGTGTAGGTTTAGGGGCGCCTAGGTGGCTCAGTGGGTTAAAGCCTCTGCCTTCGGCTCAGGTCATGATCCCAGGGTACTGGGATCGAGCCCCGCATCGGGCTGTCCGCTCCGCGGAGAGCCTGCTTCCTCCTCTCTCTCTTTCTACCTGCCTCTCTGCCTACTTGTGATCTCTGTCTGTCAAATAAATAAATAAATAAATAAAATCTTAAAAAAAAAAAAAAGAGTGTAGGTTTAAATACATATTAGATTTCTCATTTCACTGACTTTTGTTACTTTTAGCTGCGAAGGATAGAGGTAGGCTTTGCTAATTCTAAAGCCTTCTTCTCATTGGTATGTCTGGTTTAATGAGGAATTTGCAGGTGTCAGATGGATTAGCAGTAAGGAGATCTTTTCCTGCTGTGTTTGCTTAATTAGGGTTGGTACATCCAGATGTTATCGACTGCTATGTAAGAAGTTTCACACAACACGGAGGAAGAACATGAATTTTATGGCATTCCTTAGCTGATGTATTTAATTTAAGCCACCTCCCATAACAGTTTCCCTCCAATTGTCATACAGAACATTGTGTTTCAGTATTTTATGAAATGGAAAACTCTGGAACCCAATAATTTTGTATAAACTCACAGGAAAAATTTATTAGTCCAAAAATGAACTCACTGTACCAATGGATGTTTGGGAAAAGCCTCATAAAAATTCAGAGTTAGGGTTGTATATTCGACAGGCAGAGTAAATCAAGGGGAAAAATAATTTTTTCTTCCTTTCAAGGCATCAAAAGTCAGTGAGAAATGACAGTCTTGATTAGAAATGTAAGAACCTAGAGGTGTCCTGCAAAGTAATGGCTATCAACTGTCATGTCTTAACATCGTATTTTTAAAGTCTTAGGAACTTCTGTGATACAATGATAAAAGGAAATGGACCACATTACTTTTAAGTATGTCGCTTATTTTATGATGCAGTATTTATTTTGAGCTTAGCAAGGTCACAAATCCCATTTTAATAATCATATTCATGTATTTCCTAAAATTTCAAAGATGTGTTGTTGGTTTCTTATTTTATTATTGCCTTTTAACTTCTGAAAGAAAGTTTACATACATTTTCATCCAGGCAAGAGCTGTGGATTCCCAGGGTTTTGCAGAATGATAAGTTCAGTGGGTTTTAACAGTCATGAAAGGAGGAAGTTTTGTGTAAAATAACTAAAATGTACCAATTTGGAGCTTACAGAACACCATGCAACCCATGAAACAGATATCATTCTTGCCATTCAATTTACTAATTCTTTCTAGAAACATGCAGCTGCCTGTGTGACACAGCCATTGACTTTATCTTTTTAGACTTTGCAGTGCCTGGAACTGATGATCCAGACACTTTGCCTACACAATGCTTAACTCTATTTAATAATTATGCATTGAGAAGTGGTTATGCAATTTAGCGATTATGGAAATTAAGCTATCTTAATGATGTGACAGGTGATGGATGATTTTAGGTGACAGACTCATTATATTACTGCCTCATTTATAACTGCCTGTAGACAGGCACAAATTCTCAACATGATAATCATCAGCTTCTTTTTCCAGCAATGAAACTTTACTTCTGTAGTCGGTTAGACATAAATTGAAACCCACATGAAAAGGTAGATACCATCTCTCTTGGGTTCCTGATATGGAAATCAAGTTTATATTGTCTTTTATTGATGGTGGGAGAAACTCTCTCATTAATATTTCATTTACTTGATAAGTTACAGCGGTATCTATGAGCCCAGGGTAGATTTTCTGCTACTTGATGAAAACATCTGTACCACCTTTGCAAGTGCGAGTCCTGCAGGGGGAGCTGCGTTGGCAAACACAAATTACAACCCAACAATAACTCAATCAGAATTCTGTTCTGCAAGAGGAGTATCTAGGGTGGGTATCAATTTAGTTAGAAGGTCCTAATATAAATGAGGGAAACTACATTTGCAATTACTTCATCTCTATTAATTAGTTACACTATGGTGGTTATAGGTGGATAACATTTTTTTTTTTTTTAAGAATGGTATAATCAGATAAATGCGTTTGTGTCCAAGATAAGAATTTAAGGCAATACATCAATCTTTTTAATGTCAGCAAATTGGATTATCCCAGTAATAAAACATCTTTACTCCACATTTATGTAACTACCCCCATCAGGCATAGTGACACAGTAAAATGTCCACAAAAGTGTTACTGTGCATGGACATACCATGATGAAACTAACAGATCATCCTGTAAAGCTGCATTTTTCTTTGTACTTTCATATTATATGATGTATAATTTAAAATATGCCACTCTTTGCACCAAATTTTGATTGTTAGTTGGCTGTTTTTCTCCACAACTACAATGTGGAGTATTTGAGAGAAAGAATGACTTTTACTTTTTATTTTTATTTCAACATGTAGGGCCATTTAACCTAAACAAACAAAATGGAAAGATGGATGCATAGTGATAAAAGAACCAGTTGTCAATAGCAATCATGAATGTGTAATATAAGCAGCTAATAAAAGAGCTTGCAAAAAATGTGTGGTGAAATTGAAAGGATTAAAGGAGGAAATAGATGATCAATTAAAAATTACTTAGCATAATATTAGCAAATTAAATTCAGCAATATATAAAAAAAGTTAAAACAGCATGACCAAGCAAGTATGGTTTATCACAGGAATGCAAGTTTAACTTACTATTTGAAATTCAATCAATGCAACTTACTTGGTAAGAGAACAAAAAAGAGAAGCCATAATATCATTTCCATAAATGTACAAAAGCATTTGGAAAAAAATGCGTACTTATCCATGATAAAATGATCAGAATTCTAGGAATAGGAGAAAACTTCCTGAATCTAATAAAGAGCATCAACAATAATTCCAACATCTAGTTTCACTAATATTTACCACATGCCCTTAGGCTCAGGCACAAGACAAACGCTCCTCCTTAGCACTTGTGTTCAACACTGTACTGGGACCTTAGCCATTGTAACACGTCAAGCAAGAGACATAAAAGTTAGAATGATGGAAAAGAAGTAAAACTGTGTTCATCTGCATATGACACAATTGTTCGCGTCAACATTTATATTTATGCTTAATATTTTATGTTTGTTTAATAATTGTTATGTAAACAATCATGTAAACATTTCTAAGAAATATACAAAATAATCATTAGAACTAGTAAGTTAATAAGTATGCAGGATACAAGACTAGTATGTAAAAAACTTATATTAACTAGCAGCAAAAAATTAGAGAATAAAATTAAATAAGGAATTTCAAATACAATAGTATCAAAACCATCAAATATTTAAGGAATAAATTTAACGGTGAAGGGTTAGACCTCTGGAATGAAAGCAATATAACACTACTAAGGACTTTAAGAAGAACAAAAAAATATATAAACTATGTTCAGAGATCGGAAGAATTAGTATTGTTAAGTTGCAAGTTGTCCACAATTGGGTGCATTCAGTGTGATCTGAATCATCATAATAACATCAGGCTGCTACTGTCTTTTGTTTTTTTTCAGATATAGATAAGTTAATTCTCAAGTTAATATAAATATAAAGGACCTAAATATCCAGAACAATCTTTGGAGAAAAAAAAAAGAATAGTTTTGAAAGACTTTGACTATCTGACCTCATGCTTACTCTGAAGTTAAAATAATAAAGACTTTTTTTCTGGTATAACAACTGAGAAATAAGTGAATCAGAAAACAGAACTCAGAAATAAATCCAAATTTTAAGGACCATTTTAAAATATAAAAATGCCAAAACAATTCAATGAGGGGGATGAAAAAAATCTATTAATCAAAATTTTCTGGATCTCTGATATACAGAGAAAATCAATATCAAACCCTGCCTTACATAATACACAAAAATATACAAATTTACAATATAAAAATAATAACTACACAGGATTTTTCATAAACCTAAACATAGAAATTAAAGTCAGAAAGCTTTAAAATAATAAATTAGACTTCATAAAAATTATTTGCTTGGCAAAAGACAGTTTTAGGGAAAAAAATAAGCAAGCCACAGAGGACATTATTGATCATATTCATAACTGGTGACTGATTTCCAGATTTAGAAAAAACTCTATAACCCAGCAAAAATGAGTAAAAAAATCAGTAAAATAGGCAATGTATTTGCACAAATACGTTTTAAAAGACGGTCTATGAATGGTGAAAAAACACATGAACACATGCTCGAAATCATTCATTAGTCATCAGGGAACTGAAAATTAAAACTAAGATTTAATATCCAACAGAATTACTTAAATTCAAAAGACTGGCAAAACCAAATGTGTCTAGATTGTGGTATAACTGGAAATCTTATACCTTATTGGTTAGAATGAAAATGGCATAATCACTTTGGAAAATATCTGGCAATTTCTTACAAATAAAAAAAGCTGTACCCATCTTCTTTGATTTTTACAGAAGAGAAATTAAAACAAATTCCAAAAAAATTTTGTATAATTAAGTCTATAGTAACATTAGTCATAACAATCAAAAACTAGAAGCATCTCAGTTACCCATCCATAGAATGGCTATACGAACTGGTATATTCATGGATGGAATGCTACTCAGTCATAAAAAGGAACAGATTTCTTTTCTTTTCTTTCTTTCTTTCTTTACTTTTTTTTTTTTTTTTAAAAGAATGGATTTCTAATACATGCTACAACCTGGATGGATCTATAAAGAGAATAAGAAACAAAAAGGTATTATATCACACTGCATTCATGCTGCTATTCTAGAACAGGCAGAAACTAAGCTATGATGTAAAAAAGAAACCAGAGCAATGGTTGCCTCTGGAGATGGGTGAGGGCTGGGATGCATTTGGAAGGGGGATGTGATGCTAATATTTTATATCCTGATAAGTTTAGTTACACAGGTTTATCAAAATGCAATCGAGATTTTTGCATGTCGCTGAATGAAGGTTTTCTATCCATAGGAGGACCAGGGGAGAAACAGCCTATAAACAAATCAGAAAACTGTGAAGTTCCAATTATCAGTCGCCTTACTGGTAGTAGGCCGAATCTCTGACCCTCACTCTTGCACACTAGGAAAAATGTGTAAGACTAGGGAGGGTAATACATTTTCCCTAGCCTGGAACCCATGTTTGTAACTTTCTTAACCTCTAGTTTAGTTGGTCTTGCAAATGTATAGCAGGAAGTGGATGAGACAGCAATGAGTAAGATATTGTCTTTGCTCTAATTCCCAGAGTATGGCTTAGAACCATTCACCTATTTTTCTTAGGCTAAACTTGATCCCTTACTGGCTTCCTTTTCTTGGACCCAGCACCCTGGATCCTCTCACTGAATGTCTTTCTGCCCGGCTTGCTGGTCTAATCCGTGCCACCCATTCTGGCTACGTGCTCATGCTGGCACCCACTGCTGGAGGTGCACTCAACACCTGCATGTTCTGAGGGATACCCCGTGTGCCGTGGGGAGCTCTTGCATTCTGACTTCCATTTGCCTACTTAGTTTGCTTCCCATCCCTCACCCCACATCATACGCACCATAGTGTTGGTGGGAGAAGATACTGACACTACCCTTTGATTTTAGAATAAAGGCAAATTGTGTAGAAGAAAAGTCTCCTGCCTCAATCTCTAATTGTTTTTGAACAAGTCAGGCCAATTGTGGGGATTGACCTACAGTTGATTTTCTCTAAATTTACATAGGGAAAAAACGACACCACTCAGAACAGGAAAAGCTGTTTGGTTTATTTGTTTGTTCATTGATTGGTTGATTGTTTCTTTTGAGAGGAAATAAGGCCAGAAACTTCAAATGGGCTTCCTTAAAGTGGTTGAAACTACTGTAGATGACAATTCTCAGAGAGGAAGACACAGCTAAAGTTGTTTTGTTGCATTTAATTAAGAGCTAGTTGCCCTGAGACTTATATCTCTGAGTGAGACAATTTCAGATTCTCTTATGAGGTTGAAAACAGATTTGTTGGGTATAAGCAATACCACCCGTTTTAAGAAGCATAATTCTTAAAAATTTGGTTTGATTCTGAATTTTTATCCATTTTTTTCACATTTAACAATTTCTGTTACTTTTCTTAGTGCCTCTAGCTCTTATGAATATTTTCATTATTATGATGTACATAATGAACAAAGAACTAAAAAGTCTTTTAGTTTTATAAAGCATTGTAGTAGAACACAAAGTATTGATTTTACATGTAAGGAAAATAATTCCTCTCTTGTCTAAAACAATGAACAAATATTTATTTATTTATTTGAGGGAGGGGGCGCAGGGGAAGACTGAGTCTTTTAAGCGGACTCCCTGCTGCATGTGGAGCCCTATGTGGGCTTCATCTCAGGACCCTGAGATCAAGACCAGAGCTGAAACCAAGAGTTGGCCACTCTGACACCCAGATGCCCCTAAAACAATCCTTCAAAGAGCTTTTAGCAGTTATTTCATCGTTATTCATGATTAATTCCATGTTAAGAAATTGAAACATAGTAGGTCACACAAAAGGGTGGTTCTCTTGATTCTCAAAGTCATTGCCGATCAGTATTAATTTCAGTTAATAGAAAATATAATTAAGATGATTAGACTAAAATAGATCTAGTACTCCAGATGATTTAAAACATAATCCCAAATCAACTGCACTAAGATAGAGAATTACAACAAGTTCTTACTGAATGCCTTCTGTTCCACAAAAAGAAACACAAACACACACACAAATACAGGAACAAACACATACATACCTACACACGCAAGGACACCCAAAATTGTTCTGCCTGATTTATGGTTGAATGTAAGACCATGAGTTTATGCTAAACTTTAATTCACTTTATCATTAACCCTAATTTGGGGATAATTTTAAGGACAGTCCTTGTTAATTGAACCAGTTTTTTGTTTGTTGCTGTTATTTCTCAGAAGGCATGGTTTTAGGCGTGTGGTATTTATCAATGATGAAGATGAAGTCCCATTGTCCATGAGGTTCATGTTCTTTACTAATCCATGCCTCTGGACAAAGACTTCTAATTATGTAAAACTTATTGTAAAATGTCCTGATTGGTCACAGTTTTGAGAGTGAAATAAGTACTATCAATATTGTTGGGGTGGCTGATGTTTACTGGGATAAGAAACCACATTACCTCTAGGCAATATTTTATGAAGGGTAAGTGGGTCTTGGGTCAGACTGCTGGGACTAATATCTCTGTTCCACTACTTAATAGCTGTTTTCCCATGAGCAAGTTACAAATCCTGATTAATCCTCAGTTTTATCATCTCAAATGTGGATACCATAATGACCCAAATTTAAGATTTGAGAAGGTTGATGAGATGGTACAGGTAACATGCCTATTACCTAAGACGTATCAAGCATTGCAGTGAGCTGTGATTCTCTGAGTAGAAATCGTAGTTCACTTACAAGCAATAGTCATTTATCTTGGGTTTTATTCTAACAGGCATCATGACCATGTTCTACATACAGATTTGATAGGATCATTTGTCCTTTTAAGTCTTTAAGTTTTCCTCATCTTCCCCATGGAAAGGGAATATAACCTCTGTAATTTGACCACTTCTTCATTTTACCCCCAATCAGTACCTTACAAAAGAAAATATCTCATAAACAGGTATTTTTTGGCTTTGCATATTTTTATATAGCTATAAGAAATATTTCATTGTGTACAGAGCTCATTTTGTACAATGTATTTTATTAAATATTTGGTTATTTACCACCACCACACATTCTCTTAATATTTATTAATATTTTAGGATTCTTTAATCTTTTAAAACTATTTAAATTGTGGTCATGATAGAGATAACATTAGCTTGGTCTTTTTCCTCATCTCACTTGGAATTTCTGCTCTTTATTCAAATGCCACCTTCTGGGAAAAGACTCACTATAGATACACACACTATATATAGGCTATATATCGTCTCCATCAGAACGCCAACTCTATGAAGAGACTCTGTCTTTTGTTGATGGCTGTATCCTTTCTTAGAAGAGTACTTGGCATCTAGGAGGACGTAAGCAGAATTTGTTTAACGGATGTTGAATAAGTGGTTGTTTGCTTTTCTGTATCTTTCATTTCAGTGAACTAGTTGTTATTCCCAACAACATTTTTTTTTAGGAAATAATATTTTAATACAGAGAGTTAAACACTATTGGTATATTTAAAAATATACGTAAAGGAAAACAATGTTTCTGGAAATTGACAAATGTAGTATTATGTACGAACTTTCATAGTTTGTTACTATCTATCTCCTGTTTTGGTGTAAGTTTACCAACAACACAGTTAAAAATCTCTCCTCGATCAGAAAAACAGAGCTAACTCTAATTATCCAAGATAATGAGATATGAGAGTAGAATGAATTGAAATTCACACGTTATTCCCTAGCCACATTTTGGTCAGTATATTAAATGTCTCTACCGCCTAACCTTTAACTAGAGCTGCTGGCAGGAAGAAAACTGTCCCCACCTCACCAAGTGCCTCTGTCCTAGAGGAACCGAGAAAGTATGAAATGTTTAAGTTGCAAACAGGAGGAAGATGTGGTGCGAGGGCATGCCGAGCCACAGAAAATCCCTAAATAATTAAATATGCAATTTTAAGACTGTATTTTTGAGCCTTGTTTTGAACTCTGTTTACAGAGGTCATTTTTATTACATTTTTTGGCTCCATGAGGCATTGATTAATCACTCTTTTTGGCGCCATGACAAAAGTGTGTGTTTTTCCCCTAAAATGTGTCTTGGTTTTGTTTTCCTGTTTGTAATCATTTTTTTTTTTCTTTACAGCATATTTATAGCACTCCTCTTCTATTTCTTGTTTCCTTATTTGTATTCGAATGAGAGTAGTTCTTAATGGAACAGATTTTAAGGACCAGTCGTGTATAGAAATGTTTGTAGGAACATTCCATACCTTTCCTTAAAACCCAGTAAAATACGAGTGTGTGTGTGTGTGTGTGTGTGTGTGTGTGTGTGTGTGAAGGAAGAGAGATCAGAGAGACAGATATTTGTCTGTTGTGTGTTCATTCATGTCCCCCAGAAGGCTAAAGCTTGTCTTCCGACACACATTCAAGTCAGCTACGTACTGAGTGGACAAATGCGGGGTGTCTTTGATAAGTCTCCGGTCAAGATTAGAAGCGCAGTGCTGTGCACCACCACTTGGGGGCCTCCTTGCCCTGTGTCTTCCAGAGCTGTCTTGCCCGGAGATTTTTGTGCTCCACATCCCTAAAGGTGACAGGCTATTCAAGTGGGCAGCAACTATAGCATTCTCTGTATCCACATCCTGTTTCAAACAAAAGATCTTTGATTTTGTCCTTCAGATTGGCCAGCTACCGGAGAGCCTTTTTCTCTGTGATTCTGCTGGATTCTCTAGACCAGGGACTCTTCCTTTGTCCTCCATATCTTGCTCATATTTTCAAGGGCCTTGGCAGAGCTTCCACATGGATATTGTAGTTTGGGTTATAAGTTCATCTCTTTTTCATTCCCTTATAGTTTTCACTGCAGTTGGGAGAAAGGTAAATAAGTATGTTTTCGTTGTTATTTTAGGATTATAATATCTCTTCTCTCTCTTCTACATACTTTTGGGCATGTAACTTTATCATTTGAAAATCTCTTGAGTCATGTGGTTGTACATCCCAGTTTTCCAGGGAGTAGAAAGATAAATGCTATTGTATGTGCTGATAAAAGAGGAAAGACCTCAATAAATATGACTTTATCTAAATATTTTCAGCAAAAATAAAATGAAATCAACTAACCACACTAATGGAATTGTAAAAGTTGCCCCATATTTCTTAGTTTATACCTGGCCTAAGCACTTTTGTATAGATGTCCAGTAAATTACACTGATGACTTTAGTTTTGGAAGTATAGGGAACAAAATCAGAACTTAAATGAAATCATTAGTGAGATTTTTCCTAGTATCAGGTCTCCTGACAGGTCATACTGGCTTGAAAGTTTTCCAGGCCCAAATGCTCTCAGTGGTGATGTTGGGTGTGGAACTGTAAAAACTTTAGTCATTTTTTTTTCAGTTTGCATGGACCCAGAAAGGTCATCCGTCTGTCTCTCCACTTGAGGAAGTAGGGGATCATCTACTTATCTGCAAGTCATGATTACAGTCATTAATTATTGGTGAAATAATTCCAACCTTATTAACTAGACTCCTTTGTGACATAAAATATATGAAGAATTGTCCTTAATTAGCAACACTGGTGATCTTTACTCCATACTCTGCAAAGAGAACATGCCTTTTTACTTAAACTCTAAATTCTACCGAAGCATATTTTTAAAAAACGTTGAAAAAATGACTGTTTACCTGTGAGTGTGTTTGAGAAAGTACTTAGCAAAACCAACAAGTCGGCTTACAAAGAGATATTTATAATAGAGGTGAAGCATTTTCTGAGGTCAGTAGAGAGATAATAGGTCCTTTGAAGCTTGTCTCTCAAGTGACAGGTTGACATCTTAGAAATGGATTGAAGTGAAAGCAGTTTGCTGGATGGACCGGAGTGGAGGGAAGTGGAGATGTAAATGCAGGGAAGACGCTCCCATGGTCATCTGATTTATTTATTGGGGGAGGGGCAGAGAGAGAAAGAGAGAGGATGTGCAGGGGAGAGAGAGAGAAAGAGTCTTAAACACACTCTGCGTTGAGCCTGGAGCCTGACCCAGGGCTCAGTCTCAGCACACTGAGATCACAACCAGAACCGAAACCAAAAATCAGAGGCTCAACCAACTCCTCCCACGGCCACCTAAAAACCACAGTGTGGTCCTGAGCTCAGCAGAGGCAGTAGTGATGAAGAAAGACTCTACATGTAGAGATATGACATAATTAGACAAGCAAATCCAGAGGTTTTGTTGGTTAAGCACATAAAAATGTTAGGAAGGTGAAGACTTCAGAATGACTTCAAGTTTTTGGCTTCGGTTACTGAAAACAGTGGTACCATGGACAGTGGTAATTTTATGGGAGAAGGGAGGTAAACTCAGAATTAGGGTTGTTACATTTGTGTTGCCCTGGGGAATGTTAGAGGAGAACTCTGCAACAATATATATGGATCTGCGGTCCCCTAGGAATTACCAGGGAGGGTAAGGAGCTGGACGGCCTCCAGAGAGTCCTTGAGAATCCTCGGAGGTGGCATGGTGGTTTCTAGTGATGGGAGAGAAAGGAACATGAATGTCTTGGGGTTGGGGAACAGCTCTCAAGTGACATTACTATTTTCCTGAAAACTGAAAAATGTATCTGCTATTTATTCAATCTGACCTCACATGGTTAACAAAGAAGTAACTCTGATAAAAGCGGTTTGTAAGTATTCACAAAGGCAAGAGATTTCCAGATGTCACAGGGCATTTGGGTAAAGCCTATCTGACAAATATTGGGAAGGAGAAAAGTATTTGGTGGAGGGAAGACTGAGTAAATAAACACAAATGGGAAGTTCTAGGGAATTGTCTCGGAATGATTCATATTATGATTGGTTGTGGGTTTGCTAAATATATAAAAAGGAAAAGAAAATAAAGATGGAAAAACAGATTTTTTTTATTATTTAGACACTACCTTTATTATTTAGATACTACGTAAATAATATAGATTTTTGTTTAAAATTTTTTTAAAATTTTTTAATAAACATATAATGTATTTTTAGCCCCAGGGGTACAGGCCTGTGAATCTCCAGATTTACACACTTCACAGCACTCACCATAGCACATACCCTCCCCAATGTTCATAACGCCACCACCCTGCTCTGTCCCCCCTCCTCCCAGCAACCCTCAGTTTGTTTTGTGACATTAAGAGTCTCTTATGGTTAATACAGATTTTTTTTGTTACGTATTATAAATTCAGATAACTGCATAACTTATCTTGACCACTAATTTAACCATTGCTTTACATAGAAGAACAGAAAACCCTTTTTAGCAGGGGCACCTGGGTGGCTCAGTGGTTAAGCCTCTGCCTTTGGCTCAGGTCATGATCGCAGGGTCCTGGGATCGAGCCCCACATCAGGCTCTCTGCTCAGCCGGGAGCCTGCTTCCTCCTCTCTCTCTGCCTGCCTCTCTGCCTACCTATGTTCTCTCTCTATTAAATAAATAAAAAACAAAAATAATAAAATTTTAATTAAAAAAGAAAACCCTTTTTATAGTATTCATTTCCGTATTAACGTCATTATTTAAACATCTTGGAAGTGAATTACAGTCTAAATTTATTTATATAGAAATCTTATTTTGGTCAATATCATCATGTTTATATTCAAAGGAAAATTATGAACAGAATTTTATTCCCTAGAGATCTATTGGTTTAGAATGGTAGACCAGTGAAGCATCTCAAAAGCAATTTAAATATTTAAGACACCAATGTTTTATAACACCAAATAAAATACATATTGGCTAGTTATTCATTGTTCAACATTGAAATGTGTGTCACTTTTATGAACTCCTTACACATTGTGTTTTAAAAATGCAATTCCATGTGAATATATTTTAATAAATTGCTTACGTATTTATGGAAAGAATCATCAGAATTCAAAAAGAGTCATATTTCCATTCTTGAAGTATTGAATTGAGAGGCTTGATAGCCTAAGTTTTTAAGATTTAAAAAGCTCTTTTTATCTGTTTATTATCACTGTAGTTCTATAACTAGGTCATCTAAAAAAATCTGATTTTAGCACAGAATATTAGACAAGCAGGATATTTGTTTGCTCATTAAATCTCACACGATCCGGAAAAAAGTCTAAAGCACAACACTTCTGGGAAAAGGTACAACTGAGCTAAATAAATGAAATGTATTAAGGGATATTGACATGCATTTTGAGTAGGATTAACACTTAATTTTAGATAATATCTATAAAATGGAGGCAAAAATGTAAAGTACTTTGAGTTTTGAATTAGCAGCTTGTTACCTAAGATGTATAATACAAACCACTAACTCAGGCATATGCATATATAAAATAAACAGAAAAATAGAAGTAAATAATTCTAATAATTTTCAAAAAAATATTGGTGTAGTAATCTGAAGGTGGTAGTGTCCTATAAGACTCTGTGTGCATAAATGAATTCACTTTCATAAAAGAGTTGTTAATAATTATAGAAAAAAACCACGAACATTTCCATTAAGGTCAGGAGCAGGAAATATTGACTCATGTATATTGTTATATATATATATATTTTAAAGATTATTTATTTATTTATTTGACAGATAGAGGCCACAAGCAGGCAGAGAGGCAGGCAGAGACAGAGAGAGAGGGAAGGAGGCTCCCCGCTGAGCAGAGAGCCCGAATGTGGGGCTCGATCCCAGGACCCTGGGATCATGACCTGAGCCGAAGGCAGAGGCTTTAACCCACTGAGCCACCCCTAATAATAATATTTTAATGTGACATTATTATACTTTGAGCTATTATGTAACTTTATTATTGGAGATATTAAGCAATAAAGTCAGAAGAAGATGTAAGATATTAGGGAATATATAAAGTCATTGGAATATTAAAATAGAATTATAAGTGATATAAAAATCAAGAAAATCAGAAAAATCAAAAAAATTAAAATACTAACAAAAAGAAACTTCAATACGTATATTGAAACAACAGGACAGCAAACAAAAATTATTAATGTTTTATCCCGGAAGTAACCAGTTAGAAAATGCAACAGTGTTTTTCTTTTTTTTTTTTTTTTTTTTTTTTTTTTTTTTTAATTTAATTTATTTTTTATTTTTTTTTATTTCCAGCATAACAGTATTCATTATTTTTGCACCACACCCCGTGCTCCATGCAATCCGTGCCCTCTATAATACCCACCACCTGGTACCCCAACCTCCCACCCCCCGTCCCTTCAAAACCCTCAGATTGTTTTTCAGAGTCCATAGTCTCTCATGGTTCACCTCCCCTTCCAATTTCCCCCAACTCCCTTCTCCACTCTAAGTCCCCATGTCCTCCATGCTATTTGTTATGCTCCACAAATAAGTGAAACCATATGATAATTGACTCTCTCTGCTTGACTTATTTCACTCAGCATAATCTCTTCCAGTCCCGTCCATGTTGCTACAAAAGTTGGGTATTCATCCTTTCTGATGGAGGCATAATACTCTATCCCCAGGGGTACAGGTCTGTGAATCACCAGGTTTACACACTTCACAGCACTCACCAAAGCACATACCCTCCCCAATGTCCATAATCCCACCCCCTTCTCCCAAACCCCCTCCCCCCAGCAACCCTCAGTTTGTTTTGTGAGATTAAAAGTCACTTATGGTTTGTCTCCCTCCCAATCCCATCTTGTTTCCTTTATCTTCTCCTACCCACTTAAGCCCCCATGTTGCATCACCACTTCCTCATATCAAGGAGATCATATGATAGTTGTCTTTCTCTGCTTGACTTATTTCGCTAAGCATGATACGCTCTAGTTCCATCCATGTTGTCGCAAATGGCAAGATTTCATTTCTTTTGATGGCTGCATAGTATTCCATTGTGTATATATACCACATCTTCTTGATCCATTCATCTGTTGATGGACATCTAGGTTCTTTCCATAGTTTGGCTATTGTGGACATTGCTGCTATAAACATTCGGGTGCACGTGCCCCTTTGGATCACTACGTTTGTATCCTTAGGGTAAATACCCAATAGTGCAATTGCTGGGTCATAGGGCAGTTCTATTTTCAACATTTTGAGGAACCTCCATGCTGTTTTCCAGAGTGGCTGCACCAGCTTGCATTCCCACCAACAGTGTAGGAGGGTTCCCCTTTCTCCGCATCCTCGCCAACATCTGTCATTTCCTGACTTGTTGATTTTAGCCATTCTGACTGGTGTGAGGTGATATCTCATTGTGGTTTTGATTTGTATTTCCCTGATGCCGAGTGATATGGAGCACTTTTTCATGTGTCTGTTGGCCATCTGGATGTCTTCTTTGCAGAAATGTCTGTTCATGTCCTCTGCCCATTTCTTGATTGGATTATTTGTTCTTTGGGTGTTGAGTTTGCTAAGTTCTTTATAGATTCTGGACACTAGTCCTTTATCTGATATGTCATTTGCAAATATCTTCTCCCATTCTGTCAGTTGTCTTTTAATTTTGTTAACCGTTTCCTTTGCTGTGCAAAAGCTTTTGATCTTGATGAAATCCCAATAGTTCATTTTTGCCCTTGCTTCCCTTGCCTTTTGCGTTGTTCCTAGGAAGATGTTGCTGCGGTTGAGGTCAAAGAGGTTGCTGCCTGTGTTCTCCTCAAGGATTTTGATGGATTCCTTTCGCACATTGAGGTCCTTCATCCATTTTGAGTCTATTTTTGTGTGTGGTGTAAGGAAATGGTTCAATTTCATTTTTCTGCATGTGGCTGTCCAATTTTCCCAGCACCATTTATTGAAGAGGCTGTCTTTTTGCCATTGGACATTCTTTCCTGCTTTGTCGAAGATTAGTTGACCATAGAGTTGAGGGTCTATTTCTGGGCTCTCTATTCTGTTCCATTGATCTATGTGTCTGTTTTTGTGCCAGTACCATGCTGTCTTGATGACGACAGCTTTGTAATAGAGCTTGAAGTCCGGAATTGTGATGCCACCAACGTTGGCTTTCTTTTTCAATATCCCTTTGGCTATTCGAGGTCTTTTCTGGTTCCATATAAATTTTAGAATTATTTGTTCCATTTCTTTGAAAAAGATGGATGGTACTTTGATAGGAATTGCATTAAATGTGTAGATTGCTTTAGGTAGCATAGACATTTTCACAATATTTATTCTTCCAATCCAGGAGCATGGAACATTTTTCCATTTCGTTGTGTCTTCCTCAATTTCTTTCATGAGTACTTTATAGTTTTCTGAGTATAGATTCTGTGTCTCTTTGGTTAGGTTTATTCCTAGGTATCTTATGGTTTTGGGTGCAATTGTAAATGGGATTGACTCCTTAATTTCTCTTTCTTCTGTCTTGCTGTTGGTGTAGAGAAATGCAACTGATTTCTGTGCATTGATTTTATATCCTGACACTTTACTGAATTCCTGTATAAGTTCTAGCAGTTTTGGAGTGGAGTCTTTTGGGTTTTCCACATATAGTATCATATCATCTGCGAAGAGTGATAATTTGACTTCTTCTTTGCCGATTTGGATGCCTTTAATTTCCTTTTGTTGTCTGATTGCTGAGGCTAGGACCTCTAGTACTATGTTGAATAGCAGTGGTGATAATGGACATCCCTGCCGTGTTCCTGACCTTAGCGGAAAAGCTTTCAGTTTTTCTCCATTGAGAATGATATTTGCGGTGGGTTTTTCATAGATGGCTTTGATGATATTGAGGTATGTGCCCTCTATCCCTACACTTTGAAGAGTTTTGATCAGGAAGGGATGCTGTACTTTGTCAAATGCTTTTTCAGCATCTATTGAGAGTATCATATGGTTCTTGTTCTTTCTTTTATTGATGTGTTGTATCACATTGACTGATTTGCGGATGTTGAACCAACCTTGCAGCCCTGGAATAAATCCCACTTGGTCGTGGTGAATAATCTTTTTAATGTACTGTTGAATCCTATTGGCTAGTATTTTGTTGAGTATTTTCGCATCTGTGTTCATCAAGGATATCGGTCTATAGCTCTCTTTTTTGGTGGGATCCTTGTCTGGTTTTGGGATCAAGGTGATGCTGGCCTCATAAAATGAGTTTGGAAGTTTTCCTTCCATTTCTATTTTTTGGAACAGTTTCAGGAGAATAGGAATTAGTTCTTCTTTAAATGTTTGGTAGAATTCCCCCGGGAAGCCGTCTGGCCCTGGGCTTTTGTTTGTTTGGAGATTTTTAATGACTGTTTCAATCTCCTTACTGGTTATGGGTCTGTTCAGGCTTTCTATTTCTTCCTGGTTCAGTTGTGGTAGTTTATATGTTTCTAGGAATGCATCCATTTCTTCCAGATTGTCAAATTTGTTGGCGTAGAGTTGCTTGTACTATGTTCTTATAATAGTTTGTATTTCTTTGGTGTTAGTTGTGATCTCTCCTCTTTCATTCATGATTTTATTTATTTGGGTCCTTTCTCTTTTCTTTTTGATAAGTCGGGCCAGGGGTTTATCAATTTTATTAATTCTTTCAAAGAACCAGCTCCTAGTTTCGTTGATTTGTTCTATTGTTTTTTTGGTTTCTATTTCATTGATTTCTGCTCTGATCTTTATGATTTCTCTTCTCCTGCTGGGCTTAGGGTTTCTTTCTTGTTCTTTCTCCAGCTCCTTTAGGTGTAGGGTTAGGTTGTGTACCTGAGACCTTTCTTGTTTCTTGAGAAAGGCTTGTACCGCTATATATTTTCCTCTCAGGACTGCCTTTGTTGTGTCCCACAGATTTTGAACCGTTGTATTTTCATTATCATTTGTTTCCATGATTTTTTTCAATTCTTCTTTAATTTCCCGGTTGACCCATTCATTCTTTAGAAGGATGCTGTTTAGTCTCCATGTATTTGGGTTCTTTCCAAACTTCCTTTTGTGGTTGAGTTCTAGCTTTAGAGCATTGTGGTCTGAAAATATGCAGGGAATGATCCCAATCTTTTGATACTGGTTGAGTCCTGATTTAGGACCGAGGATGTGATCGATTCTGGAGAATGTTCCATGTGCACTAGAGAAGAATGTGTATTCTGTTGCTTTGGGATGAAATATTCTGAATATATCTGTGATGTCCATCTGGTCCAGTGTGTCGTTTAAGGCCTTTATTTCCTTGCTGATCTTTTGCTTGGATGATCTGTCCATTTCAGTGAGGGGAGTGTTAAAGTCCCCTACTATTATTGTATTATTGTTGATGTGTTTCTTTGATTTTGTTATTAATTGGTTTATATAGTTGGCTGCTCCCACGTTGGGGGCATAGATATTTAAAATTGTTAAATCTTGTTGGACAGACCCTTTGAGTATGATATAGTGTCCATCCTCATCTCTTATTATAGTCTTTGGCTTGAAATCTAATTGATCTGATATAAGGATTGCCACTCCTGCTTTCTTCTGATGTCCATTAGCATGGTAAATTCTTTTCCACCCCCTCACTTTAAATCTGGAGGTGTCTTCGGGCTTAAAATGAGTTTCTTGGAGGCAACATATAGATGGGTTTTGTTTTTTTATCCATTCTGATACCCTGTGTCTTTTGACAGGGGCATTTAGCCCATTAACATTCAGGGTAACTATTGAGAGATATGAATTTAGTGCCATTGTATTGCCTGTAAGTTGACTGTTACTGTATATGGTCTCTGTTCCTTTCTGATCTACCACTTGTAGGCTCTCTCTTTGCTTAGAGGACCCCTTTCAATATTTCCTGTAGAGCTGGTTTGGTATTTGCAAATTCTTTCAGTTTTTGTTTGTCCTGAAAGCTTTTAATCTCTCCTTCTATTTTCAATGATAGCCTAGCTGGATATAGTATTCTTGGCTGCATGTTTTTCTCGTTTAGTGCTCTGAAAATATCATGCCAGCTCTTTCTGGCCTGCCAGGTCTCTGTGGATAAGTCAGCTGCCAATCTAATATTTTTACCATTGTATGTTACAGACTTCTTTTCCCGGGCTGCTTTCAGGATTTTCTCTTTGTCACTGAGACTTGTAAATTTTACTATTAGGTGACGGGGTGTGGGCCTATTCCTATTGATTTTGATTGGCGTTCTCTGAACCTCCTGAATTTTGATGCTCGTTCCCTTTGCCATATTGGGGAAATTCTCCCCAATAATTCTCTCCAGTATACCTTCTGCTCCCCTCTCTCTTTCTTCTTCTTCTGGAATCCCAATTATTCTAATGTTGTTTCGTCTTATGGTGTCACTTATCTCTCGAATTCTCCCCTCGTGGTCCAGTAGCTGTTTATCCCTCTTTTGCTCAGCTTCTTTATTCTCTGTCATTTGGTCTTCTATATCACTAATTCTTTCTTCTGCCTCATTTATCCTAGCAGTGAGAGCCTCCATTTTTGATTGCACTTCATTAATAGCTTTTTTGATTTCAACTTGGTTAGATTTTAGTTCTTTTATTTCTCCAGAAAGGGCTTTTATATCTCTCGAGAGGGTTTCTCTAATATCTTCCATGCCTTTTTCGAGCCCGGCTAGAACCTTGAGAATTGTCATTCTGAACTCTAGATCTGACATATTACCAATGTCTGTATTGATTAGGTCCCTAGCCTTCGGTACTGCCTCTTGTTCTTTTTTTTGTGTTGAATTTTTCCGTCTTGTCATTTTGTCCAGATAAGAGTATATGAAGGGGCAAGTAAAATACTAAAAGGGTGGCAACAACCCCAGGAAAAAATGCTTTCACCAAATTAGAAGAGATCCAAAATCGTGAGGGGGGAGAAAGGGGATAAAAAGAGGTTCAAAAAGGAAGAAAGAAAAAAAAAAAAAAAAGAAAAGAATTAAAAAAAAAAAAAAGGAAAACACCTAAGAAAAATGTAAAAAAGAAAAAATATGTATATTAGATAAACTAGTAAAAAATCGTTAAAAAAGAAAAAGGTAACAGTTAAAAAAAAAAAAATAATTTTACCCGAAGGCGAGAAAAGAAAAAAAAAAAAAAAATGAAAAAGAAAAAAATTAAATTAACTGCAAGACTAAAAAAAAATCACAGGGAAAAAGCCATGAGTTCCGTGCTTGGCTTTCTCCTCCTCCGAATTCTGCTGCTCTCCTTGGTATTGAAACCGCACTTCTTGGTAGGTGAACTTGGTCTCGGCTGGATTTCTTGTTGATCTTCTGGGGGAGGGGCCTGTTGTAGTGATTCTCAAGTGTCTTTGCCCCAGGCGGAATTACACCGCCCTTACCCGGGGCCGGGGTGAGTAATCCGCTCGGGTTTGCTTTCAGGAGCTTTTGTTCCCTGAGTGCTTTCCGTAGAGTTCCGGAGGACGGGAATACAAATGGCGGCCTCCTGGTCTCCGGCCCGGAGGAGCCGAGAGCCCAGGGCCGCACTCCTCAGTGCGCCCTCAGAGAACAGCGCCCAGTTACTCCCGTCTGCCTGACCTCCGGCCGCGCTCCGAGCTCTCCGAGCCTGCGACCAGTTCAAGGTAACACCGAGCTGTGAGCTTACTGTCGGCTCTGTCTCTGTAGCCGGCTTTCCCGTTCCAATACCCGCAAGGTCTGCGACACTCAGACACCCCTGTTCCTTCTGTGACCCTGCGGGACCTGAGGCCACGCTGAACCCGCGTGGGCTTCGCCCCGGTTTAGCCTCTGGAGCGATGTCCCTCAGCGGAACAGACTTTTAAAAGTCCTGATTTTGTGCACCGTTGCTCCGCCGCTTGTCGGGAGCCGGCCCCTCCCCCCGGGGTCTATCTTCCCGTCGCTTTGGATTCACTTCTCCGCCGGTCCTACCTTTCAGAAAGTGGTTGTTTTTCTGTTTCCAGAATTGCTGTTCTTCTTCTCTTCGATCTGCCGATGGATTTTCAGGTGTTTGCAAGCTTTAGATAAGCTATCTAGCTGATCTCCGGCTAGCTGAAGCAGTCTCAGCCTGCTACTTCTCCGCCATCTTGACTCCTCCCCCAGTGTTTTTCTTTTTAAACCTATTCTCAGAGGCAACAAAAACTACACAAACTCCCGAAATATGTGTGTGTACATTATGCTGAAAATACATCATTATCCAAGATTTTTAAAGCCGGTGGAAAGAGGCACCATCTTAAGTGGTAAATTTTTTATGGACGAGTCTATAAATAGATGCGGTTTTTAGGCAAATCACAATGGAACATTCTGTGGGACTTCAAAAATTAATTCTAAGATTTGTTGGAAATCTTCAGGAATATAGGCATGTGAGGGGCGTGGAGCTTGTCCGTTCAGATTTCAAGGCATATTGAGAAGCCGGAAAGGCTGCAATGAGTAGAGTCAGGAAAGATACAGAATCAACAAGGCAGCAGCTCTTTCTCTCTCTGTCCCCTGGTCCTGTCCCCATGCTTTAATAAAACCACATTTTTGCACCAAAAGAAAAAAAGAAGGAAAAGAAATGAATCAACAAAAATAAACCATAGAAAAAGATCCATATTTGTGTGTGAACTTCACCTATGACACAAGTAGTTCTACTAATCAGTGGGAAAGTGTTCCTTGTCCAACAGCAGGTACTGGAAAGATTTGCTATGTCCATAAAAAAAGTAAGCAAAATTTCTACTTTATCCATTTATACACAAATAAGTCCCAACTGAAAAGATCTAACATTTTAAATATCTCAGAGAAAATATAGAAGGATATTTTTAAAAATCTTAGGCTTGAAAAAGATTTCCTAAACACAGCATCTAAAACACAAACTTTAAGGGGAAAGTTTGATATGTTTGAATTGAACCAAGTAGCACTTCTGTGTTGGTATTAATTATAAAATTGTTTGTATTAACAGCAAATAATGAGAATAGGCTAAATTGTTGTTGGGGCACCTGGGTGGCTCAGTTTGTTGGGTGTCTGCCTTTGGCTCAGGTCATGATCCTGGAGTCCCAGGATCGAGTCCCACGTCCAGCTCCCTGCTCAGTGGGGAGTCTGCTTCTCCCACTGACCCTCCCCCCTCTTGTGCTCTCTCATTCTCTCTCAAATAAATCAAAAAATCTTTAAAAATAAAAAATAAAATCTTTAAATGGTTGTTAATATGGAAAAAGATACAGATATGTAAACTGTGCTATATTAATGTGAGGGAAGATTGCACAGTTGTTGACATGAATGAACCTATATATAATACAGGGCATATCTTTAATAAAAGCAAGTTGCTGGCAAATAGCAGGGCAGCACTTATATAATGTAAAAAAATAATAAGTATATATTTTTTATTTTTATAATTCTCTATGTGTAAGCATATAAATTTGGACTTGGGAAGTTTGCATCTTGCAAAGTGGGAAGCAAAATCAAATGGGCAATTGGGGATAAAGTGATTTCAAATTTACTGTAATGTTTTCTATAAAAAAATTTAAAGAGTTTTTTTTTTTTTTTTTTTAATTAGATAAGATGACAGGGGTGCCTGGGTGGTTTAGCCTGTTCACTGTTTGCCTTCAGCTCCGGTAATGATCTGAGTGTCCGGGAATGGAGCCCCACACTGGGCTCTCTGCTCGGCTCACTGGGAGGGCTCCCTGTTCACAGGGCGCTCCCTGCTTCTCCCTCTCCTTCTGCTGCTCCCGCAGATTGTGCTCTCTCTGTCTCTCTCTCTCTCAAATAAACAAATAAAATATTTTAAAAAATGGTATAATAAAAGTTGAACAAATATAAATTTGGGATTGTTGGTATTTACGATTTTTTTGTTGTTTTTGCGCTGTTTCTTAACGTTTCTTTACTCTCTCAGAACAGCAATCTCATGTAATTGTTAGAAACAATAGATGGGTAAAAGACATGCTGCTGATTCCTAGAGTGGGGAAGCTCTGTGTCCTGTTGCCAAGAATACAAAGCATGCAGTGGCCACAAGCATGCTCAAAGAAGACCCCAGAGGGCGCCTGGGTGGCTCAGTGGGTTAAGCCGTTGCCTTCGGCTCAGGTCATGATCTCAGGGTCCTGGGATCGAGTCCCGCATCTGACTCTCTGCTCGGCAGGGAGCCTGCTTCCCTCTCTCTCTGCCTGCCTCTCTGCCTACTTGTGATCTCTCTCTGTCAAATAAATAAATAAAATCTTAAAAAAAAAAAAAGTAGACCCCAGAGATCAAATGATAACAAACTGTGTCAATGGAGGTGGGTCAGAAATGGGAAAATGTACACCCCCCCCCCACCACAGCGTGTTGCCTCTCCACTGTTAGCTTCCAGAACTTTCACCGGATGCGAAGAATATAAATGGACTAAAATCAGGTCTCCTCCACCTTATCAGAAAGAATCCAATAGAATTTGAGGCCCATTATAAAAGACTATGAAATAATACCTTTGCAGAGATCATTCGTGAATGAATGTTTATATTTGAAGCAAATTTTGTCTTTTTTCCCTGTTGTTATTACAAGCTGGTTAGGTATAGCTCTGTCTTTCAGTCATCAAGAGAATATTAATTATCATGGCTGAAATTATGTGTATGTATACACATGTGTGAGATATGTGTATCTTACATATTGGATAGTTTGCTTTTTCTCAAGCTAAAGATGGAATGTACTTAGATGATGTATTTTGTCTTTGTTCTATCTAAAATCTGATTCCTCACTGAGACGTATTTATAGAGGCTAAGTATAGCTAATATTTAATTGTGTGAACTACAATTTTCTTCTTTCAAGGTCATACCTATAATAGAAATACTAATTAATAGTTAGCACTTATGGGCTTTTTATCTTCTAAGTACTTTACCAACAATTAATTTAATGCTCTCAAGAACCATGGGAACCCTAATTTCTGTAGGATAAAAGAAAGGTTATACTAGGCTCTTTGGGACAGAAACCAGATCAGGATAGGTCTTGACATACATTTGCAATGTTCATCAACATTAGTAGTGGAAATAAAAGCTTTAATCCGGCTTTATTTTGAAGTTGTTGATTTTGAGGGAAAAATGCCCTAATTTCCTTTTCCTAAAATAAGGTGCAACAAATCAAACTTCAGTGAAGTGTGGAATTTAATTGTTCTTTGTGGCGATTCACTGAGGGAAGTATGGATAAATCCACTTACAACACTGTAATAGTTTATAATTACTTCGGATGTGTACATTTTATTTCAAGATCATTCCTTTTCCTAAAATAAGGTGCAACAAATCAAACTTTAGTAAAGTGTGGAATTTAATTGTTCTTTGTGGCGATTCACTGAGGGAAGTATGGATAAATCCACTTAGAACACTGTAACAGTTTATAATTACTTTGGATGTGTACATTTTATTTCAAGATCATTCAATATTTCATTTGTTAAGCTGTGACAGTGGGATCTCTTGAAGCACAGCCTGTCATATTACTGTCTTTTTTGGTAATGGTTGTTTTGAACACTGAGACCATAGCAGTACCTTTGCTATGATATGAATGTTTATTCTGTTGTAATTTGGAACATTCTGGTTGTTTGCAATTAATTCATACTAAAACGTTTACTAATGCACATGTGGACAAGAAAATGACTTACCAGAGTTTGTCTCCCAAATTAATGTCTCACCTTCAAGAGTTGACAAAGCGGTGTGCTGGCAGAGCAGTTTCATTGCAAAAACTGTGTTTATAATCCTTAATTTTTTTTTTACTATTAAGTGATCTGAGAGTTTATCTTTGATTATATAATTGAAGGATATTTTTGTCTTATTAGTGATGGTAGAGGCACATGTTTCAACCAGTAAAGGCACAGAAATGATTGACTTGAACACTTCGGAGGGACTCCCCTCCAGAATTACAGGGCGTAAGGATTATTAGGAGACAGGCCTCCCTGCTTTATTGGTAAAGAGTTGTCTGCCATCCTGATGGTAAAAGCCATTCTTCTCTGGGGTTTTGGCTGCTGGAGTCATCAAAGATGAGTGCTCAGCTCAAAACACAGCTGTTTTGCAGGTGTGTGATGGGACCCTGCACAGATAGCTTTGAAAATTACTTTCGCAGGGTCTGCATCCATATAGGAATGAAACTCTTATCTAACCCGGGAAAAAGCCCAGTGTGTCTCCCTGAATCTGTGCCTATGTGAGAAAGAGGTATTGCAAATTTAGGCGACATAGTCACTACTGAAATGAAAGTCATTCTCTTGGAATGATTGTTTACAGTTATGAAAATCTTAATTTGCTACATGATTTAGTAACTATTCACATACTTCACTTTAAAGTATATAAGCCTATGACATAAACATCTTTATCTTTCACCTATCCATACAATCAAGTATTGTAATTAATTAGTTGATGCTTTAATTAAAAAAAAAAACTTGAGTAATCAGGCTTCTGCCATTGATCTATTTATCCAGAAGCTCAGTTAATCTCTCAATTCTTGCTATCATATGGTTACTTTTGCCCAGCATTTAGGGCTTATTGTTTCAATAAGGGGATGGTTATATGCCAATAATGAACTCACTAATGAATAGTTTCAAAGATCAATGTTAGGATCCTCTTAATGTAGTTTAAAAGTCCCTCCCAAGGGCTTGTCTAGGAAAAGATTCACAAATAAAAAAAATCTACTATTTTCTAGACTAAAGTTGTTTCTAGTGACGGTACAGGTTCAATACATTATTGACTTAAACCTGAAGAAACATTTTCCAACATTACCAATGCTATTGAGGACTGCTGGAGACAGAAAGGCTTCAACTCCCTACTAGTTTGGAGATTTTAGGGAATTCTAACTGTATTTTCTGAACTGTTCAGCAGGAATAACCCCAGCATTTCCGTGGTAGACTAAATACTATCCCCAAAGATATCTACATCCTAATCCTTGGAACCTGTAAGTATTACTTTAATATGACAAAAGGGATTTTGTAGATGAGATGATGTGTCCTGAGATGGGATGGTTATCCTGGCTGATCTGAGCAGACCCTAAATGAAACCCTAAGTGTTCTTAAAACAGACAGCCAGACAACTGTAGAGGAGAAGGAGTGGGACTGTGACAATAGAGATTGTCATCATGGATGCAGGAGCCAAGGAACGTGGACAACCTCTGGAAATTGAAAAGGCAACGAACAGATTCACCTCTAGAACCTCTAGATAAAACCAGCCTTGTTGAGACCCTGAATTTACTCCAGTGAAATGGATTTCAGACTTCTGGCCTGGAGAATTGTAAGACAATAAATCTGTTGTGTTTTAAGCCACCAAGTTTGTGGTAATCTCTTACAAAATCTATAGGAAACTAGCACAATATCTTTTTTTTTTTTCTTAACATATAATGTATTATTAGTCCCAGGGGTACAGGTCTGTGAATCACCAGGTTTACACACTTCACAGCACTCACCATAGCATATACACTTCCCAATGCCCATAACCCAACCACCCTCTCCCAACCCGCCACCCCCAACCCCCGCAACCCTTGGTTTGTGAGATTAGGAGCTTCTTAGGGTTTGTCTCCCTCCCCATCCCATCTTGTCCACAATATCTTTTTAAAACCCCTTCCCCATCAGAAGTTTACAGCTCTCTCTAAGCCAGTATATAACCGATCAAACATCCTTGGAGCACTTGTCTCTACCCATACATCTACACTTTCTTTATATTGATGATTTATTTTTGGTTCAGTGGTGCTTTTTAGTGAGCTTATTTATTTTTTTTAACTTGCATTAATTTCCTTTGTAATTATCACAAAGCAACAACGAATATTTTTCTATCTACCTCCAATGCAAACAATTCACCTGGCTTTTAAACAATTTATTTTCTAAGTGACTCTGTACAGATCAAATTATTTTAGTAACATATTTACATAATTAAGACATTTGGCATTATAACAATGAAACCTCTTCTGCTTTGAAGATAGAACATTTAAAAATTCAGAGAAAAGATGTCTCCTTTTTAAAAGTCTGCTTGACATTTCACTCTCCATATTCAATTGGGTAAATTTCAGTATGTTGAAAAGAAGATACAATCCTTGTAAACCCCAAGCTACCATAGCAGATCACACAGGATATCTCTGATCTCACTTGTAGAAAACAATTGTTTCAACACTTTAGTTCCCAGATTCACTGGCTCAAAGGGCGTAGATACATCAAAAACATCTTTGTAAAATGATTTAACAATTATGCAGCACATAGCAATGGGTATAAATCAGTCTCAATGTATACCTGATCTGGTTTTATGAACATTGTTAACTAGTTTCGGAAAAGAGGGTCAGATATTCTAGACTGAATTCCATTTGAACGGATAACTAAAGGCTCTGAATGTCAGTGTTTGCCCTGAAAGTGGGAAGATTGGGCTGTATTAAGCTTCTCAGTTGTAAAGATTATGTGGATTTTATGGTCAAATTATTTTAAGAAGCTGTTATCCCCAATCCCTGGTGCTGGATATGTAAGGGTGATTTGAATCGACAAGAAACTGCTCATTTGGTTCTCAAATCAAGAAAAAAAATTCAGTTGGTTTGTTATTCTCAGAAACATAGTTAATAATGTCTTTCTTTTTAATTATTCATCCAGGGCGTTAATATTTTTTAAAAAATTACATAGGAAATAAAAGCAAATTTTTAAAAATGGGTTTATCTATATAAATTTAAAAAATGTATGTAACTTCTGAATGGCCCATGTGTGTCCCCCATGGGATTATGGAGAGCCTTGTGATTTACCCAGGCACAATCCAGAAATGGAAGATCCTTAGTAAGTTACCTGGTATATGTTGTATAATCCTTAGTGCTTTTAGTCCCTAAGTAAAATCAAGCAGGTTTTATATGAACATGTGTGTACATTTGTGCGTGTGTGTGTGTATGTGCTTGTGTGTGCTTGAGGGGGTGGGAGGTGGAGGTGGGATCATTGTCTATAAAAGGATATATGAGAACCTGGGCATCCTGTCTACAAAAACATGCCAGAAACTCTGACATAAATTTCCTCTTAGAATTATATATTGGATTTTATTTCTGATTACATGAGCATTTCAAGTCAAGCATAATTTTTTTCTTGGGATTTTATACAATGATGCAAATCCACATTCACAGAATTTTAAGAGGCAGGTTGGGCAGAGGGCCAGAGAGTCTGAAAGGAAGGAGAGATGAGCCTTTACAGGGAATGGCATTTCAATGATCAAGGAGACCCGGCAAGATAAGCGCTGGTCAGTTTTCCACATGGTGTCACATGGAAACATTAGCAAGGGGGCAATTCAAGGTGAGTCCTTCACTGAGCCTGTGAGCAGTGCTGCCCCTGCGTGTTCCTTGTCCCTGATGAGTCAGGTCCTCTGAAAATTTAAACAGGTCTCCTGTTTTCTTCCTCTATTTTCTTTCTCTCTAAACTGAACGTTCCTTCCCTCATGTCACAGAGCTCTGAGTCTGGTGTCATTTAACTGGACTCTTACACTGTACCTTTAGATGGGGAGCCCATTTTTTCTTTCCCCTTTTGAGTTGTTCCAGAATAAAATGTTTTTACTGAGAAAGCAGAGAGGGAAGTAATATGTAGCACCACTTCAAAACCCTTGGATTTTGCCTTCAGCCTTTGGGGGTAGATAAGAGAGACAAAGCTGCAGTTTAGCTCATAGGGTTCACCTCCTCTGGTACCTATTATCTGAGCGTGTGGCTGGTTATGTGGGACAGTTTGGGCGTGGCATGACAGGAGGCGACTGAACCATGGGGCTGGTAGGCCCATGGAGACCCAGGAGATGAATGTTATGTAGCACATTGAATGATCATGGTAAGTGAGGCAATCAAAGTGAACATTTACTAATTTTTTTTTTTATTTAGGAGTGAAATCTTCTCCCTCCAAAGAAAAAACTCATGTAGGCACCCTCTTTTGCTGATCCTTCTTTGGTAATTAAAAGTCCGGTGGTCACTTTAATTGCAAATATAGTCTCATGTCATAATTAGAATGTTCATTCCAAGATGTTAACCGTCATACACTTGGTTCTACATTTTGGTGTATTTTTGGCAGCCCTAGCCACTAGTCCACCCCAGCACTGGAAAGGGGCCTGGTTCATCTCCTCTCTATCATTCTGCCTCCACCCCATAACCCTGCAAAAATTTTAACAAAAATTTGTGATTAACGAAAATTGTAAAATTTAGGTTGCACAGTATGTTTTGATATACATATACATTGTGAAATGATCACTACAATCAAACTAATTAACATGCCTGTCACCTCGCATAGTTATCTTTTGTGGGCGTGTGAGGAGAACACTTGAGACCTATTCTTTTAGCAAATTTCAAGGATACCATACAGCTGTAGTCACCATGCTCGACATTAGGTTTCCAGAACTTACTCATCTCAGAACTGAAAGTTTGTACCCTTTGAGCAACATCTCTAAAATCCCACCACCTCCAACTCCTGGTAACTACCATTCCATCTACGTTCTGTTACAATGAGCTCAAATTTCATTTCATTTCATTTTTATTTTATCTTTATTTTAAAAATTCTACCTATAAGTGAGATCATGCAAGTTTTTTTTAAGTTTCTGGCTTATTTTATTTAGCACAATATCCTTCAGTTTCATCCATTTTGTTATAAATAGCAGAATCTCCTTTTTTGGGGGGGCAGAATAGTATCATATACATATTTGTATGTACATTGTAATGGTATACTATATTGTTATATATCACATATTCTTTATCCATTCATCCTTTGATGGACACTTAGGTCGTTCTACTGTGGATAACGCTGCAGGGGCCATGGGAGTGCAGCTCTCCCTTGAGATAACGATTTCATTTTCTTTGAACATATATACCCAGAAGTGGGATTGCTGGATCACATGGCAGTTCCATTTTTAATTTTTTTGAGAAAACGTCACACTGTTTTTGATGGTAACCATGGCAGTTTACATTCCCACCAACAGTATATACGAGTTCCCTTATTTCCACATCCTTTCGACACTAGTTATCTTTTGAGTTTTTGATAATAGTCATTTCATCAGGTCAGACGATCCCTCATTTTAATTTTGATTTTAATTTCATTGATGCTGAGTGATGTAGGGCACACTTTCATATATCTGTTGACAATTTTATGGCTTCTGTACAACTATCTATTCATATCTTTTGCTCATTAAAAATATTTTAAAATTTATTTTAGGAAGGGGAGCCACAGAGGGCGAGGGAGAGAGAGAATCGCAGGCAAACTCCCTGCTGAGGGCTGACCACATCATGGGTTCGATTCCAGGACCCTGACACCGACTTGAGTTGAAATCAAGAGTCGGCCACTCAACGGACTGAGCCAACCAGGTGCCCCTCTTCTGCTCATTTTTAGATCAGTTTTTGCATGTGTGTGTCTGTTGAGTTGTATGAGTTCCTTATATATTTTGGACATGAACTCCTAATCAGATGTATGGTTTGTGAATATTTTTTCTAATTCCATACTTTGGTTTTCACTCAGTTGTTTACTCCCTTTACTATGCAGATACTTTTTCAGTTTGATGTAGTCTTCCTTGTCAGTTTTTACTTTTTCGTCTGTTTTTGACGTCAAGTCCAAAAAGTAATTGCCGAGTCTGGTATCAAGGAGTTTTTCCTCATGTTTCTTCTAGGAGTTTTAAGCTTTAAGGTTCCACATTTAAGTCTTTCATATGTTTTGAGTTGATTCTTGTGTATGGCATCAGATGGGGTGCAGTTTCATTCTCTTACATATGGCTGTCCAGTTTTCCCAACATGGTTGGAGATACTACCCTTTCCCCGTTGTGTATTCTTGGCATTGTTGTCAAGGATTAACTGATGACTTACGTGTGAGCTAGCATTTAAAGTAGGGAGATATAATAATCAAATCTAAGGAGGCACCTGGGTGGCTCAGTGGGTTGAGCCTCTGCCTTTGGCTCAGGTCATGATCCCAGGGTGCTGGGATCGAGCCCCTTGTCGGGCTTTCTGCTCAGTGGGGATCCTGTTTCTCCCTCTCTGTCTGCCTACCTCTCTGCCTACTTGTGATCTCTTTCTCACTCTCTCTCTCTCTCTCTGTCAAGTAAATAAATAAGTAAAATCTTAAAAAAAAAAAAAGAAAGAATGATCAAATCTAGGTTTCAGGAATAGGAATGGCGTTCCTGTGAGAGGGATTGAAAGTGAGCACACGTATACACCAAACAAGACTGTCACACTTTGTAAAGGAAAGGAACAATATATTATATGAGTTTGTCTTACCAGAATTTTGTTTGGCAGTAAGCATGGAGCTGGTGTTGGAAATCTTTGTTAAAATATTAAGTGATCAGTTAGGGATAGGAGGTCTTCAAATAACTTGGTTAAAACCACTGTAGTAATATAGTAGAGACACAGTAAAATCTGGAAATAGGTTAGAGATAGATTTTAAATGCATACTTTGTGAAGTAGCAATTAAATATACATCAAAATAAAGGAACAATGCCTCAAAGTGGCTCAGAATTCTTTGACTTTGGATGTTTATGACATCATTATGAGAAATTAGAAAGTCAGAGGAGGGCCTTTTTGGGCTAGAAGGGTATAAGTTTTATGATTGTTTATACATTCATGAGATAGGTTTCTTGGATTAGCTTGAGAGCATATTCAAAAGTGAGTGGTCCAGAAGGGTCAGACAACAGCTGAGTAAGTTGGGATGGTGAGAGAAAAAAAAAAAAAAAGGCCACAGTCAGATGATTGCATTTTCAGAGGAGCAGGGTTTGGGTCAGGGAGAAGTGTTCTCACAGAAAAGCCTTTTTCATACACTTTATTGTCTTCACCAGGATCAGCACTAAGAATAGTAACAGAAGGTGAGGCTAGATGTGTTACAGGCTTTTGTCAAAAAAATCAATCATTTTTCTGAAGCGAGAAGGAGCCAAGCACTGGTATTTAAAACTGTCTTTAAACAAGAGTGAGGCATGATAGATGCAGGAAGACTTGACTAGCAGAGAAATAAAACGAATAGAACTCATACAGCATAGCAGGAATAGATGCAAAGTGAGTAATTCTGAACACCTTGTAGAGAGACAGGCATCATTATTTCCCATGCTCTGATTGCCAAGAAAGATAGGAGGAAGGCAGCGAGTGTTATTATCCCAGAGATACAGGGAGGCAGAGGGCCATGTTCTTAATAAAGAAGAAGTCCTTTTCATAAATGAGATGAAATTAAGTAAAATTTAAAATTTGTAAAACATAGAGGCTACTTTAATTTTTAGGTCATTCCAGTAATTCCAATATGGTAGACAATGCTGTGCACCAAAGGCTCAAGGCAGATCCTGCCTCTCTTTTACAACACAAGCAGCATGGGCACGAGTTCCAAGGGTCAACTGCTTGGACTTCATTCTAACTTGCCATATAATCTGGGGGGGTGACTACACATCTCTCTGCTCCTCATGTTTTTGGTGTCTATCTCATCAAAGTGATAACCAAATTTGTTTTTCCATGTAAAGCACTGAGAACAGGGCTTGTGTAGTCTCTGTTTAATAACTAAATAACATGCATTGTGGGGAAAAAGTGTGGCTCCAAATTCAAAGGATTTATTTCAATATAAAGAGGACTCAACGAGGACGTTCTTTCTTATTTAGAAATAATTTTAGTCCCAAGAACTCCCCAAATGTACCCACTTTTCTTAGGTCTTCCATACTCTCTGGAGAGTTACTGAAGCTTAGAGAAATCAGGATTGAAACTCAGGGACAGAATGGGTTTCCCTGGGTTAGTTTGAATTCTTCCAAAATCCTTAAAACGGCATCTGGGCTCAGTTCCTGCCCAAAATAAAACAAAGAATAGATAAGAGAATTAAGAAAGAAATGACAAATGAAAATGAAATGATATTTGGGTATGTGCTACCATGATTCCTTTACTCCAAAATTCTTTCCTTATTCCTGTTGGAAGCAAAGAAGATTTCATTTTAAATTGGATCCTGAGGGTTAAGTAAAATCAATAAAGAACTTCAGAGTGCAGAGAACTTAAATTACTAATATTCTCTGGGACAATGAAATTTATCACTATGTCTACCCTAGAGCAGAATTTATTTGCTTAGAAATTATCAAAAAAACATAAATTATGAAGATTTATTTCACAGGCACTTTTATTGATCTCATTTTCAAAAATGCACAGATTTTTGGAGGCAAAACAGGAAGTAAAAAAGTTTCTCAAAATACACATGTGACATGAGCTATGGTGATTTTGGAAGGTCTATAATTTCACAAGTGTTATAGGCATATATTTCTACAAGGAAAAACCCTAAGATACCATTTAGTCATTTAAAAACATTTCCAACTTAGTCATTTGGGCTTTCCTGTAGTATTTGCTATTCAGCATAGCTGCAGGTCAAGTGTCCTGATCTACCCTTAACACTCACACCTCAGTACCTATGCATAGATATAGTTTGATATTCTTATTTGCAATTGTGACCAAGAGAAATTTTAGTTTTACAGGTTTCTAGGGCAAAACAATTTGTAGTTAATAAAAGCCTTCTTTCCTAAGTGTATTTCTTCCACCAGCCACATCTTCAAAGCAATATTTATGGGGGGGAAGGGGAGAAAACTTAAATGGGGAAGAAATGATGAAAAAGTGAGTTAGAGATTGCATGGTACTATATTGCACAAAAACACCATTTTTATCTGAAGAACTCCTTGGAGGGTAAGTGAAGACTCCAGTCCAACTGCAGACCATTGGCTTTGCCTACAATTTGGCTGATTTTCTCCGCCTCTCAGGTTATGTTTGAGTAAATAACCTGTGTATATTGATAGGCTAATAATTACTTGCCCCTGCATATAATGGTGCCAAAGTACATATGCATATTGAAACAATATATGTTGCATTTTTTAAAACACCATATTCAATGATTTGAGTATAAAGGATGGCGATACTTATGGTCTAATAAAAATAGTTTCAATTAGATTTTCGTGAATACTTTTTAATAATTGAAATTATCATTAAAATACAAAAAATACAGAAAACGGGCGATGAAGGAAATAAAAGACACTCATAATTCCATCCACCAGAAGTTACTATTTTGAATTCCTTTGATATATTTTGTACTGCATGTGTAAAATATTGCATGTGTAAAATATCGCATGTGTAAAGCTCCTCATACTTGTCTTCCCTAGTGGTAATTACTACCATCAAATGGTGCTAACGACTCTTAGATATCCTTTTGTAATTTGTACTACTATGAAAGCAATATATACTATTGTTTTATGCTTTTGAAACTTAGAGAAGCAATTTTATAATATACATATCCTTTTGCAACTTTTAAACCAAGCCCACATTTTAGCTATTTATCTATGTTAATGTATCTCGGTCCATTTTTCTTTCTGCTATAGAAATATTCTGTTGTTTGAAAAAAATTATAGCGATTACCATTCCTGAGGAGGAATGTTGCAGTTTCCCTGCATTGCCGTAACAAACGGCACCACAGTGATGATGCTTGGAGGTGTCTCCTCAGCAAACGTGAGTGTTTCTCTAGGACACACTGCTGGGTTGCTTAGTTCTAAGGGTGTTGATACCTTCAGCTTTACTAAGTGTTGTCAAGTTGCACTGTGAGAAGGTTTTATCAATTAATACTTTCACCATGTGACCGTCTGTATACTGGTATCCCCTTTCCCTCACCACCAGCAGTAAGTGGTTTGATGTTGCATGTTGGTAGTGATGGGTAATTCATTTTCCTGTTAATTTGCATTTTTCTTATTATAAGGGAATGTCAAGAACTATACATGTAGTAATTCGTGATTCAAGTTTTCAGTGTTCTTCACTTCAGTGAATGACATCACTGTCCCTCTGGTTGCACCAGCCAGAGATGAGAAGTCATTCTTGATCTTTTATCTCCTCCATTGATCACCACTGTCTTTTGATTCTTCCTCCCAAAGGTGTTTCACTCTCTCTCACTTATCGACATCTCCACCAGCATCCTGGTCCAAGCCACCACCTTTGGTCTGTGTGGAGCTATATTGAACTCCCAGAACACAGTATTGTCTTTGTACACTGCATTATCCATCCACACATCAACTGGGATCATCCCTTTTCAAGAAAATTATAAACCTACATTAATTTTTTAGTTGAGTAGTTAAAATGAGCAGGCAATATATAATTCTCTCTGTCTCTGTCTCTTCTGTCTCTCCTTCTCACACACAGGTATCTGCTAACAAAATGAAAGAAATAGTTCTGTCTTCTAAGCCTCAGTTTAATTAATCCTCTTGTTCAAAATCTAGCAATATTTCAACACATCGATAAATTATTAACATACGGCTTGGTACTTTTAATACAACATTTTAAAATCTAAAGTGAGATTCTTTTCTACAAAATTAAACACAGCCACTTAAAATCTGAAGATATTACTTCTACTCCTTACTTATTATCCACCAGCCATTTGACTTTGAAGAAATTGAAGTTTAAGAATATCTAACTAGGAATCTAAACACCAAACACTTCCCTACAGTTGAATGTTATAAAGTGATATTACAATGATCATCCATTTAAAAAATTCCATTCACCTAGGTATTTTTTCCTCAAACCATCATTATCTAAAATTACAATGTACTATTCATCTTTTCACATGACTGTATTGAGTAAAATTTCCAGTCAGATAGTATTTTCCTAATTGTAAATCCCCGATTGTGAGCCCATTAGGTGCATTCTCATGGAAATGCAAAGCTAGATAGTACATTTCAGTTAATTTTGGTCAGTTTCTTTTACAAAGTTTATATTTTTAGACTATTTATTCCTTTTTGTGTATGTTTAAGGTATTTTTTTAACCTTTTAAAAAAGGCTAGATGCCGTTTGTATATCCAAGTTAATAAATTGCAAATCAATAATACTTTTGTTCAGACAATAAGTTAATGATACACAACTTTGGAATATAGCATGGATAACAACTTTTGGAGCTATTTAAAGATAGTGACCAAGCTGTTGAAAAGTTTTATATCAGTCTGTTATTTGGGAGATGCTATGGATTGGGAATGCCAAAACCACTAGCTTGAGATCTAAGTGAAATATTTGGTTTAGCCTTGGGAATGATCTCTCTATATAGGAACATTTGAATTTTTTATGTGATACTGCCCTTAGGAAAACTTGTTACTATCTCTACTATGTATTTCCCAGGGAGAAGATATTGAAGTCTCTGATGTTTTTAAGTGCATTAACTGAACAAAAAATGATTTTTCTGATAAATATCACCATTGCAGCAGCCCAAATATACAACGTTTTTCTATGTTCTTTAATACTTCAAAGTATATAGAATTAGTTCTAATATGAAGCAGAGGTGAGGAGCTACTGGTTTTCTGCTATCCGTTTTCAGTCACTTATGTCCTTACAGGTTCACAGGAAGCCTGGAAAATGCCCTTAATCCCTGATTTCCCTGGGTGGGGGGGAATGCCCTGTGTACCATACCATCTTTGACCACTTAATGCGGACTTTTTGGACTGACTTGCAAGTGGTCATACATCAGACTATAAATCGTCTGACATAATTTCTCTAATTAAGAGCTAAAAGTTGTGTTGTGTTGATTCTAGAATACAAAGAAATTCCTTTAACAAGTTAGAATTTTTTGATTCAGTCAAGAAATTACATTTTTCAATATTATTCTGAAATCTGATTTTTAAAGAATGAATATTCTATGAGGTCAGTAATGAATTATTTGGAGTAGTATATTAAGTTCCTGGGGCTTTCATAAAGTATCACTCACTGAGTGGCTTAAAATAAAAAAATTTATTCTTTCACAGTTCTGGAAGCTGAAAGTTCAAACTCAAGGTGTTGGATGAGCCACCCTCCCTCCATAGTCACTAGGAAAGGATCTTTCCTTGAATTTTCCAGCTTCTGTAGTCTAGGTGTTCCTTGGTTTGTGGCAGTATGACTTCAATCTTGCTTCTGTCTTCACATGATCTTTTCTGTGTGTCTTCACATGGTGTTCTCTATCTCTCTTTTCTCTCTCTGTCCTTCTGTATGTATGTGTTCAACTTTTCATCTTCTAAGAGCACCAGTCACATTGAACTAAGGGCCCACTCTACTCCAGTGTGAATTCCTCTTAATTAATTATATCTGCAAGGATGCTTTTCCCAAGTAAGGTCCCAAACTGGGGTACTAGGGGATAGAATTTCAACCTGTCTTTTTAAGGGGCTCCAATCAACCCTAACAGGTAACTAAAAATATTAAAATATTGATTATTAATTGCTGGGTATAGGCATATGGAAGGTGTATCAAAATGCAAGTTTCATGAAGAGTAGAAATAAATTGTTTATTTTTGAAAAGTAGAAATACATAATGCATGAAAATATTTGCTCAATTTAGCTGAAAAATTATGTGTTATGCACAGTGTGCAAGTGAAATTTCTCATCATAATCATCAACTCAGGAAAATGTGCCTATGAAATTACTCTCACCTTGTGGTCAGCTAATCATTATTCCTTAATAATTTGTTGCTATTATGTTCCTTAATCTGTTAAGATGAGCTAAACTTGATTGTTACTCATATTACAGCATTATTTTAATGTGTTGCATGGTAGACTCTAGCGAGTAAGAGCGGAATTCTGGAGACAGGTTGACTCATCTGGAGTCCAGGCTCTGTCACTGACCAGCAACATGATGCTGAGAAATTTGTTTACCATCTCTCTCCATCTTTTTCTTTAACTGTACAGTAGGGACACTCAAAGGAGCTACTCAGTAAGGCTGTTCTGAAGTAAGTGAATCATCTAAATATGTAGAAAGAGTTTGCCAGATAGCAATTTCTTCATAAAAATATTTTATTTTGCTTACTATTAAAATATCCAATGCCCATTCTATGTATGAAGCAATTATTACCTTTTAGACACATAACTAGCTGTATTTAAAAAGGAACTTAGAAACAACAGGTGTTGATGAGAATGCAGAGAAAGGGAAACCCTCTTACACTTGTTGGTAGGAATGTAAACTGGTGCAGGCACTCTGGAAACAGTATGAAGTTTCCTCAAAAAGTTAAAAATAGAGCTACCCTATGATTCAGCAATTGTATTAGTAGATATTTACCCAATGAATACAAAAATACTAATTCAAGGGGACACATGCACCCTGATATTTATAACAGCATTATCTACAATAGCCAAATTATGGAAGCAAATCAATTGCCCATTTACTGATGAATGGATAAAGAAGATGTGGTACATATGGTCAGATAAAAACAAATCCTGTATGATTTCAATTATATGTAGAATTTGAGACAGAAAGCAAGTAAACAAAGGTGGAAAAAAAGAGAAAAAAGTAAATCAAGAAATGGACCCTTAACTCTCTAGAACAAACTGATGGTTACCAGGGGGAGGTGGGCAGGGGACAGGTTAAACAGGTGATGGGGAATAAGAAGGGCACTTATGGTAAGTACCAGGTGTTGTATGGAAGTATTGAATCACTAATGTGCACACCAGAAAGTAATATTATGCTGTATGTTAACGAACTGGAATTTAAGTAAAAACTTAACAAGAAATAAAAAGAAACTCAGGACAATTTAGTTCCATCTTATGTACCCCTTAACCAATGTCATATATGCCTGCCCAGTTGGGGATTGCTGTTGGCTTGGAGACCTTCCAGATGCTCTCATTCTACTATCTATTTCACATCTTTCGACCATACAGAGTGTGGCTGAATGAAAATAGTAATTCTTTTATTACTGAAATGAGACCATACTCTTTGCAATTTGTATTTGCCAACCTCTTCCCACTCCTAGGACACCAGGTGTTAAAAAAATTTCATGATTGTATGCTCTTTTGAAAATCTGTCAGAATAATCCACAATATGGAATTAACGGTGTATTTAGAATTTTTATTCATAGTTATATGAAATCTGTTGTAAGAATCTGAGTATGTGTCTTATCATGTATGTGTACCTGGAAATCAGTTTTGCCAGGTTATGAATCTTGTGATTTTTAATTTTGCACTGTTCAATTGGCTTCAAAAGTAGTTATTTTTCCTTATGTATTGATGCTTTTGCACTGTCTAAAAATATTTCCAAATATCCTTACAGATACTTGATATTCTTAAAATTTTAATATTTGACAATACTAAGACATGCTACCTTATTATTTTTATTTATATTAATATATAATAATTACATCATATATAATCATATGATCATTCAAATCTAATGTATAAATTTTTGTAGCATTATTTTTTCTGTAGCATACATTTATTGTTTTAGTCTATCTTCTAATTTTTTTTTGGATATCTTATAGACAGTTTTAATTCAAATATAAATGTTGTTGATGTTTTTAGAAATCTCCTACAACAAATAATCACAAACTTATTATTCTCTAATTTCATCTAATATTTTTTTAACACTCATTTATACACAGAACTCTTTAACCCACCTGGAAATAATTTTGGGGAGTTTTGAGGTATTACTTTATAATAGATTTTTCAAGACAGAAGGCTTGTTGTTTAAATACTATTTAGTAAATAATCCATCTATTATTTATTACATATGAATACACAACATATTAAGACATGAAGGCACATCACATTTTTAAATTGTGTCTTGGATTTACTCAAAATAGCTACTCATTGAATGAGATTAGAAACTTAATACAACTCTTATTCATATAGTCTCTATACCCTCTCTCCTCTTTCTTCTGTTTTGAAGTTATTTGCAGGAAATAGAATTCTAGATAGATTGTTATTTTCACAAATAACTTCAATGTAACATAACAAAGTTATATAATTAATTAAAACTTTGCTTGTTGAATCCAAATTCATCAGCTGCCACCATTTCCTTCTTACTGGAGTTACAACCTATAGATATTTTTTAGAGATAATCTTATAGCAGTACTTTAGTACTTGCGTTCATAAAAATGTGTACATTTTATTCTCATACTTTATTTTTATTATCAGTTTATGTAATTATATGTTCTAATTTATTTTCTTCCAGTATACATGAGTTTGATATATAAATTAAGTTTCTCCAATATATGTAATAGCCTGTGTGTTATATATTCCAATATATACAAATTTAATATATGTCCTGCAAATTGCTTCAGTTTGGTGGGATGAAGATGTTTTATTCGAAAAATATTACTATAGTAAAAGACTTACCATTCAGGGAAGATAAAATTGTATTTCTATTTTATACCATAACAAAAACCAAGTCCAAATGAATTAAAGATTTAAATGTAGCATGTAAGGTGGTAGAAATCTTAATTGAAAAATTAAAAGATGTATTTTAATCTATGGCTAACTGAAACATCTTAGCCACAAAATACACCATAATCTATAAAATATGAAATTGATTTGTTAATTTAAAAATTAAAATTAGGGTGCCTGGGTGGCTCAGTCAGTTAAGTGGCTGCCTCCAGCTCAGGTCATGATCCCAGGGTCCTGGGATTGAGTCCCGCATTGGGCTCTCTGCTCAGTAGAGAGCCTGCTTCTCCCTCTCCCTCTGCCTGCTGCTCTGCCTACTTGTGCTTTCTATCTCTCTGTAAAATAAATAAATAAAATCTAAAAAAATGCATTTAAAATTAAAATTAAAAAATCATGGAATAAAATATTTTATAAACAAAACCATTGAATAAAAGATAGATTGAGAATGATATTTGAAGGACTTGTTAATAATGGTTTAAGGACTAGAATATGCAATTTGAGTAACAAAAATAATGGACAAAGGAAGGACAAAAGATAAGAATAGATCAGAGGAAAGCAAATATAAGTGGATGATAAATATTTCAAAAGATACTCTGGTATTAATGAGAATACAAATTGAATTAATAAAAACATACAACTTTATTACCATTTGATTAATAATTAAAAAATAAACACAACTGATTGGTGGAAAAGGAATAGTGTACTTTCATGCATTGCAGATGAAAATGCAATGACTTAGTGAAAATACTTGGGAATTTTCAACCCATAATTCAAAAGATAATGTTATGTTGGCATTGGTTTTTGTCTACAGAATTTGTAGTTGCAAAACCACACAACCAGATATGAAGCAATGGATCTCCATAGTGAAAAAAAGAACAGTTTGGGATATAGCTACAGCACACATATGACAAAGATCATAAAAATAATACATTTATAGTTCTATATCTGAAAGTGACAGACTAAACTGTTTCTTAACAAAACTCCCAATATCAATAATTAAAACAGATCCAAAATTTAAAAAAAATAGTTAAAGGCAAATGTGAGCTGTAAAGACAACTAAGAGAATATGTACTTGGGACTGAAGGCTTAAAGAGGTGAGTATGAAGCATGGGTACTTCTTTTCCTTTTGAGGCATTTGTAGATTCTAACTCTTGAAACTGGGATAGACAAGAATTAGAGTTCATATTCAGCAAAACAGAGGAGGCTTGATATACCTCATAAGCTTTCAAGTAGGATGCTGAAGGATGAACTAATGATAAATGCTCACTAGCCTTGATGCCCAAGACCAAATTAATTCAATCCCAGATTGGATTTAAATAGCAAATTTTCTACAGGGAAGTCATAAAAGACCTGTATATTTCCTCTACAATATTTAGTATTTGATATTTACTGAGTTAAAAACAACAACAACAACATTTGATTCTTTAAGATGACAAGACTTGACCAAAAATCAGGAGTAAATAACATAAAATAGATATAAATCCAAAGAAGTTCTAGAAATGGAATTGTCAGACATAATTTTTTTTAATTAAGACTTTGTCAGAGTATTTTTAAGTCTATAGCAAAATTGTGAGGAGGGTACAGAGATCCCATGAACTCCCTACTTGCCCCTCCCCTGACATAACCTCCTCATTATCAACATCCCACACTAGAGTAGTACATTTGTTACAACTGATGAACTTACAATAACACATCATAATCATCCAAAATTCATAGTTTATGTAAGAATTTGGCCTTCGTGTTTTATATTCCATTAGTTTGGATAAATGTATAATAATATGTATCTGGCACTATAGTGTCATAGAAATTATTTTCCCTGCCCTAAAAATTCCCTTTGGTCTGCCTATTCATCCCTCTTTCCCCAAGACATAGACTTTTAAATAATATAGTTAAGGTATTCAGGAATTTTATTTGATAGAGAGAGAGAGAGAGAGAGAAGGAGACCATGTGAGTAGAGGATGGGGAGGGGCAGAGAGAGAGAGAGGGAAAGAGAGAATCCTCAAGCAGACTTCCCACCAAGTGAAGTGCCTGACCCAGGGCTCAATCCTAGAGCCTGAGACTATGACCTAATCCAAAATCAAGAGTCAGTCCCTCAAACAATTGAGCCATCCAGGTGTCCCAAAATGTTCAAGAAATTTTTAAAAATCAGCAAAGAATTAGAAGCTCTAAAAAATATCAAATTTAAATTATGGAATTAAAACCTATAATTTCTGAAAATTAGGAACTTACTGGGTGAGTTTCTCATCAAGTTAGACCTATTAAAAACAAGTTAGTGTCCTGAAAGTGAGGTACAAAGAAAATATTTTAGGCTGAAGCCCTGAGAAGTAAAATAAGTGCAAAACTCATTAATAGAGCATGAGAGACACACGGAATACAGAAAAAGTTCTAACACAGAATTGAGTGACAAAAAAAAAAAAATTGAAGAGAGAGGGAATATGACAGAAGAAATATTTGGTGACAAAATCATTAAAATTTTTTGATAACAGGAGACAAAATTCACAAAATCAAGATGGCATCTAAATCCCAAATATAAATGATGCTATAAAACCACCCTGGGTACACCACAGTGTAACTGCCGGAAACTAATATGAGAAATGTAAACTTGAAGCAACCAGAAAATGAAGAGAGGGGGAAAAAAGGTGCATTATCCTCAAAGAAGCAATAAGAGGATGAAATTGCTAAAACCTCAATTAAGCAAAGAAATTCAGAGATAATGGAATATCTTGAAAACACTGAAGAAATAGACATGCCAACCTTTTATACCCAGCAAAATTATATTTTAAATATGAAGGTATAGTGAAGATTTTTCAATATAGCAGACCATGATAAAATTGATCACTATCAAACCATAATACAGGAAATCAAAGGTTACTTTTAAGACAAAAGAGAAATGGAGTGCCTGGGTAGCTTAGTCAGTTAAGCATCTAACTCTTAATTTTAGTTCAGGTCATGAACTCAGGGTTGTGAGATTGAGCCCCTCATCAGACTCTGCACTGGGCACAGGTTCTAGTTAAGATCCTCTCTCCTTTCCTCTGTCCCTGCCCCCCACCCCAGCATCTCTTCGAAAAAAAAAAAGACAAAATATAAGTAATCACAGAGGGCCATGTAGAAAATAAGAAAACATGAAGAACAGTGAAAGGTAAGTATGTGGGATTCTAATTGAATATGGTTACATAGAGTAATAACCAGAATATCTTGTTTTGTTAAGATATAAATGGAATTAAATACCATTTATTATACTTCAATACTGCAAATATAATATATACTGCAAATATAATATATACTGATATAAAATATACTGATTTATCAAATCTCAATAATGTGATGTGAGATGGCAATGCATGAGTTAAATTCTGTCTGTGGTCAGTAAGTTGTAAAAAAAGGGGAATATAAGTTTTAGGCTGTGAAATGTCAAGGGTTCAGTATATAATCTCTAGAGCTGGACTATCCAATATGGTAGCCATTTAGCTATATGTGTCTATTTAATTTTAAACTTAAATTAAAAATTCTGTTCAGTCTAGCCACATCTTGTGTATAAGAACTATCTGTAGTTAGTGGTTATTGTTTTGAACAACACAGTTGTAGAATATTTCCATCATTGTAGAAATTTCTACTAGACAGTATTGCTGTAGAAAAACCACTATAAGAATAGCAAAATTATCATTAATAAACACATAAAAGTGTAATTGAATCATAAGAGGTCAACAAATTATCTTAAAGAAGAGAAGAAGAAAGAACAAGTTTATAAAAACAGTTGTGGGTCATATAAAATGTAAAGATTATATTTGTAAATTTAAAACAAAATGAATAATTCTAATAAGTGCAAATAACCAAGTAATGTAAATAAAAAGAAAACAATGATCATAATGGATTAAAGCATGCATACTTCAGTGATATGTACCTTTAAAATAAACACAGAACAGGATTAAATGGAAAAGAATGGAAAAAAGATAATACTTGCAAAAGAAAAAAGTATAGGGATAGTGACATAATACAAAGTAGACATTAACAGGAAGCAGAGGGAAGGACATTTCATAGTGTTAAACTATTGTACCAGAAAGGAAAATATTGCAATTCCAAATTTATATGAACCTAAGAAACATAGCTTCAAATTCATAAATAAAAATGGACAGATGAAAGAGAAACTGACAAATCTAAAAATAACATTAACATATTTCTCTCAGTAACTTATGAAACAAACAGAAAAATCAGCAAGTGTATTGAAGATTGATAAAAATATTTGCAAATGGTAAAATTGGCATATATAGAAGTCTTCTTTCAACAATGGTAGAATGCAACACTTTTCAACTGTTCATGGAACATTTATCAAGATTAACCATAAACTGGGACATAAAGTATTGCTTAAAAGTTTAAAGACTTTTGAGTCTTTAAAGACATTCTGACTGCAGTGGAATTAAGCTAAAAATCAGTAGTAAACAGATAATTTGAAAATTGCCTTATGTGGGAAAATACTTCTAAAATCTCTAGGGCCAAAGTAGAACAGAAATAGTAATCCAAAATATGTTGGACTATATTTTAATGACAATATCATCTATAAAGTTCACAATGGACTTCTTGCAGTAGTATGCAGTAGGGAACAGTTGGCTATATTTCCTGCTGCAACAATCAGAGAAAAATAAAAGGATAAACTGTAAAACTTATATTCTTAAAGACATGAATAACTTTAGAAACAATGAACAATAGATGAATTAATAAAGTATCCCCAAAGAAAAAGCCTTTTTTAGTGGTAGGCACTGACCATTTTGGTTCTTGGAACCATTTGGCAATTTTATTTTATTTTTAAAAAGATTTATTTATTTATTTCACACACACACACACACACACACACACACACACACACACACACATGGTGAATGCACAAGTGGGGGGAGCTGCAGGCAGAGAGAGAGGGAGAAAGAGGCTCCCTGCTGAATGGGGAGGCTGATGTGGAGTTCCATCCCAGGACACTGAGGTCATGACCTGAGCTGAAGGCAGACTCTTAAATGACTGAGCCACCCAGGAACCCCTACACTTGGCAATTTAAAATGAAAGCTGAAGATTAGGCTTGCCTCAAGCAGAGTCCTTGTTGAAGGAAGAGAATCCAGAGGACTTTTGGAAGTTGTATGGAGCTGGACTGAAGTCAAAATGAACTTCAAAAAGAAGATTATTTTTCCACATGGAACATTTCTGAAGGTCTGGAATGGGCAAGGAGGCTAGGCCTGAGCCAAAAGCAGAGGGAAATCTTTCATAGTCTTGCATTGGAGGGCACATATTGCATGGAGCACTGGGTGTGGCACATAAACAATGAATTTTAGAACACTGAAATAAAATAAAATAATCAAAGACATACACATGGTTAACAGACACATGAAAAAATGTGGAACATCATTAGTCATCAGGGAAATTCAAATAAAAACCACAATGACACCACCTTACACCAGTTAGAGTGGCAAAAATTGATAAGACAAGAAACGACAAATGTTGGAGAGGCTGTGGAGAAAGAGGAACCCTCTTACACTGTTGGTTGGAATACAAGTTGGTACAGCTACTTTGGAAAATAGTTCCCAAAGGTTCCCCCAAAAAGTTAAAAACAGAGCTACCGTATGACCCAGCAATTGCCCTTCTGCGTAGTTACCCAAAGATACAAAGAAGGGTCACTTGCAACTCAATGTCCATAGCAGCAATGTCCATGAAAGCCAAACTGTGGAAGGAGATGAGATGCCCTTCAACAGATAAATGAATAAAGAAAATATGGTCCAAATATACAATGGAGTATTACTCAGCTATCTGAAAGGATGAATACCCAACATTTGCATCAACATAGATGGGACTGGAGAAGATTATGCTAAGTGAAATAAGTCAAGCAGAAAAGGCAATTATCATATGGTTTCACTTATTTGTGGAGCATAAGGAATAGCATGGAGGACATTAGAAGAAGGAAAGGAAAACTGAAGTGGGGAAAAATTAGAGGGGGAGATGAACCATGAGAGAATATGGACTCCGGGAAACAAACTGAGGGTTCTAGAGGGGAAGGATGTGGGGGGAATGGGTGACCTGAGAATAGGTATTAAGGAGGGCACATATTGCAGGGAGCGCTGGGTGTTATACACAAACAATGAATCATGGAACACTACATCAAAAACTAATGATGTACTGTATGGTGACTAATAACCTAATAAAAAATTTTAAAAAAGATTTACTAAATAAAATGTATATGTGTCACATAAACATTATAACAAACAAACAAAGACTAGCTATGGGAAGAGCCTATCATAAATCCACAGAGCATCACTCCTTAAGACACCTACCAATGTTTGAACATTCCACAGGCAGGAGGCTTAAGACTGAAGATCAACACTTTGAAAAGTCAGAACTTAAGGAACAGAGTCTCATACAATCAATCAAAAGCCTGATAGGCCATATCTGAAGAATAAGGGTGATAGAAGTATGACTGAATCTTAAGAAAAGTTCAATGCTTGCCATCAAAAGAAATGAGATCTTGCCATTTGTGACGACGTGGATTGAAGTAGAAGGTATCATGCTTGGCGAAATAAGTCAGTCAGAGAAAGACAACTATGATATGATCTCCTTGATTTGAGGACGTTGAGATGCAACATGGAGGGTTTGGGGGGGTAGGAAAAGAATAAATGAAACAAGATGGGATTGGGAGGGAGACAAACCATAAGTGACTCTTAATCTCGCAAAACAAACAGGGTTACTGGGGGGAGGGGGTTTGGGAGAAGGGGGTGGGGTTATGGGCATTGGGGAAGGTTGTGCTATGGTGAGTGCTGTGAAGTGTATAAACCTGGTGATTCACAGACCTGTACCCCTGGGGCTAATAATACATTATATGTTAATAAAAAAAAAAGAAAAGAGAAGTTTGATGCTTACTTTTTGGATACAGATTAACACTTGATCAGCTAGAGGTGATAGTCTCTTTGCCCTATATACCTAAGAGAAGAAGGATACAGCCTTTGGGGTAAAAATATCATCTCAAGCTTTAGGATTATTTTATATACAATGTTTAGCATACAATAAACATTTACTAGACATGTGAAGAGACAAAAAAAATGGTCCTAATAATCAAGAGAATATAGCAGAGTACGAAAGACATGGAAGGAGGAAATATTCAAAGATGTAAGATCCATATACCCGGAATCTGAGAAGAAGAGAGAGAGGGTGGGGTGAGGAGGGAAGCATTATTTGGTGAGATAAAGGCTGAGAACTTAACCGTATTGATGAGATACATTAACCGACTAATATAATGAATAGACATACTGTTTTACATTCATGCAATGGGAAAATGTATAAACCATCACTGCGTGCAGCAAGGTGAATGAATCTCACAGATATGTTGAATTAAAGAAGTCAGGTACAAAATAAAAAAATAATATGATTCCATTATAAAATTTTCAAGATCACAGAATATTAATTTATATTGTTACAAGTGACGATAATTGTCACCTTTGGAAGGAAGGATTGAAGGATTGGGTATTCACTAGAAAGGTACATGTTGGGGTTTTCTGGAATATGTTTGTTTTTTTTTTTGAAGATTTTATTTATTTGATAGAGATCACATTTATTTGATAGAGATCACACGTAGGCAGAGAGAGAGGAAGGGAGGCAGAATCCTTGCTGAGCTGAGAGCCCGATGCGGGGCTTGATCCCAACACCCCGGGATCATGACCTGAGCCAAAGGCAGGGGCTTTAACGTACTGAGCCACCCAGGTGCCCTGGGAATATGATTTTTAATTAGACAATGTGTTGCTCTCTAAAATATGAGGATCAGGTTAGTACAAAAAAGAAAATGAAAGAATGATTTTCACATAGCTAATTCTTGCCACAAGTCCCCAAATCTTGACTTTGGCTTGGCTATCCAGTGTACCAAGGCAAAACCCTGGTGCTACAGACCGAGATACAAAACATATAAATATGAATTATCTATTTGTTTCAGCAGATCATTGCCCAGAAAGATATGAAACCAATTTAAATAAGAAAAAGAATCACATTTTATTTCAGGAAGTTCTTGCAATCTGACTTAATTGGGCAAAGAGTCAGCTCATCTGGGCCAACAGCTCTGACAATGAAATTCATGTATAGTTCACCTGGGAAACCGTTCAGTTATCAGACAAAAATCAGAGCTTCCTTCAAGAATCTAGCTTTAGCAAGCCTATGTTACTCAGTCACAAATATAGAAAATCCTGCCTTAAACCAAATAGGGCCAGACCCCTAAAATGTAAAAATAACTCTTCACTGACAGTATCCCACTCAGACAGTACTTATGTATATCTTCTCTCTTCTCTCTTACTGTGATAAGCCTAATGAACTTAAATTTAGATACATACTACACACACACACACACACACACACACACACACTCATATTTACATAGAGATCTCAAGATATAGATACAGTGTGTGTGAGTGTGTGTGTGTGTGTGTGTGTGTGTGTGTGTGTGTATTCTTTTGGTGGTCTTTTTGGTGAGCCACATGTCAAAAACCCTATATTCTTGGCCCAAGGCTCATATTAATAGTCTATTAATAAACATATATATGCAAAGTATACATGCATTTTTAGATAGTCCCTTTCTTTCGCATACCCACGAAATTTAAGGACATAGTGCTATACCCCCATTCACATTATCCTGAAAAATAAAAAATGTTGATAAAGTTCTTGGACAAAATAAACTTTGTAAGAATCTAAAGGGATTATTGTAGTAGAAGGTAGATCTTTTTTTTTTTTGAGAGGAGTGTGGGGTTTATATAAACCCAACGGGAATAGGGTATTAATGTCCTATCGTGACTCTCTTCTTGGTTGTTGCGTGTCTTCCTTGGTAGTAGGGAGAAGTAGGACCTGGTAGGGATTTCCCATTCTTAGGAATAGGAAACCACATACAGGCATGTGGTGGGAGCAGTCCTCCAAAAAAGGAGGCACAGCCAGACAGCCTGGCTGACTCAACTATTAAATTAAAAAGGTGAGAATTCATGTGGTGTTCCTACATGACCCAGGCTTGCTGATTCAAAAAGGCAACTCAGTTGCCTGCTAATAAAATTCTCTCTTCCCGGTCGCGTTTACCATTACACTTCAGGACCCAGGAGCCTCAACGAGAATTCCTGATCATAGCTGGTGACTCAGAAGTGGCACTGAGCCTTTAGCTCATTTCATTCAGAGTGCCAGTTATTTGACAAGTTGTGGTAATTAGGAGTGAACTTTCAAATTATTAAATTATTTAAATGTAGGAAATTATAAGTTCTCAAATTACCAACTGATCCAAATATTTTTTCTACGAAGAGGAACATTTCTGCTAAGAGGAACATTAAAGGGCCATTACTCACAGCACTCGCGCAGTTTGGCTTCTTCGGATACTTGTCAAGACTTGCATATGTTCAGAAGAGCCATCTGAAAGTACCAGATTTCACTGACTATTTCACAGTCAAAATAAATACAAATCCACATGTACAGGGAATAGAGAGTCACCATGGATGTTCCTTTAGAGCATTGCTTTTCACAACTGAAATGCTGATTATTATCAGAGCTGACACTTTGGATTATCCAAGTAGATCAAAACAGAAACACCTTTAACACCCATAAGATTGTTGTGTGCTGAGTATCATAAAATTCAGCTACAGTCAATTAAATGACTAACTGGAACTTTTTTTTTTTTAAGATTTTATTTATTTATTTGACAGAGAGAGCACAAGTAGGCAGAGAGGCAGGCAGAGAGAGAGGAGGAAGAAGCCTCCCTGCTCAGCAGAGAGCCCAATGTCGGGTTCGATCCCATGACCCTGGAATCATGACCTGAGCTGCAGGTAGAGGTTTTAACCCACTGAGCCATGCAGGTGCCCCACTAACTGAAATATTTAAAAACAGAAAGTGATTTCATATTCAAAAAAACTAATGTCATTTTGATTTTCAAATATGTTTTAAAACCCAGATTTTAAGACTTCATGGATATTTATGCAGTATGTATATTATGCATTTTATCTTTTCTAATCTCATGGAATTTCAGAAGATTATGACATATTTTGGCTTGTGCCAAAACAAGTAAGCAAAAGTAAAAAATGAGTTTGATTTTTTTTTTTAAAGATTTTTTATTTATTTGACAGAGAGAGAGAGAGGGAGAGAGCACAAGTTGGGGGAGCAGCAGGCAAAGGGAGAGGGAGAAGCAGGCTCCCCGCTATGCAGGGAGCTCAAAGTGGGGCTCCATCCCAGGATCTTGGGATCCTTAATCCTTCATCGACTGACTCACCCAGATGCCCTGAGTTTGATATTGTTTTGAATCATTTTGCAGATCAGATCTTGAGCAAACGTGGTTTTGTAACCTAATAGAAAATGAGTTTTGATATTTTATTTAATAAATAATGTAAAATTAAAATCTCTTTTAAGTTGTTATGACTATGTCCTGCTTCTAAGCGGCTCTCTTCCCCACCAAAGTGGAATATGTAGAAGAATGTGAATGGTAGATAGTTTCAATCGAGTGGCACAGTTTGTACCCTTTACGAATGCGCCTGGCAAGACCATGGGATTGGTGGGACCTGAACTCCTGCGGACCAAGCCTGGGAGAATGGACCCGCTGGTGAAACTGAAGGAGTGGCCTTGAGGGTGATTTAAACCTACTGAGATTGGTCTGAAATTAGAACAGGAGGTAAGCTTAGGACTGTAATGTATGGAGTAATGGGAAGGCATGAAGTCATCAGAGGGTTTTATTACGCTCTGTGAAATGCTCCTCTTTAATTTGTTTATTAGAGAAACAATTTCCTAACAGATGTGATATGCGCTGAAAGACATATTACTGAATGCTCAATGGTCACTACCTTCAAGTAAATTACAGTCCAGCTAAGATGATAACACATTTGTTCACGGTTTCGGTGAATCTTGCCATACAGGTATAAACTCGGGGATAAGGGAGAAAACACTGAGTATGGCAGAAACACCTGAAGGCGGCATATGCAATGAGAAAAGTTCAGGGAGAGGAATGAGCTTTAAGGGGGTTGTCTTTTCAAATGCGCAGAATAAGTAACACCTGGATGTGTTGTGGAGCTCAGGGCGGATGACCAGAAAAAGACCGACTGGTGCTCTTGGCAGGTGATAACTGTTGGAGGAGGAACTGGTCCAGGCAGGAGGGACACTCATTGTAGTAAAGTTCCACTTTCTTTAAAATGCAGACATAAGTGCTGGTTAACCCTGCACTAGATCAAATATCTTCATATTAGATACTCAATCACAGGCTAGGAATTTAGGAAACTTTTCTTGACTTTGATCTAAAAGCAATGCTTCTCAGTCCCCGATGGTGCTGCCCTCCAGAAGGCATTTGTGAATGTCTGGCGACATTTTGTTTGTCACAGCTTGGGGAAGAGGCACTACTGGCATCTTGTGGGAAGAGGTGGAGGATGATGCCTTTTCCTTAATTTAGCAAAATTCCAGTTAGATGTATCCGTGGATTCTGGGAAGTCTTAATTTCTTTTATGGAACTGTTCTTTAGATCCTACAGTTCACCAGGAACATGTCTAAATTTGCAATCATTATACAAAAAAAAAAAAAAAGCCCTTTACATTTAGATAAGATACTCAGTAACTGCTTAATGGTGACTGCACACATACTTATGTTTTTGACTCCAATTCATCATTTCTTGGTCAATGATTTTTTTTTAACATAATTGAAGTACCAGCATTTTGCTGAGTTAAATGTTAGCAAACAATAAGGCTCTAGTTTTTGAAGAATGTGCATGTCAATGATTTCTTTTGCCTTCCTATAATATTGCTGGAAATTCTTACCAGCTAGACTCAGGAACACCGGATAGTTCATGCTTCTCAACTGATGCCCAAACCCAAAAATGTTACTGAGAATGATATAATTTAATTATTTAATTAAGCCAGGCACACCATTCCAAAAACTGAGCAAGGATAGGCGAAAAAATTAGGTTATTTAAAAAATTATGAATAATCTGTACTCTAAAAGTTCACAGTTACTATTTTGGATGAAGAATTCCCCTTGTTAGGGAAACAATTTTGGAAATTTTTATGCTTATCTAAAGCAAATATTTAGGGCATAAGGTACATGGTCTCTAGATCTGGAAAGAGTCCTCCCATTCTCTGAGCCCTAAATACCTATTCTGTCAAGCACTATGCACCTGTATTGGTAGAACTTTGTTTTAACCCAAATGAAAAGTTGATAATCTACAAGAAAGCTACAGTATATGCAGCTAACGAGGAAGAATAGATTGGAAGAACTATTAAAGTTCTATCAGTTGAGAATACGGCTCTCCAGTAGTAGAGCTGGCAAGAGAGACAGCTATTTAAAGAAGGAAAACTACAAGAAAAGACAGTATGGATGATTCTCAGCTGGGGACTGGTGATAATTTTAGTTACCGCAGTGAAATCAGTGGTTAGAAAATAGTCACTCTTAGGAAAATTCTGGAGGATATCATAAAACTGGCAGTAAGGAACACCAAGAGTCAGAGACTTCCAAACAGTAGGAGCTAAGAACTTAGCAGAAACAATTTTTTGATGCAGGTATTAAGTATGTGATGACATTGTTATTGTTACACATCAGTTTAATACTTGCTTGTTGAACCATAGTCATTATAGAGGAAGGTCAAATGTTGCATATAGATGTAGCAAAAGGCGGGTCTTTATAATTTACAGTTGAGTCAATTCTGCAGGCCTGTGCTTCTATACACTGGATTATTTTCTTTATATTTGACCAACATATCTACATTATATACATGTATTAGTAAATTATCTTTAAAATACAACTTCTCTTTATGTTTAAGTCAAACACGTGTCAAAGGGACTACACAATATACTGACAGTTTAACCTGGCTCCTACATTTCCTTTATATTAGGAAAGCTAAAGTTCATGTCTGACTTCTCTTCTGAATTGAATAAATAATTCTAAATAATTGAATAAAGAATTCTCTGAAAGCCTTTTAAATATTTATGAGAAACTAGTAAACACCACATACAGGAAAGTGCTCACCTACATAACAAAGCACACAGAAGATACAGAAAAAAAGCCAGATCATTTACACACTCAAAATCCTGTTCCTTTCTTCTCAAATAGTTAGTAATAAGCACCCTTCAGCCAGTTGGATATTTCATATGTGAATTGTTTTATAATCAGAGAGTTCAGTTATAATTACCCAGAAGGCATATGTGGATGGTTCTTATTTAATTAAAAATAATTTTATTATAAAGAGTGAGCAGAATTTGTAATAAACACAATGAAAAAAGCATACATTTTGATTTATTTGACTGATAATGTTCAGTACATTTCATTTGTGAGAAGCCTTGAATAGTTATAATAATTGTTGATATAAATAATGATATAATGAATCAATGTGGTTATGAAGAGTGACACAACAGTTCTGGGTGAACTCCCTTCAATAATAAGATAAAAAAAGAATAGAAAATACATATGGTCTGGCAGCCAGGGAAAACAGTGAACAGTGCTGTTAGAAACCAGCCTGGTATGTCAAGGGTGTATCAGGACTTCAAGTTGATTTCTCTCACTTACTGAAAACAGGGAAGATTATTGTGAAGAATCAACTAAAAAGCTTTGTTTTACTCTCCCAATTAATTATTCACCAGAAAGCATGGACTCAAGATTTGTTAAATATGTCTGCTTTAGGAGCACTTAAAAGAAGCCAGAGAAAAAAGACACCGTAATTCAAAGGCACAACAGGAAGACGACACGGACTTCCTTCCAGAAACAGGGGAAGCCAGAAGACGCCAGAATGACATCTTCAAAAGTAGGAAGCAGTATCTGCCAGCTGAGAATTCCAAACCCATCAAAATATCATTTGAAAAGTGAAAATTTAAAAAGGGACTTTTTCAGGAAGATAAACTTGAATAGGATTTGTCATCAAGCAGAACTGTATTAAAGAATTGCATTTTTTAAGAGGGAAGAACAATAATAACCAACAAAAGGTTGAAGATGCAAGTTTGAAAGAAAAGCATTGGAAATGGCAAATACAGCAATAAATATGAATGAATATTGTCTGTTAAAAATAAGTTGACAATGACCTGTGGGGATTAAAATAAAGAGGACTTAACCACACAACAAAGGTAGAATAGAAGTCAGGAGAAGGACAAGTGGAATTAAAGAGGCTAAAAATCACAGGAGCTCCTGGATGGCTCAGTCGGTCAGGCTTCTGACTCTTGGGTGCAGCTCAGGTCATGGTCTTCGGGGTCATGATACTGATCCTCACCTCGGGTTCCGTGCTCAGGGAAGAGTCTGCTTGAGATTCTCTCTCTCTCTCCTTCTTCACATCCCCCTCCTTGCTCATGTGCTCTCCCTCTGTCTAAAATAAATAAATAAATCCTAAAAGAAAAGTATTTAAAGATCACTGCCTGCTCTGCAAGTCATAAATTAAACTTGGAAAAGTTAAGGATGTATGTTATAATTTCTGGGTAATCATTAAAAAGTATTATGAAGGAATCTTGTAATCTTTAAAGTTTGGAAATCTACCAGGCTCACAGGAGAGTAAAAGAGAGTAATAAAAAAAGATCAAACCAAAGGAAGTCAAAGAAAGAACAGAGAACAGGAGAGAAAGGCAAGATTAGGAGTAAGAAAGGTGAATTCATGGCCAAATAACAATTTAGTTAAATGCAAATGGAGCAGATTCTCCAACTGAAGGACAGCCTTACCAGATTGGAAGCACACTTCTAAATGTAAAGAATAAGAAATTTCGCAATATTGGACAGGACATATCTAGACCTTAAACCATGATTTTATTAATAAAAATATAATCATAAGGGTGTCTGGCTGGCTCGGTTGATAGAGCATGTGACTCTTTGATTTTGGGGTTGTAAATTTGAGACCCACATTGGACATTGAGCCTACTTAAAAAAATAAAAAAAAATAAGTGAAAGAGATAATCATAGTCAGGGCACCTGGGTGGTTCAGTCTGTTGGGCGTCTGACTCTTGATTTCAGTTCAGGTCATGATCTCAGGGTGGTCGATCAAGCTTCATGTGGGGCTCTGTGCTCAGTGGTGAGTCTGCTTGAGATTCTCTCCCTCTGCCTCTGCCCTCCCCCCAGTCATCCTCACCCTCTCTCAAATAAATCCTTAAAAAATGTAATGATAGTGTGTAACTAAAGGATGTGTGCATATATCTAAAATTTATTCTAAAAGAACTTGTGAACTCTTAACTGCACGATTCTCCAAAAGGACAGAGGATCAACAATTCTGTTGCTTCCTAGATCTAACGCCAAGCAGGTTACCATAAATACTGACTTTGCTCTTTCATTTCAATTTGAAATTTTCAGGTTGAATTACCTCCATTCTGGGTTTCTCATTTGGCTCCTCTGTCTTCCTCTATATCACTTAGTGGCATCATTCACCCAGTAGTATAAAACGTTTCCTTTGTCCTCCAGCCTTCTCACTCTCTCAGAACCACTTGTAAATGAATTCCCAGCCTTTTGACCTTGCTTGGAACTAGTTCACTTAGGGACGTGTCACAATAGCTTTGAGCCTCTAAAAAAGAGAAAGAGAGAGCGGTGGAATCTCTTCCAGTGATTCAGTCTGTTTCTCGCCGAGGCAACATTTCTACCTTTTGCTTGCAACTTTTGAATTCTACATGCCATAAAGTATGGACAGTGGGAAGTTCTTGGTCAACTAAAAAAAAATCTTCAAATATTTAGTTTAGGGAGCTCATTTTTTTAAAATGGAGACTTAAAGCTGCTTCAACCTGAAATATAAAAGATATGACTATATTTCATTGATTTTCCTGTGATATGGAAAAGAATATGTACTCTATGTGTGTATATTTTATATATATATATACACACATATATATTTAAAATATATGTATGTGCTTTTGTATATGTACAAATCTTATAATTTCAAAGATGTCAAAATGAAAAAAGTTGAGTCTTAGAATCAGAGAAATGTGTTGATGTACTAAGATGAATTACTAGCTTCAACACTAGATCCACAGAAAGCAATGCCTTATTAACTTATGCACTTTTATTACTTCTAAGACCATGAACAGGTGGATTCCCAGCAGAAGCTTTCATCTGATTCCCATTTCCACGCATGTACTGGTTTTGTCTGGTATTCCTACTGGTGGTTTAGCAAAATGCAAATAAATCGGACAAGGCCAACATCAAATTAATATTCTCCAAGTCATATCAGCATTGCTACAGCCCCTCACTCACGTTGCAGGAATTACATCCCCTTCCCTGCTCATGGCCAATCTTAAATTGTTCTTGGGAACACGATTATTTTGTGCATTTACCACTCTCACCAAATTATGTTTTTGAGAGCCTGACAGGATCTGTACCAATGCATCTGATGTACATTTTAGGTCACTGAAGTAGGTTGAATACCATCATCAAATAGAATAAGAAATTTTCACATAATAAACAAAAATGGTTATTTTTGTGTATCATAAAAGTTCCTGGCACTCCTGTCACTTTCAAATCTGCTCTCGAATCAGGAGCCATGGGAGGATTCCCTCCTGCTGGCCCCGTTCTTTGAGACTGAGCATTCCATAACTAGGTCAGATCCCTCTCGACTCTCTTGTCTCCTCAACACTCCCCACAAGAGCATACATAGCAGAGACTGAGAGAAAATCACAAAAAACTTTAATGAAGCAAATCTAGAATGGTAAACACCTTAAAGAAAGGAAATAGTACAAAACAATAAGGGAATGACGGGTAAGGAAAGGAAGGCAGCCACAGAGGTAGGTAAAATACCACCGTCTCTTTATTTCCTCTACTCTATCTCTTTGTCCTCTTTATTATAATTATATGTGGAAATATTCATTATACTGACTCATTAGATTTAATGAGCTAGATAACTTTTTAATTTTAGAGTTACAATTATGCCATCAATACACCTTCTGAATAGTCATATTTCATGGTCATGAACACAAAATTAATTTCTTTCATCAATATTCACACTGAAAACTGTGTACAAATTGGAATTCCATTTAAAAAAATAGCGTCATGATAGTTATTAGACTAATATATTCCTCCTATAACCTGTAATTCTGGAGTCACTGAAAGTTGTGTTATACGGGTGTCTGGTGGCTCTCAGTAAGTTAAGCCTCTGCCTTTGGCTCAGGTCATGATCTCAGGGTTTTGGGATGGAGCCCTGCATCGGGATCCCAGCTCAGCAGGGAGTCTGCTTGTCTCTATCCCACTGTCTTTGCCGTTCCTCTGCTCATGCTCTCTCTGTTTTTCTCTCAAATAAACAAATAAATAAAAACTTCTTTAAAAAGTTGTGTTTTAAAAAAGCAGATACACAACAAATCTCTGGAGCAGGTCAAACCTTCCTCACTTCTTTCCTCTCCTCTCCCTTCCTTCCTTTCTTTCTTTCTGTCTTTTTTTTTTTTTAAGATTTTATTTATTTTTTTGACAGAGAGAGAGAGAGAGATCACAAGCAGGCAGAGAGAGAGAGGGAAGTAGACTCCCCATGGAGCAGAGAGCCTAATGGGGGCTCGATCCCAGGACCCCGAGATCATGACTGAGCTGAAGGCAGAGCTTAACCCACTGAGCCATCCAGGCACCACACTCCTTCCTTCCCTCCTTCCTTCCTCTTTACATTTTGTTGATTCCTGACCTAGACTGTCAAGGTGTCAGAGTCTTGATGAAATGTTTGTTTTGAATATGGTTGCCACTTAAGTAGGAAGAAACAGGAAATCCCTTGGGAAACGAAATGTTTTCTTGGAATACAAAGTCATTGGAATACAAAGCCATGCTATTAGCCATGTTACAAAAAGGACCAAGAAAGGGAAGATATGAAATTTTTGACACCAATAAGTATTACTTGAATAACCAATCATAGGGGAAACAGCTAAAAAATGAATATATGTGATAAACAGTCCTCCAGATCATATATGTAGTCAACCAAAGACCACTAAAACAGTTCACAGGTTGAAATATAGCCACTTCGTCAGAGGATTTGATGTTAGTATATCAAGTAAGTCTTGCAAAATGAAGGGTAAGACTCTTCAGCTTCAGAAATTACTGTAGCAGTTTAGTTGCTCTAAAGTTACTACTGCAGTGAGCACTGGGATACGGATCTCATACTCCCAGTACATACTTCATTTGGGGAAAAAAATGATAAATCCCTTTAAAATTGGTTCACTTAACTTCCCAGTCAATTCCTCCTATAAAATTTGAATGCAGCAATATACCAAGGAGTGCTTTGCAAATACCAGTGTACATGGCTAATGTTTCATTTCAGTTATTGTAATTATTTCTCAAACTCTGGAAGGCGAGAGGTTTCTATTGCCAGGGAAAATTATTGTCACTGTATGCAAACACAAGAATGTTAAATAGTTACATTATTATTCATGACCTTAGTGTATGTATGTATGTATGTATTTACTTTTATTTTTTAAAATTTTTATTATCATGTTCAGTTGGCCAGCATATAGTACATCATTAATTTTTGATGTACTGTTCAACAACTCATTAGTTGCATATAACACCCAGTGCTCATCGTCACACAAGCCCTCCTTAATACCCATCACCAGTTTGCCTATTTATTTATTTACTTATATTTATCCATATACTTACAATTTTAAGCGCTCTCCAGGTTTACATTTATATTATATATACAAGGTTATATTTTACAATTTCAGGGGCTCCTTAAATTATCTTTGTCATTCTGCCTAGAGAAATTCCCCTAACATTTCTTTTAGCGTCATCAGCTGACAACAGAATCTTGAAGCTTTTGTATGGAAAAAATCTTATTTTTTTGGTGCCAAATAAACATTACTTTGCTTTTTCAGATTAAATGTGCATGGATAACTGATACAGTTTTGGAAGCCTTATGTGGAAAATTGCTCACCTATAGAAAGAACAGACAGAACAATATACTGAAATTTCTACGGAGATTCACAGGGCAAATATTTCATCTGAGATTTGTTGGGTCTTTTTATTTTAAGAAACTCAAAGTATGCAGGTTACCTAGTTTTCTGCCATTAAGGTGGCTATTTCAGCACATTATCTTGAAATATTAATCAAAGTTTCTCCTTCAGCATTGTTGCCTCCCAGGCCCTTGGTCTCACTCGGGTAATTGGGTTTTTCTACTTTTGTCATCTCGGGGAAGGGATGACATAGTAGAATATAGAGCCAATTTTTATTGACCTTTGCTTTAAAATCTAATGTCCGTGGAGGAAGGGATTAGGAATAAGTTTCTGGGCTTGCATAACATATTTTAGAGACTCTTTTGATGAAAGCTTCCTGTGCATGGGTCAGGGTATGATCCCCTGGGTTGACAGCACTAAGGAAGACAATTGTGAATATCGAGAGGATGCTGGGTTTCCTGGAAAGACACTGAATTTAGCACCCCCTACCACCTTGTAAAAGAGTCAAGCCCAGATTATGCAGGGGTTGGGGGGGGCGGGTAGTCAAATGCCTTTACATGTTTGGAGAGTGCAAGAGCAGAAGGAAAATGTACCATCTCTCCAAGGTTGAGGTTCAACATTGTAGAACGACTTTAATGACAAAATGGCTTATGGTGAATCTTAGAAACATGGTCTTGGACACCCAAGGCTTGAGAAATGAGGAGAACTTTGAGGTAGCTGAGGGAAGTGAAGAGATCTTGGGATTCAAGAGGATATCATTTAGTGGATCCAGAACCCAAGGCTTCCTCTCTATACATGCTACATACACATCAATGTAGTCGGGGAAGAGGGGCTCCCACTTTCCCTCCACTGTGATCATTCATGCACCCACACAGAATGTTGCCAAAATCTTTGCTTCACATAAGCCTCCTGGACTTTGACACAATCCTAGAGAAAGAGTGTGGGTGAGGATTTGGAATTGACCTAGTTTAAATTTCCAACATCCAACTAAATGAGGTTAGAAATAGAAATTACTCCAGTTATCCTAAACAATAAAGAAGAATGGTACTTGAGTTTGTGTTCTAAGCTGCATACTTGTTAGTAAGAACAAAGATACTGGAGCCAGGAATGGATCTCAGTGGCCTCACAGAGAGCCTTACAAAGACAGCCCCATCATCCGGGACTGAGTAGCTAATGATAACCTGACAGATACTCTGGTTGTACGATCACAGCTCTGGAAGGTATTCTTTCAGTGGTAAGGCTCTCCTAACCCATGCTCTAGTTTTTCAACTTCGTGGTAACTCAACACTCCAATTTCTGCTTTGGTAGCTTTTGCCAATCATTGTGACTTCTGTCTGCTTCACAATCCTACTAACTATTTTGTCTGTGGGTGTCCTTTTGCTGTTTCTCTCCCTTATTTTCTGAATCTTTATTTCTTGACTTGTTTGATATTCATCTTTTCTTAGGAACTGGGTTGGCCAGGCAACATTCAGTATAGATTTCCTCTACTGAGAGAACATTTCTCTCAGGCCATCCATGAGGTAACTTCCCCTTTCTGATGAATCCTGCAGTGACCAAGGCCATGAGCTCATTGCTACCAAGGCAGGTATATTCTGCAAAGGTGGACCTCAGACTGTGTTGCTAGAGGGGCAGAGGCTTTGCAGACATAGAGAGTGAATTCTCAGACAGTTGTCATGGTCTGTATCTGCATTCCGACTCTTGCTTGCCAGGCAACAAGATTAAACAGCTTCAGAGAAGGCTTTCCGGAATAATCCAGTAACAGAAACACATCCTTCCCTCTTACTTACCCTCAATCAAAATGGCTAACAATCCCAAGTGACTTTTAGGTGTTGTACCCAGGGGTGAAACAGAACAGTCACTGTATGGGCTATACTGTATAGGTCTTTGGTTATGTCAGTGATCCTGGATAGACATCTTGACCCACTGCATTATCTTCTAGCATGAGAAGATGGAAAATACACAATAAGTACAGTAAAGGAAAAAAATACATAATGAGTTGGAAGGCAATATGTGCTAAGGGAAACAGAAAAAGTAAAACAAGACAAGGGACACAGGAGTTAAAATTTAGAAATAGGATTATTGCAAGAAGCCTTATTGAGGAGATGGCATTTGAGCTCCCCTCTGGTTCTGTTTCCACCCTGTCTAGTGACCTCTGCAATGATTACCCTATTTAGGAGAGGAGGAGGGGAGATAATCAAGAACCTCTATCCTTGACTTTTGAGAAATCTGCTTCACTTATATATCATAAACTATAAAAAGAGAAACAAAATACTCTGGCTGGAAATGTAGGCTAACCTACAATTTTCCAACCTTGGAAGATTAAGGGTCAGACCAACCTGGCATTGGCTGTTTCCTGGGGGCATAAAAGCATAACTGGGTTCGAAAATATCACTGGAAATGTTGCGAGAAATAGAAAATGTGTTTGACATCACTTTTTTCTCATGAGAAATCTGTACATTTAGTGGTGTCAACCTTGATAATGTGGAGAGGTCAGCGGTCTCACCAGATCTCACCTGGTGAGGCCAGAGCGCTCAGGTGAAATGAAGGTTCCACACCGTCTTTTCAAGAGCTGGTAACTGCAGATACTTAGTTTTGCTGAGTGAGGTTTTCAAATTTGGGGCCAGTCTTTGACTTCAAATAACACGGATTCAGTATGTTTTTTTTTCCTTTCAGATTTAATTAATTTGTTAGAGGGAAAGAGAGAAGGAGAGAGAAAGAGCACAAGCAGGGGAGTGGCAGGCAGAGGAAGAGGCAGGCTCCCTGCACTGGATCCCAGGATTCTGGGATCATGACCTGAGTTGAAGGCAGATGCTTAACCAACTGAGCCACCCAGGTGTCCCACAGATTTGGTATCTTATTGTTCTGGACATCAGACGTTTAAAATTCACTGGCAGTGCTGTGTTACGTCTAGAGAACAGTCTGTTCTTTGCCTTTTCCAATTTCCAGAGGCCAAGCATGGACTCTTTTCAACCTTTGCTCTGTTACCACAGCTTCTCTGCCATGGTTTTATCATGTTCTCTGCCTGACACTCCTGCTTCCTTCTTAGGATCTGATTCTGCTGTGATTACACTGAGCCTGTCTGAATAATTCAGGATAATCTTAAAATCTTTAACTTAGAGAGAGGTCTGCTGAGTGCCTCTGGCCGTGTAAAAGAACATATTCACGGTTGTGGGTTTAGGACGTTTGGGGGCTGGTTAGTCTACCACAGCGAGTCAGGCAGAGGACAAGAGGTTCCTCTTCCTTTGCTCTCCTTCAATTATTCATTCAGTTTTCATTCTAAACAACTGTTGAACAATGTTTTTGACACAGTCCATAAATGAGGTATCTAAAGGAACAGAAAATAAAATGAAACAAGATAAAAACGGTGGTTGTTGGGGTCCGTGAGGAGGAATAATGGGGAGGTGCTATTCAGTGGGACTGGGTCATGAAAGATAAGAAAGTTCTAGAGATGTGATATATAACATTGTGCTTATAGTTAACAGTACTGTACTGGACACAAAATTTTGTTAAGAGAATAAATCTCATGTATTTTTGTTTTGTTTTGTTTCCCCCCACAGTATTAATAATAAAAGAGCATCAAATTAATGGTCTGTTCAGGAAAATCACGTATCTTAGCCTGGAGCAGGAGTGAGCTCCTTGAGCAATGCCCTAGTTCGGTGCCCTAGTTATTTGACCCTGAACTGTGAATTCTTTGGTCTCTCAACCCTTCTGCTGATCAGAGCGATCCCGTGTCAGGAAGCATAATGCTATAGTTTTTCATTTCTGCAGGAATCCCAAGGTCTCTCAATTCCTTTGACTCACTGGTTCTTAGGTCCTTGCTTTGTCTGAGTACTTGACACTCAGGCTACTTTGGTTTGAATCAGAGAAGTTTCCAGTGAGACAATCTTGCAGTCTCTTCGGAGTTCCTGAAACTTGTGAGTATTCAATATTATCCAGGTAAATAGTATTCATTTCGCTTTTGTTTTTAATTTTCTGTTACCAGCATCTCTGATCTCAACATCTAACTCAGCATCTCCTAGTCTGAACCATCAAAACCATTGTTAATAATGGTCATTATTATGATTATTACTTCTCTTAGGGCTTAGGAAAGGCAAACAAGAGAGTTACTTTTGAAGATTCTCCCAGAGCCTTTGTAAATTGGAGGAACACACATTTAATGTATCCAAAATAGCCCGAGTTAACAGTGGTTTACTTAGAAATCCTGGATATAGTTCTCTTTGTACCTTCTAAAGAATTCAGGGTGAAGAGAAGTTACATGGTCACCTATGTATCAGTCTACTCACACTATTTGGAAATAAGGAAGAACTTACGATCAGAGCCTGAAAATAATACAAAGAAACTTCAGTCTGGTAGCATTTTCACTCTGAAGGCTTTGAAATTATATTATACTCAAAAAAATAGTCTGATACTTCATCTGACTTCAAGGGCCAGAACTAACTGAATATATCCAGCCAATCCCTCAGTTACCTTTATTTGACCTTGGCAAGAACAACCCTTCCACACCCCAACCGCCGCCAAAGTAATTAATTCAGCATGGTTTTAGCTTACACTGTGAGATATTTGTCCTATGGGGCCTTAAAATTCATGACCAACCAACCAACCACTTGATAATCGTAAATTTGATTTTATTTAATAATAATTGTTTATTTAGGGTCTCATTATAGTTGTTTGTTAGGCAAAAACATAAAGCCAAATAATTTAAATTATTCGGTAACAGAGGAGACTAATAATTGAGTTTGACTTCGACAAGACTTTGAAATCCGTTCTATCTTCTTTGTCCTCCATTAAAAATCTATTGGTCTTTTTAAAAGCATTTTACAAACTACTGAACAAAACAGAGTTTCATGCTTATTCACCTCTAATCGTTTCATTTTGATGCCTTTCCAGAAAGGAGAATCTACAGTAAAGTCCACTCAAACAATTTCTTAAGGACAGATTAAAGGAATTTATCAGAGCCTTCCCGAGGTCCTTTATGGTAAGTAATAGATGTTTGATGAGGCACCTCATCTGGGAGGAGTTTTCTTATAATTAAGCTGTGGTTCTCTTGTTTCATCCAGACACTCAGGGTGTCAGACACTTCTTGTGTGTTCCCCATTTCTGCTCAGTCTACCATACACTGCATCCTCCACTGTATCCACCAGCTTCACAAAGGTAAACTCCACTGCCTCTTTATCAGCTGTACCATGTGCCCGTAGTGGTCTGTCCTGGACCTTCTGAAAGGCTATGGCATGGGCTCTCCATGGGTTCTGTGGGATCCAGCTTGGCTCTGACCTTTGTGAGTGTCTCCGAGCATGAAGGAGGTAATGTCCCATGAACCAGGCTTTGGCCATGGGAAGGCTCACCTTTCTGTTCCACTGTTAGTGAATTCTAGGGTGCATTCTACGTCATTCCTCAATGTGTCCCAGCAGGATCAAACTCTATCAGACTCAGTGGTGATCAGCTCCAAAGAGAGACAGCTAAATAAACTTTTCCACCTTCTATGTCTTAGTCTTCCCAATATCTTAGTTTGATTTCTTGGTATCAGTTCCCCAAACGAATACCTTATATATATGAGTTTTTGTTCCAGGCTCTGCCCTCTGGGAGAAAACCAGGCCAAGGCATTCATTATTTGTGTTTCTTTCCTGTTATCTTCTTTTTGTGTCTTACTAATCCCATTCATATTTTCTTACCTTTTTCAATTTCCTGCAAGTCTTTTTCTTTCATTTTCATTTTGACTCCTGTCATGTTGGGGATGAAACATGATTTGCAGCTATAAAAGAGCAACACGAGGGGTCTTTATGATGATGGGAACTGTTCTGTATCTTGACTGTAGTGGTAGATACACAAACCTAAAACTGAATGGGACTAAATACACACATACACAAATACAAGGAAAATTTGAGCAAGATCGTGGCTTGATGTCAATGTAATGGCTGTGATATTATATTTTACTTTTGCCAGATATTACTGTTGGAAGAAGCTGGTAAAGGGTACGTGAGATGTCTCTGTATTGGTATTTACCATTGCATGTGCATCTACAATTATCTCAAAATAAAGAAAAGATTAATTAAAGAAAACTTTGCTTTTCTTCAACAGTAGTCCCTTGCTTTACACACACATATGAACTACATTCTTTTAGTAGGTTAATGACCAGGTTAAATACTTATAGATACATTTGTAAGAGCAGCTCACTTAAATTCTGAACTCATATTCCAAAGTTTATTTAGTTATTACCTAAAAGCTATTTATTAGACTTCTTGTTTTGACTAACTGGGAACCTAATAGAAATAGTTACATGTTCTACATAGGGTTATATTAAAAGAGTATTCTAATTTAGTGTTTTTAATATTATTAAGAAGGAAAACCTTCCTAAACTACTTATTCTGTGATAACAGAGTTTATCATCTACCTACCTGCTTCCTAAAAACCCAGAGACTGAATTTGTAGTATATAAAAATTACAGGTTTTTTCATTTTAAAAACTGGTTAAGGATATGACTAATACAAAAATTTCATAGGCAATGCTTTCTCATTTTAAAGACTTTCATCTGTCAGAATTATTTATTGCAACCCAGGACAATTTGGGGAGTGGAGGAAATGGAACAAATGAGCTCAATGCTTTGCTTTGTTCTATCTGCTTAAAATCAGGCCTGCTGTATTTTTCTGCAAATGCTTACCACTCTCCAGCCGACACATGCCTAATCTACGAAGTTTGCATCTGTCTACATCATTCTCAAATGTTCTCTTTCCCTGTTTTAGTTACCCTTGGCCTATACCTTGACCTTCTGCTGCCTGTCTCAATAAATTCACAACACAACCATTTACCTGCAGCAAATGGGAATGGCTCCTCCAGAAATATAGCATCCAATAAAAGCCAAAGCCAAAGGAAATAGAAAGGTGAGGTCGAGCAGAATTTTCTCATCACAGTCTCCCTGCTTTTTCCTTTTGGCCTTAGATACCGTGTTGACCTCTGTCTACTTTTATGGCTAGATTAATTCCGCTATTTCAATGAGTCTGACTTTTCAGAATCGTATGGTGGAGATGACCTTATGAAGTGCTAACCTCTGAGAAGATTATGTGAGAAAATGATAAAAAGATGAGCAAATTGAGAATTGCCCACCAAGAAAATACCATAGAGAGGTTCTTACTCAACCTTCTAGTCTTACGTAGAGGAAGGCAGGGAAAGAACAGTTGAGCGATGTTATGCTAAGCTCGCACCCTCCAACACAGGCTGTCGAATGCTGTAAGACTCACACCGGTGGTACTGCTGACCCAAGGCCACCTATACCCCCAGCCTGCAAAAGTACAGGGAATCCTAGAATAAGAGCTAAATAATTCAGGTTGAAACCGGAAGTTCTAATGCTGAAGTTCTGAATATCCACCGGCAGCTGATTTCACCTTGTTGCTGGACTGCCCTGTCTTGTTCAGCACAATCGTCAGTGACTGGGTGACATTTGTCTATTATACCCACCACATCCACGTTTTCCTGCATGATGTCCTTCAGGATATGGGTCCTGACGTTCTCCCTCTGGTCCTCTCTTCTCACAAACTTCACGTAACCCATAGAAGAAAGAACTCATGACCCCCATTTGTCATGGCTAAACCATACTACTGGTCTTCAGACTCTTCCATGTCGACAACCCACCCAACTGCTCTGAGACTTTGCTCTTTTAAGGTCTTCCTGCCTCTGTGGAGCTGTATGGGGCCAGGACTGGCCCTCCTAGATGAGAACATTGATCACTGCTGTTAGCTAAGGGATATTAATTTATCTCTGGGTGCGTTCTATGGGTTTTTAACTTAGTAGGTCCTCTTCTACCCACAAATGTTCACATTCAACCTCAAAGCCCTGTTGTAGGGATGGTGAGGGAGGAGAGGGGATAAGAAAAGCTGCTAGGTGAAAATGACACTTTAAGAGAATTAAATATATTCTGGAAGCAGAAGTGCTGCTTTCTCCCGATGTGAGTACTTTCTTCTCTTACCCTGCACTTCTAGGTGCCTTGGACATTTTCAGCTCCTAAACTATTTTCCTGAAGCATGATAACCATGATAATAATATTCTGTGGTTGCTGAGGTTTGCTTTTAAAAAGTATCACACCGGGGCGCCTGGGTGGCTCAGTGGGTTAAGCCGCTGCCTTCGGCTCAGGTCATGGTCTCAGGGTCCTGGGATCGAGGCCCGCATCGGGCTCTCTGCTCAGCAGGGAGCCTGCTTCCCTCTCTCTCTCTGCCTGCCTCTCTGTCTACTTGTGATTTCTGTCAAATAAATAACTAAAATCTTTAAAAAAAAATCACACCATAGTTAGTGTTATACAAGACATGAGATGTACTTAAGAAGTAACTGCCCCTTCTAACAGAGTTCTGTGGAAATAAACGAAAAAATATATAAAAATGTTTTGTTCTTAAGCATGATGCAAAAGTAAAATGTAAAACCTCCTTACGCAGAAGAGAGTAGTCATAATGCAAACTAGGGAATGCTATAAATTTGAAAAGTTATTATTTTGTAGTGATTTTAATATTTACTGTGGAGGATGGTTAACAGATATTCCCTGTTTTTCATTCAAGCTATAATTTTGTCTATAATTCTCTCCAACTAATCAAAAGGCAAAGGCAAAACATTGTAAGAAAACAGTGGTACCTAGAGGAAAATGCAATAAATTTTTATTTTTATTTAAAAAACCTGCCAACTGGCGGATACATTGTTACGTAATATACTCATGATAGAACAAAATATATTGATAAACTACATTGATTTTCAACTTTTAGAAAGCCTGCCCAATTAAAATACTAATCAGGGGTACTTGGATGGCTCAGTGGGTTGGGCTTCGGCCTTTGGCTTAGGTCATAGTCTCCGGGTCCTGGGATCGAGCCCTGCATCCTGCTCCCTGATCAGCGGGGAGCCTGCTTCCCTCTCTCTCTCTCTCCTGCCTCTCAGCCTACTTGTGATCTCTGTCTGTCAAATAAATAAATAAAATCTTTAAAAAAATACTAATCGGCAATGAGAAAGTACTGCAGCTATGCACACCGAGATAAGTAAATATCATCAAGCAAAAGAAACGAAACACAGAAGTGAACATTCTGGGGGCACCTGCGTGGCTTAGTTGGTTAAGCGTCTGCCTTCCGCTCAGGTCATGATCCTAGGGTCCTGGGATCTAGCCCCACATGGGGCTCCCTGATTGGCAAGGAGTCTGCTTCTCCCTCTGCCCCTCCCTTCCCCACTCATGCTCACTCACTCTCTCTCTCTCTGTATCTGTCTCTCAAATTAATGACATCTTAAAAAAAGAAAAGTGAATATATTCTGTATGATTCCATTTACGATAAAGTCAAAATCACACAATGCATAATCACACAATCATACCATGCAACTTCTAAGGGCCTTAGAAGTTGGACTAGTGATTTTCCTGTGGGCGGGAGTCGTGCCCAAAAGGAGAGGCGTATCTGGAACTGTGATAATGTCTGTTCTGGGATTTGAGTGCTGGGTTCATGCATGTGTTTGCTTTGTGAAAGTGTGTGGAGCTACACTCGTGAAATATACACACAGATGTCCCATGAGCTGTGTGGCTAGTTTTGTTTATGGTGTTCATGTAGAATCCTGATTAATGAGAAGTGTGTTCTTGGTAAGGGTGTGCTACCTAGTTTGACTGTATTCGAGTTACCATTTTAAGCCCTATCAGAACTAAAACAGACCAGTTTTGTGCTTACTGGAAGCAAGAAGATTGTGTGAATTCAGGAGTCATTGTCTGAGCTGAATCAAATCTTCATGTTTTGAGGGGGATGTTCAGATGTGGAAGGGTACTACCGGCGGTCCTTTCTAAGGGGTAACAGAAACCACATCGTCTGTTTCTAAACTCGCATTGTCGTATTTTTTTTTTTTTTTGGCATGACTCAATTGAAAGATAATAGTCATAATATTATAATTAAAATCTCTAAATACAATAGCTACTTTGTGTAAAGAACAACTCTGACAATCAGTCACCTTATCTAGGGTTGTAATTTCATTAGAATCATAGCATAAATATTGTACGGAATGCCTTATGCAGCTCTCTGGGTAACTGGGAAAAGTAAAACAAACTTTCACGTTTTTTCTTTGTCTATTTTTTCTCCCTCATTGGCCAAACCAATAATCACAACAATAACCATCACCCCTCTCCCCAAAAAAGTAAGATAAGGAAAGAAAACAAGAGAAAATGACTTTTTAGGAAACAGTATCAGTCAGCAAAGCAGTCAACAGTATTTTCATTTTTGAGATATCTTTCAGTCTTAAGAACGTAGCTTAGTGCTCGTAAAAATGAAAGAGTCAAAGCAATGATTAATGCAAAAACTTTATTTGCAGGCAGATATTCTACTACCTTAGAAGAACACTGCCTAGTGATGGAAAGCTTATATACTGCAACTTTATGGTGAGCCACTGTAAATGTTTTATCTTTAAATGAACCCTAATCTCCAGGCTCAAGCTCAAAATAAGTAGTTGGTAATAAGTAAACTTTCAGAGTGCTGATGGAAAGTAAAATACTGAGACGATCCTCTGTGGCTGCTTTTCTCTACATGTTTCAGTAAAAAATGTGGATTTCTCAGAATGACTTTTCCTAATCCAAAATTTCATTACGTAGATTTATTTTGGCCAATCACCTACCATGTAAATAGAATAATTTAGACATTTAGAAAAGAGGAGAATTTCAGCAGGATAACTATTGGTGGGCCTGATAGACACAGTAAGGCAGTGATGAAAATGGATGTACACAGCAAGAAGTAGCCTTAATTTTCACCTAAGTGGATAGAATGAAGTTCCTCAGGTGATAGATTATTTGTATTATTATTATTTACAATAATAATAAGATGACTGATACAGAATAATAAGATGACTAATACAGAATTTGATTCAATAATGAATTATATTGAAAAACTACTCAGAAAAAGAAAGAACTCTGGCAATGTGTTCTACTGGGGAATTTTTTTTGAAAGATTATATTTCTTTAAGTAATCCTTATACCCAACGTGAGGCTCAAACTTACAACACCAAGGTCAAGCGTCATGGACATTACTGGCTGAGCCAGCCAGGTGCCTCTCAACCAGGGAGTATTTCAAAGGGTGTTATGAATGATTTTTACAGCTCAGGCAATTTTCTGGACCTCAGGTTGCTCATCTGTGATACTAGGAATAGGAACCAAATAGTCTGTAAGGTTCTCTCCAGTTCCAAACGTCTAAAGTGCCATTTCACTACTTCCTTATTTTTAATCAATTTTAACAAGATGCATAAATGACTACATGGAGTGGCTTACAACATATTCACGGGTAGCAAAGAAAATGTGAGGTGTCTTCTCTCTGTGTTTATGTGATGTTTTACAGGAGAGGATGGATAGAAGGGTATATGGCGCAAAGAAGCACATGATGTAACCAATCTATGGCAAGTGGGATTTTTAATAATTCAACTCTCCTGTTATGCTGCTATCATATGATTCTCTCTCCTTTGCCTTACTGAAAAAGCCACAGTCTATGACTGAATACGTACGTTACATAGTAACGTGTTATGTTGAAAACTCCCATACGGTCCCTGTTTTCCCTAGACCAGTTTAATGCTACTCATTTAAAAAGAAGCTCATTCAAGTATAAATGACATATGCTAAACTATACTACGTGAAGTACACAATTTGACAAGTTTTGGGCATGGGCACTGTCTTGATCATGGTGATGCTTTAACAGGTATAAATATATTTCAAAACTGGGTTTCCTCTATTCTGACTTGATTCAGCATTTTTTCTACCTCCTATAACAATCTCCCTTCTTGGTTGATTCAGTATACTTAATTTTGTGAAGTTTATTAAGAAAAATGCTCAATTTAACAAAGCCACCTTGGAAATGGGATAACAAGTAGACAAATCAGGGTCATTCACCTAAATTATTTTAAGTTTTTAATTCATTATTTGATTTGTTTGATTTGATCTCTTTCTACCATTCTGAGCCAGGAACTGGTTATTAGGCATATCACCCTAATAACCTGAGCATTAGGGGTATTACCAGGCTGAGGAGAAGAGGTTATATTCCCCAGAGCCTAACTGGACACACAGGTAAGGAAGCAACAGAGTGGGGATGTGATGTGAGAAAAACAGGAAGCTCTGAGGACCACGTAAGGGTCCATCTCCTATCTTCCTGGACAGCATGGTGTCTGGAAATAAGTAGGATTTATCCAAGGAGAGGAGGAGGAGGAGTATGTGAGAGTGTTCCAGGAGGAAGAAACTGAATTTGCAAGATCTCCAAAGGGAGCGAGCGAGAATTATGGAACTTGCAAGTAGCTCAGCACAATGTGCTTGGAGAGTTAAGGGTTTATCAGGACGTGGAACGTGAGGGACCTATGGATTTTGTTAAGACACTTAATTCACTGGTCGGCAAATGACGGGATTCAGATTTGGCAACAATAAAAGTCCAGTGGCTATTTGGAGAGTTGTGGCTTGAGTTTTGGTTGATATGATTTTAGCCTAAATCGGATTAATGAAATTGTGAAGCGAACAAGTTTGAGGAGTATTTAGGAAATGGGCATTGCAGGACTTCAAACGGAGAAGGTAGACTCTGATGAAGACCAGGATCAAGAATATGGCTCAGGTTTGTGGTTTGAACAAAGACTCATGATGTTGCACACAGAATTAAGACTTGTGGGGAAGAGGAAGTTTTGGTTTGTTTGATCTCTAGTGTATTCAAATTAACATGTCCTGTGGATAATTAGACACTTGGGTTTAAAGCTCAGTAATGAGATCAGAGTTGGACTGACAATTTTTAAAATTGAGAGATAGTTGACATAAAATATTGTGTAGTTGAAGGTGTAAAAAGTGTTGATTTGATACATTCATGTATTGCATTATGATTACTACCTTAGCATTAACAAACATCTCCATCACATCACATAATTATCGTTTCTTTTTTTTTGGTGAGAACCATTGCATATGGTCTTTTAGTGACTTTGACATTTATAATACAGTATTATTGATTACAATCACCATGTTGCGCAATAGATCTCCAGAACGTACCTCTCTACTTGTTGCAAGTTTGCTTCAACAATATCTCCCCAGTTCCTCCACCCCCCCAATCTCGATAACCACCATTCCGTTCTGTTTCTATGAATTCAGCTTTTTAAAATTATTTTTATTTATTTGTTTACTTTTTAAAAATTTTATTTATTTATTTTACAAAGAGAGAGAGGTCACAAGTAGGCAGAGAGGCAGGCAGAGAGAGAGGGGGAAGCAGGCTCCCCGCTGAGCAGAGAGCCTGACGTGGGGCTCGATCCCAGGACCCTGAGATCATGACCTGAGCTGAAGGCAGAGGCTTAACCCACTGAGCCACCAGGTGCCCCAAGTTCAGCTTTTTTAGATCACACGGATAACGGATATCATTGCAGTCTGTGATTGAAGCCTTAAGAGTAACTTAAATGCAGGGTCACATGGGCGGCGGGGCTGGTTAAGCATCTGACTCTTGGTTGCAGCTCAGGTCATGATCTCAGGGTCGTGGGATTCAAGCCCTGACTGGAGCTCTGAGTCTGCTTGAGATTCTCTCCTCTCCTTCCCCTTCCACTTCTGCACCTCCCTCTCCTGCTCACTTTCTCTCTCAAATAAATAAGTAAATAAATAAGATATTAAAAAAGGAATAATTTAAGTGCAGTGTAAAATTTTCTATAATTATACATTTTTCTTTCATACACAGTTCTGAGTATTCCAGATTCTACTACACATATATTATTAAACAGAATCACCTAGTTTGAAATCCTTACACTTTAAAATTTTCCAATTATTAAAAAACTTTGCCAAGGCCCTTGAATCTCTGTCTTCTCTGGAGGAAAAAGAAGAAAAGATGCATTATGATTTATTTAAAAAGAAAAGATTGACGCAGGGAATTCATCAAATTAATATTGAAGTTCCCATATAGTACAAAGTAAATGTGACTTTTATAGTCTGTGAGATAGAAAACATGATCCAAATGGAACTGTTTTTAGCTCTGTGTAGTGACATTTATGTCTAAGATAAAATGATTTTTTCACATCTTTATTTCTAGATAGTAGTATTTTAATAGAAGGACTACTAATCTTCAAATAATGCTACAGATAATGAAATGACCTTATAAATCATGGTTATTGATCTGAATAAGTCATTCATTCAAGAGATTAAAAAGAAAAGATAGAATGAGGTAACAGAACGATGCTAATGTTTTAGTTTTCACTTTTAGTAATGGCAAAGCCAGGAAATCAAATGAGGAAGATACATTTTCAATCATCTTTGTGAGTCTAAATATAACTTTACAAGAAAATTGGATTCTGGATAGCAATATAAAAAAATGGGATATTGATATAAGTGTTTATGTTCTTATGAATAAAGAACTTTTATTATGACATTTAATTATTTTTATGTGAATATAAAATCCTGATGTAGTGATAACTGTTTTTCACAAAATAGTAAGACAAAAATATCCCCATAAAAAACGATGTATGATTTTTAACCTAGTTTAGATACCGGTTTATATTGATTCTTTTATCTGTTACTCTATATAAAAATATTTAAATATTTACAAGTTTGATCTTTGCTATATTTGTTCCCTATTCCAAGGTAAGGGGGTATTTTTCTTTTTGTTTTAAAATTCTGTATGGTTTTGTGTCAGGTAACTGTTGTTGAGTAATAAATCACCCCCAAAATTTTGTGGCTTCAAACAATAAACAGCTTTTCACACGTGCCTACTCTCCTTTGATAGTTTTTTTTTTAATATTTTATTCATTTATTTGACAGACAGAGACTACAAGCAGGCAGAGAGGCAGGCAGAGAGAAGGAGGAAGCAGGCTCCCCACTGAGCAGAGAGACCGACTTGGGGCTCGATCCCTGGACCCTGGGATCATGGCCCAAGCCGAAGGCAGAGGCTTTAATCCACTGAGCCTCCCAGGTGCCCCTCATTTGATAGTTTTATGATGTCTGAGATCCGTGGTTGGATTTGTGGGAGTGAGCAGGTCTGGGAAGACCTAGGCTGGGCTTACAGCACTTTGCTCAGCTCTAAAGGGATCCCTGTGCTTCAGAAGGTTAGCCTGGGCTCGTTTCTCCTTCTGGGCAGAGCTGCAAGACACAGTAGAGAGAGCACCTACAGGCTAAGGGAAGTCACAGGCTCAGTCCAGTTTCAAAGGGAAAAATTCCAAAGTCAGATTGCAAAGTGTGAGAGGGCATTGGTAGGGTTGAAGAATTGGGGCCATTTTCCAATATTATATTATATGTTAACTAGAATATAAATAAAAACTTAAAAAAGAGAATAGGGGCCATTTTCTTTTTTCTTTTTTTTTTTTATTTCCAGCATAACAGTATTCATTATTTTTGCACCACACCCCGTGCTCCATGCAATCCGTGCCCTCTATAATACCCACCACCTGGTACCCCAACCACCCACCCCCCGTCCCTTCAAAACCCTCAGATTGTTTTTCAGAGTCCATAGTCTCTCATGGTTCACCTCCGCTTCCAATTTCCCCCAACTCCCTTCTCCACTCTAAGTCCCCATGTCCTCCATGCTATTTGTTATGCTCCACAAATAAGTGAAACCATATGATAATTGACTCTCTCTGCTTGACTTATTTCACTCAGCATAATCTCTTCCAGTCCCGTCCATGTTGCTACAAAAGTTGGGTATTCATCCTTTCTGATGGAGGCATAATACTCTATCCCCAGGGGTACAGGTCTATGAATCTTTGATGTCAATCTGACACATACTATGCGCTCTATTTATTTAGTTGGTTATAAATTGTTTAGGAACCGAGAAAAAAAGATAGTAAACTTTGGTAATGACGAACACCTAAACCATTATTTTAAATATTTTCATTATTATTGGTTCTTGTTGTGAGTTGTAAATTATACAATGACTTTTAAATATTTTAGAGGGAGATAAAGACAAAAGGAAAAAGTACATCATTGTTTTCTAAGTGCTCTGTTTTCTAAGTGTGGCAATCATATGTTAAGAAACATCTAGGCCTTTCTGTGGGAGTCAGGGAATGTTTCCAAAGGACAGCAAGGTTTGATCTCCAGTTGAAGAGATAAACAGGAGTTCATCACATAGAAGGGGAAGGACAGGATAATCCAAGCCAGCACGGCACGAAGGACATGCAACACACAGGGATCAGTAAATAAATCAGTGTAGCCAGCAGTCAGGACAAGAGGGTTGAGGTAGAAGTTGGAAAGTCTATGGGGGGCAGGTAGTGGAGAGATATGGACTTGATTTGGGAGAATTGTTAAAAATCTGTGAATCTGGGGGCACCTGGGTGGCTCAGTGGGTTAAGCTGCTGCCTTCAGCTCAGGTCATGATCTCAGGGTCCTGGGATCGAGTCCTGCATCGGACTCTCTGCTCAGCAGGGAGCCTGCTTCCTCCTCTCTCTCTCTCTGCCTGCCTGTCCATCCACTTGTGATTTCTCTCTGTCAAATAAATAAATAAAATCTTTAAAAAAAAATCTGTGAATCTGTAAGACATTCAAACGATTTGCTAGTTTGACTAGGGACTCTAAGAAAATGATTGGATCATTTCCCACTTTTTCCCTTTTCTTTTTCATAATCCATAAAAACCAAAAAGGCAGGGGAGTATCCTTCATCCGTACATATTTTCAGATTGTTTACGTGAATGAGCTCAATTGGTTTTGGCTGATAAACCTAATCCAATAAATATGCTTTACTAATTTTAGTAGAGAAACTGATACTTTGCTTCTCCTCCATACTCCCTTTGTAGATACTCTGCAGCCAAACGGAAGTCACAACCATCTTTTTCCTACCTGTTTGTTTGTTTGTTTGTTTGTTTCTTTCTTTTTGGTTGTGTAACTCCTTTAATGGCATAACAAGAGTGGAGTTTTGACCCAAGGAACCTGATCTATATGGTATATAGTGGATCTTTCTGATTCTGTAAGGATTTAGACTAGAAACTTTAAGGGTTTAGGCTAACTAGATATTCCTGAATGCTGAGTGGTCATTTAGAGAGAAAGCCAGCGTGCATGAGACAGCTTTCTGGAGCCACTGGGTATAAGCAAAGACATTATGAAGTTTGTATTTGAAGACAGTTAGGAGAGTACATTAGATTATCCAGTGAGAAGTAGAAATGAAAGCATGGCTTTGGTCTCTAACTTTCCAATTCCAGGTTTATGTACCTTGGATTAGCACGTTTTCTAGTTGCGCAAATATTTGTAAAATCATCTGTCTGTGTTAACAAAATAAACTTCCATACATGTATTGGCATGAATGTCTTTCTGTTCTTGCAATTAATTAACTGACCCTTGAGAGCTTTTGCAGCTTCTGAGTTTTAAGTCCACCATGAGAAATATGTTTTCTGAGATATTTCTCAAAAATATTTCTAAGTTTTTAAAAATATTCTTTGACAGCTAGGAGTAGTACTACTAAGGTTGACTTTGTTCAAGCCACTCTATTTTCCAGTTCTTGATATGACCTTTGGTTACAAAGGGCACCTGCTCCATCAAACTCAAATACTGATAAGAAACACTATCTAGCTGGGGAACCACCAAGAACCACCAGGAAAGTGTTTGAAAGCATGTTTCCTGCTCAATTTTCCATTCTGCAAATGCATGTTGGCTTTAAAGGTCAAGAATGGTACCACAGGGATTTTTGATTGCATTATTCTGATTTCTCAGCTATGAATCACTTTCTTTCCAAAGCTATAGAAGCAGAGACTCTAAAATAAATTTAGTCATTACCCTTTATGATATTCCCTCCATTTCTTTGCTTGTCTGGCAAAATGCCGGATGTTGGCTGACATTGGGAGAGAGGTTTTCAATTCTGCCTTAGAAGAATGGGAAAGAGACAATCAAATAAATTAAACAAAATACAATAGGCCACAAATTACTCCTTTCTATTTTCTATTATTTGCCAGTGACTGGTTTTCTGGACACTGATCATACCTGCTTTGAAAAGGTCAAATCTGAGCTCCTATACAATTTAATCTGTTAATGAATCAACTAATTTATTTATTTATGAGTAGACACAGCACTGAGATATTTATTCAAGATAAATAATTTTTTTGCTTTTGAGAAAGTTATATTTTATTTTCAGAAATGTGTAAATCTAACTTAAAAACACAAAAACACACATCTGTGTGTATATATGTGTATAATACAGTTATTCAGACTTGACATTGCTTATGTGATTTTAAAGAATCCGAGAAGACAACCGATAGCTAAGATATTACTAAGTTTTGCATTTTTTATCCATAAATTCTAGTTGTTTCTTTTGTTAATGTCCTCATCACAAATATAATATCTCATGTAAAATCTGGACCTTTATTTTTTTCAAACTAGTCTATTTATAATTTTGTCCAAGTTATGTTCATGTTAAATATTAATCCCTAACATCTTGGATTCCCTTTTGGGTACAGATATATTATTCCCCTATAATACCTTTCCAGATATGTCTCTATCTAGGTAGATATATCTTGCTGTGTATATATATATGTAGGTATATAGATATACCTAGACATCTATATATATTTATATATATCTGTCAATTTATCTATTTATCTATTTAAAACAAACTTTACTATCTTTTTCTCCACTAACTAACACTAAGATGTTCCACTAACATCTTAATTTCAATGTGATCTGTCATGGTCATGCAGTGCTTCTATCTGTCCATGATCTCTTTCCTTTTGTCTTTTGTGCCTATGGTGCTATCCTGTCACTGAAATACCCCTTCCCCATGCCATGTATCCCTGATAGGGGAATCAGTGTCAATGTTCACTGCACCTTGACCATGGGATATGCACCTAATCCAAGTCTGGCCGAAGATTTGCACACAGGAATGTGAAATGAACTTTGAGAAACCAAATGATAGGAAACAACAGCTCGATTCAATCCCACAGTTATAGTTACTTTATTATTAGGAGATTCCAGTTACTTCTGATTCAGTTTTAATACATTTTTATTCAATCTCATTTTTAATTCAAAGCTGGCTCATGGTTTGGAGAGACTGTGATATTACTTCTTGAGTTGATACTGCGGTGAAGGTCGGAATGCCGATTCACATGTCTCACACACGGGCTTCCTTTCCCTAGACTTCTCCTAGGGTTGTATTTTGGGAGGGGGGTAATTGAAAACAAGACACTCTACTTATGGTGTGAGTTGGATATTCCTTCCTGTTGGTTTTGTTTTGAATCATTGTTATCCTACCTAAGAAATCTCAAGTCAGCACTCTTTTTTTTTTTTTTAAGATTTTATTTATTTATTTGAGAGAGAGACAGTGAGAGAGAACATGAGCGAGGAGAAGGTCAGAGGGAGAAGCAGACTCCCCTTGGAGCTGGGAGCCCGATGTGGGACTCGATCCCGGGACTCCAGGATCATGACCTGAGCCGAAGGCAGTCGTCCAACCAACTGAGCCACCCAGGTGCCCCTCAAGTCAGCACTCTTAATGAAAGAGAACAAATGTATCACAGCATCCTGCCCTGTCTCTCACCTGCCCATGGAGGGGAATAGGAGAAAAGGGGAAGGGAGACTAAAACACATCACAAACTCTACCTTCTCAAATAAGGGAGTCCTTATCTTCCTCCCCCTACATAACCCTGTTTATTAAAAGTTGGTCTCCTGTTTCTCAATTTTCTAAGCATTGTTGTATTTGATATTTCCAGGGACCTTGCAAATTAAAACAATATGTAAGATAAGATACTCCTAAGGAAGGAGAGGGTATTGATGAATGGAGATGAAAATAAGAAATTTTCAGATCCAGAATAGAGTGAAAGCAGAATCTCCGGAGGAAAGCAAGGGTCAGGACCAACTATCACTCAGAGGGTTTCTCCCACACTCAAGATACCTTGAATTCTGACTTTATGGTCAACTGCACCATATATGACAGTGATAGCATTTAGGGTTTGCTTAATGTAATGAAGCTAATAAGGTCTGTAAGGATTCATCAGGGTGATCTGGATTCCCATAGATCCAGAATGATCTAGATAATTAAGAGAATGAAGAAACTAAGACTTCAGAACAACACAAATAAAATATATATATATATATATATATATATATATATATATATATATCCCAGTCTAGACACATCCCAGAGAAATTGTGGAACAGCAAAGTAAAGGAGAAAATTTTAAAGTGGTGGAAAAGTTTGGAGAGGTCATTTTCAGAGTAAGGATAGATGAGTAGCCTCTTAATTCCAACAGGAAAGGGAGAACACAATAGAATTACATCGCTCTTGAATTAGAAAGAAAAATCTCTTAATCTAGAAGTCAACTCTTGACAAAAGATCTTCTGTGAAAGAAGGCAGATAGAAATGCTTAAATAACAGATTTTACCACTAACTACCCTCCTCTGACAGGAGGGAAAATAGAGAGTTCGCCGCAAAAAGGAGGAAGGGTAAACAAAGACATTTGTAAACATGAGATGAAAACCCAGCTAATATTGATGGAATCAAAGCAAGAGCAGAAGTGGTGGATAAAGCTTTAATTTGATTTAAGTTGAATTTTAAAAATATGTGCATTCAATAGGTGAAATAAGTATAAAAATATAGTATGTAACACCCCCAAATTAGAGGAGAAAACAGTAAGGTTGAACAACACTCCACTGATGCAGCGGTGGGAGAGTGAGGAGGGGGAGGTGGGGTTTCTACTCACTGGTCCCGCTGGAAATGACAAGCATCAGCAGGCCCCTAGACATCCTGCCAGATACCACATCAGCTGATCCTTTGAACTTAGAATATGGACCAAGTAATGCCTTAGAACTGAGCTGCAAATCCATCATTGTCAATTCCAGGAAATCAGAAATAATGTGCATTACCATTCTTGAGAATTAATTGAGAAGGGACAGGGTTCACTTAGGAACAAATTTTTTGTGGGGAGAGGGGTTCGTCTTAATACAGGTGGATCTTATGTGAACCTAGGGCTGTGAGCCACTCTTTATTAGTTGCAACTTTCATATTTTCTTTGGTAAAAATACAGAGACTGATTTCCTGTAATGTAAACCATCAACATTTGTTTCAGTATGTTTCAATATTATTTTCCTTAAAGTAAATGAATACTGCCCTTCTAAGAATTTGTTTCTATCTTAGGTGTTACTATTTTAAAATGTGGATTCTTCAAATGTCAGCAAATATGTATCAGGGTCAAAGAGAATAAGAAAGTTATTTTCCACAAAAATTTTAGTCTTTAAATATAATGTGGTTCTCTTAGGAAATTCTCTAATTATCATTTAATGAATATATAATAATATATTTAGTGAAATGAACTTACTAAAATGTCCTTTCATATTTATTTGTTTTTGTAGACAGATGACATTAATTGATTAATGAAAAACTACCTTATAATTTAAGGGTCTAATCAAAGTAATTAGAGCTCTGAAAGATTCAGTTATTTGATTTGATTATTTTGATGCATTATAATGTTTTTATTTAGAGAAGTAAAAAAACATATGTGAAACTCAGAGTGAGATGAAGAATATTGAAAAGTAAAACATAGGGCGCCTGGGTGGCTCAGTGGGTTAAGCCGCTGCCTTCGGCTCAGGTCATGATCTCGGGGTCCTGGGATCGAGTCCCGCATCGGGCTCTCTGCTCAGCAGGGAGCCTGCTTCCCTCTCTCACTCTCTGCCTGCCTCTCTGCTTACTTGTGATCTCTGTCTGTCAAATAAACAAATAAAATCTTTTAAAAAAAAAAGAAAAAAAAAAAGAAAAGTGAAACATAGCTTTTAGAGATGCGAGATACTAAAATATCTTACATCTGGATATTACATTAGAATTTTCCAAACTTTCTAATATGTTGAATTATATAAAGGATGAGGATTGTTTGTGGGTAAATCTTTTTAATTAAATTAATTTTTCCTGTGTAAGCTGAATTTATCTTTTATGTTTGCCAACTTTCTTGTTTGTCCTTATAAATAATAATTGCTTTTTGATCATATTCAGTGTGAAATAATTTTATGTACACATGAAGACTTATGTTATGAAACATATGTTTCATATGTTAAGAAACATATGTTTCTTATGTTTCATATGTTTAAGACACATATCTGGTTAATTTTAAACTTAAATATCTTGTCATATGTTGTTTACCTTAGATTAAGTTCATTAATTTTAAACTCCTGATTTTCTGAAATGGATCTGTCATATTTCTGTCTTTGATGATTAAATAGACATTAACAACATCCTTTTAAAAACTCTTAATATCACAGCTTCTGTGATGTTGTGATGTCCCCACAGAGCCTTAGACTAATTTAGTGAATGAATGATTTATTTACTTATTTCTGTTATCTGGGCTGTGACATCTTTGCTTCTTCCTTGATCACTTGTTTCAGTAAAAACAAAACAAAAACAAAACAAAAAACCCTCCCAAATCCTGCCTTGTTACAATGAAAACAGGTTAAATTTTGGCCTGGCTGTATGAAATATTATTCTTTAGTTAAAGATAGATAGCATACAGCACAAAAATAGACACAGTTCAATAGAAGGGAAAATAAATCTATGTTTTTATGGTCAGTTAATCTGTGACTAAGGAGGCAAGATTACACAATGGGAAGAAGACAGTCTCTTCAGCAAATGGTATGGAAAAACTGGACAAGTTCTGGCAAAAGAATGAACTGGACCAATTTCTTACACCGTAGATGAAAATAAACTTGAAATGGATTAAAGACCTAAATGTGAAACCCAAATTCATAAAAATGGGTGAAGATATTTGTAAATGATATGTCTAATACATCCAAAGGGTTAGTATCCAAAATGTGTAGAAAACTTCTATAAATCAACACACAGAGAAAAACAAATAATCCAATTAAATGGTCAGAGGACCTAAATAGACATTTTTTGAAGAAGACATACAGATGGCCAACAGATGCGTGAAAAGATGCTCAACTTCACTAATCATCAGAGAAATGCAAATCAAAACTCTAATGAGACATCACCTCACATCTGTCAGAGTGGCTAAAATTAAAAACACAAGAAATAACAAGTGTTGATGAGGCTGTGGAGAAAAAGTACCCTTCTTGCATTGTTCGGAAAGCAAGCACAGTGTAGCCACTGTGAAAAAACAGTATGGAGTTTCCTCAGAAAGTTAAAAATAGAATTATCATATGATCTAGTAATTTCAGTACTGGGTATTCACCCAAAGAAAACAAAAACACTAATTCCAAAAGATACATGCCGGCACCTGGGTGGCTCATTTGGTAAGCAAGCGATTGCCTTCAGCTCAGGTCATGGACCTGGAGTCCCAGGATTGAGTCCTGGATCAGGCTCCCAGCTCCATGGGGAGTCTGCTTCTCCCTTTGACCTTCTCCCCTTTCATGCTCTCTTTCACTCTCTCTCTCTCTCTCTCTCTCTCTCATAAATAAATAAATAAAATTTAAAAAAAGAGATACGTGCATCCCCATGTTTATTGCAGCATCATTTACAATAGCAAAGATATGAAAGCAACCCAACGGTGCATCCACAGAAGAATGGATAAAGAAGAGGTGGTATATGGAAATGGAATATTACTCAGCCCTAAAATAGAATGAAATCTTGCCATTTGCAAACAAAATGGATGGTTCTAAAGGGCATAAATGCTAACTGAAATAAGTCAGTCAGAGAAAAAAATAAATACCATATGATTCACTCCAAAAGGAAAAAGAGACAAAAACCAGACTCTTAACTATGGAGAACAAACTCATGGTTGCCAGAGGGGAGGTGGGTGGGGGATCGGTGAAGTGCCTGGCGGGATTGACAGTGCACGTGTGATGAGCACCACTGTGCCTGGAATTGCCCAATCACTATATTGTGCACCTGAAACAATGTAACACTGTGTGTGGATTACACTTCAGTAATAATGAACGATAGGTAGTACCAGGATTTTTCTTCCTCAAAAGAAGTTCTATCTGATTAAGTTCTGCTAAGCAGTGTATTTTGTTACCATGTAAAAATAGTTTTATTCTTGCATTACTTTTTATTAGAAATGTCTTTAAGTACTTTGCTCATCAAGAATCTAGAAGAACTATTCAGCTTACACTAAATAGCAACTAAATCTTTATATTCCCTAAGCAAACACAGACACAGAGTATCAACAAGACAGACAGAGATGACTCTGTGAGTGTATGGAACAAGATGAAAACAAGGCCATTACATTACCACAGAGATGTCCAAATATCCCTTCTTTTGTCTGAAGTGAATGATGTTTGCTTGATTACTAATGACCTTGCTAGCCCCATTTTGTTCCTTCAGCATCCTAGATAAATACTATTAAAATGTGTATGTTAATAATAATATAGTAATAATTACTCACATGACACTAATTTTATATTATATAATACACATAATATATATTACATACCACTAACACATTTTTTAAAGAGTATAATACACATTAAATATATAACTATACAATTTTATTTATATAATCATGCATTTTATGTTACATAATTATATTTATAATTTATTTATATGTATTACCATAATTCTATAATATAGCACAATTTATTGCATTATTATTTCTGTTATTATGATTGTAACATTGCTTCTCATTTTTGACAGCTTTAGTCCAGGACTGGTTCCCACTTCTTTAAACCACTCTGTTTAGAATTATCCAACATAAGGCCAAATTTCCTATAAGTGCCTTTCCAAGTCCCTTTACTGAGATGCCCTAAAGGTGATCTGGATCGTGTTCACCCTTGCTGTCCCTAGATAAATAAATCTGACTTTGCTTATGCATTCATTCATGTTTTTTTTTCTAAGATTTTATTTATTTATTTGACAGACAGATCACAAGTAGGCAGAGAGAGAGAGAGGAGGAAGCAGGCTCCCTGCTGAGCAGAGAGCCCGATGCAGGACTCGATCCCAAGACCCCGAGATCATGACCTGAGCCGAAGGCAGCGGCTTAACCCACTGAGCCACTCAGGTGCCCCCATTCATGGTTTTTACTACCGGCGTGATATAACTCAGCCAGTCAGAGTCTGAAGATTTGCATTGTCTGAAGCAGGGTTTTACTTCTGTATAACATTAGGTAAGCACTTCTGGCCTGGCCATGATCTTAGAGTCCTCATCTAGCATGTTAAAATACAGTGTCTGCTGTCTCATTTCTGTTGTTTTGAGTATCAAATGAGGATATAATTTTTAATGAAATATAAAATGACACTCAAATTTTAGTTGCTAATGTTGTCATATTCCATTATCCTATTATTTAGGCAAAATTTCCTTTCTGTTCATCCATGGCCAACTGAGCTCTGGCCATTTGCACTAGCTTTCTCTGGATGAAGATACTACCTTCTGCACTGCCGTCTAGAGATAAGTCTGTTGTGTAATAGCAACATTTTATTGATTAAAGAGTTAGTGTTCAAAAGCAAGTTGCTGTGGTTTCTATAGATACCTCCATGATTTCTGTGGCTAATGTTTTTTGGTTGACTCCACTGACCCTGATTTTAAATAACTTCTATGAAGCAGAGTATAAACAGGAAGTTCTCTAGCATGTTTCCTGAATAATTTTATTCTTAACTAGTTAAAGTACCCAAACATATCCGATTTCTATAGTCATAGTTCCTAAGCAAAAGCAGGATTCCATTTCAGACCTAATAAATCAAAACTCTAGGGCTAGAATACAATAACCTGTTTTAGAAATACTCAGCTTCCTTGGCAATCCTTATATCAGATAAATTAGATTTTATTTTTTTTTAATTTATTTTTTATTTATTTTCAGCATAACAGTATTCATTATTTTTGCACCACACCCAGTGCTCCATGCAATTCGTGCCCTCTCTAATACCCACCACCTGGTACCCCAACCTCCCACCCCCTGCCACTTCAAAACCCTCAGATTGTTTTTCAGAGTCCATAGTCTCTCATGGTTCACCTCCCCTTCCAATTTCCCCCAACTCCCTTCTCCTCTCTAACTCCCCATGTCCTCCATGCTATTTGTTATGCTCTACAAATAAGTGAAACCATATGATAATTGACTCTCTCAGCTTGACTTATTTCACTCAGCATCATCTCTTCCAGTCCCGTCCATGTTGCGACAAAAGTTGGGTATTCATCCTTTCTGATGGAGGCATAATACTCCATAGCGTATATGGACCACATCTTTCTTATCCATTCGTCTGTTGAAGAGCATCTTGGTTCTTTCCACAGTTTGGGGACTGTGGCCATTGCTGCTATAAACATTGGGGTACAGATGGCCCTTCTTTTCACGACATCTGTATCACCACTCTTGTTCAACATAGTATTAGAAGTCCTAGCAACAGCAATCAGACAACAAAGAGAAATAAAAGGTATCCAAATTGACAAAGAAGAAGTAAAACTCTCTCTCTTTGTAGATGACATGATTCTTTATATAGAAAACCCAAAAGACTCCACCCCCAAACTACTAGAACTCATACAGCAATTCAGCAATGTGGCAGGATACAAAGTTAATGTACAGAAATAAGTGGCCTTCTTATACACTAACAATGAAAATACAGAAAGGGAAATTAGAGAATCGATTCTATTTACTATAGCACCAAGAACCATAAGATACCTGGGAATAAACTTAACCAAAGAGGTAAAGGATCTGTATTTGAAGAACTATAGGACACTCATGAAAGAAACTGAAGAAGACACAAAAAAGATGGAAGATCATTCCATGCTGTTGATTCGGAAGAATAAACATTGTTAAAATGTCTATACTGCCTAGAGCAATCTATACTTTTAATGCCATTCTGATCAAAATTCCACTGGTATTTTTCAAAGAGCTGGAGCAAATAATCCAAAAATTTGTATGGAATCAGAAGAGACCCCGAATCACTAAGGAAATATTGAAAAACAAAAATAAAACAGGGGGCATCACGCTACCTGATTTCAAGCTTTACTACAAAGCTGTGATCACCAAGACAGCATGGTACTGGCATAAAAACAGACGCATAGACCAGTGGAACAGAGTAGAGTGCTCAGATATGGACCCTCAACTCTATGGGCAAATAATCTTTGACAAAATGGGAAAAAATATACAGTGGAAAAAGGACAGTCTCTTCAATTAATGGTGCTGGGAAAACTGGGAAGCTATATGTAGAAGAATGAAACTCGACCATTCTCTTACACCATACACAAAGATAAACTCAAAATGGATAAAAGACCTCAACATGAGACAAGAATCCATCAGAATCCTAGAGGAGAACATAGGCAGTAATCTCTTTGATATCAGCCACAGCAACTTCTTTCAAGATATGTCTCCAAAGACAAAGGAAACAAAAGCCAAAATAAACTTTTGGGACTTCATCAAAATCAAAAGCTTCTGCACAGCAAAGGAAACAGTCAACAAAACAAAGAGGCAACCCACGGAATGGGAGAAGATTTTTGCAAATGACAGTACAGACAAAAGGTTGATATCCAGGATCTATCAAGAACTCCTCAAACTCAACACACACAAAACAGATAATCATATAAAAAAATGGGCAGAAGATTTGAACAGATACTTCTCCCATGAAGACATACAAATGGCTATCAGACATATGAAAAAATGTTCATCATCACTAGCCCTCAGGGAGATTTAAATTAAAACCACATTGAGATATCACCTTACACCAGTTAGAATGGCCAAAATTAGCAAGACAGGAAACAACATGTGTTGGAGAGGAAGTGGAGAAAGGGGAACCCTCTTCCACTGTTGGTGGGAATGCAAGTTGGTGCAGCCTCTTTGGAGAACAGTGTGGAGATTCCTCAAGAAATTAAAAATAGAGCTTCCCTATGACCCTGCAATTGCACTACTGGGTATTTACCCCAAAGATAAATTAGATTTTAAGCCAAAGACTATAATAAGAGATGAGGAAGGACACTATATCATACTTAAAGGGTCTATCCAACAAGAAGACATAACAATTGTAAATATCTATACACCTAACATGGGAGAAGCCAATGACATAAACCAATTAATGAGAAAATAAAGAAACACATTGACAATAATACAATAATAGTAGGGTATTTTAACACCTCTCTCACTGAAATAGATCATCCAAGCAAAAGATCAACAAGGAAATAAAGGCCTTAAAAGACACACTGGACCAGATGGACATCACAGATATATTCAGAACATTCCACCTCAAAGCAACAGAATACACATTCTTCTCTAGTGCACATGCAACATTCTCCAAAATAGAGTACATCCTGAGTCACAAATCAGGTCTCAACTGGTACCAAAAGATTGGGATCATTCTCTGTATATGTTCAGACCACAATGCTCTGAAGCTAGAATTCAATCACAAAAGGAAAGTTGGAAAGAACTCAAATAAATTGAGGCTACAGAGCATCCTACTAAAGAATGAATGGGTCAACAAGGAAATTAAAGAAGAATTGAAAAAATGCATGGAAACAAATGAAAATGAAAACACAACTGTTCAAAATTCATGGGACACAGCAAAGGCAGTCCTGAGAGAAAAGTATATAGTGATACAAGCCTCTCTCAAGAAACAAGAAAGGTCTCAATTACACAGCCTAACCCTACACCTAAAGGAGCTGGAGAAAGAACAGCAAAGAAAGCTAAACCCCATAGGAGAGGAGAAATAATAAAGATCAGAGCAGAAATCAACGAAACAGAAACCAAAAGAACAGTAGAACAAATCAAGAAAACTAGGAGCTGGTTCTTTGAAAGAATTAATAAGACTGATTAAACTCTGGCCAGACTTATCAAAAAGAAAAGAGAAAGGACCCAAATAAATAAAATCATGAATGAAAGAGGAGCGATCACAACCAACACCAAAGAAATACAAACAATCATAAGAACATATTATGAGCAACTATACGCCAAGAAATTTGACAATTTGGAAGAAATGGATGCATTACTAGAGACATAAAACTACCAAAACTGAACCAGGAATAAATAGAAAACCTGAACAGACCCATAACCAGTAAGAAGATTGAAGCAGTCATCAAAAATCTCCCAACAAACAAGAGCCCAGAGCCAGATGGCTTCCCAGGGGAATTCTACCAAACATTTAAAGAAAATTAATACCTATTCTCCTGAAACTGTCCCAAAAAATAGAAATGGAAAGAAAACTTCTGAACTCATTTTATGGGGCCAGCATTACCTTGATCCCAAAACCAGACAAAGACCCCATCAAAAACGAGAATTACAGACCAATATCCTTAATGAACACAAATGTGATAATTCTCACTGAAATACTAGCAAATAGGATCCAACGGGACATTAAAAAGGTTATTCACCATGACCAAGTAGGATTTATTCCTGGGCTGCAACGTTGGTTCAACATCTGCAAATCAATCAATGTGATACAATACTTTAATAAAAGAAAGAACAAGAACCATATGATACTCTCAATAGATGTTGAAAAAGCATTTGACAAAGTACAGCATCCTTTCTTGATCAAAACTCTTCAAAGTGTAGGGATAGAGGATACATTCCTCAATATCATCAAAACCATCTATGAAAAACCCACAAAGAATATCATTCTCAATGGGGAAAAACTGAAAGTTTTCCTCTAAGGTCAGGAACACAGCAGGGATGTCCACTATCACCACTGCTATTCAACATAGTACTAGAAGTCCTAGCCTCAGCAATCAGACAACAAAAAGAAATTAAAGGTATCTGAATCAGCAAAGTAGAAGTCAAACTCTCACTCTTTGCAGGTGATATGACACTTTATGTGGAAAACCCAAAAGACTCCATGCTGAAACTGTTAGAACTTGTACAGGAATTCAGTAAAGTGTCAGGATTTAAAATCAATGCACAGAAATCAATTGCATTTCTATATACCAACAGCAAGACAGAAGAAAGAGAAATTAAGGAATTGATCCCATTTACAACTGCACCCAGAACCATAGGATACCTAGGAATAAACTTAACCAAAGAGGCAAAGAATCTGTACTCAAAACTATAAACTACTCATGAAAGAAATTGAGGAAGACACAAAGAAATGAAAAAAAATTCCATGCTCATGGATGGCACAACAAATATTGTGAAAACATCTATGCTACCTAAAGCAATCTACACATTTAATGAAATCCCTATCAAAATACCATCATTTTTTCCCCCAAAGATGTGGAACAAATAATCCTAAAATTTATATGGAAGCAGGAAAGACCCCAAATTGCTAGAGGAATGTTGATAAAGAAAACCAAAGTTGGTGGCATCACAATTCCAGACTTCAAGCTCCATTACAAAGTGTAATCATCAAGAGAGTATGGTACCGGCACAAAAACAGACACAAAAATCAATAGAGCAGAATAAAGAGCTCAGAAATAGGCCCTCAGCTCTATGGTCAACTAATCTTCGACAAAGCAGGAAAGAATGTCCAAAGGAAAAAAGGCAGTCTCTTCAACAAATGATGTTGGGAAAATTGGACAGCCACATGCAGAAGCATGAAACTGGACCATTTCCTTTCACCACATACAAAAGTAGACTCCAAATGGATGAAAGACCTCAGTGTGAGACAAGGATCCATAAATATCCTAGAGGAGAACACAGGCAGCAACCTCTTTGACAGCTGCAACAGCTTCTTCCTAGAAACATTGCCAACAGCAAGGGAAGCAAGGGCAAAAATGAACTATTGGGACTTTATCAAGATCAAAAGCTTTTGCACAGCAAAGGAAACAGTCAACAAAACCAAAAGACAACCGACAGAATGGGAGAAGATATTCGCAAATGACCTATCAGATAAAAGGCTAGTATCCAAAATCTATAAAGACCTTATGAAACTCAACACCCAAAGAACAAATAATCCAATCAAGAAATGGGCAGAAGACATGAACAGACATTTCTGCAAAGAAGACTTCCATATGGCCAATAGACAGATGAAAAAGCGTTCACAATCACTTAGCATCAGGGAAATACAAATCAAAACCACCATGAGATACCACCTCACACCAGTCAGAATGGCTAAAACTAACAGGTCAGGAAAGGACAGATGTTGGTGAGGATGCAGAGACAGGGGAACCCTCCTACACTGCTGGTGGGAATGCAAGATGGTGCAGTCACTCTGGAAAACAGCATGGATGTTCCTCAAAAAGTTGAAAATAGAGCTATCCTAAGACCCAGCAATCTCACTACTGGGTATTTACCCAGAGCTAGAAATGTAGTGAGCCAAAGGGGCATGTGCACCCGAATTGTTATAGCAGCAATGTCCACAATAGCCAAACCAGGGAAAGAACCTAGATGTCCATCAACAGATGAATGAATAAAGAAAATGTGGTATATATACACAATGGGATACTATGCAGCCATCAAAAGAAATGAAATCTTGCCATTTGCAATGATGTGGGTGAAAGTAGAGGGTATTATGCTCAGCAAATTAAGTCAATCAAAGAAAGACAATCATCATATGCTCTCCCTGATATGAGGAATTTGAGAGGCAGGACAGGGGTTTGGGGGGTAGGGAAGGAAAAAATGAAACAAGATGGGATCAGGAGGGAGACAAACCACAAGAGACTTTTAATCTCACAAAAACTGAGGGTTGCTGGGTGAGTGGGTTATGGAGAGGGTGGCTGAGTTATGGACATTGGGGAGGGTATGTGATAGGGTGAGTGCTGTGAAATGAGTAAGCCTGACGATTCACAGACCTGTACCCCTGGGGCAAATAATACATTATATATTAATAAAAATAATTAATAAAAAAAGAAATACCCCAGCTTCTTAACTACACTAAAGAGATAGGTTTTGGTTGAAGGTACAGACAGCTATGCTCTCGACAAATTTTATTTGCATCTTAAAATCTAAAGAGTTTCACCGGTGGCATAAAACCTTACCTTTTAAATCAGAGGAGGAAAAAGAAATCATTAATTAAAACCATTAACAAATAACCTAAACATTTGTTTTAAAATTTCCAAGAATACTATAGTATTTCATTTTATTTATTTATTTTATTTAAATTCAAGTTAGTTCACATATAGTGTAGTACTGGTTTCAGGAGTAGAATACAATGATTCATCACCTGCATTCAACAACCAGTGCTCATCACCAGTGCCCTCCTGAACGCCCATCGCCCATCTAGCCCATTCCCCCCACCACCTCCTTCCAGCAACCCTCAGTTTGTTCTCCTCAGCTAAGTGTCTCTTATGGTTTGGTTTCTACCTCTCTGTTTTTATCTTATTTTATCTTTCCCTATGTTGATCTGTTTTGTTTCTTAAATTACACATAGGAGCGAAATCATATGGCATTTGTCTTTCTCTGACTGTCTTATCTCACCTACTGTAACACACTCAAGTTCTATTCAGGTGCTTGCCAAAATACCATAGTATTTCAAAGGAAAAAGGTCACGAGGAAAAGTGAGACATTTATTTACTCCAGAAAAAAAGGTGATGTAAGAAATTATTCAGTAGTAATTTATGATGTTGGTAATAGATTGATTTCAAAATGGCCCGGGTCCCCTAACACTCTTTGCATCCTTCTACTTAGTACATTTTTTTGCTCCCCCCAAAAAAGTATTATAAAAAATCTTTTAGTTGTAATTTTTAACATGTATGATGTGTGCTAGACTGATGGCCAAAGTTTTCTGATTCTCCAACTCACCCTCATTTCTGAACTAAGGTATCAAGAAGCTTTTCATGTTTCTGCTGCCGCAGGGATCTTTGCCAACAATGAGGAGCTAGAGAATGAGGGTCCAGACTCAGGAGAAGTGGGGTCATCCTTGCTTATCCCTCCCCCAGCTGACCTGCAAACACATGGAAAAGCCTACCGAACGCCCAAAGATTTAGCCCGATCTACAATGGCTAGCTGACCTCCAGACTCCTGAGTTAGGATTATGCTTATGGCTGAATATCACTGAGTTTTCAGACAGTTTATTACACAGCAATACCTAATTAACACGTTTATATTAAAATTTAGAAGTCCTTTCATGTATAATCAAGATAGCTCATTAGAACAATGTTTGGCATTAAAATTAAGAGTTTGGCTTATATACAAAATAACCCTCAGCATATAAATAAAGCAATATTGTTGGGCCCTCAGAGAAGAAAAGTAAATAACAGATAAGTAGTAAATACATAGCTGAGGATGAGTTTTCACCAGACATTCTCAATCAGCCCTACTATGATTTATACCAGTTTAAAAATTGTTATCATCCACAAAGAACAGGAATCAGAAAGCTTTTTCTGTAATAGGCCAGATGGGAAATATTTTAGATTTTTGGGCATACAGTCTTTATCACAACTACTCCAGCCTGTCATTGTAGCACAAAAGCAGTCATAGACAAACATTAGTGAATGGGTATGGATGTGTTGCAATAAAAATTAATTTACCAAAACAAGAGCAGGTATGACATCGGAGTTAATCCCTTTTTTTACTGCTCTTAGTTAGGAAATCTATGTGTAGTAAAATTGTTGAGACCATCTGAGGACTTGGCAAATAATTCAGAACCTTGGGAATCACTGTGTGTGAACCTTTCAGAATTTAAATATTCTTTTGCGGCTTAGGATGCATGTTTTCTAGATTTTTCCCTAGTACAGTCTTGTTTTACTTTTCTGTTTCTTTAACATTTTAATTTATCTTAAATCCGGTTTACTATTGTAATTGCACAATACATTTATTATCTAGTGGACAAAAGAATAGTTATTTACCAATATTTCTGTGTTCATGCCTGAGCTAATTTAGTAACAAGCAAAGTAGATCTTTTATAAAATTTTATTTTTTCATCCTGTAATTACCCAAATGAGTTATTTTCATGGTTATTGCCACTTCAGCATTAAATATTGACCCAAATGTTGATCTCTCATATATTTAAATTAAAAAAAATATATTGTGACAGTGGATTGGAACACATAAGTATTTTTATGAATGTCAATTATTATATTTTCTCATTTGAAAATATTGTCATCATTAAGAAAATAAAAAACCAAAATTAATATATTTTCCTTTCCCCTAGCCATTTGGACTCTATTAGCCTATCTTGTAACTCAGAAAACAGTTTTCTAAAAGCTTTGCATTCTGATTTAGTAAGTCACAAGTAAAAGGAGTTTTCTGAAAGTCTGAATAACAGCAGCCTCTTAAAAGCTGTGCATTTTGGAGTATACCATGATAAAATAGTTTGGTTTTTAATGATATCAGCATTATCTAGTCAAAAATTTCCATTGCCGCACAACAATCTGAATTATAGATAATACCTTCCTTTTCTATTCTGGAAGCTAGTCCTCCTAGAAATTGGACTCACTCTTACTCCTTATTATAGCAAGTAGAAATTGCACTTATTGTATTAAATTCCTTTTTTTTTTTTTTTTTTCTTCTAGGGAACTTGGAAGTCCCACCAAGATCAGCCACATGGAATTCACCTAGCAGACAAGACTAAACACTCGTTGGGTGCAGACAGCAGTATGTACAATTTCAGCTCTGTTGGTCAGAGTGATACCTGGCTGGATCAATCAGTTTATTCAAGGCCTTCCCTTCCCTGTTTTGTAGGCTCACAGTCTTGGCAGTTCCCCGGAGAAATCTGAAACCGCCCAGTGCCCTGAAGGCAAGGAGACAGGGAAGGCAGGGGAGGCCGCTCCAGACTGGAGGCGGCAGCGGGACAGGCGAGGGCAGGTGCTCACGAGGCCCGCGTCGGGGGGCGGTCAGACACGTCCATCTCTGCAGCCACCAGCCCGAAGCTTGGAAGTGGACGCAGAAGCTTTCACGGTTCAGTCCTCGGCGCGCTGTTGGGGAAGGTCGCTGAGGGCACGCAACCACCCCACAAGCTGTGAGCCGGACCCGGCCCTGGAGGCTCCTGGCCCCACTGCCATCCCGGGAGCGTGGGTCCCGCGGGCCTTTCCCGCTCAGAGGCTGCTCCGGGAACAGGGCCTGGAGGGTAGGGACCTGGTGTTGAGAACACCCGCCTGGTAAACGTGTGGCGCCCAGTAAAGCCTTTCCATCAGCTTTTAGGGTTTGGCGGGCAGGCGCGTGGGTCTGGCTGTGCTGCCGCCGCCCGAGGCACGCTCGTTGGTCGGTTTCCTTTGCCTCTTAAAACCGCGCCTGCCGCCCCGGAGCGGCCTCTGTCCTCCCGCCTCTCCCTCCCGCTGCCTGGGGAAGGTCCCCCCAGCAGGCTCGGCACAGACTTCGCGATCAGCACCCACCGGAGGGGCTCAACCCCACGCGATCTCCTAGGCTGCGTCCTGGAAAGCGGGTCCCACGGGGCAGCAGCGCGCAAGGGTATATTCCAAGGACGGGGAGCGGGCGAGGAGCCCCCGGACTGCCCAGCCCCAGCTCCTAGGTCGGCCGGTGGTCACGGCCTCTCCATGACCTGCTCCAACGCGCATCATCACGCTTCCGCCCTCTGCTCCTTTTTCCTTCCTTCACCTCCCGAAGGAGATGCCCGACCTTCCGTCTTCATCTGGGCATGGCCTTGGGAGGAATTCGCTCACCAGGCAACATCGGTAAGTCTTATCCCTCCGACGATCCTTCTACCAACCCTGGTGGCGTTGCTCCAAGATATCAAAAGAAAATGTAATTTCCAACATTTTGGATTGTTTTAAATTGATTAAACTTTATTTGGATACTTTCTAAGGGAGCTTAAAATCTATGAAGAGAGAAAACCAAAGTAATTAGTCCCAAAGCAATGTTACGCTTATTTTTTCCTTGTCTATATAAAAACATAGTAAATTATGAATAAGACTGTAAATTCATTGTGGTATATGAGTTACTTAAAATACGCTTAAAATGACTATACTAAAGCTAACGGTATATATTTTTTAAAGATTCTATTTATTGGGGCGCCTGGGTGGCTCAGTCATTAAGTGGCTGCCTTCCGCTCAAGTCATGATCCCAGAGTCTTGGGATCCAGCCCCGCATCGGGCTCCCCGCTCGTCAAGAAGCCTGCTTCTCCCTCTCCCACTCTCCCTGCTGGTGTTCCCTCTCTGGCTGTCTCTTTTTGCCAAATAAATACATAAAATCTTAAAAAAATATATATATATATTATTTATTTGAGAGAGAGAGAGTGAGCACAAATGGGGGGGGGAGGAACAGGCTGAGAGGAAGAAGGGGGGCTCTATCTATAGGACCCCGAGATCATGACCTGACCTGAAGGCAGACCCTTACATGATTGAGCCATCCAGGTGTTCCCTGCTAATGCTATGTTTTATTGCATATGTATTTATATATTTTAAGAATGTGCATGTGTATGTGTGTGTGTGTTCTTAAACAGCACAGCAAATATCAGTGTGTCCTGCCCAGAAAACAGATGTTCTCAGCAGAAAACTTTCATTTCCTGAGAATTTGTTAACTTACTGTGCTTTTGATGTTAATTTTACCACATTCTTGAATTGCTTTTAACAAAGTTTCTGACTTCTATGAGAAATAGAATTCATAATGGTTGGTTTTCTTCATTTGAAGAGTATTGTATAACAGATTCATAGTATAAACAAGACGGCAGCTGTTTCTTGTCCTCAGGTACCTAGGGCTTATTCTCATTGGTTGATGTAATAGTAAGTCTTCTTTGAAAAATTTTTTTGATATTACCTTCTAAAATCAAGCCCCAAATTAAAAGTAGCTGTGGGGAGCGCCAGAGGCTCACTTTAGTAATTTGAACTGTGAGGAATGGCATGTGAGAGGAAAGATAAATAAAATAAATAGGTCTGAAAAGCTTTTATATTTTCTATTTTTTTTATTTTTTAAAAGTTTTTACTTATGTATTTGAGAGAGAGAGAGAGAGAGAGCGCACGAGCAAGGGGAGAGGCCGAGGGAGAAGGAGAAGCAGACTCCCTGCTCAGTGGGGACCTCAACTCAGGGCTAGATCCCAGGAGCCCGAGATCAGGAACAGAGCTGAAATCAGATGCTTAACCAACTGAGCCACTTAGGCGACGCTTTCTATTTTTAATTAGCTCAATAAGGCAGTGAAAAATACTTTTATCAAGACCATAATCTTAATAAAAGTATGTGTCATATATATTATGTTTGCAATTGATAAAAATATATTCTAATTACGAGTCATGTGGAAACGCCAGCACAGTATTTGTTAACAAACTGATTTTAAAGAAAATTTTGTTTCTAGGAATAAAATATGATTGTTGATGTTGAAAGTCTTAGCACACATTTCACTGGTTAGGTTCCATAGTCCTTGAGATTTGCAAATGTCCTCGCTGGTCATGATGTCTTCTTGACCCTGAGAGTAACCATTAACTGAGTCCCTGTGATATAGTTGGATTTAGTTGTATTTCCTGCCCACTAAGGAATCTGTCTTTCTCCATTCTGATCTTGTAGCCTCTCTCAGTACATTATCAGCTTTATTCTCTTGTTATTGCTTAAAAGCTGCTGCTACAAGTTGCAAAGCAAAAGCTTAATCTCCTGGGAGAAATAACAAATAAGACCAGTTTCTCAGAATGTTGGCAGAAAGGGTCGCAGCCCGTATTCTGGACAGGTGATACAGGAAGTAGGACCAGAGGCTCAGGTTCTCAGCACCAGATGGAAATGCCCCTGGAGTAAACACCTCCCATATGGGGACTGATTCGGGATTTCCAGGTTTATTGCTGAAGTGGATGGTTTCAGGAGGTGAACGGCTGACTCAACGTTACAGGAACAAGAGTGAATTATATAGGTCTGGATGGAACTGGAGGAAAGTTTAGCTGTATTTATTTGCTTTGAAATGTCGTTGATACTATTTAATGTTCTTCGTTCTGGTGGGACTGTGAGAAAACCTTTCTTTTTAATCTAGCTATGAATTTAAAAGGACTTATTTGAGAAAACTGGAATGATACAACTTTTGAGGGATGGCTTCTAACTGATCTCTCAGAATTCATGAAAAAAATATTTAATGGAAATCACGGATGTATTATAAGTAAGGAAAACAAGAATAATTAAAGAAGGTGATTCTTTTGAAAATATGACATGATCATTCTTGTTTGAAAAACAATTTAAGTGATTTTTGAGTTCTATAATTTTATGCAAAAAATTAGTAGGATAATGTAAACAGATATCAAATTTTCAATCATGGCCATACCAGAGATGTAATAATTCAAGGAAAATGCCGTTTGTTTAGATACAATATTCCAAAATTGAAAAATAAAGGCTGTGTTTTGTATACAGAGATGAGGTCTCCAAACCCTTCCTTTTCAGAGGGTCTGTTGCTACTCTGGGGCTTACAATACCCAGCCTTGCTGGTAATATGGAATGTTCTATCTTGGCAGGTGCGTTTGTGAATTTGGAGATCCTGGTTTCCAGGCTTGGAGTGAATGACAAGCAAAGAAAATGAAGGTACATTTTACATGAGGAATACGCTGAGTAAATAACTTTAAATAACTTTAAAAAGCACCTCACTAAAACTTATTTAGTATTTTCTAGTTTTAAACCCTGCCACAGGATGTCATTATATATTAATCACCATCAGTTGTCCCTTTATGAATAATAAAGGAAAAACAGAAAAGATTATCAAACTGGTGTTTCTGAGTAAGAAAAATCATTATTTCAGTCAGTCCGAGAAAGACAATTATCATATGATCTCACTGATACGATGAATTTGAGAAACAAGGCAGAGGATCATAGGGAAAGGAGGGAAGAATGTAAGAAGACAAAACCAGAGACGGAGACAAACCATAAGAGACTCTTAATCTCAGGAAACAAATTGAGGGTTGCTGGTGGGTAGGGGGGTAGGGAGAGGGGGGTTGGATGGTGGACATTGGGGAGGGTATGTGCTGTGGTGAGTGCTGTGAAGTGTGTAAACCTGGTGATTCACAGCCTGTGCCCCTGAAACAAATAATACATTAGATGTTAATTTTTAAAAAAAAGAAAAGAAAAGAAAAATCATTATTTTATCAATTCCATGCTTTCCTGGATGGCTCCAACAAGGTGCTGGGATTATAAATCTACTCTCTTGCCCTTAGCCTTATCATACATTTACATTTCGGTGGGAGGACAATAAAAAGTAGGCCAAAAAGAGTTTACATGCCTCACAATCTGATCAAAGCTATCACTACAAGAACTTCTTGAAGGCCAGGAAAATTAGAGCATTCCCAAAGCCCTGAATTCTGAGATTGGCCTTCTAAGACAGAAAGAAGCACCTTACACTTAAACTGACTGAAGTTTATCCAGATGAAGTAATTGCTGAGTATACAATAGTCTGAACTGTACAAACTGCTTTACCTCTTTCTTTGAGAGCCAGGTGTCTCCAATGTTGTATTCCCTTGCCTGTGTTTTTCTATTATTAGAAAACTTTCACTCAGTGCTCCCAAGTTGTCTACAATTTTTTTCTCAAAAAATATGAAATATTCCATCACATGCCAGATAGTAGAAATTGACAAATACCTGAGACAGATCAGAAAATTTTCAAATTTAGGAAAAATTTTCCAACCTGCAAAAATCCTATGCCTATGTAAGGATTCATTTACAACCATACTTTATGCCTGTTAGAGGCTCACTTGGTGGAATAAGGTAAATTGGACATGGTTTCTATTCCCATGTTCTTCAATGAAGAAGGTAAAGGAAGAAAATCCTGTTTTATCAAGCAGGAAATTCTAAGGGAAACTACATTTCCTTTTATATTCAAGGAGGTGAGCTGATGTCTTTATCTTCATATCTGATAACAAATAGCACTGATTTACTTTTAAATGAATGAACATTGTCTAACAATGCACTCACATATGAAATTCATTACATTTTTGTTAATTCAGCAAAGTTTTCCTAAGTGTTAATTATGTGCCCAGCACTGTCCGGCAGATCATGGTAAATCAGTGAGCCAAACACAAACCCCCACTCTTGCAGAGCTTGAATTTTAGCAGCTGGGAGTGAACAGAATCAACAAGCAAAGAACAATAATTTTATTTTACTTTTTATTTTATTTTATTTTTTAAAAGATTTTATTTATTTATTTGACAGAGTGAGATCACAAGTAGGCAGAGAGGCAGGCAGAGAGAGAGAGAGGAGGAAGCAGGCTCCCTGCTGAGCAGAGAGCCTGATGCGGGACTCGATCCCAGGACCCTGAGATCATGACCTGAGCCGAAGGCAGCGGCTTAACCCACTGAGCCACCCAGGCGCCCAAGAACAATAATTTTAATACGTAATTATAGTATAATTATAACTGATCGTATAAAATATAATATTATTTAATATAAATATAAATATATAAATACAAATAATATAAATATAATTAATATAATAATATTATCTAGTAAGTACCATAATAATTAATAATTTTGTAGTAAGTAAATACACAGTTGGGTGTGTTATTCAGGGAGAGGATATTGAGAAAGGGAAAGTGGAACAACAGGTGGGATGTGAGTGCAGTGGGCACTGAAGGGTGAATGTGACACTTGAATCTGGTGAACTGGGTATGCCTCATGACGAAAGTCATATTCAAACAAAAATTTGAAGGAGCAAAGGACTTTAACTGCATGAGTACCTGGGTGCAGAATATTTTTTTAAAATTAAAAAAAAATTTTTATAAACATATAATATATTTTTATCCCCAGGGGTACAGGTCTGTGAATCGCCAGGTTTACACACTTCACAGCACTCACCATAGCACATACCCTCCCCAGTGTCCATAACCCAGCCACCCTCCCCTCAGCAACCCTCAATTTGTTTTGTGAGATTAAGAGTCTCTGATTGTTTGTCTCCCTCCCGATCCCATTTTGTTTCATTTATTCTTTTCCTGCCCTCCCCCCCCCCATGTTGCATCTCCACTTCCTCATATCAGGGAGATCATATGATAGTTGTCTTTCTCCAATTGACTTATTTCACTCAGCATAATACCCTCTATTCCATCCTAGTCATTGCAAATGGCAAGATTTAATTTCTTCTGATGGCTGCATAGTATTCCATTGTATATATCTACCACATCTTCTTTATCCATTCATCTGTTGATGGACATCTAGGTTCTTTCCATAGTTTGGCTTTTGTGGACATTGTTGCTATAAGCATTCAGGTGCACGTGCCCCTTAGGATCACTACATTTGTATCTTTAGGGTAAATACCCAGTAGTGCAATTGCTGGGTCGTAGGGTAGTTCTATTTTCAACTTTTTGAGGAACCTCCATGCTGTTTTCCAGAGTGGTTTGGATGCACAATATTTTAAGCAAAAAACGGGAACTAGTCCTAAATTAGGAATACAATAGGAGTTTTCAGTGAACAGCCAGACCACCAGTGGATGGAGACAGCTTGCTAAGAGGGAGGTCAGAGACACACTTACAAAGCAGGCTTGTACCCTGAGAGAGAGGAGGGTCCCTTTCACTGGCAACTCAAAGGGAGCATTCTGCTGTAGGGAGGTAAAGGAAGAGGAGAGAGAACTTTTACAATACAATTACAGAAATCCAGGTGGTGATTCATGTGGCATGAATCATGGTGGTAACATTGGATGTAGGAAAAGAAATATACATAGTATATAATATTATAATATGTATTTATATATTAGATATAGTTACATATATATAATTTGAAATTTAGTAACATATACTTTTAAAAATGACATATGAAACATTTGTAATAATCTACCATAGACATCCCATGTACAAAAACACACACTCTGAACAACACACAGTCTTCAAGAAAACCCCCCGAAAACCAATATTCAGGCAAGCTTGGGTTGAAGAGGATGCAAAGTACAAAACTAGAGATTTTTTTCTAAGTAAGTAGTGGAATAACACCTCCCAAATCCATGAAGCATAGTTAAAACACTCTCAAGAAAAGTTAGAGCATCAGATGGTTATATCAATAAAATTACTGAATAACACACTAAGATCAAAGTGTCAGTAAATGAGTACTGAAGTAAATAAACAATAAATCAGGTTAAAGGAATTAATAAAAGTAAAACAATTTCTTTCATCTTGAACGAGATAGAATCGACAAAACCGTAAGGTATTTAGTGTACACCTACATATTTTGAAAAGCTTCCCCTCACCTCCCCATCTGGAGAGCTAATTAACATACCAGTCACCTCACATTATTTAGAACATTATGTTCTGTTCTACCCTCCTAGCAAATTTCCATCACTTAACGAAGTTGAAAATAGGAAAAACAGTAGAGCTAATAAACCCATAAACTAGTTGTTTGAAGAAAATCAACCAGATAGACAAAATAACAGTTAAGAAAATTTAAAATTCAAATCCCAGAAAGAAATAAGCTACTTCTGTAGGAGAAAAAAAAAAAAAAAAAAGAAAGACGTTAATGCATAATAGGCAGTAGTTATGGAACTCACCCATAAAAATTTCCATAATCGGAGGGGGGAAGGTCCAGATCCAGACAAATTTATAAAGCAAATCTAGCAAAGAGTAAATAATTATAATGCAATGTAAATTGTCCCAGAGTAAAGAACTAAGAAGGAAAATACCTAAATTTGATTTATGAAACTAGAGTAACTTGGATCCTTAATCCCCCCCCCCCCCAAATTGCACTGAACGGAAAAGCTACAAGCTGATCTTAATTATAAATATTAATGCAGAAATCTTATGTAAAAACACAAGCAAACAGTTCACTTAAAATAGAAGACATCGGGACCAGGAAGAATTTACTCCAAGAATACAAGGGTGGTTTCAGTATTAGGAAATCTAAAAGTATAATCTACTGTGTTGTTAGATCATGAGGAGGAAAATACAGGATCACCTCCACTGATGCAGAAAAAACAAGAGGCAGAATCCAACAGCCTTCATGATTAAAAACAAAGAACAAAGAACAACACATCTTAATAACAGAGAAAATCAGAGTTACTTCCTTACTACAAAGTATAAGTATAGAGGCCAAAGGCTGAGAATGAATTTGTTAAATAGTTACTATATGTAGCTAGCTAAGGAGATAATTTGTAGCTAATACTGGAGCTTAGGGTGTGCATATAAAGAAATGAAGTTAGTTAAGTAGTCTGGGGAAGAGGGTTTGCCTGAAATGTTGAGAATATTTTGTTTTATGTTGGTATCAGGAAATCTGAAAGATCAGTTGTGGATTTTGGGAGGATCGCTGTGTTCCCTAGGTGTGGGCGAAGATCAGTAGGCAAGGAGGTAGGGAGTCTGGCTGCTACAGTAATGTGGCTGCAGACAGTAGGGATCCGGGTCAGCAGTGTGTGGACAGAATTCCTGAGCACGGAGTAGGACCTTCATAAATACTTAATTCACAAACATAAAATATAACCCAAATAAAACCTACTGGTCTGATTCTATTTAAAAATCTTTGAAGATCTCACAATAACTTGGGGTCAATGTTGCTGATTAATAGAGTGTTAAGTGATAGGGAGTTTAGTTCATGACCTGTGTCTTTTCTGTTATTGGGTCTGGGATGTGGTTTCCTTTTTTGTGGATTTTGTTTTCTTGTTTTTTCTTTTAAATATTTATTTGAGAGAGAGAGAGAGAGAGAGAGAGAACGGTGGAAGGGCAGAGAGAGAGGGAGAGAGAAAAAGCCTCAGGCAGACTCCCTGCTGAGCACCGAGTCCAAAAGGAGGCTTGATCCCAGGACCCTGAGATCATGACCTGAGCTGAAATCAAGAGTCTGATGCTTAACCGACTGAGCCAGCCAGGGGCCCCTCTTTTCTTACTTTTAAAATAATATTTAGACTGTTTTGATTTTGTATTTGTATAATTTAAGTAGGTGCAGAAATAACATGGGAAATAAGCTTATTTAAAAAACAAAGCTAATTGCACTTAGATAATGCAAAAAAACAAAATTTGTAACATGTGAGAAAAACTTTTCAGGGCACAGACTGTGTGACATGATTTTTCTCTAGCATCTGTACGGTGTTATTTTCCACATCCTGTATTTAATGACATGAACGAAAGGAATCACATATGCAGCTTCACATATGTACACTTCAAGTCGTCCTTACAAGAGTTAACATTTGGTCACCCCTACTAATAAATTCTCTTATTTTTCTTTGATTTTGGGCAATGTACATAATTTCAGCTTCAACTTTCTCATCTCAGTAGTTTCTATTACCACCACAATATTTAAAGAATGCTATCTGTTCGAGATAAATACAAGGAAGTAGGATAAGACTTGTTAAATGATGAGCTGCATTGTAGAATTTTACGTGGGAAACCATTGCTTATATAGAAGTGAAGCAGCTTTGAAAGACTTAAACAATTTTCCCAGGCACAGATTAAGTGAATTCCAATCCTTTGCTTCACATCCCGTGGAAGGGTTCCAAAAAAAAGGAAAAGAAAGATTGATTAATTTTAAATTAAAATTACTTTAAATTATGATTGATAGTATTTTCAAGTGAATATTACTGATTCTCATTTTTAAAATTATCTGTGTAATGTTGGGCTCCAAAAATTAACTGATTATTTTTATGTTAATTTATTTTGAATGTTTGGGAATTGTCACTACTGAATTATATTTCATGTGTAAAGGGTTATTTCCTTATTATCGTCCCTTCTTGGTTAATTAAAGAAATAAATTTGTGCATTCTGTCAAAATGTAGAGATCATTTAGTTCATCCAGCTCATGTTTGTAGAGGAAAGGAACGTTCTGGGAGAGGGTAGGTGGCTGTCACCTTGAAGTTTCCGGCTGACTGAGTCAGAGTGGAGGACAGAATTGAGAAGACAGCCAGGGTCTCTGCATTCCTGAAGGAGGCTCTTACTTCTTTCTTTCTTATTTAGCCATCCATTTAAAAGACCCTTGGTGCTTCCTCTGAGATTTTAGAAGTTGAACATGTCTGTGAAAGTAGTCTGAAATAGTGCAAATATGAATTATTTTAAAATTAATAGCCTTGAGTTAGCAAAGGCTAATTTTGACACAGGTTGGACATTCAGAAATACACTTGGAAACATAATTTTATTGTTTTTCAATATGACTTTAGTGGTTGGTCTTGTTTTAATGGAGAAATATTTCATAATTTGCACATTGAATTACAGGCCTAAGTAGTTTTTCTTGGCCAGTATTAATATGAAATTGTATGTGAACCCAAAATTTTTAAAAAGATTATTTATTTATTTATTTGACAGACAGAGATCACAAGTAGGCCAAGAGGCAGGCAGAGAGGGGGGCGGTAAGTAGGCTCCCAGAGAGCCTGATGTGGGGCTCGACCCCACAACCCTAAGATTGTGACCTGAGCTGGAGGCAGAGGCTTTAACCCACTGAGCCACCCAGGTACCCATTGAACACAAATTTTTAAGGAGCGTGAAAATTTGGTATCCCAAATATAAATAATACCTTTTAGTGAACACTTAAAATTTGGTTTAGAATATACAGTCTCATTTAACCTTGAAATTTTCCTACAAAAATGGCTAAGCTTCGTTTTTAAGACAAAGCAACTGAAAGCAGAGTAATTGTGTAAATTTGCCAGATAATATCATCTAGTAGTGATAAGCCTAGATTTCAGTGCCCTTGTTCAAGTAGACTCTGTCTTTCTAAATAAAGTAAAAATGTTAAATCAAAGAAAATTCAATTAGTAAATTAGATTATTTTTCAAATGTAGATATTCTAGATTTTCTAACCAAAGGAATTAGCAGGGGCAGTTCTTCTTAAGGGAAATAAGGAGATGATGATAGGAAAAAATTGTAATTCTATTTTCCAGACCATTGTCCTAAAAATCTGAAAACAGTTTACTTTGATAGTATGAAAATTTGTATCCTCAAATTTTCAACTTAGTTTCCTACAGAGTTTGAGATGTGATTGCCATTCTTATTCTCCCAAAGCTTTGCATCATTTTACTACATCAGAAGTTGAGAAATCATCAATATTAATATGAGAATATTATTATGTCCAATAAGCTCTAGGAGTTGTTTGGATATATTAGTTGTATGGCTGACTAATTTTATTTTTTATTTTATTTTTTTAAAAGATTTTATTTATTTATTTGACAGAAAGAGATCACAAGCAGGCAGAGACGCAGGCAAAGAAAGAGAGGAGGAAGCAGGCTCCCTGCTGAGCAGAGAGCCCACCGTGTGGCTCAGCTCAATCCCAGGACCCTGGGATTATGACCCGAGCCAAAGGCAGAGGCTGTAACCCACTGAGCCACCCAGGCACCTCTGGTTGACTAATTTTAAAGAGGGAGTTAAAAATTCATTCAGACACCCTCAATGAAACTTCTCAGTGATTCACTTGAATGGAAAATCCTTTTCTAAGCAGCATAATTACAAGTTTTAATCAATCAACAGTTACTAGTTGAGCTCTACTCATAACGAAAATAACTTCCATTTTGATAGTATTTGACAGTTAACAGTTAAGATGCTGTCCTATAGCTACTACCTTGTTAATTCATCCCACCAACTGCCAGAATTAGTGAGATTCTCACATTATATAGATTAAAAAACATCCTGAGAATGAACAAGATTACATATCTCTGGTCTTTTTATTCCAAACCAATGTGCTGATTTTTTCCCTCACTTATGACACCATGGTGGAAGTCTACACACTAGCCTTGCCACTGTGATGAAGTCACTAACTTCAGGAATTTATTTATTTATTTATTTATTTTCCAATAAGTGCATTAAGTCTACCACACATGAAATAATAAAGCAAGAAGGGAAAACTTCCCTAGTGATTGCACTGGCCAGGGAAACGTTAATGTAAGATGCAAAGCTTTAGGCTATGTATGCCCTACATATTCTCAGACAAATCTTTGGAGACTCAACTAGCTTAGATTAATCTCACTCTCCACCCACTCCTTGTGGCTTAGTATTGCACTCAGCACAGCTCACCTTCTCTCTAAGTTATAGATGATGTGACTGGTTTTCATCCTAAATGGTTAAGGTTCTTCAAGACCACAGCCATTATCTGTTTCATCCCTGTATCTCCTATAGTACCTATCAGATTGGTCCTCAACAATTTTGTTAAATTAAATAATATACATAGCAAGTGGATAGGCAGGTTCTGTCCTGATTTCAATGGGGGAAGGGAATTAATGTATTTGAACATCTGTTGTGTGTCAGACACTTGGCAAAGCACTTTTCAGTCTTTCAGTATAGAAATCACTTGAGATAGATGTTGTAATCATTAGTATATTTAAAAATGTGTAAACTAAGCTCTGCAGCATTAAGAAGATTTTCTGTATGTCATAAATGACAAAGTCAGGAAGAAGTCCAATTTTATCTGTCTCTAAACTACCTGCTGCTTTCCACTCCTAAGTAGTGCCTTCCACTATGGAGAACCTTTATTAACAAATGGTAACCCATATTCCAAGTGGGCACATGTTTTGGATTCTATCTCATATAAACTGTGTCCCTTAATTCTGGGCTTACCTCAGGTTTTTGCTTAGAATTTTTAGAATTTTTTTAAAAAATTTTACATCAAGTTCAGCAACAAATCATCCTGCCTTTAAGAAATGAATTTCCCTCCATGCATTCATCACAGCCTAGTTTTGGCTGTCAATTTTGCTGAGCTAAAGAATGAGATGTCGTGAGTGCTCTAGGCTCAGTCTTACAGAGCTACTTCAATTAATTAAATTAACTCATTAAAGAATGGGAAATCAAGTTTCTCTCTCTCTTTTCTTTCTTCTCTTTTTTATTTCTCTTATCTTCTCTGTTCTTTTCTGTCTGTGAAAGATAGTTGCCAGGCATAGTTATCTACCCAGTGTTCCAAGTGCAGTAGAAAATCCTGGGAAGTCATCATCAAGATAAAACAATCAACAAAGCTAAATGCCAATAAGAACGGGGGAAGATATTTGCAAATGACATATCTGTTAAAGGATTAGTATCTAAAATCTAAAAGGAACTTATTAAACTCAATACCCCTAAAGCAAATAATCCAGTTAAGAAATGGGCAGAAAACATGAGTAGACGCTTTTCCAAAGAAGACATCCAAATGACTAATAGACACATGAAAAGATGTTCAACATCCCTCATCATCAGAGAAATACAAATCATACCTATGATGAGATACCACTTAACAACTTTCAGAATGGCTAAAATTAAAAAAAAAAAAAACACAAGAAACAACAGATGTAGGCAAGGATGTAGAGGAAGGGGAACCCTCTTCCATTGTCTGTAGGATTGCAAGCTGATACAGCTACTTTGGAGAACAGTATAGAGGTTCTGCAAAAGGTTAAAAATAGAATTATCCTACAATCCATCAATTACATTACTAGGTATTTATCCAAGGGATAAAGAAATACAGATTTGAAGGGATTCATGCAGTCTGATGTTTTTAGCAACATTTATCAACAATAGCCAAACCATGAAGAGAACCCAAATATCCATTGACTGCTAAATGGACAAAGATTTGGTATATATATATACAATGGAATATTACTCAGCCATCAAAAGAGTGAAATCTTGCCATTTGCAATGACACGGAGGGAGGTGGAGAATATTACGCTAAGAGAAGTAAGTCAGTCAGAGAAAGGCAAATACCATATGATTTTGCTCATGTGTGTAATTTAATAAACAAAACATAGAACATATGGGAGGGGGAAATTAAGAAAAAAAAAGAGTGGGAAACAAACCATTAAGAGATTCCTGAAGAAAGACAGAATAAACCAAGGGGTGATGCAGGGAGGCGGGAGACAGGCTAGATGCATGAGGGCTATTAAGGAGGGCACTAACTAGAATGAGCACTGGGTGTTAGAAATGATGAACCACTGATGTTTACTCCTGAAATCAGTATGGCACTGCATGTTAACTAAATAGAATTTGAATAAAAATTAGAAAGAAAAAAAAAAAAGAAAACCTGGGAAGTCATTGAATTATAAAGAAAGTTGATTAAAACAATAATTTAACATTATTTTCCATATGTTCATTCAGAAGTATTTATTAAATACATACTATGTGCTAAGCATGTCGCCTAGACACAGAGGTATAAGCTGATGGCCCTGGAAGCTCACATCTAGCAAAGTTGTAATTTTGTAAATAAATAAGTATTCACAGTACAATGGTAATAAAGAACAGAAAAACTACTATACACACACACACACACACACACACACACACACATATACATACATACATATATTTGAGATTCTATTTATTTATTTGAGAAGGAAAGAGAATGTAAGTGGAGGAGGAGGGTGGAAAAGGCAGAAGGAAAGGGAAGAGCAGGCTCCCTGCTGAGCATGGAGTTCAACACGGGGCCCGATCCCAGGACCCCTGGATCATGACCTGAGCTGAAAGCACATGGTTAACCAACTGAGACACCCCGGTGCCCCCCTCCCAAATTATAAAATGTTTGATAACATCAAGGTCTGCTCTCCTAAAAATTCTCCCCACCTCCTACAACTATATTAAAAATATTCTATCATCAGTGCATTTGACACTATCATAACACTACAGTTCTGTGGATGACCAGTAGCTCCTGAAATTCAAAGATGCTTTCAGGCATATGACAGATGTTCATTGAACATGTTCACCAGGCCTGCTACAGACGTGGAAGGGATTGGTAGGTTTGAAGAAAGAAGCTTAATTTCGATAAGAAAGAAGAGCAAATGATGCTTGCTTTACTTAGCTTTATCTGAGTTCAAATAATGCAAACTACTAAACATCTGAAACACACTTCTCACAAATTCTGCACACTCTTCAAGGCTTCCAATAACCTCTGAACCAAAATGTGTGTGTGTGTGTGTATTTCTGTATGTACATGTATTAAATACTTTCTCTTTTTCTTTTTTTTTTTTTAAGATTTTATGTATTTATTTGACAGACAGAAATCACAAGTAGGCAGAGAGGCAGGCAGAGAGAGAGGGGGAGGCAGCTCCCCGCAGAGCAGAGAGCCCGCCCGATGCAGGGCTCGATCCCAGGACTCTGAGGTCCTGACCTGAGTCAAAGGCAGATGCTTAACCCACTGAGCCACCCAGGTGCCCCTAAATACTTTTTCTAATGGAGATAATTTTTATGCTGTTTTTGCAGCAAAAATTATTAACTACCTACTTAAATAACAGGTGTAAGCCATTTGGGGGGAAATTTTGATTTTCTTTTAGAGGGGATTTCAGAAAAAAATGGTGGTGAACAGTGAAAAAAGTCTCATGGTTCTCTTTAGTGATGACATAAGAGAGAAGGCGGTGATACAGAGGATTTCGTTCTGTAGGAGCTGGCGGACAGGAAGTGAGAGAGTAGGGACACTGGGTATACGATTCTTGAGACTCTCTATGCTTTATAGGATAGTATTCCAGGATACTTAATACTAACTTCTTCATACTGTAAACACTCAAAAACAAGGGCAAGTTTGTGAAGACAAATGAAAAGCTTCAGGTTGACATCTTGGATTCAAACAGGTGATTGTTCAGGGCCAGCATGGCACACCTCTTGGAAACTTTTAGAAACAATTGAAGCAGTGTTTCACTTGGTGTTTGAAAGATACAAAACTTTATGTATAGAACTGTGCCTCTTGTTGGTGGATATTTATCATTCTTGGGATTTCTGCAAACTGCAACACCTTAAAACGCTGAATATCAGTGGCACCTGCCTCCCCTAATTACACTGACAACCAAAAATATTGATCCTGAACACCCCTGGATGAAAAGAAAACGATTGATTTTCATCTTAATTAAGGTTTTCTTGTTGATCTGTTGTGTTTTGTTTTGTTTTTCCAGTCAAGCAACACACTCAACTCTGGCTATCCAAGGGGGAAAATAATGAAAATATATTTATGAGAAGAACTACTGGAGTCACCTAAAAAATTTAAAGAGGGTTAAAAATCAATGTTCCCCTAGAATTATTGAACCTTACTATTTTTGTTGCTGCCTTATAAGATGATTTGTTACACACCCCACCCCCAAATGAGTATCTCTTATCATAGTTCAAATTCACAGCAGGGAGTGTGTTTGGTCTAGTTATGGTCATGAGTCTCTCACTTATGAGTCACTCAGATAAGGAACCAGGGGTTAGCTCAGGATATGCCACTAACGAAGTATTATAATCCTAACCTTATAACTAACTCAAGTCATCTGCAACAACACACATTTTACTAAGCCTTCCTAATATTTGAAATTGTTTGACTTAGGGGGTCAACCTTTAAAAGTCAGAAAGTTCCGGGACGCCTGGGTGGCTCAGTTGGTTGGACGACTGCCTTCAGCTCAGGTCATGATCCCGGAGTTCTGGAATTGAGTCCCGCATTGGGCTCCCAACTCCACGGGGAGTCTGCTTCTTTCTCTGACCTTCTCCTCACTCATGTTCTCTCTCACTGTCTCTCTCTCAAGTAAATAAATAAAATATTTTTTTAAAAAAGTCAGAAAGTTCCAAGTAAACCATTGGATAACACTTTGAAAACTCAAAAATAAAGCGATATCATGTCTTTATTTTCACACATCTACAAGCACCTGAAGCCAAGAAGAGTTAGTCTTTTGATGGGGAACCTACTTCCTGGGTGCCAGAGAGTGAGCTCTGCTCTCTTAAATTACTTATTGGGTCCACCAACATCTGAGTGTGACTCCCACATGTATTAATGAAGTGAGTCTTAGAAATGTCATTCTCCCGTGATGGACAAAAGAGTTCTTTAAGAGCAATACAAATTAAGAAAAGTAAAAACATGTGCAAATATGATGTTTAAAACGTGCAGTTTTCAACTTTTCTGTGTTATCATTATTTCTCTAGATAGAAAAAAAAAACCCTAACAATTTCTTCTAAATGTAGACAGAAAAGGAAAATATGTTGATTTTGAAGAAACAGCCATGAGCTATTTATAATGCCTTTTAAAAGGCAAGTGAGTTTCTGGAATCTGCTGACTGCCCTGTTTTTGGCAACTTCTCTTCTGCTCATTAGCTATTTCATATTAAGTAACATGAGAGTCCCAGCTGTACCTATTAATTCATTAGAGAACTGATTGCATTTTCATTTTCACCTTTTTGAGCTATCAGATGCATATTTATTCCTCATAAAAACATCTTCACTTGCCTACTTCACTTTCAGCTTTTATTTTAAACAGCAAAAAAAGATTCTTTTTTCTTTTAGATGCTTTTTGACTTGCTATTTGCTTGAATCAGCAGAGTTTTTTTTTTTTTTTGCTTTCTTTTTTTCTATTTTCTATCAAGTTCCAACGGTTGATAATAATTTTTCTTTTGAGAAAGGAAACAACATATCTTTGGATATTTCTATTTCCAAATAAAATGGAATTTCTTGAATATTTACCCCACAATTCAAAAAAATCAATGTGATATTACTTTTTATAATCATAACTTTTTAAAATCATAATGTAAATATTGAACATAAAAATAACTAAACCATAATGTATGCTATTTATTCATGTAATGTATTAACAGAAGCTACTTTTTTGAGTATACAGTTTAACCTTGCCTTCTATTTGCCCCGAATATTGACCTTTTCCAAATCATTTATAGGATGGCCTGGAGATATTTTGGTCCACTGTTTCCTCTTTGAATTGATAGCTGTAAATATAATCAAATAACCTTTTGATCACTCTCTAAAATTGGAGAATCTTCTGAAAATACAGGTAAAAGTGCTTTTTAAAAAATTTAAATCCAATCAGCCAACATATAGAACACCATGAGTTTCAGATGCAGGGTTCAGTAATCCATCAGCTGTGCATAGCACGCTGTGTTCATCACATCATGTGCCCTCATCAGTGCTTATCACCCTCACCCACCTCCCCTCCAGCAACCCTCAGTTCGTTTCCTGTAGTTACAAATCTCTCATGGTTCTTCTCCCTCTCTAATGACTTCTCATTTCATTTTCCCTCCCTTTCCCTATGATCCTCTGCGCTGTTTCTTATATTCCATGTATGAGTGAGACCTTATGATAGTTGGCTATCTCTGATTGCCTTATTTCGCTCAGCATAATACCCTCCAGTTCCATCAACATTGATGTAAATGGTAAGTATTCATCCTTTGTGATGGCTGAGTAATATTCTGGTGTGTGTGTGTGTGTGTGTGTGTGTGTGTGTGTGTGTGTGTGTATACATATACACACCCTACATCTTCTTTATCCATTCATCTGTCAGTAGACATTTTGGCTCTTTCCACAGTTTGGTTATTGTTGGAACCTATCAAACTCAATACCCCAAATACAAATGATCCAGTCAAGAAATGGGCAGAAGCCATAAACAGACATTACTCCAAAGAAGACATACAAGTGGCCAACAGACACATGAAAAAATCATCCAACATTACTTGGCATCAGAGAAATACAAATCAAAACCTCAATGAGATACCACCACACACCAGTCAGAATGGCTAAAATTAACAAGTCAGGAAAGGACAGATGTTGGCGAGGATACGGAGGAAGAGAAACCCTCCTACACTGTTGGATGCAAGCTGGGGCAGCCACTCTGGCAAACAATATGGATGTTCTTTAAGAACTTAAAAATAGAGCTACCCTATGAACCCAGCAATTGCACTACCAGGTATTTACCCCAAAGATACAAATGTAGTGATCTGAAGGGGCACCCCAATGTTCATAGCAGCAATGTCCATAATATCTTTGATATTATTTCTATCAAAACTCCAACAACTAGATTTAATAAAGAGTTTCTTAAAGATAGAACAGTTGCATTGATTTTCATTATGAAGACATACCATAGTTAGGGATAATAAAAGAAAAGTGACACTGGTATCTGAATTTGAAGCATCCCACAGGAAATCTGCTAGGCTGGCCACAAAAATGTTTTCCTGAGTGACCGCGCTGTCATTGTTCCCATCTATATTTCAACATAGTTTTCAACTTGCAGCTGCATGCGGAACCCATGGAGGAGTCTGTTGTTTAAGCAGTTCATAGAAACATTGCTGAAATAATTAGTACAATCATAGTCGCCTAGTTAATTTTTGGAAAAAACTAAGAGGCGGTATGTAGTATAGAAACTTAGCTCTCTTTTACGTCATTTATAGATACAGAATTCATTATACCCATAAAATTCTTTTGCCTACTCCTAATGCATATTAAGAATTCACTTCACATTAAGCAGTGGGTCCTTAAGAAAATATTGGATGGTTTGATGAGCAGGAAAACACACCAAACATAGGAACTTGAGAGAGGGCTGACCTGATTTTTTGTTTGGTAAGCTTTTTTTTTTTTCTTTGAAATCTTAGAATCTCTATTAATCCTTTAACCACTGAAGTGATATAAATACAGTTTAGTATTTAGAATAAAATACGTTCTCTCTTTGTTTTAGTTATCTGTTGCAAATAACACATAACAGATCACTACAAACCTAGTGACTTAAAAATACACACATTCATGGGTCAAAGTCAGGCATGGCTTAGCCTCACCCACTGTTTCGGGTGTCTTGTGAGTTGGCTTTGATGGTGTCAATGAGGGTTGGGAAGATAATTCGAAGACTTGAGGGAGGCAGGATCTACTTCCTGATTCATATGGGTGAGGGCCAGAGTTTCCACGTGGTAATTAACCTGAGTCTGCTCTCGGTTTTTTGACAAATGGGATTTCTCATCACAAGAACTTCCCCTGTCTAAGGCAGTGAGGGTGAGTAGAGGCTAACAATACAGAAGTTACAATACTATGTATCTTAATCCTGGAAGCAAGTCCTGTAACTTTGCTATTTTCTATTAGGAAAAAGTCACAGGTTCTGTCTGTAGTCAAGGGGTGGGGGAAATACAAGGCATGAATCCCAAGAAATGAGGCCCTTTGCCGTCCTTACCTCAATCTACTCACTACACTATTGTACATACTATGATTCAGCTCTTGGAAGATCTTTGATCCAAGGCACCATTTAAGATAAAAGTTTAAAGCATAAAAATTGCAGAAATCATGCATTTTTTTATGTTATTAAAATTTACATGAGGGGTGCCTGGGTGGTTCAGTCGGTTAAGTGTCTGCCTTTGGCTCGGGTCCTGATCCCAGGGTCCTGGGATCGAGCCCCATATTGGCTCTTTGCTCAGCGAGGAGCCTGCCCCCCCCCCCGCTTGTGCTCTCTCTCTTTCCCTCTCACAGTCAAATAAATAAATAAATCTTTAAAAATTTACATGAAATAAATGTCATACTGCATGGAGTCCAGTAGGCTATTACATCTGACCTTAAAATTTATTTGAACAATGTTGCATTTGAACCCCATGAAATACAGAGAACTGTGATGCTGGTAATCCTATCTCAAACACTGTCAGATGTAAAATTTACCCATAAGCTTCTTTGTGACAATGCCCATAGTGTTCCCGAGGAAAAGAGTTACAAGGGATTTTAAAATTCATGCACAGATCTATAGATGTTGGGATTAGTAATTTTGATCAAAGAAGTTAAAAAGAAGAAGCAAAGAAGTTGCTCAGTCTCAAAACTCTGAGTGTCCTCAGATAAATTGGGAAACTCATCGCAGTATAAGGGGATTTAGAACGCCATGTAATACCCCTCAGGTGACACACTCAGTCACTTGAGCTTTCCAGGCACCTCTGACTCTCAAGGGAAAAACTGCTTTATGGTTATCAAATTCAGTATCATCATTTAAGGGACAAATCAGCTCAGGCTGAATAAAGAGAAATAAAAACTCTTTGTACCTGATACAGAACTTTCCTTTGTTGACATATTATTTTGTATTAATACAGTAAATATAAGCTCTCCTTAAAAAAATAACAAATCTTGATTAGATAAATTAATCCTTTCTGAAAGCAGGTTGTAATCTTGTTTTAGGTGTTATTAGATTACATACTATACTAATCACAAATTTTCATATATGTAGAATTTCCTCTTAAATAGTAAGTTCTGCTGCCAAGTGATATTTGCTTTTGGAAGGACTTCCAAAGCAGTATTTCCTCCTGTGAACTGGACTTCTAACACCATACTTCATATCCTTGTTTGATTCCTTTATTTGACATAAACTGAATTTATGCAGTGTGTTGTGTTCTCAAGTTTACACTCCTGAGGCTCATTTAGGGTCCATTATAAAGGTAAATAAGTGATTTACATGTGACATTTTCCTAGCTTTCTGCCCACGTTTATTGTTGTATCCAGTGTTAAGTCTATGCATGGAAAAATTGCTGAACATTGAAAAGCTAACATGGTACAATATAGGACCAATATTTCATTTTTATAAAAAAGATTTTATTTATTTGTCAGAGAGAGAGAGAGCTCGAGCACACAGGCAGGGGGAGAGGCAGAGACAGGAAGCCTGATGTAGGACTCAATCCCAGGACCCTGGGATCATGACCTCAGCTGAAGGCAGCTGCTGAAATGACTGAGCCACCCAGGCATCCCAGGACCAAGATTTCAGTTCTTAATTCTGCTTTAGGGTATTCTACTGCATGCAGTTTTTGGACTCTTTGAAAGCACCTTTCCATTAATTACAGGTTTTTTTTTTGTTGTTTTACCCTTAGTAAGAAGTATAACTTACCTATTTATAATTCCTTTATGTTTACTATTACAGTCATATGTGATTTAAATAACACGCATTCACACTTTTGTATAAAATACAGGATGAGAAATTTCTAGAGGATGAGATAATCATAAACAGATGTTCTAATATTTTCTTTCCTTACCCTACTGCAGTGTTTTTCATACCCAGTTTTAGGAATCTACATAGTAGGGGTGTAATGGTACAATCAATCGTATTAAATATTGGCTCAGATATATTAAAAATAAAAATGAGTAATTAATGATTTTCACTCAAGATAGTAGAGGAAAAAAGCAAAATCAACTCATACTATTGTAAACCTGTCTTTATTCAGTTGTTTTAAGAATAATAATTAGAGGGGCACCTGGCTGGCTCAGTGGGCTAAGCCTCTGCCTTCAGCTTCGGTCATGATCTTAGGGTTTTGGGATTAAATCCCGCATCGGGCTCTCTGCTCAGCAGGGAGACTTTCCTCTCTCTCTCTGCCTGCCTCTCTGCCTACTTGTGATCTCTGTCTGTCAAATGAATAAATAAAATCTTTAAAAAAAAAAGAATAATACTTAGAAAATAACCATGGAAAACATTTAATCTTTTATATGCAACTTCAGAATTTAAATGAAGTGACTAGAATTTACTGGCTTGTGTGTTTCTGATAAGTTGCTATAATATGTAGTATTTACATAAATTTAGTCACTTTGGAACAGGTAGAAGCCAGTTGTAAGAAAGCCAAACGTTTACTTTAGAAATTTTGCTTAATAATATTTTAAGTTTGAAAAATAGAGGGGCGCCTGGGTGGCTCAGTGGGTTAAAGCCTCTGCCTTCGGCTCAGGTCATGATCCCAGGGTCCTGGGATCGAGTCCCGCATCTGGCTCTCTGCTCAGCGGGGAGCCTGCTTCCTCCTCTCTCTTCCTGCCTACCTCTCTGCCTACTTGTGATCTCTGTCTATCAAATAAATAAATAAAAATCTTAAAAAAAAAAGAAAAATAGAAATATAATATAGATAAGATAAAAATTTTATTTAAATTTGCAATACATTTTAAACTAATTTAATTAATTAATTAATTAATTGATTTGTCAGAGAGAGAGAGGGAGGGAGAGAGAGAAAGCACGAGTTGGGGGGTGGGGTGGCGGGAGAAGCAGGCCCCATGCTGAGCAGGGAGCCCGATGCGGGGCTCCATCCCAGGACCCTGGGGTCATGACCTGAGCTGAAGACAGACGCTTAACTGACTGAGCCACCCAGGTGCCCCCACAAATAGATATTTTAAATTATATTTGCATAATTGAATACATTGGTTGGCACATTGAGTTAGTTGGCTTCTCTTTCCCCATCCTCAACCTCAAGTTATGCCTCCTGGTACCGGTCTTTGAAGTCTGTGCTTTCATTCTCCATCTGAATGCATTTGTATTAATCTAAAACTACCTCATTTAAAAATTCCAGCTGAAGCTGTATGTTATCCTTTAGGTTTTATCTCTGTTGTTTAAAGTTCTTGCTCTACTCAAAATCACTTTCGGTGTTTTGGCTTTGAAATATATGCTGCCTTGTTCTGAAATATGTTTCCATAGGTACATGTAGTGAGCTGCTAGAACCAGAAGGAACATAATGTCATCTTTGATTCATTCGGGTCCTGTAAGATCTTTTAATATAACATCATTATCCACAAACATTACCGTTACACTCCTGCCACTTAGGACACTGATTCTGGCATGTGCCTTTCCAGTGGCAGAGATTTATTCAAAGGTCTGAGCGTGGCTGCCAAGAAACGGACCCAGCCTGCCTGCTGGCTCAGGTATGGGCAAACTCTGAAACTCTTTACTGTGAAATAAGATCAGCTTTTCCTAGAGAAATCTCATGATAATGATTAAGATTATTAATAGCTCACCTTTGGGGTTAAATTAGTTTGACAAATTCTTCTTAGAGAGTGAGTTTTGAAAACAGGGCAGTTTGAGAGAGTGAATTGCCCTGGGTGTAGGGGGTAGAGTACAGATACTACGGAGGTTTAAGAATGTGTATGAGGAGGAGATAAGCATACCAAGTATATATTTTGAATGTAAACTTATAAAGTTTTGTTGATCAATACTTTTACTTAAAAATCGCCTTTCTTGGTAACGGTGTCATCTAGGAGTACATTTTCACTTGCCGAAATACATAGTCTTCTTCTCTAAATAATGTTTAGTCGGAAAATAGTTTATGGTTTATTTAGATTTACCTGATAATGAATAAATTTGGAGGTTGATTAATTGGTGTAGATTAACTTATAATGCCCATGATTTTTGAAACTGTATAGCTTATATGTTTATGTTATTAATTACAAAAGTAAATATAGCTGTATAGCACTAGGTGACAGTCCACAAAATTGGTTTTCTTATCTAGTGAATTTTAAATAGCATTTAAGCTTGAATATCTTTGTTCTTCTGGGAAAGGAAAGAATTTGATTCAACATAATAAAGTGTAGGCTTTTAATGGCAACCCAAATTACCAGGAGATATTTAATTGCATCCAAGACTTGAGTCAGAGATAGGACAGTTACGGGCACTTGGGTGATATTTCACATCAGCGGCTATTAATTTATTCTTCAGATGTGGAAAGTAAGACCTCTTGTGTATCTGGTAGAGGTTAACAGATTTGTATTTCATAGGTCATTTGCCTTGTCACAAAAATACTGATTTAAATATTATGTGGAATTAAAAAATAAAATTTGCCTAATTAGAAAATCCATAGTATGTTTATAATTTATGTTTATGTTTATGTTATAATATAATTTGCCATGCATTCTTATTATTTTTATGAAATAAAAATTCATTGTTATTGGACTTTTAGTTGTGATCTAACTGGAATGAAAAAAATGCATACAGATCTTTACTTTAAAAAACATATACACACACACACACACACACACACATAATCAAGAGAAGGTCCTTTTATTTATGGACATGCTTAGTAATGAAGGTACAATTTGGGCAGAATGTATGCCTTTAATTTTTATACATATTTGCCCTTGCAAGCTAGGTGTTTGGTTAAAATTTATCTGAAAAACACAAGGTAATACTTCGGTAGTAATATACTTAAGATGACTTATTTTATGTGGTAGAAACAGTCTCCCTGTCCTGTAACATACAATAATTTAGAGTCATAATCCATGTTTAATAATCAAATAATAAATCAAAATTAAAAAATAATCGAAATAAAAAGTTTTCCCTTATAATTCAATTTATATGTTAAAGATTCGAGTCTTACTACCTAGGTCTCATGTAAACAAATTGTAAAACACATGTATTGGCTATTTCAGTGCTGACTCGTGTGTTTTTTAGATGCCAGTTATACCTAGTTTACTGTGATTCAGTGAAATATTCATATGGGCTGAACAATGCAGTTATATGAAAATGCAGATAAAGCACTGTCGCTTAACACATCACTACATTGGTTAAACTTTGAAACATTAATCAAAGCACATTAAGAGCTGAATTTGGAGTGTGTAGAAGAACAAAAGCGATCTCTGCAAATTGATTGAAAGAAGAGTCTAGCACTAGAGACCTGTAATCACAGTGGCTCATGCTGCAAGGTGCTGATCATTGCCATAGCAACAGACTGTTTTGTTACATCATGGAAACGAGGAGTTGAGAGTTAGGAGAGCAGCATCCCACCGAGGGGACAAATGCAAAGCCATTATAGGAAAGGGCGATAGAAGATGTACTCACAGGTAAAGATGAGCATTTTGGAAAGGGTAATAACAAAGGCACATGAAGATACATGAGCAGCTCATGAAAATTTGATTCCACTTTCATATTGGGGTTTTAATTTGCAACTATTCATAAACACTGTTATCACTGGCTTATTTCCTTTCTCTCTCTTTCTTCCTGTCTCCTTCCTTCTTTCTTTCTGTCCTTCCTTCCTTCCTTCCTGCTCTCTTTCTTTTTAAAAAAAATTATTACTTTTTTTAATCTTAATTCCAGTATAGTTGACATATATTGTTATATTCTTTTTGGGTGTACAGCAGAGTGATTCAATACTCCCATACGTTACTCGGTGTTCACCATGATAAGTTTACTCTCTCTTACTTCTTTTAATAAGACACAATAGAGTGCAGCCTAAAAAAAGGAAGTTCAAATTTTTGTCTACTTTATTTTATATTTATTTTAAGACACCATATGTCATACTTCTGTCAATTCCTAGAAATACAGAAATACTTAATTTTATATATTGTAGAGATTACACTCTTATCCAAAAATTAGATTATCTCTGTAATGTGGGGAAAATAGATCACCTGTTAAATACATATGTTCCACGCATATGCTCGTATATCCAATATTATGAAGCATACGGGACTTCACATGTGATACATTATGAAGCACAGTGTTCATTTGTGTAACAAATCCACTGTTTGTTCAAAACCTTAGTATATTCAGAGTTGCACTTCCCATAGTACTGAGTCAGGTGTAAGTGGACTGATGTTGCCACAGAGAGTAATGATAAAATCTGGACATAACAGATGGGGCTCTCTGCTCAGCAGGGAACCTGCTTCCCTTCCTCTCTCTCTGCCTGCCTTTCTGCCTGCTTGTGATCTCTGTCTGTCAAATAAATAAATAAAATTAAAAAAAAAATCTGGACATAACATAAGCAGCTTCCCGAAGGCACTAGCCAATAAAGAAAAGCAGACAGGTGGGGCACCTGGGTGGCTCAGTGGGTTAAAGCCTCTGCCTTTGGCTCAGGTCATGATCTCAGGGTCCTGGGATCGAGCCCCGCATCGGGCTCTCTGCTCGGCAGGGAGCCTGCTTCCCTTCCTCTCTCTCTCTGCCTGCCTCTCTGCCTACTTGTGATCTCTGTCTGTCAAATAAATAAATAAAATCTTAAAAAAAAAGATTACTCTAAGAAAAGCAGACAGGTGAGGAATATGGATGTGGAGAGGAGCTGCACGGTCTTAGTTCTTCATTGTTCCTCCTCCCGGAGCAACGAGCTCACATCCAGGGGGTACGTGGGGGTGCTGGAAAGACCACAGTCTTTCTGGGCTCAAGAACCACGTTCAGAAGTTGGTAATTCAGCCACGTTGAAGATAAGTCAAGATCCTTATGACAGCATCTTACATTTGTTTTGGAAGGTCCAGAGAAGGGGTCTCAGACTTCCTTGGCTGATCCCTAAAACATGCCTGAGAAGAGCAGACTCAGAGAAATTCAGGGACAAGAGATCTGAACGTACAGTAGAACAACGGCCCCCCAAAACAATTTTCATTTTGTCGTCAACCAAGTTAATTGGCTGCTAAAACAGAAAAGGCATTACTTAGAGGGAATAATAGATTTCAGAATTTCTACACCTAAAAATTCAAAATATCTAGGACATTATCAAGGATGACTTTCAAAAATAAAAAGGGAAAATTATAAGCCATGTATATATATATATGTGCATATGTATATATGGCTTATATAATATATATATATATATATAGCACTTGTGTAAGATATATTCTATTAGCTTATCTAGAAAGTGGCCAGATAGATGTTCTAACCAGTTCAAAGAATAGTCAGGAGTATTCAAGAATATTGAGAATTCAGTTCAGGAATGTTGAAATGAGTGTTCAGATGTAGGCAAAGCTGTTTTTTTTTTTTTTTTTCCGCCTATGATGAGGAGGGAGGTTGATCAAAGTTTTACCAGTTAAGATAGAATTTGCAGATCTATCAGTTAGCCACAAATTACAGAGTTATAGAATAGCTCAAAAACTGAAATCAGATAGCCTGGGAACTGTCTTCCAGAAAATGCTTAATTTTCCATTGAAATACATTTTTTTTTTTTTCAAAACACAAATCCAAAATTTTCTAACATAAAAAGGACCAGGAAAATGGTAGTGTTCTTAAATGAAAACATGATTAAATGAAGTCCGTCTCAGAAGTTTTAGTTAGGAAATCAGTATTTTGAGAGCCATGACAATATACTCAGGAAGGGACAGGAGAATTAGATTTCAAAATTATTTTTAAAATTAAGAGGTCTTTTAAAAAAATATGGTATTTATTTATTTGACAGAGAGAGATCACAAGTAGGCAGGCAGAGAGAGAGGGGGGAGGGTAGGTAGGCTCTCTGCTGAGCAGAGAGTCTGATGTGGGGCTCGATCCCAGGACCCTGAGATCATGACCAGAGCCGAAGGAGAGGCTTTAACCCACTGAGTCACCCGGGCACCCCAGGAGGTCTTTTTCATTAAGAAAGTGGAGACATGCTCACAAGAATGGGTAATATTAAAACCCCTGACAATCCCAAGTGTTGCCAAAGTAGGGAGAAATTGTAACTCTCATATATTAGAAATGCAAAATGTTTCAATTTGGAAAGCAGCTTGAAAGTTTCTTATAAATTTAAACATATACTTACCATATAACCTATCAATTCCACCCTAAGGAATTTATCCAAGAGAAATGAAAATGTACATTCATACAGAGAAGTGTGTGAATGTTCATAGCAGTTTTATTTATAGTAGCCCCAAACTATAGAGTACCCAAGTGTCCATTAACTAGTGAATAGATAAACAAATCCTGGTATATTTGCACCATCGAATTCAATGGAGACATAAAAAGAATGAGCTACTGAAACACGCAAGAGCATGGATGAATCTCAAAACTGTTTTGTTAAGTGAAAAAAGCCAGACACAAAAGACTAGGTACTGTATAATACCATTTATATAAAATTCTATGAAAATCAAAACTTGGGTGACAGAAAACAGATCAGTGTTGCTAGGAATTGGAGGTAGGACAGTTTTTCATTGCAAAGCTGCATAAGAGAACCTTTTGGGGAGATGTAAATATTCTGTATTTTCACTGTGATCATAAATCCCCAAAAGTGTACATTTGTCAAAACTCAGCAAACAGCACACTTTTAAAAGGTGTGATATGTTGTGTATAAATTATACTTCAGTAAACCTGATTTAAAATAATCCTTGTATTTTTAGGATGTGGATGCTGAAATAATACACAATTTAATTATAACATTAAACACAGATAGATGCATTATGTTATTGAAATTATTGAGAAAAGTTGAATTTATGCTAAATGATTATAAATGGGATGATCTAAAACTTACTTCAAAATGGCTATTTAATATATGAAAACAGTTTTAACATTCATTCCATCATTTTAATGATGTTTTTCTGAAAACATTCTGCATGAATTAGCCAGTAAACTGGAAAGAGGTACCAGTGTGTTACATAGGTAATATTTTGATTTACCACACTCACCCCAGAAATGCATATTAATCATTGAAATACCTTTTTTTAAAGATTTTTATTTATTTATTTGATAGACAGAGAGAGATCACAAGTAGGCAGAAGGCAGGCAGAGAGAGAGGGGGAAGCAGGCTCCCCGCTGAGCAGAGAGCCCGATGTGGGGCTCGATCCCAGGACCCTGAGATCATGACCTGAGCTGAAGGCAGAGGCTTAAACCACTGAGCCACCCAGGCGCCCCTAATCATTGAAATATCTTAAAATTCATTTATTTGCTGGTCTCTATTTTATGTAAAAGGAATAAAATAATGCAGAAAAAATATTTTAGTTCCAAACATATAGGAAGGTTTTCATGCAACTTCTTGTGGGAGTTCCTGTCATCCTTTAGCAAAAAAAAAAAAAAAAAAAATTTTAATTTATGCACGAAAAATAGCATAGGGCTTATTGTCAGAAAATTTTCATTTTTTATCCTGATTGTCCTTATATATGATCTAAGAAGATTCACCTCAATGTGTAAAACTTGAGTTTGCAACAGTAAAATCCAAAGATTATTTTTGTTTTGTTTTTATTTTAATTTAATTTAATATTTTTTCAGTGTTCCAAAGTTCATTGTTTATGCACCACACCCAGTGCTTTATGCAATATGTGCCCTCCTTAATACCTACCACCAGGCTCACCCAACCCCACACCCCTTTCCCCTCCAAAACCCTCAGTTAGTTCCTCAGAGTCCACACTTTCTCATGGTTTGTTCCCCACTCTGATTTCCCCCAACTTCTCTCCATCTCCCAATGTCCTCCATGTTATTCCTTATGCTCCACAAGTAAGTGAAACCATATGATAATTGACTCTCTGTCCTTGACTTATTTCACTCAGCATAATCTCTTCCAGTCCTGTCCCTGTTGATACAAAAGTTGGGGATTCATCCTTTCTGATGGAGGCATAATACTCCATAGTGTATATGGACCACATCTTCCTTATCCATTTGTCTGTTGAAGGGCATCTTGGTTCTTTCCACAGTCTGGCGACTGTGGCCATTGCTGCTATGAACATTGGGGTACAGATGGCCCTTCTTTTCACTACATTGATATCTTTGGGGTAAATACCCAGTAGTGCAATTTCAGGGTCATAGGGAAGCTCTATATTTAATTTCTTAAGGAATCTCCACACTGTTTTCCAAAGTGGCTGCACCAACTTGCATTCCCACCAACAGTGTAAGAGGATTCCCCTTTCTACACATCCTCTCCAACACACTGTCTTGTTGATTTTGGCCATTCTAACTGGTATAAGGTGGTATTTCAGTGTGGTTTTGATTTGAATCTCCCTGATGGCTACTGATGATGAACATTTTTTCATGTGTCTGTTAGTCATTTGTATGTCTTCTTTGGAGAAGTGTCTGTTCATGTCTTCTGCCCATTTTTTGATGTGATTATCTGTTTTGTGTGTGTTGAGTTTGAGTTCTTTATAGATCTTGGATATCAGCCTTCTGTCTGTAGTGTATTGACTGATTTGCTACTGCAATTATCATGGTTTAAAGCAATATACATTAATTATCTTAGAGTTCTGGAAGTCAGAAATTTAAAATCAGTCTCACTGTATTACACTTAAGGAGTCCATAGGGATTTTCTTTTCTTTTCTTTTTTTCTTTTTTCTTTTTTTTTTCCTGGAGCCTCTTGGGGAAAATCCATTTCCTATCTTTTCTTGCTTCAAGAGGCCATCTGCTCTCCTCCTGGCTTCTTCCCCCAAAGAGAGCGGCATGGCATCTCCAGATCTCTGTGTCTGACCTTTCCAACTCCCATTTATGAGAACTCTTGTGGTTATGTCGCACCCAATGGAATAACCCAGGATTGTCTCCCCACCCCAAATCCTTAATCTGATCTGTAAATTTCCTTTTGCCATATAAGGTAACATATTCACCAGTTCTGGGAATTAGAACATGGAGACATTTTTGGAGGGGTTATGATTTAGCTTCTCATATCTGGCAACTGTGAATTGTACTCTTTGCTAGGCTTTCAGTGATGACTAAGAAAAGGCCTGGGACTTCCTGGACTTTACAGTCTAGGAGGACTTTTAGTAAATCCAGGTAAGGGTGACGTAGAACAAAAAAAAAATAATAATAATAACCTATAGGAAGTGGCAGGTACAAAACGTTTAAGTAGTTATTAATATTTCAACAAATGAAAAGTAATAAATATATATTTTTTGGATAGTGCACATTGAAAAGTGGCATTTAGAAATGGGAAGCAGTTTAGAAAATGTTCTTGTAAAACTTGTATGAAAACATGATCAACAGCAAAAAGGGAATATCATTCCAGTAATGAATTTTGCAATTTTTTTCTAATGAAGGTTGAAGCAGGGAGGATGTTTATGCACAATAAAATTAAGTAAATGTATTTTATAGAAATTGTGAGCACTTTCTCTGGCAGTATCCAGTGTATTTATTCAAATACTGATAAAAGATAGATTCGCTGTTCAGTGGCTAAGCCATTGAGACTGGGGAAGTGTCCCCAAAGTTTTTAGTGTACAGGGCACTTATCCTGAGTTGGAGCAGAGTCCATGCCTTCTAGTGCAGGGCTCTTTTAAGAGCAAGAGTAGTTTGTGATGTTCTGGGAGGAGAACACGGAAGAAAATGTTAAAGCCCAATGGAGTATCAATTAGCTGACAAGTCCATGTAATGGAGGTTGTCATGGTGATGGTGCTGGCAAGAGAGGAAAGCAGGGTCCCCAGGAGAGCCACTGCCACATCCCATCAACATTTCAGTGAAGCCATGAGTGGAAGAGCTTTGCTTTCAGGAAAAGGTAGTTTCCTTTGCCAGGGATATATATATTTTTTGACAGAAACCTGCATTTTCAGTTAACTTTAAAGTATATAGTGATATTTACATCTTTCCTTGTCTTTTTTTTAAAGATTTTATTTATATATTTGAGGGAGAGAGAGGGATAGGTGAGAAGGAGAGAGTGCAAGAGAGAGCGGGGGTGGGGTGGGGAGGGAGGATGGTGAGAGGGGCAGAAGGAAAGGAAAAAGTGGGGAACTGAACCCCTTAATCAACCGAACCACCCAGACACCCTTATGCTTGTCTTCTTATATGTTGTGATTTCTTAAAAGAAAACTCCAAAATAAATTTCCTACATTTTGGGGGCACCTGGTTGGCTCATCTGGTTAAGTATCTGCCTTCAGCTCAGGTCATGATCCCAGGGTCCTGGGAACAAGCCCTGATGTGAGTTCCCTGCTCAGTGGGGAGCCTGTTTCTCCTTCCTCCTCTGCCTGGCGCTCCTTATGCTTGTGCTCTCTCTTTGTCAAATAAATAAAATCTTAAAAAAAAATAACAAAATTAAGTCCCTCATTTAAAGGACGTCATTTTAAGGAGTTTCCAAGTTATTTCTCTTAATTTTTTCTTTATAAACAATCAAGAATCTTACAGCTATTATTTGAAAATTTTGATATGTACATATTATAATACATATAGTGTATATATACTAGTGTATATATATGTTCTAGTTTCCACTTTGTTTTAATATATTAAGCAGCCTAGAAACATTGTTCTGAGATAATTTATCAACCCTGATAAAAATTCAGGTATGCTTTTTTATCCTACAACATTTGAAAATTTCAAATGTAAAGAAATAGTTGAATGAATAATTTAATGAACATCCATGAATGCTTTGTTATCACAATTACATTTACTGTGTTTCAAAAATCTTTCTAAAAAATAGTCATGTTTTTGTTTGGTGAACCATTTGAGAATAAGTTGGAGACGTAATGGCATTCTACCCCTAAATACTTAAGTATGCATTTTTTAAGAGCAAGGATATTCTCTGATAGAATCACAGTACAGTGATCACATTCAAGGAATTTAGTGTTGATTACATATTCGTGTTTTGCTCAATTTCCTAATAAAAGATTTATAACATTTTTAATACAGAATAAAATTAAAGATCATACATGGTATATGTTTTCATATTTCCTTAACTGCCTTTAATCTAGGATAATCCTTTTTCTTTCATGGCACTGGTAAGTTAGAGAACTAAGGTCAGTATTTGGACAATTGAACTTGTCTGTTTCCACACAATCAGATTCACACAATGAGAGTTTGTACCATCATTGGCACAATAAGTTGAATCAGTTGACTTTCTTCATTGTTAAACTATCATTTTCTCTTTGTTATTTATTTATTTTTTATTAACATATAATGTATTATTTGCTTCAGAGGTACAGGTCTGTGAATCATCAGGCTTACACATTTCACAACACTCACCATAGCACATACCTACCCCATTGTCTGTAATCCAGCCACCCTATCCCTCCCCCAACCCCCAGCAACCCTCAGTTTGTTTCCTGAGATTAAGAGTCTTTTATGGTTTGTCTCCGTCCCGTCCCATCTTGTTTCATTTTTTTCCCTCCTTACCCCCCACAACCCCCTACACTGCCTCTAAAATTCCTCATATCAGGGAGAGCATACAACAATTGTCTTTCTCTGGTTGACTTATTTTGCTTAGCGTAATACCTTCTAGTTCCATCCACGTCACGGCAAATAGAAAGATTTTGTTTCTTTTGATGGGTGAGATATATATATATATATATATATATATATATATATATATATATATATATATGCGCCACATCATCTTTATACATTCATCTGTTGATGGACATCTAAATTCTTTCGATGGTTTGGCTATTGTGGACATTACTGTTATAAATATTCGGGTGCATGTGTCCCTTCAGATCACTACATTTCTAGCTTTAGGTAAATACCCAGTAGTGCGATTGCTGGGTCATAGGGTAGTTCTATTTTCAACTTTCTGAGGAACCTCCATACTGTTTTCCAAAGTGGCTGCACCAGCTTGCATTCCCACCAGCAGTGTAGGAGGGTTCCCCTTTCTTTGCATCCTTGCCAACATCTGTCTTTTCCTGACCTGTTAATTTTAGCCATTCTGACTGGTGTGAGGTGGTATCTCATGGTGGTTTTGATTTGTATTTCCCTGATGCTGAGTGATTGTGAGCACTTTTTCATCTGTCTGTTGGCCATCTGGAAGTCTTCTTTGCAGAAATGTCTGTTCATGTCTTCTGCCCATTTCTTGATTGGATTATTTGTTCTTTGGGTCTAAGGTCTTTATAGATTTTGGATACTAGACTTTTATCTGATAGGTCATTTGTGAATATCTTCTCCCATTCTGTCAGTTGTCTTGGTTTTGTTGACTGTTCCCTTTGCTGTGCAAAAGCTTTTGATCTTGATAAAGTCCCAATAGTTCATTTTTGCCCTTGCTTCCCTTGCCTTTGGCAATGTTTCTAGGAAGAAGTTGCTGCAGCTGTCGAAGAGGTTGCCGCCTGTGTTCTCCTCAAGGATTTTGATGGATTCCTGTCTCACACTGAGTTCTTTCATCCACTTCGAGTCTATTTTTGTGTGTGGTGTAAGGAAATGGTCCAGTTTCATTTTTCTGCATGTGACTGTCCAACTTCCCAACACCATTTGTTGAAGAGATGGCCTTTTTTCCGTTGGACATTCTTTTCTGCTTTGTCAAAGATTAGTTGGCCATAGTGTTGAGGGTCCATTTCTGGGCTTTCGTTCTGTTCCATTGATCTATGTGTCTGTTTTTGTGCCAGCACCATACTGTCTTGAAGATTAACAGCTTTGTAATAGAGCTTGAAGTCTGGAATTGTGATGCTACCAACTTTGGTTTTCTTTATCAACATTCCTCTGGCTATTCGAGGTCTTTTCTGCTTCCATATAAATTTTAGGATTATTTGTTCCATTTCTTTGAGGAAAAAATTGATGGTATTTTGATAGGGATTTCATTAAATGTGTAGATTGCTTTAGGTAGCATAGATGTTTTCACAATATTTGTTGTGCCATCCATGAGCATGGGACATTTTTCCATTTCTTCGTGTCTTCCTCAATTTCTTTCTTTCTTCCTCATTTCTTTCATTACTTTATAGTTTTCTGAGTACAGATTCTTTGCCTCTTTGGTTAGGTTTATTCCTAGGTATCTTGTGGTTTTGGGTGCAATTGTAAATGGGATCAACTCTTTAATTTCTTCTATCTTGTTGTTGGTGTACAGAAATGCAACTGATTTCTGTGCATTGATTTTAAATCCTGACACTTTATTGAATTCCTGTACAGGTTCTAGCAGTTTCAGCATAGAGTCTTTTGGGTTTTCCAGCAGTGGTGATAGTGGATATCCCTGCTGTGTTCCTGACCTTAGGGGAAAAGCTCTCAGTTTTCTCCTTGAGAATGATATTCACTGTGGGTTTTTCATAGATGGCTTTGATGATATTGAGGTATGTACCCTCTATCCCTACACTTTGCAGAATTTTTAATCAGGAAAGGATGCTATACTTTGTCAAGTGCTTTTTCAGCATCTATTGTGAGTATCATATCGTTCTTGGGCAGAGGACATGAACAGACATTTCTGTTCTTTCTTTTATTAAAGTATTGTATCATATTGATTGATTTGCAGATGTTGAACTAATCTTGCACCTCATTTTTCTTTGTAATAAATCATCTACAGGATGATACTTTGAGTCTGTCTCCTTATCCTGCTTCCTAACCACAGTTTATTTGATGATTTAGTATTTATTCCTAATCCTTACTTCAACCAATTATTACTTGGATATTCTGCATTTACAATGTGGTATCCTTCTGAAAAAAATGTTTGTTTTCTTTTCTCTCTTTATTTTTTTGATAATTAAGCACTTTTTAAAATTATGTGTTTTAACTATTACTGTTGTTATTCTTTTAGAGCCTCAAATTTTCCCATATTTGTCAGTGGGAACCCCATTAAGCTATTTCTTATGCCCTTTTGAAATGCCTGTGTCAATTTTTGTGCACTTTCTTATTTTCCAGCATAATAAGACATTTCAGGCACACTATGCATGTTCTTTTCCTTATACCTGGGACAGGTGATTTCTCTAAAGATCTTTTCTCCTTTTATCAGAGAGTGGTATTAAAGCCCAATATCTGGGCACCAAGTATGCTAATTGCTCATGCACTGCCATCGCTTCTAGGTCATTTCAATAGACACAAACTAGAAAGAATTTTACAAAGAATATTTAAACTTTGTTCTAATAGCTTTACAGCCAATTCAATAATCCAGGGATATTTCTCTCCTCCACCCACATTTATATCATATTTCTCACACAATAATCACGTGGTTACCACGAATATCAATGTATTTACTAATTTTTTTCTCTTTTATAATACATTCAATACATAAAAATAGATTTAGGAATTATGAAACCAATATTTCTAACAATAACGCATTTTAAATCTATAGCAAGTTTCCTTTGGAGTTCCTTCTTCAATTAGAAAATATCCAACTGATGTTGTGTAATCATATCATCATGTTAAAGTTAATTTTTCTCTTTGTTTTAAAATTTTATATATAATTAATTTTAACTGTTAATGGTTATATTATACCATATCCCCTCTTTGCTCTAATTTGATTTTATTAGTATATAAAACAATATCGCTCAAAATTGAAGCCATACTAAAAAGCTATGCTCAAAAGTGTTGTACTTCATTTTACAGCTAGATTATTAACCCAATTTGGGTGACTTCATTAGTATGACATAAAGTATGGATTCAAATTTACTTATTCTCTGTTGGTTGTCCAGTTGCCCATGTACCATTTATTTATTTATTTATTTTTTAAAGATTTTATTTATTTATTTGACAGAGAGATCACAAGTAGATGGAGACAGAGACAGGCAGAGAGAGAGAGAGAGGGAAGCAGAAAGCTTGCTAAGCAGAAAGCCCGATGCGGGACTCGATCCCAGACCCTGAGATCATGACCTGAGCCAAAGGCAGCGGCTTAACCCACTGAGCCACCCAGGCGCCCGCCCATGTACCATTTATTGAAAATTCATCTTCTTTTATTGATTTGAAATGACAACAATTCCATACAATTATGTATTCATGTACATAATCGTATGGAATTTTCTCAATTGGTCTTTCTATTCACTGTTTATACAGTGTGCTTAGTTTCTTCTAACAGGTGACTAAAGCCAACTGATGTCTTTAGTCTAAACCCAGGAACATTATTTTATATTTTATATATGTGCAGGTTCTGAATCTACTTCCCCATATTCTCCTCTTATCTTCATCCATTTTTTTTTTTTAATTCGGAGAAGTTTCATGTTTGTTATTCTAGTGTTACCTTAAAGATTTATTTATTTATTTTGAGAGAGAGAGAGAGAGTGCACCAGCAGAGGGGTAGGAGAAGGAGCAGAGGGAGAGGGACAGAGAAACCTAAGCAGACTCCCGCACTCAGCATGGAGCCCAACATGGGGCTCTAGCTCATGACCTTGCTATCACAATCTGAGATGAAAAGAAGAGTCCACGGCTTAACAGATTGTGCCACCCAGGTGCCCGCTACTGTAACCTTTATACTAGGACCTTATATAATGCAAGTCCCAGTCTTACCTAATTAGTTTTGTATTTTTTATTTTTCAGTTTTACCTGGTATTTTTCTATTCCACTTGCTAGCTTTGGTACAATCAATGGGATTACCCCACTTTCCTTTTTCTCTATAATTATACTCATTTTTTTTACATTATTTTTTAGCTGGACCACAGAGTATTTAATTACTATTCTTCTACTCTGTCCCCACCTTGTTTTAGTCTTAGATCTACCATTCGATAATTCATTGCTTTCCTATCAGTCCTTTTGCCAGAGTTTTTCCCACCAACCTTGGGTGGCAAAGGTTGTTTTCTAGAGAGTTTTTAAATATTTTATTTATTTATTTGACAGAGAGAGAGATCACAAGTAGGCAGAGAGGCAAGCAGAGAGAGAGGAGGAAGCAGGCTCCCCATGGAGCAGAGAGCCTGATGCAGGGCTTGATCCCAGGACCCTGAGATCATGACCCAAGCTGAAGGCTGAGGCTTTAACCCACTGAGCCACCCAGGTGCCCCTGTTTTCTAGAGAGTTTTAAAAAGAGAGGTTCGAGAGTACAGTAATCCCTGAATTATTGCATATTTAAAGTCTTTTTCTAAGGTCTTGATTCATGGACAGCTTTGTTTAATATTAAGTCCTTGTTCAGACTTTTATTTTTCGGTTTCTGGTAAACTTCCTGCTTTTGATTCCTATGTTCTGTACTGCTCTCAACACATCTGATGCTCAGTGGATTTTCTTTTTCTCTTCTTCCTCTTTGTTCTCAAATTCCTCTTTTTTTTTTTCTTTTGTAAATGCCTTACTATTATTTTCCTGGAATTCTTGGGAGTTTTTTGCTCACTCATTTATTTATTAAAGTCTGATCATTTTACTACAATAGGATGTATCGCTGAAATGACCATTGCTGGTTAACTTCCCCAGATAGACCATGGACTCTTCCTGCATGAAATCCAAATCTTCATTTATTTCTAGAAAATTTTCTTAGATAATTTTAAATATGTGTTTGCTTCATTGTTTTGTTTTTCTTTATGAATTTTGTGCATCAGTTTAACTTCTGTTTTTATCTTCAGATCAAACAATGATTCCTTTAACTTCTTACTTTATTTTCTTAGCCTTTATATTCCTTTATTTCATTCTCTGTGTCTTCACTATTGCCATGGCTTTCTTTGCTGGCCCTTGTAATTTTTATTTCTAAGATTATTTTGAGTTATTTCAAATTTCTTCCTTCATTATACACAATTCTTAATTTGCATGTTCCCTTTTCTTCCTTCTGTCCTGTGTTTTTGCTGTTCTGACACAGGGATTTTATCATATGCAAATAATTGTTCAAGGGTTTTTTTGGTTACAGTTCCCTTCTGCCTCATGCATGCTTTGTAGGGGAGAATTTTCATGAGCTAGAACCTATCTTACTCTGTTTTCTTCTTACAGTAGATTTGTATAATGATTTCTTCCTCCTGTATCACAAATTGCAATGGTGTGCTGGATGCTGAGAATTTGGATTGATTTAAGTCACAGGTTAGGTGCCTTAACAGCAGACCAAAATAGAATTTGACCCTAACATGAGGTGCTCTTCAGGTCAACACCTGTGGCAGGTAATGAAAGAAGGCAGTAGTGGGTGGCAGAGAGAGAAAGGGAGTAAGGGTACAGCCTTGGTTGTCCCGAGGGGTTGATCTGGAACTACAGTGACCTTTCAAAATTGTCCATTTAGGGAAGATGGTCAGGTCTGCATAGTCTTGCTCCAAAAAGTCTTGGATGTGAGCCACCTTGAGAGGGAACCTTACCTTTGATGGGGTAGTTTTCTGCCACTTGTGTCATCCTGAACAGGCTGACACTTGAATCTGTCCATAGTATGGGTAGAGTCAAGGATAGTTTTGTTAAATTGATTGTGTTCCCTGGTGAGGGGGACACATTAGTAGGTCTATGCGTCATCCCTTTATTGTTTCTATAACACTCTGCCTTGTTTCTTCTCCATCTTTCTTTGCCTTCGGCATCAAGCTTCCAAAGAACACCTCTCATTTCAGGTTGCTCCCATCTGTCCTCGGAAGCACTACTTCCTCTGGTGAATTCATGCAATTTCAGGTCTCCTTCTTTCAGTTGCCCAGAAGTTAGTTTTCCTGGCTTGGATTCCCCAGAAAGAAAGAAAAAAAAAAAGCGCAAAATGCTCCCCCCAAAGGAAACTGGCAGGGACGTTATAAAGCAAAATGAGAAGGAATAGGAACCCAGTGAGGGTGTGATATCTGGCAGAGCTGCGTCGCTCCTTGTAATTGTCCTGATGACCCACAGGGAGCCTGGGTTTTCACCCAGTTGTCCTCAGTGAAGGGCCACCTCCAGCTCTCTGCCTGCAGTCGGAGACGGCTCCTCACACCAGACAGAAGGTCTGAAGACACCCGAGAGGTGTTGGCTATTGGATGGCGTGGAATAAAGATAAGAGCCGTAGGAATGCCATCAGAAGGAAGCTCGGAGGGTCTAGTGAAGTGCTGCCATCATCCACTGCCATTACTCACGCTGTTCCCCGAGGTCTCATGACTGTTCGTGGATTTTCTACACCTCACATGGGGCCTTTCTATTTTGTGAGGTGACTTTCTGTGTTTTATCACCTGTAGGTCCCTCATTGTGTTTTCCACAAAGTACCTCCTTGACTCTGTTGCTTCATCATGGACTTGGAAGCTGACTTTGCTGAATTTTGGTGTTTATTTTCTATTTACACATTATTTGAAGTTTGGAATATTCTTTGTCTCCTGGTTATGCTATTGGCCTGATGAGAGATTTTCTTTGCTTGCTTTGATTTATTTTGTTAGGTGGGAACATTTTTTTTCCCCTCTGTGCACTTTTTTGGAGTTTGAGAGGAGAGATTTGGATTTAAGCTGTTGGATTTGGGGAGTGGAGTATCTTATTAACACCTTATTTATAATTATTATGATTATTTCTCACATATGTTTGGTATTTTATGTCATATGAAAACATTTTAAACTCATTGGTTTCTTCAATATCCATAAGAAAATTTATTTATGTTACTTTTAAAAAAATTAAGAACTTGTGGATCAATAAGCTTAAGTGAGTTGCCCCAGAAAGCATGAGAGGAACTCAGTAATTCAAGGTTTATTGTCTAGGGGATTATAGTGATCTACCACTGAGTTACACTTGTAGCCAAAGTCACATGTCGGGCATGGAGAAGTTAAGCATTTTGATTAGTGGCTCCAATTTCAGCAAATATAAGTGAAAACCTCTAGTTAGTGTGAAGCAATCAACAAATTCACCAATCCAAGCATTTGTTGTCTATTATAGGTTTCATAACATCTTTAAAAGATATTTCTGAATTTGTCAGTAAGCTCTTCTAGCCCCACATACTTCTTTAGTATTATTAGAAAGACTTCTATTTATTTTGGCTTAATTTTATAATCTGATATGAATTTTTTAAAGATTTTATTTATTAGAGAGAGAGAGAGCATGTGTGTGTGTGTGTGCTTATGCACAAGCTGGTGGGGGTGGGGGGCAGAGGGAGAAGCAGACTTTCCACTGAACAGAAAGCCCTACCTGGGGCTTGATCCCAGGACCCTGAGACTATGACCTGAGTTGAAGGCAGAGGCTTAGCTAACTGAGTCACCCAGGCGCCCCTGATTTCAACTCTTGTTATGCTTTTTTTCCTACAAATTTCTAAGCTTTATCATTGTAAAAATATATTAGTTCCATAAAGTATTTATAAGAGTGTTTTGCCTAAATGCAATCTCTTTTATTATATACCCAGCCATTGAAATTGTTGGTATTATTAATCAAACTCTAGAACTATGTTTTCATATAATATATTCTTATGAGTTTTACAGTAACAAAGACATTTTAATTCTCCCGCTAAAACCCATTCATTTCAGCCAACATTATGCTTATTGTAGATGAAACTTGGACTTACCTTTAGGTATAATTTTGGCTACATTAAAGATGACAGGTAGGTCATTGGGGCCTTTAAAGTTTAAAGGTCACATTTCTTTCGGTTAAGTTTTCTGCCATATATTCCAACAGAGTGGGTTTTATCCAAATTTAAGACAAAGAAATGATCACTTCACATATGTATATCCCCTTTTCATTAGTTTTTCTGTGTGGGAGCATAGTGCCTGCTACAGTTTTCTAGAAACGCCTCACTTTAGAGATTCTTGTTGATCCTTTGTAAAACTACCAAAGGATCTTGTTGATCCTTTGCAAAACTTCATTACCAATGAAGAGTTAAGGTGTGTCTTCTTTCAGAAGTATGTGCGTAATTGGGTTCCTGGACAGAATGTCAGTGTGTGTGTGTGTGTTGGGGGGGGGGTCTTCCCACACCATCAATAAGCAACGCTCTGCAATAAACTAGCTGGATGTCTTTTAATTCAACTAAGTCCTGGCACTCTATGGGGAGATAGCATCAGAGCCTACAGGTTAAGGGTTTAGTCCTGTAAGACTGCCCGTCCCCCACTTCAGACACCAATTGTAATCCTGGGTTATCAACTGTGCTTACGACTGGCTAAATCAGGGCTTCCTAAGATCCGCTCCCCAGCTTGTATCAATTTGCAAGAGCAGCTCATAGAACTCAGAGAAATTATTTGACTTACTAGATTACCAATCTATTTTCGAAGGCTAGAATTCAGGAATTCCCAGACAGAAGAGATGCATGGGCAAGGTATGGGGAAAGGGTGTGCAGCTTTGATGCCTTCTCGGGGCAGGCCACTCTCCCCAGTCTCCACATGTTAACCAGTCTGGATGCTTTTTGAACTTTATCCTTTTGGGTTTTTATGGAGGTTTCATTACACAGGCATACCTGATTATATCATTGGCCATTGGCCACTGATACAACCTGCAGTCCCTCCTCCCTGCCTAGAGATCAGAGGATGGGATTGAAGGTTCCAAACTCCTAATCACATGGGCTGGTCCTCCATACAATTAGCTCTTATCCTTAGGCTACTAAGGGGCTTTCCAAAAATCATCTCATTAACATAGAAAAAGACGCCTTTATGGCTCTCATCACTTAGGAAATTCTCAGGATTTTAGGATTTTTGTCAGGAATGGGGAGGAAGATCAAATCTGTATTTCTTATTATAAATCACAATATCATAATGTAAAATAGGCAAATCGTATTGAAAGCCCAAACACATAAATCCTAATTATCAAGATGTCACACTAAGGAAGGTGGGACTTTTTTTGTGGGTGGATGAGTGGAAAGGAATGTCTCCCAGAGCCACTGAATGACTCAGGCTGTGAGCGTCTGAAGAGCAGAAACACCAGCTTGCGTGAAGTCCGGGTCTAGTACAGCAGACTGGGTAGCTGAATGAATTCGTTGAATAAATGAATTGATTAATCTAGACTGCTTCTTTATTGAGTGAGCTTGTCTGCTAATATTTTATGAAAAACTGATTTTTTTTTCTGTTTAACAGTCTCAATAATACTAATGGGATCTGAAATCTGCCAATTTTTCATGTGGAGTCAAACATAAATTAATAGTAATGACTCCATTTCCATTTTATCCATTTATTAATTATCTTTTCAATCTCAGTTTTCAAAGGATTTTTTTTTCTGTTGTAACAGATGGGTTAAACATCTGTACTTAGCCATTTTATTGTATCGAATGTGCATGTAAAGTATATATGCTCTCTATATTGAATGCACCCATTCAAAGGAACAAAGTTTTGGATTATTAACGAATGTTTCTATCAAATTTCGTTGAATTTTATGAAAAGACTCCTACTCAACTTCAATAACCTGCAGTTCTCTTGGACTTTTCCTTATAGGATGCTATATATTGACATTTTCATTATCTAGAAATATGGCTTAATTTTCAATTTCAAGTCTCCATATATCTGAAAAGATATCAACTTTATTTGGGGGAATATACATATAATTGTTTCAACAAATATATTTTCATTTCATTTAGGAAATTAAATTCAACAGAATTAATAGTCTTAATAGTTTTAGGTTTTAATCTTCTGGATGAGTCTTGATTATATCTATAAATTATTCTTTCTATTGCAAATCACTGAAATTCTTTCAAATATTATATAACAAACTAAGCTATTATGAGAAAATACAGTGCATTTCTTTTTTTTTTTTAATTACAGTGTATTTCTTAAAGCACAGTTTCTAGAGTTAGATTCATCTGCCATGAACACTGGCCTCCAGATCACCATGGGGATAAATTAAGTAGGGGAAAACCCAGAACTTATGGTCTAAGACAGGTGTTCTTAAACAGCTGCTTATGCACATGTAGTATTTATTAAAACACAAATGACTGTGTTGCACACCAGAGCTTTTGATTTAGTAAGTCTGGTTTGGAACTTAAGGATTTACATTTCTAACTTTTTTCCGGTTGCTGCTGCCCATGCTTTTGGGGCAGTGGCAACCCCTTGGGAGGGAACTCTAGCTCTAGTTGCTCTAAATAAACTCTTTTCCCAGCTTCACATTATTGGTAGGAAGGAAAAGGGTCCTTGGGACTCTAGGTGCTCCTGACAAGTCCCCACTGTACTCTCTCCTTCAAAAGTCACACCATTACCATCTTCCCTGCCATAGCAAGACCTTGAAGATGAGTCATGTGAGTGTCACCAGAATAAGCCCAGGACTCTAGGTCAGCCTTCATCCCCTGCATTTCAACTTCCTTATGCCTCAACACATCCCTGCTGCATTGTCTCTATTTTATCTTTTCCTGGCTCCTGAGTCCTTTCCAAGAATCTTCTGGAACTCACTGTTCATCAGCCCACACACTGTTCTCAACTGCTTGTCTTTGACTTCTTGTTTTAACTAGAAGTGGGCTCTTTGCCACAGCCATTGCTTCCTCCGCAGTGCCCTCCAGTAAGGGCTGTTTTCTCTTCCATACTTCTGACTACTTGACCTGGAGGTGGAGTAGATATCCTGGCCACTTCCTATGTCTCTCACTTCCATCTGAATTCCATTCCCAGTTCTGAGTCTCATGTCATCAGGTGTATCAGCAAATTACCCACCTATTGGAGTCTCCTCCTAATACTTCATTAAATCATCTTTATTTGATGATTGATGATTTTATCACCCAATCACACTCTTTCCTACAAAACTTTAAACTTAATTGGTAATTCCAGTTTATCAGTAGAAGAACCTCCTGAAACCTTGTACTCCCAGTTTCTTGAATGGTGTACCCTCCACACTATAGCAACTCATTCTCAGGACATAGACCACATTTTGTCATTATCTATAATGGCAAACCTTTCATTTTCTCAATTTCAAGCATCTGTTCCAATCTTCACTCTTTCTTTCCATCTCTCTCACAAAATTTTCACTACCAAGGGGACTATGGTCTTTGATTCTACCAGACTTCATCTGTGTCTCTATTCTCTTCTTTTATATTTTACTCATACTGCAAAATGTGTCTAATTCAGGCCACTTCTCATTGCCTTTACCACTACCAACTTAATCCAAGGCATTCTCATCAATCTCCTCATGTTCCTACTCCCAATGTTGACCCAGTGGATTCTCAAAACAATAGCTAGAGTTAAAGGTTTTCCTTTTAAAAATGTTTGTCAGATTGTGTCAGAAATAGTTTCCTAAATCTATCAAAGTAAAGGAGAAAAGGTTACTGTTAATAGTCAACACTGACAAAGCAATGACCTGTATTGTGTTTCTCAAACTGTCCAGGAATATTCCTACCTCAGGGTCTTTGCACTGGCTGTCTCTTTCGCCAGTGATGTTTATTATTGAAATATACATATGGCTTGCTCCCTTAGCTCCTTTAAGTTAATGCCACATCTTAATGGGCTTTCCTAATAATCCTAACTAAAGTTATTATTCCTAACTCTTTTCTATGTCTTTTTTATGGCTTGTTTTTCTCTATCGAAGTTATTGCCGTATAAAATCTTCTATATTTCATTTATAAATTTTTAAAATGTAGAAAGGCAAGTAAGGTACTCTTTATTTAAGCCTGAAAAAGACAATGAAAGTGGTGCTCAGAGGAAATTGTTAGTTTTATTTTTTTATTAACATGAAAAAAAGAAAGTAAATAAATAATGTCTTCTATTTAAAAAGATAGTAAAATAAAAAGATAAATAAAAGAAAAGGTAGTCACAGGACTTAATAAATATTAAAGCATAAACTAATTCTAAAGTAGCAGAAGAATTTTTATTCATAATAGAAATTATGAATAAACAAAATAATGGTTCTTCGGGAAAAGGAAAAGAGATTGACATTTAGATGTTCTGAAGGATTAATAAAGGAAGAAGTATAGAATTATGATGAGGGAGAATAATCAATGTAACATTGTGTGTCAACTATACTCAAAAAAATTAAAAGAATGACTAAATCAATAAATACAGAATTTAGTGAAAGGGAGTATAGTATTTTCTAAAGGTCAAATACTGTTTTTACCTTAGATACCTTTATAATAATTTTTCTTCAAACAATTCAAAGCTTCTGAAAAATGTCCTGAAATTTTCATTAAAAAATTTTTCCTTATGTTTATTATATACAGAAGTTATGCAATTAAATTTCTTTATAAAGGAGTTACAAATACAGAGAAAATTCAAAGAATTATCAGAAACAATTGGCTCAAATCTACAAATAAATTTGACACCAATGGATTAAATAAACATAAATAAATAAAGTTGACATAAGAAGAGATAGAAAAATTAAGGAAGTCACTAGAACAGAAACCAGGAGAGTTGTCAAAAATCTGTTTCTCATAAATTTTGCAGCATATTGATTTTCAATACTATTTCAACAAGATGACTGTAGGAGCTCTAGATATCACAGTCATATTTCAGTCAGAAGAAAAGAAAATAGAAGGACAAGAACACAGCATTTTACTAACATCATTGTGTTCAGAAATTCTCCTACTTGCTAGGAAGGTTAGAAAATATAGGTTTTTATTTGAGAAACAATATGCTCAGACAAAAAGTTGTCATTTTGTTATGAAGGAGGTTGAGTGAGCCAACTAGAAATCCTTTGTACAAGACCATAAAATAATACCTGAATAATTACAGATGTATAATATTATAAGAATATAATATTCTTAAAGGACAAAGTTTGCCTTACCAGATATTAGCACATATTACCAAGTCATGATAGTGACAGTAATATGGTACTGAAATGAGAATTAAAAAATAAAGAAGAGGGATTAATATAAGGAGTTCAGAAATAGTTACCCCACAGTTGTGGCAGAACTTACTCTTTGCCAGAAGTGCTTCATGAATCTAGGAGTAAGTGGTGTTATTAGGATATTCAGTTAATTGCATGGAGAAAATGATATCCCTATCTCACACCACCTATAAAAAAATCCCTCAAAATATTAATGATTCAAATGTGAAAGTATGCAATACAAACATAAGAAAAACAACGTGGGAAACAATTGGCGATGAATTTCTTAATCAAGTCATTCATGCATTAAATACAGTGGGAATCACTGAATGATTTGGCAACATTGAAATTATGAATTTTTGTTAAGTGGACAACACGATGCACAAAGCAAAGTGGTGCCTGACATGAAGAATGATATTATTGCAATTTCTGAAACCAATATGAAATATTTATATATTATACATACATAAAATAAAACACAGCACTTTATCATTGAAAACCTTGCAGAATGAGACTTCCTCAGCTATTTCCCTTCACCTCATTTACAATGATTTTAATTATTATTAATACCATTATTTAAAATTTTATATATACCAAACCTTCTCCTTCCTCAGCAGTTCTCTCACTTGCTATTTATTAATTCTGCTAAATGGCCCACATCTGCTTCTTTCCACTTTCATTTATCAGTTTAAAATTTACCTCCTTGTGTGTATTTCTTTTGACCATTTAGAAACACCCTACCCATTTAATTTCTATCCCAGCCATGCATTACTGTTCTCTATAGTTTTTATTATAATATTATGTAATTATGCTATTTCATTGTTGTGGGATAATAGAGGGAAAAAATCTTTATGTTTTGAAAGTTAGGGTTTTCTGAACTACTTTTGATTAAACTTGGGATCCTGGGTGAGGGCGTAAGCAAATTAAAATTAATTTATAACTCTGTAGATTGTGAAAACTAGATAGAAAGATTTGCAGAATCCCATTTTTCAAGAAGTAATGATGACAGGGGCACTGGAGACATATGTGCCTGGAGACACATAATTTATCTGGCTTGGGGAATTTCATTTATAAATAACTGAAGAACCCAGTTCTGTTACATTTCCAAGGAGCCCTCTTCAGTAGGGAGAGAGCAGCTGCCTCTCTCCCCTGTGTAAGCCCAGAAAATTCCCTTTTTTCTTCATTCCTTGTTTATGACACAGAATCAAGTTTTATATGCATAGGACATTAGACCTGCCTTTTCATGTGTTGACCCAGGATGAGAATTGGGCGGTGGGGATCCATATGGTCACTTTTCCATTAATAATCACAATCTGTCTCTGATTTAGAGCACTTCATATGTGCCACAGAACAAAATTAATCGAGGTGAATATTAAAAACCCAAAGAGTTGCTGGATGCTGGAAAATCTCAACGTGTGTGTTTGTGCGTATTTGAGTGTGCTGCTTTGGGCATGAGGGGTGCATTAGAGCATATGAGTCCATATGGACTTGGTGACTTCACCGTTCCTTCTGACAGGTGACACGTTATCTATTGTTTTTCTTGCCACCCACTCTCTTGCCCCACATTGCCAGAACAATAGTCCAATTTTCATTTTGGTTGTTTTATTTCAAAGTTGCATTGTCTGCATATGTCCGTGTGGTCTTCATTCAATCCCGGGTTCCCAGTGTTCTTTGTTGGTCTCCCTACTGCAGCAGAAGGCAGGTTTTGTGGGCTTCCACATTGCTCTACCATTTAGAATCATTCTCAGCATAGATTAGACTATGAACATACATTTAATGAATGAATACTCTTCCAAAATTTTTTAAAAGATTTTATTTATTTATCTGACACACAGAGAGAGAACACACAAGCAAGTGGAGAGGCAGGTAGAGGAAGAGGGAGAAGCAGACTCCCCATAGAGCAGGGGAAGGCTTATATGGGACTCCATCCCAGGACTCTGGGATCATGATGTGAGCTGAAGGTAGTGCCCCAACCAACTGAGCCATGCAGGCACCCAATACTCTTCCCAAATTTTTAAATGTTGAAGTTTAAGATGAAGGCAATCAAGATGTTGTGGTTTTCCACAGCATCTTTTAAATATGTGCTTCTATTACACCCATAAATCTTCATTGAAAAACTGAAATTTGGAATGCTTGAGTTTCTCAGTTGGTTAAGCGACTGACTCCAGCTCAGGTCATGATCCCAGGGTTCTGGGATCGAGTCCTGCATTGGGCTCCCTGCTCCACAGGGGGGAGTCTTCTCCTTCTGACCTTCTGCCCTCTCATGTTCTCTCTTACTCATTCTCTCTCTCAAAAAAATAAAATCTTTAAAAATAAAACTAGAATTTGTTCAATATATTTTTATTTAACTTTGCCATGAAACAGTATTGAAAGATGTTTAGAATGCCTGCAGTGTAGTCTTCTCTCTTTTTGAGGATTTTGGTTACTAATCCCTTTCAATAAATACGTGATGCTCTTTCAGACTGACAGCAGTCAGGCAAATGGAAAGTAGATTTTATTCCATACAGAATTTACAATATTCTAATTATTCCTGGCCTACATAAATAAAATTGTTTAAACTTTGAAGTTATTGTCAAATATTTATATCCCATCACTTTTGAAAAAATGTTTTTGCTTTTTTTGAGACATAACTCACATGGCATATTACAACACCGTATCCCAATGTTCACTCAGATTTATAGTATTTTTCTTAAGAGGAATATATAAAATTATTGTCACACACCTTTCAGTTGATGAGTAATAGAATTTTTTTCTCACAATAATACCGATATCATGGCCACAGTTGTTTGATTTGTGTTCTATTTTTCATGTGTTTTATTGGCAAACACTTTAAAATAGCTTCATCAAATATAAATTATAATGATTAGTTTAATGCAGCCTACAAAGTGAAATAGGAATAAGCATTTGCATTTAAAAAAACTTGCCCTTTTAGTAATTCAACACAAGGGTATACAAAGTGGTTTCCTTGACGACAAGAGATAGTAAAAAATTATTTGTGAGTTTAGGATTGTATTATCTCATAATTTGATACATATTCTCATTGTTTTAATTTTACTGTGAGAAAACTCTTTTGTACTAAACAAAACTAGGTATGATAATCCTGCCATTATAAAAGAACAAATGTTAAATTTACTCAGATCCGGAGAACTCAAGATAAATGAGGTTAAGCAAAATAGATCTTGTTCAATTTAAGTTAAAAATAGTCATATAAATATTCACTGAGTATTTTTGAAGATGCTAAATGAATGTCTCAAATGACTAGGTATTTAGGTATTTAATAAAATGAACCTAGAAATAAGATTATTTAAATCTGCTAGTTTTCTGGACCATGCCAAACGTAGGTTATTTTGTAGAAGAAAGAACCAGACAATAGATTTTATGTAATTATTTTGATTATCTATCATCATTATTTTCTATTATTTGAAAATAATATTGCCAATTACACAGTAGAACCACTGCATCAGCATGTCTGTCAGAGTTGTCCAAAATAACAGAACTAGTAGAAACCATATATATTAAGAGATTTATTTTAAGGATCTGGCTCATAAGAGTGTGTGGATAGGCAAGACCAAAATCTGTAGGTTAACTGTCAGGTTGGAGATTTATGTAATAGCTGATGTTGTAGTCTTGAGTCTGGAGGCTGGAAACTGTAGTAGAATTTCTTTGTTAGAAGGCAGAATTCCTTCTTCAGGAAATCTTAATCTTTGCTCTGAAGGCCTTTGCTTGGGAGAGGCACACAGACATTATGGAGGGTAATCTGCTTTGCTTAAAATGATTGTAAATGTTAATCACATTTAAAAAAATCTTTACAGAAACATTTAGACAAGTGTTTGAAAAAACATCTTGTCACCAGTCTAGTCAACTTAACACATAAAATTAACCATCACAATCAGTAATTAAGATTTCAACTTCAAGTGACAGAAGCTTCAAATCAAAATGACTTGAATAGTAAAGATACTTGTTTCTTCCCATCAAAAGAAATCCAAAACGACCTCTATGTTGGTGAAAACAGATTCTTCCTGTTTCTTAAATCTGGTATTTTTCATGCTGACTTTATTCTTGATCTTAAGACAGATAGCTATAGCATTTTGAGGCTCATATCCCAGAGACAGAAGAGAAAGACTGTTTCTTACGATGTCTTGTCCTTAGGATTAAGAAATGCTTTCCCATAAATCCCACCATCACATTCCCCCTCACACCTCAACATCAGAATCAGTGGCATGCTCATTTCTGATCTACATTGTCAAGAAGAACTGGGAAACTTGGCCTGGCTTGGCCTGGCAACCGAAATGTCTGCCATAAGTAATTTTATTTTTACCTATATTTTTGTATTTCTTTGGGAGTATGCCTATCCTATTTGCAGATCTTGCTGTTGATCTAAAAAAATTGCTGATAACATCATGGATCTGAGTTGCAGATCTTGTCCTTTCTCTTGCTTACTGAGCATTCCTATGAGGATGGGACATAGCTTCCTGAAATTCAGCATTTGTAAAACCAGCTTTTAATTTTCTTCTCTAACCTACTATAACTTTTATTTAGTGGATAAAACCACCATCCACCATCAGTTACTCCACAGAGAAAACTTAGAGTCAATCCAACATCTTATTTTCTCACATTGATTCCCAGTTGCTTATAAAATATAGGTGTCTTTGCCCTAAAGTTTTGATTCAGATTCCTCTTCACCATTTCCATTGCTACTTCCCTGATTCTGACCTTTCCACTAAAAATTCTGACTGCATGGTCTTTTCTGACTGACCAAGTGTCTCACATCTTTGAAGCATACTGCTGTCAAAACTTTCTTCCTGAAATTAAAATATGATTATTTAGATAACTTGCTCAAAACTCTTCAAAACAACCATCTGGCTGGTGAGATAAAATCTTAACCATTATAAATATTAACTCCAAAGGGAATTTCCTTCCCTGAATTGTCAGAATTCTCACAGTCAACTTTATCTACTCAATCAAAGTAGATTTCCAAGCTACAGTTTCTTGCTAAACTTTCCAGGGCTCCTCTATCTTGTCCCCTGAATCTAGCTGCATCAGAATTATGTCAAGAGTACTTTACTGGGTAAACACAACTGAAACAAAAGTTCAGTTACTGGGAAAAACGCAATTCATCAAAAATTACAGGGCACAAAAAAGCAAAGGAAAAAGAAAAGCATTTTCAAGCGATCGAGCGATCTGAAGAACCAGACTCAGATGTTGGAACTAAAGATCTAGTAGAAAAGGTAAATAATAGGCATGAACAGATGGGGAATTTTAGTACAGAAATGGAAGTGATAAGAAAGTGACAAAGGAAAGTGACAAAGTGCTAGAAACAATATCATCTGTGAAAAAATCCTTTGATGGGCTCATCTGAAAACTCTACATAGTTATACAGTTGAGTAGACAATCTATGATCTTGAAGATCTAACAACTGAAATGTCAAATTAAAATACAAAGAGACAAATAATTACATATTTATTAAATTGTTAATTTTAATTAACTAAATAATAAAATAAAATAAAATAAAATAAATTATTAAATATAATAAACAAAGTAGGATATCCCAGAGTGGTGAGATAATGTAAAATGGGGTAATATACACACATTTGGAGTTACAGGGATGAGAGAGAGAGAGAATATGATGAGATAAAGATTTGAAGAAATCACTGAGGATTTTCCAAATGTAATGAAAGACATCAAATGAAAGACATAAAAAGCTTAGGATGAAACAACAAACAAAACCTAAATATGACATTGTAAAACTGCTGAAAACATAAAGAAAAATAAAATTTTGAAGGTAATCAGAGGAAAAAAAGACATTTTGTACAGAAGAATGAGACAATAATGACAGCAGAATTGTCAGAAATTCTGAAAATCTTGAGTTAATAGAGTGACATAAGGTGCTAAATGCTAAAAACAAAAGCTGTTAATAAATATTTCAATTTATCTTTCTTTATTTTTTTCAATATATTTCAAAAGTGAAGGCAAAGTAAAAAATTTTTCTGGCAAATAAAAACTGAGACATTCATTGCCAGCAGACCTGCACTATAGGAAATTTTAAAAGAAATTTTTTTAAGCAGAAAGTATGAGGATTAGTTGAATCTACAGAAAGAAATAAAGAGATTTTGAAAGAACAAATTTTAGAGATTTAAAAAAATTAACTGCTTTAAAAATGGTTGTCTAGAACAAAAAAAAATAGTGACAATGCATTGTGAAATTTATAACATAAAAGTAAATGCCTGGATAAGGAAGATGTAGTCCATATACACTATGGAGTATTATGCCTCCATCAGAAAGGACGAATACCCAACTTTTGTAGCAACATGCACGGGACTGGAAGAGATTATGCTGAGTGAAATAAGTCAAGCAGAGAGAGTCAATTATCATATGGTTTCATTTATTTGTGGAGCATAACAAATAGCATGGAGGACATGGGGAGTTAGAGAGGAGAAGGGAGTTGGGGGAAATTGGAAGGGGAGGTGAACCATGAGAGACTATGGACTCTGAAAACAATCTGAGGGTTTTGAAGAGGTGGGGGGTGGGAGGTCGGGGTACCAGGTGGTGGGTATTATAGAGGGCACGGATTGCATGGAGCACTGGGTGTGGTGCAAAAATAATGAATACTGTTATGCTGGAAAAAAAAAAAAAGTAAATGCCTGACAATAGCAGAGGAATAGGATGAAGGGATAGGAAGTACACTGTTTTAAGATTCTTACTCTCTATGTGAAATGTTTTAGCAATTTTAGAAAATAGGTTTTACTAAGTTACATATTATAAAGAAAAGAGCATCAAGTAAAAATAAAAGGAGGTATAAATAATAAGCTAAAAATAGAGATAAAATTAAATACTAAAATTACAAATCCAAAAGAATGCAGAAAAGGGGCAGCACGAGAGTGATATAAGTAGAAAAGAACTAGTAAGATCATAAGTGAAATCAAACCCTATCAATAATCACATTTTATTAAAATGTTTAAAAACTTTAATTGAAAGGTAGGAGTTGTCATATTATATAAAAAGAAACCTATTTTAAATAAAAAGAAAAAAGTACAATCATATGGAAGCACTAATCAGAAGAAAATGGAGTATATATCTGATGAAGTAGACTTCAGAGCAAGGAATGTTGTTAGAAATAGTAGGGACATTTCGTAATATCAATCAGGCCAATTTACCGGGGAGCCATACGATCATAACATGTACGAACCTAACAAAATAGTCTCAAAATACATAAATCTCGAACTGAAAAGGTAAACAGTCAAACTTACAATTGTATTTGGAGCTTCCAGCACTCCATTCTTAGCTAATTAAAAAAAAAAAAAAGTAGATAGATAATGCTTCAGGGAGTATAAGACCCGAAGACCTCTTTCAGACATCTCAACCCAATTGACATTTACATAACAACAACATTAAGATGCATGCTCTTCTCAAGTGGACATGAAGAATTCATCAAGAAAGTCCTTATTCTGGGGGTGCCTATTCCCCCAGAGTCCAAAGTCAGTTAAGTGGCTAACTCTTGATTTCAGCTGGGATGATGATCTCAGGGCCCTGGGATCCACTCCCATGTCGGGCTCTGTGCTCAGTGGGGTGTCTGCTCGAGAATTCTTTCTCTCTTCCCCCCACTCACGGATGCACATGAGTGTTCACATGTTCTCTTTCTCTCTCTGGAATAAATAAAATCTTTAAAGAAAGAAAAGAAAGAAAATCCATATTATGAGTTATTAAAACAAACCTCAAAAAATTAAAAGAATTGAAGCCACTTAGTATATGTTCTCTGATTACAGTGGAATTACATTAGAAATCGATAGAGTTTTGGGGAAAATCTCCAGATTTTTGGAAATTAAATAGCAAATTTTTAAATAACTTTCACATTGAAAAGTTAGGTAATCAAAAAGGAATTTGTAAAATATTTTGAATTGAATGAAATGAACAAGATTATCAAGATTTGTGCGATGTGGCAAAAGTAGCTTTTATAATGATATTCATTGTATGTACTGCTCAGAATATAAAACCAGAAAGTTTTTTTATCAACAAGCTAATCATTCTTCTTAGGAAATGAGGAAGAAGATCCAAATAAACCTAAAATGCAAAGAAATTAGGAAGTAATAAAGGGTAGGAATCCATAAAATTGAAAGCAGAAAAAAAATTAATGAAACCAAAGGTGGTTGATTCTTGGAAATGATCAATAAAATTTATAAACCTCTGCCCAGATGCACTAAGTGAAATGAAAAGAAGATACAGTTCATCAATATTAGAAAGACAAAGGGGACATCTCTACAGATTTTACATACATGGAAAAGAAGAAGGCAATAATATTATGAACAACTTTATACCAATCAGTTTGATAATAATTGAAATGGACAAATTTCTCACAAGACATAACCTACCAGAGCTTACTGAAGAAGAAATAGGTAATTTGAAAAGTTCTCTTCAAATTGAATCACCCCTCAGTAATCAGTCCCCTTGAGTCTCTTCAAAGGTCCTCTTACATCACTAAGTACTGCGTTCTGGTCTCACAATTTTCCTCGGGGTAATTGCTATCAGGGTTGGAACGTGACATGTGCTTTAAATTTGGTTATTGTGGGTCCTGAATTGGGAAAATAACATTATTATACAGATTTGGACATTTAAAAAAGTGAACAATGCATCTGGGGTTTGGCACGGATCTAATTAGACTTCTGAGACCTTGAAGCATTCCTTTCCGTCCAGGGAGAAGCAACCCGGCTGCCGTTGCTGTGGGAACAACCCCCCCAACCAGGTGGTGAGAGGCTTTCTGTTAACAGTCATCACAGGAAGAAAATGGTGGATGGAGGCAGATTTGTTTGCTTTGCACTTTAAGATAGGACTTTGTTTTATTTAGTTTTAATTTACAAGAATGAGATAACGCTTTTGGATTTTAATTTCCGTAGATTGTAATACCTTAGGAAGCTTTAATTATTGGAACTGAAATGAACAGTTTTGGCAGTTCTATGTAGCTGTATTTCATTTATACAGTAGCTTTATATAACGTTCAGATGCCAGGTCTCTGATGGGCTATGTATAGCAATTTGGAATAAGAAACAGTATATAGAGGGAATATTTAGTCTTGGGCAAAGAGAGCATTGGAATTCATAAATAAATGTTTCAGAGCCTTTGGAAAGTAAATAATTACTAACCAATAGGAATTCCTGAAAGATACACAAAGGTGAATTGGTTAGTTTTGGGCCAGTGGGGCCTTGTGAATGTAGGAGTTGATTGGCAATGGTATGGTACTGATAACCTTTCTAAGAATGTAGAAAAAACTATGTAAACAGTGAAGAGGTTAAATCTTATATTGATAAAGGCTTAGGAGTACCAGCGAATGTTAGAATAGGGCCCTTTTCCCCATGTCCTATAGTCTTAGATGCACTAGTCTTTTTAACACTGTTGACTTGTGCCTTTTACACTTCCCTAGGAGAAAAGGAATCTCTTAGCTGATTGGAGTGATGCAAGCAGCTGGGCAGTTAGAAACCAGTTCTCTGTTTTCTCCGTAGTCAGGTGCCCAGTGATTTGCTCCCCCTGAAACAAGTTTCCTATGGAGCAGACTCCAACTTTAGAAGCACTTTGTTGAACTGCCTAACCATGGCTATATATAGCACAATATTAAGAAGTCCAGTCTTAAGGGGGACCTGGGTAGCTCAGTCAGTTAAGAGACCTACTCTTGATTTCGTCTCAGGTCATGATCTCAAGGTCATGGGATTGAGACCTGCATCAGGCTTCCTGCTCAGTGGGGAGTCTGCTGGAGATTTTTCTCCTTCTCCCTCACTCTGTTCCTCCTCCCCCCACTTGTTTGCACATGCGTGTGTTCTTTCTCTCCCCATCTCTCAAATAAATAAATAAATAAATCTTAAAAAAAAAAAAAGTCCAGTGTAAATTTGCAACCAGGCCATGCTTTCTACTATAAACTTTATAAGAATGCCAATATTCTACTTGCCTACTGTTTTCCAATTTTCAATTGGTTCAAGTGTTAGAATGTGGGAAAGAGGGATGTTATTTATCAATTTTCCTTATCTTCTTCCAAATTTTTTTGGTCTCTGGACCATTCATGATTGAAAGATGAAGAGAGATGGCAAACTTAAGTTTTCACTCTATAAATCACATTAATTTGGTTCAGGAAACAATTAGTTTATTATCAAAATTAATACTTTGGGATATATATTAAAAGAAAATATGTGTTTAATTGTTATATGATTTAAAAATATCAGTATTTTTTCTACATATTATAAACTCAATACTTTTTATAATGAGCAGAACAATTACTATTCATTAACATTTTATTTTTCTATCTTCTGTTGTCAAGACAACCTTCCATTCTTTACTCAAGTAGTAAGCAGTGAAAAAAATTTACAGTTTCTCAGTCTCATTTAAGTAATTGGACTCTCATAATATTGTTTTTTAAGAGACTTTGTTTTCCAACCTTTAACTATTAATTATAATTACTACACTTTAAAAGGATACAATTTAATTTAATTTCAAAACTATGTAAAAGAAGGGTACCAACATTTCAAATTTAGAAAGAACTTTAATGAAGAAAATTATTATAAAACTTTACTAGCAACTTCATTCAAGATATGTCTCCAAAGGCAAAGGAAACAAAAGCGAAAATTAACTTTTGGGACTTCATCAAGATCAAAAGCTTCTGCACAGCAAAGGAAACAGTCAACAAAACAAAGAGGCAACCCACGGAATGGGAGAAGATATTTGCAAATGACAGTACAGACAAAAGGTTGATATCCAGGATCTATAAAGAACTCTTCAGACTCAACACACACAAAACAGATAATCATATTTAAAAATGGGCAGAAGAAATGAACAGACACTTCTCCAATGAAGACATACAAATGGCTATCAGACACATGAAAAAATGTTCATCATCCCTAGCCATCAGGGAGATTCAAATTAAAACCACATTGAGATACCACCTTACACCAGTTAGAATGGCCAAAATTAGCAAGACAGGAAACAACATGTGTTGGAGAGGATGTGGAGAAGGGGGAACCCTCTTACAATGTTGGTGGGAATACAAGTTGGTGCAGCCACTTTGGAAAACAGTGTGGAGATTCGTCAAGAAATTAAAAATAGAGCTTCCCTATGACCCTGCAATTGCACTACCCCAAACATACAGATGTAGTGAAAAGAAGGGCCATCTGTACCCCAATGTTTATAGCGCCAGTGGCCATGGTCGCCAAACTGTGGAAGGAACCAAGATGCCCTTTAATGGACGAATGGATAGATGTGGTCCATATACACTATGGAGTATTATGCCTCCATCAGAAAGGATGAATACCCAACTTTTGTAGCAACATGGACGGGACTGGAAGAGATGATGCTGAGTGAAATAAGTCAAGCAGAGAGAGTCAATTATCATATGGTTTCACTTATTTGTGGAGCATAACAAATAGCATGGAGGACAAGGGGAGATGGAGAGGAGAAGGGAGTTGAGGGAAATTGGAAGGGGAGGTGAACCATGAGAGACCATGGACTCTGAAAAACAATCTGAGGGTTTTGAAGGGGCGGGGGGGTTGGAGATTGGGGGAACTAGGTGGTGGGTAATAGAGAGGGCACGAATTGCATGGAGCACTGGGTGTAGTACAAAAACAATGAATACTGTTATGCTGAAAAGAAAAAAAAAAAAAAAGCTTTGTGTGTACCAGAAATAAACCAAAAAAAACAAACAAACAAAAAAACAAAACCAAACTTTACTTGGTACGCTTTGTAACATTAATAGCACTATTATAAAAGATGTTGTAATGATGTATATTTATAAAGGTCTATTTTAATAAGATAGTATTTTAGTATGTAAGAGAATCCTACAAATAGCACATTTTCCTGAGTGCAGAAATACTGTGTAACCAGCAGCGATAAACTGTTCTACCTTCTTGTACAAGGCTGGCTATGTCCAGGCCAATACTCTCACCAGGCTCTTGCATGTTCCATTTATTAGGCAGTTAACTGGTATAATTAATTAATGCTATTATTTGTGAATTACTTCTGCAAATATTTTTAAACGCCTGTTTTGTGCCGTGTGCTATAGCTAATGCTATGAGTAAGACAATTGCTTTTTCTGTTATCATGGAGACTTAGAGCTTCCTCTTCATCCACTTCTGGAGTAGGGAGGAAAGTCCAGTTATGGAAAGAAGTAAATACATTTTGGGCATTATGGCAATCTATGTTCAACACTATTTGAAGCTTTTTTATTTATTTGGTGTATTTTTAGGTAGGATCATATTTTACTTGTAAAATCACCAAAAATAGAGAAGCTACATATTTTAAAAATATTCTCATTCTATTTCCCATTTCTTACATTACAGTTAAATATTCAATATTTTTCATGTATCTTTCCTAATCACTTAAAAATTAAGAAAAATGGGGGCACCTGGGTGGCTCAGTGGATTAGGCCGCTGCCTTTGGCTCGGGTCATGGTCTCGGGGTCCTGGGATCAAGCCCCACATCGGGCTCTCTGCTCAGCAGGGAGCCTGATTCCCCCTCTCTCTCTCTGCCTACTTGTGATCTCTCTCTCTGTCAAATAAATAAATAAAATCTTTAAAAAAATTAAGAAAAATATTTTTATTTTTATTAATTGCATTATAATGAAGAACCACATACTGTTTTCTAACTTAATTTTCATTTTTTAAAATTATGTTATGTTAGTCACCATACAGTACATCATTAGTTTTTGATGTAGTGTTCCATGATTCATTGTTTGTGTAGTGCTCCATGCAGTCTGAACCCTCCTTAATACCCACCACCAGGCTCACCCATCTCCCCTCCCCCTTCCTTGAGAGTTTTGAGAAACAAAACTCTCAGTTTGTTTCCTGGAGTCCATAGTTTCTCATGGTTCGTCTCCCGCTCCAATTTCTCCCCCTTCATTTCTCCCTTTCTTCTCCTAATGTCCTCCATGCTATTCCTTATGTTCCACAAATAAGTGAAACCATATGGTTATTGACTCTCTCTCCTTGACTTATTTCACTCAGCATAATCTCCTCCAGTTCCCATCCATGCCAATGCAAAAGTTGGGTATTCATCCTCTCTGTTGGCTGAGTAATAGGCCATCATGTATATGGACCACATCTTCTTTATCCATTCGTCTGTTGAAAGGCATCTTCACTCTTTCCACAGTCTGGCTATTGTGAACATTGCTGCTGCCCTTATGAACGGTGGGGTGCATGTGGCTCTTCTTTTCACTACAATCAGTATCTTTAGGATAAGTACCCAGTAGTGCAATTGCTGGATCATAGGGCAGCTCTATTTTTAACATTTTTTCTTTCTTCCTTTCTTTCTTTCTTTCTTTCTTTTTCTTTTTTTTTCTAAATATTTTATTTATTTATTTGACTCAGAGAAAGAGAGAGAGATCACAAGTAGGCAGAGCAGGCAGAGAGAGAGGGGGAAGCAGGCTCCCTGCTGAGCAGAGAGCCTGATGCAGAGCTCGAACCCAGTACCCTGGGATCATGACCTGAGCCGAAGGCAGAGGCTTTAACCCACTGAGCCACCCAGGTGCCCCTATTTTTAACTTTTTGAAAAGCCTCCACACTGTTTTCCAAAGTGCCTGTACCAACTTGCATTCCCACCAATGGTGTGAGAGGGTTCCTCTTTCTCCACTGCCTCTCCAACATTTGTTGCTTCTTGCTTTGTTAATTTTTGCCATTCTAACTAGTGTAAGGTGGTATCTCAATGTGGTTTTGATTTGAATTTCCTTGATGGCTAATGATGAACACTTTTCATGTGTTTGTTGGCTATTTCTATGTCTTCTTTGGAGAAGCGTCTGCTCATGTCTTCTGCTCATTTTTTGACTTGATTATTTGTTTTTTGGGTATTAAGTTTGAGAAGTTCTTTATAGATCTTGCATATCAGCCCTTTGTCTGCAGTGGCATTTGTGAATATCTTCTCCCATTCTGTAGGTTGCCTCTTTGTTCTGTTTCCTTTCCTGTGCAGAAGCTTTTTATCTTGATGAAGTCCCAAAAGTTCATTTTCACCTTTGTGTCCCTTGCCCTTGGAGACGTGTCTTGAAAGAAGTTGCTGTGGCCAATATCAAATACGTTATTGCCTGTGTTTTCCCCTAGGATTTTGATGGATTCCTGTCTCATATTGGTGTTTTTCATTCGTTTTGAATTTATCTTTGTGTATGGTGTAAGAGGAAGATCCAGTTTCATTCTTCTGTATATCGCTGTCCCGTTTTCCTAGCACCATTTATTGAAGAGACTGATTTTTTTCCACTGGATTTCTTTTTCCTGCTTTGTCAAAGATTATTTGGCCATACAATTGAATCCATATCTGGCTCTCTATTCTGTTTCATTGGTCTATGTGTCTGTTTTTGAGCCAGTACCATGCTGTCTTGGTGATCACAGCTTTGTAATAGAGCTTGAAATCAGACAATGTAATTATACATCTTGGAGCTATTTCCTTGTCAGTTTATACAGGACTAATGTATTACTACCTAACTGCTGTCCAGTTTTCCATAGCTTACTTACACAGTAGTCTTCTGTGCTCTTGTCCAAGTAGCCATTAAATATCTGTCCAAAGTTTTAGTATTACAAAATGCCATAGACGGTGTGGCTGTACAGGTGTGTTAGTGCATATTGCAAGTGGTTGTTTTGGATGCATGGTTAGAAAAAGACTCTCTAGATCAAGTTATATGCACACTTTGGTAGTGGAGATGAGGATTTATTACTCAGTAGGTATAAAGTTTCAGTTATTCTGAATGAATAAGTTCTAGAGATGTTATACAACATAAAGCCTATAGTAAACAATAGAGTATTCTACACTTTAAAATTTGTCAAGGGTAGATCTCATGTTATCTGTTCTTACCACCACTCCCCCACCCCCCACCAAAAAAAAAAAAGGAAAGAAAAGGAAAAAAGAAAACTACCAAAGGAATCGGATATTTCTGTTTCCTTGAATTTGGTGATGGCATCATTTGGATTTGCATTTTTGCAGACTCATCAAATTCTACACATTTAATATGGACACTTGTTTTGTGTATTAGTTATACCTCAATAAAGCTATTAAATTGCTTTGCTAAGATATGAAGTTGCCAACCAGAAAGTTGATATCAGTTTAAATCCTGTGATAGTAATGTCTGAAATTACATACTTCTCATAATCATTCTTATACTAGATTTTATTACATTAAAAAATTATATACAGCCAATGATGAGGGAAAATCATATACATTTTCCTGATAATTACTGAGATTGAATATCTTTTCATACACATATTGGTTATTACTAGTTCTTGTGTATTTAACCTGTAAATTTGTCTCCATTTCTGTTTCTCTTTCTTATCACTATCTAATCTTATCTCTTTAAATAATTACTTAAAATTCTAAGCTACTTAAAGTACACAAAATAGATGTAAAATCAACCCAAATACCACAAGTCAAGTTAAAACATCTATAAATGTGATTTTAAATATCTTTTTTGTGCATACATACACAAATAAAAAGAGTTATATAATGCATGTACTTTTCTCAAGAGCCTTTTCTTTTATCCAAACATAAGGTATGGTCCTTTATTATGTCAATTACCATACAAAATTAAACCATTTTTCAGTGCATATATATTAGTCTCTTGTATGGATGAACATAATTAATTTAATATCCTATGAGAGGACCTGTAGAATGAGAACAGTTATTTGATAGTATAAGCAAAATTGCAATGATAATCTTTGTGTGTGTGTGTGTGTCTGTGTGTTTGTGGTTATGTATATATTTCCATCTACAGACAGACAGGCACACTTTCTACATTAACACCTTAGGATAAGTTCACTGATGTGTAACAGCTGGGACAAATGATATGCACATTTTAAACATTGATATATACTATAAAGCTGCCTTTTGCAAAGCTTGCACAAATGTACAGATTATTAGAAAACTGGTTTTCATATATATTTTTATATATAAAAAAACCTTAGAACTATATATGTATTTTGTGTTTTCTTATCAGTTAAATTTCAGAGATTTTATTATTGCTTTTATTTGAATTCATTTATTAATGTGCTTAATGTTTATAGATTACTTAGTGGTCAATTATATTTCTTCTTTTCTTCCTTTTGGACCTACTTATTTATGGTCTTTGGCTTTTTTTCTCAGGAAGTTTTCTTTTTTCAGGGTACCTGGGAGGCTCAGTCGGTTAAGCCCCTGCCTTCAACTCAGGTCATGATCTCAGAGTCCTGGGATCGAGCCCCACGTCAGGCTCTGCTTGCTTCTTCCTCTCCCTCTGCTCCTCCCCCTGCTTGTGCCCTCCCATTCTCTCTCTCTGTTGAATAAATAAATAAAAACTTTAAAAAAAGGAAGTTTTCTTTTTCATACCAATTTATGAAAACTATTCTTAAATTCTTACCTAGGATAAAGATTGATTTATTTACTTAGGGAGGGAGAGAGAGCATGAGTGGGCAGGGCAGAGGGAGAGGGAGAGAGAATATCGAGCAGACTCTGCACTGAACAAGGAGCCCAGTGGGGGTTGAATCTCACGACCATGAGATCTCCATCTGAGCCAAAAGCCAGAGTCAGGCCCTTACCCTACTGTACCAGCCAGATGCCCCTCGTATGACCTCACCTTAATTTGAGGGATATAAAGGGTATTAGTGGAGAAACTAACAGAATTCAAATAAAGTCTAGAGTTTAGTTAATAATAATGTACTCATGTTGTTTTATTAGTTTTGACAAATGTACCATCGTTATCTAAGATAGTAATGGGGAAATTAGGTGAGAGTTATACAGGACTTTGTGTATTCTTACTGCCACTTTTAAACACATCTGAAATTATTCCAAAATAGTTTATTTATTTATTTATTTTTTTAATGAAAGCGACGGGATAGACTCAGGGAAAATTTAAGTTAGATCAGAGGGTGTGAACCAGCTTTTTGGAGGATTTTGTAGTTGCGCTATAAACAAAACTCAGATACAACCCTGCCAAGAAGAGCTGCGTGGGCAGACGCATAGCCAGTGAGTGGATACTGCGAGGGGACGCGCTTGGGGTGGTGGAGGGAGTGAAAACCTCCAGGACGACTGGAGAAGAGTAGATCAAAGGGAGCACAGCATAAAATTAAACGGAGGAGTAGTCTGTGAACAGCCTCTGCAAGGAATTACAATTTAGCAGAGGAAGCGATGAAGGAAAGACAGGAAGGCAAGAGGGAGGAAGAAGGGAAGAAAGAGCGTTTCTCTCACATTTTCTGTGTACCAGGCATCGTTCTAGACACAATTCGCATCTGAGCAATGCTAATTCTTGCCTCAACGGTATATGGTGTGTCCTTTTATTATTCCCCGATGCATGGTTACGAAAACGGCCTCAGAAGGTTGGAAACTTGCCCAGTGTGACTCCGTGGCTACAGGCAGAGCTGCGGCAGTCTGGTTTCACGGTCTGCATTTATCTACCATGACATTGCCCTGAATGCTGGCCCGTTCCTTGGAGGCTAATACATCCATTTAGACAAAAGATGATGGTGATTCGGGCTGCGATAGAGTGAACTGGATGGGTCTGAGGTGGCCTCTAGGTAGAATCGAATGGAACGGCCCGTAGCTACTATAAAAGTAATGAGGAAGAAGACACTATGAGGCCCGGCTCTCCAAGTTCTGCCTTGATTAGATTATTTACTCAATGAGGGAACAGCAAAGATGTTTGGTGAGAGAAATCAAAATTACTTTTTCTTTTTCATTCTTTGGGTTGCTGAAGACATGTCTAAGATGTGTCAAAGCTCCGCGTTTTAGTGTTTTCATCCCTCCTCAAGTTGGAGATGTGTGTGAGAAGGGTCACCCCGCTGCCCAGGGAAAGGAAGGAGGCCACAGTGCCAGGCGGGGTGGTCAGGCTGCCTTCAGGTCCCCACAGGTCACTGACTCAGGCGGCTGGTCATTCGTGTTCTCTGACTGCCCTGCTTACCGGGGATCCTGTTCCTTGAGGCTGGACCGTTCTTCCTTGCTGACCAGGCCCTCTTTTCCCTGTTATTTGTGCTGCAGATTCTCATGAATATGCAGGATGTTGTTGAGTCGCCCAGCAGCCCTGTACTAGAAACAACATCCTTTCCCTAACCTGAGGGAGTCGAAAGGGGTCCTAGGGAGCTCAGTCAGGTCTTCCATGGCTGAACCCCGATACACACGTGTTCCCTGGGATGCAGTCAGCCTATAGCAGACAGCCAGAGCACAAGACCGCTCTGCTGTCAGCGCCCCCTCGGTCTGCTTACTTTCATCCTCAGAAGGGAAGTCAGAACGCAGGATGGACAGATTCCCTTCCATGCCTCTTCTCTTCCCCTTTACTCAGAGAATCACAGGAAACTCAGTTATTTCTCATTCCTTTACCCTTGGTACTTCCCTGTATGGTATGTTCTTTCTTCTGTAGCTGGTAACCCTCATCCCTGTCCTATAAGGACCAGAAAACTGGAATGCCTTTGAGACAACATGGATCGCTCAGAGGATGAGAATATAGATTTGTAAAAATAGTTAAATTCTCTCACAATAATTTCCCCTCTGGATTTAATCACCACCCTCTCATCCTCAGTACGGACGGAGACATTAGATCAGGGAGAGGGTTTATTGTCCTTGTCACTGCTCTTCAAATTTGGGTACAAATTAGGGAATAGGGCAGGCCCCTTAACTCCCCGGAGGAGTGAAAATTTTAAAAAGTGGAGTGATTTTAGAGAGTAGATGCACTCGAGTAGCAAGGTCTGTAATTTAGACTGACGAGAAGACAAATGGTTCACATCATGGGATATTAACAGAAGAGTTAAATTGAATTCAACATAAAAATTTCAATGTTTGAAAAATGACTGTGTTTAACTGAATACCCCACTGGGCTTTGACTGAGAGGCCCTGTAAGAACTGCTGTTTCCAAGCAGGAAATACAAATTTAAAATATATTTTGCACACTTAATGAAACTTGAAAGCATGCAACAAATCCCAGGGATTTGATGTGTTTCTAGATTTTCCATTCTGTACATTATTATCAGTAGAGTATCGTAAAAATGTCTGTAGACAGTGATCCGTTCAATCTTGGTTTACACTTTATTTCTATTAAATGATGTTTTGTACCCAAACATTAGGACTTTGGATAACTTTCTATGTAATTTCCTAACTTGTGCTTTCATAAACGTTTTTTTAGCTTTGTAAGATCCAAATTCATTTACGATTGCCTGCCTTCTACCTCTGTTGGCTTCCGCCTCTTTCCTTCATTTTAGTAAAAAGAATTTCTTCTGAGGATTATAATGTTGTTTTTTTACATACATAAGAATATTTCTATGACAATTGCACAAACAAAAAAGATAGACATTGAGGATGGGTACGTAATTTGTATTAATTCTGCTGCTGTTAGTCTCGATTACTTTCCCTGGCTTCCTCAAGCTTCCCTCCTGTTTGACAACAGGCTCAATCGGCTCCTGAAGTAATCTCAAATGAGATTCGGTAGGAGTTATATGCACGTGATGAATCATTGAATTCTTCTCCTGAAACTAATGTTATGCTCTATGTTAACTAACTAGAATTTAAATAGAAACTTGAAACAACAACAACAACAACAACAACAATGAGAGGCAGTGGTATTGCTGTTGCCCTGCCCACAAATAAAAGAGAAGGGATTTGAGATCAATTCACGGTGACGGGATATGGACTCCCACTGCCGTGGATTTGCTTCTTATGTCTGCTTTGCTGCCTGTTATTCCAAGTTCACCCTCAATCTCCTTTTCTGCCTTATGCAGATGATCACATAGACATAGGGTCAGCTTAGTTCCTACTCTGAACACTATTAACCTGTTTTGAATTAATGTATGAATTTGCATGCCCTCGTAGGCATTTGAGGTCATCCTGTTCTTATTTTTTAAAGAAGATTTTATAAATAGAAGTGATAACTAATTTTTGTTTGAATGATCGTGATTATGATTATGAGTGAAGTGGTATTTTGAGCAATTTGGACATCTTTAGTGAATTATTTCTGTGACTCTCTCATTCACCCAACCGAGACATTTCTAGGAACTTTTCCGAAGAGTTCCATTGCACTCCGCTCCTTGCTGTTAGAGGGTGCTTTGCTCCAGGTGATGGTTCGTTGGCTTCCCAAAGACTGTCCCTGTGTGATCAGAGGCTGTGTGATGTATCAGTCAAATGGCTACCCCTAGCAACTGGCGTCTCAGAAAGCGCTGAAAAAGTGGGCAGTTGATAACATCGGTTAAAAACCTTTTTCTCAAATATCATTTGCCTTTTCTGAACTGCAGACTTTCCTACTAAAGTGCATAGACTGTAAAATGGGTATTTTTTTCCCTAACATCAGACATATACAGTACTTTATTCAATTTCAGATAGAAATTCACTTCCTTTACTTAAATATGTTATACAGCAACATAAATAGATAGATAGAGAATAAATATCTGGGATATAATGAATACCCCAGTTGGGAATCAGAGAATAGAACAAAAAATTCTTAAATAAGAAATTTATTTGCTGGAAAGGTGAATTGGGGGAAATCGGAGGGAGAGACAAAGCATGAGAGACTGTGGACTCTGAGAAACAAGCTGAGGGTTTTGGGGAGGTGGTGGGGGATGGGTGAGCCTGGTGGTGGGTATTGCGGAGGGCACGGATTGCATGGAGCACTGGGTGTGGTGCATAAACAATGAATCTTGGAACACTGAAAAAATAAAATAAATAAAACAAATAAAAAAAGAAATTTATTTGCTGATTTGAAATATATACTCAAGCAAGGGAAGCCTCTATTATTGAGCTATTAATTTCTCAATTAATGTGACCAATTGTAAAATCACATTTCATCTTCATCGACTTCCCCCTGTGGTTACTAATTGAATATAGAATTCTTTGAGAAACAGAATTATGTATGTACAGTGTGTGGCTATTCTCACAATTAATACATTTTACAAAGATGCTTTAAATAATGCCATCATTTTATGAGGCAATTAGATCCTTTCATGAGGAATTTGGGAAAACGGTATAGCAAGACCATTTTCATTCTTAATTTATAAAATGGCAGGTTGAGAATTATTGCCAAGCCCTGCTGTTTTATGATTGGACCAGAATATGATTTTCTAGTTTCTTTTCATGCTTCTTCAGTTTTCAGGAATCATGATCTGTGTTTTTGCTGTGTATATACAACTGTTTCATATTGTAAAAATTTAAAAATGCACTAGAAGTTTTTGTATTGTTCATTGTCCTCAATACTGCTGTCATCTGGTGTACAACTCTGAGGTTGTGCTAATCATGTATCTAAAGCTTATGGTATAATTTGATAAATTCTTTAGTCTTTTTAATGTTTCCTTTGATAAAAAGCAGCTTTCAATGTCAACACAAGTATGTTCACATTGCAGTTTTGTTTTTTTTTAAAGATTTATTTATTTTAGAGTGAAAAAGAGACAGAGAGAGAGTGCAAGCGAAGGGGAAGGGGAGGGACAGAGGGAGAGAGACATTTAAGCAGACTCCATGCTGAGCATGGAGCCCCATGTGGGCTTATGACCTTATGACCTTGAGATCATGACCTGAGTGGAAAGCAAGAGGCGGACGCTAGACTGAGGGAGCCACTCAGGCACTCCGGCCCTGTAGTTTTAATGGCTACTAAGTATTTCATGGAATGGAGGCACTGAATTCCTAACTAGCTCCCAGATCTCAAATGCTTAGATATTTAATTTTTTTTTAAGATTATTTATTTATTTGGTAGACAGAGATCACAAGTAGGCAGAGAGGCAGGCAGAGAGAGAGGAAGGGAAGCAGGTTCCCTGCTGAGCAGAGAGCCCGATGCAGGGCTCGATCCCAGGACCCTGGGATCATGACCTGAGCTGAAGGCAGAGGCTTTAACCCACTGAGCCACCCAGGTGCCCCTAATTTTTTCATTAAAAAAATTATGTTGCATCATATACCCTTGAAAGTACTGGCCTTCAGGAAAATATGCTGAAAATTATACTGTGAAATTGACACATCTGCACATTTCAGAATCACACATTTTCTCCTGGGCACTCTCTAGTTTTTGCCTTTCACACATCAGCCTGAGGAAGAGGAGAGCACCCATTCCTCCAAGAAAGGCCACTTGAAATTCAGACCTGCAAATACTGCACTTTGCATCCAACTAGAAAAGCAACTAGTATAATATATGTGGACAAAATTTCCTTTTTAACACTTCATGTTAACTTTGAAAAAACTGAATTTATTTATTTATTTATTCATTCATTCATTTAAAAGATTTTATTTATTTATTTGACAGACAGAGATCACAAGTAGGCAGAGAGGTAGGCGGGGAGTAGGGGAAGCAGGCTCCCTGCTGAAGCAGAGAGCCTGATGGGGGACTCAATCCCAGGACCCTGGGATCATGACCTGAGCTGAAGGCAGAGGCTTTAACCCACTGAGCCACCCAGGCACCCCTGAAATAACTGAATTTAAATACAGTAAATTTTTTCTCTAATTTACACAGTATTTTTAAAAAGGTCACCATAAGATCCTGTTTTGGGAGGAAGGGGTGTAATCCCTAATAAATTTTCTCATAAAATCTGGTTAACCAAATTGTCCATATTTTATGTGCTGCTTATGTTTTCATATCAGCCCATAAAATTTAATTTATTAACATATCTAAGTCAGTGTATTCACTTTATTGGACCACACTTCTGATAAGTAAATAGTTTGAGAAATCTCTCACTTTTTCTATTATTCATCCTAGTAACATATATTTTAAATGGACAACTTCTTAGATTTATTTCTGTACACTTTGTGTGTTCTGTATTTTCTCTTCCTATGTCCCAAAGACTGCACCCAGTTCCGTGCTCAAAATTTATTTGCCTGTGAGTTGACCCTAAAATAATAGCTAATTTGTTGGCCTCAACTTGCGGCTAGGGGAAAGCAATCCCAATGGAGGGGTGGATCTCACAATCCTGAGACCATAACCTGAGCAGAAATCAAGAGTCAGGTGCCCAACCAACTGACTCACTCAGGTGTCCCTCCATTTACTTCTTGATAGATGTTTGAGTGGTCTGATATGGGCTGATAATGGTACGGCTGCTATGAGTACAAGTTCTTGTGTAGATAAGATACACTCATTCATGAACAAGTCCTTGTGTCAGTAGATACACTCATTCATGAACAAGTCCTTGTGTCGACAGATACACTCGTTCATGAACAGGTCCTTGTGTAGACAGATACACTCATTCATGAACAAGTCCTTGTGTAGACAGATACACTCATTCATGAACAAGTCCTTGTGTAGATGGATACACTCATTCACGGACACATGCTTCTGTAGACTGATACCACTCACTTCCTTAATGGTGCAATTGCTAGTTCATAGAAATGGAGTATATTTCACTTTATTAGAAACACCCAAACTGTTTCAAACTTAGCAGTACTGTTTTAAACCCCAATTAGGTATAGAAGGGAGTTTTTACTGCTCTACAGACTCACCATAACTTGACATCATTAATCATTCTGTTACTTTGTTGGATGTAGTGAAAATGCGCTGGTTTGCATGAGAGTACACATAAAAACAGTAGTTGATTACAATATTGTAAAATAAAAGATCTCTCAGGGATCCTCAATTCTTTAATGCTTTATACACATTTTATTACTATTCCTGTTTTTCTTGTGTTCTATATTAATTTTTCTACATTTTAACTTTTTTATATTTTTATATTTTAACACATATATTTTGAGGTTATTATTCCTGTTTTTTCATCTATTCTATATTCTGTATTCGTTTTTCTATATTTTAACATTTATGTTCTTGGGATTTTTCTCATGACTGAGGATACTTACTGCTGTTATCAGTGAGGTGGCTGTGATTTTGTGGTTGTCATAGCTTATGTGCAGTGATAAACCTCATCCTGGCTGTTCATACTCTCATCCCTACAGTTGCAGTTAAACTACATGCAATGAGTTTAATTGTCTTTTGAAATATATTCAAAAGATTCCGCTATGACTTGGTGCTAAAGAAAAGTTTTTATGTTCAGAAAATGGTTCAGAAGTAAAGTGGTGGACAAATAAATTTGAATAGCATGGATATTCATCGTGGGAGGAATATCTGTAATTGTCTTTTTTGGGCTAATGTCTAATTTATTTTGTTTGTATTTTAATTGTTTTCGAATGAGAAAGATTGTTGATAAACATTTTTGTCTAAACAATTCTTAAAAACTCTTTCAGGATAAATAAAGTAAAACCTCTTAATTATTAGGAAACACTAAGTCATACTTCATCATCATTATATTTTTCTTCTTAATGTTACATAAAATAATGGTGCTTCGTAAAATATATGGCATCCTAAATTTAACGAATTATGGTATTGCCTTCTGGTCTTTTAAGATGTTCATGCTTTCCGCTGCTTTGTCCATTTTTCCACCCTCCTTTCGCCAGGATCAGTGTGGGCTGTTGTCTTGGCAAAAAAATGTGGGCTCTCCATCTGGGAATGAGAATCGCTCGATTTTCTATATTGAGGCCATTAAGCAAGTTGAGGACTGTCTGCAAACAGCATTCATGGAATGAAAAATAGAGGCATAATGGGAAACCTAATCACAATGCTTCCTATTTGCTGTTCTGGATTCACCCAGCCCATTTTTGGTAATTGTAACAGTGACTATCACAACCTATTCTTGCCGACTTCTTCAACCATGTCCATCTTTTTCTGCAGTCAGTGCTTAAAATCGCAACGGATCAGATTTCGCATTTTGGGGCATATTGAAAGCATTTTGAAATCGTGTTGCCAATTTTTCATCTGTACTTAAGAGTCTCATGATTTTTCTCCTTATGTTGGCCCGCGGAGTTTGCACTTCCCACATGATGTGCACCAGTGGCAACAGCTCTCTGGGAAATGTTTTTCCTACTTTTTACGTGCCTCCAGAAACAGTGTGCTCTTATAATTATTAATACTTCCCCCAGGTATTTAGTTCCATGTAACTCATAAAAATGGTTTTGACTTGTTGAATTCTATCCGAAACTATTGAGAACACATTTCTGGGTTTAGCATTTGATTCTTATTCCTTGAAGAAATCAATGCATCAGTCCAGAAACTGTTTCAGAGAACTTCCTAAGAGGCCAAAGAGAGTTTTCACTTTTATAAAAGTAAATTAGCAAGTAGTAGATCTCATTATTGCCCTTTGGTGAATATTTGGTGATAGAACATATTTTGGTCTTCAGTCATTATATGTTGAGGGATGTGTGTTATCCCTAAACTTCAAAGTTGATCAGCACATAATACACAGGGTAGGGGTAGGTAGGGAAGGAAGATAGAAAAGATGATGAAAAATTATCTCTTTTCGTTCACCCCCACCTCTTGGATAGTTTCATTTATATGGGATTTTTTTATACTAAGATGTCCAATTTGAGGGTCCTTCATATAATCTTGACATTACGTATTAGTTTGAATCATAATAAACTTGTTTTTGTAGGTCATGGATGATCACAAATAGTGATTTCATGTGGTTCAACATAATACTTATGAATAAAAGTTAAATTCTACAAAAATGTGCCATAAAAACCCATGAATATCGTTTAAAAAAAAACCAAACAAATACTGATGTATTCATTGTCAATGGGCATCAGATTGAGACTATTTCGTTCTCATGTTGGAATTGTATCTGATTTTATAGTCACCCCATAAGAAGGTTTATATATATATATATATATATGTATATATATATATATATGTAAAATATATAAATAATATCTAAATAACTTGTCGGTAATTAGGTTAATATCTCCAAAGTAAAAAAAAAAAATTGTACTTATATGACCAAATAATTATGGCCAGAATCGAGTGTTCCTAATATTGGAAAAGTCACTTAAGTCTCTAGCTTATTTTCCTTTGCAGGAGAATAATGATAATAAAACCCTTGTTTCCTCAAGGACGATTGAGAGTGGATGATGGGGACACAAAGGAACATAAATCTAAGAAACATAATTTTAATGGATTATTATAATTTTGTTTTCCTTTACAGTTTATTTCAAAAAGTTAGAACTGGTGATTTTTTTCCTCTTCTGTTACCTAAAGAAAAATTTTGAAGCTAGAAGAAAGGAAACACAATCTCTTTACCACTGGTTGAGGCTTCACATAAGCCCCAGGCTACCTCCAGGGGGACGAGGGCACTTTTTCCAAGAAACAAGTCAGTTCCTTCTGAAGTGCCATTTTTTAGCCTCTATTTTGTGTACAGGATGGAAGGGCCAAGAAGAGCAATGTATTTGAGTAATGAGCCCGTCATGAGGGAGAGGAGGGAACAGATTTCAAAGCAGAGAGGGACAAACAAGGTGAAGGCAGGGATCACCACCAAGCTATGATGTGAAGCACCAGCTCCATCCATTTTGTGGGAACTGCAGTTAGGAAAGCTTTCCACCCTGGCACGAGATTTCAAATGTGTACCAAGCTTGAATTGTTAAAGCCTGGGCAGGATTTGTGGAGCGGAATACCTAGATCTTCCTGATACACCTGTGTGGGAGACTTGGTCTAGATTAAATATTCCCCTTGGAGAAGTCACTCTTCTAAGTAGAGAGCGGGACAGAACAAGTTCTATTAGGAGGTGAAATTCACTCAAACTGAGAGATAGAGGGTACTTACGGTGGGGGCTCGCCGGAGGCAGCACCTTGGAGATTAGGTGCCTCAGAATGTTTCCCCTTGGGTCACTGTAATTACATTAGTAGTTACTAAGATTCATTGACCCCCACATTTGTGCTAGATTTTGTCATAAGTAATTTAAATGTTTTAGGTTACTTAATCCGTACCACAACTCTGTGATCACCATGATTTTGGTGCTGTTAAGATTCCCCATTTGACAGATGAGTAAACTGAGTCTTAGAGCAATACATAAATTTCTTAAGATTAAATGACTAAATGTGGAGAAAGGGGAACCCTCTTACACTGTTGGTGGGAATGCAAGTTGGTGCAGCCTCGTTGGAGAACAGTGTGGAGATTCCTCAAGAAATTAATGAAATGAAGGGCCATCTGTACCCAATGTTTATAGCAGCAATGGCCACGGTCGCCAAACTGTGAAAGAACCAAGATGCCCTTCAACGGATGAATGGATAAGGAAGATGTCCATATACACTATGGAGTATTGTGCCTCCATCAGAAAGGATGAATACCCAACTTTTGTAGCAACATAGACGGGACTGGAAGAGATTATGCTGAGTGAAATAAGTCAAGCAGAGAGAGTCAATTATCATATGGTTTCACTTATTTGTGGAGCATAACAAATATCATGGAGGACAAGGGGTGTTAGAGAGGAGAAGGGAGTTGGGGGAAATTGGAAGGGGAGGTGAACCATGAGAGACTATGGACTCTGAAAAACAATCTGAGGGGTTTGAAGTGGTCGGGGGGTGGGAGGTTGGGGTACCAGGTTGTGAGTATTATAGAGGGCACGGATTGCATTGTGCACTGGGTGCGGTGAAAAAATAATGAATACTGTTATGCTGAAAATAAATAAAAAAAATAAAAATAAAAAGTTAAAAAAAAAAAAAAGACTAAATGGCTAGCAAGCACCAATATCAGCCCCAATCCTGGTTGTTCTGATTCCAGAGCCCTGCCCCTGGACCCTGATGTCTGCTAGTTTCTCCTTCCTGCCTTCCCACCCAAGTCTCCACATCTTTAGCTGTAGCGTACATTCTTAAATTCTTCTTTCCTTTGGGCTTTCTTCCCATCCTGTGAATGCTAATGCCCAGTGAATATTTGGATGCAGTTGTCACCAAGGCAAGTGAGGGACGTTGGAATATGTCTCCCATGGTGGATGGCTACCCAGACGCATTTGCTGAGATTTTGGGGGACAGAGGCATGTGCCTGGAGCACAGTGTTCCCTGTGACCCATGCTGTGACCAGTGGCAGAGTGACTTTAGGCTTCCAGCTATACAAAGTGGTGGAAGATACAACAGACAGAAAGGATTGAAGAAGAACTAGACCTCTGGGGAATGTTCCAGAAACAAGTTTCTCCCACCTCACACCAATTTCTGTAAAAGACAAGTAACTCTTCATAGCTTGAAAGTCTCCTAATGAAAAACACTTTCAGAAAGACAAAGTGGCAAAATACCAAAAATAAAATCAGATACGTATCATAGATTTTCCTTTCTTATTTTAGATTACTTGGTAGCTTACTGACTAAACTGACATATAATGTATTATTTAGTAATTAAAAACAGTTTTTTAAGTACTCGTTAATTATCAGGCCCCACAATACGGTAACAGGAAAACCGAGTTTTGTTATTCAATTGTACATCTTATAACTCATATTCTGTTCCTCTAGCAGCTTAGCAAGGGAATTTCATGGCTTCCTCTGCATCCAAAGCTTGTTCAGTATAACAAAAGCTACTCTCTCAAACTTGACAATTCACAAAAGGGCATTCCAAGACTGCCTTCCTGGGTGCGAGAGTGTTTCGGCTTGTTCTGAGAGAAGAATAAATTTCTTGGCTGTGATAGTTGTTCTTAGGAACTGTCACTTTTCTTGGCTGTTAAAAGTATCTAACTGATTTGTGCCACCAAGTGTAAGTCATCCAAAGCCATAACAAAGATCATAGTACATGGCATGCTTGATAGGAGATATTATTCTCACCTCTCTGGGGACGAGTCCATAACAGGTGCCTTGCTCCTACGACATTTTTAGCAGCCCCCTGAGACCAGTAGGGTCACAGGATTTCATTTTACTCTCCATATAATTTCCAGCTGTAATGATTTTTAATTCCTAGACTGCAGGGCCCTCAGGAATGTTACCATAGAATGTATTCTAGATTTCTTTTCTCTAACAAGGCATTCAGGTCCTTTGTACCCTGTGTTGTACTTCTTTATTTATTATGTAACTTTTAGGTAATAGAAAGACAATTTTATAGACACTGTGCCCTGCCTCGATTCATGGCTATGTTTACTCTCCTATTAACTTATTCTTCCTGAAATCATACTCTTACTTGGTGGTGGAGAGATTACCTAGATTCAAGGGTTAGGTATTGCTTATACGTATTACCAGGTTAAACTTTCTCTGAGTTTCTCTCTAAAGCTGCATGTAGCTATGTTGTTAAAAACTTCCTTCAAGGAATCACCAAAGATTTTATAAAGCCATCATAGTTATTAAGCCAACTCAGATATTGTAATATTGATGTAGGGCACCATCCATTTTGTTCTTTCCAACAAAAAAGAAAAAGCAGTTTTGATTATGCCTCCTGTGATTAGATTCAAATATTTGTTTAACATTAAAAAAATATTCAGTGAGCAAATTCTGTGTCTTAGTCACCTGTCTGGGAGGATCAGGATTCAATAGAAAATGTAGGAAATGAAAATGCTGGGCTTTGTAGAGTTTAATGACCTGGGGATTGGCTTTCCTACAAGTAAAGGGACCGTATTAGATGTTTGTAACATGCCTTCTCTACCATAGGTAAATATTAAGAAGAAATTTAACAAAAAGTTCGGAGAGAAACTTAAAAGTAACCTAGTCAGACTCATAAAGATTGCATAAGATATCAAGGAATCACATGACTTATTTAATATTATCACAATGCGACAGACTAATGGACAACCATATTTGAGAATGAATTTATCTTTTGTTAAAATTTTAATTATAGATGGGTGTGTATCCATGTCTAAAGTTGCAATAGAGGAATATTAGGGTTGCTGGGTAAATATTTTGAAATGATATTCAATAGTTTTGTTTTCTCAGTAATCAGATTTTGCCCACAAAACCTCTACCATTATAATTAGATTGTCAGTTGTAGGTTTCTTTAGGAAAATGCTGGCTACCTCAATCCTGCACCAAATTTGTGGCACAGCATGTACATGAGTTTAGGTTTACCCATTTGCCATACTGCCTTCTGAATGTATTTAGTCAAGGTAGCTAAATTATGCTAAGTGGTTCGTGGTGTACCAAAGAAATTGTATCTAGGTAGAAAAACTGCTAGCTATGAGACTTAATGCACAGGCTGGTAGCTATATAATGAGGCAAAAACACCTCTTGTGACCAAGGATGCTTCTTCTGGTGGTTGCATTTGGTGGGGTGGTGTGGTCTAGAACTTAAACCTGATAATTTTCATGAATGTCTAACACCACTGCTATTTGGGTGTGTGGTCTTATGTCTGCTTTGCATATTTTGCCATTAAGTAAAATGATATCTGGGGGTGTCTGGGTGGTTCAGTCAGTTGGGTGTCAGGCTCTTAGTTCTGGCTCAGATCATGATCCTGATCAGGGTCATATAACTGAGTCCCAAGTTGGGCTCTGTGCTCAGTGGGGAGTCTGTTGGAGACTCTCTCTTCCTCTTCCTTTGCCCCTCCCCCTACTTACTCTCTCTCTGTCTCCAAAATAAATAAATAGATCTTTAAAAAAATAATATCTGGACCATATGTATCACATACGCCTTTTTAGTAATTTCAAACCAAGGGCTCCTGAGTGGCTCAGTTGGTTTGGCATCAGACTCTTGATTTCAGCTCAAGTCATGACCTCAGGGACTTGGGTTCCACAGTGAGCTTAAAGCCTGCTTAAGATTCTCTCTCCTTCTGTCCCTCCCCTGCTTACTCTCTCTCTCTCTCTCTCTCATTTTCTGTCTCTAAAAGAAAAAAAAAAGAAAGAAAGAAAAAATTAAAGTCAAGGACCAATGGATACTGTCAATGGTCATGTACCTTATAAATAACCACTCCCTATAGTCTCACCCACCCCCTCCATACAGCCATTGTGTCTGATCTAGGAAAGTAAGATATTACAAAGCAAAGAGAAAATAACAGATGTTATCTATAATAAGAAGACTATAAGATATGAGCATTAAAACTAATCAGGTCATAAAAATTCTCCATAGACACTTATTACAAAGAATAAAATGAAAATTAAAACACTCGGACAAAAATCAAGAAGATATTAAGTGAGAATTAAACAAACCAAGAAAATAATTGAAAACATTGTTTTAATAATTGAAGACAAAATTGAGGAAAAAGAAAAAAATCATTATTTTGGACTGAAATACAAAAATCACCAAAAGAGGAATCAGGTTTGACCAAAAGCATAATAATGATATTGAATAAAATAATGAAGGAAATAAACTTTAATGATTTAAAATGAATCTGAAAAAGAAATTATTTATTTAGAAAATAGGAAACAAAATCAATTATATTTTTAGTGGAACTTTGGAGAAGAAAAAAATAATGCTACATAAAAGTATTTAATACTATAATCCAAAATTTATTTCTGGAAATGGAAGACCTGAATTTATTTTTAAATGTACTTTCCACGTATCTGGAAAGGTTGACATAGAGCTTTCAAAACCAAGTCATATTCTGATAAAATGATATTAATAATAAATGAAAGTAAATTCTCAAGGCCTTAGGCAAGGAGACTAAGTCAGCCACAAAGGAAAATCAAGACGGCATTCAAGTTAAATGAAATCTACAAATCAAGAGAAACTTCAGCGTTTTCAATAAAATAAGGAGAAGAATGTATGAAGAAAGATTTTATATCCATCCAAGCTATAATTCAAAATTCAAGGCTGCAGAAAAAATCTCAATAAGCAAAAATTCAGGGAATATGGTATTCATGAAAAATACTAAGGTAAGATCTGTTTGATAAAAAATTAAAAGGGAAAAAATAAAGGGAAATATTTCCAAAAGAACTGACGGAAGGAAGTGAATGTATCTAATTGTAGAGTTCATACTAAAACAAATATAGATTCATGTGAGGAAAACAATACATAACAATATAGAAATACTGCTGTGAGTAATGTAAAAAATGTATGAGTAATATGAAACTATTATGAGTAATGTAAAAAAAAGAGAAAGTGATACAACTATTTTTGTCACATTATTAATATGTGGGAGTCAAATAAATCACAGAAAACTGTACCGCAGTATTAAATGCCTAAATGAGGAAAAAGGAGACTGAACTATGTCGTAACTATACCATCAAACATATAAAATCCTTGAGAGCTAAACACAGGCATCCCTAAAGACTCTAAAATGAAGCAAAATAACTAAATAAATTAGGGTTTGAATGGAGAAAAAAAAATTCACATGAATGAAAAATATTTTTATGAAGAATAATCAAATCAACTATGTAACTAAATGCCTGTGGGCTTCACTCAAATATTTAAAAAGGGACATTTCAAAGTAGTCCTCAAAATGCTATGTACAAGAGACAAAACTAAAATGAAGAGAATCAGAAAGTTTCAAAGTAAGGGGATAGACAAAAGAGAACAAAATGGGACTGAAGAAAACAGGGACTGTGATCCTTATGTGAAGAGAAGTTCAGGATTCTGGCTGACAAGCACGGACTATGACAAGGCTCAGCGGTGATTTAAGTTTGTTGGTTGGGCTTACCTAAGGTAAAAGTCAACTTTGTCTCTTCTTTAGCGGAGGTAGCTTTGTAGCTCAGCAAGGTGGACCCCTACCTGCTCCCAGAGAGACTGGCAGTTCGGAGTCTTCCCTGATGACTGCATTTCCAAGGGATGGTTCCCTGGTCCTTGAGAAAGACCTTCCTGGCTACAGGAGATTTATATTTCAGAGGGAAAGAGAAGGAATTTATGATTACAACTTTTCAAACATAAATACTAAGAAAAGGGAGGCCAGGCTTAGACTAAGGAAGAAATCTAAGTTTAGTTGAGGAAGGAGGGGACGTTAAGGCCTTCTTAGATCTTCTTCGTTGCTCAGATCTATTCCAGTGCATTAGGATAAAGAAGGTAAAACATGATCCAAGAAACCTGTGACTATGGTATTCTGATTGTCTACTCTTGCTTGGTGTGGTATATACTAAGCATGAAAACAGTTGCAAAGTAATTTTGAATTTTTCTTAGTTTGATACTGATAATGTTATGTTATATTCTGTTGTTATGTTATGTTATGATGTGATGTGATGTGATGTGATGTGATGTGATGTGATTTTTTGCTATGCTATGCTATGGAAGGAGTGATTTTGACACAAATGGGTGTTCTTTATAAGACGGAGCAAGTGGTAATGAAATGAAAAGTGTATAGCCGGGGACATGTAATTGAACTCTGAGGTGAGCGAGGCAGTTTTCAAGGATTTTATTGGCAAAAGTTGGGAAGTTCAGATAATGTATCAGTGTTACATTTTGCGTACTTGATGATTGTATTTTATTTTATTTTTTTAAAAAGATTTTACTTGTTTATTTGGCAGAGAGCGATCACAAGTAGGCAGAGAGGCAGGCAGGGAAAGAGGGGGAAGCAGGCTCCCCAATGAGCAGAGAGCCCGATGCTGGGCTCGATCCCAGGACCCTGGGATCATGACATGAGCCGAAGGCAGAGGCTTAACCCACTGAGCCACCCAGGTGCCCCTGATGATTGTATTTTAGATGTCCTTGTGTTTTGCTGCACCTTAAAATATTTATTTGTGAAACCACATCATGTCTGCAATATCTTCTCAAATTTTCAGAATTGTGAATGACAGAAAGAGAACACATAAATTTGGCAATACTAATAATGCTTTTAATTTGGTAAATCTAGGTAAATGCTATTCATCATACTATTCTTTTGACTCTTTTGTATGTTTACAGTTTTCCAAAAATCCAAGTAGAGGGGAATTAACCCCACCCCAAAATAATTTAGAAAGTGCATTGTAGGCAAAACTGCTGAAACAACTACTTTTAAAAATAAAATGACAAAAGCAGTTTATGCAAAGACTGTTATTCTAGGTTTAGTAAGACACAGAAATAAAAAAAAATGAAATTATACTCTTTGAGTTGCAAACTAGGCTATTAAAATTCACAGTGGTCTCAAAAAAAAAGGCATTCTCTCCTTGGAGAGACTGTTTTGATTTTAGAAAACTTGGCCTTTTGTTTTGCTACAGAGCCTGACACATGAATACTTTGTCCAAAAGCTCAAGTGTCCTATTTTGGATTGCTTAACTTTATTGGAGCAACAATGCTAATGGAGCTATGTTTTTATTTATAAATTGCATGCATAAACTTCTGTTGTAATCCATTATATACATTGGAAATTTCACACAAAAATACAAAGGAAGATAGAAAGATAAACAGAAATAGAAGTTTGAATGTGGATCATGTCAAGTGTCCCCTGGGCAGTATCCCTTATGCTTTAGGCTCCAGGACCTCAAATGCTAGCTTTGGGGACACCATGTGATGATGAAGGACTTTGGCTTATAGCTCCAAACGAGGAAAAGCTAAATGTTCGGCAAAAAGGTGGAGAATTGGAAGAGGCATCAGTAGATTTGATTACAGATGGAAGTTTCTGAAAAGTGATTTGCATTTCTCAAGACAAAGTTTTATTGGAGTGGGATGAGGGAAGAAACACCAGATAATTTTGGCACCATCCAAGATTGCTTTTAAAGGTGTAGCCAACGGACAATTGTGGAGCTTTTCCCAAAGCTGCAAGTCCCACCCTGCAGCAGAGAACAGAGGAACATGACCAAGTGAACAGCATGGCGGCAGTGGCTTAGTTGGTCCAGGTGGACGAGTGAAACTGAAGGCAGAATCACAGTGCCCAGAGTCCTGTGATTATAGCCAAAAGACTAATAAATGTGGACTGGCTTGACAGAAGAAGAGGAGGACGAAGAGTATAATGAGTCAATTGAATTTTAATTCTCAATTTGAAGAATTTCAAGCTTGAAATAAGTTTGGGAAAAAATAATTTAGTGAGTTTTCCTGGAATTGAATAGATCATTTCACTGAGCAAGCAAAATGAAATTCAAAGTCAAAATTAAATGGTTATGAAAAAGTTACATTTTGGGTGATTAAAATTGTGATATGAAAATCCCCATCTGCTACCTAAAAAAATTAAGTTTTTTCTTTACTCTTACCACCAGAAATAATCACCAGTTATTTCATGAGAGCTTTCTTCCACCTGTTGGAATACTAAAAACAAATGCCTTATGTCTTTCCATCAAATCGGTAGTGTTTGATAAATATATATTGAGTGCATTTTTGTTCAGCACCCTATTCTAAATGCTGTGGGTGCTGTGGTAAGAATATAAAGTTCTAACAGATTTGCTAAGAAAATTTCAAGACACTGCTTTAATTCAGGTAAATTGTTAAATACATTTTGGCAAATACAGCCATATAATTATTTATAATCATATGACTTCTCAGTCCCAGTCCCAAACGTTAACTTTTGGACTCGATTGCTCTTCCTAAAGGAGAATAATAAGGCACATCTCCATCACTTTCTCTTTCCTTCTAAAAACTGTCCTGGAATATTCATCTCCTCTTCCATCAGTAGACATTGATGATAATTAGGTGGGGGTTGGGTATGGGCATCTGAAGGTTTGTAAGCCAAGCCTTGGCTGACTCAGGCCAGTGAATTTTTCCATTAAATACCAGGTTCAAGGACATTGTTGCTCTGGTTGTCCATGCACTTGGAATTGCCTTGGCTTGTTGGAGTTTTATTTTTATTTTAAACTTTAAAATTTATTTTAAATGTACTATTTTTACTTCACATTATAATGTTCCCAATGGTTGAAACTACATTAAAAATCATAGAATAAAAAAACTTAGTTATAAAGAATTCTTAAAGTGTCTTAGTAGCAAGAAAATATTCAAAAACAGGAGGCTATTTGAGAATTCTCTAGTAAAGATTCTGATTTTTACGGGATGAATTTAAAGAATTGAATTAAGGGAAAGTATATCTAAGTAAAGATTACATAGAATATCCAAGGAAAATAACTGTCAGTTTGTATAAATGGACTATCTTTGATATTTGACATAAGGTTTCTGTAAGACAACAACATAAATTGAAAAAGAGAAAAGGCCCCATGCGAGTAAGATTATCCGTATTTTCTCATGGAGAAATTATATTTTCTAGTGGAATATATTAAGTTCTAAATTTCCATCAGTCTCAGGCAAAAATTACCCCCTTTCTGTTGACAGCCCTTTGGACATCTGTAAAATGACTTTAGAGTAATTTTAATATTATGTCGATTCAAGTTTCTTTCAAAGTCGTATATTCTGGTCTTTGCTGCTCCTGGTGTATTTTATGAGTTCTAAATGTAAATCATTAAGTACTTCTTTTGGCAAACAATTTTCTTTTGCTTACACTCCACTGTATTATCATAATATTAATCTCTCAATTTACTGATTTATTTGTTCACAATTTTGTTAAGTTTTATTTATAAAACGTAACAAAGGGAGTTTTCTTCTGCTTTCTTGGGGTAACCTCTCTCTGGGTTGCTTATCAGACATTTATATTCTGTGTTCCTTTTAATATATATGTATATATAATAACATAATATATATATGTATGTATGTACACACACACACACACACATATATATATATATACACACACATACACATGTGCCTATGTGCATGTTTGTATGCAGATGTACTTACTATAAGGTTATATGGCTAATTACCACCATTTATTTTTATCTTGATCATGCTTAATTTGGGCAGCTCATTCTAGACCTATTTGTTCTGAGATAATGTGAGTGAATTTCACTTAGAAGCTTTCACATCTTATCTTTATTTTGTTTCTCTTTTATTCATCCATTCAACTCTTCATTAAAGAGAAGGAATCGAGTGCTTTCTGCTCTCTGTGGTTCCCACACGGTGCATGATTCTAGAGAATCAGCCCTGACAGAAGTGGACAAAATCCTTGTTATGGTGGAGCTTACTGTTTACTGGGGAGACAAAAAGACAAGTTAAATAGATTGTATCTTAGTGAAAAGAAACAAAGGAAAAGAAATGAAGGAAATGAGATTGAAGGTGTGGTGGATATTGGAATTTCAGACAAGAAAGTTGACATTACTGAGGACGTGACTGCTTATTACCTCTGGGGAGCAACAGGAGGGCTGGTAATGGCTTCCACTAGTAGTGAGAGTGCTCAGCTGGGTGGGACTGTCCCATCTGGGAAGAGGGGCCTGGTTTTCTCTTGGGGAATCTCAATAATGGATCTGCTTAAGAGCCTATCCCTTCAGTGGGCTGTGTAACCCATGTATGTAGCTTGAGCTCACTTTCCTACCTTACTTGGTACAGAACTCTGGAAAATGAGCCTTTTTTTGGGAAAATGAGGTTATTTATAAACTCTATTCCTGGTTATAAGAATTCTCCCATGTGGTGCTTTTTTTGTTCCATAGTAATTTTAAAAAATATTATTTATTTGCTTATTTATTTCATTTAAGTCTTTCATCCACTGGGATTCAGTTCTGTATAAGGAAACAAAAGTCAAACTGTGTATTTTTCTTTACTATATTAAGATGAAGGAAAAAAAATCTCTGCATAGGAAAGAAAAATCTTCAAAATCTAAAAATAAATGACTAAATAAGGATAAGTATCGCAATGTTTTTAGAGATAAATGGTTTTTTAAGACCAAGTGGATGATTCCTACAGATTAATACAAAAAGAACATAAAGGAAATAAATTAACATTAGAAAAATGGGCCTCTAAGAACAGACAGTCTGCAAAGAGAGAAATGTTTATTTCATTTAAATATCTGAAAAGATGCTATGGCTCACCCGGTGTAAGAGAAAAGCCAATTGAAACTTCAATGAGATAGCATCTGATTTTAGCTATCAGACTGGCAGCGATGAAAAACCCTAATACTCGCTGGTGAAGGTGTGTGGTAACTGTCACTCTCACATATTGGATAGGATTCTAAATTGGTGCGTCACTGGTGGCTGGCAGAGTCTGAGGTGTCACTCACCATCTCTTCCCTGAGGTGATCAGTCTTATGAGTAATGCACTGAATGCTGGTGTGACCTAGAACTTCCTTCTGAGCAAAAGAACACAGCCAAGGGGACAGGATGTACAGAGTTTCATGTGTATGATGACATTATATAAGATGTAATGCCCATCTTGATGAGGGATTCTTGGCTGGCTGGTTTGGAGGATACGGATGGCCATTGGACCATCTTTACCATGTAAAGAACTGGGGTGGACCTCTAGGGGCTGAGTGTGGCCTTCAGCCAACAGTCTGCAAGAAAGTGAGGCCCTCCATTCTGCAGTGCAAGGAAATGAATTCTGCCAGTAACTTGAGTGATCTTGGAAGGGGATTCTTCCTTGGTTGAGCCTTCAGATGAGATTCTAGTCCAGCCGACACCTTGACACCTAAGCTGTGCCTGGGCTTCAGTCCTATGGAAACTCTGAGAAAATAAATACATATGTTCTTTTGAGTCCGTTAGTTTGCATTTGGCATTTTGATATGTAGCAATAGATAAATAATATAACATCTATGCACACAAATTTAGTGATATAAAAATAATCTTAATAAACAAATGGATCAGTAATTCTTATTCAAGGAATTTATTTTACAGTTTCACTATAGATATGTACAAAAATATCCCATTATAGTAAGTTTCTGTAATAGCAGAAGAATGAAAAAATCTTTACATGCTTCTTAATATCTAATCTAATAGTGATAGGTTATGGTAAAGTCACTAAAGAACATTATAAACAATGAAGATAGCATGTATATTAAATATATCTCCAAAATGATTCTTCAGGGGGAAAATCAGATGCAGAGCATTGTATATAACTATTCTACTGTTAAAAAAGGACAAAAGAATGCACAGAGCTAAATTCATATGTACATAGACTATCTTTGGAAAAACACATGGAATTGGTAATGTTTGTCATCTCTTTGGAATACAATGTGGCAAGGGAGGAAGGATTTGAGAAACTATGTTACTGTCCTCATTATTTTATATCTTTTGGATTTTTAATTATGTGTATTTCATATTTTAATATGCTGTTGCTTTAAATGAATAAACTAGAAACAGATTTTAAAGATAATGAAGTTATCTTACTGAACATTGAGAAACTATAGGGAACTACTATTTTCCAGAAGGTATGATTACTAGGGTAGTCCACTCTTTGACAGTTAATGCATTTGTGTAACGGTCTTGATGCTGTTTCCTTCAGTTTTTCTGGACTCGCTGCATTATTCTTTTATGCAACAAATAAATATTTGAGTGCTTGCAAGATGTTCTGCTACTTACCACAGCTTTAGGTTCTGTGAAGAATTTATATATGAATAAGATCAAGTTCCTAGTTTCAGTACATTATAATGTAGCAAAGGAAGTGAAAGAAAGAAAAACTAACTAACAAGGCAGTATGTGGTCAGAAACCTAAATGAAGTTCATGGGGTTTGTGGGTTCATAGAGGAAGTTCTTTCTCCTTTATGGTATGTTCAGGATAAAAGAGAGTGCATTTGATTTGATGCTAAACTTCAGATAAAATATCATAATTTTAGGTGCATTTAGAAAGCCATTTAAAACATATGGGATGGGTGATTCAAGCCATGGATCTGTGGAAAACCGTTAGATAGCACATCTTCTCTCTGGCTACAAGGTACACTTCTTGTAGTATGTAATGAAAAGTAGGGGTAAGGGCAAATAAGAAATTTTTAGGAATGACTTGTGGAATTCCTTGAAAATAGGAAACATTATTTAATAAGACATGATAGGCAATATGTGATTTCTGAGCAGAGTAATAGTATGGTCAGAACTGGGAATCAGGAATATTACTCTAACAGTGGTATAGAGATGTAGGGTAAGATCAAGTCTGGTTGTCTTGAATTCGGGGTTTTGTTGTTGTACAGGAGTTGGCAATGGGAGCAGTCATATGGAAACATGAAGGTGGAACTCAGCAGAAAGTTAGTTGATTCCCAGCTAAAGATTTTCAAATGGATATGATCACTGGAAACAAAAAAAAAAGAAAGAAAAAAAGAAAAAAAGGGAGGGAAGTAGAGAGAAAGAAAGAAAGGAAGGAAGAAAGAAAGAGAAAGGAAAGGAGTGATGCTAAAGAATTACACTTGTGAAAACTCTCATTTGAGGAACTAAATGAGTCATAAAGTCGTATTTCCCGGGGGAAAAAAATATAAGGAAGGAGCTGAGATTTTACAGCATTAAAAGTAGTTGAAAGATTCACAAACATTCACACATCATAATAAATCAACATTTTATAGCCTGTGGTTAAATTCAGCTCAAAATTAAATACATATGTGGACACACACACACACACAAGATATAACACTACTTACCTTTAACCAGAGTCATCATAATCATTAGGTTAATTACTAACATTTTGACCAATTTTTTTAAAATGGTGAGTTTCCTATGGAACACTAGAAAATATCAAGTATTTGCCTCAAATTATTATTTTGGCACAAAGTTTCCAATGTACAAATAGATTTCTCTATAGGGGTATATGGAAAGAAAAATTGTTTTAAAATTCAAAGTATGAAGAGCCATGGCGGTCCCACCGAAACTTCCTCACACAGTTGGTTTATCCAATTCTTAATTAGGAATACAAATACAACATAAATTCCTTGAATATTTTAATCCTTTCTATCATGGGAAAACTGGAATAGGGAATATCAATTGTTAATAATTTGAGAGCTGCTTCTAATAACGGAGACAAAAAGGGAAGGTTTAAAAAAAAAATCCCTCAGCCATCTGGGTTAACATTCAGAATAGATTAAAGTTGAACTTTCAATGAATTTGGTACATTCATTTGCATGTCGAGTTTCCCAGCATGAAGTGACTTCTTTTTTAACAAGAGATAAGCTGTACTTCAACCTCTATTACTATTATCAACGTGTCCTGTCACAGAGGCAGTGCTTTCCTCTCAAGGCAAAAATGCTGCTGTACGCCACTTTCTCTTCAGATACTATTTCTGGTCCAGTCAGCTCTGCACACATTATGAATTCCTACTACGTGGAAGACAAGTCAGCATTTCTTTAGCAAAGGGGAATATAGACAGCGTGTATCAGTACCGAGCACTCTGATGGATGTTAGCAATACAGTGTTGGCAATGAAGATATGACCTCTGCTACAGTGTACTTTGGTAGACAAACATTTTTCAAATAATGTCTAACAAATGAAAGGCAATGAGAATTACAAGCTGAGCACCGGGCGTTAAAGGCAACTGATAATTTATTGAACACTACATCTGAAACTGATGATGGGCTATAAGTTGGCTAATTGAATTTAAATTAAAAAGTCATTTTAATTTAAATATAAAAAACAAGATAAAATAAAAAGTGACTCGACTCAGTCAAAAATGTCAGGAAGGAATTGAGGAATATAACTATGACAAATCCCAGACCAGAACAATAATATCCATTGTTGGAAATGCTTCTAAAAGAAGAGTTGTTTAAATAAATGCTGGTGCCATTTAGAGAGACAGAAAATATGAGAGGGAATTGAGGTAGGGAGTGTTGTATGGAAAAATGATCTCAGTAGCTTTCCCAAGTGTACTATTAAGTAAGCTATTCTAGAAATGTTCACAGACTAGATTAAGACATTAACATTATATGGTTTACTTAATTATTTTTAACACACAAAGAAAAGCAAGAAGGAAGAGATGGGGTGGGTTAGCAACCTTAGAATAGGGTGCAAAAGATAGAAAGACCATCCTACCTGCATCCTGTGTTATGCGATGCTTATAGGTTCTCTTTCCTTCAGATGCACGAGTTTCCACCACTGTCAGTGGGATTATAAGGAGGGAGAATCGAGTTTAAAAAAGGTGGTTTAGTAGTCAAATTATACCTGGAGCCAACCCATGCTGTATTGGTCAAGTATGTTTACCGGTTGTTACTTTTCAATGAGAGTGTGAGTAGGTCTTAGTATCATCTGAGTTTCTTGGCAGAACATGGGGCCAGAATAGGATGATAACAGGTGTCACCAAGTGATGGCTAATCTGGGGATGACATAGCTGTTTCTCTGGTAGTGGCATGGCCCAGAATCCTGGGGTCCTGGGATAGAGTCTTGCATCAGGCTCCTTTCTCAGTGGAAAGCCTGTTCTCCTTCTGCCTGCCACTCGCCCTGCTTGTGCTCTCTCTCTCTCTCTCCCTCTTATCTTTTAAAGATAATATATCTCTTTATATTTTGAAGATAAATAAAATCTTTAAAAAAGATAAGTAATACTCTTGTTTACCTCATTTAAAAAATTATATATCCCATTTATCATATGCATCTTTAACATGTCTTACAGATTGCTAACTTACTATGCAAATTTAATGTATCTTATAGATTTAGCCAATGTCTTATGAGATGTTTACTTGCTTACTCACCATCTCTACCCAACATCTTATGAGTTTGCCTACATCTCAAAGGCTACTCATTTACTCATTTCCTATAAGACTTCTGATGAATCTTATCCATCTTATCTGTTTCTTTTTTAATTTTCTAAAGTAACGGAACAACAATACATTACAGTGGGTAAAGAATATTAGGTTGATTTGGGATGCATTGGTTTTTGAGACATCTGTATGAAAATTGGGGGTAGGAATGTGGATGTATGAGTGGGTTAAGATGGAGCTATAAATATGGAGACTATATTTGGAGGGGGTGGAAATTGGATTCACGAGGATTAATATGAAGTGCCAAGAAAAGAATGTAGAGAGAGGTAAAATAGTCTAAGATAAATTCCTGATGAAAGCCAAGTTTCATCGTTAAATGAAAAAGAGAAATCATGACCACAGTTTCAAAAGGAAAATAAAGATGTTAGCTCTATAAACACTAACAGAAGAAACAGAGAAGGTAGTCAACTTCAACACAAAGAAAGTGGACACTTTTGGCAAAACATTGTATTATGATGAGTTTTAAACAGTGTCCATTGGATTCATTATGATGATATTTATGTTTATATTTAGAGCTACTTTAGCAAAATGGCAAGTGAGAAGAGGCATAATTAATAAACTTGATAAATAGACGGAGAGTGTCAAAGTGGGGACAGTAACTAATATAGACAACTATTGAAAAGCAAGTTGGAAATAAAAGTACCTACAGAAGTGTGGGATTCATGCAGATATTTTTTTAACAAGAAACAAGAGAGACTAGGACAGATTTAAATAGTGTGAACTCAGAATGTAGGAAAACAGAGTTTCCTGGGAAGTCAGGATATGGAAACCAGCATACTGTAGGCAGAGTTGGTTTTTTGTGATAGATGGATAGAATCTCATTCCATTGTCATGGGGAGTCAGAAAGACATGATGAGGCTGATGTATGTTAAAGTTTTGCATTCAGTGATGGAAGGTTGAGATTATAGCCTAATGCTTTATGTTTTATTTGAAGTAGAATGCCAATAACTTTGTTTACTTGTTTATACATTCTGTTTATTTGTGGTTAGGGTCCTTCTCAGGATAGAATTTAGGTATTACCATGCATTCTGTGATTGTGTAATTTTTTTTTATATTGTACAAAACTGATTAAGTGAAAGTCTTCACTAGATTACTAACTTTTCTAGAGTTGGAATATAGCCAGAAAACATTCATGAAGACAGATGAATGAAATTTCAGTTATCCTGAACAGAGTGACTAAAGTGACAACTTTGGAATCTAAGTTAGAGACCTAAAAAAGAACAAGATTGATATATTTGGAAAAATTCAGTTGATAACTTAGATGGTGGCCTTAAAAATTTCAGATACTCTGTAGTTTCAGATAATGACAGCTTCTAGGAAGTGACTATAATGTAAGTTCTGAGTTGAGTGAAGTGGAAAGTCATGAGAAATACGCAATTCAGAAGTCACCATTTGGGTGGACATAGAATTTTTGTGGGTTATGGCCATGCTCTGTAGTGGGGATTGGTTTTTTGAAAGTGAAAACAATCTTAAATTTTTGTGAAAAAGTTACTAGGTCATGAGGTATTTTCCTCCTTAAACATCACTCTTTTTGATATACAATACTATATTAATTATTTTTCAATTTATTTCATAAAGGATATTGGTTGATAATCAGTCTATAATTCATTTTTTAAAATTTTTTGGAATGTCTAGAATTAGGTGTACTTTGGCTTCATAAAATGAATTGGGAATGTGTCCTTTTGTTTTCTAATGAGTTTGTGTAAAATTGTCTTACCATGCTCATGGATCAGAGGAATAAACATTGTTAAAATGTATATACTGCCCAGATCAATCTATATTTTCAATGCCATCTCGATCAAAATTCCACTGGCATTTTTCAAAGTGCTGGAACAAACAATCCTAAAATTTGTATGGAACCAGAAAAGACCACGAATAGCCAGAGTAATGTTGAAAAAGAAAAACAAAGCTGGGGGCATCACGTTCCTGATTTCAAGCTTTATTACAAAGCTGTGATCACCAAGACAGTATGATACTGGCACAAAAACAGACACATAGACTAATGGAACAGAGTAGAGAGCCCACATATGGACTTGAAACTCTATAGTCAAATAATCTTTGACAAAGCAGGAAAAAATATCCAGTGAAAAAAAGACAGTCTCTTCAATAAATTGTGCTGGGAAAATTGGACAGCTGTGTATAGAAGAATGAAACTCAACCATTCTCTTACACCATACACAAAGATAAATTCAAAATGGATTAAAGACCTCAACAGGAGACAGGAATCCGACAAAATCTTAGAGGAGAACATAGGCAATAACCTCTTCAACATTGGCCACAACAGCTTCTTTCAAGACATGTTTCCAAGGACAAGGGAAACAAAAGCAAAAATGAACTGTTGGGACTTCATCAAGATCAAAAGCTTCTGCACAGCAAAGAAAACAGTCAACAAAACAAAGAGGCAACTTACAGAATGGGAGAAGATATTTGTAAATGCCACTACAGACAAAGAGCTGATACATAAGATCTATAAAGAACTCCTCAAACTTGGTACACCTGGGTAGCTCAGTGGATTAAAGCCTCTGCCTTTGGCTCAAGTCATGATCCCAGGGTCCTGGGATCAAGCCCTGCTTCAGGCTCTCTGCTCCATGGGGAACCTCCTTCCTCCTCTCTCTCTGCTTGCCTCTCTGCCTACTTGTGATCTCTGTCTGTCAAATAAATAAATAAATAATCGTTAAGGGGGGGGGAGCTCCACAAACTCAATACCTAAAAAACAAATAATCATGTCAAAAAATGGGCAGAAGACATGAACAGTCATTTCTCCAAAGAAGACATACAAATGGCTAGCAGGCACATGAAAAAATGCTCATCATCATTAGCCATCAGGGAGATTCAAATCAAAGCCACATTGAGATAACACCTTACACCAGTTAGAATGGCCAAAATCAACAAAACAGTAAACAACAAATGTTGGAGAGGCTGTGGAGAAAGGGGAACCCTCTTACACTGTTGGTGGGAGTGCAAGTTGGGGCAGTCACTCTAGAAAACAGTGTGGAGATTCCTCAGAAAATTAAAAATAGAACTACCCTATGACCCGGCAATTGCACTACTGGGTATTTACCCCAGAGATACAGATAGTGAAAAGAAGATCCATATGTATGTACCCCAATGTTCATAGCAGCAATGTCCACAGTAGCCAAACTGTGGAAAGAGCCAAGATGCCCTTCAGCAGATGCATGGATAAAGAAGATGTGGCCCATATTTACACTAGAATATTACTCAGCCATCAGAAAGGATGAATACCCAACTTTGTATCCTCATGGATGGGACCGGAGGAGATTATGCTGAGTGAAATAAGTCAAGCACAGAGAATCAATTATCATATAGTTTCACTTACTTTGGAGCATAAGGAATGGCACAGAGGACATTGGGTGAAGGAGAGGAGAAGTGAGTTGTGGGAAATAGAAGGGGGAGATGAACCATGAGACTGTGGACTCTGAGAAACAAACCAAGGGTTTTGGAGGGGAGAGGGGTGGGGGCTTAGGTGAGCCTGGTGGTGGGTATTAAGGAGGGCACCTATTGCATGGAGCACTGAGTGTGGTGAATAAACAATCAATCTTGGAACACTGAAAAAATAAAATAAAATTTAAAAAAACCCTGAAATATGTGAAAATTCAAAAACATACTTCTAAATAATTTTCTGTGGACATCTAACGAAGAAGAGAATATGCTACACACTGTAAGGAAGTTCATATACAATATAGAGAAACTTGTTGAATTTAGCTAACACCATGATTATTAGGAAGTTGATCACTCTAAATACTTATATAGAATCAAAAGATAAAAATAAGTGATCTAACATGCTCTCTTTAGAAGATACAGAAGGAGAAAAATAAAAATCCAGATTAAGTAGAAAAAAGGAAATAATAATGAGATCAATAAAATACAGAACCAAAAAATAGAGAAAAGTAAAAAGACAAAACAGATTCCTTGAAAAAAACCAACAAAATCTATTCTTTAAAAAATTTATTTATTTATTTATTTATTTATTTATTTATTCTTTCAGCAAAGCAGTATTCATTGTTTCTGCACCACACCTAGTGCTCTGTGCAATCTGTGCCCTCTCTAATACCCACTACCTGGTTCCCCCAGCCTCCCACCCCTCGCCCCTTCAAAACCCTCACAAAATCTATTTTTAAAAAGACCTAGTTAGACTAATTAAAAAAGAAATAGCGAACAAATTATAAATGTTGGAAATGAAAGTGATGGTATATATCACTACAGATCATTTAAATATGGAAAGTTAATAGTAAACAACTTTATGACAACAAATTGTAGAAACTGGATGAAATGCACAAACATGTTTAAAAACACAATCTACCAAGCAGAAGATGGAACTGAAAATAAAAATAGCCTTACATTAAAAAAATACTAATTATACTTACTTTTAAAAGAATCTTCCTATAAATGAAACTTTAGGCACATAGAATTTTATTTATGTATTTATTTTACTGACTTTATTTTTAAATTTTATTTTATTTTCTCAGTGTTCCAAGATTCATTTTTTATTCACCACACCCAGTGCTCCATGCAATCCGTGCCCTCCATAATACCCACTACCAGGTTCCCCAACCCCCCACCCACCTTCCCTCCAAAACCCTCAGTTTAATTCTCAGAATCTACAGTCTCTCATGATTCGTCTTCCCCTTTGATTTCCCCCAACTCACTTCTCTCCTTCACCCAATGTCCTCTGTGTTATTCCTTATGCTCCATAAGTAAGTAAAACTGTATGATAATTGATTCTCTGTGCTTGTCTTATTTCACTCAGCATAAGCTCCTCCAGTCCTGTCCATGTTGATACAAAAGTTGGGTAGGTTTTTAAAAAATATCTTTGATGTTTTGTTCAAAGAACATACTATTTTGATCATGTTATTTTTAAAAAATCCTTATTTTATGGCACATTGTGTGGTTTGTCTTTGTGAACAAATCATGTAAATACGAAAAGAAAATGTATTTTACTTTTGGGAGGTGCAGTGTTCCATAAATATTTCTTCCACATTCCTTTTTGCAGCTTTCATATGAATAGGTGATCAGCAGTGACAACTCCAGATAATAGTTTTTTTGTTGTTATTGTTAAATTGATATTGATAATTTGTTCAGAATGTGTGAAAGAAGAATCAGAGAATATTTTTGCTTGGTGCATGTCTATTTAAGTTTTACCACTGAAATGAAACAATTATTTATTATTTACTTTAAAACTCTTTTAACAGGTATAGTCTATGCATTTTTTATTAGAAAAACTGCAGTTAAAGACTTTGATTGAAGTTATGAAATTATCAGTTAGAGATATGAGGGTCAAATGAAAAATATCCAGTACAGGTTAATCCCCTTGGTTGCTCTTGTCTTCTGTATGCCTTTTCTGTAACTGTAACACATTCATCATGGAGAACACAGACATAAGGCAAAGGAGCAAATAGTGAACCACATCTGCCTTCTTCCTTGAGATTAAGATATTCGTGACCTGTTTGAAGAGTTGTTTTCTTTTTTTACCTTTGAATTTCAATTTTACAAACTATATTTTTATTTCCCATCAGCATGAATTTGTGCATATACTGAAACTTTTTGGAAATTTTTTTCCTGTTTAAAGGTAAAAATAAGGTGCCCATTTTATATTTACATTAGACCAAATAATGTAATTCAAAGCATACACTGAATTTAGAAGATGAAAGTAATTTAGTCATTCTAATGTTTGTAAAATGGAAGTTTCCGCTCTGAGTAGAGCTCTGTATGTATTACAGAGGGAAAAGATTATCAGACGCCATAAATTAAAACCACATTCTGGCAGAACATTCTATTCTTTGAATAGCATCACGATTTTTTCTGAAATGGTTTTTAGAGTTGTCATTGAATTTGCATGTCTATACTACTGGAATAGACTCCTTGTGATTTAGAGAAACAAAAGCTTGCTATGGACAAATTTGTTGTTTATTTAATGTTTCATCTGAATCTTAGCTTATCATAACATTCTATAAATTGTATTTTCCCCTAACTGTTATAAATGGTTAAAAAAAAAAAGGTAGCTAGTACATGCATCTCACATACAGAGAAGGTACAATATGAATCTCATTGAGCAACATTCTCTGCATAGTGATAAATACAAGATTATTAGAATTCCTTGGAAATTTCAGCTTTAACTATGAATACAATCAGAAATTTCTAGTCAAGAATGCCCTACATACAAATTATCTATGTTTATTTTAGGCCATAGCTAATAAAAATACATTTGAAAGGCCAGTATCTATTTTAGCAGGATTTTTAAGTCCTCAGAAAGAGACAAATTCAAGCTCACCAATGAAATAGAGAGTGAAACTCTGAATAATAACAAGATGTACCCAGATGAAAAATTAGAGTATAAGATTGTGTATATTTATATGTCATACAGGGTTAAATAAGAATGAAGAAAATAGTAGTATACAAGCCAGAGCCTATCCCACCTGCTACTCTTTAGAATTTTGTTTTAACACCAAGTAGCTGCAGTTCTGGTCACCACTGTCCAAGCAAGACCTGGTAACCTTCCTATCTTCAGTTTACACGTCATCAGCAGCAGTCCTTAGGGTTAGCCCTTCCTTCCAAGTTAAATCACTTCATTCAAGTGTTCGCTTAAAATTAGTTTAGCAGGAGGAACATCTCTGATAATACTCCCTAAACCCATCTCTTTGCTTTGCTTTATTTTTAATTTTTAAAAGATTTTATTTATTCATTAGAGAGAGAGAGAGAGAGCAAAAGAGAGCACAAGCAGGAGAAGAGGCAGAGGGAGAGGAAGAAGCAGACTCCCTGCTGAGTTGGGAGCCCGATACGGGGCTCAGTCCCAGGATTTAGAGATCGTGACCTGAGCCAAAGGCAGATGCTCAACCTTCCGAACCACCCAGGTGACCCTGTCCTATTTTTCATACCAGCACAGAAAGCACCTTGCACGTTGGTGTATGGATTTGCTTATTCAGTCCTCATTGTCTTTCTGCACCGGACAGTGAGCACTGAGAGAGTCCTGGTTTTGGTTCTGGTCCATCCGAACTCTCTCAGGATGCTGGTCATAAATATTGGTTGAATGGATGAATTCATCTGTGGTTGGAGGAAGAATAGAATTCGCCTGACAGTAAGCTTCATTCTACTGGAGAACCATGTATAATTCAGGTTCATTAAATTAACCGCATATTTTCTACTTCCTTGAGGCACCGCCCCACATTGTTCCCATGGTAGTCTTCATGCAGGTCTGTCCATGAGCTGTCTCAGGCTCTTCCTTCTGTGGCTCCACAGTGACCAGAGTCATCTTGTAATTTTCCTCGATCATGTTGTCCTGCTTCAAAACCACTTCTACCGTGTGTTCATTGAGGTCTCACCGTGTCGTTCAGGAAAATTTCTCTAATCAGCTCAGATACCATTTCTAAACACACTCAACACTTCTGCATGTTTTTTAAACAGGCCTAGTGGCCTCACCCTGCTTGGTTTTGGAATTCCCTGCTGGTCTATCCTCTGTGGTTTATAACTTATATTATATTATATTAATTACATTATACTTTATTATTAAATTATATTATATAATTTATATTCTGCTCCTGTATCAGATTTCTAGTTTGCTTTGCACTTCTGTAATGACAACTTCTCCGCTGAAGTAAATAAATATATTTCATGCCTTTGGTGTAGAACTCCACAGAGTTGTAAAACATTGCTATGTATATTTTTCTATTTAATTAAAAGTAATACATTTTGTCAACTGGAAAATGACTTGTTATTTCTAATGACAGTTCCCCTTGTAGTTATGTTTTGGGAAAGACACCTATTCTCTGATCCTAAGAGAAAATGATTTCCTTTCTTCCTGTGACTTCAAGAAAAACCTTTTCTTAAAGATCATGCATCCATTTTAAATTTCCTGAAACATCCCAAAGTATGTCTTCAGAAATATCCTATGCAGGTATCCCCAATTACAGTTCCTAATCTCCTGAGATAGTCAGTCATATTCTATTCCTGGTATAATTTAACCTCCATTGCTTAGGTCTTGTCATATATGACACCATCTTTAATAATCAGAAACAATAATGAAATAACAGCAAAGAAACATACACTGTAGACTCAATAAATTGTAGGCTTTGTGTGTTCCGCCCTTTGACAGTATTATCCTATTTACTTTAACATCTGTGGGCAATAATAACTTTGCTAGTGAGATAACTAGGAATGAAGGAATTAAGTAATTTCAAAGAGTAGGCAGTCCTTAAGTGGCTAATTTTGTCTAATTGCCCTTCTCCACTCTGCTAATGAAACCTTCCCTGCCCTGCTCCTGAAGTTCATTCAATCAGCACAAATCTGAATGCCTTGTCCTTGCACAGCTCACATTCTAATGAGCTGTCCCAAGAATCAGAAGAGATGAGGTATGTTGACCATGTGTGGACAGGAACTAGTGCTGGCTTTGGCATTCAAGTCCACTTCTCCACTGGAAAAAGAAAAGGTGTCAGAACACCTGCTCTTTTTAAGGGATTTGAGGAGAACAAAGCAAGTCCAAATGCCTTCTCATATTTGCCACCCGGGAGAAGATTTGCACTAAAATCTCGCTTCACTTTTTTATCTTGGCAAAACACCAGTTGCATTGCTGCAGGAAAGCTTAGTTAAACCAGTGTTTTCAACAATGTTACTGGGGACATTTATCAATAAATAGATGCACTTATTTTCTTCAGATACTGCAGGTTTGGGCAGTAGGTGCTAAAATGGCATCATTTCCAAACAGAAGCATGAATGAGGCATTATAACAGCAAATGATCATGCAAATGTCTGCCTTGAGTGTGTTTGGCTTAAAATTATTTAGGCCCACATAAAACAACCCATTAGAAAAGGAATACACTTGGGTCTTACATAACAGTGACTGGAGAAACTGCGTTTGGGGGGAAGATCTTGCCAAAGGGGGCCATTCTCCAATATTTAGCCCCAGCCAGCACAGGCTCTTTCAGTTGGTGTTAATATCCCGAGTAAATCTTGAAATGAACATGGTGATAAAGAAGACAGAGCACAAGTGTTTAGGTAACTAACACAGCTCCAACAGCCATTCACTGTTAGTGTAACGGATGATTAAGAATCCTGGTTTTACTCAGGTTTGAGCCAGAGAGAGACCATCACATCACTCAATCTGGACAATTTGGTATATGCTGGGTAGAAAAGCTCATTGTAGTAAAGTCTCTGCAGAGAATCATCAGAATTACCTTCTGCTCATGGTGCAATCATAAAAAGAACGTGAAGACATGCTATGTAATGGGGAACAAAGAACAGGTAGTTACCGAAAGCCATATGAGAGCTGAGAGAAGGTCAATGCTAGGGAGAAAGGAAAGTGTCAAGAGTGTGTAGGTGTCCTGGGGATAGAACAGAAGCGTACACAGTTTTAGTTTGGAGCATTATATTAGAAATGTTATGTAGCTTTGAATAACAGTGGGACATGGCCATGGACAATGCACTGACCTCTGATGGAATTGAGTTGGACTTGACCCACACGTTCAAAACACTGGACTCAAAATTCTTTCTGCCAAGCTTTAAGCCAGCTTCAGTACTATCAGAGCACAAGGAGAACACTGGAGGACCAATATCATGAAAAAAAAAAACCGTTCTTTCAAGTCAAAGAAATACTATGGAACTATTGATAATGATGGGGTAGAACCCATTTCCTTAATATTGACAGTAGGTGGAAGATGAGTGTGAATTATTATGGTACGGGAGGACTTAGACCAGTCCGGAGAGAATGTGAAGTTGTTGTTGTTGTTGTTGTTTAAGATTTTACTTATTTATTTGATAGACAGAGATCTCAAGAACACAGAGAGGCAGACAGAGAGAGAAGCAGAGAGAGAGGAAGGAAAGCAGGCTCCCTGCTGAGCAGGGACCCCGATGTGGGGCTCGATCCCAGGACTCTGGGATCATGACCTGAGCCGAAGGCAGAGGCTTTAACCCACTGAGCCACCCAGGTGCCCCTGAAGTGTTTTGTTCGTTTCAGTTTCGTACCATGTGTCCACATATAATATGAAAAAAATATGCCCCAAAGGAAGAGCAGTACTGATCTCTTATTGCAGGACCACACTTTTACTTTTAATATGTATTTTCTAATGTTTTCACTATGAACCTTCATGAGATAGATCAGAAGAAAGGGTAACACAAGCAACAGCAGTGAAGAGAACCAGTTCTCCTGTGTTATTTTATCTTCTGGTCTAGTGTTTTCCTAGAGAGAAAGCCATAGTTACTTTTTTTTTTTTTTTTAGCTTCTTTTAAAAAAAATTTCTTTTCAGTGTTCCAGAATTTATTGATTATGCACCACACCCAGTGCTCCATGCAATCCATGCCCTCCATAATACTGACAGCCACGCTCACCCAACCTCCCACCTTCCGCCCCTCCCAAACCCTCAGATTGATTTTCAGAGTCCACAGTCTCTCATGGTTCACCTCCCCTCCAATTTCCCCCAACTCCCTTCTCCTCTCCATCTCCCCATGTCCTCTGTGTTATTTCTTATGCTCCACAAATAAACGAAACCATATGATAATCGGTTCTCTCTGCTTGACTTATTTCACTCAGCATAATCTCTTCCAGTCCCATCCATGTTGCTACAAAAGTTGGGGATTCATCCTTTCTGATGGAGGCATCATACTCCATAGTGTATATATGGTCCACATCTTCTTTATCCATTTGTCCGTTGAAGGGCATCTTCATTCTTTCCACAGTTTGGTGACTGTGGCCATTCCTGCTATGAACATTAGGGTACAGATGGCCCTTCTTTTCACTACATCTGTATCTTTGGGGTAAATACCCAGTAACTCAGTTGCAGGGTCAGAGGGTAGCTCTATTTTTAATTTCTTAAGGAATCTCCACACTGTTTTTCCAAAGTGGCTGCACCAACTTGCATTCCCACCAACAGTGTAAGAGGGTTCCCCTTTCTCCACATCCTCTCCAACACAGGTTATTTACTGTCTTGTTGATTTTGGCCATTCTAACTGGTGTAAGGTGGTATCTCAATGTGGTTTTAATTTGAATCTCCCTGATGGCTAGTGATGATGAACATTTTTCATGTGTCTGTTGGCCATTTGTATGTCTTCACTGGAGAAGTGTTTATCAAGTCTTCTGCCCATTTTTTGACATGATTATCTGTTTTGTGTGTGTTAAGTTTAAGAAGTTCTTTATAGATGTTGGTATCAACCTTTTGTCTGTAATGTCATTTGCGAATATCTTCTCCCATTCCGTGGGTTGCCTCTTTGTTTTGTGGACTGTTTCCTTTGCTGTGCAGAAGCTTTTGATCTTGAGGAAGTCCCAAAAGTTCATTTTCACTTTTGTTTTCTTTGCCTTTGGAGACATATCATGGTCACACTTTAATGGCAAAGAGGCACTAATGTCAACAGCCAAACCACTGCATGGAAGGAGTAGCCTTTTCCCATATTTCTTCTTAATTACCCCCTTCAGGCGTGGTGCTCCTCACATGCCCCTGTACCCTTCCCGTTTTCACATACAATCACATAAACCAGTCTGTGATGCTGAGGGATATCCAGTGGCCACCAAACAGGACACACTGAGGAAAGCACCAATTAGCCAACACTTTCCTTATTTTGCCTCTGGAGTGCTACCTTCCAGGGGGAATGATGGTGCAGAGAAGCGACCTGTGTATGGTTGTGGTGTGCTCTGTGGAGTCAAGGGTTTTCAATGATGATCAAGATCATGGGATATTTTAAGAGCTTGCTGTCTATAGAATTACTTAATTTCTCTTGTGAGAAGGTAAATGAGATTAGGAAACAGATGAAGTGGAATACAAATCAGATTACCCATGGGGTACAAACTGCTGCAGATATGAGGGTAATGCATGTCATTTTCTTTGTTTTTTTTGTTTTTGTTTTTTTTTTTTTTTAATTAAATTCATCTAGTCTGTATCCTCTGCGGACCCACCATTTTCTCCAAGTGAGGATGAAGGTTGGAGGTTTAGAAGAAAACACTTGTTTTATTGGACATGAAATTAATCTTTTACTTTTTCTTGGTGACATTGTGTGATAGTGTCTTCTGAAAAATAGGAAGTCATTGTTGTTTTAAGACACATAAAAAGTTGTTAATTGATACAGTAGGAATCCATTTCTGAGAAGACAAATGATGTCATTTTCCCCCCTAGGTCTATGCTTATATAAATCTTTGCTTTCATTGATTCATATTCATGAAGGAGTTTCTAAGAATAAAATTTCCTCAACTAAATAGTGGTGGCATTTAAGTATCTTGAGGATCCTACTTGAGAATTTAGTAAAGACTGTGAAGGAAGTTTCCAAGTTGGGAAGGAAATGACAGACCAGGAGCTACAGCAATCGTGTGGTCGGCTGGTTCTTCCTATCTGTCCCACCATTAAATTAAATATGGGCTGGCGGATGGATAACACCTTTTACGTTAATGTGTTTCATGCTTCCTCCCCACCTGTATGAGATCCATTTTTCAGTTTTCATTTTCAAATGTATTTCATTAATGTAGGAGCTAATTAAAGCATAAAATAATAATAGACCAGTGGATAATCCCCCTGAAGTAGTACAGGCTACCATTATAATAAGTTTGATTTAAGTTTCTGGCATATTGTTTCCTTTAATAATTATGCCCACTTACGGATGAATGAAGGGAAATTTGGTCATATTAACTCACTTGCAATTCTGCACAACTAGTTTATGGAATAACTAAACTACAGTTCAGATCAGTCTGAGCCAAAGGATTTCACCCCTCCCCTACATGAGCCATTTAAATTTTATACCAAATTCAAATTTTGATCTGCATATATTCTTGGAATATCAAACGTTTCAAAGATAGCAATGAACTCTGAGTTAAACGTAGAAAGAAAGGCATTGGGATTTGAAATCATTAATGGAAATTCAGAGACGCTTTCCCACATTCTAATCATGTATCTATCTCCCCCTTTTTTGTGCCCTGTATGGACTATTCTTTGTTCTCCATATGATAATGAACAGCGACTCTCATACCGCTCAACAAAAGAAAAATTCCATACACGTAAGTGTCTATACATACACAACCACCCAGACATTATTTCTATAAAAATTGGTGACCCAGATCCTTACTGTTGCCTAGCAAACCAGCAAGAGTTAGGATAGATGGTTGAGGGGCGCCTGAGTGGCTCAGTGGGTTAAGTGTCTGCCTTCTGCTCAGGTCATGATCCCAGCGTCCTGGGATCGAGCCCCGCATCAGGATCTCTGCTCAGCAGGGAGCCTGTTCCACTCCCTGCCCCTGCCTCTCTGCCTATTTGTGATCTCTCTCTCTGTCAAATAAATAAGTAAAATCTAAAAAAAAAAAAAAAAAAAAAAAAAAAGATAGATGGTTGACTGTAGCAATTTCTTTCTTCTTAAACACAAATAATTATTAATTTTGCTTATGAATCTTCCATCTGGCCAGGGCTCAGAAGGGATGGCTTATCTCTACTCTGCACAACCTTGGCTGGGGTGGCCCTACTGGGGATGAGAGCATCACTCTGTGGACGGTGGGCTGTTAGCGGTTGAAGTGGAACAGCCGCTTGGAAGCTGGGGTCCAGCGTCTCTCCACGGGAGCATCTCCCACATGCTTGGGCTTCTTCAGGCCTGGTGACTTGGCTACAAGTGTGCACATCCCAGGAAAGCCAAGCAGAAGCTATCCCAACCTTTAGACCCATCTGCAGAAGTCACATAGCGTCCTGTCTGTTGCAGTAACGCTGTAGCAATAAGATGCCACCTGGATGGCAGGAAGCATGTGCAAGTGAAAGGAAAGGAGAGCTTCTGTCTCCCATTTGGACTGAGCTTGAAATAAGGCAGTAAAAGCGGCACTTGCCCCAGACACTCTGAGATGGGCTTCATGTTCAGCCTGAGCGCTCGGTTAATCAAGTTCTCCCTGGGGGCGCATCTACAAGTGTATGTTTTAAAAGCATCTAGTTGGAAGTTACAAACCTTTATGTTCCCAACAGTACGTGTTGTTCCTTCTTTAAGGAATATGCCTGGTGGACTGTAAGAATTTTATTTCTGCAAATATTACTTAAAATTGTAATTTTTCTTTTCAAGACAGCACTGAACTGATTTCACACTGATTTCATTATGCTCCGCGCAGCGCCCCACACACTGCCTTGCACACCTGGGTGCTTAATAATGTGATTCGATGATGAATTCCTATTATAAACCCTTCATAGGATTTGAAAATATTTCACTGTATGATTTGGGTAATAGTACTTGCCTAAAGTCTGGGTGTTTTCCCCTTTTATTCATTTAATACATTATTTATCGAGAATTTCCAAGGTCATACTTTTTAATTATTGGCTTTGGGAGTCAAATAGAGGGAATCTAATAAATACCTGATTTTTTTTTTGAAATTATATAAGGTCCAGGGAAGGTGATATAATTTAAATATATTTATTCAACTTAAATATATACAAGGCTGGGCATAAAGGCCATACCCTTGTCCTTTGAGAGAAGGGACAGTGTGTTTATATTACTTTGGAATATAAGATGATTACATAAGTGGTCAATTCAGCAAATACAGCCACACAAATAACCACGTCTTCTACAAATGTCCTTTTACCTCCATCTCAAGGAGTGTATTGTGTTTCTCTAGTCATAGTTATATTTTACATATGCATTTTAAAATTCTGAAATATAATAGAATGTAAAATCATTGTGATCCCTTGGATGCTAGCTTTAATTTTTTTCACTTATCTGTTTAAAATGGATTCGGACAGCAAACTGACACTAGATCGTTAGGAGAGAAACTTAATGTGTGTTTATTTATTTATTTATTTTTAGTATTGGAGTATTAAAGTAGTTTTGATTTTTTTTTCAGTTTTATTGAGTTATTCCTGACATTATGAGTGTTTAAATACCCACTTTCCTTGTTTTAAATACATACTTTGCCAACTTCACAGAGAGATCAATGTAGCGGAAATCATTGATAGTGAGTGATGGTTATACATTGTTTCCTCTTCAGTGATGATTTCCTGGTGCTACGTGGAGTGTGAACCTGGAAGCAATAAGGTTACATGTCTTTAGCTATAGATCGAATATTTCCATTTGTTACAATCTCACTTAGATCCCTAATCTTTCTCGACTCCCCAAGTCAGGGTTATATTTTGAATTTCTAAAAAAATTTAACTAGGGACCTCACCCATTCTCCCAAGGGTCTCTCCCTTAATTTCGAAGAGAAGCAGTGTATGGCAGGTCCGCCCTACATTGTTGGCCTGACGTGGCTGGGCCCATATACGCTCTCTTCCCTGGGCAGTGTCCTCTTGCTCTTGCTTCCAGGCAGAGTCTATGGGAGAGGCCATTCTGCCTTAGTGGTACCAAGTGGACTGATCATTTCTTTTATCTTAGCTGATATGCTAATGAAGATTTTCATTTTTTCTACAAGTCTACTTCCCCCCCTCAAATAAAAAGCATTAATAAAATATATTTTATTGCTTCTTTTCTTTTTAAATTTATCTTACTAAAAGTATTATCATGCGTATCTTGGCAGTACGGGTACTACTTTGGTACAATTCTGTGCATTGCTTTTTTAATGACCTCTATGACGTTTAGTGGGAGAACATTTACAAACCTAGGGATTAAGTGAGATTATTAATACTTTTTTTTTTTTTTTTGCTGGCTTGGAATTATTTCTCCCATTAATTCAAACATACTTTCTTTGTATTGCAACTCACCTGAATGGTTCTTCAGAAACAAGCAAGGTTAAAATCTGTTTAATTTTGCAATGATCCACTTCAACCTGAAATGATAGGACAAGAGCCTGGATTTTATAGTGTAATTCGTTCATGAAGGGTGTTCGTAACTGAAACTTCCATTGTTGTTCCTATATGTTGAATTGCCTACTGCCGTAATAACCTGCATGAATTGACAAGTTATCCTGCCTTTGATGGAAGACAATGGTCTTGGGAGAAATTAACCAGGTTAAAGAGTCTGTTATGAGTGATGATTTAATTTTGAGGAAATAGGTGTGCTGATATTTAAGACATGAAAAATAGGGGTTCTTACGATATTTATCTCTTGTAATTAATAAACGATCATAAAACTAAAAAAATCATTTGTAGAGCAGGTAGGGATTTATTCACCCCTTTCTTCCTTTTCTGGGTCCTCCTGTCCCTATACCTTTTTACTCCTTCCAATGGATGAGCTAATGATCTTATTGGTTTCAACCTTTCTTACACTCTGGAAGAAGTTATACAGCACCAACCTCGACACGGAATTCCTTATACTCGTCACGGACTATTTTGAAATAATTGGCAATAAATATACCAGAAATCTAACTTACTTCCTAATGATTTAGAATTGAAAAGGCAACTGTATTGACTCACTGACCTTGTGTAACCTGGAGATCTTTAATATGAGATATTTGAAAACTATTAATTTACTGTTGCCAGGTAACTTGAGACAGAGCCAATCACCTAACCCCGGAGGAACTGACCTAAAATTAAAAAAAAAAAAAATTATATTTTAAATCCTACTCTTCTCTCCAAAGAGTAATTAGTGTGCCAGAGTGTAAATTGATATTTTTCACACAAGCTGTTTTCCTTAAACTGTTTCATATTTACTTATAAATAATTATAACTCTTAGGAAATACACTAATCAGTTTGTGTATAAATTCTGTGTAAATAGCTTCCTAGATGAATTTTTCAATTTCTAACTTTCAGACAACAATGGCTTTTTAAAAATGGTTCTAAAATGTATTGAAAAAAAATCAAATAATCTGAAAAGTTTCCTGCTGCTTTTATTTTTGCCTGAGCTTCTGTGTATGAGAAAGTAACTTGTTTGTGCTTAAGGAATATTGGAGAACAGTGGTCTCTTTGTTACTTAATGAAGTCAATCGACAACTTCTTTATGAGCTGCAAGCTTGCAGATTATACCAATCAGGGTTGTCATGAGGTGTAAAGTGGAGGAAATGTTCAAATTTGATCTTACAGAGTGTATAACACCTCAAACAAATGATATTTCAGAACGTTATGGTTTCATTATTTCTAATTTCAAGTTAGCATAGAAACTACAAAAGCAGAAAAATTATGTTCAATGGCTTTGTTTTTAATATCATAAAATACCTTTTTGATATTGTAACTTTTCCTAAGAAATGTTAATTAGGTAAAGTAAGTCCACCAAATGAGGACTGATTTTATTCTTTCTACAATTTTTGCTTTAATATCTCAAGTAAAAATATGAAACAGAGAGCAAAATGTTTTAGAAAGATGTGGCATGCGTTTCAGAGTGGTATTGTAACATCTTCGAAGCTATGTCTTCCTTCCTCTTGAGTTGAGAGTTGTCTTTTCAAATGTTATTGATTTAGACTTAAAATAGTAGTAATAAGTATTAGTGTTATATTTATAACTTGCATTTTAGCTAGGGTTACATTGACTAAGTTTGCTTTATTTGAAGTTTTGAACACTGAACTTAATAACAAAAATATATTTCAAGTTGACCCATAATTGTGTAGTGATTTCCTATTTGTTTCTTTTTGGTTACCCTGTATCAGGGACAATCCTGAATATTTTACACATTTGCTCCTTGAATCCCACTTAGCCCTGTGAGAGACAGACTAAGGCGGTCACCACATTAGAGATTAGGAAGCTCAGGTAGAGAAGGACATTGACTTCCCCAAGGCTGTGCAAGTCAGTAGTAAAATGTGATGTGAACTCAGGTTAGCCCACAGCAGAGTCTGCTCTTCTGGGCTAACCAGGACAGCCTACCTCTCAGATTGTAGAATAATGATAGCTACAATTTTATAGTTCCTATTAGGTGCAAGAAAAGGTGATTTTTGTTCACTATCTCATTTAATCCTCACGACAAACCTGCAAGCTAAGGAAAGTCATTTACCCTCCTTAAAGATGAGAAATGCTGCTTCAGAATGGTGAATAACTTGCCCTCTTGCTCAAAATTATGTCATCAACTGCCATACCTTTGAAGAAAGTTATCCTGAGGCCTTAGGTGTTTTAACCAATTCTAGGTTTTTACAACATTTTATGTTTCATTTTAAAATTTACGTTGGAAGCGATAAACTTGACATTGTGGACAGATACCAGGAAGAGGGGGTGAACAAAAAACCAGTTACTATTGCAAACCACAGGAAAGACGCAATTTTGAGTAACTGCAGTTTGTTGCCAGGAATAACAACACAGGCAGAAAAATTAAAGCAAGATAAGGAGCATGATCAGTGTTGCAAGGTGGTTTCCTGGGCAACAGACTCTAAATTAGACATTAACATGCGCAGAAGTCTAATGAGGAAATTATCTGGGGCAACACCTGTGGCAGGGGGCAGGCGAGGGCTTCGGGAGAATTTGAGCAGTGACGCAATTGTGATAACGACCTCAGCTGGCTGTACTGGGATTTCTGGAGCTGGGATGGCCTTTCAGTCTTTTCCTAATTTGGGATATGGAGCTCAGGCCCTTATGATCCAGTATTATTCAGTCTTTGATCAGATAAGGAAAATCTTGGGCTTTGTTGGAAATAAAGTTGAATGAAGCCACTTTCCTTAGCCAAGGTAAATTCCAAAGAACACAATTATGTGGTGGATATTTGCCCGTGGTACCCACAGAAGCTGGGGAAGCTGTCTAAGGGGGCTGAGTCCCTGGTCACCGTATCTTCGTTACTGCATTAGCTCCTTTATCGTCGTATGCGTTAAGAGAATAGTAAGAGGTTCGGTGGAGCTCTTGTCACTAAACCCCTATCTCTTTGCTCCCCATGTTTAAAAGTAGCAATATTTCCTCCTGATATCAGTTTCCATCACCCCATGAGGATAATGTCTCTTCCTTCCTTGTTAGATACAAGATACAAAGAGCCCCATATCTTGGTAACCTGATGCAGTCTTGTGATTTTTGGTTTTACTTACATTCAATCATTGATACAACATTCAATTTACCATGTATTGTTGGTCCACTCAGCCTTTGGACTTAATGAGTTACACAACAAAGAGTTCATGATGAGCAACATGGGCTACTTGAACTCTCATGGTAAGTGATTTGCCCCTTATTTAAGGAAAAAGTCAGTTTTCTTTCAAAGAAATTACAATGAGAAAAAATCTTTTTCTCAAAGATTTTATTTATTTATTTGACAGAAAGAAATCACAAGCAGGCAGAGAGGCTGGCAGAGAGAGAGGGAGAAGCAGGCTCCCCACTGAGCAGAGCGCCCAATGTAGGGCTCGATCCCAGGCCCCCGGGATCATGACCTGAGCTGAAGGCAGACCCTTAACCCACTGAGCCACCCAGGCGCCCCAAGAAAAACATCTTTTATACTGTCCCACGTATTTATCCAATTGACTCTCTTCATTCCTTTTTGTAGATTCAGATATCATCTGGTATAATTTTCCTTCTGCCTGAAAAACTTCCTTTGTTATTACTTGTAGAAGTCTGCTAGCAGTGAATTCCCTGAAATTTCCTCCATTTTAAAAGATTTTAATTTGCTTTGATGATCAGAGGTATTGTCTGCATATATAATTCTAGTTTAACTTTTCTTTTATCCCCTTTCCTAGCACTTTAAAGACACGGTTAAATGTTCCTTTTGGCTTGAGCACTTTCTGGTCAGAAATCTATGATAATTATTGTCTTTGGTTCATTCAATGTGTACTTGGGCTTTTTCTCTTTTATGATTTTATGGTTTTCTCTCTTAGTCACTTTTTTTTAAGGTATTCATTTATGGAGTACTTCAACAGTGATTTCTTTTTTTTTAAGTTTGTGAGTGGGATGGTGTATTAATCTTGCTTCAACTTCATCGATTCCTTAAATTTGTATTTTTATACTTATCATTAAATTTGGAAAATTTCTAATAATATTAATTCAAAGGTTCTTTATGTCACCCATCTCTTACCTCTCTTTCTGTTACTCCAATTACTCAAGGGGCTATACCTTTTGATGTGATGTCATACATCTCTGAGCTTTTCATTTTGATAAGGCACAGTATGCCAGTTGCTCTAGGAAGGATATTTGACTTCTGTGGGAAGGCCAACAGATGTATGAAACAGTGCCTAACATCACCACTTATCAGGGAAATGCAAATTAAAACCATGATGAGATATCACCTTCTGCTTATTAAGATGGATATCTTCAAAACCCTAAGGATAACAAGTGCTGATGAGGTTGTGGAGAAACTGGACCCATTGTATATTGTTGATGGAAATGTACAATGGTACAGCCACTTATGGACAATAGTACTGAAGTTTCTCAAAAAATTAAAATAGAACTACCATAAAATTAATCAATCCTACTGATGCATATATGTCCAAAGAAAATGAAATCACTACTTCAAAGAAATATTTGTACCCTGTGTTCATAGCAGTTTTTTATTCAAAAAATCCAAGATAAGGAAACAACCTAAATGTCCGCTGAAAAAAAAATTAGCGAAATATTATTTAGCTTTAACAAAGGAGTAAATTCTACTTTGTGTTTCAAAATGAATGACCCGGAAGGCATGCTACATGAAATAAGTTAGGCACAAAAGGATGGATACTGTGTGAATCTACTTAAATGAGAAATCTAAGTTACTCAAATTTATAGAAGCAGAAAATAGAATGATGGTTACAAGGGAGTGGGGACAGTAGTCAATGGGGAGTTGTTCAATGGGTATAAAGTTGCAGCTATACAAGATGAATACCTTTGAGAGACGGCTGTACAACTTGGTGTCTGTTGAGAACAATATGGTATTATGTACTTAAACATTGTTAAGAGGTTAGATATTATGTTAAATGTTCTTAACACACACACACACACACACACACACACACACACCCCAAAAGCAAAGGGATACAAGAAAACTTGGATGTGCAAGCTGATCAAATTGTATACTATAATTGCATGTTTTTTGTGTATCAATCATACTTGAATAAAGTATGAAAAAAAGCAAAAGCTGTAAACAACTTTTAAAAGGATAATTTTTCAGTTCCCCAAATCTTTTTTTTTAAAGATATTATTTATTTGACAGAGAGAGAGACACAGTGAGAGAGGGAACACAAGCAGGGGGAGGGGGAGAGGGAGAAGCAGGCTTCCCACTAAGCAGGGAGCCCGATGCGGGGCTCGATCCTAGGATGCTGGGATCATGACCTGAATCAAGGGCAGATGCCTAATGACTGAGCCACCCAGGCATCCCAAGTTCCCCAAATCTTAAAATGTAAGTAAATATTTTAGCTTTTTCCAAAACTGGGTGGGGTTTGGTAGGGTAAGTAGTGAGTAGAAGGAGATGTCGGTCTGACTCTTGCTCCCCTTTTGGAAACCTTAACACCCACATTTGTGGGGACTGGCAGACGAGAGGTAGAGATCCGCATATCCCAGTATAAAGAACTTAAAACAATGGATTTTTCAGTGTGCAACACGGATTGCTTAATATCCCAAACTAAACATTAAGGAACTCAACTAAATGATGTAGTTTTGTAAGGGTGTTTCAGAATAGCAAAATAGAACTTAAAATCGTAGAATGCTCTGTTTTACTTCCCATGAACATACCTATGCTGTTGTTTGTTCCAATCAAAATTGAATATGGGTCAGAAGAGAGAGAAGATAATGTTATTCATAAATACTCGGAAAAAAAAAAAAAACAAAGAAAATGAAAAGCGAGGAAAGCAGGGTAAATAAAAGGTAGATGAAAACATCCCAAGAGGGGATTTTACTAAGACATAGCATAAGACTTGAGAGAAATGTTGGCTTATAATCTCAGTGAAATGACAACATATTTATTCTTAAAACAAACAAAAAAGAGGCTGATTCAGTTGTAAGAGTTTAAAACTATTATTATAGGACAACAGAAGGAGATAAAGATTGAACACCAACTTGAAAGGAGTAGTAAAACCTTCGCAGAGTGAAGCACTTTAGAAACAACATAACAGAGTAATCATAACAGATGACAGAGTCAGAGATATGGTAACAAAGGAAATCAAATCCCAGTGACATGGTAAACAAGGGTAGCAAGAAGTTGTAGAACACATGATGGCTAGGAGCAAAGAGAAAGTGATACAGTGATGACATTGGACTCCCAAGCATTAGTAACAAGTGTCGTCAAATAAATATTCTAATCTATAATGGAAGGGAACTTTCCTGAATTGAAGACAGATGTGAATGCAAAGATCAAAAGTCATAGAGATACGGGTTGGTGAATGAGTGATGAGAAATGGGATTCTGCCAAAAAGAAGCCGTATCCTGGTTGGGTTACAAGGAATCCAAATATTGAGGAAAATATTAGTATGACCTCAGATTTTTCCAAAACAGTTTTCAAGACTAAAAGAGTAAAGAAGCATCTACAAAATTCTGAGGAAAGTACTTCTGAAGAGTTTCATATCATCTGAATTATCTTTCAAATATAGTCAAAAATATACCCTCTCATTTTTTTAAGATTTTAAAGGACACTTGATAATGAATATTGAAATAGAATAGAATATTGAAATAGAATAATAAGATGACTGGTGGAAAACATTACATCATTTATAGAGAACTAAGACATACTTTTATATTATAAAATGTAACTACTATGAAGAATGACAATAAAATAATTATATGAGATGTTGAAATAGAGAAAGGTCAGAAGAAGTATAAATGCAAACATTTGACCATTGATCATAACAGGGGGCTGGTCACTAATTTTAGTCCCTACGATTAACATGATTAACATTAGAAAAGATTCTGACCTCTTCGTGTTTTTCATAATTTTTTCTTAACTCTGAAGAAATCTCCTAGTAGCTAATATTATATTTCATCAACATTAAGAAGTCATTAAAAAAAGAAACCATTAATTCTGAGGGGCACCACTATTTTATGTAGCACTAATGAAGAGAAGTAAAGGCTAAAAATAAACTATGACACATTATTAAGATGTCCTTGACTGTAAGAGCCATTCTGATTTCAGAGCTTAGAATGTGGAAACTCAAGAATCTTTAATTGATGCAGCACCATATGCCTTTGGTGAAGAAGCATTTATCTGTAGTTCAAACACTCCTTGAGTTTTACTTTAATATCTACATATTATATTACATTTGAATAACACTGAATTTAAGATTTTTATTTTAAAATAACATTATATAATATCATTTACATTTATTCCTATGCTCCTATATGGGAAATACATACTTATATTCTCTGCTTCTTCTATCTATTAATTCATCAGTCCAAGTACCCACACATATTTCTGTCAGTAGAAAGATGGATGTAATTTGTGCATCACACAGTAATTAAAGTTTATTCATGTGACTGTATTTAATATGCATGTACATTTGTGTATGTACTCTTTCCTTTGTTATTTTGTCCTTTCCTTGAAATTTTTGTAATAGACATCTATTGAATTTGCAAAAATATCATTATTCTTAGAAAAATTGCTTTTTATCCGGGAATAACACCACCAAAGAGTGTCTTGCCATTTTTCTTACGAGATATTGCTGCATTATCTACCAATTGCAGAGATTTGTCTTGTTTTTCATAGATGTGCTCCTGCATACAGAGTTTGGTGTCCAGGCAATTTCTTTACCTCTTTTATATCACAACATTTTAAAGAAGTGAAATATATACATGCATGTGTGTATGTATCTATATGTATGTATACACACACAATGTGTTTTCACTGTCCTGTATCTGAAAAATCACAGCAGAACAATTTTCAGAAAACTGCAAAAACTAGCTGAATATAAAGTGTAGTATTTTCTGGCTGTTGAAATGCTGGTGGACATTTTTATTGGTTTATCCTCTCGCTGATAGATTGAGTTGCTCAGTCACATGACAGATCATCAGGGTCTGTGATCCAGGCTAATCAATCAATTTACTGCCTCAGAGAACTACTTGTCATGCGATTGTTATAATTGATAGTTGACCTTATGATATGCTTATTCTGCAAGTAGTAATCGAATTTTAATTAGAGGTAAATAAACAATGATCAAGTAATTCTTGGTCTATAAAACTAAATTTGAGCCAAGCCAAGAGGGGCGCGGGGACCAAGCACAGTATGCCAGCACTGCCAACTATAAAATGTGTGTTACTGGAGAATTTCTTTAACTTTCAAAACTTCTATTTTTTTCACCCCCAAACAATTGCTTTTGTGAAGAATAAATGATGAGTGTAAGAAACATTAGCAACATTATATGTCTGTTATGTAACATTTTAATGAGCACTGTGTTTTACATATATATATCTTAAGTATATATATATATACTTATACTTGATGTAGGAAAAATATATAAAAAATATATAATTATATTTATGCATATAAAATACATATATGATACATATATAGACATTTCATGTCTGTATGAAATGACAGCAAGAAAATGTTCTCTATTGACCAAGGTACCTTTGTGAACAGACAAGAAGGGAAGGCAATAAAACAACCCCAAGGACGGGACTGCATGAGAAATAAGGGGCTGCTGTAGAGTCACCACATTGAAAATGATGGAGCTGCAGAAGGAGCAGAGACTGTCCTTTGCTGGAACTGGATCCAGGTACTCACTGTCTTGGGGACACGTCTCCACCAGCCCTGCGGAATTTGTAGCCTCTGAGCTGCCAATTTAGAGCCCACTCAGAGCTATGGGACTTCGTGATCTGGAGAGTATAATTCTAAAACAACAGAAGGAGAAATGCATTCTCAAGGTTATCTTCAAGTACAGAACTTCCTCCTCAATATTTGTGTAGAAAATAACTCAGTCATATGGCATATAGAGAACTAACAATATGGAACTTCGAAAGAAGCACAAGAATTCAGTTCAGAAAAGAAGGTAAAAACTCAAAGTATCAGAGAAAACTTGAAATAAGTATATTTATAATTCATAAACATGCAATGGAAGGAATAGTGTCTAAAATGAGACAGCATCTATGAAATAAAATCAGAATAATTGGATAGAAAACCTAAGCAACAATAAGCACAAGAAAAACGAAACAAAACAAGGAATCTTAACTCTGAAACTTCATTTTTATTCACTAATCTTGCCATGTGTAATAAACACAAGTTCTTTGCACCTATTGACTATAACATTGTTTTATTGCTGTGTTAAGCTCACGGCAGGTGATACGGAGAGATCTGGAAGTGAATTCTGGTTCTTCACTTGCATGCCATGTAAGTTTGGGGAATGCGCTTAATCCCAATTCTTCAGTTTCTTCATTTGAAGGTTGTTAAGAAATAGTGACTCAGCTGTGAAGTGTGTAAACCTGGTGATTCACAGACCTGTACCCCTGGGGATAAAAATATATGTTTATAAAAAATAAAAAATTAATTAAAACAAAAACAAAAACAAAAAAAACCCTGACTGGCACCCCTTTCCAGGTATGCAAGTGTATCTTTGAATGGTTTCACAAATCATTCTTGATTATGCAATGAAACTGTCAAGGCAGAAATTTACTCAAACAAGTCTACACTGTTCTTTGTATTTGTGTTATTGTTGTTGTTGTTGTTTTCACATTATACTCCTAACTCCTGGCAGAGATTGGAGAAAAAGGTCCTGATTTGTGTGGACTTAATTGACAAATAAAAAAAAATCATAAAGAATATTGTATGAATCCTTCCATAATCTGGAACATACTGATTTCTCTTTTTCTTTTTAAAGTTTTAATTTAAATTCCAATTAGTCAAAATAGAGTATAATATTATGAAATACAATGATTTCCTTTTATTTCAGTCTGCATTTGAAATTTTACATTTTTGGGGCACAAAAATCAAACATGTTCTTGGGAGTTCTACTAACCACACTGATCCTTGTGAAATTCCACAATTTGCAGCAAATTTGTAGTGGTTTTTTTTTTTTTTTTTTTTTTTTTTTTTTTTGCATTTTCAATCCATCCAGTAGTTTTTGGTACATAGCTACACAAAATTGAAATAAATAGATTTATGGGCTATTCTAGCCATATCTTTCTCAAGAATGTATCAATGCTTATCTTCCTCAAATATTACTTTTTACATTATTGTCATATAAAATAAGTTGCAGCATACATACTTTAAAAGGTTTTAGAACTAAGCATATTGCAGGGTGCGTGGGTGCCTCAGTGGGTTAAAGCCTCTGCCTTCAGCTCAGGTCATGATCCCAGGGTCCTGGGATCAAGCCCCGCATCGGGCTCTCTGCTGAGGGGGGAGCCTGCTTCCCTCTCTCTCTCTGCCTGCCTCTCTGCCTACTTGTGATCTCTGTCTGTCAAATAAATAAACTCTTAAAAAAAAAAAAGAACTAAGCATATTACAATAAATATATACTATTTTTTTCACACCTATTATGAATATTCAAGACACTTGATCATATTAATGTAAAATTACTGAAAATCATATGGGAAAGTTTTAATTTTAATCTGTCCATAACAGATCTGTGTATTTGACTGCAAGGAGCTGCTTTGGGTTTATTTTGAATTATGAATGACCACTTACATCTTGATGGTTTTTAAAATTATGATTAACAGAGAAAATATATGCTACAAATTATAAATGTATACATAGATAGAATCATGTTAGAAAAATAGTTTCAAAATTTTCAGATGGGCCAAAATCTTGAAAACATAGTCTCACTCATATTTCTCTTAAAATAGGCCATAGTTTTACTATAGTTAGATTCCACCTTCAAATATAACCTGAATGCAAGGGGCACCTGGGTGGCTCAGTGGGGTAAGCGTCTGCCTTCAACTCAGGTCCTGACCCCAGGCTCCTGGGATAGAGCCCTGCATCAGGCTCCCTGCTCAGCCGAGAGCCTGCTTCTCCCTCTGCCTCTGCCTGCTGCTCCCCCACTTGAGCTCTCTCACTGTGTCTCTGCCAAATAAATAAATAAATAAAATCTTTAAAAAGGATTAAAAAATAAGCAACACAAAATATATTTCAGATTATATTTTTGGTGATTGGTTCAGCAGAAAAAATTATGCTTACTTTGTCAGGAAGGGACGTTTTTATGCTTACATTTTCATAACATTGAAAACAGTCAGTTCCTTAGGGGAACACTGACACCATGTTAAAGACTCTACTCCAAACTTCTCGAAATAGGATGTTCAGAGGACATCTTACAGGTCTTATTCCCGGGGAGGAATGATGCCAGCAGGGGTCAGGGCACAGCACTCTTCCCATTAGAGTGGAAAGTGTTTCCTTTCAAATGGTCTTTGTCACAAAAACGTATAACTTTAGTCTAATCATGAGGAAAACATCAGACAAATACAGATTGAGGAACATTCTACAATATACCTAACCAGTACCCCTCAGTCCTCAAAACCATTACGGGACTCCTAAAAGTCATTAAAATAGGGTCTTAGAAACTGTCACAGCCAAGAGGAGGTTAAGGACATGTGACAGCTAAATGCAATGTAGTATCCTGGAAAGGGTCCTGAGGCAAAAAAAGGACGTGATGGAAAAACTAAGGGCATCTGAATCATTTTGTTAATAATATAACACCATCGTTTTATTAGTTCTGAGAGATAGATCACAGCAGTGTCAACAACAGAGGAAACAGTGGTACGCAGGAGATCTCTATACTATCTCACACCTTTCCAACAAATGTAAACATAGTCTAAGATAAAAAGTTTACTTTAAATAGGTGATGGGGGGTTGTGCCTGGGTGACTTAGAAGTTTAAGCCCCTCCCTCTCAATTTTGGCTCAGGTCAGGATCTCAGTGAGGTCTTAAGATCAAGCTCCAGGTTGGGCTCTGTGCTGAGCATGGAGACTGCTTGAGATTCTCTCTCCCGCTCTGCACCTACCCCCACACACCCCTCACATGTGCATGCTCTCTCTCTTTCTCTCTCTCTCAAAAGAATACATAAATAAAAATAAATAAATAGTGATGGGGACTAAGGAGTGCACCTGTTTTATTGAGCACTGAGTACTGTAAGGAAGTGTTGAATCACTGTGTTGTACTCCTGAAACTGGTATTATACTATAAGATAGCTAACTGGAATTTAAGTAAAAACTTTAAAATGTTTACTTAAATAATGGAAGTGGAGGATGAGACCAAGATTTGGCAACATTGGGCTGCTCATATGAATGAAGGGGTTATAGGACTGGCTGCAGAATTAATCCCATCATTTCAAAGAAACCTCACATTGCTATCACACAATGAGAGTAAGGATGTGCAGATATGGAATGTAAGATGTTGTCTGGGACACCTGTCAGTAGTCCCATGCCCTGGATAATAATCCGCGGAGAAGGACAGAAACATCAAAGAGCCAGGACTGGACCCCTGATGGCTCAGAACAGGCAGAAATGAAGATGATTTGCGTCCCCTATCAAAGAACCACTCCAAGATACTTGCAGATGGTGAAGAAAAGAGGACATGAGTAATGAAAGAGCAAAATAAGAGTGATGCCTATGTGAGCAATTGTGGAAATAAGGATTGTAACAGTTCTGAGTATTTCTGCTTTATTTTGGTGCAAATGTATTAAAATACGTTAGCCAATTTCCCCTTCTCCCATAGACCTATCAACTCCCATAGGAGTGTGAGTTAATCTTAAATACTAGTATTCAGGGTACTGCATATTCAAGGAGGTGTGACTCAGCTAAAAGAGGAGAGAGGGTCACCCAAAGCTAGATCAAGAAACTGTGTATCATTTTGGAGCAGTTAGAATGCTCTGTGAATGAGGAAAGGCAGAAGCATTACAGGTGAAAGCATGGTTTTATGTACTTGAAAATTAAGTGTGGTTGAAAGCGGTGAGCACAGATGCCAAGACAAGAGGTTGACAAGTGGTAGTGTTGATGTATGTCAACTTAGCTATGTTTGCCAGAATTCTCTTTATTGTACATACTGGATCAGAGAAGGTGTGCAAGATGTCAAGGCAAGATAGGACCAGCCACCACTGTGGTCTGAAGATCCCCGTGGGACACAGAGGTGCTGGCTAGCCTAGCGGGGGCTCTTCTTTCAGGGTCTCCACATCCTGGGCCAGATTCCTATGGGGAGGTCAACAGCTCCTTCTGCAAACCCTTGCACGGTCAATGGTAGAGACAGTAAGATACCTACGCAGGTCTCCCTTTGTCCTTGAGAATTTCAGTTTATTTCCATGGGTTTCAATTTGCCTTTCCTGTTCTCTGCTGCATATCCAGCTGTTTTTTCTGGACTCATGACACTGGCCCCAGGCTACCACCCTAGCTAGAGGCTTTCCAAAGGCTTCTTTTTGAGTTCCTGTGGTGTAAGGATTAATCGCTACAATGATTAATCTCTACCCTATTTCATGTCATGCATAGTAGTTTTGTTTCTTTGATCAAACCCCAAGCAATATAAAATATCCAAAGGAAGGCTGTGAAGGTGGGAGGAGTTCTAGCTTGCTAAATGTTTAGAGCTGATAGTGGAACCCTAATGAGAAACCAGGGACACATAATAGGGTCACTAATCAGACAGAGGATTTAGGGAAGTGGGTTGCTTTTTCCTTGCCTGTATCCCAGCACTGCGTGAAGAAGCAGAGGGTTAGCAAGACTTATGAGTAAGAAGTGAAGCAGCTAGCGGTGGTTGGAGTGTGTCCGGGGAAGATAGTCATACCTTGAAGAGACAGGGAGCTTTGGGAAGCAGAGATCAAGATGCTAACTCATCCAAGTAGGCAGCATGGCCTTCTGCAACCTGCACAATGATAAGAAACAAGGTCTTATAATCAATCACATCTGCATTCAAAGACAAATGAACACAGATTATCAAATTAAAAGAAAAGTACAAAAATCAAACCTCACTAATTACTTGAAAAAAAAAAGCAGTAACTGAAGAAAGCACCGTCAACCTTAACCAGCAGAATAATTAACAGAGGACTGCTCAGGAGCAGTCCCAAAGCATTTAGAGATTTAAAATAAATGTATTTGGAGACAGTACATGACTTAATTCCCACAAAGAATAGTGTTACAAGGTAGGAAAAATATGTTGAAACTTAATATATTATTGTCAATGAATTAAGAATGAAAACAATCTAATATAAAGAATGAGAAACTGAATGAAGAGATCCAGATTATCCACAAGGGAATATGAATTGAATTCATAATACATTTTTTATTAAATAGATTGAATGTTCGATGACAGAAAGCAACATCGTAAATATTCTTGGGGAAAATTTGATACTAGATTCCTCTACCCGCTATTCCATAATCTGTGGGGAAGGACAAGTGAAAACATTTGGTAGGGATGGTGGTAGGCAAGAAAAGTGGAAATAATGCTAAGAGTATTTTCTTTTTCAGAGATAAAATATAGATACTGTTCAGCTCCAGACTGTACTGGAAAAAAATATTTTTAAATGTAAGAACATGTAAAACAAGGAAAATTTGTTCAAATCATCAAAAGAAAAACAATGATAAAAGGAAAAATAAAAAGCATAACTAGAAAACATGAACTAAGATGGTAGGAATATAATCGGGCAAATCAATATAATTGATTGCAGATAATCTCAGTACTTCAAACAACCAAGCAAATGAGCTGTGCAATAGGCTATTTTCAAGGGACACTAAAGTAGAAAAATTAGAACCTTTGAAAATACTAGAATGGGAAGACTGGTTGTACAAAGACAAATAAACCCCATGTTGTAATACTGATGTCAGGTGAAATGCAAAGCAAAATGTTTTGCAAGGGTTACGAAAATGCCTCTGAGCAAAGCGCCAAAGACGGCACTAAATGGGGAGCCTTATTCATGGCAAATAAGGGTGAAGCCAAAGGGAAGAAGGTTGGCTAGCCTTAAGGACAGAGGTTTTGAGAATACTGTTATCATAAGAAAGGGGCTGGAAACAAGATGGACCCAGTCCATGTGTGTAGTGAAAACAAGCAGCTTCCAAATTAAAAGAATCTGGGTACTGTGCCTGCAAAGAAGAGTCCCAATTCAGTTAAGGCATGGAGAGAAGCCAATATTTTAAAATGTCATGGGTTATCTGGGTTAAGGCTCCAACTCTTGATTGCAGCTCAGTTCTTGATCTCAGGGTTGTGAGATCAAGCCCGGAGTTGGGCTTGAGCTCAGCACAAAGTCTGCTGGGGATTCTCTCCCTCTCTCTCTTTCTCTGCCCCTCCCCTACCCCCTGGTGCTCTCTCTCTTTCTCTAGCTCAGATAAATAAATAAATAAATAAATAAACAAACAAACAAACAAATAAAATCTTTTAAAAAATGTCATGATGATGGAGTTGAGTTTGTGGATCGTCAAGGAAGAGACAACTCTGGAGGAAACCATTCTAGAATGTGGGAAGAAGCAGGGGGTAAAGAAGTGTAGAGTAGAAAGGGGCACTGGTCCTAAGGAGATCGGGTCATTTGAGGGTCTGCAAACCCTGGGGCGTGCTGGCCGCAGAGCTAGCCGTGCTGTGGGATAGGTCCTGCAGCTGGAATAAGATCCAGGCTCTCCTCCCCCTCCAAGGGGCCAGCATCAGTCACAGAAGTGGAGAAGGTCAGTCGGGGGCGCTGTGAAAACAAGGTGACCCTCTCTTAAGGTATTGCGTTGACATTCTGTTTGGTGGCAGGCATTCTCAAAAGGAGGGCCAGAGTAGTGTTTGGGCAGACCAAGCTTCTCCCACTAAGGCTGGCCTCTCAGGACATTTGCTTCAACAAGTATTCTTGAAAGTAGTTTGTAGCTGCATCTTTTCCCTGTGGGAAGGCAAGGAAAGGTAAGAGAAAAGAATTATGAGATTCTACAAGTAAACATCAGTCTTTGGTGAAGGAAATGTTCAAATGGTAGAAATTAAAATGTAAAAAGTCGAAGGAAACTTGTTCCTTGTGGAAATAGATGTGGTTGAATCCACGCACCCATATACACTTATATACACTCACACATGTAGACAAACCTTGAAAATTCGCCTACCATGTCCTCTGGGAGTTGGCTAGAAACAAACCAGGCTGCATATATGGGGGTGGGGAAAAGGCGGATGGGGGGAGGATTTCCCCTGGAGCGCGTCATTGTGTTTTCTCATCTGGTGTCATGGACTCTGCACAGTGGGAATCCTGATCTACCATATTACTGGCTTTGTGACACTTGTATGCAAAAATAGCATGATTTTAATAATTTAATTTAATTAATGTGTATTTAATTCCCAGGGTTATTGTGTGAACTAAATCAATCAGTCTAAGTACTGTGCCTAGCCTTACATCTGGCTCATTGAATGTTCAATAACTTATTATTATAATTATTCTTCTTTCCCCCTACTTGGTTATTTGCCAGAAGAGGAAAGAACAAATAAACATATATCCAGATTGTGAAATCTGGCAAAATAGTACTTCTGTTAAACAAACTATATCTCTCTCTCTCTCTCTCTATATATATATATATGTATCTATATCTATGTATCTATGTATCTACCTATAAGGGCAGATAGGAAGACAGGTAGATCTATATATAAATGTATCTGGTAGGCATAGTTGGCATTTATAGTCTCATGGAAAGTTCTTCATCAGGGGAATACATTTATTTGTAATATTACCTCTTGTCATCTATTAAAATAGATTAGTATTTTATATACACTCTAATATGCCTGTCCTGCTCCTACTAAAAACAATAAAGCTTTCAGAACAAATCCATGTCTGAAAAATTTCACATTTATTCAGAAAAAAATCCAATCTTTAAAAAGTCTAGTTTGGAAAGCATTTGTTTTCACTCTTTTGCTTATAAAGGTGGTACTGAAGAGTCAGATTTATTTTTCTTACTAGAGGTAAATAGAATACAGTTATTTTTCTATCAGGTACATTAACTTCTTCACTTGTTTCCTGGGGTGGTGAATACTAATTACTCTTTCCTGTCTCTTTTTTCTTCCCTTCCCCCTCTTCCTGTCAGTTTGCCCTTCCTTTCTGTCTCTCTCTTTATATATACAGGAATTTCTTACAGAATATTGGACAATTTCTGTTTCCTACTAGAGAAGGGGGTAAATGAATGTTGTGAGATATTTTTCAATACAGGGTACAGATAACCCATTCTGAATCAAAACCCAAAGACTTTTCTTCATTTTTTAAGTTTTATTTGAAATGTAGCAAACATAGAGAAAGGAGGAAAATTCTTACTGAACAGCTCAATGAATTACCACCAACTGAACTCATGTATAATCGAGAGCAGGTCATCACACGGAGCATTCTGGAGCTCTGAGGGGCCTTTTGTGTCTCCACCCAGACACTAGTCCATCACATCTTCCAAATAAAATTACTATCATTAATTCTTAAAATAGAGCTTTACCTGTTATGACTTGAAATACACTGGATCGTAAAATTATATTTTTTGTATGTGTGTCTCACATCTTTCACACAAGATTTTCAGACTCTTTAAATTGTTTCATGGTGCTATTGGATGTTATTCACATGCTCACTAGGAGGCAATCCTTTGGTGATTAGCATTTGAGTTGTTTCCATTGTTGGCTGGGAGTAATTCAACTCTGAACTTTCTGGTACCTGTGTCTTGATACCCACAGGCATGCATTTCTGTTGAAAATATTCTGAAGAGTTGAATTGCTGAGTCACAATATATATGTTTACGTTCAGTGTTAGGGTATCCCAACTACCGCACAATCCTCCAACGTGGCTGGGCCAGCATACCCTAACAGAGTAGGAGAGTTTACTCATCCTATAGCCTTGCCAACTCTGATCATAGTGAATGGCTTAATCTTTAACATTTGGAGGGTACACAATAACAATTTCTATAGAATATATTGACCATCTTTGCACCTTTGTGCTTAATCATTACAGTTAATAAACTTCAGTGCTTTGTCTGTTTGGGTTGTCTTTTTAAATTTTTCTGGCAGTGGGTACCCTGGCTGCCTCAGTTGGAAAAGCATGTGGCTCTTGATCTTGGGGTTGTGAGTTCAAGCCCCATGTTGGGTGTAGAAATTACTTAAATAAACTTAACAGATCAGTGTTTTGGATTATTCTAGATATTAGCTGTTTTTTAGTGTGTGTCCTGTGTCCTCACTCTGGGACTTGCCTTTTAAATTTGTTTAAAGTATTTTTTGATGAAGCAAAATTTCTATTTTGGGTAGCCCAACTTATCAATATTTTTTTGCAGTGCTAGTGTTTTTTATATCTTAAAACTTTTTATTTATCAAACTCTTAAACTTACTCCCCTAGGTTGCTTCAAAGAGTATATATATAAGCACATGCACGTACTTTCTCGATTCCTAATGCTTTCATCAGGAATTTGTTTCCAAGTCTGTGCTAGAAAACAAAAGTACTTGTTGAGTTGTCCCAATATTTTCTTATTTCTTGAAGACATGTCTAAGATTGACATGACTTAATTTCTTTTTTTTTTTTTTAAAGATTTTATTTATTTATTTGACAGTAGATGGAGAGGCAGGCAGAGAGAGAGAGAGGGAAGCAGGCTCCTTGCTGAGCAGAGAGCCCGATGTGGGACTCGATCCCAGGACCCTGAGATCATGACCTGAGCCGAAGGCAGCGGCTTAAACCACTGAGCCACCCAGGCGCCCATCATGACTTAATTTCTTAAATGTTGGGTTGAGTTCACTAAAGTAAAAATCATCTGGACCTTGAGTTTTTGACTCTTTCGTTTAACTATTTCTCACTGTGCCAGTAGAAATTCCAGTAGATGAATTGATTTTCCTCCTTTTATGAAGAGCAGTTGACTATGTTCATGTGGGTCTCTTTCTGAGCATTTCGCTCCATTGATCTATTAGTCTATTGCCAATATCATGCTTTCTTGATTAATACAACTTTATAGTAAGTCCTCAGTTTGGTTAGGGTGAGTCCTCTAGATTTGTTTGCTTCTTCAGCATCATGTTGGTTATTTTGTTGAGTCTTTTATCTTTTTATATTAAAATTTAGGATCAATGCGTGGGTATCTACAAAATAACTTGCAGGGGTTTTGATTAGGATGCTTTGAATTCATAGATCAAGATGCATGGATTGGTGTCTTAACAATGTTGAGTCTTCCAGTCCATGAACAGGGACTATTTTTTTATTTACTTAGATCTTCTTTTATTTCTTTTTTTTTTTTCTTTTTTCTTTTTTTTTTTTTGTTTTTTGAATTTTTTTTTTTTTTATTTTTATTTCCAGCATAACAGTATTCATTATTTTTGCACCACACCCCGTGCTCCATGCAATCCGTGCCCTCTATAATACCCACCACCTGGTACCCCAACCTCCCACCCCCCGTCCCTTCAAAACCCTCAGATTGTTTTTCAGAGTCCATAGTCTCTCATGGTTCACCTCCCCTTCCAATTTCCCCCAACTCCCTTCTCCACTCTAAGTCCCCATGTCCTCCATGCTATTTGTTATGCTCCACAAATAAGTGAAACCATATGATAGTTGACTCTCTCTGCTTGACTTATTTCACTCAGCATAATCTCTTCCAGTCCCGTCCATGTTGCTACAAAAGTTGGGTATTCATCTTTTCTGATGGAGGCATAATACTCTATCCCCAGGGGTACTGGTCTGTGAATCACCAGGTTTACACACTTCACAGCACTCACCAAAGCACATACCCTCCCCAATGTCCATAATCCCACCCCCTTCTCCCAAACCCCCTCCCCCCAGCAACCCTCAGTTTGTTTTGTGAGATTAAAAGTCACTTATGGTTTGTCTCCCTCCCAATCCCATCTTGTTTCATTGATTCTTCTCCTACCCACTTAAGCCCCCATGTTGCATCACCACTTCCTCATATCAGGGAGATCATATGATAGTTGTCTTTCTCTGCTTGACTTATTTCGCTAAGCATGATACGCTCTAGTTCCATCCATGTTGTCGCAAATGGCAAGATTTCATTTCTTTTATTTCTTTTATTAGACTTTTGTAGTTTTCCTCATATAGACCCCATATGTATTTTATCACATTTGTACTAAATATTTCATTTTATCGGTACTAATGCAAATGATATATATTTTTTTAGATCCACATTCATTGCTGTATGTGAAAGTTCATTGCTGGTATGTGAAAAGTTCACATTTCATTGCTGGTATGTGAAAAAAAAAGCAACTGACCTTTGTGTATTAATCTTGTATACTACAGCTAGTATACTACAGAATGCTGTTACATAGTACATATAATGTACTAGTCTACTGGAACTGTTGAACTAAGCTTACATACCAGAAATAAATTTTACTGGGTGATGATATTTAGCTCTTCTCATACATTCTTGGATTCAGTTTGCTAATACTTTAAGGATTTTTTACATCTATATTCACAAAAGATATTTTGCTATAGTTTTCCTTTATTTTAATGTCTTTATCTGTTATTAGGGTAATGTTGGTATCACAGAGAGAGTTGAGAAGTAATCCTTTCACTTCTGACTTCTTGAATAGATTGGAGAAGATTGGTGTCATTTATGCCTTTGACATTCCCATCTGAGCTTGATGCTTTATCTTTTGGAAGGTTAATAATTATTTATTCATTTTTTTAAATAGGTACATTTTTTTCAGATTATTTTTCTTCCCTAAGTGTTAAGAATTTGTATCTTTTATGAAATTCATCCTATTGAGATAAATTACCAAATTTGTGGGTTTAGGGTTATTTATGATATTCCTTTATTATGTTTTTAATATCTATGAGTTAAGAAATGATCCCTCTTTTATTTCTGATATTATATTTTGTGACTTTTCTTTTTTCCTTCGCTAATCTGGCTATGGATTTACCAATTTTATCTATTCTCAAAGAACCACGTTTTGGGTTTGTTCACTTTTTTAAAAAAATCAATTTCCCATTTCTAGTTTTATTTGTTTGTTCCCTAAATTTATTATTTCTTTTCTTCTGTTTGTTGTGGGCTTCCCCTGTTCTTCTTTCTCTAATATTCCAAGGTAAAAGCTTGATTTTTGATTTTAGAAAGTTCTTCTTTTCTAAGATATATATATTCAATCTATAAACTTTCTTTGAAGACTCTATTTACTAAGTCCCACAAATATTGATAAGCGGTATTTATTTTTGTTTACATTTTGGTCAAAAATTGACTTAATTTATCACGAGATGTCTTCCTTCACTCTTCATTTTTGAGAAGTTGTTGTGTAATCTCCAAATAGTTGGGGATTTCCCATCTATTTTTGTTATTGAATTTTAGTTTAACTCCACTGCAGTCTGAAAGCATATTTGGTATGATTTCTTTTTTTAAGTGTCAGTGTGGGTACTATATCCCAGAATATCCTCTGTTCTGGTGACTATTCTATATGGCTTGAAAAGAATATGTAGTCTACTATTATTGGACTAAGTGTTCTATAAATGGCAATTAGATCCAATTGAACGGTGGTACTCTTCAGTTCAACTATATCCTTACTGATTTTCTACCTACTGGACTTGCCCATTACTGATAGAAGAGTGTTGGATTGTCCAATTAAATTGTAAATTTGTCTTATTTCTATCAGTTTTTCCTCATTTACTTAGATTTTCTGTTGTTAAGTACATGTACATTAAGAATAGTTATATCTTGGGTGCCTGGGTGGCTCAGTGGGTTAAAGCCTCTGCATTTAGCTCAGGTCATGATCTCAGGGTCCTCAGAGAGAGCCCCGCATCGGGCTCTCTGCTCATCAGGGAGCCTGCTTCCTCCACTTTCTCTACTTGTGATCTCTGTCTGTCAAATAAATAAATAAAATCTTTTTTTAAAAAAAAGAATAATTATATCTTCTTGAAGAATTGACCTTGTTACCATTATAATGTCTCCCATTGACCCCGATACTTTTCCTTGTTTTGAAATCAGCTTTGTCTATAATCAATACTATTACTCAGGTTTTCTTTTGTTTAGTGTTGGAATGGTATGTCTTTCTCCACCACTTTACTTTTAATCTATGCTTCTTTATATTTAATATGGGTTTCTTATACACAAAGTAGAGTTAAGTCTTGAGTTTTTTGTTTGTTTTTGTTTCTGTTTTTTTGTTTATTTGTTTTTTGTCTTGTTTTCATATCCACTCTTGTTATCTCTCTTTTAGTTAGTGTATTTAGACCATTTAGTTAAACTAATTTTAATATCATTGAATTTAATATCTGCTTGTTAGTAACTCTTTTTATTCATTGAATTTATTTTTTCTTTTAAAATATGTTCATTTTCCTTACTTTTTCTGGTATTAATTAAACATTTTATATGATTCTGTATTTTTGCTCTCCTAGCATATCAATTTTACTTCTTTTAAATTTCTTTTTAATGGTTTCCCTAGTGTTTGCAACATCCATGAACAACTGGCCTAAGTCCACTTTTAGAGAACACCACATCACTTCATGAGTAGTAGTTGGTAACTTGTAGAAGAATATTCCCATTTCCTCCTTCTTGTCCCTCATAATACAACTGCCATTCATTTTAATTATTTATCTACAGGTCAGTTAAGATAAGAAAATGTTTTATTTTATCTTATTTGTCCCTTTTCTGGTATTCTTTATTAATGTAGATTTTGGTTTCTGACTATATCATTTTACTTCTCTTTGAGTAAATTCTTTTAATACTTCTTGCAAGGGAGATCTACTGATGATAAAATCCCAGAGATTAGACAGGATATAACCAGAAAAAAAATGGGAACCACTTTATTTCTTTGAAACAAAGTGAATATAAAGCAAATCACTTTAATAGAAGTAATGGAAGACCTAGAAGCCAAACGAGGGTTTGTGATTTCAGCAAAACACAAAGTACTGGGAACCTGTAAGACCAGCTGGCTGGAGGGAATAAGGAAAAAATTAGCTAAGGATAGAACTTGGAACTCCAGCAGCCTGTCAAGCAGGAGCTGAATCGAGGTACAGATGGTGCCACTGGTGGAGAAAAGGTTTGGGATGGAGAACAAGGGAAGAGATGTGCTGGCTTCTTCCTCTGCCTACTCTCCAGTGTTCCAAAGGACCAACTATAGCGGGAGACCTGATAAAAGGCAGGGAAATAGGCCCTTTCAGCAGTTAGGTACCTATGTTATAGGGTAACATTAGCAAAGTATAACAAAAAGACACAGAGGCATTTAAGTATTATATTTGTTAATATTTTAGATACACTCATTTATTCAAGAAAAAATTGTTAATCACCATACAATGGCAAATACTATCATGGTAGGTGCAGGACAATACAAGGACTAGGGAAATTAAGCAAATGGTTATAGAGTAATGGGAGATAGAATAATAGAGTAATAGAGCTAGGGAAAGGACATGCAGTATTGTGTAGCTCTATATCAGGGAAGCTGAATCTGGCCTGGGTTATTAGCCTATCTTCTCTCTTCCCATCTCTCTGAGGAAGTGAACCTTATAGTTACAGCCACAGGTTAGGTAGGAGAAAGTTAGGAAATGGAATGAAGAAGAAGGTCCTAGGCAGAGGGAAAACTGTTTGAATGCGAGAATGTGAGAGAGTATAATACTCTGGGAAGTTGAAGTAAGACAGCTAAGACTCAAGTCCCTTGTGGGAGTGGGAGAGCAGAATTTCCTGGGGGCTCCGTTCGTGTGGTTTGCAGAAGCCAGATTGTACAGCTCTTCAAAAACTGACAAAGTTTTGGATATTTTTCTCAGAAGAGTAAAGCATAGAAAAAATAAAGTTATCACCAAGCATAGATAGGTCTTCAAGGGAATACTTCTACCACAGGTGGTTAACCGACCACAAGCCTTCTGAGACTAACACGGAAAACATGGCAGTGGTTCAGGAAAGAGATGAAGAGAGCTCGGGCTTTGGAGACTGAAGTGAGAAAAGCAATCATGAGGGAAGCCTGGAAATATTTACCTAGAAAAAAATAAACAAGACTTGGTGATGTTTGTTTATTCAGTCATGCAGTCACTCACTATATTCAATGATATTTGTGGAACAGTTATTAAATGAATAAGATAAGCTGGCATTTATAGAGTGGGTTTGCTATGCTACTGTATGTTACTAGAAATAATATATATTTTAAATTATATATATATATATATAATTAGAATTATTAATATATATTGCTATAGTTTGTGTTCCCATAAATCCTAGCAATAATTGCTTTAATTGAGAATAACAGGGTGTGGGAGGGTAATTTGATGAAAATGTAAACAAGTGGTTTAGCCATTGCAAAGATTAGCCTTAAATCTATCATTGAAAACACAGAAGCCATAACTCATGCGGAGAGAAGAGTAGAGTGAGGAGCCCTAAAAAGACCAAAATGATAGTGAACAGAAGTCCCCTTTGACCTCCAAAATCTCCTCATCTCACTGGCACATCAGTTTTTAGAGAAATATTTTTATTTCCCCGTCAGTGAAAGAGAGGTCAGTGAGAGTTATTTAGTTATTTAGTTAATTAGTTAGTATAGTTGACCCACAATGTTACATTGGTACACAACACAGGGATCAGACCAGTCTCTACATTATGCTGTGCTCACTGCCAAAAGAGATTTAGATTCTCATTTGCCTAAGCAATTTCTCCAGTAATGAGAGTGCTAGACTCATGACCCAACAGTGGAGAGAACCAGCACAAATGACCAGGAATGGAGCTGAAAATAGACTCAGTTTAGATTACAAATCCCTTGTTGTGGATTTTATCCAGTTCTCTTGCTGTGGTGACGCTTCTGCCACTCGCCCCCTACCCTTAGCCTCCCTCCAGCTGGCCTAAACTTACTTCCAGGGCTCTGTGTCCAACACTCATGGAGAAAATAAGATCTTAAGAAAATTTTGTAGAAATGCTTGAAAATCAATTGCTTTGACTCCTAGACCCCAAATCATTATATTTCATTTTCTTTTACTTTGGTGGCACTGAAAATGTGCTAGTCTTCTGTACTAAAAAAAGAAATGGTTCAAAATTTATTATTGCTAAGGAGCTTTGAGAAGCGCTATTTGTCAAATATTCAATATCACCATGCCTGACCTGCAGTGAAGGCAGAAAATATTCATTTAAAAGAATTTGTTTTACATATCACATAAGGGGAATAAAACAATTTTCTAGAAAATTCGACATCTGCTATTTTTCTCAGATCTAGTTGTGGAAGATATTGGAAGGCTCTCCATGTTCTAGACCCTGAACATGGAGAGCCTAGTATGCCTCTCTGCCTGCTTTCTGCTCGTTGTATGGAATATGGCAAGTTGCTTAAACATTTTGGGAATTAGTTTTCCCATCCACACGATCCATAGGGGAGCTACACGGGCGAGGAAGATAAAGTATAATATACGTAAGTTATAACTGTATGAATAGAAAGTGCCAAGTTATTTTAGGCATAATTTTTGATGTAATGTGGATACCATAAAACAAAGTTGGTCAATGTTTAATGAATTTTTTATGCCATTGATAGATTTTGGTAGTCAAGATGCATTCATTGAAAAAAACCACACATTTGTGAAATTATTGATTGAGTATATTGATTCAGCATGTGATTGTGGAAGGCAGGGAAAGTAGAGTTGGTTTACATAGAAATATATTTGACCGTCTGTTGTGGCTTAAACCGGTAAGTTTATTTAAAGTAGGTGATATAAGAGAATAATTCATCCTTATATAAGCAATTAATGTCAATGAATATCTTGTATATTAACCATTTTAGCCAATAAAGACATCTTACAAACAGAAACGATGAGAAAAGCCTAGCTTTAACACCTCAAATATAAGCCTTATGAAGATTTTCTATGGTAAAAGTATGAGTATCAACTATTTGAGGCTAGATTTGTTTACATAATAAGAAAGATGATGCCAGCTGCAAACATATTTTCTATAAAAAGTACGCTCATATGGCAATGTTCATAAGATTCCAAAAATATACTTAGTGATATATCTAAATGCTGCAGCAAAAAATAAAATCCATAGTTTTGAAAAGTTGTCAATGCAGACTTTTTATCCATGTATATTAAAAACAAAACATGACCTGAATTACACAAATATAAGCATTCCCTTCAATACCATAAAAAGTAGATAATCAATGAATGAATGATCTAGGATTCTTTATTCCCAGTTCTGCTAAATAAAATGTAATTCCATATGTCACAGTAGATTAACTGCAGAAATAAATACCCCTTTTTGTAGCTTCATGGTGGCCAATTCCAGGTTTGACCCCTAAATAACTGTTGGAAGAAAGGATACATTTACAATATGATTACCATATACTGTATTAGAGGAGTGAGAAATTTCTCATAAACAGGGAAACATTTGAAGCTATGGATACAACTTTATGTCTTAGATAAAAATGTAATAATAAATAATTTCATCTATGCACATGCCATTTTCCTGCTTTCTCTCCACTCTGATTAGTAAGCTCCTCCAGAAGTTATGAGTTGACTCAATTTCTTGTTAGCCTTCGCTGTCCTGGATAGGTTTGAATGATGCACTCTAGTTGGTCTTCAGGAGTTTTCAATAGGCTCCTGGTTCTATAGAAAGAATGCTTCTTCAGCCTTCATGCAGTAGATATTTAAGGGTTTGGGAATAAAAACAACCTCTCTTCAAACTTAGCTCTTCACTGACTAGCTTGTGTAATTTAAGACAATAAGTCATTTCTAAGCCTCATTTTATTTTTATGTAAAGTGATTGCACAGTAATTATCTCTCTGAGGATTAATTACGATTGCATGTGTGAACTGTCCTGCAAAATATAAGCTATATTTCCTGCCTTCTTTTTTTGTTCAAAATGTACTTAGACACTGTCTGAGGGTCTGAGAGTTTGTAAGAAAGAACAGTACTCCTTATGAAGCCTATGCGTGATGTACAAAAAGAATAGGTAAAGCTCCTGGTGGTGTTCCTGTGGCCATGGATTCTTGCTCTGAGTCCCTGCTGCTTCACCCTCCTCTCCTCTCTCTGTTGGATGTTATGTGCCTTAGAGCTGATCTCTACTCCCTGGCTCCTCTCACTCCATACCCTCACGAAAGCTTTGCATTCTCAAGGCTTTAATTAGCCTGGAAATGTGGGTAGACTCTAAATTTCTACTCCTACGGCAGAATTTTCTTTCAAAACCTGGTACTACATAACCAATTCTCTCTTTGACATTTGGATGCAGGTAAGTCACAAGGAACTCAGAGTTACATTTCCAGAAGCTTTCTATTTCCTCCCCTATCAGGTTTTCCCTCATGCTTCTCCAGTTCAGTACATGACACTGCCAACTCCCAACTCGCTTGGTCCAGAAACTTTTCCCCTTCTTACTTCTTCTGTTTCTGTTCGTCGGCGCAACCACCAGCCAGACAGGGCAGGACTCTCCTCACCTCTGTTGCTACAACCAGAATTCAACAAACCAGTGTTCTCTCTTGCCTTTAGTATTGTGGGAGCTTCCTATTTTTATTCCTTTTCTGTGGCTCCTCTCTACTCTAATGTCCCCCAGATTACAAGAGTACTATTTGGAAAATGTAAGTTAGATCATGCAGCTGCCCCTGTTCAGAAATATTGAATGACACCTCTAATGTGTATTCCTCGGTTTCTGTTTGCCTCTGTGACATCATTTTATATCACCTATTCACATAATCAGTATTCTCCAGTTACTCGGGTCTTGGAATAAAAGCTCTTTCCAACATTGGTTCTCTGTCCCTTACTTCTCCAACTTCATGAGTTTTTGTTTTGGTTTTTGGTTTGTTTTTTCGTTCACTGTTTTTCTTTTTTTTATGATTTTATTTATTTATTTGACAGAGAGAGATCACAAATAGGCAGAGAGGAGGCAGAGAGAGAGAGAGAGGAGGATGTAGGTTCCCCGCGGAGCAGAGAGCCTGATGTGGGGCTGGATCCCAGCACCCTGGGATCATGACCCGAGCCGAAGGCAGAGGCTTTAACCCACTGAGCCACCCAGGCGCCCCTCACTCTTTTGGTTTTATCATAAACATTTCCTTAGGGATCTCTTCTATAACCAAATGAAGAAGCTGTCGGTGGGTGTCTGGTAGATTGAGGCTTAGCCTCTTTTTCAACCTTCCTTACTGTCCTTTCATGTAAGGCAGAGAAAGGAGAGTGAAAACTTCCAAACTCTTGTATCTACGTGTGGCCATGAGATAAGACCTAGTTCATGGGATCTAAGTGGGAGGTTTGAGGCTTCTGCGTGGGATCTACAAAACAAAGGTGAGTCTTGTCTTCTTCAGCTTGGAATTAGGATATAGTCATGTATCATTTGAGAAAGTATGGATGAAGTGAACCCCCGAGGAATGGTGGGATAACAAGGCAAGGAGAAATTGATCAGTGAAAAATGTGTGGCTGGCCTCTACCTCCTCTTGGACTGTTATTTGAGAAAGAAATACTTTTTTCTTTTATAAAACCATCGTTACCTGGGAGTTTCCATTATAACCTTTCGTCTTAAGCCTTATGAATAACATCCTTACCCCCCTTTTTAAAATCTCTGAGTTCTGTTTACTTCTTCCATATTTTATAATTGTTCATTTGTTTATTTGCTTGTCAGATATGTGCCATCTCCAGTAGACTGAATACAAGACAGAGAAGGATAGGCGCTCTTGTTGCTTTGCTCATTATTTGATATCTGGTGTCTGTTTCAGTTCTTAGCTGATAGTAAGTAGGTTTTTGCAACACATATCTTTGAATGTACAGATCAATTGGAATGCAAAAATAATTAGAGTAGATATTTTGAAACTATTCTTTATTTCATTCCTTCATATTAAAATCCAAACAATCACCAAGGGAAATTCAATTCTGGTGTAATTGATTGGTTTGGGGACAACAGCAGCTGGGCCTCAGAAGCTCCTCAAATAATTCCAAAAGCACAGCCAAAGTTGAAAATGACTATCATGACAGTTTCTCAGAAAAACACAATCCCTCATCACAAATGATAAGGTGTTGCCTACTGAGATATTTTGAGATTTCACATGCAACCATCTATCAGATCTTTTGACTAGTTTACTGACACAATACATTGGCAGCAGGATCAAGAGAAGAAAAAAAATTAATCTACAGAGATATAATGTCATTCTATTGAGTCCTTTATAGATGGTAAAGTCAGACATAAAAAAATAAAGCCTAGGAAATAACTCAGAGGAATAACACAGATCACAGCACTTTACAACCTGATGTAATCTTGGATGTGATTGACGCCCAGTCGATGCTTTTGTTCTGATCACCTCAACAATATCATACTTCTTTCTGCATTTCTCTCTTAGTGGCCAATACATTAAGATGCTTATCAATAGCTACACCAAAGAGTTTCTTTGTAAAGATGGTGGTTTGAGACAAGAATTACTAATCACCTGATAGAAAGCACTATATAAATTTTCTTAGTTAATAAACCCATATACACATAGCATACATGACAGACCATATTCTATATGGTTTCATAAATACAGAGATTCGTTGGAACCTCTGGGTAAGTTTGGCTATGATAATAGTTTCTAATATGAGCCTCTGGATTTTCCTGTACTTTCATATTTATGATTCAATAAAAGGTTGCCAATATTTCTCTGCTTCCGAAGCTAATTCCCTTTCTATATTTATCTGCAAAATAATTTTATCAGCACTATTAATTAATTGCAAATCTGTACTATGAGGTGGCTGCCTTTTTTCCTACTGTTCTGGTGTGTAATAGAAGAGTTTGATAAGGGTGATCATCTTCCAATGTGTGTTCTACAAAATTATTGATGTGATTGATTGCTATACTTTCTTTTTTCCTCTGCTTTGCATTAATAAGAATAGTTGAAAGACTAGTTCTGTCTTTTTGAGAGAAGAGAATTACTCTTATTTGTCAGCTAGCAGAAAATCATATGCCGAACTTTATAGAACTGGGTAATCATATTCTCTCTATGTAACACTAACGTATCTTTCAGTGATAACTTAAAAGTTTAACACTAGCCCTCATTACTGTTTTTGATTATATGAGTAAGAGAAATAAATTACATGTGTTGGATCACAGACCTAGAGGTATTTTGGAATCTCACAATAGTTAAAGTGTTAGCAATATTTATTGAATTATATTAGCCAATAATAGTCACAGATATTCATGTTTTATTTTTAAACTTTACATGGAGATTAAATAGCATTCTACTAAATAATGAATAGGTCAACCAAAAAAATCAAAGAGGAAATAAAAAAATTACATGGAGATAAATGAAAATGAAAACAATGATCCAAAATCTTTGAAATACAGCAAAAGCTATTCTAAGAGGGAAGTTTATAGCAATACAGGTCTACCTGAAGAAGCAAGAAAAATCTCAAATAAACAACTTAACCTTACTCCTAGAAGAGCTAGAAAAAGAACAAACAAAACCCAAAACTAGTAGAAGGAAAGTAATAATAAAGATCAGAGGAGAAATAAATGAAGCAAAAACTAAAAAAACAATAGAACAGATCAATGAAACCAAGAGCTGAGTCTTTGAAAGATCAACAAAATTGGTAAACCTTTAGCCAGACTTATAAACAAAAAAGAGAGAGGACTCAAACAAACACAATTAGAAATGAAAGAGGGGAAATAACAACTGGCACAACAGAAATACAAAGGATTATAAGAGAATATTATGAAAATTTATATGGCAACAAATTGGACAACTTAGAAGAAATGGATAAATTCCTAGAAACATACAACTTCACAAAACTGAATCAGGAAGAAATAGAAAATTTAAACAGACTGATTACCAACAATGAAATAGAATCAGTGATCAAAAAATTCCTGAAACTAAAGTCCGGGACAAAACTTTAAAGGAGAATTTTACCAAACATTGAATCAATATCTATTCTTCTCAAACTATTTAAAAAACATATTAAATTAATATCTATTCTTCTCAAACTATTTCAAAAAGTAGAAGAGCAAGGAGAGCTTCCAAATTCATTCTATGAGGCCCGTTTTACCCTGATACCAAAACCACATAAAAACAGTACCAAAAAGAGAGAGAGAGAGAGAGAGAGAGAGAGAGAGAACACCACAGGGCAATATCTCTAAATGAACATAGATGCAAAAATTCTCAAGAAAATATTAGCAAATAAAATCCAACAATACTTTAAAAAAATCATTCACTGTGATCAAGTGGGATTTATTCCTGGGATGCAAGGTTATTTGTAAATCAATCAACATGATGCACAACATATCAACAAAAGAAAGGATAAAAACCATATGATCATTTCAATGGATGTGGAAAAAGCATTTGACAAAGTACAACATCCATTCATCCTAAAAACTCTCAGCAAAGTTGGTTTAGGGGGTACATACCTCAACGTAATAAAGGCTATACCTGAAAAACCCATAGCTAACATAATCAATGCTTAAGAACTGAGCTTTTCCTCCAAGCTCAGGAACAAGACAAGAATGTCCACTCTCACCACTTATATTCAACATAGTACTGGATGTCCTAACTGTAGTGATCAGATAAGAAAAAGAAATAAAAGGCATCCAAGTCAGGAAGAAGTCAAATTATTACTATTTCATGCATTCTAGCAAGAAAAAGTGGTACTATCTTCATATGTATAACCAACATTTGATTCTCATGTACATTCATAGTCTAATACATGCATATAATATGTATGTACATATGTATTTCTAAAAATGTACATAAATGCATATATAAGAGCACAAATTATTAGCTTCTATAAAAATTTTGAATGTTTAATTTTTCTCAAAAGAATAAGAATCTTGGACAACTTTAGGGCCCCTGGGTGGCTCAGTGTGTTAAGCCTCTGCCTTTGGCTCTGGTCATGGTCTCAGGGTCCTGGGCTCAAACCCGGCATCGGGCTCTCTGCTCAGCAGGGAGCCTGCTTCCCTTCCTCTCTCTCTCTGCATGCTTCTCTGACTACTTGTGATCTCTGTCTGTCAAATAATTAAATAAAATCTTAAAAAAAAAAAAAGAATCTGGGACCACTTTAAACACAGTCCAAATAAGAATTTGATATTGAAGAGCTACCCTATGACCCAGCAATCGCACTACAGGGTATCCACCCTAAAGATACAAATGTAGTGATCCAAAGGGGCATGTGCACTCGAATGTTTATAGCAGCAATGTCCACAATAGCCAGACTATGGAAAGAACCTAGATGTCCATCAACAGAAGAATGGATAAAGAAAGTGTGGTGTATACATACGATGAAATACTATGCAGCTATCAAAAGAAATGAAATCTTGCCATTTGCAACAATGTGGGTGGAACTAGAGGGTATTATGCTGAGCAAAATAAATCAATCAGAGAAAGATAATTATCATATGATCTCTCTGATATGAGGAATTTAAGAAGCAGGGCAGGGGGTCATGGGGGATAGGGAAGAAAAAAAGGAAACAGAATGGGATTGGGAGGGAGACAAACCATGACAGACTCTCAATCTCAGGAAACAAACTGAGAGTGACTCGGGGGCGAGGGGTAAGGGTAGGGTGGCTGGGTTCTGGATTGGGGAGGGTATGTGCTATGGTGAGTGCTGTGAAATGTGTAAGCCTGACGATTCACAGACCCGTACCCCTAGGACAAATAATACATTATATGTTAATAAAATTTTTGTAATATTTATATGTATTAAAATTATATATTATATATTTGCATATGATATACACAAATTATAATTTAAGTTATATATTGAATGCATACTAAGCCATATACTCACATACATTCATGAGATTATTGAAATCATGAAATAAATCCATAGGGATTTCCATATCTAAATTCATTGAGTTTATTCCTTTTTTTTTTTTTTTTAAGATCTTGTTTATTTATTTGACAGAGAGACAGAGCACAAGTAGGCAGAGAGGCAGGCAGAGAGAGAGGGAGAAACAGGCTCCCTGCTGAGCAGAGAGCCCGATGCTGGGCTTGATCCCAGGATCCTGAGACCATGACCTGAGCCAAAGGCAGAGGCCTAACCCATGGAGCCACCGAGGTGCCCTGAGTTTATTCCATTTTTTAAAAAAATTCTTGTAAGATAAGGTACATCAACCTTGAAGTCACAGTGATGAACCAAACCAAGACGTTGTTTTTATGGATTTAAAGTATGAAGTATATAAACTTATTTTGTGCAAGTTCATTAGGCCTTCAATAAAATATACTGTTATTATTATATATCAAGAAAAAGGATGTTCAATTCTCAGTTTATTGAACATGTGAAGTGTGTCTTCATATAATGCTATACAGAAGAGATACAAACAACTCTTACTGATATTATGGACCATGTATGTATCTACTGAACTATAATTTTGTCAGACTCAATGGAAATATTTACCATGTTGAGTATGAGGGCAAAAAGTCAAGGGAAGTTCATGGATCTTCAGTGTCAAAATCTAACTTTACTAGATACTCATGATGCAACCAAATATACAAATGAAAACAAATATTTAGAAGTGGACTGTATGCCTTGATATCACTAGTTCAGGCAGTAAGATATAGGTAAAACTTCACCTTCTAGTAAACCTTTCCTTTTCAACACTATGCAGACTAATTATCACATAAATTTTGAAAGAAATTCCCATGGCCTTTCTAAAAATATTTCTGGATTTTCAAAAGTGAAGCATTTGTGAAGGTTCTCACCTCTCAAGATGTCTAATTAGCTCTCCTTGTGCATTGAGACCTACAAGTTTCTTTCAAGATTCAAAGCTAAAGTTAGAAACTTAATTTCAAATGATATCAAAACCCAGTTTGATAGCACTTTGATTTTTCAATATAAAATGAAATGCTTGAGAAACTGTAGGCAAATTACCATGTTAAATTATAGGCATCTGTCAATGTTTCAGCCTCTTTAAAACATTTTTTGCAAGTTATTGAAATTATAACAGATAACTATGAATTTTCATTTTTGTATAAGTATGAGAAGAATGAAATTAGAAATATATGTTAACTATTAAAGACAAAAGTGATATTGCTTCATTTTTCTGATACATAAATATTCCTGTAAATTCCATACAAAATAACATGTCTGCATGTATTACTTGCAGAATTCTTATCTGGAATACATATATGTTAAAAGAATGTAAAAGGAATACATATATGTTAAAGTTGAAATTGTAAAGAGAGAGACGGCTTTAAAAAATGTTCTCTGATTATGTTTTGGAAACCAAACTCTTCTAGAAGAATCTTTTTCCTGTATCTAGTGGAATTTATTTGTGACCAGTGTAATATCCTTAACACATTCACAAGTTCCTATAATTTCAGAAAAAAATGTTGTTCAAGATATAGTTATACAAAAAAGTTCTTCTTTGTGCATCTGAAGTTCTAATTTATCTGGGCATCCTATAATCTTATTTGCTAAATCTGACAGCTCTATGATAAAAAAAAAAAAAAACCACTTTAGAAGTAACTTAAATATTCCTCAATGCAACAATTATATAACACAATACATTCCAGGCATTATTCCAAGTACTTTCCAAATTTCTCTGATAAATTTCTTGCACATCTAGTCCTATTTTGGTTTCTGCTTCTGAGGTGATCCAAACAAACATAGAAAGTCTACTGGTACAAGCGGTCCAGAATGTTGCTGGTGACAGATTTAATGTTAATGATTCTTCTTACGAATTTATTATGATTTATACCTAAGCCCTGGAAATCTTGACAATACAATCTTATCTTCTAAGCTAGTTGTATTTTTTATCTTTTCCCCCAATGATAATGATTTCTCCATTAGGGAAATAAACTGGAGTTAACAGAGCATTATTTCCACATGACCTGGGAATTCTTTCAATGATTTAGAGATATATAATATATTCCTTGAGACTTGAGTCATGTGATATTATCCGTGTCATCACTGCCAATTATCTTGGACATAAGCGGGGAGGCAGAACACCTCGCAGAGGCAAAAGCAGCAACCAGGTTTTCTTCTCTCTGCTTGGGTATCAATAGATTTCCAACACCAGGGGGCAGTAAGGTGGTGCTATCCATTCTATACAGACGTTTGAAATAATTCAAATGAAGAGATTTCACCAGCAGATGGCCAAGAAATCATTTTGATAGGATTTAGTTGAATTATTATTTGACGCGCTCTGGTATTAAAAACTTTTTAAAAAGTTAAAAAAATTAAAATAAGTCTTCTGAATGGTTGTATCATTTGGAGTTACGGAGTTTCATTTGTTAATTTAAAAAATAATTTGTTGTTTTGATTACTTGAAGGAGGGAATTTTCTTTGATCTTTGACCAAGAATTGCCATAAGGTACATGTTTATTTTCAAGAAATCATCTTTACTTTCATGATAAATTACAAATGTCAATCATTTGACGTTCTAAAAAAGGCAAAACTATTGGGATAGAGTACAGATCTAGTTTTCAGGGGCTATAAATGGAGGGAGGAGGAACTTTGTGGCTAATAAAACTGTCCTATATTCTGATTGTGGTGTGAATACATACTATAAATTTGTCAAAACCTATATAATATACCCTAGAAAGGATATATTTTACTGTCTCCAGGTTAAAAAATAAGTAGATATGTAAATACTGTTTATTGCCTGGCCACTGTTGTTTTTTTTTTATATTTCTTGAAATATTACTACTAAATCATTGAATAATTTATTGACAATACAATAGGTAGCCTTTTATGCAACAAAACATAGGGAATTTCATATTCAAGAAACTAGATATAAAGAGCAATATAAAATAATTCAGACATTATATAAGAAGAGATTATTAAAAAGCAAAAGCAAACTTGAAAAATAATCATACAGAAATTCTGGAAATGGAGGTATAATATTTGAAATAAGAAATAAATGCTTACTCTCAAGTCACTGTATTCTGAAATATTACTTCAAATCATTGAAATTAGTGACAATTGAATCCCTATTGCTGTGTAGCACATTATGTAACAATTATTTAAAAAAATAATTTGTCTTTTAAACTTGCAGACTCGGTCAGAGATCATAGTAAATCCACTCCGTAGAGATGACACAAAGTCAGGAATAAGTGTAATTATTATGGAAGGTAATTCTTGCTGAATATGTGGTCACTTATAAAAGTATAAAACATATTAAAAAGTTTATAACCATGTGACATAGAAGACGAAAACAGGATATTTCATGCCCTTCAAAATAAGATATCATAGAGTAATAGGGGAAGAGGTTTGAAATAGTTTAAACATTTATTTGTAGAATAAAATATGAATCATAAAAGCAGGAAAACTTGAAAAATAGTCACAGAAATCTTGGATGTGAAAATGTAATGTTGGAAATATATTATGTGGACTAAATCATGAAGAATAAACACAGTTGAATAGACAATCAGTGAACTGGAAGACTGATGTGAAGAAATCACTCAATGAAACATTAAAATATAAAGAGAAAAAAATAGGAGGGGCTAAGTAAAGTGTAGACTGAGAAGTTAAAAACAGTTTTTTTTTTTTTTTTTAAGATAAATGATTCAAAAAACGTGAATATGTGCTACTCATTGAGGCTGTTAGAAACTATTACAGTCCTTCTCCTTCCTAGAGTCTGTTAAGATTTTGGCTCATTGGTGAGAAAAGTTGACTATTTTTATTTTTTGCTATGATAGAAAATTTTGTATCAGAATAAGCTCTAACAGAGTAAGAAGGAAAGCTGAGTGCACTTAGAAGACTCATAGAACTTCCAAATCGAGTAGGGCTTCAGGAGCTAAGATCCCAGAGTACAAAGAAAGGTGAGCCCCAAATTCAGCTCAATTTACAATTTGAGACATTTATAGATTTCTAAATAGTGTCTGAAAGATAGAAACAGCCAAGTCCCTGAGAGTATCATGTGTTTGGGAAGAAAAGTCAATGCTTTCAGGGCAAACACATGAAGGAGGCCTCTGATGAACATGCCAGATTTTCAGTTGGGAATCTTGTATATTTACTACTGAGGAAGAAAACCAAAAATAGAACAACCTTCACAAATACTGAATCCCAATTACAAGTCAGCTCAATCTCTGATCTAATTACTCTAGTGCAGTATTAATTGCGTACCAGAAGAAAAGTAATTCCACTCTATAGAATTTTAGTATTACCTAAGCCTTTAGTCTTTTTAAATTATGTGTTTTATTTTAAGGTATTTGTAGATATGTGTTCTGTTGTTAAGAAATAAAAGAGATCCCATGTGCTCTTTACTCAGTTTTTCCAAAGACAGCATCTTGCAAAAGTATACCACAATGTCACAACCACAATATTTCCATCACCAGAAAGATTTCTTATGTGCCTTATAGTATCCATAACTTGTTCTTCATTTTCTACCTCTAGCTCAACCCCCAAAGTCACTATTCTGTTTTTCATTTCTGTAATCTTATCCTTCCCCAAATGTTATATAAATGAATTCATACAGTAGATGCCTTTTGGGATTGACTTTTTTCACTTGGCATAATTTTCTGGAGAGTCATGCAAATTGTTGCATGTATAAACAGTTTTTTCATTTTTATTGCTTGGTATTATTCCAAGCTATGGATGAGCCATGTTTTTTATAGCTGTAGACACATTGAAGATTATTTAGTTTGTTTCTAGATTTTGGCTAATATGAACAAAACAGCTATACTCTTTCATGTACAAAATTTTGTGTTAACTTAATTTTTTAATTATCTGGTAAAATTCCCGAGAGTTATCTAATTTCTGGGTCATCTGATAGTTGCATGTTGAGTGAGTTAAGAGACTGCCAAACTATTTTCCAGGGGGGTTTATCATTTTATATTTCCACAGGAAATGTGTGAATAATTCGGTTGTGCATATCTTTGCAAGCATTTTGTGTTACTATTTTTTATTATAGATGTTCTATCATTTATGTAATCTCATTGTGATTTTATTTTGCATTTTCTTTGCTGGCTAATACTGTTAAGCTTCTTTTCATGTGCTTATTTGCTGGTTGTATATATTCTTCAGTAAAGGTCTATTCATGTTTTTGTCCATTTTGAATTGGATTTTTAAAAAAGATTTTATTTATTTATTTGACAGAGCACAAGTAGGGGGAGCAGGAGAGGGAGAAGCAGGCTCCCTGCTGAGCAGGGAGCCCAACAGGGTCTCCATCCCAGGACTCTGGGATCATGACCTGAGCTGAATAAAGGCAGACACTTAACAGACTGAGTCACCCAGGAGCCCCCAATTTTTTCTTTTCTTTTCTTTCTTCTTCTTCTTTTTTTTTGTTTTAACTGTTGAGTTTTGAGAGTTCTTCCTGTGTTCTAGATACTTGTCCTTCAATAGAGATCTTGTTTGCAAATACTTTCTCATACTTTCTATTTTTCCTTTCATTCTCTTAGCAGGGTTTCAACAGAGATAAAGTTTTAAATTTTGATGAGGTTCATTGCTTTCTTTTATGGATCACACTTTTGATGTCAAGTGTAGGAAATATTGCCTAATCCCAGATCCCAAAAGTTTTCTCCAATTTTTTTGAAGAGATTTATATTTTGCATTTAAATCTGTGATCCATTTTGAGTTAAACTTTTGTGTAAGGTGTGAAACTTAGGTTGAGATTTTTTATTTTATCCATCCATCCCGCCATCCGTCCATCCATCTAACAAACCATCCATCTATCCATCAACAGCTATTGCTTATGGATGGCCATTTGTTCATTGGTTGAAATAATTGTCTTTCTACCATTGAGTTGCACTTAAATATTTGTCAGAAAGTTGAACATATTAGTGTGGGGTCTATCTCTGAGTTTTCTATTCTATTTCATTGGGTTATGTATCTATCCCTCTGCCAGTAGTGCAGCCATATAATGTGTTGACATTGGGTAGATGGATTCATTTCACTTTATTCTACATAGATTAAAAAGACTGAACACTATTAGGCCACTAAATATTATATAAATTTTATGGCCACTCAAGTCTCATCACCTTCAAGGTACAAGATCTAGATGATTTATGGGCATGTTTAACCAAAACCTCAAAAAACACATTTAAAAAAATCTCTTCTAGAACTTAGAAAAAGCAGTTATTCTCCCTAAATCACTTTTAAAACCAGTATAATATCAGTATCAAAACTATGTAATTGAAATTCAATTACAATAAAAAATATAAGCCATTATTTTTGCTTACATAAAAATTCTAAACAAGATACAAGCAAACCAACTAAGATATTTCTAAAACAAAATATCATTATTAGTATGGTTTATGTTAGCCTTGCATGTATGCTTTGATGTTAAATTGTCACAGCATTGTCAGAAGAAAGGAGCAAAAACAAATGATCTTTTCTGTAGATTTGCTTAAAAAAAAGAGGGCATTTCATGAATATAAAAAATCTTAACTGGAAACAGAATGAAACTTTATTGAATTGGTAAATATCTCTCAAAATCTGACAGAACACAATGTACCTTATGTTCATAACATAAAATTTAACCAAATCTTGGAAATACAGTGAGAGAATGACTGCAGGTCCTTTCAATTTCATTGGCTTATCCTAAGATTACTTTAATATCAAGAAGAATGGATCTATATTTGACTTCATTACTTACCAATTAATTATAGCCCAGACACTGTGAAATTACATGTTCAGTTGTATATTGCTATCTATAAAGAAGATAAGCCCAAAGGAAAAAAAAAAAAAAGATAAATCCAAAGGTTACATGTTTTGCAGGTAGGACATTAACAAGTTTCGTCTCCATTTGCAAACTCATATTAGCCATCAGTGATCTATTTACCTAGGATCCTGACTTACTATTTGACAGGTTTTTGCTAATGAATTAAAAGATTTTTTAACATAGATCCATTTATTTTTTATGAGGGCTGTGTTTTTAATTTTGAAAATTATACTTCCTTAGCACTTAAAATAGAAACATTAGAGATGTTTATATTAAGGTAGGGAATAATGCATGCTTGCTACTTTCATCTTTGTTATATAAGATTAAACTGTAAGTTTGTCATTCTGTTCATTTGTAAAGAAACATTTATAAGAAATTAAGCAGACATTAAAAAATGGGTAAAGACGGAATGGAAGTGTTCATTTTGCAATATACTGTTCTAAGTATCTTCCTGGCATGCACAAAACAACGTGCTAATTAAATGGATATTTAATGCCTTCACAACATTCCAGCCGCAACTATGAGGTTTCATCTGTGAACAGTAATTTTTTTTTAAAGATTTTTATTTATTTATTTGACAGACAGAGATCACAAGTAGGCAGAGAGGTAGGCAGAGAGAGAGAGAGAGAGGAGGAAGCAGGCTCTCCGCAGAGCGGACAGCCCGATGCGGGGCTCGATCCTAGGACCCTGGGATCATGACCTGAGCCGAAGGCAGAGGCTTTAACCCACTGAGCCACTGCGCCCCGTGAACAGTAATTTTTAACAGTGGGATAGCTTAAGTGTTTTATAACATTTTGAGGCAAGTGATGATTTCAGTTGACAAATCTCATTTAACATCTTTAATGAAAATGGATCCATTGTATGTGGATCTTTTAACATCCCTTATTTCATGCTATCAGTATTTATTAAACAGTCATTCTGTACCAGGCACTGTACCAGGCACTTACCACTACTAATGCAGGTGTTCATCGAGGAACACTGTCCTTACAAAAACCCAGGGAAAGATGCCAGGGTGATTAAGCCTCCAAAGTGATGGAAACCACTAAATGTCTCCATGTATCCTAACAGTTTTACTTCCAAGACTTAATGTCAAAGAAATCAGTAAAATCACCAACAAAGAATATTGACACTGAGTCGTGTTTGACATCTCCTTCTCCATTCTCCCTGATGATCACTCCTCTTCACACTTCCACGTATTTTTGCTTCTCAACCATCCTTCTGGAAGATTGTCAACTCCAGGCAGGACAAATAATTGGGTTTTCTTAAACAGCTGTACACAGAGCCATTGGAAGTCTTTTTGAAAAGTAAATTTCTCATATTATTAGTTTACTAAAAAACAAACCACAGCAGAACAAAAGAAGCAGAGAAAACTAACCAACCAAAAACATATCAAGATGTATAAAAACATGTAATTTAAAAATAAATTAAAACACAGTTTTCTCATAATGTATCTACCTCATGCTACTTAAGGTGTAGACCATGAATTATTTTCAGTCATCAAAAATGCTAATTAGTGGCCTAATCAGATAGGTATTAGGAGTAAGACTATTTTTTTCAATTTTTAAAATTTTTTATTAGTTTCAAAGGTAGAATTTACTGATTCATCTGTTGCATATAACACTCAGTGCTTATTACATCAAGTGCCCTCCTTAATGCCCATCACCTAATTACCCCATCCCCCCCCACCCTCTCTCCAGCAACCCTGATGGTTTCCTATAGTTTAGAGTCTCTCATAGTTTGCATCCCTCTCAATTTTCATTTTATCTTGTTTTTCCTTCCCTAACCCTATATTCATTTGTTTTGTTTCTTAAATTCCACTATGAGTGAAATCATATGGTATTTGTCTTTCTCTGACTTCTTTCACTTAGTGTAATACTCTCTAATTCCATCCATGTCATTGCAAATGGCAAGATTTCATTCTTGGTTTTTTTTTTTTAAGATTTTATTTATTTATTTGACAGATCACAAGTAGGCAGAGAGGCAGGCAGAGAGAGAGGAGGAGGAAGCAGGCTCCCTCCCTGCTGAGCAGAGAGCCCGAGGGCTGGATTCCAAGACCCAGAGATCATGACTTGAGCCAAAGGCAGAGGCTTTAACCCACTGAGCCACCCAGGTGCCCCAATTTTGTTCTTTTTGATGGCTGAGTGATATTCCATTGTATGTATATATCACCTCTTCTTTATCCATTCCTCTGTCAACGGACATCTGTGCTCTTTCCATATTTTGGCTATTGTGGACATTGTTGCTATAAGCATTGGGGTGCATATGCCCCCTCGAATGTTTGTATCCTTTGGATAAAAATACTCAATACTGTAATGAATTGCTGGCTTTTAGGTAGTTCTATTTTTAACATTTTCAGGAACGTCCATACTGTTTTCCAGACTGACTGTACCAGTTTGCATTCCCACCATTAGGGTAAGAGGGTCCCCTTTCTCTGTATCCTCTCCAGTATCTGGTGGTTCCTATTTGTTAATTTAGTCATTCTGCCAGCTGTGAAATGATACCTCATTGTGGTAGCATAGACTTTTTTTTTTTTTTAATAATATTTGTTCTTCCAACCCATGAGCATAGAATGTTTTTCCATTTCTTTGATTCTTCCTCAATTTCTTTCATAGGTGTTCTTCAGTTTTCAGAGTACAGATCCTTTATCTCTTTGGTTAAGTTTATTCCTAGGTATCTTACAGTTTTTGGTGCAGTTGTAAATGGGATGGATTTCCTTGATGTCTCTTTCTTCTGCCTCATTGTTAGTGTGTAGAAATACAAGTGACATCTGTGCATTGATTTTATATCCTGCAGCTTTGCTGAATTCCTATATGAGTTCTGGCAATTTTTAGGTGGAGTCTTTTGGGTTTTCTGCATAGAAGCTCATGTCATCTGTGAAGAGTGGAAGTTTGACTTCTTTGCCAATTTGAATGCCTTTTATTTCTTTTTATTGCTGAGGCCAGGATTTCTAGCTCTATGTTGAACAACAGTGGTAAGAGTGGACGTCCCTGTCATGTTCCAGAATGTAGAGGGAAAGCTCTCAGTTTTTCCCCATTGAGGATAATATTTGCTGTGGGTCTCTTGTATGCGGCTTTTATAATATTGAGGTATGTTCCTTCTGTCCCTATGCTGTGGAGAGTTTTATCAAGACAGATGCTGTATTTTGTCAAATGCTTATTCTGTATCTATTGAAAAGATCATGTGATTCTTGTCCTTTCTTTTATTAATGTGGTGTATCACTTTGATGGATTTGCTGATATTGAGCCAACCTTGCAGCTCAGGAATAAATCCCATTTGGTCGCAGTGAATAATCCTTCCACTGTATTTTTGGATTGTATTAGCTAGTATCTTGGTGAGAAATTTTGCATCCATTTCTTCCAGATTGCCTAATTTGTTGGCATGTAATTGCTCATAATATTCTCTTAGAATTGTTTGTATTTCTTTGGTGTTGGTTGTGATCTCTCTTTCATTCATGATTTTATTTATTTGATTCCTTTCTCTTTTCTTTTTAATAAGTCTGATTAGGAGTTTATCAGTCTTATTGATTCTTTCAAAGAACCAGCTCCTAGTTTCAGAAATTAGGAGTACAATATGAGCAATTGTATGACAATTTGATATTACCAACACAATTTTTTTTTTTAATTTTACAAAAGTTTCTTGCTGGACAGAAAAGAAAATATTAAAGAAAAGAAACAGGATTTCACCAAAAATCTATTTTTTAAAGATTTTATTTATTTATTTGACAGAGAGGAAGATCACAAGTAGGCAGAGAGGCAGGCAGAGAGAGAGGAGGAAGCAGGCTCCCTGCTGAGCCGAGAGCCCGATGCGGGGCTCGATCCCAGGACCCTGAGATCATGACCTGAGCCGAAGGCAGAGAGTTAACCCACTGAGCCACCCAGGTGCCCCTCACCAAAAATATTTTAAAAGTATATCATCTAAGTACTATATTAAGTTAGAGTATATTAAAAATTGCCAGTTTATTGGTTTAATACATTTATATAGTTACTTATTCAATTTTGACTCATATTCTGTTATTATATATGATAATATTAACAACTTTGAGTGTCCTATTTTTGAAAATAGTCAAGGAAAAACCAGATAACCACAGGTGAAATGCAAATTCCCAGAGTGTATTGGATAACAGGCTCATGAAATCTGTGAATTTCCTTATAATTCAACCTCTCTATGTGCCAAAAACTCAGGTTAGGCAGTATTTTCATTTTCCGTTCTTACATTTCTTACCAAATAATAAAAATTTTCTTTACACTCCTTAAATTCATGTACATGGTGATTGCATATTTAAGCTTCAGTGATAGTATACAAACTGGATTTATTTATTTATTTAGGTAAAGGCATTTGTGGTTTGACAACAATTCTTTAAGATTTTAAAATTTATTTAATTGAGAGAAAGAGAGAGAGAGAATGAGCAGGGATAGGGGCAGAGGCAGAGGGAGAAGCAGACTCCTTGCTGAGCAGGTCTTGATCCCAGGACCCTGAGAACATGACCTGAACCAAAGGCAGAGGCTTAACCAACTGAGCTGCCCAGATGCCCCTCTTCTTACTATTTTGAAGATGAATCCAATTCTTGCCCTCTTTACCAAGAACAATGGTGAAATACATAATCAGTGTAGCGCTTTTTATTGCCCCAAAGGGATTTCTTTCCTAATTTAAAATTAAAGGTAGCAATAAGATTTTAAAATTTCCTCTTAAATGAAAATATTTTTCTATTAGATCTTAGTCATAATGAGTAAATATGGCCATTATCTATTATAAATGAGTTATGCAATTCATAATGGTACATATTTTGTAAGGTGGTCAGTCTGATTGCATGAATAGACCCTGAGAGTGACATTTTAATCCTTTTGCAAAATGCTAAGGATTTTTGACACAATATGTTGGCATAGTGACAGGGTCCATAGGGATGTTATTCTGGGTTTGAGGGAAATTGTTAAAGAAAAGGCTGACAGGAACATCTTTGAACAAGCTCAGGGAAATTCTCTCCTGTGTTTTCCTGACCCTGATAATCCCAGTTTTACTGAAAAATAATGCTCTATAGAAAGCAGATGCTAGAACACTCATATCTGTCATTACATCTTAGACCACCAATTAGAAATGAATATTTCCATCTAGAATAATGCCACATAATCTTCCTCATCTAAAAGGAAAAATTTCTCAATAACTTAGTATGTATTTTTATATTTTGATAAACAGGATTGGCAGAACTTCTGTCATTTTAAAGTCCGTGGAAAAGTACAACTCAACAATCTTGCTCAGAAATTATACAAAAAATAATATCCAGACAAATATAGCTCACAATATGTACTTATATGCATAAAACTTGAGCCCCCAGACCTCATGTTTTTATGTTAGATTAAAAAAAATGAGAGTATTTGTTTGAAGTCCTCCCCCCAAGTAAAACCAGATAACAAAATTACTGGTTTTTAAATAAGTGGAATACTTTGAGACATACACATGCATGTTATTTGAAAAATAACATTGCCTCTTAAAGTTCTCCTGTTTTGGTCTTCTAAGTCAAATGCAATGAACTGACCAAATCCCCTGAACTAAACAGTATTGGTACTTTCACCAAAATGACCTCTTATTTGCTGTAACATTACAAATTACGGTTCAATTTCCTACCTTGAAAATCATCTCATTTGGCATGGGCTTAGTTCTTTCCTGTATTTCCTCTACCTGTAAATTTCTATCAGATAATGCCACAGAGCTCCTGTCTAAATGTTAAAACTAGTAATTTTCAATATGCTCAATACTTTTATACATGTTGTGTCATATTTAGCTTAATTATTAAAGAATTCAGCAATGTAGCTCTGCCTTGGATTCTACTGATGCATTCTACAAGAGCTACATTGTTGTTAAAAGAAATGTAGCACGTCTGGATTTGATTACGTGTCATCTGTTGACTATGAAATGCCTGCTTGACAAAGCCCATATTTTCAATGGCGTCAGGCCACCTATTTCTACAAAGCTGAAGTTCTGTCTTCCTAGTTTGCAACTCTGAGAGGCAGGAGAATTTAATAAGAAATTTAATACTGAGCACCACCTGTAGGTATTGTAAATTTTATGTTGCAAATGTTCCAGTAATCAAACCAATGAAAATAAGTGTATAGAGAAGACACAAATTTTTGTCCTTGAAAATCATTTTATGGCTTTTGGCAGCAGATTTGGCTGCCAAAAGCAGCCAAATATATTACCACTTGGTAATGGTTAATGTATTTTACATTTCCCCCTCGCTTATTCACTTGGTAAAGCCAAGGAAGTCTCTACATAGAGTTCCAAGAGGCTAAAAGAAGCCAAACTTGGATTCGAGTTTTGCTTCAGATAGTGGGAAGGGGGAGGGATGCATATATGAGTGATTAAAATGAGGTTTCACTCTATCTGTACATGACGATAATACATGATATGCCAGGGAGTCATCATCTAGTTTCACAGAAAAGCCAAGAATTCTCTTTGAGTTCTCATTCGGTCCTCAGCTTTACATCCATCTTGATTTTTCTCCCTGAAAACAATTCAATAATTTTAGTATTTCATATTAAGTTTTGGGAATGGTCCCATTGGAATTCTACTCACTGGTGGGCAAGGTATCAGAGTGAATCTTTCATTTCTCCAAAGAGCAGTTCATGTAATTTCTGCTGTTAGAAATTTAGTTCCCCTGAAAGCTATCATTTTGTGTGTGCTAATATTTTAGAAATACAACCTTTTAAAAGTAGTCTTCTTTACTGCCAGGTTCCTGAGTGTTTATTTGTCAGGGGCATGACTCCAATTCAATTAACAGAATTGTGGTTCTTGCTTTTTTAGGAACCATAATAATGTTTCTTTTAATGTTTATAGGCTTAATCTTATTTCGCAATATTTTAGAGTCCTTTTGGCTTATAACAAAGTTAGGGGAAAATAAACAAGGGCCTGATGACCTTGGTTCAACTCTGGTCTCTGCTACTTACTAACTGAATAAGGAAAGTCATTTGGTTTCTCAAAGAGAATGTTGACCTGTTTATCAAATGAGATTAAAATGACCTTTGACTGTCTCTCCTGACTGTAAGCGGAATCACAATATATAATAATGCATGCATAATCTGCTCAAACCTGTAGGCTATATTGCAAATTTAAGATAATTTTAGTTCCAGCGAGTATATATATGAAGTGTATAGGACCCATGATGAGACACTTAAAATCAAAGCAATTGTTTCTACTGTAAAGCAATGTGTCTGTTAGAATTTATTAATCATATAATATGATCTTGATAATTTTCTGGATGTTTTAGGTGATTAAACAGACATTCATGCGTGCACATGTGCGTGTGTGTGTGTGTGTGTGTGTGTGTGCGCACACACACTATATGATAAACTGCCATGAAGCAATTTACAATGTCGTTCCAGGTGAAAGACAAACCCTCATGTGGGGTCTTTGCCGAGTCCTGTATATTTGAATTGTTCTTTTGTGTGGCGTATCCACACTATGTGCTAGGAGACTTCAAGGAAGAGGACATTTTTGTGGATAGAAGAGTGTCTTGGACAATGTTATAGGAATCTGTGAATAATAGAGTGGTTTAGTTTACAAATCCGTTTGGGTCTCTCTATCCTTATTTCCTACCAGTCTCCTTCCCCAAGCTCCTTCTTCCAAGCTTAGTCTTGCCTGGAACGTGTTTCCTCTGCCTAAACGACTCTTTCTTAAGAAAGCCCTTTAACTCACTTCCTAGAATTATTCAGGTCTTTACTCATGTGTTCCTTGTGAATAGCCCTTCCCAGACCACCCTCTGTGATATAGCTGCCCTATCCTGACCCAGCTCTCTCTCCTGCCCTTACACCGTCCACTGAGTTCATAGCACTCTGCAGTCCCTGACATTCTGCTATATAGTTGTGCGGTCATTGGAGGTAGGTGCTATCTGTTAGGTGGAGGTACTGACAAATAGAGGGGATTCAGTGAATGTCCCAATGTGACACATTTGATCGTGGAGCGAGCATCTGGGCCCTTTTAGACACATTCCAGAGTTTTGCAATGAATCCACCGTTTGTGGCTGGTGTCAATGGGCATGTGGGTCCAACTTAATCTACTTTCGCCCACGATTAGACTTTCCGAATTGCATGTTACACTTAAATGAGAAAAATCACTTCTGGGCTAATATTTGTAACTATTTTAAACTCATATTTGGCCAAACGGCTCAAGTGTTTTATCTCATACTTCAACATTTTCTGTTCCACCATAAATTGAATTGCTCAAGTCTGTCAATTAGAAGAGTTAGTAGAACACTGGTTGAAAGTGTGGGCTGTAGAGTCAGAAACCAGGGAATAAAGTTCTGATGTTCTTAGGCTGAGCACCTTGGGAAATTCACTGACTCTCCGGGCCTGATTTCACCTGTAAGAGACCTTTTAGGTAAGAGACCTAAAAGTCAGCTCTACTGGACTTTTGTGAGGAGATGATAAGTCAGTATATGTGAGTACTTGGCACAGTCTGGTTTTGTACAAACGCACTATATATCTATTCGTGTAATGATATGATGTATTGCTTTCTACCATAAGTACTGAGGTATTTCTTAAATTGTTTTTACTGTAGAATAATTCTAGATTTACGTAAAAGTGACAGAGATATTAACGAGATTTTCTGTTTCCCATCACCCAGCTTTTTTTAGTGTTAATGTGTCCTATAACCATGGTCCTCAGAAAGTGGATTAGTGGTTATGAGGGGGCTAGAGGGTATCTAAGGATTTAGAGAATTGATAACTAAAGCACACAAAGTTTCTTTTTGCAACTTCATGGGGTGAGTTAACCTCAGTTGGTTAAGTGTCTGTCCTCGGCTCAGGTCATGATCTCAGGGTCCTGAAACCGAGCTCCACGTTGGGTTCCCTGCTCAGCAAAGAGTTTGCTTCTCCCTCACTTTCTGCTGCCCACCCCCCTGCTCGTGCTCTCTTTCTCAAATAGATAAAAGCTTAAAAAAAATTGATTATAACTTCCAATGGGTGAATTCTATCTCAGTAACACTTCTTTTTTTTTTTTTTTAAGATTTTATTTATTTATTTGACAGACAGAGATCACAAGTAGGCAGAGAGGCAGGCAGAGAGAGAGAGAGAGAGAGAGAGGAGGAAGCAGGCTCCCTGCAGAGCAGAGAGCCCGATGTGGGGCTCGATCCCAGGACCCTGGATCATGACCTGAGCTGAAGGCAGAGGCTTTAACCCACTGAGCCACCCAGGCGCCCCTCTCAGTAACACTTTAAAAAATAAGTCGTTTCTTCAGAAATAAATTTAAATACTGAGATATATAATCCGATGAGGCTTAAGCATATCTTGGAATAACATAGAGCACGTGGTTGTTGTATCACAGAGAATCTGAGTACACTATGTAAAGGAAGTAGAAGAGGGATGTCTAGAAAAAATATGTTTTCCATGTATCTCCACAGTTTAGGAAAATGATTAATGTAATGTTTCCTAATAGTAGTGACAAGTGTTAGAACATGAGCAAAACTGAATAAAAAGCTGCCTGCCTGCTACGGGCTGAAGTTCAAGGGAGACCCAACCTCTGTCTTCAGGCAGAAAAAGCAAGGAAGGGAGGATGAATTTTTTTGAAGGATTGATTTCGTTTCAGCAGTGTATTACAATGAGAAGTGAAAAGCTGGTCCCCTGGCTAAACCCGAGTTATATATATGGGGTTTTTTCAGGTGAGAAAAGGCCTTAACATTTACTGAGCACTTACATTGTTTAGGCGTGGGCTCACAGAAAAGAAAGGTCAAGCCCAGCTATTTTGGGCCCCAGAAAATTGCCATCCCAAATTGGCATTGAAAAAGGAAGGAGGACAGGGATTAATAGTATGAGATCCTCTTGTGATGAGGGGTGAACTGGGAGAGATTTACCAGACGTTACAGGAAGTGTGCGTGGGAAGCCGCGGGATTAGCCAAAGTGGCTTGTTTATAAACCCACTTGAAATATTAGGAATATATTTTTGCATGAAAACACTTCCAAGTCATACAGAAGAAAAAAAAATCACTTGTTCCGGATGATAGTCTCTTTTAAGTTCCTGGACCCACTTCTAACTTCCCCACACCACCAAAAGGGAACACTCAGACACTAGCTGCGTGTCTTATGATTCAACTCCATTCTGGCCCTCTCTACCCTGAGAAAGTGTGTGATTCCACAGGTTAAGGGCTCAGTCCTACGAGGTGGCCCTAAGTCCTTTGGACACCCGTGGCAAGCCCAGCTTGTTCCCCAGCTTCTGACTGGCTGGCTAAAAATGGGAAGGTCCAAGAACACTCCTTGGACTTCAGGTGCCATCGTGAGTGCAGGCTGTAATCTGTTCTGACCCACTGGTTATAGTCAGAGGTTTCCATGACCTCCTTGGGTTCAATAAATTTGCTTCAGAGGCTCACAGAACTCCAAAACATTTTACTTATTGAGTTATTGGCTTGTTGTAAAAGGATGTGATAGAGGATACAGATGAACATCCAGATGGAAGGATGCTTAGGGGAAGGTATAGGGAAATGGCATGGCATTTCGGAACTGTACTATTCATAGAATTCCAAGCGTGTTACTGGCCCCAGATCTCTACACATTGACCAACCTGGACACTCTGAACTCTGTCCTTCTGGATTCATTACGTGGAAGCTTCATTACATAGGTATGACTGATCACATTAGATTGTGGATTGATTCAATCTCCAAGCCCTCTCAACTCCCTGGAGGTTAGCCAGGTTGGACTGAAAGTTCCAACCCTCTAATCACAAGTTAGTTCTGACCACCCTCCATCCTTGGGTGGAGTGCCAAAGCCAGCTCATTAACATTACAAAACCTTCTTTGTTGCTTTTCATCAATCAGGGAATTCTAGGAGTTGTGGGAGCTCTGCCAGAAGCAGGAATAAGAGCAAATATATATTGTTTTATAAATCGTAATACCATATGATTTCACTAGTAAAATCTTTTTTTTTTTTAAAAAGATTAATTTATTTATTAAGAGAGAGAAAGAGAGAGTTTGCAAACAGGGGGAGGAGCAGAAGGAGAGGGAGAGAGAAAAAAAAATCCTTAAGCAGATCCCTCCATGAGCATGGAGACCCGGGTCTCCTGGATCCCAGGACTCTGAGATCGTGATCTGAGCTGAAATGAGGAATTGGATGCCTAACCACCAGCCACCTGAGCCACCCAGGCACCTTAGTAAATTAATATTTTTTTAATCTGTTATTTATAGCCATATGATTTATATGTATATATTGTATAGACATATATATTTGTACTTTCAAAGTTCTTTTGATGTTGGTGAGTTATCAAAAATACAAAAGTGGTTAAGTAATTCTGAAAATTAATTTTTGGTTCACATTTTTGGTGGAAGGCATATCCCTCATAGGATTGATGTACCATCTTGTGGAAAATAGAAACATTAGTTGAAGGATAAAATTTGGTGTGGAATTATAAGAGTTATTTTGATAAATTTTAATGATAATAAAACACTATCCAGCACCTGAAAATGGCCGCCCCCTGAAGGGGTTTTTCCATGCAAAGGTGTTTAATAGAGAATTCTTCATAAAAAGTGAGTAAATCAAATGGGTCTTCAGGAAATACTACCACTTCAATAATTATTTACGAGGGTATTGTTGAACCCCACAGGGAACAGTCTCATTTAAACAAAGCTTTGAATTTGTCCTCCTGATTTTTAGTGTTCAAGGCAAGATAATTCCTCTGGAGAAAAGTCAAGTAATGTTAGTGTTAGAATTCTTACCTAAAGTTAATTATGCAGAGTATTGCAGAGGAGGTTGGAAAGATGGAAAATATGAAAGTTGGTTTTCTTTTCTTTTTTTTTAATTTCTTTTCAGTGTTCCAAAATTCATTGTTTACACACCACACCCAGTGCTCCATGCAATCTGTGCCCTCCTTAGTACCCACCACCAGGCTCACCCATCCGCCCACTTCCCTCCCCTCCAAAATCCTCAGTTAGTTCCTCAGAGTCCACACTCTCTCATGGTTTGTCTCCCTCTCCGATTTCCCCCAACTTACTTCTCTCCATCTCCCCATGTCCTCCATGCTATTTGTTATGCTCCACAAATAAGTGAAACCATATGATAGTTGACTCTCTCTGCTTGACTTATTTCACTCAGCGTCATCTCTTCCAGTCGTGTCCATGTTGCTACAAAAGTTGGGTATTCATCCTTTCTGATGGAGGCATAATACTCCATAGTGTATATGGACCACATCTTCCTTATCCATTCGTCTGTTGAAGGGCATCTTGGTTCTTTCCACAGTTTGGTGACTGTGGCCATTGCTGTATGAACATTGGGGTACAGGTGGCCCTTTTTTTCACTACATCTGCATCTTTGGGGTAAATATCCAGCATTCATTTTCAATTGCTCTACTATCCCAAGCATCATATATACAAAACACATGTTTACTTTCTGTGTGATGATTAAGGTGGTGATATTTGTGGTCTGATACAGTAAAAGATATTTTACCTTTTGATATCCAAATGATCTTGACTGTTACACTAATCAGTCGGTGACATAGACAACTTTTTTCTTTTTTAAGATTTATTTGACAAAGAGAGAGAGAGAGCGAGAGCATAGCAAGAAGAGCAACTGGCAGAGGGAGAGGGAGAAGCAGGCCTGCCTAGCAGGGAGCCTGATGCCGGCCTCCATCCTAGGACTTTGGGATCAGACGCCCAACGACTGAGCCACCCAGGCGCCCCATAAGACAACTATTTTAATCTTAATTGTAGGAGAGGACTTTCTTTCTAGGCCTGTCAGTTGTGAAAATTATAAGATGTATAGTGAGAAGGAAAAACAGAAACTCGGTAAAATTTGAAGTGAGTTATGCTGTGTTGCTTTCAGGCGGGGTTTACAAGAGAAAAACACAGACACACATACATAATATGCTATATTTGTGTGAAATGTGCAGAGCTACAAATATTCTGTTGTGGTGTAAAGTCATTATTTGAAGCCTATGTTCTATAAATAAATGAACAAATGAACAAAACGAAAAAAGTGAACAAATGAAAAGCTTGACATATGTGGTGAGAAGGTAACAGACGAATGTCCCAAATAAACTTCTTACAACCTCAGCGCAGGCAGGGGATTTTAAAGGGGAAAGGAAGGGGAGAGGAGTCTCAAATGTCAAACAGATAAAATCCAAGGTTAATTATAACTCTTCAGAGGAGCATCTAGACTCTAGTTGTGGTTGTCTGTCTGTCTTGAACAAATCCCTGGTTGTGATCATTTGACTGTCACATGCTTTTGGTTTGGCATCAGTTGCATTTTTTATGTTCCCTGCTGAGCTTTAAAAAACATTGATTATTATCTTGGTTACAATTTAAGCTTTAGATTGTGTTCGAGAGTTCCGTGCAGGAGTATTAACATAGTTTGCTTTGGTTGTAAGTCAGGGTTTCTCCTGTTCACCTTACTTTCAAACAATTCAAGGCAGAAGAGAAAGGCAGGCCTCCAAATGGCATCAGTTCTGCAACAAATGAGTCAAGGTGGGCATCAGGAAGCAAACACATTCAGGTTTGAATGTCCCCTGCCACCCGACCTCTACCCCATCCTCCAGGGCTAGAGCTAGGACGGAAGAGCATTCAGTTCGCACAGCCAAAACTCTGGATCAGATAAGAAGGTCATCATTACTGCTTCTTTTCCAGCTTGGGAGATACCTTTATTCAACAATCTCATTCACATTGCTATTTGGGTGGGTCCTGGGGTCAAGACCCTTTTGCTAACTCAGTCTCAACTAATACCGCAAGAAAGGTTTTTGTTTGTTGTTTGTTTTGTTTTGTTGTTTTAAAGAAGTAATTTTTTGGTAAGAATTTATTTATTTATTTGATGGACAGAGATCACAAGTAGGCAGAGAGGCAGGCAGAGAGAGAGAAGGAGAAGCAGGCTCCCTGCTCCCATGACCTGAGCCGGAGGCAGAGGCCTAACCCACTGAGCCACCCGGGCGTCCCTAAAGAAATATTTTTAAAAGGCATCTAGACATAGTAACTCAGTTTCTTATTTTCCACCAGGTAACTGTCGTTAGCATTGTAATCTTGATAGTTGGGGCCTGTAAGAGCCAACTATTAGTCAATGTCTCATCTGTTGTTTCCTGCAGGAGTCTGTCTGTCTCGGGAAAATCTCCCCTAGAAAGCACATGTTCCTTCCTAATAGCCAGGCTAATCTGCAAAAAGAAATACAAGAATTTGTCCTTTTGTCTCTGAGTAAATGTAAGGTTAGCATGTAGACTGCGGGAGGGCTGGAGATGCATGCTGTGCTAGCTTTTTCATTACGCTACCTGCCCTGTTGTCCTCGGCTAACCAGCCAAATTCTAATGATTCCCAGGGGAAGGACTGCAGCGGCCATGAAAATAAGTTGCTCGGATTTCCCACTGTGAGAAGCAGGATTTGCTAATATTCCCCAGCTGCTGCTTCTCTGAATGAACCACTGCACTGAGTCCGATGCCAGGCTTCTGATGGGCTGTGGCCCAGGTCACGTTTGGCATTGGAGTGGTACTAAAGCAGGCCCATTGGAGGGAGGTGTAGTCTTCCCTCTTGGACAACACTGGCTCAAGGTCTCTGCATTAACCTGGCCAAACCTTTCTTGGCCTCGTTCGGCATTCATGCGGTCTACCCGCCCGTCTCCTCCCTTCCCTTCCTTTCCCCCACAGATGTTCACTTGCATAACAGTCCGAAGGCGCTTTTCATCTGTCCTATAGTAAGCTCTTGCACCTTACATTTTTTTAAAAGATTTTATTTATTTATTTTTCAGAGAGAGGCAGAGAGCACAAGCAGGAGGAAGCCAGCCAGAGAGAGAAGCAGGCTCCCTGCTGAGCAAGGAGCCCAATACTGGACTCAATCCCAGGACCCTGGGATCATGACCTGAGCCAAAGGCAGACGTTCAACTGACTGAGGCACTCAGGTGCCCTGCACCTTTAAGTTTTGGAAAATCCTCTCAGATCCAAACTGATGTTATAAGATAGAGCTTAAATTTGTTTGTTTGTTTGTTTGTTTGTTTTATATATGTGGTAGAACGAGAGTAAAGAAATGGACTCTGAAAAACAACCTGAGTCAGTTTTATTTTTTTTTCTTTTTTGGTCTTAAAACTGTCTATCGGGCTTTTGGTTAGGTCACGTCTTCCAAATGTTGGTTTGAAATTGAGTCTCATCTGTCTTCGTACTTCTCTGTATTATGTGATGCAGCCATATGAAATTTCTGTTTTGGTAGGTCAAACAATTGTCAATACCATTGCATCTACTAAGGTAATCCGGGAAGTCATATCTATTCACAAGGCAAACATGGAAAATTACTCATGAAAGATTTGCATGTGATAAGCCTCCCTCGCTCAAGTATTTCTACCTTTGTTTATTGGCCCAAAATCAAACACCTACCCAATTACCACTGCAGAGGAGGCTGGGAAATGTAGTCCGCAAGTCTTCGCTCAGGAGGGATAAACAGGCTTGGTTGATCAGATGTCAGTAACAGTCACATTCTGATAACAAAAGCCATTTCATCCTCTTTCCCCCTCCCAGGGGCTATACCTAATTCCTGAATCCAATCATAAATCAAAAATTTTAAAGGATGCAACTCTTTTCCAACCATCAGTCCCAGAGAGGAAGCTTCCAAGTCTAGTGTGACCTATCAACTAACAAGTTAAATTATAAGTCCTCCCCCACCTTTGTCCATATAAACCTGATATGGGATATTAAACCAGGGGCAGGATAATTGAACTAAAAACTTTTATTTCTTGTATTCCCTGGCCCAACAGTTTTTTTTCCCCCTCAACTTAATGGCAGCTACCTTGAGGCTATTAGAAATAATGGCATTAGGTGAGAAGGGCATACTCATATATATATGTCTCAATGTGAATATTAACAAGACTTCATCACTCAAAGCTGCTTGTGTCTTATCCCATACTTTTGAAGTATAGAGGCAATCAATTTTTCTAACACTTTAAAGCCCTAAATTACTATCTCTATTCACTTTCGTTTCTTCATACAAATAGACTGATTCTTTTTTGTGTTTAACTTTTTTCTTGTGTCTCTTTGTTAAAAGCAGAGAGTACAAGGCAAAACACATTATTATTCTGAATCTTTATAGTCTTTTCAGTTAGATTTAGACTCAAGGGTCTGCCTTCTATGAGTACTTATTTTACTAAATATTTTTGTGCTACTGCATAAATGATTATTCATATTTCCAACCACAAGTACCTTTTCAATTATTCTCCAGATGTAACTGGGTAAAGACCCTTAAGTAGGAGCTTTGCAAGAAATTTCAACATATTTTCAGTTTTGAAAGTTTCCCTTTAAAAATATAGTGTTTGCCATCCCCTTTTCTGCACACCTGACTTATTTCCATGTCAATGGTTATCAAAAACGACTTAGTAAAAGGCGATTTATTTTCCAACGCTTGAAGTTTGAGAATTGTTTACAGGCCGTGTCTCTGGGAAGGCTGGGGGGTGGAATCAAAACTCTGCTGTCAGTCTTGCATGTCAGAATGTGCTGGTGTCCCTCAGTGCCAAGTCCTTGGTCTTTTCCCAGGATAAATTAGATAGAGATTAGATAGAGACCTCTCGAAGGTAACCTGCCACATGTGTCTTCATGCCATTCAACTCATTTTTATTATCCACATCGTCACCATCAACAAAATCTGCTAGGGTAGAGCTACTTTGGGTCTAGTTAATCTAGAAGATTTCCCTTGTTCTAGAGCTAACACTGTTTGGATTCCAGAAATACCCTGCAAGACTGCACTCTTTTTTTTTTTTAAAATATATTCATTTGAAACAGAGAGATACAGAGAGAAAGCATGAGCACAGGGGGAGGGGCCGAAGGAGAGGGGACCAGAGAGAGAAGCAAACTCCCTGCTGAGCTGGGAGCCTGACATGGGGCTCAATCCCAGGCCCCAGAGGCTGAGAAGGGCTGAAAGCGGATGCTTAACCATCTGAGCCACCCAGGCACCCCCAAGACTGGACCCTTAAACATGGCGCTTAAAAAAAGTCCACACAATCGTATGTATTATGAAAGAATTCAAATCTGAATGACCATTTCACTTTTGGCATTCTTTCAGTCTTGACTCAGAATAAGCTTGTCTCCAGCCATATTGTTAGGACTCTATGAAGATTATTTCCCTTTCTTTTAGTTGGCTTTAATCTGGTGACGAATCCCCAACCCTGCTTACTTTAGGGCTTCCTCTACTCTATGCAGAGAGAATATTAGGACCAGAGCATATGGTCCATTCGTGTGAACCAGGGTGAATGTGAGGATGAAAATCACTGTACTTACTCATTTCTACATTATGCCTACATTTCCAACTAGATTGCCAACCAAGACATGTTCCTGTTTCTCTGTGGAAAATGACCACCTAATACTTTACTGATGAAATGCATTTCATTTTAGCCATGAAAATGTAAAAGTGGGTATTAATATAATATATGAATGAGCACATGTATTTTATAAGACATATTTCCAACATTAAGAAATACAGATACATGTATAGCTATAGACATATCTCAATATATTTTAAAAAATCAAGAAAGATAAGTTTCCTTTTGGTAAGTACTGTCATCAACATAATATTGGAAGGGAGGTAGCATAAAAGTCATAGTCAAAACCCTAGTTGTTGCTCATGGATAAATAGGCCAGGTTTTTTCTTCTCTGAAAACCCATTAGCAATATATATAAAAAGAGCTGCAATAACAATAATTTAATTCTATTATACAATAAGGAAATGAGGTAAAACCAAGACCAATAATTTTGTTCACATATATTTATGACAGCTTTTTTGTATTAGAGCAAAAACAAACCAGAGCTCTAAAATTATACCAAAAAGCAAAGTAATAGTAAAACAAAGCAAACAATGCTGCAGATACAGAATTGGAAAAGTACCAATTCAATTATTTTATATAAAGTTAAATACATGTTATACAGGTGCCAAACTGATGTTTATAGCTAATCTTGACATGCAAACTAAAAAATATGGTCATGTTATTTTTCAAAACTGAAAGATGAAGATACTTATTAAATTATCAATAGTAGTTATTTCAGGAATGGCAAAGTTATATTTTATTGGCATTTTTTACTTTGTCTGTTTTTTACATATCTATAGTAAACATGTTCTTTATACTTGAAACCAACAAGCCTTACTAAGATAATTTCATTGTATTTATTTTGTAAGAGGATTAAAACCAGTTTTCTTTCTGTTTTCTAATACTTGCTTTTCACAACTCTATGTAAGAGCACAGTGTGGCATAAATATTACTTTCTTCTGTCATTGGACAGATTGCAAAACAACTGTGAAATAATTGTAGCTTCTCCATCTTCTGTCCAAATGGGCCAGCACTCCCCTGAAAATCTCCAACCTCGCGAGGTCTCACTGCAGAAAGCACGAAGAGAAGAGCTTCTGTTCCCATGGAGAGTTGCACCCTGACATGTGAGTCTGGCCCAGTGGACTCCCAGAAACTTGGGCTCTCTGGGCGTAGATTGCTTGGCCTGGATTGCTTTATCTCCTACCCCTTACTGCCCTTCTTTGAGGGTTTTCTCCCTTTGGGTCACCTTGACATAAACCCTTAAATCCTGTAAGTAAATTCTTTGAAGAATTTATAGCCAAAAGCAAAATCAATGAAATTTAAATAGCCAAAAAAATAATATTGACACTCTCTTTTTCTTAAAAAAAGATTTATTTATTTGAGAGAGATTGAGAGAGAGACCACTAGCAGGGGACGGGGCAGACAGAGAGGGAGAAGCAGACTCCCTGCTTTCTTGTTGAGCAAGGAGCCCCCCCCCCCGAAGTGGGGACTCAATCCCAGGACCCTGAGATTCATAACCTGAGCTGCAGGCAGAAGCTTAACCAACTGAGACACCCAGGCACCCCAATATCAACACTCTTATTAGTTAAATCTGACTTAAAATAAATACCTTAATTGTAATGTCAATTAAATTAAATAAATAAAAAATACACAAATAAATATATAAATAAATAATTAAAAGCTAAAATATGTGTCTAACCTCAAAAACCATATAATTTTATTGTCTGCATATTTTGATAATTTTGGTGTCTCTCTGACCCTTTTCTACATACAACTCCAGAGCCCTTTCTTTTTTCTTTATGAAAAATCAAGAGCGAAAATTTTGCACTCCAAACAGGAATAAAAGGCATTGTCTTCACAACACCACTCAGAAACAATTGATTATTTTTTCAAATTAAAAAATGCATAAATTACCTCTAAAATTTATAATTTAGAATAATAATTATGTTAAGGAAGGTGATGTAATGGAATAAGTCTGTTTTTGGAGAGAAGAAGAGTGGGAATGGAAATCATTGCTGGAGAGAAACAACACCAATGGAGAGTAATACCAATGTTCTACAAAACACAAGTCTACAAGACAGTAAAATAAAATTATGCTAAGTATTTTTATTTCCAGTTATTTTAGGGATTAAAAACATAATGTAAAAGTTTATTCTAACGTATTATTTTTTGTTTCCTACTGAGTGAAGGTCAGGATCTTGCTTATCACATAATCCCTGAAATAAAACCAATTAAATTTACAATCTCAATTCAAAAGTATTAAAAAAGCTTAATACTTCTTAGTATTTGTAACCGCTTACTTTCAGTTTGTCTAGCAAATGTTAAGGAACATTGAAAATACAGATCTTCCTCATCCTGATAAACCTATCATAGGTTGAAAATATCATTAAGTCGGAAATACATTTAACACAACTAACCTACCAAACATCGTACTTATCTTAGCCTCATCTACCTTAAACATGCTCAGAACACTTCCATGAGCCTACAGTTCGGGAAGATAATCCAACACTGTACCCTCAAGTGTTGACTATTTCATGTAATTCATCGAATACTCTACTGAAAGTGGAAAGCAGGATGGTTGTAGGGGGACAGGTGGTTGTCAGTGTAGGGGTTGTTTACCCTTGTGACTGCATGGCTGCCTGGGACCTGCCAGCACCATGAGAGGATGAGGCTGTATATTGTTGGCTCCAGAAAAGATCCAAATTCAAAATTCAAAGTATGGATTCGACTAGGCACAATCAGTTCTGCACCATCATCAAGTCAGAATATCCTACGTCAAACTCTGGCAAAAATTGTTCCTCTTATTAGATACCTGAAGCCATGAGATTCATAATAAATCAGTTATTTCCTATGTACCAGAGCATCTTATTTCTGCCATTGAAGACCATATTTTAATGTGGTGTGAAAGTGAACTGGATTATTAACTTACACACTTTAAATGAATCAAGACTTGTAGAACCAATGTAGTTATAGTGATTTTCCTATGCCTCATTTTATCTTTTTGTCTTTTTTGTTCTTCATTTTTTTAAAAAAGATTTTATTTATTTATTTGACAGAGATCAGAAGTAGACAGAGAGGCAGGCAGAGAGAGAGGGAGAAGCAGGCTCCCCGTAGAGCAGAGAACCCGATGCAGGGCTCAATCCTAGGACCCTGAGATCATGACCTGAGCCGAAGGCAGAGGCTTAACCCATTGAGCCACTCAGGCGCCCCATTTTTCCTTTTTTAAAAAAAATTTTATTTTATGTTTTTTTTCAGTGTTCCAACATTCATCATTTATGCACAACACCCAGTGCTCCATGCAATATGTGCCCTCCTTAATACCCACTACCAGGCTCACCCAACCCCTAACACCTCTTCCCTCCAAAACCCTGTTTGTTTCTCAGAGTCCACAGTCTCTCATGCTTTGTCTCCCCTTCCGATTTCCCCCAACTCACTCCTCCCCTCTATCTCCCAATGTCCTCGTGTTATTCCGTATGCTCCACAAGTAAGTGAATCCATATGATCATTGACTCTCTCTACTTGACTTATTTCCCTCAGCATAATCTCCTCCAGTCCCGTCCATGTTGATACAAAAGTTGGGTATTCATCCTTTCTGATGAAGGCATAATACTCCATTGTATATATGGACCATATCTTTATCCATTCATCCATTGAAGGACATCTTTGTTCTTTCCACAGTCTGGCGACTATGGCCAAGACATACAAATGGCTAACAGACATATGAAAAAATATTCATCATCATTAGCCATCAGGGAGATTCAAATCAAAACCACATTGAGATACCACCTTACACCATTTAGAATGGCCAAAATTAATAAGACAGTAAACAACAAGTGTTGGAGTGGATGTGGAGAAAGGGGAACCCTCTTACACTGTTGGTGGGAATGCAAGTTTGTGCAGCCACTTTGGGAAACAGTGTGGAGACTCCTTAAGAAATTAAAAATAGAGCTTCCCTATGACCCTGCAATTGCACCACTGGGTATTTACCCCAAAGATACAGATGTCGTGAAAAGAAGGACCATCTGTACCCCAATGTTTATAGCAGCAATGGCCACGGTCGCCAAACTGTGGAAAGAACCAAGATGCCCTTCAACAGACGAATGGATAAGGAAGATGTGGTCCATATACACTATGGAGTATGATGCCTCCATCAGAAAGGACGAATACCCAACTTTTGTAGCAACATGGACGGGACTGGAAGAGATGATGCTGAGTGAAATAAGTCTAGCTGAGAGAGTCAATTATCATATGGTTTCACTTATTTGTGGAGCGTAACAAATATCATGGAGGACAGGGGTGTTAGAGAGGAGAAGGGAGTTGGGGGAAATTGGAAGGGGAGGTGAACCATGAGAGACTATGGACTCTGAAAAACAATCTGAGGGGTTTGAAGTGGTGGGGGTGTGGGAGGTTGGGGTACCAGGTGGTGGGTATTGTAGAGGGCACGGATTGCATGGAGCACTGGGTATGGTGAAAAAATAATGAATACTGTTTTTCTGAAAATAAATAAATTGAAAAAATTAAAAAAAAACCACATTGAGATACCATCTTACACCAGTTAGAATGGCCAAAATTAATAAGATGGTAAACAACAAGTGTTGGAGTGGATGTGGAGAAAGGGGAACCCTCTTACACTGTTGATGGGAATGAAAGTTGGTGCAGCCACTTTGGGAAACAGTGTGGAGATTCCTTAAGAAATTAAAAATAGAGCTTCCCTATGACTCTGCAATTGCACCACTGGGTATTTACCCCAAAGGTACAGATGTAGTGAAAAGAAGGGCCATCTGTACCCCAATGTTCTCTGTCTTGTTTTTAACTCAACACACACACACACACACACACACACACACACATTTGTTCAGTTGGAATTAACCACTGGATTAATTAGATACTTTTGAGAATCCTAATGCATCGTTCTTTGGCTATTGTTTTGTTTTCTGTGTATTCAGCTTTACATATTAAGATTTGGGTCAGAATAATAAAATAGGGGCACCGGGATGGCTCAGTGGGTTCAAGCCTCTGCCTTCGGCTCAGGTCATGATCCCAGGGTCCTGGGATCAAGCCCCGCATCGGGCTCTCTGCTCAGCAGGGAGTCTGCTTCCCTTCCTCTCTCTCTGCCTGCCTCTCTGTCTACTTGTAATCTCTGTCTGTCAAATAAATAGATTAAAAAAATAATAAAATAAAACATTGTAAGGACAGAAATGTATAAAGGTTTTCTGTCTAAGTGTACCACATTTTAATTTTTAAATACACTACTCTTATTTTAAATATACATAAATTAGCTGATTATGAAAAATATATGCAAATAGAAGTTCACTTTTTTATGGTTATTGACAATAACACAGACAAAGGCAGTAAGGACTAGGAGACAGAAAAGAGCATTAGCATCCCTGACATTTTATCTGTTATATGGCTAATAGTTTCACTAAAATCAGTTTACATATAAAAATATTTTGAAAGAGCTTTAGATGTAAGTACTGGCATAATGGGTGAGCAGAAGTATAATTTTCCTGAAGGCCAAGTGCTGTGGAGCTTTAGGATGACAGCTGTCAGCAGTACGAAAGCCCAAAGACCTGTTTGTATATGTAATAGCTTTCCTGGTCTCACTTCAGTTCTCAGTTGTCCACATAAGACGGTAACTCATATTCACTGTAATCAGCATAATGAGCTTCTCTCTTGCAATGATGTATCAGAACAAATAAGAGACACTGTTCTTTAGTACTGAACATAAAGGCTAGTATTATATACATTTAGAATTTGTTACATGTATTAACTAATACAGTAAGATCCAATGTGCTAGGAATGAGGAGGGCATGTGATAAATTTAGATTCGGATACTTTTCTCAAATGCATTTCATAGGTTTTTAAAAGTCTCCAATATGATAATAATGGGGCGCTGTAAACATTAACTACAGAAAATCTTTTTTCTAACCTTAGACTCATGGATAAAAATCATCTCAGTTTGCAGTTTCAGTTCATATTACTGACATGAGATTGATTAAGTTATTTATATTTGTGTTGGTTTTAGATATTGTAGTCGTAAATTGATGCAGTCAAAATGACAAGATTCAACCATAGGTATTTCCGTCCTGTAGGTCCCAAGAGCTGATTATCAGCAATCCCCCACTGTTGAACTACAGCATGAAATCAGCGCAAATTGAGGTCATTTTGAGACTTCACTTTTCATGGATGTGCTAAAGAATGTCAATCCATTTTTGGTGCTGTTTCTGATACCTTTGTTATGCAATATTTACATTACATTAAAACCTATGGGTATTAAGGAGGGCACGTATTGCATGGAGCACTGGGTGGGGTGCATAAACAATGTTTTTGGAACACTGAAAAAAAATTAAATTAGATATAATTAAATTATATAGAGATGTATATTGTATATGTATATACATATACATATGTAATATACATATGTATATATATATATTATACATATACACACAGACACACAGACACACACACACACACACACACAAAACCTATGGACCCAATACCCACACTCAAAAAAGGAAACAAACCAAAAAATCCAGCAATTCAGAGTTTTACAAGTAACCACAAATATACAGAAAATATTTTTTAAATTTCTTCAAAATATCCTATAGAAGATGATTTAATATTAAGGTTAGCCCAGTCTTTTTTTTTTTTAAGATTTTATTTATTTATTTGACAGATAGAGATCATAAGTAGGCAGAGAGGGAGGCAGAGAGAGAGGAGGAAACAGGTTCCCCGTTGAGCAGAGAGCCTGATGCAGGACTCGATCCCAGAACTCTGGGATTAGGGCCTGAGCTGAAGGCAGAGGCTTTAACCCACTGAGCCACCCAGGAGTCCCTGCCCAGTCTATTTTAGAAGACTTCTTCTAGACCCACAAGAATTTCAACATCAACTAGGAACGATTTCTATATGCAAGTCATTATTCACAATCTTTTATCCTTTGTGTTATTTTATGAAGTAATGTATTAATTTTACACACTAAAAGCAATTTTAGGTGGAATTGCTTTTATTTTTTATTGCATGTATGTATATGTACCTTTTTTGTACTTTAGATAATTAACTGCTGCTGCAATTTTGTTAAGAAATATAAATTAAAGGAATTGAGTTATTATGATTTTTAATTTAAAAGACTATAGACTGTTAGATTATTATCTATTAAATTTAGACTATTATTATTAAATTTAGACTATTAAATTTAGGCTATTAATTTAAAAGACTATAGACTATTAGTATGCTGCTAATAAGATTTTTAATTGTAGGATATTTTAATTATAGGATATTTAATTGTAGGATAATCTTAATTTTTCTAAATGTATATCTTTTTATTCTATATTTATATCTATATTAACATCTATATTTGTATCCATGTAGTTTTCATCTATGTCATAGGCATCTGTGTCTCTAACATTAGCTATGATAGATAATATCTCATACTGACAAATCAGTACAACTTGCGTTTGAGGGATTATCATTTTATTCACTCATATATTTTGTCTCCATATTTTCCTTATGATATTTTATTGCTACACTTCCATACAATATTTTAACTATAAATATTAGGTGAAGGAAAAGAATATTAAAATTATCAGTAACAGTATACTTCTTTAGAAGGACTGGCAAAACAATGCCACAATTTGAAATGTAGAGAAGAGGCTTTTATCATTCTACTTAGTTTGGGAAATATTTTAGAATATTTTAAATTTGATTTAATTAGATTGATAGTCCATATCCTGTATGACCTGCCTTGTAAACAGAGCAACAAGTGACAGATTGTTAGGATTTGTTGTCCCTTAAGACTATGAGATTTCTCACTTCCTGAACAAAGAAACTTATGGAGATATCTGTGTTCCATTATAATATTTCCCCCTGAGATTTGTATATTCTAATGGCACAAGTTAATAAGAGAAAGCCATTGAGATTACAATATTTCACATGAAACAAGACTGACTTTGTATTCCCAGCTGGATGAGATGCATGTCCTCTGCCTTATAGTACCGAACATTTCTTTCCATTATTAGTTTTCTGTTTTTGCCTCAACTTTCTCTTTGCTGCTTAAATCAAATTCTAGGTACTAATTTCATTATCTACACTTTCACTCGAAGGCAATGGTATCTGCTTTGTAAGAGAAATTTCTCTTACTTTTACAAAGCAAGATGAATGGTCCCCTTCCTTCAAACAGGTGTATGTTATCTGGCTCAGGAAAAGCCATACCTTATGTATAACTCTTTCCCTCAGCTTGCTGTGCAGTCTTGAGCCTCTCCTGGCCATCAAAAAAGGGGAAAATGACGCCAATTTGTAGAAAAATGCAGAAAAAATGTAGAAGGGCAGGGTTGATCCAATGCAGGCTTCAGACATCAGACCGTTCCTTTTCCTAAGGTGACCCAGTTACATTCTTGCCCTTGGGAAAGACTGGTCTTGCTTTCACCTTTGGAGAATAGAATAGGAATGGGATAAGAGCTTTTAGTTTCTTATAGAAAGAGATGTTCCACCGACAACAGTGTCATCAGAAACCAGCCATGGTAGTGGGCATGATAACCTATATTTAATGATGAAAAGAGATAAGAGAGAAAACATACAAGTATGTGTCCTGCTCTGGTTATATGATTCAATGTACAAACGAGGGTTGCTGCCGGGATAAGTTGGCTGGGTTATGGACACTGAGGAGGGTATGTGCTATGGTGAGTGCTGCGAAGTGTGTAAAACTGATGATTCACAGACCTGTACCCCTGAGACAAATAATATAGTATATGTTAGTTAAAAAAAAAAAAGTATCTCCTGATCACTTATCTGGGTAAGAGATAAGTGTCTCTGGGTTTATGTATTGAGAACTGAGACAAGTTCTAATTATATCAAAATAATGTATGTGTATGTATATGGCAATAAATGTGATCTACTCAGAGAAAGATTTTCCTCCAATGTGTTAATGAAGTGAGAGACTGACTTTGAGGAGACTTTTCAGGATAATAAAATAGAATGATATTCCAAAGACTTAGAGTTGGATTTTTATTGTTTTAACATGCAAAAAGGGTGAGAAATCTATAATGCATTAGGATTTTTCAACATATTGGAAATGGAACTTTGCTTTAATTGACAGTGAACACACACCTTATTTACACCCTGTTCCGTATAACTCTAGACTCTTCTTTGTGTGAGGCGACCTTTTTATTCTTCGAGATATTGGCTAAAATTCCCTTCTCCCTTGCTTTCTTGTTTAGTCTCCTCAGTTTTTCTACTCTACTTTAAGCCTGTCTATTTTTTCAGGTCCTAATATTAGTCATTGCACTTCCAGAATCCCCATTTTATTCTCTGTAGCATCACATTTTCCACTGAAATTCTTCTTGTCATTTAATTTCTTGAAAGTATTAGCTCTGTTATTTTAAAGTCCTTTTCTGGTAACTTCAGTGTCTGGGCTTCCTGTTAGTCTGTGTCCTTGCCTCATTTTTTCACTCATTTCTCAACCTGTCTAGACTTTCTCATGCCTCTTATCCACTCCCTATGTACTGGGCATTGTGATGAAACAGTTTAGAAGTGACATACTGCTCTGTATGATGTTTCCATTTTGCAGAAGGCATTTCCTTTTGCTTTGGGAAAGGCAATTATGTGGAGGGAAATCCTCTAATCCAATCAGAGATGAGCTAGGGCAGGAGGACTAATTTATTTCTACTTCCTATTTGCTCTCAGTAGATAGCCCTTTGCTATGCTTAGATACCCTGAGCTGTGTGCACTGGTTCACAGTCCCAAAGGTATTCCTCCGTCCCTGCAGAACAGTGGAAAAATGGCTACCAAATACTGGACCTACCTTGTTGGATTTCTCTCCTCTCTCAGATCCTTTGCAACTGGCAAGCTTACTAATGCTTTCGAACAGATGTGATTGTGTGTGTGTGTGTTTGTACCCACATGCATGTGTATGTATATAAATTTTGCCCTCCTTTCTGCTTCTCTTCTGAAATCTTAGTTTGAAATAAACTGGTCTGCTTATCTAGAAAAAGACCTTGCCTAGGAGGATCTACGCTTTAGTGAACACAGTATGTCTGGACTTGTGATAAAGCTAAGAGAATTGATAATAAGTTTAATGATATTTTATCTATGCTGTCCTCCGCGTCGCTCTGCTTACTCAAGTCAAGCTATTTTCTCTCACATTAACGGTGTGAGCAGAGGCTGTGTTCTCCTTGTCTCAGATAACGGGACAGAGTTTCCAAAGTGATGCAACAAATTTTTGCATATAATGTCTGAGAGAGAGAGAGAGAGAGAGAGAGAGAATGTCTATTTTCTTACCCACCTTGTGATTTCACAAATCTTATTACTTGAGATTATGTTAAACTGGGAAATAAATCTATCTGGCATTAAATAAAAAGTATATTTAAGTATACTCTGTGGCACCCATGGCAGGTCCCCATGGTCAACTGTGGTCCCGAAGCAGATGAACTTCCTTCCGACAAATTGCCAGGTCAGTAGTGACCGAACACTGTGTCACAAGTCCGATGCGCGTTCACCTCCCTTCCTCTCACCGGCTAAGCATTTCATCATCTCACATCATCCTGAGAAGGTCAAGCACACTACAGTAAGGTATTTTGAGACAAAGACCACATTCGCATAGCTTTTATTACAATATATTATTATAATTGTTCTATTGTTTTATGAGCTCTGGTTTCATCTCTTCCTGTGCCTAATTTATAAATTAAACTGTCATAGCTACATATGGATAGAAGAAAAAACATGATATCTTAGAGGGTTTGGTACTATCTGTGGTTTCAGACATCGGCTGGGGGGTTTGGGAATGTATCCTCTGCAGATAAGGGAGGAGTAGTGTACGCTGATTTGCAGAAGAGCTTTTGCTGCAAGAAATAAAGTTAGAACTGACATTAGAAGCAACTTTTGGTGTATGTGGGGTGGGGGCACTGGTTTAGTGAAGATTCCTGGACGATGCACCGAGTTACGGGGCCTAAATTACTAAGACGCTTGTCCTCACAGAAGTCGAACTTTGTTTCTGTAAGTGCCTGGAAATGAGCTGAGGGCAGGAGCAGGAAAAAAGGCACTATGCAGGCACCCAGTAGTGATGTTAAAATCAGAATCCCTGACAGCTTGCTTTGCAGTCTTCTAGAAAATTAGAATCTTGCGGGTCCTCTGGGTGGCTCAGTCAGTCAAGCATCTGCCTTTGGCTCAGGTCATGGTCCTGGGGGCCTGGAATCGAGCTTTGCATTGAACCCCGCATCAGGCTCCCTGTTCTTTGGGGAGCCTACCTCTCTCTCTCCCTTTGCCTTTTCTCCTGCTTGTGCTCTCTGGCTCTCTCCATTTCTCTGTCAAATAAACAAATACAATCTTAAAAAAAAGAGAGAGAGAGAGAGAAAGAAAATGAGAATCTCATGTCAGCTACAGGTGTCAATGCGCCAGGAGACTGTGTGTGCTGCTAGAAATATCTGCTCCTTCTGACCTAGAGTCTTAGCAATCCCCTGGCCTGGGGGAGATGCGGCTTCTTACGAAAACCATTCCTCAGTTCACCAGGGCCCTTATATGTCCTAAAGGATCTTCTGTAATCCTTGGGGATCCTCTGGAATCCTTTGGGACACTGAGGAACCTTAAGCCAAGCACTGATGTGCAGTTACACCTAGACGGGTGTTTAAGGAGTGTGGTAGGACAGAGGAAGAAATACACAGGGAAGGACATAGGTATCCACTGTAATGTAGTCTAGGACTATATAAAATAGAATACAAACTAGGACTACTCTTGCATGTGATCTAATACTTACTAATATAAAACCAAAGAGAGACAAAGTAAACAAACTGATGTCTGCATTAATGCTAAAATATACATATTTCTACTTTGCCATTTAAGTGATGACTTTATTTAGTTTATCTCTCAGTAAAAAGTACCTGTGTATCTAATATATTAATACCTGTAGAGAGGTGCTCTGGAATACAGTAAGAATAATTTATAAAGCTACAGTTAACTATGCAGTAAAGAATGGTTTCGGTTTAATAAAAATCCAATTTAATTACTGCATCAGCGTTGGTAATAAGAAAAAAACAAATGCACTGAGGCGAGTTGCATAGAGCAATTTTCAAAGCTACCCAATTTACACAAAACCAGGTTTTCAATTTGTATTTTTTAAATCCTGAATAGTATCATTAAAACACTTTAGAAACTTTACTCTTAGAGCAATATTATTGGATACCTTCATTTAATAGATATTTATTTATTAAGTGAACACCTGTTCTGTTTGCTAGACACAGAGGATAAGGAGGGGACAAAACAGATAAAAATAACCTCCCTAAACGAAGCTTATGAAACTTACATTCTGATATCAGGATATGCACGCACGTACGTGCGCACACACACATGTTATAGATTCAACAATCCTACTTCCCCGAAACACTTAGCGGTAACAGAGTGGTATGTCCATTCTAATGAAACAAGGGCAGATGCCAGAAGGGTAGAATGGGTGTGCTACGTTTGCACATGAATGAGCTTAGCTATGCTACCCAGACTTCTTACATTCATAGTCATGAACCTCAAGTGGCCCCTCATGCTACTCAGCAAACTCTTTATTGTCCCATACCTTCTCTTAACAAACATCTGACATATTTTTTCTTACCTTTAGCTCTCCCCCTATCATTCCTCCTTCACCAAATAACCTGAAGTTATCAGAAAATAAAGTCCATAGTCTCCCACAATCCCCCTCCCCAAGCATCTGCCTCTGCATATGGTACCTTCCTTCTAGATATCCCAAATCTGGGCTGTCCAGTATGGTAGCCACCAGCCACACGTGGCTAGGGAGCCTATGAGATGAGGCTAGTTGAAACTGATATGTCCTGAAAGCATAAAGTCCACCTTGGGTTTCAAAGACAGTATGAAAAACCGAATGCAAAATATCTCATTTAATTTGTTTGGATTGGTTAAATGTTGAAATAATATTTTGGATATATTTGGTTAAATAACATATTGTTAAAATGAATGTCCCCTGCTTCTTTTTACTTTTCTTGAAATGTGGCTATTAGAAAATTTAAAATCCCCTCTGATGCTTACATTGTAATTCTGTTAGGGCTGCCCTCCAAGGACTCTGGACTTCTCTGTTAAGCTGAACTCTCCTCTTCTATGAAGGATGTATAAGCACATCACACCAGCAAGTCTCCCGTCTCTTCCCCCCATGACTGCTCGCTCTCCCTCCCTCCTGCATTTTCCATAGCAAGGACATCGGTGCTTAGTCTCCCACCTTCACAAAAGTGTTCCCAGAACTCCTCTTTCTTTGCCGGTCAGTCCCCCATTTCTCTGGTCTCCTTTTCAAGATGAGGCATGTTCAGGGGGGTATGACTGTAGGTGTCAGCCTCTGGTCTCCTTTTTAGCAAAACTTCTCAAGAGTATCCTATATTCTCAGTTTTGTCTTCTCTTTCAGTAAGCTATTACCACCACCTGCCCCCAACAATGAAAGCATCTTGGTTTTTCATGGTTGACTTTTACATGATAACAATCCAGTGGTCAGTCCCAAGCTCTCATCTTATTTGACCTGGTATCATCATGGGCAGAGTTGATTTCCTTCTTCTTGACCCAGTTCCTTCAGTGAGTTTCCAGAATACCCCATTCGTAGAATATCCCTCCAACCTCTCCCATTACTCCTTTTCACCCTCTGTTTCTGGAATATTCTTTCCCTCAAAACATTTACCTTTGACATGTTCTGCTTTAGCCTTCTCTTTACACTTGTTTTCTTGGTGATTTTATGTAGCCCCAAGAACTTTCCACCTTTATCTTCAGACAGACCTCTGTAAGAGCTCCAGATTAATATATGTGAACCTCTAGCACCTTTCTTTCTTCTGGTTTCTAATTAGCCTACCGCATTGGGTGCTTTCAAAACTGATATTCTGCCCCCTCGACTCCAAATCTCCTCCACCTGTAGTCTACTCATCTCAGTGGATGGCAATGCTTTTTCCTGTTCTTTGGACAAAAAAACCTACAAGGTGTCATTTTAAAGTCTGTCTTTCTGGTCTTTCTCTGCACTCAGATGCTCTCAGGCAACAAATCTGTTGTCTCCAGTTTCAAAACACAGTAACAATTCCTGCCACCTCTCACCACCTCCACTGCGGTCCCTGGCTTTTATCCCCTCTTCTCGGGTCCTTCATAGCCTCTCGGCTGTATTCTTTGCTCCTACTCTTGTTCATTGCAGTGTGTTCTCAACAGAGAAACCAGACCGGTTCTTTCTGAACACAAACTGGACCACATCGCTCTTGTACCTGAAGCCTGCAATGCTTCTCCAGTACATTGGAATAAAATCCAATAGGCCCACAATGTAATACCTAAAAAACCCTACTTAATCATCTTTCCCCCCTCAACCCTCCCCCACCATTTTCTCTTCGGACTAATTTTCTATTAACTGTTTTCCTTCCTAAATGTGCTGGAACCACACTGGGGTCCTCTCTATTTCTGCTTTAGAAGTTGACATCTCTGCTTTATAAGTTGACAGTGGTTGTTTGCTCTGCCTGAAAAGTTCGTCCTGCAGATCATAACGTAGGGCAATGTTTTATCAAGTTTTTTTTTTCAGATGTCAACTTACTGATGAGGCCACTGAGCAAAGTAATAAGAATCCTCTTGCCATTCCCCATGCCTATACCCCATACCTTTCTAATAAACCACTCTCTCACTAAGATATGGAAAGCCTGATCTTTCAAAATCCGAATATATACATTTAAGCGTTTAGGTTAAGCAAATTATTAGTTCATTCCCCACCATCTGCCATCAGTGACAAGATTTCTTTTTGCTTGACTGCCAACTTCCTCCCAGGAAGCTAGAATAAATAACAAATATCTTTAGTCATGAGGTTTCTTTGAACTTTTCAGGAGGGGGAAAAAAAACCTGAGGAGTGGGAGAAAAGGGGAAAGAAAAATTGGGGATTTCATTGATAGTGGCATGTGAAGAGAGAATGAAGATTGATTACACTATGGAGAGGCTTCTATTGGATTCTATTCTATTTTCTTTGCTGCCTGAAATGCCAGAAGCAAAGTCTGGGTTTCCCTGGTGGATACACACTAGACACAGAGTTGCAAACAGCTTGGACACAGAGCCTGGCTGCAACCAGCAAGGTTTTTTATTCTACTGCTACTTTGAAAGGAAAGTGGGTGTTTGTTGAAAACACAGTATCTCTAATAAGTATAGTCCTTTGCTATTTTTTTAATTAAAGTCAGTTTTCTTCCCAGGTTAGCGAAAGCACTAGTATGCGAGAGACAGAGAGAGAGAGAGAGAGAGGAAAATAAAACCTGAATCATGACTCATTGTTCATTTCATTTGTGATTAGCAAAAGTAACCTTTAGAGCGTCTTATGTTTCCTTAGCGGAAATGTGCAGAAAGTGTAAATAACACTCATGACTTGCTCTCCAACCTACCCTGCCCCCGTTTTTTGTATCCTTTTGATTTTAATTAAAACATTCTTATCTCTTGTAGCTCATATTGATGGTTTGAGGGTTGTTGGTGTTGTTGGTCGAGTGTGTGTGTGTGTGTGTGTGTGTTTTAAATCCATAATTTATCTCCCTCTAAGTCTATACTTCAAGTAAATTAAGAATCATGCCGTGATTTTCTTGAACCAATGCCAAGGAAAGATTAACTTTCATGAAATTCCTTTAAATTCAATTGTACTAGCCATACTGGGATTTTCAGAGATCCACAATATTTGATCGGATCAAAGATTGAATAAAAAAGCAAATTTTCAAAATTCTCTAAATCTAAATACAGTAAACTGACATTTTTGAGAAACTATTTATTATTTTTAAAAGTTTATTGTATCAGCTCTTCCTATACTGGAATAAATTTTTTAAAAAATTTATTTATTTATTTGACAGACAGAGATCACAAGAAGGCAGAGAGGCAGGCAGAGAGAGAGGGAGGCGGGCTCCCTGCTGAGCAGAGAGCCTGACGCGGGGCTCGATCCCAGAACCCTGAGATCATGACCTGAGCTGAAGGCAGAGGCTTAACCCACTGAGCCACCCAGGCGCCCTGGAATAATTTTTTAAAATCGTAAAATGATAGTCAGTTTATCCTACTTAATTTGATCATTCAAAGCAAAGTTTGTTGATCTGACCTTTTTCAGGAAAGGCCTTCACCATTTTCATTCTCATCTGTGTACTCTGGGTATGTTTTCTGTGTTTTTAAAATTTGTTTTAAGGACCAATACGAATATAGACAGTAAGATTTCAGATACGCTCTGGCCAGCGTGTATCTTTATTGGATAGTTAAATGGAGTAGGGCACTTCCATAAGATTTTATATTGTTACTGTGTTTATTTCAGGAAACAGCTGTAGTGGTTTGGCATGGATTGTCTTTAAATCTCTTTCACAGTGCTTCTGCTACAGATAATTATAATTAAAATTAATTGTAGTCTGAAAACAATTTCCTTTTAAAACAACATTCTACATTAGGAGTTTCTTTGAAGCATGAAACCAAAAATAATTTCTTTAATTACATTTATTTCAGTCTAAATGGAGATGTTTATTATTGGATAGAACAAGGGGACAATTTGCCTATGTTTTCCCAAGTCTTTAGAATAAATAGTAGAACTTTTCCTATATGATAAAAAAAAAGGCATATATTATTCTGTGCTTTTATTACAATTGTTCTGTTAACAAGATGCCAGGTACAGTGTGACTAAGAATAGACAGTTATAACAAGACAAAATGGAAGAAAATTGTGTATGTAGGAAAGAGTATCTTAGCAGTATCTGTTTACAAAGATCTTGGGATGGTATGAAGTACCTTCACGTTTCTCATATCCCTTATAAGATCTCCCGGCATATGTCATAGATTAATACAGATTTTGTGCACAGTGATTCTAGATTTTTATTTAATAAGAAATTAAATCACTTTAATGACAGAAATCTATTTTAGACACGTGTCTTTTTACAGTGATGTTTTCTGAAATTATAAAGTTAATAATTTAATGTATTTTAGACATTATAGAGGGTTGTAAAATTTAAGCTTCACAATTTTTTTATCCATATTTCACTTCTTTGACAATGCATTGTACTTTATTATTACATTTAATGTAAATATAAGTTATGGGAGGTAATTTATATGTTTATACAACATTAATATCTCATTTATTATAGTTTCCAGTCTAGGTTTTGTCTTGTTTACCAAGTCCTTTGTGATTCTGAATTTATAAGGATATTTTCTTATTTTCTCCTATAATTTTAAAGTTTAGCCTCCTGCCTTTCATCCTTTAGTAAATTTTGAGGGTTTTTTTTTTGTATGTTGGCCAATATGAATTTTTTAAATATATGTCATCTAATTCATGCTATCCAGTATTGTAAACGTTTTTCAAATTAAAAAATTAAAAGCATTTATATACCACTTGATTCTACAATATTTTAGTAAATTATTTTGTCAGACACTCTTAATTTATCGATAACATTTTATTTTTGAATGAATTTCAAAGAAAATCCAAAAGTCAGAAAATACTTTGATGCCCTGAATATTCTAAATACTTCCATATGCATATTGTTAGATCTCTGTATATGAGTATAGATTTTATGCAAAAATTACATGCAATGAAATATACATATATTGAACATGCGTATAAATCACAGCTATTTCAACATTCCTAACTGAGTCACATCTCTGGGTCTAGTTACGCTGCTCACTTTGGCTTTTGGAAACAGGTTGTTTTTCTCTTGCCTTCTTGCATGTTCCATGATTTTTGACTGAAAGCTAGACACTGCTTGTAGACTGCTAAGGGAAAGGGCAAGCACACCCAGAGACGGGCCCACCTTCTCATCTGTCAAGCAGTTAGCGTGAGGAACTGAGTCGATCTTGTCTGTGATTGAGTTGGGTGTGGATTTTGTTCTGTCACAGTCATCTACAGTGACTATTCAGGTTTCGAATTCCCTCTGGGATGGGCTATCACCTTGGGGTTTCTGTAATGTCTAAGATCTTAGATGTTTTTTAATGAGTTGCTGCTTCTTCCCCAACATTCATTAGTCCCTGAACACTTGTCCCAAAGTGGAGATCTTGGCCATGTTCTTGCTTCTCCGCCAGCAGGTGGCTTCTCTCGACTGCACTCCGAAATAGATCACTGAGTGGTGGTGCGGGGTCCAGGTCTACTGTGTGAATCCCTGGAATTTTGTACCTGGGCCTTCAGAATGGGGTTTTCTCAACATTCTTTTCCCAATTCCCCTGTGTGGCATGTAGATTATGCCTCATACCTACAAGAGCTCTTTGGTAAGACAGAGTTTCCTGCCACTCCTTCAGTAGTAGTGGACTTGTACTCTACATTAGCTCAGGATGCTGTGCCCAAGAAGATTTCATACCTTTACTCCCAGATGGAAAACGTTGTTGCTACCTTTCACCAGAGGCAATGGATCTTGTTGCCATTGTTATGTAAGAGTTTTATATATGACTAAAGAGAATTTTTAAAAATACTTAACAGAGCCTTCTAATCTTTACTTAGCAAGACTATTATAACCTTTAAAGTTTCTTCAGGATATATTTGCCACATTAGCTTTAGCTTATGAGACGTATAAGTTGAATTAAAGATAATTTGTAATGCTTTGTGTTCAGTCTGATAATTGTTTAACATATTTCTCTCAACATATCATTTCAGATCAAGTGTTCTTGTGCTGATTTTTATTTTTGAGTAGTTTTAGGAAAATATCTTAAGTTATGACTCATCCTCTCAAACATGAGTGGCTGTCAAACCTGTCCTATCCAGTAGGCTTTCTTGTTGTCAATTGCTTTCACTCTTCAAATTAAAAAAACAATAAAGATCACTTTATTTAGCTAAGTGATCTCTACAGAATACACACACGCACACACACAGATATACACACACATTTCTGTGTCTTTCAAAAAAACCCATTCTAATCCTTTTAAAGGTGTAAACTTCTCCAGCTAACCTGAAGAAGCTATCGTGTACATTTTTCCCCCTTGTACATATGGATAGGTTGTGGACATTAGTAACTCATCAAGTGATTCACAACATTGTGCAATTTAATAGTACTTGCTTCTCTGAAATAAGATCTGTACCTTACTAACTTTAGAGATTTCTTTGTTAGTTGTTGTCAGACAGGTTCTCCCCAAATTCAATAGCAATGAAGCCTCCCTTTCAGTCCAGCCAGCACTCTGGACTAGTGAATTTCTTATTCTACTTCTAGTGTGGCACCTAAGACTCAGAAACTAAGGACTGCAGACCAGACCCTGGGAACCCTTTCCTTGATATACCAGATGGACAGTGAGGGGGGGGAAAAAAAAGTAGAAGAGATAGGAAGGAAATGTCTTTCTTAAAAATGTTCCAGTTGGAACCTTAGAGTTAGAATGTCTGTAGTATAGGATGTAGTCCAAGTTACTATACTTCCTTTTTAAAAATAGTCCAATTTTGAAATTAGAGATTTTACAGTTTTGGCCAAGTTTTAGGTTGGCAGCGAAATTGAGGAGAAGGTGTGAAGATTTCCTGTATACCAGCCCCCTGCCCCCATCACACACATGCGATTATCAACACATATGACTCTCAGGCCATTACCCACAACCCCCAAAGTGGAACATTTGTCAAACTGATGAACCTACAGTGACATGCCATGATCACGCAAAGTCCATAGTTTACATGATGTTTCACTCTTGGTGCTGTCTGTAGTTACCTTTTGAGTAGCATTACATAAATTATGCTTTTCCTTGTTTTATTTGTGTTGTATGTTTAGAATGATGACCTGAGATCAGAAGTGGCCTCCAGCTTGACAGCAAGAGTCAGAGCCAACTGACTGACAAGTGGTTAAGTACCTGGACAGACTCTCAGAGAGTCAGGAGACTCCAAAGGGGGAGGGCTTCTTGTTCTTCAAGTAGCTGTCAGGCATGTGGCCATCACTGAACGTCGAAAAGGCTCTTGGGATTGTTAGTTGCCAAATCCCATCTGGACACCATAAAAAGAAAGCTCAGTTTAAAGCAATGTCAGGCAGCTAAGTTTGCCAGGATGCTAACGTGTTCTTAGCCATTTTCCAGACCTTTGCAAAAGACTGGCCACTCAGATTGCTGCCTGTGGAACAGTCTCATGTCAGAAACAGTGAGGAGATTCCCTCAGATGTGAGGAGAGAGTTTTGCTGACTCAGCTGATGTGCCATTAAAAATCCATACCACTGAAAACAGACAATGTATCTGAAAGAGGTTCAAGGTCATGCTTAAAAATGTAAACTCACCAATATTTCATTTTTTTAAAGAATAATTTCTCAATTAAGAGACAATAACATTTTCACTCCGAGTTCATCTAGAACTCAGTGCTGTCCAGCACTTTCCTTTCTTGTAGGCATCTTACCCACCTTTCTGCATCTCAGCTAGTTCCAACACCATTGATCTAATCACATTTGTAAGACGTTGAACCAAAGTAATTTCAGTCATGAATACATACACCGGAACAAAGCAAACAACTCCAAATCCTATAGAACACTCACTATTTGTAAAACAACTAGTAATGCTAGTAATGACAAAGGTAGACCTTGGGGCAGGGGGAAATAATATACGTGATTTATTATGAGGTTCCCCAACTACTTCTTATAAAACAAAACATTATATTTAGACTTTTGAAATATCTATACTGAAAACCATGGGATGTTTTATTGCTGGATATTAATTTAAAGTGGATATTATGCATTTATTTCCTATTAGATGTAAGTAATGAGTATCTGTCTCAATTAAAGACAAGTTATGTCTCATTTATTTACACAAGCTAGCTAAATTTTCCTTAATCAAATTCACAGCTTAATTATCAGACCTGGTTATAACCATGAAAAGAAGCAAAATCTATAAATGCCATTTGTAAAAAAGGTTTATGTTTTCTCTTTGTAAGGTTAATGAAGCTTTTTTAGGAAGTGTTACCGTTGCTTCCAGGAGATGTGTTCAGATAGAGAACCCCCCAAATTAAAACTTTGACTTGTCAGGTTTAATGAAAGAACCAGGTATTAACTTGCATGTAAATAATTTACTGCTAACGTTATAATGACCACTTACCTTCATCACTACCAAGGTGATAGGATAGTGCCACTAATGAAAGTGAGGCTTAGGATTCTCCACACAACAACAGGATCAACGGAAGTTATAAGAAATCTATCTGGATTGGACCAAAACAAAACAAAAACAAACAAACCTCTCACTGGGAAGCTGAGATTTCCAAGTTGTTTTCATGACTGCATAAGTGGCGATAGACTGATTGTATTCGAGGGTGAAAACATTCTGAGTTGATAGAATGCTAACAGAAAAACTTCAGGTAATTCTCCAGGATAATCGAGACGTCAAAGTCAAGCATAGCTCTTTTGTGTGAGATGAGCTGAAAAATTGAAGAATTAATTGGTTACATTTTATTTTGTTGATGCTTGTCTTTAAGGACTCTATTTTTAACCTAACTTAGTACTCTCCAAAAGATTTAAAACCTAAGTCAAATGCTCTGAGAAGATACTTATAATTCCAAATATTATATTTCTTTACTTGTAAGAATTTATTCAAATAGTAACTTTAGACAAGTGGTGTTAGTTGTCTATGGCCTTTCTCTACTTTTGCTCTAGGGTGTTGGTTCCCATGGACAACACTGTGCAAAATAATTATTACCATTCTGACTTGGAGCAGGGCTGGTTTTTGTCTTAAACGTCATCAAATAGAAACTTGTATACCTTCCTTTTCCTGACTAGGTAGTTCTTTAAAAGAATCTTCCCGATCCCTCGGCCCCTCGCCTGGCTTACGTTCTCTCTCTGTCTAAACAAACAAACAAACAAATAAATAAATCTGTAAAAGAGTCTTCCACGGATGGGTTAAACATATTCATATATGTGAGTGTATATATATACTATGAAAATATAAATAATATAATTTGGTAAATATATTAGGTAATTCTACCCAAGTAAGGAAAGCTTTTAAAAACCTCAGCAGACACTTTCTTAAGCTGTATCTCTTCACAGTCCATCCAATCAGCTCTGTCTACTCTTTGTTTAACTGTAAGGCTCTCCTTATATTTCTAAGATGTTAGGTTTTAATCCAATAACCAAATGAGTTTAAAAGTAAAATCCTCTTGATGGTTGTAACCGGGAACCATCTTCAGCCCCCAGAGTCTGTCTGTGTTTCTTTTCATGGGTCCCTTCATCCTTTTGTTATATCTTCAAAGAAGCCGTGTCGTGTAGCCCTCACATTTCAAAATCCTCTCACTTTTCTTTCTTTGCCTCGTACTTCTGGCTAAAGAAATCTCTCTACCTTCAAGGGCTATGGGATTGAGTCAGGTGACTTTGTTTCTCAACTGCCTTGGACTTCAAGTGCACCTGCAGAATCCTTTGCTACAATATCTAGATTAGTGTTTGATTCTATCCTCAGGGGATGGGATTGTTTGTTTAGAATTCTGCCTGTCACACAAACGAAGTCTGTAGTTTACCTACTAGTAGTGTGTCGTTTTTAATTCCTTAGTTTTAATCACTGAATTACAGTTAAAAGGCATGAACATTCAGGGAGCCTACAGAGAGGGCAGTGAAGAATACTGTAGAGTTTTTGCATCTTTTCGGAAAGCCTAAATTTTTTTTAAAGTAATAAATATATACCACATTTATATAAGTTCTTGAGCATAATAACAAAACGACTGCCAATGAGAATTTGAAAAATAGAACTGAGAAACAGAATTTGAGATCTAAAATAGCAGTAATAATAATTAAGTTTCTCTCGCTTTCTTTTTCTAACCTATTTACAATTTCCCCCATCCCGTTGTAACCAGGGGTACTCACCCTTGTAGTTAATCATTTCCTTGCCTTCTTTGCAGTTCTAAAAACAAAACAAAACAAAACAAAACACTTTAAAGTCTTGAACCATAGGTACTTTTTATAAATAGTGTCAATATTTCATGTTCTCTGTCACTCGATTTTTTTAACACAGTATTATGATTTTGTGATCTGTTTAGTGTAGTTCCTTAATTTTTTATGCTATGAGCACATGCCATAATTTACGCACAATTTTTTTCCTGATTAATATTTGAGTGGTTTCTAGTTTTTCCTTGTTATTTTGTTATTATCAATAATTTTCCCCCTGGATATTCTTGTACCTTTTATCTGAGGCCCTTACAGTGATTTCTCTAGTCTCTAAAGTCTAGATTATGTGTCTTGTAGTAAAATTGCCAATCTTCGTTTTTACTGTTTTTAAAGTGACTACACTAATTTTCATAACTGCCAAGTATTTGAGAACCCCCATTGCTCATCGTAGCATTGACCAGCTTTTAAAGTTCTGTCAGTCAGTGAGTTTAAAGTATCTTATGTGCTCTTATTTTCATTTTATTCAATGTTAATGTAATTGAGAACCATTTTACACTTTATTAGCCATTTATTAATTCTCTGTAAAAGACTTGTTCATGTATGTTACCCATTTTATTCCTGTTGCGGTGTTTGTTATTTACTCATTGGTTTGCCGGAATCCTACATATTTTTCTTCTGATAATATTAACATATACCTGCCTCTGGTATATGGTTTTTATTTTCTTTATGGTGACTTCTCATGAACAAAAACTTTTATTAACAAAATAAATTTCTCAATCTTTAAAAAAAAAACTCAATCTTTAAAAACAAACAAACAAACTTATAATCCCAAACTTTACTTCAAAGATAACAACACAAAACTATCTACATTGTTTAATATAAATTACATTACAGTATAGGAAGATATTCTATACTTTGAGCTTTGCTTTGAAAAGTAAAGAAATCATCAAAAGTAAAAATTAATGACTTATATAGGTAAACACACATAATTTGATTGAGGGTTTCTTTTGCTTTCTTTTTAACTGATTTGAAATTTTGAAATCTGTAATTCTTCTTTTAGTATTTGTCCCAAATTTTAACATGAGTATCCAACTTTTGTATCCACATGGATGGGACTGGAAGAGATTATGTTGAGTGAAATAAATCAAGCAGAGAGTCAATTAGCATACAGTTTCGCTTACTTGTGGAGCTTAAGAAATAACACGGAGGACATGGGGAGATGGAGAGAAGTGAGTTAGGGGAAATCAAGGGGGAGACGGACCATGAGAGACTGTGGACTCTGAGAAACAAACCTAGGGTTTTGGAGGGAATGGGGTTGGGGGATAAGTGAGCCTGGTGGTGGGTATTAAGGATTGTTTGGAGCACTGGGTATGGTGCATAAACAATGAATTTTAGAACACTGAAAAAAAAAGTTCAATAATTGTGCTGTTAACCTTTTTCTTCATTTTATTTTATTTTACTTTTTTAGTGTTCCAAAATTCATCATTTATGCATGCTGTTAACCTTTTATGATGCTCATACCTACTGAGACCAGAGATATATCTAAATTAGTGTCCTAATGTTCAAATGAATCATGTGAGGATATTGTTAAAATACAGGCTCTCCTAAAAGTGGGGAAAAAAAGAAATTTAACTTAAATTTAAACTTGAATTTAAATTTTAACTTAAATTTAATGTAAATTTTAACTTAGACTTAGGGCCTTAGACTTTTAACAAAGTCTACCTTTGCTCTCTGTTTTTTAACATTCTCCTAAAAATTGTATTATTATGTTTTAAAAACATAGTTCTCAATAAAGAATTATATCTTCTCAGAAGTTTGGTAATAGTGTTCAATTCTTGTCCAAATATCAGGGTTACCATTTAGAACTCAGATGTCTAATTGAAATTCCTTTTTGATTTGTATTTTCAGACTATCAAGTACTAAGTTTTCTCTATACTTTTACCTTTATGAAGCATGAACTATATTTATTTGAGTGCCATTTATTTAAATTTAATGAATTAGTTTACTGATTAATTAAATTTTAGGGCTTTATTGTACTTTCAAACTCTGTGGATTCCAAATTATCTAGGTCTAAAAATTTCTTGGGTGTTCTTTCAAGTTTGTCATCTCTGGCTCTCTTGGTAGAAGTTCTTCATCTGCCATTCTTAAACTCAATTACATATTTTCCGCTTCTTTCACACTTTGTTCCTTTTTCTAAATGTTTTATTTAGTTCTTTTTCTGACAGTAAATTCCTAATAAACCACAACTCATCCACTGAGTTTTAAAATTTAAGGTTCTATAAATTGCCTTTCGATATTTGTACGCAGATCCTTTTATTCAAATACCTTTTTTAAAATTAATTAATTAATTTATTTTCAGCATAACAGTATTCATTATTTTTTCACTACACCTAGTGCAATGTTTGTTCGTGTTTATACTTCTTTCCATACTTACACTTTCAGTTCCCATTTTATGTTCTGAAATGTTACAGATGTTTATTTTATATCCCACACTTAATAATCCCAATAATACTTCCCATTTCTAATGTTCTTTTTTTTTTTTTTGGTTTTGGTTTTGTTTAGTGGACTCTTAGTGTGCTAAAACACATTCTTAGCATGTGTTGTGATTTTATATAGTGTATTACTTTGAACTTAAATTATCTGAGTGGTGATTTCAGTTTTATTTGCCTGGATTTCATTTAAAAACATTCTTGGTTTTCTGTTGTTTTTTTGTTTGTTTGTTTTTGTTTTTTTTCAAATTTTATGCTTAGTGGATCATTTAGGCCCAATTCTGCATGAAAGTTGCCTTGTGGTCGTCAATACCCAGAAGAGACACCTCCTCCATCCCAGACTAATGCCAAAGCAGACAGATTGTCCTGTGGGTTTTGAGTGTCTGTTGTGCTGGTGTGTGTTCTGAGATAGAGATTGTGTATGTGAGAGTATTAGAATACTTACACTTCACCTATCACTGAGTACTGGGTTATGGCATGAAAAAGAGACTTTTATCTGGTATTTCTGATCGAGAATGTTCAAGAGGTGTCTTTAATTTATGATGTGATTAGAAAGAACAGATCTAGCAAATTCTAGGGGCAACAGTTGGCTTATCTTGTTTCTTTTTCTTGGTTCACACTCTCTTGCTCGCTCTTTCTTTCTTTCTTTCTTTCTTTCTTTCTGTCTTTTGCCTTTGATGATTTCCCTTAATTTACTTACAGTTACACCATTCCATAAGGAAATTTATAATTTATATAATTATATATCATATGTATATACATAATACATAACAGATAAAATATATGTAATATATAATAACAAAAAATATATAAAACATACTATATATAATTTATTATATAGCATATATGTTCTATATATATAAGATAATATATAAAATCTTATAACATATATTTAGGGGCACCTGGGTCGTTCAGTGGGTTAAAGCTTCTGCCTTCAGCTCAGGTCATGGTCTCAGGGTCCTAGGATCGAGCCCCGCATCAGGCTGTCTGCTCAGCAGGGAGCCTGCTTCCCCCTCTTTCTCTGCCTGCCTCTCTGCCTAGTTGTGATCTCTGTTTCTGTTAAATAAATAAATAAATAATCTAACATATATTTATGCTATACATTATATTATATAAATTTCATATGATTATATTAATAATTTATATATAAATAAATACAAATGATATAACAAATACAAATGATATATTAAATATACTTATATTATACATACATTCATACATATATTTAAATACTAACCTTAACATTTTTCAGTTACTTTTCTCTTTTCAGCCAAAGACCACAATATAATTTGTATGTATATGTAAAGAACCTCATGAATCGTGTAATGTGTGATATGGTGAACCCTGGAACTGTCTATTATGTCAGGTTGCAAAGTTTGTCTCTTTTTTATCTTCTTGTTTATCTAGAGTCTTCTTCATCAGCTTTTAGATTCTAAAGGAAAATGAGAGCAACCAAGCTGTTGTTTCCAGATAAATTAGTATTGTGGCCTGGTCCATTTCCTTTTGCAGAAGCTTTCTTAGAGGGGCACCTGGGTGGCTTAGTCGGTTAAGTGTCTGACTGCCCAGGTCATGATCTCAGGGTCCTGAGACTGAGCCCCACTTGGGGCTCTGTGCTCAGTGTGCAGCCTGCTTACGATTCTCTCTCCCTCTCCCTCTGTCCTTGCCATCCTCCCCTGCCCACTTGCACACATATGTTCTCTCTCTCTTTCTCTCTCTCTAAGAAAGAAAGAAAGAAAGGAAGGAAGGAAGGAAGGAGGTACATTCTCCTCTGGCATTTCCACTTTTAAAAGGAATATTGATGGGCGCCTGGGTGGCTCAGTGGGTTAAGCCTCTGCCGTCAGCTCAGGTCATGATCTCAGGGTCCTGGGATCGAGTCCCACATCGGGCTCTCTGCTCAGCAGGGAGCCTGCTTTCCTCTCTCTCTGCCAGCCTCTCTACCTAACTGTGATCTCTCTCTGTCAAATAAATAAATAAAATCTTAAAAAAAAATAAAAAAAGATAAAAGGAATATTGATGAGCTATAGCTATACACTTTAAATGTCTATAATCTTTAAAGATAATGGTACTAAATCAAAGAATATAGTGTTAAAAATGTGGAAAGAGAAAGATCTATTTAAAACCATTAGTTTAAGCCTTTATGGAAACATTGCAAAATAAGTACAGCCTTAAAAATAGGGGGCTGTGTGGACAGGTTGGGTTTAACCAGATGGCTGGAGAAGGGTTTTAGACCATCTTATCATAGGGTCTCACCTGGGAGTCTTAAGAGGGTCAGTAGAAGATGGTCGAGTCTTCCTTTCTTCTTTCATGATGAAGAATCTTATGACAGGAAAGAATCTTATAAGATCCAGTGCACGGTTTGTATATTGAATTTTACACAATGAATAGTTTCAAAGCTGAGCATGGTGGGATAAAGAGATATTCACCTCCTGGAGTTGGGATAAAAGTCTTTCTATTTTGTCTGTGTAGTCTGGACTTTGTTATGGTAACAAATGAATATCCCACCTTTTGGTGGAAATTTGACCTGTTTGCTGTTTTAAAATATTGGGAGAAGAGAAAAAGGTCTTAGTTGATATTTTGCAATTATTCAAATTATTTAAGGGGGAAGGGGATAGAGAAGAATGAAAATGTTGGGTTTAGTGGATAAAATATGATTAATTACACTTTGAAATATAATTTAATATATTTGAAATATCATTATTGTAAACTAATTTATAATAAGCATATCTTCAAATTAGAAAACAAAGTATTTCAGAGGGAAAATTTTCACCACTAATTTATTTATATGTAGTGTCAATTAGGAATTTTGAGTACCTGTGGGATTAAAGAGTTAAGACAATAATTAAAAAATTAAAATTATAAGCAATTATATCAACTGTAATTAATAAATTTAGAGAACATAGTTGGGCAATTAATCTTTTTGTTTTATTCTATGAGTTACTGAGTATTTCATCTCCTTCGGTATAAACCTGTAAGGAATTAATTTCAAAATGTGTTTATTTGTGTTTTTAATTTATTACACAAGATCAATATGGGATAAGAGAATTTTCAAAGAAATTGAGTGCCTCTAATTCAATAAAACCATAGACAAAAACAAACAAAAAAAAAAACCAAAACAGCAATCAGATGCTTTTGAAATTTAATAATATTTTGCATTTCTGTGCCCATAATCTTTCAAACTATTTAAGTTCTTATTTTTCACTGTTTTCACCTATTAATTTAAAATGTACGCTTTTGTTTATTCATTATTCTATGAACAGATCTGGAAAATTTATTATTCAAGTATTTCTACATAGATATCTTAGCTCAGAATTTTTAAACAAATAAATTTATTTAAGTTTGTCTAAAGACATTATTTCTGTCCACATTGTACTTCTTACAAAGGAAATTAACTTTCAAAGTACAGATTAAGCAAAGATAAGAAATGCTTTTATTTGTGGATGATGGAGGGGTGGCGAAGTGGGTGTGAGTATTTCACTCTCCCGCTCAGTCTTCACTTTATTTTTATTTATTTATTTATTTATTTGACAGACAGAGATCACAAGTAGGCAGAGAGGCAGGCAGAGAGAGAGGGGGAAGCAGGCTCCGTGCTGAGCAAAGAGCCCAATGTGGGGCTCCATTCCTGGACCCTGGGATCTGAAGGCAGAGGCTTTATTTAACCCACTGAGCCACCCAGGCACCCCTGAGTCTTCACTTCAATAAATCTTGAGTCCGTACCAGGAAATCCAATTCCATGCAAACCACCTGGCACTCCATTTCTAAAACCTAATAAAGTCATCCACACAATATATCATTTTAGTTTTAGAAAATTCAGACTCTGGGTGTGTTTGAAGGCTGAATATGTTGTTTCTGGAAGCCCCGCGTGGAGCCACCACCGTCAGTCCCTGGTGTGGGGGGTGCTGTGGGATCACGATGCACGCTTCAGATCTGAAAGAAACACCAGGGACGCCTGCGGTACATGCCCTCCACTTTACATTTGTGATATGATGTTGAAAATACAGTGATGTCATAACAGCCTACCGTTTTTAATGCCTAAACAATGTATCTATGTGCCATCTAGCTTCTTGAGAAGATTTTGGTATGTTTTTATTTGACATCGTATAAGTGTGTGTGTGTGTGTGTGTGTGTGTGTGTGTGAGAAAATGTCCATTATAGAAAACATATCTTTGGGGTTGTATATTTTGGTTGTTGTTTTTATTCTATTCATTCAGATCACATGTGCATGGTTGTGTGGGTCTGTTTGAGCATGTAACTAACACGGACATGGCCTTGGCGCTCTGATCAGTTCCAGTTCCAGCTGTCTCCTACACCGTGGTTATCTTCCTGTAATCTGTGCACCAACAGCAAGGCTTTCTCCTCCTGCTTACTTCTGAGGATTAGCTGGTTGATTTACAAAGCTTTGGGTTCTTTTAAAAGCATTAAAACATCGCTTTAGGTTGACTCTATTTGCCATCTTTCTGATCTTGCCTACGGATCAATTTGATGTGATGTCAGTGTGTTAACAAAAGAGAAACGTGTTTTCCTTATGACACAGTTCTAACAGAAGACATTCCTCAAACTCTAAGTAGCTAGGTGGTTGGGTTAACTTTGAAAAGACCTGGGCATTGTAGGTTTTAAGTCACTTCAAGATTATTTTGTAGATTAAAAAATTATGCATTGGATAACTATGTTTCAACGTTTAAGATGAGGCAAATTATAAGACAAGGCTGCAGCAGAAAGTCAATCAAGTGAGCGACCTAATCCACACTAATAGGTGGTAAATCTGTTATTCTATTTTTTGACTCCTTGCATTCACTGAAGATGATAACCAGAAATTGCTTCAAGCATGTCATGCAGCATCAGGTCTCTAGCACCCTCCTAAATCTCTTCTGCAATAAAGTAGATCTTTGTAGTGTTATTTGTTCACTATATTACCCCTAGATTAGTTAGCTCTTGGTAGAGTAGAAAAAGTGAATGAAGCTCCAACTATTTCAAAGAAAGATTAAATACTTGACATTTTAAGTCAAGTTTTTTTTCATATATTGTATGTAAGTACCCTCGATTGGCCATAATAGACCAACTTAGTCTAAAAGGTTTTTAAAAAATTGTTATTAGCTTTTAAAGTTACATGAACAAAAACGGCATTTTAGTCATTATCTCTATGAACTCAGAGCCTGCAAAATATGTTTTATAAAGATAAAATTTATACTCATTTAATGATAAAATTTATATTCTTTTTTATGAGATGAACATGTGAAAAGTCATTTAAACCAGATGGTGTGGATTCTTATTGAGAGATTATACTTATGAAATGCTCATGGTTTTTCAATCCTAGAAGAAAATTGATAAAACTCTTTTTTTTTTTAAAGATTTTATTTATTTATCAGAGAGAGAGAGGGAGAGAGAGCGAGCACAGGCAGACAGAATGGCAGGCAGAGTCAGAGGGAGAAGCAGGCTCCCTGCCGAGCAAGGAGCCCGATGTGGGACTCGATCCCAGGACGCTGGGATCATGACCTGAGCTGAAGGCAGCTGCTTAACCAACTGAGCCATCCAGGCGTCCCAAAATTGATAAAACTCTTGATTCGTTTTTTGTTTGTGTTAGTAAACCAATTTACTTGTGGTATATGTGCGTAAACATTTGTTAGCAGCAACAGATAAAGAAACAGTACCTGGAGCTTGATAGAAGATTAAAATCTACCCATTTGTGAGTTTAGGAGAACAATCGCCTGTTTATGAATCAAGAACCAGTTATCCAGAAAGATTCAATTAACTTTGAAGCTGATTTAGAAAGAGAGAGACAATCAGGGGTAGAGAAAGTTAAGAGAAATAAAGAAAAGAAAGAGAGAAAGGGAGAGAGTGGAAGGCGGACAGGGAAGGGGGAAAGAAAAACAGGTGGGGAGAGAGTAAGAGTTGCCGGTGCTAAGAGCAAGGATCTGGGGTCTAGACCTCCTTAGCAGCCTGGGTACCACCTTCTCGAGACCTTGACTTGGTAATTTAATATCTATGCACCTGTAAAATGGGAATATCAGTAGTTAATATTACATAGTTGAGAGATTTCTTTGCATAAATTAGGAAATGCTATGCAGATGTCATTACTAAAAGTGGTGCTGCTCTCCACGCCCGTGCTGTTGGAAGGTGTCCAGTGCTTCGGAAGGGTCACTTGTGCTGCACAACATCTTCTCACAAAGGACTGGAAGATGCCCATCTCAGGTGAACTAGAGGAAGGTCCCTGTCTTAGTTGGGCTTCCAGGTGCATAGTGTGGCAACGAAGGAAGAGCTGGGTTACAGTGACTGGGCACTACTCCACAGCCACTGTCTGCTGGGACCAACCCGCACAACCTCACAGACTGGCCTTGGCTTTTGGACAGTGCAGCACAGAGGACGTGCCAGATTTTGAGTACGTAGGTACTTCTAACCCTGTGTGAAGGTCACTCTTAGGTGAAGGGGGTTTTCAGCACTCTTGACTTAGCAACAAGTAATGACGCCCCTTCCCCATTCAAGGAACAAAAGTTTTCATCACCCTCAGCCTTTTCCTTGGGCTAATTCTCCCCTCTCGATGTCCTTGGGAGGCAAGGCCTCTTGTCCTCATTCATTCCTGTGCCCTCCAATTCACCCTTTCCCTTCCTTCTGTCATCTCTTGTCTTCCTTTGTCTCCCTCCTGACCCAGCTCAGCACCGAGCATTGGGCACGATTAGAATTCAAGAGCATAATTGGATCCTAAGCTAACGTGTCTGTATTTTTGTGATGTCACATTTTTCTGTAACATCACCATATTCCGTAACATCCACCACATCTGAAAACAATACTTGGTCATTTAATGTTTTAGAAATTTTTTTGAAAGACAAGAAAAGATGTGTTTGATATCTGCTGCCCTATACACTTTTGCTTAAGAAGAGCATATGGCCATATTGCATATGATCTAGTAGCCACACAGTAATTTCCCAAGGTAAATATTAGAGACACATTAAAATATTAGAATTCCATACATTATCTTGGAGTGCATAGGATCCCCCTCTTCCAATATCAATACATAATTTTAAAGAGCTGTCAGTAAAAATAAATGGCATCTATAGATCAGAATGTCTCCAACTGTATCTATTTTAATTATGTCAGTATTCATTAGAATAAAAAAGTTCCCTTGACAATGTTGTTTATTTTGGCAATAACAAAAACGCTGTCATATCAGAAAGATGAGAGTTGTTTTATATACTGAAGAATAGCTCCAACACATTTCTTAAAAATTTTCTAGTTGCCAAGCTGAGAATTTATATGATTCTTTTATGTCCTGATTAAAATACATATGAAGGAGGGGCACCTGGGTGGCTCAGTGGGTTAAAGACTCTGTCTTCAACTCAGGTCGTGATCCCAGGGTCCTGGGATCGAGTCCCGCATTGGGCTCTCTGCTCAGTGGGGAGCCTGCTTTCCTCTCTCTCTCTGACTGCCTCTCTGCCTGCTTGTGATCTCTGTCAAATAAATAAATAAAACCTTTAAAAACAATAAAATAAAATACATATGAAGGAGTAGGGAACAAATCAAGACTTTGGAATTTATCCTCAGTGAAGAATTTATATAGAAGTAAATTCTCCTGTTAGATAAAGAGTGACCTTGCCTGCAAAACAAACAAAATTATTGTTGGCTTTGTTCTTTCGTTACTGCGTACCAAGGAATGCATTTGATGAAATTGTTTTAAAAATTATTCGGAAGCCTAAAAGAAGTTTAATGCCTTGAGGCAATTTTTATTTGCTTCTGTCATGCACCTCTTGGGCAAACCAGCAGCGTGTGGTCATCTAACCCCAATTTCAGGGACCGAGATCTGAGTTCAGAAGGACGGCTCGTTCATCCCTATTTCTGAGATACAGTTTTCCAGAGCCCCCACTTAAGTCACAGACTGTTCAGCAGAGCCCCATTTTGCAAGGATCCGAACATCAACTTTTATCCTCCTGATACATACAACAAGAGACTCAGACATGCCGCTCACACTCATCTGGTGTCAGCCACCTATTTTAAGAATTGAAGAGCGGTTCTCTTTGGAGCTCCATCTCCTGCCGGATCTTGGTTCAGTGCTAGTGATGTTTACACTTTGCTTCCGATGCTTAGCAGGAGGGATGTTCTGCATTTTCTCGTTCACTCTCCTTGAGACAAATGTTCCACATATTCTATTGTTTAAATAATTTTTTTAGCTCCTAGGAAGAATACATTTTTCTTGGCACTTGAAAACTTGTGAACAGGGTCTGGCCAGTCAAGGTTACCCACATCAGATCAGCCAAGGAAATGAAACTAGTGTTGAACTTTTTATTCATTACACTTGCCCAGTAAGCATCCGGTAATCGTGACAGAAAAACGAGAGCAATGTTAAAATATGAGAAGAAACAATCAGTCCAGAGAGTTTCAAGACGAGATGGATATAATCATTGGGAGAAAACATTCATTTGTTCCTTCACGTGTTCATCTACTCAGCACACAATTATTGAGTGAGTCCTCTATGCCCCATTAGGCATGAAGCCCGGCGTTGGGATTTAGCACAGAGCAAGAGCGGTATTACCTTTTAGATGGTCTAAAATCTGGCATGTGGTGAAATCTGTATTTCATTTTGATGAGTAGTAAAGAGTTCTCTGTGAAGGAGTTTCAACTTTTACATATAAATAGGCCTTAGAGATACCTTAGTCAAATTTCGTCTCTTACTGAAAAAGAAAAAGGTACAGAGTGAGTTCCGTTCATTTGCCCAGGGTCCCACAGGTTGTTAGCAGATGAATTTAGAATAAAATTCTTTCTTCCAACTCTCAAAGCGGTTCTTTTGTTATATCACAATAGCTTCTTTAGTCAACTGAGTACATTGGACCATCTTTACAATCACTTTGGAGACATTGGAAATAATGATGCAGACTCTGAATTCATAGGTAAAAGCATTGAAATGGCATTTTTGTTCCTATAACTTCAAAAAGTAGTCATAATTAAAAAAAAACTTTTAGACTAAGTTGGTCCATTATGGTCAATCCAGTGTACTTATATACAATTAAACTTGAAAATCATTGTATCAAGCATGAATGAGTACTTGAAGCACAATATATATTAAATATTATCTACAAATCTGTAACTTTTCAAAAGTTTTTTGCATCTTTCTGTATTATTCTTATTATTTTAGGGAACATAAAACGTTAGTTTTACATTTGTTTCCATAATGAACTAGCAATTTATGATGTTTAAGGAAAATAAAATAATTACCATAAACATTACAGGCAATTGAAACATCCTATGTGTGTGTGTGATGTTACTTATAAAGTTATAACATTTTTCTCAATCTTTGATAAATCACTAAGCTCTACTAGTGTATTCCCAGCTAAATTCTTATTGGGTTTTACTTTTCTACTAAAGTAAATTTTTTAAAATTTCATTATGAATATTTTACAGTATTTAAATGAAATAAAATAGAAGGACATTATCTATAATATCAAGAGCCATCTTTTTAATTTTAATAATACTTGCAAAAGATTGGTAGGTCAATTGCACTTTTAACCCGTTTGCCAATCCTTGCTTGCCGGGAAGAAAGCCCTGGTATTTTTGTTGAAATTAAACTACTCATATAATCAGAGAAGAAAAAAAAAAAATGAAGTCTTACAATGACAAGAAGAGAAATGCTAAATTGTTGAAATGGTAATAACTCTAGCTATTCAGCGGTTGAATTATCTCCCTAGTACATATTTAAGTGAGAAGTTGTAATGATGTGTGTCTTTTATTTCATAAAAAGGCTCACAGTTTGCTAAAATACAGAAAATATAATGGCCTATCCTCATTTCTATCAAGAGAATGTGGAAGTTGTGATGTTTGGCCTGCATTTATATTCCAAGCCATGTATCTAAAAAAGTAAGGGTCCAAAATTAGCTGGGAGAATTGAAAACAGCCTAAATTTAACTGGCTTTTGTGCCTGGGTGATAACTGCTAAGGACATTTTAAAGAGTGAGAGAGGTAAATGTTCTTTGTACCGCAATCCCTAGCGAAATCTGAAAAAAAGAAGTGCAGTTCTTATTGTAATAAATAAAATGAAAGCAAGTTCTATGCTTCCTAGAATACAATATACACAGAGCAAAATGAAATAAATAGAAACTAGGATTTTAGCTCAAAATACAAAATTTATGTGAGTAGATATAACAAATTATTTATACTTTTACTTTGTATACATCAACAAGTAATTCATTTTTTGCTCATATCTTCATGACCTTCACTTATTTTGGAAAAAAATATTGTGTCTTTCTAGTGATTTTATTACTGAAACAATAAAGGAGAATATTACAGTGTCATCGTGCTTGATGAAAGGAATCGTGAACTATGCATTATTGAGAATTCTATTTTCTAAGCCTCTCCCCAGCCACTCGAGACTTCTAGCATCTTCATTTTCTTCTGTTTGTTCTCTTTTGGCATATCCAGGAACCTGTGAGCAATTCTTAGAGAAACTTTTTTTTTTTTTCCTGCACACACATCAAAGTGGCAACATTTTAATGATCCCTAAGCTAGAGAAAGCTAGATAGTTTCTTCTGCCTTTGTAAAACTATAAAAACAGCACAGGAGATATTTTCTTTCTTTTCCTAATTGCCTTCCCAAGTTCCCAAGGTAAGCAAAAGAAATTAATTCTCAAAAAATGAGAATTGTCAAGGGTTGTTTGGTATGGTACAGATATTTTCACTTTCTAAAATGTATTTAGAAAAGTATTAGACCACAGATAGCTTCAAGTAACAAGAAGTAGAGCGACGAAAAATTTAAAAATGTATTAATTTATGTGGAGGTTAGTAGGGTAGAGTAGAAAACGTACAAGGATTTTACTGAAGGATTGGGTTTTAGTTTTGGGGGTGTTGCTTATCTTCTTTGAAAATGGAGCATTGTAAGCTCATTAAGCTAGTTTATGTAAAGGTTCTGCCAGTTTCCTTTGGGGATTTTCTGATAAAGCAACATCATTCTGACTTATTTTCTTCCTTAAGTGTCTATTAATATCTTGTCACTAAAAAAGGGTGTGTGGGTATGTGTTTTTGAGCAGAGGGAAGTATAATCAGGAGAAGAGATAACATCGTTTCCATTTCAGGAGAAGGAATAACATATTTTCCATTAACATTTTATCCTAGGCTTTAAATTATTTTCTAGCTGTGAAGAGATAGAAGAATCCAGGAAAAGAAAATAGATATTGGAGTTTTCAGTTTGAATTTCAGGTGTAGCACGGAATATGTAGCTAATCTAGGACAACTTAGATTCTCTAAAATTCACTCTTCTTAACTAGGTACCATATACAGAGCCTAGCATAGTGCCTGGTGAATAGATAGATGCTTCTCTCCAGAGGATAATCACTACTATTAATAACAAATGCAGACTGTTAATAAGTGCGTTAGTTATATTTTGGCCCAATAATGCTGCATAACAAACAACAAAACATAAGGGTTTCAAACAACCATGAGTCTGGGGTTCTGTTGACCTGGGTAAGCCTCTTTGGTCTTCTTATTGTCTATGACCGACTGGTAGGTTCAATGGGACCAACCAGTTAGAATAGTCTTATGTGGGAAGACTTAGCTTTCCTTCCACAGCATTTCTTATGAGCACACTGGTCCTCTCTTGTTCTCACGGGAGAGGGCTGAATTCTAAGAATTGAGATAATGTGCATAAGGCCTTGTGGACCCAAGTCATAGATGATTGCAAAGTTATTTCCATCCCATTCTTTTGGTCAAAGGAAGACAGAGATCTTTCCGTTTAAATGGTGGGAAAACATGGATACCACCTATGATTGTGAGAAGTTGCAAATCATAGTGAAAGGGCAGATACAAAGAAACCATTAATTTGGGTCATCGATGCAGTCTTTCACTGTTTGTTATAGTCTACCAGTGTTTTACTGGAAGGTAGACACTTTTTAATAAGGATACTGAGAATAAACTGGTTTCTGTTTACAAATATACTCTATCACAAGATATTACTCTAAAATAGATGAAACAGGATGATAAAGAGAATAAAATAATGAAAATATAATTCTTTGTGAGATAAAATAAACTTTCACAGATAATTTATAATGTTGAAATCATAATCTAATAGTCTTTATAAGTAACATCAACATGGACAGTATAAAAACAACTTTAAATTAGAATTACTTACTTGTTTCTTTCAACAATCTATTTGTTCTTCTGCTTCAATTTCAGAAGACAAACATTCATGAGTGGCTGTGATTTAGCTTTCTTTTCTTTTCTTTCTTTCTTTATGTGTTTGAGAGAGAGAAAAAAACAAACAAACAAACAAACAAAAACCATAAGCAGGGAGAGCAGCAGGACAGGGAGAGAGAGAATCTCGGGCAGAATGCACTGAGCATGAAGCCCAACACTGAACTCAATCCCATGACCCTGAGATCATGATCTGAGCTGAAACGAAGAGTCCAACTGTATTCCTGTACCAGTACCCCTGATTTAGCTTTCTTAAATTACTTATCACCCAGCTTTTCTTGTTCTACCACAGTTGTTTAGTTCTATTATTCCAATAGACACTAGAGTACATTGAAGAAACAGGGAAGATTATCACAAGAGTTCCACAACTTTAAGACCTATTTTTGAACAGATCGATCTATCTATCTATCTATCTATCTATCTATCTACCTACCTAACATCTATCTATATCTTCTGCAAATACTGGAAAGGCTGGAGAAAGAGTGACAGCTGGCCTTGGAGAGTGAGAGGTCCTAAAACTGTCAAATGAGAAGGTGGTGATGCAAAGGTATCAATGGAATCCTGAATAAAGACTGCTGGTGGGAAGTGTGTGGATGGTTGTCAGGCCAATCTCTGTGGTTCTACACCCAAGAGTGGTCTGCTGTCATTGTTGGTGAGCATGGGTGAGACTCAGGAGTATGAAATAGGAATGATATGGAGGAAAGCAAGCACAAGCCAGAAACTACTGGCCAATTTGCATCTGCCATCACCCTCAACTTCAGTGGCATTTAGATAGTGACAGTCATAGTTTTACATTCTCATTCTAAATCTCATGCAAATCCTCTTTTAACCAATCCCAACCTAGAATCTTACAGGGTTAGGGATTCTGGGAACCATAATACCTGATAAACCAAGCCCACTCAGCATCTTAGTCTCCATTCACAATTCCTTTAATTGTATTTTTAAAAAATTTTGAAAATAAATGTATAACATCATACATTAAAATTGATTTGTTTTGGTGTACAGCATAGGAGTTTTACCACAGGTACAGATTTGTGTAGCTACCACTGATTAGGAAACAGGATATTGTTAGGTCTCCAGAAAACTTCTTCACAGTTACACAACCCCCTAACCACTTACACACCCAACCACGAGCCTCTGGCAAACACTAGAAACCCATGGACTGGATTCTTTCACTCAGCATAATGCCTTGAGATCCATCCGATTTAGTCTATCAATAGTTGGTCCATTTTGTTGCTGATTCATATTCCATTGTGTATCCATGTACCAGTTGAATAATATTTGGTAGTTTTCAAATAGGGGCCACGATGAATAGACCTACTACATACATTTAGGTGTAAGAATTTTTTGAATGTAACTTTATTTCTCTAGGGTAAATACCTAGAAGTGGGTTGTCATACCTGTATGGTAAGTGTATATAGAATATTACAAGAAATTGATAGTGCTTTCCAAAAAGGTTGTACCATCTTGGATTTCCATGAGTGTTGTGTGAGGTTTTCATTTGCTCAACAGCCTCACCATCTTTATGTTACAAGAATTTTCATTTTAGCCGTTCTAATTAGTGTGTCATGACATCCAATGAAGTTTTAATTTGTAGTTCCCTAAATGACATTGTCCATCTTCATGTAATTATTTGTCATCTATATATCCTATTTGACTAAGTTGTCTCTTCAAATATTTTGTCCATTTTTACTTGGATTGTTTGTTTCCTTTTATTTGAATTTTGAGTGCTCTTTGCATATTATGGATACAAATCCTTTAGAGATATATGATTTGCAAACATTTATCCAACTCTAAATTTTTTCTTTTCTTTTTGTTGACAGTGTCTTTTGCAGAGAAGTAAAAAATCTTGATGAAATTCAGTTTCTCAATTTTTCTCTGTATGGATTACGCTCTTAGGGTCAGGTCTAAGAATTTTTTGCCCAATCAGGCCAGGAAGATTTTCTCCTATATTATATTGTCTTCTTCAAGTTTTATAGTTTTAGGTTTTTACATTTGGATCTATGACCTGATTTGAGATATATATACATAGTTTTACAGAATGTAAGTTTGTGTAGGTTGTGTAGAGATTCTTTTTTGCACACGGCTAGCAGTCAAGTCGTTCCAACTCTTGTGTTGAAAATACCATGGTTTCTGGTGAGCAATCTGTATTATTCAAATATACGCACATTACTCTGAATTTTTCATATTGCATATTCTCTTAAAATATTGAACAATGGGAAAAATATCAACTTATATTTTGTCTTAATATATTCCTTTTTTGACATTCTTTTTTATTGGGACAGATCCAGTTGTCTGACCTATCTCATATCTCTCTGTTTGAAGAACTTCTTTTAACCTATCTTGTAAGGCACATCTGTTGTTAATAAATTCCTTCAGCTTGTTTTTATCTGATGAAGATTTTATTTTTCCTGAAGAATATTTTCTCTAGTTATAAAATATGTTGTCAGGTTTTTTTCTCAACACTTAAAAGATTTCAGTCTAGCATCTTCTTCCTTTGATTTCGAATAAGAAGTCTGTTGTATTTTTTGTTCTTGTTCATCTTAAGTTAAGGTCCTCCTCACCCCCACATCTCTGGCTGATCTACATATCTTTGTTTTCTGTGGTTTGAATATAATATACCTGGATGAGGTATTTTTTTGTTTGTTTATTTGTTTTGTTTTTATGTTCTATTCTATATGGTCTATGTTACTTGGATCTGTGGTCTGTTGGCTATAAAAAATTGTCAAATTTTTGATAGCTATCTCTTTCTTAAAAATTAAAAAAAAAAATTTTTTTTAATAAAAATACAGTGTATTATTAGCTCCAGGAGTACAGGTCTGTGAATCACTTTCACAGCACTTCACAGCACTCACGATAGCACATACTCTCCCCAATGTCCATAACTCCACCACCCTCTCCCTACACCTCTCCCCTCAGCCCCCCTCAGTTTGTTTTGTGACATTAAGAGTCTCTTTCGATTTGTCTCCCTCCTGATCCCATCCTGTTTCATTTATGCCTTTCCTACCCCTCAAACGCAGCCCCCCATAGCTATCTCTTTAAATAGTTCTCTTGCTCTAATCTCTTTCTTCTCCTTCAAGGATTATGAAGATGCAAATGTTACTTTGCTTACTATCCGCCAGTTCTTGGGTATTTTATTCTATGTGTTTACCTTTTTATTTTTTCCCTTGCATTTCAGTGTGAATAATTTCCATCGGCCAATCTTAAGTTTCACTGATTCTTTCCTTGACTACCTTGAGTCTACACATGAGCTTGTTGAAGGTATTTTTAATTTTTGCCACTGTTTTTGGGGCCCACCATTTCCCTTTGATTATTTCTGATGGTTTGGATTTTTCTGATGATATTTCTCATCTAGTCTTGCAAGTTGTTTCCTTTTAATTATTTTAAATTTCGTATCTGATAATTTCAATGCCTGTGTCATATCTGAGTATGGTTTTGGCCATTACTTTGTCTCCTAATATTGTACAGGTCTTGTCTTTTAGCATGCTGGTAAATTCTTTAAAAGCTAAGTATGCAGCACAGGGAAGCAGATACCTTAGTAGATAAGACTTTACTGTGGGAGTTTCTGTTAATCTACCCAGCTCTGGAGCTGTGTTTGAAGTCTTTTGTTAATATGGGAACCACAGCCTTCAAACTCCCCTTGTGACATTATTTCTAATCTCCTTCTGGCTTTGGGGTTTCTGTTTTCTCAAAGAAAGTCTACCTCTTTCATCTGTTTCTACCTGTTTCATACTGTTATTAGTGGAGACTTACTATCATGGTGATAGGATCGGGGAAGGGTATTTCAAATCTTTCACGTTTTAGTCTTTGGAACACAGGGTAGGTTTGTGTCATGGGAGTGTCACTTTCCCAAGTTTTTTTTGTTTTTCTTCAGAGCTAAAGATTTTTATCTCTGCTTCCCTAATCCCATTCCTGGGAATACCTCCTGTAGTCCTAGTCCATGCCCTTTAGGCTGTCTTTCCTGCAGATTATGGCTTTTTTGTGTCTTTCAGTGAGACTAAGAGGCTGTAGCTGTGCTGAGTTTCTTCCTTCAGCTGTAATGGAATCTTTATCACTGGGATCTGTTGATTTTCTTTCCCTCATAGATTGAGATTCTGTTCTGTAAGGAAAAGGGTTTCTGTGTATTTTACCCCTCCTCTCGGTGAACGACGGGCGATTTCTGCACCATGGACAACAGGCACCTTCTTCTGCAGATCCATGTGCTCAGAGGAATTGGCAGTTCCTACCAGAAAGATGCAAGTGCGGTCACGTCCTCTGGAACGTTGTCTCCAGTTGCTTCTCATTCTCATGATAGCCCATATTCAACCCTCAGAAATTTGTCTTAATTTCTAGCTCAGTCTTCCCATTGGCTTATATGGAGTCCAATGGCTTCTGCTCCAAAAAGCAAATTTGTTGGATCTGGTATCTCCCTGGAGTTGCCTAGGGGATAGTGGATTGTTCTGAGACCTCAAGGTTCATGACAAGGTCACTGATTTTCCGTTTGTCCATCTTTTTCTTATTATTATGGTAAGAATGATTTCTTCCTGCTTCTCTATATCTGAGCTGAAACTGGAAGTCTGAAAGGTATTTTTGTTTCTTAATTTATAATCTCACTTTCCAGGTAACTTGATATATTATTTTCCTGATTCATAAAATAGACATGACCCATACAGTTTAGGGAAAAACAAAAAGTAGATTAAAGAAATTAATTAACTCTAGTTTACAAAAAATCACATATATATTAAAGGTCTTAGATAATTTATGTGTGTGTGTTTTTCTTTTTTTGCCTTTCAAATAGGAATAGAATATTTTGGAGTCTTAAAAAATTCAAATAATAGAAGATAGATATGAATCTTTACAGACATGAATTCTTTAAAAAGTCCTAAAGCATAAATTACGGCTAAGTTGAGAATTCTTGAAGAAAAAATTAGATTGTTGATTACAACACAGACAACCTTACTTATTTTTTTTTTAGCAGTAATAAGCATTTTTCTAAGCAATATTTTCGTTAGAAGCTTTCACAATTTCTCAAAAGCCATTGACAACTCCTTAATTTTAACTGTATTATTTTGTGTTGATTATCATCAAATTCTTCATGATTCTAGAAACTACTATATTTTGTTCACATAGATTTAGATTTTCCAGCCAGTCATTTAGAAATGACTCTAGAGTCATTTCTAGAGTGGATTTTCCCACAACAAAACTTTTTGCGGAGATTTATAAATTCAAATGGTGAACTCTTAACCTCTTTAATTTTATTTATATAATTTAGTCCTGTCAATAATGTACCCCTGCAAAAAGACAGATTACTTTAATAAAAAGAACACATCACATGCACTCACAAATGAATCTTATTAGAGAAGGAAATGTAATACTTTTCTGTGAGGAAAAAATAGTATTTAATTTCTTTAAAGTCAAGTAGAGTAAAATAGTGCTGAAAAGCCAAGTCTACTGGGTCATAAATGGCTTGGCAACTCTGTTTTGGGTGATATTATGGGCCAAACTGTGTCTCCTTCAATTCATATGTTGGAGTACTAATCCTTAATACCTCACAATGTGAGTGTATTTGGAGTTCAAACCTTTAAAAATGTAACTAAGGTGATATGAAGTCATTACGGTGGGCCTTAATCCATTAGGACTTGTCTCCTTGTAAGAAGAGATTAGCACACACACACACATACAGTGAAATGATCATCTGAAGACAAAAGGAAAAGATAGCCATCTACAAGTCATGGAGAGATCCCCCAGAATAAACCAACTCTCCCCACACTTTGATCCTAGACTTCTAACATCCCAGAACTGAGAGAAAATAAATTCTATTGTTTAACCCACCTGTCTGTGGTAATTTGCTATGGCTCCTTTAGTAACTAATATAGATAATTACAGATAGCTAGTTTTGGATTACAACACAGAATATGAATGAGGTCCATCTAAGCCCACTGGAAACAATCATCAGCGCCATTAATTTCACAAAGATAATTCAGAACAAACCAAAGAATAGGAACAGTGAAGTGGTCTTATAAATGAAGAAAGGAAATCTGAATGAATCATGGGACACTACCTCAAAAACTAATGATGTCCTCTATGGTGAGTAATATAATATTTAAAAAAAAAGAAACTAAGAAATTTATAATCTTTTGTTGAATGAACTTCTAAAGCAATCATCCTTTTTTTTTTTTTCACTTTCACAATTTGTAAATTCTAGGTGTTGACATTAGGATACTAAGTGTTGTATCATTTCACTGGAATCCAGATACGGTCCCCAGATTCCTTCTGAACACAGCGTTCCTGGCTGCCAGTAGCTATTGGTGAGATCCCTTTAATTTAATCACTAAGGAAATGATTATTTGAAGATTATGATGTGCCAGACACTGCTATAGGCACAAGGGAAGGAGCAGGTGGAAATGAAGGAGTCAAGCAGCTGGCCTGAGATCTATTTATTTCTCTTTGCCATGAGGATGCTCTGAGAGAAGACAGCTGGCATTCTAATGTCATTATCAACAGGCTGATAATTAGTCTTCTGGTTAATAGACAACAGTATTTGCTAGGAGGAGCATCTTTATGTAAAAACATTTTTGGTAACTTGTTTCTGGTTTAGCACTGCTATAACAAACACATGGAACTGTTGAGCACGGATCCCTGAGAAATTTCCTGTAAGTTCCAAGTATGTAGGTGTAGAATGGAGGTGTTTTCATTTTTGTTTTATTAACATAGAATGTATTATGTCTTTCAGGGGTCCAGGTCTGTGATTCATCAGTCTTACACTCACCACAGCACACACCCTCCCCACAGTCCACCCGCCAGTCACCCCCTCCCTCGCACCCCCCTCCCGTCCAGCAACCCTCAGTTTGTCTCCTGAGATTGAGTCTCTTATGGTTTGTCTCCCTCTGGTTTCATCTTGTTTCATTTTCCCCTCCCTTCCTCTATGATCCTCTGTCTTGTTTCTCAAATTCTTCATATCAGTGAGATCATATGATACTTGTCTTTCTCTGATTGATTTATTTCACTAAGCATAATACCCTCTAGTTCCATCCATGTCTTCGCAATGGCAAGATTTCATTTCTTTTGATGGCTGCATTACATATATATATATATATATATATATCACATCTTTTTTATCCATTCATCTCTTGGGGGACATCTAGGTTCTTTCCATAGTTTGACTATTGTGGACATTTTTGCTGTAAACATTTGGGTGCACGTGCCCCTTCAGATCACTACATTTGTATCTTTAGGATAAATACCCAGTAGTGCGATTGCTGGGTCATAGGATAGCTCTATTTTCAACTTTTGGAGGAACATCCATGCTGTTTTCCAGAGTGGCTGCACCAGCTTGCATTCCCACCAACAGTGTAGGAGGGTCCCTAAAATGGAGGGGTTTTTAAACCTAAAATGCTGCCTGAGGTATAAGGAGACTGTGCCCTAAGAGAGAATACAAGTCCAGCAGAAAAAAATATTCCGGAGAGTCACATTCTATGACTTTCTATATGTCGGACTTCTCTAGACTTTGCTTGTGTTTCTTGATTCTTGTGTCTTTGAAATGTGAGTATGTCTTGATTCCACATACAGCCTCCAATTAGTTAATCTGATTTGAAGGACCTCTGCATTGTGTTATCTCAGTGGTGTACAAAACAATAATCCTTCCCTTGAAGAAGTGTGAGCTCCGGTGGGTGGTGATGAAGCAAATCAGTCATTCCTGAATAACACTGTGGTGTTAATGAATATGTGACCTTTCCAGCCATGCTTCTGAAATTTATAACTATTCAAGTTGGTTTTTAAAGTATAAATCTGCAAATCTGAATGCAGTCTTCTGAGCTATTATTATAATTTCAGTTCCTCAATCTCTCATCTGAAAACCTTGGGGCAAGCTGTTACTTAGAACTCAGATATTTTTCAGATTGTAGGAAGGGGATATGAGGCAGGTACTCTAAATTTTATAACAAGCAGGAGAGTTCAAGGTAAAACTCCATACTTAAAATTTTTAATGTCCCTTAAATAAAACATGGATATATGCAAAAACTATCACACAGTTTATATATGTTGCTTCTTGTCACTTCAGACTATGCCCCAAAATGAGATAAAAGTGCCTATTTTCCAAGGATTTTGATGTACATCATTATAAGTAAGAAGTGGTACAAAGGCATTATCCTTATTATTAATTCTCTATATTTTTAAATAAATAATTTTTAACAGGTTTTTGACTTTTTGTTTTAAATGAAAGGGATTGATTTTCCTGCCTGCCACGGAGCTGTTGTGCAGGGATTCCTTGTACTGTCTTCCACGTTAATTAAGTCCATTGATTCTGGGAGTCCATGGGTTCTTCTATTTTTCTTTATTTTCAGGTTCATGGAAATACATGCAAGAGCAAATTCATTTTCAAAATGGGTTTGTGGAAGTAAGGGTAGACGCTCTGGCAGGATCAAAACATGTTTAATTTTTATCGACCTAAATCGTAATTTGAGTTAAAAAAAAGTCTGGATTCAAAATGACTTTTGCTCAGAGCTGTGAAGAGATCGCTTTATTGAGCTTTGAACCCAGTGTTGCTGATGGGTTCAGTGCTGACAATCTAGTTTTTATTTCTTTGCCAATAACTTAATTCTTCTTTTGAAAGCTCTTAGTATCTCCTTTTTCACTTCTACTCTTTGAAATTTGAACATGGTATTCCTGGGTGATAGCCCTTTTTATTTCTACTGTTTGTTATCTGGCAAGTCCTTTAATTATAAATACTTTTATCTAGTTTTTAAGCTTTGGGAATTTTTTTTCATGAATTCTTTGATTCCATTCTTTATGCATTCTGTTCCCTCTTTCTAATAAAGAGATTTTGTCATCCTGATTTTATCTCATGTCTTTCTTTACATTTTAAACATTATTTTCATTCTTGTCTTTTGTTTTGCTCTGCATTATGGAAGATTCTTTTCACTTTAACATTTTTGTGTATCATAAAACTTTCAAGGTTTTTAAAATATTTGCCCTTCTTTTCAAGTGACTTATTTATTATGGTCCTGTTATTTTTTAAGAATACTTATTGAGAGTTTAAGTGCCAAGTATTTTTTTTAATGTAGCTGACATAAAACATTGTATAAGATGAAGGTGCACAAAGTATTGATTTGAAACATTTATTTATTGCAATGTGATTACCCCATAGTGCTAACACATCTATCATTTCACATAATTATAATTTCTTTCTTGTGGTGAAAACATTTAATATCTAGTGTCTGAGCAACTTTGATGTGTATATGACAGTATTATTAAGTGTAATCAAAGTGTTGTTCATCAGATTCCCAGAACTTATTCATCTTCTAACTTTAAGTTTATACATTTTGACCAACATCTCCCCAATTCCTCCACCACAGCCCACCCCCCAGCATCTGCTACCATTCTATTCTTTGCTTCTAAGTGTTCAGCTATTTTAGAATTCACATATAAGTGACATCATACAGTATTTGCCTTTCTTTGTTTGACTCATCTCATTTAGCATAACACCCTCAAGGTCCATTCATATTTTTGCAAATGGCAGGTTTTCCTTTCCTTTTTTTTTTTCTTTTAATCTTCTTAGCTGAATAATGTTAGTGTGTGTGTGTGTGTGTGTGCGCGCGCGCGCGCGTGCACGCGTGTGTGTGTATCATAGCTTCTATTATTTCTTTTTACAGATTTTATTTATTTATTTGACAGACAGAGATCACAAGCAGGCAGAGAGGCAGGCAGAGAGAGAGGTGGAAGCAGGATCCCCGCTAAGCAGAGCACCAGATGTGGGGCTCCATCCCAGGATCCTGAGATCATGACTTGAGTCGAAGGCAGAGGCTTTAACCCACTGAGCTACCCAGGTGCCCCTTTAAACTGTTATTTTTAAGCATATGATATCTTTTCATATATCTCTGTGAATATAAACTAAACTATTTTGAAAGTTTGTGTCTGTTCCCTTAATTATGGTTTTCTTCAGTATTGATGGTGTTATTAATCTTGATTTTCTTTTTCTTTTATGCAGATTTTTATTACAATGTTTTATGATTGTTATTCTTATTCAGGGGAAATGAGTGCAGTATCTGCTACCAGGTGTCTCTTGCAATGCTTAGATCCTCATGTACCAACCATACTATTTGTCAGATCCCGCCGAGATTCTTCAAGTGATGACTGGTCACCCTTCATACCTGAGTGAAACTAGAAAAATTTACTATAAGAACCAGGGAACAGGCCCCAGTCCTCCATGCTGCTGTTGTTCCTGAAGCCACAAATGCTATTTATCTTCTCCTTTCTCTAATGCCCATCTTAGAGACCTACTTTGCCTGGTGGGATTAACCCCACTTCCTCCGAGTTCCCTTTACGTTGTCCTTGTCAGTTTGCTGTTGCAGTTCCTCATTGACAGTTATTATCAGCAACGCAAAATCCAAGAAATGCTCTGGTTCCACACACACTCCTCCTTGGCCTCATTGCCAGCAGCACTTCTATCACCTGATGATAATCATAGTCTGTTACCCCTGTAAGGACAGGCAGTCCTTTCTTTGCGTGGTTTACGTGCATGAGGAACCAAAAATTAGCAGGCAGTAATTGTAACATTAAAATGAGAAGAATCATTGCTGACTCTCCTTGTGGAAGCTTTTCTCACCCAGGGACAGAATTTCCTAAGACCCTAAAATTGTAGGGACTGGAAATGCAATCTCCCCTAGGAGTCATTGGAATTAGTAGTGAGAGAAAGCATTTGTACTTTGAAACCTTGGTTCGCACACTCATATATTCTACCTATGGGGACATAGCATTACATAATTGCCATTGGAAAAGTATATACCATTATTCAAAAGACAGCACCATAATCCTTAGAATACTCTCTCAAGCTGGCTTCTTAACTAAGCTTTTAAAAGACTCTTAAAATGCTTTGTAAGAATGGCAGCTTATGGATAATGCAAAGGATTGGAATATTTCAGTGCATGAAATAGATATGACTTCAGCTCTCTGATCTTAATCATTTTGGGTAAGATGAGCCAAACAACATCCATGTTGTTGGCCTATCTATCTCATCTTAGGCATATCATGGTTTATTATCTCCCAAAGCAACTCCTTGAGAGTAGGACTTTGCATGGTTTTCACAGAAGACAGGGCTGATACCTACCAGCCAAGTGCAGGGGATGGTTTCAGAAGTTAGGGGCTTTGAGGTTTCAAACATATCTGGGGTTAAAACACCCCCAATAGGATGCTCGTGCTCCAGGGCTCTAGGGCCCACTACTTTCTTGTGAAATCATAATTTTAGTGTAGGAGAGTATTATGTTTCTATTGCTGCAAAGACACTAGGGATTTATTAGCTTAACATAATATCCATTTGTTAACTCTGTAGTTCTGAAATGTGGGCATGTCTTGGCAGCATTCTCTGCTCAGGTTCTAACATGGTTAAAATCAAGGTGCTGACTAGGCTGTGTTATCATCTGAAGATCAGCTTCTTCTTTCAAGTTCATGTGGTTGTGGCAGAATTCAGTTCTTTGCCATTGTAACCCTGAGATACTGCTTTATTTGTGGGTAGAGCTGATGGAAGAACTCAGCTCAGAGAAGCTGTCCACATTCCTTGCCATGTGGACATCTACCTTCAAAGACAGCAACGAAAAACTGTCCTTGTCTTGAATATGTCTTACAGTTTAAATCTCTTTTGCCAGGAAAAATTCAGTCTAAAGGTGATCACCTGATTAGATCAGGCTCACCAAGAGTAATTTCCTTTTTCAAGTCAATTTATTTAGAACATTAAACACGTCTGCAGATTAGATTAGTGTTTGAATACCGGAAGAGGCTGTGTGCACACCAGGAATGGGAATCTTGAGAGCCATCTCAAAATTCTGTCTACCACAAGGAAATTAGATAGGGCTATGAATTTAGCTTTCTTTATAATTTATTTCCCTTCAAATGCAGTCTTGGAATTGATTTCTACCTCAGTCACCCTTCTAGATATGAGATGGGTCTTCTTTAATACTGTCCATAGGAACGGTGCTGTGTTGAATACTTTCTCAAAATTCATGTCAACCTGGAATTTCAAGAATGTGACCTAACTTGGAAAAATGGTCTTTGTGGATATAATTAGTTAAGATAAAGTCATTCTGGATTAAAGTGAGTCCTAATCCAATGACCTGTATCCTTATATGAAGAGAAAACCAAAATTCTCTTCCAGAGAAACTAGGAAGATCTTTCTCTCTCCAATTTTAAAAGACAGTATGGCCCTAATGACACCTTGATTTCAGACTTAAAGCATCTAGAATGGCAGAAGAATTATTTTCTATTGTTTTAAGCCCTCCAGTTTGTGATACTTTGGAACTAATGCTTAGAAAAGTAATACAGAAGTTTACTGGCTTTTGTACCATGGCCTGAGTTCATACTTGGACTAACACAATGATTTTCTTCCATTAGCACTTCACAGGCACTTAGAAGCAACAAATCTAAATGACAGATGTATAATTACATTGTCTTCATGGAGAAACTGCCTACCCTCTTATTCTTGTTCTAATTGCATGCTACAGGAAATCAGGGGATATCACCACCCTCTGGTGACCCAGGGAAGAGCTGATGTTTGTTTCAGCCTGGGTCCAAAGACAGTCTGGAGGCATAATTCCTTCCTCCTCTGGGGACCTCGGTCTTTTTCTCTAAGGGCCTCCAACTGAGCGGGTAAGGCCCACCCACTTTGTGGGAGGTAATCTGCTTTAACCAAAATCTACTGATTTGAGTGTTGATTTTATCTAAAAAATACCTCCATAGAGACATCTAGAATGGTGTATGATCAATACCTGGGTACCAGAGCATAGACAAGTTTGCACATCAAATTAACCATCACAATCTCCAATAGAACTCTTTTTGCATACATGTATCTTTCTGGATACCAACAATGTTACTGAAATAATAATAACAAGTGTAAATATTGTACTCTGGTCAGACTTAATGATCACTTTATTAAAAGTTTAAAATAAGATTTTCAACATTCCTTTTTAACTTCTAAGCTGTATGTTTTGAATCAGGAAATCAATAAAAGTAAGATATTATGAACCTTGGAAAAGCTCTCAGGGCTATTTATTCTAGTCTTCATTTCACAGAGGAGGAAACGCTGAAGAAAGAAGAAAATAAATAAGAATTTGTTATTGAAAACTCTATATCAGGAATTTCTCCATGTCCAGCTGTTTGTTTTTTTTTGTTGTTTTTTTTTTAATTAATTTTTTATTTTTTATAAACATATATTTTTATCCCCAGGGGTACAGGTCTGTGAATCACCAGGTTTACACACTTCACAGCACTCACCAAAGCACATACCCTCCCCAATGTCCATAATCCCACCCCCTTCTCCCAAACCCCCTCCCCCCAGCAACCCTCAGTTTGTTTTGTGAGATTAAGAGTCACTTATGGTTTGTCTCCCTCCCAATCCCATCTTGTTTCATTGATTCTTCTCCTACCCACTTAAGCCCCCATGTTGCATCACCACTTCCTCATATCAGGGAGATCATATGACAGCTGTTTGTTTTTTTAACCAGACAATTAGTACAGTCAGTAACAATGGCTCATTACGGGGGTCAAATGGTTAGATGTGCTTTGTTTTACCTTCATGTTATATTTGTTATGATTCCTTTAACTGCGCTGATGGGGTGTAGAATGTAGTCTGGTCTGGGTCAGAAGACAGGTGTTCACAATTCTCTAACTGGTTCTAATGACGTCCTTACAGTACGTCTCTTCTTATTTTGACTTTTCCCTTTAATTGAAAGTCATTGGATTACATCAGAGAGTTTTCTTAACTGTCATAAGTCATAACTGATAGAAAGCTTCGTTCTACCACACTAATGAAACCTTTCTACTATATATCTGTTCTAGTTGATTTTCATAACCCTAAACACTGAACAAAGATTCGCTGATTCCTTAACTCATAATTTGACAAAAAGAGTAATATTCATTACTTAAGGAAGCATTGGTCTTGTCAAAAAGTAGAGAAAAAAGAGGCAGTATTATTTATACTACTACTACTACTACTATTAATAGCAAAATATCATTTCAGTTAGGATTTTAAGTTAGACTTGATCAATAATTACAAGTAAAAGGCAATAAAAATATAAATTGTATATGGTACAATGATCAAAGGCAACAACAAATAAGTTAAAATTAACTCTGTAAAAATTCATCATTTTTCTCCTATGAAACCTGTAAAAGAAAGCCTTAATGTGCAAATAGTTTAAATGCATTTTTCCTGTATTGCAGGTTATTGTACAGTTAATTAACAGTAATATTGTATTTGTGTTTAAATTTAACAAAGATTAATTTATTTTAATTTATTATTATCCAGGTAACTGTATTCATATGTGCTTATTTTGAAATTTTATTTATACTCTAATAGAATGTTGTTTAAGTATTACTTTAATTTTTACAAGCTGTGTATATGTCAAGCTATATTATTTACGTATATGGGTCTGATGGCAGCATATAGTTTGGAGCGTCAAGCATTTCTTTTATTCTGAAGGAACGACAGTGACCAGGATATTGAGAAGAGAGCAAAAGCGTAATGTTCATGCTTGAAGAGGTCTGTGTTACACACTGTACACGGTGGAGGAAATAAAAGAATGGCTTCACGCCAGCATCAGACATGTTCACTGAATGCTTTTCAGCGACAAAAGTTACAGCTAATGGAACCCTAAGAGGTAAAATTATAAGAAATAATTGCCTGTGAAGTATTGAGAAGGGAATAAGAATCCAACCTACATTTTAGGCAGAATTAGACTCTTGATTCACATTGTAAAAATTACCCCAAAACCAGAATTAATTAAGAAATGATTTCTTTTTTTCATTTTAGAGTATTATTAAAAAAGAAACATGAATACACCTGAAAGAGATTTGAAGGTGGAAATAAATTCAGTGATATTTATGTAGGAGTGGAAAGCTAGTTTGATGTTTGGAGATCAGTTCATGTAATTCACCATACGGAGTAGAAAGGAAGAAATAAAACTGTCCCAATATATATACAAGGGATTTTTTTTTTTAACCCTTAATTGGTGTTTTATTTTTCTGTTCCACAGTATACTCTGTGGAAAATAGGGTCTTGTAACTCACAATTTTTTTGTTCTTTTTTAAAAAAATTAACATAATGTATTGTTAACCCCAGGGGTACAGGTGGTGAATTGTCAGGCTTACACACTTCACAGCACTCACCATAACGCATACCCTCCCCAGCGTCCATCGTCCATCACACAGCTGCCCCCTCCCTCCCCACCCCCCGCCACACCCCTCAGTTTGTTTTGTGAGATTAAGAGTCTCTTATGGTTACAATGGGATTTTTATATAGAAGATCTCAAGGAATCTACTAGAATCTGCTAGAAACAATCAGTGACTTTTGCAAGGCTGTGGTTTGGAAGGTCAACATACAACAGTCACTCCTATATCTATATTTTGTCATTAAACAAATTTAAACTAAAATTAAAAGCTTCATATGACTTACAGCAATTTAAACAAATCTAACAAAACATGTGTGAGATCTCAGATGTTGAAACTGCAAACACCTAACCAAAAAAAAAAAAAGGCAGACCAATAATATGGAACATTTAAGAAATGTTTAATTTCTTTTCAGTTTAATTCATTTCCTATTAAAATCCAAGGGGAATTTTTTTCTTTTTTCCTTCTTTCTTTTTTAAAAATTTTTATTTATTTTTTAAATTTCTTTTCAGTGTACTAGAATTCATTGTTTATGCACCACACCTAGTGTTCCATGCAATACATACCCTCCATAATACCCACCACCAGGCTCACTCAACCTCCCACCCTCCGCCCCTCCAAAACCCTCAGATTGTTTTTCAGAGTCCACAGTCTCTCATGGTTCATCTCCCCCTCCAATTTCCTCCAACTCACTTCTCCTATCTCCCAATGTCCTCCATGTTATTTCTTACGCTCCACAAATAAGTGAAACCATATGATAATTAACTCTCTGCTTGACTTATTTCACTCAGCATAATCTCTTCCAGTCCCGTCCATGTTGATACAAAAGTTGGGTATTCATCCTTTCTGACGGAGGCATAATACTCCATAATGTATATGGACCACATCTTCCTTATTCATTCGTCCGTTGAAGGGCATCTTGGTTCTTTCCACAGTTTGGCGACCGTGGCCATTGCTGTTATGAAAATTGGGGTACAGATGGTCCTTCCTTTCATTATATCTGTATCTTTGGGGTAAATACCCAGTAGCACAATTGCAGGGTCATAGGGTAGCTCTATTTTTAATTTCTTAAGGAATCTCCACAGTTTTCCAATGTGTCTGTACCAACTTGCATTTCCATCAACAGTGTAATGGGGTTCCCCTTTCTCAACATCCTCTCTAACACACGTTGTTTACTGTCTTGTTAATTCTGGCCATTCTAACTGGTATAAGGTGGTATCTCAATGTTGTTTTGATTTGAATCTCCCTTATGACTAGTGATGATAAACATTTTTTCATGTGTCTTTTAGCCATTTGCATGTCTTTATTGGAGAAGTAGTGTCTGTTCATGTCTTCTGCCTATTTTTTTGACATGATTATCTGTTTTATGTGTATTGAGTTTGAGGAGTTCTTTATAGATTCTGGATATCAGCCTTTTGTCTGTACTGTCATTTGCAAATATCTTCTCCCATTCCGTGGGTTGCCTCTTTGTTTTGTTGACTGTTTCCTTTACTGTGCAGAAGCTTTTCATCTTAATGAAGTCCAAAAAGTTCATTTTCACTTTTCTTTCCTTTGCCTTTGGAGAAATCTTGAAAGAAGTTGCTGTGGCGGATATCAAAGAGGTTACTGCCTATGTTCTCCTCTATAATTCTGATGGATTCCTGCCTCATGTTGAGGTCTTTTATCCATTTTGAGTTTATCTTTGTGTGTGGTGTAAGAGAATGGTTGAGTTTCATTCTTCTATACATAGCTATCCAGTTTTCCCAGCACCATTTTTGAAGAGACTGTGTTTTTTCCACTCTATATTTTTTCCTGCTTTGTTGAATATTATGTGACCATTGAGTTGAGGGTCCATATCTGGGCTCTCTACTCTGTTCCACTGGTCTATGTGTCTGTTTTTATGCCAGTACCATGCTCTCCTGGTGATCTCAGCTTTGTAGTAAAGCTTGAAATCAGGCAAAGTGATGCACCCAGTTTTGTTTTTCTTTTTCAACATTTCCTTAGCAATTTGGGGTCTCTTCTGATTCCATACAAATTTTAGGATTGTTTTCTCCAGCTCTTTGAAAAATGCTGGTGGAATTTTGATTGGAATGGCATTGAAAGGACAGATTGAAAAGAAAAAGAAAGAAAGGGAAAAAATCCCAGTGGAATTTTTGTATGTATGGTTAATTCTAAATCTATATGGAGAGGAGAAATAACTAGAAAAACAAATAATTTTATTATTGTTATATAAACAACAATTTTATTGTTTATATTGTTGTTTATATTGTTTAATTTTGTTGTTTATATATAAACAACAAAAGAGATAAGTTGGGGGGTATCACACAACTTGATTTTTAAGACTTGGTATATGCTACTGTGATAAAAAGACTACATCATCTTCCTCTCTCCCTCGTTTGAATAATCTCAAGAGTTTTTGTCTTGTGTTCTAGAGGTTGAATATGATGTGCTTACATATCGTTTTCTGGCCTCCATTCTTCCTACTCCTGCACTGCTTGACATTCTCCAAACTTCCTGCATCCATAATTTGGTGTCATTAATTTTTGAAATTCCTTAGCCATTATTACTTCAACTCTTCCATTCCATTATAATTTTTCCTCCCTTCATGCTGGTGGTTCAGTTATGTATATATTGTACTTTTCAAAAATTATCCCACGGTTCTTAACTATTCTGTTCTTTTTAATTTTTTTTCCTCCATTCTGTTTTCTCTTTTCATTGCAGATTGGGAAGTTTCTGCTCACTAATATGCTTTTGTCAAAACACAATTAATGTACACTCAAAACATGTGCATTTCATTTTGTGTAAATTCTACATGAAAGATAAGTCCACAATAAATATTGAACTCTAGTTAATAATAGGCATGTTAGAGAATTGAAGGGGAAGTAAATTTATTTCTTTTATTTAACCATAATTCATTGAAAATTGGAAGAATTGAGAGATTGAGAGAATAACAGGTGGAGGGAGAGATGTACAATAAAACAAGTACAGTAGGATATTATTTCTAACAGAAATAATGAATTTAAATTATTATTTCTAGAATAACAATAAAAAATGAAGATATGTGTTTATTATAAAATTTCAAAACTTTTCTGTACACTTGAAATTTTCTTAATACAATACTTGGAAAAATATTATAAAACCTCTTTGGGATCATTGTTGAAGAGTCTATTGCAAAATGGAGCTATAAAGAAATGAGGAGGATATGAACCAGAAAGTCCACATCTAGGTTGTCCCCAGATGGACCATACTTCATGTTTGTGACATATTATGGTAAAAGAATGTTACTTGCAATTAACTTCAACTTCAGTTGAGGGTCAGGCTAACCAAAACCTCTCAGATTTGAAGTCAAATAATTTTATCTCATTAGCCTAATAGATGATTAAATGACCAGTGAGTAGAATAAAATATATATTATATCAAAAATATCAGTGAGGGTAAAAAAAGATCAACAGGTCATAAAAAAAAAAACAGAACTTCATTACGTGACTAAAGCTTATAACTTCACACTCAAGAGAACTCGATGATTTCACAGCCCATTTTGTGTTCCTTATCACATTGTATAGGGTAGCAAACCACAAATTTGAAAGGGAAGTACGTTTTTTATTTTCTTCCCATATCTATGCCACAAAACAACATGTTCCAGTAATGAATATTTTCGTGCTGATAAAGTGAGAAAGGAAGTATTGAATGAAGTCTCAAGATAGAGGAACATATATCCAATTAATCAGTGTTCGCACTGGCACCCTTTGATTTATTATCTGATCATTCTGGAGCCAAGAAAACATGTTTTTGTGGACTCTGGTCTTGCTGTTCTTTATTCTCCAATGCTCAAGACCTCTCTGCTGTTTATGCCCTCCTAGCAATGGGTGCCTAAGACCACAGAGTTCCCTCTGGCTATTCTTGGTTACTAACATGTTCCTCCACTTGCCCATGGCTTTGTTCTCCAGTATTCTATTTATCTGCTTGGAGATCATCCCTGTTTGAAGGTCACAAAGTCACCTGCAATTCAAAGTTTTTATATCATCTCATACTCAAAGCCTCCTTGACATCCTTTAAATCTGTTTGACCAGAAATCTTACAGCCGTTTTCAGTTTTCCCTGTTTCTTGTCTTATTCTCACCGTCATATATTCTTTTTTTCCCTTCAGTTTCTCTGGTATGTAAACTTCTACTCATTTGTGGTAGCTATAAAATCAATTCCATGCCCTTAGAATAAGCAATTACTTGAATTTTTTTTAAAGATTGTATATCTATACATTTATTTATTTATTTATTAGAGAGAGAGAGAATGTGAGGGGAGGAGGAGAGGGAGAGGGACAAGCAGACTGTGCTGTGTCCCTACACGGAGCTCCCTCTTAAGACCCTGAGATCATGACCTGTGTGAAATCAAGAGTCAGATGCTTAGGCTTAACCGACTGAGCCACTCCCTACTTGAATTCTTGAGTCACGCTTTATACTTAACATAATTTTGAAAGTGTATCCACTTAGCTTTTCTAAGATGCAAGACTATTCTATATGAAGTAGGAGCAATGCTGATACTAAAGAAAGCAAATGCTTTACAAGAATGACAATGCAGCCTGTAATGTATGGGTCATAGGTAGTTTCAATCGCAAAATCTTCCACTATGACACTTAGGCAGCTACTTTTATTAAATAATAAGAATGTTTTGGCAACTGCCCTTCTGAGTAATAAGAAGGTTGGAGTGGGGATGGAGAGGGTGGTTGGATTATGGACACTGGGGAAGGTAGGTGCTATGGTGAGTGCTGTGAAGTGTGTAAGCCTGATGATACACAGCCCTGTACTCCTGGGGCAAATAATACATTATATGTTAATTTTTTTAAAAGTCTGAAAAATTTTAAAAAGAAGATAAAAAAATTCAAACTAATTATAGAAAAGATAATAATGCTAATATATGCTAAAATTTTAAAAAGTAATCCATTCATACTTCCATTATAGATGAGAATTCTTTGTATCTTTGTATGCATTATATTGTTTAATAAAATTGGCACATTACTGTATACTTATTTGGTATCTTGATCCCTTCAAATTTAATATCATATAATAAACATTCCCTATCCAATAGCTAATCTTCATAAAACAAATTTAATATATCACATATGACAAATTATCTTCTATAAATAAACTGACCTGGTTAGTATTTTTATATTTGGATTTTTATCATTTTTGCAATATTCTTTAAAAGGTTTGGTTTTCTTTTTTTTTATATTATCTTATATGTGACAAAGTCTTGGGCTAAATATAGGGAGGGTTTATATGCAACAATTCTTGGAGTGGTACTTTATTACTCAGAACTTTATGAAAACAATGCAAGCCTTTAAGGATAATAAATAGGCCCACATCGTGGCATTAATAATATATCTTAAAGCTTTGATACAAACTCCCAATTATTGGACCCTCAATACACTAATGAAAATACTTAGATTCTATATGTCATAGGCAAAATAATGGACCCCAAAGGTGTCACTCCCTAATTCCTGGAACCTGTGATTATGTTATCTTATGTGGTAAAATGGAACTTTGCAGAAGAGCTGAAGGATAAGGTTGAAATGAAAGAGTATTCTGGAGTATTCAGGTGGGTCCAATTTAATCCTTAAAAGTGAAAGAGGAAGGCAGAAGCTTAGGTGAGAGAGAGACAACAGAAGGAAAAATAAAAAGAGAGGAGAGAGATTCAAAGTGTCAGTGTGATTCAACTGCCATTGCTGGCCCTGAGATGGAGGAAGGGGACCATAAACCAAGGAACTTAATGGTCTCTGGGAACAGGGAATGACCCTCAGCTGATATCCAGGAAGAAAACAAAGATCAGTCCTACAACCACAAGAAATAAAACTATGTTGACAACTTAAAGAAGGAAGGACATTCCTTCAAAGGCTTGCTCCCTTAGAACCTTTGGCAAGGAACAAAGTGTTGTCAACACTTTGATTTTAATTTTCTGAGATCTGCATCAAAATTTCCAGCTGTGCAACTATTGATAATTAATTAGCATTGTTAAACCACAAACTGACAATTTGTTACAGCAGCAGTAAAAAACTCACTACCAAACTATATTAATGATAATAATAATGTAGCTATAGTATTCTAATATGGTTTAATGTTTTTAATAAGCACATATTATCTCCCAGTATGCATAGAAGTACCATGCTTTTATTAACTAATTTATGTCTCTATTCTCTATGACTTGGTTTATTTTAGTTGTCTCTTAGATGGGAAAGAACTAAGATACTAAGTATTTAAGTGACTTAGCCAAAAATATTTCACTAAAAACAGCAATGTCGGGTTCGTTTTTAATTTTTTTCTGGATTTAATTAAAATATTATTTTGGGGGGCAGCTGGGTGACTTAATCATTTGGGTGTTCAACTCTTGCTTTTGGCCCAGGTTGTCATCTCAAGGTTGTGGGATCAAGTCCTACATCAGGCTCTGTGCTCAGCAGGAGTCTGCTTGTCCATTTCCCTCCCCTTCTACTTCTCCCCTCTCACCTGATCTCTTTTTAATGAATAAATAAAGAAAATCCTTAAAAAAATAGAAAAAAGAATACATTTTTTGTAAATAATTGATAATGCAATGTATTTCATGATTTGAGACATAACTTGAACAGAAAAATTAATGAGTTATTGAAGTGCATCATTAATTGGGGTAGATGGAGCTTTTAAAAATCAATTCATATATCCATTTCTTATTTCAATTTACTTATTTCTAAAATCAGACGAAATTTACCATCTATTCTGTTTTCTTTTTGTGCTCATTTTGGACTTGATTATAAACTGTATTATGAAAATACGTGAAACACAAGTTAACATATTGCAATAGAAAAACTTTGTTTTGCAATGTTATTAATTTTTTTAACTTCTCTAAGTGTTATGTGCTCCAAATCAGAGGTATATCCATTAGCCATTAAATGAGGTCTTCTTCCAATTTAGTTGATCCCGAACAGTCTTGTAATGAATTTGTCTACACTTTGTGGCATCTACAGATTTACTTTATTAGTTTAGAGGAAATAATCCTTCCAGAAACTCATTGGCTGAAGTCCAAATCCTCAAGACAAGAAAATTACACATACTTTCTGTCAGAAAAAATCTGACCCATTGTAGACAGGACAGGTCTGGGATAGAGAGGACACAGGAGAAGGAAGGATAAGCACAGCCAGCTTCTTCCATGCCCCTTGGTTTTGTGGGAACAGAAGTTCAGAAGGGTGTCTCCCAATACCCTGTGCCTAAACAGTCAGAGGCTTGGAAGAAAGGGAGATTTGTATTGCGTAAGTGATTCATGTTGCGAAATGAGGGTCCAATCTGTGTACCCACATGGAGAGCTGCCATAGGACAACATGATATGGCCAGGAGAAGGGGCACCTGCCAATTAATTTTGCTGAAATGTCCAAAGTAGAGTGGTGGAATTAGTGGGTAAAGGTTCATTGTTGGCAGAGGTGAGACACCAGAGTTCGGGACGACTGAAGGTTGGGGAATATGGCTGATGCCCAAGTGGACATGTCCCAGGTTGAAACAAAATCAGGTTGTGCATTAGAGCAGCTAACCCTTCAGTTCACATGACCAGGAGGGTAAGCAATGCTCAGGGGACAGAGGGATATGGCTCTGAGAAAACAGATGCCTCTGGGGACAGATAAGGATGAGAATAAAATCAAATTTAGGTCTCACAACATATATCAAGTCCATTTTGGGGAGAGGGATGAAGATGCTGGAAGACTTAGTTGTTTTTTTTTTTTTCCCATAGAAATTGATACTTTCCTAAAGATTACATTTAAATAACCAATTTTACTTATTTTCTTTTTTTCCTAATCTGTTGGAGTCCGCTCAGACAAAAGACCACACTAGACAGATATAAAATAGAATAGCTCCAATTTTTCAAACATCTCTCTTGTGCAAGTTAACTTTGCAAATCTTTGTTATATGATGTCTAGAAGTTTGCTTTTTATCAACTTCAGCCTTGCGTCTGTGCAATGATACTTGCTCTGTTCATACTTGCAAATGCTCTTGAGAGAAATAACAGCTCACACTTTGTTTTGCGATTTACTGTGTGCCATAGATTATTCAGAATACATATATTATCCCTTCACATGTTTACAGCCCTACAAAATTGGCAACCATGTCATTCTTCAACTGTCACAAATAAGGACACTGAAGAGAAGAGGATTTAGATAAATTGATGAAGACCACCTTTTATTCTTTTTTTTTTTAAGAAATTTTTTATTTATTTATTTGAGAGAGAGAGAGAAGGAGAGAACAAGAAGGGGGAAGGGCAAAGGGAGAAGCAGACTCCCTGCTGAGCTGACCTGGGGCTCCATCTCAAGATGCTGGGACCCTGATCTGAGCTGAAGGCAGACACTTTACCAACTGAGTCATCTAGATTCTACCTTCTATTAAAAGGGTGCCCCAGGACCACCCTTTTAATAGAAGGTAGAATCTAGATTCTACACAAGGGAGTTTGAATCTCAAGGTTGGGTTTTTAATATGTTATGTTAATATCCCAGGAGGTAAAAACCACACAGTTCAGTTATGAGTAGAAAATTTGGAAACAAAGAAAGAAAATGCTTAGAGATAATTCTAACTTTTAAACTGCTTTTGGAAAAAGAGAGCTATTGATTGACTCCCTTTCCTACTCAAGGTGTTTTATCAAAAGCAGCTCAACTGGCTGGGTATGTAGAGGTCAGTTCCAAAATATGTTATATTTCTCTCTATTCTCAAGCTGCTTACACTAGTTTATTGCTGATAAATCAAAAATTGGTCTTAAATGGTCAGTCGGTCAGAAAATACTTGTTTCCCTAAAGCCAGAGGCTAAGGTATGGGATTCTTCCACATGACTTAACTAAATCTTAAGTGATATAACAAAATTGAAATGCATCTCTTTAGATAAACATATTGTGTCTCATCAGGTGACCTCAGAGTCATTTCCATCAGTTGTTCTGGAAAAGATATCCCTACATCACTACAATAGCAGCTCAATTGTTTGATAATTATTGGTGTGAACCAGCTGTTTTCTCTTCCACAACCATGAATGGTGGATGATCCCAGCAGATAAGACCTTTCACAGCCAAATGCAAGAGCTGAGCATTTCTCTTGAAATCTCCAGAAGGGGAAATCAGTGTTGGGGCGTGGGAGTGGGGAAAATAAAAAGAGAAAGGAAAACACAAAAACATGACATACTTGTTCTAAAAATCCTCTACTAGGTCTCAGAAATAGTTTGTGCTTAGTCTGGGTCTCTTGGCTCTCTCTGCTCTGTATAACTTGTTTATTCAAGGTAGCAAGTCAGGCCACCAAGAACCATGATGAGTTTCAAAATGAAATTCTGGCAGCTCAATCACATCACACTGAAAATACCCAGAAGTAAAAGTATCTTCTTCTGTGAAATCCACATTCTTTATAAGGAACACTCCTTTTGAAGTCCTATTGTACATCTGAAAGCTGTGTTGCTAATGTTAAAACTATAAAGTTATTTTGAGTTTAAACAATTAAAATCATTACAAAAATTTAAGTATCAGAGATACCATCTAAGTCCTACTAAGAAGTAAAATTTCTTCAGTATTTTGTTTTCTTTCTTTCTTTCTTTCTTTCTTTCTTTCTTTCTTTCTTTCTTTTATTTTCAGTGTAATAGTATTCATTGTTTTTGCACCACACCCAGTGCTCCACGCAATACGTGCTCTCCTTAATATTATTTTGGGTAATCCTATTTGGTTTCTGGTTTCTTTTTGTCTTTAATTTTTTTTTTATTTTTAAATTTCAGCATAACAGTATTCATTATTTTTGCACCACACCCTGTGCTCCATGCAATCCTTGCCCTCTATAATACCCACCACCTGGTACCCCAACCTCCCACCCCTCGCCCCTTCAAAACCCTCAGATTGTTTTTCAGAGTCCATAGTCTCTCATGGTTCACCTCCCCTTCCAATTTCCCCCAACTCCCTTCTCCTCTCCATCTCCCCATGTCCTCCATGCTATTTGTTATGCTCCACAAATAAGTGAAACCATATGATAACTCCTGGGTATTTACCCCAAAGATACAGATATAGTGAAAAGAAGGGCCATCTGTACCCCAATGTTTATAGCAGCAATGGCCACGGTCGCCAAACTGTGGAAAGAACCAAGATGCCTTTCAATGCACGAATGGATAAGGAAGATGTGTTCCATATACACTATGGAGTATTATGCCTCCATCAGAAAGGACAAATACCCAACTTTTGTAGCAACATGGACGGGACTGGAAGAGATTATGCTGAGTGAAATAAGTCAAGCAGAGAGAGTCAAATTTCTTCAGTCTTAAGTGTGGCTTAGTCTTAAGTGTCTGCCTTCAACTCAGGTCATGATCCCAGGGTCTTGGGATGGAGCCCCCCATGTGGCTCTCTGCTCTTCAGGAAGCCTATTTCTCCCTCTCCCACTTCCCCTGTTTGTGTTCCTTCTCTTGCTGTGTATCTTTCTGTTAAATAAGTAAATAAATTCTTTTAAAAAAATAAATAAAATATAATTTCAAATAAAAGCACCTTGAGAAAAAAGAAAAAAAAAAAGCACCTTGAAGTTACTAGGTAAAGCTTAATGTTCTTTTTTTAAAAAAAGATTTTATTTATTTGTGAGAGAGAGAGAGAGAGAAGAGAGAGAGAGAGAACACTCAAGCAGGCAGAGAGGCAGGCAGAGGCAGCGAGAGAAGCAGGCACCCTGCCGAGCAAGGAGCCCCATGCGGGACTCGATTCCGGGACCCCGGGATCATGACCTGAGCCGAAGGCAGCAGCTTAACCAACTGAGCCACCCAGGCATCCCTTAATGTTCATTTTTTAACATTATTATTGGTTATTACATTTAATGTTATATTTTAAATATTTGAATTGTGGTGGATAAAACCATTAAGTAAACACAGAAGTTCTTTAAAATTTATTTACTAGATAAATTAATTCCAGCTTACAGACACTCATTAATTAAACTATAGTAGTTAAGCAGAAGAGATGGTTTCTAGTAGTGAAAAATAAACCAGTTGCAAATGGCCAAACATCTGTACATTTACTCAAAAAAAAGACTTTGTTTTCTCTTCATAAATTATTAGCAAAATGTTATAAGATGCATAAAGTTTATCCTTCTGAGACATAAAAAACAATCTTGTCTTAAAGAGACTAGGCCAATCTGAGGGCCACAGGAAGAAAGACCTTTTCTGATCACAGATCACAACTCATGCCCAAGCTTGAAGTCACAGTCATAAAGCCTTTGTGATGTCTGATACCTGCACACAGTGAGACGGTGCGATTTCAGATCCCCAGGCAATTATAAAAATTCACAACTTGGGGCGCCTGGGTGGCTCAGTGGGTGAAGCCGCTGCCTTCGGCTCAGGTCATGATCTCAGGGTCCTGGGATCGAGTCCCGCATCGGGCTCTCTGCTCAGCAGGGAGCCTGCTTCCTCCTCTCTCTCTGCCTGCCTCTCTGCCTACTTGTGATCTCTCTCTGTCAAATAAATAAATAAAAGATCTTTAAAAAAAAAAAATTCACAACTTGGGGCACCTGGGTGGCTCAGTTGGTTGAGTCCAGCTCTTGATTTCAGTTCGGTCATGATCTCAGGGTTGTGAGATTGAGCCCCAAATTGGGCTCTGCACTGGGTGTAGAGCCTGCTTGAGGATCTCTCTCCCTCTTCCTCTGCCCCTCCCCACCGGCTTGCTTTCTCTCTCTCTCAACAAACAAACAAATAAGACAATAAAACAACTCTAAAATAGGTGTTAATAATTGAAGGAAATCATTTCTGGTTTTTATTGTTTATGTACTGCCTTGAGTCATAATGCCTTCTCTTCCTGTGAAAAGGAAGTCTGATAGAGCTGAATGATTTTATTTGGGGCTTAACTTACTATTAGAATATTGAGACTCCACCTATAATTGAATGTAAAGTTAACAATAAAAACTTAAAATACAGCAGAGAACTGAAAGGATATATAGACCAAATTTAACTCTGGGACATGCATTAGATTGAAATTTTTTCAGACTTCTTCTGTTCATCCTATAGTGTACAGAACATACATGATTGCCTCTCCATAATAATTTATTTTTAAATACATAATATGGCATAGAGATACATGTAGATTAAAATCTAATGTTTAAGTAAAAATAACAAGGCAAAATAACTCTATTATCATAGTTTATGTTATAACATAGAAAAATTGCTTATGATGTACACACGCAGGCCAGCACCTCTACTCCTGCGCTTGAACATCCTCACCCAGTAATGTACACGGCACCAACGGCTCGCCCTGCTCTCTTCTGCATCATCACTTGTTCCCTTTCTACTAGATCATTTCAATCAGCATAAATTGCTGTTATTTTCCAATCCTGAAAGCATACCCATTGTTATATATTTTAACAGTTCCTAAGTCTTCCCAGTGCCAGATCATACCAGCTTGACATTTTAACAGAACCAGGTGGAAAAACCCCAGTGACATTCAAAAGAAACATGAAGTGTACCTCTAACTCTCCATCATTTGTGTCTTTTCTGACACTGCTCTCTGTTTGCATCATATCACACTGTTACATTTTGCTTGCAAGCTACCCAAGGTTTAAGTCAAGATGAAGGGGAGTTACCTGGTCAGTGAAAAATGTATAATCTTATCAATAACAATGGATAAGGAGCCTCAAAAAATTTACAAAGGAAGAAAAATTGTATTAGGAGTCATCTCAATGTCTGCTTCATCAATTGTGAGTTGATGGGCTCTAGACTGACTAACTTCAGATCTTGAATTCATGTGCCCATCTTTCCTCAACAAAACGGCCAGTTGTAAGGAAAATTGATGTGGAGATACAAGCACATTTTGGCCATTTCTGAGTATCCAGTTAGATTTCTTTTGCCTTCCTAAAGTTTAATTTAATCTATGAAGAAAAGTATTTTCTCTATTTATGACATAGATGTTTCTTTTTTAAAAGATTTTACTTATTTATTTATTATGACATAGATGATTCTTGAAAGAATTATGCTGAGCCAAAGAAAACAGACACAAAAGATGACATGGTGTATGATAGCATTTATATACAATTCTATAAAAAGCAAAATGGCAGGGACACAAGCATATTAGTGGTTGTGAGGGGTTGAGACTGACTACAAAATATCAGAGGTGGGTTTTCTGGATGATGAAAATGTTCTGTGTCATGACTGTAGTGGTTGTCATATGAGAGATTACGTTTTTTTAAAGTCATTGAATGATAAAATTAAAATTGGTACATTTTATTGTATGAGAATTATAACAATAAAAAATGACCTAGATGTTTTTTTCCATGTAAAGTAGTTTATTCTGAAGAGATGAATTTCACTTACCATTCAAAATTTTCCAAGGATGAATGCCCCACACTAATAAACAAAAACATTCCTTTCTTGATCAGACATCATATATATTTTTACTTAACCCCAAAGAGAATTTAGTGTTGGTTCATATTTTATAATTTAAAATTTATTATCTAATCATAGCAAGCTAAATCCAGCATATAAAGATATAATTTAAGATTTTAGTTTTTAATATATTTCATGAAAGTGTTTTCACTAGGCATCTCACAAAACATCCTGAAAATAATATGATCTGTCCTTGTACTTCCAAAAATTTCAGATAAAATATTCACAGAAATAATATCCACCCAAATTTCTAAAATGTAACTCCACTTGGTAATAGCAGAAAAAGCCTTTGACAACATTTGGCACCCAATCATGACAAAAACTCTCAGCAAGCTTGGAACAGAAGGGAACTTGCTCCACTAGATAAAGAGAACCCACATAAAAGCAGCAGCTAATACTATGCTTAATGGTGTGAAACGATCTGCTTTTCCCTTAAGATTAGGAACAAGGCAAGGATGGCCCCTCTCACCATTCCTATTCAACATCATACTGGAAGTCCTTGTTAATGCAATAAAAAAAGAAAGCAGATGCTAAAAGTATATCAAGATGGGATCAGGAGGGAGATAAACTGAGGGCTGCTGGGGGGAGGGGAGAAGGGATAGGGTGGCTGGGTGATGAACATTGGAGAGGGTATGGTGAATGCTGTGAAATGTGTAAACCTGATGATTCACAGACCTGTACCCCTGGGGCAAATAATTTATTATATGTTAATTAAAAATAAAAATAAAAAAAGAAAGTACACTGATTGGAAAGCAAGAAATAAAATTGTATATATTTATAGATAATATGATTGTTTACATACACTATCCAAAAGAATTGACAAAAATAAACTCCTGGAACTAAAAAGTTATCACAAGATTTCAAGATCTGAGGTGATTACGTACAAGTCAGTTGCTTTCTTATGTATCAATGATGAATAATTATTATTTGAAATTAAAAATATAATACCATTTATAGTAGCAACAACAACAAAAATGAGATACTTTGGTATAAATTTAATAAAAAAATATACAGGTTCTGTGTTAGGAAAACCACAAACTCTGTTGAAAGATGTCAAAGATGATCTCACTAAATGGGAATATGTTCCTTGTTCATGGGTTGAAAGAATCAATATTTTTCAGGTGTCAGTTATTCCCATGTTGATAAATAAAGTCTACCCAGTTGTAATAAAAATACCAGAAGCTATTTTATCATAACAACACACTGAATCTAAAGCTTATAAGGAAAGGCAAAAGACCCAGGATAGCAACACCTTACTGAAGAAAAACAAAATTGGAGGACTGTCCCTATTCAATTACAAGACTCACTATAAAGCTGCAGTTTCAAGATACCATAGTATTGGTAAAAGAATAGACAAATAGATCAATGGAACAGAATAGAGACCATCCCCCCGCATTAGTCAAGTGATCTTTTGCAAAGGAGAAAAGTCAATTCAAAGGAGAAAGGACAGTCTTTCAATAAATAGTGCTTGAAAAATTGGATATCAATATGCAATAAAGCAAATTTAGACTCTAATCTCACACCTTTCACAAAAATTAACTCAGAAAGGATTGAATGTAAGCCTAAAATGTAAAATGCAAAACTGTACTACTTCTACAAGATAGGATAAAATCAGGATCTTGGTTTTGGTATTGAGTTTTTAAACAGCACCAAAAACACAATCAATGCAAGAAAACATTAATAAATTGAACTTTATTAAAATTAAGATTTTTTTTTGCCTTGAAGACATTTTTAGAATAAAAAGACAATCCAAGTTACAAAGAATGGAGTTGTAAAACACATATCTGGTAAAGGAATAAAAAAAACAAACAATCCAATTAAAAAAATGGCCAAAAGATATGAACAGATGTCTCCACTAGGAAAATACACAGATGGCAGTTAAGCATATAAGAGAGGGTTCAACATGATATATATTAGGAAATTGAAAATAAAAGCGTTAACATATGTACATCTCTTAGAATGGCTAAGATCCCCCAAATGAAAATATTAAATGCTGACAAGAATGTGGAGCAACAGATATTTTTCATTGCTGGTGGAAATGCAAAGTGGTCTAGCCATTTTAGAAGACAGTTTGGCAGTTTCTTACAAAAGTGAGCATAGTCTTTTCATGCAATCCAGCAGTCATGCTTCTAGTATTGACTCAAATGATTTGAAGAATTTGTCTACATAAAAACTGACATATGAACATGTTCAGGTGCTTTATTGCTAATGACACCCCCCAAAATGGAAGCAACAAAGAAGTCCTTCAACAAATAAATGGTAAACTATGGTATGTATATATATGGAATATTATTTAGCAGTAAAAATAAATGAGCTCTTAAGCCATGAATGGATACAGTGGAACTTTAAATGCATGTTAGTAAGTTAAAGAAAACAGTCTAAAAAGCTTCCATAGTTGATGATTCCAACTATATGAAGTTCTGGAAAAGGCAAAACTCTAGAGACAGTAAAAAGATCAGTGGTTTCCCATGGACTAGGGAGTGGGGAGTGGTGTGGTGTGAAAGACCAAGAGATAAAGCACAGGAAGTTGTTTAGTTGAATAAAGACTGTCTCCTTAACGAGACTTCAGCCAGAGTCCCCTAAGCCCTCTAGTCCTCAACCTTGGGATTCGTTCTTACAGGAAGGACCTCCATTGCTTAGTTACAGCAAGAATCCTATTAAGCCAGTTTAGACAGAATACCCCACCCTTGATATCTGATCACCCTGGCCTGCCTTCACCAAGAATATTGCCAAATTGCTTTAGCCAGAATCCCTCGTGGCTCCTGTTATTTCCTCTTAGAAATTTTCTGTCTACTGATCACCGCCCTGTTCACTGGCCATAAATCTCCATTTGCTCATGCTGTATTGAGCCCACTTACCTACTAGGTGTCTTTTCCCTTATTGCAATAGTCTATGAATAAAAGATGTTGTTAACCTCTTTGATTACTGTCTGGCTCTGATTTTCTTTAGTAGTTCATGAAGCTATTCTGTATGATACTGTAATTACATATCCCATAAAGCCCTACGACACCAACAGTGAACCTTAATGTAAACAATGGCCTTTAGTTAACAATGATGTATCAATATTGTTTCATTAATTGTTATAAATGTACCACATTAATGCAAGTTGTTAGGAACAGGGTCATATGAGTCTCCGTGTATGTGAAGGGTTATATATGGTAAATCTCTGTACTCTCTGTTCAATTTTTCTGTAAATTGAAAACAGGATGATGCCATTGACTCATCTGAGAAAGTCTGGAGAAAAAGCCAGCAGGCATTTGGGTCAATAGTTCCATGGTGAGTACATTCGCTGATGTTGCATAGGTGGTTGCAGCCGGATTTCAGAAAAGGGTGTTTAGTCAGAGATGTATACCTGCAGATTATTTAAAACAATGGCGATAAATCAAATCCAAGGGTGAGATTATAAAATGAAAGAAAAAATGACAATGTCAATCCTCATGTAATTCCAAAATTTGGAAATTTATAGAAATTTCAAAGAAATAGAAGTGAGAGTGACGTATGAAGAGGACTGATTTGCAAGTGAGGAATAGAAGATGACAGGGTAGTTTTTATTTGCAAATATTTTTTGTTTTGGACTTCAATGATAGGCTGTGTTGGTACAGAAAAGAATGCCGTGTGAAAGACGGAGGCTCCTTGAGTAGCGGGAGAGCAGTGAGTCAGTGGAACAAAGATTCCCTGGTCCGAGAATGTTGAAGGTCCATGTGGCTGGAGGACACGACTTTAGTGACAACCATCAGTTCTAGAGAAGACTTTCTCCAGCAGTAGTCAGCCTCTTGTGGGGCTTCATGGAGGGCATAGGTGGTTGGGTCACTGGATTGGGTTTTGGATGTGCAGGTCATATGCAGTAGATTCCTGTGACTGCTGTCACAAATGACCACAAACTTAGTGGCCTAAAACAAAACAGATTTATTATCTTACAGTTCTAGCAATGAGAAATCCCAAATCATTTTAACTGGTCTGAAATCAAGGTGTTGGTTAGTCTGCCCTTCCTTTGCAGGCACCAAGGAAAACCTTACTTACTCCTGGTTGTGATAGTATCAGACATTCCTGGCCTGTGGCTACATCACTCTCATCTCTGTCTCTCTCTTCCTGTCTCCTCTGTGTGTGTCGGATCTCCTTTTACTTTTCTCTCTTTTAAAAATATTTTGTTCATTTGACATAGAGATAGAGATAGAAAGAGAGAGCGCATGTGTAGCAGGGGAGGGGCAGAGGGAGAGGGAGAAGCAGAATCCCTGCTGAGCAGGAAGCCTGACGTTGGGACTTGATCCCACAACCCTGAGATAATGACCTGAGCCAAAGGCAGATGCTTAACTGACTGAACCATCCAGGAGCCTCTCCCTTTTACTTTTCTCTTTCAAAAATTGTGCCAGTGCATTTAGTGCCCACCTGGTGTTGGCGTCCGTTATCAAAGGAACGAAACTGAGACAAAATGAAAGTTATGCAAAGCTTTATTCTATGCCAAGCATTAGAAGTCAGACTGATAGGCCAGGGCCACCTCCGAAGAGAGCAACAGCACCCAATCTTACAGGCTCAAGAACTGACTGACCCGTCAGGGCCTCCTCTAAACAGAGCGACCCCTCCCAATCTTACAGGCTATCTTTTATTGGATAAAACCACAACCCATATCTCGTTATTTTAATCCACTGGGTTTGTGTGTCTTTTGATGACTGGTTAGTTCCATCTGGTCTGGTATTTGTTATTTAAGATTACTTCATACCAGGAACTGTTACAAACAGTACTTTGGGGAAGGCTAAGTTATGTTAGGCCACGTGCAGGATAAATTACAATTTAGCCTATAGTGGTTGTTTGAACTAGCCTATCACTCTGGTCAGAATTGGTGCCCAAGTTTGGCGCCTAAAAGGTGGGGTTTACATTTTTTGGTGGTTAGGGAGATAGTATGTGTGCTTTTTACTGATTGGATGTCTCCACCTGGCCTGACTCATCCTTGTGTTCTGGGCTCTGTTATTAGGAACTGGCCGACCATATTTTACTGGTTTCCCAGACTTGCTTTTAAGTAAGTTTCTCGGGGGGGGGGGGGGGCGGGAGGAGTAATTTAAGTTTACTGCACAAACAATAAAATAGCTGTTTAACCAAGATGGAGTCTCTCTGTCTAAGTAGGCCCTTACACTGGATAATCCAGGTTATTTTTCCATCTCTCAATTATTAATTTAAATTTACTGGCAAAGACCTCTTTTCCAAATGAGGTGACATTTACAGGGATTTGGACCTCATGACTTTGGGAACTACTATTGGCTTATACAGGGCACTGGAAAGAAAGTTGATTTTGATGATGAGTGTGTGTCATGGATCCCAAGGTAGATGAAAGAGGTAGAAGGAAGAAGGCCAAAAACGGAGAAAAAGCAAACTGTTAATAGTATTATTAATGTATTAAAACACCTAAAAGCCAGGCTCAAAACCATAAACTATTTTATTTCTGTTAAAAAATGTATACATATTAGTGTGTATAAATGTATCTATAATATAACACACAAGTGTGTTAATAGTGATTATTTCTTGTTGGTGTCATTAGGCTAATTTTTGTTTTATATTTATTTAGTTTGTATTTTCTGCATATTTTTCATAAACAAAATTATTTTTTTCACATAAGGAAGCATTTATTTGAGGTTTAACATGAAATAAAATTTGTATAAAAACAAATCCACATCGAGTCATAACACAGATAGCAAAAGACAAAGTAAAAACGAAGAAAACTAATCGATGGCCATATATAGTTGAACATAATTGTGCCTTAAAGTCTTTTACAAAATAATCATCTTAGATCAACAGAAGACCAGTCTTCAATGTTGTCCTGTAAGATGGGTCAACTTTAGCGTCTCCTCCTGTTTTCTCCAATGTCCTCCTTAGCGTGGCTGGTAATTGTTTTGGTGATTGCCACTCCGTTGAGACACCTTGCCATAAGAGTTCTGTTAGCCCCTGTTGTCTGCATACCCCCGTCCATATGCACAGTTCCCAGAGTTATTACACCCAGTATAATCATAGCTGCCATAGCCACTACAGGTCTGATCCCCACCATAGGCACTACTGTAATTTCCATAGCCTCGATCATAATCGTTACTAAATCCTTGGTTCGAGTTTCGGCCCTGACGTCCTCCTCGACCCCTAGGACCCCCTCGACCACCAGTTGCAGCACCTCTTGCTCCTTTTCGTTGTTGCTGTTGCTGACTTTAATACCTCTCTGGGTTGGGCAACTTTGATTTCACACTTCCCAGAACGAATTTGATGATACCTGCTTTCTAACCATTTCTTGACTGGTTCTTCATCTGTGTATGTGATAAAACAAAATCCTCTTCTTTCATTTGTTTTTGTATCTATGGGGAGTTCAATATTTTCAGCCTCTCCAAAGGCTCCAAAATATTCTTTAATTTGTTCTTCAGAAGGATCTGGGCTCAATCCACCCACAAAAATCTTTTTTGTATTATGCTGAGTGAAATAAGTCAAGCAGAGAGAGTCAATTATCATATGGTTTCACTTATTTGTGGAGCATAACAAATAGCATGGAGGACATGGGGACTTAGAGTGGAGAAGGGAGTTGGGGGAAATTGGAAGGGGAGGTGAACCATGAGAGACTATGGACTCTGAAAAACAATCTGAGGGTTTTGAAGGGACGGGGGGGTGGGAGGTTGGGGTACCAGGTGGTGGGTATTGTAGAGGGCACGGATTGCATGGAGCACGGGGTGTGGTAAAAAAATAATGAATACTGTTATCCTGGAAATAAAAAAAAAAAAAAAATCTTTTTTGGGCAGTTCTTTCCCTTTGAAAGTTTGGGCCCCTTTGGGGCCTATCAATTTGCCATCCAGTTTGTGTTCCTTTAGTTCCAAAACTTTGTTAACACTAGCAGCATCTTTGAAAAGCACAATCTAAATGCTCTTGATTTTCTGGTCACTAGATTGGTTTTAATAGTACAGTCTACTACTTCCCCAAATTGAGACAAATATTTCATCAGATCTATCTTGCTCGTATCTCAGCTCAAGCTTCCAGTAAATATTTTGCTGTCACCCTGCTGATTCCTGCTTGTGTTAATCTTGGATCCCTCTGCAAATTCCTTTACGTTGCTGTACTCGTTCATATCCTCTTGGGGCAGACTTGGTGGCCCTGGGGGGAGGGGAGATAGTGGGGGGGTGGGGGGTGGGCTGGAGGAAGGGTGGAGGTGAGGGTGCTGGGTGTTGGTCCAGGTTGGGGCAGCAGCAGGGGCGGAGCATTGTCTGGAGCTGGATTTAAAATGTCCTTGGAGGAGAACAAAATCAAATTTTCGAAGACCCCGCATTATGTTATATTATGTATGGCTCCTTTTTTACTCCTCTTAAAATTATATTTTCTTAAAATATTTGAAATCAAATATGGTTTTGTGTCTCAAGCAATATCATAAGGCCAGGAACAGTGCCCATTTAAGTGTGGTTGTGGTCTCTGTCTTAGGTTAGAGCAACATTAGCTTCTTAAGCATGAGAGTTTGTTGTTCTAGGGTCAAACACTATGTAGTCTGACTACCTGTGGATTTGAACATCAATAATCAGACAGAGAGGGAGCAGGTGTTAACGCTGTCCAAATCTTGGCAATTTATTTTTCCTAACTTAAATCCTCCTTCAGTTGCTGATAGATATTATTCTTCAGCTCCCCCTTGATCTCAGCTGGAGTCTCTGACTTGAGGCTTATGTGGTGATTATAAAGTACCTAAAATTCTTCAGATGAAAGGGATATTAGTACAAAATACTAATAAGCATTATAATTATAAGGGGTCTCAGCACTAGGGTGTTTGCTGGCATCAGAAACTGGGAATAAGCCGTTTGAATACAAAACTGTCAAAAACATTTCGTTTGGGAAGCATTTGAGGAAGGTTGGTGGGAAAGGATTGACTCAAAGTTATGTTATTCTAATTCTTCTTTAAAATCATGGAAGAAATTATGCAATGACTCAAAGCAAGCAAACAGATAAGGATGGTAATTTGGAGCCTTATTGATCCAAGGAAATGGAATTGAATGACCAATGTCTATGTCAGGTAAAAGACAACATAATTAAACTGATTTCTTTGGAGACATAGGAAGATGGATTTTCTTGAAGATCATTACTGACATGCTCTATTAGGGGAAAAAAGACAATTGCTTTAGTATGTACCTCCATCATTATTACATATTGGTATTAATCTCTGTGATTTTTAAATACGGCACCTGTATGCTGAATGTCTGCCATTTGGTTTTCTTGTAATTATCAAAAATATTTGCACTTCCGATTTTTATGAGCGTCATGTGGTCATGATACGAGCAGTTGTCCTGAGATAAAACTGTCAGCACTCGCATTAGTTTTCAGTGTATTATTGCCCTTAAAGATTTTTATTTGTTGTTTTACAAAATGTTAACAGAACCTCCAAGTGACAATGTTCCCATTACTTTTAAACAAAATGAAGGGCACGCTCTGATTTCTCACAGACTCTTGTCTCTGCATTTATTGACATTTTAAATTCAAATGTCAAACTTAATAGTGATACAAGAGAATGTTTTCATAATGAATGGAATAGATGAACTTTTGAAAGCAGATTATGGTTCGTGGGTTAATAAAATGCAAGCACTCAGGGATGACTTTGGGCACTATGATTTTGTATAAAATGATTGGAAAAATAAATCCTGCTTTTAGCATAGAAATGTAACTTCATTAATCCCATCCAAATATCCTTTCTCTAAAATGTTGTTGGCTGCATGAGAGTACTGCTACTTATTGTTAGCTGAGATATAAAGATACTAGCACATCAACTCTTTCAAGGAGGAACAGGATTTTTACCTATACTTATCCCAGTGGCTGTACTTATGAAACTTTAATGTGTGTAGGGATAGCTGCGAGATCATGTCTCCGGTTCAGTAAGTGGATTGGGCCACAAGATTCTGCAGTTCTAGCAGGCTCCCAGGCAAGATGCCTGCTGCTAATTCACAGATCACACTTTGAGTAGCAAAGTCCTGCGGTAGAATATCGTATAGGCCCTTCAAATCAGTATGTACTTACCAGGTTCAGCATTAATACTCTTCTCCGCATGTTGATTGTCAAATCCTCTCACCTAACAGATGGCCAGGAATCCCTTTGACCAAGGAAAGCTGTTTATTATACCCAATGCAGTAACAGAGAGCACCGCTTTGGCAGAATCTAAGTAAAATTTTGGAATGGACAGTTTGGAGAAAGATATTGATATTGACCGAAACATGGGAAACTGATCTAAATGGATAAACTTAATGACATAATGGTTTGGGATTGATGGATAAAGATGGAGATATTTAAAATGAGCCCTAATAAATAGGCCACTGCCTGATAAGCAAGCTCTTGGCCCAGATGAGAAATCTATTCAGAAAAGGGAGTCATTGGCTCAGGTGAAAAACTGTCTCTACAAATTAATTTTCAGAAATGTTATGCAATAAGCAATGAAATTGTTTCTGAGTTTCATGGATCAAGTCGTTTAAGCATTTTGATGAAAGTAGTGATTTTATTTCTCATGCCTCAAATACTATTCTGAATTAATGATAGGTCTGCCTTCCCAGTGACAAAGATAGAGGTGGATTGTATGTATTCCCACATTTTTCTCTTGTCCTCATTTGCATGCTTAACTTTCCTCAGCTACATGCCCGATAGTTCTTGCACACTATGTCCTAACGATATTGTCAGATGTCCTTTCTGGACCATAAGCCATAGAGTCCATTCAGAGTCATAGCCTGACTTTTTAACACAGTCCCTAAGAGTAAGTGAGTGCTGGATAGGTTTACTCAAGAATGGAAGAAACGAAGGAGGAGGATGAAGGCAGGATGGAAAGGCAGAAGAGGCAAATGGATCTCTAAGTGTAAAATGAAACTGATCATCCAATTTTATCAAGTTGCACTGGTAAGAAGCATTTCAGCTTGTGGAACGGAGGAATCGATATCATAGCTTATGATGAAATCCCAAACGTCTGGTCAGGAAGTTAGAATGGTACAGTTACTTTCATAAATGAAAGCCTAGAAGATGATCTTCTTTCTTTTATTCAGAATATCTTACAAAAAATGATAATCCAGTTCAAAGGGAATACAGAGACTTTCAGCGTTAAGAAGTCAAAGAGATTTTGTGACTCTTTACTGTTCCTCATAAGGAAGACAAAAGTCCTGGGAAGGGGTCTCTGTGTGTGTGTGGTGTGTGTCTGTTTTAAACTGAGGATTTTATTTCTCCACAGTTATTAAAATTGGCTATTATTCTCTCTCTCCTAGTAAGCACCACATTTATGACTATGTTACACTTGAGGTCACCTATAATCTGAAGCAATAACTAATGAGATGCTTTCCTTGTATTTCCTCTTGCTGAGATAAAAAATTGCCCTCTGTAGCTCTGCATAGGAACCTGAGGTTGGAACCAAAATAAGAAGAGTTCTTTAATAGTATCGAATTAATATGGATTAACCAGGGGTTCTCTAAGTGTGGTTTCCTACCAGTAACACCAGCTGCTACATGTTTATTAGAAATAAACATCTAATAAGCATAAGATGTTTATTAGATAGCATGAAAATGCTTAGGCTACAGTTTAGACATACCAGATCCAACTCTAGTGTTGGGGCCCAGCCTATATGTTTTATTAGGCCCCCAGGTGGTGTTGATGGCTGCCAGCATTTGGGAACTAGTGGACTTGGGCATTGATAGCATCGTGCTATCCGTGGAGCAAGGGTAGGAGTTTGTAAAGTAACATTTTCTGCATCATCTTTCAGGGGAAATGGAGTAGGATATACAAGTCCCAAACCACATGGGACGCAACTTAATAGAATTCATTAAGATTCTTCTAATGAACTCTCACTCCAGGAACTCCTTATTCTTGCACCAGGTTCTCCCTCCTTTCCGCTCCTCTTCTGGTGCGCACTTGGTTCCACACGAGTAGACCATCAGACCTTGAAGCATCAGCCTGTGGGAATGTGCATCTCGCAAGTGAATCTTTCCCTGAAGAGGTGTTGAATATGAGAATTCCACAGCAGCTTCTGAAAGAATTAGATTTTTCTCCAGATAGTTACACAGCCATTTCAGATCAGCCTGATCAAAATGTTAGAAGAATTTTTTTTTTAATTTAGTTTGATTGAATTTTTTTTAGTGTTCCAAAATTCATTGTTTATGCACCACATCCAGTGCTCCATGCAATCTGTGCCCTCCATAATACCCCCCATGTCCTCCGTGTTATTCCTTATGCTCCACAAGTAAGTGAAACCATGTGATAATTGACTTTCTCTGCTTGACTTATCTCATTCGGTGTAATCTTCTCCAGTCCTGTCCATATTGATATAAAAGTTGGGTATTCATCCTTTCTGATGGAAGCATAATACTCCATTGTATATATAGATCATATCTTCTTTATCCATTTGTCTGTCAAAAGGCATCTTGGTTCTTTCCACAGTTTGGCAACTGTGACCATTGCTGCTATGAATATGATGGCCCTTCTTTTCACTACAACTGTATCTTTAAATGTTAGAAGAATCTTTAGTGATATTCCCAAACAGAGATGGTGGAAGAGGAGGGCAAGAGGCATGAGATGATAGTAGGGTAGTAGGATAAGGTAGAGGGAGAGGGGAGAGATTCAAGAAATGAATTGACTTTTGTAGAAAAGAATTTAGGCACAGCTAGAGCCTGGACCTATTGGAAAAATCTGTCCTTGAAAATTGGCTTTCAATCACTTTCCTGATGAGCATGCAAGAAAGTGTTAAGTCTAGGGACCAGCTTGCAGATAGTCATTCCTACCATGTCAGGCGGTGTTCAGAAAGTAAAGGAGTCACCCAGTTTGAATAATTGAAGGAAATTGACGATCCGGGGCCTGGACGCCCAGTGAAATATCTTACCCTTAGAGAAAACGCTGTGGTGGTTCTTACCCTACGCAGCTCTTTGTAAGACCTTTCATCATCTACTATCATTACCTGCTTCAAGAGAATTCATGTTTCCCTGTGTTTTTCACTTGGTGACAAAATGGGCAGTGTGTGTGTGTGTGTGTGTGTGTGAGAGAGAGAGAGAGAGAGACAGACAGACAGACAGACAGGAATAGGCTAGACGGATAGAAAGGGGTCTGGATACAAGATTTGATTCCTAAGATTTGTCTTGGAAAACTGGACGATTAAACCTGCCATTTACAGAGTAAGATGAAAATAACAAAGGATAGCTCATCTACTCATGTCGGTCTTGGACTTATAAATCTTGGAAAATTTAAGATCAGATGGTTTTTATTACTATACCTAAGATTACTTGTATTCTTTTAAATTAGGGTGCATATGGATTTTGCTTGAAATGTATCCACTGTATAAGTGAATTGAAAGAATATAAGTAAGTTAAAATTTCCATTAAATTCTATATGGAACAAGATGGGATCAGGAGTGAGACAAACCATAAGAGATTCTTCATCTCAGGAAACAAACTGAGGGTTGTTGGGGGTCGGGGGGCGGGATAGGGTGGCTAGATGATAGGGTGGCTAACCACCCTAGGTGTTGGACACTGGGGAAGGTATGTGCTAGGGTGAGTGCTGTGAAATGTGTAAGCCTGATGATTCACAGAGGTGTACCCCTGGGGCAAGTAAAACATTATATGTTAATAAAAATAATTTTAAAAATTCTTTTATAGAAAGATATAATGAATGTCAGCTTTATCATTTTTCCTTTTTGATAACATTTCTTCTCGTGAGTGCAATCACAGGAAAAGAGATCATTCATTTGACTCCTGAAAACCATCTGAGAGTGGGGTGGGTAGACTTTGGGTTTCACAGCTTACAATAAAACCATGTTAATGATTTGTACTGGTTTGAATTTGTGTTGAGTTCGTATCATTCTTGTCTGGCTATTTCTGAGTATTTAATACAGGATGGTTTAGATACGTATTAGGAGAAACTGATTTGAAATATGGACAAAAGAGGAATCATTCTAAGTTTGGGTCATTGCATATTTAAAGCCATGCAGTGGTGTTTAATAATGCAGACATACTAAAGTTAAGACATTGAAAATAGTGCTCCCAGTATAATTGTAAACTTGATGATGCTGCGTGTACAGCCAAAGTCTATGATTTAGGAAGCCAACCCCCTATGAAATAACTATATATAAATTGTTATTAGAGACACTTGGATGGGAATTGTAATTCTAAAATTTGTTGCTTGGATCCATATAAATTTGTAACTACAATATTTTGTGAATTTTTTTCCACGTAAATTCATTAAAAGGAGAAAATATGTTTCTCTTATATCTTATGAAGTCCTCCAGAATATAAAGTTTTAATTTTAATATCAGGATAGAAACTAGGGGTGGACTTTTCACATTTTAAGATTTTAATAATGAAATAAAAGGCCAATAAGCCAATTAAAGCAGCAAAATATAAAATACATTATTCATACCAGCTTTCTTTAATTTTTTGAGTTGCAAAAGCATGAGTTATTGGGCACCTGGGTGGCTTAGTCAGTTAAGCTTCTGCCTTCGGCTCAGGGCATCATCCCAGAGTCCAGGGTTCAAGCCTGGCATCGGGCTCTCTGCTCAGCAGGGAGCCTGCCTCTCCAGCTCCTCCCTGCTTGTGCTCTTTCTCGCTATCTCTGTCTCTGTCTCTCAAATAAATAAAACCCTTTTAAGAAACCCACGAAGTAAAAAAAAAAAAAAGAAACCCACGAAGTGTTGTATTGATTATTGATGAAACTAGACAAGTAAGGAGAATTTGATATTACAGTTCACTTTTCCAAAGTGCTGTGGAGACAGAATAGCAGGAAGTGGCTGTAAAATTGACAGAACAAAAGATGCACAAAAGAGTGCCATTAAGTTCCATAAAAACGTGTCAGAAGGCTCTGTATATTCCAGTACATGGTTTGGTTTTATCATCTCTGCAATTTGCATGCAATTGTTTTCAGAGTCAGCAGCAAAACCTTTACTTTTTTTGTTGTATTCAACACTTTCAGATTAAAACCATAATCCTAATTTGAGAAAATTTAGAGCACCCAGAGAAGCATAAAAAATATTGAAAACTACTTGTTAAATAGGCTCTGATAGGAGATACCTGTCAACATATTCATGTATTTCTCAAAAGTACATTTTGATAGCTACTTTTATTAAAAGAACATATGTGATATTATATACGGGGATCATGTGTATACATATAAAACATGGATCATGGTACACACATATCCTGCTTATATTAACATTTTAAACATCTTTTTTTAAATGACTTCATAATCCAATATAAGGCCATTTATAACCAGGATCATTGGCTGATTCTAAAATTTTTCTAGTGTAGGGTGTCTGGGTAGCTCAGTCAGTTAAATGGTTGCCTTCGGTTCAGGTGACCATGCCAGGGTCCTGGAATTGAACCCTGCATGGGGCACCCTGTTCAGTGGGGAGCCTGTTTCTCCTTCAGCCCCCTCCTTGCCTGCACTCTCTCCCTCTCTCTATCAAATCAATAAATATTCAACCCCCTCCCTGCCTGCACTCTCTCCCTCTCTCTGTCAAATCAATAAATAAAGTCTTTAAAAAAATTTAAAAAATAAAAATTTTATAGTGTAAAATTTGGGCGCATAGTGCTAAGCATTTATTTACTTACTTAAAGATTTATTTATTTACTTATTTTACAGGGAGAGAGAGAGAGAAAGAGAGAGAGAGAGAAGCAGGCTCACCACTGAGCAGGGAGCCCTCCATGGGGCTCAATCCCAGGACCCTGGGGTCATGACTTGAGCTGAAGGCTGATACTGAGCCAACTGAGCCAGGTCCCCTTCTTTTTATTTTTATTTTGTTAAGATTTTATTTATTTATTTGACACAGAGAGAGAGTTAAACCTTCATTTTTGTATATATTTTCTTATTTCCTTACCATATTTTCTACGAGGGACGCTTAGGAGCCAAGGAGCCTGAACTTTCTGCAGGTCTCCTAAAACATAGCACATTGTGTTATGAAGTTTGCACGAGCCCTCTGCTGAGTGATAACCCAAGATTTGTTCTCAGCTCTCTCACATTAAGCAAGGAGAGAATGATTAAGATGTGACCAGTGTCAAAAAGCCATCAGGGAAGAGCCAAAGGAATGGCAGCCGGGCTAGCCCTGCCAACATGAGCAGCTGAGACCTCTAACAAAATTCATCTTCAGGTACTCTAAGTGAGGAAAACAAACCCTACCCTTGGTAGCTCTCTTTTAAGGGCCCTCATTTTCTTTCCTTTTGGCTTTTTATTTATCAGATAAGTGAGATTATTTGTAACCCTTATAAAGATGTTTTGTATGGTCAATGATTTTTATTATTTGACATGAAATAATACACCTTATTTGGTATTCAGTTGAAGGCATAATAACTGTCATGTTAGAGAAAACAACTTGGTTTCAAAGGGAAGTGTGTTTTTTTCTTTTTTTATTATTTTATTTATTTATTCAAGAGAAAGAGCAGAGTGAGAGAGAGAGAGCACAAGTGGGGGGAGGGACAGAGAGAGAGGGAGAAGCAGACTCCCCACTGAGCAGGGAGCCTGATGTGAGGCTTGATCCCAGGACTCTGGGATCATGACCTGAGCTGAAGGCAGATGCTTAACTTGAGCCACCCAGGTGCCCCAAAAGGTAAGTGTATTTTTTTCGGTGAAAAATAAATATTCTTCAGCATCTTCTAAATGACTTAGAAGTATTTTGGAGAAGTTCCAGAAGTGTTTGGGTGAGACTAGATATGTAGACTCCTAAAGCTGGCTGCTCTGTAGATAAACTTGCTCATTTGGGATTTTAAATTCCAGGATTACTAAGAGAGAGAGACAGATGGAGAATGATGAATACAGAAAGAGAGAGAGAGAGAGAGAGGGAGAGACAAGGACAGAGAGACAGAGAGAGACAGAAACAGACACACACACACACACACACCAAGAAGGAATGCAAGAGAGACAGAGACTGAGTCAGAGACAAGAAAGAAATAGAAAATAAAAGCATATGTTTAGTGATTCTGAAAACGTAATTGAAAAATAGTCTATGGGACTTCTGGGTGGCTCAGTTGGTTAAGCCACTGCTTTCGGCTCAGGTCGTGATCCCAGGGTCCTGGGATTGAGTCCCGGGCATCCGGCTCCTTGCTCAGTGGGGAGCCTGCTTCTCTCTCTGCCTCTGCCTGCCACTCAGCCTGCTTGTGTGTACTCTCTCTCTCTCTCTCTGACAAATAAATATATAAAATCTTAAAAAAAAAAAAGGAAAATAGTGTCTAGTTTAGTTTTTCCACATCACATCACATGATGATCTTTACAGCTGTAAACAACTTTCAAAGCCACGTTTCTCTTCCTATAAAAGGAATATTCTCTCTCACCTTGTTCTATCAATACGTGTTAGTACAATAAATCCTTGACTCCAACAATTTAAAAATGCAGTGAGACCCAAAGTTTTCAAATTTAAAATAAGGGAAAATTCGCCTCTTTGCTTTGAAATGTGCTCCATTATAAATAATTTCTCGTCCTAAATTCCGGCTATCACAAGATGCTGACGCCATTCATCTGGAAAACGTAAAGAAAACAAGGCAGATGAGCTGAAGTGAAAATAAATCTTTCACAAATTTGCACATCAGCACTTTTCTGTTTTTAGATAGAAAACATTGATAGTGCAAACGATTTCGTAATGTATAGATTCTTCCTCTGAGCAATAGTCACTTCCATATATTTTAGTTTTATTAATAGAGCGAATCCACATGAATTTCTTTCCTGCAAATTCTTACATACTCTTGGGGATCTAGTCTAATTTCCATGTGGACTTAAATATCACTACAGTCTGAAATCTCCTCCTGAGTCTATCTTTCACAAAAGGTAACTAATCTAGATTCTTCCTAAATTCTAAACTCTGCTATTCTAACTGCATGACTGCTTCCAAAGCCAACAAGTTCTGAAATCACTGCTTTCTCCTCTGTCCTTCATTTTCTTCTTCCTTTTTTTAAAAGAGTTTATTTATTTTTTGTCAGAGAGCGAGCGAGAGCACACAAGTAGGCAGAGTGGCAGGCAGAGGCAGAGAGAGAAGCAGGCTCCCTGCTGAGCAGGGAGCCCAGTGCGGGGCTCGATCTCAGGACTCTGGGATCATGACTTGAGCTGAAGGCAGATGCTTAAACGACTGAGCCACCCAGGCATCCCCATTTTCTTATTTCTGGGTTTACCTGTCTTTTTCAGAAATGGCTTAGCTTCATTAATACAATAGTTACGTCACTCATATTCAACATTTTGTCTCCTGTACCACCAAAGAAGTCATTCAATAAATATTTTCTGAGTATTTAGGTGTTAATTAATTTAGAAACTGACAAACACTTACTGAGAATTCCAAGAGTCACATATTTTAATAGCAAGTGATCGTTCTCTCCTTAATTATACTCTAATTTTAATCTCTTTTAATCGTTAAATACCATCAATATTATTTGGTACCTTTTTGGAGCCATTTCATACATAAGCATTTATAGATGCACAAAGGTAACATTTATCTCTTTACTTTGCTAAAGTGAAGCCACACAATGTTCAGGTAACAATGCATAATCCACTTCAATTTTTAAAGTGCTTTATAAATGTTCTATGTTATGAATGAACTCTAATTTCTTTAAGTAAGTGCCTTATTAATGTATATATAAGTAGTTTCCAGCTGTTGCTACGATATGTGTTTTTGCAGTGAACACTCTTACATACGCATTTTTGCTTAATAACTCTAAAGGTCAAAAGGAAAGTGCATTTTAAATTTTGGTAAGGTACTTAATCTGGCTTCATTCTGGGAAGATTATAACAGTTTATTCTTTTATTGCAGCGTCTGGGAGTGTTCGTTTTCCAATATCCTTTCTAACATGCTCTTTATTTTACTTAGTGATCTTTGTATTTTATTAACCATATACAAAAATAAACTCTTGATCCTTATTCCCCAAACCACCCCTCAGTCATTCCTGTCTCAATAGTGGCAACTTTTGTACCAAGGGTCTCCAGAGGCAGGGTTTCTATGTTGCAGTTTTGAGGCAGAATTCCTGTCTTTGCTGTTAAATTTCTTAACTGATTAGATGAGGCCCACCCACATCATGGAGGATAATCTGCTTTACTTCAAGTCTACGGATTTAAATGCTAATCCCATCTTCAAAGTATCTCCAGTAACATCCAGGCCGGTAAAGTTTTGCCAAACAATTAGATATCCTGGTTTAGATAATTGGTCATGTAAAATTAATTAGCACAGCAGTCTACACATTGCTCAGGCCAAAAGTCTTAGAGTCATTTTTGACCGGTCTCTTTCATATGACATAACTGGTCTATAACTAAGTCCTATAGGTTTTACCCTCAAACCCATCTTTTTATTTTCACATCCATATCTATCATTGTGCTCCAATGACAATGATTCTTGGATGACTCCTCTCTTGCTTTCCACTCTTGTCTGCTCCATCTCCCATTCCCCTCCAGCACACATATATCCTCTATAAAATCTTTATTAAGGTCACTCCTCTGCTCAGAATACCCCAAAGGTTGCCCATCTCAAGCCAAGCAAAATCAGAATTGCTTGCTGCATTATGCTGAGTGAAGTAAGTCAAGCAGAGAGAGTAATTATCATATGGTTTCACTTATTTGTGGAGCATAACAAAAAGCATGGAGGACAAGGGGAGATGGAGAGGAGAAGGGAATTGAGGGAAATTGGAAGGGGAGGTGAATCATGAGAGACTATGGACTCTGAAAAAACAACCTGAGGGTTTGAAGTGGCAGGAGGTGGGAGGTTGGGGAACCAGGTGGTGGGTATTATAGAGGGCACGGATTGCATGGAGCACTGGGTGTGGTAAAAAAATAATGAATACTGTTATGCTGAAAATAAATAGAAAGTAAATTAAAAAAAAAAAAAGAAAAGAATTGCTTACTGCTGGCAAGACTGCAGCCTCCGGGCCAGGCCTCATCTCCATCACTGTGCCGTCTTATGTCACTACGGCCACGTGAGTCTCTCTGCTGTCCTTTGACCAAAGTCCTATCTCAGAGTCTTTACCCTTCTGTTCTATCTGCCTCGCATTCCCTTCCCCCAGATAGCTGCATTTCATCATACCTCACTGGTTTGAGGTCCCTGCCCCCAAATCATCATAACAAAGTCCTTTCCTAACAAGCTTTTTTTTTTTTTTATTGTGTTATATTAGTACATCATTAGTTTTTGATATAGGGGGTATGGGTGAGCCTGGTGATGGGTATTAAGGAGGGCGTGGATTGCATGGAGTACTGGGTGTTATAGGCAGACAATGAGCCATGGAACATTGCGTTTAAAATGCTAACAAGCATTTTTAAATGCATTTAAAATGCCAAGAAGCATTTTTAAAAACAGTCGTGCCAAACCCTGGAAGTCTCTATGCCTGTGATGCTGCTTTCTTTGGCTTCATTGCAATAATCACATTCTGATATAAAATGTATGGATTATGAACCTGTCAACTTAATCTCTGTTAGTTTCCCTCCAGTCCCCACACAATGGAATATAAGTGCCATGAAAGTGGAAACAAAACCGAAACTTTTCACTCTAGTGTCTCCAAGTAATTAGAATTGATTGTGCCAATACAGTCTCCACTCTAAAAATTTATAGAGTCATTACTTGATTAGCAATATTTGTTTAATTTAAATGCCTCTTTTTTGAATTATTGAATGGATGCTTCATATAATCTCATGCTCTACTAATTAAACAAAATATTTTTATTTCATACTTTTAAAATCATTTGTTGTGTGTCTTTCATCTCCCTTTTGTAAGTAGGAGAATAGAATAAAATAATTTAACTATTTGACTATTACAGAGCTAACAAGAGTAAAACTATGTTGAGACACTGGGTTTTGTGACTCAAAGTATGTAATATATATATAAAAAAATCCATGTTAGTAAAATAATGTTCAAACCTCCGAAAAGATACAATAATTTTAAATTTGTACGCACAAAACAACACAGTTTAAAAATACTCAAAATGGAAACGTGTATAGCTGAAGGTAGAAACAGAGAACACATTTGTTATTGGAGACTTCTCTATCTTTCTCTTAGCAACTGATTGAACTACTGGACAGAAAATCAGCAAATATAGAGAAGGTCTGACCAACACAACTGAAGGGTCTGCCAGTAGAATGTAAGAGATTTGTATAGACCACTTCAGCCCAAACTGCAGAATAAAAATATGTATGTATGTATATATATATTCTGTTCATGCATACACGGTGCATTTACCATGATAGGACATATCCTGGGTCATAAAAACAGAACAAACAAAAAATCCTACAGGTAATATGGGAAAAGATGGAATACTTCTCTTTATAATCAGGAACAAGGCAATGATGAAAAAACATAGATCAGTAAGGAAGTAGTAAAGCCGATAACACTTCTGTTTACAAGGAATCTACCTCTTAAAAATAGAATTGAGTCCAGTATGGTCTTACAGTACAAGAGCATCAGACAGAAAACAGCCTCATTCTATGTACTTACAATAGCCCTGTGGAAAATAAAACTTAAAAAGACAAAATAACATTTGCATTCGCTTCAAAGAAAATGAGAAGTTCTTAGGTATAAATATGCTTAAAACTGTATGCTATAAATTAAAATCTACTTATAAAATAAATCAAAGAAGACCTATATAAATGGAATGGTTTATGATATTTATGAATTGGAAGATTTAATTTAGGAATGATGTCATTACTCCCCAAAATGATCATAATTTTAATGCAATTCTTATCAAAATTCCAGGAAGCTTTTTGTAGATCTAGTTATGCTTCTTCTAAAATTTATGGAAAAAGGCATGAGCCTTAAAATAGCTAAAGCAATCTTGAAAAATAATAAAGTCAGAGAAATTAACCTACCCAATATTTTCTTACTATATGACACAGTAATTAAGAGAGAATAGTACTGGCTAAGGTTTAGACCTATAGATCAAAGGAAAAGAATAGAAATCTTACAAAGAGACTCACATAAATATGCCAGACTGATTTTGGGCAAAGGTGGAAAAAACAATTTAGACGTCTTACAACAGGAAAATGGTTAATCCAAGTGGTACATACACACTTGGATTAACCAGAGTTAATGCAAGTTCTACTGAAAAGAAAAAAAAAGAACTGACAACAATTTGAATGAAACTCTGGGAAATTCTGCTAAGGAAAAGAATCCAAATCCAAAATGTTGTATCCTTTGTGAATTCATTCATGTAAGAGATTACAGACGTCCTCAACATGTCAGTGATTAGCAGAGATGAACAAAGGGGTGATGGTGAAAGAGAACTGAGTAGTCACAAGAAGGCTACACCAGGAATCCTTGCGCTGCTGGAGCTACTTTGTATCTTGATTGTTGTTGTGGTCACACAAATTTAAATATGGTTTAAAATTGAATAGAACTAAAGACACACATGTGAGTGAGTGCATGGAATCTGATTAAGTTTGATGGAGTCTATCTATGTAAATTTCCTGATTGGGATAGTGTCCTATAGCTATTCAAGAAGCTGCCATTGGAGGAAACTGGCTGGAGGATATATGGGGTCTCTGCATTGATTTTTTAACATTGTGTGAATCTTGATTATCTCAGAATAAAAGGTATTAAAAATACAATTACAGCTTTCTGTGTATGCCTCAAAAATCGAATTCTTATCCCTCATTACCTCTCAGTCTTAATCAGTTTTCTGAATTGAGTAAATGCATTTATGTTTTCTACATGAAAAGGTAAGCATTAACAATGCATAGTGTTGATTTGTATCCTTTTCAATTTTATATAGATAAAAACAGTATAACATAGCCTTCATACTTAATTTTACTAAACATGTTTACTGTATTCAAGCATCTATTAGTATGTTGTTCAATTATAGATGAATTCAATTATGTGGTTGCACAATTGATATAATCATTTAGTTTTTTGTTGAATTTTTAAAAATTACAAGTAATGTTGCAAAAAATCTGGATATTATCCATGTAGATAGACATCATGAACCCCCACAGTGATAAAAAAAATATGTTTATGGGGTTATAGTCATTTTTATAAAATGTCCATGACAATTTTGGCCCCAGAATTTTCAGTATAAATCCTTTATCTACTATTATAATCCTTGACCATCCTTTATATCTACTCTACTATAGAACACTGACATCTTACAAATGTATTCAACAGAAAAGTAGAGGCTGGCTCCTGTATGTCAACATCTAAAATGGAATTTTATTTAAAAGCACAGAAGTATGATACTTTGATTTCAGAGTCCGCAAGGGTAGCACCTAGACTGTTAAATTGCCAGAATTTAATATTGCGGTTGTTGAAGCCCATGTTATAGGAGAACAGATTTAATAATTTCTGGTGAGCCTAGTCTTTCTCGGGAGACCAGCATATAGGAAATACCCTCTCACTCAAGGGAAGAGACAGCTATTGAGGTAAAGTACTTGGAGAATGAATCTTATAAAAGTGTATATCCTGAAAAAAAAAATGTATATCCTGTTAAGTACAGCTCTTGGCTTTAAACAATCCTAAAATAAAAAGACTCAAGAAGGTACAAGATTGGTTATATTCTCTGGTATTATTAGGTAACCTGAGGTTGAATTAATGCCATTCCAAGTAGTCTTTACTAATCATCTGTCTCATGTATGGGAGAGGGAATCCCTGGGTGTGTGTCATTTCCTACTCACCCAGGTAGGGAAGCTTATTTAGGAACAAGAAAAGGAAATACTCATTTCATGGGAACCTGACGCCAGCTTCAAAGAAGGTGAATCAGTACCAGTAACCTCCTCTCTTTTGCTAAAGGGAAATATGTTCTTTATCAAGGGATATCAAATCCCCAGGATATCAAACTTTTCACTGGAGATGCTGGTGAGAGATGATAGGTCAATGAAAACTCAAATCCAGTATTAGGTGTTCAAATTAAATGTAGCCAGAATTTCCTTTCAAACCTGGAAACTATCAGCTATCATTTCCTTAGTGTAGAATTCATGTACAGTAGCGACGTCAGGTGTTTGAATGTTCAAAAACAAAAGAAAACAGACTTATCGGATATTCATCTCTTCCTTCATATAGCATCTAAGAAATCAAGCTCTTTCTCATCTGATAAACTCTTCTCCATACACCAAATTAACTATATTTCCCAAACTAGTTTTCGTGAAATGTCTATGAATATTTAGACATTGTTAAAATATGTTTTAGACAGAGTGTTGCCTTAGATAGGTCAGGGTTTGATACACGGTTGTGACAAACTTAGACCCTTAGTTACTTAACATCAACAAGTTCATTGACCATATATACAAATTGTCCATGCGTACTAAGTCCTCTTCCAAATGATGAATGTGGCTGGTTGTGTCTTGGTCGCTTAAAGATTTGACATTCAGGGTCAGAGAGAACTGGAAGAACATGCATAGGACTTGACATTCTTCAGTCAGGAGGTAACATGTGGCACTAATGTCAATAGATATCAGTCACAGGGAGTCATGTGACCTTTTCTAAATTAAGGGGGCTGAGAATGGTGATTTTTCTATAGGCCTATGATGGAGAGAAGAGCTGGATATTGTGAAGCAGTAACAATCTCAACTATTTTCTGAATGTTAACTGTTTGGCTTGTTTTTCACCCTATTACACACAGGCCGAGTGCACACTCATTTTCTGTTCAAAGGAGACATCTTAGAACTTCATCTGGTTCACTATGCCTCATAGTCTGTGTTCCCTGGGTCACTTACTGTAGCCCCCACTGAATCTGAATATAACAGTTCTTGATGTCCATACCTCTAACGTAAAAAGACAAGACATGTCCCTTACACACACACACACACACACACACACACACACACACACACACACACGAATGTTGCTAAGTGGGACAGATAACCAAAGAAATTCTTTCTTTTGAACAGAAGAAATAAAGAAAACACATAAGTTGCTTGCACAGGGCAATTTGGAAATCTCACAGGGCAGACCATTGGAAGGCTTTCTACCCTCAGGGCAGTTGGCCCTATATTTGCCACAGGGATTCCTTTTTCTTGTCTTTCTCTTTCCCCTCTGGGAGGTTCCTTTTTCCCCTCATTATATTCCTTGGCCAACATCTTTGTGGATGTTGCTGAATACACACAACTTTCTAAGCCCTGGTCTCACTTGGGTGATGGTAGGGTACCTTTTTGTTTTGATTCTTAAAGTATTTTTTGAGGTTTCATGGGTAATACATTTTTATCGAATGAATCGTAGACTTCTTATCAATTTGGCTTTAGTAAATTCTATATGTCAGTAAATCAAAATTTATTTTTAGATAAATGTATCTGATCATTTCTTTGTTTTGTTATTCCTTTCCTTTCCCTATAATCTTAGTGTTGGCTATTTTGTAACCATATTGAGCAAGAAATGAGAAAAAGACATATCTTTGATCTGACTCTTAGTCTGAGTTATTTTATCCACTCTGGAGGTTCTGATGAGCACTACGTTTTAATCTGATTTCCTGTTCAATTTCAATCAAATGAAATGTTTTGTTGGGTTTTTATCACTTAGAATATTTAAAAACCTCAACCACTGTTATTGGGAGCTATGACTTCTTGCAAGACCCTATATTCTAGTTTATATCTATATTCTATATATTTTGTACCTCTTTTTAAGTTAGTCTGATAATGGCTAATACATTAGGACAGAACCCATCAACAGATACTAAGTAAATAATAAAACAGTTTTTGTTACTGTGTGAATGACTAGGGTAGGTGAAACTAAATGTCCTTTGGAAAACCAGGACATTTACTATTAGAACATAGTTGGACATTTATGCAAAAACAAATTCAGAATTTCAAATTTCTGATGAATACAGATTTAAAATTTCAAATGATTAAGTTAAAGTTAAATACTAAAACTATTATTTGAGGGACTGAATCACAGGCAAAATAATTTTTTTTTCTTTTGATTATAACTGTTTCTGTCTTTGTAACTGTTGGTGTTTAAAATGCCAAGCATGTAAGCTTATTGACGGTGCTGCTTTGCTTTTATGTACTGATTGGATGCTGCTGTTTCCTGAATGCCTGGTTAGGGCACTCTAGATATTTTCGCAGACTGATAATTTTTCTTGTATATTTTGCAAAAGACATTGATTTCAGCAAACTTTTTATCAGCTTATTATAGAAACAAAAGGTTATACATGCATATACCCTAGGATTACTCAGTGCATATTTAAATTAAAAAAATCAAAATACTTCAACATATTTTATCTTTGGTAATGTGTGTCATCAGCTACTTAGAGATGTGGCCCTCTTGGGGAAAATGTTTCCCATTACCTTTCTCACTCACAAAAACTAATATGTTCTGTCTCTTCACCTATAACCCTCACAGCTCCATATTGCTGTGAAAGACGGATGATAAGCAACACTTGGAATCTTTACTTTTTTGATACCAGCAAATTGAAGCAGAATCAGGGAAACCAATATATTCTGCTGTTCTCAAAAATATAAGAAAGCTCAGACTATAGAAGTATATTCATCTGCATCCATTGACTTAATAGCTCAAATCCATGTACTTAAACAGAAACTAAGCTGTCAAGAGGTACTCCTTTGTTATATGTGCTTGATGCCTCTGTTTTTTAAGCAGTTTATCAGAAATAACATTGCCTATTACCATTATTTTTTTAAACTCAACTAAAATTTTTATCAAATTATGTGAATAATATGAACATTTAAGTTATTCTCAGTAAAAAAAAAATAATTTTAAAGGACTTGAGGATATTCATTGACAGTCATAATCAGCTTGACCTCTACTCAAACTTGGCAAAGGGACTTATTAATGGGTCGCTGGGGTCTTCCCCAGTTCGGCCTCTACGTGTTTGTTCCTCACTGGAATAGAAACAGGACCAGATACATACTGTCGCTGCTTCAAGATCTTTGGGACCAAGTGACCTCTCTGTGAACAAGCCCTACAAAGATTCAGGAAACTGTTTATTTGGCAAAGACGAGTTGCACAGCAGCAGACCTCTGAATATGATTTTGGTCAATAGACTTTAATTGCTTGCGTTTAAAGTGTTAGTGATTGATTTGCTAACAGGTATTCAAATGTCCCCTGGCAGACAGCATGCTGAATTAAGGGAGATTGCTGGGGGCCTGAGGACACAGTTGAGCCAAGTCTGAGCAATACTGAAATGTAAAACTGTGGCAAGATGATGGTGAAATTTTGTGCTATACATCTAAAAAAAAATGTTTCAACATAAAAAAATAATTTGAGATTCTTCAGGGAGAGAACATTATACAGATGAGGGATATACTATGGTGGAGTTTAGTTTTCTTTTTTGTAGCAATGCATAAATAGAAAAAAATTTAAATTTTCTAGATGTATAATAAATACCATCATTTAATTAGAAATTCAGCATTGTTATGGACTAAATTATACCTCTACTAAAATTCATAGGTTGACGTCCTTACTCTTAGTATCTTAAAATGTGACTCTGTTTGGGGATAGGGTCTCTAAAGTGATAATTAATGTTAAGTGAGGTCCTATGGGTGAAGCCTTAATCCAAAATGACTAGTGTCCTTATAACAAGAGCCAGAGACACCAGGGATGGACAAGGACATAGGAGATGACAGTCTGAAGGTTGGAGAGGTTTCAGGAGAAACTGGTCCTATTGGCAGCTAGATCTTGGACTTTAGACTCCATTATTATGAAAAAATTAATTTCTGATCTTAAAGCCACCCAGTCTGTGGTATTTTGCTATGGAAACCCTGGGAAACTAATATAAGAGGCCTTATGTTTCTCTAAACCATGTAACATTTGGCTTTATTTTTAATATCATTTACTAAATATGGACATGTTTTCATAATGTCAGGGATCCAATGAATTTTTGATCATTCTTTCCACAAAGTATGTGACTCCTAACATTGTGCGATATTTTTCTTTACTTAGTGATGACTTTTTACTTTACCAAGTTCAGTTTTCACACTTCAAAGCTTGCTATATATAGCCAGTTGTACTTTTATGTATGAAAAATACCTCATTGGTACCCTTCTCCAAGGTTACCTTCAGGTTTCTTAACTAAGGGGAGGATTTCAATTCTTTTTGTTGTTGTTGTTGTGCTTCATAGATTTCAATTAGGTAGAATAGTTATTTCGACAAAAATACTGGCATTTATTTATTTTTTGTGAACATGAATGTAATTTTTAATAAATATCTTTTGTTGAATGTGTTAATGTTAGACCTTATTGCCATCATTATTACAAGGAAGGGCATAATGATTAAGACACCTAATGAAGTATTTCATATTTTGCATCCTTTACTGGGGAGAATGTAAAGAAAGACAGGTCGGGTACAAAGCATTAATACAGAGAACTGATTTTTTAAATGTTTGTATTTGATAAGTTGCCAAACACCTCCTGATGCTAGAAAGTGAAAACCAGTTAAGGTTGGTTATTATAGTTTTTTTTTTTTTTAAGATTTTATTTATTTATTTGACAGAGAGATCCCAAGTAGGCAGAGAGACAGGCAGAGAGAGGAGGAAGCAGGCTCCCCGCTGAGCAGAGAGCCCGATGCGGGACTGGATCCCAGGACCCTGAGATCATGACCTGAGCCAAAGGCAGCGGCTTAACCCACTGAGCCACCCAGGTGCCCCATTATAGTTTTTTTTTTGAAGGTTGGTTATTATAGTTTTAATCATGACCTTTCTAATGTTTGATATCTTGAAATTAGGTGAAAGTACATTTATTTTTCTCTTTGAAAATAAGTTATTGAAAGTGTTTATATATACATGTAAAATACACATATACATGTATACATATATACATGTGTATATATATACACAATAAAAATCTTCTTTATATCTATAGAAATCCTGAACTGATTTTGTACAGGTTATGTTTTGGTTATTCATATAATTCTCACCTGTGTTGTATGTTCAGTGCACATAAAACAAGAAATAGAATAATAGAAAATATTTTCCCTAATTTCATTTAACATACAAAAATTCATTTAACATATAAAAATAACTCACTAAAACATACATAGTAATACATTCACTATAAAAATAATTTATTGATTGGTCTATGTTTCTTGTAATAATGCAGAAATGAAACTCTAAGAAAGCATCAACTAAAATTTATTAATACCACTCATATCATACTTTCATAATGAATTTCTTTGAATGATAAATCAGAATGAATAATATTCCTTCATTAGTATTCCAAATATTCTTTCATTCTTTCATATCAAGTTCATATAGTTTCCCTTTTGGCTTAATTCAGTATTAGTCTAGCTGATAAAATGTCTAAAATTTGAAAGCAACCGTCAGAGAAGCTGTTGGCTATGACAATATTTTTTGTTGGTTACACCATTATCGATGTGAATCATAATGTCTTTAGGGACATGTCTGTTCCTTAATGTACAGCTATTTTTGGCATTTTTGTGTTCTATAGAACATACATGCTGTCAAAATTTGACAATTTCCTTGAGGCTGATATTTTCATGCCTTAGTGTCCTTGACACCATGACTCCATTATTTTCTGGTTCTTAACAGCTCTTTTTTGCTGGAGTGACTTGTTAGGAATATGCTACCAGTAATTTCACCTTTTGGCTTATGAAGTTGTTCCCATAAAGAAGAGAAGATTTCGACCCTAAGAGAGTTTCTTAAGTTGCTTTTAAGACACAGTGGTTTCTTTGGGGCACCTCGATGCTCAGTAGGTTAAAGCCTCTGCCTTCGGCTCAGGTCATGGTCCCAGGGTCCTGGGATCGAGCCCCGCATCGGGCTCTCTGATCAGCAGGGAGCCTGCTTTCCCCTCTCTCTCTCTGCCTGCCTCTCGGCCTACTTGTGATCTCTGTCTGTCAAATAAATAAATAAAATATTTTTTTAAAAAGACACAGTGGTTTCTTTAAAATACAATGGTTTGTCATTTAATTGCATTGAATTTAATACTCCATTTTCAACCTAACATAGTTTAACATAGTTTTTTGTCTCTTCATGTATTATCTTATATATCTTTTTTAATATATTTGTGTGTATATATTTCTCATGTTTCCATATTCCTCACCCTTATCCTGACCATGCTACCATAAACCTCACAGTCAAGCTGCTGTACATGACTGTGCTGTATGTTTTTGTTTTTTTGTGGGTTTTTTTTTTTTGATAATGTAATTTTGGATAATGTAATTCTTCTGAGAGGCTCTGAAGAATGATGGGACTTTTCATGGTTTTGTTGCTCTTGTTAAGCACTTACTTTAATTTATTCCTCTAGAAAACTACAACTTTATGTCTGTAGAGAGATTTGACTCTGGAATTTCAGTACTCTCTGCAAGATAAAGTAATTTAGACCTAAAAGTGCTAGTTTCCAAATATTTTTGGTCCAGTCCATTCTTTATGAAAAGCACAAACCCATCAAATTTTCTTCTACTTGCTGAAACAAAAGAGAAATGCAGACTAATCACAGCAAATTTGTTTCAAAGTAACAATAATGATAATTATAATAACATCTTCCTTTTGTGTATATGAAGCATTTTCTTCTAAAAATCATTTAAAATAATTTTAATGACCATGCATTATAATTTTATCAAAGGTTTAAATAATACTGTATGCTGATTACTGTGGAAATGGAATATTTTCTAGTTATATTTTGTATTATCAAAATATTATTTCTTTCAAATTCATGTATATATCCAAAGATGCTTCACATTTGTATTTCTAATTTATAGGGCTACGTTTTGTTCAAATTAGATGCCTTACTCTGATGGCTGTCTTTGAAGAAAAAAAAAATCTGCTTTTAAGGATTACTTTCCTGTTTATTTTGATTTAGTTTGTTCTGGAAAAGCTTATCAAACACAGGCTAGTAAAAGGAAATCATCTTTTCAGAAAATAAAAAGTTAAGTCGATTTGATACTCACACTTTTTTTCTTATCAAGTAATTTATATCTCTTCTATGAACTTTAAAAACCTGTCAGATTTACATTGTTCTAAAATTATGATATAAAGAGGATTTTCTATCAGTTCTTTGAATATGTCATAAATACCCTTTATTTCTTTAAATTCCTAAGTGATGATGTGTAGAATGCCAACTCAGTCTATGACCAGAATCATCATATTTTCTAACTACAAGGCCATAAAGAAGCAATCAAACATTTTATGAAAATCTGATTGCTATGACCCAATACCAAATAAAAATCTAAGTAAAGCCAAAAAGCATTTAGAAAGTACCTAGTGGGGAGCCAGCATTATGTTGAGCTTGAATTAACAAAGAGACCAGATTCCTAATGTAAGGAATCAGGAATCAGGGAGATATGTATGTATTTAATTAATTATTTAGAAAGTATAAGTAATCCATTATATATCAATATAATGATATTATATGTGAATATCAATATACATTGACATACTTTCTTTTATTTAGTATGTTTTGAAAGCACATAGGATAAGAGAGGTATGAAGGAAAGACGAAAAGACAAAACTAGAAAAGAAGGACTGAAGCGGGAGCATCGAGTAGAAGGTAATCCAATCGAAGTCTGAGAGTAAACAAATTAAAACAAAGATGACTAGGATTGAGAGAAAAGTGGTTGATAAAACATTAAGATGGCAATGTGGCCAAAGGTATGATTTGGTTATCTTCTGTCTCTCTAAATCCCTTCTCCATCTTATATGTCCTTCTCTGACCTCCTGTCTGGTTTGAGTTTGCATGACTGGCCCCTGGTGTCCAGTACAGCAGGGCCAAAGGGCCAACAATAGGAGACAGAGGGCAGGAAGGAAAATCACTGGGGTATATGACTCCCTACCTCCCCCGTCATCTGTCTATGGTTTGGCAGTGCTTGCATTTCTCCACTTTTGGCCTCAGTTTCTGTGAGACCATAGCACTTCAGCAATATGTGGCTTCCAAGAGCACTGCTCTCTCTCTAAGCACCTGTAGACCCAGGTGACTCTATATTTTGGCCAGTTTCTTAAAGCTGTACTGCTCATTCCCTCCTAATTTCCTTAATCTTGCCTATACTTTGTAAGCTGTCCCTTTATGAATTTTTGATACTTCTGCAATTAGGTCTCTCTCTCTCTCTGTATATATATAAATGTACCAGTTCATACTAGAGAAGCCCCAAGGAGAAAACTCATAAAATTAGATGATGAGATACAGACTCTTTTTTTTTTTTTTTTAATATGAAATGCTTGCAATGGCAGGGTCATAGGGAAGTTCTATTTTTAATTTCTTGAGGAATCTCCACACTGTTCTCCAAAGAGGCTGCACCAACTTGCATTCCCACCAACAGTGGAAGAGGGTTCCCCTTTCTCCACATCCCTTCCAACACATGTTGTTTCCTGTCTTGTTAATTTTGGCCATTCTAACTGGTGTAAGGTGATATCTCAATGTGGTTTTAATTTGAATCTCCCTGAGGGCTAGTCCTGGGAATTTACCCTAAAGATACAGATGTACTGAAAAGAAGGGCCATCTGTACCCCAATGTTTATAGCAGCAATGGCCATGGTCGCCGAACTGTGGAAAGAACCAAGACGCCCTTCAACGGACAAATGGATAAGGAAGATGTGGTCCATATACACTATGTAGTATTATGCCTCCATCAGAAAGGATGAATACCCAACTTTTGTAGCAACATGGACGGGACTGGAAGAGATTATGCTGAATGAAATAAGTCAAGCAGAGAGAGTCAATTATCATATAGTTTCACTTATTTGTGGAGCATAACAAATAGCATGGAGGACATGGGGAGTTAGAGAGGAGAAGGGAGTTGGGGGAAATTGGAAGGGGAGGTGAATCATGAGAGACTATGGACTCTGAAAAACAATCTGAAGGGTTTGAAGTGGCGGGGGGTGGGAGGTAGGGGTACCAGGTGGTGGGTATTATAGAGGGCACGGATTGCATGGAACACTGGGTGTGGTGAAAAAATAATGAATACTGTTATGCCAAAAATAAATAAAAAGTAATTTTAAAAAAATATGAAATGTTTATTTAATTTATTTTTTAAAGGATAATGGTTTTAGTTTTATTTTATTTATTTATTTTTATTTTTTGAATTGTTGAACACTACATCAAAAACTAATGATGTCTTATGTGTTGGCTAACTGAACATAATTAAAATAATAATAATAAAAGAAATACAGATTCATTTTATGAATCCTCTATGCTGAAAGATACTGGGAAGTAATAAAAGGTGGCATGGAGTTGTGTGTCACGATGACACACATCAGTGTGTCATTGTATCAGTGGATGGTACCAGGGACGGAGTGCAAGTGAAAGGCAAGGCTTTGGCAGACCAGTGTGACTGGCACTCAGAGGCTATGGTAGCAATGTTGATTACTGTTGTTGGAGGGTACACATGAAGAGTGATAATAAGAGAAATCTCTAAATTCCTATCTCAAGACACAGGTTGACTTCTATCGGGCTACCTTTATAGTAGATATAAGCTTGGAGCATACATGGCTGAAGGTTGATGACAAGGATTAATTGTAGAAGTTGCAGAGTTGCAACCCAAATAAATAAATACTCAGTAAGGCACTTATTGAGTATAAAAGGAGGGTCTCTCAGGAGCAATGCATATAAGGGACTGAAGAAGCAGAGTGTGCATGGGGAGAAATTGAACTGCAGTGCATTGCTATAGAGATTTTGGCTGATCTTTTGGGGAGCTCCGAAGCTAGGATGATCTTTCAGAGAGTTCCTGAATTGAAGAAAAGGAATCAGGCTTGTTATCCCCATATCAATCAACAATTGGATTTTGGGGTCCTGGAAGGGGTAGCCTTTCAGTTGATGTATTGGTGCATTACAAACTACCCACAAATTCATAAGCTTAAATTAAAATAATATTTTTCATGCTTCTGTGCATTTCCTGGTGATTCTTTTTTTGGTCTCGTTTGATGTCACTTATGTGGCAGCGCCCAAATGGTCATTTGAGGTCATTTGTCATTAGGACTAATTTGGCTGTTGGCCTTGATGAGTGACTAAGATTTCCAAAAGCAATGGTCAATGTTAAAAAATGCTAGGCCTACAAATTCTGGAATCCAAGGATGTATGGACATATTTGTTGTTTTATTGAGCTGATTACTGAAATCCCCTGTGCTTATTTTTTGTTCATTTGCATCCATGAACTAACAAAGAAGGATGTAACTTTTTTAGCCATGGTAATTGATTCCAGTTACCAAGGGGAATTTGGATTTCTGCTACTGGGTGGTTGTAGTTGGGAGACTTTCAAGACTCTTTCATAGATTTCTCCTATTCAACGATAATACTCAATGGGAAACAGTGCAGAGACAGTCCTGCTAATGGTTGAGATCTTTTGGTGTGATTCATCACACCAAATTAAAAAAATAAAAACAAGAAAATAAAATAGCTGAGTTACTGGAAAATGTGCAAAGGAAAATGGAATGCAGGCTAACCAGTCTGGCCTTCTTAACATCTGCATGGAGAGGGATTGTAGCAGCTGCTCCTTGTTAATTACTTGTAGACCATCTCTCCTCTTTCAAATACCTCATGTGAAGAGGGCTAGAGCATGTTTTGTAATTGCTGGAAGGATTTGTGTATCTCTGGTGCTTAAAATGTGACGTATTCAAGCTTTGAGAATTATAATTGGAATTTAAACTAAAATTGGGTGATTTATTTTACCTTTGTGATTTTGCACTCAGCCACATGATAAAAATATGTCCTATTTGTAAAAATTAAAAATTGCTCAAGTGAGCTGAGTTTATATTAATAATTTTAATTTACTGAATTTGAAAGTCTTACTTGATGTACTTTGGAATATTTTGCTGATAAACTTTAAAGTTTGCCCAGTTAGGCTTTAAAGACCTTCAAATGGCTATTGAATATATTAAGTTTAAAAATTCTTTTAAAAATGGTTAATAAAATTACATTAACAAAGTCTTAAATGTGAATGAGAATTGAGTCTGTTCAGGCAGAGTACATAGAACATTAATCAAATTTCCTGAGAAAATGTCCTAGAATTATAAATAGAATAAAATAACTAGTATGCCAAGTGAAGATGGGTTTTAAAATTTGTTGTTATGATAAATTATCATTAATTCTAAACTCAAGACACAAATAATGGTCACTTTGCACACACACAAAAAAAAAACCGGTATTAAAATAGAACGTCTTAATTCTTAAAATACCTCAATGTCTTTCTTTCACACGCAGAGGAAAAATTGAAGATCATTACCATAACCTAAAAGACCCCATGGTGCAGGGTTGTCAGTACTTCTGCAGTTAGGTCTCTTGGTCGCTCCTTGTCTTGACATCTAACCCAAAGTTCTTGTCACCTTGGGCTCAGCTCTTGGCAGCTTGCTCTTCCCGGAGGGTGTTAGCCTCACATGTTTGTAGGACTTTCTCTTTCTTTTGTTTAGGTCTTAGCCTGAAAGGTGTCTTCTCCATGAAGCTTCCAAACACACTTGCTCTCTCTGTCATGTTGTTTCCCCACTCCACAAGAACGTCAACCACAAGGTAACCTTCTCTGTTTGGTTTTGGTTTATTGTGTTCTTTTGTGCATTGGAAGATTCATTTGTGCATTGGAGGGTTGGGTTGTTGTTTCGCTGTTCCAGGGCTGCGTTTCTAAAAGTCTTTAATCATAATATATGCACAGTTAATATTTGTTAACTGAGGTTTTACCACCTTCCTTTTCCTTTTTATTAATATCTGTCTTTGGACTCCAGAGTCTGAAGGTAGGAAGATATGCTATATATTGCTTTAATTTTTTATTTTTTATAAACATATATTTTTATCCCCAGGGGTACAGGTATTGCTTTAAAATACAAACATTATTATAGCATCAATGTCCACAATAGCCGAACTATAGAAGGAACTTAGATGTCCATCAACAGATGAAAGGATAAAGAAGATGTGGTATATATATACAATGGAATACTATGTAGCCATCAAAAGAAATGAAACCTTGCCATTTGCGACAACGCGGATGGAACTAGAGAGTATCATGCTTAGCGAAATAAGTCAATTGGAAAAAGACAACTATCATATGATCTCCCTGATATGAGGAAGTAGAGATGCAACATTGGGGGTTTGGGGGTAGGAAAAGAATAAATGAAACAAGATGGGATCAGGAGGGAGACAAACCATAAGAGACTCTTAATCTCACAAAGCAAACTGAAGGTTGCTGGGGGGAGGGGGTTAGGGAGAGGGTGGCTGGGTTATGGACATTGGGGAGGGCATGTGCTATGGTGAGTGCTATGAGGTGTGTAAACCTGGCGATTCACAGACCTGTACCCTTGGGGCTAATAATACATTATATGTTTATAAAAAATTACAAACATTAGTTGATAGGGATAAACCATACAATTTTATAAACCCAGGTGGCTCAGTGGTTCAGTCTGCAAAAGAAAAGAACTATCCAGGTGATCAGGATCTAAAGGCAAAAAACCTTAACATCCTCCCTGCCTCTATAGGAAGATTGACCTTCAACTACCGTCAAAGTACTGAGCATCTAGCTCTTTTTGCTTTTGTGAATCCACCAATGTACTTACTGTCAGGATTTTTGTTATTTAACTTATAAAATACAAGTAATTAAATTTTTAAAAATGTTTTTGGTACTGTATAAAGCATAGTGAAATTAATAGATTTATTTTTTTATTTTGAACAGTAGCATTTGTTTGTGTGTTACATGGGTGTTGTAACAGAAAAGTAGTCCAATAGGGAGTAGTTCATGTTTGTATTCATTTTTATGACTTTAGTGATAGGCTATGCATAACTTAATTTTATAAAACTTAGTTCCATAAAAGTACAGGAATCCAAGCAAATTATAATTTACATTGATGATTAAATCCAGAAAACCATGAAGAAGTAATCTCAGTAAGAAGCAAATGCCTTGTTCCATGTCATCCCTGGTCCACTTAAACCCTTGTTATGTTGGGAGTTTCTACAAAGTTTTTTTTAATAGAAACTTTCGTGGCATACTTTCCCCTCATTTAATAATACCTATTAATCATTTCTCATGTGTTAATATGATGGTTTTCTTTGGTAAAGAACTGTGAATAAACTGTGAATGACGAATAACACTTTCAAAAATACACGGTTACTCATTTTACAATAAGAAATGGTGAAGGTGGGGAAAATCAAATCCACCCTCTTTTCTCTTAGGAATCTTAGTTAGGCATTTTGGAGAGAACACAGTTTGTGATCTGATTTAATAATGAGATAAAGTAATCATTCCACCATGCCCCCAGGTTGCTGTGAATGGTGTTGGGGATGCATCTTAGTCCTAAATCTCCCAGACAGCTCTTCCTTTCCTGCTCTGTCTCTGCCTCATCTAGACTTAGGGCCCAATGAGAAGAAACTGTAGCATTTCTATAGTCTGTGGCATGTCTATTAACAGCCTGCTCACATCCTGTGGAGCACAGGGGAGTTAATAGCCTGCTCACATTCTGTGGAGCACAGGAGAATGTGTGTGTACGTGTGTGTGTGTGTGTGTGTGCGATATGTTTGAGTATATGAGAAATAAATAAACCAGGGAAAAGTGAGAAAACTCTTTTCAATGTGATAGTTTCAGCCTCTGATGGAAACCAAGTGATGTCAGGTTCTCCCCAACTTTTCATTCAGGTAAGAAGCAGAGGTTCGAGGAAGGAACTGGCTGAGTTACTTCAGTAGATGCCCACATTATCTCTAGAGTGGACTCCATTAATTAGGAAAAAAAAAATCTTATGGTTATGTAGGAACATCTATCTGTTTTTCACAAGGACTGGCCCAAGTTACAAATGCAAAAAGCATTTATACACTCTCTTTATCTTTTAACATCAAACATGATAAGACAAAATACGTCAACATGTGGAACCTTGTTGTTGATGAATGTAGGAAGCCCCAAATAGTGAATAAGCATGTTCTGTATTTCCAGGTGAAAAATATAATGGACAGAATAAATAATTTTCATGAGAAGGATTGGTTGGGAAATCCTTGGTTTTGTGTCAATAGAAAGTTCTTTTTTCAAATATGTTGAAATTTTTTTTTTAGGTTTGTTTTTTTGTGGTTTTTATTTTTCCCTACAAGAACATGGGTTTATAAACGACTGGTTGTCTTTGTAAAATCAAACATTTAAGAGATAGGTTTGTTTTTTTTTAAATTTAAGTGTCAATGGAATATTGTAACATCATTTGTGTTAAATTATGTCATCTACTACAAATCGTTAACAGTTTTGCCTCTCATAGATTTGGAAACTTAATAAAATGTCAGGTATCAAAAAAATTTTGACAATCAAATCCTTGATTATAGTGGAAAAATTTTTTAATTGTGTAAGCATTGAAATGCTTCTGAGTCTTGCACATATGTTAGGCTTTGCTTTGTTAAGAAAGAATATCCTGGGGCGCCTGGGTGGCTCAGTGGGTTAAAGCCTCTGCCTTCCGCTCAGGTCACGATCTCAGGGTCCTGGGATCGAGCCCCACATCGGGCTCTCTGCTCAGCAGGGAGCCTGCTTTCTCTTCTCTCTCTCTGCCTGCCTCTCTGCCTACTTGTGATGTCTGTCTGTCAAATAAATAAATTAAAAAATCTTAAAAAAAAAAAAAAAAGAAAGAATATCCGCAGGGAACATGACATGATTTTTTAGATAGGTATGGATTGGCCTCTGTAATAGTTCCTAAAATACTGATCTCAAAGAGAGGAAAAATGTAATTCATTTAAAAACCATCATGCTGCTAATGTCTCAGTATTTGGGGACAGAGAAGGCGAGCCAACTACTTTAAGTGCTTAACAGAACTTTAAATAATACTTTTGTGTTTAAATGTTTCCTGTTTCGTTCTTGAGAGAAAAGAGAAGATGCCATTTAAAACAATTTAACAAGGAGTTTATTCATGGCTTCCTTGCTCATTGGCTATTTTTAGACACATAAATGAGGAAAAAAATATTTTGAGGCTCAGCAGGCACCATCAGGTACTTTACTGGGGGAAAAATAAATAAACAAACAAAATTCTAAATGGCACTTTGGTCAAACTGTTACTCTTGAAAAGGTTAAAGTCAGGAAATGATGGAAACTTTCCAATACTTGGACGTTGAGCTGCTACAGGCTGGAGTCAATAGTGATAAATCCCTGTTTAAAAAAAAAAAAAAAAAAGACCGAAGATTTCAGATATTGGAAATTACCACAGGATGTGCTCTTAAGGTCATTTTTTGTTTAATGTTATGCGCTATGTCTTCAATGCTTCGTTTTATTCTGCCTTTTGTTTATAGGAGCCATGTTTTATTTGCTCACCTTGTGTGTGCATATTTTAGTTCTGGTTAAAGAAAAAAGCCATAATGTCTGTTTTTAGTTATTGTACTCCTTACCTTTGTGCCTTGTGCAAAGAAATGAAGGTCAACCAAATGAGAAACTCAAGGGGGTTCTGAACTTCCTAGAGCGAGAGAGCCAGCTATTGTCAGTCTTGTTTCGGCAGGCACTTGAAGGCAGGCGGAGGAGGGGAAAGCTTAAGTAAAGAAGGTGTCTGTTGTTAATCATGTCCTGGCCTTTTTGGCCAAGTGTTACAGAAGACATTGTTTGGCTTCCTGGATTATCACAGGAGAGAGCACTCTAGCTCCTGCAAGCCTGACTTAACATCAGGCCAGCTTTCTGGTTGTTGATGAGATAAGGGGCTGGTTTCCTGGGCATGTCCTGCAAGTGTGGGTCAGAGCTCTATCCTCATAGACAGGCCATCCATGGTGCACTTGTATCTGTGCTCAGCTTGCATGCTACGTCCTTTCAACGGAGAAGATCCGCTGTTCTCTGATCCTTGGTGATTCCTGCAGACACTTCTGCTGCCATTTTCCTTAGTCACCCGGCTCAGGTATGATAGCCTCCATCACCTCAGGCCTGTGCAATTTCCGTTTTTCTTGATGAAACACTTCTTGCCAAAGTATGTGCATGGCTCTATGCATTCTTTATTCTGATTTCTGCTCAAATAATATTTCTTCCATAAGACTTTCCCTCATCATCCTGCGTAAACCACACGCAACCCAACTCGGGCTACTGGATTTGCTTGTGTCCCCCCCTCTTAGAAATGATCATTACCTTCTGCAACTGTGAATTTTTTGTTTAGTGTCTGTCTTTCTCTACAATTTAAACTACATGGCATCGTGGATATTGCCTTTGGTTCACTGTTGTATTCCTTTTTACAGTAGCAAAATGTACAAAGAAATTTTCCATATATCATCAGTTGAATGAATAAAGCCTGTATTCCTTGATTTAACAAATTTAGAAAATAAATAATTTGTCATCTATTGTATTAACCATGAAAACTTCAGCTCATTGTTCTTCTACTTTCCCCTTCCTACTTCTTCTCATAATTTTTATTTGTTTGATCACATTGGGTTTTCCTAGATGCAAAGTTTCTATTCACAATTATCCTGAATTTAATGTTAAGAAAAATTCAACAGCATACTTTCAATTAAAAACATTCAGAGATTAAAAAAATAAAAGCCCACTGGTGGCAACCTTATTTAGCTCCTCCCTTCTACCAAATCACACTTTGCTTCTTGCTTCTCACTGTTTCATCTGTGTTATAGGTTTTCAGATAATGGTGTTTTCATTTGTATTGGTGCTATATTGACCATAGTCAATGAATTCTATGAAAAGCAAACCACAAATATCAGGAACTTGATATAGCAAAGGTTTATTCTTCCTTCAGTCAGAGTCTTATTGAAATTCATTGGCTCTCCAGAAGCCATTTCCGGGCCATATATCAGTAATCCAGTTTTCTTTCATATCATGCAATGACAAATTTAATATCATGTGACTCCCAAGGTATCTGCCAAAGGAGAGGAGAGATTATAAATGAGCTTGAAGTATATCTAGGCCCCAAAGTGGAGGGTACCAATATGCTTCAAGTTTATTTAAGATTCAATTAAATGACCACAAAACTAGCATCAAGGGCAATTGGGAAGTACTATGACCTCAAATAAATAAGCAGAACGGAGGAACACAAAAACTCAATTAAGTCAGACTTGGGTTTTGAAATATAAATGGTATTGAAAAAAATTTAGCTGAATTGTTCAATAAAATGATAGTAAAAACAAATTATTACCATCAGATATCAACAACGGATCTTATATGCATTAGAAGGAAAGTAAGATATTATTAACAAATGTGTACCAGTATACCAACTACTGATTGACTGATTGATTGATTGGCTTTTTAAGGTTTTATTTTAATTCCAGTTAGTCAACATACAGTGTTATGTTAGTTTCAGGTGTACAGCAGAGTGATTAAACAATTCCATACAACACCCAGGGCTCATCACTGCAAGTGCACTCCTTAATCCCCATCACCTATTTCACCCATTCCCCCCACTCACATACCTCTGGTAACCACTAGTTTGTTCTCTAGAGTTAAGAGTCTGTTTCTTCATTTGTCTCTCTTTCTCTGCCACCCACCTCCGCTCATTTTTTTTTACTTCTTAAATTTCACATATGAGTGAAATCATACAATATTTGTTTTTCTCTGACTTACTTTGCTTAGCATTATCCAATCATATCATTGCAAATGACAAGATTTAAGTGTTTTTTTATGGCTGGAATAATATTTCATTGTCTGTATATATATCACATCTTTTTCATCCATTCGTCAGTTGATGAACATTTGGGCTGCTTCCATATCTTATGTATTGTAAATAATGCTGCAATAAATATGAATGCATGTATCCCTTTGAATTAGTGTTTTTGTATTCTTTGGGTAAATACCAAGTCATGTGATTATTGTAGAGTAGTTCTATTTTTAACTTTCTGAGGAAACTCCATTTTGTTTTCCACAATGCCTGCACCAGTTTGCATTCCCAAAAACAGTGCAAGAGAGTTCCTTTTTCTCCACAGCCTCACCAACACTTGTTATTTCTTGTATTGTTGATCTTAGCCATTCTGACAGGTAGGAGTTGATTATCTCATTTTAGTGTTTATTTACATTTCCCTGATGGAAAATGATGACAAACATCTTTTCATTTGTGTGTTATCCATCTGTATGTCCTTGAAGAAATGTCTGTTCATGTCACCTGGCTATCTTAATTGGATTACTTGGATTATATATAAAGAAGTTTTTATAGCTTCTTTATATATCTTGGGTACTAATCCTTTATCAGATATGTCATTTGCAAATATCTTCTCCCATTCAGCAGGTTATCTTTTAGTTTTCTTGATTGTTTCTTTCACCATGCAGAGCTTTTCATTTTGATGTAGTCTCTATAGTTCGTTTTTGCTTTTGTTTCCCTTGCCTCAGGAGATATATATAGAAAAAATTACTATTGTTGATGTAAAAAAAGAAGTTACTGCCTATGTTCTTTTCTAGGACTTCTATGGTTTCAGATCACACATTTAAGTCTTCCATCCATGTTGAACTTATTTTTATTTGTGGTGTAAGAATGTGGTCCACTCTTTCTTCTGTGTGTTGCTGTCAAGTTTTTCCAGCACCATTTGTTGAAGAGACTGTCTTTTGCTCATTGAATATTATTTCCTGCTTTGTTAAAGTTTAATTGATTATATAGTTGTGGATTTATTTCTGGGTTTTCTATTCTGGTCTACTCATCTGTGTGTCTGTTTTTGTGTCACTTCCATACTGTTTTGATCACTATGGCTTTGTAATGTAGATAGAATTCTAGATGTGTGAGGTTCAGCTTTACTTTTTCAAGATTGCTTTGGATACTCAAGGTCTTTTGTGGTTCTATACAAATTTTAGAATTGTTTGTTCTAGCTCTGTGAAAAATGCTATTAACATTTTGATAAGCATTGCACTGAATGTGTAATCTGCTTTGGGTAGTATAGACATTTTAATAAGCTGTGTTCTTCAATACATAGGCATTGAAAGTCTAACTCTGTCATTTTCAGTTTCTTTCATCAGTACTTTATAGTCTTCAGAGTGCAGGTCTTTCTCCTCTAGTTAGGCTTATTCCTAGATATCTTATTATTTTTGGTGCAATTACAAATAGGATTGTTTTCTTTTTTTTTTTAATTTTTTATTTTTTATAAACATATGTTTTTATCCCCAGGGGTACAGGTCTGTGAATCACCAGGTTTACACACTTCACAGCACTCACCAAAGCACATACCCTCCCCAATGTCCATAATCCCACCCCCTTCTCCCAAACCCCCTCCCCCCAGCAACCCTCAGTTTGTTTTGTGAGATTAAGAGTCACTTATGGTTTGTCTCCCTCCCAATCCCATCTTGTTTAATTTATTCTTCTCCTACCCACTTAAGCCCCCATGTTGCATCACCACTTCCTTATATCAGGGAGATCATATGATAGTTGTCTTTCTCTGCTTGACTTATTTCGCTAAGCATGATACTCTCTAGTTCCATCCATGTTGTCACAAATGGCAAGATTTCATTTCTTTTGATGGCTGCCAACAGATGTTTTCTTAATTTCTCTTTCTGTAACTTCATTATTGGTGTATAGAAATGTAATAAATTTCTTGAGATTGATTTTGTATCCTTCAACTTTACTAAATGTGTTTACCAGTTCTAGTAATTTTTTGACAAATTCTTTCAGGTTTTCTATATCATCTGCAAATAGTGAAAGTTTTACTTCTTCTTTATCAATTTGGATGCCTTTTATTTCTTTTTGTTGTCTGATTGTTGTGGCTAGGACTTCCAGTACCATGTTGAATACAAGTGGTAAGAGTGGACATGCTTATCTTATTCTTGACGTCAGGGAAAAAGCTTTCAGTTTTTCCCTATTAAGGATGATGTTAGTTTTGAGATTTTCATATATGGCCTTTATTGTGTGGAGGGATCTTCCAACTAAGTCAACTCTGTTGAGGGCTTTTAATCATGAATGGATGTAGTTTGTCTAATGCTTTTTCTGCATCTAATGAAGTGATCATATGCTTTTTATCCTTTGTCTTATTGATGCAACATATCACATTGATTGATTTGTCAATATTGAACCACCCTTAAACCCGGGAATAAATCCCACTTGATTATGGTGATTTTTTAAAATGTATTATTAAATTCAGTTTGCTACTGTTTTGTTGAGGATTTTGGCATGTATGTTCATTGGGGATATTGGCCTATAGTTCTCTTTTTTAGTGATGTCTTTACCTGGATTTAATATTAGGGTAATTCTGGCCTCATGAAATAAATTTGGATTTTTTCCTCTGCTATTTTTTGGAATAGTTTGAGAAGAATAGGTCTTAACTTTTCTTTGAATGCTTGGTAGAATTCATCTGTAAAGCCATCTGCTCCTCAACTTTTGTTTGTTGGGAGTTTTTTTGATTACTGATTTAATTTTTTAATCTGGTTATCAGTCTGTTCAAATTTTGTACTGTGTTTCAGTTTTGGTAGGTTATATGTTTCTAGGAATATATCCATTTCAACTAAGTTGTACTATTTGTTCGCATGTAGTTTTTCATAATATTCTTATAATTATCTGTATTTCTGTAGTGTTAATTGTTATTTCTCCTCTTTCATTGGTGATTTTATTTATTTGAGTCTTTTCTCTTTTTTTCTTGATGAGTATGGCTAGAGGTTACCAATTTAATCGATTCTTTCCCCCAAAGAACTAGCTCCTTTTTTTCTTAGACCTGTTCTATTTTTTTTTTTTTTTTTTAGTTCTATATCATTTCTGCTCTAATCTTTATTATTTCTTCATTCTGGTGGTTTTAGGTTTTGTTTGTTGTTCTTCTAGCTTCTGTAGGTTTAAGGTTAGGTTGTTTATTTGATATTTGTCTTGCTTCTTGAGGTAGGCCTGTATTGCTATAAACTTCCCTTTTAGAACTGCTTTTGCTGTATGCCAAAGATTTTGGAACATTGTGTTTTAATTTTCATTTGTTTCCATGTACTTTTTAAATTTCTTGTTTTATTTCCTTGCTGACCCATTAATTGTTTAGTAGTATGTTATTTAGCCTCCATGTATTTATGGTCTTTCCAGACTTTTTCTTCCAATTGACTTCAAGTTGTGGCCAGAAAAGATGCATGGTATGACTTCAGTCTTCTTGAATTTAGGCTTGTTTTGTGGGTTAATATGTGATCTATTATGGAGAACGTTCCATGTGTACTTGAAAAGAATGTGTACTCTGCTGTTTTAGGATGGAAATTTCTGAAGATATGTTAAAGCCATCTGTTCCAGTGTGCCATTCACAGCCATTGTTTTTTTGTTGATTTTCTGTTTGGATGATCTGCCCATTGATGTAAGTGGAGTATTAAATTCCCTATTATTACTATAGAATTGATTAGTTCCATTATGTCTGTTATTAACTCTTTCACATATCTGTGTACTTCTATTTTGGTTACATAAATATTTACAATTGTTATATCATTTTTGGATTGTTCCCTTTATTATTATACAATGTCCTTCTTTGTCTCTTGTCATTTTAAAGTATACTATTTAAAGTCTTTGTTTTAAAAGTTTTTGTTTAAAAGTCTTTTTTTTTTAAAATTATTTATTTATTTGACAGACAGAGAACACAAGTAGGCAGAGAGGCAGGCAGAGAGCGAAAGCTAAGCAGGCTCCCTGCTTTGCAGAGAGCCTGATGTGGAGCTTGATCCCAGAACCCTGGGATCATGACCTGAGCCGAAGACAGAGGCTTTAGCCCACTGAGCCACCCAGGTGCCCCTAAAAGTCTTTGTTTTAAAGTCTATTTTGTCTGATACACGTATTGCTACTCTGACTTACTTTTGACATCCATTTGTATGATAGATATTTCTCCATCTCCTCACTCTCAGTTTGCAAGTGTCTTTAGGTCTAATATGAATCTCTTTAGGCAGCATGTAGATGGGTCTTATCTTTTATTCATTCTGTCACCTTACATTTTTTGATGGGAGAATTTAATCCATTTACCTTCAAAGTAATTATTAGTAGATAAGTATTTATTGTCATTTTATTATTTGTTTTGTGGTTGTTTCTGATGATTTTCTCTGATCCTGTCTTATCTATTTCATGGTTTGCTGATTTTCTCTAGTGATATATTTGGATTTCTTTCTCTTTTTTATTTGCACATTTATTAATGACTTTTGATATATGCTTACCTTTAAGTTTGTCTACAATCTCTTCTGCATATAACAGTCTATATAAAGTTGATGACACCTAAGTTTGAGCCCATTCTTTACTCCTCTCCTCCCCATGTTTTAGGTATGTGTTATATTTTACAACCTTTTATTTTGTAAGTTCCTTGACTGATTTTCACAGAAATATTCATTTTTACTGCTTTCATGTTTCCTAACTTCAGTTTCTCTTTTCCACTTGAAGATTCTTCTTTAATATTTCTTACAGGGCTGGTTTAGTGGTCATTAATTCCTTTTGTTTTCGTTTGTCTGAGAACTCTATCTCTTCTATTCTGTATGATAGCCTTGCTGGATAGAGTATTCTTGGCTGCAGATTTTTTCCCAATCAGCAGTTTGAATGTATCATGCCACTGCCCTTCTGGGAAAGTTTCTACTGAAAGATCCCCTGCTAGCCTTATAGGTTTTCCATTGTATGTTACTGTCTTCTTTTATTTTGCTGCTTTAAACATTTTTTTAAATCACTATATTTTGCCATTTAATTACAATATGTCTTGGTGTGAATCTGCTTTTGTTGATTTTTGTTTGTTTTCATTTAAATACCTGTTAGTTAATATGCTGCTTTTGTTGATTTTGATGGAGTTTCTCTGTACCTCCTAGATTTGGATACCTGTTTACTTCCCCAGATTAGGAAAGTTTTCAGCTATTATTTCTTCAAATAAATTTTCTGCCTCCTTTTCTCTCTCTTCTCCTGGGATTCCTAGAATGCAAATGTTATTTTATTTGATGGAGTCACTGAGTTCCCTAAGTCTATTCTTGTTTTCAATTATTCTTTTTTCTCTCTTTTGTTCAGCTTGATTACTTTCCATTACTCTTTCTTCTAGGTCATTAATTCATTCCTCTGCTTTTTCTAGCTGGCTGTTCATTCCATCAAGCGTGTTTTTCTCATTTCATTTATGAGCAATTCATCTCTGTTATGTTATTCCTTATCTCTGCATTAAGGGTCTCATTTATGTATTCCACTCTTTTCTAAGGTCCAGTGAATACCCTTCTAATCATTACTTTAAATCCTCTATCAGGCACGTTAATTATATTTGTTTTGCTTAGGTCTCTGGCTGTAAACTTGTCCTGATCCTTCACTTTGAGATAGTTTCTCTGTCTTCTCATTTTGTCTAAGTCCTTCTGCCTGTTTCTCTGTGTTAGGAAAGTAAGGTACATTGCCTATTCTTGAGTGTGATGACCTTATAAAGAAGAGGTCCTATAGGGTCCTGGTGTATTGTGTTCCCTTTTTCCCAGGTCATGGTATATCTGGTGGTGTTTCCAATGTGTTATTTTTCCTGGCTGCTTTATCTTGTAGGCCAGTCATCTGCAGAGGCTCTCTTTGACTACAGTGGACAGTACTTGGCCCACTATGGCCTGAATGTGGCATATTTTAACTAGGTGTGCTCTACTATGTTTATGAAATGAGACCTGTTGCCACCACCACCAGAACCAGGACTTCATAAAACTTGCATGTCAGGAGACCTGGTGTGAGCAGGGGTTTGGGCTGATTTTTTTGTGGTATGGGGGGAGCTGCTGAGACTGAGGCAACTGTGACTGGGATTGATGGTTCTACCTAAACATGTTTGCGGGGAGGGTGTTGCTATAAGCTGGTAAGGTAGTTAGTGATGGCACTGTACCCATTCCCATAGGTGGCCCTGTGCTTATGCTGTTGGGGGAAATGGCACCAGCCAGTTCCTTTGTTCCCCAAATGGTCTTTCTGTGAATGCTACCTCTCAGAGATGCACTCAGAAATGAGCAAATAACCTCCTCACTGTGCCCCAGGTGCTCCTCAGTTTACTGTTTCCATTCTGTATGTCTGCAGGTTGTTTGCCTGCCTTCACTCCAAGAGCAACATAGGGCCCTCTGGGCTTTATCTCAGTCATGCCTGCTGACACTTAAAACTTCAAGCTTTAAGCCCTGCTAATTGTAAGAACTAACAAATTTGGTCCCTCTTGCTTTCAAAGCCAATAGTGATGTGGATTTTTTTCCCAATGTGCTCCCCATGTGCTAATCCATCTCTTGCCTTTCTCTGCAACCTCGGCTCCTGCAGTGGCCACAATCTATTCCTCAAATGACATTTCTGCACTTCCTGCCTTCTTCATTGTGGTCTTTTTACCTTTAGTTGGTAGAGTTTGTTCTGCCAGTCTTCAGGTCAGTTTCTGGGGAATTTAGGATGATTTGATAGTTATCTAGTTGTATTTGTTGGGGGAGGTGATCTCAGTGTGTTCCTACTCCACTGCAATCTTCCAAGCTCTAAAAAACATGTTCAACAATTTAGATGAAACTGACAAGTTCCAAAAACTGACATAAGAAGAATAGGAAGTCTGAATAGCTGTATGTAAGTAGTAGAAGCTGAATTTCATGTTGAAAGTCAAGTTTTAAAACCCTCACTATTCAAGTCTTGATCAAAGTATGTTATATTTTCCATTATTTGAAATAGTATTTTTCCATTTTAAAATTATCTTTCAGTTTATAGAAATACATTTTTTTGTTTATTGATCTTGTATTCTTAATTCTTAAAGTGTCTTCATTTGTTCTGGCAGACTTCTTTTTTCTAAGTTCCCTCAGATTTTGTATTCACATTAGCACCTATCATTTATTCTCATTGGAAAAAGAGTTTATTTCTTTCTTTACAAACTGTGAGACTTTTATTTCATGCCATTGCTGTGTGACTTTGAACTCTTGGAATAATCTCTAATTGACCACATATAGATTACTGGATTTTATTGGTCAATATTTTGTTAAAAAATTTTACATTAATGTTCATGAAAAATATTGGTCCATAGTTTTATTTTTCTTTTAATATATTTGTTTCATTTTGGTCAGGGCAACTCAGGTCTCTTAGAGGAGTAAAATGTGTTCTTCTATATTTTCTTAAGGAGTTACTTTACTAGATAAGCTTGCCTATGGATTGTTCACTTAGTTCATGCAGGTCACTCAAGAAGTTCTAGATAGAAATAACTTCCTTAACCATACAATATAAAAGAATTTCCCATATCAATGTCTGCTTCCACAGCTGACATTCTATATTTATATTTATTTATTTATTTACTAATTGTCTTCTATCTTTAAAACTCATAAGAACAGAGGTGTGTGTGTGTGTGTGTGTGTGTGTGTGTGTGCATTTTCATTGCTGCACATACCTACAACAATCCCTGGTACATACTAATTGTTTAATAAGTTTGTGTTGCCTGAATCAATGAAAAATCTTCTCCCCATTTGGCAGTCTAACCTATAGAATTGATCTGAAATGCAGCCAAATATTTGTTGAAAAACAATAATCATTGCAATATTACTGACCATAGTAAATTATTGATATGACCTTATATCCTGGAACACGAAATATTTTTTAAAACTTTTGGCATAGACACATAAACAGATGTTATACATAGTGAGGTATTTCAGTATATTATGAAATATTTATCATATGATGTTATCTATATTGTACCCATGATAACATTGAAATTGTAAAAGTACATGAGAAAGTACATTGGGATGAAATGCAACAAAAATATCACCAGGATCATGGAGAAATATCCCTAGGATCATGAACAGGCAATTTTTTCCTTTAAACTTTCCTAATTTAAAGATATGTTTTTAAAATAATTTACTAAGTAAGTAAACACTTATTAATTAAAAAGGTCTGAGGGTAAGTAAAAGTGTTTTTGTGTTGTTTTGTTTTTAATAAATCACAGATCTAATTCTTTCAAGGTTCTATTTTCTATGCTTTTTTGGAATTATTTTATGACCATGGATTGTGTTTTTATGTTTAATGACACACTTCACCCATGTCTTCTTTTAGTTATGAGAGAAATTAAACTCTAAACTGTGGTTGGAACAGCTTAATTTTATCAGCCCAGCCACATCAAAATTTGTTGTTGTATGAATCCAATAAAGATCTTAGATTTCAGATCTTAGGTTCTACTGAAAACACCATGTCTTCATGTAGAAATCTAATTCACAAAAGGATTTACTGGAAATATATCCAAATTATACTAAATGCTGTTCATAGAGTCACAGTTAAATTGCATTTTAATTATTCTGTATTTATCTCAAGTTAAGAAATCCTTTTATATAAATTTATATTTTTGCTCAGATGATATTTGAAAGCATACTGTTTTTTTCCCCAGCTGCCCAGAAAAGGCAGTGTGATGCAGTGGATTGACACATGAGCTCTGGAACCAGACTGCTTGGGACTAACCATTGACACTACTAAGGCCAGAAAATGTCCCCTCCTGTGCCTCAGTGGCTTCATTTTTTAACTAGGAGATAAGGATAGTAACTATCACCTATGGTTTCTTGATATTTAGAACCAAATTATGAGTGTAAAGATCTTAGAGTAATATCTTTTGTAGCATTGTATGGAGTTTGTTATTTTATTCATGTTTAATCAGTCTTTCTGCCTTACTGCTTAGTCTTTCAGATTTTCCTATTCTAATTGTTCCTTTTCAGGATGGCTAACAGATAAAAATAATGTTACTTATCTGTTACTGGGGGGAGGGAGGCTCCAGGGACCATGGTGGTCCTGGGATGTGTACTGCCTTCTGTCCTCTGAATTATGACTAGTGTGTAGCCCTAATGGGCTGATTTCTGAAATTGGTAGCTTGCTGGCACTAAATGTTCCACAGAACCATATCCCCTGTGTGACACTAGCTTCCTGGCCTTTTGGTCTCCTTGTCACCACTCACTTTTATCATCTGTTGTAGCGTGAACGTTTGTGTGTCCCTGGCTCAATTCATATGTTGAAATTCTAACTCCCATTGCAGTGGTATGAGGAGGTGGGAAATTTGGGAGGTGATTAGGTCATGAGAGTGAAATCCTTCTGAATGGGATTAGTGCCCTTATAAAAAGATTCCAGAAAGACCCCTCATCCCTTCTGTTACATGAGGACACAGCAAGAAGGTGGCTGTTCATGAACCAAGAACTGGGCTCTTATCAGACACCAAATCTGCCAGTGCCTTGATGTTGGTCTTCCCAGCCTCTAGAACTGTGAAAAACAAATGTTTGTCGTTTAGGCCACTCAGTCTTTGGTAGTTTGTTATATACAATCTGAATGGAGTAAGGACATATTTATACTCCAATATGAAAGGGAAATAAAAGTCATTTTGGATTTGTTACTCTTCCCCACTCACAATGCAACAATCCTACAACATTCTTGAGCCCTGGAGTAGAAAGATTGGGACATGTACCTCCACCATTCTTGCATACCCATAACATACTGGTGCAGAAGGGAAGGTGTTCCCTTATCTTCTGCTCTGTGGTCCTTGTATTTTCCTGGAAAGTTTAATGGTGAGCGTATGAGGGGATGTGAGGAGAAAGGAGCTTTCATATTAATAAAATGTATACATAAGAATATACTGTACATGCAGCATATCCATTATACATACATTCATAACACATAGAAAAATCACTCCTTTCTCTTCTTTAACCTACCAAACCAAAACTAATATATATAATCAACCCTTTCCACATGTTAAGCAAAATCATAAGATGTATGTGTGTGTGAGCTTCCCCAATTTTTAATCCCTTCAATTGACTAAAAAATAGATTGAAAAATTCATATGTGCATGTCATGAAAAGTAGAATGGTTATTAAGTGTCAGTTACCAATGTCCCAATCAGATGTTCCCTGTTCTTAGTGAAGAGTCCCCTGCCTATGCCTACCAGATAAAGATTTTCTTAAGATTCTGGAAAACACAGTGGAGCTTATCTCTATTGCCCTGTATTAGTGCTTCTTTCCTTAGGTAGTGATTTTCCCTCAAATCGTGTATTTACACTTCATTGCTCAAGCCATTATAAATTCCACATATTCTTAAAAATCTTATATGAATGCTTGTTTACTGAGTTGATGGAAGCTAGTTTCTATTCTTGAATTTACTAAGAACCCTCTCTCCCTACATAATTTTTGTTGGATGAATGAATTTTGTTAATACTTCCAACTGTCATTGTGTCAAAAAAAAAAATACAACTTTGTAGGTCATGATGCTATTTGCAGTTTACATGTGAACACATTGTAGAAATTTGGGATCAATAATATCCCAATGTTTGCCCGGAAATAAGTCTGTAAACATGCCCTTCTGCTTTTAAAATAGTCTCCAGAGATTTAGTCCCAGGAACAAAAAAATATCAAGTACTCTAGGCCCTTTTCTGTGGGCTGTACCTATAGCAAAACAGTTCCCATTGCAAATGACACTGATATACCAGTTCTGTTTGTTATGAGATTTATTTCTTCATGTTTGGCAATTATGAATAACCTTTGAAAGGAAAAGAAAACACTTATAGCTCGGCAAGTCATGTGTACCATTTCAGAAATTCCCCCTAAGTTCAAAGAACAAGTAAATATCACTGACGCCTACAGATTTAAAATTCTTTGCCAACACACAAATGATAAAAGGCGTTTCCTCCTGTTTTCAAATCACAGATTGTTTTATAAGGTGTTTCTTTAGAAGCATGGGAGAATTTATGGTCTCAAATTGCCTTAATTTTTCAGATTCTTGAGAATTCCTCCCTTGCTTCCATTTCTTGCTGCAGTCATTGTTCAAAAATTTTAAATTGCTCAAATCACTTTGATAAAAAGAAAACCATCCTTCTGATGTGACTAAAGCTAATGGTGATACTCTAGATCACCAGGAAATAGAAAAATGCAATTCAGAAAGATAATCCAAAGCCCCAAAGACTATTTTGTCTTATCTGAGGCATTAATTAGACGAAGCTGAAAAGGACATTGGAGGTAAATATAGTCTGTCATTATTTAAAGCACATTCAGTATTCTTACAATTCAGAAAGGGTACAGGGAAAAACATTGTTTTTCTCAAGCTCAAAACTGAGTGGAAATGACACATTTAACAGATAAGGTAAAAGGAAAAAATCTGATATGTCAGAAACGAAAATATTTTTAGAAATTTGACAGAATACCAAAATAAAGACCCTATAATAGAAGTGTATCCATCAAAAATAAAATATAGTGAGAAATCCATTTCAGTGACTTTCAATTTTGGTCTTTATCAGGTTTATCTTCAGGATTACTAGGACACAATGCCGTGTATCTTTCTCAGGAGCTCCTGTACAACCCCTAGTTAAGGATACAAAGAGGTAAATCAGAAGCTGCAGAAGCAGACTGTATTCCTTACAAAAGAAGAGATCTCAGTTATTTCAGCTCCAAACGGAAAAGATATAAGGTACTGAAATCCTGATGAAAGACAGATATTTAGGTGACTTGAATTGTCAATTTCAAACCATTAGACCTGAAGCCAGGTTATAAACTTGTGCTTGTCAGTGTGGTTAGAACAACACACACAACCTAGCATGTGATCGGTCAGCCAATATAGTGTGGTTTGGAGAAACACAAGACAGAAAAATGATCTGTTAACAAAAGTATATTGCCACATATGCAAGCAAATTTGTATTACTTCAATGCATATATCCTGTTTTTATATATTTGCTTAAGCAATTGATTCTTTATTTCTTTAGTTGCTATGGGTATTTTCCCTCAAACATCTTAAGAATTATGTCAACAGAGAGTAACGAAAAATGCAGGCTCCACAAGTAATTTATTAAAATGGTAAAGACATTTGCTATAGGTTGATTGAGCATCTTAACTTACTCTTATTCTTCATAAAATATAATCTTGAATATATTATGTAAGAATGCACTAATAGTATATTTTGATACAATAAGTTTATGCATAGCTCATAATATGTGCTCTGTGTTTGTGTGTCTGAGAGAGAGAGATATATACTAATATTTCCAAGTCTTCATGATTTGTAGAATAAAACATTTAGGGACATACAACAGACAAGTAAGTCACTATGGAAGTATTTCACACTCCTTACTACAATATTTTTGAAATAATAACAATTTCTTTGACCAGTGACGAACTTTCATAAATCATATTCATCTTTACATATGTTCATGTATATTACATATATATAAATGGCGATACTGAATATGAGAAATTTTAAGATGCATCAGAGCATACTTTTCACCACTTATTTCCATGTATATGTTCTCACTAACATCATTCTAGTGTAATGACAAAAAGTATGGATGGGCTGCCAGATTCCTGAGTTCAGATATGAGTTTTGCCATGTACTATCTGTGTGGGGTGACTTACCAAATCTTTGGTTTCTCATCCATGAAATGGGATTAATAACAAAGTCTGTCTCATTAGTGGTTATGAGGATGAAATGTGATAAGATAAACACTGAGAGGATTGTCTTACTCAGAGTAAGTGTTTTGTTAGGTATAAGAACAATAATTCTATGTAACACTTTGTGTTCACTTTAATAATAATTCTTATTATTGAGTCTGGGTCTAAGTGTTATCCAACTGATAACTTATTTTTCCACATTAATATATATGACCAATGTGGAAGAGCTAACATTGCTAAAAGTTTTCTAATGTTAACTACATATGGAATTGCATAGAGATAGATCTTTCCTACTCAAATATCATGTTAATTCATAAACTTATTTGCCATTTGCTCTTCTCACTGGAAATTTTATCATGGAGTTACTTCAAATTTACTAAACTCTACAGTGAATATGCACCATTTAGTTATCCGGTTGTTTTTCTTATCTGAGTGTGTGGGTCCTCTATGGGCTGTCCCCCAGATCACTACACTGTGGGTCTTGGGTCATGAGCTCCATTGAATTTCAAAGGTAGATGGTTTGGGGGCTCATCTCTCAGTTGCAGGTCCTAAAAGGTAAGGTGGGAGATGTGAGGTTCGAACCCTCCACTTTTCCACCCAGGAGAAGTTCTTGGTTCTGAGTTCCCTCCCAGTTGTGGACTGATGCACCAGAGATGAGGTTTATGGCAAGATCATTTCCTAGCGTCTTTTAGTCACTTTGATATGGTTTTCTTCTCATGTGCTTATTGTGTTGTTTTCACTCAGCCAGCCACTAAGGTATTTTGTTTGTTTGGTTGGTTGGTTTGGGTTTGTTTTGTTTTGTTTTTCCTTTAACAGGAAGTTGTTCCATATATAGCTCTAAGCTCAACATGTTTGTAAGAGGAATGAGTTGAGGGGTGGCTTAGTCGATTAAGTCCAGGAGTCTTGGTTTCCTTTCAGGGTTGTGAGATCAGCCCCAGATTGGGCTCCACACTCAGCCAGGAGTCTGCTTGAGATTCTCTCCCCCTCTTCCTCTGCCCCTCCCACTGCTTGCATTCTTGCCTTGTCTAAAAATAGATAAATGAAATGAATATTTTCTAAAAAAGAAGATTGAATTTAAAAAAAAAGAAGAATGAGTTCAGGATCTTCCTATGTCACTTTCATTGAGAATAAATGGTACATGGGAAAAACCCATGCAAAAGAATGCACTTTGACCACTATTTTACACCACACACAAATAATAACTCAAAATGGGTCAAAGGCTTGAATGTAAGCCTGAAATCATGAAACTCCCAGGTGATAAAGCCATTGACATAGGCCTTGGCATTGATTTTTTAATCTAACACCAAAAGAAAAATCAACAAAAGCAAAAATAAATAAGGGGGACTACATCATACAAAAATGTTTCTGTGCAGTAAAGGAAACCATCTACAAAATGTAAAGGCAGCCTACTGAATGGGGGAAGATATTTGCAAATTATGTATGAAATAAGGGTTAATATTCCAAATATATAAAGAATTCATACAACTCAACAGCATAAAAAAGTGTGATTAAAATATGAGCAGAAGACTTCTGGCAAGTATGTAAGTTAATACAATCACTTAGGAAAAATTGGCAATGTCTAACAAATTTGAAGATACATATACCCTACAATTAACATCAGTGTATGTCTTGATTATCTCAAATGGTCTAAGCTTAAATATTTCCATTGCTCTATGTATTTGTCAATGATTGTTATTACCTTTTTGGTTGTTGGTTTAGTTTGATCAATCTCAGTGAGTCTAGTGGTTGTTCTTACGGTTTACATTTACCCAATTAAAGTCTGAGCACCTTTAAAAAAAAGGGCCAAAGATCTTAATAGACATTATTCTAAACAAGACATATAGATGGACAAAAGATATATAAAAAGATGATCAACATCATGAATCATCAGGGAATCTATGCAAATGAAAACCACAATGAGATATTATCTCATACCCATTAGGATGACTTTATAAAAAAGATGAGAAATAACAAAAATTGGTGAAGGTGTGGAGGAAAAAAACCCTTGTGCACTGTTGGTGGTAATATAAATAGGTAAACAACTACTATAGAAAACAGCATAAAGGTTCCTAAAAAATTAAAAATAAAACTAACATATGATCCAGCAATTCCACTTTAGGATATTTATTCAAAGAAAATGAAAACATTAACTCAAAAAAATATATGTGCCCTCTGTGTTAACTGCAGCATTATTTATAATAGTCAAGAAATGGAAACAACCTAAGTGTCTATTGATGGGTGAATGGATAAAAATTGTTGTACATGTGCACACACACACACACACACACAATGAAATATTACTCAGAGCAAAAGAATAAAATCTTATCATTTGTGACAACACAGATGGACCTCCAGAACTTATGCTAAGTGAAATAAATAGAGAAAGATAAATGCTGCATGATCTCTCACATATGTGGAATCTAAACAAACAAACAAACAAAACCAAGTATATAGATAGAAAGAACAATTTAGTGGAGAAGCATGCTGTTGGGGGTGGGAGACATGGACGAAAGAGGTAAAAAGAATTCAGCTACCTTTGAATTCTTAGATAAGAAACAGTTTATAATTTATTATGATTAGAACATTATACCTCATTCACATGTATATACACATATATGCATATACATACTTATAAATATATCTTGATTAATTTCTCAGGACAATATTGCAATAAAGATGTTGTAAGCATGAAAAAGAAATACCATAATATCTTGAATAGGATACTTGAAATATAATGAAGACACAAACAATAACATCAATAATTTAATGCAATCCTTTTTTTTTTTAGATTTTACTTATTTATTTGAGAGAGAGAGAGGGGGAGGGAGAGAGAGACAACAAGCAAGCACTGGTGGGGGAAGGGAGAAGGAGGAACAGACTACCTGCTGAGCAAGGAGCCTGATAGGGGGCTTGATTCCAGGACCCCAAAATCATGACATGAGCTGAAGGCAGAAGCTTAATAAAATGAGCCACCCAGGTGCCCCAATATAATGCAGTCTTATAAATCAAGAATAGGAGGGCAATTATCCATAGGGGGAAAAAATGGGCAAATGACATTTTCCATTTTAAAATGGAAAAGATACATGTAGCAAGAACACCAGGAAAATGCTCAAATTCATTTACAGGGTGTTTCCAATGAGGACCACACTGCTTCAGTTGGTAAACACTGAGAAATGTGGCAATACAGTATAGTACAGTATTGTATATTATAGGTAGTAGTTGAACATAATGCAATCATTTTGTGAACTGGTTTAACATTATACTGTAAAAAAACAAAGTTTGCAGTGATTCAGTAACTCTTCACCCATGAGCATGCACCAGAGAATCTCTAGTATCTGTACCTTAGGAGAGAGCTAGAAATATACTTAAGTTGGCAGATACTAAAAAGCACGGATAAGAGATCAACTAAAATCTTTATTGATCAGGAGAAAGAATAAATTGCAGCATATTGCCAGAAAGTAATTACGTGCCTTGTGGAGATAATTAAACTGTAACTACCCCTAGCAACATGAATGAATTTACCTAACACTGAGCTGGAATAACAGCAACAACAAACCAGCTATAGAAGAATATACACACCTTGATACTATTTTTGGGGACTTCAGCAACAACTATGTGTGTGTGCGTGTGTGTTTATACACATTTATATGAAGTACATGCGTAAATCCCAAGATACATTAAGAAGTGAAGAAATGGTAAAATTTTGTGGGAGGGGCTGCAAGGAAAGTATGTAAGCTAGGACAGCAGTCTTGGTTAATGGATTTGAGGATTTTTTCTTTTTTTTAAGATTTTATTTATTTATTTGACAGGCAGAGATTACAAGTAGGCTGAGAGGCAGGCAGAGAGAGAGGAGGAAGCAGGCTCCTTGCTGAGCCCGATGCGGGGCTGGATCCCAGGACCCTGGGATCATGACCTGAGCCGAAGTCAGAGTCTTTAACCCACTGAGCCACCCAGGTACCCCAAGGATGTTTTTTATATTATCGGGACCAAATACCTACATGCATACATAAATTTCACTGTATATAATTCAAATTGCATCTCTTTCAATATCAATTAGTAAAGCAATCTGCACATTCCTAGTTGCCTCTTTTTATCTTTATTCTATTTCTGGCAACATCTAAAATCTGATTTTTCTTAACTGCAAAGAAAAGCTGAAATACGCTTTGGTTCTTGACATGGATTTTAGATGTTGCATGTTGTTCACCAATTCAAAATTTTGTGTTAAATAAGTAATAAGTGTTATGTGTTCTGTTAGATGCCAGATCCATTGTGATGCAAAATTTGTACTAGTCCCTGGCACCTGGGTGGCTCAGTTGATTGGGAAACTGCCTTTGGCTCAGGTCATGATCCTGGAGTCCCAGGATTGAGTCCTGCATCTGGCTCCCTGCTCACCAGGGGGTCTGCTTCTCCCTCTGACCACCCCCCTTCTCGTGCTCTCACTCTTTCTCTCATTCTCTCTCTCTCAAATAAATAAATAAAATCTTTAAAAAAAATTTGTACTGGTCTCTCTACATGGAGATAAAATAGTAATGAGGTACTTTGACCAGCAAACATTAACAAAAATAGGCATTTTTTTTTATGAATGGGATGGGTGAATGAATTTATTTTGAGAAGTGAGGTGAAGCTTCCTTGAAGACATAATATTTTAGGGGCACCTGAATATCTCAGTCAGTTAAGCGGCTGCTTTCAGCTCAAGTCATGATCCCAGGGTCCTGGGATCGAGCCCTGCGTCAGGCTCACTGCTCAGCAGAGAGCCTGCTTTTCCCGCTCCCTGTGCCTGCTTCTCTGCCTACTTGTACTTTCTATCTCTGTGTCAAATAAATAAAACCTTAAAAAAAAAAGAAAGACTATTTTAGGTTACATCTAAGGAATGAAATAAAGGAAGCAACTGGGCAAGATATTGCTAATCACAGTGAAGCAAATGGGCAGAGATCCTGACATCAGGGAAAGACTCCTGCTCTCTCTCTCTCAAATAAATAAATAAAATCTTAAAAAAAAAAATAAAACCCGTGAAGAGAAGAAGGGTATTATTTAGTGGTCCTTAGAATTTTCCTGAACAACTTCAGCATATCTTGGTCAATATTCATCAAAAGAAAACCTGAATATAACGTTTCTACCTTCTAATGATTTCAAAGAATATAATCAAAGATTTCCAGTAGTGATTAGGAAAAGAACAGAAAATAAACTGTATAGAGAGATAGAGTTAGCTGACTCAAATATAAATAATCATGTAATACTGATCATGAGAACAAACTGATGAGAAAACTTTTTATTGTGGAAAAAGTTACCAAAAAGATTCTTTGAAATATTTGCTCTATGAAAAAGAAGACATTTTATGGTACAAGGTTTTGAGGAATTAAAGATATTAAACAAAATAGGAACAACATGAAATAAAATGACATTTAGAATAAGCTGAAGACTTACTGTTAGAATAAAGAAAAGAAAGCAAGGGGACCACAATAAAATAAAGGGGTTTTATATATTTAGAGGAAAAAAAATAAAATCCTGCAAAATGGATTCCTCAGATAAAGCGGCAGTGGGAGAAACATTGGAGACAATGTGAGACTATCACAGAGCAGCAACAGAAGCAATAAATAAAGATGAGTTTCAAGATTATTCTTTTGGATACATACACTATAGATACAAAATGCACATAATTGATGCATTTGAAAATTGATGTATAGGCCAGGAAAATGATGCAGAAACTATTCGGAATAAATAAAAGAATATTCCCTGAAAGAAAGAAAAAAAAATAAGCAGTTCAAAACACTCACTGAATTTCAGTGACTTGAGAAACATTAACAAAGATCAAAACGACTGGGAGATTTTTCTGGTAAACTCATTGATCTTCAAGTTTAAAGAAGAAAACCTTCAACTATTCAGGGAGGAGAAGCAGAGGTCACTTACATGGAAAATAAGATGATGATTTTAGTTTTCTCAGCCACTCCAAGTTGACCACAACAGAGAAATCGCTACAATGTATGCAAAATAGATGAATGTAACTCAACAATTTTATGACCTGGTGGGATGTCATCCTCTGTACAACACAAAATAAAGATGAGACTGACAAACCCAAGGGTTCAGGAAGTAAAGCATTTACCTACTCACTTTAAAAATATTATACTGGTGAATAATGTCCATTTCGGCAGAGTTATATCTGGAGACCCATGGAAAATACAAATATAAAATGGGATGCAAAATCTATAATTTTTAAAGGTGCTTTAAAGATGCTTAATATGAATCATAATTTAACACTGATTCAAAATGTATCTAGATATTTTACCAGTCTGTTTAGACAAGAAAATGACTAAGAATTGTGAACATATATTCCTTCAAACATTCTTAAATTTAAAATATATATGTGTATGTCTACATATATAATACATATATGTGTATTGAATATATACATGTATATATATGCATATTTATGTATGTGTGTTTGTATATCTATCTATCTATCTATATAATGTCTACATGTCAGTACTTCTCTGGATACTGAGAATACTGTAGAGAAACAAAACCAAGAACTTCTTCCCAACAGAGCTAACTTTCTAGAGGGATGAACACAATTTTTTTTTAAAAAATTAGGTAAATATATAATATGTTTGTCAGCAATCAATGCTGCATAGAAAAAAAGGTAAACAAGAGGCATAAGGAGCAATGAATAAAATTGAGGTTGCAATTAAAAAAATTTAAGATTTTACTTATTTACTTGAGAAAGAGAAAGAGCACAAGATGGGGGAAGATGCAGAGGGAAAGGGAGAGGGAGAGAGAGAAGCTTGATCCTAGGACCCTGAGATCATGACCCGAGCCAGAGTCAGACACTTAACCAAGTGAACCAACCAAGCAGCCTGAGGTTGCAATTTTAAACTGGGCTGTCAGTGGTGACTTAAGTAAAGCTTTATTTGGGCAGATAGTGTGTATGACCTTCAGAATCCCTTGGGGTCAGGACATCATCATTGTTTAAATTGTTGAAGTTGGGGTGCAGAGGAAAACAGGAATCGAGCAGTTTCACGGAGGAAGCAAGTTTTTGCATTAAATTTTAGTTTTGAATGGCTGCCCATTGGTGTCACTTTGTTAAGTCTGGACAAATTCGAGCATCATAATATAAAGGGTATACCCCTCATCTCCATGCCACACACACTCATCTCCTGCACTAATACTTTGCAGAAGAGGAGAAGTTAGCAGACTGGCTGGTTTCTCTGCAATGATGAATTCTGGGGGTATTGATACATTAGGCAAAACCTTGATTAATAAGAGATAAGAACTGGTGAATACATTTTTCGTCCCTCCGCCTCTCAACAACAGTTTATACTGACAATCATTTATACGACTTCTTGGAAGAGGGTCTTGCAAGATTAAGCAATCAATAGTGCTTGATACTAAGTGATGACCACTTGCATTGGTTTTCTATTTTTCCTTGTCTCATTCCCTCCTTTTCTGTCTTTTTCATTCTGGGGTTGCACTCCCTAAAATATAGTAGAATATAAGCATATGCCACTGGATCTGCCTTTGGAGAAACCCAGGGAAAAACACCCTTGATAACTTTACAAATTGCAACAAATATAAATTCAAGAGTCACACTAGTTTATTGAAGATGCCTTTCCATATTGTCATCATAAGTCTCTAAGGAGTCGAAACTGACCCCATTGTTTTTCTGGGAGACCAAGTGTACACAGATCTATTAGACAATGGGTTACTTCATAAAGAAATGTCCTATAATTAAGGGTGTTAGGATCTTAGCAGATGTTCTAAGACATTAACCTGCATCTCACAAAACCAGATGTTTTATGAGTGAGACTCTCCCTGTTTGCACCCTCAATGAAGAAACTCGTTTTCTCTCTCAAGGATTAAGGTGTCTCCCTTCACTTTTTTTTTGGTTCATATGGTTCCACTTCATTTTCTTCATCTAGAGAAAAGAAAAATAACAAAAACTAACCCAAATTGCCATGTATTCATTTAGAATGTTTTTCGTTTGTTTGTTTGTTTCTATAGACTTTTTTTTCTAGAGTGGGTGTCTCATGTATTGGGTAGAGGGAAAGGTAGCGTAAACTTGGAAGATTTAATTGGTGCTCCTGTATGCAACAGAGTCATAGGTGTGTGTGTGTGTGTGTGTGTGTGTGTGTGTGTGTGTGTATGCAAATATATATGTGTGCATGTGTATATATATATATATATATATATATATATATATATATATATATATAGTTACAAATACCATTGTTTTGGGTAAGGGAGTGGTGGTACAGATGAGACCATGTTGTATGTCCCATCTTCACAGCTGTCAGTGGCTACCATAGCGGACAATTCTGTGCAAGATCATCCTGGCTGATGGAATTCTGTCTCATGCCTCCAGTGTGAGTCTTATGACTTTCTACTCCAGAGCTTTTCCAAGTTCTTCTCTACTACCTACAAATGTGACCCTGGAATGTGAGAGAACTTATTTCTAGGATCATCCTTTAGCCATATAGATAAATGTTCCAGCTACCCTTTATTTCAGGAGGAAACTTCTGGAAGGTAGTTTCCTAGAGAATGTGTCAGCAGAATCAAGTACAGTTGCCTACAGTGATGATCTGTACCCCTAAGCAGCCCGCCCCGACACATAGGCTTTTCCACTTTCTTTGTCTCCACCTTCTGGCTCTGTCCATCTTTCCTTTAGTCATCTTCCCAGTCAAACACCTCCACTTACAGCATGAAATCAAGCTCTGCTTGGGAGGGAAGTTCTAAAGAAATAGGGTTTTTGTTTCATAGGGAGAGCACCACTTTGCAGGAAAAAGGAAGATCTGATGATAAGTAAGAAGTAATTAGAAGAAATAGTGTTTTGCACGGGAAGGGGATAGCAAGTAAACCACTGAAGACAAACCTCATCTTCTACGTTGTTTTATGTAAGGATGACCATATTTATAAGATTAAAATTCTCATAGGTATTTTCTAATTGCACAGTAGTTTTCATAACATAGATGATCAAAGTTTCTTTCTATATTCTTTCTTTCTACATAAAAGTTACTCTTTGGAGACAAATGTATATACACTTTAGACAAAGTGATATTAGAAGGTAACTTAAGGTAAAAATGCCTCGTCCCTCACCCTGCAAATGCTACCACCGCCATGGACTGGAAATAAAGAAAGTAAAAGTTTATGCTAAGTCCTCAGAATGTTGGATATTAGTGTCAATACATTTTTTCCCACAAAATTATTTTATGATCTAATGACACTCAGGGGAACGGGATTTTAATATAGTCAGATTGAAGGCATTGCACACAAAGAGCAAGCAATCCATTGAAGTTCATTCAGTAAGAAAACTTAGAGAAAGAATCCCAGAAGCAAATCCCAGGAGCAGAAAACCAAGTCTCAGTTATAGTTTTAATCATATTGTTAAAATGGATACATCAGATAATTTTCTAACTCTTTTTATGTTGACTCCACGCTCAAAACATGGCTTTAGCTTTGGGATTTAAGTGTGAGAGAAGACAGAGAAAAGAACCAGTTTCCCCCACGAATTAGCAGATAGGAAATATTGTGTTACTATATGGAAATAGGCTGGGGAATGTCCATAAAATCAACAATATAAATTTGTAAGTCATGGATGGTAGTTTCATTTACTCTGAAACAATTTTTATCCATTTAGATGTGAGATATTTCACAATGAAGAGCAGTAATTGTAGGCTAAAATTTTTGCTTGGGTTTAAGGGAATCATAATTTATGAAGATCTAAGGACCTTTTTTCCCTTTAATTTTTAATTTCAAGCTAAAAATCAATTAATTTTATATAATGTCAATAACTTTACAGTCTTTGATTAATGTTAACATGTATATGTTTCTCATAAGTAAATTAGTTCTACTTTTATATTTAATTCATGATCTTCCTTTAAGCATTTTAAACTGTATTTATTAATTTACAAGGCTTGATTTTATTTTAAACAATTAGTTCCTTCCTGATGGAACAAATTTGTGAATTTATAAAAAAAAAGTCTTATCTACTTAAACAACGTATGTACATCTAGTAAATTAAAGCTATAAGTATAGTAAGATTGTGCTAAATCATTCAAACACTCTATATAATAATTAAAAATGTCATACCTTTCAAATTAAAATCATAAATCCAAGATCAATTTCATATTCTCAGATTGAGATCATAGGTCTGATCTATTGTTTTCTTTATGAGCTGAAATCTTTCAAACATAACAAGTACTTCAAATAATAGCCAGATTATTCTTAATTTAACAAATATTGCTACTGTGGTATGTTTGATCTATGTATTCACCTCCCTATTTCCATTTTAAACAAACTTGGATACTCATATATCCCCTTGGGTAATCAGATTTTCCACATCAAATAGTTGGGAGTTATCAGGTCAACTACTTAAGACCATATGATAGTGAAGATTTGGCAAATATAGGTTGCGGTAAGGCCCAGATGGTTACATTACTTAGGTTGAATCATTTCCTACTACATGTGAACATACTGAGGGATTTTTGTCATTTGATGATATAAGGCATCTCCATTGCTAAAACTTCTGTCACGACATTGAGATTGATTTCAAACATTGATTTTCTAGTTTGAATTACTTCCATAGGTAATGTGTTCATCTGATTAGAATAGATATAAATTTGCACACACACTGCTACAGATAACTGATTTTACAACTTACTCAGGGTCTTTATTAGATGAGAGTTTAATATATTTTTCAATGTTTAAAAAAATTTAATGACATTCTTTTGAATTCTAAATACCTCAATAACTTTATCTGACTGTCTGTTAACAATTTGAATGTCAGAAAAATCAAATAAAAAACAGAAATAGAATTGGAAAATCAGATTACCTCTCTGGGTCCAATAAAGCTGTACCAAGCCGTCTCTCAATCATTTTAGACATGTTATATCTATGTTCCCTGAGCAAAATTAGAATAATAATTTGTATTCTCATGTAGCCTTCAGAAGGAAAAGAATAGTGGAATTATCACTGTCATAAAGTAATTTAAAATGCCAATTCACTTTATATACTTCAACTTACTGTGTTTTGTGTGGAATCTCCAAAGGTCCTATTTTTTATTTTATTTTATGTTTTTATTTAAATTCTAGTTAGTTAACATATGGCATAGTATGGGTTTCAGGAGTAGAACTTAGTGATTCATCACGTAACATACAAGACCCATTGCTCATCCCAACAAGCGCTGTCCATCCACCCACCCACCTCCCCTCTAGTAAGTCTCAGTTTCTTCTCTATATCTGTGTCTCTTATGGTTTGCTTCATTTTTTATATTTTTAAAAAATATTTTATTTTTTTTTAAATTCATTTATTTGAGAGAGAGAGAGAGAGAGAGAGAGAGAGAGAATGAGTGCGAGGAGGGGCAGAGGGAGAGAATCTTCAAACAGACTCACAGCTGAGCCCAACATGGGGCTCCGCCTTACCACCTGGAGATCACGAACCTGAACAAAAACCAGGAGTCTGATGCTTAACTGACTGAGCCACCCAGGAAACTCAGGATCCAAAGATTTAAAACAAATGAATTTTATGGTCATAATTGCATCCCTGAAAGAAAATCCTTGAAGCTATTTGGAGAAAAATAGAAGGTGTGTTGGCCCTGGAAGCAAGAAAATTCCTTAGGGGTCTTCTGCAGAGAAGTAGGCATAAATTATGTAACCTAAATGGGTTTGGAAAGAATGAAACATAATGGACAGATATTCAGGAGATAAAATTTGGGGGGAAATGTGTGAAAAATTGGTGGTTGTCTAGCATAGCTCTGAGATTTTGGCTTGAGTTGTGGGGATTTTGTCAAAGAAAGTCATCTTAATTTTGTGTTTCTTGTGACAAATGCCATTTCTCCTCTCAAAATGTTTGGTCAAAGGAAAAGGAAGGAAGGAAGAAGGAAAAGGAGGAAAGAAGGGTGCTGGGTGGAAGGAAGGAAGGAAGGAAGTAGGAAGGAAAACGGAGGAGGGAGAGAGGGAAGGAAGGAAATGACGGCGGGTCAGACTGTAGGTAGAGGGAGTCGGACATTACTCTGTGACCCACCTGGAAGAACGTTGAAGAAGATAGAAACGGTGACTTTGAAGTTCAGAAGCCAGTTCTCAACTCAAGAAGATATTTTAGGAATTACCAGTTATGGATACAAATATAATTTCCAGACATAGCTCATAGATTGTAAAGAGAATACTGACAATAGGCAGGGGAGAGGGAAATAACTACCACAAGTGATCTGGAGAGACAGAAAGAAAGACACTTAATACCACACCGACCCTGTTGTACGACTAAATTTCCTCTCCTGTTCCATAAGAAGACTTCGAATAAATACTCTTTTTTCAAAATGTCCATAACCTGCCTATCTTCATCACACATTAATGCTGCTGCAGAAAGATATTTTGCAAAGAAAATAAAGATAGAATATACCTATTCCTCTCATCAGCAAATCTGCAAATACTCTGTATTTGCTTTTTTTTTTTTTTCTTTGTCTCCTTCTGTTATAAAGGAACCACTGCTGCTCATGTACTTTGTCTTCTGTGTTTTCCAACCCCTTATTGTCCAAGAGTTTGAGTCTTCTGTAACCTTATGTCTTTTGGACCATCATTGTCTCCCTTCCTGCCAGTTGAATACATATCCCAAAATGCCCCCAAAACAAATAATTCAATTACAAAATGGGCAGAAGATATGAACAGACATTTCTCCAAAGAAGACATACAGATGGCCAACAGACATATGAAAAGATGCTGAACAACATCAGAAAAATGCAAATCAAAACTACAATGAGGTATCACTTCACACTTCTCAGAATGACTAAAATCAGCAATACAAGAAACAACAAGTGTTGTCAAGGAGGTGGAGAAAAAGGAACCCTCTTATCCTGCTGGTGGGAATGCAAGCTGGTGCAGCCATTCTGTAAGACAGTATGGAGTTTCCTCAGAAAGTTAAAAATAGAACTACCCTATGATCCAGCAATTGCACTGTTAGCCATTTACCCAAAGAGTACAGAAACACATATTCGAAGGGGCACATGCACCCCAATGTTTACAGCAGAATTATAAATAATAGCCAAATTATGGAAAGAGCCCAAATGTGATTCAACTGATGAAAGTATACAGAAAATATATAGTATATATATGCACTTACATATACATATATGTGTTAACTATTTTGGAATATTATTCAGTCATCAAAAAAGAGGGAAATCTTACCTTTTGCAGTGACATGGTTGGAGCCAGACAGTATTATGCTACATGAGATAAGTAAGTCAGAGAAAGTCCATATGATGTCACACATATGTGGATTTCTAGAACTGAGATAGATGAACATGGGGAAAGAAAGAAACAGAATTAGCTATAGAGAACAAACTGATGGTTACCAGAGGAGAGGTAGGTGAGGAGGATGGGTGAAATAGGGGATGGGATTAAAGGCTACACTTATCAGGATGAAAAAAAAAGTTAAATGCTAAAGTACATCCTATCTTAATAGGACTTTCTTTAGGTGCCAAAAACATTTAGACTTAGAGGGGTTTAGAAAACACTGTTTTCTTACAAATCAAGAGGTCTAGAGATGGACTACAGCTGCCATGGCTCCGTTGTCATACAACACCTGGCCCATTGTCTCTGAAATTCTTTCACATACTCCTTAATTCTTGTATTCTTGTGACCACAAGATGCATCACACAGTACAGAAATCATTTTTATATATGAGGAAGGAGGAAGGGTAAGGGTTGGATCCAGGAAACTACTTTCTTTGTTGGAGCTCTTAAGAGGATTAGGTGTATATAATTTGTAAAACTCTTGGAACGGCTTCTGGCTTACCGTGAATACTATAGAGAGTAGTAATGAATGAAAACAATCAAACAAACATAGAAGTAGCAGTCTCCATTCCACTCAGCTTTTAAAATTATTTCTATGTCTCATTTTCTGATCTACTTCATGAACTAACTTCAAAAACAACCGCATAATCATCTCTCCATTTCTTCACTTCCCTTTTCTCTGTTCGTCTCTTTCTGATCAGCCTTATGTCCTAATCACTCAAAATTGTCTTTATCAAGGATTCTGATTGATAACGTTTCCCTCATTTCCCTCACCGGTTTTCTCAATCCCTCCTTACTAACATTTGACTGAGGTGACCAAGCACTTGCTTCTTGGCTACCTTGATACCATACTTTCCTTGTGCCTCAAAAAGCTCTCCGCTTCAATCCCTGCCCTTCTATATGATACCATACTTTCCTTGTGCCTCAAAAAGCTCTCCGCTTCAATCCCTGCCCTTCTATATTTGACCTCTAATTATAGAGGCTCTTTAAACTTGGTCTTGCTGATTCAGTTCTCTTTCTACAATTTCACCTATATATCTCCAATATCTCAAATCTAAGTAATTCTCTGTTTCCCCACTCAATTATGTACACTAACTTCAATCAGAATTTGAACTCATCCTTTTTATTGGCTTACCTTGTAATAAGTGTTGTAGACACAGTGGTTTCCTTTATGTTCTCTGAACATGATTAAATCCTGATTTATTACTTAGGTCCTCTTCCCTTTGAAGGATAGCTTCTTCTTATTACTCGACCTTAACTTAAATGTGTTTTATAAAGCATCCACCTTTAATTTATTTTTGGATTAGCATCCTAATTGCTTCCTCTGTAGTCTATGTCACCATTTTGTGTTTGTGTGTGTATTTGTACTCTGTAGACCATACATTCCCTGAGCTTACTATTGCTTAGATTCTAATTTGACTTTAGACATTACATTCAGAAGTTATTTGCCTAGACTTACAATACTAGTTAGTGGAAACCAAAGACCTAAGTGAAGAGTCTTTAACATTTAGTTATTGTCTCTACTTCTTCTCTACCTACAAGTACTTAAAAATTAATGTAAATTCTTTTGGAGAACACCCTGTTGGATGCAATGACCATCAAATCCTATTCTGATAATAAATTCAATATGTGGGGGGCACCTGGGTGGCTCAGTGGGTTAAACCGCTGCCTTCGGCTCAGGTCATGATCTCAGGGTCCTGGGATCGAGTCCCACATCGGGCTCTCTGCTCAGCGGGGAGCCTGCTTCCCTCTCTCTCTCTCTCTCTCTGCCTACTTGTGATCTTTCTCTGTCAAATAAATAAATTAAAACTTAAAAAAAATAAATTCAATATGTGGAATGAACATACATAAGACAAAGGGGTATGTGTCTAACGAAGATGTTTCTGTATGACCACTAAATTATTTAAAACAAAGGGTCATATAAATTTTAGGTATTTGTCAAATCATTCCAGCTACAAATATTAGGAGAGGAATTATCAAGTAAGTAGTTAATGTGCAATAACATACATTTGCAAGATCTACATGTCACTCTTTAGACTAGAAATGAAAGAATACACACAGATGCTAATTTTATATTTTTGGCTTTGTTTTGTCATAATATAGAATTTCTTCCAAATTTCTTCCAAACCTATTTTGACATGATCTTGAGAGACCATAGTATCTTAATATTCTTTTAAACAGTAGATAATATTTCAATTATTCATATATGTATTATATTATAGATGAATGTAAAGGACACAATAACAATTTAATAATGCTAACTAGAAATATGTTTCTTGTAATGGAAGGATCATGTAAAAATATTTAACAGATAACTGATACTTTTATGCTATTTAAGTACATAATTTCTATTTAAACTTCTGCTTTCTAGTGTATATTTGAATGTCTTTGTTTCATTATGAATTTAAAGTAGATTGTTGAAATTTCTTGGAAGCCTACACAGACACTTGTGTCTTAGTTAATATGTAAAACGAAACCTCAATATAAAAGAATTTTATTTCAAATGAATATTCATTATAAGGATACTGTTTGCAAATCCCAAAGACCTTGGGGTATTTCAGTGATGTGTTAGATAACACAATAGAGAATTATCTTAACCAAGAATACTGCTTCTCAATATTGCTGAAATTTTCAACATATTTTCAGCCATTGAGTTGTGGATTGTTGGAAGATATAAGAAAGATAAGGAGGGCAGATATATCTGCCCTGATGTAAAGTCTTCTAATTTGGAAGATTAAGTCAACTATGTGTGTTTTTATTTAATAGCTATGATTAGATGTTATTGTCTCATAAGGCACTGATGATAGTTCTTCAGGAACAGCCTGGTGTGCGTCGCTTGCTAACTCCAGACAGCATTACTGAGGTCGCTGCTCTTCTGTCTTCTGTAACTTCCTGCTTCTGCCACTGAGCTTCTGAGACATGAATAAGTTACTTCAACCATTTTCACTCTCTAAGATGGTGACCATTGAGAGGATAATTATATATATTAATATATGAGCTAAAAAATACCAATAACATTATTTTCATTACTTAAAATGCATATGATTTCTCCTTTATTTTCAAGTCAGAGATTTGCATTTTGCTTTTCAATTTATTTTTATTTATATTATTTTCTTCTCTATTTACTCTTGATTCATCTGATTTGTTGTCAAAACAGCAACTCCTTCCCTATTATTCCTTTAAGTTTCTCTTAAGGTATTTTAAACTAAACCAAATGGGAGAGCATCAGGACATATATAGAATTCCATGAATGTCATTTCAATTTTACTCTTATTAAGACGTTGAAAATGTTTACATTGCCACATATGTCGTGCCTGATTATATAGTTACTTAAGTATCCTACATAAAAAAGTACTCACTTCCTTCCCTTTGAGTTCAGAAATCAGCGCTCCTATAAACTTGTTAGCTTGGAGGTGATGGTGGTGATTATGATCGAAGATGTGGTTTGCAGGCAAGAAAACTCCATTCTTTTTTATTATTTGTAACTATAAATGCAAATTAATCTACTTCATCTTTATTAGATTTAATAAAACAGTTATTATTGTTTATATATTTATACTTCAACCCAATCTCTTCAATTTAAGCGAGTATTTCCACAGATCTGGGTTTATAGCATCATCTGTAGAAAAATAAAATTCTGTTATTTTTGAAGCTAGTCTACAAACCTTAATTTCCTACTTAAATTCTTGCAAATCAGTATTCATGAATCCTATAAATTTATTTATTTATTTATTTATTTACTTTAATATTTTATTTATTTGAGAGAGAGACAGCATGACCTGCAGGAGGGACAGAGGGAGAAGGAGAAGGAGACTCCCCACTGAGCACAGAGTCCAATGCAGCATGGAGCCCAGTATGGGGCTCAATAGGGAGCTTAATCCCAGGACCCTGAGATCATGACCTGAGCCAGTCAGACACTTAACCAACTGAGCCACCCAGGCTCCCCTAAATTTATTTTTAACAAAAGCTAATATCAGGTTAATAAACTTCATCCATCCGAAACAATCTATGAAACAATTTTCAATAAGATAGTCATACAATTCTTAGTTCTGAAAGTAATCTCAAACCACCAACACCAATTCTCTATATACTTTTAATACCTAGCTATTCTAATCTTATAAGGGTAGTGTGTGTGTATGTGTGTGTACATGTGTATGTGTGTGTATGTGACAAATAAGAATTATGTAAAACTTCAATGCTCTTTGGTTTCCAAATATTAGATACTTATTTGATAGAAACCACCATAGTAATTTTAAATATTATAACAATTTCTCAAAGTTTCATACTGACTTATAACATCTAAGTTTTAGAGGTGTTTTTCATGCCTGTTTACTCTAAATTATGTAATTTGTTATCTTGTTATTAATATTATGTTGCATAAAAAAAGTTATTGCTATCAGTCTTCTGAGAAGATTAAGGCACTGAAAAATATTAAATGAAGTAAGCAGAGTTAAATGCTATCCCACATGGACATTGGGTAATTGGTTTCGTGAATTCATAGTTTTTTAGTTTATTACTGAAAGGCCTAGATTAATTGCTGTTCAATTGCATTTATTGGTACACCAAGAGACTTTGTAAAAAAAAATGGGTGTGTCCATGTCTGTTCATATTCATAAGTCACGGGACTTCCCATATGATCATTATATTAACTGGTCTAATGAAATTGGTTACAATTAGAATGTTCTTTCAATCTTCCATTCTCAATCTGTCACAAATTCTTATAGTGGGTAGGTACACTGCAGCTGACTCAAGTAAGAATTTTCATCAGACACTTAGGAGACACATAAAATATCTATAATTTTGTTTTCTTGATCAACCATGAACATTCCACTCTCCATTCTATCTTAATTATTCTCCCCAAAGTCAGATCCAAAACTTCTCCTTCATTGCCAAGTACTCCAGTCTAAAATCTTTAAACATCTTATTTTCTGATGATATTATAAACATATCTAACATACTTTCTCAAATGCATATAATTTGGTCACCCACTCAATCTCTCTCTTTGCCCTCTCCTATCCCTGCTTACTTTTCTATCCAACTTAAAATTTATGGTCTATTATTTCAATATTTTTATTGCCATTTCCAAAAAGAATCTAAGTCACTTCCCTCTGACAACACTATAATTCTGAAAGAAGCCATGTTACCTAAGTCCCTATACAAATAGAAATGGAGATGAGAATCATATACAGGCTGTCTGCTACTATAATTAATTCATAACCACTAATATCAACAAAGTCTTTATAAACTGTAAGTGTTTTGGATTAACCATTCATAATCGATAACTTTGAAAAGCAGGCTGCCTACATTACTTGTTAGGACTAGTACAAAATAAAAATGCAGGTCAAGATCTTTCTTCTCAAAAAGCCAAACAAAGTGCTTAAAGACATTAAAATATATAGCTTTCTTTTTCAAAAAGATCTCAGAAATTATAAAATGTAATGGAATACCAGCGATATGTGAAACACAACAAAAATATAAATTGCAAAATATATAATTTTATATAATGTAATAAATATAATACCTTATTAATATTATATATTGATTGATTAAGTATATTATGGCTTTTTTTGAATACTGTTATCTAAATTTACATTTTTAGCAATTGCATTTCAACCAAATAATTAAAAAGTAATGTTAGTTACTCTTTGAAAACGCATGATTACAAATAATTTTTGAGAATGTTTAAGTTTGAGTAGGATCATTCTGTTGATGCTCTAGTTATTAGAGCTTATAGATTATTTTATATATTGTGACAGTATTTAGTTAAAGCTCAAATCCTTTTGAAATATAAATTTTAGTATTTTTGGAACCGATCATTCTTATGGAATATTCGTTTGCAAGATACTTCACTTTATACAAATCAGTTTTGTGTATGAATTTAATTTTAAATATAAATATATTCAATAACATTTTAATGTTCTCTCTGACATTTTCCATGTGACAGCGATGAAAGAACCCAAAAGATACTTCATGAATTGTCTCTAACTCAAAATGACTTCCTATTTATGCTTTCTATTCCTATATTTTCAATTTAAATCAAAAGATAACTTTAAACATGGCTTTTTCATTAAGAATTGTTCACTTCACTTATAAAATACAAGTTGGAAGGTAAAATTACCAAGAAGTTCAAGTCAATGACAACACGGTGAATGGGATCTGTGTAAATAAGGCACAGGTTCCATAATTTGCTGACTGACAATATAGATTGGTAATAATAAACTAATATTTCTTCAAGGTTACATAATATTATAATAACTTTTTTAAGTTGTTGACAGTTCCAGGTCAGAAATAAAACAGAGAAATGTAAACTCTGGAATACATGTTTAATTAAGACAGTGAAAATAGTGACTCTATTTATGAGTGAGAGACATCCATAAGGTTTTATGTTTTGTCATACCCAAGGAAGATTAATTTGTACTCTTTCTCCTGAAGGTATTTCTAGGATCAAAATGAGTATGTCATGATCCAAGATAAGAATTTGTAAAAATTGACATCTATCAATGAATTAAATCTTTTAGGGAATAGGCAGTGGATGATAAGTGCGAAGAAGTGATTAGAGCATTAGAGAGAACGCGTGCCTAGGAAGGGACTCATTGGTTCCTCTCCACATTACAGGTCAGTGCCCTAACCTCCAAACCTTTCCAAACCAGAGTAAAGCAGAATGACATCAATACCCAAATATCACAGATGAACTGCTAATTCTGTCTATTTTTCCTTTTAAAAATATTGTTTTCTATTTCTTAAAAAAAAAAAAATGGCAAAAGAACAAAAACTGTAACTAAGCCACATATAGCCTTGATGTAGCCCATGAAATGACACAGGTGAAATGTCTGCATGGTCTGCATTTTCAGCCCTACAGGGATAGTATTACTTAAGCCCTTCTCTCTACCCAAGATGCATCCAACCCTCTTCAGATTTCAAAGTTGACAGAGAATGCTTTGGGGGAGGTTCTTCTCTATATGTGCTAATGAAATCATCTTCTGTTCTTCTGTGGCATGCTTTGCTCTACTCCCATGAAGACCAACTCTGTGACTGTATAACACAGACCACTTTCCCCTTGAATTTGCAGTTGGCTTTGGAAAATGGCAGGAGTTACAGCATGTCAGAGACAGGAGGAGGAGAGAGAATTTGTGGCATTGAAGCCACACTGACCTCTTGTTAAATTCAGTGTTGACAATGGCTCTGTGCATTTCTTAATTGTAAAGATCCAGTGATTATAGTCCTTCTGAGCTATAACTCTTGCTGGATTCAGTCTTATTTTCTACGCCTGCCACTGCAATGCTAAATTGTTGGAGGTTTCTCATTGTTGCTAGACCCTGAGTGTTTCACCAACTTTTTGTCTGTTGTCTTTCCTGGGATCTCATCTCTGCAACTGGCCTTCCTATATTAAGCCTTTTTTTTCTTTTTGTATTTTTTTAAAAATTTTTATTTTATATTAACATATAATGTATTATTAGCCCCAGGGGTACAGGTCTGTGAATCGCCAGGTTTACACACTTCCCTTCCCCAGCACATACCTTCCCCAATGTCCATAACCCCACCACCCTCTCCCTACCCCCCTCTCCCCGGCAACCCTCAGTTTGTTTTGTGAAATTAAGTGTCTCTTATGGTTTGTCTCCCTCCCAATCCCATCTTGTTTCATTTATTCTTTTCCTACCCCTCAAACCCCCATGTTGCATCTCCACTTCCTCATATCAGGGAGATCATATGATAGTTGTCTTTCTCCGATTGACTTATTTCACTAAGTATAATACCCTCCAGTTCCATCCATGTCGTCTTAAGCCCTCTTTTAACTCCTTCCTTTAAGGATACAACTGTTTAATGCCATAACCTTGAATACAAAATATCCTTATGATTTTTTCCCCACTTTGGTTGTTTGAACAAGAATTAAGGAATGGCATATTATATTTAAAGCTATGCATTCCTCCTTGAAAGATATAAAAAATGCTAAAAACTTTTGCAGATAATGTTTATAGGAACATGTATATTTCTAGGACTTTAAAAATAATCTTTCTCGGGGCGCCTGGGTGGCTCAGTGGATTAAGCCGCTGCCTTCGGCTCAGGTCATGATCTCAGTGTCCTGGGATCGAGCCCCGCATCGGGCTCTTTGCTCAGCGGGAGCCTGCTTCTCTCTCTCTCTCTGCCTGACTCTCCGCCTACTTGTGATTTCTCTCTCTATCAAATAAATAAATAAAATCTTTAAAAAAAAAAATAAAATAATCTTTCTCTTTTAATAACAATAGTTGGATAAAAATTGTATGTTCCCAATAATTGAGAGTTTTCAGAGAATTTATAGTTCTGTTAATAATGTGCCTCACTGAATCAGAGCTTTCCAATGCAATGCCTGAGGCCTCTCAGGCCTATGTACAACCTGATGTTGATAATGATAGCTTTACTGAGATATAATTTATGCGCTGTATAATTCACTCAGTTAACAGGTACAATTCAATGTTTTTTAGTATAGTCACAACTATGTGCAATCATCATAACAGTTGATATTAGGATACTTTTATTACTTCATAAAGAAACCCTGTACCTTTTAGTTATTACCTTAGATCACTGGGCCTCCAGCCCTTACAAACCACTGGTCTAATTTCTGTTGCTATAAATTCTTTTATTCTGGACATTTAATAAAACATGGAACATGTAATATGTGGTCTTTTGTGACTAGCTATTTTATGTAGTATAGAATTTTCAAGGTCCATCCATATTGTATATATCAAAATCTCATTCCTTTCTATGGTCAAATAATATTGCATTGTATGTATATATCACATTTTATTTATCCTTTCATCGACTGATAAAAGTTTGACTTTACCTTTTGATTACTATGCATAATTTTGTGATAAACAAAAGCAAATGAATACTGTACAAGTTTTTGCATGGATTTAAATTTTAATTTTTGTTGGAAATATACCTGGGTCATGTGGTAACTCTTTATTTAGCTATCTGAGGAATGGCCAGACTGTTTTCCAAAGTAGTTGCACCATTTTATATCCCCACCAGAAGAGTATATCTCCACCAGCATCTTAGCCAATATTTGTTATCTCATTTTTTGTAATTATAATTGTATGATTTTGTAATTATAACCATTAGATGAAACCATTCTATTCTCTCTCTCTCTCTCTCTCTCACACACACACACACACACACACACACACAGGATAGGTGTGAAATGTTATATTATCATAACTTTGCTTTGTGACACCCTGATGCGTCATGGCTTGGAGTGCTGTGATATACTCATTGGCCATTTGTATATCTAACCAGAGAGTTTGCTCGTTTTAAAAAATTGGTCTAGTTTTATTTTCATTATGAGTTCTTTATCTATTCTAAGTGATTAGAATAATCACTTAGAATAGATACATGATTTGCAAATACTTTCTTCCATTTGTGTGTTCACTTTCTTGATAGCGTTCTCTATAGTTCCATAAATGTTAGGATCAGCTGCAATTTCTACAAATGAACAAATTGAGACCCTGATGGGGATTCTGTTGAATCGGCAGATTAATTTGGGAAACATTGTCATTTTAACAGTATTCTGTCTTCTGATCCATGAGCATGAGATTTTTTCAACATATTTAAATTTTCTTTAATTTCTTTCAACAATGTCTTCTGGTTTTCAGACTATAAATACTGTATTTCTTTTGCTGAGTTTTTTCCTAGATATACTACTATTTTTGATACTACTTCAAGTGGGCATTTAATTTCACTTTTGTATTGATCATTGCAACATACAGAAGTTCAACTGATTATTATATATATGGCTGAACTTGTTTATTAGTGTTAATAGCTTTTTAATGGTTTCTGCAGGATATTTTTGTATACAAGATCACGTCATAGGTGAATGAGATTGTTTTACTTCTTTCTTTCCATTATGCATGTTTTTAGTTTGTTTTCTTACTTGATTTCCCTGGCCAGAACGCTAGTACAATGTTGAGTAGTAGTGGCAAGAGTGAATATCCTTGTTCTGTTCCTGAGTTCCCAGGGAAAGCATCAAAGTTTTCACCACTAGGTGTGATGTTAGTTGTGGGTTTCTCATGGCTGTCTTTTATGATGATTGCTCCTTTATTAAAGCATTCTTCTGTAGTTTCATATAACATGAAGGATGTGAAATTGCCTGGTTTGAAAGGTCAATTTTTCTATTCCATTTTCTCTGAGGCTGCTATTGAGTAAATAAGTCACATCAAGATTTGCTCAGAACTGTTCTTTTTGTCTGGAGAAAGGAAAGGCAAAAAGGTATACCAAATACTCAACAGACCTAGCTACCTTCTTCGTTGCAACACTTAGTAGAATTCTTAAAGGGGGTGGAGGAGAGGGGCTCATGTATTTTTCCCAACCATGAATTAAATAGTAAACTGATCTCCTTTGAATATCATTTTTTATGGAAATGGTTTTTCAGTCGGGAACTTCAGGTGGCCAAAATACGAATAGTAAGATTTATCATAGTAAAAACAAAAAATGAACAAATGAAGAGCAACAACAAATTTAAAAACATCACACAAATATGACACAGGAAATATTTTGAATATTTTTTTGTTTAAGAAACTATAGAATTTGAGTGTGTTTCATATTTTGTCTGCACTCATTCAAAAAGCCAGATGATTTCTGAATTTCACATGTTTATATTATGTTGATGCAATTTGATTGCACATATTTTGTCCCACAATGAAAGGAATTATATACCCACCAAAGCCATGATTTCCATTTTATTTATGAACTATCTTTTATTCTTTTAAAATTTCATCGGGGTTTTACAATTTACAAAACTTATATTTGAATACTTTCATCAAAAATGTTTGTGAATTTTTTTTTCCTTTTTAAAAAGGATGATGCAAGTGAAAAATCAAACACATGAAACAGATTCAATTTTAATGTTTGAGGAGAGAACTTTTTCTTACTCTGACACATTCTACAGAGTCAAAGAGGAGACTCACTATGATAAGAGGAGGTGAGTCTCCTTAGAAATTTTATGTGAAATATTTGAAGGAGAACATGATAACTGAATAAATATTCTATTGTATTTCTCATTAAAGCACACTTATATTCATTAGACTATTCCAATTAAATTTTTGTTTCCGTTTGGGTAGATTCAATGCTATGATCAATAATGTGTACAGTCTCTAGGGATGAAAGAAGAAAAGATACTGATTCACTGCTGTTAGGTGAATCAGCACAGTGTGGAAAACAGATTGCTTGTGTGAAAGGCACATTTCCTTAGGAGAAATGATCTATTTCTCATACCAATAAACCTTTCTTTCCCCTTACTACATCCATTTTATTCTCAGCTTCCCAAAAGTAATTTCAATTTTTATTTTGTATTTTCAGCCTGGTAAGAAAAAAGTATTTCAAAAGAAATTCTTATTTTTAACTTTTGTATGTTTAAAGTACATTGTGACTCCTCTTCTATTATTTATACCTCAAATAATAATTCAGAATGATTTGGAGCATTACAATTTATTTTTAAAAATTTGTCTCCCATTTTATCTCAGTTGTCACAGTTTTATTGTCATTGTTGAATTGTCATATTACCGGGAATAACAACTTTTTTAAAAATTTTAGATATTCTAGAGTCTATGCCTTTTCTTTCTCCCCATTTTTTAAATTTAAATTCATTTAATCAATGTATCATGTATTATTAGTTTCAGAGGTAGAGTTCAGTGATTCATCAGTCTTATATGACACCCAGTGCTCTTTATATCACATGCCTTCCTTGATGTCCATCACTCAGTTACCCCATCCTCTCCTCCAGCCACCCTCAGTTTGTTTCTTATGATTAAGAGTCTCTTATGGTTTGTCTCCCTCTCTGATTTCATCTTGTTTTATTTTTCCCTCCCTTTCCCTATGATCCTCTGTTTTGTTTCTTAAATTCCACATATGAGTAAGATTATATGATGATTGTGTTTCTCTGATGGAATTACTTCATTTAGCATAAGACCCTCTAGTTCCATCCGTTTCATTGCAAATGTCAAGGTTTCTTTTTTCTTTCTTTCTTTCTTTCTTTCTTTCTTTCTTTTTTTTTGGCTGCATGGTATTCCATTGTATGTATATACTACATCTTCTTTATCCACTCATCTCTCGATGGACGTCTGGATCTCTCCATAGTTTGACTATTGTGGGCATTGCTGCTATAAACATTGGGATGCAGGCGCCCCTTCAGATCACTATATTTGTATCTTTGGAGTAGATACCTTGTAGGGCAATTGCTGGGTTGTAGGGTAGCTCTATTTTTAATTTCTTGAGGAGCCTCAATACTATTTTCCAGAGTGGTTTCTCCAGCTTGCATTCTTATCAACAGTGTAAGAGGGTTCCCCTTTCTCTGAATCCTTTCTGACATCTGTCATTTCCAGACTATTTCTCCAAAGAAGACACACGAATGGCCAATAGCCATCAAAAAATGCTCAACGTCGCTTGGTATCAGGGAAATAAAAATCAAAACCACACTGAGATACCACCTCACACCAGTCAGAACAGCTAAAACCATTGTTCTATAACACCCTTAATTGGAGGCTGTGTATATACTACCATCCCAAGATTTATTGAATTGAAATTATTGGTATCATCCACTAGGATGAAAATTTTGGGGGATGTAAAAATCATGTGTGATTAATTATCAACCTTCTTAAATTTCTCTGTTTGGACATAGGGAAAGTATTCAACAGCAGTTCATTTAAATTCAATGAATAAGACTGTACCAAAAATTTATTTCATATTTTTTTGCATGAATCTTAATTCTTATAATTTTGCCCAAAGGAAATGAGTAAGGAGAAAAAAACCCCAAAACCTTAAACAACACAAACAAAAGTTAAATATAAAATAACTACTAATGGGACACCTGGATGGCTCCAGTGGGTTAAGCCTCTGCCTTTGGCTCAGGTCATGATCTCAGGATCCTGGGATCAAGCCCTGCATCAGGCTCTCTGCTCAGCGGGAAGCCTGCTTCCCCCTCTCTCTCTGCCTGCCTCTCTGCCTACTTGTGATCTCTCTCTCTCTCTCTCTCTCTGTCAAATGAATAAATAAAATCTTTTTAAAAAATAACTACTAATATCCTTCTTTTTTATTTAACTGTCTCAGTTTTTCCAAAGCCGAGGTGGTGATATAAATTGAGCACTGGTTATAAGTAAATAAGTATTTGGTAATATAAACTGACACTACTTAGTTAGTTTAGTTACAAGTGTAGTGGGATAGCTTGAATGAAGGAAAAGTTACTGTAGGCATCTTTAGACCTATTTGTTTTTTTTTAAAGGAAGAAGTATTTACTGGTATAGATTTTCCTCTTAAGGTGGTATCAGAGGTATGGGTGTTTGGCTTTGAATTTTACCTAAATGGAACCATAGACACTATTTTGTGCCTTTTTCCACCTTAATTAATATGTTTGTTAAATGTATCTATGTTCTTGCATAAATATATCTGTCAATTTTCATTACTATATAATATAGCATTCTATTAATATATCCTGTATGACATTTTTTTCATTCTAAAGTAGATCAGCATTTATGTTGTTATCAGGTTTAGGATATTATAAATATGTCTGTACTTTCCTCTGGCATGGTAACCGTGAAGAGAGTCCATCTAGAACTCTCTTCAAGGAAGCGCTTTATGTCAGCCTTCAAGGAGTCCATGGAGAGCCTGTAGCCATCAGCTTCACTAGGGCCAGCCTCAGATGCAGAGCCCCAGCTTGCTCAGGGCTATGATAGCTTGGAGAATTTGGTCTAATGTGGGGCAGAGATGAAGGCTTGTTTCACTCCAGAGTGTCCTGTGGGATGACAGAGGCTTTCTTGGTACTGCTCTGCAGTCTACCAAACTTTGTTTCATTCCCATTCCCTTTTTTGATGTTGAGATTTTTAAAAAATGTCTTGCACTCTGACTTACTGCCTTCCACCAAAAAACCGTTTGCTTTGGAGGACAGTTTGGTTTCTCACAGGGGATGATTACCCATTGAACATGTCAGCCTTTGGCACTGACTCTATCCGTAGGAGAACTGGAAGATGATTCCCCTAGGGAATACCTTATGAATGAAAGGAACACCTCTTACTTCTTGTGTTTTGTCTTCAAGTAATTGAAATACCTGTAACAATTGACTGATACCACAATTATCTTTTTCCATTCTTGATTCTATTGATTAGTAAATGAATGCAGGCCACATAGGGCCAACCTATGTGTCTTTTTCTTGCTTAGAAATTCTCAGTATAATACTTGCCCATTCATAAAAATAATGCTGAGGCTTGGAAGAATATCTGAGGTATAATTGTGAGGTGGAATTTATGATTCAAGTGTAAGAAAAATGAAAAGCAACAAAACAACCTTTTGATATGTAGGCTTGCCTTTGCAAATAACAAATACGTATATTTCCATGTAGTAACATTTAGTATTTATAAGGCCCTCAATCTATATTCTACAACTGACTTTTTCTTTTTATTGTAATGTTGTGGTAGAGGCAGGAGAAGAAGTTATTGTCTATGAAGTTTGACAGGTTTCGATGAACACTTTTGGGGCAATGAAACAATACTGTGACACCCAAAGTAAAAATTCAAAATTTAAAGACCACTTAATGACAACCACCACTAACCTGTAAAGGACATTGGTTGTGCCATTTCATTATACCACCAATAGGAAATAGGAACAAATTAATGCAGTGACTTAAATGTCCAAATAAAATAATAAAGAAAACTACAAAACCTTTAATTGTTTAAATTATCCATATTTAACAAATGCAGCATGGATATGATTGCTGAAAAACACCCAGGTCTCTGAGTAACATGCATTGGTTAGAAAAGGTGATTTACTCACAAATCTGGCAAAGCTCTTATACATGGACTTTTTCCCTGAGCAGGAAGTTAACCATGCTGTATATAAACTGCGTGATTTCTGAGTTTTCCTCTAATAGAGAAAGGCTTATAGTGGAAATGGTGGCATGCTGTGCTTATGTAATTAGTAATTTGCTGGATATTGCTGTAGCAGCTATTATAGGACCTCTTTTAATAATGAGTAATCCACATGGACAGACCATATACTCTCACAGGACACTTATTCCTACATGCAGGAGACATATTCTAAGAGATAGATATTTTATTTTTCTTTCCTAACACCGGTGTCCAAAGGAATAAACTACTATTCAGGGTTCATTTGTTTACCATCCTTCTTTGAATTCCTTTGTCAAAAACCCACTGTGATTTGTCCACTTTGAATTTTTTAATGGGAATCTATTTGTTATTATACCCTACTTTCTCTAATTCAATTAATGGTGAGTCTGAAGCATTTTAAATTAAGAACATATTTGCCACATTATTCTGTAGAAAATAAATCATCCTGACACAGATGACATGTAAATCCCATGAATACCAGTTAATTATGAATTCTATTTTATGAAGTGAAAGACTATGCATATATAGTTAGTAATACTCTGCAATGATTACACATTTCAGATTGGTTTATGCTAATTTTTATTATTTGCAAATGTTTGTGAAAAAGATCAGTTAAAATTCTACCCAGTAATTTCTATGAGTAACTAATTTTATTAGGTATGGTTTTGAATCTAGATGTACATTTCCAGACACACCTACTACTGGAATCCTCATAGGTCATATAAATTTGCCACAAATAATAGATGGGTGTCCGTATTGAGTGTTTTCTTCTGCCTCATTGGATTTCTTCAGACCTTACTTATTTGATAAAAAATATACTTCTGAACTCTCATGAAATGGTTCATGTTCTTCCCATTCACATTCACTGATAAAACAGTTATCAAGAACACAGATCAATTTTGATGCATAGAAAAGTTCAAGCTCTTTTAATTTTTTTGTGTACTGAGAGAAGATGTATACAGCACAGACCTCATTTGTTTCCAGTCGGACATTGCACTCAGAGGGGTAATAAATAAGTTCCTCTTGTGGTAAGTAATACAACAACAGAAAATGCAATCAGAAGTCCTTCTATTTAATATACTTAGATATTGGAGAAAATTTTGGATACAAAACATACTTAATTTTCCAAAATAACTCTTGTTGCATTCAATGCTGCAATTCCCAATTCATAGGAACAAACCAGTTATCTATGATCTATTAAATAATTTGCAAATTTCTTCTTATAGGCTAGAGGAATATAAAAAGAAACATTTAGTTTTATATCTTGTCAAAATTTATTAATATCGGTAACTGTCTCAAAACAATTCTAAGAGGAGTAAGATGTTACCACCAATTCCAGTTTATATGTATAAATACTATTTATAATAACAGTACATATAAGAATTTTACTGATGAACAAAAAATTGACTTGAATTATACCTTATCTACAATGGATCTTAAATGTAAAGAACACCCAGGATAGTTGTCCCGTATCCTTGTAGGATTTAATAGAGTTCTGAGTTTCATGTAGAAAAAACAATGAGCAGTTATGGATTAATAGACAGTCATAATTACAGAATGTTCCAATTGCAAGCATATAACCATGAATTATAGTTAGGCTCTTATTTTGTTATAATTCTTTACATTTTTAATGTTGAAGATATACTGTTCTTATCAGGATCAGTTGCATTGTTTATCTCCAGTAATGTTGAAGGTGCTTTTACACTGAAAAATATGTTGCTCTATACTTGGAAAATCAATCCAACCTAATAAAATTTCATTAAGAATTGAAAATAAAAATGAATTTATTAGACATGTATATGAATTTACATAACAAAACCATTTATTGTTGAGTTAATATAGCTAGGTTAATGGGCCAATGAGTTCCTACATTTAAATATAAAAATAAATTTTCTATAACTCTAAGTCAGTTTCACTTCAAACATATATTCACCCCCAATATCTGTATGACTCAAGGCAGGGGCACAAATACAGAGGTCCACTACCACATGTCAAAATTTTAAAGTTGTAAATCAAGGTTAGAAACTGTTCAATAAAATACATTCTTTCTTCCTGCCTTGACAAATGAATATTTATAATGTCAAAATTGAAAAATGTATGTAAAGCAATTTGTGTATATGACTGCTAATCAGCCACTATCAAGGATGACTGAATTAAAATTTTAGTGCCCCTGTTAGGCATTCCACTGGTTGGCCAACATTGTGGTGGAGGACATGATTGGTAGATCATTTCATATTTACTATTGAAGTATTTTTCCTATTTTCTATTCCTTTTAGCACAAGCACTAATAAGATTGTTAAATCAAGTCTATTCTCACATAGGTTTTTTTTCTATTTACAGTATTAATCTAAGTGATTAAAGATATAATTGTATAAAGGTATACATAATTTATTTTCCTCCAAAGTATGTTAGAAAAACATTAAAAATTAAAATTATTTTGTGTGTATTTTTATAAAAGCCAGTGCTAACCTAAATGTTTTAAATTAATATTTAAATATAGTCAACTAAAGCTGAATTTAAAGAAATTTAAATATCACTAAATACTTTTTATGAAATGAATCCAAGTTGCCTAAATTTGAGAAAAGTGCATTTAGCATACCTTTTGAAGCAATCTACTTAAAGAAGTACATTAACATTATGTGTGTTTTTAATCATAAATAAATGTGGAGTTACTATATATCAGTTACTTTTTTAACCTGATATGTTAGAGAATTGGAAAAGTAGCTATGTTCAAAATCACTTTTTTTGTTAATTAACACATAATGTATTATTGGTTTCAGGGGTTCCCATGTGTGATTCATCAGTGTCACACAATTTACACTCACCATAACACAGACACTTCCTAGTGTCCATCGCCCAGCCACAATCTGTTTTACAAGAACTTCATGGCTACATCATTGACTATGCGTGGAGGTCAAATATGAATGGTTTAACACAAAAATCTCCTATCTACATTATCATTTAGCAATGTTACATGGCAGAGAGCAAGCAAGTATAAACAAAGGCTTACAGAGATTTCTAGTAAATTGCATAGTAAAAATTTACATGAGGAGACCAGTGGCAACCAGTGATTACAACTCAGAGGGTCGGTTGTGCTGGAGGTATTACCCATCAGAACAGCTGAAAGAATTCTGTTGTTATCTTCTGCAAGATCAAATCTCTGAGAATATTTTGAACACACGGTTCTAAGATTGTTCACAGGCTTCACTCTTTTATTCTGACGGTACCTATTTTGTGACTTTCAAATATAATAAAACCTATCATATTTAAAAATTATGTCAACATTTGTAATATCTACATAATTTGTAAGCTAACATTTTACAGATGCCAATGCATTATTTTTGTAAAATCATGTATGGCTAAAACATCCATTCAACCTACAAGATATAACAAATAACCTTAAATGTAACAGAGTTTACTAATATGATTTAAGATTCTACTTTTTTAAAAAAGATTATTTATTTGATAGACAGAGATCACAAGTAGGCAGAGAGGCAGGCAGAGAGAGGGGGAAGCAGGCTCCCTGCTGAGCAGAGAGCCTGATGCTGAGCTGGATCCCAGAAACCTGGGATTATGACCTGAGCTGAAAGCAGAGGCTTAAGCCACTGAGCTACTCAGGGGCCCCTAAGATTCTACTTTTAATTACTTTTTTAAAAACTACCATTTGCTGAGTTTGGGTGTAATGTCAAAGAAGAGTATCCACAATTCTGTAAAAGGGCAGTTACAACATCTCTTCTGGGGCGCCTGGGTGGCTCAGTGGGTTTAGTGCCCAACTCTTGATTTTGGCTCAGGTTCAAGATCTCAGGGTTGGGAGATCAAGCCGTGTGCTGGGCTTCATGCCGGGCATAAAGCCTGCTTGAGATTCTCTCTGCCTCTCCCTCTGCCCCCGCTTCTCCTCCTCCCATTACATGCGCAGACACTTGGGTGTGTGCATGCTCTCTCCCTAAGAAAAACTTCAAAAAACAAACAAAAAACACCCCTTCTTCTTCCAACCTCTTTATATGCTTTGTATACTTCAACGAAAAGAACATATCACAACAAATCAATTTCAAAAACAGATATGAAATCCCAGCTACCTTTTCTTAAACCAGACGTTAAGAAGATTTGCAAAAATGGAAAAAAAAAAGAAAAGAAAATCAGTGCTAACTTTTCACTATTTTTTGTTCTTTCATTAAAATTGTTATGTATGTTAGCTTGTAATAGGTTTCTGATAGTTATTTTTAAAGTATTTAATAAATATTCTAAAATAAAAAATGTAAATCAAATACAGTTTTGTATTCCACTCTCTTATGAGATAGACAATTTCTATATTTGATTGCTTCTTTTACATTTATTTTTTGATATATAGAGGCAATGAACTGGACAGTAGTTGTCTAGATTGTTTTATAATTATTGAATCCTATCTTGACATAATTTTAAAATATCAAATCTCCCCCCACAAATCAGATAAGATATCAGAGCCAGATATGGGGAATGTTATAATTTTGAAAATTTTAATAATATAGTATAATCTGATGATTTCAGCTAACTAGGGGAGCAATTATGTTTATCTATTTTTGCAACTTGAAAATATATGAATGTCTTCCAACCTTTAAATGACTTCTAAATAGAGAACAAATAACAAATAAATAACCAAAAAATTAATAAATTATCTTTGCTTGTGATAGTAGTGTTTTCCAAATTTTCTTAATTTTACAGAACACTGAAAATACCAGCTAATCAGGGTATTGAAACAGGATTTCTTAAGGAAAAAAAAATGGTACTGCACCTATTCTGTTTCAGTGTCCAAGACCTACTGTAAAGGAATTTCTTCTAGTCAATTCTCTCTTATAGGGAAGATTAATATCACGAGATTATAATAGAGTATTTTCTCTTGAAGAAGTACCAAGTAGAATGAAGAAGTACCAAGTTGATTTTATTTAGTATTTATTGCAAAATCCTAATCGAAGTCTGTTTTAAAATTAAAGTCTATATTAAATGAGAATGTACTGCATAGGGAAAACAACAGAAACATAATACACTATGAAACATTTATTCTGAATATACTACAGACATACACTGCTTTTAATTTTTTAAAAATACATGTGAGTAGTTATAGTCACCATTATGCAATTTTTTATTATGAGAAATACGAGTGAGACATAGCTATGTTAAATTTTCTTAAAATACTTAATTATGCATATCTTTTAGAGCTGCAGTTATAAACCCAGAATAAGGTATGAAAGAATGAATATTGAGAGAAAGCTGTCACAGGAATCCAAGGCACATATTCTTCTCATGGCACTTAGGGTGCAGATTTTAAAAGATTACGAGCTACAAAGGGTATTCCAGAGAAAATGTGACAAGACCTAGAGAATGGCTACAAGATGAATAGAAAAGTGTGTCCAAGGAACTTCCAGATTTCTGGCTTAGACAATTGGATAACTGGTGGTGTCATTTACTTGAAAATGTAGTGCACAGGTTAAAAGCTAAATGCTTATAGCACGGAGGAACATAGTCTTAGTCTTAACGAAATTATTTAAAAATGGTTTGACATTGTTCTAGAAAATGTGAACTAAGAAAGTATCACATGGAAATGCTAGAAACATGGAGCAAAGTAACAGAAATGAATAATACCTTCTGCCTACTCGTTAGTAGATTTGACACAACTATAGTGAGTATATGAACTTGAAGATAAGCTTAAAAATTATCCAAATGTAATGGAAATCAAAAAGAGAGTGGACCACATCTTCCTTATCCATTCATACATTGAAGGGCATCTTTGTTCTTTCCACAGTTTGGCGACCGTGGCCATTGCTGCTATAAACACTGGGGTACAGATGGCCCTTCTTTTCACTACATCTGTATCTTTGGAGTAAATACCCAGGAGTGCAATGGCAGGGTCATAGGGAAGTTCTATTTTTAATTTCTTGAGGAATCTCCACACTGTTCTCCAAAGAGGCTGCACCAACTTGCATTCCCACCAACAGTGTAAGAGGGCTCCCCTTTCTCCACATCCTCTCCAACACATGTTGTTTCCTGTCTTGCTAATTTTGGCCATTCTAACTGGTGTAAGGTGATATCTCAATGTAGTTTTAATTTGAATCTCCCTGATGGCTAGTGATGATGAACATTTTTTCATGTGTCTGATAGACATTTGTATGTCTTTATTGGAGAAGTGTCTGTCCATATCTTCTGCCCATTTTTTGATATGATTGTCTGTTTTGTGTGTGTTGAGTTTGAGGAGTTCATTATAGATCCTGGATATCAACCTTTTGTCTGTACTGTCATTTGCAAATATCTTCTCCCATTCCGTGGGTTGCCTCTTTGTTTTCTTGACTGTTTCCTTTGCTGTGCAGAAGCTTTTGATTTTGATGAAGTGGTCCATATACACTATGGAGTATTATGCCTCCATCAGAAAGGACGAATACCCAACTTTTGTAACAACATGGACGGGACTGGAAGAGATTATGCTGAGTGAAATAAGTCAAGCAGAGAGAGTCAATTATCATATGGTTTCACTTATTTGTGGAGCATAACAAAAAGCATGGAGGACATGGGGAGTTAGAGAGAAGGGGGTTGGGGTAAATTGGAAGGGAGGTGAATCATGAGAGACTATGGACTCTGAAAAACAATCTGAGGAGTTTGAAGTGGCGGAGGGGTGGGAGGTCGGGGTACCAGGTGGTGGGTATTATAGAGGGCACGGATTGCACGGAGCACTGGGTGTGGTGAAAAAATAATGATACTGTTCTGCTGAAAATAAATAAATAAATAAATAAACAGCTGTATATGTTTATAAAAAAATAAAAAATAAATAAATTTTAAAAAAGAGAGTGGAAATTAAAAGAAATCAAAGAATTGAACATTCAAGGGTTATGCAACAGTTTTAAGCACTCTAATCTATATGGTAATTTAAATTCAAGAAGGAGAAGTGAGAAAGAAAACAAGGCATTGAAATATTTTAGTTAATATGGACCAAGAATTTGGTCCAAAATTAAAAGTAGGGAGTAAAACAGTGATCCAAAATAGATAATACAAAACAGGATAAATGCCAAAACAAAACAAAACAATCCTGAAAAAAACATATTGGAGGTATCATACATCCTGATTTCAAACTATATTTTAAAAGCTACAGTAATCATAACAATATGGTGTTGGCATAAAAATAGGCTTATAGACCTATGAAGAGCCCCGAAGTAAACCCCATATACATGGTCAAATAACAGTCAAGAACATCCAATGTGGAAAGTATTGTCCCTTCAACAGATGGTACTAGGAAAACTGGATAGCCATATGCAGAAAAATGGGCTATAAAACTCCTGGAATGAAATAAGGAATAATCTACTTGATATTGGCAATGATTTTTTGTGTGTGACCCCAAAGCACAAGAATCAAAGGCAAAAATTAACAAGTGAGATTATATCAAATTAAAAGACTTCTGCACAGCAAAATAAAACAATTAACAAAATGAAAAGACAAACTTTAGAATGGAAGAAAATATTTAAAAAACATCTACCTGATAAGAGATTAACATACATTAAAAAATGAACAGAGAACCTGAATACACATTTTTTAAAAGAAGACATACAATGGCCCCAACAGATATGAAAAGAGCCTCAACATCACTAATCAACAGGGAAATGCAAATGAAAACTACAATGAGGTATCATCTCACACCTGTTAGAATGGACATGATCAAAAAGACAACAGATAACAAGTGTTGGCAACAATGTAGAGAAAAGGGAACCAGAGCCTTCGTACACTGTTAGTGGGAATTTAAATAGGCACTATGAAAAAAAGGATGGAGTTTCTTCAAAAGAATTAAAAGGATGGCGTTCCTTCAAAAAAATTAAAAATATAACTAAACATTTGATCTAACAATCCCACTTCCCTTATCCCACAAAGGAAATAAAATCACTGTCTCAATAAAATATTTGTGTCCCCATGTTCATGCAGCATTATTTACAGTGACCAAAATATAGGAACAACCTAAGTGTTCATTGAGGGCTGAATGAATAAAGAAAATGTGAGATATATATATATAATATATATATATATATAATATACAATATATATACTATGTTATAGAGTGTATGTGTGTGTATATATATGTGTGTGTATAATGTGTATGTATGTGAATGTGTGTGTGTGTATATATATACAATGTGGTATATATAAATTTATATGTATAGTAGAATATACAATGAACTATTATTCACCCCTGAGCAAGAAGGAAACACTGCCATTGTGATTTTTGTGACAATCTTGAAAGCTTTATGTTAAGAGAGTCAGACAGCAAAAGACAAATACTATATAGTATCACTTATAGGTGGAATCTAAAATGAAAGTTGAACTAATAGAAATAGAGTGCTATATAGGGGGCTGTTAGGAGTGAGAAATGTAAAGATGTTGGTCAAAGGTTACAAACTTCCCATTAGGAGATCAATACATTCTGGGGATCTAATGTACAGTATTGTGACCATAGTTAACAATACTATATTATTATATGCTTAAAAGTTACTAAAACTGTGGGTCATAAAAGTTTTCACCACAAACACACACAAAGATAATTGAGTGTGGTGATGGAGTTGTTAACTAACTCTATTGTTTGAATCATTTCACAATTCATACACCTAACAAATCTTCACGTTGTATACCTTGAACTTACACAATGTTATATGTCAAGTATATCTTGGTAAAGCTAGCGGGGGAGAATTTTCTCCATCGAATATATATGTTTCTTTTAAATAAACAATGTTCTAGGTATAATGATAACATTCTAAACTTGTGTAATTATCATTTATCAAAGAAAAAGAAAAAGCAGATTTTAATTTTTAAGGAAATGTTGTATTAAATGAAAATAAATACTTAGTCACCATATGATGTCACTTATCTCTGCTATTATAAAAAGTTATGTTTTCCAACACCTTATCAAAAGTTATGGAAAAATTAAAAATTTCAAAAAAATTGTATTGCAGAAGAAATGGAAAGTTGAAGTATTTTCCTGTGACCAAAAAAAAAAAAAAATCCCATTTTGTTGCATTTTCTTCTGTTTTTCTAAGAAATTGAGTTAAATTAATTAAGAAAAATATCTAATTAAACAGTCATCTTCTTTCATAAACTTGCCTTGAGAGAGTTATTTCCCCAGCAGCAAGAACATGACAACATTAATACAATTTAATAGTTGATGATTGATATCTCCACTTTTATTCTAATGGTCTAAATCTTTGCTTTAAATTTAATTTGTATCAATCTTTCCTGTTTTAATTGTTGTAAGGCTGTTTGTGTTCTTGAATTCCTTTTTTACAAATTTGATTTCTTAGAAGTAGTCAATATCATAAACGCAATGAATTTATGAAGTCTTTGAACACAGCAAAAATGAACATAAAATACCAAAAGGATTTGCCAAAAGGATTTTCGTTAAGTTTAGAAATAATATTACCATGCTGTGGATAAAATATTTCCTTGAAACAACTATGCTATTATTATAAAGGTCTATACCTTGTAACATTTTGCTTGTATATCTAGGTATTAAATAGTCTACCAATGCTTGTGTTGTAGGAATATGTAAAAGCAGTATGAGCACCCCCAAAAATATATTTTTATGTCTCTATGCTTAGTGACTTTTTATCTTGAAACCATTTTATTCAGAGGTTGTTAAGACATTTTAACTTGGTGAAGATTCTTTCCAGTACTCTCAAGTCGCTCAATACAAATTAATCAACTGTGACTACCTAAATGATAATGACAGTCTAGTAGACATCCTGCTTTGTGACTGCAAGAGAAATCTGTAATTAATGAGGACAAACTTTTAACAATCATTACAAAGGTTAGCAGTATATGCTGAAGTGCAGACAGAGAGACACAAATTTTAAATTTCTCTCCGCCTTAGTCCTGACACTCTGATTCTCCCCACTGATCTCAGTATTTCTCTCCCTTGATGCTCCCAATCAAGCTTTTTGTCAGTTTCCCATTCTGTTCAACATATTCTTCTAATTTTCTAAAAGTCTGCCTAAGCTCTCTGTTACCTATATTGACAACCTGAGATTTCTTCTAGACCTGACCTGAGTCCCTATTAATCCCCATTTGTCTTCATTTGCAATGGGCAGAGACATATTGAGTCTAAAGTAAATTACTAAGAGAAGTTTGCTTGGATATGTGATATTCGCATTATATTTCCTTCTGAATTTATAGAGAACAATAGTTTGATTTCAATAGAAGGGTAAGGATAATATAGTCAATTGAAACATCTTTCATACATCAACATCTTCCAATGATACATCTTTCAACATCAATATTAATAAATCAACATTTTTTAACATGTTATTTCACTTGTAACCATCAGTGATTCAAAATATAACATTCTGTCCCTCCTTCAAGTGCTCACTTCCTCGAGAGAAAGACAATGTATGTCTTTACAGAAACAACTGTAATGTTATTGGTTTATATGTGTAAGTATGAAATTAATATGAGGTTTTAAGTGAAACAGTTCTAAATAAGGAAGAGGCTACTATGTATTTTTTTCTTTTAAATCTTTATTTTTCAAAGGATTTTTAACTTAGTTATTTGAGAGAGAGAGCAGAGCAAGTGAGCGATAACGAGTCGGATGGAAAACAGAAGGAGAGGGAGAAATAGACTCCCTGCTGAGCATGAAGTCCTACTGGGGCTCAGTTCCAGGACCCTGGCATCATGACCTGAGCTGAAGGCAGATGCTTAACCAACTGAGCCACCCAGGTGTCCCTCTTTTAAGTCATTATTAAGTTAAGACATATTTTTGGATTATCAAAACCATTTTCAGAGGAATAGAAAGCAGTTCCAAATTCTAGGCTTTAAAATTGGTTTTGTATTTTATTTTTTACATGATATTTAAAAACCTTGTCAAATAGTATGTAAAATTTCTAGAAATTTAAGTAATGATTAAACAAAACAGGTCTTTTCTTTCTTTCTTTTTTTAAATTATGTTCTGCTAGCCACCATGTAGTACATCATTAATTTTTGAGGTAGTGTTCAACGGTTCAATAGTTGTGTGTAACACCCAGTGCTCATCACCTCACGTGCCCTCCTTAATACCCATCACCCAGGTCTCCATCCCGCCACCCTCCTTCCCTCTGAGACACTCAGGTTGTTTTATGGAGTCCATAGTCTCTCATGGTTTTATTTCACTCTCTGATTTCGCCCCCTTCAGATTTGCCTCCCTTCTTCTATGGTCTCCTTTCTTATTCCTTATGTTCCACATATGAGCGAAACCATATGATAATTGCCTTTCTCTGCTTTTAAAACAGGAATAAACATGATGTTGCTTTTCACAACATAGAAGTTGCGATTTCTAATTGCTCTTCCACTCTTAAGTTTGATGCTTGCAAATACACTTCCAGGAACTATTATTAGTGCCGATAATCTTATTTTTTAAAGATTTATTTATTTATTTTGGGGGGTTAGGGGCAGAGGCAGAGGGAGAGTCTCAAGCAGACTCAGTGCTGAGTGCAGGCATAGACATGGGAACTCAATCTCCTGTGATCTCTCTTAGATCACAACCCAAGCCAAAACCAAGAGTCAGATGCTTCACTGACTGCTCCACCCAGGTACTCCCATATTTTTAAAGTAATATTGGGAATAATAAGAAATAAATTTATTATCTTTTATTATTTCCATTTTTAAAATAACTTTATACTTTATTTATAGCCCTAGACTGCCGAGTTCAAAACTAAACTTTACTATGCACTGCCTGTGTGATTTTGGGTGCATCACCTAACCTCTGTTTTTCATGGTTTTCTCATTTAATTTTTTAATTTTTTAAAAATATTTATTTATGGACTCTGAAAAACAATCTGAGGGTTTTGAAGGGACGGGGGGTGGGAGGTTGGGGTACCAGGTGGTGGGTATTATAGAGGGCACGGATTGCATGGAGCACGGGGTGTGGTGCAAAAATAATGAATACTGTTATGCTGGAAATAAAAAAAAAAAAAAAAGTTAAAATCTTCAAAAAAAAAATATATTTATTTATTTATTTGAGAAAGAGAGAAAAAATAGTGGGGGTGGTGCAAAGGGAGAGGGAGAGAGAGAGAATCTCAAGCAGACTCCATGCACTTCGAGGAGCCTGTCACAGGGCTCGATCCCATGACCCTGAGATTAGGGCTCTGAGATCATGACCTGAGCCAAAACCAAGAGTCTGATGCTTAACCCACTGTTTCACCCAGATGCACCACAGTTTTCTCATCTTTAAATGGGTTAATAATAATGACTTTCTCATAGGATTCTTGTGATTTTTAATGAATTAATATGTGGAAAGTATTCAGAACACTATGTGACTGATCTTAAATGATCTAATTTAAGTTACAGCAATAATAATAAAACTTTCATAATCTGTGACACTGACAAACATTTGGGAGTGTTTATTTTGGTTTGGGTTTAAAATGTTAAACTGACTGATTTTTTTCTATTAATATTGTTGAAACTTTTCTAATGCCAAATACAAAGTGACTAACATAGAAAATATATTTATTTAATAAAATGTCATATTAATTCACATATTTATTTGGCATTCACTTTCTTATAAGAAATTATATCATGAAGTTATTTCAGTTTTAACAATGTTTGTAGTGAGCATACTACATTCAGTATTAATTCTTAGTATTGGTCACTTTAAGGTGTTTCCAATTTTATAATATTGTGAATAATGTTATAAACAAGCACTTATATTTTGACATGTGTAAACATTCCCTATTATTTCCTTTTAAAAACTCATAGAGAATGGCTAAAGACTATTTTATAATTTATTTATATAATCTGTCAAATCATCTTCTAGAGATCATATATAATCTTTTGTTTCTTTCTTCCCTTCCTCCTCTTCCTCCTCTTCCTCCTTCTTCTCTCTCTGTCAGTTGCTTTTTCTTTCTCTTTATCTCTCAAGAAAGAGAGACATTGAGAGTCACTGTATAAAAATTGAATGTTTGCCATATTCTTTCTAACTGGAATATACTTATTCTAACCAGAATTCAGCATTGCTCTTATGGTCAGTGTTTTTAGAAAGTAACATGTTTATGAAAACTACAATCCTTATTTTAAATAAAATAATAAATAAAAAAAGAAAAGAAAATAAATAAAATAAAACTATTTTAAAATGAATTGTGTGGGAAGTAAAAGTATTAGGATGGAAATGAGTTAATTATTTTGGATAAAGGAAAAAATGTTCCTCATAAGAATCTTCTGGAAGCAATGAAAGTAAACTAAGAGCTCTTCCATACTAAAGAGGTGCCAAAAAACCAAAATTAATTCCTCTGGGCAATATATCACACATAGTAGATTGTGACACAAAAATCAATGAGAGAAAAATGAAAATAAATTCCATATGGGATTTGGAATACTATGTCAAAATTTATATATAGATTATCACATGCAAGTTAAAGAATCACTAACCTCCCATTCCTTCAAAATATTACAATAAAATTATGATTCAACTTGCATTATATTTCAGATTCTTAAAGTATTTTATAAAATGACACAGTTTACCCTTAATATGTATAAGGAAAGTATAGTTTTTGACAAAATGGACAATGATGAGGTTATACTTCAAATTGAATATAATGGATAGCCCATTTTACAGACAGTGAAGTACTCAAATACATAGAAAATGATTCTCCAATTGACAATTTGAGTTGATAAAATGACTCTAGAATATAACTTTCCAATAATTAAGTAGAAAATGAGATGAAGTATCATTATCTAGGAAACCATACAGGTCATGACAAGCAGTGTAACAATTCAATAATTGAGATTTTTCTGTTAAAATATACTGAAGAACTTGAAGGGGAAAAATTCAATAGGTAATATCCATAACTCTAATGTGTCTTCTGTCTTCACCTTGAAATTGAACACAATGCCCAAAGTGACAAATGCTCACAATTTCAATTTTATTTATTTTGAGTAATATGTAGATATAACATTAGGTATCTTAAATATACCATGATTTTACATACACACACACACAGACACATATATATGTATATATATAATGGTTTTCAATATATAGCAAAAGTGATAAAAATCTAGTGAGTAAAAAATGAGCTATGAAAATGTAATGATTAAATAGGAGAACTTGCCAGGATCATAAGTGAGAGAACACGTGACAATAAGATCTATCAATAAATTGCTCTCTCCAAGAAAACAAAGCTGTAAGTACTAAATGGAAGAGAGTACTTTCATTTATATTCATTTCCAACATCAAAACCACAGGGATGTTTTGGGACAGTGTTTTTGCAAGGAATTTTCAGTTTCTTTATATCTGAACTAGAAAGTAATTGTGTGTGTGTGTGTGTGTGTGTGTTTTAATCTAAATTCCTCCAGGAAAAGAGTACTTCTAAGTCTGAAGACAAAGTTCTGTCAAGGAAAGCAAAATTATTAACAAAAAGTAGGACAAAGGAGAAGAAAAGGAAAAAAAAAAAAGAAAGCCATATATAAATATTTCAAAAGAGCTTTATTAAGAAATATAAAGAAACTCAGAGGTATAAGAATTATGGAATAATTTTCAAAGTCCCATTAAAGACATAAGACCATGCACTTACTACATTAAGAGTCAGCTTAATCTTTTAATGAAACTAATATGTAATAATGCTAACTGAAGGCTGGCCATAGGGATTGAAATAAATTATGTGGTCTTATAGTAAATAATGAATTAGATACATCTGATTTTTTTTTTTAACTCTGAGACTTATAGATTACATGAAACATAGTTATATGAAATTGACAGAATCTATTCATGGAAAAATACTTAAGTAATTTTGGCTTTCAGTGTTATATAATTTTTTTACTTGAAAAAGAAAAAACTCTACATTAGAATTTTTGGGGAGGCTTGAGCTAAATAACCATTGACAAATGAGGTTTTTTTTTTAATTTTTTTCAAGATGTTCTAAAATGCTCTTGGGGGGGAAAGCATAAAATATATCATTGTGAGATAAATATTTTGTATTAGTCACCAATCTAAGAAACATTACCTCATGTTAGCAAACTTTTCACTTTAAACCCACAATTATGGGGGTACCTGGGTGCCTCAGTAGGTTGACTATCTGACCTTTGATTTTGGCTCAGGTCATGATCTCAAGGTTGTGATCTCCATGCTGGGCATGGAGACTGCTTAAGATTCTCTCTCTACCTCTGCCCTTCCCTGCTCCTCTCTAAAAAAATTACAAATTAAATTTTTTTTTAGAATCTGACTAATGAGAGAAATATAAAATCTGAATAATAAGCCTAAATATCTGGGGGTTGCATTGAGAAGCCTCTTTCATTGACCAAATAAAATAAAATGAAAACATCATAGGGCACAGATAAAATGAGGGTGCTTCTGTAATGTTGGAGCATTCCCAACACGCAGCAGGCCCATAGTAAGTGTTTGTTTTTATAATTACTATTTTGTTACTATAGTATTGATATTTTAGAAAAAACTTGTTTACAGCATGGATTCCTTGAGTTGTCTATAGTGTTCTTTAACTCAATAATTCTAGTAATTTGGTGAGTGAATCCAATTTAACCGATCTCTTTACTACAAGCGTCCTTAGAACACATACAATGTTTATTTGAATCCAGGTGTATGTTGTTTTTATTACATCTGAAATTCTGTTGATATATAACACAACCTACCCTCCACACTCTACAGTTAGAGTGTATTCTTAACTATCTAAGGCTTGGTTATTAATCTCTGCAATGTTCATCAAAATATTAGAAACAAATATTCAGCTAAGGACTCCGTATTCCTTAATATTGCAAAGGTAAAGAATTTAAGTTATAACCCTGATCTGATCACTTTAATTCTCAACCATTGTAAACCAGTGGCTATATATGTTTTGTTATTTTTAACTTAAAAGAAAATGATTTATAATGGCTCTTTCAGTTTGCAAAAACTCAGTTTACTTAAAGACTAACTCAAACTTGAATCGTTCTTTAAATAAACCAGCAGATGATCTAGATCTAGTTCCTGTCCTTAAGCAGATGCATGGTAAGAGATTCTGGGTAGATATCGCATCATCACTGTTCACACTAGAGTTAAGTCACTTAGAAGGGTGTATTTGGACCATCAAAAATTGTGTTATCAATCCAGGAATCTTCCTTAATTTTCTGACTTGATTTCTTTGCTGTACGCCCTCTAATTAGAACAAATTTTTCAAGTCAATTTCCATATAATGTTAAGGAAACCATTGTCCCATTATAAAACATTAATTACTTTTATAAAAATAAACTATACCACATAATGTGAATATTGAACTGAATGTGAATATAACAGGGGCATACACAGTCTATTTGATGTATCTTTAGTTTTTAAACAGCTTCTTATCTTTATTATACAATATCATGGGAAATACAAGAGGGTATTTTTTGAGGCAAGGAATAAGCAAATTAGCAGTGATATTTTGAAAAAGGTCAATTCACAGTCTGACTGATTCTCATCAATACCTGTCTGCAATTTAAAATTATTTTAAACACAATATACTGTGTTGTTGTCTGTATCAGTAATTGAGTATTCCACTGAGCCTCTGCTGAGTCATTGTTTCTAAATTGCCAAAATTGAATTAGGAAAACGCAAATGATTTTGCTTTGGTTGCCTTTGCAAATGTTTGTGATAGTATAGATATTTAATAGACACGGGGAAGCTCTTACAATACTTGCTCTGTTTTTCATTTTCCAATCATTTCCCGTGATTCTCTTTTGAGTGGTTTTGAAAACATATGTATGCTATTCTATCAAGGTTTAGAAGAAGAAATAAAGGTGACTGTATTACATTATAGAGGAAAATTGGTGTTCTTTTCATTCTTCATGTAAGAACATCTAGTGCTCATAACATGAAGGGTATTATGTGTGATGAGCCTATAAGTAAAAGAATGAATCAAAGAAACATGGGATTTTTTTTTCCTATTTATTTATCCAGCTATTGCCATATCCTTAGTCACTTACATTTCTGATGATATCCAGCTTATGTGTACATCTTTAATATATCCTAAACACCATCAGCCCTTTTTTAAACATTAAGCGGTCAGCACATGCATTGTTCTGGGCTTAAAAACTATGAGATTGCTTAAAAATAAAATCACATTGCATCCTGATTTTCTCCACAAGGAGTATGGGCAATCACACAACTATACATCAAGCCATGGTATTGTGCCATCAAAACCACATATTTTAAAAAAGACATTCCTAGTCTTCACAAAAACTGAAGGCTTTCAAAGGCAATGAAAATTATAGACTTTTAACATTTTTTTGTTTTGTTTTGAGCAACAGAGTGTGAAAAGACTTATATTTTGTTTCTTTTGATTGATTGTTTGAATTAGCAGATAAAGTAATTATATTTCTTGAAGCACCTCTGCATGTTTTCATCTTATAACTACTTTTTGAGGTTAAAAAATAGCAACTTCAGTGCATTTTTCATGGCTCCAAGGAGTATTTTATATTCCTTAACTGGACACTGTAGATCCCATGAGGTACTGTTACAAGTAATGGCTCAATCATGCATTATAGACTTTCAGCTGAATGGACTTATTCAACACTGGTCTGCGGAAATATCAGCTCTGGTTTGATACACTTGTGTTGGCTTTTTCCAATTTGAGAATTGCTCTCAGTCTGATACATTCATGGCCACGGACCAGAGTGGGAAATTGCACATTGCCAAACAGTCTTGCTTTTTCTCCTTTGACAGCCACCCCAAGTTCCCACTTTAATACTTCACTAACTCTTCTCCAACCTCACAACACGTTTCCATTTAACAGGCGGCTATGCCACTCAGATCACATGGAAAGAAGAAAAGTACACAAATGCCATGGGCTATTTCTTAGTTGCCACCGAGATATCAGATGGGTTTACATGGTGGCCATGAAACACTATGAGACCAGATGAATTCTAAGATTGAGCTTAGAAGTGAGGGCACAGGGAAGGGCTGTCCTTTGAACCCATAACCTTGGCATCCAATCTATCTGTGTTCTCCAGGCTAGCTGGACAACTGAGATGTGTCGTTTGTGCAGTGGAGATTTTCTCCTAATGGCACTTAATCCTTGATTCCCATCAAATCTGCCACTTCCTTTGTCTTTGGTTGGACCTTGCTTGAAGGGGGATGTTACCAAATAGTAACCAAAATAATAATTACCAAATACTTGTCAAATCCCTTTTTAAAATGTTGCAGAGGGGGCGCCTGGGTGGCTCAGTCGTTCAGTGTCTGCTTTCAGCTCAGGTCATGATCCCAGGGTCCTGAAATCGAGCCCCACATTGGGCTCCCTGCTCGGCGGGAAGCCTGCTTCTCCCTCTCCCACTCCCCCTGCTTGTGTTCCCTCTCTCTCCTTGTGTCTCTCTCTATCAAATAAATAAATAAAATCTTAAAAAAAAAAAGAAGAAGAATTAAAAAAAAAAGATTTCAAGTTGAAAAAAATATACGAAGAATGTAAAGGAATTTTTTTAAATTTTATTTTATTTTCAGTGTTCCAAAATTCATTGTTTGCGCACCACACCCAGTGCTCCACGCAATCCGTGCTCCCCATGATACCCACCACCAGACTCACCCAACCCTCCACCCCCCTCCCCTCCAAAACCCTCAGTTTGTTTCTCAGAGTCCACAGTCTCTCATGGTTTGTCTCCCGCTCTGATTTCCCCCAACTCCCTTCTCCTCCCCATCTCCCCATGTCCTCCGTGTTATTCCTTATGCCCCACAAGTAAGTGAAACCACATGATAATTGACTCTCTCTGCTTTAAAACAGACTCTGGTGGGCCTGAAAAATCTGGGTCTCTTGTCTGCTTTTGCATATCTTTTCAGAAAACAGAAAATTCATCTGGAATTATTTATTTCTAATGTAAAAAGAACAAAAGTGAGGCTATTTTAATTCCCATTTTCAAGGGCTCATTTGTGTCTTACTTGGAAAGCCTGTTCCACATCATGTCAAATAAAAAAGTGCCTTCATCCCTCATTTGATTTGAGTGCCAGGATCATTTTCTTTCAGGCACTGAACAATTACTTTGGATTTTGAAACGTTCTTGCTCCCTAGGGAATCGAGGGGAGCGTGCTTACGGGATAACATGGCTTGGATCAAACCGTGGAGTCCTTGGCTGAGTGGGGACATTGTGTGGGGGGGTATCCTTTCGTCATCTTAGAGATTCTGTTTGGGGTCCAAAAATGGCATTTGGATATCTCGGAGCGAGTGATTGTGAGGTTCTGGGCTTGAGAAAACACTTTAGAACAACTGTTTCTATATCAGTGTATCACTGGTTGTAATAAGAGCCAGGTTCTGGGCGCAGCACATAGCATAGACCTGGGCTTTCAATGTCAGGAAATCAGAAGTTTGTGTGAGCACTGATGATTGTATATTTTTACCTTGGATCTATCCACAATGCACCTGATGACACACATTCTCCCATAACATTTGCTCTACTTCCGTGTTAAGATTTTAGGTATATCTTTTTCTCATTTTAGAATTTGCACTTTTGAATTAACACCTGGTTGTAAGTATTATGGGATATGTGAATTTATCCATATAAACTCTGCAATTAGATTTAGAATATTTACACATTGACTCTATTTTATGATTTTATTTGTAATTTTATATAACACCAATATATATAAATACCAATAAACTGCTAAGGATATTTTGCATCTCTCTACCCATTTCTCTATTACTTCCCTAAAATAAGATTATTGGATAATAACAATAAAACACAAAGTTTCAAGTATTCAAGATATATGCAAGATACATGTATAACAACAGAAAATAAAATTAATTCTTCTTTAATTGAAGTTTCAATGATATATTCTTAAACTACTAATATTTCTTGCTTTTTGTGATTCTACACTTTCTTAGTTCTCATTGAGTTTCATTTTTTTTTCTTACCATTCTTTTCTATTCCAATCTTCTCTTCTTGACCCAAACTACATGATAGAAAAAGTTTAGTTCTGAACCCTGGTCCTACTCTTTGTATACTGTAATTCAAAACCTCATTTGCTCTGATGGCTTTGTCTCGCTGCTTTACATTTATATGTCTACAAGTGGCCTCTCTCCTGAGTTTCATCGGCTCAGCCTGCTGGTGGAATATCTTCATCCGTATGCCCTTCTGTCCACTCAAGTCCATCTTTGTCCCCAAAGCTGCTATTCCTCTGGACTTTTCAATTTTCAGTTTTGAAGTGATTATTTTCCCATCTCTCCGGTTTAACTTTTTGTGGCCATTCTTGACTCCTTCCACTTATTTTTACCTTCACATTTCTACTTGTGGAGTCCTTTCATCCCCTCTGAGAATAGTCCAATACAGGGCCCTCAACACCTTGCACCTGTGTTTTCCATTATCCTTCTAAAAGCTCCTTGCCCTTTTCTTTACCCTTGCAAAGAAATTTCATGAAACATATTATTGGCAGATGCTTTTGTGCATTTAGATTTCTAATCCCCCACTACCAAAGCCTTCAAGAATGGTTTAGTCAATGCTTGATATTTTCTATGCTTGGTGTCAGTTGAGAACTACCAAAGCCTTCAAGAATGGTTTAGTCAATGCTTGATATTTTCTATGCTTGGTGTCGGTTGAGAACTTACATTCTCAGACCTCTGCCAATTTTCCAGTTCCTCAGGAATTCTTGGGACTCCTTCGTTCATCTGGAAGTTGATAACAATCCTCTATAATATGTTAATCAAATGCCCATTTTTACATTTTTTTCTTCCTGTGTGGTCATGTGAAATTTCAAAATTTGTCAATCTTTAAGCAAAATAGATAGATAAATAGATAGCAATATTTATCGCATTTTGGCGTGTTATTAAAGGTGCCAATGTTTTATTGGGATTTTCCTGAAACCTTACATGTGTGTCCACAAGAAATTTTCCGGATACTTTCTCCTTCAAACTAGCATTTAACCCTGATTTGTACTCATTGAAGGGATCAATGGGATAGATGTAATCTTTGCAATTTATAATTAAGCTATTTTCTTTTTTAAAACAAATATTCATGCATAGTACATTGATAAGCTTGGAGAATAAAAAAAATAATAAATAGAGAACTGGTCCTTTCTCTATGTTCCTCAAACTCTCTTTGCTTGGCATTGGATATTTTTTATCCTATCATAAGACCTTATTCTCTTTGCAACAAAATTTCTTTCATTCCATCTATTCCTTAACTCATTAAAATCTGAAATTGATCTCTCCAGTTTACTGAAATTATTTATTCATAGGTCACCAGTAATCATTAAATCTGATGTCATGTTCTTGTATTAACATTGATTAATATTCATGTTCAAATTATTTTCACATATCTTACTCATTTTACTCTGAATATAATACTGAATATGAATGATAAAATACATATGGAGAAAATGAACAGTTAGGTTTCTCTTTTCTCTGGTGTTCTTAACATTCTTACCCTTGTTTTTCTATGTGTGTACATTTGTGTATGTATGTAATGATTACTAATTGCTATAAAAATTTAATCTTACCATGATGATTATTTTCCAACAACTTGAACAAATGAGCTTCACTCCTTTTACTCAGAAAAAAGTCATGATGACTACAAAAGGATTTTCATTCTTAAGACAGGCTTTTGTTGTTGTTACTGTTTTTCTCTGTGATTTGGAAAAAGTTTAATCTCAGCATCATTCATATATCTCAACATGAGATATATGAATTAAATTTATTCATATTGTTTTTAAAATATACATTTAAAATTCATGCTGAGCTAAGAGATGAAAATTAAACATACCATGGATTAGCTAACAATATTAACCTTAGTTGAAGACACAATGTGTGACTTTCTGTCTAATGGAAATTAAACAACTCAAAACTCACTTCTAAATTAAATTCGGAATCTGTGTTGTCAAAGACAGATTATAATTCTGTGAAAGCTTGATGTCACAAATATTTGAAAACTCTAGAGGCAATTTATAAGATCTGTGACAAATTTATAAAAAATAGAGTATTTTTTGAAAACGTCCATGGACATAAACATATTTCTTTTGTAATAATTTCTGTCACTTTGGAGTCATTTGCCTAAAAATAACAGAAATATTTTTCGAGGAGAAACTACCATCCAAATGAGTAGAGGTCTGTAGCTATCACTTAAGAAGATATGTGTGTCATATCGAGCCCCATGTCAGGCAGGCTCCCTGTTCAGCAGGAAGTCTACTTCTCCCTCTCTTCCTGTGTGTGCTCTCTCTCTCTCAAATAAATAAATAAAATATTAAAAGAAATAGAAATAATAGATGTTAGTTTTATATCTAAAAGAGTCTCATATTATATAACATGTATTCCTCGTATATATATGCCTACATATATTTAATTTTATATATTTTTATGTACCAATAAAATTAACTGTAAAGTAAGATGATATTAGCAGGGGTGGGCTTGGAGTTACTGTTTTGGTTTAACATTTGGATTTTTTTCCTTTTTTTAAAAGATCTTATTTCTTTATTTGAGAGAGAGGGAGAGAGGATGAAGCAGGGGTGCAGAGGGAGAGGGAGAAGCAGATGCCCCATGAGCAGGGAGACTGATGTGATGCTCAACTCTGCTGGATCCCAGGAGGCTGAGTTTGTGAACTGAGCCAAAGGTATTCACTTAACTGACTGAGCCACCCTGGAGCCCCTGGATTTTTTTTTTTCTTAAAAAAAATTCAGAAAATAAGAATTCAACCTTTCTGCATATTCTCACTCAAAGTATCACATAAGTGGAACCGAATTCTGGTAAATTATCTCTAAGTAACATAGTCACATACAGCTAGCTGTTTCATAGTCTAAACTTCATACAAAGTTATAGTCATTGCAAGAATTTAGGCACATATTAGATAAAGATGTCACCTCTCATTTGCTCTGATTGGTTTTATTTGACATCATGACAGCAAAGAGAAATCATTCATGATTGACAGAAACAGGGAAGTACAGCATTGACTTGAAATATCAGAAAGGAATATAATAAATGTGGCAGAGGAGAAACGGAAAGAGCAGATTCTCTGTGATTTTATTTACAAGATACAAAAAATAATAAAATATGCTGAACTCCAATAAATAACAATAATGTAGTATAGAAATATAAAGAAAATGTCAATATAAACTTAAGATGAAAAAAGTCTATAAGACATGGAAGGTTTTTTTTCAAATACATGGAAAAAATTTCTAACTAGAGATTTGTTGCCACTAAATTAATAAAGATATAATTATAGTTTATAAACACATCTTCATATAGATTGAGTTTAACAAAAGAAAATGGATATATAGACACACATTTCCAGACAATATTTACCAAGACTTAACTGAATATATAGGCTAACTAATTTCACTGTTAAGAATTAATTTAGAAAATATGCAAAGTACATGAATAATTTTGAAATTATTGAAAATATGGGAGTCATATTGGTACTGTATGATTTTAATGAAGAGCTATGGAATGTCTGCTTCTTGCTCCCAAATACAATTTAAAACCTTGAAAAAATAGGAGAGAGAAAAAAAAAAAACATTTGAAGGCAATGAAAAGCAAAGATCAATAAATTTCAAAATTTCAGAAAGAAGAGAAGCAAACAGTGGTTGTACCCACATCAGCTTTCTGTTTTCCCCCTTGAGGCATTTGCCAACACATTGTTGGCAATTGTAGGGTCTGAGGAGACAAAGGTTAAGAATTTGTAGCTGCCAAGTAGCTGGGAAGGGCTGAGACATTTAAGGAAAGACAATCTCAGGGGTGTTGCCCACTACCTTTTGGGATTATTTACTACCGATTTATGGAAGGTCTGAGCATATACTATGAAAATGTTCCTGTCAAGTGTCTTCTAGTCCCCAGCCTTTTAGAAAGATGCTTACAGCTAGACCTGGGTGGCTCAGTCAATTAAGCCTCTGCCTTCAGCTTAGGTCATGATCCAGAGGTCCTAAGATGGAGCCCTGCATCATGCTCTCTGCTATGTGGGGAGCTTGCTTCTCTGCCTGCTTCTCCCTCTGCTTGTTCTCTCTCTCTCTTTTTCTCTATCTGTCAAATAAATTAAAAAAAATATTAAAAATAAATTTAAAAAACTAAAAAGATAAAAGGATACATACATTGCAACATCTATGCCTTCTAGACATAGAGGTGCTGATGATTTATGATAAAGTAGAGTTATAAAATCACAGGGCTTGTAAATGCCCTTAACAACAGAACAGTGTGGAAAAGAAGTGTTTCTGGGGATAACTTTAGGAATTGGAACTGTTGGACCAGAAATGAACTATAAGTTGGGCTACAAGATGTTGGACTACAAGTGAACCAAAAGCTACACATCCAATATGTGCATTGTTTGGAGAGATGGAGAGAAAGCGTGAGGAGAAAGAGAAGATGCTATGCCAGGTGGTGATATTTAGAAGATATTTCATATTACAACCATTTTGTGTATGTGTGTATGTGTGTGTGTGTGTTTCTTGCTTCTGTATATATTGACAATGTTGTGTCCTAAATGCCCCAAATATTTTAAAGTAGAAGTAATAAATGACCTCTTTATAAATCTATCTTTCACAGTTTTTTTTTTTTTTTGGTTTTGTTTTTTTAGTTTATTAGGAAGGATTGCTTTCAGGGAGTACTTTTGTTAATCCTCGTCTTGGAGCTGGACTCATTTCTGTACTGAGTCATTGGGATGGTAAAGGAGGAAGAGGAGGAGTTTAATACAAGACTTTCTATGAGCATTTTTAAATTGGAGTCCTTATATGTATTATGGACAAAGTTCATTCTTCATTTTACAACAGCTAAACCTTCTAAATATCTTGAGTTAAGTGTGTGTGATAAATGTGGCGCTACTAAATAAACCAACTTGTAAATAACCTCTTTTGTTATAAGTATTGGACAAAACGTTGTCTTGGACATGGCAGTTTTGAACTACCTCTGAGTAGTATACATCCAGACTTGTTCACTAAGTTGGTGGAAGAGGAACAGAAAGAAGTGCAAGAGAAGGGATGCAGACAGATGGGTTCATACTTACTTTTGGTTTTTAATTGTTGCATGTGGCTTTACTATATAAATACACTGTCCAATAATTCAATTGAAACATACTTTTGCTAATATTTTAATTACATATATTTTATGGCAAATTCTCTTGGAGGTATTATACTTATTGTATTCTAGTTCTTTATGTGTCATTTTAAATTAAGCATTATTATATACAGTATTTTATTATAAGTCTACCAATATTTTTTTCCAGAGACCTATTGCCATTCTGTGAATTTTTTTCCCATGAGAGGCAGAATAACATTTTTTCCTGATTGTATTGATGAAGTATAATCTTAGTTATCAAAATACTCATGACTTTCAGAGTTTAAATAGGTAAATATTTTTGATGTGTGGAAAAGGAATGGTATACCGTACCGTTTCAACCACATAAAAATGAATACTGAGTTACGTGTCAATGCACACAAGGACTTAGATACTTCAACACTTAAACTATAAACTGCTTATGATAGCAGGTTGATTTTTTTTCTTATTTTCCCTGAAATGCACATATTAACGTTTTTAAAGTTTGAAATAATGTTTATAAAAATTAAAAGTTTACCAAGACTCTTTAACATTCCTTAATTTATATGCAGCCAATTACATAACCTTGAAATACACAAAGAAGAAATCTGAAAAATAGAAGGAGAAATAGATAAATCCCTAAATGTCACTAGAAAGTTCAGAACACCTTTCTGAGAAAATGAGGGACAGTAGATAAAAATAGCCAATAGCAACTGAATGGGTAGACTTCATGAAGACGATCAGCCTTGCCAATGTGGGTGGACATAATTCAAACTCTTGAGGGTCTAAATGGAAAAAAATGATGGAAGAGAGACAAATTTCTCTCTCTACTTGAGCTGTGATATCCACCTTGTGTCCTCAGACATTAGCACTCCTGGTTCTTGGGTCTCCCAGTTTGGACTGTTCTTCCATTGCAGACAGCAAACAGTGAGACTTCTCAACCTCCATAATCATAAAAGACAGTTCCTGATAATAAATCTCTCTTATATCTGTTTTTCTGGAGAACTGTAAGTCATACACAACCCATTCTCAGAAGCATTTTTGCTTTCACACTCAGCTTATACCTCCCTATTCATAGAAGTTGTTGTTGTTGTTGTTGTTATTTAGATTGCATCTATCACCTCTGTGTCTCATTTCTTAATTTGTTCAGAAGACCAGTGGTGACTGCTATGCTCACACTGAGCCATAACATAGAAAGTAGAATCTGTGGACTGCATGATCTTATAGAGAATCTTTTCGCAGGGCCAACACGAATATGTCTTGCTCTTTGGCGTGTAGACATGGGTTTAGACTTTGGTGGTTTGTAAAGAATTATGCTCAGTCAGGTAGGTCCTTACATTAGTGAAGTTGCTTTCTCATGTTTTTTTTTTTTTTTTAAGTTGCCCTTTACTATTCAAATCTTGTAAAAGTTCTTCAGCCTTATAAGTGTACACAATATTTAGACTTTGGCCAGAGGACAGCAGCTTGTGTTTGGTCACTGCAAGAGAATTTCCATAAAGGCAGTGCTACTGGCCTTGGTCATTAAGACTAGTGTGCATCCATCCAATCCCTCCCCTTATATCTGGAAAACATCCCCCCTACACTCATGGGTAATAGAGGAAGGAAATGAGACAGTAGATACTTAGATATCAGAGAAGTCAAGGTAACACAAAAATAGTGGGTTTGGGTTGAAGGTCAAGAAGAAGAGAATGATGTGTCTACTCGAATGATGCAAATCATATTGTTTTGATTACTAGAGCTTCGTAGTAGGTCTTGAAGTCTGGGATTGTGATACCTCCAACCCTGGTCTTCCTCATGACTGCTTTGGCTGTTTGGAGTCTTCTGTGGTCTCACATAAAGTTTAGTATTCTTTGTTCTAGTCTTGTAAAAATGGTATTGGTATTTTTATAGACATTGCATTGGCTTTGCAGATTACCTTGGGTAGTATGGACATTTTGACAGCATTAATTCTTCCAGGCCATGAGCACGGAAAAATCTTTCCATTTGTTTGTATCTTCTTCAACTTCTTTCATCAGTGTTTTATGGTTTTCAGAGTGCAAGGTCTTTCACTTCTTTGGATAAGTTTATTCCTAGGTACTGTACCCTTTCTGGTGCAATTGGAAATGGTGTTTTGTTATTGTTTTTGTTTTTAATTTCTTTTTCTGTGACTTCATTGTTGGTGTGCAGATACATGACTGATTTCTGGGTATTTTATATCATCCTACTTTATTGAATTTGTTTATTTCTTCTATTTTTTCTTTTTTTGGTAGACTCTTCAGGATTTTCTTCTTTTTAATTTAATTTAATTTAATTTTTTTTCAGTATTTTCTATGTGTACTTTCATGCTATCTGCAAACAGTGACAATTTAACTTCTTTTCCAGTATGAGTGGTTCTTATTTCTTTTCCTTGTCTACAACATGGGTGAAGGGGAGAAGGAGATATAGGTCTCCAGTTATGGAATGAGCAAGTCATAGGAATAAAAATAGAGCATATGGAATATAGTCACTGATATTTTAATAACTATGTAGTGGGACAGATGGTAGCTATACTTGTGGTGAACATAGCAAAATGTATAAATTTATCAAATCATGAAGTTGTAAACCTGAAACCAATGTATTATTGTCTGTTAACTATGCTCACAAAATTTTTTTTTAAAAGGTGATGAATAGAAAGAGAAGTAGAAAAATAAAGGATGAAAAAATGAAATACCTAGTAACAACTATCTTAAGAGTATCAACTAATATCCTTGGTCTTGGGCTGCCATGCCAACCTTCAAGTGACTTTGGAGGAAAACGTGAACCAAGTAATTTCTTTGCAAATATAACAGTATGAAATAGGAACATAAGCAGAATTATGACAAATCTTCCTATTCAGTAAACATGGGATTTATATTTTTCAAATGTGCTTTTCTTGAAACAAGTTAGAATCAAGGTTTTATATTGCTTGTGATGTAGACTTTTTATCTTCTATCAAACCTATCGTGATCATTATTATGCAAATAGATTTTTGCTGTATTATATTGTAACATTCTTTACATGTTACTCTCAATGATTCCCTTTTCAATCCTTCTTTGCTCCTATCAACATTAGTTGGACTTAAAGTTAGAATTAGTGAGAGAGCAGTAACTTCTGAAAATTATTATTTTATTTTTGTAGTAATGATTGTGAGTTTGACCTGGTAGTGAAACTTTGAGACAGGTGTAGCTTGCACTTAAATATCTTACCAATGTTTTAAATTCAAAATTTTATTTTATTCCTTGGATGTTTGTGAAAATAAGAAACTGTATATATGGGTGGTAACTTTGAAACCTTAAATTATATTTTTAAATATATAACTCAATCAGAATTTTGAGTATATCATTTTTCCACCCTTTATAGGATTACCATTTGACTGAAGTTTTACTAAGTGTTGAAGTATACATTGTGACAAAATTAAACCAGTAGACAAAAAAAAAAAAGTGCAGGTGGAGGTTTTTCAATTTGACTTTGATCTCGTGATTACCTCCTTGTATCCTATGACAATACTTTGTAGGTTTTCCAGTGGATAATTGATGTAAAAGGTCAAATTGGAAGTTGTGCTGATGGTATTTCTTCTGTGAGAGTGAAACTCATACATATATACATATATAATGTATGTCTGTATATTACAGTCTTTGCATTTACAACCCATCCAGGAAAATGTATGTGAAGAGTATTTTAGGGGGAAAAGAATCACAAAGTACCATCTTTATCAGAAGCCTGAGAACCACTAGTAAGTGATTAACTCAAAGCACTGAGATGTCTGGAACAAATCAATGAAGCTTATCAGATATGTGTATGTGACAGCTACTTGTAATTGTTTTGATAAGAACACATGTCTTAAATCTCTGAGATGATCATGATGATGATAATGACAATTACTATATAATTTAATATGTTCCAGTCACTGTTATAATCACTTACCAGTTTTAATCTTTAAAAATCCCCATCTTTTGGGGCACCTGGGTGGCTCAGTGGGTTAAGCCGCTGCCTTCAGCTCAGGTCATGATCTCAGGGTCCTGGGATCAAGTCCCACATGGAGAAAAAAAAATCTCTGCTCAGCGGGGGGCCTGCTTCCCTTCCTCTCTCTCTGCCTGCCTCTCTGCCGACTTGTGATCTTTCTCTGCCAAATAAATAAATAAAATCTTTTTAAAAATATCCCCATCTTTTGAACAAAAATAATGAGATGCAGAGAAGCTCAGAAAGGCATGTGTCCAAAGTCACATGCCTAGGACATTTTGTTTCCAGTTTTGAGTTTAGCTACTGTTGGTCCAACTTCCCATTTACCTGTCATGTTCTGATAAATGAGGTTCCATAGTAAGAGTGGACTATCCCTATTTTCTATGTAAAATTTATCTGTTCTAGTTCAGTGGGTTACTCATATTTTTTCATAGTTTTAAATTTTTCTGGTCCACATATTTTAAGCCATTTATTGAAAAATCATGAGCCAATATATTTAACAGTAAATCTGTGACTATGTGTATATGTCAGCATGAAATTATACAAGGAAAAACTTAATGGTATTTAGTAGATATCACGTGTGGGTTTAGCAGAAATTCAGGAAAGTGTAGAAGAAATTCTAAATATATGCTAACTATTTATGATAAACCCCACATATTATACTATGACATTGGCAGAGAATTGAAAGCATCAGGTTTGCTCCACACAGAATGTACAGAAGGATATTAGAGACCATAATTAAGGTAGAGTTGAAGCATAAAAATGTTTGTGAAGAGTATTTTAAGTATATTAAGTGATATTAAATATCAGTTTTTAGGGGTGCCTGGGTGGCTCAGTTGTTAAGCGTCTGCCTTGGACTCAGGTCATGATCCCAGGGTCCTGAGATCACATCGGGTTCCCTGCTCGGTGGGAAGCCTGCTTCTCCCTCTCCCACTGCCTCTGCTTGTGTTCTCTCTCGCTGTGTCTTTCTCTGTCAAATAAATAAATAAAATATTTTTTAAAAATAAAAATAATAAAAATAAATAAATAAATAAATAAAATAAAAATTCTTCAGGAATATAAAAATCTCATCTTCAGAAATTGAGCAAAACTTGTTGCACCAAGAAAATACCAAATGTCTTCTTTCAAAAAGTATAATTTGGGCTGTATGCTCTGCTCTGCTCATTAAGGAACAGCACGAGATACATTATCTGGGCCAAGGAAAGCTCTCAGGTTCTCAGCTGTTTGAATCAGTCACCACTAGGTGTGGACGGAATTAAATATTTTTCTGTAGTGTGAATGTCTCCCACCTTGTCTTTTTACAACTGTTTGTGATTATTAAGGTTCGGGAACCAATGATCATGGCCTGAATACGACAGTGAACCTAATATAAACAGGTCTAGATAGGAGGCTATGACCCAGATAACATCAACATGCTGACACTGCATGCTAGTTCATTGCTAAAAAATTCTTTTCCTAACATTTCCAGGATCTTACAAGATATCACCTGTACTATACAGATGCCCTCCAGACATACTGAGAAAAAAATGTGTGAATATATACAGGAGATTTTTTTTCACCTTCTTATTAACCATCTAGGAATTTTGTAAAAATTCTAAGAGCAGAAGTATGGTAAATGGACTGATTTAATTTTTAGTTAAAATAATAATGGTAGCATATTTTAAAAAGCAGAAAAAGGCAAAGAATAAATTTTTAGAAAACATCTCTATGACCACAGACTAAATATTACATGTTTTGTGTTTGACTGAATGTTTTTAATGAAAATTTTATAGATTTAATGGAGCATTATTGTCTTCTGTTCTCTCTTTCCTCCCAAAAGGTAATCATAACATTTAAGTGTATACATATCCTCCTATGTGTATGTTTGTGCTATAATTTTCTTTTGCCCCATTGCAAGTGACATTGAACATCTTTTTCTATATTTACTGCATAGTTAGGTTTCCTTGTCTTCTAGTTAACTGTCCATTTCTCTTTTATTATGTTTTCTAAATTTACTTATGTGTTCAGAGTGTTTTTTCTATAACCTGGATACCAATCCTTGGTCATGAAGTGCTTGCAAATATAGTTTCTCTAACTTTTAACCTTGCATAGAATTGTTTTATAACATATGGTTTTAGAAAGCACATGTTTTATTCAAATCTATTGTGATTTTCCATTTTTGTGGTTTGTTATTTTTAACTTGTGTTATTATTTGACTGCAATATAATAACTGATTATTCATCCTAAAAGTTATGTTCTTTGTATTGAGGTCTTTCTTTCCACCTGAAATACATTTTTATGCATGATGTATAGAAATATATAGCTCTTATAATTATATGACCATACAAAAACACACACACTTTTCCTCAATGGAGAGAACTTGTTCTAGAACCAAAGATTGACTAGTCCATTTCTTCTCCACTGATTTTCAGTGCCACTGCTGTTGCAAAGCAATATTTGTACAACCTTATGTTGATAGTATAGACCGCTAGGAAATTCCAACTTTCACATGTGTCCCTTAGATACAACAAAAATTAAGTCGGAAACAACAACAGACTTCACTACATTAAAATAGCTTTATCGTAAGGTACAATTTTATATGTGAATCCCAAAGAACCTGTTTTCAAATAGATAGGACAAAGGATCAGTTATCAAAGCACATTAAGAAGACCTTCTAATTGATTAGATTCGAACAACCCAATTTAAAATATTGAGAACTATATTAACATGAAACTGACAATGAGTGAATGTCTGAAAAAAATGTTCTAATTCATTAATGGGAGAATTGCAGATGTAGCCAGATGGAGTGTCATTTGTGTGGACAAATTAGGAAAATTCATGCATGTTGACGAGAGTGCAAGTTTGTAGAGCCATGTTGGAGAGAGATGGAGTGTTTGCAGTAAAATAGACACTTGCCTGTTTTCTATTCTTGCACTTCCACTTCTTGATAAATACCCAAGAGAAAGATGTGCATATAAATATAAGTGGCCTGCATGACACCTGACACCATTTCCCTGATGAAAAAAATAAAAACACTTTAAACGTTCATCTATATCATAAAATAGTTTGCAAGAATGTTACCCAGAGTGGCTTCCTTGTTGTTTTTCCCTCAGAACGTTTTGCAGAAAACTCCCAGCTTTGTTTCCCATGTCCTGTCTCCCTACACACCCCCACCCCAACCCCCACCCCCGCCCCCACCCCTTCATTACCTGCTTCTCTTTCTGGGAAATGACCTCAATGGCCATGACTCCACATTTATCAGAGACGACTTTCCTTCCTTCATTTTTTGTGCTTTCCCTTCTTACAACATCCAGGTCAGTGAGGCTGGCTGCATTCTTACATGCAGTATACGGAAAACATTTCTCAGAGTCTTCTTTGAAGATATGAATCTCTACAAGGAGAGCCAAGGTGTATATTTTTTCAGAGATCTGAATGCATGTATTCCACTTTTGCCAGAGAATTGTTTATGGACATCTTTATTTTTCAACATGTGAGTCTGAAAATGCATTAATGTCTTGTTTTCCCTTTACCAATTTTTCATCTTTATGTACAGTTAGTAACAGGGGAACATGTGCCCAGTGTACATCTCTAAATTCAGTTTAATTTATCCATTCATTTTGCAAGGAAATATTTGGAAGTGGTATCACTGAGGTGTCAGCTGTCGATAACAATCTTCCCTGGTTTCCTGGCCAGAGACAGTCCCTCTCCTCAATATGCCTTTTTGTATTCTGTTTAGGAATATTCTTGTGTTTTTACTTTTCTAGCGAGATATCTTCTCATTCCAAGAGATATCTTCTCTTCTGTACTGTGAGGGTCGGGAGGGATGGCCCAAAAGGCCATCCCTGGTGATGGCATTTGTGAGGGATTTGTCAGTGCTCTGGTATTCCCATCCCTTCCCAGTTACGTAATATGATTGTCCTTCCCGGCGGTCTTTGTGGCTGTGTTTTCAGTTCTACCTGATGAGCTGAGAGTGAAAGTGAAATGTGTCATTTCTGGGCTGGTGTGTTTTGTGCTGATGGGAGACCCCCTAGAGATCGCTTTACCTCTTCCCCATTTTATAAAGAATGTTATATTTATTATTATAAATTATATAATTTATAATTATAAATTATTGGCCAGTCCATCAACCTAGATCTTGGAGAAGGTCAGCAACAACATGGGGGACAAATCCTCCAACTGTCTTTGAAGGGCATGGTATCAATGAGAAATAAACTTCAGTTGTTTTAAGCTATTTTATTGCTGGTTTAGCATATTAGTGTAATATAACCTAGCCTATATATTCTGACTGACCCACAATGACTATGCTTTGAGTTCACTATCTCTTGCTTTTGCATTAGACTATACCTCAAGAAAGTCACCCTCCCTTAGATGTCTTATGAGAAACAATTTCCCAAATTTCTAGATGATGAGGCGATTTGTGATCAGATTTTCTCTGATATTCTTTCGAGTCTTGGACTTTAAATTCATATCAGTTTGGGACAGAATGGGGTCCAGATGACCTACTAAGCCCTTCTCTGCAACTGAAACAAGTTACTCCAAGTACCAGGCCGGACTTGGAAATAAATATAAGGAAGGAAATAGGTAGCAGGGGTATCTTAGTGTAGCCTTCTGTCAAGTATCCATCTTTAAGTGACACAAGTGACACATTGTTCCTTTTTTTTCAATCTTCAAACCTATCTGCCTGAAACATTTTTTTTAAAGATTTTATTTATTTTTTGTCAGAGTGATAGAGAGAGTACAGGCAGGCAGAGTGGCAGGTAGAGACAGAGGGAGAAGCAGGCTCCCTGCGGAGCAAGGAACCCAATGTGGGGACTCAATCCCAGGACCCTGAGATCATGACCTGAGCCGAAAGCAACCACTTAACCGACTGAGCCATCCAGGCATCCTTGCTTGAAACATTTTTATCAATTAAATCAAATTACAATTAACATTCATTCACAACTTCTATAAACGATAGCTATGGATAGGAAAGAATTCTTCAAACGACTGAGTGTAGAGAACTAAGGATAAAAGATCCATAAGAAATGCCATAATTAAGAAAAACTACCATCAGTACAGTACATTTAGAAGACCAAGGTTCTATGTTTCTAAATTTAAAAAATTTATAATATAAAAGTTATAGATTGACTAATTTTCTCCATATCTCTGCGTGTGTGTGTGTGTGTGTGTGTGTGTGTGTGTGTGTATCTCCCTTTCCTCATCTCCCTCTCCTTCTTTTTGTCTCTCTGGTTAGTGCACTAATTGCCTTGTTAGGTTCTCAGTTTTGATGCATTCATCCATTGCTATCTAACCAGACCCCAAGGCAATGCAACCAAATCATTTTCACCACTTTTATTATCAAAACCAATGTAGTCAATATACTGCCTCAGTCTTGACCATTAGGGTAATTGAAATAATGATCTTACTCTTGATACAGACCTGTGATGTATCAACATGAGAATACATAGAGAGGATAAAAAATTGTGTTTATAGAAATGCCTGGAAATTCCATGATTTATGTTTTATTTTTTATCAACCATTAATATTTTAATTGAAATAATTAGTTCTTGTTCATACTTTTTGTGGCTATAGGGAGTCATTTATAAGCAACGATAAAGAAAATCAAGTTATTGAATTTTTAGAAAGGAAATAAAAACTTTTCATAATCTATAGCATAGGTTTTTAACTTGAATGACACAAGCCTGAATTCTATTTGTTTTGAAAATTGGTAAAAATAATCAAATCAAATGGAATCAATAAATATCTCCTACACCTCTAATAAAGCTTTCTATTCCTACTTTGAGATGAGTAATCAGTTTTATTTTTAAGGTTAGTCTGTCCAATGAGCTTGCAGTAAATATTGAAATAATGGAAGTGATTTTACATATTGAGTATAACTGTAAGTGTAAGTAAGTAAAGTGATTTTTCATATTAAATCATTTGAGGCTAAATGATGTAAATTCATTTCCTGCCACTCCATAATGGCAATAATTACATTTTGTGAACAAACTTTTTCTAAGAATGTTTCCAAAATTATATGATTTTTCTATAATGAACACAAAAATACCTTTAATAGGTCATATAATATAAATAATTTCATCCCTATGTAAAAGGCTTAGTTTTTATTAATTTTATATACTGATTCTTTATGAAAATAAACAAATATACTTAATGTATAGGTTGGGATTCTAAATACTGAAGGTTTTTTTTTTTTTAACATGGGAAATGATCCGTTTGGTTTATTGAAACGCAAAGATACAGTAATTTCTTTGGAAATAGAACAAAATACTTTAAAGGTAACCTGGAGCGAATCCTTTCTGGAGTGATTTCCCCTTGATATGTAGTAATCACAGTTTGATATTTCTGTTAACCTTCTCAACAGGATATGACAGGAGTTCAATAGAAATAAAATATCTTTTCTTAGGCAGCTCTTCGTGAGTTAGGAGATGTAATGATCCCCAAAGTTCTTGAGAAAAGCAAGTATCTATGATTGAGCAAAAACTATTTTTAAAGCCCTGAAGGCGAAACCAGCACATATTCACAGTGAAAGCAGGAAGATCTGTCAGAGGGCGTTTAATGAACAGCTAAGTAGACTGTGCGTCTTGGTCGGAGGACATGCGTCTTTTCTTTGAAGATGATGGTATCTTGTGTTATGTCTCTGTTTTGTTTTCAGACACCCTTATCATAAAAAATGGAGTCATTGATGATTTTTCTGTAGTCAGTGTATTATAAAACATATGGACTCCGACAGGAAAAACTAGGGATACAGGAGCCTGAAAATTTTGTGTATCTCTAAAAACACACTCTAGAAGTGGGATATAAAAGCATTGTCCAGATGATGAAAATATGTGGATAAAAGGATTCATACCTTTAAGGATTAAACACTTTTTAGACTTAATAGCAGAAGCTTTAATTTTCCCCCAAATTATCTTTCTTTTATTATTATTTTTTTTAATGTTTTCCTCTTTTCCACACCATGAGTGATGCCTGAGGGTCTGGACAAGGTGGGTAAAGGTGAGGTTTCCTGAAGTCAAACAGGGCACGTTGGAGCATAGCCACAGGCTATGTTCTGTGGCTTTGGGTGTATGTGGAGAAGTGTAGGTCCTGATGGCAGAGCAGGGAAAGGGTGGGCTGGGGTGTGTTGAACACTAAGGGTATCTCAGAGAATGTGGACTTGGGCCTCAGGCACTGCTGGCCTGACCACTCTTCCGAGAGGAAGACCCTTCCTTTGGGATCTGGAGAGTTCTAAAAGCTGGCAGGGAAAACCTGGTAGGAAAGATACCTGGATGGCCCAGGTGAGGGAGGCCTCTTGTCCTAGACTCTTCTGCAAGGGAGTCTTCAATACATTGTGTGATTACAATGTAATAAACAGAGACCTTTCAGCAAGTGAAAGAAGCTGAAGTGTATCTGAGGTTGGTGAAGTAAACATAAGTTACTGTTTTGCAACAAATATATGGAACTTATTTATCATCTTGCTCCTGAAACTTCATACCCATGGAACAACCCCCTATTTTCCCTTTGCCCTGGTGCCTAGCAACTACCATTCTATTCTCTGTTTCTATGAGATTAATGATTTTGAATATCTATGCAGAATCTTGAAGTTCTTACCATTTTGTAACTGGATTATTTCCCTTAGCATAATGTTATGAAGATTCTTCTATGCTACAACATATACAAGATTTCTTTCTTTCTTAAGCTTGAATAACATTCTATTATATGTATATACCACATTCCTAAAATCTGTTCAACCATTGATAAACATTTAGGTTATTTCCATATAGTGGCTACTTGACTAATGCTACAGAGAAAATGGGAGTGTACATATCTCTTTGAGATCATAATTTTAATTATTTTGGGTATATATCCAAAAGTGGGACTCTTGAATCAGATTATAGTTGTATTTTCAGTTTTTTGAGGAATCCTTAAATAGCACCATTTCACTTTCTCCCTAAGAGAATTATTTTCCACACCCTCACAACTTGTCATTCCTGGGGTGGCCCTGAGACTCTAATAGGACACAGTGGGGTAAAAGAGCCCCCGTACCACTGGGCACTAACTAGAATTACACAACTTGCACTTTCACTGGAGCGGATTCTGACAGCACTTTGATACTGGATGATATTGTGTTTTTGCTTCTATGCTCAGGACTTCTGTGTTTTCATTGTGAAGGGGACTTCTGACAAAGCCTATTCAGCAGCTGTCCCTATGAGATCAATAGAGTTAGTGCCCTATTGCATGAACCCTTAGACAATAAGGAGCAAAAGCTGATGGATAAATACTTCTCCATTTCTATCTCCCAGTGCTGGATCTTGCCAGTTGTCACCCAGAGCAGTGGTCAATCTGATAACACTTCCTTTGTGGTACCTAAGCCTTCCTTGCATCTCTCCTCTGTCCCTTACCCCTGCCTCTGAGATCACATTCATTTTTTTTTTTTAAAGGACTTCTAAAAAAGCCTTTGACTAAATACCTCTTTCTTTTGATCCTAGACTGAGAGGTTAAATGATTTATTTTTTTTCCAGGATAAAAAGATCACTTGTCTAGATTACTTCTACATATAAACAAGAGAAATCAATATTTCTAGGGAAATCATGTCCAGACCAAAGTGCATTGCATTATATAGTAAATCCTTCTAAATGCATGCCATCTTTAGTTAGTTACAAAATAAAAAATTAATTACAATTACATTATATTTTCTTAGACTTTTAGTTCTGGCAGTTCTTTCAATCTAACCCTGCTTATTACTTTATGACTTCTAACTACTCCTATGCAGGTATAAAACTGTACATGCTTTGGACTTGATTTCATGTTTGCTGGCATCAAATTTCTCCTTTCTCTTAAAATTCGGAGTCCCATCCAAACTCCACTTTGTTTTATCTTTATCTAGAACACTAACATTGTCATTTTCTGTTATTAATTGTATTGATTTTGTTTGAAATTTAGTCATGGTGTCTGCTTAAAAACAAACACAAAACAAAGAAGAAAAAGACCAATTTTGCTGACAATGGTTTATATCCAGTTAAAATTCAATGATAGGCGCCTCCTTTATATTGATACACGTTCAATGAACCCATTTGTATCTTGTTTAGATAACCAGAATCCTCTTCTGAAGCTCTGTATTGCTTTTGCATTATGTTTGTATTTTTCCATCATCCCTGCTTACATAGTCTGCCCTGGATTCAGTTTATTGTTAAGAATTTTCTAGATGACTGACTAAGAACTTCAGACAGATTTGAAGTTGGTTCCCCTTTTCATGCAGTGGACGACCACCCTATGATTTCCATGTTCTGCTGACACAAGATATTTCTTGCTGCTAGTCCATTTTTCCCAATAGCCGTATGCCAGGCTTTGCATAGATCATCCGTTTAAGCCCATCAAATAGAATGTAAAATGTGATGTCTCGGTAACTTTTCCAGCCTTTGTAAAATGGTATCATCCATCACACATAATAGCATCCTTTCGGGCACTCAAACACAACATGTTTAAACAATAAACACATGAATCAAAGCAGGAAATGACTTAAAACTACTCTATTAAGAGCACACAGTTAAACGTTCGGCACTATTACATAGTTACAACCTTTTACTGAAATGAATAATCAGAAACAACAAATTAAATTTAGTCTTCTTGTTTCCACTCATTCTTAGATTTTGAAATATTCTACTAGACTTTGGTCATATATTTTGTCTTTAATGTTGAGGATGGCACAGACCCAGGCTGCGAAAACTATCTTCAGCTACCCGCAGTCTTTCTACGATATTTTTAAAGCACGCCTCATGTTTACTTTCCAGATGACTTTATTTGGAATTAGGGTTTGGCTGCCTGTTGGCCTAGAGATTGAATTTTTTTTTTTGCCTTTAACATAGTTATAATATTTGGACCCTGAATCACTCAGAGGAACTTGAAAGTCACGTATATAAATTAGGCTACCAATAAAATTCTCAATACCAAAAAAAAAAAAAAAGAAAGAAAGAAAAAGAAAAAGATAGTCAAGAAAATGCACAAAATTAGAGCATGTTTCAAATATATAAAAAGAAAATTAAGGGATGTCTTTACCTGAAACAATAAGAAAACATAAAACCAAATAGGTAGAAGTTTTCAAAAAGCCAGTAGATAGAAAAAGGCTAAAATAAAAAACATAAATGAAAACACATTTATTACAATTAAAATACAAATAGATGAAATAAATTCTGTTCTGGAAAAAAACATAAAAGAATGTTAAGATTGTTCTGAGAATTCTCAAAGAACCCAGCTCTGATAACAGAAAATTTGGAATATGTAAAAATATTAAGGCAAACTAAAGACACATTTAACAGCTGGAGAAAACATCTAATAGGATTCCTAGAAGGAGACACAAGGGAAAACAGTGAAGCAGAAAAATTTGAAGCGATAATTACAGAGAATTGTTGAATCCTAAAAAAATGAGATCTGAATTTAAAAAAACTTTTAAAAAATCCATATCTAGGTGCAGAAGTAAAACTACAGGACATTAAAAATAAAGACATTGGGGGCACCTGGGTGGTTCAGCCAGTTAAGCCTCTGCCTTCGGCCGAGGTCATGATGTCAGGGTCCTGGGATGGAGTCCCGCACTGGGTTCCCTGCTCAGTGGGGAGTCCGCTTCTCCCTCACTCTCTTCCTCCACCCTTCTCCTGCTCGTACTCTCTCTCTCTCTCAGATAAATAAATAATATCTTAAAAAAGAAGAAGAAGAAAGACATTTGTTAAAGATCCCAGAAAAAAATACAGGATTGTCAAAACAAACAAACAAGAAGAATGACAATTAGACTGAGGGTAGAATGAATGTCAGTGTATCTTCAAAGTGCTGAGGGGAAACTCTGCCATACTACATATTTCTGCTCAGGTAAGCAGTCATTTAAAGCTTTTATTTATTTATTTGAGACAGAGCATGAGCAGGGGGAGGGGCAGAGGGAGAAGCAGACTCCTCGCTCAGCAGGGAGCCCGATGGGGGGGCTCGATCCGAGGACCCTGAGATCATGATCTGAGCTGAAGGCAAACGCCTAACCAACTGAACCACCCAGGAGCCCCAGCAATCATTTAACAGTGACAGATATTTCAGTACAAGAAAAACTAAGAGTTAAAAATCCTATCATCCTCATTAAAATGTTATCCATAGCCTTATTTAATCAAAAATCACACACACACACACACACACACATACACGGAAAGGCTGCATAAAAAATTCCCTTTAAGGAGTGAATATGTTTGTGTATATACTGCATATACATATTGATTTAAGGGAGTTAATTGTACATATTAATTTGAAAGGGATACATGAATTTTGCATTTGGTTTCTGAAGATGAAATTTATTCCATGGCTACTAACAGGTTTCTAAATTCATTTTATTGTTTTAGATGGTTACAAAGTTTTAAACCTTTACAATAAATATATAAAATAACATAAAATCATGACCTTAAAACCAATAAAATGATATTTTAAAACCACAGCATAATATTTATCAAGACTAAATTAGCAAATAAAAATACCTATATTCAGCATTCATGAATGAATAATAACCAAAAATGCTTTTCCAGAAAGCTAAGACAAGAGCTGAACCTGTGTGAACTGGTAGAATATATTTATTGAAATTATCATCACCTTTTCCCCATGGAGAAATTTCCCAGTAAGGTGAGGAGCAAAACAAGTATGCCCCCGTAATTGTTTCAGTTCACACAAAATATGTGGATTAATTTAAGTGCCATAACCTAAAGAAATAAAATAAAATTGTAAGGTTTGGAGAAAAGTAGTATCATTATTTTTATTAAGAGATAATAGGATTATATACTGAAAAAAATTAGAGACTATATAGGTCTACTAATAATTCATACTGAGTATGGTTACTGAATTCCAGATCTATATTTAAAACACTTATAATTCTTTCTTTATTATTATTTTTTTAATTTTAAAGATTTTACTTATTTATTTGACAGACAGAGATCACAAGTAGGCAGAGAGGCAGGCAGAGAGAGAGGAAAGGAAGCAGGCTCCCTGCCGAGCAGAGAGCCCGATGCAATGGGCTTCATCCCAGGACCCTGGGATCATCACCTGAGCCAAAGGCGGAGGCTTTAACCCACTGAGCCACCCAGACACCCTTTAAACACCTATAATTCTTTTTTTTGTTTTGTTTTGTTTAAATTAATTTTTTTATTTTTTATAAACATATATTTTTATCCCCAGGTGATGCAACATGGGGGCTTAAGTGGGTAGGAGAAGAATAAATGAAACACCTATAATTCTTAATTACAGATGTGAAATATGACTGAGTATACACTCTATTCATAACACCAGAAAATATCAAAGGGATACATGAATCCATGTAAATAGATGTGTAAAAATAAATGAATAAAATTAAACATTTTAAAGTACGTAGAATTCTTGAATAAATATAGATATATAAAATCTTCATGTATAGGGACATGCAGTATAAGAAGCATATCAATTTCCCCCAAATTAATCTGTAATGTTTTGCTATACCAAATTTTACACAAAACCTGACAGGTTGTTCCTAAAATTCAGATAGAAAAGTAAAGAGTATGTCAACACCACTTTAAGGAAAATATTTTGTGAGATATCTGTTATAAAGAGGTATCAAAATTAAATATAATGTTGTATTAATAGAGGGATATAGTACTAGTGAAAGTAGAGAAAAATAGACCAGAGAACAGAGATCAGAGAAACAGACCTTAAAGAGACATATATAGAAACACAATACATTATTACAATGAGATCAGGAGATAGAATGTCCAGATGGACTTCCAAATACATGTTGTGGGGGCGACTGCTTATCATATGGAGGAAAAAAGACATAAAACACCTATCTTACCCTACACACTAAATGTAAAGTTTAAAATGTTCATTATATTTTGATTTAATTTTTTTTTGTTAGTTTATACAAATCACAGTCCATTCAAGAAAATAAAATCCATGCCAGGTAGCTTAATCGGTGGGATTTTAATATAATTTTGGTTACAAAATTGATAGAAAAATCAAAAGTATTCAGGGAAGAATGAGACAACCCAGAAATGAGGAACAGCAAAGCAGGTCTGGAAGAGAGAACTGAGGAGCTGGTGATCTCAGAGGTGAGGATGTGGAGCTCCGATAGGGCTACTGGGTGGGAACGGATGCGGGAAACAAGGGCAAAACCAAAAATTAAATTTCCTTACTACTTACAGCCCTTGGACATGTCTTTGAAACAAGCAGAGTGACGTTCCTCTGGGAGCCTAGCTGCCTCTATGTTGGCACTTAGCTAACTGAAAAAGGCAATCTTAGCCGAATCCCCCAGGATCCTGCGAATCTACTTTAAAACCTAAAAACAATTTCTTTGGAAGCTTCCTTTATCTTTACCGCCCCAAGATATATGTTAGCAGTCATCCCCTAAGTGTATGGCCTACCGGTAGACATCGGAAGGGTCTCACGACTGAGTTTTTACTAAACAGTACTAAGTGACCTTTCCCAACAACAGCTAGCTCCCTCGGGCTCCTGGAAACTTTGCTTCCAAAATGCCCTGGAGGCTTGTGCTATCTCAGCGCCCCCCCCCCCCTTGACAGTGTATAAACAGTCATTCCTCAAACCCCAGTGGAGCTCTTCCTGCCCACTGGTCCTGTCCCCAGGCTTTAATAAAACTACCTTTTTGCACCGACAAGACAGCTGAAGAATTCCTTCTAGACCGTTTGCTCTGAACCCCAACATTTCCACATCAGGAATTACGACCAAGGAGAGACCCTCTCCCTGATGGAATTGGGCAAAAGAAGCAACTGGAGGGGTCTCCACCCATCCAAACCTCTTCTTCATGAAGAAATCCAGCTGGACCAGAAGCCAGAAAGTGTGTGAGGTGGGAGGAATATCTGCAAAACATCACAAAATAAGAAAAAAGGGCTAATGAGTGTGACAGTAAGATGACACAAAAACAAAATATCAGAATATGTTTATTCTAAGTAAAAAGATAAACATAAAAAAAAGGCAAAATCAAATACTTCATGATCAATTACATTTACACTGTAGAAGTTTTTATTGAAGTTCAACGTTCATGAGGTAAAAATATCCTTAAATACACGACAAATATCAAGATACACATCATTTCTAGCACAGTTAAAAATTCAAATGAATACATTTATTAACTCAGTAAAATTATGCTTTATATTTTGTTACGTCCTTTAACAAATAAAAATAAGTTGAGTGTAATTCATTTTAGGCAAATGTTTTCACTAAAATAGGGGGAATTAATTGGGGAATTGACCTCCTCAAAAAAAAGAAAAAGGCGTTTGCTGAAAGGGAACAATGGAACAAGCACAGTTCAAAATACACAAATATAGCGAACTTTGGCAAAAAGAGAGACGAGGACACACCTGTGACTGGAGTTGTGTGAAGCTTTCATTTCCTGAAGTAAAGTTCTAAAGGACTTGGCTTTCGTTCAGGCACAATCCAAACAGCAAAACCAGCCAAATTTCATACAAATAACATTTAATTCTCCGGAGCTTCATGTCAGGCAATCCACACAACTTTTGGATTTTCTAATTAGGTAAAGTTTGTAGTAAAAGTTTTAAAAATGTTTTTGATGTATTTTCCTGCAAATTTTGAAAGATATTACATTCAAATCTGAAAATTATTATGATTCATTTTGACCACTGATTTTCAAAACTATGTATGTACACCTGTAAACATTACAAAGATACTAAAATGTTTCCCCTCTCCCATTGCTTTTGTGAAATTCAAATGGGAAGTCTTCTAACTACTCAAAAGACAATCCACATATACAACGTAACCCTATCAAAATAACACCAGTATTTTTCACAGAGCTAGCACAAACAATTCTAAAATTTGTATGGAACCAGAAAAGACCCCAAATAACCAAAGGAATGTTGAAAAAGAAAACAAAAGTGGGAAGCAACACAGTGAGAGACTTCAAGCTCTATTAGAAAGGTGTCATCATCAATACAGTATGGTATTGACACAAAAACAGACACACAGATCTGTGGAACAGAACAGAAAACCCAGAAATGGACCCTCAACTCTAGAGTCAACTCATCTTCGACAAAGCAGGAAAGAGTATCCAGTGGAAAAAAGGCAATCTCCTCACCAAATGGTGTTGGGGAAATTGGACAGCTACATGCAGAAGAATGGTACTTTTTTCTATTAAAGCAGACTCATGTAATCAGGGGTTGAAAGTATGACACTTAATACCACATATAATTAATACATATGGTTATTTAACTTAATATTTTACAGTGGGTGTGCAGTAGAGCAATCTCTCTGGTAGTTGGCACAGAGTTCTGATGATGTGTGAATGTCATTGTAACTCTGCACCCTATCTACTTCCTGTCTTACCTAACTAGCATCATTGTAGATATCTATTTTTATTTAAGGAGTTTTAAACTTTCTGGAAAGAGCTGAAGAAAGGGTAAAAGGAGAAAGAAAGAAAGGGATCCTTTTATATTTGGGGCATATTTTGAAATTTTTTTTTTTTTAAAGATTTTATTTATTTTTCAGAGATAGAGGGAGAGAGCGCGAGCGAGCACAGGCAGACAGAGAGGCAGGCAGAGGCAGAGGGAGAAGCAGGCTCCCCGCCAAGCAAGGAGCCCGATGTGGGACTCGATCCCAGGACCCTGGAATCATGACCTGAGCCGAAGGCAGTTGCTTAACCAACTGAGCCATTTAGTATAAGTAAGAGGGAAGTATGAAATATATTTATTGGTATGTCTTAGGAGTTGATCCTTCTGTCATTTTGAAATACTTGTCTTTATGCTAATGTCTCATATCTCTGAACATCTACTTTAACTGATTTTAAAGTACAGTAATGCCTTCTTGTGCTTAGTTTTTATCCATTATTTCAGTTTTAACATATTGCGTCTTTCTTTCTTTCTTTCTTTTAATTTTTTAAAAAATTTATTTAGAGAGAGAGAGAGCAAGCATAAGCAAGGGGGAGGAGCAGAGAGAGAAGGAGAAGCAGACTCCCACTGAGCAGGGAGCCTGACATCTCCTGGCTTAATCCCAGCACCCTGGGATCATGACCTGAGTGGAAGGCAGACACTTAACCAACTGAGCCACCCAGGCACCCTTCATCGTTATTTTTAAAATGCATCTCCTGTGGATAGCTTATAGTTGGTCTGGTTCTATTTTAAATCTAATGATAATCTCTCCCTCATAATTGGTATGTTTAATCTATATTTAATATAGTCACTGTTATTTTGGGACTTAATACCCAATTTTGCTATTTTTAATCCCCTTCTAATTTATTTTTTACTCTTTGTTGCAAGTGTCTGGCTTTATTTTGAGATGATTATTATTTTTAGTATTCCATTAAATTTTCTTTACTAGCTTTTAGTTAAACCTCTTGGTTTGTTTGCTTGCTTGTTTGTTTATATTTCAGTGATTGCTCTGGGAATATAAAAAATCATCTTGAGCTTATCATTGTCCCCGTGGAACTAATGTATTGATAGCACTATATGTAATATGTAAGAATCTTGTGGTCACATGATTTCATCTGCCAGAACTCCATCATTTGTGATAGTATTTTCTTTAATATTACATCTTTGTGTGGTTTAATACCCAGAGTAAAGTGTTGTTATTTTTATACATTATGTTGTCTCATAAGTAAATTTATGAATGAATAAATACATATTTTAGGACTCCCATTGCTAACAAAGATAGAGTAACAAGGACCAGAATCCCCTTTCCAATTGAAGTAACAAGCAAATGCAAACCAGGACAAAATAAACGTGAATGGTTCTCTATGTCCTCAAGAACATCAGCAATGAAAACAGTGATCCCTGAGAGATGGGGAACAGATGATATAATCTGAAAGTGCCTCAGTTTACTGCCTTGAGAGTTTCCAAACTATAGCATTGGAGGCATAACCTAGATGGAGCCCTACAGACTCTTGAATTGAGGAGACAGAACTGAGAGTCCAGAAAAATCGAGGCACCTCGATATGGGATGGAGAACCGGAGAACCTTCCAGATGTGGAGAGTCTCCTCCTCCACGGGCATTCAACAGATTGTGATCGATCCTTTCGCGTAAGGAAAGTACCTGAAAGAACTGAAGGAAACAGCATCCTCCAGGAATACCCAGGGTCTAGAATATTTCTTGTTGCCATCCACACTGGAAAACTTGCTAAAGAGTGGACCATTTGTAGAATATTTAGAAGGTCCTGACCTTCGTAGTGAACTAAGCCCTAAACCAAACACTGTTCACGTAATCAATCACCCAACAGATTTTAAAAGCAATGTGAAAAGTGATCATATCGCTTAAATTAATCCCAGGGAAAAACTAAATCATATATATGTGTTTTTAATATACATATTCTCTATAGAGAAATCTACTCAGCACTCGACAAAATGAAATTAATAATATGTGACAACCAATCAAAATTTACAAGGCATGCAAAGCAAAATATGACTTGTGATGGTGGAAAAAAAAAATTGTTGAAACAGTCCCCAAAATAACACAGATGTTAGAATCTGAAAACAAGGAAAATAAAGTTATTATAACTGCATTCCATATGCTCAAATGTTAAATATAGAATGTTCGTATAAATAAACCAGAGTCAAACTTCTAGAAATTGAAATCGCAATGTTGGAGATGAAAAGTAAACTGGATGGCTTCATGGGAGATTTAACATTGCGGAAGAAAAGATTTGTGACACAAAGATGCAGCAAGAACCCATAAAACAAGAAAAAAAAAAAAACAAGCAGAGAATCATGAGTATGGGAAAACGTCATTAAATGTAAGGAAGCATAACTGGCAAACCCATGCTCAAGGGGAAGAAAGATATTTGGAGGAATAACAGCTGAAAATTTACCAGATCTAATGAACATTTAAAACTCTTAGATGCAAGCAGTTCAATGAAGTTCAAGCCCAAGGGAAAGGAAGAGGAGGAAGAGGAGGAGGAGGAAGAAAATTACATCGAGTCGCAGAGTAATAAGATTTTTCAAAACCAGTGTTAAAGGGGCACCTGGGTGGCTCAGTGGGTTAAGCCTCTGCCTTCGGCTCAGGTCCTGATCCTGGGATCCTGGGATCAAGCCCCGCATCCGGCTCTCTGCTCAGAAGGGAGCCTGCTTCCTCCTCTCTCTCTATCTGCCTCTCTGTCTACTTGTGATCTCTGTCTGTCAAATAAATAAATAAATAAAATCTTAAAAAAAAAAATAAACCCAGTGTTAAAAATGAGACCTTAAAGAAGTCATTTATAAAAGGCATATACTATATGAGAAACGAAACTAACAAGTCAGCAGATAATTCATCAAAAACGATGCAACTGAAAAAGAAAATCTAGCAATATCTTTAACACACTGAAAGAAAAAAAAAATCCTTCATCTTAGATTTATATAGCCAGAAAAAAAAAAAAAAAGATTTTTCAAATGAGGACAAATAGAAGACTTTTTCAGACTTACCAAACCTGAAGGATTTCCCATCAGTGGACCTGAGGTATAAGGAAGATGTGCTTGTTGAAGGAGGCTCTCCTGTTAGAAGAAAAATGATACCCGATAAATATGGATTTTCAGGAAGAATCAGAAGTGCAAGAAAGGGAATGACATGGATAAAATATATACATATATATATATATTTTAATATTTAACATTTTAAATATTTCCAATGACTTAATATCTTTAAAAGTCAACTTACTTCTTTAAACAAAAACAGTAGCTTGTGTTATTTATTTGCTAATCATATTCATTATAGCCTTAGGGAAGCAGGACCTACAAATGTAAAGTTAGAGAAATATAGCTCAGCACAGTTGTTATTCACATGAAAATATCATTAAGTAAATATCACACTTTGCAAGCGATGCTAAAAAATCCCTTTAAATAGAAATTTTTGTTTTAAGATCTCTTTAAATGTTTCCTTACAAATACGGATGCTTCAAGATTGGAATGTCAAAATACAAATCTCGGTTGCCATTAGTAATAAGCAATATATACACTCTGAAATGATTCTGAAAGTTAAAATTTTAAATGTTTTTCAAAAATATAGGATAAATGTGTTACTGCTCAGAAATGTAACTCAATTATCAAGAAAATAGATCTGTAGTGATGTTTAACTTTTTAATTTCCATTGACTTCTTTCTTTACCTCTACCTTATTGAAAGACATTCTTTCCTTTACTGATTGTACTCTAAGTTTCATAATTAAACTATATGGATAGTGATTTGTAATTTTCTTTTTCCTTCGAGACATCCCACATCCCCCACATCCCACCCACTTAGTCGTTCCTAAACATGGTCCTCCGCATTTTTTTGCTAAAACAAATTTTATCAGATCACTTCTTTCCTCAAAAGTTTTGTCAATTCCCATATCCTAAGGAAGCATTACAATCTCAGTCCAGTTCAATGAGTTGTCTTCTGCAAAGCACATTGGGCAGCATCTGCACAAAGTAGATGTTCCACACACGTTAGTCCCTTGAGTAACTGTATCCCCTGACATGCCACCTCGTGTGTCATGGATTCCAGCCACAGAAGAACCTCTCACAATAATCTGAGTATAATTCCAGGCATCTGGTTCCACCACTCCATGCTATTCCCTCTGCTTCAAATGGTTTTGTTCCCCCTTAGCCCTTTTATTTTTTTTCCCAGTTTATTTATTTTGTTATTATGTTCAATTAGCCACTGTAGAGTACAACATTAATTTCTGATGTAGTGTTCAACGATTCATTAGTTGTGTGTAACACCCAGCGCGCCACGCAGTCCGTGCCCTCCTCAATGCCCACCACCCAGTTACCCCATCCCCCCCACAGCCCTCTGCTCTGAACCCCTCAGTTTGTTTCCCTGGGTCTAGAGCCTCTCATGGTTGTCTCCCTCTCTGATTTCTCCCTGTTCAGATTTCTCCTTGACCTTTTTAATAGCTCCATAGGAAACATCCACTGCCTTCCTGATTTGGAGTAGCCCACCAGTGCCTCTGGACCCCTACAGTCCTTTACTTGAATGATGCTAGCACATTGGTTTTACGGATCTTGTTATTTGTATATTTGCAACACCCATAAAAGCATCGCATGTGGTTAGGACTGTGAATAATTTCTGAAACCATGGCGTGGTATTAACACAGCAATTTATTTATGGAACTGAGTAAATCCTGGTCAGCCCTTAGAAATGGTTTCAGCGGGCTCATTTATAAAACATATTTCTACCCTTTAAATATCGACAGTCCTACAGCTGGCATTGTAAACAATTCAACAAAGAGAAACATGGTGTTGGAGGAGGAAAATAAATGAATTTAAGATATGATTTTCATTGTCTGCGGTAGACTGCTGTGACACGTGGCAGGCATTTAAAAAGTCTTTGCCCTGACATTTTAATAAATATTCGAATATCTTACAAATGACTTTAGCCAGTGTTCTTTCCAAGGCATTTCCCACAGTGTGCGTTAGAAATTGTGAATGGCTAGTACTCAATCTGGGTGACACACAAGGACCTGGCGGGGGGTGGGGGCATTTGGGGCTGTTCTCGAGAGGGACAGCAGAGTGGATTTATAAAGAGGTGCCTAAAATCCTTGAATTGTAAACACTTCTGCAGTCTCTAGGAGTATGTTAATCCGAGAACGACTGGTAAACTTCAGGTGAACCCCGCGTCCTATTTTTAGCTTATTGAGAAATGTAACTTCCAGTTGTGGTTTTGGTCACACCAAAAGTTTTGCGGGGAACCTGCTCAGAGGCCATACAAAGTGACAAATAATTTAAATGTCAAACTTGAAATTCTATCATAATAGAATTGTATTTTGGGTCCCCCGTGGACGGCGGCGACCCGTTGTATTTTTAAAAAATCTAAAGTGCTAAAAGTATGGCATCAAAGACACCAGTCCCTTTTTTGTAGCCCACATGTCCAGGGCCTAAATTGTTCTGCAGAATGAATCACTTTAACTTCTTTATTTTTTTTAATTTTTTAAAATTTTATTTTATTTTTTCAGTGTTCCAAGATTCATTGCTTATGCACCACACCCAGCGCTGTACGCATTCCGTGCCCTCCTTATCACGTCTTTATTTTGACCCCTGTATTTTAAAGGCTATGCTTATGGTTTTTTCCTTAACTTACCAGTTTTAGACAGTATGTATCTGCTGGCCTTTCATCTATTGGTTAAAAGTTTTCTGTTTTCTAAGCAACCATTTTTGCCTCTATTTTTCTCATCCACCTCAAATTCGTGTCTTGTCTATCACGGTCTTTGATTTTACATTAGAATTGCTTTACCTTATTATCTTTTTGAAAATCATGTTCTGTGCTGGGGCTGTGGTCTCTTAGTGATTGTTTCGTTTATTGCGCGATGTTTGTTTTTCCTTTAATGAACAATGACTGCTTGGATTTTTTTTTTCTTTTCTTATTTTAACATACAGCAGCTGCTAAAATATTCTGAGAGAACTGTCAATCACCTAGAGATCACTGTCCAAATATTTAAGCATTTTATATCATCTATCATTGTTGTTTTGTTTTCTTTGTCATTTGCAGCAATTCCCTTATCACGGGAGTCACTTTTTTTAATACGACGTGCTTTCCAGACTGGGTGTTCCCCACCACCCTCTCCAGCTGAATCTTCTGTTTGTTGGGTCATAAGTCTTCCTGGCATTTGATCTGCTCCTTCTTTGTAGTGGGGTGTACTCTCCAGTAGCTTCCTGTTGGTTGTGGTTTTGTGAAGACTAAGAATTTTCCGCCAGTTGTGATGAGCTGGGGTAGGGTATGACTTTCTAGATCACAAGGTTGACCAGCAGGTGCTTCTAACTTCGGCTGCCTTTCAAGCATGGGGCAAGAGGGGGCGCTGTTCGCCGCGGTTCACGGGGACCCAGGCTGCTGCAGGCTTTTCGTCAAACTTCATTTATCCACAGCAAAGGGGAACGGAAATTTCCATGTATCCACAGCCAATCCCACATTTCCTTCAATGCCGGGTATGTCTCCACATCGCCCACTTATTGGGATCCCTTGCTCGACTGCCGTGTCTCACCTGGGATCAGAGCTGAAATGTGGGCAGGGTACAGCTCTTCCTGGGCAAAGCTCAGATACCTCTCATGGGCCGAACTTTCTGACTTGGTCACAGTTACTGGGTCTCCTGAGGATGCCTCCAATAATTTCCCCCAGAAACCTGCAATGTAATGGAACCCTCCAAAGCTAGGGATAGCCATTTCCTGACTGAATTAAATTTCAATCTCATTATCAAGGTATTGCTAAAAATGCCCAAAGCGTATTATGTCTGTTGTTTCTACTTAGATTGACATTGCGCTGTTAACTCCTCTTTAGCATGATCCTTCTACCATTTGGAAATCCACAAAGCTGTATCAGAGCTCAGATGGTGTTTAACTTGATTGATGAGTAGATCATTTTAGACAGAATCAACAGCCTTTTTTTTTTACAGTTAATTTCACTGCCGTCTATTGATTCTTCTCCATAGCATAGAGCCGGAAGAAAGACGCTCCCAATTTAATGCTTACGGTTCGCAGTGAATAATGCGGATACAGCCAGTGATTGATGATCTATTGATTCAAAGTTAGACATTTTGAAACATGTCCTTAATAGGATGGTCTGGAAAAATCTACTCATATACATAAGAAAACGAGCATATAATTTTATTTAATGTTTAGTTAAGTTCAAAATATGCTCAAAATTCAGTAGCAAAAAAGGACCAATATTTCACCTCAGTAAGCCAGATTTAAAGCCAGATCACTTGTGGATTTTTAATAATGCAATTATAATTTAATCTTTTTTTAAAAAAATATTTTATTTATTTATTTGACAAGCAGAGATCACAAGTAGGCAGAGAGGCAGGCAGAGAGGGAGAGGGGGAAGCAGGCTCCCTGCCAAGCAGAGAGCCCCATGCAGGGCTTGATCCCAGGACCCTGGGATCATGACCTGAGCTGAAGGCAGAGGCTTAACCCATTGAGCCACCCAGGTGCCCCTATAATTTAATCTTAAAACATCTAGCAACATGATACTTACAAACTTTCATGAGCTTCAAAAGCATAGGGATAAGGGTTTCAGTTGTTGCTTAAAGGCTACGGTGCATGATCTCCCTTCAAATAGTTAAGCCTTGACGATAGCTGAAAACTTAAAGCTTACTCCATTTTAGCACACACCTCTTCAGTTAAAGCTACTATTTCCTTTTCTTTCAGTTACAGATGATTGAGACTTTAGACTTACTTAAAAAATAATGAGTTTGTTTAATGAGGTCTCAGTGCCTAATAAGGGTCATGAAGAGAAAGACCCTGAGATTCCGAAAGACGACAAAAGTCCTCTGAATCTCAGAAGGAAAAGAGAGTAAGTTGACAGATTTAGTAATACTTAGGAATAGTTAGCTAAAGGGGAGAAAGCCAATTCGCTCAGAGCTGTATTTTAAAGATCACAGTAATTACAGCTGTCCACTTGACATGCAAACATTTTTCTACTTTCTATGCCATGTGTATACATTTTTATATGTTCAAATATTGTAACGTCTCATCAGGCAGGTATGGACACTTTTTTTTCCCAAAACCAGGTTGGCTGTTGTTGATATTTTTATTCCCAGATTCCACAAAAGTTCACCTGACATTTTCATTATCTATTAATACGATGTATTACGTCATTTATTTGGCTTTCCATTTTGTTTAGGGGTGAATAATCATTTTCATGTAAGAAACTTGACAATTTCTAATTCGGATTATAAAAGGGAATGAGCACTTCTTTAAAAAGTCCTCCTTTATTCGAGATAGACTATCACATTGGTTTAGAACCTGGACTGGAACAGCAAATTAAGACCTACATTCAGGTCTTCATTCTACCCTAATTGGATGTTTTTAATATCTCTAGGCCTCAGGAACCACATTATGAAATGAGCACAAATATGGAATCTAAATCAGTCACCTCTTGAGCATGACTCACGGCGTAATTGGAATAATAAGGGTTTGTAGATATCAATTTTTTTTTTATCATTCTTTCTGAGAAGAGTTAGTTTAGGTGACTATTTATATTAGATTATCACTTAAACTTTTGAGTAAAAATAGAGAATGTTTCCTTTTACTTTCTATTTTACTTTCAAAATATTCCAGGATGGTGACACAAAATAAAATGTTTAGCATCTTGGACCAAAAAGACATGAAAATTACCCCAACTCTTTATTTCACTCACTCATAAAGATAATTCAGAGATACAAGGGTGGAGTTTGCCACTAGTGAAAGGACAGTTTAATAAATAGACAAAACTAGATACATTAAAGAAACAAAATCAAATTTTGAAAACGTGTATGTTCAACTTGTTAAATAATGTAAACTGAAAAAACACATGAACTCTATTTGTAAAAATCATTTTAAAACCCCAGATGCAGGAGTCACAGGCATTTAGAATAATTATACCATTACAGGATTAGGCAGATCTGTGGGGAACGTTCAAAAAATTCAACAGCAACAACAAAAGCAATCCAAGAACTTATGAAATTCTCTGTCGTTTGTACTGGATGTTAAAAAAGTGCTATTATATGTGATGTATGACATCATCGTGATTCCAGAGATGCTGTGCTAAAATGGAGATGAAAGTTTGAATTTGATAAGAAAAACATATTATACAATAATAAAAACAATGACTTTTATCTGAGAAATATAGTTCTTCTGCATAAGAATGAGGTAGTGTCTATGAATTTCCTATATTTGAAAAGGGGGATAAAGTGCAACAAGGTTGGGATTGTTCCATATCCTTCAGATACATTGTAACTGGTTAAAAAGTAGGTTTCTCCAAGAATGAAAGACGTACCTTATAAACTAGCAAACTCATAATCCCTCTAAATCCTTATGTAAAACTTAAATTCCTATTTATTTGTGATGTTGTGGAAAAAAGTCTTGAAAATTCCTAACCTCTCTTTTAATAATATAATTTTGTGATTTTATGCCTAGACCAATGGCTTTTCACTAAAGGGTATATGTTAGTTTGGATTTAACATATAATCATGCTTTTAAAAAGTATGATTTTACAGACAGCTAAACAATTAATATAAGCAGATTAGTTAATGTGATTTTGGAATTAAGCAATTAAAAAAGTTCATATTCTTATGAAATGCTAGCTTTATTCTTGGCTCATAAACTAAATTTTTATATGAAGTAGGTGTTGCAAAGGTTGCAGAGTGATCCAAGGGCCTTTTTCACTCCACTTTTCCGTGCACTGTATGCTTTGGGTACCATGCTTGGTGTCCTTATGGTAGTGGATTGCCGCAAAGATATACAGAGCATCATGGTTTTTCCTTAAAGACCCGACACATTCTAATAGTATTTTCTGATGTTCTCCCAGAAAAAATAAGGAAACTTTTTCCCCAGAAGATGCAAATATGTTTCTCCTCATATGTCATTGGCCCAAGGAGACCAAATGTCTTTTTGAGTAAATATTGAAACAAGGGTTAAGAAACTATCCTGGTGCAATTTATCACACTTTAGTACTAGACATGAACCTGGGGCCATATTATCTTAAAACCCATGTGACACATGGAAAAAGAGTGGATATCTGGATAAACCAAGATTCTGCTTGGAGGGAAGAAGGGGAAAAGGAAAGATTGCTGGGGGAAGCAAAAAACAATTCATACAATTATACACCAAAAATGTTAGTTTGTTAAAATAATGCCTTTGATGTAAATAAACCATTTACTCCACTAATGAGATACAATTATTATAAGAAATTTTAATGTAAAATATTATAATGGAGAAAGATAGATATATAATCTCACTTAAATGTGAAACTGAAAAAAATGTGGAACTGACTCATAGACACAGAGAATGGATTGGTGGTTGCCAGAAGTGGGGGTGGGGGTGAAATGGGTGAATGTGGTCAAAAAGATATAAACTTCTGGTTATGAGATAAACAGGTTCTGGAAAAGTAATTTTTAGCATGGTCGCTGTAGTTCACAATGCTGCATATTTGAAAGTTGTTTAAAAAAAGTAGATCTTAAAAATTTTCATCACAAGAAATAAAACTTGTAACTATATGAGGTGATGGATATTAACCAAACTTATTGTGGTGATCATTTTGCGATATACACATATATCAAATCAGTATGTTGTATACCTTAAACTAATACATAGTTACATGTCAATTATATTTCAGTGAAATTGGAAAGAAATTTAAAATAAATGTAATCCATTTAAATTAAGAGTGTTATTCATACTCATTAATATCAAATACTTCAAAATTTTATAAAATGGCTAATTTTATATAGCTAAATTAGTAGTGGCCATTATGATCTTTTAATTATGAAGATCTTCATAAATCTCCACTAAGTCTTCTAACATATTATATATATCACATTAAATTATACAGAAAGCCATGCCTTCAGCAAAAATGGGAGAGATGGAATCTTATGAACTTTGATGTATGGTAAGTTGAAAAATAAAATTTATTTTTAACAGAGGAAAACAAACAAACAAACTCTTGTGGTCATGCTGCAAGTCTCATGGAGAGCAAGAAAATCAAAACAAAACCAAAACAACAAAATTAATAGACAAAAGCAAGTAAGCAAATGAACAAAAAGCTTCTTGGGAGAAAGAAATCACCAGGAAGTAAATGGGTGGCAGACACCAATGGGACAGCCTTGGGAGGTGATTTTTCGACAGAGAAGCAGCCATGGGGGAGGCTGCAGATGAATTGTGGGGAAGATGAAAGAAAAGGGAAAAAGAGAAGTTCAGGATCTCAAAGGACAAGATGTGGACAAAGGCTTTCAGGTAAATAAACCTTAAGTGTACTTAAATTACTTAAATGTAAAAATGTTCTTAACTGTAGATCTAACCCCCAAATGCAGCAAAGATAAAGGTGAGAAAAATCACATCAAAATATTTTACATATTTTTACAATAAATAATGCCACTGAAATGATCGTAGGGGATCAAGATGGGTTACGGGAAAGAAGAATAAACCTATTCATTGTATAGGCTGTGGGTAGAGGTCAAAGAAACCTTTACCACAGACATGCTGGTAATAAAAGATTAAATAAGGAAACAGTGTGGTAAGGGCACGAAAAAGGTAAAAGGGCAAAGGTACCTACTAGAAAAATACTATGAACTTTTTAAGATTCTAAAACAATTTATAAAGAACAAAGACAATAGATGACATAAACACAGCCAGCATGATATCCGTAGAATAACAAGAGAACAGATCTCAAACTGTCTTATCAATAAATGCAAATATTAACCAACTTGTTTAGAGACCATTTTCAATTTTACTTACAAAGAAAGACCTTGTTGTATTTTGCATTGGGAGCACACAGGTTTAGCAAAAGATAATTCAAATGACTAAAAATAAAGCATGGTCGAAGTCATGCCAGATAAATTGAAGGAAAAAAAAAAAAGAAAGCAGGGTTTGTGATATTAATATCAAACAAAGTGAAATGCAGGGCCAAAATCATTGAAAGAGCCAAGGAAAGATATGTTTTAATGTTGAAGCCACAATTTACAATAAAGTTATAAGCAGGAATATACAACAGCCACATAACACAACTTCTTTAAAAATCAGAAATGGCAGTAGATTCAAGGAGCTATAAAATGAAATGTACAAATAAAAAGACCTTAAAAATACAAGATACTAAGCCACCAGTGTCAGCATGAAGCAAATATAATTCACAAACTTTTTTAAAAGATAGAAGACCTAATCATGTATTGGTAAACTAGATTAAAGTTATGTATGTGAGGTGCGCCTGGATGGCTCAGTGGGATAAGGCTCTGCTTTAGGCTCAGGTCATGATCCCAGGGTCCTGGGATCGACCCCCATCCCCTTCACATTGGGCTTCCCTCTATCTTGCCTGCCACTCCACCTGCTTATGATCGCTCTCTCTGTGTCAAATAAATAAATAAATAAAATATCTTTTTAAAGAAGTATTAAAAAATAAAATTAAAATAGTTACATATATGAAGCTATACACCTCAATAATATAAATTATACCTTCTTTTCATGTGCATTTTGAACATTCACAAAAAATGATTATATATGACTATGGACTCCGGCAAACAAACTGAGGGTTTTAGAAGGGAGGGGGTGGGGGGAGTTGGGTGAGCCTGGTGATGGGTATTCAGGAGGGCACGGATTGTATGGAGCACTGGGTGTTATTCATAAACAATGAATGATGGAAAACTACATCAAAAACTAATGATGTACTGTATGGTGATTCACATAACACAATTTTAAAAAATAGGGGGAAAAAAAGAATATAAAGAGACCATTAGTAAATTCCATAGAGTAGAAATATTTTTAAATGTCATTAATAACTGCATTAAAAATAAGAAGATGTGGTATATATACACAATGGAATACTATGCAGCCATCAAAAGAAATGAAATCTTGCCATTTGCGACAACATGGATGGAACTAGAGCGTATCATGCTTAGCGAAATAAGTCAAGCAGAGAAAGACAACTATCATATGATCTCCCTGATATGAGGAAGTGGTGATGCAACATGGGGGCTTAAGTGGGTAGGAGAAGAATAAATGAAACAAGATGGGATTGGGTGGGAGACAAACCATAAGTGACTCTTAATCTCACAAAACAAACTGAGGGTTGCTGGGGGGAGGGGGTTTGGGAGAAGGGGGTGGGATTATGGACATTGGGGAGGGTATGTGCTTTGGTGAGTGCTGTGAAGTGTGTTAACCAGGTGATTCACAGACCTGTACCCCTGGGGATAAAAACATATGTTTATAAAAAAAAAAAAAATTAGATCATCTAATGAAATTACAAAGCAAAAAAAAAAAACCATTTTAACTAGAAATGAAATGAATAATCCTTTATCAAATATCTCATGCTCAAAATGGGATATACAAACTAAAATTACAGAATATTATAATTAATAACAGTGAAAACAAAACATCATTGATTATGCAATATATTTAGAGCAGTGAAAACATATTTTAAGTCTGAAGCACAAATAAACAAAAATAAGAAATGATTAAAAAATGTACAGAGGGCCAGTCTCAACAACCATGAAACAAAAGAAAATACAGTGTGGAAATCATAAATATAAAGCCAGAAAGTAATGAAACAGGGGATAGGAAAACATAATCAATTAACAAATCTGTCTTCTTTTTGATAAAAATAATAAAATAGCCAGTCCACTGACTAAGTTAATTAATAGACAATAAAAGTTAACTATTGAAATAAAATACACTAAAAATAAGACAACATGTGAAATCTTTGTGTAAATAAATTCAAAAACAAAAATCAAATAGTATAATATAATTTACTAAATTTGTCCAAGTAAAGAGGAAAAGCTCAAAGAGATCAATTTCTGTAGATGAAAAAGTAATATTTATTTAAAAACTACACTTCATAAAATCACCAGTCCCAGAGAGCTCTGTCTTCAAGGACCACATGGGCTCATTGTTCAATAAATTGTCCTAGAGCATAAAAAATGGAGGAAAATGCTCAAATTCTCTTCATAACACAAGGAAAACATTAACACCTAAATCTAATGAAGACAACACAAGGAAAGAAAGCCACAGAACAGTTTCATTTTTACTGCTAGAAAAGCCCATCCGTGTAAGTGGCCTCCGACTCAACTGATTCACATTTTCTGCTGTAGGCTTGCTCTGTGAATGCTGTATGTATGGAATAATTTCTACACGCTTCACCGTTTTTGACACTATTGGAGTTTTTTTTTACACTGTCTTTTCTAGTTGGTTATGAGGGTCCAAGAGCAGTGAGATTTTCTTTTTAAATTACTCTTGAATCTAGCAAACTTGAAACTGTTCCGGTATCACAGGTAAACTGCTTTTTTGTTTTGGTGGTTTTCCTGTGTAGATATTCATATAATCAGAATTCAAGATTAAACAAAATACATATGTGCTTCACCATGGACCATTTTCTCAACTGGGACTATTTTCTGTTCCCCACTGCCCCTCAAAAACATTAAGCAATATCTGGAAATATTTTGGGATCACATTTCTTTCTGGCGGTGCTACTGAGACCTAGTGGGTAGAGTCCAGAGATTAAAATGCCAATTGAATATTACCCCCACCTTAAAAGACCACCAGAGACGTGAGTCAAAGCCAATCAGCAAGGGTCGTTTATTGCAGGTTCGAACCTGGACCTCTGCGCCGCTCGTTGCCAATAACGCCGAGAGGTCCAGAGCTGGGTTGGTGCAGGATTTTTATAGACAGATACAAACAAGTTTCGGGTGGGGCTGAGCTGATTGATTGATAGTTTGAACAGGCATACTTGGCGTCAGTGGATTGGGTCAGGGGACCCCACGCGAAAGCAGACAAAGCAATCTTAACAGAAGCAGAACTGGCCGGTTAGCCCACGCATGCGAAAAAAAGCACTACCAGGATATTGGAGGCCTGGTTACTTATCAAGTAAAGACAATTGGGAGTCTCCTGGTGGAATGTTACATTCCTGCTATCAAGCATCCTTGTTAATGAGATTTAGGTTTAGAAGAAATTTAACTTTATTTACTTTTCCTTCTACCTCCGCCTCCTTCGGTGTTTTATGGAGGGGAGGGTGACATTAGGGCTATTGATAAGGTAACTTCTTTGTTGTAAATCTCAAGGACATTTGCAAACCAAGGGAGACTCCTGTCTTGCAGGATTGTGATCTCAGCAAGTTAACTATTTATCATTTTATGGCAGTCAGGGGTGCCTGAGGAATGCTACACATATGGAGGGGAGCGGGTGAAGGGGGGGTGCAAGGCGCCCGCTTTTGCTCTGTCCTCAGCCAGCCTCCTGCTCCTTCAAGATGTTACTAAAGAAAGGGCAGATCGCCCAAAAAGAGAATTATCCAGATCCAAAGAACACTGAGAAACTGTCACATTGTCCATATTTGTACAGAACGCATTGCACATCATGCATGGTAAAGTTCTTCCCCGCTCAACCCCCCAGTTTCTGTATTACAAGGGAATTGACAATTTATATTGGAAAACTCACTTGATTCAATTCTACTTTCTAAAATAAACTGTATTTTAGAGGATTGGCTTCAAGAAATTGAGATAGCAATTAATCCTTCTATTAGCTTGATAAATGCTATAGTAATTCAACTCCACCAGGTGTTGCTAAGATAGACCCCCACAAAATAGTGAATTCTATAAGCAGAAAGTAGGGTTGACAAATAAAATAAGCAAATACTTATTTAACAGTGTTTTCTTAACAGGGCGTATAATTATAAATTTCTAATGTAAATAGCATAATATAAGCTTTTGCAATTTCATTTAGAATGCACAATGATTAAAGATAGTCCTCAATTTCATACAAATATAATTCCAAACGCACTTTATTTCTTTTGAGTACTTTAAAAAGAAAATATAAGTGGTGACTAAAGCTTTGTTTTTTAATTTAACAAATCATAATGTCTTATTAGCTGTTTTTTCCTTCCCTTTTTATACATATATTATTTTATTTTTCCATAAAAGAATACATACTAAAATATCAAATGAATATTAGGATTTTAAGTTTGAAAACATTTTTTTCTTTATTAGATTAATAACCTGGACTGATCTGGTTTTAATATAAGGATTCCTCCCAAACACTATTAATTATAGCATGTCAAGTCAATTTCTACACTCTTTAGAACTTCTCATTTGTGTTAGATAAATGCATATCCATTATTAACCACTTTTAGTCTAGGAAACTAAAAAAATCTGCCAGCAGCCAATGTGAATAATTTTGAGAAGCACAAAGCTATTCAAGTCACCTTCCCTTTCTTGGGCTGGAATTAATTTCTTACTTATTAACCTGCATCTGAGAGAGTAAAATGTTTCTATTCTCCAAACACAAAAACAGGTCAATTGTTCATTGGTCATCATCTTGATCCATGGACAAGGAGCTAAAAAACGAGTATTAAATTCGTCCTGGTCAATCAGTGAAGAAGCTTCATCTCAGTGGGTTTGCCTCTGGGTCTGCCCATTGGTGAAGCCTAACAATGCAGCCTCTGGCTGGTGACCAGCTTCTGAAAGTCAATCAGGGAGATTTACACCCTGGCCACGTGCTTCCGCAGCAAAAAGTCAGCCAGTTTATAAACACTCCAAGTTCGTGAAGTCCGCGGATTATTGAATTCAGCAATGTTCCCCCAGATCCCATAAGCACAGTTCATGCTTTTTTCCAAGAGTCTGTGTTTTGCAAGCTCTGCTCTTCCTTAGGAAGCCATAAATTCAGCTTTTTGTTTGTTGGCTTCAAGTAAAGTGATGAGTCCTTCCTTTGACATTCAAGGTATAACTTTATTTATTAAATAAAACCCACAGTTTGATATATATTTGATTTTCAACAAAGCAATGTTCCTACTTTAGCCACTGAAGACAACAGTAAATGTTAATGAAAAAAGCTATCAGTAAAAGGAAATACAATACGAAATGATTTCAGATTAATACAAAAATGAAGAATAAAATAAATTAAATGTAGAATTTGCCTTAAATGACCATTACACTGTGCTGCAAATGAAAGCAGCTGGTAATTCTGTCACCGTTCCCAGCTCTTTGATAATTTCTCTATTTGCTGCAGTAATTTTATCTCATAAAATGTTTATCTTGATTGTTCACATTTTTATCACTCACATGTCTTAAACATAATCATATCTCAATAGATATTTGTTGGATAACTTCTAATTCATCAGTCTCCTCTATGCAAAGCTTTACAGGAATTATTGACTACGCCCAAACTGAATTGGCCTTTTTCTGGTTTCCAAACAGCCTAAATTCCCTGGGGGTGTCTTCCTTCCGCACAGATGGCCCCATGTGGACCCTGGGGGCTATCGACCGTGCCTTATATTCTCAAAGCCCAGATTGGCTTAACAACTTTTTTTTTTTTTTACAAAAAGAATGAAACCGATCATTAAATATATTGTAAAGCAGTTGACAAAAAAAGATGAACTACTGCCATCAGATGTGATTGTGTTTGGTAATGGTTTTGACACGCCATTGATTGGTATGTCTCTCCTACTGAATCTTATCTCTCTTCCCAGATGTGTGACAGAATATGACAGTCTCCTGCCAAACTGCCAGAGGACGCTGATGCTAGGTTGTTTTTGGCAGAAATATGCAAGCCCCTCAAACACTGACTAGCATTGTTTTAAAACACACTTTTAAATGTCTACATCAACATGTATTTAGAAGCTGAAGGTGAAGGATACACAAAGATATTCTCAGCAAAGCATCACCAAAAGACGTGAGTACCAGTACCTGTATCAGACCGTGGAAAATTATCACGAGACAAAGAGAGTCATTATACAATTATAAAAGCATCATGAAGATACAACAGCAGTGTCTTCTGAAGGAAGAAATAGTAATCCGATAATAGCGAGGGACCTCAGCACCCCCCTTTCAATAACAGAACATCCAGAGGGGAAATCAGGAAGGGAACAGCAGGCTTGATATTACGGGTCAAACAGACCTAACACAAAGCCAGCCCTAACACATTTAAGGAGAGAGAAATCATACCAAATACCTTTTCTGGTCACAGTGGGTTGAAACTAGAAGGAAAACTGGAAAACTCACAAAAGATGTGGAAATTAAACAACATGCTTAGAACAACCAATGGATCAAAGAAGAAATCAAAAAGGAAATTAGAAACAATGATACATTTATTTTCCAAGCCCTTTTTTATTTTCTTATTCTCCCCTTATCCAAAAGAGGATTATTAGATACAATAAAACTCTTTTCTTTTTATTTTTAAAGATTTTATTTATTTATTTATTTGACAGACAGAAGTCACAAGTATGCAGAGAGGCAGGCAGAGAGAGAGAGAGAGGAGGAAGCAGACTCCCCGCCGAGCAGAGAGCCCGATGTGGGGCTCGATCCCAGGACCCTGAGATCATGACCTGAGCCGAAGGCAGAGGCTTAACCCATTGAGCCACCCAGGCACCTCTAAAATTATTTTCTAATATAAAGGTTATACATGACCCACAGATACTCTTGACTTATTAAATGTAAGTTAATACATTACTATTGATGAGACCATCTACCTATTAAATTAGACTTTCATTAGGCTCATCTCGGTGGAAAGTACTGTTTTGTGTCATTTTAATCCTTCTGCGGTGCTATGACATATGCATTGCTATTTTACCATTTTACTGCTAAGTCAAGTCACAGAGGTTAAGTCATTAGTTCAAACAACAACAGGTCACAGGGGACAAAGCTCTCATTCGCGCTGCACTTTCCCAGCCCATTAACTGGCAAGCTTAGCCTATGTGGAGGGAAACCTGTTGGCTTCCCACAACGTCACTTACCACCCTGTAAAATGGTAATGATTAAACAATATTCACTGATTTGGATTATGTTGCTAAATATACTTTTTTTTTTTTTTTTTGCTACAGAAATAAAACAAGCTTTTGAAATGAAAAAAAAGTAATTTGGTTGCTTGTTAAAACAGAACCCTTTCAAAGACTCCAATTTTGTTTATGGTGACTGCTGAATATTCAAGTGGTCTGAAGGCTTTGAAAGAATCTACAAGTATCATTTATGTAAGAATATTGTTTAAACTGTAATAATATTCAAATATAATCATGTAAAAACAGTGTCATCTTATCACTTCCATTAGAGATTAAATTAACTTTCTAGATAAGCAATTTTTATAAAGCAGCTCCACATAATGGAAAATAGAAATTGTTGCAGATTCAAAAATGTGATTAAAAAGAGAATGATTTTCAGTACTTACTCAAGGGGAGAACGAGGCAGGTATATAGAAAAATAAATATTCTATTTTGATGAAGTGAAACAGTGTACATAAAAAGTTATGTGTATCTGCTTTTAATAAATTTTGAACTCATTCATTTGTTGTTTTGTTATATTTTATTTAGATTTAAGTAGATTAATAATCGATTTATTAACAATCTATTATGTTAGGTTGGTCGGTGCAATGAATGATTATGGTTCAGGCTGTAATGAACAATGTGGAACATGTTGGGGTTCAGAGCCAGCAGCCAGGAAAGAATTCTTGAGACATTCTCGGTGAAAAAGGTGGTTTTAGTAAAGCCAAGGGACAGGACCTGTTGGCAGAAGGAGCTGCACTGGGGTCGTGAAGGGTGGCTGATTATATATGTTCAAGTTGGGAGGGAGTTAGAGACAGCTGAATTCTCTTAAGTAATTTCGGAATCAAAGTTAACAGGACCCTGAGGAAGCTACTATTGTTAGGAAAAGTTCATTTATTACCATTTAGTAAAAACTCAGCCATGAGACCCTGTAGATGTCTATCAGTGGGCCATATGCTTGGGGGACGGCTGCAAATAGCCTTGTCCTCCTTACAAGGGACAAGGAGCTAATGATTCTCCTGAACAGATAATATTTAAGGAAGGACCAGTTGGGAGCGACCTGAGGAAGCTATTGTCTGCGCATTCCACACCCCTGGAGCCGGACCTCTTCACCCCAAGACTCCCTAGCTCTAGAGAGTAACACCCAGGCCTTCCTCTTCATGATAGCTGGTTCTCAGATGCCTGAGAGGGCGGGTACAGCAGACCGCCTACCTCAGCAGAAACCCACAGGCCCTGAACAAGGGCGACTCATGCTCTTTTCCTTTCCAGGTCTCCCAGATGGTCCAGGTGCATCTGTATCTTCTCTCTCTCTCTCTTTTCATATATATATATGTGAGTGTGTGTGTGTGATCAATAAAGTGCCTTCACCTCTTGCTGGCTCACCTTCGATTTCCATCCTGTGGGAAGCCAATGACCATCTTGGCTGATCACTGGGGACCCTTCCTGCATCACCTCCATTTCAAGGTGACTTTGATAAACAAGAGCCTTTCCAGGTTGCTAGTTTTTCTCTAAAAAATTATTAATACTTCAGTTAAAATTCGCGCCTGGGTGGCTCAGTGGATTAAGCCGCTGCCTCCGGCTCGGGTCGTGATCTCAGTGTCCTGGGATCGAGCCCCGCATCGGGCTCTTTGCTCAGCAGGGAGCCTGCTTCTCTCTCTCTCTCTGTCTGACTCTCTGCTTACTTGTGATCTCTCTCTCTGTCAAATAAATAAATAAAATCTTTAAAAAAAAAAAAATTCCCAAGTCTAAACATGTCACCAAGATGCATTCAAATATATTTTTATAGACCATGATTTGCCAAAGTATATCCCAACAAATCTTACTTTGCTGAGTAATCTTTAAAACAAAGCAAAAAAAAAATCCCTAAAATGTCTGGAATCATTATATTTGGAAAATGAAAAAATAGGTTTCCTCTGTTGTGGAAAATCATAAATTACTTTGGTAGCAAAGTGATGCCACGTTGTTAGAAAGCCCATAAAAGTAGACCTTCCCTCAATGACAGGAGAGGAATGTCCCCGGAATGGAGCACAGTGATGAGTCACCCTTTTTTCATTTTATAGATTCTCCATCTTTAAGACCATGATTAAAACTTCGTTATGTTTTTTTGTTTGTTTTGCTTTTCTCCTGAGAAGAAACACCTAATTCATATTTTTAAAATGTGAAATTTTCTAACAAATAAATAGGTATGAGCCTGTACATTTTATTCTATACCTTGGTTTGACCATCTGACGGAGTCTTTTATATATCAAATTATCAGGGTCGTTAATACAATTCCTGCAGGGGCTCTGGACACCTACTTCCCATTTCAGTAAAAAGTAGTCATTCTTAGTATTTGATGAACATGTCCTTGCCAATATATGTATACATGAACAATATAAAAACTTCAGTATGGCATGTATACAATTTAATCTGAAAAAGTACTGTTAGACAAAGCTTTTCTGTGTCACATTCTTCACAGGATTATCGAGTTACAGACTTTGGCTTCTGTCCAGTACATAGAATACCATAATAATAATCAGTGCAGTTACGCTTATTTTTTCCCCTAGTGTTGGTCACTGTTAAATCCAATGACACAATCGCTAATGAGGCGATTAGCCTTGTACATGGGGCTGTGGCTCTGTGTGAGCATTTCCCTAAAAAGATACAGATTTAGATATGGAACGACTTTCATTTTCTTAAACATATTTACTTTATGTTATTTTATGCTTAACCTTGATAATGTCCCACTCTTACTGTATACTTTAGTTTCTGTCTCTGTGTCTTTCTTTTTCTTTCTGTTCTGCATTAACCTAAAATCCTGTAACTTCAAATTTTAAAAGAACGAGGTTTTAAAGGAACTTGTGTAACTGTGAGCCTACATTTCTGTCCTTTCACGCAGTGGATTTAGTGTGTATCATGCCCCGGTCTGGAAACAGTGCTGAGTTACAACACGTGGGTTGCAGCGTCCTGTGTATAACAAAATACAACCCACCTCTGTCCAGTGGTCAATGGGACACATGGACAACAAATGATTGGAAGGTGGCTCGTGTGACTAGCTGTGTCCTAAGGATTTGTAATTCGTTTACGCACAGCTGAATCGTCTTGCTCTTACCCTTATTTGACTGTGCTCTCCAATGCATGTGATCTGGGACACCTGGGTGGCTCAGTCGGTTAAGCTTCTGCCTTCCGCTCAGGTCATGATCCCAGGGTGCTGGGACTGAGTCCCATATGGGCTCTTTGCTCAGCAGGGAACCTGCTTCTCCCTCTGCCTTTTGCTCCCCCCGCTTTGTGCTCTCTCTTTCTCTCTCTCTCTCATATAAATAAATCAATCAATCTAAAAAAAAATATACATGTGATCTGTATCTATACAGCACATTGTTTGCCATAGCTTGATTCATGGGGTGATAAAGACACGCTCCTATAGGAAAACTATAGGGCTTAATTTGTTATGTGTCCATCAAAATGTTGCTGACTCTTTGGCTGATGCTGTTCTTTAGAATTGAAAAATTATAGGACCATAGTCAACATTGACCTTTAAATCAGTCTGAAAATGAATGTACACAACAGTTCACCTGTTCACGGTAAGTTTGGGCATTTTTTTTTTTTTTACACGCTCTTAAAAAATAATAGTCCATTCACAGTATTTGTTTATCTGCTTTGAGCTCTTTTAACTTTGTCCATTTATTGGATTTCATCCTTTTCTACTAAATGTGGTGAAGAACATTATTATTTTCTAATCTATAGACTTCCTGCTGTGGCTGGTTCATTCTGTTCTCTGAGGCAATTTTCTCCTATTCAAATTTAGTGTATTCTACTTTTATGTGCTCTTTGTTTTAACATTTGCTGTTTCTACTGCTTTTCCTGGCTCTTTATTTGTCTGTGTACAGATTCACTACTCTATTTAGATTTTTTCCTTCCTGAGTGCATTTGTTATTTAAATACCCTTTCTCCCTGAAGGCTGCCTCTCCCTTAAGTTTTTGACAGCAGGGCTGTGCCTTTAGGTTCTGTCTACGCTCTGGACCTCAGTTTGGATTTCTCCAGAGCAATTCTGTGTCTGTGATTTCCCCCCTGGGTTACATCCTGCCTGGGTGCCGTGAGAGTTCTGCCTTCTGCTTGTTTGTTCTCAGGCTCATTGGGTTTTACTCCAAAATGTGGTTGAGCTTTCTTTTCTAAGGGAATTCATACACTTTTTTTCCCCTTCTGGAGAGCTACTGTTCCTGTGTCTGCAGAAAATCATTTCATGAAAGAGGTTTTCAAATACTTTTTCACGGCTGAGTCTGAGCCTCCAGGTTTTTCAAATTGTGGCTTTATATTATTTTATATGTTTAACAAATTTTGTTATAGAGATAATATTGAATTACATTGAAAGTCACTATAGGAATCAAGAGCAAAAGCAAATATGAGGCAAAATTATCATTGTTTTAATGATAATTATAAAAAACTAAACCTTGTTTCATATAAATGACTTAATCATTTTAATTATTCATTCAACTTTCTTTTAAAATAGAGCTTATATAATTCTTCTATTTAACATTATTTTTATTGCTGTTATTTTGTACGTAGTTAAAAAGCGAGTCATCCAGTATGCCTGGGTGGCTCAGCCAGTTAAGTGTCTGCCTCTGGCTCAGGTCGTGATCCCAGGGTTCTGGGATAGAGCTCCACATTGGGCTCCCTGCTCTGTGGGGAGTCTGCTTCTCCCTCTGCCTGCTGCTCCCCCTGCTTGAGCTCTCAATCTCTCTTTGATAAATAAATAAATAAAATCTTAAAAAACATCAAGTCATCCTATAAGCTTATAATTAAAAAGAATACTCCTTATACGCTGCCTCCCAAACTACCAGGGACTATGGTTTTATTTATGTATATTATGTGTGTGTGTATATATATATATATATATATATATATATATATGCATGTATATCTGTTATATACATGCACATATATATGTAAATTGTATAAATAGGATGCTTACAACAATATTATATATTAGCTTTCAAATTTACACTGTATCCTGACTAAAGAACATTAGGATTTAGATCTTATACATAAATCTTCGTTACAGATGTTCCTTTCTCTTAAGCTAATTATGTAATATATAATTCTTTCGCCCTCTTCTCTCTCTCTCTGTATAGAGAAATAGCTGGGTAACAGATAGATAGATAATAGAAATACAGTTATCTAACTTATTATTAAATGTTTGTATGATTAGAATGATACAAACAACATTTTCATTGCAGACCATTTGTATTTCTTTTACTGTATACTTTTTGGTGTTTTTTTTTTTCATTTCATCATTGCCTTATATTTATTTATTTAATTTCACAAAAGACTTTCACAGCAACCAAACTCTCTAACTCTAAAGTCTAAACCTTAGCCACTTTCAGATGTACTATATGGCATGTCAACTATAGGCATCACGTTGTCCAGTATATTCCCAGTACTTATTACCTGATACCTGGAATTTTGTACCTTTGACCACTTTCCCCTAATTCCCCATCCTCCATCCATGCCTTTGCCAGCCACATGTCTGATTTCTTTTTCCATGAAATTGGTTTTTTTTTAAATTCTACATATAAGTGAGATCATATAATATATGTCTTTCCCTGTCTGATTACTTCACTTAGCATAATGCCCTCAAGGTCTATCCATATTGTCACAAATGGTAGAATTTTCTTCTTTTTTATGATTAAGTAGCATTTCATAGTGTATTAATGGTAGTGTTCCTAACAGCCGTGAATTGACATCCCCTTGTGGTTTTGGCTTGCACTGCCTAGTGATTGATGATGTTAACTACTTTTTCATATATCGGTTGGCCATTTGGGTATCTTTTTTGTAAATACATTTGTTTAGGCTCTTCATCTATTAGAATGGCTAAAAGCTAAAACACAACTCTAAGTGCTGGTGAGGGTATGGAGCAACAGGAGCAATTATATTCATTGCTGCTGAGAGTGCAAAATGACACCCACATCACACTTTGCCACTTTGGATGACGGGCAGTTTCCTGTCAAGCTAAATCTCTGGTTTCTTACAGTCCTGCACTCATTTCCCTAGATATTTACCCAAATGAGTGGAACACATATCCACACAAAAACCTCCCCATGAAAGTTCACAGCAGCTTTACTCATAGTGGTCAAAATTTAGAAGCAACCAAGGTGTTCTTTAATAAGTGAGTGGATTAAAAAATGAAATGAGCTGTCAAGCCATGCAAAGATTGCAGAAGAACCTTAAATGTATGTTGCTATATTGCTTTGTAGGGCTGGCATAACAAAATACCAGAGACTGGATAGTTCAAACAACAGACATTTATTTTCTCGCCATACTGAAGGCTGGATGTCCAGTCGAGTCAGCAGGTCTGGTGTCTCCTAAGGCTGCTCTGCTTGGCTCTCCGTGGCTGCTTCTCCTTGAATCCTAACCTTTCCTCTCAGCTTGCACACCTCTGGTGTCTTTTCTCTTCTAAAAGGACACACATGGAAGGCTCAGTCAAATGAGCGTCTGACTCTTGATTTTGACTCAGGTCAGGAGGTTATGGTCCTGAGACAGAGCTGTGTCGGGCTCCACGCTCAGCAAGGAGTCTGCTTGAGATTCTCTCTCTCTCTCCCCCTCTGCCTCTCCTCCTGCTCACACACTCTCTCTTTCTAAATAAATAAATCTTAAATGTATTTGGGGGGATATCCTTCAATCCATACCACTGCTAAGTGAAAGAAGACAGTCTAAAAAAAGCTATATACGGTTTGATTCCAACCATATGATATTTTGGAAAAGGCAACACTAGAGATGTGGTAAACAGATCAGTGGTTGTGGATTCAGGCAGATGGGGTAGGATGAAAATGTGGAGCACAAAGCATTTTTGAAGCAAAGCAGTGATTTCTTATGATGCTACGTTGGTGGACACTTGGCATTATCCTTTCAAAACCTTTGTTGAAACCCACAGAACTGTACAACACAAAGTGTGAAATGGAAAGTAAACTATGGACATAAATGAATAATGCATAAATATTTGTTCATCAATTTTTATAGATGTACTGCATTAATGCAAGGTGTTAATAACAAAGATATTGTGTGGGGGTAGAATTGTGTGTGTACATTCTGACCAGTATTTCTGTAGCCTAAACCTGCTCTGAAAAATTAAGTCTATTAATTAAAAGGAATTCATTGTTGCACACTAGAGTTTTATGTGAGAGATGCAAGAATGTTTACTAAAAATAGTTTAAAGACGAAAAAATACCATCATACCATCATTATTGACTCACTTTACATGTAAAGAAATGAAAAAAATAAATATTAACTCATATTCAAGTTTTAATTTGAAAACAGGAGAGATTCTTCATCCAATCCCCATTCTCCGTGTGCCTCCCTCAGCAAATGCCATCCATCTTGGCGAATATTTCATATTATTTTTCTTTAATCCATGAGCAAACATCATCTGCCCACACCAATTATCTATATCCACCAGCATAGCTGAGGCAATAATCAATGTCATTAGAGATTTTAGAGTTTTCAAATAAAAACGGGATTTCACTAGAAAATTGTGTTTGGAAAAAAAAATTGTCCACATAGAAAATGCAAGCAAACACAAAAATTATAGGAAATAACAGAATTGACTAAGTACATATTAATCAATAGTATTATTGGATAACAAGGAGAAAAATACAGAAGAAAAATGTCACAGTAGACACTGGGAAAAGAATTTACCACAGAAAAGATCTTGAGTATTCTCATCACAAAATTAATTAATTAATAAAAAGGGCACTATGTGAGGTGACAGGTGCTTTAATTAACCTGATTATAGTAAATATATCACAATGTATACATATATCAAAACACTACATTGTATATTTTAAATATACACAATTTTTAAATTTGTCAATTATACATCAGTGAAGCTGTAAACAAAAAAACAAACAAACAAAAAAACCCAAAACCAGAAACATGCATTTGAAAATACCTTAATGCCATCTGTTGTGTGGCATTTGGGAAGAGACTGACCACCATCCAGGACAGAGCTCATTTGACTGGGAAGGCAGAAGCAAGACTGGTTATCTTTCTAGTAATTTAATGAGGTAGACTTGATGCCCCTAAGTGTGTTTGAGTGTGTCTGTATGTGGGAATTCTTGTGTTACATATGTGATGTTTTAAAAAAGAATGCATCAGTAGTATCAGGATGTAAGTTTAATACAATTTTAAAATAATTTGAATGGATTATTTTCAGTTTAAAAGTGATTTCTCTATATAGAGAATCTGGTATGATATGCTGTGCATAGTACAAGAGTAAGTAACCAAAATGTAATCATATTAATCTGATAAATATTTGTGAATATTTATCTTTATTTAGTTCCTCTTTACATTAGGTTAAATAACTGATGTTATGATAGGTACACAAAGAAAATTAATTTAGTGGCCTTCTAGCTATAGTTTTTCATTAGGGTGAATATACAAAATAATGTTTCATCTTGCAAAGCTTTGTGTGTTCTTGAATAGAGAACTGAAAAGCTTTATCCAACTTAAAAGGGATTTGAGATATGTTTTTAAGAGAGTAGCCTTATTATTTCCTTCTCAGTTTATTCTACACAGAATAAATTTTGCAAAGTCTACAATTACTCCAACATCGTAGGCTTATGGGGATAAATGCAAACAAATCAAAGTTTACTATTTCTCCACCTTCAAGTGTCCCTGGACTTTTTCATAACAGAGAGTTTCAAGATGACGTCTCTTCATTTCATATACTCTAGGGAAAATAAGAATGCATCTACTTTAGCCCATTGTTCATTAATCTCTCTACATCTATTCACCAAAATCTTGCACAGAGTGGAATTGATGTATTTCTCTATCTTTTCTTTTATTATTCCTTGCCTTCCAAAGAAACTGCTGTAACAAACACTTAATGTACCTGGAGAACGTTACAATGTGTCAAATCATTAGCTTGCCATTGTCTTATTTTTACTAAGCTGAAATCTAAAAAGGAAAGAAAGCACATTATATTACCATGTAATTTAACATGACAAAGTAAAACAATCAGAAAGTGGTCGTGGAAACACTGATTGACCTTTAAATATAGTTCTCAGGCTCTGTTTCTATCCATAAGACTCAGACTGACAGGATACATCCTGAAACACTCTAGTCACTTAAGATGCTGGAGTTAAGATACAATAAATATCATTTTGAGAAAGGGTAAATAGAACATTCAATGTGGTGAAAGATGCAATCATGAGTTATAGTGCGATTATCTCCATCTTTACTGTTCAGCCAATATGCACTTCACCTCTAGTCCTTGGTGGCAGAGCTAAATCCTTCATATCAAAACATTACTTGGAACGCCCGGGTGGCTCAGTTGTTAAGCGTCTGTCTTCAGCTCAGGTCATGATCCTGGGGTCCTGGGATCCAGCACCACATCAGGCTCTCTGCTCAATGGGGAGCCTGCTTCTCCCTTTCCCACTCCCCCTGCTTATGTTCCCTCTCTCTCTGTCTCTCTCTCTCTGTCAAATAAATAAATAAAATCTTTAAAAAAAAATCACTTGACATTAGAATGTATTTATTAAGAGTTATTTCGATCATTTTTCATTAATTCATCTCTTTTCTATATTAATTAAAATGCTGTCAGGTGACTGTACTTTTCATTGATTGAGACATATGAAGAACTCCATGTTTTGGATACACTATGGTATTTAGTCCGAGAGAGGACTCTGTAGGTCAGGGTATCAGGTACAAGTGGTCTTTCTCTATTTACCTGGACGGCATTACATTCATTTAGAAGGCAATTCTCGTTTTTAAAGATAGGCTTCCCGTAAAAGTCTTAGTATAATGAAAGATTAGACTATTTTCTCATGAGAGTGTAACAAAATGTAGTTTCACATTGAATTTTAAGATAATTAAGTCTGTGGATTGTATGTTAAATCAATCAGTGAAACATTGCGGGATCTCAGGTGTATTTCATGAAGAACTTTGAGCCCAACAAGCTACAAAGTACTGTAGTCAGTAATATTGCCCCTAAAGAATCCTGAGGAGTGTTATACCACAGGGGTGTAAATGCATAAACCAGAGCCTGTCATATATTCGACTAAAGAAGAAGTTCTAAGTCTTTCTGAATTTACTGCAACTCCTGTCACATGGCAGCATCATTCACTTTTTGTGAATCTCTCACATCTCTGACTCCTGTCTTTGATATTATTTATTTTGATCCTGCCTTTTGTCTTCCGGCGTGCATCCCTATTCTCTGTCAGGATGGCTTCCTTCTGTTCTGATCTGTCAAGAGAGTGGGAAATGATATTTTAGAGCAATGCACTGAGGGAATGTATAATTCATCTGGAAAGTCTTCATGTTGAAAGAGTACTTTAAGAATCGTATTAAATGATTTACTTAAGCAAATAAAACTTGAGCCAATATCAAATGCCCTGTAAGATAAAGTGAATGATTGTGACTATGGGACAAATGAGGTACATTTATATACAATTATAAAAATTATAATTAGAGATAAATTCACTAATTTTTAATACTGTCTCTTACATTTCCATTTTGACAATAAAATACAGTAAAAACAGCCTGATATTTCTAGGAAGATACAACCAATTTAAATAAAGAATAAAACTATTTTCTCCTGAATTCCTGTATCTTTCAGTTTCCTCCCCCATTCTCTTCCTCCTTTCTTCCTTTCCTTCTTTTTTTAATCTAAAAATTATGAGTGCTTACTTTATGCCAGATACTGTTCTAAATACATAAGTAGACAATGAAGTAACCACAATGACAATAACAATAATAACAGTAATAAGAGATCTCTGCCCTTGTGGAGCTTATCTTCTGGTTGGGGCAGGGGAGAGGAAGAAAAATCTATAATAAATGTTTAAGTGGCATAGTTGTACTAAAAGATGATATGTGTTCATGAAGAAAAGCAAAGCCAGGCAAGACTATTCCGCATGACTATCAGTGTGGGTTCAGGCATGACTGTGTGTTAGCTGATTAGGTGGGCAGGACAAGCTTCCTGAGAAAGTGAGATTTATGGAAATACAAAGGGAAGATCAGCAAATCCTCCAAATAATACCTGGGGGAGATAGTATACGTTAAGGTTGACCTACATGCTGGACGCTGGGAGTGTGTGAAAGAGAACCACACTCTTCATTTGATGGTAAATGCTTCTTCCCCTCATGTTAATCACAGCATTATTGGGTGGCAATAGCATACCGTGGTGTATTGTATGGATGGAGGTTCCTGCGATGTGTCCTGCATAAAGGAACACCTGGTCTGCAGGTAGGCAGGCAAGCTAAAGCATGTTGTTTGTGAGACTTGTGCAGCCTAGGTGATCTCAGGAGCCTGGTTAGTTAATATTAGCTGGCCTCCAGGTCAGAAAGGGCCCTTCCGGTCTGGACCACCAAGAGCGGTAAATCCTGCCTTCCAATCTCAACTTCCATCTTCTCTGGCTCCAGGCTGGTCTAGACCCCCACCAAAATGGAATCTAGGAAGGCAAACACACCTAGCCCAGGCTCCTTGAAGATGTCAAGACATCTATGATAACATAGAAATGCAACTCGCTCCAAACTGCATGGAGACCTACAATTGTTTAACCTCAGACCCCTTCATCTGCCCAACAAATATAGCCGTTAAAGAGATGGTCACTTGGAAGTCTCACCTGAAGGGAGGATGCTCCACGTAGGCTCTCAGTCGGGACTCTAGACTGGCTGTCTCCTCGGGGGCGTAGGGGGTCTTCCCCAGCTGGTGATGCTGGATGTTGTAAGCATCCGACCTGGTGTACTTCTCTCTTATTCTCCTTTAATGCTTACCGTTGCCCTCATCCATGCACGAATTTCCCTTTATTTCTTTCTGTTTCTGTTAGATTTCCATAACATCAATAAAGGGGTTTTTGTTCCCTTTGAAATCCCAGAACAAGTGGCAAGAATGTGAACTTCAGAGTCAGTGAGTTTTGCGTTCACACAGGTTTTTTCCAACTGACCAGCTAGAAAATGTAGACAATTGTTCGATCTGTGTGAACCTCAGTTTCCTTATGTAGATCATCAGGACACCCAATTTCTTGGGCTTTTAGGACAATTAAATGCCACAATGTATCTACCAAAACCCTCAGCATTGCAGTGGCAAAATCCATCATGTTAGTTTATTTATTTATTTATTTTCTTAAAAGATTTTATTTATTTATTTGACAGACAGATATCACAAGTAGGCAGAGAGGTGGGCAGAGAGAGAGAGGGAGAAGCAGGCTCCCTGCTGAGCAGAGACCTCGATGTGGGACTCGATCTCAGGATCCTGGGATCATGACCTGAGCCAAAGGCAGAGGCTTAACTCACTGAGCCACCCACGTGCCCCCAAATCCATCATGTTAATTTAAACATATGTGATGCTAACCTGTGCTAGCGGGAATTGGAATGGATGGAGTTAACTCTTTGCTATTATTCTTTTTTTTTTTTTTTAAAGATTTTATTTATTTATTTGACAGAGAGCGATCACAAGTAGGCAGAGAGGCAGGCAGAGAGAGAGGAGGAAGCAGGCTCCCCGCTGAGCAGAGAGCCTGATGCGGGACTCGATCCCAGGACCCTGAGATCATGACCTGAGCCGAAGGCAGCGGCTTAACCCACTGAGCCACCCAGGCGCCCGTCTTTGCTATTTTTCTATGTGGTATTGACTATTCAAAAACTGATACATACTGTATCCTCCTGACAACACATGGATATGTTCTTGGTGTTCCCAGGATGGTGTGTGTGATCACTACTGTGATATAATCACTTAAATCAGTTTATTTAATGCATTTTAAAAATGTATTCCCCAAATTAATAGTTTACCAGAATATTTTCTGGGTCACCTATTTTCCTCCTCAAAGCTCCAGAGAAATGGAGAACAACAGGCTAGAAACAATTTACTTGTTTCTCATCTGCCAAAGAATGGTTCAGGTAGACTGTAGAGGTGCTTAGACTCCCATAGGCTTTGCACCCCCAGGGCCAAAGATTCACCCCGAGATGATTGGCTGCTGGTTCTTCTTCCTCAGAAGCAGAACTCATCTTGACTGCACTGGTCTTAATCTTATTGTTATGCCTGTTGGTTGGACCCCACTGCCATTAAAAAAGCATCATCTCCAATTATTGTTTCATAAATAGATGCACCAAATGCATACAATGACACAAATCAATGTCCAGCTAGCCAAAAACATCAATTAATTCTGGGATAGCATTGACAAGGCTAATTAGTCAATTTTCAAGGAATCCTTTTCAAATTTATGGAGGAAAATAATAACTGAATCCATCTCCTTAATTTTGATTTTTAAAATTTTTTTTCAGTTTTTCGTTTTTAATTTTGAACTAATAAATATTTCACCTCTTTATTACTGTCTCCGGAGGCTTTCTGACCATTCAGCTCTGCCAGTGTTTCTTCTTTAGTGCAATTCTTTGCATTAAATTTTACTCAATTTTGTCTTAATTAGTTCTTTTTCTCATTCATTCTTTCTTACCAGTTCCTTTGCTAAAGGTGCTAAAGTAATTTAATGAGGAAACGTTATGCATTTCAACAAGCTGCTTGGGAACTACTGAATATCAAGATGGAAAAAAAATGAACTTCAAAGGTCAGTTCATGCCATAGATGAAAATTAAGTTGAAATGGACCGCAGACCTAAGCATCCAAGCTAAAATATGAAACTCCCAAAGAAAATCCAGGAGAAAATCCTCAGGACATTTTGGCCAGCAAAATTTCTTCAATAAAAGACAACATGAGGTGATAAAATGGATAAATAAATCAATAGGCTATCTTCTCTTTAAAGACACCATTTGGAAAATAAAAATTAAAATGACACAAATTGGATTGTTATTTTTAGATTATATAAACCTGATGAGGACTTGTACACAGAATATATTAAAGAATTTTTAAAGTCCTTAATAATACAAACAAAAAAGCAAAAATGGACAAAGTATTTGATTAAGCACTTTACTAAAGAACTTTCATGAATGGCCAATAAGCATGTACACAAGCATTCCACCTCATGTGTCACCAGAGAAAAGTAAATTAAAACTAGTGTTGTGTGCCAATACATATCATGGCTACAGTTAAAGACTGATAATATCTAGTGTTGGCAGGTATCTGGAGCAAGTAATTATACCTGGCTAGTGGAAATGGAAAATATTTCAACTTTGGAAAATAATTTGGTAATTTTTGTGAATTTAAACATGTGTTTTCCACATTACTCTGCAATTTGTGCAAAAGAAAAGAAAATGTAATTCCATACAAATTCTTTTCCATGAAAAAATTCTTTTACATGAATTTTCACAGCAGCTTTATTTCTAAAGGCCAAAATTTAGAAACAACTCACATGTCCATTAATGGATAAATGCATAAACAAATTTGGCTATATCTGTAAAATGGGATACTAGCAATCCAGAAAAAGAAATGAATTACTGTTGCTCAAAATGATAGGGCAGATCTCAAAAATGTTGCTGAGCAAAAGAAACCAGACAAAATGGTATGTAATTCTATATAATTTCTCCTTCCCTACAAGAGCATACCCATCCCAGAGAGGGATTCCAGCTTTGTACTGGATCCCAGCATGAGAAGGCATATGGACAAGAGCTATGCAGAACGAGGCAGACCCATAGCCATAGAAAAATCATAGCAGCTACTACAGATCTTCCTCAACTTATGATGGGGTTACATTCAAATAAAACAATTGTCAGTGAAAATACCATTAAATTTAAGATGCTTTTAACACAGCTAACCTCCTGTACATCACAGCTTAGCCTAAGTCTACCTTAAACAAACTCAGAACACTTTCATTAACTTATAGTTTGGCAAAATCATTCGACACAAGGCTTATTTTACAATAAAGTATTGACTATCTCATGGAATTCATTGAATCCTGGACTGAAAGTGAAAAACAGAACAGTTGTGTGGGCACAGAAGGTCATGACTATCTACTATCGACCTAGGTCGACCTAGGTTGACACCTAGGTCGTGGGCACTATCAGCTGTTGACTCTTGTTACTGTGTGAGTGACTGGGAGCTGCCTTCCTGTTGAAGGGCATCTTGGTTCTTTCCACAATTTGGCAACTGTGGTCATTGCTGCTATGAACATTGGGGTACAGATGACCCTTCTTTTCACTACATCTGTATCTTTGGGGTAAAGACCCAGTAGTGCAATTGCAGGGTCATAGGTCTATTTTTAATTTCGTAAGGAATCTCCACACTGTTTTCCAAAGGGCTACACCAACTTGCATTCCCACCAACACTATAAGAGGGTTCCCCTTTCTCCACATCCTCTCCAACACTTTTTGTTTATTGTCTTGATTTTGGCCATTCTAACTGGTGTAACGTGTTATCTCAATGTGGTTCTGATTTGAATCTTCCTGATGGCTAATGATGATGAACATTTTTTCATGTGTCTGCTAGCCCCTTGTATGCCTTCTTTGGAGAAGTGTCTGTTCATGTCTTCTACCCATTTTTTGACGCAATTTTCTGTTTTGTGTCTGTTGAGTTTGAGGAGTTTATTATAGATCTTGGATATCAGCCCTCTGTCTGTAGTGTCATTTGCAAATATCTTCTCCCATTCCATGGATTGCCTCTGTTTTATTGACGGTTTCCTTTGCTGTGCAGGAACTTTTGATCTTGATGAAGTCCCAAAAGTTCATTTTCGCTTTTGTTTTCTTTGCCTTTGGGGACATGTCTTGAAAGAAGTTGCTGTGGCCAATGTCCAAGACATTACTGCCTATGTTCTCCTGTATGATTTTGATAGATTCCTGCCTCAAGTTGAGGTCTTTTATCCATTTCAAGTTTATCTTTGTGTATGGTGTAAGGGAATGGTTGAGTTTCATTCTTCTATACATAGCGTCCAATTTTCCCAGCACCATTTATTGAAGAGACTGTCTTTTTTCCACTGTATATTTTTTCCCTGCTTTGTCAAAGATTATTTGACCATAGAGTTGAGGGTCCATATCTGGACTCTCTACTCTGTTCCACTGGTCAATGTGTCTGTTTTTATGCCAGTACCATGCTGTCTTGGTGATCACAGCTTTGTAGTAAAGCTTGAAATCAGGCAACATGATGCCCCCAGTTTTGTTTTTTCATTTTTCAACATTTCCTTAGCAATTCAGGGTCTCTTCTGGTTCCATACAAATTTTAGGATTGTTTGTTCCAGGCCTTTAAAAAATGCTGGTGGAATTTTGATCAGGTTTGCATTGAAAATGTAGATTGCTCTAGGCAGTATGGACATTTTAGCAATGTTCATTCTTCCAATCCATGAGCATGGAATGCTCTTCCATGTTTTTGTGTCTTCTTCAATTTCTTTCATGAGTGTTCTGTAGTTCCTCATGTACTGATCCTTTACCTCTTTGGTTAGGTTTATTCCCAGTATCTTATGGTTTTTGGTGCTATAGTAAATTGAATCAATTCTTTAATTTCCCTTTCTGTGTTTTCATTGTTAGTGTATAAGAAAGCAACTGATTTCTGTACATTGATTTTGTATCCTGTCACATTACTGAATTGCTATATGAGTTCTAGTAGTTTGGGGGTGAAGTCTTTGGGTTTTCCATGTAAAGTATCATGTCATCTGCAAAGAGAAAGTTTGACTTCTTCTTTGCCAATTTGAATATATTTTATTTCTTTTTGTTGTCTGCTTGCTGTTTCTAGGACTTCTAGTACTATGTTGAAGAAGAGTGGTGAGACTGGACATGCTTTCGTGTTCCTGATCTCAAAGGGAAGGCTGCCAGCTTTTCCCCATAAGGATGATATTCACTGTGGGTTTTTCATAGATAGATTTTATGAAGTTGAATAATGTTCCCTCTATCCCTATACTTTGAAGCGTTTTAATCAGGGATGGATGCTGTATCTTGTCAAATTTTTTTTTTTTTTTGCATCAGTTGAGAGGACCATGTGGTTCTTCTCTTTACTCATTGATTTGTTCTATCACGTTGATTGATCGGTGAATGTTGAACCACCCTCGCATCACATGGATAAATACCACCTGGGCATGGTAGATAATCTTTTTAACGTACTGTTGGATCCTATTAGTGTCGCAGCTGGCGCGACAAATCGACCAGGAACGTGTGGGTAAGAGGATGGTTAAAAGAAATTAAGAGACGAAGAGATGGGGGCAGGAGGAGCACTGAGGAGGATGTCGAACAGTGCCGATTTTATTCCACATCTTTCAAGCATTTATAAGGCAGACCACAATAGAAGGAGTAATACATCAGTATCTAGTCAGATAACCGCAAGTTCCTATAACAAGCTTACATTTACTACAAACAAATCTCCTGATGCCTGGTAGTCATAGCTAATGCCATTAGCTACTATTGATGCAAGACAATCAACCAGGGAGTGGGTTATGGGAGGTACAGGAACAACAAGGACCAACTAAGGATTCATGACCCTGACCACATTGTTCCCTTCTGTAGGGAGAGCATGTGGGAAGTCACGTAGGCGAGCGCACGACACAAAGCATAGACCCTTTCTCAGTGTTACTCAACTTTGCCGTCCTTAACCCCTTGTCAAGGCGTCTGGACTTTAAAGGAGACAAAAGTCAGGGCCTGGTTTGATCTTCAACTCCAACTGTGCCGTGGCCTCCAACATATTAGCTAGGATCTTTTGAGAATCTTGGGATCCATATTCATCAGGGATATTGGTCTGAAATTGTCCTTTTTGAGGGAGTCTTTGCCTGGTTTGGGGATCAGGGTAACTGATAAGAGGGTAACAGACTCTTTTAAAAAAAAAAAGAGTCTGAAAGTTTTCCTTCTGTTTATTTTTTGAAACAGCTTTAGGAGAACAGGTATTCTTTTTTTTAAAGGTTTTATTTATTTATTTGACAGACAGAGATCACAAGCAGGCAGAGAGGCAGGCAGAGAGAGAGGAGGAAGCAGGCTCCCTGCTGAGCAGAGAGCCCGATGCGGGGCTTGATCCCAGGACCCTGGGACCATGACCTGAGCCAAAGGCAGAGGTTTTAACCCACTGAGCCACCCAGGCACTCCAGGAGAACAGGTATTAATTGTTCTTTGAATGTTTGGTAGAATTCCCCAGGGAATCCGTCAGGTCCTGGGCCCTTGTTTTTTGGGAGGTTTTTCATCACTGCTTCAATTTTTGTTACTAGATATTGGTCTATTCAGGTTATCAATTTCTTCCTGATTTAGTTTTGGAAATTTATAGGTTTCCAGGAATGCATCCATTTTGTCTAGGTTGCTTAATTTACTGGCATATAAAACTGTTGATAATAATTTCTGATGATTGTTTCTATTTCCTTGGTGTTAGTCGTGATCTCCCCCCACCTTTTTTCCAATAATTTATTTATTTATTTGACAGAGATCACAAGTAGGCAGAGAGGCAGGCAGAGAGAGAGGGGGAAAGAGGTTCCCTACTGAGCAGAGGGCCTGATGTGGGGCTCAATGCCAGGACCCTGGAATCATGAAGGCAGAGGCTTGAACCCACTGAGCCACCCAGGTGCCCAGTGATCTCCCCCTTTTCATTCATAATTTTATAAATTTGGGTCCTCTCTCTTTCCTTTTGAATTAGTTTGGACAGTGGTTTATCAATGTCACTGATTGTTTCAAATAACCAGCTTCTAGTTTTATTGATGTGTTCTACTGTATCTCTAGTTTCTATATCATTGATATCTGCTCTAATTTTGATTACTTCCCTTCTTGTGTGTGGAGTTGGCTTAATTTTTTGTTGATTCTCCAGTTCTTTAATGTATAAACAGAGCTGGTGTATTCTGCATTTTTCAATTTTTTTGAGGGAGGCTTCAATGGCTATGTATGTCCCCCTTAGGACCACCTTTGCCGTATCCCATAGGTTTTATACCAATGTGTCTTCATTGTCATTGGTTTCCATGAATTGTTTAGGTTCTACTTTGATTTCCTGGTTGATCCAAACATTCTTAAGCAGGCTGGTCTTTAGCTTCCAAGTGTTTGTATTCCTCCCAAACTTTTTCTGTGGTTGAGTTCCAGTTTCAAAGCATTGTGGTCTGAGAATATGCAGGAAATAACCTCAGTCTTTTGGTATCAGTTGAGCCCTGATTTGTGACCAAGGATGTGGTCTCTTCTGGAGAAAGTTCCATGTGCACTAGCAAAGAACGAATAGTCTATTGTTTTAGGGTGGAATGTTCTGTGTATATCTATGAGGTCCACATGGTCCAATGTGTCATTCAGTGTTCTTGTTTCTTTATTGATTTTCTGCTTGGATGATCTGTCTTTTATTGAGAGTGGGGTGTTCAGATCCCCTACTATTATTTATTGTTTTATTATAATTATTTTTTTAAAGATCATAAAACCAAAATTTAGTTAATTCATGGCCTTCCTCCTTCAGTAGGGAATAAATACCTTGAGGACTAGTGTGCTTTAGTAAACTTTATATTTTTACTGAATATCACATAGGATGTGTATTGCATGTGCTAGCTGAATAAATAAGTCAGATTTATGCAATAGTAATGAAAGCCAGAAGCCAAAATATTTGGCATGGTGTTGGCAAGAGATGATTGTGGAAGAAATGTTGGAGTTTGTAAGGACTAACTGCAAAGTCTTTTTCCAGCAATTGATCCCAAAGCACAGTGCTGAAGGTTATAAATATTTTCAATGCAGTACACGGAGATAAGCATGAAGCTCTGGGTAGATGAGATATTGTTTTCTCTCTGTCTCAGAATTAATATATCCTTCTCTTCTATTCTGTACTTCATTCTCCACACCCATTCTCCATTTGTGTGCCACCATAGAGAAAAATTGTCCTTTATCTGATACTTTTGGTTTTAACCAATATTTGATAATCTTTGCTTAGCTATCTAAATGCATCTATGGAGAATTCTCATTCAGAATATCATGCTTTGCTCTAAAATAAATTTAATTTAAAGGTCTATGTGGATTCTCTTCACTCTTGAATTTTTTAAATATTTGGCAACTATATATATGTGTGTGTGTGTATATATATATATATATATATAGTCTAAAACCAAGTTTATGATGGGCGCCTGGGTGGCTCAGTGGGTTAAGCCGCTGCCTTCGGCTCAGGTCATGATCTCAGGGTCTTGGGATCGAGTCCCGCATCGGGCTCTCTGCTCAGCAGGGAGCCTGCTTCCTCCTCTCTCTCTCTCTCTGCCTGCCTCTCTGCCTACTCGTGATCTCTGTCTGTCAAATAAATAAATAAAATCTTTAAAAAAAATAAAAAAAATAAAACCAAGTTTATGATAGTATTTGTTAGATGACTATTTACATTAATTTTTTTCAATTTTTTCATTGGTTCTCAAAATCTTAAAAACTAGAGCTTAGTGAAAGTGGAAGTATAACTACAAGAAGTCTTGAGTTATATTTTTTATAACAATTTTATAAATAATGACCTACTCTCAATACATACATGTACACACACACATACACATACACATGCACATATATATGCACGCATGTGAAACATTCACTTAAAATCTTTTTATTGTGGATAGGTCTGTGAACAAAGGTCTACATTTTTGTGTTCCTTCTATCTTTGTCTGGCATTTCAAATCATATTTGTTAACCATGATTCATTTATGATGTGTACTTTCTCTTTTTTAAAGTTTTTTTTTCTTTTTTAAAGTTTTTATTTAAATTTCAGGTAGTTAACATATAGTGTAATAGTAATTTCAGGTATACAATTTGGTGATTCAACTATGACAGCATACTTTCATATGCATTCATATTCATATTAAAACTTTTCCCTTCCATAGGTTGCCTGGTGAAAATGCAAATTTTTTTTTTGCAATTATGAATTCCAACCAAAACTCCTTTATTTAGGTATCAATTTTTCAATAATCAATTATTAAGATTCAACTATTCATATGGCCTCAGCTAAATAGATTAGTCCTATTTCATGCACACATAAATAATATTACAATAAATTGCATAAATTTCTGAGGAAATTTTGATATAATAAAAGCCATCATTAAATCAAATTCCACCTCCTACATGGTATTAAAAACAAAGTAGTTTTGTGCCCTAAAGTTCCTCTTGAGTGTGAGTTCCTCAAGATAGGAAATTTATCTCACTTACCCCTTTTTCTCCAGTACCAAATTATTTGCTTTCTATAACAAGGGATAAGTACATGACTTTTAATTAGTTGCAGCTTAGAGAATTATTAGAATGTTATGAAAAAGAGCTTAAGGAATTGGAAAAAAAAAAAGACATTATCACCTAAGAAAGGCTATTTAGCTATTTAAGCTTCATGTTTCTCCTTTATAAAGGATAAGAATATTATTAAATGCTCGACCAATCTCTTAAGGGTGTTATAGGGAATAAATTACCTAGCAGATATTGGTAGTTTCTTATTTGCTATGTAATACACAAGTCTGGGGTATAATTAGTATCATTTTATCTGCCCAAAAGCATTCCTAGCCCACAGCAGTAGAAAAATAAGAGTGGTTCTCATTTTCTCTACAGGGAGGTTGCAAAGAAATTACTTATAATTTGAATTCATAGATATAGAGACAGAAGATTGGAAACATTTCATTACATTTGTTTCTGGTTTCCTTCACCTTTGTAGAATTTGTATTATAATTTTATCAAAAAAAATAAAAGATTACTTACTCTGATTTCATTTTCAATTTGGGTTGTATCAAATATACTCTTTTATGAAACTAATTATTACTTTGAAATATTTAAATTGGTATTAATGTTAATACAAAGGTTGATTAAATCTTTAAAATATTAAAAAATACATATCATCTACCTAAACTGTCATGAGTAAAATAACTTTTATGCTGCTTTGCTTAGAAAATTGTTTTTTAAGTTCACTTCATAATGAGACCACTGAAATCATATTACATGTAGAGTGATAAGTTACTTGAAAGAAAGTGCATTCTTTTATTTAATTTTAAAGAATAACTTATTAATGCCACCATAATCTTTACACTTACAAATATTTCTATTACATTTAGAATAAAATTATCTATCTCAAATAATAAATGTGATATTTTAGCTTATTGCATAATATTTCAAAAAACAATGAGCTTGATTTAAAAAAATTTTTTTCAGATGATATGGTATACATAACTAATTTGAATGTTGGTAGCAGAAAGATGCAGTAAATTTTGTTAAAATGTGAAAATAATGCAAGAAAAGCAATTTAGTAATTAGTTAGGAAGAACAGAATATATATAAATCATATGGTCAACTACCATAGAGAAAAAAAATTTTCCACAACCCAGTATTTATTAAAGATATAATGAAAACAATTATTTTCATAGAGGGTTGTTTAAAGATTTTATAAAATGTTCAAGGAATGGAAAGTAAGTATATATATATATATATATAAAATATAATTATATAAATATAATATAATATATATTATATAATATAATTATATGTATAATTATATAAGTATAATAAGTATAATATATATAAGTATAAGTATAATAATATATATAATAATATACTGCAATTCAGGAGAAACATCTAGTTGCTCTATAAATTTTGGACTCATCTGTAATTAGATGATATTTAAAATTATGAGAAGATTTTTTTTTTTAGATCTGATGAGATTGAAAAGATGAAGGGAAGATGGCAAAGTAGACTCACAAGTCTAGTTAGTTATTTTGGAAGAAAACCAGAGAGCTGTAGGCTCTCTCCTTAGTGAAACACTGGTTTAGTTAAGGAAAAAGCCTTAAATGATGCTTAAATGATGTTGACAACTCGTGTAACTGAGAAATAAATTAATGTTAAGTTGGAGGATAGTATGTAAGACATTACATAATTTATTTGGAAAATCAAAATTAAATGAACACAAAATTGAAAAATACAAATTTAACAGGTTATGATAGAAAGAAATAGAAACCAGAACTGATTAATAAGAATAAAATATCTTGTAATAGTGATCAAAGATAGTTTTATAAAGAAGACACAAAGAACATTTGTCTCTATGACCAAATCTAACAAACCTGTTAACTGTTATCATTGTTTTTATATAGAAAGAGTTCTTGAATATAGCCAAAAAATCATGGAAAATCCTTCAAGTTTAATAATGCTGGAGGGACAGCACAATAGGAGGAAGTTTTATAAACAATTTTTATAATTATGAAAGCAATCATCTTTAGAAAGTTTTTTAAATAGTATTCGATAGTTGATGCTTAAAAATCCAATATTCCAGGGCGCCTGGGTGGCTCAGTGGGTTAAAGCCTCTGCCTTTGGCTCAGGTCATGATCCCAATGTCCTGGGATCGAGCCCCACATCGGGCTGTCTGCTCCGCAAAGAGCCTGCTTCCTCCTCTCTCTCTCTCTCTGCCTGCCTCTCTGCCTACTTGTGATCTCTGTCTGTCAAATAAATAAATAAAATCTTAAAAAAAATCCAGTGTTCCATAAATATAAAGATGATTCAAAGACCAAAGTAATAATAGTAATAATGTATGCATATTCCACAATAAGAAAGAAATTCATATTTCTTACTACACTAAGAAACACTAAGAAACTGCATTTTCCCCTCACACGGTCATCTCTCATAGATGAAGAAAGTACTTTTCCATAATTCAATGCATATTAAAGATAGAAAGGATTTATCACACCAGAGTATATATTAATCCCTTATTAGCAAAAAGACTCCAAATGGCCAGATGTTACACTGATTGAAGGAATCGTTGTGAGTTTTGAGAAAGGTTCTGCTCCTTGGAATTAAAATATCAGAAGCAATAAAATGAAAATTCTGGGAAAAGAAAATTTTAAATGTGGATATTGGTGGACATAATAATAAGAAGAGTCATTCTCACTTGGCCTCCTTATTTCCAAATACATATATTCTTCTTTGGGAAAAACCATACCAAATGCTACTCTTTGATTCAAAGCCTTTATTACATTCTTGGAACAAGGACCCATATTGCTACATTTCCCACTGCTCTCAAATGACTTTCTTCTTGAGAAGCAACACTGTATATGACACCAGAGTAAATAACTCAAATTCTGGGAAGATGGTGGTGATACAGGGGTCAATTTTAAATCTTCCCAAAGTAAGTAGAATAAGAAAACTAAAACGCCATGGAAAACATTTGCAAAAATAAAAAAAAGAGATTGTTCCTGTATATGTTTTGCCATGTAACAAATTGCTTTAAACATGAGTGACTTAAAACATACTTTTTTTTTAATTTTTTTATTTTTTTTTAAGATTTTATTTATTCATTTGACACAGAGAGATCACAAGTAGGCAGAGAGGCAGGCAGAGAGAGAGGAGGAAGCAGGCTCCCCGCAGAGCAGAGAACCCGATGCGGGACTCGATCCCAGGACCCTGAGATCATGACCTGAGCCGAAGGCAGCGGCTTAACCCACTGAGCCACCCAGGCGCCCAAAACATACTTTTTATTGTAACTCATACTTTTATGGGTCAGGAATTTGAACAGGCCCAGCTGGTAATTTTTTTTTCTAGGTGATACTGACTTTGTTCTCTCAGTAATACTCAGCTGGCAGGTGGTCTCGTCTGCAGGACCAAACAGAACATTCCTTGCAGGTGTGTAACCTTAGATGGGATGGGTGAAAGGTTGAAATTAGTTAGAATTACCAACCAGTTGACCTACTTGAGGATGCTTCTGCACGGTGGTTGAAAGATAGTGAGATTTCTTACAGGGTTGCTGGGGGCTTCCAGATAAGAGTATTCCAAAAAGACAGAAAGTTAGAAACTACCAGTTTCCTGAGCACTGGCACAGTGTTATTCCAGTGTGTGTCATTTGTCCAAGCCCACAATGAAGACCTCCCAAATTCCAGGTGTAGGGCATAAGCTCCACCTTTGATGGAAAAATTAAGAGTTGGCGACCACATTCAATCTGCCGTACCAAGTGACAACATATCCTAAAACATCCCAAAATATGAACAGCTGGGGATGAAACAGAATCACAATCAGAAGTTCTTTTACTGTTGTGAGAAAAGAAACACAGAAATGCAGAGTTACTTTTAGCCCAGTGGAAAGGGGAAAGCCAAATCTGCTGCTGGAATTTCACTAGAATTTTTGGAAGCAGGAATTAGGAAGGCCAGTTGTTCTTCTCCCATAATTAAGTCCATCCAGGGGTCTTTCTTGCCTCTCTGGAAAACACCACTGTCACTCTTCTGTTTTACTTTTTTTTTTCTCTGTCCCACCACACATTCAGTCCATACTAATCCTATCTGTTCTCACTTCAAAACATATTCAAAGTTTGAGTGCTTCTCCTTTCCTGCTCTATTACCCTGTCGAAGCTACCATCATTGCGCAGCTCTTTGATGTCAACACATTTCCTCTATGTCTTCCCTGTCTTCCTTCCTTGTTGACACCCCACTACAGACCACACTCAAGTCCTCCACCCTTTGTCAATAATCCCTTGAAATGGGAATTCAGATACTGTTTTCAAAGTAAGCCAGACTAATGGTCCTTTGAAAAGTAAGTCAGATATTTCCACTCCTCTGCTAAAACCTCTCCAAATCTCTCCCATCAGACTCAGTAAATGCCTATCTCTTTAACACAAATGACCCCCAACATCCTATAAAATCTATTTCCTCCATTTCTTTCTGACTCAGCCTCTACCGATCTTTCCCTGGTTCACTCTGCTGCAGCACGGACGGTCTTTGCTGTTTCTAGATCGTGTGTACATGACCCATCTCGGGCCATCATGCTCTGCTGTTCCGACTGGCTGGAATGTCGTTTCTCCTATAGGCACATGGTTCTTTTCTTCAGCTGTTGTTGTTACTTCACATACCATTTTGTGGTTATGTGATTCTCTGATGACCGTACTTATATTTGCAATCCCTTCTGGCCTAGCAATCCCTAATTTTATCTTTTGCACTTAAAATAACTTGCTATGTGTTCTACTCGTTTTGTATATTTTCTGACATTCCACACTAGAATGTCATCATTGTGATGCAACAGAACTTTTATCTGTTTCATTCATTGTTTCAAGTTCACTGACTAATACAGCTTCAAGTACATGATAGATGCTGAATATTGAATAAACTGGTGGATGAATGAGTGAATGACAAAAACCCAGTGCAATTTTTATATAACTAGGGAATCTCCACTTTTCTATTTTATGTATTTCCAAGAATATCTCCAAAATCTTCAGCAATATATTTTTCACTTTTGAACTCTGATGATAATGTAGGGGAATTATCTAAGAAGACATTTTTTCATCATTAATTCGTGTTTATTGTCTGTGAGAATTTTGGTGTACAGAATTAGACATATTTGGGAATCTGCTTTCCTGACTTTTTGCTAACCTGACTTTTCTGGGGTTTATAAAGACATGAGAACTAGTTTCTGCCATTTTCAAAGGATAGAAAATTAATGAGTTTAATCCAAACAATTAAATATGTTTTCTCCAAATTTGCCCATCTACTGTTGACTATTAAAATGCCCTAGCATCTTCCCTGATTGAAAAAATATTTGGTGTCTTGTGAAAATACAGCTTTGCTATTTTGTGTCAATCTATTCTTTAAACTACTGAGTTTTAAATTAGGCTAATAGCTTAAAATTAGAGTTTTGGTTATTATATAATAATATAAGTTGTCTACATACATCTAATAGAGTATCCTGATTAAAAAGACAGAATTAGGAAAAAAAGCTTAATATTGAAGTTTTTAGAATTGACACATATTTAAATTTGTATTTACACAATACAAGGCAAATTGATTTCTTGTCTTCTTCAAGTTGATTCTGGGTAATGAAACCAGCTTTTTCTAAGTATATTCCCTCATGGTAATCATTAAGTATCCTTCACAGAAGAATACATTTTTTATCTCCCATCAATTATGTTTTCAAAATGTAAGATCTGATTTTATTAGTAAATATTCCACATAAAGCAATGTCTTTTAATAAATTCTTTTTTTTCTTCTCCTTTTAGTACATGACTGCTTGAAATATATATTAAGATATCGTCTCTCAGTTTTATAGTTTTTGACACTAGGAGTATTTGCCATTTTCAAGAAAGTGAAAACTATAACTCTCAATCATCTCTTTTAATATTTCTATATAGCTTCACATTTGGAAATTGAAGATTTTTTCATGTTTTTATGGATTTTGGAGGCTGCTCACTCTTACTCAGTTTACCTTTTGATAGTTAACAGACTCATGAATTTAATTATTTGCACCATGTACTGAGGCTTATGTTACAAAATTGGGCATAACTACAGCATGCACTTCCCTGGAGAGTTGTGAACATTCATGGAAAAAAAGGAAAGTATATTGAGAACTTTTCACAGTAGCTGTCAAAAATAAATGCTTAAGCGGCCGGTGACTGGTGGTTCAGTTGGTTAAGCATCTGTCTACTTTCAGTTCAGGTCATGATCCCAGGGTCCTGGGATTGAGTCTCACATCCCACTCCCTGCTCAGTGGGGAGCTGCTTCTCCCACTGCCTGCCACTCCCCCTCTTGAGCTCTCTCTCTGTCTCTGACAAATAAGTAAAATAAAAATCTTTAAAAGATAAAATAAGTAAATGTTCAATACATAATAGTAGTTATTATTTTTGAATAAATATTTAAACTTTCAGCTGAAGGGTTTGCACTGATTATATATTATTTAAATTGTGCAATAATAGCAAACTTTGATTTGTTTTTCATGTTGTGAAACACAGTTCAGCTAAAAAATTACTTAACTGTATTTTTTGTCTGATTTGCTAACAACCAAAAACAAAAAGGTAAAGCAAGTTAATGTCCCCTGAAGTTGAATGAAATATTAAAACACCAGGAAGAGGAGTGCCTGGGTGGCTCAGTTGGCTCAGCATCTTCCTTTGGCTCAGGTCACCATCCTGGGGTCCCAGGATGGAAGCCATGTCTCACCCAGCTCTCTGCTCAGTGGGGAGTCTACTTCTCCCTCTGCCCCTTACCCCACCTTGTGTTCTCTCTATGTCTCTCTCGCAAATAAATAAATAAAATCTTAAAAAAAACCAAACAAATAGAAATTTTATAAGCAGGGAATGGATTATAAGAAATTTCACTATAAATTTATTACTTTTTCTGCTGTACAATTTTTCTTTTGCAATAATTATAACTAAGATCTCACTATTTGAACTGTGTAAGTGCTTAATTTTATTATAAATATAACAACATATTTTAATAAGAGTTATTTAACTTATTTATAATGACATTAAGGAGGGAAAATTCTAGGGTGATCTAAGAACAATCATCAGTGCCAGAAAGCAAAAACAGTAGAAATAGTAAAACAGTTATTATTATTATTATTGTTAGAGGTCATAAAAAAATTAATGAAGGAAGCACTGAAATCCAAAGGAGTGAAACCAGCTTCCTATGTTCTATGGATGGCTTAAGTGCTATCAACTCCACTGGGGACTTTGAAAGATGTAGAGCCAGGTTTGTCTTGACTTGTAATTTTTCTCTCCCTAGGGCGTTTGGAAATGTCTGGAGACATTTTTAGTTGTCAAACAAGGAGTGGGGTTGCTATTGGCATCTGGTGGGTAACAAGGGCAGCCACTGCACGTCTTACAGAGCATGGGACAACCTCCCACTACAAAGAATTACCCAGCACAAAATGTCAATGGTGTCTAGGCCGAGAAACCCTGATGTATAGGAAGATAAAAATAAAATAAAGAAGCATGTTCAACTGCTGCGGGAAGAATGTATCCAAGATCTATACAAAAATGTATACTCCAGGTCTAAAATACTGACAAGTTGAAGCAAGCCAATGTTGTGGAGAGATTATGGGAGAAATGTTTGTTCTTCTCTAGTTCCATGGGGACACCAAATTCAGAAGCAGCCACTAAGACACTAAGGCAAGATTTATAGTGCAAATAATTTATGTGGAACATGATCCCAGGAGTCCCTGGGAAGGAAAAGCAATAGATAAAGTGTGGCTATGAAGCATGAAACCACTGAGAATACAGGAAGCTAAATCCTTCCGGAAAACACTGTCAGACAGCGAGGACCACATGCCTCAGAATTATCACAACATCAAGGACAAGGGGATGAAGTATTTATTGATATACCAGTACCCGCTGGTCAACGGATGAGGTCCGCTCCTGTTGGAAAGATTTCTTACATGGGTGGAAACCTACCTTTAGTTACTTTCCCCTTATTGGTCTGTGTCTGCTTTGGAACCACGGAGGCCACATTCAATCCCTTCTGGACATTGAGACTTTATAGCTACTGGAAGATAATTGGCAGTAAGTTGGAACTGGCCCATAACTGGCCCCTTCACTAGGAGGACTAACTGTGAATTTCTTGGCAACTCCATGGTCAGTGACGTCATACTGGTAGTTTAAAATCAATCATGGTGCATTTGCATCACAGAAACTGGAAAACTATGAATCAGAGCTTCCTCAGAGAGCCAGTTGTCAGATAGCCATCAGAGACCCTGGAAAATTGCTCCCACCTCCCTAGGTCTTTCCAGTAGCTAGCTAAAGTCACTGCCTGGAGAAAGGACATAGCCTGACCTGAACACTCACGCTAGATTCATCTTCATTTACCTCTATTTTTCCTTTAATGCTATAAAATGAACCAAAATTGCTATTAAACAACACTTTTAGCACCCATCTTATGATTTTTTATTATTATATGCTAGTCAACATACAGTACATCATTAGTTTTTGATGTAGTGTTCCATGATTCATTGTTTGCCTATAAAACCCATTGTTGTTCATTACCACATGTGCCTTCCTTAATACCCATCACCAGCCCATTTCCTTATAAGAGTATTGGAAAGAAATTGATCACTGTGGGTCTTGCTTTGTATAACCTGCTTAATCATTTAATCTGCTAACATAATTACAACAAGTTAATGCTTCCATATGATATGAGGGAGGAAAGACTAATCATTATCTTCTATGGAGAATGATGAAAAAGTTTTAACATTTTTTTATTGCTATGATTCTGGAGAAATAAAGCTTGAGTAGAAGAAAAAAAATCTGTTGAAATGTAACTTAACCAAATTTGAAAATCACTCACCCTTAATAAGTAGCAAGAGCCCCACAGTGTCTTCTTTAATTCCTTTAAATAATTTATCATTTGAATATCCCCTGCGTGGAAGTTATATAGGGGAAGTTAAGGCATTTTTTTTTCTTCACATGCCCTTTAGCTTATAAGTACATCAAAGATAGATCTGAGCTGCTCAGCATAAATGTCTCCATTTCAGAATGCATGCCATATTATTTTTAATGATGTTACATTACAAAATGGCTTATTTGACAAGACCGCAGGATTTATTTTAGAGGTGAACATAGTACATTCAACATTGGCTTTGATTTTTACCTCTGCATTTAGCATGGCTTTGATAGAATAAGCATATTAATTTTGGTTCACTTAAAAAATTCATAAGCTATTGCTTTTCTATTCAAAGTTATGACAGAATAAGAAAACTCAATGTTTTCCAAAAGTATGGATGAAAATGTTTATAACAGAAAAAGCCCAGTCTCCTGTGTGTTCATGAGCATTACTGAAAGCATATAATAACAGAATTTTCAGTGATTGAGTGAATTCTCCTCTTTGCTTTACTTCTTTACTTACCACTTATAAAAAAATTAAAAAAATATTCAGTAAGGCAAAAACAAATCATAAGTGAAAGTCTAAATCAGCTATCATTTCAAGTTTATGAAACCTAAACCTCAACCGTGAGCATTTATTATTTCATGGGTCCTGAAGCTCACTCTGTGAGGCATTTGGGATGGTCCCAACAATTTAAATTTCTGATGAATTCTAATATAAGAAGGAAAAGATGGCAGACCTACCTCCAGCTCTCCTTTTGAATGTAAGCTTTAATATAAATACCATCCATTTTCCCAAAAGACAACATCATACTTTATTCAGCTAAATATTAATGGTTATTCTATGATAAATTTGTTTAAAAATTAGTCTCAAAATAAGGAACAAGGATCACTTGCTGATACATATATCATCTTTATAAGAATAGAAAGAGAAAACTTAATAAGCAAAATATTATTAGGAAAATTGCTAAGAATGACCATGAGGATATAATATTAAACCAGCATTTTTGTAAGACTTCAGTGTTTTTTCCTCTGTTCCTGCTGAAATATGAACTTGTCAATAGAAATTCCCAATCCAATGCCTGCATGCAGTCGGCTAACCTGCAAAATCCTATCTCATTTTTAAAGGTATCCTTTTGCTTTCATTTACAAGAAGTTTGGTAGAAGAGAAAGAAAAACAACTCTACTACTGTATTAGTCCTGAGGCATTTTTTTACTTTATGCATTTTTTCACATTCTACAAGGTTCTGTCTAGTTGTTGTTTGTACTGTCAATGCCATTGGAATGTAAGACCATACCCTTAAATCAAAGAGCAGTGACTCAGTATGCCAGAATTTTAGGTATGTATATGAACAAATTAAGATGCACCATGGACCATCTGCTTAAAAATTGCTCAAGATCCATTTTCTTGTTTATTTTCTGGCTGCAATATCTTTCCAATGCATCAGTGAGAAAACAACTATTTCAGAGTGGCGTGTTAAGCCATAAGACTTGTTTTTCTATTGAGATACACATATGTACATACACATATTTATTGATTAATTGAATATTTTATTTATTTATTTGAGAGAGAGAGAGAAAGAGTGAGCTGGGGAAGAGCAGAGAGAGAGGGACAAGCAGACTTGACACTGAACATGGAGCCCGCTGAGGGGCTCGATCCTACAACCCTGAGATCCTGACCTCCATCCAGCCGCCTCCATATATTCATTTATAAGTATGTTTATTTTTTGAAAGAAATTTTTTCATAAAAAATTTAATGTCAAGTGTTATGTCCTCAAAGCATGCTTTTGCAGGCATTTCACACAATATTAAATATTTGCCTAGTACTTTAACATTTAATTGAACCATACCAAGAAATCTGTAAGGTAGGTATTATCGTTAATGTTTTATTGGTATTTATTTACAGGTAATTGACAAATTAAAGAATTTATTGAGAATAACAGTGCAATAATGTTTCTAAATATGTCTCTAATGTGACTTCTATGGTACTTCAATTATAGTTTAAAATAAACACTTTTTCTTTTCAGCCTCTAGAATTAGAGAAAATCAACCTATAAATTATACATTATCTATTAAATATCAAATTTTAAGCATATAATAAGCATAGCAAGTATAGGGCCTATAATAATGGTTATTATAATTATTATTAATATATGGTTAAAATCGTATTATGTACAGTTATGTATAATGTATGTATATGTGTATATATAGATAGGTATAGGTAACTATTCAGCCACAGTATAATTCAAAGACTTCTGTATTGAAAGTTAACTTACTCTTTTTTTATTATACTATTTTATTGTGGAAATACATCCTAAGGACCAGTGAAGAATGCATGTTTTTAGGACTAAATCTATCTCTTCATGAGCTCTACTCATCCTTCCTCTTAGACAGTGATAATCTGGCCTGTGGTGAGAGAGACAGTAGGCAAAGTATGGAGCTGTACATGGTGGCTCCAGGGTTAGCCAAAAATATACAGCCTATTTCACAGGAGAAAATTAAGGATGCTTATTAAGTGCTTAACACAGATCCAGAAGCATATTATATGCTCTATACAAGTGTCTGTTACATTTATTTGACTTTGTTCCTAGAGAAAACATCAGTCACATGTATGCATGGATCATGGGTAATACTACTAAGTGTAAAAATGGCACTGTGTTAAACAATTATTAAAATATATATGTAATCTGGATTTTATAAATTTAGTAATTTTGAACAGGAAAACCTAAAGAAATAAGGTTGTGTTCATTGTACAAGTTTTCCAACATGCAGACACGCAGAACATCCAATGTTTCTCTCAAAAATTTGTATTTGATGTATTACCACTTCGCTTCTTTGCCATAAGTCATTAATTAAATCATTAGCTCTCAACAATTAGCCATCATTGTGTGGTGAATAAAAGCTGTATTCTAATTTTTAAAATATGCAAACATTTTATTGGCATTTTATCAAGCAGGTAGGTATGGGTTCTCTTTCACAAGAGCACCTCTTTCTTCATAAAGCTATTGATTACCATGAAAGCTTGTGGTGGGCTAAGAATCTGGACAAATGAAGAGAAAGGAGGCAATGAGTCCAGCTAAACTTGGCACCGATGATCGCAGAGCCCATGCATCACATCGACCCAACTATTTCATTTAGAGAATAGTATTTTCTCTGTATGCATGTTTTTTTTGCCAAATTTCTGACTCCATTAAAACACACACACACACACACACACACACACACACACACACACTGTTCCTCCTGTGAATAGCTGCAAGCGTATGCCTGTACCCAGGAAGGCAGCAACACTGAAGACTCCTTTACAGGTATCATGTCATTGAAGGGATATTTGCAACCATCTGTGCCATGTATTTGTGCCTATATTTGAGGGACAGGGTTGTGCTCTTTTGTACATGGTGCTAGACTGATGTCAAATGGAAGCATTGTCTCAGCTGTACTGTAGTGAGATTCCTCTCCTTTTTAAAATTTTAACGCAACCAATTTGTTTGTTTTATTGGAGTAAGAACACTTAACCATATATACATAATATAATAGAAATACCGCACAATACATTATTTGTAACGGTAACTCAGCTTTTCTCTTGTCTATCAAAAAGCATATTATTTGATACAATGTGTCTTAAGATTCAAGTCCTGCCTCTACCTCTAATAAGCTATATAACCATGAACAAACCAACTAACATTTCTGAGCTTCAGTTTACTCAGCATTAAAATGCTGATAGTATTTCCTGTTTATATTCACCTGCTAATAAATATAGTATCAGAAGAACTATCACTCACATGATTAGATGATAAACACTAGGATTCTATGAATATATAAAATCTCAATATCAATTCAAATTCTTATGTATGAAGTGCACATCTAGAGAAACAGCCTCTGAAACAGTGCACAATAAAATATTTAACTTCATGTCAGTATTTTTTCCTTAAAATAGAATAAAATGTAGAAAAATAACAAGAATTAGTTATTTTCTTCATTCAATTGTTAAAATCCTCTAGAACATTTAAAAATATCTCTTGGCTAGACTCAGAGATTCATGCACTCTGCTTAATTATTCCCTATTCAAGGTAAATAAGGGAAATTCATTGCATTTTATGTAGAACCCTTCAACTACTAAATTAGAAAATTTGGCACACATTCGTAAGACAGAAGAGAGATATAAATAGACCATATTCAACTTCTTGGAAGCACAGTCTCTTTAAAGAAAAAAAAAACATATACTTACAACTATCAGGAGACAAGTGCCTTTCTTGATAAGATGTAAACTTCTTTTTTTGCAGTTAATCATTTTGTTCTTCCTCCAATAATGCTTATTTTGTTGTCAGTCAACCCGAATGTGTACTTGAGGTAATCAGTTTAGAAATGCAGCAGCTCATGCTGCCATTTCCACTTCATACTGAGAATCTTCATGTTATTTGCACAAACAACTTGGATTATTCTGACCGACGAGTAGATCAAACATACGTTATGATAAGTATGTTATTAGTTTGATGAAAGACAACCAAGTTTATATGGACTTTCACCAAATTATTTTAATCCATGGAGAGAGTGATGTCACCAAGACGATAGAGAATGAGACCTCAAGCCCTGTCCCCTGCTGAAGATCAATTATCAAAATGCTGTCCACAAACAAAAAGCACTAGAGTATACTTACAAATTTCAGCCACACAGTGAGACAAAAAACCTGAGAATGATCACACAAAAAGGGAAGGAAGTTTCATTTTGCTTTATCATGCCATCTTCTGAACCAACGCTGCTTGTGGCCAAGAGGAAGCTCTCCAGCTAGAAAGAGTGCCTTTGCCTCTGCTCTCCCTTTCCTTTGGAAGCAACCAGCATCTTCAGTGTTTTAGGGCACCATGTGAAGGACACACCTCAGTTTTACCCATCCAGAGAACGGGCAAAGCTGAGTCAGAGGGAGTTGGCTAAGAGCAAGGAAGAAAGGCAGGGGATTTCAGTATCAGCCAATGCATCAGAGTAATCTTTATAAGCCACATGTTGAATGATCAGAATTCTGAATCAGCTAACAAATGGAGACCATCCACAGAGTCTTCAAACAGAAGATTCTAAATAGAGATTCAATTCTTCAATACCCATCTCAACCTTCTTATTCTTTCATAAGTCAGCATCACATATACACTTCATGGCAGACAATGTTGCCTGGTTACCAAGCAGCCATTTTACTCCTTCCTTTTGAAAAAATAAAACAAAAGCAAAATATATTTGAAGGACAAACCCCTGCAAGTTTCCCAGATAGTTGCTTTCTTAGCTTGGTTTGCAAACTAGACATGGCTATGAATATATATATATATATATATATTTTTTTTTTAATTTAATTTAATTTTTTTATTTTAAAAATTTATTTTACTTATTTATTTTGAGAGAGAGAGAGAGAGAGAGAGATGGGGGTGGGAGGTGGAGGGCAGAGGGGAGAGGGTGAGAGAGAATCTCAAAAAACCTTCACACTGAGCACAGAGCCCGATGCAGGGCTTGATCTCATGACGCTGAGATCATGACCTGAGCTGAAATCATGAGTTGGGTGCTTAATCGACCGATCTGCCCAGGTGCCCCCTGTGAATATATTTAAATCTCCTGTAAAGCAATAAGGCAAAGTCTTCTGGTGGATTTCTGAGAAAGAAAAGATCCATGTAGGGACACCTGGGTGGCTCAGTGGGTTAAAGTCTCTGCCTTCTGCTCAGGTCATGATCCCAGAGTCCTGGGATCTAGTCCCACATCAGGCTCTCTGCTCCTCGGGGAGACTGCTTCCTCCTCTCTCTGCCTGCCTCTCTGCCTACTTGGGATCTTTGTCTGTCAAATAAATAAATAAAATCTTAAAAAAAAAAAAAAAAGATCCATGTGGGAAAAAAAAAGAAAGGAAAGCCCCTTTGCTTACCACATACTGTCTTTGAATTTGGGCATGAAAAGTGCAATTAAATAAGGAGATAGTCTAATGAGATTCAGGGCGACACACTGGAATGATTGAAAAGAGGGATAGATAGGTTAATCTGTTGACCTTCTATAAGAATCCCTGGCAGTAGGATAATTAAGTCTTTATTTCTTTAGCCAATATTAGTTGGATATTCTGATATTTGCAGTTGATATAATGTTAAATGAGTAATCAAAAATTTGCTGTACTTGTGCATACTAATTTTCTTCTAAAATCATGATTACAAATGTGCTGCACTTTAATTCAATGGTGTTAATATTAATTATTCAATTTATGAAGCCAATATCGCTTGGCAAATCTAGGAAATCGATACATACATCAGGGCTGTTCCTTACTTTCAGAGGTCTTTCAACATACTTGGGAAATAAGTGCAAGATTGCATGTCATCTTTTTGGCAAGACTTTTCTACTTCTCAAATTCTCTCCTTATCTTCTGATCCTAAAGGATCACATCAATGTTTCTAAAATGGTAATCTGTGTATATTTCAGTGTGCTTTAATTACTTTCTTTTATTTAAGAAGCAATATAACCCAGTATTATTTACACTGTCTTATTTAACGCCCTGTGCAGAATATTGTCCACTTAGACACTTTATTCATATTTTCAAACATTACTTAATTTTTTACTTAATAGACATTTCTTGAACAGTAGTAAGGATGGGCAGCGTCTTGAGGAAGTAAGGTATATTTTTAAGGATTTAGAAATCATGCTTCCTGCCCTGTAGGAGCTCATAATTTACTTCTACAATTAAATTTAAATAGGTTTGGAATTTTCAGAAGGAAAACATTTTTTGATGTGTTACTAGTTCAGACAGTAGAATAATCTTTGAGATTTTTAATATTAATTTGAAAATGCATATTTAAGATGCAATCACTAAAAATACTTAAGCATCTACAGCTGAATCCCATGCACTGTTTTAGACCTTAGAGCTGGTTATCGTTTTCAGGTATTCTTTTCCTTCCAGGAACATGGGAAGATCAAATTTTCATGTTCCCTTGAAGTTTAATAGGCTCTGTAGCCACCCACAATTCACTGGAGTCTTTCCTATGCTCTTCAAATCTCCAAGTTGCTGTTATATCTCCAGTTGGGTGTTATATCTCTTCTCAAATTTGCAGAGTAAGTATCCATCGTGTTTAATGGAAATATATTCTCTTTTCTAATATTCTGAAGTATCTATTACTAATACTCATATTAATACTAATACTAATACTTTTTTAGGTAGACGACAATGCCAACTCTTTTCCATCTTGAAATAAAACCAAAAACATTAACAAAACTAATAACAAAATGCCCTTCCTTTTACCCTGATGCCCTCCAGTGACTGACTCTCATTATCTTTCAATGATCCTGCTTAGCCATTATGAAATAATTGCTTATGGTTATCCTCACCAGTTTTCTATCTCAGAGTCACTGAAGCCACTACCACCTTGGGTCTAGGTGTTGACTTGATCAAGCTCTCATCATGATATATTATGTTATACTGGTAATTTTATATTTTTTTCTGATATGGGTATTTATCTTAGTATACATTATTTTTAAATTTAGTTATACTTAATATTTTGTACATCTTTACCAATGAATATCTGGTTCTCCATATCCTACATTAGAGATTTTAATACCCGAGGGTAGAGGAGTATTTAACTTGAATGTAAAGTACAAATTCCAAGAGCTTTCCTTCCAAGAAGTACGTAGCAGTTAGTAAGGAGCCAGTGAAGGCACCAATCCTGTGGCAAAAAATAATAATAAAAATTAAATTAAATTAAATAGATATACATATATAAATAATATATATAAATAATACATAAATATATGTCATTTTCATTATATATGTATATAATATATAATTTATATATTATATATAATAATTTATTATTAATTAATAATAATAACTGAGATTAATGACCAATTCAAAACTGGAGACATTTGATTTGCTCAGCCTGAATTTACCCTGACGTTGGTGCATATCATAAGATGAAGGATTCTACTAGGCTTTCCATAGGAAGAAGAGAAGCCTGAGATGGCCCTGTGGGCCGACAGAAGTAATCATAATCTAAAATAGCAATAGATGCATGATTGGTATTAATCATGGGGCATTTACAGATGATGGAGCAATGTACTGATCTGGAAAAGGATGGAGGGGTCCACAAGAGTAGCATTAAATCTGTAACCCTTTGCTATCTAAGAGATGAAGTAGTAACAGAGGAAGAAACTGATAACAAGACATCACAGGTCTCACCTTCATCATTCCAAACTTATTAGAAGTGAAATACGGTCGACTGAACCGCAGACCAGACAGTATCAACACGGCTAAATCCCCACTCCGTATCCTACCAACCTTTTAAAATAGTATCATTTTTACAGACAAGAGACTTAACAATATCCATGATCTGTGCATATGTGTGGCTGATGTTTTCTGTAGAAACAAAGTAAACTAACACCCTAAGCTGTATACAGTGTATAACATGCTTCTGGGTCTGTTTTAAGCACTTAATAAAAATCTTCAAATTCTCCCTATGTAATTGGTGACATTGTCTTGGTTAATCCTGCAGGCACAACTTCTGACTCCGTATTTTGCCTCTTCTTTCTTTCCAGGCCTCCTTATCACTCTGCTTACAGATGAAAGATGATTAGGACAGGTGTGAAGTGATAGAGAAATAGTTCTAAAGCTCTGAATTCTGCATTGGGCCTTAGAATGTATTTCCACAATAAAGTAATGTAATTTTAAAAAGTACATTAATTTTCAGGGTAGAATACAGAAGTCTTTGAATTATACTATGGCTGAATAGCTATTTCTATCTCTCTCTATATGTACACTTATTATACATAATTATAAATTATACTTATATTACTCATAATTAATTATATATGAATAATACTCAAATACCTATAATTATAAGAATTTTACTTAAAATGACTGTAATATAACTTATAATTTAATATGTGTAATGCTTATGTATATGATATAGTTTATGGATCGATTTTTCTTAATTCTAGACACTAGAGAATGTTTTTTAACCTATAATTGAAGTACCACTAAAGTCATATTAGAGACACATTTAGACACACTATTGCACTGTTACTCTGAATAAATGTTTTAATTTGTTAAATATCTCTAAATAAGTAGCAATAAAAATATTAATGATAATCCATACTTTAAAGCTTTCCTGAAATGATTCAATTAAATATTATTTTTAAAGTACTAGGCACATATTTAACTAATACTATGTAAACTGCATGTCAAAATTATACCCTGAGGACAATCTTGTGAATATGGCATTAAATTATTCTATGAAGAAATATATTTATATTGTGTAGATTTTATGAATTTGCTAATTTTGAATAGAAACACACATACATATATGTATATAAATATATACCAAGAAATATTATTCAGTTTTATAAAAGAAGGAAATCCTGCTCTCTTTTATGGAGAAACTATTGAGGATAAACAATTTATAAGGATAAACCTTGAAGATATTATGCTAACAAAAATAAACCAGTTGTAGAGGGACAAATACTGTATGAGTCCACTTATATGAGGTAGCTACGAGAGTCAAACTCCGAGAAGCAGAGAGTAGAACGGTGGCTGTCAGGGCTAGGGGAGGGAGAATGGGACTTGTCACTCACTGGGCGTGAAGTCAGTTATACAAGGAAGATCTAGAGAACTGCTGTACTTTATACCTGCAGTTAATATATGGAAATGTAGACTTCAAAATTTGTTTTGAAGATAGAACTCATGTTAAGTATTTTTACCACAATAAGAATTTGTTAATTAATACCATAGTTCTCCAGCATTACTCTCTAGATAACTTCAGTAAGCAGTCCCTGATTAATTTACTTTCTAACATAGATTCCTAAAATCCACTATGCAATCTGAAAGTCTCCAGTTACTTTGAAAACGGAGTACATCAAATCCTAATGGAGGAGAGACACGCATGAGATAATTTTTTTCTTTTCTGTTCTTTTTTAAAGATCTGATTTATTTATTTGAGAGAGAGAGAGAGAGAGAGATAAGCAGAAGCAGAGGGAGAAGCAGGCTTCCCATGGAGCCACCCAGATGCCCCCAGATAATGTTTTCTATTTTAAGTTTTTTTCTTTATTTAAATAATCTTGACAACCAAGATGGGGCTCAAACTCAGGACCCTGAAATCTAGAAATGCACAATTTTCCAACTGAGCCATTCAGACACTCCTTGCATGAGATATTTTCATGTACACTGCTTCATGAAGTGTGCTTAGATTTCCACTTATTTATTCCATTTGTTTACAAGCATTTGAACAAGCTTACTTTGAAGCAAATGGTGTCCGGGAATCAATCTGAAATCTACTTTAATACCAACCATAAAATCAATAATTTAGAGAAAAATGTATTCTGGGCATCACAGAAATTAGCTTAATGACAATGGAACCATGAAACATTAAAAAGAAAACTTAGTGAAGTAAAGAAAAAAACAAAAAATCCTTAGTGAAGTACTTTCTCACACTGTTGAATGACTCAGAGTGACAATGATGTTGTAATGATGATCAAATAAGCTTCAGAGATGCATGATGCCAGGGAGAACTGGAGAAACACACGGGCTCCAGTGCATATGAATTGTACCAGTGAGTGTGCAGGTTAAGACTGATTGAATTTTTGAGGTGAAATGTAACTCTTACTATATCACTCTCATTTCTATAAAATTTTATGTCAAACAGAAGTAAAAATATAAACTGATATTCTATATTACATTATATTATATGGTATATGTAATATACTATATATATATATAGTATAGTATATATGATATCCAATATCCTATATCCGATATCGGATATACATATATATACACACACGATATTATATATCGTATATATGATATCGTATATAGGATATCGAATATCGTATATATGATACAATATATAGTATATATATGGTATATAGTGTATATCATATATAGTATATATACATTTGTATTTTATATATACATTTACACAATATACATTTACAATACACATTTTTATATTATATATAATATATAAAGTATATAATTATATAATATAAATACAATATACAGTGTATATTATATATTTAATATAAATATATATTATCCTCGTGTATATAGACACATAATATATCATGCATATATACCTAATATGCATACATAATATATATACATAATGTACAGTATGTATATATCCTTCAAGCTTACTAAAATGTCCATGTGTTATCCTGCTTTTGGAAATGCATAAATAGAGGGATAGATAGATAAATAGATAGAAGGTAGAAAGCATGGTGTTTTGTTAAGGCAGCCACAGCAAACAAATATAAATACCTTGATCTGAAGCAGGAAAAGCAAGAGGCCATACGGAAATGACTATCACGAGATGGAAATGTGGTTTTCATCAGGACAGACACAAGTCAGGACACATTAGCTGGAATGCTAGGAAGAGAGCAATGAGTGAGTCACATACGATCCCATCTCTCATCAAACTTGTTTGCTAATGAACACAACCCATTACTATTTTTTTTAAACAAAGAGTGTTTTCTAAAAAAGGGTATATTTACTTAAGAGAGAAAGAGAGAGAGAGCATGCAGGGTGTTGGGGGGAGGGGGTTGCCGAGGGATAGGGAGAAACAGAATCTCAAGCATACTCTGCATTGAGCACAGAGCCTGACAGGAGACGAACTCACGACCCTGACATCATGACCTGAGCTGAAACCAAGAGTCAGATGTTTAACTGACTGAGCCTTCCAGGTGTCCCATAACCTATTATTTTTAATGTAAATACATACATATTAATTTCTTCCCCAAATCTCTGCTTTCCCTCAAGGTATCACAGACCTATTCTAATTTTGATAAACACATACATGAATTGTTATTTTAATATGTCCATAATCTTTCATTTTATGGAAGTACAATAGTTTTATTAAAAATACGACTTTTGGCAGTTAGGTTGTTCCTAAGTTTCACTACCATAAAACTCCATAGTATGGTGATGAAGGTGTTAAGTTTCCTTGGGATTAAAATTTTGCTGCTGAAGACTTTATTACCATCAGATGAATGTGTTTTGGCATGTTAAAGTGGAATTGGGAAAAGTTTCAGAAATCATCAATAAACCACTCATGCATCCTAAAGATGTGACAAACCTTTTTACAAAAATTATTATTATTCTACCTCTTACGTAAGGGAGTAACACTATCATGAAAATGAATTTAGTCGAGCCCTGCATTTGTTACTGAAGTAACTTGATACTTCAGTACTTATTTAATATTTAGGATGTAATATGTATTTAATATTAAGGATGTAATTTCATGTATTTTGTACAATATCATCAGTGTTTTATTCCTTATTAATTAATATACTGAAATTCAATATCAATGCAATATGTTTCCGCAGTTTTTTATTGGAGTTTATCTTAACAGTTTTACACATGTTAATTGCTGCATTTCAAAAATGCCAAAGTCTTAGAAAATGGTTCTCAGAAACTACTTCATAAAATATCTATACCCTTACTACTAAATCAAGAACACTTTTTTTTCTTCTTCTCTTTAACTAGTGACAAAGGCAATTTTGGCCAAATTTACAAAAAAGCATAAAAACAAGTTTCATATTACAACTTGTTTCTGGGTGGATTGAGTTTCCTCTCTTTCCTCTCAGTTTGGTTTTGAAATCGGATTAAACTTACTTTTCGTTAGGAGGAGAATCCCATCTCCAGTCAGTTTTGTTTTCTAGTTCATGAACTACTTTATTGAAAATATTTCTATTTCATTTGAACAGAGCTTCAATGCTTCTGCCACTTAAGTTTTCCATTAGAACTTTTTAATACACCCTTCTCCTTTGAAATGTATTTCTCTATATTTGATCAAAGCTTCCTGTAACAATGCAACATCTTTTGAGTATGATTCCTCCTTCTATGGTGCACATTCTATGGGCTTTGAGAAAGAAGCAGGGTAAGTAAATTTCATTGACATTTTCTTGGATATGTTTGTTATTATCTATCTCTTGGTATGTTTACATTCTAAGGACACCATCCTTAAGTTCAGCTAAATAATTCATGTGGGGAAAAAAAGTAAGATTTGCAGGGAAGCAGTGCTAGGTCTCCTTATTTTTTCTTAAGTCTTTTTTCACAAAAGAGCAGATGTACTGGAGAAAAATACACCAAAGATTTGGTCTGATTTCTCCCAGTAAGGAGAAATTCAGGGTATAGTGAAGAGACCTGACAGTTAGTATACAATTTCCAAGAATAGCAAAGAGCAAACTAGAAGAGGAAAGTGTGCGCCATATATGAATGGTTCGTTTCCTCTTATCCTTTCTTTGCTTTTGTTAGGTTCTTGACATCAACCAAAAAGCACATGAATAAATGAAATACTTGTAGTTTCCAGAGTAGTTCAAGAAGGGGAAGAGAACATAAAAAAAGATTTGTCATAAAAATAACCACCATCCCTGTGCTGAAGTGGTTTGTTACTACGTATGGTTGTGTGTTTGTCCTGCAAAGGGACCTCAGGCTTGTTGGCTGAGTTCAGACTTGTTGAATCCAGTTCTAGAGCACTGCGGGCCATTGGGAGAGTTCAAGGTACTCTTACTCCTCATTCTTGAGTCGAGGTTGAGACTGGACTTCTCCGTATGTTACACTAGACTTTTAAAAATTTCAGGCATGGGGCACCTGGGTGGCTCAGTGGGTTAAAGTCTCTGCCTTCAGCTCAGGTCACGGCCCCAGGGTCCTGGGATCGAGCCCCTCATTGGGCTCTCTGCTTGGCAGTGAGCCTGCTCCCCCCACCCCACCCCCCCGCCACGTGCCTCTCTGCCTACTGTGATCTCTGTCTGTCAAATTACAAAGAAAAAAAAGAAAAAAGAAAGAAAGAAAACCTTAAAATTTCAGGCTTTAACCATGAGAGACTGTGGATTCTGAGAGACAAACTCAGGGTTTTGGAGGTGTGACCTGAAGGGTGGGGTCAGCCTGGTATTGGGTATTGTGGAGGGCATGTATTTCATGGAGCACTGGGTGTGGTACATAAACAATGAATTTTGGAACACTGAAAAAAAAATAAAATTAAAAAAGAATCAGGCTTCTGCCTGGTGGGTCCTATCTTTATGTATCTCCCTCTTCTGAAATTCTGCTAGAGTAGAGATCCTCACAGCCCCTTCCCTCTCCACACAGCATGAAGTTCCACCAGGAACTTCCAGGTACCCCAGAAGAAGCACTTTTATATCTCCTACATTAGGTCTCCAACATTGAGCAGATGCAAAAGGAATGTGGGAATAAGGCTCAGGAGCTCTGAGCCTTAGTAAAACAGGCTTGTGTTTAAAGGCAGCAACTTGTACAAGAAAGGTCTGTAGCTTATAGGCTTCAGCTATAAGCTGTGTCTGCTGTCTGTGTAGTTTGCACACCCAGCAGAAGATGCCTTCATCATGCTACGTATTCTGGCACAAGTTGACCACAGCAGGGGTTTCCAATGGAGGGTGTACAATCCCCCATTTCCTGTGTGAATGTGTGTTTATATGGACTCAGGGGTCGGTATACTTGAAGGTAGTTCTGAAGATGACTTACAGAGATAGTAGACAGGTTGGTTAAGAATTCAGGAACTTTGGCTACTATTAAAAAATTGCTTCACAAACATTACCTTAAAAAAGTAAGGTTAATATGCATCAGGAAGATGGGAATGAGATGGAAGAAAATCCCCAATTTGAGACGGTAAATCTTTTGATTAAGAGACTTCCTTAATATCAAAGCTGAAAATGCAAATGACGCTGGCTGTCCGCTGAGCAGCATTCGATAGGGAAATCAGCTCTATCCTGACTGTGCTGACGCGAATTCTCCCAGCCTGAGTTGTGGTCACCTTAAAACAGGTGAGGTTAATCTGGAAGGGATTTGACTTTCTGGGATGAGCCTTTGTTGGGTCTACGTATTTCAAACATTAGGTATTTTTACTCGTTCCAGGTTAAAATAGTGGTGAGTCACTAAAAAAATAAGAGTGTGCATCATTGACTAGAACAAGTATGGAGCACCTTGCCTGGATGTGGAGAAAGCAGAACAAAGAGTGCAACGTTGAGAAGCCAAAAAGTAAAGATCCAAGGAAGAAGTGGCAAAGGGGAGAAAGGAGGGTTTAGTAGTAAGATAGTCAGTAAAATCGTGTGACTCTGGGAAGAAGTGAGGACTGGTGGGCCTCTACGGCACTGGTATGAAGGCTATAAGGAGGCAGGAATACTGGAAGCCCACTCCAAAGAGATGCAGAAGCACATTCTATTCTGGCCTGGTGTAACTTGGAGTTGTCCATTATGCTCAACCTTCAGGGTCAGATAAACCCTCCACCCAAAATTTGGTTTGGGTTATGTGACTAATGATATTCACACGCAAACACACACACACACACACACACACACACACACACACACACCAAGAAGATATGAAAAACTATATTACTTAAATAACTGATGACTCTGGAGAGAGCAGGGCAGGCTTCTCAAGTGAGTATGAAATGTCTTGGAACGATAACACATCTAGGATTTTACTGTGGTTAGCGCTGGGGGTCGGGGTGAGGGTTTTTGTGCAGGGATTTGTGTGGTTTGAATCTCCAGCAGATGTCAAAGGAGGGAGCACCCAAGCCTCCCAATCAGCTTGCCAGCTCACCCCAGTGTGGGATGAGAAGGTGAGAGGCAGGGGTAAGACCGAAATCTACCAGCAGTTAAACACGAGTTAAACGCATCAGAGACGTCATTATGGCCACCACCCGCTGAAACCTACGGGAGGCCTCTGATGACCTTGCTCAGACCGAAGAGCTCAGCATGAACTGGAATGGAAAGTAGAACAAGGGAACGCAGCAGAGTTGGCCACAGCCATGCCTTAATTGATTTCTGGAGCTTGTGTTAAAAACATGAAATTTAATGTAGTCTCAATCAAATCCTTAATGGTTTTTATGATAGGACAAAACCGAAAAGAAAGCCCAAGTGATCAGCTCAAATATGGGTGTGAAACACAGCAACATAGCCATGTCATTTAGGGCCAGTTGTAGAAAGACTGCATTGTTTAATAAATGGTGCCAAGACCATTCGGATGAACTCTGAGTCCCTGTCGCCTCCCCATATGGCAACAGATTTCAAATGGATTTTAGTTCCTATCAAAATTATAGAACTGCTATCATATTTGAGGTAGTCTTTTTTTTTTTTTCTTTTTAAGTTTTGGGATATAGACACATCTTGCATTTCTAAAGCCAGAGGTCAGAAAGTTAAAGAATTACCTATTTATAGGGAAGGTAGCTATGGCATCTTTCAGAGGTTTTCCTCTCAGAAGAGAGGGGCTATCCCTTCCATCTCTTCCTCTTGGTTCTTTTCCACAGACGGGTGAGTACGAGACTAGAAATACTCACACTGTGGTCCGAAAGGAGAGGCTTTCCTGAATGATTCTGTGGAAGAGGGATGTCATGCAAACTTCGTATCTTTCATCTTTTCGGGGAGAGAGAAATAAATTTTTATCTTATTTAAGCTTCAATCCTATTTAATCACTTCTTAACTGGGAAGTGGCAACAAAAGCTCTCGCAAGGTAATTGGGAAAAAATAACATTGGAGGCAAAAGATATGAGGAAAGCATTCCTCATAAATTCACAATAGAAAGAATACAAAGGTACTGCCTTTGGCAAGGAAAATGCAAATAGCCCTTATGAAGATCAATTTGACAATGAAATCAAAGAATGGAGAAGTGACTCATTCAACAATTCAATCCTTTCAACAGAGAAAAGTATGGGTACAGAGTTCTGTCTAAATTGGAAAAATTTATTTACAAGTAAAAATTGGCTAGATAAAAATTTACAGTCATATTGAGGAATGATATTCATTCATTAGAAATAAAGATCAGCTTGGGCATTAAGTATATAAACATTGAATTTAAAACAAAAGAGGAAAGAGGTAGATTTGGTTCATTTGGAGTGGGGGTAGGCTGGTAACTTTATTTTAGAGACTCTTTTTTTAAAAAACTTTTTTAAAGATTTTATTTATTTATTTGACAGACAGAGATCACAAGTAGGCAGAGAGGCAGACAGAGAGAGAGGCGGAGACTCCCCCCTGAGCAGAGAGCCTGATCTCAGGACCCTGGGATCATGACCTGAGCTGAAGCTAGAGGCTTTAAACCACTGAGCCAACCCAGGTGCCGCTAGGCTGGTAATTTTAGTGTGAAAATCCAATCCAACATCTGTGGAACAACACATGTACAGAAAACTAATGTATAGAAAGTAAATCCTTTCTGTAGATTCTATCAATCCAGTCAGTAGAGATAATACTAATCTGAGTGTGCTAATTTACTTGATTTTAATATTTATTACTGTAAATGAATCTGAATTTCTTTCTAATGAACATGATTTAACATACCTCTATCACAAGTTAGGAAATTATTATTGCTAAAAAAACAAATAAGTAAATAAAGTTTTGACTTTGGATTTTTAAAGGTGCTAAAGAATTTTCTTCAAGCTGAATTTTTTTTTTTTTAACTTCTCAGAATACAAAAGAAACTATCAGTGGAAGAAATTTGGTTTTTAGAGTAAAAATGTACACTTTCTTTTTTAAAAAAGTAAGTACATTTCAAGATAAACACCATATATGTAAATTTATTTAAATATTTGTTAGCTCACAGAACAGAAATCTGATTTCTGGGTAAATTTGAATTGGGTGACTTCCCAAATTACATTATTTAGAGATTGGATCTTTTAGTTATGAGGCAGTAACAACTTCTGACTATGGATAATATCAATGGTATCTCGGCCTTATCCCTGCTTGAAAATGACACCACATATGCATATTTACTTTTCTTTTTTTGGCGTGTTTGTCCATTAGTGACATTACATGCAATGACTTGATTATCTGGATTGCACTGCCTTGCGTTTTGTAAATGAAGCACCGTCACCACATCTTATGTTTTATGACAGAGATAAATTGCATTTCAGCAAATGAAGTTTTTATTCCAGTCCAGTTTTCACTGATGGAGATGTCTGAGCCAACAATTCCATTCCATTCCTTCTTTTCAGGAATTTCAAGTCAATACATTAAATATGATTTAGTGTGGCTCTTGGCAAACATCTCAGACAACAAGGAAGTTAGGATGAATTTTACAAAGAAATTGAGGAAATGGAATTGGAGACTTGAAGAACACAGTGGGAAGTAAGGTAAATAGGGGTGCCGAAGTAACTTTTATATTATGTTTATATAATTTATGAAGAAAGTATTATGTGCGTCACAAAATCAATGGACACCATGAGGCATATAACCTACAGCTATTCAAAAGTATAATAAGACCAAGGTGACAGTTCATGTGTAAAGGCCTAGAAAATTCAAAACACATTCTTTTAATAGGCAAATAAGTAAGTAATGCAGATACATCAAAACCTAATGATGTACTATATGGTGACTAACATAACATAATAAAAAAATAAAATTAATTAAAAAAATGCTACTTAGAAAATAAAAAAAAAATCTAAAACAAATAAGGGATACTTTTGGTTGTGTGTTATCCATGAATGTATGTAATTCTTGTCCCTACAAAATCCAGGGATCATACATAAATGTATATAGAATAAAGTGTAGAATATTAAGTCTTTTGAAAATATTGAGGAACCCAATGCTGTAAAAAAAAAAAAAAAGATAACAACTATACACTCTGGAGGGAAAAAAAAAGAATCTGAGCTTACTATAATGTGAATATAAGCAGGCAGATTTTAAAACGAAGTGGAAATTTGCAAGAACAGAATGACAGAAGGTGAGTATCTTGTCTTTAGCAGCTTTTAGCCTGAAGGCACACTGCAGTTCATTTCACATGTAGCAGCTAAAATTCTGATAGGATATTCACGATCAGAGGGGCTTAAAAAAAGCAGAAGAGAGAGGTGGGAAAAAACCACAGATGCTCCAAGGGGAGGGGCAGCACTCAGAACAGAAATGATGGAAGTCATGTATTCTGACTTTAACAAAGTATAAGATATAATTTTACATTACTGTACCTAAAAGAAATAGGAAAATGTGTCTTATTCTCAAGAAAAAGACAAGAGATATTGACAATGCAATAACCCAGATGTTGGAATTATCAAACTAGGATTTTACACATGTATTTTTATATGCTTAATATTATGCTAAATATTGTAAAGAAAAATAAGTTTGCCATCAGTGAGAAGGTGAGAAAACATCAGGAGGAAGAGAGAACATATTAATACCAGTGAAAAGAAAATTCTAGAAGTGAAAACATATCTGAAAAACTTTCAATGTTGAATGCTTCTGAATTCGTTGAATAAACATTAATCTACCCCTACCTCTACCTTCATCTTCTGTGTATGTGAATCAGTAAACAAAATTCCCTCTTTTATAAGGACAACAGTCATATTGGATTGGAGCCCACCATAATGATTTCATTTCAGCTTAACTAATTATATTTGTAAAGACCGTATCCCAAGTAAGGTCACGTTCTGATGTGCTAGGGATTTGGATTTAGACATAGGGATTTTTGGGGGGGACACAATTTCAGCCATAAGAGGTTTAAAGGAAAAAGATAATATCATAAAGATACATTAATGGAGTTATATAATCTGAAAAAAAAGAAAACATAAGAGAACAGCTTCTCATGGAAATTTTGGACAATTTCCAAATATCTGAAAAGAACATAAAAGAACTCCATAAAGGGAGGAGAGAAAGAAATGATGGAAGAAAATCGAGTACTTGAAAAGAGTGGTTGAGGGGCACCTGAGTGGCTCAGTTGGTTAAATGTCTGCATTTGGCTCAGGTCATGATCCCAGGGTCCCAGGATCCAGCCCCTCGTTAGGCTCCCTGATCAGTGGGGAGCCTGCTTCTCCCTCTCCCTCTCCCTTTTGCCCTGCTTGTGCTCTCTTTCTCTGTCAAATAAATAAATAAAATCTTTAAAAAACAATACATTAAGTAGGGAATACCATATAGCTTAGGTAAGCACCATAACAATGGAGTGAAATTAAACCACCTCACCCGACTTTGATCACTTTTTCACAGTCGGCTTGTGTTAGCTACTACCTATCTTTGACTTCATTCCGCTCATAAAATTCAAGGATGTATTCCTTGGCTTTGAGAATTCACTATCAGTTTCACATCTCTTCCTACTATCAACCTATCTTCGCCTAATGCAGGAAACAAGGAAAGTCTTCTTTGACGGCAGTCAGCATGGGACATCCACCAAACTTGAAGGGTTTGCTCCTGTCTCATCTGTGCATCTGCAGACCTTTGCCTCTCCAGGATGAGCTCTGGTAAACAGTTCAGGTTCCAAAGTTCAAAGGATGGTTGTGCCAGTTAACTCAATTGTGTTAATCACTTAGCAACACACACATAAATTAAGTCATCCCACCATACACCTTAAAAATCACCCTGTACAACCTTAGTGTATACAGTTTTTATGAGTAAATTTACCTTAATAAAACTGGAAAACTTTTTTTAAAAAGAAGAAAAGGAAGGTCACAGTTTGAAAATCACTGTTCTAGCAGCTGTATCAGGAATGTTCTGCAGTGTTGGGGGATGGGGTTGTGATTCCTCCACTTTGCAAAGCAATTTCTGACACAGTCCCTTCTAGTTTGTGTTTGCAATTCTCGGATGTGCTTGTGGCCACCGCCAACTAATGATTAAATATATAAAAGCTGCTTTTTGCTGGATGACACAGCTTAGTTTGCCAAGTCTGACACTGAATGCTTTGATAGCCCAGGAAAGCCTTGAGTTCAGTTGCTATGACAGTTTACTGTTAAATGTTCAAATCATGCCAAGTTTGCACTAAAATTTTATGGTTTCAGTGGCAATTCCATGCAGTAATCAGTTTTGCATGTTTAATTGCATATCTTCTATGAGTCATTTAGATGCAACTTCTTGAAAATATAGCCTTGATTTTGGGCAAGAGAAAACCTAAAATGTATGTAAAGCTTCATGATAATGCAGGGCTGAGGAAAACCAAGTAGAGACAGCTGGGTGATTGAAGAGCAACATGTTGATTGGTAGGAAAACAAATTAAAATATACTGTGCTATAAATACTTGCTTTTTTCATTTAAAATCTCTGTTGGTAGATTTATGATGGTCTTTGAAGTGCTCTTCCTTCATTTGGACTTCCCAGGAAAAACGGGGCAAGTTATGACTTAGGTTCTTCCTGGCTATGCTTTTTGGTAGTAAGTTAGGTATTTATTACATTTTTTTTATTCCCAGGACTTCCTGATTGATCATGATCACATTTATTATAGTTTCTTATTTCATTGGGGCAAATTAGATTCATTAGATGAAATAAAGGTGTTTGTCTTTGTGAATCTAAGTGTGCAACCATCAAAATAAGTCAAAACTAACATTTCTTTACAGATCAAAATTGTGTTTGGAAGCTTTAATCCAAATTGCCTATGATTATGAAATATGATTAAATAATTTTCAACAAGCTTTAAACTTAAATGCATACATATGGCAAAAGTTAAAATGTTAGGAAAAGAAAATGCAGACGATAGGGAAAACATTTCCTGTTCCCCTAAGTCCACATTTCTACTCCTCAGAGCTGATGGACTATTTTTGCAATATTTAGCCTTCAAAAAAAAAAAAATCAAAGTTGGAGCCTTTCTGAATAGATTATTATTCAGATAAAATAGTGATAATGATAGTTATACTGATGGTGGTGTCAGAAGCAATAATGAAATGGAACGGACCCTGTACAAATTTCTAGAGAACCATAGTAAGTAAAGTTTATATACGACAAGCAGTATTTAAGATTGACAAAATAACAAATGTAAGACATGAAGGATGCTGTTCCAAATAACCAGGACTTGAGGGGCACCTGTGTGGTTCAGTTGGTTAAGCAGCTGACTCTTGGTTTGGGCTCAGGTGGTGATCTCCGGGTCCCAAGATGGAGCCCTGCCTTGGGCTCTATGCTCAGCAGGAAGTCGGCTTGTGGATTCTCTCTCCCTCTCTCTCTGCCTGTCCCCCTGCTCGTTCTGCCTTTTAAATAAATAAGTAGATCTTCAAATAACCAGGACTTGAAATCATATTGTTTTATCAAATTACACTTGCTCAATTTTTTTTATTTTGAATCAATAAAATAATTCTTATAATGATGAAATTCTTTTCCACTATTCCAGACCAACTCCTGAGTCTAGCCTTTCTTGAGAAGCAGTACTTGAATTTACAATGCACCACCCAGGGCCATTCCATATCTTTACAAGTATAGGCTAGATTTTAGGGAAAAAGAAAACTGCTTTGCTGGTCCTATCATATGTTTCATGATATTGTCTTAATCTCACTCCCCATCATTAGATATTAACAATATTTTAAATTAATTTTTTTACAACGAATGCACCAGTAACATTTTGCTGTATTTCCTTAAGAACATGAGCTAGAGCTCCACTAGAAATGTTTCCTTCAATACAGTGGCCTCCAGCATGCATGGCTATTGAGCAACAGAAAGGTGGCTGATGTGAATTTAGATGTACTGGAGAGTATTAAATGCATGCTTTATTTCCAAAATTTTATTAAAAAGAGGACTGTAAAATATCTCATTAGTGTTTTTATGTTGTTTACATGTTTAAGTAATGATATTTTGGAAGTATGCTATATATATTACTAAAATTAATACCATATTTTTATTTTTACTTTTTAAATGTGTGGATACACACATGTATGTATAATATATCTATAAACATGTACATGTATGTGTATGTAATATGTATGAGTATGTTATATGTAAACATGCATAAGTATAATCAGTTAGAAAAGTGCATACCATATAGGTATATACAGAAGTCAATTTGTTTAGGGAACATTCTATTTTCACATATTTTTAATTAATATAGCTTTAAAATAAAATTTGAAATCTGGCAGATTAAAACTCTAAATTTTATTTTCTTTCTCTGTCAGTCATGCTATTATGTCTTACCTGATGTAGCTTTCCATATTTCATACATTTAGAATAGTTCATTTTGCTCCTTGGAAATAGTCTTTAATAGTTTAATAGTTTAAATGTGATTACATTGCTTTTATCAATTATTTTGATCAATGTGGACTCTTCCAATCTATTTGTATGGTGTAACTCTCTTCTTTTGATATTGCCTGAACATATATACATTTTATGTAAGTACCTTATGTATCTTTGGTAAAAAATATTATACAAAACCTTCAGGACCATATTTTATAATATTTGCTACTCCTATTAACATGAAATTTGAATGTTTGAATGGTGAATCATATATACCTACACCCTAAACTGATAAGATAATAACTCCAATGTTGAAGTATTTTTCCCTCAGGGAAAAGACCACTTTGCTCAATGACTTGTCTCATTGTTACAGAACTGACAGAGATTCTTTCCAAACAAAAATTTCAAAGTGTTAACTTGTCTAACAAGGTCTCTGTAATTTAAGAAAAGAGGAAATGAATCCCGTGGGTGTACCTGCCTTCACACTTTGCTGAATTCCTTCTCTCCAGGTATAAAATGCGATGGCCCACTTTATTGGCTGGACACACAAATCACTCTGTAGGTTACAGCTCTGGTACCTGGAAAATCATGACGGCTCCCTTACATATTTTGAAGAGAAGAGCAGAATAATATAGTTAGATGTTATTCCATGACATTTGCAAATATTGTAATAGTTTTATTACATTTATAAGTCTCAAATATCCAACTATTTCTACAAATTAAGCTTGTGCTGGTTCTTTGGATTGGATTGAGTGATGTCCCAAAAGCATGCTTGAGTTCCTATCAGTAAATGTGTCAGCATGTCTGACAACATGTGACTGGTCTGGGACTGAAGCTCAGAAAGGATTGGCCTTGAACTAGGTGTCTTATCAGACCTGGGTGAAGATTATGGATATTACATTGCATTCAGAAGAGTCTAATGGAAGTCACTGAATGTAGTTCTAGCCCTTTAGTATAGTTGAGTAGTTGAATATTCTCTCATGACTGTATGTCTTTTTTTAATTTGATGTCTTTCTGGTCATATTTCTCATCATGTTTGAAGAGAAACAAATATAGCTTGGGAACTTTCCTGATGGATTTTATTATTATGTTCCTGCAAGTGATTTTTAACTTTACTGTATTTGTATCACTTACAGTATATACTTTCTTGCAAAAGAAATTTTTATAGCATGTACAAATATGAAGTTACCACCGATAATTTGTCAACTTTAAAGGAATTGAGTTGAAAGCTCTGTATTTTAAAAAGTAAGGATTCTCCCCCTTCATGTTCTCTTTCAGTTACTGATAAATGAGCTTTAAGTAGCCCCTGGCAAGATTTACTGTGTCTGATTGGGCAGAGTCTCTCTCTATGATTTAAAATTTTTATGTATTTTACAAATACCATGACAGGAAGTCCCCAAGATGAAGCTTGTCAGAATAAAGTCTGGGCATCCCCAAATAATGTCAAGCAAAAATACGTGCATGACGAGTTTCTTGGAGTCAATGACTTTTTAAAAATTATTTTAGTTACACTCCAAACACAGATGTAATGCGGAGAAAAATTACATTTGCCTTAATCTGAACACCAGACAGTGAAGAAAATTCACACATAAGTCCTACGTAAAGCTGTGCTCTACGACCTTCATTCCAGTGTAAGCGAGGCCAGCTGCACACTCTCCTCACAGGGATGCTTCTGAAAGAAAACATACATCCGTAGAAACATTTGACAAACACTTTTCCAAATGTCAAAATACTGCAAAAGTGTTATTTTTGGGTTTGGAGGTATTATTTACAAAGGGTGTAATGCATAATTCTTGAGGGCATCATTCAATACATTTGTATAGCCTTGTAACAGCCCAGAAAAAACTGTAAAATAAAAATGTGTAGTTCATATTTTTTTTCTCAACATAATGTTTGGAGAGTCCCCCATGTTCTTGCATAATTCATATTATGCTGCTGTGAGATCATCATAAGAATGATGTTTCATTGTCATGTGGTATTCTATTGTACGAAGAAGATACCACACTTGTTTTCTATTCTTTTCATAGATATTTAGGTTGTTTCCAACGTTTAAATGGTGAAATAAAGCTGCCATGAATATTTTTGCATATGTGTGCACACATTTCTTTTAAGTATGTACTTATGCATGAGATTTCTGGGTGGTAAGGTAGGCTTAAGTACGGCACTTCTTTGGAAGGAGCAAAACTTTTTTTTCCAAAGTGTTTCAACAATTTGACACTTAGACAAGCACTGTGAACTTTACATTTGCCCCGTATCCTCTGCTAATCTGGCTTGCCATTACATCAGCAATTCATATAAAATGAAATATACTTACCTTAATAAACGGTGCTATGAAATAATGACAAACATATACAACTCTGTCCTTACAAACACAATCAAAAGAATGAATGCTTTCATCACCAGGAAAGGGTACCTGTGTCCTCCTACAAGCCAGCCGTTTCACTTCTGGTTACATACTTCAGAGAACAGACAGCAGGGTCTCGAAGGCTTCTTTGTACACCCATGTTCATGGAAGCATTATTTACAATGGTTAAGAGGTAGAAGTAACCTAAGAACCCGTCAATGGATGATTGGATTAGACAGCGTGGTGTATATGTACAATGATCTGCTATTCAATCTCAAGAAGGAATGGAATTCTGATAAATGCTTAAATGTGAATGAACCTCAGGGTCATTACACTAAGTGAAATAAAGTAGGAATAAGCCCTCTTTGGCTCAGGCAACATAACTCGAATCCAAGTGTTCATCTTTCCAAGACCATCTTCTCTCACGCGTGTGTGTTTCTGTGTCCGCACGTGGCATTCTTCTCCTTGTGCCTCTGTTTTCTCTTCTCATTAGGACACCAGTCTTAATGGGAGTAGGGATCACCCTAATTGAGTATGACCTCATTTTGGTGACATCTGCAAAGATCCCATTACCAATAAAGTCATCACCATGGCTACTAGGGGTTAGGAATTCAACCCCAACACATTTCCTTTGTGAATTCTCCAAATCTTGTGTCTATGGTTTATTTATTTATTTTTTTCTTATATCAGTATCTAATTGATCCAGCAGTATTTGTTGAAAGTTTATCCTTTCTCCTTGGAATGGGCTTGGCACCTCTGTCAACATCAGTGAATCATACACATGTGGGTCTATTGGTGGAATTTACATGACTGCATTGAGACAGTACAGATAAGTTACAATGTTTGACTTTGTATAGGTAGAGGATATTCCACATGTTTTCTCTCTGGTGGTTCTCTCTTCAGCCTCCAGTGGTTTCTCGACATGCATACACTGATGGGTATTCAAATGAACACCCAAAGAGGAAACCCTCTGAGGATCTCTAGATCTTTCTGTGCAGTTCTCCCTCTCTGTGCAGCATTTTCCTTCATATTCAGTGCACGGGTTCTGGCTGCCTTTGTGTCCACCGATGCTAAACTGTTTTTTCAACTCAACAATATTGCCAACCCTGGTTTGGGCTTCTCTATGTCCCTAAATTGTGACTTGAAAATTCTCCAATTTATAGTGTGAGACAATGTCAGTCTCATCTTTTTTTTTTCCCCTTTATCTTGTGGATAACTATATGAGGTGCCAGTTCTCCAAAATCTGAAAACTTTTCGGTTCATATTTTTGGTTATATTTTTAGTTGTTTAAGGTGAGAAGGTAAATTTGATTCCTGTTACTTTATTCTAACCAGAAGCCAAAATAGACCATTTTTAAGAATCATGTCTTTTAAATATGAATTCTGCTCACCAGCTCAAATGTAAAGTTTTCAGTTAAAATACTGATGTATTCATCTTCTAATCCTATATTTGTTACATCTCCTCTGACATGAAGTAATTGCTTAATAAAATCTTAAATTATAGAATTAGTGGAAGAAGTAATGTATGAGTTAATCGATAGTTATGTTGACATTAACAATGTCATTGTTTTTAATGATAGAGAATAACTTCATAATAGAAGTAAGAAGCATTATTTTGAAATGAAAGGAAGAGAGAAGAGAAACACAGATTTAGATAGAAAGTGCTTCAAAAAGATGCCAAATAGGGACGCCTGGGTGGCTCAGTGGGTTAAGCAGCTGCCTTCGGCTCAGGTCATGATCCAGCATCCTGGGATCGAGTCCCGCATCGGGCTCCTTGCTCGGCAGGGAGCCTGCTTCTCCCTCTGCCTCTGCCTGCCACTCTGTCTGCCTGTACTCGCTCTCTCTCCCTCTCTCTCTCTGATAAATAAATAATAAAATCTTTAAAAAAAAAAAATGCCCAAATAGACATCTGCCCCCTTTCTAGTCACAGATGCCAACTCTCACTTGAAAACTACTGCTTTAAAACCCCAGATGATAGCATTGAGAATATAATCTAAAATTATTTGTAAATGTTTTCCAGTAGGATTTTTTGTTCCTAGAAGAGAACCAAAATTATATACAACTTTTGTTGACAACCTCTCCAAATTAGAAGAAATCTACACATTTCAGTTAAAGGGATTTACATTTAAATAAAATGGGTTTTAAAATTATCTCCAATAATATTTAGTAACGTCAAATTTTATTGACTGTTGCTATAAGTAAGGAACATGTCTGGTGTGTAAACCTTTGTGATGCTCAAAACTGCGGTGTAACTTCTTAGTGGAGTGCTACGTTCTACTCTGCCAGTAGAGATACACCAGCTTAGTCACCTGTCATGAGTTCCCTCAGATGTGGCTATTGCTGCAAACCTCTGACTCAACCCAACTCTAAGTCAAGCTGTAATTTGCTTCATGATGTGCTGTGATGGGACAAGAGAGAATCAATTTTCATTTTGGAGCAAATGGAATAAATCTGCACGGGCAGTTGACATGGAGGTCAGAACCTCATCCCAGGAACGCAGCGCACGCCACAGATGGTCCTAGCTGTATCATTTCTAGATTTGATGACTATAATTCACTGAGTACACACACCTGAAACTATTCACTCAATGACTTCAGCTGATACAGAACGAAGTGGATCAATTATTTAAAACTGGCTGCTGCTAATAACACTTTAGTATAATTTCACAGTCATTGTATCTGCTTAAATGATACTCCACCCTCATTTCAAATGACCAAGTAGACGATCTTGTCATAAAACATGTGAAATTGTCAGTGAAACTTCGAATACAACAGAGCAAAAGCAGAAGAGCTCTCCTTTGCTGTGCACTTACCGTATGTCAGGTAGAGATCTCTCCGTACACAGAAGCAAGCGCAGCTGTGGCTTTCACTTCATGAGTACCACAATGCTGTTATTTGGCTTTTATTATTTTCATGTTTATATTAAGATTTTGAAATGTAAAGATCATACCAAGCAATACTAGCTTGAAGGTGTCATGGTTGTGTTGAGGCTGATTGATTTTAAAATCAAACTCAAGAATTTTCTCAAAAGCATAGGTCCATGAAATTTTTCCATTATTCTGGCTATAATTTCAGTTCTGGAGGGGGGATTATTTTAAATATTTATTTTTCTATTAAAGTAAGTATTGATCTGTAGTATGTCTTTTTAACTTATAGGATGTGCTATATAATAATTACCACAATAAATACATTTTAAGTAAACAAAGAAAAACCTTTAAATATAAATGGGAACTGGAAAAATTTTTGTTTTGCTTAAAAACATAAATGGAAAGTGGGACGAAAGCCATGTTCAAATAGTTATATCTTTCATGGAAATAATAAGTAAGCTCATTAGTACCATAATGAATAAAATGTTTTATTTTTTTCCTGTGTAAGAGGAACTTTAAAATATTGGGGAAATAATACAGAAGGGAAGAAAATGGCAGGGGCACTCATGCTGTTCGAGATCTCTCTCTCCCTTTATTCTTACTGTCCTATAGATCTGTTCTGAAATGACAGATTATTTGGTGACTACTTAGGCACCTTCTTATGAGACTGTTAGAAGGATTAACAAAAAGTCAGAATGGGTCAGAGGAGGTGGTCCTGCGACTTAGATCTGTTTCTTTACCAAATGGTAGTAGAGCTTTCGGCTGTTAATATTTAAGTCAATTGAGACCAATGGGTTAAAAACACAGAAGTAAATTTGTAGACATTGATTGTCAGGCTGAATGGCTCTAGGGTCGTTCTATGGGACAAATCACTTTTGTCAGGGTGGTAAGGCCATGGTCAGGTTTGTGGGAGGGGAGACCATTCCTGGGTGACAGAGGAATCATGTGCCAGGCAGATTGTCCAGTGTGTAGGGCAGGTGTCAGAAAGGAATTTGTTCTGATGGATTAGTATGGTGGTCATTAATAGAATCCTGCAGCTTGATGGAGAAACAAAGGCCCAACGTTGCAACTAATCCCAGCCTCTTTCTGACTTGTAGCTGTAAGGCTGGTAATTCTCTGCATCTTTTAATTAAATTCGGCTGTCCTCTGGGGCAATTCGTTCTGTAGGTTCAATGCCTTTACAGGATATTGATGAGTGGACTTGGAGAAGACTGGACTAAACATTTTATTTTGAATTACTTGAGGATTCTAATGAAATTATAGAACATCAAAGTATGAGCGTCTAAATTTGCCTTTGCGATCTATCTAGAAATGCAAAGAGGGAAAAAAGAGGGAAAGATTAATCCATGTTATTTATGGTGCCTGCTTGGCACGCTAGAGATTAAGTAAGGTTGGCTGAAAAGACTTTTTATCATAGCAACAAATCATGAGGTGGGCTGAACAACTCCCATCTTGCTCTGATAAAACTGAGGCTCAATAAGGTTATATAAGGACGGTGTGACATTTACAGGAAGTGTCAGATTCACTGTATGAACCAAGGTTTGTCTGACAAGCTCTGCCTGAGAAAATTCATGAGCTTTGAGACAGATTAACACTTCTGATGTGCCATTTCTCAATGTCTGCTTCTCTCTCCAGCGCTACTGGTCCACCCTGGATTGACTTTTAAGAATGCGTGTGAAGTGCATTTAGCATGTGAAAATTCATTGCAATTTTCTGCAAAACAGGAGCAGCAGAATTAGATTTGAATAATCTAATTCAATAAAAAGTTTCAATAAAAAGTGAATTCAATAAAAAGTGAATAAAAAGTTTCTGGAGACTCATAAGGATCAAGAAATACTAATAAATTGGGACACCTGGGTGGCGTAGTCTGTTAGGCCACTGCCTTCGGCTCAGGTTATGATCCCGGGGTCCTGGGATCAAGTCCCGCATCAGGCTCTCTGCTCAGTGGGGCTCAGAGGGGCACTCTCTGCCTCTGCCTGCCACTCTGCCTGCTTGTGCTCTCTCTGTGACAAATAAATAACTAAAATCTTAAAAAAAAAAAAGAAATACTAATAAATAAATTTTGTTGTTGTTGTTGTTTTTGTTGTTTTGCTAGAAAAGAACTGTCACATCATTGTTGAATTATTCCCTCAAAACTGTAGGAAATGATCATTTATTTTGGATATTAACTAATTTTTAGGAGCTAAATAATATATCTTTATTTTTTTTCGTTCTCATAAATAGATACATGTAAAATAATAATTATTACTCTTTATTTTTAATGTCATTTACTGGTATTTTATTAGAAAACCAGTCTATGATTATAATGATCAATTTGGACACTTGAAAAGTGTAATAGGTAATTAGTAAAAATAACATAATTTTACCCCTAGAGCAGGAGTCAATAGACTTTGGTCAGCTAGCCAAAATGTAAAATATTTATTGTCTTACCTTCACAGAAAGAGTCTTATATCCCTGACTTAATGGATAATGTTTTTAACAATTGATTATATTATTTTGCTACATTACAAATGTACAATTTACAAATGTAGAACTTACAATTACATTTGCAAATGTAGAATAAACATTTCAATGTCATTATATATTATACTTCTAAATATTCTATATTTTAAATTTTTCCTGGAATGAACTAAAAGCATGTATGTGTGTGTATACTATATATGATTGTGTATACATATAACAGTTTTATGGGCTACTTTGAAATTCTAATAAAATCCAGTGAAATAAAATTAAGCCCAAATTGTATGAATTAGAAGAAAAAAAAAACAATGAACTCTTCCTATCTTTGGACACGCATTGCCTCCTCCAGGAGATAATACAACAGATAGGCTTATTTGTGTTCATTAGGGAGGTGAGTTGAACCCACTAAAGTTGCATAATGTTTATGTCACACATGCGTATACACAAACCTGAGCTGATTCCCGTTATCAACAGTGGCAAAGTGATGCCAAAGACAAATACTATGAATAAACTGCAAGTCAGAATTGTTTATATTAAAGTGAAAAAAGAGGTGGTGGGTGCGACACCTTCAGCCAGGTGGTCTGGGCTTTGGGCTGAAAGTGGGTGTGCAAAGTAAGGGAGGGAGAAGAGAAGCAAAGCCCAGATCCAGACTTGCTTCTGAGCTGGAAGACTGCGGAGCTCGCAAGTCTGGCCTCTGTCTTTGCGGGGAGGAGGCGGCTGCAGGTCCCTTAACTGTATCCTTCCCTGTAACTCCAAGAACTCAAACCACCAAGCAGCAGGCCTGCCAGTGCCTTTATCCCTTTGGCAGGATACTGTCCACCTTCCAGTCAGATTTGTCATAGCCTTGGCGCAGTCTAGAAAAGGTCAGGGAGAAAACAAGTCTCTGGCCTCTATGGATTCCCCATTCACCATGATTTGGATGATCTTGGAGGAACCAAAAGGACAGTGTCCAGCTGTTGTTCAGTGTCAGTGAAGGTGTTTGGACACCTTGCTGCAAATTTCAGTCATTTAAATCAGCCTTAAATTGCAGAGCTCGTCCCGAATTAAGTGTCCATGTGTCCAGAGTGCCCACACAAGGTTTTCTAGTCCCAACATGTGCCAGCATAACAAGAGAAAAAAAAAAAAAGTGAGGAAAGAAGGAAAGACAAATGCTAAGTGCTAAAAAAGACATATACATACGGGTAGAGATAGACACACTTGTACGGATACACGCACATAGAAAACACAAGTACATACATATATGTGTATCCGTGTATCAAGAAGGTTATTAAAATGAGAAGATCTAGAATCCTTGTGAAGCATCTCATTTATTTTCAAAGTTCACTTGTGAGAACTTGTAGGTCTCAGGAGAGTCTCCGTTCCACCTGCAGTTCCATTCACGCATCCAGTAGGCACTGTGTGCGCACGGCGTACTAAGGCCTGTGCTAAGGGCTGAGACGACTATAGCTCAGTTTTGGAAGTTTTTCATTGGAGACACTTAGAAGACACCCAGATGGAGTTACACAGCAGGCAGTTAGATAGATGAGTTTTGAGTTGAAACGAGTGGTATGGATGGGGAGTATTTTGATCATGTCCTATTCACCCTGTTGGTGAGGCAGGGATTCTCACCCTAAGGTTACCACCCAATATGGGGCAGATGAGATCCACAGCAGTTTATTAGTTATATATGACTCCTAGCCTGGTGGGGAGAGACCCATGTGGGGCCAAATGGAGTTAACAGTAGGAAGGAGAGCTACTTTGGGCTAATTAAGGGAAACCTAGAAATTACATTCATAAACTTGATGATAACTTATTCCATCTTCATCTCTCCAGATATGAGTAAGACACCATAATCACTCCAGCTGCTCATCACTGCTCAGACAGTGATGTAGCTCCCAAGTCAGCAGAGAAGAGAGCCAGCAAACATGGAGGATGGCAGACCACAGACACCCACAGGGAAACAAATTTAAACTGATTGCACTGAGACTCTCCATGTCTTTCTGAAGTCTTACTTGAGGCGAAACATCTCAGTGATAATATCAGGGATGGAGTTCCTTTATTGCTTTAGCCAATTTAATTTGGTTTTCTGTTACAAATTTAATCATTTTTGAGAAGCTGTACAAACTTTAACTTTCTCACAGAAGGCAGTTTTGAGAATTGAGAAGAGCAAATGGCAGTTACATAGTTGGAGGAACAAAAAAATATGAAGGAGGAAATGGCTGCCGCTTCCTTAGACCTTTCTCAACAGGAGTAAACGCGTTACAAATTCAGGGGAATGTTGAGAGATGACCCCTTGTATGACAGCTGACCATACCCCCAGAGCATTTCCACTCTGCTTCCGGTTCAGCACCAACTCCAGCTGCTCACTGCCTCTGACTGCCGTCCTGCTCGTGAGTCCTTGTCCTCATCTCTAACTCACTGCGGTTTCTGCTTCAAGTGTTCTTTCGAAGAGTTCCATGGGTTGTACATATTTTCCAGTTTTCTAAGTTTCAATATTTTTGATTGACCCCATATGGATTTATAATTTTGTGTGGTTTATTAAGCCATTTTTAAAAAGATTTTATTTACTTATTTGACAGAGATCTCAAGTAGATGGAGAGGCAGGTAGAGAGAGAGAGGAGGAAGCCGACTCCCCACTGAGCAGAGAGCCCGATGCGGGGCTCAATCCCAGGACCTTAAGATCATGACCTGAGCTGAAGGCAGAGGCCTTAACCCACTGAGCTACCCAGGGGCTATTAAACCATTTTTATTGTGATGGGTTCCAGACATTTTGTGACCAGAATAAAAGCCATCTTTTTAAACAGAGTCACCTTTTTTTTTTTTATTATGTTAGTCACCTAATAGTACATCACTAGTTTTTGATGTAATGTTCCATGATTCATTGTTTGCGTATAACATTCAGCACTCCGTGCAATACGTGCTCTCCTTAATACCCATCACTGAGCTAACCTGTCCCCTCCAAACCTCAGTTTGTTTCCCAGAGTCCATAGTCTCTCATGGTTTGTCTCCCGCTCTGATTTCCACCCCCGTTCATTTTTCCCTTCCTTCTCCTAATATCCTCCATGTTATTCCTTATGTTCCACAAATAAGTGAATATAAAAAAAACTTCTGCCTAACAGATTAAACAGTCTACAAAATAAAGAGGCAACCCATGGAATGGGAGAAGGTATTCACAAATGACACTACCGATAAAGGGCTGATATCTAAGATCAATAAAGAACTTCTCAAACTTAACACCCCAAAAACAATCAAGTCAGAAAATGGGCAGAAAACATGAACAGACACTTCTCCTAAGAAAACATACAAATGGCTAACAGACATGAAAAAATGTTCATCTTTAGCCATCAGGGAGATTCAAATCAAAACCACATTGAGATACCACCTTACATCAGTTAGAACGACCAAAATTAACAATACAGTAAACCAGTGATGGAGAGGATGTGGAGAAAGGGAAATGCTCTTACCCTGTTGGTGGGAATGCAAATTGGTGCAGCCACTTGGGAAAACAGTGTGGAGGTTCCTCAGAAAGTTAAAAATAGAGCTACCCTATGACCCTGCAATTGCACTACTGGGTATTTACCCCAAATATACAAATGTAGTGAAAAAAAGGGCCACGTGCACCCCAGTGTTCATTGCAGCAATGTCCACTGTAGCCAAACTATGGAAACAGTCGAGGTACCTTTCAACAGATGAATGGATAAGGAAGATGTGGTCCATATAGACAATGGAGTATTATGCCTCCATCAGAAAGGATGAACACCCAACTTCAGCATCAGCATGAGTGAGACTGGAGGATATTATGCTGAGTGAAATAAGTCAAGCAAAGAAAGACAAAAAGCCATTTCTTACACAAATAATATGATATTTTTCTTGTGTTTGTTGCAGATACGTATTTTTAAAATATCCCTGTTTTAAGACTTTAAATTATTTGGAACTTAGTTTTATAAAGGTTGTGAAGTATAAATATAAAATATTTTTCTTTCAAATTCATAATTTACAGTACAAACTTGTTTTCTGATTTAAAAATAGAATTTTTCATACAATTAAAACTTATAAATACATCTGACTCTATATTTTCCATTATTATATTTATCTGATCAATGTTTCTTATGAGGAAATTTGTCACTTTCAACTACTTTAGTTTTACAGCATAATCAGATGTAAAACTGTCTGTGCATCTTTTAAAAATATTTCAAATATTCTCCCATATTTATATTTCCTCATAAAATTTAAAATGAATTTGCTAATTTCCCACCCAAAAAACCGATGTTGATATTTTGCTTTTCAATTACATTAAATGTATATATTATTTTGGCCTGTCTTACATGGTTTGTGTCACCATTTACTTCTACTTTAAAGAGTGAAACTTTTTATAGTTTTCTTAATATGGACTTTCCTAATTTCTTAGAAAGTCCATTTCTTCATAATTCAAAGTTTTATAGCTTTTGTGACTGGGATTTGTTTTTCATTATATTTCCTAATTGGTAATTTCTGTTACATAGTGAAGCTATTGATTTTAGTTTATCTATTTAAAAACAAATGCCCTATCCAAAGTCCAGATACTCCAGTGGATTTCTTGGGTTTTCAATGTAGATAATATAATACAATGTATTTCTTCCAATATGTATAATGGTAGTCAAAGCATGAAAAATAACTTTTGTTAAGCAGCCATAGATTTGGTTACTTTTTCTAACATTGACATATATTTTATTTTCATTTTCATGCTTTCTGTTTTTTAGAGAAAGAAATAGAGCATGCATGCACCGATTGTTGGGGGGGCAGAGAAAGAATCTTAAGCAGGCTCCAAGCTCCCCATGGAGCCCAACTTGGGGCTCGATATCACCAACCTGAGATTGACCTAAGCCAAAATCAAGACTCAGAGTCTTAACGAACTGCGCCACCCATGCACCCCAATGTGCATATATTTTTGATATGGATATTTATTTTGAGGTTCATATTTAGAATCATGTTAACTAAATATCTTTTTTAAAAAATATTTTATTTATTTATTTGAGAGAGAGTGTGTCTATAAGCAGGGGGAGGAGCAGAAGGAGAGGGACAAACAGCCTCCATGCTCAGCACGGAGCCTGATTAGGAGCTCAAGCCCACGACACTGAGATTATGACCTGAGCCAAAAGCAAGAGTTGGGTGCTCAACCGAATGAGCCACTCACATGCCCAATAAATATCTTTTTAATTTACCCAAGCTTTGTTTTTTCAATTTAACCAAGTGTCTACCAGCATATTTGATAAAATTAATATGTTTTAAAAATTTTAAGCTTCAGTATAGTGAAATATAAGATGCTTTTCAATAATAAATTCTCCTAGTGTTCCTGAAACATAGCAATCCTATTCAGGTTACATTGCCTGTTTCATGTAGTGCTAGAATCTGTTAATATTTTACTTACAATTTTTCATCATAAGGCACTGATAAATTTTACCCACTATTTGTCCTTCTCCAAGTAATTTTATTGGTGATTAGCATCAGAATTCTGTACAACACAAATTTTAGAACATATCTGCTAATACTATGAGCTTTGGATTCATACATTCCAATATTTGATTCCTAGTTTCATCATTTTCTAGCTTGACCATCTTAAGTAATCTGGCTATACCTAAATTTATTTGTTTCCTTATATTAAAAATAGGGTACATGTCAGGTTTTGTGAGGATTACATGAGGTAAGAGATAATGCAAGCAACCTATTTATTCCAGGGGCTAGGACCTCAATGTTAGTCAATAAATATCAATCATAAAATAATGGTAATAATACTGTTTCTATATTTTTTATTAATTTATATTTAGAGGACATGATGTAAGTTGACCCATTATTAATAACCAAGCACATTTTCTTGGACCTTGTTTAGGTTCCTGCTTTCCAGATGTAGACCAAAGAACATTCCAGATATCTCTCAGTTTGTTAGAAAAGAGGTTATCACAACCAACCAAATCAATGGTTTCATTCTGTATTGAAGAACTTATTTTTCCATGGTTTTGGGGCAGATGTAGATGAGCTTGAGTAGATCTGCCATTATCATAATGGCTCTACCCATCCAAATAATGTGAGACACCCCACTTCCTTTCACCCCCCGTTTTGACCATCATGGCTCTCCCCACTTTTTTATAGCACTCGTTCACCCACTCTGCAGTCTGGATATGCTTCCTGGGGACCATAATGAGCCCCAACTCTGGGCCTTGATCTTCAACCCTTGACATTCTGAGTTAGATAACTTAGCTGGGGAATCTTCTACTACTTCCCTCATACTCAGAGTAGCACAGTTAAGTTGCTCTGCCTTCATTTTGCCATATTTCTAAGATACCTTCTCTGATGACTAAATTCATGTTCTTCTTAAAATTAGTGCAATTCAGTTTTTCTCCTCACTCACCTATCCCATTTACCACCTCAGTAGGAATATGATGAGAGGGTAACTAAGAGAGATTTTCCGTGTCTTCGCGAAAGTCGTTTTTTATGTTTTGCATCAACAGTATTTGTTGATACTTTTACACTTTGTTGTTACAGTTACTACGTCATGATGCCAGTCCCCCTGATTTAGCAATAAAGAAAAGCAAAGAACACCTGGGAGTAGAGCATCTGCTTAACCAATTTAGTTTCTCCATAGTAACTATTTAGGGAAAAGTGTATTATGTTTTAGAATAGCTGGGAAACAGCTGTTCTGACAAAATATATCCCTGTCAATGTTATATCCTGATGTGAAATGAGTCTCTTACCTAACTGTTGTGCTCTTGCCCTGAAAACCTGTTAGAAGCTGTACCAGAAACTCATTTTGGAAGAGCTCCTATTTGCATGTTGTAGTACAGCAGGGTCCCTACTGGAGTAAAAGATAACACATGGCAGAGGCTTTATAAATGTATCTAATGGCGTTGATGGAGAACTGGGTAAGAATAGGGACTAGTAAATTGTGTATGTAGTATAAATATTTAGAAATATATAAGGCACATCTTGTATCATGGAAGTGTGCAGAAGATGGGTTTTGCAAAAAGGCGAGAAAAGACTAGGAAGAAAGAGAAAAAGACAAAGAAAGCTAGCTGACTGGAGTCTGAATCTTTGCTGAGTATATTTTCAGTTTTTTTTTTTTAAGACTTTCCAGGAAATACATGATTACCAATAGCCAGACAGGTAGAGAGCCTATGATCATTGAACTTTTTTTTTTTTAAGAGTTTTGATTTATTTGAGCAAGAGAAAGCATAACTGGTCTGGAGGGGGAAGGGGAAGTAGGTGAAAGGTGAAGGGACCCTGATGCTGGGCTGGATCCCAGACCCTGGAGTGATGACCCGAGCTGAAGGCAGACTCTTAACTGACTGAGCCACCTATGTCCCCCGAGCATTTTCGCTTACAGAACATGAGGACATACATTTATTTCATAAGGGACTAAGAAAGATATACACCATTTTATATGTATGTTTTATGTACATTTTTATAAAATGCATATTATGAGCTTTATCATAATCACTACATTTACATTAAGAGTAATAAATTATGCTCCAATTTCATCCAAATTAGTAGAAGTTTTGTCTTAGACATAGACATTCACTTAGTTCTGCAGACCATTTACTGTGTGAGAGTATCTTAGAACGATTTCTATTTCATGGAAATAAAGATTAAATATATTACAGTGGCCTATATGCAAATACCGTCACCCCAATTAAGTCAAAATACTGTCTTTAACATTTGACAAATAAATCAATATTCTTTTATTTGTTTTTTGTTATGCAAGTTCAACATCATAATCTGCATTATAACTAATTACTCTGAATTCAACCAAATACTTCCACACTGTTTTGCACTAATGCCGTTAAGTAGCAGTTCATTGGGGAGAGTTTGGGGCAAAAAAATTCCTCACACCAGGCTAATTACCTGAGCAATTTTTCTGGAGACCTTCTTCTCTATTTCAGAAGTTGTATGAAGTTCTATGCCAAGTGCTTGCGGCCATATGGATTTTTATATATGACAGCATCAATTAGGAGAGTAGTTATTTCCACAGATTAGCTATATATTGATAAAGAGTGCATTACTGAAAAATGTTAAACTAATTTGGGGACTGCACGAACACAAGGGAAAAAAAATAATCCATGGTTTTGAATAAGGACTGTTTTTTTTTTCAAGGAGGAAGGTCCAAAAATACTTAATGCTCAATCTTTTTCTCTCGCTAGAACATTTTACTAGGGCTTAAGGGACGCCAGCCAATCCACATCTCCAATCCTGATTTCATACGAATGTCATAACACATTCCACATGCTGACTGTTTTTTATGCCAAGTACCTGCCAAAAAGTTTCTTGCTCAGGACTTTTTTTTTTCTTTTGCTTAAGTTTAAATTCAATTAGCCAAAATGTAGTACATCATTAGTTTCCGAGGCAGTGTTCAACAACTCATCAGTTGCATAGAACACCCAGCTCTCACCCCATCACGTGTCCTCCCTAATGCCCATCCCCCAGGTACCCCATCCCCACCCACCTGTCTTCCATCAACCTTCAGTCTGTTTCCTAGAGTTAAGAGTCTCTTATGGTTTTGTTTCCCTCTCTAATGTCTTCTTTTCAGTTTTCTCTTCCTTCCCCTACGGTCCTCTGTGCTGTTTCTTATGTTCCACATATGAGTGAAACCATATGATAATTGTTATTTCTCTGACTTATTACACGCAGTGTAATACCTTCCGGTTCATTCCATGTTGATGTAAATAGTAAGTATTCATCCATTCTGATGGCTGAGTAATATTTCAGTGTGTGTGTGTGTGTGTGTGTGTGTGTGTGTGTATACCACATCTTCCTTTTCCATTCATTTGTGATGGACATCTCAACTACATGAACTTTTTATTTTTATTTTTTTTTAAAAGATTTATTTATTTATTTGACAGGCAGAGATCACAAGTAGGCAGAGAGGCAGGCAGAGAGAGAGAGAGAAGTGTAAGCAGGCTCCCTGCTGAGCAGAGAGCCCGATGTGGGGCTTGATCCCAGGACTTTGGGATCATGACCTGATCCAAAGGCAGAGGCTTTAACCCACTGAGTCACTCAGGCGCCCCTCAACTTCATGAACTTTTATTTCAATTCAAAACTCCTTTTTCTGGCCTTTCACATAGTTAGCGTCTTCTCATGTGCCAAGATTCACAAGTAAGTCTGCCTCCCTATAAAATCTTCCCAAACACCTCTGATAAATGCTTTCATACATTCCTTGACAGCCAAAGCTTATTTTACTTTGAAAAAAACATACTTATTTATTTTATTTTTATTTTTTATTTTTTTGCTCGTCTCTGATAGAATGCAAGCTCCAGGCAAGCAGTGAATACTTTTCTCTTGTTCCAGGCTTTTGACAAATGTGCGAAAGCCCCATTAGGTACTGAAGAAATATATAGTGAATGAACGTGTGGATAAATAAGATGAATGAGGGCAAGTCCAAATGCTTGTAAGGAAGAAGTGATAGCACAAATCTCTCAGAAAAGTGAAAAAAAAAGTTTCCTTTTAAATAAACTTATTTTTATTTAAATATACAATGAATGCAGAATGGAACATAAAATAAAGTGGACAACTAGCTAAAATTTTACAAACTGATCACATCTGTGTAACCAGAACACAAATTAAGAAACAGAATATTATCATTACCTGAAAGCTCCCATTCATCCTCGTTTTAGTCATTATTCTAGACATCTCATTAAAACCACGAACGACAGGCTTATTAAGATTTAACAATTTAAGCAGACTGCATACATCCTGCTCGGTACAATTTTGTAAATAAGAACTTGTCAGTATTATTCTTTCAGCAAATATGATTAGAAAATTTACAAGGAGGTCCCTCCCTGTAATGTAATCGTCCCATCAGAATTCCCTAGGAGGGAGACAGGGAACTACCATCTGTTACTAGATCTTTCTTTCTGGGGACATAAATATTTATGAAAGGAAATGGCCAAAACCCTAATCAGCATATGGGAAAAAAAAAACCTTACCTCATTATATTTTTAAAAGATTTATTTATTTTAGAGAGAGAGGAGGAGGAGGGACAGAGGGAAAGAGAGAGACTAGGGTTCCACCCTAGCAGACTCCGGGTGGAACCCAACCAACATGGGGCTCGATGTCGTGACTCTGAGATCGTGACCTGAGATCACGATCTGAGCTGAAACTGAGAGTCAGAGGCTAATTGACGGGACCACTCAGGTGCCCCATAAAATCTTACCTCATTATCAAGTCATTGTAAATTGTAACAATGACATCCTAATCTATCACCTATTAAATTAGTATTTCTGTTTGTTTTTAATTATGATTACTTGTCATTATTTAGCCTAATGCTGGAAAACACTTTGACAATTTGTATAAGGATTCTTAAAAATGTTCTTAACACCCAACACAGTAAGTATGCTCCTGGAATATTATCAAAGGGAAGTATCAGCAATATGTTAATAATGGTAAAATAGTCCAACACAATTTTAATATGCAAAGTCATGTATCAAAAACTCCAGAATGTTTAAATATACCCCAGTTTTCTCTAAAAATAAATTTTACCACCATTTAAAATGCTATGGAGACTCGGTAACACAGGATCGTCTCGTAGTATAACCTCATATTAACATCCTTAGAAAGTCTCATAGCTTTGAAGTACCTGGGTGTCTCAGTTGGTTAAGTGTCTGCCTCTTGATTTCAGCTCAGGTCAAGATCTCAGAGTCATGAGATCGAACCCCCCATCCAGCTCAGCACTGAACATGGAGCCTGCTTGAGATTCTCTCTCTCCCTCTCCCTCTAACCTTCCTCTCTTTCCTTTAAAAAGAAAAAAAAAAATTCTGTGGCTTTAAGCCCATAGGTTTAGCTTCCTGAAAGTTATTAATAAATTATAGACACATTGAAATATACTAAAATATCCCAAATTTTGCATACAATAAAAATAATACCAAATAATTAGAGAATAAAAATATTAAAATGTTAATTCTGTACATGAAAATGTGCATTAGTGATAGTTGTATTATGCAAAATTTCATCCTTATTCAGAATTACTCCTAATAAGTTTATCTTTTAAAAGTATGCAAAACTACAGGTAATAAAAATCAGCAAAAATCACTTTAAGGTAAAACTACATGAAATCTTTGTGAAAAATTTGAAAACTAGAAAAAACTAGTGATTTTCTAGCTCAATACAAATTACCAAGAGCTATCCCCCGTAATAACAACTATATTATTATGACGATGATTACATTCTAAAATACATTCCAGCATTTCCACTTAGCATCTTGTTTTTTCTACTCAGTAGCTTTACAGTTGCTTTTTTAAGTGATAATTTATTACATTATTGTCAAGTGACCTTTTATCATCACTGTTGGAGTGTGAAATAAATGAAATCATATGTTGTCTATATGTTTCTTGATGTTAAACAAAAGACAGTTTATTTCCTTTACAGAAATTCACAAGAGTGGAGGTAATTATGCTAAGTGGTTATGTAAATTCCAATAGTAAAAATAAATCAGTTTTCTTAATGAATTTCAATAAGTTTCTAAATTCTTGTGAGAAAAGGTATTCATTTATTGGTGTATAAGGTTTATAAAAATTATTCAATTGGCATAATAAAATATCAATTTACATTCCATTAGGAAAATTTTCATTTTTTGGTTTCCTTCATAAAGAAGCATGTTGTAAAATATGAATCCAAAAGTGAACATGACTTACATATAAGGTAATAAAAACTTATTTAAAAAATTAAAATAAGTAAATAAATAATACATAATATCAACTTTCCTATCAAATCATATATATTACCCTTTAATATAAAAATGTTTACAGATATATAATATATATTTTGCATTTTTCTATGCTAATCACAAGGACACCAAAATTAAAAATACTGTACCACTTATAGTCACTCACAGAAACAGAAATACTTAGAAGTAAGTAGAACATGTAGTCTTGGAAATTACAAAATGCTGATTACACAGGTCAAAGAGGATCTAAAGAAGTGGAAAGACAGACTGTGCTCAAGAACTGGACCACTTACCCTGTTAGAGATTCTACTTCTTCTGAATTGCTGTACAGGGATAGCATAATTCCTATTAGAATCCAAGCAGGATGAGTACAGATATGGACAATATTCTGAAATTTATATGGAAAAACTTAAGATTTAAGAAGAGCTAAAAGAATTCTGAAAAAGTAAAATAAAGTAGGAGAAAGTATTCTTTTTCTAAAATATATGTTTATAGTAATCAAGACTGTGTGATATTGGAAGTATAGACTTACAGAACAATGAAACAGAAGCAAGACCCTAGAAACAAACCTTGCACACAAATATGCCAAACTTATTTTGACACAGGTGAAAAAGCAATTGCATGGGAGAAATAAAACTTTTGCCACAAATGGTGTCAGAGCAACTGGGCATGTCTACTACGTCACACAAAAATTAACCCACCATGGGTTAAAGACTTAAATGTAAATGTAAAAAAAATTAATTAATAAAACTTTTTGAAAGAAGTAAGAGGAAAGTATTTTAGATGTACATAAAAAAATTCTTAGACTGTGCAGATGCCTTTGAGTTTGAATGTAGTGCCATTTGTTTATTTTGCTTTTCTTATCTGTGGTTTTGGTGTCATATCCAGAAATATCATTACCAAGACCAACATCAGGGAACATTTTTCCTTTGTTTTCTTCTATGGGTTTTATAGTTTTGTGTCTTACATTTTACCTTTGATTGATTTTAAGTTGATTCCTATGTAGTGTAAGATTAAGGTCCAATTTAATTCTTCTGCATAAGAATCTCTAATTTACCCAATATCATTTATTTAAGAGACTATTCTTATCCTATTTTGTATTCTTGATATTCCTGTCAAAGATTAGTTGACTATATACGCATGGGTTCATTTCTAGTTTTTGTAGTGTCCATTGGTTTATGTGTCTGTATTTATGCTAGTATCATGTTGTTTTGATTATTTTGATTACTATAGCCTTGTAATAAAACTTGAAATCAGAAAGTATGATGCCCCAACTTTGTCTTCTCACTCAAGATTGTTCTGGCTGCTTGACATCTTTCGTGGTTCCCTATGGATTTTAGGATTGATTTTGTCTTTATGTGAAAAATGCCATTGGGTTCTTGGTAGGAATTGCACTGATACTTCTTCTAGAAGGTCACACAAATGCTTAACTATTAACCTTCAGGAAAATTCAAGTCAAAAGTACAAGGGAATATCACCTCACTCTTGTTGAAATGACCATTATCAAAAGGAAGAGAGAACAAGGTTGGCCAGGATGTGGAGGAAAAGAGAACTCTTGTGCACTGCTGGTGGGAATGTCAACTGGTGCAGCCACCATAGACAACAATATGGAGATTCCTCAAAAAATTAAAAATAGAACTACAAATGATTCACAAACCCCACTTCTAGGGATATAACCCAAGAAAACTAAAACAGGATATTGAAAATACACCTGCACTCCTATGTTTATTGCAGCATTCTTTGCAATAGTGAAGAAAGGGGAGTGGTTCAAGTGTCCATCAACGGATAATCACATATTCTTTGTAAAATACATATTATACACACACACACAACTGAGTGTTTTCAGCCATGAATAAAGTAAATCCTGAGGTTTGTGGCAGCACCGATGGACCTTGAAATCATTATGCTAAGTGAAATAAGTCAGACAGAGAAAGACAAATACTGCATGGTATCACTTGCATGTGAAATCTAAAACAGCCACACTCATAAAAACAGAGGATAGATCGTTGCTTTTCAGGGATTGGGAGGTGGTAGAATTGGGGAAATACAGACCAAATGGTAAGAAGTTACCATTAGAAGATGAATGAGTTCTGGAGATTGAAAGCACAGTATTGTGACCAAGCCAACAATACTGTATTATATGCTTAAAACCTGCAAAGAGACTCAATATTATATATTCTTGCCGCAAAAAAGAACTTATTTTGCAATATGATGGAAGGGTTAGGTAATGCTACAGTGGTAACTTATCAAATCAACACAATGTACATGTTAAAAACTTGCACAAGTGAATTATATCTCATTGTGAATTATATCTCAACAAAAAGCATTAATTTAAATACTTGTAAATTGCATTGTTCTTTACCATCATTATTCTATTCCATACTGGACATGAATTACCTTTAAATTCCTTTGAGGTAAACTTGTTGATGTTATAATATACTTAGGTCAATAATATCTACACAGAATATAATTTCAAAGTCATTGTTAGGCAATGTCATCAAAAAGACGTGACCACTGTTTGGTGGGCGGGACCCGGGCACTCAGAGCCTGCTTATTCTCTCCCTGTCCTTGAAATGTGCGCTCTACTTGCTTTCCCACTCTGCTCCCCGTGACTGCTCCCAGGACATTGCTTTGAGATGGTGATGTGGTGTTGAAAACAACTGTGTACATGTGACTGAGGTCACTGAGGTCTCTTTATAAACTTTCAAGATTGAAGGGCAGGTGTGGGGACCCACTTGTTTTGCTGCGGCAAGCCTTATATGTTAGTTCCCCTTGTCATTATTAAAATTGCCAGCTACCAACTGAGAGTGGCTTGCCTCTTTCTTTGGTCTCTCTCTGCCCTCTGAGTACAGGGGTCAGTTTTAGATTACACTCAGGAAGCTCCTGAGAGGGTTGCAAACCAGCAGTCACACACACACACACACACACACACACACACACACATATTTTGGACATCGGCTTTCTTATTGCTGGGAATGGACATATTTTGCTGACATATCGGGAGGTCAAGAATATGTAGAAGTCAAGTACGCTCAGATATGAGAGCAACAAAACCAGACTAGAAGGCCAGCAAACACAGAGGACAGATGGTGATCTAGGGCATATGGTTGGTAGCAGTGAGTTGAAAGCAGGACAACTGTGTCCTGAGACATTATTATAAAATTCTATTATAAAATGATCATAGAGTAGCTCTATCCCTCTGCCTCTTGCCAAACATTTCAGTTTGAAAGTGTGTTTTGAGAAAAATGTCTTAATACTTATTCAAGTATTAAAGCACTATTATGCTACAATTCCTTTTGCTAAATCACTGTGTAAATTTTGGAAATGGATAAGATTTTGATAAGGATGCAAAGCTCCTTTGAATTGACATTCATGAGAATATACACAACATTTGTACTTTCATAGTCACTCTTGCTCTGTGGTGGGAGAAAAGGCTTTGTCCCTCCCTAAGTTATTAAGTGAAGTGGAAACAGAATTTAAGAGTATCAAATATAATCTCGTGAGACATTTATCTCATCCGCGGTCACCGTGTTCTTCCTAGCCTGCCACCTAGCAAGAAGGAGAAGGGTATTTCTTCTATCACAGACAATGACTTCAGGAAACTGGATGTGAATGACTGTAACGTTGAGAAGGAGTGTGTGAGGACCAAGGTGAATATGGAGTTTGGGGAGTCGTAAATGTGTTCGCCTTCATACAGGCACTCAGGCTTTCAGGGTCCCCAACTGACCTTTCAGACTGCAACTCTAGCATAGACCATATGGGGGTGCTTTTTTTGTAACTCTGCTATTTACACAGTCTGATCCTGGGGTTCCTATCAGCACAGCTTTAGTCCGGCTCAGAGAAATGAACCCTTGTAACAGGGGCTTTCCAGCTTTTCCCACCAAAGCACGAGTTCATGGTTCTCTAACTTGGGTGTGTTTTTTGTATAGTGGTTCTTTGCAACAACCAGCAAACTTTACAGTCCTCATACTTACTTTTTATGCCTCTCAAGCACTATGGATATTGCGTGGACCGCAATATACATATTGAGATGCCATCTTAATTCACAGTATGTGATAGTCTTACGAATTGTAATCTTATATGCACCAGCCTCCTGAAAATCAGCAAAGGGACCCTGGCTGGTCTACGGCTAGCAAATCAGCCAATGCCAGGATCCCCTCCTGAGGATCTGCTTGCTAGGTCTTGAGTTTAAGCTCTCCAAAGAAGATCCCAAAACAAGATTTCAAATACAACTAGTTTATTTAGAAAGTAATCCTAGAAACCACTGGTATAAAATAGGAAAGTAAATGGAAACCAGAGGGCCTAGACTTAATTGTATACTACCGATGAATGACTTTTATGAAAAACTGAAGCTTGATCCTACCAAAAAATTCTGAATTGTAGTTGAGAAACACTTGCTTAAAAGTAATCCTACCAGAGAAAGGTTTATTTATTCATTAACTCCTGCAAGTCGTAATTGGATAGCTACTGGAATAGGTGATCATTATTGACAGGCCTAGTGGGCAGGAGGTCTAATCTGGTTCTAGTTGACAGAGAAAGTTACCAAGCAAAGATACCCAGATGCTGACTGTTGGAAATTGGACAAGAATCGTTGCAGTGTTAGGACCGAAGGATTTGAACGGGTGTTGATAGCCTCTGCTTGAACAATTAATTCAGTAGAGGTTAATTGTATATGTGTTTTACTTTAAACATCTTGGGTCTATAAGCATACGGAGTGCATTTGAGAAATATGTATTCTGGAGATCAGCTGCCATGATTTTGAGAGATAGAGAGAGATGGCATTGGCCTTAATATTAGCTGAATCTCTCGCAAAGCAGGGCAGGCAACGAGGTCATTTAAAAAATTTGAATACTAACCTAATTAGTATTGAATTTATTTAAATTTAGAGTAAGATAATAAAGATAAATTGCTGTAATGCGCCAATCATTGTTTGAAATTGCAAAATAAATTAGCCCCTTTTTTAATGAGACACTGTTTTCCAATTGAGTCATGTGATTTAAAACAGGTAGCAAGCTATTAATTATTCTTTTTAGTCATTACAAGTAATTAAAGCTTAGTAATTCTAATAGGAATCCAATTCATTATTTCATTACTTCAATTTAGAGCCCTCTAAATTATGACAAAAGCAAATAGCATGTGCTTCATTTATTTACAGTTTTACTAATGCATACTAATGACAAATATAAGGTATCTATAGATTTTTTTTTCATATTCTTTCCCCATAATATAATTTCATATTATTGTGGTATATATACTGTGGTTTACTTTTTTATTGTCTTTTTTGGAATTGAGTAGAATCTAAATATTATAGTATTTGCTACATCATTTTTGGTGTTTTCAAATCAAGCACACCAGACCAATTTATTGCTATGTTCCATTCAAACCACATATGTAATATCAATATTGTGAAGGTAGCAACCTGCCACTGTGTTTCTGTAATGTAGAAGTCCAGTAGAATTTTCCTGCTTTAGCAAACTTTATTTCCCTTAAACCTGATCAATAGCAAAAGGTCCAAATCTGTTACCAGTGGTGATTTTTTTTCAACTTTCTTGCTCTGAATTAGTGCTTCAACATTGATTATAGGATCTCCAACTGAAAATAAGAGTGAAATTAACAATGAGAACCCACAGCAGTGTTCTCTACATTATGTTTCTGACTGAACTCACCTCCAAAACACGTTTCATTTTGGGCTTATTTGCGGTCAAATAAAATGTAAAATAAACCCCTGAGGTCCATATATTCAAGGTGACATCAAAATAACCTAAAATATTTTGAAAATATAAACTTTTAAAGTAATAATTAACCATATGTAATGGAAATCATCTCACAAACAATAAATTAAACTATATTACTATCATTCCTATAGGAGTACTATTTTAAAAAAATAGCACTTTACATATTATGGAGAATTTCCAATATTTATAATAGTAAAGGTAAGAGTATAAAGAGCTCCTATCCAACAAATGTCAACACATATCTATTCTTTTTTTTCTTTTTCTTTTTTTTTTTTTTTTGAAGTAGACTCTATGTGCAATATGGGGCTTGTACTCACAACCTTGACATTGAATCATATACTTTACCAACTGAACCAGCCAGATGCCCCAACATAACCTGTTTTTATGTCATCTATAACACACAACACACTTAGTGTGAAATCAATCACAGAAATCATTTCCACAATAAATACTATGTGCATCTTTAAAAGATAGCCAGATTTTAAAACATATCCACAAGCCATTATCCATTCTAAAAAATGATTATCATAAAATGTCTGCTTAATCTAGAAGTTGTTCAACTTTCCCACCCACAACATTCTTAAAAAATGGATTTAGTCCATGTCTCCACATTGTATATGATTATCATACCTTTTATGTCTTTAGAAAGGTTTCTTTCTCACTTTCTTGTCTCTCTCCAGTTTTATAATTCATTTTATTAATGAACTGGTACATTTATGCTGTAAATTATGTATATTGTATTTTGGACTCTGTGAAATGCATTCCCATGAATATACCTCTGTTCCCTGGTATTGTTTGTACTTTGCCAATTTTTGTTCCTGGTGTTTAGGTCTGGAGATCTATTTTGTCAGTTTCCATTTTCGGTAGGAATGCTTCATAGGTGGTGAGGTGCACTCTACACAGAGCTACACATACTAATCAGTGTCTTTCATTATGGGTTATCACCCCAGTAATGACTATTGTCTAATTTTTTTGGTTTCAAAAGGCTTTTACCATTTTATTTATTTTGTAATTTTTAGAAGATTCTACTTATTTATTTAGACAGAGCACAAGTGTGGGGTGGGTGAGGGACAAGACGCCACACCGAGCACGGAGCCCAATGCCAGGGCCCCATCTCATGACACTGAGATCATGACCTGAACCAAAGTTGAGAGTCAGTCTCGAAATGGACAACCCATAAAAAGATATTAGAAATGGTAACAATCAAAAATTTTTAAAATTTTATTAATTCTTTTCAGTGTTCCAAGATTCATTGTTTATGCAGCACACCCAGTACTCCATGTAACACGTGCCCTCCTTAATACCCACCACCAGGCTCACCCACGCCCCACTCCCCACCTCCATCCCCTCCCAAACCCTGTTTGTTTCCCAGAGTCTCTTGTGGTTATCTCCCTCTCTGATTTACCCCAATTCATGTCTCCTTTCCATCTCGAACATTCAAATTTTATTATTGCCTCTTCACCTATTAACTGGAATCAATCACTTATTTTTAATCAGACTAGTTTTTTAGAGCAAACAGTTTTAGGTTCAAAGCAAAATTGAATGGAAAAGTACAGGATTTCCAACATGACCTCTGCCCCTACATACACAAGAATTCCCTCACTATCAATACCAGGAACCAGAGCCAGATACAGAGTTCATCAAGAGGACATTTTTTTACAACTGGTGAACCTACATTGGTGCATCATTATGACCCAGAGTCCATGCTTTCCTTAGTGTTCATTCTTGGTGTTGTAGATTCAGTGGGTTTGTACAAATGAAAGATGACATGTATAGACCATTAAATAGCACCCAGGCTATTTTTATTGCCCTAAAAATCCTCTGTGCTCTACCTGTTAATTCCTTTCTCCTCAATTTTTGGCAAACACTGATGTTTTTACTGTTTCCATAGTTTTGCCTTCTAAAGAATATCATAGAGTTGGTATCATACAGTATGTACTTTTACAGATTGGCTTCTTTCATTTAGTAACATACATTTAAATTTCCTCCATTTTTTATGGCTTAATTGAGTTATTTATTTATAGATTTGGTAATTTGATCCATTTAGAATTTATCTTTGAATAAGGTATAAGGAAATGATAGTTTTCTCTTTTTTTCCCCATATGACTACCCAGTTAACCCAAATATCTCTTATTACAAAGCTCAGCTTTCCCCTCTTGTATTGAAATGATGACTTTTATACTCTAAATTTTTAAATGCAAGTTTATATTTTCAAAATTTCTATTCTGTTCCAAAGGTATGTCTATTTATAGTCCAATGCTGCAGTCTTAAATATAGAGACTTTATATATGATTTCATAACCAGTAGATTTACACATCTATTATTATTCTTATAGTTCAGGAAATCTTCTACTTTTATTGTTTGTGATTCCAACTAAATTTTTTAATTAATTTGCTTAACCTCAGAACAAAACCTGATGGTATTTCTGTTGTGAATATTCAGAAAACATTGTATTTTTAACAACTTTTGACCATCAGTAACTTTATGATATTGTCTTTCTATGCAAAGACAGAGTAGGTCTTTCCACGGTGTGTCTTTGAGAAGTGATTTTATGCTCTTATAGGTTTGGAATATTTCTTAAGTTTTTGATAGAAATTTTGCCTGTTCAGTTTTTTAAATTAATAGATATTTTATCCAGTTTTAGATTTATGGAAAATTTGAGCAGAAAGTACAGATTTCCTATCAGTCCCTATATTAATAACTCGAATTACTGTGCTATGTTTGTTATAATTGATAAGACAATATTAATACTTTATAATTAACCAAAGTTCATAGTTTACAGTAGTGTTTACTTAATGTTGTACATTGTATTGATTTTTCAAATGTATAACAATATATATCCATTATTACAGTATCATATAGAACAGTTTTGCTGCCTTAAAAATCCTTTGTGTGGCAACTATTCATCCTTTCCTCCTTCCAAAACTCTGGCAACCGCTGGTCTTTTTACTATGTCCATAGTTTTGTCTTTTCCAGAAGTCATGTAGTTAGAATCATACCATATGTAGTTTTTCCAGATTGGCTCCTTTCACTTAGTAATACACATTAAAAGCTCTTCCTTGTCCTCTCATGGCTTGATAGCTCTCTTTTTAAATCACTGAAAAATATTCTGTTGTATGGATATATACCACCATCCAATCCACTCATCTACCCACGTACTAAAGGACATCTTGGTTGCTTCTTTGCTTTGTCAATTATGAGTAAAGCTGCTATGAACATCTATATCATCAGTTCAATGAAAGTGTTAGGTTACAATGAGTAAAATATGACAGAGACTATAATTTTTCTTTTTTATGTGCTGGCCTACAAATAAATATATAATAATTTTGCATTTCTTCTGCTAGAGACCCAAAAATTCAATTTTGAATTACCAATTTGTTGAAATAACCATGTTCTTAGTTACTAACAGACAGAAATGATTAACGTCAAATAGATCAAAGTATGTCTACATTTTTGTTACATAACAGTTGTACTGCTTACGAAATCACAGTTAAAAAGTATTGTGTCCATACTTTGGCATATAGTCTCCCTAGAAAAGGAAACAGGCTAGGAGATCTCTATGAATTCTATGGAGGTCTTACCCAGAGAGACCCACAGAGGTCTTCCTCTGTGACTTAAAAAGGTAATACATAGGAAGAATGTCCTGACCCACTTACGGATTCAGATGATTGTGGAGAATAATGGGGAATGAGAAACAAGATCGTTTATCCCAGAGAATAAATTTCCTGGTGGCTGGTGGGATGTTCACACCTTCTCCAGATCTGATAAAATGATTTCAGAACTACTGTGGTCTTACTGCTTCAATTCTCCCTATTTCAGAACTGTGTGTGCATGCACAAGAATGTGCATCCTGTAGAGGTAAGATAACTTGACTTACTAGCTCATAAATTCCAAATTAAAAAAAAAAAAAAGAAGAAGTTTAGGATAGGATGTAGAAATGTCTGTGCATTAACTAGGAATCCTAGACATTAAGCTGGAGGCAGTGATGGTAGTCTGTTCAGGCTACTCTAACAGAATACCATAGATTGGGGGTGGGGGGGGGGAGTTGCTTCTCACAATGCTGGAGGCTGGTTAAGTCCAAAATCAAGATATCAGCAGATTTGGTGTCCTGTAAAGACTTGCTTCCTTGTTCACAGTGATCCTCTGTGCACTGTGTCCTCATGTGGTAGAAAGGGGAAGGTAATTCTCTTCAGATCTCTTACATGAGGCCAGTAATATCATTCCTACGAGCTCCACCTTCATGTCCTAAGCACCTCCCAAAGACCTCACCTCCAAATGCCGTCCACGGAGCATTAGGGTACAACATGTGGGTTTTGTGGGAGGGAGATGAACATTCCATTTATTGCAGATGTGACACCACCTTTGGTCTGTTTTCCTTGGCAGGGATTTAGTTAGTTCTATGTGTAGGGAAAAAAGGATGCAAGACCAGGAGGGAAGACTGTATCAGAGACTGGTGTTGTTGCCTAATGAAACCGTGTGCTTCCCCACACTTCTCAGCCCCTCTAAGAGGGAGGCTGTGCTCTAGAACCAGTAACTAGCCACTGGGCTGTGGTGCGATAAAGTAGTTCATCTATCCAGGAGCCAGGGTTTTGTTTTTTATGCTTTCTTTTCCTGAGCTGGCAGTTTTGAGAAACCTCATGAAATGGTAGAACAGTCAGATTCGGTCCCATTATTAGTATTATTTTTTAAGATTTTATTTATTTATTTGACAGAGAGAGATCACAAGTAGGCAGAGAGGCAGACAGAGAGAGAGAGAGGAGGAGGCAGGCTCCCTGCTGAACAGAGAGCCGATGCAGGACTCCATCCCAGGACCCTGAGATCATGACCTGAGCCGAAGGCAGAGGCTTAACCCACTGAGCCACTCAGGAGCCCGATTTGGTCCCATTCTTAACCACTATTGGTTATGTGCTTTTAGCAGGAAAGAAATCTCCGTTACAAGTGCCCAAGTGTGAGCTGGGTGGCATTTTTGTTTGTTTTGTTTTGCTCATTTCACCATACTCTATTCTGACTAACAGATTAAGGAGTTATAACTGCCAAACATTTTATGATTCACCAGATTTGTATATGGATTTTTATTTAGGCTCTCATAATTAAAAAAAAATACATCAGAACCAGTTTTAGTAAACCACTTTCCTTCAGTTCTTCTTTAGATACAGTTGTTAGATTACAAGTTTAGATGATAAGTAAACTATAATATATGTTTAAGGAAAGAAATCAGGAAAAATCTATTTAAATTTTCATCTTAAGTCCTGAGGAAAGGGGAAACAGGTAAGGATATGTTAACAAGTGGCAAAATAAATTTTGAAATCTCTTTAAATGAGAATATAAGTGCAAATTAATAAATAACTACTAAAGTATGAAATAATGAAAAGTAAAATACATATGACCCCTCCCACTATTTTTCGATAACACATTCTCAATTTCAGTACATCTGTGTTAAAATTTCACTCTGTGAAACTGAAAATGTGATATATTATGTTATACAATAAGATGTAACATTGTTACATTATTATTTTTTTATTAAGAGTGTCTTCAATTTGATGCTGAATGTTTTCTAATCCCATTCTTAAATCCATCACTATCATTAACTCGTAAAAATTCGCCTTTGCCACAGACACAGCAATTACTGCTGTTCCTGGAATTAATCAGCATCATTAATGGCCTAGAAAAGTCACCTTTTAAAAAAAGTCTGTAATACCTACTTACTGTTTTTTTCTGTCTTCTTGTACTGACCGGAACCTACTTGATCAAGTTATTAACAGCTGTAGGAGGCAGTGCTTGACATTCTGCCACCAGTTGTAAACGACATGATATATGTTTTCCTGGTGACACCAGTTATTTGAAAATAATTTTAAAACTAAGATCTTAATCTCGAAAACTTTCAATGACTCTCCAGACAATGTTATGGTTTTGTCACTCTATGCCTGGCAGAAAATTAATAAAGTACACCTTTCCCCCACTAACAAATGTCTTTTTTTTTTTAAATTTCTTTTCAGCATAACAGTATTCATTGTTTTTGCACCACACCCAGTGGTATCCATGCAATACGTGCCCTCCCCAATACTCACCACCTGGTTCCCCCAACTTCCCACCCCGCACCCCTTGAAAACCCTCAGGTTGTTTTTCAGGGTCCATAGTCTTTCATGGTTCACCTCCCCTTCCAATTTCCCTTAAGAGCACAGACAATAATATACCTGTAGTGTGCCTCATTTCACACTTCCGGAATTTAGTTATTTTAATGTTGTGAGTGTGCGTGGTTTGAGTATATGGATGTGTGTGTGTGTATGCACCTGTGTAAAATCTTGGGAGATGGTCTTACTTGGCTGAATCAATTTAGTAAGTACTAGTTCACAAAAACCAATTGCACAAAATTTTGATTTACCAAAACTTATAATATGTTAACTATTTATAATACAGTTATAAATTATTCTTCAAATTTGGTTCAAGATTTTAAAAATTCTTTTGAAGTTTCAATTTCCTGGCACCTGTTTTATTTAAGCAACTGTAGCACACTTGCTGTGTCAAAATTTTCTATGTCTTGTTAAGTGAAATGATAATTACATGTTTATTTCAGCTTCTAAACGTCAGAATCTTGAAAGACATGCTGAATAGTGTTTCCATCATAATAGGCTAGCTAGCAAATTGGTAACTAAAGAAATTAGAAACAAAAGGAGAGTGGAAATGTATTGAAGAAAGAAACTCGCCCTGTGTATTGTGCTCAAATTTCAAAATATATAAGAAATTCTTATTTTGCAATGTCTTATGTCCTGGAATCAATGATATTTTGGCTTATACTGGGAAAACGATTTCTCTCTATTATACTAATATTAATTATGTTGGAGTATATGATAACTTTAAGGAATATTACAAGTAGTTAAAAATATCCCATGTCACTACAAAGATGAAGTTAGGTATTATGAATGTAATTTTGGTGAATAAATATTTGGCAATGATCATTTTCTAATGAAAAATAACCCACATTTAATCCTCACGTATAATCCTATTAGTAGATACTATAATACTTCTGTAGAAAGGAGTTAAGTGAGGCAGAGGATGTTAGGTAATTTACCCAAATGCATTGTGAACACAGAACCTCGGCAATATATCTGTAACATTTTTGCTATACTTGGTTGATTTTTACAGAATCGATTTCTGAGATTTTTCTTCCCATAATTGGTAAATTCACTAACTGATGTTTTCAAGTTAGTTTCAGTGAACACAGTCCCCACGATTATGTTATCATTCACATTTTTGGGTCCTATAAGAAAAACAATGTCCTATTATATGTTTAGTAACAGTGGAAAATAGCATATAATTTTCAGTATTTTAAATCTTTTATTTATCATCTATTATTCTCTCTCCATCTATCCATCTCCCTGTCATCTGTCTGTCTATCTATTATTACCATCTATCTGTTGTGGACTAAAGTTAAGTAAAATTGAGGCAGAAATTTCCAGTATCAGAGTAGTGTGGGCTTCTCCAGAAACACCCAGTGAGGCAAGCAGGGGAACTAAAAGTCACTATAGTTCATTCAAGTTTGATTCAGCTTTTGGTTATAGTCATAGAAAATGTGAATATATTAAAAATTGACAATATTTGCCCCATAGGCCACATTTTAATTTATTGTCAGTGCATAAATACTTTTCCCAAAACCTGCCAATGTGTCAACTGTTTGGGGCACCCTTTTCTTCATTTTAAGTCAGAACATTCCTTTAATTAGGGCATGGAGAATTGGATGCTTTTTATGTAAGTGTTCACTTCTAGACCTCAGAGCCTTAGAGCCTGGCACAGACAGAAAGTGTGACAGCTTCTGCAAATTTATACTGAGCCGACCGTGGAAGGACATAATAAACAAGTCCTCGCCCCGGTCCCATTTTTCAGTTGTCAGAATCCTCACACACGCAATATTCCCTATCATTTCCGGATAGTAATGAATAAACATGGCAAAAGTCTTACACTTTGTGACATTCCCTGCACCCAATGGTAGAGACGATCTCAGTCTTTCCTATTTGATCATGCCTGCATACGATGGTTCTCTGGTTCTTCACTTCAATTCCAGTGTTTCTTTTTCCTTCTCTTTGTCAGAATTTGCCCGTGTCTCTATTTATTTGCCTCTTCATTTTCAACCTATTTTAGGTTTCTTGCAAATGTGTTGCTATTTTTAATAACATAAATATTTTCTGGTTATCACAATATTATATTTTCATGGCATGCTGTCATATGGAAGTGCTCAGAACATTAACATGTAGAGTGTTAACTCGTATGCTTTGATTTCTGCAAACTTATTGATTGTATTTTTTTTCCTTTTGTGCCACTATTTCCTCTTTTTTTCCTCTGGTTGGGTCATTGTTATTCATTTCCAATTTTCCCATGTAAATTTGCAAATCATTTTCCCTTCTATTTATAGATTCCTTCCCTTTTCCTGGTTTCCTGAGGCAATGCATGAGTCTGAATTATTTGCTAAATCTTACAACTTAACTCCAATAGAGGGAAATATTTTTCTTTTATGTTATCATTATGTTTTATTCATCACTTACATTTTCATGTTGTTATGCCATGTCTCTCATTTTTTTAATACAGATTTATTTACTTTTATTTTAGAGAGGGGAGGGGACAGAGGGAGAAAGAATATAAAGTAGACTCCCTGTGGAGCGTGGAGCCCTTCATGGGTCTCAATCTCAAGACCCTGAGATCATAACCTGAACAAAACCCAAGAACCCATCGCTTAGCTTACTGCCACCCAGACGCCCTATGCCGTCTCTTTATATTTCTCAAAATCTTTATACCTTCTGTCGTAGTATTTCCATTCTTTCAAGTTTTTGATTTACGCCTAGATTCATGTCTTGGAAGATGAAAGGCAAGCAAGATTTCAGACATTTAGCTGATGGGTGGTAGACACACCTTGGCTTGCCTTAGTAAGTCACACCGCAATCACTCCCTCCCCTTGAGTACGGGTACCAGCTAATACTTGCTTTTTTTTTTTTTTTTTTTTTAAGATTTTATTTATTTGAGAGAGGGAGATGGAGCATGAGCAGAGAGAGGAACAGAGGCAGAGGGAGAAGCAGACTCCCTGCTGAGCAGGGAGCCCAATGCCTGGTTCGATCCCAGGCCCCTGGGTTCATGACCTGAGCCGAAGGCAGTTGCTTAACCAACTAAGCTACCCAGGCACCCCTAATACTTGCTTTTAACTGACAGAATATGACATAGCATATGGGACAGTCACTCACATGATTACTGACATCGTGTAAAATTCCATCTTAGAAGGCCAGAGGGGCAAGCTCTCTTCCAGAACTTGAAGAAGCGAGTTGCCTTGCTGTGAAATCCCTTGAGGGAGGGCCAGGTGGCACAGGAGTGCAGGCAGCCTCTGGTTGTGAGAAAGCCCCCGTTGACAGCCAGCAGGAAGGGGGAGCCTCGGTCCTGCCGCCACAAGATACAGAATTCTGCCAACAGCCATCCGATGTCGATTGCGGAAGGGGACATTGTGCTCCACGGCGGAATAGTCCAGCAGGCCCCTGACGGCAACCTTATCCGACTCTGAGCTGAGGACTCAGGTAGGCTGTGGCCAGAGTCCTGACCCATAGAACCTGCGCATAATAGGTGTTATTTCAAGGCCACAACTTTGTAGTCTTATGCTAAGCAGCAATATAAATAAAACAAGACTATTTCTTCTTGTTGTTTTTATAATTTTTCCCTCCTAAGTGCTCTCTTATTTTATTTATTTATTTAGTTTTATTTTTTCCTCACCTCTCCTGAAGTATGATTAACAAACTAAATTTGTATATCATTTGTCTTTCCGTGTCTTCCTTATTTTACTTAGCATTATGTCTTTCAAATCCATCCATGTTGCCACAAATGGCAGGATTTCCTTCTTTTTTATATCTGAATAATATGCCGGTGTGTGTGTGTGTGTGTGTGTGTGTGTGTGTGTGTGTGTGTATGTGGGTACACACACACATATAGATATCACATTTTATTTTTCCACTCATTTGGTAGGAATTTAAATTGGTACAGCCACTGTAGAGGACAGTGTGGAGGGTTCTAAAAATTAAAAGAAGTAGAATTACCATATGATTAAGCATTTCCAATCCTGGGTATATATCCAAAGGAAACGCAATCAGAATCTTGAAGAGATGTCTGTGCTCCCATGTTCATTGCAGTATTATTCACAGAAGCAAAGATGTAATCTAAGTTTTCACACATTTCCTCTGGCAGTTTTGTTTCCCTGGGTCTGAATTCTGAATATTCTGCCTGATAATCTCTGTGATCTGGGTCCCTTCAGATAAGTTTTTGATTTCTAATTCAGTTTATTTTTTACTAAAGTCTAGTTATAAGAGAGTGCTAACGAACAAGATGTTGAAATGCAGTATTTACTTACACAGCCATGATATATGGATTGTGTCATACTCTGTGAACTGGCGGAAGACCTCTTCTTGCTGGTCAGATAGTTTTCTTCCAATTCCAAAGGCAGAAAGACTCAGCCTGACTCTATCACATTCTTAACCTTTCCTGGTTTAGAAATCCCTAGTACACATGAGTTATTAAAAACTTTTATGGGGGGGGGCACATGGGTGGCTCAGTGAGTTAAAGCCTCTGCCTTCGGCTCAGGTCATGATCCCAGGGTCCTGGGATTGAGCCCCGCGTCGGGCTCTCTGCTCAGCGGGGAGCCTGCTTCCTCCTGTCTCTCTGCCTACTTGTGATTTCTGTCTGTCAAATAAATAATCTTTAAAAAAAACTTATAGGGAATGAAGTTGTTATCTATAATACCAGGGTCATCAGTTTCTTCCCAGAATCTATTCTTTTCTGTCTGTTATTGAGGATTTCCTCAGCCAGTGATGTGAAAACTGTGGACAGTTCCCCTTTCCTAGGATTCGGAGAGAGACCATGACTTCACTTACATCCAGATGTTTGGCTCTCAGGACCATTCAGCTAAAGGAAATCTGACATCATAGAGCTGGCAGGAAAGGAGACTAGAACTAGAACCATGCTTCATATTCTTAGAACTCTCTATCTGTTCCTTTGTCACTTCTGTCTCATCACCCTCATGCAATACCCTTATATGCCTTTCTACTTGAACTTGGAATATGTCCTGTCTGCATATGGAGACATATTTTAAGAATAAATTTTAATAGTTTAATTCTATGAATTTTAACTTATGCTCAGATGAATGTAAAAGGAACAAAATAAACAAAATAAAACAAAAAATTCCAATAAATATGGATAATACATATGTTTATTAATCATTTAATATATATTTCTAAAAATCTTCATGTTTATCACTACATTTTGCAAATTTAATTACAATATCTCTTGTGTTGGTCTGCTTTTATTGATTTTGATGGGAATTTTCTGTGCCTCCTGAATCTGGATATATGTTTTCCTCCCCAGATTAGTGACATTTTCAGCTATAATTTCCTCAAATAAAACTTCTGCTCCCTTTTCTCTCTCTTCTTTTTCTAAGACTCCTATGATACGAACGTTATTGTGTTTGATGGAGTCACTGAGTTCCCTGTCTATTCTAGTGTTGCATAATCTTTCTTCTTTTCATTTTTACTATGTTCCATTATTTTGTCTCTCAGATCACCAGTTTGTTCCTCAGCTTTTTCCAGCGTGCTCTTCATTGTATCAAGCCTTTTTCCAATTTCATTTATTGCTTTATTTCTGATTGATTCTTTTTAATTCTTTTTTCTCTTTGGTAAGGGTATCCCCAATACCTTCTATTCTTCTCTCAAGCCCAATGGAGTATCTTTGTGATTGTTGTTTTAAGTTCTCCATCAGTATTGATACTTAAATTTCTGATTTGCTTTGATCTCTGGTCATGGCCTTATCTTGTTCTTTCCTTTGAGATTAATTCCCCTTTCTTGGCATTTTGTCTGAATCTCTGCTTTCTTCATTGTGTTAGAAAAGCCAGTTGTGTCTTCTGATCCTGAAAGTAATGGCCTTATGAAGAAGTCATCTAGGGGTGCCTGGGTGGCTCAGTGGGTTAAAGCCTCTGCCTTCAGCTCAGGTCACGATCCCAGGGTCCTGGGATCGAGTCCTGCATTGGGCTCTCTGTTCAGCAGGGAGCCTGCTTCCTCCTCTCTGCCTGCCTCTCTGCCTACTTGTGATCTCTGTCTGTCAAATAAATAAATAAAATCTTAAAAAAAAAAAAAAGAAAGAAAGAAAGAAAGAGAAGTCATCTAGTGCCCAGGGGCAGATGCTTCAAGAAATGTCACTGGTGTGTGCAATATGTGCTCAGCCACTTCATGTTAGTTGCCCTATACTTCAGGCCAGTCATCTGCAGATGCAAAATAAAGTGATAAAGAAAAAAGGTTAAAAGCAGAAAGACAAAAGAAGTCTTTAACTTATAGGGGAAAACCCATAAAGCTAGCTAGAGATTTCTCAACAGAAACTTGACAAGATAGAAGAAAGTAGTATGATATATTCAAAGCGCTGCATGGGAGAAGACTGCAGCCAAGAATGCTCAACCCAGTAAGGCTATCATTAGGAATAAAAGGAGCTATAAAGAGTTTCTCAGATAAACAAAAACTAAAGGAGCTTGTGACCATGAAACCATCCCTGCAAGAAATATTAAAGGGGACTCTGAGGGCAAAGGAGAGACTGAAAGTGACAAAGAAATGATCAGAAAAAATCTCCAGAAAGAATAATAAAACAAATAATAACATGTCAATAAGTATATATCAATCAATAATTACTTTGAATGTAAATGGCCAAAATTAACAAAACAGGAAACAACATGTGTTGGAGAGGATGTGGAGAAAGGGGAACTCTCTTACACTATTGGCGGGAATGCAAGTTGGTGCAGTCTCTTTGGAGAACAGTGTGGAGATTCCTCAAGAAATTAAAAATAGAGCTTCCCTATGACCCTGCCATTGCACTCCTGGGTATTTACCCCAAGGATACAGATGTCGTCAAAAGAAGGGCCATCTGTACCGCAATGTTTATAGCAGCAATGGCCACGGTCGCCAAACAATGGAAAGAACCAAGATGCCCTTCAATGGACAAATGGATAAAGAAGATGTGGTCCATATACACTATGGAGTATTATGCCTCCATCAGAAAGGATGAATACCCAACTTTTGTAGCAACATGGACAGTACTGGAAGAGATTATGCTGAGTGAAATAAGTCAAGCAGAGAGAGTCAATTATCATATTGTTTCACTTATTTGTGGAGCATAACAAATATCATGGAGGACAAGGGGTGTTAAAGAGGAGAAGGGAGTTGGGGTAAATTGGAAGGGGAGGTGAATCACGAGAGACTCTGGACTCTGAAAAACAATCTGAGGGGTTTGAAGTGGCGGGGGGGGTGGGAGGTTGGGGTACCAGGTGGTGGGTATTATAGAGGGCACGGATTGCATGGAGTACTGGGTGTGGTGAAAAAATAATGAATACTGTTTTTCTGAAAATAAATAAATTGAAAAAAATTAAAATAATAATAATAATAATTACTTTGAATGTAAATGGGCAACATGCTCTGATAAAAAAAACATAGGGGGTCAGAATGGATAAGAAGAACAAGACCCATCTATATGTTGTCTATAAGAGATTTATCTTAGACCTAAAGACACCTGCAGATAGAAAGTGAGGGGGTGGAGAAACACTTATCACACAAATGGATGTCAAAAGGAAATGAAGTAGCAAATTTTATATTAGACAAACTAGAGTTTTTGTTCTTGTATTGTTTTTAATCCTGCTTTGGTATCAGGGTAGTATCAGCCTCATGGAATGATTTAGAATGTGTTTACTCTATTCCATTATTTGTAAGATTTTGTTAAAGATTGTTACTAAATTTTTTTTAATGTTTGGCAGAAATCACCAATGAAACTGTGTGGTCTTGGGCTTTTCTGAGTTATTTTTGATTCCTAATTTACCTTTTATTCTTGTTATTGGTGTAAGAATATTTCCTCTTTCTTGAATTCAAGGTTCATGATTCAATCTTGGTAACTTGTGCATTTTTAAGAATTATTTGGTGTTTCTTCTACGTTATCTGGTTTGTTAGTATATGGTTCTTTATAGTAATCTGTTATCACATTTTGTATTCCTGTGGTTAGCTACTGTACTGTTTTCTCTTTCATTTCTCATTTTGGTTTTTGAGTATTCTCTATATATATCTTTTTTCTTAATGTAGTTAAAGCATTGCCAATTTTCTTTGTTTTTTTTGTTTTTTTGTTTTTTTTTTTTTCCTGGGGAGAAAAATGGCCGTTACTTTTAATGTTATGTTATTATTTATTCTGATCTTTACTTTATTTATTTCTGGTTTTTCTTTGCTATTTTCTTCCTCAACTAAATTTCAGTTAAGTTTCTTCTTTTTCTAGTTCCTTGTGGTGTAGTGTTAAGTTATTTGATTGAACTTTTTTTCTTAATACAAACATCTTATAGCATAAAAAAACTTCATGTTAATATTTTAATTTTAATTTTTTAGATACAGAACTTCTATATAAAAGGAAAATACCATGAAAACGAGTAAGTATTTTACAATCTGAAAAGGTCACTCTTATTTTTATATGTGTAAGAGGGAGAATTCAAAAAGTTAATTTTTTTAAGTTCACTAATTATCATTTCCTCTCACCCTTTAGTAGACAAGGATTAATTATCTAATTATGGACTGACAATTCAACCTAAATCCTCCTGTGTTTTCCCTTAATATAGAATATTTAAATGTATCAATCTTTTTTCAAGTGGACTCAGGAGAAACACGGCCTTTTATAAACTGTGGTTCTCATGTCACAGTGTGGAGGCACACACAGACATGAACGCATGCACACACTAAAGTGGGAAGAATATTTCAGAAAGCACACTTTTAGTCATTTCACATGGGATACAAGCTCATTTTATATACTCACTGATATAAGAAACGTAACTTAAGATCTAAAGCCAATTTATGTTTTTATCATATTTATACTTCTCAAATGCAAATGATATCTAAAATTGTGGCTGACTATCTTGACAAATTATTGGATTTCATAATTAATTTAAAACTTCTCCTCCTGGGACGCTTGTGTGGCTCATCGGTTAAGCATCTGGCTTCAGGTCAGGTGGTGATCTGAAGGATTGATTGAACTCCACCCACATCAGGCTCGCTGTTCAATGGAGATACTGTTTCTCCTTCTCCCTCTGTTGCTCTTCCTGCTTGTGTTCCCTCTCTCTCTTTCATAAATAAAATCTTGAAAACAAACAAACAACAACAAACTTCTCCTCCTCTAACCTCTAGAGTTTTACCACCTATACACACACTAATCTAGTTACTATCTCAAAAAATTAAAAGAAAAAGCTCTGTTGTAAATGTATTTGAAACTTTTTTTATAGACAGTGAATAAAGCTACTATATTTATAAGTGGCCTACTTTAGTTAGAAAGATAAATAGTAATATTAACATGATTATTTAGAGAAAAAGTAAACAATTTTATTTATTTTATAAAATTTCATTTTGTTGTGTTCCTTTTAACATACTTGGAGAATATATATTTTTAAATTTTCTTTAGTAAAATTTAAATAAAAGTTATTATTTGATCTTAGAGAGTTAAGCAAGCATCCCGACAGGCTATTATTAGCATATAGGAGAGCAAAAAGAGTAAGGATTCATTTTATTCCTTTTGGACTAAATCAAACTTAACTAAATTTTTCAGTAGCTAATTTTAAACTTATACTTTAAAAGATAGTCCAAATGGCAGTTCAAACAGCAATGCACCCAATCTATGTTTCTGCCAAGAAGACATTAAGAGGGACATCATTTGCAAACAGAAGAATCTGGTGGGTGTTCCCTTGATGTAATTATAGAAATGTTATGTATAGATAAATAATAAATAGATAAAGATATATGACTTCTTGTCAGAGATTATACCATGTGTGATTACATTAATTTTCTATTCACTGAGACTTGTTCATTGCACTTAGTGAAATATGTTTTATATTCAGGAATACAGTATATTTTTCTTCAAAAGTAGGTTTCATTATTTAAAATTTTTCTTAATCAATTTCATAGTAGTGATTCAAACTGATTCATTTCCTTTTTTAGATCTGAAGATTGGGGAATTCACTCTTCATTTTAGTCATACTGCCTACCTGTTCAAAAATGAAATGCCAGGTGCAATTTAAGATATGAAATTTTAAAATTGCAATTGAAAGTCAGAAGGTGATATTCTCATGAAAGGCCCCAGTGGTAACATAACAGCTGAAAGTAGCAGAAATTTTGGTTCTAGTTAAGCTCTGGGATGTATCACCCCATAAGCCAATTTTTTTTTTAAAGATTTTATTTATTTGATAGACAGAGATCACAAGTAGGCAGAGAGGTGGGCAGAGAGAGAGAGGAGGAAGCAGGCTCCCTGCTGAGCAGAGAGCCCGATGTGGGACTCGATCCCAGGACCCTGGGATCATGACCTGAGCCGAAGACAGAAGCTTTAACCCACTGAGCCATCCAGGTACCCCATGCCAAACTATTTTGTGAAAATCTCCATTGCAAGGGCCCAAAGATAAGCCTGGGTAAAAATATCTTTCAATGTACAGACGTTACCATATTAAGACAACCTTTCTGAAAATGAGTTAGACTTGCTTACTCTATGGAAGTCCTAATGATCTATTTCTTTAGAATGCCCCCAAATCTTCAATCTCTCAATTTAAAAACTTGTAATAGAAAATGGTATACTGCACTGGATAAATATTAATTTCTCAAATTATGTGAGACTATCTGCTGCCTGTGTTTTCATAAAATTGCTAGATTTCCTCTTAAAATATAATCACTTTTTAAACTCTACAGAATAACCTGTCACTGTAAGCAATAGTAGCTCCACTCCATAGATGATATTAAAGCAATATTGGAAAATGTTTTCTAATTAGACAGATTTCTATAAAAATAATTTTCAATGTGCAACATGAGATGTCTGTTCAGGAGTTCATATATCAAATTAGTAACGTTCATGCTTGTGGCTTGTCTAGAGAGCGTTCCTCAGGAAGTAAAGCAGAACATGGGTACCAGGACATCTTTGCATAGACTTGTCTGCTCAAACTTACACTAACCTGATATTGAGTAGACTCAAAAGAGAAAGTTTTCTAAAAGTATATTATCTATTTTACAGAATCACTTCTATCTTGCCTTTTGTTCATTTTCCTCCTCTGTAAATGACAACACATCTCCAGAAAGTCAGAAAGCAGAATATTTTCCCACAAATATTACCTATAAGGAAGTGAATATGTCCTTAAAACAAAAATTAGAGCAGAATAAAAATCCCCTGGGGTGCGGTGCTTGTTTATTTTCTGCTATTTATATAATGAGAAGATTTTGTTCCATATTGCCAAATAAACTGAGACAGCACATGGTTTTCATATGGTGTTCTCTAACTTTGGCCCAAAGATACTTGTCCTCCACCATTGATGTTGAATTTGACCATGTGGCTTCCCTTGATGGATGAAATGTCATTGCATAAAATGTGAACCTAGGCTGTCAACGAACTCACCTGATTTGGCTTGCCCCTTATCTTCCAGCGAATCTTCCAGAGAATAAAATTCCCCCAAGTAGAAGGCATAATAATTGTCCCCCACAGACATCTACACCCTAAACCCCCAAATGTGTGGATATGTTCTATGACAACAGGGTTTTGGCAGATGTGCTTAAGATAAGCATCTTGAGATGGGAAGGTATTCAGGCATTATCCAATCACAGTGGTTTTCTGAAGGAAAAAGCGGAACAGTCAGCGATAAAGAAAAGGAGTTTGTGGTAGTCATCGCAGAAGTTGGAGACATGGCAGGGAATGCAGGGAAAGGGTCACCAGGGAAGGAATGTGGGTGAACTTTAGAAATTAGAACAAGCCAGAAAATGTTCTCTCTAAGAGGCTGCAGGAAAAAATGCAGCCCTGCCAACACCTGGAGTGTTGGGCTTCTAACCCCTAGCTCTGGAAGGTAATACATTTGCATTGTTTAAAGCCAGCAAGTTCGTGGAAATTTTTCAGAGCAGCAAAAGGAAACTAATACAATATCTAGGAACACACATGACACAAACCTGCCCTCAGTCAGTAGCCTGGGTCCCATCAGGCAGCTTTTAGTCTAAAACAAAGCCATCTTATATGTGGTGTAAAAGTTTGTGGAGGAGATATGCTGTCTCTTTCCCTCTCTCTCTCTCTCTCTGCAAAATAAGCACATATTTTTATTTTTCTGTTTTAACTAAAATAGAATTATAGACAGATGGATACATAGATTCTATTCTGAACTTGCTCTTATTACTGAAGGCTGTATTGTATATATCGTTTCATATATGCTTACACAGATGTATTTATTCTTTAAAATGACTCTGCATGATTATAGCCCTATAGTTTGTTTAACTAGTAGTCAGAGGAGGAGTAAAATTCAGCTTAACTGTCCTTACTATATAATAAGAAAATATGTATTTGTTGGCATGACTGGTAAATGCTATAGTGAGGAAAGATGTATTAGAAATTGTTTGGAACTTGTTAAATACGCTTGAATGTTAATTTATGCTGAATTATCAACCATGCATCTGGCCTGAATGGCAGGAATTAAAATTTAGATGATGAATCACACTGAGCTGAGAATTATATGCAGCTTTAAAAAACTTAATTAATCAGTCTGAACTTTCTCCTATACTTAATAGAAATAGAGAAATGGGCCTTGCAATGTTGGGAAAAAAATTCCCTTTGAATTCCACATTACCTTATTATATGTTAAGTTAAAAATATTTGAAAAATTTTACACTACAAATTTTTTTGAAAATATTTTAAAAAATAAAATATAGACTACATATCAGTATAGACTATATATCATATCTATTTAGTTAATTAAAGAGAAAGTACATAATGTGCTACAGAAGACAATTAAATAATTATGTATTATCAATGGAAGATTATAATTAACCTCTCAAATCCTCGGAGTTACGGTTTTTTGCCCAAATCACTGGGAAAAAAAGATTAGCACGCATTTAAAATTCAGAGCTATCCCCAATCTTTCATTAATCAGCTAATATTCTGATTGTGAAGTGAATAGAAAAGTGGCTGAATACCTTGCTAATATTACGTCAGTAAAAAAGCATAAAATAGGGCTGTGATTTAGCCGCTTAGCAATAACTTATCTTCCTGAGGAAGAGGAATATGTCTGTGTTGATCGACCAGTCTTGTATCATCTCTCTAAAAATTGTTAGAGACATTAAAGCTAGGTTTAATGCACAGGGTCTAAGAAGAGAAGTAGGAGATGGATGGTTGGTAATAAATTATGCAAGTGTGGCAAGGTAGACGCTCCATACAGAAGTGTCTTCGCTGTGTGCTCCTAACTGCTAGTAGAGGGAGAAGTTCATCCTGGGGGCCATCCCTTCTTGCATATTGGTGATGTGACTTTCCCCATCCCAGCACAAGTTGCTCAAGGTTGTTCTGTCCTCAGCTCTGGAACCACATCGACTGGTGTCCAGAAGCCATTACTTTGGTTTAGGGACTAGTTTAGGGATGGCATTCCCCCTGGATAGCGTGTAAATACCAAGTGATATCTTGACATGCCAAAAACCATCTGAGCTATTGCAAAAGGTGTGTAAGATCTTGGAAGATGTTGATGGGATGGGAGGGTTGACTGGCATCAGGCCTGGGTACAAGTCCTGGGAGATTATCCAGCAAGTAGAAACAGTCAGAGGTGGATTAGGTCTCTACTCTTTACTGCAAAAACAGACTAATCCTCACACTGGCTGACTGCTAGAGCCACATATTCTGTCTTCTCTGGGAAAGGACTCTGTATTAATCCACTGGGGATGCTATAACAAAATGCCATAGACTGGATAACTTATAAACAACAGAAATTTATTTTTCACACTTCTGGATTCTGGGAAGCCCAAGGTCATGGAAGCAGCATGGTCAGGTCCTGGTGAAGACTCTCTTCCAAGTTGCTGATTGCCAACTTCTCACTGTGTTCTCACAAGGTGGAAACAGCTAGCAAGCTTTCACAGTCTCTTCTATAAGGTGACTAATCCCATTCTCCAGGGCTCTGCCCTAGTAACCTCGCAAAGGGTCCACCTCCTAATACCATCACCCTGGGGGTTAGGATTTTTGACATGAATTTTGAGGGAACATAAACATTCAGATCATAGCTGACTCTCTACCATTTTGGTGCAGTTTTCCCGAAAAAGCTCCCATATTTGGGACTTGCCATCTATTAAATTTCCCTTTTTCTTCTACTCTCTCAGTCCACTCTCTAAATCTGTACCCTGTCTACTGCATTCCTCTATATCCACCCCTCATTTGCTGAAACTATTTTGTTCCTACTTTTTTTCTGATGGAGCTTGATGGGCTGTTAATACTCAATGTTCTAATAATTGGTGATTTTGAAACAAATAACTTTTTTTCCTCAAGGGAAGAAAGGGGTTAAACTATAAACATAGCCAAGAAGAGTAGACACAAAATGGGCTTGCCATTCTTCTAATGAAATAAAGAACAAACAAGAAAGGTCAGATGATCACTAATTTTCTGTCACATTTAACTGTAAGTGTGAATGACAAAGAAGGGTATTTGCTCGCAACTTCCCAAGTTGCTATCATTTGATATTCATAAAATGAAATGTGTTGGCGAGTTGCACTTTACCAGTTGAATTTAAACTGGGAAAGCCATCCACCAAGCAAGATTTCCTAAGTTTCATAGCATATGGTCATGGTCAGAGTGCTGTAATTTCTTTGATTTGAATGAAGGATATTTGTGGCTTCTTATTTTGATTATGTATACTAATCACTGTGCTTTCATTTTCTCTAGGTTATTGATACTCTCATTATTACAAATGTTTACATAATGTGTACATATTATGTACATAATACATAATATGTATTATCCTATGTCAGTGTCACTTGAAGATACAGATTATGAATGGATACAACTAGAATAACATACAACTTACTATCAGTATAGTTATAGTAAAATATTTTGGTAATATTTGGAAATATTAGAAATCATTCTAAACTGGCTATTTTTGTATTATTTATTTTAAGTTAATATTTATTGAAATCATTTGATATTTCATTTAAATTATTATGCACTTTAATACTTTGTATGAAATCGCTAATGTGAATTTATATAATTTCTAGAAATACCTCTACTGAAAAGTGTTTATTCTGCTTGTCTCTAGTTCTTTTTTTTTGCTTAATCCTTTTGCTCTGGAAAGCAGAATTTGCTCCCCATAGAGTTTTTTGCTCTCCAAAAATATCAAAAAAATTGACAGCTCTCCAATGGAGATGAAATTAGAATAACAGCCCACAAAAGGCAAAACCCAACCACATAAACACGTAATTGTTCATCAGAACTTGTGTGAGACAATGACTTGTTTCCAAGGCAATTGTGTCATTGCCTAGTAAGCTTTAGACATTGCTGCTCAGGCATCATCAAAGGGCAAATCGAGGGTCTAAATTCCTCCTCAAAATGTTTAATATCAATGAAAGCACAAACCCAGCAGTTACTCGGCATTGTTTCTGGGAGGTTACTGAAATAGCCTTAAACAGCTAAAAATGGCTACCTCAAAGGAAAAATCCAGCAAAAAAGAGACCTCTATGAATTTACTAGTTTTTGGTTATTGTTGTTTTAACCTAATGAGTTTTAACTCATTTTTGCTAATGAGTTTTAATGGGAAGGTCCCAAAAAACCACAAACTGAATCAATGAAACAGGCTCCCATTTATCTGGAGGAAATATAATTATCCCTGATTAATTATAATAGTAATAGCTGCAATAATTAATAATAAAACAATCTTAATACTTTAGGCATTTATATTTGTTTATTACTGGGTTTCTGCCTTCCTGTGGCATTTTGATTACCAGGGTAAATATAAGGAATAGTTCAATTATATCCAGTTGAGTCAACCAGGAAACTATGATTAGAGTGATTTTCTTCTCATCAGTATGGTGCATTAATTTATATTTAATAGAAAAAGGAAGCTATGTGTATAACATATGAGAGAAAATAATATATACATACATTTTTCTTTCGGAATTTCTAAGCATTGAAAAGCATGTTTCATGAAATGTGGGTCGTGCATACATAAACATTTATGACACCACAATTACTGATACATAGCAGAAAATTAACCAAATGATAATAGCACGTTAATGTTCTGTTTTACAAATTCAGAATGATTTTTAATGAATTTTGCTATTCAAGAGTCCAATTTTCTTTCATAGGTAGATAGCTAATGATTATAGATGGGCTTAAGTATGTTAACTTCCTTAAGAAATTACCTGCTTTAGAGGAAAATTATCTGGTTTAACACTCGTAATTTCTGGATGGCAAAGAAATATTGCCATACAGGTAGTGTAAGTTAACAAGGAAATTACATTTTTTTAAAAGATTTTATTCATTTATTTGACAGAGAGAGATACAGTGAGAGAGGGAACACAAGTAGAGGTAATGGGAGAGGGAGAAGCAGGCTTCTCGCCCTGCAGGGAAGTCTGATGCAGGGCTCCATCCCAGGACCCCAGGATCATGACCTGAGCTGAAGGCAGACACCCAATGACTGAGCCACCCAAGCACCCAGGAAATTATGTTTTAAATCTATAACTTTTAATGCACAGTTTTTTATTAAAAGAATGACATAGTTTGTGAAAGCAGAAGAATTTCTCTATAATTTACATATTTTTTCCAGTATAATACAAGTACTTGTAAATAATAAATTAAATCTCATGACCTAGTTTACATTCTTGTGATACCCTGGTTTTTATATTTTCTCCTGGCAAGATACTATGCTTACCTCTGTGGTTTTGCATATCTGTAAAGGAAATGACACACTCTTGGAAAAGTTGTGATCATCTCAGCTCAATTGCCAGAATGAAAACAATCAATGTTCAAAGACAAAGCACGGTCAATTTCATTAATTCATCTGTCATAAAATGCTTTGAAGAATGTTTTCCAGATAGTCCAAACCATCTCTGTTGTAATTCTATGTGTTCTTATTATTGTACAAATGTCATGAAAGCAGGTATCCATTCTGTTACCCTCAGAACTAATAAGATCAGACTGAGGTCCCCTGTAAAAACCCCTGATTCCAAGCATCAGTTTACTTCTTACCTGATTTGTTTTCATTGGTTATTGAATATGCTCCGTTTCACTGTGAATTGAAATGGTAACCTAACAAAACAAAAAGGAACTTACCTAAGTGTGTTTCCCAGACACAAGAGTTCTGGGTCAATACTTTCAGCATTTTTGTTTAATAAAGTGTTGCTAAACAATGGGGGCTCCAGTGACTTCTCAAGGCACAGACTTGAGCTCCTGTCCCGCTCTCTCCACTGTTCCCTGAACCACGGAAACCTCGACTTCCGGTTCCTTTGTACTTTGATGATAGGACAGATTACATCTAACCCCGTGAAAGAGCTACACTCATGGTCAGCTCCAACGTGTGATCACTAAACATCAAAATTCTTACAGGATTAAGATAATAAGAACCACAAAATTAGTGATTCAATCGTTCTTAGTCACTTTGAGAATGGAAAAGACTGTACAGAGTCATCATCTTCGCAGCTGTCCCATTTTTCGCTTTAGGGCAAACAGGGTCAGAGAGAAAGATGGGCCTGTGGAAGTATAACTTTGGAGTAATGCTTGATTTGAGGTGTTTTAAAGCATAATTTGGGCTAAGGCAGGCTGTTTTCAGATTTTGCTTAAGGAGTTCCCACTTTATTGACTTGATCCTATTTCATTCACCTTGCAGAGTGAATAGAAATAGAGAAGTATGATACAGATTTTTATGGACAGGTCCTCATTGGTATGAGCTAGGGTGCTCATGCCTTTCATTACATTATCCCCTGCAGTTTCTTTCCCATATTATTAGGTTTAAACTTCTCAAAGTTCCTCTGTCCTCAGTGCCAGCTAATGGACTCTCCGTATTTGGCTGTGATATTTCACATCCTAGCTAAAAACTAGTGAAGGGAATCTGAGAAAAATAAAGAAAAATGTTCCTGTTTCCCCTGAATGAGAACATTCACCAAAGTTAGAGCAGAATTTTGGGAAGAAAGTCTATATTCTTGCTGTTGTTACATTGTCCCAGAGGAGTTATTTGTACAAAGATGTCCTTTAAGGGACTTGAACTTCAGTGAATGATACTAAGGTTTGTGACCTATAACTCCTAAACATTTGCACTTCAGTGTTTTATTTAATAATTTGTTGCTCTTCCGATAATGATTAAACTAATATACTGGTTTTTAAAAGTTTAAATGAACCTGTAGTTTATTTGTAATGACAAAAGAAGGGCTTTGCAATGCCCATCTTTTTTTGGGGGGGACATCCAAAGGTATGAATAAATTCAAAAATTTCTTAAATTCCTGATTAATACACACAATGGAGACTTCTGGCCTCAAATAAATTAATAATGAGATTTTTGAGTATTGACTTAGATAAACTTGAGTTTCCCAATACCACTAATTAAACCCTTGTAATAGTATCAAATTTATTTTTACTTGGTCTACTGTAATGCATGCATATTAATTATATATATGTATATAACATAGGATATATGATATAGGTATACATGTGTCTATATTCAGATAGATATTTAATTTCAGAATATTGAGTTGCCACTTACCCAGTCCACATCTGTCAATATCAGGCTCAGTTGTTGATACTAATCTCCACTTTTGGTTAATGTATACAAGTAGTTCTCTACTAGTGGCAGTTTTGTCCCCCAGAACGCATTTATCAATATCTGGAGACATTTTTTGGTCAGTTAGATTTGGAAGGGGAGGCTGTTACTGGCATCTAGCAAGTAGAAGCTGGGGATTCTGCTACACATCCCGTAATGTCAAGGACAGCCCCCACAAGCGAGAATTATATGGCCCCAAATGTCAACAACACAAAGGTTGTAAAGCCCTCATATAATTGGTAAATGAATAATAAATAATATATTTTGAGATATAAGAAATTAAGAACTTAATACATTAATTTATTGAAACAAAATCTAACAAACTACCATTACAGTGCACATTGTCCTGAAGTCCCAATTGTTATATGTCACCGAGATAAAACTACTTATTCTTAAGAAGGCAAGGTGTTAAGGTCCTACAATTTGGATCCATGTCAAAGTTCCACTTACTATATGTATGACCTTGGACAGGTGACTAAATATCACATGCTGTCTTAGCTTGCTTGGGTTGCTGTAATAAAAATACCATAGACTGAGCATCTTTAACAACAGAAATGTATTTATCACAGTTCAGGAGCATGGAAAGGCCAAGGTTAAGGTGGCAGCTGATTCAATACCTTGTGAGGACCGTCTTCCTGGCTTGCAGATGGCTGTCTTCTTGCTGTTCCCATCATTCTTGCATCTCTTCTAGAAGATCACTACTCCCATTCTTGAAGGCACCACCCTTACAAACCAATGACTTACCGAAGGTCCCACATCTAAATATAATTACAGGAGTGAGGACTACCACATAGGAATTTTGGGAACACACTATTGAGACCATAGGACATGCCTTAGTTTACTTATCTATAAGACCTTGATAATAGCACCTACATGTTAGAATTACTGTGGTATTAAATTATTTAAAATTTTTAAGTTAATACTGTAATAGCTGTCACATGTTATATAAGTAATATCATTGTATTACCTGACTACTGAATTTTATATGTGTCTTCCAAGAATGTAAGTGTTTTACATGGAGATCATTTTTACGATGAGAAAGAATTTTACTAATTCAAAAAAGAATTTCTTTTCATTTGAAGGCATTTCATATTAATAGTATTTTGTTTTTGATGATACTTTCACCTTCTTGTCTTAACATTTTAAACAACTCTTTTAAGTGAAAAGAATTAAAGTTCACTATCTCTTAAGCAAGGAGAGTTTCCAAATCATTATACAAAATGAATACTTTCAATCTATCAAAGAAGGGTCAAAAATATTTTTATGTTGCTTATATTCAATAACTAATTATATTCTGAAGAATAGAGCTAGCTGTTGACTTCAATTTCGGTTGTCTTTTGAGATAAATGATGAAAGAAACGTAAAGTATTCTGTAAGGAAAATGTGTAAGGATATTCGCTAATGTAAGATACGAATAAAGTTTAAAGGATAGAGTTATTTCTATGTTTATAATTTTTACTCTTATTAGTTATTAGGCACACAGAGTTAATATATAGTTTCTATATATAACTATACTTATAAAATTTGAACAATATACAATGTATGTTAGAAATAAGCCAGCTAAGGCTTATATAGGATTTTCTTCTGCTCCTTCCTCAGGCATTTTATCCAATGTTTCTGTACTCTGTATACACCTGTGATGATGTGTCCTATCTTCATGCCTTTGAGTTCCATATATATTCTGAAAAAAAATCCCAGAATGTTATCTATACTCCGAACTCCATTTCATCTACACTCTAATCATTAGATAATTTCTTAACTAAATTTACATCTAGGTATGAGCAAGCTCATCCGTAAAACTACTCTTGAAAATCTACATGCAAAAATAAAATAAAATATTTAATAAACAACTGCATTTTTTGCTCTGCATAATACCTAGCGTGAACTGCACCTTGTGTATATTACTTCTGAGACCTTGATTCACAAGTTTCTTTGATGACTGAAGTTCAACACTGGTCACCATAAAGTCATGAAGAGTGAGACCACCCATGACTTGCCATGAATCCTCAGGAGTAACGTTCTCCTGCCCTCTGCTCTCACAACAGAGGCTTTGTGGAATTCATTTTCCAGCTGAGGAAAGTTTTAGTGTGTTTTGATAGAGATTTCCTCCTTATTCTTTCAAATAAAAATTTAAAAATATTTATACATAAAGCTTCCCTAGAAAAATGTGTAAACTCAAGTTTAATAACAACTAAATTATCTTTTAATTTTGTATTTATTTTTAGATCTTCAATGCTTCAATTTAAAGGTGTCTTCAAATCCTGAGTGAAATTGTCTTGCCCTTTGGAAAAATATTCTTGTTTAACTAACACCTTTCATTTTGAAAACTGTTATTTTAATGATTTTTATCTAAGTATACTCCTTGGATAAACTTAAAGTGTCGATGTGTTAAGTTGAAAGGAACAAGAGGTATAGATTAAGCTCTTCAATTTGCATAATACTCTATTGTATTTTTTAAAATGGCATTTAGTTGATGACTAGAACTTCCTCTTTATGGTCTTCCTCCAGAAAAATGTTAATCCCAGTCAAACTGTGAGATAAACATCAGAAAACCAAATTGAGGGACATTTTATGAAATGTCAGATCAGTGTCCCTCAAAATTGCTGAGAACATCAAGAAAAGGAAAGTCTAGAAAAGGTTACAGAACAGAAGAGGCTAAGGAGATACAATGCCTCAATTTAAAGTGTTATCCTGGATTGGATCCTGAAACACAGAAAGGACTCAGGGAATATGGGATAAAATCTGAACAAACTGTGGAAGTGAGTAAATAAGAATGTGCCAGTTGCTTCCTTAGTTCTGCCAACTAAGGCTTATATTGGATTTTCTTAGTTCTGTACCATATTGATCTAAGGATGCACCATATCAATCTAAGAAGTTAACAGTAGGAGGATCCAGGGGTGGTGCATGTGAGGACTCTCTGTACTCCATTTACAACTTCTCTGTAAATCTAAATTTATTTTAAAATAGAGCTTATTTGTTTAAGATATATCATTCAGCGAAAGGTCAGCAGATCATACAAATGAAGTCATAAGCAAAACTTGCCATTTCAAAGAACTGGTTTCTTTATATCTTTAATCATTTGGTAGGATAGACATTTAGAGCATAGTGACATTCATGAAAAAAAACAAAAAATGATACTTTTTTTTTCTATGTGGAATTAAGAGAGGGCCATAGGGAAACAGAAATTTACAATTAAATTTAGAACTTGGGAAAGTACCACTGTATCTATAATGGCAGAAAAGCCTTCCAGCTTTCCTTTTGGAGATGCTTAGAAATTAAATGAATCTAATGAAGAGAAGACAATAAGACCATCTATTCTAAATTTTACTTTCAAGTAATTTACTTTGTTCAGATTTCTAGAAAAATTTTATCATTCCAACTAGATTTTAATTACATGCTTAAGTCAGTACAACAGAGGTTTCTAAAAAGATGAAATCATCTTGAACTGTTTCCTGAACCTCCACCCCCACCCAGTTCTGTCTCCAGTCTTGTTGAATAAGTAATCGCATGGTCTCATGGTGTCGATCAGGCTGCCACGATTTAGGGAAACAGACAATGTGGCGTACGACTAAAGCAAATAAGTTTTTGTTTTAAAGGATGATGTAACACGGATGCAGGCATATATTCTATCTTCACCTGAAAAATAAAGATTTTACTTGAAGCACTCTGATACAATAGTACACTTGCATTTGCAGCAGGAGAAAAAGTATTTCCCACGCAGGAGCATTCACAATCTAACCTTTAGAAGATGGCTGAAGAAGAGTGGCAGTTCTCTACTATTTGGAAAAAGCAACAAACCCATGATGATAGCAGGGCTTGCACTCCATTTGTCTTAACATGGCAACCACTCTTGATGCCAAAATTCAAGGAAGATGGAGAAGAGGATAAAGGTCTTTGACTGGGGGCGCAGATTTATTTTTACCCAGCCCTTTAGTTCCAGAGAAGGTAGAAATACTCTGACATTTCTTTCCTCCCACCCGTTTGTAAAAAACGAACTCCAATATTACACAGAGTTTTCATCAGTCCCCTGCAGGGATCACTCAGGCCTCCCAGGAAAGACTTTTGGCATTAATGTAGACACTAGTTCAAAATGACTCCTCCCCTGCGTCCCAGGAAGACGTTAGAGCAAGTAAATGATTTCTCACTCCGTTGGAAGTGTCTCTTAAAGGCTCTGGATTAAACCTAATGGGGAAGAGAAAACATAACTGGGATTAATGGCGCTCCTCAAAGGCCTTACAATAAGAGCCCAGGGCAGCCTGCCGGAGCCCGGAGAGAAATCTCCCTTGACCTTGGCATTGGATTACCTAATGGTGCTGGTATAGTCTGTAATGGGGGAGACTCTGCCCAGGAGATGATGGAACCAGGAATGTCTTTTCAACAAGAGGAAGGACTCTCTCTACACAGCATTCCACCTGAGAGTTGACGTGCAGAAAGTGTTTACTGCATCTCAAAAGTAATGAGAGATGCCTTCTGATTTATAATAGCTTCGCTTAGCTTCAGTTTCCTGAAGAGTCAACCCAGAGAAATGATCACATTTCAGTGGACCTTTTCTTCTTGAATGTTCTAAATTCAGTATCTGCCTTTTGGAAAAACATTGGGATCATCATTGCGCCCAATAGAGTCTTCAAACTCAACTGGTTTGCGGCGAGGACTAGTGGTGAAAATGCGCTCTCCACCCCATGTGCACTTAGCCTAAGTGTGGTCGATTTGGCCAAATTCACCTGCTTTTTTCTCCCAGTACTGACTGGGAGAAGTTCCGTTCCAAGGTTTTCACACCATGCTTGTCTCTGTAAGTTCTGAAAACCATCTGAAACAGATGGCTATCACAAACCTGAAAAAGGAAAAATCACTTGGAAATTTAAATTCAGTAAAATAAGAAACAGCCTCTTAAGGCTATAATTCTCATAGTAGTGAAATAATCTAATATGGAAAAAAAAAAAAGGAGTGTGAATGTAGAAAATTATTTGGTTTGGTAAGTAAATGTAACTTTTTGAAACCATTATTCTAAGTAAAAGGAAATAAAAATAAATAAGTGAAGGAGAAAAATTTGAATACAAACCAGTAAGATACATCTGGTTTCACGACTACAAACCGTGATATTTTAATAGTCTCAAACCTGGTCATTACGAGATTATCAGTTTAACAAAAAGAGTAACTTACAGTGAATAAATCAAAGTAATTAACTCATTATCAATTTTCTGAGCATTATTGTTAAGCACAGATGAGAACATTGTTCAACTTTTCCATTTCAGTGCTGTTGGTCATTTAACACTGATATCTATACTATCCTGGATTAGGGGATTTTGAAAGCACAAAGACCTGTGTCTGGAATTATAAGCATCTTTGTGTCAAAACAAGTAGCTGCTGCTTAATATTTTATATTTAATTAAAAATTCCCTCTAGGTAGATTTTCTGGAAATAAGATGTATGGACACTTCTGTTCTGCCTACACTCTTTTTGAAAAACATGCCACTTACTGGGTCTGTGGATCACAACATTTTGCACATAGAGATCTGAATGAAATATTTAAAAATCATATTGCACTATTGTCATAAAGAAAAACAAGTGAGAGAATAAGATTTCTACAATTCACAGAATGAATTTGCAATAACCAATTTTATTATTAATAAAGGAAACATCCTTTTGCATTATAAATCAATAGAACATGGTATGGAAAGGAATAGAAAATTTTTTCTGATTGAATTTAGTACTGTACTGGATTACTATGTAGTATTATAAGTCTTAATCCTTTTGGTGCCATTTTTTCTTTTGGAAGCTATGTTACACTCTTGGTATATTTAGTTTGAAGAACTCTCCACACCCGCAACCATTTCGCTCCCCACCCCCCCCCCAAAATATTATGTTAAGTGTGGGTGAGACAGAACTTTCTTATAATCTGCCAGCTCAAACTATTTTTAAACTTTTTAGGTTGCTTGGAATTTTATCCAGTGTATTGGACATCTTCCCCAAAGTTTATTTTTTCATAAGCATGACCATCATTTTTTTATTGTGATGTGTGAGCCAAATACCAAAATGCCCATAAAATTTTTAAAAATGCAGGTGAGTGATTATTATAAAGTGAAGCGCAAACTGATGGGATCACCAACCAAAGAATGAATTACAAATTGCCAAAAACATTCTCAAGTCTTGCTGCTTTTAGTTCTTTTCTTTTTCCTAAATTTAAAGGTAATAGTCACTGTATCACTTTCCATTTATTTGTATTACCATCCAAGCGTGTATCCCTTAACATCCCTAAGCCTTATGGTTTGATTTGTATACTTAAGAAATCTCTGAGTAGTAATCTAGAAAGCAGATGATACTCTGTTATCAATATATCTGAAAGTCTGACCTATTTTGTCATAAAATAGAAGAAATGTTCACATCCCAATTACCAGAAATGGTTGAATTCCTGTTATTGCATAATTATTTGTCTGTTTCAATGGAAGAATTAACCAATTCATATAAAGAGGAAAACATGACTAATGATGTGTAAATTGGCAAGAAAGAAACACTATCAATTGTAATTATTTGTCATTAATGACTTATCTAGAGGAAACCCAAGAGAATGAACTAATAAAGCTAGAAAAATAAGAGGAACTAAATCATAAGGTTTCAGAGAGCTCTCTGACTTTATTAGACTCAAATTATCTTCTTTTATTGTAACATTCAAAAATGATAAAAACATACAAAGACTGGATAAAATTGAGATACGTAAATATTTTGTCTGAATCTGGTATTTAATCTGATATTGAGAATAATCTCTAAATTAATTTATAAAGTCCATATAATGACAATTACAAAGATAGCAGAATTTATTTTTAAATCTCTTTAAAAGTTCATCAAAATAAAAATATATATGAAGGCATGGAAATAAGGAAATGGATATTTTTATAAAATGTGTCTTTAAAAAAAAGGAATAAACCTTTAAATCACTCGTATTTTCCTTTAGTCTGAGATCTGCACTTAAAAGTTTAATCAATTTGAAGTTATTTTCCTTGATGTGAGATGACAGAGCAAGTGACCTGACCATGAAGGAAGTAGCCAAGGACCTTACTGGCATTTACTTCACTCTTCCCTCGATTGCTTTGTTTGGACTTCATGTGAACACTTTTAACTTTGTGATGCCAAACAGAATCAACAATTTTATATCATTACAAAGCTATTTTAAAGGGTTGCATGTATCCATAATTATATGCATGGGAAGGATGAATGGCAACAGTGTAGACTAGTCGCCTTGCTACACAGGGACGGGAAGACGGGCAGAGTGTTGAAAGCATTACGTTGGGTGGGGGATCAAAGCTCTTCGTTCACTCTTTATGCTTTAGACTTCCTCAGCACACACCATTCCCTTCCTGCTTTTCCTCCTCTTCCGGTCATTCCTTCTCCTCCTCCCTCTTTATAGATCGTCTGTATAAAGGGGCATTTTTTTTTTTTTTTTTTGGCCATTGCAAAAGTTGTACTTCCGTCTCAGATTTTATATATTAATATTTTTCTGCTTGCAGTTATGTTATGGAATCATGTGATAAAGTTATTTTTAGGTGTTTCACGTGATTTTTTTAAAAAGCAAAATAAACACCTTCAATATATGCATGGAGATAAACTGTTAAAACTGTCAAAAAAGAGACATTGAAGCTGATAGATAGATTTTTTTACCATTATTTTTTATTTTATTTTTATTAACATATAACGTATTATTTGCTTCAGGGGTACAGGTCTGTGAATCATCAGGCTTACACAATTCACAGCGCTCACCATAGCACACACCCTCCCTAATGTCCATCTCCAACCACCCTATACCTCCCCCCAAACCCCCAGGACCCCTCAGTTTGTTTCCTGAGATTAAGAGTCTCTTATGGTTTGTTTCCCTCCCCAGTCACATCTTGTCTCATTTTTTTCCCTTCCCTCCCCACAAGACACCTCCACCTCTCGAATTCCTCATATTAGAGAAATCATAAGATAATTGTCTTTCTCTGACTGACTTATTTCATTTAGCATAATACCCTCTTTTTTTTTTATTGTCATGACAGATAACATTTTTTGCTCCTTTCTGTCTGACAAGATAAATAACTGAATATCACATGGTATCTCCTGACATTCTTCACAAGACCCAAACCTAGAGATACTGTAATTACAGAACACTGAGAAACAACCCTAAGTGTTAAAAGCGTTGATGGTTTTCTGTCTAGAGCAAAGCCAGCACTAAGCGTTGCAGTGTGAGACCAGTAGTGGATGGGGAGGGAGGTAAGGAAGTACCCACTGGGGATGCCTGGGCGGCTCAAAAAAGGACTCATTGGAGGGAAGCACTTGATCTGAGTTCACCTTTCTTCTCCATGTTGTTCTGGACCAACCTTGCCCTCTCATACTTTGTGTTACCAAAAAGAGATGTAGTGTTAGTTTAGCAATCCTGAGACAGATGTGAGTGAAAAGGTGGGAATCAGGAATGTTATTAAGCGAGAATCCGTAATCTTTAGGGAGGCAATCTGGAGACACAGGGAAGAGCTCCGGTTGCACTTGTGGTCCAAAGGCAACCGGAAGGCAGCATTCCTTCTTCCAGATACCTCTTGCTTTTCCCCGAGGCGTTCACAACTCACTGAATGAAACCCACCCACATTACGGATGGTCACACGCTTTACTCAAACCTACTGATATAAATGCTAATCACATCTAAAAAAATGCTCTCACAACAAAACCCTGAAAGTGGGTATCATGACCCTAGCTAAGCTGACACTCAAAATTAACCATCACAGTGTGGCTGAGCGGGAGGTGACTGACCCGGAGGATTTCTCACCTACCTGCCTCCAGCAACAGCGGCCCAAATGAGGGCTGACACCTGACTCTTCCTTCACCTGCCAATTTACCTGGAAGCTCCACAGGGATCTGAGCTCACAGGAAAACCATGCGAGCATTCTGGCTACCAAACTGGCCTTAAAGAGAAATAAATTCATTAGGAAAACTAACAGACAAAATAGAACAAAAATAAACACCTTCAAAAAGTCATGAAAGAATATATTAAATAAAAAGCAAGAATAACCTGATAAAATGCTGAATCAAAGGGAAATTCTAGGTGTGAACAATATCAGGAGTGAAATAAAAACTCCATAGATGAACTAAGTATCAAAAAGTGAGTCGTTGAGGAGATTTAATTAAGCTGGAAGTTGCCATTGGGGAACTCTTTCAGAAGTCATAAAGAAGTGATAATGATGGCAAACCTATGCACATAAAGTTAAAAGACACGGGGGGAGGGGTGCAGAAATAGAAAAAACAACACTTACATGCTGGACAAGAGCACTCACTTAGCATAAAACTGGAGTCCCAAAGGCAGAGAAAAAAATCAGAAGTATCTGAAGGAATATTTTTCAAGAGTCACTAAGAAAGAAAGATGGAAAAATTCAAACCTAACAGCTGCTGGAATACGAAGGAGGGTAGGTAACCAAATCCTACATGGGACAATAGACAGTGCACTTCAAAATACTAAAACAGAGAAGTTTCTGGAACCTTCCAGAGACCAACTATGAACCAATAGTCAGTTTTAATTCAGACTTTCTAATAGGGATACCAAATGGAGACAAACATCATTTAATATTTAAAGCAAATGAAGGGAAAAAATCATGTGTTTGAATATATTTGACAATGTGTGTTCAAAGGATTTTTCTGTTTATTCATTCTTAGTGAGAGAGTTATGCAGACATAGTGTTTGATGGAAAAGAGAGACAAAGAGGCCGAGACAGAGAAACCCAAGGGGCAGCAGTACATTCAAGCAGATAGAATTATAAAAGTTTCCACATAAATATCAAAGAGTATGTCTCTTGCACTTTTCTCAAAGCAGCCATTTGAAAAGGGAGCATCTAGCATAATTTTAGAGAGAAGTAAGGCCACTTAAATGTAAGTTACTTTGTAGAATATTCCTTTTTTAATAACGTATATAATTTAGTACCCCACAATCAAGTTTCTTTAAATTCGAAAGATGGAAAATAGACAAAATGATGTAATTTGGCAATAAAGTTTAGAAAACATTTCACACACACAAAAAATAATTATAGAAGTTTTCGCAAATGTGATTGTTGGTATAACTAATGTTCTTTTGCTGAGAGCTGACAAATCACGTTAGTGAATGACGACAGCTGCTAAAAGTAATTTTGGGCATCTTCCGGATTGTTTTCATTGGGGTTCAAGTTCATTTCACTCTTCTGCTCCCTTTCTTCAACTGATAATTTATCTTAATGGATGTGAACTGAAGGGACTTTCCCATATTCATGCCACATTTATAAAAATAGAATTTCTAAACTATGTGTACACGCCATTTATTCCTGGCTTCTATGTCTACTATGCACAACTTGTATTCTTGCTTTCCAATCAACGGCATTATTTTGTTTTCACATATTCATGAATTGCATTGGTTGGCAAGATGGAAGATGATCTATTGGTTAGGGTGAGGAAATCTCACAACTTTTCTTGCACAGATACTTTACATTATTGTGCTTGGACCCCTTTTCTGAGAACAAATCTTTGCTTAATCTATCAATATTTAGTTAATTGAAAATATAGATCATCCCAGGTCCCCAACATCATGACTTTTATAGTGGCGGTTCAATAAATTCTTGCATTTAGCAACAAAATCCGCCCCCCCCACAACACCTTCTAGGAACTGTTTGTATAACTCTGTAAATTTGAGGAGGAAATGATAGTTTTCAGCCAAAAGGAAGGAAAAATGTATACTGCTTACAGTCATTCACTTCCTATACTTGCCATTCCCTGAATGGCAAATAAATAAATAAATGAAGCCTTGGTCTTTATATACATAAGTTGCAGTCAAGTCCCAGACATTGTTACTCTAGAAAAAAAGACCTTCCAGTAACATTAATCATTAAATTTCATTCCTATAGGGACGTTTAGATGGCTTATTTGGTTAAGCCTTAGCCTTCGGCACAGACTGTGGTTTCAGGGTCCTGGGATCAGCCCAGCTCTGTCTCCCTGTTCACCAGGGAGTTGCTTCTCCCTCTCCTGCTCCCCCTGGCTGTGCTCTCTTTTTCTGTTAAATAAATAAATAAAATATTTACAAAAAAAATTTCATTCCCATTATTTTTTTTTAAAGAATTTCTTTATTTATTTGACAGAGATCACAAGTAGGCAGAGAGGCAGGCAGAGAGAGAGAGAGAGAGGGAAGCAGGCCCCCTGCTGAGCAGAGAGCTTGATGTGGGACTCGATCCCAGGACCCTGAGATCATGACCTGAGCCGAAGGCAGCGGCTTAACCCACTGAGCCACCCAGGCGCCCCCATTCCCATTATTTTGTCAATGCGTTAGCACATAGACTAAAGACATAGAGAACTTGTCCTTAGGAAAATCAGTGGCAAACACTGAAACATATTGTTAAGTGTAAAATTATTATTATTTTTTTTACAATGAAGCCCCAGAAGAGACAGGATTTAAATTAATTAAAATGATTACATAAATCCATGCTTATGTGAAATGTGAGGCTACCAGTTGTCCAGAGACAAAAGAGAAAATTATTCCTAGTTTATGGTCATATAGTTAATCTCATAAATATATTTATTCTGTTTCTCTATATACTCTCTATACATTAGGATTTTCTGTGTTGTCATGAAGAATTCTAATACTATGTATCTTTATTTCTTGGTGGGAAAGGACTTAGATATGAAAGAAGTATGCTTCAGAGATAAAAATGGCAGATTTTTTTATTCTATCCTGATAAAGATTATTTTCTGCAGCTGATATTTGCTAAACTTTTAAGAAGTGTCTATGCATGATATAGTTGCATTAAAATACAGTTATTTTGCTATTTGGGGTGGTAGTTCCAGAGAATAAAATATAGGTATTCCCTGCTTTCCAAAGGTTTGAATAAACCACTTCACTTTTCTCAAAGACCTACTTGCACCTGTTGTCACTAATCAAAAGAAATCTGGAGAGGATTTTTGTTTTTATTTAAAAATATGAAAAGTAAATATAATGGCCAGTGTTTTGCAGTTTTGCAGGGGGTGAGTGAGGGGCAGTGCATACTCTCGCAGCCAGGATGGTACCACTCAGTTCCTTCTCCTGAAATGATGGTCCACGGCTCAGGGGCCAGCCCTCTGGGCTTTGAACTGTGAGTGAGCATCTGGGCTTTATCCCTATTTTGTATAACTGTTAGCAAAATGTATCTTAGGGTATCAGAAAAGCCTAAAAGAGAGCATTTTTGTGTTTGGGAACACTCACAAGTTTTTCCGTATAAACTAAAGGTAATCATTTCTTTGCTTCACGTCATTTCAGCTTGTGAAATTTTCATAAGAACACTCCTTTTGGGGAGTGGAGGAAACCTGTCATTAAACACAGAATCTCATGCAGGGTTCCATCCCAGGACCCTGTGATCATAACCTGCCCTGAAGGCAGAACCCTAATCCCCTGAGCCAGCCAGGCGCCCCTGGAGTCAACTTGTAAATACAGTTGGAACTCTCTGCACACTTCATGAAAACTCCCAAAATGTTGGCTGCCAGACCAATAAAAACTGGAATTCCGTAATCAAATGATCCAGCTGATCCTTAAACTATGGAACTAATGTCACCAATCAGTTGAGATACTCAAATGAAATTTTTAAAACCCCAATCTTATATATGAATAACACATCAAATATTAGTACATATCTGAGAATTTAAAGAATGCCAAAGACAGAAAGAAAATAAATATATTGACAAAACAGACAAGATTTATGACTTCAGATATAAAAGATAGAAAATGAAATAGATTTAGTTTTTGAAAAATACAGATACACACATGACATATATGCATCGACTATGCTTTTTAGCCATATTTTTTAAAAAATTAAAAAAATAGTGAGAACATCACTTTAAAACATTTTTGCCAATATCCTTAAAGTCTAGTCGAATAGGAGATAGTTGGCATCTTATGTGGGCTTCAGCACCCAACATGTTAGGATATATTTTTTAAGTACATGAGAAACATATGACCTCATCCAGATATTTAGTTGGAAAGAGAGGAGTTTCTAAATGGACTTTTCAGATAATAATGTGCATTCTCTGTCTTGTACAGAAAACTGATTATTTGTGGGATCCACACTGCGTGTATTTGAGAGATAGTGACAAATAATCAAGAAGACAAACAAAGAGAAACAGAAGTGGGGGAGAAGGAGAAAAGAACAAGTGTGGAGAGGAGACAGGAGGCTGGAGAGGAAGATGAAGAGGGGAGGGAAAACCACAGGAAGAGACAGAGTCAGGGAAGGAACAGGTGGGAGAAGACAAGAAGGACAGCATGAGGCAGAAAAGAAACAGCCCAAGTAATCAATTCACAGAAAAAAAATTAAAAATCCTAGCATAGTCTCACCTTCCAGCAAACCCTAGGCTACTTAATTTTTAGATAACATATTTTGTTATCCCATGATAAACTTTATTTTTATTGACTTAGTGATACAAAGCTTCATTTCAAATACTTTTCAATCCTAATTAGAGAATTTTGTTAAAAAAAAAAAGTTCAACATACTCACACAGCTTATATGATTTCCTCACCTTTCTTGCTGGAGGGTGGGTAATTCTCTGGTCTGCAGAAGGTTGCATCTACACCAGAGTTGCTCTCCTGGCTCATCTCTCCACTTTTCATTCTTCCAGGGGTGGGGGCTGACTCAGATCAGAGAGTTGTATTGATGGAATGAGAGATGCACAGCCGAGTACCTTCTGGGTCCTCACCCAAGCATATGCAATTCCTGTAGGAAGGGCGCATTCTCTCATCCTTATTGTCAAAGAGGGATGGCCACTCCAGGAAAGGTTGCCTCTATTGCAGATATTTCGAAAGCTCCTTTGGTTCGAGATTTTTTCCCCTATTCTCCATCACTCCATCCAATATCACTCGACACGTAGATTTATGTCAATTTCTTGCAACTCATTTTTTTTTTTTTTAAAGATTTGTTATTTATTTATTTGGCAGACAGAGATCACAAGTAGGCAGAGAGGCAGATAGAGAGGAGGAAGCAGGCGCCCTCCTGAGCAGAGAGCCCGATGCGGGGCTTGATCCCAGGACCCCAAGATCATGACCTGAGCTGAAGGCAGAGGCTTTAACCCACTGAGCCACCCAGGCACCCCTTGCAACTCATTTTTTAATGGATTTCAAACTGGAAATTCTTTATTTCATAAGAATTTTTAGTTCATTTTTTCTCTATGAGCTTCATTTTTTTTTAAAGATTTTATTTTATTTATTTGTCATAGAGAGAGAAGCAAGAGCGAGCACAGGCAGACAGAGTGGCAGGCAGAGGCAGAGGGAGAAGCAGGCTCCCTGCCAAGCAAGGAGCCCGATGTGGGACTCGATCCCAGGACGCTGGGGTCATGACCTGAGCCGAAGGCAGCCGCTTAACTAACTGAGCCACCCAGGCGTCCCTATGACCTTCATTTTTGATGTTTTATTTATAATTTCACCATCACCAAATTTAAAATGGCTTGAAGTTTTGTTTCCTCTGTGACTTTCTAGAAATGAATTGCCTAATGGGTAACTGGTAGTTTTACATAGCTGTGAATACTTTCATTTAAAGTTAATTAAAATAATATGATTTTTAAAAATTAATTTCATAGTTGACATAGACACAGTTCAGATATGTAATAACCTCAGGTAGTTACTATTACTCTATTGGAAAGCACTGAGTTATAAACATTTATAAACATTTTCGTAACTGCAGAAACTCCTATAGGAAAACATGGTTCTAGAAAACAGCTTTATTCTACATATGGATCTTTTATTTTTTATTTTTTTCTGATGGAAAAGTCTGGAGCCTCAGGCATGGCAGCGTACTGCAGCATATCTAATGCTTTTGCATTATTTTAACATATATTATAAATAATTTAATTAGTCTTTTATAAAATGATGGATATGTCATTAAAAGCAATAGCTAAGTTACAATCTTATGATATAATCTAAGAAATTCTAATCTAGATTTTAAAATATTTGGAATTTTTATTAGGTAAAAAATTTAAAAATGTTTGTATATATGTGTGTATGTAGATATTTATATCTGGAGAGAAAGACCTCCAGTTAACAGCTGATTCCTTCTTATATCACATTATTTGTGATCCAATTGCTTATTCTTACCAATATATATTAGTAATGTCCAAGTGCCAGGTACAGGAAGTAGAAAGATAAACACAGCAAGGGCACCGTGTTTTCTGAATGGGCCTTGTGAGCCGATCTTGAGACAAATACGAGGGGGCAGGAGGCAGCAGAGGGAAGGACTATTTCTGAATTGATTCCTTCTCCTGAGGCATGGTGGCCTGGCTGCATAGGGGAGAGCAGAGAGGACCCCACACGGAGCTCTATAAATCATTTTTTGAATATTTATTTATTTTAAAGTGCATTTCAAATACGTGCCTGAATGCCAAGGCTAAGCGCCAGACGTGTGTTCCTGAATAGAAAACCCAAACCAGTGATGACCTCACGTGATCTTGAAAAAATGTGACTCTAGATCAGTATCACAGCTTTTGTGCACTCTGGTGGGCTAGAAGTGGGCAATTTACATATTTCTCATCGCCTAAGAACTTAATGACATATTTTCAAGATAGTCTGCATTGCCAGAAGCTCTTAGCGCTTAGGTTCCATTTTAAGGTTGGATGAGCCGTGCTATCTTTATGCATGCGGCTTTATCAACCATGAATAACATGTGCAATTGACTAGTAATGACTCTTTACAGAAAGGAGGCAGGTAACGAGAAAGCAGTTGACACATACCGGTGACAGCGGCAGATCCACTAAGAGGAAGAGATGATAGCCTCAGTCAAGAAGTTTAGAGTAAAAGTACAGCAGTGATGTGTACATATCAGTGTATTGTTTTGAATGCAGACAGTGCTTATGAATATTTTGTGCTACTTCTATTTCACATATCCAGTATAAATCTATAGGAAAGTTTATTTCTTCCAGTTACCTGGAAATTATTTTGTCAAGTTCATCTCTTGATGTCCATTGCAAGGTAGAAACAAAGTGTTTTGTTCAGAAAATTCTTATTACATGAACTGGTTGGTGTTTGGTAGCCTTTCATTCACATGCCCGCCAGTTAAAATCATGCTGAATTTATACTCTCTACTTAGAAACTGAGACTGAGTCCTTTTCCTAAGTAGAATATAAAAATTAATTAGGAAATTTTTGAGAAATAGTAAATCAGAGTCTAGCATAATTGCATAGCATTGTAAACTATATGTACAATAAAAAGCAATGGCTTTGATATTAAAATAGCCATGTTTTATTCTTTTTTAAGATTTTATTTATTTATTTATTTATTTATCAGCGAAAGAGAGAGAGAGCTCATTAGCAGGGGGAGTGCAGGCAGAGGCAGAGGGAGAAGCAAGCAGACTCCCCACTAAGCAAGGAGCCTGATGTGGGACTAGATCCCAAGACCGTAGGATCATGACCTGAGCCAAAGGCAGACACTTAACTGACTGAGCCATCCAGGCGTCCCTAAAATAGCCATGTTTTAAAACTCAAAGAATACTTTTGAATGTAGCACAATGGATCCTTTTGATGTAATAGCATGAAGTCTCTTACTGAAATGAATCCAGGCCACTATATAATTATTAAATCATATTTTATACTTAAACATAGTAATTTTTACTCAAAATGCTAATGATATATATTTTATTTTTAGACCATTTTGGCTAACAATTTCTAGTTGTATGTGATAAATTCTGCAAATATTTGCTACAACAAGGATTCTAATACATTACTAAATATTTATATATATACACATACTAATTTATGATTGCATTAGTCTTTAATATATGGAATAAATGATCCAGCAACCCATTGTACATTTCTTGAAAAGAAAAGGGAACACAATTTGGGGAGTTTCCTGCAGATAAAAAAAAATTTCAGCTGTAAAAGTGCTTTCCATATTCATAAAAGCATAAACTGGTGAATCTTTTAAACTCCTTTTGGTGTGACTGTAACAGGGCACCAAGTCCAAAATTCTCTATGTTTTTAGAACAATGCTATACACTATAATACCCTGAAATTTTATCACTTCAGACTTCAGTATCCACCAATGGATTGAAAGAAGATTCTTTGTGAAATAAGGTTGTGACTCATGATTCTGAAATCTAACCACATAGACCCTGAAAAAGCCATGAATATAGATATCTGAGAAAGTACTGGTGACTAAAGCAAGACCTCTACAAACTGTCTTTTACTTTGAAGAAGTTATTTAACACAAACGTGTGGCTGAAAATAACAGCTACATTTGTATAATGAAAATATTGAACTTATTGTTATTTGTTATTTTCAACAGTATTTCTTAGTATTAATCAGCAAGCAGCTCTTAATATATAGATTAATAAAGTCTAGTGCTGAGTGACACCCTGGCAGAATAATGCTTATGTCATTCTTAGGTAGAAGAGCTAGACTCAACAAACAAGAGGTAAGGAAAAGCATTTCGACATCTTAATGCAAATGAAATAATGTTTTACAATATATGGATATCTTGTATCCACAATAAGTTTTACATTATGTCAAACACTTACATTCTATGGGTAGAGTAGATAGATTATATATAGGATCTAGGGTCCTACATTAAAGATACTTGAACAATTATATAAGTGTGTGCTTCCTCACACAAAGTAAATACAAATTTGACCGGTTTTTAGGAAATTTGGTTATCTCAATGGGAAGATAGTTCCACAGGCTTTTGTGTACAAAAATCACGTGAAGATCACGTGTAAAGGACTCTGTCACAGGTTGACATCCTCAAGAAGCAGACTCTCAGATTAATGTGCAGAATGTTTATTAGAGCACGCTCTAATAAAGGGGAGAAAAACAACACTGGACTGAGTGAGGAGTTGGTCTCAATGGAATCTCTCCAAAAGCCTTACCACCACCATAGGAGTGAGCTTTAAAGACCAAGTAATACTTCAGAATGTTCCAAAGTGGGACTAGGACACTGGGATATTGGACTCGAGATGATTAGTAATTGGTTGCTGGTTGCATAGGAATAAGGTATGACTTTGAGCAAAGCCACTCTCTTCAGACAATTCCTGAAGAGTCTGAGAATGAAAGTTGTCACCTGCCAAGTTTCAGGGAGCTGGGATTAACACAATGGCCATCACTGGTCCTAAGAGATTATATTTACACAGATCCATAGTCGAGTACATGCAGCTTTCTAACAGAATGTCTCGGCCATGCAGCCTCATTGTCAGGCAACCTTAAGATATGAATAGTTTAGATGTTAATTTAAAGCAAAGATCTAAAAGGAAAAAAAAAAAAAAGCAAAGATCTAAATAACTTTAAGTTGACTATATATATTTACATATTTATTTATACTATATGTACATATATAATAGTGACCTTTAGTTGTCATTCCTAAGACGTTATGTGAGTTTTTAAAACTTCAGTTTACCCTTGCCAAATAAAATATTACATAAAGTGAATCATCCTTGTCTATTTGACCTCTATAAACAGTATAGTAAATAGACAATTGAATTATATGTATTATAGAATTCAGTTTTTTTATGTGTTGTTATCAATAATTACCATCACTTATTGATGAATATCTGTGCTAATAATTGTACAATTATATAGTTGTTTTATATGATATTAAGGACTGATATTTATGGTGAAAATCTACAAGAAATTGAGATAAATCAATGATTGAAAAGTTTATGAAGAATTTCAATGTATGCAATATTATGCTAAATTCTTCTAAATGACACAACCAAATATATTTTTCTATACTTTGAATAAACTACAATCTAACTGGGAATATAAGACAAAAACAAGTAATTAACAATAAGGAGTACTGAGAATGCTGTATCAGAGGGAAAATACTTCATTATATAACTTGGGTTGCAAAACTAATAAAGAGTTGGCTTAGTTTTCTGAAAGAGAAACAACAATATAAGAGTTTTTATATTTGTTAATTATATATATATGTTTGTCTACATACACTTGCACATGCATATATTAAAATAAACACCAAGTAGATGCCATTCTTTTAACTATACCACCTGATCTTTATTTTAATTTAGAGTATGTATAACTACAGAGTTATACTTCAGTGTTTTTAAGTATTTTTAGTTCTTCTTGTATATATTCCTTTAAAAGAATTTAAAATTGTGCTTTCCAAATTTAATAAAATGCTATAATGTATTTAATTGCAACTGTATTAAGCTAATTTTAGAGAACTGACTATTAATTATAATTGACTGATAATTATCTTCTCATTGAGGAACATGAAACTCACTTCTAATTATTTATTTTTGTTACATTATTTCACACCTATGTTGATTCTTCTTTATTCTCCAAATCTTTTAGATTTGCTTGTTTTTGTTTTGTTTTGTTTTTCCTGCTGGACAGTTAGTTTTCTTTGATTCATGATCTTGTTTTATTCTATTGGTGTTATATTCTCACATTGTGTTTAATTAAATTTGGGTAACAATTAATTGACTAACAATGCAAGAAATTTGCAAGGAATTTACTTCTAACAAGTGAGCTATCGTTATGTCATATAGATACGTGTGGAAGACACTGTGTAGAGATTCTTCATATTTTCCATGTATGAGTAGCTTGGGATAGAATTTATAAGGTGTGTGCACATTATTATTTCTCTCCTTTCAAATTTAAGTTTAATGGTTTATCCTATAAGAAACAAGAGCAAGATGTTAATGTATTTTTAATACAGGTGATAATATAGGGGATATTTCTTCAACCAGAAAGAATTTATCTAAATGTACATACCTCCAGATTAGACATTTATTCCAAGGAGTTATTTTCAGTATTCAGAAGTTGAAATTTAGGAAGAATAAAATTGCCTCTTAATTATTATCTTTCCCAATATGAAGAATCAATAAGAAATTTCAATGGTTTTTAATTTGTCATACAGATTCTGGGTGTTAGGAAGAAAAATAAAATATCATTTTGTACATAGCAGTTGAAGTATAGTGAGTTGAAATACATTTTTTAAATTATTGGATTTAAATTAAGTAATTTAAATTATTAAATTATTGGATTTAAATTAAGTAATTTAAATTATTAAATTATTGGATTAAATTAAGATTTTTTCTGAATTTTTGGACTTAATAATTTAAGTTAAATTATTTCAAAATTAATTACCAGACTATACAAATTACTTTATTATGTCTTGAACAATAGGAAGGCTTCATATGTGGGAGAGTCTTAGTGTACCTATATGTGTGCTGTGGGGGAGCTGAGTATGTCTGTGCATTTTAAGACATATATATAATATTTAATATTGAATATTTACTATGCCATTAAACATATATTTATTATGTTTAGTATATTATTAATATGTTTATTATATAGTGTTATGTATTTACTAGTTAATTTATATTAATATCATAGTATTTCTTAAATCTGAAATCCGGATATTTCCTCCTAAATATTTTTATATATTAATGTGGTGACATACATCAATGTATTTTCTTATGTGAGTCATCTTACATTTCTATTACCAAATCCATGTACTTATATTTGGTAATATGTTTACATGGATTATTTTAATAGTTTTCAAGATTAAATTTGACAATATGCGTTTAATACATTTGCACAATGGTTATGAATGCTCTTGGTTTATGAGTTTTTTGTTGTTGTTTATATTTTCAAAAAGCTATTAACCATCTGTATGTGTTCTTTGGAAAAATGTCAGTTTCAGTCCTTTTCATTTTTAATCAGATTGGGGTATTGGGGGGGGTTGTTTGTTTTTTTGTTTTTTAGGTTTTTTTGTTTTTTTTTTTTGCTACTGAGTTGTATGGATTCTTTATATATTTTGGATATTAACCCCTTATTAAATATGCAATTTGTTAGTATTTTCTTCTGTTTAGTAGGTTGCCTTTCCATTTTAATGATGGTTTCCATTTTTGAGCAAAAGCATTTTAGTTTGGTGATTGTTTATTTTTGCTTTTGTTGCTTCTGCTTGTGGATTCAAAAAAATCATCATCATCGAGGAGTTTACCTTATGTCAAGAAACTGGTCCTCTATGTTTTCTTCTAGAAGTTTTATGGTTTCAGGTCTTATATTCATTTGTCTAACCAATTTTCAGTTAATTTTTGTGTATAGTGTTAGATAATGGTCCACTTTCATTCTTTTGCATGTGGCTGTCCAGCTTTCCCAAAATTATTTATTGAAGAGACTGTCTTTTCCCATTGTCTATTCTTGGCTCCTCTGTCATAAATGAGTTAAAGTTCATAGCGGTCTGCTTGCTTGTGCTTGGTCAGGACAATCTACTAACAAAAAGAAGAAAACAATCCTGTATATGTTTAAGAATAGGGAAACTTATAGCATAAAAGCATTTCTTTATTTTTGTTCTGATTTCATTATTAAGGCAATTTGAAAGATTTTCTGCAGCACAGGTGGATGACCCAAACTTGTTGGGGACACAGGAGATATGGCTATTTATAATGAATTTTTCCTGGAAATTTCAGACTTTATAGGATAATTCGAGGCCTCTTCTTTGTCTTTTGACTTTTTGTTATTTTATTTTCTAATTTTGGGGTCTTAGAATACAGAAGTGGCTTTGGTTGCAGGGGAAAGAGGGCTGATGGGATAGGTAAGCCAGAGAGGCAGGCTTCTCTCTTAGTCAAAACTAAAACTTGATGTTAGTCATTTTAAGCTGAGGACATTCATGCCTTCCTTCCAGTCATCTAAGACCTGCAGAAGATCTTGCCTGAGCTCCACCTGACCTACTGGCCTTGAGTACTAGAGGCAACTCAGGTGCAATGAAACAGATGTGATGTACTTAAATAGGCTCCTGAATGGCAGAGCCAGCAAACTCATTATGTGTCCAAACCCATAAGGCACAGTCAGAAAGCAATAGTTGCAAGTGTGAAGTTCAGAGTACTGCTCTCCCCTCTTTCTGAGAAAAATGAAGGTGTGGTTGACCACTGATTTAGAGGAAGAAGTACAGCCAACAACCTGAAATGTGGAATTAAATGTGCTTATTTGAACTATGGTTCTTTTCAGCCAGAACACCCAGAGCAGAATATGAGGAACTAGATCCACACTCACAGAAAAAATTAAGATTATTGATGAGAAAGACACTATCTCTGGGGCACCTGGGTGGCTCAGTGGGTTAAAGCATCTGCCTTCGGCTCAGGTCGTGATCCCAGGGTCCTGGGATCGAGTCCTGCATAGGGCTCTCTGCTCAGCGGGGAGCCTGCTTCCCCCTCTCTCTCTGCCTGCCTATCTGCCTACTTGTGATTTCTGCCTGTCAAATAAATAAATAAAATCTTAAAAAAAAAAAAAGACACTATCTCTAAGGCGTGCTAATGGCAGAAATTCTGGATGAAGAGAATAAGTAATTCATTACACACTGGGTTTATTTATATTGCATTTGAGATGCAAAAGAAGAAAGCTGCCAACATAATTAAGGACTATTCAGCATGTGGTGTTACTACCCTCAGAAGACAGCCTAGAGAAAGTACCTGATGTTTAAAATACATTTTTCATATGATGTTGTACTCCATAAGGCACATGGAAGAAAGATTTGGAGGACAGATGTTACTTTCAGGAATTGCAAATACTTCCCTAGAGAAAAAGTGAAATGGGTGGGAAAATAATTATAACCATATCTGGCCCATAAGTCTTGTTAAGGTGTGGAGAGTCTCTGTTTAGCAAACTATTCTGGAAGTCCCTTCGTAAAAGGTTGACGGTTTTCTGTAGGTCCACACGGTAAAAATTTTAGTCTTGTCATACATACAGTCTCTGTTGCGACCAGTTGATGCTTTCATTTTTATATAAATGAATGGGTTTGGCTATTTTCCAATAAGCTTTATTTGAAAAACATTCAAACAAACAAGTGCCACGATGTCATGTGGTTCATGACCTATATAAGTATCTGATTCTCAGTTTGGGCTCAGGTCATGATCTCAGGGTTGTGAGACCAAGTCCCCTGTTGGGGAGCCTGCTTGCGATTCTCTCCCTCGGCCCTTCTCTCTGCTCTCTCTCTAAAAATAAAAGTAAAAATGTAAAAAAGTGTAACTTATTAAATAAAAGAACACTATGACATAAAAATAATATGGTCAATTAGTACATATGTAGTTTCAGAATTTTGTGGGTATGATAGGGATGGCTACAGAGGTAGCCATATCAGGCAGAGACATCACTTAGGCCTGTGCCAAAAGATGATGGAAATGGATTCTGCGGATAGTTGACCGTAGCATGATCTGTTCTCCAATGTGATGCTATTTATACAACTACAGTGTAAGGCCCTCCAGCTCCTAAAGTTTGGGCAAAATTTGTTTTACAGAGCAGCACACCATAAAATAAAAATTTTATTCCCCTGCGTTTGTTTGTTTGCCTACCTAGAGATTACTAAGGATTATAGATTGATTTCATATGTGGTTGGTGGGAATCAAAGCAATAACAACTGTACTCGCATGTGGTGAGAATGTTATTCTGAGTCCTGGTGACACTGGAACTGGGAGTCAGTAACTCTGAGATTTTCGGCACTTAGCCATGTGCAGAAATCCTGAGGAAGACAGCAGATGGTTGGTGTGAGCGAACATCGGCGTACAAGAGAATCTCAAGCTTCATTAGACCTTTGCAATAATTATGGGTATATTAATTCATCTTACCAAATGGTTGTATGGGTGCCTGCTAGGTTTCAAGAAAATACGTATTTTATTGCATTCTTCACTGGAAATTATTATGTTGTGCATGGGTGAAATGAATGTTTGCTGAATCTGGGGCAAAATTTGGTTGAAACAGAATTTATTAGTGTTACGCTTTTTCATGTTATAATATTATTAGGTGCCACTACAGATTCTGATGTAGGAGGATCTGGGTGGGTCTTTGGACTGTTATTTTTATTTTTTTTTAAGACTTTATTTATCTATTTGACAGAGATCACAAGTAGGCAGCGAGAGAGAGAGAGGAGGAAACAGGCTCCCTGCAGAGCAGAGAGCCCAATGTGGGGCTTGATCCCAGGACCCTGGGATCATGACCCAAGCTAAAAGCAGAGGCTTTAACCCACTGAGACACCCAGGCACCTCTGGACTGTTATTTTTAAAATTCAACTCAGATCTTTTTCATATGTCACCAAGTTTGGAAATCACTAGATGTGTTTGAACATAATTTGAATAAAGAAGTTACCTACTACTGCCAAAAGAAACATTTTTGACCTTTAAGGGTTTTTCTCAAAGCAAATGTGTGATCCTTTGTCTGGTTGGACTACAGGTAGGAAGTGACCTATTTTTTATCAAGAAGGTTTTGAATGGGGTGCCTGAGTGGCTCAATCAGTTAAGTGTCGGACTCCTGGTTTCGCCTCAGGTCATGATCTCATGGGTTGTGGGATGGAGCCCCACATCAGACTCTGAGTTCAGCAGAGTGTCTGCAGGAGGTTCTCTCCCTCTGCGGCTTCTCCCACTCGCTCTTGCTCTCTCAAATAAACAGATAAATTCTAAAAGAAAAAGATTTTGAATGACATGTTTTACCATGTCAATGATTAACATGTCATTGTCAATTACCATGTTATTGTCCCAAACAATAACTGCAACAGAAAGAACACAGCTATCAAAGGGAATACTAATCCATTTTAGAAAAACCAAGAACTGGGGTGCCTGGGTGGCTCAGTGTGTTATCAAGAACTGTAGAGTCACTAATTAGAAGGCCAAAATTTTCTTTTCTTTTCTTTTTTTATTTTTTTAAAGCTTTTATTTATTTATTTGACAGAGAGAGATCACAAGTAGGCAGAGAGGCAGGCAGGAAGAGGAGGGGAAGCAAGCTCCCCGCTGAGCAGAGAGCCCGACGTGGGGCTCGATCCCAGGACCCTGGGATCATGACCTGAGCTGAAGGCAAAGGCATTAACCCACTGAGCCACCCAGGCTCCCCAGGCCAAAATTTTCTATAATACTGGAAAGCTTTTGGATAATTGAATTTAATAATTTTTACATTCTGTCACACCTGCATACACAGTTCATAGCTAAAGGCCATTAGAAGAGACTTGAGTGACCTACTATGGTCCTAAAATGACTAAATACAAGTAAAGTCAAGATCACACTTTATTTTTATTGTTGGAGAAAGTACCTATGGAAAGATGGAAAGGCCCACTCTGTCCACTATGCTTCATAATTATAAAGCCCATAGAGTAAAACTAAGCTTTTAGAGGACAATCTATGTGATCTTGTGGTTGTAGTTTTCTGGAAATTGAAGGGAGAAGTTTCACTGAAATCTTCAGGATGAGCATCCATCATGCATTTCGATTTCTATAATACTGCTCTCAATCTCAGACATCATAACGCATTCAGCAAGCATTTATTGAACACTCCATATGTTTGAAAAACCTACCTCCAGCACTGAAAATATGCCAGGGACCAAAATAGACATAGACCCTTATATCACAGACATATTTTGGAGGGGAAGACTGGAAAATAAATACTGACTTTTTCTCAAATAAGTACCCAGTAGTCCCCTTTATCCATGAGGATATGTTCCAAGACCCCCAGTTAATGCCTGAAACCACAGATAGTACCAAACTGTAAAGATACTGTTGTTTTTTCCTATACATACATTCCTATGATAAAGTTTAATTTATAAATTAGGGAGAGTAAGAGAGTAACAACAGTAACTAATAATATAATAGAACAATTATATTGTAAGAAAATGCTTGTGAGTATGATCTCTCTCACTCTCCCTCGAAATGTCTTACTGTACTGTGCTCACCTTTCCTCTTCTTGATGATGTGAGATGATGCAGTGACTACATGAGTATGACATGAGGTGAATGACATAGGCATTGTGACCTAGCGTTAGGCTGTCATTCACGTCTTGACCCTACATTAGAAGGAGGATCCTCCACTCCCAGACTGTGGTCGACCTTGAGTAACTAAAACTGTGGAAGTTTCCACTGCAGATAAAGTGGCCCTACTGTGTTCTATAATCTTAGATATTGCAAATCCTATAAGCAAAAATGTAACGTGATGTTAAGATATAAAGCGGTGGAGCAGGGAGGTGTTAGTTACACGGGGAGAGCGTGGGAGGGAGACAGAGATGTCTTAATGATGAGGCCACACCCCAGCAGAAATTTGAATGAGCCAGGAAAGTTCCATGCAGATATCTCCAGGCAGGTAAGCAGCATGTTCAAGGTCCTGAGACAAGGATATGCCCGGTGAGTCTGAGGAGTAGTTAGGAAAGTAGGAGACTAGATAATTCCACATATTATTACTAAGTAAATGAGTGAAGATAGAGGATGGTTTGTAAAAGTAAATAGAATGGGAGAAATATCAAAGAGCAGGAAATGTATGAACAAAGTTTCAAGCAAAGCTTTTCCAGGGTCTTCTAGAACTTTGACAACAAACACATGACCTGGGCTCTATAGTGTTAGTATAATAAACTGGTTGAAGGCTTTTGGGAAAGGGAATAACATGGAGAAATGGATATATTTTTATTTATTTGAGAGACAGAGCACGAGCAAGCAGAGGCGTTGAGGGAGAAGCAGACATCCTGCTGAGTAGGGAGCTTGATGTGGGGTTCCATCCCAGGACCCTGAGATTATGACCTAAGTTTAGCAGATTCTTAACCAACTGAGCCACCAAGACACCCTGAGAGGTGGGTATTTAAGGAAGAGTCTTTTTGCAATGCTATGAACTGTAAACTGAAATGCAGACAGAGCAAATGAAGAATGAAGAATTAGATATGCTATCATCAGATACGATAAATAAGGACGACACGTGGGAATAGAGGTAAGACTAACAGACATTATAAAGGAAAGCGTAATAGTACATGGTAAGTGTTTTAAATTTGGGACAAGGAAGAAGTAATCAAGATTTGGGGAATCACTAACTAATGATAGCATGATAATGGGGGTGCAGAAGGTGAAGTTAATATCAGGTAACTGTCAGGGGTAGGCTGATTTTGTGGGTTATGGCTTATGTATTTACATTAACATATTACCAGATAATTATAATTCCAGTGGTTAGGACTATAAAATTGTTAGGATGTCATGCTCTTGTTAAAGTTCTGAAAGTAGTGGTCACCAAAATAAGACTATCTGAGTTCATAATTTCAGAATATAAAGGATGATATATTGAAGAAATCTCAACTTCAGGAAATAGGATATTAGTTTTAAATAGTAGACTCTTTGAAATTTTTAAACTAAAATATTTAGATAGTTTTAATACATGCAAATGCATTCATATATCGACAAAATACTCAAGCTGTTCTAATTTAAATTTATTTTATTTTACTTGTGAGCATGCTATCATAAGGACTCTTAAATTTCTAAACAAATTATTTAAAATCAGAAAATGACTTCTGTTTCTTGTGCGTCATTTCTAAAATACATTTGTTTCTTAAATTTATAGTTAAGTAAATCTACTTTAACATATGATATGTACAAAGCAATTCACAAAATATTAATAATAAAAAGGGTAAGTAATATAATATTATATTTAGACTATGATATAATTAACAATGATATTAATAATAACTTTGATTATAAAGAAACTAACCACAGGATGCCTTCTAGGTGTCAGGCACTTTTCCAAACAGGTTACCTATATTAAATCATCTAAATATCACACTGTATTAAATATGTACTATTATTTTTAATAGTTTACAAATGAGAAAATAGAGTATAATGAAGGTTAGTAACTTGCCCAGCATCACACAATTAGCAACTGACAGAGTCAGCTACAGAGACCACTTAAATATATTAAAAAGATGGTAAGGATCACATTGAGATACCACCTTACACCAGTTAGAATGACCAAAATAAGCAAGACAGGAAACAATGTGTGTTGGAGAGGATGTGGAGAAAGGGGAACCCTCTTACACTGTTGGTGGGAATGCAAGTTGGTGCAGCCACTTTGGAGAACAGTGTGGAGATTCCTTAAGAAATTAAAAATAGAGCTTCCCTATGACCCTGCAATTGCACTACTGGGTATTTACCCCAAAGATAGAGATGTAGTGAAATGAAGGGCCATCTGTACCCCAATGTTTATAGCAGCAATGGCCACAGTCGCCAAACTGTGGAAAGAACCAAGATGCCATTCAACGGACGAATAGATAAGAAGATGTGGTCTATATACACTATGCAGTATTATGCCTCCATCAGAAAGGATGAATACCCAACTTTTGTAGCAACATGGACGGGACTGGAAGAGATTATGCCGAGTGAAATAAGCCAAGCAGAGAGAGTCAAGTATCATATGGTTTCACTTATTTGTGGAGCATAACAAATATCATGGAGGACATAGGGAGGTGGAGAGGAGAAGGGAGTTGAGGGAAATTGGAAGGGGAGATGAACCATGAGAGACTGTGGACTCTGAAAAACAATCTGAAGGTTTTGAAGGGGTTGGGGGGTGGGAAGTTGTGGGAGCCAGGTGGTGGGTATTATGGAGGGCACGTATTGCATGGAGCACTGGGTGTGGTGCATAAACAATGAATTCTGTTACATTGAAAAGAAATAATAAAAAAAAAGATGGTAAGGATCATCCATATTCAATAATATATTACAATCTATATCAAGAATACATTTCATTTGATGAGACAATCTGACATGGGGTTTTGGAAATATTTATCTTTGGATGGATCTCATGAGAGTCAAAGTGGTGGAACTTAGCTCTTGAGTTGAAGTCATTCAAGTGCAAAACAACTCACTTTTAAATGAAGTAAGTCACCTATTTTATCGTAAGAAGCTAACTTTTCTTGATTTTTACACGATTTTATCCAGCACCCTTCAAAACAATGGTTTATTTTACCCTAACCACTGAAATTATTATATCATAAATTTATGTATGTCGTTGAGGTTTTTATCAGTAAAACATGCATAATAATCAACCCCAAATTGTACCATAATTAAGGGTAAAATTCCAGCCATATTCAAAGAGTTTATAGGATGCTCTTATGTGCTTAAATGTCTACATATGTTCCTATCCATAACTTAGACACATTCTCCATTCCTTGTTCATTAAGATTACTAAACATTTTAGTTTGTGTGTATACAAATAGAGCTATTTCTACATAGTGTTCTGCGTCTTGAAAAGAAACTATTACATTAATGGTCAGAATTAATTCCATTTGAAAAGTAGATTGCTAATATCAGACAACAAAATCTTAATTAGAAATGCCTTCTTAAAGCATGAAACTTAACTTTTGTAATCCAACCCCTGATAACACTGATGGAAGGCACATGAAGTAATATCCCTTGGGAATCTAGAAAATTTACAGCTGCCATTGTAAAGTGTCTCTCTCAATTATAGGCCTATAATTTCTTTACTTATAGAATAATATACTTAATTTGCATAACTGTAACTCAAGTACCATTATTTTTCTTTAATTAAAATGTAGCCTGCATAGTACATCTATGTGAATAAAGAGATCAGGATATATTACTGAAGCTTTTCTTAAAAGCCACAGATAAAATTCCTTTCTTCTGAATATTTCATATTTTACAAAAGATAACAAAGCAGTGCTGGGAAAGAATTCATCCAAACATTATAATTTTAGAAATGTGTAAAGAAAATCGGTGGTTTGCCATGATAGTAATTTCAACTTGATAAATTACTAGTAATTTCCTTACAGTTAATGTTAGCATTATTCTACTTTTTAGAAACATTACATATTTTATCATATACTTCCTAAAATTACACAAGGACATTTATGTATTTGTGAATGCGTGTGTTTAAGTACAATTTATACAAAAAAAGCTTGGAAATATGTGAGAGAATCTGTACTCTCCATGTGATACATATTTAATCTGAGAACCAGTTTTATATTCTGCTGTTTTTAAGTTCTCTTATCTTTTCATTATCTTTTCAGCTACACAAATTCTCTTTTTTTCAGTTTTTAAATTCCCTAATGGGTTGTTTCCTTTTTACATCTTCAGGATAAAATTCCATTTTCCAGTGTTTATTTATTTATGTTTTTATCCTTCATGAATTTAGACCATTGTTTTTTCTGTTATTCGCTGTGTCTTCAGAAAGTGCTTGAATTTTCCTCGGTCCAGTCTTCTTCATAGTTTCCCTATTTGTTTCGTTATTTACTCCCATTAACTCAGATTGGGTGATTTCCAGAAGATAAGTTAGAAGAGGTTCATTGACCCTCTCTATACCCTCTCCTTAGATCAGTTTCTAAAAGGCAGGTTGAGCTATGTAAGCCTGAGGAATGTCTGCATTGTTCGTCTAAATTCCATCTACTCCAGGAATGTGAATCTGAGAATTGCGGATCTCTCCCTGACATGCTTATCTTCCTGACACTTCAAAAATTCATCAACCAAGAGAAAATACATTCTTCAGGGTAAATTTCTAGCAAGACCTTTCTTCCTTCTCTGTTCCTGCAAATAAAGTTTTAAGTTATAGTCATCACATTTCCAAAGTTCAATGGAAATATGTCAATGATTTGTTGCTATGGTAGGTGAAATAATGCCCTCCCAACCCATGGATGTGAACACCTGCATCCTTAGAGTCTTTGAATATGTTCCCTTGCATGGTTTAGGGAACTTTGTAGATATAAGTATGTGGGTTTTAAGAATGTGAGATTATTCTGGATTTTCCATGTGGACTCAACGTAATCACATAATCCCTTAAGAGCAGAAAATGTTTTTTTGGCTAGTTCAGAGAAATAAGACATGAGAAGAACACAAATTGCTTTTGCTGATAAAGGTAGAGGAAGATGCCCTTGAGGCAAGAAATACAGCAAATCACAGAGACTGGACACAGTCCACAGCTGATAGCCAAATAGGACACAGGGACCCAGTGCCATAGCTCCAAAGAACTAAATTCTACCAACAGTCCAAAGAAGCAGGAAACTGGTCCTGTTCTTAAGCTTCCAGAACACAGACTTAAAATCTTGATTTCAGTTCAGTGAGATTCTTAGTAGACATCAGACCTGAAGAATCCCAAGAATGTATTTGTGTTGTATGATTTTGTGTTTTGTTATGGCAAAAATAGAAAACTAATACAGTATCCTCAACATTCCTGCCTCTCCTTCCTACCTTCTTCTTAAATTGTTTTTTGGGAGCAAATTACTATGAATGCAGAGAAAGAGAGACAGAGAGACTATATACCCTATATTACCTCCTAAGACACACACACACACACACACACACACGTATGTGAAATAAATAAACCTAGTTTATCTGACAAGTATAAACTTTGAACAAGCAAGGGCCAAGGGACATCCTGGGTGGTCAGCACAGAATGGAGATCATCCTATCAGTCTTGTGTCTTAGGGAGAAAACTCCCATTATTTTATAAATTGTCCAAGGAAATATGTTTATAAAAGGCAGTTGGGACTTACTTCTTAGTCAAATCCTTAGTTTAAAACAAATAATTAGATATTACTGCATTCTTCTTTGTATTTAAGAAGGATATAGTCAGTCTTTCAAGGGTATGATATTAATTAATTTGGTATAGAATTGGTAAAATTAAAAATTAAATACTGAACTTAAATTCAAAGCAGAGAATAATTGGTTATACATTATTTTCAGTGAGATAATATCAATCAATTTCTCTCTTTCAATATTTATTAACCAATACAGAGGTTTTACAATTAAGCATCACTTGAGTACTTTAAACATTTTGTTCTACATAATACATAAATATTTTCTTACTAATAATTCTTTTATTTTACATATAGTTAATTTACATGTAATTTTCTTTAATTTATAGTAAGATGCTATTAGTGTGAATGGTGGAGTACAGACCATCAAAACTCTGCTCCTCCATAAATACTATGAGAATATGGCAAAAATTTTCAAAATTGACATTTTCAGAGCTCTTGAAATTAACCAAATGTTTGCAACAACCTAAAAAAAGTGTTTATTCAATAAAAGCCATTTACTCTTCTTAAAAACAGTGAACTTTATAGTATTTTAACTTGTTCCATTTCCTTTCCCGTCTCCATAAATCTAGAGTAATTTTGAAAACCCATAGTTCCACAATCACGGTGACCAACACTAACCTAGCAGTCTCTGGAGGGGATAAGAGTTCAGAGCTCACCAAGAGTATTATTCTAAGAGAAATGTGATTATTTGACTTTTCTGGCAGTTGCCTGGAAATACCTACTGACAAGTGTTTGTCTTTATCCTGAATCAGAGTTTACTCAGATGTGACCCAACATGCACACAGAATTGTTTAACAAAATCTGGGAGAATTATCGGTTCCAGGCATTTAAGGAAATCTCTGTACAATCATATTTTGACCAATAAGCTAACTGAGAAGAGACTTTAGTTTCCACAGAGAAAAACAAAAACAAACACAAAAACAAACAAACAAACAATTGTTATCTTTACAAAATTACTTCAGGAAAATTGCTAACAACAACAACAACAAAAACCAAAAACAGCAGAGCAACAACAACAAGCACCTAAGGAGAGAAGGAGGATCTGGTTTTCAGCGTTGCTAAGTTATTTAATTAAAGTGTACAGTTTTCGACCAAAGCTTATGAAACATGCAATACAATATCAATGTGTAAATCATACATGAGCAAAACAGAACCCAGTAAATAGAAACTGTCCATAAAGGAGTACAGATGTTGGACTTACTTAAAAAAAAAAAAAAAGACTTTAAATTAGATATCTTAAGTATTTTAGAAGAAATACAGGAAACTGTATGTAATAGTTTCCTGGGGATCCATAACAAAACACCACCATCTTGGTGGCATGAACAAAATTTGTTTTCTCACAGTTCTGGAGGCTGAATGTTAAAGATCAAGCCAGTAGAACTGACTTCAGATGACATCTTTCCCCTCAGCTTGAAGTACATCCCCACATGGTCTTCTCTCTGTGGAGGGAGAGGGGGAGGGGGAGGGGTTCTGGTATCTATCACTTTTTTATAAGGCTATCAATCCTATCAACTTAGGTCCTCACCCTTATGAGGTCATTTGACCTTAACTACCACCTTGAAGGTCCTATCTCCAAATAAAATCACATTGGGAATTAGGGTTCAAACAAAAATTTTGAGGTTAAGGAAAAAAATCCGTGTATAACACTATGCTTAGCGAACTAAAGGAAAATATGAGAATAATGTCTCATTGAATAGACTATGTTAATAAAGTTATGAAAATAATGAAACCCAAGTTAAAATTCAAGACTTGAAAATTATAGCAACTGATGAAAAATTCACTGGAATATCTCTATGGGCAGATTTAAGCTGGCAAAAGAAAAAAAACAAAAACAAAAACAAAAAACAAGTACTGAATTTTTAAAAAGGTCATTTGAGGTTATCCAATCCGAAAAGTGGCAAACACAGTGAAGGAAAAGAAAAGAAAAAACCCTGGATATTTGGAGGAAACCATCAAGCACACCCACATACACAGGATGGGAATCCTAGGAGGAGAGGGGTGTAGACTGAGTATTTCAGGAAAGTGGCCTAAGATTTCCCAATTTTGATGACCAACATTAATCTACCCAGCCAAGAATTTCAATAATGCCAATTTTGAGAAACAGAAAAAAACCCACACCTTAGCACATCAGAATAAATCTGTTGAAGCATAAAGGAAACGAGATTTTAAAAAAATACCGAGAAATGATTTATCACATTTGTTATGAATTGAATTGTGTGTGCCAAACCAAATTCCCTGTGGAAGCCTTAACTCTCGCATTGATTGATTTTAAAAATAGGTCATTCTTCAAAGGTGAGAATTCAGAAGGTGGTTCAGGTTAGGTGAGGTATAAGGGTAGAACCCTAATGCGATATGATCGATGTCGGTGTAATCAAAGGAAAAGCCACTGGAGTACATAAACATAGATGAAAGTCCAGTGAGAACTTAAGGAGAAAGCCTCTGTGTGCAAGTGAGGGAGAAGGACTTCAGGAGAAATCCATCCTGCTGACACCTCGATCTCAACCTCCTCGCTTCCAGAATTATGAAAAAATAAATTTCTGTCCTTTCAGCCACAGAGTCTGTGGTATTTTGCTATGGCAGCCCTACTAAGCTAACAGAACAGAGTATTCTCAAATTCAGCAGCTGAACTTTCATCAGAAAGCATGGATGTCAGATGCCTTACCAAGGAAGGTATAAAGATGCCAATAAGTACATGGAGACATGCTCAATGCCACTGGCCACTGAGGAACAGCAAATTAAATATGAGATAATATGATATTCTGTTAGAATTGCTAATTTTATTTTTTGTAAAAAAGCTCCCAATACCAAATGCTGGTGAGGATGTAGAGAGGGAAGAACTTCCTTTATGGTGGTAGAAAAGGAAAATACTACAGCAAATTTGGAAGGCTGTTAACAGTTTCTTTCTTTATTTTTTTAAAGATTTTATTTATTTATTTGTCAGAGAGAGAGAGAGAGCACAGTCAGGCAGAGTGGCAGGCAGAGAGAGAAGCAGACTCTCCACTGAGCAAGGAGCCCGATGTGGGGCTCAATCCGAAGACCCTAGGATCATGACCTGAGCTGAAGGCAGTGGCTTAACCAACTCAGCCACTCAGGCATCCCCTGTTAATAGTTTCTTATGAAGCTAAATAGAGACTTAAGATGTTTCAGCAATCACACACCTAGACATTTATCCTACACATTGAAAAACTTATGCTCACAAAAAAGAAAAAAAAACCTGCATGCAAATGCTAATAGAAATAAGCAGTGGTAATTCCATACAATGGTATCCTATCAAACAATAAAAATAATGAGCTCTCAAGCTATGCAAAAATATGTGTGAATCTTAAATTCTTATGGCTTCATGATGAAAGCCACTCTGAAAAGGCCATATAATGTATAAATCTCTTAGATGACCTTCTTCGAAAGGTTAAACTCTGTAGCTTATAAAATAGACCGGTGATTGTCTGGAAGTTGGGTGTTATGGGAGGAGAGGTAACCAGAGGAAGGATGAGGGACATTTTCTGGTTGTAAAACTGTTCTGTGTGATAGTTTAGTGGTGGTACCTGACACTTGACTATGCATTTGACATAGAGGTTTACAGCACAAAGTGCATATATAAAATATATATGTATATTTATATTTATAAATACATTATATATGTAGGAGGTTAGGGATTATAGGATGTAATGTAGAATGTATACTGCAAATGAATAACAAAGTCAAGGAATAGCAAATGATGAGATGATGGGTATCGATTTTCTCACTCCTGGATTGGGAAGATATGCACCAACTGGAAAAAAAAAGGTAAGGTAGGATTATCAAGTAAGGATTATAGGTGGAGACATAAGTATAAACTATTGTTTAGCTTAATATTGGCACAGATGGGTACATATAGAAATATCTATAGATATGTGCATACACACAAGTCAGAATACACATGCATGTCCTTGTTCTGTCAGCTGAGGGGACCTATAAGAAACAATAATACCTCAGGAGCCACAACCACATCTAGTCCATAAACCTTGATTCTGATACTCTTCTCTGATAAAAAGAGCATTAGACACCTTAATAAAATGGCAGATGTCAGGATTAGGCAGGACACATAGAAGATGAGTCCTGGAGTACTTCGTAGTATCAAAAAGCAAACACACACACACACACTCACACTCACACACCAGTATGCCAGTAAGAACCAACAAGAAGTACTTCCAATGGTCCAAACTGGAACAATTTGAGTAACAAAGATGCATTAAATTGTAACCCAAAGTATAGGATGACTGTAAGTCTACACTGATATAAATAATTGATTAAATATATAAATAAGACAAAAAGAATGGACAAATCTTAAGTGCAGAACAATACCAAATATGCAGGTTCTCTGTAGGTAACATGGACATTTTGTAACTCTGCCCAGCTCTTTAGTTGTGGACTATGCATAGTTTCCTGTTAAACAGTGAAGTACAGAAACATGGAAAGAGAGAAGTTTTCAGTCTAGCAACCACAGACTGGCAAACACCATCGCCCTACCACAGACAGCAGGTGATAGCTGGTAACTTGACATGATGTAACGAGAATGACATTTTACCTTTTTCTTCTTCAAACCTCATAACACTGTCTACTCATGAGGAAAACCTCGGAGAATTCCCTCTATGGGAACAGTCCCAAAATACCTGATAATTATCTACAAAACTATCCAGATCACACAAAAAATAAGGAAATTCTAGCAGACTACCATAGCCAAGAGCAGGTTAAGAGAGAGATCTAAATGTAATGTGGTACGTGAATGGAATGTAAAAAAAGAAAAAGGACATTTAGTACAAACTAAGGAAATATGAAAAAATACAGATTTTAGTTTATAAGATGTGTCAATATTGGTTCAATTTGACAAATACACCATACTAATTTGAAATATTAGCAAGAAAAACTGGGTATATGGCATGGAGGAATTCTTGGCAGTATTTTCAATTTTTCTGTAAATTTAAGCTATTCTTTTAAAGAGTTAATTAAAGAAAACTCTTCTGTAGGTTGGAATTTTCCTTCACCAGGAAGAATTACCCCCTTTCATATTATGGCAACAAATAGACTATCTAAACCAAGTGTTACTATTTAAAAGGGTTTCTCCCTTGGATGAGTTACTCATTAAGATCTTAGGAGGCTATTGTTAGTAAGCCTATTCAGACAGACAATCCACACTTATTTTATTGTTATCTCCAAGTAAAAACAAATAATTTTATTGGGAATCAAGTACAACCTCAAAAATTTTATTCTGCCCTTTTTTTTGGCCCTTGTTTTAAATAAAATATTTGTAGTTTTACAAATATTCCATTTATCCTGTTACTCTTTTTTACTCTAAATGTTAATGCTCTCTTTTATTATGTCTTTTATCCCTTATTTTGAATATTTACTTCAAGAACCGTTAAATATGGATGTTTTATGGTCTTTTATAATTTGTAGCAATATCCAACAGTACATTATAGTGCCAGGATTAAGTATAACATACACAACATGTAAAACAGAAACTTAAGTAACAAAAACCAGTATGTCAGGACTCCACTTATACGGGTTATATGGATTACTGTTTTTGTTTAATTTCAACTTATTGCTTTCAGCCATTGTACACAGGGACATTCCAAAAACTTAAAATTTGTAGAAATTCTTTATTTTTGGAGAAATAAGTACTATATCAGAAGATCGACTACCATTTACCAAGGACATTTAAACTAGAACTTTGATGGAACAGAGATTGAAAATCTACAATATGTTTCATTAAAAGAGTAGCAACTTTTCATTACAATGAGCATCTTCTAAGAACATATTATATTATCTTCTATGGTAAAATGACAAGCACAGTCTTCAAAATAATCCCGAAGGCACAGTGAGAAAAGGAACATGAAAGTAAAATTAAATAACCTGCTAATTTGGTATTGCTTTTATAAATGGCTTTATAGTCTCTACTTTTAATTAAAATACTGGGCTATGTACAGCTCAGAGCTAATCTTAAATTCTCTTTTTAAAATGTTAAAGCACAGAATATGCTTATTCCCCACTGTAGTTTTAATGACAAACACTTATAATTATGATTTCATGCCAACAGGGTGAAACAGCATTCTATTCCTGCCAACAGACTGTGAATTATTTGTGTTTTCTGTAGGCTCAGGGCAAAGAACAAGGTTTCATAAAAGTGCTTAGTAAAGTTTTAGGTACACGAATGAAGCATGGTTTGAAAGGTCAGAAAATGTGAGATAAGACACACTTGTGGTATTGAGTCTTTCCACTATGTCTTCAAGCCCTGTAGAAATAGACAACATTCCACTCCAAGTCACTTCTGCAACTTTCTGGCAAATGTTTGAATAAAATTTGAATACAATTAAAGGTATATATGTGAATATTGAGAAATAGGTTTGAAAAAGTTCATACAATGTAAATCTCTTTTAATAAAAGAAAAAGATTTTACTTATTATGAGAGACAGCAAGACTGCGCATTTGGGGGGCAGGGAGAGGGGCAAAGGGAGGAGAAGCAGACTTTCTGAGGGAAATAGGATTCCTTCCCAAGACCTTAGGATCATGATCTGAACTGAAGGCAGATGCTTAACCCACTGAGCCACCCAGGCACCCCTGGAATGTTTATTGATTGTTGTTGTTCCTGTACAAGTAGTTAAAAAAGATACAGCCAAAATTAGGGAAGCATTGTTGCAATTTCAGACTTGCAATTGTAGGGTGTTAGATACAAATATAGAGCGAAGATTTTTTTTTTTTTTAACCATCCTATTTAGGGCATGAAGGCAAAAGAAAAAGTTCAGTGGAGCCAGGGGTTTAGAGTAAAAACACCTTACTTCTTACCCTCATGGGCAGCACTCTGAAATTTGAACACAAGGTTTAACATTATGGTTCTAGAATCTACATTTTTTAACCTCAAATGATTTGACATCTTGAGGGCTGTTACTGCCTGTGTAGATTATGTTCACCGTGTGACTCAAAACTGCTAATGTATTATTAAAGAATATCCAGGTTATAAGGGTTAGTAGACATAGTCTAGGAAAAAAAAAACCTATTGTAAAATCATAATTACATGCAGATAAAATAAATGAATTTCTGACCTCTTAACTCTGAGACTGATATTTGATTCATTGTGTCATATCATACAATTCAAGTCATTGTGGTTTTTAGCTATTTATTTTATTTTATTTTATTTCACTTTATTTTATTTTAATGTTTTTCACTTTACATTAAGATGATTCACAAGAATTGAAGACATCACATCTACAGAGAAACATAGAAGAAAATCCTATCTGAAGATAATATACATTGAGCAGAGTAGTTTCTAATGTGAGCTTAGCACGAATCACTTACATTTTTTAAAAAAGTCAAATGTTAACCCTTAAAGTGTACCACTGGAGATACTTTAGAAGAGAGTATGTGTATATATAATTAGATAGTTGAACAGGTAAAAGACACTTGTAGTAAACATCTAAAGAATAAACCAATGGAACAAGCTGTCATTTGCAAAAATGTCAGAATAGTTCAAATGGGTCTTTCAACACTCTCTTAAATCATCAGAAAGAGCCTCCTGTGTTACACAATCTAATTTTTAAAAAGACATTTTGCCAGAAATGTTATGCTTCAAAATAAAATCTTGCTTTAGAAAGTTTGAACAAGAAGGTTAAAATGGATGTAATCAACTCAGTGCATCACACTGTCTGTAACGACTTGTATATACAACCAAAACTAATTGAGAAATGACTTTAAAACACACGACACCATTTAGAGACTCTTTAGAGACTCTTAGTGGAGCTCTATGATTAGAGTATTTCCACACACACACACACACACAAGAACCAGCTCTATTCTGTTTTCCTTCCGCTCTCTCTCCCTTTGTTACTTTTCCCTTCTTTATTCTTGCTTGTATTTAAAAAAAAAAAAAAAAAGAAGTCCCTTTTGTCTGGTCATTTCCATCCTTTGGGATGTTGCAATACAAAAATAAACATACTGAAACTTTGACTTTCAAGTGCTTGTCTTTTTGTAACTTTTCTTGTGGGTAAAGCTCTCTGACACTGCCCTCTACTACCCTCCTGGTCTCTGAGGAGCAGACCCCCAGAAATGAAAATCTAGACCCCATTCAGAGCCCTGGATCTGAGACAGGAGCCCCCTCTTTCTCTTTGAGACCTTTCTTCACTAATGGTCATTATCCTGACAAAACATCTGCTCACAGGCTGTTCCATAACCCAGCAGTGGGCAATGACATTTCTACCCTGCCTGGAATGTCTTTCTTTTGTTTCTGGTATTGAAGAATACTGCTAAGCAGAATCCTTTGTAGCAGACCTTTCATATCCTTTAGCCCAATGGGTGCAATGAGAAAACTATCACCAACACTCTTCATATACAACTACGAAGCAGAAAAGGCTTGAAAGAAAAAACTCAATAACTGAAGGTGAATAGAAAAAAAGTTCTAGTGTTAATTCAGGTGTGAACAAGGAGCACTATCATTAAATATTTCCTCACAATTGTTAATGTGTTACTTCCCTTTCAACTCTCACTGAATGCCTGGTACAGATGCCAAGTCCTATCAGTCACCTACTACATATATTCATTGATGGGACTCATAGACCAGTGACAAAAAGGCAACAACATTTAAATTAATTCATGCTCAATATCAAATGAATTCAGTTAATAAACTGATTTTGAGGTTGACTTACAAATCAATAGACAATAGCATACAATGTATGCCTTCGAGTGATATGAATGTAATGATGAATATAAATGTAGTTATGAGATATAATCTAATAGAGGAAATAATAAAATATTTTAAAGACAAAGGTACATGCTGATTTTCATTATATTTCTATATTTAAAGCACAGTGTGAAACATGATGTTGAATTAGAGAACATAACTAATTCTCTCACCTGTCTTCATGCTAAATTTTTAGCAGGCTGATTTCTTACAGAATACAAATGTGCTTGGAAGCATTGTTTCATGCTTTACTTGGGATAACAACCATGAACTTTTTCAGTTTATGTACTCCAACTATGATGGCCTCGTGGTTTCAATAATTCAGTATGCTCAGCCAGGTTTTTGAACTTCCTACAGTGGGAACCTGTTGTCAGTTCACCTACATTGTCTCTATGACTTTTGACACTTTTATGGTTTTGGCTAACGGACTTGTAGAGAAGGGATTCTTGCTGTTTGCCCACCAGAGAAATGAAAGGTTGATGTTCAGAATGGTCTCATATTTTTGTCCATTGCCAGGTTATCAGATTTTGTCTTTGAGTATAATTTTATAGTTTCATATGAAACAGGTTTGGGTATAAAAAATCATATATAATTTATATCTAAATTAATATTGTAAGGACTTTATTAGAAGGTAAGTAAGATATATACAGTTTGTAGAACAAATATTTAGAAAGTGTGATAGTAGATGAAAAGTTCTGATTTAAATGGAATAGAAATTGTTGAAGACTTATAGAAAAAAAATGATTTGAATAAGGTTTCAAATAAAATTAAAACGTGACCAGAAAGATAAGGGGGCATAAAATAAAATACATATGAAAACCTGTAATTCTGGGCACCTGGGTGGCTCAGTGGGTTAAGCCACTGCCTTCAGCTCAGGTCATGATCTCGGGTTCCTGGGATCGAGTCCCGCATCGGGCTCTCTTCTTAGCAGGGAGCCTGCTTCCCTCTCTCTCTCTCTCTGCCTGCCTCTCTATCTACTTGTGATCTCTCTCTCTCAAATAAATAAATAAAAAATCTTTAAAAAAGAAAACCTGTAATTCAGGTACAAATTACTGTTATAGAAGTAAGTTATTATAAAATACAGGAATTTTAAAGAATAAATAAATATATTTTAATGTGCAACTGGTTACTGATTTTAGATACATGCATTTTCAAGAGATTTTATAAATTTAAAAAACACATGGAACTCAAGAAGAGAATAATTACTTTAGAAGAAAAGATACTATGTTTAAACAATTAAAAAGTTATAATCAGGATCATTTTTAGGAAATTGTGCCCTATCTGGTAGTATGATATGGAGCTGATTTATAGCTCCATTTGGAATAAAAAGTCTGATGCCTGAGGACATTTCTGAAGTGTCACATAAGAATGATATATTATTTGAGTACCAAAACTTTTCCTAACTCTGAAATATGACAAACACTGAAAAGCCATGTTTTTTGTATTTTATATGAAGTATAACTTTATTGTTAATAACACAATTGTTAAGTAATAAATTAGTCTTCAGTACTCGCTATACTGCAGACAGACTAGTTTCTGAATACATAGACTTCAAAAAAAATAAAAGATGACTTTTAGGAAGCTTAGAGTCTCTATACGAAAAGAGAAGGCTTAAATAAAACAAGTTACAATTAATACTGTAAAAAAAGGGGATTTTTAAAAAATGTGTTGAGGATGCAAAATGCTCCTTTGAAATACCGCCTGACAGTTTCTTACAAACCAAGCATACGTTTCTCATATGATCCAGTGATCACACCCCTGGATGTTTACACTAGAGAGTTAAAAACTTATGTCCACACAAACACTTGCACACAAATGTTTATAGCAGTTTTATTCAAGGTTGTGAAAACTTGGAAGCAACTAAGATTCCCTTTAGTAGGGGAATGGGTAGATAAAGCATGGTATATCCAGACAATGGGATACTATTCAGTACTAAAAAGAAATTAGCTATCGAACCCTGAAAAGACATAGAGGAACTTAACCGCATATTATTAAGTGAAAGAAGTCATTCTGAATACATACTGTATGATTTAAACCAAATGACAGTGTTGAAAGGGCAAAATTATAGAGGTAGAAGTATCATTGGTTACCAGGGGTTGGGGAGAGGGAGGGATGAATAGGCAGAACACAGGGGATTTTAGGGCAGTGAAACAACACTGCATCATACTCTAGTCGTGGATACATGCCATGATGCATTTGTCCAAACCTCTTTTTTTTTTTTTTAAGATTTCATTTATTTGAGAGAGAGAGAGATCACAAGTAGGCAGAGAGGCAGGCAGAGAGAGAGAGAGAGGGAAGCAGGCTCCTTGCTGAGCAGAGAGCCCCATGTGGGACTTGATCCCAGGACCCTGGGATCATGACCTAAGCCAAAGGCAGAGGCTTAACCCACTGAGCCACCCAGGAGCCCCTTGTCCAAACCTCTTAAAAGGTACAACACCAAGAGTGAACTCTAATGTAAACTATGAGTGATAATGATGTGTCAATGTAGGACCATTGATTATAGCAAAGGTTCAGTCTGGGGCAGGATTTTAATAGCAGGGAAGGCTTTGCATATGTGGCGGAAAGGGATATATGAGGTACCCTGCACCTTCTGTTGAATTTTGCCATGAACCTAAACTGACCTAAAAAACAAAATCTATTTTAAAAATATGTAAATACATATTACAATTTATTCCCCTCTGTAGCTGCTGAAAAGCAGGGAGACGATATGAAAACTGAATAGTCTTGTTAAGCATTTAGGATTTCATCCAACACGAGCAAGAGAAAGGTCTTCCTAGAGAATGTATCAAGTGTCAAAATTTTAAAATCAGAGTGTCCCCAGCTGCAAAGCTCCACCACTCCTTTCTCTGTGGAAATGGCTTGACAGACACCATTGAAACCTTGATAGCTGTGGGTGAGGTTTTTCATTTATTTTGTTTTAAAATTTCACATAAAAAATGGTAGGCCTAGGACCAATTGGAGAAGAAAAACATGAATCACATGGGAAAGAAGGATCTGGAGAAAGCCCACACACCTCTAAGAGTTGAAGAGGGAAGAAAAATAATAGTACAATCAAGATGCTTAGACGACTTTTGCTCCATGGTGTTCTGAGATAGGGAAGGCAGAGCTTCCCACCTCTGTCACTGCAAGCAAGACAGGAGGACTCTGGCAGGAAAGACGGCTTCTGTTCTCCACCAGCAGTGGCCACATGGGAGAACAGGGTGTTAGTATTATAATATGTTTACTAGCTACATGCCACTGACATTATGAATAAATTCCACCTCCCTCTTTTCCCATAATTTTTTCCCTAAGAATTTTTCAGCTTGAAAGCTGGAAGAATAGCTATTTCCAGTTATTCTAACCCATGATAGAGGTGACAGAGTCTTAAAAGTACTGGCCTGGGGGCTCCTGGGTGGCTCAGTCGGTGAAGTGTCCAACTCAGGTCACGATCTCAAGGTCCTGAGATAGAGTCCCACGTCGGGCTCCCCACTCAGTGAGGAGTCTGCTTATCTCCCTCTCCCTGTCCCTCCCTGTGCTCATGCTTGCTTGCTCTCTCTCTCAAATAAATAAATAAAATCTTAAAGAAAAAAAAAAAATTACTGGCCTGAATCTTAAAAATCAATGATGACCTCTTTGCCCCATGTTTTCTAGACCAGTTTGAAAAAATAAATCAGTAAGTGTGACAGACCACTTTATTGTGACATGGGCTTCAGATGAACAGTTTCACAAATATATAAGGTAAACCACTATTAGTTTTTCGTACAGTACACAAATTGCCCTAGAAGGTGAAAGATACTTGTCCTTGATACTTGAGATTTTAAGGTACTGGAACAAGGCAAATTTTGCAGTTCGTGGAAACATTGCATATCAGTTTTGTTTTAAAGCGGGTCAAGAGCCAATTCTGTAACATGATTGGTATGTACATTTTTCTTTCCAATTCTATTAATACTAATTCACAACTGCTGATAGTGCATTATCTTCCCGAAATTCATGCAAATGACTTCCTGAAGTGGATCATTAAATATTTGCCTTTTATCAGAATACATTTAATTTACCCACTTACAACGTTCAGCTAGAGAAAAACTTAAAATTGAGAAATCAGTTTTTTGTGTGTCAGAAATAGCCATTTTCTACAACCATCTTCCCATATTATACACCAAATAGCATTTGGTAGTATACAAAAACTGTTCTTTAAAACAAGGAAATATTGGGGTGCCTGGGTGGCTCAGTTGCTTGAGCCTCCAACTCTTGATTTATGTATGCTCAGGTCATGATTTCAGCATCGTGGCATCAAGCCCCACATCAGGCTTTGGTGCTCAGCACAGCTGATGTGGGGCTGGATCCCAGGACCCCAAGATCATGACCTGAGCCGAAGGCAGATGCCCAACCATCTGAGTCACTGAAGCATCCTTAAATAAATAAAATCTTTAAAAAAATAAATAAAACAAGGAAATATCCCTGTTCTTTCATTGTTTCTGCTTCATTTACTTGACATGGCAAGAATGAGTAGATCTTTCCTTCCAGAGTCCTGTTATCACGATTCATCTTTTTATACCTGTCTTTACCACCTCAAATGTTCTTTTTATTTCTTTTCTATGTCTATAAAAGGGTTCAAACTGAAGAGTTTATCTTGATAATTCTCACCAAGTGATGACAATGTGTGAGCGAGAGCAGGAGAACATTACAGATACCCAGGGGCCTCCCTGGGGCCACCTGATTATTACCGCCCTAATCCCAAACAATACATTGAGTTCCCATCCTACAGGTTAGTTTTGCCTGTTGAACTTTATGGAAATGGAAATGTACAGTCTATTTATATTCTCTGTTCACCTTTCCTCTTAAAAAAGCTACTCTGTGAGATTCATCCATATTCCTGTGTGTTATTACAACCCACACGGCCATGTTGCTTTTTTGGTTGCATTGCGTGAGCACACCCAAATTTCTTGACTCATTGCACTGTTGATGGACTGTTAGATATTTTACTTGGGACAATTTTTGTATCATGGCGCTATGAACATCCTTGTATGTGGTTCTTTTGAACATGTGATTTGCACTTCTCTTGAGAATTTCAGGAAGAGCATAGCTGGGTCCTAGAATACCAATAATTCAGTTTTAGTTGATACTGATTGACAGTTTTCCAAGGAGATTGTAGCAGTTTGTATTCCTACTAGCTGAGTGTATGAGTTCTGGTCGTTTGACTTCCATTGTTAACACTTGATGTTACATACTGTGGTATTGCAATATAAATAAGAAAGATACGTTTGGTCTTTGCCCCCATTTCTGGCAGAGCTCCTAAGACCCTTAGAATTTCATAACCGATAATTGTGATAAAGATGTCTTTTGTTTTGCTAATAAAGTGGCTTTTGGAATACGCTTAGGTCACTTCAGGATGGGGGGGGGGGGTCATTAGCAGAGGAACCAATCAAGTAATTAGAAGGTAAGCACTTTCAGTCTCACCCCTGACGTTTGGGCAGGCGAGAGCGTCAGAATGTTGAACCAGTCACCAATGACCAGTGATTTAATCTATCATGCCTATGTAATGAAGCCTCCTTAACACCCCTAAAGCACAGCATTTGGAAAATTTCTGACTTGGTGAACAGGTGGGAATCTAGAGGAGACTGGCATGCTCAGAGTGGGCAGATAAACTCTGAACCTTCCCCATACCTGCTCTATACATCTCTTTCACCTAGCTGTTCCTGAGTTATATCCTTTTATAATAACCTGATAGTCTAGTAAGTAAAATGTTTCTCTGAGTTCTATGAACAGCTCTAGCAAATTAATATAGCCCAAGAAGAGGGTAGTGGGAAACTCTAATTTATAGCCCAGTGGTCAGAGGTCCAGGTGACAACTTGGGCTTGCCACTGGTGCTTGAAGGAGGGGAGGGGTGGACAGTCTTTAGGACTGAAGGCTTAACCTGTGGGATCTGATACTATGTCCAAGTAGACAATATCAGAATTGAGTTGAATTCTCAAATATCCTGCTGGTGTTCAAGAACTACCTGGTGGTGGTGGTGTGGGATCCCAACCCCCATGTTCATTTCAACATTGGAATTGGTCTCAGAACACCAAAGATATACACTCTTCATTTTGCTGTTTTGATTTCTATGTAGCTATTTTTCATTGTGTCTTAATTTGCATTTCCATGATGAATAAGAAATTTGAGTAACTTTTCATACAGTTACTTGTTATTTGAATATATTCTTGTGTTTGCTTCAAGACATTTTTCTATTTTTTTAAACATTTTCTCACTGATCTGTAGTTATGTTTTTATTATTTGAATACAAGTCGTTGGTTAGGCATTTGTGCTAGAAACATCTTATCTCACTCATATGTTTGTTTTTGTTTTTCTTAATGACATCTTTAGATAATGAATAATTCCTTTTTTTTAATACAATATAAGGATTAAAGTTTGAAGTTTTTTTCACCCTGTTCTAGAAATTACATGTTTTTTCACCCCAAGACAATGGAGAAATACATAGCATATGTATCTCCAATATCTCCAATATACTCTCCCAGAATCTTTTTAATTTTTTTTATATTTAGATAAGCAATCCATTTAGGATTGAGTATTTTGTATAGTGAGAAGTAGGGGTTGATATGTTTTGGATACCCATTTGATCAGAAAGACAATAACCTTTGAAATTTGCTAACAGAGTCAATCTTAAGTGTTTTTACCACACAAATGAGGTATATGAGGTGATGGATATGTTAATTAGCTTGATTTAGTAATCATTTCATAATATATACATATTTAAAAACATTATGTTGTACCTTAAATATATACAATACTTTTTATCAATTATACTTCATCAGTTTTGCCAATCATACTTCAATGTATCAATTATATCTTTATCAATTTATCAATTGATTCAGTTCTACTTCAACATCAACTTATCAATTATACTTCAGTAAATTTGGAGGAAAAAAGAAAACAAGTTAGCCTTTATTATATGCTATCATTTTTTTAATGATTACTTAGTTATTTATTTGAGAAAGAGAGGGCATGCAAATGGGGGAAAGGGCAGAGGGACATAGAGAATCCTGAAGTAGTCTCCCCAGTGAGCATGGAGCTTGACCTGGGGCTTGATCCCAGAACCCTGGGATCATCACTGGAACCAAAATCAAGAGTCAGCTGCTTAACCGACTGAACCACCCAGGTACCCCTATATGTTACCCTTTTAAATTTAATTTATTTAAAGGAGAGACTGAGGATCATAGAAGTTTAGATAATACAATTCATAATTGGTAGAGTTTTACCCTAGATCATTGTGCTCCTACTCTAGTTTGGAAACATTTAAGGAAGGCTTAAAAGAAGAACAGACTGAGTTCAAAAAATGAATAGATGGTCATTACTTCTGAGATGTTCAAGGTTGGTCATCAGGAAGTTGTCCCTGGGATGAAAGCCATTAGTGTGAGAAGCAGTGTGGTCTAGTGGTTGGGGTAAAGGAAGGTTAAGACTGGAAAACAAGGGGCGCCTGGGTGGCTCAGTGTGTTAAAGCCTCTGCCTTCGGCTCAGGTCATGATCCCAGGGTCCTGGGATCAAGCCCCACATCGTGCTCTCTGCTCGGCAGGGAGCCTGCTTCCTCCTCTCTCTCTGCCTGCCTCTCTTCCTACTTGTGATCTCTGTCTGTCAAATAAATAAATAAAATCTTAAAAAAAAAAAAAAAAAGACCGGAAGACAAAAGGCAGGAAAGATGAGCACAAGACACATCCCAGAGAACCTAAACTGAAAAAAATGGATGACACAGAAGCATTTGAAAATTTGTCAAAAGATAGGATAAATTTGTAGATTTATAATTCAGTCCATATATAAAACAATATATGATAAACATTCTTGTTTCCAAACTACTGAGTGTTTTAAAAACTCCTTTGAAATTTTTAATAGTTTATTAATGAATTGAACATAATATAAAGCTAATGATATCAAGCATGTTACAGAAGACATACATGTGTCTGCTAGAAGGTGTTAGATCCCCATCCTTCAATTTGTTTAAAAAGAAAAAAAAAACCTGGCATGTTTTTAAAAGAACTCCAAAAGACTAATAGGTCTGAGACGATGTAGCTATGGAAAGATATTGGATAAATAGTTCCATGTTCATTGTGGCATAAGAATAGGAATATTAGTTCGTTTCCTGAACTTCTGGTAGAAAAAAGAAAAACCAAAATGTTGATTTCAAAATTGAGAGGAATAACTTGTTGAATTATCATCAGAGATATATGCCTGTTTCCTCTTACAGAAGGCAAGCCTCTGTAATAAGCCAAGATATTTTTTTTTTTTAAGCCAAGATATTTTACTTTTGTCTTTGTGATCTTCTTTTCTTTGACATGAGTCCAAATTCTTTCATTAAATGCTATTATAATTTTATTTTAACTATATTTTTAATTTTATTTATAATTAAATTTTATTTTTAATCCTACTTTTAAATTAATTCAAGTAAGTATGTAACTGATTTATGCATTTATTTACTCAATTCAAACTTACAAATTTGCATCACTATATTCTGTATTTTATTTTTGGCTTTTTAACAATATTTTATGAACCACAATTTATATGTCACTTGGTTTATTAGCCAGAAAATAGCAGTTAAAACTGATTTTATCTTTTATTGATTCTGATTTATCTTTTATTGATTCTGATTCAGCCAGACTCTCCCTAAAGACAATCTAGGTTAACACTATAAATTCCATAGAACTTAGAAGTTGAATCATGGAGACTGAGACTTACTTAGACTTAATCTTGCTAATCTCATAATCACATTCTTCTCTTTATGGCCACAGTCAAAATCAGAGAAAGACAGTGAGAGAAACATAAATGGTCAGAGTAGTCTGCAGAAAATATCTCTAATACATGGAGATAGAGATTGAATGAACCGATATTATACTTTTCTGTCTGTAAAATAAGTACCTTGCCATGGAAAAACGTGGCGATGAATAAAACATTCTTTTAGTTCATGGGAAGGAGGGTTGTTGGTAAAAGACGGAAGGGAAGAAAGACAAATCCATATGCAGAGCAACAGTGCTTACTTATACGTTAAATTAAAACAAATTGCTGCCCTTCGAGTATGAAGGGGTCCAACGTAACTAACCTGCTGCCAGGAGGCTGCTGGTTCTCTGTCATGATTCCCTATGAGGGGCTCAGCATCGGTCTGCAATGGCTGGCAACATCACATGTTGCTGAGCTCTGCATTACCTTTCTATGTTTCTTTGTATGAGCTTTGTATGTACCTTTATGCTCATGGCCACCTCACTCATGTGGTCATCAGGCAAGAACAGAAAAGACTGTTTCATGCGGAATTAAGCTGCCTTATATCCATAGAATAGGTCACCTTGAACTCCTAATTAGGAAAAGCACTTGTGGAAATAAATCCCTTAATGAGATTCACACAGGAAAAAAAATTCCCTTTTACCCTTGCTCATTCTGAGGGGTCCGTCTACAATCTTTATTCCTGGGCTTCCGTGTTACCAGTTTTCTTACTTGTATCTTCTAGATGACGAATTATTCAGCCAAATGTTTGGTGACTGCTGAACACTTGCCATCTCTCTTTTAAGGCCAAGTGAGTAATCAGAGGCACCACTGGTGTTGTGCTTGTTGGAGTCACTTCCCTTTCTCCCTGTCCTTCAGGGAAACACCGGTGTGGAGCTGGCATGCTGCAGCCTTTCAGTTTGGGGTCATATTATGTGTGCATCATTGGTAAACCACATGATTTTCTTCTATTTCTTCAATGCACTGACCATAGAGAGAGCTCTCACAAGGCCGTGAGTGAGATCAAGGGAGAGGTGTCATTACAGCAGCATCCAATGTCGTAAGAGTCAAACTTACTGCTCTTTCTACTGACTCTTGTGTTCAGAACCTGCTCAAGGCCTATGTCATACAAGCCAATTTCACTTAAGGATGAAATTCTTCTGTGATCACCCAACCCGGTAACATGGTTGGTCAAATAACATCCCCAAAATAACGACAAGCTTAGGTCTCGTGGCTTCTCGTGGAAATGTTTCAGATACATATGGAAAAAGAGAAAATATCTTTGCTTTTTCCCAAAAAATATGAATAATTAACTACACAAGTAGTTATGTCTTGGTTACAGAATTTTAAGTATCTCTACTGAGATTGCCAACGCATTGCTTATTCCTCATAGCTAACCACGGGACCCCACTCAAATCCTGTGTCTAAACTCCCTTATTTGACTTATTTTACTCAAGGCTTCCTTGCGAAATCTCTATACATTTCTGCCACATTTTTTGTCTACTTTTTAAAAATTTTCTCACATTTTCACTTTTTCTACTTATTTCCAACGGTTCCATGAAATCTCTGGCGTATGCATATGGGTATCACATTTCTACAGAATATGATAAAATAAACAGAAATAAATATGTGAAAAAAACCTGTGAAGAGGAAACTCTGTTTGCCAAGGATTCTTGTGCCATTTTTTTCTGAATGAAATGATTTTTTAATTATGGTAAAAATTTAAATGTCTAATGATACAATGCAAGTATAGAACACAAAGAAGATTGAGTGATGAAATAGTTAAAATGTGAGTTTATCATCAAGCTGGAGAAAATAGCTCAATTCAGGTTAGACTGAGGTACAACGTGAAGACTGTTTTGAATTTCTTGAATTCTTAGAATAAGAATTAGCAACTAAATGGAGAAAAGGAAAGATGGGACACTAACCTCTTAAGATAGTTAGGAGTCACCCTAAATGCACGTTACATTCCTGTGAGAGTATATCAGGGTTTAGTTGCAGCAGGCCAGGGAGAATTGTAGCTGGTTAGTTTTCCTTAATTGGTATATATGAGCCTCAATTTAACTTTTCTGGCTGTAATTTGGCTTGGAATTATTAAATGAAGGGGAACAATGCTCTTTGACAACATAACTTTATAATGGTGGATCTTACCATTGATAGCAGTGCAAATAGATCATATTATTACATCTTGTTGTGAAACAATAACCTTGTTTTCTTTTTTTTTTTTTTAAGATTTTATTTATTTATTTGGCAGAGAGATCACAAGTAGGCAGAGAGGTAGGCAGAAGGAGAGGGGAAAGCAGGCTCCCTGCTGAGCAGAGAGCCTGATGCAGGGCTGTATTCCAGGACCCTCAGAACATGACCTGTGCAGAAGTCAGAGGCTTAGCCCACTGAGCCACCCAGGTGCCCCAATAACCTTCAGTTTTCATTGAGCAAACTATCACATCGCCTACAGAGCTGCCTCAATTTTTTTTTTTTAAATGAAATACTGGGTCCAAACAGTTACCCAAAACTGCAAAACATGTGTGTATTTCCCTTTAAATTCAACATCAGTGGGCTCATAAGACTAGTCATATATCACATGTGGCATGAACACACTGTTTTTCCATGATACATTCTACATCCTAATTTATATTTACTTATCCCTTTTGAAGCAAAATAATCCCTGTATATGCAAAAATCCATTAGGTTGGTTCCCCAAAGAGAATACAGGTTTTTAGAAAAGAATTTTAAGAATTCTTTATGCCTCTGCTATATCTAGGTTAATGTGCTTGTTCTGAAACTACAAGGTATTACTTTTACCTTTAACAAAATTTATCTTTGGATTGATAAATATCAGATGCCTCATTTCTGATCTTCAGCTAAAAGGATATTTTTATTTTTTAATTACTGTACCAACATCACCTTAATCTTGATTCTTCTGTTTAAAATAGAAAAATTAAAATATAGTATTTTAAGTTAAAAACGTTAGTATTTCTAAACAATTACCTTTGGTTAATTTTTCTTTGACTATTGTTGTACAATGTTGAATGTTTTCATTAGCATTTAAAATTAGTGTTTTTTTTTATTTTCTGTGGCATAATTAGAATCAATTGCCAAGTGTATAACATGAAATTGTCAAAATTATTTTATTTTATCTTTCTTTTCCTATAAATGTCCTTCTTTGCTTTGTATTACTAGAATGATGTAGCATAAAATCTATAACCAACTGTCATGGTGAGGTCATGACATTCAGCTTTATTTTAACTGATTCTTAGAAAGTATCAGACATAAAATCAGTGGAAAAGTACCTGCGAGTCAAAATAATAATTTAAAACTGACATGGGCTTAATATTGTCCTACAAAATAACTTCAATAAAAATAAAATAACCTCTATAAAATAACCTCTTTCCTGATTTTTCCCTATTGTAGCTTTCACTGATAACACATCACAGAGAACTTTCTAAAACAAAAAATTAATCTTTATTTTCCTCTAATTGAAAATCATAAACAAACCTTAGCTGCTCTCATGGCAAGAAGCCAGGCTTCCCGTGACAGCACATCACATCACAGAGGATTTGGGTCATTCTTCCCTTAGGATCTCACTGCTCATCACTAAACTTATGTATTTATGCGCACCTTTCTGGTGCTACAGTATGTTCTCCTATTTGATTATCACAGCAACTTTGGGTTAGATGACTAAGGCATGAACTGCAAAACCCAAGTATCATTTGAGTAGGACTGTGTGAGAAGATCATTTCCATTTCTTGTCTCCACGATACTTTCTGGCCAACTATATGGGTAGTAAAGAGAATATTTTACCCAATATCTTCCTTACGTGTTCTACTTCTCGATTGGTTTAAAATCTAGAGGGAAAAGACTATGATACAGCTGCTCCATTAAGTCATAACAAATCTCAACACAAGACCTAATCTTTTTATGAACCAAGAGCTTTTTCAGAGGCCTCAATTTTATGAAGTTCTCCTTAAATTCCTTAAAAGAGTACAAATGCCCTAAATAAGCCACAAATTATTAAAATGCCTTTCTAAGTCCAGACTGGTTCTTTCAGTGTCTTCTTCATAGTAAATGTTAGGAGAAGGAAAGGAAAAGTGAACTGGGGGAAACCGGAGGGGGAGACGAACCACGAGAGACTGTGGACTCTGAGAAACAATCTGAGGGTTGTGGAGGGGAGGGGTGGGGGGCTGGGTGAGCCTGGCGGTGGGTATTAAGGAGGGCACCGATTGCATGGAGCACTGGGTGTGGTGCATAAACAATGAATTTTGGAACACTGCAAAGAAATAAATAAAATACTTGGGAGGATGCAAAAAAAAAAAAAAAGCCTATTGTGAAATAATTAAATTAAGAGAAATAACGAAAAGCTTCTTGATATAAAGTCAATGTATTCTGTAATTTGTATGGCAAAAGAAAGCTAATAGCTGATGTTTCTGTTTCTGATGTGACCTATGATGTGAATACTGCAGGTTAACACAACATTACAGTTTTAGTTTGGAACACATGTTGTGTTGTAACTGGCTTGTAGCACCCAGGCACATAGTAGAGTTCATCAAACACAGAGTAACTTAATCAATAATTGCTGAAATACAGATATTTCTGTTTAAAAGGGAACTCTGTAAACTCTGCATTGGATATACATTAATTTTCTTCAGTAGTTCATTAAAAATACATGGCTGGAATATAGGCCTCACTTAACCTTTAAGGATTCTAGCTAGAAGAAAAGTGTATCTGTCTCAGTCAACAAAACTCCAAACTCCACTAAGGGAATGAAGTTATTCAATATTTAGATAACTTTCTTGTGTTCCAGTTACACAAACAAAGGGCCAACAGCTGTTGATAAATCTCTTTAGTATTACATTCTGGCTTAGGAAAACCAAATTTCTAACACAGAGAATGTACTTTAGCCCTAGGAAATCATTTAATCCAACAGGAATTTGGCAACAGCAATGGGCTTCAAGATTTAGGTCTCAATATGTGTTCATGGATCTTAGGAAATGTTATAAGCACGTGGGTTAGGGGCATACATTAAGTATGAATTTATCTGGTAAGCAATTAGCAGAGAATGCTTAGAATCTCAATATGACTCTTCTTCTGTTATATAAACTAGGGTGGCCACATCCTTTGGAAACAGTTGGGTAGGTGGTTTTTATTTTTATCTATTTCAAACGTCATTTACTTCTATCTAAAACAGTCATCAAGACTGATTCTCATCAGGGACTCCTTAGGACACTTAAGTCAACACTTCACTCCCTTCTCTGTACAGCTCATCATTCATAATTACCCAGGCTCTGTCTCACATTTATATTTTCTGTTTGGGTATTTACGTGTTCAATGAGATCTCAATCATTGAACAGGCAGCTAGACTTCACCTAGATCACAGGTGCCCATGGCATCAGGGTCGCCTGACTGTAAGTGAGATTAAATGAATGTACAGAAATTGATCTCTGAATAGTTTCCTAGCCCTGCACTTCTGGCTTTAGTATTTATTCTTGTTTTATAGAACACCTCAAGGGGGGTAAATAGTAACATGTCTGAAAAACAATTTCATTTAAAAAAATATTGCTTTCAGTAATTTTAATAACTCAATAGATTATTCCATCCACATTTACTTTTTTCAAAACAACATTTACAAGAAGCCTATGCCAGAAAAAAATATAAAAAGAAGTCTGTGTTTATGATAAATTGAAGACACTTATTTACTTGTCTCTTTGTTATTTGGAGAAAAGGGGAAAAAAAGTGTTAAGACAACAAAATGAATAATGTAACATGTTTCTATGACTACAGGAACAGGCACATCGAACAGGTCCTGTTGTTAGGACATTTGACAAAGTAATAGGCAAAGTAGGAAAATTCACATCTTAGGTACAAAAAAGATTATATAAATCATGTAAACAGCATAATGTATATGCTGAGTACTTAGGATTCCATTTTGAATATGGTAATATTCTAATGTAAGTTCTGGTAGTAACTGCATATAAAAATTTTCTGTTTCATTTCACTTTATACAAATCTATAAAAAGGTGTTTCAATATTATAGAAAAAAATCCTCCTCACGAGAGGGGATGTTATGGGACTTATGTTGCAGTGATGCTTGTATGATCACTGGGAATGCCGTGAGTTTTATATTTCCTTAGGATGAAAAGAAATAAAGATGTTTTTCCTTTGTTGCGATTAATTTAAGAAAGTAAAACACTTTGGAAAGTTGAAAGTATTTTCTCCTTGAGATAATCAGAAATGTGAGGGTAGGATCATAAAGTGGGGGAAAAGCCATGTATTTGAAATGCAAATATCAGTGTTTGGGTCCTGTCTTCCATCTTTGATCTAGATCCATTTTCTTATCTGTGAAATGAAATGAGTTGGTCTGAAAGGATCAGTTCTCTTCAAACACTGTATGATATATATTCCAGATACCACCACGTCTTCTGTCTTAGAAGTTGTTAAGACTCACGGAGACCATCTAGACCAGTGAAAGCCTTGTTTCTCTGACTCCCAAGAAGGACCTAGTAAGCCCACGTTCTTCAGCCCTATATCATCACCCTCTGACAGAATGTTAGAATAGAGTAGAAGATAGCTAGTCATTGTGCTCAGAGCCCTTGTAGTCCTGGTGATATGACACATCACATATTCTTTTTAATCTGTGGTACTAAGCCCCTCTTCCCATGATTATCCTTAACAGAGAGCTGGGCCTACAGATGGATGTTTATGCATTTACTGTTCCCTTTTGTCACTACACTGCAAACATCATAAAAACATCATGAAAAAGACAATATCAATTCTTTAAGATTTTATTTAATTATTTATTTGATAGAGAGAGAGAGAGAGGGAGAGCACAGAGAGAGAAGCGCAATCCCTGCTGAGCAGAGAACCCAACGTGGGGCTTGATCCAAGGACCTTGAGATCATGACCTAAGCCGAAGGCAGACATTTAACCCACTGAGCCATCCAGGTGCCCCGATACCTATTTTTGACATTGAATCCCTAGTGCTCTGTGCAAGAAACGGTGTTTAAAGTATCTGCAATGAGGATTAGGTAGAACAGAACTCAAAGTGCAGGGAAATCATAAAAGTTTAATCAGTCTAATGAATAATGAGTCAAGAGTTGGTTTTGTTTTTTCATTTTTCCACTAAGTATATTATGCACTTTGTTTCATTTTTTTTTTTACTATTGCCTCTACTGAAATTTTCGTGAATTTATACAAAATATAAATTTCCTTAAAATCAACTATTTTTATCACTAAAATAATCTTTCTACAATGCCTAGAGATTCTCAGTACCATGAGAATTGCTCAGCCAAGAGTAAAGGATCAAATAACATTTCTTGTATTATAACCCAACCATGGCCAGTCAACAGATCTCCTATTTCAGGCCTTCTTTTGAAAAAGAATGATTAAGATTATCTTATTTAGAATACAGCTTCAGGACATAATTTCACCACATAGTTGTTCATTTGAAGATAACACAAAAGAAACTGGAAATAGAAGCACCCTTTAATTTAGCACAATGCAGTTATTGCATACAAATTAGAAATATATTTACTTTTGATTGAACACTTATTTATTATTTTCTATGTTGTCTTCACAATATTCTCCCATTGGAAAATAAAAATATATTGTCTGTGTTAATATTTAAGAAACATAAACTAATAAAATATCATTTAATTAGAAATAATTTATTTAATTGGTATGCTTATCCTATGACGTGATTTGATAGCTTGTGTGATTTATATATCTCTTACTTTGCTTATTGATTTCTACATAAATTGTGTAGGGTTTAGATACTTTTATTCCTAAATTATATAATCTTTATGCATCTGGGCCAAAACAAATCCCAGTGTCTCTAGGATAATTAGACAGAGTTAGCAAAACACCTGAATCTGTAACAGCTGGTGGCCATAAAACATAAGTGCAGATTGGACTCTTAAAAATTAGTGAAGTATTTAGCATCTTGAGGATTTGGGCAAACAATAAAAGTAACTATGAAGTATCACAAAGAAACTATGTTATACCTGATTCTGCTTCAACAGAGCCACCAAAAATGTACATATAAAAATAAGTATATGGGACGCCTGGGTGGCTCAGTTGGTTAAGCAGCTGCCTTCAGCTCAGGTCATGATCCCAGCGTCCTGGGATCGAGTCCCACAACGGGCTCCTTGCTCCGCAGGGAGCCTGCTTCTCCCTCTGACTCTGCCTTCCACTCTGTCTGCCTGTGCTCGCTCTCGCTCGCTCTCTCTGACAAATAAATAAAATCTTTAAAAAAAATAAATAAATAAATAAATAAAAATAAGTATAATTTAGACCTATTTCTTTCCAGTCTCCCTGTCACTCGTCTCAATTTTGGTTAAGAAAGCTGAACAGCATAAGCAAATTGCCATAATCAAACATAGGAATTATCTATCTTTTTTTTTTTTTTTTTTTTTTTTTTACGTTTAAGATAAGCAAAGCCATCTTGATGTATCAACTTGCAGGAGGTAGACTAGACATGTAAAGGACGTTATCAAAATTCTTATAGCCTAACTCCAGAAGAATCTCAAAGCAAAAGGAAAACCAATTTAGCTCTAACTTAATTGGATGAAATCTAAGAGTAACCCATCGCACACTGTTTTGAAATTACCCTGGTGTTTGGCTTTTACAACATATGTACTCAAGTCTCTCAGAAAACTGATTGTTTCAAGTGTTTTGCATGCAAATTCGCCATAAACAGAGAAGTCTGTACAATACCAAATGCAGAATGTTGAGCCTGGCCGTGAGTGTGCTCCTGCTGAAGGGCATCTCTTCGAACAATGACCGTAGCGCATATTTATACTTTCACAATATCCTCAGAGCACCTAATACTTTCCAGAATTATTTGTTTGTTTGTTTGTTTATGGAGACTCTCTCTGTCCTGTTTTCTGCTTTCCTAAGAGCGATAGCCCTTACTTGGAGATTCGCGCACTGTCTCCTTTCTTATTCTGAATTCTGACTTCTGCCCCTAACTTCCTCAGAAACTGTTCCAACAGGTCCAGCAAGGACGACCATATCGCTGCATTTGGAAAACCCTGACTCCATTTTGGAGGCTTTTACTCACTTGGCTTCTGTGACATTCACTCGTTTGCTAACCTTCTCTAGCGCCCTCAAGGTTCCCTCCTATTGTAACTCTTCAAACATCTTCTCACCCCCCGTCCCCACCCCTCACTGCCCTTTGGTCATTATTAACTATTCCCAAATATATAATTCTCTCCCATAATGACCTTGAACTTAAAATTTCAATATCCAACTGTCTGTAGGGCACATGTATATGGAATAACTTCCCACACTGCTGTATCGATACATACACCACATGAGTTTGAACTCATTGTCTTCTCTGAAATTTGTTCCTTGGTCTTTATTTAAATGTTTCAGGCTTTGGCACAATCATCCACATGTAAAATTCAGAAGCTTTGAAATTATCTTGGATTTCTCTCTCATCATTGTTTCCAATCAACTAAAATTCCTTTCTTTTATATCCTCTGTTTATCAATGCATCTCATCACTTTTGTATCTATGGACCATGTTCAGGCTCATTTCCCATCTCTTCATAAGAGATGTGATTGAGTTTGCCACTCTGTCTCCAATTTCTGCTTCAAACCCATATTTTAAAGAACTGTCAGATTGAACCAAATGAAGTAAAAAAATTGAACAGCGAGGGTTTTCAAAGGGAAGTCTACAGAATAACAGGATCAGAATTAACTGGGAAATTGTTTGAAATGAAAATCTCAAGCTTCATCCTCAAACCACCAAATGAGAAACTCTGGATATGGGGCCCAGAATCTTTGTCTTATAAGCTGTCCATGTGATTCCGCTGTACTTGCAAGTTTGAGAACTGTTACTCTACTGCATAAAATCTGGGATACCTCCACATACCATACAGACTCTTGTTTTCCGCACCATGCTTGCTGGTTTTTTTTTCTATTTGAAATATCCTTGCCATCTCTACTCATCTAAATTCTTCAAGGCAATCATTTAGACTGATCAGATATCCTCACTTCCACAATTTCATTCCTGGTTCCCACACTCCCAAGTCCTCTAGCTTTTAGTGCATAGCCCTATGACTTCTTGGCTCACAAATTTCATTAGCCACAGCTCTCCACCCTAAAGCGCATGTTCTCTGGGCTGAGTGATGGTGTGTTATTTATTTCAGATCCCTAAATTTCAAACACTTCACATGGGGAAAATCCAAGTTACTTATGAAGTAATGAAAAAGCACCAAGCCTACATACAAGTAGGGAAATGTAAATTAAAACATCAGTGAACTTGTGCTCTCTCTCGTACACGAACAAAACTAAAATATCTGTTACTTCCTAGAGCTGGTGAGGATAGAGGGCAACTAAAACTCTCATTCAGGGCTGCCCGGGTGGCTCAGTGGCTTAAGCCTCTGCCTTCAGCTCAGGTCATGATCTCAGGGTCCTAGGATCAAGCCCTGCATCAGGCTCTGCTCAGCGGGGAGCCTGCTTCTCTCCCTCTCTCTGCCTGCCTCTCTGCCTACTTGACATCTCTGTCAAATAAATAAATAAATGTATTTTTATAAATTTTATAAATTAAAAATAATAAAATAAAACTCTCATCCATTACTGGGGAAAGTGGAGCAGAGTGGAAATTATTATAACGGGTATGGAAAGGAACTTGTCACTTCCTGATAGGACTGAAAATCTGAAAACTGATTAACAATAACCAGAAATTGCTCCTAAGTATGTACCTAGAAAACTTCCATACATGCCCATAATAAATATTCACATCAGGTTTATTTATGGTGGCCAGAGTGAAAAAAATAGCTCCTCAATGACATGCTTTCCTTTCCAAAATGAAAAAAAAGACATTGTGAGGTCCTCCTTGTACAACCTCCATTTAATTAATTAATTTAATTAATTAAAGTGTAAAGAAAGGTGAAGAGAAGGGATACGTTTATGACAACTCCAAGTTTTTGACCTCTTCAGGTGGCAGTATAATTAGTTAAGCCATAGGATGAAGCTTCTCCAATACGAATGAAGGTGAATGAAAGCCTTGGGACACAGGAAGAAGAGGAAAATGCTAATTTACCAAGACTTTAAAGGGAATGTGGTGTTTTTTCTTCCCCTACTATACCCAAAGGATAGCATAATATTTCATTTTTGCATTCTACTTCCATCTACCAAATAATTGGAATATAAAAGAAAAATATAATAATAAAGCTTGATTTTCCTTATTTTATAATAAATCCATAAGATGACTATGTTGTTGTTAGTAAAAACAAGAATGGCAAAAACCAAATCTAAACGCAGCCATGAAAAGACATTCTGTAGGAGCAGGCAAGATTTTCTATTCGGAAGTTAAACAGAACTAGTTGTATATCTGATCCTGGATCCTGGTTTTTGTGTTTGAGCTAGTCATATTGCCTGGTTCTTATATTAGCAGGGAGGAAATCTATATTGACAAAATGCCACAATTTCTGATATATAGTGTATTTTAGAATTACCCTTCCTTCTTGTATGGGATTGTTATTCAGGACTGATACAGGACAAGAAAACAAGGAAGAAAGAGAAAAGTAATTTCTCCTTAGTTGTTCTTAAGAGGAAGCAATTAAAGATTTTTAAATCAATACACATAAGAACAACAGAGTAAAACCTCATTAATTGTGTAAAGATGGGGCAGTAATCATTACAAAAGAAGAAGAAGGAAAAAGCATTTCCCTCTAGGAAAAAAATCATGATGGTTTCTTCTAACATTTAAAGTTCAATGATCTGAAAATGAGTTTACTTGGTTCATATACTATAGTACCAGTTTGGTAAAGAAAATCTTTGTGTGTGTCTGTGTGTGTGTGTGTGTGTGTGTGTTTTAAAGATTTTATTTATTTGAGAGAGACAGAGTGAGCGAGAGGGAGCACAAGCTGAGGGTTGTGGAGGGCAGGCAGAGAGAGAAATAGACTCCCAGCTGAGCAGGGAGCCTGACATGGGGCTCCATCCCAGGACCCCGGGATCATGACCTGAGCTAAAGAAAGATGCTTAACCTACTGAGCCACCCAGCGCACCAAAAGCTTTTTAAATACTACTTTTGGTGGGTTTTACAGGTTGATGAGCTCAATCGGAGATTAAACAGCTTGAAATATTAGTAGAAAAAAATAATGAAATCAAAGTAAATAAAATTTATTTTTCCATCACAGATTTCATAGGAGAGGATGCTTCAAAAACCATTATGATCACAACATTCAAATAACAATAATGTAAGGTGGCAGACAGAACATCTGTTAAAACTGTAAAGTCAAAGGTAAACTTTGACACCATGAATACTTTGGTCTGGAGGATTAACAATAACAGAAAGACGGCGAAGACTAGAACAGCCCATGTGCGCACTGTGGTTTTGTCTGTATGTTTGTGTACACGGGTAGGAGGATGTTTTCCTCTTAAATATTATGGACACACAAACGGGCCTCTTGGTCCTCTTAAATTAGGTATTTCTGTATTTCTACTCTAAATAAACGGACATCAATTAGCCTCCCTTTCCTTTGGAATAGAAACATATCCAGAATTAGTTATGGAATAGCAGACTATATATTTGCCAGTGCTTCCTCAGACAAGCAGGAGTGTTTCTGACCAGAGGAATAGCTCTAACAGGCACGTGCTGAAGTCTCTGGTGCGTGAAACACACTGGGTGCGGGGCTCTTCCCGCAAAGCGCATTGTTAGAATTCACTGTGCACTGTTCTCTCCATTCATCTCCATGTGGCTCAGGAGTGGCTTGACGCCTCAAAGATCCACAGCAAAGAAGGTAAAACTTGCCCAGGAATGTCATGTGTCACGTTTTCCATATTTTCAACTATTTCAACGAACATAAATGTTTAAAGGATTTATTTATTCATTTGAAAGAGAGAGAGTAGGGGTGGAGCAGGGCGTGCAGTAGAGACAGAATCTCAAGCAGAATCCTGCTGAACAAGAGGAGGGATGTCTGGCTCCATCCCGGGACTGGAGCCAAAGTCAGAGTCAGCCAAGCAGCTGATTGAGCCACTGAGGCACCCGTAGACCTGCATAAGTTTATTTATTTATTTTTAAAAATATTTTTATTTATTTTTCTGACAGAGAGATCAGAAGTAGGCAGAGAGGCAGGTGGAGTGGGGTGGGGGGTGAAGCACGCCCCCCACGGAGTGGAGAGCCAGACACAGGACTCGATCCCAGCACCCTGAGATCAGGACCTGAGCAGAAGGCAGAGGCTTAACTCACTGAGCCACCCAGGTGCCCTCTGCATAATTTTAAAACAAAATGCACAAAGTAAATCTTAGTTGTATGTCTGTATGTCTACTAGAGATGAGGCTTTCATGAATTAAAATACTTTGTTTCAAGTGAGAACTTGGGCAAAAATGATGAGAATAATTACAAGTACTAACATTCATGTAGATTGAGTATGGTTTTTATTATTAATAAAAAGCATAGCTCTTTTGTACAGTACCATATAAATACCATAATAAACAAAGCAAAATATAGTTTTGTGCAAATTATGCACATACATATGCTACACTTATGTGTGACCATGCGTTTGTATTTGGATACTTCTGTGTGTGTTTATTATTTTGATATTCTTTGTCTTGAAGTGACTGTTTCAGTTTTTACTCACTTCTATCCTCACTGCCTTTTTCTTGCTTTATTGTAGAAATCTAAAAAATATATTCAGGAAGCTATTGTCAGAAGTTAAGAATGGGTTTATATGACATCATTAATAAGAATGGAGTTTAATGCTATATGAATGGGCTTATGAGGCTGATGTAGGGGGAGAGTGGAGGGCTCCCCTGTGGGAGAAGGTGTACATGATCTTGAGTCATGAGGACTAAGCTAACGTGTGCACACTATCATCTGCCCTCCGTCTGCCAACCATCCTCTAGATTCGAGTGTTTTCTGAGCCTTAGTACTGTCTCTCCCTTGGCAACCTATGTCATGCTTACATTGTGGATTGAATTATGTCCCTCAAACACATACATTAATATCCTTACCCCTGGTAGCTATGGGTATGAAAACTTATTTGGAAGTAGGGTCTTTGCAGATCTTATTATGATGTCAATTAAGTTGAGGTCACAATGAAGTAAGGTGGATCCTTAATCCAATGTGTCAAGTGTCCTCATAAGAAAAGGAGAAAAGACACCGGGATGCCTGGGTGGCACAGCTGGTTAAGCATCCAACTCTTAGTGTCGGCTCAGGTCATGATCTCAGAGTTGTGAGATCGAGCCCTGCATCTGGCTTATTCAAGCTCAGTATGGAGTCTGCTTAAGTTTTTCTCTCTCTCTTTCCCTCTGGTCTTTCCCCCCACAAATAAATAAATAAATCTAAAAAAAAAAAAAAAAAAGACACACAGGTGTGCCTGGGTGCTCAGTGGGTTAAGCATCTGCCTTCAGCTCAGGTCACGATCCCAAGGTCATGGGATTACATCTCACATCAGGTTCTCTGCTCAGTGGGGAGCCTGTTTCTCGCTCTCCCTCTGTGTTCTCCCTCTCTTTCTCTCCCTCAAATAAATAAATAAAATCGTAAAAAAAAAAAAAAAGAAAGAAAAAAAGAAAAAGAAGAAGAAGAAGACACACAAACGCAAAGATAATGTGCACACCCAGGGAGAATGTCGCCGGGCAATGGGCAGCGATTGGAGTGACACATCTACAAGTCGAAGGTTGCCAATGAATCAGGAACTGAGAGAAAGACCATGAAGCAGAGTGTCTTCGGAGAACTTCAGAAAGAGAAAGGCAGAGAGCAAGTCCCTGCTGTCTTGATTCAGATCTTCCAGCATCAAAAATATAAGCAAATGAATTTCTTTTGATTTAAGCCATCCAGCTTGTGGTCATTTGTTACAACTGCTGTAGGAAACAACTGTGGTAAGAACAAACTGTGATATGTTAACTCCACTCAACCACCTCTTCAAATACTCAAACACCATATCTGTTTAAACTACGAAGGTAATATATGTGCCTCGTGTGCTATTAGTCACTCTTTTTTTTTTTTTTTAAATAAATAAACGAAACAAGCCTGATGAGATTTTGCTTGATGAACACATGCACTTCTGGGGTAGTGATACTGAAAACAAGTTTGTTTTTGACCATAGAAATTGTGAAAGTAGCCTCCTGGATCCCCTGCAGAGGGGGAGTGATGAGATTGTGTCAGAAATGGCAGGAAGAAACCTGCTCGCACTTCGGTATGGCAAATCCACAGGACCTCCTTCTCTTACAGAGACCAGGACTGTGTGCAGTGCCGTCAGGAAACACTTGGCAGTTAATGGAACTGACTTAAGGAACTCAGTGCCTTTTCATAAATTTTCAGAAGATACTTTCAAGAATTTCTATGGCAAATATATAGATATAAACGTAGATAAACATGTGACTTGCATTTTCTCTTGTCTTAACCTTTATGGTGTATTTCCTTGAATCAGTCTGAATCTTACAGCAATGCTCCGAGTTATCCCTTTTCCCTTAGTGTTGTACATTCTGATGAATGACCTACATTCTATTTCTCTCAATGGAAAGGTCGAACAGAAGCCAAATGTTCTCACTTTTGCTGCATAACAAAACACTGCCCCCCCCATTCTGTCTGTTTACTAATGGTTCCAACAGATTGCAAAAGCGTAAGCATCCTAAAAACAACTGGCTTAACTTTTTCATGATTTTTGTGGATCAGTGTATTCACTTTGTATTGCTGTCCAGTTACCAGAAACTTAGGAGCTTAACACAACCATTTATTATTATAAAGTTCTTGTGGCTTAGGAGTCTGGCCATGAAATAGCTGGGCTTTCTGCTAAGGGTTTCCACAAGCAGCTTCCCTCTTCCAAGCCAGCGAAAGAAATGTCTCTCTGTGATGCTACCACAGAGTCTTATATAATCACAGGAGTGACTATCCCACTATCTCTGTCTCGTAGAACATGGCATGATAAAGGGAGTGAATATGCTGTTGTATTCACAACTCTTGCCCACACTCAAGGGGAGGGGAATATACAGGGCGTGTGCTCCAGGCTGGAGGTAACTGGAAGTCGTATTAGAATGTCGCCCATACCAGCCACAAATAAGGAAAAATTTTTTCTGGGTGGTCCTCGTTTGTCTGGGTCTCTCATGTGGTGCAGTCGGCTCTCTCTGTCTGAAGGCATCTGCAGGTTAGCCTGGGCTGGATACCCAAGATGACTTAACACGCTGGCATTGATGAGGGCTGTCATCTGGGGGACATGATCAGAGAAATTACACAAGGACCGTAAGCATGGAGAGTCAGGCTTTGACATGGCGATTGTCTTCTTCTGGATCAAATATCCATATAAATCAAGCTGAAGGGGCGCCTGGGTGGCTCACTGGGTTAAGCCTCTGCCTTTGGCTGGTCATGATCTCAGGGTCATGGGATTCAGCCCTGCATTGGGCTCTCTGCTCAGCAAGGAGCCTGCTTCCCCTCTCCCTCTGTCTGCCTCTCTGCCTGCTTGTGACCTCTCTCTCTCTCTTTCTCTGTCAAATAAATACATAAAATCTTAACAAAAAAAATCAGGCTGAAGCAGCATAGTCTTTTCTGATCTGGCCTTGGAAATTTCATTGTGTTATTTTTTCCTGTACTCTACTGGTTATATGGGTTTCAAATCCTTCAAGATTCAAGAGTAGATCCTTGGTGGAGGGAGTGTTAAATAATTTGGAGGCATAATTTTTTTAATTTAATTTAATTTTTTTTCTGTGTTCCAAAATTCATTGTTTATGCACCACACTCAGTGCTCCATGCATACATGCCCTCTTTAATACCTACCACCAGATTTGTTTTATTTTATTTTTTTAAGATTTTATTTATTTATTTGATAGAAGATACAGCATGAGAGGAAACAGAAGCAGGGGCAGTGGGAGAGGGAGAAGCAGGCTTTCTGCTGAGCAGGGAGCCTGATGCAGGGCTCAATCCCAGGACCCTGGGATCATGACCTGAGCCGAAGGCAGATGCTTAATGACTGAGCCACCCAGGCGCCCCCTGCTTATTTTAAAACTACCATAGGACATTAGAATATAAGGACATTCAGTGAAGTTACTGACCTCTATGGTGTTCTGTATAAAAATGTTAGTAATACCCACTTAGAACTCTTACAGCATGAAAATAGGAAATATGCAAAGATAGAAGTAGCTAGGACACAACGCCACCTTTTAGTTTTGTTGTAATTTCCCCAGCAAATTTATCATTTTATACCTCACCTGTATTTCACTAAGGGTCTTTTCGTGGTTCTATATCAAAAGAAGTCATCCTGTTTGCTTTTTCTGAGAAGTGGTTTGTGAAATGTGATGGCGTTCATTGATGAAAGACTCTGGGTTTTCAGATAATTTATACGCTTGTAGGTTCATAGGCATTTTAGCTTGGTCAAATTAGGTCAGTCTACAGCCAAAAAACATACCCCAATCCTGCAATCTCTGGAGATAAATTTTCCTACTTTCCTTATTATTACCTTTAGGTTAAGCAGGAAGACTCCATCATCACCACCTTCCACACAATTTTAAAATTTTCTCTTTCAACGTGACCTCACGCAATTCTCAACGCTCTTCGATATTTGTGAATATTATCACAAAGTACAATATCTTTCAGTCTGTATTTGGTATAACTCATATGCTTAATTTAATATGCATAGTTTCAAGTTTGAATAGTTACCTCTGTTTCTATACCATTTTAAACATTTTAAATATACACATTATTTTTTTATTCTAATGATTTGAACAATATTTACTTAATTAATGTCTTTAAAATGAATGACTACTGGCCAGTTAGCTCAAAGGTCCTTCAACTTCTTTAACTTCAAGTCATCTTTTCCTTCTAACATAGGAGGAACTTTTGCAGTTAATATGATGGCACCTGTAATCAAAGAAATGCAGTAGCAAGTGAAGTTAGTAATTAATGCATATATAATTAAAATGCCCACATAAAATAATTTAATGTTATAGTTCTCAACATTTATGACTAAGGTCCATTAATAAAATAGTTATATGGTTATATGAAGTGGCAATCTATTATCCATCTATAGTCTGTGAGAGGGTGATATTTAACTATAAAATGTGCATAAATTAAAAATCTTAACCTGTAAAAATACTAGCCCACTTTTACTTGGTAAATGAACAAATATACAAAATCAAAACTTTTTACACATCATGACACATTTAAAAATTGTATAATTTAACACTTCATGCACAAGTGCTCTTGATATTGTGAGTAGCTTGGACTTCATGTTGGGATCGAAAGTGTTGTTTTTCTTTGTTTCCTTACAGCTCTGTGGTTTCCCCTTGATGCTTTGCAGGTTCTACAAAGCTGTGACTGATATGCCCCTGGGATGGGTCACCAGAGGAGATTCATTTAACCTTCCCACTGTTCTCAGGATGTTTATTTTAAATGTTTTTCCCATAAGCACTTTATGTGTTACAACAGATCCCTGGGCTCTAATAACTCAGAAAAGCTTGCCTTTGACTTTCAGCCAAACCCCTTTACAAGCATATGTTCTCCCAAAATGCCAAGTTTGAAATTGTCACCACACAAATTCATTGTGAAACCTCAATTTATTATGCAGAATGGGAAATAGGAATAGACCTATTAATCTATCAAGAGAGCAAGGGAAGTTTTAGTTACAATGTTTCCCTGGTACAGACCCAGCTTATTACTTACTGTAAATCTCCCCCGGCAACCCAAGATTATTTAAACTCTTGATTCTTAATGCTGATAACAAGAACAACACGAAATGCACCACATCCATTTATTTTCAGATAACTGCTGGGAAGATGAGAAACACTTAGGAATAATATTGCAAACCAATTAAATGAAATGGCTTAATGGAAATAAGTCATAGAGAATTAAAGATGTTACTGTCATATGTCTTATGTATACCCATGTGTATTTTTCTCAACATTTAAGCACCAAATATATGAAAAGACCTCTAACTTGGTTTATTAAGTCATTTAGAACAACCTCGCCTGTTGCGTGCTGGAAGTCTATAAGACAGAGCTATTGTTTCTTGGTCTAACGGCACTGAGCATTGATTGCAATGATGAGGTTGCAATTAAATGCAGGAAAAAATGCTCATCTTGTACCTCAAAGGAAAAAAAATAAACTTTGAAGATAAAAATCCTAATTCATCCATGTTGCACCAACCTTCCAATCCTGCCCTATCTCTCTGAACTGTATTGTATAACTTGCTTCCTTGTCTCATTCAGCATCTTTATTTTTTTAAATATTTTATTTATTAATTTATGAGAGAGAGAGAGAAAGAATAAGTGATGAGAACGGCAAAGGAGGAAGGAGGTGGAGGGAGGGAGTGGGAGAGAGAATCTTGAGCAGACTCCACGCTGAGCGCAGATCAAGCAGGGTTGGATCCCACCATAGCTGCCAAGATCAGGACCTGAGCCCTAATTGAGAGTTGGACTCCCAACTGACTGAACCACCCAACCACCCCCCACCCCATTGAGCATCTTATCTCATCATATACAAACATATCAATACCTACTAAAATTTTTGTCCTTGCACAGAATCCTTCAGTTTGGACATATGGATGGCACATGCCTACTCAATCAACAAACACCTAGATCAATGAAGAGATAGTTTCTCTACATCTATTTGCTCTATTTTCAGTGTTCCTAACGTAAACTAAATTTCTTTACCATAAGCACTGTTTCTTTTAAAATTTGTGCTTTCTTGGCTTGGCAAATAATAGGGTCAGTGTAAATAGCTAAGTATCTTCTCAGCTCGATTGCCAGGGGTTTAAGTTCAGGATCCACTGCTAGTGAGGTACTGTAGGTCAAAGGTAGATTAGCAGTCTGGAAGCTATTTGATATTTCTGCTTCTATGCAGTTCACAAACTTCAAATGAAAGATTAATTGAGGTTTTCATATAGAAATCTCAGAATATCCATACTAAACATTACTTTCCTCAAGTTTCCAAGAGCTCAAGGAACTATGTTTTTTCAATTAATTTCCATAGATGTATTTAACGATGCTTCTTTATTTCAGGTTTCTAGAATTTAAAAAATTTGGTTGAATTTATATTTTTTTGTTTTTTTTTCTCCATATCATCACTGACATTTTTTATTTCTTGTTTTTAATTACTATATAATGTATTATTTGCTTCAGGGACACAAGTCTGTGAATCATCAGTCTTACACAATTCATAGCACTCACCATAGCACACACCCTCCCCAGTGTCCATCACCCAGCCACCCTATCCGTCTCCCCACCCCCCAGCAACCCTCAGTTTGTTTCCTGAGATTAAGAGTCTCTTATGGTTTTTCTCCTTCCCCAGTCCCATCTTATTTATTATGTTTTTAGAAAAATGGATCAATGTTCTGAAAACTAAGTGTAAGTATGCTATAGTTTAAGAGCTGTATGACCTACATTTCATGTTAACATTTCTGATATCAGACTGTATATAAGTTTAATTAAAAGTATTTCTTCAGAGAGAGATGAACTTTACATTATATGGCATTTTAAAGTCAATAAAATAAAGCATTACTTATCACTAAACTTTATTTAAATAATAATATATTATAAAAGTAAACATGATTAAAAGATGAAAAAATGCAAATTTATAGTTGTTAGGCAAATAACCTTGCTAGTAAAGAGATACTAAAGAAACAGAAAAAATATGAAAATACCATGAATGTGTGAAAAATGAATTATTTTGGAAAAGTGACCTTAGAACTGTAGTCTAGCCTGCCATAAGTCTGAAATGAAAGATTTTATAGAAGCAACCTAGGATTTTTGTATAACATGAAAAGTTTCTTTCTAATTAGTTTATTGAGTTTTCCTAAGAGGGCTCAAAGAATGATTTTCACTATAGGCATCCAGTTTAGCAGCTAAAAAAGAGGAAAAGAAGAAAATTATGAAGCCGTTATTCAAAGTTGTTCTTTCTTTTGTAAAAACTGGTAGAAGTCACAGTTATCCTGAGAGGCTCATAAAATGTGGTGGAAAGATATGACAAATATTCTCAGACAAAGAGAAAAACCAAGTTTTTGTAAAAAAAATCTTTTGACTAATGACATGATTATTGTTCTATGTTATTATTGTCAGACCTATGGCAAAAAAATTATACTCTTTATCAAAAAAGTTAGAACATCAGAAAACCCTCAGCATGCAATGCTTGTCATGGTGGTAGAAAGTACTTGAATAAAAATATCTGTGACATTTTTCTTCAGAGAGAAAATTATGAGATAAAAGATCTTGTTTTCTTGTCTTTTGTGAGCTGTGAGGGTAGAATGCATTCACTTATGTATTGACATACCAGAAATAAATAAAGTAATAAAGTCACTGTTTGAAGAATCTATGCATTTATGCTTTGTGTCAAACTATGTACTATTTTATGTAAATTCAATGGCCAATTGTCAATAATTTACTCCCTGATTTTGGTTTCTTTTTGGAAAAATGTAAATCATGATCTTTGATTGTATATGATTTCAATGTGCTATAAAAAATAAGACAGAGCAAGTGCAATATCAGTACACAACTTTTTTTTTCTCACTCTAAAATCCAATAGTCATAAAAAAATGCATTCATATATGAGTTTTGAAGTGGCGGTTGAAATAAAATTTCAATTTGAATGGCTTTCTTTGTGTCAATAGCTATTAATTATAGGATTTCAAGTATATTTCAAGAGCTTCAAATCTGGTATGCATCAGAGTTATAAATTGTCATCTTGAAAGATCCGAATATATTATTTTAGTGTAAAAGTATGCCAACTTAAAATTTTCAGATAAGTGGTTGGCCAGTTAGCTCAGTTGGTTAGAGCATGGTGCTGATAAAATTTTCAGATAAAATTTCAGGACAAAGAACAAAATTGTGATCCACATGTTTTGATTTCCAAGATTTCTACTCTTTCTATAAACTTGGTGATTCCTTTCACATGTCAGATTTTTTGGAAATGATTAGATATTATTGGTATAATTAAAATTTCTTAAATAATTCTATAAATACTTTGTAGAATCAAATTGTGATTGTGAGTTAGAAATTCAGTCCTTGCTTTGCTGTTTTGTCCCAATTTGAAACATTCTTCCAGAACTTGAAAGTTTTTTTATTATTCCCAGAATATGTAATGATATATTTTTAGTAAGAAAAAAATCTTTGTGGTTTTTTGTGTTCATGTTACCTTAATCCTTTTAGTCAAAAGCTCTGTAGTTTTTAGGTCTCTATGATTCTTTTTTTGTGTGTGGTTAACATTCTCCTTGGTTAACTATGATGTTTTTGGGTTTCAAAACTATGGCAATCTTAATATTTTATTTTTCCAAGAGCAACTAATAACACTTAGAAAGGGTTGGGAAAAGAAATAGTGAGGGGCGTCTGGGTGGCTCAGTTGGTTAAGCAGCTGCCTTCAGCTCAGGTCATGATCCCAGGACACTGGGATCGAGTCCCACATGGGGCTCCGTGCTCAGCAGGGAGCCTGCTTCCCCCTCTGCTCTGCCTGCCATTCTGCCTGCCTGTGCTCTCTTTCTCGCTCTCCCTCTCTCTGACAAATAAATAAATAAAATCTTTTAAAAAAAATAAGAAAAAAAAGAAATAGTGAGTGTTTTAGGTAACAGGAGAGTAAGTTGATTAGAAAAATGTGAACAGAAGCTAGACGGCCTGTCATTTTATACTGCTTAGAGAGGCACAAAGGAGATATATATTTGCATTTAAATAGGAGTCAGGTTATGACAGGCACTTAGGGCAAACAGAGAATGTTGTGGATGTCTGAAGGGAGTGTACTTGGGGCAAGAGAAGGCCCTTCTCTAGAGCCCTGTTTCTCAAAATGCAACCTATGAACAAACAGCACATATCATCTGTGAACTCTTAGGAAAACAAATCCTAAGGCCCCACCCTAAACCTGCCAAAACAGAGCTCTGGCAGTGGGGCCAGCAATCTCTGTTTTAACAAGCATCAAGTAATCCTGATGCATGCTGACATTTGGGTGAATTTGTGTGTAAAGGGGGGATAATGTTAGGAGAGTATGACTTTGATATCAGGATTTGGGCGGTGATGGGGGAGGGTATGTGCTATGGAGAGTGCTAAGCAGTGTGTAAGCCTGACGATTCACACACCTGTACATTTGGGGCTAAAAATACATTATATGTTAATTTAAAAAAAAAAAAAGATTTGGGATGTGTCTATTAGTCCCAGATAAGTGAATGGCTGATACGGAATGATGAAAAATCAGCAGAAAATGAGGAAAGAGGTAAAGGAACCAAAACAGATGTTGAAGGGATTATACCTGTTGACCCAACCACCAGTTCATCCAAAATGATCCTGGAAGTACTACTGGAGAGAAATTCACGAGTCAATAGCAAATATTTTCAATAAATCTGGAGTAATTGCGACTAAAAGGATACTCTAAAAGAGCTACTTCTTTCTCTAAAATAAAAGGCATAACATTTTTAAGCAACAAAAATGAGCAATGGACACACTTATTCTACCCCAGGCAGCATGATACATTGGGCAGGACAAAAACTAATTTAAAATTTTTAAATAAAATAATAAAATAGAAAGACAAACCAAGAAGGAGCAGATCACAGGAGACATGTGATTCAGTGTTGTAGACTGAAACACATTTCTTCATGAAATACATAGATTTGTTTTTCCTATTGGAAAGTTTTCATTTTAGAAAACAAAACATGTGCCATCTTGAGCAAAACATCAGATTATTATGCCATGTCCAGGGATCAGAATAGGAGTTTTTCTTTGCATGATGGTGTTTTACATGAAAAGAACAAAAACTCAAAAACATGAATTAAAATATTTACAAAATTTACACCAGGACACAGATCAGCCAACTGCTTTATGTAGGTCTTCACTCAGTTTTCACATATTACAGATTCCTTTTTTGACTAAATTCTCAAAAAAAAAAAAAAATCACCCATCACTTTCAATCTCCTACTAGTTTCTCAATCACTTATAACCCAGATTTATTTTGTATCATACTACATGGCAGAAGCCTGCATTACAATATGTTTTGTCTCCCCTAGCACAGAACGTTTCATGAGGTTATGGACCTCACCCTGTCTGTCACTATCATGAATTCTGAGCGTAGCTTCTGATCCATAACCAGCTCTCCGTTACTTTTGTTGAATAAACAAATGAACACATTAATGACTCAGGTGTTGCTGCTGTAAGTGGTAGAGGTGTTCCATTAGACAGCAGGACATATTTATTTTTATATCAGAAATCATTCGTGCTGGCAATTAATGCAAATTTCTTAGCTACCACAATTTTTTTTTTAATTTTTTTTAGCCACTGCAATACTTTAAAGCATTCTCTAGGGAAAAAGCTAGACACTTTCCTTAGATCTTGAAAGAGATCTCTGAGGAAAACAACATTAAGAAACTTTGTTTAGGGAAAATAAATTTAAAAACAGGATGAAGCTTTAATTTTATTTTTAAAAGATTTTATTGTTTGTCAGAGAGAGAGGGAGAAAGAGAGTACACAAGCACAGGGAGCACAGGCAGAAGGGGAAGCAGATTCCTGCTGAGCAGGGAGCCAGATAAGGGACTCAATCCAAGGACCCTGGGTTCATAACCTGAGCCAAAGGCAGATGCTTAACTAAGCCACCCAAGCATCCCCAGAATGAAGCTTTTTAAAATCATTCTTATACATAAAGAAATTATAGAGGTAAAATAAAAGCCAATAATATCTCATCATCTGAGATAATCACCTTTAAAAATAGTCTATGCATTTGCATGTATAGGAATAAGATACCTTTTATATTATAATATACAATATTATACACATATTTACATATTTTATTATTATGTTATTAACATGACTTGCATTTTTATCAACAATATGACATAGAGTTCCATGATGATAAATATGGATTAAATTAATTCTGTATAATGACAACATTATTTTGCAATGCAAGTTCCTATCATAATACACTTAACTAATAGTAAGTGTTAGATCCTCAATTTGTCTCCAAAACCATTCAATAAACAGGGCCAAAATTTTTACAGCTGAATGATTTCTATTTATGATAAATTCTATCATAACCAAAAACCCTCTTTTTTTAATCTTTTTTTAAAAGTTTTTTTTTTTTTTTTTTAATGTATTTGAGGGGGTTGGAGAACAGAGAAGGGAGAGTGAGAGGGAGAAGCAGACTCCCTGCTGAGCAGAGAGCTTAATGTGGGACTCGATCCCAGGACCCTCAGATCAGGCCCCAAGCCAAAGGCAGATGCTTAACCAACTGAGCCACCCCAGATGCTCCAAACACCTCTTTAATAGTGTACAAAATTCCACTTCCTGTTTGTTTGTTTTTTTTTTTAACATCATGACTATTTCTGAATTTATTATATTGGTAACTTTTACTAAGAGAAATATTTATCTGAAATGATAGGATAGAGATACTGAACTTGTGTGAGGTTTAATGAAAATTTAACAACAACTATTCATTTGCAAACAACCCTGAAACATAAGAACCATAGAACACAACTCAAATCCAGAATACTTTCTACTGTTGCTGGCAGATGAGAGTAGATCATGGGCAGTCACTGAGATGGAAACAATTTTGTGCAAATAAGGTAAAAATAGAAATACACTCTACATCTATATTGACACTACTGACCTTAGAAATGTCTTGAGAAAATTTATTTTTCTCATTGGACATCAGAGTTGATAACAGATGAGTATCATCCTGAGGATAGCAAAGAATGAAATGCCAGCTACAGGACCCTACGAAGTCAAAATAGTCAATAGATTTTCACTTCCTTTCCCGTTGCATCTCTAATTCTTTAATACAAAGAAAAATAAAATCATTTTTTAGGTTAAGACGATCCACTTTTCTCGTGCAAAATAAAGTTTGGAGAACAATACAAAGGACTTTCTGAGAAGGTGTTGGACATATATTTATCAGTCTGGGCAGAATTTGAGCTAAGATGAGTCAGTTACTTCCCAGGTTGGTGGTTGTTAAACTCACTATGAGAATTTGCCTTCAGAGTTTCACCATTACCAATGCGCCAGAATGTCAGAACTTACTCAAGATTTATGATTATTTCTATCAATTCATCATCAGAATTACTGGCCACATTGCAAGTTTTATTCTAAGGTAAATTCACCCAATGGTTGTAGGATGGCCACCATGGGGATCAAGACATATAGCCTTGCCATCTCATTCAGCAAGCAATGAATGTCTGTTTCCCAAATGCCTTTCCTGAGAGTAAAAAAGACTTTCCTCCAAACATTGCCCGTGTATGGCTAGATTTGTGGTGCATGCCCATTCTGACCAAGTTCATGGCAGTGAAAATCATAACACTTCCTGAGAAATGAAGTTTTTCTTATTGTCCTTAATTCTTTAAAAGTTCTCCAAACACATATCAATAAATAGTTGGCTAACTGCTTTATTTCAAGAATGATCAGATTTAGCATCTGAGGAGGATTATCTCAGATGCTATTTTTTTAATAGAAGTATGGTGATATACAATGTTATGTTAATTTCAGGCATACACATTAGCAAATCTACAATTGTACACATGACGCAGGGCTCACTACAATAAGTGTAGTTACATCTGTTCACCATACAGAGTTATGACATAATTGATTATATTTCCCTCAGATGCTATTTTTAAAATGTAGTTTAAGCAAAGTAACACTGATTCCAGAGTATAGCTTTGAGACGAAAACTGTCTTTTCTGCATACACTTACACGGCAGAGCCACAGGAAATGTGAATACTGATTTTAATGACTCCATTCACCATTTAAATGTTCCCATAGCCAGGAAATATGCTGTTATTACATTCCTCTCTCCATATCATCTTAGGATATTAGACTAAAAATATATAATTGAAAGAAAAAATTTTGACAGGATAAAAATTAAAAAGAAGATAACACTGAGGTGCTGTTGGTGTAGAGAAATGCAACTGATTTCTGTGCATTGATTTTATATCCTGACACTTTACTGAATTCCTGTATAAGTTCTAGCAGTTTTGGAGTGGAGTCTTTTGGGTTTTCCACATATAGTATCATATCATCTGCGAAGAGTGATAATTTGACTTCTTCTTTGCCGATTTGGATGCCTTTAATTTCCTTTTGTTGTCTGATTGCTGAGGCTAGGACCTCTAGTACTATGTTGAATAGCAGTGGTGATAATGGACATCCCTTGCCGTGTTCCTGACCTTAGCGGAAAAGCTTTCAGTTTTTTCTCCATTGAGAATGATATTTGCGGTGGGTTTTTCATAGATGGCTTTGATGATATTGAGGTATGTGCCCTCTATCCCTACACTTTGAAGAGTTTTGATCAGGAAGGGATGCTGTACTTTGTCAAATGCTTTTTCAGCATCTATTGAGAGTATCATATGTTTCTCTACACCAACAGCAAGACTGAAGAAAGAGAAATTAAGGAGTCCATCCCATTTACAATTGCACCCAAAACCATAAGATACCTAGGAATAAACCTAACCAAAGAGGCACAGAATCTATACTCAGAAAACTATAAAGTACTCATGAAAGAAATTGAGGAAGACACAAAGAAATGGAAAAATGTTCCATGCTCCTGGATTGGAAGAATAAATATTGTGAAAATGTCTATGCTACCTAAAGCAATCTACACATTTAATGCAATTCCTATCAAAGTACCATCCATCTTTTTCAAAGAAATGGAACAAATAATGCTAAAATTTATATGGAACCAGAAAAGACCTCGAATAGCCAAAGGGATATTGAAAAAGAAAGCCAACGTTGGTGGCATCACAATTCCGGACTTCAAGCTCTATTACAAAGCTGTCGTCATCAAGACAGCATGGTACTGGCACAAAAACAGACACATAGATCAATGGAACAGAATAGAGAGCCCAGAAATAGACCCTCAACTCTATGGTCAACTAATCTTCGACAAAGCAGGAAAGAATGTCCAATGGAAAAAAGACAGCCTCTTCAATAAATGGTGCTGGGAAAATTGGACAGCCACATGCAGAAAAATGAAATTGGACCATTTCCTTACACCACACACAAAAATAGACTCAAAATGGATGAAGGACCTCAATGTGCGAAAGGAATCCATCAAAATCCTTGAGGAGAACACAGGCAGCAACCTCTTTGACCTCAACCGCAGCAACATCTTCCTAGGAACAACGCAAAAGGCAAGGGAAGCAAGGGCAAAAATGAACTATTGGGATTTCATCAAGATCAAAAGCTTTTGCACAGCAAAGGAAACGGTTAACAAAATCAAAAGACAACTGACAGAATGGGAGAAGATATTTGCAAATGACATATCAGATAAAGGACTAGTGTCCAGAATCTATAAAGAACTTAGCAAACTCAACACCCAAAGAACAAATAATCCAATCAAGAAATGGGCAGAGGACATGAACAGACATTTCTGCAAAGAAGACATCCAGATGGCCAACAGACACATGAAAAAGTGCTCCATATCACTCGGCATCAGGGAAATACAAATCAAAACCACAATGAGATATCACCTCACACCAGTCAGAATGGCTAAAATAAACAAGTCAGGAAATGACAGATGCTGGCGAGGATGCGGAGAAAGGGGAACCCTCCTCCACTGTTGGTGGGAATGCAAGCTGGTGCAGCCACTCTGGAAAACAGCATGGAGGTTCCTCAAAATGTTGAAAATAGAACTGCCCTATGACCCAGCAATTGCACTATTGGGTATTTACCCTAAGGATACAAACGTAGTGATCCAAAGGGGCACGTGCACCCGAATGTTTATAGCAGCAATGTCCACAATAGCCAAACTATGGAAAGAACCTAGATGTCCATCAACAGATGAATGGATCAAGAAGATGTGGTATATATACACAATGGAATACTATGCAGCCATCAAAAGAAATGAAATCTTGCCATTTGCGACAACATGGATGGAACTAGAGCGTATCATGCTTAGCGAAATAAGTCAAGCAGAGAAAGACAACTATCATATGATCTCCTTGATATGAGGAAGTGGTGATGCAACATGGGGGCTTAAGTGGGTAGGAGAAGAATAAAGGAAACAAGATGGGATTGGGAGGGAGACAAACCATAAGTGACTTTTAATCTCACAAAACAAACTGAGGGTTGCTGGGGGGAGGGGGTTTGGGAGAAGGGGGTGGGATTATGGACATTGGGGAGGGTATGTGCTTTGGTGAGTGCTGTGAAGTGTGTAAACCTGGTGATTCACAGACCTGTACCCCTGGGGATAGAGTATTATGCCTCCATCAGAAAGGATGAATACCCAACTTTTGTAGCAACATGGACGGGACTGGAAGAGATTATGCTGAGTGAAATAAGTCAAGCAGAGAGAGTCAATTATCATATGGTTTCACTTATTTGTGGAGCATAACAAATAGCATGGAGGACATGGGGACTTAGAGTGGAGAAGGGAGTTGGGGGAAATTGGAAGCGGAGGTGAACCATGAGAGACTATGGACTCTGAAAAACAATCTGAGGGTTTTGAAGGGACGGGGGGTGGGAGGTTGGGGTACCAGGTGGTGGGTATTATAGAGGGCACGGATTGCATGGAGCACGGGGTGTGGTGCAAAAATAATGAATACTGTTATGCTGGAAATAAAAAAAAAAATAAAAAAATTAACAAAAAAAAAAAAAAAAAAAGATAACACTGAGGTGCAACAGATAGTTCAAATGTTGCTGAATACACATGGACAATGACATCTGTGATTGCCCAAGTCAATTCTGCATGTAACTGTCAGTGAACTAACTATTCTTGGATCTACTCCTGGGAAATGATCAAGGAAGAATTTTCTAAGATTTGGGCTGCTGAACACAACACACACACACACACACACACACACACACACACAACCACAGTTGCATTTGTTCTATTTTATAAATTAATCAAGATGAGAATAATGTATTTGGTCATAACAGCTTCAGAGGAAACATGCTGAAGTGAAACGCATGGCAGTCCTGTGATTTATGTGGTCACCGACTGCATGGGCACATGTGAAACATAAAACACAAGAATGACTCTTAGTTTTAAATCAGAATTCCACGGCATTATTCTGAACCGTATCTTGAAGTTCTTCAGCTCACTTTTAAACTCTTCTAAGAGTAATAACTTATTGTTTAGTAACTAATTATTTAGAAAAGAGCCTGGAAATCTATTCATTTTCAAATTATTATAAGAAACATTAATTTTAATTTAAAAATACTTTCAGGGAAATGATGTAGTTGTTAGAGACTTTTTAACGCCAAAGAAATTAACAACAAATAGCAACACAATTCATTTTTAAAGGCCTTAGATCATAATGTAAACAAGTTCAATAACTCCGGTAAAATGACAGTTTTATTTTTAAATATTTTAAGAGGACTTTTAATGCATTTTGATTCACTAATTTTCTTCTCAACTCTAGTTGAGGTTTCTCGGTGGGTTTTTTGTTTGGGTTGTTTTTGTTTGTTTGGTTGGTTTTTTTTTGGTTTCTTTATTTTTGTTTTCATTTTGCCTGAATTCACAGATTTAAAAAAAAACAATAAATGGAAACCACTCTTGCATTCCATCATTTAGTTATTCTTACACAAATCCTGAAGAGTGAGCATGGTAGAAAGGAAAAGTGGGGGCCACCCCTCACCACAGACATTCTTTCTTCCAATGACTTGACACCATGCCATGGTGTTTCAACAAATGAGGAGTGCTGACCCAACCCTAATTTCCAGGATTTACTGCTATAATCCCAACCAATAAACATCTTAGTTGCATCAGGACCAGCTAATCTATTTGGAGATCGCACAAAGACTGTGTTTCTCCAGTCTATGCAAACTTGTTGGAAAAATTTAAAGGAAAGAATAAAGGTATGGTTTTTGTGAACTGTGAAGTGCCCACGGTTTGTGATCCCTCTTCCAGTTACATGCGTAGGACAAAATTAAAACCAAAATAAAATTAAAACCAAATATCAGCTGGAAATCTTCAAAACATGACAAGTAGACACAGTGAAACACACAATTGAACTAGAGAAGAGAGTTTTGAGTCCAAAATTTGGAGTCCAGCAGCGAAAGAATCATTTCTAAGTGTTAGGAAGTTTATACCAGTAAGTTCAAACATTGTAGATGGACAGAAATAGAGAACAAATGAACATCTTTCCTTCTTTATACTTTCTTTATTCCCTGTAGCAATTTTGCCAACCTCTCATCAAAAACCCTTCAAAGATTTTCCTGCATTCCTGTTCTGTACAACTTATCATACTAAATGCCGCTTGTGTCTCCATTTTTTTTTTTAAATCACAAAAGCCTCCAAAACTGTTCTGAGACAAGTAGATATGTGTCTGCAGAATGCAGAAGAAAAAAAAAATGTGTGACCAACATTACATATTATTTGTGAGGACGGGGAACACAGATGGTAGAAAAATCTTTTCGTTAATAATATTTGTCACAAATATGAATGAAAGCTTACAAATCTAAAATGTTTTACCTTTGTCCATATTATAGACATTTTGTATTTTAACATTGAGAAATGATAGTTAATGACAATGTAATGTCTTAACAAGGCAGTTAACAATACAATTCTTTGCTTGAACTTCTACCTTTCATATTAGCTAAAAGGATGTACTTTATACTAATCATAGGAAGAAACAAAATAGGTTAAAAAAAATGAGTGAAATATTCCCTGTGACATTCTGGACAAAAATGTCTGGATTGCACATTTATTAGATATTCGAGTAGAAACATTGCTAATTTTTATTCCCAAAGCTTAATAAGGTTAATTAAAGTTCATAAGAATATACATAAAATATTCACATGAATAACATATCAAGTCATAAGCACATTGTTCGATGGAAAGAAGCTGATTTACAGACTTAAAATATAGTTTTTACATACATATTGGGTCTTGGCCAATGAACCAAATCAAATAGCGTAATGAATTGAGTAACCTTAAAATGGATTAATTAGGTTGGTAATTATGAATTGAGAAATTAAAAAGTGATGAATTATTTTGGTAGTAGGTAATGGCAGTTGACAATTTGTTACAAATTCTCATAGTATTTATTATAATAACATTAATCATGCACAGCTGTTCTGCTATTAAGGTAGTTAGGGGTAATTCCATAGAATTTCATTCAAAAGAAATATCTTCTGTTCTAAGGAGGGGAGCTGAAGGTGTAAAGATACATTAAATAATAAGAAAAATAAGATTAGCTTTTCATGTGCTCATAAATTAATTTTAAAAGGAGGAGACGTCTTTCTAGGGGACAACTTGGATAAATCCTTAATAGATTATAATACTAATCTGAGTGGTTCTCAGGTCTCTTTTGAGTTTCCAGTGTCCTTCCATGATGCGGAAAGTGCTGGACCTGTGCGGTGAGGAAACCCTTCCCAATGTTCGGTTACTGTCAGTAAAATGGGGGGATAGACTTAATGTCTTTACAGCCTCAGCTTAAACTGTATTTACCATGCTTTAATACTAAGCTAGCATTAGAAAACTGATTGGGGAGGTTTCTAACTTTGGCTACCATCTGGAGAACTTTTTATTACTTTGGGATTACTTGCTTCTTAAAAGTCAGATAAAACTTATTGGTAGAGGGGCGCCTTGGTGGCTCAGGGGGTTAGGCCTCTGCCTTCGGCTCAGGTCATGATCTTGGGGTCCAGGGATCAAGCTCCACATCAGGCTGTCTGCTTAGCGGGTAGCCTGCTTCCTCCTCTCTCTCTGTCTGCTGCTCTGCCTCCTTATGATCTCTCTCTCTGTCTGTCCAATAAATAAATAAATAAATAAAATCTTTAAAAAAAAAAAAACTTATTGGTAGAATGCTCTGGTCCAGGTGCATTTGAGCATGCTGAGTCATTATTTATTTATTTATTTATTTATTTTTTCCGAATTATATATAGTCCAGAGAGACATTTCGAAAAAATCTTCCCATTATCTTCCCAAGTTACCAGTATGTTACCATGGGATTGGATAACGATAATTAGTAGTAGCTCTTATGAATTGGTAGAATATTTAGCATCCTTAATTTTCATATTTTTGCATTCTCTCACATCGGGCTTATCTAAACGTTATTGATGTTTTCGAAATAACAAGTTACGTTGAGCTTATTTATCCATTGAGCTATTTTTTTTGCATAGTTCCTTAACTTCATTATCTTTTATTAGTTTCCTCATCTCAGTTTCTTTTAGTTAATACTGTCCTGCTTTTTCTAGTTTCCTAACATACGTACTTCTTTTAGTTCTCATAGTTGACTCTTTCTTATACGCTGAAATGGTTTCACTTGAATTATTAGGCCTATTTTTCTATAATCTTCTGTTATGATTGGGGATTAGACTAAATGAACTATGTGGTTCCTTTAAAAAGAAGAAGGAAAAGAAGGAGGAGGAGGAGACAGAGAGGAAGAGGGAAAGAAGCAGCAGAGGAAGGAGGAGATTGAGGAGGAAGAGGAGGGGAGGAGGAGGTTGTGAACCATGAAGCCGGCAACAGAACACGAAAGTCAGAAGAGCATTTCACAAAAATGCAGCTTTCAAAAAAACGCAAACAGAAGGCAGAAGAATTCAGCTTTTGAAGCTTTCCAGCCTGAGAACCTGGCCAAACTTCTTTTCTAAAACTGTGCAAGACAGCAGTGGAAACCAGAGCTTTAGCTCAGGTGCCAGAAATAGAGGTTTACAGTTGGGGATTTCAGGAGGGAAATTCTGGTAGCAAGGATATCACAGAGCAACGCATACCTTGAGCACAGGCTCTTCACAAATATGTGTGCCTTAGGGAGACCCCAGGACCCAAGAGAGGGAGAGAGAGGGAGCTTGAAACAGCTGCATGGGCTGATTTGTGTGAGGTTTTCCTCTTTTAACAGTGCACTCCTAAAACTCTGTAGCTCAGGAAGCAGAAAGCTGAAGCCCTCTGGTTTTAAATGTCAGGTGACAGAGACTGACACTGGCAGAGAGCTGTAAACTGCACAGGAATCAGGAGGGGGGGATGAAACAGCAGTGCTCAGAAGCCACGACTAAGCATAGGCATTAGTCTTTGTAAAGTGCAGAGAAGAAAAATTTTGTTGTTTGAGCCCAAGGAAATGAACTGCCATCTAGAACAGCAGATGCAATGGTCTATTTTCAACAATGTCCAATTACCAAACCCAAATTATTAGAAATAACAAGAGATAGGAAAATGAGACACACCGAGGAAAAGAGGCAGCCAATGAAACAGACTCTGAATACATGAGAAATCACACTTTTCAGACAAAAATTACAGAACAGCTATTGCACATGTAGTTAAAGAATTTTTTAAAATGTATATCTTAAATAAGGGAAAATACGTATTCAGGTAAGGACTATCAAAAGGGGAATCAAAATAATGATTTAAATGTAAAACTTCCATTGCTGAAAAGCAGTCACTGAAATTTTTTTTAAAAAATGCTTGTTTAGACTCATAGCAGACTGCAGACAAAAGAAAAAAAAGTGTGACCTTGAACATAGATCAAAAGAAACTACCCTTTCTGAAGAACAAAAAGAAAAAGTTTGAAGAAATCTAGACAGATTTTTACTTCCATCAGTAATGTAATAGCAAGAACTAGAAATTACCCTTGCTATAATAGCTTATTAGTTCCAGAAGTTTTCCTTCTTGATTCCATCAATTTTCTGCATAGATAATCCTGTCATCTGTGAACAAAGACAGTTTTATGTCTTCATTTTCCATCTGTTTATTTTTATATACTTTTCATGTCTGATTGCACTAGCTAGGACTTCCATACAATGCTGAGAAGAAGTGCTGAGAGGGCACAACCTTGCTTGTGCATAATCTTAGTGGAAAAGCATCGAGTTTTTCACCACGAAGTATGATGTCACTGTATTTTGTAGATATTACTTACCACACTGGGGAAGTTCCTCCTCTGTTCCTAATTCAGCGAGAGTTTTTATCACGAATGGTCGATGAATTTTATGAAATACTTTTTCTTCATTTATTGGTATGTGATTTCTAAATCACACACATTGATATATGATTTGTAAATCTGTAAGTGTGAGGTAAATCTCACAATATTGTGGGGTCTGTCTTATGACGGGTTCCCTGTGAAGTTTTTAAGTCTCAGACTTCTCCATGCTGTACCTTCAACATATCATCAGTTACGCCACAGGTTTTCTTACCCTGACACTTCTTCCCATGGTGGAAACCCCTTTGAGTCTCTGGTCCTGTAAACTGCAATTCCCCGTATTCACCTGTGTGTCTCTCCAAACTTGCGGGCTGTGATTTTCCCCTGGGTCCTCTCCAAGAAGAGCTGTTGGCTTTTCAGTCTATTCAGCATTTTACTCCCTGCTAGAAGAGAGTAGTAACTCCCAAGCTCCCTATAGACAGAATCCCAAATCCCACTAATCTACTTTTGGCCATGTAAATCTGCCTATTGTGAATATTTCATGTAACTAGAAACATACATTTGTGGGTTTTGTGACATTTCTCTGAAGCTCTATTCATTTTTTCTTTATTCTTCAGATGGCATCTTCTCCTGACCTACTTTCAAGTTTGGGAATTTTCTCCTTGGCCAACTCAAATCTATTGAGTCTCTTCTATTGAAATTTTAATTTTAGTTATTGTACTTTTGCTTAACATAATTTCTACTTTTTAAAAATAATTTCTTTTTATACATATCTGCTTATTTGATGAGACACTATTATCTTACCTTCCTATAGTTCTTTAAGCATGGTTTCCTTCAGAGTTTTGAACATATTTACAATTGATGTTGAGAAGTCTTAGCTTGCGAACTCTGTCAGTTGTCCAACTCTGTGACCATTTCTATTTGTTCTTTTTAATGTGTATATTTCAAATTTTCCTCCCTATTTTCATGTCTCATGTATTGTAGAAAATAATTTAAATAATATATTTTAACAACTCTGGATCATGATCCATTCTTGATATTGATACTGTTGTCTCTGTTTACTTCTTTATTTATTTCTTTATTTAGAGACGTAATGAGATAATTCTGCAAAGTCTATTTTCCCACTCTGTGCAGCTTCTGATGTCCCCACAGAGATCTCTTCCTTTGTTTTATTGGCCTAGCCACCTCCTAGTCATCTGTGGATCAGCATTTGCCACTTTTGTTTGGAGTTTGTGCTTGATGTCCCCTTGGTCAGTTAGATTTCTATCCGCAGCTATTGCGCGTATGTATGTCATATGTATGTATGCCTGAGAGACCACTATTATAGTTTAAGGACTTTATAGATTTTTACCCCTTTGTAATTGTTTGCCGGGATTCTGTAACAAAATACTATAGACTGAGTTGTTTGACAACAAAAATTCATTATCTCACAGTTCTAGAAGCTAGAAGTCTGATCTGAAGGTATTGATGAGGTTAGTCCCTTCCAAAGACTCTAAGGGAAGAGTCTCTTCCAGCCCTCTCTGCTTGGCTTGTATATTGTTGTCTTTAATGTATGTTTCGTTCACATCCTCTTACCTTTATTCATGACTGTGTTGAAGTTTCCCTTTCTATTAAGGACACCAGTCATCTTGGATTTAAACCCCCCAGGTAACATCACTTTAACTTGATTACCTCTCTGAAGACCTTATCTCCAAATTACCTCTCTGAAGACCTTATCTCCAAATAAGATCCCACTCAGAGGTACTGGGGCGAGGACCCTACCATAGGAACTGAGAGCACAACTCCACCCACGACAGGCATTTTCAGCCAAGGACCAGTAGCTTGGAAGTTGTCTCTCTATTGGTCCTAACAAAGGTGTGCAAACTTGGTCCTACACACAGTATTTCAGACTACCAGGGATGAGTGTAACATTAAGTCTATCTTCCTAAGACTTGACCCTGGATAAGGGTAGCTTATCTTTCCGTGTTTAGTCAGACGTTCCATTTCACTCTTCACGCTTCTGTTCTATGTGGTGAGTCTGTACAGAACTTGGGGAATGCTACCAAGTGTGCTCCTGTTTATCTCTGATTGTTCCTGCACTGCTTTCTTGGTCTACAGATTTGAGTTCATTCCTAGGAGGGCTCTTTGAGATTTTCTCTTTCCACGTTCTCTCTCTCTCTCTCTCTCTATTTTTTTTTAAGTTTATTTATTTACTTGACAGACGGAGATCACAAGTAGGCAGAGAGGCAGGCAGAGAGAGAGAGGAGGATTCAGGCTTCCTGCTGAGCAGAGAGCCCGATGCGGGTCTCGATCCCAGAACCCTGAGATCATGACCTGAGCCGAAGGCAGAGGCTTTAACCCACTGAGCCACTCAGGTGTCCCCCACGTTCTCTCTCTTAAACTTTTGGTTGTTCTGCTGTCTTGTTTGTTTCCCTGTAATTTATATGTACTTATGATGTTCTTGAATTTGCCTTAACCCAAGGATGTTACACAGAGATCAATTAAAGCAGGCAAACGAATGTCTAATGTCTTCAGGATGGTCTTAAAGAAACATGGCATACCAAAGCCACTGCCCCTCTTCCCTAGACCTATCAAAATGTTTTTAATTTCACACCAGCTCCTCAGATAGACTACCTAAAAAAATAGTAGAAGCCCTATCTTTCACATAGAAGGACTTCCCTTGGCTTCACAGAACTGAAGCTCTGATTTTCATCTCAAAGTCTGAGCATTTGCTACCATTTCACTACACGATGTTTGCATCTTTATGGATTCTATTCTTGGCCTATATCATTGAATTCCACACATTGCATTTCAGCTTCTGAAAGAACTGAAAGATCCGTTATTTGAGAAATTGTGACTTTTCGAGCATTTGATTTCTTATTCTAGTGATGCAACTGTGTGAGACATGGCCATATATTCAGGTCTCCAGAGACAGGAAGGCAGGATCAGTCTCACAGAAGTATTTCTGTGGAGAAGTGTTGTTTGGTGACTATACTTTATGACTACAAAGATGAATGAAGCTGTTCTCATTCCATGCCTATAAATTTTAATGTTATCTCTGGTCATGGAACAATGAATATGCCAGTTGCTGAGGCTTCTTACCACTGGCCCATTAGTGCCCTCAACTCTGATTACAAAATATAAAACTTTCCAAAAGTATATTATAGCTGAGACTTTATATTAGCTGAAACTGGTGCTCAGACAGGCTTGCCAAATTACTTGTAGGCATTAATGTAAAATTATTGCTGATTTTAAGTGTGAGGGTCACCCAATGATTTCATGTTCGCACTCCTTGGACTTAGAGGCAACTCGGTTTAACGCAACCGTCCTGTGCAAGTCAAATTCTGTTAAAGAATGCCATATAATTCCCTTTTTCTTATTAGACATTGTGATCAATACTTGTAGAGAGCTCTGTTTATCTTATTTATTTTACATTTGCAGACCAAATAAGCATCCTGAATACATAATTAATTTTTATAGCAATGAGCCATCCTAGTTTTGGGCCAGCTTAATTCTTTTAATCAAATTTGGATTTATTTATCTATTAAGAGGACAAAATTTACTGAATGTATTTGAACACAAGGCCTATGAGTCTCAGTGATGTTTCTTTGCCTTGAGAAATGGGAGTTTACATATACTCATTATTTTGAATGCCAAATGCAAAATTATCAACTATTCATTATTTAAAAAATTGATATGTGTGTTTTGCCCCTAAGAACACCATTTCCATGAGGAATAACACATATTAATTAAAAGTTGATATCTTGGAGTGCCTGGTGGCTCACTCATTAAATGTCTGCCGTTGGCTCAGGTTGTGATCCCAAGGTCCTGGGATTGACCCCTGCATCGGGCTCCCTGCTCAGCAGAAAGCCTGCTTCTCCCTCTCCTACTCTCTCTGCTCATGTTCCCCCTCTCACTGTGTCCTTCTCTGTCAAATAAATTTTTAAAAAATCTTTAAAAAAAAAAGTTGATATCTTAGCCAATACAGTTTCTTTTCTAGGTAGTGCTGCCTGGTTGTCTGTGGTCTAACAATGATCAGCAGAGTGTCATCAAGAAAGTTAACTCACTGATGTGATGAAATGATGATTAGCAGACTGATGTTTACTGGCCCAGTGACTCCATTTATCTTTGATGTTTTGTTTCATATTGTTGGGGGTGAGGTGCATAGAGGGCAAGGAAAGGGAGGACCAGCCCTCTAAAATCCCTCCTGGTCACTTATTCTTTGGTCAGTACAGACATGTCATTAATTGGGTACCACATACTGGTCTATAAGAAGAGCCTGTAATGGGCTTATGGCATTGCTACTTTGGCTAGTATCATAAGAAATATGGACTGTAGTGACATGGTATTCTTGAGAGCAGTGGGGCATGCTGTAAGTTGAGTGATCCTTAAAGAACCATGACACTGAAATTCAAAGGATGAATTTCTCCCTCCAATATGGATTCTGATTTTGGTCCTGTGATTGGCCTTGATCAATGGAAAGTAAGCAAACATGACATAAGTAAAAGCTAGTATGTATACATTGAAGCTTGGGGGGGGGGGGGCTTTTTGTTGTTTTTGTTTTGTTTTGTTTTGTTTTGTTTTGTTTTGTTTTTTGCAATGTGTTTGGGACCTATTTTTAAAAGAAGTCCAATATGCCACAGGGAAGGACAAACAGAGATTAGGAGAAAGAGATGTCCAGCTATTCTCAGCAAGGTTCACACTCATAAATGACATCATTTTGAATGTTCCAGCATAAGCTACTATCTGGCTGCAGCAGCATAAAATACTCCAAAGGAGGGACTCTGCCTTTGGCTCAGGTCCTGATCCCAGGGTCCTGGGATGGAGTCCCACATTGGGCTCCCTGATCGGTGGGGAGCCTGCTTCTCCCTCTGCCTGCTGCTCCCCTGCTTGTGCTCATGCTCTCTCTGACAAATAAATGGATAAAAGCTTAAAAAAAAAAAAAGAGTTCTCCAAAGGAGTCCAGCAGAAGGACCAATAAATTCAAAAACATATGAGCAATAATACAATATTTTTAAATTTTAAGCCATTAACTTTGGAGTAGTTATTTACATAACAAGTAACTGAAATTAGTGGTGCTTTTGGAACTTCAGTGTGGATTCGATTCACCTTGATACCCTGATAAATATCAGGTTATAATTCAGTGGTCTGGGGTCAGGGCTGGAACTTCTACATGTTCTACGATTTCCAAATCAATGGCAATGAAACTTCTGTGCAGACCACGCTTTACAAATGGAGGACCAAAAATTCATTCTTCTTCACCTATCCTAGGACCATTTCTGGCATATCATTGTATTAAAAACTCAGATAAATCCTCTTTTTTAAAAATTCTTTTTACTAGGGAGTGAGTAGATAGGTATGGTAGATAGGCTATTCTTGTAACATACAGGGACACATATGCCATTGTGTATACGTGCCTTTAAGGAACTAAAGTTTTGGGGATGCCTGGGTAGCTCAGGTGCTTGAACAGCCAACCCTTGATTTCACTCAAATCATGATCCGAGAGTCCCAGGATGGAGGCTCACATCAGGTTCTGCGCTCAGTGGGGAGTCTGCTCCCGGATTCTGCCTCTCCCTCTGCCCCTCCTCTCTTCTCTGAAATAGATAATAACTCTTTAAAAAAACAAAAAACAACAACAACAAAAACCAAAATAAATCAAGTTTTTGGTGCCTGGAGGGATCATTGCCTTTAATGTTCAAATACAATAGTTCAGTCACCAGTAATTAATCACCTAGGAGACTCCCCAGAACAACTGCACCCTTCTTATGATTAACTCCTACACCATTGAATTCTGCTACATGATTGACCCCATTAAATCTGGAATCTTTTTTTTTTTCAAAGATTTTATTTATTTATTTGACAGACAGAGATCACAAGTAGGCAGAGAACAGGCAGAGAGAGAGGAGGGAAGCAGGCTCCCCACTGAGCAGAGAGCCTGATGCGGGAATGGATTCCAGGACCCTGATCAGATCTAGACCTGAGCTGAAGGCAGCAGCTTAAACCACTGAGCCACCCAGGCACTCAAATCTGGAATCTTTTTATACCACTTTTATCTACACTAAGCAATGCTTCTATTGTTTTCCTTCCCTCTACACTGTTGTGTAAATACACTGCTTCTTAGTGAAGTTTTGGAGTAACAGAATTCAGGATACATTGTAATACAATCAACAACCTAAGGCTGAATGTTAAACATTTTACTCACAGAGTTGATTTTGTTGGTTCATTTGTTTTTGTCTGCCCTTCCCTCCGTTAAGCCCTCCACGAATGCCATCCTCTCCATTCTTGCTTTTCTGGTTCTGTGCATCCATCAGACTTAGCGTCTAATAGCACTCTTACTTTTTTCAACAGATGAAGTTTCCTTACATCATTTATCCAAATTAGTCTCCTGATCTAAATGTATTGATCCTAACTTATTAAGGTGTTAGTCATGAATTTGCCATGGCCCAGCATTTGAAAGAGTTCTGCATAGGATGATAATAAAGCTATGCTAATTAGGTTTATGCCTTAATAAGTTCACTCTTTTTAAAACAAATGAAACGTATATTTTAGATAAAGTAAGTGGAACCATTGGAAGGTTAACGGAGGACAACAGTCAAGGGATAAGATACTTCATCTAAATGTACTCATTTCTTTTGTTCCTAGAATTTGAATATGATCTCGGTCTCTGACTTTTTCCCATATTCAGAATCCTTGCCTCTCACACCAACTGATCACATAATCATTTTTTGAAAATTCATTTCTGTCTCAGTCTTTCAAATCATGATTCTGCAGGAATTGAAAGGAAGAATTTGATAAGTTATTATAGGAACCCAGGATGATTTCATTCTAACTAATACAGTATCTGATACTCAGGTTCTTTATTCTGGAAAGCCACATCCAAAAATTTAAACTTGTTTTGGTGACAGATTCAATTACCTGTAGCTGAGTAGTCGCCCGATACGTTGACGGGACATTTTTGACGGCTCTCCTTCCAGGTGAAAGCCGGAAAAGTCATGCTGTTGTCATGATAACTGTTGTCAGTTAGCCTCAACCCCTCACTTTGACTATGCCTAAAATTTTTAGTATGTTAAAATTACATAACCAAGTGCTAGTATAGATATGTGTATAAACATAGTAAAAACTATAAATCTTGATCTTATTCAGAATATGAATGAATTTATGAATTCTATAAGATTGTCTAAAAGGCATATTGATAGAATGTATAATCAAAAATTAGTTAAATAATTTAAATTTGTCCATACTCAAAATGACATGAACAATTACAACCCTATGTCATAAAATGTAATAATCATATATAGTCTTCATAAATGTGGTCATCACATGGTAAAAATGTAAAACCAGACACTAATGAAAGGCAGGCCCTTTATATCAAATAAATGTTTTGTGAAACTTTTCTGAATGCAGATTGGGGTTCTCGGGCCCTACCTGATGGCATATTTTTTGCACCCAAATTTCAGAGTTCAAATTATTTATTCTTTTACTGAAGCCAGAGGAGAAAAACAAATGGAACTTGTCACAAAAGACAGATCTTCTCAAATTAACGATAAGCTGAGCTCATTCTTAGACAGTACTCATATAAAAAGTAATAGGAAGATCTACAGCATGCCTTTATTTCAGCGTATTGATTAGACACAAAACGATTATTTTTTTTCCAAATTTAATTATCTACTTTAGAGAGAGTAGGGATTGCAGAGGGAGGGAGAGAGAGAATCTCAAGCAGAAGCAAGAATCTCAAGCTCTACACTAGTTGAGTGTAGAGCCCATCACAGGACTCGATCTCATAACCTGAGCCAAACCAAGAGTGAGCCATTTAACCGAGTCACCCAGGGGCCCTAATGTAAAACCATTCGGGCAAAACAATCAATACATGGTTTCATGACCATCTTCCACCACGTTCTCGTAGTCATCCCAGTTTAGGCTTCCTTTCCTAAATAAGTGTATCAGTGGTTGCACCCCCTTTCTTTCTCAAAGATATCTAGGATTAGATGATGAAATATTTGGCCACTCTATAAATATCAAATGTCCCCAAAAAAAACTTTTAAGTAGTCAGAAGGTTTGGACAATTTATTATCCTACAGAAGCAACACTTTTAGAGATACACATGTATTTGCTTTAAATATAGCTGAACTTTATATGGAAGTGTTTACTTTTCAATATTGTATTCAATGTATTCTAATGCATTATGCTTTAATGGAATTCACTTCTATGTTTAAATCCACAGAGGAGATGGAAAAGAAAAGTTATAACTATATATAATATATATAGTTTTATAATATATTTTATATATATATACACACACATATATATGTATACACACACACACGCACACTATGCATCTATATAAAGATTTTATTTATTTATTTATTTGACAGAGAAAGCAAGCCAATGAGAGCAGGAGTGGTGGGAGGGGCAGCGAGAAAGGGAGAAGCAGGCTCCCCTCTGAGCAGGGAGCCCAAGGCCAGGCTCCATCCCAGGATCCCGGGATCAGGAGCTGAGCCAAAGCCAGATGCTCAACAGACTGAGCCACCCAGGTGCACCATAATGTTGTTTATATTTTTGTATGAAATTGCATCTTCAATATTTTATGTTAAAGTATTTTGAAATTCTAAAGCTATCAGGTATATGCTGGTTTGTATTTCAAAACTGCAGTTTAAACAAGGGATGAAAGAATTACGAATGAACCAGTAAAAGGGCACACCTGACTTCGCTGCGTGCCAGCGTACAAAATACAAAGGGTTATTATAATTCTCGTCATTGGAAACCAGCTATATAACTTCAAATGAATTATATAAATCAAATATTACAACTTGTGATTTTATCAATGAAAGGCAAATTAAACTTATTGTTATTATAATTTACTTACTTTCTAAGATCAGATTGCATAAAGGGAAAATATTTTAATAACGCATTCTCTAACTTATTAGTTGCTATTTTTCTGATCACTGAAGGCACCTCGCTTTCTTCATCAGTTAGAAAAAGCAGATAACAAACAGCATGTAATGATAATGTTGTTTTAGCTTTCTCCTAAAACTGCCTATGTATCTGTTTGGCTATTTTTGGTTGTAGTTTCACCTGATCAGATTTAATGGTAGACAAAAGTAGACATTAGATGTGTACTGAAAGAGATATAAGATAATAAAATGAAGTAATTCTGGGGTACCCAAGTGGCTCAGTCAGTTAAGTGTCTGCCTTCAGCTCAAGTCATGATCCCAGCGTCCTGTGTTCAAACCCATCATCAGGCTTCCTGCTCAGCAGGAGGCCTGCATAACCCTCTCCTACTTCCCTTGCTTGTGTTCCCTCTCTTGCTCTTTCTTTCCCTGTCAATAAACAAATAAAATCCTTAAAAAAAATAAAATAAAATAAAATGAAGTAATTCTATTGGCTTGCTCAACCAATGTGAATCAGTTTAAACAGTCTAAGCTTAAAATAGAAGAGGAACAAATTAGAAATGCATTTCATGGATCTTTTACAAATATAAGTGTTTTCTAAATAAAATACCGCATTCATACAGGAAAATACACAAATTATAAGTGTAATTTCATATATTTTCTCAAAATGAACTTACCTGTATAACGTATCGAAGATCTGAAAAACCCTGTGACTAACCTCCTACTTCCCCTGATGAGAACCACTCTCCTGCTTTCCAATGGCCTAATTTAATTTTGTTTAACTTTTATTTTATAATACCATTTTGTGTCTAGTTTTTGTTTTTTACTCTCAATATTATGCTTGAGACACTTACACATGCTTTTTTGGGAAGTAATGATTATTCATTTTCATTCTTGTGTAGTACTTGATTGAAAGAATTTAGGTTATTTATTTAATTTAATGGTTGTTTCCAGTTAGAGATCTTATTTATGATGATGCTATAAGCTTGTCTTTTGTACAGATGTATACTCATTTCATTTGCATATATGCCAGGGATTAGAGTTTCTGGATCATAGAGTGTGAATATATGTAATCCCACTATATACCCCAAAGCATTTTCCAATATATCCATCCCAATTTATGCTCCCCACAGCAAGGTAGGAAATGTTCCATCACTCCACATCCGTGCCAACATTTGATTTTTGTCAGTATTTCTTTTAATCAACTCATTGAGGTACAATTTACTTAAAATAAAATGTATGCTTTTAAGCATACAATTTAAAGATTTTTGACAAATATCCACGTAATCCCTTCTCAGTCAGGGTGTAGAGCATTTCTATCACCTACCCTAGTTCCCCATGCACTTTGCAATTATTCTTACCCACAACCGCAAGTAATGGATAATTTGATTTCTGTAATCACTTGCTATTGTTGCCCATTATGAATCTTCATATATATGGGATGACATATATTCATTTGTAACTGCCCTATTTTCCTCAGAAAAATGTTTTGTTTTGTTTTTAAGGTTTCATTTATTTGAGAGAGAGAAAACACAAGCAGGAGGAGGAGCAGAGGGAGAAACAGACTCCCCACTGAGCACAGAGCCCCACGTGGGGCTTAATCCCAGGACCTCATGCCCTAAGCCGAAGCAGACTCTTGACTGACTGAGCCAACCCAGATACCACAACAAAATATTTTAAAGATTGATCTTATGCACCTGTTATGCACATGTTAATTCATTCATTTCTACTCACGAGTAAGATCTCACTGTGTGGGTGGGTATACCAATACAAGTGCATGCTTAACTAAGAAACTGCCAACCCTTTTCAAAAGTGGTTGTATCATTTACATTTTCACCAGGAATGTGTGAATTTTGGTTGCAGGAATTCTTCATCAACATGGTACAGAATCAGACTTTATAATTTTAGCTTCTCGGGGAATATAAAATGGTATTTCTGCCATGATTTCAATTTGTACTTGTACTTGACTTGTAATTATACTTGACTAAAGATAGTCAGTATATTGATCATATTTCATGCCCATATTAGTTATTCATATCTTCATATGCATACATATGCATATATATGTATGCATGTATATATATACATACACACATATATATTATTCTGGATACATGTCCTTTGTTAGAAATGTGTTTTATAGTATTTTTCCTATTCTCTGGTTTGTATTTTCATTTTCTTATGGGTGTTTTTTTAAAGAGCAGAAGTGTTTAACTTTTGTCAAAGTCCAATTTATTATGCTTTCTTTATCATGCTCCAGTGCCTTTCTTTGGTATGGGTAAAATTTGCCTATGTGACAGGAAGACTGTTTTTCATGGAAGTCATTGTTTCTGTTTTGACTTAATCCATTTCAAATTACCTTTTGTGTATAATATGTGTAAGAAGGCAAGGTTCACTTTTTATACCAAAAAAACCCTGTTTTCTCAGCAATTTGTTGAAAAGAAGATGTTTCCTCCATTGAATTGTGCTGTTCTCTATATATTTAGTGAAAATTCACATAACAATAAGCCTTCCCATATGTTATCTGGATATATCTCTCTGTCTATTTAAATATCTTTATCTTCACTTGTTTTTTCAATATATATAATCTATATATAATTTATTAAGTATATGTTTATGTGACTTGTGTTTTGAGGTTATTGAAAATGTTAACTTTTTAATTCAGATTCTAATTGAGAATTCCTGCTGTGTAGAAATAGAATTGTTTTGTGTTGGTTTTTATCTTTGTTAATTCTAGTTGTGTTCGTGCAAATCTCCTTAGGATTTTCTACCCAGATCATTACTTTGACTATAAGAAAGAAAATTTTACTTCTTCCTTTCAGATACATATGCTTTATTCTATACTGTTTCTTTAGCTTTCTTTACTTCACTCAGTAGCTGGTATCTTTAGTACAACAATCATTATTCTATTGATGACAGAGGACATTCTTTTTTGTTCTTTGTGCTCCTAATTCAAAAGTGTTGCATGAGTCATTGAATCCTTGTGGATGTCTATTATTAGACTGAAGAAATAACGTTATATTACTAATGTGTTGCAAGGTTGTATCATCTGTGATTATGAAATTTAGTTAAATGCTTTTCTGCATCTGTTGAGAACATTTTATGATTTTCTCCTTTATTCTGGTAAGTATAAAATATGTTCATTTTCAAATGTTAAACCAATTTTACATTCTTTGCCAAAATCCATTTAGTCACAGTGTACTACCCTGTTTATACGTTTTTTGGAGTCGCTTTGCTAATATTTTGTTGAGACAGTTTGTGTCAATATTCACGAAGGATATTCATTTGTGTCTTTCATTCTTAAAATATTTATGAATGGTTTTGGTGCCGAGCTACATTAAGCCTCAATTGAGTTTAAAACTCTTTCTTCATGATTCTCTGAAAACATTTTGGGGAGATTAGCTTTATTTCCTTCTCAAACATTTGATAGAATTCACCAGAAAAGCTTTATGGGCCTGGAATGTATTTGAAAGAAGGATTTAATTTTGAATAGAATGTCATTAATACATAGAAAGCTATTCAAAATTTCCATTTTTTCTGTTTCAGTTTTGGCAGGTTTGTTTTTTAAGAATTTACCCATTTCATCTACATTGTCAATTTTTTGGTCACAATGCTGATATTTCAAAGAAGGAAGGGTGTAATAATGAAATGAATGATTACTAAAACTCTTTCCATCCTAACTCTCCATTATATTTTTTCCATGAGAAAGACTTGATTGATTTTATTGGCAAAATTGTAAGGAATCTGAAATCCATTTGGCCACACCATGCAGGGAGAAAGATTTTCTTCCTGCTGAGGATCCATTTGTCTCTTGGCTTCTTGAACTATGTAAGCATCGCCTCATTTAATACCCATGCCATTGTATTGCAAATATTTATTTATATGGCCGCCCCATCAGCTTGGAGGACTTACTTATGATTAACCATGTATATATACATATATATGACAGTTATGTTGGTATAATATCTACTCCATGAAAGAAAGAAGGATGAGAATAAGAATGCATGAATACATTGTGTGTCTTTTATAAAAATATTTTGAAATAAGTGATAATATGTCCTCCTTTTCCTGAAGAAACACAAAGAGATTTTGTAATTTGCCTATAATGAAAATATATTAAATGGTGAAACTGATCCAGGTTTTGGATATCCTGATGCTTAATATAGCATGAAGTTAATTTAAAGAATGTTGCCTTTGCTTTTCCTCCTCTCCTGTCAGTCTTTCACTAATTATGGTTTTGCAAATCATAATGCTGGAAGTCTAATATTGTCTTAGTGATTGGAAATAGTCTCAGGATGCTTTGGCTATATTGTAAAGTGCCCATCTTAATCATGCATTGCCTTCCTAGCCTTTTCTATCCCAGCAACAATATTAATGCAAGCCTGAACTACAATTAACACGAAGGTAATGCAATTTAACTTTTGTCAATGCGATTTAACTTTGACGATGTAAAAAAGTAATTTTAACTAGATTTGGAATATTTCAAATTGAGCTAGTGTCACTTGCAGGTCTGGGAAAGGTACAAAACTGAAATCATGGGGTGCTTGAGTGGCTCAGTGGGTTAAAGCCTCTGCCTTCAGCTCAGGTTATGATCCTAGGGTGCTGGGATCGAGCCCCACATTGGGCTCTCTGCTCAGCAGGGAGACTGCTTCTCCCACCCCCTCTGCCTGCCTCTCTACCTACTTGTGATCTCTGTTTGTCAAATAAATAAATAAATATTTAAAAAAAAACTGAAATCATTTATAAGAATTACTAGGTTAATATTCTCTTAAAGATTCAATAGTAATGAATTATTACCTAGGTGTGATTTATCATAATGCAGAAAGCTGGATTAACCCATTTCATTTTATAAGACTTAACATGCTGGTTCTAAGCAGAGACTTCATTTTTCACTAACTGATACTGCCTTTGGGGATCCCCCACCTTCTAGATTAGGATTGGGAGGGTGGCAGGTGCTGTAACATTTTCTGAAGGCTGAACTGGTCACTGTACCAGGAGTGTGTCCAGTATATAATTCTGCTTAGTGCTGGCTGGGGGGATCACCTCCCCTCTGGATAGTTCTCTCTGTGTGAATACGTCTGTGAACCTGGCTTCTCAGCCTCTCTTGATATATGCTTGTTTTCCAACTTGGTTCTCCAGCCATCCTAGTTATTCAATGAGCTGCTTTACATTTTTTCATCACTTCCCGTTCTTATTTAATCCAAGCAGAGTTGGGTTTAAATGGTGTATTATTTTCTATGGTCACCACAAAAAATTTGTCCCATGCTGGATAGCTTAAAACTAACAGAAGTTAATTTTCTCCCAGTTCTGGAGGCCAGAAGCTCACAGTCACGCTGGAGGCAGGGATGTGCTCTTCCTGAAGTCTCCAGGGGAGGAGCCCCCTTTGCCCCTTCCAGCTTCTGGTGACTCCAGTCTTTCTGTGGCTTCCCCTTGGCTGCGTGACTCAGTTCTGCCTTTAGAGGGTCATATGGTCTTCCCCTCTCTACGTGTCTGTATCTTTTCTTCTTCTTTTTCTCGGCTCTCTCTCTCTTTCTTTCTCATTCTCCATTAAAAAAAAATAATAATAATTGTGATAAAAAACACATAACACAAAATTTACAATCTTAACTATTGTTAAGTGTACCATAGTGTCAAGCATAATCATACAGTTGTGCAACCAGTCTCATTAGTTTTGCTTTTACATGGCCTCAAATTAGCCTTTTAAATTTTCTATTATTATGTACATTTTATTTACCAGTGTTAAGAAATGATCCAAATTGTGTCATATACTCATACAGCACTTACTAATGAATCAAAAATGAATTCTGTGTTCAGAAATCTGGTTTTGAGTATTTGCAAAAGTCACAAAGCATTGTATGTGGATGATGTTTATTAATGTCACTTTGTCCTGTGAGAGGAAATTTATTTCACTCACAAATTAAATTTGGACATTGTACTCTACTAATATGACTTTATCTGAGATTTTGCAATGTTTGAAAATGCATGATGATAGTTTGCCTAATGTGAATTGTCTTTATATCTGTGACATAAAATTAAAAATAAGGTCATCTTAATATTTCCCCTTGATAGACAGATGTTTATATCTATATAAAACACCTGTCTTCAAAAAAAGCTGCTTTCTTCCACCTGCTATCCATCAGCGTACTTTAAACATTACCTGGTAGATGTAAGTGGGTTCATGTTACGTCGTGGTCTTACAAAGACATTAACCACCTTGCACTAAAAATGGGCTCATCGGCCGTCTCCTGCATGGCAGGTCAGACAGGTGCAAGTATTTCCTTTGAATTATGATGTTGTAAAAATGAGACTTGATAATTGAAAAGCTGGTCACTGTGACATACAATTCTGGAAGACTGTTTAACATTTTTGAGACAGCATAATTTGTAAATAAGGGGCATTTATTACTGCAGACAGCCTTAAGGTACACATTCATTTTCCCCTGACAAGTAGTATACAGATGCAAACTCTTAATTCATTAGCCTTGTTCACAAAATGTTATGTTATGTTTAAAAGTAGGATAAATGTAAGCACGTCATAAAGATAAAATGATTAAATTACTACAATTGTTTCCTAACTTAGAAAGTGATTTTAGATAGAAAAAAAAACTTCAGATGTGTAATTTCCTTTTATAACCAAAGATTTTAAATAGTTTAGATGACTTCTAAAGAAACATATGTTGATCACTACTTATTTGGATTAAAGTATATATATGCATTTATAGTTTAATTAAGAAAGGTTCAGACTTGGCTAAGATGAATTAGTACTAACATGAAAGGAATCTAAATACTGTAGTAAGTCCAACTTGTGCTCAATAGTTAGTGCTAGTTCCTTCCTCCTCATTTAGTACCACATTGCCTGACATTACAAAAATTCCTGAATGATTTATGTGTTTTAAAGACTCATTAGTGTCTTTACTTTTCAAATCAGTTTTCATACATTCAATATTTATTTTTTAAGTGACTCAGAAACTAAAAATTTTAAGAAGAAAGAAAATATGCGTAACTACAGAAATATACTATATAGTTGTATTTATACCTATCCATTTATGTTTATTCAATCAAGAAATCAACCAAGTATGTTTTTATAATTAAACTGGGATGACCATTCTCCCAAGTACTGTGGCAACCTCACCAAACTTATACAATAACAATCCCTGCTTTCTAGCTTATATTCAAGAATGGAGAGACATTTGATGAAATCAAAAGTGTAGCATATATGCTATGTTAGATGACAATCAGTACTAAGAGGGAAACGAAATGGCAACAGGAAGGGCTCCTGGTGGAAAGCATGATTTCACATTTAGATGTCCTGGACTTCACTGGTCCAACTGAGGAAGTGCAATTAAGCAAAGATTTGAAAAACGTGAAGATACTCGTGATACATGAAGAGCTGTGCAAAGAGGCTCCAGGAAAAGACGTGCAAAGGCCCTGAAGAAAGAGCATTGCTTAGCATGGCAGAAGAAAGATAGGAAAAGGCTACTGTGGTTAGAATTTGGTGGGAGAGTGATAGTAGAGAATAAGGTGGAGTTGAATGAAGAAAGGACAAGGAGTCTTGTAAGATGGAGATTTGACCTGGTAAATCGGAAAGTAATGGCACTATTTTGAGTTGACTGGCCTGATGTGTCTTCTATTTTACAGGAGTCTTCTGTCTGCTGTGTAAGTGGACAGGGAAGGTGCGGTGGGGGGGGGGGGGGAGCTGGTGCAGAAAGACCCGCAACAAGGTCATTTCAATTTGTCAAGGGAAGAATGATGGCAACGTTGACTTGAGTAATAATGGTTGGATGGTTAGAAGGGGCTGAATTCTGTACATACATGGGAAGTATTTTATTGCCAGGAAGTTTTGCTGAGAGACTGTGGGGAGTGTGGGGAGTAAATGAGTCCACAATAACTGTAATATATCTGGTCAAAGCAGCTCAAGAGTTGTGACCATTTAATGATAAGAGAAAGGATTTAAGGGGAATAGGTATGAGGGATAAGTTCATGAGTGCAGTGTAGAGATCAAAGTGTATATAGAGATATATCTATGCCTGTCTTTATACCTAACTGTACCTCTGCTTTTATATCTATGTATATCTCTAATTTTTTCTCTGCTATTGACATCTGTATGTCTAACTCTTATCACAAGGTCTGGAACTAATGGACAGCCTATAATTGTTAAACATATGTTGAAAGTATATAATTTGGTTGATATTGCAATTAAAGTATGGCAACAGCAACTTCAATGTAAAATTACATATGGGGTGTTTTCCTGTATTCTTTCAGAAATAAAATTTGAATAGCTATTAAATGTATTCATGGAAATTTTCTGTGTCTTTATCAAGGTATTATATTGAGAGCATTTTATTGCTATGCACTGAGCAGGAATATTTGAGTCCATGTTATGTTTCTGACTAATTGTGTACACTGAATTACTTAATCTTTCTGAGATAATTTCCCCATTTCCAAAAGGAGGGTAGTGATATTGCCATGTTTTTCTAAGATTAGATTTCATATACAGTAAATGTCTGACACAGAGCAGACTACCCATAGATTATAATTTAAATGTGTATCATTTGATGAATGTTAGAATTGTATTAATTCAACAAAAGTTGTGGGATCACTGGGCCAGTACTAGGTGTTTATCTGGAGAAAAAGATAAAAACCTGATAATAAAATATATATTGAATTAATATAATACTCCTTTAATTAGTGCAAAAATCTTTACTCAAAGTGGTGCAAACAAATCATAAGCTATTATAGTTCAAGTCTCAAACTCCAATTATATAAAATGAAAACCTACCTCAAAATTTTTCCTGTTTGTGAGGAGTGTGAATTATAAATGAACCTAACTTGTATTGAAACTGGATGTCAGTGAAGTGGCAATTGAATAGAATAGAATATGTCTAGTCTACCTCAGAAATTAAAGATGAAAATAGTTTATGTTTAAATTATTCTGTATATGGTATTAGTAAATCACTAACAGTATTTATTTGCACTTGTTGGTCAAAAGTTGTTCAATTTTTTATTGCAGCAAATGTTACAAAATAAAATTTAAATGTGGCCTTGCAAACAATTTCTGCAGGTAGATTTTTAACTAAATAATTTCTTATAATAATTTTAACTAAATTATTATTTAGTTTTGTGATAACCTATCTAGGCAGCTACCTCTAATGGAAGGATATCAAGATGAAAAGATCAATGTTTTTAATACATTAAATTATAAGCAACAGAAAGCCTGGACTAAAAGGTTACTAATTATAGCTATATATATTTTTTCTGGCTAATGTACTTCACCATTTGTGAATGATATAACTTTATTGAAATAATTCAGATACTTGAACTTAATTAAAAATATATTTAAAAACCTATACTTCATACTCATAAAACTTCACCCTAAAGGACAATATATCTCAGTTCCTAACATGTCCAGATTCAACAAAAACAAATCATGACAAAATGTAAGGAAAACAACCTGAAGACATGAAACCATCATCAAAAACAAAAATCAGCTATGACAAAGATGTTGGAATTATTAGATATAGTATTTAAAATATCAATGATTAATGTGTTCAAGGCTCTAAATGAAAAGGTAGACAACATGGAAGCACAGATGGGCAATGCAAGCAGAGAGATAAAAACTAGGAATTAAAAGAAATCCTAGAAATTAAAAAGAGCAAGAAAAACAATGGGGTTCCTGGCTGGCTCAGTCAGTGGACCATGCAACTCTTGATCTCAGGATCATGAGTTTGAGCCCCATATAGGGTGTAGAGATTACTTAAATAAATCTCTAAAGAAAAAAAAGAGAGAGAGGGGCGCCTGGGTGGCTCAGTGGGTTAAGCCTTTGCCTTTGACTCAGGTCATGATCTCAGTGTTCTGGGATCCAGCCCCACATGGGGCTCTCTGCTCAGCGGGAGCCTGCTTCCTCCCCCCACTCTCTCTCTCTGCCTGCCTCTCTGCCTACATATGATCTCTGTCTGTCAAGTGAATAAATAAAATCTTTAAAAAAAAAAAAAAGAGTGAGTAAAGAAAATGAAGAAGGCCTTCCATGAGCTCATCACTAAACTTAACATGGCTACGAATCATTGATCTTAGAGAAACTTTTAGTTGTAATTTTAAATATTTCATCCCCATTGCCTTATGGTCTTTTAATACCAAATATAAAGTAGAGTATTATAATAAGCTTCTTCATAATAAAGCATATTGTGATTTACAACAATTAATATATGTTTGATGCGTTACGTGGTTAGATTCTTCCATTTGTAACTCTTTCTCTGCACATAATGCTCTACAGGCATTTTGGATTCGTGTATTATACTATGGCAAAGGTGGAGAAAAACTCATTATTATTTTAATATAAAAGATTACTAAAGTCTTCAAAAACTGTATTGAGAACTAGGCAGTGATGAAGAAACACTTACAGCCAGACCTTTTGCCTGCTAAATCTTATAACAGATGTTTTATTAATCCCCATTGATCTTCCATGTAGAAGTCAAACAAATTATAGAAGAAAAACAAAACAAAAAGGAAGGTATTAACATATACACACAGGTTTATGATAATATTGTTGAAAATTAGTTTCTATTATGTATTTTGTGTTTACTATTTAATAGCAAAAGAACAATGCATGAAAAACAGCTAAACAGCTAACGCTATGACTGGCCTCAGGTATTATATTTGAGTGAGATTACAAAGTAAGAATATTTAAAGATAATGAAGGTTATATCAGCAATACTCACAGGGATTTATAAATATGTCAGTCATTGAATTGGGTAATTTTAATAATACTGCATTGCCTTTCAGTCTTTATAGGTAATAATTCAGCAAATTAGAGAGTGAAAAGCTACAGAAAGTCACGCTCTGGAACACAGCATAAGAATAACAAAGACGGGCTCTTGAAATGCAAATCTCTTACATAATGGAGACTGTATCTTTAGATTCAATGTTTAATTAAAATTTTTGAAATTCTGGGAAATATGCAGAATATGAGATATATAAGCATTTGGAGATCATGCAGACAAATTACCAATTTCAGAAAATATATTATGTGAATAACAAAGAAAAGAAAATACAAAGCCAAATCACATCAAAATTCTTTGAGGGTTTGTATGATCTTGGAGATGAAATAATCCTCACAATCTAGGTGGGTGTTGTCCTTTTCCTGAGATTATCTTTAGTTTAATAAAATCTTTAAGCCTCTGAGCTATATCTACCCTAGTGCATTTAATGAGATGTGTTTTGTCTGCTTATTTTCTTTGCTTCTGGAAATAATAAGCACAAACATATGGAAAATGTTGGTAGATGTCATGGTGTATTTGTCAACTTGACTGGGCAACAAGAGTTGGTCAAATATCACTCTGGTGTTTCTTTCCGGGTGTTCTTTGATAAGTTAACATGTAAACCAATAGACTGACTAAAGCCAAAGGCCCTCCTAAAGGGCCTCTACCAATCAAAGTCCTGAATGAAACCAAAAGGCTAAACCTCCCCTGTAATAGAAAGTAATTTCTCCTGCTTAACAACAACTTTCCAGCTGGAATACTGGGTTTCTTGCCTTCAGACTTGGACTGCAACATTGGCTGTTCCTGAATCTTGAGCCTCAGGGCCCCTGGACTGTAGCTGTAACATCAGCTCTTCTGTTCTCAGGCCCTTAAACTCTTTCTGGAACTACACCGTTAGCTCTCCTGGGTCTTCAGCTAACCTTGTACAGACCTTGGGGCATTTTAGTCTCCATAATCATGAAAGCCAATTTCTTGTAACAGATTATAAGCGGTATTGGTTCTGTGTATTTGGAGAACTCAAATACAGAGATTCATAAATCAGCTTTGTTTCAAATAGCTTTTAATATATGTTGGTCTCTGGCTGCTCACATTTTATGTTAATAGTTCAAGGTATATTTTTAATTTAATTTTTTTTAAAGATTTTTTTTCAGTTATTTGACAAAGAGAGATCACAAGTAGGCAGAAAGGCAGGCGGGGGGGGGGGGGGGATGCAGGCTCCCTGCTGAGCAGAAAGCCTGATGCAGGGCTCAATCCTAGGACCCTGAGATCATGACCTGAGCAGAAGACAGAGGCTTAACCCAATGAGCCACCCAGGTACCCCTATATTTTTTATTTTAATTCACGTTTTCTCAAACTAGTGTATTATACTTGGATTTTAAAATTCATTAAGTAATGCTTTTGATGTTTCTCATAAACTTACTTTAAATGCTCCTATTAAAGAACTATTCTAAAAATATTCATACATTTCAAAGCCTGAACCTTGTCTGAAGACTTCACTCTCCAGTAATCAGTTATTTATTGATCATTTATATTGAACAGATGTTACATTTAATTAGCCATATCATCTATTAACAAACTGTATTTTTCCCTTTTGATGGTTATATTATGGATTTAAAAAAGAATTTAATGGCTTTTTTTAGATATTTTAATTCTATTGTTCCCTATTGTGGACACGTATGTAACACTTCAAGTTTATGTTTTAGAATCCACCATTGTCAAGTTTGTATTTGATTAATATTCTTTTCTAAGGAAATATTACTTGGTATTTATCATTATCTTCTCCTAATTCTTAATAATTCCCCAAAAGCAGCAAAAGCAGTACTATTATCATTACCAACACTAACACCAATAATAAACTTTTAGCTAAGCATATACACATAAATGTTTATTATATATGTATATATATGTGTGTGTGTGTGTGCATAATGTATCATAGGCAATATACATCCATTTGTGTGAGAATTGTGTACATACATAAATAAATACATGTATGCATGTGAGTATATGTATTTTCTGAGATATATAAACATTTGGATACATCCATATGTTTCATATTTATAAATAGCTCATATATTTATATCAGATCACCTTGTTTGCCCCCTAAGAGGCAACTGACAATATTTGGGTATATTTTTTATTGTCAAGATCGAGAGGGTACACCTCTTATCTAGTAGGTAGAGGCTAGAAATGTTGCTAAACATCCCATAATGCACAGACAGTCCTCCCTCCACAAAAAAATCATGAGGTTTAAACTGTCAGTAATGCCAAGGTTGAAAAACTGCTCCAAGATGATTTTAAGCATCCCCAAATCCTGGTGAAGCAATATTGTAAATAGACATATACATTAAAAAAGAGAATGTCAGGCAAACAACAGGCAAAAACTATTGTTCATTTTTTTTTGTTTGAAATCACTAGTTTTTTTCAGCTTTAACTCTGCTTCTAGAATCTATTTTTTTCCTCATACACATATTTTATGTTTTTCTTACAAACATTTTTAGGACTGGAATCCAATTTCCTATATGCCCTGAAGCATGCAGATATTACTCTGTGGTGCAATAACCCAATTCTCCCGTAAAAATTCAAAATTTTCAAACTAATGCCCAGAATTAGGGTGGCATACTGAATCACTTATTGTCATTCTCTATGTCCTTCTTGCCTTGGAATTAAATCTGCATGCTCTTCTCCTTGCAACTTTACAGTCCTTCTCACCAGAGGTGAATTGTATAGTTTTGTTCTATTGATAAAGACATTGTCAGTGTGGTTTGTTTGGTCAACAGACTATGGGAAGAAGTGACACATGACCATTTTCAGGCAAGCCCTCAAGAGGTATCATGGGTTTCCACTCCTAGTTGTGCTCATGCCATTAGAAGAACGTAACATTATAATTAACTGCTGGCCCAAGAAGGATGAAGGACATGTGCAGCAGACCTGAACTCAGAGCCCAGAACCAAGAGCTCAAATCCTGAAATCTAGCCTACCCAAGCCAAGAAACCCACAGCCGATGATTAAAGATAAAATTCTAAAATATTGCTTTTAGATACCGAGCATGGAAGTGGTTTGTTTCACGGAAGTCATGGTTGAATAATAGAGAGTTGTTAAGAGTGGAGTATTTCTGGGGCTCCTGGGTGGCTCAGTGGATTAAGGAGTGGAGTATTTCTTCCTTATGTAAACTTAGAATATGAAGGATTAGCTTTGGAACAGGTGGCATGTGTCAAAGGAAACTCATGTAAGAGAGTATAAAATGGTAGTTCGTATTAAAGCAGCAAACCAGTTAAGAAGATGTCACTTCAGGAAACTTGGAAGACAAAAACAGTGCCTAAGAATTATTCCAACAAGCCAACCACATCCTTTTGTGGGAACCAGGAACACCTTACCCTCTTGCTACAACTCCTTCTTATCTGCTGTGTTCCTGAGTTCAATAGTATGTGGTCCTTCATGGTGATCAGTGTCCTGCTGCCCTAGGCTATGAGTATACATGACTAATAACCTACTACCACTCTCATCTGTCCAGTGTCAGATGCCAGGATTTAGGACATCTCATACTACCTGGTACAGAAGGGAATCCCTTCCTCACCGATGGGGGGCAGTAAGGAGAGTGACCTGACGCCACAGAAGCTGTGCAGGATGATTAGGTGGATTCTTGTGCCAATCAGGTTTATCTGTCTCCTGTTCCTGGAGTCGTGCTTCCTATGGGTTGGAACTAGGGACTTCTTTGCTCACAAACTTTGTTCTCATCCTGCAGCTCCTACTCTAGCTAAGTTAATCACTATCCCTTTCCTCTCACTGCCAAGGACAAAAACAGGCTGAGTGTTGTCTGCTAGAATTCAGTAAGCATTCCTGTCTTTCTGGTCTTACTCTCACTTTCTCCAAGTTCTTGGCCAAATCCTGCAGAATAATTCTTCAATCGCAATATCATAGTTTGAGTCTCTTTTCCCCACTCTTGATAAATATTCTGTACTACCTTTAAGACATCAAACACAACTGCTCAGCTGCAGACTATGTAGAGACACTTAAGATGACATGGACAGACAGAATGATGGAGAGGACCCAAGTTTCCAGCTGTCTTTCCTAAGATGCCAGGCTTGTGAGTACACGCATCTTTGACCCTCTAGCACAGTTTAGCTGCCAGCTAAATACTGTGGGATGATCCCAGTCAACACCCTATAGAGCTGAAAAATATGAAAAATCACCATATTTTTCAGCTCTATAGGGTGTTGACTGATTTTATTTTTCTCATTAAACCATGAGATATAATAAAAATGGTTATATGTGAAGCTGGTAACTTTTAAGCTACTTTGTTTCAAAGCTACATAAAATAAGTAGACAAAGTAAGGCATTACATAAAATTTGGAAATCAAAATGATGCAATGAGTGATGGACATATGTATTTCCAAGAATAAGAGTATATTTATGGGATAAGAAAAAGTAGATCCATGATTGAAATATTCCTGCTTAAGAGCCCCAAATATTCCTATTTGGTAAAACATATCATCTGATGTTCCAGGATGTTAGCATGTGTTTTTTACAGCAATTTAGTCATTGTGTAGTAGAAATAAGAATGGATCATTCAATTCAATAATTCATCATGTGCCTGCTCTGATCCAGAATGGAATAAGAAAGACTAGGAAATGTGGACCATATAAATGAGCTTGCCGTCTTATTCTTCCATTTTGTTGTTTTATTTATTTTTGTCTATGTGGGTTATAGGAAAGGAGTATCTGTAGTGAGTTAAGTGACCGTCTTCAGGTCACACAGTAATGGATGGTTCTGTATCATCTCAGAGCTTCTGCCCCAGAGGCACCGCTATGGATGATTTTGCTGCTTTAGTAAAATTGCCTCAGGAATTGATACATCATTTAGCACAAAATTGGTGATGGAAGTGGCAGAGGCCTGTGTGAAATCAGATAAGGGAGCCTGGGAAAATGGGAGGAAAGAGGCTGCCAAAATATATGAAGAGAATGAAACAGCTTGTCAATTCCCAGAACTACTAGCGATGGTGAAGGGTCAGGAAGATTCTGAATTAAATGATCAGACCATGAGGAAGAGGACTTGACATGACCACATGACCAGTAGTCAAAAATAAAGCAGATGTTTGTTCCCTGGATTTCTCCCAGCAGCAATGGGAAACTTCTGTCCGGAGATATGCTAACATTATCCGAGACATCCAAGTCTCAGAAGTTGTGTGCTTGCCTCAGATGTCTTGATATTTAAGAGAGGCTGCTGTCAGGCCCTTCAATAGTTGCTACAATCACACAGCACAAAATCTGAGATGTCTACAGAGCATGAAATCAAAGAAAGAGATAACCAATCTAGCATCATTCCTGGAAAATCCAAATGTTTCCAAAAGCATTAATTATTGCAGAGGTTACCACATTCATTTTTAAAAATGGTTAATTCATTTTCATGATATTTGTGATAAGAGAATGCTTTTCAGTAACAAATATAATAATCAGAGATACTGTTCTACAGTTTTGTACTTACATGCAATCAGTTCATGTGGGGACACACGATAATGTTCACGCTGAGATTTGCTCTTCTAACCATTTTTAAATTATGATTGTTTTTCCCTCCTCAAAAGACTACATTCAATAAGTTAAAAAAATATGTCCTGATGAGTAGGCATATTCATTCATATGGTCTAGAGTATGGAAATACTTGAGCGACATTTTCTCTTCTTTACTTAATGTATTTTAACTAGTTTGGTGTTTTTGTTTAGTTGCTTGGTTTGGTTTGTTTTCATTGTTTCTTTGTCCTTTTGGTCTTTCTCAGTAAACAGCAAATATGTTCATTTACTAAATATAGCATTATTAATCATATTTTAAAATACGTTTTAGGAATCTGAAATCATATATTAGCGTTACTCCTTGGGCTGATTGTAACCAAGAGATCTGAGAAAAGTCTTCTTTTTAAAAAAGATTTTATTTATGTATTTGAAAGAGAGAGAGTGAATGTGAGAGAGAGAGAGAGAGAGAGAGAGAGAGAGCACAAGCAGGAGATGAGCACAGAGGGAGAAGCAGGCTCACCACTAAGCAGGGAGCTCAATGAGGGACTATACTCCAGGACCCTAGAAACATGACTCGAGCTGACGGCAGACACCTAACCAACTGAGCAACGCAGTTGCCCCAAGAAAGTCTTATTAACTCAAAACATACCACACATTTTTAGTGAAAGTTTGTAGGCTTCAAGTTTGAACTTCTCAGCCCCATCAATGACTATGAAGATAGCTTAACTGCAATTCTTTCCCGAATGAATACTAGTTTACCAAATAGCATTCTTACAAAATTAAGCCAAATTTCTTAATTTTATCTTATTATTTTGGTTGTTTGTTATTCATCAAGCATTTATTTTGTACCTATAAAGGTACAAGGGATACAAAAATGAGTCATGAAGAATCTATACCCTACGGAGTTTGCAGTTGGGGAATCAGGTGCTATGTAATGCAGTACAATGTTACAGTTCATAGAAAAAATACCTGAAAGAGTAAAAGGGAAGCTCAAAGAAAAGAGTGGTCAGTTGTTGCCAAGAGGCAGAGGAAGTATCAAAGGAGTCAGAGAAAGGATAAATGATGAGGAATACATATCTCTTTAAAGGGGATGGGTTGGTAGGAACAGAGTGCAAATGCTGTCCTTCCACATGAAGACAGTGGAGTGAGGCAAGATACAAAGAAACGTTAAATTGCCGCCATCACATAGCTTTTCACTACAACTGAGGCACAAAGTTCAAATGTTCAAACTTTTTAGGTGGTGGAAAGACCCCAGATGGCACCTAACACACTTGGACATCCCAGTGAAAACAATGAAGACCTACTAAAAAGTTGTAAGGAGAGAAATTACTTGAGAATGTGTGCTTGGGGAAGACTGGGGGGACCTGGGAGTGAAGGCATTCAGGGAGTTAGGATATTATGTATTGTTGAATAGATGTTTGATTTCCATGATCTAAGATACTACTTTTTAGCGGCTTTCTAAATTATATAAACAAAACCTCACAACATATTTAGCTGAAAACATAATTACTAAAAAATTTCATCAGGAAATTTCAAAGTGAATTGATGATATTAAGAATAATAAGATGGGACCAGGGAGGGAGACAAACCATAAGAGACTCTTAATCTCAGGGAACAAATTGAGGGTTGCTGGAGGGGAGGTGGGAAAGGGATGGGGTGGCTGGGTAATGGACATCGGGGGGGATGTTGGGTATGGTGAGTGCTGTGAATTGTGTAAGACTTATGATACACAGACCTGTACCCCTGAAACAAATAATACATGATATGTTAATAAAAAAATAAGAAAGATAATTATGTATTGAGTTTTATCAAATTTTGAATAAACTTTGCCCACTTGAAAATAAAAGAATAGTACAATTTTGAAAAGTATTTCCATCAGAATCTCTTCGCCACCACAACCACCAGATTTTAAAACTCTTGATTAATTCATTTATCTCTCTATATTTAGCATTCAACATAATTTCTGCAGTTAATTCAGCTAAATGTGTTCCTGGATGAATGGCCTAGCTCTCCTGTTGCCCATGAAAAATCATAGTTCCCAACAAGGAATCTAAACTGTGGTAGATTAATTATATTAACTAGAACCTTGAGAAAAATACACACTGTATAATAAGGTGTGCTATTAAACTTTTTAAAAATACAGTTTTACTACACTACGCTAATATATGTTAATCCCCACCTTGGTAAAGATCACACACAAGCTGCAGTGTGCATTTTTTAAGACAAGTTGTTGATATAAATAATCATATCATATATTATTTAATATAATGTATACTTCTAGACCTTAAAAAATCATTTGCATTGATTTATGTGATGTGATCTTTTAAAAAGATTATATATATATATATATATATATTTTTTTTTTTAAGATAGTTTTAATCTGTCACTGAGAACAAAGAAACAGCTTGAAAGAGAAGACTTGAGTACCCACTGGAATTGGAATCTGCCTTATATTCATATGTGGAAAAATGTTCTTTGACTTTAGTATCATTTCAGTAACCTAAGATTAAATTGTTATATAGTTACCTATCAAGTATCTTGTCTACTAATAATTCTTTATTTCTATGTTTTACAGAGATTTCAATTACTTGTAAAATAGAATTTATAGTTTCTAAACATTTATGATTGAAAAAAATTCTCATTTTCATAGTTAGAAGCACTAAAAGCTACTTCTATTAAGAATAACATTTTCCAGGGTCCCTGGGTGGCTCACTCAGTTAAGCTTCCAGCACTTGATTTTGGTTCATGTTAGGATCTCAGGGTTGTGAGGTTGGGTGCCCTGCTGGGCATGGAGCCCGCCTCAGACTCTGTCTCCTTTTCCCTCTGCCCCTCTTTCCACTCACGCACATGTGTACCCTCTCTTGTAGTTTCTCCTTACCAAAACAAACAAACAAGCAAATAAATAAATAAATAACTTAAAACATTTTTTAAAAAAGAATATATTTCCTTTTATCATTCAGTTAAAAAAAAAAAAGACCATCAATATATATGTACAAATTTTAAACCACTAAATAATATTAGAAAATACTGGCTCAAAAAATACCAGGCATCTTTTTTTTCTTTCTCTCTCTTCATGATTTCTCTCTTCCCATAGGCAATTAAATTAATCTATTTTAGCCTATTACATTAGTATTTTTTCCCCATTAGCCTCAAATATATTTTTGTTTTGTTTTGTTTTGTTTTTAGTATTAGATGTATTATATTGACTTCATTTGGTTAAAAATGTTAAAGATACTAGTAAACTTATAACATTTTCATTCATATTTTTACAACTATTATTGCTTTCAAATTTAAAATAGTAAAATTCTATATTATGTATAATTAAAATTGCCAGTATATGTAACCAAAAATATGTTTTTAATCATGAATACAAGGGAAATATTATTTTTGACTAAAAATTATTAAAAAATTTTCTGCAGGGATAATTTTTAATTAAAATAGAGAAAGAACATTTTGAACCAAATTGAATCTACTTTCTCAAAATGGTGGCATCAATGAAATATTTCTTTTAATGCATATAAATAATTTGTGAGTATCAGGTCCTGAATGTGTGTCTTTGGGCCTCTCTGCATTTAGGGAATATGTTTTTAGGACATGGATATAAACTGCTATTTGGGGTGATGGTCACATAGTTCAAATTATTCAAAATAATAAAATATTTTTCAGATACTACTAAATTATGAAAAACATTGACATTTTCATTACAGAACAATAAGAATGACTATATTTGAAGATAAAATTATTTACTAGAGACTAGTGGAAATATGTGAGCTTTGTAGTCATGAAAATATTTTAAAAAATAAATTAAGAGAATGTGCTGATGTTATCGTTTTGCTAAACTTCTTGCTCTTATGCAGCTGGGAGGGGCTATGAATCAGGCAAATTCTCTCAGGCAGTATCCCATCATTCCTCAAATGTTGATCTACCTTGGAAAAGGACTTGAACCCAACTTAACCAAAAAGCAAGCTTTGAAATATTGTTATCAAATTGTTCTCATCCTGAAATAAAATGTTCACATTTGGTGATCTTGGATGAATAATATATTATTCATCACCTTTTATGAACATTCCATTTTTCATTTCCGTGCAGAGGGTTCTAAAATCACTGGGGAAATACATGTCTCTAAATATACTGAAATATGATTTTGTCCTTCCTTATTTAGAAGTTTATTAATGTAAGTGGCTACTGGAAGCAAAGCCAGTAACTGGTGTTAATCCTCCCTCTTGGCTACATGCAATGTATTTTTTCCTAAAATGTGACATATCCATGTCTGAACATATATAAACATCCTGCATCCACCGTGCCCTGGCCACCAATGTCCATACAAAGTGTATTATCCTCCTGTCTTCTCAAGCTTTCTTTCTCTTCTGCTTTCTTTAGCAAACCCCTTTTTATTTTACCCCCAAGAGATGCCCTGACAAGTGAGAGTGAGTTTCAGTGCAAATAGATTCAGAAATGGCCAAAACAACCTCACCCTTTGGGATTTGTTTTGGTGCTATTATGTTCTTGGCCATTTTTAGATATTTTAGATCAGGAACTTCCACAATTGTTTTGTAGATGTTATACAACATGGACTAGTAGACTGCCATTAATTTCCCTTGACACAGCTGTCCTACCAAAGCTGCCACATCTTTGCAGCACAGGGTTGAAATCAAGCAAATGTTTACATCATTGCTTATTGATGTGAAATTTTCAGCAGTGAAACAAAGCTGTAGCATTTTCTGATTTTACAAAATAATGGCGTATCTTCTGCCTGACATTTCAAGGTTAATTCACGAGTGTCTTAGAAAAAGCATTCCATCTTATTTCATGGTTCCCAGCTATAAACCTTAATCTCAAAGAAATCTCAGATTGGAAGCTAAAGTTTCTTATCCTCATATACATATATTACAAAATATTATCTGTAAAGATAGCAATACAAAACCTAGCATATAATAAAATTTCTTCTTTATTACCTTAGAAGAAAAATGAGTCAAGTATTTTCTTCTTCTTTGAATTTTATTAAAATGTATGTTGTATTAATTTCTGGTTCATTGGACATCCTGGTCAACTGTTAGCCTTCTCCTGGCCTCTCTCTATTCCTAGTAAACATGCTCAGATATTCCATGTCTGCAACAACAACTTAGCTGGAATCGGAAATTAATTGGTACTTTCCAGGTTTCGACACTATACTGTAAAGTGACTCCCTCCGCACCCACCTCTCAAATTTCTTTTCCCTGGTACTTTCGGAAGGAAGTCAGTATGTACACCCACACCAAAGAAGGGGGGAGCTGTATTCCACCTCATTGAGGGCGGAATATCTACATAATGCGGAATTATTCCTCACTTTTTACTTAATTAATAATTTATTTCTATCAGTATGGACTCATGAATGTTTATTTTATACATATATTATATAATGATTCAATACGACTTTCGGTATTTTGCTCCTCAGAATGTTTAAGCTTTGGCTGGTGACATTCTTTCAGGTGGCTCTTATGTCCCTTTGAAATACCTCCATTAATGTGAGTTTTTGGTTTTTGTTTGATTATTTTTAATCACTTCCTTCTTTGTTGGTATTATGAGATGTTTATTTTGTGTATTTCCTTTCTAGTTTTAGAATCAACCGTTTCTCTGAGGAGTTCTCTTTCCATTTATTGGAGAACATTGTTAGAAAATAAGATCAGGGCACAAAGTATTATGTATTTTTTTTTCATAGTAGTTTTCATGGATTATGGATATTTATACAATTAATTATTTAACTTACTTATTAAATTTCTCTTTAATCCACTAGGGATTATGCTTTATATTATTCATGGCCCCTAGTAGAATCCAAAGCATAGAGTTTAATAAGTGTTTATCTTAAAATCATATATTAATTTAACTTACCATTATGCAGTTATGCATTAGTTTGGACTAATTTAGTGGTATATGGAATCAAAGATAGATGTATATATATCATATATTTAATTGAATATAATGTAAAGCAATCTGTAATACTATAATGTGTAAACTCCTGAATTTCTAGAAATCATGCTATGCCATCTGGATTCCTATTTTTAAATACGTCTTTTATATTGTGACTGAAATTAGAGAAAGAGTCTAGAAATATATATCTATTTAAATATATATTTCAAATTCAGTATAATTTGATTATTATAGATGATCAGCACTCTTCAGCTGCCCATTAATTACTAGAAAATATACACTGTTTTGAAGGGTCTAAATACCATCTTCATGAAACCATCTGAAATAATTAATAATTACATCTAGTTAGAGTTTCCACAGCTTAAACATGTATTTTACAATCTTGTATAATGGCAAACTATCAAAAAATGTATCTCAGGCTGAGATTAACTCTGAAAACTGGATGAGGAGGGTAAAACTCTCTCTAATAAAGTGACATATATTCAAAACACAGTATCCAAGAATAAAATGAGTAAGATAAAATAATCTTACATTCATATCAAGAAAAGTGCAATAGAATTGATTTACAAAACTGTAGGTTTTCCTTCTCATTCCTGTTTTGGGTTTTCCAGACTCCAAACACCTTTTCACTGGCTTTGAGATTTTGAATCCCTCGAATGAAATGTTACATGGTCAGGTCAGGTGGCACCCAAGGCAAGACAGACGAAAGACAACTCTAATTATTGACATCCTAAGTTGCATCCCGTTACAAAGAGAGCTGACGGGAATGATAAGAAAGAAAAGAGGAGCAAAAGAGGGGGCAGGGAAAGGAGATGTCAACTTCAAGAAAACATTATTTACAACTTTTCACTAGTCTCAGATCGAGCTCTAAAGCATGTATTTCATATGCTCAGCTCATTGCTGTGGATTAAATGTCATATAACTCATTGTATAAAATTTCCTTCTTCAAAAAATAAAATTTATTATATGTTATGGAACAATAGACTTTCAGAATTGAAAATATATTCCCCCCCTTGATTCCCCCCCTTGACTAACACAAAATACATTTTAATTGAGATACAAACCTGATATTTATGGCTCTTGGCCATTCATAAATGTAAATATTTTCTAATATGTAATTTTTTTGTTTTAATAGGTTTCCTATCTAGCATGCTGATTTTATGTCCAGAAATTAATTCATTTATGATAACTCAATTGTTACTGATACCATCTTGGATTTTTAACTGCTTTTACTTCATTTCAATTATCTTTGGTCTTTTCAATTACAGTTATAAACAGATTAATATTACATGCTGTATTAGTGAGGTTAGTAATATAATTAAGAGTATTGTTTTATTTTTATGAATAGTTATTAATAAAAACTGTAACTCACTATTTTCTAAAGATTTCTCAACTCCTATTATTTGTTCTGATTTCTTATTTTATTTCAAGCAAGAACTGTGTTACACTATAACACAATGATACTAATTTGTTTAATACAATTGTACCTGTTCTTTCATGTTATTTACTATTTTGGGATTAGAGTAAAAATATTTAATGAAAAAACATATATTTGGGTCATTTAGTAAGTTTTATTGTTTTTTAAAGTAACAGATTAGATTTATTTATTTGGGAATTAAAACAAGCTAGGGGAAGAGAGGAAAAAATGAAACAAGATGAAATCAGAGAGAGAGAGAGAGACAAGCCATAAGAGACTCTTAATCTCAGGAAACATTGCTGGAGCAGAGGTGGCTCTGGGTGATGGCCTTTGGTGATTGTATGTGTTGTGGTGAACACTGTGTATTGTGTAAGAATGATGAATCACAGACCTGTACCCCTGAAACAAATAATGCATTATAGGTTAAAAACAAAAATAAATAAAAATTAAAATAAATTTTAAAAATAAAATTAAAAAATTAAGAAAAAATCAAGAGTTAGCTAGCTAGCTAGTCAGATACAAATATTTAGAAATAATGAAACAATGTTTTTCATTTTCAGCTTGTGGTATCAGAATATTAGATGCTCATTTAGCCAATGAACAAATTAATTTAAAATATTATTTTTAAATTCTAAAGAATATAATCATAGAACAGATAGGAAAGCTTCAAAGTATGTATAAAAATCTTTTGAAACACAATTGGCATAAATTAAGCATGGGCAAGCATTTTCTGGAAAGGGTCAGATAATAAATATTTTTGGCTCTGCAGGACAAAAGGTATCTGCCACAACTAGTCACCATTTCTAGTACAAAAGCAACCACAAACAATACATAAATGAATGACAAAATGATGAGGACTGGATCTGTTCAATGCTGCAAGCTTTAGTTTTCTGACTTCTAGTATAAATAATATTTTATTAAAGATAAACTTAGGGGCGCCTGGGTGGCTCAGTGGGTTAAGCCTCTGCCTTCAGCTCAGGTCATGATCTCAGGTCCTAGAATCAAGCCCCACAGAGGCTTAACCCACTGAGCCACCCAGGCGCCCTGACAGTAAAAAATTTGACTGTGACTCTGATTGCAATGGGAAATTGTAGTAGACAAATTTGAAGATGATCCCCAATTATCCCTGCTTCCCAATATCCTTGAGTATGGGCAGAGATTATTTGGTTTATGATTTGCTCCTAAATCACAGAATACAGCATAGGATGACTGTCATTAGGATTGTGTTACATGAAATTGCAGCATTTGTCTGTCCAGGAGTCTTTCCGCCTTGTTGACTTGGATAAAAGAAGTGATCATGGTGGGGAGGCCCAGATGGCAAGGAACTAGGGGTGATCTCCAGCCAACAGACAGTTAGGAACTATGGGAGGCATCTGGTTGACAGCTAACCAGAGACTGTGATCTTAGCCATACAGCTCTCAAGGAACTTAATGCTGCCAAGAAACACATGAAATTGACAGCAGGCACTTCCCCAATGGATCCTTGAGGTGGAAACCACAGCCATGACCAACTCCATTATTATAGCCTCATGAAATCCTGAAATAAAGGACCCACTTAAGCAGCGCCTAGACTGCTGGTCCACACAAACAATAAAAGTGAGATAAGAAATACGTGTAGTTTATAGACACCACATTTATGAAGATTTGTTACCCAGCAATAAACAACTAATACAACTGTGTTGAAGGTTTTGGAAGACAATTGTTCATTTATGTAGGGTAATGTAGTGAGTGAATCACTGACTGTTATTGGACTATATGCTCTATGGTAGAGGGAGTTATAAAGAGATCAGTTAAGACACTGATACAATAATTCAGGAGTGGATTATAATAACAGCTCATACAAGAGTGATAGTCACAGATATGTCCAGAAGTGGCTATATTCTAGATGTATTACAGGGGGACGGGCAGGATTTAGGGATATATTAAATTATAGGTGTACAAGAAAGTGAGAAGTCAAAGCTTTGAAACTAGGTAACTAGAAAGATGGCAGTTTTCATTGACAGAAATGGAGAAACCACAGAGACAACACACTTGAAGAACAAGAGAGTTGATTAGGACTTTGGTTTGGGATGTATTAAATTCCAGGTGTTTGTAGCCAACCAGTGGAGATGCCAAGGAGTCAAATGAATATACATGCCTAGAATTGAGAAAATAAATGCAAGTTGGAGATATAAATTGGGATGTTATCAATATGCAGATGTTATTTAAAAACTTAGGACTGGATTAGACATGATCAATGAAGTGAGATAATAAAATGAAAACAACTAAGAACTGAGGCTTGGACTTTTTGAAGCTCATAATCATGAGAAAGAGAAATGTCAGTAAAGGGGGCTAAAGAGGAAGGTCTATGATATAGGTTGAAAACCAGGTATGTATCAACCTGAAAACCAAGTGAAGAAGGATTTATTTCAGTTGGATGGAACAACACCTGTTTCAAATATGTTGGTAATTAAATAAGACCAGAAGATGGAGAATTAACCTTTGGATTTAACCCAGAGGTCATAGGGGTACTTGTGATTATATGGTGAGGGTGAAACTTAATTGGGTTCACATGAATACTGAGCAATGGAGAATTGTATGCTAAGATTATAGATTATTATTATGAGGAAATTTGGTAAAATGAGAGTAGGGAAAAAGGAGTAGTAACTAAAAGAGGAAATCAGAGTCAGGAATGTTTTGTTTTGTTTTAAAAGAAGAGTTAAATAATAGAATGTTTGTATGTTGGAAATGTAAATATGCAAGAAATAGAGAATCTTCAACATGTGATCATATTTCCCAACCCCGGTCTCTGATGCATTTCCAATCTTTTAGAAATGCATCACCAATACAGTTTTTGTCTTCTTCCTATTGGTTGCTTCCTAAACGTGAACCTCACTCTTCCTTGTATGGATAATTGATGAAAACTAACACAATATTTAAGAACATGCTTCCAAAAGTCTATTTGCCACTGGAATTTATGAATCCTAAAAAGTTACTGATTTATGTTTGATTTTAATCATCCACTATCTTGCTTATGACCATCGTATTTCATTTTCTTATGAAGGCTGTTCTTGATTTTTTTTTTATTCTTTGCACAATTTTAATGCAACAACATACTATTTGGAAAATTCCCATCATCTAACACCTTGATGGTGTAAATCAATTTTAAAAAGGTGTTGGCAATGAGCCATCTTACACAGAACATCAATGCAATATTTTCTTACATATTAATTGTGCTGACCAAATGAGGTCATTTGAATTAGTGGATATTGTTCTCTGCTTGTCCTGTAGTGCATGAAGTCTTATTAGATGGAGAATTCTCAGAACTTTTGCCCCAGGGTAAGGAACTTTTATCAAATACATTCTGACACAGTGACTTTCTTGCGGGAAATTTTATTTAGCTTAGATATTATTACATAGTTTTGTTTTTTAATTGTATGTCTGAGTGTGTGTCCACACGTGCATGTAACTGTAATTGAAATAGCATTTAGATCCATTCATTAATGAAAAATCTTACCTTTGAGGAAGACTGGATTCTGAAAAAGAAAATTTAAAATTACATACACTAAAGTTTAAAATTCCATACACTATTTTCAACAATTGTCCAGTCTTTGCTAATCATTGTTCAAAGCTTACTGGTCAGTTGGTGTCAAAATGAATTTCACATTTAAAAAAATTTTTATGGCAATGCCACACTTTTAGTACTCAATTTATACACAAAGGAACCTATAGTATAGAGAAGAAGACAAAGGATTACTAGCAGGATAACACAGAAATAACAGGTGTATACCCACATATACCAAATGCTAAAAGTGCCGCCCATTAACTCCTTCCAGTCAAATTGCAATAAACATGTTTAGCCACACACTGAAGTTTAATTTATGCCTAATGGGTTAGACATTTACTATCAGTAACATAGGTATATCAAAGAGTGTAAGGATGCTTTGATTTTACAATGGACATATTACAAGTAACAGCCTGAGTATTTAAAATGTTCCTAAGACTTTGTTCCACACGGAAATTGAAAGGATCCCCATACTTAAATTCTGAACTCGAAGCAAACTACAACTGCAACAAGAGGAAACACAAAATCACAGCAAAGCAAAACAAAAATTAAAAATGGAAGATGAAAGGTATATCACACACAGAGAAACAAAACTGAATACACAGTATTCACTTGGCAATTCAGAAGAACAGATATCGGGGGGGAAAGGCTAAGGGTCCAAAATACTTTTATGGAAAACAAAAACCACTGAATTTTGAGGTCCTCAACATCCATTACCCTACTGAGGACACTTTGGGTTTGTTTTTGTTTTTGTTTTTAACTAAGGTTTCCCCGAAACATTTAAAAAATTATAGCAATTTCTTTCTGCCTAGGACATACCTGTTATTGAGTGTTTCTGCCATCACATAAGGGAGGAGCTCTTGTTTCTTAGCTACTATTCTGCATTGGTTCATTTTTGTGTATGTTTGGACATATTGGTTTTTACAGAGTTTTCACAAACAGATCTACTTATTGTCAGATCACGTGAGTAAATAAGAGGCCATGAATTTTACACAGAGGCAGAGAAACAATTGTTTGGACACAACATTTAATGCCAGAAGATTGATGATTTCCCTATAACCTTCACGTGCTCTATGAAAGAGTGATTGAAATGCCCTTGAAAGAGTGTTTTGCCCACCGTTGTTTACTGCAGGTCTGTCATAATATCAAATAAATCATATGTTCTTAGTAAATATTTTATTTTTTTTTAAAGATTTTATTTATTTATTTGACAGAGAGATAACAAGTAGGCAGAGAGGCAGACAAAGAGGGAGGGGGAAGCAGGCTTCCCGCTGAGCAGAGAGCCCGACGTGGGCCTCTATCCCAGGACCCTGAGACCATGACCCGTGCCAAAGGCAGAGGCTTAACCCATTGAGCCACCCAGGTGCCCCTTGGTAAATATTTTAAATGAATTTAATGAGCTTAAATATTAGCCCTTTCCAAATTGACCTTATCATTTTATTTCAATAACATTCAGAAGCATTTTAAAACAGTTCAAGGGTATTTTAAACACCAGTTACCTTAACAAATGACTCCCCAGATTACATGTCGAGCTTGATATAAAGTCTCAGAAAATAAATTTCTCCTTTATATCTATATGTATTCATCATTACTTCTAGCTCCTTAAAAGCTATTATAATCATAGTTTTATCACCATTTGTTTCACTTAAAATGTATCTTGAGCTCAAAAAATGGGAAGAACAAGGTCTCTTCAATGTGGATTACAAGTCTTTCTGAATGTGAGAAGTTTGAACATTTTTTCAATAATGTATCATTGGAGGTCCACAAGTTTGTATGTAGTAATATATACGTGTGTGTGTGTGTGTGTGTGTGTATAAGGTAACTGTCTTGAATTCCTCATATCAGAGAGATCATATGATAACTGTCTTTCTCTGATTGACTTATTTCCCTTAGCATAATACCCTCTTGTTCCATCCACATCATTGCAAATGGCAAGGTTTTGGGGTTTTTTGATGGCTGCATAGTATTCCATTATAGGCAGGGGCGGGGGCCATGGGGGTAGGGAGGGAAAAATGAAACAAGATGGGATCAGGAGAGAGACAAACCAGAACAGACTCTTAATTTCATGAAACAAACTGAGGGTTGCTGGGAGCGGGATGGATAGGGTGGCTGGGTTATGGACATTGGGGAGGGTATGTGCTGTGGTAAGTGCTGGGAAATGTGTAAGCCTGCTGATTCACAGACCTGTATCCTGTATCCCTGGGGCAAATAATTCATTATATGTTAATAAAAGAAAAAGATAATTGTATTGGAATGCAGATTGTGATAGTTTTATATATCAACTTAAAAGAAAATTTAGAACCACAAAATAAAATATATCATAAGTGAGACATGAGCCATTATAAATAAGCTCCTGACTGACTTTTTAACCTTTTCTGTATTTTTATACAACCCACAAAAGTCACTATGAATGGGATTGGTTCATAAATGGATTGCTCAGTTAAAAATCAGATGTTAATTCACATGAGATTTACAGTATTTGTTGTAGTGAATTTTGAAAGAGCTGTTTAATAATGCATTCAATTTCAAGGAAAGCAGGTAATAAATGTTTCAATTCGCCAGACTTTATTTACCACAGAAAACTACTGAATAAGAGAATCCATGGAATACAGGCTTAAAATTCTCAATTTAACAAGTCAGCACACTAGAGAACAACAATCCACCATGATTTCCTCTAGCAAGGTAACCCTAGGATATATAACTAAACAAAAAGATGAACTTTGTTATTTTCAATATTGTACATATGGGCTTTACTAATTGGACATAAATGCTATAAACTTGTATGTGAACAATACCTATAAAATAATATCTTTATTATCTATATATATTTAATTGCAAAACATATAGAATATGAACATGTGTGTGTGTGTAATTTTCTTCTTTAATAATTTTTATATTCTTGACTTTTTGGTAGGGGGAAACAAAAACTTCTATGCCACACTTTGCTTTCTTTTCTCATTAGAAATACACACCTATTTTGGAGATACTTAAAAATACAGGCAACTGCAAATAATAACATAAGAAACAACCACATACTGTATTACATTTATCTTTAAAGTTTTAATTTTTTTTACAAACATATCTGAGCTTTCCCAAGTCTCTGTCTCTAAATCTCTTCTTTTTCTGAGGAAAACATTATTGTGAAGTTGCTGGATAGTTTTCCTTACATGTTTTTGTTTTGTTATTGCATTACAATATTTCTATAATGTACCTATCCATAAGTAAGCTCAAGTGTCCTATTGTTTGTTTTAAAATTCATGAAATATCATATATTTTTATCAACCTATTTTTTGTCATTAATATCACATATTTTCAAACCCACTCATTTTTTCCCTAACTCCATAGTATCCTTTAATGCACAAAAGTTAACTCAGATGAAAACCAAATTATCTGTTCTTTCCTTTGTTACTCATGCCTTCAACATTATTCCTAAGAAGTTGTTGCCACTTCCAAAGTCATGGAATGTAACCTGATGTTTCCTAAGAGCTTTGTGGTTTTAACTCATACAGGTAGGTCTTTGATACAGTTTGAGTTGATTGCTACATTTAGTAAAGTAGGGGTCCCACTGCGTTCTTTTGGTATCTAGCTATTCGAGCACTGAAGGAAGGATTCTTTTCCAATTGAATGATCTTGGCACCCTTGTAAAAGCCTTTTGACCATGATGCGTGGTGGTTGCTGCACTCACAATTCTATTCTATTGATTTACATGTCTATCCTTATTCCAGTGCCACTTTTTGAATTACTGTAATTTTTTAGTAAGTTTGGAAATTGAGATGTGTCAGTCCTCCAATGATGTTATTTTTCAGAATGATTTCAACTACTCAGGATATCTTGCAATTTGAATTTTAGGGTAGTTTTTCCATTTCTGAAAAAAAAATGGCCATTGGGACTTTCATAGGAATTGCATTGAATATGTAGATTGCTTTGGCGAGTGTTACCATCTTAACAATACTAAATATTTGAATGCGTACACAGGGGATAGCTTTCACATCATTTAAATTCTTAATTTATTTCAGCAGTGTTTTGTAGTTGTCATTGTAACTGTCTTTCACTTCCTTGATTACATTTATTCTTAAGTATAATGTTCTTTTTGATGCTATTTTCTTACGCTATTTTAAATGGAACCTTCTTAATATCTTTTTAATATCTTAATATCTTCTTTGGATGTGTGTGTGTGTGTGTGTGTGTGTGTGTGTGTGTTCTTTTGGTTTTTCTATATGTAACATCATGTTAATTGTGATGACAGATTTACTACTTCCTATCCAGCTGGATAGCTTTTATTTGTCTCTCTTCCTAGCTCATCTGGTTTCACTACCTAGTACAATGTCAAATGGAAGTGAGTAAATGGGTAACTTTGTCTTTTTCCTTATCTTAGTGGGGGAAGCTTTCAGACTTCCATTGCTGAGTATGATGTGTGCTGTGGGTTTAGTTATAAAAGTCTTTTATCATGCTGAGGAAATGCCTTTCTATTTCTAGTTCAGTAGTTGTTTTTATTATAGAAAGGAAATAAGTGTTATCTAATTCTTTTATCGCATGAATGGAGGTGAGCTCGTGCTTGTTTCCATTTTCCATTGAGGTAGTATATTACACTAAAGTAGTGTATTTAAGTTGAAACACCTTTGCATTCCTTGAATAAAACCCTTGGTTATGGTGTTTTATTCTCTTAATATGCTGCTGAATTTAGTTTGCTACTATATTTGAGGATACTTGCATCTGTAGTCATAAGGGGTATGTCATGTTCTTTTTTTGTGGTGTCTTTTTCTGTCATTGGTATCAAGGTAATTGTAGCTTTATAGAATGAGTTGGAAAGTGTTCCACCCAATTCAATGTGCTGGGAGGATTTGAAAAGAACTGATGTTACCCGTTCTTTTAAATATTTGGTAGATCTCACCTTTCAAGCCATCTGTGAAAAATTGTCACAAACAAAAGGAGCATAAAGAGACATGACAAGTAAATATAATGTGTTTTGTATAGAATCTTGTAATCCTGTATAGAATCCTGTTTTGTACAGAATCCTGTAGAAAAATGCACTACTTAAAATCTAGGGAAATCTGAAGAAAATATGGATTTATTTGGTAATGATGTGGCAATATTGTTTCACCAGGTGTAACAAATGAACAATGGTAATGTAAGCTAATCATAAAACAATAACTGAGTGAGAAGATATATGGAAACCTTGCATTATCTTTTCAGTATTTCCTCTAAAGCCAAATTTGTTCTAAAGATACAGTATTTTTAAAAAGCTACATATCAGATATGAGAAAGCACCACTGTTATTTATACATATACCTAATTATTAAGGGTATTTTTATTTTACTCTTATATGCTCAACACTGGTAACATCTTACTCAGTCTCAAATATCTCCAAAATAATGGGCAAGTATAAATTTATACATTTGCTATAAATATATTTGATGTGAAGAAACAATCATTTGTTTGGCTTCCTGTGCTAATTATATGATCAAAATGCAAAGTAGTTGGAAACCACATTTTTTATCAAAGAAATCTGCAAGTATAATTTTGTGATAAACAAAAAGCAATACATGAAATCACACAATGGCAAGACCCATTTTATTTCTTTTTAACTTGTGACTATCTCTGCCATATAAGTTGACTTATAGTTGCTATAATTGTCATAAAAAATGAGAAGCAAGATGTTCATTGTCACAATAATGATTGAATGTTAAGCACTGAGGACAATAATGTTTAAAAACAGAGTTCTCTATAGAGAGTTCTTAAATAAACTCACAGAATTAAAGATAAGTTGCTTTTAAACCACATACTCTCTACAGGCAAACAAATGAAACATTTTTTGATTAACAATTAAGCTGAGGTGGCATTGTATACTGATTTCTATTGTATTTGTTTATATGTTCATTTTGCAAATTGTGTTTTGTCCTACAGTAAAACTAAATATAATACAATCTCACGTCCCCTACTTCACACCTCCAGAACTTTTTTCCTTTTATTAACATTCCCCAGAACTACCACACCTAACTGATTCTCAAAATCCATCTGGCATCTGAAGATTCTGCCTTCTTCCTTCATTATTAGCCTTGGACCAATCACCACGCTTTGATTCTTTTATTTTTACTAGTAATTTTGAGCTCAACTCAATGGAAACGTGGTTTAATATAGAAATATACGCTTGGCTGGTGGAGGGTCTTACCTCCATGTTCTTGACTTGGAGGTAAGACCCTTGTTGACTGATGAGGCTGGTGATTGTTGAAGGTTGGAATGGCTGCTCAGTGTCTTAAAATAAGACAACAATGAAGTTTGCCTCATTGACTCTTTTTCACTTGAGCTCTTAGAAACCACTGTAGGGTTATCAAGTGACCTATTTTCAATACTGTTATGTCTCAACAATATAGGAATAATATGGGAATAACAATATAGGAATAGAGACAAGGGAATGGCCCATCGGTGGACCAGTTAGAACACAGACATTTATCAATTAAGTTCCCCCTATTTGGCCACTTGTACCCAGAAGCCTGAAAGAATGAATAATAATGTCAAAGATCACTAGTCAGAAATCACCATAACCCATATACTAAAAATGAAAAAGTTTGAAATACTGTGGGAATCACTAAAATGTGACACAAAGTGAACAAATACTGTTGGGAAAATGGCACCGATGGACTCAATCAATATAGGGGTTACCATGAACCAATTTGTAAAGAAAAATACAGTGTGTGCAAAGCGTAATAAAATGAAGCACACCTGTATTCAGGAGCTGTGAATAAATAATCTGTGTTTTGTCTTTGGTCTGTGTTTTGTCTTCTTACTCTACCAAAACTTTTTTCTTACAATATCCTAAGTAGTAAATACTAACAGATTTTTATAGATTTCTACACATCAACTTCCGCAGTTACCAAAACTTAAAGCAGGAATGTTGTAAAAATTAAAAATCTTTAGAGAAGAATCATTTATGTAGTGAAATTAATCAGTGTTTCCCTCTACAGTTCTATCTTTAAATGTATGAAAAATGGTATTCTCTTTTTTATGTTCAGAGTCAAGTTTTAGATTCACTAGGAATTCCTTTGAGTGTTGTGTAAGAAACAAATCTGATTTTACATGATCCGACTTGTTTAACTGGTAGGTTTTAAGGTTAATACTGTATAAAAAAGAGATTCAAACAATTGTATTAATTAATTATAATACATAGTCTTTATGTCTTGCAAAAACAGTGAGGAAAGAATTACATTTGTAACTCAGGAACTATTCTGTATTAATTCAGTTCTATTACCAAGATAGAACACTTTATTTTTTGGCTTCAAAAAACCATAAATCAAAAATTTCATTTCTTCTCTAAAAATAACCACTTATTTTCAATACAAGTTGACAATGACAAAAAAAAACCCCACAAACTTTAGTTTTTGACATTATCAAAAAAAAAACAAACCTTATTTGTTGGGATAGATGTGTGACTCATCTGTTAGAATACTTAAACTGATACCCATACTTTCTAAATTGCTGTTATTAATTATAAATAAAGATATAATTAAAAATTGTCAGACTTATAAAAGGAGAAAAGATAATTTTCTCAAAATACGGTATTATTAAACATCAAAGCTCATTTAAAATTTTATTTAGCACTTGTTTTATTTATTTATAAATCAAATCTTTTGCTTCTCATTTGAAAAAAATGTTCATGTTTTGTTATTAAAAATCTTTGTTCAAAGACCAGTAAGTAAACCAATTTTTCTTTTTGTTTCTTCTCAGTTGGACTAGAAAGTTGAGTCAAACTTTTGTTTTTACACTTCACTGTATTTTTCAAAATGGTATTTTTAAGAATGTTTAAATATAAATTTTGTAAATGGATTGTGATTAAAAATTAAATTGTTTATGGTTCTATATACAGATGAATAACACAAAAGCTATAAATTACTAATACTAAAAACGTAAAGCAATTATCAACTGCATCATATCTTGTTACTAAAATCTCATAATACACAAAATGTATACTTAAATACATAGGTACATATATAAAATCAATGTAATAACATTAAACAAATGAAGTTTTCTTACTTTAAAATAAAATTTAATTTTTTTTCATTTTTAAAGATTTTATTTATTTATCTGTCAGGGAGAGAGTGCACGAGCAGAGGGAGTGGCAGCCAGAGGGAGAAGCAAGTTTCCCACTGAACAGGGAGCCCAGTGTGGCACCCATCCCAGGGGTCATGACCTGAGCCGAAGGCAAACACTTAACCAGCTGAGCTATTTAGGTAGTTAGTTGGTTTATAAACTATCTTTCCCTTTTTTAAATTAAAGTGAGTAAATGTATATATATAAGCATTTAAACACCTAGAAATGAACACATTCTTATTTTTTTCCTTATTTCGAATCATTTGTCTTAAATTCATAATGACATAGGAATAGAATACAGAATTTTAAATTCTGATACTTGTACAACTTAACTTCATACTATTTTTAGTTTTTTTTTTACAAGACATGCCTGATTTATTGCACAAACTCCATTAATTTATTCTACTAGACAATGATGTGATATATAGATTCCTCTCTCATTTACACCTTTCAGATTCTTCAGAATTGAGATGTAGCTAAGGTTACAATAAGTTCTCTATAAAATACACAAAGACTTTTTAAAAAGGGGATTTTAATACAACTTTGTGTACTTTTTCTTTATTTAGGATTTGACATTTCAATTGCTTAATTAGTGAAAGGGAATTTCCAGGAAACCCATATGGCCTAATATATAAGTACATGAGGGTTTGCTATGAAATACAACCGTACTGCAAAATCATCTCAAATGGGCGATGCCGCTGATATCAGACTGGTCAGTAGGGCAGCTTGGAAGTACAGATCCCCACACAGTGGTCTGGGCAGTGTTCCAAGGGTGATTCATGAATATTTGAATGTTCACTGAATATGCAGAGCCTTTATCTATGCTCAAAGTTTCTGCATCAAAACTTGGGGAGTAATCAAAATGTGTATATTTGGGGAGTATTCCTCTATCAGGCATTCCACCAATATAGGGAAGGCATCCCAGAGGATATGTGTTCTAGTAATCAAGTATAACTGTTTCTTAAGTGCTTATGTATAGGGCACCTGGGTGGCTCAGGGTTAAGCCTCTGCCTTCGTCTCAGGTCATGATCCTGGGGTCCTGGGATTGAGCCCCACATCGGGCTCTCTGCTCAGTGGGAAGCCTTCTTCTCCCTGTCTCTCTCTGCCCTCCTCTCTGTCTACTTGTGATCTCTCTCTCTCTGTCAAATAAATAAATAAAATCTTTTAAAAAAAATTTAAATTTAATTTAAAAAAATCTTTAAATAATAAAAAAATGCTTATGTATATTATGTCATAACAGTTATGTATCCTAATATTTTTAATAAAGTAGTTAATGGTTAGACTTTCTGTTGCTTTAATAATCCAGCTGCTTATTGGATATTATTTCTGAATTTCACTAGGTATAATTTAAAGCAAGGCATATGCAATAATAAATTCATTCAGATTATCAACAGATCATTTTCTGAGTGAAAAAATAAAAGATGGATATTTATTTGAAACAATTTAGTACAACAGGTATTTTGAACATTTTCAATGCTTCTGATTGAGATTATTTGTGATTATTATAAATTGGCCACTTAGCATCCATATCAACATGTATATTGACAATATCAATTAACCAATATTTCTTTCTGATACATTATTTTGGAATGTGTTTACCTTCTTCATTTATACTGCGTTGTGCTTAATATTATTTTGGAAGGTGAATGTAAATATTCAAAGCCCTTCTGAGCACCATTACGGTACATCACACATGTCAGCATCCTTCAGTTTGCCATTTCATAATTTGAAGAAATAATGAGAAGTCACAGTGGGCCAAGCGACAAACAGCCTCAATAGTGTGTCTCACTCTAACATGTCATGCAAAAATACTACACTCATATGTCACTATTTGTACAAGAAGTAAGAAAAAATCATGAAAATTTGAAAAGAAAAAACAATAGTTGTTTCAAGTGAAGTAATCAATAATAATAGTTATTATTATTAACTATAACTTGGATAGTTTAGCCAAGTGTAACAGGGAGAAATTGATCAAGGGCAACTCAAGGCAAAAGCCAGAAAGAAGTTAAGTTCATGAAGTTGAAGCTAAAAGTGTGCAGTGATTACAAGTCAATACTGTTTGTAGATCATATTGGCAAAAAATAAAATCTCTGTCTCAGGTTTTATATAATGGTGATGAATGGTTAACACAAAATGAAGGCATTGGGAGACCAGATAAAATCAGTTCCACTGGAACATAATCCCTCACAGCATTTAAAGAATCACTTGCTCTAACAATGCCCTCAAGGTGCCTAACTTCCATAAATGTATTTTAGTAACTATGAGAAAAACAACTAGGTAAAATCAATAGATTAGGGAATTGATAGAGCAGAATGTTAAGCCTAGCTTCATCTTCTAAATTGTGTAGAGGATAATTGGATAATTAAACCAACTGTCTTCCTTTGACAAATATCTACACCTGCTTTGAATTATTATATCATATACCTAATACATTTTTGTGAGCTGATGCCCGTCATTTAATCCCACTTCTTTCTACTTGTTAAATTGTTGTAACTTAAGCAGTATTTTCAGTGTCATTGTGAATTATATATTTGCCACTAAATTGAGCTCCAATCCAGTATGTTCAAGCCTAGCCCAAACTGACCATCTTCCTCTGACAATGTTAATAAGCACTCTCTCAGGTACACGGACAAACACATGGCCATTAGGGAATTTTATGTTGCTTACTAGTCCTCTGCACATATTTCTCATCCCTATTTCCCTGGTACTTCCTTTATTTCCACAAATAATGCAGGTAGGTTTTTTTCCCCCCCCCCAAATAATACAGATGGATTTTTTTTTTAAGTGTTCTAGATGCTATTACAAATTGACAGGTTAAGTGGCCCCAAATACCATGATTATCCTTTGTAGACATATTCATAACAGGACATTCATTTAATATTAATTTAGCTAAAATTACAATGGACTCAGAGCCAAACAATTTCCTTTTTTCAGAATATAGTGAACAGAAGAAGCATTGCCATTAAAAAAATTGGGATGCAAAGACACATACACCTGACCCTCCTTTAAAATTAGTGTAAGTAATCATTTGCAAATTGCTTTGAGTTTCCTGTGGGAACTAAAGAAATTACATACCCCCATTTTTTTTTTTAAAATGGTATCTATACCCTTAATCTGCTATTTCAGGATGTCTTCATCTTCTCTAAAAATACCTTTCCAGTGTAATTTCTGTGATGTTTCCTTTCATATACTTTTTTTGTACAACCAACACTGGACCACTACTCTCTCCATCCTGTCAATGAAATACCCACTCCTTATGCTAAGACATTTCTAAATGAAGTTCATCACATTGGATCTGGCACAAACAGTAAATTTTCTTGGAATCTTTTCCTAATACCATCATTTGCTGCCAAAATTCTTCTGCTAAATTTAGATATGCTTCTCTCTTGACACTTGTCACATGCCTGGTTAATTACAATTTCTGTCTATATTTTTAATCTGACATGACATAAGTTACTTAAATATAACAATAATAGTAATAGCATCTACCTTAAGAACAATGTCAGCTAATCTTTTTTATTGAAATAGTTTGACATATAACAATGAGTAAATTTAAGGTATAAAACATGTTAATTTGACACATTCATATATTGTAATATGATTACCTTTGTAGCAATAGTTAGCTCTTCTATCGTGTTATGTAATTATCTCCTCTTTTTAGTGGTTGGAATCATTAAGTAATGCATTAGATCTCTAAGGCTTTAATGGGAATGTAAATTTGGTTCAACCACTATGGAAAACAATATGGAGAGTCCTCAAAAAATCAATGGTAGATCTACCATATGGCTACCAACTCCACTTCTGGGTATATACCCAAAGGAAATGAAAATGAGTTACCAAAGATAAATGCACTCCCATGGTTACTGCAGCGTTATCTGCACTTGCCAGGATATGAAAACCACCCAAGTCCCCATCACCAGATGAACAGGCAAATGAGATGTGATACATGTTTTTTGAGCTGCAAGAAAGGAAGCCATCCTGACATTTGTGACAACATGGATGAACCTTGAGCATATTCCTCTAAGGGAGGTAAGTCAGGAAGAGAAAGCCAAGTACCGCATGCTGTCATATATATATGCAATCTAAGAAACCCAAACTCATGAAAACTGAGAGTAAACTGGTGGCTACCAGAGGATGTGGGAAGTGGGGGTACAGCGTGCTAGTCTGTACTGGGTACTTATCATGCATGTGAAAATATCCTCAGGATGTGTAGGAATTTGACTTACGAAGTTCCTACATTAGTGTCTATTTACTCATTCACAATCAGCAAATAATGAAAGTGAGGTATGGAGAGATTAAATAACTCAAAGTGACATCTCAGCACTTCTCCTATTTTCTATTAGAAATGATTTGCTGGTTCTGCCCCCACTTAAAGGGACAGGATTAAAGTGGGGTATGAAGATCCAGAGGGGGGACTAATCTGGGCCATGCTAGAGTCTCCCTATTATAGTCCATCCTCTGGGCCCCCAATGATCTGTGTCCTTCCCACGGGAAGGAAAATGCTTCCAAGGTCCCCAAGGACTCCAACTCACTAAGCTCTCAGTTCTAAGTGTAGATACTCACCATCTAAAGCAGGTCCAGGAGAAGATGAGACTCCTCATTGATCTATAACACTCAAGAGACAAGTTGTCCGTCTTCCCACCCACCCCAACTACAGTGGTGGAGCAGGCAGGATAACAGATGTAGACATTTCTGTTCAGAAAGGGTAGCTGTGAAGGTGCAAAGGATTCCCTGCTCCGTAGTGATTTTAAAACGGTGCCAATGAAATGTTAACCATCTCTTGAAAATTTTCAAGGCCTGCAAATAACTCTCTGGGGCTCCCCTCCTTCCTCTGTGTTCCTCATTCCAGTCATCAATCGAGGTAGCATGTCTTGGTGGTCCAGTAATTCTATCACTTGCTTCCTGCCTGTAGAATTTCAAAAGTAGGTAACCCTCTTTCCATTTTCCACTCCCCCAGCTCCTTTCAGTCGAAGCTGGCAGTGTTTTTGGTAAAATAATTTTCTCAAAAACTGTGGATTTCATGAGAGTTTACTCCATTAGACAAAAGCTATACCTCCATATCGTTCATGCTTTCCTGGCAGTTCTTAAAAACAATTTCTAATTTTAGCATCTTTTTCATCTAGAAGAGTTCAGAATTTCCCAAATGATCAAATTCTTTTTAACAGTTCTTTCCTCAAAAGTATCTTTCTTACTCTCACTTCTTACTATACACAAAAAGAAGAGACTAGGTGGCATCCCCAGGATTTCACTTGGAAATCTTTCTTACTCAGTAATGAAGCTCACCACATGTATGTTCTATTTTCCCCCAAGGGGCTGAAGAAAATGTTACTAAGCTCTCCACCGCTACATGTCAAGGATCTTGCTAGGAAACAGTAGGAAACAGTAAAATCCTTCTCCCTTACTTTTGAGCCACCACTGGCCAAGCTCTCAAAGTTCTGACAGATAATTAACTGTTACAGGAAATTAATTAATTTTTTTACAGATTTCTGACTTATTTTCTTTTTTTCATATTTTTACTTAAATTCTAATTAGCTAATATATTGAATAATATTGGTTTCAGGACTGGAATTTAGTGATTCATCACTTCCAGGAAATTTACTGTTTCCCATGCTTTTGAAACACTTCCCAGCTTCTGTCCACTGCCCAGTTCCAAATCCTCTCTTTCATTTTTACTTATTTGTCAGAGCAAGACCTCATCTCCAGGTTACCAAAATCCGTATCAACTGCCGCCTATCAGTGTGCCACAAGCTTAGCTGCATAAAATAACACACATTTTTTTCATCTCAGAGTTTGGGAGGGTAAGAAGTCTGAGGATTCAGCTTCAGGATCTCTCTGAAGAATCCAGACAAAATGTTGGCAGGAGCTGGGGTTTGATTGAGGTTTGACTGGGGGGGAAGAGTCTTCATCAAACTCATGCAGTTGTTATATGCAGAAGAATGAAGCTGGACCCCTGTTTTCCACCACTCACAAAACTGAACTCAAAATGGATAACATACACATACACAAAACATTACACATAATCTGAAACTATAAAACTGCTAGAAGAAGGCAAAGGGGGAAAGCTCCTTAATGTTAGCTAGGTGGAAGTCTCCAGAATGTAACACCGAAAGCACAAGCAACAAAAGCAAAAATAAATTACTGGGAAAACATTGAATTAACAAGTTTCGCACAGCAGAACAAAGAGTCAACAAAATGAGAAAAACAACCTATCGAATGAGGGACTATATCTGCAAAGGGGCGTATTATACATTTGAGAAGGAGTTCATACCCAACATATGTAAAGAACTCATACAACTCAAAAGGGAAAAGAAAAAGAAAAAAAGAAAATAATCTGATTGGAAAATGGGCAGAGGAACTGAACATTTTCCAAAAAAGACATACAGATGGCTAACAGGTACATGAAAAGGTGCTGAACATCACTAATTATTAGGGAAATGTAAACCCAAACCACAATAACACATCTCACATTGATTAGAACAGTTGTCATGAAAAAGACAAGAGATAATAAGTGTTGGCAGGGGTGTGGAGGAAAAGAAACCCCTGTTCACCGTAGGTGGGAATGTAAATGGTTTCAGCCACAATGGAAAACATGAAGTTCCTTAAAAATTAAAAATGAGACTGCCTTTCTCTTTACTTCTCTATGAGCAGAAACTGGATGAAAATTCTTCATCTAGTTAGTGTGTGATGTTTGGAGCATAGGTCTTGGTTAGTAACTTCCTAGATTATCGGAATGACCTAACACTATCATGTGTAGATTTTAAAAATTAAAAAACAGAAAAGAAGATAAAGAATATAAAGTGAGTCCCTTCCAGTGATTCATTGGTCTTAAAGGAAAAATGAGAGATGGAGAGGAAAGAGAGCCAGACAGAAATATTCAAATCTAATACACCGCCATCCGGCTTCCCAGAACTTAGAAGTAAAATTGAATCATTCTTAATGATGAACTAAAATGCAATTATCTTAAAAATTAAACTACCCTTGGGCCAAGCTAAATTTTAGTGTTTTAAATAGGCAGCTGCAATGTATGAATCACCCACTACCCCCTACATTCCTGCATATTCTTATCTTCCATACGTTCATATTTTCTGTCACTTTACCTGATTTTTTTTTTCCCTTTTTATTTCTGGACCAGCTTCACAGCTCATTTGCTCACAATACAGCATAATTGGTTTTCTCCTTGACATGTTCTGAATACATGGTTTTATGTTAGAATTTGAACAATGGGGCACATATCTCTGCCCAATAAACCAAATTTATGGCAGAAAATCTTGATTTTTAAGTTCTCATCGACAAGGAGGGCAATTTATCTTCTGCTTCCTTTGAATTCATTTCACATTTTGGGGAAATCTGTTTTGGATAAAATGAAACCTTTTCCCATCCATTTTCTCTGGACCTTGCTTCATCAATTATCCCTTGTGTCTCCTTTGGTAACTCAAGGACTCCTTTTTGGAGAGTTTGGCCCCTCTGAGTCAGAGCATAAGATTAAAACAAAATTTATTTTCAACTCTAACTCCTCATTTATTTCCCTTTTTTTGTCAATTATCTTTTCAAAATAGTAGACCGCAAAGCATCTTCTTACTCCCATTCAATAGACCCTTATAAAGGAGGAGAGTATAAGTTGATACCATCAACCTCTGGTCATCCTTGACCTTGAGTCCTTGCAGCATTTAACATTCATGACCACAACCTCCGACCTTGCCATATCCTCTCAAGTGTGATCTTCTTTTTTCTATCCTCTGTATCATGGCTCATTCATGTCAAATCAAGTCCCCAATTATAAATCTAACTGTAGTCCTCATCTGCTACATAGCAAACTCTCTCCACTTTCCCCACATGTTGGCCTCAAAGTATCACGTCTCTTGTTAATTGATCACATGCTGATTCCCAAATCTGTGGATATCCCACTTTTTTGAGCTTAGTCCAGAATTTTTAGCGGCCCACTGGATATTTCACATAAGGTCGAGTTATCTCTGAATTACTATAATGAATTACTATAAGAAAAAAAGAACATGTTCTTAAGTTGATCCTCTCTAGTTTTCACCATGATAAATAACACGGCTATCACTCTTCTACTGATGGCCACACATTTAAGATCAAGTACCGCTTACGTAATATCTCCTACATCTGTGCCATTTTGACAATCTTCCAACATTCATCCCTGCCCACTCAGCTAATCACTTATTGATTTGTAGGTATTGATTCATAGGTATTGATTCATAGGTGTTTATGAAGTACCAACTGTAAGCAGTCACTGTCCTAGGTTCCAGAATATAAAAATGGATAAGTTAGTGATAAAATATGGTTTAAATTTTCAAGGCCACCTATCTGGAATTCAGAATATATTAATACATATAATATTTAGTGGATTTATTCCCATTATTTAAAGGGAAAATAAGATTATAAAATATATCTCCTCATCATTTTTCTGATTCTGATCATTGAGTACAGTGTTTTATGTTTTATTTTAACCAACGTTTTGTTTTGATCAACATATATAACCAGCATACAAGTTTCCCCCAAACTGCATGTCCATAGTAAATACATTAGTAGTCTAACTTCAAAACCCCTATCTTAGTCATCCTGTCCAAGTTGCCTGATCCAGCCCAATCTGAATTTCTTTTCATTGCTTATTTTCTGGTTATTAGATAAAATTTAATTCTAATAGACCACATTCATATTTAAACACCCTTATAAAAATAATCAAAACAGCTATATTGTCAGCAGCATGAAAAACCTAAAATTAGAAATAAGACGAAAATATGAAATTGTAATTCTACAAATGTAGTATCCACCAATTCAACAAGTACAAGAGTCTATACACATGAATTATTTTCAGAATTGGGACAAGCATACTTAAGAAAAATATAAAATAAAATAAATAAAATAAAACTTTTTTGTTTTAATAACACATCAGTCTCTCAAACCTTATCAACACATAGGGTAGGTAGTTCAATGGTTAAATGTTTATGTTAACATGGACTATCAGAAAACAGGCCAATTGTTTTCAAATTACACCATCAACCAATGTGTAAAACAGTATTCAGAAAAGAAAGTTTATTTTCATCAAAGACATATAGATTGAATGTGAAATTATCATTAATTTTAATGACTATATCACAAAATTATAGAGGATATAGAGGCTTTCTAACCATCAATTTTTCTTTATATCCAACCAACCATATTAAATCTATACAAATTATTTCGGACTACAAAGACCTGAAGCAAAAACATTTACCAGTAACGAACATAAAAGGAAAAAAAAACACACGACTGATGTGAAACTATGATTATATTTAAGGGTTATTTGTATCTACACTGGAATTGGGCCTTTCTTATTTTTCCAAAGACAATCCCTACATAATAAAAAAAAAATACATAGAATATTTTTATAAGAGAATGGTGTCAAACTTGTTTTGGAAAATCATTTTAAATTTAAATTTAATAAATAATATGGTTTCTGTAGGCTATGCATACATAAGTTAGGTCTATACGAAGCCACAAAATCAAATAAGTTGTTCTCTGTATTTGGGCATTGCACGGTATTGAGAAAGGCTACACACATGAAATATTTAACACAAAATTGTAAAAAATTTTATTAAAAATTTATTACAAAATTCAAAATTGTAATAAACTTTGATATATTTTCAAACAGTGATTTAACATTCTCACGTCCCTAGGTTTTAAATAATTTTTAGGAAAAAGGACAACACTCATTTATTCATGCATTCCTTTATTCAATAAAGAACTATTTCTTTAAAAACTCTGATATAAAGCACCTGTTAACACAACTTGAAACTCTTCAAACTTGAAGTTGACACAATTTGAAACACCTGAAACAGGAATATACATTATTAAAGTTGTATTCTCAAAAGAGGACTATATACCTACCTAATTTATCCATTCTACACATCAGTAATCTCCCCAACACTAACAGCGTTACATGTGATATGTGTGAGTGTGTATATGTGTTTGTATGTGTGTGTGTGTGCATGTGTGTGAAGTGTGCCTTCCTGATACATAACCAGTGTCAAAAGATCAAGGCAATGTAGTGTACCACACTGGCTATCATGAAATTGTTCCCACTTACACATGAATCAATATGGGTATAAATTTTATTTATTGTTTGTAAAAAAAAAAAAAGAGAGAGAGAGACCATACTACATGAACTTTATTATGTTAAAAAAAATCATATGTCCTGATTTCTGTGAGGAATTTCTGTGGTTCTTGGCAGTTCAAAGAGTGTTATGGTGAATGATTATACAGTGAGAACAGTAAAGTGTTTCTTGATAGACATTGAGAAGATTTACCAACTGACAGTTTGGGACCATTCCCTGACTCTGCCCGACTGGTGTGAGACTTGATAGACGGCACAAACTTCCCAGACTTTATGCCAAGAATTTGAATATCAAGACCATGACTCCTTTTGCCTCATATCAGTCGGTAGCATGATTACTGTGTGGACTTCAAAGCATCCCAGAGATACTTAATAAGACATAACTCTGCTCTCTGTTCAATTCTTCACAAATACTTTTAGAGGTCCAACAACTGAATACATATCTTAGTGAAAGATATCCGGAAGAAAATGTAGGTTTATGCTGTTTCACCTACTAATGGACTATCTAACCTATGAGTCTGGATGAACACAGGTTAAGGAAGAAATTAAAAGTCCACATATAAGAGCATTATATTTCCATTGTCCTCAGGCCTAACTAGGTTCAGTACTTAGAACCACATACCTTCAAAAATAATTAATGTCAGCCACCTGGGTGGCTCAGTGGATTAAAGCCTCTGCCTTCAGCTCAGGTCGTGATCTCAGGGTCCTGGGATCCGGCTCTCTGCTCAGCTGGGAGCCTGCTTCCCCCTCTCTCTCTCTCTGCCTGCCTGTCTGCCTGCCTCTCTGCCTACTTGTGATCTCTGTCTGTCAAATAAATAAATAAACTCTTTAAAAAATAATAATAATTAATGTCAATTGATAGTTGTGATCACAGATTTGAAAAACACTCTTATATCCATTGATATGTTTTAACTGTATGACAGATAAACCCATAGCTTGTTTTGTAGTGGGAATAGTTTGAACTGTATTGAGGGCTATCCATTTCAACAAACAAAAAAGAAAAAAGTGGTGTAAAATATTGTAGGAGAAGAAGAGAGAACAATATGCTGTTACAACTCGTCCATCCATCCACATATTCATGATATATACACACAGAGCTCCTGCCATGGATGGAAATCTTGTTAATTTTGTGAATTTATAAATGAGTAACACAGGTCCTGTCACTCAAGGAATTCACGGTCTACAAGTGCCTACAAAGCATACATCCCATGAGCACAAGTTTCTACAAGCTACTCACAAAGAAAATGAATATGGAGAGCAGAATGGCAATTTACCAAAAATATGAATTTTTAATTTGAAAATAAGCCTATCTCTTTTAGCTAGCATGACTTTCCTAGAGAATTCTTAGGGGGTACCTATTAATTAAGAAATGCTACAGAAATCAGTCTTATTGACAGATGCAAGCTGATGGAGGAACAGCAGCTGTTGGGCATTTGCCGATGAATGATCCTTCTAGAAAGAGAAGAGCTGCTTCAGGGCTCACTTAATTCATCTACATCAGACTCCTTCAGAGTCCGTCTTTACAGGGGAATATAAAAACATTTCAGAGAAGTCCCAGGATGATGGTTCTCCCTCTTCTCAAAAACATACATCTCAAATAACATTGGAAATAGACTTTTTAAATGTCTCAATCTCTATATTTTTACATAGTGGGTATACTATGTTGAATAATGCCCACCTCCAAACAAATTCATGTCTATGCAGAACCTTAGAACATGACCTTAATTGGAAAAAAGCATCCTTCCAGATATAATTAGTTAAAAAGAGGTCATACTGCATTAGGGTGGGTCCTAAATTCAATGACTGGTATCCTTATAAGAAGAGGAAGGCACACACAGTCACAGAGACATAGAAAGAGGAAGGTTGTGGGCAGAGATTAGAGTTAATGCAGCAGCAAACCAGGGAAAGTCAAGGATGGCCAGCAATCACCAACTGCTGGGATGCGACAAGGAAGGATTCTTCTGTGGAGAGAGGAAAGATGGTCACGCCAACATCTTGATGTTGAAGCTCTGGCCTCCAGAACTATGAGAGAATTCACTGTGTGTTGTCTTAAGCCAACCAATGTATGACCCTTTATGACAACCCTAGGAAACTCATATGGCAGGATCGGTAATTTTCATTAACACTGAAATTAAAAGCTTTGAATATTTTATCATTATCTAAAATAGAAGACTTTCGGGACTCCTGGGTGGCTCAGTTGGTTAAGCAGCTGCCTTCGGCTCAGGTCATGATCCCAGCGTCCTAGGATCGAGTCCCACATCGGGCTCCTTGCTCAGCAGGGAGCCTGCTTCTCCCTTTGCCTCTGCCTGCCATTCTGTCTGCCTGTGCTCGCTCTCTCCCCCTCTCTCTCTCTGATAAATAAATAAAATCTTAAAAAAATAAAATAAAATAAAATAGAAGACTTTCATCACAAAAAAGGAAAATAAAATGGAACCCAGAAAATAGTAGCTTTTAATGTATTGCTGCTCACTCTAAAAACCTAAAAACTGAAGATATGCATTATAAATATATTTCAAACATTCCTGACAAAATCCTCTGCTCTTTCATCTATTTCCTTGAGGGTTAAAGGCTTAGCTACAGTTTGAAATACTTCATAAAGATAAGCTTATGGACTCAGTGTTTAATGAGACTATTTCAGGAAGAAATATATAATTAGAAGTATAAATCAAGACTTAAACTCAGCTAAAAGGATTTCTACTAAACTCACAGTCGAAGGTTAAAAAAAAGAAGAAAGAAAAAAACCCACAGAACATGCTTCTGCTCAAATTGTAATACTAAGGAGGAAAGGAGATGGACTTCTTATCCCATGAGAGAGGCTTTTTGGTATTTCGCTTTTGTTGTTGTTGTTGTTGTTTATTTCAACATGGAAAGGTTGGGCTTTTCCAATACTCTAAGGCAATAGAAAACTCTTAAGTTTCTCAAATGGAAGCTTCTCTTTCTGACAAGACGGTGGCCCTCCGTGCTAGGAATATTAAGTGGGGTCCTTGTCAGATAAACCAGCTGCCACACTTGAAGGGCAAGTGAGCACTCTGGGCTCCTTGTCCCTCTCTGCCCTGAGCATGTGTGCTGTGAAGTCTGTTTCAGCCTTTCCAGAAAGCCTGGCTGAGGTTTGTACATGAGCCTGTCTTCTCTGTGTCCTTTTCTCTTCCTTTCTTCCTTCTTTCCTTCCTTCTTTCTCTCCTTTCTTTTTTTTTGTAAATATAGATTCTGTTATTCAAAACAAGTGAATAAACAAACGAAGAGCAGAAACAGACCCTTAAATACAGAGAACAAACTGATGGTGAAGGATGGGGCAAAATGAGGGAAGGGAAATGTGAGATCCAGGCTCCAGTTATGGAATGAGTAAGTCCCAGAAATGAAAGGCACAGCAGAGGGAACAGAGTAGGTGCTATTTAATGGTGTTGCACAGGGTCAGATGGTAGCCACCGTTGTGGTGAACACAATAGAACGGGGAATCACAATGTTGTATACCTGAAACTAATCTAACATTTTCTGACAATTAGACTTCAATAATAATAAAAACTTCTGTTTTTACAACACTACTTCAGTTTTCACTTACATTATAAAGATTTTCTGCTCTATAATTCAGCATCTTTTACACTGTGTTGCCCAAACAAAGGGCTTTTCTTTTTTTCTTTTCTTTTTTTTTTAGATTTTTTTTTATTTGCGTACAGCTGATACACAATCTTACGTTAGTTTCAGGTGAACACTAAGTGGTCAACAAGCGTATACATTAAGCTGTTCTCACCACAAGTGTAGCTGCCGTCCATCCCATAACTTCACTATTATCGTATCACTGACTGTTTCTACTGTGATGGGACTCCTATAGCTTTCATCCTTAAGATTTTGTTTAGCATTTTTTAAAATTTTACAGCTAATTCACCATTTTGAACTGCTAAAATGCTTTCCACATTTGTACTCCATTAATGATGAATTTAACAATATTTAATGTGGTAATAAACTTCTACAGTTTATCACTCATGAAGTTACACTCCGAGAAGTCGCAGTGCCTCCTCTGTCTTTCCTCCATTTTCTTCCATGTTTTTGCCTCTGCATGAGACGGAAAACACACACACTCCTTTGACAAAACCAAATAAATATACTCTATCATAGATCATTGCAATGTCTTACTTAGGCAATCCCTGCTTTAGTATAATTTTCATATTGTTTCTTTTCTGCTCCTCAAGCTCGGCCAGGCCTCTGCTGCCTGACAACTTTTGTTCTAGGTTTTCCTTCTGCTTTGCATGCCCTAGGCCCAGGTGCTTGATTAACCCTCGCCTCCTTCAGATTTTCCATGAGATCTTGTCATCTTAGCTAATACTCTTGCTTCTATTCCCTTTTTGGTTTTAATTTTATTCTTTTTTTTCCTTAGCACTTGACCACTTTCTCACAGACTATATAACTTATAATTTATTATTCTTCGTGCTTGTTCCCCAGTTTCCCACTAAACTTTAAACTCCTAGAGATTAAGGGTGTTCTCTGTTTGGCTCATAGGTATATTCTAAGTACTCAAATAGTGTTTGTGTTAAGTCCACTTACATATTTTTGAATAAACAAATGAATGCATAATTTTAAAAAATAACCCATATATGTTGGTTGAGAACTACCCATTTCTATTAGTTTATAGAAGCTTCAATTTTATTTCATAATCTGCAGACCTCTCACTGACTTCCTCAAATATAAATTTCTATAAGATTTCTGATAGCAGTTTTTCCCAAAACTGTGTAATGATTGATAATTTACAACTCTTTCCTTATGACTTTATATTTTCTATAGTCATAATAATTAGTATATGATATATATATTTTTAAGATTTTATTTATTGATTTGACAGATAGAGAACAGAAGCAGGGGAAGTGGGAGAGAGAGAAGCAGGCTTCCCGCTAAGCAGGGAGCCCGATGCAGGGCTCGATCCCAGAAGACTGGGATCATGACCTGAGCCAAAGGCAGACGCTTAATGACTGAGCCACCCACGCACCCCTATTTTATTTTTATAATTATAAAAATAATTTTTTGTTTGCGAGGGACAGATAATTCCTCTATATAAGACTATTTTAGACTATTTATTGAAGGACTTAGAAGCTTAACTTTGTTCCTGTTCATGTCAATTTTTAAAAAGTTTTCATAATATTGGATTTATAAAGTCCTTACTTATTACAATTGAACTGGAGAGAAAACTAATTTCTCCTTCATTGCCTTATAGCTGAAACATCACTTGAACATATAGCCACACACATGCGGTCAAGATACATAGTATCTTCCATTTTTTGGACAAGTGCCATAGATGAAAGAAATGGAGGTGTGAAAGCTAAACCTGACCTGAAAATATGAATGTGTGAATTGCAGGACCTTATACATGATAGAGTAGAGAAGTATCAAATGGTACAGTGGTTACAAGAATCTTAGAAGGCTATTATTTACTTACTAAAGTGTGTGAATGCTATTTCTATTAGAAACAGACTACAAGATCGTTGATGTTAATTAAATATTTGGAAAATATTATATTTCAATTTAATGACAGGTGAATTATCCCAAAAAAGCAACAAACAGTATAAGACTCATCAATTAGTGAAGAGTTTTTGCCACTGTCAACATTAATATACAGCAATCAAAGGATGAACATTTCAAAGATTCAGAGATGATATGGTAATGGTGACTACTTGTTTTTAATGTCTAGTTAGTCTCATGTTACTCCAATAAAACAATAAAATAAGTCACTTTAGGTCATTTTGCTAATGCTACATGACATCCATGTCAGAAGGAGAATTGTTCATCCTGTCACCTCAAGGCACATCCACCGGAATGGTATTTTACTTCTTGTGGTAATTGCATGGTTTTTTCCCAGCTTGTAATTGCATAAAATGTTAAGATAGAAAATGCCTTTAAGTAAAATACAATACATATCAACTGAAAGATTTACATCAAAAATGCTAACTTGCTGTTTTCCCTACATGGATAATAGCTTCGCTTTAGGGGACTGAAAACAGAAATGGTATTACACATTGTCAAGAGGGCAGAGATTGTTGAAACATGCTGCCTCATAAAAGAGAAACAGCAATGTATTACTTTAAAAATAGCTATATGAAAAGGGAAAATAGAAATCTGTAAACTCAAATATCACAACATCTTTTACCTTTGCAATTGTGTTTTCAGATGCCATAAGAAAATTATTATTATAGGCTCAGACCCTACAGGTAATAGTTAAATTTTACATACAATAGAATAGTTTTACTTGTTCATTTTCTTATTGCCATAAGCAATAGTAATTAATGTTCTAGTTTCTGGGACAAGGAAGTCAATAGAAATCCTTTTTATTGTAGACTCAAAGTTCATCAAAGTAAAAAATACATATATATTTCTTTTTAAATATTTTAATAACCTATTTAGACTGAGATGTGTAATTATGATAAAGTAGCTTATAAGAAATATCTTCCAAAGAGTTGATCAATTTGATTGTTTTTTTCTGACATGATGGTCTGTATTTATATAATTTTTACATCATGAGAATGGAATTCCATATTATTTTATTTACCAATAATTAGTCCTGCTTCTTAATGGATTTTGTTATGTACTTAATCTGAGGTAGGTGCCCTACATACTAGATGCTGGGAAGAACTGATGAATACAGACACAATAGCTGTGCTGAATGAACCAGGGACCTAGCTAAGAAGTTATTTAAATGACAACTGTACCAAAGCAATCTATGTAGTATTGGGCCAATGTAAAGAAAATACCTGTGTTAGACAGAAACCTACCACCACTCCCCACCCACTCATCCCCAAAATTTCCTACCCTGGCCTAAATTATAAACATGATGAGATAAAATGTCCTCCTTATGTTGTGTTACCTGGCGGGGGATTTTTCAAATGCAATTAAGGTTACTAGTGAATGATTTTGAGTTAATTAAAAGGGAGACTATATACTATATAGTTGTTTACATGGATACTGCTTTACATGAAGTACATGGAGATTATCTAATCACCAATTACATGAGCGCGTATCTCTGGCTGGTTGCAGAACATAAAATCAGAGAGATTTGAAATGTGGGAAGGATCTGATGTAACATTCTTGACTTGCAGACGGAGGGGAGCATGTAATGAGGAATGCACTAGAATAGCTCTAGAAAGATGAGTGGTCCTTGACCAACAGCCAGCAAGGAAGGAGAAACCTCTGTCCTATGAACACAAGGAATGAATTTGACCAGAAACCTCAATGAGCATGAAAGTAGATTGATCTTGATTTGAGTAAGACTCTAACAGAGAATCCAGTTGTATCCTGTCTTGACTTTTGATCTACATCATTATGAAATAATTAGTAGGTGTTTGGTTGTGATGATTTTTCATGAAGCAACTGAAAATGATTCAGGATCTTGGAGTACAAAATAGAAGGCAGTTGTATTGTCTTCAGAACCAAGTATGGCTTTACCACAGAGAGGAATTTTCAGTGGTGTCATAGAGATAACCCATCTTTCCTCAGTTAGAAATGTCTTATCTGGAAGACCAGTAGCATGACTGAAGTCTTGAAGAAAAACAAGCATAAAGCATTTTTTAAAAAGATTTTATTTATTTATTTATTTGAGTGAAAGAGGGCGAGAGAGTGGAGAAGGAAAGAAAGAGGACAAGCAGACTCTGTGCTAAGCACTGAGCCCTGCACAGGGCATGATCCCACAACCCTGAGATCATGACTTGACCCTAAACCAAGAGTCGGAGCTTAACTGACTAAGCCACCCAGGAGCCCCAGGTTCAGTGCACTTAAGAATGTTCTGTAATAAAGATGCAGAGAATTTCATGACTGGTGAGATCGCTAAATCTTCAGAATACTTTCTGAAGAGTCTCAGATGGTTTGAAGGCTTTTAAGAACTGTGTATGTATTTGACTTAGTTTCATTGGATTCTGATGTCTTTGCATACAATTAGCATGAGGGCTTCAGAAGATTAAAAACTAAAGGGTTTTTACTGTTGTTATTACTGCCAGAGTCAGTATATCAAAGTTGAATGGTATAAACAGGAAGCATGCATTATGATTTGATAGTATGACTCAACTGGAGAAATGTTAATTCTCAGTGGGGCTCGCTCATGTGTCTATGTGCAGCTGAGGATGAACGTCTCCACTGACGGTGGTTTTACTCTCCCTCGTGTCTGGCTGAAGGCTATTAAACAGCCTCAGCTAGGAAATCTGAAATCTCCTTCAAGCTGCCTCTTCTTCTCCTCCAAGCTCTGTCTCCATCATTAGGAAAGCTAGCCTCATAAATGAGAGAAAGTCACTATAACCATGTTCTCTTTGAAGAAATTAGTCACAAGTTTAGCCCATGTTAAAGCTTTTAGGAAACATTGATTTCATGGCTTAATGAGAGGTAAGCAAAATAATATTGCAAAGATATGATATAAAAAAGCATACTAAAGAAAAAAGAAAAGCATAAGAATTTGGGTCACAACTAGCTTGTTAAAGTATGCTTGCATTCTTTCAAGAAAACCCTAACCCAGTGGTCATAGAGCCATAAAACCAAATCCTTGTAGGATCAAGGGAATAGTACAAGGTATGAAAAGACCTGAACAATAGAAACACGTGATGTCTATGGTGAACTGGTGAGTGGATGATTCATGCAAAGGTATTTTCAAATACAACTTCAAAAACAATATTCTAGGTAAAGAAACAGCTTTGAAGGAAAATACAGCCTTTGTTTATAATATTCCATATTAAAGACAGAGTAATTTTATTATACAATCTTATTTTGAACACTTTAAGTTTCTGATCTCAATACCTAATAGTTTACTGTGTAATATTTTGCTCTACAAACACAATAAATTATTCAGTGTCATAAATAATTTTATTTTTCTGCTGGTGCAAACTTCATCCCTTATCCTTGACCTGCTCACTGTTGTTTAGTTTCATGATGTATCATGAAACAAGTTCTTCAGGTTCAGAAATTTCAGTTCATTTCTTTTGAGGAATAATTTTAACTGAAGACATCCACATATTTCAAGATGTTTGTCCATTATTGTCTTTTAAATTTTTGTCTGTCTGCTTCTTGATATAATTTTGTTGTTGTCTACCACTGGCCAGATCTAATCAGAATTGTAAAATAAAATGCTCAGAACACTTAGTAATATTAATGTTGAGCAAACTTCTTTCAAAAACGGTCCCATAATAGCTGATAATTTCACAAATTTAAATAAAGTGTCTTGGTGTCAATTGTGGGCTCTGGGAAAATTCCCTTTCAATACATACCTCAGTGAGTTTGATCTAATCCCACAAGATCTTTGCTTTTGTTGTTTATGCTTTTAGTGTCGTATTAAAAAAAATCATGGTCAAGACCAACGTCAAAGACTCTATGCTCTACATTCTCTTCCAGAAATTTTATAGAATCAGGTCTTATATTTAAGTTTCTGATAAATTTTCAGTTAGTTTTTGTGTGTGGTCCCATTTCATTTTTCTGCATTGTATATCCAGTTTTCCCAACACCATTTGCTTAATTGACTATTCTTTCTCCATTGGGTGTTCTTGGCTCTCTTGCTAAATATCATTTGACCATATATACATGTGGGAGTTTAATTCTGGACTCTTCATTCTGTGCCATGGGCCGATTATCAATTTTAATGCCAAAACCATGCATTTTAATTATTGTAGCTTTGTAGTATACTTTGAAATCAAGGGGTCTGATACTTAGAGCTTTATGCTTCTTTTTCAGGATAGTTTGGTTATTCGGAATCTTCTGTGGCTCCATAAATCTTTAGGAATCTGTATTACAATCATCAGACTTGGTTAGAAACTAGATCTTGATTATTCCTCATCACAAAAATGAAATGAAAATTATGTGACATGCTAGAGTAACTATTGCTACAATGTCTGTGGTATTACAATATGATCAAATATGTATTAATCAAAATGTTGTATGCCATAAATTTGCACAATGTTATATATTAAACAAATTTAAATAAAAATAATATGTACCTAGGTGATATGAACATTACTATGACTATTACTACATCAACAGTTATATGATCTAATATTAACAGACGGCCTACCAGGGGTATAGCCAACAAAGAATGCAAGCACTTGTCATAAACAATATGGACCATCTGACACATGGACAAACATCAGCTCTATATTTACATGTTCCAAAACCATTTGATTTATCTTTAAAACTCTTAGATATCTACATCTTTAAGGATCCTTTGAAACCGAAATTACATTTTGCTGATAACAGGAAATTACAGTAAGGCCTATAGTAAAACATTTCCCTCATTGGGAACTTGCATGTGCCTTATTAATCAATTTTACCTTCTCACTATGCATGCTATTCTATGTATTGACTAATGCTAAAAGCAACACCTGTTTAATTAAGAATTTTCTTTCCTTTTTTTATGTGTTATTTATTTATTTTAGACGGAGAGAGAGAGAGAACGAGAGGGAGGGACGGGCAGAGAGAGAAGCAGGCTCCCTGCAGGGCAGGGCTGGAACCCAGGACCCTGGGATCATCATGACCTGAGCTGAAGGCAAATGCTTAACCAACTGAGCCACCCAGGTGCCCCTAATTAAGACTTTCCTTATTGCAAGTCTAAGCTTAACTATTGCAAAGCTGTAAAAACAACTCCTTTCATGACTGAAGATTTTTAAGAATGCCTAAATATTCAAATTTGAAAGTTCTTGACTTGGCATTATCATCATTTCAAATATTGCTATGAGTACTTTAAAACAACTTTCTTTAATGCTTCATATAGTTTTGACTAGGAAGTATGTCGAGTATAGTTATCTAAACACCTTGAAATTGGGAAAAAATATCATTTCATTTCATATTTGGAGGACCTCGGTTTATTTTGAGGGGTTAGAGAAAGAATCCTATTTTCTATACTTCCACCTTGCAGTTTTTCCAATTGTTGGGAAAAACTATATTGAACATTGAAAAAAAAAAACGACTTTTTTTGTAATTTTCTCTCCTACCTCAGTCTGAGGACTGCTTCCCACTTGTACAACTCAAATGATTTGGGTTGCAAGGCAAACTCCTATCATAAGAAATGTACTTTTTTTTTTTTTTAAAGATTTTATTTATTTATTTGTCAGAGAGAGAGCGAGCGAGAGCTAGCACAGGCAGACACAGTGGAAAGCAGAGTCAGAGGGAGAAGCAGGCTCCCTGCGGGGCAAGGAGCCCGATGTGGGACTCGATCCCAGGACGCTGGGATCATGACCTGAGCCGAAGGCAGCTGCTTAACCAACTGAGCCACCCAGGCATCCCAGAAATGTACTTTTTTAAAAGATTTTATTTATTTATTTGACAGACAGAGATCACATGCAGGCAGAGAGGCAGGCAGAGAGAGAGGAGGGAAAGCAGGCTACCTGCCGAGCAGAGGGTCCCGATGTGGGGCTCTGATCCTAGGACCCTGGGATCATGACCTGAGGCGAAGGCAGAGGCTTTAACCCACTGAGCCACCCAGTAGCCCCTAAATGTATTTTTCATTGCTAAACCACTTATTTAAAATACCACTTAAATTCACCTACAGTATAGGCTTTGATTTATTTGCACCTGTACCAACTTGCTAATAAACTGTCAACACATCTGCTGTTCCAGTGTCTTTCCTTCTACTTGCAAACTTTGAGATCCCATTTATTAACACACTAAAAGTGTAATGGTTGTTATTTACTTCTGTAGTGCTAAATGGGGTCACGTTCGGTGTCTTTACCACTCCTCTCGGTGTAGCACCTAATGTTAAGGATGCATACTTCAATAATGTCCAAACACTAAGAGCTATAATTTAGCATAGGAAAGTTCTTGCTAGGATACCCTAATATAAATTAAACACCATACCCCTTAGCACAGCTGCTAAAAACTATCCCTATTACATTAACAATATATCACTTTGCTATAGGGTCACAAAATCATAGAATATAAGAGAGGGAGACATTTGTGAGATTATCTATGCCAATTCAGTAACTTTATAGCAACTGAGGACCAGTGATGACAAGAGATTAGCCAAAGGGGAGAAAGGTTAGAACATAAGTATCAGCTAAGTCTAAGCCTCTATGTTTTTACAAAACCAGTTATGAGATCTGATGTTTATTCTGTTAACCTGGAGACAAAACCATGTCCTAAGACTATTGGATTGGAAATTTTAACAGTAATTGTATAATGTTCTCTATAATATATACGCTCAATGATATAAACAAGGTGGTATAAACAAGGTGGCATATATTGATATTTATTTTTATATTTATTGATATTTAATTGCTACTTCATTCTGAGATATACAGCTCTAAATACTTAGTTGTCTTCCAGCATATGCAACCTACTGCTGACACATGAATTCTGTCCCAAGCAAGGAGATGACTAATTGGTCCCCATCATCAACTGTTTGTCAGTTTCTAGAATATACCCACAAATACTATTGACACATATTTATAAGAGATGACAGAATTGAAAATCTTTTCTAGTTTTTATTGTATGAAATATGCATGAAAATTGTTTGATTTATTATTTGGCACACAGTAAAATCACATTTCTCAGCATTATATTCTCTCCTGCGATGCCCATTTTATAGAAGTTTATCTTTAATAAATCGGAGATGGTGTTTTTTGCAAAAGCATACCCTGTGATAAATGCTTGCTTGTGTTCATGCCAACAAGCAAATGTTTCTTATTTATTTTTTATTATATGGAACCAACAATTTTAAAAATATTTTATTTTTTAAAGTGTCTTTCTGATTAGCAAAGCTGAGTCTACAATAACAATTTTGACCTCCATTGAGAATGCTATTAAGTTAAAATATTTTAGCAATTCATAGAGCAGTTTCTGTTTCAGTGTAGTTTCTACTACTGTTTCCTTATAGCCTACTGCTAAGGAAAGCAAATATTTCACCAACTTGACATTATACAAACCCAAAACACAAAAATAACACTGACCGTAGGACTTACACAGCAAAGGGATATAGGGCCCACCATTCTTGTTTTCAAGAGTATAGCATATCTGATTCACTTGTGGAGGTAATTGCATCACTAGTGTTGCTAGCCATCGATGCTCATGAAGAGAAGTACTAGAAGTTCTACAGAGACACTAAGCAGCCTCCTATGCCTTTAATCCATTATCACTAATCATTATAACTCATTTCTCTATATTCCGCCCAGGAATTAAAAGCTCTTAGTAAAGTACTGGGACCTGAAAAACAATCATTGCAGAAATGTGAGGAAAATCTAGAACACTTCATGGGACCAGGTGGAAAGGAAAATAAAGGAGAGACACTTTTCTCTATAAAGGTGTCACAGAAACTTTGTCCAAATGCGGAGGAAAGCTCCACTACGCCAAGAGTTGCAGGAACTCCCTGCCCATTGCCTGCTCCGGGATCTCATACCCTAGAGAGAACAGGGCCATGGGGCTTACTTCACTCTCTGACACGAGATTCTATTCATCACTTTGATGTATTAGAATAACTTATTAACAAAGGGATAAACCAACCTTTGGTGAACTTTGGATGAAATCTGTAGCAGCAATTTATAATGTTCAACACAGCCTTTCATTCTAAAAGTATCAGCTACCAAAAATGGTAACAGGCAAGACACACACACACACACACACACACACACACACACTCACACTAACAGATATCACCAAATTCCATAAAATGTACATCCTAAGAAAGAGAAAAGGAGAGGCACCTGTGTATCTTCATCCCTTAAGTGTCCAGCTCCTGGGTTCGGCTCAAGTCCTGATCTCAAGTTTTGTGAAGGAGTCCCAAGTCAGCTCTGTGCTCAACGGGAGGCTGCTTGGACATTCTCTCTCTCTGCCCCTTCTCCAGCATGGGCTCTCTCTCTTTCTCTCTCTCTCAAATAAATAAATATATCTAAAAAAAAAAAAAAGAAAGAAAAAAAGAAACAGAAAATCATCTTGTTTTATAAAAATTAAGGAAAAATGAAAGAAGTTGTAATATGAAAAACAATATTATACCTCATTAGTAATACAACAGCAATTTTAAATGAAAAGAACAAAATCAATGGTGAAGAGGAATTCCATTTATAAATCGAAGACAGTATCTTCATGTTCTGAGGGGCTGCATTACTGCCCTTCTGTGCTCAATTCTGTCCCCCCCCTTTTTTTGATCCAGTATAAATTAAAAAAAAAAAAGATATAACTCGATACATTCTGGCAAAACTTGAATTGTAATAGTAAAGAAGAAATCCTAAAGGCTTCCCAGATACAGACCACAACTGTGAGATATAAATTTCAGAGCCACTCACTTTGAGATGGCGTTTAAAGCCATAAGTCTAGATAAGGCTATCTAAAGCTCTTGTAGGGGGGGGAAAGAAAAAGACTGTATTTGAGCTCTGGGGAACTCTAAAATTCAGAGGTTGAAAATATAAAATACAGTTATATAAAACAAGCCATCCAAGAACATTGACTAACAATATAGAAAGTAAAACAAATATTTTTATATTCAGATTTTTTTGTGTAGTGAATATATAAAATGAATATATACATATAAATATATAGAGGGCTATAGATAGATAGATAGATAGATAGATAGATAGATAGATGGATGCTTATGTCTGTATGTGTTACTTCCTAGAAGTCAACTGATACTGAGATGAAGAATGGACCACTGGATGAGCCCAGCTTCAGTGGACTAATGGGGACGACATGGCATCCTGATCAGATCTGACTGGATGTAAAAAAGAAAGAGAGAATCAAGCAAATATTCATTGTGAGGAATCGATTTTCTTCTGTTTTCCTATTATATGAACCTCTAATTTTCAAATAACTTTAAGGTTTGTTTCATTACTTTACTTCCAATAATTATAGTTTTTTTTTCTCCATTGCTTAATTATATTCACTAGAACTTCCAGAAATGTACAGTAACGTTTATGAAATTGATAATCCTAATACTGTATCCAGTGGTTCCTCATTAGGCATTTTGGCATAGAAACCTTTTCTATACTCTCTTTGTTCCTCAGCAATCCCTAACTTGTGCTGGGGATAATTTGGGGCCATGTGAGTACTTCTGGCTAATGGACTCTACAGATATGAAATAAGCCATTTCTGAGCAGCAGCAGTTAAAAGCCAATTCTTTTTCTCTGTTACGAACCCTTAGAACCCGAGTTTTAAAATGACTGTATCAGAACTTGAAGGAGCACAGAAGAAGCATAGATTGGAGGACTGCTTCCTAATAGATAACAAGGCAAGCTCTAACCCTTTGCTGTCTCCAGAGATACACTGAAACTACGAAGACACAGACAGTTTCAACCTAAATGAATGGGATAATGCTGCATTCATTTTCAATTGCTGTATAACAAATTCCCACAAACACAGTCATGCACTGTGACACATCAGGGTTTTCATGGGCCAGGGGTTCAACACAGCTTAGCTGGGGTTTCAGTCTTCTCTCTCACATTGCTGCCTTCGTCCTCAGGAATGGGCTCTCAAGTGAAGGCTCGCCTGGGGAAGAATCGTTTCCCCAGCAGAATGGTTGCTGGTACCATTCTGTCCTTGCAGTTGTAGGATTCAGGGCAGTTTGCATCTTCAAAACCAGGAAGGCAGGAGAGAGATTCTTGTAAGATTGGTGCTACACAGTGAATCACGTGTGTGCAATCACACCTACCCATTACCTTTGCTACCTTCTATTGGTAAGAAGCAAGACCAGGTTTCTGCCTATATCTCAGGAAAGGGATCTCCACAAGGGCACAGATAGTTTGTCTGTCTACCACCTGATGGAACATAAAAACTAGAAGCATGAGAGCAGTGGAGTGGCTATGCCAATATCAGATGATACTGGAGAGAATTACTCAAGATGACATAAAAACCACATGTAGTGCACCGAATAATAAGCCTTCTAAGTACCTGAAACAATATATGACAAAATTAAAGGGAGAAATTGGAAAAATTCCACCAACTCAATTAGAAGTTTTGATATCCCTCTGAACAATTGCTACAAGCAATAGTAAAAAAAAAAAAAAAAGAGAGAGAGAGAGAGATCAGTGAAATTATATAAAATATTAATAACCTCATGAACCATCTTGATCTAATTGGTTTTTTTAGATACAACTTTAAGTATTGCAGAATGCACATGGTCCATGTTCATATGCACATGGTACATTTACCAAGATAGAGTACATGTCTATCAAACCAAAAAAGTAAGTTCTAAAAAGTTCAAAGAAATGAGATTATACAAAGTATTTTGTACTCAGACCAATATTAAATTTATTTTTAAAATAAGTAATCATAATAAAATAACTGCACAAACTTCAAATATATTTTTAAAAACAAATGCTTTTTAAATACTATGTATTAAAGAAGAAGTCACAATTTGAAAAGATTATAAATTGAGTGAAAATTTTAAAAAAATCAGCGCAGCAAATATTGTGGGATTTAGTTGAAACCAATGCTTAGTATGAAATTTGTAGCTTGAAGTACCTGTGTAAGCAAGAAGCAATGTCCAGAATCCCAGAGATCCAAAACCATCAAGGAGCTAGAAGAATAAGCACAAAATATCCCCAAAATGAATACAAGGAAAGAGATAATAAAGATCAAGGAAATGAAATTTTGAATATGAATAAGGAAAATTAATAAAGCTAATATTGATTTTTGAGAAGGTAAAATTGATAAACCTTGAATAGACTAATAAAAAGGCATATATTACCAATACTAGGAACAAGAGAACTTTCTACCACCATCATATAGACAGTGAAAAGATAATAAGAGAATAGTATGAGCAACACTACACCAAAAAATCAGACAACTTGATTTACATGAAATATACATATTCTTTGAAAAAAAGTGAAACTTAATACAAACTGCACAACTGGAGTATAAAAGGTAAATAGCCCTGTATCTATTAAAAACACGGATTAATTATCAACAAACTTCCTTCAAGAAAGACCAACCTCAGATGGCTTCAGCGCTGTATGAAACATGAAAGAGTGATTTGGTCCTAGTCTTCCACAAAGACTTCCAGAAAATAAAAAGGGAAAGAACATTTCCCAACTCGTTTCATAAGACCAGCATAACCACAAAAACAAAATCTGTGGGGTGCCTGGATGACTCACTCGGTTAAGCATCTGCCTTGAGCTCAGGTCCTGATTTGGGATTGAGCCCCAAGTTGGGCTCCCTACACAGCGGGGAGTCTGCTTCTCCCTCTGCCCCTCCCACTGCTTGTGCTCTCTCTCTCTCTCAAAACATGAAATCTTTAAAAAAAAAAAAAAAAACACCTAAACAAAAACAAAACAAAGTCTGTAAAAGATATTAAAAACAAGTAAGCAAACAAACCCTTAAGATCAATATCATTCATGAGTATAGATGAAAAGTTCTTCACAAAATATTAACAAGTTGAATTAAACGATACAGAAATACAGTACCATACAATGGCCGAGAAGAACTTGTCCTAGTGAACAAGGTTAGTTTACTTTTGAAAAATGAAACAGTTTGCCTAATTAATAAAGGACAAAAACTGTGTGACCATTTTGGAAGATACTAATTTTTTTAACAAAAAGAACCTTGAAACTTGGAATATAATGAACTTTTCTCAACTTGATAAAGAGCGTCCATGAAATTAAAAGTAACTGCAGCTAACATCATACTTAGAGTCATGAGAAATTGAATGCTTTCCTCATAAAATCGAGGAGAGATTTCTCAAGTTTAGATATTTTAAGAGACTCAAAAGACCGCACAGAAGTTATTCACATAAGGAATTTATTTATTTATTTATTTATTTGCTTACTTACTTATTTTAAAATATTTTATTTTTTTTAAAGATTTTATTTATTTATTTGACAGAGAGAGATCACAGTAGACAGAGAGGCAGGCAGAGAGAGAGAGAGAGAGAGGGAAGCAGGCTCCCTGCTGAGCAGAGAGCCCGATGCGGGACTCAATCCCAGGACCCTGAGATCATGACCCGAGCCGAAGGCAGTGGCTTAACCCACTGAGCCACCCAGGTGCCCCAAGACTTTCATTTAAAGGCAAAATATTTGGTGCCACAAGAAAACAAGAGTGCAGGCAGCATTATGGGTCTGAGAGATACCCAGGCAGAAGCTCCTCGAGGTCCTTCTTCTGTAAACATTGACACTAAAAGTTCTGTCTGCAGGTTGAACTGAGACTTTGGTGTAAATTTTGGCTGGTGTTCCTTTGGTTATGTAGCCAAACCAGGCTGTTTAACCAGTTATGTCAAGTGAAAGCCATCAAAAATAAAACCAGTTCTGGTGTTACAAGAACTTTGAAATTTAACTACATATCCCAAATCCCATAGCCCTCATTCAACTTAGTTATTAGTCAAAAGCGGACATAAAGTCATCCCCAAGATAAATTTATATGCTAGAAGCTGAAAATAATTGCATCCTCCGTAACTAGAAAACAGGACAAAGGTGTCCATTCTCCCCACATCTGTGCCACACTGCACTGCAGAACCTAGCCATTTTGATGTGAAAAGGGGGAAAAAATTAAAGGCATACAATTTGCAAAGAAAGAAAACTCTCTCTTCTTACTGTATACACAGGCATCCACCATAAAACTAGAAGATGCAAATGAATTAAGCAAAGTACACAGATATAAGCTAATATACAAAATCAATTTTATTTTTATATGCTAGGAACAAAGAACTACACAATTATACTAAAGCAAAAAGATCTCCTCTTCAATAATATCAAAGGAAATTCAATGGGAGGAGAGAGAAAGGTGATAGCTGCTGGAAGACTTGAGATCAGACATTGTACTATGGCAGGGGAAGCTGAGTATTTAAGCGGCGGTGGGAACAAGTCAGTAGAAATGAAAAGTTTGAAAACACTGGACCTTGGTTGACCCATAGTGTTATGAGGCACTTAAAAAAACAGATTTTTGAACGTCCTGATTTGTTCCAGAATAGGTGTACTGGTAACATGGCCTTGAAACAGAAAACTGCCAATATTTCTCCATTTTCGCTCTGCAAAAAAGATTCCTTTGTATTGTCTGAATTTCTCTCAGAGAGATGACAGTCCAAGGATATGGCCCTGGGATCCGATGAATGAAGAAGAGAGAACACAACTATTAAGGAGAGAGAACACGTGGTAGAATGCGTCGCAGGGATAGGTAATCACCCACCACACCAGTACAAATAGAGCAGAGCAGAGCAAACAGTAAAATACATGGTATCTTTTCACTGAAGGAAAAACTGTGGTTTAGGGTCAAAGTAAAAGGAAGAGAGTAGAGGATCTGACTTAGCAAAAGGTTAGTAGTAAGAACAGAGTAGTTAAGTGTCTAAGTTAGTAGTAAGAACAGAGCATACCTGCAATAAAGTTTGCTGTGAATTTGATGTGTCTGCGAGACTAGGCTGTGGTGTGTCAAGATACTGGGTCAAACAGTAATCCAGGTGCAGCTGTGAGGGAGAAGATTAATTTTTGAATCAGTAGAATGAGTCAAGGACTCATAGAGGTCCAATATAGATGGACCTCATTCAATCCCTTGGATGCAGAAAACAAAACACAGGCTGAGTTGGGAGACACTTTGGTATCTCTGCCTGTCTTGGAGCTGGGGCGTGGGTCTTCTCCTGACCTTGAGAGAATTCAGATTGATACACCTGGTAACTTCTGGGGAACTCCTTTGATACTGCAGGTGTAAACACTGTGCCAAGAAAGGTGTTCTTGCTTTTCTAAGACCACAGACCTAATGACAACTAGGTCTATTTTTCTGTGTACCTTTAGTCCAGTCATGGTTCAAGTCTTCATTCCCTGTGCCACTAGTTTGCTGATTCCTGTCCGTAATTTCCACCCAGAGATCAAAAAATATATATTTTGCATGTATGTACATTCCATGTACAAGGATCTGGACTAGAGCATCTAACTATCCAAATAAGAATAAATGATCAGGTCGGTTATTTTGTTATTTAGAGCTGACACAAGTCCGTAGCCTAGAACAATAAATACAGATACACAAGTGATAGATTTGTGACAGATACACAAATAACAGATGTTCCACATTAAAACACTTGATTTTCCTAAATTTCATTGTTTCCCATTTGTTTTAATAAAAGTTATGTCTCTATTTTTTAACACCACGATAGTTAATTAATACAATATCTAGGACATAAATGTGTAAATACATTGAAATATCTAATGGGACCTAGGACCTTGTAATAAAACGTATTTTCTGATTGTGTTTCTGCAGTCTAGATATATTACTGTGATGAGGGAGCAGAAGGCTAGCACTAGCTGATACCCTGCAACCTCCGCCCCCCACCCCCATTCCTGGGTGGGATCTGTGTGACTTTCTTCCAGGAATCTCCCAGCTAGTTTAATGTTAATGCCTTGCTAGAGGAAAAAAACAGCCTTAACTTGACAATGGCAAGGCCTCCAGTATCCTATAAGCCTTTAACACAGGAAGATTCTTTCGAAACCTCCCTTTTCCTTACCTCCCCCAACCCCATAATATGTAATCAGCCATCAGCCACCCCTCCCAACCCTGGGGCAACAGCTCTTTCTGCCCACAGGTCCTGGGCCCATACTTTGGTAAAACCACCATCTTGCACTGAAGACATCTCAAGAACTCTTTTTTGGCCGTTGGCTCCGAACCTTATCCCACTGAACCTCGCCTCTATTCCAAAACCCCATCAATTAGAATGATCTCCATTTCTGAACAAAATGTGCCATAATTACAGTTTGTGCAAATGGAACCAAGAGGAATCATGAATAAACCAGATTATTTACATTGATTCAGTGTTTGAATGTTATCTTTTTAATTAAACTGATTAGCATGAGATGATTTCAGTTAGAAAAAAAAATGCCAAGAACATACTTATTATTTTTTTAAATTTTATTTATTTATTTATTTTCAAGAACATACTTTTAATAAATCAAGGAACTCTGAGCAGAGGGAAACAACAACCGAAGTTTGATTCAGGAACTTTGTCCCCCCAAAGCTGTTAAACTGGTTTATTTTTTTACAACCACGTAATAACAAGTGGTATTCCAACATAGAGTCCTTATTTAACCATGAAGGGGAACAGAATTTGCCACCCCAAAATACGTCTCTTTGGCAGGATTATTTCGAGCTAAAGGCAATCAAAACCTAGCAGATTCAGGGAAAGCTCTCGACCTCCTTCTCAACTACACAAATTTACACTGGAAAGAGGGCAAGTACAAGAAAGCAAGCTTTACTAGAGATAGGCTTTTACCTAAGAAATGTATTGCATAACAAGGCAAGCTTTGCACCTCTGCCTTCCTAGGAATGGTGCTTCTACCCTTTGTATCCCCAGACTGCTACCCTAACCCTTAGTTCAAGATGTTACCTGGCTGTCCTGTGGGTCTTATATTTGTATGGGGCTCCCTTATGTACAAAATTAGTTTTTCTTTTGTTATTCTGTTGTATATCAATTTAATTATTAGACCAGCCAGAGAACCTAGGAGAAAAGTAGGGAAAAAATTTCTGCTCCTATGGTAGACATGTCTCAAGAAAAACATATTGCTTTGAAAATATTTAAATTCATCTGTCACTGGGTATCCTAGGAAAATGCTACAAAAATAATTGCTCAACAAACTGAGACTGTCCTAGAGACAAAATTTGACTTCCATAAAATTACCAGAGAAAATACAGGTTTATGGTAGAGAATTGTATCTTGGCTTGATGAATCTTTTAAAGGCTAAATGACAAAGAGCTGTCAGAAGTGAGTAGTACTAGAAATAATCCCGGGGATTTAGGGTTATACGTTATAAAGCAATTTCTTTAACTATTAAACTTCCTGGATTTTCAACTCTTCAAATCCCCACACATTCAAAGTAAAGCCCAGTGTAGGACTTGGGAGAAACTTTTCTGAATCAGACATAGAAGTCCTGACTTTTAGTTCCTTAATTCTGAGGTGCCCTCCCTGACAAACTGTGAAAATCAAATGAAGGAATCAGCATAAACCATGTAAAAAGGGTGTGTGGCAAATAAGGCTTCACAGTGCTTAGTTTCCATTAGTATTACCTTATGATCAACCCCGCCAATCTCAGCTTCTGCAGTCCAGGATCTCCGCCCGCGAGCCCCAGCAGACCTAGGTAATTGATGCCAGTTCATGCTGCAGAAGTTGCCTACTGCCTCCTTCACAAGTTTTTGTAGAATCAAGAAAGATAATGCATGGGAAAGCACACTGAATCTATAAAAATTATATGAATACAATGTGCTAGGATTATAAGTACTTCGTTTCATATGCCTCCAGAGAATACATAAGACCGAAATCTTGGCTAACGGTGGAAAATTGTAACCTCGCTGGGGAAAATGCTAAACCTCCAAATGAGAAAGGAACTTCCAGAGCATATATGATGGGCTTGCAGATTCTAATGTGCACTGACATTTGAGTGTACCAAGAAAATGTGTTTTTGATTGGTCTGCACCTAGCCTGAGTCCTACCATGATCCTCCAGGTGCTAGTTAAGAGCAAAAAATAATAGTAATAGCAACTTCTACATAATTTTTAGCAGAAGCTGAGTTTACTCTGTCGGGGCCAAAAAATTAAAAATTCTATTTCTTCTTAAAAAAAAAAAAAGCAGTAAGAACATTTGAGGCCGTCTTGATCTTCATAACTAGCATGTGATCTTTCGGAGAGGTTCTTGTTGCGGAAAAAATAATCAGAACTGCAAGACCAAGTGACACTCGGAGAAGTAGGAGAACTCGGATTTATTTCACGCTGTCCCCAGATGAGCTCGTGCTCGAAGGTCTGGGACCTGGGCAACGGGGTTGTAGGGCTTTATAAGAGACTGCAGGCAGTCAGGTTCCAAGGGTTATGCTGACTGCTCGTAGGTGGGTTTAAACTGGGGGGAGCGGAGCTGCTTTAGGCGGGAACAGTAGTATAAGGAGCCTGTGGCAGGAAGCAGAAGCCGCTGGTTATCTCTTGCTCCCAGTAGGGCTTCTGGTTCTCTTTAGCTTATTGTTAGTAACTTCCCATCTTCTGGGCCTCCTGGCCTGGGCCTGCTGTGATAATTTTCCTCTTCATTCTTAAATTCCTATGTTTGATTTACTAACCCTCCTAGTGTACCTATTAATCTTACATCCCTTCCTAGGAGGAGAACAGAGAGTTCTCGAGAGTCACAGAACTGGATTCAGACCTTGTTCACCACCCTGAAGCCCTGAAAGCTACAAATATTTACCACTAGATCCATATGGAATCAGGAAGTGTTTCAGGCCGCTGTCCCCCAGTCCCCCTCACTATCAACCACCCCCTGTCCCTTGAAAACGCTCTTGGCTCAGCAGAAGCCATGGAGTTGGCTTTTGGACAAGAGTCTACCTTCTCCCCAGGTAGCTGGCAACCTGAATAAACTCCTATTCCCGTCCAATCAACACTCATCTTTTGAGAATTGGCATTTTGAGGGACAGGCAGCTGAACTTGGGATTTGGTAACATCTTCAGCTCACACTTTTCTGCCTTCTACCCCCCTTCCCTGCCCTTTCCATAGATGTGCCTGAGGATACATAGGGAAGAACACAGGCTCCTTGCAAGCTGGGAGGGTGGCACCTACTAAAAGTATATTTGACTCTCCCCAGCTTCCAGGGCAATGTCCCATTTCTGTCTGTTGAGACCAGCACTTGCAGCTGTTAAACACAGTCTGTTTTGGGGAATCAAGTAAGACTCTTGGAGATCATTGACCTATAACCTTGAAGACTCCGCTATTTTTCAAAAATTTTTCTGCCTTCAGACCCTCTTCTATTCCTGGAGCCCGTCACCTGGGAAGAGGTAGCCAATTACCTAACATTTGCTGTGATGATCTTGCCCAAGTTTGTGTGATGCCATGTGGGTCTAAGCCATGCCTGGAGCCTGGGCCACTCTTCCTCCGTGTACCTGTCAGCACCTTCTCCACGAGGCTGGACACTGCATGCCTACGAGCTAGTTCTGCACAGAAATCCCAAGGGAGATACCATGTCTGCTTCTCTCATCTAATAAACTGTCCTACCTCTACACTAAAGTATGAAAAGGGAAAAGCTGAACAACAACGTGACAGTTAAGCTTCCCACTTCCCTCTGCTTCCTTTTTCACATTTACCTGTGAGTGAGTCCTGTTTCCTTCTCTTCTGACATACTCATGAGTGCTTCTCCTCGCTCTGATGACCTGGGGAAAGGGAGTCTTCTCCACAGGAGGAGTTATCTCTGTGAGCTGATCCTCTAGGTCAGTCCTTTAATGTCTTAAGTTTAGGAAAATGATTCTAGAAAGTCTTTTCTCAAAGCAAAAGGAGGATCTTAAAATCATCCTATGTTTAATCTCAAAACCCTTTATGGTATTTCTGGTTTGTTTTTTTGTTTTGTTTTGTTTTCTAATCCCCAACCTTATAGAGTCCTTGTGATCTTCCTCTTCTTTAGAGGAATTTGGTTAATACCCTAATCTTCAACTGGCTCCCACCTCTCAGTCCAGGAGGGAGTAAACAAAAAGCAGCCATCCAGGGCCCACCAGAGTAAAACTTCTGTCATCAAAAAGGCAAAAAAGAAAAGCATGTTAATAGTTTTAAAAACATTTTTTCTTGCTGAGAACTTATTACATTATTGCCCATACTATTGGCTAAAAACATGCATACAATTTTGCTGGGGAAAAAAAAAGCTGAAATAATATGGAATCTGAAGGAAATTGATGAAAATCAAATTCCATATCTGTACATGTGGCAGTTTTTTTTGCAAAATCACTTAAGAAATTAAATAGTAAGAAAATAAAACCTCAACAACACGATTAAATTGTGCCTCTTAACCTTAGGCAATCTAATTTCTCAAAATAACTGGGAAAAAAAACAACATTTTCTTAGAGGAAATAGTAAATGATCAGTTCAACAAAGGAAAAATAATTCCAGAGGACCTCTACTAGGGTAGGTATATGAACATAAATCCTAAATGAAAGGTAAGTTGGAGATAGTGAACGTGCTCCAATTGTGGGAACCTTAATTCTCCATACTGATTAGTCACTGTGTTGCTTGTTGTCATGCAAATAATTAATGGTAAAAAAGGTTTATCCTGTTAGCAAGATGGCAAGATAAATAGAATTAAGCTCCGTGAGGGCAGAGGCTTTTTCCTGTTCACCATAATATTTTTAGCCCATAGAAGAACACCCAGGGAAATGAGCTTTACCTGCAACATTGAATGAACAGGACTTTTTCTACTGAAGAGACAATACAAGCCGTTGTTTCTATTTTCCTTCTCTACCATCACTATGAGTTACCACAGTTTTATCTATTATCTCATGGTTCTGAAAGTCAGAATCCTAGCAAAGGTTTTCCAAAGCTGAAATCAAGGTGTCAGCAAGGCTGTGTTCCTTTCTGATGTTCTGAGATGAATGAGCTCCCAGCCTTACTCAAGCTGTTGGCAGAATTCCGTTCTAAGAGGTTACAGCACTCAGGGGTCTGTTTTCTTGCTGTTTCTCAGTCAAGGGTCATCTGCAACTTCTAGGAGCCGCCCTCACTTCCTGGTTTACAGCACTCTTCCTTCATCTCTCAAAGCCATCAACCGCAAGTCCTTTTGCTCCAAATGCCTCTCATCTTCCTGTCTGCCTCCTCTCCTTCCAGCTCTGTGCACAGCGTGCTCCGGTCGGCCCCTTTGCATTCTGCTGCTTTAAGGGTTCACAGCATTTCCTTGATCCAACTAGATAATTCAGGATGAGCTTCCTAACTTAGGGTCAGCTGGCCAGTAACCTTGATTCCATCTGCAACATTCCTCACGGCAGGACCTGGATTCATGTTTGACTGAATAACCATAGGCTAGGAATCTTGGGAGGAGGGCAGAGAATTTTGTGTAACACAAACTGCTTACTCATTTTTCATTCTGTAATTAACAATTAATAATTGGTAAATTACACAGTGCCAGAAAATGAGATTTGTATCACAATAAAAGGATGAATAAGTCATAATTCTCAATTTCAAATAACAAATAGCAAACAGATTGAGAGACACACATAAACTATCTTTAAAATAATGTGTATTATAAAAACACTTGTGTGTGACTGTCATTGATAGAGGTACAAAGTTTATGGAACTGGTGAGATGTGGCTTAATCCTTAAGAAGCCCTTGATCCTTAGAAGGGTCAGAGAGAAAAAAAAAAAAAAAAAAAACTTTGCAGAGGAAATACGACCTGATTTTTCCAAAGGAAGACTAGTTAAAGGGTGGAGAAAAGAGGAAGTAAGATACCAGGAAGAAGTAAGTGCAGAGCTGTGAGTTGTGAAAATAACACAGAATGTTCGGAAAATGGTGGGAGACAGTGGGCTGTTAATGTGGCTAAAAGAAAGAGTGGGAAGACTAGGAGAGGAAATAAATGGGATTATAAACATCGATTGGAACAGATCTGTAAATGCCAGGAGCACCATCGCTAAAAGACCATGAGAAAGCTATGGAAGTCAAATCTAAAAATCTAGATGTCCGTGTGTGTTTACAGTAGCGGGTGGTAGTTTTGTGCTGTGTAGACTGCATCAATGAGTAGTTTTGTGCTGTCAAGACTGGATAAAACTGAGAGATTAACGAGAGTATTTTTTAAATGTTAGATATTTTATCAACAGAATGCTCCAAGTTGAAGTCCACATGTTAAAATGGCTCAATTTATTTCTACTCGTGAGGGACATAAAGAAAAAATTAAAATGAGATCTAAGTACACCTGAAACTAACATAACACTGTATGTTAATGATACTGGAATTAAAATAAAAACTTAATAAAACAGTGAAATAATATAAAATAGGATCCAATCGACGCTGTGGAGAGACAGCTCTGGATGGAATCAGACTGGCTTCTTTTTCTCCATCCTTCTGCTTTCCTTTCTCTTGCTCCTATCCCCCGGGCAAATGTACTGCTTTCATATTTTAGTCCTTTTTCTGTTTATTTATTTATGTTAGCAGTACCAGATTTTGGAATATAATCCAGTTATGCACAGACTTTTTCTCTCTTATACTGCAGTATCAAAAATTTATTCAAATGCTGAATGGCACTGATTCAATTCATTATGAGTGAAGCAAGCCGAAGATTGCCATCAAGTCAATTTTGGTTTGTAATTCATGGTCATGGGAAGAAAAAAATAATAATGCAGTTCAGGAAAATGGATCTCCATGAAGTAGCACATTTTAAATATATGTTGTGCGTTCACAATTGAAACAGTTCTCCAAGGAAATTATTTTGTATGGATTCATGACAATAGCAGCCTGCTATAAATTTATGTGGTGAGTACTTGGATGATAGGACTTCTCTGATCATTACTAACATTGTGCACCTTTCATAGAAATGCACCAATAAACACAGTCAGAGCACACAGCCCCATTCCACACGCTGTGCATAAAACCGCATATAGTCTCACTAGTGAGTGGCAATAGAATGAGACAATTTTTAATAAAATATTAAATAATTTTTTACGTTATCTGACTTAAATCTATTTTTGAGTTATCATATTTTAATTTAAATAAATAGGTACAGACTTTGGTCTATCCTAATTACTTACATGATCTATAAACAATCTTATTGAACGTAGGATATTTCTTATTTTATTGTCAAATGGTAATGACAATTTTAAAAGCTAGGGAAAAAGTATAGTAGGATCTTGGTAAATTCTTAATAAATACTATGATAAAAACAAAAAGATATTCAAAAGCTTGTTTAACATATTTAAAGATGTTAATAGTACTGTTTACTTTATTCATTCAACAAGCAATTATTGAGTATTCTTCTGGGAACTGTGCATTCAGCACTGTTCAAAACAGTGTAATTACATATTAGTTGGGTCATAGCAAGCAATAAGCAGATTAATAAAAAATCACAGTATACTAAACAATCATAAGTACTATCAGATATTGAAAGAAAAAGTAGATTAGGATATGCTGTGAATGTGTGTGTGTGTTTGAGAGTGGGAGAGGGCACAGAACATTACCACTATAAGTAAGAAGGCTTTACCATGGTAGTAACCTATGGCTAAATCAAACAGCATGGATTGAGCCTGTGAAATTCCAGAAAAGGGCATTCCAGCAAGAGGAATAACAAATGCTATGGAGGTTCTTTAAAAATAAAAATAGAACCACTAAATGATTCAGCAACCACTTTTCTCGGTATATATCCAAAAGAAATGAAATCAATACTTCAAAGACATATCTGCACTCTCATGTTCACTGCAGTGTTATTCACAATAGCCAAGATATGGAAATAACCTAAGTGTCCATGGATGGAAGAATGGATAAAGAAACTGTGGTAGAGAGAGGGATCCAGTGCACAGCACAGTGAATATAGGCAACAATATTGTATCACAGTGTTCAAACGCAGTAAGAGAGTAGAACTTAATTTTTCCAACCTCTAAGAAGAAATGATGATCATGTAACATGATCGATCGAGGTATTCATTGCTACAATGGCAATTGTATCACAATTGTTGTAAGTGTATCAAATTAGTGTGTTGAATAAATTGCACAATTTTATATGTCAACTATATTTCAGTATTAAATACATATAAATAAATTATATAAAATAAATAAATAATTTTGCTCAGTATACTCTGTCCTTTTGATGTGGACCCAATCTCTTTTGTCTCAGCTAATGTCCCTCTTACACTCACTTTCATTCTTAAGAAATAGAACTGCCTGTAATTCTGAAAGGAAATTTTTTATTGTTATTTTGACTTGCTCTTCCCTTAATCTAGAGAATATATTATTTCCCCACCTCCAATGGCCAGTTTTTATTTACCTGTGAAAACAAAAGCGCTCTTTTAAAAAAAAAAACAGGGGCACCTGGTTGCTCAGTTAGTTAGGTGTTGGATTCTTGATTTTGGCTCAGGTCATGATCTCAGGGTCACGGACTGAGCAAGGAGTCTGCTTGAGGTTCTTTCTCTCCCTCTCCCCCTTGCCCCTACCCCTATCTTCTCTCTCTCGTTCTCTCTCAAATAATAAAATGTAAAAAAAAAAAACAAAAAACCTAAATACTTTCTTTAAAAAACCGAAATACTTTGAGTATCTACTTACATAATACAAATAAAGGCTATTAGATTTAAAATAAGGGACACAGGGCCCCCTGGGTGGCTCGGTTGGTTGAGCAACTACCTTCAGCTCAGGTCATGATCCTTGAGTTCTGGAACTGAGTCCTGCATTGGGCTTCCTGCTTAGCAGGGCGTCTGCTTCTCCCTCTGCCCTTCCCTCCCATCATGCTCTCTCTCTCTCTCTCTCTCTCTTTCTCTCTCTCAAATAAACACTTTTTTAAAAAATTAAATAAATATATAAGGAACACAGAGTTAGTACCTCAATCATCACTTCAGAGGAATGCTAGAAACTTGTGTCTATTTGGAAAGGCATAATGCGACCCAGATACTATTCATTTTAATGACTAATCCCTTGAATATTGTTACTGAAACCTTGAACTTTCACAAAACATATAAAAATATTAGCATGCAGACAAGATAAAAACAAATGAGTTTATCCGTATAGAAAAAATAAAAATAGGTTGGCTTTAGACTTGTTCTCAACACATAAAGAAAAATGTGTACATGCATTCTTTTTTTTTTTTTTAAGATTTTATTTATTTATTTGACAGAGAGATATCACAAGTAGGCAGAGAGGCAGGCAGAGAGAGAGGAGGAAGCAGGCTCCCTGCCGAGCAGAAAGCCCGATGCAGGACTCGATCCCAGGACCCTGGGATCATGACCTGAGCCGAAAGCAGAGGCTTTAACCCACTGAGCCACCCAGGAGCCCCTGTACATGCATTCTTAAATATATGGTTGCATTTAATATGGTACAAGAAAGTGGCATGTTTTTCATTAAATTTTGCTGCAACAATTATTGAAATGTGGAAGCTATAAACAAAACTCTTTACTTATATCAAGCAGAAAAGAAACTTGCAAAAAATTTTAAGTTTTTATAAGATTAATAAAATCTTACAAAAAGGCCAAACATTAGAATTCTTTCAATGGTCAGTACAAAAGAGAAAGCATTAATGAGTTTCACCAAATAAAAGTTTAGGACATGATAAAAATAAACAGAATTAAAAGATAAATGACAAATTAAAGAAATAAATCACAGCAAGTGAAAGATCATATTGATGTACTTACTATCTAAAGAACCACTTACAAATAATTTTTAGAAAACAGTATTTTGGGACACCTGAGTGGCTCAGGTTCTGATCCCTCAGTCCTGGGATCAAGCCCCACTTTGGGCTCCCTGCTCTGTGAGCCTGCTTCTCCTGCTCTCTCCACCTGCTGCTCCCCCTGCTTGAGCTCTTTCTCTCTCTGTCAGATAATTAAGTAAATAAATTAATTAATTAATAAACACACACATACATACATACCAGTATCTTCCCATGTAAAATTGGGCACGGTTCACATAAAACAATATTTCACGAAAGAAAAAAAATAATTTGATTTCAGGTACAATTAGAAAATTACATCAGGTTTCATATCCCACAATATCCACTTCAGTATTTTAAGTAGTATAGGAGGTTCACAGCAATGTTGATAAAGAATTCCTAGTGGTTCCTGGGACACCTGGGTGTCTTAGTGGGTTGAGTGTCAGACTCTTGGTTTTGCCAAAGGTCATGAGCTCACTGGCCCTGAGATCGAACACCTCATGGGGCTCCTCGGTCAGCAGGGAGTCTGCTTGAGGATTCTCTCCCACTGCCCCTACCACTAATTGTGTGCATGCTCTCTCACTCTCTCAAATATATCAATAAATCTTTAAAAAAAGAATTTCTAGTGGTTCCCCATGCCAGTGGTTTTGTTGATGCCCTTCAGTGTTCTGATACTTACCTTTGTTTCCACTTCTGGACGAAACTAGTGGTTGGAAAACCAAGACATATACATCAAACAACGTACACAAAAGAGTAAACCCAAATTTAATTTGGAATTCTTAATCAACAGCTTCAACCTTTATAATAAGGTGAATATATAGGCACAAGCTACACAATTTTCAAATTCCTGACAGAAGCAAAAAGGTGAAATTAAGTTGCTGCAGATATAAAACTAGTTAATGACAAAATAAGAAACATGTATCTTATTTGAAAATGTATTTGCACTTAGCCATTATGGTGCACTGAATAATGGCCCCCAAAAGGATGTTCATGTCCAAATCTTAAAACTTACGATTATGTTACTTTAAGAGACAGAGGATGTGATAATAGTGATCTGGAGATTGGGAGGTTCTCCTGGATTATCCAAGTGGGTTTAATAAAATCACAAAGGGTCCTCATAGGAGAGATGAGGGAGGACCACAACCAAGAAACACCGGAGGGTCTTAAAGGAGAGAAGACGCTGCGTTATTGGCTTTGAACATGAAGAAAAGGAAAATGTGACCTCTAAAAACTGGGAGGGCAAGGACGTAAGTCTCACTTCAGAAACCTCCAAAGAACTAATCTTGCAAACACATTGACCTTAGTCTATGAGGATGATTTTGGACTTCTGATTTGAAGGGGTTTGGGACAGACAACCCCCCTCCCGCCGCCCACAATGTGCCACTGTGGCACTGTCGTTTATTTTGTGGATTATTTTGGCCTGAGGATACTTGAGAACCATGGACTCAAGAAAAATATTTTTTCCCTCCCTGAACCACACAGAAGAATCTAAATTGGGGATCTTTTCCAGAATGAGGATTATTATCAATGATAAATTTTATCTGAGTGACCTATCCATGCAGCAGGGCAAACACCTAATTACCAAACATCTGCTCTTCTTATCAGCCTGTGAAATGCATTCCTTTCCTCTGACGTCCCAGACCCCTACCCCCTTCAAAGGAGAATGAAGGAATTCAGCATGAAAAATATACCTCATTTTGCCTGACTACCTCTGAAATTTCCATGCCTAGATGGACTGCCCTTACATATACCTATTAAATTTGATTTTCTTGTGTTAATTTGCCTGAGATCACTTTGGTTCCTAGTCCGGCTAGAAGGCCCTTTGAGGGGACAGCAATTCTTGCTCCCAACAAACTCAGAATTTTAATAATAAAATTTGTTTTTTCTTAAGCCACTAAAATTTGGTAATTTGTTAGAGCAGCACTAGAAACTAACACAATTTGATCTTTTAACTGAAATCAGAGAGCCTAATTTCAAAATTACAGACATAAGTTTAAGTACAAGTTGTCTTGGATGTGGGAAACTTTTTTATACTGATATGTTCTTGGACTTCCAGTTTCAGATCTGACATGAAAAAAAAAAAACTTAGAACTCATCACTTTTATCCTCACAATAAGAAAAAAGATGAATAAATTTTGATGAATTGGTGCAGGCTGGGGTAGGTTAATTTGATTTAAAAGCTCTTGGGTTTCTTGTCCTAGGAGGCCCCTATATGATCATGGATTATACCTACAAGAACCCCACTGTGTTCTTGCACTAAAGATTACGAAAAGAGTTATCTACAGTTTCAAGCAGTAGAGGGTAAAACAAACATTTTGAAATATTCTCAGAGCATTCTTCATAACAACGGTCTGCCCTGGAAGATAAACTACTTTACCAGAGCCTTATCAGACCAAAGAGGGACAATTAAACAATCCTTGTCACTTGTCCAACCCCAGAATTCCTGCCCCTAGTAAGGGAACACAAAGGTCAAAGAAACATTTTGGTAAGTCACATCCTCAGCACTTACTGCAAGACAGACAGACAGAAAGAAAGAAAGAAAGAAGATTATCTAAAGTCAATAATATATGTTTCCACCTTAGGAAACTACAAGATGAAAAGCCACATAAAAGTAAGCAAGTAGAAGAAATAAAATGTTAAAAATAAGAGCAATCAGTATAATTGAAAACAGATGAACAACTGAGAAAAATCAATAAATCCCTAATCTACTTCTTTGGAAGATCAAGAACATTTATAAATCCATAGCTAGGATACCCCACCCCACAAACGAGGGAAAGAGGGAAAGAGAGAGAAAGACAAGATACAAATTACTAATTCCAGAAATCAAAGAGATCCTTATTACTGATACCATGGACATTAAAGGAGTAATAAAGAAATACTATGAAAAGCTCTATGGCTACCAACTTGATAACTGACATGAAATGGATCAGTTCCTTAAATGACATAAACTATCAAAACTCATACAAGGAGAAAGACTTGAACTAGTCCCTATGATACCATAATGATAGATACATGATGTTAAGCATTTGTCAAAACTCATAGCTGCACAATATAAAAAATTATTTGGATTTAGTTAAGAATAATTTTTTATTTAGAAAAAAAGGATAGTTTTAGATTTCCTTAAATTTGTCTTTTATTTTAAGCAAAACTTCTTCTAATCAATTACTTGGTAATTGCCAGAATTTAAGTGACAGAAAACATTCTCCTGTTTTAAGGCATATGTGAACCCCATTCTATTTACATTAAAAATCTTACTAGTTATTATAATTCTGGAGTACTTCGGATGTTCTCTGTTGCCTGTTTTTCAATTTTTATATTCTAGTAATGTAAGATTTTAAACTTTTTGTAAAAGAACACTTTTGTTCAGTGAATTACACTAATGTAATTCTGTCTGTATTTAATAGGAAAAAAGTCAAAGGAAATGAGCCTAAGTACTAACTCTAGAAATGTATTTGTTGAATGTGATTGGCTTGATTTGTGGCAACAAGGACCTTGGTTAAGCTCACTGAACTTAATTCAAACCATACCTACAGATGGCAGTTTTTCAATCAATTGTTCTGGGCTGAAGCATCTGAGCAGATTTCTAAACAAGGCATTGTCTTTTAGAGAAGCAGGTGGTCTCCTTGGTCCTCCAGGGAATTATCTTTTGAAGTGGATGTGGCAGCAGTACTGAGGTAAAGCATTTAATAGAGGAAATGAAGCCAAGTTAAGAAAAGTGGAAATGGGAACATGTTTCAGCAAGAGCCATACCCCAGTTTGAGTTAAACAGAATGCAGGCACTAAGTTCCTTTGTAACGGTTTTTTTGTTTACCTTCTCTAGATATAGATGGCAATAGGGAAACCAATCTTAATGAAAGGACTTTGGTAACAACCAAACGTTGTGCACCAAAATGGGGAAATCTAAATATTGTTTAAAACTGCAAAAGCAAGAATTCATTGTCAAACGAGCATATGCTGTGCAGTTCACAGTGCTGTGTCAGCTCAAAGCTCTCCTAGAACATGCTGGATCCTGGGATACCCAAGGGTAATAAGCTATAAATATGTAGACATTATTTATTTTTAATGTAAATACAAACTTAAAACTTTTAACAGCACATTTATGCCATTCAGTTTTGTTCGGGGGGAAAAAAAATTCCCATCTGGGAGTCCTTCAAACAAGCGTCCATACACCTCAACCCAGCTGTCATTTCCTTCATTTTATACATGGAAAGGAAAGCAGGACCTTGTTTATCAACCACAATGCTAGGAATGACAAGTACAAAACTGAATTTCAGATGCAGGAATTGAGTGATTTAACTAATGATTTCTAATTAGATTGTCTCCAGAGACTAATGGTAAACATGGCAATAGAGTCTAGATAGATTAAAAATTAAAAATCAGAATGACAATATATTTCTTATCAGTAACACCGACCTTTAGAATAAGCTCAAAAATTTTTTTTTAATTTTCAGAGGAGATGATTTTGAGGAGAAATCACCTCATGGCTGGAGGGAGGGACTGAGAGGAACATGTGAGTTCATAGTCTCCGTAAAAGCACAGGCTCACGAAAAGACTGAGATCTCATCATAAGACTTTGGAACACTTTCTCTTGCTGCATATCTTACCAGCACATCACCAAAGGCCTACGTACCCGCATTTCCTTACTTAGTATATCCTCTCTGGTTTTTAACAAATCATCCCAAGGCATACTGAAAGGCAGCCAATACGTTTTGAAGAGACAGAACAAGCATCATTACCAGACTCAGACGTGGCAGGGATGCCGCAATGATCAGGCCAGGAATGTAAAACAACTATGACTGATGTGCTAAGAACCATAATGGAAAAAGTCCACAGTAAGCAAACACAGGTGAGTAATGCAAGCAGGAAGAAAAGCAACGCTATCTAGGGAGTAAAGTCAATAGTGTTGTGAGAGAGTTGTATGGTGACCCTGGTAGTGACACTTGTGGGAAGCGCAGCAAAGCAAATAGAGGAGTTGAGTCATTATGTTGGACACCTAAAACTAGTTGAACACTGGATGATAACTACACTCAAAAAAAAGAAAAGAAAAGAGAGGAGAAGAGAGCAGAGGGGAGGGGAGGGGAGGGGAGGGGAGGGAGGAAGATAGAAACCGAACACTGTAACATACACGAAGAAGGCTTTTGATGAGCTTTCCACAGCAGTGGGAAGACTCTCTGAGCTTCAGGACATGTTAATAAACGCCTTCAAAACTGAAAAACAAAGATACAAAATTTAAAAAAAGAAGAAGAACAGAATATTCAAGCACGATGGACAACTACGAAAGGTGAAACATACACACATGGAAACACCGGAGAGAGAAGAAAAGAGAACAGAAGCAACATCTGAATCGAGAGTGACTGAGACTTCCCCAACTTCATGTCAGACGCCAAACTACTGGAAGCTCAGAGAACATGAGGCAGAATCAGTTGTATTAAGTACAATTATACAATGAGTACACAGATACCACATATAAACTGGGCATACCACACTCAAAATGCAGAAAATCAAAAATAAGGGGAGAGAAATACTCCAAGAAGCCAGAGGAAGAAGCACTTTGCCTATACAGTATCAAAGATAAAGAATTCCATCTGACTGCTCAGAAACCAAACAAGCAAACAGGAGAAAGATTTGAAGGGTAGAAAAACATTACCAACTTAGAATTCTATCCTGTGAAATTATACTTCCAACATGAAAGAGAAATAAAAACTTTCCCAGACAAACAAAAATTGAGAGAACACTAGCAGACCTGCCTTGCAAGAAATATTAATAAGACTCTTAAAAGAAGGAAAATAATGTCCATTAGAGAGAGCGAGCTCCATGAAGGAAGGAAGGTCATTGGGAAGGAAGGTCATTGGAGACAAATTAGGGGAAGATAAAATAAACTTTTATTTTGTTATTCTTAATTGATTTCATAGGTAAAATTTCAAACTAACAATAGCAACAACATATTTGATTACGCATGTGGCTGTGCATGTAAATACGTGTATGCACGCTTATAATGATGATGCATATGTTGAATGATGACAATAACACAAGAGATAGGAGGGAATAATTAGAAATATTTTAATAGAATTATAAGGTACTTGCACTACCCATGAAGTGATAAAGTATTATGTCAAGGTGGGCTTGGATTAAGTGTAGATATATACTGCAAATGCTAGGGCATTTAACCATTAATAAGAGCACAAAAAGTAAATAGGCAAAATATATTCCAGAAATGATTTTTGTTCATTTGGAATCCAAACTTACCTAGGCATCCTTTTTGTTTATTTACTTATCCTGTTAATGTGAAATAACTTGCAGAGAAGTTGCATAGAAATTTCTTGCTTTGGAATAGTTTGTAGGGATAAGGAAAGACAAGCTACTTGCTCAGCTCTCTCTCATCTCCTGTCTCTTGGCAAAGTATCTCCCATGGAATGTATATGTTCCTACACTTCTGAAGTAGCACCAGGCTTTTCTGGACAGCAGTTGAAAATGCCTGTTGGTATCAGTCGTGTACAACTTAGTACTGATTTGGTGGAAGTGCGCACAACCTTCCAGAGTCTGGTCCAGAGGGGCCTGAGTGATATAGCTGTTCAGTTTTCTGCTTGCGTGTGCACAGTGGAGGCCAGGCCAGAGCCCAGCTTGAGGAGGCTGAGATTTTGTCAGTGTTAGGATGAGAGCATAGCGTGGTTTTACTTTCCTTTGTGCAAACATCTGATGCTTCAGAGGAAGTTAAAGCCAAATAAATATAGGAAGTGTGTAGCCTTGATTGGGTATAATTAATTGCAAGGGGGTTATCATGAAGATTAGGGGGGTAAATCACAGAAAGCACAAGCACATTTAGCACATAGACACATATGTAACATGGGCGGTGTTATTACACCATCATAGGTTCATAAATGTACTCCACACCTTTATATTTTTCCAGAATAAACCAATGTGAGAGCTGTGAACATCTCGTCATAATTGACCTAACAACATAAAGATAATAGTGGAACTCATTGGACAGAAGTCAAGAGGTGAGGATATTGGGAGTGGGTTGTAGAAAGTAAAGCAATACCACCACATTCTTCATCTTGTGTAGTGAAGAGGCAGATTTATTAAGATAATTTCATTGTAACTTAAGTCCTAAATTAAAATGTAAGAGTAAGGAGTAAAGTAGCCAAATTCAGTGAATTATACAGGATTTGGAGGTATGATTGCAAGCAGTATATGTCATAAATTCTTCGTCATTTCTGATTTGGAGTCCTAGCTTACTGTTCAAAAGGGAAACATAGTGGTACAGAAGCAGGTGTACCATTAGAAATAGGGGGCTAAATGTAGGGAGGGGACTTGGGGAAAAAAACTTGGCTTTGGAAAGGAAAATGGCTTTGAAAATTTTTACTTTTTATTCATAGCTCTTCCTTTCTAATGGGTCATTTTCACTGGGGCAATGTGATTAAAGACAAAATCTCCTGCCAACTCAGGAAATCGCTCCACAAAAGTAGAAGAGAACAAAGGTTTTATTACTGAGAGATCACTCACCCATAACACAATGCACATCCTAGGCATTTCACTGCAGATCACAAAGACAGAAGGAAAGTTCAGTCTATATAGCTAGCCAGAGCAGCCCGTGATATACACGTTCTCAGTATACAACAAAGATGAGTCTGTAAGGAGGAGAGAGCTTGATGGCATCATCTGTCACACACAGTTTATCCTAAAGTCACCCTGGAATCAGATGACCATTTGTGTTTGCTCATTGCCTTTACCCAGAGGAAAAAATATGCTTCCAAAATTTGTGAAAATATATAGGTTTGCACTTGGAGTTAGGCGCCCAGAAGCTAGCTTCTCACCCTCATCTGGAAACTAGAAAACAAGGGTGTTATCTCCCTCTCATTTCAAAGAGATGGCTTCTAGGTCCTTAAAAAATAACATTCTAGGGTTGTAAAACTGGCAATTTTTTTTTTTTAGCTTTTAAAAGGTTTATATACATCATAAAGGGACAAAGAACAGCATTCACAATTAAAGGTTTTCTAAAGTAAATGCCAAAAGTAGGGAGAGGATATTCCTTTCCTGTTTCTTGTAAATTACTTTTTCTTACTTGTGATTTATGTTCACCCTTATATTATCTACATTGTCTTTCTTGTAGTAAAATATAATCTAATAAAATTTAATTTTAAATTCAGATTTAGGAGTGCCTGGTGGCTCAGTCAGTTAAGCATCTGCCTTTGACTAGGTCATGATCCCAGAGTCCTGGGATGACTCCCTCTCATCAGACTCCCTGCTCAGTGGGGAACCTGTTTCTCCCTCCTCTTCTCCCTCTGCTGCTGCTCTGTGTGCTCTGTCTCACTCACTTTCTCTCAAATAACTTTAGTGAACAGAGAAAAAAGGAGGAAGCATGCAGAAAGATAAATATCCCAAACTCACTTTTCCTTGTTTTTGATTTCTTATTGTAAAACACCTACACAACTGACTATATGAATTAGCCTACAAATGTTCAAGTCAAAAGGGGTGCCTGGGTGGGTTAAGCCTCTGCCTTTGGCTCAGGTCATGATCTCAGGGTCCTGGGATCAAGCCCCGCATCAGGCTCTCTGCTCAGCAGGGAGCCTCTTCCTCCCCTCTCTGTGCCTGCCTCTCCCCCTACTTGTGATCCCCGTCAAATAAATAAATAAAATATATTTTTTAAATGTTCAAGTCAACAATATCTAAGCATCTTCCAGTCTATTCACTTTTTTTATTATTATTATGTCTGTATATCTGAAGTATTTTTTACAGAGATGTCCTTGGAAGAAGCTACTCTATTGCAAATAAATATTTAATGTTTGGAGAATTCTGGCCAAATTCTTCAAATTTATGACACTAATTGAACTTCATTCTTTCTATGTGGCATCTTAATATTTATGACAATTTCCCCCCAATTAATTATTACATGGGCGAGGTGATCTGAGAGATGGTTATCTCCATCTTAGAGCCACATCCTTTTCTCCCTCCCCATTACTGAATATCATTGACATAAGTTTCAAATCATAATAAATATATCTACCAATTGCGTTCAAAAGTCCAAAAGTCTTTTGGTCAGTTTCACATACTGTAACAGCTAACAAATAGAAGGTTTTCCCCTTTTCTCCCTTTCTCATAGAGCCTATGTTTTAAGAGGTTGGTAGATAACCTGCAACAAATCCACAGACCATTTAGTAAGAATGGAGTACTATCATTGTGTCTCTTCTTTTTCTGGCTTTAAATATTAGAGAACTTGTATGTTGAAACTACATTTGATTGTTTCTAAGGAAAGTAGAAGGTGTAGATATAGTTTGGACATTTTTCTATTGTACATGTATCATCTGGAGATTTTTAGTAAAAAGTACTCCCCAGAGGGAAAGAATAATTTTAATTGTGGGTATTTAATCTAAGCCTTTCATAATAATATGTTTCCTTACTACTAATGCTACATTTGCATTTAGCATTTACATCTCTTGGTTGAAAACAGGATGGTGTGGGGGACGGGTGCAAGTTTGATATTTCTTTTAAAATGTGCATGGTTTTTCCTCTTCTCACTTATTGACAGGGCAATTATCCATACACATTCACTCTGTCAGGCACTTATACTCTTCAATGAGCCAGAGAAAGATACATTGTTTTCATCTTCATGTTCTTTCAAAAGTTTACTTATAAAAGTCAATCCTAAACATACTACTTGTTATAAAACTTTGCTTTTATTAATCTATGTAACATTTATATTTCAATTACATAGGATCTTACTCACACTTGGAATGAAGAAAACTGGAAAAAAGACTTGTTACCACTGGGATAACTAGAAAAATTCAGATAATCTAAATAATCATAATTTTAATTGAGCCATCAAAGAGTCCATTTCAAATGGTATAGAATCTAAGGGGGGATAAAGGGTTTTGCAAGGAGAAACCAATGTAGAAAATACTGAGTAACAATAGTTTGCCATTAAAGGAGGAATAAAAGCATGAATAGAGATTCCTTTTGATCTATAAGTATGCAATGAAGGCCAATGAAGACAGGGAGAACAGGAGTACTGAGAAATTTCCTCTGGTGCTTCAGGCTGCTATACTAAATGCAAGACAAGACTGGAGAACTGCGACCTGGTGGAACGTTCATGATGACTAAAGCAACTGCAAAACCTAAATCTAGCTCTGCTCTTGACTAAATGGAGTCAGCCTCCCATACTAAGGACCTACCACCCACTAGAAGAAAAAGTGTGAATGAAGATAAATACTATTTGGGGCATAAATACCATTTACATCAATCTCTACTCTTTTATACATGATGTCTAGCCTTCAGTAAAAAATTAAGTGACACACAAAAAAGCATGGAAAACCAGCAACAATGAACCCATTGTGAACAGACAAAAAAATCAATAGAAGTAGACTCAGAGATGTGAAGTTTTACACACAGAGAATTTAAAATAATTATATATGTTAAGGACCCTAATAATAAGGGGAAAATACGTATGAATGTGTGGAAGATTTCACCAAAGCAATCAAAATTTCAAGGAATAATTAACTGAACATGCTATTTAAAAAAATGAACCCACCAAACTGGATTAAAGATGCATAATGCTGTGCTGGCCTCATCAGTTGATCTGGTATATCTGAGAAAAGAACCAGTGGATATGAAGAAAGGTCAATGAAATTACCTAAAATGAAACGCTTAAAAAAAAGGTTAAAAATTATATGAAAATTGAAAATAGACACTATAATAGACCCAAAACAATGCCAAACATTCCAACATACACAAAACTACTTCCAGAAGAAGAAGAAATAAAGATGTTCAAAGAAATAAGATGAAGAGATAATTGCTGGTAATTCTCAAAATATTGGAAAATAACAAGTCACATACAAAAGATTCTCGGAGAACCCAAGAAGGATAAATGAAAAACAAACAAATGATCAAAAATCAGAGAAAAAATCCTGTACACACAATTTTCATTCTGTTTAAAACCCAAAGATTAACAAAAAACTTGAATGTAACTACAAGGACAATGACTTTCTACATGCAGAGGAATAAAGATGAGACTTTGAACAGATTTTCTGATACAATGTAATCCAGAAGACAATGGAGTAAGATCTTTAAAACACTAAAGGATAAATACTGCCCATTCAAAAGTCTGAGCACAACAAAACTATCTTTCAAAAATAAAGGAGAAGGGATATATATTTTTATAAAACAATTGGAGGCAATTATTGCAGGCTAACCTTTCAAAGAAAAAATTTATAAATAGCTTTCTTCATGAAGAATGAATATGATATATGATGAAATCAAGCATTTACATAAACAACAAAAAAAGATATACTAAAATGATTAAAATAAAAGTAAACCTAAGAGATACTTTATCTCATTCTTAATTCCTCTGAAATATATTTGTCTGCCCAGTGTAAGACTAGTAGCAATTTTGGTTTATGGTGCTTTGGACTAAGCATGTTTCCCCCAAATTTCATACACTGAAACCCCAAGCTCCACTGTAACAGTATTGGGAGATGGAGACTTTCGGGAGTAATTAGGACTTGTGAAAGGAGCTCTCATGCATGAGATTATTACCCGTATAAGATGAGACATGAAAACTTGCTGCTTCTCTTTGCTCCTGCCCCTGAGGCTACAAGAAGGCAGTCATCTGCAAGCCAGGAAGTAGGCTCTCACCAAACACCAAATCGGCTGACACCTTGATCTTGGACTTTTGAGGCTCCCAAACCATGAGAAATAAATGTTTTATTGTTCAAGCCATCCAATTTATAATTTGTTATAGCAGCCTGCGCTGACATACAGCATATATAAAAATAAAACATTTGATAACATCAGTACAGAAAATAGGAAGGAAGAGTGATAAATAGACTTTTTTTAGAAGTTTTAAGCCATGCATGAAATGATATAATGTTATTTAAAATTAGACTGTGATTTATTAAACACATATATTATAAATTCTAGAGCAGCCACCCAAAAGCAGAGAAAAAGTAAATATAAATTGTGAGCCAATAGTGGAGATAAAATGGAACTATAAACATAATTAATAATAATGCAGGCAGAATAAAAAGACAATATGCAATAAGAACAGATATAAGAAAGGTAAAACAATTGCCAAGATGGTAAATTTTTGTCAAATCATGTTAAAATTACATTAAATGAAAATGATCTGAACAAATCACTTGCAAAAACAGACTTCTTAATTTCATTTTTAAAAAGACCTCTTTAGAAAGTGTCTATAAGAAATGCACTTTACATTCAAAGGAAAATGTAAATTAAAAGTGAAAGGCCAGGGGAGCCTGGGTGGCTCAGTCCGTAAGTATTTGCCTTCAGCTCAGGTCATGATCCCAGGGTCCTGGATCGAGCCCCACATCGGGCTCCCTGTTCAGCGGGAAGCCTGCTTCTCCTTCTCCCATTCTCCTTGCTTGTGTTCCCTTTCTCGCTGTGTCTCTCTCTATCAAATACATAAATAAAATCTTTAATAAAAAAAAAAAGAAGTGAAAGGACTGCAAACTATATACAATGCAAATACTCATCCAAGGAAAGTTGAAGTGACCAAAATAATACTAAAAAATGTAGACTTCAGAGCAAGTTATATCATCAGGGACAAAGAGGAACATGGCATAATAATGAGGACAACTCAACAAGACATAATTGTCACATATGTGTGTGCACTGAAGAGAAATCTTCAAAATATTTGATGCAGATACAAATAGAACCTAAAGAGTAGAAAAACCTACAATTCGAGTTGGAAATGTCTCCACCCTTTTTGGTACTTGATATCATTTTATAGATATTAGAATTTCTAAATTCAAAATTGATGATCTGAAATGGTGATATAAAATGGTAACACTAGGAGATGGATCATTTGTCTAATGGAATTTACAATATGGCCAACACTTTGTAGAACTATCTGACAGTTAATAGTAAAGCTAATAATACCACTACTCTGTGGAAAGCAATTCCAGTCACTGATTCATCACGCTAAGTGAGAACATCTAACACAAAAGACTTACAGGAGCAGCATTTTTCATAATGGTAAAATACTATGCTGGGGATCAATACTAGACCCAAATGAATGCATACTGGATGAGTTGGTCTGTATAAAATCCAAGAGGAGGTAAAGCTAATCTTAGGTGATAAAAATAAGACATTGTTTGACTTTGAGGAAACAGACTCACTGGAATCATAAGGCAACTTATCAATACTAAAGCAATTAGTATAGTGATACAAACAGCTAGGAGCTGTTTAACTTCCTTTGATCAAGGACACCTGGATGGCTAAGTTGATTGAGCATCCACATCTTGATTTTGACTCAGGTCATGATCTCAGGGTCCTAGGATTGACTTCATACAAAGCTCTGCATCGGGCTTTGCACTCAGCCAGCAGTCGGCTTGAGGGTTCATTTTTTTCTCTCCCTCTCACTTTGCCCTTCACCTTCCCAACCCACCCCGCTCACATGCTCATTCTCTAAAATAATAAATAAAATCCTTAAAATAAATAAATAAATTTTATTTGATCAGATAATATTTATCAAAATTTACATTTGAAATTACTCATTGAAAAATAATGCCAATTCTAAAATTCTCAAATAATGTCAATTGATACAGATGTAAAATTTTTTTATGCTAGTATTGCTTTTATTAAAAATGCTTTTACATAGAATATATAAATATAACATTTAAACAGAATAGTATGACTATAATGGACTCATGAAGATGTGAATATTTCAAATTTGACACAAGTAGAATTTCCTAATCTATAGGGAAGATATGGATAATACAATGAGCATTGTCAATATGTTATCTTTTTGCAAAAAATTAATTAGATCCTTACCTCCTTCCATACGCAACATAAATTTCCAGAATCAAAGACATAAACAGTAACAGAAAAACTGAAATCTTTACAATAAATCATGTCTATGTACATTAACATCCTATGGATTAGAAAATATTTCTCCTTAAGCTTGACTATATACACATTAAACAACAACATTTCACGACAAATGTGTCATAAAAGGTGAGGCAATGAATCCAGGATTGGAAATGGTTTTCAATACACGTTTAGGTTAACATCTAACCCCTACTAGAAATCCTTCAATCCAATTCTTCAATTCGTAAGAAAGAAATACAATGTAAATTAACAAGATATACAAAGAGGAAAAAACTAAAAGCACAAAGTAAAGTAGGACAGTTCCAATAAACAAGGAAATGAAGAGACTATTTCACAGCATAATATTAGCCAAATTAAAAAATATGTAAGCATAAAAAATTGGAAATAAAATGGAATGTCAAACTACTTTCAGTGGTCCGAAAATTGATACCAAAACTTGAGAGGGAAATATCTGATATGTAAAAATCTGACTATGAGTACTTTTAATCCATAATGTTCTAGGTGATGTTCTGATTTTCAAAAAACAAAACAAAACAAAACAGAAAAAAACTTTGCTGTAACATTGTCATTGTAGCAGTACCAAAACCTTGAAAACAAAATGTAAATACATTTTGTTATAATTGAATAATGGAAAATACAAAGCATTAAAGGGAAATTAACAATGTAGATCGAAATAGATTGTCAAAGTATTTTTTTAAAGATATCTGATAATTAAATGCAACTCAGGAAGCTAGATTGATAATAGAATAAAGAATAGTGCTAAGGGACATTAGTGAGACTATAGGAAAAATTGGACTATGTATTATGGATGAGATAATCATCTTGCATCAGTGCTGAATTTCCTAATTTTGACAACTGAACGGTGGTATGCGAGAAATATCCTTGTTCTTAGGATACATATACTGAATTATTTGGAGAAAATTGTCATAGTGTCTTTAACTGTATACCACGTTTTTCAGAAAATAAATTATATATGTGTGTTTGTGTATGTGTAGAAAAGAATGAATGAAAAGGAAATGTAGCAAAATTGTAAAAATTGGTCCATCAGTGGGTGCCTTTTTGCAACCTATAAATTTTAAATAATAACATAAAATATGAAATATTGAATAAAATGCAAGCTGCAAAATTCATATTTCATTAAATTATTTATTGACTATTTCAATATGCATCATGTACCTATATACATCACATATGAATGCATGCACAATTAAAAGACATGAATTGGATTTTAAAAAGCAAGTTTATGATGTTTTTGCTCTGAAAGAGGAGCGTGTAACTATATGTTGTATATTAAATATTTTCAGAAAATTCTTTGATGTTGTAACCTAGAAAACATGTCTTTCCTTCAGTCTGCTCTCTAAACCAATAGGAAAGACGAAAATATAGCAAATGAAGAACAGAAATAATAAGTACAATTTTTAATGATTTTAAAAAGACCTTTATTCTCCAAACACAGCATAAATGAAGATGGTCTGCCAAGTTCAGTGACTATTAGATCAGACTAAGAAAGGAGGAACAAGAGCAGCCACCATCCAGGCAGACCTTACAGAGCACAGGATTTTCCAAATTAAGAAGCGCACACTGGGAAGCAAAGTCTATGCCTGAAGTGCAGTTGCACTGACTCTAGGAGCCTCCCTGAGTGACATTTGAAATAATGGAACCGCAGATGGACTATTCCTGGAGATGAGCAACAAGAAGGATTGTTTTACAAGCTCCAGTGTACTAAGGACAGAGACTTACATTAAAGCCAATGTAAACTTGTGGAATCACTATGTTGCACACCTGAAACTAATGCAACATTGTGCATCAACTACAGTCAAAGAAAAGAAAAGGAAAAAAAAAACAGCTACCACTGAATTGGAGTAGGATGCCTACACATGCCTCTCTGTGTGTCAAATAAATAAATAAAATCTTTGGAAAAAAAAAAAGTAAGTTGCTGATGATAAAATTAATAAAGCCATAGCCAAAATTAATGCCACAGAGGAAGTAGCAAAGTAGAATGATAAAAAACAATTAAATAGAATAGAAGGAGTATTGTAACTCTAAAGAAAAAGAATCGGTTTTCTAAATGCTCAAAAAGAAAAGCTAAAATATAAATGAGACAAAGAAACAAATACAAGGTTATAAAGTAATGATCTGCATAAGTAAAGATAGTTCATATAGTAAAATGTATTTAAATAATAAACATTAAATAAATTATTCAATTTTAAATACTGTAACATTTTAAAATTGGTTCTGAAACTAAGTGTATTTCTCATACCAATCCTAACACATCTATTATTGGGAAAACAGTCTCAAATTTTGGTTCATAGAGCAGAACCCAAATATCTGATGCATTCCAAAGTCACATTTAATACAAAAGTTTTTGAAATGGTTGAAAGTAAACAGATACATCAATACCAGATAAATGAAATAATAAAAGGAAAAAATGAATGTATTAACAACAGTGACCTTAAAGTATATCAAAGTTGTGAAATGTTGGGGCACCTGCGTGGCTCAGTCTTTAAGGCTCTGCCTTCAGCTCAGGTTATGATCCCAGAGTCCTGGAATTGAGCCCCACATCAGGTTTCCTGCTCAGGGGGAAGCCTGCTTCTCCCTTTCCTACTTCCCCTGCTTGTGTTCCCTCTCCTCCTGCCTCATTCTGTCAAAAAAATAATTAAAATCTTTAAAAAAATTGTTTAATGTGAAAGAGAAGACAAAAAATGGTGACAAAAAAACTAAATATAATAAGTAATATTTGGAAATCAACAAAACAACACTTCAATAAATCTGACTGGCTAACAAACTCTAGAATACAAGGGAAAAAGTAAAATAAAATATGAAAAATGGAAAAGGGGATAGTGGGGAAAAAAGTTGAATAAATTCCCCACTCTGTGGAAATAAATATGTTAGCCTAGAAAAAGGAAGATTTTAAAGAAATGGGAATAACCTGAATATGACATCAGAAAGGTATATAATCTAAACAGAACCTTTACCACAGTATAAAGTAAGTAAGGTAAAAATAAAATGAATGAAAACAGCCAATAAATTTCTGAAAAAATTCTGAACAGGATCACAAAAGTAGAAACTGACATTATGTTCATTTTCAATCACCTACATGATAAATTACCGGAAATTGCCAAAATTACCAAAAACTTAGAAACTTGAAACAAACTCTTCATTATCTCATGGTTCTCAGAATTTCAGCATGATACATCTTGTTTCTGTGCACAGGATATCCCAAGGCTTAAATCAATGTATCAGCCAGTACAAGTTCTTTTGGGGGATTTTAGAAAAGAATTCACTTCCAGGCTTATTCTGACATTGGCAAAATCCTGTTCCTTGTGACTGTAGGACTGAGGTACCCATTTCCTTGCTAGCTGTTAGCTAAATGTGGCTCTCAGTCCTGGGAGGCTTCCACATTCTTTTCCATAAGGCTCCCTACCTCTACCCTCCCCCCACCCTATTTCCAACCTAACAATGTCAGGTTGAATCTACTGTGGTTAGAATCTCTGATTCTCCCTCTATCTGACTCCCAGATTCAGATTTAAAAGGCCATGTGGTTAGGACAGATCCACCAAGTTAATCCCCTGATCTTAAGGTCAAATGATTTGGGACCATAACTGCCAGGCCAAATCAATTGTATTTAATTGAATCACTAGGAGAAGGTATGTGTAACCAGTAGCAGGCAATCTGGAGATTCCTAGAAAGCTCCCACACTATCTACCAGATGTCAATACACATCCTAAAGTTACACTGTTTTAAAAATATTTTATTGGTGATGAAAAATCAATTAAAAAATAGAATCTAGAGTGAAAATTTGACTCCTTCTTTGCCGATGCAGATTTTTTTTTTTTTTTGTCTGATTGCTAAGGCTAGGACTTCTAGATCTTAGGGGAAATTTTCTTAGTTTTTCCCCATTGAGAATGATATTCATTGTGGGCTTATCAGAGATGGCTTTATGATATCAAAATATGTTCCCTCTATCCCTACACTATAGAGAGTTTTAATCCAAGAAAAGGTGCTATATTTTGTCAAATGCTTTTTCTGCATCAATTGAGGATCATATAATTCAGTTCTTATTCTTTCTTTTATTTATGTAGTGTATCACATTGATTTGTGAATGTTGAACCAACCTTGCAGACCAGGAATAAATCTCACTTGATCATGGTAAATAATCCTTTTAATGTACCATTGGATCTTGTTGACTAGTATATTGGTGAAAATTTTTGCATCCATGCTAATCAGGGATATTAATCTGTAATTCTCCTTTTAGGTAGTGTCCTTGTCTGGTTTGGGGATCAAGGTAACTCTCACTCTTTACAGACGACCTGGTATTTTATGTGGAAAACCCAAAAGGGCTCACATCCAAAATCTATAAAAAATTTATCAAACTCAATACCCAAAAAACAAATAACCCAATCAAGAAATGGGCAGACGACATGAACAGACATTTCTGCAAAGAAGACATCCAAATGGCCAACAGACACATGAAAAAATGGTCAGCATCACTTGGGATCAGGGAAATACAAATCAAAACCACAATGAGATACTACCTCACACAAGTCAGAATGATTAAAATTAACAACTCAGGGGCGCCTGGGTGGCTCAGTGGGTTAAGCCGCTGCCTTCAGCTCAGGTCATGATCTCAGGGTCCTGGGATCGAGGCCCGCATCGGGCTCTCTGCAGGGAGCCTGCTTCCTCCTCTCTCTCTGCCTGCCTCTCTGCCTGCTTGTGATCTCTCTCTGTCAAATAAATAAATAAAATCTTTAAAAAAAAAAAAAATTAACAACTCAGGAAATGACAGATGTTGACAAGGATGTGGAGAAAGGGGAACCTTCCTACACTGTTGGTGGGAATGCAACCTGGTTTAGCCACTCTGGAAAACAGTATGGAAGTTCCTCAAAAAGTTGAAAATAGAGCTCCCCCTATGACCCAGCAATTGTAACCTACAGATACAAATGTAATAATTGGAAGAGGCACCTGTACCCCAATGTTTATGGCAGCAATGTCCACAACAGCCAAACTATGGAAAGAGCCCAGATGTCATCGACAGATGAATAAATAAAGAAGATATGATATATATTTATAATGGAATATTACACAGCCATCAAAAAAACCCCAAATCTTGCCATTTGCAATGATATGGATGGAACTAGAGGGTATGGTGCTAAGCAAAATAAGTCAGTCAGAGAAAGACAATTATCATATGATTTCACCAATATGTGGACCTTAAGCAACAAAACAGAGGATCATGGGGAAAGAGAGGAAAAAATAAAACAAGATGAAACCAGAGAGGGAGACAAACCATAAGGGACTCTTAATCACAGGAAACAAACTGAGGGTTGTTAGAGGGGAGAAAGGGGGAGGAGGGTGGAGGCATGGGGTAACTCGGTGACGGACATTAAGGAGGGCATGTGATATAATGACCCCTGGGTATTATATAAGACTACATCTCTGATATTAATAATACATTATATGTTAATTGAATTTAAATAAAAACATTTAAAAAGCAGAATCTAAAAAGGAAGATATATGACATATACACAGAACATATGGAAAACATAATATTAGTAGGTACTACTGTCTATATGAGTCTTATCTTTTGCTATTTATCAAACAAATACCAAATTGATTAAAATCAAATATGAGAGTAGTAAATATATATTTAGTAGAAGGAATGAAAGTAAAGAAAATATTGTATATTGAACTATATCAACATCAACACTTCAGAAATATTATTTTTTTAAAAATTTTTAAAAATTGATACCTGAATGAAAATATTTGCAATGTATATAAAATTACTGTCATAAAAAATAAAGAAACATTCAAGAAATCAACAAAAAAAGGAAACCAGGTAAATCATTCAATACAACAAACTAGGCAGTGAAGTCAATATTCAATTTAGTATAGAAATAAGTCATTCATATATATAGTTCAACTTCAGTGGTAATCAGGAAGGTGCAAATGTAAAGAATATTGAAAAGTTTTCAGTTATTCAGATTGCTAGAGTTTAGCAAAGCTTTGGGAGACTCAATATTCTCAGATACTCCCACGGAGAGATGGTTTGAATTAAGTTGTGGGGAAAACAAAATTTCAACATATCTTACCACCTATCAAATGATTCAAGTTCTAGCTAGCTATCATACAGAAATATTTACACAGATTACATATATGAAGAGATGATCATTTCTGCATTTCTGTAATTGTAATAGAAATAAGAAAAATGTAAATAATCATGAAGAAATGTTAAATGAACCATTTTATTTCCATATGCAGAAATACTAAGAAACAAAGAAGGAATAAAGGTTTCTGTGTATAATAGACATAATGTGTTTACTCTGGTTAACTGAAAAAAAGCAGCAGAAAACATTTAGAGTTCAATCTGCTTGTGTATGCTTCGTAGGGATGCAAAGGAGGGTTTCCTTCTGCAGAGCAGAAGCAGAAAAAGTGAAAACTTACACTTTGACATTATATTCCATTTAAATAGTTTATGTTTTTAAAAAGACAAAAAATAATATAAATCAACATTAATGTGCAAACTAGGATAGAGCAGAAATTTTCAAAACACAGAAAAAGAGTTTTATCATAAAACCAAGAAAAGGTATCATAGTCAAAATATTATTTTAGCTACAGCTTGAAGGAACAATTTGCATGTATTTAGAAAAGACAAGGGAAGTCATATTAGATGTTTTGGGGGAAAGAAATAACTATGATGTTGAAATCTGTATAACACATTTAATATTTTACCAATACAATTTAAAATTATTTCCCTCTACCAAATCACTTTTGTAGGTCGATTCCAAAATTTAAAAATTTGATCTCTTTTAAAGAAACTTATGACTTCTGTGGTATATATTTTTATAAAATGAACTGATTAAGATCAACTTCTGAGATTTATATCCATGATTATAATTCCCTATTATTTCTTATTAATTTGATGATTTTGAATATTATTTATTGCTTGTTCTACAAAGTTGAGGTAAATGAATGAGACTTTAATCATTTATCAGTTGAATTAAAGATGGGATTTTGCTGTTATGTAAAATCATTTCAATTCAGCTTCATAAAGTTTTAGAAAGTTTTACCTTATAAGAGGTCAACTGCAACCAAATTTTGAATCAACATTTGAGGTTAAATATGCATTTTAATTAAAGCATATTTTGAAATTTGCATTGAAGGTGCCTGGGTGGCTCAGTTGGTTAAGTTTCTGCCTTTTGCTCAGGTCATGATCCCAGGATCCTGAGATCCAGTCATGTTAGGCTCCCTGCTCTGCAAGGAGTCTGCCTCTTCTTCTCTCCCTCTACCTCTCCTCCCACTAGTTCTTTCTCTCTCTTTTTCTCAAACAAATAAATAAAATCTTCAAAAAAATTTTGGATTGATTGCGTTTTACTAATTTTAACCATTATGCACCAATGAAAACAGGAAGAAGCTAAACTCTGCAGGTAAATTGTATATGGAATATAAGAAAAATTGTTATGTTCAAGTTTATTTACCCTTAAAAATCAATTAAGTTTTCATTTATATAGTTTTATTAATTTCACTGACCTGATAAAGACATTTTTTCCTATTGATACACTGTGAACACTTCTATGCAAAATATTAAGATCCATCAGAAAAGAAACCATAAAAATATACACGTAATAAAAATCATTATAAAATTAAATAAATAATGTGTGGACCAAATATATCTTAGACATCATCATATTAGTTGATAGAATGGTCTCTTTAAGACCTACTTCATGATTGGAAAACCCTGTAGTGTAAATTAGTTTTCTATGATTGATACAAATGTGTGCACTTTTTGAACTTTAAAGATCTCATATATAGAGAAATTTGTTTCATATCTATTTAAAAATCTATTAAACTTATCATCAACTTATTTTAACCAAATCTGAAAAAATAGAATTTTTACAATCATTACTATATATTAGAGGACATGCTTTGAAAAAGTGTAAAATTGTGTTCTTTCAGGTGCTATATATTGGTTTCCTATTCTTTTTGTATCTTTGTGTCAGACTGTGCTAATATTAAAAGTAAACCTTAGTGAGTAAATATGAGGGTGGTATTAGTTATAATGGCTGCATGATGCCATAAAGCTTTGTAAAAAAAAAAAACTCCAACTGTGCCCATATGTAAAGAAATGGCAGATTCTAGTTTATTTTTTTCATGAAAGCTAATAAATTTATCATTTAGAATGACTAATGGTCATGTGCTGTATTCAAATTGGACAGTTAGATCTAGGATTCAGTCTGATGCCAGAGGAGGTCACTGAATTTCTTCTTTCTTTAATGTAAAAACTCCCGTAGCCCAATGGGCACCATGTTTATCACCTGAATTAACAACGTGGAGAACACATCATGTCACATATACAAGTTTCCCCCTGCTACCTTGAAGTAGAGCTTTCCTATGAAAACTGTCCTAACCCAAAATGGCTTAAAGTGAAGAATAACTTTCCATTGAGTTATATAGAAATTTTTTTAGCATTCCCAGAACCAAAAACTCACCTGTCTTAGGCTTTTCTGATAGCTTAGGATACATCCTGCCAACAGATGTACAATATACACCAAGATCGAGCCCAGATGCTCACAGACGCAGTTCAAAGCTACGGCAGCTTAATGCTAAGATAGTGAATATGGTTCCCAGGGAGGATGCTTGGCGGTGCCACTCTTGCTGCTGGGGCTTGCTGCAAAACACTGAATACTGCTTTGGTTTTTGCTTTTTCTCACAAAAGCAAAAATCTTTGAGTAAATGAAAACAGGTACTAATGTAAGTCTTGGATAGAGTGAATGGAGAGCAGGCCGTCTGGGGGCTCAGTCACTGGGCGTCTGCCTTCAGCTTGGGTCCTGATACCAGGGTCCTGGGACAGAGCCCCGTATCAGGCTCCCTACTCAGTGGCTCTCCCTCTCCCACTCCTTCTGCTTGTGTTCCCTCTCTCTCTGTGTCTCTTTCTGTCAAATAAATAAGTAAAATCCTTTAAAAAATGAATGGAGAAATGCAAACTCATAAAGTGGGGGCTCCCTGTACTTGGACATACTCTGCATCTGAGGGCAGGGTAAATGGGTCATGGAAAACATTTTCACGGAACAACTGCACAATCAAAAACGATAAAACCTTCTACTCTGATTTGCAGGTATTTTTATTTTGAAACATTTCAATATTAAGTTATTTACATGGAGGGTGCTGAATTTTTCAGCTTTCAAAATCAAGTGAATGGATAAACCTTTCTTTTTAAATCCCGTTCAAGTCATTTCAGTTTTAAGTATATTGGAAGGAAAGATGACTAATAAGAGGAATATGCATAGGTAAATCATATTTCCTTTTCCTTGAGAGGGAGCAAATCTAAGGTACTTTATCCTTTGTTTAATGCGTATAAGTGTTATGTATTTCTCCAATGATTGTATTTTCTGTAATTAGGATGCATTTTTTTATTTTGGAAAAACCAGTAGAATTATGAATATAACATTAATTAATTTCTAAATAGAAAAGAAAATGTGAAGGATTTTTGTTTGCTATGAAATCAATAATTAAAAGTCATGGTACAAAAGTTGGGCATAAAATTTTACATAATCTAATTTAAATTTGCAAACATGGAGAACTGTTTTTATTGCCTACTTGTTGCTCACCGACCTGTCTTTTGAGTGCCTTTATCGAAATAGAGTTGATTTTCTATGATGGTGGTCCATTCCATTATTAAATAAGCCTCCTTGTTTTAATCTTGTTTCTTATGCTTTGCCTAAATATGCCTTCTAGAATTTCAATTTATGTTATCTTCTTTTCATTGACTAAACTTCAAGTTTATAAAGAAATATGTTATGTCAGAATTCATAAATGTCTTTTTTTCTGAATAAATGTTTTCATTTCCATGATCAATTTCTTAAATTAGTTTGATTATGGACCTTATTACCATTCTGGAGTTCCTCCCATATGATTTATTACCATCTATCATAAGATACACGGCTCAGAATTTAATAGAATAGGATAGGCATGATCTGGTGAAGTAATTTTTCACTTTTTTTTTTCATTTCTATAAAGTAATTGTAAGACTTTAATTAAAATTATGGGTCATTGCTTTGAGATAAATCAAAATATCTGATAAATCTATAATAATGCTTCCTCAAGCCCATTGGTTGTTTAGGAGACAACTAACTGTTGAAAAGAGGATGCATCTGTTAATGTAAATCTTGCTCAATATCTGACTTTAACAATACCTTAATAAATATTTTTAAAAGAGGTAAAGCTTCCATTAGCAGAATCCTTTCAGAACATAGGAGTACTTATTTAACCATAATAATAAAGAAGTGAATACAAATACTTATATATCACAATTTAAAAGTAAGATCTTATTAACTATATAATTGGTTTCCTTTAAAATCCTGTGTGTTTTATTTTGTGTTTTTATTTTGTAAGTTTTCAGTAGGGATTCATGGCTTCTTTAGACTTTAAAAAAGTCCCATGGCATGGGGCACAGGGTGGTACAGCTGGTTAAGCATGGACTGTTGGTTTGAGCTCAGGTCCTGATTTCAGGGTCTTGAGATCAAGCTCTGTGTCAAACTCTAACACTCGGCCCAGAGTCTGCTGGGAATCTCCCTCCCTCTCGCCGAGTCCCTGGCCCCTGTGCACTCTCTCTCTAAAAATTCATAAATAAATACTTTTTTCAAAAAGTCCAATTACGCATAAGGTTTAAGAATTTCCCATGTGAAATATTGACTACCTCATACGGGATCAATTTAGAGCCGAATCCTACATGATCATCTAAGTCTTAATTAAAAGGTCTTTTGCAGAATACTTAGTCTGACTCTACTTTTCTCCAAACTCCAGAAATTTCAAGAGAAAAACAGAGAGAAAGACAGTGTGTGTGTTTATCTACTAAAAATTTTTTAAAATTATTTCAAAAATAGACATGTTTAGAGCAGTTTTATGTTCACAGCAATACTGAGCAGAAAATAAGAGAGCTCTGGTGTAGCTCCTGTTCCCACACATGCACAATTTCCCCCTCTATCAATAGTCCCCAACAAAATGCTACATTTATTTCAGTCTATAAACCGAAATTGAAATACCAGTATCACCTAAAGTCCATAGTTTGCTTAAGGATTCACTCTTGGAGTTGTGTATGCCATTTGCTTTCATGAACATATAATGACAGGAATCCACTATTACAATATCATGTAGAATAGCTTCACTGTCCTAAAACCCCTCTGTGCCCTTGTAGACTTAAGGCTTGGTAACATGTTGTTTTTGTTTGTTTGTTTTAATTTTAAATTTTACTTATTTATTTGACAGACAGAGATCACAAGTAGGCAGAGAGGCAGGCAGATAGAGAGAGGAGGAAGGAGGCTCCCCACTCAGCAGATAGCCTGATGTGGGGCTCGAACCCAGGACCCCGAGATCATGACCTGAGTCAAAGGGAGAGGCCTAACCCACTGAGCCACCCAGGCGCCCCATGTAACGCATTTCTTCTTAGTGCTGAATAAGGTCTCCTTGTCCAGACATGCTGTAGTTTATTTATTTATTCACTGACTGAAGGACATCCTGGTTGCTTCCAAGCTTGGGTAAAGATAAAGAAAGCTGTTAGAAACATCTTGTGTGAAAACAATGTTTCCTCTCCTTCTGGTAAACACCAAAAAGTGCAACTGCTAGATCCTCTAGTCGTGCTATTTGTAGTTTAATGAGAAACTGCCAAACATTTTCAAATTAGCCAATGTCTGCATCCCCATGGACAGTGAATGAGAGACCTTTTGCTCCACATTCTCAGCAGGATTTGGTGTTGTCGGCGCTTTGGATTTTTGCCAACTAAGTGGCATGTAGTGGTTTTTCCTTGTTTTACTTTGCAGTTAATGACATATGATGTGGAACATCTTTTTATATGCCTATTTGCCATTTGTAAGTCTTTTAAAAATTATTTTTATGTCTTTTTTTAGTAAGGTGTGTTCTCAAATCTTTTGCCAACTCTTAAGTGAGGTCATTTGGTATTTTATTGTTGAATATTGGCAGGATTGGTTTTTTGTTTGTTTGTTTGTTTGTTTTTGCATTTGTGGGGGGGGGTTTGTTTGTTTGCATTTTTTTGTAATTTTTGCTAACAGTTGTTTGTCATATATGTAGTTTGCAAATATTTTTTCTTCTAGCTTATGGCCTGTCTTCTCATTGTCTTGAGAATAATTTTAATTAAGTTCACTTATTAATTCTTTCATGACTTTTGCCTTTAGTAATGTGTCTAAAAATTCATTGCCAAGGTCATCTAAATTTTTCCCTATGCTATTTTCTGTGAGTTTTAAGGTTTTGTGTTTTACTTTTCAGTCTTTCATCCATTTCGAGTTAATTTTTCTAATGTTCTCAGACTTTTGAATGCAGGTAACACACATTTTTTCTTTTCCATCAAGTATATTTACCAGCTGTTTTCTGAAACTTTTAGTAAATGTTCTACTTAATAAATGAAAACGTGTCATTGTCAATCTGTTTTCATCCTCTCCTTTTCTTAGGTTTCCCACTATTGAAATCCACCTCCACCAGAATATGGGATGTGAGTGGATATAAGAGAATCTCACTGAGGAGAGTTTTAGGTCATTTCTGTGAGGTTCCTAGATATACAGGAAAGGCAGTCAGATTAAAACATGTAGTTTATTATGTGAATATGAACAAATCTAACTGATCAAAATTAACTTTTTTTCTTTCCATTGGGCTTTTAAATTGCAAACCAAAGAAGATATCAGTGCTTCTAGAATACTGTCATATATGACAATTTAAAAGAAAGCAGCCTAAAAAGAGATGTATTGAGTATTTTCCTTGCTAAATTAGGTTAAAGTGGGAGAAATTCATTGACAATAAGAACAATTGGGGATTTAGAAATGATGTTAATTTAGCAGGAGTGATTTTCCTCCCTGACATATACATACACACACACACACACACACACACTCTCAGAGTCTTCTAATATGTTCTCCGAATAACCCAGAGGACAGTTCCTTCACACGGGCATCAAGAAGAAAGAGACAAAAAAGGAAAGTACACAAGGAATCCCGCTCTCTCTTTCTCTCTCTCACACGTGTGTGTGTGTGTGTGTGTGTGTGTGCTCAAATCATGAGTGTGTCTCTAAGCCCATCATTAGATTAGACTATATTGCTGCATTGTTTTCAATGTTCAGTTTAATTTATTCATATATTGTACTTGAACTTAAAGAATTTCTTAAATTTCTATTAGAATAAAGTAAGACAATGATCTTTATTCCACCATTTTAAAACAGAAATATATGCACATTTCTATAATCTTGAATCTCTAATTGCATATATCATCATTAGACATAATTTTATTATATAATATTTCAATAGCATCCATTTAAATCAAGAGTTAATCCTCAAGCATGTGATCAAACTTCAATAGGATAAAATACACCAGTAGTAGGTTCCTGTAGGTCTCAGTCTCCAAAATAAGTAATGAAATCTGAGTAGAAAGGAATACTGAATCTGGTTGCAGCGTAAAATATTTTAGACCTGGTTTGTATGTTGGAAAGAAGAAAGCACGTGTGGAACAAGGGAATCTCACCGACCTATAATCAGATTCATATGCCAGCACTTCCCAAAGAGATAATCATAAAGTCATATATGAGAAGGACAAACACACACACACACACACACACACACACACACACACACACACACACGGTTTTGTTAATTTATATTAGAAATATAAAAGCAGGCAATTTATAATAAATGGGTTCTGTGGATAGTAGAATAGGAAGAAAAACAATTGTGATTCTGCTGAATTTATCAACATCAGTGCACCCACTAGAGATTCCAAATTAAATGCACTTGATATAAGTTTGATAAGCTTGATATACAGGATAGGCAGTAGTTCCATTCCTTAGGTTCATTGTCTAAAAACTAGAAATTAGGGCTAGCTCACTAACCCCAGGTAAAATGATAAAAATTCCTTGAAATAATGTAGGGGAAAGTATTGAAATAATATAATGGAATGGAATGACATCCAACTAGAAAGGTGAGAATTTTGCACATAACTTATTACATAGCTTACTTGCCCACTACCTATATCATTTCAATTATTGGGTCCCAGAGTTATTTTTCTCAATAAGAAACTGAGAAATATATTAGTGAAATATATTAGTAGGACCAGTCAGTTGTAAAGTTGTTGGGATGGTTATTCTGTTTTCGACCAAGAATATGGTTTGGAGGTTCTGGCCTTGAAATGGGCTCCCTTACTTCAGTGAAAATAATTGTATTCCAGGGTGGAAGAGGTCAAATTTTAAGAGGATCTGCCACAGGCAAAGTAAAAGTGATCACTATAACAGGCACGAGGTCCAAACTGCTAATTAGAACAGTCTCACCCACAGAGACCTTTGACATTAGCAAATAAATTGCCGGGTCCTTTGCAGAAAAGAAATGATCTGCCGTCAAGAATCCTTCATGCATACTAAAGAAAGGTAAAAATCTAAGTTTGGCAAATAGAAATCTGACCTCAGACTTAACTCCAAAATGGAGATTTATTGTCCCTAAACAAACTCTTGGACTTGAATCCGTTGGAAAGTTCTAGAACCCACTGAAGTAAAGTGAGGACAAATTCATTGATGATGAATCTCTTAATACTTCACAAAAATGTCCCCCCACCGAAAACTTCTCTAAATCTGCCAGCGGCTGTCTATTAAGGTGACTACTGAGAGGAAAGGGAAATGCACAATTTTCATGAAATTTTTAGAAATCATACCTGAGCTAATGCTTTTTCCTGAAAATCAGAATACTTCCCCCTCCAAAGAATAACTTCTGAACATCAAGTGATAAATGAAGTTTTGAATTTCTTCAATTTAAAAAAAAATTATTTATTTGAGAGAGACAGAGATAGCATGAGCACGGGGAGGGGCAGAGGGAGAAGCAGACTCCCCACTGAGCAGGGAGCCCAGCATGGGGATCCATCCTAGGACTCGGATCACAGTCTGAGCCAAAGAAAGATGCATAACTGACTGAGCCACCCACATGCCCCAGGACTTCTTCAGTCTTACTGTGTCCCCAGTTAGTTGACAAACACAGTCAGTGATGGGGCGTCCAGCTGTTGTGGAGAAAAACTGCGACTCATTGTGCTAGAATTGCTTGCTGGTTCCTACAAAAAAGCTGTTGTCATCTTTATCCGGATTGCCAATTGGAAAAAAAAAATGAACTTCTTAGCAACACTGAATATTCCAATCCGTGTCATGATATTTTGCTCCATTTATTTTGATCTTTAGTTTCTCTCAGTAAGATTTTGTTGTTTTCCATGTACGGCTCTTGCACAATTGCGTTAAACTTATTCCTACATTTTGCAATGGTGTTTTTTTTCTTTAATAAGTATATTATCATTTATTTACATTTATTCTCCAGTTGTTTATTGCTGTTGTATAGAAATGTATCTGATGTTTGTGTGTTGACCCTCTGCCTGCATTAGCTTGGATTAGTACAACGTTAAATTAAATATCTATAATTACACACCCTTTTTTCCCTCTGGTCCTGCGGGGGGACAACATGTAGACTTATACCAGTAGATATTTGGTTAGGAGTAAGGGGAGGGAGGCCATAGATTCCTTTCATTTTGAATGAATAAGAGTAAGTTCTATTCTATTCCTAATTTTCTGAGGTTTCTTTTCATAAATTTACATTGCTTTATGTATAATATTTTTTTCTGAATCAATTAAAATATTTATACATCCCTTCTTTATTCTGCTAATACAATGAATCACATTGATTGGTATGAATATTAATCCAAACTTTCATTTCCAGGATAAATTTCTCCTCGTTAAGTATTTTTTATTATTATTATTTTAAATGAACATACCAACCATGTACTTTTGGATTCATATTGATAAGGCAATTATTAATTAGTCCTGAATTTGTAGTCCTGAATTAACAAATGTGATAAAGTAAATTAGGTATTGGTACGTATAAAAAAAATGCCTGTTTATTCCTCCAGAGTACTAATTAATTCATTAATTCTTATGTAATGTGAGGTAACTAATGATATGAACCTAGTTTTATCCTTGGTCTCATTCATCCAAAAACAAATAAAACTTTTCACTGTGACAGGGTCAAAACAAAAGTCATGAGCCTCAAGATTAGAGAAAATTAGGCAACTACTGATATTTTAATCAGACTGAAAACTCATAATCTGAAACAACAAAATACATATAAGAAGAGAAAATTCAAGAGTGTTAGTTAATAGAGTTCAAAAGGTATATATGCCCTCTATCACCTGTGAGATATTTTATTAGGTACACACACAAAAAATATGAAAGCTTCAAAATTCAAAAAAATTTTCCTTCCTCTTTTCCTCATATTTCATAGAGCATTTGGACTACATATTCACTAAATATAAAACATATTTGAATGATATGACTTAAAATATAGTATTCTTGGTATTCTAGGAAAACATCTTCCTTGACACTAAGGGTACAAGTGAAATATTATCTTCATATAAGATTATGGGACACATTAATTTAAATATTCCTTGGTATCAGTTCAGATTATGGTAATATGACCCTAAATTTGTTCATGAGAATTATTGTCCAGGCAGAAGTGCTCATTCTTTCCCATATCATTTGATTTTATTTTCAGGGACATATGCATAAGACATTATACCAGAAAAAAAGGTCAATCTGGAAAAAAATTCCTTCAGTGTTAACAAGCTCTAACACATAAGAGAATTCCGACAGAGTCTAAATGCCAATCTGAAAAATATAGCCACTTAATAGCCAATTAAGGGAGAGAGAAACTTCGAAGATAAAATAAAAATAATGTCCACAAAGCAAAATCTCTGAGTGTCATTGACACAGGTCGTCGCCTTCCAGAACAGCTAAACAGACCCTAAGGCTTAGGTTAATGCAGAGAGGGAAATAGGTATAATACAGAACACAGAAATTAGATTCACTTAAACCTGGTTCACAATATAAAATATTTTATAGTGTTGAACCCTGACTTTATGGGTTGAATTGTCCCCCTGCAGAAGATGCTGAAGTCCCAAGCCCCAGCTGTGATCTTATTGGAAAATAGGACCTTTGCAGACGATCATGTTAAGATGAGATCACTAAGGTAGACCTTAATCTATATAGTCAGTGTCCTTAGAAAAAAGGGGGCCCTTGGACAACGAGACAGACACAATGGAAGGCACAAGGGGAATGCCATATATAAGCCAGGAAATGTCTAAGGCTACCAGAAGCTGAGAGAGATGTATGGAGCAGATTTCTCTCTCACAGCCCTTGAAAGAAACCAATCCTGTTGCCAGCTCTCTCTCAGACTTCCAGCCTCCAGAATGACGAGACAATATATTTCTGTTTCTAAGTCACCCCGCTGTGGTACTGTTACTTGAGTCCGGAAACTCGTATCTCTGAGGGGGAAAATTGTGAAGAAGCAGTTTAAAATGCTATTTGGGGGCGCCTGGGTGGCTCAGTGGGATAAGCCGCTGCCTTCGGCTCAGGTCATGATCTCGGGGTCCTGAGATCGAGTCCCGCATCGGGCTCTCTGCTCAGCAGGGAGCCTGCTTCCCTCTCTCTCTCTCTCTCTGCCTGCCTCTCCATCTACTTGTGATTTCTCTCTGTCAAATAAATAAATAAAATCTTTAAAAAAATAAAATAAAATAAAATAAAATGCTATTTGGCCGCAAGTAACAGAGTATCTAATGCTAGTGGCTTAAATCTAGTTGACTCATTTTAAAATGTTTGGAGGACAACAGCCACTGACTTCTGTGTGGTGAGTCACTGAAGGAATCGAAGGTCAAAATCCTTCTATTTGTGTACTCTGTCTGCTTTAGCGTTGAGACACACTGCAATGATCTGTCTAGATCTGATCCTATAGGTCTGCCCATCCTATAGGCATGATCCTATAGGTCTGCCCGTCAGGGCAAATGGAGTGGATATTCACCCAAACCATATTTATCTCTTTAATCTAGGAATTTAGAGTTTTCTCAGGAAATTTCAGTAAATTGTGTTTTGAGCTCTTCTCTAGAACTTTGTTGTACGACTTTCCCCCAACTACTAAGAAGGATGAGGAAGCACATATTTAGGTAATTAAGTCTCTAAGGTGGAGCCAGGCCAAAGAGAAGGAACTTGAGATTAAAACGGATATGGATATGCAGCCACAATGTCTACCAAAGGGGCTGTTACAGTGGTTATGTCATTTTTGGACTATTAAGAGCACCCAGAGCTTAAGAAATCATTATTTGCACAGTAATACCCAGAATCCAGTCATAAAAGAAAAAAAAAAATACTCAATGAGTCAGTAAGACAGGAAGAAAAAAGCAACCATGGGCCACTTGATTTTTTTTTTCCCCAAATCCTCCTTTGCTTTCATGGACCTGGGTGTTCCTGGAAAATTTTGTGTTATACGGCTATTCATAAATGGCATGGGAAAGATATCTGATTAACAGGCACTAATTTGTTCTTCAGATGTTTCTTCCTTAGGCAACCAACTCTGTTCTGTCTGCGAGGTGGGAAAGAGCAAAGACTTATTAGTATTCTACATGTGGTAGAAAGTCTAATGTCATCCAGCAAGACGTTTTCTTATAAAGGAAACCATATTGTAACAGTTATTCACTGATACAATATTAAAATATATTATTACTTCAACACTGTATCTTAGATTTTATGCTTGAAAGAAGCTTTTCCCCTGAACAATTCTCTAGTGTTGTATTATGTTAAAATACAGGCAATACTATTTTTTTTATTAAGGATGAGCTAATTCTTCCACTTGTGTATTAAAATAATAGCATTCCCAAATTGTTACTTTATAAAGATCTAAGTAAAGACTTAAAATATACATAATCAATAACGTGAAATGTAATGGAATCATAATAAAACGTATTCCCTTATCAGTATTTTGCAAATAGGCAGAGAGGATAAACTAAAATGCAGCCTCCAGTGAAAAAATGAAAGACCAGGCTTTTTTCATTGCTAGAATTTTTAAATAAACTTGGATGAACAAGAAAGTGTGCACTGAAAATACACTCAACATCTGTTTCAGACATGACGATCCAATGACTCTAATAGGTGACTGTAACCTGTGTTGACTGCTGTGCTGACTATAAAACCAAACATTCCCAGGGTTCCTCTCACTTGTCCCTGCTGATGCTAATTAAAATGCTGTGACATTGTATCATTTAAGAGCTTCATTTTGCTGCTAATCAGAGAATTGTAAAAAAAAAAAAAAAAAAAAAAAAAAAAAAAATAGAAGTGAGTTAAGCATGTGCAAGTGTTTCTTCTGTTCTCATATAAAATCAGTGTTGGCCCCAGGACAAGGACAGCAAGGTAGCTCTGTGACCATCTATTATCTGCTCATGACTAGTGCCAGCCAGCTCCCAGGCTCATGTCCCTGGTGGCGGGGGAGGGAGGGCGGTGAGACACGCGCCAGGAAAAAAGTTGCATCTCCTAATTGATCAGCCCTCTTTCCAAGAGATTTCTCTAAAACTCCCAGACAAAGTCTTGCAAGTACATGTCACTGGGAACTGCTAATTGAAGAAAACTTAGAAAATCATCTTTAGTTGTATATCATGCTGTTCCAAATAAAATGAGTGTTCTGTTAGTAAAAAGAAAGGAGAAATGGATACTGGGATGACACCTTTAGAAAAAGCAAGGAAAGAGTTGTGTTGTGTGTCCATGGAATGGTAGTTTGGGTGAAGAAATTCAGGTGTTCACCAAAGAGGACAGAAATGTACCCTGCTCCGGTATATCCTTGAAAGTGCAGTGATAAAACCATCAGATTTGGCTGCTCAGATATGGGACACAAAGAAGACACGACCTTTAGTTCACAATGTTGAACCTTGTAATCAAGAGTCTACAAAATAGGGAGACTACTGTAGAAACACATTAAAGACCTGTCAGTGTATTTGACAATGAGGGGGCTGGTTACATAAGAAGTCTCTTTTGAGCTCTTATATTTTTCATTTTGTTACTCACTATAGAAGTGTAAGATTAGTGCCTGGTTTAAGAATACTGGACATGAAATTTTTATAAAGTTGATTCTTCTTCTGGACACCTATCAGTAAGATTTGTACTGAGTCATTTTTAATAATCTCTTATTAATACTCTAAGGCTAAAAAGAACTCTATTTTCTATGGAAATATGGAAAAATGCATTACTAGTGTCCACTGAAATTCCAATGAACATGAAAGACATTTCTCCAGTGACTTTAATTTCTACTATACAAATCCCTTCATGTGTTATTTAAAGATTTTTACTGAAGGGATACCTGCCTGTCTCAGCTGGTAGAACATGTGACTCTGGATCTCACAGTTGTAAGTTCAAGCCCTATGTTGGGTGTAGAGATTTATTAAAAAAAAAATACACACACACACACACACACATATATACACACACACATACAGATATATATGCTTTCTGTTAAAATATCCTCTTTAGTGACAATTATCTCCACTTTATATTGATGAATTTATTTATATTGCTTTTATTAATTTTTCAGAAAAGAGAAAGCAGTACAAAGTTTTCCTGAGTATTCTAAAATTTACTGATACATGAATTGAGTCAGTAAGCATATTTTTTAAAGATTTTATTTATTTGTTTTAAAGACAGAGATCACAATAGGCAAAGAGGGCAGGCACAGAGAGAGGAGGAAACAGGCTGCTTGCGGAGCAGAGAGCCCGAAGCGGGGCTCAATCCCAGGACCCCGGGATCATGACCTGAGCCGAAGGGAGAGGCTTTAACCCACTATGCTACCCAGGTGCCCCTCAGTAAGCATATTTTTTACATTTTAATATTTCAAGACCCTACATTAGTCCTGTATCATCTTTACTAGAACATTCACGATTATTCTAAAAGTGTGTGCTATGTATGCTTATAGCAAGTGTACCAAACTTCTGAGGATACTTTCAAGAATAACAAATACTATCTCAATATATATATTGAGATATAATTTCAAAATATATGCTCATTTCTCAGGAAATGAGAACACATGTCATTACGAAAAATTTAAACAACTCTAAAAATCAATAGTACTTTGAAACATAAAAAAATAGTACTTTGAAACACCTTAAAAAACAAAGACAAAGAAAAATACTATATGATATCACCTGCATGTGGAAACTAAAAAAGTCAAATTCATAGAAGTGGAGAATAAAGTGGTGGTTACCAGCAAGTGGGAGGGGGAATGGGGAAAAGGGGACGATGTTGGCCGAATACAAATTTCCAGGTTTAAGATGAGTAAGTTCTGGGATCTAACGTCAGCTGGTGTTTATACTTAGTAACCTGAATTGTATACTTGAGTGTCACTAAGAAAGTAGATCTCAAACATTCTCACCACAAAACAGAAATGGAAATTACGTGAGGGGATGCAAGTGTTAGCTAAGACAATGGTGGTAACAATTTTATAATTGTATAATTGTATTACACACATAAGTGTATCAAGTCAACACATTGTACACCTTAAACTTATGCAATGTTATGTCAATTACGTATCAGCAAAGCATAGAGGGGGAAGCAAAGAAACAAGTGGAATCAATACTTCTTATAGACCTTGGGGAACCTGTCAAATCTTTCATTTCGTAAGTATATATGATCATGGTCTAAAATATTTTGTTTCAACCCTGTTTACATTAGGAAATTATATTTGATATCTCCACCAGTCACCACATCATTCCCCCTCAGAAACGGAAATATAAAGAAAATGTTAACAATGCCTTCTTTTCTATACAGTTGAAATTGCTTTTGATTTTCATCCCTCCAGCAGTTCCTTTTTTACAACCAGCCTCCTATGAACTATATTTTATACTTATCCCTTTTACTTCTACTTGCTTCTTCCATTGGAATTCTATTGTTTGTTTGTTTTTTAACCTATAGACTCACGCATAAAGAGAAATGTATTTTATTGAATTTATGTTTGAAGTGTCGAAGAGACTACTGAAAATTCTGGAGGAATGATAATTTGGAATATGCACTGATATACTGCTTTTGCATAATAAAGAAGGAATTCAACCCACCCAACACTTTCCAACATCATGCATATTAAAGAAAATTTTGTTTTGTAAGTTTTCAAAAACAGCGACTACATACATAAGCCACAAAATCTAGGAGAAAGAAATACTGATCCCAAGTCAAAACCAAATAAACAATATAACATAGAAAGCTACTTTTACACAAAATTCACAGTAAGGCACTTTAAAAATATTCCTCTATCTCCAGGATTTTGTCTAATCATGTCCCCTGTGGACTCAGTGATGTATAACGTGATTCCTTCACAATGACATGGAAACAACGCAAGGTTGTCTCTCTTATTCTTTGCCATAAATATTAAAATTGGAATGGTACTTGGGTTCTAAGGCATTACCATTTATTTTGAAAGATGTAATTTAAAAATGTGTAACACATTGCTTAATTTTCCTTTAACCAAGCCTAATCATATTGTCTCTCTTTTCCTTACTCTAAGTTATGTTTTTTTGTAAGATTACATCAAAAAATAAAAGTTATCTTGTGCTAAAACAACTGAATTATAGTAATGCTCAGGATATAATAAGAATTCAAAAAAGCACTGGACAATAAGTTAGGTTAAACTTTTTCCCGAAATCAAAAAGAATTTTTTAAATATCATAAACTTCTGGCCGACTGTATTTTACAACAGGGGTCTTAGTGGAAAATGCTTCACTAAAGCTTAAGACTCCTACAAAACAGCTCAGATGAGAATTTTGAGTTATTTTTACTGCAAAACACAGATTTAACAAGCTGTGACTTCAGAAACATCTGACTACAATAAAATTTAATATCAAAAGCATAGGTGTTATATGCTACTTGAAAATGTCTTATTATATTCAAAAACAAATTATATACTTAAGTGCTCCTAGAAATGACACAAATAATCATTCTAAACAGACTGAGTTTTAAAAAAAGAAGTAAAATAATTTCAAAAAAAACAATCCATATTCCCAGCATCAAATGCGATGAAAGAAATTTCAGATTTCAGGTAGTATATAACCTTGATCATTCCATCAATCAAAGTGGCAAAGACTGAAGTCTCATCTTTGGAATTCCTTGATAGAGACATCAGTTCAAAATCTAAATTCTCTCCATCTTTATTTTGTTTCCATTTTATTTCAAGCATAATGTCTGTGTTGTGGTTAATAGTATAAATTTAAGAACGTGCTTCAATAATTCTATTGGGAGTTTACTTATTTCCCACCTTATTCAGTACTCATCAATCTGAATCAAACTGGAAAAAAGAAGTTAAAATTAATGGTGATTGGTGGTATAGTGCTAATGTCACATTTGGATTGATAAACAGAAAGTAGATCTTATGGAGGTCCTCTTCTATAGGGATTTAGTTTATCTTCTTTCCATCTCTGTGTAAATATCCTTCAGTTCCTATTACATAAGGGTCCTCGTTAGGACAGCTATTATGGCTGGATTGTGTTCTTCCCAGATTCATATTCATATGAATATTCATATACATGAATACTATGTTTATATATGTAAGTCCGAACCCCAGCACCTCAGAATGGTACTCAGATAGGATTTTAAAGAGCTAGTTAAGGTTAAATAAGTTCATGAGAGTGGGACCTATTTGACAGATGTCCTTATAAGAGGAAATTGGGATACAGATACATACAAAGGGAAGAGAATTTGAAAATAAAGAGAAAAGACAGCCATGTATGCAACAAGGAGAGAAGCCTCAGAAGAAACAATTCTGTGGATACCTTAACCTCCAGAACCAGGAGAAAATGACATTCTGTGATATTTTGTTACTGCAGCCCTAGAGAACTAATACAACATTGTTGCTAAGTGGATCTGATAAAAATAACTTTTTAACCATAATAGGGAATTGATGTGTTATTCTTATATATTTTGTTAATAGATTTGCTTATATAGGAAATCTATATAATATACTCATGAAACACACTGCAATTTGTCTTTTATTGTATGGTACATTCAGAGTTCTGCTGAATTCTTTTCAGTAATATATTATGACAGATTTTTTTATAATGATAGCCTGTCTAAAAAAATTAGGCTATTTTAAATATTAGGCCTCCTTCTCTGTCCTGATGAGAAAAATCTAAAAATTATATTTAGCTCACTTGTAAATACGAGCTAAGGTTGCTTATGATATATAATTAATTAGTACACATACACATTGAAATTAAGGTATATAAAATAGTGCATCATTTAGAAATATTTTTTGCTCTCAAAGTTTATAGTTAGTTATCTGGTTAATACCTATTAGTTATTATTCAAACTTGACAAATGCACCCTTACCCTGACATGCCACTAGTACCCCATAAGAGCCTATTTTTAGACAATTGTTAAAATCCAAATATGGTGCCGTCGGTAGAAGTTGCATCCAAAACTGTGAGGTTAAAGTGGATCGTGCTGCTCAGATCTTCTCTATCTTTAGTGTTATTAATTTTTCTTCTTTTCTTTTTTTTTTTTTAAAGATTTTATTTATTTATTTGACAGAGAGAAAGACACAGCGAGAGAGGGGACACAAGCAGGTGGAATAGGAGAGGGAGAAACAGGCTTCCTGAAGAGCAGGGAGCCCGATGCAGAGCTTGATCCCAGGATCTGGGATCATGACCTGAGCCAAAAGTAGACTCTCAATGACGGAGCCATCCAGGTGCCCCAAATTGTTCTTATTTTCTTATCATTTCCTAAGAGAGGCATGTTAAAAGCTACTACAATAGTTACTTAATTACCTATTTTTATTAATGTTACTCCTTAATATCTATTATATAGATATATAGATCTAATATAATATAGCTATAGCTATATTAATCCATATATAGATATATAAGATCAAATGTGATATACAGAGTGATGCACATAATATATATATATATTATAACCCTTTAATTCCATCAGCTTTTGCTTTACTTCTTCGACTCTTTTTTTTTTAAAGATTTTATTTATTTATTTGACAGATGGAGATCACAAGTGGGCAGAGAAGAAGGCAGAGAGAGAGGAGAAAGCAGGCTCCCCGCTGAGCAGAGAGCCCAATGCGGGACTCAATTCCAGGACCCTGAGATCATGACCCAAGCTGAAGGCAGAGGCTTTAACCCACTGAACCACCCAGGTGGCCCACTTCTTGGACTCTTTAATACTAGCACATAATCATCTAGAAGACATGCATTAGTTCTCTATTGTTGTGTAAGACATTACTGTGAAATTATGAACTTGAAACATCTGTTTACCAGTTTGTGGTTCTGTATCAGAAGTTCAGCACCGTTGGGATGCCTAGATGGCTCAGATAGTTAAGCATCTGCCTTTGGCTCAGGTCGTGATCCCACGGTCCTGGGATTGAGCCCCACATTGGGCTCCCTGCTCAGCGGGGAGTCTCCTTCTCCCTCTCCCTCTACTGTTCCCCTTGCTTGTGCTCTCTTGCTCTGTCAAATAAGTATATAAAATCTTAAAAAATAAAAAAGTTCACCATCATGTGGCTTGGTTTCTCTACTAAGAATATTTCAAGGCTGAAACCAAGGTGTCAGCCAGACTGAGTTTTTATCTGCAGGTTCTGGGGAAGGATATCTTTCCCAGATTATTTTGAGTTTTGACAGAATTCATTTCCTGGAAGCGGAGATCCTCATTTGCATGCTTGCTCCCAAGTGGGGCTTCTGTCAGACCTTAGAGACCACCCATGTGACTCGACTGGATGGCAGGTACACACAGTTTAAGAGCCATTATTGCACATTCCTGCACGAATCTAGAAGGGATGCAACATTGCTTGTTATAACAGTAGATTTGGAGAAAACAGAGGTGCCTACACAACTGGATAAGAAGTGTGGCAGAGGACATGCCCTGGACAGAAGAAACGGTGACACCGATGGCCTACAGCAAATACGATTTAATCTGAAAGTCATACTGTTGAACAGAAAATGTAAGACACAGACAGAGATCTACAGCATAAAACCACAGACAAATGAAAAATAGCTATATATTTAAATTAACTTCATATTGGGAAAGCTGTTACTTATAAAGGAAAATGCAATTTTTACCTTACACTATAAAAAAATAAGAGCTTCCTAATTTTTGTCATGCATTGAGTGTATTTACCAATGAGGAAAATATTTGAATTTTATATTACAAATAATTTATTTCTGTAATAAACAAAGGGAACCTATAAGCTGAAGAGACGAATATCCAAAAACCAATGGGAAAAAATAAGCAAAAGATATTAAGGGAGTGTTCACAGAAAAAGAAAAATAAAAGGCTCAAAATCTCATAAAATATTTTGAACTTCACCTATAAAAAGATAAATCAGATTCAAACAAAAAGAAGAAAAAGAAAAACATGATATCTTTCTCTTTTTAAGATTAACCTGGAAGGATCTATTTTAAAAAATCGACAGTCTTTTGAAAAGAAACCCAGTGACCTTTCGCCCATTTTGGTCTCTCACAATTTTTCTTGGCACAAAGAATGATCTATAAGTAGAATTGGCAAACTATTTTTGTAAAGGCCCTAATAGTAAGTATTTTAGTATCTTCCAGCCATATAGTCTCTGTTGAGGCTACCCAACTCCGCTGTGATCCTGTGAAAGGAGACACAGACAACACATAAACAATTAAGCATGAATGTTTGCCAATAAAACTTTATTCACAAAAAGCAGGTATCAGGTGGGATTTAGCCTCTAGGCCATACTTTGCAGACCCTGGTTCTACAGCATGTTCCCAGAGCCTATTACTAAACAATGTGTTCAAGTTATGGCTGCGTGGGGTCACCAAGCAGTTGTACATGATACATTAAGTATTTAGAACATTCTTACAGACATCACTCACCATCATTTGGTACATCTCTCCTCAAAACACTAGAGTAACTCCAGTGACCATATTGGATGCATTAAAGTCAGTCACTTCAGTCATATAATCAAAACCATATTATTGCTGGAATTACTTTATATGAAAACAGACATAATTAGGTTTCAATTAAATGAATGAATCTTGTGCAATTCTTAGATATCTTATTCAATTATTTAGTTAGTTAGTTATGACTAAATCTGATTTATTGTTATTCCTTAACCTTTTGTAAAACCTGTTTTCAATTTATAATCAAATGTGGATTTTTGTTTTTGTTTTTGTTATTGAGAGATCGAGACAGAGAGAGAGAGAGCGAGCAAGAGCACAAGCTGGGTGAAGGGAGAGGGACAAGCAGACTCCCTGAGCAATGAAGGAAAGGAAAACCAGTGTAGGGAAACAATGACCAATTGCCAAAAATCAAAACCCTGTAGAGTGGTGATGAAAGATAGCTTTATTTATGTTTTTATGACTTTCTACACATGTGATATTTTCCAAAATTATTTTACATTTAAAATTTAAAAAGTTTAAAAACTCTCGAAATCATGTGCTATTATCTTTCTAATTAAAAGTTAACTCATGGGGCACCTGGGTGGCTCAGTTGGTTAAGCATCTACCTTTGGCTCAGGTCATGATCTCAGGATCCAGGGATCAAACCCTACCTAGGGCTCCCCGCTCAGTGGAGAGTCTGCTTTCCCCTCGATCTACACCCCGCAACTTGGGCTTTCTCTGTCTCTCTCTCTCTCCTCTCAAATAAATAAATAAATAAATAAATTTTAAAATCTAACTCAATGCTGTAAGGAGAATAATAAGTAACTTGGGATGTGAGGCAATAGTACAGCTGATAAGAATGGCATGGCCTGATGCTCCTCGCAGTGATTCCTAATTGATCCCTTATTGAGTTCTGGAGATCTGGTTGACCCCTGAGTGGGCTCGAGAGCAGCCACAGGAATCCTGGTGACTAAACTGTACTCCATCCAGTACAATATAACAAAATTCTGAATATAATTTCTTTGAGGAAAAGTTTGGTTTAAATAAAAATGTTTAATATTCTTGTCATCTAAATATCTGGCATGACTTTGCCAAATAGAATCAGTCCCTGCCTCTGTGACTGTGTAAGAAAATGCCAGTTTTTATCCCATTCTGCTGGCTGGTTTCTTATAAATTTAAAGGAGCATAATAGCAGTTTGCTTGTTTTATTGATTTTACAACCTTGAAGGTGTGTTTAATCTGGGAAAAAGTAAACCTTTATTAACAGGTTGTCACTTTCACAGAAGATAATTCTACATTACAGGATTTCACTGGGAAAGGAAGACATCCCTTTCCAATAATTGGGAGTGGTTAAGTGTTATTTATTTAGCCTGCTGAGTTGTAATTTTCTAAAAGTATGCATTTAGGAATTCCATTTATTTGTATCATGTAATATTTTAGAAGTTATTTATTTGACATTAAGGCCCACATATATGGGCTCATTGAAGAAAAAAAAGAACAAAAGATGCCTTTCACCTTAATGCAACAAGACAAGGAGCAGCTAAATAGAAAATTTTTTTAAAAGGCAGGGTTACATAAAAAAGGGATGCATTAAAAGTGTAATTTCAAAGGTCTGAGTCCATTAATCCTTTCTGATTTCAATATGTTATAAAATACGAGTGATCTAAATTTAAAAAAGAATTCTCTAATTCTACCTTTGATTTTTTTCTACCTTAACCAATCCCTGTCTGACTCAAAGCAGAGTCAGGTTCTTGACTCATTGATGGTCTGCTCCTACCTTTGAATGTGACTAGATGGAAAAGTGCTAAAATCAGCTGGGCTTTAGTGAGATTGATTCAGGAAAAAATGAAGTATGTCCTTCCTCCTCTTGGAAAGGGAATACCTCCTAGAGGGTCTGAAATTCACCCTTGTGGTCACACATAGTTTAAGATAGCAAAACAGTTGTTTTTCATAATCCTCAATACCTTAGAAATTTGGAAAATAAGATTAGAATCATAGAATATGATCCTGAACAGCAATCTAGGTATCCCAAATCCTGGTTGGTAATAAGAGAGAATTTCAGGCTCACTCCATGGTATAAATGAAATTTAATCCAAAACTGTGTTTGGAAGGCAACTTCTTGAAAATGTAAAACCAATGAATGCATTTATGTCTATTCATCATGAGCCAAGTACCTGGGCAGCTATGCCACATTATACACCAGGGAAAGGGGTAGAGAAAGTGTCTCTCTGCAGATGTGGAAGACACAACATGCCAAAGCAAAAGAGAACATGGTACCAGGGAGATAATCACAGTGGCACACAAAAGCAGGCATGCCAACAAAGCTTTTCCAGCTGTGGTCTCAGATGGTGTAAATGATTAAGTTAGAAGGAAAACAAAAAATGGAGGAAGTGAGAGCCTGAGAGTCCCCCATTCCCTTTCTTTTACTCACTTTGCAATTTTCTGTTTTCTGTCCACCCAAAACAGCTATAGGAAGTCAAAGTGGCCAGTAGCCAGGACTAGTTAAAGCAAAGCAGGTCCTGACTTGGACTTCTAGGAATTTTCCTTCGGTTCCATGTGAATAGGAAGACATCCAGGAGCTGCCCTCCCCAACTGCCCATTAAAGGAGCCTAAAGATTGCTGATGATGCTGAATCCTCAACTTATCAGGGAAGCCACCATGGCTGCCTCTGAGTGGTCCTGTACCTCAGGCAACAAGACCAGAGCTTAGGAACACGTCCAAGTCCAGTAATGCTAACTGTTCCCTTGGCGAACCAAAGATAGGGAGAGGAAATCCAAACTGGAACCATCTGAACAAGACTGAGTAAATCGGTGGAAAAGACTAAGTTTACTCTACTAGATGTTCACTGCTCCGCATCTAGCAGAATGGGGATGTGCGATGCCACAGAGATAAGTAATTGGACATTGAAAGTGATATCTCTTTGTATGATTGAGTGTAGTGTGTATATTGGTCATCACACCAATTTTCTTTTAAAGGGAATGCTGTTTTGTAGTTTTCCTGAGAATAAAATTACAAATTCTACACAATCTTTGTGCCATTTGAGGACATGATACAGTTAATGAAGTTCAGGCAATTTAAATAACTTTAATTACTAATACAAAAGAGAAGATGTGGGTGAGAACTTTAATACTCTGTCTGACAAACCTGTGTTGTGGATCAGCTCAAAGAGCCTACAAGGCCACTAACATCTTCACTAACAGAAAAAGGTCAGTTCTTTGAGATATTTTAAAATAAGATTGAAAGAAAAAGTTCTTTGTTGTGTCTTAATGTTTTGGACTGTATTTTCTTTTAACCAGTCTCTGGAAGAACATAATGGGATAATTATTTTGTCAGAAAGAGGATGTTATTATTTGGGTAAAAAAAAAAAAAAAGCAAAAAGAATGAAAGAAAAAAAACATTTAAGAGGTGGTTTTGGTTCTTTTATGAAGATAAACACTATGCTTTTCTGTATTCATGTAGAAGTATAATTCCATGCCCATTGTAGATACAGGAGTGAATTATTTCTAGGCTTTCAATTCTTTAAATGATTTAAATAACTTTAAAAAAATAGTTATGACCATATCAGGATCCCAGAATCTGGCTATTGGCTTTACATGTGTTATCGCTTGTGAAAACTATTTTAATCACTAACCAATTTTTCCCTTCTAGAATTCTTTCTATCTAACAATGCATGTTGATAAATTGTCACTTATCTAGCATAATTGAAAGGTACATAAAATAAAAAATAAAACATATAAGGACATGGGCCCTAATTTCAGGTGTGCATGTGTGTGTGTGTGTGTGTGTGTGTGTGTGTGTGTGTGTGTGGTGAGGGAGGGTGTTGTGAAGATTTTGCAGTCATCAATAGAAGGTCAAATACCATAAATTTCTAGCTTTCACCCCCCCATAAGCCCTGACCTTCCTTAACTCTTGCATGGACATATGAAGATTGAATGCTCCAAAGAATAATATATTTTGCCACAAGTATGGCAGTATAGAGACGGGAAAGAAAAATCAGGAAATTGAACCATAATCCATCAAGCTATGTCTATTTGTAAAGAAAGAATTTGCCAGTATAACTTAGCAGAGTTTAGCATGCTGAATTAATGAGCAGTTTTACAAACAAAGATGTGTGCAGAGGCATATTGCCAAGAATTGCAGAGGATAGAATATTACTTTTGTATATTGCCCCAACTTCTCTCTGATGTTCAGTAGTTTGTGGAAATGTGTCATGTTTGTTTCCTTTCATACTCGTTACAAAAAAACTGGAAGGGGCCCAAAAGTCACCACAAATGAATAAAGGCGAGTGGATAAAGATGAAAAGAATGTATTATTGTTCTGAAGCGTTTGTAATATATCAATTCTTAGATCAAAAAGGAAGCTGATTGTACATTGACCGGTCCATTTTCAAACAGGAAGTTTGATGAGAAACCAACAAATTTTTGTAATTCCAAATTTCATGCATAGTTTCATTGTTTGCTGCTGGTTTTAAATATAAGGTTATCAGGCAGTGATGGCATGAAAAGAAAACAATCTAGCCTAAGATGGCATTGGATTTCAAATCTAACGTTGGCAATCACTAGCTATTGAACTTTGAGACAAGTCTTTGATACAATCAATTCTTCAGGTTTCTCATTATTAATAGGAGCAACAATGAACGTCTTTTTGGGTTGAATTGAGTGCTGAAAGTAATCGTGGATATAAAGCACATGGACAACACTGTCAAATAGTAGCTACTCATGATACAAAGACACAGTCGTTTTATCTCATTAATCTTCACCCAGAATATAGAAGTGATTGTTCCCTTTTCTCTGCATTAGGGATCTTGGAGAGTTTTAAAGTAACTCAGATGTCTGGAGCCAAAATGTGATCATGTGAAGCGGTGATTCTTTTGGTGGTGGCTTAGCCTAGGTTACACACACACACATGCACACACACGTGCATTTCAGAGGTTTATTCCAGGGAACACATCTGTGTAACCAGCACCCACAGCTAGAGAGAGTACATTACCAGCACCTGAGGAACTGCACCTCCTGGACACCTTTCCAGGCACATTCCCCAAGGACACCGCTCTAATCATGTCTAGCAATAGATACTAGTGTTGCCCACTTTCTGCATGTGGAAACCACCGCTCAACATTCTGTTTGTGAAAGTCATCTGTATGGTTGTGCATAGATGTGGATAATTGTATCTACTAATGGTCTTTAATTATATGAGTGATATCTAATATTATTATGGAATAATAATCCATTTTCTAAATATATCACTACGACTCTATCTGTTCTCCTCTTGAGGAGTATATGGGTAATTTCCAGATTTTGGCTAAAAAGAACACAGCTGCTATTACATTAAGGCATATGGCTTTTTCTTAGGAATGGAATTGCCGGTGTAACTGTATACCGGCATATTCATGTTCATATTCATATTCATAAGGTCAGATTTTTTAAAGATATTTTATTTATCCATTTGACAGAGATTACAAGTAGGCAGAGAGGCAGGCAGAGAGAGGGGAGGAAGCAGGCTCCCCGCAGAAAAAAAGAGCCTGATGTGGGGCTCGATCCCGGACGCTGGGATCATGACCCAGGCCGAAGCAGAGGTTTTAACCCACTGAGCCACCCAGGCGCCCCCATAAGGTCAGATTTAGAAGAAACATTATTTTCCAAATTGTCCCAATTTCGCTTCTTACCAGCATTACGTGAGAGGGCCAAGAACTCCATGTTTTTGTTTTTGTTTTTTTGCTAACACTTGTATTCTCCATAGTTTTTCATTTTAGCCACTATTGTGGAAGTATAATGGTATCACATTGTAGTTTTAATTTGCAATTCTTGATAATTTATAAAATTGAGCAAGCTGTCGTGGTTTATTGCTCATTTGGATGCCTTTTTTTTTTTTTTTTAAACAATGTTTGTTCATGTCTGTTTGCCCTATTTTCTTCTATTTGGGCATAAGAAGCCCAAAGTGACAAGGTAGTGATCCGAACTTTAGTTTATGAAGAACACGTACTGTATTTTCCTAGATGCATGCTCCCGCACACACCCCAGGAACTGGAACTAGAGCCAGAACTTCAATGTTAGAGAACCAGAAGCAGATATTATGCAAGTGGGTAACTGAGTGATGGAGAGCAGGTCTAATCCCTTCACCACACCTTAGGTACTAGAGCTGTTTATCCTAGCTATTGGCAACACAGCACCACATATGAAGTGTTTAGTGTCAGCACCCCAAAAAGTAAAACTCGAACCATTGCACTGTGTTGCCCACAACTGTCCTCTCAGTAAGCACTAACTAAGCCTTTCCATTATTCTCTCTGCTAGCTTCCTTCCAATGGACAAGTATCCACTGACAGCTGTACCTCACTGATTCAGAGTTAGAATTGGAAGCATAAAATCCCTGTACTCCTGACTTGTGCATGTGTATGGCTGTCCAGATACTTATGGATTTGGAAATAGGTATAGAAAAATAAAACAAGGTTGTCCATGCTTGATGTAGAAAACTAGCGAAGTAAATGGAATTTTCCAATGGAGATGCCTTGAAAACTGGTTGGCCAACAGCACATGACATGGTTCATCAAAAGTATTTTTTAGGGGCGCCTGCGTGGCTCAGTGGGTCAAGCCGTTGCCTTCGGCTCAGGTCATGATCTCAGGGTCCTGGGATCGAGTCCCATATCGGGCTCTCTGCTCGGCGAAGAGCCTGCTTCTCTCTCTCTCTCTCTCTCTCTCTCTCTCTCTCTGCCAGCCTCTCTACCTACCTGTGATCTCTCTCTGTCAAACAAATAAATACAATCTAAAAAAAAAAAAAAGTATTTTTTAGAGTATATACTTCTTTTGTCTCTTTATATATAAAGAACTTCTATAAAGAAGTTCTTTATACTTCTTTTGTCTAAACCTTGACTACAAGCTTTAGGAACAGAGACTGTCTTTATCACGTTCAATGTTAAACCCAGCAAGTATTATAAAGCTTGGCAAATGGTAGGTCTTCAATTATGGCATATTGAATTATGACTGAATGAATTTATTCATTTTGTGAATAAGTATATGACTTCCCTTGGTCCATTACATGAAAGGTAACATTATTGAGATTATTAAATGATCAAATGTAACCTCCCCTTAAGGTCAATATCAATGTTTTATTAATTGAAGAGCTGTAATGATGTGATAAATTTCACTAGCTTATCCCAGAGGACATTTTTCATCCTGCCAGTACATTGAAGAGTATAGATGTAGGAATCTGAGGAAATGAAGCTAAAACATTAGCCTTGATATTTATTTACTCAAAATTCATTTCTCCTCCCCCAAATTACATTTCATGGTGCTGATCAAAAAGTGAACTATTTAACATGATATAGTCACCAAAATGGTACCTATTATTAATGTAAAATGTGGATGTTTTCTACATAATCAAGCAGTAGAGCTTGAAAATAAATTACTTTGTATCTGTAATTATGGATATATGAGTGTACAGTATTGACTCCATCTAGAGAATTACAGATAATTCTACAAATAGACTTGGTGTCTCATGTAAGCTATATCTTAAACCACGACAGAGGTTACCAAACTATCATCTAAAGTAGTGCTTGTATTTTAAAAATCATATCTAAATTAGCGACAGATAGAATTAAAGAAGAAAAGAAAGATGTCATGAAATAAGTAATTTTAACATGTCCCACCCCACCACACACAAAATTTTGAAAAATTTTTATGATAGATATGGTCCAATCAGGCAAATTTACTGAAACATGCAAGTCACAGTCCTGCTTGAGATGGTCTTTAATTTCACATCACTAGCTAAAATACTAAGTATTCTCATTCATTAATCTTAGTTTTAGTCCCATACAGAATTACTTTTTTAAATTCTTACCAATAATCTCTATTTTCAGCTCATTGATAAACACATTGAATTTCCAGTTCAATGTGTGTGTGTATGTGAGTTTGTGTGTGTGTGTGTGTGTATAAAATTTTTTGATGTCACACAAAGACCCTAATTCATTCATCTTTAGTTCAAAAATGAAGTTCAAAATGAAAAAAAAAAGAAAGTTCAGCACTAGTAGCAGGCAAATGGAATTTATGATGTGAAGATGAATTAGTTGTGTCTCATCTTGAAATGGCATTGAACTTTATTCACACTTCCAAACAACTCTATTTTCTCAAAATATGAAAATTCACATATTTCTTCTTTGACAACAAGAGTGAAAGAAATACAGTAATCATTGTAATGTGCATGTAGCATCTTTTTCTCCCGAGCCAAGAAACATATATGTAAAGGGAGTCTTCTCTCAAAGGCTTCTAGAATTTCAGAAGTTGACTAGTTGTGTATATTTTCTCTTCCTTTCTCATCTTTTATTAATAGTTATTTGTTCTTAATAATATGCTTTTATTATAATGCTCACCTGTGTATGTGCAATAAGTAATTTCCGGTAATATTGCCTGTATAAATAATTTTATACATATATAAATATTTCAAAGATGGAATCCTAGAATCAGAATTTCTGGCCACAAATGCTTATGCATTTATAATTTTAATAGGTATCTCCAAGTTTTCTTAGAAAAGGACTTTGTTCATGTTCACTCACAAATACTCTTTGAAATTTTTATTTCCCTGAAAGCTTCCCAAAGCTAGGCCTTATTGAGTTCATTTAAAATATTTTTAAAAAATATTATAGGTTAGAAATATAATTTAGTCTTTTAATTTAGTTGATTAATTCTGAACATTAGTACATTTTTACATTTGCATTCATAATCATTTTGACTTTTCAGTGCAAAACCCATTTTTTTCCTGTTAAGCTATTTTTACATATTGAAAAGCATACTGTATTTGCTTTTCCTCCACCTGAAATGAATCTCCTTCTCTTCTGTACCTCGGTGGCCTATTCCTCACAGTGACTGCTTCACTACTTTCTACTCAGGCATTCACTGCACCATATCCCAGCCACATCAAAAACATTGGAACAATGTTGCAAGAAAAATCAAAGGCACACCTCTATTTCGATGTCTCTTCTTTCTTTGCTGGCTCTTATTTCAGATTCTTCTCATCATTGCCTAAATACCTGTCACCTCTGCCCTCTCTCTGGGGTCCTGAATGTTATCATCCCAAATCAGGAATTATGACAAGATAACCACATAAAATTTTATCTCTAAAAACTCCTCTCTCTTCCTGACTTCCAATTAAATGATCAAAAGATGCTTTTTGACATATCAGGGATTTCAATATGTGCCCACATATAATACAGGAATATTATATAAATGAAAGAGCAGTCACCCAATTCTTTTGTTTTTCTCTGAAATTTCAACATGACCTAGACACCTCTAAAGAAAATTGCTATAGAATCCTTGAAGGATCTAGTTAGGAAGTAAGACTAGGTGCTAGACCAGTTGGAGGTCACTTATCCTCTAATGTCATTAGTTGCTCCCACTCACCATAGCCACTCCATCATCAAGATCCCCACCAGGGGACGCCTGGGTGGCTCAGTTGGTTAAGCGGCTGCCTTCGGCTCAGGTCATGATCCCAGCGTCGTGGGATCGAGTCCCACATCGGGCTCCTTGCTTGGCAGGGAGCCTGCTTCTCCCTCTGCCTCTACCCTGACACTCTGTCTGCCTGTGCTTGCGCTCTGTATCTCTCTCTCTCTAACAAATAAATAAAAATCTTTAAAAATTAAAAAATAAAAAAATTAAAAAAAAGATCCCCCACCAGAATGGTACATTTGTTACAACTGACAAACCTATATTGACACATAGTTATCACCCTAAGTCCACAGTTGACAGCAATGTTCATTCTTGGAGTTGTGCATACTGTGAGTATGGACAAATGTAAAATAATATGTATTCACCAGTACAATATCATACAGAGTACTTTCACGTCCCTAAATATCCTCTGTGCCCTACCTGTTCCTCCCTTCCTCCTCAAACCCTGGGAACTACCTACCTTTATGCCATCTCCATACTTTGGCCTTTTCCTGAATGTCATATAATTGTAATCATAGCCTTCTCAGGTGGTTTCTTTCACTTAGTGATATGCATTTATAGATCCTTAACGTCTTTTCATGGCTTGATAGCTCATGCCTTTTTAGCTCTGAATAATATATTGTCTGGAGGTACTACAGTTCATCCATTCATGTACCGAAGGGCAACTTCGTTGCTTCCAAGTTTTGACAGTTATGAATAAAGCTGCTATAAACATCTGTGTGAAGTTTTTATATGGACATAAGTTTTCATTCCTTTAAGTAAATACAAAAATGCTAAATCATAGGGTAAGCATATATTTAGTTTTATAAGAAACTGCCAAAATGTCTTCTGAAATGGCTGTATCATTTTGCAATCACAACAGCAATGAATGAGAGTTCTTGTTGTCCCACAACCTTGTCCTCATTTGGTGTTTCTATGTTCCTTATCTGACCAGGAGGTATGTAGTTGTACCTCATTGTTGTTTAAATTCACATTTCCCTGGTGACATAGGATATAGGGCATCTTTTTATATGTTTATTTGCCATCATTATAGTTTCTTTGTGAGTTGCGTGTTAAAGTCTTTGGTCCATTTTTCAATCAAATTGTTTGTTTTCTTACTGTTGAGTTTTAAGTGTTATTTGTATTTTGGGGGGGATAACAGTTTTTTAGCAGATGTGTCTTTTGCAAATATTTTCTCCATATCAATGGCTTCTCTTGTGATTCTCTTGATTACTTTTTAATATGAGTAATAAAGGGGATTAGAGATACTTCCCCAGGATATTGCCATCATTGTGTAACACGTTTCAGAATTTCTATACAATGAAATAACAGGAAGAAAATTAGGCAGAAGGTCTATTATAAAAAAACAACAAAATGATGTCTCGAATCAATGAATGCATATAACTGAGGAAAATAAAATAAACCACAACAGCGATTGCTTTGCATTTTAGTGTCCTCTCCATATGAAGAAGTTTATTCTTTATCACTAAAGGGTTGACTACAATGAACCTTAAGAGTAACATGATTTTTTTTAAAAAGATTTATTTATTTATTTATTTATTTATTTAACAGAGCATGAGCAGGAATGGGGAGGGGCAGAGGGACAGGAAGACAAGCAGACTCCTTGCTTAGTGGGAAGTCTGATGTGATCCCAGGACAACCAAGATCATGACCTGTGCCAAAATCAAGAGTTGGATGCTTAACAGAGCCACCCAGGTGCCCCAAGAAAGACATGAATTCTTTGACATCTGAAAAAAATAATTCTGTTTTAGATACTAGATGGAAAAATGGGAAAAAATGGAGGCAGATGAAAAAGTTAGAAGAACATCCATACAATTAAGTTGAGTTTTAATGATGGCCTACATGAAGGCTAGTTGCTGTAGGGATGATTTAAAATAAGAGAACTTAAGAAGTAGTAAGACACTTTTATCAAAGGATTTTGATTCTTTGGTAATTAGAAATGAGGGAGGAAAAAGAAAGAAGAAAAAAGAAAAGAAAGAAAGAAAAAGAAAGGAAGGAAGGGAAAGAAAGAGGAAAAGAAAGAAGAAAGGAAGGAAGAGAGAGGAGAGAGAGAAGAAAGAGAGAGAGAGAGAGAGAAAGGAAATGAAACAACGATATTTTCAGTTACAGAAATAGGTATGAGGGAAAACAATGTAAAGGACACTGATGAGTTAAATGTGGACACACTGAACTTGAGTTTTTAAAAGTCTTTTTTATTTTTAAATAATCTCTGTACCCAATGTAGGGCTCGAATGCACAACCCCAAGATCAAGAGTTGCATGCTCTACTGACTGAACCAGTCAGGTGACCCTGAACTTGATATCCTCGTATAAAGTTAAAGAACAAACATCTGCGAGTAGTTATAAATAATGGTCTAGAGTCCTAGAAAATTATTTGACCTGAACATAGAGCTAGTGTAATTAGAAGCATAGCTATTATATAAATGCCAAGTACCGTTCTAAGTGTCCCAAATATGTGTATTGTCATGTAGACAACTCAATCTCCATGACAGCTAAATGATGTGGAATAATATTACTGGGTTCTCATGGCAGAGGATTAACCTGAAACACAAAGAGTTAAGTGCATTGTTCAAGTTCACAAGTCTTGTAATTAGTGGTGCTGAGGCTTGAACCCAGGCAATTTACAGCCGGGTCTGAGCTCTGACACATAGCTTTATATACTGCTCCTCAAAAGATGGTAATTGAAATCATGAGAAGAGGTGATATCAGTCCGAGATAACCTCTAAAATAATAACAAAAGGGCCTGAGATTCAAACCTCACGGTAAAAATCAACACTGAATAAAGCCAAACTAATAGAAATGGAAAGTAGAGTGTTTGTTACCAGCAGCTGCAGGTGGAGAAAATGAGATGTTGGTCAAAGTATACAAACCTCCAGGTGCGGGATGAAGACATTGTAAGGATCCAATGCACAGCATGGTGACCGGAATTAATACTACTGTATTGTAGGGACGCCTGGGTGGCTCAGTTGGTTAAGCAGCTGCCTTCAGCTCAGGTCATGATCCCAGCGTCCTAGGATCGAGTCCCACATCGGGCTCCTTGCTCGGCAGGAACCCTGCTTCTCCCTCTGTCTCTGCCTGCCATTCTGTCTGCTTGTGCTCGCTCTTGCTCCCTCTCTCTTTAAAAAAAATAAAAAATTAAAAATTAAAATAATACTGTACTGTATACTTGAACGTTGCTAAAAGAGTAGATCTTAAGTGTTCTCTGTACAAACAAAAATAATTGTGGGAGGTGATGGATGTATTAACTAACCTTAGAGCAGTGAACATTTATGTAGATATATAGATATATATAATCATCACATTATACACCTTAAACTTATGCAAGGTCACATGTAAATTACATTTACTAAGGGGGGGGGATATTGGCAGAAAAAGAGGAGGCTGGGAAGGAAACAGAAACGGATCGGAATGGACCCACCCAAAAGGCGGAAGGATAACTATGGAGTCGAGGGCCAGAATATGCAAGAGAACTGCGTTTCTCAAGAATGAGAGAATGGTGGGCTGGTAGTGCAAAAGCCACCCCCAAGGGACATGTAATAGGGGAATAAAAAAATATTGACTGTGCTTAGCAATTCAGTCCCCTGATGATCTTGCTGTTAGAGCTGTAGCAAGGTACTCTGCTGAACAGTTTAAAGATGTAGGAAAGAAACACTATTTAAAAAACAAAAACAAAAAAACCCTCAAGTGGTGGCTTGTCTTACAAATTCGAGGTGCAATCTTAATTAACCTTTCCAAATTCTGAAAATCAACATTTTATTTTAAAATAGGCATGATCACCTTCTATAAAATTCTATTCTAAAAGGAATCCACAACACTATTGCTATTGTGAGTCAAAATATCTCTTCACTAAAACATGCTAGGGAGTGGAGGATAGGGTTTGAGGGAAGATATTTCCTATCTTGGCACATTACGAATCACGAACCAGTTGGTGCTCCAAGGGAAAAAAAAAAATGACCAATTTATTTTGTTCTCTCCGAATTTCATGGCAAATGGCCCGTACAGAAACAACAGATGCCCCTACTAACTTGATGTCTTCTCGGAAACACAGAAACTAAGAAAATTATAACTTATACTTTTAAAGGAGAAATAAAAATAAAAAATAGCACATTGATGTAAATGAAATTTATGAGTGATCAGAAACACACATTGGAATGTAATATTCCACAAAACATTTCTGCAGCACAGTCTTGCATTTTAAAAGTAAATGAGCCTAGATATATTAAAAATATTCTGATACCATTAAAACATTATAAAAGGTTTTTGAACGTCTATGGCTTTTATTGCTTCTGCCTCAAAATAATATGTTTACAGGCTGACATTTTGTACCCACATTGCAGTAACTTTGGGACCAGGCAATATGAACTTCACAGAGCATTCTAAATGAATTTCATAAACACAAATCCTGGGGGCATAGGGGATCCAAAGCAGCCCTTTATCTATAAATCAATTTTGATGTTCCAATAAATATATGCTTCTCATGGAAACAATAGTGGTCTAAAAAGTATCCTTTCAAAAAGAATTCTACACTAAAAGCCTTTGAAATTGAACATTCAAAAAAAAAAAACCCTCAGAAATGCATTAAAAATAAATGTGATCACATTTAGCAAACATCTATTGCACAAATACCACTTAAAACTCCTGTTGCAGATTCCTGCCTTTAGCTCCAAACCAAGAGGAGGACTCAGACTGGAAGCAATTACACACAAAATAACATGACAATAAAACACAACGGGAGTGTGTATAATTTGCTGTGGAGTACAAATCCCTTTACTTTGAAAATTTCTCCAAAAGTTGTATAATTTTACAGCATACATAATAATGTCATACATATTATCTGCCTTTGAGGACAAATTTCTTGGGTCAACAGTTGATAATGAAAATTTGCTGCACTGATTTGGAGTTTGGGGCTCAAGGTAATTTTAAGAGCACTTTAAGAAGAGCCTTCATGGTCAGCTGTACAACAGCCAGAGCTCCCAATTCTGCAACTGACGGTAGATGAATTAGATGCAGGTTTCCTCAAGTGCATCAAGATGGATAATGTTCTACTCTCCGCAATTATTAACATCATCCCTGAGTGACTGAACTCTCAGCATAATCCTGTAAGATTGCTAGTTTTCCTATTTTACTCATGACACAGTGTCTATGTCTAAACTCTTACATAAGCCTAGTTATGAATGCGAGAACCTGCATCCTGTCCCATCAGAGCCTGTGCTATGATATCCAAAGACCTTTCTATAGATACACTCCAGAAAAATGACATGCATTTTATTTTTAAGCAGCAGTTAAAAGAAGCCATATGATAAACTTGCCATCTCCTATATATTCTACATGTAAATTCCTGAGCAGGGTGGAGGGAGGGAGAAGACTGATAATAATCAGGGGCCTTAAATATAGCTTTAAAATGCTTAATTATGGGAGCACCTGGGTGGCTCAGTCGGTTAAACCACTGACTCTTGGTTCCCACTCAGGTCATGATCTCATGGCATCGAGCCCCTCGTGCAGCAGGTCTGGGGATCCAGACTCTGCATTGAGGGTGAGGTCTCTTTGAGATTCCCTCCCTCTCTCTCTGCCCCCACCCTGCTTGTGGATGTGCACACGCGTGCGTTCTCTCTCTTTCTCTCTCTAATAAATAAACAAAATCTTTAAAAAATAAGAATAAAATGCTTAATTATCCTGATGCAATTATTGCACAGGTTGAAAACAAATCTTATCATTTCTGAGTTATTTTTTGCGGGGAATCCAGTCTGCAGACTCGGGACCTAATCAGCTGTTTAACCAGGACCCTTGGGAATTTTCTTTGTTTGGCTATAGGATGTAAACAAACTCGGCCCTAGATTAGGAGAAACTCTTCTTCGACCCAATGTGAAGCTCATGAGAAGAAATATTAATACAATACTTGAGACAGTACAAGGCAAGCTGTCATGTTTCTGAGCGAGACTTGAAAGCGGCTCCTTCACAGTGCAATGCGGCTTGTCATCCCTGGATCCCCTACTCTGTGGGCAGAGTTGATAACAATGGTACTGACAGGTTGCAAAAAATGAAAACAAAGAATCGGGTAACAGGATATTGGCAAGAAGAAGAAGATTTTAAAGAATGAAAAAGTAAATGCATTTACGGTTTGACAAACACTACTTACTAAAAATGAGTGCCATCTTCCCAGAACCCAGGAGAATAGACACACGAAGTGAGAGCTGCTAAGTAGATCAAATTAAAGAATGAAAAATAGAGAAACCATATTTGCTCATAGAGGAAATAACCAGAACGAAGGATTATACGGTCGGCGAAAAGGTGGGGTGGGGGAATTTTCTTTCCATCTTTGAAATTAAAATGAATGAGAAGCTTTAATTTTAAACTTTTACATAAATTAAACCATTATCTGCATACAGAGAAATAAGTCATGAACTTAACTATTTATGAAGATACTTGTCATAAATTTGTATTTCGTTTCAGTTCCCTGTAATCTTTGGAGCATCTCTGCGTCTTCTTAGATCTTGTTCTGGAAAATTGGACGATGAATCGTAGAGAGAGTATGGAAAATGCCTTACTAAGGAACATGAAATGCTGAGTCCCTGGAGAACCCATGGGACTTCTGCACAGGCTTAGCAGAGGATGGAGCTGTAAGATTTCTGGGAGAGGAATCTTTGATTCTCTTCTTATTCCCAATAGTCCTGCAGACTTCTAGAATCCCTAGATAGATGGTGAGGCTGTCTTGCCTGGCTAAGTCCTAGCATGTTCCCGGAAAAAGTTATACGTAGATGTGCATTGAGAATAAGGCTCCTACCAGAACTTCAAAAAAGGCACAAGTGCATCCCAGAGTTAAAAGTTCTGACTGAAGAAATCTGAGAGAGAACAAGAATAAGAATGCCACCAGAAAAAATGGTGGGTCTTGGAAACCAAGACATACACCTCTTCTCCTCCACTCTTATTTTACTAAGTATGATGATAAATAGGTTATAATTCTTCAGTATGTTTTGGTATCTCAGTAACATTGTGCATGTTGAAGACTTATGAATTAAATACTATGTATTGTGGGAAGAGCCTGGGTGGCTCAGTTGGTCAAGCATCAGATTCGGACTCAGGTCATGATCTCAGAGTCCTGGGATCAAGCCTAGCTTGGGGTCCCTGCTCAGCAAGGAATCTGCTTGTCCCTCTCCCTCTCTCCCTCCTCCCGCTCATGTTCTGTGTCTCTTTCAAATAAATAAAATCTTTAAAAATAAATACATAAATACTATGCTTTCTACAATACTGTACTAAGAAAACTTGCCCCTGGCTATGTTGCTTATTCAAGCTGTTGATATTTTTAGAGCAAAATCCAAGAAAAAGAGGCTACTTACTCTCTATGATACCATAATTACTTATATGTTACCAAGATTTCATCAAAGAAATAAAAGTGCTAATTTTATATTATATATCCTCAATTCACATAGAGTGAATAAAGGAAGTCATTCAAACAGTACATAAGTAAACATCAAAACTTATGTAACTTTTTTTTAAAGATCTCATTTGAGAGAGAGAGCATTTGTGGACATACACAATTTGAAGGGTGGGGCAGAGGGAGAAGCAGACTCCCTGCTGGACAAGAAGCCCAAGGTAGGACTCGATCCCAGGACCCTGAGATCATGACCTGAGTTTAAGGGAGCTGTGGAAACAACTGAGCTACCCAGACACCCCAAAATTTGTGGGTGACTATTATAGGCTAGTGTGGTGCAACAGAAATGAATGTACCATGTAAGTGTTACCATGACTGCTGTTGTTGTTGTAGCATTGTCTGTGGTGGTAGTGTTAGCGTCTTCATATCATATTACTGTGTATTCCCTACGATTTGTGCTAAGCCTCTTCCATGATACGGCATTGTAGAAAATCAGGAACAACACCCTGCATACAATTCTCTTGTCTATCTTCTTGAGACCACAGCATCTACAGTAATCCCCACAATTTAACACCATAGAGGTAGCTGGGTGTGAGTCTCACTCCCCTTCCTTTCCCAGGTATCAGTGGTGACTCATGGTAGATTTATTGGCTATTCTTGACATTTCCTGACGTTTGCTGGTATAGTAAATTATCCTTTATTCCTTCACTCAGTGTTTATTGAGCATCTACTATTAAAGTTACTTGAGGTACAGTGATAAACCAAACACAATTCCTATCAAGAGTAGGTAGGTGATAACTTCCCCTATTGAGAGAGCATCCCTTAGGCAGCCACACTGTGTACCACGTGACTATCAGCAGACATCTGTCATGAACTGGTGACCAGCAGCTAACCCAAGAGTTTTAAGTTCATGGCTTGGCCAATAACTTGTCTCCGACCTGCTGTGGAGGACTGATCTGGACTTCTAGAGGACCAGTGTCTGGGGTCGGAGGGTGATGTTCCTTCTTAAGTGTTTTCCAGTTTTACAGTTCCTCCTTTTATCCTCTATTTCACTTCCTGATATCAGCATTCCACCCTATCTCTTTGAAACTCCTACACCTGTTAACTTTATTTTGATTTTTCTTATTGGTAGTGGTCTTGTTGTTGTTGCTGTTGTTGTTGTTGTTTAAGATTTTATTTATTTATTTGACAGGCAGAGAGGCAGGCAGAGAGAGAGAGAGGAGGAAGCAGGCTCCCTGCTGAGCAGAGAGCCCGATGCGGGACTCGATCCCAGGACCCTGAGATCATGACCCGAGCCGAAGGCAGCGGCTTAACCCACTGAGCCACCCAGGCGCCCCTTGTTGTTTGTTTTGTTTAATTTTTTAAATTTTATTTTATTTTTACAGTGTTCCAAGATTCATTGTTTATGCACCACACCCAGTGCTCCATGCAATCCCTGCCCTCCTTTAGGTAAGACAAAAATGCTAGAGGGGGCTGGAGTAACAGAAATACCTTTATTACAAGTAAAATAAAACCCGTCAAACCATTCCCCTCCAAATTCAGACCTTGGTTAAGGAGAAGGCCCTGAAGCTATTTTGTAATTTTTCTCTCCCCCCTGCCCCTTCTAGATAAACAAGGGGATATTTCTCAGAAATTGACAGTGTGCAACTTCTGAGGTCCCTGCTGGTCCAGTCCACAGAGGGGTAAGGGCACCTCTTAAGAATGCAGTTCCCAACAGGCGTCTGGATGTCTCAGTCAGTTACCCCTTTGACTCTTGATTTGGGCTCAGGTCATAATCTCTGGATCATGAGATTAAGCCTACATCAGCTCTGTGTGTTTAGGATTCTCTCTCTCTCCTCCTCTTCCTCTGCCCGTCCTGACCCCCACTCATATGTATGTGCTCCTTTTCTCTCTCTCTCTCTCTCTCTCTCTTAAAAAAAAAAAAAAGAAGAAGAAAGAAAAGAAAGAAAGAAAGAAAGAAATCCAAAAAAAAAAAAAAAGAAGAAGAAGAAAAGAATGCTGTTCCCAGGAATTTCTCACATTTATGTTATCCCATACTCTGTCTCAAGCTGCTTATTGAAGTTACCATTTCAGTGTTTCTTCAGTTATGGACCTAACAGATTCTCTTCCAGGCAAACAGATCTCATGGTATCTCCCTAAATGAGCCTGTCTCTCCAGATTTACAGGTGGAGGTTTCTCCTAAACAGAGATTCTGATGGGTCCAAAATAAGTCACTGCTTTTCCACTTGCTTACCGTAATGATGGGAGTGAGGACCTACAGTCTGTTTACAGCTGGAGCTGAAATCAGGAATCTACAAATTAATATTATTAACCCAGCTATGCCAATACATCATTGCACTCCAGACTTTACAGAACAATGGGTATGACGTAGGGGATGAATATATTTTAACTATAGCCATAATGTGCAAAACCATGCATATTAAACCTGCCCCAAGGGGTATAATGTAAGAATAGGAATACAGTATCTGGACCTTGCTTCTCATAGCATTGGTCTCGACAGGGGCGCCTGGGTGGCTCAGGTGGTTAAGCATCTGCCTTTGGCTCAGGTCATGATCTCGGGGGCCTGGGATCAAACCCCCCATTGGTCTCCCTGCTCAGCGGAGAGTCTGCTAGTCTCCCTTTCTCTCTGTCCCTTCTCCCGCTCATAGTCTTTTCCTCTATCTCTCAAATAAATAAATAAATAATCTTTAAAAAAAAAAAGAAGAAGTGACCTAGACAAAGAACAAAAATCAAGTATGCAACCAGATAGCAGAGGATTAAAACCAAAGAGGCTACAATTAAAAAGTGTGAGACTGGATGTCAAGATGTGAGGGATTATGGATTTGAAGCCCACTGTTCACAGGCATTTTTTTTTCCTGAGTGTTTTCATAGGTGTGGGACATACATGGAAAATGCCATAAGAGAAGAAAGACCAGCTTCTTTCAGGTGGCTTCTGTCACACAAGACTTGTGAAGCCCAACCTTATTTTTTTTTTTTTAGAATATCTGCTAAGAGAGCAGTGGGTTCAGTACAAACCAAAAGTACACTTGACTGATTTACCACCTCATCACTGAAGTCTGAATTCTCATCTGGCCAAAAGTGCCTAGAGTCTTGGATATAAACGCAAAGAAAGTTTTCATCCTCCAGGTATAGGGAAGCTATAGCTTTCAAAAGTTGTTATACGTAAATCAGGTACCACGTTATAAAGCAGAGTTTAATGCGCTGTCAGATTTAAATTTGGGTGAGGGGAAGCTCTTGTCTGGGGCTCTTAACTGAGACAGCTTTTGAGAAATTAGTGTCACCTAGAAGCATTTTATTGACAATTTAATGATTGAGTTTTCTTCTGCTAACGGCAGGAATTTAAGGTGAAAGCAATGTCACTAATATTAAACACAGCTTTATCATCCAGAAAGGCAAGTTATTTCATGTCTGAGTCTCTTTGGAAACCTGCAAAAAAAAAATTGTTTGATTCTGGAGCATGTCAGTTTTACGCCAGGTTTCGCCAAATATTGCCAGCTCTGTTGATGTAGGAATTACATTGTATAATTGTGGTTTCATAAGAAATTGTGTCCCCAAATATCCTCCTTTAATATTCTATCATGGGGTGTTCACTGTTTAATTTTTTGTTTGGGTTATAATAATACTGAATATGCCCACAATATGACATCGATAAGAATTAGACTCAATTTATTGCAGCAACTAGGAACAGTAACGTCAAGTTTAAATGTACCTAGAATAATCTGACCGTTCTATACCTGCATTAAAAATGCAGTAACTAAAACTGATCCCCGCATCCCTCTCTAATTCAGCAAATGGGACAATTAATCTAATTTTCATCTTCGAATAAGCTCAAAGCTGCATTTATAAAGCAGAACTCGAGTTCCATCCTTGCGGTGCTGGCATTACCCTCTGTGCGTTCTCTGCAGTGATGACTGTCTCACTAGGATCTGCAGAAAAGAAAACAAACCCGTATGGTGACTGAAAAGCACAGAGAAGGAGGAAAAATTTAGGAGATGACCAGCAGCGGAAGGAAAGACTCACAGGGGATGAGGGTTCCCTTTTATTTCTCTTCTGTGTCTTTTCTTAAAAGACTTTATTTTGGGGCGCCTGGGTGGCTCAGTAGGTTAAGCGTCTGCCTTCAGCTCAGGTCATGATCCCAGGGTCCTGGGGTGGAGCCCAGCATCAGGCTCCCTGCGCCGTGGAGAACCCACTTTTTCCTCTCCTACTTCTCCAGCTTGTGTTCCTTCTCTCGCTGTGGTTCTCTCTGTCGAGTAAATAAATAAAATCTTAGGAAAAAAAAATAAAGATGTTATTTCTTTATTTGAGAGAGGGCAAGAGCCAGGAAGAGGGGCTGACGGAGAGGGAGCAGACTCCTTGCTGAGCAGGGACCTACCCCACCCCAACACCCAACAGGGGCTTTTGGGGCATGGGGCTTGATCCCAGAGCCCCAGGATCTTGACCTGAGCTAAAGGCAGATGCTTAACTGACTAAGCCATCCAGGTGCCCCAGGAGCCCCTCTTCTTTGTCTTTTTACTCTTCTGACTTTGCCCCCAAGAACTGAATCCAGGTAGGCACAGTATTGCAAACACGTTGTTGAAACCCTACTTGAAACTTGCCTTCTTTTTGGCCATAGAAACCAGGGAAAGAAGCCACAGTGAACAGAAAGGTGAGTAGGGAATTTGGGAACAGAGAGAGCCAAAGAAGCAAATCCTGTATTTCTGATGTGAACAGACATAGTTCTCAACTTGACTTTTGAATTGTAGATGGTAAACTGAGTCATGAACCTCAGGCACGGGTCTGGGTCTAAAATCATTACCTTTGATCATTGTAAATCATCCCTCTTTCTCTCTCTTTTCTTTTAGGCCCTCTTTGACTAAATGCATACTGCTTGCATTTTTTATCTTTTTAATCTTTTTTTATTCATTTACTTTATTAGTTGCCATGAGGCTGGGTCCCTATTTTTGAATCACTTATGGTAATAGGTGCCTTTTAAACAGAGTGCTTGTAGTAGTAACCTTTATACACTATGGAAATGGTTCATTAAATCTTTTAATTTTAACATACCATGTTCTCTCTCATTTTTATCCCATTGTTTTTCCTTGCTTCCTTATTTTGTCACTATTTTAATATTTTAATAGTCTATTTAAAATCACCTATTACTTGCTTTTTGGCCAAAATTCTTTCTATTACACATGTTTAACTTTTCCCAACCTACTTAGAATTAATACTTTTAAATCTAGAATCTGGTAATTCTCATAGACTGTTTATATCTCATGTACTTTTAATCTGGTATGTGGACATACCTTCTTATTTCTCTGCATGCCTTGTGACAGTAGTTTGGTTTTTTTTGTTTGTTTGTTTCATTTTGTTTTTGTTTCTGTTTTTTAATAAGAACCTGACATTTTAGGTGATGCTTTATGGCAACGCTGGGAATGGTACCCTTTCTTCCAGAACTTACTTACTTACTTATTTTAAGATTTTATTTATTTATTTGAGAGACATAAAGATAGCGACAGAGGGAACATAAGAAGGGAGAGTGAGAGAGTGAGAAGCAGGCTTCCTGCTGAGCAGGGAGCCCGATGCAGGACTGGATCCCAGGACCCTGGGATCATGACCTGAGCCGAAGGCAGATGCTTAATGGCTGAGTTACCCAGGCGCCCCAAGAGCTTTTTTATCTTTTTAGTGACTGGTTGGATTATCCCTGTGAAGAGTGTACTCCACCCTACATGGGAAGCCTTGGATGTTGCTCCTCAAGGAGCACCTCTACAGTCGCCCCAAGGTGACAGTGGCAGGCATCTCTTTCTCTTCCTGGCTTCTTGACTCTGCATAGCTGCTACACTCCACCGACGGCAAGCTGATTGTTCTTTCGTTTTGAGCTACATTCTAACTGCTCCATAAACCAATCTAATTGTGGCTTCTTTGAAGGAATAGTGTCCGAGGTCTGTGTTTCATGGTTTTTGGCTCTAGAAGGTCTCCTCCCAACTCTTCTGTTCTCTAACTCTTCTTACTGAATTTTCATAGATTTCCTTGAATAGGTGTTTCTTCATTGCTCTTTACCCTTAGCATCTAAAATCATATAATTCACAAGGGAGTAAGTCGGTGGAGGTTCTTTTGTTGCCAAAAATTGGCCCTCAGGAATGTAACATATTTAATGTTCAAAAATCAATAAATGCATTTATGATATTAACAGAATCATAAAAATATAATTTAATATCCATTCATGATTTTTAAATGCTAAGCCAACTAAAATAAAAAATATATACTAGCTGATAAAAAACATTTATGAAAATTCAACAACCTAATATATAACCTAATATATAATGATAAAACATTAAAGTGTTTCCTTCTACTATATCTAAAAAAGTCATGTATGCCAAATTTAACCATTTCTATATAGCATTTTACTGGTCATTCTAGCCATTAATAACATAGGAGATTAAAAGAAAATCCGTAATATTCATAATGAAATAAAACTTTTTCTATTTTGATATAGTATATTTACTTCCAGAAATCAACAAATGAGTTCTAAAAGTAAGACATAAATTTAGCAAGAGTATAAATTTGATACACAAAGGTTAATTGTGTTCTTATATAAGTACCAGATAATTGGAGAAAATAAATTTTTAAAAATTCCATTTACAATATTGCTCAAAAATCTATGAGATACGATGGGATGAATTTCACATACCATATCCAGGATCTCTACCACTGAAATTTACAAAACAATACAAGAAGGGGCACCTGGGTGGCTCATTGGATTAAAGCCTCTGTCTTCAGCTCAGGTCATGATCCCAGGGTCCTGGGATGGATCGAGCCCTGCATCAGGCTCTCTGCTCAGCAGGAAGCCTGCTTCCTCCTCTCTCTGCCTGCTTCTCTGCCTACTTGTGATCTCTGTCAAATAAATAAATAAAATCTAAAAAAAAAATACAAGAAATGACAGAAGACATGGACAACTAAGAGATATTCTATGTTCACATATCGTAAGAATCTTTTTTTTTTTTTAAGATTCCAATTATCCACAAATTAATCTATAGGTTAAACACAACCTAAGTCAAATTCCAGCTGGATTTTTTTTTTTTTCCTAAAAATTACAAGTCCTTCCCAAGCTTCAAAAGACATATAGCACCCCGGACTAAATTAATGTTTGGGCCACTTGATTTTCAACAACTGTTAGCACCATTCAGGAAATGAATGTTGTTTCCACCCTCCTGTAAATTCAACTGTATATTTGTATGGAAAACAATAATCATCAAGCTTTAACTCACACATGCACACACACACACACACACACAAATTGTAATGAATCATACACCTAAATATAAAACCTGAAAATTGAAAATTGTGAAAAACAGAAGTGAAAATATTTGAACGTGGAAAGATTTCTTCACTAGAACCCCAGGTACGTAAATCATAAGACTAAAAAAAAGATCAATTGGATGCATCATAATTAAAATTCAAGAAATTAAAGGGCAGACCTCACTGAGCAAATTTCATAAAATATAAAGACTCTTAATATTTAGTAACAGTAGGGGTGCCTGGGTGGCTCAGGTCATGATCTCAGGGTCCTGAGATTGAGCCCCGCATTGGGCTCTCTGCTCAGCAAGGAGCCTGCTTCTCCCTCTCTCTCTCTCTGCCTGCCTCTCTGCCTACCTGTGATCTCTGTCTGTCAAATAAATAAATAAAATCTTAAAAAAAAACCAAAGACTTAGTAACAGTAATAAAAACAACGTGATAGAGATGGTAAGAAAGATCTGAGCAGACAAGTCATGTCAGAATATGCATGAATTGCCAAGAAACACACTGAAATGTTCTACATATTTAAGGTAAATGAAAATTAAAATCACTATGGAAAACCAGCTTATATCCATTAAAATTGTTAAAATACAAAACATAGACAAACATGTTGTGTTAACAAACACGTGTGGCGACTAGAAGCCTCTTACATTGCTATTAGAAATGTAAAATAATAATACATGGGGCTTGTGGATGGCTCATTCAGTTAAGGGTCGGATTCTTGATTTCAGCTCAGGTCATATCTCAGGGTCCTGGTGAAATGGAGCCCCATGCCGGGCTCTGCACTCAGTAGGGACTCTGCTTGAGACTCTCACCCTCTTTCTCTACTCCTCTCCCTCGCTCACTCTCTCTCTCAAATAAATAAATAAATCTCTTTTTTAAAGATTTTATTTATATATTTGATAGAAAGACTCAGCGAGAGAGGGAACACAAGTAGGGGAAGCGGGAGAGGGAGAAGCAGGTTTGCCACGGAGCAGGGAGCCTGATGCGGGGCTCAATTCCAGGATCCTGGGATAAAGACCTGAGCCAAAGGCATCTGCTTAACGTCTGAGCCACCCAGGTGCCCCTAAATAAATAAATCTTAAAAGAAAAGAAAAGAAAAGAAAAGAAATGTAAAATAATATATTGAAAAGCAGTTTGGCAGTTTCTAAAAATGTTGAACATACATCTGCTGTAAGTCCCAGCAATGCAGCTCCTGGGGGCGTACATAAGAGGAATGAAAGCAAAACCACATCAAGATTTTTGTGCAAATGTTTGTAACAAATTTACTTGCAAAAACAAATAGATAGAAATAACCAAATGATTCTGAACAGGTGGATAATGAATAAACAATTTGTCCTGGAGCCACACCATGGGCTCCTGGGGAGCAGTAGAAAGGAATGACCCACTGTGAAGTGCAATAGTACGGAGATCTCTGAATAATTATGTTGGGTGAGAGACCCTACTGAGTGCATCCTGCATCCACTGATGTAGACAAAATCCTGGAGAATAAAATCTAATCTATAGTAAAAGAAAACAGCTCAGTGGTTTCCTAGGAAGAACAATGGAAGGAAAAACAAATGGCAGATAGGCACAAGGAAAGTTTTCTGGGTGAGCAAAATGCGCCCTATTTTGACCATATTGATGGTTTTTCAGTATATCCATAGGTCAAAACTCAGCAAACAGTACACAGTAAATAAGTGCAGCTTATCATACATCAATTATCACTCTATAAAGTGGTGGAAACAACATATTTTCCAACATATTTTCACTGGTTATAATACATAATCTTAATTCTAGTGCATTCTCTAGCATCTAATTAGAATGCAAGTAGAAGAGATGTCTCAAGTGAATCAGATACAACACTTACTTTTTCATCTATTAAAATTAAGTGTAAAATGGAACAGAATGAAAAGTTGAACAGATACCAAGTATCTAAAAGGAAAACTGCCATGTTCTAGATCAAATTTAAATAATAGAATTTTAGCAGTAAAAGTAGCCTAAAATTAGCCTCAGTGAGATTGGAGGACTTTGGTAGAGGGGAGTGTAAGCAATGGAATATTTTCTCTCCGTACTTGTTCTATTTTTTCCTCCTTCAATTCCATTTCCTTCCTGTAGGTCTCTTCCTTCTCCTCCACCCTTAAAAAAAAAAAGTAAAAAAAGTATCCTCTTTCTGATCTGCATTCTTTTCTTTTTCAATATTGTTTTTGTCCTGTATCTCATCTTTGTTTCTTATTTGTATTCATACAAGGCCTATTTTTCATATTTTCATTATTTTCCATTTATTTCCTCTTTCCCTTCATTGCTCTTATCCTAAAATCTGTCTTTATTTTTTTTTACTTTTTGTCTCACAATCTTAATTATATACTTTGGAACCATAATTAAAACAATTAGTATACCACTATTTCTTGCATTTTTATGATATTTACAATTTGCAGAACAAGTATAGCAATCTTACTGTTATCATTATCATGTCACATATGGGGACAACGACACCTGCAGGAGTTCATATTCATAATTTGTCATCAGTAGAACTGGTTGAGGTATCATTTCTATCCAGGTGTTTTCAACCCTCATTTACCATATATACCTCATTGTTAGTGAATCCTCCTGCATGATAACCTATGCTGAAAAAGACATTATAACATTATGTCTACTTAAAAATCCTTGTAAGAGTTCCCCCATTTGATGAGCTAGAGTGATATTTCTTTAGTGGGCATCAAAGGGAGGAAATAGTCTTGCACATTTTTTAATAAATACTGGAAAGCACAGCTTGCATTACCAAAATCAGCATTACACTGATAAGGAGACAAGATACGAATTTCACTTGGTAATATTAAACACTTAGGAAAACACTATGTATGTAGAATTCAGCGTTTCCAGATTAATACCTTTAAATAGGTTTTCTTTTTCCTTTTCTTGAAGATTTGTGAACAGAAGCATAGCAATACATCCCATGGAGCATTTGCAAATAATATCAGAAACATGCTTTTTGTATTTAATACAAGGCCATTTGGGTATGATTTTTTTAATTCAGAAAATAAAGAGAGGAATGCATATTTTGAAAGTTTTTCACATAATAATGCATTTATGATAAAGTTAAAATGCTGACAAAAAAATATTTCAGATGTAAAATCAATTTATGACCTCAAATGTTCACAGTCATAATCTTAAAAACCGGTCTTCAATATATCTATTTTATTGATCGTTATACCTGCAATAATTTGGCAACATATGGCAGTTTTCAAATTCTTATATAAATATTCTGTAAATATTACTTACCTTAATAAATCCTATAAGTAGATAGGCAAACTTGGTTATCTAACTTTTAATTTAACTTAATAATATTTATGTGACCAAACAATTTTTATTCAAAAAATTATGAAAATATAAAAACTAAGCAAAGCCTCTATTAGCTTTTGTTCAGGCTCTGGCCAGAAGAAGAAGCACAGGAAAAATTTCTGTCACAGGCGTGAGACCCTAAAGATGAAGTAATTACAATAGTAGTTGCAATCTTTAGCGATTATCACCTTAACATTTGAGATGTGGCACAGATTATGAAACACCAACAATCATTATTAGCAACCTCATTAAATTAGAGGAAAGGCAACGTTTTCAAATTTCCTTGTAAATATTTATATGCTGCTCCTTTGACCAGAGTCAATCATTGATTTTTTCATAAAATTTTCATTTTACCTCATTTACAGCTCATTTACAAAAATGATGGCAGAATAGTATTCCATTCAGCTTAATTTTCATGCATATGTTCTCTATGTTTATTGAATTCACTTTTCATAAGGTGTTACTTTTAGCTCGATATTGTTTTCTTTTCTGTGCCATTCATCTCTCTTTCGAACCCCTCTTTATTTCTGTGGTCACCATGAACTCAGCAATATATGTTTCTTTCTGTGAAGGAATGAGAACAGTGAAATAATTTAGTTCGGGTCACCTTTTTTGGGATATCCTGCATTAAAAGGCAATAATCCTAATTCTAATGAAGCATTTGTTGTGGCCTATATTTAATTATGATACACAGGGCATGATGGAGAACTTAATAAACTCGAAGCCACCAATATGCTGAGGAGAAGCATCCTGAAGGAATAGTGCATGAAACTGAGGTTCAGACTATTACTCAATGGACAAAGTTTTGACAAAAACTTCAGTTTCCTACTGGAATTCTTTTCCAAGTCTGAAACATGAACTTGAGTATGTAGGAGTCTATTAGTCTATTAAGTAGTCTATTAACATAGGCTCCCCTCAGTTGACCAAGAGCAAAAATCCAACCTCCAGAGAAGCAAGAGGGTAGGAAGGCCGAGACAAGACATGGTAGATGATAGCCCAGTTCAGGGCAGTAAAATGAAAGCATAGAAAATGGAGGATACAGTGCGGGTCAGCCCATGGCCAGGTATATGAGCCTAACACCAGCAGAGCCCACATGATTGGGGTTGCTTCTATCAAGAGGCAGGAACTGATAATGACTGAAGTGCCTAATTATCTTGAAGTTCATATCTTGAAGATATGTAAATGTCTGAAGAACATCCAGATATATTTTCTTACATAAAAAAAGCAAGTTTTTACTTGCTGTAAAAGGACTTTACCAAAATGACTGTAGTCTACAGGTGAACCAGCACAACATCAATATTTAATGTAAAACAGAATGTTTGCCATTGAGGTGACATTGAGGTGATGAAAACAGGCTGTTGAGTTTTTAGACTTATTTCTGGAATGACCTGTTTCTCCATAAACTTGTTTTTTGTTTCTTTTCTTTTCTTTTTTAAAGAAATTTTAGGTGGGTGGAGGCATGGGTGAAATAGATGATGAGGATTTAGAAATGTACTTATTATAATGAGCAGCAGGTAATTAAAATAAAAACTTAAAAAAAAATGTTGTGGCACCTGGGAGGCTTGGCCAGTTAGGCATCTGACTTTTGATTTTGGCCGAGGTCATGATCTCAGGGTCATAAGATGTAGTCTTCTGTGGGTCTCCATGCTCAGAGCGGAGTCTGCTTGAGATTCTCTCCCTCTGCCCCTCCCCCACCACAGCTTAATAAATAAATTTAAAAAATCTTTTAAAAATAAATTTTAAACTACCTTTACAAAATACCAACATCAATTTAAAACATGGTTAAACACTATTTTATTGATGGGGGCTTCCTTCCATTTATTTGTTTATATCTATATACTTACTAGAAGGTGATATTGCCTCCATAATGGCCATTGTATGTACTGCAGTTAAGAAGCCCAAGCAAAGTAAAAAGCAAGCCATTCTTCTAAGATAATTGTGATTAGTACCACTTATTTCTTGGAATAAGATTAATCAGTTAGGAAGACTAGAAAAGTAGTGTATTTTTCAAATCCAAACATAAGCAAATTTGAGTACAGATATCCATCTCTCATCTCCAGAACTAATACTCAGTTGAAGGTCCACACCCCACTCACACGAGGGAGTAGACCTCAGGAAAACAGTCCACTGGGTGGGCTTGCCACTAACTGCTTATAGCTTCAACTCCCATAGTCACTCTTGTGTTTATCATCATATTATCAAAGCACAGATCTAAATTTGATTTGGATGCCGACTTCCTGTCTCTACTACACTTGCAATTGGTCCTATTTTCTTCATATATTTATGGATTCTTACAGCTTCCTCAAATCTTCGTACCATCTCTTGTAATGTAATGTCCTCCTGCTCTTGGGAAAGGATTTGGTAATAGCCATGCACATCAAACGTGCAACATAGTTGTTTCATTCAGTCATTTTTCCATCCTATAATACTTCTGTGTAATTAGAGAATACAAATGTTTATTCGCTCTTAAATTGAGTTATATATATTACATGAGCAGGTCATTCTGTAAGATAAGAAGTATTTATTGGTGTGTAAACAGTAGGTAAATTTTAATACTGGAAAAAGTCATTGTGAAATATTTGATACCAGTGTTACTTCAAAGATTTTTAGGAGTCTTAATTTCAGATATCATCCATTTTTGGCTCAGAAACCAGTTAAAGTAATTAAAAATATAAACCATCTTTTAAAATTATACCAGATGTGCCAAGATTTATTTACTAAACTATGTTGATTTAGATCTGAAATGTTTGCTTGTATTCACATCAAATTATTGAAGATTTGTAAACAGATTTTAATCAGGTTGATTGAAACAATTCAGTAAGTCAGCAGATGTTCACATATTGCTACCACGTACCAGTAAGAGTATAGAGGTTATTATTTTCGGGAATTTGTAGATAGATAATACAACACAAACAACACTTCTGGCCTTACAGAGATCAGAAGTTCCTGGTGTTTGTATTATCAAGTTTTTGATATATCGACATCATTTAAAATGTGATACAGTGAAAATCATGTCCAAAAGTAAATGTGGATTTGTCATCTTGTATCTTATAATGCATTTAAAATGGGGAAATGCTCACTACTCCCGGAAATAAAAAGCTAACTTTTTTGTTGTTTATTACATCTTTTAATAATTTATCATCATAAAAACCAAACTGTCAAAAATCATTGAGGCAGAACTGGCAGCTTGTCAGTTCTCACTGCTCAGAGAGAACAGAGCAAACAGACACAATGCATCAGAGACCACACACACAGTTCTAGTTATCAATGATCGTAATGCTTTATTTCAAAATATTTTCCAGGATCATCCAAATAAACACTTATATACTATAGGTTAAAAGGAAAAAAAACCCTTCAATAGCTATTAATTTATTCTGTTAACACATCATTTTGATGTCTGTAAGGAAGAGAGAACAGATTTAAAACCATGATTGCTTTCCCTAAGCCTTTCAGTAGAAAAGATACATGTTGTAAGCATTGAAGAAAAGCTTTCTTCTACAACTTTTAACAAAATTCTGCCTTTGTATTGTGTTTCCATATTGTTCTGTCTTAAGTTCTCATTAAGAATTTCAAACAGACTCCAGGTAGCTCTGACAATACTTACACTGAGAAGTAGACAAATCTTTACATTTCAATGACAATAAGGTTTTTAATTTATAAACACCAGTAACCAAATGTATTTCAATTTAAAGAGAAAAAAATATATCCCTTTCTCTACAATCATAATTCTCCCCAAACATTACTGCTTTTACACTAAAATTAATAGCTGCCCTATAAAGGTAGAGTACTGACACAGGGAGATTTGATTATTTAGGATAAAAAGCACAAACATATATGGAATAGATGTAGTGAAATTATTACATTTCCTAAATTGCCTACTGCAAAGCAGTCAAATAATAATGGATTTTTCACTATATTTACCTTACACATTATTTTACACAATGAGATATTTTAAATATTAGATATTAATATTTTTAAATATTTTAAATATTCAATATTCAACTCAATATACAATATTTTCCAGTCAACTGATAGCAACTTAACCAGACATCTTAGTAAACCAATGGAGACTGATGGTCATCAGTGCCTGAGAGCCCATTTCCATGATGAATGCACATTAAAACCAAAATGTGTAAGTGATGAGATGATTCTCCAAGATACATATGTGGGTTCACATACATGTTTTCACATAGAGTTGAAAGAGTGTTCTTCAATGGTGTATTGGAAAATTCATTCAGTACCTTAATACAAATGTTCAGTTAAGTCTATAAACCCAATGGCTGCTTACAGGAAAGCATGCTGTAGATTATTGCTACTTTTTTCTTTAGTCAAGGAATTTTAATCAAGGAAAACATATGTATTACATGTATATAATATAGATGTATAATTATATTATATATCCAGTAAAGTCTATAAACCCAGTGGCTACTTAAGGGAAAGTGTGTAGATTATTGCTACTTTTTTCTTTAGTCAAGGAATTTTACTCAAGGAAAACATGTGAATTATATATATATATATAATTATATATAAATAGCAAATTATAATAATTATATATGTAATATATAAAATATATATGTAATATATAAAATTATAATAATTATATATTAATATATAAAATATAGATGTATATATGAAGATATATAAAGAACAAATGTTATATATGATTATATATGTATTATGTATTATAATGATTATACAAATAATATATAATTATATATAATTCACATGTTTTTATATATATATATATATATATATACATATAGCAAGCAAACAAATTTTGTAAACATTTTGACTGTTAGTGGTAGGTCTTCAGGAGACAGGTTTTATTTGAGTGATATATTCAGATCATAATCTGGATGGGTGCCTGGGTAGCTCTGTCGGTGAAGCATCTGCCTTTGGCTTTGATCATGATCTCGGGTCCTGGGATCAAGCCATGTCAGGTTCTCTGCTCGGCAGGGAGTCTGCTTCTCCCTCTGCAGTCTCCTTCTCTCTCTCTCTTCAATAAATAAATAAAATCTTAAAAAAAATTCAATGTGCCAGAATGCAGGACACTGACACCACCAAATGCTGGCAAGGATATGGAAGGAGAACTCCCACTCTTTGTTGGTGGGAATGTAAAATGGGAAAGCCACTTTGGAAGACAGTTTGGCAATTTCTTACAAAGCTAAACATACTCATTATTTTTTGAAGATTTTTTATTTATTTATTTGACAGAGAGAGACACAGCGAGAGAGGGAACACAAGCAGGAGGAGTGGGAGAGAGAGAAGCAGGCTTCCAGCTGAGCAGAGAGCTCAATACGGTTCTCAATCCCAGGACCCTGAGATCATGACCTGAGCCAAAAGCAGATGCTTAACCCACGGAGCCACCCAGGCAGCCCTCCTTGATTCTTTTAATTTGCTAGGGCAACTCACAGAAATCACTTACTTAGGGCACCTGTGTCAGTTGGTTAAGAGGCTGCTTTCAGCTTAGGTCATGATCTCAGGGTCCGGGGATTGGACTTCATGTCCCTGCTCAGTGGGGAGTCTGCTTCTCCGTCTCCCTCTATTCCTCCCCACAACTCATGTGCTCTCACTCACTCACTCTCTCTCTCTCCCTCATAAATAAATAAAATCTTTAAAAAAAAAGAATTCACTTAGTTATGATTACCAGTTTAGTAAAAGGATATGATGAAGGATATGAATCAACAGCCAGATGAGAGATATACAGGGTGACCTACTAGAGGGAGAGGGAAGGAGCTTCCAAGCACTTTCCAAGGCACCACCCTCCCCTCCCCACACCTCCACATGTTCACCAATCTAGAAGCTCTCTGAACCCATTCTTGTTGGGTTTTTATGGAAGCTTTATTACAATGTCATAACCAAAAAAGCCATTGACCATTGACTGATTCAACTTCCAGCCCTTCTCCCCTTCCCGGAGGTCTCAAGTAGGGGTGGGGGGCTGAAAGTTCCAAATCTTTAATCACATGATTGGCCCTCCTGACAACCAGCCCTACCCTTTGGTAGAGTACACAAATCAACTTTATTAATATAACAAAAGACACCTTTATCATTCTCAACACATAAGAAATTCTAAAGGTTTTAAGAGCTGTGAACCAGGAATTGTGAACAAAGACCAAATATATAGGAGGAATATATTTTAGTCATCTGAATGAATAAATATATATTTTTGTGTCACACATGTCATTAGATATTCATCCAAACCTATGGAATGTGCAATACCAAGAGTAAATAAACCCCAGTGTAAACCATAAACTTTGGGTGATAAGGATGTGTTAATGTAGGTTCATCAATTGTAAAAAATGTACCACTCCAGTGGAAGACGTTGATAATGGGAGAGACTATGCATGTGTTGGGCAGGCAGTAGATGGGAAATCCCTATTTTCTGCTCAATGTTGTTATAAACATGAAATTCTGAAAAAAAAAAGTTCAAAGTTCAAGTTATATTAGCTCATACTATTTATTTCAGGATGCATATTATTTAACATGTTAAAATTATAATTACTTCAGTAGAGAATTATATATAAAAATTTGCATTTTAAGTATACCAACAATGATTTTTTTTATTTATATATTTGATTATAACTGAATTCTGTATCTGAAATTATTTCCCATGCATGCCAATATTTTTAATTGGAAATCTCACAAACAAAGGCCAATGAATTATTACATTTCATCTGCTTTGAAATTAGTATTTTCTTATACTACCAAACATTGCCTCATCATTCCCAGGGACTATGGCTGGCACCTCCACTATCGCATTATACAGATTAACATAGTGAAATGATTTTATATTCCCCTTCCCCTAAAATCCTTTCTCAACTAATCCAAAAGATTATTTTTTAAATTATTTCAGTTCACCCTTCTCTTCTATTCTTACTATACCAAAAATTATTCAAAATCAATGCTATTTTTGATGGGGTTAAGGCAAACTCATGTGGTATAAACTCCACATATATTAAGGAAACAGGAGGATTAATGATTTTTCAATACTGAGGAAATACATAATTATTAAAAAGTAGGATTTGAGAAGAATCTAGATGGAAAAATGAAGGACAATGTAAAATAAGGGAAATGTTCTTTTCTCATTCTGTTAGAGACAACACAGATGGCTATAAACATCCATTCAGAAAACAAAGCCCAGGAGAAAAATTAGCTTTAACATTTTGACTGTAGTGCAATGCTTCATCAGTGACATTGCACTATCACTCTGGGTCTTAATGCATTTTTCCACCATTCTTTGTCAAGAATTCATGATCTGCTGCTAGCATTAGCCAACTCCATGCAGAAAAATGGACAAAATGTCAACACTATCTGCAATAGCTCCCCATATCACCACACACCTTTCTATGCCATGAACTGGTCCGATTCATGAAAAATGTGAGTGCAAAATTTAATGAAGCACCTGAAGAATGAGAAGCCATATTTTCTTCTAAAACAAATGGGCTATAGCTCAAGACATTCCAAGGTTTTAATATTAGTGAATGTACTTTGTACTTTCAAAATATTTCTAAAACTCTTAGAAAGCAGTAAGGTTAAGAGCATTATTCTGTGAATAAATCTTTGTTGGAGACAACAGAATGATGTTTTCTAAATAAGCTTTCTACAGTAAATGAGATACATGACTTTTACTCAGCAGTGAAATGGTAACAATGTATCTATCCTTGAAACCTGACTCCACATAAAAACAATCCTTTTAGAAAGTCCAGAATCAATTTTTTTAAAGAAATGACTAGGAAAAGTGTAATAGTTTTTATTTTTTACTTTTAACTGTATTATTATGAAGATACTTTACCACACTTGCAATGTTTAATAAATTCTCATATAATAAAAAATAATTTTTTTCTCTGATAATCATTGAGGTGACCAACCAAAATGTATTAGAAATAGCATTGTCAGAAAAGCATCAGAATAAATCTGGTATCATGGAAGAAACCTTCTCTCTTGGCAAAATAATACTAGAGTTTGTGTTCTCCATTAATTATTTTTTCACTGTAGTTAATTTACCAAATCCATCTATATAATTGCATAAAATTATCTGCAAGTATGATAAAAATAAAACCTTCATCCCTATCATATTCTACTGCAGACGTAAGAGAGATTATACCTGGGAACGCTAGATAAACTGCAACATGCTTATGCAGAATTTAGTTACAATAAGTCTACTTCTAAAACTAATTATTCTGTTGATATGTGACAGTAAATCATTAAATTTCTTTTTCATCATGAAACATAGCATACAAGAAAATATACATCACCTAGATGTATACATTAAAGGATGATAAAAATGTTCAAAACATGTTACCTATACTTTTGACATCTTCTTTGCCCTTTCTGATAACAATTCTTCATGCACTAAAAAAATCCAAAATGTAGCACTTTTTAATATTTTGTAATCATCGTTCTCTTTTTTGCCTTTATAGATTTATTATACTGTATGCATCCTTAAATATGTATGTTTCAAAGTGGCTTGTTTACAGAGTTCAGGGACTCAAAGCGGCTGGCTTGGGCTTCCTCACAATATGGCAGTGGGATTTCAGAAAGGAATATTCCAAAAGAAAAATCCCTAATGTGTAAGCATTTATCAAGATTTGTTTGCATCATGGCTGCAAATGTTTAATTGGCTAAGCCCAGAGTCAGTGTAGGAAGGCACTTCAGGAGGTCATGGATTCTAGGAGACATAATTACTTGGGGATCAACAAGACAATGGTCTACCATAGAGATCAAAGCAGATAGGTTGATGATACTCCAGAAATATTTACACAGATTTTGGTTGTCCACAGGTCAAGATGGAATTTAATACCAAACCTTTATTACTTAGTTGCTAAGAAAGTTCTTCCCAGAACTCTAGTCTTAGGTGGAAAGAAAAACTCCGAGAAAAAGAATCTGAAATCTGAACAACACTAACAAAATTGATTCATAATCATTAGGGTCTTGAACTAAAGCTTCTTAAATTTCTCTAAACACCCTCCAAAAAGGAGGAGAGTTAAAAGTATATTTGAAAAAAGAGATTTATTTAATTATGCTGTTTGCCCCATGGAGCAAAAGGAATACAGAGGCTAGGAACCAGCAAGTTCCATGTTTCACTTCTTAGTTGTGGTCCAAATTAAAAATGTAACTTATATGCTCTCCAAATAGAAGTGTACCTAATGCATGGGGATTTGTTGGTGAGTATTATGAAGGAACACTTGAAATTTTGGATTTTGTTTTCAATTCTTTCCTTCCTTTGGAATGAGCGGTGATGACGTACTCACCCCCAATATCAGGGCTGTTTTCAAACAATAAGCCTACATTGACAAAAGCTCTCATGCATAATGAGGAGAACTGAAGTGTTGTCTCTGGAAGCAAAGAAACTGGCTGAGTACCCATGGCAACCTCGGAATGACCATGAAGTCAAGGGCTAATCGAGCAGCTGTTGGATCCAGAACATTTAGCACAACTAGTCAAACCAAGGTCAGCAGCTGGAGTAATCTATGAAGAGGAGAGACGGAATTTAGTGACAGGCTTTGGAAATGTGGTCCACAGACAAGTAGAGATTATTGTATTTGTGTTTAGGTATTGCAGAAAGGGCAATGTTCAGTTCAGTAATTTTTGCAACAATGGACAGCTAAACGTATCTTAATGAGCAACTTCAAAGATGAAATATAAAAGACAGGAAAGATGTATTGTCTGACAAATAAGTATGGCTTAAGAGAAAATTCCTTGCTGACTGTAGACTCAGTTATGTTCTCATTCATCCCTTGGATAGATTTATTGAACCACATTTTGTCACATTTCATACCAAAAGCTATACAAGTTATTTAGATCACTTTCTAGAATGTTGTTTCCTAAACACTGGTTTTAAATATATTCCAGATCTGTAATTTAAAATTTTATAAATTGTAAAAGGCAATTCAGCTTACCTACCTGTTATGGCTTTGTTATTTTTTAAATGAAAGATTGGTCTCTCCTAAAATCCAGAAAATAATGTCTAGCTCTAATATTTTTGGCTTTTATTATTGATCAGTCACTAGGTAAACTATAGTTTAGAGCTTAGAGTGGCATAACGCACTAACTTCAAACGATGATTTAGTTATTTGGAGATCTAAAATAAATACATACAAATGTAAATAATAGCATATGCTAACAAAATCTAACCATAATATTTAAAAAAAAATTCATAGCAAACCCCTCAAGAATTGAGAGGAGTAAGAAATACCTTTAGCTAAGCATGCTTAAATATTTTTCAAAAGGCAGTAAAAGTGAGATGCAGGAGAAAATAGTTGAGCACCCATCAAGAAGAAGAACTGAAATGAGCATAGGGTGTAAAAGTAGATATTTAACTTTGGCTTAAAATGGGTTGTTTGAGTTAATCAGCAAGACTCCATACATTATTTCTAAAATGGTCAAATATTCAGTCCAGATATGTGCATGTTCTTTACACCAGTTACTCTTTTTCTCTGGCCCAATCTCCCTGGGAAGAAGCCCAGATTAACACTTCATATTAAAAGAGATAGAAGAAACAGCAGCAGACTGTGTCTCAAACAGCATATTTTTTTCTATGTGACCATGTTTCTATTCAGTACATGTCTTGTGTTTTCTTTCTTCAAAAGTAATCCCTGCTAAAAAAGAAGAGGAGGGGGAGGAGGAGGGGGAGGGGGAAGAGGAGGGAGAGGGGGAGAAGTAAACTGATCACACCTCCAATCATGCAGATGGGTCTGAAGCTGTTAATCTGTGGACCTAACCTACCACCTCAAAACTCACTGGCTACATAAGAATCACCTCAAATTTAGTAATTTGGACAACCAAAGAATGGTTTGCTTTCTTATGTAACCAAAGAACAAATGTATAGAGTAACTCAAGGTGAGACAGAGTATATATTCTGTAAGTCACTGTAGAAAGAAGACATACAAGTAACTTTTAACATGTATGTGTCTGTGTATAACCCAAAGCAGCTGCACTTGGAGCTCTTCTCTACCCCTTAGCTCACCTTTGCAACGCCCCCCTGCAGCTATGGTGGACAACCTTGTGTGAGGTCAGACTCACTGCAAAGTTCCCATCTCAAGCACAATGTGAGATTCTACACTTGACCTTGGTGACTTCAAAAGGCTTTGAAAATCTTTGTTTCAATCCTCAACTATAGTCACATTAGAAATTTAAATATATATACATATGCAAGCAGTGCTTCACTATTTTCACACCATGGAAAAGCTCCAATTGGTCACATTAATTTATTATTTTATTTAAAATATCTTATCTCAGTTATTTTTTTTAAATATTCACCTATCTATCCCAGAGAGAGAGAGAGAGAGAGTGAGAGAGAGCTCAAAGGGCCAGAGGGGCAGAGGGAGAAGAAGAAAGAATCTCAAAGAGATTTCCTGTTAAGTGTGGAGCCCGCAGGGCTTGACCTGACAACCCTGAGATGAGACAATTTGACAACCCAGGTGCCCCATCTCAATTATTTCTGATAATATGAAGCACACTTAGTTTCTGAATATATTTTTTACCAATTTTGATCAGCAATGCATCAGCTTGACTCGGTAGCCAAACTCAAAATTGGTTGCTGTCTGCACTTTTTCTTTTTTTAGATCAGTATTAAGTATCTGTTCAACTTGTTCAAATTGTATATAATCTGATTGTTTTATATACATATGCATTGTGAAATCATCACCATGACCAAGCTAATCAATATATAGTCACTTCAGATATTTAACATTTTCTGTGTGCGTGTGTGATGATAATCCTTAGAATCTATCATCTTAGTAAATCCTAAGAACACAACAAAATATTGTTAACTATAATCATGCTATTGTACCGTGTATCTCCAGAACTCTCTCACCTTGCATGCCTGAAACTTCATGCCCCGGCTGACATCTGCCTATGACCATGCCATCAGCTTACTGGTAACCAACCTTCTACTCTCTTCTATGAATGTGACTATTGCGGGCTCCTTGTATATCTTACTTTCTTAGAGAAGAAATATAGTATTGAGCAGAAAACTATTTTGTCCTCAAGGACCGATGTTCTGAGATAGACCCTTCAGGACATACGATGTTGCTGACAACGCCCACAGGGATGCTGACACAGATGTTCATCCCTGGAGATTCTCGCTGCAGAGCACGAGTCATCAGAAATCAGCTACGATGAATGTTAAAGATGGAAAGTAAAAGTGACAGCCAGAATTGCACTGAAGTGGTCAGAATCCTAGAACAAAGAAGATTGAAATCTACGGGGCAATATTGTATTATAAACTTGAAAGCCAGTTAAGAGATTTGGCCTTAAATTTTTTCATCACAAAAAAAAAAAAAAAAAGAAAGAAAGAAAGAAAAGAAATAATTGGATGACATGATACAGGTGTTAGCTAAGGCTCAGACTTAATCATTATGCAAAATTAAAATGCGCCAAGTCAGCACATTGCACACCTTACCAATGGATGAAGAGTATGTTCATGTGTAGGTATTTCCTATCGTCCAGACATTCCCCTACACCACTTTGCTTTTACAAAAGACCTGTTAGTGGAAAGGGGTCTTTCATAAAAGGAAAGTGGTATAAGTTGAACTTTTGGAAAGCAAGATCTGTATTATTTAACTATAAAATAGTGACAATAGTTTTTTCTTATCATAATTAAGGGACTAGAAAAAATCGAAAGAAAAGTAAGTCCTATATATATATATATATATATATATTTTTTTTTTTCCCCAGAGAAATCAGCTCTGCATCTTGATAAGAAAGCAGTGTGTCACATTTTGAAATGTAGACATTGGATTTAAATAGAAAATATGTGGCCCACGCATTCTTGTTTCGATCTCTTTATCTCTTTACTTGCATCGGATGTGTCAGATTATCAAGGAACTCTTCAGACAAAGAATGGGACTTGCAAACTGAATAAGTGCTCCTAAGTTTCATCTTTAATAAATTGTCATAAAGCATGAAGATAAGATCTAGGAAAGACTGGTATTTAAAAGTTTCTGCTTAGAGGATGACTTCTATGATCTTGCCATTATTCTTTTGCATTTTCTTTCTTCAAAATCTGGCAGGTATGTGATATCCCACACAGCACCTTTTGTGAACAGAACTTGAATAATAAAACTTTGCTGGTTGATAGTTACAAAAACTGAAAAGGGCTTTATTTCTTAACTACACACTCACAGTCAAAATTAAGCTGGTTGTTGTTAGAGGCGTCAACAAACCAAAGTTTTATTAATATGTTTATGGGAAATAGTAAAATAAAACTCTTAACTGATGTATTGATACAAATGAAAGAAAACATAAAGAAACTGAACAAAAATATTTTGTTTCTTTCTAAATTAAAATTGTAAAATTACTGGTGCCTTAACAAGCTTCTCTTCACTAGAAGTTATTTTACAAATATATTACAAAGAAATAATTATCTAAAGATCATTTAAGATTAAGGAAGATGAATATTAAATTAAAGGAACATTTATAAATAAATTGATAACATGAATGTTATCTAAATATTTAATTTTTCTCAAGAAATTATAATGAAAAATCAGGGGAAAAGCAAGAATACATATTTTGATTCAAGGAAAACAAGAAATTTGTATGGAACATGTTTTTTATGGCTAAAAAAATAGGGATTTCAGCTCTTTTAATTTACAGAAGACATGTTTTAAAAATCCCTACCCAAAGAAATACTGAAATATTAAGAGAATATAATAAGGTTACAGTTTAAGGTCGCTTCCTCCTCCCCCAAAGGTTTATTTATTTTCTTTTAGAGAGAGAAAGAGAGAGCCTGCTTGCAAGCATGCAGGAGAGCGGAACAGAGGGAGCAGGGTGCGGGGTGAGGGTGTATGCCCACACTGCTCAGAGAAACAGATCCCTGCTGAGCAGAGAGCCCCTATCTGGGCTGATCTCAGGATCGAGACTGAGATCATGACCTGACCTGAATGTTTAACCAAAATGAGACACCCAGGCACGCCTGGTTACAGTTTAAGTTTTAAGGAGTTTAATAGTTAATATTCAAAACTAAATTTTTTTTAATATGCCAGAAATGAACAACTGGAATGTAATGTTTAGGTAATTATATTTGCAGAAGCACCCAATAAAGTGGCAGGCCTAGGTATAAAACTAACAGAAATGTAAAATGTTTATATGTAATAAACTGTAAAACTCTGCTAAGAGAAATCAAAGAAGATCTAAATATATTCATAGATGCTTAAAATCCTATGATGTGAATTGCTCACAACTTGATTTATAGATCCAACACAACCGCAATCAAGATTCCCAAAAGCTGGGACACCTGGGTGACTCAGTAGGTTTAGTGTGGTCTGCCGCCTGCTCAGGTCATGATCCTGGGGTCCTGGGATTGAGACCCGCATCAGGCTCCTCGCTCAGTGGGAAGCTTGCTTCTTTTCTGCCTGCCCTAGCCCCTGCGTGTGCATGCTCTCTATTCCTCTGACAGATAAATAAATAAATCTTTAAGGAATAATAATTCCCAAAGTCAGCATGAATGGTCCGTCAGTACAAATTGCTTCTGAAGTGTCTGTGGAAAGTCAAAAGACCCAAATGAACCAACACAATACTGAAGAAGAACAACAAAGTTGGAGGGCTCAGGCTACCCGATTTCCAGACTTCCTATACACTGCAGTAATCAAGGAAGTGTGATATTGTTGAGAGAATAGATATAAACTCGATCAACTAGCAGGGAGAGCCCAGAAAGAGACTGAACAAATATAATCAATTTATCTTTGAGAAAGGGTAAGAAAAAGAAGAAAGTTTTAGAACAACTGCACTTGCAAAAATTGGCTTTCCATTTCCATAACACAGACCTAGACACAGACTTTCCGACATTCACAAAAAAAATTCAAACAGACTATAGACATAAAATGCAGACATCCACAACTTCTGAAAGAAGGCACAAGAGAAAATCCTATGGATTTGATGATGAGTTTGTAAATACATCAGAAGATCAGTAAATGGAAGAAAAAGAGGATAGATTGGACTTTATTAAAGTGAAAAACTTCTTTGAGAAAAACATTACTAGGAAAATGAAAAGATACCGATTAGGAAAAATATTTACAAACACAGGTCTGTAAAGGTCTGATGAAAACATTGGATTCAAAATAGGGAGAACGCTTAAAATGTAGTAAGAAAGCAAATGACCCAATCAAACAATAAGCAAATGATTTAAGCAGAGAAACGTCACACACACACACACACACATAAATGATAAGAAACACAAAATACAATTAAAACAAGGAAATAATTAAAGTAACTACACACTTAGAAAGTCTAAAACTAAAAACTAAAAAGTCCAGTGGCTGGCAGGGCACCAGGCACCTTCCTCCAATGCTACTGGGGACCCATAAGGGCACAGACACCTCGCAAGCCAGTCTGGCAGTTTTGTTTTGTTTTCGGCAAAGCTGAAGTTCTACCATGCAATCCAAAAATCTTGCTTCTAGGTATCTGTCCAGCTAATTTAAGTGACCACAAAAACCTGTATGCTAATATTTATGGAAATTTTATTCATAACTGACAAGTACTGGAAGCAATCAGACATCTATTAATAGAAGGATGAATTAAACTGTGGTCCATCCACGAACTGCAACCCTACTCAGCAGTAAAGAGAAATGAGCTATGGAGCCTCACAGATGAATCTTAAATACATATTTCAAAGCGAAAGAAGCGAATCTGAACATTCTACATACTACATGACTCCAATTATATCGCATTCTTGAAAAAGCAAAATTATAGAGACAATCAATAATCAGTGGTTGCCAGGAATTCTGGAGAAGTAAAGAATTGAATGGGTAACGCTGAGGAAATTTTTTGAGAGTGGTGTAACTATTTCGTATTACACTATGGTTTTGCCTACACAACAGTATGCATTTGTCAGAATCCATAGAACTTTCTAGGATGGAATCCAGAATTGGCACAACAATCAAAGTCTATTGCAAATACATGAAACAACCTTCCGGAGTGGATTAGGGAGAAATGCATTGACCAAAGTAAGTCTGGAAATGAGTGCAGTCTTTCTGTAAGAATAAAGGGAAAATAAACTGGTATCAGTTGAATAAGGCTGTTTTCCATGGGCTACTGTTAACAACGCTGGCGCTATGAACACGTATACTGGCACTGAATCGTTGGTTAAAACGTTGGCTGATGATGGGCAGCCGATCTTTCACGGTTGCAGTATGAGTTAGTAGGGAAGGGGCTGGAGTGATCCAGAGAAAGCTCTAGAGTTTGAATTGCACCAAAAAACAGGTCTCTCCCTTGAGTCAAGTGCCTGTACCTTCAACCCTGTGTCTTTAGCTGAGCTCTGTGGACAGTGAGCATTAGAGATGTACAAAGCCTTTTCCACCAGAGCAGTAGACCCTGCTTGGCCTGGGCACCTCTCTGGGGAAAAGATAGCCATGAATGCTTAGCAATTAACTCTCAACAACATCTAGTGATTGGAGCACAGACTGGCAACACCCTTCAGAAGTGTTCTCAGAGCATCCTTAAGAGCCTTACCACAACAATGAGGATCTTTTCTTTGTCCTGTCCATACATCTACCAGCAATTCTCTGATGAGACACACTGACATAGCATTTCATGGAATTTTATCATAAAGGCATCTTCTAGTCATTCCCGACTCCCACAGTGACTTTCCATTTAATCCCTTGTAAACACATTGTGTTCTTGTATTCTCCAGATTTATTAACACCTCCATGTGCTTTTTTGTGTTTTGTTTTTAACATGATCTGATAATTCCTGTATTTTGATGATATGTGTTTCAGTGACAGTAGTAGGACTGTCACCCAACTTTACCCAGGGACACTTCTAGGTTATTTGAAATTGGCTACATGACTTTTTGCTTACGCCCTATTCCTTTAGAAACTGAATTATTATCCACAAAGTTATGCAACAGCATGAGTCAAGCAGAGTGAAACATCCACAAGAAGGTGAATGCTCTTTGTTTCCAAATTCTCCCCTCCCCCCCCACATAGACATGGATGCCCAGTGACGCATTTCATCATTATCTCAACATGGAGAAAATTTCCAGAATCATATTAACCCCTCCTTGCTCCTTCCCTGATTAAAGAGACTGTGTCAGGACTTCAGAGCACTTACCTCTTTATCCCATTTACTGGGGAGCAGTTAAAAACTATGATACTAATGCAGTATGACCCAATAAGGTATTTTGTTATATTGTACCTAATTTATTTTTCTTCCTCAATGTCTTGTATTTCTGGACTTTTTTTTTTTGAAAGATTTTATTTATTTATTTGACAGAGAGAGAGATCACAAGTAGGCAGAGAGGCAAGCAGAGAGAGGGGGAAGCAGGCTCCCTGCTGAACAGAGAGCCCGATGCGGGCTCTATCGCAGGAATCTGAGATCATGACCTGAGCCCAAGGCAGAGGCTTTCACCCACTGAGCCACCCAGGTGCCCTTTCTGGACCTTTTTAAAAACCATTTTTGTTTTGTTTCTCTCTCTCTAATGCTCTCTCTCTCTCTCTCCCTAATATTGCTTTAGGAGTTAGATTCTAAAAAGTGAGCCATGCAATGTCATCACTTCAGAGACTACTTATGAAGCATAAAAATATGTCAAAGATCCATTTCCTCATCTGCCTTTTCCCTTTCTAAAACAATTCCCAGGAGAAGGAAGTGTGCCAATAAATAACAACAGGAGACATTTAAACCTTAACAGTATTTTTGTTAAATAGAATTATTTTTCCATGTAGACATTTAGATTTCAACTGACGAAATTGATGCCATAGAAGTGTTAAATGAGAAAAATAATGAAGTTTTGTCAAAGTTCTGCTTTTTGTAACATTGTTAAGTGAAAAACATTTTAGGAAAACTGAAGACTTCACCTATCACATGGAGAATTTACAAACGTTAAGTCCATCAGCCGGCACCTTGAACTCTAGGTAACTACTATTAAGAAGTTTTCATTGGTATCTCATAACAGAGGCTTTGCAAGGGACCAGTCTACTCTGAATTCATGTGTTAACTCGGTAAGGGTAGGCATTTTGCAGGTCACTTCAAATTGGTAATGGAATAAGTAATACTGGCAACAAATAAATAATTAAATCTTCAGTGATAAAGACTTCTATTCACTTCTCTAAACTCATTGAAGTTGTAAAAGTAAAACAAAATTAAAAAATAGATTTAGAAGTTAATATTTTACAAATAAAAATACACAGAGGGGTTTAAGTAAGTTGTCCAATTCCTTAAGCATTGAAACTGAGACTCAAATCCAAAATTAGTGTGTTCAATAGGAAACTTTCCCTGTTTGTGATAGGTCTAGAAAAACCGTGTCTGTTGGTTAGAAAAGCAATAGGAAAAGGCAAACCTGGGCATAGAGAGAGGAGAGAAACTGTGTAGAGAAATATTTGACAGTATGTGAAGTTGTAAGGTTCATGATATCCACAGGGTAGAGTGATCCAAAATTCAGAATGTGGATTTCATCAAGAGCAGCACCTGCTTGAGAACAATGGAAAATAACCATCAACCCATTATTCAGTAGCCAAAACTTGCATAAGATTTAAAGCAAAATAAAGATTTTTTTGTTTGTATGTTTGTTTTCAAATACCAACAAACAGCCTCAAATCAGGCCAGACATATGTTTCCAGTTCCTCGATTAAGATTCAGACTTTATTTCTGGTAGCAGTTCTGTCTCTTGGCTCTGCCCTCTGAGTTATCTTTCCTTCCCATAAAAGTAGCTCATGATTTCAGCCGAGAGGCTTAGATCTTTTTGAATTCTTTACAAAGAATGTTACATCATACTCTTTGTTTTTATCTCTATCTCATTTACCTTACAGCACCCTAGATTATATCTTTGTTTTGGGCGCTATTATTTGAGAATTGTGGATTATCTAGAAAGGATGAGAATGAGAAAGGGTTTTCTTTTTCAATCGAGAGGGCCCTGGCTTTTTTTTTTTTTTTAAGATTTTATTTATTTATTTGACAGACAGAGATCACAAGTAGGTAGAGAGGCACTCAGAGAGAGAGAGGAGGAAGCAGGCTCCCCACGGAGCAGAGAGCCCGATGTGGGGCTCGATCCCAGGACACCGGGATCATGACCCAAGCCGAAGGCAGAGGCCTTTAACCCACTGAGCCACCCAGGTGCCCCAGCCCTGGCTTTTTAAAAAGATATTTAGCTTCTCTCTCTCTGTACCTTTCCTACACATCAAAAAGAAGTCAGCCCTGTCTGGAATCTTCTCAACAACATTACGAAATTCATTAGAGAGTTACCCCATTTTTCATGTCTTGCAAGTTCCAATGTGACCAAATTACCACCACTAAATACCAAGGGTCTTCTTTCCTCCAATTTCAAGTATACATTCTCCTTTTCTCTTTCAGTTCCTTACTGACAGCTTCCTCCATGTCTTTACACTCTTAATATTCTGCTTGGGGTCCTTCCAGGTTTGACTAACCCTCTCCTCAACGTTCCTGAGGCTGTGTCATTTTCCCTTGGACACCCAGTCTGAAAGGCAGGGACACAAAAGATTAAAAGCAAGAAAAATGTACTAATTTTCCAGATAATAGATTTTTTTAATCTTCTTTTATTTTGATTTTGTTATTTTAGCCCTTCAAAGAACGATTTTTATTGAATTGCATTTTGTTGTTCGCCTACTTCAACACCTAAGAAATGACCACAAGAAAATATATTTCAGTACTTAGAGTCATTACTTATGCATGACTTGAACATCATTTCCAACAACTCATAGTACATGCCTCTCACCAAGCAGTATCCACAGGAAAAAAAAAAAAAACTGTTTAGAACTAACTGGTTTATAGTCCATCTAAATGTCATAGGCTTTACTTTTTTTTTTTTCCTTTTAATTTGGAGCCTAGAAATCTCCATGGATAAATTGTAGACCACTTCTAAGAAATAAGGAAGAACTTAAGGAAAAAGCTGTTTCCCAAATCAATCTTCTCCCAAGCTTGATCATTAGTTCCTACATTTATTTCCCATCCGTTTTAATTTTCTCAAGCATTTATTTGTTCCACCTACAGAATATAGAACTGTGTAAATGAATTCAAGTGATTTTAGGAACTAAGCTAACTAAATGGGAGGTCATGTGACATTTCTCATGTAGAATTTTAGAAAAAACTAATATATTTTGTCTGCCTTTGATATGAAACAGACTTGCCATATTATCAAAATTATCCCGCTGGGTCATTTCTTAGGGACAACATTATTAGAATTTCAGATGCTATTACTACTCTGTTCTACTCAAAATCCAGCAGCCCTCATGTGCAAGCTACCACCAGAGAATGACCTCAGACCTCCTTAAATACAAATTGACTACAATGCTGTTGATTTGTGCTTCCTTCACTTTTTAGTGTGTTTGATATCTGCACAATCTCCTTGATTTGATTGATCCAAATCAACTGTCAAAATCTCTATCCAAACCACCCTAGCCAAAGTATACTCTAGAGTGTATTCTAGTATATTCTAGTATTTTCTAGGCTTAAAATCCATGGAACAGGTTACATATACACAGCATGCCCAAGATCTCGATCCAAACAATTAATTCTTTGTTCTTACGTGGCTGCACAAAATTTTATGTCTGTCTTAGAAGTAAAGCTCTGTGTTTAAAATGACATATAACCTGCAATGGTGGAGGATAGAAGCAAGACACAAAAACATTATTGATACATTTTAATAATATGTGTGAGGATAAGCCCACATTGGTCATTTACATGGGAAATTAGTGTCTCAGAATCAGTCATTTGATGAAGAAGGTATGAAAGAGAAGCTGTTTTGAACTGTATTTTTTGGAATAGTAGTAGCTGCCTTAGGATTTTCATCTAGAAATTGCTTTAAATCATAAACTGTAATAAAGAATTAAAATTATATATGTGTTTAGGAATTCCATTTTAAAAACAAAAACAAAAACAAATGCTGTTTAATATTTAACTTGAGGAAGTAAAATAAGAAAAAGCTTGGTGTAATTGTATTGAGTGAGAAGCATTGTATGCAAAAACCCATGTTAAAAATATTTACAAGTAACAGAATTGCTTCCTTTCAGCAGATTTAGGAGGACTTTCAGATTATTACCAAATGGAAATCCCAAATTGTAGTAGGATTATAGAGGAGAAAATAAGTTCGTGAATCTTCTGCTTGGGTATAATTTCTTTTATTCTTTTATTCATCCTGCAATCTATACACACTTACTGGATGCCTAACCTGCTGTATGTTCTCCACCTATTCCATGAATAATCTGTGTTGTCTTTCACATCCCATGTTCTGGGTCTTTATTTTTCTAGTCTGCAAAGATTTTTATTAAACTGGTAGTTTAGAAACTAGATGTCAGCTATAGAATTGGGCATATCTATGCATTTAAAAATTATGTGCACATAAGATCAGACCCAGCCTAAGACTTCAAAGCATGAGACTAACATGGGTCATAAAAGGACATAAGAAGATCAAGTAGAATAGATATCATTTCATACGGAATCCAGAAGAATTAATAAAACAAATACTCTTCATCACAGAGCTTAAATTATGCCAGAGAGCTAAAAGAGATATTAGACAAATAATTGTAATAAACATTAAATTACTGTGATAAATACTCCCATAGGAGAATATAGGGCTTATAGAGTTATGTATCATGGAGACTCAAGGTTAGTTGTCATAGAACGACTTATCCAGGAAATGAGTTATCCTCTCCATCTCTTAAATAGCGTGCTACTGGGGCACCTGGGTGGCTCAGTGGGTTAAGCCTCTGCCTTCAGCTCAGGTCATGATCTCAGGGTCCTGGAATCGAGTCCCGCATTGGGCTCTCTGCTCCGCAAGGAGCCTGCTTCCTCCTCTCTCTCCTTCTGCCTGCCTCTCTGTCCACTTGTGATCTCTCTCTATCAAATAAATAAAATCTTTAAAAAAAAAAAAAACCAAGAACGAGAAAGTTTAAAAAAAATAGAGTGCTACTACAATGTGAGAATGATAGAATTTCATGCAAAAATAGCATTTTAGGAGAGTAAGAGATAAGTTTTTTTCACCATCCAACAACTAGAATCTTTGCTGGTGCATTTTATGATAATTATTAACTTAAAATGGTATATTTTAATGTTTTCTTGTCTTCACAGTTGCACTAATATCTATACATACCAAAACATGCATTTAGCCAGCATTTAAGTGTGTCAAAAGTTCACCTCCTACTGTATTATGAGACATCTGAAAGATTATACCAAATTTTATGAGCCTCCCTTTCTCCACTTTTAATATAATGCCTAGAAAATAGGAAACAATTCATAAACTGTTTATTTACATTAATCAATTAGTTCTTTGCATTGCTGATTACTGCATAATGTAGCAAAAGTATAAGAACACAGGAAGAACAGATTCAAAACAGAGAATAAAAATTTCTCAAGGATAATAAAATTTGAAAAGAATAGAGAAATCTCATAATTTTAACATCTGTGTCTTTAGAACTTTGCAAATGTTCTTTCATTCAACAGTGATTAATTTTCACTGGCAAAATCTCCATGGAATCACTCATCATTTTGATGAGTTACTGGGTGGAATTGTTATTTACTTGACTTGTGCAGTCAATCAGCCATGCTCATTCCTTACCCAAGTCATAACTAGCACATTACCATTTCCACAGCAAATATTAATCAGCGGGTATTATAGTATGGTGCCTGAATATCATGAGCTAAATTGTGCTGAATTAGGATGCACATTAATAAAGTAGAACTCTCCAGAGATTGCTGATATATGGCAGTTATAAGTCCACTCTTACTGATCATACATTAAATTGTATTAAGGTGAGAAACACCCCTAAAATAAATAAATGAAAGCTTATTCAGCTTGAATATTTTCAATTTAGAAATTAATGTGTTAACATGGCCTGTGAGTCCCTGCCAGGCTTCTCCAAATTCTCTTGTGAAGGAGGTAGGATGGCTCACTTTACATTCGACTGCCCTCTGGCTGGTGAAACTTGCTGCCAAAATAAGATTAGTTAACATTCAACATATGTTAATTAATGTACTTTATTAAAATGTGTTATTGTTGCCTTGATTCATTCTTAGTACTTAATTCATTGCTGTAGGGGATATAATAAAACCATTAGGGTTTTCCAAACCATCAAAACCTCACACAGCTGAGTTAGTTTAAATAGTAGGATCCTTCCTTTCACCTCTTGCCGCTTAAATGATAATTTTTTTTTCTCAACATGTGGCAAACCATAATTTAAAAACTTATTGTATCAAATGAACAAAGAAAATTCATTTGCGAAATTATGTGGCAGGTTTATCCTAGGAAGCTCAATTTGATTCTGTTTAAAATATTCTGTATTTCAAAGATTAAATCTTGTAAATTTACAATGCTTGGAAAAGCCATTTAAGTTGGTGATATATATACTCGGGCATACGAGAGAACTTTCTTAATCAACGTGGTTTATTCCTTCCACAAAACATGCTGACTAATAATGCCCAGGGTAGGCTAAGAATTCTCTGTTAATGGGCTACTCGGAAAACAACAATGTACACCTATTTCCAGCTGGTGAATTATTATAGTTACCAAGAGTCAACTGCATTAGTTCTTAATCCTTTTATATCAGCCAGGGTAAGCTGGGGAATGTTGTGGAAACAAATTATCCCGTCTCCTGGCTTACCACAAAAGTCGACTGCTTACCTACAGTCTGCAGTACACCATGTGACACTCGAGTCAACCAGCCCCCATCAAACACCTGCCTGGACTGGTTTCATCAAGATACCACAAGCTGATATAACCTCGTTTGTGTTGTCTTTTCAACACGTGTTTTGGGGCAGGGAAGGAGAGAACATGACAGATCTTCTATGCTTCTTGCAAGAGTTTACACACTGTCTCCTACGACTCACTGTCCAGAACTAGTCACATAGGACCAAACACACCGCAGGGTAGCTTGTGATGTGCAAGGAATCCATGGGTATTTGGTGAGCATTAACTGTCTCTTCTATTGTCATTTTGTAATTTGATCAAATTTTAAGATATATATTAAAGAGGAGTGAAAAGATTGAGATATAGCTTAGCAGAACATGACTACTTTGGAACACCTTAATGAACACTAATAGATTTAAGAAGTATTAATATCCAACTGAGTGTTAGTAAGATTTAGGTAAAAAAAATAAAAATAAGAAAAAGGCACTTAAAGGATTTAAAAGGATTCTTTGTGAGTGATTTTAACTTCTCATTAAACTTTTTAAAAAGCACATAATCCTAATGGATACATTAAAGTTGTTTCTGCAAGTTGCATGAAAAACAGACTGTGTTAATTAGACTCAAATCGACTCATATTAAAAGAGAAGACCTTGATGTGACTTTTTTATGTATTCGTGAAAATGATTTAAGTTAAGATAAAAGGTTTATCTTACATACATATCACTTTTAAACAGTAACGATATTGTCTGGGGTCCTTGTGTGATTTTGATCAAGTTATTCAACTTGCCCATAACTCAGGTCCTCATCTGTATAATAGGTTAGAAATAGCATACATCTCTCCGGAGTTGTGAGAAATAAAGAAAAAATAATGGAAAGTGCTTACAGCATGTAAAAGCCTCTGAATGCATGTTAGCTATTATTCAAATCGTTACAATTTTAACTGGCTTATTTAATTAAAAAAAACAAATTCTAGTTTGATTTTCACTGGAGAATAAGCTTTCTATCTCTAAAGTTAAAAACACATTTAGCTTTACTGAATTTTAGTGTCTATGTATTTTAAAAGATAGTAACTTTATAGACTTATTTTTAATTTAATAAATTTAACTTAATTTTAATATGTATTTTCCAAATAAATTTAACTTTAAAAGCTTAAATAATGTATTAACTTCCTTAGCAATTTTTTTTCAGTAATACAATGCATGGAATCAAAGTAAGCGAAGTCATATGCCATAAAGTTTTATCACCTCTGCAAACTTACTAACATACTTAAAGGCATACAAAAGACTGTTTTCAAGCCATCTGCTAACATTTGCAAAGTATTTGACTGTCATTAATGAATAACCCTGAAGGGCTATAAATGAATAGAAATAATAATGTAGAAATTTCAATCATTAATTATACATTCTTAATAGTGCCATGTTTGTAGTTGTTTACTTTTCCAAGTAATTTAGTTTTATTTTTCTCTATCTTCACACTGGGATTTAAAGAACATACAACATCGTGAGATGATCTGTTACACATTTAAGATAAATTTATATATTAGCAAGTAACAATGAATAGATCTTATTAGCATGTATTACCACTAAGAGATATGTTAAGTACACATTTTTTAATAAAATCATCCTGCATACACAAAATTCTCTTTGCTTCAATACCCAGAAGGATGTACATTAAAATAAAACACAAAATAAATTTTCTTTTAGCTTTCTATTCTTTACTTTTTTCTTTTTTTTTTAAGACCATGAATGTAAAAATATGTAAAATCCAAGTTTGTAAATATTTAGAATGATAAATGAAAAGACATAGCAGGAACATTCAAATTTGAATTTATTTCCCTTTCCTTTGCAGCCAAATTACATGAAATGATAATTGTAAAAGTAATTTGCCAGTGACCCTCCTGGGTCTTCCAAGATCTCTGCACCTTTATCAGGGAAAACAATTGACCAATTTTGCTGTTTCTCTACTTCCTATTCAAATGCTAACATTGATCAATCATGTCAATTTGAACTTATTCAAATTCTACTTAGAGTGAAGAGGATTTGAATTTCAAATGATATTTGGAAGGCACACACACACAAATAATTGAATTTATTTTAATGTCAACTGATACTTGGGTCAGGATCAAACCTCCTGCCAAAAAGAGATAGGACCTTCACTTTTTGTCTTTGATGAACTTTTTTTTTTTTTTTTTTTAATGTACAGGGGAAACACTCATTTCTGGGAGAGAATGAATGCGCAACCAGGATCATAGCCTCTCTCTTCATGCTTGGAGCTTGTGGTTGCAAATTCATAGCTTCTCTTTGACGGAAAATTTTGAATTGGAAATATTGTACTGAAATTCTATAATCCAACAGAAAAAATTTGTTTGAAAATAAATGAGGTAAGCACAACTTTCGAGAGAACTTCTTGCATATGGCTTGTAGTGCCAAATAGATTTAAACAGAGCAGCTGCTGCCCGAGTGGGATTCCCTGTGGTCTGGTGGATAGATCTGTTCCCAGTGGTTAGGAGAGTTTCCTTTTATTGTTCCTGACAAGCATAGCAGTCTGGTCACAGGTGTAGAAGACAATTAAAAGAAGAGAAAAGAAATATACAAATTTTGGCTGACATTTTAATTATATTTCCGTAGACATCAGAGTAAATAAAATTAAAGTTACAATTAAAGAAATAAGAAGACATCTTAAAGTATTTTATATGGCTGTCAGTGGGAAAGCTGCCTTTAAAAAAACAAAAAAGTGCAATTGCTATGGTTTCATTGTCAATGGCCTACATAACATTCTCACATAGAGTGAAAGGAATTAATAAATTGTTAACACCTTTCATTCATATATTTATTTCTTCGTTTAGACCACTTGGAATACCTCATATATGACGATACATAATGGCAGACACAAATTTCGTGTGTGTATTGTAAGGACCTATTTAGAAACTGTCCCTGCTCCCCTTCCCCCAGGGGATTTACTTGGAGACAAGTACCGGAAACCAGCTTCCGGTAACAAAGCCCAGATACAAAGGTGGGTCAGGCCAGGTGGAGACATCCGATCAGTGGGGGGCTACATACTGTCTCCCTGGTTACCAAGGAGTATGGGCCCCATCCTTTGGGAGCCTTTTGGGCGCCAATCCCAATCAAGGTGTAATAGGCTGGTTCAAATGTCTACTAGGGTAAATTGTAACTCAATTGGTCACCTTGCATCACTGTGGAGTTTCCTGTGTGTGTTACAATCTCATTGGCCACCTGTGCGTGGCCAGGCCTGACTGCATGGCCTTTGCCCTTAAAAGCTAGTCTGTGAAACAGAGAAGGGTCTCCCTCTCTTGTAAGAGGTGCGTCCCCAAACGTTCGGTTAGATTCTTGATGCTTGGCGCAAAATAAAGCTTTGCTTGACCTTCACTTTGTATCAGTCTCGCTCCTTTAATCACAGACCCATTATTGGGGCATAACATGTATATCAAAGTAATTGGATCCTTCTCTAATGTTTAATCTCCATTTTTCCGCGAGATTCCATAGTTCTTACAATCTGGCCCTTTTTAAATACCCGCAAAAGAGCTAAGACATGAAAAGGTGACTCTATTAGAGAAAGAAGTAGTTTTCCTGCCCTACTGAAAGTAGTTGTCACAGATGAACATTTCCATACTATAAAGAGTCTAGTGCAAATATAAAGAAGAACAAGAATATAAACTCTCATAAATGCATAAGATGTTTATAAGTCACTCACAGTCTGTATTACAGTTTAAAAATTAGAGGCAGATTGTCACATGACAGATGTCAGAACACCTACTGGTTGAGGCAGTCCCATGAAAATCATACTCTGATGAGCATTTTGATAAGCCTACATACATTACATGAACAAATTCTCCTAGTATCTCACTGTGGTGTGATAAATTCTGGAACACTACACATCTGAGAGAGAGGGAAAAACCATCTTTGTGCTCCTCTCCCTGCTGAGATTTGTTTAAAAGAAATATTACTTCCTTAATATTCAGATTTCCAAGGTGGTTCTATTTCCATGACAGTGTGACCAGGGTTTATTTTTAGAAGACCTTTGTTTTCTTACATAGTTGTGTTCAAATTCTTAAATGTTTTAATATTTGTAAAATACAGGAGATGATACCTTTAATAGACAATATCAATATTCCATTATATATGGGTATAGATAAGTTATAGGAAACCAGATCCAATTTTAGAAGGTAAAGAACATGGTAAAATCTTCTGAGTTTAGAAAAGAAAATGCAGGAAAAGGAGGACTGCCAATGAAAGCAGTTCCCCATGATAAGATGTCTATGAAACCAGAGTCAATGTTACTTTGTGAATCCAATTGTTCGGTATGATTGGAGGACCTGAACTTCCTTTGTAAAAAGACCAGCTAATTTTCTCTTCCGTTCAATGCTTTTGTCCATTTTTGGCTTAGTTTTTGTTTTATTGTTGTTTTGGGGTAAAGAAGTGAAAGGCACAATTTTGCACACTGGATCACAAGAAGAGGAAATTCAATCTTCTGTACCTCTAACTATCATATTTTAGGATTGGAAAAAATATAATGGTTACTGAGAAAAGCCAAGTAACTCTATTTCTAGCCAAAGTTATAGATAAATTCAATATCTACATAAAGTTAATCATATATTAGAAACAAACCCAACCTCTTAAGATAAATCTCTGGAAAAAAAATTAGCAACTGAGGGACAATTTTGTTTCAGAAATTTACAAATCTCTTTCCTGAGAACCTTTAAGATAAATGACTCTTGAAGATTTAGAGGATTTTCCTAGGAGAAAATTTAAAATGTTCATCAGGTCTAAATTTTGAGAGTTTCTCTTGAGTTTTTGATAACTCATTCTACTTCCTTCCATTCTTCCTTAATGCATGTGGATTTGCATTGTCCCACAAAAACTAAAATATTATGACTACATACGAGGCAAAATATGTGAATTTTTGATGCTCTTGTTATTGTGGTTTTAGTCTTAAACCGAGAAAAACAGCAGTCCTTCTGACAATAGACACAAAAATAATTTACAAGGCTCTCTGCATGTTCAGAAATTATGGAAGCTTAAAGCAAGCAAGTGAGCTAGCACCCTGGAGTCATTCTCTCTTGTTTAACTAGAAAATCCTTAAATATTAAAAAGCAATACTTAGGTCTACTATGTCGCACAAAACATCATCTTTGTTAAATTTGACTTTGATAATTTTGTGGTATAATAAAAATGATAAAAGAATATTTTCCAATGCATGAACCCTTCTTTAAAGAGAAAAATGTGCACCAAAACCGTTTCTTTACCCTCCCAGAGTCTACCTAGTACCTGAGCTCAGTACAGTCAGACCAAAGTACCAGTCAATATTTATCTGCTCAAATCCTGTTCTTAAAACACTCTCAAACTGTTATCAATACAGCAAAAGAAAACTGTCAGAGATAGCATTTCTTTTTTTTTTTTTTTTAAGATTTTATTCATTTATTTGACAGACAGAGATCACAAGTAGGCAGAGAAGCAGACAGAGAGAGAGGGGAAGCAGGCTCCCTGCTGAGCAGAGAGCTTGATGCAGGGCTCCATGCCGGGCTGGATCCCAGGACACTGAGATTATGACCTGAGCCGAAGGCAGAGGCTTTAACCCACTGAGCCACCCAGGTGCCCCAGAGATAGCATTTCTTCTGGAGGTTGTGTTTTGACTTTCTGTTTTGGTTTTATTTTATTTTCTTCTACTTTCCAGCCAGCCAACTGGCTTCAGTAACAATATAATTTTTTTCATTCTTAGACTGAAATATCAAGGAATTTAATACCATTTTTTGAGAGTAGAGAATCTTCTTTAGGTCCATTTAAAAATCACAGAAATGTGCATCAAAATGGACATGGCAAGAAGCATGTTAACTGTGCCTATCTAGAGCAGGGAATGGTGGCTTAGCCTTGAACACGATGAATGAATGTATCCCATTTTAGCATCATGCAAAGTCATCTTGTTTCAGCAATTTCACATTTTGCTTTTCAGTTCCAACTTTGGATTCCTTGACTAAATAAGAGCTCATCCTGCAGACAGTTTTACCTCTACATGCTTTTCCTAATTGGGCTTAAAGGATAAATCCAACAGCTTAGCTTGTAAGAGTCAACAGCATTTAACTGCTTCTTCAAAGTTGTTTACACAGTTAAGAATATCGTCTAACATGCTGGAAATCCATTTTGAAGAGACAACAATTGGCAGGTCAAGTGGGTTTTCAGAGAAGTGGGCAGCAAAGCACATGAGAGTAAATACTTGAACCACTGAAGGTATGAATGTGTACACTCTGACCCTGTCAGCTGGATACTCCCATTTTCCTGGACAGTCTTCATTTCAAGTAAATGTAATTGTCTGGCAATACCCAGCTGTTGGAGAATGAGCAACATTTTACTGGAACAGTTAGTATTGGATGAACTTAAAGAACTTGAGAAAATGTGGCTGTCGCATTTCAATAATATAATAATAGTAATAATAATAATGAGATATGCAATGAGTACTACCTTCAGAGTATGCATGCTACACTGAAAAATGCACTCTTGAGTTCATAATTTTCCATTCACTCCTCTCTCCTTACTGCTATCTAGTCCAAGCTTCAAAGGAAATTATTTAACTTAGTTAGCCTCATGGTACCCTTCCCATATTTCTCACCTGAACTCTCTCTTCCTGCTTTAACTCTGTTGATTGATTTTCTAGCTTCTGTGACAACCAACTTTCTTGGGGTCCCTCCTACCTCCACAGCTTCTCAGTATCCTTTGTGAATTCATGCTTTCCCATTCATTCCTGGTGTGAATGACATGTACCTGGTGCATCTGATTTCTCTATCAAAGCAGCATTTTGGCTAGAAAAGTAACTTCAAGAGATGTGTAGACCCAAACATATTTCATAAGGATTTTAACCCATCAAATACTATGGCAGTCACTGCAATTCCCCTATGAGTGCCATATTTAAGTCTCAAGTTTCAACAAGTTTTGGTGAAAATAATTACAGCAAGTATTTTTTTTTCCAGTACCACATACTTTACAAAGCATCTTCCCAATCATTGTTACTAAACAATGATTTATTGTTCCATAGCTGTTATATACTAAAGTGACTGTTTGCATTTTCCAACTAAATTAGCTAAGTTTTGTAGATTTAAAGTTGAGTCTCAGAAAGCTTCAGTTACTAAAGCACGTTTGGGTTTCTAACACTTTTAAGAGCTAAGAACCAAATGACGTTAGCTCATTTCACAATGACAGAGTGTCTATAAATAGGAAAACAAATCATAAAAGAAATTCTATTGTTGGTTAGTACATAAAGATTAAAACTTTCAAGAATTGCAGTTTAGGCCCTAATGTTATAATTCCATGTGAAAAAAAAAAGTAGTTTTAAATTGGTTATTGTCCTCAAAAATTATGGAATGTTATAGTTTTCTGAAAAAATGCAATAAATGTGTTAAAAAATACATTTCATCTAATGCATTTGTGATAAGTTATCCTGACAGTAAGTATTCTTTATATGATACGATAAAAATGGCACCTGACCTTTGTGATCTTCCTCCCAAAAAGCATATAAGCCTAGTCTAATCATGAAAAAGGTATTGGATCTACCCCAATTGAGAGACAGTCTACATAATACCTATATTACTCCCCCAAACTGTCAAGATCATTAAAAACAAGAAAAGCCTGAGAAATTGTCACAGCTAAGTGGAGTTTAAAAAGCCATATCAACTAAAAGTAATGCAGCATACCTGAATGGGATCCTGTTGTATAAAAAGTACATTAAGTTACAAAAAAGTACATTAAATAAAATCTAAGAAATCTAAATAAATTATGTACTTTTGTTAATAATAAGATATCAATATAGGCTTATTAATCGTTCCAAATATGCCATTCTAATGTAGGATGTTAATACTAGGGAAAACTGAGTTTGAGGTATGTGGGAACTCCATCTAGTGTCTTCACAATTTTTTATTAGTCTAAAACGGATTTAAATAAATAAAACTGATGTAAAGTAAAAATTAAGCTGAAACAAACTTAAGCATACCCTTACCATTTCTCAAGTAGGATGATAGTCTATGACCACACAAAATATTATATGAGAAAGCTTAGAGTGGCTTTATTTGTAATTGTCACACACTTGAAAGAACCAGAATGGGACTTGAACTCAGAAATTGACAAAGTGGTATAATTCATATAGTGAAATAGTACTCAGCAATCACAAGAAATGAGCTACTAATAAATCAACAACATGAATGATGCTCAGACGCATTCTGCTTAGATATAGAAAGAAGACAGATTTGAAAGGCTACCTAATGTGTTTCCATTTACTTACCATTCTTACAAAGACAGAAATAGCTGGACAAAAAATAGATTAGTGGTTATCAGGAGGTAGGGAAGGAGAATTTTACAAATAAGGGGGTAGGAACATTTTTTGGTCATTGGAACTGTTCTGTATTTAATTGCAGTAGTGGTTATGTAACTAATACATTTTAAAAACTCACAAAGAGATTCAGTACAAAGGATGCATTTTGCTATACATAAACTATGTCAATAAAACAACTGAAAAAGTAACTATGGGTTGCAACATAATGTGTTGCCTTAAGTATTATGACATGTGTGATCACCTCTTGAATTATAACATGAAAACTTTGAAATATTATTACTTAAATCTTTGGGGAGACTTAACAAAGAGTAGCTATGACAACTGTAGACTAGGACAAATTTTGGGAAGGATTTTAGCTTGGAGTCATCAAATCCTTAAAAAAAAAAATGGGAATTGGTATGTGTTGGGCCAACTACTTCAGTGAATGCTCTAACTTACTTACCAAGTTAATGATAAGAATCTGCTTGTGAGACCACTTGAAGAGATTTATCAGACCATGCCTTTTCAGCAGTGCTTAAGGCAAAGCACTAGAGGGATTAAGAATGAGGAGGCATCATGAGAAGCCAAAGGCAGTAAGAGAATGGTGATTTATGCCACTTTTCATGGCTACTCACAGAATAAAAATATTTTTCCTATAAAAGGTGAATTGTCCCAGTTCAAATCCCTGTATAAACTCACTTTTGCCAGAAAAAATAAATAGCTCCTCTCAAATTATTCTATTAAAACCTACAAGAATATTGCCCCAACCCAAAAATATATTACAATTGTTTGCAAGCTCTTAAGAAATATTTTCCTGTCATAAGCAAAAGAACAAATAATAGTTGTTGATTTTAAAAACACATCAGAGATGTTTAAGCCCTTGAAAATCAAGATGCACAATCAAGGTATAAAATATTTAATAATGGCTTGCTAATTTATGCAATTCAAAATTGCATGAGAAATAGAATTACAATCCCGTCAGTCAAAAGGAAGAAGGAGCTCAGAGTATTATTTAAAATTTGAAAGCACTTTAAAGTGGCAAGAGTCTTGTAGAGCTCATTAGATCACAGGATTTGCTTTAAAGGAACGTAAACTCAGGTATGGTTATTATTATGAGAAAAATGAAGAAAGTTAAATTATTGTCCCTAAGAGGTTAGAAATTTATTAGTCCTGCCTCTTAGAAAATGAATTCATTTATTAAATACAAATCTAATAATTTTGATAACTAGAATCAAAGAAATATTTAAAATTAAGATGGAATAATTGAAAAGAAACAAAGTAATTAGAACATGCAATAATTCCTATGTGGCAAGCACGTGATTACCAGTTGAAATGACACCTCATCATTACGTAGTATATCAACATTCCAGCCATTATTAGGAATTCTATATAGCTTGTCCAATTTAACCCCCAAAGTAACAAAATAAGGTAGTTCTGGTACATTATCCCAGTTTTACAGACGGCGATATCAACCCATTATGTCTTTCCTTAGCAGCTATCTGAAAGTCCACATCGTGTAGTTCTTCAAGGTGTAGACCATCCTGTCACCCTAGAATCACTTGGTGAAACTTGGGTATTAAAACCTGTGAAGCAGAATGTAAGACTGATCTTAGAATAGTCCGTGTTACAAGTGATTCAGTTTTCATCTTGCTTTATATTAAATGTTTGCTTAGACCACCGTTGTCAAAGAGAGGATATAGAACAGGAGCTAAAGCAGAGTTTCTGGAGTTAGTCTGCTCACGTTCACAAGTATGGGGAATACAGACCACCCTACAGCAATGTTTAAAAAATTATATGCTTAAGATAGACACAGTCCCTAGCTCTACAGAAGGTTTTCATTACTATTTATTTACTTCTAATTTATTTGGACTTGTTTTACTACCCTTTTTAATAACATCTAAAGTTAAGTGCTTTGTTTATCAATTTTCAATCTTTGTTCTCTAGTTTGATTATTGAAGACTACAGATCTCTACTGAAGAACCATCTTAGATATATCCCACAACTTTTGAACAAAGGGAATTATGTCATTGATGTATGAACATTTTCTAATTAACAATATAATTTCTTATTTGTTTGAGGAGTTATTGATATTTGCCTTGTTTTTTCCTAAATTTCAAAATATGTTATTTTTTAAGTTATTTTTGTTTGTTCTTTTTAACTTAGATGCTCATAATCACAGAGCATTTTGTTCTTTTGAAAGTGTCTGAGACTTGCTTCATGTCCTAGGATGTACGCACTATTCAGATATACTTCATGTTGTATGTTTGCACAGTAGATCTAGTTTGTTGAGTGGTTTGTTCAAATCTTCTATGGTTCCACTGATAGTATTGATAATAAGTCAAAACTGCTCAACATCTTCCCAACATGGTGGCAGATGGTCTATTTCTACTTGACCTTCTCAGAGTTTGCTACATACTTGCTGTGACCTATGTTCTTGGGTGCATCAACTTGCTACACATTTCTGATGAGGGGAAGCTTATTATTGTACACAGACTTTTGTCTCCAATGATGCTTTTTGCCCCCAAAGTCATTTTTTATCATTTTAATATAATTTCATCAGCTTTCTTTTAGTGTGTTACTGATTAGTATTTGCCTGATAAGGTTTTCAATTTATCCACTTAGATTTACCAATATATTTGCTACTTTATTCTCTTGTCTTTTTCATTTTCTTATTTTATATATTCCATGTAGGATCACTTTCATTTCTGCCTTAAGAAAATCCCTTATTATTTACCTTAGAGAAGGTCTGTGGTGGTAAACACTCAAAATTTTTGTTTGTCTGAAAATGTCTTGTCTTTATATTGCTCTCTTTTGTGACAGATATTTTCAGCTGATAAACAGCTCTGAGTTCTGTTTTTTTTCCTCCCATAAGCACATTATGACATTTTTTCTTCACTGTCTACTAGATTCTATTTTTGTGGTTGAAAAGTAGTCAGCTGTCAGGATAATTCTCATGCCTTTGAAGATCTTTTTGCTCTAGAAGCTTTTGAGAACCTAATTCTCTCATTGATGATTTGGACTTTCACTGTGATCTATTTAGGTAAAATATTCTCTTTATTTATCCTGATTGTTATTCTTGAGCTTTCAAAAATATGTATACTGTTACATATAATCAGTGGAAAATTCTCTCAACTCATATTTCCCCCCCCACCATGTCTTTAAGAACGATTAGATATGTGATATTCCTTCTCATGTTGACTTTCTATTTTCTTGAAACCCTTTTTAAAAATCTCTTTACCTCTCTGTGTTGTATTTTGTATTATTTCCTTAGATTTATCTTTAAACTCACTAATGTCTTCAGATGCCCCTAATCTGCATTTAAACCTGTCTACTTACTACTGATTTCAATTATCATAATTGTATTTCCCTTTATTATCCTTTCAAATCTATTTGTTTTTATTTAGCTCTTGTTAAAAATATACTTGCGTAACTTGTATTTCTTTAAATATTTTGATACAGTTATTTTATATTTCATTTGATAATTCTAATATCTGATATCATTATGGATCTCATTCTGTTTTCTACTTCCTTTGCTAGTCCTGCATAATGCTGCCTTTTTTACTTATGTGTTTTGTGATTTGTGATTGTGAGTTTGTATTCGTGGAACTTTTCCATGGGAATTATTTGAGGTCAGGATTGAAACTGAGTTTCACCAGAGAATGTTTGCTTTTGCTCTGTCGGGCATTTAGAAGGTATTATTTGGCACATTTTAAATTTTGACTCTGAACTGTTTTATATAATTAAGTTGCATAAATTTATTTTATTTTCTTTAAGGGATTTATTTATTTACTTATTTATTTATTTGACAGAGAGAGAGAGAGCGCGCACAAGCAGGGGAGCAGCAGGCTAAGGGATCCCAGGATTCTGGGATCATGACCTGAACCAAAGGTAGATAGATGCTTTACTGACTTAGCTACCCAGGCACCCCTAAGTTGTATGAATTTATGATGCAATACTGCAGAACCATTTGTAGGTGTGTGCTATTTTCTTTTTCTTCTTCTCTCAGGAGCAACATTTTTTACAAAGCATTGGATGAGGGAACGAAGAATGAAAGGATCTATTTTACTATTTTCCCTTAGTATGGCCATGCTCTTTGGGAAACCTCTCATATGAAAGGTCAAGAACCCTGCTTTTTCTCTTGATGTCTCTGTAGAACTGGAAGAAAAAGACCTCTTAGGTCCATACTGTGACAATCAAAAATTACATACAATTATTCAATGTTACAATTATTCAACAGTGGGTCTTTTATACATTGTGGGGAAAAGTGATAGTATTTTAAATCACAATTTGCAAGAAAAAAACCTTATCTCATCTCTAATCAAAAGTGGTATCAAGGAGTCATGGAAACATGAAGGGAGCATTGAAGAAGGAAGCTCCTGGTGGCCTCATTTGAGCAGTTCCAACTATTTATACGTATTGATATTTCAAGGCTTTCATTCTTTGTCAGAAGTAATTTTTTAAAAATGAAAAGAAATTGCTTGTTTTTAAAAATGAAAGTCATTATATCTTGAAAATACAATATAACTTCATTAGATTTATTTTTATAAATCTTAAATTCATTGTGGTTATTAGTGACATTTTCCTATATTTTGAAACCCACTTTATTATTATTCATTATTACTCATAATTGTTTCTAACTATGATACAAAAGACTAGAAGAATCATAAAATTTAAGAAGGTGGAATAACCTAACAGGATGATAAAATCCTAAAATAGGTTATGATCACTCAGTTTTCTTGTGTTATTCAAAGTATTAAATAATCATTCAAGAAAATATTAAACAAATTGGAAGCATCATCGTTGTAGCAGTATATTTTTATTTTTTAATTTTTTTAAGATTTCATTTATTTATTTGACAGAGATCAGAAGTAGGCAGAGAGAGGGGCGGAAGCAGGCTCCCCACTGAGCAGAATGCCCAATGCAGGGCATGATCCCAGGACCCTGAGATCATGACCTGAGCCGAAGGCAGAGTCTTAACCTACTGAGCCACCCAGGAACCCTTGTAGTAGTGTATTTTTTTTTTTAATTTTCATTCAGCATTGCTGAGATTCAGAATTTTCCATATTCTGTATATAACACCAAAGATTAAAAGTTGACATGAGAGGAGGGAGGAGTCAAGATGGCGGAGAAGTAGCAGGCTGAGACTACTTCAGCTAGCCAGAGATCAGCTAGATAGCTGATCTAAAGATTGCAAACACCTGAAAATCCATCGGCAGATCGAAGAGAAGAAGAACAGCAATTCTGGAAACAGAAAAACAACCACTTTCTGAAAGGTAGGACCGGCGGAGACGTGAATCCAAAGCGACGGGAAGATAGACCCCGGGGGGAGGGGCCGGCTCCTGGCAAGCGGCGGAGCCACGGCGCACAAAATCAGGACTTTTAAAAGTCTGTTCCACTGAGGGACATCGCTCCAGAGGCTAAACCGGAGCGAAGCCCATGCGGGGTAAGCATGGCCTCAGGTCCCGCAGGGTCACAGAAGGATCGGGGGTGTCTGAGTGTCGCAGAGCTTGCGGGTATTGGAACAGGAAAGCCGGCTAAAGAGACAGAGCCGACAGTAAGCTCGCAGCTCGGTGTTACCTTGAACCGGTCACAGGCCCGGTGAGCTCGGAGCGAGGCCGGAGGTTAGGCAAACGGGAGTAACTGGGCGCTGTTCTCTGAGGGCGCACTGAGGAGTGGGGCCCTGGGCTCTCGGCTCCTCCAGGCCGGAGACCAGGAGGCCGCCATTTGTATTCCCGTCCTCCGGAACTCTACGGAAAGCGCTCAGGGAACAAAAGCTCCTGAAAGCAAACCCGAGCGGATTACTCACCCCAGCCCCTGATAAGGGCAGTGCAATTCCGCCTGGGGCAAACACACTTGAGAATCACTACAACAGGCCCCTATCGCCTTCTGGTTAAATTTTTTTATAACTATTACCTTTTTCTTTTTTAACGTTTTTTAACCAGTTTATCTAATATATATATTTTTTCTTTTTTATATTTTTCTTATTTTTTTTAATTCTTTTTTTTTCTTTTTTTCTTTTTTTTCTTTCTTCCTTTTTGAACCTCTTTTTATCCCCTTTCTCCCCCCTCACGACTTGGGATCTCTTCTAATTTGGTTAAAGCATATTTTTCTGGGGTTGTTGCCACCCTTTTAGTATTTTAATTGCTCCTTCATATACTCTTATCTGGACAAAATGACAAGACGGAAAAATTCAACATAAAAAAAAAGAACAAGAGGCAGTACCGAAGGCTAGGGACCTAATCAATACAGACATTGGTAATATGTCAGATCTAGAGTTCAGAATGACAATGCTCAAGGTTCTAGCCGGGCTCGAAAAAGGCATGGAAGATATTAGAGAAACCCTCTCGAGAGATATAAAAGCCCTTTCTGGAGAAATAAAAGAACTAAAATCTAACCAAGTTGAAATCAAAAAAGCTATTAATGAGGTGCAATCAAAAATGGAGGCTCTCACTGCTAGGATAAGTGAGGCAGAAGAAAGAATTAGTGATATAGAAGACCAAATGACAGAGAATAAAGAAGCTGAGCAAAAGAGGGACAAACAGCTACTGGACCACGAGGGGAGAATTCGAGAGATAAGTGACACCATAAGACGAAACAACATTAGAATAATTGGGATTCCAGAAGAAGAAGAAAGAGAGAGGGGAGCAGAAGGTATACTGGAGAGAATTATTGGGGAGAATTTCCCCAATATGGCAAAGGGAACGAGCATCAAAATTCAGGAGGTCCAGAGAACGCCCCTCAAAATCAATAAGAATAGGCCCACACCCCGTCACCTAATAGTAAAATTTACAAGTCTCAGTGACAAAGAGAAAATCCTGAAAGCAGCCCGGGAAAAGAAGTCTGTAACATACAATGGTAAAAATATTAGATTGGAAGCTGACTTATCCACAGAGACCTGGCAGGCCAGAAAGAGCTGGCATGATATTTTCAGAGCACTAAACGAGAAAAACATGCAGCCAAGAATACTATATCCAGCCAGGCTATCATTGAAAATAGAAGGAGAGATTAAAAGCTTCCAGGACAAACAAAAACTGAAAGAATTTGCAAACACCAAACGAGCTCTACAGGAAATATTGAAAGGGGTCCTCTAAGCAAAGAGAGAGCCTACAAGTGGTAGATCAGAAAGGAACAGAGACCATATACAGTAACAGTCACCTTACAGGCAATACAATGGCACTAAATTCATATCTCTCCATAGTTACCCTGAATGTGAATGGGCTAAATGCCCCGTCAAAAGACACAGGGTATCAGAATGGATAAAAAAACAAAACCCATCTATATGTTGCCTCCAAGAAACTCATTTTAAGCCCGAAGACACCTCCAGATTTAAAGTGAGGGGGTGGAAAAGAATTTACCATGCTAATGGACATCAGAAGAAAGCAGGAGTGGCAATCCTTATATCAGATCAATTAGATTTTAAGACAAAGTCTATAATAAGAGATGAGGAAGGACACTATATCATACTCAAAGGGTCTGTCCAACAAGAAGATCTAACAATTTTAAATATCTATGCCCCCAACGTGGGAGCAGCCAACTATATAAACCAATTAATAACAAAATCAAAGAAACACATAAACAATAATACAATAATAGTAGGGGACTTTAACACTCCCCTCACTGAAGTGGACAGGTCATCCAAGCAAAAGATCAGCAAGGAAATAAAGGCCTTAAACGACACACTGGACCAGATGGACATCACAGATATATTCAGAACATTTCATCCCAAAGCAACAGAATACACATTCTTCTCTAGTGCACATGGAACATTCTCCAGAATAGATCACATCCTCGGTCCTAAATCAGGACTCAACCGGTATCAAAAGATTGGGATCATTCCCTGCATATTTTCAGACCACAATGCTCTAACGCTAGAACTCAACCACATAAGGAAGTTTGAAAAGAACCCAAATACATGGAGACTAAACAGCATCCTTCTAAAGAATGAATGGGTCAACCGGGAAATTAAAGAAGAATTGAAAAAAATCATGGAAACAAATGATAATGAAAATACAACGGTTCAAAATCTGTGGGACACAACAAAGGCAGTCCTGAGAGGAAAATATATAGCGGTACAAGCCTTTCTCAAGAAACAAGAAAGGTCTAAGGTACACAACCTATCCCTACACCTAAAGGAGCTGGAGAAAGAACAAGAAAGAAACCCTAAGCCCAGCAGGAGAAGAGAAATCATAAAGATCAGAGCAGAAATCAATGAAATAGAAACCAAAAAAAACAATAGAACAAATCAACGAAACTAGGAGCTGGTTCTTTGAAAGAATTAATAAAATTGATAAACCCCTGGCCCGACTTATCAAAAAGAAAAGAGAAAGGACCCAAATAAATAAAATCATGAATGAAAGAGGAGAGATCACAACTAACACCAAAGAAATACAAACTATTATAAGAACATACTATGAGCAACTCTACGCCAATAAATTTGACAATCTGGAAGAAATGGATGCATTCCTAGAAACATATAAACTACCACAACTGAACCAGGAAGAAATAGAAAGCCTGAACAGACCCATAACCAGTAAGGAGATTGAAACAGTCATTAAAAATCTCCAAACAAACAAAAGCCCAGGGCCAGACGGCTTCCCGGGGGAATTCTACCAAACATTTAAAGAAGAACTAATTCCTATTCTCCTGAAACTGTTCCAAAAAATAGAAATGGTAGGAAAACTTCCAAACTCATTTTATGAGGCCAGCATCACCTTGATCCCAAAACCAGACAAGGATCCCATCAAAAAAGAGAGCGATAGACCAATATCCTTGATGAACACAGATGCGAAAATACTCAACAAAATACTAGCCAATAGGATTCAACAGTACATTAAAAGGATTATTCACCACGACCAAGTGGGATTTATTCCAGGGCTGCAAGGTTGGTTCAACATCCGCAAATCAGTCAATGTGATACAACACATCAATAAAAGAAAGAACAAGAACCATATGATACCCTCAATAGATGCTGAAAAAGCATTTGACAAAGTACAGCATCCCTTCCTGATCAAAACTCTTCAAAGTGTAGGGATAGAGGGCACATACCTCAATATCATCAAAGCCATCTATGAAAAACCCACCGCAAATATCATTCTCAATGGAGAAAAACTGAAAGCTTTTCCGCTAAGGTCAGGAACACGGCAGGGATGTCCATTATCACCACTGCTATTCAACATAGTACTAGAGGTCCTAGCCTCAGCAATCAGACAACAAAAGGAAATTAAAGGCATCCAAATCGGCACAGAAGAAGTCAAATTATCACTCTTCGCAGATGATATGATACTATATGTGGAAAACCCAAAAGACTCCACTCCAAAACTGCTAGAACTTATACAGGAATTCAGTAAAGTGTCAGGATATAAAATCAATGCACAGAAATCAGTTGCATTTCTCTACACCAACAGCAAGACAGAAGAAAGAGAAATTAAGGAGTCAATCCCATTTACAATTACACCCAAAACCATAAGATACCTAGGAATAAACCTAACCAAAGAGGCACAGAATCTATACTCAGAAAACTATAAAGTACTCATGAAAGAAATTGAGGAAGACACAAAGAAATGGAAAAATGTTCCATGCTCCTGGATTGGAAGAATAAATATTGTGAAAATGTCTATGCTACCTAAAGCAATCTACACATTTGATGCAATTCCTATCAAAGTACCATCCATCTTTTTCAAAGAAATGGAACAAATAATTCTAAAATTTATATGGAACCAGAAAAGACCTCGAATAGCCAAAGGGATATTGAAAAAGAAAGCCAACGTTGGTGGCATCACAATTCCGGACTTCAAGCTCTATTACAAAGCTGTCATCATCAAGACAGCATGGTACTGGCACAAAAACAGACACATAGATCAATGGAACAGAATAGAGAGCCCAGAAATAGACCCTCAACTCTACAGTCAACTAATCTTCGACAAAGCAGGAAAGAATGTCCAATGGAAAAAAGACAGCCTCTTCAATAAATGGTGCTGGGAAAATTGGACAGCCACATGCAGAAAAATGAAATTGGACCATTTCCTTACACCACACACAAAAATAGACTCAAAATGGATAAAGGACCTCAATGTGCGAAAGGAATCCATCAAAATCCTTGAGGAGAACACAGGCAGCAACCTCTTCGACCTCAGCCGCAGCAACATCTTCCTAGGAACAACGCCAAAGGCAAGGGAAGCAAGGGCAAAAATGAACTATTGGGATTCCATCAAGATCAAAAGCTTTTGCACAGCAAAGGAAACAGTTAACAAAATCAAAAGACAACCGACAGAATGGGAGAAGATATTTGCAAACGACATATCAGATAAAGGACTAGTGTCCAGAATCTATAAAGAACTTAGCAAACTCAACACCCAAAGAACAAATAATCCAATCAAGAAATGGGCAGAGGACATGAACAGACATTTCTGCAAAGAAGACATCCAGATGGCCAACAGACACATGAAAAAGTGCTCCATATCACTCGGCATCAGGGAAATACAAATCAAAACCACAATGAGATATCACCTCACACCAGTCAGAATGGCTAAAATAAGTCAGGAAATGACAGATGCTGGCGAGGATGCGGAGAAAGGGGAACTCTCCTACACTGTTGGTGGGAATGCAAGCTGGTGCAGCCGCTCTGGAAAACAGCATGGAGGTTCCTCAAAATGTTGAAAATAGAACTGCCCTATGACCCAGCAATTGCACTATTGGGCATTTACCCTAAAGATATAAACGTAGTGATCCAAAGGGGCATGTGCACCCGAATGTTTATAGCAGCAATGTCCACAATAGCCAAACTACGGAAAGAACCTAGATGTCCATCAACAGATGAATGGATCAAGAAGATATGGTATATATACACAATGGAATACTATGCAGCCATCAAAAGAAATGAAATCTTGCCATTTGTGACAACATGGATGGAACTAGAGCGTATCATGCTTAGCGAAATAAGTCAAGCAGAGAAAGACAACTATCATATGATCTCCCTGATATGAGGAAGTGGTGATGCAACATGGGGGCTTAAGTGGGTAGGAGAAGAATCAATGCAACAAGATGGGATTGGGAGGGAGACAAACCATAAGTGACTCTTAATCTCACAAAACAAACTGAGGGTTGCTGGGGGGAGGGGGTTTGGGAGAAGGGGGTGGGATTATGGACATTGGGGAGGGTATGTGCTTTGGTGAGTGCTGTGAAGTGTGTAAATCTGGTGATTCACAGACCTGTACCCCTGGGGATAAAAGCATATGTTTATAAAAAATTAAAAAAAAAAAAAAGTTGACATGAGAATTACTCAGAGAACCAGGAGATGGGTATAAGGAGACAAACAGCAACCCTCTGGACTCTAATAATGAAGGTCAGATTAATGGGTATCAGTGAATTCAGACTGAATCTTTTGATGATGATATCTAAACAAATTTTCTCAAACTCAGGAACCAATGAATGAATTCTCCATTTGCAAGAACAAAAAGAAAATCTAGCATTCTCTCATTAGAAAGGACTTTATTTTCCTGCAATTGTATTTAAGATAACCACTGTCATGGAAGAACTTTTTTTTTTTTAAGATTTTATTTATTTGTTTTATTTATTTATTTGAGAGAGAGAGAGTGTACTACCACAGGCAGACAGAGAGGCAGGCAGAGGCAGAGGGAGAAGCAGGCTCCCTGCCGAGCAAGGAGCCCGATGTGGGACTCAATTCCTGGACACTGGAATCGTGACCTGAGCCTAAGGCATCCATTTAACCCACTGAGCCACCCAGACGTCCCAAAAACTTTTTAAAAAAATATCCAAATGCGTCTCCTATAACATAAAGTATATTATATACGTATAATACATATACTATATACTATATTATATATAGTTGGATCATTGTTAACTACATTGTTATTTCCAGAAATTAAACAGAGTTTTATATTATAATTTTGAAAATGCAAGAGTTTTAGATTAATCTACACAATGTACATTGAGAGGGTACGAAAACACGATTTGCTAGTTTTGAAACTCATATTTTTCTTATCCATTCACATATCTTCTCTGTGAAAACTTCTACTCGGGGTGCCTGGGTGCCTGAGTCAGTTAAGCCTCTGCCTTTGGATCAGGTCATGATCTCAGGGTCCTGGGATGGAGCCCCATATCGGGCTCCCTGCGCAGTGAGGAATCCTGCATCTCCCTCTCCATCTGCCTGTGGCTCCCGCTGATTGTGTTTGCACTCTCTCTCTCTCTGTCATATAAATAAATAAATACTTTAAAAACAAAAGAAAGTATCTGCTCTCACAGTTTCATGATACAGAAAGCTCTAATTACACTGAGCTACTAATGTGTGTAACATATAAATAATTACATTGAACCTTCAGGGAAGAACTGAAACTCTACCAAAACTCTATTATTTAAAGTTCACAAAATGAATGTCAAAGAAATGTAACTTTTTTTTAACTCTATGACCTACATTTGGCAGCTTCTTTAAACAATTTTATTATATGTAATTCAGGGACAGAATCAAATAGAAGAAAGCAAAGAACATCTAGTTTGTGTTTGAAAGATTATTGACAAATTCAGAACATTGTTCAATAAAGGTGACGAGGATACATCTGCCCTTGGTCTGAGTACAAAAAGTCCCAATTTTCCTACATTGTCTTTTCTATCCACTTACTAGGAGCTATTGTTCATCTGTTCTTATGCACCTCCAGACTCAATGAGTGATTCTGGAAGGGGCCCTTATCACATCCTCAGATCATAGATGAATTCAGAAGCAGAACCTCGGTTCACAGGTATGAAAGAAGTTCATGACCAGCTGGATGGCCTTGGTTCTCTGTTTCCCCAGACATGTAGTCCCTCCTTGCCTTGGTCTTTGGTCACCTTCTCTATTCTCCCAATCCTGTGGTAACACCCATTTCCTTATCCCCTGATATCAGCTCCATTGTTTACTCTAATTCACTCTTAGGTCATGAAATTTACTCCTACCCAAATGGTTTCTCCTCTATGTTCTTGGAAGTACTGAATTATAACAGATGTTACCAGAATCTCCATATGAGACCTTTGAATAGACACCCTTTACTAGAGCTGATCTGGATTCCTAAAGACAGTAGCTCTAGAATTATCCCTCTTGCCTCATATATTATGATGTCAAAGCTTTGACTATATCCTGATGATTTGTTCACTCACTGTATTCAACAAGCATTTACTGAATGCTGCTTATACCAAGATCATTGTAGACACAGCCTCTACCTTCAAGGATCTCAAAGTGCACTATGGTGGTTTTCAATTTTGATGACATATAATGAGTACTAAAAAAAATACAGATTCTTTGGATTTCCTTAGGTATTTTAAAGCCATAAAGCCAAGAGAGCCCATAAATCAAGGGAGGTGTGTGGAAAACCTCACAGGAATATTACTCTAAATGAATCAGATACTCCTTTATATGTAGGAGTAAACAGGCAAACCAATGACAATGGAACCAATTATATGTGCCAAGATAGATTACTCATGAAAATAAAGGCACTAGAAGTTGTGGAGGCCACCCCCAAATTAGTCTCGAACACTTTCTTTTCTGGTGTTTAACATGTGCTGAATTTGCCCAGCTTTAGCTATGCCTCTAAACAACTTAAGAGGACACTGAAAGGGAACACATTAGACATGTTAAAAGCATGGTCTCTGGGGTGGGACCACACGCTGCCATCTAAGTAAATTTGAGCAAGGCACTTAACTGTGAGCTTCCGTTTTTCATCAGCAACATGGATAATAATTGTACTTGCCTTTTAGGGATATTGAGATTTTTAAAAATGTCTTGCCATGCTTATAATTGTCCACTGCATAAATAATATAATAAATACAAATTATTAATTTTTTCTAAGAAAAAATATTTTGTCAGATGATTTTCTGAAAAACTGAAAGGTTGTTACTTAAAGCATCAAAATATTTCGTACTGTAACTTAAAGATTTTTTTTGCATAACTTCCTAACTTATTGATCTGAATAAGTGACTGCAGTTCAGCCTGTCCTGAAGGCTTAGGCTAGGGTTCTCTTCACAGTCATCAATTCTAAAGTCCTGAGATGAATAGCTGACCCATAATTCATTGATACGTGGGATGTTTGCCCCTATAGGAAAGAGATTCGGATTGCATTGATTTTCTAGAAGGTAATCTTGTTCCTTCATATTCAGTGGACATATTTTTACTCTCCTGAGGACACTGAATTCAACACCCTTTGTCTGCTAAAGAAGGCCAGATGAAGCACTTCAAAGAAACCAGTTAAAACAACATCCCCAATTTTTTAAAACAATGCAAATTCAAGTGGGCTTAGATTCTTGCAGAACAAAGTAAAGAAACTAATTTCCAGCTATCCTTAGAAGCTCAGGAGTTTTTATGCTTGTTTTAACTTGATAATTTTGTGCTGTGAGTCTAAACTGTGGAATTTTTGCTGAATAATTGGAACACTTTGGTCTGAATAATAAATATTCCAAACCAGTAAGATTTTAGGTTTGTATCATGCCAAATGCGAAGATGTTACACAGTATTAATTCTGAGGTATTAGGTCATAAGTCAGTGTATCTGTCAGGAAAAAAACAAAAACAAAAACAAAACAAAACAAAACAAAAACGGAGCCCGTCAGATATTCCAACAGAATGAAATAGTTTCTAAGGAGTCAAAAAGCTGAGAGAGTAAAGAGCAGATGGCGAGATCATCATAACGAACAGAACCACCAAGCCAAGAGGTGGGGAAGAGGTGGGGTTGCCCAAGCCTTGGGTCCAGAGCTTCCAGTGAGAAGAACCACAGATGAGATCCAGCTAATTCTAGAAATAACCCCTGGAGTGGAAAAAGAGATAGAGGCTTCTCCCATCTTCTGATTCCATAATTTTCCCCTAGGACCTATCAGTGGTGAGTCGGCAAGAAAATAGTTGGTTAAGAGAGAAAACTGGATCTGAGAGCGTGCTCACAGGTCAGCATTATAAGGGTATAAGAATATAAATTATATTATAATATGGGGGGCACCTGGGTGGCTCAGTGGGTAAAGCCTCTGCCTTCAGCTCGGGTCATGATCCCAGGGTCCTGGGATTGAGCCCCCATCGGGCTCTCCGCTCAGCAGGGAGCCTGCTTCCCCCCTCTCTCTCTCTGCCTACTTCTCTGCCTCCTTGTGATCTCTGTCAAATAAATAAGTAAAATCTTAAAAAAAATTATAATATAATATTGACTTCCTGAAGAGCCATTGCAATGTGTGTTTAGATACACCCAGAGGCATGTACTTTGTAATATCCCCAAATTAATATCCCATGATTACCAGGCCCATGTTTTCTTCATTTTCTCTAAATGTTATTGCCTTAAACAAATAACATGATTAAATTAGAAAAAAAAGAACTTGTTTACATTTATTAAAACTCAACTCTTTATTTAACAATTAAATAAACAAACAAATTAAATGTCCCTCAGAGATACAGGTACAGCTAAATATTAAAAAAAGAAAACAGAAAACTGTATTTAGGCAGTAAGGCTATGTTGATGATTTGAGTCAGTCTTACATTAGAACATCCTAGAGCTTTGTTGATAATTATATATTTGTGTGCCTACTAATAGAAGTAGACAACAACAATTAGTAGACATGTCTTCAATGTGTTTTCCTCTTGTGTACTGTGAATAGGCTAAAAAATGGGGAAAATCCTAAAATAATAGCTAATGTTAATAGGGAATAAAATCTATTGAAGCTTGGGGTGCCTGAGTGGCTCAGCTGGTTAAGTATCTATCTTTGGCTCAGGTCATGATCTCAGGGTCCTACATCAGGCTTCCTGCTCAATGGGAGGAATCTGCTTCTCCCTCTCCCCTGCTGGTCCTCTCTCTCTCATACACACACAATCTTTCTCTTGGATACATAAATAAAATAAAATAAATTTTTAAAAGGTTTTTGTTTATTTATTTGACAGAGAGAGAGAGAGAGATCACAAGTAGGCAGAGAGGCAGGCAGAGAGAGAGGAGGAAGCAGGCTCCCCACTGAGCAGAGAGCCTGGTTTGGGGCTCGATCTCAGGACCCTGGGATTATGACCTGAGCCTAAGGCAGAGGATTTAACCCACTGAGCCACCCAGGCACCCCAAACCAAAAAAAAAATTTTTTAAATATATTGTAGCTTAATTTATTCAGCTTGGTCATTGTCTAAAAACTGCTCCATTCTGTACTAATGCACAACAATGTGCTGACATTGTAGTATTCCTGTCCGACACAAGGGAACCAGCAAAGTCAAATTTAAAGTGCTGGGTGAATGTCCCTCTTAATTGTTCCTGAGACAAAGTTTGAGAATTCATTAAATCTCTCTAAATTAGGCTTTGCCACTTGAACAGGGGAAAAGAAGTAACCAAAGTTACTCACCAGGAACCACAATTACCCCATTAGAAACATATTTCAGGTTTGTCACTAAACTCAGAGTATCATGTGGAGGTATGATATAATTATAATTAATATGATTAGAAGATACACAGCACCTCCTAGGAACTGTGAGTAAATGAGCTCAGTGAGTACTCAAAAAATAATAATTATAGGGTTTATATGGATGAAGCGTAAGAAACTCAGAGAGGTTAAGTAATTTGTCCAAGGTCACTCAGTTAAGTAGCAGAACCTGGATGTAACTTGGCCCCGGAGTCCCCAATGCCAAACAGTGCCATTTTTATTGTCTCTAAACAGAGTGTGTAAGGATATTATGAAGATCTTATGCAGCAATACATGTGAAAATATCTATGAAATATAAAATGCCATGCATACATAATCATTGTCTTTCCTAAGTAGAGTAGAAAATATAAAAATTACTAAAGGTGTCTCTAAGAAATACCTATTGGGATATTACGATGAAAATCAAACTCAGTGGCTTTTTATCTTTGAAAAATATTATCGAATTGACACAACCACGCCATGCTATATCTCTGAGGAAAGATGTACGGCAGTTTCCAAAGGACTTAGAATAATTTCTAAACTTTTGTACTATCTTATCAATCTTTATCTAACCTGGTTCCATCCACCTCTCTAATTTTGCCCCTTATTACCACCCCCCAAACCACAGCTGTAAGAACAAATGGGTCTTTTGTTATTTAAAAAAATATAAACTCAATCCTGCCTTAGCTCTTCCCTCTGCCCGTGAGGCATTTCCCCCTGATGCTGTCATGGGATGACACCTTCCTGCATTTGTGGGCCCTTGAAGAAGCCAGTCAATCTCTGGTCCATTGTCTTGTTTTCACTCTCTGCTGAGTGACACTCCATATTTCATGTTTTGTTTATTCGTTTATAACTGAAGACTTCTACACCCAATCAAAAGCAATCTACCATTGAGAGGAAGTCTACTCTCTCTTCACTGACTGCCATATAGTAGGTATTTACAGTTGTGGGTGGATGAAGGAATCATAATTAAATCAATAAATGTAAATCATTTTAATATAGAAAACATTGCTCTAGTAAGACCAAGGCTATAGGTTAGGTCTCTATGAGGTCAATTAGCATAAACAAGAGTTTCAATATTGAAAACCAATTTATCAACACGAAAATTCATTATAGGAGTCAAAAAAAATCAAATTACAAGTATAGATAAATAAACATAGAGCCCCATCATTTGATGGAAACATATCTCGAAACGTATGTCATTTTGTTATTATTTGAGGCATTATTTGGACAGACAAACAAATGAAAGATGCTATGTATAATATTCTATAATAAGTGCAAGATAAGTATCATTTATTTAAAATTGCAATATAGAAGAAATATGGTATTTGATAAAATTAACTTGATTTTAACATTAACAAAACATTTCTTAGAAGTAATGTAACATTATTTTTTGAAGATAAAACAAATTATGAGTATATTTACTCCAATTTCATTTTTTTATTTTTTGCAAAATTATTTTGGTTTGAAGTCACAGTACTTACTTCATGTCCTTCACCTATAAAAGTCATACAGTTTGCTTTTGCTTTATACATGTTCATTTATATTCACATGAAACACCTCTCTCTCAAGACTTATTTTCTATTATTTGCCTTTGCCACTATTGATGTATGAAATAGGCCATTTAACTGAAAAAGTGTTTAAATTGAATAAGGATGACATTGACAATGAGGTGAATTTTACACAAATGTATCTTTAAAGAAAGATGACTTTTCCTCAGATTTACAGTAAAACCTTTTCCATAAACACAGGAGAGGTCAATATGCTTGAGATCAAAGTTAGACTGCAGGATTTATGGTGAATTTTATACTTTCTATTTTAGCTATAATTCAGAACCTGATGTGTCATTTCTGTCCAGTATTTTACATGGCTGGTATGTATATAATTTTTATCTTTATTCATTAAATAAAAAATGGATGCTTCCAAATCAATATTTATAACCTATCTTTTCATTATAGTCATTTATTTTTCTTTCTAAGGGTAGTAGACAAATAGACTAAAATGAAAAACCAGGAGGCTAGGACTCCAGTACCAGAGTTGTGTCATAATGAGTGGTCACATTTTAAAGAATGAAACTCAGCATTTATAATGGCTGCCCAAATTTAAAGAGGTATCTCTGTTTGATTAATCCAAAATGTTATATTAAGGAACATAAATGTATTGAATATCTTCCAGGGACTAGGATTCCATGAGCAAATGAACTTTGTAAATACACAATTTTTTATCTTGCCTTGGAGAATCAGTCACACTAATCAGTATAACCCAAGGTTTCAAGAAATTCAACTGAATGATTTCTGAATATCTTTTGCATAATTTGTTTAACTTAGTTTTTACAAACTCACTTCATTAGATATATCCTTAACGCAATAACTTGATTTCTGGAGAATGTATGTTGGCAAACAATTACTTTGATTTTTTTTCCAAGTAATTTAAACTTATTTGTGTTAAAATCATCTTTCATTATGATTACCGTATTTCCGTATTTACTAGAATACATTCTTCCCCTGATCATTCGTGACACACATATACATGCAAATACATGTATATTCAGAAGAACATATAATATTATTGTGTGACTCTCAGGTAAGATTTTGCCAACATCTTCACGGGCACACACCCACACATACCCACCCACAACCACACCCACACATACTATAAAAATAAACAAAATCTGATTTCTATGGTGGCAAGTCAAAATTAGCCTCTGTTTGCATTGTACATCTTTGCACATTTCCTTCACCTTTTTTGACAATGACAAGCAGAGAGCTGACCACCAGTCTTCACGATGGTTAGGATAGAAAAGAAAGTTGAATTTCCATAAGAAAGGGCAACAATTTTCAGAAAAATAGTATTAATTATTTTTTCACCACACCCAGTGCTCCATGCAATCCGTGCCCTCTATAATACCAACCACCTGGTACCCCAACCTCCCAACCCCTGCCACTTCAAACCCCTCAGATTGTTTTTCAGAGTCCATAGTCTCTCGTGATTCACCTCCCCTTCCAATTTACCCCAACTCCCTTCTCCTCTCTAACACCCCTTATCCTCCATGATATTTGTTATGCTCCACAAATAAGTGAAACCATATGATAACTGACTCTGCTTGACTTCTTTTACTCAGCATAATCTCTTCCAGTCCCGTCCATGTTGCTACAAAAGTTGGATATTCATCCTTTCTGATGGAGGCATAATACTCCATAGTGTATACGGACCACATCTTCCTTATCCATTTGTCCGTTGAAGGGCATCTTGGTTCTTTCCATAGTTTGGCGACCGTGACCATTGCTGCTATAAACATTGGGGTACAGATGGCCTTTCTTTTCACGACATCTGTATCCTTGGGGTAAATACCCAGGAGTGCAATTGCAGGGTCATAGGGAAGGTCTATTTTTAATTTCTTGAGGAATCTCCACACTGTTCTCCAAAGAGGCTACACCAACTTGCATTCCCACCAACAGTGTAAGAGGGTTCCCCTTTAATTGAAAAAATTAAAAAAAAAAAAAGGCGATTCCTATCAGAAATAAAAGACAATGTACTACAGCTAAAAAAAAAAGAAAGAAAGAAAGAAAGAAAGGGCAACAATTATATCATTTACAAGGAAAGGAGAAAGAATTGGGTAATTTGGGAGCTTGTTATATGAGAAGGGTGATGACTCTGGAGATAATATGACAGCAACAGCATTAGGAGAAAATGTAACAAAGCATAATACATGAGTAATCTCTGCACAAGGAACAGGATGGGTGAGGTAATACTGAAGACAGGGCTTGTGCCCAAGGTCTAAACGGAGAGGTGTGAGAATTCACAAGTTCACATGAGACGCAGAATGAAGAGTGACTTTGAAGCAGGAGAATACTACAGAGAAGACAGTAAGGTGCTTGAAATGCTGTCAAAATACTCCCCACCACACACACACACACACACACACATAATCCAGAACAAACATGTGTTCTAGAGTAAAAATCTAATCTTCCTTTTGCTAAACAATCCTCCTAGGATGAGTAATGAAATACAGAATTGATCTCATAGAGTATCATCATTCCCCAGGTAATGCTATGAAAGGCCATCTTTGTCAGCTCAATCACAAGGGAAGGTTGCTTTTATTTCTCCTGTTTTTTGTTGGTTTTCTGCCAGATATTTATCCTCAACTAGCTCATTCCACTTTGGTGTACACTAAGCTAAAAGATGTTATCTTTGATAATGTTATAATAAGAGATCCTAGATTAATTTAGTTTATGGGATTTATACAATAATACGTAGAACCACAGCTCTTCTACCTTGACCTATGATGTTATGATGTTTCTAATTTGTTCAATAGCAAACCTTGAAAGTATATTTTAAATAGAAAGAAAGTGTTTGCATGCAGACACATATACAACTGTGCTACAAAGGGACTGTGGGCAATTTTGTAACAAAGTTGAAAACAAAAAGTTTTGGAAGTATTAAAAAGAAGATATTGATTTATTCTGACTGAAGACAAGAGAAAAGTTCACACACAAAAAAGGTAAAATCACATCTTCCATAGCCTTGGAAAATAAGTAAGATTTTGACAGATGAAAATGTGTGGAAAAGCCTACTAGATATTCTGATATTTTAAAAAATTGACAGTGCAACATTTTTGGCAGCTTCTTTTTATTAACTTTTTTTCCTCCCCTGAGCTCTAGGCAGACATTTAGCAATTAATCTTCTGGTGCTACAATGAAATAGGCAAGTGTGATTAGAATGGAGAATAGCTCAGTGTCAAGATAAAAGATAAAAAAAGACAGAAGTGACAAGTCTAAGATCATAAAAGCAATCACTCATCAGAGATTACAATTCCTAAATTCTAGACTTCACTATGTAGCCTTTGGTCCAGTACTAGACATCACTGAGATTCTTCTATTTACTTGCCATGATGATGTCTCAGAAAAAAAGGAAGTTACAAGAGTTTGATTCTTTACCAACTATACCACAGTCTGAAAATAAACTTTCTCCAAAAAAAGCAAAATAGCTATTTTAATTTTCAGTAGGCAAAGAGATTCCTGAAATGTATTTAAAAATACACTTGCTTTATGAAGAATTAATTCATCTGACTCAAATTTGCATCAAGGTTACCGTTCCATTTTATCACCACCACCATCATTATTTTCATTTTACTCTTTATATAATAAACCCAATCTATGCTGTTACTTTTATGACAATATTCCAGTTTTAATTTTTATCATATTTTCTGTTGGTATTGTTGTATGTTCAGAACATAAATATGCTGTTCAAATCTGTTTTTCGGTAAAAATCCATGCCTTTAGCTGATTTTCTCTCTGGCTCTAATATTTAGGAATATGTAGACTAATGATTAAGAAATTCCCCAGGAGCAAAATATGTTCCTGATAAAAGTCAAAATATGAGGCATTTCTTCGACCCAGCACAATATTCTCTAGAATTAATTAAACCATAAAATCATAAATATACATACAAAGCATGTATTTTTTTCCCTATTCACCTTTACTAGAGGATCAAAATGTCACATTCAATTTGATATAACAATTTGAAAGAGACCTCTTTTGAAAAAGGGGAAGATGACACGGCATGGAGCTTTCACTAAAGATGGGGTTTCACATTCAGACTATAGAGTCATTATAGATGTATGCCTCTATTTGTAACAGCTTGCGGTAAAGGACAGTTGACTACTCTCTGAGTTATAATAAGTCATCTTTTCATTATCTTCATCCCTAACAAAGTCTATTTATAAGACCAGGTCAAGGAGCTAACCTTCACTAAAGAGTAGAAATGACATAACTAATAGATATGGGTAGTAGATTTTAAACAGGAGATCAAAAAGTAGATGAAGGGAGAAAGAGTAGAGGTTCCAGAGCTACCAAAAACTCTAGTTAAGGAACTGAACATGGTCACAAAGTTATGATGGAAGGTCATGGACTAAATCCAGGAATCTTTGGTATAAATTAAGAAAGTATCTTTATTGACTATGGGCTAAAATAGACTATCCTAGGCTCAAGAATAGAAAGGAGAAAGTAGGGATGCCTCTGTGGCTCAGTCAGTTAAGCCTCTGCCTTGGGCCAGGTCATGATCTCAGGGTCCTGGATCCAGCCCAAGTTGAACTCCGCACTCAGCAGGGAATCTGTTTGACCCTTGCTCTCTCCCTCTGCCCTTCCCCACCATGGCTCGTGCTTGCTGGCTCTCTCTCAAAAATAACTAACTACCCCCCCCTTTTTTTAAGGGAAAAGGGGAGCAGAAAGTAAATGCTGAATGGATATTACTGATTGTTAGAATGGAAGTCTGAAGGATATCAAAGCTAGTTGGTGTTAAGTAAAATATGTTAATTTAGTAAATTCAGAGAGAAGTACACTGCTCACCACAAGTCTTTTTTAATTGAAGTATAGTTAACATATAGTGTTGTATATACAGTTAACATACAGTGTTGTTTCAACTGTAAAATATAATGACTCAACAACTCACTGCAATTCTCAGCACTCATCACCCTAAGTTAATTCTTAAACCCCTTTATTGACTTCACCCATCCTACCACCCACTTCCCCTCTGGCAACCGCCAGCTTGTTCTCTGTATTTAAGTGGTTATTTTTTTTTAATCTTTTTTTTCTTTCTTTCTTTGTTTTGTTTCTTAAATTCTACATATCCATGAAGTCCAAGGGTATTTGTCTTTCTCTGACTGACTGATTTCACTTAACGTTATACCCTCTATCTAGGTCCATCTATGTTGTTGCAAATGGGAAGAGCTCATTCTTTTTCATAACTGAGTAATATTCCACATCTTCTTTCATTATAAATACACACACTACATCTTCTTTATCCATTCATCTATCAGAGGACACTTGGGCAGCTTCCACATCTTGGCTACTGTAAATAATTCTGCACTAAACATAGAGGTACATATATCTTTTTCAATTCTTATTTTCATTTTCTTTGGGTGAATGCTCAGTAATGAAATTACTGGTGCATATGATAATTCTATTTTTCGTTTTTTGAGGAACTTCCATACTGTTTTCCACATTGGTTACCCTGATTTGCATTCCAGTTGCAAAGTAAATCTTTTAATTTTGATGATTTTAAAATTGGAAAATCCACATTAAAGAACATGTAAAGACACACAGATTGAGGCATATCTGTAAAATAGTTCAGAATGGGTTTTTGTAATGAACAAAGAATGAGATAATGTGGGAGTGGGAGGAAGAATTTGAATATTTTATAAACTGTAAATTTGATCTCTGTGCTCTGAAATTTTCTGGGAACTGTATAACTCAACTCTCTGATTCTGTATGTGATTTGCTACTTAATAAATTAAATATTTATACTTCTACTTTATATCACTTGTTCTTTCTGATTCCATTACTTCATGAAAGAAAATTTAGAGGAATAAAGTTTATTGAGTTAAAAATCAATATTGTAGCGGTGCCTGGGTGGTGCAGTCCATAAAGCCTCCCACTCTTGATTTTGGCTCAAGGCAAGATCTCAGCATCCTGAGATCAAGCACTGCATGGGGTTCAGTGCTCAGCATGGAGTCTGCTTGGGATTCTCTCCCTTCTTCTGCCCTCTCTCCCACTCTCTCTCTCTCTCTCAAATAAATAAATAAATCATCTTTTAAAAAATTAATAAACAAATACTGTAACACTTCTGAAAAATAACACCAAATAAAATCTATCTTTGTTTAGGACAATATCTACCTTTATTTAGTCATTAATATTTGATTAGACTATGGATGAACATAAAGTGGTATATACAAAACCCAATAAGAATATTTTTAAAACAACTGTCTCATCTTTCCTGCCACAGTAAAATAATTTCTCTGAAATGGTTATCTATGCTTTGGTGAACAAACACACTGTGAAATTTAGTGGTTTAAAATAATCTCCCTGATATGAGGAAGTGGAGATGCAACATGGGGGGTTAAGGGGGTAGGAAAAGAATCAATGAAACAAGATGGGATTGGGAGGGAGACAAACCATAAGTGACTCTTAATCTCACAAAACAAACTGAGGGTTGCTGGGGGGAGGGGGGTTGGGAGAAGGGGGTGGGGTTATGGACATTGGGGAGGGTATGTGCTATGGTGAGTGCTGTGAAGTGTGTAAACCTGGCGATTCACAGACTTGTACCCCTGGGGGATAAAAATATATTATATGTTTATAAAAAATTAAAAAAAATTAAAATTAAAACAAAAACAAAATAATCTACTTATTTGCATGGTATAAGAAGAAAGTACAAACTTACTAGAGTCATGACCCCATAACTTCATGAAGTATCATTTAGAGCTGTCAGAAAAGCTGGAAGTTGAGGGAGAATCTACTAGAAAGGAGAGAGCATATGGATATGATTATCAGAGCACATATACAAATGACTTGAAATCAATAGACGGGGCTTGAACTTCAGTTCTCAAAAAATAAAAATAAAAATAAAATAAAGTGAGGGGAAAATAATAGCTGTAAATCTGAAAAATATAGCTAAAGATTTCCGAAGCTGCTAGTGACTAAGTAAACAGATTTTGGAGTTTGATTCTTCCAGGTAAGACGGGCTTTGTAAATATTTTGTGCTTTCTATTCAGGCTCAGCAAGGGCCATGACTCAGGAGTAAGAACCACATTCATACCCTAAGAGATTTGTCCAATATATAAGATCATAATGGATGTAAACACATTTGAACAAAACCTAAAGCCTAAGCCACACAAAATCAACATAATCATCTATAGTTGAATTGCCTTCTAGGACAAAACTCAAGAACTCTTAAAAGATAACAAATGTCTATAAACGTATCATTCACTTTCCAGTATGCGAAAAAAAAAAAAAAGATAAAATACATATAGAAGGAAAAAGGAAAATATGACCTAGAGTCAAAAGAAGAATAAATCAATAGAAACAGACTATAGAAATTAAGATTTTGCAATGAGTGTTATAAATAAACTAGGATTAATATGTTAATGAAACTTGCAAAAATTATGGGAATCTTAGATAATGATTTGGACTACTGAAAGAGATATGGAAACTTAAAAAGAAATGGAAAATATGGGGAAAGAAATCTCAGTTAAGGAAAAGATTACTGTATCAGAGAAAATCTATAAAGATATAGGTGTTTTTAAAAACGTGATTAATAATTTGAACCTCAAGAACAACAATGGAAAAATGTACACCATAACTGTGGATTATACCTTGTTTCAAATACACAAGTAATATTATAAAAGTTAGCTAAATTCTGGACATAAAATAGACTTTAATAAAAAAAAAACAAGCCAAACTAAAATGATAAAATATATTATTTTTTTTTTTACTGCAGTGTAACCATTAAAGACATCAGATATGGCATATAAATAGTCCATGATTAAAGAACATGGATGCAAAAATTCTCAATAAAATCTAACAAATCGAATTCAATGGTACATTAAAACAATTATTCACCAAATGAACTGCAATTTATTCCTGGGCTTCAGGGGTGGTTCAATATTTGCAAATCAATCAGTGTGATACACTATATTAATAAAAGAAAGGGTAAGAACCATATGATCCTATCAATAGATACAGAAAAAACATTTGACAAAATACAGTATCCTTTACTGATGAAAGCCTGCAACAAAGTAAGGATTAAAGGGAACATACCTCAATATCATAAAGGCCATATATGAAAGACCTACAGCTAATATCATCCTCAATACGGAAAATGACAGCCTTTCTTCCAGGGTGAGGAGCAAGACAGGGACATGTGTTCTCACCATTCTATTTAACATAGTACTGGAAGTCCTAGACTTAGCAATCAGACAACAAAAAGAAATAAAAGTCCTCCAAATTGTCAAGGAAGAGAACGTTTTAAAAATCAGAGGGATTTTTCTGCTGAATGATAGAACTGGTCGGTCATAATTGAAGCATTTTAAGTAAAAAAATTAATCCAAACTGCAAATATTAAAAAAAAGAAATATTTTTAAATGAATAGACTAATATCATCTTACTAATACAATTCAGTAGTGCCCTGGATATTCCCCTTGTTTTATTTATCTGTTGCTGCATTAACAATGTGACCACACAAATAGTGGCTTAAAAGAATGCACATTTACTATGTCACAGTACCTGTAGATCTGGATTCTGGACTCAGTCTGGCTGGGTCCTCTGTTCCAGAATCCACAGTCTGCAATCACGGTATTGGTTGAGGCTGCAGGCTCAGCTCAGCTTGGGAAAGATCTGGGTCCAAATCCACGTGGTTACTGGTAAGATGCAGTTTCACAGAGCTATTGAATTGAGAGTCTCAGCCTCTCTCTACATTTTAGCTACAGGTCACCCTCAGTTCCTACCTGATTGTTGACGAGTCTGCTGCCCTCATTTCTCTGCCACTGTGGGCTTTCCCAACACGCCCTCTTGTTTTATTTAAACCAATACAGGAGAAAATCTCCTGACAAGACTGACTTTACAATATTTTGCGGCATAATTGTCCTGCCTACACTCAAGGAGAGAATACTCGAGGGTATGAGTTCTAGGAAGCAGGACTATTTGGGATCCATCTTGGAATCCATCCACCATACTCTCCTTTTGTCTCTGTAGACCCACTCTCCGTTTTCCTTCACCCAATTAAGTGTCCTGGGAGGCTACCTGTTATAGAAGGATAGCAACGGGCGGCACCAGAGTAGGCAATTATTCGTGTGGAAGAACATGATACGGGAGCATATATTCCCTTCTTTCCTTGCTATGCTTTGGCAGGGGATGTTTTATGTCACTGAAACTCAGAGCTTAGGTTTGTTGCTGTCCCATATACATATAGCATCAGCTTCCTTCCAAATTCTGATAATCTTGTCATCCCTTTCACTCTCCCTTCCGAACAAAGAGTGTTCATGGGTCCTAACTGTTGTTAGTTTGTAGTGATTCAGTATCTCTTGTAGGGTTCCCTAAGCTGTGCCCATTCTGTTGCAAATAACCCTTTCTTTAAACTCTTCAATTACTTGGTGAACATGCCATCTGTTTTCTGAGAGACTCTGACTCATACAACCACATGCACAGATAACAGGCAAAACTCATATCACATCAGTGGTTGCAGAAAAAGACCTTTTATTCAACATCCAAAATTAGTAACAACTACATACACAAAAAAATACTTTTAAAAGTGGGAATATATCATAACACCAATAAGAACCAACAAAGATACCCATAAAATAAAAAGTGGACATTTGTGGTGTACCCAATGAAAAGGATATCCTCAAAAACATTAGAGAGAATATCATGTCAAGTGATGAACCACTGAAATATTTTTCTTAAAGATCTAGAAATGATTCAAGGATATTTTTTATCTTGATATTCAATATTGAATAAAGTCAAGTAAGACAAGAAACACAAATCCGTATCCATATACATGCAGATAGACTGAGGGAAATGTCATTATGAACAGATACAACAGACTGTGTATTAAAAATACAAAATTATCTACCAAAAATTATTAGCACTTGTAAGAGAATTTAGCAAGGTTGATAAATTAAAAAGCAAATAGAAAATCATAAAATCATAATATGCAGTTCTATACTTCAACTAAAAAGTATGAAAATGTGGGTGCCTGGGTGGCTCAGTTGGTTAGGCAACTGCCTTTGACTCAGGTCATGATCCTGGAGTCCTGGAATCGAGTCCCACATTAGGCTCCCTGCTCAGCAGGGAGTCTGCTTCTCCCGCTGACCTCTCTCTTCTCATGTTCTCTCTCTCAGTCTCTCAAATAAATAAATAAATAAAAATCTTTAAAAAAAAAAGGTATGAGAATGTAAAATTTATCATTATTAAAAGATCTGTAGATTCAAAGCACTTATAATAAAAATCCAAATTCTGTGTGTGTGCAATAGGCAGAGAGAGAGGTAGAGAAAAAATAGATATGACATGGAAAGCTAACGGCAGTGGAAAAAAACAGAGGATCAGGCATAGCCAGGGTAATTTTGAAGAATGCCAAGCTATGAGCTATTCTGCTCTACATGAATTTGTAGTATAAATTTGTAGTAATTAAGCCAGTGCGGTCACAGTAAATAGATGGACAAAAGACTAAATATCTCAGAAACAGACACACCGATACAGGGCTCCTTGTCTTAGGACAAAAGAATGCAAAGAAATACAGAAAGATACTATTTTCAACAAAAGATTCTGAGTCAACTGGATATCATATAAGAGAAAAATGAATCTTGGCTTTAATCACATGATACATGAAGGATGTTCAGTATAACGAACAAAAATATTTTAATATAAAAGGCAAAATACTAAAGCTTCTGGAAGATAAAATAGAATCTGTTTTGCCTTTGGAGTAGGCAGATTCCAGCACAAAATATTGGCCAAAAAAAAAGACTACATTATATTTAAAGTTAAAATTTAAAGTTTATGAAAAGTTCATCAAAAGACATCATTAATCAAGAGACAATTTCAAGTCTTAGAATGAGAAGTTATTTGCTACACACATTAAGCAACAAAAAGTTTATATCTAAAATACAGTTAATATTGTACAAACCATTAAGTCAAAGAAAGACAACACAAAAGAAAAGTGGTTTAGGAAAGTAGACACTTTAAAATATAGATCATTCAAAATGATTAGTACATCCATCCAAAAGCAGTTCCTCTCATTAATAAAAAAAAGGAAATGTATGCGGAAAAGCAGGAGAGGACACAAATGCACACGCACTAGAATGGCTGAAATAATAATGAAAAACGACACCCAGTGCCGATGTGAATTTTGCACAGGAATCACATACTCTGCAGATCAGAGGGCAAACAGGGACAATCATTTGGGAAAAAAAAAAAATCATTGGCAATATCTACCAAGCCAGATATGTGTTGTATCCCATGTCCCAGGACTCCTATGTATAAACTCCTCAAAAATAAATATATTTGTTCAACAAAAGTAATATACAAGAATGTTCAAGCATCACTAATTGTAACTGCCAAACTGGAAACAACCCAGTTGTTCATACTCAGTAGAAGGGCTATATTGTAGAATGTTTATTCAATAAATCATTATTGCAATCCCACTTTATGGTTGCAAAGTATAAAAATGTGCCCATGGAAACATGTGTCTACAATTTCAGAGCATCATTTTAACCATAGAACCGCCAAGAACAAACCAAGATAGCCATAAAATATAAAGTGGATACTTGCGGTGTACCCATATGATGAAATGTAATGTAGCCACCATATCAAACGGATAATAACTACAGAAGACTTGGATGAATTGTAAAAACTAATGCTGAGTAAAAAATTGAATGCAGTATGATTCCCCCAATATAATTCTGCTAAGATGAAACCTCATTATAAAGGAAAATAAGGAAATAGTTGTTTCTATAGAAGTTGAACAGCTCCCGTGAAAAGTATTTTGAAATATAACCCAAAATTTTCCCCCACGATTGCACACAAGAAAGCACAAACTTTGACTAACCCATATGTAATAGCATCTGTATTGATGACAATACTACTAAAGGCAGTGGTAAAGTTTCTAGAAGGCAGACTTCTAGGTATAAGAACAGTGTGGCATAGAAGAAATAATAACAGACATTCAGAAATGCTTTATAGGTTATACATTTATTTTTAAAAGTTAGTAGTAGAACTAGAGGGATTAAATTATAACACTTTTGTCTTAAATCTTGGGCTTCCACACTCTTGACTTGAAATATGAAGTCCATTGACTAACAGCTAAGTGGGACAAGACCCTCCATTCCTTAGGGATTCTCTTTTCCTACTCTAAAATGGGGATATTCTACTAGATGATCACAGACATAAATTTTAGTTTTAAATTTCCATTTCTGTATCTATATATTTTATATCTATATATTTTTCATATTTCATATATCTATGTATTTTTCATATTTTGAAATTCATATGTTGTATTTGCCCAGTAATAAGCCAGGATGAAATTTATAATTGTCACCAGTGACTTCAGAAAAACAGTGATTTTATATATTTTTTTAATTTTTTAAATTTATTTTCAGCATAACAGTATTCATTGTTCTTGCACCACAGTGATTTTATATTTTTGTCAAACAATTAATTACAGTGATTCACCAAAAAGGCTTTTCTTTTTCTTTTCTGAGGATTTTTTAAGGGAAGATTATTCTTAAAGATGATTTCTGAAATCTGAGATGATACCAGAAAGGAATAGAAATCACATGTATTTAGTGATTTTTGAACCTCATTCAGCACCTGGAACTCTTACGCAGTGCCTTCCAATAAGACTGATTGGAACCATGGCTCCTCATTTAAAAAGGTCATTCTCAATCACATGTGGTTTCATGCAAATCTCTGCTTCACTCTTAGTTTTGTGTCTCCAGGAACAAATGACTGCATCCTCTTCTTTGCTAATTAGAGAGAGAGAACTAGCTCGTGCTTTATTTTAGAAAATGTCATTTTGTGCCAGTTGATTCTTGAAACTTGTGCCACAAATATCTAAAATTTAATTAGAACATTCATCCTTCAGATTATATCACTCTGACTTGCCCCTTGTTCATTTCATTTTCTGTGTATTTTGACCTGGAAAGGAAAAATAATACAGTTATGTAATGTTCCCCTTCAGAAGTATGGAATAAGAGACATGGCGGCGGGCATAACTGGCTGAACAAGTGCTTGCCTTTAAAGGGTAGACAGCCAGCATGCAAAAAGTGAAGTGTCTTCTCTCAAGATACTGAATTTCTTTCCACTTAGCCGCATATGACTGCATATGCAGTTACAATTCACTAAAACATGGAGATCTTAGGAAAACTGTTCTCTCCATGTTCTTCTCTCTCAGTGACTTGAATGTAATTGTTAGAGGAGAAAATGACAACATAAAAACATCTTGGAGTGGGCGCCTGGGTGGCTCAGTGGGTTAAGCCTCTGCCTTTGGCTCAGGTCATGATCTCAAGGTCTTGGAATTAAGTCCCGCATCCCGCTCTCTGCTCGGCAAGGAGCCTGCTTCCTCCTCTCTCTCTCTCTCTCTCTCTCTCTTTCTCTCTGCCTGCTTGTGATCTCTCTCTGTCAAATAAATAAATAAAATCTTCAAAAAAAATCTTGGAGTGATTTAAAAAGACCTTAATTTTTGATATCATAGGAGCAGCCTGTTTTATACACACAACTCCCTGATATCCGTTTAATGGATGTTTCTAGTCTCTCTAGTCTTGGGAAGTTTGATGTCAATTGAAGCCACAGAGCTATGGGGAAAAAAAACACTGCCATCATTAAACTCAACCTAATGTAAATAGTCATGGGACATAATTTGTGCCAAGATTACCTACCAGCCCCCACAACTGCAGTAATCCGTTACTCTTACCTTCATGGCTGCATGAAGGATGTAGCAGAGACAACCAGAAGAAAATGGGCAAAAGAGAGTGAGTCCCAAGGTTATTGAGTCTGACTTTTACAAAGCAGTCATAAAGGCAAAACATTGGCATGATTTGTTATCAGGGCCAGAAGCTATTGAAAATGTTTAGAAGGATTATACTTGTGAAATGACAATGAGAAACTTTGTTCTAAGTAGATACAAAAAGCTGCCCCGTCTCATTGTCTTGGGGGGATTGTGTGTCAGATTAAATGGAAGATCTTGAACTAGTCTGGGGTTTTGATTTATGAGACTATTGTGTACTGGAATAATTGGGAGAATTTCAAAGAATATATGGAGGCTTTGGGTAAAACAAATAAAGGAATTCTTCCTTCCTAAGTTTAAGAACATTACAGGGAACATTCATCACTGCGGGTTTCTGCAGATTAATTCCCAAGTCTTAGACCTGCTGCTGTTGGAGACTTGTGGCCAGGTGAAATTGGGAATACCTTTCCCTTTAGAGTGAAACTCTGAGAATTCCAAGAAATTTTTTGTTTTAATAAGGTTGAGAAATACAAATATATAAGGATATATTTGTTAACGTCATCTCTTACTTTAATAAAACAAAACAGCATTAGTCCTAAAAGCAAAGAAAGCACTAACTGAGGGTCAGCACAATTCTCTAGGTATGTAACACTTGCAGCTCTTTTCTGGAAAGATTTTAATAAAATTAAATATTAGTTTCTGGAATTGCAGAATGATGCAAATTTTCATATCTTTGTTTTCAGTCTTCTGAACTCTATATTGTGCAATTGGAATATAAATGTAACAATGAAATATTCACTCTGGTGTTACATTTTTGTAAAGGCATTATGTCTATACTCTGACTATAAATAGGTATGTAAGACCAAATTTAATGAACTACCTGAACATTCCCGTTTGTTGTAATTTCTTAAAATGAATTCATAAATGATGGGACCAGTACTGTTAATGACCTTATTCAAAGAATCTGTGGCAAGTCATTCCACCAAATCCCTTCTGTTATATTCAATCTAACATTTGCATTTAAATACAATATTTTGCATTTATTGTCTTCTCTTTGCTTTGAGAAATGGAAAAAAAAAGCCATATTGAGGTCTTGGAAAATATAAGCATAAAAACTAAACAAAAGTACCATTTTTATTTTCATAGAATATTCAAAAGCTTTAAACAAAACTAAATCTATTTTTTCAAAAAGAATGAAAATTTGTTTTGATTAGTTTTCTTTATTGTTATGGAATGGTAATTCCAAAGATACATTTTATTACCAATTCAAAGAAAAATGGACACTACTAAATACAGGAAAATATTTTTTGATCTATGCCTTAGGCTTCCCAAGAATTATACCACATTTACAAGGATTTTTTCATCGTGGTAAATACAACAATATTTGCTAAGTTTATACTGGAAGCTTCAAGTCCTTACCTATACTCACGATACTGTTCTTAAAAGCAGAAAACTTCCTTTCCCTTTTCAAAAATCAGCCAATTGACCTTAATCTAGCACTAAATGGCGAAGTATAATTATTTTGATGATTGCTTTGTTGAGAAGCCTAGAAATAACTCTGGGGGTGAAGATGGTTAATGAGTACAGCACATTAACCCATATTTATGTTTCTTTTAAGAAATGAAATTGTGATTTCAATTTAGATTATAATCACCACGACTGCACATCACTGATTTATCATCAACATGATCTACATGGATGGCCTGAACGGTATTACAATAACAGCATTTACACACTAAGACCCAGCAGTCTAAAGCGAAGCCTAACCTTCTCATATCTCAGAACTGTGGTACAGTTTTAAGAGATGAGGGTGGGTGCTTAAGATCATTGTCAAACTGTAACTCTGTAATTTAATTTGTTTACATTGGTGGTTCCCAAAGTTGGTCCCATTATTTTTCAGTGATCAAAATTTCCTCCAGGTATGTTTTTGGTGAGAGTCCAGTAGTTCTTACTACAGTAAATAAATAAATAAATAAATAAATAAATAAATAAATAAATAATAAAAAGGAAGGGAGGGAGGGAGGAAGCGAGGCAGCATCAAAGGTTTGTGCCCTATAATAGCTGAATGTTTGTGTCTCTCCCAAAGTCACATGATAAATCTTAACCCTTAATGTGATATGGGGGTCTCTGGTCATTAGGTTTAGATTAGGTGTATGAGGATGATGGGATTCGTGCCCTTATATATTAGTGCCCTTATAGTGGAGGATGATGGGAAGAGAGACAGACAAAGGAAAGGCCCTGAAAGTACACTGTGAGAAGGTCGTCATCTGTAAACAAGGATGAAGGCCTCCATCAAGAACTCAATCTTCCTTGGGGCGCCTGGGTGGCTCAGTGGGTTAAAGCCTCTGCCTTTGGCTCGGGTCATGATCCCGGGGTCCTGGGATTGAGCCCCACATTGGGTTCTCTGCTCGGCAGGGAGTCTGCTTCCTCTCTCTCTCTGCCTGCCTCTCTGCCTACTTGTAATCTCTGTCTGTCAAATAAATAAATAAAATTTAAAAAAAAAAAAAAGAAAGAAAAGAAAAAAGAACTCAATCTTCCAATACCTTGGCCTTGTGTGTTCCTGTCTTCAGAAGAGAACTATGAACTGTTGTGTAAGCCACCAGTTTAGGGCATTTTGTTATAACAGCCCAGGCTGATTAAGACATGCCCTATTGGTATTCCTGCTGCTATTATTAGCCTAGAAAAATAAATTCCTTCCTATGTTATTTGATGCTACATTAGTCAGGGTTCTCTGGAGAAACCAAACCAATAGGATACTGAGAGAGACATATATAACAGGAGATTTAAGAATGGGCTCACACCATTATGGAGGCCAAGAAGTCCCTCTGCAAATTGGAGAACCAGGAAAGCCAATGGAATAATCCCATCTGAATCTAAATTCCTGAGAATCTAGGCGCCAAGAGTCCTGGTCTGAGTCTGAAAACTCAAGAAACAGAAGAGCTTATGTCTGAAGGTAGGAGAAGATAAATGTCTCAGCTCAAGCAGAGAGAGGATTTCACCCTTCCTTCACCCTATTCAAACCCTCAAGGGATTGGATGATGCCCACCAGCTTTGGTGAGAGTAATCTTTACCTGTCTACTGACTCAAAAGCTAATCTCTTCCTCAGACACCCTCATGGACCCATCCAGAAATGTTTTACCCACTAGTATAGCTCAAAGTGACACATAAAACCACCTATCATAGGAACCGATTGTGGATTTGAGTTAGTTCAGATCAGGTTCTGAGAACCTAAATTAAGACGAATTAGAACAGTGTATTAAAGGTAAATAAAGGATTATGTGTTTGTGTGTTTGTGTGCGCATGCGTGTGTGCGCACGTGTGTGTGTACTTCACTGACATGAGAAGTCTCTGAGGTTTTTGGATATTTTAATCTAAATATAATCATTTGAGGTTGATCCTCATGATACCATGCTGAAGCTGAAATTTTAAGCAACAGCAGAGAAGAATAAAATAAAGTGTGTCTAATTCATCTCACTGTAATGTGGATATATATGTCATAGAACTTGCTTCTTAAGATACAGCTATGAATGCCAGAAGAGAGAGGTTTGCCCAGCGAAGAATGAGGAGTGCCTCTCTGGCGTAAAGAGGTCAAATGGACCTGCACCTTTTCCACTTGAGGTCATCCCACTCTGAGCCTCGGGAGAAAGCCTTTCTCTAGTCACAGTTCCACTAATCTACTGCAGACTAATGTAGGTGCGTGGCAAGCTGGTCTTCCACTGCAGAGTAATGATGCAGACATGATGGGCCTTGGGGCATTCTTGAGTACAGTGTTGAGTTGGAATAAGAATCCATCATTCCCATAAACATGGAGACCTGCCCTTTTGCTTCATGAGTGGTTCACTTTGTTTCATGTGTCTTAGTCTATATGACGTTCAGGGGGAGATTAAAAACATTGGATAAACTATAGTTTTCACTAGAGTAGAAATGAGGCAAGTCATACAGATACTGATTTTTTTTGTTTCAACTATCAATTTATTTTTTTCAAAGATTTTATTTATTTGACAGAGAGAGATCACAAGTAGGCAGAGAGGCAGGCACAGAGAGAGGGGGGAGGCAGGCTCCCCGCAGAGCAGAGAGCCCGATATGCGGCCCGATCCCAGGATCCTGAGACCATGACATGAGCTGAAGGCAGAGGCCTAACCCACTGAGCCACCCAGGTGCCCCTCAACTGTCAATATATTTTTGAAAAAATATTCAAGAGACTGTATAATCTGAATAATTAGTTCAATAGCTTCTTACAACCAGTTCCTCTTCTGTACAAATTAAACATGTCATAAAGGATTCACATCTTGAAAGTGAACAGAATTGAGTTTTTTAATCTAATTTTTCAATAACAGTAAGAAATGCTGAAATTTTTTATGGATCGTCATCTATTTTTTCTGTATTGAATTAAATCTGGAACCATAGCTAAATTATCTTATAGATGTCACTCAGTGTATTGAGGGCAAGGAAAAATTTATATATTCTGTTTCATTTCTTGTTTTTCATTAGAATTCAAAAAATATTCAAAATAACTCAGTATTTCAGGACATTGGTTAATTTGGAATATATTATATATGAGTATGTTTCAAGAATGCCATGGTTTTCCCAGATAATAATAAATTTATTAAAAGTTAACTTTAAAAGACAAACTTTAACTTTAAAATCAAATGTTTGTATATTTTTAGTGAACATTAAATTATGCAGTGACTTCAATTTTCTATTTTGGTTTCCACATATACATAACATACAAACTGAATTTCTTCTAAGCCATAATTGTCTACGTGGAGTGTATATTCTGGCATGGCTATGCAAAGTCTGTATCTTTATCTAGGAAATAGGCTGGAAATTGCAGTATTTCAATAATCAAATACTGAAAGAAGTATTACATACAAATGATTCCCTCAGATTATGTGAATAAGTTATATCACACTTAATCTATAAAAATAATACTTTAATAATAGTTAAAAAAGATAAATTGTTGAAGATAGAGAAATGGTTAAGAGTTGGTATAGGCTAAATACTTAATTTATGCTGGCCTGTATCTGTTTAAAATATGGTATATTCTTTGTTTGGAAGTTGAATGATGCATCGACATTGCAGTCTAAGGCACTATTTCAAACACCAAATGACGGGGTTATGTTTGCTTTATATAACTTAATAATCTCCCTGATTGTGAGATCCCTAAAAGCAGGAACAGGTTCCCATGCCTAGAAAGAAAAGACAGTTTAACCAATACCTATTGATAGGCATGTTTAGAATAGAACCCCAAGATGAAGTCAGCTCAGGCTGATCCTAGGCAAAATTATGTGGGACACATAAATTGTCTTTTATGCTCTTGTCACCTCTATTTTGTCTTTTATCATGGTAAGATACAAGTAGCATAAAATACACCATTTTATACACCTTTAAGTGTAAAATTCACTGGCATTAATTTCAATCACAATGTTGTGTCACCATCATCCCTATTTCTAACATTTTTAGCACTGCAATTAGAAACTTTGTACCCGCTAGGCAATAAAGCCCCATTTCCCCTTCTCAGAACCCCTGGTAACCTCTAATTTCTATCTCTATTAATCTGCCTATTCTGTATATTTCATATAAGTAGAGTAATGTGTATATTTAAATTTTATATTTCCCTTCCATTTTCTTTAGTCACTTAGATCCACATGGTTATAGTTGGTTAAGATCTCATGTATGGTGCCTATCCCACGACATCACCCAGCACTCCAGAAGGAGTAAGAATTTTACCAGCTTATTTGTTATAAGAAAGAATCTGTCTTCTCCCAAGTTTTCACTCTTTCAGACTAGTGTCCACCAAAGACAGTTAAATACATTGCTCCTTCCAAAGGTTTCTTAATTTGTCCAGAAAAATTTGTAAAGATTTTTCTAGATATGTTTTTTCTAGATATTTTTCCTAGATACATTTTTCTAGGTATGCCTCAATTCAATAAATAAATACATATACATGCAGTGAAAACTTCAACACCATAATCAACTGTGAAAAACATGATTATTGCCAGAGACTTTGTCATTCCAAAGAGCACACTGCTTTGAACCAGTTGTTCTTTCATGTATAAGCGTGTTTTAGTTTTCTGGAAATGTTTATCAGCATGAACAATATAGATCTAATCTGCTGTTCAATGGCTTCATTCCCTTTGAGTCTCTGCCCATCTTGGATATAAGCATTGTCCTTCCTGGGAGTGTATGTGTCAGCATGAACAAAAGCGATCTTATTAGTTACACTGTAGCCCACTTCAGTGGATACTGTCCTATTCTCTTTGGAGCTCCTTACTTAATACCCTACCAACTAGAACCTAAAGTAAATGGTCTATATCTCATCCTTTTTATGTAGTGACCAATGATGTATAAATGGTTGTTCAATATTAGAATTCAAGTTATAGAATAAGATCTTCTGTTTCAACATGGGAAATAGCTCAGCTCATTCATCTTTTTGACAGCTTTCCAGCAACACGTTTCCTTGACAATCATTATTCATGGATTTTATTTGCACAGAGTCCCAAATTTCTCCCTGCCATTTTAATTAGTGGTTTCTGTTCACGCTATGAGAATTCAGAATGCAGGTATTGGAATCATGTAGTTAATTAATAATAGCTATGACTTGGAGAAAACAAAATATTTTGAAACACAAGCCTAGAAGATAAATATGTATGGGTAAACAGTGGGACTAATGTGGCACTGTTTCATAGCTTCTACAAAGCAGCAAACTCCCATGAAAATTATTTCAATATGCTTAAAGTTTCAAGATCCTAGATACTTTTATTACATTACCTGAAGACTTAGAATAAAGCCTCGCCTCACGAGTCCTAAATCTTTAAGTATTACTGATGCACCTGCCATTTGATATTATTTTTATTTTTTATTTTTTTAAGATTTTATTTATTCATTTAATTGACTGAGAGAGAGAGAAAGCATGAGTGAGAGGGAAAGCAGGGGGAGTGGGAGAGCAAGAAGCAGGCTTCAGCGGAGCAGGGAGCCTGATGCGGGGCTCAATCCCAGGACTCCGGAATCATGACCTGAGCTGAAGGCAGATGCTTAAGACTGAGCCACCCAGGCACCTGGATATTATTTTTAAATTGCGTGATTCATCCAAAATGCAACATAAAGAAAAGGAAATGCCATCTTAACAATTTTGTACTTTTTTCCCCCTGATTTTCCTTCAGCTATCTGTAGATTATTTAATCATTTTCTGAGGGTTAAAAAGTGTTTTCTCAGGATATATTACTTTTCAGATATAACAGAAAATACCCAGATACTGTAACTACAAACTTAATTATGTATAACATATGGCATTAATATTATTAATATAATATTATATACGCTTAAGTTAGTGAAGTTCCTCAGTTCCCTAAGGGAATTTTACTAATATTGGCTTTGTAAGACAAAATATCAAATATGAGTTCAAATTTATCAATTAGGCTTAATTCTGCCATATATTTTGTTTGATTTATTTGTTTTTGTATAAAAAACTATCGTAGTCTAGTTGAGATACAATATCAAATATCTAATATTATAATCACTACCTAAACCAACATTCTTCTCAGAACACTGGAGTCAATCTTCATTGCAATTTAGATTTCTATATCAAGCAATAAGTAAGCAATTCATAACAGTATTTTGTTACAAGTTTAAAAATAATCCCTACAAACATACCCAAAGAGGGGGGAAATGAAAGAGAAGAGAGGTTTATAAGAGAAAGTGGTAGAGCAATTTGTTAAAGAATTGTGTCTTGGGGCACTTGGGTGGCTCAGTGGGTTAAGCCTCTGCCTTCAGCTCAGGTCATAATCCCAGGTTCCTGGGATGGAGCCCAGCGGGCTCTCTGCTCAGCAAGGAGCTTGCTTCCTCCTCTCTCTCTCTGCCTGCTTCTCTGCCTACTTGTGATCTGTCTGTCAAATAAATAAATAAAATCTTTGGAAAAAAAAAAAGAATTGTGTCTTGTCTCAAGATAATAAGACAAAAAAATGTAAAATTATTTAGGCCATTAATGAAATTATCTTTTTAAAACTTCACTATAAGAAAAGCATTAATTTTTTCAGTATCATTCATTTTCATGGCTGTCATCACTAATACATTAATTAAATGACAATTGTCACCATACAATGTCTACATCTGTTTGCTTTTCAATTTAAAAAATCCCAAGAATTTGTGATTTTTAAGAGGTCAATTAATTCAAATGATACTTTATTCCAACAAAGAAATAACAATATTCATTTAAAAGTCTCAGGATAGAGGCAGTATAGGCTATAGCTCTCAAACTTCAGAATATATTGGAATAACAACTTAAAAAAATCTCTCTGCTATTTCCAAAGGATCACCCTAAGAAATCACCCCCTTTTGAGGGCAGGAGGTAGAGGCAAACAAAAAATGAAAGACCTAGATAGACATTTCATTTCCATTGTAACAAACTTCCAAGTTTTAGGAAAACAAAATGTCCAACACTTGCAACAATTCATCCTCTGTTTGAAGTAACAGTGCACAATGAAAATGAATTATGCACAGAAGAAAACATCCTAAAAGAAAATATTGGGTTTCTTGTCCAAGAAGAATTTATTTTTATTAAAAATATGTAAAATAGTAGATACTGAATTAAAATTACTTTAGAATTTGAGTAGCAAAACTATAATGGATGAGCTTCATAAAAGTAAATTGTTTTATAGTACATCCTACAGTTCTGTGTACTTAAGATTTTACAAATAAGATTCTAACACTTGGAGGTAATAGTCATGAAAAGAATAAAAACTCTAATCTATTTATATTAGTGTTCCCTTGAATTATGAAACTGAGAGCACTGTGTGTGTGTGTTTAAATCATAGTGAAACATACTTTGAAGTCTGTGTAAGAATCAAGCTCTGAAGGTTTAAATCTTGACTCTGATTCTCAGTAGCTGTATGGCTTTGGGGGAAAGCTTAAATTCTTTGAGCCTCACATTATCCATCTTTTGTTAACAATAATAAGAAAATTCATAAGCATTTTCTGAGAACTAAATGAATTAGTAGATATAAAGCACTTAGAAAGGTTTCTAATATTCAGTAAATAACAGGTATTATTGTTGTATGTATTATCGTAATATAACAGGGCCTTAGACTAACATAATAATCATGGAAGGCCACCCGGAGGAAGTGATTTTTGGAACTGAACTTTACTTACCCAACAAAGGGTGTGTGTTTTATTCACCTTTGCATTATTTATGTAAAATTTCATGCTCAAAAAATATTTGCTGGATTGAAATTCCTGTATGATTCCATCGATCTGCTGACTTTCCCCTAAATAATACAGAAAGGCTATATTCTTAAAGGAAGGATAAAAGAACAAGAAGCCTTTAAAACTTTTATTTGGCCTGTAGGAGACCTTGGCAATCATGAAGCTGAGGCTCTTCATTAAAGAGATGAGAAAACTTGACCTGGAGAAGTCAAATTGCACATCAAAATATATGGCTAGTGAATGCCTACCAAGAAATCATAACCCAAGTTCCTGGATTCTCTCATCAATGCTGTTTACACTAACACTCAGGATCATGAGAACTTTTAGTTTTAATCAGGTGGGCAAGGGTATTGCTTTATCACACTTACAATAATAGTGTTCTTTCCACTGTTGAAAATGCCAAATAAAGGAATAAATCTCCAACCAATTGCCTTGTTCTGCTGTTAGAAAACTGTACTTTCTCAGACATTATGATGTTTTTGAGAAGGAGAATCCATGTAAACCTTACTTGCAAGGAAAATGTCATCCAATTACATTTCATCATTCTAAGTGTTATGTATGCAGGAAACAAAGTAAAAGCCATGAAAATTCTAGAGAATTGTTAACCTCAAGTATTCTTAAGCTGGGAGTCAAGTGAATAGAAATGTGGTATTATTTGTTTCTTCAATAACAGCAATGCATCTTGGCAGAATCCAGTTAGATTAGGCCCTATGTATAAATACATGTGCTTGAAATCTCACATCTTTCTAATGACTAAAGGACATTTTGTTTTAGAGCTGACAGATATTCCGGAAATGATTTACTTCCTTATAGCACAAGTCATCACAACATCTCAGAGACAAAAAAATTCTTTCCTATGACTCATTTTGATGTAAATAAATGTCCTATTTATAAAACCTAGCAAAAATGAATTCGATAGTTTGTAAAATAAATTTACGGTAAAAGCCAATCAAATTAGCATAGACCAGCAAGCGTTGAAACATTCTACATACATGGTGGAATCTATTGCACTGGTGTCATTTTCCTAAAACAAAAACAACATGTCATCCACCCAACTCTTACGTAAGTCTCTCCCAAGATTGCCTGTCTCTCTGGCTCGACTCCTAGAGTTCCTCCTCCAGTTCCTCAGTGTACTGCCAACACTTAGAACAACGCTGGAGAAACCATAAGCATCCATAAACATTTGCTAAATAAATAAATGAATGAACACATGGGTGAAGTGGTCTGTGGAGATTCTGTTAATGACGAATAATTTGCAGGCACTGCACTTATAAACAAGGTCTTTAAATAAAAGTCTGATCTCAACTCAGCAGAAAGCACCCCAACTACTACCTGGAAATGATCTTCCAGATATGTTTGAAAGAAAAAAAGAGATAAGTAATAATATGCATGCTACATTATCACTGTAATTAAAGAAAGAGAAAACTGGAGTATATAGTTATGTTTGACATTTAGTCATAAAACTTCTAGAGTTGGGGTGCCTGGGTGGCTCAGTGGGTTGAAGCCTCTGCCTTCGGCTTAGGTCATGATCTCAGGATCCTGGGATCGAGCCACGGATTGGGCTTTCTGCTCAGCGGGGAGCCTGCTTCCTCCTCTCTCTCTGCCTGCCTCTCTGCCTGCTTGTGATCTCTGTCTGTCAAATAAATAAATAAAATCTTTGGGGGGGAAAATACTTCTAGAGTTAGTTCTAATAACTTTTACAAATTTCAATTAAAAATTATTCTAGTAATTTACAAAGGAAATGAAGGTGCTATCTTTATGTGATAATTGGCTAAATGAAGGAGAGCTGGGGTGTCTATAGAAACACACAATGACAGGGAGTATTATGCTACATGGCATTGAAATTATTCAGATCGGAACTATGTGAAAGAAATGTCTATTCTGGAGGTGGCTCAGTCCGTTAAGTGCAAGACTTCAGCTCAGGTGTTGCTCTCAGGGGCTTCGGATCCAGCCCTGCATTACTCCAAGCTGGGCTCTACACTCACGCAGGGAGTCTGCTTGTCCTTTACCCCTCCACCCCTTCCATGCTCTCTCTTTCTCTTTCTGTCAAATAAATAAATTCTTAAACACACACACACATACACACACACACACACACACACACACACACACACACCCACACACACACATTAAAAAAAGAGAAATGTCTATTCCAGAAAAATTTTTAAAAATTAAGTCCTTTATTAGGATACATTGAGTTTGATTAAATTTGGGTATGTTTCTAAGAGGAACAACTTTATAGATAAACTTAAGCTACTTCCTATTTGTATGGTGACTCTCGCACACTAGAATGAACCCCCAAGGCTTTCTTGCATGGTTCCCAGACACCAACCGTCAATAGGTTTACCATTTTATTCTGATAAATATACTTTTCCTCTACTAAATTTCCCTATTAATTTCTTTCTTGTGGATATCTACCAATAAGTAACTAGCATGCATTGTATCTCTGCCAGCTGTGGACATGTCATTGCTATGACATGTCTAATGTCATGACGTTGTGACATTGTTAATATCATTGATTTTAGTTTTGACACTAGTACTCTGAAATTTGACTGGCAGAGTTTGGCAGAGTTAGGCCACAAAGTGGAGCAGAAAATAAGATGGGAGAGTTTACATTTTAGATAACAGAATAAACATTGTTTTAAAAATTTCACTGAAATTCTTTATGAAGATAAATCATACTTTTTTTTTAATTTTTTATTTTTTATAAACATATATTTTTATCCCCAGGGGTACAGGTCTGTGAATCACCAGGTTTACACACTTCACAGCACTCACCAAAGCACATACCCTCCCCAATGTCCATAATCCCACCCCCTTCTCCCAAACCCCCTCCCCCCAGCAACCCTCAGTTTGTTTTGTGAGATTAAGAGTCACTTATGGTTTGTCTCCCTCCCAATCCCATCTTGTTTCATTTATTCTTCTCCTACCCACTTAAGCCCCCATGTTGCATCACCACTTCCTCATATCAGGGAGATCATATGATAGTTGTCTTTCTCTGCTTGACTTATTTCGCTAAGCATGATATGCTCTAGTTCCATCCATGTTGTCGCAAATGGCAAGATTTCATTTCTTTTGATGGCTGCATAGTATTCCATTGTGTATATATACCACATCTTCTTGATCCATTCATCTGTTGATGGACATCTAGGTTCTTTCCATAGTTTGGCTATTGTGGACATTGCTGCTATAAACATTCGGGTGCACGTGCCCCTTTGGATCACTACGTTTGTATCTTTGTAAATACCCAGTAGTACAATTGCTGGGTCATAGGGCAGTTCTATTTTCAACATTTTGAGGAACCTCCATGCTGTTTTCCAGAGTGGCTGCACCAGCTTGCATTCCCACCAACAGTGTAGGAGGGTTCCCCTTTCTCCGCATCCTCGCCAGCATCTGTCATTTCCTGACTTGTTTATTTTAGCCATTCTGACTGGTGTGAGGTGATATCTCATTGTGGTTTTGATTTGTATTTCCCTGATGCCGAGTGATATGGAGCACTTTTTCATGTGTCTGTTGGCCATCTGGATGTCTTCTTTGCAGAAATGTCTGTTCATGTCCTCTGCCCATTTCTTGATTGGATTATTTGTTCTTTGGGTGTTGAGTTTGCTAAGTTCTTTATAGATTCTGGACACTAGTCCTTTATCTGATATGTCGTTTGCAAATATCTTCTCCCATTCTGTCGGTTGTCTTTTGATTTTGTTAACTGTTTCCTTTGCTGTGCAAAAGCTTTTGATCTTGATGAAATCCCAATAGTTCATTTTTGCCCTTGCTTCCCTTGCCTTTGGCGTTGTTCCTAGGAAGATGTTGCTGCGGCTGAGGTCGAAGAGGTTGCTGCCTGTGTTCTCCTCAAGGATTTTGATGGATTCCTTTCGCACATTGAGGTCCTTCATCCATTTTGAGTCTATTTTTGTGTGTGGTGTAAGGAAATGGTCCAATTTCATTTTTCTGCATGTGGCTGTCCAATTTTCCCAGCACCATTTATTGAAGAGGCTGTCTTTTTTTCCATTGGACATTCTTTCCTGCTTTGTCGAAGATTAGTTGACTGTAGAGTTGAGGGTCTATTTCTGGGCTCTCTATTCTGTTCCATTGATCTATGTGTCTGTTTTTGTGCCAGTACCATGCTGTCTTGATGATGACAGCTTTGTAATAGAGCTTGAAGTCTGGAATTGTGATGCCACCAACGTTGGCTTTCTTTTTCAATATCCCTTTGGCTATTCGAGGTCTTTTCTGGTTCCATATAAATTTTAGAATTATTTGTTCCATTTCTTTGAAAAAGATGGATGGTACTTTGATAGGAATTGCATCAAATATGTAGATTGCTTTAGGTAGCATAGACATTTTCACAATATTTATTCTTCCAATCCAGGAGCATGGAACATTTTTCCATTTCTTTGTGTCTTCCTCAATTTCTTTCATGAGTACTTTATAGTTTTCTGAGTATAGATTCTGTGCCTCTTTGGTTAGGTTTATTCCTAGGTATCTTATGGTTTTGGGTGCAATTGTAAATGGGATTGACTCCTTAATTTCTCTTTCTTCTGTCTTGCTGTTGGTGTAGAGAAATGCAACTGATTTCTGTGCGTTCATTTTATATCCTGACACTTTACTGAATTCCTGTATAAGTTCTAGCAGTTTTGGAGTGGAGTCTTTTAGGTTTTCCACATATAGTATCATATCATCTGTGAAGAGTGATAATTTGACTTCTTCTGTGCCGATTTGGATGCCTTTAATTTCCTTTTGTTGTCTGATTGCTGAGGCTAGGACCTCTAGTACTATGTTGAATAGCAGTGGTGATAATGGACATCCCTGCCGTGTTCCTGACCTTAGCGGAAAAGCTTTCAGTTTTTCTCCATTGAGAATGATATTTGCGGTGGGTTTTTCATAGATGGCTTTGATGATATTGAGGTATGTGCCCTCTATCCCTACACTTTGAAGAGTTTTGATCAGGAAGGGATGCTGTACTTTGTCAAATGCTTTTTCGGCATCTATTGAGAGTATCATATGGTTCTTGTTCTTTCTTTTATTGATGTGTTGTATCACATTGACTGATTTGCGGATGTTGAACCAACCTTGCAGCCCTGGAATAAATCCCACTTGGTCGTGGTGAATAATCCTTTTAATGTACTGTTGAATCCTATTGGCTAGTATTTTGTTGAGTATTTTCGCATCTGTGTTCATCAAGGATATTGGTCTATAGCTCTCTTTTTTGATGGGATCCTTGTCTGGTTTTGGGATCAAGGTGATGCTGGCCTCATAAAATGAGTTTGGAAGTTTTCCTTCCATTTCTATTTTTTGGAACAGTTTCAGGAGAATAGGAATTAGTTCTTCTTTAAATGTTTGGTAGAATTCCCCCGGGAAGCCGTCTGGCCCTGGGCTTTTGTTTGTTTGGAGATTTTTAATGACTGTTTCAATCTCCTTACTGGTTATGGGTCTGTTCAGGCTTTCTATTTCTTCCTGGTTCAGTTGTGGTAGTTTATATGTTTCTAGGAATGCATCCATTTCTTCCAGATTGTCAAATTTGTTGGCGTAGAGTTGCTTGTAGTATGTTCTTATAATAGTTTGTATTTCTTTGGTGTTAGTTGTGATCTCTCCTCTTTCATTCATGATTTTATTTACTTGGGTCCTTTCTCTTTTCTTTTTGATAAGTCGGGCCAGGGGGTTATCAATTTTATTAATTCTTTCAAAGAACCAGCTCCTAGTTTCGTTGATTTGTTCTCTTGTGTTTTTTTGGTTTCTATTTCATTGATTTCTGCTCTGATCTTTATGATTTCTCTTCTCCTGCTGGGCTTAGGGTTTCTTTCTTGTTCTTTCTCCAGCTCCTTTAGGTGTAGGGTTAGGTTGTGTACCTGAGACCTTTCTTGTTTCTTGAGAAAGGCTTGTACCGCTATATATTTTCCTCTCAGGACTGCCTTTGTTGTGTCCCATAGATTTTGAACCGTTGTATTTTCATTATCATTTGTTTCCATGATTTTTTTCAATTCTTCTTTAATTTCCCGGTTGACCCATTCATTCTTTAGAAGGATGCTGTTTAGTCTCCATGTATTTGGGTTCTTTCCAAACTTCCTTTTGTGGTTGAGTTCTAGCGTTAGAGCATTGTGGTCTGAAAATATGCAGGGAATGATCCCAATCTTTTGATACCGGTTGAGTCCTGATTTAGGACCGAGGATGTGATCTATTCTGGAGAATGTTCCATATGCACTAAAGAAGAATGTGTATTCTGTTGCTTTGGGATGAAATGTTCTGAATATATCTGTGATGTCCATCTGGTCCAGTGTGTCGTTTAAGGCCTTTATTTCCTTGCTGATCTTTTGCTTGGATGATCTGTCCATTTCAGTGAGGGGAGTGTTAAAGTCCCCTACTATTATTGTATTATTGTTGATGTGTTTCTTTGATTTTGTTATTAATTGGTTTATATAGCTGGCTGCTCCCACGTTGGGGGCATAGATATTTAAAATTGTTAGATTTTCTTGTTGGACAGACCCTTTGAGTATGATATAGTGTCCTTCCTCATCTCTTATTATAGACTTTGGCTTAAAATCTAATTGATCTGATATAAGGATTGCCACTCCTGCTTTCTTCTGATGTCCATTAGCATGGTAAATTCTTTTCCACCCCCTCACTTTAAATCTGGAGGTGTCTTCGGGCTTAAAATGAGTTTCTTGGAGGCAACATATAGATGGGCTTTCTTTTTTTATCCATTCTGATACCCTGTGTCTTTTGACAGGGGCATTTAGCCCATTAACATTCAGGGTAACTATTGAGAGATATGAATTTAGTGCCATTGTATTGCCTGTAAGGTGACTGTTACTGTATATGGTCTCTGTTCCTTTCTGATCTACCACTTGTAGGCTCTCTCTTTGCTTAGAGGACCCCTTTCAATATTTCCTGTAGAGCTGGTGTGGTGTTTGCAAATTCTTTCAGTTTTTGTTTGTCCTGGAAGCTTTTAATCTCTCCTTCTATTTTCAATGATAGCCTAGCTGGATATAGTATTCTTGGCTGCATGTTTTTCTCGTTTAGTGCTCTGAAAATATCATGCCAGCTCTTTCTGGCTTGCCAGGTCTCTGTGGATAAGTCAGCTGCCAATCTAATATTTTTACCATTGTATGTTACAGACTTCTTTTCCCGGGCTGCTTTCAGGATTTTCTCTTTGTCACTGAGACTTGTAAATTTTACTATTAGGTGACGGGGTGTGGGCCTATTCTTATTGATTTTGAGGGGCGTTCTTTGAACCTCCTGAATTTTGATGCTCGTTCCCTTTGCCATATTGGGGAAATTCTCCCCAATAATTCTCTCCAGTATACCTTCTACTCCCCTTTCTCTTTCTTCTTCTTCTGGAATCCCAATTATTCTGATGTTGTTTCATCTTATGGTGTCACTTATCTCTCGAATTCTCCCCTCGTGGTCCAGTAGCTGTTTGTCCCTCTTTTGCTCAGCTTCTTTATTCTCTGTCATTTGGTCTTCTATATCACTAATTCTTTCTTCTGCCTCATTTATCCTCGCAGTGAGAGCCTCCATTTTTGATAGCACCTCATTAATAGCTTTTTTGATTTCAACTTGGTTAGATTTTAGTTCTTTTATTTCTCCAGAAAGGGCTTTTATATCTCTCAAGAGGGTTTCTCTAATATCTTCCATGCCTTTTTCGAGCCCGGGTAGAACCTTGAGAATTGTCATTCTGAACTCTAGATCTGACATATTACCAATGTCTGTATTGATTAGGTCCCTAGCCTTCGGTACTGCCTCTTGTTCTTTTTTTTTGCATTGAATTTTTCTATCTTGTCATTTTGTCCAGATGAGAGTATATGAAGGAGCAAGTAAAATACTAAAAGGGTGGCAACAACCCCAGGAAAATATGCTTTAACCAAATTAGAAGAGATCCCAAATCGTGAGGGGGGAGAAAGGGGATAAAAAGAGGTTCAAAAGGGAAGGAAGAAAAAAAAAAGAAAAGAAAAGAATTTAAAAAAAGGAAAACAAATAAGAAAAATATAAAAAAGAAAATATATATATATTAAACTAGTTAAAAAACGTTAAAAAAGAAAAAGGTAAAAGTTAAAAAAAAATTTAACCAGAAGGCAAGAAAAAAACAAAAAATGAAAAAGAAAAAAATTAAATTAACTGCAAGACTAAAAAAAATCACAGGGAAAAAGCCCTGAGTTCCGTGCTTTGCTTTCTCCTCCTCTGGAATTCTGCTGCTCTCCTTGGTATTGAAACCGCACTCCTTGGTAGGTGAACTTGGTCTCGGCTGGATTTCTTGTTGATCTTCTGGGGGAGGGGCCTGGTGTAGTGATTCTCAAGTGTCTTCGCCCCAGGCGGAATTGCACCGCCCTTACCAGGGGCCGGGGTGAGTAATCCGCTCGGGTTTGCTTTCAGGAGCTTTTGTTCCCTGAGCGCTTTCCGTAGAGTTCCGGAGGACGGGAATACAAATGGCGGCCTCCTGGTCTCCGGCCCGGAGGAGCCGAGAGCCCAGGGCCCCACTCCTCAGTGCGCCCTCAGAGAACAGCGCCAAGTTACTCCCGTCTGCCTGACCTCCGGCCGTGCTCCGAGCTCACCGAGCCTGCGACCGGTTCAAGGTAACACCGAGCTGTGAGCTTACTGTCGGCTCTGTCTCTGTAGCCGGCTTTCCCGTTCCAGTACCCGCAAGCTCTGAGACACTCAGACACCCCCGATCCTTCTGTGACCCTGCGGGACCTGAGGCCACGCTGACCCCGCGTGGGCTTCGCCCCCGTTTAGCCTCTGGAGCGATGTCCCTCAGCGGAACAGACTTTTAAAAGTCCTGATTTTGTGCACCGTTGCTCCACCGTTTGCCGGGAGCTGGCCCCTCCCCCCGGGGTCTGTCTTCCCGTCGCTTTGGATTCACTTCTCCGCCGGTCCTACCTTTCAGAAAGTGGTTGTTTTTCTGTTTCCAGAATTGCTGTTTTCTTCTCTTCGATCTGCCGATGGATTTTCAGGTGTTTGCAATCTTTAGATAAGCTATCTAGCTTGTCTCCGGCTAGCTGAAGTAGTCTCAGCCTGCTACTTCTCCGCCATCTTGACTCCTCCTAAATCATACTTTTAATTGAGAAAAAGAAATTAGTTTGACATCGTATCAGAAGGTACTGTGATTTGATGCAGAGTTTCAATTACGTTTGGTCTTACAGCTTCCAATTTCTGCAACTTCATTGACATTAGAAAGCACTTAGCAGTTCTTCGGCCTGGAAAAATGTCTTAGAAATATACTATATAGGGCGCCTGGGTGGCTCAGTGGGTTAAGCCGTTGCCTTCGGCTCAGGTCATGATCTCAGGGTCCTGGGATCAAGTCCCGCTTCGTGCTCTCTGCTCAGCAGGGAGCCTGCTTCCTCCTCTCTCTCTCTCTGCCTGCCTCTCTGCCTACTGTAATCTCTCTCTGTCAAATAAATAAATAAAATATTTTTTAAAAAAAGAAATATACTTTATAAATGGATCATTATTTCTTTTTTCATTTTAAAGAAATTTTATAAGAAACAAAAAGATAATACTTATTGTTCACAATTTAAAGCTCTTTGAGACAAATTCCTTTCTATTGATATTAACAGAAATTTATTTATTATTTTTTCTCTGGGATCCCACTCACCCCAAAAACAGAAATCACACTTAAAAACAGATTTTTGAGGAAGCTTTTGCATTTTGGGGCATATTTTTGCTAAAATTTTTATATGTTACATGTTAATTGAAACATTAATTTTAAATTAATCTAACAATGTAGAAATGTCACTTATCTGTCTAGATCATCTTCTCTAAATTTTTTTTTTCATCTCAGGAACACTGTAACAATTATAACATTTTGAAACTGAGAAACCAAAAAGGCTTTTGTTTATGTGGGTTATACGTATTGATATCTACCATATTAAAAATAAGAATGCAGACATGTTTAAAAATGTTTATTAATTCATTTTAAATAACAATAATAAATACATTTTATGTTAGTGTAAATAGTATCTTTTTAGTTAAAAATTACTATATTCTACTATACTCCTCTTAAAAGAGAAGAAGAGGGAATCATGTTACAGTTTTGCATATTTCTCTAATGTCTAGCTTAATAGACCACAGGAGGCTTATCATAGTTGCACATACATTCTACCCATTGCCTCACACATATATGTAGCTAGAAAAGTCAAGAGTATTTAAAAAGAGTTTTTAGATAATTGTAAGTATTCTTTGCTTTACAACATTTTGTCAAGTTATGGTTTCTTAAAGGTTAACAGCAAAGTAGAATATGGATTTGATCCATGTACTTTCTGTACTCTGCTACATTAAAATATATTTTCCTGAACTCTGAATAGATCATTTACCCATGTATGATTTTGTAACATAATTTATGGGTCATTTGGCATACAATGACTCATTGAGTTATGCAGATAACCAAAATGTTGACCAACTTTCTTATATACCATCAAGACAACACATTTGTTAATATTACCAGTGACCCTAAAATCAGGACTCTCTCAAGATCATGGTGATGGAAACAAGTTTTCAAAAATTCTAATTTTCACTTGAAATGTTCAATATAATCATTGGTAATGAAAACTGTTGTTTAATCTTACTCCATTGATATTTTTAAGAAGAAAACTTTTGAGTACTCAAATCTGAATAATTTGTCTGATTGCCAATCTTTGTTTAAAATGCAAATGGTAGGTATCCCATGTCAACAGTTGTTTAAAATAAAAATGGTGTTCCATGAAAAAAGCAGTTAATGTACCCTACATCTCAAACAATTCCCTGAGTACTTCTGCTCAAGGTAAATATCATATTTCATCTTGCAACAAATGTACTTAGCCTGTACTTCGATTTTGTTACACAGAATTTTTAAAAGACATATACTCAAGGGTCACCTAAGTGTCACTCTCCAGAATAGTGAAAAGAATAAAGGAAAGCTTCTCATTAGAGTCATAAGTGATAAGATATTATTTCATAAAGTGAAGTTTTATTTACATCTTATGTAATTGCTTTGTATGTTACCTTTTACTATCTTTTTTGCCAAAATCAAAAGTATTTCCAAAACCTACCTGGAAAAATGTTAAGTTTAAATTTTTATCAGAACTGCTCATTCTTCTATCATGTTGGCGATATTTTCAATCACTTAGGGTTATTATTTACTTGGAGACAGAGTGCCAATTTGATTTTAATATTAACTACTTATCACATCAATTATCATTTAGTCCTCTGGGTCATATTATACATAGAGTTTACATCATCTCTCAACATTTTAAAGAATTGCATGAATGGGGTTAAATGTTAAGAATGAGCAAAAGTTTCTAATTAACATTAATTTTCCACCTTGTTTCAACTACAGCCCAAATTCAGTATAGAATTCCGTCAGCATTCAAAAAATTACAAGGGTAGTTTCACAATTCTTTCTCATCTTATTTCTATACTCTTAAAATAAAGCCATTTGACTTAATATTTAATTTGATTTGATAATTAGTTAGAGTTCTTTCTTATAAAGTGTATTGAAGTTCTCAGATTTACACTGATATAAACTGAATAAAATAAATGAATGCAAATAAACACAAGGTCATAGCCCACCAAGTTAATTATGTTGAACATAGGGCGGTAGAAGTACTTGTTGTAACATTGTTAATTCATTCAAAATATTCATTTATTTCATACAATGGTTACTGTTTCTGTTCTGGGGGAAATTGTGAGAAATTTTAGAAATTATGTTTTTGAGAAAAAGGAAAGACTTGAGGTCAGATAATGAGTTGTAGAAAAATTAATGTTGAGTTTTACTAGATAAGAGGTACATGGGGGTCTCTTTATTTTAGAGAGCACATTGATGGTTACCAGGGAGAGGTCGGTAGCAGGGTCGGTGGAACAGGTGGACGGGATGAAGGAGTACACTTGTGATGAGCACTGGGTGTTGTATGGAATTGTCCAATCACTATATCGTGCACCTGAAACTAATATAATGTTGTATGTTTACAAGCTGGAATTAAAGACTTAAAATAAAAAGAGGTATGGGGGAAGGGAGCTAAGATATGTACAATTCTGACTGTGAATTGAGAGAAAGTAAAGAAGAAAAGGTTTACTACCATCCTAGGGTTAATAGAAACAAAGTAGGTGGAAATATAAGAAAATCAGAATAAAAAAATAATAGGATATTTTCCCTTGAACAACCTAAGTCACGCCCTCTTAACAGAATAAATTTCTTCGAAGGCATACAGCAAGGGCAAACATCTGCAGAGGTTATTTTAAGCTAATAGTTTTAAATCATCTATTATTTTACTGAATAGTTGGCTGGGGAGTTAATTTAGAACAGTATTTGTCTGAATGTGTAGTGTTGGCAAGAATTCCTGTGGATGAATTTAATAGAAGAGCGTCTCGCTGGGAGGCGAATGATTCTATTCGCTATCCAGCCAATCAGAACCCTTCCAACAGCCTGCATGGTGCCCAGCTTACCAGGAAGCTCAGTAACAGTGGCATGAGATGCTGAGCCTTCCTTTTGAGGCCATAATTAGTCATAAAATTCACACTGGAGTCAAAGTAATTAATGATCAGGAACTGTTACTTACAGACTGCATCATTTGGAAAAGAATAAATAAGCAAGACAAGATGCTGGATTTAGGATCTGTTTGCCAGATGGCCATCAGCCCTTGCTCAGTCCATGTCTGCCTTGGAAGACTTGCGATCTCATGGACCTTCAGCATTCTCTGGCCCTTGTGAGTCCCCACAATCTCATGGTAGTTGCATATCTTCCTTCTTTGTCCCCAGAGTAGGTCCCTCAGAACTCTGATACCTGGAAGGCAATCTGCTCACAAAGTCTGTTTTACAAAACCATAAACAGCCTAAGAACCTGGAAAGTAAAATGATTACTAATTCTTATAAAGAAACCATAATTAAATTTAGCAATGCACTGGTTTTATTTAATGGAAAGGACATAAACTCAGGAAAAAATGCAAATAATAATAATATGATGTTATATACAATATATGAAATATATATGTCATGTTTCATCCTTGTTAAGGAAAGGGCACACCTGAGTAAGTCTACTTATTTTTGTTTTAATATATAACTTCTATCCACAATATTTACCTTTGTAATGCTTAGGATCATAGTGACCAACAAGAGCATCAGAACACATAAATATCATCGAGTCTTTTATGTATATGTGATAATTATGAATGTGTATATGTGTCTATAAAAATATATATTATTGGGCTATTTTTTAAAGATTTTATTTATTTATTTGACAGAGAGCGAGAGATCACAAGTAGGCAGAGAGGCAGGTGGAGAGAGAGGGGGAAGCAGGCTTCCTGCTGAACAGAGAGCCTGATGTGGGGCTTGATCCCAGGACCCTGAGACCAGGACCTGAGCTGAAGGCAGAGGCTTAACCCACTGAGCCACTCGGGTGCCCCTGGGCTATTTTTTTTTTTAATTTCACAACTTACATTCCCTTATGGGTAAAGTATGTCTTTGACAACAGACCTGTCTTTTACCAATGATAGATGTTGGCTCCAGAATCTAGAAGAGTCTAGAAATTAGATAAATTCTCCAACTATCAGCATAAATCTAGAAAATTCCCTAGGATTTAAAGACCCATCTCCCTCCAACTGCTACAAGATCCCTTGGGGCACCTCGTGTCCCCAAAATCCCGAGTCCCATTTTGATGAAAAAGCAAAGAAAAGAATCTTAAAAGAGTTAGGTGTTAAATCTATAGAAACTAATGATTTACTTAACTAGGCCGATTCAGATACTCTCTTAAGTTTCTAAGTTTGTTGGAATGGACTGTTTATTTCCCTATCAGGTGGACGGATTTCTGTCTAGCTGCACTTCAGAAGTTTGGCCTTCCTAAGTCCTGTCTCTATCACTGGTGCCTGTGATCAAGAGGCCTGTGCAGTGGCTTCCAGTTGATCACACTCCCAAGAAGATCAGTGACAAGCTTTCTCAAATGTAATTATGGGAACTTACGAGTCCGATATCAAAATAGGACATAATGCATATTAATTTTGAGTTGTTTTTTGATAATGCTTTCTCCAGTGCATCTGACTAGAGAATAAAGACTGTGCATAAAAAAAAAAAAATGACTTGTCTATGCCCAATGTACTGTATAAGTCATTCCAAGACCCAGAAGTTGGGCTATCATGACTATCTTTATTTCTCTCTGTAGAAATTTGTGTACTCTTCAGTGGCCATTGACGCTACCCTTCACCCAAGATAGGAAATGGCAAAGTAGTCAGCAGAAAGGAGTGTGAAATGATCCAAAAGGTGAAAAATACCAGATTTTTGGTGACATTTTAGTAGGGGGACTGTATTCTCCAGACAAAAGGGATGAAAATCCATTAAGGAAGAGAAAGATATGATCATTTGATTTAAGTGAGAACACTTCAGAGGAGTGTTGAAGAGTAGGATAAATTGGAGGGATTAAATTTTAGAGACAGGGAGACTATTTGGGAAATCAGTTTAATAGTTCAGGTAAGAGAGGATGAAGACCTGAACTAAGGTAGAATCAGAGAGGAGAAGGAGAAAGCTACAGCCAGGAGAGGTTATCAGTGTCTTCAACTTGAATTTAAGGGTTGGTCTCAATGTGCTTAGGACTACCTACATTTCAGCCTATGTTTCTCCTTAGCTACGTTTAACATGGTAGAAGATGCAGGAAGAGAACCATATTTATCAAAATAATAATGGGAGGGAGCTGTTCCATAAAATTTGAAGTTGAGTTGGAAGTATTATGTACTTAATTAGTTATATTAATTTTTTAAAGATTTTATTTATTTATTTATTTGATAGAGAGAGAGAGAGAGAGAAAACACAAGCATGGGAAGTGGGAGAGGGAGAAGCAGGTTTCCCGTTGAGCAGGGAGCCCAATATGGGGCTTGATCCCAGGATCCTGGGACCAGAACCCGAGCTGAAGGCGGACGCTTAACAACGGAAGCACTCAGGTGCCCCTAATTAGTTATATTAATATAAAACTCGGCAGAATGGTTGGGACAGTGATCTTTGTGAGTCACCAGCATGGTGTTCAGAGTTGAAGTGACTGAAGTTGAGAATATATGGGCAAAGGGTCTAGAAAGAAAAGGAGAAGATCTGAACACTACAGTGTCTGGGTGGCTCAGCTGGCTAACCATCTACCTTCAGCTCAGGTCAGGATCTCAGGGTCCTGCTCAGCAGGGAGTCTGCTGCTCCCTCTGCCTCTCCCCCTCCTGCTTGTGCTCTCTCTCTCTCTCAAATAAAATAATAAAATCTTTTAAATTTTTAAATTTTTTAAAAAAATTTTTTAAAATCTTTTAAATCTTTTAAAATTTTTTTAAAAATCTGAACACTACTGTTAATTGGTTATTAGTATAACTGATTAATTGGTTATTGGTATAATTGGTTATTGCCAATTACAATGCACTTGTTATGTGTTAAGCATAATTTGGAAACATAATTAGTTAATACTTAAGGAGAAATATCTATATTCCAGACATACTTCTAAGTCATTTTCATATATTAATTCATTTAATCATCACAACATCACACTTACAACATAAGCACTATCATGTTCCATGTTTTCCTTTTGAGGAAATTGAGACAAGATTTAGTAAAGTATCTATAATGTGACAGTGCTAGGAAGTGGTAGAGCAAGCTTTAGACCCAGGAAGACTGGGATGAAAATCCATACCTTCAGCTGATACAATTTTTGGTCAAGGGTAAGTCTTGCAGTGAATATAAAACAAGCAGAAAATCTACAAAGAGGGAAGTAGAGACATTCTGAGGAAGGTGTAACCAGCTGTGTCAAGTACTACAGAGAATTTAAGTAATTGTCTAAAAAGAATCTGTTAAATTTGGCATAAGAAGATCCTTGGTGAGCCAGGACCAGAATGTAGCCACAGGGAGAACTTCTGCTTACAAAACTCACCAGGCAAGACTGTGCTTATTCTACTCCTCCACACAGGACAGGAGGCCTCCAGAAAGTAGTGCCCTCACATTGTGACCCGTGCCAAGGGTTAGGAGAGATGTACTAGGCTTGGGTATAAAATGTAGATTTCCCTAGGATTTTCAGTAATATTCTGTGCTGGTTGTTATGGGATATGGTGGGATTTGAGCTTTATCTGGTTCCCTAATGCATAAAAGATGCTGACTTTTATAACAGTAAGACTTCAGTCTTGAAATAGAAATCAGTATGACTGCAGAAGGTGTATCTATGTGGTTATACTTGTTGGGCATGTGTGACACAAGCATGTATAGTATGTGTGTATGTGTTTGCGTGGTGTGTATTTCTATGTGCATGTATGTGTGTGTATGTCTTTGAGAAAGGGATGATAGACCATTGAGCTAGAAACCTACTATGAAACCTTCAATGAAGAAATTTCACTAAGTTTCTAGGTGGGCAATCAAACTAATAAAAATGTGACCTGACTCAAAGATCATTAAGCCTTCTGTGTTGACAATGTTTCTTACTAAAATTTGATGCATAATTTGTGCTCTTTACCATACACTAACAGCTTTCTTCAGGCTGTATAGAGAAGACAAAGGAGTGACATTATTCTGTCTTATTCTGCCTTGAAGTGTTATTCTGCACTCTAGTCTGGCTGGACTGGTTGTCCCGAGAAACTATTCAACAGTATGACAAAATGGAAATTCTCTCAAAACTCAAGGCTGGACTTTAAATGCAAGTAAGTTTGGGATATTTTTGCACAATTTCTCTGTGTATTAATTCTGTTTGACAGTTAATTCTGTGATCCACATCCCATTGGCTCTAAATGTTATACTCCCAAAGAAATAACCTTTCTTATTACAAGAATGTGTATAATCTTTTCCAGAAAATATGTTAGGCCCTCAAAGAATAAAGAATGTTATGGCTCTCCCTGATTAGAGATGCCTCTTGTACAATTCCTTGGGGAAGAGACCAGTAATGTTTCAAGGTTAAACAAAACAAAACCAAAAGTAGTTGATAAAGAATTCTTTAACCCAAATTATCTGTTCTAAACATTATGCATTACATCGACAACAGGAAGTTTCCAGCTCTGAAGTTTGGTTTTGAGGTAATACAAATACCCTCAAAATGACTATAAAACACAATCCAAAAGAGAATACGATGCATGACTTTCAAACAGTGGTGAATACTGCAGGTAAGAGAAGGGAGTGTGAGCTAGGGGTAGGACCACCTTTCATGACCACATTAAAATCACTTTTCACTCTTCTGATCTCTGTGTAAGAATGAATAAAACTAAAACATCTTCCTCAAGCAGTTTTTGGCATACATGAAGTCTGTTCTTATGGAGACGTAACTTCTGTTCTGAATGGTGCCATTAATTATCAGAAAGCTTGCTTCCCCCTTGATGACATCTGTGCTTAATTTTCTGCATTGCAAATTTGACATTTTTCTTTTAAGAAAGGTTTTATAGAGACTAAGTTCTTGTGAACTTATTTTTGATGAATCACCACCTGAGTTGTTTGCAAATGAGAATTCTGGTTTCCTAGTGTCCCTATTTCCTTCTTTATTTTGGCCTTTAATCCCAATACGTTTACTCCCAATATCTCCAAACACGGCCAGCCACCCAAGGTCTTACCTATGAGGCCCAATGCCCACATGCTACACTCAACAATTCCAGTGGGAAAAATAATGCTTACTTCATAAGCGATAACTCAGCACAAAGCAGCGATGGCATTCTCCATCATCTGCCATTTCTAAACCACCCACATCCATCAGTAGATCTCTTTGTGATAGATCTGTACAGAACCAGAATATCACAAAGGCCTTAAATTCTATGCCCACTATATTTGTCATTCATTCTCATCTGGGTCTTTAAGGTTCACATTTACTCACGATTATTATATTTCTATCAGTATTAATAGAAAAGAAACATATTATTTCTTAATGGTTCACTGGAGAAGACAATAAACTATAGGACCTAAAATGATTGTCATGTTTAAATCGTATCCAAATATAAATCCCTGTTGTCCTGTGACAGTTTTTCTTGATGAACCCAACCTATAGAGATTTTTTCTTTTCCCCAAGAGCCTTTTGCATTTATGGCTCCCAGCATAAACTTAATCACATATATTTAAATTCTGTAGTTGTTCTCTGTGTAAATTATTTCCCCAGCAGTGCTTAATCACCTTGTCTGTGAGACCTATATTATTCTTCCTCTGTATCCCACGAAGTGCCTAGAATACTACGCAGTAGGTACTCGAAAATGCTGATAGATTTGATTTAGCAATGTCATAAAAGGGAAATTACATAGAATATTTAATCTCTTCAACTGTTAAGCTTTCTAGACTTGAGTTCTTACTGGTGAATAAATCATTAAACTATAAATGCCAAATATTTAGAAATAAGAATATGCATCCTGGAACCATGTGTACCCCTCAGCATTCACCTTGCTACCCTCTAAGTACGAATACAAGCTCACTGAAGCCAGAGACATTGTTTCTTTTCTTTTTTTTTTTTTTTTTTTGCTCACCTCTACAACCTGATATATAGTATCAGCCCTAGATAAATGCTTGTTGAATGAAGGAAGCAAGTTCTATCACATAATTTATGGGATGTTTTCCCAGCCCATTTTCCTTTTTTTTTTTTTTTTTTTTTTGAGAAGTAGACCCTGTAAGTAGTGACGCCCTTTCCATTTTTGCTGTGACTGGACAAATAGTATGTACTAAACCCAAACTAGCCAGTCAGATTGCCCCCCTATTTTTGCTGAAATATTTTATTAGTCGGGGGCACTGGAGTACATTACAGCAACTTAAGTTGGTGGGTAAACTGAATTGCAGAGTGAGAGAGCCACACACTGCCGAGGCTGGGCATGGCAGAACTCTCAAGTATGACAGCTCTGAGGAAGGCTGGTCTGTAGAGACAGACAAATGGAACAAATGACAAGAAGAGAAGAGTCGAGAAGCAAGGGTAGAGAAAGTTTACCTCATGACCCTTTTTTAGCCCTGCCTCTAATCCCTTGAAAGCTGGTTCACCTCAGAGCCTTAGTTTCCATGAGTCTCTCTTGGGCAGCAACAAGCTAGCCCTCAAGATTTCCTATGATTATGTCACCAAAAATATTTTACTAATTCAAAATACTCAATATAAAATAGGTAATAGACACTGAGCTGAAAAAACAGGGAGGATATTGTAACTAAGAGTCAAGTAACTTGAACTGCATTGCAGCTCTATCATAGGTTGAGACAGAGTAAGTACTGGTTTAGTTTTTTCATTGGTGAGTTGAGGGTGCTGAACCAGGTGATACCCACCCATGCTTTTATCCCCCGACTTTTGAGATCCTGCCATGACACCAGTCACTTCCATGAAAACTGTAACATTCAATTAGTCAATTAATTCCAATACCAAGATATTTTATTACACATGAAGGACATACCGAGATATTTATAGAATTCCTTTCTAGTTTTCACATAAATTGTTTAAAGTAAATTGACATGTATCCTTTAAAATTCAGTTTTTAGTTTTTCACATTCATGAAGCAACAGACTTAATTTCTTTTATTCTGAGATCTTTCCAAATAACATTCATGAAATCAAAATTAGGTTTGAATAGGCTTTCCTAATCCACGTGTATGGAACACCTGTCTTTTATGTATCTGCAGAAGGTTCTCACGCATTAAAAATTTAGTATCACAATTTTATGTTCTTTTGTTTTGAATATATTAGAGTAGCTTTCCCAACAAGATTTATAAGATTTCCTGGACATGTGTAAATGCAGGAAACTTGGTAGAAGACCTCGACAGCAATCAGTACAGACCCAAAGGGCTGAAGCTAAAAAGATAGCACATTACAAAGAACACAATAAACATTTATTATTGCATCCAACTCTAAATATTTTAGTAACCCTTTTCATACTTCCTTCTGTATAGGTGGACTATGGTCTTTGTTTGTTTGTTTGTTTTACTAAACTCCATTTGTTAAAGTTTAAAAAAAAAAAAACCAAACATTCTGAACTTTTAACTCATTCCGTTCTGTTCTTTCTCCTGCTAAGCAATTGTAGAATATATCCTCTGACCCAAATCAAATAATATGAGTAAAATGATATTTATATGACACAGTATTATCTACCTAAAATGCTTTAAATAATCTCTCATAACTTAGTTCAAAATACTAATTCTGTTCATACAATTATCTATCTCATGCCCCTCCAGGAAAATGCATGCTAAAAAGATGACAAAATTATGTTTCTGACCCTGTGCTCATACCCAGAGCCACCAGATGAGCACAGGGACCTAATCTTATAGCATGCTACAATCGATTCTTTGTACAGGTGACCATCCACCTCTGTGCTCAGACACACACAAACAGTTAAGAAGCCTATATACAAATGAAAACCAGTTTTTACCTAGTGGGAACCAATCACTTTGAGCCCCTAGACTCCTTTTGGTAGAGCAGAGTAGTTGCGTGGATGACTATTAGGAAGGGTGTGGGAAGAGGTGGTTTACAACTGTTGCCTGGAGCAAAACCAAGAGGTAAAGTGAGGACTCAAGGTAATCAATAAACATGTGCAAAGAACAAGTAGCTCAGTTTGGTTGGGTTAATATTTCATAAAGTGGTAAATAGGAAATAAATCTGGAAATTTAGATTGGGACCAGACTATAGATGACATTGATTACCAGATTAAGGAAATCAAAACTCAAAGTATGCATGAGACACCATGGATGATTTTTAAGTAGAGAACGGACCTATAGCAATGGAACAGCAATTAACCAGAATTAATATGTCTTAATTATCTACATAAGGCATGGTACTGCATGGTGAAAAGGATTAATAAGGTGTAGTGCCTGTTTTGAGTGGAGAAAATACACATGCATACAAGATAAAAACAATGAAAAAAAAAATACCTGTAGTATGAGGCAGAAAAGGTTAACTTCTAAAAGAAAGGACCAAAATGCCTTGGCGATCATATCAGCCCCATACACTCCCTTGCCTTTATAACCTTTCCCTTCCAACCAGTAACTTAAATGGTCAATTTAGAAATAAATACGATTTTAGATAAAAATGATCAACTCCACTTTAACTCAGTACTCTGAGCCTTAACAAATTACTTTTAGAGCTCAGGCCTAATAATAGCTAATAACCATTGAACATTTTCTAGATGCCACATGTACTCCTAATCCCTTCACAAGCCTTATCTCATTCAATCTTTCCAGAAACACTACATGTTAAGTTTTATCATGACCACTTTCCGAGGCTGAGAGATATTAAGGAAATTACCCAAGGCTACCAATTTATAGTTTCAGCTCTTTGCCAACATATATACTACCGTTACATAATTTAAATAACCTCTGACCTGGAACCCAATGCCTTAACATGAGCCATAGTTTCTGTACTTTCCCTGAAATCTCATCTTCCCCTTGTGCTCAAATTCTCTTGCACAGGCTCTGAATTTTCTCTCCTGCTTCAGTCTCCGTAGCAGGCTGAATCACTGCTCACCCATCTCCAGCACCCCATCCCAACGCACTAGTCCCTGAAGGACTATCCGTGTGTTGAACTCTGTAGCACAGTCATGTGACAAGTTCTATCCAATAATATTTGAGTACAAGAGTTACTTGTGCTCTTGTCTTCTGAGGAGGATCGAGAAGATCCAGAAGCAGTTTCCCATTAACACTTTTCTCCACAAGGTGATCAATGTTTTACAAAGATTTTCATCAGTGCAGCTCCCAGAATAAGAATATGTAGGGCAGGGACGCCTGGGTGGCTCAGTTGGTTAAGCAGCTGCCTTCGGCTCAGGTCATGATCCCAGCGTCATGGGATCGAGTCCCACATCGGGCTCCTTGCTCAGTGGGGAGCCTGCTTCTCCCTCTGCCTCTGCCTGCCACTCTGTCGCCTGTGCTCACTCTCACTCCTCTCTCTCTTACAAATAATAAATAAAATCTTAAAAAAAAAAAAAAAAAAGAACGTGTAGGGCAAAGACAAAGTTGAGCTTCAACAGAACTCCGCCAAAACCCAGACTTGGATCTCTGTCTCTACCTGCTCTTTGTCAGCCCCTGGGGTTTATGCTCCTGTCACATTAGCGTTGCTGCAAGTTACATCCCACAGGAAAAAGATCCCAAGGCACTGATAATTTGTGTGGAGGACATTTACTGGGAAGCCATCTACGGAAGAGCACTTGTGACAGGTAAATAAAGCAGGACTGAGCAGATGGAGAGTTGAGCAGTGATGCATTTGTCGAGAAGTTTTCAGGTAATCTATGTGGATACCTGGATATGAAAGACCCTTCAGAATTTCCCTAATTGAAGCTAGAGAGCTGGGATTTTGTATGTCCCCTCCATTGATCTGCCATTGGTCATAGGCTTCCCTCTGAAGTAAGGCATTTTCTTTGGCCAAGGTCAATTCCTAAATAGGAACTTAACCACGAACAATCAGAGATAACACCTCCTGCAGTTGGGACAGTGTTTGCACCATTCTAATGGGGGTTTTGGACAGCATACCTCAGAATCCATTCTAACTAACCATAGGGAGTTCTACCCATCTGAAAAGAGCTTCCCTAGGATTCTGGTTGGTCTCTTTTTCTAGGAAAACTTACATGAGGAAGGTGAGTGGGTTAACTATAGCCACTGCTTCTGCAGCTGGTCTTAAAGCCACAGGAGGTATTCATCATCTTTCCTCCAATACCAACGTTATATTTCCCACTGCCTTCTCTTGGGACTTAACTGGCATTGGGGACTTAGTGTGATGAACCAGACCCTCGCCTCCAGCGGTTCTGTGCTCCTGCCTACTTTGTTCTTCCCAGAGTGTAGCTGATGTCTTGTTCATTTACAATAAAGATTGAATAGGAAAGTACTAAAAGACACCCTAGAGAGTTACATAGGGGCTAAACATTTTATTCCCTGCCCCCATGATATAATAGAAGATATTCCTCAATTACCCAGGAAGGGGCCTCCTTTGTCTGCTAGTCCCTTGAGACAATGAGTCAAAGGTAGCTAGGTAGCATCCATAGCTTTAAGTTTAGCAAAACTGCCATCACATTCCTAGATATCCCCTCCATTAAAATCAGATCTGCAGAAATTAAAGAGTTTTTTGACTAAGAAGCACAAATTTCTAAGTGTGTCATTGGGAATATTAGTCCTTGAGGCATGTATTAGTCTGATGGGCTACCATAACAAAATACCACAGACTAGGTGGCTTAAGCAAAAGAAATTTATATTCTCACAATTCTGGAGGCTGGGAAGTGCAAAACCTAACTTCAGGTAGGGTTTCTGGTGAGCGTTCTTTTCCTGGATTACAGATGGCCACCTTATTGTGTCCTCACGTGGTAAAAAGCTCTTGGTGTCTCTTCTTATAAGGATACTCCTTCGCAATCAGGGTGCTGACCTTGGCATATCAGACTGGCAAATGTTGAAGATTCAATCATCTCTGGAGCTCTTTCACTCTCACAAATAAGAACTGAGCTGCATCCTCACCTTTTACTGCCCTCTGACTGCAGCATTTAAGAGTCTATGTGCTGCCATAATGACTTTCTGTTCTTCATGCTTTAATGCACTGATAATCCCCAGCAATAGCCATCCTATTTAATTACTAATTCCTCCAAACCCATCAAACACCTAATATGGAGTGCACACCAGCACGTTGTCTGCCACAGGATTCTATCCCAGTTCACCACCAGAAAAGGTGCACATACCACAACCACATGCCATGACAATTGCTCTATCTCCCACAAGATTTTAATTGCCAGCCAGTCACCTAATAATCCAGGTTGAGAACCCCATTTTAGAGTCAGCTTCCTATATCAATAGCTGGTACCAATCATCTTCATTACGAATCCCAATGCACCTGCTGAGTCTCTGAAGTTAGCACGCAAGTGGTTTATAAAAGATGAAGGGATAAAGGGGGCAGGATTGGGCAGAAAGAAAGACTGACCTGTGATGGCATTTCAGTAGAGGTCTCCAGTGGATGTTATGGGGAGCTCTGGGGCTAGGAAGGCCCTTGGTTTATTGCAATGGAGGAAAGTGTCATGACTCTCTACTCCTATGTCAAGTCACTGGTCACAGGCTGCCCCCAGAAAGCAGGCATAGACTTGAGCAAAGCAGCTTCCTCCAGCGAAAGGCAGTTCTGGAGAGGAGCTAAGCTGTGCTCAGTTAGTGGAGGAGGCCACCAGCAGCTGTGAGAATGGATACCTGGTTCCTGATGGAAACCATAAACCAGGATAAAGTCCTCAGATAACTTTCAGGAACATTCCTCTAAATTTAGCAAAAGTTAGTGATTTTGTTAACGGTTAAGCTCATTCAGCCCACTTAAAGGCTTTTATCTATAACCTATATCACTCATTTGCCCCAAAGCCATCCTGACACAATGAAATACAAGCTTGTTTTTGATCCCTTCCTGTCCTCTCTTGACAAAACTGGACAAACAGGATGTAAAAGAAATGCCAAATTTAGTCCCTATTTAGCTCCACTAACATACACGAGCTGATTACAGACTTAAGGAGCTTCTGTTCCTTGCTGTTTTGTGTTTTAAGGACAGTCTCATGAGCCTTCAGGACCATGCACAAGATTTATGGCAGACAAGGAAAAAAATATTTTGGAGAAAAGATCTTACTTTCCAAATCATAAAGACATTAGTCGCTGCTCACTTAGAATGTCAGATAACAGTAAAATTTCCCAATTTGAGTCAATAAATATTTACTTATTGACCAGAATGCACAGGATGCTATGGGGAGACAGACACCACATGACAAGACTATAGCTTTTTTCTTTAACAGACCTCATTACACAGAAACAAATCTCATTAAATAGAAGGAGGACATTAATTTATTCAATCAAACTGTGTTGACTAATGCCCAAATGCCAGTCACTGTCTAGACAATTTAGGTGATGTAGAAATAAACAATACATGACCCTTGAGTTTAAGTTTGCAATTAACTGGGATAGCTAGAAAAAAATATAAAACTGGCTTTTTAAATGAGACAGAAAAGTAAATAGTATATAGAAAATGTACAAGTAAAATATTGGGCAGGGTTGGGGGGTGGGGTGGCCAAATTTGTTTGAACCTGGAAGTCTTTTGTGGCATACTTCATAGCTATTATCAGAGATATTTCTAGATAACAGTTACAGACACAGACGCTCACGGCACTATGCACGCAACGGCTAATGAAGCTGATCACACAGGCATATGGGTAAGCAGCTCATGAAGGCTGCAACTGACATCAGAAATTGAAATAAATATGCCTAGAAAATAACCCAACAGGGGGTAATGGGAAAATAATTTTTCCTGGGTAAAACAAAACTATTGTCTTTTATACATCTACATGTATTTGTTTGATTTGTCTCTACTGGTAAATGTGTGGCAGTTTACGAAGGTTATAGATACCAGCCATTTGAAATATAGATCACTGACAACAGGTGAACCAGAAAACCAATACCCTACATCCAAAGAAGGATTGATTTGTTTAACCCAAAGGGAAAACTCCAACACAGCCTAAAGTTGAATAGAAAATGAACTTTTGACTATACCCTACAGATGGCAACAGTTGCCTCAAAAGTCAGTCAGCACTTTTAAATTTTTCTGATCCTTTATTAAGTTTCTTATTACTTAATACATTCAATATTTCTTTGCCTGAATAATAAAAACCTTCTTCAAACATCAGATACATTTTATTTCTTGGGATGAATGGAGGGTTCATGAGTATACACCATATGTTGATCATTTAAAGCCAACATGCAGATTACATATATTTCCTTTTCTAAATCAAAAATATTAGAAAATATAATAAAAAGGAATAGTTTTAAAAGCAACAAACAAACACAAAATTAATTGAAACTGCTTCTATTATTTTTGGTTTTCTTACCAAATTTACTCATATCCAAGAGTTCCTAGCCATGTTTTTCTCTTATAACTTACTGAAACACCCAGAGATTCCATTATAATCCTGAACTTGAGAGGAAACGTCGGAGAGGCCAGTCCAGCTAAGAAATGCAGCAGAGTTCACACGGTACTTCTCACCGAGAGTATGTCAGTTCCTGAGAAAACTTCTGCATGTAAAGGGGCGCCTGGGTGGCTCAGTGGGTTAAAGCCTCTGCCTTCAGATCAGGTCATGGGTCTTGGGATCTCAGAGTCTTGGGATCAAGCCCCACATCTCAGTGGGGAGTCTGCTTCCCCCTCTCTCTCTGCCTACGTGTGATCTCTCTGTCAAATAAATAAATAAAATCTTAAAAAAAATAAAAAATAAACTTACATATAAGAGTGTTTATTCAAGGTTAAATGTCAAGTAAGAAAAGTAGTCAGCACTGAAATCACTTGGCTCATGTCTGACATTTCAGTAGTAAAAGATGATTATCCTTGACTTTAGATTATGCATCTTGATTATAACTTTCATAATGTGACTCTTCTAAAAATTCTTCAAATTAGCGAGCCTTCTTAAACTAAACCAAAACTTGACAAGTAATCCGCTGCTTTCATTCGAATGTTCTGATTACACTCAGCAAATCTCAAATTGGGACCTCAGTTCTAGTTTGAACTAATATAAGTTTCTAAAAATTATGACTTAAAATTTTAACTTTAATACAAGAGCTAAGCTAAGAGACAAGCAAAACATAGGTTCATTAATTTTTAATTGAATTTTTTTGTTGATCCCTCCCTATATCCACTCAGTCTTGAAGAGTTCTGAGGAATGCATTTACTCCAGTATAATCTAATGGGGGATTTAATTTCAGGTCCACAGTTTTGTTTAGAATAGACCTTATAGAAATCTACATGTTATGGAAGATGATTTTCACTGCACTCTTTTATCAAAAAGAAGTAACTTCATCCTAAATTTGATCAAGACTCTCTAGAAGAGTCTGCTCTATCAAGTCATCCCTTTCTCATTGCTTGGGGACAGCACAGAAGGCACTCAAAAAATATTTGCTGAATTAAAAAAAAAACTTATTTATTATTATTAAAGATAGATAAAAAAATCTTGGTGCCTAGAATGGAAGAACAAAATGCATAAGCATTTCACATTTGTAGCAAAATTATAAAGATTAATGCTCTTAAGGCCCAGCTATTCTGATGAGAATACTGCCAATGTTCTATGATGATCCCTATTTGAAGGACGGAAATATGGAGAATATTTGTTTTCCAGAAGTTTTCTTTTGCAGACGTTTTCTTCTTTTCCAGAAGTTTTCAGTAACTGAGATGATAGTTGCCTGGGAATAGAGATTTACCCTTTAAATCATCAATATTTCCCTCACAAAGCATACAGTGATGGTAGATGCAATGATGGGCCATGGGTAAGAAAGGCTAGACTAGAGAATGATCAAGTTCCGTGGTCCCCTTATAACTTCTCTCCAACCTTTGAATTCTCAGCTCTAGCCAGCTTCTACCACTTCTGGTAACCTTGCAGCTCCTTCTTGGAATCATCGTCTGTATAAAATGGCTGCTCAGTATTAACCATATGTCAACCAAGAATGTATTAGGTACCCACTGGCTAACACCTCTGTGGAATCTTTAAACTATGAACCTTAAATCCTGATTACTCATTGCCCTAATGTTTAATGGGATGTGTACATGGTCTTCACTGAATAATCTCTTCATTATTCCAAACTCATGCTACCTAAAAATCTAGCTTTCTGTGAAGAAGATAAAGACAAAAATTATAAGAATTTCCAGTGTAGTAGAAGTAAAAATAAAAGAAAGAAACTGAATTAAGGTGGAATGTGATCTATGTCTATCCACACCTATGGTTATGCAAAAAAAAGCAGATGTGTATTTCAACCAGGTCTTGGTGTTGCCAGAAGCTAGCCTAGACCTGGTGTTGGTACTCTCTTAAACATCGGCAAGTTCAAGAGCATCAATATCAGACAAGGTCACTTTGTGATTACAATGGATCAAGAAAAAAACATGAGCCATCCATAATAATGTTTGAATACAAAAGAAGCATGAACATTGTACAAACCACAGAAGTGGCCAGGCATCTCCATATGCTGGCTGATATTTCTATATTAATCATAGTTTTTCCCAGTCTAGTCTTCCTTTCTTCTAGATAAAGTGTATAAAGATATCCAGTCATAGTAGTATCCTCACTTCATGACAGAGATCCATTCATAGCAAAGCCCACATCCTTAAACCCTCCACAAATCCCATAACTCAAGCCCAAATCCTTCCAATACCTTCTTACTGAGACATCTCATTGTTCCCCATGCAGTGCGTTCTACCTTACTTCGATTTGTAAGGAATCAAACTGTTCAACTACAGATGTGTTCCTGGGGGACTTTTCACTGGAGGGCATTGATACATCATCTATCCAACTTAACACTGTGTTTTCTTAGTATGCTAGTTGACATGCTGCTATGTCTAAACTGCTAAGAATAGTAAATGTATAGTGCTTTCACACTGAAACCTGCACACAACTTTCCCTTGAACTCACAAATTGGTGCATGTTGCACAAGCAAGAGATAAAATGAAAATATAAAACTAAATAATAGTAGGGAGAGAAATGTCCACCTTTATCTCGGTTATTTCAAATGCAGATCTAATGGGAGACACGTCCACAGCCATCCATCACGATTGCCTCCTTCTACATTATTACTCTCAATGTGTCTGGTGGATTTTTTAAAAATCAATTACAGTTGTAGTCCCTGAAAAATGATCCCTTATTGTGGAAACTTTATTGTCATGCTTGTGATATATATTTTTGCTATTTTTCCTTGAGAGTAGAAGAAAATTATTGTATGTTCTTTAATATAGAATGATTTATTTCTTCATTTCACTAACAAAAATATTTTTCAATTGAAAGAGTTACTCTGTATATTGCTATACCAAGCTCTAATAATTTATGTGATTTTTATGCTGAACCAATTGATCAATTTACATATTTATTCTTTCATCATTTTTGTTTGCTTCTGAATTTATCAATGTAATGTCCAACTTGATTCATTACACACATTTCATAAATTGCTACTCCTTTATGTAAATCTCAAACTAGATTCCAAGGGGGAAACAGACTATTTTTCATGCCTAACAAAGTTTGCTTCCTTTCCTGAATTTCCATATTCCTAACTAAGCTTTGTTGACCTATAAACAAATACTTAATAAGTTTCTAAATGTTGAAATATTACCTTAAACTAATAATAGTATTTAGGTTTACCGACTTGGATACACCAGTTGTCTTGCTTACGTAAGACATCACATTAACAAGTGAGTCACTCACAATACAGTGAAGCTGAAACTTGGAAATCAATGTATTTGAGACAAAACCACAGAATTTTACATCATACAGAACATAACAAGATATAGCAGTATGTTAGTAATTTAAATTTAAACTATGTCCATCCATAAGGCAGCCAAAAAAAAGTAGCTATAATCTCAGATTGTATTAGTTTCTAAGAATCATTTTTAGTGTTACTGGAAACTGGATGGCTTCCAGTTTCCATGATTTTGCATGGTTAATGGGAACAGAGGAACTAGTAGTCTTTCCAACAAAACCTTATACGTAATGTCTTGGAAAACAGCAGATTTCTAAATATTTAGTATTGGGGACCCTGTAAATAATTTTAAAAATTAATGGAGACCACAAAGAACTCTGGATGATATATATATCAATATTTGCTACATTAATTATTAAAACTGAGAATTTTTAAGTCTTTTATTCATTTAAAAATAACAATAATCTCACTACATTTTAACAAAAATGACAACAAAACTATATATCCCAAAACAAAGAATATAGTGGGAAGAGTAGTATGTTTTCACAGTTTTGCAAATCTCTTTGAATGCCTGGCAACTTATCTGTTGCAATGTTGTGGCTTTGGTTAAAGTAAATGAAAAAATAGACATCTAGTTGGCAAAGGGAGAACTGCATTAACAGTTCTTTCACAGAATTGTGGATATTCTTTCTGTTAACACATCAGAACTCACAGTGACTATAATATGAAATCTGAAATCATAATAATTAACTTTTTGTACTCTGCTACATTGTAATCTATTAGTGGTTTCAAGGCAGTTTGTTTTTGTTTATTTGTTTTTGTGGGGTTTTTGTTTGTTTTGTTTTTGTACTTTGAATAGATTTTTGCTCATTGCAAGATTTTGCTAACATCATGCATTTGTCATTTAAAAAATACTGGTTCCCTCAGTTCTGTGGATCATCTAAATGTTAAGCCACTTCATTACACAATGTCAAAAAGTGCATTCATCAACATCACTGGCAATCGCATATCTCATCACAAAAATCCTTAAGTTCAAGGAGACTAATGGTGGTAAATACCCATATTCCAGAATTCTAATATTCCTTGAGCATTCATATTTTAACACTGGCTTCAAATACTACCAGTTACTTTCTTGAAGTGATAGTCTCATCTTGTTCATTTATGAGAAAATGTGTGCAGCTACTCAGGTCTGAAAACCAGTTTGTCAGTTGTTTTTTTTTCAGGTAAAAAGGTTGTTCCATGAAAAGAGCTGTCAGATAGACTCACAACCCAAACAATTATACAAGTGCTTCTTCTGGAAACAACCATCACACCTCAGTAACTGAAGGTTTTTATGTGTCCTTTACATTTCATTATCCAGAATACTAAAAGGATGGGTACTTAATAAGGAAGATATAATTAAATTTAAAACTGCCCTGTGAGATCCTCCTCAACTGCCTAGGCAACATTTTTCACTACCTTCGTTATTTTTCTATTTCATCTTCTACTGCACAATGTCCAGGCCTCTATTATATAATTTACTGTGTATAATGTATGGTAATCACATACATGTGTACTTTCCTCATAAAATGCTGAGTTTTCCAAGTTTTAGATGTTTGAATTGACACGTAGCAAATCCTTTGTCTATAAGTTTTAGCAAACCCTACAACAGATAGTAGGATTTTAGAAATAGGGGAAAAAAAAGTATTTTGCTTTATATAGATAGATAGATAGATACATATCTATATATACTCTATGTATTAAATACCATGTAATTTTAGGTGATTCTCTCAACCACTTTAGATCTGTGCTTGAACTGAGGGTAAGGAATTATTTCTGCTTTCCCAGCATGTTATTCTTGTCCCATAAAATCTGTATTGGAACTGTCTGCTTAGACTGTCAGTCTCTTCACAAACAGTGCTGGGAAAACTGGACATCGGCAGGCAAAAATATTGAATGGGACCCCTATCTTACACCACTTACAAAAAATAACTGAAAATAGATTAAAGACATAAACATAAGACCCGAAACTGTAAAACTCCTGAAAGAGAACATAGGGAAAAACCTTTTCCACATTAGTCTTAGAAATAATTTGTTGGATATGACACCCACAGTACAGACAACAAAAGCAAAAATAGACAGCTGGAATTACATCAAGCTAAAGCTTCTGCACAGCAAAGGAATCAATCAGCAGAGTGAAAGGTAACCTACGGAATGGGAGAAAATATTTGCACCATTTATCTCGTAACAGATTAGGATCTAAAACATAAAAGAAGCTCCTACAATTCAATAGCAAAAATAAATAGATGAATGACCCAATTAAAAAACGGGAAAAGGACTTAGATATTCCTCCAAAGTAGACACACAAACAGTCTCTCAGGTATATGATAAGATGCTCACTGTCACTAATGACCAGGGAAATGCAAATCAGAACCTCAGTAAGATATTATCTCTCACTTGATGACTATTACCAAAAGAAAAAAAATTAAAAAAGAATTGACAACGACATGGAGAAATTGGAGTGCTTGCACACTCTCGGTAGGAATGTAAAATGGTTCAATCTTTATGGAAAACAACATGAGGGTATTCATAAAACAAAACAAAACAAAACAAAAAATCCTTGAAAAAAGAACTACTATAAGTTGAAAATAGAGCTATCATATGACCCAGTAATTTCACTTCTGCATATTTCCAAAAGGACTGAAATTCGGGTCTCAAAGAGAAGTTTGCATTCTCATCTTCACTGCATTATTGACAATAGCCAAAATAGAGAAACCAACCCAAATTTCCAGCAGCAGATGAATGGACTAAAAAAAATTGTCACAGGGCACCTGGGTGGCTCAGTGGATTAAAGCCTCTGCCTTCAGCTCAGGTCATGATCCCAGTGTCCTGGGATAGAGACCCACACTGGGCTCTCTGCTCAGCAGGGAACCTGCTTCCCCCTCTCTCTCTCTCTCTGCCTGCCTCTCTGCCTACTTGTGATCTCTGTCTGTCAAATAAATAAATAAAATCTTTAAAAAAAATTGTCACATACATTTAATGGACTAGTATTCAGCCTTATAAAAGAAGGACATTTTACCATTTTGTAACAACATGGGTACATCTGAGGTACATTAGGCTAAGTGAAATAAGTTAGTTACAGGACAAAACCTGCTTGCTCTCACTTATAGGAGAAATCTAAAATAGTCAGACTCATAGAGGCAGAGAGTAGAATGGTGGCTGCTAAGGGTTGGGGTGGAGGGAAAAATGGAGTTGTTGACAGTCATAAAACTGAACAAATTCTATGGGTCCTCTACACAACATATTGCCTATAGTTAACATTATGGTGTTTTGCACTTAAAAATTTAAGAGGGTAAATCTCATGTTAAGAATTTTTTACCACAATAAGGGTGCCTGTGTGACTCAGTTGTTAAGCAACTGAGGACCCTGAGATGAGGCCCGCATCAGGCTCCTGCTCAGCATGAAGCCTGCTTCTCCCTCTCCTTCTCCCCAGGCTTGTGTTTCCTCTCTAACTCTCTCCCTCTCTCTGTCAAATAAATAAATAAATAAATAAAATCTTTTTTTAAAAAAGGAATTTTTACCACAAGATAAAAGGACAAAAAAAATAGGTAATTAACCTTATTATATTAAGTAATAAATCATGTATTTTAATCAGAGAGAGAAAAAAGCCCACAAAATCCCCCAGAAAAAAATGATTTATTCCTGCTATTGGCAGACTTTATGTTAGTAACAAAAATGCCAGAAAAAGCATATGATATTATCTTCAAAATCCCTTGGGGAAGAGCCTTTTAACCTAGAATTTTATACCCAGACAAACTATGATTTACGAGTGAGGACATAACAGATATTTTTTGATATTCAATGACAAATATTACTAGTATTTATCAATAAATGCTCTTCTAGACATATATAGTTTGCATATAGTTCTATTCTATTGATGAATACATTGAGGCACAAATGAATTAAAGTAACCTTCCCAAGGCAGTAGAGCTATTAAGCACCAAGTTATTAATAGATATTAATAGCTTTTAAGCTATTAATGGTAAGTGGAAAGGCAATAATTTGAAACCACATATTTTCCAGATACAGAGTCTATATATTTAACATAATGCTAGAGGATCTATTAAAGATCATTTATCAATAGTAAGAAAAATCAACTTGGAGACAAGGCATCATTAAACGCAGGATGATCAGACTATCTGTGTTGAATGTTTCCTTAACATATCATCTTGCTGATAAAAGTCTTTGTAACTGAACACTATGTTTTATGTTTCATTTCAATGAAATATACTATATATTTCCCAAAGAACTTTTAAGATTCTTGCTTCTATCATATTCTACATGAAAATTTATGAAAAAGGAACTCTGAAAATTTTAAGTAAAACTAGTCTTTTGAAGACATAAATAACTTTAATAAAACCTGAACCCTCATCTGGCCAATCACTGCCTAGAGACACATTCAAAGGAAACATAGATTTATTCCAGAAACCTCAGGGTATATTGTTCATCTACAATGTGGGTTATCTCAAAAAGGTCAGGCCAAGAGTTTTACATATTTTATCAGACAAAAATTATTTCCAGAATCTTCTCTATACCTTACTGTGTTTTGCAAAGAGAAGAAATTACACACATGCAGAGAAAGAAACGGACAAAAAAGACCATGCAAAACAAGATTTTGAGAGAAAGAAACCCTGGTCCCTGGTGATTTTCCAGTTTTCAGAAATAACCCCACCATGTAGCCCGGCTTTATTCACTACCCTTGGGTTCCATGCGATGCTCATGCTTGTTGGGGAAATAGAGATTGGGTGATCTGATAATTCATTTAAGAAAAAAGACTCTGAGTGTAGCCAAGCAATGATGGTACAGTAGCTGAAGGAATAAATGAAGGTCAGGGGACTTTTGTAAAAGTTAAGAAGTCAGTTATATGTGATGTGAAAGATCCAAGAGAAAGAGGAATGCTGGTGATGCAGAAAAATGGTAATAGCCAAAGGATTAGAGTCTTTGAAAAAGCCAGAAGATAGGGAATCCCAGTCCTTCAGGGAAGGACTTCCTCTGGTAGGAGAAGGTACTCAGTCTGAAAAGAGAAGATGGGTATGCAGGTAAGACAAACAGGTATATTTCAATCTGACCAGGTGAAGAGGAGAGAGTTATTTCCTGGCAGCATCTACATTGTCAGTGAAATATAAGTAATCAGCTGTAAGATGGGGGCAGTAGGAAAGATCGATGGAATTTTGGAAGAGGGAAAATGGGTATGATTGCCATGATGTAAGTGAATTAGTAAGTTTACTATAAAAACAGATACATTTGTAGATCAATAGATTAAAGATCTCGGTGAGAAAGAGAGTTGTTTGCATGGCACTGCTGGAGCAAGCTGGCAGGAATTAAAGGGCTGATGTGGTTAGAAAGTGGGTAAAAATCCAGGCTCTGTCTAGTCCTGAGTGTGACCTCGCTTTGAACTTGCTCTGAGCGCTTTGGACTCTGGCCCAGAAATTTGATTCCCAACTTCTAATGCACTCCTTGTCAGTTTTAGAAGGCTCAACCTGCCCTACATGTGCATACACAGAATTCACTCCGGCTCTAAAAGGAAGAGAGATGATAGTAGTAGTAGTAGTAGTAGTAGTAGTAGTAGAGTACTAGCAAGATTCTGAGAACTCCCAGAACTGATGGATGACTGAGAGGAAAGTTCTGGGCTGACCTTCCAGGAACAACTCAGAATCACACCACAGTGCCCTAGGAACGACAAAGACATTGCCACACTACAGAACCCCAGCTGACCCCAGTGTCTGCTTCCCCAGCTTGGATGTGCATCACACTACTCCCTGTCTCCTCAGGGAGCTCATTTTTCACTGAAAACACACAATTTGTACATTTCATTGGTGGAGGGTAAGCTTCATGTTTGCCCTCCACAGGCCTGGAAGGCTGGAAAGCATAGTACTGGATGGTTCCATGATGGGATGGACAAGGCCAAAACTACCAAAATATGAGAAGGATGCATCAGCCTTGGGAGGACTTAGCAGGGTTCAAACGAAAGAGCATTGGTCACTTCTTCTAACAGCACAATATCCTATTTTCCATGTTGTTTACAGGCTTTGATCTACAAATAATTGTAATCTATATTACAATTGTGATCTATAAAAAATTTCTCATTAGTGGGCACTCTTCAGAAGAGTGCCCACTAATGAGAAATTTTGGTGATGAAGTTACAAAAAGGAGAGACGAACAGCTTTTCTTTTCTTTCTTTCTTTTTCTGAACCTCTATCCACTTAGACTCGGTATAGAGAATATTCTTAAGTCATTACTTTGCCAAAAAACGTCTAAAAACTGTTTTACTACTGCTAAATGCCTAGTTATTTAATAGTCTCCATGAGTTAAAATATTTCAGTTGCAATTTGTAGAAGGGCCAAGGCATGCTTACTGTGACAGGATCTCTAGGTTCTAGAAAACATGGTATCAACTCATGAAACTAATCTGGAAAAAAATAATGAGCGAGTTTCAAATTCTAAAGCCAGGCACCAGCTGAAAAAAAAAAGGTTACACTTTAGGAATGTTCCTTTTTGCCTCACTTACCAAATACCTGAGACGAATGCATATTTTTAGCCTAAATTTACACCGTAATTATCTCCATTCTGGATCACATTGCCTCTGTATAACTGTTAACATACTACCAAAGAGAAGTTGGAGAAACACTTTGGGTAAAACATTTCTTTACACAAGACAGAGAAACCCTATAATTTTCAGGGAGATGATTATATAAAGTCTTACCTATAATTTTATTTAATTGTACGTTTTTACTTCATTTTCTCAAGCTAGATCCCTTTCTTTTTCCACTCTTGTCTCAAAAGGAAGACATTGAATCTATCTTGAAAACAAAATGTTCAAGGATATTTACATAGTTAACTATTCTTAATTTGTGTCTAAGATTACAGTATTTCAAACAATTAGCAGAGAAGTTAAAACTCAGTCTAGTAACTTTTTTCCATAGATGCAGGTACCAAAGCCATAAAACATTATCCATGAAAGTATTAGTCATGGGCTACATATAAATAAAATAAAAAAGGCTCTACATAATAATCAAAAGTAATAGGCTATCTGGCAACAAATGCATATGCAACCTTACACATTACCATTCACACATATAACTGGCAATAATAATGGACGTAAGCATTGAAATTCATTAGGAAACTTTTCATTGCTGTTGCCAAATGGAAGAAGTGTGATGGTTAAGGAGGTAAATTCTAAACCAAGATTTCCTGGGTTCAAAACCAGCTCTGCCAACGCCAGCTATGTGAACATCATCAAAGTCTCCCATGTCACCGGCCTCTATCTCCTCATCTGTAAAGTAAGTGTATCATTAATACCTACCTGACAGGACTACTATGATATTTATATCAGAAAGTGTGGATAAAGCATGCAAAGCATTATCTGGCATGTAGTCAATTCCCTATACAGGTCAGCTTTTTACGTTAAATGTCTGTATCGTAGAGATACCACTGGTATTCTAGATGAAATTAATCCAGAACTCACAGATTTTTTTTTTCTGTTTATATCTTTTATTCCAGATAAAGATAAAACTATATCTTCAATGTAGATTCGGTTAAAAACCTGAATGTGTTATTCATACTACTCAAAACATCTAAAGCTTTTGCTCAAGTTTGGTTGATCATCTAGGTCAGGAATTGACACACTTTTTCTGCAGAGAGCCAGCTAGTTAATAACTTAGCCATACAGTTTCCACATTGGTGCTCAACTCTATCACTGGAGTGTGAAAACAGCCGTAGACAACACTCACAAAGCAGGCACTGTCGTGATCCCATGAAACTTGATTAACAAAAACAAGCAGCAAGCCAGATTTGTCCTGTGGACGTAGTTCGCTTACCCCTCCTCTAGATATGTGATAAAATGAAAACAGAGTCCTCTAACATTTTAACCCTGTTTAAACTATCCTGAGGGAAATAAATTCAGTTGAGCTAGTAGAGAATCATGGTTCCACTGGTTGTGAGTATATCGATTTCTCAACCTTGAATTCTGTTTTAAATAAAATGAATAGAAACAGGAGTCAGAAAATCCAATGTTTCTTGTTAGCATGCACAAAGGGGAGAGATGACAGTTTACAAGACTTAAGAACTATACCTGACTCACCCGTTCCATAGATGAAAGTCATCAGAGCAGCTCCGCTCTCATATTTATTTTCCTGTTTACCACACGAAGATCTAACACTATAGATACCTGACAAAAGTAGTATGAATGAATTATTAATTTGAGAATGTTGTAACTTCTGGGATCATGCTATGATAAAAATTCCTAATAATCAAAGTATATTGTTTTCAAAAATGAAAAGCAGATGAGGGCACCTGGGTGGCTCAGTTGGTTAAGCATGTGCCTTCGGCTCAGGTTATGATCCTAGGGTCCTGGGATGGAGCCCCACATAGGTCTCCCTGCTCAGCTGGGAGTCTGTTTCTCCCTCTCCCTTTGCCCCTCCACCCTGACGGGCAAAGGGAGAGGGACTCCCTTTTACCTGAAGACTCTCTCTCACTCTCACTCTCTTTCAAATAAATAAATAACATCTTTAAAAAAAAAAAAAAGCAGGTGAATCTATCCACTCAGAGTCTGAGATGGACCTACAGTCAGGGGAGGGGGAAGCTTCCTCGTGAAGTCACTGTGGTAACGGTGTCTTTCATGCTGTATGATTGCAACTTTGTGTTGCCTTTCAAAATAAAAGCTAAAAGAGAAATTGATGACATGACATGCTAGAGAAACCTGAATATTGGCAACACAACTTAAAATGGGTGTTTTTCAAATGTTTTGTTTGTTTGCTTGTTTGTTTTGTTTTAGGTTAGATTATCTAGGTAATTACCCAAATCTTCCCTCTTAAATTCACAGAGTAGGTCACAGTCGACGCATGTGAGGAAAATCAACCACTAGAAGGCTGCTGCTGTGCTTGTTTTGCTTTTCACTTTCTGAGGCACAGCACCTTCCCTGATTATCCACATGGAGAAGACGCCAGCTTCGTGTGGCAGATGGGAGGGGAGAGAGAACAGCTGGTCCTTCCTAAAGCAGCGTCACACTTCATTCCACGCAAGGCTAATTCTGCACCATGGAGCCCAAAGTACTGAAAACATCCACGAGAGATCTTCCAAGGACTCAGTCATCTCGTGCCGTCTTCAGCCAACACCCAGGCCTGCCAGTATTTGAGGAAGAGAGCGGTTTCCTATAAGCCTCTCCTGTCCACACCAGAAAGGCTGCTTCTTGTGTAAAGTGAGGACGGATAGTCATGGCTCTGAAGGATGAGGTCCACTGGCTTGATCCAAGAAGGACTGACACTAGTATCCACTAGAGATCCTCTTCTCTGGGTGAACCCATTCTCTTGCATCTTTCTTGGGGCTCAACCTGAATTCCAGCCTCGAACACATGTCTGTGCCTTCAGGATTGGTGCTTACCTACCCATGGACTCCACATTCAGATGATCATTCCACAGACTACTAACTTCTGGACTGTCGAAAGCTGACTGTTGGGTCCCTGCCCAAAGCTTCTACTTTGGTGATTTCCAGTTCACCGTGGTCTCTTTCAGCATCCAGCACTAACTCCTTTCTCCCATTTCAACACTGCCATCACCAGCGGCCATTTATGGATTCCCCACATGGCTCTCCATGCACATACAATAGTATTTATGATACAGACACATGTAGAAGGACGCATCTGTATTTAAAAAATAGGATCTTGTGGTTTACATCTACCTGATTCTTGAATTTCTCTCCTATATATGCAGTAAGAAACTACTTTGTGGTCATTTACAATGTTTCTATTCCATATGCCATGACAATATGCATATGTGAAATAATTCAAGCCAGAAAAAGAAAATAAGAAAATCCTTCAACTTCAGAAATCAAAATATAACCCAAGTTCCTGACACCACTATATATACATACATAAAATTATTACATTTTAAAAAAGTGTTTTCCCTAATATTATGTATTTATAGTTGAGCAAGATATACATACGAAGCCAATGAAATTATGACTCACTTTATAGATAACAAATAAAAAGTAGTCACGTGTGATCTAATCTGGTGGGGCTCAAATGAGGAGCATGGACCACAGCTGGTTCACCATGTGTTAAGAGTTCAGAATGAATTAAGTATTAGAATTGAAAATAAATGTTTGAAAACACTTACGGTGCTTTGACGATTAATTTTATGTCTGTTGACTCTAAAGAGAAATATACAGACTGGTATTTTTATGCATTTTTAAATTTCATTTCTCATCTGCAATGGGCTAAGGGGGAAAAAAAAAACTTGTTCTGCACCCAGGAAGTTTGAGAAGGACCACTATACAACCAATCATCACAATACCTCGTATCTTCACATTATATACTACTTTTCACTCTTGTAAAACCTCTGTTGTACATTTATAAAATGACAGAGTATGGGGAGCTTGCTAAGCATCTGCTATATGCTGGTCACCATGGAAAAGCACTGAAGACCTCACAGTGGGCTGTAGATGAACCATCATCACCAGAAGCAGTTGAAAGTGCCCTCAAATCTTACTGTACTACCTCTAACCAACAAAGAGCACAGATTAATTGCTTTGATGTTCACTTGCCACTACCTTTAATCTAAGAAACTCTTCAAGCAGACACCAAGGCTGTGGATACTTCAGAAAAATCCTTAATACTTGTGAAGATTTTCCTTTTCTTTTTTTTCCTCCCTTGTACCAACAGGTCTATTACTGCAGCAGTTTTAGAAAAGCAGAGCTGCAAAGTCCCAAATCATTTATAACTTTCAGATAAATAACAGGTGCCTTTGGAACCTCACTACACCTCGTAACAGACTTCACTTCACCTCATCAAATAATGAAAAGAGAAAACGAAACCCTCTTCTTGACAACAATTTGGACTCAGTGAGAATGTATTAAATCAACTGCCCTAGGACAAAAAGATATTTGTCATCCCACAATAGATGGGAACTGGCAGATCCAAGAGGGGTAAGTGGAAGGCTCGTAATGCTTATGCGTTCTACCTCACAGCTTTATCCTGAGGCCAAAGCCACCTGGCGTCCTTTGCTGTGCACACACAAGACTGACATTTGTTTTAATCTATGAAGAAAGAGACACCACAGTGGCCATGAAGTCCCAATGGTCCTTTAGCTACTTTGAGGCTTTTCTGACATTACAGAACAGTGGCAAAAATAGAGAGATGTTCAAAATCAATTTCACACTTTAAAACAGTCCCATCTAACAGACAGAATTTTTCCTATGACAGGGATCATCACAGAATCACATGTAAGCAACATATAAGTATAAGGCTACATTGAATTCATATATACCACTTATCATGCATTTATGTCCTTAAAACTTAAGAAAGGATTTAGGAGCACCTGGGTGGCTCAGTCAGTTAGGCGTCCAACTCTTGGTTTTGGTTCAGGTCATGATCTCAGGGTCATGAGATCAAGCCCCACACCAGGTTCTGCACTGAGTGCAGAGTCTGCTAAAGATTCTCTCTTTCTTTTCCCCTCCTTCCTCTTCTATCCCTCCTCCTGCTCATGCTTGGTCTCTCTCTCTAAATAAATAAAATTTTTTTTTTAAACTGAAGAAAAAAAAGAAAGGATTTAATTTTTCACTCTTTCCCTTGTTCTTCACTCAGTTATTTGCTTTCAATAACAGGGTTGCAGAATTAAAATTGAGATGACCTAAGTATTAAGTCATAATCTCTATATAGACTTTGACATTCATCCAAATGCTATAACCCCGAATGTAGTAAAAAGTAAATGCAAGAAATAATAACATGATGAGTGATCTTGACATGGATCATGGGAGAGGCAATGTAATAGGAGGCATGGAATGCAATACAATTTTCAAGAAATGTCAAGGTACTTAGGTACTTCTAAAGCTAAGTTATTCCTATCACAATCATTCCAGAATTTCATTATTACGATACTTCAATCATTTAGTTAGAGAACAGTATATTCTAATATAAGATCCATAACTGACTTAACTTGACCACCACATATACACCAAGTTTTATGCCAGGATCTCTCTTTGATACTTAGGTATTTTTCTAAAGCATGAAGAATCAAATCCAAAAATGAAATTAACTAACAAAATAATTTGATCATTATATGAATAATAACCTAATCAAAAAATGTTTCTAAAGCCTTCCTTGATGGTCCCCCGGGATCCAGGTGTGGTCTGTCATCATCAGTAGATTATAAGATGTAGACTGTTTATCTGTGTGAGCTAGCACTATGCACAAAGCTGCACTGGTACACAGTGAACATCACATAAGTGTTTGTCTAAATGAATAAATCAATTTGAGCTTTCTGTTTGGACTTGGATAGAAAAGATCAAAACTTTCTAATTGGAAGGAGGAGGAAGAAGTGGGGGAGGGGGAATTAGATGGGGAGGAAGAAAGGGAGGAGGAAGAAAGAAAGAAAAGAAAACTCTAAGATCTGGGAGTTTAGCTGAGGACAGCTTATGATAAAATTGTCTACTAAAGACTTGGGAACACAATGAAGAGTGCAAATACTAGAAGAGAATAAACAGAAACAGCACTAGGGACATTTTATCAGAGAGACTAGTCTAGAAATACGATCGCTCCCAAACTTCTGAGTAACAATCAATGTGACATATTTTCTGGTGAAACTGCTAATCTTACAGTGACAAAAGGGGGAATGTCTCTCTACAATGACCTAATTTAAGGAAGAATTGGTACACATCCACTTCAAGGGCAAGAGATTGCTAGAATTTTCTTCCTAACAAACTCGAACTGCCACCAAGTGGAGATTGCCCTGACTTGCAGTCCCTTGGTCACTGGGGTCCTCTGGGCTATTTGTAAGAAACTGTGCTACAAATCCCACGAGAACAATGCAAAGGAAGTGACAGGAGTTCTTGTGGTTCATAAGAACATACCACCACTACTACAAAACCATACAAAAAGAAAAGACTTACAAACAAACAAACAAAACCAATTTTCATTAACTGTGCCTCCCCCCGCCCAAATCCAGTCTAAAATTAAATTTTGAAACAAAGATTGTATTTGGCATTCTGCCCATCCTTTTCCTGAGCCCCTCTCCTACATCTACCGGTAAAACCATTGCCTTCATTCAGCCCTGTAGTCGTTCTGACTACACCTATGTGAACACATCCACTCGGGACAATCACTCCAGCTTGAAATAATTCTCTCTATAACAGCATAACTACCATTATTCTGACAGCTCAAATGTCCAGGATTCTATGAAGATGATACCACATACATCCTTTGTTAAAAAGCCATGACACAGAATAAGGCCTTGCACAATGTGAATATATATAAGTAATTGAATTACTAGAAACTAGTTTGTTTCTTTGTGTATGATACTAAGAATATATGCATTTTAATAAAGGAGTCTCACTTTGACAAGTATGTTTCAACACGGTAATTGATGATATGATGATGATGGGTGGTGTTTGTGAATATTACATTATATACAAATAGTAACCCCAGGGCCAGACGGCTTCCTGGGGGAATTCTACCAAACATTTAAAGAAGAACTAATTCCTATTCTCCTGAAACTGTTCCAAAAAATAGAAATGGAAGGAAAACTTCCAAACTCATTTTATGAGGCCAGCATCACCTTGATCCCAAAACCAGACAAGGATCCCATCAAAAAAGAGAGCTATAGACCAATATCCTTGATGAACACAGATGCGAAAATACTCAACAAAATACTAGCCAATAGGATTCAACAGTACATTAAAAGGATTATTCACCACGACCAAGTGGGATTTATTCCAGGGCTGCAAGGTTGGTTCAACATCCGCAAATCAGTCAATGTGATACAACACATCAATAAAAGAAAGAACAAGAACCATATGATACTCTCAATAGATGCTGAAAAAGCATTTGACAAAGTACAGCATCCCTTCCTGATCAAAACTCTTCAAAGTGTAGGGATAGAGGGCACATACCTCAATATCATCAAAGCCATCTATGAAAAACCCACCGCAAATATCATTCTCAATGGAGAAAAACTGAAAGCTTTTCCGCTAAGGTCAGGAACACGGCAGGGATGTCCATTATCACCACTGCTATTCAACATAGTACTAGAGGTCCAGCAATCAGACAACAAAAGGAAATTAAAGGCATCCAAATCGGCACAGAAGAAGTCAAATTATCACTCTTCGCAGATGATATGATACTATATGTGGAAAACCCAAAAGACTAGAGGAAAACCCAACATAGTACTAGAGGTCCAGCAATCAGACAACAAAAGGAAATTAAAGGCATCCAAATAAGCAAAGAAGAAGTCAAATTATCACTCTTTGCAGATGATATGATACTATATGTGGAAAACCCAAAAGACTCCACTCCAAAACTGCTAGAACTTATACAGGAATTCAGTAAAGTGTCAGGATATAAAATGAACGCACAGAAATCAGTTGCATTTCTCTACACCAACAGCAAGACAGAAGAAAGAGAAATTAAGGAGTCAATCCCATTTACAATTGCACCCAAAACCATAAGATACCTAGGAATAAACCTAACCAAAGAGGCACAGAATCTATACTCAGAAAACTATAAAGTACTCATGAAAGAAATTGAGGAAGACACAAAGAAATGGAAAAATGTTCCATGCTCCTGGATTGGAAGAATAAATATTGTGAAAATGTCTATGCTACCTAAAGCAATCTACACATTTAATGCAATTCCTATCAAAGTACCATCCATCTTTTTCAAAGAAATTGAACAAATAATTCTAAAATTTATATGGAACCAGAAAAGACCTCGAATAGCCAAAGGGATATTGAAAAAGAAAGCCAACGTTGGTGGCATCACAATTCCGGAACTTCAAGCTCTATTACAAAGCTGTCATCATCAAGACAGCATGGTACTGGCACAAAAACAGACACATAGATCAATGGAACAGAATAGAGAGTCCAGAAATAGACCCTCAACTCTACAGTCAACTAATCTTCGACAAAGCAGGAAAGAATGTCCAATGGAAAAAAGACAGCCTCTTCAATAAATGGTGCTGGGAAAATTGGACAGCCACATGCAGAAAAATGAAATTGGACCATTTCCTTACACCACACACAAAAATAGACTCAAAATGGATGAAGGACCTCAATGTGCGAAAGGAATCCATCAAAATCCTTGAGGAGAACACAGGCAGCAACCTCTTCGACCTCAGCCGCAGCAACATCTTCCTAGGAACAACGCCAAAGGCAAGGGAAGCAAGGGCAAAAATGAACTATTGGTTTGTCTCCCTCCCAATCGATTTCATCAAGATCAAAAGCTTTTGCACAGCAAAGGAAACAGTTAACAAAATCAAAAGACAACCGACAGAATGGGAGAAGATATTTGCAAACGACATATCAGATAAAGGACTAGTGTCCAGAATCTATAAAGAACTTAGCAAACTCAACACCCAAAGAACAAATAATCCAATCAAGAAATGGGCAGAGAACATGAACAGACATTTCTGCAAAGAAGACATCCAGATGGCCAACAGACACATGAAAAAGTGTTCCATATCACTCGGCATCAGGGAAATACAAATCAAAACCACAATGAGATATCACCTCACACCAGTCAGAATGGCTAAAATCAACAAGTCAGGAAATGACAGATGCTGGCGAGGATGCGGAGAAAGGGGAACCCTCCTACACTGTTGGTGGGAATGCAAGCTGGTGCAGCCACTCTGGAAAACAGCATGGAGGTTCCTCAAAATGTTGAAAATAGAACTGCCCTATGACCCAGCAATTGCACTATTGGGCATTTACCCTAAAGATATAAACGTAGTGATCCAAAGGGGCACGTGCACCCAAATGTTTATAGCAGCAATGTCCACAATAGCCAAACTATGGAAAGAACCTAGATGTCCATTAACAGATGAATGGATCAAGAAGATGTGGTATATATACACAATGGAATACTATGCAGCCATCAAAAGAAAGGAAATCTTGCCATTTGCGACAACATGGATGGAACTAGAGCGTATCATGCTTAACGAAATAAGTCAAGCAGAGAAAGACAACTATCATATGATCTCCTTGATATGAGGAAGTGGTGATGCAACATGGGGGCTTAAGTGGGTAGGAGAAGAATCAATGAAACAAGATGGGATTGGGAGGGAGACAAACCATAAGTGACTCTTAATCTCACAAAACAAACTGAGGGTTGCTGGGGGGAGGGGGTTTGGGAGAAGGGGGTGGGATTATGGACATCGGGGAGGGTATGTGCTTTGTTGAGTGCTGTGAAGTGTGTAAACCTGGTGATTCACAGACCTGTACCCCTGGGGATAAAAATATATGTTTATAAAAAACAAAAAATTAAAAAAAAAATACAAATAGGAATATGTTAATTACTTTTTGCTATTATGGCTTGTGCTTCAGAAGTCTTTAAAAGAACAAGAACATTTATAAGCCTCCAGAGTATGAGACCTATTCTCCACAAAGGTCTATAACCCAGGAATTAGACAATCATCCAGGAGTAGGTGTGATAAAGATGGTTCAAGAGGAGAAAAATGAGACATTTTTATTAAGGAAAAGGGCTATTTCAGAAAATAAGTCTAATTTACCAAGAAGCTAATCAAGTACCTATTATACTAGGTTCCTATAAACAGTGTCTAAACATCTTGACTGAATTGGGCAAGATCAACTTAATTGCCATACTATTTCTCAGTGTGAAGCCAAGGTCAGCACTTTAAGATCAAATTCTGGGCCTTTATTCAGTTACCAAAACTGAGAATGTCTTAAGAAATCTAGAGGTGTGCTTCAAGGTGGAGTGGAGATTTTGAACAAGTCTTTTTTGTCCTCACTGTCTATAGTATATTTGATCAAAAGTATAGTCATAAAAAAAATTTTAGAAGTTTAATAAATAAATAAATAAATAAATGTTAAAAAAAAAAGTATAGTCATTGTATTTGACATGGAGGTCAAGAAGATGTATCATGCTGAATGAAATGGATGAGAGAACTGGATACAGAAAAAATTAAATTATTAGAGAATGAAAAAATGGGAAAAAAATGGAGAGAGATACACAATTTTATAGGTTAACAAAATATTTAAGAATTCCAGCTTTGGGGCAATTGGGTGGTTCAGTGAGTTAAAGCCTCTGCCTTCAGCTCAGGTCATGATCCCAGGGTCCTGGGATTGAGCCCCACATTGGGCTCTCTATTCAACAGGGAGCCTGCTTCCCCTTCTCTTTCTGCCTATTTGTGATCTCTCTCTCTCTCTCTGTCAAATAAACAAATAAAATCTTTTAAAAAAATAAATATTTCCAGCTTTACAAAATTAATGTGCCTAGGATTTTTTTTTAATCCTTTCACAGTAGAAATGAGCAAAAACACTGACACTAATTCAACTTCAGCTTCCTAGTTTTAGCTTCTAATACTGAACTGTCACATCAGAAGACATGGAAGTTCCACAAAAAAAAACAAAAGAACAACATGGAAGTAGCCTTTGCCAAATCAAAACATGCCTTTCTCTGAAAAAAAAAAAAAAATGGGATTATTGCATTAATATGCTATGACAATCATCAGGGATGATCTCAAACATATTCTTACTCCCTCTACTTCCAAGTATATGGAAAGATTTCAGTTCCTGAATAGGAAATCAGGTGTGCCCATGAGACTTATGTGAGTCACAATAAAATGTGACAAACGACACACCTATGACATACATACTTTCTGTATAGAAATGGGTAAGAGACAGAGCTTTACTTTTTTTTTCTTTTATTTTTTCCAGTCTGTATTAGTTATAAGTGATAACAGATAAACGCTAGAGATCGTAGTTAAAGTTGGGTCCTGGAATCAAGAAATAGTGGGAAGACACCCTCCAAAAAACCCAGATTGATGTGTATCACAAATAAGAAATAAATACTATTTTGTACTATTTTAAGCCACTAAAATTCTGGACTTGTTTGTTACAAAGCCTGCTCTACATATCCTGCTTGATACAATCAGAGTGTTGACATACAAAGCTGACAAAGGCACAGATTGCAGGGGTCATAGTGAAGCATTGGTTATAGGTGATTGAAGATTGATTAGAAGATGGTATGTTGTAAAAATGATTCAGACTTCACTCTTTTACTCCCTACCTGTATGGTTTTAGTTATTTTCTTCCATAGGTTTTCTGAATACTAAATAATCCATCACAATAAGTATTAGGCACAAAATAGACAGTCAAGACATTTTAGTTCTTCCCTTTTGTATAATCACAAAAGTCACCAAGACTTTGAATTAAAAGTTAAATATTGGTCATTGCAATAATATCAAAATATTGTGCTACATGCAGCCACAAGTCAAGGTATAACCTATCTTTGGGGAAAGAATGAGACTGAATGAGATTTTAAACTATGTCCAGGTACATATTTGCTCATATGGGTGTTACACATACCAACCAGAACAATAAAACAGACCATTATTCACAATGAAATTGAGGGCATGATACATTAATTAATAGCCAAATTGCCAAAAATAATTTCCTGAAAATAGAAACTCTTTAAGATTGTGGGTAATTCAGGGCTTTATATTTTATTTTGTTTTTTTGTTGTAATTAACTACTGATGGTATATGTGCGCTCATTAGACTAGTGTGAGTGACTTGGATGTGTATGTGTTCCATAGGCTATAGATGCTCTGTGTGTACAGTGGTCCTGGTAGACTGGGTCAGCTCTTGGTCAAAAAACCACCTCTAAATCTTAGTGGTTTTGTTTTAAGATTCTTTGTGACAAGTGCCATAACTACAATATGTTCCACAGCCAAAATTTAGTGAGTTTCCATGTTAGTGATAATGTCAATATTAAATATCACATAGGTGCCAATATTGTAAAGCTTTTATTGCATTTGTGATATCAAAAGAGCATTGCCCAAGTGACAATAGAAATTTTAGTCTCTTCAATCACACTGTTATGTAGATTATCTTCAGTCTGTACCAGTTTTGTTTATATGTATAAACTAATTGTGTAAACACATTCCAAACAAGTTCTAGCTGGAATGATCTTGTGAAACCTAAATTAGCTTCTTCATATAACAACTGCAGCAAAAGCTCTCTATGCTAGAACACACTGAGTCTTGGAATAAAATCAAAGACTGGGTTCACCAAAACCATCAGATGAGTTCTCTTGACAAAATTTGTCAATCATCTGGTCAAATTCTTGGCTTGGCAGATAATTGGGTTGATAAACCTTCTCACTGACTAGTGACTGAGTGGACCAAATTTCCCAGCTGCTTTGACACCATGAAAACCTCCTTTCATTGATGGTGTGGAAAATATTCCAAACTCATAATTCCTTTGAACTACTTCCAAAACAAATTTCAAGTGTAGCACCTTATTAAGGCTTTCCTTAACTTACAATGCCTTTTGAGGCAGGCATGTTTGTTTTCTAGCAAGTTTTTGAGAAATCCATTATTAAATTTGGCCTTATCTATTAAAAATAAGCACCTTTCTTAGATCAAAGTGAACAAGATTAATTTAACGTATGATTTAAGTGCAGTGCATGGTTTATTCTCTCCGTTGTTTCTGGGTACCTGAACAGATATTCATGTAGAATGCTTAGGGAATACATTTTCATAGGAAGGACGCCAAAGTATTGAAAGGAATCCAAGCAGATCTTCACCACTGTCCCATCTTCACCCTTATCCATCTGGAACAGCATGCAACATGGGACCAATAATCTGCTGATCAGGAAAGTTGCCCTATTTGAGACACACTGATGCTAAAAAGCATTTGTTATTTATCTAAAATTTAAGTTTAAATGAGTGTTTTGTATTTTGTCTGAAAACCCTGGTGACACTGCAGTTTTCTGAAACATAACAGTGGTCAGGTTAAATAACTGTTAATATTTCTTCTGTTTTCTCTGCCTTGGAATGAATTATTCATTTGTACTGAGCAGTGTGCAAACAATAATAAAGCCAAATCCACATTTTTGTGACACTCTTGACAAACTGCTGCTATATTAAAGAAATAAATTACAAGTCCTATATTGCTCCGCTGCACGGCCCTCATCCCTGTTTTTGAGGCATTTCAATCAACCTTGCAATCTTCACCAAGCTGTAAGATTTTAAATATATATTTTATCTGCCCTGAAGTAGCATTGATTTTGAAACTGTGCGATCTTCTAATTTTTTTTTTTTCAGATAATGGTCAAACTGGCCATTTGGGTTATAAATTAGCTTTTTCATGGCTAATATACTTCACATCGGCACTTATTATACAAGCAACAATTATGTCATCACAAGGCTCTGGTACAACATGAAGGGAGCGTAAATGTCAGGATTGATGATGATGGCTCCGAGCCAGCTCATTAAAGGCAATGGTGTGAATAATACAACTGTGTTGCTTTTGAAAGAACCAAATATGTATTATCCACCTATCAGTGCACCAAAGCAGCATCATAAACATAGATCTCTAACTGCAGCCCATTTAAATGATGAAAGGGTGTATATTAATCTATGAAATAGATTTTACCCAAGGGAAAAATTGTTCTCTCTATTTATGAAAGTTAAAACATTCAGTGCACGGAGAAGCACTTATCAGATGAGCATCTATGGTATGCAGATGCATTTTACTAATGCTTCCTACTAAGATAAATAGGCTATGGTCATAAAAGATGCAACTATAATTTGCTAGAAATAAAGGAACTAAATAAAGCAACACATATACAGCTTTTTGTGAAGCACAGAGGGTAAATTTTCTAAATTGCTCGGCCTCTGTGTTTGATATATTTAATTCAAAAGTCATCGATGAAACATGACAATAACTTTACATGAACACGTGTGCGGGCATCCACCCACACATAACTCAGTGTTTTTTATATTTAGCACTCCCTAAAGGTAAATTTGGGCACTAAATGTATGCTTCGAATCCCCCTTAATTTTCAGGATCATAGGATTCCAAAGGAATGCTCCATTTTGGGAAAATTATTTAAATATTTGACTGGTTCCCTATTCCTTGCATTTTTAACAAGATCAGGAAATTTCAGTTTATATGCATAACTTCAAAACTTGCTAAGACAGCTCAGCAGACTCTCTTCCATGATACACAGCATTCAGGTAACTTTGAAGCAAATCATCCCAACTATTAGGCAGCATCACTTAAGCCAGAAGTGAGAGGATTTTTTTTTCCCTAATATGTTCTTACATATTACATGTTTCTGGGCCCATCTCTTACCTGCTGATACTCAATTTACAGATTGCAGAAGAAAATGAAATTTCAAATAGTATGAAGCGTAAAGTAAGAAATAACTACTTATATTTCTGGGGGTGGGGGGTAGGGAAGGGAGAAGGTAGCCTTAAATAATCCCACATACATCGTGTCTCTGAATCTCCACAAATTTACAATGTATTTATCTGACCGAGATGTTAATATGATTGTACTTTTATGGATTTATCTGAATGAGACACTGAAAACACAAAAGAAAGATTAAGATCCCTAAACTGACAATGGAAAGGAACTCCGTGACCTTGAAATTTCAGGCAGACACCCTTCTGAGTACACCTGTTGCTCCCTGGAGCAGGATGTGGAGTCAGATACTGACTGAGCAAGCCTGATTTTTGCCTCACATTATCTTCTCCCTAAAAGAACATCTTCAACATCTCCTTGCCTCCTGGTTTTGTGACATGAAATCATCCACATAGGTATGTGGTATGAGGTCCAGATGTCAGCTTTAATTCCAAGCCCTCTCTACCAGCTAACCAGTACACTGTCAATTCAAGTTCCTAAATAACCCTCAGAGGCAGTTCTTCCTCTCTGTCTTCACTGCTAGTGCCCCGCTTCGGGCTCTCAATGTAGTTTCCTTGGACCATTAATCTAACACTGGAAGTCATCTTCTTAATAACAATCTTTTCCTTTGTTACTTCCAATCCATTCTCCATGAATATCTCTTTCTAAAATGCAAACTGAGCTATGTTCTTCCCCTGCTTTAGTTATTTCATTGTCACCCAAATTTGTCCCATGAATGAAATTCAGGCATCTTTGTATAGCCTAAAGAAATCTTTAAATAACCAGTCATCTACTTGCCTTTTAATTTTATTTCCCACCACTGGCCCAGATGAACCCTACTTGGAAGTATCACCAATTTTATGATCACTTTATCTTTACTTCTGATTTTTTTTTTTTTTAATCCTTGTCCTCTATAATGCTATCCCCTTTCCGTAGAATAACTTCAATCTTGGATTTCTGGCATCCAAAACTGTAAGAAATAAATTTCCGTTCTCTGGGGTCTCTTTTTTAAGAACATGAATCTCATTTATAAGGGCTCCTCCCTCATGATCTAAGCACCATACCAAGACCCCACCTCCATGTTCCATTACATTGGCATTACGTTTCAACATATGAATTTTGGTGGGGGCTGTCCTTAAAAAAGAGACCCCAGAGAACTCCCTTGTGTCTTCCACCATGTGAGGACACCATTAGAAGTTGGCAATCTATGAACCAGGAAGTGGGCTTTCACCAGAACTCAACCCTACTGGTTACCTGATCTTGGATTTCTAGCATCCAAAACTGTAAGAAATAAATTTCCGTTGTTCATAAGCTAGCAAGTCTGTGGTATTTTGTTACAGTCAACCAAACGAACTAAGATACTCATATTTTTAAATGGCTTCAAATAGCACTTCTTTGATGAACTACAGCCTTCAGTCAGAGCCATTCCCTGCCCCTACCGCTCTCTCTCTTTTTCTTTTGGTATGTACCTGTGTGTCTCATGAGGATTTTGAGTAATGACACCATGGAAGACTTTCAAAGATAGAGAATTATTTGCCTTTGTTCTTTGAATTTCATTAGTTCCCTATTTGCTTGAGGATAAACATATTAACATTTTAGAATGACATGCAAGGCACGACTCTTGTTTCTCTCTTCAGGATAATTTCTTATTAAATATTTCTTTTCACTTATATTTCACCACAGTCTACTTTTTTCCCCCAAATATATCATCCTTATCAGTACTTTCTTGGATTTTATCATGCTGTTTGACATGACAGAACCGTATCCTGTCTTCAGGTTGAAAAATTTCCAACTCTGGCTTACTCTGAACCTTTCCAATAAATAATTTTCAAGATTTGATGGGTAAAGTTGGATAGCACAGTATTGGTCAGTCTTACACTGATAATAACCCCCTCAAAAATCTCCATGGCTCATACCAATTCTATTTCTCAAGTCTTTTCTGTAAGCAGCTCAGGACTGGCTGCTAAATGCCTTTCCGCATATTTTCTTATTCATTCTGGGACTCAACTGAAGGGCAAACCCTTATTTGTACTCATTTTTTTCCTGGCCAGAGAAAAAGAACTAAAAAGCTGGTGGAAACACACAAAAGCTTTTAAAATTGTCTCTTGGCTTCAGCACTTATGTCCAGCCACACACACATGTGGACACAGCAAAGTCATGGTGGACAAAGCAAGCCACATGGACCAACCCAGCATCAGTAGGAGGTACTGCACGTACAATGACAACAGTAGATTGAATGCACTTGCGAACAACAATGCAACTGACCTTTTTTATCTTCTTAGCTAAATTAATTGAGAAATTTTATCTCTAGGATTTTTCCTCTTTAGCATCTACTACAGGGCCTGAAACACAATAGTGTTCAAAATAATTTGCTTAGTAAATTACTGGATGGATGAATAGATAAAAGAATGAAAAATGAAGGAACAAATGGATATATAACAATATTGTATTGTAATTAACTTTTGAGAGCTATATTACCTTGAACATAACCAGAAATTTCTTGAGGGCAGGTGTTTTATTCAAATTTCTCTTATCCCCCTTCCTGAAACTTCCTGTAAGGAACATGGCATGGTGTGAGTATATATTCAAAAACTCTTGCTGAGTGATAAGTACATTAAGGAATATAATACATAGACAACTGGAGACCCCTTTATGTAAAATTATCCTCAGATCAGCCCTCGTAAATTATGCCTCGTATAAAGGAGATAGGACCCTCCATGAGCTGTACTTTAAGAAAACTCAGGAAAATGACTCAAATTTTCACTCTATTCAGCCTTGCTGTGAGTACAAGTTTAGTTTTATAGCTATCTATATAATTACCATTCAAGGAGGAAGAAATGTCTACCTATGTCTCCTTTAAAACAAACCCAACAATATTTCTGCCCCATTAAAAAAAATAATCCAAAAGGATTACTTCATCACATTTTCTTGGAACAGTGTAGAATATAGTGGAAACAGAAGATTTAACTACAGTTCAATTATTACAAGAATAAGCAGGAGCACTATTTCCATGCAAGTGTTTTATATCTGTGGTGGTGAATTTTGCTGTCATTGAGAAATCTGGACCAGGCCATCTTCTGTTCTTTCATGTAGACATTTAGTTGTCTGGAAAGTGATGGTGGTGCTCTAATTGGTATAAACATTGGCAGCTTGTGTTGAAATTGCCTGACTTTGTCATTAATTCCACCCTTGGCTTGCATGCCCAACTTACTTTCCTTTCAGAGTGTCAAGTTTAACATCTTACTAAAGCTTGCACCACAAACACAACGTTTCCTCCTGCTGGTACTCCTTAGAATATGGTCCTATACAACCAGTTAAGTCAAGTATTTGTTTACAAATGACTCAGCATAATAAAAATGAAATTATTTTGTCATGATGGGAGAAGGTTCTGAAGATTTCAAAATATCTGAGATTCACCCTCTTCTAATATTGTCATAAAAAGAACCATTTTTGAAGGAAACCATTCCAAAATATATTCAGCAGTTCCATATTTTCTTTAAAAAGGATACAATATGCATTTGTACTGACGAATCAGTATTATTATGATTTGTTTCCCTTTATAAACCAAATGCCAGCTTTCCTTATTTTTTTTTTTAAGGGTATAGCTTTTTTTTAATTTGTTAGGCCTTATGAAGTACACACCGTAAATGTGTTTGGCCTGCTATTTGTTATCAGCTGAAAGTGGTAAAAAACTAAAATTTTTACAATAAAATTTCTACACAGACTGAGTCAACAAGCAGGGAATAAAAGCCATGATATAAAGTGAAAAGCAAGCACTATAGCATTTTGCTTCTATTTTCCTACTTTTTCTCCTATTTTGGGTTTTTTTTTTTTTTCCCTTTTGTCCATTAAGCTTGCCATAAATTTTAGGACAAGTTCTGTACTTAAGTAGATGGATAGATAAACAATAAAATGTACTTTTCAGAAAATCTAGAACACCATTTATTGTCTATAAATTAAGCTTCTCTTATAACTTAGAATGGTTTCATTATATGTTCCACAAACTATCACGAAAAGGCTTATTTACACACGCACCTTGACCTTGCACAGTGCAAACAGAAGTAAAGCCTGAATGGAATGAGTTGATCGTGGTCCTCCTCAAACTTCTGGAGCAACTTCATTTTATTTTATTTTTATTTTTTATTTCCAGCATAACAGTATTCATTATTTTTGCACCTTCATTTTAGAACGAGTCTCTTCCCATCAGTCTGGCCTTCACCATGGAACATCCCTCAATCTGATTATAGAATTCCAATATTTTTCCTCTGATAAGTTCCATCAGTTGATCAATTTTCATTCACTAACCAACTGAAACTCAGCTATAAAATATGAAGACATAGGACCCTGCTTATTTTTCTGTCTTGATTGGGAGAAAACTAGATTTGCCCTGTGGTTTTGCTCTAAGACCTTAGAAATTTTTCTTTTTAAACTGTAACTCCTGTAATACCCATTTCTTTTATAGGAGCATAAAACACAACACACACACACACACTCACACGTTTTAAAAAAGAAGTTTTTTGTCCCCCCGGCATTTGAGTTAAATGTTCTATCAATGTAGTTTATGACTCACGATAGAGGCTATTTTTTTTTTTTTAATTTTATTCTTAACGCTGTTGAGTGTGTCCCCATATGCCTGGGCCTGTATGATATGTCAGAGCCATTTCATCTTGGTTGATTTCCTACACTTGTTATTTTGCTTTTGTGAGCAAAGATACTTGTCCTACCTTCTAGTAAAAAGGAGTATCAGGTCACTACCCTTTCTATAAAACTCTCTCTATACCAACATGGTAAATAGGACATCAAATTCCTGGGTTCTCAGGAATCCCTGCCAACTCACTTTCATCTTCTTCACAATATGACATAAGGGGCCTCCACAATAGTCATTGTGTCTTTAGCATGGCACCTACCCATCTCAATTATAAAAATGCTTAGTTAGAAGAACCATCGTGACAAGAATCAGTCTAAAGGACCCGTCTCTCATGTTGACCCACCGTGAACTCATCTCATCCCTGTCATCACTCTGTCATCATACCTTATCATGCCCATCATGCCCTATGACTCTCACCTTACGTGTCTCTGAAACACAGTTTTATTTCTCTGGTATTTTTCTTAGGTTGAAGAGGTTCACTTAATCTTAGAATATGATGTCTTGCAAATCCTGTGGCCAGAAATTCACCTGCCTCATATGTAGGAATAAATTCAGCATCCAAAACAAAGCAAGCCCCCAGAATGCAAATTCTCTAGTCCCCAAGCATTCCCAAGATCTACCCTGGTTGATGTGGTAAGACTCCAGCTGCGCGTCTGACAGCCCTTGGAATTGATAGCACTGGTGGCTCTAAGCCAAGCCACGGCAGATGGGCCAGTCTTTTTTAGCTACAGTGGGTGTACTGTTGGCAAAGATCTTCAGTAGCAATCTTCTCTGTCAACAGGTCTTCCCTCTCTCAGAAAAGAAGTAAGGCATGAGCATAAACTAAAGATGGAGGATAATTTGATAGTATCTGTGGGGAAAAGAACCTCTCACTTTAATAGACAGTATTATAAATATTATAATAGAGTTATTAGTGGGAGCAGACTGGAAAAAGCAGCTGGATTGTAGCAGTCAAAAATGTTATAGCCTCAGGCTTGAATATGAGAATACACAGCTGAAGAAACTTTGCATTGAATGTTTGTTCTATAGAACCGTCAGAGAGGGAGAAAGGAATAGTGTCTTCTGCTAATGACTCGAGGGAGAAGGGTGTCTCATTACTCAGAAGACTTATCCACTATTTGCTTCTGAGGAACAGCAGTGATGATATCTGAGTGACTCTCTTTGACAAGTATGTCTCTGGTTGAAATATTGGGAACTGGGAACTGTGGGGCACATCTCTCCAGGGAAGAAGGGAACTTGAGAAATCTTAACAGTTCTTTCTGAGATAAAGAAGAAAATACCCCAGGTACCTCAGAACACAACGGCAGTGTGAGGGCGAGTGAGAGGATGTTGCGTGATTATCTTGCATTTCCATTATGCTCACCAGCTTATACAAATGTGTATAGCCACTGATGAGTTGCCCTGCTAATAAGAAAATTCCGCAGGAAGAAAGCAGGAACAGAGTGTTTCTCAAAACGTTACTTACTTAGAGGTTACTAAGCAACTTCAGACAAATTTTCTGCCCTAATCCCTTTTTAGTCTTTTAAGAGTAATGAGTGCCCATATTAGGTTCAGACTTTGAAAATGAGTAGGACACATAGTCATTTGGGGGCTTCAGTGTGGAGAGGAGGCCATTAAAATGTAGACAGAGACATGAAGAAAGTCTCTGCTAATAACATCTCTAGTCTGTGGCCTACATAGGCTATTGCATAGTCACTCAGGTTGCTGTAATACATACACAGTAGGGAAGAACTTAAGGGCCAATGAATTATGATATAATTTTTTCTTCTGCAATACTAGTGTTTGAATTAAAGTAAAAGTATTAGTCTATTAAATACAGTAATTCTGGTCATAGTTCTGAGTTTGAGGGGGAAAAAGTGACAATTCTGAAAACAAAATTTTTCGGAAGGCCATAGAAAAGGAAGCCCACTGTTCCTTGGAAAATAATTTTTTTTAAAACAGTGCATCCTGATCATTCCTTTCTACTCATGATGACCTTCCTAGGAAGCTACACGGATGATACTGGAGCAATAGCACATTTAAGAAATGAGTAATGGATGTGAGGCAACTGATCAGTGAGGCACCTGGCCAGGGGAGTAAGGTGGCTAGAAAGCCCCAAAATAGTTGAGTGGCTCTCACGTGATTAAGATGGTGCACCTTGGCATAGTCTTCCAGTAACAGATGTTTCCCTCAGCTTTGCCCACCCAGTGTGCAGACTGGGCAATGTGAAAGTGGAACCATGAAATACAGAGGTACAGAAGCAGCTCGAGATGCCTCCAGTTTTGCAAACTGGTTAATATTATATGGAAACAGAACAGATTATATATGTGTGTGTGTGTGTGTGTGTGTGTGTGTGTGTGTGTGTGTGTATAAATACTAGGAGGGTAAACCACTGACTCTTAAGTTCCTTCCTCACAAATCTGGATCTAGAGGCATATTTAAGAGAAATGTGCTAGAAAATTGTAGGCAATGCTGCTTGTGATAAGCTCATACCTCTGCAGTGCCCACAGTGACCATTCCCATGGCTGGCCATCTTTGGCAGCAGGAGTTGGCTCAGCCTCCTTGCAGGATACATCAGAACTGGGGGTAAGGGGGGGGGGACTCAAGAGCTCTGAGGCAGCCTACAATGACAACCAGGAGGTGGTGGGCAAGCAAAATAGTTTCTCACTCCTCTGGAGGGACAATTCTGAGGCTTGCTCCACGCAGAGCTTTTATTTCCAACAGCAGTAACAGACTCATTAATGCAGCACACACTGGGCTATGCAGGAATGAACGGAAGTTGTACTAGGTAAAAACACATGATGCAACAAGGGAGCTAGAAAACAGGAATGATGAAAGAAGAGAGGAGTGATATCATAACCCAGGATGGGTAGAGGTGTCTCCTAAGGTCAGGGAGAGATTGCGTGTCCATCTTCTTCCTGCACCACCACTACCCTCAGAAACCCTGTGTGACTGTGTCATAACTCTGTGATATGCATCTGGGATTCATGTCCAAATCCCACTTGTCCCAGCCCACATCTTCAGATGATGAGGAAGTTTCTCTCCTTTTGAAATTCCATTTTTATTTCTGTCTGGTTGTGTGGTATATGATTCCTGGTTGTAATTTTCCACCTTCTAAAGAGGGATTCATCTTCATCAGTACCTGGGGAATTAACAACACGATCAGATGAGGAAATGCTTGGCCCAGACCACAGAACAACTGGATGGACTTCGGTCCTTTCTTTCCTCTTCCCATTTCTTGAAAGCAGGCATACTGTCAAAGAGAGAGACAGGAGCTCTCGGGATGGATTAGAACATCATCATTCCAGGAGAAAAGACAAATTTGGGGGCATGTGGTAGATGGCTGCATGGTACAATTTCAAACACAGTGGTTCAGTGACCCTGGATTTGATTATTCAGAGGGTTCCAGACACCTGTTGGAGAACAGAGTGCCCCGGCCCTTGGTCCCCCATACCAGGTGGGATAGCCAATCTTTTGTGTTCAGGCTGCTGGAGAGAGGTGTGGAGCCCCTGAGAGCCACTGATCAGAGGATTGCAATGTTATATCCTTCTTAAGCAAAGGAATACTGAGTGAAACATCAATGTAGGATGGTGTAGAGGGAGAAATTCTTTTGAGTTTTCCAAAGAAGAAATACTACAAGAAAATATTGCTAAGCCCTTATAAATGGAGAACAGGTAAGGAACACGGAGCTCTAGCTCATCAAAGTCATGACTATTGATGTCTGTTTCTTCCCCAGAGAGAGGAAACAGAGTTGGGTCTGAGTCCTTTATTCTTTTTTTGTCTTTCAGAATAAAGGCAGAGACAGGTAGAGGGGAAAAGGGATCACTGACAAGTTGGTTTTGACTTTTCTAACCCTGAGCTTTCCAAGGGTAACCTTTGATCTCTCCTTTCATGAGCTCCTATGTCCACAGTCTCAGAGCACATGGTTTGCTGACACAAGTCTTTCAAACGAAGCCCACATCAGGGAGCTCCAGAGGAAGGGAGCATGGCAGATTTCCTATTCTGCCCACTATTAGAAGTCGGCAAGAACACAAGCTGGACCCAGACAATGGAGGTTCCCCATTCCTTCCTGTGTCCTTGAAATCTGCTCCTTTTGTCTTCCTCACTCCCAGAAGCTGCTCCAAAGGTATAGCCTTGAGACAGAAATGTGGTTTCTCTCCTCTATACATCACATCATGATCAGCATTGACTTTGTGCTTGGGCTGCTGAGACTCCTTTCCTACCACCCGCAAGGGTGTGTTTTCTAGACAGAAAAAATTAGACAGAGTCAGTCAACCCAGGAAACTTCCAAAATCCCACAATCAATAACTTTGTCCAGGGCATCCTCTCTCTGTGCCCCCAGGAAGTCTGTGTCCACAGCCAGCCCTCCATAAGACTGCACTATTGGTCCCAGGAATCTCGGGCCATTGCCACTAGATTCGTGGGTATATGTTTCATTGCCAAACAGAAAACCCTTCTCCAACTCTTTTTGAGAAGAAATTTTACTCAAAGTATTATCTTGGTCCAGTCAGGAACTTCATTAATTCCTCCTAGGAGCACATCTTCTGAAGTGTTCTCCTTTTTTTAATAATCAGTGATATTTATCCTTCACAACTACATTTCTTCCTTCAAATAGGAAAATGATGTCTTCTATCTGTGCTACGGTTTGGGTTGAGGTTTGAGGTACCAGGAGCTTGAGAAGGAAGGTAATCAGCTTTGGCTTTAATAAATTGCATTTTTATGCTTCTAAAGAGTGAGTGGGTGCATGGAGGGAGTTTGAGAGGGGAGGGTTGCATGTCCACTATCATCCGGAGTCCTTTCAATCTGCTAAGATAATATCATTTTGAAATATATAATTATCCTTTGTGACTTTCATTTGGGGGAAAAAGGAAAACTAGTATGAAAGCATTCATTCATTCAAGGGCTTATGAAAGTGAAAAAAAGCAAGGAAAGACCCAAGTCTAGGACCAGGCTAAGTCAGTTCTTCACCAACAACCTACCTTCCTTTCCATCTCAACACATGAGCCTACAAGCATCTCTGAGTGAGTAATACAGAAGCAACAGCTTGGGTGCAGTCACCTTGGCTACTTCCTGGTGAGCCCTGTACACTTCAAGGAGGTAAGCGGGTAAAGCAATCTCCTTTCTCTTGCTTTCCCAAGAGGAGAAAACCAGAGGGTAAGGAGGGCAGAGAAAAGGGCTTGGCTGAGCTGGGAGGGAAAGGAAGGTGTTCTATTTCCAGATTTGGACAAGAAATCTTCCCATATTTCCAAGTAACACTCAGGTCACTCTCCTTCCTCTGGATGCATACAAAATTCAAAGCCAGGGACATGTTAAAATTGCCTCCTGGCCTGAGCCAGCTCGCCCAAACTCTATCCATGACAACAGGAAAACAACTGCTCTGAAGGGGCTCAGAGACAGGGACCTTTTCCTGAACACAGTTCTATTTTTGTATTCTAGCAAATATAGCCAATGCACAGTGAACAGAGAATGCTTTAGGTGAAGGCATGTGTTGGAGATTCAGGGTAGTGCTCTGGTGATCCCTGGGGGTGGAGAAGTCAGGAAAAGGCAGAGAAATGTTTGGCTACAAAATCATTTTGAGGGACGCCTGAGTGGCCCAGTTGGTTAAGCATCTGACTCTTTTGATTTTTTTTTTTTTTATTTGACAGAGAGAGATCACAAGTAGGCATAGAGGCAGGCAGAGAGAGAGAGAGGAGGAATCAGGCTCCCTGCCAAGCAGAGAGCCCGATGCGGGACTTGATCCCAGGACCCTGATATCATGACCTGAGCCAAAGGCAGCGGCTTAACCCACTGAGCCACCCAGGCACCCCAAGCATCTGACTCTTGATCTCGGCTCAGGTCGTGATCTCAGGGTCCTGCGATCAAGCCCCCATGTTGGGCTTCACACTCAGCACAGAGTCTGCTTGAGAGTCTCTTCCTATCCTCTCCCTCTGTCTCTTCCCCCCATCTCAAATACATAAATAAAATCTTCAAAATCACACACACACATTTTGAATGGCAGTGCTCACAGAACTCACAGTTAGGGACCACCATTCACTCTGCCCAGGGCTATGCTTCCGGGGGTGCCACTGATACAGAATGCAGTGGGGATGGGGCTTCCTGGAGTTAAAGGACACTAAGCCCCACACCACACACTAAATATCAGGGTAACCAAAATGCACGAATGTTTAGACACCTGTTACACATTCCTATCCAGCTCTCACATGGGAGGAAATTTCACTAGGTAATCCTTAGACAGAGCAGATGGTGGCTAAGATGGTTGCTGGGTTAAAAGAGGAAGAGTTGGGCAGGTTTAACAGAAAAACAGTGTGGTGGTATGTCAATCAGTGCCATTTTCCGTGTGAACATGCCCACGGATGCAGCTACACTTCTGCGGGGGTGAATCGATGTGTTTGCTGGAGGGACTAAACAATAGTCACCATAGTGTAGGGGGCACACAAAACAGGCTAGTGCTTATACTTTGCACAGAGGCTGTGGGGCCCTCACACTGTAGCCGACCACAGAGGCTTGCACTAAGAGCTTCCCTTAGCAACAATGATGGACCAAAGACAACGTCTTCATTAAGCATTTTATTGAAGTGGACATCATGATAAAGAGGCAATATGGCCCCCAGTACTGGCTAGTATTGGGTGTCTTTTACCCTGGTGAAGACTGATTTCAAATCTGACAGAATCTAATTATTTAAAAATTAAGTTATGAGAGGCTTCTTTCAACCACTGTGAAACATATTCTTGATTTTCTTTTAGTTTATCTTTTAAAATTCACAATGCTTTGAAGTAACAGATATCATTTATCCTTTTTTTTAAACAGAATAAGAAATAGAGGCACAGATAAGTAAAGGTACACTCATTGGACTAGCATAAAAGAAGGGTCCAGGGATGGAGAACCCTCTGTTATCATAAGGAATCAATTAAGATAAAGTGACAAAAAAAAAATCACAAGGTGATTGTTTTAACCAACACAAAGGAAAGTACTGACTCATGGGATTGCCAAGTCTGACATCAGGGCTGCACTCAGACACCAGGATTATTGCAAGGGCTCAACTGATGTCCTTAGGATTCAGTTTCTCTTGATGTCTTGGTCCTAATCTTTTGTACTTGTTCATTCTCCAGCTTCATGTGGTAGCAGCATGCCTACAGCAAGTTCAAAGTGAAATCCTTTCAGGTTCAAGTAACACTGACAACAGAGTTTCTACATCACAAGAACTCCTGTAAGAGTTTCACTGTTCCTTACTGGCTCCGGGTAAACCACATGCTCTTCCTGAGCCAGTCACCAGGGATAGGATGCTTTTTTTCTTGGCTGGGTCTATGTCACATGCTCACCCTTCGATTAAGGGTATCAGTATAAGACAACTCCAGGTACACATGAACAGAAACTGAAAAATAGAGATAGAGATAACTCCCCTAAATGAATTTTGATGCTTGTTTTCAAGTATCAAACAAATATAAAAAAGGAGACGTACTTATTTTTCCCTATATCTCAATGAGCTTATTCCTTCTCGACAGCCACAAAGTTCTTAATTGAAATGAACTCTAATTCTAGTGACAAATGACTAAAAATCCAGATTCCTTGTCATCTCTCCCAACTGAAAAACAGATCTCTGTAATCCACGAATCCATCCACAAAGATCACCAAATGTTTAGATTATAAAACCAAATGTCCAATCCTTGCTGCCACCAGTTGTGAATATCTTTTCATCTATGAACAAACTAGTAACAGAAACAAGATCTAAAATTAAGAGAGGGGAGAAAAACTAGAGAAGTAGAGTTTGAACAAAATTAAAGTTCTATTGTCCCTTATGTTCACCTCTGCAGGTAAAGGAAAGACGAATCTGGGTTTATTATGCTGCCCGCGAGGTGCATTTTTCTGAACACAGAGAACCTGGCTGCCAGGCGAGTCTACCGCACATCTCAGTGAATGACATCCAAACATGATACACAATTATTTATGAAAGACATCATAATCATGAGTCTTCCACAGATAAAAAACGAGCCTTGCCACAGGTTTATTTAACTCATTAACTAATGAGAAAACTAGGGTGCCTGGGTGGCTCAGTTGGTTAAGTGAGTGCCTTTGGTTCAGGTCATGATCCCGGGGTCCTGGTATCGAGTCCCACATCAGGCTTCCTCTGCTTTTCGGGGACCCTGCTTCGCCCTCTCCCTCTGCCTGCTACTCCCCCTGCTTGTGCTCTCTCACTTTGTCAAATAAATAAATAAAATCTTTAAAAAATAAATAATTTTTTTAAAAAAATTAATGAGAAAAACCAGTAAATGAAAGTGGTACAGAGGAGAATCCAAAGTACAACACATATATAAGGTAACAAGAAACGCTAGAATGAATTTATAGATAGAGTTAAATGAGTCTATCCATAAGGTAATAACCTACTGCATTCTACAACCAATTTCCATATCTATGGACAAGAATCATTCGTATTATTATCAGTTTTATACAACTTACAGAGGTACAAATAGCTCAAAGCTATGAAAGGTAGAGATGACATGGAAGAGATTTTCTATTCCAGAGATTACTCTTTTTGGCCAGTTTCACAATATCCCAGGACACTGCAACACAGCCCCAATGGATAATCCAACAGGACCTGTGACCCCCTACTCACGCCATCCTCTATTTCACTGGGAACCAAAGAAGGGAATCGTCTCAATCTCCAAGTCTCACACTTTTTTTTTTTTTAAGTAAAATAGATTTCTTAGTTTTTGTTTGAATACCCCTTTCCTAGAATTGTACTGTAAATCCATGGAGATTGGATCAAAATAGCATGTCAAAACCATCTCTCACTACAGTGTAAGTGTCTAAATACATGCCCCTTCAATTATACAGCATGTTATATTCCCTAGCAAGGCTCTCTTTAAGTTTCTTGCTTTGCAGAATTTGTTTATAAAAAGTCCTTTCAATTACAGTCTCTATTCCAGGTACATCGTACAGTGACCACATGTAGCTTACTCCAATCTTTTCTTATGTTCACTGAACATCCGTGAATGGAAAAAACACTCCCCGTAAACATTATGAGCTAGTGTACTGACTGGACACGTAATGGCGTTAAAGACAACTATCCTAAGAACTTTTCTAGTTTGATTTGTTGAATACGTAATGCCATCTTTCATGACATAACTTGCTTTTTCACTCTTTAAAAGTCCTTTCGATCTCTTGACCAATAACTTTTTAAAATGTTGCCCACTGGGGCGCCTGGGTGGCTCAGTGGGTTAAAGCCTCTGCCTTCAGCTCAGGTCATGATCCCTGAGTCCTGGGATCCAGCCCCGCATTGCGCTCTCTGCTCAGAGGGCTTCCTCCGTCTCTCTCTGCCTGCCTCTCTGCCTACTTGTGATCTCTGTCTGTCAAATAAATAAATAAAATCTTTAAAAAAAATTATAAAAAAATAAAATGTTGCCCATTGAAAAAAACAAACAAACGAAAAGCATTACTATCAGTTTGCAATCCCCTTCTTCTCAAGTGCTCCACAGGATGACAAGTCAGGTCCCCATGTTAGAAGAGTAATTAGTTACACCAACACAAAAGAACTCGGTTCTTCAAGGGATGAAATCCACTGCAAGGGATAGCCATGACAATTGTCCATAATTACCCACGTCAATTCAGTATGGCTTGCTCGTAAGTAATGTCCCCTTTAAGAACAGCTTTGACATTTAAAGGGATAAAATTCTGTCATTTCTCTGTAACACATTCAACAAGTTCCCTGCAGCCATGGAGTACTTCAGTAACACTGTTTACACATCTTTCAATTTGCATAATCCTGTTGCTAACGGGGTAGTGAACACTATGAACAAGAAATAAATAGATCTCACTTAATAAATTATTTAAAAAGTCAGTAAGATTTTTGAGATCTTTCATTCTGAATTAAAGTATGATTTCAGTGTTTCAAATATACCAAGAATTCTCTCTACTCTATTTGCTAAAGAGAAGCACAATTTTTGGAAAGAGAAAAAAAAAATACTGAACTCATCTGTTTTACAGATGTTTTATCAAATATTAGAGAAATAGCTAATCTTATATAAGTTGTCTCATAAACCTTGTTACCCAGCTCATTTTGTAGGCTAATAAATATTGCATTAATTTTAAGAATAAAGGTAATACCAAGAAATGATGCATATAGACATACAGATGCAAAGAAAATACTAGCTAAGAAAATGCAGCAGAGTGCTTTAAAAATCATATTAAATTATTAGAATATATACCGGGAATGCAATAGTGGTTCAACATAAGCAAATGTACTTCATCACAATTTTCTTACTAGATGCAGGAAAATATACTTTAGGGCATAAATGTCAATTTATGATTTTAAAATGTCTCAGCAAACAGGGGATTTCCTTAGCTGGTAACAGTTATACCCAATACTGAATGGGAAAAAAACCTGAAGACTCTTCTAGTTGGCCCCAAGAAAAATAGTACACATTTTAGAAAAAGAGATTATTTTTGCTTTTTAAAAAATCGCTCTTGAAATTTGGTTGGAAGTCTATAATATTTATGTATTAATTGGGGAGAAATTATATCTTTATGGTATTACATCATTCCAAATAAATGATAGACTCTTGTTTTATTTTGACCTTGGCTATTATTATTTTACCCTGTAAAGATACCTTTTATCATTTGTACACAAATTGGTATATGTTAGTGACACACTGACACTACATAGAATCTTGTTTCTAAAATTTTTTCTCCAGTAATTGTCAACAATCATTGATGATTCTTGCCAAGATCAATTATTACCACAGTGGATGTGAAATTAATCTTTTCTTCCTCATTTATCAGTTTATATACTTCTGTAAAGAGGGCCTTTCTTCTACTCCTTTATTTTCTGTTCGGCCATTTTCACGTTATTTTCTATATATATTAATTCAATACAATGTTACAGTTTGTTCAAACAGAAAACTGTGTTGTAAAGAAATTAAGAAATTAAACCTATAAAAAAGATAAACCTTTTTTATAGGTTTATCTCAAACCTATAAAAAAGATAGGTTTGAGTGTTCACCTACACCACTGCATTTGTAATTCCTTTCCTATACCCCATTTCTTCACTAATTTTCACGGTTATGTACTATGTCCCACGCATATACTCCCCAGTGATACTCAAACACTTTGAAAGTAGAGATCATCTTACCTGTCTATATAGTCGTGGAAGACTTGTCACAAGTAAGCATGGGGGGTGCTCACAAAATATGTAATGAACAATGAACTTTCAGGGAGCTCCGCTGAATGATTGGATGACACATTAAAAAGTCCTACCAACAGTAAAGTAGTAGCATTTTTTTTTTACCTTTGAAGTAGTTCCACATTTCTAGTGAAAAATAATAATAACTATATCAAACTTTCAAGTAAATCCAAAAGGGAAAAAATGAATTAGAGGTAGATGAAACTGGTCTCATCATAGAAATCAAGGCCTTGCAACTGGGAAAGTTACAAATACCTAAAAGAAGATTCTTCATAAAAAATGTCAGGTAACATAAGTTAGTAGACATAAGACAGTGGAAAGAAGAAAACAAATATTAAAGAGCAAATTTAAATGGTAGCATTAAAAAGTACAGACCATACAGTAAACTGTGCTTCCAAGGCTCACTGATGTAATACAAATAACAACAAAGAGAAAAGAAATATTCGGTTTTGAATTTGCATTTGCCTCTTAAAAACCAATAAAAGAAAAAAATACATAAAAAGGGTATTTTTAAGAAACCCAAAGTAGATGAAGTTACACTACTGGTATCTGTAAATGTTAACTAAATTCAGTTCCCTGGACCAAGAATTCTAATTTTTTTTTAACTTTTTTAATTTGTCAAAGAGAGAAAGAGCACAAGCAGAGGGAGCAGCAGGCAGAGAGAGGAGGAGGCTCTTCGCTGAGCAGGGAGTCTGATGTGGGACCATAACCCAGGACCCCAGGATCATGACCCGAGCTGAAGGCAGACACTGAACAGACTGAGCCACCCAGGTGCCCTGCAAACATCCCAAATTCTATCTTACGTCCTTGAGACCATGGACCAAAGGGAAGAACCACTGTATCTAGACCCAGATAGTACACCGTCCCAGGGAACTGATAGAACTTAACACATATACCAATAATAATACTAAGCACGGCAGTAATAGAAAACATCTGAGCACATGACATGCTAATTAAGCCTCACAACAGGACCTCAGACTCCCCAAACCTCCGTGTACACCGGATGATGGGTGACACGGTAGGAAGGTCAGCTCCAGGACTCAGAATGAGAAGACACGTATTACATTAAAGCCACAGGGAGAAGAATGCTGCTGAGTCGCCCTGACAACTTCAGATCAACATTTCAAGTTTTGGGTGAAAGCCCTTTTATTTTCTTTAACTTCCTTTCACAGAATGTTATTTATCAAAGTGAAATATATATGTAATGACCTTCATAGGCTTTTTCTCTACCTATTATATATGTGTTTATGGTACTCATTAGCAGGATGCTGTGTAGTGAAGTACATGCTACATTCAATAAACTGGCCACCACATGCGGGAGATGCTCAATAAATTCCTTTAAACTTCGATGGTGTCGGGGCGCCTGGGTGGCTCAGTGGGTTAAAGCCTCTACCTTCCGCTCAGGTCATGATCCCAGGGTCCTGGAATCGAGCCCTGCATCGGGCTCTCCGCTCTGTGGGGAGCCTGCTTCCTCCTCTCTCTCTCTGCCTGCCTCTCTGCCTACTTGTGATCTCTGTCTGTCAAACAAATAAATAAAATCTTTAAAAATCTTCAATGGTGTCACCTGGAAGTCTTCCTAATTTAGGAGTAATAACAAAAGTAATTTGATCATGACCATCACTTAAGCTGTGTGGGTAAGGTAATGTTATTTGTTAGAAAAACAATAATAATTTAATGATAATTATTGTGTGAACAGGCAGTACACCAATTTTAACAGCATACAAATGATATGTCTCTCCAGTTAAAACACCTGAACCTAGTTACAGCTCTCTCTCATTACTGAGTCTCCAAAGACCAAACAAAAATAGTGATGTTTTTAATTATCCTGATTACAAACCACATTAAACAAGAATGTGCCCCAGAAGGATATGCAGAATTTGTGATTTTTAAAGCCATTTGGAACATCAATTTTATATTCAGAGACCAATAGCTTCTTTAGGAAAAAAGAACCAACCCCCACCACCAAATGGGCTCCTTATAAATCCTGAAAAGCACCATTTTTAAAATAATTCATCTATTATCCACATATAAAAGAGTGCATGTTAAAATACAAAGGAGAGAAAGTATATTTCACACATAGCTTGATACCATCTTCTGCGTATACTTAACACATGTGAGGCATAATGAAAATGAAAATTTTAGACCTGCATTTTCACAGCTCATTTATACACCTAAAAAACATTCTGCAAATAAAATGTAATGCTTCAAAAATTCCAAACAGAAGACTAGAAAATGGAATCATCTAGCATGATTACCCCCACAAAAGATGAGTTGATAAATTGCTGGTTGCACACATTATTTAGTGATGGATATGATCAGCAAAAGAATTCAATTAAAAAAACACACTTTTTAAAGTTTAGATGGTTCAGTCTAGGAATAGAGTAAGAGGGTAATAAAGGGAAAAGTGAAAGAACATTCAAATTCATTTGAACACTAAAATATTCAGCTATGTGCATTTACAACTTTTGATATTATTAAGTAAAAAGTAATAAATGTGCTAAATTCTTCTTCTTAAGACTTGAGTGCTAAATCTACCTCTTCTGGTGGCATTCACTGATCAGTGGCATTGCCAGAAATTATTCTCTTCTTACACATAAACACCTAGAGCCACAGTTAAGGAATATAAGATTTCTTCAACTGTCAAGAACACAGATGTTGACATCTTATGCCAGGATCAGAGCTGTGGGGTAGTAATCAGTAGACAGCATATGAATATATTTTGAAGGTATAGCCTACAAGGTTTTTCTGAGATGGGCTGTGAGAGAGAATGAGAGCAGTGAAGGTTACTTCCAGAGTTTGGGGCCAAGGTGATTAAAAGAATGGTTTTTCTGGGGTAGGAAAAACTGTGGAAGGGGATTTATAAAATAGGAAATTGCAGCAAACTTTTATAGTGCCAAAACCCTCCTTGATACCTTTGCCTTTGAAAGGTGGGTCTATGCCCTTCCTCTTGAACCTGGCGGGGGTCGGGGGGCGTGCTCTGTGGCTGTCTGACCTTATGGGATATCTCACATGTGATGCAGTGCCAGTTTTGGGGCGCAAGCCTTAAGAGATTGGCCACTTCGACTTAGTCTCTCGGAAAACACACTCTTAAAATCCTGAAGTCCAGTGGAAGAAGTATGACTACTACAGGCTACCATGTTCTAAGGAAGCCCAGGCTCTGCGGAGAGACCACGGAAGGTGAAGCACCACGGAGCAGGAGGGAGAGAGCGAGGGGCAGAGACAACACGGTGCCAGACATATCTGTAAGAGAAAAAGCGATCTTGGGAGAAGACCCTTCAGTCCCAGACACCGTGGCTGACGTCATGGGGATCAGAGATGAACCATCTATCTCATCCCTTCCCAAATTTCTAATCCACAAGATCCTGAGCGAAATAAAATGGCTGTTTTAAGACACAGAGTTTAGGAACAGTTTGCTGTCCTGCAATAGATTATCAAAACAGGAATAGAGAGTTGAGTTTTACATATGCTAATTTTGAGATGTCTACACACACTTAGGGGTCAATGTATTTCAACCTTCAGGGTTTTTTTGTTTTGTTTTTGTTTTTTAGTTTTTGCTCTTTAATTTGTGTGCCTTGATTTGATTTTTTTTATGTATGTAATTTTTTTTGAAATTTTTAAATTTCTTTTCAGCATAACAGTATTCATTGTTTTTGCACCACACCCAGTGCTCCATGCAATCCGTGCCCTCCCTAATACCCACCACCTGGTACCCCGACCTCCCCGCCCCCCGCCCCTTCAAAGCCCTCAGGTTGTTTTTCAGAGTCCATAGTCTCTCACGGTAATATTTTTCTTTAAAAAAATCTCAGTGTATTCATTTATTAATTTTTAAATTTTATCTATTTATTTGAGAGAGAGAAAGAGAACAAGTGAGTGTGAACAGAGAAGGGGCATATGGAGAGGGAAAGAGAGAATCTCAAGTAGATTCTGAGTTGAGTGTGGAGCCAGACTGGGGGCTTAATTTCACAACCCTGAGATCATGACCTGAGCCGAAATCAAAAGTTGGGACAAATATCTGAATAATGTATGCCAAGAGCCTGATTAATGCCTCTTTGTTATAAATCACTCAACAACTGTTAAATGGTTTTCAAGTTTTAGTCACCAAGTAGCCAAAGGACAGAGGAAATTAATTATGTTATGAATCACAATACTATATACATTTTATAATAATTAAGTCATGTGAAGAGGTAAACGAAAAAAAATAAATAAAGGATGTATATATTAATGTCCCTTATAGTGCATAGCGAGTAGATATATGTTAAATGTGCTTATTCATAAAATAAAGTTCATATATATCAAGTCTTTAAAGTTAACCTCTAGAATAACCTGAAACAATATTTCTAAAAGGGAGGAAAAAGAGAACAAAACCGGTGGCCTACTGAAAACAGGATAATTCATTCTTGTTATAACAGAAAATCAATGTGTTCGTGGTAGCTTTCTGTTGCTCCCAAAAGAGATTATCATAAAGTAATATGTGTGTGTGATAGAAAACAATATAGATTGTATGATCCATTAACAGAGATAGTAATTAAATATATACAGTTGACCTTTGAACAAACAGCTTTGAATTGTGCGGGCCCACTTACTTGTGGGTCTCTATTACTCTAAATATATTTTTCCCTTTCTTATGATTTCCGTAATAACATGTTCTTTTCTCTAGCTTACTTTGTTGTGAGACTATAGAATATAATGCCTATAGATACACAAAGTATTAGATGACTCTTTACGTGATCAGTAAGGCCTTGAGTCAACAGTAGACTATAAGCAGTTAAGCTTATGAGGAGTCAAAAGTTATACTAGGATTTTCAACTGCAGAGGTGGGGGAGTGGTCAGCACACCTAATCCCCACATTTTTCAATGATCAACTGTATTTTTCACATTATAGTAATAAATTCTGAAAAGAAATGCAATAAACTAGTAGGTTATAGGGGAAAGAGAAAAAGGACACTTCTCATTTTTACTTTCCTAATTTTGAAACTTGAAGGAAGACTTATAAGTTAAAATGAATGTAGAATTAGAGTTATTACTCATCACATTTCTAAACCATATACCAACTCTCATCCAATAAATAAAAATAAAAATGCCCACTTCCTATTTAAAATTATGAAGTTCTATTTAGTTATAAACGTATTTCTAGGCTAACCATCTGTGTGATATCTAGAGGCTCTAATCTTCCGCCTTATAATTCTTTCTGATTCCAGTTTATCCATAATTATTTTGAGTCAGCATAAGATAAAGCCTCTCAGTTAAAAATTTAAATAAAAATATAATGTGCTACAGCTGAACTTTCCGAACAGACCGGGTATCTCAACTCTGTCAGAACCAGGGATTCCGAGAGCCGCAGTGAGCAGGTTCATCCTCTCCGTTCCTTTCTCGTGCAACTCAAAACGCGCCCTTCTGGCGACCACTGTCACCCTCAGCCATGAGCAATACATCCTAAATCATAGTAGGGAAACAGAAAGCTTTCTTCAGGCTACCCTACTGTACCAAGATAAGTCTATGCTAGCATGATGAAACAGAGAACTATTTCCATCATTCAAATCATGTGGGTCCCAAAGTATAATACTTCTCCCTAAAATACTTAAATAACTGAGTCAAAACTGACATGTATTATTGTTTCAAGTGCCCGTAAGTGGCATCCACTCTCTGCCTCTCTTGCTCATAGAAAGCTGTCCAGTCTCCCCTCGTATCTTAGTTCTTCTTATGTAAGAATTAACCTCATTTCAGCGCTCGTAGCGTCTCTGGCAAAACTTCTACCTTATGGCATCACTCGTCTTTTATTTCTGTTATAAGCACTATTATTTTTTCCTTAAGCACTATTCTTGATTATTTGGCTTAGGTTTTCTAACCAGAAGGGCCTAGAAACAAACAGACAAGTCGATGAATCTGAAGTCTTTCAGGTGAAATGCCCCAAGAGGAGAATCACTCAACAGTCCTTTTGTGGCACCGTCAGAACTCTTTTTCAAAGAACTAAGTTGTAGAGAATCCTGTCACAAGCTCAAAATCTCAATATATTTTATGAAGAAAAATGGATTTAGGCAAAGGAAGGCTAAGGAATTTTATCACAGTGAAAAAAAAAAAAAGTTTAGTTTAAGAAACGCACACCATACCGTAGCTGTTTTATTAAAATTCCATCAAACTCACATTGTCTTTTTCTGGTTCACCTTCCTTATCTTTGTAGCAAATGCCTTGTAACCTACAGTGTGTAAGATGAACTCCATCTGTCGGCACCTTGTGGGAAGTTCCTGGGGCCTCGTGTTTGAGACATTCTAACTCAACGCCGTGCAAGAAACTATGACACATTTAGTGCATTCTTCCTCTGAGGACTTGACAAGGCGGTAGAGAGAGTGACCGGAAAGGTCATTTCCATTTCTTGCTTTTATAGTAAAACATTGAACATTAGTTGTGTTTGCTTTCTTGCGAGTATTAGGCCGTTTAACAGGCAGCCATTTTGGCATAAGAAAGGGTAATAACTGGCCACTCAATAAATAGAGTGAAATATGAAAGCTGGTTGAGTCTCTGATAGTAGATATCGTCCATTTCAAGAATCCTGGAGCCCGACAGGGGTTCCGTGACTTGCAAAATCATGTTAAACTGTTGCTCAAGGTAGGGAGACTAAGCACTGGGAAGGAAAAATAACCGGAAAGAGAGTTTGAATTGCTTTCATAACTCCTGCCATTTCAAAACAAACCACGGAACAATCCCCATGAATTTACTGGCTTGAGAGCTCTGATGGGAGCTGTAAATGGAGATTCTGACAAGGAAGAGGAATCACACGTAGAATCACAGAGCAATTACAGGCATTACTAACTTGAAATAGAAAAATTGAGCCCAGCTGCTCTCACTGACCACTGGGGAAGGATCTGGGTTTCTGTTGTGTACAGCAATTCTTGGCAACTCTCATAGACATCTAATACATGTTTCTATGCCGGGTAATTAAAAACCAACACGTTCCAAGCAGTTGCACAGAGGCCGAGGTCAAAAGACCATGTTAGGACAGCTGAACTAGCTCAGCTGCCTTTCCCGAGGACAATTGCTTTTCATAATTAAGCTTTGAACAGTATAATCCGAAGAGGAACTGCCCTGCTTCCTAAGGCCCATTCTGCTACAGTCAAAATTTCTTACAATGGGATTTTCTTGGAACAGAGACAGCATATCAACACTATGATCTGGCAGCCATATTGGAAAGGAAGTGACGTTGGAAAATCTATTGTTGCTTTTTTTTTTTCTTTTTAACTGGATGTTCTTCCCTCTCTATCCTACCATTTATTGACAATCTTTACCTTGTAAGTGAAATTTATGACAGGCACTCCTTCCCACCATTATTATCACAAAGCGTACACATCTTTTCTATCACCTAGTATATGAATTTAATCAACATCTATGCTTACTTTGTATCTACTGTGTGCCACGTACGAGTCATATAGTGGTGAGAAGAGTGTGGTCCTTACAGATGGAAGAGAGAGCTCACAGTGGGAGAGACAGAGAAGACAGCATAAAATTACATGTATAAACACATGGGCATGTAGACGAGGGCACACATATTTTGAATGTCAGAAAGGGTTGCCTGGGAAGAGTACATTGAGCTCTGAGACCAGGAAAAATGAGTTAGAATTGTCCAGGTGAAGCAAGGGTGGGTCTTTTCTCAGGCATTTGGAACAGCATGTGTAAAATGCTGAAGGTGAGCAAGAATTCTCCTATTCCAGGACTCCCCTTAGTATGACCTTTCCCAAGTATCGGTCTAGGTTCCCTACCTTCATTCCTGTTAAAGGACACAATGTCCCCTAACTTTGGCCACTGGTATTCTCTGTTCCCTTCCTCATCAAACCTTCTCAAGGACTTCCTTCTTGCAATTAGCTCTTCTCCTTCTGTTTTGCCTAATGCCCGTTTCTGTAGACTCCTTTAATCCATTACACACATCTAACAGTAACTCTTACAAAGAAAAATGAGAAAAATAAAAACTTCTCTTGACTTCCATGATAAGGATTTGATGTTTTATCCTGAGTCTGGATAAGCAGTGAAGGGTATTAAGCGACTAAATAAAATATCGTTTTGGCTGCTGTGTGCAGCATCATTTAAAGAGGTGAGACAGGATGCAAGAAGACTTATTAGAGGCTTAATAGTGGCCATATATAGACAATGGCAGTGGGGACAGGTATTAGATGCAGGGAGTGATGAGAAGCACAACAGAATGTGGGGCTGCGTCAGATGATTGGTTCAGCCTGTTGAACATATTAAATTTGGACATCTGACAAACTTTCAAGTACAATTGTTAGATGCAGGTTATCTGGGGGAAAATTGGTTGAAAATTTGAATCATTTGGCTTATTAGGTCTAATCCTTAAACACTGACAGCTTGTACACATATATACATACATGAATGTGCCATCTATAAGGTACTGGAAACAAAACTGGGGAGAAAGCCATAAGAATACTATCTATTACGAGTGATACTATAGGGGTGCCGGGGTGACTCAGTCAGATAAGCAACTGCCTTTAGCTCAGGTCATGATCCTAGGGTCCTGGGGTTAAGTCCCGCATTGGGGCCCCCTCCTTGTGGGAGTGTGATCCTCCCTCTCCCTCTGCTGTTTCTCCCTCTGCTTGCGCTCGTGCACACTCTCTCTCTCCGTAAAATAAATAAATAAATCTAAAAAAAGATAGCTACTATATATACCAACTTACATGTTCTTAAGTTAATTTTTCTCAGTTTTTATTCTGACTTGTTACTAACTACTTTACACCCCTGGCTCCCTAGAACACAATTTCCATGTGTGTAAAATAAAAAGATTTGAATACATCTTCCAGCTCTAAAATTCTAAGTGTCTCATTCTAAGACCAAATTTTAAACCCAGAGAGAAAATCTTATATTTAATTTAAGTAATATCCCAGCACTCCACCTGAATTATCTGTCAAATCTGTGATTTAAAATGCCAGACAAAATTGGGTCTTATTTTTAGGCAGAGAAGAGTCAGGCCCCCCTTGGTGACTCTATTTGGATTCACCCAAAAGTAGTCCCTGAGATAAGGTTTTGAGAATAAATCAGTTATTTGGAATGTAAAGAAAACACCAAATGGGGAAAATGCAAAATCAGACAAAGAAGGAGAGAGCCAACAGAGTAGATGTTTTAAAGCCAGAGCTCACTGTGGCTTCCTGGAACTTAATCCCACTGAGGAAACTAGGGGAGACCAGAGCCAGCCCATCTGGAGAGGAGAGGGTTGAGACGGTTACACTGTCTCCTGTTCATCGTTGCTTGAGGGCTGTGCCTAGGGCATGTCCACCTCCATGCATTAAAGCCAAGTTTCTTCCAGAGCCACAGAGAGTCCTCAGACAAAAAGAAGCAGGTTCCGGAAGCCATGAAGTATCAAAGTCACCGAGTGTGGGGATACAGGCAAAGCCCACTTGTTCCCTCCTCCATTACCTTAGCAGGAATAGTCTAAAGCAAAGTCTTCACCAGCCCACAACCCGAAGAACTCCATGTCCTGAAGAGACTGTAGGGTGCTTCCTATTAATTGGAGACACCAAGAGTGGCTAACATGTTCCATACCTGTCACCAGCCAACACACATTCCTGTGATTTACATACATTTCTTAGTATTTACCTTTACCTCTGCATGAATAGGAATGGAGACATCTGATTGTTTACAAAGATAAAAAGGAACCATGATGACCAATATCTAGAAGAGAAAATAAGACTTGTTTGAATGATTCACAGATTGGCCAGATAGTTCATCAGTGCTACCCACTATTTCTTGGTAATTTATTGATAGAATCATATCCTGATATAAACACATTTGTTTCCAATTCACTGAACTTGGAAGCCTAGTTTTGGGATAGAAGCTTGGCAAACTAATTAGAAATGTTAGCTTTACTTCCCCAAATCGAGTTAAACTAATTTAGTCATTTAGTTAGTCAAAGTTAATTTAGTCATTAAGAGAAGAAAAAAAAGTTTCTGCTAATCTGAAAATGAAAAACAAAAAATAACAAATTCAAGTTCTTTAGTAGTTTTGCTGTCAGTAGGAAAAACATTTTCTTATATATTTAGGATAAAGTAAATATTTTCTAATTATTTTCTCAAATCTCTCAGAGTCCTCCGGATAAATTATATTTGGTCCTTTTTCAAAAATAGGAAACAAATGATAGACTCCATCCCTTTTTTTTATTTTGAATGTCACTTTAAAAAATATATATATAGCTACATAACAAAGGCATCTCTCTAACAAGTCTTTTAAATACATGAGGAGGGGAAAGATACTCAATTTTGTCTCTATCTTAAGTATCTAACCTATGCCTTATGCATGGAGTTCAAAAAGGTTTATTAAAATAATGTTAAGACTTTTGACTTTTTTCTCAGTTTGGACTTTCAAAGGTTTATGTCTGTATAGTGTCTGGTACACAAGGATGGCTGACAGCAATGTCTTATCTCTGGGAACCCCATAATCATTTGTACACGTGTAACTGAGGAAGAGGAAATCTGTTACTTAACTCTCATAGAAAATAGAGACTGGAGTAAAGTAACACATCTGTTTAGGGTATGAAATAATTATAAATGATAACCATAGCTTGTCCTATTGATGACCAATGTCCTTGTAACATTGTTTTTAAAGCCCTTGGTTTTAAAAAATAAAAAAAAAATTAGAAAACATTAATAAAAGCTCTTGGTTTTATAACTATAACAGTGAGTTAAATTATATTACAACAACCCCCCCACAAAAAGATGTGTCCACCCAGAATCTATGAATATGACCTTATTGCTGAAAAGGGTCTTTGTAGATGTAATTCGAATAAATTAAAAATCTCCAGCTGAGATCATTTTGGATTATCTGTGTAAGTCCTTATTGCAATAGCAAGTGTCCTCGTAAAAGAAAAAAGAGAAACACAAAGAGGAAAAGTCCATGTGCAGACAGGCAGAATTATGTAGCCATAGGCCAAGGAACACTGGCACTACCAGAGCTCAGGGGGACAAGGACAGATTCATCCCCAAAGCCTATAGAGCAAATGTGACCCTTCCAAACCCTTGATTTTAGACTTCTGGTCTCCAGCACCTCGAGAGAATAAATCTCTGTTGTGTTAAGCCAAGTCTGTAGTCATCTGTTAGGGTAGCCAGAGGAAATGAATACAGGCATTATCTTTTCCATAAGAGCTATTTTCAGTCTCACAAGTGACCTTTGACAGGATTTTCCATTTTCATATCCCTTGAAAGCTATGGAAGGTTGTTACTATGATGCTGGCTTTGACCTTTTCAGTTTGAGTAAACATGGCACCATGACCAGTGTTCCCTCCATCTGTTTTCCTTGAGACCTCCCTAACCAATTCCAGCAAAGCACACTGGGTCTACTGAAAGAAATATAAACAGAGGATATGATTTCCTGTGTGGTTTTTTATGGCTTCAATGACCAAGAGCCTTGGTCAGACGAGGCTGTTATAACAGAATATCATAGGCTGCGCGGCTCAAACCAACATTTATCTCTCACAGTTTTGGCAGCTGGAAAGTCCAAGATCAGAGTGCTGGGATGATCATATTCTTCCTGACAATGTTCTTCTGTTCTTCCTGCCCTGATGACTGTCACCTTCTTGTATCCTCATATGGCATAAAAAGGAACTTCTGGTTTCTCTTCCTCTTATAAGAGCACTAATCCCATCATGGGGGGTATGTTCCTCGTGACTCCATCTAAATCCAACTACTCCCAAAACTCTTACTTCCAAATACCACCACCCTGGGGGTTAGAGCTCCCACATTTAAATTTTGGGGGAGACACAAACATTCAGGCTATACCACTGAAGGAAGCAAATACTAGAAGAGTGGTGCCACTCTATCAAAGCAGTAGACTATGGCTCTAGACGATTCCCTCTGCCAATTATGGGCTTGATGTGAATAAGGAATAAATTCCAGTATGTTTTTACAGATTATTGTGATGTTTACTACAACAGTATAAACGAAGTCACCCTAAGACAGTTTATAAAGCTAGAATTAAGACAGTGTTTTTTTGTTTGGGTTTGGGTTTTAGTAAGAATTCTGCTTATAATCCAAGAGATGGTGTCATAAAATGAATTTCTAGGGTTACCACTGTGTAGACCTACAGACTGAATTTCCCCTAAGTATAAGCAACTGAGTGATCACATATTACCACAGGAATTGGCCCATTATATACATAATTTTCCTTTAAAAAATCACATATTGTTAACTAATGTATCACACATAACATATAGAAACGGAAAATGTGGAAAAGTTTAAACAAAAGCAAATAATCAGTTGCTATCTGGGAACTGAAAATTTAATAGTTTTTAAAATGTTTTTATTATTTGGTTTAATTTCTGGTTAATGCATTATGTTTTGGAGAAAACATAACAGAAAACCATAACAATTTCCTCACTCCAAATCCTGGATCCTGTGAATCTGTCACTTTATGTGTCAAAAGGGACTTTGCAGATATGAGTAAGCCCGAATCCTGAGATGGGAGATCATGCTGAATTTTCTGGTGGCCCAATGTAAACCCAGCAACGCTTGTAAGAGGGAGGAAATGACAGTTTTTAAAACAAGCTGTACTTTTCAGGCTGAGAAGCTACAGTGACTGCTGTTGCCACTTCGCTACTACTGGAGGCACCACAGGTGGCTATGTGGTGGCTCCGCTGGCGAAAGGCAGGTGGCACTGCCAGAAACCAGGTAACATGTCCTCCTGCCCCCTCTGCCTTTGTTCCGCTGTCACTTTCCATTAGAAAACATTCTAAGGACGTCACCTAGCAAGGCACTCCCACTCACGGAGTTTTTCCCCTCAGAACTGAGAAGCAACAAAACACAGCGAGTGCCGGGGCAGCCAACTGATCACAATTTTATGAACTAAAAACTCTGTCCAAATTAATCTTACAAATTTTCCTAATCCCTCATGTTTACTTTGCTTCTAAATCATCCATGGAATGTAATTTGGATGGAAGTATTTCTTCAAAGATTTGACAAAACTTAAAGAATTTTTTTTAATTTATAAAGATATTATTGAGTTTTTTTTTGTTTAAAAATAAATTGTTTTCAAAGATCTGTGATGTCAAAATTCCAGATATCACTGAAAATTTGTGGGAATTATGTAATCATATAAAAAATGTGAAAATACCACTTTGATCATCTGCAGTTATACTGACCAAAAAATCTAATCTCTTCTAAAACAAAAAGTTCATTAATCACCCTGACACGTCTATTAAACAGTCAGCTCCAACCAGACCCACCAGGATGCTGTCAGCAGCTGAGCCCTGGTAGTATTTCTGGCAGGCTCTGATATTACAAAATGCCAGGATGAATGCCACTTCACTGTTTGTTCTCCCGAGATGCAGACATTTTGACCTAAGAGCACGGAGAATATTACAGTACCATTTTTTATTTCAACATTAGTTTCAGCATTTTCTGAGGGTTCTTGAAAGTAGAGACTCCAAAAATATAAACCAAGTTAACCAGGGGATAGTTTTCAAAAATACCCAGTAATGCTTCTTCATTTAATAACATGGCATTACATTAAAAAATAAAAGTGCACATGAATTGTTCATTTTTAATGACATTTATATGTTTTGGAAATTTTTGTGTTGTGATTGACAGTATATATTGTTGCCCAGACACATGCAGATGAAGACTGGCACTTTCAGGTGGATTTTATTTATTAATTTATTTTAGAGAGAAAGATAGAGAGAACACACATGCATGGGGGAGGGGCAGAGGGAGAGAAGAGAGAGAACCCAAAGCGGTCTCTATGCTGAGTGCAGAGCCCCATGTGGGGCTCGGTCGCATGGTACTGAGATCATGACCTGAGCTGAAACCAAGGATCAGACACTTGACTGAGCTGTCCAGGAGCCACTAGGTACCATTAATTTTTAGTCTGATCTCCTAAAATCAAATTTTAACAAATTACAAAAATCAAACTTTATAATTAAAGAAGGGCTACAAACCATAGCTCACCTGACTTTGTAAATAAGAAAAGAGATCTCACATATGTTCAGAAATTATAAACCATAATAAATGTGCCACAAGAGTCATTAAAATAGGAGTTTGGCATAGTTCTAAACAATTTCCTATTGTTCCTACTGTTGTCTCAGATTTTTGGATTATAGGCGCTATCAAATCTGTAAATAAGCTATGTGCCAAGTGCTGTATCAGCAATCAATTAATTTGAATATTTCCTTATCAGTGTATATAATAGAGTTCAGGCACCTCTTTAGATTAGTTAACTTTATCAAAAATATAATGTAACTGAACTTAAAAATATGTGACAGCATTTGAAAAATAGCATAAAGTGTGTTATCAAAACAAATTAGAAGTATATATAAATATTGTATATAGATACAGATAGATATGATTTGATTTACTGAGACATAAGACAATCTGAATCGTTCAAACCTAGGAATAGAAATGACCAAAAAAAAGCACAGATCACTTTAACAACTGATGAATTGTTTATCATTTCTTTCTTGTTTCCAATACAAATAATAAATAACCAGTAAACACTGGGTCTCTGTCCAATCATAATAAAAAACACTCCTATCCGGATCACCTTCTTCACTCCCTCTTAAGCAAAGATCATATTCTGAACCTTAAGTTTAATACAAAGTTCCCAAAGTACCTCGTCTGACATTGGGCATGAGTACATACCCATATTTAACTAGGTCACAGTAGTCTGGGATACTCTTCTCTGGGGAATATCTAATGGTGTTGAGGAGAAAGGAGCATGGCCCTTTGCACCTGGGGTCCAAGAAGTGTGTATTCCAGCACAAAGGGGTTTCACTTATAAAGGCATTTTCAAATGTTCATCTCATTTCTGCAGGCCACAGAGAACACTCATTCAGTGGAAGGGAATGCAGCCCCCAAAGAGAATTAAAATAAAACTCACCAATTTACTGAAACACAAGGCGACTGTGTCTGCAAGTTGTTCTGGAGTTAACTAGAAATTAAAATAGTCTGTGATTAGTAATGAGAATCCCATGGCAAGAATCTGGCATCACGCTATAGAAATCTGAGACAGAACAGTGTAGGACACCTAAGAGTATATCAGACACTGGAAAGCCAATTTTATTTCAGAGGAAAGACTCCTTACCTAGCCAAAATGATTAAATGTCAGCACGAGCTATTTAAAGAGAGAAACAGGAGAGTGATTTTTTTTAAAAAGCTGAACATTATATATAGCATTGTTTCTTGGCATTTTATCTACCTTCTTTGTGATAAATTAGACATCTCAGCCCTCCTCCAGGATTGCTGGATATTCTGATAACTCTAATTAAGACAGCAATCCCAATTATTGCTTTGCGTCTCCCAATCAGACAAGAATTTCTGTCAAGTTGCACTTTTCATTGTCTGTATTATTAAAATCATCACTTTTAAGTTTTCCAGATACAAAGTTGTTATATTTAATGTGCTTTCAGAAATGCCCAATGTCCTCTTCACCACTGACCTACTGCCCAATGGACGTTGAACTCTCTAGACAGACATAATTTCTTACCCAAACTTTTTTTTTCCTTTTTCCTTTTTTTTTTCTTTCTTTAAAGATTTTATTTTCTTACCCAAACTTTTATCTTCAGCACACAGTGTAATACCTGGTCCTCAAAAATGTTTGATCAGAGTAAGAAAGCATAAAGATTAGAAAGAACAGGCTCCCAGCTTTGCTATTAGCTACTTGCCTAAAATTGGCCCTTTAAAAATGAGTGCATGGTACCAGAAATCTGGAAGGTTTCTCTTACCACAAACCTTCCGTGAGCTTGTGAGTATTATTCGTGATTACAGTCCTGTGTGAAGCATACCTCGTTAGAGATGGGAAAATGTATACCTTGATAATTATATGAAGTTTAGAAGAAAATCTATAAAAATTAAAAATTCTAGCTACACACCGTAGAAACGCCATCCATACTTACCTTTTTACTCTCAAAACTCTTCTAAAATGATAGTCAAAAAGTTACAGTAAATAAATCCTCAGAAAAAGAAAGAATGGGAGCAAAAACACCAGTGAACAAAAGATTTCAGCAAATATTTGAAAGGCAGCATACAGATAAAATAGTGAATTTTTCAGAGATAAGAAATCTAAAGTACATACATCCAGAGACCAGAACTGAAGTGAAGCAAGCTGATTTGCCTCGTGAAAGTGTTCAGTTCCCAGCAAAGTGTAGATGCTATGAGCCTGAAGACAGGGGAACTGATAGAAAATTCTCTAATAGAGATATTAGACTTCCCAGAAATTGCTGTTTCAAAAATTGAGGAAACTAATAGAGATTAAATAAATCAAGAATGCAAAAATACTTACATTCCATGCATGCATGTTACACATGTGTTGAAAGAGGCAAATCAAAAAATAGCAAACAAGGGATTTAACAAGGCAAAGTAGCAAAGAAGTGGTTCAAGGTAACAACTTTACAGAATTCCTAAAGAGAAGCCGTCTAGATGCAAAAAGGAGAGTAGACTGTTCCAAGAAAAAGTTCTCTAAAGGGAAAAATGGCTTCGAGAGATTATCTACTATGTTTTAATATATATGGGAAATCATAAATAGGCATATGGCAGATTTTATATAAAATAAATAAAAACAGTCCCATAGAAAACTAAGTAAATTTTAAGAAGAAACTTTATGTCAAAAAGAGAAAATATTGAACAAGAAAGTAAATAAAATCATAACATACAACTTCTGCCTATACTGTAATAGATATCATGATGTTCCCTAGGGGCATAATAGCAGCAAAATATGATGTTTCTTGACTTTATAATTTAAAAAAATAATCAAAAGCTAAGAAGCAGATGGTTGATGTCATCTACTGAAATGGAATATAATAGTCCTTAAAGGATCACACACCCAAATCCTGAAAATTGGAAGAATTTGGGAATACTGCTCCAACCCTTTTACTAAAGGACACAGAAGGATGAGACTTTGGGAAAAAGACACAGAACAAGAAAGGGCACTGCAGGGCGCCTGGGTGGCTCAGTTGGTTAAGTGTCTGCCTTCTGCTCGGGTCATGATCCCAGAGTCCTGGGATCTACCCTGTGTTAGGCTACCTGCTCAGCAGGGAGTCTGCTTCTCTCTCTGCCTGCTGCCCCCCCTGCTTCTGCGCTCGGTCTCTCTCTCTCTCCCTCTGCTGCTCCCCTGCTCCTGTGCTCACTCTCTCAAATAAACAGGAAGGAAGGAAGGAAGGAAGGAAGGAAGGAAGGAAAAGAGAGAAAGACGGGAAGGAAAGGGGAGGGAAAAGGGAAAGGGAAAAGGAAGGGGGAGGGGAAGGGAAGGCAAGGAGAGGCAAGGGCACACAAGATAAGGCAAGGAAGAAAGAAAAGACTTTGCAACTGGAACAAATTCAAGTATGAGCTGCCCCACAACCTATTCTATAAGACTGCATGGATCTGATGTTGCTAGATGCCTCAGTCAAGGATCAAGATGCCATCTATAATCTCTGGAAAGTCCCAGCAGAAGGGATGCAGCACAGATGATGATAGCTCTGGGTCAAGGCTAAGCCTTCTGCACCAGAGAACTACTCTCTGTTTGCAAACACAGCACAAAGCAACCCAGAAATTCTTCCTCAAAAAGAGAATATGATTTGCAAAAAAAAAAAAAAAAAAAAAAAAAGTATAATTTTCTCTAAAATCCAGATTGTCCCAAAGGCTCCATAGCACATCCCTATCTGGCACAGACATTTCAAATTCCATTTAATTGGGGTCACGTGGCCAAAATGGTATAGCAGCTTGCATGACAGGCTGGGAACACTGTAGATCCTTCTCTTGTGCCGGAACCCACAAAAAAGTGTTAGCTTTTTACATTGTTTGCCAAATGGGTCAAAACAGCATACCGGAATGAAGAATACACTGCTGATAACTTCTAGAGCCCATTATGTAATGTACATCTTTCTGGCTTCTAATATAGACAAGATACAATGACTTATCTCTCATCTTGCATCCGGATCAGATGCAATGACTTGGTTAACACACTTATTATACCACCAGAACTTCCAAAATTTAATGAAGTCAGCAGGACTTGGAATTGTCAAGGGATTTGTTTCCAGTCTTCTGGAACATATATGATTTTATAAAGGTGTTCAAATATGTATATGTGGGATAACTATATTTAGCAGCTAAAATAACTGCTTTCTGACCACCAGGTCCAACTGCATGATATTATCAGTCCAGTGAATTAGTATGATATTTTATGAACAGAGACAGTGGGGGGGTCCTTGCAGACTAAATAATGACAGAAGCCTGAAAAGCAGAATAGCTACAAGGTAGAATAGTAAATGGCCAGAAAATTGAAAGCCTGTTCTTGTTGTCAGTCTGTACTGATGTATAGAGGAGAAAAGAAAAAAAGAAAAAAAAAAAAAAAAGAGTTCTCCAGATCAATAATTGCATACCAGGTAACAAAACTATGTTGACTTGTTCTAGTAAAGAAAACACATCTACAGTACCATTTGCATTTAGAGTCCCTGCATGATAAAGTTGATGATAACCCACTGTCGTTCTGGAAGGCCCGTATCTTTTTTTTTTTTTCCTAAAGGTTTTATTTATTCATTTGAGACAGAGGACAGAAAGAGAGAGGAGAGAGCCTGAGCAGGGGAGAGAGGCAGGGGGAAAGAGGCAGGGGGAGAGGGAGATGTAGATTCCCTGCTGAACCAGGAGCCTGATACGGGACTGGATCCCAGGACCCAGAGATCATGACCATGACCGGATCCGAAAACAGACACTCAACCATCTGAGCCACCCAGACACTCCAAGTTCCCTATCTTATCTGCATAGACCAATAGACCAAACAGGTTATTAGAATAAGAATATGGCAGGGGCGACTGGGTGGCTCAGTGGGTTAAAGCCTCTGTCTTCAGCTCAGGTCATAATCCCAGGGTCCTGGGATTGAGCCCCGCATCGGGCTCTCTGCTCAGCAGGGAGCCTGCTCCCGCCTCCCCTGTCTTCCTCTCTGCCTACTTTTGGTCTCTGTGTGTCAAATAAATAAATAAAATCTAAAAAAAAAAAAAAAAAAGGATAAGAATATCACTCAAGTCCTTAAAAGGACACTAATCTCTGCAGACCCTCTAAGAATGCAGTATTGCCTCTGGCTAACTAGTTTTCTAGTTAGCAATAGATCTAGCAGTTTTCTGACTCTACTTATCAGAAAACCAATATGAGGCTTCTGCTCTTTGTTGAGTGTGTTCATACTAATCTATGCATTCGGTAACTGGAAAAATAACCATTGGAGGGGTTCAGGGACCAAACTTGCCCACTGTAAGGTGACTCTCAAAAAAAAAGTTCATTATTTACTTGGCCTTCTATACCCCTAACCCAACTGACTGACCATTGTGGACACTTTTAGGAAGAGAACCTGCATAAAGTCAATTTCAAATAATTCTCAAAAACTGGGGGAGTATATCCCTCTCCTCCATCACAGCCACCTGGTGAGCAACTCAATTTTGAAGACAGGAGGTTGAATTTCCTAAATGGATCACTGGGACTGAAGGGAAGTTGTGCCACTCCTCTTTCTATACCTAGGTGTTCAGACCCATGTATTCTAACCTTAATGGACACAGCCTGAAATAACAGTTTTTGAGATAGGACTTGTAGAGCATCCTGGAAGATGGCAACCTGCCACATGGGATATTTCCTCCGATCTTTTACCTCAGCAATGCCTTCAGAAAGGTAGTGTATTTCTAACAGCTCTGGGATGGGTAGTATAACCAGTGGATTCTGTGGCCCTATGCCTATTGCCCATCCCCTTTGAAGTTTAGTGAACCCCTTGGTTTAAGACAATACTGTGTTAATGAATCATCCTTTATAAGCCCTTGTCACGTGGTGCAGACAGAAAAGGCAAGCTGTTGCTAGAAATGTGCTGATCCTAGTTAAGATTAATGGCTGCTGCTTCCAGGACAGAAGACGCATAACAACTCAGTGTAATCAATTTATCACCAAGTGGCTGGTAGTGTGATGGCAAGGCTTCAGCATTGGTCACTACCGTTGGCAGATAACATAGGTCGGGGAGCAGCAGGTGTGCCTGAGAGTCTTAGGGACATAAGAAGTGTTTTGACAATAGAAGGCATAATGTTAATAATCTGACATCTGGGCAGTGATGATTCAAAATCCAGGAAATCTAATATCCAGGCTTCCAGGAGCCCTGCTTAGTTATTTAGAAAGAGGGTTTATTGGTAAGATACAAGAGGCAGATGCACGGTCATGTTCACATTGGCTTTTCCCAGACTAATCTCCATCCTCATCTGCCTCGGATTCTGAAGTCTTTTTATCTCAACTGCTTCAGTGGCTCCTTTGCCCTCAAACTGGGTTTGGCTGAAGGGATCCCAACACAGAGATCACAAAAAGGGAATAAGCTTGGGATTTTTATCCTTCCAGCACCCCACCTGCAGGGTCTGTAAAGGGCTCTCTCCTTTCAGGTTGCGGAAACCAATCATCTCCGTCTTTCTGCCTTGAGTAGCAACAGCCCCAGTATTTCTAGTACTGGGTTCCGTATGTGACCTTGGGTTAGCTCACCCAAACCTATGGAGGTGATGCATTTATTAAACCATCTTCCAAGTATCCTAATTTGTGTGTGCCCTCTTTTTTCTGCAGCGATTCTGAGTGACATACATACGAGGAAAATGGGGGTGGTGGATTTTAAGGAAAGTGAAAAAGTGGACATCAAGAGGTTCTTTTCAAGTGACTAAGAAAATGCATAAAAAGTTCCTTAGTAAACATGTTTTGTTGATACTGAACTGAGAACCTCAGCAAGTGATAAATCCCAACAGATATAATTAACAGATAATATGTAATCTCTTTTTAAAAAGACTTTAAGATTTGAAGCTCCAGGAACACTAAATTAAAGTTAGATGTAATCTACTTTAACTGATGTTGTTAAACTGACTAATTGTGTATATTCATACCAGAGCAATGACGCAATTAATTTTCAAGTATAAATCTACCCCACCCTCGACCTCACATCAGACAGCCAAATATATTCTCTCCTGTCTTCACTTAATCCCTCCCCCTCTTAGGTTGTATCAGTTATCTATTGCCACAATAATGGTAGAGAACCAACAATACAAGACATCACTGGCTGAAACAATGGCGACTCATGGCTAATGGGTATGGTGTCAGCTGCAAGACCAAGTGGTGCCGCTTATCTTGGCTGCCTTGGCACATGGATGTCTGGCTGGCTACTGGGTGACTCAGCGTGTTCCATCTAATGAAACCTTAGTCATTATATGGTAATAAATGACCTTTTCCCAACAACAGCTAGCCCCCTCAAGGTCCTGGAAACATTCCTTCCAAAATTCCTTAGAGACTTACTCTATCCCAAAACCCCTCCCTCCTTAAAAGTATACAATGGGCCATTCCTCATGACCCCAGGGCAGCTCTTTCTGCCCACAGGCCCTGTCCCCCTGTTGTAATAAAACCACCTTTTTGCACCAAAAGCATCTCAAGAATTTTTTGTTGGCCATTGGCTCTGAGCCTTAACATCCTTTCCTACATCTACCGGGAATATTAAGAAATGGGAGTTTACATTAAAAATCCCAAGCTAGAAGGAAGTGAGCCACTGGCCTCAGGAAGGACAGGGTCCATAAGCCAGGTACTGATGGCACACCTCGGGACTTTGGGCTTTGTTCTCAGGTAGCAAAATGTCTGGTCAACTATCCATATCTTGGCTTCCTGCTAAGATCCATGATTACCACCTCTTCTTTTCATTTGATAGAATGCACTACCCCCCCACCCCCCCACACACACACTACTCCTTAGCCTTGATGGAGCAGAGAACAGCTTGGAGTTTTCCTGAACAGGGTGGTCAGAATAAGTGAGACAGCAGTCAGGTGTCGCCAGCGTCCTGAAACCATCTCCAGTGACAAAGCACATGCTCTTCCCATTATTAACATTTGCATCATGAACACTGCTTTCCCCTTTTTATGACTCAAAAACTGCTGCATGAAATGAGCCAAACAAAGAGGAAATATAAATTCCTGTTGCATCTATACATGATGAGGAAATGTCCTTCCTCCACTGAAATGTACTTAGTATAACAATAACAGCCATAATGGTAACATTTACATTTCCTCCGTGATTTACAATTTTCGTAATACTGTCACATATTTGTTTTATTCCTCAGCACTGTTTCTAGCTGCAGTTCTTCTGTTGCCTGTCCAGGAGAGCTGGGGCCCTTTTTGGCGCCTCTCTGCCCACAGTTTCCAGTGATGACATCCCAGTCAGACCCCTGTAGACTGGAAGACACTAGAGAGATTCAGACCTGTGTTGGCCATCCCAAAGGGGGGAAGTGCTGGAGTGGATTTAGGGAGGTCTGGGGCCAAGACAGAGAGTATTTTGTGTTCGCATTTGTTATAAATCACAAACATTATTTGTTAACATGAGTAGGATACTTGTTAAAAATTAATATGTCAGCCCACCCTGCCCAAGAGTCTGAGAATGTAGGCTAGGAAATCTGAAATTTAATTAGTTACCCTGGTGATTTTTTTTTTTTTTAAGATTTTATTTTTGAGTAATCTTTACACCCCACATGGGGTTCCAACTCATGAGCCCTGAGATCAAGAATCGCGTACCCTTTGGCCAGCCAGGCACTCCTCCCTAGTCATTCTGATGACTCTTTCCATCCTATTTGACTCAACAATACTGGTGTAATGTGAGTGAAGGTGAACTTTTTTCCAGGCCACCATATACTTGACAGTGTAATTATCCACATAGGACAGTAACTACTTATCTAGGCTCTCCGTAGGTTTATCAAAACATCTGAGATGAAAATTGCTGTTCCCTTGCTTTTCCAAAGCATACTAAAGTTTATTTTATTTAATTTTATAATTTTATAATTATCTTAATATAATAAGATAATTTTGGGGGCGCCTGAGTGGTTTAGTTGGTTACGCATCTGTCTTCAGCTCAGGTAATGATCCCAGGGTCCTGGGATGGAGCCCCGCATTGGGCTCTCTGCTCAGCCGGGTAGCCTGCTTCCTGTCCCCTCTCTCTGCCTGCCACTTTGCCTACTTGTACTCTCTCTCTGTCAAATAAATAAATAAAATCTTTTTTAAAAAAGATAATCTTGAACAATATAAATCATTAAATCTATATTTAACCATAAATTTGAATATGACTTTTTAGCTCATTATTTCCATTTAAAGATGAAATCCACAAACCACTGGATTTAGTTCTTCTGAAAGAAAAGGAACTGAACATCCTCTGGGCATCTAGTTCATGGGAGGTACTTTTACCAACACCATCTCACTGTACAAAAGCCGACCCCAGAGAAGTGGTCAGTAGGTTGGGCTCTGAGGTCCCCTGCCTGGATTCATAATGCCTCTGCTACATGCTCGAGGCTTCCAGCTATAGGTCTCTGGGCAAATTACTTAAATTTTCTGTTTCAATCTTCTTATTTATGAGGGAGGGTAATAATGGGAACAACCTCAAAGGGCACTTAATGTGGGTGAAGAGAATTCAGATGAGCAAAACTCTTGGAGTTCACAAGTAGTAAATGAGTCCACGAAAAGCAAACATAAGCTATTGTCATCCTTTTGTAATTACAAACTCTATTCGTTATTAGCCCAAAGAGTCATTTTAATGTTAGTTAAAATTAAGCTGACTTATTATTTGATATAATTAAAGGCGACAGAAAACACATACAGTACTAACATATGGTAAATTAGTTTAAGGCTATATTTTAAAATATGAGGTTTTATTATCATTGTCATTATACTTTATCTAACTTCTGCCTGAATGGAAGATCTCACCATCACACAGCCATCGTCAGACCCTGCCTCATGCCATGGACGCCTCAAAGATCAAGTCATAAATCCTGAAAACAAATGACGCAACTTAGAATTCTATAATTAAATTATGCTACTCCCTATTACAGAGAGGAAAATTCAAGGATCCTTCCTTACCTTCTGTTGAAAGGTTTTTAAAACTAACTTCTTCGTGGCCTGCTTTCTATCTTTCCACCACGAAATACCTCCCAGCTAAGAGCTATTTTGCATTTTCACGAGAGGCCTCCTTAACCTTCCTTGTGGCATTTGGAGAACTCGGACTAAGACACTGATAAAGGGCAAGCACTGGGGGAAGTGAAGGGCAGGTTCTCCTTTGTCTCCTATCTGTTGTGGCCTTTTCGGAGGGAGGGGGCAGGGCTCTGATGAATGTCGTGCCTTCAGTTTCAGCAATCCCATGACACGTGGGAGTGCTTTCCTTTTATGATTTCAGCTTCCCTCTTGCACTTCCTTTACACACTCCTCCAATGGAAAGCAAACCTCTGGGCTTTTATAGACTGATACTGCTCTGAGTCAAAGCCCAGTTGGCAAATCAAAGGCTAGGGAGGCATTTGAAAGGGAGATCATCCCAATGGCGCTCACAGTAGAGTCCTCTGAAGACCTAAGCGTATCCTTTGAAACTGGCTTCTCTGCATATCATTCATTTGTTACTAAAACGCTAATACTGTTAGTGCTCAGATGGTATTCCAGCTCTCTGGAGGCTTTCTGGGTGCTGTCATCACGCTGTTCACAGACCTGATTTTCAGATTGCTGGACAAAGTACAGGGCCTTTATTTACTCTGATTGTAGGGCCGCTCAGGCAACTCGAGGGCTGTTTTGCTGATTGATGTACGTTCTGCAGCCAGAAGGTGATTCCTCATCATAACTTGCAATCCAAAATACCTAATATTTTACATTAAACATATTGCCCGTAAGATCAGATAAGATAATATGTTGTACTTTCTGTGTGGAGATGAGGCTGCTAACTCACAACCTCTGGGGCTTTTAGATATATAGGAGAGTTTGGGTTTGTTTGATTTTCCAGTCACCTATCTGCTCAAATCTGATCAGATCACCTGTCTGTCTTCTTGCCCTTGCTGTTAGAGGCCCAGGTTAATATGAAGCTATAACATTCAATGCTGCTTTTATGCTCTTTGTGAGCTGTAAGTCTTGGTGTGGGAAACAAAGAGAGAAGGAAACGTAGATAAAATCCAGTGTCCTTTGAACCTACGGCCCATTGATAAATACTTGAGGCGGGCAGAGCATAATTTCTTCCAGGAAATTCCCAGCTATCCAAAGGTTAATGTCCGCTATGGTGGGGGCTGCGATGGCGATACAACCCTCAGCCCTCCAATATCCTGGGAGTCCTCTTCAGCATATGAAAATCCTTCCAGAATTTCCCTTTGTCTTTCCTTCCCCCAAGCCTAAGGTATAATCAGCTCCTCCTCACAGTCCAAGAGCAGTAGTTCTTTCTGTCCATGGGTCCCGCCCCTGTATTTTAATAAAACCATTATTTTGCACCAACAGCGTCTCAAGGACTCTTTCCTAGCCGTGGCTCTGAGCCCCAACACCACTCCAAACTACAGCAGGTCCTAACTACTTGCAAATACGTGTGTGTGTGTGTGTTTTCAGAGTGGGGATGGGGTTGGCACAGGAAGAGGATATAAGACAAATATTGGAAGGTGGTCATAGCAAAACAAGATTTTTGTTGTCCTTCATTCTATAGAGGGAAGGGGACTTTGAGTACAAGAGTAGAAAGGACAGTGTCTTTGTTAGCTTTGTTAGCACATCGTCTTTATGCTACTGAAGTGGACATCCCTCATTGCCTGTGTCCCATCACGGTGAAGAACCTATGAATGACTGAAAGCTTTAAGGAGATGAAGCACCCCACCCTTGTCTCCCCCCCAAAGAATCAGGGAGACCACAGGTTCTCTCCTTTCTCATTAGGAGTAAGCCTAAGCTGCAAGCAGAGGGTAAGGCAAAGAAGGAGAAAAATATCTAGTAAATCCAATAAGGGAGATAAAATATTCACCAAAAAATGGATACACGGTTCAAAAGTGACGGGCCCCTGGGTGGCTCATTAGGTTAAGCGTCCAATTCTTAATCTCAGCTCAAGTCTTGATCTCAGGATTGTGAGTTCAAGCCCTGGAATGGGCTCCATGCTAGGCGTGGGGTCGACTTAAATTTTAAAAAGGATAGGAAATGAGTCTGATTAAAACAAGTACAGAAATAGGTTGTACCATTGGGCACTTGGTTGGCTCATTTGGTTGGGCGTCTCCTCAGATCATGGTCCCAGCCCAGCCCCACAACCACCTCCCTGCTCAGCAGGGAGCCAGCTTCTCCCTCTCCCTCTGCTCCCCCCTGCCCTGCTTATCCTCCCTCTCTCTCAAAGAAATAAATAAAATCTTTAAAAAAAGAAATATTTTGTACCTTTGTCTGAATTATTAATATATAAAGCTTCGCGAATAATGATATGCTCTTTTATTATAATGGATTTCATGCACATGGCCACAAGATGCCACACACGTCCGTAACAAAGAGGCCACATGTAGAGCTAATGAGCGTAGTGGTGTGGGATAGGCACCAGCCTCCAGGGTAGAAGACTAAGGGGTTTGGGGGGGTCCCCCCGCCCTTGCTTTCTACTTACAAACCCTGTGAAATGGTGATAGTAAACTCTTTTCCTATGCTCTGGGGAGGAAAAAAAAAAGTCTCCTCAAAATGTCTGAAAATCTAACACACCTCTACAAAGGTAAAGTTAAATCATTAGCAAGTGAATCCTTGTCTTTAAAAGTCTGACTCTTGCCGCAAACTGCCCGCCATCTAATTGCCATCCATACTTTCTCTTAAAGTAATCGAGCTCACGGTTTCTCAAACTGGAAATCATGAAACTTTAGTTGGGACTCTCACAGCCCGTGGGGTAAAGCACCAGTTTGCTGAGGGGCTCCCTGGGAACAGTCCCGTACTTCAGACTCAGCATCGAGAAGGGGCCTGTTACTTACTTCCATAGAACATCCCTAAGGATCCCTAAGGACTCAAGCAAAATAATCACCTGCAGCACGCCCTTTTGAAAAGCAGAAAGAGATTCACTGAGATTCCTACTTCTAGCTGATGGAGATTTGCTGCTCGGCTTTGCCTAGATGGAATCCAAGTTCCCCCAGACAGCGTGGGTCTGGAGTAAAGGCAGTGTGGCCGGCACGCCGAGTTTGTTCTGGAAACCTTGACATGTAAAATAAAATCACATTTGAAACTTTACTCCTTTACAGATAGCTTTTCACCCCCCGTAACAGGGCTGTCGTACACCAGTGCGGGTACTCCAGTAACAGCAGCTGATAATGGCTTGTAACTGTCAACAGTCCCCAAAGAAAACACTCACTTTGTCCCCTCAGAGCCAACAGAAGCAGGGAACCGAGCTGAGTGCCATGCCCGTGAGGTTTGCTCTCCATCTCCTGACAGCTCTTCCTCCAAACGTACTAGTGGGGGGGTGGGCTGGACCCCAGCTTGGAATCCTGCTCCGCAACAATGCTGACTCTTCCCTTCGGTTTCCAACCCCTCCACGTGCTCGTGCTCGCTGCTTCCATCTGATACGCCCTTTGTGACAGCTTTAGTGTTACCTTTCTGCCTTTTCACCTACAGTGTTTCCTGCTTGATTTTAATTCTCTGTTAAATAACTGGTGTGTTTTTGTCTCCTGACAATTTCTGATCAATACAGTTTTTGGGTTTTGTTTTTTTTGTTTGGTTTTGGTTTTGGTGTTGGTTTGTGTTTATAGTTTTTTGTTTTGTTTTGTTTTGGTTTTATTTTGTGATTACAGACTGGATTCAGCTGCTTTTTTTTTTTTTTTTTTTTTAAGATTTTATTTATTTATTTGACAGAGAGAGTGAGCACAGGCAGATAGAGTGGCAGGCAGAGGCAGAGGGAGAAGCAGGCTCCCTGCCGAGCAAGGAGCCCGATGTGGGACTCCATCCCAGGAGGCTGGGATCATGACCTGAGCCGAAGGCAGCCGCCCAACCAACTGAGCCACCCAGGCGTCCCCTTAACCTTACAAACTACATACTCAAGTGACAAGTTATTCGTCAACAACCCACCTTATAAGCAGTTGGGGGTCAGGAACAGGGTGTCGGCATTAAACTGTCTTCTTTAGAAAGTGGAAAGAACATGAGATACTGAGCAGTTGAGTTCCTGGAGCTGGGCAGAAATTTCTAAGGGAAGGGAAATGTTCATCTTTATGAGCTGGTTTTGCTCTCCAGGAGGAGGTCCCCGGACCACTGTTTTCTATTTGTCCCTTTGCATGCAACCTCTGGAAGGTCCTTTGTTACCCTCTTAGGCTACTCTGAATAGGGTGTGGGAGAACATGCCCTTTGTGACCATCTGCGTCCTCTGAAAAGCAGATGTCAAGAGACTACTAGACATGTAAAAATTTATCTGGAGAAATGCCTGTGGGAGACAGTGGAGGAGGTGCTAAGTAAGAGAGGCTGGGGAAACTTCATATCAGATGCAGGTCTGACCCCAAAGAAAGGAAAAAAAAAAGAAGAAATGGAGGAGAGATGGACGGAAGGAAGAAGGGCCGATGCATCTTAAAATTCAGGGCAATTCTGAAGACCTCTTAGGACATCAGTGAGCCCCCAAGCCAAAGCTGCCTATCAGAGGAGTCCCACATCTCCCAGGAATGAGCCTGCTCTTATTCAGTTATTAACGGAGGCAGCCCGCAGGTAGAGCAGCATCAGCACAGACATGATCGTGGTTTGGGAGGGGCCGTTGGAGTCACTGGTCCTCATGATTCCTGCCTCTGGTGATCTGAGTGGTACGTCCTCACTGCGACGATGCTCTCTTTTTGGATTGAGCACCTGCTCAGATTGTTTTCCTCCAATGTAAATATGAGAGTTCAAGGTTGTTCAACGTCCAAAACTAAAATGTAAACTAGGTCTTTTCTTTGCCAATCTATCTCAAATACTTGGAGTCTGACCTATTTTATTCTTGTTACCAGCGTGTTCCAATAGTCACACCCATAGTTTTTTTTCCCCCCCTAAGATTTTTACTCCTCGTCTCTCTGGATATAACTGCTACTACCTGGAGCCTAATAGGTTTCCAGGAGGGAGGCACTCTCTGGTCTCTTTCCCATAAGTCATTTTGTCCAACAAAAAGGCTTAATGAGGTGCACCTAAGTCATTCAATGGTTGAACAATGGATTTGAAAGCTGAATCTTTAATTTGATTCTTGCGTTTAGACAGTGGTTTCATTTAATTTTGTTGCTCAAAGAACTTTTTTTTTTTGTCTTTTATTGTTTGGGGTAGGAAAGCAGTTACTTGTTCCAAATCTATAAGTGGCTGAATATCTACACTCTCTATTTTCTTTACTTCTGCTGGCAAACCAGCCAATTAGGTTATCTTTCTTTTACTGCCTTTTCAAGTAGAATGACAAACTTATCTAATAACAATCTGCTCTCCAGACTCTTCCACTAATGCTTCCTGTTTATTATATGCATCCCAAGTTTATTCAGGCAACATTTTTACCAAATAATTTGCCACTACATGACAAAGATCACTTTTTTTTTTTTTCCTGAATGCTCCTGCATTGGCAATTAAATACATGTCCTAGAAGGACACCTCATGGGTCAGAACTACTTATATGGCTCCAGCAAACCACAGGGAGACAGGAAGTTCACTCATGGTATGTTACCTGAGGAGAAGAATGGGAATAATTGAGCGGACAGAAGAAGGACTTCCATAATGACTTTATTTTATAGATATGTATATAAAATCTTACTGGTTCTGTACCTCTGGAAAATACTTACTGGTACAGTCTGCTATTCTACAAATTTCCCATCTCACTGTGAATTAGCTGTCAGGCAAGGTCATATTTTTTTGATAAATACCAACTGCCTTGAGCAATTAGAGTTAAATGAAAGCTTTAAGCCTCATCTTCTACCACCTGGTTTTCAGGTTACTAGGAGATTTGCTATAATAAAAATACATTTCAGACAAAATAAACCATTTTAGCTTAGCAAGAAGACACAAAAGCAATATTACAACCTATTTTTTAAAAATCACCGAAGACTACACTATTTATCTCAAACACTCCAACAATTCCCAGGATTGAAAGATTCCCTCTAAGAAGGATGAAACAATATTTCAATGGCAGAATCACTCGGGCGCCTAGTGGGGCCAGTGACAGTGTCTTCAGGAAACTAGAAACTATACAGACCTAAAGTATGCTCACTTGTCCTTGCTAGGTCCTCTCAGTTTGCTCATAAAAGGGCACAGGTGCCCACACCATCTCTCTGGTCACCCTCATCACCTGCCACAACAGCAGTCACTTCTCTAGCTAGAAAGTATTTTCAGCAATTCTTATCTTATTGTTAGAGTTCAGTGATACTTCTGATTTTTCAACCTCTATGCTAAACTGTAGTTTAAAATACATTATCATGCAGAAATTTAACAGAGACATGAGTTGTTAAGTCTAGGTTATTATGCATCCCAATATAAAATCAATAATAGACTAGCATGGAAGGCATTAGAAGTAGAAAAGGATATAAAATCTTATTATATTAATTAAATAAGTAGAAGATAATAAATTAAACTAAAATTATAGAAATATTAGCAATAAAGGAAGCACTTATGTAGTTGAAATCTCATTTCTTTTACGGAATTGGTCTAAGGAAAACTATCTCATAGGTTGTTCCATTTAAACAATTCAAATATTTTCAAGTGCCTATTGTCAAAGGACAGAAATCCAGCAACAAACTAAATATGTGAAGTCCTTGTACTTGTGGGTCTAATATTCTAGTGGGAAAAGCAGGTGAAAAAAATAGTATGGTGTACTATAATATACAAATATGATAAACATATTCTAATAAGTTACAGTGATAAATGGGCAAGGAATCTATTTTAAAAAGAGTAATAATTCCAAGGGTTTGTGAATGACAAACTGTCTTCATCTTCCAGCTTCTGTGATGCGTCTGGTGTGCCCTTCTACTGAATGCTAACTGGTATAAATGTCTAATATGCTTTGAGTACTTTGAAGACAATATGTTACTGTCTTCTAACAACTTTTGTTGTTGTTGATGAAAGTTTTATCAGGATCACTAGGAAATATCTTTGTTTTTTTTTGTATGGTCAGTCCTTACTTGGATGTTTGAATTTTTTTTATTTTTTTATTTTTTGGGGAAATTTGAAGTTTTAATACAATTTATCCAGGTGGGGATTTTTTTTTAACTACATGAAATTTGAAATGCACTTTCTAGATGACCCACTTATTTCTTTTTAAATTTTAAACAATTCTTCAGTTTGAACGAATACTGGTTCTGTCATTTCTTCTCTTCTTTTAGGATTCCAATTATATAAATATTGAAACTTTAATTTCTGTTCTCTCTGCTGCCTAATATTAGCTTTCTAAATGTGTGTGCAGTTGTGTAAGTGTGTGTGTATGCATGTGTGTGTGTGATTTTTTTCCGCTTACTAAATTCTTAGCTAATTATTAAATATTATATCATTCATTTATTCTATCATTGGTTTTATCCAGCTTGAAGTTCATCAATCTATTAAATGTTATTTAAATTAATGTATTTCTGGGGTGCCTGGGTGGCTCAGTCAGGTAAGTGTCTGCCTTTAGCTGAGGTCATGATCCCGAGTCCGCTGTCAGGCCCGCTGCACTGGGCTCCCTGCTCATCAGGGGAGTCTGCTCTTCCCTCTCCCTCTCCCCCTGCTCATGGGCTCTCACTCTCTCACTCACTCTCTCAAATAAATAACATCTTTTAAAAATAAATGACTATATTTCCCTTTCTAATATTTCTTATTGGTCATTTTTATATTCACCTACTCTCCTGTTTTGTCTCTGCTTTATTTTATCTTATATGTTACTGATATTTTTTATGAAGGTAAGACTCACATTGGGTGACAAAAGATCTCTCTCTCTCTCGGTCCCTCTCTCTTCCTCTCCTTTTCTCTCTACTCCCCATGGCCCCAGTTTTGGATGGCCAAGGACCCTTGTACTCTGGTGTTACTGAGCATAGTGGGATCAAGCCACTAAGCCAGAGAGCAGCTTTACTTAAACATATGCTATTTTGTTATTTCCTTTTATTTTCTGGTCACAGACTATGTCACCTTAGGACTGAGAGAGCCCTGCTCCAGAGACTGGTTCCAAGCACTGAGACTTGACCAAAGGAGCTCTTAATCTTATTTTCCCAAGAATGCCAAACTCTCAGTGCTCGGGGATCTCAAAGAATCAGCTATGCACAATGTTTTCCAAGTAAGAATTTTTTATTTCTGTTACACAACGTGGTTTGTATTGATCTTATTGAATACATATGTCTTTTTGAATGTTCTCTTTTAAATTTCTGCCACCATCATTATGCACCGGGAGCAGGAGGAGATCCACAAGATGGAATTCCGCCGCCATCTTGGCTTGAACACCACAGCACCTTGTCAACAATTTATCTGTGGCTCAGGGCATTTTGATTGTTTTCCCCTTTTTTTCCTTGCTTTTATGCATTCCATACTTTTCTTTAATAATTCTGTACTTCTTTTGACACAAGAAAAGAAAGGATGAATTTAGTATCTGAAAAGAAAAAGTAATTTGCATATGTTTAATTTATATGCATTCTTGTGAATTTCCTAACGAATATCTCTTGGACTATTTCAGTCTAAAAACAAGAGAGAAAATTCTCAAGTAGGTTAGGACATCAAAGTAGTAGGGAGGAAAAAAAGGGTATGAAGGTAAGGAGCCAACTACTTTATTTTTTACTTCATTAAGCTAAAATATTTCCATGATTAGCAATTGTCACTTCTGAGTACAGTACAAGATAACAGTCATTTTCCAAACAGTGAAAGTAATTTTAGATACTGCTTAATGAGCTGTTTGCAAACCCAGAAGCCAAGCACTGAGTTTTGAAAACCTCCACTTCTTTGACACTCACATGTCAATCTGGCCTAAATTGTTCACCAAAACCATAGCCAAGCATATTTGCATTAAACAACCAAATGATAAAGAAAGCATTAACAAGAAAAAGAAATAGAATTTTCCTCAGAGGCTTCAGAGGATGCCAATCAAATGTCATAAAGATCGCTCCTTCAGGGGCACCTGGGTGGCTCAGTAGGTTAAAGCCTCTGCCTTCAGCCCAGGTCATGATCCCAGTGTCCTAGGATCGAGTCCTGTATCAGGCTCTCTGCTCAGTGTGGAGCCTACTTCATCCTCTCTTTCTGCCTGCTTCTCTGCCTATTTGTGATCTCTGTCTGTCAAATTTAAAAAAAAAAATTAAAAAAATAAAAGATAACTCCTTCAACGAGATAGTGTGGCAGATTTCATGGTCTATAACATTTATTTCACCTTAAGTAGGTTTCCACCTTTAACCTTAAAAACTGGGAATGCCTGGGTGGTTCAGTCAGTTAAATGTCTGCCTTTAGCTCAGGTCATGATCCCAGGTCATGATCCAGTCCTGCAATGGGCTCCTTGCACAGCAGGGAGTCTGCTTCTCCCTTTGCCTGCCACTCTCTGGCAAATAAATAAATAAAATCTTAAAAAAGAATGTAGCTATTTGTGTTTGAATAACCAAATGCATACTTAAATATTTAAATAGCTTATGCTATTTTTCAGTATTTTGAAATAGCTTAAATCTATAAGCGTATCAAAAAGAAGTGGCTATTTACAGCACAAGCCATTAATCACAAACTAAAGAGATATTGTCATTGAAACCAGTGAACTAATTTCTTCATATCAATCATCTACTGGTATTCTGAAAATATTTTATTCATTAAATTTTTAAACCTAAAGCTATAAACCACAAATGATATCCACATTGAGATTTCAGTGATCAGGTCTCAATCCTCAGCTTATTGGTCCTGACTAAGCAAAAATCGTACCAGGAAAACTTGAACAAGGACTGAAAACTTTATTCAAGCATATTGGGGCGAAAAGAAGAAAAAAAGAATATTGTAAAAGAAAGGAGAGGTCAACTCAACTCTATTGAAACAAAAGGTGGGAGAAATTTTAATAACTGAGGTGAGCTAAAAATAATGGAGGAAGGTAGGCTTAAAGTTGATCAGTGGGATGTGTTGAACACGCTGCATTATTCCCAAGTTCACAGATGTTTTCTCTCTGTGATTAGACCATCCGCACTTGCTAATTGGCACCTAATGGAAGTCATGCTCCTATCCTCCCAAAGCAATTGGGAGTCAGGAGCACCAACTTCCTTAATGATGATGCTTCAAAGGTATAGTTCCTAGGTCCCTAAGGATGACATTCTTGGGTTGTGATAGTGGCTAGAAGTTTTTCAAAAGATGTTCCTTTCAAAGAGACAGAGAAAGAATTAACAATGGCAAGTTTTCTAAAGTAAATGCTTTAAGAAAAGGGAAGTCAAAGGCCTAGAGTCAGGAAAAAGCCTGTCTGAACTTTAGCCGAGCTGAGAGCAATTTTAAGAGCCTCTTGATCACAGCATTTGACACTGCTTGGACATCACCATCACCCCTGGGCAGTTTTCACTCCACCTCACTGGAGGCTGCTTCTGTGTCATTCTTGTTGGACCAAGAGCTCTCTTCATGTAGTAATGGGCTAGGATCACCACAACAAAATAACACAGACTGGGAGGCTTATACAACACAATCTTTTTCTCCCAGTTGCAGAGTTGGGAAATACAAGATCAAGGTGTCACCAGTTTGGTTTTTCCTGAGCCCCCTCCTGGTTTGTAGACGGCCATCTTCTCACTTAACTCCTTACATGGAGGCAAACAAACTGGTGTCTCTTGCTTTTCTTAGGACACCAGTCTTACTGGATTAGGGTCCAACCCTTATAACCTCATTTATCTTTCATTATCTCCTTAAAGGCCCCAACTTCAAATACAGTCACTTTAGGGGTTAAGGCTTGAGCATCATGAATTTGGTAGGTGGATGCAATTCAATCCATAATACTTCATGAACTTCCAAAGGTGGAGTATCATATACTCAGTCCTCAGACCCTCCTCAACTACTCCTCCTATCACAGCAGAAAGTCCTCTGGATAGAAGTAAATTTTAAAAATTGATGACACCCAAATTTATAAGCTCAGCCTTGAACTTTCCCTCAAATTCAGAAGTCCTAAAGCCAAATTCCTATATGACATCTCCATTTAATATTTAATAAGCACCTGAAATGCAATATGAATTGTTTATTTTCAGGTACACCTTCCCAATCATCCCCCAACTCAGGAGATAGTAACTCTAGTTTTCAAGCTAAAGAGTATTCTTGTCATTTTTTACTTTCTCATCTTTTGTACCCCAAAACTGGTTCATCTTCCAATCCTTTTAGTTCCACTTTTAAACTAGATCTTCAATTCCATTTGAAGCTAAGAGGGGAAAGGAGTTCATCTCTGGTTCTGTGTTCATTAATTGTGTGAACTTGAATACTTGCATTAAACTTTATGCCTCAATTCCCTCTTATCTAAAATGGATATTAAAAATATCTACCGCATAGGATAATGGTAGCACACACAGTGCCTGGCATGTAGCAATTGCTCAATAAATAGCAAGCATAGGGACACCTGGGTGGCTCAGTCAGTTAAATGTCTACCTTCAGCTCAAATCAGAATTTCAGGGTCCTGGAAGTGAACACTGCATCAGGCTCCCTGCTCAACAGGGAGTCTGCTTCTCCCTCTCCCTCTGTCTCTCCCCCAACTCACGCTTGCTTTCTCTCAAATAAATAAATAAATAAAATCTTTTAAAAAATAAATAAATGGCAAGCATAATCTTTGTGAACTCTAAAAGGTTTTTCCAATTTGGAACATGTTATGAAGCTCACCAACAGTGCAATCACTTCATCTTTTTTTTTTTCCTCCCTATTTTCCATAGGAAACTTTGGTCAACAGTCACATACACTCAAAACCTGAAATGGCTGAGCATAAATTGGGTTTATTGTGGAACACTCTAAAAATTCCTACTCCCAGTGCAGCCTTCCTAAAGCTGACACATCACTCTTTTTAACTGAGAAAAGGCAATAGCCAAATTTAAATATATATGCAGCAGTAGACTTGAATCACGAACGCAACTGTACAGCTTATCTTCTGCCAAACTAAACATGCGGGAGAAATCATCTTCACGGGATCCCACAGTTGCTCTATTGTCTTCTCTGGAACCTCCCTCTATAGAGATGACATAGGCTATTTATACAAATGCAGGTTGTAAAGGAAGGCAGACCACCCACATCAGCCATCCCTTCAGCGTGTCATGTTCAACTACCCTTTTTCTATCTTTCCACCCCACACCTGCCAAAATTCTCAAGGTTCTGAACTCATCACCAAGTTCCCATTTATGGATCTCTAATTTATAAGTGGTTACTGTACAAGAGAAGGTATGTGAAGTTAGAAACCCAAAGACCTCTGTTTCTAACTGTAGGATTATATAGATAGAGGTGTTAGAACTCTTCTTAGAAAATACCTTATAAACTATAAAGAGCCTAATGAAACGCCAGTTACCGCTATCTTTAATAGGGTCAGTCCATACCATTGAGTTTCATGATATTGCCCTACACCAAGACAGGATACCTCTGCATTCTTTACTGTCACTCCATGGGCTGGGTGTCCTTGTGGCTCATTCATTACAGGAAGTGTGACACGTGACCAAGTACAGAACTGAGATGGAGGGAATATGTAATGAGTTCTTCTCAAACACTCATCTTCTAAGAATTAGGTGTGAACTGGTGGAAACGGACCTGCCATCTGTGCATGCAAAGAGTGGTATTACTTGAATTTGCCTGGTTAGATGTGATCATTTTTCTCCTCTTAGTTTTCCCTTGGAGATTCTGAAATAGGAAATCAATTAAGTCTTTCCTGAGATGAGAAGTTATCAAGGGCATTATCAGTGGTGGCTTCCTGAACATAAGAGGATCTCAGGGTCTCTTCTCACTTCGAACCCTTCTAGCAGAATGTCTCCATACTCTTCCTTCCTTACTGAAACTTCCCAAGCCAAGCTTAAGTCTCTCATCCTCCTGGATGCTGTCTGCAGCATTCTAGCCACGAAGACCTCAAAGCCTGTAACATCATGTTGCACTTCAGTCGTTCTTTTTTTCAGTGTTCCAAGTGTCATTGTTGATGCACCACCCCCAGTGCAGTCTATTTTTATATCCTTTTTTGTTGGGGTTAATTTTTCACATGTGAACACCTTCCCATCCATATCTGTTATGAATTTAAGGTAGCAAATGACAGAAACTCAATAACATTTTTTTATATGTGGTAAATAATGCTAATTAGAAGAAAATAGGAGAAATTACTTCCTGGAAAACAATATTCAGGTAGATCCCAATGCTAACTATGGATTAACTTATTCAAAACAATAATGGTCTGAGGCAGATACTATGATTATTACCATGTTACAGATGAGAAAATAAGTCTTAGTAAAGTAGAATAAGTTAGCTAAGGCTCCAAGCCTAGGAAACAGCGGGGGCTGCTGAAACCCAGATATCTCTAAACCTTCAGCATCATGATCATAACCCCAAGCCAGGTGGTACGGCTTAGGGACTGGGAGTTCATGCTTGGACATCAAATGGACCAGAATTTGTTTATCAGACCTTCCAATTTACCTGCTGTGTCATTTTTGAATTGCCTACCGCATAGCACAGAGGAATCACAAAAATGTTTATCAAATAGAAGAAAGGCTTTGTGTAATATGATTTACTATGCTGATACATGCTTAGAAATTGAATTATAGCTCCTCAAGTCCTACATAAGAGTGAATATAAGAGTTAGGTATCTATCTCTGAAGGTGATGAGTAAAATGGAATCTTAATCTGGATAGCTAGAAATTTTCAAATCTAACTGATCATCCTTTCAGACTGAATATGCTATTATGATCTGTTTATAACTTTTTTATTTAAAAAATATCTCCCCCAATTATATCTTTTTACAAGGCAAATATTTTCTTCCCTCCTTTTTTTTTTTTTTTCATTAAGTAAAAAATAAGAAGGAAGCTATTTCCTTACAGTTTAAGTGGAGTGTGGTTCTGGCATGTTGAGAATTTGGTCTGGAAGTAGATGGTCTGAGGAAAAATAAGTTGCAACTAGTACTATAGTTTTGCTTCTCTCTGTAAGAGTCAGAAATGGCCATAAAAAATGGGATTATGTGTATATAAGAATGAATACACCTGGACTCATATTCTCTTTATTTCCCACAAAAACCATCCATATATGCTATCAAATTGCAGGTTTCCACCACATACCCTGCCAAAACATAACCTTGTTGAAATGCAGATCTAGCCCTGTAGTGACTTGACTTCAGTACCCAAAGCCCTGAGGGGCCTGTGATTATGGCTCTCAGCCTATCCGAGGCCGGATTACTGACAAGACAGACACCTCACAAGAATATGTCATTCTTCCTTGCCTATTTAACTGCTTTTCTCAAAGAATAAACCAGTAAAACCAGGAAAAATTTATCAAACTACTATTATTAAATATTTTTTTGTTTCTATCAAAGTGTATCAATATAACTGATGTTTCCTCTGAAATTGACAGCATTTTGGCCTAATGTAAAAGATAACTGTTATCTTCTTAATAATCTTCAATATGTGAGTAGGTGCAACTTCATGTACCATAAAAGAAATTTAGGAAAAGATGTTTACATATAATATGTTCATTCTAGGAGATCATCCTTAATCCAAATGGAACCAGCATGTTAGGTTGGTGTCCTTGTTTTACCATTTCAAAAAGGGGATATTTTCACTTGCTTCTGTCCTTCATGGATGTCTAAAATGCTTTCACTTTGCTTCAGCAGCATACTCTAGCAATATTTTTTTTCAAAGGACATGATACATTAAACAAGAAGTAGTTGTAAGTAATGGACTGTCTTACAAGAGGGCTGATTCCTCCCAAAGTGTAATCTAGACCAGCACTGTCCAGTGGAAATTACAGCCATGATGAAAATGTCCTCTATCTGTGCTGTCCAATATGGTGGCCATTAATCAAGGGTAACTATCAAGCAATTGAAATCATCTGGTGTAACTAAGGCGTAGAAGTAGAATTTTAAGTTTTATTTAATTTTACTGCATTGAAATTCAGCCTTGTGCAGCTAGTAGCTATCATACTCAACCCGGTTTTGGACAAAGTCATCGCCCATACTTCACTATGTCCTTCCTATTCAAAACATGTCTCCAGTAGTCCATGGTCTCCAGTATTCCATGAGTTGTCCTCATTTCTATCTCCACCATCTTAATCAATCTCCCATACAACCATTAAAATAGTCTTCCTTCATTCAGCATTCAACAAATCCGAATTAAAAGCCTCTTACATAACATGCCATGCCCTGTGACATATAACACACACAGATCTATAATCAAAAGCAGCATAGTCCCTACACTCATTCGACTAAGAATTCATTGGTTAAGGTACACAAAGCAGTACGAAGAGTTTTAATCAAGTTACTCACCTTTCCAAAATGTACCGTAGCTCCCTATTACCAATCCCATGAAAACAAACTCCTAAACACACAACTCAACTTTAGTGTGGTTCTTTTTAATTTTTCTATTTCAATCTCTTGACCAGACTGGACCATAAGTGATTTGCTAGATTTTCCTGCCTTCATCATATCATTATTGAGACATCCTTAAATATCTGACCCTTGAAACTTCCTCCATGATTCTTATCAAGGTTCTTATCGAGTGCTATCTTTTTTAAGAAGGAATTACCTTATTTATTTAGTGATAACTTGGAATTCAGCTCTGGAGAGTTTATGTCATATAGATGTAGATTTTTCTTCTAAACTTGGACTCATGCTAGTTCAGTACTAGGTGTGTGCTATTTTGGAACTGACAAAGTAAATTTGGAATATAATTCTAAGAGAAGCCATTTAAAAAATAAGACTGACAAGATGAACAAGAGAGACAGTTGTCTACTTTTACAACAAAGGGCTGTGGTTTTGCTAAAAGACCAATTCAGTAATTTGATCTGTATGTTTGTTGGGGTGTGTGTGTGTGTGTGTGTGTGTGTGTGTGTGTGAAAGTAGGGAAGTGGAAACTAGTGAACAAGAAACCTGATTCTCTAACATAGCCTTTTCACTTCCAGTTCAGAAAATAAGTCCTCGGGGCACCTAGGTGGCTCAGTGGGTTAAAGCCTCTGCCTTTGACTCAGGTCATGATCCCAGGGTCCTGGGATGAGCCTTACATGGGGCTCTCTGCTTGGTGGGGAGCCTGCTTTCTCCTCTACTCTCTCTCTGCCTGCCTCTCTGCCTACTTGTAATCTCTGTCTGTCAAATAAATAAATAAATAATTTTTTTTTTAAAGATTTTATTTATTTGACACACAGAGATCACAAGTAGGCAGAGAGGCAGGCAGAGAGAGGAAAGGAGGCAGGCTCCCCGCTGAGCAGAGAGCCCAATGTGGGGCTTGATCCCAGGACCCTGGGATCATGACCTGAGCCGAGACAGAGGTTTTTACCCACTGAGCCACCCAGGCACCCCTAAATAAATCAATCTTAAAAAAAAAAAAAAAAAAAGAAAAGAAGTCACAAAGTGGGGGATCTGGGAGAAATGCCAACTTGCCCTTTCTTGCAGTAGAGTCAGCAAATAAGCTATTTTGTTGATTGGGTATAATTTCTGATATCTTATACTCCTATTTGACATTTCAATTATATGTCAAAAGCAAATGCAGCTAACTAATTCTTGTTCTGTCACTCAATTTGAGCTTTTTCATTAATTCTTAGAGTATTATACAGTTGCTATAAGCTAATTGTTGTTTCAGTATTAACATACTTCCTCACATCGTATTTTATGTGAAAGCTCTAACTACTGAGTTTACAGAGGAGAAAACATTAAAAATGACTTGTTCAAGATCAAGAAAGCACACTGGTGAGGAATTATAAAGTATTACATTCACTATATTAATATTTCAGTCTGTTACTTGGTCTGTTCCTGCCATCCTCTCTCCCTTTGTCCGCTCTCTGCCTTACTCTCTTTCTGGTTATATAAATAAATGGACATGTGTGTGTGCTCTGTGGGAGTGTCAATTTTCAGTTAAAATGGATAAGTAATATAGTTGTTTTTAAGGTAAAAACATACAATATTTTTTTGGTACTAACTAAATGAATTCCATGAAGGAAAATTTTTGTGTGGTGTTGCATAGATAAAGCCCCACTGTCGTACTCTGCTTTCGAATGTGGACACATATGTATGATATTTGTTACAGAAAATAGACAGTGATTATTTGTGGATGATAAGTGACCTTAACAAAATTTCTAAATCCTCTATTGTAGAAATAATCATAATTACTACTTAAATGTTTTTAATTAATAAGTTTTTGGCAATAAGAGTCAGGCCAGATGGCTTTGCTCTCTCATTAAAAAGGATATGACACTTCAAAATGTAAAACTTTTTTTTTTCAGACACTTGGCACATCACTCCACCATGGGCATGTATACATGTCCAATCAGCATAATAAATTTACTTTTCTTTTTGTTTTTCCAAAAGTTTTCAGCACAGTAATGGGATTTTAAAGTTACAATTAAGGAACAGGTTTTTGTAAAAAGAAAGTTTGGCCAAAGAATATTTCCCTTATTTAATGATTTCATAATAAGTCAATGGCCCTAGTTTCTTAGAAGGCAGTAACAAACGAGTTAAATGTCATATTAGTCACGAATTTTGCAAATATTTTATTCCTTCCCACCCAGGCGCATGGAAGCATTTCAATTACTGGTTCCCTTCTTGGGTGGAGTAATGTGACCAATTCTGACCAAAAAGTTATGAGAAGAAAACTTCTTTAAGCCATGGATTGCGTTGCCAGTGCATGACCTTCAGGTCTCTTTCCCTATGTTGCAGAATCTAGCAAAGGTACAAAAAGAGTCCATCACCTTAGTCCCCAGAGTGAAAGCATGGATGACGCATAGTGGAGCCACCTGCCGACCCATGATGGAAACACAGAGCTAGAGAGAAATAAAACAGGATTTTTTCATGGCACTAAGATTTGGGGATTGTATGTTACTGCAGCACAACTTAGTGCAGTCATACTAACGCAGATGTTGTGACTGATGAAAAATGCTGGTTTTGTTGACCACATGAGCATTCCTTTGGAGCAGATATATGAGAGACAGGTATATTCTCTCATCAATACAAAAGCACTCTTATGAAATGGGTTTGTAAGGGTCTAATACCTTTCCTTTCTCTTTGTTTTATCTATTCGCATGCCCAGGATACGTTCCCCCCCACTAAAATTCTTCTTCCCATATCATCTAACCTAACACTTTATCTCTTCCTTTGTCAAACATATTTCATAGGAAAACACATTACAGCCTATATTTAGTATAGGTGTATTACCTGTCCAGTAGACACTAAATCAGCTTGGAAAATAATCTGTCAAATCCAATAAACTCTGTATAGCCCTTCAGTGGAAGAACTGTGTTTGATTCTTACATAATTTTAATTTTGCTCATACTCAGTCATACTTAGTCGTCTGAAAAGAAAACCAAACAAATAATAAAATCTACTGGATTGTTCTAACACTATTGCTTATTTAAACATATAGTTCTAAAACTATTTATTTAAATACTTTATAATTTTCTGTATATCTCAGCTATAATCAAGAACACTGTGGTAAGGAAACAATATTTAATCTTGATGTGACTCTCAATGAGAAACATTGGAAATACCTAATTAGTTAGCAAACATATTTGAAAAATAATTGTACAGATATTTCCAGTTGCTTAAGTTCAGAAGGATACTTTACACATATTTATATGTTATATACATAATACAATATATAAAATGTTTAATTATATAAGTAAATATGTTGGTATTTATCCCTTATTTATACATTACATAGAATATGCACCACTGTCACCATCAGCAAGAAATTAAAAGGCATGATTCTTTTTAGAAATCACTTAAGTCCCTGTGAATAGCTGGTGGTCAAGTAAGAGACCATTTTTGTGATGATGTGTTTAAATCCCTCTCCCTTTGTATAGAGGAAACCATGAGTTTCTTATAGCATTTCTTCCAAGAAAAATATCCTACACTTGTGTGCAAGAGTTTTCTTAGAAGTAGGTGAAGGATTTATCGCCTAGGACCGACGGTAGACGTGAGTGAGTCTCCTGTAGACAGTAGGATCTGGACTGGGACAAAACCATGAAGAACACAAAACTTGGCTTTGATGTATGCCTGCCTGTTTTGTTCTCTGCCTGTAAGAAGTATTCCCTTGTCCCTTCCCTGCTTTCGCTTCCTGGCAGTATGCTGTCTGACCAGACCAGCGGCTCGCTGGTCTTGCGGTACTGTTGCTGTGGTTCCCAAATTGGCTGATTGCTCACCACACTGTAAGAGGGGACACATTTGTTTTCAAATACGGAATTACAGAAGTCTGTGCTTTCAAATACTGCACAAGCAGAATCTCATGTAAGAGCAGCTGAATTTCAAACAAACCCTTCAAGACTAACAGCAACAACGATGACCGTGATGATGATGATGAAGGTAACTCTCTGGTGCAGAGACTTTACTACTTTGTTCAGCAGAGAGAAAGATATTTTGACATTTTAAAATATATTTAAATACCTCTGAAAATATCCTGTGGTCTTTTAAATAACACCTAATAGATGCTCATGTAGTTCTCTGTGAGGCTGTCTGCTATACCCCATGTGACAGGAGTACTGGTATTTGTACTAGTGTTAGTGGTATTTATTCTGGAGACAAGGAGAGTCTGCCTTGCCTGCTGAACCACAATCTCACATTCCATACAAAGGTGGTTCTTAAATATGTGATCACAGGTACTGCCCGGGAATCTTGTTGAACATGCAGTCAGTTTCCAGAGAATTTCCAGAGAATCTGGGTCAGAGGTCTGGTGTATAGAGGAATTTGCATCATTGATTAGTCCCCAGGAGAGACTGATGGCAGTGGTATACAACTCCTGTTGGTAGGACCACACACAAAGTCTGTGATGGTGGTTATCCCCTTTCTTGGACACTGAGATAGAGCTCTGTGAAGAGTTTTAGGAAGTCTTATTTCTCTCTGCATTATCTTGACATCCTGAAGGATATATAATACATGAAAAAGGATATTTCATGTATATCAACAAAAGGGATAAATGAAAAATTGTAGAATTTGGTGACAAAGAGATCTGAATGTAAAACCTAGTTCAGCTACATTCTCACTGGGGAAGCTCAGGCCACTTCTTTCACCTTGTGAGATAGTTTCCTCCTTTAAGATAATTAAAAAAAGACAAACAAAACAGAACCAATTCACAGATTTGTTATAACAATTAGATAAAATAGGGACAATAACAGTGCCTACTGCAGAGTAATCATTTTAAAAGTTCATTTACATACCTGCCCATTTCTCTTGTCACTTTTAGGTTTTCCACTTTAAACCTGCAGTATTGGCTTAATTCTGATAAAAATTGCTCTCCACTTAATTCTCTTTTGAAGCAGTTCTGGAAAGATTAAAGTTGGCATTTTTCCTGACTGCATGCAATTTTGACTGTCCAGTCAATTAGCAGCCAGATTCAATCATATATAAACGTTGCTCACAGTTACGTGTTGGGTTCTCTAACCCCAGAGGGTGGATATAATCCTTCCTTCAAAATGCAATAATCGTTCTTTATGTGATGAGATACCAATGCTCTGTTGTTTTTTTTTTTTTTTCCAGTGAGTGGAACCATGATTGCCCTTCATGGATGAAATGTTTTATAGAGTTATATTCTGCTTCCAGGGTATTGTTAGAAAACAAACTATTTAACTTTCCTTTGGAGTCTGGCCCTTGATGGGTCAAAGAGCTTGGTAATTATGGGTATACACGATAGTGGATGGCTCTGGGAGAGGACGTGGTGAGGGAAAACCAAGCCCTTCAGCTCCAGGTCACACTTCTAATATATACCAGGTCAGCAGTGATCAAAAGTGTGAGGGACTTAATACTGTCTTCTATGTCAGAAAAGCCTCCCCTGAAACGACATCCTCCGCACAGAAGCCACAATTTAATTGACACGGAAGAACAACCATTGTTTTATCCGTCTCCCAGCCACAATCAGGCTGAAGACAATCCCACAGGAATCCTTCTGCCAACCCAGGAACACATGCCACAGGATGACTGTAGTGGCACTTGATAAAGGGACTCAAGTGTGTATGATCTAGCATGTGAGCAGTGAAGTCAGTCTAATGAAGACACTGCTACCAAATGTTCAGACGCTATGCCTTACACATTAGATAGTTAATCTCCACGTTAAATTGCCCAACCATGTGTCCGCAGTTGTCTGTAATTTGAAGATACTTGGGTAAAGTTTCTTTTTCCCTTGCACATTCCAGGATTAAGCACTATTCCAGGCTTCTGCACCTCATTTTCTAAGGAAAAATGGTGACTGTTCCTCTTGTTACATTTTCTTCATAAATTTGGAGGTTTTGCATTATTAACAATAACTGTCAATTTTTGTCAATAATTTGTATTATATAATAATTTTTAATAATATAATTTGTATTATCTAATAATGTCTCATAATAATTTGTATTATTGACAATAATTGTCAGTGACAACAACTGACAGTTTTGATTGTTGGCAATACATAACAATACTCTTGATGGCAGCCTATCAGATAGAGCTCTTTTCCTATTGAAAATATTTTAGTGTTAAGAAGTGATCATTCTATTACAAAGCTGTCATCATCAAGACAGCATGGTACTGGCACAAAAACAGACACATAGATCAATGGAACAGAATAGAGAGTCCAGAAATAGACCCTCAACTCTACAGTCAACTAATCTTCGACAAAGCAGGAAAGAATGTCCAATGGAAAAAAGACAGCCTCTTCAATAAATGGTGCTGGGAAAATTGGACAGCCACATGTAGAAAAATGAAATTGGACCATTTTCTTAGACCACACACAAAAATAGACTCAAAATGGATGAAGGACCTCAATGTGCGAAAGGAATCCATCAAAATCCTTGAGGAGAACACAGGCAGCAACCTCTTCGACCTCAGCCGCAGCAACATCTTCCTAGGAACAACGCCAAAGGCAAGGGAAGCAAGGGCAAAAATGAACTATTGGGATTTCATCAAGATCAAAAGCTTTTGCACAGCAAAGGAAACAGTTAACAAAATCAAAAGACAACTGACAGAATGGGAGAAGATATTTGCAAATGACATATCAGATAAAGGACTAGTGTCCAGAATCTATAAAGAACTTAGCAAACTCAACACCCAAAGAACAAATAATCCAATCAAGAAATGGGCAGAGGACATGAACAGACATTTCTGCATACACAGTGGAATACTATGCAGCCATCAAAAGAAATGAAATCTTGCCATTTGCGACAACATGGATGGAACTAGAGCGTATCATGCTTAGCGAAATAAGTCAAGCAGAGAAAGACAACTATCATATGATCTCCCTGATATGAGGAAGTGGTGATGCAACATGGGGGCTTAAGTGGGTAGAAGAAGAATCAATGAAACAAGATGGAATTGGGAGGGAGACAAACCATAAGTGACTCTTAATCTCACAAAACAAACTGAGTGTTGCTGGGGGGAGGGGGGTTGGGAGAAGGGGGTGGGATTATGGACATTGGGGAGGGTATGTGTTTTGGTGAGTGCTGTGAAGTGTGTAAACCTGATGATTCATAGACCTGTACCCCTGGAGACAAAAATATATGTTTATAAAAAATAAAAAATTTTTTAAAAAGTATATTACTATATAAAAAAAGAAGTGATCATTCTGAGGGGGTGTCTGGGTGGCTCAGTGGGTTAAGCCTCTGCCTTCAGCTCAGGTCATGATCTCAGGGTCCTGGGATCGAGCCCCACATTGGGTTCTCTGCTCAGCACAGAGCCTGCTTCCCCCGCCTCTCTGCCTGCTGCTGTGCCTACTCGTGATCTCTCTCTCTCTGTGTCAAATCGATAAATAAAATCTCAAAAAAAAATGATCATTCATTCATGGAAAGGACACTGAAGATCAGCAGTCCTGAATTTGAATCTCTATTCAATATTCATTAACATATATATTTAGAAACTTGATGCAGATTACTTAAGTTTTCCAAACCTCAATTTTCTTTAGTTGTCAAATGGTCATTAGTAATATCAGTCCTACAGGGTCATTATAAGAATGTAATAAATACCATCTATAAAGTGTTTGTCAAATTGCTTATTTCATAAAAGATATCCAATAACTGTCAATCTCTTCCATTAGTAAACATAGAAATTGCTAACATATTTTTGCAACTTCATTGTGTAGGGATCCATTTAAATGTCAAAGGCATTATATCAGTGGTTTTGAGATTTAGATAGGCCCGCCTATCTAAATCAGGGTGATCCATCTGGTGAAGAAAATACTTTCTCATTTGAGAACTACAGAATAGAGAAGCACAATTAGAAACTGAGGGAAAGTAGTTTGCTAAGTTAGCCAAGACTCACTTCTTAAGAATGACTGGCAGATTATAATAGATTTCATATTGCACATACATGTGCCAAATTCCTAATTTCATCAATAACCAAGTGCATGAAAGCAACAAATAATGAATGGTTAATTCTCAGAAATTCACTCAGTCAAGAACCACCCCAGGCTGGTGGGTATCTTGTAGATACCACGTTGGTAATCTGGTACCATCAGTAGCAGTGCTACTGTTGCGTGGCCTCAATCAGCCATTTAACTTATCTGTGACTAACATGTTAGATTAAATTAATAACATTCAAAATCTTTCCTAGCTATAAATCTATCTGAATATTTGCTATTATTAATGGGGAAGATAATTATAATTTTGCTACTTGCTCTATTGTATTTCTTTTGTGGTGATTCACTTAGAATTAATTTATATCATAGTCTAGACAGCAATTCATTCATGCAGAGGTATTATATTGAGTTGTCTCACATAGCATCGTTTGCTTCATTACTAACATTGCCTAGTAATTTTCAATTTCAGAAATGTATACTATCAATAGTGACACAATAATAGAAGAGCACAGCTTGGTGTTCCAATGCCAGGTTGATTTTATAGCACAGACAATAAGATTAGTGCTCACCTGACAAGTAAGCCCAATAAATTTTGACAAGAAAGTCACTAAGAATAAATACATGCCCCCATATTTATTCAGTTCTGACTATAAATACATTTTTAAAGAATATAGAACATTTTCCTTGACAACATCCTTGACGTTTTAGCAACCAGTTTATAAATCATATAGGAATTTGACAGTTACAATATTAAAGTGCCTGTGTAGCTTGTGGAGATGGAACATCCAAACCAACCTTGAAACTAAAGAAAGATAATAGTTATATGAAATGGCATTATTGTAATTTATCGGAACTTTTTTCCAGTATGTAGGAAACTTCCAGAATCAATCAGGCCAGAAACAGAACTTGTTCCCACTCATTGAATTAGATATATTATTTCCCCTTCCTTTTGGTTTACTTTAGGCATTTCAGTTAATTGAATACAACTTATTACTTTTAGGAAGTAGGATGCAATTGGCTAACATAAATTCATCCATTAAATCAAACTGTATTAAGCATTATATATAAAAGAATCTATAGAGGCTCTTAAGCATATTCTAGTATAAATTAGACAGAATTACTTAACTTGAAGGAATTTAGTGCCCAGGGCTGACAAACACGGACACCATTAATGGGCTTCTGGATTAGAGTAGACAGCAGGTACACCATCTACTTCTCACACGTTGGTTACCCACAACCGTACACACAAATACTTTTTTAAAATATATATTTCCGGGGGGGGGGGATTGAGTTCCCTTGTACAGAAGAGACAGTGCTACTGCAAGACCAAGAGATAAATTACGGTTGTGATAAACTCCTTGTATAATGTAATTTTTTGTTGTCATTGATTTGTCTAAGATTAGGCATGTGTTCCTATCTAATATAAGAAAAAATTTCCTGAGGAAACTTATTCCTATTAAGTCAAAAACTATGAAGAGTTTGAGATTTTGCCTATTTTCAAGCTAACAGGTTATCCTGCCACGTTTTGTATACATTTTCTGATAGAAAAGCACAAGACTTCTGGGGCAGAGAAATATGTCAGACAGTAATCATGTCAAAATGAAGCTGCTGGAGAGACACCTTGCCCCAGTTCCCCCATTCCACCTCCCACGGGCAATGCAGCCAGAGATTTACATGCATATGCAGTTGGTTGCACCTCAAGAGAGGAACTCTAAAATTTTGAGACTTGGAGCTTCTGCAGGATAGTCGATCTGGCCATGCTCATCAGTAGATAGATAGACCTTATCTTTACTCTGGACTGTGAACAGATCCTATCTGGAAAGGGTAAGGAATGCCTCTAAGTTAATCCCTTGTTATACTAAACAAATGTGTCTAGGTATGAGTGAGGAGGGCGGTGTCTGTGAGGCTCTAGCTTGCAAAACCTTTGCTTTTCAAAAACTCCTTTTGTGCAGAAGGTCTGGATATTGCAGACCTGAAATATTCATAGAGAACTGTTTCTCAGCTGCTTTCCATCTTGCACACATAAAAAAAAAAAAAAAACACGAAGCCTTCCAGCATAAGGGTCTTTTATTCTTTTTCTCTTTTTTCTTTCTGGCAATTGCACATAATCCTGGAGATGAAAACACCATTTGGTGACCATGTTGGCAAAAAGCATGTTGGCAAACGTCAACACACTAGAGGTGACAGAAGCAAAAAGTAAAAAGAGGTTGGACACCTCGCTGTGTTGCTAAGCATCTGAATTAATGCAGAAACTGCCTGCCTCCAGATTTAATGTTATGTGAGGAAAACAAACTCCTATTGTTTAAGGCACTTTAATTTGAGTTTCCTGTTACTTGTAACCAGAAGCACTCCCAAATCATGCGCAGGAGATTCCTGAGTGAATAAGCATCTCATCTACCACGAGCAAACCTGTGATCAAGTGTGTAGTAGTCCTGGCTATGGCACATTAATGGAACACACAGAATATGATTCACAGGAATTCTATCATTTTAGCCTCACAACCTTTGGAGGTATAGAATTTCCCTGTTTTCCAATTGAGACAATGTAGGCTTAGCAAGATTAGGTAACAATCTTAGCAGGATTGGAGGAAGAGAAAATAGGTAAACATGACAAGTCCATGGTTTTATCCGCTCGACTATGAGCAGGAATCTCCTGTTTCTCTGATAGTTCACAGATGACGTGAGTTCATCCTCCGCAAACAGCCACCCAGGCTCCAAACTTTCTTGTACTATACTCCTTTAAAAACACCCTTCTTGGGGTGCCTGGGTGGCTCAGTCAGTTAAGCATCTGCCTTCAGCTCAGGTCAGGATCCTGGTGCCCTGGGATCGAGTTCCCAGGAGTCGCCTGCTGAGCAGGGAGCCTGCTTCTCCCTCTCCATCTGCCCCTCCCCCTGCTCCTTCATTCCCTCTCGATCACTCTCTCAAATAAATAAAATCTTTTTATAAAAAACTACCCTTCTCTGTGGTAGTGCCTCCAGACTCTCTCCTCTTCTGAGTAGTACTTCAGTTCCTCTGATGCACGGGCCCTCAACTGTGTACCCCTCTAGGTAATATATGCCGAAAAGAGTCACCTTGAGGCAACGCCAGCCTTAGAGGAGCAGTGCCATTGGCCAGAACACTGGGCTGCTGGTGGACAGATGCACCAGGTGACAATAAATCCACTGGACCCACGCAGCCATTCTTTGCCTTTGCATAGACAAATCTGTTGGTTCTTATGCACTGAAAGGAAGATCGAATAACCATAAAGGTTAGACTGTCTCTGAATAATTTGATTTCCTACAGGAAAAATCTCACTACCCCAAGTACCTAATCTCTCTATTATATAAAGCTTTCCAAATCCCACTAGACCAATGGCTCATAAATTTCAAATATTTTTCAACATAACAAAATGTCAGTGAAACAAGAGAATTAATCCCTCCAAGTTATGCATTGGTTAAAGCAATATAGCAGAAGATGAACTGAATGCCTGGAATGTTCTGGTTTGCTGGAACGTATGATTGAGGTGGCATAAATGAATAATAGCATTAGTTATTAGTGGTGCTATCTGATGGCTGTCTTCGTTATCCAGCCAATTGCCACATATCAGTTCAATCTGGCACATTCAGCTAGAACAGTGTGGGTGGTTTTTTTGTTTGCTTGTTTTTGTTTGTAAGTAGACTTCCCAACCAGTGTGGAGCTCAATGTGGAGCTCAAACTCATGACCCTGAGATGGAGACCTGAGCTGAGATCAAGAGTCAGATGCTTGACTTAGGCACACAGGCGCCCCAAGAACTGTGTTTTTATAAGAATATTTTATGCTTGTTTTTTTTCTAATTTTCATTGTGAACCAATAATTTTATAAAATGTAATAAATATAAAGATCAAAATCTAAAAATATACAAATAATAAGCTCCCCAATTTTTAACATTAGTGTCCATAGACAAATTTCAATAAAAGTAGAACAAACATACCATAGGGAAAAAGAAAATAATTTAAATGCCATAAGCTCTGTTTATTTAAAATAGGCATCTGGGAAATTAAAAGAAGAATTGCTATTACACAAAACTTTTTGTCACCCTACAATCACTATTAACAAGAAGTTATGACTGAAGTACTAATGTTCATATTAAACACCTATATATATATATCATTTGAATGAACACTATGTATATTAATATTTGATGTGACAAATGAATTTGTTTCTTGCTTTTTACATAAATATTCTAAGTTAGATTGACAACAAGATGTTTCTGTAATAATGTTTATAAGCCCCATTTTTATTTTGTTTTAAAAGCATCTATTCTAGAGAATTCAGTCTCACAGACATATATTGATGCGAGATAAGAAAAGATTTTTAAATAAACTTCAGTTAAGCCCAAGATACCCATATTTAACTTTCAGACAACATGAAGCATGTTTCAGACAACATGATTCTGTTTTAAAATTTCATTTTTACTCTATATCAGCAGCCTTTTCTAATAATTTATTCTGTGAAGTTTTGGTTAAATTTAAATTGTTTTATGAAAACAAATAGGTTTTCATACACTTTTTAGCTACAGTTGAAATACTCACCTGGAAACACCACACATGACCTCCACCTGTGTGTACAACCTCTACAGAGGCTGTCCTGCAAACATCTTACAAGGAAAGCTCTCCAGTACCTGATCTCATCTATATTTATTCAAGGAACAAGTACACTGATCGCATGTTGTATGTCCTAGTAATACCAAATTGCTATAATTTCTATAATTAAGAATCTGTTCCTTGCTTTGACTCCCTCTCTCACTTTCCCCCTTGCTCGTTTGTTCCTTAAATTCCACATGAGTGAAAACATATGGTATTTGCCTTTCTCAGACTGACTTCACTTAGCATGATACTCTCTAGCTCCGTCCATGTTGTTGCAATCTGATGGTCACCAGAAGAGAGATGGGTGCCGGGATGGCTGAAATGGGCGGTGGGGATGAAGGAGTGCACTTGTGAACACGCGTGATGGACGCAACTGTTAAATTACTATACTGTACACCTAAAACTAATGTAACACTGTATATTTACTAACTGGAATTTAAAACAAAGTAAAGTTACTAAACTCTCATCTTAAAGCTGATATATCTCTTTTCAGCAGACCACATTCAGCTGCATGTTCACAGTAGAAGCACTTACCTAAAGAAAACAATGGTCTGGCAAGAACCCTTGAAATGCAAAACAGGTAGGCTGTCATTTAAAACCAACAGTCTTTAGTTTTTGCAACCAACCCGCCCCTTTCTTCCAGAGGAAGCATCTCTCCTTTTTTCTTGCTCCAATTACTCTTACCGGATCAAAACTGCTTACTTTACTTACACTAGGGTCTTAAAACGCAAGCACTTGACTGAGGTTTACGTAATTCAGCAGAGGAGGAGAAAGCTTGAACTAAAGAAATCATTTATTTATTTATTTATTTATTTATTTATTTACCACTAGGTGGCAGCAGACAGGAAAGGCATAATTTGGACTAACCAGTCTTTCTACCAGGGTAGATTTATCAGTTTTGACAGGTACTGCCAGGAAAAAGCCCGTCTGTAGTCACCCTGGAGAACATTGAGGGTGTTTTTTGGTTTTTTGTTTTTGGTGTGAGATAGGAAAGCTACTTTCTCATTGTTGTTTTTCTTGGTCTATTTTTCTCTCTTCTATTAATTTTGTCCTTCTAATGCTCTAGGTGGGATTTCAGATGACCTATTGCAGAATTTGAGACCTTTATATCCTGTGACCTTTAATACTGGCTAGGTAATTGAGTTGGTTGGGGGCGCCACAAAACTGGCTGTGCAAAATGAGTAAGTTCTTCTTTTATTTCTTTATCTTGAAAGTAACAGAATTACACTGCTCATATCACCACAGGGTTTATAACATCCTATGGAATGTCTTATTCTTTTAACCACTAACAGTAGCTTTAAGTTACTTGAGTAGCTTAACTCAAGGCAAATTGATATATTTTGGTATAATTTTTATTCATTACCTATTAGGCTCATTGAAGTGAATTTTCAACCCCAGCAGTGCTAAAGTACAATATTGAGAGTCCTGGCAGATGGAAAAAGCACAGAATTCAAAATCAAAGCCAAATATCCTGGCTGGAAAAGATTCAGAATCTTCAAGACTTCGCCCTAACACAGCATTTATCCCTTTGGAATCTTCTCTCTGACTACTGTTTGTTTTATTTGGAGTGCTTTGGGCTGTTCTGAAGTTGATATCATTGATCCCAATTAGCCTTGGCTTCAGAAATCGAGCTGGTTGGAGAGGAAGGTGTGCCAAGTTACACTCTTCCTTATTCCTTCAGGAGTCCCTCATGTTCTGCAGCAGCTCTCTAAGTCCAACCTTTTCCTCTTTATTTCTGTTTTTCAAAGTGTTATCATAGTATTTAAAAGTCAATCTCATTATATGACAGAATGTACATTGCTCAAAGTAGCAAATCCTATGGCTCGTGATGAACCAGTTTTATTTCCTTTTTGTTTCAAGGTTAAAAATGCACAGTGAAGAAGATATTTGCATTTATTTTCATGAACACAACCCTGGAATAAATTACTGCATATCTATGAAGTGCAGATGGGACTCCTGGCTTCAAAAGGTCCTTAGAATGCTTCTCTGGAAGCAAATAAATTGTACTTACTTTACATATTATTATTTCACACAGGGCATTGAATGAAAATATTAGTTACAAAGGTACAAAGGTACCAAAGGTATTATAAATTAATGTTTCTGTATTTACTGAGTATATAATTTTAGTCTTCATAGGAGCAGTTAATAATTCTGGGTAAGTGCTAACATCTGCATATTATGTGAACTATTTAGTTTCAATCATAACAAGTTCACTTTATGAAGGGCTATCAATATGAGAGACTTGAGGGGGCAAGTGCATAGCTACTCAATTATAGAAGCATTCAAAGAGAAGGTTCTTCTCTTTTATGTCTCAGCAAACCTACTAAACCAAAGTCCATGTGAAGTTCTCTATTTATCCAGAATTTCACACTGAGCAATATAGAACATGATGACATCTCCCCAACATGAGGAAGTAAGTGATAAAATGAAAGAATGGTCCCTATTAGAGTCGGTCAGAAAAAGCTAAAGGGAAAATTCACTGATGTTTAATATTAAATCTCCCAGGCTACGGATTTATAATTTAGGGCTTCATTTAAAATGTTTTTCATCCCTATGCTTTTTTAATGTTTGCCACTCTACTTCATTAACCCTAGGAATTTTTAATCAATGTTAAAGGAAGGAAACAAGGAGCTGTATTACAGAAATTTGTATTCTTCTTCCTTTAGAACCACAAAGTCCAGGGTGCCTGGGTGGCTCAATGGGTTAAGCCACTGCCTTCGGCTCGGGTCATGATCTCAGGGTCCTGGGATCGAGTCCCACATCGGGCTCTCTGCTCAACATGGGGCCTGCTTCCCTTCCCCTCTCTCTGCCTGCCTCTCTGCCTACTGTGATCTCTCTCTGTCAAATAAATAAATAAAATCTTAAAAAAAAATTTTTTAGAACCACAAAGTCCAAAAGGTACTGTAGCCAAGGTGAGTAAGTGCAGGAACATTACCAAAACACAATGAAGTGAGATAGTATGCGATAAGGGGAAATTCCTTAGGAGAAGATGTCAATAAGCAAACATACCTGACATCAAATCTTCTGTGCAATGAACAAGTAGAATTAACACGCAATTACAAAACAAAAAATTCCAGTCACTAACCCATTATTTTACACATATCTTTTTGAATTCTAATAAATGGTCTATTATTAAGCCAATTAATAACTGGATGATTCATTAGTTAACTAGAAGTGAAAACCTCGGGTCAAGTTAAATTGTGCTTTTATTTGCAAGGAACTACACGAGAGGTGAAACATACTCCAGTTGGATGATAACTTAGGAATATCAATGCGAGCACTATCATTATGCAGATACAGATTTTCAGAGTATACCATAGCTAAATTTTTAAGTAATAGCAGAGGTAGACCAAAATCACCAATCTATGACTCTTCTAGTCCTTTTTTCTCTGCACTCTGCCATCTCTTTAAATTTCTGTTATCTAACAAAATTGAAATGATAACTAACTCATGGTCTTCTCTCTCAATAACCACTGTTCTCAATCATGATTTAGATGCAAGAAAGCAAAGGAGAAACAGAAATGGCCATTAAGCGTTTATTGCATAAAGATATTGTACTGGACACTCTTGCATACTCTACATCATAAAATAATTACACTGCCCTGTAAGCTATGTTTCCTCCCATTTGGTTTATTACTGGCGAAAACGAGACTCAGTAAAATTAAAGCACAATGCTCAAGATTATATGGGTAGTAAATATTGCACCTGGTATTCAATTTAAGGTCTGATTGACTTCAAGATGAATTCACTTTTCACTAAAAAAAGGTGTGTATGTGTGGTGGGGCATAGTTATAAGATAAGATCAGGCTTTGTACACTGATCTAGATTTTTAAAAGCTATTTTGTGATTCATCCAAAGATAAATGTGCTTAGCCATAAGGTGGGGTTAGAATGCACTGAAACCTGACTTCATCCCATGTCCACAGTCCATGGGGAACCAAAAACATCTAGGTGTGTAGGTCTCAGGTCAGAGGAAAGGTAGAAATTATTTTGGTCAAAATCCCTAACCAAACATGTACTAAAATCATGCGAACAGTTACATTTCATTCCTATATATTTATCTACCCCGAGTCTATAATGACTATGTATCAATAGTAGGCTCCTGGTATTTTGCCATTTGCACACTACTATTGTCCTCGTCAGATTAAATCATTGTTATAAAGGTAACTGCCATCATATGTCTAAAACAGTGAAAATTCTAATGGCATTTGGGGGAACTGGAAAGTCATCTGTGTGTTTCCTCTCACTGTCTCCAACAACTTGGGCCAAAGCAGAGGAACTGCACTAGGAACACCAGCTCCAAGTGACCACACTTTGGTTCTCTTTTGAAAGTAATTTTTGAATCTTAAAAATCATTTAGTGGATTTCAAGACACCAGGAGGTAACAATGTGAAAATTACATCTCCTGTATATACCCATATATTTCAGGTGGATTGAATGGCTTACATTGTGTGCAGTTTAGGTGCTCTTAGTATCAAACTAATGGCAGAGAAAAATAATAAGTCAATTAAAAATGGTACAAGTAATTGGTTATAAGAATTTTCTACCTTTTCTAGATTAAAAGTGCCAACACTATTTGTATTCCCTTTATATTTTGTAACAAGACATTTCATCCAGCAAATCTGAACTCAGAGGATAAAATTAAAGGCTTAAAAACTGTACAGACAAATGGAAGTGGTAAATAAGAAAACAGCCCTCATGCTTACCCTCATGCTTAACTCCCAATACAGTGGAAGATCAAAGAGAAGTGCTACTTTATTTGCAAACTCACTTACTTTTTAAACCATCTGTGCCTTACGGAGGTATGGGCTTAAAAGACAGTCTCTAGACATGTTAAAATAAATATGTTTTATAGACAAATATTATCTTGAATAAAAGAAAAGAGTCTCAAAGTTCCTAAATTTTGATACAAATGAACAATTTTGATACAAATAAACAAAACTTATTTTGCCAAATTGTGATCTTAATATCTCTACCAAAGGAAAAATCAGAAGGTAAATGGAAAATGGATTTGAAAGTTTATTTATTTATTTAATTGGTGGTGGGGGGTGAGCAGGGAGTAGCAGAGGGAGACAGAGAATCTTAAGTAGGCTCCACACCAAACGTGGGGCCAGATGCAGGTTTGGATCTCATGACCCTGAGATCATGACCTGAGCTGAAATCAAGAGTTGGATGCTTAATGGACTGAGCCACCCAGGTGCCCTGAAAATGAATCTGATCTAGGATAGTATTTTTAGTGCATCTATTAAAATCCATTGTACATTAGAATGACAGCAGTCAGACATATCTAAAGCAAACTCCAAAATATAATTTAATTAGCCGGCATATGTTAAAGTATTGACTCAAATTTGTTCCTGCAGTTGTTCTTACAGAAAGATTTCTATTTTAATAGCATCTGCAGTAACAAGCCTTGCACTCTAAAGATGATCTCTTAGCTTGCAAGTCTTTACTTTCAGTTATTTATTTTACTATTGTTACCAAATTCGGTTCACAAAGCTGGTAGATATATGCAATTTATGTCACAAATGATTCATAAATATTAGGAATGTCTGTTCCAAGAGAGTGCTTTTTAAATAGCCAGGAAGATGGCCCATTTTATGGGAAATTTTCTTATTTTTTTGTATTACCACTACAAGTTGTAAAGACAATATTAATTTTGATAAGCATATTGCATAACTACTAAATTGAAGTCAACATTGTGTTGGCTTTGCAGTTTTAAAGAACATCTGATATTAAGCTAGAAAGAGACATGTTCTTTATGTGAGCAATTTTTGTAAACATAGGCAAAATCTATTACTCATCCTTCCATGGACCAGCCTACTGGTAGGTGTCTAAGTCTGTATATATGGTTGTGAATCTTATCATTTTTGCTCCAGAGCCATGCATATATACCCATTACCTGTAAATAAAAATATATTAGCTTTATGGTTTAGTTCTTATGTTTGTTTGTAGTGGAGAAATAGGTTGAAATGGGATCAGAAAAAAATTTAAAAGACTGTGCTTCAAATTATTAACAATTAAACCAAAATAATCACAAGACAGTAAAGTTTCTCGTTTTATAGTTCAGCTTAATTCAAATTAACAAACAACAATAATTAACTCATGAGCTATTGTACGAGGTCCTTTAGTTCAGAAGAATAAAGTAACTTTAAGCCATTTTCAGTTAAGAGGAATAATTCTCCCAGGAAATAAAGAAAAGAAAAAAAGAAAGAAAATAACAGGGTGCCTGGGTGGCTCAGTGGGTTAAGCCTCTGCCTTCAGCTCCGGTCATGATCTCAGGTTGGATCAAGCCCCACATCAGGCTCTCTGCACAGCAGGGAGCCTTCTTTCCCGTTTCTCTCTGCCTGCCTGTCTGCCTACTTGTGATCTCTCTCTCTCTGTTAAATAAATAAATAAAATCTTAAAAAAAAAAAAAGAAAGAAAATAACAATAACCAAAAACAAAACCCTCTTCCTTAGGAAATCAACACTATGCCAAATTTTTATTCTTTTTTTATTGTGGTAAGACAGATATCAAAAAATTTACCATCTTAACAATCTTTAAGTGTACAGCCCAGTAGTGTTAACAACAGAGCTCTAGAACTTTTTCATCTTGCAGAGCTGAAATTCTGTACACATTGAACAATTCCCACTCCCCCTTCCCTTGGTTTCAGGTAACCACTGTTCTACACTCTATTTCTAAAAGTTTTTACTTCAGAGATTTCATATAAATGAAATCATGTAATTATTTGTCTTGTGTGCTTTATTTTGCTTAGCATAATGTCCTCAAATTTCATTCATGCTGTAGCATATAACAGGATTTCCTTCTTTTTTTTAAAGCTAAATAATATTCCATGTTATGTATATACCATATTTTATCCATTAAATTATCCATTAGTCTATAGATGAATATTAAGGTTACTTCAATTTCTTGTCTATTGCAAATAATGTACCAGTGAACAAGGATGTGCAAATCTGTCTTCATTATCCTATTGCCATTCTTTTGGATACATACATTGAAGATTACTGGATTACATCATAGCTCTGATTTTAAATTTTAATGAACCTCCATACTGCTCTCCATTGTGACTGCACATTTTATACTCCCTCTGAAAGTATACAAAAGTTCATCTTTTTAACAATTGTTATTTTCTACTTTTTTTTTTGGTAGTGGCCATCCTATTCATTGTTGCATTGATGGTGTACATCTGTCTTTAACATTTCTTGGCCATTTATGTATCTTCTTTGAAGAAATATCTATTCATGTCATCTCCCAATGTTTTAATTGAGTTATTTGGGTTTTGTTAGAAAGTTGTAGGAATTAGTCATATAGTCTGGATATTAGCCCCTTATCAGATATATAGGTTACATGTTAGAAAAACCCTCCATTGCCATGGACAAGCCATTAAAAGCAATTCTGCTAAGGACTCAGAACAAGAGGAGAGTTGTAGGAAAAAACCTCAGTCTTGTTAAGGAATAAATAGATTCTCGCAAGAGTCATGAACAGAATATTGGTAGGAAGATGGATGATTAGGCCTTTCTAATGGGGTTTCAAATGAAAATAAGGAACATATTTTTGGAAACCAAAGGAAAGGCAATTCTTGTTACAAAGTGGCAATGAGCGTGGCTGGATTTTGTTTGTGTCCTTATGTTTTGTGGAAGGTAGATCTTATAAGTAATACAACTGAGTATTTGGCTGAGGAAATTTCTGAGCAAAGTATAGAAAAAACTGCCCGGTTTCTCTTGAATGCTTATCATAAAATCTGAGCACAGAGAAAAAATTTAAAGACAGAATTATTGGGGCACTTGGGTGGCTCAGTGGGCTAAGCCTCTGCCTTCAGCCCAGGTCATGATCTCAGGGTCCTGGGATCAAGCCCCGCATCGGGCTCCCTGCTGAGCAGGAAGACTGCTTCCCCTTCTCTCTGCCTGCCGCTCTGCCTACTTGTGATCAGCTCCCCTCTGTCAAATATAAATAAAATCTTTAAAAAATTTTTAAAAATAAGACAGAATTATTAATAAAAAAAGAAAACAGAACTTAAAATTTTGAGAAAAATTCAGCCTATTCATATTGCAAAAAATGAGAAAGCATGTTTGGAAGAAAACACTAAGATGTGACCAAGTGACCCTATGATAAGGAAATTTAGGTGGGTATAAAGATAAGATCATAAGATCATATCTAATAAATGCAGAAAAAGCATTTGACAAAATACTTTCATCAAGAAAAAAATCTCTCAAAGAGTTGTATATTCAGTAAAAGGAATGTACTTTAGCATAATAAAAGAACATATATGACAAGCCCATAACTAACAACATACTCAAAGATGAAAGGTTACAAGATTTTTCTCTAAGATCAGGATCAAGGAAAGCATGTCCAATCATACTGCCCCTGTTCAACCTGTTCAACAAAATACTGGAAGGCCTAGGTAAGCAGTTAGGCAAGGGGAAAAAAAAAAAAAAAAGTATCCAAATCAGAAAGGAAGAAGCAAAAATGTCTCTGTTTGTAAATGACATAAACTCATATATAGGAAATCCTAAAGATTGGACCAAAAACCTAATAAGCTAATGTAGCAAATTACAAGATTAAAAAAATACAGAAATCAGTTGCATTTCTATACACTAATAATGAAATATTTGAAAAGAAAATAATTCCATTTATAATAGCATCAAAAACAATAACATATTTAGGAATAAATTTAACCAAGGATGTTAAAGATTTGGTCACTGAAAACTGTTTAAGACATTGATTAAAGAAATTGAAGAAGACACAGTAAGTGGACAGATATCCCATGTTTATGAATTGGAAGAATTAATATTGCTAAAATGTCCATTCTTTCCAAAGCCATTTCTCTATAAATTCAATGTACTACTTAATAAAATCCAGCAGCATTTTTTAAAGAGAAAAAAAATCCTAAAATCTGTATAGAACCACAAGAGAATAGGCAAAGGAATAGCCAAAGGAATCCTGAGAAAGAACAAACCCAGAAATACCGCATTTCCTGACTTCATACTGTATCACAAAGCTATAGTATTCGAAATGGTATTGTACTAGCATAAAAATGGAACAGAACTGATAACTGAGAGGGAAACCCACACATACACAGTCAGCTAATATTTACAGTGGCGTACTCAGTACAAAAAGGATAGTCTCTTCAATAACTGGTGTTTGGAAACTGGATCATTACATATGGAAGAATGAAATTTGGCCCCTATCTTACACCACTCACAAATATTAACTAGAAATGAATTAAAAATGTAAACATATGAACATTAAAATTCCTAGAAGAAATGACGGGGGAAAGCCCCTTGACATTCTTTTTGGGTATGACACCAAAAGTACAAACAACCACAAAAGCAAAAATATATAAATGAGATTACATCAAACTAAAAACTTCTGCACAGCGAAGAAACAATTAAAGGCAACTTTATTGAATGAATGGAAAGGCAACATATGAAATGGAAGAACCCATTTGCAAGTCAATATAGCTAAAAACTGGTTAATACTCAAAATACATAAAAAATTCATACAAACCAATAGAAAGAAAAGTTAAAAATGGGCAAAGGTTCTGAGCAGACATTTTTCTGAAGAAAACATGCAAATGGCCAAGAGGTACATGAAAAGATGTTTAGTATTACTAATTATCAGGGAAATGAAAAATCAAACCGCAATGAGATATTACCTCACACTTGTTAGAATGGATCTTGTCAAAAAGACATGAGATAATAAGTATTGGTGGAGAATGTGGAGAAAAGAACTCTTGTACATTTTTGATGAGAATGTAAATTGGTGTAGCCACTATGTAAAATAATATGGAGGTGTCTCAAAAAATTAGAAATAGAGGGACACCTGGCTGGCCCAGTCACAGAGCATGCAACTCTTGATCTCGGGGCCATGAGCTCAACCCCCATGTGAGGCACAGAGATAACCTAAAAAAATTAAAAATAGAATAATCATAAGTTTCAACAATCTCACAACTGGGTATATATCCAAAGGAAATGAAAGCAGAATCCCAAAGAGATATCTGCACTGCTATATTCACTGCAGCATTATTCAAAATAGCTAAGATATGGATACAACTTAAGTGTCCGTGTATGGATGAACAGAGAAATATATGTAAATAAAGAATATGTATAATGGAATATTATTCAGCCACAAGTAAGAAGGAAGTTTTGTTATTGGTGACAACATGGATGGACCTTAAGGGCATTATGCTAAGTGAAATAAGTCAGAGAAAGTAAATACTGCATGCTATCATTTACATGTAAAATCTAAAAAAAAAGCCAAACCCACAGAAACAGAAAATGGTGGTTGCCAGGGACTGGGGGTAGGGGAAATGGGGAGTTAGTTGTTGGCAGGGTACAAACTTTCCATTATAAGGTGAATTAGTTCTGGGCATCGAGTGTACAGCATGGTCACTATGACAACAGTGTATTCTATACTTGAAAGTTGCTAAGAAAATACACCTTAAACACTCTTTTTTCAAAAGATTTTATTTGAGGGAGAGAGAGAGTTGGAGGGAAGGGTAGAGGGAGAGGGAGAGAGAGTTCTAAGTGGATTCCGTATTGAGCACTGAGCCCTACACAGGGCTTGATCATGACCCTGAGATCATGACCTGAGCCAAAACCAAGCATCAGCCACCCAACGAACTGTGCCACCCAGGCACTCTGATCTTAAACATTCTCATCACAAGATACGTATATATAATATATAATTATATGAGATGATGGAGGTGTGACCTAATTCCATTGTAGTAATTATTGTGCAACATGTTAAGTATATAAAATTATCACACTGGATACTTTAAACTTATGCAATGTTATATATTGATTATATTTCAGTAAAGCTAGAGGAAATAATATGACTCAAAGAGAAATCAGGAGACAGGAAGGAAGGGTCTTCTGAGTCATGGACAATGAGCAATAGAGGCCACTTTCCCAGACGGAAGAAGACCAAAGTCCATTCAGACAGCACCTAACATCAGTGACCAGCATAGGGAATGCTTACCACATCTGTCCAAAGAATTTCAGAAGTTCTGTGTGGGTCAGTGACTCACCACTACGGGTGTCATACCCTCCCCCTCTCTGAATCTGAATGTTTTTATAGTAATCCCATACTCATTCTCCCATGGTTTAATGTAATTTTCCTTTTTAGTCCACAGATCACTGGATAAAGAGGAGCCACATTCTCACTTAATATGAAGAACTGCATATCAGTCCAAAGATCCTGTACTTGGAGAATGACACTATGACCAGATAGGGATTTTCAATTGTCTTCCTTGGGGTGGGAACAAGTGTATTTCTGCATGTGGGAAAGAGAGTGAAACAAATACCCAGAGAACAGAGGGTGGCCTGAAGTAATCACCACCCAGTTCATCAGGAGTTCCAAGTTCTCCTGGAAAAATTGTAAAGCAGCACATCTCTTGGAGTCAGGTGTGGCCAAAGGGCTAGTTTCATCCAATGATGTGTGAGCAGAGTGGCAGGTGCTATTTGTGGGTAGAAGCTCTGGAGCTAGTGTGGGATTCCTCACTCTATTGACCTGTCTTACAATGCTCTTGATGGTGGCTGCTCCTTATTCTGGGGTACTATGTGGACACAAGCAGAGGAGAGCCCAGATGACCATGCTACATGTGGTCTGACACCAATGAAAAATATCTGTGTTTCAAAGCACTAAAATGTTTAAGGCTGAGTTTTATGTCAGCATCACCCAGCCTATCCTGATGGATACAAAAAGTTAAATGTTTTTTAATTCGAAGACTCTATTTTCTTACAGCAGTTTTAGATTTATATAAAAACTGAACAGAAAGTACAGAGTTCTCATATTGCGCCCTGATTCTGGCCCTCCCGTGGTTTCCCCTATTACCATTTGCAAGAATGTGATACATTTGTTACAACTGATAAGCCAATGTTGACACACTATTATTAACTGAAATCCATAGTCTACATTAGAGTTCATACTTTCTATTGTACATTCTATGGATTTTGATAAATGTATGCACCATTACGGTCTCATAGAACAGTTTCACTGCCCTAAAAATCTCCTGTGCTCCACCTATTCATCCCTCCTCACAACCCTTGGCAACCACATCAATCTTTTTTATCCCACCAAAATAATACGAGGTTTCTGAGATTACCAATAAATTATGTCTTCTTGCATAGAAGATTAATAATTATAAATGTTAGATTAATAATTACAAATGTTAGCTTATTCCTTAAATCAAAGGATATATAAATATTTTGTCACTTCTACTTTTACTAAATTGGCATTCATAATTAAATGTTTCATTGTATTTGAAAAACATTATTTGTTCAGCACATTTAATCAACGTACTTCTTTTTATGCTTTTATTACACCTTGCTTCATTTTTCTATTCCCAGTCCTGAAACCGCCCCCCCGAAGTGGATCCTCATTATTTCTGGCAATATTGTAAATGTCTTCTATTCTAGCTTCTTACCACCTTTTCCTCTCTAATCAATCATCTCAATTATTGCTAGGATATTCCTTAATGTATAAGTCTGATCATTTCTTTTACCTTAGCAAAAATAATTAATGATGCTCCATTCTGTGCTGATAAAGTCGTGACCTGACCCACCACCCCATTACCTGTAGTACCTCAGTCAAAACAGCTTGTGTTCCCTGAGTTGTTACTACAACCTCTTGCTTTTGCTTGCATAGAACTGCCTTTCACCCCATTCCTCTGCTTTAGCTTAACATTTTATATTGCATCCATAATACATACATACAAAAAAAAAAGCAACAAAGTGCTTACACACAATAGAAAAAGATGTGATCACTTGGGAATTCATAATATATAAGTATATAAGTCAAGGAAGAGGATGTTGCCGTACACCAGAAGCCCTACTAAATGTCACTGGTCTGACCTTTGTGTTAATCATTTCTTCATTTTGTTTCTGTTGTTAGTTTTACCCCACAGTTATTCATCTTCAAGCTATAATGCCTGGCAATGCATTTTCAAATTTTATATCAACTATGGAAGTATAGAATTTTTTCTATAGCACCCTACTTCTTTCACTTTCAATAGTATGTTTAATTCATTCATGTATTTAGATCAAGCTCTAGGTATTTGCTTCCATTGGTAGGTGGTATTTCTCTGAACACCTTGCTGTCATCTTAAAATGGGTGTTAGGTGCCATTCCGTAGGCACAGACATATGTGGATTTAAAATTCCAAAAACAAGATCCAGACCTTGGAATCACTGACATTAAATAAGTCATTAAAAGCCAATGACAATAGAAAAGATTGCTTGGGGCACCTGGGTGGCTCAGTTGGTTGAGCAACTGCCTTGGGTTCAGGTCATGATCCCGGACTTCCAGGATGGAGTCCCGCATCGGGCTCCCAGCTCCTTGGGGAGACTGCTTCTCCCTCTGACCTTCTCCTCTCTCGTGCTCTCTCACTCATTCTCCCTCAAATAAATAAATAAAATCTTTAATTAAAAAAAAAAAAAGAAAAGATTGCTTGGGGATGGTGCCATGGTGTGAAGAAAAGAAGGGCTTATTCCATCGACAGGAAACACCAACAATTATGTGAAGAAACAGAGAAATAATCATGGGGAAGAGCTTCATCAGGGAAGAAGGAGTATGAAGAGATACGGCTATTAAGGAGGCCCACAGTAGTGGGTCTGTGGGCAAAATAAGTCAGATGAGAGGAACAGCAACAAAGAAAAAATGAAACTTCAAAAATATTAGAAGGTAACAGGAATATGAGAATGAAACAGGAATAGTAAGTTTCTAAATATAAGTTGTAAAAGCCCATTTTGTTTAGGAGTAGGGGAGAAAGTTAAAAAGTGGTTTTATTGGTAATTGCATGAGTAATTACGCATCTGGGCTCAAGTATTGATCCAAGAAATAGATAGCAAAATAAAATCACTACAAATTCAATAAAAATTTCCAGATTTAATAATATATTCAGTATCAATAGGATTGAATATCCAAGACAACATTAAATTCCAGAAACACAGTATCTTTTCCCTGGAATACTAGAGAATATAAGAGCCTTTGTAATTATGGAAAGTAAATTATAAATTAGGTATGACCGGGTATCTTTTTGCCATAGAGTGGTTTTTTCCTGGGGTCTTTATTTCTTTGGTAATGATGAGATAAAACTTTGGAATGTTCATTGACTCCATGCAAAAACAAAACCACAATAATGTGTCAGTGGAGAAGTGAAGTAAGCAAAAAACTGATGTTAACTGTTGAACTGGCAAAGACTTAGGGAATGATGTCACTGGAGTGATGGGGGAATGTGACCCCTAATTCCAGCAGGTTGAGGAGTGAAGAAAATGAAAAGCAAAAATAAGAAGAGAGAACTTTATTTTCAAGTAGTTTGGCTGTAAAGAGAAACATCAAGGAATCACAGGAGTGTGGCATCGATGGAGTGGAAGATGTTTTTCAGAATAGAAAAGGCTGGAGCTTACATATGAGCCAACGGAGAGACCATTAGAAACCAGAGGCCATTGTGATGAAGGTAAAGTTAGAGGCATCAGCTCCACTTGGACAGAAAGTACAATATAAAACTAACTTGAAGAGTCTAAAAATCTCATGGATTATTATTAATTGTCTTTTTCCATGGATTATTTTCTTACAATCTTCTTCTGATTTCTTCTAATTTCATACTGAATAATCACTAAGTTTTCATTGATCCAATTCAGTGATCTTTTTCTGCCTTTTCTATTTTGAAAGCAGCTTTACTGAATTATGGTTTACAGAAATAAAATCCACTAATTATACGGCATAAGTTGCTGAGTTTTGACAAATGTACATACTTATGTAACCACACGGTAGTCATACAATGATATAGAACATTTTCATTACCTTAAAACATTTCCTCAAGCCTTCTGCAATCAGTCTCCTCTATCTGCTCCCTGCCCTGGGCAATCTCTGTCCTGCTTTTTATCCCTACAGTTTACCTTTTAGATAACTGCATAAAAATTAACTCTGGCACTATGTGGACTATGTCTCCCACACCTGGCTTCTTTCACTTTGCATAGTGGTATGAGTTAGTATTTGTTATTACTATTATTACACAGTATGCCATCAAATAAATGTACTATAATCCGTTTAACCATTCACCTGTTGAAGGACATTTGGCTTGCTTCTTGTTAATAAAGCTGCTATTAACATTCAAATCCAAATCTTTGTATAAATATATATTGCAATTTATCTTAGAAATATATCTAGAAGTAAAATTGGTAGTTTATATGCTGTCTAATTTTATAAGAATGCAAAAAACTATTTTACCATTCTGCATGTCCAACCATAATTTATGTGAATTCTAGATGTTCCACATTCTCCCCAACACTTATTTTTTCATCATAATTTTAGCCATTCTAGTTGTTATATACCACTGTGGTTTTAATTTGCATTTCCCTAATAACTAATAATTTTGGATACCTTTCCATGCGCTTAATTTCCATTCATATATCTTCTTAAGTAAAGCATTCAAATCTTTTACCCATTTCTTCATCAAAGTATATTGGCACAATATTAGTAACTAGAGACTTTATTCAGATTTTACCAGCATTTATACAAACTTGTTTATGCCTATACATGTGTATGTATGGGTATAGCTCTCTGTGATGTTACCACATGTATGGATCTTTGTAACCTCCAACACAATCAAGATATACAAAGTTTCCTCACCACAATGAATCCTTTCATGTTACCCCTTCATAGTAATACCACTGCAATCCTGGCGATAAGCAATGACTTTTGAAGAATAAAAGGTTTTAGGTTATCAATTACATTACAGTTTATGTTTCTTACATTTTAGAAAACTTTTACCTAACTCAGAGTTACTACAACTTTTTCCTAGGCTCTTTTTCTTGAAGTCTTTTCCTTACAACACTTACTTGATCCATTTCAAGCTAAATTTTTCTCCCTAGAGATCTTGCAAAGATTTTTTATCTTTATTTTATAATCTTTACATTATTGAAAAGTGTTTTCTTTTAAATTTAAATTACATATAGAAATGGGGAATTTTCCTGCAACACTGTGTTGTTCCAGACATTCTGAAATAGTTTGTCATCATCAAGGGACTGAATGGTGGCCCTTCAAATCCATGTCCACCCAGAAACTCAGAATATAATCTTATTTGGATAGGAGTTTTTGCAAATGTAGTTAATGTAAGGATCTAGAGATGAGGTCATCTAGGATTATCTTGGTGGGCTTTAAATCCAAGGATGAGTAATCTTAGAAGAGACAGAACTAGAGACACAGAGATATACAGAGGAAGAAACCCATGGAATGATAGAGACTGGAGCTATGAAACCACAAGCCAGGGACCACCAAGCATTGCTGGGACAGATTTTCCCTTATAGCATCCAGAAAGAATCAACTCCTTATTTCAGCCTTTTGCTCTTCAGAACCGAGAGAATAATTTTCTGTTGTCTTAAGTCACTCAGTCTGTGATCATTTGATTTGGCAGCCCTGAAAACTAATCCACGGTCTAACTGTGGTGGCAATTTCCTAATGAAGACTGAAATCTAGGTTACTAAGAGATGAGAGAGTAGATAAGTGTTCTTTTAAGTCACAGTAAGGGGCCCCTGGGTGGCTTAGTGGGTTAAGCCGCTGCCTTCGGCTCGGGTCATGATCTCAGGGTCCTGGGATCGAGTTCCGCATCGGGCTCTCTGCTCAGCAGGGAGCCTGCTTCCTCCTGTCTCTCTCTCTGCCTGCCTCTCCGTCTACTTGTGATTTCTCTCTGTCAAATAAATAAATAAAATCTTTAAAAAAAAAATACTTTAAGTCACAATAAAATAAATATTATGAGAACATGATTGGAAACTCACAGTTACATAGTACAAAAATCATCCAAATCACCTCTATCACATTTATGAGGAGAATTTTTATTACCCTGGGATATCACTTCATTGTGAAGTTATTTACTGATTTGAAATATCCTCCAGGAGGCCCTCTTTTCCACAGTGAATCTGGAATAACTTCCACATTTCAGGGAAGTTAGTTTTCCTGTCTCCATCTCTAATTCCAAGTTTTCTCAGGTTTGAAACAAATGATACCTAAATCAAAGTCAATACCAACATCACCTTGTCATGTTATAATGTCCTTTATCAGATAATGCTCTGATAAAGAGTTTGCTGAACACCTGCCTGTTGAAAATAACTAAATCATTCTTTACCAGGATTGTTACTGAAACTATAAGATAACTATGAAGGTTTGTTAATAGTACTATAAAAAGGTAAAACTTATCAATGTATTATTAAAAATTGACATTGAACCCTAAGTTTTCAGTTATCTTACTGCTGGGTTTCCCCTTCTACATTGCATAAAACCAGAGGAGATAGGATGCCAATACAACATCACCATTACCTATAAATTACACAAATTTGTATATGGGCAAAAATTTAGTCAGTTATTTCCAGGCCACCAAACTATAGTTTCAAAGTAGTAATAGAATAGTTCAGATTCTGCAGTTCAGATTCTCCAAATTCTGTCCTGTGTACCAGAAAAAAAAAAAAAGAAAAGTAAAGAAAATTAAGGTTTACAATGGTCAAAATCCACAACACTCACAACACCAAATGTTGGTGAGGATGTGGAGCAACAGGAACTCTTATCCATTGCTGGTCGGAATACAAAATGGTACAGCCACTTTGGAAGACAGTTTGGTAGTTTCATACAAAACCAAAGTTACTCCTAACTCCTTGGCATTTATTCAAAGGGGTCGAGAACTTATGTTCATACAAAAATCTTCATACAGATGTTTAGGGCAGCTTTGTTCACAATTCCCAAAACTTGGAAGCCACCAAGATATCTTTCTGTAGGCAAATGGATAAATAAACTGTGGTGTATCCAGACAAATGAGTATTATTCAGTGCTAAAAAGAAATAAGCTCTCAAGCCATGAAAACACATGGAGGAATCTTAAATGCATATTACTAAACAAAGGAAGCCTGTCTGAAAAGGCTACACACTATATGACTTCAATTATAGGACATTGTAGAAAAGTCAAAACTAGATACATAGATCTGTAGTACATAGATTGGTGGTAGTCACATGTTAGTGCAGAGGGAAATAAAAGGAGCACAGAGGAATTTCAGGGCAGGGAAAATATTCTGTATGATGCTATAATGATGGATACAGGTCATTAAACATCTGTCTAAAACCATAGATGTACAACTCCAAGAATGAATTCTAATGTAAACTATGGACTCTAGGAGATAATGATGTGTCAGCGTGAGGCATTGCATGTGTGGGGACGGAGGTTGTGGAAAAATCTCCGTTATCTTCTGCTCAGTATTGCTTTGAAACGGCTCTTTTTAAAAAGTCTGTTAAGTAAAGTCTATGTGTATTGGGTGAGGAGGGATGGGGTTACCATTGTTGCAAGGGGAGGTTCACTAGGTTTTCTAAAAACTGTGATTTTTCTCCAATTCCTGATGGGTACCATCCTTCCAGGTTGCTACGGTAAGTCTCCTTGGCTGACTGACTGCCAGAGCTTGGGCAGAATCCTTATGCCACTCAGAGAATTTACACATTGCTTCTACCTCACTAGCACTGCTAGGAACAACACTACACAGCACAAAGTCTTCATCCATCTTATGTGACCACAGAACAGGAACCTAGAGAAGTTCTAGAATCTCAGTATCCTTGGCTATATTAAAAGCCCTATGGTCCTACACTGCTACAACAAATATTTTGTAGACAATATTAGGCAGAGCTCTAAATGCTAAGAATATTACTGATCAAAAAAGCCAAAGTTCCTGATCTCAAAAAGCTACAATAAGGCTGGAAGAGAGGATGAGGAAAAAAAATAAATAAATAAGGCAAATAAGATAGTGGCACCTAGTGACATATAAACCTAATGAACAGGGTTTCTGTAGAGGTATCCACATAGATCACTACAGGTAGCGATCTTGGTGATGGAGAAAATAGAGGGAAGGGAGAAGAGAACATGTTTGATCTGAAATCTACACAATCAGGAGCCAGACATGCACAGATAGCACAGAAAAGCAGCCCAGGATAAGTAAAATCCATGTCAAAGCATTTGGAGGACCAGGAGAAAAGCTTGATGAAGTTGGCCCTGGGTGCCAAGTGGTTTGAGTTCATTCTAAGTATAATGAGAAATAACTGAAAGGCTTTAAAGAGGGAAATGCATGATCTGATTTAAGAATGTAGGTAATCACTATGACCACTCTGACTGTTCCATGGAGACAGACTGTAAAGGGGCAGGAAAGAACAAAGAAGAAATAAAAGTATAGGAGGTTGTTCCATATTATAGGAACACAGGGGAGAAATGACATTACCATGATCAGGCAATAGATGAAGACAAATATTCTTAGAGGTATTCTGAAGGTAGAGTCCATTAGACTTCCTGAGAGCTGATCGATTTGACGGGGGCAGGCAGAGAGGAAAGGAAAGGTGAGACTCCAAGGCGACACCAATGCTGGCTTGAAACTGTGCATCAGCACTTCTGCATCAATGGCCTTAGGCCGTTGTTCAGACCTGTCTCTTCCAATCTCAACAACATATCTGTGGAAGACAATTCTCTATGGGTCTGTCACATTTCTGTGCATTTCATGAGCACTGATGGCATTTGCTCTGGACTAACTTTACATATGTGTTTGTACAGCAAAAGCTTAGAAAATAGATATATGTCTATCAGGAGCAAAGGAGAGGTTTGTTTTCTATCCCATACAATAAAGATAATGTCTCTCTCAGAGGCAAAAGTCAGACAGATTTGTTTTCTCTTAAAAAAAAAAAAAAAAAAAGATTGGGTTCCCTAAATTCATGGCTTCTTTCCCGTTATGCAACCTGAGTGGCCCAGTCATGTCACCTGCCAACTGGTGCTCAGGGAACCAGTAAGCAAGTGGAGCATAAGGTCAGTTCCTTCCTAGGTCTTGATTCATCACCAGGAAGGTCTTTCTTCATCTCTATGTCAGACCCTTGCATTTTTCCAATGGGTTATTTCCTTATTTCTACCAACTTTTCAGCTGCTTCCGTTAACAAAGAATGCCAATATCTTGCTTACCAGATGTGGAAAGCTCTAAGGGAGTCACGATAAATGTCAACTTTTTTTTTTTAAGTCTCATATCTAGTGTGATTAGGGTAGCTTTCAGGACTGGAAGCTTGATTCAGGAGCACAATTTAGAATATTGTTTTAAGCCCAAAAGACTTACCTGTGGCATTGTCTATGTAGTAAATTACCACTTTTATTTTCTTTTCCATAATTATAGAGAAGGGAATATTTCCTAATTAGAAGCACTACGAGTGCCACTAAATATAACAAGGAATGTTGACTATCTAAAAAGACAATGAGTAACATAATTTGATAAATGAATTACTATCAGCGGAATGAAAGTATACATTTAAGAAGTGGAAAACAATAATCATTTGGTGGGAAGGAGCTTCAAGGAGGGTGCCTCTAGAAAGGAGAGAATGAGGAAAAGGTAAGATAGAACAAAATCAAGGTCATTTTTAGTAGAGTGGAGTCCAGTATAAATTTGAGACAATTGTTCAGTGGACTCACCTTGGTGAAGCAATTGAGAGAAAGCCCTAAGAGCTCTTGAGAAGAATCATTACGTACTTTTGTGTGCTTAAAATGAATGCCTTGCTACCTAAAATAATTAGCACATTTGTGGTCACAGATTCCTTGTAAGAGCTATGGAAGGGCAATTAGCCAATCAGGTACAAGGATGAGAATCTAGATTTTAAAAATGGGGTGTGTGGAAGACTTCTTAAACTGGTCTGGATATGGAATCCCATCTTTCAGTGAAATGTTTTAGGTACTCTATCCTCTATACAATGACCGATACTATTGCTTGTTTCACTTTCAAAATGGCTGGGACTGACATGTAAACAGATGCAAAGATGAGGAAACGTACCTATATGAAGGAAAGGGACATTATATTATCACCGACAGTTGAAATCCCCCTTTCTTGCAACATCTTCTATAATTTCTTCCTCTGGATTCTAACTTCCTGGCTCTTTAAGAATGCCCTTTGAGTTCCCACCATCTCCACAACTGAATTTTAAAGGGATATATAGTGGCATTCTATCTTAACTACCTTCCAACCATGGCTTTCCACCAATATTATCTGTTGGTGGTATTTAAGGAAAAAAGCACATCAAGAATAATGGGAAAGCCCTATGAGAAGCACATGAGAGCAAGATATGAAGCAAAGGTTTACAGATGGATATGCCATGAAATCTTAAAACAAAGTTCACTTGGAGAGTTTTTCAACCTTCCTGAATTAAGAATGATTCATTTTTGTGCCTGATCAAATTACAAAGAGTAGATCATATATTCTGTTAAGCTTCTTAGAGAGAGTTGATAAATTTTCACTTAATGGTAACATTAAGTGCAACCTATTTCATTGCTATATTTAATTTAATAAGTTACAATAAGTACATACCTTGATTTATCCCAACCTACTTAGCTTGAGTCCTTCTATCTGGTCATACATTATAAAACTTGTAGTAAGTAGAATTTTAAGATGGCTCTGATGACCTTCAGGCCTTGGCATTATTCCCATGATTATATTACAAACAGATTATCCCAGTGGGACCTAATCTAATCATACCAGTTCTTTAAAAGCACAGATTTCTCTGTCTGGGGGCACAAGAGGGATTCAGTGAGACAGGAAGTACAAGAACTGTCACCAGTCAGATGGAGGGGATGGACCATGGGTAAGGACAAGTTAGTTCCTCTAGAAATTGACAGCAACCCCGTGCCAGACAACCAGCAAAGAAATGAAGACCACAGCCCTGTAACTGCAAGAAACTCAATTCTGCCAACAACCTGAATGATACTGGAAACAGATTTCTTTTTTTCCTTACAGCCTCCATATCAGAGTTCAACCTGTCTAACTTCTTGATCCTGGTCTTGTGAGACTCTAAACAAAGAACCGTCTGAGCCAGTCTGCACTTCTGACCTTCAGAATGCTGACAATAATCAATACGTGTGTGCATGTTTTTATAAAGAATCTACATTTGTGGGAGTTTGTTATACCGAAGTATGAAATTAATATAGAAAGAGAAGTCTAAATTATGAAATTATGATAATTCCTGCCAATAATATATACAATACAGAAAAACTAACCTGATATTTATTGAAAAAGATTTTCTTAAGAGGAAACTTCCAGATGGGTTTGAGGCACATATTTCTACTCTGTTCTTGCACAGTTTATCTCATATTCTTCTGTTATCGAGAGCACTTTTTAAACTTTTTTTTTTCAGTGAAATACTAGTTGTTAGTGAGCATCTTAGAAAACAAACAAACCCCAATGAGCAATGAGGATGAAATTTCCAGCAATACCCTTATATATGATGTGAAACATTCATCCTCACTTTTTATCCACGGTATTCTTTGCCTCTGAGACTTGCTAGAGTTCACTAAAATCAAGCCTGTTTGATCTCCATGACAACAAATCAAGGAGGCAGCTCTAATGACACACAGCAGACACAAGGCAGTGTTGCACACTGGTAAAACTCACCAGTTCCTGAGTTGATTTGTCTGGTTTCCAGTCCTGCTCTGCCAGTTATTTACTATGTGATCTTGAGCAAGTTTCTTAAGCCTAATGGTGTGTTCATCTGTAAAACCAAGAGAAACAGCATTTGTCTCATAGAAGGTATTATAAATGTATAATATTTTAGGTACTTCCTGGAATAAAGTGAATGCTCAGTATGTTTTACAATGTTTATTTTTAAAGATCTACCCTAGACTAATGGGAACTCAAATGCTGCATACCTGATTCCAGACAACTTTTACCAATCTCTGAACCAGTCTTTTTCTTGTCTTCCCTCTTTTTGTCAAAAACTTCTACCACTTTCCAAGTTACTCGGACTCAAAGCCTCAAAATAATCAGAGGCAAAATTTTAAAGTTGACTCTCTTCTAATTGATCTCCAATTGATCCTATGCTGGAGTGGGCCACAAGAGAGACACTTGCACAAAGTCTGAAGGAAAGGGGCAGCCATTTTCAGCTTGCACACATTGTTGCCTGCCCTCTGACTCCCATCACTGGGGTAGGGCACCACAGGTGCGCAACAGCTCCATCTGTCCCAGATTCCTACTTTGGCTTCTCTGACTCCTGTCAGACAAGTGTGTGTCTTTAGCTCTATATGACAAAGAGCCCCCCAGCTTCCACAGGATACCCATTCCACTAGGTCAGAGGCAAAAAGAACTTATGCAGGCTTCAGTTCCCTCTCATGGCCCCAAGTTTGTGTTTGTGGATATCCACTCATTCTTTTATCTTTCCCACCATACCTCCATCTTCCCTTCCTGTCTTCCCTTCCGGGACTTCAATCTCCAGCACGAGACTCAAGGACAACAGCCTTGGAGAGAAGGCTTAGCTAGCTCCTAGGAGTGTTAGTAGTGCTGAGGAAAGCAGAACTGAACCCAACCGCATGAGACTGAATGGAGAAAAATATCCAATTAGCACAAAAAGGTGAAAGGATATAACTCCCTGTGGGGGCCACAGAAGGAAGTGAGAGAAGGAAAGGAGAGGGAGAGAGTGACACCCTGCTCTGGATGTGGATAGGACAAGAAGCCAGGTAAGTTGGGAGAGGTGGTATCTCCTCCACTCATATCTCAGAGCTTGGCACAATGGTTGCTTAAAGAGAGTGAGAAATATGAGCTTGCAGGAAAACCAATAGTCGGCATCCATATATATGTATTTCCAATAGGTGCCCTCCGAAGCAAGAGGTCAGAAGCGACATAGCTGATGGCACATATTTTGAGATGCCTCAAGGGTAATACCCATATCCCAATAACTAAGGAAGAAGTGAAAATGGGGTTCAAGTTTCAGCAAAACTTGAGTTAATCTTTTGGCACTGTTAACCTTCTACCTCTCAGACACGTCTTTTCATTTTCATTTAAAAGATGGTTTACATCTTTTCCCTCCTACTTAGAAAATTCAAAGGTGAAGCTCAAGCATAAAATGAGGTGACAGCCAAGTAACTCAGAAATAGCCCCTTACACAGCAGAAATCAGACGGGTCAAGGGCTGGATTGTAGGACAGAAGGGAGAAGTTCAAGGTTGAAAGGAGAAATTCTCAAGATCCTGGAAATTATCCCTGGTTGTAAGAAAGAGGAGAGGGAAAGATCGCATTCAGGATGATGAAGTTTCTGGCTGAAAGTGACATACATCTCTTTTGTCCAAACATCTTTCTACAAAGCAAGTTCACACAGCCACCCCTGAGTTCAAGAGACAACGGTGTAAAGTCTTCCCATAAGAAGAGGAAACTGCAGGGAGGAAACCAGAATGGTTGCTAAAAAAATGTGAATTCCCCAGAATTTTACCAAAGTTAGAATAAAGCAAAGCTGCTCTTATGAGAACTTAAATTTGCCCTAGTAATCAATCAGTCTAATTATTTTACATAAGAAAAGGCAGGCAAACTCTGGAATGGGCTGTTATTGTCATTTTAGTTAGTGTCACAAAGAGGCATTTGGCTCTAAGATTACCAAAGCAGGGGTCTCAGGCTGAAGCTCTGCAGTTGGTGGGAAGGTGAATTACAACCTTCATTGCAATAGGCAGATCATAGACAATGAGTGCTAACCAGCTTGAACTAAGAACCTTACATAATGTCTGCCTATGTTCATAGACTTTCAAGACACAAAGAAACAAATATACATCTAGCTTATGGGCTACTGGTTTGTAAACTGTAGTCTATCAACAACTACATTGAAATATCCTAGTAATTGATGGGATTTCTTTTTAATAAAATGGGCAGGCAACAAGTCACCAACGTACATGAAAAAAGGATCCATGGGTCTTCCACTATCAAATTGTTATGTGACCTCTACTAAATAACTAATACCTTCTTTATTCTGTTTTCAACTAGATGGCAAAATAGTGTTACCATGTTCACAGGGCCATTACAGTGTGGACATATATCATTTTTGGACAGCTGTTTAAGTTGGGTACTTATTATTCTACCATGAGATCAAAACTAGTAAATCATACCACTACTCTACTATTAGGATGATATAGAACACCTATTAGCTATTTATGACCCTAACATTAGAAAAGAAAGTGAGCAGCCAGCATTAATGCTTAACGTGATGAGGGTCATCATTCAGCACTGTCCTGGTAATTCCCATATGCTCACAGTATTTGAGAAAGCCTCAGACATACCCCATGCTATCCAAAACATTTCCTTGAGAGGCTATCAACAACATCGGAGAATTTGTATCAGTAGGATTTTAAATATACACATCATGCCTTTTTTCAACATAATTTACATATCATAAAATCATAAAATTCACCTTTTAAACTATACAGTTCAAGAGATTTTTTAATACAGTCACAGAGTCATGCAACCATCACTACTATCTGATTCTAGAACACCACGAACAGGTGACAATGAATGAGAAACTAATGTGGACATTAACAACAACAAATACATATATTTGTTGTCTATATAGGTAGAGAGAGAGAACCTAAATAAATCCACTGAATAATTAAATGCAATTGGCAGAGGGATCTGCAGTCTTCATCAGGAAAAGACTAAAAGTCTCCTGAGCACCTATATAATCTAGGGAATTGTAACTTCTTGATATTTAATATCATTTGTCACAGTTTACTGACTAGATTCAAAATGAAGATTTTAAACGACAGAAACCACATTCCTAGATCTTCAGTTCAATAGTTAGAGGTTTTAATGACAATTCATGTGAACTCTGATTTGTTGTCTGTTAAACTGAATCTATGTCTGCAAGATGCCACAACAGCCAGATAAAAAGTCAAATTCCAGCTCAAAAATTCCATAACCAGAATGATTGACTTTTTAAAAATGAATTAGGGCTTATTTCACATTACATTACAGTGAATGTATCTTTGAGGTTTCACTGGGAATAATCCAGCTATTTAAAATGTTCTTCAAGCTATTCTTAAATCCACAAATTAATTTATACACATACACCTTAATTCATGTATTTGTATGGTTTATTTTACATATATCATATATCTGTTTGATATATGTAAAATAAATCATACAAATATATAAATTATAAAATAAATTTTATGAATCATAAATATATTTATAGATTTTATATAATTTCATAAATATAATTTATAAATTTTATATTTGTAAATATAATTTATGAATTTTATAAATTATAAATATATATAAACTATATATAATTTGTGTGTGTGTGTGTTTAGTTCTATGACAAAGCGCTCCAGCTTCCACAGGATACCCGTCCCACCTAGGTCAGAGGCAAAAAGAACTTATGCAGATTTCAGTTCCCTCTCATGGCTCCCAGTTTGTGTTTGTGGATATCCACTCACTCACTCTTTTGTGTGTGTGTGTGTGTATGTGTGCCTGTGTGTGTGTAATATTTATATATATTTATTTATATATAATATAATTATATATGTATTTATATTTATATAACATATATTTTTAAATATTATAAAACATATTGTATATTATGTATATGTATATGTGTATGTATACATATCGGTTGACCGGACACCATAAATCTCTATTCCTCAGTTGTGAATAGTTGGTAACCTTACTTGAAGAAAAGGAACTACTTACATTGTTTTATGTACAAACTTCTGCTACAGACAGGAGCAGACGGAATGATAGTCTTGGAGTGAGTAAAACCATTCAGGCCACAGGGAATTACCATAGGGAGGGCTGCCCTCTCTGGACCTGGAAGACTTTCCTGTCTTTCCATCTTCTCTCTCCTCTTGAAAAATCAAGGCTGGAATGTGTTAGTTTTATTTTTTTCACATTTTAAAATATCCCTCCTCATTATGGCCACACTGATCCCTCTCCCAAGGACTTAATACACATCACTTTTTGTGATTGTCCTTGCGCTCACCGCCCTTCCCCATTACAAGGCATGCGATGCCCAATCTGTTCTTCCACTGGCGTAGGCCACAGACCTTGTTACTCCTCACACCTCTGGTTCACACCCACACTCCAGAATACCTGAGGCTAACGGGCAGATCCACCTTCAGGAGAGAATCTACCTGCCTCTTACTTCTTCCACTGCTCCCAGCCAGGTCTAACCTTCACTCCTGCCTCTCGGGTGTTTCCTCCTCACACATACACACAACCTTTCCCATTCTGAAAACAGCAAGAGGGTGACTCTGTTACACTGGAAGTTCAAATAATCTCATCCTATGTAACCTTGGGGTGGCTCAAATTTTCTTGAGGGTCTCTGCATCCCACTCAAAGACAAGTCACAATAGTCTACTGCTCTTACCTGGCCTGTTTCTCACCACGTACCTCTGCTCCCCAACCCTTCCTCCTCTGTGATCGCTCACCTCCAGCCTCGCTGGCCTTCTTGCTACTTCTTAAAGTCACAGAATTGTCCTTTCTCCAGACATTTGTACCATGACTCACACCCTACTTCCACTAAAATGGAATATTTTCATAAAACGGCTGAAGTCTCCTGCAGCCCTTCTCTCTAAACAGCACTCCCTGTCCTGTAGTGGGGTCACAGTCCACAGCACTGGGATCCACCCCCCCCCACAAAATCCGTTCCCATGTTGACAATGATAACACCACAGGCGTGCTGAGAAGACAGAGCAGGTTTATTCTTCACGGGACCCAGCTGTCTGGGGAGAGCAGGGCCAGTTTGCTAAGCAGATCAGAGTGGCCTGAGATGGCAGGGAAAGGAGACGGGCTGAAGGTGTCCTCGTGATAGCTGAGTGATGAGGCACCAGAGAGCATTCCTGCAATGGCAGGAACATAGGTGCCAAGGGACAAAACAGCGGTTTCCAGTCAGTTTGGCTGCGTGTGGGGCAGAGGGGGAAGGTTATGATGGGCTTGAAAGCTTTGGGCAGTCAAAGAAGAAGTTGGGAGTCCATGCCCGTTCGTGCTCTCTGCCTGCTCTATCTGGCCCTGCCTCCATCACCACAGAACAGACTATTCACTCTTCATACCTATCTTATTTTCTCGTTAGTCTCCTCATTTAAAGACAATGTAAGTTTGATGTGCAGGCAAGGATACTTTCCTCTTGGGCCCACTGTGTTATACTCACAGGATTATATTCCAGGAGAGGACTCGGCACACAATAAGAACTCAATCAATATTCATCGTATGAATAAATTCATTTTTGCTTCTTCTGTATAACGAGTATCCCACACTTACTAGTAATTAAATATTTGCTGACTGGATGAACAAAATGCAATGTAGCGTCGGACAAAGTATATCAAAATGATCGCTCTAAATTAATACACTAATATAACTGCTGTAGTCACCCTAACCACTTTGATGTCAGCTGACAAAAAAAGTCTTTGGGGAAAAAAGCAGAACATCAAAGCATATTATTATTAAAGATAACAAATTTGCATGTGAGCTACTTTCCAATAACTCCATAAATACTATGATTTATAGCTTTCTAATTAATATTATGTACAATAAACAAATAAACGGGCCAGATGACTTGAAATTTCCCATTGCGTTTCAGATACTGCAAACCCAGGAATCTTATGCAAAGTAGATATTATTTGACCAGCAGGAATGAACTCAGTCTCTATGCCCTGACACATCCTAGGCCAGTAAAGAGTAAAGGGTTCAGAGCAGTAATGTATACAATAGCATTCTGGATGTTTTTTTTTTTTATTTTCACTTCCTTTTACATCAAAAAGTATATAGTTTTTTAAGTATCTACAACTTGTAAATAAGGTAAAGAAAAGACAGCAGTCATGAAGTATTTTAAGTTTCACTCTGGGATATTTTCATTTCTAAGGGAATATTACTTTGTGTCACTTATAATCTTCTGTTAAGGTTCTAGATGTATGAAGTTGGTTATTAAATTATAGATTTTTGTCAGTAGACATGCAAATGTTATCTCTGAACCAGAAAAGAAAATCCCTGAAGTAATGGTTTTATTGTCTTATAGAATATTAACCTATAAAAATATAGGAATTAGAAAGTCCTATAAAACAATATTATTTTTTTTAAAGATTTTATTTATTCATTTGACAGACAGAGATCACAAGTAGGCAGGAAGGCAGGCAGAGAGAGAAGAGGAAGCAGGCTCCCCGCTGAGCAGAGAGCCCGATGTGGGGCTCGATCCCAGGACCCCGGGATCACGACCTGAGCTGAAGGCAGAGGCTTTAACTCACTGAGCCACTCAGGCGCCCCTAAAACAATATTATTTTAACAACCTTTTCCTTTTCAAACACCTATACATAGTCAATTCCTCATATGTTCTTTGAATCAGCTTTACAACCTGCTACCTCCCTTATTTATTAACAAAATAATTTTGGACACATGATAATTTTCTACTTCTATGACAATCGTGTTCACTTTTTAACTTGAAAATTGTGCTTTGATTCATCGTTTGGATGCCTGAACAATAAGAGCAACAAATAACTAGAGCAGTAAAAAGAACCCAATACCTTAGCTACCAGCCAGAGGACGTAATTTGAAACTAGCTTTTTCAAAAAGAGAGTATTTAAGATTCCAAGGCACTCATAAAATCTTAGAATGCCATCCACAAGTTCTAGAATTTAAATGCAATAGTCCATGGCTGGGTGGTATCTAATGTAAGGGGCTGAGCAGCTCCACCACTTCTATAACCATAAAAATACATTTTTTGATGAATTCTCAGTATTTGACAAATAATATCATTTAGCTGCCTGTGCTAGGAAGGTTTGACTTTCAAATCATAATGCCAGTATTTTACGACAATAGATACCTCTTATCACTTCTTTTCCTTTAGCAAATTTTCTGAAAGAATTTTAGCCTCCCAAATATATCCCATGTATCAGACCAGGCCATGGCAGAGTCAGACAGGTAATAGTGGTAGGTAATAAACTGAAGAAGGTAATCACCTGGGGTAGGTCATACTGTGGAGCTGGTGGAAATGATATCACACATAAGTCACCTCTGCTATGTATATTATTAGATCTTCCCACTGATGGAACCAACCCCACACACATTCAGGAAGGATCCCAATTTCTGTCAAAACTAACTTTTGAAAAAATAAACAGGATTCCATCTGAGGCCCATAGTGATTTAAACCAGTATCTTGTAAGAGCTTCCAAGCATTGCTAAGCCTCACTTAACATGTAGAAATGAAATGCTTGCTTTTCCCATTAAATTCATTTGGAGTAACCAAGTCATCCATGGAAAGCTTTGGCAGGCCAGGAAATGATAAAGCTGACAGTTACCTGCTCCCAGGCCCCACATATACCCAGCTGTGCACCTGTTTCTCATCTCCACCTCCATCGCTGCCTGCTTTTCCCTCTAAGGTGACACTGCACCTAAGTCCATATTCATAAAAACATAACTACTCTCCTTCCCACACTTGGCTGCTAAATATATCCTTACATGCACCCTTCCCCCGAGGCAACCAAATAATCATTCCCTAATCAATTTTGTTGTAAAGCAAATCCTCTGCATGATTACATGGTTGTTAGGATATCTTAAGTCCAAATTAAATGGGGTAGATTTTAAAATTGGGATGTCCCGTGACTTTCTGCTTCCCACCTCCCTGCAGCAGTCTTTAATCCTTTTTGCTTCCAGATATGTCCCTCAACAGCTGCCATTTCATTTGGCCATTAACTGGGTAGGAGAGAATGAGGAGCGGGTAGGAGGAGAGAAATAGATGCTTTATTTTCCATTTTTCCTGTCTTCTTTTTATTTCCAATAAAATAATGCTAGGTAAGAGAAAATGTTTGGGGATGTAAAATTCTGAAGAATCAGTTGATGTGTTAAAGACATAGTAACTCTAAGCTTGTTGGGCAAAATATCATTATTCTCAATTGCCTAATAATGAATTTCTTCCTTTGTTTAACTTCATGTAGTTTGAGAGCAACTTCCTTCTTCTTAACTTTAGGACTCAGGTATCTAGACATGTGAGTGTGTAAGATTTTTCAGCTAAGTTAAGAGTTTTAAAATCACCTATTTCAAAGAATTATTGTCAAAGTCATTACAGTCACATAGCATGGGTGTTTTGTAGTTTCTTTAGTTAATAAAACAAGATAGAAAGTATACAAAATAACTGCACTTTTATTTAATGCTTATACATAGGGGTGAATGTGTGACTTACTCATGAAAAATTCAATGTATGATAATCCAATGAACAAAGAAATGATAGCACTACTGTTGAATTTGAAGAAATAAAAAGAAGGTACTATGTTTTATTTAAATAATTTCCTCTGTACATTTGAAATATCCCCAGTTTTGCAGTGATCTGGCTCAAGGAAGGAGAGATTTATATGTCGTTTTATCATTTTTAAGGGGTATCTTCAACATGGATATCTTTGGCAACATCTATTCTAGAGCTCCTGTTGCCTATGAAAAATGTTCTAATATTGTATTTATTTCATGTCCTTAATGAGGAACAAATTCCTTCACCTACCCCATTACAAAGCATCTTTCCTTTTTGCAGAGAGTACTCAAAATATGAAATGGCTTTTTCATTGTCTTTTCTCATACTGTGACATCCCAAATATCCCAGAAAGAAATGCTAGCTATTTAAGCAATCCTGTCATATTTGAAAAATGAGCCCTTGCCTTAGTTACTCAAAGAAAGGGAAGGATTTGTCACCTACCGGTGCTCCTTTATCATGGTACCTCTGGATCATTCATCTTGTTGCTTGTCAACTGCTTTTTCAAATAGAGTCCTTGTAATTACCAAATGACAATTACGGTTTTAATTGAGTGTGGGGGGTGTTGAATATCTGTTGCTATAAATGAGTTGAACTTTTCCTGATCTTAGTTACATTTTGTACAGGCAAAAAGTATGCCTGTGAATTATGCACATTAAATGTGGTCAGAAGCAAGTTACTTTAATAGGGTAGAGTAATTTTTCGACTTTCCTATTTCTAATCAACCATGTATTGAGAACTATGCTAATGAAGAGAATAATGATCAACCAAAAAAAGAAAGTATTAAATTAGCTTTTGATTAATGAACAATATCTTTCAGTGGATGACTGCTATAGGCCCTTAAAAGAGCTAAAGCCTTGGAAACATTATGTAAAGCGTAGATTCGCCAGATGTTGGCTCTACGGTCTTGGGGGTGTTGTGTACTTAAGCAACACTTCCTGCCCCCTGTACCAATCCCAAGTGAGATTCCCTTGTGGTTACAACCACATAATAATTATGTGAGTGTGACTGGGGTCCCCACAAAGGGGCTTATAATGGTCTAGGCTGGGAAAATGCAGAATTTAATAGTTCAAAGGTCCTTACAAGTGAGGTAAGTCTCCTGTGTTTGACTTTTCCAACTCAAAACAAAACAAAACAAAACAAAAAACAAAAAATATTCTGATAATCTCTAAAGCTACCATCCTGTCTCTTTCCTTCCAAACCACTCATCCTTGAGACTCATCCTTGAGCTCTCAGTTAAAAGATCAGAACCTAAAGGAAGACCTTCCTTGAGTCTCTGTCCTCCACCACCCAGCCCCTCACACATTGACCTCGGTCCTCCCATACCCTAGTGACCTGAATCATTTACTCTTAGCACTTTTTACACTTGCAAAATATTTGTGCACGCAATTAGTTGATATATATCTGTTTTTCTCTTCCACACTATTATAAGCCATGTAGGGACATGGATCTTACCTTTCCTTTTGCTTATTATCATATCTTAAATACCTACCAGAGGACTGGGCACATTATAAAGAATCCAATAAATACTTTTTGAGTGAGAAATCAACTAAATAAGTTAATGAATAAAAGTCAGTGGCCTTTATTCTGACTTTGCAATATAAAGATACTTAATGCTCAACAATACTCAACACTTCTAAGACACAACTCTGACCTTTTTCTCATCCTACATGTTAACACTCTCTGTCTTCTCTTTCTTTCCTGGTTTCTTACTATCTAAAAAATATAGATATTTGCCAAAGATCTGTCTCACTTCTTTTTTCACTTTCCATCTACAGAGTTTCTCTCTGTGATTTCATTCATATCCAAAGCTTTATCTCCACCTGCTGATGACTTGCGAATACTTATCTGCAACTGGGCCTCTAAATGTATATAATAAACTGAGTTTCAGTTTATCACTCATACTGTGAAGCATTTGAACTGGATCATCTCCCTGACCTCCTTCTCCTCCAGAACAATAGCTCCAATTCAACATGTTTAACATGGACTGCTTCCTAAAACTACTGTTACTCAATTTCCCTCTGTTCTCAACAGTGATGCCATTCCCCATTGTGTGCCACACTGGATTTGAGGCTCTCTTTTGGTCTTTTTTTTTTTTTTTTTTAATTTGAGTATAGTTGACACACGATGTTGATGAGTTTCAGGTGTGTACAATACAGTAGATTCAACAAGGCTACCCATTCTGCTGTGCTGACACACGTGCGGCTACCATCTGCCCCAGTACAATGCTATTACAGTGTCATTGACTATACTTCTTATGCTGTGCCTTTCATTCCCATGACTTATTCATTCCAAACCTGGAATGTGGTCTTAAAACCATAGCCATAGTAAACATGCTGAAAAATTACCCAGCAAAATATAGCCCATAATTATACATATATATTTTTAAAACTCTAAAATTTCCTGAATAGAATACTAATGCCTATACTACAGATTTGCTCAGATTTCATCATATTTTTCAAAGCTCACAGACTGAAAAAAATAGCTATAAACATAGATACCTGGGATGGAAGTGTTAACACTGTCTTTTCTTAGTATTGTTTTCAACCTAGACAGTCTATCTTTCTGATGTGAGTCCCAGAATATGATCCATTTTCAGAGAGAGAGAGCTTTCCTTGAACTCGACCATCTCTAAATTGTAATTCTAGGCCCAGCAAAGTATCCCAGTTTCCAAAGCTACTCAAATTGCAAAGTTCAAAATTAAGCTAAAATGTAAGCAATCTCCTATAACTCTACTTACTGCTAATGTAAAATAAGTAAATCCAAAATTAACAAATGTGCCAATCTTTTTTATAAGTTATTTCTGGGGCACCTGGGTAGCTCGGTCAGTTAAGCGCTTGACTTTGGCTCAGGTCATGATCTCAGGGTCCTGGGGTGGAGCCCCACATGGCATCAGTCACCCTGCTCAGCGGGGTGTCTGTTTCTTCTTCTCTCTCTGCCCCTCCCTGATCCCGGCTCATTTTTCTCTTTCCCTCTTGAAAATAAGTAAATAAAATCTTCAAAAATAATAATAAATAAAAGTTATTTCAAAGATGCTATAAACAATTATATGTAGCAATCCATGATGATACCACAGAAATTCAAAATTTGATGGTTCTCCGGAAAATCTAGTTCTGCCTCTAAAAAATTTTAAATAGGAAAAAAGGCGGGGGGGGCGGTGCAGTTACAGCTTACAAGAAATCATAATTGTTAATAAAATGTTATCTGAAACTTGAATATAGGACTAAAATTGATGTGGTTTCAATATTACAATGACACATAGTCAAATAGGCCCAGCCTGATATTAGCTAATCATCTAGTGTACAATTAGTTGAATTATTGATTAATATTTATCAGACCAAAACTACATGAAGTTAGTCTTATAGAAGATTAATAAGTTTTTAAATGAGTTTGGCTGCTTAGAGAGGCAAAGAATTTCTACCTGATAGAAAAGATAATAAAGGCTATATTTTCTTGCTCTATAGGACATTAACCAGTTTTGTATCTTTTTTTTTTAAGATTTTATTTATTTATTTGACAGAGAGAGATCACAAGTAGGCAGAGAGGCAGGTAGAGAGAGGGAGGAAGCAGCAGGCTCCCTGCTGAGCAGGGAGCCCGATGTGGGGCTCGATCCCAGGACCCTGGAATCATAACCTGAGCCGAAGGAAGAGGCTTTAACCCACTAAGCCACCCAGGCGCCCCCAGTTTTGTATCTCATCTAGCAATCTTATTCTAGCATTATTTACTCTAATGACTACAGTAATCTGTCCAACTTTTCTTTTGAGTGGGATTTACCACCCTACTGGTTTTTTCAATATTAAATAACCATCTGAAACATGCTTTTCATAATTTTGAATGCAAATCATGTTGTTAGTCTCTGAAATTTATACCTTAACATAATTACTAAAAACATTATCCAGAATTTAGGTGATTTCAATGAGTAAACGAGTCACATTGGGGCCATTGAGTCTAGCTGATTAACCACTCCCTGCACACAATTCTGCCTGTTAGGCTACTAAGGAAGATAATGATCAGAACTCTGAGAAGTTTCCTCTCAGCTATGCCTGCTTTTGTGGGAACAGACTGTATTATCTATGTACCTAAACTGTTTCGCTCTCCTAAATAGAGCTGTTAGTGTAAGTGTCAGTGAATTCTATATAACAAACAACAGTAGAAAGCATGCATATTCCATCCAACAGACAGACTGTTGTGGTAAGAAGAGCCACGACTGGAATGGCAGTGGATGAGATGAGCCCCACAGTGGCTGGAATCCTCTAAGACAAGTTGTTCGAGTTCTGCAGAGACAAATGAGAGATTCTGCACTGGTTTTAAAGTTAATCTGTTATAGTGACATTTTAATTTTGTGAAGATATGCATAGTCTTTGTTAACTAGTTAAGATAATTAGAAGTATATTAGTGATGCCATTAATGATGAATTGTAACCCACGTTTAGTGAATAAAAGAAATCTAGAAAAGTTTATAAATTTGAGTAAGCATAATTTTTTACAATAAGCCTTTTTTGGTTTATTTTCTTTTTCTACTTTATTTTTTAAGTTCTGTTGATGTATAATTAAGAAATAAAATTGTAAGAGGGGCGCCTGGGTGGCTCAGTGGGTTAAGCCGCTGTCTTCGGCTCGGGTCATGATCTCAGGGTCCTGGGATCGAGTCCCGCATCAGCCTCTCTGCTCAGCAGGGAGCCTGCTTCCTCCTCTCTCTCTGCCTGCCTCTCTGCCTACTTGTGATTTCTCTCTGTCAATTAAATAAATAAAATCTTTATAAAAAAAAAAGAAAGAAAATTGTAAGATATTTAAAGAGTACCTCATAGTGGGGCACCTGGGTGGTTCAGTCAGTTAAGCACCAAACTCTTGGTTTCAGCTCAGGTCATAATCTCAGGATTGTGAGATCAAGCCCTACTTTGGCCTCTGTGCTGGGTGTGGAGACTGATTGGGATTCTCTCTCTGCCCCTCCCTTGCTAATATGGGCATACACATGCTCTTCCTTTCTAAAAAGATTTAAAAAATAAAAATTAAAAGTACACATCATGGTGATTTGATATCTGTGTATATTGTACATTGATTACAATGATTTGCAACATCTACTTAATTAACACATCCATCACTTTCTTTACTTATTTATAATTTTTTTGGTGACTTACCAAATTTGAATTATATAATATAGTGTTATAAACTATAACCATTGTGTTTTACACTGGACTCTCATTTATAGCATCCGTTTTATACCTGAAAGTTTATACCCTTTTACCAACTTCTCCCTATTTTCTCCACCCTTCAGCCCCTGGCAACCACTTTTCTACTCTCTAAGAGTTTGACTTTTTTTTTTTTTTTTTAATTTTTAGATTTCACAGATGCAATGTAGTATTTGTCTTTCTCTTTCTGGCTAATTTCATTTAGCACTACCCTCAAGGTCCATTCATATTATCACAAATGGGAGAATTTCTCTCTTTCTCATGAATAATATTCCACTCTGTGTGGTGTGTGTTTGTGTGTGTGTGTGTGTGTGTGTGTGTGTAGCATTTTCTTTACCCATCCATCCACTGATGGACACTTAGGTTGTTTCCGTGTCTTGGCTATTACAAATAATGCTTCAATGAATGTAAGGGTGCAGATGCATCCTTTGGATCCTGATTTCATTTCCTTTAGGTAAATACCCAGAAGTGGAATTACTGGATCATATGGTAGTTCTATTTTTAATTCTAAGGAACTTCCAAATTGTCTTCCATAGTGGCTGCATCAGTTTACATTCCCACCAATAGTGCACAAGTGTTCCTTTTTTTCCACATGCCTTGTTACCAATCTTTGCTGTTTTTTTCTTCCAGATGACTGCTATTCAAATAAGTATGAGGTGATACTCCATTGTGGCTTTGATTTGCATTTCCCTAATGATTAGTGATATTGAGCACTTTTTCATGTATCTATCTGCTGGTCATTTCTGTCTTCTTTAGAAAAATAACTGTTCAGTTCCTCTGACCATTTTTTCTTAAGATTTTATTAATTTATTTGAGATAGAAAGCATGAGTTGGGGGGAGGGGTAGAAGGAGAGGGACAAGCAGACTCCTTGCTAAGCATGGAGTTCAACAAAGGGCCGACCCCAGGACCCTGAGCTCATGACCTGCCAAAGTCAGAAGTTGAAGTCAGACACTTAGCCCAATGAGTCACACAGGTTCCTTGCTCATTTTTTAATCAAGATTGTCTTTGCCATTGAGTTATATGAGTTTTTCATATATTTCAGATATTGACTCTTTATAGGTATATGATTTTCAAATATGTTCTTCATTTTGTAGTTGACCTTTTCATTTTGTTGATTGTTTCCTCTGCTGTGCAGAGATGTTTTGGGTTTGATATAGTCCCACTTGTTTATTTTTGTTTTTAGTGTCCCAAAAGTCATTGTCAGTCCCAATGTCAAGAAGTTTAACCACTATGTTTCTTCTAGGAGTTTTATGGTTTCAGATCTTATATTCAAGTCTCTCAACCATTCTGAGTTGATTTTTACATGTGGGTGAAAAATAGAGGTCCAGTTTTCACAACACCATTTATTAGAGAGATTATCCTTTCCTCGTTATATATTCCTGGCTTTGATTAGCCTTTCAAAAATGAAAGATTTAAAAATAACTAATCTGTTGCAGGCTTATGTTTATAAATCAACAATCTTCATAACCATTAAAGCAAATCTTTTTCTTTTACAAATAAAACTTCTTGTTTCGCTTGGTATACAGTCTTAGAAAGAAGCTCAACCTTATGATAAGACATTCAACAAGTGCATATACACATTTAATTTAAATTTTATAAAATATAAAATGTTGGATAACTATAATATCTACCATATATATAAATGACTATCATATCTATCTTATATACAAAATAACTAACTCAAGACTTGACTTCTCAAAACACCTACGTCAACAATCTCCTATTTCTTCAAGATTATTTAACAACCATTAACCTAGCTGGAAAAGACAGACTCTGCTTCCACTAATTTTCTATACAAGGCAAAATTAAACAGGATAGGCATATAACTTTCCAATTCTCAGATCATTGTTAAAAATCTGTTTTCTAAAATATAGCACACACATGTGTATGCGTGTAAAAATGTTACTATCTACAATGTGGCAAAAGATACAGTCATAGAAACCTACACTGATTTATGAGCTAAAACATCTACATCACATCTAGCAGAGCTCATGAACTTCTGATAGGAAAGTCATATTCTTCTATTTCCCTGTAACTACTTAGCAAGCAGAGAAAAAAAATAGCATTTTTATAAATGCTTGAACTTTTCATTTTCATCCTTTTAGCCATATATCAAACAAACAAAATGCTGAAGTTACATTTACATTTTTTACATGTCTAGATAAAATATCATTTGGAGACAACTCATCTGAAGATATCCATACATTTCTACTTTTACACCAAAATCTCCTAGCATGAAATTCCATGCTCTGATTCTTCTATTCCTTTTCTAACCCTGTCTATTTCTTTCATGTGTAAGGCCTCTTCCAACTTTAAAAGAATGCATATGAGTCATCCAGGGAAATAAAGAATGAGAATCAAGTCCAAGGGCACTGAGGAATTAACTGGGATACCAAGCTGAACAAGGAAGACAGAACTAAAACTTACCAGTACTTAGTGGAAATTTATTGAAATGAGAAAACGTGCATTAGTTAGCAGGCACTGTCAAATCTCATTTATAAAAACTTAATTATTTTGTTACTTACAGTCACGCAAAGACTAAAGGAAAATATACACTGCATTATGCATGGGGAAAACAGACTCAACTAGCAAAAGGACAGAATCGACAAGACTGGAAGACATTCAAGAAGCAAATCTCTTTCAAGCACCTCAATAGCTTCCATCTTTTAAATAAATGTTCCATACCTTTAAGTAGAGCACACTAATGACCAGCCATGCTTACCTGATGCTCTGATGTGTAAATTATGATTCAACCACCATCATTCATTCATTAAAACAGGACTTCAACAAGGCAATTATCTGTTGCTACATAATCTTATCTAAATAACATGCAATTAAATTTAAAAAATGGTGAAATCTAAATGCAAAATTCATCTAATAGCGGTCTTAATGAAAATATAAATTTTTTAATAAAACACGATTTTTTAAAAGAGTTATAAATTTATTTGAGAGAGAGAGTGGTGAGGTTGGGGCAGAGGGAGAGGGACAAAGAATCTCAAGCAGACTCCTCGCTGAGTGCAGAGCCTGACATGAGGCTCAATCCAGTGACCTGAGCTGAAACCAAGAGTGAGATGCTCAATTGACTGTGACACCCAGGTGCCCCTTAAAAAACATTTTTAATATCACCTAAATAATATATCTAATTGTAAAAACATTAAAAATAACTAAAGTATTATAAGAAAACTAAAAGTTCATTGAAACCACAAAATTCTGTAGTTTCTGTAACAACTCCTGAAAAGCCCTGACATGAATTTGTACATACTTATCATTCAATCCATTAATGTAATGTTTACATGTTTTACAGTTAGAAAAATTAATGGATTTGGTTATGATATGTTGCCCCAAGCACTCCATGAAGTGTTAACTGATATGATATTACCCTTCTAACATGTAAAACCTATACAGAACTTTTAAACACATCTGGTCCCAGTGACTTCAGGTAAGGGATCATAGAGTGACATATTCTCAGATATATAATTTTATATAATTGGGATATTATCGTACCTGATTCTTTTTACATTATTAATCTCCTGAGGTATTTATACTAGTCTCAGGTATTCTAGAAAGTCTTTACCTAATACAGATAAATTTTTAAATTTTAACCTTGTTAAAATATTTCTCCAGAATACAGTTAAATCTAATTATTGGAAGTATTTTTGTCATTAATATACAATGAACAAAGAAAAAAAAAGATGAGAAATTTCATCTGTTAGAAAATTATTTTAAATCCTATACCTGGATAAGTACGGACCCTGAATAAACTGTGATAATCTTGTAGAGACCTAGTCACTCTTCAGATTAAAATCTAAGATTTCATAAAATATTTGATTATCATTTCTTGATAAAAAAAAAAGTGGCTTAGGGAAACAAAAAGGTAATATTTGCCGTAATGATGGCATAAGGAGGTCTGGCAGTTTAACCATGAGATAATAATCACAAAACTTAAACAATACTGAAAAGAGTGAAAGCAGCAGAAAGTGACCAAAGTGAAGAGAAACTTGAAACGAGTTTATACCTGAAAAATACCTAGTTCACCAAAAATTGTGGGTTTATGGATTTTTAACCTGGGAGCAATTCCTTCATTCACCCACTTGTGACAAGTGCAGTCTCACACTTTGAAGTAGTCAATGATAAAGCTCAAAGCACCAAAGCAGATGAAAGGAATGTTAAAGGAATACATCCCAGAAGCAAGATAACTTCAGAAGATCCGAGGTCAAAAATCTGGATAAAAATTCCCCTGACCACCAAACCCTTACCATCTCCTTGGCTGAATGTTAAACAATACAAATGCATAGGAAACCCAGAGAGCCCAGCAGTAAAGCAGACAGAAAGTGGAGGATGGCCAGTCATAAAAGATAGATTCATTCCTGGTTATATTTGCAAGTTTTCTCCTATACCCAGCTCAGTGCCTCACAGGGCTCCTCCAGAAATATCTAATGATCGAAGTCATTACCAATGTATCTAGAAAACATGAATGCTCCAATAAGCACATTAGAGCTGTAAATAACAACATAAAAGTAAATACAGGCAATAATAAACTATATAAAATACAAATAACATATATATATTTACACACAAAAACATAACAACCAAACACAGTATATAGAATTTGTTTGGATCCATAGTACAAATACAAAGCATTGCCTACACCCTGACTTTTTTATGCACACTCCTGACTGGATCAGTTGTTCTCCAAACCTTTCATTTTGTGCATTTGTCTGTTTGTTTCCTTATAGTATATTTTACTTGTCCCTTAGTTCCTATATTTTCTACAAATAGAAAATAAGTTCTAAAAGCTTGGTTTGATTCTAGTGCTACCATATTTTAGCATAAGAGTTGCTGTATAATTCATATTATATCATATCAAGAGGAAAATAACATCCAGTTATCCTACTAAAATTAAGGTAAGTTGGTAGTTTCAGACCCTCTTATTGTAAAATTCCTATTAACATTTCAACAGATGGTTTATCTACCTGTGACCAAGGCCAAAGCCAAAAACTTTATTTTCTAATTTTAGCAATCCTTTCACATTTATTAAATGAAACTGTTCTGTAAAGAAGTACTTTAATTAATCAATTAGATTATTTAGTCAATTTTACACACAATTCTTATAGAAAAGTTAGGTCAAATGCTTAATTCCTTCTATATAATTGTCAAATTTCTAAGTAGAGAGTTGGGTTTTTTGCTTACTCCTTTTTCTCCCCATTTTGTTATTTCTATATTTTTCCATGTCTGCAATTCCTATAAGAATCTGTTATCCTTATCTTATCTACAAAGAGATTCTACAAAGAGATACCATTGATGGTTTTCTCCAGAGTTCATGCCAGCTTCTGCAGTTGTTTTGTGATTGGCTAAAGGGGCCCTGTGATTGGTCCCCTGTGCATGCCCCTGAGTTAAATTGCTTATTTTCCTGTGATCCTTTATCTGAATTTCAAATTTTGGCTAGATATGAAACCTTTGGTTCACATTTCCTTCCTTTATGTATCTTACAAAACTGTTGCTCCTTCAGGTTCTAGCATAACATTTTACTTTTGAAATTTTATTTCTTATAAATTATTTAATCACTTTGCCAAAAGAGGTGAAGGTGTTTTCTTTCTTTGTTTTTTAATCTATAAAGCTCAATGTTTTTCAGGGTTGACCAATCTGGGAAATTATTTTAAATTACAAGATATGTCTTGTCAATAAGTATTTTGTTGGTCCAGGTCACTACATTTTGGTCTGTTTGTTACACAGAAATAGCTAATTGAAAGATGGTTCTGTCCCTGGGAAAGAGTACTCTTTACAAAAGAGATAAACTAAAAAGCAAACTTTTCACTTTTGAATTAGCATTTGTAGGATATGCAAAAGCTCTAGGACAGTCTCTCATTCCAGCAAAATGTCCTCAAAAAAATCAATAACTTTAGAGTAGTACTTCTCAACCTTCCTACTAGTGACATTTTGGGATGAATAATTACCTGTCGGTGAGAGGTAGGCCACCTAGGCATTGTGGAACATTTGGCAGAATCTTTGATTTCTCTCCATTAGATGCCCATGGAACCTCCTCATTTGTGAAAAACCAAATATTTTTCTAAATATTGTCAAGTGTCCACCTGTTCTGCTCCAGGGGAACCACTGGACTGAGAGAAACAGGGATGTGCCTTTAAGACACTTTGTTACTATTTCAGGAAGATGTAAAGCCATACCTCACATACCAACTTAGTGAAACAAAACAACATCTAAGAATCTTAAGGCTATCCCTTAGTTCTTCTGGGGTAAAAAATACTGCTTCCAACACTCCTAAGAGTACTGTCCAACAGCAGCTTCACAGAGAGCTCAAGATAGAAGACATATCTCACATATACATGGGTATAGCTTTTGTCTGACAAAAAGTGGATTATAGGGCAGCTGGGTGGCTCAGTTGGTTAAGTGTCTGCCTTCTGCTCAGGTCATGATCCCAGGGTCCCGAGACTGAGTCCCACATTAGGCTCCCTCTCAGTAGGGAGTCTGCTTCTCCCTCTCCCTCTGCTACTCACCCTGCTCCTGCATGCCCTATCTCTCAAATAAATAAATAAAATATTTTTTAAAAGCATATTATAAATAGGTATGTTTCAACACATGTAGTGTTTAAAAAAACTGCACCAACTTATATTGAAAGTGATGGAAATGTGATGAAATGAAAAGCAAAAAAAAAAAAAAAGGCCTTTGGATCTACAGATTTCTTCATGTACCAGGCCAACTGAGAAAATACTCTGTTTCAAACATGGAAATGGAAGGAATATGTAAACAATCGCCACAGAACTACAGGGCAAAACTGAGAGTCCAGAGGACAGAGTTAAGAACCACAGAAAATCTTCACTAAGGAAAAAGACTGAGACCCAGTAAAGTAGTGGTAATGTGTCCAGATGGATTTCAGTGACTTCTGTGTGTTCTGGTTCCCCTCTCTTTCTCAGGAGCTTCTATAGTAATTAATTTTTATCTGTCTGATCCCTAAATATTGGGTATGTACACATGGTTAGGGATAGATAGGGTCAGATAACTTGTGTCTTTTGCTCACTGGTCTTCAGATTGGGAGGGTCTGAATCTGAGGAACCTCATTAGCACTTAATCTATGACAATATTCTGGACCTCAAATCTGAGCTAATGCCATAATGGGATGAGAATTGGTGGGGTGGTGAGGGAGGATTTGGGGAAAGAAAGAGAGTACTTTGCATTCAGAAGGAATGTAAATAATTAGTGGCCATAAAAATATTACAGTGATTTCAAACATAGCAGCAAATTCCTTGCAACCGCTTCCATTTTGAGGTAAGGTCTGTGCCCTCTCTTCTTTAATATGGGAGGGTGTCAACTAACAGAGTATAGAAAAGTAATGCTATGTGACATTTGAGAATTGGTTGTAAAAGACCATGAAGTTTCCACCTTATTTGCTGGAACATTCTCTCATGGGGTCCTGAACCAACACACTGGAAAGGCTCTGCGTAATCTTTCTACCCAAAGTTCCAGCTAAGGTGAATTTTCAGCCATCCTCGCCAAGAACGAAGTCATCTGGACTCTCCTATACCAGCCCATAGACTACCTGAATACTGCTGAGTGGATTTTGCTGGTACCTCATGGTATAGAAAACTCAACACTACTCAAATATGCGACTTGCAAAATCATGACCTACAGTGAAGTGGTAGCTATTTGTGCCACTAAGCCTTAATGGTGGATTTTCAGCAGATTTATATAATCAGAGCACCATGAAGTTCTGTCACCGATTTGTGTTAAAGAGATGTTCTTTATGGAGTTTTTAATTTTTATATATAGTCCTTCATTGTTCTGCTTCATTATCAAGAGGAGTTTTGAGAAAATAGAAAAAAAATGCTGCTGTCATTTTCCTACCATATTCTAAATCCTTCATTTTCATTAAAAATTATTAATGCCTTTGGTAGAATAAAGTTGGCATACCGTTCAAATTTGCTGATGATCCAAAGCTGGATAAAAAGAGCTAATGTACCATAGAACCTAATACAGAAAGAATCTGTTGGAATAAAATGACGCAATTAATCTAATGCAAAAAAAACTTAAAAGATGGAAAAAATTAAAGTCATTAATAGGCTAATGGTAACTTCAAATGGTAATAATTGTGAGGACATCTTTTTAAAAGGTACTAGAATGGTGTTGTAGAAGCTACATCTCAATGGGAATTAAATCTAAATTCCCTGTAAACTTTGGGTTTTTCTTTTTCTGTAAGTAATGAGAAATTATTCATTTATTGAATATATTGAATGTTTTACAATAATAGGAAATATGTGTCGGGTACCATATTAAGTGGTTTATATGGTATTTCCTATAGAAACAAACCTCGAGAAATAGACATTAGTAGCTCCAGTTAACATGACTCTAGTGTTCCTGAAAAAAAAAATAGATTTGCTTATAGCTGAGCATCTGGTGAATGCTTCTGAGCCAGTGAAAGTCCATCAGACCCCCAAAACATACTATTCCTATTACTCTATTCTGGTGACTAAGACACAGTCCCTGCTCTCTAGAAGGTCACAGCGTTTTTCTAGGGACGGATAATAAAACCAGCAATGACAGTGCAGGAGTGCTATGGTAGGCTCTGAAGTTTAAGCTGTGGGAGAATAAATGATCACACTAAATTCTGCTTCTCTTAGGACACTGAGAGGAGGTGATACTTGACCAAGTTTAGGAAGATAAAGAAACCTAGCTACAAGGCAGGTGGGGAGAGAGGCAAGAAGGTCACAGAAGTCCTAAGCAACGAACTGCAATGCACAAATCCATGAAGGCCTGGAAAAGTTCCATTTCAAAAAAATTTTTAGTAAAAAGAGCTCTTGAAACAGATTTGGGGATGGGGGGGGCAGGGGGTAAGAGATGAGGAGGCAATCGATGCAGCTAGAGAAGTAAGTCAGAGGCTGGCTTATAAAAGGCTTTGTATGCTGAAGGAAAGGGTTTGAAATTTCTCCAAAAGCTATGGAGAGCCAAGAAGGAATTTAAACAGTGGCCAGAGATGATGAGATGAGTATCCGAGTGCCAGCATTCCCAGAAAAAACTCACCTTAGAGTCAAGCCAACTTCTGAACAAATCCCTGTGGCCAGGGAGTTGGCTTGCCAAGTGACTTTTCCTGGAGACAGAGCTGCAGGCAGATCTGGCAGAACTGACTGCTCACTAGAAGTAGGCTCTTGGGATGGATGGGTCCAGAAGGACTGGTTGTTGGGAAGGCAACCAACCCCAACATTCAAACACATTTTCAGATGACTGGATTCTGGCTTTTCACTTTACTCTTAGATGCCTTCAGGTAACAAGAAAATTAACAATCCTTCTTTGCTAAAATTACCAGAACATTCTTTCATCCTATCATATAAATGGACTATTACAGTTTCTCAGAAAGACATACTTCTACTAAGAAAGACTATCAAAAGGGGAATGATATACTCATCATTCTAACTTAGAAGAAAATATAGAAGCCAGTAGTTACATGCACACATATACTGATTTATGTGCACCTATAGTTTGATATATGTGGAATACTCATAAAATAAAAAATATTAATAAACATATCTAAGGTGTTTCAAGAAAATTAAAAACATGGAAGCTAAGGATACAAAGCAAAGTGTACTAAATGATTAATGATTAATGTGTATCTTTATTAACCCACAATTATATTAAGGAACAAGCCAATTGAATGAGACATGTCATTTATTACCTTGTTTGGAATAAGTCTAATTGACAACTGAGTGGAAACATTAAGGAATTGCCAGAGAAAATAAACAAAAAGAACCCAATACTCCTCATAGGGTTTATTGTTGGCTTCAGGACACAGCAATTACATAGGTGCACTACAAATTTTCCTTAGCTGGGGAATTCAAGTAAATGCGATGACTTCTTTTTAGATAACAAAAGAGAGGGACCCTGAGGAACAGTGTTCATCAAGGATAACCAAACATAAAAGCTGGAGAAGACTCAGATGAAGACTTTAACAAAACAGGCTGCAAAAGGATCTTTTGCACAAGAAGTGTATGAGACTGGGAGAGTCTGGAAAGAAACTATTGCCCTTGCAGAAGCTCTCCTCAAAAGGTGGAAGGATTGTTGGGAGTATATCTAGGCACACAAATACTGTCAGCTCCTCTGACAATCAATATATGACTCTTACATCTCTTCCAAAGAAACTAAATTTATCTTCCAAATTAAAACTGGCCAAATTCAATTGTTTCTTAATGTTTAAAAAAAAGAATTAGTCCAAAACAAACAAGCAAAAAAAAAAAAAAAAAAAAAAAGGGAGAGAGTCAAACAAATAAGAAACAGACTCAACTCTAGAGAAGAAATTGATGATTACCAGAGGGAGTTGGCTAGGGGTCGGGTGAAACAGGTGATGGGGATTATGCAGTGCACTTGTGATGAACACCAGGATTGTGTGGAATTGCTGAATCACTAAATTATACGCCTGAAACTAATATTACACTGTATGTTAACTAAGTAAAATTTAAACACTTCAAAAAAAAAGAAATAATTAGTTGAAGTTATGGATAAAATATAAGGAAAAGTAGTAACTGATTTCCAATGATATACGCACAGAATCACACCTCAATTGCATTCATAAGGAAGCTATCAAAGTGTCTACATTAAAATAAGCTTTAGAGGGGCACCTGAGTGGCTCAGTGGGTTAAGCCTCTGCCTTCAGCTCAGGTCATGATCTCAGGGTCCTGGGATCGAGCCCCGCAGGAGGTTCTCTGCTCAGTAAGGTGCCTGCTTCCCCCCTCTCTCTCTGCCTGCCTCTCTGCCTACTTGTGATCTCTTTCTCTCTCTGTCAAATAAATAAATAAAATATTTAAAAAATAAAATAAGCTTTAGAGAAAACAACATGGAACCTGGGACAGAACAAAAAGAAGAATGGATTTCAACTCCAAATGCTCTGAAGTAAAAGTCTCAAATCTGCCTTTCAGTAGCTCTGTGGTTTTTTTTGTAGCTACTTAATTTCTCTAACTTGGGTTCCTCTCCTGTACAATGAAGAGAGTGGCCCTTACATTATAAATTTATTGTGAGTATTAATGAGCCAACATTTTATAGGACCTCTTATTCTATTAATATGAATTTTGTGGAGAGTCTTACTAGTTACATAAATATGTATTGATTTTTTATTTCCTCCCACAAGTTGCAAGCCTCAGTTTTATTTTATAAATGAAAAGAAAAATGAAAATTGCTTGCAATGTTTCTGTGAGGATAAGTAGACGCCACGTGCCCAAGAACTCTGCAAAGTACCGTACAAGTGCTATGTGAAACTCTACTCCCCTTCATCTCAGTGGAGAGAAGATTAACTTTTTGTATTGATCAAAAATTGTGACTTTGACAAGTTTCATAATTTCAGTATAGGTTCAAAGCTATTCATGTTCACTCAAATTCTATACAGTGACATTGTTATTCAGCCAGACTCAGGATGAGTAAGATCAATGTTTTGACAAATAGAATTCTCATTTGAAAGACTGCAAAAAAGGGCTGCGGTATAGCTTGTCTCCCCTTCTCCCACATAGCATTTAAATAACAGCAATGCAGGAAATGAGCTGATGGGTGATTAGTTGCCATTACTTAGAAGTAGATAAGCACTTCTACCCATGGTGGTGCCTTAGGAAGCAAATAAACTTTTTCATTAAATGTTGTTATGTTGTTGGAAAGGACAACTTACCATCAGTTAGTTCAGCTATATTTTCATTCTCCAGATTTTAAAAGGGAAATGTTATATCAGTCTGCAATAAGTAGAACTATTGTGATTAATTCATGGGAATGTCAGGAAAATTGTACTAAGTTCCACTCAAAATTAGCAGTCTTTAAGAATACTCTTAAGACTTATTTTCATGAAGTCTCTTGCTTGCTAACATTTTCTTTTGAATTTTTAATACCAAAATCAATGTTTCAAGTGCAATATGATACAGAACATGTACCCATCATGTTTTAAAGGAGATTAAAAAAATTTTTTTTTGATTCATAGAAATATAGATCTTATTTGCTGGTAATCTTTGGACCCACTTCCCTACAAAAGGAAAACTGTGTTACTTTCAGGAAAGAATATTAATTAGGATCCTTAATATTCACAATCAATTACCAATCCTGTCATTTGCAAATCTGACAACTAAAACATATGGTGATTTCCCACTTTAATCAGAATTAGGGTATTAACAATTCAAGTGCTTATTTAAAAAACCAAATTGTTGTCTTCAATCTAGGACTTAACTTTTCTTGAGACATATGACATAAAGAAATACAGTAAATGACATAATAACTATTCAGCCCTCTATACTAAGTTATATTGCTATAGTTAAATATGAGAAATCGGTTTCTTCTGTGAATCTAATATTGCTCTTTGTGTCCAACACTTTAGGGGCCCTCAGTCCCTGTTTATCATGTCAAAATCACCCACGGTGTCTATCCAAAACTTCTCACTCCACCAACATAAGGAGAACAACACTAACTTCTCTGGAGCACAGGTATCCAAGACAAATCTTTCTACAATGCAAAGCAAGAAGACAAGGGCATGGGGCGCCTGGGCGCCTCAGGGGGTTAAAGCCTCTGCCTTAGGCTCCCGTCATGATCTCAGGGTCCTGGGATCGAGCCCAGAGTTGGGATCTCTGCCCGGCAGAGAGCCTGCTTCCTCCTCTCTCTCCCTTCCTGCCTCTCTGCCTACTTGTGATCTCTGTCAGTCGAATAAATAAAGAAAATCTTTAAAAAAAAAAAAAAAAAGATGACGACAGGGGTGTTAGCCCATCCATAGCACAATAGGGAGAAGAGAAAGTTAAACTCAAAAAAATAAACACAAGCTTTGAGACCCTGTGAAGATCAAAGAAATCAGAATGGAGCTGAGTTAGCTTGCAAACAGGACCAGACTGGGGATAACATGAGAAGGGTACAGGTGGGCACAGAAGCAAAGCCACTGTGTTCCCAGCTCCCCTGGAACCTGATAGGGGTTCACTAAATATTTGATGAGCAAATGGAGGAACGAATGCATGAACAAATGAGTGGAAGTTCAACTGGGTAAAAGTGTGATGGTTATTGCCAGCTAGTATATATTCACCTGGTCATGTCTTATAAACACGAATTTATAAAAAGTAAAAGCAACAACACTATTAAGTAATCACTGCCTTTGGAATTATTCCTCATGAATAATAATTCCTTTGTGTCAAAACACGGTATTTTTCAACCTCTGCCCATTTGGCTTTTCCTATTTTTAGATTCTCTTATAGGCTTTGTCAGCCAGGGTCTGGCCAAAGCTGTTAAGTTCTTGATCCAGCATGTTTGACCTTAGTCTGTGACTTTGATAATCAATGTCTTATCACATTTGTGTGGCACCACAGTATGGCGACTTCCTTTCTGAGATATCCTGACTCCTCTCTCCGCCTGACTTTGATCTGAGCGTCTCTTCCTTTTAGTGCTCCATTCTATTCAATGTTGATTCAACTTCCGGAAGTTTCTCCCCATTTTGGACCCTGGTTCATAACAAAGCACTGCCAGGTCAGTTTCAAAAGACATCTTTAGCCCCTTTGGTTCTTCTTACCACTGAACCGTTGCATTCCCCTCTATTGAGAAAGCCAAAGCCTCCTCCCATTGCAGCTGCTGTCCAGACATCTACCTGCTGTACTTCCAAAGAAGACCTGTTGGCTAGCTTGTGATTCTTCTCTGTTCCCAGGTCCATTGTATGCTGCTTGCTGCTTTATTTTCTTCCCACACACAAGGCAACACCATGCAGGTCTTAAAGCTGAGGATAATCTGTCCCTACTCACTTGTATCTTTGGGGCTCATAGCAAGATGTTATACAGAATATAATGCTTCCCAAGATGGCTGCAGCATTAGCTACCTGCTTACGTTACAGTACAGTCTTGATACCATTCCCACTGAGAGGTAAGGTCTGTGTCCTCTCTCCTTGAAACTGGACTGGCTTTTTAAAATGAATTTTCACACAGAAAATGAAAGAAATATCACTAGTGATTTCTGAAGCCAGGTCATAAAGGGCATAGTCTTCATCTTGCTTGATGGAATACTCTTAAGAGTCTTCAGTTATAATGTATGTAGTCTGAATTCCCAGAGGATATGCTCTGAGGAAGCCCAGTCTAGCTGATTTGAAGAGACCACAGGACCACCCTGAAACCACATGAGGAGAGCAAATTGTTTGGCCAGTCCTCAGCAGCTCCAGAACCCCACTGTTCCGGCCACCATGTGACTGCTAGCTCCTGGGAGACCAAGAGCTGGAACTATCCAGCTGAGCTGTTTCTGAACTTACGGTCTACTAACATCGGAAACATAAAAAGTATTTTCGTTATCTAAGCCCCAAAGCTTCGGGGCAGTTTGTTATGCAGCAGTAGATAACCAAAATATTCCGTCACCTAGTTTTGGTGTAAATATTGGTCACGGGTATCTGGACTTGCTGTTGAATTGCTCTAGCTGGTTTTATATGGGGATTTGGAAAGATGTTAACACTATGTTACCATTATTACTATCTTTCCAGAATCCTCCGCAGATTTTTAAGAAGTTGCTAAGGTGATATTCATGTCCAGCCAGAGTACATAATTGACTTCATAAACTGGTTCCAATTTTTAACTCTCAATTCTTGGAGTCAGCTTTATATCTGGGCTTTCCTCTTTGTTGAGATGGCCCACCCTCACGCAGATGCTCCATGAAGGGAGTAGAATTGAACAGATCAGCAGTAGAGTAGATTCTATACACTTCCTTGCAGTGCTTCTAGCAAATTTACCTGCTGAGAATTTGATTGGTACTTGGCATCATTTCTGTGGGCAATGACTGGCCTCTTCCAGGCAATTTCCTTTCTGTTATGAGGTAGCCGACAGATATTCCAAGTGAATTAATGAAGGGAAAATCAAGAAATGGTAACATAAGCATTCTCTCCTATGTACATATTTAATTAATTAATGTTTAATTAATGTTTAATTAAAATAACTCTACCATTTAGAAGTCAAATAGCTAACATACTAAACAAGCTCCTTTGTGTAGAATGTTTCTAGGTCAAAAAAAAAATTGACAATGATTAGAAAAAACTGACATTTTGTAATTCAACTGGGTGTGATCGATCATTGGAGTTCTTTTTTAAAGATTCATGCATTCATTTGAGAGAGGGAGAGAAGGGAACACAAAGTGGGAGGGGCAAAGGAGGAGAGAGAGAATCTCAAGCAACTTCCACCCTGAGCATGGAGATCAACACAGAGCTGATCTGACAACCCTGAGTCAAAACCAAGAATCAGTTACTCAACTGATTGCACCATCCCGGTGCCCCATGGGTATTTTTCCTCTAAATATTCACTTCCCTCCCTTTCTCACCAGAGACAGACTATACTTTATCATGTTACTTCTGTTCAGTTCGACCCTGTGACTACTTTGGTCAGTAGAATGGTATTAAATACGACATGAGCAGAGGGCTTGCAGAACTTTGGTTGCATTTTCCATTCTGGTGAACCATCATAAGCAGAGTTTGCAGCAAGTAATTATTACCCCTTCAACCTGGGCCTCAGAACAAACACCTGTGTAGCAGGGCTAACTCAACCTGATGCCTGGATCCAAGCTTGGCCAACCCACATCCTGAAGCAAAGCCACCCAACCTAGATAAGCTAAACTGCAATTCCTTTACAGAGCAGTCAGCGTAAAAATAAATATTTGGGGAGCTACTGAGTGTTTACATAATTTTTTATTTGATGTTGTTGTGACAGCATTTGACCAAAATATCAGGTATCATCAAATCATAGTTAGTTGGATATAAACCAAAGGTCAGCAAATTATGGCCCACAGGCCAAATCCATCCTGCAGCCAGTTTTTATAAATAAAAGAGTTATTTATGTATTGTCTATGGCTGTCTTCATGCCTCAGTGACAGAGCACAGTAACTGTGACACATACAGGACAATCCACAAAACTTAAAATATTTACTGTCTGGCTCTTTACAGAAAACATTGCTCAACCAACTATAAAAGGATCATTCACACATGGAGCAATTAAAACTAAGCTCATCTATTCAGAAAGCACAGGTGTTGGAAGGAAATAGCAGCAGGAGTGCAGGGACAGAGCTATGCTTTGTCATGCTATATACTATGGCAAAGCATAGCTCTGATAGATTTATCTTCAACCACAGTCCTTCACTCCTCTCTGTATCTACCTTCTTTGCTTTCTGACTTTGCAGTTCTTCCCACTAAATGTAGAGAGAATATTTCTTTGCCCCTTGACTTTGGCCACGTGACTTGCTTTTGCCAGTAAAATGAAGACCAAGTGACTGGTACTAGAAGCACCAGTTCTGAGTCTAGACCATAAGAACTCTGTGTCTTTCTGCTTGATCTCCTGCTTGGCCATTATCCTGGCCAATATCAATAGCTTGCTGGCCTCAGGCAGAAGATAAAAGACACATGTAGCAAAACTGCCCCAGCTAAGGTACCCAAGCTAAGCCTGACCACTACCACCCCATTTCACCAATACACACATACATGAGGCAAACAAATATATAGGACTGCATGCTCCTGAGCTTTAATGAAGCTTTGTTATACAGCATCACTGTGACCACAACTAACTGACTATATAGCAGGCAGAATTTTAAGATGGCTTCCAAGATTTCTCAAACCCAGCTAGACATGATCTGAGTAATTCCATACTGTGAATATTATGAGTATGATTTCCACAACTAGGTTATATTATATGATAGAGTTAACTTTTAAGAAGCAAGAATATATGAGTAAGACTAACAAATCATATGAGCCCTTTAAATCTGATCTAGACATCAGAGAGTGGCAGAAATCAAAGATGTGCGGCACAGGAAGGATTCAATATGCTTTTGCTGGCTGGAAGATGGAGGGAGCCAGGTGGCAAGGCATGATGGTAGTTTCCAGATGCTGAGAGTCGTCTCCTGGCCGACAGCCAGCGGAAACGGGACCTTAGTCTTAGAAGCACAGGGCACTGGATTCTGCCAACAACCTGGATGAGCTTAGTAGCAAATTTTTTGCCTGACCCTTAGGACCAAGAGGTCAAGATGACCCCTTGCTTTCAGCTTTGTGATATTCTGAGCCGAGAATCCAGCCACATCCTGCCAGACTCCTAACTAAAAGGATAATTGTTCAAAATTACTAAGTTTGTGGCCATTTGTTATGCAGCAATAGAGCATCAATACTCTGACATGATCTCTTTGTTCCCATTTTCATCATGTGTACGGTGGGGATTAAAACTCCCTCTGCCTTACAGGGTTGCCATGAGAATTAAGGAAATAATTTAAGTAATTTGATCACAGTGCCAAGCCCATAGTAAGTATGCAACTGCTTTTAGTATTCTTAATTCCACCATTAGTAGCTCATAATCCAATACAACCATCAGTGCTGAAGCAGACAAACAGACAAGGAGGCAGTGATAAACTCTAGAAAACATAAAATTCCAATAAACATTTGATGAACAAATTAATTAGTGCATATGGGAAGTAGGAAGTTGTTTGAGATTACAAGAGGCAATAAGTTCTATCTCTAGGAAGGAAAACAGATAAAACACCTAAAATTTAGCCTTTGATTATGTGAACTGAGAATATTATTTGATGATGTAGCTAGACTCCATACTATGTGCAAATATAATTGCAAATTTCAACATAACTATATCTATCATATAATACATCTCAATTAATTATTATTCAATAGTTAAGAGTCCTACAATGGAAAAGATTTATTTCCAAGATTATATTTGTAAGACAGTGTTGTAAGCTAAATTTCTCCACATATCATATGTTGAAGTCCTAATCCCCAGGACCTCAGAATGTAATTGTATTTGGAGACTGATTTTGAAGAAATCATCAGTTAAAATGAGGTCATTTGCATGGGTCCCAATCCAATCTAACTGGTGTCCTCAAAAGAAGAGATTAGGATACATGTGCACAAAAAAGGAAGACCGTTGGAAGGACATAAGGAGAAGACGGCCATCTACAAGCCAAAGAGAAGGGCCTCAAAAGAAGTCAATCCCACTAAGGGGCTGACCTCAGACTATTCATCTCCAGAACTGTGAGAAAATACACTTAAATTGTTTAAGCTGCCTGTTTAAGCCACCTGGTCCATGATGCTCTGTTACAGCATCTGTAGCAAACTATTCAGACTGGGAATACAGATTCAGCTTAAGAGCATGTTCATCTTATTTGGGGGATTTTTTTTGGGGGGGGGGCCTGGAAAAATAAAGAACAATTTTCTATTCTATTAGTAGTGCCTCACTGGTCTTTGCCAAGAAGCCTCCTCTAGAATGTTAAAGTCTCTCATATTTCAACTTGAACATGCCTGAATGGTAAAACTCTCCCTACGGAAATGGTCGATCTCTTGTGTTTAGAGCCATACAACAACCCTCTGCTGAATATGATCTAACAGATGAGTTCTCAGACCCCATAAAATGTACTGAACAATGCCTTACTCATTTAAATATTTGTGTGCATATATTACAGAGGATATTAAAAATGGAGCATATTACTTATGCATTAAACTAATGGTTTTCATCATTTTTCACATAATAGCCATAAAAAAATATGTTCTCTGATCATGTGTTGTATGATTAGCATGTAACATTTGTGATCAGTTTATTTTGCATCTCTATACTGAACTACATTTGCCATCTGCTGGCTCACTAAAAAATTATCAAACCTTTCAGCCAGCTTGCACTGTGTGTTAGACTTGCCATCACTTTAAAACACTGATAATACAAATATTTTATTGTGAATTCCATTGAATAAATCATTATGTGGGGGCCCACACATTTGCTAGGTTTGAGATGTTCCACCAAATTTATTGATATATACAACTGGTATCCAACGCAATCGCTGTCTGAGTCAGTGTACTTATCGATATACCCGAGGCTGGGTTAGACTTGAAGCAAACTCCTCCATTTAAGCCTCTCCACAGCAGTGAAGTGTACAGGGAACGTAAGGAGGCTGGAACCCAGGAAGTGGTGGGACTGAGTGAAAAGTGAAAACAAGTGAGTGAAAAGCTAAAACAAGAATAAAGACATGTTCAACAGCAACATATGCGTATCTTTGCTCTTCTGTGCCTCGAGTTCCACGTCTCTAAAATTAGAGATAAAAAGTTGTTCGATGAGGTCTCGTCCTGTCAAATGTTGGAGGACTTCGGCATTCAGGGAATAGGACAGTGTCAAAATAATAACTGCATATACTGTTCAGGTTGTGACCTAATACCTGGATCTTCTATCATAACATACTTCGGGATCGGGCAGGCCTGTGTTCAAATTCAAACTCTGTTACTCATTACCAACAACATTCAGTCCCTCACATATAAAACAGAGATGATAATAGTGCATGATTAATAGTAATTTTTTTTTGAGAATTAAATTAAATAATCCACTTAAGCTCTTACAAATATAATATGTGCAACAATAGTAAATACTATTCTGTGTTAATTTTGTTATACCTCCTCTTAATATTTATGTGAGGGATGGCACTCAGAATTAGGTCCTGTTTAGGTACCATTTTTATAAGGGATTTTGTTTACCCTTGATTTCAGTTTTCTGGTTCAAAAGATAATGATTTCACCCAGTTCAGATCTCCTCATAAACAATAAACAGGGCAATTACTGTAGGGCTTATAAAAACAGGATGGTATTAGCAGAAAACAAACTCATTCTATGGACTTCAATATGTACAATGAACTTTCTACCTAATGCAGTTAACTTAAGCATAGGGAAATGTAGAAAGACACCTGCACATGTCACAGGAACTATAGCTAATAAGCACCTGATAGTGCAGAGTGGTTCCACTGTTCATTAACCGTTCCTGTCAATCACTTTATTGGAAAGTCCTTGTTCGCGAGAGGAGAGGATAAACTCTCTGTCCTTATGTTGGCTCCAGCACCACCCTCCTGTTTGTGACTGCATCCAACACTAAAACACCCATGTGGATCACCCTACTTAATGCAGAGTCAGTCACTTCACAGATGAGAAATTGCACTCTAACTGCAGAGAACCAAGGTACGCTGGGCTTACATCGCCCATGCTTCATCTGATTCACCTCTAGGACTACAGACAGTTCCCTACTTTTTCTCTCACACATCAGGAAGTGCTGGAATCAGGGCAGATGGTTTCACTCTCCACCAATGTGTCTTTATGATGTGGATTTGCTGTCAACAAAACCTACTAAAAAACACCTAGGAAAAATATCTATTATGATTTTCTTGTTGTCTTTAGGCAGGAAAAAAAGATAACTTTGAACCCAGGAAATATTAGCACATTACTTTTAGGGTGTTCCATCTCTTTCAGAGTCTCTCCCTCTCTTCCTGGCTTCAGGAACATGGTGTAAAGACTGCCCATTGGCTGTCAGGACAGAGATTTTACTCTACATTTCTGCGGCCAGTTACACATAAATTATTCCATGCGTCTGTATATAGATCTCATGCCCATGCTTGGTAGAAGATTTTTGCTCTAAATTTGAATGAGGTGGCATTTTTCCATTAATACCTTCAAAGAATTGAGCTAGTGATAGGTGAGCTGTCTTGTCGTGACATGATTAAACTAAAACACTGATAATCCATAGATGTTCTTTCAGTCTGACCCAACCTGAACACAGCTACCTGAAATTGTCTGAAAGCTTGCTCAAATTACAGTAAATTACAGTTCTTGTTTCCTTTCAATATAGTCACCTAGGCCTCTGCAAGGTACCCACTCTAATACACTGAATTGTATTAGAACACCTGTCAGTGGCTCCAATTAGGGTACATAAATGAGAAGGTGGGAACTTTAGACTAAGACATCTAGAGGCCAGTTCCTTTATTCTCTGCTCAAAACAGTTGGTGCAAGTTCACGTGCTATCACATGATTTCACCCTTTGTATTAGTTTCCCATTGTCCATGTAACCAATTACCACAAACTTGTGGTTCAGAATAACACAGAGTTATTTCCTTTTAAAAGATTTTATTTATTTATCTGACAGACATAGATCACAAGTAGGCAGAGAAGCAGGTGGGGGGCAGGAAGAAGGCTCCCTGCTGAGCAGAGCACCCCCCGCCGATGCGGGGCTCGATCCCAGAACCCTGAGATCATGACCTGAGCCAAAAGCAGAGGTTTAACCCACTGAGCCACCCAGGCACTCCAACAGAGATTTATTTTCTTATGCTTCGGGAGGTCACAGTCTGAAATGGGTCTTATTGGGCCAAAATCAAGGGGCTGGCAGAGGGCATCCTTTCTGGAAGTTTTAGAGGGAATCTTTCCTTGCCTTTTCATTTCCTAAGGGCTACCTACATTCCTTGGCTCAACCTCTTCCTCAATTTTCAAAGCCAGTAAGATTGAGCCTCTGGGTCAATCTTCTCTGTCTCTCTCTTCCCCATTTGAGGAATTTTGTGATTACATCAAGGTCCATCCAAATAATCCAGGACAATCTCCTTATTTTAAGGTCAATTGATTAGCAAACTTATTTCCATGTGCAACCCTAATTTCACATTGCCTTGTAGCCTAACGTATTCATAGACTCTGGGGATAGGGACATGAACATGTTTGGCCATTATCCTGCTTTCCATATCCCTTGATGTGCATAATTATTGTAAAAGTTTGAATAGTTCTGACATCCCAGTTCTAGGGAGAAACAGGTGCAAAGAGTTTTATCTACAATGAACAAACTGTTTCAAAAGATACAGCTCAGGGAGGTCTGGCTCCTTTTGTAATTGTCTTTGGATAAAAATGATCTGTAGAAATGAGGTTAACTCATAATTTCATTTCCTTAATGATAGTAGATTCAACAAGCTGACTGCTCCCTATAGCAATTTCAAGTGTGAAGTTATCATAAGCAAGTTACCACAATTTTTTCAAAATGTTTTCTCAAATGAAGTTTGCAAAATTTTAATCATTGCAAAGTTCTATTAATTGAGATAATGTGAAATTTATTTTTCTTAAGAAAGTAACAGTAAGTTTTGGTGTGAGTTGCTTGAGTGCAATAGCTTATCAAAGCTTATTTCTATCCTTTTTCAAGAAAATATTTTAAAACACTTTATCAAATGTTTTCAGGAAGACAAAGTAGAGTTTGAGCGAGGGTCTCCCAACCTACAAAAACATTTAAAATAACACGCATTATGTATAAAACCTTTTGGTATACTGAGGTTTCTATAAAGAAGTGTAAGGTACACTTTAAATTTTTAAAATCTATACTTACTGGGAAACTTCAATCGTAAAAATAAAAGAAATTGCAAATTATATTAAAATACTAAGGATCAGAAGTCTAAATCAAACCAGAAGCACATGAAATTCAAATGTGACATTACTAATCACTCTTTGTGCATATGCATAAGGAGCTGTCCCAGAAGCTTCATGGTTTGAAGAGAAATTGAGAAGATTGGAAATTAAACAAACACTTGCTTATTCACCAACTTCCACCCTCAAGGAGTACAGCTGGCTAATGAATTTGTGCTCAGTAGTTTGACACTTATCAAGATTCCAAAAGTAAAATTAGTAGTCTTGCTCTCATTATGATCATGTTCTACAGTTTGACACAAACACTGCTATCTACTGGAATATTTTCCATGTTAAAGTAAAACCTACAGAAAGATAAGTGTATGTCTAGAAAAAAAAATGTGCTGTTTTACAACCCATAATATATGAAGTGATAGGATCCATCTCACTTCCTCCTCAACACCTACTTCATTCATGCCTGACATGTGCCCAAAAGAAATATGTCTGAGCTAAGTATTACCCTCCTGCGAGTATCATTTTTTTAAAGGAAATACTCTTGAGATTGTATGATGCTATCATAAAATAAATAATAACAGTGATAATGATAGCAACAACAATTAACATTTACGAAGGGGTTATCATATAACTGGCATCATGATAACATAGAAACCATGTCAGTATTATTTTCCTATAGGGGATTTCATTAAGGCTCTTGGTTGCAAAAAACAAAAATCAATCTGACTAGTCCAACTAGGGAAGCAATGTTCCCCATTGTGAAGAACACAACAGAAAACACTAGGTATAACTTTCTCAAAAAGCATATTTTTTTAAGTATTAATGAGATAGTTGGAAACAATCATTCAGAACAAATTCAAAGGTAATTGAGTATAAGGAGTCAATGCTGATGACAGGATTTATGGTGATCCACAATAACATAAAGATTGCTTCTGAAAGAAAGCAAAGGAGAAAAGGAAGGAAGAAAGGAGGGAGGGAGGAAAGAAAAAAATATAAGGATTAGAAAAGAAGCCTAACACGTATTGGCCACGGATCTAATATGTCTTCATAGAAAACCTAAATTATTTTACGGATTAATTGCTCTATATAAAAATTATTAGAAAAAGTAAGATTTTAATGAAGATCTATAAAATGACATTCTACCATTGCAACAAATAGTGCTAGGGAAACTGGGTATCCACGTGCAAAAGAATAAAGTTGGATCTTTACCTCAGATCATATACAAAAATTACCTTGAAATGGATTAAAAGACCTAGACTTAAGAGCTAAAACTATAAAATTCTTAGAAGAAAACATTGGGGGAAAAGTTTTCATAATTTTAGATTTGTAAAAATTTAAAGGGTGTGATACCAAATACAAAGGCAAAAAAAGAAAAAATAGATAAATTGGACTACATCACAATTTAAAACTTCTGTATATCAAAGGGCATGAATAACAGAATGAAAAAGGAACCCACGAAAAAACCCAGAGAAAATATTTACAAACTATATGTCTGACAATGGGCTAATATCCAGAATATATAAATAACTCCTACAATTCAACAGTGAAAAGCAACCTGATTAAAAAAGCAAAGACAGCTTTGCGCAGTGGCAGTATCGTAGCCAATGAGGTTTATCCGAGGTGCAATTATTGCTAATTGAAAAAAGCAAAGACATTCCAGCAAAGACATACGAATGCTCAGTAAACATTTCAGAAAGAATGTATAATGTCATTAGTAATTAGAGAAACGCAAATCAAAACCATGATGAGCTAAGACTTCACAGCTATCAGGATGGCTATATATATATATATATATTTTTTTTTTTAATGGTGAGGATACAGAGAAATTGGAACTACTATGCATTGTTGCTAGAATATAAAATAGTGCAGTTGCTGTGGAAAACAATTTGGTGGTTCATCAACAAGTTAAACATAAACTACTATATGACCCGGAATTGTCCACTCCTAGGTATATATCCAAAAGAATGGAAAGCAGAGACTCGAATGGATATTTTTATACCAGTGTCCATAGCAGCATTGCTCATAGCAGTCAAAAGTTGAAACAACCAGTGCCCACCAACAGATGAGTAGATAAACAAAATGTAGATAAATTCTATATTATGTAGATAATATATGAATTCTATTCAGCCACAAGGAAATAAAATTTTGATATAAGCTACAAAATAGGTGGACTTCTGAAACATTATGCTAAGTGAAATTAGACACAAGAAAGGACAAATATTCTATTAGTCCACTTACATACTTATACAAGGTACCTAGAATAGACAAACTCAGAGAGACATAAACTAGGATAAAATTACCAGGGAATTTGGGGTAGAGAAATGGGGGCTATTGTTTAATGGGTAAAAAGTTTATGTCAGGGATGACAAAAAAGTTTTGAGTATAGATGGGGTGATAATTATACAACATTGTGAATATACTTAATGTCACTGGATTATACAGTTACAAATGGTTAAAATGACAAAGACTATGTTATGTATATTTTTACCAAAATAAAAAATGACATTCTATAGTTTAGTGATGATCTATTAGAAAATTACATTAAAACACCATTTTTACTAGCAACCAAAAAATAAGATATTTGGAATTAAACTAATAAACTGCATTTATGAACATTTTGCAGGAAATTAAAAGATGTCACTGAAAGACATTAACAACAACAACAAAAACAAAAAAAAATACGTATTAACAAAAACAAAATATATAACATATCCATAGGTGGGGAAATCCAATTATTATACACATATTAATTTCCCCAAATTATGTATAGATTCAATGCAATCCTAATCATAAACACACAAGGGTTCTTTATGGAACTTGTAAGCTAATTCTAAATCTATTTGGAAGAGCAAAGTTCCAGTAACAATCAACACATTCCTGAAATAGAATAATCACAAATAACCTCCACTGATATTAAGAATTCTTAAAATGATATGTTGTCATTAAAGTAATATAATACTGACACAGGAAAAGACAAACAGATCAGTGAAACAGAATTAAAAGCTCAAAACTGGGACACCTGCTTATCTATAAAGAATAAAAATTAGAAGATTGTCATGGCCGGCGTGACAAATTGACCAGGAAAACGTGAGGGTAAGAGGATGGTGAAAAGAAATTAAGAGACAAAGAGATGGGGGCAGGAGGGACACTGAGGAGGATGTACAACAGTACTGATTTTATTCCACATCTTACAAGCATTTATAAGGCAGACCACAATAGAAGGAGTATACATCTGTACCTAGTCAGATGACCGCAGGTTTCTATAACAAGTTTACATTAACTACAAGCAAACCTCATGATGCCAGGTAGTCTAGGCTAAAGCCATTAGCAAGACAATCAACCAGGGAGTGGGTTATGGGAGGTACAGGAACAACAAGGACCAACTAAGAACTCATGACCCTGACCACATTGTTCCCTTCTGTAGGGAGTACGTGTGGGAAGTCACGTAGGCGAGCACACGACACCTAGCACAGACCCTTTCTCAGTGCTACTCAACTTTCCTGTCCTTGACTCCTTATCAAGGTGTCCGGACTTTGAAGGAGACACAAGTCAGGGCCTGGTTTGGTCCTCGGCTCCAACCGTGCCGTGGCCTCCAACAGAAGATACTACTAGCTTATACTACACACACACACACACACACACACACACACACACACACACACAGCTTATACTACACACACACACACACAGTAGCTGAACAAGAACTTAAATGTGTAAGAAAAATCTTTAAAGAAGGAAAATATGGATAAATAACTTCATGATTCTGAGTAAGGAAAGATGTTTTTTAAAAAATATTTTTAACAGTCAACCTATAAAGGAAAAGATTAATACTTATGACTGCATTAAAATTAAGATTTCTGTTCATCCTAAGACACCATGAATGGAGCAAAAAATAACCTATAAATGAGAAAATTTTCAGACAAAGGCAAAAGACTGAATTCCAGAACTGTCCAACTCTATCAAAGACAAAACTCCCAATAGAAAAATGGGTGAAGACATGAACAGGCAATTCACAGGGAAAAATAAAGGAAAAAAACAAACAAACCCTCAAAAGACTAAAAGTCACATAATGAGAGGCACACTTCCAGTAATAATCACAGAAGTGAAATTTGAACTCATAATAATATGGCATTGCACAACTATAATGCTGGCAAAAATCTTAAAATCTGAAAATATTAAATATTGGCAAGACAGGGAGAAATAGGTCTCATAAAACAAATTGTCATCACTTAATGAATATGAACATGCACATCTTACAGGAACCAGAACATTTTATTCTTACATGTATTTTATACAGGAAATAACTACTGTAAATTTCAGATAGTGCTTATATCTGGAGGGGGAAGACAGTACAAGTGGCAAGGAATATATGATGATTTAAATATATTCTTAATATCCTACTTCCTTTTTAAAAAGATTTTACTTAGTTATTTGACAGAGAGAAAGAAGCAGGGTGAGAATCAGAGGGAGAAGGAGAAGCAGGCTCCCTACTGAGCAGGGTGCCCAATGCGGGTTTCCATCCCAAAACCATGGGATCATAACCTGAGCCACAGGCCGATGCTTAACCAACTGAGCCACCCAGGAGTCCCTTAATAACCTACTTCTTAACCTGGAAAGCGATGACATGGGAATGTGTGAATGTTCATTCTTCATTAAATCATATGTCTACAGATACGCTTCAGTGCATATAATATGAAACAAATGCTTTAAGCTATTTTAAGGTTAAATGAAAACATAATGGCACCTCATTCAATCAGTAGGAGATCTGAAGAACTGGTTTTGAAAAACCAGTAGAAACTGGCAATCTGTTGTGCTAAGAACACACTGAGTGGACACCAGTCTTTGCCCTGGCCCTTGCTGCCAGGATGAGGCTCCGCAGACCACGGCCTTTTGTATCTTTCTCTTTATATTAAAATAGAAACAAAAGAGCAAACAGTAAAGTTCATTTGACATGCTTATAAACTGGCCACCAGCAGACCAGAAAATAAATATTTTTAGCTTCCAGAGTGGGAAATGGGCCCCGCCGAAATATGGCAAATACCTCCCTATGAGGCAAACCCAGTTCATGGGTAGGAGTGAGAGCTGGTATTTAATTAACTTGTTGAGGGCAGCCAGCTAGTGAATGGCAGAACTCACATTTTTTACCCACGCAGGCACCACATTTCCTTCCTTACGCCTCTGCATTTTATGAGGGCAGGGTCACTCATTAAACATAAGGCAGGAAAAAAGGCCTAAAAACAAAGAAGGTTTGGGTTTGGGGTTTCCTTTGTCGTCGGAGGGGGAATCATATTCTTATGAAAGCAGAGACCTGCCCTTTTAGGGGCAGTCTCTTCTGTACTCAACCATCTCAACCCCCTCCCTCACCACACTGCTGGGGCACGAACTGGCCATGGACACAAAAGGCAGGGAGAGATGGAGGGAAGAGGCAGGCCACTCCAGAGTGCTAGGTGTTTAACAGGCAAGGGAACATACTTACAAGGCTTATCTCGGGCAGCCACAAGGGGAGTAGAACTCATCACCTGCAGGCCAGAATCTTAACTTTATTATGAGGTCTTAACTGAGTTCAGTCACCTGTGCCATCCAGACGGTCTCAATAACACATCGTTCTTTCAAGCCTGTGTCCTTGAGAACAGCTCCCACTGTGGGAATGGTGGGCAGAGTATACAATCCGAGGACAGGGGAGGCAGCAAAAAGCCTCTGATTGCCCAGGTCCAGCTCCTGGGTCAACTGAAGGTCAGGTCTTCTCAATGACCTCCTCTAATACATACACACACACATACACACACACACACTTCTTTTACTGTTTTTTTTTTACTTTTTTGGCGGGGGGCAGTGCTTGTCAGTTTGATTGTTTTATCTGCACCTTAGAGACACTGCCTTTGGGGTATTATTATGTGAAAACATTGGTTTCTTATTTATGATTCTTTTTTACATGCAGACATTTGAAATTTTAGTAATTACAAGAAACAATCATGTGGGTTATGCATCACGCAATGTGTTGTGTGTATACACGTGTGTATATATGCTATTTGCACATATTATCATATGAAAAATGATTAACACCTTTAGACCAGTGCCACCTTAGGGATGGTAGTGATGCTGCCCTGTGAGCACTGGGAGGCTCTACAAACTGCATTTTCCTCAACATGAACATGTGTATGGTAGCTGGTCCCAGCAAAGATGCAGAGGCACTTACCCTTCAGTGAGGGACGGGCAGCAACCACAGCCTCAGCCACGTCTCCACTAAGGGTTGTGCTGGGAAGCAAAAGCCTTGCATGGAAACCAGTTGCTAATGGCCCATGAAACTCAAACTGTACTCTAGGCAAATGCATAACCCAAGACTGATATTCTGTAAGAGGGTCCCAAATCATGACACCTCCATCTTAGGGCAGACCATGGATCATGAGATAGCCATCTTTATCTCCAGAAAAGAGAACCTGGACAATGTCATCAGAACTAACTGTATGGCGTTTCTGTTTCATTATATATAAACACGGGTGATAAAGGGCATGTCATTCAATTGTGGAGTGAGAAAGGCATTGCATATCACATGAGCAAAGCCTTTTAAAGTGGATTTATTATGTTTAATTAGACACAGAAATAATAAATGGGGATTTTTGATGAGTGTCAATTTACCAACATCTTTCTACTTAGACGCTGCAATAACTAATCTCTTTTGGTCATATAAAATGACACCAGCTAAAACCAAAGCTCATTCTTATTTACAACAATTTCAGAAAGAAAAACTGCACAATATTAAAGTTATATAAACAAGTGAATAAATTCCATTTGAAGCTAAAGTCACTAGCAATATTTTTAAAATGAATAAGAAAATCAATGTTTTAAAAGTATTTTCTCAAAATGTAACAACCAGTTAAAATAAGTACATTTATTTTAGCTTCTCACTAAAATTTAATTTGTTAAAAACTAAAATTCTAGGGAAGTAATTTTATGTAGAGATACACACATGCAACCAACTGAAATGCATACACAGCTTTATGTAAGACTGTGTCATGTTGAGAGGATTCTAGAAATTTCATTTCAGTTAAACCATGTCTTCGGTTAAAATAATACACTTTCTGTAAGTTACAAAAATTAACTATAACAAAATATCAGATCACACTCACCCTGAGTTCTATTCCCCCACTCCTCAGTGTATAAATGTGTAGAGCTCATTAAAGTTAAGTTTTACAAGAAAAGTGAAACCCACTGTGTCTTTATCCTTTTGAAGATACAAGGCTCATGCATCCTCCTCATGAATATGTCTGGTTTTCACTAATTTGGTGAAAAGACCATGGAAAGCACTCCGCCTACATGTCTATCCATCATCTGGAGCCCTCAAGGTGTGTGGCTGAGGAAAATCACAGAACAGACATGGAAAACAGTTACACTGATGTGTTGGGCTGAGCACTCTAGCTCAACTGTGCTGTAGTGAAAATATATTTATCTGAGTCCTCTTTTGACCCTTACACAGTGAAGAAGTTTGCTACCTGCTAAACACCAGTGTTTGCTCAAAATCGTAAAGCGAAGAATCAAGTGAAGATCTTGGCTGCTGTCTTGTTTGCCTGTTTCCAAAAATGCTATTCAGGTAAGTGCTGGGTGAGAGAATGTAGGTGAGGATGGATAGATGAAGTTCAATACCTCATTCCTTCCTAGCAGAGAAGAAAAGAGCTGTGTTACATAATTTTGAAAAGGTACTGTTACTAAAAGTGAGTTGCTTTTATAGTCTTGGGAAATATATGCCCAAAAAGGAAGCAATTATAAAAGGGTAAGTTAAGATGACAAAAAGGGTAAATAAGGCATAGTTAGAAGGTTAAGTGTGGGAGGCTTTTGAGAGTTAGACAAGAAATCTAGTCACGCAAGCCTGGGCTGAGGTGCTGCTTCCTACCCTTGTGGTTGAATCAGCAATGAGGTCTGTAATAAGCATGTGTTACCAACATGAACAATGTTTGTGAATGACTAACATGTTTACATTTAAAGCAGTCTTCAATGACTCCTTACAATCTCTTTGATAAAAAATGCATTTGGTTATACTATTTTAAAGAGAGCTGATGAGAATTGCTAATAGGGTCTTCTTCCTTGGAAATGCATCTGCTATATGCACTCCATAGAGAAAAATGTTGAGAAGTACTATTTTGAAGGACATATGCCTTGGTTAGAGCCCCCAAGAACTATTTAGTTTTTCTGTCATATAACCTTACAGAGTTGAAGTCTTCCAGAACTCTACATACATTAACTAGCTGTATCAACCTCTGCCCAAACATATGTTGCATCCAGATAATCATATGCATGTCCAGATAACCCACCAGAATGTACTTTGTATGTCAGTTTTGCATATGGGGTGGGGAAGAGGCTGTGTGGTGACAGGTTGAAGGTGTCTAAGGAGACAGAAATGTGGGAAGAATAAAATGTAGAAGACCTTATGGTGACCCAGTCAGACTTGACTACTTAAAAGGAATAAATAAAAAAGCATGTGATCCTATTAGTGTAAGGCTGCATTAGGACCCCATGACACTCTGTGAAAGTATAAACTGTAAGAACATTAGGTGAAAGCCAAACTGAATATGCCTCTCCACAGAACTAGCAGGGGTGGGACAGATACAGCTGATAGGAAAAGAAAAGATCAGAAGTCTCCCTACCTAAGGATTTCACATCCTTGGAGAGACAAATCCCCATTATAGTTATATGGAGAATGTGAATCTGTGAATCTTTAGAAATATCTTTGTGAGGGAGGAGGGTTGGAAAAAGGGGGGTGGGGTTATGGACATTGGGGAGGGTATGTGTTATGGTGAGTGCTGTGAAGTGTGTAAACCTGGCGATTCAGGTACCCCTGGGGGTAAAAATATATTATATGTTTATAAAAAATTAAAAATTAAAAAAAAATTAAAAAAAAAAGAAATATCTTTGTGAAAGCTTGTGAAAACAAAGTGGAAGATTATAGGTAGAGCAATTTTTCAGGAAGAAGGGAGGGACAAAGCTGGGAAAGAATGGAGAGCACAACTGAGAAGGTCGGGGCTACAAGGGAAGGATACAAGACAGGCAATGGGAATCTTGAGACTCTCTCTGGCTCATTGTCTCATGGAGTTGTTAATGACTTGGTGGGTGACCTGTCCTTGACATGTCCATTGTAAAGGAGACAAATGGAGAGAGCCATAACTAAGCAAAATAAATTGTAACTGAATGGTACGATTTAAGGCACAGTGGCACCTGGGACACACTGAAGCATAGAGAATTCTTCCTGTTCCAAAGTCTAGGCAGACAATTATACTTTTTTTTACCTTCTTCTCCTCCAACCAGTTTTGACTTTTGTTCTCATGACAGAGCCACTTTTTTTCCTATCTTTCTGATTCCTCTCTTCCTCTATCACTCAATCTAGATTAAAATCTAGATTTTAAGTTTCAGTAGCTGTTTTCTTGGCCCACTTTTTTCACAATAGCTTTTAGGGTGAGATGGCAGAGGGAAGCCCCAGTAGTGCCAGACTGACTCACTGCTCAGTCCCAAGGTGGTTTACTTGGAGATTGGCCACCTTGGGCACCATCAAGAGATTACTGGAAAAAAAATTTTTTTATTTATTCCAATTTTTTTTTATTTATTCCAAGAGAAATAGCCTTCTGTCACAAACTCGTGATGGAAAACTCTGCCCATCTAGCAGAAAAGGAGTTTGCCAAAAAGAGGTGTCAGAAAAGAAGGAAGTCAGATTACCAAATCAGAATTTGTAGATATAAAGACTAGAATCCCATCTAATTAGTTTAAGCAGAAATTTCTGAAGCAACATAGGTAGCACGCAGACTAAGAGGGTCGAGAACTGCATGTGGAAGCCATAAGCTAGCTTAATGCCCAATTCACATATGCAGAGGCTGCAGTGGAACCCAGTTGCCATCAAAGGTGCCAAAAGAGAACTACCCTATGACCCTGCAATTGCACTACAGGGTATTTACCCCAACGATACAGATGTAGTGAAAAGAAGGGCCAACTGTACCCCAATGTTCATAGCAGCAATCGCCACAATTGCCAAACTGTGGAAAGAGCCAAGATGCCCTTCAAAAGACAAATGGATAAAGAAGATATGGACCATATATACAATGGAGTGTTATGCCTCCACCGGAAAGTATGAATACCCAACTTTTGTATCAACAGGGACAGAACTGGAGGAAATTATGCTGAGTGAAATAAGTCAAGCAGAGAAAGCCCATTATCATATGGTTTCACTTACTTCTGGAGCATAAGGAATAACATGGAGGACATTAGGAGAAGGAAAGGAAAAGTGAATTGGGGTAAATTGGAGAGGGAGATGAACCATGAGAGACTGTGGACTCCAAGAAACAAACTGAGGGTTTTGAAGGAGAGGGGGTGGGAGGTTGGGTGAGCCTGGTAGTGGGTATTAAGGAAGGCACATATTGCATGGAGCACTGGGTGTCATGCATAAACAACGAATCTTAGAACACTGAAAATTTTTTTTTAATTTTTTTAAAAATGATGCCTCCTTTTGGGATCAATGATGTGGGGTAAGGAATTCTTATGCCAAGACTTAACTGCTGCTCTGTAAAGATAGATGTCTCCACCACAGGGATTCCTCCTTCTTTAAGAGGAATGCATCTGAATGATGGAGTCAAGGCTCTGTGCTAAACCCCAGCTGCAAAGAAAGTGGAAAAATGGGTTCCTAGTTCCTCCACTGAGGCCATGGAACTCGTAAGATGGAAAAGTCTCACAGAGGAGCAACATTAACATGATGCCAGGTGTATCTACAAATGTGTGCTAAATGTCCACTACAGTAAGGGAGGTTTAAATAAATAGCTCAAGGTCCTTTAAATGCTAAGAAAATAATATCAGAATGTATATCAAATACCTATACTTATCATCCCTTTAGTTGGTGTCATATTTGATAAAGTGCTATGGATTCTAGAATCAAGTGACAACCAACGTGGTCATGTCAAAACCCCAGCTTGTCTTTTAAGCTGTAACTAGGCTTAGAAAGCCTTTGAGTCAGCCATTTCATTTGATATGTGCATGGACAGAGAATGAATTGACCAAATGATCCAAATAATCAGCTGCAGAGGCAGAACTGGAATGATATAATTATGCATGCTCAACACAACCTCCACGTTTGTTCTTCTCTAGAATCACATGCCAGCAGAGTCAGTCAACTACTGGATTCAATATCTATTTCTCATTAGCTTCATAATCCCCCAGCTTCTTGTTGTTTGGATGAAGAGCCTGCTCAGACCTGCTTTTAGCTGTATGATGTATTCCTTACACAACTGGTTCTTTCTCTAACCACATCTGACTTGTGCTGGGCCCCAGATTTTCCCCATGCTTCTAGACTTTAGACCCTTGGTTTATCCTGTTTATTTTGCCTAGAATATCCCTCCAAAATTTTTTTAAGGATTTTATTTATTTATTTGACAGACAGAGATCACAAGCAGGCAGAGAGACAGGCGGGGGCGGGGGAAAGCAGGCTCCCTGCTGAACAGAGAGCCCAAAGCGGGGCTCAATCCCAGGACCCTAAGATCATAACCTGGGCTGAAGGCAGAGGTTCAACCCACTGAGCCACCCCAGTGCCCCACTTCCAAATTTTCTAAATGAAGTAATCTAACCATTCTTAGAAAGTAAATAAAGTGTAACCTTAAATCTATTGATACACCAGATACAAGCAGGACCAATAGTTTACAAAATGTGTGTGTTTATACATATTATGTTATATCTTTATCATTCATTTACACACATATCTCCCCAAACAATGTGAAAGTGACATTGTCTTTTTTGTCTTTGAATCCATAGTATTTAAAATATTGTTTTATTCATAGGGCCCTATTAAATGTTCGAAGCATTAATGATGTTATCCTTCAGTCCATCGTATATGTGAAACACCCTCAGAAGAGTCTGGGTACATTGAGATACCACCTTATGCCAGTTAGAATGGCCAAAATTAACAGGACAGTAAGCAAAGTGTGTTGGAGAGGATGTTAAGAAAGGGAAACCCTCTTACATTGTTGGTGGGAATGCAAGTTCGTACAGCAACTTTGGAGAACAGTATGGAGATTCTTAAAGAAATTAAAAATAGAGCTTCCCTATGACCCTGCAATTGCACTACTGGGTATTTACCCTAAAGCTAGAGATGTAGTTAAAAGAAGGGCCATCTGTACCCCAATGTTCATAGCAGCAATGGCCACAGTCACCAAACTGTGGAAAGAACCAAGATGCTCTTCAACGGACTAATGGATAAGGAAGATGTGGTCCGTATACACTATGGAGTATTATGCCTCCATCAGAAAGGATGAATACCCAACTTTTGTATCAACATTGACAGGACTGGAAGAGATTATGCTGAGAGAAATACGTCAAGCAGAGAGAATCAATTATTGTATGGTTTCACTTATTTGTGGAGCATAAGAAATAACACAGAAGACACGGGGAGATGGAGAGGAGAAGGGAGTTGAGGGAAATTGGAGGGGGAGACGAACCATGAGAGACTATGGACTCTGAAAAACAATCTGAGGGCTAAGGAGGGGCGGGAGGTGAGAGGTTGAGTGATCCTGGTGGTGGGTATTATGGAGGGCACGTATTGCATGGAACACTGGGTGCGGTACATAAACAATGAATTCTGGAACACTGAAAAGAAATTAAAAAAATAAATAATATTTTTTAAACGTTTGGTTACAAATTACATAAATTGAAAATATTTTGTGGATGTGATTTTGTAAACATGTTCTCTTTACTAAATCTTATATGTCAAGAATTGTTAGACCAGGCTTTCAGTATACCCAATATTCAGGAGTAGCATAATCTGGGCTCACTTTTCATCATTGCCAGTAGCATTGATTGAGAAAATAAAACATAGTTTACTACGTAAATTTCAGTTCTCTCAAGGCTGTCTCTCAGTTCATTCTTTGAATAAAACTAGTACATATCCCAAAATCTTGTAATATAAATCCAGATAAGCATTTTAAAACTGAGGTTTTGTATCCATACTATGAATGAGTGAAAAAACTGAGTTACTGAATCAAGGCTTGGATAAAATCTTAATTGGAGAATTTACTGAGCCAACTTTTCCATTCTAGTTTGATTCAATAGCCATATTGCAAAATAAAAGAAATTGAATCTTCCAGGACCAAATTAAGATTACAAAGAATGATTTATATATTCCTAGTGTAGGACTTTCAAAGTGTGGTTAAATAATAAATATTATTTCAAAAGGCAATGGTCTATCAACTGCTGGGCATTAAAATTTGGTATATAAGAGTTTATGAATATCATATATCTTTAGCCCTGTATTTCCTATAAAGATTTTCTCAGATCACACCTTCTGCACTTCAGAAGAGAATACCAAGTAGAATAGCAAGTGGAAATCTCTAGCACACAGGCCATTACTATTAGATAGGAAATCTGTGAAGGCCTGGCAGTCTTTTACCTTGATGCCTTTAACTCAAAAGCTGATTGTAAGAGATTTCAATGGAGCTAGATATTAAATTAAAGACTATATCCATCACACCAAAGGGCCTTTTTCAATTAAGCAGAATTCTGGGCTGTCTGGAGTTTTAAAAATGTAACCCTTTTACTCCATATTTCAAGGTAGGACTTGTGTGAGAAAAAAAAAAATGCTAAGATTTACTACCTTTCTAATATGAGAAGGGAGGCAGAGGATAAAATGCAAATTGAATGGAATGATGGACTCAGTCTATACACTGAGGAGCAGAGAGTTACTCCTGTGCTTCTCATTTAATTTAGATAATAATGGAAGTATACATAAGGGGAAGGGGATGTCTGAAATCTTCAAAGATGGAAGAGATTAGCATTTTTTTTTAAAGATTTTATTTATTTGTCAGAGACAGAGGGAGAGAGAGCGAGCGAGCACAGGCAGACAGAGAGGCAGGCAGAGGCAGAGGGAGAAGCAGGCTCTCTGCCGAGCAAGGAGCCTGATGTGGGACTCGATCCCAGGACCCTGGGATCATGACCTGAGCCGAAGGCAGCTGCTTAACCAACTGAGCCACCCAGGCGTCCCGAGATTAGCATTTAAAAATACCTTAATAGTTATATTCCCGTGCTAGGGTTGCTGTAACCAAGAACCAAAAATTAGGTGGCTGAAACAGAAATTTATTACCTCACATTTCTGGAAGCCAGAGGCTAAAATCTAGGTGTTCCAGGGATGGTTCCTTTTGAGGACTGGGAGGAAAACATCTGTCAAGTCCTCTCTCTTTGGCTTGAAGCCAACCATCTTCTCTCAGACTCTTCATGTCATCTCTCCTCTGTGTATGGCTGTCTCTATGTCAAATTTCCCTTTTATAAGGACACCAGTCATACTGGATGTAGATACACCATAATAACATCATTTTAAATTGATTTCCTCTGTAAAGACCTTATTCCCAAATAAAGTTACATCCAGAGGTACAGGAGGTTAGAACGTAAGGAGATCTATTTTGAGGAGACACAATTCAATGAGTAACAATAGTGTCACCTGATGACCCCTTTGTCTACAAATCTCTTCATCTTGACCTCTGTATTATTTCTACAAGGTCTCTTACTCTCTCTTCCCACTGTTGCAATCTTAGGAATACTCATGCCCTCACTTTGGCCGCTACAGTGATCTCCCATTTAATGTTCTCACTTGGTTTTTGTACTTCCTCCAACCCACTCTACAGAACACTGTAAAACAAATCCTTCCAATATGTATACCCGATGATGGCATTTTCCTATTAAAAACAAAATAAAAGAAACAACAAAACACTATTGACTCTATATGGCTTATAATGCAAAATCCAGACAGCCATATACCTTTATGATATTCAAGCACTGAATGATACTACCCTATTTTTTTAACCTTTTTTAACCTTATCTCTTCTTCTTTGTCTTCATATGTTAACATAGGTTATGTTGCAGCTATAGACAGTCCTCCAAGATCTCAGTGGATTAAATCAGATAAGCTTTGTTTTTTTCTCTTATCATGTCCACCATGGACTGGTCACAAGGCTCTGCTGGTCATAGACAATCAGGAATGTAGGCCAACAGAACAGTCACCATTGCAAACATTATTAAGGAAGAATGTGGGGAAGCATGCAATTGTCCTTAAAATTTCACTTGTGTAAATCCGCCACATGACCACACTCCAATTCTATGGGCGAATCCTACCACATGCCTTCTGAAATGCCTGCGTCCTTCACACAAACCTGAACACCCTACTCGTGACGATTTAAACCAGATATTATATCCTCCGCAGAATGTTTTCTCACTGAACTGCCTCAAATCTTATGTAAACTTCCTTCTCCAAACTCTTTGGTGTTCAATACCTCCATCATGACACTCAGAACAAGTAATCTGGTGTAGCTATTTAGGAAATTCATATACTCCCTACACAACTACTTCCACTGGGACCAAAAATGATGTTTCACTCATTGGAAAATCCCCAAGACAAAAACCAAGTGTCTTACGCAAAATGTGTGTTGAATACCCTTTATCATAAGATGGTAGAGGCTGCTTTTATTGCAGGATGGCAGACTTTTTTTTTAAGATTTTATTTGTTCATTTGACAGACAGAGATCACAAGTAGACAGAGAGGCAGGCAGAGAGAGAGGAAGGGAAGCAGGCTCCCTGCTAAGCAGAGAGCTGGACACAGGGCTCGATTCCAGGACCCTGAGATCATGACCTGAGCAGAGGCAGAGGCTTTAACCCACTGAGCCACCCAGGTTCCCCAGGATGGCAGACTTGAAAGTAATTTTTTTCTTTAACTTTTTTGTGCTTGGTTGCATTTCCAATCTTTGTACAAATATATTATTTTTATTATAACAATGGAATGATTCAAAATTGTTCTGTTTTGCCACTTATCTTAATATGGATAAACATTACCACATACAAGTAAACAAAACCAAAGCAAAAATGTCCTTTTGAGTAAAGCTTATATTACATAAGGAATTAAGAAATCTGAAAATATACAGCATAGCAAACAGCCATCCTTCTGATTCAGTTCTTGCCTGAATTCACTTGATTTGCTACTCACACCCTTCCATTACATAATGTATTAGTGAATCAGTTCTTCAAATAGAGTCACAGCTGATTATAAATATATTAGGTATACATAATATTTAGATTTTAGGGTCCCACTGAATTTACTCAGTCATGTTAATCAATTCTAAAATGAGTTTTTTTTTTAATACTGAAACTTCTCTGATAGTTGAACATGTCTCACAGGTGATGTCTACCTGTGGTTGGCTTGGCTGTGAGGGCTTAAACTTCATCAGAGTGGGTCAACTGCCAATTTAACTGAGCAGTGTTCATTTTTCCTAATATTGTGAGTTTTACATCCATTGAAAACATTCAGTAATGAATCACAAGTCTACTGTTTAAGCAGAAAGGCTTGGAAACAGAATAGTGGGGCATAGCTTTGGTGGTAGGGGAACTGACAGGATTTTTTTTAATTTTTTTAGATTTTTTCCCAGTTTCATTAAGATGTAATTGATGTGTAACACTGCAGAAGTTTAACATAATGATACTCTCCTAGTAATTTTCAAATATACAATATGGTATTGTTACCTATAATCATCATGTTATACATTAGACCTGCAGAATTTATTTATATTGCCTAAGTTTGTATCTTTTGACCACCCTTACGCATTTTTTTCATCACCCCCATCTTCTACCTCTGCCAACCACAAATCTGATCTCTGTTTCTATGAGTTTGTTTTTTTCAGGTTCCACTTACAAGGGAGCTCATACAGTACTTGTCTTTATCTGTCTGACTTATTCACTTAGCATAATGCCCTTAAGAATCATCCATGTTGTTGCAAAGAGAGGGATTTCCCTATTTTTTCCCTGTGTGTGTGTATTACATACATATCACACACATGCATGTGCACACACACCACACATATAAATATATATCACATATACATATCACATTTTCTTTATCCATTCACCCATCAATGGACATTTAGCTTGTTTCCGTATGTTAGCTATTATAAATAATGCTGAAATGAACAGAGCTTCAAGTTTCTCTTCACAGTAGTGATTTTGTTTTCTTCAGATTTATACTCAGACATATTTTCTTAGAAATCAAAGTTTTATGGAAATTAAGGGAAGACAGAATCTATGAGAAGATAAAGCTTTCTTTAAATTTTATTACTGAGATATGCACAAAAGGACTGCCCAACACTTACCAAGCAGTGCAACTGAAAGCAGGATAAATGGATGCACCCCTAGAATGGATAAAAAGATATTTCAAAGTAATGAGAGGCTGGTGTGACCAATTAATTAAAGTATAAAAAAAAAAACCTCTTACAAAAGGCATAAAACAGAAAATCTCAATGAGAAGGCATGATTGTGTCATAGTTTAATCAGAAGTAGTTTTTTTTCTTTCTTAGTGGAAATAAAATAAGCTCTCCCTTATAACTGATGGCAACTCAGATTGAATGAAATACAGTAACTGCCAACAAAAGAAGCCAAGGAAATATTTTAAGACTAACAGCCTTTTTCCATTACTCTCGAAGGATGAGGAGAGTTCTAGGGCAGTATTCAGCATAGTGGATTTGCCACAGCGCCTCAAGTTTAGCATAGGGAATTCTCCATAAATGTTTCTCTCCCTGATTCTCCATCTCGTCTCACTCTCATTTCTTGCTGGTCCTTGGTGGAGCATCCACTGTGAGTCTCTGTTGCATGCATTCGGTACTTGCACACTCTGCTTTCCAGGTCACAAGCTGTGGCTCAAGGCTACCTAAATATTGACTTGCACATCTTAAGCTGCCACCTCAGTTCGAGGTTCTTGATTCTCCAGGTACCTCAAATAAAAGTGCAATAAATATTTTTAAGAGATACTTTTTGTCAAAAAAGGAAACCAATTTTCAAATGATGATCTGAATGCTAAAAATTTACCGCATTTTAGAGAATTTTGTTTTGTCTTTTATGCCCACTTCCTTAGAAGCCATGCCTGGGTGGCTCAGTGGGTTAAGCCGCTGCCTTCGGCTCGGGTCATGATCTCAGGGTCCTGGGATCGAGTCCCGCATCGGGCTCTCTGCTCAGCGGGGAGCCTGCTTCCTCCTCTCTCTCTCTGCCTACTTGTAATCTCTCTCTGTCAAATAAATGAATAAAATCTTTAAAAAAAAAAAAAAAGAAGCCATGACTAATCAAATGATAGTTACTTGGAGCACAGGGATTTTCATCTTTCATGTAGTGTCACAACATCAACAGAGAGTTGCAATTTGTAGCACTCATACCAAAAATTATTTCCTGAAAGAAGCAGTGTTGCCATTTCCAATTTTTCCTTATCTTGTTTCCATGCTTGTCTTACAAAGTACACACAGATGTTAAAATGACTGGACTGGGAGAAGTGAGAGGTGGAACAGCCTACAGACTGTACGTGCACCTGCCTGCGGACCAAGGAGAGACTCTGCTTAGCAATAAAACACATGGCTATGGAATATGCTTTGGAGTTTCGTGGTATCACACTGATGATCCAATGTTTACCTTAATCACCAGACCTGCTGTCTCAACCTGAACATTTCCTACACCAGAACTTAATTACCAATCAATCCACTCAATTTCATCATCCCACTTCTGACACAAAATGCCCAAATGAAGAGGTCCAACAACCTCTACAATATACATTCCACAAACAGAAAAGTAAGATAGGGAAAAGGGTACCAGAAATCCCTTTCTTCATAATGATCTGAGCACTGGAACACTCAAGGGATGAATCTTATGGTGAATGAAAGAATACAGTCACCCAAATAATGAAGCATGGACTACTGATGCTGATGAAATTAACTACTAAGATCAAGTAAATACACTCTCAACTTTAACTCTATTTGAAGAACCTCTGTTCCCTGTCAAAACCTCTTATCCCTCAATCTGAAATAAATATCTCCAGGAATGGGCACTTGAAAAATTCTAAAAATAAACTCCAACTATCCCTTAAAGAGAAGGAAGATGATTTTGTAGGAAAATGGGGGAAAGGAACAAAATTTTATAGCCCTTTTTAAACATTTCTATTCTTTCCCCCATGTCTTCAGCCTTGGCAGCACCATTTTCCCTGTTCTCGGTCACCAGCTATGGCTTTTGTTCCTGGAAGTAACCACCATTCTTCTCATTTTTGCAAGTTGCCCAGTCTATTGACTGTGGTATATACAGATATGGGCAATGACCTTAACTGCTGTTGCAACTATGCTATTTGTGTATTTCTACACAAGGGAGTCACACTTCAGGCCAGAAAAGCTCTTTTCTGTATCGTATATCTATGCACTAGGATATAAAGTGGCCAAGAGATCATTACAACTTGAACAATACAATGTGATACAAGGATTATCATGAGTTAGGAGAGCCATGGACATATATAAGCATCACCTACGGCACTGTTATCAAGAGTGTCTACAACCTCATAACATCACTGGCAGTGCTGGCCTTGCGTGCAACTGTGCAGTAGGTAAGGCTTGTCTGCAGCATCATTACTTGAAGTGTGGTCCACAGACTGGCACCAGTTTGTTAACATTTATATATTCCCTGAAAAGATTAGCACTGAAATTGGAAGTGAGCATTTAGATGCTTGTAGAGCAATCTGACATTGCCTGATGTTCAAGTGCATAATCAGTGCACACATCTCACTGAACAGGGTTTAAGCCACTTTGACATTGTCACATCTGGTATGAACTGACACCAGTGTTGGTCTAGAACAAATTGGGAAAAAATAAGTTCTTCTTCACAATGGATAGTTTGAAACACTCATCCAGAGCAGTCTGCCACCTCTTCTTCAGGGATCTTTCATTTTATATGTTGTCCCAACCCTCCTATCCCCAGAGAATCTCCAGAGAGACTAACACCTGTGAATGAAATTTGTTATGAATAGTTGTTATAAAGATGTAGACATTCTTGGTGTGATGTCTTAGTTGATACTTATTTATGTACAAGGGTCCCCTGACTCCAATCTAGTTCTTACCAAACACTGTTTGCATGTGTACACACCTATGAATGTAATAACTCTTTGTCCCCATGCCCTGACCCTCCATAATTTAGCATGTTCATTTTAACATATCTCTGATAGATATGCCATGTCTAGGCAGAAGCTTCTCCCAGGCACACCAAAATGCACCCAAAAGCAGGAAACATACCACAGTTAGAGTATTGATGCCTTAAACTAATGGGGTTAATTTGAGAGAATAAGTGAAACTAATGTCAGGAAGACATAGGAGTCTTCTGCTCACATCAGACTCTGAACAAGGACTGAACTGTGCACCAAGGAAGAACCAGACCCCTCACCATACACATTCAGCTCATGCATGCACACACACGTACAAAGAGACACACACCAGCTGCCATGCTCATACTAATGCAATTGTCAACTTCAAAATCACCACATGATACAACAGCAGTGACTCGGCTTTGGTCTGGGATGGCAATGGTTATTAATTTTTTTTTTTTTTGCCAATCCTGATACAAATATAAAAAATAGCATTAGTAAGTTAAAATTAGCATGACATGTTAATATTTATATTTGTATTTATGTACTTACATCATTTATGTGATTTGAATAATTTATATTAACATAAATAATAAAAAAATAAAAATAATAATGTAAAAACACAAACATTAAAAAAATGAACATTGAGAAAAGCTGTGTAGGATCAGAAAGACTTGCCTCATCCCAGTTCTGTTACTTACTAGTGTATGATCTCAAGCAATCTGCTCAATTTCTCTGAGGGATATTTCATCTTTCAAGTCAGAATAATAATACATGCTTTGTGGAGCTATGGGGAGAATTAAATTAACAAATTATCTAGAACATAACACATGTGTTCAATAAAAACTCTCTCTATTCTTTATTTTTTTCTAGTAAAATATGTTTTCAACTAAGACTTCTTTCTTATCTTATACCCACCTCCTTACATCTATCTATGAAATGCAGAATTGGGAAGTTTTTCAAATACAAACAGCCACTATCTCTTTTAGCAGAGCCAGACCACCAAGACTGGCAGAGAGTAAAAGAGTCAAGAAAGGAAGATCCATCTAAACATCATGGTGGAGAATGGCATCCTTTCTGCTCCCAGATTTTAACAAACTACCTCAGGGTCTAACACTGAGGAGCTAAGAGGAGTCTGTTCAGTTTGGAGCACAATGTAGCTCTTCCTGTCTCAGGATCCCAGAGGGAGTAGGTATTTGAAAAGCTCTCTAGGTGGTACTGATGGGTTATCATCCTGGAGAACCACTGAGCCAAATGGAAGGAAAGACACATGCAGAACCTTACAGCTGATGGTGATGATGCTATGGCAGGAGACAAACAGGGCACACAGGAAAGGGGCATGGGATTCTGCTGAAAGCATCCACAAAAGCTTTGCAGAGGAGATGACATTTGGGCTGAACTTCTGGGTGTCACCAACCCAATAAGATCCACCCAAGAAAAAACCTTATATTGAATAAATTTGCCATAAAAAAAGAAAAAAAAATCGTTTCAGCAGAAATGAGACCTCAGTGTTTAGAATAACATTATCAGTTTATTTGTTTTTGCATTGATGTAAGTTTCAAAGATATTAAGAAGACATTAGAAAAGAATTGGCTTCAGGCAAAATGTAAACTCCTTTCCCAGACACCTGGCAAAAAGAAAGATCATTTCCACTTATAGCTCTTTGTAGAATACTTTCATGTGAGTTTTAATGGTTTCTTTGTTGACTATTGCAAAAAATGAATATTCTTGAATGCAATTATATGAAGGTATTCTGTTCTTCCAGAAAAATAATAAATTAACTGAAAAACTAAATTCAGAAATTTTTCATTGGAATGCAAGTAGGTATACATAAGGGATTTCTAATTTGTGTAACCAACTTGTTCCCCAATAAGTGTCTTTCTGGAAGAAAGACTGCAGTGGTATACACACTTCCCAAAATACCTTCCAGCCGGGATAGTATCTTTACACTGACTGTGATGTGTTTCAATAAGCAAAGATGCATTATTGAAAGGAGAAAGTGGCAAGTGCTTCATTGGCTTTATATATATCAACAATGCAGGATGTTTTCAAATTTAGGATGAGTAATATGTAAATAACCTAAAATCACTCATCCAGATTGTTTTCTGAGAAATATATTTTTATGGTATCTGTGCCTTATTTTATTGATAATATTGATAATAAATTATGCAACTCATCAAACTTTTATAGCCCTCCCTAACCTATTTTGATATGACCTGTCTAGTGAAAATATTTAAGCCCTTAAGATATACAAAGTATATACATAGATATGATGTTAGCGACATAGTGGAGAAGGGAGTTGGGGGAAATTGGAAGGGGAGGTGAACCATGAGAGACTATGGACTCTGAAAAACAATCTGAGGGTTTTGAAGGGACGGGGGGTGGGAGGTTGGGGTACCAGGTGGTGGGTATTATAGAGGGCACGGATTGCATGGAGCACGGGGTGTGGTGCAAAAATAATGAATACTGTTATGCTGGAAATAAAAATAAATAAAAAATAAATAAATAAATAAATAAAACAAAACAAAAACAAAAACAAAAACAAAAACAAACAAACAAAAAAAAAAAAAAGAAGGACAATGTGAGAGAAGAAACAAAAATATGGGTAAATGGAAAACTCAAAAAAAAGATACACTTCAGAAATTTACCTCCTGTGAATGGCGGTAATCAAAAACACAGATTAACAAGTACGCATGAGGGTGTGGAGAAACTGGAACCCTTCTGCATTGCAGGTGAATGTAAAACAGTGCAGCTGCTGTGAAAACTGACACTTTCTCAGAAGGTTGACTAGAGTTACCATATGACCCCCAAATTTCCCTCCTAAGTATGTGCTATGGGCTGAACTGTGTCTCCTCAAAATTCCTATGTTGAAGTCCTAACTCCTAGTACCTCAGAATGTAATAATATTTGGAGACAAGGTCTTCAAAGAGATAATTAAGGTAAAATGAATTCTTTAGGGCAGGTTCCAATCTGACTAGTGTCCTTATAAGAAGTGATTAGGACACAGACAACATACTGACTGAGGGAAGAACATGTGAAGACAGAAGAAGAAGGCTGTGAAAGAGTCCAGGAGGAGAAGCCTCAGAAGAAACTGAAAAGCAAACACCTTGATATTGATTACCTAGCTTCCAGAACTGTGAGAACATAAACTTCCAGTATGTAAGTCACCTGATCTGCCCTAGCAAACTAGTACAGGTTATTTCCAAGATAAATGAAAATAGAAGCATTATTGATAATAGCCAAAGGCAGAAACAATCCAAATAAGCATGAGCCAACAAATGGATAAATAAAATGTGTTATATCCAACCAATGGAGTATTATCCAGCCATAGAAATGAATGAGGACTGATACTTGCTAAAATATGGATGAACCCTGAAAAAAGTTATGTTAAATCAAAGAAATGAGACACAAAATAACAGATTACATATGATCCCATTTACATGAAATCACAGAATAGGAAAATCCAGAGAAACGGAAAGTAGATTAGTGGTTGCCAGCGGCTGGGGAGAGAGAAATTAGTTAATGGGCATGAGGTTAATTGGGGGGGGGGGGGTGATCAAAATTTTCTGAAAGTAGATAGTGGAGATAGTTATACAACTTTGTGATACATTTAGAAATCACTGAAATAACAGTACCCTTTAGAGGGATAAATACGGGGTGCCTGAGTGGCTCAACTGGTTGAGCATCTAAGCACTTCAGCTCAGGTCATGATCCCAGGGCTTGAGATCAGGCCCTGTATCAGGATCCCTGCTCAGCAGGGTGTCTGTTTCTCCCTCTGCCCCTCCCCTCCATGCAGGCACTTGTGTTCTCTTGCTCTCTCTCTCAAATCAATAAAATCTTTAAAAAAAAAAGGAGGGGGTAAACTTTGTGGTATATGAATTATAGCTCAATAAAGATGTAAAATATAAAAGAGAAGAAAAGGAGACCAGTCTCGGCTTCTCAATCCTTTATCCAGAAAGTATCATGCTCCAAAGAGCTGAAGCCAAGGGAAAAATTACCCCTGCTAACATCTGGAAGTAAATGTAAAATTACAAGCCACGAGTGAGATTGGGACTTTTTACTTTATAAATTTAAAATAATAATATTTTTAAAGTTTTCTTCTTTTTCTTTTAATAAAATTTCCAAAGTAAATGCGAATTACAAGAACAAATGCTAAATGTGCTAAAAGCAAAAAATTGGCTTGAAAACCTCTGAACGTGTGATTCTGATACTAAAAAATAAAAAAAAAAAATTGAAGAAGTGAAGGGATGAAAATCTGAGGTAGAAGGAAAAGCTGTGAAATGGAAAAGAGAGTATCAGTCAGTCACTATTGTAAGAGCTGATGGGGTGCTTGACTGGTTTTCTCTTACCATAAAACACAAATCAGGTGTTTCCTGTCTCTAAACCAGGGACTTCTGCAACAGCTGTAACAAGAATTATTTATGAGGGCTGGTCTAGCTACTAGACTTTGTAGCTTTGTCCTCAAGGCAGATAGAATAATGACCTATGGTGTCCTTGAGGGACTGTTAAGAGAAAACTGCCAGTCTCTGTGGTGCTAACACTACCATAACTCAGTCCTGGGGACCCCACATCCCTCCATGCTTTTTCTTCTGCTCCAGCTGCTCTGGGTCAGAAGGTCGTATCAGGTCTTCATGTGTCTTCTCCAAATTCGGCTGCTCTGGATTCCTCTCTTCAAGCCAAGCATGTTAACCTGTCTGCCATTTAGACTTCTTTTCTCAATGATGGCTGCCTCTCGAGGTCACTCCAGATGTTCAAGGGTCTCCAGTGCCATCTCTGCCTCAGCCACCCTCTGGCTGAGCCACACTGTGCAGGTGGTATGGCCCTGACTGCTGCGGGGACAGCATTCCTCTCTTTTCAGTGTTGGGGTCTTACCCTCGTCCAGAGTATCAGTTGGATTGATCCTGTCAGCTCCCGGTCACCCCTGCCCCACTTTAAACCTTCCCTTTCTAGAATAATCAGCTTGCCCCCACTTGTCCATATATCTCCCAACCTAGGCCACACTTCAGAACAGACAATAATTTTCTGCTTCCTCCTAGACTTCTACTTCTTGATAAACGGACCTCTCTCTCACTTCCTTTCATGTCTTGAAAGCATTTCTTCTACTTTAGTGAGTGGTGGTGCATTTAAAAATGGTAAGAAATTTGAAAATGTTTCATGAATCCAAAAATGATTATTTTCTTTCTAGTGCCTTATTTAATATCATTTTTTATTAAAAAAAGAAAAAAACAAATATTTTATTCTCCTTTTGCCAAAGGCTAACAATTATTAAGTGTATACATCAGGCATCAGCACAAGGTAAATAATAGTATACAGAAAGTTTTAAGAAGTTCACAGGATATCTTTTATTTTCTTTTGGTATAGCATATGGTTAAATCACATCTGTCTTCTTTTTTGCTGTGTTATTGATTTCTATTATAAGATGCCAAGGGGTGTTTATGTGATAAGTTGCCCTATAAATGGCTTTGTACTCAGACAATGAAATGAGAAATGTTCATCTATAACCATAGTCCAGATGCTTCCTTGAAGATGTTGGAAGATGTTGCATTTAATGCTGTCAAAAAAACTTGGTTTCAGAAAAAAACAACAAACTAGCTTCCCTTTAATTGACATACCTTGTCTTATGAAACCACTGTCATGCAGACTCTAAAACTGCATGAAAGAAAACGCAGTTGAGAAAATTCCAATACTGAAATATTTAAATTCTGGTTTAAATTAATCTTTTTGTAACCAGTTGTTGAGACTAAACTCAGAGTTATTACTGTGTAATTTACAGCCACCAATAAAATGCCATTCCTAACAGCCAAATATTTTGGTGACCAGATTTAAATTATTTTTCACTTATTTGGCAGATCTGTTCTTAAGAGTATTTCAGAATTAGATGCATTGCAAATGCACAGAAAAGGTTGAGAAGACTCTAGATGCAGAGCATCCCACAACTTTGAGGAACTCCTTTATCCCGCAGAAACAATGAGCTCAGCATGAAAGGCAGAATAGACAAACTGGTTTGCCATAAAAAGCCTGGTTTCGTCTGTGAACATAACCAAAGGCAGTGAACCATGTAGTTATTTGGTGGTTATTTCACTTAAAAATATGTGAAAATCTATTCTTATTTCCTGTTTTCATGATCCAACACATTGGAAAAAGCTTGCCCCAGACTTTTGAGGCACAATGATGAAAAAGGTTATCCAAATAAATGTCAGAAAGGCACTAAGTCCTTATTTCTTTTCTAAAACCAAAAATGTTCCAACCCCATATAGCTAGGTTCTGACTTGGCAGAGAAAGTAAAACACTGCAGATTTCTTCTTCCTGGAACGAGGCAAGGACAAAGGAAGATGTGACTTAACAAGCGTTGGAGTCATTTCATAAAAGTAATGCCAGTTGTGAGGGATGAAGTCACAATAAAACTAACACAGATAGTGCTTTGTATACATTAACTAGTGCATTACTAATTACATATATATAAAAGGGAGCAGAGAAAAACAAATGAAAAGCAAGCGAGCCAGTGGCTGATGTGTGAGAGCGTATTAAACTCACAGACAAGCGTAATGGATTGTAACAATGAAATTTATTACAAATTTCATAATTCCCTCAAAAGACTGACTGATAATGCAGACTGATGAGTGACGCATAACTAAGAGGCAGGGAAAGTTTGGTATGACTAAAAGGCTCAGGTTTCAAAGGAGCAGCATGCAAACAAGCCTACAAAAAAATACTAGTTTTTTAAAACCTAAAAGTATAACACATAATTTTGTAGATAAAGCAACAGAACAAAAAGACAAAAAGGTAAAAGAAGGGTGAATTCACTATCTGCTTGAACTGAGACATCTATCTTCACCTGCCTTTGGACATTGGTGCTCCTGTTTCTCAGGCTTTCAGACCCAGACCAGGATTTAACACCATCAACCCCTAAGCCTTCAGACATAGACTGAATTACACCCCGTTTTCCTGGGTCTCTAGCCTGCAGAGGACAGATTGTGGGACTTCTCAGCCTCCACAACTATGTGAGCCAATTCCTATAATAAATCTAGATGATATATGATAGATAAATAGGTAATAGATGATTAGATCAGTAAATGATAATAGATGATATAGATCCCTAGATAGATAAATACAGATAGATGTGGAGATAGATAGATAGATAGACAGACAGATACAGAGATACAAATACAGAGATACAGAGATATAGATATAGATATATAGGAGACTGGCCCAGGGTATCCCACAAGGCTGCAGTTAAGGTGTAAGCAGAGCTGGAATCATCTACAGGCTTGAAAGGGAGAGTATCCTCTTCCAAGCACATTCACATGGCTTTTGGCAGGGCTCAGGTCCTCACTGGCCAGTGGCCAAAGATATCAATGTCTTGCCATATGCCTATGGGACTCTCCATAGGACTACTTGCAACACGAAAGAGGCTTCTTCCAGAGCGAGGGCTCTGAGAGAGAGAAGGAATGAGGGTGCCCAAGACAGAAACTACATGTTTTATAATATAACTCAGAAATGACTTTCCATTCCTTCTGCTGTAGTCTTTTCACTGGAAGTATGTCTTAAGTGCAGACCACTGTCAAGGGGAGGGGACTGCATAAGGCTGCAAATACCAGGACTCGGGGATCACTAGGGGCCATCTCAGAGTATATCTACCATATTCCGCTTTTGCTATTCTCTCCTTTACTCTTTTCTCTACACTTATTTTCTTTCCTGATGGAGGCTTTAAGGATTCAGAAGTCTGCCCACTGGCTCACACCTAATGCTGAATGAGAATGCATGGGAATATGACTAAGAGCCATTCTTTTAGGGTCATTCCCTCCAAACCACTTGGGTTATTATAGCATCTCAACTTTTTCTTACTTCCTTCATCACAGGAGATCATAAAGTAGACTCTTCCTGAGGCTCTTTACCATTAACTACTTTTAACATAATGTTTCCTCTAAGTGCCTTATCGAAAACTGCAACCCTAATTAAAAGATAAGAGACATCAACAGAACTAGAACGGGTTAATCCTTTCAGCTCCTCAACCAAAGACTTTTTCGCTGTTTTTATAGACTGTTAAAAATAATTACCTGCTTGAATATATGACACAGAAAGAGAAGAGACATTTTTGTACTGTTTGTGTGTTTTAATATCCAAATTCCTATTCAAGTCCTCACTCCACAGTGGATCTCTGAGAATCTTCCATGCTACTAAAATTTGTATTAGAGAATGTCCAATTTTCTGACCAGCTGCCTCCTTCTCAGGTCCTCAGGGTGTCCTTAGCACCTTATTGCCTCCAGACTGATACACTGGAATAGAGACACAAACATACCCAATAGTGATGTATATTATTGGCACATAACAGCTAATCTGTCTTCATGTTCTAGCAACTACCACTCTGGTCACCCTTATCCTCTCTGGTAGTAGCCAGTACTGGCATTTGGTAAGCATACATTTAAAAAAAAAATGATTTACAATGAAGAGCTGACTCCTGAAGCTAAAATCCAGTATTATTTTTACAGTAAAATGTGGTGATTATCCTATGAGAAGCCATGAAGCAGAGTGACACGTTAGCACATATTCAAAAACTTTTGAAAATATGCTGGTGATATATTTCTAAACTTGTTAGTAAATAATTGCTGTTTATGATACAAACACTTCTCTTGGTATATGTACTGATGAATAAGTGATATGTTAATTCTAATTAATATGGTATCTGATAAATCTATGAAATAGGGAAGTTCATTAACTACTGAAGCATTTTAGATGATGGGTAGCATGAAATGTCATGTATCTAAATATATTTTGGAGGAGAAAATCGTAGTTAGAATTATTCCCATCTATTAATCCTGAGCAAATATCTTCCTATGCTGAACTTGCCTTTCTAATCTTTTTGGCTCTTTACTAGTGAGTAGAAATGGAGGGAAATAAGGAAAGGTAAGAAAAATATATGGAACATAAAAGATGAAAGAGGAATAAAAGATTAGCATGTAAAAGAGCAATGTAAAAATGTTGTAGAACAATAAAAACCTCTCTGGAAATATTAAAAAGGTACTACAATTAAAATCCAAAGAGATCTCACCTCACAGCTGTCAGAATGGCTGAAATCAACTGTACAACAAACAAGAGGTATTGATGAGGATGTCGAGAATGCTACTGATGGCAATGCAGACTGGTACAGCCACTCTGGAAAGCAGTAGGAAGTTTCCTCAAAAAGTTAAAAATAGAGCTACCCTATGATCCAGCAATTGCACTACTAGGTATTTACCCAATGAATACAAAAACACTACTTCCAGCGGATACATGCACCCTGATGTTTATAGCAGCATTATCTACAATAGCCAATTTATGGAACAGACCAAATGTCCATCGAATGATTAATATATAAAGAAGATGTTATAAGTATATATATCCAATGGACTATTACTCAGCCATCAAAAAGAATGAACTCTTGTCATTTGCAACAAGATGGATGGAGCCAGAGAGTATTATGCTTAGGGAAATAAGTCAGTCAGAGAAAGACAAATACTATGTGATTTCACTCATGTGTGGAATTTAAGCAACAAAACAAATGATCATAGAGAAAAAAAGAGAAAGGCAAACCAAGAGACAGACTCTTAAGTATTGAGAGCAAACTGATGGTCACCAGAGGGGAGGTGGGCCAGGGGATGGGTGAAATAGGTGATGGGGATTAAGGACTGCACTTGTTGTATGAGTCCTAGGTGGTAGTATGGAAGTGCTGAATGACTATATTGGGCACCTGAAACTAACAATGCACTCACTGTATGTTAAAACTAACTAGAATTTAAATAAAAATTTTAATTTTTTAAATACATAAATAAAAGGGAAAAAACCCACAAAAAACAGAGTTGCATTTTATTTCATTTCTTCCTCAATTTCCAATGCTGAATAATTGCACTTAGAAATATTAAAGACATAGTTGTAACTGGTCCACTGCTACCAGTTGGAACTGTTGTGAATATTATGTATCATGTAATATAGATGGCCTGTTCTTCTCATCAATTGCTGTGAAGCTCAGAAATAAATATTTGACTTACCTCTAACAAATGCATGGATTTTGTATGGTATACATTTTATTCTGACTTTTTCCTAGATTTAGTTTATTTCTTCCTATCTCTATTTTCATCTTTGGGGGAATTTGTTTATTTAAAGACTTTTTGTTTTTGGAGAAATTTTAGATTCGCAGCAAAATTAAGAGGAAAGTGTGGACATTTTCTATATATCCCCTGCCTCCAGACATAATCTTACCTTTTGTAAACATCCCTCACCAAATGGTACTTTTGTTATAATTAATTAAGCTACACTGAGACACTGTAATTGTCTGAAGTCTATATCTCACATTAGGGTTCATTCTTTGTATTGCACATCTAGAGGATTAGACAACTGTATAATGACATGTATCGATCATCATGATATTACACAGAGAAATTCACTTCCCTAAAATTTTTCTGCACTCTACCTGTTCATCCCTTCCTTTCCCGTAAACCCTGGTGACCACTGATACTTTTATAGTCTTCATAGTTTTGTCTTTTTCAGAATTTATATAGTTGAGGAATCATGTAGTATATAGCCTTTTCTGTCAGCTTTGATCATTTAGTAATATGCATTTAATTTTTCTCCATGTTTCTTTACAGCTTGATTTTTTTTTTTTTACTTTAAATGAAGTTTATTACAAATAGACAGAGATAAGAGCTAGAAGTTTCCATGGTTAAAATCTACTGTCTGGATATAACACAGTTAATTTCGTCACTTACCTACTGAAGGGTACTTTGTTGCTTCCAGGTTTTGACAAATATGAATAAAACTGGTATAAATGTCTGTGTACAGGTTTTGGGGTGGACATAAGTTTTTAACTCCTTTTGGTATAGATCAAGCAGCATGATTTCTGGATTGTACAGTAAGAGGATGTTTAGTGTTATAAGAAACTGCAAAACTGTCTTCCAAAAGTGACTATACCATTTTCCATTCCCACTAGCACTGAATGAGAGTTCCTGTTGCTCCACATCCTTGTCAGCATTTGATGCTGACACTTCAGATAAGGGTCATTTTGATAGGTGTGTATTTGTAGTTCATAGTTTAAATTTGCATTTCCCTGATGACATACAATGTGGAGTATCTTTTCATATGCTGATTTTCCATCTTTATCTCTCTTTTGGTGAGATGTGTTAAGTTTTTTGGCCCATTTTGAAATTGAGTTAACTCAAATTTTAAAAGTTCTTGTAATTTGAATTAACAGTCCTGTATCAGACAAGTCTTTTGCAAATATTTTCTTCCCATTTGTAGCTTGTCTTCTAGTGTTCTTAACATGGGTCTTTTGCAGAGTAGAAGTTTTTTATTTTAATTAAGTTCAGCTTATCAATTATTTTTCATAAACTGTGCCTTTGGTATTGCACCTAAAAAAGTCACTGTCATGCCCAAGGCCATGTAGGTTTTGTCCTATATTATCTTCCAGGAGTTTTATGGTTTTTATTTTATATTTAGGTTTATTATCCATTTTAAGTTCACTTTTGTGACGAGTATAAAGTCCATGCCTGTATCCATCATTTTGCATGTGGATTTCTTCAGTTGTTCCAGCACCATTTGTTGAAAAGACTCTTTTGCTCCATTGAATATCATTTGCTCCTTTGTCAAAGATTAGTAGTTCTTTTGATCTATTTGTGTATTTTTTTCACCAATACCACACTGTCTTGACTACTATAGTTGGGTTTTTTTTTTTTAAATAGGACTTTTATTTATTTATTTGACAGAGAGAGACACAGTGAGAGAGGGAACACAAGCAGTGGGAATAAGAGAGGGAGAAGCAGGCTTCCCACTGAGCAGGGAGCCTAATGCAGGGCCTGATCCCAGGACTCTGGGATCAAGACCTGAGCCGAAGGCAGATGTTTAATGACTGAGCCACCCACCCATGCACCCCGACTACCATAGTTTTATTTTAAGTTTCTTATGTCAGGTAGCATCAGTCCTCCAACTTTGTTCTTTTCCATCAATATCTGTTGACTATTGTGGATCTTTTGCCTCTCCACACACACTTTAGAATCAGTTAGTTGATGTCCACAAAATAACTTGCTGGAATTTTGATGGGGATTGCATTGAAAATCTACTTTCATTTTTAAAGGTGATTTCATCATACGTATCTGTTAGCTGTTACTACATTAAAAAAACTACCAAAACTCAGTGGCTTAAAACAATAAGCATTCAATATAAAACAATAGTCTATAGGTCATTTGCTGGTTCTTCAGGTCTAAACCAGATTGGTTCATCTCAACCAATCTGCACATGCATCTGAGGTCAGGCAGAGTGTTATGTGGGAGCCAGCTTATCTAGGATACTGGCTGAGGTAACAGGCCAAGTTTATTCTCATGATGAGTACCAATAGAGAATGAAGAATCATGCAATGTCTTTTGAGGGTTAGGATTAGAACTGCTACATCACATTCTACTAGCAAAACAAGTCACAAGGCCAGCCCAATTTCAAAGGGGAAACAGACTCTACCTGTTAATGGGAGAAGCTACCGAATCACATTGCAAAAGACACAGATGCCAGGAGGAATAGGAACTGGGAAGATTGTGTGTGTGTGTGTGTGTGTGTGTGTGTGTGTGTGTGTGTGTGTATGTGTGTGTGCGTGCGCGCGCATACCATGCAAGATATTTTTAAAGCTATTTCAAATAATTTCTTTAATAAAGTGAGGAAAATAAGTTACATTAAACATAGGCAACTGCATAATCCTTCTTCCATGATGGTTCTTCTTATCATGCAGGTCTCAGAATATCTTTCCCTGTCTCTCACCAAATTAGAACCATTTCAAATATCCTCTTTTTTTTATCATAAAGTACTTACCGTTATATGAGATTATCTTGTTTTCTTGTTTCCACATAGATATAGTATTCCTACTAAAATACAAGTTTCGCAAGAACAAGGACCTTCTCTGCTTGTTCACTGCTAAATCCACAGAAACTAAAACACAGACTGTTACACAACAGGTGTGAAGGGGACCAAATCCATACACAGTTTTATCCCTCAATAGGGCTTTTCTCCTCCCCCTTGTCTGATGGCAGGCAACAAGCCAGCTCACCTAGACTAAGACAGTTTACAGAAAAATAACAGGACTTTGGGGTGATATTAACACTCTTCTTAGGGCTTTCAGTATGTGTATCTTGGCCCTTAGTATACATACTCCCCAGCATTATTTTGGGGTCTAGATGTTCTTTGTTCTGTGTTTTGTTACTTAAAGAAACTAGCTCTTTTCTATCCTTTTGTTATGGGCTGAATTGTGTCCCTTCCAAAAGTCCTAACCACGAGTACTTGAAAATGTTATTGTATTTGGAGACAGCACTTTTAAAAAGTTAAAATAAGGTTATTAAGGTAAGTCTTAATCCAATAAAACTGGTGTCATTTTAAGAAGAGGAGATTAGGACACAGACATGCATAATGGGAAGACCATGTGAGGATACCAGAGAAGGCAGTCATCTGTAAACCAAAGAGAGAGATCTCAGAAGAAATCAACTCTACTGACATCTTGATCTCAGACTTATAGACCCCAGAATTGTGAGAAAATAAATTTCTATTGCTTAAGTCACATGATTGAGGCACACAGTCTGTGATAGTTGGTTGTTACGGCAGCCAAACAAACTACTACACTCCTTTTAGATCAACACACAAATATGGAACCCAGCCTGCGAGTGATGGTCTCTCTCTTAGGGTGTTCAGGTGTTGTGTGTTCAGGGTGCTGGCAGACATGCTCCTGAGAAACACTTATTTTAAGAAATCCAATACTTCCCTCTTATAAGGTACCATAACTAATGAATTTTGTTGTCATCAATATCACACATTTTGGGGGCACGGATAATTCTGCATTTTGCACAATAAGATAGATACTCAATATATTTTAATTGCATGGATAAACAGACAGATAAAAAAAGGCAGCATTTAAAACTGGGAATTGAATAAGGCCATTCTGATATGTGGAAATTGATCAAGACAATGGATAGGAAACTTGTCACCCCTACCAAAAGCAATATTTAACTTACTTGAATCCTGATTTGTTCTGTCCTACAAAAAGACATGTTTGATTTATGTATTTAATGAAACCTGCACTGAAGCAGAAGAATAATAACTCTGCATGAATTTTAAAAATTTGTTTCATAGGATAAAATTGAAGGAACTTGAACTGCACATTTATTAGAAAATGATAGATAATCCTAATAGATAATATAATGCTACTATCATAAATTAGGGTTTTTCAGAAAAGCACAAATCAGATAAAATGTTTCTCATGGGATTGGTCAGTGAACTAAGGGGAAGTACTGAATCAAGAATGTACAATGGAGTAAAAGATAAAAATAACAGAAGAACATACATTCTCCATACATAATTTTTTAAATTTAATTTAAATTTATTTTATTTTCAGTGTTCCAAAATTCATTATTTATGCACCATACCCAATGCTCCATGCAATACATGCCCTCCATAATACCCACCACCAGGCTCACCCCACCCCCCAACCCCCCTCCAAAACCCTTAGTTTGCAACAAGAGTACACACTATAAAACGGAATAGTGAACTATTATTAGCTATGAGACTAAACGGAAATAATAATGAGGGATTATAGAAATGAGGTATTATAGAAAAGAACACACATACACCCTAGATAGAACAAAGTGCTATCACTGGAATTCCCTAGGAACAGACTCTGAAATGGAAACTCGCATAGAAGAATTTTATTAAGGAGTGATTTATGGAGCAACATCCCTGAGGGAATGCAGGAAACAAGGATGGGATATAAGAGAAATTAAATTGCTATTGAGCTGCAACAAAGGCCTCAACTGATCTCATGGAGAGCTATGGAACTAGGATGATCCTCTAGAATAGCTTCCCATTCACAAAAAGAGTGAGAAGTTTGGATATAGGTTTGCCCTGGTGAGGGGGCATACGCTTGGACGATGCAGCACCTTTGGCTGACAGCAAGTCCTCAAGAGGGCCTCAGGTTTGAAATTTGATAGGCATCACTCTCAGCAGCTTTGGAATTAATGCTGTGGTTCTAAGAGAGAGATCCGGACAGTGTATCACATCACCTACTACAGCCCACCCCTTGCACTATTAATTGTTATTTGCTTCAAAAATATGTTAACCTGATCAGGGATATCTCCTCCAAGGTTCAATTTTGTCTCTTTTCCCAGGGAAAATTATAAGAGAAAGAATACTGGAATTAGCTACAGCCTGTGTTGCTGTAAGTTATAGACCTGCAACCAATCCTCATCATCTTCCTCCTCCATTATCCATTCTAGCTTCTCCTTACCCATCACAAGCAGTATTCCTAGTCTACACAGCCTTCCTCATGAATTGACCCCTACTCTCATTCTTGAGAGGTTTGGAGTTACTGGTCTCTATGTCCTTATCAGGCCAGGAGGACTTGGATAATTGGGAAGGGATTTCAAAGAAAAGGTTTGGTGACCCATCTGAAGGCCGAATACAGTGATTTCCCCCTTATTTACAGGAGATGTATACCCAGACTGGCAATGGATGCCTGAAACCGCATATGACACTAATCCAATATATACTATGTTTTTATCTATACATAACTAGGATAATTCATAAATTAGGGATAGTAAGAGATTAACAAAAAGAATTAATAGTAAAATAGCATGATTATAACAATACACTCTAATAAGAGTTATGTGAATGTGGTCCTTCTCTTCCTCACTCAAGATATCTTGTACTGTACTCATCCTTCCTCTTATTCTGATGATATAAAATGATAAAATGCCTAGGTGATGATATCAAGCAAGTTGAACAACATGGGCATTAGGCTACTGTTTACCTGCTGACCATATGTCAGATGGAGGATCATCTGCTTTCATATCATGGTTTATGTTGGGTAACTAAAACCAAGAAAAGTGAAACTCCAGATAATGGGGTACTACTGTTTATTCTGTCTGCCCTTATTATAAAATAGCAATCTTATCTATTTTCAATCTTTAGAATCACTAACTCTTAAAGAAAGATGATTCTTTTTCCAGCTTACTTGTCCTTTGGGCCAAGAAGCTCAAAGGAATGGGTAGTAGTCATTGCTTAACATTTAATGGTACTCTGTTTTACCAATTAGTCGATTACTCCACAGGTAGAAGAACTTTTATCCAACAAAACCTAGACATATGTGGCTGAAACATACAAATTCCCTGAGAGGGAGCAATGATAAGCTAGCTAATTCTGTTTCTACATTTGATACTCAGACTATGTATTCTCTCCACTGGGGACACAGTACCATACTATTGTCACTAATTTAGTTGACAAATACTACATTCTAGAGGGAGGAAAGCACCCCATTATCACAGGATATCTGCATCTTCAAAAATCTATTCCAGGTTCCAGCTTCTGAATAGTATGATATGTAACAGAGTAAGTGGATGTGCCCTCTGTCACATTTCCTTTGTCACAAATTTCTTCCCTTGGTCCAATGTAATCAGTGGATCAAATCCTCTGTAAGCCCTCAGGGAGTACTGCTAGCATGGGCAAGAAAGAAAAACACGCCTGAAGTATATATGTTGGTCAATTGCTGCAGCTTCCAGAGTGGAACAAATACATTGTAATCAACTTGTCACAAATGGCTAATTGCCCTTCTCGAAGAACAGAGCCTTCTCAGGGACCCAGCATTGATCTCTGTTCCTAGCCAACTGGAAATTCAGCAGAGAATTAACCATACCAACCCTGGTGAGTGAAAGGTCATGCTGTAGGGCCTATGCACTGCCCCTTTCTCTGCCATAATGGCTAATCTGTTCATGTACCAATTGCAGCACCAATGGAGTAGACAGCATTAGAGTTGCCTGGGATATGTGACTAATCTACATCTACATCATTAGTATCTCTTCTGGATTAATGCTCTCCAGGGGAAGTTAGCCATGTGGTCCTAAGATCTTCACATTCTATTCCCCCTCCCATATATAGATCCACATGACTCCACAAGATGTCTTTGTCCTTGACACACCAATTTTGATCCTTCGAGGCCCATGAACAACCAGTGAAGTCATTCACCATTGTTCGTGAATCTATATAGATTCTAACTGAGCTCTTTCTTTCTCCATACCAAGTAGATTATCAATAATGCCTCACAAAGTTCTCATCACTAAGAGTATTTTCCCTGATTGCCATTTTCAGGACCATATCAGACAGGGGCTATAGTGCAGCAGCAGTCTGTTTTTGGTTTCCACCAAATTACAATACCAGCCTATCCATGAATTTTAACCCTTTTCTTGTTCAGTTAGATGGTCCTAAGAAATCCTCCCTACAGCCACAGGTGTGAACTAATGGACAAGTACCCGTGCAATAGTGGTAGATGATATAGGGGATTGGGATCTTTGCTCAAAGACCTTATTTGTGCCTTCTGGCATAGCTTGTGCATGATCCAAGTTGTATAGTTTCCACCCTACCAAGATTTACTGCTAGACCTACATGATCTTATGACTTAGTGTATTTCCTAGCTCCCAAATGTTTGTGGGCACCTCTGGATGCATTTTCACTTGATTTCACATGGTCAGTTGCTTACTTCTACCAAACTGGGTGCTTTGAACAGTGCATAACCTTCCATTGAAAAAAATGCAAGGTCTTGCCTCCAGAAATCTATTGGGTCTCCAGTAATCCTATTGATTACTGTAATATCAAGTAATCCAAGGTTACTTGATATAAACACTACATTTTTTTTTTCCATCACAGATACACCTGATACCACTGGGTCTGACAGACTGTATGACTCTAGTGGAAGTTCTGCTGATACCGCAACCTGGACTGGTTGCAGACACTTTTTGTTCTGACTCCACTCAGAGATGATAGCCTCACGTGTCACTGGGAAATGGGCCAGAGCAATATTTCTCAGTTGTAGAAAATGCTATCTCCATATCTGAAATCCTTGCAGTCATTGTGTGTGTTTGTTTGTCTCTTAGATTTGGAAGCATGAGATGCAATAATTTGTCTTTTACTTCTTGTTTAGTATACCCCAGACAACAAAACTCCTTTAAAAACTTCAATAATATGATGGCTCCCTTACTTATCATATGGTTTACCTTTCTGCCTCTGAAGTAAATATGTCTTACCAAAACCTTCAACACACTTGTCACTTATTTTGCTCTTAGAGTTGCTTTGTTCTAATAACTATCTTTATTGCCCTTTGCTGATTAGGGACCCCTGACAACCACACCAACCTTGCTCTTTTGATTAGCATTGTACCTACCTTGTTTTTGGTGGTTAAGTTCTGCCATCTGTCTTCTATTACTTCCTATCATCATATCATCCCCATTGCTATCAGGGAGCCCCGTTCTGTAAGAAAATATCATCATCTCTGGTGTTCTGAATTCAGGCACCATTGGGCTCCTCCACAATGTTGGTTCTTCTCCCACCAGTGCATACTTCATAGCTTGAGGAGTCAAAGTGTCAACCATGCCATCCACTAGCCTGGATAACTAGTGGATTTTCCAATGTTTCATAGTATAACTACTCTACAAGGCCCACTTATCTGAGATTTGTATTCCTTTCTCCCACCATTCTCACAGAATTCTGGCATTCCTACTTAGTATGAACCCTAACTTTACCCAAGCTTTCAACAGTCGACCTAAAAAACATGTTGGCAGCATCCCCTGTATCCTTTCCAGGTAGTTAAGTCCTATGCATGGGAAGGTCTTCAATAAATCCTCTCTTATCCAACTTTTTATGTTCTGTACCTACCTTTACTTTGATCCAACCCTTAAGCATCCAGCCCCACACATTTTCTTTTGACTGTTATGTTGTCTATATTCCACAGTCTTGTGCAGGGTAAAGTCTATTTTCTACTTTAGCAAGTCCAGCAGTGCCTTGCTGACTTATTCTATGGCTTAACCTTAGTTGTCTGTTGGCTAAAAGAGAGTTGGAGGTAGACCCTGACAGAGAATGGAAAAGACACACATTCTCTTGCAAGGCATAGACCCTTGCATCACCTTTGATCAATGCAATTTTAACAGAATGGACCATTTCTTCAGTTCCGAAACAGTCAAGGAAAACTAGGGATCCAATACTGTCAGGTGTGTCAGCACAGATGTCTCCCATTTCAGGTCTTACAAATTTGCTATCCTTGGCATAGCAGACTTTCTGCGTTTGGAACTTAACCTTCTCTAAGGCCCTGGTGTCCTTCTAATTAAGTTCTGAGACTGATCCTCAGGTTTTTTTTGTCCTAGGATTCCAGAAGGTAAGACTGTTTATATTCCCAAAAAGGCTATGGGAATTTCACACCTGAGCCCAAATGAGTAATTAACCATTCAAAGTGCTTAACTTTCTTTCTCTAATACATCAGTAGCACTCAGCATGGGCCATGCCAGTCTATAGACCTATTATTACTAATCATCCTAAACATCTCAAATCCCTACCTCTAAAACCACTGCACCCTTTTCGACTGCATACCATCCCAATTCAATACTGGTGCAAGTTTTACCATTGCACCAAACAATATAACAGCTAAAATACAGGCCTCAGCCCATCCCATTGAAAGCTCTGGAGTTGAGACAGCCCTTAAGAATGTCCCAATATAAAGAAAGAGGCCCAGGCCTTTGAGCCACATCTATTATTAAGCCATTTCATTTGAACTACCATTTGGGAGAGCACATAACCTCCATGAGGCTGCTCCCTTCAACTGCAGCCAATACTTTGTAGGGACTCAAGCTGTGAACCACTGGCGAGCAACAACACTTCAGCAACTGAATGCCTTAAATCTGGGTGGAACATCATGACATCCACCATGCAAGGTTATTAGTAAATATGCGTGGGCTGAAATCCACAATTACATTAAATAAGTTTAGCACTGCAACGTAATAAGTAAATCTGTTTTCAATAGAAAAAAAGTATCATATAAGCAGTTTGCAACAATGGGAATTTTAATAGTAAACTGAAAAAAAAATAGGTAATATGTTTTGATAAAGTCTTACAAGATGCTGAAGCACACTATATTAGACTTTTAAAAATATCCTGTTGGGGGGCACCTGGGTGGCTCAGTGGGTTAAAACCTCTGCCTTCAGCTCAGGTCATGATCCCGGGGTCCAGGGATCAAGCCCCACATCTGGCTCTCTGCTTGGCAGGGGGCCTGCTTCTCTTCCTCTCTCTCTGCCTGCCTCTCTGCCTACTTGTGATCTCTCTGTCAAATAAATAGATAAAATATTAAAATATATATATATATCCTGTTGGGAGAAATCTTACATAGCGATAAAAAAGAAATTCAACAATCCCACAGAAGAAATTATAGAGTAAGGGAGTCTTTTTATAAATCTTTATTTTGGGGCACCTGGGTGGCTCAGTGGGTTAAAGCCTCTGCCTTTGGCTCAGGTCATGATCCCAGGGTCCTGGGATCAAGACCCACATCAGGCTCTCTGCTTGGCCGGGAGCCTGCTTCCCCCTCTCTCTCTGCCTGCCTCTCTGCCTACTTGTGATCTCTGTCTGTCAAATAAATAATTTTTTTAAAAAAATTAAAATAAAAATCTTTATTTTATAATTAAACTCTATCCATTTATCTCCGTCCTTCCCTGGAATGGATTTTTTTCAAAAAGGGTGGGTTAATCCTCCCTTTCTCTTTCTGCCCAAAAGGTCATTAATTTTTCTACAGCAGCAATCAAGGGAATATATTACAAAAGAAAATTACTCACATCAGTATGTACAGGTACTGAAAACCTGTTGCATATGTAGAGTATACAACAGGCAATGACGTTCCTGCACACAATAGATGTCCACTAGATTGTGAGACATCTCTGAGAGCAGGGATGATGTCATTCATGTTTGTATACAAAATGCATGCCACAAAGCCTTGCAAAGAAAAATGTCTGAAAAATATTTAGTGAGGGAGCTGACTAATTAAGAAATTGAGGAATAAAGGGGCGCCTGGGTGGCTCAGTAGATTTAAGCCTCTACCTTCAGCTCAGATCGTGATCCCAGGGTCCTGGGATCAAGCCCCATATCCAGCTCTCTGCTGAGCAGGGAGCCTGCTTCCTTCCTCTCTCTCTCTCTCTCTCTCTCCCTCTGCCTGCCTCTCTGCCTACTTGTGATCTCTGTCAAATAAATAAATAAAATCTTAAAAAAAAGAAATTGAGGAATATCAACTCTGTGCTTAGATTCAAAATTCATTCAAGTGTCTAGTAAATGAATCATCTGAGAAAGATGAGAACATTTTCAATAAAGTTTCAAATGTAAAGAGTATCTTCACAGACTTTTATTATGGGAATTATATAGCTTATTAAAGACAATTTAAAGTTATTTTCCTTAAAAAATGGATATATAGTAGCCTGTGTTACTCAATAAATACTAGAGAGTCAGCATATATAGACTGGGAATGAATTACAGGACAAGATGCTGCTAGGTGCTGGGAAGTAGGATAAATAATACACAATACCTTCCTCCAGGAAACTTACAGGTTTCCAGTGATGGTAACATTCAACTGAAAGCTAACCATAATCAGGCAAGGTAACATAAGAATTAAGTAGAGGCATATAGTTGATTGGTAATTCTTTACTCAGCTGCAGGTTTTCCCTCTTTGAGTAACAGAACCCAATTTTTATTTGAATCTGGGAACATCAAGAATAATTATTTCCCAGCCTTGTTTGTAGCTACATTAGCCATGTGTTAATAGTCTGAATATAATAATTAATAGTCTAAATATATAAAATTGTGTGGCCCTCCTGCCACAAAAATTAATGTACTGAAATCCTAACCCCCAAGGTGACTATATTGGGAAGTGGGGCATTTGGGAGGTGATTAGGTCATAAGAGTTATGTATAAATGAGATTAGTGCCCTTATAAAAGAACCCCTAGAGAGCTCCCTCATCCCTCATACCATGTGGAGACACAACAAGAAGATGGCTATCTTTAAAATAGAAAGAGATTCTTCACTAGACACTGAATCTGCCAGTGCCTTGATCTTAGACTTCCCAGCCATAATAAATGCCTGTTGCTTCACCATCTCAGGTTGTACTAATTTTTGTTTTAGCAGCCCAAGCTAACTAAGACACCGTGTAACCAATATCTGGTGGATGGAGTATAAGCAAGTGGTCTGTGAGAATTCCAAGAAGTCTCTTTAAAAGTAGCTCTTTCCTGGGGCGCCTGGGTGGCTCAGTGGGTTAAAAGTAGCTCTTTCCCCACTGCTGAATGCTCAGAATGGGAACATAATGGCCAGAGTTCTAGACACCATCTTGTACCATGAGGAACTTAGAGAAAGAAAGCCACATACTGAGAACAGTAACTGGTAAACAGTCTGAGGTCCTGGTGATTACCAGATCAACCACGCTACCCATGGAAAGAAGCACCTGTCTTGTTTAGGCCACTTCAACTTGCTCCTATTTGTTGGTATACTTTACTAAATAAAGGCAAACTGAAATCTAGTGGATACTGGACAAGTAAAAAGTAGTCACTAGTTCTTACGGGAGGACAGGGAGTTTTAGGGAAGAGGAATCTTTTGAGTTAGATCTGACAGGATGAGAAAAATCTGTCTTTTTTTAAATTTTGAACTCAACTGTTACCATTAGCCTGAAAAAAAAAATAGAGATGTATGTTAAAATATTTGTGTCAAATCCATTCCCAAAGGAAAACTTAGTAATGAGAGCTATGTTTATTGAGGTTCAGTTGTTCCAGGCTTCTTATTTAGCCCTGGACATACTTAAAAGCTTTCTTTGAATCTCTAAAATGAAAACCATAATTTATTTGCCTGTAAAAGACAAAACTATCATAAAGCAGATCATAATTTTAAAAGCACACCTTAAAAATATACATAAGAGCTGATTATACTTTCAAATTAATTAATTTTGAGAGCAGAAATATATATTTTTCATGTGCATATGAAAATGACCTACTTGATTCCACTAAATACAGAATGAATTATTTTGGTATCATACTAAATACATAATAAGCTGTGGGGCAGAGCCTCCTGCAGACACCAATGCAAAACCAATAGAGAAGTATATGAAAAACCTTTCACTCTGTTAACACTAATTTATAGACTGCAGTAATTTTTGCAAAATAGGTTATTGTCTTCCTTGACATCTATTCCTAAACATATGAATATATAGGTTGACATGCAGTCCTGAAAAGAGTGCATTTGGAAGAAGAAAGGAAGGAGAATATTGGGGAGATACCTCAAGTCATATAATAGTGTAACTAACTTAAATATGTCTTTGGAAAGAACCCTGCAGTGAATATTTTTATATTCAATTCAAAATGGGTGATTTTTTTAAGTTGTTTGTCAAAACTTATCAAGAACTGTGAAGAGTCTCCTACCCGCCTCAGAAGCTAACAGGTTGTAAGGTAACCAGAGTTCGATGGGTGGAAGCAGACGACCCAAGACACCCGGGTCAGAAACAAAGGATATTATTACTCCTGACAGACTCCACAGAAACAATGCAGAAGGCACAGGAGAGTACTGTACACACAGTGGGCTGCTGTCAAAGAACCCGAAATTTTTACAAAATGCTGCTAACTTTCCTTGGACAATGAAGAGTATATTGTTTTTTATATAAATGTACATATATTATTATACCAGACAGTAAACAAATCTGCCCTGGGCTGGACAGGGAGACAGTACCTCTATCTTCCAAGCTATACAGACAACCTTAAGAAGATAAGCAGTGCTTGTGATTACAAGATATGCAGAAATGTAAGGAACCCAGGGAGAATTATCTCTCAGAGAAAGCAGTACACTCCCCATTAGAGTAACATGACAAAATCATCTTTGGGAGAGGAATCAGATTAGCAAGTATAAGGAATTTAAAGGAGGCCAAAAGGACTATATCTAGAGCAGGTTAAGAAGGAAGAGAGCCAAAGACAGATCATACGGGGACTTTAAATCCACGGGGAAAAAGTAGGTTTTATTCTGAAGACAAAGGGGAGTCATGGAATACTCTCCAGCAAAGGAGAGTCACGGTCTACAATGCAAATTATATTTTAGAAATGCTACATTTAAAAAATATTGCAAGTACTGAGGCATTTGGGTGGCTCAGTCCATTAAGCATCTCATTTTGGCTTAGGTCATAATCGCAGGGTCATGGGAATCAGCCCCATGTCAGGCTCCCCACTCAGCAGGCAGTTTACTTGAGATTCTTTCCCACTGCGCCATCCCCTGCCCTCTCTCCCACTCTCTCTCTCTAAAAATAAGTAAATAAACATTTAAAACAAATAAAAAATAAAAATATTACAAGTATTGGTTAAAGGGTACAAAGTTTCAGTTATGCAAGATGAATAAGTCCTAGAGATCTACTATATAACACAGTGTCTATAGTTAATACTGCATTATATAATTAAAATTTTGTTAAGAGGGAGTATCTTGTGTTAAGTGTTCTTATCACAACATAAGAAGATAAATAAGGAGAGTAGGAGGAAACTTTGGGGGGTGATGGGGGGCAATATGATATCGGCTGCTGTGCTTTGTAGGGAATGCATCATACAGGAGGAGCAAGAACAAGAGTAATACCAGGCAGACCAGTTATGAAGGGCAAAGATGACTGAGGCAAGGACTAGCACAGTCAGGGAGAGATGGAAAGAGAACTAAGTCTCTATTCTGAAGATGAAAATAATGGAACTTAGTGACGAACTGGGTATGAAACAATTAGATGGATAGATGGATATATAAGATAGATTAGGAGCTCGACTGGGACAGGAGAAATACATTTGGAATGATATGTAAAGATACAGGAACAGATGAGGACCCTGCACACAGAAAAGAATAGAGAAGGGAACCTTGTGGCAAAGGCATACAACATGATCAGATAGGAGAAAACAGAAGAAGTCATAAAAGGAGCCACAGATTAGATATTCAAGATATTCAAAATTCAAGATAGTTTGGTGTCATGGAAACAGAACAGAGATATTTCAAAGAACTTTGTCTAAAGCTTATGAGAAGTCAGGTAACACAAAGAGAGGTAATGCCCACTAGATTTAGCAATATGGCATTTTTTGATGGCCTGGGAAAGCTCAGTTTTACTGAAAGCCAAAGTCAAATTAAGAGCGGATTTAATTGTTCCCACCACTAGAAGAAATGATAATTATGTGACCAGATAGAGGTGTCAGCTAATGCTACAATGGCAATCATGTTGCAGTGTAAGGGTATCAATTCAATTTATTTTATATCTCAACATGTCTTAATGCCTACTCCATGTTACATATCAATTCTATCCAAAAAAGTGAAAAATATGGTAAAGTTTATGAACTGGCATTCAGTGAGCATTTCCACTCAATACATAATAGAATATTCATTATAACACAGTCCCGTCTACTTTCTCACTAAACTAAGAGATCTTAGAGGACGGAAGTAGAGCTTTTCACCTTGGTTTCCAAAGGCTGATCTGTAATACACATTTAGTAAAGATTTTAAGTGAAACAAACAGAAGAGTGGATTGAGAAGAAAACCGTAAGTGGATTGGTGAAGGCTGAGGAATGGTGAGCACAGACAGCTCCTTTCTGGAGGTCTGCTTTGACCTCCTCATCAGAGAAATAGGGCCCGTGAGTGTATAAGGTCAACGAACTTCTAATGGGAGGTAGGAGAGTATATTTTTATATTATTGGGAAAGATCCAGAAAACACCATGATCTTTGGGAAAATCAAAGAGGACAGGTGGAGAAGTTTGTATTCCAAGGCTAGGGGCAATTATTTCACAAAATAGGAGGGTAACTATAAAATCTGTGCATAAGGGAAATTATATTTGTATCTTTGGCAGGAAAAGGAAAGGGTTCTATTCTAAAAGAACTCCATTTTTTTCAATGAAGTGTGGTCCTCATATTTTTTCTTATGAAATTTCTTATTTTCCCAGTGAAAAATGGGGCCAGGAGTTGACTATAAGGGGAAGGGGGGGTGGGGGGATGGAGAAGAGAAGAAAATGCAGAAAAAATGAACACACCAGCAAGAATTCTTTTAGGGGGTTATAATTTTTTTGTTCCTAAAGAATGAGCATAAACAGTTCAAGAAAGTTTGACTAGAGAGCTTATTGAGATTATAGATCAAAGTTGGGAGGAATGAGAGGACCCTGATAACGTAAGTTGTGGCTACTAAACATTTGTTGCACTAGGTTAGGTCCTAGTATATACTACTGTAATTTTCACAGATCACAAGGAAGGGATGATTTTCCCATTTTACAGTTTAAAGGACCAATGCTCAGAAACGTGAAGCAGTTTTCTTGAGGTGAACCATAATCAGTAAATAACAGAATTGGGTTTAGGATCAAGTCTGACTCAAAAGCTGATTTTCTTCACACAGAAGTGGGAAGCCATCAGAGGTCTTTATTCAAGGAAAGCATGGGAAGAGATCTCCATTTCAAGAAGGTATTTTTTCCAGAAGTGTGGATAAATCAGAGAACAGAGATAAGAAGTGAAACCAAGCTTTGAGAGTGTAGCCCTCGGTCAGTTCTTGGTAAAGGCCTAGCAATGGAAGGATAGAAACTAAACATCTGTAGGTTTGTTAAGTAGATACTGAGGTGATGGACCCTACATCGACCTAAGGTTCACTTCCTGCCATATCAATTTACTTCTTTTTTTAAAATATTTTATCTTTAAGTAATCCTTATACCCAACAAGTGGCTCTAACCTACAACCCCTAGATCAAGTTAGATGATCTGCTGACTGAGCCAGCCAGGTGCCGTTGTATCCATTTACTTCTATTCTACTACCAGTGGCTCTAAAAAGGAGACACTATCACTATTTTACTCCCTCTTTCCTTTTCACCTTTTCCTCTGACTTCAGAGAAAGGGGCTAGAAGGGGCTGGCGGTGGGGGTAGGGACAATGAAGGGGGGAAAAAATGGGAGGAGGGCATTTACAAAGCACTAAGGCAAGCTCAGCCCCATTGTCTCAGGAAGATTCAGGAATAGTCAGTGTGAGTGACCTGAAATAGTACTGAGTATCAGGAGGGGGTGTGCAAGGAGCCCCCAGTACATGCGCAAGACAACTCCACTTCAAATTCATCCTCCTGGGTTTGTGCTGCTTGAAAAACACATTCCCCTTTCACATTTGTAAACTTTGTGTGTAGGTGAGAATTGTGAAAAACTGAAGAGAACAGTATCTGAAGACAGATGATCCAATATTAATTTAAAAACAATCACCTTATGTGGACATGGCCTCCATGTTCGCCAAATGTTCGTCATAAACACAAACACTCTCCTAACAGGTGCACTCGCTGCAATGAACATCACAGCGGGCACACACAGCATTTCCTCTACAGTTGGGCCATTGAAACAAAATGCAGAATAATGAAAATATATGACTGCTCAGATGTATTGGGAGAAAATCATTTGCCCAATGGTAATTGATGCTTACTGAGGACAGGAAAACACAAGAAAAGTACTGTGATTCAGCCGATATTTCTGTTGCCAACTGTATAAGCTACTCCACAGGCAGAACAGATACAGAATGTGAATTTGTCTTCAGGGCAGTATATAATTTCATGTATTTTTTTCTGTTGGGTTTCCTTTTATTCCTTTTTCACACAACACCTTTCTTTGATTTTCTTTAATGTGCCAGGTAGTATACATTTACTTCTCTCTTTTTTTTTTTCCCCCTCATGGTGTAGGGGGAAAAAGTCCCTGAACAGATGTTGCTTTAAGATTGCCAAGCTCATTTTGCTTTTGATGTGCCATGCTCAAAGCTGCTTCCTGGAGAGCACATTGGAAGAATGTACTCCTTGTTGTGTACTGTACATTTAATAGCAGGAAGATAGTGGAAAACAATTGTGACACCATTCCTGAAAATGCTACTGTCACTGAGCATTCGAAACTGAGCAGAAGGAAAAATCTGGCAAAGGGTTCACATGATGAGACACAAAGATTGCATTTTTAAGTCTATTAACGGTATTTGGAGACAGACAATTTAATATTAATTTTAAAACAATCACCTTATGTGGACATGGCCTCCATGCTTATCAAATAGTTATAATAAGCAGAAAGTTAAGAATAATACTATATTTTAATTATATACATATATGTGTGTATATGTGTATGTGTGTGTGTATTCACTATATAGAGAGAGGAAAAATGTTTAGGGCAGGGAAGAATTTAACAACTCAGAGATACAGTTTGGGGCCATCTGTACCCCAATGTTTATAGCAGCAATGGCCACGGTCGCCAAACTATGGAAAGAACCAAGATGCCCTTCAGTGGATGAATGGATAAGGAAGATGTGGTCCATATACACTATGGAGTATTATGCCTCCATCAGAAAGGATGAATACCCAACTTTTGTAGCAACATGGACGGGACTGGAAGAGATTATGCTGAGTGAAATAAGTCAAGCAGAGAGAGTCAACTATCATATGGTTTCACTTATTCGTGGAGCATAACAAATATCATGGAGGACAAGGGGTGTTAGAGAGGAGAAGGGAGTTGGGGTAAATTGGAAGGGGAGGTGAATCACTAGAGACTATGGACTCTGAAAAACAATCTGAGGGGTTTGAAGTGGCGGGAGGGTGGGAGGTTGGGGAACCAGGTGGTGGGTATTATAGAGGGCACGGATTGCATGGAGCACTGGGTGTGGTGAAAAAATAATGAATACTGTTTTTCTGAAAATAAATAAATTCAAAAAAAAAAAAGAAAAAAAGAGAGATACAGTTTGATAAGCATTAAAAATTACAATCAAGTGCAGGGGAAAAATTACCAAAATAAATACCAAACAATTAGTAGCCGAATTTCCCCTAAAACCAGCTGGCAGTGAAACTTGTAAGTTAGGCCTTTACCCTCCTGAACATAAGCATACCAACAGCAGCTGTGCTGGCTTCATTTTCAGGTCTCTCTCCTTGGCTTAGAGATGGCTACTACTCCCTAGGTCTTCACATAATCCAACTTCTGTGCTGTTTCTGTGTCTTAGTCTCTTCTTATCAGAACACTAATCACACTGCATTAGGGTTCTTCCCAAGGACATTACTTAATTTTAATTATCTCTCTAATGACCTTATCTCCAAATACAGTCACTTCCTGAGGTACTAGGAGTTAGGGCTTCAACATACAAGTTTTGGAGGGGCTCAACTTAGCCTATAACCTAACACTGAACTCCTGTGTCCAGAACTGAGCTACACGTTAGGGGTGTTGTCTCTGGTCATTGTCTTCAAGGAGCTTACAAATGAGTGACACATAGTGCCTACAGAGTGCTAGAACACAGATGATAAGGGAATATAAATGATGGAATAACCAAGTTGATGAAATCAAGGGAAACACAAAGAACATGTGACATTTGAGCTATGACTTGAAAACTGAGCAGAAACTCACTGGGCAGAGAAGGGTTATGAAGGCTAAATCAGGGAGAGTATGACAACCTGGCAAAGACAGAGACCTACAAAGAGACATAGTCAAGGCTTATGACATCCCAAGGAACCACCAAACGCAAGCAAATGAATCAGTACAAAAGTTGTTTAAATGTCCCCTTCTAGAGCTGTAACATATTCTAGACAATTAAGGGAAAATTTAAGATACATATGAAACTCAACTTCAAGGTTGGGTCTGCATGGATTTTTATGGCAAACTGTTGCTTCAACTTTAGAGTCTAGTAACAGTAATGAAAATAAGACCATCAGAAACTTCTAATCCTCCTGGGATTTGGAACAGAAATTTTTTAAAAGACTTTATTTATTTATTTGATAGAGAGAGAGAGATTGCAAGTAGGTAGAGAGACAAGCAGGGGTGGGATGTGAGGGTCAGGATCCCCACTGAGCAGAGAGCCTGATGCAGGGCTTGATCCCAGGACCCTAAGATCCTGAGCCATTGGTAGAGGCTTAACCCACTGAGCCACCCAGGCGCCACTGGAACAGAAATATTTTAAGTCAGACTTAGGATCAGGCTAACACAGTCATGTACATTTGTGAAAGTGACGTTATAGACACAACGCACTTATGTATCACGGACACTCATCGCATTTAGATATGACTTAGGAAGGTTTACGACACTTTTGTTCTCATTCATCTGAGAAGAGAAAACTCAAGATCTAGTTGCTTCATTAACCAGAAAGACAATTCTTTTAGTAAAGACGGTGAACCTGACCATGTTGTGTGACTCTAAATGTTGTAAAATCATCAACTAAAAACCTACTCATCTTTTTAAGTTACGCTATTTCAGTTCAGTTCATTTCTTTGCCCCAAATCAGTCACACAGTCCTTGAAACACTGCTATTCATGTAACACAAACAGATTTTAGAGAAGTGCAGAAGAATAGGGCTTCCCACTGATCAGTAATTTGGTTCAGATCCCTGCCTTAACTATATATATATTAATGCCCACATTCCAGCTCAATCTCTTGAAAACCACAGTATTTATTTGTAACATATTTTGTGTCAAAACACCCAGAAAAAGAAAAAAAGCCCAGTTAGTGATGCCAGATTAAGAAACAACTAATTATCTATCAATTCTGAGGCCTGCAGTTCCTAATTATTTGCCTCTTCTTGTGTCCATTCAATCTATAGCTGAATAACTGAAAGATCTTCTCTTCAAGACTCTGTGAGGTGACAAATAACAGGTTGAGAATAACTGAAAGCACTATGTTTGCAAAGATCCAAGCACAACAAACAATTAAGGACATACAGCTGACTCCAATATTGCTCTTAGATTCTCTTTAAAAAACTACTGTGGGGCGCCTGGGTGGCTCAGTGGGTTAGGCCACTGCCTTCGGCTCGGGTCATGGTCTCAGGGTCCTGGGATCGAGTTCCGCATCGGGCTCTCTGCTCAGCAGGGAGCCTGCTTCCCTTCCTCTCTCTCTGCCTGCCTCACTGCCTGCTTGTGATCTCTCTCTGTCGGATGAATAGATAAAATCTTTAAAAAAAAAAAAAACTACTGTGGCTGAGAAAAAATTCTGACACTGGGCATCTGGTTTTCTTGATCTCATGCTATCTACATGGGATGTAAGCTTCCAGATTCAGCACCATTTACTGAAGTCTTAGATTTTGAAAATGCACTTGCTTAAAGTGCAGACTTTTGACTCCTGGATGTTCACAGGCTGAATTCCTCAGGATAGCTTACTTTTATTTAATAAACTCAGCCAACCAACACCCATGATATGATGATAGCATGGTGGCTCTTTCTCTCACCCAGCACGCTGGATCCGGGTCTCAAGCCCTGGCAACGTGGTTATAAACAAAGGATAACAGGCATTCGCAGTGATGAGGGACAAAGGATGACAGTTGCTGAAAACCACCTTTAAGAGCTCTGTCATTTCCTTTGTGCCTCATTAAACACATCACCAGAAGGATTATACCAGAACTTCAGTATTTAGTTGTCTCACCCAAAGCGAAGTGTCTATCCAAGCACTAACTCTTAGTAATTATATTCAGTATATAAGCTCAGACTGTTTTTTTTAATTTGGTTTATAAGTCTTGATACAGCCTGTAAAGACAGACGTCGCAGATATCTTGGATATTAGCAGAGAATCGCACCATCACCTGGGCTAGCCTCTAACCGTTATTGCCCAAACACAGGGCATTTTAAAATGCCAACAATGTTAATGAATATTTCAAATGGGATGTGAAGACTGTACATGTATCCGTATGCACACAATTATGTATTTCAAACACAGTGATAATAGTTGTTTTATTGATCAGAAAAGTAATGCTATCTTTCTAATTAACCAAATTCCAGAAATGCATGGGTTTTATTTTTTTAATTCACAAAATTACTAAAAATAATTAAAGATAAGTGCTATTTAACCATTAAGTATTCAAAGCAACTATTTGAGAACATGGAATAGAAAATCTAAGAACATCCCAATTACCTATGTAAATGGCCTTCTGATTTGCACTATTATCCATTTTTGGCAGCCATTATTCTAAAACTGCATTCCCACTTAAAAAATAAAAGAAGAAAAATGCACAGATGTGTAAGCTGAACTGAAGAGAGCTGTGATGGCAGAGGTTCCCGTTGCTAGGGTAACCAGATCTTTTGTCTGCCTATTTAAATGGCTTTCTCCTTGGCAAACTGAGACTGGCCTTATGACATTCAGTGAAAAGTAGAAGTTGAAAAGATAATATCTAAGCATATAAGTATTAAATGAACACTAAAAAGTTCTACTTACACACTATGAGCATTCATTATTCAGTCAGTGTACTGATTAAATGATCTCACAGTTGGTCATAAATAAAGATAATACTACCAGGCATAGCTGAAAATATCAAAGCATTCTTAGATGTTACTTTTATCCAACAAATGGATAAAATTTATTTTTTTAATGGACAAACATTTCTGACTACATGTCGTGTGCAGGCAGAGAGTTAAGTGTGATATTCCTAGTCAATAACCGAGTTTTGGAGCGATCTTCTTATACCCCTACTCACTATGAAATAAAGTACAACACAGAAGAATTCAGGGGTATATAAGGTCATTACGAATAATACTTCCTAAATGGGACAAGGTCAGGGTTAGGGTTAGGGTTAGAATTAAGTATGGTTTTTCCTATTTTTTAGGCAAGAAAGCAGATGGTTAGAGGGATTAAGTAACTGAACCAAGGTCCCTTCTAATCACTTTGTAAATATTAGAGATTTTTCCAACAAGATGTATGACTTCTGAAAGCATGAAGAATGACTTACCTTAGGAAAGAAAAACAGGATGCCTGGGTGGCTCAGTCGTTATGAGTCTGCCTTAGACTCAGATCATGATCCCAGGGTCCTGGGATTCAGCCCAGGATCAGCTTCCCCTGCTCAGCAGGAAGCCAGCTTCTCCCACTCCTACTCCCCCTGTTAGTGTTCCCTCTCTCGCTGTGTCTCTCTCTGTCAAACAAATAAATAAAATCTTTTTTTAAAAAAGACAAAAACAATAAAAGACATTATAATAACAATATATTTGCTGACTGAATTATGATTTGTAAGTTAGTTTTTTTTAATATATCATGGATTTTTTTAATTTTTATTTTATTAGTCACCACACAGTACGTCATTAGTTTTTCATGTTGTGTTCCAAGATTCATTATTTACATATAACACCCAGTGTATAAGTCAGTTTTCTGACTAAGTGTGTCATATGATGGTTGGATCACGGACTTGGTCTGCTCCACTCAAGACTAAATCCAGCCCTTATCTGTGGCTCTTCTCCTGCCATAATTGCTTTTGCATATCCTGTCCAGTTCGTATAGTCATCCTGTAACTAAGCATTAGGTAGCCATGTGACTGATACTTACCACCATTTGCTCTAGTTATGCTTCAGAATTCTTATTAAAAGAGAAAAAATAATAAATAAATCACAAACTGAGTTTCATATTACATAGACCTGTTCTCAAAGGGTTCAAGAACCAAAAAATTCCCCTCCATGTGCTCTCTCCCCTTTGGCCTTAAGATCCTTCACTCCCAGAGTGATGCCTCTCCAATCATAAAATTTTGTTCCCTAAGCCAAAGATAGGCTTCATTTGAATTCTTCATCTAGGATTAGCATTATTTACATTGATAATTTGGGTTTTCTTATTAAAAAAAAAAAAAAAACTCCATGTGGTTTAAAGATTATTATTTTTGTTACAGTCTATGTAAATCAAGTTTTACAATTGATGACCTGAGAAAAAATAATGGTCCATTTAGAACAGAGAGATTTGCACCTGTTTGAATGACAAGTTTTGGTTCAAATAGGCTTAAAGTTCTTGTGTGTGAGGGCCAAATCATTCCTACCTGAGAGAATAAAAAAGAACAGAAATGAGGGAAAAAAAATAAGAGAGAGTAAAATAATAGAAAAGAAAACCAGCCAGAGGTCATGCATACAATGGAAAAATTGGCCTTATGTAGTGAAATTATTTTTCTCTTTTTGCTATGTGACTTGGCAAGGTGAGAAGGAGTTCTGAACAAGGAACCTAAATGAAAAATAGAAATCTTTCTATGAATAACCTGTAATCAGGAAATTCTCATGTTTTTCTCCAGGAATGGAAGGATCTGGAACACTGAGATATTATCTGGGCATGCAGAAGAATTTGACCAGAAATATGGAAAGTCAAGGTGAACTGATGCTTCTAAACCAGGGAGTAAACTGGAGAAAATTAAACTGTATGAAATAGCAATTCATTAAGGTATAATTTGTAATAGTAGTGCATTTTGAGCATGTGTGCCTCCCTGTATAATTTTCCATAAATGTTTCATTTTTCTTATAACTGCAGTATTTTAATAGAATGCTCATTTCTTAAATAAAGAATTATGATATGTTTTTCCAAAACAATTATTAAGCAGTTAATTACTGCATTTCAGTTGGAGTTACTATGGGAGTATAGTTCTTGTGCCAGGATGTTATGGCACAAAATGTGCTGTCTAACCCTTGACAGCAAACCCTAATTATGGAACAATCAGAGTGGCATGAACTGCCTCAGGGGTACAAATTATTCAAATCCAAGACTATGAAGAAAAAACAAACATTACACAGATTAAGTCCTGTTCTATAGCTGAAAATGTGTACGGTGTAGAAAAATCAGCATGTGATATGTCAATGCACCAGCACTCCAAGGCATTCCTGGCCTCAGAAGACATCATATTGCTGAACCGAGAGCATTTAACCTGTCAGAGTTAAAGATTCTCAAGGTCAGGTTACATGAGATGTATTTCTACAGCTATGAACACCTGGTACATTTCCAATACATTTTAAATTACTTGTAAGAAATGTTTTCTCATAATTAGTCACTATTTATTGTGAACCATGAAGTGCTTTAAACATAAATTACAATTAACAGTAACAACAATCAGAGTATAATTATCCTTAGTCTACAGATGTAGAACCTCTCTCTGGGTTTTTCTGTAAGTAGGGAACCCACTGTGGTCCCAGAGAGAGAGAACGTTTGTTCACTGTTCCCCCAGGGGCCACAGAGGGGAAGTCCGGTCAATGTCTTCAGGTCCCACATCAAGCAACTCCTTGCCTGCAGTTGTGCCCTATGGTATCACTGTGAAGTATAAGTCAGAGTAATCCGTGTTTTCAAAGCGCTCTTTTCATCCAGCCAGCACTGTGCATTCACCTGATCTCTTGATCCACGTCTTCCCTGGAAGGTCTGCCCTTGTGGAAGAGTCTTGAAGCATCTCAGTTCTGGGAGCTCATTCAGTTTCTCTAGAAAAGAAATGATGGTACTAGTGGGAGGTATAATTCGGAATTTGTAGAAGTGTCTGGGCTGTGTGTGATGGTTCCTACAACTTTCCATTCTGAATATGTAAATGTTTGGGGACTCATGTTGAAACTTGCTACTCTCTGCTGTGGTGACATGAAAAGCTAAAGAACTGGTAACTGATGTTGGAGATTCCTTCCCAAGAACATATGAATGTTTCCAATATTCTGAAAATTAAGTTACCTTGGAAAAAAACCCTTTGCCATTAGTGGGATTCTTGAGTTGTCAGTAGTCTCCTCTGGAATTCAGTTGTATCTTCACTGAAAAGATTTAAAAGATTAAAAGATTGTTCCTCGACTTGGTAAAACCCACACTGTGGATCTTCTCTGCGTGCCGCATCTCAGTTTTACTCCTAAGAAATTATTAATAATTTTCTTACTAATGGAAAGAGAATAATAATTCTTAGCCACACAGACAGATGTGCTACCTTCACTTTTCCATTTACTACCTGACAGTAGGGAAGCCTTCAATGTCAAGGGTTCAGTTTCAGCATCTGCAAAGTGAAGCCTCCCTCACAGGATTGGTGAGCATGAAATGATGTAAAGCTTAGAAAGGAGTTTAGTACGGGGGACCCCATACCCTTTATATGCATACGTATATTATGTTAACAATTAATATAATGTCTTGCGGGTTAGCCTTATTGGTCCACATAGCTGTAAAAGTTTATGGAAAACAAGCCATGGCTTTTTCCTTCTTTCAAGTTTTTATTTAAATTCTAGTTAGTTAACATATATGGTAAAATTGGTTTCAGGTGTAAAATTTAGTGATTCATCACTTACACACAATACCAGGTGCTCATCACATATGCCCTCCTTAATGCCCATCACCCATCTAGCCCATTCCTCCACCCACTTCCTTCCATTGACCCTGAGATTGTTCTCTATGGTTTGCTTCCCTTATGGTTTGCTTCCCTCTCCCTTGCCTTTTTTTCTCTTCCCCTATGTTCATCTGTTTTGTTTCTTAAATTCCACATATAAGTGAAATCATACGGCATATGTCTTTCTCTGACTTATTTACTTAGCATAATATAGTCTAGCTCCATCCACATCATTGCAAATGGCAAGATTTCATTCTTTTTGATGGCTGGGTAATATTCCATTATGTATCTCTACACCACCTCTTCTTCATTCATTCATCAGTCAATGGACATTTGGGCTCTTTCCACAGTATGGCTACTACTGATAATGCTAATATATACATCAGGGTGCATGTGTCCCTCTGAATCAGTATTTTTGTTTCCTTTGGGTAAATACCTAGTAACGTGGGGTGCCTGGGTGGCTCAGTGGTTAAAGCCTCTGCCTTCGGCTCAGGTCATGATCCCAGGGTCCTGGGATCGAGCCTCACTTCAGGCTCTCTGCTCGGCAGGGAGCCTGCCTCCTCCACTCTCTCTCTCTCTCTCTGCCTGCCTCTGCCTACTTGTGATCTGTCTGTCAAATAAAAATCTTTTAAAAAAAAAAGATTAAAAAATAATAATTAATAAATAAATAAATACCTAGTAACGCAACTGCTGGATCATAGGGTAGTTATATTTTTAACTTCTCGAGGAACCACCAGTTTGCATTCCCACCAACAGTGTAAGAGGGTTCCTCCTCCTTTGTATCCTTGCCAGCACTATTGTTAATTTTAGCCATTCTGACAGGTATGCAGTGGTCTCTCCTCGTTTTGATTTGTATTTCCCTAATGATGAGTAATGCTGAGCATCTTTCATATGTCTGCTAGCCATCTGGATGTCTTCTGGAGAAAAATGTCTGTTCATGACTTCTGCCCATTTCTTAACTGGATTATTTTGGGGGGTGTTGAATTTGATAAGTTCTTTACAGATTTGGGGTACTAACCCTTTATTGGATATGTCACTTGCAAATATCTTCTCCCATTATAAAGTTGTCTTTTAGTTTTGTTGAATATTTCATTCTCTGTGAAGAAGTGTTTTACTTTGATAAAGTCCTAATAGTCCCTTGACTCTGGAGATGTGTCTAGTAAAGAAGTTGCTATAGCATAGATTAAGGGAACAGAATAGAAAACCCAGAAATGGACCCATAACTATATGGTCAACTAATCTTTGACAAAGCAGGGAAGAATATCCAGTGGAATATCCAGTCTCTTCAATAAATTGTGTTGGAAAAACTGGACAACAACACAAAAAAGAATGAAACTGGACCACTTTTTTAGACCAAAAATAAAGTCAAAATGGATGAAAGACCTAAATATAAGACAGGAAACAATCAAAATCCTAGAGGAAAACACAGGGACCAAGCCATTTCTTAAAACTTTTTAGAATCTCATGGGACAACTAGGATGCTGCTAGATATAATATATTTACTGATAAGCTACCAGTATTTGCCAAATCCGAACAAAAGACAGCATAACAACTCAGGCTTCCCTAATCACTCACATATGCCCTGTTCCTTCTTCCACGTCCCTTCCATGGACTGTGAGAAGTGACTCAAAAAAGTTACAGTGACATTTATATGGGCAATTATTATAAGAGCAAGGCTATTATAAGAGTTGGCCAGGCTAATATTGTCAACTCTTAGAAGAAAAATCAAAATTAATCAGGTGTTCAAAAATCTCCAAGACCTGGAGAAGGGTGGTGGAAGGACAGCCCCAGAGGAGTCTTCAGTATCACTTACATGTGCCCAGTGTAACCTCTGCCCTCATACCGGAGGCTTCTGGGAGCACAAAATGAGTCTCTTCCCTCAGAAAGCTCTTATGTTCTTATTAATCAAATTTCCCAATTATTCTAGTAAAAGCTGGCAATATTAATCACATTCTGAAAGATACTATTAGCAGCACTATGCTTAAAGAAATGAAGAATCTGAAGCACACTGATGTTGCTTGTCTTCTTCAAGGTCACTGAAAAGTTGAGACTAGAACCCCAGTGGTTTCAGGTTTCTCAGTCAAATTTCTCTTCATCAGCTTAGGTAAAAGCTATCACTCTGGATAATATTAGTACTAGAAAAACGACTGTAAGAGTTAAAAATATCTTTAAAGATTTGAACAGATGGATAGAGAGAGACAGACAGAAAGGGATTTGAGGGAATCAATTGTTTCCCTGGTAGACACAATAATCATATATGAGAATAATAGCTACTCTAAATCATGTCGTATCAGTATTATTAGTGTTTAAGGAAATACTCTAATTCCAATGAGCTGGTTCATAGCAAACATACTTTACTAATTTAGTTTTTGCATATTGGTTTCAAAAAAGGTTTTTAAAAAATTATCAAGTAAATTACAAAACTCTTTTTCATGTTAAAACACAAAAAAGTAATGTAATAAACACTGGGTATTATATGCAAATGATGAATCACTAAATTCTACCTCTAGTAATAATACACTAGCAATACTATATGATACACTATATGTTCATTAAATTGAATTTAAATTTTTAAAACGTTTTAAGTTTATTAGCTGTTTTTCAGAAAGTTTTCATTTTATTTCAGAATCAATCCAATATACTGCATACCACCTGTAGCAAACTTAAGAATACAACAAATTTCATTTCATATATGAGTGACTGTAGTGTGATATATTTAAAATCAACTTTCAGCCATACTTTTTGCCTCTTTAAATAGAAGAAAGTCATAAAGTATCTGAATCACAAATCGAGTATACATGATAATTTCTCTTGGTGTGTCACGCTCCTTTCTCCCTCCAAAGGCCTACCACCAATGTGAGCAGATAGGGCGCCCCCTGCAGGTTTAAAAGGAAAGGCGCGTTGAGGACTGACGTGAAGAACGCAAGGCTGGAATTTTGCCTCCCACTCTGTGAAAGTGTAACTTTAAACTCGTCTCTCCTCCGCAGTTCAGGGACTACCACCGCCCACACCAACACCACACCTTTAAGGGCCTCAAGTTCACATATGTACATAATCACCAAGCCTCCTAGCTTTGTGCATTCTTGAAATGGGTGTACAGTACAACCTACTGTAGCCAAGAGAAGCTAATTAACTTCTCTGGACCACTTTGCACAAAGTTCCAGAGGAGTTGGGGAGAGGGAAGCCAAGTGCAGAGTGAGTTACTTAATTCCCAAACCTTCCTCAAACCCTTCAAAACCCACTGTTCTAAACTGAGGACAGAGCTACTGTCTGTATGTAACCATTTGCTATCTGATTCAGGGGAACATCAAGAAACACTTTCCCTTAGCAGATGCTTCGCTGTTGGAAATTCATTGCAAAGGCAGCGAAAACCCTGAAAAAAAAAAAAATCACAGGAAAACTACTAGCTTCTAAGAAGACATAGGAGGCCAAAGGAAACTCCCCATTTGTCTGGAAAAATTCCTAACACCAAGAGATACTCATTGTAATGAGGTGTTAAGCGGTGTAGAGATCTGTGCCCTTCTTCCACGTCTCCCCCTTCTTCCAGAGCTTGTGCTGCTGGATAAAGCAGTTGTCCTTTTGTTTGTTTTTTCTTTTAGGACAGTTGTTCTTCATCTTGCTTTGGTCAAATCAACAAAAACGAAAAGAAACTTATATGCCCTCAGGGGGAAGATGTGCATCTCACAAAACTATAACTTGGTTTAAAAAACCTCAAGCTTCTGCTTTGTACTTCTTTTGCATAAAATTTACTTTCATTTTCTCCTTTTATGTTTTAAAATACAAATTTTTGACTACCTTTCCCCAGTGCCTATGTGAAAATCGGACAATTGATTAAGATCCCAACGAAACTGAACTATACGTTTTTTATCATTAACTGGCTTGAATTTTACCCGTATCATTCTCACTCCTGCAATTTTTAACTCACTCGACAATATTTGTTAAGCACTTAAGCTGTATAGAGCAGTACGAAGGACTCAGGGGAGTGCCTGCAATTAGAGGAAGGCCAATCCTGCCGACCACCTTTGAGCTAAATCCAAGAACACAAAGGGTACACTTACGTGGGACTCCAGTGGGAGGACAGAACTCTTCCTGCTTCTGTCAAGTTGCCTAGGCATCCCTCCCTCTGTTCAACCCTCTCAGCATTCCCATCACTCTGTACCTTGGACCAACTGGACTCATCTAATTTTATGTTTTATCCCTGGTTATACCAAACACCACAAAAGACCCATGACACCAAGGTCATTCTTCATTCCCTGGAAGTGAATCCTCATCTGGCTCCATAGGCTGCCTTTTCTGACCCATCTCCCACCTTCCATTCCCTGAAATCTTTTTGTTCACTATGACCCTGAAATTGTAGGTCAATCACAAACCCTCTTCCTTAACTTCAGCATCTTCTTTGAAAGTTCTCATCATATTCTTAATTGGTCTGATGCTGGTTCCCCCCTAAGGACACAGGTTTCCTCCCAGGCCTCTCCAACATTGGCTGTCTGCTACTCCCCGGGTGCTGTGGAGTCTGCAGCCGGAGTGTGAGCCCCTCTTATTCCTCATGATCATTTACAGAACACTTTCCCTCCTACCCTGGATGGCAGACTCCTCCAATGCCAACTCCCAGCATTGAGAGAGAGCATCAGACGCTTCCCCTCCCTGTTGCAGTCGCTTTCCACACCTGCAGGAATCTATCTGTCTCTCTTTCTAGAAGAGGTTAGCTTTTGGCTACTATCATTCTTTCCCAGTACTTTCCTATCACAACTTAAAACCCACATTGGTCATCCTTCCAAAAGCCTGGACTCTCAACTCCTTGAATTCCTCTCCTCCAAGGTCTTCACTTTAACCCCACCTTTGGCACTTATTCCTTAGTCACCCTTATTATTACCTTAATTTCAATAATCCCCACACAATAATCACCACCTCTTAACTTTTAGCCCACACTCTACTACCCCAATTCTAATGTCATGGACTGAATATTTATGTCCTTCTTCCAGAAAAAGTCATAATAATTTAAAGTCCTAACCTAACCCCTAAAGTGATGGTACCCAGAGGTGGAATCTTCGGGAGATCATTGGGTTAGATGAGGTCATGAGGGTGGGGGCCCCCATAATGGGATTAGTGTTCTTAGAAAAAGAGGAAGAGAATCCAGATAGCATGTTCTCTCTGCCCTTTGAGGACTCAGCAAGAAGGCAGGCTATTTACCAGCCAGGAAGAGAGTCTTCACCAGGAACAGAACAGTACAGGCATGTTGACCGTGGACTTCTCAAGCCCCAGAAACAAAGGTCTACTGTTGAAGCATCAGAAACAAAGGTCTACTGTTCAAGCCACTTAGTCTGTGGTATTTTCTTATAGAAGGTCACACTAAGGTCTCTAACAATTCTTCAACCCACCAGGACCTACAACCTATTGACTCAACCACCTTTTCACTCTTACTCACCCATGTCATCCTCCTCTCTTCTTTCCTTATGCAGCTGAAGTCCTGCCTGCATAACCTCAGTAATCTTACTACTCATTTCCTGCTTGTGTCTCCAATTCCTTTCCTCCCATTCTTTCTTGACCTCACTCCCATCACGTGTTTGCCTCCATCCCTCTGTAGAAACCATCCTTCTGAAGTCACCATCATTGCCGCTTTTCTATATCTAACAGTCATCCCTGGGTCCTTAACTGTCATGACCTGTCGGCAGAATTTAACAGAAATGATCATCATTTCTTCCTTGAGACAGTTTCTATTTTTGACTTCCAAGACACCAAATTCACTTTATTGTCCCCATATCTCTCCCCGTCTCCTTTGCTGTGTTTTCCAATCCCATTTCAAATGTTAGGGTTCCCAGGGCATGTTTGCAGGCCCTCTCCGATTTCCCCTCTGCACCCACTCCCCAGGTCATCTTCACCACTTTGTAACTTGGGGACCAGCCAGACCTTGATGGTTCCTGCCTTTATAACTCCAGCTCCAACTTTTCCCTGGACCCCAAACCCACATCTCCAAATTATCTGCTTAATATGTCTTTGATAAGGTTATCTTTTATAATCTTCTTAAAGAACTTTTCATAGGTTATTTAGTAGACATCTCAAACTTAAATGCTCAAACTGAGCTTCTAATATTGTACCAACACCAGTGTCTCCTACAGCATTCCCCATACCATGAAATACATAGCCACACCAGGTATATATTTGTAAGCTTTTATACTTATTTATTTTTGTTATATCCTTTAAGTATGTTTTTTCCTCCATATCAAATTTCCAATCCACCCTAAATTCCTGCTCATTCTACTTTAATGAGCATTCCTGAGTGTGACCATTCTCACATCTCACTATGCATGTAGTCCAAGCCACCAGAATTTCTGGTCTGGCTTACTGCAGTAACCTTCCACATAATCTTACTTCTTCTACCCTTTCTTTTCTATAACCTATTTTCAACACAGTATCAAGAGCAGTCTTATTAAAGCTCTAGTCAGCCAAGCCCTCCATTTCCTTTAAATTCTCAAATGCATTCACATCTCACTCAGAGTGAACCATAAAAATCTTATCACGCACAGGTCCACACACTATCTGACTCCATATTCCCTTTTCCCCTTTTCTCCTACCCCCCTCTCCCTTGCTCCAGCTATGCTGGACTCCCTGACGTTCCTCAGACGTACTAAACACAGTCTTTTCTCAAGGACTTCATGCTGCTCTTCCACCTGCCTGGAAGTCCGCCATGTGAGATTTCTGCTTGGACGGCTCCCTTAATTCCTTTACTCAGGTGTCTCTCAGGGATATCTTCCTGACCGTGCTATATACATTTTAGTGCCGCTCCATATTTGTTTTATGTGCTACCCCAGACCAGGGCCGTTGCCTTTCTTTGTCCCTGGGATAAAAACAGGGTTAAAAACAGGAATGTCTATGCTGTTCTTGTGTCAAAGGATCTAGGTTGTTGCTGCCGCTCTGAATCCAGGAACCCACTGCAACAGGAATTCCCAGTTTCTCCCACTGTTGGTGGCCAGTGCCCATCAACACCTTGCCTTTTGCCCTCTGCATGCACTTTTCACCTCTTGCCTTGCAATTTTCAGGCAGCCACAGAATCTGGAGATACCAGGGGACCTGGCCAGTGAGCTACAGGCACAGCCTGAAACCATCCACTGACCTCTTCTCCCCTCCTCCTCCTCCCACACACTTCTGGACACTCTGCTCAGAAACAACTGCTTCACGTGTGCCCTCTGAAGGGGTTCTGTGAGAGAGAATCAACAATTGCTTAGCCACAAGTAGGGTCAGTTTGGTAACACACTTCCTTACATTTGCCCTCCAAGAGTTGCCAGTATTGTATTCCAAAACGTCCATCTCACTAAGTTACTCCTCTCATGTGAAACCCTCCACAGTTCCTCTTTGCTTGTAAATAAACCAACAGGTTCTTAACATGGGATTAAAGTTTGACAATAATCTCCACCCTTTTCTCTTGCCCCAAAATAAACCAACTATACCTAGACTAAACCAACTATACCCTAGACTATACCCAGAAAGTTTCCTTGTTATGTGTCTTGGCCCATAATTTCACCTACTCCTGGAATACCAAGACCCTCATTTCTTCCTATCAAAATTCAGTCTGTAATTTCATGATTCAGATCAAATATCACTTATGCACAAATCGTTCCTTATTCTTCCCCAAATAAATGATTCTCAGTTCCCTGTGTGATAACTTATAATGTGCTTCCTCATATACCTGCATTCGTTTCTATCTTCTTAATTTCTTTTTCCTGCAGATTTTATTTGTTTTAGAGAGTGAGAGAGCATGAGCAGGAGGGGCAGATGGAGAGGGAAAGATCAAGTGGATTCCCCACTGAGCATGGAGCACCCCCTGGGCTCGATCCCACAACCCTGAGATCATGACCTGAGCCCAGCCCCAGAGATGGATACTGAGCCACCTAAGTGCACCTTACCTTCTCAAATTCTAAGCTCCATGATGACAAAGACAGCATTATCGAGGTCTTTCTCCTTTGTAATTTCTAGTCCAGCTCATATGAGCATATCATTTTTGCTCAAAAAAATGTTAACCCTAATCAAATAGTAGGGCAGACTACCTGGAAACACCCAAAGAGACAGGAGTATTCTAGAGTATGTGAGGTCGGCCCAGGAATGCCACGGGAGTCAGAAAAAAGCAATATGCTTCAGGGCCTGGGATTACGTTGATTGAATTCTGACTCTGATTGAATCCCTGTGCACTTTCAAGTCTTTTTGATTTGGTTGTATTTTATGGATATGGCCCCGCCTACCATATCCTATACATACCTATGTATATGTCACCTATAAATAAGAGTTGAAGAGCATGTGCCTTTTAAAGTGCCTGCCCCATGGGGTACCTGGGTGGCTTATTTGATTGAGTGTCCAACTCCTGGTTTTGGCTTGGGTCATGATCTCAGAGTCGTGAGATCAAGCTCAGCATGGGATTCTGTGCCCTGGGCAGAGTCTGCTTGAAATTCTTTCCTCCTCCCTCTCCCTGCCTCTCTGCTCCTTCCCCTACTCCCACTCTCCTTCTCTCTCTCTCAAGTAAATAAATAAATCTTTAAAAAAAATAATAAAAATTTTAAAAAGTGCCTGGTCCAGGACCCACAACCTCATGTCCCAATTTTGCATTCTAAGCCCCAAAGGCCCCAAGCCTCTCTGTGTTGCCTCTGAGACAGATGCCTTAGGTCAAAGTGTCACAAGCACAGATACATAGAGGTCCCTTCCCCTTCTGGAATGGGGTGGGCTCCCCTGGCAGGTGAGAATGCAGTGTATCTTCTCCACATACACCACAGCCTTGTGCTGCACGACTTGCCAATAGCAGCAGAGGATGCCTTGAGCAGGAGAAGCCCTTCTTATCTCTCCCCACGAGGTTCTACATAGTAGCTCTAGCTCCTAAAAGATGTGGAGCCCGAAAAAGATTGCCTTTTTAAGTTATTAGCACAACGAAGAGTGTGGAAAACAAACTTTCAAAGGGAGAGGGGGTCTTCGCACTGTTTTTCATATTGATTTCTCTCAAAATGGCTATACAATCTTATAGATTTGGGCAGAACTTCTGGGAAGCAAGAAAGAAGTTGAGAAATGCTAGCTCAGAACACAAAGTAGGACGAAAATGGGAAGGAGTTATTTCCTTGTCTACAAGAGGAATAACACTGGAACTGCTCTTGCTTTCAATAATAATGTTAACATGCCGATATAAATGCATCTTGTCTTCAAGCTTGAGATTTCATGTCATAGTAATCGAGGTTTAGGCAGTGTTTATAATTATGTAAAATTGCATGGCTCGGAGTGGAAAGGAACTAAGCCCTCCTGCACTGACAAGTACAGAAGAGGAGGAAGCTCAGAAACGATAGATTAGGAATCGGGGCGATCCCTTCTGAAATACAGCATTTCACACACAGGGACACACGAACCCAGCCCGCTGATGACATTCGCCGCTGATGCCACGATAAAGAGATCGTGTCATTTTGTTTCGCACAAAAAGTCACTTCTGTGACTAAATCTCAAAAGCATCATTTCTAAATGAAGAGAACACTATAAATGTAACTCAACTGGCCCTCAAATTCACTTCCCAAAACAAGGATTTTACTGAAAGCAATTAACGGCACATTTCCCAAGTTACTTTCCTTTGTAAGAAAACTGACTGACCGATTGTGACTGTTTTACATGCTCAAAAAACCCTGAAGCTGTTGCCCCAAAACAACATTTGAATAGACAGGGACAATTTAAGCATTTTACTATATTTACATTTTTATACATGCTATTTATATACATATCTATGTACTTTCGTGTGTGTGTGTGTGTGTGTGTGTGTGTGTGTGTATTTACACCTGAGCCATGCTTAGCCATTGACAGATACCACACATAACTTATATTCTATTTGTCTTGGAACCCTAGCATTGAGTACAGTGTCTGAAAAGGGGTAGGTGATCCATAACTTTGTTCCACTGACCTATAATCTGTACAGATGATTTCCATTTGGGGATTTAACAGATTCAAACACAGCAAATCTCTTAATGAAATAAGGTCACACACTTAGAAAGTTGACCCTACCGAGTAGGAAACAATTACATTATTTGTCAAAGGCACAAAGTTTTGAGACAAGTGGGTAAAAAAGTGGCTCCTGAATGTGCCACAAGCTTCCTTCTAATGTATCAATTTTTGGTTTAATGAAAATTTCTAAAAACTAAAAAGCATTCAGAAAATACAGTTTTTGCCCCTCCCAAAGATAACCACCATTAGTTCCTGAGGAAACCAAGAGACAGAAGCCATACACTAAGAGCCGTGGTCAGTGTACAGTGAGCCCCAGACCAGCGCTACAGGAGGACAGGAGCGCCAGGATCTCTCTACGGCCTGGCAGAGGGGACGCCCAGTGGAGAGCAGGTGTAGTCCGCACTAAGAAGAATGGCTACAGAACAGTTCACTCACTGGTCAGAGTTCACATACTTACAATGTTCCAGGTGAGATGTATTAATAAACAAGAGAGGCAAAATCTCTAGAAACAGACTAGTGGGGGGAGACAAGCAATGAAATATAAATATTATCAATCAGTTAATTATACAGTGATGAGAAGGTAATGACTGCTATGGAAAGTAGAGCTGGACAAGCAGAATCACGAGGTGGGTGGCTGCAAACTCAGCAGTGCACTGGAAGGCACTGAAGAAGGCACCCACAGAACAAGCACATTAAAGGGAATAGATCTAGGGATGAGTTAAGCATGAAGGGGAAAGGATTAAAAGAGATGAGTGTTTGGATCTTGACATACAGACATAGAAGAATAAGCAGTAGGAACAGAAGCAGAGGAGTAGCACAAAGGAGAAAGCAGAGTACGGAGCTAGAACATTCTAAAGGAAGCATCTGCGAAGGCTGGATGTCATGAGGGGTGGGGTAAGATGGGTCTTTATTTCCCCTCGTCAGGCTCCCAGGACAGGGCACCGGGCACTGTAGAGACCCACTTACAACCTTCATTTTGGCTTCTGTTCCTTGTGATATAATGGAGTACTCCGAAAATTCTGCTGAACTAACTTAAGGATATTCCAGGAAGCCCAGATATGTCTGCAGAGCATAGTAATTAAAAGAAGAGAAATAAAGCACATATTCTGGGAAAAATTCATATTGCTGAAGGTTGACCCTTCTCAAGAAAGTGCCAGCCAACTTTAGGGTATAAGGTCAGTGGATCCCAGAGCGTCAGTGGACTTTTCTATGTCTTTCCATCTGTGCCCCTCACAGCAAGGAGGGGTAAACCTCTTGTGTTCCCTGTCTAGGATGGTGTCCTCCAACATTTCTCTAGCAGTGTTCAAACGTTCATTCTGTGCCTTTTACCGTGAAGCCCAAATGACATTGCAGTTACTATTTCCAATTGTAAATGTAGCCATCGTGGAGACAGAAGACAGTGTCTAAGGGAACCTGGAAACTACATCTTGTTAATGGGGCTCCCTTCAGACTAACTACAAGACCAACACAGCCAGCAGATCAGATGAAGAAAGGGTAGAGCTATAGTTGCTTTTGATTTCTGAGTATCCACTTTCGGAGCCTATGAAACCCAGGGCCTATGAGACCCAGGGCCTGGGAAACAGCAACAGGCCCATCAGACAGCTGACTTACATGTTATACATTGGAGAGATAGTTAAGGTAGAAAGTGAGACCCATACTTGATGTGTCATGTCCAATGGGAGACTTAAGAGGGAAGACAGCACAAGTACAGAAAGAACCCTAAAGAGGTGTGTACAGAGCATTTTTTTAAGTCATAAATGGAGAAAGCTATAACCTGATAAAGGATGGGGAGAGAAAAATGACACAGAAGATAATCTGATAAGAATTGAAGAATGACTAGTTCACAAGGCAAATAGAGAAGAACATTCCAGACGTGTGTGTGGGTGTAGGGGTGTGTGCGCGCATGTGGTGAAGGGGATGGATGTGGGATAGAGAGGCTGTAAGTACACAGACCGAAAATGCATGACCAGAGAAAAGATAAAGGTTTTAGTGAAACTATTTTCCATGTTTAGCCTCTTTTCAAAATGTTATAGAAAGGGCTTTGCATAGATAGGTTTTTGGATTTTATTTTTAAATTATTAAAGTATTCTGATGCATGTTCAAAGGCATTCTATGCAAGTGTTAATAATGTGTTTCTCCAAAGTGAGTAAACTTGCTGAATTTGGAACAATGTTTAGCACTAAAGTTTTATATCTCACAGAGCCCCAGCTAGTTAGAGAATGAACTCTGCTCCGATCCATCTTGTCTCCCACTTGGTCTGGTTGATAAAAGGCAAGACATCAATCAGGAAAGAGCATAACTATCTAGCGCTTTAGGGAGAAATACGGACACCTTAGCAAGAACATGAAACCATTATGAAATAATTTGAGTTTGGATGAGCATAGGTCAAAAACATAACTTCTTAAAAAATGTCATTGGCATAGAAATCAGACTCTATACTGAAGGGATATAGTTCTCTAAGACGTTTCAAACTTTACTTCTTTTAAGATTGGAATGTTAAGCAGACCTTATAAGGTATGCTGTTTAGATGCATAAAATGGAAACATTCAATATAAGCCAATTTCAGCTGCACAATCGCACATACCTAACCAATTCTGTCTCCATGTCCCTTCTGTGTAAATGGCTTCAGCATTAATCCAGTTAATCAAGGAAGGTGACCTCCAGTGTCACTGACTCCCCGTCTTCTCCTGCAGCCCTCCTACCTCCAACAGAAGCCTCTCCCCCTTCCCATTCCATTTCAGAGCCTCAGCTCTGAAAAGACGGTAAGGTGGCTAAAATCTGGTGCTCCTGAATTCTGTGGATGTGAATTTGAATCTTGGTCTGCTAGTACCCTACATGTGACCTTGAAAAGTGACTTCATTCTTCTGAGTCTCAATGTCCTCATCTGAACTGGAGAAAAAAAACAAAACCTAGTTCAAAATGTTCTATGATAATTAATGAAAATAACACACAAGAGGTATTTGGAGCATGTTAAATACTCAATAAAATATAAATCTTGTTATTGAACTTATTATTACTCCTAGATAATGGGCTAGGAGGGAGTAAAAAACAGCACATGTGAATTCATGTGAAAAATACTAGACAGCAATATACAGAATTGTCAAATCAATATCTTGTACAACTGAAACTAATATAACATTGTATATCAAATATACTTCAATCCTAAATTTTTAAGAATATATTAGATATGCTACTCCATAATTTCATTGAAATATCTACAAGCTATAGATAAAAGGTATGTTTCTATTTTCCTGTCTTCTGTCACAATAAAATATTTTGACATCTAAAAGCCACAGTTACTTTTTTTCATTGGTTTGGGAGAGCAACTGAACACAAAGTGACTATCCATCCGAGGCAGGCCATTGTCCTTCACGCATCGGTGAATTTGCCTCGACGTTTGTTGTAACGGGGTCGAGGGATGGAAAAGACCCATTTTTTAAAATTTTTTATTTTTTATAAACATATAATGTATTATTATTCCCAGGGGTACAGGTCTGTGAATCGCCAGGTTTACACACTTCACAGCACTCACTATAGCACATACCCTCTCCAATGTCCATCACCCCACCAAAGGGTTGGCATTTGTATAATGCAACATTGTTTATCCCTTATTTCATGCCTGGTGAAAAACCACAAAACTGTAAATTACAGCACCCTGTCCTGCACCAACGAGCTCCCTGCACCTCCCCCAGAGTCATCTCTCTAAATGCGGAAAGACAATCTCCAACTGCAGAAATATCACGTGAGTCTGTAGAACTGAGTTTAAACTCGTTAGCACAGCACCCTCGGCCTGTTCACACCCCGGCATTAATCCAGGCTTATCGAGTGCTCTTTCCAATCACAAACAAAAGCCTCTAATCATCCCATATTAATCCAAATTCCTGAACTCGAGTATACCATGCATACACGTATGCTGGCCCAGCATTTTCCCCTCTGAGAGTGCCTGAAAAGATTGTTCCTTGTTCCTTAACCCTTAACCCAGTAACACCCACACTGTGGATCTTCTCTGACTGCCCCACCTCAGTTTGTGTCTGGTTTTGTCTCCTACTGCGTGGGCCTGGCTGACAGACCAGAGTATGAGGACAGAAAGTAGAAGCAAACTTTTTGCTTTTGGACTTTGTGCCTGAGACCACAGGGTATGTCCCAAAAGTAGTTTCTGGGTCTGACAGTCAAATTTGTAGGATCCAGTCTGTTTTTCCATATCCTAAGAGACATAATTACCAAAGACAATTACATAATTAAGTCACAGAAGGGAACAGTTGGGGGGAAGTAGTGGTCAGGAGCCCTGGGAGCTGGAAGCACAGAGCGGATATAGGCTATAGGAGGTCAGGTGACTGCTAGAGACGTGCTGAATGAGATGTGCTGCCCAGAATCTCTTGGGGAAGGCCTTGCCGCTAGCTGATGGCTGGCAGCTCCCAGCCATCAGCTCCTTCTGTCTCCTTCTCAGTTGCAAAGAGCTTCCTCACCTAAGGGATTTTGGACTCTTCCTTGACTCATCTCTGTCCATTACACCCCACATTCAGCTGACCAACAAATGCAGTCTGCCTGCTTTAATCCAAATCCAAATCCAACGTTTCTCCTCACTTCCACCACTGCCATCTGGGTCTAAGTCAGTGGTTCTCACCTGGGAGTGACTTTGCCTTCCAAGAGATGTTTGACAATGTCTGCAGACATTTTTCATTGTCACGACTGTGGGGGTGCCAGTGGCATCTGTGAATAGAGGCCGGCGATGCCGCACAATGTTCTACAAGGCACAGGACATCCCCCATAACAAAGCATGAGCCAGTCCCAAATGTCAAATGTTCATCTGAGCCACCACCATCTATTACCTGGCTGATTTCAGTACTTGCCTTCTGACTAGGTTCTTGTCTGCCTCCTCTGCTCCCTCTTCAGCCAGTCATCCTTATAAAATGTTCACTGGTTCCGAGCATACCATCCAACTCTCTAAGGCTCCTCATCATATTTCAGATCAGATTCGGAACTCCGGCCTTGCCTCCAAGGCCACGTGAGTCAGCCTCTGGCTACCATTCCCACTCTCCTTTGCACCTGTCTTTCTTTGCTCCCTAGAGGAAGGTGTTACCAGCTTCAATGGCCTTTTTGCTACTCTTTCAAACACAGACTCTTCCTGACTCAGGACTTGGGTTTTCCCTCCCAGTTTTTCCAGGCTTGTGCCCTCACTTCTGTAGGATCTATGTTCCAGTGGCCCTTATCAGAAAGGTCCCCCATGACTGCCTTGCCCTGTCACCCATCACTCTCATCCTATTGTATTCTTCGTAGTGTGTATCACTGTGTATATTATAAATGTACTTTGTATTTGTTTATCATTTAACTCGTGCACTAGGCAGCAGGTCCCCACTAGATCCCAACACCCCAAACAACCCTGGCACATAGTGGGTGCTCAAATATTTGCTAAATGAAGGAATATATGAAGCTACTTGCAACAGATCTATGAACATGTATGTGGGTGAGTTGGTTTACTTTAAAGGGAGGCAAGGGGGACATAATGGACTGGTAGAATCTAAGCTTCTGGTATAGGCTCCTAGGTCATTAACTACATGGCATAAACTGTGGGTTTATATACGTCTTTCCACCATTAAATTATGTGGGTCTTAAGAAGAGAAACTGCTACTTTTTCCTGCTCCCACAAAACCTAGTTCTTTTTTTTAAAGACTTTATTTATTTGACAGAGAGAGAGATCACAAGTAGGCAGAGAGGCAGGCAGAGAGAGAGGAGGAAGCAGGCTCCCCGCTGAGCAGAGAGCCCGATGCGGGGCTCGATCCCAGGACCCCGAGAGCACGACCTGAGCCGAAGGCAGAGGTTTAACCCACTGAGCCACCCAGGTGCCCCACAAAACCTAGTTCTATGCTTGAATCACAATAGTTTGTTGAAAATAAAAAGGGAAACACTGTTAGATATTTTATGTCAAAATATGGTAATGGAATAAATTTAGTAGCTGTGGATCAAGGAAAATGGCTATTTAGAAATCTGTTTTTAAAACAATACCTTGATGTGATCCTAAGAGATTAATTATCTTACTGTACACCATTTACTACAGATAGTCAGGGTTTTTTCTTTAATTATATGTCCTATAATATCTGCATTCCACTGCTGCAAATGTGGTATTTTTATATCAGCACACATGACAATAGTTATCTAGAAAAAATACTCTGTTACAAAAAAGGGGAGACTATGGTTCTTTCCTACAGTTTTAAGTCTCTAGCAATTTTTCCTTTCAAACCATCTTTTAATATGTGGTATTTCCTGAGGAACCTTAAGGAAATGGAGCAACACGTTATCTACAATTGCTATAAATCTGTATTTTCTCAGAGCTCTTATATTCTGGGTAGTGGATTTCAGCTTACTTTCTGACCAGAATTATGTTTAAAATGTAGACTGCCACCTATCTCTCAGTGTATAGATACTACAAGTATATAACAATGGCACACTCTCCATCTACAATCTCCAAAAAGCTTCTTCGGTCTTCTTTCTCTATTCTCTCTCTTTCTATCTCTACGGATTTTCTTATTTCAATTTCAGAACACATAGAATTTCAAAGCAAAAACACTGCACTGGGTCGAGGTAAGCAGACAAGGAAGACTCGATTCAAACTATTGCAACAGGCAACAGAAACTAACTGAACTAATGCCACTGAATCAAAAGGCGGGAAAGTTTTAAGCCCTAGGGCAAGCTGGTGGAAAACTACTGGAAGGCATTAGGGTGAGGTTGATCAATGGGTTGTGTTGAGCACGTTGAGTTATTGCCGAGTTTGCAAATGGTTTTTGCTGTAATTACACCATCTGTGCTTGCTAATTGGCATCCACCCAAGTTAGGCTCCTACCTCCCACAGAGACAGAAGATGGGCATCGAGATGTTACCTTCCTTGATGTTTAAGTTTCAAATAGATGGTTCCTCCTGTCCATAAGAAAGACACTCCCTGGGCTGTAAAACTGGAAAGAGGCTGGGAGAAGATTTACACACATTTCAAGGAGCAGAAAAAGAATTTACGGTTGCAACTGTTCTAAAGAAAATGCTCTAAGAAGAGGGAGGCCAGGGGCCTGGAGTCAGGAAGAAATCTGCCTCAAGTTTAGCCAAGGGGAGGGCACAAAAAGTCTGTCCTGGGCAAAACTGGATCATTGAAACAGCTGCTCAGACATGCATACATTTCAGTCACTAGAACTGTCACCTGGAAGACCCCATTATTGAACTCCTGTCCTCATCTCCGTAGAATCATCCAAATGTGACATATACGTGTGTGTGCCTGTGTGTGTGTCTTTACAAAATACCATCTGAGATTTTTGAAAGGGCTTTTGTTTTGCCTGCTTTCCGTGGACCTAACATTTGTGCCCCCCAAACTCCGTATGGAGAAACTCTAACTTCATTGTGATAGTGTCTGCAGGTGGGTCTTTGGGAGGTAATTATGTCCTGAGGGTGGAGCCTACATGTGGGATTACTACCTTATAAGAAGAGGCCACTGTTTCTGGCATGTGTGTACACAGGGCAGTCTTCAACCCTCAGCAGCAGCAGGGCAGTCTTCAACCCTCAGCAGCAGCAGGTCCTCACTGGAAGCCATTCGTGCTGGCACCCTGCTCTGGGACATCAGCGCTCTCCCAGAAATAAATGTGAGAAATAAATGTTTGTCGTTTAAACCACACAGTCTATGGTATTCTGTTATAGCAGCCTGAGTTAAGACAAACTCCACGGCTGCCTTATTTACATCTATCTTATCATCAATATTATCAATAAGTGGGCTCTAGTAGTGGACCACTATACCTCATTTAGTAATGACCCAAAGCAGGAATTTCAAGGGCAGCAACAAACCCTCCCCAGCTCACCTCCCAGCCCCACCCACCCCCTCCAAGCACCACCCTCCCCACCCCGCCCACCAACCACCACTGAATTCCGTCTCTTCTACTGCACCGGACCTGGAGCATCACAGGTCTTGCACATCATAAGATTGCTTTCAATTAGCTTTCTAAAATTGAAAAGCCACTGCCAATCCTGTAATTTAAGTAATTGAATGCCCGAGGAAAGAAGGACACTACAACAGAATGGAAAGGCAAACCTTCAAGCCGTTCTCTCATTTTGGCTGAGTGACGCTCCAGAGCTGAGATAATGGTGATGGATGCCCTCATACTTCACCAGAGAAGCCAACCAGACTGCTCCCTCGGTTCAAGAATAGAGCCTCTTGGGTTCACAGGACATAAAACTAAGCCAGCTGAGACTTCGATTGCTGACCCCATTTTCTACATACTCAAGAGGAAAAGTAATATAGTTTGTTTTTCCAAATTAATCTTCTAAGTCATTAAAAAAAAAAAAGTTCATGCAAGAAGATCTTCAACATAATGACAAAATTAACCGGAAAAGGATGAGCGAGAGAGGTCCTCAAGATTATAAGAAAGAGATGAAAGACAATATACCAGGGGCAGCAATAAATATTTTTTTCTTATAACCCCAGCTCATAATCAACGGCAGTTAATACATAAAGACAGCACTTTTCACCCATTAGCTAATTAATTCTCACTACATCCTTCTCAGAGATAACGATCCCCCTTAACTCCTTGCACCTGTCCGTGTGAAGATAAAGCTCAGTGTTCAAAACACACTCTTAGAACTGTCAGAACAGGAAATTGAATTAGTACTTACATTCTGCCTGTTCACTGAAAATTTAGATCTCCACTTGAGGATGCTTTCTGAAACTGGACCTTCCCAAAGCTTACTTTTACAGAATGACAAAAAACAACACCAACTGAATGACCTCAAGCCAACAGAAAATAAGCTGTTTAACAACATGTGAAGAATTTTGCTGAATACAGAGTTCTAATAGACTTTTTTGTTCCTCCTTTTTATATTAACAATAATAATAAATCAGTTGCTTGTCATGCACTTAAGTACATAAATCATCTATTTTCTTGCTCGTTCTCTTCCCTAGTAATAACAGCCTAGCATTTAAACATCGATTATACCATTGCGTAAAATGAAGTACTAACTGTGAACAACATTGTCAGCAAGTACACGTTAGTTATAGCTCTAAGGGTCAAGTTTCACCTTACCTAGAAATACTATTTTCCAATAATATTTACTAAATGTCATAAGATACTAGCTATTAGACTTATATAAATCATGTAAAGGTATCGAATTCTACCTAAGCTCCCCAATTTAGCTTATGCCCTAAGTCATAAGCTTTATATTAAATTATATAAAAATTTTAAAGAAGGAATACAGCCATATGATTCAAAAACAAAAAATCCAAAAAATAGATATCAAAAGTATCTCTCTAATCCTTGTCCCAAATCCACCCAATTCCCACCATCTCCAAGTATCACAACAGATAACTGCTATGAATCCCTCTGCATCATACCAAAGTTTCTTTCTGCATGTCCACCATGGATTTTCATTTAATAAATGCTAGTGTAAAACAGAGAATAAATCAGTATTTCAAGAGGAGCACAAACTAATTTCATGACAAAGCATTCTTTAATTAATTAAACTTTTACCATATCATATTTTTTTTCCTAACACACTTGAAGCTTTCTATTATGTCCCAGAACTCTGTTATATGCTTAGTGGTTCAGTCAAGAAATATGCCCATTTGTCTCCAACAGGTAAAGTGGAGTTTGGCAAATAGCTGAGTCAGGCCTGAGGAATGATCTATGTTCTGGCTAACTAGCATAAACAGAAAAGCAATGTGCAATGTCATTCTCTATCCTAGCTTTGGTATTTCACAGGGATGCTAATTAATTAGAGGGTAAGACCTTATCAGATCTGTGAAGTCTTTTGAGATTTCATCTGAAAATAGAGTTCTAACTCTCTCAGTTACACTAGTAAGTGCAAACGTAACTGTAGAAAAGGTAAAGAAATTACTCGTAATTAGCAGGTAAACTTATATAAGCAGGATTTTCATAAAAAGAAAGTAGGAAAATTTCATACTTCACTGTCAGTAAACTTTTATTGGGCATTGATTTAATGTCCTATATTCATTAAACCCCACTCTTCAAACAGGTATTGTCTCTGGCTTCCAGAGTTATAGTATAGACAAATTTGTGAAAAACTAAAATTGTACTGAAGTCTGATAAAAATTTATCGAAATTAAAATGTGTCATAAGAACATTATTGTTTTTTCATTTTTTATTGTATTCATCAGCTATTGCTGTAATAACACCGTGTAACAAAACACCCTCAAATTCAGTGGTCTATAGTAGAATTTATTTTTCTTCCTCAACTTTCTGCACATTGGTTACAATGTGATGTTGTCAGTGACCCGAGCCTGCCTCTAGCCCACAGGTTGAATTCAGGTCTGTGTCATTCATCTCCTTGTTCTTGGGCCAGTCTCAACCAAGGGCATATTGTTCTCAAGGTGAATGGCAGATCTTTGAATAACTATTTGAGGATTAAACATCATGCCAGATAAGATCCCAAAAAGTTCTTGTTAAGCACAAAAAGATTAAAATAACAAAATAATAAAAGAGAACACAAAGGAGTTGTTGATGGAAGAGAGCTTTACATGTCCACCTGGTCCAGGAAAAAAATCTGACGACAAACTCAGGTGTGAGGAGGGCAAAAGGGACAGGGTTTCAGTCAGAGGAGAACAACTGCTGTGCTTACTGAGACGTCAGTCAAGCCCTCCATACTCTTACTTGCTTCATTCCTTTTTCCCTCTACCCAGACCCTGGCCTTAAAGCAGACATGATGGATGCTCTTGTCATACTGTGAGCTGATAACTGTCACATCTCCCCTCCCTTCTCGCTATAATTGCCTATAAGGGTTCGGTTTGCTTCTGGCTGAGTTCGAAGAGAGCTATTCTTAACAAACATAGGAGAGAAGTGAGAGAAGAAATATGGGTTTGTGACCAGTTTAACTGAAGAGGTAGAACTTCCCTGCAAATATTAAATTAGAGGCCATGATTCAGGCTTCGGGTCTTACTCCAGTTACTTAGCTTTCTCATGAAATTCAGGACTCGGAGAAAAAAACATGAATTTAGTATTTACCAGAAACATTCCTGGAAAACCACTTTGGTGCTTCTGTAAGAATAAATGAGAAACAGCATAAAAATACATCTTATTTCACAGAATGCCAAGGATCTCAGGTGCCAAAGGCCTTTGGAATTATTAATTGTTAGCATGACCTTCCTGCGGGGACTCCGAGAGCTTAGGAAAGAAGCATCCATAGGGCTTCTGAAAAATTCAGGACAGCTCTAGCAGGCAATATTAAACTGAAAAACTAGGGAAGATACAGGTGAATCTGATTCTGTTTTTAAGGTAATGAAAGTGGTTTTCATTAAGTGATATTTAGTATCAACAAATGCTTATAGTTTGGTGTTTAAGATGCTACCACAGATGTACCTGTGCAAAGGTAACAGACACGGAGACAACGTGGATGGTCACTGTGATTCGATGATATCAGAGGAGCCCCTATGAAATACCTCAACATATCATTTTGACTCAGGGGAAACATCAGATTCCAGGTAATCAAGGCAGAAAATTCTGATCTTTTAGAAGGGGTGATTTCAAATTGAAGGGGTAATCTCAAAAGGTTCACAGAGTTTGTTCAGGTAAGCTCCAGTGGGATCCATCTAATCCTTCTGAAGAAGCAAAATTATGCTACAAACTTGACCCAGAAGGAAAAAAAAGAATTCCTATGACATGACCTCTTTCCATTTTTTCAAAACTTGTTTTGTTTTCTAGAATTTTACAGATTTTAACTCAGGGTGGACATAAAACATTAATATCAAAGTTGCATTCTCAGTGGTAAAAGAAAACTTTGCTTCACTACCTCATTGGCTCTGGCATATTGTTGCACAATTCAAAGTTAAAGACGCTATCTAAAATCCAGGCAGCAATTTTATTACAACTGCCTTTTCAAAGTTCACAGAAGGCTGCAATCATAAATGTCATTTTCATTAGAATAATGTGAAAGGTTACATGCCACACAGAATAAAACAAGGCTTGACTGCCGTTTACCACTCTTTTCAAAATTCTCAGGGTGAAGAGCTGTCCCCCAGGCCCCAGAGCCACAATACCTCACAGGCAAACCAGGCTGAGACATAAAAGAAAGCTCTCATGGGCAGAAAACACAGTGTCTCAGCAGCAGAAATACCACAGAAGTAAATATTCTCTCAATTTAAACAACAACAAAAAACTTACCCAATCCTCAACTTTATCCCTGGAAAGACATCTCCAAATCTGCAATGCCTTTTTAGCCAAACAGTATTTCAGAAAGCAAGAGCTGTCTTTTTGGAACACACAAGGTCATTTAAGACCACAGAAAAAGACCACTGCAGGGAGGAAGAAGTATGTGGGTGTGTGGGCCTGTGAATGTGTGCACACTCGGGTGTGTGTTGTGCATTTATGAGGATTCCTGACAAATTTCAACAATTCTAAAATGTCACACGAGTTTAATTTCTTGTTTATCCTTTTAAAATACAGATACTCTGGGGGCACCTGGGTAGAGACTTGGTTAAGTTGCTTAAGCATCTGCCTCAGTTGGTTAAGTGTCTGCCTTCAGCTCAGGTCATGATCTCAGGGTCCTGGGACCAAGCCTGGCATCTGGCTTACTGCTCAGTAGGGAGTCTGCGCCAATCTCTCTCTCTCCCCCTCTGCCCCTCCCCAATGCTCATTCTCTCCCTCTCTTTCAAATAAATAAAACCTTTTTTAAAAAATGCAGATACTCTGTACCAAGATTCCAGAGCAAAATAAAACTTCCTGTAGCAGAACCAAAGTAAGTGAACAATGCTAGAGGGCATCATTAGGATGCTAGCTGAGAAGCTGGGCTTCGCAAGTAATGGCACGTGATCACTATATCCTTTTATACGGGTATTCTATAAGATACTTCAAACAGCTGACTGATTTAAAGTATAAATCTAAAAAATTTTTAAGAGAAATAATGGAAACAGAGTGACCTACCAAAAAAAAAAAAAATACAAAATTATTTGTATTGCAAGACCCTTGCAAATGATGGCCAATGTATATTTAGATGCTTCCATCTCAAGGCTGCTCCTCTCTCTGGTTTTGTGTCTCCAGTACCTGCATGCTACATCTTTTAACTTTATTTGGACCTAGTTCACACGCTGCCTACTCAGAGAGCTCATCTAGGACCCTCTACCAAAAGAGAACATACATACCTCTCGGGTAGTGGTTGACCTATATGTCAACAGGGTGAGGCTTTGGTGACCAGTTGTTTGATCAAACATTAGTCTAGATGCCGCTGTGAAGGGGTTTTATAGGTAGGATTAACGTCTACAGTCAGGTGACTTTAAGATTACCCTCCTTATTGTGGGTGGGTCTCATCCAAGGAGTAGAAGGCTTTAAGAGCAAAGCTGAGGTGTCCCAAAGAAGAACAAATGTCTGCTTCAAAAGCATAACACAGAAACCCTGCCTGAGTTTCCAGCCTGCCCACGTGCCCTACGAATTTTGGACTTAAGACTATAACCTCAACTCCTCCCTGAGTTTCAGACTTGCCTGCCTCCATGAGCCAATTCCTTAAAATAAATCTCATACATTGATGGTCTGTAGGCCTCCATCTCCTTTCTCCACTTCATCATTCTTCTTGACAATTGTCAACACGAGCTAAGACACCTATGTATTTGTTAGGTTTTTAGTAGTATCTAGAACAATGGCTGGGACTTGACAGGCACTCTGCACACGTTTATGGAATGCATCAATGGTGTGCTGAATTTTAACAGTCACTGTTTTACATGCTTTGCATGGAATAATTCATTTAGTGCTTCCAGTATCCATGTTGATGGCTGAGGTTGATGTTGTTTTGCTCCCATTTGCAGATGCTGACATTGCAACACGGAGAAGTAAAGAGACTCCCCTAAATCCTGCAGCTGATACGAAGTGGAGCTGGCCACTGAAACCAGGCAGCTGGGCCCCGGAGTCCAGGGTCTAAAACCCTGCATTTGAAAACCTCTCATGGGACTTTTCAGCTCTAAGAAGATATCATTTGGAGGGGGGAAATCTTCTTTTAGATGTTACGATAAAATTAAAATACACAATACACCTATAATCTTGTGATGCTGTGTAATCTAGGGGAATGTTACCAATCACTCTGTTAGACTAGAAACGGAATTTTTAATCTAAAGAAGAAAAAGAGAAAGAAAGAGAACACTGAGAATCATCAGCTGTTCCACAGACTTCAGTAAAAATAGATTTCAAAAAATTCAAGTAGAGCAAATTGGTCCGCTGAAAAGACTTTAAAAGGAAACACAGCTGAAAGACCATGGGAGACATTTGAAAATGAAACTACTTTTATAACATCACAAATACCCTAGTGAGAAAGAAACCAAAAAGGTAGTGCGGGAAAACAGGGAGGAGGCAGAAGCACAGAGTCGAGTGGGCCCCAGAATATGAAGCATGCTGGAAAAAACAGCCACAACGAGGTTCCCTCAGGCCACACCCCCACCGGGTCTTACAGCCCAGATCCCAGTTCTTAGTCTCCAAGCCTGGCTCAAAATTCACCAAGAGTTTTTGGGACTCTGCCCCACCTAGAGGTCCAAGAGTCAATAAAATGAGATCCTTATAAAGTGCCGGGAGTAGAGCAAAACTCAGTCATTACAGCAATAATCACTACCGTGTAAGTCCCTGATAAGACAGCATCTGAGTTTTTTGGTAAGCATCCTGCAGAGGAAAGGGCTATGCCTGGGAAACAGTCAGCCATATATAGTTCCCCTTTGGGGTACTGGGTCTTGACTTCAGTAAGATGTTTGACAAAAATTGCATGCATGGCTGCATGGGCAATATAAAAAATAAATGCACTTGCTTCTCAGATGGTTAGTTAGCCCAATAGCTGATTAAGTGGTAGATTACAAACACTGTGGACTGTATATGACAAGCGGATGCTGAGTCCCCGTGATGCTGGAGCTGTAAACCTCAGGCACAAGCCTGCTGTGGGATTGCCAATTTCTGATCCGAAAGCAGCCATCTTTCTCTACTAATAATAGCTGCTCACTCTGAATGTTTCCCCACTCCTCCTGAGCTTCTACTTTTCTCTGAGACTGGTAGAAAGTGGAGGGGAGCCAGGCTCTGTGGTAAAGGTGAGGTTGCATGTGTGGAGCACATCTACTTCCGAACGATGTCCAGTTACAGAGATCCAGGATGTCAGACCCGGTTTTCTTGTTGATGTAATATTTGATGTTGGCAAATTAGCCCAAGACCATCAAGTAGCACTGCCCATGAAATCTTCTGACCTTGATGGTCTACACAGTACCATGGTATGGCCAATGCCTTACCCCTAGCAAAGAGTCCACCTCACAGCTTTCATATGGAGTCTTTTTGTCTTTTGGGAGAGCCAGTGGAAGCTGCCTGGACATCCAGACCTGCCCTAGCTTATCTGCTGCATGGGAAACCTAGAAGTCTCGTTCCCACAGAAAACAGGGAGGAGATGGGACTCAGGACATGGCCAAGATCATCTCCTAACCAGCTCTGCCACTCTACCATCTTCTACAGGACATCCCTAATGCCACTGGAGCTCGTCTAGAGGTACTGCCACTGAAACGTCATCAGGTGAAGTCAGACCTGAGGCCCCAAGTTCGGAAACACCACAGTCTTTAGGGGAAAAATGTCCAATGGCTCCTTCCTTGTGGAGAGAGAAAAATGGGAACTTCCCCCACTGGAATACTCTCTGAACACCCTCCATAACACTCTCTATCTAAAGGCCTCTCCTTTTCTTTCCTTATTTCTTTATTATTTTTGTTTTTATTTTATTGTGATAAGAAGAGTTAACATGAGATCTACCTTCTTAGATTTTTAGGTGCAGAATACAATACTGTTAACTACAGGTACAATATCATAAAACATGGTACTAGCACTTATTCATCTTGTGTGACTGAAATTTTATACCCACTGATTAGCAACTCCTCATTTCCCCTCCTCTCAGCCCCTGGCAACCACATTCTGCTCTCCTTGGAGGTGAGGCTGCCCACTTGTTCAGCAGTGCTCGGTCAGGTTAGTAGGGTCTCCTTGGAGCCCAAACATTCACAGTCGGGACAAGAGTGGTCAGGGGCAGTGTTTAACGTCTCAAGTTGTTGCTACAAAAAACTCTTTATAGCACTGTATTACACAGCTTAATGTAAGTCAGTGCATAATGTGGCTGCCTGTTCGTTGCCTATTGTAAAAATACTAGCATGCTTACAATCTTCAGGGCTTTTCCCCTCCCTGACCAGCATCCCTCACTGTTTTGTGCATGCCATAAATGCCCATCCCTTGAAGAGTTCCAGAAAGCAGAGACAAGTTCTGGATTAGATTCTATCAGGAAGGCTAGGTGGAAGCAATTTGGTGATTGGATGTTGGTCAGTTTCACCTAGGGCTGCCCACCACTCTTAAAGCCAGAGGGCAAAACCCCCATTCTGTAATAGACGCCCCATGGTCCCTCTGATTTGCACTTTCCCACCTTGTAAAAAACTAAATAAACCTAACCTGGTTTGACTTAGGTGTATTCCGGTTAACTTTGGCTGAAGAGGAAAGAAAAGAGACACCGCTGATAGAGGTGTACTGATTGGAAAGTCTTTAGTCTTAATTATCAACGTGCCTGTTGATTCCTCTGAGGAACTTGTTTCCCTGCAGATGTGGACTTAGTAGGATGGGAGTGGTACCCGAGGTTCTGTGTTTCTAACAAATTCCAGTGATGTCCATCCTGCCGTTCCAATGTACACACTTGGAGTAGCAAGCCTCTGGTCCACTGGCTCTCAAATACATAGGCTGTCCAGTTCAATAACCTGGAGAGCTGTTAAGAAAACCCTGAAGCTTGAGTTTTACCCCCAGGGATGATTCCAATATGAAGTAATGTCTAAGAAATAAAGTTTGCTATTCAATGGAGAAAGACAGATGGCACAGAAGAGTTAAATTAGCAATTTCAAGGGAAACCATACTAATGAGCCAGGTTATGTCAAGACAGAGAGAGACAAAACAAGGAGAGAAAACACGCAGAACTGAAAAAATAGTTCGCATTCCTGGAATCACAAAAGCAAGTAAGATGAGCCAAGAATAGGGGACACTAACGAAGTAAGGTTACAGCCCTAGAGCAGTTTAGGGTATATTTACTCCATTCTATGTTACCCTGATTACAGGGCTCTTATCTTAGGATAATGATATTATAATAAGGAATCTACATGTAAATCGAAGAAGCAGTAATTAGAGACAAAGTTCTAATCATCTACTCAGCTATACCAGGGAGAAAGGTCAGGAAGGACAATGGAGGTTTTGAGCCACAGAAAAAAGGGAAGACATAAAGAACATAAATTATGTATAAGGGCCCAGGAGTCTGTGTTCTTCGAGAGCTTCTGGGTTCTGCTGACCTACAGTTTCTCCCACTTCCTGAGGTCAAATAAATATATGCAATAAATTATGTAGTTGCGAGGCTCATCTTTCTGCTCTTCAGTTACCACTCCTGGAAAGCAAAAGGCATGCGCCTACTCTCTGGTGCCCAGCAGAAGTCAGCTTCTTACTGCCTCAGTCCTTACACTCACCCGGAATGTTGGGCTTGACCAGAGCTGGGCTCTGAATCAAAAGTCAAGAGAACTATTAGGAAACATAATAAGGAATCCCCAGTGCCACGTACCCTGGCCTGGTTACACCTACTCATCATGAAAGAGTGCAGTGGCTGGAGGGTTTCACCACCAGCACCATCTGCAAAAGACAACTAACTGCCTTTGGGAGGAGATACCCATGCAGGAGCCCCAGAGTAAATCTGTCCCTCTTCAAGGAAGCTGTGTTTTGAATTGGGCCCTTCCAAACATACATTCTAATTACTGTAAAGATGTAACCTTTGCTGATAAATGAGCTGACTGAAATAGATGGAGAAATCTCTCATGTCTAATATCAGATTCTGATAGATATGGATAGTAATATCCACTATCACTACTGCCATCACTTTCCCTTTCCTGGGACCTTTGCGGGTCTTAAGTTTTGCCTTCCCCTTATGCAACACAACAAATACAAAAAAGTTTAGGAGACAGTTGCCTTCCAATGTCAAAGGCCCTCACTAGCTCTCAGACTAAAGCGGAATTCAGCTAAATGCTTTGCAAAGGACCTCAGCCATGTAAGGGAAATTAAAGGTGGCATATTTACTCTAACACTGTTCTGTTCCCCAATTCTCATTTTCTCTACTGATTATGTACATAATCCCAAGAATAATTCCCTTAGCACAAAGATCATCTTCTGATCATGGCTGCCAAGATCACAGCTTATTTGTCTTGAATGATGCTTTGGAGACTGATAGGATGGTAAGACCAGCCTCATGGGAGGCACAGACCGTGATCACCTGTGGCTTCAAGTTCCAGAACACCCAGATTTTTCAGCTTCTTCTGGTTGATCCCTTACATTTCATTCTGGAGTGATGGTCCTTCCATCACCTGGAAGCTCACATTAGTGCTGCACCCCTATTATGAATTAAATCCTAGAGCACATGTTTTGATTTCTAGATGAGGAAAGGGAGAACGGTGAGGAGGTGGAGGTACGTGGGGGACACAGAAGAATGATTTTTCCCTCTCGCAGACCACCCAACTCCAGATGCTACCTTTTGCTCCATACACCTTTCTCCCCTGGGGTCCCTCTCCCATTCCTAGCCAGGTAAGAACCAAGCAGAGGCAGCAGCAGAGACCCTCCACTCCCTGGGAGGAATGCACCCAAGAGAATTGCCAGAGGCCACAATGGTGACAGATGCAGCTCATCCTCCCAGTCCTCCCAAAGGACAATCATTCAGAGTGCGCTGATTTGTTCTTCCTTCCTCTCATCAGTCTTTGCTGCTTGTACTTACTGAGAACAGGAAAAGCCTTCTGAGCGTAATGAGAAGTGAAAGTCTCAGCAGCATCTGCTCCTCAGCTCCCTCATTACTCCTCTCCCACCGTTCTGCCCGCAACGTGCTCACCTGCCATGCCTGCTCCCCCTCCCCACTCACCTTGCCCCCCTCACCACGCCCTTCCAAAGGAGAACCACTAAAAATAGCAACCATTGTAAAACAAGGTTTTCCATGTTGTACCAGATAAATATCCATCTCAGAGTGGGGAAACCATTTCCATGCATAGAAATAAAGAAAGAGAACATAAAGTAAAGGATTGATGGGCTTGATGACATAAAAATTTTAAATGTTTATGCAACAAAAGCTGCCAAAAGCAAGATCTGAAAAGCACAAGCTAGGAGGAAATTGGTACGCTATAAATAACAGACAATGGGGGGCATTTTCCTAATATATAAAATGCTCTTCCATAAACAGATGAATATTCCAGTAGGAAGCTTGGCCAAATGTGAAAAACTGATGCACAAAAAAAAAGATATACATGGACAATGGAACTATTTCTTAGAGTTCAACTTACGTACATATTAAAGAAAGGGACTATAAACATGAGTGTCATTCTTAACGTACCGTATAAGCAATTACTTTTATAATTCAGTATAATACTCAGTATTAATGAAGTTATGGATTTTATATGCTGATGGCAGTAGTGTAACTTGCTACATTCTTCCTTTTTTTTAATTTATTTTATTTTTTCAGTGCTCCAAAATTCATTGTTTATGCACCTCGCCCAGTGCCCCATGCAATCCGTGCCCTCCGTAATACCCACCATCCCCCCATTCCCTCCCGCCCCTCCAAAACCCTCAGTTTGTTTCTCAGAGTCCACAGTCTCTCATGGTTTGTCTCCCCCTCTGATTTCCTCCAATTCGCTTTTCCTTTCCTTCTCCTAATGTCCTCCAGGTTATTCCTGACATTCTTTTTTTTTTATTTTAAGATTTTATTTATTTGACAGAGAGAGATCACAAGTAGGCAGAGGCAGGCAGAGAGAGAGGAGGAAGCAGGCTCCCCGCCGAGCAGAGAGCCTGATGCGGGACTCGATCCCAAGACCCTGAGATCATGACCTGAGCCGAAGGCAGAGGCTTACCCCACGGAGCCACCCCGGCGCCCGCTCCTGACATTCTCCTTAATAGGAAATACGCCGATATTCATTAAGATCCCTGAAAAATATTTTTAATGTTTATCTTCCTAATTCTACTACTAGTGATTTACTGTGAGGAAATTATCAAAGATAAACAATTATCTATTAAAAAAGATTTTTTCATAGGATTATTTACAAAGAAGAAAAATAAGAAACAACTTATAGGTGGAACGGCCTATATCTCAAGCATAAATATGATGAAATATCTAGGAAGCAATATTTGTCCTCCATGAAAATTTAGGTTTTAAAACAATGTTTGATGACATGGATATTCACATTATAAAGGAGGACTTAAAAAGTTATAAATAGTATGGACCATAAACGTGTGTGTGTGTGTGTGTAGTGCTGCGGTGATCCAAGAGTGGTGTGACCAAATTTAAAGTTTCTCCAAGGAGCTTTTTCTTCTGTAATTTCCCAATCTGTAATAAATATGTATTTCATTTATAAATATTCTCAGAAAAAATAAATAACATTTTAAAAAATGTATATGTGCTTTTAATTGATCAAAATATCATTCTCCATTTATGGCAGAACAGATTATTTAATCAACTATCTACCACATTCATGTCAAAATGCCCATCAAAGATGCTTCAACCCTGGAGGAAGAGATAATTCTGCCTAATGAACCCAGCAAATGCTACACCCACTGCATGTGGTCACACCAGCTGATAACTCTTGCAATAATGTTTGGAGCAGTGAATGGCCTCCAGAAAATGAATGTAGGCTGTCCAATATGCAAATTAAGGCCTATAAATATTATAAAGATCTCAAATATTTTTAGAACAATGTTTATTTAAAATCAAGTTTTAACTATCAAGCTTTCAATATATGACAAAGTAAAAAAAAAAAAAAGGCAAGACTTAGTGCACTGAATTCAATGTAACTGAATTGTGATGTATTTGTATTTCTTCCTCTTCATCTAGAATTCTTTGCCTACAATGATCAGTGGTTTAGAGACTCAAATATAGTGCGGAAGTAGACTGTTGGGAGAGGGGCTGTGTACAGGGAGCAGCTCTAAACACCATTGGGCCATGCTCAAACATGGCATTCTTCTATATGGTGATAACTGAAAAATAGAAAATAGAAAATAATTCCACATCTGGTGTTAGTACGTTTCCACACAGAATTCCCAGTCAGATGTCATTTAAAATATAATCTCCCAACTGGCCTAATTTAATCCAGGTTTCCTCTCGTTCTTTGTTCTTTTGAGTAATAGCAGTCCCTTTGCAGTTTGTCTTTTACGGTAAGCTGCATCTTTTCCAAAGTGCACTGGTGCATGGCTCCCCAAAATGTGTTAATCCTGGGGAGATTTACCTTTCTCTCCTAGAGCCTTCTCTAAATCACCACCCTGCTTCTGGTGTTTATCATTTTAATGAGGAACCTTGGAGAGCATCTAGTCAAAACAGACTTTCAGTTAGCACTTTTAAAAAAGTTAATGCCAATTTACTGATCCTTCAATATTTAAGGATATTTCACTAAAAAAGGTTTCTTGAGTCATTTCTAAAACTGATGAAGGGCTCTGATTTTTGTCTTACACTGACAATAAAAAACTTGATTTAGTCTGATAACCACCTCTCCAGGATCCAATTTCTCTTTCCCTGAAAGAGAAAAAATAGTGGGGAGAGAGAGAGAGAGAGAGAGAGAGAGAGAGTGTGTGTGTGTGTGTGTGTGTGTGTGTTTTGTGCGTCCTCTGTATGTACTGTATGTCGTGTGTTATGTGTGTGTTCTGCGTTCATTGTATTGAATATAGCCTAGGATCACTTAGCAGTGATCGCTTCTGGACAATGAGATGATGGGTTATTTTAAAATAATATACTTTTCACAAATACATGAAGTGTTTAAGGAACTAAATAAGGAAAAAAACCTCTAGTTTTGCATAATCTACCCTAGATCATAGGCCCTTTATATTGCTGATATTCAATATTTTCATAAAAAACACAAAAATATTTGTTTTTTAGAAGGTTTAAATATCTATGAATTGGTAAAATAATAGTTTATATACAGTTTTTATTACCAAAAAACAATACAATTTTGTAATTGGGGTTGTGAACTAGTTCCTGCATATGTGGGTAAGAATTCTGAATATTTAATCAAAAAGTAAAAACCCATGTAGGTGGACTGAAATTAAAAAAGAGAAGGCAAGTAATTTTACACATTGTCCAGAAAGAACAATGAAGTGTATTTGCTTTTCTCTTTTTCTCTTTCGTATCCCTGGTATAAATTTATAGAAAATCATTTCAAAGTAAAATCTGAAAAAGAAACATGTGGGGGCTTTGGAATATGAATAATAATTAAATAATAATTCATATTCAAGGAGCTTTGGTCAGTTATACCCTTCTTTCTTACAAGTTATAAGCCAATTTAAAATGAAGACAGAATAAGCAGGAAGATAAAAAAAAAATATTACCAATATTGCTGATAAAGCCGATATTGGATAATGTGTCCTATGTCTAGCATAAGTAACTTTCTAATGCTGCATCCCGACAGTGGGATGGCTCATATCTGAACCACTGAAGTTTCAGAACGGAAGGTCCCCAGGCCTGAACTACAGGGACGGGGCCTCCCAGCTAAGCTAACTCATGGCTGCAAATGATGGAAAACATTTGATATCAGTAGACAGGCCAACTCTCAAGAGGAAAGGGAGATGAAGCAGCAATAACCTCCGTGCCCTAAAACTCCCCACGCAGGTACACTTAAGGGGAGGAACAAGCGAGGGTAGGGAGATGTGAATATATACATGAAATTATATAGCAGGGATTAATAAATACCTCCTACCAGTTAGAGAACATACTTTGTTTAGTACCCTGGGACCACTGGTGATTACAATATTCCTCACCCATGAATTTCTCATCTAGCTAAATCTGAACCATTTAATAATGCACATACATGGTTGAGAAACCATTCTAAAATGTGACTCATCCTTTCCTGCGTTCTTAAATGGAGTTTGGCAAGCATGATAGGACATTCTTCTGTTTTAAATCCACACTCCCTCAGCATCTGCCTCCATACTCAGACACCTGGGAACTTCAGGCCCGCGGTTCTTGTGACTATACAGGAAGGTCCACCCATCGTGATGGATTGGGTTGGCCAATGGAGAAACCTCCAAGTCATCTCTACCTAGAACCCAGAGAGGTATGTAGAACCAAGTCTCCTAGAGGCTATTCCTTAGGGTCCAGCCCAACCTAACCATAGTTTTCTACCTTCTGTTCCCCTTGCAGAAGAAAAACCCAGCCCCAGATTGGGGTCCCTACCTAATAGCACTAATTAAAAGAAAGAGTAGGAGATGACAGCCCCCACCAAAAAATTTATCCCCAATAAAGTTGTCTCCTCCAGGACTCATAGCTTCATGTCATTTCACTCCTCTAGCAAGGGATCTCATACCCTTGGACCTAAGAGAAAGGGGGAGTTCTGGGGTAACTCCTCTGTTTGCTAGATGGTAGAATTTTACATTTCCTTCTGATTTTTATTTCTAAAAATAAACATGGTGCCTCCATGTTTGCCCCTGCTGCCTACCAGGACTCTCACTTTTGTCCATAGGAGAAAGAGGAAAAGGTACAGAATCATAGCTTTGCTGTTCTTTCAAGGCTACTTAAGCATCCATCACTGCAGTGGGTTATTTGTGATTTGTGACTTACACAGTGAGGCCCTGTGATAATATTGGGGCAAATATGTAAACCCAGACATCTGAATCAAATTTTTCTTCCAGAGATTACTTAATGATGTAGTCCAGATCAAGTTAAGGCACTTCTTTAAGCCTTTCTTTCCTCTTTTCTAAAATAGCAACAAAAAAAATCTCCGTCCTAGCAGCAACCTACTGATTAAATGATGTGGCTTCGAGCATACAATAGAGCGCTTAGCACTGTACCTTCCTCCCCTCCCTGTTGCTTTTCATGGTCATTAAGATAAACAGACTGTCTGCCTCTACATTTAACATCCTCAGTGATCCTAAGTTTTCTACTCATGCCTCCTCCCCTGCCGCACGGTGTCCTGCTATGTGTGTACCCTGCAGCTCCCAGCCAGGGGCTCCACTCTACACAGCAGCCGTGACTGAGGGCTAAGGTCGCGTCAGCCTTCCTCTCCTGGAGTGGTGTATACGCAGGCTTTGCAGCTGCCTGTTGCTGTGTAGTGGATGACTGTCCTACCTGGGCTGTCCATGCCCTTCAATCACCTTACCCATATTTCTTAACTCCCCCACTGGGCCAGCTACTACGATAGCATCTCGCCTACCAGCCAACCTTCTACATTCTGTTTTGTGATGCTGAATGGGGACTCTCTGAACCCAGGTCTACTTTGCCTGTGGCTCCCTTGTGGGTGCTGCCCAAGGCTCAAAACGCAGAGGGCCAAGCTGGAAGAGCGAGAAGGGACACTGTCATTCCCTCCGACTCCTGCTCCAACCCTCCCCTCTCAAGCAGCGTTTCTTCACCATGGCAGCAGCACTTCACTCTGGCAGTGCTCATTTGGTTCCAGTTCACAGTTTTTCCAATATTTACCTAACTGGCCCCACTGCTTCCCCTTAGAGACATCAGAACCCCATCCCCCCCCAACCCCCCCACCCCCTCACACCCCCCACCCCCCAACCCCCCCCCACCCCCCCCCACCCCCCCCCCACCCCCCGCACAATCAAGCACTCTCTCTATGGATCTGGGTCCCTGCCCAATGCGACCCTTCCTCCAAGCAGCTTAGTCATCTACACATGAATAGCTCCAACTTCTTCCTTTTCTCCCAAACCCTAGGGGTGGCCCCCATCTTCTGCAGTTGTTACACTAGGATACATTCACAGATTTTTTTTTTTTTTGGCCATTTCAGTTTCCTAGTCAACAATTCTTTATCTCTGGTTAGCAACTCTTTGTACTGAAATATCTTTGTTAAAATTACCAGTGTGGGGGCGCCTGGGTGGCTCAGTCGTTAACTGTCTGCCTTAGGCTCAGGTCATGTCCCAGGATCCTGGGATGGAGCTCTGCATCAGGGTCCCTGCTCAGCGGGATGCCTACTTCTCCTTCTCCCACGCCCCCTGCTTGTGTTCCTTCTCTCACTGTGTATCTCTCTGTTAAATAAATAAATAAAATATTAAAAAAATAAAATAAAATAAAATAAAATAACCAGTGTGATTGCTCAATCCTAACAGGACCCTGACTGATAAACTCCCCATTGCAAGTTCCAGCACTCCAAGGTAGGGATGCAGACCCACTTGCCCAGTGGCCAAGGCAGCCAGAGCACAGGCCTGTGCCAGAATGCTCAGCTAGCCTTAGTTTGTATGGGACAACATGGTTTTTGTAGCACATGCCCCACATCCCAGAAACTCACCCAGTCCCAGATAAAACTGACAGTTGGCCACCCTACCTGTGGCCCATGTGTCACTAATCAGATGTACCTTGAAATATTCAGGAGTGCTCTCAATAGTCAGGGAAGTCCAGGCATTTCCCTTGTATGAATGAGAAATATGATATATAGAAAAGTACGGCACTCTATTTTTTAATAACTTTATAAATATACAGTAACTGAGATACAAAAAGCTGCATCTTTAATGTATGCCATTAATAACACACTTTAGCACTTCACTAATAAAGATATTACTCTTGAAATACTGTAAGTATATTAAATCTATAATGTAGGCTCCTGAGAATAAGACCCATATTCTAGATACGTTCTGTATCCCCAACATAATTGTATTAGTTTGCTGAAGCTGCCGTAACAAAATCCCACAGACTGGTTGGCTGAAATTTTTTATTTTATGTTCTCACAGTTCTGGAGGCTAGAAGTTCAAGATGAAGGTACCAACAAAACTGGTTTCCAGTGAGGTCTCTCTTCCCGGCTTGCAGAGAGCAATTTCTCACTGTATCCTCGCCCGACTTTTCCTCTGTGCCCAAGTGGACAGAAATCTCTGGTGTCTCTTTCTCTTCTTATAAGGACACTAATCTTATCAGACTAAGCTCCCCCCACCCCCAAGACCTCACTTAACCTTCATTACACTTTTAAAGGGTTCCGTCTCCAAATAGTCACATTGGAGGATAGGACTTCAATATATAAACTTTGGGAAGACACAATTTAGTTCATAATGTTGATCTTCAGCCAACTGGGGAAGGGTGGGGGTATTACCTAAAATATGTGGGATTCTATCTTTACATTAATAGATATGAAATGATGAGGAAAAATTTTTATTTTTAAAAAGTTTTTTTATTAATTTAAGCATAGAATACCATACACCTTCTTCCCAATTTCATATCAAATAATTATCTTCCTTCAGAGATCAGTTTGGGAGCCATGTGACTAACATGTGAGTTGATACCACTTGTCTGGAGGAGTGACACAGTTTTCCAAAGATTGAATATGAAGTATTTTTTATATCCTTTTAGCAGATCAGAAATAAAACTTAATGGTTTCATGTAATTTACAATCCTTATATCATGCATTCAGAGTGAATAGCTTGGGCAGGCCTAATCTGTCTGTAAACACCTGTCTTAACAGTTACTGAAATTACTGCAAAGTAACACTGTCTATTGTGCAAAATGCATTATTAGGATTACAGTCCCACTTCGGGGGCCATTATGTAGTATCTGTCAATGTGAGGTGTCTCATTAATTAATTCTTTCTGAGCTTTCAAATGGGTACCAAGGGATACCATCAACAGCAGGAAGAAAAACAACTTACCCCATGTAAAATGGGGATAATTCCCACCCCTGCCAGTTTCAGGAGCTTAAATGAAAATGAAAATGTGGACATGCTGCAAGCATTGGCACATTTAAATTGAAGGTAAATCTTAGGGTGTGTATTCTATAAGAAAAGTATGTGACAAAATTGCATTTCTGGCAAGCAGGGGAAAGACTGATGGCCTAATTTTGTCAACATGTTTTTCTTAAAAGTTTAGGGGTTTTTTTTCCCCATTGTTGCAAAGTTGCCCTGATAATCCAAGTCACTAAAGCTCCCCAGGACTAAATGATTCATTAAGATGAGGACACACTGGAATCACAGCCCAGGGCATGACCAAGGAGGAGATATGACTTGCCTCTGAAGAATGTGATTGCCCAATGTGTTATCAGCGGGAAGTTCTGACCACTCTAAATGTCAACGATTTCATAGCTATTGTCTTTGCAGGGAAAACTTCAACCCAATGACCAAAATTACAAAATTATGAGTCAGTTAAATGATTTACTCAGCTTGAAATTAGTGACAATGTAGATGCTAAATATTCAGACAGGTAAGAGGAAGGCAGGGCTAAAAATTCCATTCAGCCTCTCACTGGTTCAGCTTCCCTGGCCTTTCTCAGCCCTGGCACCCCACTGCCACAGAGGTCCATGCCTTATATGAGGTGGTTAACTCCTCTTCATCATTAAAGTCTCCACTGAGATACTACCTTCTCTGGAAAGATGGTCTGGCAATCACAGTGTAGGAGAGAAATGGAGGTCCAAAGCCCTCTGTTCCATTCCAGCTGCAGGCCTTCCCAGGCTATCTGACTACTGACTTCTCTGAATCACCCCAGTGGACTTGAAGCTTTATAGAAGGTATTTCAGTCATTCATTCTTTATTTAGACAGCCAATAGCTATTTGCTGAGCATGTTACATGCCTCAAGCTGTTCTAGGAACAAGGACACCTCAGTGAACAAAATGGCAAAGTCTCTGACCTCATGAAGCTTGTGCTCTAGTAGGGAAGGCAAGTAATAAAGAAATACACAAGCAATACTGCTTTCAAGCAATCCATGAAGTGAGGTGAGAGATAATGATGAGGGTATGATTTCATTCAAGGTGAGTGGTCAGAGAAGACCTCACTGAGGGAGCAAAAGAGAGATAAGTGCCATCACCCGTGGACAGAGAACCAAGTGTGACAATGCTAAGGTAGGAGCAGGCTCCAAGAGCTGAAGGCACAGGAAGAAGGCCAGGACGATGTGAGAGCAAGAAGCAAGGAGAAGAACCATACAAAGAAGGCAGAGAGGCAGTCCAGGACCAGACTATGTAAGGCCTTGGGGACCATGATAAAGGTACTGGGCTTTCTTCCAGGTTTAATGAGAAGCCCGTGTAAGCTTTCTACTGGCGGGGGATTAGGCTAAAGGTGGGGAAAGGAGACCGCTCATTAAGCTATTTCAGGAGTCAAAGAAAGAAGGGATTATGGCCTGGAACAAGGAGTAGGAAAAGGGGCTGTAACAGCGCTCCGACTGGTCTTACCGGTTAACTGGCTTCAAGTTAACACACTCCTTACTTGCTAACCCAAGTCCCTGGATCTGGAGCAGACAGATGACTGGCCTTGAGGTCAGGAGGACCAGAACTTTCCCAGGCTGCAGAGGCCAGCAAGTCTGTGTGATGCCACCTCAGCTTTCTGATTAACCTAACAATATTTTAGCAAAAAAAAAAAAAAAAGTCATACAAATAATTTTATTAACCTCCTTTTGTGCATCTGTAGACCTTGTCCTCCTCTACAGAAAGAACACAGTCCTCCTACATATCATGACACAGGAGCCTGACCCCTTCACACAACCGTTAAACTTGGAGGTAACCTTTGTAGCTGGCATCTTGTAGTCTGTCCATAATCAGGAAACATCACAGACCACTCACTGCACTCTTTTTGATCAGCTATCCTGAACTTTAAAAAAGCCCTCAGGCCAGGCAGAAACCTCAAAGTTGGCTTTTGGACAAGACCCAGCTTCTCCCCAGACAGCCAGCCTCCTGAATAAAAACTCATATTGCTTTACACTCAAAACTCATCTCTTTTTTTTATTTATTTCTTTTCAGTGTAACAGAATTCATTGTTTATGCACCACACCCAGTGCTCCAAGCAATCCGTGCCTCCATAATACCCACCACCTGGCTCCCCCAACCTCCCACCCCCCGCCCCTTCAAAACCCTCAGGTTGTTTTTCAGAGTCCACAGTCTCTCATAGTCCATCTCCCCTTCCAATTTCCCTCAACTCCTTTCTCCTCTCTATCTCCCCATGTCCTCCATGCTATTTGTTATGCTCCACAAATAAGTGAAACCATATGATAATTGACTCTCTCTGCTTGACTTATTTCACTCAGCATAATCTCTTCCAGTCTCGTCTATGTTGCTACAAAAGTTGGGTATTCGTCCTTCCTGATGGAGGCATAATACTCCATAGTGTATATGGACCACATCTTCCTGATCCATTCATCCGCTGAAGGGCATCTTGATTCTTTCCACAGTTTGGCAATCATGGCCATTGCTGCTATAAACATTGGGGTACACATGGCCCTTTTTTTCACTACATCTGTATCTTTGGGGTAAATACCCAGTTCAAAACTCATCTCTTGACTATTAGCCTTTTGAGCAATGCAAAGCCAAACAGGTTCAGGAACAGACCAATAAGAAACAGATTTGGGATACTTTTTTTTTTTTTTAAGATTTTATCTATTTATTTAACAGACAGAGATCACAAGCAGGCAGAGAGGCAGACAGAGAGAGAGGGGGGAAGCAGGCTCCCTGCTGAGCAGAGAGCCCGATGCAGGGCTCGTTTCCAGGACCCTGAGATCATGACCTGAGCTGAAGGCAGGGGCTTAACCCACTGAGCCACCCAGGCACCCAGATTTGGGACACATTTTATAGGTAGACCAATAGCATTGCTGATAAATTGATAAAGACGTGTGAGAAAACGTAGGAATCAAAGATGACTCCAAGGTTTGTAGTTTGAGCAACTGTATGGACAAAAATGTCATTTACTGAGATGAGGAACGGTGGAGAGGATCAGGTTTAGACAGAGAATCAGAATTCTATCTTAAGAACTTAGTTAGGCTTGAAAGCCCTACTAGCATCCAAGATATCAAGTGGGCAACTCAAGATACATGACTGGAGTTGGGGAAATGCATTTATGAATCATGATCATTTAGACGGCATTGAATCCACTGGCTTGAGATTACCTCAATCAAGGTCCGCAAACCTGCAGCTTGTGGTCAAATCACAACACTTCCCTATTCTGGCAAAAATACTTTCTTGAAACACAGCCATGTGTTCTGCTCCTTCATGCACTGTCCATGGACACACTTGATGCCACACTGGTGGAGCTGAGAAGTTGTAACAAATACTATATGGCCTTCAAAATCCTAAAATAATACTGTCTGGAGTTTTTTTTGGTTTGTTTTTTTTTTTTTTTTTTAAAGCCAACTCTTGACCTAGAAATGAAGAGAGGAGGCCCAAAGACTGGGCTGTGGGACTGTCCAACATCCAAGTCAGGGAGCAGACACAGGAAAGGGTCAGAAGGAGCCATGGCAACAAAACAGGAAAGCAGCTGCTCTTTTTCACACTGTGTCCGTCACATCTAGAACAGAGTGTGCATGAATACTGATGGATGTCTGTCAGACTAATGAATAAATAAGTAATGGTATTAATAAAAAAAAAAAGATTGAAAACTCTTTGCATTCCAGTCTACCAACACTGTAACACGGTTCTATGACAAAAGATTCCGAAGTCACCATGAGATTTTTAGGGGAAAACATATTTATAAACTCATTTATGGGTAAGATGAAAACAGCAAGCTCCAGTCAACTTTTGATCTAGACTTCCATCTTGATCCTAATAATGGGTTCTGTGTATTTTTATTGTAGGATCCAAAACAGAGTGGAGGCTGACCAAAATAAAAAGGCTCAGACGAACATGATTCTCCATGTTCTATCACTGGAGAACATGGACATTTCAAAGTCAGTTTGCACAGTGTAATTCATCCCAGCTGCCTACTGGAAATAAGTAAAACTCTGAGGCCCTCTCATATCGTAAGATTATTTTTTACGCTGGACAGGCACTTCTCACATCTTTCAGCTGCATTAGGTATCTGAGAGAAAAATCTGTTAGTCAGGGAGGCTACGCGTTTTGCTTCCCAACATCAGGCTTATCACCAAGTAGTCTACAGAGCAGGTGACCTCTCTCCCTGCCTGCAAGTCAAAAGTGAGGCTAAATACGGGGAAAGGTGAATAGGAAAGGGGGATCCCAATTAGGGAGCCCCTCACATTTTTATGAGCTACCTCTATATCCTACCTAGAAATACCAAATTTTCTATATGATGTAAGGAAATATATTCAGTGTCAGTTGTAATAATCATCAGCCTGCACTGAGCACCCTTCTTGCTAAATCTCAGAAAAGCCTCACTATTGTCTTTGGAAGAAGAGTTATTTCCCTTTTATAAAGAAGGTAGCATGGACAAGCATGGTAAACTTACACACTACAAAACAACCTGTAATGTGAAGAGCCGTATTTTCCCTGAAGTTTTGTGGGTTGTTGGTTTTTTGTTTGTTTGTTTTTTAACATCACCTCATGCTTCCACAAGACACACCACTGAACTATACATGGATTAAAAAGAACATAAACAACATTTCTCAGGACTGAATTAAACTGTTCAGGCATCCATGCAAAGTACAGATCCCTGTGCCAAAAGGTAAACGGAGGCACAATAAAAATATTTTTTTCAAGACTTTCTTTGAGCATACATGGGTTCCAACTGGGCAGCATAAAACCAAAAGTGGTTAAGAATAGACAGGAGAATAGACACAGACAGGAGCAGAAGGGGTAAAGACGCAGAAACAAAGCAAGGAAATTACTTAATTGGCTATAGCTTAGAAGGGTGCCTTAGTAGAAAAAGCCTAGTTGGCTGTCTGTGGCGGCTCTTCTTACATTTCATTTTCTCAGATTCAAGTGCACTGACTCTGGCTGAGGCTTTGGTTTGCTTACAGAGGCTACCAGAGCATTAAAGCCACTGCAATCTAATGGCCTCTTTGTTTCATTACTTGAACACTTTCATGGGTGGAGAGAAAGCCACTCCAAGTCACAAGATCCAAAGCCAATCAAGTTGACGGTAATTAACGAAGGCACTTTCTGAGACACAGACAAGCTGTCAGTCATCTGATTGGGAAAGATCAAATAACAGTTCCTAATCTAAAAAACTGTGCATGGTTACATTGATAAGCTTTTCTTTCTTCTGAAACCCATGCCAAGTAAATACTATCAACCAAGAAATTTCAGGGTGCATTTCCTTAATCGTCTCTAATTATTCTGTTTACTAAGCGAAAACCAAAATTCTTATCCAGAACAAGCCCTTTTTACAAGCACTTTCTACAAAACATCTTGTACTCCGCAGCATTTTCATGTAGAGTAGCAGGTGTCTCACCTGATTGTCTCTGGCAAAACTTTTAATCTTTAATCTACAGGTTTAAATACTGGCATGCTGTTTTTTAATCATCGTTTAACTTTTGTACTTACTGTTTCACTTATCCTGCAGTTCAGAGTGGAGCCATGAGATCCTGCAAGTAATATTCTCTATGTGTATTCATTTAAAAAAAAGAAAAAGGAAAAAAATACTTATGTTCAAGTTTCCAAACTCTTCCAAAGTACCTACTTGCTCCCAGCCTCCAGAAACACTGTTTTTTGTACATCGTCTTTTAACACAATTTTCTTCACTACTCATTTATTCATCAGTTCCCAGTCAACAGTGTTAAAAGAAATGAACTGTGGGTTCTCTTTCTCTTCTTTTGGAAGACACTGGTTAAATTTATTATAATTCTATAAGATTTATAAGGGAACTATGATGTGCTTGTGTAGGGAGAGTGAGTTTGGCAGATAAGAAACGTGTATTTCTTACATAGATGTTTATGTCCCTCCAAAATTCATGTGTTGAAAACTGATCCCCAATGTAATGGTATTGGGAGGTGGGGCATCTGGGGAATGATTAGGTCATAAAGGTAGAGCTTTCATGAATGGGATTAGTGTCCCTATAAAAAAAGGTCTCAAAGAGCTCCCTCACCTCTCTAGCCACGGGAGGACACAAGACGGAGAACAACCATCCGTGAGCCAAGAAGCAGGTTATGACCAGACACCAAATCTGCCAAATTCTTGATCACAGATTTCACGGGACTTCAGAACTAAGAGAAACAAATGTTTGTTGTTTATAAGTTCTATGGTGCTTTTGTTATAGTAGCCCAAACCGAAAAGACAGAAATAAATTTATATAAGTAGATATATATAGATACATCTTAAATATGTGTGTGTATGTGTGTGTGTATATATATATATATATACTACAAGTTTTGAGATTATAATAGAAATGCTCAACTACTCCCATGAACTTGACTAAAAAAACTAATAAAACCTGTTTTTACTTTCCTGGAAAGTCATCCTCTTTGTAGCACTTAGCTACAAAGGGAGAAAGAGGCACCTAGCTATCCTTCTGCCCTGTGGTAGGCAGAATAATGTACCCCCTCAAAGACAGCCACATCTGAATCTCTGGAATCTGCAGTAGCAAGTGGGACTGGCCTCCGAAACCTGAGATGGGGAGACTGTCCTGGATTATCTCAGCGGACCAGTCATCGAAGGGTCCTCATCCGGGGAGGTGGGAGGGTGAGAGACGAGACGTGATGAGGATAAAGGCGGTGCAGCAACAGAAGCAGAAAGACAGTGGCAGATGCTGTCTGACTAGCTTGGGGGATGGACAAGAAGCCAAGGAATACTGGCAGCCAGTAGATTCTAGAAAAGGCAAAGATGGGGTTCCCCTCCCGAGCTTCCCTAGGAACATAGCTCTGCTAACTCCTTTTAGAGTTCTGGTCTCTGGAGCTGTACAACAAATTCTTTTGTTCTGAGCCAATAAGCTTGTAGTAGCCAATAGGCTTGTTATAGCAGCCATAGAAAACTAATACATCTGCCAAATCCATTCTGACAACGAATAAGTGACAAGTATCACAATCAGACTACCTTGACAATAAAGACTCATGTGCATCAAAGAGAATAAACCTCCGTGATATCCACTGCTGTAAGCTGGTGTCCCATGACCGTTGGGTTCTTGTGTCATGGGGCTATTTCATCTTTTTGTGGTTCTGCAAGTGCTGGGCTATATCTCAGAAGGCAGAGCACATGGGTTTACCTGACAGGAGAAATCACTGCCAATGTCAATCATATGAGTAGAGGCGGGTCTTCAACTCTGTAAGGGCAGGCAGAGGAACCCAGTATCTCACCCTTGATCTGGACTCTGAAGTGACTAATCAGAGTGATCGGAATCAAAGTGAGATTTCTCCTGGAGAATCATGCCAGAGGCCAGAAAAGGACTGACCTTGGAAGTATGTGATTTTTCCCAGGACCACATGCTGACAAACCTGGTTTATAACCCTCAGGGCCAATCATATTTTATAATTGCATTTACCTTTATCTCTTAGCTATGAGTAAACCTAAAAGAAAAAAAGAGACATTTTCTCATGTAATCTATAGGATATTTATGCAGGAGTTATAGAAGATATTTATGAGTGGTCACCATCCCACATTAATGATGAATTTTAAGGACTTTTAAAGAAAAGGCCAGCCTGATTACAGAAACAGCAATTCAAGAGTAAAGGCAATTTCAGAGATCATCAGGCCACAGGGCTGGGTGCCCATTCCCACCAGCTCATTCTCTTTCCACTGACAACCTTAGTGATGTCCACTTCGTTTTTATTGAGAAGAGCAGCATTTTATGGAGCACAATGAGTGCCATGGGAAAGCAAGAAGCACTACGAGCATGCACTGACAAATTGTTGAAGGGAATCAGGGAGACAGACGTGAGGTGGGTCTTCAAGGGCATATGGATTTGGATGGGTGAAGAAGAGGAAGGAGAGTGTTCTGGGCAGAGCTGCATGTGGGCTGGTCCCAGCAGGGACTCGGGCGGGCACTGGCAGGACTGTAAACTGTTACTAATAGGACCATAGTATTGAGCCATTCTCCCTGAAGTCAGTAAAATGATGGGATGGCGTTCACATGCAAGGAAAGCAGGCAGAGGCTCTGAGAGAACACAGCATGGGTAGAAATACAGACCAATCTCATGCGAAAAGGCTGGTGCTTCAGTTCAGTTAGGAAGAGTAAAGACTGCTGGGCAAGCACAGCAGAAGTAGAAATTGAGTCGAAGAAGGGATGAACCTAAAACATATATGGAAGAAAATACGTCAAAACTTAGATTGGCTATAAGAAAAAGTCAACTAGGAAGAATTTCATAAGGTAGGTGCATTAGATTTCTAGGGTTGCTATAAAAATGTATGGGTCTGGGTGGCTTAAAGAACATAAATTTATAATCTCCTAATTCTGTAGGCTAAAAGGCTAAGATCAAAGTGTTGGAAGGATAGAGGTCTCTCTCTACAGCTGGCCATCTTCTCCTGGTGTCTTCCTGCAGTCTTCCCTGCGTATGTCCTAATCTCCTCTTCTTCAAAAGAACACCAGTCTTCCTGGATAGGGCTTACACCAAAGACCTTATTTTAACTTAACGCTAAGATCAAAGTGTTGGAAGGATAGAGGTCTCTCTCTACGGCTGGCCATCTTCTCCTGGTGTCTTCCTGCAGTCTTCCCTGCGTATGTCCTAATCTCCTCTTCTCAAGAACACCAGTCTTCCTGGATAGGGCTTACACCAAAGACCTTATTTTAACTTAACGTCCTCTTTAAAGATCCTTCCTCCAAACAGCTGCATTCTCAGATATTGGGGGTTAACACTTCAATATATAAATGTGGAGAGAATGCAACTCAGTCCATAATAGTAAGGTAGATCAGGGAGACGGAGGGAGAAAATGGTAAGTTCAGCTTTGAACATGTCGAGTTAAGAGGAGGTCAAGATAGTCCCACAACTTTCTGCTATGAAGGTTTCTAAGCAGCAAGCTTCTTTTCAATCCCCAGGTAATGATTCATTTGTTTTAGGAACTGTCAGTGCAATTAAGTGCTGGGAACTCTAGAAGCTGATTTCCTATAGATACTGGAGTGCAGAGACGTTCCTAATTCTTTTTAGGACTCTATGCTTTATTGCATATCAGAATGCCTCAGTGTGTTCCACAGATCATTAGGCCCACAGAATACTCTGCAAGAACAAGCTTTCTGAGGCCAAATAATTTGGGGCCCTGCATGCTGTGGTATCCTTCCTGGAGAACCACAATTCACAGTAAGAAAAGGCCTTCAAGTCTTTCAGCTAAAAAATAACAGAATTCATTTTGTTTAATTTGCATTCCCAGCATGATCTGACCACGGTTTGACCATTTTTTCCCCAAATACCATTTATTACTGTACTGCAGAAGATATTTCTGTGGAAAGCTCTTCTTGGATCTATTTCAAAACCATACTCTTATCTCAATCTCATAAGTTAACCTTAAGATTAGGGTATTGAGTGTGACATGAGCTCAGCATGAGAAAGCCCTCTAACACCCGACGGTAATGTCATATGCCATCAGGGAGCATTCATGGAAGGCAGAATAACACTACGGTGCCAACTGTGCTCTAGAGGTCTATGGCAGGTAGAATAATGATGGCATCCTCAATATGGTCACATACCATCTCTGGAACCTGTGATATGATATAAGGCAAGAGGAAATTATGTTTGCAAATGGTTAACTTTGTTGATTATCTTACTTTAAAAAAAAAGAGAGTATCCTGAACTATTCTAAGTGGGTCCAATATAACCATAATTCCCTCTAACTGGGTAAGAGAGCAGTAAAAATCTCAGAACCAGAGAGAGACGACAGCATGAGAATTCAGTGGCCACTGCTGGCTTTGAAGGTGGAAGCGGACCATAAGCCACAAAATGCAAGTGGTCTCTGTCAGCTGAAAAAGGCAAGAAAAGTGATTTTTCCCCTTGGGTCTACATGAGGAACACAGCCTTGGCCACATCTTGATATTAGCCCAGCGAGACCCACTTTAGACTTCTGACCTCCAGAACTGTAGGAGAACAAATTAATGTCAATAAATTTTTGGTAATTTGTTACAGGAGCAATAGAAAATTAATACAGAACCTCACCAGAATAATTTAGATAGATCTTACAAATTGCTGGTTTCCAAGGGTAAGTCATAAACTTGCTAGAGAAGTTAAAAAATAGCAAAATATAAGTGCTTAGTATTCATTTTGCATGCCAGTGATGTTTTAAATATTTATAATCCAGTTTTGATTATACGAGAGCAACAGCAAGGCCACCCTAATTATCAGATACACTTTGCAGATCAGAGGATAGTATATCTACCATTTGGGGATGGTTTATTTGTTGATTGGAGGTCATATTCCAGAGCAAATCTGTGCTTTGCATTAGTATTACACATCGACTGTGTGCTTCATTTGATCCAGTCAAATCAGACTCCATCACTCCTGCATTCATCACTCCCCATGCTAGGCCCAACAGCAACAATTCAACAAATACAGATTGCGTCGTACATACCACTTCCCAGGCATGGCTGTAAGTGCCAGGATGGAGACAAACAAAGTAGGCAGCTTACACTCCAGTCAATGAAGGAAGCAGACAAGTAACTAAATACCATTTACCTCTCTAGCAAAGGGTGATGTATTAATTCATGAGACTGCCATAAAAAAGCAAACAGACTAGGTGGCTTTAACACCAGATATTTATTGTCTCACAGTTTTGGAGACTAGAAGTCAGAAATCAAGGTATTGACAGTGTTGGTTCCTTCTGAGGGCTGTGAAAGAAATCTATTCCATGTATCTCCCTTAGCTTCTGGTAGCCTCAGCTTTCCCCTGGCGTATAGGTGGTATGCTCCCTGTGTCTTCACTTCATATTCCCTCCACATATATCTGTCTCTATATCCAAATTTGTCCTTTAAAAAAAAGGATACCAGTCATATTGGATTACAGCCCACCCTACCAACCTTTACTTGATCATCCACAAAGACCCTATTTCCAAATAAAGTCACCTGAAATACTGGGGGTTAGGACTTCAACATCTTTGTGGGTTGGAGGGAGACACAATTCAACCCACAACACCATTGGGGTTAATGTAGAGCATGAAATCAGCCCTAATACCTGGCTTGCTAAAATGTAACATGGAGGCTGCTGAGGTCGATGGCAGGTTTTGGTGAAGGGTGTAGACCTTTAGAATGCTTAGGCCTGTGTGACCACTCTGCCATTGGAATGCTGTCAGGAGTTGCCTTCCTGAAGCTTTCTTACCTCAAACAGCCACTCCGTGATCTAAAAGGTATAAGCACTGACCCTTAGGCTATGTTTAATAGAACGTGTAGAACATGCAGAGTAGCAAATCCTATCTTTCCCATCAACAGATTCTCCTAGTTTCAATAAGACCCCTTGTCACACATCACATGCTTGAGGAACAGTGATAAGGACTGGTGATTATCCCGAAGGACCAATAAAAGCATGAGCAAAGAAGAGCCCGCGGTCTTCCTCTCGGATCATTGACCCCCTTGCCTTCTCCTCTCTTTCATAGCAAAGTTCGGAGTAATCCTTCATTCCTCAGTACAGGGATTGCTGGCCATTCCCAGCACAACACATAGGCAGGAAGGCCCTAAAACCAACTAACCGGAAGCAAGGAGGTATCAGTTTAATCCTTGGGGATTTCTCCAACCAGCACCCCCCTCCCCCACCAATGTTATACTGGAAGACCTATGGTGAACAGCACCAGGTCCAGCTGTTCTACCAAGATGAATCATTCAGTTACTCATTCACACTCTCCCTGGCATTCGGTTCTATCAAGTTTTCAGAATCTCTTCTTCCAATTACTGAGTGATGTTTACTTCCCCTCCCATTGCACCGTTCCCTTGGATCCGCATGATAACACTTAACCTGGTCACCTTTCCCTGGAGGCAAGTCTTACACATTTTAGTCACTCAGATCACAGTTAAGTTAGGTGTAGCTTAAATTATGGTCAGCTTAAGAGATTTCTTCTTTGAGCATTTACAAATATGGCTTAGTCATGTCTGAAAGTGAGAGGACAATGTAACAACAATGCACGTATTTGCATTGCTTTCTAAGTAGCTTCCCTATAGATATAATGCATTTAGTCCTTGAAATAACTTTATGAGATGTAAATTAATATCCTCATTTAATGAAGATAATCAGCTCCAAAAAGCTTACGACCCATGCACGAAGTCACAATGTTCCACAATGGTAGGTATAGGATTCAAACACGAGTTACTAAAACATGACTTAAGATCATCTGTGACCTGAAATTATCTGACATTCGAAAAGATGGTCACAATAAAAGGTGAGAAAATACAAGAATATGATTCAACTACTCATTAGATAAATATTTCCCCAAAATTATTCTTTCCTAGTATATCCTTTAAGTGAACTGAGAAACTGCCTCTTCAGGATCTGACTGAAGAGCTGATAAATCTTTCTTCCCTATGAGAGGCATGTCAGGATCAATATTTTCCTACATTGAAACAACCTGTTTTATCACAAAAGTTCTAGCTTTTAACGCAATTCCATTTACTTCACTTTCATACTCCTCTTACTCAGATTTTTAAAAAATACATATCAAACAAAGTTTTCAAAAGGCAGATTATGATTCCCACATGGGGGCTGCTCTAAATGGGCTTCAGAGAGAGGTTGATGCTGTCGGAGTTGGTCAAAAGGCTATCCCATCAGTAGATGGTTATTAATTGAGAAAGAATATTGTCTGTATTCTCCAAAGGAGGAAGAAAAGGCTCACTTTTCATTACAGCTCTACCCTGTTTTCTCCATGACCTCTGTTGGAACTTGCTAGGTGGCAGGGCAGTGTACGGGCTTCAGGCGAAAGGAAGTGAACACTTAGCCTGTATAGGTCAAAGACTTCACCCCCTCATAATGAAATCTCAGAGACCAGCTCTTAATTCCAATACAGAAAACTCTGAAAAGGTTAATAGCAGGGAAAATCCATGGCCAGCAGTCAACTTCACACCTGGAGAGTGCATACACTTACGTTAACTGAGAAGAAAGCTCTGTCTGTCATGCTACAGTATGGAAGCCAGGAATCAACTCTCTGGCATCATTCACGCTCCTTCATTCCCTTGATTCTCACCCAAATTGAATATATTCTTTGGCTGAGTTAGCCTCTCAACTCTCTTTTGGAAAAGATTACAAGATTTCTGCACTGAGAACTGCACTGGTTTCCTCCACTGTTTCATGTCCTGCCACTTCATGCTAATAAAACAGACAAGAATTTTGGGCAAAGGGCTTATTGGAAAGGTTTACAAAGAGAAAACCCGTTTGTTATAAAAATATAACTCCACTGGAAAAAATTCAAAAACGTCTTCTAGGCTTCCCTTAAAATGGTACTAGGAGGCGACAGGAAATGCAATGTCAACTATTTAGGAAGGAAAGTTGATGATGAGCTAAGTGCCATGACTTGCATAGATCTCCCTATATAGTTCACAAATTACCATGATATTTATAACTTGTTCTTTTAAAAAAAAAAAAAAGAGGAAGTTAATGACATCCAATTAAACCAGAGCCTTTAGAGACCTAAGCAGTTGGGTACCAGTTCTGAAGTGAATTTGTTCGGTAGCCCTAAGCAGCAACAACATGTTTGTCTTAGATCTCTGTAGCTCTTTACAGATCAGATTACAAAGGATCCATATGTCTTCTGATTTACCCTTCCCCATCCAACTGAAAGGAAGAGGACCTGGGGTATCGCTATCCCTGGTTTTTTGTTGTTGTTGTTGTTTTGTTTTTTTAATTTGACAGAAAGAGATCACAAGTAGGCAGAGAGGCAAGCAGAGTGAGAGGGGGGAAGGAGGCTCACCACCGAGCAGAGAGCCCCACGTGGGGCTCGATCCCAGGACCCTGGGATCATGACCCGAGCCGAAGGCAGAGGCTTTAACCCACTGAGCCACCCAGGTGCCCCTCACTAACCCTGTTGTATAGATTAGGAAATTGAAGCTCAATTCACTTCTCCTTCAGTTAGTAACTGGCACACCTGAGATTCTGATTTTTGTCCAGGCTACACTACAACTCACTGATTAATATTATTATCTTAGCAAAAGTACAATCTCCTACTTCCTACATCATCTGCTTCAGTTACCATTTAAATACTGATGGGATTGGGAGGGAGACAAACCATAAGTGACTCTTAATCTCACAAAACAAACTGAGGGTTGCTGGGGGGAGGGTGGGTGGGAGAAGTGGGGTGGGGTTATGGACATTGGGGAGGGTATGTGCTTTGGTGAGTGCTGTGAAGTGTGTAAACCTGGTGACTCACAGACCTGTACCCCTGGGGATAAAAATATATGTTTATAAAAAATTAAAAATTAAAAAAAAATACTGATGATTTCTAAAATAAATAAATAAACAAATAAATAAATACTGATGATGCCCAAGTCCATACCTGTGAGCAAACCCACAGACGAGACTTCTTCCTGGATATATAAAACCAGATATCCCAGAAGCACCTCAAATTCAATAGGTTCAAAACTAAATGCACCACCAAGCAGCCTCCTTCTCATGGCATTACCCCTCACTCAACTGGTAAAGATAGATGCTGCAAACAATTTGAAGAAATGCCCCAGCACTAGCCAAATGTAATCCATCCCTCTCTCCATCGTCTCTCCGTAGTCTTAGCATTCACAGGATGTAGCATTTATGCCATTCTCTATCTCTTCATATCCCAGTGTGTGTTTACACATGTGTCCTCCTGGATATTTAAAAGTCTTTGAGAGCAAGGACTATGTGGCCTGTCGCTTGGTAAGCCTGACATATATATTTGCTGAAGCTGATCTGAAAATTAACATAACTTTTACATTAGAAAGTCATTGGTTTTTTTTTAAGATTTTATTTATTTATTTGACAGATGGAGATAACAAGTAGACAGAGAGGCAGGCAGAGAGAGAGGAGGAAGCAGGCTCTCGATGAGCAGAGAGCCCAATGCAGGGCTCGATCCCAAGACCGTGGGACCGTGATCCAAGCTGAAGGCTGAGGCCTTAACCCACTTAGCCACCCAGGCGCCCCTAGAAAGTCATTTTTCAATAAAGTTTTTATTTCAGAATAGTTTTAGAGAGAAAGTACAAGGATAATAAGAGTCCTTGTATGCCTCACAGATTCCCCTATTAGTATCTTCCATTAGTATGGTATATTTGTCACAATTAAGGAACCAACACTGATCACTATTAAATTCCATACTTTATTCTGACTTCTTTAGTTTTCACCTAATGTTCTTTTCCTGTCTTCCAGGACCTCATCCAAAATTCCAAATTACATGTATGTATCATGTCTCCTTAGGGTCCTTTTGGTCATGAGACTCAGGGTCTCCTTGTTTTTGATGACCTTGACAGACTGAGGGAGTACTGGTCAGACATTATGTAGAATGCGCCTCAATCTGCATTTGTCTGATGGTTTTCTCATGACTAGACTGTGTTTATGGGTTTTGGAAAGAAGACCAAAGAGGTAAAGTGCCACTCTCATCACATGATATCAAGGGTACATACTATCAACGTGACTTGTCTTTGTTGATGCTGACTTTGATCACATTGCTGAGGTAGTGACTGTCAAATTTTTTCCACCATAAAGTTATTCTTCCCTCCGACCTGTTCCATATGGTACTCTTTGAAAGTGCGTCTCCACGGGCAGCCCACACATGAGTTATGCTTCACCTCCTTGAGCGCGGAGTATCCTCAAGAACTATTTGGAATTCTGAACAGACTTATCTCTTCTCTCCCATTTACTAATTCTCTTATTTATGTCAGCAGAGACTCATGGATATTTACTTTATACTTTGAGTTATAGTCAAATACTACTTTATTTATTTTCTTGTTCAGCTTGTTCCAGCTTCAGCCACTGTGAGTTCTTTCAGTTGGAAGAAGTCTTTTATTCATAAAAATAAAAATATCATTTACGGATGCAAGGTAGTTTTTTACAATTTCAGAAACTAACACAGGCCATGTCATTTAGATGCTTAGGACCTAATTTTAATGAACAGTAACATGTGGCTTCTGTTCTTTTTTCATGTTCTTCCTCCCTTTTCTTATTTTAACAGTTGTAAAAATTTATAACCCTTACTCATCTTCATATTGTACCTAACTAATCCCCACATCCAGCCTCGCAAGATAATGAAGGATTTTTATCTCTATTTTACAGATGAGAAACTAAGACACAGAGCAGCTAAATGGCATGCCCCAAGGCTTTGCATGCCACACTAGGGAAATCAAATCTGTAATTCATCATGCCCAACCTTCCTTCAGAGCCCTGGGTCACCACTGCCTCCCTCCCTTCTCCAATTATGGAGGGCTTTGCAATCAACGTGGTAGTTATCTTGCCCTTTGCTAAGGCTCCAGTTCTCCAGCAAAGGTTAGCCTGTGTTTTGCAGTTCCTTGGGCATGTTTTGCTTTCTCCTGCATGTAGAGCCCCGTAGAGCAGGGAAATTTCAGCTACTTCTCAAGACCACCTGGAATTCTCAATTCCCAGCTCCCCCAAGAAGCTTCACAAACAAGCTTCTTGTTTTTGCCCTGATCCCGCAAGACCTTTATTCAACATCCAGTAGCCTGTTCAGTTTAGCTTTCCTTTCAAAACAAACAGGACTCCTTTCTGTTCTGAAAAGCTAAGCCCTATTAAGCCACTGTCTAACACTGACGGGAGATGAGATTTTGAGCTCCCGGTGCTGTATTACACAGGGATCGAAACGGAGGACAAAGAAAGAAGAATGAACACACAGTAAAACAAAAAGTGCCTGTGATTCTATTTAGGGCTTTGCTGATAATTAGCTTCGTGACCTCGGGCCACCCCCTCACTCCCTGCAGACCTCAGTCTCTCCATCCACAAAATGAAAAGGTTGTAGAGACTGAAGTTTTGTGGCCTTGTATATTAAAGCCTTCACAAGAACAATTTCATTTCATACATTTATAAGTGAAATCAAAGTTCACTAGCCATTATTTACCCTTTCTACATGTGATTACTCTGATATTTTATATTCTACTCCATATCATTTTTTTTTTTTTTTTAATGCAGGTGGCTTGGGAGTCAGTAAAATGGACAACCTGGCCAATGAATGAATGGATCACGGTCTGCAGTTCTAAGAATCCTGAGGCTGGACCATTTCTGAGATGCTGGCCAGCACTTGTTCACCAAACCTCTAAATTAAGTTTCCAAGAGATGTTTATTATCAGAGCCACCAGGGCACATCCTAGAATCCTGCCCACTTATTCCGATTTTGTCCCAACTCTGCATTAGTTGTGTGACCTGCAGCAAGGAACTCAACTTTCTGAGCCTCGGTGTTTTATCTCTAAAGGAGTTCTGTTGTCAGGAGTATATTAGAGCATGTACAGAGCAATGCAAAGTAGTTGGCATTATTATTAAAAGAGACTGAAAGAAAAAAAATCTTACCCAGGATGAGGCATCTTCCATAGAAAGGGAAAATGAACAGTGGAGACTTCTCCACGGAGGGGTCATGGAGCGCCAGGTGAATCCTTGCCGCACCTTTGGGCATCATTCTCTCTCCCTTAAGCCAACTGGCTGCATATGAGGATGCTGTAGATTTGCGGGTGCTGAGAGTCAGCAAGACCCTTAGAAACCCCTCAGCTATGTGCATGAAGATGCCATCAGACAGCAATACTACCACTTAATTTTATAAGGTCATTGTCTCTCATACTTTATAAAATAGAAAATGTAGACTCAAACAACAAAATGTCTTTCAAAGCTTTGTCTGGAAATCTCTCTCTGAGCGTGTTCAAGACCTTTCTTACATACCCCGAAACCCCATATCCACGCATTCCAGACCCATCAATCTCCAGGTTCTTCAGCTATCAAGAAGTGTTTTCCAGGAAGAGAACAGGTTGGCCCAACCAAGGCAATCAGGCAGGCTTGTCAGCAGGTGTCATCTTTAAGTAAAGTCTTCTATAGGGAAGGAGGGTTTTTTAACTCCTCTGAAATGAACAGATATGAGAACAAATGCAATGAAAGGGAAGAAACTCTTCCTTTCTCCCTTTTCTTAAAGCAATTTCTTCAGAAAATTTGCAACTGTTAAGTTCTTTATCTCTTTGAAATATATGTAGATCTTTTCAAATGCTAAATGGGCTTCTCTGCTTTAGTTTCTCCAAGGATCTGACCATCTCTCAGATATGAGATCATCAAAGGAGCCAGCCCCTTTTCTAGGGAGGGTAAGCGTTCAGGGGAGGAGGTGTGGGCATGGCTAGTCATAGTGATTGTGATGCCTGTGACTTTCACCAGGGAAAAACAAAAAAAGTACAATGATTTAGCTTCCCTAGGAAGCTAAAATCCTATGGGAGGAAGTGAGCTGTGTTATGTACCAAAGGTCACTGTGACCCTATACAACTCTATTCCTCGCTTATAAGTATGTGAATAGGACCCTTTTTTCTACCTTGCCTCCTCTCCAGGCTTCTTCTTTTTCATTAGCATTCTCTGAATCTAGAGGTAATACCTGGATCAAATAAAGATTCGAAGTCTAAAAAAAGAATAGCAATGGACAGCTCGCCCTGCCCTGGCCGGTGCCAGGTCCAGGGGATACCAATGGCAAACGTCCACTGTATGATAACCTCTGTGAAATAGACAATGCTAAGTGCTGTCTGATTGTCACAATAAGCCACAAGACAGACCATGAATTCCATTTTACAAATGAGGAAATTAAAGCTTGGATCCCTGAAGCAACTGGTATGAGTGAAAATTCCAGCCCCAGGCTTGGTGACTTCAAAGAGCAGACAATCACCACTGCAGTACAGCTGTAAGTTTCAGAAACGGGGGCTACTTCCTACTCAGTGTGAACTTGGGAAAGCAGTGAACATCTCTGGCCCTCATGTTCATCTGAAAGGCAGTAGATTTACACTGACCTGAGTCCTGCTGCCTCAGAGGATCAGGCTACACAGCAGATATGAAAGTACTTGGAAAGGTCTGTATAGTGAGGTGCAAGCACAAAGCACTGCTATTTACCCTGACAGCTCAGAGGATAGGAAACCGGGGAGAGTCCTGCTCAACAGAAATTTTATTAACACACTCCGAAACCAAAAGAGTGGCAGAATTCCTGGAGATCCTCCCCAAGCTTCCCAGTCACCGTGGGACGGCAGAGCACATTCCAACTACGGGGCCATGGCCTCCTCACAGGCTCCATCAGAAGAAGCTTCCAGAGGACTCTTCAATGTGCAATTCATGTGAAAGACCTACCGGTCTGGGAAGATCAAGGCCATAACCTTGGGACAGAGGCTCCTATAGGGGTATTTTCTATCCAAGACCTGGCAAGTGGTTCCTTTTCAGAAATACAGGAGGAAGATGAAGTTCCCAGACTCCAGTACAGTGGCTTTCAGAGTGGTGAGAGGGGAGGATCAGGCCACAGAGGGTGGGGGTAGAACTCGCGCATGTGGCCCCCAGCACAGAATTCCAAGTCTGCCCTTAGTGCACAGGCGAGGCAGCTGCAGTGAGACTCCCCAGGCAGTGGCTGAGGAGAGGTGGCAGGTGTCTCTCATCTGCGTGGCCATCCAGAGGTAAGCAGTCCAGGTGAGGAGGGTCCTCTGTCCTGGCAGAGCCAGGCTGGAAGTTCCACTTCCCAGTCCTCAACATAGCACTTTCATGTGGTGGTATTGCTAGTAAAAGCGTAAAACCAGCTCTCAGAGTAAGCAAAAAACACCACCACCCCAACAAATTCCTGATTTGTAGCATTTGCCAATTTCCATGCTACAGAGACTCAAGCTACCACGAAGACGTCACTGCATGCAAAACAGAGAGGGGGTGTGCACAATTCGCTCTCCATGGCCCTTGTGAACTGCCCCAGTCCACTGCTGCTCCCAATTCTGCAATCCAGGAAGCAGTTTCAGCTTCAGCCAATGGAAAGGGGATGAGAAAAATGATAGTAACCATCTTCTTTATAATAAAATGTTATCCCGGGGCACCTGGGTGGCTCAGTGGGTTAAAGCCTCTGCTTTCAGCTCAGGTCATGATCCCAGGGTCCTGGGATTGAGCCCCGCATCGGGCTCTCTGCTCAGCAGGGAGCCTGCTTCCTCCTCTCTCTCTCTCTCTCTCTGCCTGCTTCTCTGCCTGCTTGTGATCTCTGCCTGTCAAATAAGTGAATAAAATCTTTAAAAAAAAAGAAATGTTATCTCAAAGCTCTCTCTCTCTCTCTCTCTCTATGGTCGAAAATGGGGCCGTGTGACCATCCCTAACTGCAGAGGTGGCTTAGAAATATGGGAGCCATCAGATGGACATGTTGCATATATTCAGTTGAACCTTCAAAGACAAAGGGAGAGGATACAGATATTGCCCTCTTTTGAATTAGCCCTAGGTCCCCCAAATGACAGGTTTCCTCTACTTTCTCTACCCTCACCTGCAATTCAATGAAATTCTGTGAATGTCTGCCTTGGGATCAGAGAAATCACATCATCATCCCTCCTCCACCCAAAAGAACAAGGAGTCCCAGGCTGAAAGGAGCCTGAAGGGCAGAATTATCACATACCTCAAGGAAACGTCCACGTATACACTAGAAGCATTCTTTACGTGGGAAAATCTGGCTGCAGTTATGCAGTGATAAATAACCAGTGGAAACAAAGTCAAACAAACAAAGACTCCTAACCTAGATACTGGATAAATCTACAACTGGACCACTTTTCAAGCCAGGGGTTGTTTCACGTATACTCCCCGTGTGCTTTTTTTTTTTTTTTTTTAATACAGGCTAAAAGTGGTACTCATAGACAGTTATGGTTTCCCTTGCAGGCTGAGTACGCATCATTCATGTAACAAACTTTCTGAGCATCTATTATTTTCTGGGCTCTCAGCTGTGCACCAGGGCCATAGTGATGAAGAGAGGTCCTTCACAGCAGGTACTCGTAACGCCACATGTGTGCAATAATCCAACAAGTCTAAATTCATCAAGTCTGCTAAGAAAGGTCACTAAAAAACTAATCAATTTAGGCAACATATACTGAAGGATTTTATAGGCAGTATTTTCTAGTGTAAAGGTTCTATTAACATTTGGGCATTGTTACATATTGAATATTTCTGTCTTCCCAAAACCCACATAATGAAATCCTAACCCCCAGTGATGATGGTAAGAGGAGGAGAGATCTCGAGGAGATAATTAAGTCACAAGAGTGGACCCTCAGGCCTGGGATTAGTACCCTTATAAAAAGAGACATAAGGGCCTGGCTCCCTGTCTCTGCTCTCCACCACAGGAAGATAGAAAGACCCAGGGACACCTGCAAACAGGAAGTGGGCTCTCATCAGACACCAGATCTGCAGGCGCCTTGAACTTGCATTTCCAGCCTCCAGAAGTGTGAGAAATAAATGCCTCTTACTGAAGCTACTCAGTCCATAATAATGTATGATAGCAGTCTGAACAGACTAAAACAGCTTTGCATTTGTTATCAACAAATTACTGCAAATCTAATGGCTTAAGACAAAATACATTTACTTTCTCAGCTTCTCTGGGTTAGAAGTCTGGGCACAACTTAGCTTGATTCTTTATAAGGCAACAATCAAGGTATCAGTGAAGACTGGGTTCTCTACTGGGGCTTGACGGGGAAGGATCCCCTTCTAAGCCTGCACAATTGTTAGGGGCATGTAGTTGCCTGTAGGCTTCCAGATGGAGGGCCTCAGTTTTTTGTTGGCTATCAGGCAGAGGCCATTCTTAACACTTTTGCCACATAGCCTCCTCTGAGGGGCAGCAAACAAAATGGCAGCTAGCTTCTTCAAAACTAGTGGAAGAGAGTTCCTAGCAAGAAAGATATATTACAATCTTTCATAACATAATCACATTTACCTAATCACATACATTCTGTCACCTTTGTTGTATTCTACAGTTAGAGACACATTATATGTAACTCCAGCACTCAAAGGGTGCGGATTAGAAAAGAGGGTAGAGGCAAAGAGTCCATGGGGCCATCTTGGAGTCCGTCTGTCACGGGTGGTATGATTATTCCCTGGGTGCTACTATCCCACACAGAGGATGTTTAGCATCCCCTCCCCTGTGTACCAAATGCCTAGTGCCCCTCAGTCATTCCGACAAACAAAACTGTCCCTATGTATTTTCAAATGTATGTCACGTGGCAGTATCTCTTCAGACTGAGAACCACTGTAGTCTCTGGTTATCAAATTGACCACAAAATTCCTCAATTTCGATGCACTTTGTATCCCATGAATGTGACCAAGAACTGACTAGAACACACGTCTTCATCCTTCACCTTGTAAACAGTGTATCATAGTGAGACGCTGGAACCAGTGCACCAGCCATTGAGTTACATTAAATAAAGCTTAACTTGAAGGGAAACCTTTCAATAAAGTCACCCTAGGGATATACATTTCTTATATCATCATGAAAAACATTTTTATTATATGTAAATGAAATATAAAAGATAGTGCAGTCAAAGAAATGTTAAATCATTAAACAGCCACAAATCTAGACCCACCATTTTTCTGATAAAAAGCCTCTATAAACTTCTGTTCAGTTCTTTTGAAACCAAAGTATTCACTTCCTCCCACAGCATGGTGGCACAATTGGTAGACCACGGGTTTAAATTCCCCAAAGGACGGACTTCATTTAATGTCTTTCCCAACTCTCCTTACAGTCCTTGATGCAAGAAAAGATAATTGTGTCATTTTCCATTCTCATTACACTGGAAGATTGTTCTGACAATGGATTTATTTGATGCCTTTGAGAGCTCTCCTCAAAGACACAGTCAAAAGAAGGAGAGTGCATCAAAGAACTCAGGGTATTTTTTTGTTGTCCTTCATCCTTCATGATGAGACAAAATAAAAATAGAAACAGACTCCAAAGGAGATCTATTCTTGTTACCTTAAGGTTCTTCTGGGACTAGGTTGCTAGTTGTACAAGCCACCTGTCTGTGTTGAAATCTATTTCTGTACATATTTAAGTTTAAAAAAAAAAGTAGACAAGACTTCATGGCTGGTCCTAAAAGCTAGCTGCTGTATAAATATACTTCATACAAGCTTTGTAAATTTAGAGGAAATTTAGGACCATCTTCATTTTAGTATATGTGCTGCCGAAGCGAGCACAGGACCATCTTCATTTTAGAAACTCACAGAATCTGAGATCTGGTAAGTCAACATTAAACCAAAAGTCTTCTTCCAGGATAAGGTGAGATACAGACCATTTGAAAGCACAAGCTCTTAAGGGCATTTATCAAACTTCAACATGTGCATGAACCGCTTCACAGTCTTGTTAAAATGTCAGTTCTCATTCAGTAAGTCTGGGATGGAGCTTGAGAGCCTGCATTTCTAGAAGCTCCCAGGTGAGGCTCATGCTCCTGGTCTGGGTTGGGATTAAGGTGGGGAAAGTGAGGACTTGCCTCGAGCACGAAATTTAAGAAGATACCCAAAACCTTGCTTATCAAAAACAATCTTTTAACACAGTATTTTTAAAGTTAAAATGAATGTAAAGATATTCCTGATTAAAATATATCAAAAAATTTAAACAAGAAAAAAAAAAAAAGGCTGGTATTAGCTTTACAGCTCCACACTGTTGTGCAACAGAACCAGTTATTTCCAACCCATGCTTCTTTGCAGACCCCACCACACAAGCTCCTGAGTACAACAGTGGCTTGGAAACCGGCTGCACATGGCAAGGCTTTAGATATCATAATCCTTTATTACTGTTGTTGTCACTGTTGTTGTTGTAGGAGGAGAGGTTTGGTTTGGTTTTGTTACTTTAAGATTTGTTTTAGAGAGAGACAGCATGAGCAGAAGGGGCAGAGGGAGAGGAAGAGAGAGAGTCTCAAGCAGACTCCCCACTGAGGGCAGAGCCCAATGTGGGGCTCAATCTCACAACCCTGAGATCATGACCTGAGCTGTAACCAAGAGTTGGACACTTAACCAACTGCGCCACCCTGGTGCCCTGCGGTAGAAATTTTATCAACATTTTCCACAAGGTCTGAAACATGGTAGGGTATTTGTTAAGTGTATATTTCCTTTGGCCTCAGGGTCCAAAATGGCCCCGCAGGGCACTGCTGCTTATCTTCATATCATAGCTGGAAGAGCAAAGCTACCATGGCTATCTAAGCCATCTGTATCTAAGATCTGGCCACTCACCATATGCTCTCCTGGCCATTAGCACTGACATCATCTGGGAACTCCATAGAAATGCAGACTCTCCAGAACTTCTGGACCAGAATCTGTATTTTAACTTAATTCACAGGTGATTTGGGGCATAATACAACCTACAAAGTATGGCATTATGAATTTCCAATCAAGGAACTAGGATCTGCAAGATTGTGAGCTTTTCTTTCTCTAGCTCCTTTGAGTGGTTTCTGTGTGTCACAGGTAAAGAGGAAAGCAAACATTTATTTCCTGCAGTATCCTTATATATTTTATATTCCTTATTGTACTTCTGAGCCAAAGGTGATAAATGACCTCAAGAAAGACTCCTATTCCCATGTGGAAGAAAAAGAAGAAATTTAAAAAAATAAGCAGGCTTTATGGCCACAGGAATGTTTGACGTCTGCCCAGCACCAACTCTTCTCATGTACATAAATGCATAATTTTTCAAGAAGAATGTCAGGATTAACTGCATTAACCTTGAAACATGGGTCCCTTTGGGTTGTAAATTCCTGCAATCTCACAGGTGAGGCTTTTTCAAAGAGAAGAGCAGAGAGGAAGGGAGTGGGGGTGGAGGCAATCATCCCCACCTCCAGAGCAGAAAGAAGGGAGTCCTCGGAAGCTAAATTTAGGTAGTTTCATGGCCCAAAATACCATTTCTCACTACTCATCTCCAGGATGAAATGAATACATCTGTATTCAGTAGTACAATAGTATAATAATCTACCACTCCCCCTAGGAAAACAAATCTTATTATAAAAAGTTTAAAAGAAATTGCATTTGCACCTTTTCATCAATGGGGAAGCAGAATTCTGGAGAATTAAGCAACTTAAAAATCATGGCATTACAGAATTTTAATGTCCTAGAATCCTTCCTTACATAGCCATGTTCCCATGATTATTTATGATCCTGAAACAAAACCTGAGCTCGCCATTACAGAGTATTCATCTTTTTAGAGTTCACCAGTGCTGTTCAGACAGTAAGACATAAGATGAACCTGAACTCTTCCGTCTGTCCTCAGAGGACTCGCCACAAGGACACAGACGAATAACTGAAGGCATGTGGCCAGAGTAGAGAAGAGAAACCCAAACCCGACAAAGACGCTTCGGGGTGGGGCGAGGATATGAAATTGATGAGGTCCTGGATACAGTCTATTTCTCCTGATAATGAAGTAGCAAATACTGATGAAAACACAATTTTCTATGCTATACTGTGCCCCTTCAAAAGCCACAATTCCATTGGTAAACAACTTCCAGAAACCCCACTCCTATTGCAACTGACATAAACTAGTTCATAAAACTTACTATCAGAATGTAAGAAAATACTTGCTGATTTAGAGTAAAATAAAAAAGAATCATCTTCGATTTAAATAGCTATCGAACGAGGAAGGGTTAAATCCAGGAAACCGCAGCTGAAAAACACCATTTTTCTTTTGACAGTTTAGGTCACTAGCACTGTTTAGCAGCACCACATTTTAAACCTGCAAAATCCATTTTTCCCCTCCAGTGTTCTTTCCTTTTATTGCCGTATATATGCCACTCAGTTTGCTTTGTCTTGATATTTGCTTTGACTGTTATCCACTTCATTTCTGCCCTCCCCTTCCTACTTTTTTTCATTGTTTTATTTGGCGCTTGCTGAAGGAGTTAGATGGACAGCCCACGAGACCCAAATCCTCTGTTTATCCAGAGAAAAAGTAAAGAGAAAAGCAATGAGGCCAGGCTTCACCGACATCCAGCGCGCCCTCGGTTTTACTACTGAGCCCCCCAGCTTATCAGAAAGCTCATCCACAGGCGCTCCGCTGTTACCCTCCAAGTTACTATGGGGCAAGGCGCAGTACTGACTTCTAGGGAAATACCTAATGTCTTGGCATTTAATGTGGGTGGGAGATGAAGTCTGCCGGAAAGCAGGGAACACAGAGATCTCTTAACTGTTCGTTTTCTCACCTCCAAACCTCGGATAGCAAGCTTTCAGAACGGTGCATGTGGATGTGGATGTGCCTGCAGTGAATCCACACATTTTCCGTGTGTCGTATTACCTGGGGATCTTGTTAAATTTCCAGACTTTAATTTGAATGATCTAATATAGTGCCTGAAATTCTGTATTTCTAAGAAGTTCTCAGGTGATGCCGATACTGCTGGTCCAAGGATCGTATTTTGAATGACAAGACTTATGTACATTTGGGAAAGACCAGGGATACTTGCCACAATCAAGTTCCTCAATTATTTCTAGAGTTGGTTTCACCACAGAAATAGGAACGGTGCTGTGATACTGTGGTTTAGTGATACACTAAATCCCCCCAGAGTGAACATTATTGCCTTCTGCATCAGTGCTTCATGGCAGCAAACACTGACAGGATAAGAAATCCATGATTCATGAAGAATGCCAATACTTTATTATCTACAAAGCCCTGGACTGAGAATACGAGGCCTGTACAGGCTGTAGAATACAGGATGCAGATGCCCTGCGCTTGTACTTAAACTCGGGCTCTATGTTGATTGGTACAAGCCCTCTTGGCTGGTTGCAAGCCTGCCCTAGTAGTCTCTAGCTGTCGTGAATCATTTATTACTGCAACATCAGCTGGAGACTAGATCAGATTTTATTCTCCAACAATTGCCTTTTTTGTCTACTTTTATCACAGGCCTCAATATGCTACCATTTTAAGCCACAATGAGAACTATGAATACATTCTAAAAAATAGCTAGAAATGACTCTTGCCCAAAAACTAGAGGCCAATGTTTAACTCTGGGAGCATCCAATGCCTAGTCCACTAGTCTATCCTAAAAAAAAAAAAAGAAAAAAGAAAAAAGAAAAAAGAAAAGAAAAAGAAAAAAAAGAAAGAAAGAAAATCCAAGAGCACTTACTTATATAAAGATGTAACAAGGTCTATTTTAGCATTCCCTAGTCAAAATTTTAAATTTGTTTCTTCATAATTGTGGGCCATTATAGAAAGTTTGGCCCACAACAATGCGTCTCCACAGAACTTCTTCTCCAAAGTGGCATAAAATCTATGGATAGAATAGTGAATTATTTTAGGGTTGGAATGTAACAGCCCTCCGACTGGTCTTAAGGGTAGTCTTGCTTCAAGCGTATACACTCCTCACTTGCTGTCCGAAGGCCCTTAGTAGCAGAACTAACTTGCTTTCTTTGAGATTTGCAGGCCACTGGCCTTGAAGAGTAAAGGACCAAACTTCCCCAAAAGGTCTAACTATACTTGAAACAGCCAACAAACCTTTTGTGTTTCTGTAGACCTTGCATTCTTTTGCAGAAAGAACAAAGTCCTCCTAAACACCAAGAAAGAAGAACCACAAGTCTCTAGCACTGACGGCAATGTCCACAGCTGGCACCATCAGGTCTGCACGTAAGCAGTGTTACAGACCACTTCACTCCCTTCACTGATCAGCTACCCTGACACCCCGTTTCAAAACCCCAGGGCCAGGCAGAAACCTCTGAGTTGGCTTTTGGACAGGAGTCTACCTTCTCCCAAGGTGGCTGTCCTCCCGAATAAAGCACAAATTCCTTTCTAATCAAAACTCATCTCTTGAGTACTGCGCAATTGAGAGATGGGCAGCCAAACTTGGGGGTCAGTAACTGGAAGCTGAGAGTTTCTGGATGGAAAATTATCAAAGGTATCAAAGTTGGCAGACATCTTTTAGAAAATAATGAGAGAAATCCTCTTACTCCACTACCTACAAACATCAGAAATCCTTACATATATTTATGAGAAAATAAAATCAGTAAGAAAATTTCCTGTCATTTTCCTTTTATTTTTATTTTTTCCATTATTCTTGTGTTTTTTTAACCTGCCGTCACCCTCAGAGCCTGATCAACAAGACATCAATCATTTGTTTCAATCCTCGCCGCACTGTATCCTGCACCTCACGCCCTTGTCTCACTTCTTCCAGGTCTAATTCCCATTTTTTTATGGTCTCTGAATGTGACATGATTGTACATTTATGTCAAGAGAACTGACTTGACCTTCTCTCTTCTCTAGAAAAACAAACATTACATTAGTTTGCTTGAGGGTTTCTTCTCAAAGAAGCAGGCCAGATTTTTGCTCTTTAAATTCTTTGTAATATTTTATTTGAAGACTTTTTCTTAAAAATCAAAAGAAACACCTTCTGACTTGTGCAATAAACTGTTTTAAGAATAAAGCAATAATCACTCCTCATATTCAATGGATATCAAACTTGTTCCTCCTGGTTGGAGATCTCTGGGTTAGTGTACGAAAACCATATTACATCTGAAAAGAGGCTATACTGTAAGTACAAATTGTACTGTTTCAAAAATGTTTATTTATGTAGCCCTAAAGTCCTTACTTTCAGCTGAGTGCTCTAAAAAAGGTGGTAGATCTCCAGAAGTTTCTAAGAGAGATGCTTAGAATTATTTTCCCAAATTATGTACCTCATAACACCAATTACAAGAATTAGCAATAGGTATTGTTCTAAAAATAAAGTAACATAATCAAGTAAGTTTGAAAAGCATGAAGACAAACACAGTTAAATAGGCATTTTATTGCAGGACTTCTGTGAGTTTTTCAGTTTTGTGGGGGGTTTTTTTCCCCCACATACAAGTGCTTGAGTTTTTCAGTTTTGTAGTAGAGACAGGTGAGGTGCTGACCACTTATTTTCTATTGAAACACATGGAACTGCCACATTTCCAGCTACCTCTACTTAAGGTTGAGGCCACAGGACTGGTTCTATCCAACAGAATGTGGTCAGTGTGAGGTGTGCCATTTCCTGGTCTGACCATCAAATGTCCCACCTCGTTATCTTTCCTCGCTTCACTCCTTGGGAAGCTTAATGCAGAGGGTCCACCAGGGACTCCCAAGAAGCTGAAGAAGATGGTAGCACCAGGGGAGAAAAAAACACAAGTCACCACATGGAGCGCACTTACCAAACATCTGATCACCTTATGACCTGAGTGAAACTGCGCTTGCGTTAAGCCACTAAGATGTCAGAGATGCTTGTTCCAGCAGATATGCAATACCCTTCCAGTTGCCTTTCTGCCTCCATTTTACCATCAACTTAACCTTTCATAAATCTACTTTCATCATTGGCTTCCTTCTTCAAACCGCTTTGTAGTTTGTTAAGTTATGTTAAACTTATGAAAGACTTGAACACTTTAGTCAGCCTTAGGAGCCCTCCTCCATTGGCATGTAGCTTTATATCCTTCTCCTAGGGTGAAACCTCTGTGCCAACAGGTCCACTGTAAAGCAAAGTTATGCCCATAATCACCCATAAAAGTGCAACTTGAAAACCAAATCCACAGGCATGGTTTAGAGCACTAGCTCAGAGGGTTCTCTCTCTGTTTGAAATCGTATTTCTTTCCTTTCATTTCATACATTCACATTTTAGAAAACCACTCAGTCAGCCAACCAAAACCAATGTTTATTAAACATCTATTAGGTACCATGAGCCATACTAAGTACTTAAGACTGAGTAGGAAACAAAGGATCTGCCCTTCCTCCCACGAAGCTAACATTCTAGAAATAAACTACCTGAGGGGATAGTATCTTACTGACTTCTTTTAATACCTGCATTTAACATGACTCACTGGGGCTACTCAAAACACTGAAATGCCATTGCAGTTATTGTCTTGGTGTGCTGATAACTTTCCCTTTATTATATGTTATCTTGAACCTTTTCTTCGCATTCATGTATTTTTGCCCAAGGAGACTATGGCAGAGACAATTTAAAAGATGTCTCCAGAAGATCCCTCTTATTCAATAAAACACTAACCTAGGAACTGCTCTGAAGGAGGTCCTGAATCAGTTGACCTGAGACAGAAAAATTCACCAAAAAACCAACAGAAAAATTGGGTTTGCCCAATATAGTCACATAAGAAGTGGAGGAAGGCAGAAGAGTTCATCTGAGAGATGCAGCAGAAGGGAAAGTGGAAGAGATGTGAAGAATGAGACCCACCATTGTTGGCCATAAAGAAGGCAGGAAGAAGATTGTGAGCAGACTCTAGGAACAAAGACTGACCTCCCAACTGACAGCCAACAAGGAAATGGGACCCTGAGCCCTACAAATGCAAAAAACTGAATTTAGCCAATGACCTCGAATGCACTCTGAAGTGGGATCTTGTCAAGGACTACAGTACTGACAAAACTTTGATTTTGCCCTAAGATGCAAATATGGAGGATCATGCAGCCCTGCTGTGCTGGGCTGTGTTTTGTGGACTTCTGACCTAACGAACTGGGGAAAATACAATTCTGTTGTTTGTAAGTCACTAAGTTAGTAGTAACTGTTATGACAGTGACTAAAAGCTAATACAGAGATTGGCACATTTATTCCTTCAACCACACTGGTGGAATGACCATTCTGAACAAGGCTGTAGATGAAAATAAAAAGTTAAAAAGACACTCTCATCCGAGCAGCCACAGCCCCATGCCCTAGGGCGTCAGCTCACTTTGGCGATCAGGAGGCACCTCTCTCCATTTGTGTGGGGTGGTGTCAGCGATGACCGCTGCAGGAACCCAAACTCTCAAGCTGGCCAGCAGAAACCTCCCCTCCACCAGGCATCAGTGGAGGCCAAATGAGGAACCTGAGCCAAGGCAAAGGAGAGTTTTAAAGCAGGTTTAAATCAATGTCCAATCTGGCAGAAAAATCAAGTGAAATTATGACTTAAGGAAACATGCTCTGTATGTTATTTAGAGACCGCTGATGACTTTAGATGTTTTGTGATTTGTCGTGGACAGTGGCGGATGTAGCTGATGAGGCTACGGCTGTAATAAATACGTAAAAAGTAAAAACAGTAGAAAGTGTTTTGCCTTTTTGTTTTTTGGGTTTCTTCTTAGGAAACTTAACTAATAAGGAAAGGCACAGGGAGATAGCTAGAGGTAAAGAGAAGGTAAGGATTTAAATGGTCCTACCATAAACAGAAAGATTCTTTGAAGAACAGGGCCAGAACAACTGCAGAGCAGGAATGGGTGACTGTGAAGTTCTCCAGGAGCCTGCGGGGCTCCAATTACCAGGGGATTAGCCCTGGATGGGAAAAAGACTTCCATCCCTCCCAAGATCTCAGAGCGGGAGGAGGCTGAGCACAGAGACATATGTTTTTAGTGGCAGGGAGTCTAATCAACCGAGTGCTTTCATGATGATTTTGGGATTTTCTCAGTAGGTCAGAGGCACAGTAATTTGCAAATAGAAAAGAGGGGGAGATGTGTACTGAGGATAGTCTAGGACAGTTATACCCAACCAGTATAATTAAGGAATAATTCTTTGATCAGTAATTATAATAAATTGAAACGATGATGTCTCAGATAGTTGTTTTCTTTGAGCATTCACATTAGTTTTGAAAAATCATTCCTTCTCTTCCCGTGTAATAAAAAAGAACATTAGTAAAATTGCAGTGCTCTGCTAGTGGTTTTAAAAAGTGAATTATAGCTCTGCCATCTCCAGGTATTTTTAGGCAATTTCTACCATTTATTTGGGAAGAAGAAAACCAAAAAAAAAAAAAAAAAAAAGGAAAGAAAAAAAAGTCTTATTTTCAACTACACAATCAAAAAAGAAAAATCACTGAGTATAACATTTGGCTACCTCAATCAGTGCTCAGCTACATCACTACTTATTGGTAATACATGTCATGTTCCCCTTTTTTATTCCTCTCTTCATTATCTCCCTTGTTAGGAACCAAACACTGGTATGTTTTCCTATCCTAGAGGGCAGGGGTCTAGCCCTATTCTCAGGAACTGGAGACACACAGCTTGTTCTGCAAGTAAGTGTCTGAGAGACAGAATCAACATGTGGGAGCTCAGACAGTGAAGCGGGGAGGGGGCGTGTTACCATCACAACAGCCAGTCGTATCAGGAAGCCCCAGGAGAGAACAGAATGGAATAAAAATGGGGCTGAAGACACGTAAGAGAGCAGAAACCTGGTTAGAAAGCCCTTTAACCAAAAAAGAAAAAGATAAATGTGCTGATGTCATCTACCAGCACAGGGATGCCATTAGCCCTTGCCCTGTGGCCCGGCAGGGCTTATGAGGGATTCCATAGATGTGTCCAATCTACATATGTCGGCGTGATTAAGTGTATCAGTCATGCCCTAAGATATGCCAGACATGGAGCCATGTTCTATAGGACCGCACCGTTTGTTACCGTGGGTGAGGACCAAACAGCAACCCTGTAGTGAAGTCACATACAGAACACCTGAGAGCCAGGCTGGAAACAGGAAACTCTTGCATGTTATTTGTGACAGAGCACCTCTTTGTACTATGACTCCTTCTACTTAACACCAAAAAAAGGAGTCATCAGATGATTCTGGAAGGGTCAGGTGATCCTTGTGCTAGTTCACCACGATTTAGCTCAAGAGCTTCTTCAAGTAACTTAACCTCTTCAGAACTCCAACCTTCCTTAAAAAGGAAATTGAGATCTTTGAATTGCTGAGGTCCAGACACATTCAAAAATCTGACGGGCCCCACCTGAAATATAAACTTGTGTATAGACACACAGACTTCAGATACTCCATGAGTCAGTGCAGTCCAGTTAAAGACCATATTGTGGGTTTAATTGTGTCCCCTAAAAAGATTTGTTCAAGTCTTAACCCCAGGTACCTATGAATATAACCTTGGGAATGAAAACTGGGTTTGGCATATGTAATCACATTAAGATGAAGTCATACTGGGAAGAGGGGGGTGAGTGCACCAAATTCCAAATGCTGGTATTCCCTAAGGTGAAAGAGAGACACGATAGCTAAGGAGAACAGCATGTGATGATGGAGGCAGAGACTGGGCTGATGAGTCTAGAAGCTAAGAAATGGCAAGTACTGGGGTGCCTGGCTGGCTCCGTTGGGGAGCACGCAACTCTTCATCTTGGGGTTGTGGGTTCGGGCCCACACTGGGTGTGGAGATTACTTAAAACTAATATAAAAAGAAGAAAGAAAGAAAGAGAGAGAGGAGGGAAGGAAGGAAGGAAGGATGGCCGTTGCTAGAAATGACCAGAAGCTGGAAGAGGCAAGGAAACGTCCTCCCCAGAGCCTTCAGAGAAAATATGGTCCTGCCAACACCTTATTTTAGACTTCCAGCCTCCAGAACTGTGAGATAATAAATCTCTGTTGTTTTAAGCTCTTCGGTTTGTGGTATTTTGTCATGGCAGCCTTAGCCCTGTATCACACTCGTACACACTCCATCAGCAACTCTCTTAGCTTTACCTGCAAATTTTGTCCAGAGTCTGACCATTTTCAATACCTCCCACCCTAGTTCTCTGGTCTAATACACTGTCCATTATCTCTTGCTTGGATATCACATTTCTCTACCTGATTCAGTGCCAGGCTGCACCATTACTTACTGCTAAGACACGTCATGTTCCCTCTTTTGCCCACCTCTTCATCGTCTTCCTTACCTATTACATATCAGACATGTTGTTATTACTCTTGGACATGCAAACTCTTGTGTCCATGCACACAAGCATAAGTTCATTCCAGTGGAGGAAGAAGCTGGGAAGAGAATGGCTCCCCTGTGCCACCATGTTCCATCAAGAAAATCCAAGGAGTCTAAGAATTCTAATTTGAACCTGGTCTTTTTAAATTATGGAGACAGATCTGTCAAGGTCAGAAGAGAGAACACACTTTATTTAACATATTTTAGCATGATGTATAACTTTAAATATATAGACATATGGGATATGGGTCTCCTTTGGATTGCATACTGCTCCCACAAGTGTTAATGCGCCTGCATCAGGAAAAGATTCTGGTAGAACTAAATTTCCATTTTCTTTCTTTTTTTTTTTTAATTTGACAGAGAGAGATCACAAGTAGGCAGAGAGGCAGGCAGAGAGAGAGGGGAGAGGCAGGCTCCCTGCCGAGCAGAGAGCCTGATGTGGGGCTCGATCCCAGGACCCCAGGATCATGACCTGAGCCGAAGGCAGAGGCTTAACCCACTGAGCCACCCAGGTACCCAAATTCCACTCTTTTATATGAGCCCAGGAACCATTCCATTTGCCTTATCAAAAAAAAGTGTTTATAATTAATTGACAGATATTAATATCTGGCGAAGTTGAAATACATCTAATCCTAGAATGAGAGTCTGTTAATCTACAGATGCTCTGAAATTCAACTGATAGGAACAAGGTGTGGGAAAAAGATGATTTTAACGAATCTTCAAGCTAACTTCTTATTTTGTTGACACCAGTGGCCTTTCTAGCAGCCCATGAGAATGTGGTAAACATAGACCATCACCTATAAAATGAGTCAAAACTGAAGATACTTGATTTAAAACATATTCTTTCCTTCACTATTTACCAACTAGCCACCCTGTAAAGGTAGATATAAATCACTGTGATTATGATATATATACATAAAACAAACACTGAGACTTTGCCGGCGGCTACTCTTACAAGTTGCTCTGGTGAAATATTCCTGACATTTGCTATGACAAGAGTCACTGTTGAGTTTCCAGCCACAGACTGTCACAACATTCATTCAACAGATTTTCAACGATGATAGCCAAGCTGTGCACATAAATAGGATTGCTAATTATGCTCCAGTAGGGGCATATCAGGGAACAATATAGCCGCACTTCATGCTGCCATGGAGCGTATGGTCCAGTGGGTGAGCCAAAAATTAAGCAAATATTAGTATGAAAAACATACCTATTTGAAATTCTTATATGCTAGGAAAGGCAGTGAAGGATTTGAAAAGCAATTAGAAGAGGTGAACCAGCCTTAGCTGGCAGGGAGGGGGTAAGTCACAGGTGGCTTCTTTCAGGAAACGACATTTAAACTGAGCCCAGTAGGATGCACAAATGCTAGCGGAGAGAAGACAGAACAGTTGTCACAGCCCTGAAGCAGAAAGAGCTTTGATGAACTACCAGAAGACAGTGTGGCTGGAGAGGAGTGAGCAAGGGGGAAATGATGTTAGACAAGACTGGAGAGGGCTGCTGGAGCTGGGACAAAGATGGTCCTCCGTGTGGGGCTGGCACACGTTTCCCGTAAGGGGCCCCAATGGTAAGTACTTACGTGTTGTGGGCCAACTGCCAAAATTAAAGATATTTTACAGGTAATTTATATCAGGAAAGAACGAATTCATGCATTTTTTTATCGACAAAAATCAACACATAATAACAGTAATAACAACAATAAAGTATAGCTTTCATTTGTTATACATACCTGAAATTGAGAATGGAATTCTCTGGAAGGGGGATAATATTTTGCTTAGCACTCTAACGTCAGTGTTTCCTATGATCAAAATTGATTGGATTTTATATATTTTATCTCTGAAGACATCTTTTCACATATACAGGTACTACCAAATACTGATCCATGAATATATGATTCCAGCATGTTCATCACTTGGAATCAGGCATTTATAGAATTCTTCCTCTCTTGATATTTGCCTTTTAGCATATCATTATGTCTCCAATTAATCACTTCCAATCAAAAGTTAGGTAAAAGCTCCTCAAATGCAGAGTTAAACAGATTTTGAAACACTAAATTTCCTTTGCACATGCACTGAAGTCTGGAAAGTGCTGCTAGAATTATCCACAGAGTCTGCTGAAAGGTCATTTATTAGATTAAATAATGCTGCATAATCTTTCTTATCAAGCCCTGAGAAAGGAAAAAAAATCTAAGATTCTACGCTTTAATTAAATAGTGGTTTATCTTCTATGATGAGCAGTTTTGCCTATTTTTATTTTTATTTTTTTAAACATTTTATTTATTTATTTGACAGACAGATCACAAGCAGGCAGAGAGGCAGGCAGAGAGAGGAGGAAGCAGGCTCCCTGCTGAGCAGAGCTGGATCCCAGGACCCTGAGATCATGACCTGAGCTGAAGGCAGACGCCTTCACCCACTGAGTCACCCAAGTGTGCCAGTTTTGTCTATTTTTAAAATGTCTGCTTGGTTCCCTTCTTTTACCAATCCAGTTTCTATGGCACACATTATGTATATTCTTTCTCTTTTAGTTAAAACTTTTTTTTTAGCATTTATTGATCCTGCAGATAAGATGATCAGGAAGCACAGGGCTAACAACTCCCTTGTGGAGAAATTTGAACTGAAAATACGTCATCTCGGGGGGCCTGGGTGGCTCAATGGGTTAAAACCTCTGCCTTCGGCTCAGGTCATGATCCCAGGGTCCTGGGATCGAGCCCCGCATCGGGCTCTCTGCTCAGCAGGGAGCCTGCTTCCTCCTCTCTCTCTCTGCCTGCCTCTCTGCCTGCTTGTGATCTCTGTCTGTCAAATAAATAAATCAAATCTTTAAAAAAAAAAAAGAAGAAAGAAAGAAAATATGTCACCTCACAAATCTACTTTTCTTGGCTATTCGCACAGCATTGCTCACCATGGGCAAGTTCTTGGCCCAGACTATCTTTTGCTCAAAATTCTGTTTCAAGAATCTCAGAAGAACTTTCTACCAAATTACCCTAAACACTTAGATGGCAATAAAGATACCAAGGACAAGTTCATTATAAAACTTTCACAAAACACAATCCCTCAGACATTAATGAAGAAGAGAATTTAATGAATTTTTTCAGTCTTTGCTGGAAAACACCCCACACACTGACAGCACTGGGTGGAGAGATTTGCTGCGCTTCTGCTTCTCACCGTCAAATCCTGACCCACTCAAGAGAAAGCAAAGCAAAGGAACAACAACAAAAAGAAAAAACCACTGGTGAATGGACTTAAGAGCTGACAACAACATTAGAAAGAGACCCTTGATAAATACACTTCTATTTTAATTTTCTAGGGATGCGTAACTAATGTTCACACACTGAGAGATGTGAAAAGCACCCATTTATTAACTCACAGGTCTCAGAAGGTCCTTCAAAGTGTGAGTGGGCTCTCAGGGCTGAAATCAGATGGGTTGAGTTCTAATCTGAAGAAGCTATAGAAAAATCTGTTTCCAAGCTCATTTTTTAAAAATATTTTCTTTACTTATTTCAGAGAGAGAATGTGTGTGCCTGAGAGAGCACAAGCAGAAGAGAGGGAGAAACAGGCTCATCACTGAGCAAAGAGCCCATAGTGGGGCTCAATCCTAGGACCCTGAGATCATCACCTGAGCCGAAGGCAGATGCTTAACCCACTGAGACACCCAGGTGCCCCACGAGCTCATTCTTATTGGCAAAACTTAGGGACTTCAGGTTGATGGGTTGGAGTCCACATTTCCTTGCTCACTGCTAGTGGGGGGCCATTCTCTGTCCACAGAGACTGCCACATGCCTCAGCATGTGACACCCAGACAGGCCCACCCAAAGAACTGTCAATTATGCCAGATAACCTAATCAAAGGAGAAAATCCATCAAAATCATAATCCTGAGGTTTATGAAGGGTACATGTACACAGTAGGAAAGAGAATTGGGGGTGGGGTCTATCTTGGAATTCTGTCTACTAACAACCAATGGGATTTCAGGAGAAAAATAAAGTTCAGTACACACACACACGTATATATACATACATCAGGATTCAATTCTTTTATCTTTTGACTTTTTAGATTTCATTTCTGAATCTCAAAATGTAATCTTCATACTAGAAATGGTTTTGCAGGACAAGATTTGTAGCTGAGCACCATGATGGTTCCATAAATAAAAATGATAAAATATCAGAGGGCCAAAGAACTTTGTGGACATAAGATCTCAAATTATAGTTTCATTTCTAAGGCTAAGATCACTCTTCCTTCAACCAAAAATTCCCTTCTCACCTAAATAGTTTCCTTACAAGGATTATAGTAGTTGAGAGCATTTAGCTACAAAATGCAAGAGTAAATATCTGAGTGTATAAGTATTCAAAATATTCAAATATTCAGAAGCTATAATCCATATTTTTTTCAGAAGAGTGAATATTTTTAGAGTCATAAAATGCACTCTATTAGGGGGAATGTATGTGTATGATGTAAAGAGAATCCATTACTTCCCACAAAATACAAACTTTTAGTAGAGCATTAAAAGTGAGCACTTTTTAAACTATGGGTGTCATTAACAAATTTATACAGAATATACATACACACACACACACACACACACACACACACATATATTTCTGTTTATTTTCAAGCCTAAACTCAAGAATAGGCCAATGAACTAAGGATCTTTTTATCTATTGACCACTCAAATTCTTATATCTCTTTCCTAAAATATATATATTAGACAGAAGAAATCATAGTTATTTTATTTTTACATTTTAATCTAGCTCATATTTGATATCCAATGTCAAATTACCTTATTAATTTATTAGACTTAGCCTAAATCCAACTCACTCTCGGTGTTTGAAGGTAGTTTTGTAGGTGAATTGTCTTTTTTTTTTTTTAATGGTAATCTAATATAAGACCACTAAGAAAACATTAAAACATTACAAAGAAAATATATCCATACAAATTTCTTTATCAATAAAATTACTCAAGATGCTTTTTGCATATAAAATCCTTCACAGAAATCCTGCTATGGCTATTCAAATTCTCTAGGTTAAAAACAAATCAAGAAATCAGATTACCTAAACATTAATTTCAGGAAAAAAATTTATAAAAGGAGAGAAAGATTGATTAGAAGGAAGGAAACAGTGTATAAATCAATTCAAGATTATGAGGAGGGTTGCAAAGTTGTTTTGCTTTTAGCATGAACTTTAAAAACAAGACATTATCTCAGTTGCCATGGAAAGTCAGCTTTTCTGTGCTGGCATTTGTTTGCAATCTATTTGTTTTTTTGGTTTTGGGGGGTTTTTTTGATTAGCACGCTCTCTGCTAATATAAGTCTATAAAATTAACTTTTTTGGAGTGAGAAAGTAAACTATTATTAGATGTCTCCAAATTGCCTCGGATGAATTTTTCTTCTTCTCAAGGAATAAAACCTACACCAGTCAACTGGCTGCCAGCTTGTCAGTTTCCAGTCTTATTCCAGTTATCTACTGCTGCAAAAAGTTATCCCAAATCTTAGTGGTGTAAGAAATTAACACATTTATTATGCACTGTATTCTGTGGGTCAGAATTCAAACAGTGTAAGTACCAATGACTTGTCTCTGCTCCATGATGTCTGAGGATTCAGCAGAAAAGACCCAAATTACAGGAGATGACTCAACAAAGCTGGAGGTAAATATCATCCAGAAGCTTCTACACTCATAAATTTTGTGCCTAGGCTAGAATGATATGAAGGGCCTTCCTTCACCGTGTGGCAGCCTCATGGTTTCTTATATGGTGACACAGGGCTCAAAGAGAGAATAGTCTAGCAAACAATACAAAATCTACATAACCTTTTACAACCTCATCTCAAATGTAACATGGAATTTTTTCCTCCAAATTTTACTGATCAAAGTAGTCACAAGACCACCCAGCTTCAAGGAAAAGGGACATCAACCCATCTATCAATGGGATGAATATTACAAAACTTTTTGTTATGTTTAAAAACCAACACTGTTCACCACTATCAATTCCCTGCTAATTTTCCATTGCTGTGATTATGAAAACAAGTGCCAAAGAATAACAGAGTTTTATGTTTATTAACTGTACATCAAACACATACTGTTTGGACATTCCGAGAAGCCTGGCTTGGTCTTGAACACACACAATCTGTTTGATTGCTTTAACTGATTAAATGATTCACATTAGCTGAAAACAGAACACAGTTAAACTGGTTTTTAAACAACTCACATCAAAATAAATCAGTCAGTATGTAATAGGTAATAGAGCAAGGAGCACACAATAGGGGAATTAAAAACAAACAGTATCTGAAAGAAAAAAATAATAGTAGATATTCGGTAAGTATTTGTTAAAATACGATCTGTAGGTCCGTATCACCTCAGCTGTATTTGAAGTTCTTTTCGGAATGATCCTGCATCAGATGTGACCCTCATCCTGAGAGGTCAGCATTGAAACTAAAACTAATAGAAAGCAAACTGGATCCAGGCTAAGATAGAGATTCTAGTCTTCTCCCATTTATTATGTAACCATAGTCACGTCATTTATCTATCCTGGCCTCACTTTTCTTACCTGTAAAATGAGCATTTGAATCTTAAAAACAACAACAACAACAACAAAACTATGAATTCCTTTCTAATGCTGCCAGTTTCTGTTAATGTTTTTTCTTTTCTATAGACTGATTTCTTTTGTTATATAACTTTATATATGAAAGCTGATAAATCAAAACCATATTTTGAAATGGGTTTGCCAATAGAAATGATGGTAAATAAAGATGGTTATCATGCTACCCCATACACCCCAGTTGTATAAGACTACAGTCCAGCCATGTTTGGAGTCTAACACTTTATTCTGGCCTTCCATTTGAGATAGAAAGTAAATGGGTATTGTTGGTGGACTAAATTGAGAATCTACTCAAATCAATAAAATGTATTTTTGAGGGAATGTGCTCCAAGACAAAATTGAGGACACATGAGACATACAACCTGTTTTCCTAATCCCCAGCCATATCTGCATCAAGATCAGAAATCAAGTAAAACTGCATTTTTCTCTTGAAACAAGCAGTAGATGACTGCCAACCAGCCAAAAGGAAATCCTTATAGAAACTTACTGGGAGACTGGTCCAAAGAAATAGAGTTTTTGTTCTCCAATAACTACCTCCCACCTCCTGGTGTGGCTGCTACTTACTGGTACCTTGGAGGGAATTAAAGACTGCCCTATCTCCCACCTTCAGAGTGGACTGCCACTGACAAGTGCACAGATCTCCCCATACATCATTCAGGCAGTCCAGCCGCTGCTGCATCTCTTTGGAGTCTGAGACAATGGTAACGAGTCAAAACTGTGCCTTGAAATTTGAGTTTCTAGAAAAGAGTCTGCTGGTAGTAGGTAAAATGGTAGTGGATTCATACTGAACAAATCTATTGGTGTATTTCCACAGAGCTTCTAACACACATCAAACAATGATACTAAATGGCACCAAAGTGGGGAAAAAAAAAATCATCTTGAGTTCCACTATGATAACAGGAAACGGGGTAACTTTACAGCAAGGATCCAAGCAAGAGACACCACAATTCTATTCATCATCCAAAAAAGTAAGTGAGCCGTGGTTGTCAGAGTCAAGAATCAATTTCTCACGAAGTGGTATGGGGCACTGTATACCGTAGACTCTACCACATCCCTAGAACTTAACACAGTGCCCGGAACAGAGAGAGTACCCCATACTTTAATTCAACTCGGTAAAGGCAAAAGGAAATGGATCGGTGATATGTATGATAAGCAGAGACAGAAGAGACCTGAATTTTAATTCTAGGCCAATTACTAACTAGATCTATGCCAAAGTTTTTGAAGCTTTCTATTAATTTATCTGTAAAATCATAAAGTAGAGCAGGACTTGCTAACACCCCCTTTAGTGCTAACTCATCTGACTACATGACTGCTATGTCCTTGAGTTTTGGTTACAATTTGAGTGAAACCAAAGTGCTCAAAATACCCTCAATCAAAATACTCATTCACAAAATTTAAGACAACTTAATCTCAAAGTCATGTGGGAAGAATGACTACCACAGGCACTGTGTCATACCCCACTTGCACCATCATAAACTACAAATTGCATAAACGCAGAGACCCCTTTTGTTTAGAGGGAGACATCAATAACAACTTTGCTGTGTCAAAAAGAAAACTTTGGGATAAATTTCTGTACTCTTCAAAACTCCCCTTTACAGAAGCAAATTTTTGTCAACACCATGAGAAACCCTAGAAGAAATATCTAACTTTCTAGTAAAAATTACAGTCGATTATTCCAAACAAACATGCCCTTCAATTGTATCTACTTTCCCTGTGAAATAGTTGTTGGCTTGCCATTTATCTTCAATTTATTCTCTTACCTCACATAGATATTAAAGTGTACGATAATTTAATTAACATCATTTTTTTATCACAAAGAAGAACTACTGCATTGAAATCTGGCCCTTTTCTCTAGTAGTAATTTCATGTAAGTTTTTTTAATGAAATTATAGTGATATGAAAAACACAGATGCATATTTAGTGTACAGGGAATGTCACAGTAATGAACTGATGAGGTACAGATAATTTTCATCTACCAAAATTTATGTTTCCCACATATATTGTGCCTACCATTAGAACTATGATTCCCAGGGGCACCTGGGGTGGCTCAGTGGGTTAGAGCCTCTGCCTTGGGCTCAGGTCATGATCCCAGAGTCCTGGGATCAAGCCCCACATCGGGCTATCAGCTCAGCAGGGAGCCTGCTTCTCCCTCTCTCTGCCTGCCTCTCTGCCTACTTGTGATCTCTGTCTGTCAAATACATAAATAAAATCTTAAAAAAAAAAAAAAGAAAAAGAAAACTATGATTCCTAGCTCCCCCCCCCCCTTACACCCTGATGGTCATGTTGCATAAAGCAGTTGATCTCACCTATGGAATATGAACCCATGTACCATGTGTCAGTCTTGGATAAGTGTGTTCAAGAAGCAATTTTGTCTTCTGCACCCTCTCTTCCCCTCTATGCCAGATGAATGCACAGGACTCTGAAGCTGTAGGGGTGGTTGGGCCACAGTATGAGATAAGTCTGTGTCCCTGAATCACAGCAACGAGACACCTGACCAGGAGCACTGACAATGATTTGTTACACAATAAGAAAGCTACTTCTAGTATGTTCAGTCTCTGAAATCCTAGGCATTATTTGTTACAGCAGTTGGTATTACTATAACTAATAGATTTTAAAAGTGAACACAAGTGCTTAGTCTCAATTTCCTTACCAGTGACGCAGAGACAGTAAAATCCACCGGGAGCACTGCTGTGAGAGCACATGAGACAACATATTAAAACCTGGCAGCCCAGGTCCCCGCATACTGGGGGTACTGAGTAAAGAACTGTCACAATAATGCCATGTCCCTCACTTTCCCCCAATCCTTCCCCCACCTGGTTTTAATAGAAATCCTTCAAAAATTATTACAACTAATTTTGTCAAATAATAATAATGTTAATTTCTGTGATACTCTCCTTTTTGAACATTAGCAGAAAATGTCAATTCTAATACAATAGACCACCACCCACTCTCCCCCCCCACACACATGCACATAAAGAACACAAACATAAAACCTACCTTTTCATACAACAGTGTTTGCAAATGCCATAGGTTTGGGGTTTTTTTTAAGATTTTATTATTTATTTGACAGAGATCACAAGTAGGCAGAGAGGCAAGCAGAGAGAGAGGGGGAAGCAGGCTCCCTGCTGAACAGAGAGGGCCCAGGACCCTCGGATCATGACCTGAGCCGAAGGCAGAGGCATTAACCCACTGAGCCACCCAGGCACACCCTGCAACTGCCATAGGTTTTTAAATGAAAGCAAGAGAGAAAAAAAATTGGGGACAACAAATAGGATGCTCACAATAACCCTTTTTAGTATTAGTTCCCCTCTCATTATTGTCAGCCCAAGATATTTCAGCCTATGACTTAATACTAGCAGGCACACACACATACACACACACACACACACACACACACACACAAGTACAAACCAACAGCAACAACGAAACATAGTTTCCTTCTCCTTGGTCTTGATTACTCTAACTATACCCATCTGTCTCAGCAACTTCAATCAAGATAACTAATTTTGAGAAAATTGTTAAAATATAAATTTTTAAGCTATTTTGAGGGACTGTGTTCCCAAGAAGAGTACTTGTGAACTTCAAAGTTATGCTAATCATCAGTTTCTCCTGCAATACATGCCCATTATGGCAAATCAAATTCAGTTTGTAGAAAAGTCCATTTTGCATCGGGACAATGAGGCACGTAGAATAACAACAAAACCAGGCATGGCTTGTCAGTCCCTTTGCTCAGTTTTACACAAGGCCTGTCAGTCCCTGGTGCCTGGTAAAGCTGGCTCACCCCCCACAAGCATGATGGGTTTTGGCATCTGGGTTGACCAAGTCCCAAAGGAGACCTGGTCAGTCACACTTTAAAAGGGGAAAACAAGACCTAAATTCCACAACATGCTGATGTTTTGTCGGGGAAATTTCTTTCAAGTTCCTTTAATATAAAATTCTTTAATTCTGTACTACTTCCACATTGACTAGAGTATGTATTGGATAATTTAGAAAACAGAAGACTGAAACTCCCCATTCCAATAACATTACCACTGGCGTATTGCAATTTTTTCTCATTATGCGCACGTTGTCCATTTGTGTACATGTATATACAATACTTGATAGTGTGACATCTACTTTAAAGACACAATTAGGTGCTCTCTGAAGATTGCCTTAGCAGATGGTCTACAATTATTCTAAGAGTAAAAAATTCACTTTCCAGAGCCGCCCTCTCTGCCACAGCAGAACTGGTATTACAGAGCTCCTGCTGTGTGGTTGAAAGTTCTCTTTTTTAGAAACACCCGCAATAAAAACGTATTTCTTCAGGCCTGGCATCATACTGAGTGAGGTCACTCTCTCAGGTCTTTCTCCCCATGGAAAACTACCAGACACCATCCCCTACAGACTCACCTTAAAAAAAAAAAGAATACATGTTTATATTCTCTCTCCAAACATCTTCAAAATAACTGTATGAGAGGAAATTTTCCAGGACAGTTCTACTTGTTTTCAGGTTCTGTGCTGATAAAAGGAGGAAATGATGCTCCTAACAACAATAAATGCCCAGGGAAGGCAGAAATCCTCTCTGGGCAAGAATCTCCAACTATGATAAATAGTATCTTAAAAGCAACAGTAAGAGAACTCTTAGGAGCAGAGAAACGGGAATTTTCTGGATCTCAAAGAAAATCTATTATGACTGGGAAGAATGATTAAAAACCACTTAAAAATCTGCAAAAGAAAACAGCATTCAAATCCAATACTGTGATCATACCATGCAAATCAATGAAACAATTGTAGGCAAGCACTTAAGTACAAAGAATTTTAAAAATTTAAAGAACCCACAGGTATTATTTCTTGGAGCTGCCATAACAAAGTACTGCAAACTGGACTATTTTAACAACAGAAATTTACCACCTTGTGGCTCCGGAGCCTAGAAGTCTGGTATCAGTATGTGGGCAGGCTTCATTCCTTATGCAAGCTACAAGGGAATATGTGTTCCAAGCTTCCCTCCAGCTTCTGGAAGCCTCAGACATTCTTGGGCTTGTAGACAGTGTCTCCCTGCGTCTTCATGTCACCTTCCCTGTGTGTTGTGTCTGTCTCTATGTCCAACTTCCTCCCTTTTATAAGGACATGGTTATATTGGATCAGGATCCACTTTAATGACTTTATCTTAACTTGACTATCTACAAAGACCCCATCTCCAAAGAGGGTCATGTCCACAGGTGCTGTCAGTTAGCCATTCTCCCTCTTGAAATTCAGTAAAGAAAAAAAGGGGAATGAGTTGCACACCCATGACATTTCTATACCTGTTTTTTTTTTTAAGTTATTTATTTATTTGACAGAGAGAGAGTGGGAGCGAGAGAGCACAAGCAGGGGTAACAACAGAGGGAGGGGGAAAAGTAGACTTCCCACCGAGCAGGGAGCCCGATGTGGGGCTCCATCTTAGGACCCTGAGATCATGACCTGAGCCCAAGACAGTCGCTTAACCACCGAGCCACCCAGGTGCCTCTATACCTGTTTTAAAATATCATAGCCCCTAAACTAGCACACTGTCGGTATCAGATTATCTAATAACCTGAACTAACCACATGTTCCCAAAAGGAGATTTCTGAAACAGTAACCGAAGACACTTTACATTATTTTTATTTACTAGTTTCACCAGCTATAAGACATGCTGCTGACAAGTTATTAATTCAGAAAAGCACACATATATTCTTTCATTAAAGTTTGCTTCTTTGAAATAGCAAGCTAAACTTTATAATTTTTTTCATGGACAAATTGGCAGCAGTTCCTGTATACAGTTTTTGAAAATTCAAGGTCTACCTTCTGTCTTTATCTCATCAATTATTTGACTCACACAAAGAAGCAAATTGTCAAGGGATTTTATTTCTACGCATGGATCTGGATAAGCAGCACTCCTCTAAGAAGGAATTTTGACTTTTGTTTAGGACTCACAACACTGAAATACACTGGTAGTCAGTGCCATGGGTGCTCAAGAGGCCTTAAGCAGTCAACTATTAGGACTCCCTTATTTTATGGACCAGCTGAATTCCCCAATGAGAGCTTGAGCCAGACTGGAATACCAGCATCCAGAACGTCCCGAGATCTTTGTTCTACTGGACTCCAAGAACACATTTGAGCCACTAGCACTGAACGACAGTTGGCTTCTATTGCCTGCTCTGCCCAGCATCTAGAACTTAACACATCTCTCCCAGCTGATGTCAGAGTAGCCTGTCAAACCCAGGACAATGTGGTCCTTCATGATCTACTGTCACAGAGATCGTTTTTAAAGAACCCATCTGAATGAAATTGGCAACCTTCAGAGCTGCAATTATCTCAACTTTTTCATAAGCTGCAAACTGTCAGAGAAAAATCACGAGTTGTTTCCTCTTGATGTGTTTAGAAATTCTGCCACTGTTTGTCTGTTTTCCTGTTTGTTTTCTGGGCTTTATCACTGTTATCCCAGAGATGCACATCCACAGTCCCACGCATTTGTACCCTAAACAGGAACTGAAATGACGAGATGGGTGGTAAGCTGGAGGGTAGGCAAAATTCTGAGAAGTCAGGCAAGGTTCCTAGAACCAGTGGACACAAATCCCTCTCCTTGGATGTGGACAGGACCCATGGGTACGATGGGACATCACCTCCATAATTAGGTTACCTTCCAGGAAAAAGGTGAAGGGATGCTTGCAGACATAATAAAGTTTCCCTAATCAACTGACTTTGAATTCATCAAAAGAGAGATTACCCTGTATGGTTCTGACCTAACAAGAGGAGCCTTCAAAAAGGACTGGGCCTTCCTTAGAGTCTGAGACTTGAAGCGTAAGAAAGAGATTCTCCTCCTGGTTCTGAAGGAGCAACTGCCACATTGTAGAGAGGGTCTGTGAGAGGGTGATGTATGTGGCAGAGAATGGTGGCAGGCCTCCAGAGCTGAGAGTGAACCTTAGGTCACAGCCAGCAAGAAGGGGGAGGCCTCAGTCCTACAACCGCAGGGAAGTCATTTCTGTCAACAACCCAGGAGCCCGGAGAAGGCCCCTGAGCCTTGGATCCAACTGAACCTCCACTGACACTTTGATTTCAGTCTGGAAGACTCTGAGCCGAAGGCCCAGTTAATCTTGTCTGGCCTCTTGACCCCCTAGAAATTATGAGGTAATAAATGGAAATTGCCTGAAGCCCCTCAGTTTGTGGTATTTGTTATGTAGCCCTCAACAAAGAACGCAGGAAGTAACAGAAGGCAGAGGTCCTAGAGGAAAATGTAAGCAGCAGACGGGGTTCACCTTCCTCTTCTCTGCTTCAGAACTTCCCACTACATGGCAGTCTTCATACAGCCAGGTCAAGAGAAACACACCTGGGGATCTGGTTAGTGTCTCACTCCTTCTGTCCCCATGGCATTTTTACAATGATGAGTGGTTGCTGTGGCAACATCACGGGATCCCAAATGATTTCTTCTAATTCACTGAAATAGTCAAATAAGGCGTGCAGTGAGCAATGCTTGGGCTCAGTGAGAGCTCCGCTCGCTGGCTGTGATAAATCTGTTTCCATTACTCCACCTGCCACCTGAAAACATCCCAATAAAAACTTCAAAATAGACTGAATAGTTGTTATATGTACAAAAGAACCCTGTCTCCCACAGGAGAAATGCAACTGCCTATATTACAGATAGCTAATCATAACCATGGAAATCATTCTTCATTAAGCTATCTTAAAACTAAACTCCAGTGAAACTGTTCCAATTCTCTTTACCTTACCATCAACAAGTAAAAGTCATTCATGTGTTTAGCCATTAGCTAATTGCTTCCATCACAAAATGAACACTTTTATTAGAAAACTTATTTTATGCAAAAGCAATAAAGTTCGTCCATAACTGAAGGTAACTGGAGCTCCCAACTAAGTGAGGTAGCATTTTGAGAGGCCTCCAACCACAATTTAATAATGGTCCAATCCTTAAAATGTCTCTAACCACCACACTGGAAAGAAAAATCTCTAAAAGCCTGCTTATAAAATGGACTACCATGTTGCATACCAAACATAAAATTAAATATCGAGGTCTCCAATGTGGGTCAATTACCCATTAATCACTGTTCTTTCCTTCTGTGTAAACCAAACCCTGTTTTGTGACCATGCTTTTGGGGAAAGCCGTGCTTCTCCCCAGCACCAGACAAACTGCAACCAATTCCAGTCAAAGGTTCTCAACCTCTATCTCCCATCAGCTTCATCTCCAGGGCTCAGCAAACAGTTTGCTGGGCGTGGCCAGAGTTCCTTACCCATGGGTGTGGGATGGGGCCCGAGAATGTGCACTGTTAACAAGCTCGCATGTGATGCTGATGCCACTGACCCTGGGGGCTCCAATGTGAGAAACATGCCAACCGTTTCTCTCCCCAGTTAATGATCTGTCTAGCTGGGGGCCTATAATACCATTCCAAATGCTAAACCAGGAGGGTAAATCTGCTGAGGGCTTTGGAAATATTTTTTGTGACAAAAAAAATCCTGAAACATACTAGTATACTTCTTCCTTTTCCTGCTTCTGACTTTTGTTGATTTCATTTGATGCCTAGAACATGGGCACTTAACTTTGGGGAAATGAGCCTGAAAGAACAAGTCAGTGGAACAGGCTGAAAGGTTAGAGATAACCTGAATCAGGAATCTGCTGAGATTCTGAACTGACCAGCCCTAGGACCTTCTACTTCTGAACTTGTTCTTGCACATGGCTTATTAGCTTTGAGTCAACGCTGGTTTGGTTTTCTGTTACTTAAAGTCTTATTTAGACTCAGAGTAACAGAACCATTAAAAATTGGGGCACGCTATTTGTAATTATGAGGTTCGGATTAAATAAGTAAGAAAAAAGTTATTAATAAAGAACTATCACATGCTCTCCACATTCATGTTCTAGGTCCTACTGCCTTAGCTATTGAAACATTCAGGCTCCTGCTATGAAAACTGATCAGACCCAAACAGTATTTTGGATAGATTTTAAGAACTGGAGAAGAAAGCACTGGACAAAAAATCTATTAAATGCAAAACTAAGTTTAGAAATATGTTTCAAAATCTTAGTACTCCAGACATTAGTAAACATTTACTTTATTGTCAACAGAGTATGTTAAAATGGCTAACTGATTAAAATTAAGGGGCTGAACAGCTGGTTTGTAAAAGGGTGTTGTGGTCATTTCACTTTTCTTTCCCAGGCCATCTGTTTTACTCAGGTTTGGGTGAGTCCAAGGTTCAGACACCCCTTTTGCAGGAAGATTTATTTAGCATCTGAGTGTGCCCCATCCTGCTTCCCCAAGAACCTGTCCCTGGGACCTGCCCATGGGACAGCAGCTCTCATCCTTTAGTCAGAAGGGGGCTGTTCTCCACTTCAAGTCCAGGATGGGGCTGCATCCTAATCAAGAGCTCCCTCAGCCACATACAGTACTGTCTCTAGTTATAAAGCACAATGGGATTAGGAAAAAAAAAAAAATGGTCATTGGGATCCTGTGATCAGTGGTCTTCAAACTGATACTACAGAAGAGCTCAGGCATTCCATAAAGAAAAATCATTTTTTACCAAACAATAACTATTTGAACTGCCTGAAAAACCCACTCAACGAACCTGCCATATTTACACGCTAGGATCATGAATAATGATTCACCAAATGTATTAAGTCTGTTGCTTAAAAAATAAAATAAGGAAACCACAGGCATAGTGCCAAAGCAGCAGACAGAATATTAGTCAAATTAAAATTAAGCTTCTTAAAAAAAGCAACTTCTCTTTAATTCATCTCATTGCTTCTCTGGACATAGAGACTGAAAGTTTTTCAGAATGTGTCCTATTTCCAGGTTTTATAGCTGCATCCTTTTACTCAATGACTTTGGAAAGTCTTGATTAGTTATTCTTCTCTAGGGAAGAAAAATCCATAAAAAGGATATTTTTAAGTTTAGTTTATTTTTATATATAATGTATTTTTTTTATTTCGGAAGCAATCCTCATAGAAAATTAGTAAAAGGTAGGACAGGGGCACCTGGGTGGCTCGGTGGTTAAGCCTCTGCCTTCGGCTCAGGTCATGATCCCAGGGTCCTGGGATCGAGTCCCGCGTCGGGCTCCCTGCTCGGGGAGGAAGCCTGCTCCCCCCCTCACTCTCTGCCTGCCTCTCTGCCTGCTTGTGATCTCTGTCTGTCAAATAAATAAATAAATAAATAAAATCTTAAAAAAAAAAAAAAGTAAGACAGAGAGAAGTAAACCATCCATATCCCCAATACTCAAAGACACACATCACTAATTCATATTTTGATAAATCCTCTTTAAAATTTTTTGTCCTTGTTTTGATCTCTACAGTTTCCAAAACTTACAGACTTAGGTTTCTTCTCTTGCAACGATTTCTCAACAACTTTAGCTGATTATTCTTACTACGCCTACCTATTAAACTTCGTTATTCTTCAACTTCTACCCTTAAACATCTTCTAGTCTTACTCAATATACCCTCTGGTTAATGTGATCAACAGGCACTGGTAAGTCCCAAACACCTTCCATTTACAACTCTCTGATCATTAAATCCATTTTTCCATATCCTTACTGTGTAACTCCAACCGAATATCTTTACACGTAAGCATCAAGTCAGCCCTTCCTTCCTTAGTCTCCTAAGATTATTTTGGTTGCAAGTAAGAGAAAACCGAAGTCAGATGTGTATGTAAATAGAAGTGAAACTAAAAACAACATATTGGGGATGCCTGGTGGCTCAGTTGGTTAAGCAGCTGCCTTCGGCTCAGGTCATGATCCCAGCGTCCTGGGATCGAGTCCCACATCGGGCTCCTTGCTCAGCAGGGAGTCTGCTTCTCCCTCTGCCTCTGCCTGCCATTCTGTCTGCCTGTGTTCATGCTCTCTCTCTCTCTGACAAATAAATAAAAAAAAATCTTTAAAAAAAAAAAATTCTAAAAACAACATATTGGTTCCAGGATAGGACTGGCTTGCTGAGGAAGCTCCAGCACTGATAAAAAGTCGGACTGATCATTGCTCCATCTCTGCTCTAATAGTTCCCAATGGCTATTCATTTTTTATTTCTAGTGTTACTTCTTGGTTTGTAACAACAAAGTTACATGTAACAACAAAATTCTAAATGCTTCCCAGCAAAAAAGTTCTAGGAAAAAGAACCAAAAAACGGAAAGTATGGAGCTGCTCAGGTAAACTTGCATTAACAAGAACGTGCTTTTGTTTCCATACTCTGTGCCCCACTGACCCAAATGTTCACTCTGCAGCCAGCCTTAGAATTCTGTTTTGCCATGTGATAGTCTCTACTCAACTCTTGAACCACACACGAATCAGGAGATGCAATGGAAGCCCTGCCTGCATCAGTGAGAGCCCTACGACTCAATGGATAGTAGAAGTCCAATCACCACCCCTGTGTTCTCTCCTTCACTGGAGGCTCTAAAGCAATTCCACTCATACGGTAGAATATGGTCATAATTCACAGGCATACACTTGAAGCTCAGTGAGCTGAGTGAGCTGACTGTCAAGTAGTCAGGAGCCTTAATCTACATGGTTTTGAATAAGAAAGAAGTTGCTGCCCCAAGAGTTCACTAAGGAGGGGACTTGCCAAAAATAAGAAAGCTGTGCAGATGGTCATCGGGATATTTCAGTGGAAACAGTATGTTTCACTGTAAGATGAAAGACTCAGTGTGTCTAACAGTGAGGACACTGCTGTACAGATTTTTCTAGTGCCACACTATTAGCAAGCCAGGCTCTGGAGTCCACAAAGGAGGAACTGGTACAGTTGTGGATAAGTACACATTTTTTTCAGATTAATCTCCTTGGAATTACTCCTTGCCACAGTATAACAACACCAGGAATCCCTTCTCTGAGCCACGATTATAGAGCCTTGGCATATGGTTGTCAGCTATTTCTTTGTGTTGCCTAGTGTCTACTTCCATAGAAAATAGCTGGTGCAGTAGCCTCCATCTCCTTTGCTCCACTCATCAAATTAGCCAACCATTTATCTCTCTGATGACATATACGTGTGTGTGCTGCATGTATGGTGCAGTGGATCCAGCTTTTTGGCAATAAAACAATACCTTATCTTATTGCCTGGGACACTGACCTATATGTGATGCCTCTTTAACCTTCCACTTTGTTTCAGTAAAACAGTAGAGGGGAAAACCAGGATTTGCCTGAATAAGCTGCCATTATATCAATTACACATACACAACACATACAGATAGCAATCAGTTAGAAGTGAACCACATAATTTTCAGGTATAACCAGCCCCTAAAAACCTGTTTCCTTAAGTTCTTCAGCTGTTAACTGCTTACCAATGGTAGGACCTTCTTTTCTAACTTTGAAAACCTTTAGCATTTGTAGAAAAGGCAGTTGAGATCCTGTCCATCCCAGTCACCTACAAAAGATACTAACTGAACTGCTATCTTTATCCATGGCTATCATGGTAGAAAACTGCATATGGGAGAGAATGTTGTTTGGTTTTTTTCTTTGTTTTATTCCCCAGGAATGGAGGGTCATTCGGTGTTAACATCTTACAAAGTCAAACATAGTCTTACCCCATGATCCAGGAATTAAACTCTTAGAAATTCACTCAAATGAACTGAAAACTTTTGTCCACATAAAAACCTGAAGATGAATGTTTATAGCAGTTTATTCATAATCACCCAAAACTGCAATAAAACAAGATGTCCTTTTATAGGTAAATGGATAAACAAACTCTGGTACCTCAGTACAATGGAGATTATTCCATGATAAAGAGCAATGACGAATGAAGCCATAAAAAGACATGGATGAATCATAAATGCATATTGTTAACTAAAATGATTCAGTCTACATACTACCATATGATTCCAATTACACAGCATTCTGGGAAAGGCAAAATTATAGAAATGGTAAAAAGAAGAGTGATTTCTAGGGATTTAAGGGGAAGGTGGGAGGGCTGGATGGATGAAACGGGATTTTTAGGATGGTAAAATTAGTCTGTACAATACTATAATGGTATATCCATTAAATTAATATCCAATCTATATTTGGATATTGAATTAATATCCAAATCTATAGATCTTAGCAGAGAGAGTAACTCTTAATCATATGTAAATTTTTAAAACATCATTTAGGAGATTGAGGATCCCAGAATGGAATGCAAAATGTGACAAAACAACTTATATTACAAATGTATAAAACTACCTCACTGATTAGAGTGGGAGAAAAAATACTGACTTAAGCAACACTGGAAAAGTGTTGAGCCTGTAAAACGAAACACAGAAGAAACTGCACTCTAGTTCATAAAGTTTGTTTCCCATGACAGATACAGATTCAGAAGTATGATAATTGTATACAAAAGTATGATAATTCAATATACATATGCTAGAATTAGAAAATTAAATAAATGGCAGATGGTGAAAATCAGGTTTCTTACTATTGGAGTACAGGTTACAAAGAAACAAGGAGAAGAGGCTAGACTGGTCCTTGTGGTAAAGAATTAGAGTCAGAGACATTAGTATAAACTCATGTTTAGCTTAACACAGATATATATCTTACACATAAAAGTATTTCTTGAGATGAATATGCATACCAGTTAGTACACATACATATATTTCCTTGCTCTGTTCAGCTGCAAGGGCCTAGAAGTAATGACATCCCAGTGAAAATGAGCACACCTAATGCCCACATCTTGGTGTCTAATACCATTTTCCAATGACAGGAACCTGAGTTTTTGAGAACAATGACTGATACTAGTACTGGAGAAGAAATACACATGATGAACCTGAAGCATCGTGTGGTGCTGCAAAATAGGGCAGTGTTAAGGAAGAAGAGATGAAGACAAAGAAGAGGAAACAAAAAAACTATACACACATACAATGATAGGGTTTGCAAAGGGGTCTAAGAACCAACATAAAAGTTCCCAGTAGCCAAACTGTGAGCAAATCAAGCAACAAAATAAATAGAAACAGATTTTGCACAGCAAAAATAGTAATAATAATAATAATAAAGTAAAAAGGCAATCTACAGATTGGGAGAAAATATTTGCAAACCATATATCAGATAAGAGGTTAAATATCCAAAATAGATAAAGAACTCATACAACTCAACAACAACAACAACCAAACCCCATAAATAATCCAATTAAAAAGTGGGCAATGGGTAACTAAATATACATATTTTAGCAAAGAAGACATTCAAATGGCCAAGTGTAGTCACTGTGGATGGAAAACAGCACAGAGGTTCCTCAAAAAAATGAAACTACCATATAATCCAGCAATCCAACCCCTAGATGGGTTAGCTAAAGAAAATTAAAATAGGATATTGAAAAGACACCTGCATTCCCATGTTTATTACAGCATTTTTCACAATAGCCAAGATAGAAAAACAATCAGTGTCCATCAACAGATGAAGGGGTAATATTCCACTATATATGTGTGCATGTGTATACACATGTATACACATGTGTATACACATATACATACAGTATGTGTATACACATATTACACATATTCCACATATACACATATTACACTGTATATATGTGTATATGTGTATATGCATATTCCACATATTCCACATATACACATATTCCATTGTATACGTGTGTATACACATCAACAGATGAAGGGGTAATATTCCACTGTATATGTGTGTATACACATGTATACACATACACACATATACAGTGGAATATTACCACTGTATATGTGTGTATACACATGTATACACATACACACATATACAGTGGAATATTACCACTGTATATGTGTGTATACACATGTATACACATACACACATATACAGTGGAATATTACCCCTTCATCTGTTGATGTGTATACACACGTATACAATGGAATATGTGTATATGTGGAATATGTGGAATATGCGTATACACATATACACATATATACAGTGTAATATGTGTATATGTGGAATATGTGTAATATGTGTATACACATACTGTATGTTTATATGTGTATACACATACACATACACTTATGTGTATACACATATATACAGTGGAGTATTATTCAACTATGAGAAAGAAGGAAATCTTGCAACAACATAGATAGACCCTGAGATCATTATATTAAGTGAGATAAATCAGAAAGAGAAAGGCAAATTGTCTATGATATCAATGTAGAATCTAAAAAACCTGAACTAATAAAAAACAGAATAGAATGGTAATTACAGAGGCTGTGGGTGGGGGAATTGGGAGATTTTTTTAAGAATATAAACTTGCAACTAACAGATTAAAAAGCCCTAGAGATCTAATGCACAGCGTGGTGATTATAATCAACAATATTATATTATAAACCTCAAAATTGCTAGTAAAAAGTTGCTATGGCCCAGGTCAAAGAGATGGCTGCCTATAATCTCCTCCAGGATTTTGAATGTTTCCTGTCTCACGTTAAGTCCTTCATCCATTTTGAATTCATTCTTTTGTATGGTTTAAGAAAGCGGTCCAGTTTCATTCTTCTGCATGTTGTGTCCAGTTTCCCTAGCACCATATGATAAAGACATTGTCTTTTTTCCATCAGATAGTCTTTCCTTTTTTGTTAAAGATTAGTTGACTATACAGTTGTGAGTCCATTCCTGGGTTTTTTAATTCTGTTCCATTGATCTATGTGTCTGTTTTTATGCCAGTACCATACTGTCTTAATGACTACAGCTTTATAATATAGCTTAAGTCCAGAATCGTGATGCCTCCAGCTCTGCTTTTTGTTTTGTTTGTTTTGTTTTAAAGATTTTATGTATTTATTTGACAGGGACACAATGAGAGAAGGAACACAAGCAGCGGGAGTGAGAGAGGGAGAAGCAGGCTTCCCACTGAGCAGGGAACACCATGCGGGTCTCGATCCCTGGACCCCAGGATCATGATCTGAGGCAAAGGCAGATGCCCAACCAACTGAGGCAACCAGGCACCCCCAAACTCAGGAGTTTTATTTACCACCACCACCCCTGGCATCAAACACCAGTGCTCATCTCTACAGGAAAATCTATCTTCATCTTTGATACCATGGATGAGGCAAAGGTGAGGTTTCTGGGAACCAGTTTTAGAGGTACTATCATTGCAGTGATGCTTTGTAGAACGCAAGAAACTGAACATGGTTTTCTGGCCAAAAATTACTCAGAAACATCATTAAACAATAATTTACAAAGTATCTGTGATACTATTTGCCTTTTCAACCAGTTGGAACATTAGTAGGTTAATAATTTCTGGTCATCAAACTGGTCATCGAACACTGTAATTAAAATGGAATGTACAGAAGTATGATTCAAGTCTATAAAGGATACAGAAGTTTGCTTTTCCCAAAACATTTAAGTTCAGTTTTTACACCTGTGTTTCATTTTAAGGGACTGGACAAAAAAACTGAAATTTTAATCACCAGTTAGTTTTGCTACAAATGCAAGTAATTAGTTGCATTTATTACTACAGTTTATTTACTAGGTATCCAAGGTTTTAAAAAGAAATGCTTCAACAGATTCCCATTATCTAGTTCATGTAAATATCTGAAATTTCTTGTATTTCATTAAAGTTGATGTGCCTGTGCTACTACTTCATGTTTATGAATAATAATACATGCACAGTTGCAAAAACTGTTTAAGTCACTTGATGCTGAATTTGTGGCTGATGCTTTGAGGTTCTTGTATAATTATAAGTTACATAAAAGATATTCCTCAGCCTCAATGGAGAGCACATTCTATAAAATTCTCTTGGGTACTTTCTTTATGATATTATAGGACTTAATCCTTTATTCGCAAGAGTCCCATTGTTACATCTGTCATGTTCCATCCTTTATTTGGCTGGCCTATTTTTTAAAAGAAAGAAAGTTCATTAAAACATTTAAATAACATTTTCTAAGCTAGAAAAACTACATCATTTTCTCTCAGATCTAGAGAATAGCACAGTTGCTATTTATTTCTTGCTTCAAAAGGCTTTCTCATTATTATGGAGAGCTATGTGTCAGTTAAAACATTTGTCAAGAATCACTGATAAAGAATCATCTAAGCCACTGACTGAAAGCAGACTGATTCTTTATGCAGCCGTGTACAGAGGAATTACAGCCGATGGAGATTATTCAGCCATTCAGTGTAGCAAACATAGGAGCCTCTACTTCTGTACCATGCGTGTATCAGAGAGCAGGCATCAGTAAACTCCTGTAAAGGGGCAGGGAGCAAATAGCTCAGACTTAAAGAATCTGCCACATTTATCACCTCTGTTGCTGCATGAAAGCAGCTACAAAAAATACATGAATGAATGACTGTGCTGGTGTTCCAGTAAGACTTTATTTACATGCGGGTAGCAACAAGTGCATCGTCGGATTTGGCCCATGGGCGCCAGTTCGCCAACCACTGTCACAGACAGGGAGAGCGGGAGAGAGAATGCGGACGGCAGAGACTCATCACCGTGAGGTCTAAAATGCGTTCTGCTTTCTTCTCTCTTTTTTGCTCCCTTCCTTTCCTTTCTTTTTCTTCCTCCTTGCAAATCCTCTCTCACTTTACCAGCCCAGCTCATACAGCCTTTCCCTGCTTAACCACACACAGTTCGTTTTCTCTTTCTTGCACTGCGCTATTGTGGCTCTTCGTTTGCAAATCTACCATTCTTGGCTATTCACGGAGCTCCTTGGGAAGGGGCCAGCTCCGTCACAGAACTAAACATATACTATATACAACATAACCAGGTCCTTTGGAGCTGAGCAACACATGGCGGTCCTTCCTGGAGAAGGAAAAATACCTCATCCGTCTCTGTATCGTCATAGATAGCAGAATGCCATTATCTAATTAATAAAGAAAAAGTGATGAGAAAAACAAATGGAGGGCCACAATGTGCTACATGAGCTCAGAGGAAGGACAGTGCCCTCGATGGAGGGCCAAGAGAAAGCTGCATATGAAGCTGGTACTGACACAGGGTACGTAAGGAGGAAACAGCAGCTATTCTAGACCCTGAGCATGTCAGGCAGCCTCCAGGATGGCCCACCATGATCCCAAATCATGATATTCAGGCCCCGTGCAAACCCTTCCTCTTGGTTGTTGGCAGGACATAATGACTTCTTTTTTAAGATTATATTTATTCATTTCAGAGAGAGTGAGTACATGAGCACGGGGGAGGGGCAGAGGGAGAGGGAGCCCGATGCTGGACTAGCTCCCAGGACCCTGGGATCATGACCCAAGCCGAAGGCAGATGCCTGATAGACTGAGCACCCAGGTGCCCCATAATTACTCACTCCTAATGAATTAAAACACAACATGATGAAGTAAGGTCTCTTCCACCTTTGACTACTGTGGCTTCCATCTTGCTCCCTCTCTCTTTTGGTCGCTCTGGGAGAAGCCAGCTTACACACTGGGAGCCGTCCTGTCGGAGGGCCTCATGACAAGAAACTGATGGCTCCAGCCAATACCGGCAAGGATCTGAGCCACAGGAGGGAGCCGGGACATGCTGTCTTGTCCCGCGCAGTCTGGAGAAGACTACTGCCCCAGCTGACACTTCGATGCGGACTTGTCAGAGGATCTGAGCTCCGGGCTGAGCTGCGGCTGGATTTCTGCCTCACAGAAAAACCCTGAGACAATAAATGTGCATTGTTTTATTGTGCTCAATTTTAAGCTAATGTGTTCCAGTGCAACAGATAACTACCACAATTGTGTTAGATGATTTAGATACAATCTTGCATTTAATCTTCACAATAAACCTAGAGCGTACAGGTTACTGTCAACTTTATGGACAAAAAAATAAAGCCCCAGGAGATTCTGTAACCTATCCAAAAATTCAGTTATGAGTAGCAAAAGTGGCACTCAAATCTTTGCTGAAAAAGCATGAACTGAATGCAAGATAAAGCTGAAGAAAGAGTGCTCTGGAAACCACCACGCAGGCTCTGTTCTATTTCAGTAGACACGGAAAACAGGTGATCTTAGCCAGTTCACTACACAAAGAGGACTTGCGGTGTGTCATTATAAAAGCAACTTTTTTTTTTCTTTCTGGGCAAGGGGGTGGGTTTCTTACTGTGCCTTTATGTTTGCTCAGCAGGGCTGTCCTTCTGCTATAGAAAGCAAACTCTGCCAAATCTCATGGCGTTTTTGGCCTCTCTTACGTAATCAAAAGACCACTTTATCCAGATACAACCTTAATTCAGTGATGCAAAATGTCCAGGGTAATACATGATCAACTCTTCAACCCTCATGCAGAAGTAATGCCTCACCGCTCCATCCCCCCCATCTGCAGACATGCTGCCCGGTGCCTGGGTCCAGCCTATGCCGGAGGTCTCTCTGTGTTCCTGCGGCCTCCACGTACGAGCTGATGTCTCTACGCCTGCCACGGCTGAGGGGCTTGGGGGTGCAAGCAAAGGCTCAGTGGCTGGAAGAATCCATCCTATCTAGCACTGCTGTGAGGTAGCTCAGTCATTGTCGGGCCTAGCAACTACTTAAAGTTGATTTCTTCTCAGAGTACTTTCTCCAGTTGCCCATGTGTCCCTCTGAAATCTACATCAGGAGCTAGACCTCACCTTTTGCTAGCCTCCCCCTCTCCAGTGAGCTCTATCCCCGGCAGGACACACATACCATTTTACTTGACCCCCACCCGGAACCTGACACCTGCTCCCTTGGGCAGAATCCCCCCTCGAACCGCGCCAGACTGACACTCCTGCTCGGAGGGGCGGCAGCATCCAGGCTCGGCTGTTTGTTCTGCTTTGACAGGCTGCTTTAGCTTCTCCGCACGGGAGTCAAGGCCATCCTGCTGTGTTCTTTAGCTGCAACTGACTTGAGGCCTCTGAGGGGCCCCACGGAAGCATCGTTCTTCAGTCCTGAAGACATCCCTATCCCAAAACAGTGCAGGTAAGTGGGGCTCACAGCACAACTCCCGTCCATCCTCAGAATTATTTCCCAAACTCAGTCTCTGAACTCATCAAAATCTCCCTTATGGGTGGAGGATTTCAAAATTGTGAAGCCAATTCCCTGACTGCCTTTGAAAACCTGCTGATGGTCTAGTGCCTTGCTGCTGAAACTTCCATTTAAACATCAAATTACAGCACGAACAGAGTTTTGCTTAGGGGGGCTCATCTGGTGTCTGCAGGCAAGGCTGGAGATCGACAGCACTGGAGGAGGGAAACTGAACAGGCAGCCACTGAGTAACGTGACGAATAGACTGGTGAAGTCGGAACTGGGGTGGTTGTCGTGGGAAGAAAAACAGGAAGACTGTCTCAAGACTCATGACAGAGGTAGGGCAAGAGGAACTGAAAGAATGGGAATTTTAAAAAGTGGGGCTTGAGAGCCAGAAGGAAAGAAGTCTGGCCAGAAGTCTGGCCAGTAACAGAAGTCAGAAATCAGAAGTGCATCTGAAGGGGAAATGGTATGATCAAGCCTGTGGCCCTTTAGGCACCACTACAATCCCGGCTAGAGACGAGCATCAGAGAATGAGAAAATGGGCCTCAGGATTCAGAATGGAAGCACAGCGTCATCTCCACGGAGGTAATTACTGAACCCACAGTAGTCATAAGATTAACACTGAAAGTATGTAATAATAGAAAATGACTGAGAAAAAGAGGAAAATGTCCCCGCAGAGATGGTAAGAACATTCAGAAAAGGGAACCCCAGGAAAAGGCAGGCCTTTGATGAGGGTAAAAAGCTGAATAACAGGATAAGTGAGAAAGTCCTAACTATGGCCTCGAAGAGGCCCGTCACCAGACATGTCTCCGGGAGTTGCTGAAACCAAGCCCACATGTCAGAGGTTAGAGACCGACTGGTTAAGAAGTGGAGGCAACAAGCACAGAATAATTCGGGGCAATCTGTCGGTGAACAAGAAGAGATCTCTGGAGAAGACAGAGGGTCAAGAGAACGTTTTAAAACAGATGCATTTGGGACACCTGGGTGGCTCAGTCAGTTAAGCGTCTAACTCTAAACTCAGTTAAGCATCAGCTCAGGTCATGATCTCTTGGGTCATGAGATGGAGCCTCTTGTCTGACACCTGCTCAGCAGGGAGTCTGCTTGAGGATTCTCTCCCTCTGCCCCTCCGTCCCAATCATGTGCATGTGCACACATGCATTCTCTCTAAAATGAATGAGTAATTTAAAAAAAAAATGCATCTGTACATGTTTGTAGGCAGAGGGTGAAGAGCCAGTGAACAGAAAGTGATTTGGAGATGCATTAGAGAAGGGAGCTGCCAAGGAATCGACTCCCCAAAGACATGCAGCAGGACAGCAGGACAGGCTCAGGAAAATGACAGATAAGTGCTTCTCCTACACTTCTCCTAAAGGAAAGTTAAGAGAGGATGGCAGAAAGCCTGAGGTGCAGAAGAGAAAGCTGGGAGACACCAAATTAGAGGGTTTAAATTTTTCAATAAAGTAGAAAAAGTAAGGTCATTTTAAGGAGACAGAAGGGTAGGAGTTGGTCTTGCAAAGAGTAAAACAGATTGAAGCCGTCACTGTGTGGGATGGAATTTTTAAAAGAGAATCAATTAGACACTAATAAAGAATTACTGATCCAAACGGAGGGTTTAATTGAAACTAACCTCTTCCTCACCACTTACTCCATTATTAATGTCATTTTTCTTCCAGGTCAACTAATTGGCCTTGGGTTGTGACTTTCTCCAGGACTGCTTGCCAAATCAAGATGAGCAGAGAAAGCGGATAGTGCCCTGGGCAGGTACCTGGCAAAGTAGCTGACGATACAGGTCAGGGCGGAAGAGTGTTCAGGACGAAAAGAGAGCAATCTTCAAGTGCTGACCGCTGGTCATGCAAGAAGAAAATAAGAAGTAGTAAGGTAATGGAAATGGCTAAATCCGCAGGGATGGCAGATGGAGATGGAAGGGTGATAGGTAAGAATCAAAAGGTGGAGTCCTGCAGGAAAGCATCAGAGTCCCCCGAGCTGGTGGAACAGAGTGATACGAAGAAGGCTCAGCGTTCTGAGCAATCACAGAGACCAGGAAGGCTGCACATGCTATAGGTAGCTGCCATTAGGGAAACCACTTCTGCCAGACTTCAGGTACAGCCCTCCAGGTGGCCTCTCCACTCTGCCCCACACAGGTGGTGTGACTTTCCTGACTGCCGAATTGGGCAGAAAATACTGAGACCACTTAGGTCAGCCTCCACCTTTCCCTCTAGGGTGTGAGCTCCTTGTTGGAAAAACACCATCATCTCTGCTGCTATTCCACAGACGGGACCCAAGTAGCATCAAGCATTTTCTCCCACTGGGCGAGTAACTGTAGCCAGTCCTGGTTCTGGTCCATTTGACTCTCACAGAAGTACATCCTCCAACTTGGCTGCTCTCAATTATTTTACCCTCCAGCTGCCACTTGGGAAGGAGGAGAAAGAAGAAAAGTTTTTACTGAACCTTCCCAGAAATCTAAAACCTCCTGAGGTCTGGAATGTTTCTGGTTTATTTCCGTTAGAAACTAAATCTATGGAAGAATCCCACTGAAGAGCCCTCTTAGCTCCTTTCCACACCCACTTCATGATGTATGTCATGAGAATAATCTGGAAGTCACAACTGTTTAGTGCTCTAATGAATGGCCGGCCATGCCCAACAACGCAGAATGTCTAATCCAGCCATGGAGAATACACCGATACAATTCTACTAGCTAAGGAAAGTTTGCCAGTGACAGAAAATTGTAATTCCAGACAGGTTCTCAAAGAAAAAAAATGTTAAAGGAACTAAAATTGGTCATATTTTAGAGCAGAATATTAAAATCTGTCAGGTCAAAAAAAGAATTAGAAGGGACTCCCAAATTTTAATTGGAGGTAACAGATAAAGAAGAAAACTTCACAACTTGAAGTGAAATTCCCTTCTGTAGGTCACAGGCCCTTGTTTTAGATGCATGGATTATTTATAAATATGCAATGATCCAGCTCCATATAAGAAACTATTTCTATATGATTGTCTTCATTTCTAACTACAAGGGTATAAATTCCAATCCAATGCTTAAATTAAGTTTATATGTGTGAGTCTTTGAAAACTCTGTTTCTGCCAATGAATTGTTGCCATAGTAACTAATGTACTTCCAAAGAAGGAAAAAACGTGCACCAATCTTTTGCCTGAAATGGTAAATATTAAACTAAATAACAACAGATCGCAGCCATTTCATTAAAAGGTCATTCTCTCACAAATGGTATTACAAATCTCACTCACTTCCTTGAAATAGAAAAATAATATTCTCTTCCCCATCTTCGTGTGTTCTCACTCAAGGACAAGAACAAAAAGCCCCTGAACACTACACCGAGAGATTCATGAAGAACTCACTAAGCAAACTTATGTGAAATAAAAAATGGCATGTTATAGCTTAAGTGGTCTCTTACTTTAAAATGAGATAACTAATTCAATATTAATAATAACTGTCACTTCATGTATTCAGGAATCTCCTGCACAGAATATGTAGGCATTCAAATTATATTAAACTCTATTTAAGCTCTAAACTTCAGGGACTTAGAAGAGATCCTGGACCATGAAAACAATGATATTCCACATATACTACTGAATATTCATAAACTAATACCTTTGCCCTTACTTTGTTTTCCTGCTGGTTTTGGTGTAAAATAAGGTTTTGAGCAAATAATTCTTACCTGAGCTGGGTCTTTTTTCCTTTTCTCATGTTGAATCACAATGATATGAAAGGTGAAAGTTCATCTATAAATTTCCATTTAATAAACTTTATATTTCTTAAGTTTACTGATATTAGAAAATGGGGTGTGCAGAAAAAATGTTAGAATTTAGATTTTGGTTAACTGAATATATTCTTCTCTAAGAGACTACAATAAACAAATAAATTTAGTACTCACCCTGAGATTTAACAAAAACAAAGCTCAATATCAATTCCTTCATTTGATCTCATTGCTACTATTTTGCGTCTTTTTTTTTTTTTCCACTTAGAAATAACATCTCCAATATGGAACATTATGCTTTATATTTTCTGAAAGTCACCAACTTTGAAATCTGTGGAATAAGGCTGTATACACTTCCTAGTAATCATAGTAATCATTCCTGTTGGCATCAGTAACGGGAAAATAAACAATGTGAGATAAACAGAAATAGGGGAAAATAAATTGCATATCAAAGGGTGAGAAAATATCATCTTTTTTTTTTATTAACAACTCTAGAGTAAGAGACAGAGTTCTTTAAGCCAAATATTATAGGTATCACTTCAGACACTAAAGCAATGATAAAATAATACAACACAAAGTGAAATTAGATTTAGATAACAAACAGATGGATGATACACAGATGTTCCCAGAACAGCTGCTGTAACAATAATACTTGAACAGTCTTCGGGAAAATTTAGGTGATTACTTTCTGTTTGTGGAATGAAGTGTAGTTAAGATTTAGATCTAATAAGTAGTGCTACTTCATTCCTGCATGTGCCTGTTAGCCAATGTGAAGTGCAATGAATTGGGCATTTATTTTAAAATGTCTGCGGCTTAAACAATAGAGACATTCAACCTCATGGTCACTGCTGTCATTATCAGATTATGTCCCTAACGGATCCAAGTTTGGCCACAGCTTTCCTGGGAATAATTCTACCCCAAATGTTGTTGATTAGTACACACAGCATTCATTTGGAATGATCTATGGCTTCCAGTGCCATGTGAAAACAACGTACCCTGGCTCCACTTTGGGGCAACCCAATCCATCAGAAATCCAGCCAAACTCAGAAGACATTTTGGGTTTTGCCACACATGCGGCAAAACTGATACCTGATTGAAGACCAAGGCCCCAGTTTAATGAGTTTCCTTGGTCTTGAATCCATCACTGCCAGACTCCAAACATCAAAACCTGGCACCTTCCGTCAGAAACTATTTCACCTGTAAGTCTGCATAGCATAAAGAATTGCCAGCCTGGACATTTGTAATAATGAAAACTTGCCTGGCTAAGCCACAGGATCAGGTGCCTCACCAGTAAGAACCTTGAAGATTGATCTATTAACACTGGCTTTTCCATACTTTTAACAAGTATAAGCAATTACTAAAATTTCATTTTTTAGGGCTACCAGGATCTAAATAGCAGGTACAGAAACAAAGCATAAAAATCCATACGTGTAAATTATTTGTGTGGGGATCAGTATTTATAGAAACTAATGCAAATGTACTTGAACAGGCCCATTCAGGATGGTCTGGACCCTAAAAACAATATCAACCCTAGCAGAAACAACTACTTTGGATAGCCTAAGGACATAATGAGATCATCGACCCATGTGAGACATGGTCTTGAGGGTGTGTGTAGAGAGAAATGTACTGGTCACCGATATTCATGTTTTCTCAACATGTCCCAGTTCTCTTGCAGTTATCCAGGACTATATGACTATTCTAGACAATATACCATGTATAGGAATGAAATGTGCTCCCTCTGGTTTGAGGCATAAAAGTGGGTGTGAGTTTTTCATGCATGTGTCTGTCCCCTGCTGTAGTGAGCCACATTCTGAGATGTGAGGGTCACAACATGATGGCACTTTTGGGATTCTGGGTCTCTGTCCACCACCAACAACCTGTATTGGTTATAGCATAAGCAAGAAAAACTCTCCGTGTACTGCCAATTTTCTGCTGTATAACCTAACCTCACACTGACAGAGAATGTTGGGAGTAAAAGTGACCCTCAGGCAAACCACTGATATCAGGAATGTTCTAGAAAAGAGTAATAGGTGACATCTAACTACCAGAGCACTGGGATAGGCAGTCTAGGCACCAGTTCCATTATGAGCTCCAGGCTGATAAGCACAGAGCTTTGGTCATGGAATGTTTTTGAAAAAGAACTTCATGAATGAATGGCTGTATAAGACTTCATAACTGGAATGGGGGATTACAGTGAGAAGGTATCAACACAGATACAGGAGAGATGCTTGTTTATCTGAATGAGGACACCATACAAGGAGAAGCCCACTGAAGCTTCTGTAAAAAGGCTCTGAAAATCCCTGTGACTAAGAATAAGACTTTTACCAAGGCTGGAATAGGACTAAAAATACCAGTAGAAGTCTTAAAATCCAAGCTCTGAGCAAAGGAACTTATTTTGAGGCAGAGAGCCAAGCTGGTCATGACAATAACTTCAAAAATTTAAATGAAAAAAGCTTAAACCAGACTCATATGATGATCAAGTCCATATTTATCATTAAAATGATGGTGAGTAGATTCTCTCACGTTGAGGTGATCCTCACAGACCATGTAGGCTGAAATCGGAAAAATCTTCAGGCAGCAGGGGCTGATTCAAAGTCAGATTCCTGCTAAGGCTACTTTGTGTCTATCAGCATAAAAGAAGTCTCTCAACTCTCCTATATAAGAAGTTTTTCACAGAAATTTGATGTCTTCAGTATCGATAATCAACTTTATCATTTCATGGCATTCATAAAAAAGTGTGACTCAGTGAAATTCATAACATTTCTTCCTGCTTCCACAGACTTAAAAAGACACTTTCAAACATGTCTGATTGCCTTTTGAGATGTGGCAATATGAAAATATATATATATATGTGTGTGTGTGTGTCTGTGTGTGTGTATGTCTTTACCTATTGGCTTTGGCAAACAGAAGCTTCCATTCTTATGCAATAAAATGCATGAATTTTGTTTTAACCAATGTACTCAAACATGTCAAAAAGGAAAATCAGAAATAACAAAGTAAATTAGGATTTAGACTTTACCCAGACACAAATCGGTTTTGCTAAATTTAGAACCATGCAGAAAATTCAGCAAAACACTCATATTGGTCTTTAAAATATTAAATCAGCATTTTGACAGATGGGTGTCTTTACAACTGTGATCTGTCATGTTATAGATGGAACTACATCTAGTTTTATAAACCAACATCCAGATGATTTTCAAAAGAAGAAAAAGACTGCCAATGAAGAAGTCACCCAGAGATTTATGAAAAAGACATATACATGACAAGAAACTGAAATTTCATACAGAGCTAATCTTATGGTCACTAAATCAAATATTAACTGGCCATCCACAGTGGACTCAAACTGAAACAAACTTGAAACAAATATAAGAAACTGTTAATCAGTTATGTAAAACAATAGTCAATTTGCAAATGATCAGGTAACTGATAGAAGTCTATGTAGATCAACTAAGTCTACATTAAAAAAAATGGCTTGATTTGATTAACAATGGTTTAAGTATTTAAAGTTCTTATAGTATTCTTTTACCTACTTAGTAAAAAAGAAAGTTCTTTCACTCTTTAGGAATTAGTGCAATATTTATACCTCTTTCAGGCATCAATATTAAACTGTCACTTTGGTTGTTCAATAACCTGGTGGCAAATATATATACAAGGTCATACACGTCATATACACATGGAGATTTAAAATATCATCCCACTTAAATCAATAGTGTAAAATTTATTGATTTAATTCCATCTTGAAGAGAAGGAAAAATGAGCAGTATGGCTTTCTTACAGCCTAACATCGTTCATACAGAGTTTCAAATTTGTTTATGATTATAATGAAATCCATCTACTTCATGTCAAATGGATAAACAAGTAGGCCAGGGCATTATCAAGAGAACCAAATAATTTTCAAAAAGCCAATAGATAAACACATCAGAAGATATTTTGTGGCTAAGGAGTTCAAGAATATTAAACTCTTTTAGAGCCATATAGGTCATCTTTTCTAATTATCACAATATAAAAATACTTGGGATTTTGTTCTAAGTATGGGCAAAGATATGTGTGGGTGCATATGCGTTGTACATATAGACGTACATATTCAATTATACAGACATTCCCTAGGACACTGTTGCCACATGTTTCTTAAGCAAAGTGAAATTAATTTAGCAGATATGTTCTAGAATATCACTGAATTATAATAAAATAAGTAACATAAAATAATAACACAAAAATATAATTAACCAAAAAGTAAAATACTGAGGTAACTGATAGATGCAACCTTCCTCCCTGTAAGGGAGTATCTTAGTAACAGTCTTTGATAAAACATCACTGAGTTTATATTTTAAGTCAAGCCAAGCCTCTCCACCATTCCCATGGTCTCAAAATCCAAGGCTACAGATAGGCAGGTAGACATCTTACCAACTTTTCTGGAACAGGACACTAGGTTTGGGTAGCTCCAGCCAACAGATACATGGGCTGAAGCATAAGAGCCAAACAGAGAGAAGGTGGTAACCAGATGGGAGATATGACATGAGATATCAGATATATATAAGAAAGAAGGGAAAAATTACTGGTTGAAATAAATATCCAATAGAGGAAGCAAAGCCCAAATTGGTTATAGGTAGAGTACACAGCATCACTGACTTCTGTACTAGGAACAAAACACAGTATTCCAGGTGGGGAAGGTCAGGCTGAGTCCCTGAATGAAAGTCAAAAATCTCATTCCCCTTGGGAATCTCTCACAGATCAGAACTGTGTCCTCATACTGAGCACAGAAGTGGGCTTCTTTCAATTTTATATCATCCGAAGTAAAGATGAACTCCACGTTTTCCTCACTCCTAGCTGAAACAAAGCTGGAGCATGACTTTATTAGGTTGGGTTGGTGGGGGGAGGGGGATCAACATAGAATGCCATGAATTTAGGCAATATGAATTTCCTGGTGAAACAAGAGAGACTGAATCCCATAGGCCTTTCTAAGAATAGATGGCCAGTGTCAGGATTATCTTTGTATTTCAAAGGAGACCCTGATCTCAACACATAAAAGTTTGACAACTGCAGACCTCACCGGGATACCCACATCTTGTTTCATTCTCTCCTTCCATTTAAAAAACATTCAAGCTTTATTCTTCAAATGACTGCTATCAGCAACTCTAATCTACATTAATATTTTTGCCTTCTGACTTCTTAACCCATATGTATATACTCATTTTGACATTAAGTTCTAGATTCTCCTACATAATAATAGTTTAATTAAATTATTTCACCAAGAACAGTAATAAATTCTTTTTAAAAGTTTCTTGCATAGTTAGGCACCTTCCCATTTGGGTAGTTCAGTCAGTTAAGCATCTGACTCAATTTCAGCTCAGGTTATGATCTTAGGGTTGTGGGATCAAGACCCAGCTTGAGCTCTGTGCTGGACTCCACACTGGGTATGGAGCCCACTTGAGGCACTCTCTCTCCCTCTCCTCCTCCCCACTCGCGCTCTCAAAAACAAACAAACACATACTCCTGCATGGGTCTCAATATGCTAGGCATTTTGTACACAATAAATTGAATTTTATGAGACTTAAATTCTCTACAAAAATTTTCCTTAAAATGATTATTAGATTTATTGCATGGTCAAGCACAACTTGGCAAGAGGATATTCTTTCTGTGTATATTAAAATTATCTTATACAAAGGCATATTCTTACAGAACATTCTTATACTCTTACAGGATGTAAAAGATGAGGTAGAGTCGTTACCATGTCCTCAGTAGGGCATTTAACTAGGAACAGTGACTATAATAATCATTCCAAGGAAATCTGACTTCATGACTTAAGAGCAGCGGACAACGCTGGGGATTATGCCATGAGAGATACTTTTGAATAGCACAGAAGAAATGTGAAAACTGTGGGGCACTCTGGGGAGACTGGGCACGAAAAGGGACGATTCACTCCTTTACCTCTCACCCAAATGTCTGTGTCTACCTCTAGGTACTCCCAAATCCCTGGGAATATGACTCAATCTTCCTTGTGTTCAGTCACTGATTCTTCAATTCACTTGCCCCACAAATGTTTATTACCTGCTGTTTTGTGCCGGGCACTCAGCCGGGATAGGCCCATTCGTAAGACTGTCAGGAGCCCTACCCTCACTTAATCGTATTCTAGTAATAAAGATATAAACAGACCTTTGACTGATAAATAAAAAAACTAACTACAAACTGTGGTAAGTTCTAGGAAGAAAATGATCCACCTGAAATGGACAATAAGATGAGAACCCAGGATGATGAGGAATGACTGCTCTGAAACCTGAAACCTGTTCATGAACAAGCCATTCAATAAGGCTGGCAAAGAACATTCCAGGCCAATACTGGTCTCCTTCCTTAGCTATTTGTATAAGAAGGGAAATTAGGACTACTGTAGCACACCAAGCACACCATCTATGATGATTAGAATTTCAGAGTCAAGTTGTTCTTTAACAAAATAGTTAGGCACCTTCCCAGCAACACTCGATGATACCACAAGCCAAATGTGCAGACATTTTTCCTCATATGCATATGAATGTATTCAGAAAAGTAGATGCCTCAATATACTGACAATTCGGAAAAACCACAAATCTCAATGATCTCTACATTATACCCCAAGACCATTCATTTTTTCACGAAGTAGACCAAATTTCTATCTAAAATGTCAAATATGTCCTATCCATTCCAAAACAGACAATTAATCTTCCTTATACTTGTTATTCAACAATGACATGACTAGCATGCCCCTTCCCAAAGTTGCCCTGATGAGGAACATGTCATAGAATGAGCCCTTGCTTCCATAACCCAGAGTCAGAGACATCACTGGGCCACAGGCAGAAAGACATAAAGGCTGAGGGGCTCAGGGCACCTATGATGGAGCTTACTCCACCAGAGCCCTTCCCAAACAGAGTACTGCTAGACTTAGCTGGGCCAGCCAGATACTCTGTCTTGGAAATAAACTGGGAAATAAATCAAATAGTAAGCGGTAAGAGCTAAAGCTGGAAGGTGAGAAGTCAAAAGTAATAAGGAAGCTACAAAGCCCTACGGTATTGGGGGATACAGAAGATGCTGATGCCAAGGAAGAGGAAGATGTACAAAGTGAAGACCAGTAGAGCACATTAATGATGGAACGTTATATGGAGGACAGTCAAGTCTAGAGCTGCCTCACTTTGAGTTCCAGCCTCCATTAGGCTAAGATACAAGGTTTCTGCACTGGGATTCCTGGAGCACCCCACCTTCCCTCACTGCCACATGTACCCACATGTACCCACAGGAGCCTGACCCTCCTGAGTTCACTGAGCAGGAATGACCAAGTCTGGTTTTTGATACAAACAACCCCTAACAGAAACATGCCCATTACACCAACCTTTCCCCTTCAGAAACAATGAGACAGTTAAAATGTTCCATACATAGTACCGTTGCTGAATCAGCAGAGCCTAAGGAAGCACTCAATTCAACTGTTGGGGTTAATGCAGAGGATGAAAACAGCCATCATACCTGGCTTGCTAAAATGTAGTACAGAGGCCCTTAAGGGCAGAGAAGATTTCAGAGAAGGGCATAGGCCTTTGCAATGCCAGGGCCTGCATCACCACTCAGCCTGGGGTAATGACCCAGGGAAGTGTCTTCCCAAAGCCTTCTTTTTTTTTTTTTTTTTTTAAACTGGCAAAGGATTTTCTTTTATCCAAGCATTTCTTTTATTTTTTTTAATTAACATATATCATTTGCTTCAGGGCTACAGGTCTGTGAACCAACAGTCTTACACACTTCACAGCACTCACCATAGCACACACCCTCCCCAATGTCCCAGCTACCCTGTCCCTCACCCCCAAGCAACACTCAGTTTGTTTCCTGAGATGAAGAGTCTCATGGTTTGTCACCCTCCCTAGTCCCATCTTGTTTCATTTTTTCACTCTCTGCCCTCCACGACCTCCCCTCAAATTCCTCATATCAGAGAGCTCATGTGATAATTGTCTTTCTCTGATTAACTTATTTCACTTAGCATAATACCCTCTAGTTCCATCCACCTCGTTGCAAATGGCAAGGTTTCTGTTTTTGTGTTGTTTGTTTGTTTGTTTGTTTGTTTTTTGATAGCTGCATACTTTCCAGAACTGTTCTCAGCCCAAACAGCTGCGGTGAGATCTAAGAGATGTATGCATTGTCCCTTAGGCTAGGTTTTGTAAAACATGCAGATTAGTATATCATATCTTTCCCATAAACAATCCTCTTAGTTGCAGTAAGACCACTTGTCAAACACCAGCTGCTTGAGAAACAGTGGTAAGCACTGGTGATTATCCTGGAGGACCAAAAAAAGCAGGAACAAAGAAGAGCAAAGGGTCTTCGTCTCTGAGCTTATCCCCTTGCCTTCTCCTCTTTCACAGCAAAGTTGGGGTAATCTTCATTCCGTGGGCACAGGGACTGCTAGCCATTCCCAGCAATGTTTTTAGGTATAAATTGAGATACAAACAGTAAAAATGAGCCCCAGATCAAAGTCTAATTTGCTCCATTCCTAAAGTTGAACATTCAAAGCCATCCCCTGCTTTCTCCTACAGGAACAGGAGACCAGTTCTGAAAAGAAAGGAAGAAGAAAGGGAGGCATTAAGAAAGGAGGGAAGAAGAAGACAAAGCCGAAGGGCCTTAATATCCAAACACCCCCTTTCACTCTGCATAGCCCTTATTCCTCAACTGTCCCTTCCCTTTAGTTTCTTATCTTTTCCCTTTTGTCCTCTGAGAGCTTTTGACGCCCAGAGCACAGAAATGGACAACTGCCTTTTTAAGGCAAACTCTCATCCCAAAATCGGCAACATGGCCTCTACCACTCCAGAGCCCTACCTCTCTCAGGCTTCACTTGGCTCTCCACTGGCTCTGACAATTAAGTCAAGGTTGTGTTCCACTGCGAACAAGAAATAAACTGGCAATCTTGTTTATAGAGTGTTTAGATTGGAACAGACACTGGCCTTTCTTCCTTTCTTCCTTTCTTCCTTTCTTCCTTTGTTTCTTAAATAGTATTTCTTTGCACAAATAGGATAGAAAAAGAAGGAAAACTCACGACGTTCAGAATGAAACAACCCTGAGTTTAGAAGGTACCCTTCAAGGAACTGATTAAACCAAGAAAGTGAATATGCATAACTTAGATTTTTATGCTTACCAGTTCTACTCTTTAAAGAATCCTTTGGTTAATTCAGCTTAAGGGCAGTATCTGATGGACAGAATTAAATGAAATGCACAAGGTATTAAGTAGTCCCTAAGTGATCCTTATGTCTAACTTGAGAAAAGAATGGAACATTGATTGTCCTGCGTCCATTTCATCTAAGCAATCTCTTTGCCAGAAATTAATACTTATAAAAACAGGTTGGCAAATTAACATAAACAAAAGTGTCTTGAAATATGAATTGTCACTTTCTTAGTTGCATTCGGTCCCAGATATCAAAGGTCTTTCTGCCTATGTCTAAGAACAGTAATTCATAGCAGCTCCTTGAGTTGCTCCAATAAAGGTTTAAATCCTATGATAAAATTAGTGCTCTCTGGCTGCATCAAAATAAAAGATTCTAGCTATCAACTATGGATGGATTTACTCCACTGTATTTTATTTCAGAAAAGACAAAGTTGTTTGTTAAAAAGAATTTCTTGTTTTTGTTTTCTACATGGATGCATAAATCATACAATGTAACAAAGCCATTCTTTAAAGCTGTAAAAGAACAGCAATAAAAAAAAAGCCCTTCGTATTTATTTTTCCCTCTTGGAGCTTAAAAAAATTGTCAAACTAATTTTTTCCAAAATAAAAAAATTGCTCCTGGGCTTAATAGCTTGTACAATAAGTTACATTTCAGCCTTGGAGGAAAATTTGACAAACTGAGTTATACCCTTAGAAAAACTGAGCTAGAATGGAAAGTTTGGTACGTTGTTAGCTATAACCATACTATAGCATACAACAATTATGAAAACTAGGAACGAAAATTGCGTATGCATGTTTTTAGTTAATTTGGGAAACAAAAAGCAAGTCTGTACATAAAAATTATCAGTCCTTACAAAGAGCTACTTTGGTGTGTTCTGTATGTGCATAAGTAAATACTATCCCATGAGTATAGCTTTTTAAACAAATAACAAAGGACAAATATAAAGGAGAATGTGGTATAAGCATTTTACACTATTTAATATTTTCCAAATAATGACCTGTGGTTGTTGAGTTGTATAAAAAAATAGTAAAACGGTTATATTTAAAAACGAAAACAAAGTGAATGACAATAAAAACAAATCTCCCTTAAAAGGGCACATATCTGGGATTAGAATTCTTACTTCTCACTGGCAATGTGAATTGAGAGTTCTTGTTATTACCCAAGAGGAACTTCCCATACTGATTCCAGAGTCTTGCACAAAGTAGGTCATCCAGTGCCTCACTATGCACTGTCTTTTAGACTACAACAGCCAAAAGAGGTTGGCCACATGTCACTGTTAAGGGGTGCCCTAAGGCAGGGGCACAATTATACCTGAGGTGTGTCAGGAGTAACAGAAACACCTCGTAACACTCTAAAAAATCCCTAAACTAATTCCCAAACACAAATGGAGGAGAATAGGAACTTGTCCCCAGGGAAGAATAGAGCACAGGGTTCTAACCTTGTCCTAAAGGCAGACTATACATGAGGTCAGCTGTGGCTCCTCCACTCACCAACTTCCTAACTTCGGGAAAGTTAACTTAAATTGTGCTTGACTAAGTCTTCTCTTCTGCTCATGGCTGCCGCACTATAATATAGTTACGATAATCCAGTCACACAACTTGTTTTCAATTATGGCCAGCTATTGGATGATATAGGGAGAACTACTATGTTAAATCAAAAATGCAAAACATAAAACAGAAACCATGTTACAAATATATATTCTATGGGGCGCCCGGGTGGCTCAGTTGGTTAAGTGTCTGCCATCGGCTCAGGTCGTGATCCCTGAGTCCTGGGATCGAGTCCTGCGCTGGACTTCCTGCTCAGGGGAGAGTCTGCTTCTTCCTCAGCGGACTATTTTGTTTAGAAATACAAAGCATCATGATAGCTATGTCTGGGTGGTAGAGTCACAAGTGAGGCAGGGAGATGTCAGAGACATAGGTACATTTTTCACATAAGGAAGAGAAGTGAGCTTCTGAAGGGAGAAGGAAATAATATGTATAAAAATGAGAAGCTCCTAGAGAGATTTAAATGAATTTGCCTAGCTAGCTTCATCGTGCCATGGGTATCCTGGAGGAGTAGGAGAAGGAGAGAGGAGAAAAAAATTGGAAAATCACTACAATGTCAGGAAAAAATTGGTGGGTAAAGGACTGCAAAGATTCCCACATTCGCTCTACTGTCACTGAACGCTGCAAAAGCACCATCCGCCTCCTCTCATCTCCACGTACTCGTGTTTTGCTTTGTTTTTTCCCTCCGAGGGTGACAGTGAAGATATGAATTATTTCATTCTTTGGCATGCTGGACTTCATGTTTCTTTAAGTCAGATACCAACCCTAAGCAGGCCCCCAAGTAATTCTAGTTTTACATTAATCATATATCAAAGATCATCTTAAAAACTATGTTTTTATTTTTTGCATAAAGAGGTTCATACCATATACATATGCCTCTATGCATTTTTCAACTTGATAATATATTGTGGACCTCTTCCCATGTCAGGACTCACAGACATACTCCATTATATATTTTTTCTTATGGTGTAGTATTCCACAATACGCAAGGACCAGCTTTGGCTTTGTTGTTGTGCTTGAATTATAAACAATAGCATAATGAATGTCCTGGTAAATGTATATAGGAGTGTTTGTGCAAGTATAATGAAGAGTCCGACTCTACTTTTTGACGTTTGGTTGCTGACGACTTTAAAGCCTCACATCACCCTCTTCTCTGGGGAAACGAAGAGTAAAGACCATGTTTCAGGGCACCCGGTGGTGCAGTCAGCTGAGCAGCCAGCTGAGCAGCCAGCTCTTGGCTTCAGCCAAAGTCATAATCTCAGGGTTGTGAGATCAAGCCCTGGATGGGGCTCTGTGCTCAGTGGAGTGTCAGTCTGAGATTCTCTCCCTCTGCCTCTGTCCCTCCCGCTCCATACTCTCTCTCTCTCAAATAAATAAATAAATCTTAGGAGGGGGAGGGGGGAAGACCATGCTTTCCCTTCCCCGGTGCAAAAAGAAGTCCAAAACATGCACCTTCTGTCTCCTACACAAGCACCCTCTCCCCAGGCCCACCCACCAACTACAATAAGAAGGAGGGCATGGGATATGGTGAGCGCTGTGAAATGTGTAACTTGACAATTCACAGCCACTGACTTCACTTTGCTCTCTCAATTTGGGAGTCTGCCCTGCTGTCCCTAGAAAGCCTGATTATGTGAGTAATAAATCTCTCAGTACATGTGTGGCATCTAGACATCTGAAACACATCTGGGTGGGTGGTTGAACATGTCCCTCCAGAGGGGAACCACAAGACAGTAAGTATTTACGTGGAACATATTTCTAGAAGTGGATTTCTAACACTGACAATTTGTATAATGTCCCATTTTTCCACATCCTTAGTATGTAATTAGGGTTTTTCATCGTTTGCATCTTGATAAACCAAAAGGGAAAGTAAAGATAGAATTTAATTGCATTAATTTGTAATTCTCTGATTAGTAATGAGTTTGATATCCTTTTCATTTACTTCCTGGCCATTTGTGATTCTTATACAAAGAATTATTTGCATTCTGTTCTCATTTTTCTACATGTAGGGATACTTTATTAAGAATATTAATCTTTGTGGTATATATTGCATGTGTTTTATCTCATCCTAATGTTAATCTTTTAACTCTGTTTATGGTATTTTTTCTGTAGACAATTTTTTTTAATTTTTATATAATTAAATCTATTAGCCCTTTTTGTTTTATCTTTCTGGTGCTCAGTCATGTTTAAGAAGGACTTCCACAACCTAAGATTATAAATTCGTCTCTCAAAGACAATCATCATATGCTCTCTCTGATATGAGGAAGTTGAGAGGCAGGGCAGGGGTCCGTGGGGGGTGGGGAAGGAAAAAATGAAACAAGATGGGATTGGGAGGGAGACAAACCCTAAGAGCCTTTTAATCTCACCAAAAAAAACTAAGAATTGCAGGGGGTGGGTGGGGAAGGGAGAGGGGGGCTGGGTGACGGACACTGGGGAGGGCATGGGATATGGTGAGCGCTGTGAAATGTGTAAGCTTGACAATTCACAGACCTGTACCCCTGGGGATAAAAATATATGTTTATAAAAAATAAAAAATTTAAAAAAAAAAAAAGAATATTTCCTAACTCATCTCATGAAACTAGCATTGTCATAATAATAAAATCAGAAAAAAAGCTATTAAAAAAAAAAAATACCCAGCAATCTTCTAGTATCCATTTCCACACAGAAAGAGGTAAACAGGATGGCCTAGGCTCCCATTTTACCACTCTTCAAACCATGTTTAAAGGCTGACTCCAAATCTGCTGTTAACATGTTTTAAAGAACCGGTCTTTGCAGTTTAGTCTCTTGGCATGTGGCCTCTTCCAGATTCCTGAGACTCTAATTCCTAATCTGCAATGCAGCCTCTGAAGAACAATTGTCAAAGCTTCATACACACTGGAAAAGAGAGATTTTTCCATCTACTGCCAAATGAAAAATTCAATACCATGCCGAAATACATAGCAAAATCTTTTATTCACTAGAGGGCAAAAGTTGCTTTCAATACTTTATTTAAACTTACATATGTTATTACTGCTGGCACATAAAGTAACTCTCAAGCTTTCTAGATGTTTCCTTCTCTTCTTAGGGAAAAAAAAGTTCTGTTAATTTTTTCTCTCTTCCACAACAGCACCAGATTATAATTACACCAAATCTCCTTATGCTAGAACTAGGGGGAAAGAATGGGGGTGTTTACATGTTCAGATGAAAACCTTAATTCCTTCAAATTCTGCCACAATTCTGTAAAATTTTTGTTTCATATTCTAAAGTCCCCCATGACATATGCTACCTATGAATAATATTTTTAAACCCACATATGCCAAATATGCTGTTACTGTTCTCACATTATTAGCCAAGCAAAGTTCCTCACTAATTCTACATAACAAAATGTTCCCAACACTTGAAGACACTTGCAAAATTTCATAGTTTTACTTCTTTTTTACCTTGATGCTCACAACATTAATTTTTAATTTCCTTGGGGAAATCATGAAACCAAAAGCAGATTTAAGAAGCAAAATTTTGTAACACCTAATAGGTCTTTTAATCATTGCTCAAACGGGCTATTTTCATGCCATCTTTCCGTTCACTACTGCGTCAATGCATATTCCAAAGAAATGTTTTGCCTTCTCACTGGGTCTTTTTGCTGGCTGGTCTCATTTACATAACACTCCACAGTTTTTATTCCAGCCCATTTAGCCTCTGAGATTCCACGGAAACTCTAAGGGGACCGTGGCTAAGTAAAGGTAAGATAAAGAACTAGACAGCTGGGACCCCCTCCTCTTTCTGCCACTCAACCTCCTCAAGTGCAGCCGCTTCTAACCCCTCTGAGTACCTCCTCCATGACGCCCAGTTTTGCTTTTCTCATCGGTCCGTGTCTCTCTTCCTAATCCACTGTCCTATTCCATCTTTTCCCTCTTCTCTCAATTCCTCTCCTTTTCTCCTCCCCTTTGAAGTGGAGGCACACAAAACAGCAAGAAAGAGAGAAAATCAAATGTCTGTCCTAGGGCTATTCACTAAAGTTAATAGAGACTTTTTTTATTGTCCATTTGTTCTTTTTTCTCCCCCAATAGCTCTGAGTTTATGTGTTGTTCGTTTTCTTGGGAGGAGGGGGTTGTTTTGGTTTGGTTTGGTCCCTCACTCTTTACTCACTATCCAGATCACTGAAAACTTGTCATATCTTCTCCTGTCCCCTGAGGGTCACCTTTCATTATCTGTCCAGCAAATTCATGTGCTGGGATGAGGAGAAAGATGAGGCTAGGAAAGAAGACATGAGCCAGATAGTGAAGGTCCTTTCATGCCAAGCTACAGAGTCTAATTTTTATCTCAAAGACAATTATTTATGCTGAATAATTATAACAGAAAATAGTATGGTCCCATGTTAGAATGTATTAAAACCGGTGTTACACCGAGTCTAAAAACACCCTCCCTGAGGACACACAGATCTAGGTGTGCATTCCAGCCCCACTCTTGCTTATCCATGTATCTTGAACACATCTGAAGGGGTCTGATCTCTACTTCCTTCATTTATAAATGGCAACAGAACCTGCCAGGTTGTTCCGGGGATAAATGACAGAGGGAACTGAATTTACAGCATCTAAAGTACTACCCTGTGTGCTGCGGAGTCTCCACTTGCCCTGCCCCTCCCCCATCTCCCATTCTTTCTCTTCCCTTGGCTGCCGGCTTTCTGCTCCACAAGTCTGACCCTTCAAGACTCCATCATCAGGGCTCCTTTGCTCTCTGCTTCTTAGCCAGTAGGAGGTACAGCAGGAGAGGGAGGCGGGAAGACAGGGGCCGCTGCATCTCTTCTCTGTCCTTCCTACTTCCATTCTGGGGCTCCATCGGTGGCAGCATTCTCTCAACACCAAGGCTTTTTCCACTGCCCTAGTTCTTAGAGGACTCCAGGAAGATTCTTCCCTCCATTTGTCCTTCATAATTCTCCCTCTGCCAGCCCCTGGGTGGCCCAAATCCTCTTTCGGTTTCCTTAGCCTTGCCAGGGCTCTACAGTTCTCATTAAGATCTTTCTAGCTGATCACACTGAGCAGAATTCTGTTCCTTGACAGACTTCCAGCCGATGCACCTGGCTTGTAAAGTGCCAGTGACAACAACATTACAGAGAAGTCTCAAGTACCAAAGAGCAAAGCGAGAATGGCTTTCTTCCCATGTTCATATTCTCCAAATGGAAAGCAACATGATTATCTATTAGTAGCCGTATTAAATAGAGTGTTGATCCTTTTCTATTAGTATTATAAAGAATGGTGAGCCGTTGCTAAGCAGCTGGTATGAGCTTTGTTCTTCAAAACCCATTCCTTCTTTAATTCTGAATCTTAGAACTTTTTTTTTTTTTTCATGAAAAAGGGGAATAGCTCTATGTGGGGAGAGGAGAGTGTACATCTGCCATCACAGCTCTTTTTGGTGCCAAGTCCCTGCAGTGGGAAGACAGCAACCTGCTGTAGCTATTAATATTGCAGAAAGAAAACCTACAGTAGAAGGAATTTGCAGTCAAACACCCGAAAGTCAGAAGAAGAAAGTGAAGAAATCTTTAGCTATAGTAGTTCACCCATACTTTGCTGAGGTCTTAATTAAATGTTAGTCTAGATTTGGATTATTTTCACCAGGTTTTCACCAGAAAGACAATTTTTTGTTTGGTAGCAAGGGAGGGGAAAAAAAAAATTCTCTAAACCATTTAAGAGCTTACACATTCAAGAAAAATTCTATTTCCCAAAATATTTTTAACCAAATGTAAGAGTAATAGAGCATTTTGTAAAATCAAGTATTGCCACTAATATAATGACAGGATAAAGCACAAGATCTTCTTTCATATGAAAGCTGTCACCATGGAGAAGGATGGGCAATATGAATTTGTGACAATATTTTGGAGAGGCAGAGTTCTTAGAAATTATTTTTTAAGATCTTATGTATTGATTTTAGAGGGAGAAAGAGAGCATGTGCCCATGCGGGGGGGGGGGGGGGCGCAAGCAGACCTCAAGCTGGGTGCTGAGCCCCACGTGGGGAGGGATCCTTCAACCCTGAGATCATGGCCTGAGCAGAAACTAAGAGTCAGATATTCAACCAACTGAGCCACCCAGGTGCCCCAAGCACGGTGCTTAAAAATTCTGAAGATTGAAAAAAATGTGAGTAACCGGTTAATAATCAAGTAAACTGGTTAAAGCAGAAAAGTGCAGCTACAGGCCAAGGAGATTCTTTTCTGTTATATCTAGTTTGTATTTTATAAGGAGGACTCACCATCTCAATTGCAAACCAGCATACCTTGCTTAAACAACAAAGCAACAATAGGGATAATCCTGATTGATCAACAGATTTGTAAACAATTAAATGAAGGGCTTCATCTTCACAATACAGAGATTTGCCACTTTCCATAATGGGCTGCTTTCTATAATGTGTCCTCCTAGGTCATAATAGTGTTTTCTAGATCACTAATTACTTCAAAGATAAGTTTTGTTTTGAGATGAATGTTGACAAGATAGATACTGAAATACTGACTTTTGGAAGTTGCAACCAATCATAAGAAAGGCCACAAGTAAACCTTTCTGGAATTTAATAAAATTTTTGGTGAAAACAGGTTTCAAACAGCACACAAGGAGAAGGTCTCCTGTGCAATGTTCAGTACCACCAAAAACTTAAAGGAGTATTTAATTCAGATATTTTGAAAGAAAAGGGGGGGGGGGGCGCAGGCTTCCAGTACAAGAGAGCTGACGGATCATAAGCTTTCACCTCTCTTTGAAATCAGTATCCCACTGATGTAACTGAAATAAAACACAACAGAGGCTAAATTAAAGCCAAATTAGAGAGGGCTTTACCAGCAAACCTAAACAAAGATTTCTCAGAGATTTCTCAACTGATGGAATCAAACTGATGACAAAGGCCCACAAAGAGAACCTAAAACACAGGATAAGATTGGACTAAGACAAAGGACATTTCCACAGAGAACCTGAGAGTAACTCCTATGGTCAAGGCTGACAGACAGAAGACTCTGGAATCAGAATGCCTGAATCCACATCCAGGCTCCAACACCTGCTGCCTGCCTCAGTGTTCCCAAATGAAGAACACAAATGAGAATAGTATCTACCTCATGAGCTCGTGTGCAAGTTACACGGGATAATGGAGATGAAGTGTTTCACAGACTGTCTGGCTTACAGGAAGTACTCAAGGATAAAGGACTTAACAAAAATGAGAATATGCAATATCAAAACCTAAGGGAGGCAGTTAAAAATAAACATCTCATTGTGTTTTTTTAATAATGTATTTTATTTATCTCAGTGGTTCTTAGCCAGGGAGAGTTTTAAATGCCTTTATTATTCAAGAAGAAGGACTGAAATGCATAAACTAATTGCAGCAGATACTGTGGGTTCTCTGCCCAGATCCTTAGGGATCCTTTATCAGCCATGAAGTGTGCTCTTCCTAATGACCTACACCTGTACACGTCTGCAGTGGGGTGCCCTTGGATGACTGCCTCCCCAGAGGTGCCTGGGACATAAGTCCCAGTTCCCACTGGCTTCACTGGAGCCAAAGACTGACAATAGTAGTCCCCTCTCTTATTTGCAGGAAGTATGTTCCAGGATACCCAGCGGATGCCTAAACAGTGGATAGTACTGAACCCTACACATACCATGTTTTTCCTACATGTACATACCTATGATAAAGTTTAATTTCTAAATTAGGCACAGTAAGAGAGTAACAGTAACTAATATAATAAGAGAATAATTATAATAATAATTTACTATAATAAAAAATACATGAATATGGTGGTCTCTCTTTCTCTCAAAATATCTCACTATGATGTACTCACTCTTCTTCCTGGGATGACGTATGACAAAATGCCTACCTGGTGAGATGAAGTGAGGTGAATGATGTAGGCACTGTGACATAGCATTAGGCTGCTACTGACCTTCTGATGATTTGTCAGAGGAGGATCATTGCCTCTGCACCAAGACTGACCACAGGTGACTGAACCGTGGAAAGCAAAACCATGGATAAGGAGGGACCACATGTAATACTGGAACACAAAGGTCCTGTATCTTTGCCCCAAGTTAGGACAGGCTAATTCATGCTTCATTTATGCTGCAGAGCTCCCCCGCCCCCCAGAATCAAGCTGAGTGGGATCAGACTTCAGTCTCTCCCTGCGACCCCACTCCCTCCAGGTTCTTGTGGGCACTTCTGTAACAAACGAACTTGACAGGAACCCCCATCTCAGGTTTTGCTTCTGGGGACCCAGCCTAAAGTACAAGCCTTCAGCTCAGAACTTAGAACAAGTATCCCACCAAAACTAAACCAACATACAAATACAAGCCAATAATAAAATGAGAGTAGAAATTGTTTAAAAGAAGGGAAAATGTGAGCTCAAAAAATTGAACCAAGAATTTGAACTTTTGAGTATTTCTCAAATGGACCTCTCTCTCCATTAGTCTTACAAATCACAGTGCTTTCAGTAAAAAAAAAAAAAAAAAAAAAAAAAAAAAAAAAAAGTTAATTTGGAACTCCAAATGGTTGATGTATTCTCATAAAAAGTCTTTATCCCTACAACAAAAGTTTTAAATGTATTCTTATGTGTATATTGTTAGAATAAAATGGGTCCAAATATTGTATCTGTTGTTTGTGAACATTATTTCTTTTTTCAGTTAATCACACTGAATTAGTGTGCTTCTATTCTACTCAAAAAAGACTTAAAAAAACATAAGAAAGGAAAATAACAAAGTATACACATACCTGCTTATTTGTGAAAGAATAAACCAGCAACCAATGTGACTGGTGTGACTGAGTGAAAACAGGGTGGAAAAAAATGGGAGAATGGAGGTGGGACAAAATTCAAAGTGGGTAAAATTGTAAAGTGGGGTAACATCCTCTTGAGCATTCTGTTTTGCATGACTCTAACTTTTAAAACGATTTTCATGTTTCACAAGGTCAAAGATAAATTATTAAAATTGAGCAGAAAGTGTGTGTGGGGGTTGGGGTGGGAGGTGTGTTGGTACAGAGTGCAGGCAACTGGGCTTTGTCCTATAGGGTCCACCATGCCCGTGGGAAGGGGGAAGAACACAGTTCTGCTCCTAAAGTAGGCTGGGAAGAGCCCACAGGGCTCTGTCCTATAGGATCCAAAGCTGAAACTTTGGATGCGGGGACAAGGCATCACGTCTTTGCTGCTCTTCACCTCAAATAGGGCAAGTAAAGTAAAAAAATGTCCTGTTCTGGGGGGGGCACCTGGGTGGCTCAGTGGGTTAAGCCTCTGCCTTTGGCTCAGGTGATCCCAGAGCCCTGGGATGGGGCCCCATGTCGGGCGCACTGTTCAGCTGGGAGCCTGCTTCCCCCCCTCCCCTGCCTGCCTCTCTGCCTACTTGTGATCTCTGTTAAAAAAAAAAAAAAAAAAAAAAGTCCTGTTCCAAAGGAATTTCTCTTCTTGGTCATCTGGCTATAAGGAATGGGCTCTTTCTGGGGCTTTTAATGTCATCTCCCATTGGCAATTCTGGCTTTCAGGTGTTTCTAGCACCCAGGCAGAGTTAAATAGGAGGCAAAAGAAAATTCAAAGAACTCACTGTCAGATCATTCTCGGGTCTAGAGATTCTCCCCCAATGTTCCTACATTTTTCTACCCTCTAGAGCCTTCTGATAGTTGTTTTGTTCATTTTAATCCAGGATTATTCATTGTTGCTAACAAGAAACAGGCTATAGGGTATACTTATCTTATATTACCTGGACCCAGAAGTCCAAAACTCCTGATATTTTTTTTCCCTTCAAAGTATCGTATTTCTGTTCTCTCTTATCTGGTTCTTTCTGGCCATGCTGTGGCCTCTAAATTAACTTTCCTGCTTCTTTTTTTTCTTAATAGATCTTCCAAAGAATGATACTTAAACTCTATTATTCCCATGTCACACGCTGAATGAAATTCTTCTCAAAACAAAACAGAAAAACAAACCTTTCTTTTATCAACTATTTGGATCCCCTAAAATACAGGATTTTAGGAAAAGTTAATGAATGCTTGATTTATTCCTTTATTTACCAGCTTTCAGAATAATGAGTTGTTCCCTAACATGCCTTAACAACCTCCAATGATGATCAATGAGGCTTTTTTTTAGGAGGGGGGGCCAGAGAGCAATATGATGCCCGAGATTTTTAACCTATTTGAATTCATTGTATTTCAATCCATTGAATTGAATCTTACTTCCAGCCTTTGTCATAATTATTCTTTTTTAAGATTTTATTTATTTATTTGACAAAGACAGACACAGTGAGAAAGCGAACAGAAGCAGGCGGAGTGGGAAGGGGAGACGCAGGCTTCCCACTGAGCAGGGAGCCCGACGGGGGATTCAATCCCAGGATCCCAGGATCATGACCTGAGCCAAAAGCAGGCACTTAAGGACTGAGCCACCCAGACACCCCATCCTTATTCTTTTTGATATACACATTGCCTTATTTTTGACTAGCAGGCATCCTTTCAAGATGGCTTTATCCTGTGACACAAACCCCAGCAGCCCTCGGTATCTTCCTTACTTTTCAATCTAATAAGAGGTTCTGGGCATATCTTGTACATTTTCTGGCCCCAAACCATCAATTATACATTTTCCCCCCAAGTTGTTCTAGTTAGCTTCAGTATGATGCAGTATTTCTAAAATGGAGTCTAAGTGCTAGGAATGCTCATTGTTACTGAGTTGTTTGCAACTTCTATTTCTCTTCTCTGGAAACATACACATTGACAAAGAAAAATCATGAGTTAAGAGTGATATTTTTCATTTTATGATTGTATATTTTTCTGATGACAAAATTATTAGATGCTAATGGCATTAATATAGTTATATTTTTGCTTTATCACTGTATATATTTGTTTCAAAAAACAAAACTACTTTCCTTCTTCCTATCTTCCTTTCCTCCTCTACTTAAGGATGGCCTTTCGGATTTTTAAATAATTTTTATTTGTAATTATGTAAAACATTTCCATGCTCCCAAAGTCAAAACTATTTTAAAAATAAAAAGATACATTCAGAGAAGTCTAGTTTCTTTCCACTGTCCTCTTTATTCTCTTTTCCTGTCTTAGTCTGCTCAGACTGCTATAACAAAACACCATAAACTGGATGGTTTAAAGAACAACCATTTATTTCTCACAGCCTCAGACGAGGCTGGAAGTCCAAGATCAAGGTGCCTTCTGCACTGGTGTCTGTGAGAGCTCTTCTACCGGGTTCATAGGTAGCTTTCTTCTAACTGTGTCCCCACATGGCTGGAGGGATAAGTGAATGCTCTGGGGTCTCTTTTTATAAGGGCACTAATCCCATTTATGAAGGTTCTACCTTTATACCTAAGTAAGCACTTCCTAAAGGTCCACTTTCTAATAGCATCACATTAAGTGTTAGGATTTCAATATATGAATTTCGGAAGAAAAAAATATTCAGTCCATAACAATCCCTCTCCTCAAATAGGTAACTGCCACTGGTGTGGGTTTTGGCATGTTTCTCTCTCTCTCTCTCTCTCCCTCTCCATATATATGTAGATGTTTCTCCCCCCACTTTCCTGAAATTAAAAGCAATATACTCTAGGGGCACCTGGCTGTCTCAGTCAGTAGAGCATGTGACTCTTGATCTTGGGGTCATGACTTTAGGCCCCATGCTGGGCACAGAGATTACTAAAAAAAAGCAATATACTCTATATACATAGTTTTTCTATACCCATAATTTTTTTTCTACAGACCTATATATCCTGTAGACCATATATACCACGATGAGAAGATATTACTCATTCCTTTTACAGCTGCATTGTGTGCTTATTCAACTAGTCCTTTGTTAATAGAAATATGTGCTACTTTCAGGTGCAGCTGGGTGGCTCAGTGGGCTAAGCCTCTGCCTTTGGCTAGGTCATGATCTCAAGGTCCTGGGATTAAGCCCCGCATCAGGCTCTCTGCTCAGCAGGGAGCGTGCTTCACCCTCTCTCTGCCTGCCTCTCTGCCTACTTGTGATGCTCTCTCTTGTCAAATAAGTAAATAAAATATTAAAAAAGAAATATGTGTTATTTTCAGTCTTTCACTCATGAATACTGCTGCAATAAATACTTTTCTCAGAGGTAAATTTGTGGTTTTTTCCAGTGATCTTCTGAGACACTGAATTCCATAGATATGAAATTGCTGGGTCAAAGGGTAAAGCCATATGTACTTTTACTAGATATTGCCAAATTGCTCTCCATAAGATTGTCTATTGTTTCATTTCTACCAGCAATGTGTAAACATGCCTGTTTTTCATTTGCCTGCCAATGGAAGATTTGTCAAATTTGTAGAATTTGGTCAATCAATCTGATAAGTGAGAAATGGTATCACAGTATTAATTTATATTTTTATCCACCTTAAAATGAAATAAATTGAGCTTATTTTCATATTTAATGGCAATTTGCACTTCTTTTTCTATGGAACTTTGGTTCATATTTCTCGCTTATTTTTCGAAAATGGTGGTAGAGCATTTTCCTCTCAAGTTTTAGAAAAGCAGTATATATATTAGGGATATCAGCACATTTTCTGTGACTATAATATTTTTCCCAGTTTGTCACTTGTCCAAGATGTTCTTGAATGGAAAAAAAAGCAAATGGTACAAAAGTGTGTAAAATATACTTCATTCAAAATAACTTGTGTGGGGGCCCCGGGGTGGCTCAGTCAGTTAAGTAGCTGCCCTCAGCTCCGGTCATGATCTCGGGGTCCTAGATTCAAGCCCCACATGGGGCTCCCTGCTGAGCAGGGAGTCTGCTTTTCCCTCTCCTCCCTTCTTATGTTCTCTCTTGCTATCTGCTATCTCTCTCCCTCTCAAATAAATAAATAAAATCTAAAACAAACCAAAAAAAGCCCTCATGTACAGTTATTCTACAGTTATTCTATTCATGTATAGTTATTCTATTCATGTATCTATCATATATTCTATTCACATATTCTATTCATATATAATATATACTATACATTATTGTTATATAACCCCTAACAGTTGGTTTCTCTTTTTTGTAATGCAAGTGCCTGACTTAAGTTTTGATAGTCAAGGCATCTATTTCAAAGAGGCATCCATTTCAAAAACAGCTAGTTGGAAAAAGCACAGTGCCAGCCACAGGACTAAATCAAGAGCCACACCTCCTCCCCACCTGCTCAGCAACTTTCTTTTAGAGATCTTAGTTGGTTTCCATAACTGGTCATTTGGACTACTTATTTTTTCCTCTTCTCACACTTGGAAATTCCTGCTCCTCCATTTTAAATTCACCAATAAAGAGTAAACCCTTGAAACTCTAAACCCCCACCCTCAACCCCAATAAAAGCAGCTGCATGAGTTCCCAGTCCCATAAGTTCTCTCCATGACCTTGTTTTGTGGCCCCTAGGTATGCCATGTAGTTTCAAAGACTTTTGAGTAATAAAGCTCTTTCTCCCCAATGTCTCCTGATGGTTATTGCTGAGGGTGTCTTGCAATCGTAAGAACCACAAGGGCCAGTCCAGTCACAAGTTGTTATCCATAGGCTGAGACCAGCATAAAATAATTATATATTATAGTACATAGTGTATCACATACACCATATACAATGTATACCATGATATAGAGTACATTGTACATCCTATATTTAGAAGGATATACACTGACCTGATACTAGTGATTATCCTGATGAATGGCAAAGGTAGTCAGAGAACAGAGGGAGAACCTCGATTTTCTACCATATTAGCGCGGTTTTGCTTGAATTTTTTCAATAAGCAAACATACATGTCTTTTATAGATTTTCAACCAAAAAGAGAGGAGAAAAAAATTCTTCATTTCTAAGTTTTCTGGCAATACTTTGCCAATATCTAGTCTATTAATGTTGTTTGAGGAGAAAATTGTGCAAGTGAATTGCTTAGCATCCAAAGTCCGAAATAAAGAAATGATGTAAGAATTTAAAAAAAAACAGAGGTCTCTTCTTGATCTTTATTCAACTGCTTAAAGAAAAGAAAATTATATTAATTGCTTTCCTGATACATTTGCCTTGATCCCATCTTTGCAGAACACTGGAAACACCACTTCCTCGGTGTGTCTCGGTGTGTATTGTCTCTAATAGTTGCCTTCAGCAGTGACTTTGAAATAGATTTTAATACAAAAGACCCAGTTCCTCTCTCCTAATTTGGTTTCATAAGACACAGAGGAGACAAGTAATTGTTCTAGTGATTTTATGAAGCTATGATATATTTTCTCAAATATGTAATTAAAATGTTTCCCTTTTATCTTGGTAAATAAGCCAGTCAACCAGCTCAATACAAATGATGAGAAATCCTAGTCTGTGATTTGGGTAAAAGCACATTAGTATTTCAAGACTTTATTTAATATCTGTCCATGGATACAAAATAACTAGGAATTACATAATACAATGTAATCTGTTGAGAATTTTGAAAAGAACTCGTAAATGTTCTAAAAATATAAGAGAAGTATAGATATGAAGCTTGAGGCATCATATCTACACAATGAGTTGTCAATTCCTACAGCATTTCCTTCAGAGGTTATCAACATTCTCTGTTGTATTTTCTGAGCTACTTTGCAAAGTTGGAATTGTTTTACAACAACAGCAACAAAATGAACAGGCTTCATCATGTATCAACTTGCATCACATTGATGCTTGTGAGCTTAACAAAAACTCAGTGAAAGACCTCATTAAGTTCTGCTACCTCCCTAGTGTTTGCTCCAATGAGGGGGGTTTAAAATCACATCTGCACTTCCAGCATGGAAGGAACTGCATGAATCTGGCAGCCAGCTCTACTAAAGGGTCACAGAGACCAGCTTCAGGGAACCCACACTTGGTGTAACGCAGCATGTCAGTAATGGATTTGTGCTTACTGGAGGGCTGGAGGAGCAGCTCTGTCAAGACACATACAAACCACAGATCAAACCACGCTGCCCTAATGTTTACCAGGAAATACTTGCCGTTGACAGAGCCACCAGACTTGCAGCTGGGACCCCAATTCTGTTATGTGAACATGACAAAAAAGAAGATACCAGAACAGTCTCAACCACTCCCTAAAAGCATTCTTCACACCAGTCATGTGCACTGCCTATGGTCTTTCCTCTAATCTAGGACACAATACAAACACTCCTAGGAGAGAAGAGGTGGTGGGCATTCATCATCTCCTGGAGGTCAGTATGAATCCTTGGCCTAAAAGCAGAGAATGTGAGTAGTCGATACAGTTGATGTTCCACCCAGACCCCTATCAGGCGGAAGATGGTGAATCCATCTTCCAGATGCTCTGAGTGTTGCCTGCTAATGGCTCACAGCTGCCCCTCCTGTAGACAGTCCTCCGTCTAATGGCAGCGGCCTTGCCGGAAAGGTTAGGCAGCCCTCACACCAGCTTGGGGAGCCCAGAGAGAATCACTAACTATACATGGTACAAGTGGCTGGCTCCCATACCTCAAGATGAAGTGAGCCTATGATGCAGGTCATGCTCCAGAGCCTCCAGGCCAACACCACATCCAACAGCATTTTCCCACACCTGGTCCTGCTTCCTCACTCTCCTTTTCCTGAGAGCTCAGTACATGACATTAGCCGTCGGTACAGGGCATGCATCTGAGTCCCTGGCTCTGCTTCTAGAAGCCCTGACTCAAGACACAGGGTAAGTCTTGCTGGAAGGAGAATGGAGAGGATGTCCATGGCAAGACGGGACATGACCAGTTAAGGAGCTATCAAGAGGCTTTTACCGTGAGGCCTGTAGAAAGGTGCTGAGGGATGGACCTGTAAGATGACAGAGAAGGGAGCCGGAGCAGAGGGAAAATTCGGCCGCCTCCTTCTCCTCGGGGCAGCAGCCTTAGTGATCCCAGAGGAGAGCCATGTCATACAAAATGGTTTCAAGGACCAGAGAAGGTGCAGAGCCACAGAGAGTGGCAGGATTTGCAAAGACTGCGAGGCGCTGCAGGCAGTGTGCACAGTCCACAAGAGTGCAGGGGCCGCCATTTGCGTTCCAAGTCCAGTACATTTTGCTTCCACTGCAAAGCTTTCTCCCCTGACTCATACTCCATCTTCCAGGGAAATTGCCTAGTGGCCTTCACCTTCCTAACAAACACTTTTTCCATGGATTGGACCCTCTGGGATTGTGGTTACCATACAGAGAGTAAATCTGTTTCGCTTGCCATTCAAATCTGTACTTTGTATAAACCTGAATCTCTTTCACACTCTCCTGCCCTCACTTCATCTCCCAGGAGAAACATGCCGGAGGGCATGGCCATGGTGCAGGTGGATAATAACATACCTGGTGGCTCTCGACTTCCCTGTCTCTTGTCTTTGCCTTATCAGGAGTCTCCCAGAAAGGCGAAGAAACAAGGGAAATGGGAAACTTGAGTAAAACCTGAGTAAATTGCAATACATAAGTAGAAGAACTGGTCCAAGTTAGGCAATTTCCCTGGAGAGTTTGAGCAGGGGAACTGCTTAATGGGGAAAGCAATCAATGATTACCCCGAAGGTTAAAGTAAAATAATTGCAGCATAACAGAAATAAATGTAGTCATCCCAAAGAACCCTTCCTAGATTCTTCCCTCAGGGTTCCTTCTAAAATCCTTGCTTATAGTTTATTAGCCTAGATGTACCTGACTTTACGAAAGAGAGAGAGAAAGACAAACAGATTTTTAAAATGTGAGTGAAGTGATCAAATTCTCTTCCAGGTACTGAAAAGTCATTCTTGAATTAAATCAAGAGATTGATAGCTTTGAAATGCAAATGATCACTCAATTTTAATTTATAGAGGTTCATTTTTCATCATTGGTTTGTGTGTTTCTATTTTCAGATGATGAACGTTTGTACAAATGCTGACTCCATGAGCCAGCTGGAGCTCAACATTCCACCAGGGTTGTCCTTGCGGCTTTCTGTTCTCACGCCACGGCCACAGTATCTTTCTGCATCACAAAGACCATCATGTGTCTCAGGTACCTGAAAACCTTTCAGGGGCTTCCCACTTCTCACAGCACCAGATGGGTACCAGATACCTCCATAATCTTGCTTCAGCTCTTAATTTCTGCTTCTCCAACCCCTCCACTTCCCCCCATATCATTCCCCAGATACCTGAAAAACACCAAGACCCCATGAAGCCTCACAGCTCCCTTCCATGCCTTTACTAACCACTCTGTTGTTTACACTCAGCGATCCCGCTACTCCAACTAACAGGGCTGCAAGGACCTGTTCATATATTCTAGCCCCTTCTAGATGGTGTATTCCTTAAAGGAGGAATTAGGTTTTGCAGTGGACTTTGTAGCATCCGCCACAGAGTGTGGCAATAGCTAGGTGTACAATAAACATCTGTTGAGTTAATTAATGCATTTCATATTAAATTGTAAAATATCTCCTTGTTTCAGGGCATCAACAGCAATACAGGATTAAATTCTACTTAACTTAATTAAGAGCAAAATTCAGGAAGGCCAACTTTCTGCCACATAGCCTTTCCATGCTAGAGCCTAAAGACTCAAATTTCCACTGAAAAAGTAAAAAGTGGAAACTTGACATTCTGAAATGATACATTGTTTGATGTTCAAAATCTTGCTGGAAAAAAAAAAATCAAAGCTGTAACATCAAAGCTTTAGCTCCTTAATTTCTAACAAATCACTGTGTTTTCAGTACTTCATCTTCATGGCAGAGTTGATTTAACATATACTATAGTTCTCAAGGTCAATCCTCAAGTATTTAAACCTGAAAGGAAATTTAGGGGGTGTTCATTTTTAAAATGAAGAAATGGCGACAATTGATTTTATGTGTCTCTATTCTATTTTAGGTTCTGTCTTTCTTTGTTGCAGGAATGTGAGGCAGCTTTGCCTTGTGGCTTTGGATTCAATAAATAATTGTTTTTGAAAGAATCTCACTGTCTGCTTGTGTAATTGCCCAACACAGAATTTTCTGACAAAAATGGTGCCCAATAAAAAGACAGCTGGACAACACGTTAAATCTATTCTCAAGTGCTACAATTTACTTCGATATGCATGATGAAATTCTAGCGAATTCAGAGTTCTAAGCACTGCTCTTGAAGACACTAATGAGTCACATGTCAGTATGCCTGCTTCAGAAAATTCATGATGCTTAGTATCTCATGCTAGCTTAGAGAACTTAAGTAGAGACCTTAAATAGAAACTGTGATTATGTTCCTCAATGTCTGTGGAACCATCACATGAATCCCTCACCACCTGTGATTAGCCTCGTAGTAGGGCTGTGATGAACATGTAGAAATATAAAATTAGACTTTGCACCAATACCACCAGTTACTATGACTTTGCAGAGACAAGTTCTCTAAGAATAACATCAGAATAATAGTAGCTAAGATTTAATCACCACTCTTCCTACATACCAGCCACTGTACTGAAAGCTTTCATACTTTATCCCATTTAATCTCCTCAAAAATCCCATAGAGTAGATACTTTTAAATCCATACTTCCCCACGGAGGAAACCATGGCTTAGAGAGGCTGTATAGTTTACCTAAGACTGGTTTTTTTGGAATTTAGTTGAACAAATATGATGAGACAATAGAGGAACTCACAAAAATATAAAGGAGAAAATCTTACATTTTGAAAGTTAGGAGGAAAAAAAAATAAAGAGGAAAAGAGGGAGAAGAAATGCAGAACTGGTATTCCCAGTATCGCTTCTGACAAATCCCATGAAAGCTGCCAGGCTTACCCCACTCAACCCAGGATGTAGGCAACCTACCATACACACTAGTTAAAGAGGCTTCTAGGTTCTGGGAGAGGCTCAGTGTTGCCTGCACAAAATGCCTAACAGCAATCATGTACTTGTGTGCTGAGAGTGTCGATGAGCAATGCAGCCTTCCTAAAAACCAGGAGTACGTTAGGAAACAAGCCGAGCAAAGTCCCTATTCCAAGTAACCTCCTTTCTGGAAGGGTTAGGCCAGTGCTTGGCCCAGAATGTGTAGGCCTCTAGCTTATCCAATTTAGGGGGATCCTTTTAAAATAAGAGTACCAAAAGCTATTAATATAAAATTAGGAACAAATGTGAATATTAATTTAGAATGAAATAAATCTGCAACATTTAAAACCTAGCAAATACCATAAATCTTGAAAAATACATAACATTTTTTGAAAAACAGTATAACATTTTAATTAATTACCTACTTAATGCATAGCAGAGTATTTTTCCCTTACATTTTGACTGCATAATCTTTACTTCTCATATGACTTTTAAATATCTTTTCCTGTAAATAGAATAGGAAGATAACCTAGTCTTTCCTCTAGTGTGGTTGAAAATATTTGTGTTTGTATTTGATAGTTCAGCCAAAGTTTATTTCAGCTTCACAACTTAATATTGGGAATGACATTTTGAGCATTCTTTTCAATTTGGAGAAAACCTTTATCAAGCTTCTTTCACATATGAGCTGTTAGAGATAATTCTGCTACAGATGTTGTATGCTACGAACAGAAGGAATTCTGAAAATTTCCATATTGTGAGAGTACCATCAAAAAGAAGATACTATATGGTTTATCACTGGCCATAGTCCTGACAGGGGAGAATACTCATTTTAAAAGTTGATGAGAAGGAAATCTTCCTTTTAGAATTTTTCATGTTTGACAACTGGCATAACTTTCTACAAATTAGCCTCTTTCCTCTTTCTTCACACATTTCAAATCTTCGTACTGAGTGCCACAGGACGTGTTTCTCTCAGGGTATGATATCTGGCCCTGAACCTCTGTGTGCCTATACCAGGTAAGTCAGCACAAGGGGCTGTGGAAGTACTCGTGGAAGGCTCTCCTACACCAAGACACTAGAAATAACTTCATCCTCAGGGAATTTACCACATTCACACATCCCTTTAAACTCAACTAAACCAATCTAGCTCAATCTCCGACATGCATACGGACTCTCCAACACAAGGTATCATGTGAGAAAATGGAGGAAAATGTAGGGTGGGAAGAGACTCTATCCTTACTGATGATGGTTAAAGTATCTTATTTTGAACAACTTTACACATACTCCCCATATGAACACACTGTGGGACCCCTCCCAGGGCCTTGGTAAAAAGCAGCTTGACTGGAAATTTAGTTAGCCCATGGGTTTGACAAGAGGTTCTCAATAGGAGAGGAGGGTGGAATTCTCTCCTGGGGGCATTTGACAGGGACCTGAGACGTTCACTTTTGCTGGTCATAATGGAGAGGGGATAGGGGGGTGCTAAAGGTAGCTAGCGGGCTGGGGCCAGGGATGCTGCTAAACATCTTTCAGTGCACAGGAGAAACCCTCCAACCAAGAATCATCTATCCCTCGATGTAAACAGTACTGAGGTTGAAAAGCCCTAAGTTAGATTAATCAAACACAAGAAAAGAAATCAATGAACAAGATAATTCAAATAGAGATAAATACTGTAGAGGCATTAGGTTACACAGAATGTGGTGAGAAAGGTATCCCCAAAGAGGGAGAGGTGGCTTTTAAGCTGAAACTGAACAACACAGAGGACCCAGGGTGAAAAGCCACAGAGAGAAAGCAGTATAGGCAGAGTGAAGGATTAGTGCAAAAGCCCAAAGTGGTAATGAGCTTGGTGTGTCGTGAAACAGAGCAGACCAGTATAACTGGGTCCTAGCAGGCAAATGATGCCATCCAAAAGTGCAGGGCCTTGGAGACCATGGTAAAAAATGCAAAAGGAAAGTAATCGAAGTGATCTGACTTAAGTTGTAAAAGGCTATGCTGATGCTGTGTGGAAAATGGAGGACAGAAGGGCAACAAACTTTTCAGGGAGACAGATTAGCACTTTACTGCAGTGGTCTAGGCAAGTGAGGATGGCGGCCTGGACCACATGATACTAATGGAGAAGAAAGTGGTGGAGAGAAGAGGGGTTTATTTTGGAAGTTGAGTTTAAAGTTCTTGCTGAGGGATTAAAAGTAAAGATGAAAAAGGACGCCCTAAAGAATGACCTAACGGTGCTGTGGCTGAGCACCTGGATAGATGTTCTTGAGATTTTCTGAGATGGGGAAACAGAAATTTTGGAGGGTGGCAGAATCTAAAATTTCTATTTGGCCATTACACATTTGAAATGCCATTAGACATTCAAATGGGGATGCTAAGGAGGCAGACAACTGGATGGTATTTAGAGCAATGAAAATTCCATCAGATATACGGCTTAAAACTTACATTACAAAGAAACAAAAACAAAATTTACATTGCAACAAGCATTAACTATTATTTATTATATCTGACAAGTTTTCACCTGAAAGAATTTGAGCTGTGCTTAGCCAAAAACTGTCAAATGACTCTGAAATTCCAAGGACTATATTCAGAGACAAAATATCTACCAAATGAAATGATAAGCACATTGCCAAAGACTTCATTCCCCTCTCAGGAATCAAGAAGCTAAAAATCCTGAAAACCCCCAAATATACACCCCTGGACCATATCCTTGCATTCCAAACCATTAAATCAAAGCAGTGACTCAACAGTATTCAGCATAATTGCCATTTTGAAAGATTTTCCTCATTCTCCAAGCCTGGGTCAATTCCTATGTGTTTCCAAAATTACCAATGGAATTATTTAGAGCAATTTCACCTGCTATCAGGAAAAGAATGTAAATGTAGTGCTTACTACAACAGTAAAGCTGATGCTGGTGACCTGTTAAGCAGAAAATGAGAAGATTCTGATCCATATAGTCCTGTAGGATTCAGACTCAAAGAGACCCCATCATTGTTAATATGTCACTTTCAAAGTTACTTAAACTATGAGGCACACAGGAGATGGAAAGAGAGACCATAGAAAAGACAGGCAGGAGAGAGACTGTGAAGCAACACATATCACATCCAATCACATTCCACAGATGAGAACAAGCCATATGGTCATAACTACATTCAAGGAGACTGGGAAATGTAGTCTCAGGCAATAACCCACCTCCCAGCAGCAACCCTACACTACAGAATATAGATCTCTGGTGTAGACCTGTGCATGTCTTCCACCCATTCACTTGTCTATGCCTACCTCTAAAGTGTAAGCTTCCTGAGTGAATGTCTTCCACCCATTCACTGGTCTGTTCCTACCTCCAGAGTGGAAGCTTCCTGAACATAAGACTATGCCTTGTTCAGCATTATGTGCCCAGAAGTCAGCCTAATCCCAAAGGAGGCATTGGTATATAGGTCCAAAGTATGGAGCCCAGTGATTACCTGAGCCCTAAATTACTATCCTATAGGCTCAGATTGCAGTATCTTTCAAAGATCTGTGGTTATAATTAAGACAAGGAAAAAATTACTGTCTATACCCTGAAATATCTAAAATGGCTGATCTCGGACTCATCCACCAGGAGCACTGACTCCAGCAGAAAACTTAAGGCTAATTAATGGCATTATTATTCATATTAAACTAAGAGTAAAGGGGTGACCAATGAAGAACCCAAGAAAGTGGAGTGGTTCCCAAACTATAAACACTAGTGCTCTTCTATGAATGGTGCCTTTGTGAAGCATGGCATGGCTTTCCCAAAGGGAAACTATCACATGACCTCTGTCATCCTACTCTTCCGTGTAGCTTCTCTGTGCCTAAAAGCCTTTGCTGGAAGAAATGCCTGGTGGTCTGCACTGATTTTGACACTGAACACATTAAAGTTGAGTAACATGAGACTGGATAGGCAGCATATCTCACCAGACACATCTGCTTTTCTATGTTAAGTAGCCAAGCAGTGCTCCCAAGAGTCCACACAGCCTTTGAAGAACCATTTCAGGTAAGAGGATCTTGTACGAAGATACTGCTTAGAACTGAAACCATGTGGTTCCACCCCAAAGCACAACTGCGTCTTAGTGACTGGCTTAATGTGAGTTGTCAGACATAATACAATCAAATAACAGGTTTCATTAAGCTAGGGTACCTGTGGGCAGAAACTTTAAGCAAACAGTGGACAGGAGAAGAAAGCAAATGTAAAGTCTTATTACCCTCAAGCAAAAACGGTGCTGAAAGTTTAGGCAAACATTGAAGAGTGACTTGAAACACATTACTGAGTAAGATAATGTGAAGTAGAAGTAGGCAGGCTTGGGCACAGAGAAGAACTAGAACTGATCCTGATTGAGCCTGCAAAATCAACAAGATAAAGAGCCTGGTCCCAGGACATTAAGTCACAGCCAACATCAGCATGAGTAGGTGGAGACTCAACAGATATGATGTTGCCAACATGATGCCACTGATTAGTATATAAAAATAACACATTATAATGAAAAAGGGCCCATCCATCCATAAGGAATTATGTAACTCCTCTGATCAAAGCCCTCCAATAGCTCACAACTCCACTCACCTAAAAACCAAAGTGTTATCAAAGGATCTAAGGTCCTACAAGTCTGAGCTCATTTCCTTTCACTTGGACCACACCGGCGCCTTTGCTACTCCTTAAACTTGACAATGACACTCCCACCCTGGGCTTTGTTCTTTGCTTTTGTTTTTTTGTTTTTGTTTTTTTTTTTTAAGTAAGCTCTATGCCCTGAGCATGGAACCTGAACTCACAGCCCTGAGATCAAGAGCCACGCGCTTTACTGTCTGAGACATTCAGGTGCCCCTCTCACCCTGGGTTTTATAAGACCTGATCCCTCTGTTTGTAAGGTTCTGCCACCGGAGGCCTGTGTGGGCTGCCTCTTTAATCCAGGTTTCCATTAAAGGTCACATTCCCCATGGGGTTCTCCCTGCCCACTCTACATTAAAACAACAGCTTCCCTCCATACATACTTCAGCACTGACCTTACTCTACTCTACTTGTTAACCACCTGACAGACTGCTAGTTTTCCTACAAATCTGTTTGTCTTCCTCCCTGCCTAGAATGTAGATTCTGGAGGAGAGACTTTGTTTTATTTACCTACAGAGCCCCATTGCAACAACAGTGCCTACATTGGGATAGGAAATGTTTGCCAAATGCACAGGGAGGGACTAGAGCCACTGGGTTTCAACTGGTTGTGAGAGTGACTTGTGAGTAGAAACAGAGTAGAGAACTAGTCAAAATCAAAGTACTTGTTAATTTTCATACTACTGTGGTTAGACATTGTTCCAGATATTATGCTAGGTGGGGCTTCCACAAATTCTTTAAGGTAAGCATTACTGTATCTACATTAAAGATGGGAATATTAAGGTATAGAACAGATAAACAATAAATGACAGAGCAGAACTAAGTCTCACGCCAGAATGACTCCATGGTAAGGAAATCTTTTTTTTTTTTTAAGACTTTATTTATTTATTTGTATTGATTTTGTTTTATTTATTAAAATAAGCGAAGGGAGTGAGAGAGGGAGAAGTAGGCTTCCCCGCCAAGCAGGGAGCCCAGTGCGGGACTCGGTCCCAGCACCCTGGGATCATGCCCTGAGCCAAAGGCAGACGCTTAACGACTGAGCCACCCAGGCAACCCCATGGTAAAGACATCTTAGATAAGAAGGAGGCAAAACTTGGGTGATTAATAATGCTTTTATCATTATTTCTTCCCCAACCCCCTAAAATAATATTGAAAAACTGCCAAAAAAAAGTAATTAAAACCTACATAGATATACAGAAATTAAAATAAAAGGGCAAAGAGAGACACAGGGAGAGATCAACCCATTTTAGAACATGGAATGATATACAGCACCTGGTAGATCTGTAAAAGCTGATTTCCAAGAACCTGCAGAGAGGAGGAAACCAAAGATCAGAACGTCAGTTTGAGCCTGAGAACCCGGAAAGGCTCAAGTATCAGAGCTGTCTGCTATCCAGGGGATGGGGACAGGGCAAGGGGCTCAAAGCAAATGACTCAGTGGAGTGTCTATATAAGGAGGCTCACATACTGCCCTCTCCCAGCACATCCTCCCACCATGACTACCCTCCTCCAGCCTAACAGGAGGGAATAGTTATTCTGTGGCAATACTGAACCAGATGGGGCTTTAGACTGAAAAAACACCAGGAGAGAAGTGCTTTACTGAAAACAAAAGAACAAGGTCAGGGAGTAATACAAAGGGAGATCTCCAGGTGCCTTCTCTCACTTGTCTCCCAGAGATGGCAGCCAGCTGAGGACCGTCTACTGAAAAGTCCAACAAGCATGGATTAATAGCCAGAAAAACCTCCGATCAACATGACTCACTCACATCCACAGAGCTTCAAATGGGATTTTTAGTACCTCAATCTTACTTATAAATAGACAGGTCAGGCCACCAGACAAGTGAGGGACATGACTGAGACCAACACAAATCAACATAAAAACTGAGAAGAAACAGATACAACATAAGATACAGAAGAAATATTCATTAAAGATTTAAAAAGTAAAAATATTCTTAAATATTCATAAAAATCAAGAAAATTCCCAGAAAAATGAGCTAATTCACATGTGAAACTTGAAAAATATCATTTATAAAAGAAACCCAAAACACTCTTGGAAATTAATGATCATACAAATAGAATTACATACTAGAAAAAGTAGAAGGGAAAAGTGCCAAGAAAACATGATCAGATTAAAAAAAAAAAAAAAGTAGGAACAAAATCTGCCCAAGTTATAATATTGAAGAAAACAGAGACTATCAAATACATTTTAAAATATAATTTCCCAATTGAAAGGACATGACAAGTGCCAGCCCAGTGAAAGAGAAGACCCACACCAAGACTTATCACCATGAAGGCCTAGAAAACCAACGACAAAGACTCTCAAAGTTTCTGAGGGTTAGGGAGTTGGGGGAATTATTGCAATCAAAAAATTAGAAATCAGAGGGAAATTGAGTAACAAGCCTACAATTCCAAATCAACATGATTTCCAACCCAAAATTTTAGAACCAGACAGCTCCTAAACTGTGAAATCATTAAAAAAGACATGTTAGTTCTCAGGGAGGAAAAAGGTATCTCTCAAATTTTTTTCTTCTATAACAAGACAAAAGATAATGTCTGAAACTGGTATATATGAGAACAGCAAGCATAAGCATTTTCTTTAGAAACAAAGAAATAAATGCCAGAAGGAATAAAGCACTATTGATTCAGAAATGGTTAACCCTCTGAAGTGGAACTGGGGTTTGGGCAGGGACAGCTGTTTCTCATTAATCTCTTCCAGTACTATTTAACTTAATTAATACTCATATTACAAAAACAAAAAATGTTAATGACAAAATGGGCTTTCAACAGTCAACTCTGCTGGATTTCTGACGAAACTAAGGTTTTAATTTTGGACTAAAACTATCCAGATATGGTTGACACATACAGAACCTGAGCATTTGTGCTACAGAAATTAGTCCCTGCTGAGAATGAAAGCAGGGATTTTTCTTCTTCTCAAAATGAGGCCCCAGGTCTCATCATTCCAGATTCTACATCATCTTTACTTTGACCCATGGTGAGAGGGCTCTGCCCAGCATAGTGTGACAACAGCAGAAATACCAGCTATATTCGTTAAATCCTCTTGTGCTGACTTTTCATTCGTAACCACTGAGGAGTCACAGAGGTTTCCTTTACCCAGTGAAATGAACAATAATTCTATAGCTCCTGGAAATTCTGATATGGAGACTACTCATACATCTGCACCCAACACAGCTGCAAACTCAAAAGAGAACTATATGCTCCTCCTCATAGTTAACAAACGATAAGAAATCTACAGGAATTATTCTTCAATATGAATGGTTGTACTGTATTTGACTTGCAATGGTTCTGCACCATGTGAGGAGATGGAGAGGGGTGGGGACACTTGAGTCTCTTTGGTATCTAACTGTAGCCATTGTTGAAAGTCTGCTTTCGCGGTCACCTGTTTGTTTACTGTCACCTTGAGAGCCAGCAGAGGAGGAGGTGACAGTTTCTAAGACCCTGCTACATCACCATTTCTCTTTCCCTTGCTCTTAAGAATCCTGAGAAAACTTACACCTTCTATAGATATTAAAAACAGACATCTTTTCTGTCAGCTGTTCTCATAGGAAATGAGCTGGTTCCATGATCCCATCTCTTTGGAGAAAGAGAGATGGAAATCCTTTGGCTCCCCTTGGGCTGTCAGAACAAAAGGGGAAATGTGGCATACTACTGGCCTGCCATTGTTGAAGACTGAAAAGCACTGTGAATACAGGTGAAGAAAGCCTTTCATCAGAATGAAATTGAGGCATTTCAATACGCTTTTTACCCTAAATTTCTTCCTCTTCCTAGAAGGTTGTAATCAAAACTATTATTTTATGAAAGAATTTAGAATCAAGTAAAAAGGTGTGAAAGAAGATAGCATTGATCAAACTCCTACCAAGATTAAAACACTTTACCCTCATTATCGCTCTTATCCTTAACAAAGACAGTACTATTATCACTAATTTAGAGAAAAGGAAACAGATTACCAGGTCAACTAAATCACCCTAGATGGCACCATCTAAGGGTAAATGGGGGACAGAACAAGCTCACCTTTGAGATATAAAAAATGCAACTTTACCCTGCCCTTTTAAAATTTCCCTTTAAAATGGATAAAAAGTCAGGCAGACTCCCAAGACTTTGTTGGTCACTCTAAGGAAATTAAAGTCTTATAGCCAGTTGAAAGTCACAATTCGGTAATCATATCTGATTGCTTTCCTAAGCAAGAAGCACAGAAGAAAAACCTTGACCTTCTCCTTTCCTGGCTGCTCTTTCCCCTTCTTCCTATCTACCAAGTGACCTACTATCTACACCATGCTACCTCTAGACTTCCTCTTGACCAGGAATAAGAAAGGAGGAGGGAACTTCCTACCTGCTGGCCTGTCCTATGCTTTCTACTAAGGACCTGGCCCATGAGAAAGTTGAGTCCATCTCCAGCATGCACCTTCAAAGACTTCCTGATATCTCCCAAAACCTGGGAGATGCATACCTTCCTCTTGGTGTTTCTTGGCCCTCCACCCTGGATTCTGCTGGTTCAGCCTATAGTAATACTCTGTCCACTCTAGTCTCATTATTCTTCAAAGAGGTCCTCTCAGAAAAAGTGAAGTGATTCACACTGGGACCACAGGGAAGACCCAAGATAGCCCCTCTTCCATCAGTGTAGCTCTCAGAACACTTTGCCAGCCACTCTCTCTGGGACAAGAGATCTTTTAAGCAAGAGACAATCCAAAGCCACTGAGCCCAACTTCAGAAGAACTTCATGCCATTCAAGTGGTCATATTAAAGCCCTAAATAATCTTATTAATAGCTTATAGAATGAGAGTTGAGACTCACAGAACTCTAAGAACTTTCTTGAAAGGCATCCATCTTTCAACTGTTCTCTTCTCCTTTTTCTTTTTTTAAAATCTTTTCGTACCCTTCTTACAGGTGGTGAGTTTTAGGATTTGCAACTCTGGTTTCCATTAGAAATTTTCCTCTCTATATAGAAATTCCCTTTGGAACTTTTTTCCAGTATCTCTTGATGCTTCACTTAATAGGAAAAAAAAAAAAAAAAAACCTTCTATGACATGGGCAAAAGACTGAAACCAGGATTCAACCTAGGCCTGGGAACTCCAAACCTGTTCTCTCTCCTGTAGGACCATAATGATCCTGGGAACTACACTGTCACTGAGGAGACCACAAGGACTCCTTATAACTGGCACGAATTTGCCAGCACAGTCTGTTTATTAACAGACAAATGTTCAAGGTATTTTAGATACAAAGGACAAAACAAGGTTGACATTTTAAGAAATATGAGTTTTTGGTAGGCACAGGAGGTTGATAATCTTTAAGGAAGTGTCAATGACCATAAAACAGTAAGACAACCAATATTCTTCATAGTAAATACACTAAACACAGCCTCATCAAATATAATCATCAATGGGCTCACATACAGGAATTCTGAAATTCTGGTTATGTTATTTCATTAATTATCAGAATTGGAATATCCATTAGAGACCACATGTCAGCACCTTCATCTTATAGTGAGGAAACGAAGGCCCAGGCGAGTGAAAGATGGGTTCAATTAGCATGTGACAGAACCAGAACTAAGATTCAGAACTCAACATACTTATTCAATATCTTCATCTCTTTCACTCCACATTTGGTGTGGAGTGAAACTTAAAAACAAGAACAAAAACCAAGGGATAGTAGATATGTTTTGAGAAGTCACATTTGCAGTAATGAGGCTCAATGAAATTCTAAATTATCATCTATATTTCCATTGAGTTTTGCATTATTAATATAATGCTGCCTTCTTAAGGTCAAGATACAAAAAAAAAAAAAAAAAACAGAGGTAAAGAGGTAATACTTGCTAGATTTTTTTCATATGTCATCTCTCCATTTTTATGCAAAAGCATCCCAAGCTACTGCATTTGTCTATAAAGATAATTTCCCTAGGTGTGCTAAAAAATGAAGCTGAATGATCCAAAGTATCATTTATGCTCAGCATGACACACCAATATTGCACTGTGCTTAGTTAAAAAATAAGCCTTTATTGCAGATTTTGTATTTTGGGCCTCGTTTACATATTTGTCTCCAATCTGTGAAATATTTGTCTAGTTAACATTGACATTTTCTGATGAGGCAATCTATTCTGAAAGCTAGACTAAAACATACAGGTGGGCCAAAATATGTGTTTTCAAAGGATTATTTAGATACAGGTGTCAATTCTATTGTATATGCTAGAATACTTACTATCCTGCTGCCAAACTTACTTGATTTCTCACTTCCTTGATGATTAAAGTGGCCACAGTAAAAAAGGGTCAGGAAATTAACAATTATATGCATACACACACACACACACACACACACACGTACACACATGCACATGTATATAATCAACATCCTTTAAATAAGAATGAGAAACCAGCAAAACTATAATTAGAGGAGAGCTTCTTACTATGAATGGGATAATGGGCTATATCTAAATATATATATTATTGTGCTTAGTAGGTGTGAAATAACTCTTCTAAGACAAATCATTGATAGTAAATGATTAAATAAAGGGGAGAGAGGTCTAGGGGAACCTTATATTTAGCCCAATGTCTTTATTTTGTAGATAAGGAGAAATGAGACCTAAAGATATTAGAAAAGTCAGACCAAGTACACACAGATAGAATCAAAACTAGAGTCTTCTCACTCAACCTGCATTGATATGTATTATCACTGAATTTTATAAAACATCAAGTACAGATAACAACCCACAAATTCTGTACCCATGGAATGTAACTTTTTAACTTTAATTCTACACTGTATTTAATTTCTATTTTAAATTTCCACTCTACCAGATGGTATAAACTAAATAGCAGCCAATTCAAGGACTTGCCCACGTCCCCAAGTCCCCAGAGTAGCATCTGTGTTCTGTAAGAGCTTTCACGATGCCAAACATGAGTGTGTGTGTATACAGTGCAGGGTTGTGAGCCCTGTTGGTCTTACTAACATGGATTAAAACATCATTGTTCTGGTTGGCTGGCCCAAGTTGGTCACTGTTATTCTTCTCCTGCTGACTGTGAGAACTCTCCCAGTCAAACTCAGCTGTTTGCAGGCCCCTCTATGTTAAAAGGAAAATACTGGGCTTCCATGTCTCTCTGAGAACCTGATTTAACCTTCTAAGATTCTCCTGTCCCAACACCACACAACCATTTCTAGGCTTTTGTCCTTGCACCAGGGGATTCCTGAGATTCTGGGGTGTTGTCACCTCCCCAAGCTCCCCTTAAAAAAAAAGGACACAGGTTCACTTCTTTTCCTGGGTTTTCCAAACCCATCTGGTGTCAGTACCACTACCACCTGTGGCCTGGGGTTAGAGGGCAGACTGAAACCAGGAGGCTGGGGGAGTTGAGCAATGAATTATAATGATACAAGCTGCATTTTAAAAGATCATTCTGACTGCTGTATAAAAAGTGGGCTCTAAGAGACTAAAGAGAAATGGGAAAACATATAAAAAGGTTACCTGCTACTTATATAAAATAAACATGAATTACACCAGAGAAGTAGTGGAAAATAGCAAGGATATGATATGAGGGATAGGCTGGGCTAGCATAGAGAGAATAGTGTAGGACAAGATAAAAAATACATTTTTGGAGCTGACCAAACATCTTGATAGATTAGACATACAATACAAATGGAAAAGAAGAATCTAGGATAAAATCCTAGCATTTTGTCTGGTAGCATTGCTGAGGGAAAAAAAAAAGTTTCCAGAAGAAAGAAATGGTCAACAGTGTCGAATGCTGCTAAGCAGTTCTGTACACGGTTGTACACAGGACAGAAAACTGACAGTGGATCTAGAAGGATGGAGGGCATGTAATAATGACTTTAGAGGAATGGTAGGGTTGAAAAACTAATGGGAGTGGATTGAAGACACAGTAAGAGATGAGAACATACAGAGAGCAATTCATTACTGTTAAGGGAACAGAGAAATGAAGAAGTGGAGGAAAATGTGATGACAAAAATGTTTTAATGAAGACAGGTATATCTGTTAAAAAAAAAGGGGGGGGGGGCAATGAGCCAGTAAAAAGGAATACCTGTTGGGGAAAAGAGGTCTGGAAAGAGAGTAGGAGAGACTGAAGAAGGCAAATGTGAGAGGGTAACAAAGTTCTTGAGAAATCAAGAGTTCACATGATCCAGAGCACATAACAAGTTTGATCTCAGGTAGATGGCAGCATACCTGCAGGTCACTTCATTGCAAAAGGAAATAAAGAACTGGTATTTACAAATCATATGGGTTAGTAAATTAGGGATGGAAAGTTAACATTGTTCTTGTCCAACTAAATCCATTTCCTTTGTGAAGAATGAGAACACATCAGCTGAAAAGTTAGGGGATGAAGGTATTAGAATTGAGAAAGGGAAAATATATGGGGTGGTTTTCTCAGAGTGTAAATTTGAAGTCTGAAGTCTGAAATGCCCAGTTGTGAAATGTCCCTGAACACTACACCGCTGCCAGAAGCAAGCACCACTTTTGATGTTTAGAGAGAGTTGGGTACAATATATGTGGAGCTGAGAAAACCTTAACAGATCATCTATGTGGTTGTGAAAGTCCTGTGGAAAGATGAAGGAATGGACAGAGGAGGAGACAATAAGGCAGGTACTGAAGTCATCAATGAATGAGGCCAGCAGATGACAGAGACAAAAATGTGAAATGAGTGGGAAAATCCTATACACCACACTTTAATGAATTAAGATTTCCAAAGGATAAAAAGAAAAAAAAAATTGAAAGCGGCAATAGAGAACAAGGAGGACAGTGATCCCTCCATCACATCCGGGGTACCTAAGGTGCCCAAAGAAATCACAGCCTTCTCAGAGACATGTCCTTGGAGGAGAGCCAGTTTTCAGTCAGGGGGGAAATGATGAAAGAAATTATCAGGAAAAAGGCAGTGCAAGAGAGCACAATGGGTGAGTTTGGGGAAGCGGAGAGGAGTATGAGCCAGGGCCAGATTCAGGGGTGTACAGAGTAGTGAAAAAAAAAAAAAATGAATCTTGCAGTATCAGATGGTGTGGGAAGTAAGAGCTTATAATGGTACTGAAACAAAAAATAAGTACTATTGTACAAATTCAATTGTTTTAAGGTAATTTCTAAATTAAACAAAGCAAACTAGAGCAAGCCTGACCTATATTAATTAACCTATGTTAATCTCATCACTCTGATATTTATCCCATTATTTGTGTGAACTATGAAGCTATGCACTTTTTAACTTATATGGCACAAAAGTCCATTAATCATTAACATAGGATTATGTACAATTAAAGCCATATATTAACTTTTTAACATAATGTTCAATTAACTCATAACCTGGCCAAATAAGACAAAATGTGACAATGAGCATCCTGGAGATATTTAATCTCTGTCATAGGGATGAAGTTTAGAAAGAGTTAAATGGTTAAAAGTTTCCCTCAGGATGTACCTAAATCTTCCATTCATTCATAAGCAATAGAAAAAGCCTATAATTAGTACATGTATTTATTTTCATTTATTTTAATTCCAGCTCTATCTTTTAAAAATAAAGGGAAGAGAAGGGGAGATGAGCAAGGAGGGTAGAGAAGTGGGGAGGGGGGGTAGAACAGAGAAGAAAACAGAGGAAATGGGAAGGACAAAAAGGAAAAAGACACAGAAAGGATGGTAAGAGAGCTATAGAGCCAGGAAAGAAGAACAGAGGAGAGAAGGGAAAGATGGAGCAGGACCAGAGGTAGGATGGCAGGGAAGGGGAAAGGAAGAGAAGGGAGGTGAGCAGGAGGTAGATCTTGGAATGGATATTTCCTTACCAGAGAAATACTCAAACCACTGCACAGAACTTTGATTAAAAGAGATGCACAGGGGTTAATAAAGCTTGGTTTTTCCTTTAATGTAAGAATTAAAGACAAACTGTTAGTACTTGAAGTAAACAAAAATTGGAACTAGCTCTACTGGTAGCATTTAATTTGGCCAAAAGGGAAAACTGTAGGTCAAGCAAAATGGGGAGACAGAAGAATATGCTCCAAAAGAAAGAACAACAACAAAACTCAGAAAAAGAACTAAATGAAAAAGCAATATGCCTAATAAAAAGTAATTAATGTAAATTACTTAATTAATTAATGTAAAGATACTGGGCTGGAGAAAAGAATGGAAAATGCAGTGAGATCCTCAATAAAGAAATAGAAAATATTACGTATTAAAAAGAACCAATCAGAACTGAAGAATACATAACAGAAATTTAAAAAAAAAACACACTAGAAGGAATCAACAGTAGATTAGAAGATGCAGAAGAATGTATCGGTGATCTTGAAGACTGGGTAATGGAAAGCACACAAGCTGAACAGCAAAAAGAGAAAAGAATTTTTAAAAAATAAAAATAGATTAAGAGATCTCTTGGACATCATGTAAACAAACACTTGTATTATAGGAGTCTCAAAAGAAGAGAGAGGGAAAAGTGTACAACACTTATTTTAAGACATACTAACTGAAAACTTCCCTAACCTAGGGAGGGGAAATAGACATCCAAATCCAAAAAGCACAGAGCGCTCCAAACAAGATGAAGGAGGTCCACACCATAGCATATAATAAATAAATGTCAAAGATTAAAGATAAAGAGAGAATCTTAAAAGCAACAAGAGAGAAACAAAAGTTACCTACAAGGGAAAACTTACATGTTTCTGCTGATTTTTCAGCAGAAACTCTGCAGCCCAGAAGAGAATGGCATGATATATTCAAAGTGCTGAAGGGGAAAAAACCTACAAACAAGATTCTACCCTGCAAAGTTATCATTCAGATTTGGAGGAGAAATAGTTTCCCAGACAAGCAAAAGATAAAGGAGTTTATCACCACTAAATCAGCCTTACAATAAATGTTAAAGAGATTTCTTTAAGTGGAAAAGAAATGGTCATAAGAAAAATATTAATAAAAACATATAAAATGTGGGGCACCTCAGCAGCTCACTCAGTTGAGCATTCAACTCTTGATTTCAGCTTAGGGCTCAATCTCAGGGTCAGGATCAGTCTCTTCATTGGGCTGCATGCTCAAAAGGGAGTCCCTTGAGATTCTTTCCTTCTGCCATTCCCCTCCTCTCTCTTGCTCTCATAAAGAAATCTTTTTTTAAAAAAGATGCAAAATACAAGAGCATGTACATAAAATGTAGAAAGGGGGTAAAAAGGGAAGAGAAGGGAAAAAAAGAAAATGAAGTTTTTTCTTTTGTTTTTGTTTAATATGTTTAAATGTAAATGACCACCAAATAAATATGGAGTGCTATTTACTTAGGATGTTACATGTGAACCTCATGGTAACCACAAACCCAAAATCTATGCTAGATACACAAAAAATAAAGACAAGTAAAACACTACAGATACTCATCCACCACAAAGAAAGAGAGCAAAAGAAGAAAGGAACAAAGAACTACAAAAACAACCAGAAAACAAATTTTTAAAATGGCAACACATACTTATCAATAATTACTTGAAATGTAAATGGCCTAAATGTTGCAATCAAAATACAGAATGGTGGAATGAATTAAAAAAAAAAATCCAAATCCAAAAATGCTGCCTATAAGAGACTCACCTCAAACCTAAAGATGCATACAGACTGAATGTGAAGGGATAGAAAAACATTCAACTCACAAATGGAAGTGAGAAAAAAAGCTGGTATAGCAATATTTATATCAGACAAAATAGACTTTAAAACCAAGGCTGTAATGAGAGACAAAGAAGGGCACTGCATAATGATAAAGGGATCAATCCAACAAGAGGATATAACAATTGTAAATATCTATACACCCAAAATCGGAACATCTAAATGTATAAAGCAAGTATTAATGGACAAAAAGAGAGAAACTGATGGTAACACAATAACTGGAGGGGACCTTAACTTTTTACTCACATCAATAGACAGATTATCCAAATAGAAAATCAATAAGGAAACAGTATCTTTGAATGACACACTGGATAGGATGGATACAACAGATATATACAGAACATTCTATCCAAAAACATCAGAATTCATACTCTTTTCAAGTGCACATGGAATATTCTCCAGAATTGATCATATACCGGAACAAAACAAAGGCTCAATGAATTCAAGAAGACTGAAATCATACCATACAAATTGTCTAACCACAGTGGTATGGAACTAGAAATAAATCACAAGGGAAAATTAGAAAAAAACACAAACATGTAGAGACTAAACAACATGTTACTAAACAACCAATGGGTCAATGATCAAAGAAAAAATTGGAGATAAATGAAAATGAAAACACAATGGCCCCCAATCTCTGGGACACACTTAAAAGAGTTCTAAAAGGGAAGTATGTAGCAATATAAGCCTACCCCAAAAAAAACAATAAAAAACTCCAATAAACAATAAAACCTTACACCTAAAGAAAGGAAAAAAGAACACACAAAGCCCAAGGTTAGTAGAAGAAAGAAAATAATAAAGATCAGAGCAAAAATAAATGATGTAGAGACATTAAAAAAAATAGAAAAGAATCAATGAAACTAGGAGTTATTCCTCTGAAAAGAAAAAATTGACAAACCTTTCGTCAGACTCATCAAGAAAAAAATAGAAAAGATCCGAATAAATAAAATTAGAAACAAGAGAGAAGTAACAGCTGACACCACAGAAACACAAAGGACTATAAAAGCATACTTTGAAAAATTATATGCCAAAAAACTGGCAACCTAAAGAAATGGATAAATTTCTAAACACATACAATCTTCCAAAACTGACCTAGAAAGTAACAGAAAATCTGAACAAACCAATTGCAAGCAATGAAATTAAATCAGTAGTCAAAAAACTACCAAAAAAAAAAAAAAAAAAAAAGTCTAGGACCAAATGGATTCACTAATGAATTCTATCAGACACTTAAAAAAGAGTTAATACCTATTCTTCTTAAACAATTCCCAAAAACAGAAGAGAAAGAAAAGCTTCCAAATACATTCTATAAAACCAGCATTACCCTAATACCAAAACCAAAGACAGCACAAAAAAAGAGAACTACAGGCCTATATCCCTGATGAACATAGGTGCAAAAATCCTCAAAAAAATATTAGCAAACTGTATACAATAAATACATTTAAAAGATCATTCACCTGGCTAAAATTAACAACTCAGGAAATGACAGATGCTGGTGAGGATGCACAGAAAGGGGAACCCTCCTACACTGTTGGTGGGAATGCAAGCTGGTGCAACCACTCTGGAAAACCACATGGAGTTTCCTCAAAAAGTTGAAAACAGAGCTACCGTATGACCCAGCAATCGCACTAATGGGTATTTATCCTAAAGATACAAACGTAGTGATCCAAAGGGGCACATGCACCCAAATGTTTATAGCTGCAATGTCCACAATAGCCAGAACCTAGATGTCCATCAACAGAAGAATGGATAAAGAAGATGTGGGATATATATATATATATATATATATATTATACAGCCATCAAAAGAAATGAAATCTTGCCATTTGCAACGACGTGGATGGAACTAGAGGGTATCATGCTTAGCGAAATAAGTCAATCAGAGAAAGACAACTATCATATGATCTCCCTGATATGAGGAAGTGGAGACGCAATGTGGGAGATTTGGGGGGTAGGAAAAGAATAAAATGAAACAAGATGGGATGGGGAGGGATACAAACCATCAGAGACTCTTAATCTCGCAAAACTAACTGAAGGTTGCTGGGGGGAGAGGGGTCGGGAGAGGGTGGTGGGGTTATGGACATTGGGGAGGGAGGGGTGTGCTGTGGTGAGTGCTGTGAAGTGTGTAAACCTGGCAATTTACAGACCTGTATCCCTGAGGCTAAAAATACATTATATGTTTATTAAAAAAAGAAAAATTTAAAAAAAAAAAAAAAGATCATTCACCATGATCAGGCAGGTGGGATTTATTCCTGACATGGAAGGATGATTCAGTATTTGCAAATCAATCAATGTCATACACCACATCAAAATGAAGGATTAAAGTCATATGATCATCTCAATAGATGCTGAAAAAGAAAGTGCTAAAATACAACAACCATTCACAATAAAACCTCTCAATAAAATGGGATTAGAGGGAGTATACCTCAACATAATAAAGGCCATATATAGAAAACCCAGAGCTAACATCAACCTCAATGGTGAAAAACAGAACCTTCCATCTAAGTTCAGGCACAAGACAAGGACATCCACTCTCATCACTTTTATTCAACACAGTACTAGAAGTCATAGCCACAGCAATCAGACAATAAAAGGATGTAAGAGGTATCCACATTGGTAAAGAAGAATAAAAAGTCATTACTATCCACAGATGACATAATACTATACACAGAAAATTCTAAAGATTCCACCAAAAAACTACTAGAAGTAATAAATGAATCCAGTAAAGTGGCAGGATACAAAATTGATACCCCTAAATTGGTAGTATTTCTATTCACTAACAACAAAGTTGTAGGAAGAGAAATTTTAAAAACAACATAATTTACAACTGCACAAAAGAATAAAATACCTAAGAATAAATTAACCAAAGAGGTATAAGATCTGTACTCTGAAAAATATAAAACACTGATGAAAGAAACTGAAGATGACACAAACAAATGGAAAGATATTTAATGCTGGAAGAATTTATATTTTCAAAATGTCCCTATTACCCAAAGCAATCCATAGATTCAATGCAATCCCTATCAAAATACCAACAGCATTTTTCTCAAAAGTAGAATAATACTAAAATTTGTATGCAACCACAGAAGACCTAGAATAAGCAGATCAATCCTGAAAAAGAACAAAGCTGGAGGTATCACAATTCCAGATTTCAAGATACAATACACAGCTGCAGTAATCAAAAACAATATGATACTTGCTCAAAAACAGACAAAGATCAACAGAACAGAATAGAGAGCATAGACATAAACTCATATTCATATAGTCAATTTATCAAAGGAGGCAAGAATATACTCTGGGGAAAAGACAGTCTTTTCTGTCAGAATACTAGACAGCTACCTATAAGAGAATGAAACTGGACTACTTTCTAACACCAAATACAAAAATAAATTCAAAATGGATTAAAAATATAAATGTGAAAATTGAAGATATAAAAATCCTAGAAGGGAACACAGTAATTTCTCTGATATCAGCTCTAGCCACATGTTTAAGATAAATCTCCTAAGGCAAGGGAAATAAAAGCAAAAATAAGCTATTGGACCACATCAAAATAAAAACTTTTGCACAGCAAAGGAAACCATCAAAAAAAAACCTAATGAATGGGAGAAGAGATCTGCAAATGATATAACTAATAAGGGGTTAATATCCAAAATGTATAAGGAACCTATACAACTCAACACACACACACACACACACAAAAAAAAAAAAAGGCAATCTGATTTCAAAATGGTCAGAGGACCTGAACAGACATTTTTCTAAAAATGACATACATAAGGCCAACAGATACATGAAAAGATGCTCAACATCATTAATCACCAAGGAAACACAAATCAAAACCAGAATGAGTTATCACCTCATACTCGTTACAATAACTAAAATCAAGTCAAGAAAGAGCAAGGATTGGTGAAGTTGTGGAGAAAAAAGAACCCTTCTGCACCATTTGTGGGATTGTAATCTGGTACAGCCACTGTGGAAAACAGTATGGAATTTCCTCAAAAAAATTAGAAAGAGAAGTACTATATAATACAATAATTCCACTATTGGGTATTTACCCAGGGAAAACACTAACTTGAAAAGACAGGCACCCTTATGTTTACTGCAATATTATTTACACTAGCCAGACATGGAAGCAACCTGAGTGTTCATCAATAGACAAACAGATAAGGAAAGTATGACATACATATCTATCCTTAGACACACACAAGGGAATATTATATGGCCATAAAAAGGGATGAAATAATGCCATTTGCAACAACATGAATAGACCTAGAAGGCATTGTGCTAAATGAAATAAGTTATAGTTAGAAAGATAAATACCATATGATTCCACTTGTAAACAGGATCTTTTTAAAAAATGAATAAATGAACAAAAAGGAGAATCAGAAATGAATACAGAGTCAAATTGATGGTGGCCAAAGGGGAGGGAAGTAGGGGGTTGGGCAAAATGTGTGAAAGGGAGAGGGATATTTAGGCCTCCAGCTATGGAACGAATAAGTCACGGGAATAAAAACCAGAAGGTAAGGAATACAGTCAATGATAATGTAACAGCAATGTAATGGGATGGGTGGTGGCTATACTTGTGGTGACCACAGCATAATATACAAACTTGTTAAAACACTAAGTTGTACACCTGAAACTATTGCAAAATTGTGTCAACTATACTCAAATTTAAAAAAAAATACATTTAAAGCCCTTAAAAAAGAGTTGAACAAATTAGATCAAGAGAATACTTTAAAATGATGGCTTTATAGAAAATGTACATTCCCTGAGAACTTGTTTTCCATAAATTGCTAAATTCTTAGGGCATCATAAGCAAGTTCTCCAATGCTTTCTGTCATTTCTTTTTTTTTCCCCCTTCATGTCATTTCATAGCATTATTTCCCACTCTTTTTTTCAACTTCTAGTCACTTTTATTCCTTCTTTGTGAAATTTGTATTAGTAATACCTTAATTTTATAAAATTATAATAAGCCACATGAAAAGATGGACAAACAGTATAAACAGACATCATAGAAAAAGAAACACAAACAAGTGGTTGACATTAATTATCCTCCAACTTTTACAATTAAAAAAATTACACAAACTTTGCTGAATAATTCAGAGCAGACATAGGTGACAAAATTTATATTTTAAATTAAACTGACTGAGTACTTTTGTCATTTACAGTGTTACTTTCTCTTACTATAAAAACAGTGTATTTCATTACAGAATATTCAGATTAACAACAAAAAAATAAAGAACATCCATAACACCAGCCACTCGAAAGCATCCACTATGTACACCTGCAAGTGTCTTATACATTCCAATAATTGTTTCTACCAAAAAAAATAGTTTTTACCAGATCACCTGGAGCCCCAGCTATTTATATTCAATGAATGCCAGCAACAATTTAGTCCATTAAATCTACAAATTGTTTTCTTGCTTCATCTTCAATCTGTAATTTCACGCTATTCTTGGAAGCATCAAGAATGCTTCTTGGAAGCTGATTCCTCTCCATGCACCCCCAGTATATAGGACTGGCAGGAGAGCAGGCTGGGTGGTACCAGTTCATGAACCAGCTCTGGGGTGCTCCTGCAGGAGCTTTATCTCTAGGAAATTTTAAACTTTCACTTAATTAGTAATTGTTGCCTTTAAGGATTTCAGTGTAGTTCCTAGCAGTAAAGACTCTTTGGAGAGGAGGGGAAAACCTTAGGATTTGTTTTTGTACTAGAGATAGATGGTAGAAGAAGTAGATAGATAGATAGATAGATAGATAGTAGAAGAAGCCTTTGCCTCCTACTATAGACCCAAAAACCAAAAGAAGTGAAAAATGAAGATGTGGGGAACTGACAATAGAGTCAAGAATAGAGCCAAATTAAACAATAATAAGGATGAATTAGGATAAACTGGAAATGACCCAATGAAAGCCAAACTGTATTTAAATATTATGTGCTCACAGAAGACGATAAATAATCTCCCACACACCCTAAATTTCCCACAGGGGGCGAAAAACTAATAAAACTAAATCAATAGCAAAAACTATAAAGTTTGCTTGTGAAAACATGAGTGCATTTTGCTTGAAAAGAAAAAGAATTGACCCAAAGAGGGTCTTCCAACATTCAAACATCTAGATAAAGTTTAGAAGCCACAATCTTAATAGAATTATTTGTTGACTTAGTCACTTATTCATTCATTATAATTTCTGTGTTTTCAAGTACATGACTACTTTATGAGATAGCTCTGAGAGCACTTACCTTTTAATTAAGACAAGAGCTTTACTATCTTACTGTACAATTTTAGCCCAATGAGACTATCAGTGGAGAATCCTTCAAGATCTAAATTTAGGGCAATGCAGTGCACTGGGTGTTGTTTGGAAATGTTAAATCACTGTATTACACTCCTGCAACTAACATTACACTGTATGTTAACTAACTGGAATTTAAATAAAAACTCTAATAAATGGGCACATATCGCATGAAGCACGGGTGTGGTGCATAAACAAGGAATCTTGGAACATTGAAAAAATAAAATTAAATTTTAAAAAAACTCTAAAAAATGAAAATAAATAAATAAGTCAATTATAGCAATGCATGATCCTGCAATCCCACTCCTGCTTATATATCCAGAGGAAATAAGAACAGGATCTGGAATAAATATCTGTACTCTCATGTTCACTGCATTATGCACAACAGCCAAGATATGGAAATAGTTTAAGTGTCTGTCAACAGATGAAAGGATAAAGAACATGTCCTGTACAGAGAGACAATTCTCTAATATATATATTCTGTAACATATAGGAAGAAATATAATAATACATGTATTATACACACACACACACACACACAAATTATTCAGCCATGAGAAGAAAATCCTGCCATCTGCAACAACATGGATGAAACTTGAGGGCACTACGCTGAGTGAAATATATCTGACAGAGAATAACAACACTGTATGAAATCACTTACATGTAGAATCTAGAAAAGGAGAACTCATAAACACAGAGTAGAATGTTAGTTACCAGGGGCTGAGGAATGAAGATAAAGGGAAGATGTTTGTAAAAAGGTACAAACTTCTGGTTATAAAATGAGTAAGTTCTAGAGATTTAATATACAACATGGTGATTATAGTTAATAATATTGTATTATATACTTGAAAGTTGCTAAGAGAGTAGATCTTCAAGGTTCTCCCTACAAAAAAGATATAATAACTATGTGATGTGCTGAACATGTTAGCTAGCACTATGGTGGTAATTATTTCATAAAATACACATTGTATACCTTAAACTTACACAATGTTATATGTCAATTATATCTCAATAAAGCTGAAAACAATAAATTAATAAATTTGGGCAAAGCCATGTCCATTCATGATTGTTGTGGTGTCCAAGCCTAATCATCCCTAATGGCACATTATCATCGACCTTTCCTCTCTCACACTGACTACTACTCCTATAAGCCAGATAGCAAGTCTTTCTTTCCCCCACAACACTTGGCAAAATACCTGCCAGAAAACAGACTAATATCAGATGAATGTCAAGAAAACCAAATTATTCACTCTTTTACAAATGCTATGAGTATGGTACAATTTTTAGCTACTGACTATAAAGGTAACTGAAATCTCCATGACAAAACCATGAACTAACCTGGACTGAAACATCCTAATGAATTTTAAATCATCAAAGGCATCCTATTTTTATCTTTCTTCCAAAACAGAGCTTGCAAGGCACTTACACAATTGAATAGACTTCTTATTTGCTTTTTCACATTGTTGGGTAAAAATGTGAATATATGGTAATGGATTTCATTGATTTCTGTCAAGCTGGACAACAATTCGTAGCATTAGCCTATCCTTTCAGGAAGAAAGGTAAGAAAGCTGTTGTATCAAGCCTTCTTCCTTGTCAGCAAAATATTGGGAAAATATTATTCTGCACTGACTTTAAAAATGATGAGAGGTACATATCAGGATTCAAGCCACTAGTGGCTGAAGCCACTAGCAATACAGCTTGTACAAAGAGGGACTAAAAAGAACTCTCACTTACCGGCTATTTCTAAGCAGACGGGGATGCTACAGGAAGTCCATCAACCAACTCCACGCAACTTTTCTTGTTCACAAATGATTATCTGAAATTCCGGGGAAGAGAGTCCCAAAGGCAGTTGCTGAAAGGCAGCAACACTGCGGGAACTGCCAGGAAGCAGTGCCTGAGGGACATCAGCTACCCCACCGTGTGGAGCACTCCCAGTAGTTCTAGACTCCGGTTAGACACCACTCCTTTCAGTCAAAGAATAGAAGTGAACTTCAGAGAGGATAATTCAGCTACTACTAGAAGATGATTATTATACTGCTTTAGAGATCAGACAATTCAAGTTAAGAGGGAAAGGATTCCTGGGCCTTGTGGAAAGATTCTCAAAAATATATTCCAGTGGTGCAACATTAACCACAGCAGAAGGGGATTGTCCCAAGTGCCAACACCTTGACTCAGGCTTAGTCAGGCTTGGAGTTAGTAACCAAAGTCCAAACATGGAGCGCTGTGCTGGTCAAGTGGTTCTAGTCAAAGCTTTGTGAATGTACTACATGAACCAGCAGACTATGTGTGGCTGGGTGGCGAGATACTCATGGTGACGCTGTTTCCAAAATGTCCATGAAAATAACATCTCCTACTAGTTCTGTTTTCCAACCAAACAGAAAATCTGAAGTTCAATCAGGGCCTGAAATATATTTCTCTAAAAACAATACTTCAGGGGCACCTGGGTGGCTCAGTGGGTTAGGGCCTCTGCCTTCGGCTCAGGTCATGATCCCAGAGTCCTGGGATCGAGCCCCGCATCGGGCTCTCTGCTCAGCGGCAAGCCTGCTTCCTCCTCTCTCTCTGCCTGCCTCTCTGCCTACTTGTGATCTCTGTCAAATAAATGAATAATTTTTTTAAAAGCTTTAAAAAAAATAAAAATAAAAACAATACTTCAAACTCAGCAAAATAGCAGAATCAGAAGTCCTCAGAATAATGTTCTCCTATGCATGACTCTTACCACTAAAAAACTACAGTTTGATAATTTTTCCAGTTTCCTGTACTCATTAGAGTAAAAGCCAGTGGCAAAATACACAGAGTCTCTTAATACACTTTGAAAAAGGAAATCACACTAGAAAGTTTCATCCAAAGAGTCACACAGGTATTCCATGGAGTCACCTCCTGGGAAAGGATGGCCCAGACTTCTCCAAGCATAACACCCAGAGTTTAAAAAAAGACAGGCGTTGGGGGAGGAGGTGGGGTATAAGGACACTGTAGCTTTCACTGCTTTTTTCCCCAGGTCAAAATATCTGTGAGGATGGCGATTATACTTAATAATCCTGTATTATATCTTTGATAATGATGAGAGTAGATCTTAAAACTTCTCATCACACACACTAACTCTGTGCTGATGGATGTTATTAACAAGGCTTAGTGATGGTCATTTTACTATATATACATATAACAAATCATTATGTTGCTCAAACACTAATATATCATATGTCAATTTTATCTCAATAAAAAAATCTGTGATGACATATTCCTGGCAACTTGTACGTGATTGATGCAACTTCTGTACTGAAGGATTCTACTCCCCTTCCCTTTCTGTAAACTTGGAAGGCAAAAGTTTTGAGTCAGCAGTTCTATTAGACACTAACTTCAGCCACTTCCTCAAGGTATGTGTGCATCTCTTGCCTCCTGGACTCTCCTCCAGGCCAACAAGTCCTTTGACTTTTATTACCACAACAGCTTGGCCCATCAGCCTTGGTTGAAGTGTGTGCCCCCTGTGTGCTTCCAGGATTCAAACAACATGGCTTAGATGAGGCCACTGGTGATGTATATATAGCTTGTACAAAATAGGGAAATAAAAGGATGCCATCTCACAGGATGGACTTTGACATCCTTAATGGCCACAGGCAGAGTTGAACAATGCAACCCAAAGTACAAGGAAATGAACTCTCTGTTGAGTCAACTTTGAGCCATGGTCAGAAGGAAACAGGAGGGAACCAAAGCCTACCCCAGCATGGACTCCATGCTCTGTTCGCCTGGGCTTCTTTGTCTTCTGGTGCTGAGGAAATGCACCTCCAGGCCCCAACTGTGTCTTTTCACAGCATTTTGTGATGCAGCAGCTGGTCTGGTAATGCATCCCTTCATATCTCTGCTTACTTTTCCCTCACTCTCACTGCCTCGGTGTTGCACCTCCTAAGTAATACATGAATACTTTAAATCCTTGCCTCAGACTTATTTTCTAAGAAACCAAGGGTAAAACTCAATCTATGAAGTTTCACTTAAACTTGATTTTTCAGTTATTTTTTTCATCCAAATTCTAGACTTAAAATATAACTAAGAGGAAGTTCAAATTAAGTGTGTCAAGTCCTTGGGGAAATACTGGGATATATATATATACACAAACTCACCAATTTTAAATTAAAGAAATATCCTTGGAAAGTTTTATAATTAACTATCTTCCTTCAAGCACTCCAACAGTGTTAATAAAGACTCACTCTCAAAAAATCGACAAAGCTAAAATCAAAGATCCATCTCTGAAACTGGGGTGAACAACCAAAAAATTGTCAAAGGTTATTACTTCTCTTCATCAACATTATAGAAAAAGAGTATAGGTGACATGCACAATCCCCATTACAATGAACTTCATAGTCTTGACAAATTTATATCTTGGGGCCCAAAACCTGCACTTTTCTTACGTGGCTGGAATCCATAGCTTCGGGCAGCTGGAGATAAAATAGCTATGTCCAAACTCTCTAAAATGAATTAGCAAACATAAACAACTGCTCTAAACACAGTTAAGAAGTTGAAAAATAACATGAATCCTCTGAACAAGTGATTCTTTGTACAAATTGTACAAATTGTGTAATTTTCTTTTGGAGGGTGATCAGGATATTTGAGAAGGAAGGAGATGATGAGAATCAGCTGTGCAGTGTTGGGCCCTGGGGATTCAGAGATGAATAATAAACAGTCCCTGCTTTTGATAAGAGTCCGATAAAAGAGAAGAGACAAATCAGAATTCAGAATTCATTGCAGTTAAGTATTGAAAGTAATACATTTCGTGTTATGGTAGCACAGATGGCAGTTGCTAATCCAACTTGGAGGAAGTCCGAGATATCAGTAGATGTTCTAGTTAACATGCTATGAGGTATGAATTTTCTCAAGGAAGGAAAGTAAGAGGTTTGGTTTGGGATATGCTGCCTTTGAGGTACCACATCCAGGTACAGACAAATGGAAAATCAGGCCTGATGTTCAGGAAATACTTCTAGTCTAAAGAAGGAGATGTCAGTAGGAAGGACACAGACTAGAGTTGCATGCATACATGAGAACATCCAGGGACAGCATATCAAGGGGGGGTGGGGTTGGGAGAAGATCAGAGCCCAATTTTGGAACCCCCGCGAACACAGCTATTTGGGATGAACAGGGAATGAGAGAAAGAAAAGAGGGAAGAGTAGTCAAAATTTAGGAGGAAAACCAAAAACATACATTATCTCAAGTGAAAGTTGGAAAGTTTCAAAGAGAGAGAATGTGCTCAGCAGTTTCAATGCTGCTCCACTGTCCACAGAAATAAGTGACCAGAGAAAAGTTACCGTTGGATTTGGCAGTGAGCAGGTCATGCTGAGAGGACTTTTTCAGCATCAGAACTGACCGAAGCCAAATTGCAAATGGCTGAAAACAGAAAGGCAGGCAAGAGAGTGGAAAGGGTGATGAGTCACTAGTGTGAAACAGTGATACCGCATCATCACGCTGGGTCGAAAAAGTAAACTGCATCAAATACAGTTGTTGTGTGTGTGACAGCTTGTTGTCTCTTCCTGGGGTCTGCATCACCTCAGCAGGTCTGGTCCCTCCTGCAGTCTGGTGTTCCTGGGAGCCCTCTGCTGGTTCCCACTTAAGTATCTTTAGGGGACCATTCTGGCTTCTGGGGCCACCTGGGATTTACACACCCAGCTCCCTTTTCATAGGCTTCAAGCAGGAGCACTGGGCTGGAGAACAGGACACAGGCACTCGTGGTCTGCCTCCAGTTTCCCAAGACAGTTTGCTGCTTCCTGCTTTGCCTCCTGTTGCCCTCCAGCTGCTGCCCCCTCCAGATGTTAAAAAACTGTGGCCACCACCACACTCTCCCTCTCCACAGCCCCCAGCCTGCTCCCCTTCCTGCAGGATGATGACAGGGCCCCTGACAAGAGATTGCGGCTGTAAGAGGGACACACATGGGCCTCTACCAGGGACCGCAGAGGAGGAAGAAAGAACTTAGCTACAGGTGTCTAACCTCTGGTGTCGTTTCAGTTACTTTTCAGTATTATTATTCTCTAGTCCCTCATTTATCATCTACTAGCATTGTATCAAGTACCGTGATATGGAAACTAACTATTGCTTGGATAGAAGAGACAGACTTCATATACGGTAGGATATGTCCTCTACAAAACTGTGCCAGTTGTACGTCTCTGGCTGTCAAATCCATTTTCCACTCTTCCTCTAAGGAATTTCACTCCCCAGTTCCCCTTGGCACCTGGATTCCACATGACGGCAGCCAGGGAGAGGCCCCAGCCAAAGACCGGACGGAGGGCAGAGGATAGAACGCAGGAATCTCTCCCTCTCTGACTCGCTTCACGCAGCTCCCCCAGCAGTGGCTGTGCCTTTCTTGTCACTGCAGATTCACCATGCCACTGCCATGGTTCTCTCTCCCTGAAGGGGAGCCTGGGTCCCAAGTTCTGGTCATACCACTGCCCCCCACTGTCTCTCCAGTCTTATGTGTGAGCACAGATCTCTGCTGTCACTAATCTTTTCAATGCATCGACTTCCCCACTTGGCTTCTCAGATCTTCTACTACCCAAGAACAAATTCCCTAAATTAAACTCCTTTTGTTTAACCATCTAGAATGGTTTCTGTCCTCTGATTAAACCATCACAGAGAAACCACCATAACCAGATGTAGGAAACATAGTTTCAGGAGGATTACTAGCAAATATAGAGGGAAATATCTCTATTAGCCTTCATTATCACACTTCCCTACCCAACCCAAAGTGACAGAGACACTATGTTCACAGTGTCCTCCCTAGTGAGAAAATGTAAATGGATTTAAAAGCAGGAAAACGTGAATTCAAGGAAAGACAACGCCATGAAGGACAGAAACACTGAGAAGTCAGGGCTCTCAGACAATGAGGGCTGGCGGTCCTAGATGCAAATTAGTTGAGGGAAAAGTGGGGCATACCAGAGAGGCTGAGAGCTGTCAGAAAGGGAAAATATGTCAAGATGAGATGCATAGGGAAATGTGCAGAACAAAGTCAGAGGAACCGAGGTGAGGAGACTGCTTAGTGTAGTTAAAATCTCTGAGATCTGTGAGGTAAAAGGACACAGGGCTCCAGGGAGGGACAGAGAGAAGGAAAGACTCTACTAGAAAATAGGGAAGGGGGTTGGTTTTGTTTTGTTTTGTTTTGTTTTTAACATCAAGAAGAAACAGCAAGTATACTAAAAGGTTCAAGTCTCTGCAGATATAACTGGACCAATGAAGCCTATGTTTAAACAACTTCACTCATAGAACCTTAAAAATAAAACAAAATAAAAACAAATTCCTGGACTCCCACTCTAGAATTACTGAAACAGACTGTCTAGGGGGTGAAGTTTGACTCTGATTTTTAAAGAGCTCCCCACACAAAGTTGAGAGGCCCAGCTGAAAGGATTACCTGCAAGACCTCGTGGGCAGAACGAACACTAGCACAGCTGAATCATCTCCCAGCATGGAGGAGTAGAGGGAAACTTCTTTTTTTTTTTTTTTTTTTTTTTATTTATCAGAGAGAGAGAGGGGGAGAGAGCGAGCACAGGCAGACAGAATGGCAGGCAGAGGCAGAGGGAGAAGCAGGCTCCCCGCCGAGCAAGGAGCCTGATGTGGGACTCGATCCCAGCACGCTGGGATCATGACCTGAGCCGAAGGCAGCTGCTTAACCAACTGAGCCACCCAGGCGTCCCGAAACTTCTTTAATAGAAGTGAGGAAATCTGTCTGATACCAGAGATCCCAAGAATTAGAAGAAACATTTCACAGTAAGTCTTTCTGGATACTGTGGACAGTGATCATGTAAAGCTGTTTCCAGCAGACCTGGGTAAGCCTTCTGTTTGACCACTGCCTTGAGATGAACCTGCCTCATTCCAGCCCAGAGTAAGAGTTTGGTATCTATGCATACTTCCTTGTTTAGGATGCACACGTCTATGGATCTCCTCCATTTCTTTTTCCTGCATTTGTGGTTTGGTCCTGAAATAATTTTACCTAACTTTCCTCACCATGGCAGTTTCTTTTAATTCTGTTGGAAAGTTCTGGAACATTAAACAAAACAAAAAGGCTCTTTGAAAAATATTATTTTATAGAGCTATTTGCTGCACTTATTTTACACACAGAATGATGATTACTTCTCCGGGCTTTTTCCCCCTCTTCCTTTTTTTTGTTTAGAGATAACTAGATAAGCAATTTTTAGAAAACAGTCACAGACACCCATTACTAAATGCCTAGCACATTCGGGGAAGCTTCAAGACCATTTGTAACACCACTGAAGACATTTTCAATAACTGGCACAATTTTGAAATGGAAATTGCTCTTGGTGTTAAATTTTAAAAGCAATTTTGTTTGGAAATATTAGTGCAGTCTACAAAGAAAAATCAAATCATACAGCTAAGGGGACTAACAGCCTTCGAAGCTTTAGCGGTAGACTGGAGATTTCTCGTTCTTTTCTTTGTGCTTGCTTGCCTTCCCTTCCTGTCTTCCTTCTTTCCTTTGTTCTGGTAGATATGAGGAACGCAGGAGTGAATAAAACACCTATTATATCGGCCTTTATGGAGCTAGAGTCCAATGAGACAATTAGATAATAAGTAAAGAATTATATCCAAAAAAGTAGTTATAAATGTGAGTACATCTAAATGTGGGATTTTACATAGGGATGAGAAGTTTCGGTGCCTTTCAGACGCGTAGGAGAAAAGATAGGTAGACGGGTGGTTAGAAGGTAAAAGTCAAAAGACAGGTTGTGGTTAACAGATTACAGGCTGAAACTATCCTGATTCAACGCTATTTCCTTTGCATTATCATTTGAAATGGCCTGGATGAAATTTATTCTTTCAGGTAATAATCACTAAGTAGTTAACATAGCGGTAGTACATATATGGTCTTCACTGGCCTGGTCTTTCGTGTGAGTGAAGGGGAAAGACGGGTATGTTCGAAATGGTGAAGTAGAAAGCCCTATATAAATTCAAACCCAAGATGAGATCCGAGGCAGGGACTGATACCCGAGTCCGAAGGAGAAGATCAGGAGCCCCAGGCACAGGGTTAGGAAAGGTGGAGGACATGGAGAGGAAAACGCATTCCGATGAGGGAACAACCGTGGGTTTCCCCAGCTGTCTGGAAGTGAAGCATCTCACGAACCTTTCCTGAACGTAAATGGCGTAAGGAAAGACGCAATTACCATTAATTTAGATGGGAAAAAGTTTGAGCATTCTCAACCCCAAAACTCACCTCCTTTAGGTTTTTCTGATACCTTCGGTCACATCTTGCTAACGGACGGACGCACAAAATAAAAGGAGACAAAGCCCAGATGCTCGCAGGCACAGTTCAAAGCCCCGAGGCTGGAGGCCCGGACCCTGGGCGCCGCTCCCGGGAAGGGGCCGCCTGCTGGCAGGCGCACTGCCTCCGCCAGGCCCGCTGCAAAACCAGCCAAAGCTGCACGCCCTTGCCGCCTCCACCTCTCACCTTACGGGACAAGCCTCTTCGGATTTCTTACCCCAAACCAGGAGGGAAGTCCCCCCCACCCCTTATCGCGGGGAATACACTCAAAGACCCCAGTCAACACCCGAAGCCGCAGATGGAGCGGGACCTCCTGCAGAGTACGTATTTTTCCCCAGACAGACGTCGGTGACCAAGTTTAACTTGTAAGCTGGGCACAGCAGAGGAACAGCAGTAGAAGATTAACGTGCTGGACTCACCCTTCTTCTGGCGACGCCCCAGCCAGGAGACGCAGTGAGGGCAGTGACCCGGCCGCGGACACCGAGCGTGGGTTCCCACTGACCTTCGGACGCTGCGTCAGAAGGAGGCTCATCTGCTTCCGGGTCACGGTTGACCGCAAGCAACGGAAATGATGGAAGCGAATCCCCAGATCCGGGGAGACTGCTAATGCAGGTCTTCTGCAAAATACAAGTGGCCTAAACAAACTTTCGAAAAGCAGGGATAACAGTTTACCAAAGCAAGTATCCGCAGAGAAGAAAGGCAGATCCCGGCATAAATGGGGCTGCTGTGAAGTCACTCAGGTCAGAGAGCCACTCAAGATACTGACCGAAGCCCACATCAGAGGGTGGGTCTATGTATATATGCTTATCAGTATATGCATATGTATACGTGTATAATAGACAAATATTTATTAATTAGTATGTAAGATGCAAAAATACTAAAAATTTTAGCTAAAACAGACTCATAGCATGAGAATAGGTAAGAAGTTGAGCCAAACTTTAGGGAATTTAGAAATTGAGAAGGTAAGAGTTTAAATAAAACTGGACAAGTTCCCCCCCAATACCCCTTTCTCTTGTGGCCTTCCAACCTTTCCCCACCTCTTGTTATTGTATTTCCCCAAAAAGCTATTATTATCACCATAAATGGCCCAGACTATGACTCAAATCAGTTTTAAGGTATATAGAAAGTTGACTAGCAGTTCAAATTTTCTAATACCCAACTATCCCATTTTAAAGTAACCCTCAAGGAGGTGAACCATGAGAGACTATGGGCTCTGTAAAACTATCTGAGGGTTTTGAAGGGGCAGGGGGCAGGAGGTTGGGGAACCAGGTGGTGGGTATTAGAGAGGGACAGATTGCATGGAGCACCGGGTGTGGTGCAAAAACAATGAATACTGTTACGCTGAAAAGAAATTAAAAAAAATTTTTTAAAATAAATAAAATAAATAAATAAAAAATAAAGTAACCCTCAAAAAGAAGGGGAAAGTCTCATTACTGTGCATTAGTCCATTCAGGCTGCTGTAACAAACTACCATAGACAGGGTAGCTTAAACAACCAACATTAATTTCTCACAGTTCTGGAGGTTGGAAATCCCAAATCATGGGACCAACAGGTTCAGTGTCTGGTTAGAGCCTGATTCCTGATTCCCAGATGCAAGTGCCCCCATGTTTTCCAACGTGGAAGGTCCTAGCGAACTCTATGGCATCTCTTTCACAAAGACACTAATCCCATCAGGAGGGCTCCACCCTTAGAACCTAATTACCTCCCAAAGTCCCAACCACCTTGCAGGTTAGGATTCCAGTATATGAATTTAGGGGGAACACAAACATTATATACCTGAATTAAAATGAAAAAAAAATGTATCTGCATAGTTTATATGATCAACATCAACTACAGTCACCAAATTAAGAATAAAGCATTAGAAATGCATCTATGTGTATTAAATACCCTTATCAAAGAAATAATCCATCATTAAGGAAAGTCTTTTACTATCATAGATAGAAATATGCTTTCTTTTTTGCTGGTGCATTTAAGTATTAGCTCTTTCGTAATTGTACACCTCCCAAGGCTACATAAAATAAGACAGAAGGGTTTTCTTACACAAATGATTCTTGAAAATGACTTAAACTTCAGCACAGTTCCTTAATTATTCATTGTTCTTTGTTTCACTCATCAGCCCTTTACTCTTTGTCTCACAATGAAGAGCTAACTTTCCAAAAGGGAAAGGAAAAAAAGGGAAAAAAGCACTTTGGAAAAAGCACATAATTTCTCTGAGCATGGAGCTCCTCCTATGCAGAAGAGCAGCCCGGTTGTGGTATTGCCTGCTACCGTCAGGGGGCGCTCCAAGCAACTCAGTCTTCAAGACTTGGAGGCGACCATCCTCCCATTACAGGTAAGGAAACTGCAGTTGAGCTACTTGCCCATCAACACAGGGGAAGGGAGGAGGACATGGGAAGGTTCAAGTCCAGGGACTTCAGCACCGTTTGTGCCATGTGGCATCATCCTGTATAATCAACAAGTCAACCTCCTAGGACTCTTCTGCAGACCAAAACAGACAAATTACATGAAGCATTTATTACCTTTTAAAGGATTACACAAAAGTAAGTTATCATTTTTATTTAAGTGAGTGATGAAATGAATATCCAGGGCTATTATGAATGAAATTACCTCAAGACCTTCACCCTTAAGTTGCCTGATTTGAGGGGCACCTGGGTGGCTCAGTCCATTAAGCATCTGACTCTTGGTTTTGGCTCAGGTCCTGATCTCAGGGTCATGAGGTCAGGCCCTGCACTGGGCTCCACACTGAGCAGGGAGTCTACTTAAGATTTTCTGTCTTTTTCTCCCTCTGCCTCTCCCTGCTCACATGTTCTCTCTCCCTCTGTCTCAAAAATAAATTAATAATAAGAATAAAAATAAGAATAAGAATAAAATAAAAGTTGCCTGATTTGAGATGTCAAATGGGAGGGGAGAAAAAAAGATAGACTTTACATGTTTCACAATACCATAAAACATTATTATGGACATTGTATCTCACTATGAGTAAAATAAAGCCTTGAAAATATGTGATACCTTACAGCTTTGGTGGTATGATTAAATCAGACATGAAAACAGTAATCTCTTTTGTGAGTAAGATTATATTGGGTCAGGCTATAAAATTTTTATTTTAACTCACTTCATATTTTAGGTCAGATGTAAGTTACCTTTAATATATATTATCTGTCACTTCCTAAGAAATTTGAAATCAATTTTTTCTAATTCATTTGAAAAACTGTGCTGCAATGATCAAAACTAATTGTTCAATCTTGAATTTAGGTTTATTCTATCAATAAAGAAACATAGCAACCACAAATTTTTACTTTTATTACTATTTCTTCTAACTTCAGTACTTTAAGAGGTATTTCCAATTTTCTTTTTTTTTTAATTTATTTTTTATTTTCAGCATAACAGTATTCATTATTTTTGCACCACACCCAGTGCTCCATGCAATCCGTGCCCTCTATAATACCCACCACTTGGTACCCCGACCTCCCACCCCCCCCCGCCCCTTCAAAACCCTCAGATTGTTTTTCAGAGTCCATAGTCTCTCATGGTTCACCTCCCCTTCCAATTTCCCCCAACTCCCTTCTCCTCTCTAACTCCCCATGTCCTCCATGCTATTTGTTATGCTCCACAAATAAGTGAAACCATATGATAGTTGACTCTCTCTGCTTGACTTATTTCACTCAGCATAATCTCTTCCAGTCCCGTCCATGTTGCTACAAAAGTTGGGTATTCGTCCTTTCTGATGGAGGCATAATACTCCATAGTGTATATGGACCTTAATAGATTTTATTTATTTGACAGACAGAGATCACAAGTAGGCAGAGAGGGAGGAAGGAAATCAGGCTCCCCGCTAAGCAGAGAGTCCAATGCGGGGCTTGATCCCAGGACCCTGGGATCATGACCTGAGCCAAAGGCAGAGGTTTTAACCCACTGAGCCACCCAGGCACCCCTCAAATGGTTTTCCATCATTTACCCACCTAAAATATCATTGCATAACATTCATAAAAATAGAAATGTATGATACATAGTTAAATATTTATATGGATATATTAAAGTCACAAAACAAAATAAATGTTAGAAATTGTTCTATATCAATGTAAATCATCATAGTTTTATTACTTTCAATCTTGGAAACAGTTTGACATCCATGAAACATTCATTCATGGATTTCAAAATAGTTTTATTCCTTATATTGTGTCATATTTTAGACATTTTATATTCTTTTGCTATAAACTGCTTAAAGTCACCAAAGTAACTCGAACTTTGTTGAGTATTACTTTAACAAGCAAGAATTTTGTGTGGCAAGTTGTGGAAAGTCTAATGGTATTCAATCAAAAGGACAAACAATACAATGTGGTAATATTGAAAGGTTCATGAAAGGTACGTAATTATAAATCCTCTGGTGGTGTTGGTTCTTGGCTAAGTAATTTCATTTGTGGGTAAACCTCAGGTAAATTAGAAACATTGAAGAAACTGCAGAACCAGATTCCAACACAACAGTAATTATTTGAAAGGCTATAATATATAATTTTTTTGAGCACTAAATGATATTCTAATATTTATTGTATTTAAGGATGAAGTAATAATTATAAGAAATTGACTGAATGGTAACTATGTTTTAAGTACTTACTAAAGGCTTTATGCCTGTTATAGTTAGAAATAAAGAAAATCGATTCAGTTGCACATACAAGTGATTTACATAGAGTTAGGAAATGAAATGGGTCATTAGGAATCTGTGTTCAGTCTGGTGATGTTTGATGATATTTTATTCCAGGAAGCTAAAAATCCTCCTATTTGGCTTTTTCACTAAGGCTAACAATGATTAATAGGAAAAGTGGACATGAAAGGCACCTTATTAATATTAGCCACTGCCTAAAACACTTCCAAAGCAAAATTCCTGGTGAAGCCCGCACAGCTCAGGCTGAAACCTTCCAAGGCCTTGATTTTCCTCCTTGCCTGGATTGCAGTGGAGCCCCCAGTGGTGGATGTAGTGAAGCACAGCAAGGAGAAGAAATAAAACAGACTCCAAGGGAACCACAAGTCACTTACTAATATCACAGAAGAGCTGCCAAAGAGGCAGAGACAAGCTATACCCATGGGAAATACCATAGAATAATGGTCATAAAAAAAGAAATGCGTAATACATATTTTAAAAATTAAAGCCATTTTCATTATGTTTTAATGTACAAATGACTCTTAATTTGGAAGAGTAAAGCAGCCAGAAATCATTCCATAGGGGTTCTGTCCTAGTTGGGGAAGTGTGATGAGTAACTTTATGTATCAACTGGGCCACACTTTGGTGCCCACTTCTTTGGTCAAATAGTCTAGATGTTGCTGTGAATGTACTTTGTAGCTGTGATTTTCATTTATAGTCAGTTGGTGTTAAAGCAGTGAGCGCCATCCAATCAACTGAAGGCCCTAAGTGCAAAAACTGAAGTTTCCCAAGAAGAAGGAATTCTGACTCAAACTTGTAACTTAGAAACCCTGCTTGAGGGGCCCCTGGGTGGCTCAGTCAGTGAAACATCTGCCTTCAGCTCAGGTCATGATCTCAGGGGCCTGGGATCAAGCCCCACATCAGGCTCCCTACTCAGTGGGGAATCTGCTGCTCCTTCTCCCTCTGCCTCTCCCCCAGCTTTTGCATGCTCTCTCTCTTTCTTGCTCACTCTCTCTATCTCAAATAAATAAATAAAATCTCTAAAAAGGAAGGAAGGAAGAAAAAAAAAAAAAAGGAAACTCTGCTTGGGCTTCCCAAACTCCTAACCGGCCCTGCAGATTTTGGACTTAAGAATACAACATAACCCAAATTTCCGTTCTACCTGTATTCCCTATAGATTTTGAACTTGTCAACTACACAATCATGTAGGCCAATTCCTTTGAGTATATATCAATCAATCAATCTTTAAAGAGAAGAAAGAGCAGAACTCTGAATTATGTGGAATGGTTAATTTTGTAAGGTAGAGAGGGAAATTTAAGAAATATTTAAATATTTAAAATATGTAAAAATATATTTTATAACTTATGGATGACATATTTATTTTCACCTGGTTAAAAAAAATTTGCTTAAAATGATCATATTTGTGACTGTAAAGGAATTCATAGTACATTCCCATTAGCAGAAATATTTCTACTCACAATGCATTAAATTTGGTAATGTAAGAACGAATATGTATGAAAACTCAAAAGACAAAAATAATAAAGGTAAGTGATTATAATACAACCAAAAATCTCCTAAACTACTCCTAGGTCAAAGAGGAAATTTACATCTCTAATTACAGAGATCTTTGAGAATGTGGTGTATACCAAATGGATGTATTTGGCTTCACACTGAATGTGCCCCCCTAGTGTGGCAGTATTTGGCAGTGGTGCTTATGAGAGGTAACTGAATTGGAAGAGTTCTTGGCGATGGGACCCCATGAAGGGATTGGTGCCCATATTAGAAATGAAGAGACCAGAGCCCTCTCTTGAACTTATGCAAACACCATGAGAAGGTGGCTGTCTCCAAGCCAGGAAAAGGGCCCTCACCAGAATCTGACCATGCTGCCACCCTGATCACATATTCTCAGCCTCCAAAACTGGGAGAAATAAGTATTTATTGTTTAATCCACCCAGTCTATGGTATTTTGTTACCATACCAGTAATAACCCAGGCTAAGACACAATCATCCTTATTTTCTGCTGAAGTAAACCAACAAAGAGAAAGTGGCTGAGAAAATTGTATACCATTGTGGAAAAGTCAGGAGGCATTTTAATTCTGCATTGCAATGTCAAGGAATGATAACTTTTAAATAATGCAGTTAAAATGAGATTATGAGTAAGAAACAGTGTCAACCTCTTCCACCACTGGCCACGTCAGAAGAGAGACCATTGAGGACAAACATCTACCCTGAATTGTTCCTGCAGAGAGAAATTACCTGGTCAAAAGTTAATTTTTCAGGAAAGAAAAATGCAAAATTGTACCTCTTATACAGGTGTAAAAACGAACACGTTATAGATTTTGTTTAACTCATTAATGAGGAAGCTGGAGAGGTGTCACAACCAGTTGCAGGAGTTAATATTACAATTCATTTACATTGTACAGATAAGAATTCTTTCACATTGCTTCTAGTTACCTGCAACTCAAGTAGTTATAACACAGCTCCCACAGAATCCGAACCATATGATGTCATATTTAGAAAATAAGTAGAGGGGCTCATGGATGGTTCATTCGGTTACGTGCCTGCCTTTGGCTCAGGTCATGATCTCAGGGTCCTGAGATCGAGCCCTGCATTGGGCTCCCTGCTCAGTAAGAAGTCTGCTTCTCCCTCTGCTTCTCCCCTTAGTTTGTGCTCTCTTGCCCTCTCTCTCACAAATAAATAAAATATTTTTAAAAAGAAAACTAAGCAGATGCTCCAGCAAATCGTTTGTAGATGTTGAATTTAACAGCTCTGGTTATAGTGACTTCTATATAATATGAATCATGTGCTACAGTAGATTTCTCTCATCCCTATTTAAAAGGTCATGATATTTATCCATTCAAGTTGAATGCGTTGATATTTATATTACAGGCTGAAGAGAAAACCGGAGCCCACTACAACGAGGCTCTTTATAATTTCTTTTTTTGAACACCAAGTTATCCTACATCCATCCTAAAAGTCTGCCCTAAACCATATAAACTATACAGGAAAGCTGAGAAATCTTCAGACATGAAAAAAGACAAAAGAATGATAAAGAAAATTTATGTGCGAGCTGAACATCCTTCTCCTGTTCACTCTGGATTTAGCATTTTTTAAGAATCTGATATTTTTTCCCCTCCACGTGCAAATTCTTAATGAGTGTGAGCATGAGCATTTGCTTCTTTTACTTGCCCTGGCCTGGATTTCTAGACATTTTAATATTTGCAATAAATTCCTTTGAATTGGAAGAGAGAGGTTTATACACATAGAAAAGGGTTCACAAAGGTCCAGACATCCTTGGTTACTTGTAACTATTCATGATTATATGTGGATAGTGGAATTACAGTTCTTATTTTCTTATTTTTGCTTTATTTATTTCCCATGTTTTCTACAATGAAACTACCATGATTCAAATTGAGAATCAATAATTTTTATCTGAAAATTTTTAAAGGCCACTGGGAAATTTCGATGTCTCTTAGAAGCTTATGTTTGTTTCATGTGAAGGTACTAGGCTGAAAGCCTTAGGCCAGACATTAATTGATGTACTACTCATTAAAGACCTGTATAGTTTATAATTCTAATAACTAGCTATACCCTTCTCATGCTCAGGGAACACAAGTCCCACTCACTCCACCTCCAAAAAAATGATGGGTGTGTTCTTATGCACTTTCATCAGCTTCTTATAGTTATAGAATTAATCATCACCAACATCACCATCATAGCTAATTAATCATGTTCTATGTGCCATACTCCATTCTAGCTAATTTATAGATAATTCACCAATCCTCATAACAATCCTACATGGTATGTGCTAACATCAATCCCATTTCACAGATGAAAACATCAGTTTGGAGAGAGGTAAAGTTCCTTGCTCTAGATCACACAGCTAGGTAGTGCTATAGTTGAACTGGATACCAGATGAGAGACTCCAGATCCCACACCCCGAACTCCCAGCCTCTCTGTCTTGCTATTGTGTAAAGCACATGAACAAAAAGAAGAGGTGGGAGCAGCACGAGCAACGTGAAGGTCACACACTTAGAAGCGAGCAGAAACAGGCAACATTCTCCTGCACACTAAAGTTCCACTGATGACCTGTCCATCTTTCCTGGCATGAGTACCTGACAGTAGGCACCATATACCTTGACCTAGAGGTTTTCTGCTGGGTCATATTTATACATCAGACCAAATGGCACAGGGGTTAAAAATGCTCTGAGTTTTTGAACAAAAACTTTATGTATGATATAGGCACAGAGAATAAAAAGGTGGAGTCTATGATCAGGGAACACCCTGGGATTTTAGGGCACGTCCTGCCTTCACTCAACTACTATCTTCCTTCTAGCTCCGCTTGCCTTCTCCAACTTGAATGCCATTTTCAGTCACTTTACGACCTACCCAACCATGACCAACCGCATCATCTTTCCACCATGCCCAACTTACCATTTACCGACCCCAGGAAAGCTGACCACGTGTTCTTGTTTATTTCCCGCTCCTACTTCTGACCTGCCAGGAATTATGAGAAACAAAATAAAGTCATGGCAACTGGCTTGATTAATCTCATTAATCAGATTATGTTGCCCTCTCTCTCACAAATAAATAAAATCTTTTTTTAAAATAATCTATATAATATGAATAATATACTACAGTAGATTTACTATATATACTATATACTATAGTAGATTTCTCTCATCCCTATTTAAAAGGTCATGATATTTATCTATTTTAGAAATACTCACCACCAGTTTTCATTCAGTTCCTCATTATTTCCCTTTCCCATAGTAAGTAGCAGGTATCAGAGAACATTCCCCTCTCCCCGCCTCCTTCCACCTTTACTTCCTCCTCCACACTCAGCGGATTGCCTGCATCCTGTTCTTAGAAGGTTAGGGCTGTCCACATTGAGTCTCCTCCGCTTCCATTCTAGCCACCACAAAATCTGTCTGGCATTCAATCTCTAGGTATTTTTGTCCCTGCTTTCAAGAAAAGCACATCAATCCCTTTGACTCCAATAGTCACCTCTAATTGAGCTCTTTGCCCATCATCTTTCTGTATTTCCTTACTTTACTCTTTATCCCTTTGCTCTTGGAAGTATGTATTGTCTCCCTCTTGACTTTTAAATTTGGCCATTTCCTGCTATTTAGGCCAAATAAGGGTTACTAGCTTTCTGGTTTTCTGCATCTGAACCTTAATATTTTTGCTCCATGTCTTCCTCAGTCAACCAGTTCTTTATCACATTCATTTATTCAATAAATATGGATGTGCACTCCTAGTATCCAACTCTATTCTAGTAAATAAAGTAGGCATAAATACCTGTCTCTTGACACTTACACTATAGGGGGGAAACAGGCAATAAAATGGACATAAAAGTAAAATATACCATATGTTAGATCATGCACGGAAGAAAACTAAATCAGGAAAAGGAGATCTAAAATATCAGGGGATAGGAGGTTGAAGTGATGGAGAGACTAAGGAAGAAGCACTGGGAAGGAGATTTTGAGTAAGAGCCTGAAGGATGGAAAAGAACTTGCTAGCAAACATTTAAGGCAGTGCTCCGGGTAGGGGGAGCAGCAAGTGCAAAGCCTTGGAGTTTGGTGTGTACCTGATGTGCATAACGAAGAGGCCATGGGACTGGAATATAGGATATGCAGGAGACAGTGGTAGGAGACAAGGTTAGGAAGATGTAAGAGGAGGAAGAGGAAACCACATCAAATAGGGCACTATTGATCTACAGATCAGTGTAAGGACTCACTTTGGCACTGAAAGTCTGTTTCCTTTAGAATGGAGAGCTGACCCAAGGAAAGAGTACATTCCCAAAGTTGTGGGTTAGTTTTCTCATATATAACATCATGCAGTTCAGAGACAAATAGTTCAGGACTGTCACAGTCATAAGAACCCACGCTCCATTTATGTTTTTGTTCTGGTTTCATTCGCTTGTGACTTCTTTATATTCAAGACTACCTCATGGTAACGGAATGAATGCTGGAACTCCAGCCAATGCCTATATCCCATGCAAGGGCCACTCATAAGCCCATTTTAAAGACATTCTCAGAAACCTTCAAAGACATGTTCTGATATATCACTGGCCATCCCTACTTTATAAGAGAGGTTAGGAAGTGTTGAATTTTAGCTAAATACATTGCCATCTCCCCAAATTAAGAGCTCATTAAAGGAGAGAGGAGAATGCGGTTGGAGTGGGCAACTAGCTGCCCTAGATAGTTAACATTTTTATAGCTTTTGATCGGAAAATGAAGAAGCTGGATAAATTTTTTAGAAGTGGAATTCTGAATTTGGCAGTTACTTTATTCACAAAATAAAGGTATGTAACAAAAATACTATTTAAAATAAGAAAGGAAACCAATATTTGAAGCAATTTCAGTGAGTATTTCATCAGTGGAAACATACTAAGGAAACTTGGAAAGCCCCCTTTTTTTTTCTTTTGTTGGTGTGGGAATATAACTGAAAATATGACTCTCCAAGATAATTATGAGCAAAGAGGCCCTCAAGAAGCCATGGATCTACTCTATGCTTACTATGGCAGAAAAACATATTTCAGTTATGGGGAAACCATTCCACAAAGTGCGGACCCAACTGGTATCCTCTGAAACACCGGTGTCCAGAAATCCTCAGGAGAGATTATGATGCTTGAATAGCATTCTGAGAACTTAAATGTTGCACATTTGTGGGGTGTTAAGAAAAGAGCTCAAGAGTTAAAAATAGATACAAGAGGTAAACTAGGTGTTCATAAAATTAAAATGTAGAGGCAATATTAAGAGAAAGTCATTGAGTATCTCTGCAGGCACGTTGAGTGGAGGAAGGAAAGAGAGAGATTTGCAATTTGAAGTGCCACCTTGACCAGAGAACTCATCCTTTCTAGGTTCCTTATTCCTGAGATCCTCTGTTGAGGTCATAAAATCCACAGAAGCCCTCATTGCTCCCACTTCCGGGTTAATGTATTTTATAAAACTCTTTCAAATCCGGGAAGGTGGTTTTCACTAAGACGGTACAACCTTCCAGCACAGGGGAAGCTTCGTTTCTGTCTTCAGGAAGCAGTAAACCCAGAGTCATTCTCTGTGGGCGCTAAATGAACATTAATTAATGATGAATGGAGGATACTTTGCCATCTGTTCAGCACTGATTCAAAATACACTGTTGTTATTTAATTGGATTATTTTTAGTCTCCCAGTTTCAGCTGGGTGAACACTAATGGCTGGAACTGTGAGATGCCCAGGCAAATCATAACTCCCATTTTGAATTCCTTGTCTGGAAGGGTGGCTAATTAGTGAATGATAAGTACATCCAAATAGCAACGAAAGAAGGTATTTTCTAACATTTGGTTTTCGGAAAGTGATAAAGCATCCCCTCTTCAGTAAAATAATTCAAGTCATGTATAACAAGTGACAGCCTGAAGGACTGGGAGCTAATGGAAGAAAGACAAGGAAAATATATTTTTTTACAGCGGAAAAGAAAACAAATGGGATTTACATGCATAGTAAATAGTAGGACATTGTCTTTTTTGTCATTAGCAGACCTCTGCACACCCACCGCACTCCCTAATCCCATCAGAGCTGCCGCGTGGTGCTACCCTCTGGAGGGAAGCCCTGTGATACGCAGCGGGACCTGCCCAGAGGATTTCCGTTCAGTCATTTCATATTTACCATACAATCGCCATTTCCTTGTGAAGGAGAAATTGAGCTGTTTTTAAAATTACCTAAGGCTCCTGAAATTTTACTATTAGGTGACGGGGTGTGGGCCGAGGTTTCCGAGAGGTTACGCGACTTTTTTTTCAGACTTTCAAATTAGAATTAAGAATAAGAAGTAAAGATATTTACTTAGGTGAGCAAGGGAAGCTATGGTTTAATTTGAGTGTACTTTTTTTTTAGTTCATGCATTGCAGGCTAGAATAATCGATAGCCCCAAGTGTTTTATTTGCCCCGGTGAAGGACTTTATGAAAGGTGTGATTGTCCCTAGCTTGTTTTCAGCTGCTCCAACAGCACGGCCATCTCAGATATCTCATGACGCAAGATACAAAAGACAATCACGATCGTGCTTCTAAGATGGCTGGCCGGGCTGGCAGAGTGTATGGAGCACAGAGGTCAATTGTAAAGTATCATATTCCAGCTGCAGCACATGCCAGATACGTGACCTTAACCTCTAGAAGTTTCAGTTCTCCCTGAAGAAAAAAAAGATGCACATTTTAATAAAATCTAAATCACAAAGTTGCATTGAATATCACATTAAACGATGCCTCTTAGGTATTTTGTACAGTGCCTGGTACTTCCCATGCTTTCTGTAGGTACATATAATAGAGAAAATGCTGACCACGCTTGCCCTAAGGGAAGTTTAACAGCTACCACTCACCCAGGCCCCTTCTGAAGAGTCATTTTCCCATGGATCCCATGATTTGAACCCAGGTCAAGGTAGATTTGACCAGAGCAGGGAGCCTAGTGCAAGGACAATTGATCTATGGGCTCATGAGAGGCCTACTGCAAAATCTTTTCTCTACAGATATAACTGTAATTAACTGAACCAAGGGCGGGGGGGAATCCTCTTGGTCAAGAAGGAGATGTATGAACAGAATCCGGTGATGTCAGAGGCAGAAGCTACATGACACATACGTGGGGAAATGCAGCAAAGGGACATGAAGCAACAGAACACACAGGTAAACAGGAGCAAAAGGCAAGGAGTTTGAGCTGTGGCAGCAGAACTGGTAGGTGAGGCAGAGTGAAAGCATGGGTCGACATAGTGACCACAGGACAAGATAGATGCCTGTGACCCTGGGGGACAAAATATCCCAGTCCCTAGAGCCAGCAGCCTCTGGCTGGGTGCCTCCTGTCTGTGCCCAGGTAAGGGCCAAGAGGGTAGCAGGTGGCCCCAATTGATCAGAAACCAGGTCGGCTTCTACAGGGCACGAGGTCTGTGCGCAGCCTCTACTTCTCAATCCTCAATCCCGGGGCTCCCACGCAGGCAGCAGTGCCGACGAGCAGACACCTGCGTCTGAGGCTAAAGCTGCCTGCTTTGTCCCCCAGGTGGCCCTTGCCAAAGTCAGCAGGAAAAGCTACCCTTTCCACTCCTCCGAAGCTACCTGGAAAATGCCGGCTGAAGTTTACCCTTGGTACCAGTCCCTTCACCGACTCTCTCGCTCCTCCCTGTTCCGGACCTTCCCTTCCTTGGCTCTTCTTACATCTGCGTGAGCTTTGCCGCAGCAAGCACCTCGTCCCCGTGCTGTTCTCAGAGGGGCTGTTTTCTAGATTCTACTTCTAACCCTAATTAATAATCATTTCCTAAGCTAATAGCAGGGGGAGATTGAGTGTTTTCCTTCTACCAGACACTGGTCTGAGTCCTCCACGTGAATTAAACCACTTTATTCCCCACAACAGCTCAATCGGCTAGTAATGGAATAATCTTCATTTTATAGAGGAAGAAACTGAAGAACAGTAATTCTAAGTAATTCGTTCAGCATCAGTCCCCTGAGGCTTGTCAGTGTGGCTGTTTATGTTTGATTTGCTTCTTCCTATAGCATTGCAACAAAATCCGAATGCCCAGTTTAACATACATGTTGAAATAACATGGAACATCTATATCGGTTTCTTGAAGCCTTTTTTTAAAAAGCCCAGCTAAAATTCCTTAATATATTTTTACATGCATGTGTCCTTAAATATTTTTCCTTTGGAAGCCAGAGTCAAGACAAAGAGATTATTATTTCCTGAAGCAGATTCATAAAGAACCACACTTGGGCCCAATACGAGCATGCTTGCTTTGGTTAGGAAACAGGGGCTCCACGTGGTGTTATAGACAGACACAAGAGGAGAGCAAGAGGAGGGAAGGTCAGAGTGGTGGCTGGTGGCCAAATCATAGAGAGCCTTGTAGGATGTGGCGAGGACCGTGGTAAAGCCAGCAACGTAGCCGCAGTTCGCAGGATATGAACAGGGGAAGGGCATAACGTGGTCTGTGTTTTAGAATGATAACCCTGGCTGTTGTTCGCAGGAAAAAAAAAAAAAACACCACAGTTGGAATGTGGCAGTAAAAGAAGGTAGACCAACCAGCAACCTGCTATAATTATCCAAACAATAAATGCTGGCAGCCCCAATTTGAGAAGAAAGGGGTCAGAGCGCAGAGAAGGCATGAGATTCTGGCTATGTTTAGGAGGTGGCCGTCAGGATTTGCTGATGGACTGAACGTGACACGTACATTCGTCTTCTGCTGCTGCACAAGGGATGACCACACAATTAGCAACTTAAAACGACAGTCATTTATCTCTCAGCTTCTGCGCATGGGGACGCCAGGCGTGGCTCGGATGAGCCCTGTCTTCTGGGCGGCACAAAGCCGAGATCAAGGTGTCCGGCAGGCTGCATTCCCATCTCAAGGCTCAACAAAGGAAGGACCCACATTAGAGCCTCCTCACGTTGTCAACAGAATCACTTTCCTCGCAGCTGTCGAATTCGCCGCAGCCTGCTTTTCCAAGGCACCACAGACAGAAATCTCAGCTATTTAAATTCTCAGATTTCAGGAAATGTCTAGGTCCTTTAATAACAGACTCACCTGACAAGGTCAGGGCTACCCAGGATTCTCTCCCCCTTTGACCAACCTAAAATGGACTTATAGGGGATCTTCTCTTTTTATTTCTACCACATAACATGACGTAATCACAGAAATTCGATCCCATACACGATGCCATCTTCTATAGCATAGAAGCACGTCATCGGGACACCCACAAGGGGAGGAGAGTGCACAAGGGTGTGCATACTAAGGTGCAGAAATCATGGGGGACACCCCAGGATATGTCTTTCCCCGCCCCCGAGAAAGTGTAAGAGAAAAAGAGGAGGCCTGGATGGCTTCACATTTTTTGCCCAAGCAACTGGAAGAATGGGAGCGTTCAGGTACTAAAGTAGAAAAGATAGGCTGGAAGGTTTGTTGGAGGACTGGAGAATGAAGAGTTTGCCTTCAGACATATTTTATTTGATATGTCTATTTGATGTCCCCCTGGAGACGTCAGGGTAAGCATGTGCAAATTGCAGGTGACGTGGGAAGACTGCATGATTGTCCAGGCGGAAACCAGCATGTGGCACCTGCCCGGCTGAATTTTGCACGGCACAGCTTCCTCGCCTTCCATCTCGATGGTTCTGAAATGGGATTGGCTCAGTGCTCCACGGCTCAACACACTGGGTCTGCTCCCTCGTAAGAGATGAACATAATAACAAGAACATATCATTCACCGCGGTGACGTCACAGGAAAGCAGACTGATTTTCATATAAATACGGGGAGCACTGCCGAACAGGTCTAGGGAAGCACTGCTAGTATTTGATCTAATGACTTGCATTTTTTCTATGAATCGGTAACTGGCCACCTCCCATGACCAATGCACACATTATTTCTTTCACTCAGAAATTTCGACCACCACTACCCCCATATAGTTCTGAAATGCATGCTGAGTGGGACTACTCCCTGTCAAACATCCCTGCTTTGGTTTTTAAATGGGATGTTGCTCCAAAATATTAGATATTCATTTCATAACTCTCCAAGAACAGTTTTTATCACCTCACTTCCCAGTTTCTTGAGGCTTACCTAATCATAGTCACATATGACCTGCTACTTAATGAGGTACGCATAATATGCAAATTTACTGATGAATATAGAAGCTCAAATAAGTTAAAGGACTTCCTTAAGTCCCACATCTAGAAAGGATCAGGGAAATTCAGACTCGGGTCTAGAAAACCCCAAAGATCACGTTCTTTTTTAAATATCTGCATTTCTAAAACCGTGCTCTGCGTAGCTTGGAGGGTGAGGGGAGGAATAAGCCAAAGAAAATTGGAAACTTCTTCCTTCCTGTGTAGAGCAATTAGAAGTTAGGTGAATAGTCCTACAGAACAACTGTCTATATCATTTTCCCAATATATTTTCAGTAAGTGAAATAAGCAGATTAATACATCTCCAAATCCCTATTTCCTCTTAAAATCACTATTGATCCTTCAATATCTAAGTTCGAATGACTCTCTAGTGAAGTCCCCAGACAAAATCAATAGCCTTCTCATAGTGTTCAAAACAGGAATCTATTTTAGTACCTTCCATATTTATTATAATTATTGCCCTTTCTGGCTGTCTCCCCAACCAGTCTAGGAGTGTCGTAAAGGTGGATGTCATTTCTCCATCAGATTTATATCTTTGGCGCCTAGGACCATTCACCTAAGCCTAAAGGACATTCAGGGACTGTTGAATGAAGGAATAAAAGAATAAACAAATGAACGAGCAAGGGAATAAATGAATGTTTTATGACCCATCACTGTCACTGTGATTGCAAGAATATAATGCCTAGAAGAGAAATGGCCCAAGATAGACTTCTCTTCTATTTGCTAAAGCCGACAACACACAAGTTAAATTGTAGATTCCAATTTTACGTCCTGGCATATGTATAACTTTAAATAATAAATAACAATGACTCTTATAATAATGGCTCTTATTAATAGAGTCCAGCTTCACTCTGGCCCAAACACTGTGTTATACTTCCTACATACATCATCAGTTTTGAGCCTGACAAAAGGAGGAAGAAGTGAGTACTCCTATCTCCCTTTGCATATGCTATAACTGACATGAAACTATCCTGCAAAATTCACACCTTTAGCATTTCACACAGCCAGGATTTAAGCCCAGCCTGTCTGATTCTAAAGTTCATGCTCTTCCCCACGACTTTATAATACCCTTAAAAATGTTGCTAAATAAATCAAGGTCTGCAGTAATTCAATGTGGAAGAAAAAAATAAAACAGATCCAAAAGTGTATTGTTCTGCTTTAGTTTCTACGACTGTTCAGTGCTCCAGGGTGTGTATACCTTCGATAGCTAGTTTATGGGGGGACATTTAGAGTGACTCTGGAGAGTCTCTTTTATCACTGCAGCATCTTCGGTTGGCACCAGTTCCAGCTTGTCTGATGAAGCTGTTTCATCTGAGATTTCTTTGCATTTAATGTGCGTGTGTGTTTTACACTGTGTCCAACCATTCTGGTAGGAGCATATGGTTGGTTTTGTTAATTGGGCTTTTTGTTATGCTGTGTCTGCAAAGCTTCTTTTAATTTATATTCAAATGTTTGTCATCCTCTGGCAGTCTGTTTTGTGATGTCTGTGTTTGTTTTGTGACCCAGGACTGTAGCATGTTTTTCAAGCTGTGTCCTGGCACATTGTTTGAAGATGCCCACCATGTGCTGGCTTCGTGCTACAATATAATTCCTGCTCTGTTTCCCTAACGAGCCAGCAGAGTTGGCCCTTGGAGAGAGTAGGGGCGGGGTGGGGGAAGGGGGGTGTCACTGTTTCAGCCCATTCTAGGCAGCTACATTGTTAGGCATGATATAGATGAGACAACAGTTGGCCTGCTTATGAAATACACAATGCTAGATGGTTCCTGTAGCATCAAACATTCCTAAAATCCTATCCTTTGCCAGGCACTGTTCCCGGCCAGGCTCAGGAGATTCAGTAAAAGGTAAACTAGGGAAGCCACCAAGAATGGTACTGATCTGGGGTGCCTGGGTGGCTCAGTGGGTTAAAGCCTCTGCCTTCAGCTCAGGTCATGATCCCAGGATCCTGGGATCCAGTCCCTGCATTGGGCTCTCTGCTCAGGAGGGAGCCTGCTTCCTCCTCTCTCTCTCTCTCTCTCTCTCTCTGCCTGCCTTTCTGCCTACTTGTGATCTCTGTCTGTCAAATAAATAAATAAAATCTTAAAAAAAAAAAAAAAAAAAAGAATGGTACTGATCCCAGACTCTTGAGAACCTAACTGCCTGGGATCAGATCCCAATTCCACTGCTCACCAGCTGTGTGACCTTGGACAAGATACTTCACTTCTCTGTGCCTGAATTCTATCTATATGGTATGGAGAACAATATCTATTTCATAAAATTTGTGGAAATGTTAATGAGCTAATCTTATAAAACACCTAGAATAATTCCTTGGATGTAGAAACATTCATCAAGTGTTAACTATTTTTGCTATCATTGCTTTATGTAATTTCTAATTAATATAGAGATCGAATTAGTGCAAGAGGCACTGGACATCAGAAATTAAAAGACCGGGATGCCTGGGTGGCTCAGTCGGTAAAGCTGCTGCCTTTGGCTCAGGTCATGATCCCAGGGTCCTGGGATCGAGTCCTACATGGGGCTCCAAGCTCAGCAAGGAGCCTGCTTCCCTCTCCACCTCTGCCTGCCACTCTGCCTACCTGTGCGTGCTCTCTCTCTCTCTCTCTCTCTGACAAATAAATAAATAAAATCTTGAAAAAAATATATATTTAAAAAAAGAAATTAAAAGACCAAAGGGGTCCAACCAATATTTCCCAAACTGCACTCTGCAGAAAATTAATAAATTTAAGGAAAAAGGCTTCTGTGGTTAATATGAATAAGAAATGCTGAGTTAAACAGATGCCTATGAACTTCACAGAGCCTGTGTTAGGCGGATGTGGCTTGCGACTCTCCAAAACAAAAGCTAGCACGCAGCCCCCAATCGTATTAAATACAGGACCTTCATCCACACATGGGGTCTAAATGAAGGGGCTTGTCTAGTGTAACAGCCTAGTATTAAGGGACTAGTTTCCATAGAAAAATCTTTGGGAAGTTCTGATCTGAGGAAAAATGTGAACAGTCACAACTGGAAATTACAAGGAAGTTAAAGTTAAGGAGAGAAACCTTGTTCCTAACTGTTAAAGATCAAATTCTTGGAGATTTAAGTGCCAGTGCAGTAATGCAGTTATGTGACACCACACATGTGCACGCACACACGTACAGGGAACTTGTCCACAGCACAAAGCTTGGTGTCACCATCAGAGACCAGATATTACAACATTTTTGGTACCTCATCCTTTATGGAATGATTTTTCTCAAAAGAGAAACCAAAGAGCCTCCAATCCCCCAGCAAGGGAGAGAGCTGAAATGCAGCTGGGATTTTGCTGATGACTGGCACTTCCGTGCTGCTCATGTGAAATTCTGAAGATGGAGAATACGGTCTCCCTCCCATTTTGTTTCTGAGAATGTAAAAATACACTAATTTGTTTGTGCTGTAATTTGCCACACGTATTTCTAATGGTGAACGACTTGGAGAAGACCAAGGGCAAAGAGGAGCCCCAAAGGAGGGGATGGCAGAAGCCAGAAGACAGTCATGTTGGGGCAACACCACTAAACGGAAGCACTTCCTCCCAGCTTAAGGAACACTTATGTTTGACTCAAGAAAAGTTTTTACGGAAATATTTGACCAGTTTTAATGTGACTGTAATTCTTTAGCATGATTTCTACATTGTGCTAGATGCTAGGTGGGAAACGGTGGATTTGACACAAGAGTCTCTTCATGTCCTCATGGCTAATCACACAGGCGTTAAGTTAATTCGCAGCAAGGTAGCTGTGGGCTGAAGAGGTTCAGGAGCAGTAAATACAAAGGGATGAGTCACTTAGCTCCAGCCGGCTGGGGAAGAGGCGGAGTACTTCCAGGGGAAGTGGGAGTCGAGAGAGAACTGGAGTGAACAGGAGTCAGCAAGATGATAAAGCGTGGGATAAGAGATGAGTTTGACAACAGAGAAAAACCCAAGGGCGAGAGAAAGAAGAGCAGAGCTGGGAAGCAGAAATCAGGTTACTATGGTTGCAGTTCAGGGTCCAGAGGAGCAGAGTGGTGAGAGATGAGACGGAGAGGTAAGTCGGGGGCAGACAAATGACTTCCCAAGTCAGGTCAAAGGGCCTGCTACTGCTCCTGAGGATTATGGGCAGCTATTGAACTCTTTAGAACTCTGTTCTAAACAGAGCAGGGACATGATCAACTTGCCTTTCAGAAAGATAACTCCATCTGCTATGAGGAAAATCAGTTTGGTTGGGAACAATATTGATGGTCAGAAGACCACTTAGGAGTCAATATCCGTAAAGAAGGTAAGAAATAACAAGGGATGGAAAGATGTGAGAGGTGGAGGAGGTAAAACTTGTGACTGGCCGGATGTGGGAAATGAGGGAGGAAATTTCAGGATGGCTCAGTTTCTTGGGATGTGGGTGCCACTCATTGCTTTGGGAACAGAGAAGCAGAACAGGGTGGGGATAATTAATTTAACTTTAGATATGTGGACTCTGAGATGCTCAGTCCGCTGTCTACACGGAGATGTCAAATGGCCAGTTGGATATGTGAATCTGGATTTCAGTTGTGAGTAGTCTATGCTGGAGATAGACTCAGATAGTGTCATCATGGAGTAGATGCCTGGGGAGAGTATATGGAGAGAGGACCTCTAGGACAATTCTCTGGGAGACAACCAGAAGGCAAGGTACCCCCAGGGAGACTCAGAAGTCAAGGAAAGAATGGGGGAAGGAAAATCATCAAGAAAAATAGAGGCAGCTACCATCAATGCTAAGAAAGGACAAAGCTGAAGCCTGAGAAGCATTCTTCAAATGCAGAACCACCCCATTGTTTCAGGAAACCAGTAGCAACAGCACCGTGAGTATGCTGGAAAGGGGGTGAAGATGAGGAAGGGGGAGGAAAGTGTGCTCTTGAGGGGAAGTGATTTGATTGGGAGCTGAAGGAGGATGCTAAGTCGTGGAAGGACGTTTTCTCTTGGTACCATGTTCATCTAAAGAGAGGAAAGGGTTGGGTGTTTAATTCTGATGAGAAGGAGCCAGTAGATAGGAAAGAATTATTTGGAACTATCAGTTGAGTAAGGTCTCTGAAGAGGTAAGAAGGGATAGGAACCTGAGCTCACCAGTCCTTGGTTTTGTATTCATGCCCTCCAAAATCACAGGTATACATCTATCGTATCACCGATCTTTGCAATAGCTGTGTATAGTGAACTCCATGCAGGCCGGAATTATGTCTGCCTTCCTCATCACTGTATCCCTCACACCCATACTAGTCAATCAGCACACATGTGATTGTTAGTATTTCCATAATGCAAATTTTAGGAAAGAAGACTTGGCATAAGGACTAGAGGCCACAGCATGTTCTTTCAAGGCCTTAATGTGTCTAAAACTTAGCAGTGGCTCAACAACATCCTTTTCTAACTGAAACCTTAAGACTTCATCAAAAGGCAGCATGGTTTAGCACGTTGCAAGTCTGCTGCCTTTGGACCTAGCAGAACTGGGTTATTCAACTTACTAGTTACTAGTGATGGTGGACCTCAGACAAATTGTTCCACATCTCTTAACCTCAGTTTCTTGATCAGCAGAAGTGAGGAGGAAGACAGACCTGAGGGAGAAGGACAGGAGCTACAACCACCTCACAGAGCATCAGAAACTTTTACAGATGGTTAGGGAGCAAATATTCAGAACAAATGTGTTCAGGGTTCAGTAAAGAAAAATCTCATGGAGCTCTGCCAGGTAGCTATTTTTTTTGGAACTTGCTTTGTTCATAACAAAGAATGATGTTTCATGTCAGCATTGAAACTGTTTAAAACACGTGTTCTCTTAAGTTCCCTCGTAGTAGACTGGTGGTCTACCCAGTCTAATAACACACAGCTTGCAATTAACAAAGCCAGGATTCAAGTATAGATCTAACTGAAAACTAGATCTCAACTCCCTCCCACAAACCTATTAGGAAAATATAGACAACGCATGGAATAATGCACAAAAGACTAAAGAGGCACTTTGCCTCCCTCCCCAAAAAAAATCCAATAGGGTAATAAATGTGTGCAGTGATGCTCAACATCATTGATCATCGGGGAAATGCAAAGTAAATCCACAAGGAGATACTTCCAAACCCTGATGGAATCACTAAAACAGGAATTTCTGGATCAGCCAGGCATCTTATCTGCAGATCACAGGAGTCCTTTTGGAGTAACTATTCAATCAGTATCTATAGTCTTATGTTGGAACGCAAAGATTTCCATGAACTGGAGGAAGGAATTTGAATTTGGTCTATGATGGAGCTCAGAGTTTGGCTTGACTTGGTTTGGTCCAATTTATCTATTTTTGCAAGTTACAGTGCAACACCTTTTGAAAAACTGATTTTTCTCCTTCATTTCTCAGTGTTCCCTTTACAGTCTAGCTGCCAGCAGAGCAAATTCTATCTTTATTGCTATATATTTATATACTACATATTAATATTTGCATATATATTCATTGGGTTCCTCAGTTACAACATGTACACTTTCTTGACCTATATTATATTTTAACATAAACTCACAAAAAGTAAGAAAAGAAAAGACATGAATTTCCCATTCCCACTCTGCCTCTCTTCCCTTCATCTTCCTGTTTTTGTGTTCTGCCCTGCTCCACCTCCCAGCCCTGTGAACTGGTGGACACACTAGCTTTTACCCAAACCCTCCCCCAGAATGTGGATACCCTCGGAGTCTACACATCTCCCCTGAGAAAGCAGCTTTCATCTCCACCCACCCTCCGGCTTCCCACAGGAAACCCCTCTGGCTCTGCTGGACGTTCCCACAACCCTTACCGTGGTTCACTTTAGGTTAGCCTTCTACTCATTAGGTCTGTTTTCCTCTCATATGCTGTATACTTCAAAATGATGTCGATACAGGGTTGTGCTGTTTGTGTCAGAACTTTTCCGTTTTTAAAAATTTTATATTTCAGAATGGGTTTTTTATCACATGGGAGAGAAAAGAATAGCACTTTTTTTAAATCAAAAGTTTCTTTTGTTTCTTTCTTTCTTTCTTTTTCCTTTCTTTCCTTTTCCTTCTTTCTAGCTGTAGATACACTGAAATAACACCTTCCTCTGCACAGAGGAAAGTTCTTATAACTTACCTAAAAGTAGTTAGAAGCTAATATAAGAAGCCCCCATGATTATTTTTAGGATTACTTTGCTGACACCTACTGGACAGGATCTCTTACACAAACATATAACACAAGTAAGGCAATCAAGAGTCCCTATTCTAATTATGATACATGAACTATTTTTTTCAAAGAATAAAATGGATGGGATTAACTGATTTTTAAACTCCTTGTATGGATCCAAGTTAAATTTTGTATTCCCTTTCCTTCCTTTCTTTTCCTCTCCTCCCCTCTCTGCTTTCCTCTCCTCTCTCCTGCCCTCCCCTCACTTCCCCCCTCCTTCCTCTTTCCTTTCCTTTTCTTTCCTCTTCTTTCTTTCTTTTGACAGGGAATGGATAAAGGTCAAACATTTCCAGCTTTTCAGCTTGGAAAGAAATGACATCACTTTTCTTTAATACAATAATGTATGGAAAAAATCAGTACTTAACAAGCTATATCTAAATTGTAATAGCTGGTAGATCTTCCAGGTTAACAAAACAGATGAGACGAAAAAATATTTTGAAATTAATCCACTGGTTTCCAATCAGAAGTTAATGTGCTCTCTTAAGTCATTTAATAAAGCCTTTTGAATCCCAAACAAACATTTATGAGCACTTGGAATTCCAAAGCAAACAAGAGTTTCATTTAATAGTTAATAGAGGTAATAAAGCTGTAATTCCTAGAGCTATAATTTTAAAGTTGTTAACAAATGTGAAGCCACAACAAAACTTAAAATTTATTTAAACATTTAATTTTTTAGTTGTACAGATAGTAGGGGGAGAGTCGAGGAACTGGAATTACAAGAAACATCAGAGTTGTGCCTAGAACCCAGAACCTGAATCCCAAGCCAGTGCTTCATGCAGTATCTACTCTATCCCTGGCCCTTAAATGTGGGCTTACTATTTATCCTGTGAGAGCAACAATTTTCATTATATTATGGATCAACACCCTTCCTTACTTCAACTCATTGATTAGATGCTAACAATGGAGCAAATGATCTGGTGACAAATTTGGGGAAAGATGTGTTGATGCATAATCAATAACCACAAATTTAGTAGCTTAAAACAGCACCTACTAACTGTCTATAGTTTCTATAGATATTTTCTGAGGTCAGGAGTCAAAACACAACTTAACTAGGTCTTCTGACTTAGGATCTCCTGAGGTTAAAGTCAAGATGTTGGCTGGCTATGGTCTCACTAGAGTTCAACTGGGGAATGATCTGCTTCCACAATCTCTCAGGCTGTTGGTAGATTCTTTTCCTTATAGCTGTGGGACCAAAGTCCTCATTTGCTTATTTTATAGGTCAGAAAGTGCTCTCAGCTTCTAATGACTTCCTAGAGTTCCTTGTCATGTGGATTTCCCTAACAAGGTAGCCTCACTCCATGGAAGCTTGCTTCTTCAAAGCCAGCAAGACTCCACAAGACCGTGCTACAGTTTTATGAAAGACCACCACAGAATATGTGGTGCTCATGTAATCACAAACATCCCATCTCCTTTGCCACATTCCATTGGTTGGAATCAAATAATGTGTCCTAACTACATAAAAGAGAACACCAGGAGGCAGGGATCTTGGGGGCCACCCTAGAATCTTTGCCCCACAAAAGAGATCTAAAAATACCAAACTCACATTTATATCCACCTTGCATTTTAAAACAGAAGAACACCCATATGTATAATTTTGCCTTGAAAATGTGAGTGTGTATCTAAAGGAATATAAAACAACACTTAAGTGGTACAGCTTTTACCCTTCTACAAATGAAACAGCTCCAGTGAAGATTCCCAGAGTAAAGGGACCACTGGCCGGAAACCATCAAAAGCCCCAAGAATACTCCTGTCACTAAAATGGGGTTGTGAATGTTTTCAGGGAGAGATGATAGATATGGAAGAGGAAAGCTTGTTTCAAAACAGCTACAAAATAGGAGGAAAAAAAAGAGAACAAAATAAACTAAACCTCTTTGCATGAACCCTGCAGACACATGACTGTTGTGAGCTTTAAAACTAATTCTTCCATAGGAAGTACAGCCAAATATACCAAGTATAGCACATTTTTCAACACCTATTTCAATTGTCTTGATTGCATTTTAAAATAACATACATTTGAGAAGCTTCTAATATGAGGCAGGCATTTACAATTTTGTCAAGTTATTTGTCCTCCATTAAATCTTGGAATTCATGGGCTTGGATTTGACTAGCACCATAGACAGCACTAGAACAGATGCGGGGAATGTTTTATTAACACAACGAAGCAATGTGCGATTGTTTCCTATATTGAGAGAGTTTGGCTATAGCAATATGTGAAAGCAATTTTGCAGGCTCTAAAGATGAGTTACAACTAATTAAGCATTGACTCAGCCATGTTAGCATACTGCCAGATTGGTAATGGATATTCAATAAGTCTCATTTAATCTCCAAATAACCTTGTAAGTCACAGTATTACCCTTACTTTATAGATGAGGAAACCAATGCTTAGAAGTTAGGTAACCAGCCCAAGGTCAGGCAGATAATGAGTAGGAGTTCTCTAACTTTATACCTAGTGCTATTTCCATCATAAAATATCTACCTAATATTTGTATTTTAAATTAATTTCTTATGTCCTAAAAGATCTAAAGGAAATATCTTTGCTCCCAACAGATATGATTTGCTGGAGTTGGTCAAAAAGCTTATACATACACCTATTTTAAGTTGAAGAATGTGAGTATGTGCTGCACATTTACACATTTTTTTAAAATAACTCATGGATTTTAAAAAATGAATGTATAAAAAACAAAAGGTCCTTGGCTATCCAAATGTGGCCATGACACTGGTCTGCTGGCACAGGAGATTTCAAGTTGAGCTCTTGGCTACTGGGATCTATAGATTGATTCCTTAGGGGCTGTGAGAGCTAATCCGGGGGCTACCTAGAGAAGCTGTAGAGCTCTCATGACATGGGGTGCATTGTAACAAATAGTGGAGAGATCTGTCCTCTATTTGCTCTGTGTGTACAAATGGCAGTTTAGATTTCAAAAATAATATCCATTAAAAATCAGTTGAGGAATGATAAATTACGCAATAGTTTCTGGGAAATGGGTTCGAAAGATAGCTCTATTTCACACCAAAAACAAATTCTTATCATATTAAATATAACTATAAAAACAGAAAAAATATTACAAACTTGTATCATGAAAAGGCTTTCTTAGCATATCACTTAGGTAAACAGTGCAGGGATACACACACACAAGCACACAAACTATAGAGATAGTCTATTGTTCTTTCTTGTCAGTGATCCTTCCTTCCTTTTTTTAGTAAGGAAAAACTTCTGAGGCTTTCAGGCACCATTTTTTCCTATTGCTCAGTGCCCATGACTTACCACCCTACCTTCCAGTTCCAGATCAAAACCAAACCGGCCCATCAGAGCCACGTGCTTCACATCACTTAACATTCATGGGTGTGTAACCTGTGTCAGCCCAGACAAAGTCTTCCAAAGGCTTTTTTGGAATTCTTGGGAGAAAAGACTCTCTCTTCAGGGTCTTGGGAACTGAAGATCTTGTAAGTCTGAATCTGCTAAAGGGGTGAAGGGAGAGGGTGAGGGGAGAAGAGTTCAAGCAGGAAAGACAGTAGGAAAGATAAGGGAGAAAATGAAAGATGAGAGAGAAAAAGGGAAAGGCAATGATCAAGAATCCTCCCCATGCAACAAATCTTTGAAATAAATTGTTTTAGCCTTGAGATGGATTTGAACCCCAAAATTATTTTGAATTATAGAACAGAAGGGAGTTACCAATTTTCAAGGGTTGAATTGCTTTAAATGGCTATATCCAATTTTGCTGTATTGGGAAGTCCGTCAAAATTAAAGCAGAAAAATGGCCTACTGATGGGAATGAAAAATACTTTCATTAAGAAAGGAAGCTGAGTGTGTGTGTTTTCCATTTTGTTGTATCCAATACAGGAGTCTCGCTAAGAGCTCTTCATTTCCCTTCATCACTCTTTATTGAAATTCATGGACTTTAACGGAACCTTAAGGATAATGTGGAGGATGTGATTTATTACTATTTAGAGAATTTTAATGATCAGAGAAACTGAGAGCTTATGTTAGCATAAAATACTTAACATCACATTCTGTAGTTACCAAAACAGATGCACAATTATGTCAACTAATTTCTACTTAATCCATTGTTGGAATAATTTATTTATGAAGATTAACTTGAATAGCACTGCAATCAGTAGGAGAACTGGAATGGGGGAAAGCATAAATAGCATAAATAAATAATGAAGTGAAATAAATAAATGAGAAGAAACTATAGAAACAAGTTAGTGCTATGTGTCCTCCCTTCATATGAGAGAAGGGTACAAAAGATCTCATGTGAAAATATCCCCTGAAATGTGGAATGGGCTGAGCTCCTGTTTCAGGGAATGCTTTATTTTACACCAACAAACCATTGTCCTTCAAAAGATATTCTGTCCACATTTGTGTCCCTGCCTTTTGCTAGTATTTGTGGAAGAATCCATTATTTTTTGGTCATTTTGTCTTAACACCTTCATTCAGGTAACTATTTTTTTTTTAAGAATTTATTCATTTATTTGACAGAGAGAGATCACAAGTAGGCAGAGAGGCAGACAGAGAGAGAGGAGGAAGCAGGCTCCCTGCTGAGCAGAGAGCCCGATGCGGGACTCGATCCCAGGACCCTGGGATCATGACCTGAGCCAAAGGCAGTGGCTTAACCCACTGAGCCACTCAGGCGCCCCATTCAGGTAACTATTAAGGGCACACATTCTGCACTCTTCTCATGCCCAGGTGGAAGAACGTCCATTGAGATAAGCCCTCACTTGTCTCTTCTGCTGCCCTCATTACTTCTTGAATAGCAGAGCAGTTGTCTAATACTGCCTGTGATTAAGTGGGGGAGGTGATTCTGGGATAACATTTGGCAAAGCTCTGTGGGGTCACAACAGAAGCCTCATTCTCCAACCAGTTTTATTTGCAAAAAGTTGAAACAATGATGTATCTTAAATTTCCTTCAGTCCAACTTTTGAATCAATCCATCAGTTGATACAGACAGAAATCAGACAAAGAGAGAAATTCAGTGTTGCCTTCTTGAATCCCAATTATTTTGTCATTAGAGTTAGGGTCTAATACTATATTTAATTCAAAACCTCTCCTCTTTATTTACTCAGGCCTGACCCATTATCCACAAGCCTCCAGTGGGCTAAACAGTGTGGTTCATTCTTTCACTCTCTCCTCTACTCACTAGGCAATGTCCTCCTTCCTGACCTCTGTGATAGACCTACTCAGCTCTCCTTCCTCACAGCCTATAGTTCCTTCATCTCAGGAAGCTTCTGTCTTGAGTGGGTTCTTTCAAGATGGCTTGGGCCCACTCACCCATCATGAGAGGCAGTATGGCAGCCAGACTCATGGTATTTCATATGCCATTCATATGACCTTGAAAAAGTCTCAGTGACCCGTGTATAAAATGGGAAAGCTAAAATACCAGTAGCATGTGGTTGCTTAAGGATTAAATGAGCTAATATACCTATTACTTTACACATACATACATACATACAGATATAGATATAAATCTAGATATAGCTATATTAAGGTATTCATTTGGAACAGAGCATGAAGAATTGCATACCAAAGTGTAAAAAGCAATGCAGATATTGGTGGTAAGTACTTAAGAAGAACCCATAGTTCCATGATAGTAAAACAAATAAAATGGACAAGCACAGAAGGTTAACAAAGCTAAGGAAAGGTTGAAGGAGAATGCAAGGATCTCAACTCTGGGTGTTGGAAAGACTGAATGCACAGAAGAGATTGTAACCACACAGGGAGCTATCAGAGCAGGATGTGGGATAAAGTATTCCCTAATCCACAGAGAAAAGCATCAGCAAAGGACAGAAGCCTTAGTGGTTCAAGAGGCTTACAAGGTTCTACATCTGACCAAACACTTACTAAAAAATAAGCTCTTTTGACCCAGAGACAAAATTTAGGAAGCTTAAATTAAAACTAAATGGCACTCCTTCCGGGTGATCTGGAAAACTGTGTGCATGCTCAAAACTGAACCTTCTCAGAGGTGACTAGAGAGGGAGGTTGCAAATGTCTAGACCTCGACAGAATGTGGAACAAAACTATAAAATCCCTAAACTGTGAACACTGTCTCCAAGCCACACAGACACACAATGATAAAGCCTTACATACACATACAATCAGGAAATTCTAACTGGCTGAGGAGCTCAAGAGCAGCCTTCATCCAATGACTCAGGAGCTGGCTCAGGAACTACCCTAGGTAGCCACACTCAAAGACAAAAACAAGGAGGGGGAAAAAAAAAATGAAGCAGGGACTTCAGAGCCTACATGATCCTGAGCAAATAGACTGCACAGCGTGCATTCAACCAAGTCTCTAAACAAATAAACAAGTGACAAGACAAACAGCAAAAATAAGTGCTGTTGGGGAGAGGTGGAGTCAGTACCAAGATTTGTCACAATTTATTATGTAAAACTGTCTGGTTTTCAAGAAAAACATTATAAGGCATGCAAAGAAACAGGAAACTTAACCAATATCCAGAAGAAAAGAGCAAACAATAGAAATTGCCTTTGAGGGGATCCAGATGTTGGACTTTAAAAGCAAAGCCTTCAAAGCAGCTATTGAAAGTATGTTAAATCAATAAAGAAAACTCTATTTAAACAATTAAAGCAAGATATAAAAATTCATTAAGAAATTCATTGAGTAGTGAATACTAATAAGAAGACAGAAATTGTTTAAAGAATCAAACAGAAATTATGGAGTTGAAAAACACAATGCTAAAATGAGGGGGGAAAATTACTAAAAGAGTGTGTATTCATTTGCTAGGGCTTCCTTAACAAGATATCCCTGCTTCTCCCTCTCCCTCTGCCTCTCCCCCTGCTTGTACTCTCTCTCTCTCTCAAATGAATAAATAAAATCTTAAAATATATATATATCAAAAACTGAGAAGCTTAAACAACGGAAGTTATTGTCCCACAGTTCTAGAGGTTAGAAGTCTGAGATCAATGTGTCGACAGAGTTGGTTTCTTCTGAGGGTTATGAAGGAGAACTCTGCTCCATGCTTCTCTCCTAGATTCTGGTGGTTGGCTGGTGGTTGGCTGGCAATATGCTCCTTGACTTCTCCTGCATCACCTCAGTCCCTGCCTTCACTTTCACGTGGTGTTCTCTCTGTGGCATGTATCTATGTTCAAAAGTCCCCTCTTTATGAGGACACCACACATATTGGCTAAGGACCCACCCTATCGCACCATGACCTCATCTTAATTAGTGACATCTACAACAAGCCTATTTCCACATAAGGTCACACTCTTTGCTACTGGAGGTTAGGACTTTTTACACACAATTCAACCTTTAACAGAGTGCAAAAACAAATTGATCTGATGGAAGAATCTGAAAACTTGAAAACAGATCAATAGAGATGGTGAAATTTGAAGAACAAAGAGAAAAAAGAAATAGGAAAAATGAACAGAGCCTCAGAGAAAGGTGGGCATTAGCAAACAGGCCAACATATGCACAATGGAAGTACCAGAAGGAGAGGAGAAATCTATTCAAAGAAATAATGTCAGAAATCAATAAGCATTAGAGGGTTGGAGTGATGAGTGAGAATGCTGGTGGGAGGCAAGAAAGTAGGTGTGATAGAAATGTGACTAAAACATGTTTATAGCAGCAATATCTGTTTGATTTTAATTTCTAATATATGCTGTACTTTGTTATTCTACCACCATATAACCCAACTCATCAGCAAAAATCTACTGTGCACAGCAACCATAAGCCATCAGTGCTGGAAAAATTAAGGAAAAAACTACGGAGATGGAGAAGAAAGCACTGAGTACAGGTACTAAACAGAAGATCAAGAAATCAAAGCCAGAGTTGACTGAGCCATAAGCAGCCAAGAATCATCCAATAAATTGCAAGAAACTTTGGGCTTCACACTGCAAGTAAGATTATATTTAAGCCAGTTTTAAATGAATCTTCAGGGACAAAGAAAAACCAGCCAGGTTGCAATTCTTATTATAAATTCAAAAACGGATAATACAATTATTGCTCAAATTGTACTAAAAGGTTAATGGCTAAAGAACTTGGTCTTAGTTGCATTTTCTTAACTTGTTATACGGCTTTAAAATACGTCTAAACAATGAGTTGTACAGCATATAGACTCATATTGCTTGCCTCAGATAAATGCGTGCGTTCTTTTTCCTTTCAGGGTGATTTAATTCACATCACATTTTTGCATACCTAGGGGAATACAAGTAAGGTGAACTTTCAACTGTAATTTCTGCTGTAAGATCACTTCCCCATCTTTAATATGAATCTTCTCCGGTGGGGAAGGATTCCAAACTGTTTGGCTGTGGGCTCACTTCATAATACATCAAAGCCTCAGCTCTACCCCAGCATCAAGCCATTCCAGAAGGGACCTGTCATTCTCATCATCAGCAATGCCTCCAAAAATTGTGTACTCATTTTGTTCAATGTGAACCCTTTGTATAAAAGACAAACACTTGAATGAAGACTCTGTGCATCTCCGATCTGAGAAAACTCTGAACTATAAGCAGCAGCATGTGAGTGAGGAGTGAGCTGAACTCATGGGAGTGTCTTCAACTGAAGAGTTTCATCATCAGGGATTTTATGTTTTTAATGACATGTACCATTGCAACTGTCTTCTTTTCCTCTATCACATGTAAAAACAGCCTTTTCCTTGAGTGAGTGATTCTAAGATTACTTTTCCTAGAGTTAACAAGCAACCTGTGGCTGAGACTCCGCAAGGCCAAAGCACGTCTAAGAAATGAGCCGTGTAGGCTCTTTGACCTGAGTGAACATGAAAGTCAAGGAGTAACCGACAGAGAAGCACTTGTGTCCAAGCTGACTTTCAGGGCAAGCTGATGAGGACTAGCTCAGATTAATGAAGGAGCTGTGGGACTGAATCCTGAGCTCCCAGGGAATGTCCATGAGCTTGAGAGCCAGGAGCACTCCACCATTTAGTGGACGTTTCATCTTGGCCTGCGGCAAAGTGAGCTTCTTAGCCTCTTCATATTCTCTTATGTAAAAGGAAGATATTACTTTTTAACCTCGAGGGTTGTTCTGGGCTTAAATGAGACACTGTGGGTAAAACAACTATAGGCTGACTTGGCAGAGCGAGTTTTTGCCCTACTGTCATCCCCAATGAATAAAATAAGTCTACAATGCAATGTTTACAAATAAGGATTGATAATTCTTCAGGAATATTTGTTTGAAGAATGGTGTTTTTGTTAATAAACATGATGTGGAGAATTCATGACCACAATTTTTGATGGAAGAAGGTCTGCAAGGAAAACATTTTTTTTTAAAGATTTTTTTAAAATTTATTTATTCAACAGATGGAGATCACAAGTAGGCAGAGAGGCAGGCAGAGAGAGAGGGGAGAAAGCAGGCTCCCCAAGGAGCAGAGAGCCTGACGCGGGGCTCAATCCCAGGACCCTGGGATCATGACCTGAGCTGAAGGCAGAGGCTTTAACCCACTGAGCCACCCCGGCGCCCCAGGAAAACCATTTTTGAGCAAAGGACAGTGAAGGGAACACTCATGTCATCTAAGAAGCATCCCAGCTCATATCACTTCCTGAGAAGTGATTCATTTAAATCAGTCCATACAAAGTTGCTGAGAGACAGAAAGTGCCCCAGAGCCCTTTTAAGTGTGTTCATAGACCACTGGCAAGATCTCACTCTCTTCTGTGCAGTGCCTGCCTGTCCTCTTTCTTATCTACGCAAATGAGCAGGAAGTAGATGGCAAGGGTTCCACTCCTGTTCCGATTCTAATTGGCATTTTCATTTCCTACAAAATAAAAGTCATTTCGTTGATCAACATGCAAGCAATTGACTAACTGCTCCTTTTAGCAGATCTATAGAATTTATCCAAGATGATACTATCCAGAAAAGCTTTTCTGAGGGAACCCAGTAGGACGGTATTAAGTAACTAACTAGCATGGAAAAGCCTGGAGTACACTAGAAACTCTAGGGACTTAAAGAGCTGCCAGAAAGTAGCTTTCCCTGTGTTTCTAATGAGTCAACAGCCATCGCTTGCTGTATGAAGAGGCAGGACATCAGGCAGGGTTAATGGTACCAGGTGCGAAAGGCAGATCTGGCCGAGATCATAGGGCTCACCCCTGCTGACTCAGTGGCTTTGAGCAAGTTACCCAAACTTTCTAAGTCTTGTGTTCATCATCTGTGAAACAGATGCTGACAATAATACCTACAATAATGATGAGTGTTAAAGGCACTAATACAGAAAAGAACTTTGTCAGAGCTTCATGTTCAAGCAAATCAATAAGAATCTTGCTAAAATGCAGATTCTGACCAAGCAGATGTGATCATGCATTCCTAACAGGCTCCCAGGTATTTGACTGCTGCTGGCACTACCACGATCTTTCTAGTAGCCAGTCTTTAAAGATGTTGTCTCCGGCTTGGCGCACTGTAAATATTCAGTGAGTTTTCACTTTATTATTATGATTTTTATCCATTAAAACCCCGTATCAAAGAGCCCTGCATACTGGCCTTCCTTTCAACTATGGAATGCCTCTGGAACTATTAACCCTCAGGAACAGTGATGTTCAAGAAAAGTTTGTATACTCTAAAAGTAAAATAACACTGGGCAGTAGGCTGTATATTCCCACCCAAAGACATTAGGTCCTAAGACTTGGAACCTGTAAATGTTACTTTATAAGGAGAAAGGGTCTTTGAGATATATTTTCATAAGGCAAAGAGGCCTTGGGTCCATTTAGAATTCTGAAATGAGATTACCGCGGCTTATCTGGGTGAGCTGTAAATCCCATTGTGAGTGTTCTTGTAAGGAAACGACTGAGAGAGATGAGACACACAGACAGAGGAAAAGGTAAGACAGAGGCAGAGCAGGGTGTCTGGGTGGCAGTTAAGCATCTGACTCTTGATTTCGGCTTAAGTCATGATCTCAGAGTCCTACGATCAAGCCCTGTGTTGGCTCAGTGGAGACTCTGGTTGGATTTTCTCTCTTCCTCTCCCTTTGCCTCTCCCCCTGCTCTCTCGCTCTCTCTCTCTCTCAAATAAAGAAATCTTGGGGTGGGGGGGGGGAAGAGGCAGGGAGTGGAGGAAGGTGGCCAGAAGCCAAGGGAAGCTAGAAGCCACCAAAGGCTGGAAGACGCAAACAAGGATCCTCCCCCAGAGCCTCCACCAGGAGCACAGCCCCGCCGGCACTCAGAGTTTGGACTTCCGGCCTCCAGAACTGTAGGGAATATATTTCTTTTGTTTTAAGCCACCACACTTGTAGTAGTTTGTTTCGGCCTTCAAGGGAATGAAAGTAACTGGTTTTAAGTAAATTGTTAACGTATATACAAACGAGGCTGCAAACACCTCGAAAACTAAGCATTTTAACACAGCAAATTACTTTGTCTCTGCAGAAAGAAGGGTCCTGACCCTCGCCGAAAGCATAAAGAGACTGAAAGCATATTAACACTGAGATTTTACTTTCAGAAATCAGAAAAACCCTATAATCTGCTCTTCTATAAAATGTAGAAAGTTTTAAAGAAAGTTGTCACTGTTCTTACCATGAGAAAATGGTAAAGGCATAGATAGGCCAAAAAGAAAGGATAGAAAAACATAATCCAAATAAGTCTGAGTGGGAATATTAATATCAAACAAAGAAACATCAGGAGAAGGAATATTACCCACCTTAAAGAAAAACATTACATGATCATGGAGTCAACTCACTGCAAAGACACAGTGATCCTAAATGAGTATGTATCTTTTTTGGGGGGGAGACTTACAATATTTATTAGTACGAATCAGCGTGTGTTAAACCCCAAATAACATACACTTGGGTGATGCTGAGGGCAGTGCCTTACTATAGAACACAAGGTGGAAAGGTCCTAATTGTCTGCAGCAGCATCTTCAATATGTGTGAGAACAGGGTCCAGCCCAGACAGAAGCCCTTTATAAAAACACGAGAAGAAGGAGCAGTTTATGCGACAGAGTGCTCACATTGGATCACTGGGTCCGCTTTCAACAAGGATGGCTGAAAAAGTAGACTCAATCCCGAATGGATCTGAAAACAGCAAAGGTTGAAGACCTAACATGAACTTTGAGCCAACAGAAGGGCTGTGCCCCAGGGAGAACTGAATTCACCTGCGGAGGGAGGTTTGGATGATGGAAATAGTTCCCTTATGGTCAAGGACTGTGGTATACGTGGGCTGAGCCCAAGCTCCTCTTACGGGATTCCACTCGCTGCCATGCTCGCGGCCAGTCGAATTACAAGCTAGCTTATAAGCTAAATTCATATGTATTAAAAACAACTTCAAAATCCACTTAGAGATACATGCTGTCACGTAGGCGGCATTGATACCATCGGGGAGCTTGCTAGACATGCAGAGCCTTGGGCCCCTTCCCAGCCCCACTGATTCTAATCTACATTGGTTACAAGATCCCCAGGTGACTTGAGTGCATTTTAAAGTCTAAGAACGCGGATAGCCTCGTGCCACACTTCTAATAAAGAATACATGCTCAGGTGGTATATTTTCATAGCAGTTCTTCCCACAGGCACAAAAAAGAGGCTAACTCTGTGAGGGGATGGACACGTTGACCAACTTGATTGTGGTGATTGTTCCCAGTGTGTACAAATACCAACTCATTAAGTTTCACACCTTAAAGAGACACAATTCTTAATTGTCAATTAGTCCTCAACAAAGCTGAAAACAGTCAATTAAAACATATTTTGCCACAAACTCACTAATAAATATAAATAAAACCATTTAATAAACCTATAAACAATTCAGTCAAGTAATTACAATTTCTTTAAATTTTTTAGAAAAGAATCTTTTTGCTTCTTGGGTTCATAGAGGATACAGAATTCAGCAACAATGTTTTATAATAAAGATTTGAAAGTTGGAGACTAAAATAGAGTATTAATAGGAGAAACATTAGGGATGCCTGGGTGGCACAGTGGGTTAAGCATCTGATTTTGGCTCAGGTCCTTCTCCCAGGGCCCAGGGATCAGGTCCCATGTCAGGCTCCCTGTTTAGCAGGGAGTCTGCTTCTCCCTCTGCCCCTCCCCCATTCATATTGGTGCACGTGCTCTCTCTGTCTCTCTGAAATAAACTAAAAATAAAAACATTTTAAAAATAGGGGAAACATTAAAAAAATGAGAAACATTCTAATATCATATTTGAAAGGTACTTTTAGCATTGCAACTCTCCAGTTACATAATTGCTCTAAGCTGTTTGAGCCACAAACATAAGTTTCCTCATTGATGAGCAGTAGTAGTCTGCAACCACTCACTCCTTCAACTAGTGGTTCTGGATCCAAGCTGCTTTAACAGGAGGCCCAGGCCCTTCCCCTAGATATTTTGATTTTAGTAGACTGTAGTAAAGCCCTGGCAACAACAGGTTTTTAAAGGTCCCCAAGTGACTCTACTACCACAGGATTTTAAAAAAAAAATACTTTTAAGAAATTAAGGGATTTGTGGGTATTTTTGAGAGACAGAAACATCATGAGTGTGCATGCATACCAGTGGGGGGAGACAGAGGGAGAGAAAGAATCTTAAGCAGGTTCCATGCCCAGTACAGAGTCTGATAGGGACGCTTGATCTTTCAACCCTAAGATCACCACCTGAGCCAAAATCAAGAGACAGACACTCAAACAACTGAGCCCTCCAGGTGCCCCACAAATTGAGCTTTCTTAAAAAAAAAAAACCACACACACACACACGAAATTAGTAACTGTGATTTCAACCCATGCATAATCCATGAACACTGTATGTGGCCTTATTAAAACTGACTCTTGCACAAGTAGTGGGGAAAACCTAATTACCTAATTGGCTTTCCAGGCAACTCTGTTTGTGGTTACATTTGATATGAATGTTACGTGTATTAGCCTAAGTGAAGAAATACATGAAGAAAGGTATTAACAGTAATCATAAGACCTTACCAGAGCAGGGGCAGAGCTTCGTGCTGCACAATATGTCTTGGCTCTATCCACACGACACACAGCAAGGAACAATAATGTAGAGCCCAGTGAAAAATGGCATTTGGCATACAAATTAAAGACAGAACAAGGCTCCCGATCTTGGCCCCGTACGCGCCCAACATAAGCTCAAACTTGGAAACAATTAAGCTTGCCTATAAATCTGGAGCCTTGGGAAACTAAATGGAGTCTTAAATCAGAGAAGGTACACAGAAGGCTAGGAAGAAGACTCATTAGCCAAATTCACACAGTGGTTTGATGAGTGTTCCTAAGAGGTGGGAGCTGATAGGACTTTTATAAAATCTCAGAGTCTACACTTTGAGGCCCTGAAATTCTTTTTTTTTTTTTAATTTATTTATTTGACAGGCAGAGATCACAAGTAGGCAGAGAGGCAGAGAGAGAGAGGAGGAAGCAGGCTCCCTTCTGAGCAGAGCGACTGATGCAAGGCTCGATCCCAGGACCCTGGGATCATGACCTGAGCCGAAGGCAGAGGCTTTAACCCACTGAGCCACCCAGGCGCCCTGAGGCTCTGAAATTCTAAAGTTAGATCATAATACCACTGGCATTTTGTAATGAAGCCTTTGAAATCCAAGGGATAAAAAAAAGCAAAATTTTAAAGGGCCATTTACTCGTTCATTGTCTTGCTCACCAGAATTACTGCTAATAATTGCATTCAAACAGTGTCTGTAAACAAACCTGACCCTCCTCCTTACCCCCCACCCCGCCCCACTCAGGATACTTCATCCCACCCCAGGTTCCTTCCTTCGCACTGAACCTCTATTTTTTCATGTCTTCTCATCCAGGTGAGAGGGTAGGATCCAGCCCATAAGTACTGTCTATCGGGCTGCTCTGCCGTATGGCCTTTCCAGCCTGATAAACAGAACCAGGAAAGGCCCTGTCGACAGATTGGGTCGACAACACATTCTGCTCTTGCCTGGGTCAAGTTCATTGGTTTTCACATGCAACACAGAATGGAACTCACCATTTAAGGTAAATAAGAATGCGTTCATGGGTTCAGGGTCTTAGACTAAGTTCCTCTCTGATTCTAAAACTGACCTCGAATTCTCTCCTCTTCTTCAATGTGGTGGTATATGCGGATTCTTCAAATGCACATTCTGGATACGACAGATGTCAGTCAATTGACCAGAATGCATAAACTGCAAAAATTACCACAACTAAAAGCCAGAAAAATTACCAGCCGAAACTACTAGATGTCCTCCTGTTTTCACAAGCTACTGATTTGTTTATTGGTCTTCCGAAGCATTCGCCCAATCTGGAGGACCATATTGTGAATAGAAGTAGACCATTTGTTTACCCTTAAGAGGTATTATTTTGATGGGCTGCTGAGGGCTTCCCATCAACGTCATCAGTTACACAATATAATTTTTAAAAATCACTCTGAGCACTTGCAAGAGAAAAGTATTTAAAATGTAAAAGCATTGGGAGATGGAGAGGAGAAGGGAGTTGGGGGAAATCGGAGGGACAGACCAAGCATGAGAGACTGTGGACTCGGAGAAACAGACTGAGGGGTTTTGGGGGGTGGTGAGCCTGGTGGTGGCTATTGCGGAGGGCACGTTTTGCATGAAGCACTGGGTGTGGTGCATAAACAATGAATTCTGGAACACTGAAAAAAATTTAAATTTAATTTTAAAAATGAATAAAATAAAATGTAAAAGCAATTATGCACTTCAGCGGGGTCTGACATAGGAAAAAAATATGTTGCAGAATCTGGGTGGGAGTGGAAATTATATCTTCTAAGAGAAAACTGCTCATGTATATATTTTATTACTCTTATCATTACTAAAGATTTCTGCGCTGCAAAAAATCTGTCAACTACATTATCAGCAAACGGTAACATATCAATTTTTTTTGTAATTCTACACCTTTGAGCGCAAGTTTATCACTAATAAAGATATCGCCGATGCAGTGCATTTTGTATGTACTGGAGACTCCTGTAATCCATTTAACTACATAACACTCGTGATTTGCCTCATCCTGTCTCCTACTGTCGAATTCTTGACAAGACTTTTCCATCACAAATAGCGTTTAACACCAAGAAGTGCTTCTCACTCTAGTGACTTGGGAACACTGGATTTCCACGGGCCACAGCTCTGTAGCTGGCAGCAGTCAAGCAAGGTTTGAAATTCCATTTAGGAAGCAGCCCTCCTCAGCCCGCCCACTCCAGGCTGGGTTTCCTGTCACCCTTCCTGTGCTTCCTTCCTCTCATTAGGAAGCAAAAGAAGACTCCCCAGTACTGCCAGGTGGGAGAGGTTTTCCCTGTCCTTCAGATCTAAACTGAGATGTCACCTCTCCAGAGCTGCCCTTCCTTAGGGCCGAGTCACATGACGTCTCCGTAGGGAAACCACCCATGGTAGAGAGGTTGCTCAAGAACACCTGGGCTGTGGCTTTGCCACGTCCCGTAATGGGGACCTGGCTTTGCTGCTGCTGAATGGGTTCAATGCTTGCCAACGCTCCCTTAAAGAGAAGCTCAGAGGAGACAGAAGTAAGTGGAAATCCCCACACATCAGGACAGTTCTGATGTGGCAAAGTGTTTTCTTTTGTCTCAATTCTGAGAGGACTTCATTTGTGTCAAGAGAGTCATCAATACCTGCCCCCTGCCCAGGAGAACCAGGGGACCAAGAAAAGCCAGACAGCAGTGTAATGCCCAAGTTTTCGTGTCCAAGAGACCACCAAGGAGCCAACACTGATGCAATCACATGAGGGTTTATTTGACAATCTTAAGCTTGGGCCCAAGAATACCCAACACAGCAGAGTAGGGACTTGGACCCCGACGCTAGCTAAGGCAGGGGTTTTTATAGGTCATTACAAGAGGCCTGCGGGGGCGCAGGCGGGGAGGAGAAGTTTCTGACTTTTCTGCAGTAAGCTGATTAGCTGTTGCCGGGCTGTTTACAGGGTTAGGTACTTTCCTGGAAGTGTTTACAGTGTTAGTTATAGTGGTTTTTCCTGGAAGTGTTTACAGGGTTAGGTATTCCTGTTACTAAAGCAGGGTGGGGGTCCCTGGAACTAAAGTAAAGTAGGGGAAAGTTCAGCCCTTGGTCACAGGGGCCTGAGATGGCTGCCGAAGCTAAGATGGCTGTACTTGTGCTAATGCTAAACTCGAGGTGGGATGGCCTTAATTTTCTCGGCCTCCACAAGTAGCTGCTTTGGGTCAGGGGATTTCCTTGCTGCTGGTACACTTGGTGTCTTCTGTTAAACAGGGATACTGTAGTGTGGCTTCTGCCTACTAATCCGTGACACCTGAATGGCTGTGGTCTTCCTCGCTTCTAGCACCCGGCATTTTCCTTTGGAGTGCAGAACTCCAATCTCTATACGTCCCTCTATGAATCTCATACATGTGTTGTCCTCTATGAATCTCATACATGTGTCATACTATACATTCATACGTTGAGATCGTGTAAAGTTGCATATCTGAATAGTCGCTTATTTTCTGTGTCTAGTCCTCTTACGTGAAGTCCTTGAAGTCAGGGAATGTGGGCATTTTTTTTCCTACCGTTGTTCCTGACACACAGGAATCAGACACACTGAAGTAATTTTTTAAGTAAATCAATACTGAGATGATGACAAAGACTCAGCAATGACACCCGTACCCTCACCGTGTGTTGTTTTCTCCTCACACAAGCAGTTGGCGACTCTTCCCATCACCGGGAAGAGTCAATGAGTTGGTTCTCTCTTGCCCCACACCCAATTCAGTAGAAGCCAAGAACCTTCTGTGGGTGGGAGCTGCAGGGTGAGAGCTGGAGGTGGTGTGGAAAGGGGCATCATTGGCTCTTCACTTCTTCAGCGACATTCCTTATTGAATTTGTCCCTAAAAATTTCTAGTTGTCTCCATGATGTCCTTTCCCACTTTGGGTCTCAAAGACTTGTACTTACATACCAACAATTTCGTTTCACAAAATTAGATGAATTATGCATTTTCAACAAGTTAACTTGATAAGAAACCTCGTTTTGAAAGCTTATTTCTGGACACTCAATGGCACTTGCTCCCTGGCTGAGAAATAGCAGTTATAATTTTGACATTCATTAACAGCTCTTTATTAATTCACGTCATTTCTACATCTTATTATTTGTTCTTCAAAATAAAATGATTGCTTTATCACAATTCCTACAATCAACTAGTATATAGTAATTCAGACCAGCAGAAGCTGCTTAAATGAAAAGAGTATTGTCCAAGATGGGTGAAGTCCCAAGAACCATCCAGGCCGAGCTCTGACCATAATTAACATAAAATGAGAGGGACCCACACCTGCTTCCTTGCAGCCCCTCCTTCCTATAAAATGGTTTATCACCAGAAACACAAAGTTAGACAGGAATTTAAGCAATCATTTGCAGACCACAGCTCTAATTTAATTCTGACTAAGTTTTCTAGTCAATAAGTTATAGATGAAGCAGTTTATAATTCACAACAGGATTTAAAATAAAAACATATGGAGAGTTCCACAGATAGTATTTTCTTAATTAATAAAAGGCCCCCACAGCAACTGACTTCTGTTTTTTGCCTGGTCTTCCAATCATTACACCATTTCAAGTCAACCCGATATTTTCTGAGGTGTATCTTTCACCTCATACTACAAGTTTACCATTTCCATGTTAAGAAAGCTTTGATCCTGTTTATCGTGGCTGCCTCACATCCCCTACTTCCGTAACTATAGACTTAGTACTGAACACGTAGGGTGCGCCCACTGTTTTCTGTTATTAAATACATTTTGATATATAAATTACTTCAGCCTCTTCAAATTGTTTTCTTGGTATAGATTTCCAGGAGAGAAGGTAAGACTCAAAGCATATGAACATTTTTATGGCTCTTTCTGTGCTTGGGTATTTACTTATTTTACAAAAAGAACAGGTTGATTTCCACTGCTTTAGGAATCTCTAAGCATATCACTTTTACAAAGACCTTACCACAAGTCACTTCCAGCCTTCATATTTTTTATTATAACAAATATCTGTATCTCATTATTAATTATCAGTGGAGTTGAACATCATTCTACATGTTTATTCTCTAAGATTACATGAATTGTCTATTCATCGATTCACAGCCTTAACCCAATCATCTACTTCCTTCCATTTTTTTAAAAGGCCTTCCCAAATGGCTGACTGAGCTGTGGAAAACAAATCTCTTAACCTGACCTAAATGCAAAAGGCCATAGAAGCAAAATCAGCACAAACCTGCCTGTTCCCTTAGTGAACAGGGCTGTTTCCAGAACCACATTAGTGGAAGAAGAATATGTTCAAGGAAATGTCTGCTTGACCTACCCTGTCTTTAGACCTGAATGCATTACTGTGGATTTGCAGGCCACACTTCATTAGGGAGTTGTAAGTTTTGCTTTTAAATCACCAAATAACTTTTCAATAAATACAAGGATTGGTCATTAAGGATGAAGCAGGTTAAAAGTGATTAAGCGTCCAACTAAGGAGTAGGGAAAACCTACACAGCTCATTAGCTGCGTGATCAACATTGTTCAGCGCTCATGGACAAATAAAGGTTAGGGTAATCCGGACCTGCATTTTCTGGAAGTTTTCAGTAGGGACACACCCCATGTTACTTGACATCACAGAGAAGGGCAACCCCACGGAGCACCCAGTGTTCAGGGACCTGGGCCGTCCTGAGGTCCACAGCGGCGATGTAGTTCAAGTCTGTTCGAACTGGCTTCTTGTAAATGGGGCAGGAATAAAACCGAGGATCTCTTAAAGCTACAAAAAAATCCATAAAAAAAACTTAGTGAATTTCAACATTAGGCAGCCCCAACAGCACGCAGAGGCAAATCTGTGCATTTTAAAGATCATTCCAAAGTTTGGGTAGAATGAGAGAGATTCTTCCTTAGGTCAGCCTGTCCCTAGATGTGAGGCAGACATAACTGCACCTTTCCAGGGAGTATGACAAAACACCCAGACATCTTCAAGTTTATCCCGCTGGCCTCTTGTCTCCTGTCCTTGACGATAATCCCTGCCCACATGAAATGACAATGGACCTCCCACTGCTTCCTTTCCACCCATCAGTTCAACATGGCCCCCGCACTCCTCCTCTAAGTCCTCACCCGATCTTATGCTTGGACAACACCCTCTCCATTTTTCTCTCAGGGTTTGCCTTTGACACAAGGCACTTGTCACTTTTAATCAGATACCCAGCACCAAGCGTCACTAGTATTTCATTATATTAAGATTATGATTTCAAATCTCTGCCTTTGACCCTCTGTGTCATAGTCTAAAGGATATTCGAAATCACAGGACAGAGGATGTTCCCCCCACCTTATCAGGGGTTGTGAGTTCTCCATGTGTACAGAGAAGAGAAGTGGCTGGGAAGAAACAGCCATGGCACAGTTCAATTCCCTGAGACGCAATCTACCATTTTGGAGTAGATGAACACACGGAGTTTCCAAACTGCTTTTGCAACAAAGACAACTTCCGCATGTCCATCTTTCAAAGACCCTTGCTAATATATTCATCCCTAACCAAAGTTTCACATTCTCTCCAGTCTCGGAAACCCCATGATCAGGGACAGATCCACAGGTCTTACAGGTGGCACAAGGCTTTCGGAAAAAGAGTAAAAATTTACAAATGCTAAATTAGGCTTTGGGAGGAGCCTCTGCATGGAACAGCTTGGAACAGGAACTTGGTCAGCTTCTCCTTCACTCTACACTGTCCGCATAGCTCTTCTGTGTGTCTCTGCACATCCATCTCAGGAAGCAGTACTTTATTTTCACTTCTCTTCCTAAACTGTTTCCGCAGAAACGTGGTGTCTGCACCCACCGTTGTGCCCCTCTGGAAGGCCAACACTGTACATGACCCTCACAGAAACATTCAGACAGAAGCAAGTTTAATGAAGAGGAGAACGCTGCTTTGGTGAATTCGTGTGACGCACACATGTGAAACTTGGAAACAGTAACTCTCAACGCTCTACGTGAGATGCTGACATATTGCTGAATTTATGTCCCAAAACTAACTTGCATGATAATTTATCTTTTTCTAACAAATTCCAAAAGCAAGTCACTCTCAAAAGTTAAGATCTCATTTTCTGACCCAGTAAAACCCTCTACCTGCTTTGCCATGTGTTTTTATAACTCCACTGTAATTAATTTATTGGGAGAAATTAAACACTTGGATATGATGATATTATACATTAGGTTTCAATATAAAGTAAATATTCTAAAGCAGTGATTCTTAACCAAGGATGATTTCACTCGTGGGAGACATTTGTGACTATCTGGAGATATTTTTGGTTACCACAGCTGTGAGACTGCTACTGGCATCTAGTGGGCAGAGGCCAAAGATGTTGTCAATGTGCTGTAATGGACAGGACAGCACCCCCTGCACCCCCCCCCCAAAGGGTATCAATAATATCAAGGTCAGGGAACCCTGTTCTAAAACAAACTCATAGGTACTTTAAAACTACGGGTTTGCTTAATCCCATGAAATTAATCATGAGAGCGAATCTAAATTAATTTAACACCTAATTTTTAAATCTGGGTGTTGTTTTTTAAATTACCAGGAGACTATCACTCATAATAATTATTAGGCAAATATATCAAAAATTCTGATTAAACAAGTGAATCGCAGTAAATTCATGGAGTGTAGTTAATACTAACAGTATTGACTGATATAATCAAATCCTTTAATCCTGGGATCTGTAAATATATAAGTGTTAAATATTGTTCTTCTTGATGCAAATTTGACTAACGTTATAAATCTTGAAGGAACCCAGTGTAGTCTCGCATTTGGCGCAAATATAATTATAGTATGTATGTAATAATAAATATATGTAATTGTAATAATTACACCTTGGGAAGTATTGGACTACTTGGATTTTAATCCCAAAAGCAAAGACAAATTGGGGGGTGGGGTGGGAAATAACATTCTTTTCAATAGACAGGTAGAAAACAATCCTCTGAGATGTTTATCCAATTTTGTTTATTTGTAGTTGTTGCAGAACTGAAGGTGCCCAAGCCACACCAGAGCAGGCAGCCAACTTCCGCAGCAGGATTAGAAGCTGCTGGAAGTGCCATTTCATGGTCAAAGTGCCAACAGACACTAAACAACCACATCAACAGATGATTCAAAGCCATTAGCCCTAGTTAGACAAGTAACTTTGAAGACAAAAATAAACATGCTAGGTAGGGAAAGCAAATCAGCTAATCACGTGGAAAGCCTTAGAGTCCCAGAAGGAGGAGCCGAGACAAGAGGCTGTCTAAATCGGGGAGAGGCTATGGTTTCGGATCTGAAAGGTTTAAACAGCTTGAGGGAGTTTCACTTTCTAACTACGTCACTTCCCTCTCTAGCCTACACTTTTCATCCAGGTGCTAGTATATCACTGCATCATACGTTCCTTCCGATATCCAAAACAACCAAGTTACATAGAGATTCCCTATATAACCTTTAAATCATTCCTGTGTTTAATTCCTCTTTGTGAATGACATTGAAGTGATTAAAAGGGGACTCTTAAATGTTTATTTTAATCCTGCAACAAACATGTGAGTTAACTTATTAATAACAGCAATAATAACAAAATGATTTAGTTTATGCTAACTGGGTGCTAGCCACCTGTCAGTTTAATGCTCTTAACAGCCCTACGTGATGGGTACCATTATGAAATCCATTTTGCAGATGAGGAAACTGGAACACAGCAAGGTGAGCTATTCATCCAAGGTCACAAAGCTGTAGATGATGGGAATCAAACCTGGCCAGAATGGGTCGAGAGCCTATGCCCTTAATCTCAGCAATAGTCATTCTGACTCAGCAATAGTCAGAATGTTGTAAGTGTGTCCTCCTCTTAGCAGGAGGAGGTGAAAATGAACTGGAAATAACAATTAGATGTCTGACTTCAGCTTAAAGCATATTTGAGACTCCTTCAAAGTCACACGACTGGGGCACTTGGGTGGCTCAGTGGGTTGGGCCTCGGCCTTCGGCTCAGGTCATGATCTCAGGGTCCTGGGATCGAGCCCTACATTGGGCTCTCTGCTTGGTGGGGAGCCTGCTTGCCCCCCTCTCTCTGCCTGACTCTCTGCCTACTTGTGATCCCTCTCTCTCTGTCAAATACATAAATAAAAAATCTTAAAAAAAATTTTTGAAAGCCACATGACTAATTACTGGAGTGATAAAATCAGAAGTACAACTCAAATATCCAGGCTCCTGGCTCACTGCCTTTTACCTGAGCCCTGTGCCCCATCCCCCCCACCCCTCCAACCCTTGCCACCTGGCAGGGGAGGTGACCACATTTAGCCCTTTAGCCTGCAGCATGCAGAGAAGGAGGCCACAGGAAGTGAGAGCTCTCATCCAGACGGGCAGACTCTGTGTCTACTTCACCATGTACCTGAGAAAAGTAAACTCATGACTTCAAAATGCAAAGAAGCTGTCCTCATTTGTAATTTAGGCTTTGATTTGAAGCTTCAACCCAGACACCAGAGAGACTCCCTAAACGCATAGTCTTAAGTAGAACACAGGAGTTCCCAGAGGTGTGCATTCATCCCACATTCTGATACCAGCTTTGATAGCTGGAAACCCTAGGCCAATTTCATACATCTCCACCCATTCACTTTCCCATCTGTAAAACAGGGATGATACAGCTTACTGAGTTGTTGTAAATATTAAACAAACTAATATATGGGAAGGACCCCCCAAGCATAGTATAATACTTGAAATGTGACAGATGCCCAAAGTATGTTAGATTTCTCCTTTCTCTCTCTCCTCACACACACACGCACACACACACGCACAAATCTACACCCACCTTTATCTTTTTACTGAAAAAAATTCCCCAGATTCATCTTCCCCATGACTCTAAACAAGTCCCAGGTTTACAAACTGAAGGTGGCTTAAATTCCATGGGGCTCAGGAGTCAGGAGGCCCCCACCTCCTGGTCCCGGCATGGGGCTATTCCCACCCCCAGCCTCATGGCTGCACAGTGTTGGGTCAGGGTGCCTCACAGGGTGTTCTAGAAACACTTTCTTCCTCATTAGCTGTAGAGACCCTGAGATCCTTCTCACCCTACTGAGTGCCCAAAGATACATAGTAAGTCTTGCTTTGTCCCCGCAAAGTTCCAGTTACCATTTTCCCATCACATTGCCTACAGCACTGAAGTTCATTGGGAAGCGTCACTCTATCTATATATAATCTATAGGGAGATAGAAATTTCCTATGTCTGCCTCTTTGCAACTTCCTTTGAGAGCAAAGGAGCTAGAGTTGATATGGGAGGTTTTGCCCTTTTGGTGAATTTCATACTATTTGGGTGACGTTCTTATGATGTCCTAAGCATATGGGGACACATTATGCAATTTTTTAAACTTACAATAAATATCTAGATTTCTTTTTTTTAAAACAAACTGGTCTTCAATGGTGAGTTATTTAAACTATTATTTAAACTAAAAGTTACCCTTCATGTCAACATAAAAATAATTTACTATAAGAATTTTAACCTTAAACTTTAAAGCTTTATTAACAAAGCTACACCCCTTTAGCTCAATTAGAGCCCTATTCAAGTTATCAAAATTAAATGAAAATTAAGTTTATAGTATGAAAACAACAATGGAATTTTAGCTTTTCATCACTAAAAAACACTTCTCTGACAACAAAGCTATTTGGCAAAACAAGTTTCCACCAACTGCTACTGAAATTAAAAAAAAAAAATGAGAGAAAGAAAAAGAAAAAAGAATGAAAGTTTTCCTTTTTTTTTTTCAGTGCTTTGAAATTAGTCACTTTTTCCTTTGCTTATTCTATTTCCTCCCTTAACCTGCTGCTAATGAACCTCACCACTGACTAATTCCCAGCAGGGTGAGTACAGTTCTTCTATAAAAATGTGTTCTTAAATAATAAAGAACGGCCTGTATTATGAAATTATTTTATTGATACCATGCTGAGATGTTCAAAATCATGTTACAATGGATTGTTATAGTTTAGTCATAAGATATATAAAACTAACACCTAACTGAATATGAAGAAGATTTTATTTTATTTTATTTTATTTTTACTTTATAAGGGAAACATTTTTTGCAACGTGTCGACTGGGCCCAATGATATATTAAGCAAAATTTCTAAAATATTATCTTGGTTAAAAGAACACTTAATGACTATTTCTACAAAGTAACCACTGCCCCAGGTCTTCACACCACCCTAAGAGCCAATAAATCTGAAGCCTCAGGCAGCTTGTTTGCCTAGACTCAGCCAGACACATTTGTCCTGTCAGATTCCCTTGGGGTACGTGGAGGACCTCCCCGTTTCTTTACTGATGCCTAGACTCAGCCAGACATTTGTCCTGTCAGATTCCCTTGGGGTACGTGGAGGACCTCCCCGTTTCTTTACTGATGCGCCCTCTCTTCACAGGCTCCTCTCCCTTCACGCACCTTCTTTCTGTTCCTCACTCACAGCATAGCTACCTCATGCCTTTGCACTCTCACCTTTGCTCCTGAATATTCGCACCTGGATCTCAGCTCAATGTTCTCTCCTCAGGGAGCCTCTCCCCGAACCCCTAAACTACCCGTTCCCTAGCATGACACGAGTGTGTTTCCTTCATAGAAAAGAACTATCTGGAACCAGTATGTGCATTTAGAGACGATTCTCATTATCATGGGACTTCAGTACATAAAATCTCTAGGAACAGGGAATTAGCAACTACTGAACCATTGTTCCAAGGGTTTCCAAACAGAGGGCAGGTTTCCTACAAGCCTCTGGTTCCATTATGTTCATCAACCACTCAATAATAACCTTATTGTAGATGTGTTTTTTTTAAAGGCACCTTTTTCATATATATTGTTGATTCATGAACATTGAACTCATGGCACTTTAACTCACGCTTCAGTGAAGCTTGTGTTAGACAGGTATTTTCTCCATGAGGCACATCACAGCCTTCTTCTGCCTGCAAATGACCATGTCTCATGCATGGACTCGGGGGTTACAGACAGATTTTAGAGTACAGTGAATTCTGAAGTGCAGAATCCATGAGTAACAAGGACCAGCTGTGTCTGTCTGTTTCCTTTTTGCTGCCTGTCCCTCCTTGACACTGGGTTCCTTAAGAATGGGGATTCTGCCTGGTCTTTCTTCCCTGTTACGTCCCCAGCACCAGAGCAGAGCACACAGGCGGTCAATACCAGACAGATACTGGATGACCTACTGGGCTAATGTATTTCCCTCTGCGAAGAAAAGTCTATCGCCCGCTCCTCTCACACTCATTCTTAGCGTCAAAGCACACCTCGTTATGAAGTGCTTCGCAGCTCCCTGGGCGTTCTGAGTGTCTCTCTACCTTAACATGTATCAAATTCCATTTCAATTATTGATTTACTTGGCAGTCTCCCTAACTAGAGGGAATCCCTTCTGGGCTTGATCTGGTTCATCATTATCTTTGTGTCCTCTGCACCTAAGACAGTGGCTGGCCCATATCAGGCATCCAGCAAATATTTGCTTAAAAAATAAATATTCATGGTTTATAAACTCTTTTCCCTTGACCCATGTTCCCAAATGTGATATTTATCTAAGAGATGGGGATCCTAGAAGCTGTCTTTCAAAAAGAGATGGTCTATTCCTTACTTGTTTAAAGAAAAACCTATTGTGTTTCTGTCATAAAATCAGTTTTTCCTTGAAATCCACTATCATGGCCCTCACCAACGTGCATGGCTTACATCAATCATCTCACCACATATATATATATATGTGTACATCAAATCGTCTTGTTGTACACCTTAAGTATATGCAACTTTTATTAAAAAGATAAAATAAATTTTCTAAAAATGAGATGAACAGGGAAGTCCCAGGTGTGCTGAAAGGTGGTTATTGCTGAGGAGATATTAGCTGAGTGAAATGTAATAACAAAAGCCTCCAGAACACATCAGGCCAATGATGGAAACCACTTTAGATCTTTTTAATCTTACCACACAGAACTTTGTCAAAGTGCAGTAACGTTTGCTTCATACACATGCTATTATGTTCGTAGGCTGGAATATGAACCCAGGTTTTTACTATTAGCTACTGGATTCAGCCAAATGGCCCTGAATTCAATCTGGCTTTCACACCGTGGCTTAAATCTCCAAGCTGGTAGAGTCACCACCTCCAGAGGGTCCTATGCTGTCCTGCCCAGAAAGCCTCCCTTGCGCCACTCGTCCTACCTCATCTTATCAAACCTTCCGGGCCCTGTCGAGGCTCTGCTCCTAAGACCCAGCCCCTGACCACTTCTTCCCACTCCCACCTCCCCTCCTTTCCCATCCTCTGTTAACTATTCCAAACACTTGCTTCTTATCTCATCACCTAACATTTCGTGGGTATCCCTATATATTTTACCTGCTTTCGTAAATAGGCAAGAATGATCTAGATTCATGGCCTCCCCCATAACACCCAAAAAGTACCTAGCAATCAACAAGCACTCATTAAACGTGGGAGTGAATGCGAATGCTGATAAAATAGTAAAATCCTCATGCCATGATAATAAATATATGAGACCTTGTGTTTATAACATTATCCAATGTGACGCCAACCATCCCTAAACGCACAGGACAACTTACTGTTGTTTTCCGCGTAAATCCTTATGACAGGCATCAGCTCAAAGAGCACTTTCGGTTTGGACTCAATGAGCTTCATGTTCCTCTTGTCCCAACCAGCACCTTCAAGATACAAGCCGTAGACATAGACACCCTCGGTGGGAGGGGCAGAAATGTCATCCTTCAGCCACTTGGTGACTTCATTGCAAAGCACCATGTTGTCCAAGGCCCAGCCTTCGTTGGCCCGCGTTATTTCCTGCTCAGGACAAGAACACGAGCAAAGGACGAAGAGCGTGGGTAGAGGTTTATCTTAACATAAAGAGGTAACAGGGATGAAAGGGTAACCCCCAATTACCCTAATTCGGAGGAAGTAGAATTGTACTTTTACAGCTACAAAGATACTCTCATAAACAATACCCATCTCCTAACTCAACCATTGTATTTTACCAAAAAAAAAAAAAAAAATCAAATTATATCAAATATAAAGATAACAAATAAATTCTTTGAAAGTCAAGTTAGCAGCCTGAGAACAAGCTGCTGGATTTCCTTTCAGGACAACGTAATTGCTGGTGGCACAAACGGACAGCCATTCTCTGTCTCGTTACAGTCTTAAAACTATACTGACAGAAGAAAACCTTGTAAAAGAAAATCATAATAACACAACAGGTGTAAGTCGAAACTATTACCTGGCGCATTGCAGTTAAAAATCCTTGGGGGTTAAAAAAGCCTGTCATCCAGAAGCAGTGGGGTCGGCCGTTGAAAACCCAGGAGGTAAACTGGCAGTTTCTTTCTAGAAGTTCAGTAAACCAGAAACCCAACGTACTAGAAATCCATGATGCCTGAAATGCATACATTGAAATAATTAATTAATACAGGCTTCATTCTGCTGTGTGACTAGCTATGTGCACAGGAAAAAATGAAGAAATACCAAATCACTTTTAGAACTTAAAAGTTCCTGAGACATGAATTTCCCTTGGGTTCTGACATTTAAGTTTTCAAATTATTCTTCCTCTTTCTGATTTTAAGGTATGCTAGAATCAGCTGATCATCACATGAATTCCAGAACAATCTAGCACTCAGTATGCTCTTCAAGTACAAATATATTCACTACCAATTCTATTATAAAGCAGCTAAAATAGTTAATTGAATTAAATTTAGTAAGTCTCAACTATTTTTCCTTAGTTTACATTTTTTTTCCCTTAGGTTACATTTTTAACAGCTACACATAAAACAGGGTTTCCATTTACATAAATGTGCTCATGGTCTCTTTAAACTATATTGTTAAAAAAATAAAATATATTCTGTTGCTGAAAAATGATAGAAGCCCTCCTCCTCTTCTCATTTTTAATGAGGCAAACAACAGTTATTTTCAGAAGTTCTTGTCCCTGAGAATGAACTTTTATTCCTCTGATGAAGGAGCAGAAATGGAAACACAGGTCCCTTACCACCAACAAATTAATTGCATTCATTGTTTGTAATATTCTGCCTGAATTCACACGTGGAACTTCTGTTATTACAATTGGTATGGGTATGTCATTAGTGTTAGCAGCAACTCTACCAGTAGATATCTCCAAACCGTATTTTATATCATTTTACTGTAATTGGAATACCTTATGTATGAATAAATGTAGTGCTCAAACTGTGTAGATATACTGCTTGAATTTCAAATTCCTAAGAATTAATTTGCCTATAAAAAATGAGATTCCAAAGACTGACAATAAGTTGAGTAGAATTAAAAACTGTAAATAAAATCATAATTTCAAAATTAGGTAACTCATTCTATCCTATCTTTATAGGTGTGTTAACTGGAAAAGATGTGTTTATACTGAGCTGGGGGCACAGGGAACCATTAATGCAAGGGCCTCCCCTGACAAGGATCCCTCCTCCAAAGAAAGCCTTCCAGGAGCTGACCAAGCTGGGTGAGCTGGTTTGGTGGGAAATGAACCTGCAAAGGCCACTGACTAGTGACCAGGCAGGTTCTCCCTCTGTCACCGGCAACAAGGACAGTCAGTCCACACAGAAAACTCTCTGGCCTTGGGAACGAATTCATTGAAGGTGAGGAGAGGATGGAGAGTGGTCAAGGCTGATCTGGGCTTCTAGAGCCCAGGGTGAGATACCAGAGTCTCGATGCTAAACAGTCTCCTTCAGTTCTAACACTGTCATGTCTCACCTTCCCATTAACCTGAGTAGCTTCCAGAAGGCCAAGACCTGTCACTGCATGACCCACTCCCATCTCCGGATGCTGCCCTCCCTGCACATGCCCCGGCCTGGCCCAGCCCCAGCTTTCCATCCTCCCCAGTGCTCCCGACATAGACCCAGATCTTCACCGCCCCCCCCCCCCCCACCAATGCATGAACTCTGGACAAAGTTACTCTGGTACTCTCTTTACTTCTCCAAGTAGACAAGCATTTGTCAGAAGTGTATCTGCCATGTAGCACAAGGACCAGCACACAATCAGTAAGCAGACTGTTACATCCTTATCTTGTTACCTGAAGATATACATACTCACTTATCTACAGGCAAACCCATGAAAAATGTTTCTCTTTGGTGTGACTTTGGCTGTGTGTGTGTGTGTGTGTGTGTGTGTGTGTGTGTGTAGGAAAACTTCCTTCTACAAAGCTAACATCATGGGCTTTGAAGCTCAAGAGCCGGGGTTTAATTTCTGACCCTTGGACTTCGTAGGCGTGGGATCTGGGAAAAGACTCAGTGTCTCCCAATCTCAAGTCCCTCACCTGCAAAAAGAGGGCTATAAAATGCAAAAATTTAAATGAAATCATGCATACAAATGGCCTAGTAGAGTGCCCCATACATGGGAGATGCTAAGTAGTCTCCTTCCCGCACTAAATGCTACAATTACAGACCTACTGGGGGAACTGTCCCTAAAAAACAGAACCCTTCTAAGTAAACGACGTTCTCCTGCTCTCCCCTTGCCAATCCAGACTACCGACAACAATAAAGTGAGGAGGGAGACCGGAAGCAGACATGACCGTACTTTCTTCCACCGAGCAGGAATCCTGGCATCGAACATGCAGTTCAGCGCATCTCCCAGATCTTCGCTCATGATGATGGTGCCGTCGACAGCGAGTTTCAGCTCGGTCAGGGTGCTGCGGACCAGGGAGAGCAGCCTCTGCATTCTCTCTATCTCCTGCCTGAGGAAAATGTTCATCGGCTGGAACAGCCCCATCTTCTGCAGCCTCTCTCTCACCTGCCGTGGAGACAGTCAGCACATGTTAAAAACGTGACAGCGGGGCACCTGGGTGGCTCAGTGGGTTAAGCCGCTGCCTTGGGCTCAGGTCATGATCTCAGGGTCCTGGGATCGAGCTCCGCATCGGGCTCTCTGCTCAGCAGGGAGCCTGCTTCCTTCTCTCTCTCTCTGCCTGCCTCTCTGCCTGCTTGTGATCTCTCTCTGTCAAATAAATAAATAAAATCTTTAAAAAAATATATTTAAAAAAAAAATGTGACAGCGATGGCTATTTATGTAACTGGCTCCCTGGGGCTGCTGAAAGGCCCCTGATTGTCCAATTCCACTAATGGTAAGCTTTTAATTTTTTTTTTCACTGCCAGAAAACAAAGGAGAAACACAAAAGGACACATCTGTGGGTGGACCAGCTGACTTCCTGTCCCAGGCAGGAGAGAACAGGCAGCCATTCATTCCCAGAAGAAGACGAACGCATGACCTCTATCACACAGCCTTCCACACAGCAGTGGCGCTCGTCGGGAGATGCTCATGTACCTGCTGGCCTAAGACTGGCAAAAACACACACAGACACACAAAAAACAGATGTGTACATGCACACAACCATCCTGCTGGCTGCTTCAAAAGACTAGACTCCTGTCTTCAGAGCTTCTGGTTTTTTCCATCAGAGCATCCATCCGATCGTTCCCCCCCAGCCACCCACCCGTTTCCATCCTACGAGTACTTATCGAGAGCGTCTTCTATGGATCAGCTATCCTGCTGGGCTGAGTTGCTTTATCCCAAGGCAACACAGACAAAGGAAGGAGGCTCTCCTAAACCCCATTACTTGCCATGTTTATTTATGTAACTGCTATTCCATTTTTAGATATTTTTATTACTTCATAAATATTTCAGCCACTGTTAGATATGAATGACCTCTCTCCCGATACTACAACGACAGGTGCTTATGAAAGCTGATAATGGTATTGATTTTCTCCAAGCAAGTGATCAGTTTTCTCAAGGGGAAATTATTCCCTTGGTAATGGGTCCTTGAGTTCAGTGTACAGTACCAGAAACCAAAATGGTCTGCTTTGTGGAAAAATAATAAGATGTTAAAGAAACAAAATGCTGCAGGTTTCTTTTTTGAAAACCAGGTAGGGCCAGGGCGTCCTATGACAGAAGTGTTACAGGGTTAGTCCGGGGCATCTGCTAAAACTACATGGAAAGTTAGTCACTGGTGCTTTTATCTAAGATTTTAAAATGTTTTCAGGGTAAATCTTTTCACTAACATCTGCTAAACTGTCTAAAAAATGAACTTTCCTAATAATAAATTTGGCTTAGAAGTCACTTACATATTAAAAAGACAAATCAATTTTCAAAACCTATGAAGCTGTAGAGTTACTGATATAACCTTCCCAAAATTAGGATGGCCTGAATTTTAAGATGTGCATTAAATTACACAATATTTTTTCATTGACCGGTTGCCTGATTCTCAAAATACATGGCTTTCCTTTGAACGAATGACAATGTGAAGAACCTCAAAGGAAAGTTCTAGAAAAGCAATCCTAACCCATCGGTATACACTTAGAACCTAGTCACGAACATGAACATTCTTGTCAGGGTTCTTTATTGTTTCTATTTCAAAATGATCACATTTATAGACTTAAAAACTTCTTTTCCTGGTTCTTCAGGAAGTGAGTTTTTGAATGTTTTTTTTTTTAGTTTCAGAAAAATCATTTTTTGCCCTCCTTCCTTACTCTTCCCGCCCACCAACCGAACAGATGCTTCCCACTGCTGACATCCAGTCAGAACGTCAACTCACTTCAAATGGGCTGTAGTCGGGGGGCAGCTTTTCCAGCATATCGTCGGCCAGCCGGGCCACCACAGCCTCCCGGGTCTCATCCCCTCCCCCGGAGCTGTCCTTGGGTTGGATGCTGAGGATGGTGTCCAGCACATCCTTGGCCAGCTTGCTCTGGTAAGTAATGTCGGCATTGGGATGCAGTCCGAACACCTCAGGGCTGTCGTAGGTAGGCAAGCTCTGAACAACAAGTACCCCACATTAGCCCACATTGCTGACTGACATAAGCACCCCTTAGATTATACAGTCTTAGGAAAGAAATGTTCTTATTAAAATAAATCATGTAACATTGGGTGTCAACTATACTCGAATTTTAAAATGAATAAATAAATAACATCAAATACTATCCCCACCACCACCAAAAAAATAAGCATTTACACAATATGTCTTATTAGTGTCAGGCTTCAATCTCAATAATTTCTCCAGGAAAGAGTCAAATGTTGACGTGAAAGAGGATGAACACTGAGAAACACAGTAAGGTTAGGGGTCCTTACTGTCTCTACCTCCAGCAAATTTAATCAGAGACACTGTCTTGTTTTAGAAAATGTGAAATAGAAAAAGAGCTCTGGATTAGTATTTTGTTTTCTGAAGGTCTAATTTAAACCAATATTTTAAATAAATGTGATATAACTAATGGTTTCTGTGCTTTAAGGTACCAGAAAATGATAGTTTTAAGGTACCAGAAAATGATAGTTTTAGCAACTATGGCCCAAAAAGGGCCGCAGGTGGGAACTGTACTCTCCCAGGGAGAACGATGGAGATTAGGAAAAGAGGAATACCGAGAGCCACCCAGTGCGAGAGAAAGGCAGACAGCAAGAGACGATCAGAAGCAGCATAAGCAGGAGAAGAACACAGCTATTTGAAAGGAAAAAAAGTACCTAAATTTGACATTGGTTTCAATGAGTGAATTGTATCCTAAACTTCATTATTGTCTCATATTTTTCCTGCAATCTCCTCCCTTATTTTATTCCTTTTTACATAATGTCTTCTCATGAACAAACTCAAGTTCATTGTGAAATGAAGTATATGTAAATAAATGCATGTACAGGCATATCTAAATTTATATCTTCACAGGCACTTTTGTATTCAGTGCTAATGATTTAAAGACATCTATAGAGCAGTTAAGAGAAATGTATTTGTTGATCTGAATTAATACAAGTGTAGAGGTGGTAATGTACGATAAACTCATTACATTCATATATCACAGAACCTCTAAATGTACTGATCAACTGAGCCCTTTGGGGCCATTGGGTTTTAGTTTGTTCACTCTGAGATGAATCTCAGATAGATGCAAAGAGATTTCTTTTTGTTTTTTAAGATTTTGTTTATTTATTTGACAGATAGAGCAAGAGAGCAAGAGGACACAAGCAGAGGGAGCAGCAGAGGGACAGGGAGAAGTAGGGGCCGATCCCAGGACCCCAGGATCACAACCTGAGCAAAGGCAGACACTTAACTGACTGAGCCACCCAGGAGTCCCAAAAGAGGTTTCTAAATAATGATCTAATGAGTTCAAGGTATGGAGACAGAAAACGTAGTTACCCTGAAACACAAATCAGGTCTTTTCTTCAAATTTCCTGTCCAAATCTACCAGATTCCCTCTGAGAGCAACACTTCCCAGCCAGGGGCAATTTTGCCCCCCGGGGACATTTGGTATATCTGGAGACATGGTTGGTTGTCACAACTGGATGGGGGATGCTGACATCTAGGGAGCAGAGGACAGGGTTGCTGCTAGCCCACTGACAAGACAGCTCCCCACGGCCAAGAAGGTTCCTGAAGATCCTCAGATTCTACCATCTGGCCAGGACTGAGAACCAGAGGTCTCAGGATGAGTCCCCATGTGGCCCTTGCCCTGTTACCATAAGGAGCTGAGATCTCAAGAGTTTCCAGGGACTTACGTAGCTTCCCTAGTTCAAAATCCATCCAGTCTGTCGTATCCCCAAAGAATATTCCTCACGAAGAATAAAAGAGAAGGAAGGGAGGGAATTCATACAAAACCCACACTCAGAACAAATACAAACATTGTAATCATTAGGTGATAGAAACATATGAAGAAAGCACTTACAGTGAGATTATGTATCACCATTAAAATTTATTTTAAAAGCAGTGTTTGCAGTGCAAATAAATATCAAAATGGTAACTAGGCTGTAGACATGCGCTCTAGGCATATAATTCTGAAGCGGACAAACCTGGATATATTGAAGATAGTTATCCACTGTGTTGCATTTCGGAATATTATACCCTTGGTAAAAGCTGAAATCTGATCCAAACATGTTTTCACTGAACCAGACCTTAGCAAATGTGTTCAGCAACCTCTTATCATAGTCGTCGGTGACTCTGCCTCCGTACTGAATCTCTCCTATCATGTAGCAGACAGTGGTCCAGGAGACGCCCTGTGAACATGGACAGAACCGTTGTGGAGAACTGATTACCTGGTTCATCCTGGTTTTCCCCACGAAGCAACAGCTGTGTATTTGTGGTCACCAAAGTCATTCATTCATTCTTCATCAGTCATGTTAAAAGTGCAGGAAGAAAATGACATAGACAAACCTTGAGGATTACTCAAAGCTCCTGCACATGATTTGAAATCGACCCCTTTGGTGCTTTCCTATGCTTTCATATTTTAATTTCAACTTAAAAAAAGCTAGATTTGGGGAATACTGAGGCAGCTCCTTAAAAAACACATGCTTCAAAAGTGACCTAGACTTTTATTTTTGTTTTTTAGGATTCTAAAAAACAAGTTTTCTCACCCCTCCTCCCCACCAATTCAACCCTTTTGCTTTGCATGTAATTTCAGCTCAGCTTTGAGAAATACAAAGATAAACAAAACTGGTTTCTTTTTTTTCATCTGAAATCCAGAGGCAAGTGTGACCCAGCTGGCACGACTTAAAGGTAGGACTATGCAAGCACAGAAGGCCATCACTGTCACAGGATCCGTCCCGAAGCTGGGCAAGTGTGTGAACAGAAGGCCCTGTGCCCACAGGAACTGACAGCACAGGGTGGCGCACACACGGTACCTTTTTGACATCCATGTCATCTAGGTGGTTTTGGATGAACTGCACGGTGGCGTTAAAGTCAGCCTGATTAAATTCATAGGGGATGTTCCATCCCAGGGGACCGAACTTCCTCCTCTCCTGGACCGTGGAGTGCAGGAAAGCCACCGCATAGAGCATGGGTTTCCACTGGGCTGCGGTGCTTACATCCAGCAGGTCCTGGCTCACACCTGTCATGGCCGGTGGGGCGAAAACCTGTATCGTCACTCACACCCCTTGACTTCTTATTACACTTATACATTATTATTTTTGTAAATTTCTGATAGTAAAATTCATTTATCTTCAATTATTTTTATCACATTCATATGACAATTATAATTTAACTTTGGGTGTCCAGAGGGTGTTTCTCGCTGAAAAATCTGCAAAGAGACTGGGCGAGGAGGTTGGGGGCTGGTTAACTTAACTTAACATGGGTCAAGTTCCTGCCAGTCTGACAAGATATTGTGGGGATAAACTAGAGGTAGAAGTAGAAGAAGGATGGCAGTACTATTACTAAAATACTAGTATTTCAAATGCTATTATTAATATTATTTATTATTACTAGTAACCTAATATCATTTAATATAATACTATTATTAATATTATAAATGCTACTACTAAAATTAGTATTATAAATTAGTATTATAAAATTAGTATTATAAATACTACTACGAAAACTACTATTACTAATTATTTATTATTGCTCTTATTATCATTATTATTTGGAATCTGTACTCAAGTTGCAATGAACTTCAGTATATACTACTCACAATTTTTTTTTTTTAAAGATTTTTTATTTTTATTTATTTGTCATAGAGAAGCGAGAGCAAGCACAGGCAGACAGAGTGGCAGGCAGAGGCAGAGGGAGAAGCAGGCTCCCTGCTGAGCAAGGAGCCCGATGTGGGACTCGATCCCAGGACGCTGGGATCATGACCTGAGCCGAAGGCAGCCGCCCAACCAACTGAGCCACCCAGGTGTCCCTATACTACTCACAATTTAATATCAATTAAGACAGTGTATCTAGAAGCCCACCACACCTGAGTATATTCCCCAAATTATGCTAAGTGAAATAAGTCAATCAGAGAAAGGCAATTATCATATGGTTTCACTTATTGGTGGAACATAAGGAATAGCATGGAGGACATTAGAAGAAGGAAGGGAAAAATGAAGGGGGGTAACTGGAGTGGGAGACAAACCATGAGAGACTGCGGACTCTGAGAAACAAACTGAGGGTTTTAGAGGGTTGGGGGTTGGGGGGGATGGGTGAGCCTGGTGACGGGTATCAAGGAGGGCATGGATTCCATGGAGATTGGGTGTTATACATAAACAAATAATCATGGAATATGACATCAAAAACTAATGATGTACTGTATGGAGTCTAACAAAACATAATAAAAATTATTATTATAATTATTATGTATTTATATTACATATATATAACTATATTTTTTACTTAGAATTTTTTTACCACCCTCATCCTTCCCCATCTATTTACTCCCACATTATCTCGCAGCCTGACAAGCATTTGAGCCTTGTTGGCAACTCAATAAAAACTGTAGATTGTTCAGATGGCCTCATGAAACGCAGGCAGGTCATAACTTGAATTCAGCCTCTGCTTTTGCAAGAGGCTATTGGCCAACTTTAGGTAGGTAGCATGAAGGACCATAAATGGCAAAATAATGTTAACATAGAAAGGCGGGTGTCTAGCTGGAGAAGAGCACAGGCCAAGGCAGAGCAATCTGGGGAATACAGGAAAAGTTCAAGGTGGATGACCATGAGCTCTGATGTCCTAAGGCCACCAGAACGTATTCCATGTGGGGCGTGCGTTGTCCTCTCCTCATCGTGGTAAATAATAGTATAGTTCACTACAGCTCTATCCTGACTTATGGCGTTTGCAATTTCTTTAAGACAACAAATTTAAGCACAAAAAGTCCCCTCGACTCACCACCGTATGTTCTTTTCAAGCCTGCCCGGAGGCCCTGTGGAGGCTCGTTGGCAAATTTAATGGCCATCTGAAGGAGCGTAATGGGAAAGTTCTTATGAACTTCGGTGGTCATCCACAGGCGGAAAGCATCATGTACCATCTCGGTTTCTACAATTATGTCCATTAGCTCATCCATGAAATCGAGCCCCAGATGGCAGTTCTGCAGAAGTGCCCATCCTCCCTAAGTCAACAACAGTAAATGGAAATGAGACACTATTTCCTGTTGCACCCAGAGATTTAAGTTAATATATTCTTCAGAAAGTAGGTAATCAAAATTTAACAGAGAAGCACATTAACCACTAAATTAGTCCAGGTCAAATCTACAGATACAATGACGTTGAGTTGAGGTTAAGTGTGTCTTTTTCTTTTTCCATGCATTTGTCCCAAAGCATACTAGCACGCCAACTGATAATATATAGTAGGAGTCATGAAAATAACCAGAGTTGGTGCCAAAAGAGATAACATCACTGCCTTTTACAGGTGGTTGAGTGAAACGTCCATTTACCTCAGCTTCCTCCCAGGTTCCATGAGAAGTACAAAGAAGGGACATTTTTAGGGGCATGAGCTTTTACGAACAAGGACAGTGAGGGTGAAGACAATATCAGTAACATTTAAAACAGGAAAGCTAAATCCTCAACTGGCATTCAAGGAAAGCTGAGAAGTAACCTGATTTACGCCACATAACCTCAAACACACAAGAGCGGGTGGTGAGATGTTCCTGTGGAGGTGGGGGAGAAGATGGCTCACATGCGAGACCAAAAGCCCAGCCTTCCAACATGTTCCTGCCTCCCTTAAAGAAAGAGGGAAAGCTGGTTTTCTTTGGAAGGTACCATGGACAGGGCCGGACTGGAGGACATCAGCACATTGAGGGTCTAGGAACCTCACTGAAGACAGGTGAAAGAAAGGCTACCTACTCAATTTCGAGACCTATTCCATCCCTTCTCCCACAGAGTTCTCAAAACTCTGGGCAGGATGTCCACCACCTAGAAAGTGGGAGAATCTACATACTCTAAGAACAAGAGCCTTAGAAAATAACACTTATCTTTTGTATAACATATGGTATAAGCCTAAGAATGTTTCTTGTATAAAGCAATAGAGACAATATTTTAGATCATGTTGTAATAATTTACTCAACACCTAATCTATATATTTCTGCTAGAATGATCTATAATATCCAGATCATAATCTCGAGTTGTTTTCTTGACTCTGTAACTTTGGCTGGTTTTGATTTGACTAGTGCAGCCCAAGTTATTTCTCTTTCTGAGAAACAAACCAAGGACCAAATTTAAAAAATCTTGGTATAAAACGGATCACTGTGAAATTTCACATATCCCCTTCTATTTTCTTGAGGAGTATATAGCACTGCTGAATAAGTAAACTATTTTTTGTCCCTTGAAAAATTCAACTGGCACCGTTCACAATTCAAAAAAAAATTAGATATAAAACATAACAACCACAAAAAGGGTTGAGCCACTCTCTGTCTCCCAGCATGCTGGGGAATCTGAGGTGAGAAGTGGGCTGTTTCAACCCTCCCCTGGAATCTGTTCTCCATGGCTGTTTCTGTGGGGTTACCATATTCTGTATTAAATGTTTTATGTTAAGGAGATCATCCACATTGCTAGTCTTGGGTAGTCAGTTTAATCTGTCATAGTGCCTCAAACCTTCCTTTTTTTCTTTTATTAAGATTTTATTTTTTAAGTACTCTCTAAATCTACCATGAGCCTCGAACCCATAACCCCAAGATCAAGTATAGTGGCTCTACTGACTGAGCCAGCCAGGTGCCCTGCCTCCAATCTTTCCCACAAAACTTTAAAAAAGCTAGTATCTCTGACAAGTTGTAAGCATGCTAATAATAACATTTTTTTTTCTTTTACTTGATTTACTAAACTACTAAACAGAAAACATGAATAAACTGAAGGCTAAAATTATTCCATTTATACTCAACTTAGTTGCCTGAAACTATAATTATTAAATACTTATTTATTTTAAATTAGAATTAAATAGGTGTCCTGTTATTGCGGGTATCTTTGTTCTAAGCACAGTAACATGCAGAGGGAGAAACAGAGAAAGCGAAAAGGAGGGAGGGGAAAAAAAGGAGGAGGCCAAGAAGAAGGAGGGGAGAATGCGGAGGAGGCCAAAAGGAGGTAGAAGCCAGGGTAGAAGTCTACTAAGCCTTCATGTCAGACCAGACCTGGCATTCTTTTTAAGATTTTATTTATTTATTTTATATAAAGAGAGAGAGCATGAGCAGGAGGAAGGACAGAGGGAGAGGGGGTAGAGAAAATTCAAGCAGACTCCACAGAACCCAACATGGGGTTCAATCCCAAGACCCTGAGATCATGACCTGAGCCAAAATCTAGAGCTGGATGCTTAATCAACTGAGCCACCCAGGTGCCTCTTCCTGATCTAGCATTCTTAAGTATAGATGCATGTTTTCATCTCTGGATACACTTCAGTCCACCCCTGCCGCCCTCCTAACTGCATAGCAAGTGCTCAGACAAGGCACACACATGTGAGCCTCCCTACAACCTTCAAGAAAACTGGGGGTGGGGCATATTGTACTTGGGGATAAAAGAGGTGCTAGGTAAATATGGAGGTTCTAGAACCCAATGGGCTCAGTTCTAGACCAGAGGAAAGAGACTAGACTGCAGCAAAACAGTGAGGTTCTAGATTCAGTGGCCAGGACCTAGAACCCAGTGGTTTCGTGGTGGGCCTAGTGGTTGGAGGCTAAGAGTAGTGTGAAGATAGCTAGTCTGTCCTCAGCAGGGAGATTCCCTGGGGGGCACAGAAGGAGTTTTGAGATATGGCAGGGGAGAGCTCAGACTCCGGGAAAGAGGATTAGGGTCCGATCTAAAAAAAAAAAAAAAGGCCAGAAAGGCATCTAGATCAAGACTGCATATTCTCCAGTCGGAATATGAAGCCAAGTCATTCTGCCCCACTTGCCTGGCCAAACTGTGGAGGAAGAGGGAAACGGGGCAAGGGTTCACCCAGACAGAGTTGGACACTCCAGAGAAGGCTAGACCAGCGTAAACACATGAGTGTCCTGTCCTAGAGATGGAATTCTAGAGAAGAAATGGAGGGCCTTGTGCATTCAGTTAATTTAAGTCCCTGGAAGTGCCTCAGCTCTGGACTTGACTATCCTATTAGCAAGATTATCATGTGGTTTCCAGCACTTTATAGCTCCCCAGTGAGGCCTGAGCGTGGCATATTCTGCATGTTACAAAATTTGCAAGCCACAAAGGGCTCTAGGAGCCCCAGCCTGGACAGCAATAAGCGAGGTTTCCTAAAATCTCTGGTACCACCACAGGGTAACAGCAGATTCCTGGCCTCTAGGGTCTGGGCTAAGCCTAGGGGACTCCAAGGCATAGATTATACATTCTGGAACGCAAGAAAGACTTATGCTGTGGTGGGTTCTGGAGTGCTGGTGATTATAAGAGCAGAGCTGGAAGCATAGCTGAGGTCCTGGAGTGTATGGCACAGGGGGTAAGGCTGTAGACCTCCCCCTCACACTGAGGGTCTGGGATCTAGAGTGGGGCTTAAGATTATGCAAATTGGTTGGGAAATAAGATGCTCTAGTTGGGTAAGTTTTCTATAAGTCAAGGCTCAGCAGAAAAAAATTGTATGTTTTTCCATGAAAATTTTTCCAATGAATATTAAACTTTTCCCTGTTTGGTGAACATCACAAAGCATGTAAATTTTAATTCTTAATGATTCATAAGTTCTTTTCTGCATTGCTATTCTTTAACCTGTAATAACAATATAACCTAAAAGTAGGCATTTGGCCTCACATTCGCCATGGTCTGCTGTAAGAGCTTGCGTGCGTGGACCTCCTGGCCTTGGCCCATGGACACATAACGGGTTTCTATTTTTAATCTCTTCCCCAAGGCAATGATGGAATCCGTGGGATCCGAGCCCATAGACAGGAGACAGATGAGTGGTGTCCGTGGATCAGATTCCTCCCACGTTTTTTCCAAGTCCAGGATAACTCCTTCTGCATAGCGCTCTCCCATGGAGTCCATGATGTACTTGCGGGCCTGCCAAAAACAGTACAGGAGTCACCAAAACGGATCCTAACTCCTCCATGTGTTATGATGCAGGGTGGCTTCCAAAATTCATTTTGGTAGATTGTCTCAGTGATGTTCGCAGTAACTCTGCCAGGGAAATAGGACAGAGACATTTTCCTTATCTTATAGAGTATCCTTATCCTTATTTATAGAGTATCTCTACTCTATAAATACCAGAGAGGCTGTATGTTCTTTGCCAACACACAATCACACAGTTCAAGACCAGAACCCAAGTTGGCTGACCAGTTGTCTGGAACCTGTTTCTATACGCTGGCTACTTCATGGTACATAAGAAATTTAAAATATTAGGAAACTGTATTATTCAGGATGCTTTAAGGGAAATGTATAGTCATTCTAATAATCAAATAAGCAGCACAACGCCTGGGATTTAATGGATACTTATCAATGGATAATTACTGAATAACTTCTAATTAAATAAAATATATTAGATATTTACTGAATAAGTTAGTTAATATTTTAAAGATTTAGTCCATAGTTATTCTCCTAATCATTCTTAGAATCCCTTTCCATTTTGGGCTCATCTCCTTTACCATTAATTTTGTTTTGACTGAAATACATGCTCACAATATCACAGACTTTGTCAACTATATTATCAACCATATAAAATATTTCACATAAAAACATAGCTCCTTTTCCAACAAAGTAAAATAATTAACCAATAAAATACTATTGTGATCTTTAGTCTATGGTCTCCCTCTGGTAAAAACTGGATTCCCTCAAAGAAAAATTTCCTATTCTGTTTTCTTCTCCTACCCCATGGGAGTAAAACCCAAATTTCTCTACCCAATGAGATTCCCCAGAAGAATCTCTCTCACGTAATAATCAGAGCCCAGCTACGGGTGCAACACGACCTTTAACCTTTCCAGGGGCTGGGTAAGCTGAGCCTTGGTGAGGTGGGCCTTGGCGGGACCCCACTTCCAATTCTGGAGAAACACAAAACAGTTGTAGTCAGGGTTTTCCTTAAGTCAGAGAGACTTGAGAAAGACTTGGGCCAAAGCGAGAGTGGTGCTGGTTAAACTGTTTTCTTTGACTTAAAAACACCCGAAGTTCGATTTCAGTCAGTAATACAGGCTATTCCTCCATTTTGAATATCCAGCTATGCACGATGCATTCCCAAAGTAATTGTCACCTCCCAGGTCTCTGAGCTTTAAAATTGGGATGATGTCCGCACTCACGTCTGCCCGCTGCAGGTTAGAGTGGGAAGGTGGTAGCCACAATAAGGGATTCATTCAGATCTTTGGGTGATGAGCGGGATTTATCTAGATGAAGAGGACAGGCAGGAGAGCTAGCGTGGTGAGCATTCCACGCAGAGAGGACACACACAGAGAACTTGAAACCGAAAAGAGCAAGTCACCGAGAAGGGCCAGAAGGACATCCAGTATAACTCATGTAAGATTCAGCTGTGGGACATCCCGGCTTCTGCATACCTCATCAGCATGAATGGAAATAGAGTGCCACATTGTCACAACTTACTCTTCACACACCTGTGAAGAACATTTTTTTTTTTAAAGATTTTATTTATTTATTTGACAGAGAGAGATCACAGGTAGGCAGAGAGGCAGGCAGAGAGAGAGAGGAGGAAGCAGACTCCCTGCTAAGCAGAGAGCCCAATGCGGGACTCGATCCCAGGACCCTGAGATCATGACCTGAGCCGAAGGCAGCGGCTTAACCCACTGAGCCACCCAGGCGCCCCTGTGAAGAACATTTTTGTCTCAATATCTGATTTCAGTGAAACAGACTCAAGTGTTGAGTCTGGGTAAAAAATCAACAAGTAAACCTCTGCACCTGTTCTGACCCTCTTCATTGTTTTTGAGACACAAATGTGTATGAAACATGAGATAACCTCTGAGGGTGCTCTGTTTTTACAACCAGGCCGCTGAAATTCCCCTGACATGGGCAGTCATGCTCAGCCAAAATACTGAGAACAAGCCTGATGCTGCCTATGGGGAATGGGGACTGCATATACCCACGCTGTAGACTTTCAGATATGCTTCCCAAGAAGGTGTCTGGTTGAAAAGCACAAAAAGAATGTAATGTGAGCATAAGAATTTCAGAGGAGAGGGCATTTTTCCAGAGGGGCCTTGCAGATCTTAAGACTTGGGTGTTTTAATGGCCTTGGGAAGGCACTGAAAGTCTTCAAAAAGGAAGGAATGGCATAATCATATTTCCATTCCTTCTAGAGTATACAGGATTAACTGGAGTGGACAAGAAGGAGCAAGAGGAGACCCCAGCTGGGAAACCATGGCTCTAGTCGATCCGTGGACGACAGAAGCTACGATGGTGATGACAAAGTTACAAAGGAGCTTTGTAGACTTCAATTCAGTATTGAACCAAATAAAGTGTTACATAAGGAAAAAAGGAAGGAAGGAAGAGAGTAGAGGGAGAGACACAGAGGAGAGAGAGAGGAGGGGAGGGGAGACGAGGGGAGGGCAGGGGAGGGGAGGGAAGGGCAGGGGAGGGGAGGGGAGGGGAGGGGAGGGGAGGGGAGGGGGAGGAAGGAAGGAAGAAAGGAAGGAAGGAAGAGAGTAGAGGGAGAGACACAGAGGAGAGAGAGAGGAGAGGAGGGGAGACGAGGGGAGGGCAGGGCAGGGGAGGGGAGGGGAGGGCAGGGCAGGGGAGGGGAGGGGGAGGAAGGAAGAAAGGAAGGAAGGAAGGAAGGGAGGGAAGAAGAAAGAAAGGAAGAAAGAAGGAGAAAAAGAAAGAAAGATAGGTAAGGGGGGGAAAGAGGGGAGGAGGGAGGAAATGAGAGAGAAAGGAAGGGAGGGAGGAAGGAAGAAAAAGAAAGAGAGAGAGAGAGAGAGAAAGGACTGCTTGAAACTCCTACACTGTCCTTAAGGCCACAGTCTGACAAGTCTTTGGGGCAGGATAAAAGTAATGAAGTTGAGGAGAAAAACTGAAGGAAGGGTGACCTCCGTTGCCCTGCATTGCAAAACTCATTTTTCTTTTCTCAGTAAATCATCGAAGCTAGTTATTTTCATGACTCCTTGGTACCTACCTGGACTTGGAACTGGCCATTCCCTGTTGTTAAGGCTCGCTCGGGAGAGCGCGTCCCACACTCTAGTATAAGCCCAGCCTGCGGTACTCTGTGGCTTGTTTGGGGAGGGCCTGAAGGAATCCTCCTGAGCTGAATATTCAAGCTAAATTTTTCATTGTGGAGGCAGGACACAAAAGTCTTATTAGCAGTGACATTTCCATGACAGGAGGCCAGCAGATTAAAGGTCTTTGAGAAGATGGATCTTCTGGAGGCAGCATTCACATTTAAACCATATGAAAAATTCAAAGAGTTTTAAGCCAGTTCTTGCATCAAGGTTCCTGAGACTTTCTGGGGTTGTAACTGTAGATTTGGGAATACTCTGCCTCCCTCTTATCTACCTCTCCGGCCAGAATTCCACACTCTTCCTACTTTTTACGACTAACAACATGGAGCATCCACATCATTTCTGAGTTAATATAAAAATGGTATGGAGGAGTAATACATTATCTTTACGTCATACCTGTACGCTGACCTTAAAAACACGGCTTCCTTATTCACTCTTGTACCATTTAGACCAAAGAAGATTATTAAATCATTTAGCCCAAATGCACACCTCGCTACATTTGTTTACTTTTCCATTTGTCACATGGATATTGCCAGAAAATTCCATAGAAGCCTCCAATTCTGACTGGGATTAAAATATTCAATATTTCTTTAAATTTAAATGGAAATTCTCCTTAAAAATATTCTCCTAGGGGGCACCTGGCTGGCTCAGTTGGTGGTGCATGTGACTCTTGGTCTCAGAGTTGTAGTACATTCGAGCCCCACAATGGGTGTAGAGATTATTTACAAATAATAAAAACATCTTTAAAAAACATTCTTCTTTACAAACTTTTTACCTGGGCAATGGTTCTGTCAGGACACCAGGATCTAATAAGGAGAAGACGTCTAAAGCAGTCAAGAGATTTGTCATAGGCATTTGGAAGGGGCTCCTCCTCAGGGTTTTCCTTATCAAACCAAATTTTCCACATTTTCTCATTTCTTGATATCTGAAAATACCAGGGGATAAGAATTGCATCACAGCACAGAAAAACCTTTCAGTAATAGTTCACGGATATTTTTCATCAAATCTTCTGACTTTTCCAGACACATGTGAATGATATCCCTTGTTTTGCTTTTTTTTAATTTTATATTCTACTACCAAAAAGTGTGATAGTCTAAAATCAAATGTGATTTTCTCTAAAGTCGGTCCACATTAATGCCAGCATACAGTAGCTTTTGAAGTAGGGTACCTTTCTCATACCTTTGTGCTAACAAATTTATGAGGAATAAAGAAATCAATGAAAACTCATTTTCATTATTTTAAGGAAATCTGATTTGCTCCATGAAATCCTTTCATGATCAGGAACCCATTCACTCATTATTCACATATGTTTCCTCATTTCCCAGGGCCACTCCTGGCATAAAAGAAGACATTTAATATATGTTTATTATTGAGCCAAAAGCCTTTTGGTCAATACTCCATTAATCTAGAGTAATTTGAAATATATGACTTAATATCGTATCAAATGAGTAATGACACACATGCTTCCTTTAGGCAATTGATAAAGAGGAAGAGAACACAGTCCATTATCCTTTGAAACTTAAAATCAGGGACAGCAGTCCAAAGGCATTCATCTCTAAAACACAGCACAAACAAATAACGTCTGCAGATAAATATAATCCAATGTTCTCTGGTATATTCCCCTTGATTAAAGCCCCGGATATAGTTCTTGGAGGCCTAATCAAAGGGAAAATGTGCCAGATCCACACTAGAAAGTATTGTGTAAGAATAAAAAGTAAAAACCTCCCTCTGTCGTGAAAGACAACATGATGTGGAGAGACTTCAGGCATAAGACAATCTCCAGAAGACGGCAACCTCAGGAACAGATATCAGTCGGAGAAAGGTCACTAGGAGTCATCTCATAGGGGAACACACTCGAGTGCATTAAAACCTCCCAAATGAAAGTTATTTTACACAAAAGAATGGGTTAAATTATACGGCAGAAATAATGCAGATCACCAGGCATAAAGCCAACACATACAGATAGAGCTGAACAGTAAGTTTCTGGTCAAACGAAACCGGGAAAGTCAGGAACCAACATTAGCATGTTTTCTGGTCATAAAAAGCCTACAGCTTGTGGGTACATAAAGCCACCTTGCTCTAGTGTGACTTCTCTCTGCTCATCTGATTCTCAAGAATCTGTTCCCTAGTTTGTCCCCATTCAGCTCTCCAGACCCAACTTCCATGATGCCAGCACGTAGACAACTCACCAGGAACTGGCTGGTTATGACCGGATAGTGACTTGTAAAAGGGGCCAAGGACTGGCAGCCGATTTATGTCCAGACATCTGGCTAAGGCCATAGCATGGGAGCACAAGAGAGGAGGAAGAAGAGAAAAACAAGAGGCAAGAAAATCATCTCCAGCATTTAGAGGTCGGCTGTTCATGTTTCTTTTTGTTAATCTCCAGGAAGATGGCAAAACCCCTTAAACATGTCGAGTGATTTCATTAAATCTCAGTGTTCCCACTCATGGCTCTCCTGTCGGTGATACTGACAGAGGGCACTGGACGGCACCATTTCGACGTGGTGGAGTTTGCTTCATCAGAGTGCGAGTGGGTGGGAGGAAGGTCAGGCACCAGGGCAAGAGGGACAACATTAAACGACTTCTCTCTTCCACAAGGACCGCAGCTACTTGTGAGTCAGGGAGCTGCTCCCTGCGACGCTGCTGGAAACTTATTCAAAGCACAAGTTACCTGATCAAGGATGTCTGAAAACTGTCTGAGTTTGCTGAGTTCCACCAGATTCAGCCAGGTCATGTCCAGGATCCATTTAGCTGGTTTAGGAGGACAAGCTTTAAGGTCCAAGGAGGCACCTCCTTTAAAATCAAACACAGAAAGTTACTAGATTGTTCTTTCTTTACTCTAAAACAACATATTTATATACAAAAGCTTTTTCTGAAACATTTTTTAAAGATTTTATTTATTTATTTGACAAACAGAGATCACAAGTAGGCAGAGAGGCAGGCAGAGAGAGAGAGAGAGAGGAGGAAGCAGGCTCCCCGATGAGCAGAGAGCCCGATGCAGGGCTCCATCCCAGGACCCTGAGACATGACAGAGACAGAGGCTTTAACCCACTGAGCCACCCAGGCGCCCCAACTTTTTCTTATACTTTTAATTTTAATTATTTACCACCTTGACATTTTTTAAAGGTTTTATTATTCTGAGAGAGACAGAGTGTGCACGAGCAGGGGGAGGGGCAGAGGGAGAAGCAGACTCCACACCAAGCAGAGAGCCCAACACAGGGCTGTATCCCAGGACCCTGCAATCATGACCTGACCCAAAGTCCGACACTTAGGGATGCCGGAGTGGCTCAGTCTGTTAAGCATCTGCCTTCTGCTCAGGTCATGATCCCAGCATCCTGGGATCAAGTCCCGTGCGGGCTCCTTCCTCCGTGGGGAGCCTGCTTCTCCGTCTGCCTGAAGCTCCCTCTGCTTGCGCGTTCTCCCTCTCTCTCTCTCTCTCTCTCTCAAAGAAATAAAATCTTTAAAAAAAAAAAAAAAAGTCCAACACTTAACCAACTGAGCCCCCCGGGCACCGCATTACCTTGTCATTTTTTAGGCTCAGAAATATGTCATAGTAATGAACAAGCTTTAAAATCAAATAAAGGAATTGATTATTTTAGAAGAATCAGAAGCACAGGTATGGGCTACTGGATTCTGTCCTAGCTCTGTGTGGTCAAGGTCTAGGACAAGGCAGCTCATCACCTGGGTTCCTGTTTCCAAATAGGTAACAAGGATTAAAGAAGCCTGGGTGTTGTGATGGTGACAGAATGAGAGAAAATATGTATGTAAAGCACATGAGACAGGACCAAGACCACAGCAGAGGGACACTAAAGGAGCAGCTGTTGTCAACATTGGCACAAGCTCTTTCAAGGAGAGAGTTTATCTAGAAATGTCAGCAGCACCCACATGTTTAAAGGGTTCTTGTCTATGAATCAATACATTATTTATATCCATTTGAGCACACCGAAGCATCCTGCACTGTGTCACTTATTTTTGGTCAGTCTAACCACAGCAAACATTTCTCCTGGGTAATGACTCTTACTTCGTAGCTGCTGACTTACCTAAGCTCACGTAACATATAACTCCCACGACACCATAAAATAAACGACACCTTAAAATGTTATTGTTGCCCATCTCAGAAGAACTAAATGTGTAAACAATCATATTTTAAGTCAAAGAAATATTATAGGATGAAATATATTGTTTAATAAACACCATCTATTAAAATATTTCAAGGAAAACATGCTCTAAGTATAATTCTTAAAAGGATATAACCAATTCATTTGGCTAACGTTAAAATCCTTTTTTGAACACAGCAGGTCAAGAACAAATAATAACACTCCAGATATTTATTGAACCAATCTCCACTTTATCCAGGTGCCATGGACCCCACTAAATTACTATCTTTTGACCAAATCCATCTTAGTATATTTCCAACAAGGTAAAAGTATGGCCTTGAAGCAATTTTGATAAGATTATTAAGTCACCAAATCAAAACAGATTGCTTCAATGGCAGAGAGCAGTTAAAGACCTGAGGACAATGGCATTGTGTTGAAATATGTCATACCAATTTCCATGGAAACTGTCCATTTTCCAACAAACTCAAAAGAATAAGACAGACACCAGAGAGTTAGGGAGAAGCCATTTACAGGAAGGAAAGGGTGGTCCTTGCAACCAAAGCATTATTCATGGGTTAGCAGAGGGTAACAGTGGCATGAGTATTTTTCCTGCCTCAAAAGTGCACAATGGGCCACAGAGGATGATGGTATTGGGTTGGGGGCAGATATATTCCTGGATGATACGGCACCAGATTAAATGTACTTCTGATGAGGGAACAATTGGAATAGGTATAATTCAAAATAAATTCTCCAGGTGACTGAGAGGTATGCCGTTGCCTCCATCCTGTGAATCCTTACTCTGGAAAGAAGTAAGTTTGAATTTATACCATAACACTTTGTAAAAAAAAAAAAAAAAATCGATACATTCTTACAACAAAAAATTTCTACAAGTGATATCACAGAATCATAAAGTGGTCTAGGTAAGGCAGATTTAGAAAGTCATCGGGGCTGAACCTGTTCCACCTCAGAGATGAGAAAATTAAAAGACCAGTATCCAAACATTTTCGCTCTCTAAATAACATTTTCAAAGAAATGACTTTAAAGTCCGTGCAGAAGAAGTTCCCCCACTGGGTCCTTCTCGCCAACATCTCAGCCCCTCATTGAGCAATCTTGTGACATAGCTGCCTTGCAAAGCTTCCTCCAACTCTGTTGCATAAAGCAGGGTCACAAAACTGTTGAATGTCAAAACCCCGCAAAAACCAGTGCAGCCTATGTGAGCCTCAGATTAATAAAAAAATAAAATAAAATATTACAGATAATATAACAATGCCTATCGTTTGCTGAACATATCCTACGTGCCGTCATTTACACAAATTGTGTGACTTCTCAATAATCTGCTGGTGTAGACTTGACCATCCTTGTTTTATAGCAGAGGAGACAGGAGCCTGAAAAGTTTGAAGAACGTGCTTGAGACACTCATCAAGAAATTAGCAAAGCCACTACTTTCTCTTAGAGTCATCCTAACCCTAAATCCCACGTCTGCTATCATCACATCAAATGGCAACACATTTCCCAGTATTTCATCCAGACTTGGACGCATTTTATGAGGAAATGCACTCCATGCCTGGATGGAGATGTCGGGGACAACAAGCCACAGGAAACCTCCATCAGCTGGAGCAGTCAATGACACCGTGAGTCGGCTATTTGAAGGGCTCAGTGAAGAAGTCAACCCCTACACCCACGCATCTCCCTAAGGGATGTTTCCCCAAATCATGCACCATCCACGTGCTCTGATTTAGAAAATCTGGAAAATAAAGAGATCTAAGGAGCCAGAGTTCAAGAGCTGGAGACAAAGAATAGAGAGAGAGAAAAAGAGAAAACTTGTCTGTAAATCATACATTCCTAAGTTCAAGTCTCACCAAGTAAGTCTTGGTTGTTTCTATAAGATATGTATGCAAATGTATATTTATACAAACACGAATACGCATTTGTTCACATTGGACATAGACCTACGCCGCCCAGGGCACCACAGGTGCAGAGCCACCCCCCTTCCCTCCTGCCCCTTCAGGCTTGTCTTCAAGTTCCTCTGCAGCTCCACTCTCCAGGGGAACATGCAAATCTCTCCCCACCCACTGTAGAGAAAATGTCTCCTCTGTAAAGATAAACCTTTGCTTAGAAAGATACAGTAAATAAAGCCATGTAGACCCAGCAACATTTCCACTAGTTTTTGTCCAGATAGTCAAGAATGTGACAGCAAATGTGTTTCCTAGCCTTCCCTGAGCTGTAGTGTGCAGTGGCACAAGGGACCTGCCTGTGAGCAGTGCTTCAACAGATTCAGAAAAAACACCCAGAGGATGAGCTCCACAACTGCCCCGCCCACGGCTTCTGCCTCTGTCACACCAGGCTTGCCCCCACCGGCACCTTGATGCCCATTCCTCTCCCTTTGACACTCTCCCTCTGCCTGTCCTCAGGGCCAGTGCCCCCGCCCCCTCCAGGCCTTCGTTCACTTGTCCATCTCTCAGGGAGGCCTACCCCATTAGGTATCTCACTAAATACTCCATTCCAATATTTTAACTGCCCCCACCAACTCTGCATACACTGTTCACTCCCCGTCTCCCTTATCAAGCTCTGTTTCTTTTCCCCATCATGCCTACTAGCTTCCCACATACTACATAATTTACTGTTTCATGATGTGCCTAGTGTCTAGTCTGTGACTCAGCACACAGGAGGCTCTCAATAAATATTTATGCAATAAATGAACAAATAAAATATTACACATATATGCAACCTTCAGTGAAATGCAAGACAACCGTTAGAGAAAAAAAAAAAAGTGCTGCTCTGCACCTTCAAGTAATTCCTACATCAGGACCTTTCTATTGTTATACTGACCTTTAACAAGGGTGAGAAACTCTTCATGCTTGACTCGGTTCCTCTGGATGTCGATCTTCAGGGTGAGCAGCAAGGTGAACAGGAACTTGTGTTCTTCATACAAGCCCCGGGCTGCATACTTATGAACCTCATAGGTCATATGCTCAATGATATTAGCAATCCTCTTGCTCGTAATTGGGCTTTTGACAGACCTGGTGGAGAGAACCAGACTTAAATCAGGCTTATCCCACTCCCCTTTTCCATTGCCCATAAAAACGTCTTTAGCAGAGAACAGGTAACTTTGGAGGGCCAGTTCTTTTTTACGCATAAGAATAAGCATCCTAAATCCAAAATAACAAGCATTCTCTCAACATAAAATAACACAACAGAATCTGCAATGTTGTCTAAATCAATTTTACCCGCAGGGTATTATCACTCACAACAAGGTCTTGGGAATTCTCTTGTTTAACAGAAATAGATGAAACCCAAGGAATCAATCCATGGATGAAGAGTTGGTAGAGCTGTCTCTGAGCGTAAGAGGATTTATGAGAATGATGTGTTAACATGCTGGTAATTACACTCGGCTTAGATTTAAAAAAAAAAAAAAAAAAAGACTCAATAGCAAAAGGAAAAGAAGTTATAAGGTCATCATTGGAGCCCGCAGATAGAAAATTCAGCCTGGCTTCCTGAGTACAGACATACCTGGCTAAGGAAAGGTCAAACAAGCCAAGAAACTGGCCGAGCGAGGTCTGATACATTTCATTGACCAAGCGCATCTCAGTGATGAGGAAATACAGAATGCTGCCTCGCGTCGCCACTGAAAAACAAAGAAGGTTACATGGGCTGGGGTTGGACAGTGAATGACCCGTGCACAGACTAGTTTAAACTCTAAATGAAAACAGGCCTTAGTTTTGTTTTATCCATGACTATCTACCAGCACTAGGAGTCTGGAGCAAGGCTCATGATGTATAAATTAGTTCTTATTCATAAGCTTTGTGTAAGTAGTCTGTTGTTGGTGTTTATCAAGTGGAATTTTTCACGTTAGAACTTCCAGATCCCTTATAAACATACTTCACTCTCTTTTCTCATTGGCAGAAGAGGCAACTGATGGGAAAGCAAAAACTGTAACGACCGGCAAATTGTGTAGGCATCTTATGCACCTCATGTCTATGCTCCAGGAGGAAGCCCCAATCACGTGTGGCCTCAGGTTGGCAAAACAAGGCATGGCAACGATGACTCTCCACCAGCACATGATACTGCTCTGATTATTTCTCTAAGAAGAATGATATATTTCTAAAGGAAACAATGCTTTCCACAGGTCCCTCTTGTAACGCGTAAACAACACTGATTTGCAAATTTATGAGTAAGACTCCAGCACTCCGGTGAGACCAAGGAGCTACTTTTCTAATACAAAGACTGCAAACAGAATACTGGCTGATTGCTACCAAATGATAAAAAACTAGTGAACAGCCCATAAATGCTGCACTAACTCCTCAGATTTCGAAACAGTTGTCAGACGTTCTTTCAAAATCCTCCCTCTGTACTTTCTAAGTGTAAAGAATTTGCCAACGCACAGGAACGGTAAGCACCTAGAAAATATACACCATTGCAAATTTTTTTCATCTCAGTTTTACCGAATGCCTCCCAAAGTGATGCCACAAAACGTGAATGGCCACCCTGCCTCGTGCCACCATTTTCATTAATGTCCTTCGTTCCTTTAATTTCTCCGATGTTCGGTTTTTTTCTCACTTCATTTTCCTGTGACATTTATCTTTCATTACCAAACTTACCAGGTCTGTATTCCTCCCGGGCTGAGTTAATTTGAATTTCTGTCTCGGCCGAAATTTCCAGCTTCTGTGTCACCTCTTCCGCGGTCTTTTTTGTGTTACTCAGCACAACTATGAGACTCTCGTCTTCCACCAGGGACCCCTGGGTACTCGTCAGCCGGTAAAGCAAATTATCTTCTAGCTCTTTCATCCTTCTTTTGTTTGCAGTTACCTCCTCCACGAGATGAGTTCTCTCTTTCTCCAGTTCCTGTGAATTGGCATAAAGATATTTTCCTCCTTAATTAACAACTATTGTTTGGCCATTCCTGAAAAAGTTAACCTATGGGGCTGCCTTCCTCCACTGTAGTTCTCATACTGGACTGCTGAAAATACATCAGATTAAGAAGAGGGGGAGAATGAACGGAAGAAGGAAGAATGGATGGCCAATAACAAGAAATTTGCTAAGAACACTACCAACATCCCTGGACCATCTATCTATTTCCTAAAGTCAAATCATTTTAAGTGACTTCTGGAATTATATGTAAGCTTGTTTTGAAGGTGAAAAATAGTTGAGAATATATTGGAATATATTCGAAGACGCATATCGATCTCTCGGATTAAATACATTTTCTTCTGTTTAGTTTTTGTTTATAAGAGCTCTGTTGTTGTCTGAATGGGATTATTGTCAACTCGCTGGTTGAAATGGTATCCAATCCCCCGAAAAGCAAGTGTCCAAAAAACTTAGTCAAACAATCCACATGGCTGTTTTAAGTATCTTTAAATGGGAAACTGTTTTTGGTCTGGAAAGGTGTTGGAAAGTTCTAGATCTTTCCTGAAAGATCTTTTTAAACAGTTGGGGAGAGAACGGTTTTGGAAGGTTATTGTCCTTACTGGCTACTTCTTCGTCATGGTGGTTTGGAGAGGGAGAGTCTGTGGAACAGAAGGAAAAAAAGGATGAAATGGGGAGGGTGGAGAAAGAGGCCATCGCCATGACACAGAACAAGCCAAAGGCAACACAAAGCCCAGTGGCTGTAACTGAAAACCAGAGATCTAACATAAAGGTGGTAGTAACAAAACTGCATGAAGACAAAGAACAAAGGCCACTGGCCACTGCGTTCTGTTCTAGCCAACTAATCACCGTTGACCCAACAGTTATGATGGGTAGAACCCTACCAGGCTTTGAGCAAAATCTCAGAACTTGCTTAACTCTTGGAGACAAAGCAACTCCGGCACAACCTGCCTTTATTGCCTTTGCTTCCTTTTACTGGGTTACATTGAAAAGCTTCCTTCATGGTTATTTTCATTTCACTTATTCACCAGATAAGAATCTCAAATTTGAGAAAATATAAAAAACAAACAAACCAACAACAACAACAAAAAAAAAACGAGTGCAGAAAGTGACATCTAAGACACCTGCAAAATTCCTCTCCATAAGCTACTGTTAAAAAAGAGAACTTACGCTACAGTTACACTAAGAAATAAAGTAATAAAGTTTAAGGGAAAAATTCAAGTATTTTTTATTGTCATATTCCCACATTTCCCACACTATCACTATCACGTCTGAGTTCCTAAATATCTATCTAAATATCCTAAGTATCGGTCTAAATATCCTCACCTCTTGAAGATGACCGGTAAGGTTAAGAACATAAAGCCATAGGGAGAATGATGGTTTTGACATCAGGAAGACAAGTGTTTGAATCGCAGCCCCCAGAGATCTATCAGCTAAATGGTGTTGGCCGTATTATATAACCCTAGAGCCTCAGTTTCCCTATGTGTGAGATGGATATGGAAACAGCTCAGACAGTGATCGTCAGGATATAACTAGTAAAGCAGCTACAACAGAAACTGAATCACGATAACTGCTCAAAAGACTTCTCTCTCCCTTTTCTCCCCTTCTTCGACTCTTCCCAAGCATGGATTTTTCAGAAGCATTATAATAGTTATTGGAAAAATAAGCAGTTTGGAAAGTAAAATTATAGGTTGGCACAAAATAAACCCTACTTCGGAATTTCACAAATCATTATAATAGCTTAATCAAGTGGCGAACTTTCCGATCTTGTACTTATCTCAGAGATGCATGGTCTCGTGTCTGCTGGGACGAGAACACGGGCTGTCAAATCCCAAACTGTACCGAGTCTTACGGATTCTCCCAGCACCGTAGTTTTTCCTCCATCTATGGGTTCCAAACCAATAGCCAGGGCCCTGGGTTAGCCTTTAGTTACTCCTCAGGGACTAGTCTAACTACAACTGGTCTCCCTGCTCACCCTCTGCTCTGTCATCACCCCCTTTCCTGCTCCTAGACCTTTGGGGATCTCTCGCAGCTGTTTTGAAAGATCCAACATTCTCAACATAGTTTACAAGACATTTCAACCTACACTTCCAATCTCATCTCCTCCTGAGAACTACAGAATCAGTACCAAAATCATAACCCCATGTTACTCACAAAAACTGTTAATCACAAAATAAACAGTTAATATAATGTATACAAAGGGGCAAATCATCCAGTTCCTGATTTTAAAAATAGCAAGTAAAAGCTTGAACACTATTCAGATGGTTGGAGTCAGTTCAATATCATTGTTAACACCAACAAATCTGTCAATTAAAGTAACTGCCTGTATTCCTAAAGGATTAAAATGAGGCTAAGAAGTACATTTCTCCCGAAGTCTGAAACTGATAAAATAATATCCCCTAAAGTAAACAGTATAATTTAAAGCAATTGGGAATTATGAAAGCAATCTGTATACTAAATAGTGGGTAAATAGCCAATCACTACAATGGGACAAGAGTTATGGAAAAAAAGAAAGTAATCTCTGAAGGTAAACAGAATAGCTATTTGCTTCTCTTTTCCTTTTCTTTTTTTTTTTTTAAAGATTTTATTTACTTGACAGAGATCGAGCATGAGCAGAGGGTAGGAGCAGTGGAGGGAGGAAGAAGCTCATGCCCCACTGAGCAGGGAGCCCCAAGCAAGGCTTAGGGCTCGATCCTAGGATCCGAGGACCCTGAGATCACCACCTGAGCAGAAGGCTGATGCTTAACCAACTGAACCACCCATGCACCCCTGCAACTTGTTTTTCACTCAGGATTTTAAAACAGAAAACCTATTTTGGGATAAGGTTTTCAGTGTATGCTCACATGTATGGCTGATTTAAACATCGTTCTGTTGAACTATGACTTTAGGTCCCCCAAACTATAAGAAGATGGTTCTTTTTGAAATTAATAATAAGGAGCAAAATTGATCAAAATCATTTTGCCTATAAGCATTTTCCCATCAAAGGGATTACCTCAACACACACACACACACACACACACACACACACACACGTAAACATTTGTGTTATGTATTCTATTTACTAAGGCTGCCATTTAAATTTTTTATAGAAACTTTGATAATATGAAAAGTATCCCCAAAGTGGGTAAGAAAGTACAGTAGTGATTCAGAACAATATCAGGAAACATACTATGTATTAATCAAAGTATCAAAAATTAAGTACCTCAACAAAGATGCAAATGACAACTAAAAATATTTGTGTACCTAAACTGCATCTGTCACTACGGTTTTGAAATCAGTAAAAGGAAACAGGTGACAGCCTTTCAGTTCTAAGAGATCACCCAGGCTTTCATCCAAGGATCCTTCCCTTTTGTACCTTACATGGCAATTAAAATAGAAAGATTAAACAATAGCTTTCAGATTTATTTTTCTCTATAGCGATGAGCTGGTGATAACGACATCTGTTTAAGGATCCTCATTAAATTATTTCTTCTGTTGGATCCACCAAGTTTGGGTGCTTCCACCCCTAAAATAAATCAAACATCTGTTGGCTCCTCTGGGATTTTGAACAAGGTGACCTCTGAGGCCTTGTGTTGTGTGAACAATAGAAGCTATTAATCTAGATTAGTATTTTTCGCCTAATACTATATAGCTCTCTTTGAGTTTCTGTCTTGTTCTCAGGGATCAAGGTAAGAGTGAAACTAAGGAAAAAAAAATATTTAAGGATAGTTGCTAGAGAACTACTGGTTTGCTGCCTGTTTAAAAATGGTCTTGATACCTCGCCTTCTGGTGACAACAGCAGGCTGCCTACATCTACTCACAGGTACATCAGGTCAACAATTGAATATGGCCTTGATGTGACCTTGAACAGCTCACACATTTAAAACGACTGCTTTGCAGCACCCAGAAAATGTAGAATCATTAAAAATCTGCCTTCCCTGCATTCCTGTGCTCTGGGGTTTGCATCTGTTTCTGAAAGGTAACAAACCCCGAGAGCCAGCAGTCTAACAGCAGAGCACTGACGAGACCAGAGCTCATGTGATAACAAGGCTGCTCACTGCCAGTATCTCCAAGACACTGGACAGCTGGTGAATTTATGGATTCAGAGAAAAAAAGCCTTTCCCTGGCATCATAAGTCATTGTTCCCAGCCACCTTTCAGAAGAACAGACAGACCGGTAAAGGTTGGATTCATCCTGACTGCAGAGAACCCACACCTGGTTTCAGCTCATGTGTTAGGGAATTTCTTAGATGCTTTCCAACACCAGCTTCTTAAGCGGGGTCTTCCCTGCTTTCAATACCCACCCTTGGCTCTGAACAGCATGTTATACTGATGGAGTATACACAGTAATCACCTAAGAAGAGACCATAGTCAGAGAGACTGCATTGTCACAGAAGTCAAAGGAACACTTTTTGAACCTGTAAGGCTCTTTTCAAATGAGTTACTCAATTTCCAGAAAGCACCAGAGATCAACTCAGACCCCCTTGCCACCATCCAGGCTAAGGCGATTTAGCAATGTGAGTGAATTCGGGAGTGTGGTGGGAAGACGAGATGCTACAAAAGAAAAGGCGGCTTGCAGGTTGTATATTACTGAAAAGCCTTCGAAAGTAAGTTCAACAGCTCACTTCATGCATGAGACCTTGTGTTAGAGGGAAGAAAATACAGGTTATGTGTTGTCTAATCATGTATTTCAGGGTAAGAAGACCCTCTAATACTCTAAGAGAGTGAGGGTCCCATTCATATGGCCATACTTTTCCCAAGAATTATCTACTTGGAGCCTGGAATAGATTCTGATCATGAGACAACAGTAAAGGAGTAGTTTTCTCAAGACACTCAAGGCACTTTTCCAGGGGGGTAAGAAAAGGCCCAGCCTGGGATCCACATTGGCTTTTCAAGGCTGTTGAAAGCCTTTTCAAAGGAGTTTAAAGTGCCCCTCGCATCCTCTTAAACTTCTGTTTGAACAATTATGGCTTCAGTGCTGGAGCTGTTTTGCTGCAAATAAAATCTGTCAGAACAAATTATTTCTTCCAAGGAAACTATATTCATCTCAGCTGAATGTAAGAAAACCAAAGACAAGCCTATGTTTCAAACTGCTGCTGGGACTCCTTATCTGCTGGAAGCCAACACCACAGGTGAAAGCAGAGCCTAACACAAAGGTATTGGCCACTGCCCCAAAGACTCTTGGGGATTCCCTGCTCGACATTGCATGTGGCGGATGAAGAATCCCAGTCCTTCCTAAGTAAGGATATGGCAGTGCTAGGCTTCCTCAACCAGCTCGACTCTGACTCACAAAATAAAGAAGCGCATATTCTGAAGGCTGCTATTACTTCAGGAGCAAGTCTGTGGTAGGAACTCTGGCCTCAGTTCCTGGCATTCTGAGGTCACTAACTACGTGAATCTACAAAGTCAGATTTAATGCTCCTAATAAAACTTCCAACCATAGGACTCTATGATTTATGCACTATAAACTAAAAAATAAAAAGAGACTACCCATAAAAAAGGAAAGGAGGGAGGGGGAAAAGTGGTGAAGAAGCAAGAGATAAACATATAGAAGGACTCGTAAGACCAAGCATGAAGCACACACACAAAAAATGTTTTTTCAAAATCATAGGAAGGACAAATTCCAAAGATTTTGCCAAAGGTTTTAACCTAAATAAATCTTGAGTCAATCTAAAAGGGGGCTATAAAATAAAGTAGACTTCTCATTGCTCCTGGAGAAAATCAATAGCAACTCTTAGAGTTCATGCAGTTCTACCAAAAGAGTCTTATTAAAATCCGGTGACTCAAAACAAGGAGGTTTATAAATTATTGGCTATTTTTTATCAATCATTAAGTTATTCCACCAAATAGAAGTAGAGAAAACAGATACGTGACCAAGCCAGAGCCTCCAGAAGGTGCTCAGGGAGGTTCCAGAGTCACAAATGTCTGTCCCGTCACAACATACATGCAGCTCTCTCATATAGGCAACGAGTAAGACTTAAGAATGTTGTCTGCTAGCTGTTTTTAATCCCAGGGGTTTGAAGTCGCTAGTCTTAATTTTATACTCCAGAAGCATAATAATGAATTGAATGAAAGCAAAACCTAGCTGTATCCTAGAAACCTAAAAGTTAACAGGCAAACAGAACTCACGACCATGCAAACTCTTCAGAGAAATGAAGCAATGTAAGACCAGAAAAATGATGCCGGGCATGAGACTGATATTCTCATAGTCCCGTCATTATGCTCCACAAAATCAATGGATATATATGATTTATGAGACAGATGAAACACAGAAGGTAATCGGTTAGTAATTACCCAAGACACCTGGGAATGAATAATGGAAAAAAAAAAACCACAGGGATAAAAGGCAGGGGGGCCTTAATCCTATGAAAACTTTTATCATATTATTTTCGTCAATGAAAGAATCGCAACACAATGCCGAAAAGGAGGTGGTCACACTTCACTCACCTGCTTCTCTGTGAGGATGACTCTCCCCAGTAACTGATCTTCCAGACCTTTCATGGTGACAGTGAAGTCAATGATAGAGGTCCGAGCACTTATTTCGGGGGTGTAGGCTGGGTTGGGCAGTTTGGTGGTGATGTAGAGTCTGAAGCCATCCATCACGTCTACTTCCTTATCACCAACTTTCACCTTTATTATAAAAATAAAGTCAAAAGTAATAAAACATGCATACACCTTCCTGTGTCCTTTTCTGCACAGGATCAAGCATTGCTTTAAGTAATTATATAACTGGAGATCTCTGTATACTGAAAAAGAATTCATCGTTAGGCATTCACAGGGCTTCAAACCACTAGGATGAAAGAAAGAAAGGTGGGTGGAAAGGAGGAAGGGAGGGAGGAAGTTCAATGTATGCCAGTATATACCATAAATTAGAATTTAGCACCAAAATTGGTGTGATCGTGAAGAAGTGAGATGGATAACCCATCCAAAATTTCGTTCAGAGATCAAGACTGATGACATCACATATGTACCAAAGGGTATAAAAATGTTTATTACTCATATAATGAGATTTCTGGAGAGATTAAAGTAGGTCCCCAACCGGTCCCAAAAACTGATTGAGAGAGTAAGGAAAAGTAGCGGTCTTCGGGTTTTATGGTGATTAGGAGCTTGGGCTGAGATAAAGGTTCCCACACAGGGCATCAACAGAGGATTGTATGGTTTGATTTTCCCACCATTGTCAAAGGCAAAAGTTCCACATTTTCTTGTCAGCTTGCCCAGATTTGAGACAGGAGGGGAGGGTGAAGGTCATGATGGGTTTTGAAAGACATCCCCACCGTCAATCATCAAAATGGAGTCAGATTCTGTCACACAAAAGAAGTAGATATTTCTAAAAGGACTGTTCTTAAAAACTTTAATCCAAACTCAGGAAGTGTAGAAAAGAAAAGCAAATGTCTCTTCCAATGACTCAAATTTCAGTTGTTGCCTAATGAGAAAATTTCATCTATGTCTATGTCACATTTACCCGGCCTCGTGCTAATGGTTCCGCACATTATTATCAATAGGTTTAACCTACCTTAAATGTAGACCCAGTCTTAATGAAGTTCCTCTCCAAAACATTATCCAGCGCTGGATCTAGTTCCTCCCCAACATCTTCAATAAGCAAGGGCCTTCCAAGAGAAAGACTGTCCTCCAGATGGTTTCTGAAATACTTGTGATTGAGAGATGTGATCTAGAAACAAGACCCAAAGGTTGCTGTTGACAATATCACGATGTCACGCACACAGAGAACGGACATTAAATGGTGCCTGGGCATTCTATCATGGGACACAAATACGGAGATCTTTAGAGAGCCTTATCTGGAACCCATAGAGGGTGAGACTGTACTGCAAGCTTAAACTGTTTCCATCCTTTTCTTTTACAAACTGTCATTCCCCAGGGCAATCTGTCTTCTCATCACCATCACTTTTGTGACAAATAATAGTGGGATAATCATGAAGCGTCCTAGTTCAGTGCTACACACATGGTGTGGTACAACTCCACACTGCTCTGTTCATCAAGGAAGGATTTAGGCTCTAACAGGGGAATCTGAAACCTTCAAAAGATGGCATTAGTAGAGATCCATACAAATGTAAACACAATTTTTAGAAAAGATTTTAATATTAGAGTTTAGACTTGCATCTGTTACTGCTCTATCAAGGATTACAATAGCTACTATTTTCAATTATTTCTTACTTCTCAGACTCTTGTTCATCTGTGGCAATAAAACCTCTCGGTAGCATGAATGGACTCAAACACAAGTTACCTGGAGTTCATACTGGCTTTCTTTGTTTTTAATCCAGATCTTCCCTTGAGTCTGTGGGTCAATTAACAAAGGATAGCGAGATGCCTTTGTGACAATGATTCCATTCTGAATGGACAGGTCATCATTTGGCAGACCTTGGAGGTTCCATTCACTAATAGTGGGAGCATCAATCAACATCTCGTTGAGATTTAGGTTGTCTCCAAATGGGATTTCCCGGACTTTCATTTCCTTCTGCCAGTCATTGAGCAGCAGACTGCGAAACTCTTGGTTAAATGGACCAGAATAAGATAGAAAAGCTGTAGCCAACAACACATCCCCTAAAACAGAAAACAGAATGCCACTTAAATACTTTATAATCAGCCTTGTAAATGTGCAGAATATTAAATATATTCTAAAGGCAACCACTCTTTTAAACTAACTTCCAGAAACCAGACCGTGACCACGTGTTGCTATGTCTTGGTGAATAAGCAGTAGATCATTGTTAAACAGGTCCAAATGGTCCACCTGACAGGCAAGTAACACCTGACAGGCATCAATAACTAGGTTATTTTGATTCTTGCTGGATGTGAGAGTATGACTTTGGAGCTTAAGGGATACAAATCCTGAGAAGACAGAGCCTCCATTCCAAGTGACCCTGATCAATAAGACAATTGACTCACAGGAAAATTTGAAAGTGACCCTTTGAAGGTCAATAGCACATCTACCTAATAAGGACTGCACAGATGCCAGACCGGTATTCATCCTTCTGAAACATCGGGACACATACACACAGGAATTTGAAGGACTAGAGGGTTCGTTTGTATTCTGATTAAAGTTTCAGTTTCCTAACGCCCTAACAGAGTCCACACATAATCTGATTAATACAGGAATTTACATACCTACAAGTCTTTTTGTTTGTGCAGCAAACTCTTTGCTTTGTTCCGTCCATCTTTCTTTTTCTCCCGCCAAGCCCCCGATCAGCGCGGAGGCCGTCTGCATCTTCCGCCTGCAGCGCTCCGCGTCCTCAAGCAAGGTCTAAAAAAGGGCCAGAATCAGAAGAAAACTCTGTTCAGAAAAATATGGCCTCTGGCTGAGGAATATAATTTTAAACCATTATATATTATCTGCCCTTCTGAGACCTGTGAACCATTTATCTCACAGGAAGTATAAAACTCAATTCCTGTGTGCCTGTGTTAGCCAAAGCCCAGCTTTTAAACCTTTACAAGGGTCCTGAGCCCACAGGTCACACTCTCCCTGGGTGTTAATAAGTAAGAGATAATAGAAATTTGTGTCATTTATGAGTTCCTTATAAAGAAAAATAGAGATAAAATACAAGCATACTTACTAATACATAGCACAAGAAAAAGTAAAATACATATCCTACTTGAAAATCAGGAATATTTCTCCTGTTAAAGTTCTCACATCATTAATGCTTCATGTAATTGCACATCTCCTCTGACTTGAAGTGAAACTTTATATTAATCTTCAGATTGTGCTATTCTGAGGTTTGCTCACAGATCCCGGCGACACCTGACTCAGCAGGTCCCTTTCTGGTGCTCTGTGCATCAGTAAAAGACCATGAACCAGAATTTCACATGCTGTTGCCACTCAAGTCTCCATTCTTAAAAACAAATGGTCCTCCTCCTTCTTAAGACCACTGCTAACGCTACTTGTAAAAATGTGTATGTATGAAATAACAGTGGGGACAGATAAAGATTTAGCTATAGGACCAGTCACCGGAAATTCATTTATAAAATTTATGTATGTTACACATGATATATAATTATGTTATATATGCTAAATGTCTAATGATAGAGAAACATTTAAATAAATTATGGTGGAATAAGCATACTCTGAAGCCATTAAATTATTTTATAAAGATTTTTATAATCAAGAAAATATTCAATTACTAAGTTAAAAATTTAATTTATAAACAGTATGCATTGAATTATGTTATGTATTTAAATGTTATATTTTACATATATTTTTAAAATATATGTAAAGCAAGGAAGATGTTCAGATGGGAAATGAAAAAGAGCAAATACTTCTAGTGTTCATTTCCAGGATTCTCTATGCGTATATTCCATAAAGAACATGAGTTGCTTCTGTAATAATAACACAACACAGTGTTTTTCAAAAGCAAGATACGTATTCTAGTTTGTTCTCTGAGATTCTATTCTACTGTCCCCTTTCCCCCAGAGTTATTGCAGGAAACCTAAAAGCCCAGCTGAGGTGTACCCCCACATCTATGTTGCCCATATTTGTTTATTTGTTTCTCCCCAAGAAGAAAGATGCCAGCTAGGAAGTGTGATCCTACAGATCACTTATTTCTGCCCACCTTTGAAACTAACTTTTCATGTAAAAGATACTTTTAAGATTAAGTTGTCTTCCCCAAATTCCCCATCCCATTCACAAATAAGAAAATGGCCAGGACTCTCTTCTCTGGCATTTTTTTTTCTGGGAGCCCACGCTCATTTGGGGGATGGGAACAGCAAGAAGGGAGAGGAGCGGACATCAGAGAGTACGGAAGCCAGGAGCAGCTCTTCCCTCCAAGCCTGGCTGGGGTAATGAGCGGACTTCCCTGGGTTCCTCGGGCAGGGCCCCAGCCCACTCTCTGTTGATGCTCCCGGGGGGTAACCAGCCATCCTAAAGGCCTAGGGAAGTGGGCCCCACAAAAGCACCACGCTGTGCAGAGAGGAGTGGGGCACACACTCCTTCAGCGAACAGCAGAGACCTGGGGCTGGAGGTTATGGGTCCCACCATGGTGAACTGTGAATTCAAGGCCGCCCTCCAACTTTCTGTAAGTCCGTAAGCACCCGGGACTTGCATGGCGCTCATGGAGGGGGAAGGAGCCACAGAATGACTAAAGGTCATCTTCACTCCAGCATGAGGGAGGCAGGTAGATTCCCGGCCAGATTTTGTGTTTTTTAATTTAAAAAAATTTGACATTTGTCAAAACAAGTTTTAAAGTCAGAGCCATGCCTTCACAGTAGCACTTCTTGTATGGTCCTAACAAACAGGAGATGCTCAAATCCAAAATAGCATATTGAACGAACGGATGCAAAAATATTCCAACTGAAACAGAACAACACGGGACCTAAAATATTTCCAGTCTATTCAGTAGCGCCTCCAAATGGATGGGAGTGTCCCCCGTGGCAAATAATGATCACTCTTTCACCATAGTTTCCGAAGTATATTTTCTCTTTATGTGATGATGATAGGTGAATCCCAAAAGCATAATAAACAAACCCCAATAGGTGATGTACAATTACTTCTCTAAAATTTCTAAAAGTCTCTTCTTTTGCTTTCAGGAGTGGAAGTATCACACATTCTCACATAGTAAAATTTGAGCATTCATCTAAGTTCCCTTGTTGGGACTCCTGTAAGAGACTGGACAATCAGAGCGGGAACTACAACCCTGACCAGTGAAGATCGAGAGCCGGCAGGAGGAAGGGAACAGAGTTTTTCCTTTATCTCTTATTTACCAAACACGGGATTTACCAGAGCCAGAAGCTAACATATCTGTCCACTTCAAGAAAATCATTAGAGATTCATAAATACAAAACACCAAGGTGAATGTGTGTTTAGACTGAGAGGGGAAAAAACACTACAAAGTCTTGGTGTTGGGGCATCTGGGTGGCTCAGTGGGTTAAAGCCTCTGCCTTGGGCTCAGGTCATGATCCCGGGGTCCTGGGATCGAGCCCTGCATGAGGATATCTGCTCAGCAGAGAGCCTGCTTTCCCCTCTCTCTCTGCCTGCTTCTCTACCTACTTGTGATCTCTGTCAAAGAAATAAATAAAATCTTAAAAAAAAAAAAGTCTTGGTGTCTTAGAAACTCAGGTACCTTTCGTCTGAAATTTCTAGGCATTTTATCCAAATGCTTATATGCAAATACTTGCCAACCATAACCGGGTCTCCCTCTTACCTACAACTCCCAGGATCCCCAGCGCCTAGGACACTGTGCACATGAGAAGCTCTGAAGCTTAAGCTACATTAGTTGTGTGTTAAAGCTGCCTGAATTTCCAGAAGGAAAGAAGTCCGTATGAAGCTGGAATTAATAGAAACAAGATAAAGAACCTATTGCCCAGTGAACCAGAAGTGTCTGAACCCAAATTCTGAAAGGTTCTACAGCTGCTATTTGCAGCCTAGGTTGAGAAGACCATAGACGGTCATTGTCATCAGATGCAACCATGTGGCCATAACACTGGTCCAGCAGAGAAGCCTGAAGTGGACACCAGAAGACCAAGATCTACTTCTGACTGCCCAGCCCTACAACTAGGAGCTGTCCTCTGGACCTCAGCTCCTTTCTCCAAAATGACAATTTAAAAAGCCATCTTGCTTACCTTGCAAGATCAATTTAAAGCTTAAATGAAATGAAGAGGGAAGACATGATTTGAAAAACAGAAAGTGCTCCACAAGGGGCTGTTTTCACCACCATCCATGAGAAGATTCAGAATGTTTATGTTCCAGAACAGACTCCCATCTTGGCTGACCATCCTGACCTCTCACCAAGGTCCTCAGGGCTTAGTGAAGGATGAAGTGTTGTTTATGTACTATGTATACATTGAATCAATCCCTGCTGGGAACCAAACCCTTGGAGAAAGAAAGGAGCAAAGGAAGGGTTTACGGTAGCCATATTAACGTATGACCGTCCCTTCAGTGCCGAGGAGTTACCTGCTTCTCGGTCATGGCCTGTTCATACTCAGCCTGCACCACGTCGAGCTCTGCACGCTTGTCATCCAGCTCAGCCTGGGCCTTCTGCAGATCTTGCATGGCCAAGACGTAACGATTCTCCTGGATCACCAAGTTGGCCTGCACAGGACATACCCAGGGTGAATGAGGGACCAGGAACAACCAACCAATCAGCCGGCATTTCTTCTGAGATCTCAGCCATGCTCATACCTGTTCTCTGCTCTTCCCCTAGAGTCTTGGCATTAAGTCAAGACCAAATTTCAGTGTGGACTTGACATAAATGTTTATAAGCAGAAAATTGTAATTCATTCGAAGTTAGCGCATCTTTTCTGTCAAGTGACAGATAATAAATAGTTTAGAAGTCTTGGGCTGAGGGGCAAAATGGAGGCTATTATTCAGGCACTTACTTAAAAACCATTTAAAAATGTAAAAATTCTTCTTATTTCACAAGCTGTACACACGGAGGTTGTGAGCTAGATTTGGCCTGCGGGCCGGAGTTTGCCAGTGCTTAGATCAGAGCATTGCGGTATGAAAAGCACATAGGTACTCTACAGAACATTGTAAGATTATTGTAGGAAAAGAAAAAAATGAATATTGAGAACCATCTGCCGAGTAAGACTCATCACTATTGATGAGGATGTTAAAACTGGATAAAAAATGGAACCTAATTATTCACTGAAGGTAAAATATAGATTTTCTGAGCCATGGTGATCTCGATGTCGTTCTTGTAGTCTAGGCTTCTATATTGCTTGCCTTCCATAAAAGAATTGGTACCTTGAGCTGTGACTAATTAAAAATATTTATTTTTAAGGAAGCTACTAAATTTGACTCAAAAGCGATATTCAAAAGCAATATTAGCAAAAGAGGAGATATAGAAATCAGTTCTTGCTTACAGGAATTTAGATGCTTTAAACAATTTTTGGAATCAAATTTTTCCTTTTTAAGTCTCTAAGATGTTAAAATTGACTTTCATGGGGGATAATCCACTATTAGGGCCACGTTCTCTCTGGGGTGTTTCAGAAGAAAAGATTATCTTGAAAAAAATTTTTTGAAATAAATTATTTTCCTGTCCGAAAACCTCAGGCTCCCAAATTTTGGAAGAATAACTCTTTAAGGGAAACCCCAATTTCTATAACTTACTAGGACCAATGACAGGCAAAAGCGTGGCTTAACAGCTACACTTTAAAAAGGATCTAACTCTTGGGACATTTTCTTCTCTGGTCTGCTGTAAACCACACCTGTGGCTGTGGCATAAATATAAAAGAAAAGCAAGGTAACAATGCCCAACAACTCTCTAAAGCAACATACTGATGTCAAACCATCACAGCTCCAGAGATTTTTAATATTTTCTAGAATTTTCTAAATTGAGAAAATTTTTCATGAAGATCTCAAAAGTTGCCAACCAAAAGGCATAGAATCCTTCAAGTCTAGCGGCTTGCCTTGGGAGCTGTGGGCCTCCATGCAGATAGCTTACATTCTGTAAGATTCAGTTTATCCATGACGATGCTGAAGATCTACCTCCTGTGATGTGTGTGAGAGAGGATTAAATAAGACAATGCATGTAAACACCCACCACTGGTGTTTGGCATAGAGCAAGAATCCAATAAATAACAGATGTTGTTGTCCAAGTTGAGTATTTAAGGCTCTATTGTTATAAACATCCTATTTCTGTGAATGGATATTTACTGGTTTTCATGGTTTTCAAGGAGAAATCTCATTATAATTAACTTGAACAGAGTCTAAATTGCTACTAGTTGGTATTTAAGTTCATTCTCTACTAGATGTCACTTGGCCCGTTGCAGGAGTGTTCTCCAGACAAAGGAGAAGAGCCCCTCAGGGTCCTCGTCACTGCTTAGTGTTGAGGAGGTTCCAGCTGGAGTGTAAGGAGTGTCCTTAATCTGTCTTCACTCAGAAGCAGGGAAGCCCCTCTGGGAACACGCAAAATCAGAGGCCTTGGTCAGGGTTGTTGCATACGTTAGCAGAGCTGCCCAGCGATAATCTGCACTCCCTCCATCTTCGCCTTCTCTGAAGCAGTGACTGTGTAGGCTCTAACTGCACTTCTGTTCACGACAGAACATTCAGAAGGACCTGATGCACTCAAGGCTCCCGGGGCCTGGGAGCTCATAAGACATTAGGAGGTCACTTCCGGAACTGACTTCTCAGAAAGAGAAACAGAGGATCTAGGAGCAGATAAAACATTCCCCCTTCTGACGGTGTTCCCTTCACTTCCTACTGCACGATCAAGGGTGTCCTAGGACCAGGTGGAGGCTAAAATGTCATAGAATAGGGGAGTGGATTTCCTTGTTCTTATGTAAACCTTGTTCAGAACGGTCATTATTTAGCATTGATTTTGGCTCATTTTCTTTAGAATAGTTATAGTGACATAAAAGCTGTCCATCATGAATTCAACAGTAATTCCCTTAAAAACACCGCATGCTCACTCACTGGAAAAATTTGCGAAGGAAGTCCTGCACGTTTCATTTGATAAGGCTGTTCCAATTCAGCCAGTATCAGAAGGCCCATTTTGGAGCTACGCTGGAGTCTCCAATGGTCCCAAAATTCATAATGTTGACAGCATGACATCAATCATTGGTTCTGAAATTCCCTAAACCAAATGAGCCTCTGTTCTTTAAGTTGCTTTAAGACCCCAAGGGGCTTTAGCCACTGAATAAATGACCCTGGTATGGTAACAGAAAAGGAAATGGGACTTGCAAGTCAATCCCTATCTTCTTTCCACTCTAAGTTATTTGTATCATGTTTATTAAGTTCCTCACATAGTTTATAAGCGTTAGTGGATTTCAGTTGATGCTTGAGAGAGATCGGACTCCTACAAAAGCAAAATAATCAAACAGGCCACACGTGCCCTCTTTGAGACACCGGTATTCCATTTTCAAAGCAAGTATTTGCCTCTCTGTCTGCTGAAGACGGTCACTGATGGCCGGGGACAGGGCACGGGTGTGCATATGAAGCCTAGAAATGCAATTACTCAAAGGGAAACAAGCCTACTCTCCAATTACATTAAAGAACAGATGACATTCAATGTCCTTCCTGAGCGGGAAAGGAGAAGAGTGGGAGTACTGTGTCATACCTTACAACCAAGACCAGCCACCAGCTGTGTGCTGATCTGCCTCAGTCATAAGATTCCCTGGCAGGAGATCTGGGATGTTATTGGGGGATTCTATGCTATCGTTTTCTATGTGTCTTTTTTCCAAGTTGCCATTGTGTTGGGAGAATATCCAGCAGCCCACAGTGGACTTGGCATCCTTGTTGAGAGTCCATGCTTAAAGGCTTGCACAACTCAGCCTGGCGTGGTTATTACGGAGAAGAGAAACATCCTGTGCTTGGCCTTTCTGTCACTCGCTCTCCCCATGGACTTGAATGCAACCACACCAGAGGCCAAAGGCTCCTGTGCTACATGGAAAGACAAGACGAGCTGACCTCAAGGGCTCTCACAGGCACGTAACATGTGGTTCTACATAGGAGGCTCACCTTCAGAGGCAAGACTTCTCTGTTGATAGAAAAGAAGGAAGCCATGGCTTTGGTCCAGGAACAGAGACCAGCTACGTTCCCACACACACGCTTAGCAGTTTCAATGTTGTAGTCTGTCATTTCAAAGTAAGGATTCAGAAATTCTATCACTTCTTCATTGATCGTGTCTTTGGGGAATTGCTATGAAAGAAAAGAGTAAAATTAAGTCAAAATACCTACTTCCATAAAGTCATACTCCCATGATGCTTACAATGCAACTGCAATTATTGAACAACCAGGAAAGGATGAATGACACCATATTCTGTTGATATCTCAGGATATGGGGCCAAAGTCCTGAGAGTGAAAACAAGAATGAGCAGTGACAGCGAAGAAGTGAGAGCAAACTTTAGCTTCTGTGAACAAGAGATACCAAGCCCCAGTAAATGTTCTGGGATCCAGGGAAAGAGTAAATTATTTAGGTGATGAATACTAATATGGTTACTAAAATTTCCAAAGCAATAACATTTTCATGTCATTAATCCTAAATAGGTGAATTGTAAACCCATAAAATCAATAATGGAAAACTAACACAGTCAGGTATACTCAGCCTAAGGATAAAATCTATTTAGCATTTAGCAGCAACTAAATGCTTAATACATTCAGAGAGATTCTATTAAACTCATCTGAATTACAAAGTAACAACCTGGACATTAGGTCTTGAGGGCAATGAATTAATTTTTAATCATAAAATTATCCAGAATGTGGGAGAACTGGTATCTTCTGAAGCGGTAAAACTGAAAAACAGTAGCAGAAGTGGATTACGAATGCTTTCTTACGTCAAGAGACAACTGTCCAACCAACGAACCTGGACCTTTCTCAAGAGGTATTTGCGCCTCTCAAAGAAGATGACTAGATCTTCTCCAGGTAGACTGGAATGCAGTGCCTACATAAAAGCTTTCACAGAACAACCATGAGGTAGGGTGCAACCCACACTCTCATTCAGACATCTTCCACTACAAGTTTCTTTGATGACACTTGAGAAATAGTGAAGCCAGAAGAAGAGCCAGAATATTTGGGAGCCATGGAAGGGTGGTGGTGATGGCAAATGGCATGGGAACTTCCAAGACAAGGGGCCCTGCCACCAGGTACATAGACCAGGAGTCTCAAGTCACCTGCCAGGATCCTCTGTGCAGTCCAATTCCATCGTCATATTTTTCTGTGAAAGCTTCTTAAGTCTTCTCTGCCACCTAGCTCCCTCAGTCAGAGTTCATCACAACCTTCCCTCCATACAAACAGCATGCTATTCCTTCTTGGTGCTACTGACATCCCAGAGCCCCATATTTTAATTATCTGGGGAAGACCTGCACAGCCACCAGTTCATAAGCTGCTCACCACCACGGCTGCTGGAAGGTACCTCACAAGACGGCCCAGCCACACGGCACTTGGGCAATGTGGCATTGGAAACTGAGTGAAAGGCAGTGCTAAGGTCATTGCTTGGGAAATAGGCGTGACTTTGGTATTCCCAGGTACTTATGGCAAGATCCAAGTATGAAAGATAAAACAATAAAACTTCTAGAAGAAAACAAAGACCCATTTATTCTTCCTTAGAGGCAAAGATTTCCCAAACACAACACAGAAAGCACGATTAAGGAAAACTGAAAAACTGGATTATGTTAAACTTAAGAATGTCTGTGAATCAAAGGACACACTTAACAGAATGAACAACTAAGGGAGAAAGTGCAACAAGGTATTTGCAAGTTATTCATGTTTTATAGAAAGTAATTCTACCCATTAATAAAAAATTAAATGGACAAGAGACCTAAACAGGCACTTAAGGGAAGAATTCCCAAAAGGCTCATGAACTGATGAAAGAGTCTCAACGTCATTACTCCCCAGGGAAACGCAAACTAAATGCACAATAATAAGACATTACTACAAACCCATCAGAATAGAGAAAAACAAAAAATAGTTAAGATGTAGAACAACTTAGAATCTCCTAAAATCAACAAGTCAGGAAACAAACAGATGTTGGTGAGGTGTGGAGAAAGGGGAACCCTCTTACACTGGTAGAAATGCAAACTGGTACAGCCACTCTGGAAAACAGTATGGAGGTTCCTCAAAAAGTTAAAAATAGAGCTACCCTATGACCCAGCAATTGCATGACTAGGTATTTATCCAAAGGATACAAACATAGTGATTCAAAGGGGCACCTGCACCCCAAGGTTTATAGCAGCAATGTCCACAATAGCCAAACTATGGAAAGAGCCCAGATGTCCGCTGACAGATGAATAGATAAAGATGTGGTATATATATACACACAATGGAATATTACTCAACCATCGAAAAGAACTAAATCTTGGGGTAGTTGGGTGGCTCAGTCGGTAAGTGTCTGCCTTCAGCTCATGTCAGCAGGGGCCTGGGATCAAGCTCTCCATCAGGCTTCCAGATCAGTGGAGAGTCTGCTTCTCCCTTTCTCTCTCCCTCTGCCTCTCCCCTGTTTGTGCTTGCTCTCTCTCAAATAAATAAAATTAAAAAAAAAAATTTTAAAGAGTGAATTCTTGCCATTTGAAATGATATGGGTAAAACTAGAAGGTATTATACTAAGTAATTAGAGAAAGACAAAAATCATGATTTCACTTATATGTGGAATATAAGAAACAAAACACCTGAACATAGGGGAGGGGAAGGAAAAATAAAATAAGATGAAAACAGAGAAGGAGATAGACCATAAGAGAGTCTTAACTCTAGGAAACAACTGACGGTTGCTGAAGGGGCATGGGGGATGGGGGAACTGGGTGATGGACATTAAGAAGGGCACGTGATGTGATGAGGACTAGTGTTAGGTGAAACTGATGAAGCATGGACTTCTACCCCTGAAACTAACAATATACTATATGTTAACTAAATATAATTTAACAAAAAAAAAAAAACTTTTTTAAAGGCATAGAACAACTTAAACTCTGCTCACAGATCTGTAAACTGACACAGCTACTTTTGAAAATTCTTTGGCACTACCTATGAAGCTGCTTAAATGTATACAAATGGTAGTTACACTGTGGTGAGCATACCACAATGTACAGAGTTGTCCAATCAGTATTTCGTATACCTGAAATTCATGTTAACATTATGTGTCAACGATACTTCAATCAAAAAAATTTACAGGATTAAAGAATGTATAACCTAAGACCCAGAAATTCCATTCCTGAGTACAAAGCCAACTGAAATGCAGATACACCCACTGAATGACCGATAGGCCAATATTCATAGTCGCTTTATTTATAATAGCCCCAAGCCAGTAACAACCCAGAAACGCATCAACAGTACAATGGACAAATAAACTAAAACATATGATAACATTTCACACTGTGCTGGTTCATACAAACTCATGAGGAACCATTTCTAGATTCTCAGGAATTTTATAAACTGTGTGTTAAATAGAACAGTTATTAAAAATATATTATATATACTTACACTTGAAAAAATTTTATTTAAAATAAAAATAATTCATAGTCAAAGTAATCATTGTCTATCATTTAACTGCATTTTACCCCCTATTTTTTCATATCATTTATATTCAGTTTTACCTATATGGGGGTACATTGCTACTATTCTACTATGTACCTCTCCCCAGCTCTCCATTCAACAAGACCATTTTGGTAGCTTGAAATTGGCCATTGTGGGCATATTTACACGACGGAAATTAGCAAACACTACAAGTCGGACTTTTTACTCTTTTATTTTTCTTTTTTCTCTCCCAAGAAACAGTCGTTTTAAATAATTACCACATACTGCTGCTTCAGATACTGAACAGCCATACAGCAATGAAAAAAGAATGAAACATTATCCTTGCAAAATAAGAATGAATCTCAAAGACTTGTTGAATAAAAGATATCGAAACAAAATAGGTCACATGACATGATATCATATCTATAAATTTCAAAATGAACAAAATTAATTATCAGGATAAAGATCAGAATAATGGTTATCTTAGGGGAAGTTACCGACTGGTTTGGGACACAAGAGAGATTTCTGGGGCCTGGAAATACAAATCTTGATTTCAGGGCTCATTAACAGGTATAAACATATATAAATATTTATTAATCCATATACTTAAAATATGTACATTTTATCATATGTAAATCCTATATTAAAACTAAAAATGTAGGGGCGCCTGGGTGGCTCAGTGGGTTAAGCCGCTGCCTTCGGCTCAGGTCATGATCTCAGGGTCCTGGGATCGAGTCCCGCATCGGGCTCTCTGATCAGCAGGCAGCCTGCTTCCCTCTCTCTCTCTCTCTGCCTGCCTCTCCATCTACTTGTGATTTCTCTCTGTCAAATAAATAAATAAAATCTTAAAAAAAAAAAAAAAAACCTAAAAATGTATAAATCACCCCCAAAAAATCACTATTGAGACTTGCAACATATAAATATGCGTACATTTGTATCCATATGCATATAATATATGCACATATGCATTGCTTTCTTAATATGATTTTTTTTTCTTTCTAATAGAATTTTATTTTTTTATTTTTTTTTATTTCCAGCATAACAGTATTCATTATTTTTGCACCACACCCCGTGCTCCATGCAATCCGTGCCCTCTATAATACCCACCACCTGGTACCCCAACCTCCCACCCCCCGTCCCTTCAAAACCCTCAGATTGTTTTTCAGAGTCCATAGTCTCTCATGGTTCACCTCCCCTTCCAATTTTCCCCAACTCCCTTCTCCACTCTAAGTCCCCATGTCCTCCGGAGCAGCAGAATTCCAATTAATATGATTTTTTTTAAAGATTTTATTTACTTGAGAGAGAACGAGGATGAGGAGAAAGAGAGCATGAGAGGAGAGAGGTCAGCGGGAGAAGCAGACTCCCTGCAGAGCAGGGAGCCCAATGTGGGACTCGATCCCGGGACTCTAGGATCATGACCCGAGCTGAAGTCAGTCACTTAACCAACTGAGCCACCTAGGCACCCCTTAATATGATTTTTTAAACTTTTATTGAAATATATCACTGATGATGCTTTAATATGCCTAAAATCTGTCAGGCAAGGCTCTAATGCTTGTTTTTAAAGCTTTAAAGTCTTGGTTTTGAAAGAGAAAATTCTATTCTGAAAAAAAACTTAAGTATGTGTTCAATATATGTATGTAGAATATTATTCAGGCTTGAAAAAGGAAATCCTGCCATTTGTGGAGGACATTATGCAAAACAAAGTAATCGAGACACAGAAAGACAAATATTACACTGTCTTAGTTATATATAGAATCTAAAATAGTCAAACTCCTAGAAGCAGGGAGTAAAATGGTGGTTGCCAATGGTGAGGGAAGGGGAAATGGGAAGATGTTGGTGAAGGGGTTAGAAGGTATCAAGTTACAAGAAGAGTAAGTCCTGGAGACTTCATGTGTGGCAATATGAATACAGTTAACAACATCGCATACTCCAAATTTTCTAAGTGTTCTCACCCCAAAATAAGAAAATGGCGACCGTGAGGTCATAGAAACCTTACCTGGCAATGATTTCACAATATATACAAATCTCCAAATATCAAGTTGTACACCTTTATATAGAGAATTTTTTCTCTCTCTCTCTTTTTTTTTTTTTTTTTTGAGAGTGAGAGAGAACACATGAGTGAGGAGGGGTGGTGAGAGGGGCAGAGGAAGGAGGAGAGAGAATCCCAAGCAGGCTCCACAGCCCTCAGATCATGACCTGAGCTCAAATCAAGAGTCCGACACTTAACCAACTGAGCCACCCAGGAAATCCTGCCATTCAGAAAATTTTTATACATGTTATGTAAATCTATATTCTCTCTCCAACTCTTTAAGAGAATTTTGGAGGTAGCCAATCACTAATGCCGACCCAGCTGCTATATCAAAGATAAGGACTGCGGATTAGCAGTCTGGATGGCAAAGGTGGCTACCAGACACGCAGGGAAACTTGGTGTATGTAAGTTTGGAAACTTTGTTTTATACATTTGTAAATTAAGTTACTAGATCACTATAGTAAACTTTTATATGTCATTATACCTCAAGAAAGATAGCAAAAAACTGAGTAAGTAAAAATATGTAAATTTTTTAGTAAAAGTAAAAAAAAAGTAAAAATCTGTAAAATTTTTTCTGAAATTTGTTCTACTGAAGGACTCAGACACTCTAATGAAGTCTCACTCAGCCCATCATTGCTGAACTACCAACCTGTAAGTTCTGTAAGAAGTTTCCTGCCGTCATGAGTTTTAAAGATTCCTGCCACGACGGAATTGTACAGCTTTTTTCCAGGTCAATTTTCACTGCATTGACTTTCCTTTGAAACAGGAGCAGCACACAGTCCATGATCCTCATGATGAGGTGAGGGGGTCGGCCCAGCGTGCGGACAGTGGCGATGTCGGAAGGCTTGATGGTCTGCGGAATGACAGGAGGTCATCATCCCACCTCAGATAAGACAGTGTGGACCAACTTTTCATCTTTAAATGCTACTTGGGCGGAGGAAAGCAAGCATTTTTGGAGTTAGATGCCAAGTCATCAGGCTTAAATGCATAGTTAATCCCCAAGAAATGCCAGGTCCCCAAAAGTTCAAACTTTTACAATTCAACTGGCAGTAAGAGGAGAGACAGTGAGGGAAATGTCGGTGAGCAGCTAAGAAACTGTGACTTCTCTAAAATCACACATACCACTCTGTGTCAGAAAAAGATGAGTATAATCTCAAAGAAAAAGAATACTCAGCACTTACGGAGCTATGAGGAATTCTCAACCAGGAAAACTCCCGGCTGGTGCCGTGCTTTTTACTCATTAGTTATGTAGGTCAAGAATCTGCCTCTCTCTTTAGCAACCCAGACTTGTCACGGTGGACTAACCCTCACACGTAGCCCCGGGGCTGACAGATTGAATAATTAGAGTTTTCTGAGCTGGGAAATGACCTTTAACTTATGGAACTGAAGCAATACGATTTCACTAAGTCAGAAAAGTCCTGTCGCATTTCTAGTATGGAGATTCTAAAAGAGTAAATTATTTAATAGTCACATAGAATGATTGTGATTGTTAATAACTGCTCTATCTCTTAGCCTCTTTATGGAATAAGTATTGGAAAAATATGAACTATGAGAATCTAAAAAAGTCTTATTTCTAGGACAAATAGTGTACACTCATTCCTTCCAGATCTTATTTGCGTGTGCCTACCCCCCATCAAATGAAGGTGACCAATGACCTTCTTATCAAAGCTACTAATCTTTTCTCTGAGGATTAAGAAAAAATAATGAAGATGAAAACCACTGAACTTGTTAATTAGAAATGTAACTACTTTGAAAATGTTTGTGTCAGGATTAGTTTTTGTGAACACAAGACGACTGGAAGTGAAGGGGAATTTGTGTTCAAGAGCTGGCAATGGCAGATAGCTATCGATAGGAGATGTGTGCCTAGAAAAGAAAGGAGAGAGATACAGCAGCCAGTGGAGAAAGTAGGGTCGAATAAACGTTGTGTAAGCTGTAGGAGCTGGACATGCTTATTTTACTTTAGCTTTAAAAGGGAGCCTTCTCAAACAGAATTGAGCTCAATTATGTTAGGTGCCCAGGTAAAAGGAGGTGGAGGAAAAGGGATATCTAAAGTCCAACCTATTTCAGCTAAGTATTGGATTCCGCTTTTACTCTGCAGGCAAAGCAGTATGATTGCCACAGAATTTCCTAGATATCCTTGCAATATAATAGTTATTTAACATCTGGAGGTATTTTGTATGATTGCATGGAGTCAGATTAGCTTTGAGATAGGATGAGAAACAATCTTTGCTATTACCTTATTTGTTGTACAGATTTATGTGACCTGATGCCAAAAAGTTAGCTTGACTGGGTCTGGAACTTCTTAGAATATGTTGGTAGTACCATATTTTAGGATTTCAAAAGCTCACAAAAAAGCAATAAAATGGAGGCAGAACCAATAAAGGAAATTGTTGAAAATCTCTCCAATACACTTCATCCTGTCACCCCTGTTTCCACCCATTTCAGCACTAAAAATTAATTTTATAATGCAAAGTATCTTAGTGGTTGAGAATATGAAATTAGAAGGATAAAGGAAAATATTTTATAATATCAAAAGGATGACAAGTTTTTTTTAAATCCTGGGAAAATGTACACCTTTAAGCATGATCTAAGGGCCATATGATCTGTTTCTATGATGTCATTAGGTATGGAGATTTCTTTACATTTTATCAATATATTCTCTCTGTTGATCAGAGACTCTCGGTCTGAAGCCAAGATGCCCCAAAAAGGGGAGTGTAGGGAGATCAGGATCTTGAAGAGATATCTGCACTCCCATGTTCACTGCAACATTATTTATAAGCGCCAAGACCTAGAAGAAAGCTAAGGGTCCACCAGTGGGTGAGTGGATAAAGAAATGTGAGACACATATATATACACAATGTGTGTGTGTGTGTGAGTGCCTATGTACAATGGAATATATTCAATCTTAAAAAAAAAAAAAAAAAAAGAAAGAAAGAAAGAAAGAAAGGAAAGAAAATCCTGCCATTTGAGACAAGGATAGACCTAGGGGCCATTTTGCCAAGTAAGGTAAACCAAATACAGAAAAACAAATACCGTATGATCCCATTTATATGGAATATAAAACAGTCAAGATTCATAGAAGCAGAGAGCAGAATGGCAGTGGTCAGGGCCTAGTGGGGAGAGGAAAAGGGAAGCTGATGGTCAAAGGGTACGGATTCTCAGTTATTCAAAATAAAAAAGCTCCGGATATCTACTACAGAACACAGTGCCTGTGGTTCATACTGTATCATATATTTCAAATTTGTCGGAGGCTAGACTTTAGATATTATGCTAAATGTCTTTGACACATAAAATAATAGCAACATTAAAGGGAGCGGGGGAAACTTTGGGAAGTAGTGGACCTGCCAGTGGATTTGAAGGTGGGGATGGTTTCACAGGTACACACTTATTCCCAAACTCCCCAAGGTATATACACTATACATGTCCGGCTTTTTACACACCAATTGTATGTCGATAAACTGGTCTTAGAAAACGGGTCAGGGGGAGATGAGGAGGCCACCAACCTGAGCGACTAAAGACCTCCCAGAGCTCCGGGGATCAAGAAGCCCAGTTTAGCCAGCGTGAGGACAGAGGAAAAATAAGTGAGGACATACCCCGGTAAGAATAGTGTGGAAAGTTGGAGAGATACAGGAGAAGGCTATCGCTTCATTGTCTCAAAAGAGTAGAAATTCATATTTGTCTATTGTTCAGGAAACTTAAAGACTCAACTTGGGTCAAAAAGACTGAGAAGTGGGGTACCTGGGTGGCTCAGTGGGTTAAAGCCTCTGCCTTCAACTCGGGTCATGATCCCAGGGTCCTGGAATCAAGCCCCGCATCGGGCTCTCTGCTCAGCAGAGAGCCTGCTTTCCCCTCTCTCTCTGCCTGCTTCTCCATCTACTTGTGATCTCTGTCAAATAAATAAATAAAATCTTAAAAAAAAAAAAAGACTGAGAAGTGTTTCAGGAAGGGGTTAAAAAATTACATTATCAAGTAATAAGGGATGCTCAGCTGAGGTTCTAGAACCTGAATTAGCAGTGGACAGAGCAGCAGGCTTCACCTCTCCAGCTGTCTCCTGGAACCAATAACAGAGGGCCACAGAGGATTAAGATTGAAGTAAAAGTAATCTTAAATTGAGTCCCAAGAAATCTTATATTGAGTCTTCAACACTCAACCAGCCCCGTAAGGTGTGGCCCATTTCACCAAACTCATCATATGTTCTCAGAATCCAACCTTCTCTAATTTCCCCATTTCTGTTCTTGCCCCACAATTGCGCTGAATAATTGTCAGAGGCCGTTCAAAACCCGCCATTCATGAGCTCCTTACATCAGCAGTTCCGCATTTGGATAATTCACAGAAAAACTCAGGACACACCGCATCTCACAGACCTGCTCCAGTGTCCTCAGTGCATGAGGAGGGAAACATTATCTTAGAAATTTCATGGGACATTCCCGACACCGTGTGCCTTATCGTTGACAGAGTGGAAATGAGAACCCGGACTCCTGACCGTCAACATAGGACGCTGCCCAGCATTCATGAGTGAAGAAAATGAGACGGGAAGTAGCAAGTGAAAAATCTCTAAAGGGCTAATAACACCTCCCTGCAGAAAACACTCCTTGGAATGGTTCCAGTAGGTCTGAAGCAGTCGAGCGTTTCCTTGCTGTTACTCATCATTTCTTCATCCTCGTCCCTCGTCTCTGGCACTACACGTGACATCGGCCACACGGCACAGATTTACCTGCAAGGCTGCTTCTGCTTCTTCTAAAGCTGGTTTTGCCGCTTCCAGTTTCTCTTCGGCAATGGCCTTATCTTTAGAGATGCCGTCCACAATTGCCTGGGCCTTGTCCTTCACTTTCTGTACCTCAGCCTTGACCTTTTCGGCAGCCTGCGCCTTCATTGTCACTTCTTTTAAGACCTAATTCAATATAAAACAAAACAAATCTTGTCAAACATAACTTGTCAAGCTGAAAACGTACACCTTCCCTTGATCTGTTGATTTTGTCCACGTCTAGGAGATTTCATGGAAAATGAAGAGTACTGTATTCTATTAGAAATAATGTATCCTTTCATGGATACAATGTAGTGAAGATGTGTACATTGTTAAAATTTATTACCAGGAATGTAAACCTGGTAATACACCTTGCAGTATGGTCCAAGCAGGAGGGCCCACACACCGTGTCAGCTTTCTCATTGGCCACTTGGAGCTCCTTTTCTTTCACTTCCAGTTCTTTGCTCAGGACTGCAACAGACTCTGAGGCTTCTTTTAGCTTTTCCAATCCAGTATTCATTCTAGGATTAAACATCCAAGCAAGCCATGTTAAAATGTGTGATATTTGGCCACATTTTCCAAGCACGGATCCATTAATATGGAGAATAATGGTCATATTTGAAGAATGAGTGTGTCTGCAAGTAACAAATCCCAGAGGGCTTGACAAAAAGAATATGCACCCAGGGTTGATGCTGGACTGAGTCCATGTGCATGTTTTTTCATAGACCGTGTGTGGGAGCATGAACTTGTTACAACCCTGCAGAACATGAAGAATGGGTCCAGAAGCTGTATCATGAAGGATACATGCTTAATGAAGTTCAATTCAATGGCAACAGACTTCAAATGCTTGAAGCCGTATCACAGAAGAAGGAAAATAAATAATTTATATATACTTTTAAAAGACAAATTAAATTAAAAGAAGAAAGATTTGGGATCAAGGAAGAAACCAATCTGAAGTCATCGGAACAAGCCTGTGAAGGGACCGCTCACTGTCTGGACCTGAGATAATGGTCCCTCAAAGACCAGAGCTCTCAGAGTCAGCCAGTCCAATCTCCCACCCGGGGTGCCTTACGGAGCAGCGCTGGCTGGTCCTGGCCATACACAGAAGAAGCTGGAAGTGTTCAGAAAAAAGCAGGCAGAGCAGTGAGACCTGGAACAGGCTTCGGTGAAGTAGGGGATTCAGTGCAGTGAATATGCAGTGGACGTCAGCATCAGTCAGACTCTCCTATCCTAGACGCCGTAAAGGATGGGAAGAGAAGGACAAGAGGAGGGAGGCAGGAAGCATCGCTACCAGATGTCCCTCCGTATTATGAAAACTGGTAGGCCACATAAACACCGGGCAAGAATAAAGCTCCTAGCAATCACGGAATAATCCTTTGAATAGGCCTGAGGAGCGGGTGTCTCGGCCTCAGCACAATTGGCATTTGGGGCTGGCCGATTCTTTGCCGTGGAGGGCTGTCCCGCGTACCACAGGATGTTCAGCAACGTCCCTGACCTCCCTCATTTGATGCCGGTAGCACCCCTCCCAGCCCCTACTGCCTAAGCTGTGACAAACACAAATGCTTCTAGTCATTGCACAATGCTCACTAGCAGCAAATGTGCCGCCCGTCGAGAGGCACTGTTGTAAAATCACCTTGTATCTGACCTTCACACTTACCTATTGGCCAGAGTCTGCACTTCCACACGCTTTTCTCTGTATGTGCACTTATATCCCTGAATAAAGGAGAGGTACGACTTGGGAGTCACGTGAGTAGAGCGTCGGAATCTCTGGAAATAGTCGACACACTTCTCAGCTACCCCATCCTGGAAGGAGCCCATGCACTGGACCACCTCCTTCTTGGTTTCTGAACCGCAGTCAACGTCATAGGAGGACAGGAAGTGTTCGGACACTAGAAAGAATAACGATGGCAACGTGTGAAATATGAACACGAATCACCATTTTAAGAGTTAACTAATTATGCTTGAAAGATTTAGACATTTCTCGGGACTGCAGACCATTTTAGTAGCTCCAGCTAGGTAGGTATCTGTTGACATTTTTGGCCCCAGGCCTACGACTTCAACAGTTTTATTTTCCCTTTCATATACAAAACTATCAGGGCACTCAAGCCTGTCATCGGTCTTTGTTTTCTGGTACTTATGCAAAGAAGTCTCTTCTCTCTGGCTGCGGGTTCTGCCCAGGAGCCAGACTATTCTATACTGTTCTATACAGAAGGGCCAAGGGGCACAAATAACTCAGAAATCAGTGCCCACTGGGTACTCATATTTAACAAACCCATTTATTTTTAAAGGCAGAACCTGTCATACCTTTAATTCCCCCAGGCCGGGACTGCATTTGGTATGCGGAATGCTTGTCACGAAATTTTTATATGCCTGGGCCACCTTGTTCTCAAACGTGGCAGCTAGCCACCTACAGTCAATTCTAATTTACAGTGCCCTTTAAAATTGTTTGGGTAAAAACCTCCTGTTGGAGACCGTTATCTTCCCAACAGCACCAATCATGGGACCAATTCTAAGGCAGCATTTCCTATTATAGGAATAGGCCGTAAAGTCAGAGCTCATCAATCACCTCGTATACATCAGCATCTGCTGCCCTCTCACCCCGTGATGGGCCATGATGTGAGACTCTAGTACAAAGCTTGGTCTCAACCCTAAAGAACTGACAAAAGTTATGCATGACACAGTTAAGAATTATTATAACCATCTTTACATAGCTTGGAAAAATTTGCCTATGGATTTGCTTGAAAAGTACTTAGAGTATTAAATAATGTACATAAGGGTTGCAGATAGAAAGATGACCAATAAAAAGGGAAGGAAAGAGAAGGAATCAAGTAAACCTGATAGGTGAGAGTTGGCGAAGATATAAAAAATGATCAGTAATCACTCGCTAAATTAACTTATTAATGCAGTCATCATAGAGCAGTATTTACATCTATGTAAATAATGGGTATCCTCTACCAGTTTGGTTACAGACATAGTTTACCATATACAGTGAAAGGCAATAAATCAAGACTCAGAAGTCATATTTTCTCATGAGTTAAGAAGCCTCTACAAAGAATATTTGAAATTCCAGGAGGTTTAAGTCTAGGCACTGGAAACATCGAAACAATCCTTGCTTATGATGATATTTTTGTAGGTATTCAGTCCAACAGTTGCAATATTCATCATGTACTACACACGATACTAAATGCTTTACTCAGCATTATGCTGTATCCTCAGAGAAGTTCCCACTTCCTGAAATCCCCCCTTGATTTAACCATGTAATGATTTTTTTTCCTTTTTATATGAACAGAGGATATCAAGAATGGTGACTTATTTCTTTATATAGCAAGTATTCTTTATATCTCTCTAAAAAGTCAAAGAGAATAAAAATAGGGTGGATTCAAAGTATATTTTTCCAAAGACCCCAATCTCTGATGCAAGAAAGGTTATGAAAAGAATCAGATTTCAGACTTCCAGACTTTCATTTAGAATGGCCCACACATGCTAAGACTCAAGCAAGAGGCCTTGGAAAACCCTTCCAAGGTCATTTTCATTATCCAATCACCAAAGCAGCAATGCCATTTTTGGGGCCCACTTTCAGACTGATGCTTGAGGTTGGTGTGGGTTATATTTGGTCATATATGTTCATATCACCTGATGGGAATGAAGTAGGGTATGAGTGGGATAGAGAAGAGAATGCTGGGCTCCATCACTGAATTTTGGTGTCCTCGGATTTCTACTTCATTTAGATTAGAAGCACTAAAGTCACAAAGTGAAAAAGGCGCATTGGTTGCCTTTCCAGTAGCCATCTTCTCTCTTTGCTACTAAAAGAATCTCTCTTTTGCTCAGGGTAACAATCTGCCCAACTAAAATCCTTCGATTCCCCGGACTCTCTTATAAGTAGGGGTGACTCAGTTCAGGCCAATGACATGCAGACAAAAGTTCTGGAGGAAGAATGTTGTCCTGAAATAAAAGGCGAACTTCACGAGGCATTGACAGACATGATGCTCGGGGACGCGGCAGCCACTTTGTGCCTGTAGGAGTAAGAGCCACATCCCGAGGATGACAGCGAGGTGGAAGGAGTAAGAGTCCCCCAAAGGCACCATCCTAGACTGCACAACTCTGCATTCTCTTGGTCGCAGGAAAAAGGGAGAGGCCAAAAAAAAAAAGGACTTGTTTGAGCAATGACTTCTCTGGTTTTCTCTTACAGCCAAACACATCTTAACCGATACAGTCAGAGGGTAAGCAAGTCTAATCTTGGCAAATCCTAAATCACAGAACTGTATCAGTTAATCCTTGCAACATCCCTAAGTAATGAATTTTAATATGTACCTCTTGTAGATAAGAATAATGAGGCTTAGAGAAGTTTACTTGCAGATGACAGATGTGCGATTCTAACCCAAGGGTGATGGGCTCCAAAGTCCATGTCACCTTGATGCAGAAATTTAAAGAGAAATTTAAAGAGAACCAAACTATGTAGTCTAAGGAAGCATGTTTAGTTGCAGCCAATTAAAAGTTCAAAAACGTTTATTGACTACTGTGCTTCATAAATAAAATGTGCTAATTTTTCTGGGAAACCACGGGTACTATTGTGGTTAGTGTTACTTTTTGAGGGGTGTATTAGGTGTCCTAGCCTCTTTTACGCTCTCTCGCTAGTGGCCAGCAGGGACAGAAGCAGGGGAGGCTAACTCATAAGACCAAAATCTTGAATATTATTTATCAGGTAGTAATCTTCAAAGGGGGCCATTTTATTTACATAATTTAAATGGCCTACCTTCAAAAAAATATGCCATAGAAGTGTTATTGATTTTGCTTGAGACTTCAAGTGAAGATGGTCTATTTTCATAACAATGGACAGGTTTAAAATGTAATCTAGAAGAACATTAAAAATTGTCTTTTACCCTTAGAGAAATCTAAATGAAGTTTATGGATTTAGTAATAACATTAGAATCACAGAATATCATTAAGAAACACAGGACTATCATCTTAACAATGCTGGAATTAAAAGACAAAACCTAATAAAAAATGAAATACAAAAGGAGAATCAAAATGCCTCAGCTGATAGAAACCTCTGCCTTTCAGTCCTCCCCCCCAAAAAAATTAAAATGTAATACAACACTACAAATTGATGCCAATATCCTCAAACAAGCCTCTGAAAGAGGAGAAACTACTTTAAATCAGAAATTCAAAATTAGGGATGCTGGGGTGGCTCAGACGATTAAGAGTCTGGCTTCGGCTCAGGGTAACGATCCCAAGGTCCTGCTCTCCCCCTGCTTGTGCTCTCTCTGACAAATAAATAAAATCTTAAAAGAAAAGAAATTCAAAATTAAAAAGAAACTGACCAAATAATGTACCAAGAAGAAATGCAAAAAGAATCGATTGAACTCAGGAAATAAAAAATAAAAGACAAAACCAGCTTAGAAATAAAGACTAAAATATGGGGCACTTGGGTGGCTCAGTGGGTTAAGCCTCTGCCTTCAGCTCAGGTCATGATCTCAGTTTCCTGGGATCGAGCCCCATATCCAGTTCTCTGCTTCCTGTTTCCCGCCACCCCCTGCCTGCCTCTCTGCCTACTTGTGATTTTTCTGTCAAATAAATAAATAAAATCTTTAAAAAAAAAAAAAAAAGAAAGAAATGAGGATGAACATAAAAGTAACCAAGGAAGGGACAAAGAAGGGGAGTGGAGAAGAAATACAAGACAGGACCACCAGAATGAAGATAAGACACTTAGAAATAATTACTTCAAAACAACTCCATATATAGCTTTAAAAAAGGGGGGAGGGTTGCCAAAATGGAGATTATGAAGTGTTAGAAAAGACACGATTTTACAGCATTAAACAAAGCGTATTAAACAAACATTAAACAAAATGCTTCATCAAGAGACTTAGTCAATTTAAATTCACATATATAAAAACCTTACATTTTTTCCAACAGCACTTTAGTTACTAAATACTACAAAATCTACGATTAACTTTCTGAGCATCTTTATTTTTTTTAAGATTTTATTTATTTGAGAGAGAGAGAGAGTACAAGTGAGGGGACATGAGGCAGAGTGAGAAGCAGACTCCCTGCTTAGCAGGAAGCCCAGTTGCCTGGGATCATGACCTGAGCCAAAGGCAGACTCTTAACTGACTGAGCCACCCAGAAACCCCCTTAGCATCTTTTAATGAGAAAAATACTCTATACAATAACAACAATTCAAACAAGAAATTAAGAAAACAATCTAGTTTAGAATTGCATCAAAAAGAATAAAATACATAGGAATAAACTCCACCAAAGAAGATGAAAGACCTGTACACTAGAATAATAAAATACTCATGAAAGAGATTAAACACAAACATATGGAAAGATATCACATATTTAGAATTATAATTTTTTAAATATCCATACTGCCCAAAACAATCTACAGATTCAGTAAAATCCCTATCAAAATCCTAATGACATTTTTTATAGAAATATAGAAAACAATCCTAAAATTCATATGGAACAACAGAAAACCCCAAATAGCCAAAGCAATTTTGAGCAAGAACAAAGCTGAAGGCTTCACATTTCCTGACTTCAAAATATCTTACAAGGTTCTACTAATCAAAACAGTATGATATTGGCATTAAAAATAGACCTATAGACAAATGAGATGGAAGAAAGTCCAGAAATAAGCCCATATATATGTGGGCAACTGATTTGTAACAAGGCTGCCAAGAATACATACAATGGGGAAAGGACAGTCTCTTTAATAAATGGTGCTGGGGGGTGCCTGGGTGACTCAGTGGGTTAAAGCCTCTGCCTTCAGCTCAGGTCATGATCTCAGGGTCCTGGATCCAGCCCCGCATCGCATCGGGCTTTCTGCTCAGCAGGGAGCCTGCTTCCTCCTCTCTCTCTCTGCCTGCCTCTCTGCCTACCTGTGATCTCTCTGTCAAATAAATAAATAAAATCTTTTAAAAAATAAATAAATAAATGGTGCCGGAGGCACCTGGGTATCTATAGACAAAAAAATGAAATTGGGCTCTTGTCCAACACCATATACAAAAGTCAACTCAAAAATCAGTTAACGACCTAAACATAAGACCTGAAGCCTTAAAACTCCCAGAAAAAAAATACAACAGGTAAACACTCCCTGACATCAATCTTGGCAATGACTTTGGATAGGACACCAAAGCATAGGTAACAAAAACAAAAACAAATGGGACTACACCAAACTAAAAAAATCTTCTGCATGGCAAAGGAAACAATTAACAAATGAATAAGTAACTTATGGAACGAGAGAAAATATTTGCAAACCATACCTCTGATAAAGGGTTAATATGCAAAATAAAGAACTCCTAATACTCAATAACAAAAAAGGTAACCTGATTAAAATGGGCGAAGGAATTGAAAAGAGATTTTTCCGGAGAAGACATACAAATGGCCAACAGGTATATGAAAAAGTGCTTAACATCAATAATTACCGGGGAGATGCAACTCAAAATTACAGTGAGATATCATCTCACACCAGTCAGGATGAATGTTATCAAAAACAAACCAAAAAACCCAAAAGATAAGTGTTGGCAAGGATGTGGGGAAAGGGAACCCAGGTACACTATTAGTGGGAATGCAAGCTGGTAAAGCCGGATGGAAAACAGTGTGGACCTTCCTCAAAAACTTAAAAATAGAGGGGCACTGGGTGGTGCAGCTGGTTAAACATCCAACCTGGTTTTGGCACCAGTCGTGATCTCAGGGTCATGAGACTGAGCCCTCTATCGGCTCCCCACTCAGCTCAGAGTCTGCTTGAGTTTCTCTCTCCCTCTCCCTCTGCTCCTCCCCATCCTCTCTCAAATAAATAAATAAATCTTAAAAAAAAAAAAAAAAAAGGTAGGTAGGGCCCCAGGTGACTCCGTCAATTAAGCATCCAGCTCCTGACTTTGGTTCAGGTCATGATCTCACAGTTGTGGGATCCAGCCCTGTGTGGGGCTCTGTGCTCAGCATGGGGTCTGCTCAAAATTCTCCCTCCCTCTCCCTCTGCCTCTGCCCCACTCCCTGCTCCCATGCATGTCCCCACTCTCTCTCTCTCTCTCCCTTTCCTGCTCCAAACAACTAAATAAAATCTGAAAAAAAAAATTAAAATAAAAAGATAAAATAAATAAATAGAATTACCATAGGATCCAACAATCTCACTTCCAGGCACGTAACCAAAGGAAATACTATCACTATCTCAAACAGATGTCTGCACTATCCAGTTCACTTCAGCATTATTTACAGTTGCCAAGATGTGGGAACAACCTAAATGTTTGTTGATATACAATTGGATATACATGCAATGGAATATTATTTGGCTTAAAAAAAAAAAAAAAAAGAAGGAAATCCTGCCATTTGCAACAACAAGGATGAACCTGGAAGGCATTATGCAAAGTGAAGTAAGCAAGACACAGAAGGGCAAATACTACACGATACTATTTATAGGAGAAATCTGAAATTGTGAGACTCATAGAAACAGAGTAGACCTCTGACTGCCACGGGTAAGGGGAGGAGGTATCACTCCCCTCTCCTCCGAGTCAAAAAGTCAAAAATACAGTGTTTCGGTTATACAAAATGAGTAAGTTCTAGAGGTCTAGTGTAAAGCAAGATGTCTATAGCTAACAATACTGTTTGTAAACTTAAAATTAGCTATAAGAGATCTTAGGCTGTGTTCTTATCACAAAATAATAACAATAATAATTGAAGAAATCAGGAGGAAGCTTTTGGAGGTGATGGATATGTTTATGACATAGATTACAACGAGGGCCCCATGGGTACACACTTACTTCAAAACTCATCAAGTTGTGTATTTTAATTATGTATACTATTTTGTATATCATTCACACCTTAATAAGCTGGTTTAAAAACAAAACTAAAATCTATCTTAAATTCTAAATTAATTAATATTATTAATCTTAGAAAGTTATAATAATTTAGTACTTGTATGGGAAATATTCAGTAGAATCTAAATATACTAACACAAACAAAATTGTATATTTCCTTTACTGATATGGCTAAATATAATAATTTAATTTAAAATCAGCATCCTGAAGACAACTTAAATAAGGTTGGTTCTAGAAACCTTGTTACTAATTTTCCAAAAAGAATAAATAACACTTAAATCCCTAAGTATATTAAGTATTTCCAATACCCACAGATGGTATTCTTTCAAAATAACATTAGCCAGGTTCCAGGTTAATGTTAGGTGTATAAATGTATAGATTTTCTATTTCTTGCATAAAGGAGCTATGTTTCATATCTTACAATTATTTCACCCACTATTGTAACTAGCACAGGAAACATTTATCAGACTAGACTGGAGATATAACCACAAAAGATTAAAGGTTATCAAAGGTTTAAGAACATTTCAAAACCCAGATGCACGATATAAACTACTATAGATACAGGAGGTCCATGAAGGGGTTGATGGGGGGGAACTAATATTCCTAAGGAAACAAAGAAAGCATGAAGGATGTGATGAGTTCTGATCAAGCTTTGGAATGTAGATAAACAAAGGAGATGGAAGAGAATATTCTTGATCTAAGTGGGCTAATGTGTGGAGGATGAGGATGATTTAAGTGCATTCAGGGTCACCTGGGCAGCTCAGTCAGTTAAGAACCCAACTCTTGATGTTAGCTCAGGTCATGATCTCAGGGTTGTGAGATCCATCCCTGGTCAGGCTCTGCAGTGGGTGTGGAGTCTGCTTAAGATTCTCTCTCTCTCCCCCTCTGCCCCTCCCCGCTGTGTGCTCCCTCTCTCTCTCTCTCTCTAAAAGAAGGAAGGAAGGAAGGAAGGAAGGAAGGAAGGAAGGAAGGAGAGAGAGAGAAAGAAAGAAAGAAAGAGAAAGAAAAGAAAAGAAAAAAGAAAGAAAAGAAGGGAGGAAGAGAAAGAGGGAAGAAAGGATGGAGGTATATCTAGGGGGAAAAGAGAGGGAGTTTCATGTTTGGTTAGAGAAGACTGGAAGTAAGTCATGGCCGTACTATAGAAGGACAATGAATTTCAACAGACTGACTCATTCATTCAACACTACAACCATCAGACACTGGTAGCGGCCACAATTGTGAATGAAAAATAGGTAGTCCTTGACCTCATCGACCTTTTAGTTGAGCCAGACAAATCAGCATTAATCAAATATATACACAACTAAGTATATAACAGCAAACTGTGGTTAGTCGCAAAAGGAAGAGCACAGAGTGCTAGAAAGTGTTAACATGGAAACAGGCTCTGTAGAAGAGAGGGAAACGGGATGGCTCCCCTGAGGAAGGGATATTTGGCTGAGCCAGGATCATCCGAACAAAGGAAGGAGGGTCCCAGTCAGATGGAGGAGGAGGACGTCACATGGGAAGAAAACGCAGCCTGTTCAATGATCAGGAAGAACAGAGCAGGGGTAAAAAATCAACGTCAAGGGAAGCTGGTGGAGGTGGGCGGGGCCACTCTTCCCAGCCTTAAGGCCAGGCTAGAGACCATGGCCTTTTTCCCAGGAGCAAGGGATGGCCATAGAAGTAGAAAGCAACGTGGTTGTGTTTGTGTTTTCATCGCTCTTCTGTCAGCAGTGTGAGCTGGCTGGCAGACAGCTGAAACTGGAAGAGAGGTCATCCGAGCTACTGAGGTTTTCCAGGTGAGTGACAATGACAGCTTGGCCTAGGAAGTCTGCCTGCGAGAAGGAAAGCGCTAGAGACAATGCCCCAGTATTTAAAAGATAGGGTCGATGAGACTTGGAGATCGAGCAGACTTGAGAGCTGGAGGAGGCCCAGATGCTCAAGACAAAGCTCTGATTGCGTAGTTTAGTGGATGATGTCGTGATCCTGGGCGAAGGACCAGAGGAGAGGAAGTTCGGTGTCAGGCACTTGGAGAAGCAGTCTGTGAAACCCCCCTGAGAATGTATCTAGCAGGACCAGCCAAGTGCATAGATTTCAAGCCAAAAGACAGGCCAGACTGGAGAGAAAAGCTGGTGGGGCCCATCACCCAGGAGGCTAAGGGTGAGCTCGCCTGGGAAGAAGACTGGAGTGAAGAAAGGAGTCTGCCTTGCCCTCCCTGGGCCTGGTTCCAGAAATAACCTGGAGCTCAATAAATACATTCTCAATAAACAAACAGGGAGAGGCAGGACACTTGCTAGGAGACAAGGACATAGAAATCAAAGTCTCCCTGACCTCCATGTTATCCTGGCTTGGGTTGATACAATGAGATTTTATTTTATTTTTATTTTATCTTCTTTTTTACAATAAAATTTTAAAGAAAGGGATAGATTTGTGAGAAATTAATGAAGGGAAGATCAATAAGGTCTTTGTCTTGTAATAGAAGAGATGATTGAAATAGAGACCTCACAGGAAGGGCTCTGTATGTAAATTAAATCATCTTAATTATGGTGTATTACAATGTTTGTCACCTGAAATTGTTATTTTATTGTTTGTAATAATGCCTTACATGATACTCCACAAAGTACTTCTACACTAATTATCATCGTTCATAGTTAATTTTAATATAGCTCTGAAATTCTGTCATTTTGTGCTCTGCATTTATGTCCTATTTCAAACAATTTTTAAGTTTTACCTTTAGTTGTACTCACATTTTAATAGGACTTAAAATTATAAGTCACTGGCCTTTTCTCAAACTTCATAAGACAAAAGAGAAAATTATATATGTATATTTCAAATATGTTTAAATATTCTGTGTTTAAAAGCCACAGATTGGAAGACCATTATTGTCAACAGCAGTATGTAGAGAAGAGAATGTCTCCGGAGGCTAAGAATAGATCCATATACATAATAGACCCAGATTCGGCCCCAGTATTGATCTTTATGGCTTCTTACATCTCTGACAATCTCCTCAGCTTCAATGTCCCCAATGTCTCCATCTACCAAAGGCAAGAGATGGGCTAATCAGTTGTTCTCATGGGGGGTTCCATGGACCTGGAGAGCCAGATGTGGATATAGCACAGATGTGCATTAAGGGGGTAGGCTCCAGAACTCTTCCTCACCTCCACTTTTTCTTGTTTTATCTATTAGAGCCACTGTAAGATTTTACTGAGAAATGGGAGTCTAATTATTATTAAAACATAATGAGACAAAAAGTTTGAAAACCACTGCCATGAACCAGGGCACCCCCTGAGGGTCTGATACAATTGGTCAGGGGAGACTCCTAAACATCCCTACCATCTAAAATACCCACAAGTAACTTCTCACCAAAAGCTGAAAACCATAAACTTAATGATCTCTAACATATCCTCTACCACATCTATGTTCAATTTCATTTAGAGTGAGAGAGATATTCGTGTTCTGCAGGACGGATGATCGTGGACAGAACTGGAAGCAGTCAAGGACCCAAGTCACAGAACAGTCTAACATCCCCTTTCAAGGACAGAAGCCAGCAAGAGCATTGTCGGGAAAGGTGTTCTTCTTTGAGGTCCAACCCTGCAGCCACAAGAACAAAATGTCCAAGAGACAATCGGCTTTAACTACCCTGAGGTTGACCAACCCACTCTGAAAAGAACACAAATGCTATCAAAGTAGTTAAAACTTTAGTGCCTCCTTGGGACATCCTGGAACACGTCTGAGTATCCAACTGAGACAAAGCTTGCTGGCATCCTGAAAAGACTACAGTCATTGGAAATTAACTCAAGGGAGTAGGAGATTGAAGACCAGTGTCTGAAAAAAAACAAAACAAAACAAACAAACAAACAAAAAAAACCGTGTCTGATAACCACACTCTGGGAAAAATGAGCTACCTCATTTTTGCACCTTTGGTAAAAGAGCACCATCTTTCAAAAGTCCTCAAATATTGGACAAAGTGAATGTGGGCTCAGTCCAGATAATAGCATAGAAAGTAAATTCACACATGCACACATGCACACACACACACACACACACACACACACACACACACACACAGAGTTAACCAAAAACTCTAACAAAAGTTTCCACAACACTAACCAGCAACTAAGGCATCCTTCGGCCACCGGCTGAACCAGTCAATAGTGCATCCTGAAATAAGGGCAGGGAACTTCAACGCTCGGTTTCGAAATTTCTCCCCCACAGGTGAAAAGCAGAGCACAATGTGAAGGTTCTGTCGGACCCGACTCATGAAGTAGTCATGCAGGTTCTCGTTGGTAGGAGGGCGCCTGGGGTATTCCTTTTTCATGACGGATAGGAGATCACTATGAATTTCATCAATTTCATCACGAGCAAATAGGTTGGAGACCTTCAAAAGAAATGCAGATATTCAAGTTCAGGACAGACAAATGAAAAGAGATCAAAATACATAGCTTAGCTATGATACATATAACAGCTTTCCTGCATTTCTCCTTTAGAAAATTAACCAAAGTCTTCATGATACAAACAAATGGAAAGGTATTCCACACGCATAGGTTAAAAGAATTAATACTGTTAAAATGTCCATCCTTCCCAAAGTGGTGTATAGATTCCATGCAATCCCTATCAAAATACCAATAGTATTCTTCACAGAACTAGAACAGATTATCCGAAAATTTGTATGGAACCACAAAAGACCCCCAAATAACCAAAGCAATCTTGAAAAAGAAATAAAGCTGTAGATATCACAATCCCGTATCTTAAGATTTACTACAGAGTTATAATAATCAAAACAGTATGGTGCTGACACAAAAACAGTCCTACAGATCAATGGAACAGAATGGCGGGCACAGAGATAAACCCACACTTAGATGTTCAATTAATCTATGACAGAGGAATCGAGAATATATAATGGGGAAAGACCATCTCTTTAATAAATGGTGCTGAAAAAACTGAACAGCTACATGCAAAAGAATGAAAGTGGACCACTATCTCATACCATACACAAAAATAAACTAAAAATGGATTAGAGACCTAAATGTAAGGCCTGAAACCATATAACTCCTAGAAGAAACATGACAGTAATTTCTCTATCATCAGCCATCGAAACATTTTTTTCTAGATGTGTCTGTCTTCTCAGGCAAGGGAAACAAAAGCAAAAATAAACTCTGGGGACAACAACAAATTAACAGGCTTTTGCAAATCCTTTTTTAAAAATGACTAACCAAAGTCCTCAAGATAGGATACCCCAAATTTTAAATACACAAATCATATACAAATGATTCTATCACTTTCATGGCTTTTTAAAGGGGTAAAATGTTACATATCAAAAATCCAATCAGCTGTTTTATTCTCTAAACCCCAACAGAAAAAGCAATTCTTCCTACTACTGATTTCCTAAACCCTAATAATGGAAGGAAATAGCTTTAAAGTTGGAGATAATCTGAAGAGTCAAAATGCATGAAGATTAATGAGCTCCTACCTCACCCGATGATAAAACGTTGTTCATGTATTCCAAAAATGACTCATCCTTAATCTCATTGTCTGTAAAGATGAAAGTGATTCCTTTGCCTTGCTGCCCCGCCGTTCTATACAAAATCTTCAAGTCTTCCACCAGATTTGATGTGTTGTATGATCTAAAGAGATATTGTCATTGTGTCATTAGCTAAACTATTCTGATGGAGAGAAAGATCCTTACAACAATGCTTTATGCCATTCGGTTAATCAAAAGAAATACGGATGTTGTTTCATCAGATAAGAATTTTATTGTATGTGAATGTTACTCGTCCATCAAATTTCCTTACAAAGATGAAACTGATTTTTAAAAAATTTCTTTCATTTTCTAATAGCTATTCCTTTGAGAGTAATAGAGGTACATCTTAGTAAAATTTTGAGTACTTCACCATTCACAAAAGTTAAGAGCTATTTTTTCCATTGAGGCATACCCGACATATAATATTATCTTAGTTTCAGGTACACACCATAGTATTTCTGTACTTGTATATATTGCAAAATGATCACAAATAAGTCTGGCTAACAACAAGCCAAGTAACTTTATTATTTACCTGCAAATATGAAACTGGCTTTTAATTCCAGATTTCATTAACTGTTATAATTAATTTTTACATGCAAAATAAAAATCTAGAGTAAAAAGTCAACCTGAAACCAAAATATCATTTTTACCACAACTAAATGTCATCCGAATGGGTATGTTTCATTTTCAAAATATTCGTTGGTAAGGCTAACACAAGAATCAAATTGGAATGCTTATTATGTACCTGTCTGCAGCTGGTTTTTTTTTTTTTAAGATTTTTTTCTTTAATTTGTCAGAGAGAGAGATAGAGAGCACACAAGCAGGTGGAGTGGCAAGCAGAGCAGGCAGAAGCAGGGTCCCTGCTGAGCAAGGAGCCCGAAGTGAGACTCGATCCCAGGAGCTGGGATCATGACCTGATCTGAAGTCAGATGCTTACCCGACTGAGCCACCCGGATGTCCCTGCAACTGGTATTTTAGAAGATACCTCATAAATTAATCTAAATTAAATCATATCAGGCCTTAATTATATAGGCTGAGGAGAATGCTCTAATTCAAATATGCCCTCTTGGGGCGCCTGGCTGGCTCAGTCGGAAGAGTGTATTACTCTAGATTTCAAGGTTGTAAGTTTGAGCCCCATGCTAGGTATAGAGGTTACTTAAAAATAAAACCTTTTAAGGTGCCTGGGTGGCTCAGTGGGTTAAGCCTCTGCCTTCGGCTCTGGTCATGATCCCAGGGTCCTGGGATTGAGTCCCATATTGGGGTCTCTGCTCAGTAGGGAGCCTGTTTCTTTCTCTCTCTCTCTGCCTACTTGTGATCTTTCTCTCTCTGCCAAATAAATAAATAAAATCTTTTAAAAAAATAAATAGGATAAAATCTTTTTAAAAAGTAAAATAAAATATTTTTTAAAAAATGGTGGCCTCTCATCCCCCAAAACAATTTCATTGCATCTCTGAGTTCCCTGTAAGAATTTTCTGAGCAATCAGTCTACTGTAATATAACAGCTGGAAACATGAAATATCACACTCTAAATCTTCTTTCACTGTCAAAAGCAATTCTTTAGTGGAAATCAGCCTGCAGTACTGAAATATTAGAGAGGTCCCAAAACAGAGTAGCTCATTACCACCAAAAGTAAAAATAAAGATGTTCCAATCCTGGAGATTCAGACTTACTGAAACATTATTTCAATTTTCTGACATTAAATAAACTCAGAGTTCAGAGCACAAGAGCAAATGGCCTTCTGATTTTTTTTAAAGCTACTAACTATTTAACTCTATACTCTGTGCTTTCTGATCATCTAAAACCTAAAACCTAGAACCAGAAAACCCTCACAATGCCTCAGTATTTTAAGAAAATGTCTGCAGAAGTGCTATCTGAGAGATTAGAAAAGAATTTCAAAGATGCAGTCCCCCATAGAGAGAGAGAAAGGAAAGAACCTCACCTCAGCTCTTCCTGACTTGGGAAAACTTTTCAACCCAGTCCGTGGATCAAGGACCCACTGCCTCAAATAAGGGCCTCAGCCCTCTAACGCAGGGCTGTGCTTCTCAAATGGGAGGTTCTTGCTTCCTGATTCTTGGCCACATAGCAATTCGCCGGCTTGGGCAGTAAGAAGGTCTCTTGAAGGTGTGAGAAGGCCAAGGAGTTGGCCCTCCTCTTCATCAGTAATGGTGGTGACTAAGACCCTTATGACATGCAGAGAAACTAACTGATCACTGAGAGAGGAGCCAAAAGACATTTTTCCTGAGGCAGTATGGGACGGTGAAGGTCAAGCCAGAGCAGAAACCAGAAATACCGTGGTCAATTCCCAGGCAGATGTGGGATTTCAGGTAAGTGATAGCCTCTGAGTCTCGGCTGTAAGATAGGCTAATATAACTATATGCCTTGCTAACTGACAAAGTTCCTTCGAAGACCAAACTAGCCTATGCATATAAAAGTGCTTTGAAAACTGTAATACAAATATGAGGAACAACAATGTCAGAGTCCAGTCTCTTTCCTGCATGGGTTATCTTTTACCTAACTCAGCTGCTATCCACAAACTCGCAGAATTATACACAAGGCGATGAGAATTATGTCTCTCTGTCCTAGTACTTGAAAAACAAAGAGCAACCTTTTGGATTTATTCTCCAAGCAGAAGCCTATAATTCTGACCAAATGAAAAGTGTGACAACCCAGACAACAGGATCTTAAATGTGGCGTTAATAGTTACCAATTGTCCTAGCGGGTATCTACGGGCCTCCATCAGGAACAGATGGAGGGATGCTTTGCCTGACTGGGCCAAGCCAAAGCTCTACAGCACCCCCAAGAGGCAAGACTTCCTGCTCCCACCCATAAGTTAACCTCTAATAATTCTCAGCCCAACTAAACTTTCCAAACTGGCTTTTTTTTTTTTTTTTTTTTTTCCAGGATTGCTGGATTCCTGGTTTCTTTCTTTTTTTTTTTTTTTTAAGATTTTATTTATTTATTCGAGAGAGAGACAGTGAGAGAGAGCATGAGAGGCGACAAGGTCAGAGGGAGAAGCAGACTCCCCATGGAGGCTGGGAGCCTGATGCGGGACTCGATCCCGGGACTCCGGGACCGTGACCTGAGCCGAAGGCAGGTGCTTAACCAACTGAGCCACCCAGACACCCCCAAACTGGCTTCCTGCCTCTCATCTTGATTAATCCTGAAATTCTGTTCAGCCCCTCTGGGTCACCTCTGCGTATCTCCCCATGCTGAGAGAGATTCACTTCCTAGTTTTACCCACACTACACACTTATGACTAAGGACGCCCGCCGCCCAGGGTTTCCGACCTTGATGAGTTGTACGCATCAGTCAGCTAGCTTCCCAAGCCAGAACTAGGACGCACCAAGTTCAAAAATTCAACTTCCCAACCAGGTGGTGGGTATTATAGAGGGCACGGATTGCATGGAGCACTGGGTGTGGTGAAAAAATAATGATGCTGCTATGCTGAAAATAAATAAATTTTAAAAAAACGTTAAAAAATAAATTTCAACTTCCCAGTGATCCTGAGTCCGTCCTTTTTCCTCCGTCCTCACCGCTCCCACTCCTGACCCATCATCTCTTGCCTTGTAACTCTCTCCATGTAGCTCCTCCATCTGTATTCTGTACATACATACCCACAGGCCCTTCCTATCAGTAATTCATTAATGGTTCCCTGTCGCTTTAGGATCAAGTCCCTATTCCTTATCATACCTTCAGTAGCCTCCACTTCTATCCCTTTCCCACTTGCTATCTCACACCACACACCCTGCCAGATTTAACTTCTTCCAGGGCCTCAGTGTGACTTCACGTGTGCTGACTCTTTTGCCAGGAACACTCGGCACCTCACCTCTTCTCTGAGATAATCCCTATTCATACTTGGGTCTTAGTTTAAACATCTTTTCCTCCAGGAAGCCTTTTCTGACCATCTCCCAGACTAAGTCAGGACTCCCTCCCCCATGTTACAGCAGGAGCTGGGTGGTCTTCATTGATTCTCTTCCAGTAGACAGCACCTGAGTAGGACACCTTCCTGAATGAACTGCTCCGCTGCCTGACCCCCTTGACTATTGTAAGCTCTGCGATGACACGAGCCAGCTTTACCTTGGTCACCATGAACTCCCCAGCACCTAGCCAGTGCCTGACACATGGCTGGTGTCCAAGAACTCTTTCTAAATATATGAATGAGTGGGCGCCTGGGTGGCTCAGTGGGTTAAGCCACTGCCTTCGGCTCAGGTCATGATCTCAGGGTCCTGGGATCGAGTCCCGCATCGGGCTCTCTGCTCGACAGGGGGCCTGCTTCCCTTCCTCTCTCTCTGCCTGCCTCTCTGCCTGCTTGTGATCTCTGTCTGTCAAATAAATAAATAAAATCTTTTAAAAAAAAAAAGTTTAAAAAAAATATATGAATGAGTGAATCAATATAAATTTTCCATCTACTTTTCTAGTTTATTAACATTCTTGAAATCTGAAGTAACAATTAGTAGAGATAAATTTCTTCCGAAATACACCACAAGGAACACATGTAATATTCATGTCATGCATAACATAAAAACAAGGAGGCATCTATTCATTACAATGAGAGAGGTTGAAATACTTCAAAAGCAAATTATTAATGTGAAAATTTCATAATCTATAATAAAAGTTGAAAGGAGATGATGGTAAGTCAGCATTTAGGAAGGAAAGTGATTGATTCCTCATGTATAAGAAAAATGCATTCTTTAGTTCAAGTGGCCTCTGAAAACCTGCTCTCAAAATCCATTTCAGGTGAATTAAAGTGAAAGCATGTTACCTGGTCAGAGTGATCTGGAAGGAAGTATAGCCGGCAATGAACGAAGCCAACCTCGTCAGGTTCTGCTTCCCTGATCCGCCCACTCCAACCAGGAGAGCATTTCCCCGGGGCGTGCCAATGACGCGCGAGATCTAGAATGTGCAGTAGAAAAGGGACATATCATTGTTCAATGTGCAAATATTCCACTTTTTTCCTATATAAGCATTTGGGAAGACATAAGTGTCTCAGGACGGGCATGGAGAGAGACATTGTCCGGACGAAGGAGGCTATTTCTGAAAGAGAATGCTGTTTGAAGAGGGTGTGTTTTGGGGGGTGCCTTTGGGAAACTAGAGGAGACCAGTACTGAAAAGTCAACCCAAGCTACCCCTATGGCCTGTTAAAGGAGAGAAATAAAGAGGACGTGGAGGTTTCCTTTTAGTCTCCCAACCTAATGCAGTGGGACAGGAAAGAGACTGAAATTTCAAGGCAACGTGTATTTCTGGAATACAGAACACACCGTTAATGAGAATATCCTCAACATTTGAAAAATGGCGGAGAGCTCAAATTGAAGGGAAGAAAATCCCCAAAGTGCAGCACAGGTGATGGAGCTTTTTAAAAGAAGAGGAGGAGGAACAGGAAGAAAGGAGGCATAAACACCGTCCCATTATTTGGCACAGACAGTGAGACCTAAGGAACTGCCCAAGAAGTGAATATGGGTGGGCGAGTGAGTAGCCCCAGACTAGCTCAAGTTCCCGTCATGGCAGACGTCCATGTTTCTTTCGCTTTATTGTTATTGATGACAGCTTCTACCACCAGCTTCTAACGCCCACCTAGAGGAGATTCAGTACAGGCTTCTCCTTGATGCTCGCTTCTCCTTACTCCATACATGGGAACTATTTCTCTTCCCCTCCTAGCTGCCGTCTGAGCCTGGGGAATTACCCTGATACCCCCTTGTCTGCAAACTGATGACAGAGTGTGAGACAGGGCTGAGAAAGTCACTTCTCTGCAGCTGGCGGAAACTCCCTGGGGTAACCCAGGCTCCGTATTCTGCCAGTGGATTGCTAAACATCCTTTCTCAGGATTACCTCCTCTGGGAAGGGCTATACTTTCCTCTTTTGGGGACATCTCCTATTTTCTTCTTATTGAGGTTTAATAAAATGTTGGGACTACGCTTGTCTTTTAGATTATTTCCCCCAGCTTAGTGTGAGCATGGGAAATGGAGACCATTTTCTTGTCTCTGCTGTGGACCTGAGAGCCTGTGGACTAGGTGTGGGATGTCCCCGTGGCATTCCTATTCGGCATGCCCTCGTGATTCTCTGTAAAGTTGTTGCAGGCAGGGTAGGAACGGTACTGGCAAGAATGATTTTGCCAATATCTGTTTGTATTATTTCCCTGGTATTCCTTCAAGAGGCCTAGATATGGAAGGTAAGAAGCTATCGAAAACCACATGAGAATCTTCTGTGTCTTTCCTTAATGAACATTTTTCAAAATATAAAGTTTTTGTCATAACCATTTCCTTTCAGTGGTGTTGGTGAATATGGTAAAGGTTTAAATAATTTTTCTTAATTAATTAGGTATTGGGAACCTTCACCCCACATCTTTTCCTGAAACTAGACCTAGGTCTTATATTAAAATTTTCCGTTCCCAGTCTCTAGCACACAGTAAATGCTTAAACCCTCTACAACAAATAAACATAAATATGAACAAACAAGTAGGAGGGTTTAAAAGAGACTCAAATCTCATAATCTAATTACAAACTAAAATTAAATGAGAAAACAATTGAGTAAAACCTTTAAATGGGACTCTTTAGTCTTACTCTATACAGATTGTGAGACAGAAATATTCTTCAATTCTTTTAGCAAATATTTTAAAAATTAATACTGCCCATCCTGCCCCACAGGTGCTCACATGCTAGCAGAGGAGAGAGACCTATTAAAGGAAATGTGAGGCTGCACAGCCCACAGTGAATGTGGAAACAGGTAAGAACGGTAGTGAAGGGAACAGTGCTGCTGGTAGAGGCAAGTCTTGGGTGTGGAGCTGGAGAGCCATCTGGATCTTGGAATAACTTGAAATCAAGAAGGGGGCATGCCCGGCAGGAGCTGAGCTACATTTCAGGAAGAAACGATGGGCTACAGAAAGTCTCAGAATCGGCAGAAGGGCTGAGGTGTCCCCATAGAAATGGAACTCCAGCACGAGGTACAGAAATATCAGGAGGCAAGGCAGCAAAGGGTGCTTTAGGGCCACACTTTTTTTTTTTTTTTTAATTCAAATACAATTGACGACTCTCCATAGAACAAGGCAAATGAAAGCTCAAATGTGAATGTAAATCATTGACTTGGCTTGAAAACCCAAAGATTGCCCTAGTGCATTCGTGAGGATAAACACCACTCAGCCATGATCGTGAGGAAAGGAAGAACAAGGATATTCTAAGACAAGACCGTCTTCAAAGACACCCCCGACCTCCTGGCGGGCTCACGGCCGGCTCAGACTCTGCAGTCTTCAGTGGGGGAAGGAGGCGGCGCGGGGGGTTCTGAAGGGCCAGCCACGCCAGCAGGGCCTTGCTCCGAGTCCAGAGTGGGGGGCATCTCCCCGGCTTCATCACTTTTCTTGGTAGATATCTCTTCTCCCGTGGCCATGGTGACTCTGCGCCTGGTCACCTCGGAGGCCAGGTCTCCGTAGGGCAGGTTGTTGGCGTGGACTGTGAGGCTCTTCTGGGCCATGGCCTTGCACTCCGAGGACTCAAGGGCTCCAAACCAATCTATCTAGTATCCCAAGTGTGCCTATTCTCCTTCTTGTGAATACTGAGGTGAATAAATTGGGTGCCCGTGTTCACAGAGCTTATTGCCCAGTAAGGAAGACACACACACACACCAACAAATTTCACATGAGTCAGCGCATGGGTGAAGTGCTCTGGAAACCGGGTGTGCTTCATCAGGGATAGCCGATTTTTCTGGATTACATGCTAAGCAGAGTAGAAGCCACTGGCCAGAGTGCTACGCAGGGGCTATACCATGAAAAGCCACATGCACCATGGTTTGAATCTTTACCAAAGACGCAAAAGAGCTACCACAGAGGTACTCTGTGTTTTGAAAGAAAATCTTTATTTCAATGAAAAAAGGAACCAAGAGATATGTCTGGTCTCCTATCACACCCTGTTTTGCTGCAGTTTTCATCTTAATTCTGTCTCTTGGCTTCTGTCATGTCTTGTGACTAAGTCACACATTTCAAGGTTCACATTCACACAACACAGTTGGGATGTACTGTCCCAGGAAACAGAAGAATAGAAGAGACGGTCAGCCTAGGAGAACATGAGGAATGCAATCATACCTTACTCAAAAACTCCAGTCACGAATTCCTCACTCGATTCCAGAGCAGACACAAGAGGCTAAGAGGGAAGTTGAGGGAAAGCAGTCAAAGACCCTATGCTAAGTCCTATGTGCCTCAAATGTCATGTCCCCACATTGTGAAGAAATGGTCATCACTTCATGGTCTGTTCATGAAACACAGAAACAAGAAAGTTCCAGAGAACTTCCTCAAACATAAGACTAACATAAAGTCTCATCTTTAATCTGAGCAATTATGAAATCCTAGGCCAATCAGATTTGTCTCCAAAAGACATTAGTTATAAAGTTGCCTTTGATATTATTTATTTTCTTTTCTTTCTTCTTCCTCTTAATCATTAAATATGACAGAATCATTATTTATATTTGGAAGAACATTTGTGCTCACAATTCAGTAGAGATGTTTCAGACTCTGAGAATTGAGAATGTCCAACCATATGCCCTCGTGGGGGAGACTCAATCTACAACAGTCACTCTGTCTTCCTCCGTCTCCCTGACATACTCCAGCCTTCCCCACCCTATTCTACTTTCAGAGTGAGGATCGACTAGATGAACCTTAGCTTCAGTAATTATCAGAGGTGACACTGTGTAATTATGAGATTTTTTCCTTATGGATAAACCCAAGTAATGGAAGACAGCCTCTTTCTAACTAAAAGGATGTAGCCTGAAAAAGTAACTGACATCAAGAGAGTGAGAATATCAACAACAGATTTAAAATGGCATTATTCACAGATAAATTAAGTCATATAAGTTATCAAATAAATAACATATTTTACTTCCAACCTTGAGAGTCAACTATGCTATGAATAGATACTGGAATGACTCCTGTGACAAAGTAGAAAGGCAAATGTACTTTCCTGGTAGACTTCATTCTAACAGAATTTTCATCCAACTCAAACTCAATCGTTTATGAATTCTTTTTAAATTATCATTCCTAACTGTGGTAAAATATATATCACACAAAATGTACTGTCTTAACTACTAAGTGCATAGTTCAGTGGAATTATGGGATTAAGCACATTTACATTGCTGTGTGAGCACCACTACCAACCATCTCCAGGACTCTTTTCATCCTGCAAAAATGAAACTCTGGACCATAAACACACTCCATTCTCCCTACCTCCAAGCCCCAGGCAACCACCATTCGACTTGCTGTCTCTATGATTTTGACTAGACTAAGTACCTCCAATAAGTGGAATCATAACAGTATTTATCCTTTTGTGACTGGCTTCTTTCACTGAGCATAATGTCTTCAAAGTTCACACACTATTTTTACAGCTTTCTTTTGCATAATGCAAAAAAATAAATAGACCTTTTGCCTGTGCTTTGAACTCATATGTCAACTGCATTCATTCAATGTGGTGAAAACACTGAGCCGGAAGCCATATGGCAACACTGGATAAAATTATATGGATAGTAACCATGCTCTGATATTCCGGCTGATTTTCAGCCTACAGGTGTGACACGGTGCATTCCGTTTGGAAATGAAATTGGAATATGGCATTGAGTTTATTTGCAAATTAAATATTCTTCCAGGAGATGAAAGAGGAGAGAAAAAAAAAACTCTGGTGTGAAGCCAAGCATCCATCACTTTGGGGAGGGGTTACTGGGTGTGGCCACTGACCTTGACTAAGTGAACCATGGCGTCCTGGAAGAAGACCAAATCCATGCCCATGCCGCGGACGCTCTCATTATACAGCTGCAGGAACATAGTCAAACGCTCTTTCAGATGATCAAAAGATTCAATTCGCTCATAAATCTTGGGCATTTCAGTATCGGCCTCCTCCGGCGTTTCACCTAGGTTGGGGCAAAGTAATTTGCTTTCTTCAAATCACTGGGCTTTCCTAGTTCCTTCAGCCTAAATTAATATACTCATAACTCAACATTTTCACATGCGATACTAATTTCATCTGAATGCCATATTATATGTTTTTAGAAAAGAAAAGAAAAGAAAAGAAAAGAAAAGAAAAGAAAAGAAAAGAAAAGAAAAGAAAGCAGGGGCACCTAGGTGGCTCGGTCATTTGAGCGTTTGACTCCTGATTTCAGCTCAGGTCAGGATCTCAAGGTCCTGGGACAGAGCCCCAGTGGGCTCCATGCTCAGTGGGAAGTCTGCTTGAGCTTCTCTCTCTCCCTCTGCCTTGCCCCCACTTGCATGCCCTCCTCCCTCCCTCCCTCTCTCTCTAATAAATAAATAATATTTTTAAAAAAAGAAAGAAAGTAAGTAAACAACAGTAAAAGCATTGGATTTCTTGTGATCCTACCTAGTCTTAGTTCTTTACAGTCTAGAAAGGGCCAATTTCAAATAATGTTATATATATTGAATTTAATCCAAATCTATATTTGAATATTGGCATTTCAAGGAAGTTTCCAGAGGTATTCGTTTAATGGTCAAAATGAAGATCAAAAAAGTAGGGATTTAATGTCAAAATCAGCTAAAGAGGTCAAGACTTAAAAGATTTTTAAATAAGAAAAAAAGAAAAAGGTCATTGCATTTACTTAGGAAATTCTTATGAATCAGGAATTTTAGGCTAGTTGTGAAGAGAAAAGTGAATTTGGGGAGTGGAGGGAGAGGGCTGAGAGAAAACAGAATAGTATTTCCTAAATAAACATAGTGAATTATGTCACTGGGGTAAGATGTATTAAAATCAATCTACTTTTTTTTAAGGTTTTTATTCATTTATTTGACAGAGACAGACAGCGAGGAAGGGAACATAAGCAGGGGGTATGGGAGAGGAAGAACCAGGCTTCCCGCTGAGCAGGGATCCTGATCCAGGGCTCGATCCAAGGATCCTGGGATCATGACCTGAGCTGAAGGCAGCGGCTTAACCAACTAAGCCACCCAGGTACCCCAAAATCAATATGCTTTTCTAAAAAAAAATTAGAAACACCTAATATACCAGTGTAATGCTCTTCCATCTTTGACTACAAAGCATAATGCCAAAAGAAAAGCTAAACTGGGCATAGAGTAGTTCACCAGCAGTTAACATTAGTAATAGGAAAAAAGTGATTCATGAGTTGAATATGCCAATGACAGCTTAGGAATTCGCTGGATACTAGAAGAGGGAGTGGCTCTTCCAAACTTCGCAGTACATAATCATTTTCCATTGACCCTGTCCTGATATAATAGCACATTAACCTTATTATGACAAAGCAAGAAAACTAATTTAACATAATCATGAAGATTGGCTTATTTGCAAAGCTCTCTCTAATTGAATTTCAATAGTCACTTCAGTGTTTCATAAATATTCAACTCAAGCTTCGAGAAACAAAGTGCTTAGAAGTCAAAAAAGGTTATGTGTTTGCCTCCAATGCAACTGCCCCACAAAAAAGCACTTGTGCTTTCCTCCTCGAAAACCATCATCTAATTATTTAGCCTTCTGAATTAAAGGAAATAAAATACATAAATCCTAATTTTTTATCCTTGTGAATTAGAGGAAATGAGATACATAAATTCTAATTTTAAATGTTCTTACACTTACAGGATTTTTGTATGTGTGTGACCTCATTTAAAATAAAATGTGTCAGCTTCTTTCTTTAGAAGGATCCCTCCAACTGCAAAGCCAGCAGGAATTCTCCTTTTGCAACAGTTGCTCGGAAACTTTTGATAAATCATATACAACCTTACCAAACTAGAAAGGCGCTGCTGATCATTTTCAACCATATATGAGATATCAATAGCATATATTTAAATATGTCTTTTTAAATATGGAAATTAACTTAAAATTCACCCTCAGTATTAAAAGAGGTAATTAAATGAAAGAAAATAGTCTACTTAAGCTCAGTTATTTCTGAGGGAAAGAAGTAACTGAAGCACTACTTCTTTTCCTAAGAAGAAAAGTAACATACATCTTCGTTTTTCATAGAACCATAACCACGGAAGCTTCTGTCCACATGGCCTCTTTCCAATTATAGTCAATGGTCTTCTCAGATATCTGAGGTTTATCTACTTTCAAACAGTCAGGCTGAACTGAATAATAATTATCATTATTTTTGCTACCTTTCTTTGGCAGACTGCCAAGCCACTCTCCAGATAACATTTCATTTATTCTCCACAGTGCCCTAGGGGGCATATATTAATATTTACATTTTCATAAATGAGGAGAATGAGGTTCAAGAAAGTTCAGAGACTCGCCCAGTTACTATGTGGTAGATCCCTTCCTCAAACCTACCACACTGTGTGACCGCTCTAAGTCCTGGGTACTTTCTTCTGCCCTGTCTTGTCTCCCAAATCTACCTTAATAGGAAAGACTAATATGCATAAAAAAATAGTTAACCTCTGAACGCAGTAAGTATCCACTTGGTGGATAGTAGCGCGTAGTAGCGCATACTATGTCCCTGGCTTGTTTCAGTGAAGCTTACTAGACAGAAATTCAACACGCCTAAACTGAACCTTCTGTCTTCAGGTATCACTTTGGTGAATTTCAAATGCCACTCAATAGTTTACCTGTAGCTTCAGGTGCGTCCCTCAAGAAATTCACAAAATAAGCATCTATTCCACAATCCACCAAGAGTTTTTTCTCTTCACCAAACTCCTCCTCCACCAGACCGGCTAATGCCTTATCAAACCAGGTCACGTCTTTGGACACTGTGAAACGATCAGCTATAACACGTTTACACTCGTGCTTCCACAGCTGTAACAGTACCTGTCGAAAGCATAATTAAAATGTGTTACTAGTTTCTATTTGCCACAGTTGGGAATCAAGTTGACAGAATTACAGAGCACCATCCTTCCTGATCTAAGACGTTATATTTTAAAAACCTGACATTAAAACATACTTAACTTCATTTCATATTGGTCTCATTCAAGTATATCAAATAGAGAGTAATGTCTATTCATTTTCAGTCTTTAAATTAAAGTGAAAACATCCCTTGACAAATTACTAAAACCACTCTGATTAACCAACAGGGTAATATTTTATGTGAAAGTCTTAAGTCTGTGATAAATGAGTCTATTTGGATAAGACACCTATATTCATGTGGCCAGAGCATAATATAAAATATAGTATATAAACAACTCTCATGTACACAATTGAGATATTACAAAGGTATATTTACTTAACACAATGTGAAGGAAGTTTGTGGCAAAAATCTGGATTATCTGAACAATGCAATCACCTACTCTCCATAATCCAAGCTTCAAAGTTAACTGGAAGTTGAGGAAATTAATTGCTCTACCAACCCTTTGTGTGACAAGCTCATTGGAGTTGAAAGACTGGTGGAAATTTCTTAACTTGCTGGCACTCTGCAAGTTAGGAGTTTTTTTAAACCTTTCGATTACTAATGATAAAGTGTTATTTGGTAACCAAAATATAAAAGGAACTTAGTAAGATATATTCAATGATTGCTGGAACTATTTATGGTAATTTAAAGTAAGCATCAAAAATGGCTACTCAAGAAAATAATATTTAGGACATGCATTCTGTATTACCATTAATTTGTTAATAAATTTGAGGGGGAAAAAATCAAGATAAAATGTTTCCTGCTGGTAAAATGACTCTCTGTTCTCTGTAACAAGGAGTGTGAGTTTTCCCTGGAAGAATTGTCTTGGAGTCAGCCACTGTCATTCCCTGCTTTGTGATCATCTGGGGCAAAGTTGGGGGTTTTTTATAGTGACTACTTGGTATGCCTAGTGACAGTCTGGTGGATATCTCAACTCTCCCTGTGTGTTTATGCGGACAAGCCCTAAAACCTACTTGTTTAACCACCTCCTCCATTCCATGTAAAGCTTTTAGAGAAGCCGACATTACCTATTGCCGGAACACAACGGCCAAGCTTTGGGGGGAAAAAAATTCTGGATTTTTCCGTAAGTTTCCTAGTCTGAAGAGAATTCTTTTAATGCTAGGAACTTTAATATTCAAGTGTGTGAATAAATGCTGATTTTTCAGCCAAATGAACTTTCTACTTTTCTGCCTCTTTTCAATTATACCAAGAGACGTAATTCTTTTAGTGCATCTAGTTACTTAGAAAAGAAAGATTGAAGATGATGAACAATAAAATGGTCCCTTCGACTTTGAATGTTTATAAAGATAGCTACTTTTTTAAAGTTAAAAATGTCAAGTTTAAACTATGAAGACTATTACATAATAAAATCAATAGTGGTTCTTTCTGTTATTTAGTATAAGGAGAATAGCTTATAATGGGAAAATAAGATCAATTGCTTCTTTTATTCCATTCATTAGAAAATAACTGTGTATGCTATTTCCTTAAACATAAATTAATTTAATGGAATTTTTAAAAGAAATTCTGACATACTTTTCCCTTATTTATATCAGTTGAAAACAACCCAAAAAATTAATATCCATGCTAAAACATCCCAAAATATCTCATCATTCCACAAAAATTACATTATAAATAGTATTTAGGGCATAGAATAAATAACAATGCCATTTGTTTCCCTATGTATCACTCACATCTGGTTCCGTGATAACCTCCGAGGTGGTGTTCAGCATACCCTGCCAGATCCTGGAAAGATCTCGAAGGTTAAATATGTAATGGAATTTTGCTGGTGTAGGGAGCATTTTAATCTTGGTCATCTGCCACAGTCGGCGTGTCAGGGGAACCAATTTCATCACTAAATCTCTCACTTCTTCTGAGAAACCCCTCTGAGCACAGTAGTAGCCTCTCCCAATAACACCTGAAAGAGGAGCAAAGTCATTAACATTTTGAGTGATGGTTCAAGACAGTGAAATTAAAATGAAAACCATTACAATGTAGAGTTAGCACAAATATTATACACATTTTAATAGATGGCCACATAGCAAAGAAATTTATATTAATGTTCTCTTTTTTTAATCTAAAAAAATAGATACAGGTGCAAGCCAGTTAGCATTTGACTACTGGCAGGTTGATTAAGAATTACCACTGCAAGCTCTAGCTGAACAAATTCAATATTATTAAGTGAGTGATGATAAATATATAAAGTCACCTTACAAAGACATAAGAGACAGAGAGGTCTCATGAACCCTAAGATTTCTCCATTCTGTTGTTTCTTTTCCATGCATTATAAAATATTTTAATTTACTTTATATGTAAAACTTTCTAGAAAAAAGAAGAATAATTAAAATTGATAATAGTCATTTTTTCTGGTCCGTTGTACTTTTCCCAGGTTTAGATCATTCACATATCATTTGGCTTCCAAACTTTTGCCCACTGCCGCAATCGAAGGCAGATACTTCCACACTACAGTAGCTCGGGGTGCTGAGATGACATTTTAGTCTGCCAGAAATTAATTAGGGTAATCCTAATAAGTTTTCTCTCAGCAGCAGTTTCAGAAATGGTAAATTAATACCTAACACCATGTGTACATAATTTTACACTCTTTTTCTGCAAAGAGTTAACTACAAAATCAACTATAAACTCTTTTCTTTTTCTTTTATTTATTTGACAAAGAGAGAGAGAGATCACAAGTAGGCAGAGAAGCAAGCAGAGAGAGAGCGAAGCAGGCTCCCTGCTGAACAGAGAGCTGCATGGGGGGCTCGACCCCAGGAATCTGAGATCATGACCTGAGCCAAAGGCAGAGGCTAACCCACTGAGCTACCTAGGTGCCCCTATAAACTCTTTTCATTTCTTAAACTATCACAGTTATCTACTGGGCCAGTGTTTCTTCAATGATATTAAAGAAGCATCAGAAGGCAACGTGCAGTTAAATACTATCTAATTAATCAACCAATAACCTGATTTCAATCATATAAATTACTCTGAGATCAAACTCTGGCTAATCTCTGTTATAGGCAAAATTATTTCTTTGGCCAAAATCATTATGTGGGTTGGTTAAAGTACACAAACTTTTGGAATGGCATTCCATCAATCCGGACCTCATACAGGTATATCCATGAGGAAACAATCTCATCTCCTTGTTCATTTAATGTTTTCTTCCTTGCCTAAGCCAGCAACAGTTACTCTAAGAACAAAGACAGAAAAGATCTGCCTATGCACCCAATTCAGGATATAATAAATCCTTATAGAAACAAAATCCTGATATTAACACAACTGGTAGGGCACCTAGGTGGCTCAGTAGGTTAAAGCGTCTGTCTGCCTTTGGCTCAGGTCATGATCTCAGCGTCCTGGGATCGAGCCCCACATCAGGCTCTCCGCTCAGCAGGGAGCCTGCTTCCCCTCTTGCCCTGGCCTGCCTCTCTGCCTACTTGTGATCTCTCTCTCTCTCTCTCTCTGTCAAATAAATAAATAAAATCTTTTAAAAATTAAAAATAAAAATAAACACAACTGGTGAGTGATAAGGGTAAAGACTAAGGAGCCACCCAAAGCCCCTTCTATGTTGACCTCTGGGTGCATATTTTCTGATTGGAATGCAAGCAGATGTTCTTGGTTCCCCAAGCCCCCTTGACCCATTTTACCAAAGATCTTGTCCATGGAAGCATCAGAAGGCAATGTGCAGTTAAATATAGAGAACTGCCTCTTGAGTCTTTGCGGTATATCATTCCGTCCACCCCCAGGATGGATCATGGCTGCCAAAAACTGGATGTCCACGATGCTGGTAAACTCCCCGGGCTTCTCTAGGTTATAAAATCCATTCTGTTCCATCAGCTGTCGTACTATCTCATTAGTAACCTAAGAAAGACAACTTCCAGAATTAAAAGGTCACTCCTTTACATCCCAGAAACTAGCTCCTTGAGTGTTTCCAGATAATGAAATTTATTGGAATTGAGGAACTGCATATTGAAAAAGTGAGAAAATATTTACTCCTCAAGGCATAAATCAATGTTGAATTGAAATGAACCACGTGATGGAATCAATATACCTGATCTCCCCACTCATTGATTATTGGCATATTCACATCATCAATAAGAACAGTCATCTTCTTTCCTGCAGGAGGGCCGTATGTTGTACCCATGCGTTTATCCACATAGCTCTCTATTGTCTTCTGTGAAACAAGAAAGCCAACAGAAAGATCTGTGAAAATATCCTCTAAGGCACGGTAAATGATTTTTAAAATCTAGGAACACTGGAATTGATGTGAATTACTCACAAACACCCCAAAACTCTTTTGAGTTCTGGAAACCAAAACATGAAGTACCTAAATTATCTTGCCATAATGTTAACCTTTGAACATCTGCTTTAATTTAGGAGTTAATGGAATTCTAACTAGTGTATATTTTAGTGGGATAGGACTCCTCGGTCCCATTTCTACAGATTTTTACCTTATTGTTCCTGTGTTGATGACACTGTATCCCCCAACCCCATTATTCAAAAAATAATTTAGCCCTTGCACCAGTTTCCCGGCACTGCCCAAGAAGCGTCTCAGGTCTGTGCTCTGAGCCAGACAGACTGCCACCCCTGGAAGACTGCTTGCTCTCCATTGAGAAGGCTGCCTGTGGCTTCTGTAGCCAAACACAACCCAGATTCAGGGCTTTGGAGCAGTCGGAATCACAGGGAATCTCCTGCCCTCTCAGCCGCTGAGACGAAACTGCAAACTACACCATGTGCGTCTCTCTCATTGCTTCATTCTCTGCTTAGGTGGTAAAGAAGACTACACTGCGCTCTATGAAAAATAAAAACAAATCTTCCCTAGCAATATGAAAAAGAACTTGACAACTGATTAAACTAATGTAACGTGACAGGTCAACTATTCCTCAATTTAAAGAAAAACTGATGGAAGGAGTGTTGGAAGAGGTAAGGGGGAAGATGGGGAGATAGAATCAATTACCGGATCTCCCCATTCATTGGTTGATCCAGACTATTGATCACGGGATGATCATTTCCATAAGAATACCATGTGGCTTGGAAATCAACCATCATTCAAAATGCATGAACTGAGTAACCAGAGCTAGGACCACAAAGAAAACAGAAAAGACTTCACATGTTCTCATGCTCTAGAAACTCGGTCTTAAAGGCCTCATTCCATTCCTACTACTGCAGTAATCTACTGATTCACAATTTTAAGTCCTGTTAAAGGTGATGTATAAATGTAGGAGAAAGCAGGGGTTTATTGCAATAAAATACATTCTCCTCCTATCCAAAATAAAGTTTAGTTATTTCATGACAAAGAGCAAATCAGCTAAGAATGACTTTAATAATCCAAGATACAACCACAAAATAAGGCCAACATATAAGCAAAAATCTATATATTTGTCCTTGGACACCTTTGTAGCTGGTAATGTGAAGTTGTAATTTTCCATCACCATTTTAATGAATAACGGCAAGAGACATAAAAGTTTTTCACCATTTCCAAATATAAAGATATACAAATATTATCACAACTCATTCAATTACAAAATAAATCTCTCATGACAACAGTGCAATGGCAAAAAGAATTTCCTATTCCCCGACATAAAAGCAAACTGTTTAAAGTAATGTACTAGGCCAAATTTAGCTCTGCTTTTCAATGAATTTAAATGCATAAGGCAATTAATAATCTCCTGACACCTCCCTATGGCAAGCCAGAGCCTTCCAGACATTCCCTTGTCTGTTAATGAGAACTCACGGGCACATGAAGATTTTATGTCTCAGGGGCCATCGAGGAGCTAAAAGGCCATAGGTGGGATAATATGAAGTAATAGCCCCATATGAGCACTTGCTTTCCCTTCATTGTAACCCTATTTCTTTTTCCAAATAAGAGGGAAATTACTAGTAAACTATATATGTCATAAAAGAGCTGAGCTGACAAAAGCAAAAACAAGGGAGGGGTGAAATGACATAGCCTTGTGACCCTGGAATTGAGACCTTTCTGTTTTTAGAACTGCTACCCATTAATGCGTAATTTGAAGTTTGGGGACACCTCCTAAAGGCCTGAAATACGATAACTGCGGCTTCTACTCCATCACTTATCTACTGGGAAATGTTCAGGAAAACCACCCTAAGTGACTGGTCTCTCCAGCTGGACTTCCCCACATGAATGATCCACAGCATCACAAAATCAACATAGCATTTTTTTTAATTTTTTAAGATTTATTTAATCACCAAAGCAATATATCTAAACATAAATGCCTCCTACCCCAAAATCTGCACTCCCTGCTAAGTGCCCATTTGAGGGAATGACACCAACAACCCAAATGTCCCATCCAACATCAATACATCCCTTCTCTTAAAATTTCAATATTGCTATCGAATGTATCTCCTCCCTGAACAGTGATATGCCTGAGGACTGTTACTTGTCCTGGGAATTCATGGGAATTAATGTCACAACCCTCTTAAGTGGCCCTCCCCCTAATGGTGCCTCCTCCAATAAGTCCTGGGAACTTCTTTAAAAAACATATACACTGTCCATATCGTGTGATTTACAATTTTACCCAGAATTTTCTGTCTCCCCTCCCCCAAAAAATCCGTCTAAAGAACCACTGCTAATCTTTGTAGTGTTCTGCCACCCACACTCTCCCTGATCTCCTTCATCCGGGGGAGATCACCAACCACCGTTTTGGTTAGATAACCGCAGTCCAGTTAACAAAAATAGGTATATTTGTTTATCTGCGTATTGTCTGCCTCTCCCCCTAGAATGTGAAAAGGGAGGGCACCTTGTTTATCTTGTTCATCACCGCATCCTCCGTGTCTAGAAAGGCATGTGGCACACTGTACCTATTTATAAATGTTTGATACAGGGACACTCACTCAGAGAAGTATCCGACTCTGGTTTTGGTTCAGATCATGATCTCAGGGTCATGACATCAAGCCCCAAGTCAGGCTCCATGCTCAGTGTGGAGTCTGCTTGAGATTCTCTCTCTCTCTGCACTTGCCCCTGCTCGCACACTCTCTCTCTCTCTCTCTTTTTCTTTCTCTCTCCCTCTCTGAAATAAATAAATCTTTAAAACCATATATTTGATACATAGAAAATGAAGAAAAGAAACCTGGGGGCCATCTGTGACCTCCTCCTCTCTCTTCTGTCCCTCTCTTTTAACCACATGTTCCCAGCCCACAATGGTTGTGCTTCCTGATCACAACTTGAATTCATCCTCACGCTGGTTCCATTCCGCCCTTTGTTACTTGGTCCAGCCCAACCTTCCTCTCCTCCTGGGTCTCTCCGAGGACACCCGTATGTCTTCCATCTTTTCCTCCACTCTGCAGCCAGAATGAACCTTCTGAAGGGCAGTGTGACCCCACGCAACTCCAGTGGTTCCCCAGGAGTGACTTACAAAGAACTCCATGATGTCTCCACTTATGCGTCCAGTCTCTCCTCTAAACCTTCCTCAGTCTCTTTGTCCTGGCCCCTTGTAGTCTTCATTCATTCATATTCAGTTAACAATAAGACACACACCATAAAGTGATCCTCAGCTCACCGGCTAATGTACATTAAGATTAAGAGATCCTTATTTACATATTCCTAGAGCAGTCATTTCTGGGCCAAAAAATCTCTCTCACGATTAGCCTCAGCCAAACACAATTTGTCAAATATTGATTCGGATGAATGATGGTCCATAAATGTCGTTTCTCTCAACCCAGCTCTTGATTAATAAAATTGAGATCTCTAGCACGGACCTGAACTAAGGGCGGTTTATGCTCTTCTCTGAGAATAAACAAAAACTTTACTCTGAAATCAAGGAATAGTAGTCTACGTGGTACCATCTTAAGCAATCCATGGAACCTAGAAAAGATTCTGATCTTCTTGTCTATCTATCTCACACTCACCTAGCATATCAAGGTTAACCCAAGTAGTGACAGTGGCATTTTAAGAAATAAAAACTGGAGGGTTAGAAAACCAGACAGACTCGGGAAGGCAGATAAGGCAAGCTGCCCTTGTCCACTCTAAGCTGGGACTCCCTAAAACCCGAGATAACCAATTTTCTGAGTTAATTTCTTGGTAGACAATTCAGTCTATATAATTCCTTTAAAAATATATCATATTGATATAATATAAATATGGAATTTCTTCAAGTAATGTCAACTCTTTCATTACATTGATTTCTGTAATCCTCTAAAGGAACTACTCCTTTCCCCCTCTGGGTTTACAATACTTAGATTATGCCATAACTAGCATTTATCACATCAGTTATACTTGATTGTATATATGTCTGTTTCCCCAACCACACAGAAGGAGGAACACTGCATTGGAAGGGATATTGATGGGTCATGTGCAGTTGTGGAGGTTGTATACTGCCCAGTTTTGGGGGCTTACTATTCACACCACTATCTCTGTGAATAAGACATATCACAGATCTGTATAAGCTGCATGGTCACAAGTGGGAATGTATATAAAGATATTTAAATAACAAATACTTATATTGTGTGTGTGTGTGTGTGTGTGTGTGTGTATGCACAGGAGAGTATTATCCATAAATGATATATGTAAAAGCACCTGATGAGCTTAATGCATTATAAAAATGAAAGGTATTTTATTATTATTTTAGGTATCTCTATATATCAGCATTTAAATCATTTTCATACATATTATACCCAATTAAATTGAAATGTTTTGAGATACAAATGTAAAAAGTAAGCTAGAAAGATATTATAAGAAATTACTGGACATTTGTATAACTTCTCTTTGGTATTCTGTGTGTTTTTTTAATAGCACCCTGTTTTTATTTCATGTTTACAATACCTTAGAACTCTGAGAATAATAAAAGTTTCCATCTGCTCTTAAATAAATAAATAAAAATAAAGTATGCTCAATTTTAGGCTTCTGTATATCTGCTATTTAGCTAAAAGACAAAAACTGAGAGCTTGTGTTCTTTATTAAGACATCTACTGCCTAAGTAAGATCTTCCCCTTGTATTATAAGTTACTCAAACCAAATGAAAACAGTCTTCCATGAATAAAGTTTAAAATGCTCAACAGCACGTCGTTAAAAAAGTAAAATATCTAAAACAACACGAAAATACAATAACACATAAATAGAAGCTAAAAATAAAACAAGAGCACTAAGTGATAAATTAGTGGTTTTTGAATATTAATGTGGACAAAGAAGAGCCATTGGAAGGAGACATGGGGCGAACTGGAAGAGCAGAGTGAAACATATGGGAACCGGGTCTCTCTCCAGGCTCTGGTACGAGCTAACTGTGTGAACCCCAGAAGGACTTGAGCTCCCTCCACCTGACTGCAGTAACAGTAACAGTAAAATCTGGCACTTGCAGAGAGCTTTACCATGGAAAAATAATTTCACGTATAATCTCTCGTGATTCTTCTTTGGAAACTAGTCTTCAAACTATGCTCTAAGGAGTCAAAAGAATTCTGTGCAATCGTGGGGCCCCTGAAGGAAGCAAGGATAAAGTTGGGAAGGATTTCAGGAGCCTAGCTCCAATGCCACCAGAGCAAATCTGTGGTTATCTGTTTTATAGCTTAGTCTTCTGCAAAAGATTTCATTTGGAAAAGTGGTTCTAAGAAAAAAAATGTGGAACTTCTTTCGAGGCTCTATGATTCTCATTCTTTTTTTTTTTTTTAATTTTTTATTTGTTATAAACATATATTTTTATCCCCAGGGGTACAGGTCTGTGAATCACCAGGTTTAAACACTTCACAGCACTCACCACAGCACATTCTTATTCTTTTTTTAATGAGAATGCTATGCAACCATTTATAAAATGGTTATATTCAAAACACTTTAAGATTCTTTTTAGAAAAGATAAACCTTTTCAGAAATTCTGTAAAGAAACTTTCTTCTTACCTTTCTGTATTGTTTACATTTTTAAAGATACGTATAGATTACTTTCAAAAATAGGAGGAAAACCCTTAAAATGATATTTGTTTTGAAAAAAATTGAGATCTCTTTCTTAAAAGACTGATTGAATTCCCTTAGCCAAAACAATAAAGTGACCATACAATTTTTGCCCAAACTACTCGCTTTTGATAGTGACGGGGATGCCATTATTAGTCCAAGGCAATGGAAGTAAGCTAGACTTTCCCAGACAAAGAGGGACATGCAGTCAGTCATCCTACTGATGAAAGATGTGAACGTGACCCCATGGGAAAAACAAATGAAAACAACTATCGAAAAACAGACGTGTGTCCTTGACTGCACTATAGGCCATCACGGTCCCACAGACATGCCAGGATGCCCAGTATCTGTCTTCTCATATACAACCTCAGTTTCATTTGGATCTGGATAAGCTGGAGATCTTGAGACAAATGCTCGTCTCTATCAGAACTCACCCCAGCATGAACAGCTGAGAAAAGTTAATTCCAGCAGTTTGGCTAATTGGAAGCTCTCTAAAATTAATGAGTCTAGCTTAGTAGAAAGCCTGGCTACTCAGCAGTCCAAAGAGGCACGAAACAGAGTACATGATCCTACAGTGCTTCCGAGCAGAACTGTCAATGCCCCCTTCACACTGTGTGGAAGGGAACGGGGCTAATGTACTTGCGAATCAGACAATGGGATCCTAAAGAACACAGATGTTTGTGTTTTGAAAGCCTGCTTTATTATTGTCCTAATTACTATATTTCAAAGTGGTATGACTTCCAGAAATTTATTATATAGTTTATGAGTTTTTGTATTAACAAACAAGTTGCTTTCTACATAAAATATACCTTTTTCCAGGAAATTAATAAATGTCTCATGTTAAAGAGATACACCCTACAGATCTTCACCACCTTAACGGAGTAAACAATACCAGAGCTACTAATAAAAACACAGTGACAAGGTCTTGTTATACACTAAATAATTTGGCTGGCCTTTGTCCCTGGTTCCCAGGAGGGAGCCTTTAAACACCAGCAATTTCCTAAGTAATGGGATTTTCTTTGTTATTCATGGCGGGTTTCTCAGACTACTCTTGCCAAAAAGACCAACCAAGTGATTGGGGGGTTGGGGATTTGAACCACATGCTATCAGCTGACCTTTTAGGAAGGGAGGGGACTTGGGGACTGAGTTCAATCACATGGCCAATGATTCGATCCATCATGCCTATGTAATGAAACCCAGTAAAAACTCTGGAGATTGTGTTTCAGGTGAGCCTCCTGGTTGGGGATACACATTGAGGGGCCTGGAGGACAATGCATTCTGAGGACACAGAACGGTTACAGTTGGGACCCTGCCAACCAATGACTTGCTGCATCTCTTCTTTTGCCTGATCCTGATTCATATCTTTTGTAATAAAACCATAATCATTAGCACAGCACTTTCCTAAATTCTGAGAGTCATTCTGGTGAATTATGGAAACAGCGAGTCATAGGAATCCCTGAATCTCTAGCCAGTTCTTCGAAGTACTGGTGGCCTGGAAACCCAGACACGTGACAGATATCTGAAGTGAGAGAGGGCTTGTCGGGACTGAACCCCTCACCTGTGAAGTCTTTAGCAGGTCCAGGCAGTTACTGCCAGGATTGCACTACAATGCTAAAGACATAATCTAGGCTCAAGAAACGTGAATAGCTAAAAAATTACCCCACATGATGGGGAAAAAAAGTCAAACTTTGATTTAAGGTTTTAAAACCTGCATTGACCAATAAAGTTAAAATTACAACCGTAAGAGGATGTTCTCCTAAAGTAAAACTAACAAAAGTTCTTTTAATGTAAAACAATATTGAGGGAAAGTGGCTAATGTTAGTAACAAAGGAATGTGTAAAATGTTAGCATCCTGCCAGCTTAGGGTAATTTAATGTGCTATTCCCCAAACACAAAAATACCACAGCTGAGTCTTTGCAATCTGCGGCTGACCTTCTATTCACACCTTCCTTCCCGTCACCACACTGTCAATGGCATTCATCTGCTAGAAGGCCAGCCGGTATTGGAGATTGCATCTCTAACAGAGGAGCATAATATAGTTGACAGTCTTATTTAGAAACTTAATCAATGGTCTTAGTTTTTTGGCACTCCACAGTCACCAATCACATTAAACGATACAAAGTCATGATTTAGCCATGCCATCAACAATTTTCACAGCTCTTTGATATTTTAATTCCAACAGCTAAAGAACAACAAAGTTAGACAAGAGCCAAGTTCTTTGGGTTGGGATTCTCCTAAAATTTCCCTTCCATTTTCAATGTTAAGAAATGTGTTCTTTTTATAAATATGTTATTAATGTTCTAGCAGATATGAGAGATGATTCGAAAACAACTGAAGCATGAGGGGACACACAGGATTCCCTCCCCCAGAGTCAGGAGGGTCTTAGACAACTTGGAAATAAGAGCAAACAACCAGACCACCACTGCAAACCCAGGTCATTCTTGGCAGTTCCACTGACAAAAGCAAAGGAAATTTGTGAGAATTTTTTTTCTGTTACTCCCCAATGATATGATAGGGTAAAATTGTCAATGCAATAACTCTTGAGATTTATTCCTGCAATACTGATAGGAGCCTTTGTCAAATGTTCAGTCAGGGAACAACAAGATGAATTGGAAATACCAGAACCAGAGATTGGAAGAGGAATGAAAGCAAGACTGGAAGAGAATCAGACTGGACCAGCTGGCGGTCTTTCTGGGCTCATTCCCTGGTGTGGATCATGAGGATGTGAATTATGCAGAGGTCTACAAGAAGAACGAAGAGAAGAAAGGAGACATGGAAAGTATTTCTGTAGCCACACCAACAGCCCTTGATTCAATAGAGACCCATCAAAGACGACCCATGTGTCTAGCCTAAAGCCTAGAATAATACTATCGCCCACAGAAAAGCAGGTATTAGGGACAGCAGGCAAGTTTGGATGCAGGAATAAATGATACTCCTTTTAGTTTAGGATTTTACATGTTCACAGGATTTGCTAGATATTTTAAACACTACTGAGGCTTTTAACACCCTAGATAAGCTTCTTACATCTCCACAATTTACGATTATACAGTATAATCCGATGAGGGAGATATTCTGCTGCAGGTGAAGAATGGAGGGTATACGCAGGGGATTTATCACCACTGGGAAAGTGCAGATGAAGCTCATGGGCACACACAGAATAGTGAGGAGAGCTGAACTACTACAGCTGATCACACATTTGGTCTTCATGGTGACACCAAAGAGCCAGTACCTGAAACATCAATGGGGTGGTTGCAGAAGAAAAATTCAGACTCTTGATCATGTGACTTTCAGAATCATACTTTGACATAAACCCTTTGATAATGACTGTTTTGGCTGTTCCTTGTTCACCAATCAGCAGCACGGCCTGAAAGAGACGTTGAGAAAGAAATCCAAGGAATGCAATACAAGGAGTATGAGCTCAACTGTGGGCTCCCCGCAACGCCCCAAACCCCCATGTTGAGGCCCTAACACCCGGTACTTCAGAATGTGACTGTATCTGGAAATAGAATCTTCAAAGAGATGATCAGGTGACAGTGAGGCCATTCAGGTGGGCCCTCGTTCAATCTAACTGGGATCCAGGGAAGAGGAGGAAATCCGGATGCACATACACAAAGAAACAGCACGGAGGGAGTCACACGGGTAAAGAGCATGGGACCCAGTGGAAAGACAGCCACCTGCAAGCCAAGGACAGAGGCCACAGCAGAAATCAAACCTGTCGGCACCTTCCGTCTTGGGCTCTAGACCTCCAGAACTGGGGGGAAAGGAATGTCTGCTGTTTAAACCCCTCAGCCTGTGGTGGTTTGTGATGGCAGCCCCAGCAAACTAACAGAGTCATCAGAAGAGAAGGATTTCTCCTTGGAAAAAACAAGTCAAAGTCGGCTTTCTCTCAACCAGTATGTGAGAAATAATTACTTGATCATGCGTCGGAACTACTCCACTCTTAACACTAATAATAAAAGAATATACTAATTTGGGTAATACTTACACTTACTTGAACAGCAAACCAAACACTCCAAGATTAAGGCGAGAGGCCTGGTGTTTTCAAGAGACATTTTAAAATATGCTACTGTCAGTGAAAGTTAAGGAGCCGCACCTTGCCCTGTTTGGCGATGGTTTTAATTAGAAAGTCAGTCCTCACGTTGTCGACGTTGGGCACCAGGATGGAGCCATATTCTGGGGTGACGTCAGACGGATACACATACTCCTCAGTACACGTGCTCCAGTGCCTCCATTCACCTGAGACAAGCAGAGAACACGCGCGTCTTCACGCCTACGAACACCTGAATTCTGACCTAGAACAGGCAGACGTCCCTGAAGTCTCATGAAGGTTTCAAAAACTCTCCATGGAATGAAGAGCATTAGAACCGTAGGTCTGAGTGGTAGTGAAATGTGTTAGCCAAGTCAAAATTTCCCAAGGAACAATTCCAAAGTGGTATTATTGGGAAATGTTAAGAAGAATCCTGGAATTTTCTTTTTAAATATGTCAGTCTTCAATAATGTCTATATAAACATGAAGAAAGCAGTGATAGTAGTATGTGCCTAAAGCCACTTAAAATATCTAATCTCACGTTTTCACTACATTTTTTAAGAAGATTTTATTTATTTGACAGAGAGGGAGACAGCAAGAGAGGGAACACAAGTTGGGGAAGTGGGAGAGGGAGAGAGAGGCTCCCTGCCGAGCAGGGTCCTGGGATCATGACCTGAGCCAAAGGCAGACACATAGTGACTAAGCCACCCAGGTGCCCCACATTATATACTTCTTTTGTTTTTTTACATTATACGCTTTCTTAATTATAAACCAAAAATAGAAAATATATAAATAGTGTGTGTATATGTGTGCGTGTGTGTGTATGTGTGTGTGTGTGTGTGTATATACATATATACACTTAGTAGTATGTACTTTATATATATGTAGGCACATTAAGTAAACTAGAAGAATATATGAATAGATATATAGATATGCATGTACAAATGAACACACATATGTAAAAACATACTTCACATTTTGTAATTTTTATGTAACTACTGATTATATACATGACTGAAACAGGTCTGATTTAGAGATTTTTCTCTAATTTGTCTTTTTTTTTTAGATTTATTTATCCATTTTAGAAAGAGAGAGTTAGCATGACTGGGGGGATAGGGCAGAGGGACAGGGAGAGGGAGAATCCTCAAGCAGACTTCCCGCTGAGCGAGGAGCGAGCTAGGGGCTGGATCCCAGGACCCTGAGATCATGACTTGAGCTGAAATCAAGAGGCAGATGCTTAACCCACTGAGCCACCCAGGCACCCCCTTAGTTTGTTTTTACTTCATTAAAAGTTCAGTAAACAATATACTTAACAAGGGGAAGATGTGCATTTGGAACACAAGTGAAATACAATTTCAAAAAAGAAACAATTAGGTTTCTTCACACATGAAAATTTCCATTTTAATTTTACAGCCAAGTGTTTTAACTGACATTTAGAAAAATAAAATTTATGTAAATATTAGCCTGTTGGGGGAAAAAAAACTGTTCCCATGTGTTGTGTATGAGGCCGCGGAAGCAAGGACCCTCACCAGTGGATGAGACATAATAGTCAAACATGCTGTCCTCTGTCCCCTGCAGAGGTGGCAAATCCAAGGTCAGCCCTTCCTGAGAGCGCAGCCAGTGCTCCACCCGGCGCCGGCCCTCCGGCTCCAGCAGGGCGCCGATGCTCCACATCAGGGAAAAGACGTACAGTCTCCCCAGGTGCTCGGGGGTAACCTCCACACCTTGCTCCTGAGCATGAAAGAAAAATTTTGTTTTAATGCTTGATTCTCCAACTAACATTTTACTTTGAGGTTTCAATGAAAATAACAAATATGTAAAATGGACAACAGTTTTCTCCAAGATCAGAACAAGGGAAAGATGAATGAAACGGGGAACAAATACAGAATGGATCTCGAGGAATACCAAGCCAGTCTCCACAATAAATCTGGATGTTTATTAGATGACAGTGAACTTGCCACTAAATTACAGAGCAATGGCTTCCTTGGTGAAAAAAGAAATGAGAAAAATGCAGAAGATGCATGTGCATGTTTAAAACATCCCCCAACCACGGGTCTAACAGAGGCAATTTCAAATATTGTACTCTCTGCACAACATGGCTCTAAGAGAGAAATTTCTAGAGAGTTGAACAATTTACCTTTGGAGGGATCAGCCCTTGAAGCATGTTAATGCTCTGCATGATTACAAAAGCCTCAAGGATCTCCATCTTGTATTCTAAGTTCTGGATACTGAAGCGGTAGAGGTCAGGGAAGGACTTGCCGTAGAGCTGACGAAGAATTTCAGCTTCTTGAGGCGAGCGTTTCTTAAGGAAACCCTGTTTATTGACAGATTAATGCATTAATAAGTTTATTAGCATACCAAGAGAATGTCCATTTGCAACAATAATTTTTTAAATATTAATTAATGATAATAGGGCATACAGGATGTCAGGCCTCGCTAACCGTGCTTTCATTCATTAGATTGTTTAATACTCAAGATAACGCTTGAGGTAGGCATTATTCTTATCTTCTTTTTACAGATGAGAAAACCAAGACCCAAAGAGTTGAAGTAATGTGTCCAGGATCCCATAGCTGGTGGGCGTCAAGGCCAGCATTCAGACACACACGTTCTGTTACCTCCCTATATATGTGTGCTCAGGTGAAGAGGGAGAAAAAGTCTTAAGCTCTTAATTATAATATTCTAGAACAAAATAAGGAGGCATTTATGGGGAAATAATTTAAGAAAAGAAAAAGGAATTAAAAAAACAAAGGAAATCCGCAGTCAGACACGTTATCCATTGCGCGACTGGCCCGCGCAAACAAAGGAAATCCACACCCACATTGTTTTAAATAGGGAGAAGGATTTATCAAGTTAGTTGTTTCCTTTTATGTCTTCTAACTTAATAACCAATGTAGAAAAATACCCAAGAATACTCCAGAAAATGGAGAAATGAGTCATTTAGTGAACCCACTATTAGAAAGGTGTGTGTGATTTCTAACAAAATATCACTGACACAAAATATTCTCTGAAGCTGAAGCAAGTTCCTTCAGCCTCAAGAGATCGGCTCATTCTTAGACACAGAAGCAATAAAATGTTGATTCCAAATTATTCATCAGTTCATGAATTTACCAGGGTGCCACAGCCACAAAAACAGAAAGTAGTACTTTAAGTTGATGGAACCAAAAACAATGTCATAACACAGGGTCAAGTTATCAGCTTAGCTCCCAGGAGCAGAAGATTCCCACCCGTCTGCCTCTAATAACTTCCTCGGAGCCGCCTTGGATCACTCTCAACAATTCCAGTCTGATTCTTTGTCAGTCTTGCTTCTTGCTAAGCATTCGTGAAAAGAAACTGCGTTATTTAAGGTGAGCACTGGGTGTTATAAGCAAATAATGAATCATTGAACACTTCATCAAAAAAAAAAAAGGCAAAATAAACTTTCAAAATTGGAGCCACAAAATAAATAAATAAATAAATAAATACATAAAAAAACTAGGTAAGGGGCACATGGGTGGCTTAGTCAGTTGCGTGTCCGACTGTTGATCTCAGCTCAGGTTTTGATCTCAGGGATGTGAGGTCAAGCCCTATGTTGGGCTCCACGCTGGGTATGGAGCCTACTTTAAAAAAAAAAAAAAAAAAAACCCACTTCAGTAAGTGTAGCTTTTTTTTTTTTTTAAAGATTTTACTTATTTGACAGACAGAGATCACAGGTAGGCAGAGAGGCAGGCAGAGAGGGGGAAGCAGACTCCCCGCTGAGCTGAGAGCCCGACTTGGGGCTCGACCCCAGGACCCTGAGATCATGACCTGAGCGGAAAGCAGAGGCCCAACCCACTGAGCCACCCAGGTGTCCCCAGTAAATGTAGCTTTAATGTAGGAACCTTATTCAGCCTCAACATAGAACATAATAGAAGCTTCCTGCATAAATAGAAAAGTCTAAATATTCATTAGCTACTCATATAAAAGTATTCTTTAAAAGCCTTTGTGAATGTGAATATTTGGGGAAAATCACAGAAATACTTTTCTACTTGGAGCTTGCTGCTGTAGCTGTAGTTACCAAATCTGGACCTATTATGGTGCTTTTAAAAACAAAAGCAAAATCAAACCAGTTCCTGAACCTCCCCCCACCACATTCCCCCACCCTGAGATTCTAATCTGGTAGAACTGGGGTATGATCCCTTCAGCTGTATTTTAAAGAACTGTCGATGATGATTATTCTTGCAAAGCCAGGGGTCAGAACCCTTGCCCTGTATTCTCCTTAATGGGCAGATAATTTGATTGTGAAATCTGAAATCTTTAGAAGCATGTTTAGTGACATATCCAATTATATATAAGTATCATTTTTCTCTATAATCCCCTCTTTTCTCATATCTTCACATTTTACCAAACCTAAACCGTTTTGCAAACCAGGTTTCTGTAAATTTTGAGAAGATATTATTAAAAGCTAGTATATATTCATAGAGAAAGAGAAGCACAAAACAATGACAATATAAAGCAAACATCTACTTAATTAAATTATGATTTTGTAATTTTTCAATCAAAATCTTCTCCAAAAAAATTATGTAAATAAAATAATAAATTTCACCAACAATGTCAAAAAAGATTTCACATCTGTCTTGTCTAATAAGCATTTTGCCTTATAACATTTAAAATATCTAAGTGTGCAAGTCATTTAACTATAATCTGATTATAATCAATATACTCTAGAATGTATTGGTGATAGGAAAATAATATACCTTTTCATGAACTGGAGATATTATCTAAAATATTATTTCCAAGAACAAACCTAAAATCAATGACTAGTAGATCTCAAAGAAGTTGCTTGTATGTAATTTTTCCCTTAGATGGAATTTTAATAAATTGTTTTCTTCCAGCTGATATTCTAAGATGATTGCTCCCAAACTTTATGTGACTGAGTATTTTTTAGAATGTCATGAAGTCCCAAAGTGATCAAATCAAATTTTACTTATTCACAGTTTGGCGGGATTATTGATTCAGTGATGGCTGGCAATTACTCCACAACCCACCGTGGAAATCATAGGTCCACAGAGATGAGAAGATCCCTGCAGACACCAGAATGCTAAAGGAAGCTGTAAGGGACAGTCAGGGTTCCAAGGTCCTGGAGCAGACAAGGAGCTGCCAAAAACAACAGCGATGGGATGCAACAACACCACAGGTCTGCAGAAAAATTAGCACGTGCTCTACAGGAACGCACTCTATAGGAATGCACTCTACAGAAACACGCTCTACACAAATGCTAAAGATCCATTTTCCTCTCTCGGTGCACAAAAGACAGACTCCACTCATACCTCAAGAATAGGACTCCAATCGAGGATAGATGAACTCATGAAAACCATTCCATTTCTTGAGACAGTAGCAGGTGAAGCATTGTCAATGTTATGGGGTTCAAAAATGATCTTGCAGTTGGGAGCCATGGGAATCCGATCGCCATTCGCAAGGGTTAGAGTTTTGTTATCATCCAAAACAGAATTCAGATTTTCAATCCAAATGGCATCAACTGGACCATCAAGAACTATCCAGATATGCTCGCCTAGAATATTCCACCACAGGTGGGGGGGAAAGCATACAGACACAGATATACATAGACCCATAGCTATTATACTTGAATAAGTACTATAACTTAATGCAATTGTCATTAAACTTTGATAGACATGATTATCTTATTTTATCCTATAGGACTTTTCCAGTTCTTTACATACCAATTGTTCAAGCACATAATCAAAGCAAACAGTCATTTGTTCATTGAACAAATATTCATTGAGCACTTCCTATATATCAGCACTGTCCTAGAGTCTGGGGATATCATGGTAAATAAGACAATGTCTTGCTTTCACAAAGCTTACATTCTAAGGGATGGAGATGATAATCAAACCAATAAGCAAAGAAATATGTAAGATAAGAAAAATTAAGAAGGACAAGAGGATGGGGCATTGCTTTAGATAAGGCAGTCAATAAAATATTTCAGGAGAATGAATTGATGGAAAGATCTAGAGATAGAATCTTCCAGAAAGTAGGAATAGCAAGTGCAATGGTCTCAAAGTAAGTGCAAGGGTAGGGTGTCCCAGGAAGAGCAAGAAGTTGAAACTAGTAAGCAAGAAGAGATGAAGGAGTAGAATGTGAGTACAGTCAGAAGGACGGGCAGAACCACAGAATCAACTCTTGCTTGCATGTCTTACATTGGAGACGTCCCACAGACATCCCATAGTGTCATTGAGCTAGAGGTCCAAGGGAGAGGTCAGGGTTGAAGATGAACATGTAGAAGCCACCAGCTTAGAAATAACATTTAAAACCATAGACTGGGTATGGTTTTTTCTAGATAGTAAAAGTAGACAGAAACAGGAGGTCTGAGGACAGAGCCACTTCGATGTTCAGACTTCTGGTAGTGTCTCCTTTGCTGGTTTCTCTCCCTGTCAGACCCCTCATGAGGCAGAAGTAGAAGGAGAGCCAACAGGTAAAGTTTCCCTGAATCCAAGCAAGGGAAGAGTTTCAAGAAGCGGAGTAATCAACCGTGCTAGGAACTATGGGAGCCAGACTAGCCTGAGAACTGACCATTTATATCTGAGTGGCCTTGAAAGAGTCATTTTGGAGGACCACTGGGGACAAAACCTAATGGGAGTCATGTATGGAGATATTTGGAAATAAAGAAAGTGACAAGCATCAGCAGAATGGTCAATGACAAGGCCATGATAAATTGAGGAATTTGGTTTAATAGTTCCTCTTACTCACGTAGTCTCTAGTTTCTCTTTATTGACACCATGATCAAGTTTGCAACTCTAGTTTTTATTTACTGTGTAAAACCTATAATATATTCAATGCCAAATCAACTGCTCTGAAAATCTTCATTATGCTCATTGGACTTGAATTTAGAAAAAGCATGTTGCCCTCTTTAAGGAGGGAAAAAAACACGTCTCTGAGCTCCCATTCTTGGGAGCACTGGGCACTGGATCTGTGTTTACACGGGACTATTGAAACAAGGTCAGAAACAAAATTTGATTTCCAGTAAAGCAATAATTCCAAATATGAGCACACTTTTGAAATCCCAAGTTTTCATGTCTCTTCTACAACAGATTTTAGGTTGATGAGCTCCATTCCCTGAGAACTTGGATGTCATCACATTAAACATTTATCAGTAGAAAGTGTTCCTGAAGAAATAGCTCCAGTATCTTGTCCTTCTCCTGGATCCTTATTTCTCTCTTCAAGTGCATTCACTACGCCTTTCTCCTCCTTATTCGGGAGTGAGAAAGCATGGTGAGAGCAGAGTTAATGTCACCTCTTCCATCTGAGCTTATATTCTAGGAACAATGGGCTCAATTTCCAGACTCCACAAGTAAGCGAAAATTCAGAGAGAACCAATAGCCTTTAACCAGTTGGTTCACAGGACAACCAAACACCAGGGTATACCTAAACAGAATAATTTCTTAGTTCAATATAAACTTCATTTTTGGTATATGTAATCTTCTTCCCAAAGAAGACCCTTTCCTCCTGTGATTTTATAGGAGAATCAGTCTTCTAAAAATAGCCTAGACTTAAATAAAAGTAACATTTTTAAATGATTCAGTGAAATAGTTATAGTAAAATCACTTTATTCAACACCATCAATTTTCCTTAACAGCTTTTTCTTTCTCTTTTATTCTAAGATACCACAGGGAAACGGAAATATTTATTCAAAAGGAAAATAATTCCCCTTGTAACAACAACAAAGAAAAAAGGTGAGCGAGGGGGCTTTAAAATACCCTCATCAAATACACTGATTTAGGACTTCTTAGTCTTGGCTCAGATATTATACGGAGAACATGTTCTACTAATTCTAAATAGGGACCAAGGATTTTATTTAGAAGGACATGTCAAAAATAATACTTCATCTTCTACCTTTCTTAGCCCTCAGTGTTTTCCTCCAAAGGGTTGAAAATATCCCATCAGTCCAGTCGTTCGTGGCCACGTCAAGCCGACCAAACATCTGTGGGGCCGTAATCGCTTTAGGATTCATCCTCAGTTCCCGGTGTGGCTTTCCACAATCTGTACCAAGTAAATCCAGATTTTAAATGACTCACATGCAGAGTGAACCATCCTTTAGGTAGCACTGAACTAATTTGCAATATACCATCAGCGGGTGTTCAAAATACGAAAAAGCAAAATTACACAGAGAATATATGTCTTACTGCATTCCAAGTTATCATAATTAACACTGTCATATTTTATGGACTAGTCTACTTTTGTTTTTATCCTTATGTAGAAGAAAATTACAGGAAACATAAGGGGGGAAAGATACCACGTTGGCACTAATGAACAAATTAATATGACCTGGAAATCTTTCAAATTTCACAGCTCAGAAATCTTCTGATTTATGGTATACCAGATAAGTCTAGTCCCGGAAATGTCACCCAGAAGATGCCTCATTCTCTTCATTACTGGCTTCGATTTGCTAAGATGTGTTCTTGTTCATTTAGGAAAAGTCCATTAAACTAATCCTGCAAGAATCGAGGACTTCTTCTTTGTGGCTGACCTCAGAAAAATGTCTTTGATCCTCCAAACCCTAAAACTACTCTGAATGCACCCACTGTACATAAGGGACTGTGGTTAATAAGCAGAAAGGTGAAGAATAAGGTTTAAAGTACAAAATCATAAAAATGGATGCTAAAATATTACATATCACATGAAAGATTGGTGAACACAGGCAAGCATACACACCCATGCACTGTGAAAAAGGTGTTAAAAACCCTTTAAAACTGGGGCACCTGGGTGGCTCAGCCAGTTAAGCGTTCAGCTTAACTGATTTCAGCTCAGATCATGATATCAGGGTCGGGAGATCAAGTCCCACATGAGCTCTGAGGGGTTACCCACTCAGTGGGGAGTCTGCTTCTCTCCCTCTGCTCCATCCCCACCTCCTGCCCCTCCCTGCTCTCTCACTCTCTCGTCCTCGCTCTCCCTCTCTTACATAAACAAATAAATCCTTAAAAAATATTAAAACCAGGGCTCCTGGGTGTCTCAGTGGGTTAAGCCTCTGCTTTCAGCTCAGGTCATGGTCTCAGGGTCCTGGGATCAAGCCCCACATCAGGCTCTCTGCTCAGTGGGGAGCCTGCTTCTCTGCCTGTTTGTGATCTCTCTTTCTCTCTCTCTTTCTGTCAAACAAATAAATAAAATCTTTTAAAAAATAAATAAATAAGAAATAAAAAAATAAAAAATATTTAAACCTATTTAAAATTAAACCATAGTTCTTCTTTTTTTTTTTTAAGATTTCTATTTCTTTATTTGACAGAGAGCGAGAGAAAGTACACAGCAGGGGAAAGGCAGAGGGAGAGAAAGAAGCAGGCTCCCTGATGAGCAAGGAGCTGAGCTGGATTTGGGACTTGATCCCAGGACCCTGGGATCATGACCTTCGCTGATGGCAGATGTTAAACCAATTGAGCCACCCAGGCACCACTTTAGTTTTCCTTTTTTTTTTTTTTTTTTTTAAGATTTTATTTATTTATTTGACAGAGATCACAAGTATATAGAGAGGCAGGCAGAGAGAGAGGAGGAAGCAGTTTCCCTGCTGAGCAGAGAACTCGATGCAGACCTGGATCCCACAACTCTGAGACCAAGACCTGAGCTGAAGGCAGAGGCTTTAACCCACTGAGCCACCCAGGCACCCCTAGTTCTCCTTTTTGAAATCATAAAAAGACTCAGAGAAATTATCTGCAATACTTTATGATGTTGAAGTTAACTGAGTCACAATTCAGTTTTTTCAATAAATGATATCCATAAGACAAGCAAAACTGTTTTTTAAGCTAATCACACTTTATAAAAGGCCAGCAAACTCTCAAACAGTATGACAGTGTCATAGGTAAAAACTGGATTTGGTCTGTTGCCCATATAAGAAAAACTGTCAAAAATTATTTCATTATGGTAGTAGGTAGAATTGCATCATTTTAATTTAAAATATCCAATGGAAATAAGAGTCTGTTCCATAAGTGGTCCTGAGAAAACTAGACAGCTATATAAAGAAGAATGAAACTCGACCATTCTCTTACACCATATACAAAGATAAACTCAAAACAGATGAAAGACCTCAATGTGAACAAAATCCTAAAGGAGAACATAGGCAATAACCTATTCGACATTGGCCATAGCAACTTCTTTCAAGACATGTCTCCAAAGGCAAGAGAAACAAAAACGAAAATGAATTTTTGGGACTTCATCAAGAAAAAAAGCTTCTGCACAGCAAAGCAAATAGTCAACAAAACAAAGAGGCAACCCAAGAAATGGGAGAAGATATTTGCAAATGACTCTACAGACAAAGGGCTGATATCCAAGATCTATAAAGAACTTCTCAAACTCAACACACACAAAACAGATACTCACATCAAAAATGGGCAGAAGACATGAAGAGACACTTCTCCAAAGAAGACATACAAATGGCTGACAGACACATGAAAAAATGTTCATCATCATTAGCCATCAGGGAGATTCAAATCAAAACCACATTGAGATACCACTTTACACCAGTTAGAATGGCAAAAAGTTGACAAAGCAAGAAACAACAAATGTTGGAGAGGCTGTGGAGAAAGGGGAACCCTCTTACACTGCTGGTGGGAATGCAAACTGGGGCAGCCACTCTGGAAAACAATGTGGAGGTTCCTCAAAAAATTAAAAATAGAGCTTCCCTATGACCCAGCAATTGCACTACTGGGCATTTACCCCACAGATAGAGATGGAGTGAAAAGAGGGGCCATATATTCCCCAATGTTCATAGCACAATGTCCACTGTTACCAAACTGTGGGTAGAGGGGACACCACTGGCATTTGTGGGAGAAGCTGTCCAACAGCCACACCTGTACCAGGGGAAGGCCAAAGGGATGAGGTGCTGGGTTCCAGTAGCTTCTGTTACACCTCCCCTACTCCCACCCACACACAAATTACATTTATCCATACCAAAGCAATTTCTGGGTATGCCATGCTCTCTCCAGTTCCCCCTACATGCATGGGCTCTTCATTCTGCTAAGAAGGCCTTTTATCCAAATGCTACTCAACCTAGCACATACTCTGTAAGCCTTCCTATAATTCCTTAGAAAAGCTTCTGATCTCCTTTGCCTCTGCTCACAACATAATTGTCCAAACCTCCTCCTAGCAATTCTGTGTTGACTAATAACTATCTGTGTTACTCCACTAAGCTGTAAGTTCCTTGAAGACACAGCCTTTTGTTTTCATGCCTGCTTTCCCATTTCTGCTACCGAAACTAGCAGGACCTCAAACATTAGAGAAATTTGATGAATCAGGAAACAAATATATGTGGGTCTAGTATAAGTCCAACCCAATTACCTTCTTGATCTTTGGGATAATGAATGGTTTCAGCAAGAAACAATGCGTTGCTTAAAATAATGACTATTTTCCCTACATTTAAAACCAAGAATAGGTTAATCAACAGCTAATGATTAATTCATCTTTGCAAAGAACTTCTTCAAAACCAGTGATACCATATGGGTTACATAATTTATTATACATAATGTATCACTGTTGTTTAATATTTAGAACTCCTTTGTTCAAGCCATTTTACCAGGTGCATTTGTACTTTATTGTAAACAGAAGGCAGCAACATACCAACAAGAAAGTATTATTAGGCATAATTTGAGAGAACACATCATTTCAAAGCACCATAAAAATCCCCAGACACAATCTTAACAGCACGTGAAAAGCACATGATAAGTCTTGCAGGTGTGAGTTCTCAGTTTAGGCAAGGTGAGTGATAGCAGGAAGCACACTTCTTTCTCAGTGTGGAGACTCCCTGGTGGAGTATTGATGTACGGAATTCACTGGGCCCCATCGCTGAGGAAACCTAGACTACGTCCAACGTGTGCAAGAACCTAGAGCAATATAGAACAGTCTCCACAACCACCAACTCAAGATCGGTGCACTGGGGCTGCATGGGCTTCCTGGAAACCCAGCCAGGCACCTTTTCCCTGTGGGACCATGTCTGCACATCCCAACGGCCAGAGTTCTGTGCAATTTTGGAACCCAAATCTGCCATGGCCAAGAGCTGCCGACACAGTACTTTCAGTATGAGAGATATCAATGTCCAATCAGGAAAGAGAAGAATAATCACAAATGTGGCAATGCCTGTTATCTTTAGATGACCTAGCGCTAGGTAGGAACTTAGCTATCTAAGGCTTAGGGAGATCTGGAAATTAAATGCCTTCATTTAACTTCACCACAAAAACATCTGATTCTAGGTAGGAAATTAGTTTGTGATTAGGATGACTTTAGGAATTGAAATTGCCATGATTTTTTTGTGTACTGGGAGGTTATATTAAGTCGTACTGGAAAGTGTGGCAAATTATAATGGAAAAAGTCTAGGCTTTCCATTAGTGGACCCTGACATTAATTCCGAATCCTACCACTTACCGTCTTTGCAACACGGAGCATTTCTGAATTTGAGCCTTGAATTTTTGTACAAAATGGGATGGTAATAGCCACATCTCAAGATCATTGTGAAAATTAAATGACATGAGTAAAACATACATCGCAATACGTAAAGTCACTGTTCAGAAATTTTTTCACACAACATTATTCCCAGAAGCCAAGATATGGAAACAATTTAAATGTCCATTAATAGATGAATGGATTTAAAAAATGTGGTGTGTGTGTGTATACATATATATGTATATTTATTTTTATATATGTATATTTATTTATGTATTTATTACTCAATCATGAGCTAGAAGGACATCCTGTCACTTGCAATGAACATGGATAGACCTTGAGAATATCATGCTAAATGAATTAAGTCAGACAGGGAAAGACAAATACTTTGTGGTATCACTTATATATGGAATCTAAAAAAATCAAATAGTGTAATGGTGGTTACCACTATCTGAGGTGTAGGGAAATGGGGAGATATTGGGCAATGGGTACAAACTTCCAGCTAAAGGATCAATAGGTATGGGGGTCTAATGTACATTATAGCCTACTGTAGTAGAGTGATTATAGCTAATTATGCTGTATCATATACTTGAATGTTGCTAGAAGAGTAGATCTTAAATATTCTTACCACCAAAAAAGAAATGGTCCTATGTGATAAGATGGGGGTCGAATCTCATGGTGATAATCATGTGCATCATACAAATGTTCCAAGTCAATACACTGTACACACTAAACATGATGTTATATGTCAATTACATCCCAATAAAGCTGAAAAAGCTTTTTCCCTTCTAGTTCATTATTATGTTATCTCTAAAATGTACCCAATAATCAGTAAAGCCGCATTCTCTCCTATACAAATATATTAATGTGTCTGACTTTTGTGTACCGCTTGGAATATTCAAATGGGTCACAACTATTTAAATGTGTCGCCCAGAGCAATGGGGCGTGGCCACCCCCTTACCGGCCATGGCTTTCATCAAGGTGTGGATGCAGGTGGTCTTTCCTGCTCCACTGGGCCCCAGGGCCATCATCCCATGCCGTACTCTCTGAGTCTCAAACAGCTGGATGACTTTGAGTTTCCAAGGAGGATGGTTGATTAAACCAGCTTCTTCAACCTGAAAACATAAAAGCCCCATATTGGGCCATATCAACAGCAACTGGGACTTACCATTGTGCTCAAAATAAGCACAGACACTGAGTGGGGGTGGGGAGAGGAATGGGGGTTATTGTTTAATGGGCATGGAGTCTCAGTTTGGGAAGGTAAGAGAAGTTCTGAAGATGGATGGTGATGATGTTTTGCACAATAATGTGAATGTACTTAATGCCACTGAAAAATACATTTAAAAATGGTTAAATGGTAAATTTTATGTTATGGATTTTACCACAAAAAAAGATAGATTGCTGGGGTCCCTGGAAGGCTCAGTCAGTGTAACGCCTGATCTCAGGCTTGTCAGTTCGACCCCAAAGTGTGGCATGGAGTTAATTTAAAATAGAAAATTTTCATATATATTGCATAAAATATATATATATACAAAGACAAAGAGCAAATTGAACACTCAAAATGTTATCCCAAGCCAATAAGAAGCAACTGCATTTGCCTTCAACAATTGAATACATTTATATTAATATATCCTTGAATATATGCCTAGGAACAACTTAAGAATAAAGACTCAAATGTCAATATGCATTTTGAATCTTTAATTTAAAATGTGATATTTAGTAACTGAAAAACTTTGCAGCATACCAAGTTGACTGATATTCCATAGAAAATTCCAACTGTCTATAAATCTACTGGGTAGTTTTAATCTGTACAACACATGCGTGAAAGTTAACATGCCAAACACTATTCTAAGTTCTATATTCATAACAACACTATAAGATTAGTCCTATCGATATCTTTCTTTTACAGAGAAGAAAACTGAGGCACAGAGGGACCTAGCAATTTCCCCAAGATTATTACTTATAGAGTGGGGATGTGAGCCCAGGAAACTCAGCTCTATCGTGCTATGCTTAAACACACTATGAACGATGCTTTTATTTTTACTTAAATAATTGTTGGATAATAATCATGTATCATTTTATGCTATACATCTATGCTTTTCAAATTTTCATATGCTACAAATTATGCTGTTAGTCACCCTATACGTGACTTATACTAAGTTTTTAAGACAATGCTACAATTAATTCAGCCATATGATGAAGAAACCATTTGCAAAATGAATCATCACTCTTACCTGATCAGGAGATTAAGATTTTTTTTAAGATTTTATTTCTTTATTTTAGGGGGTGAGCAGAGGGTGAAGGGAAAGACAGAACCTCAAGCAGACTCCTCCTGAACACAGGCCCACGCAGGGCTCTATCTCAGGACCCTAAGATCACGACCTGAGCCAAAATCAAGAGTCAGATGCTTAACTGGGCCACCCACGGGCTCTGGAGATGAAGATTTTTATATACTTATTTTTAAAAGGAAAATATCCATCAAATTCCATTAGATTGGATTCTGAAATTCTAAATTCTAAATTCCATGAGAATGGATTCTAAATCCATTAGATTTGATTTTTGTTCACAAATATCTTCAAAGAATTCAAATGTATTTTATAAATATGAGCTAATCGCCACTTCTATAAAACTTTTTTTCCCCCCAAACTCTTCCTTGTAGGAAAAGATACAGAAGCATAAGGTTTACATGGTTCATTTTCACTCCTAGGAAAACTATAAGAAAGCAAAGCTCTATCAAGTGTCATGGGAAATCTGGACCCGTAATGATACGTATAACGTGGTAGACCCCCCAGGGCCCCAGGAAGAAATTGCAAGTGATGCTGGGCCTGGGAGAAAAGAATGACAGGTGAGGAGCCTCATGAGATCATTGTGTATGACTCTCAGGGGCAGGAGTCAGAGGTCAAGGCCATGTGGAAACACCAGGGCCACAGAAAAAGCCAAGCTGGGCCAGGCAAGGCAGCCAGCTGAGCCCCACTCCTCCTGCTCCCTTGTCATATTTCTTTCGGAATCTGGTGTGGACCAGCTTCCATCAATAATGGGACCCTGGGCACATGGCCAGCTAAACATGTGGCTGTGGGATGGTGGGGGACTCCCTGGCTGGAGGAGCTCTGTCAGTGGTGAGGAAAAGCCTGTCCTGAAACACTGGCCACAGCCCTGGGCGCTGTTCTTGGAACCCACAGAGCTGGAATCTATCAGCGCCACCTGACGCCCATGAAATTCCAACAGGAGGGACATAGCCCTGGATGCCCTGAGAAATGTATTACCTGTCTACTAATCGCCATTTCCAGTTCAGGGTAACCTGCTTTGTCCAGAAGAATATTTGGGAAGAGATCTTCAATCAAACTCAAAAATAAGGGTTCATCCTCATCAATCTAAAAGAGAAAAGGAACGGAAACTGGACCAACTATTTTTGCACGATGTACAGATAAACTGAAAATGCTGAACATACCAAATTATTTTATCAAAACTATTAATAAATAAAATACCATCTTCGTTGAAGTTGAGAAATATTTTCTCCTGCTACCCGTAAGTTAGCTATTTATAGAAAGGGGGGAGAGAAAAGGGAGGAAGAAGAGGAAAATGGAAGGAAGTAGATAAAGGAAAAATTTGCCTACAGAACCACCTCCCCATGAAATAACCAGTTTGGAGAGTTACTATATAGCCTACAAGTTTCTAATTTGAATTTTAAAAAGTAATTTAAATAAGAGACAGTAACAAATTCATGAATTGGAATTTGCCTCACACTTTTATTTTGAAATAAAAATATATCATTCTGTCACCTGTGCATAGATTTGCTGATATTGAACACAAAGGATTTTCAGTCTCTACTGTGAAATGAAAGAGTGTGAAATTATTACACACTTGTTAAATTTACATATAATTTCCTGCTGGGCTCTACAGACTTTAAAGAAGGTGAGATTTTAGCTCTAAAATCCAAAAGTATTTCAAGGTATTTGGAAACTTAACATGTGGATTTTTAAAAATCCATTTCAATTCTATGGAAATAGGCATATGTTATACTAGATCTGAGTTACTGTAAAAATAACTTCCGAAAAAGTCTAATTTAAAGTTATGCTCTCCAGCGCTTTTAGCTGATAATTAAGCATTTTAAATGAGTATTTTAAATAAATATTTCTAAATCTCATTTGTGCTTAGTTAGCTGATATTAAAGTGGGTGGAACATTTCCATCTGTGAATCTTACCAGTTTGGAAAGATTCATGTCTCGTAGAACGCGCATGACGATCGTTGATTCCGTATCCGTGGGGTTGGCTCTTTTGGCTGCTCCCAGTGTTCGCAGAACTGACAGAATGTTCCGCAGACCAAAATCATAATGTACCTGAAGCACATGAGGTACACAGGGCTTATTTTCAACATTAACTTATGCGTGAAAACTATACATTTGACAAAAGGCCTATTCACAATAATGAACAAACTGTAATTTTCCTTTAGAAAAAAACTGTACAGCTGGTGGAGCAATAAATTTTTATCAATATATATTTGGAGCAAATTGAGAATATCCAAAAGAGTCCTCTCATATATGACCATTAATTTAAGCTCTTAGGCCAGAACTAATAAATTTATCTTGACAGGGAGAAAGGAATAAATTTCCTCTTGAAGTATACGCGTCCCCCTGAGCCTCTTCTTAATCAGTCATCCATAGAAAAATTTCCTCGTATATCTAAAGCTAAAATTCTGAACCAGGAGAATATATATTTATATATGATGCCTAAAAGACAAAGGTATTAAGGAAGAAGAAAAGTAGCTACATTCTAGGATTACATACAACTGGGAAATAAGGACAAGTCAGAAAGCCAAGCCCCCAGCTTGGTTATTCCCTTAATATATATTTATAAAAGCTCAATAACACCAAATTTCATCACATGTAAAGTGAATAATTAAAACCCAATTATCCAACCACTATAAACTTTATTTATTTATTTATTTATTTATTGAGCTAGTATGAGCGGGGAGAGGGTCAGAGGGAGAGGAAGAGAGAGAATCTCCAGCTGACTCCAAGCTGAGCACAAAGCTAGATGCAAGGCTTGATCCCATGACCCTGAGATCATGACCAGAGCTGAAATCAAGAGTCAGACCCTCAATCAACTGGGTCACCCTGGTATCATATGTTACCAACCACTATAGAAAACAGTATGGCAGTTGCTCAAAAAATTTGAAAATAGAACTACCATATGATCCAGAAATCCCACTTCTAGGTATATACCTAAGTAATCGAAAGCAGGAGCTCAAAGAGATATTTGTACACCCATGTTCATAGCAGTAGCAGTCACTGTAGCCTAGTGGTGGAAGCAACTCGAATGCCCATAGATGGATGAATGGAAGAAAAAATGTGGTATAGCCATACAGTGGAATGTTATTCAGTCATAAAAAGGAACTCTGTCACCCCCAATACCACAAATGAACCTTGAGGCTCATGCTAAGCAAATAAGCCAGTCAAAAAAAGACAAATGCTGTATGATCCCCTTTATGTGAGGTATCTCATGTAAAATACAAAGCAGTAAAAAACATAAAAACAAGAAGTAAAGCAGGGGGTTATCTGGGACTGAGGGTAAGAATAAGAGAGCAATCGCTGTTTAATGGTTTCAGAGTTTTGCAAAAGGAAAAAGTTACGGAGATTAGTCTCATAGCATCGTGAATACACCTTTTTTAAAAGATTTTATTTATTTGTCAGAGAGAGAGAGAGGATGCACAAGTAGGGGGAGTGGCAGGGAGAGGGAGAAGCAGGCTCCCGCTGAGTAAGGAGCCTGATGCTGGGCTCCATCCCATGATCCTGGGATCATGACCTGAGCCGAAGGCAGAGGCTTAACCGACTGAGCCACTCAAGTGTCCCACATTGTAAATACACTTAACACTACTGAATTGTACACTTAAAGATGGTTAAGGTGGTAAAGTTAATATTATGTATGTTTTACCACATGAAAAAATAACCAATTATTTGCTAAGGTGACTGGAGTTGTATGCATCACTTCATACTCACCAATGGGGGGATGGAGCCCAGAAAAATATTCCGATGGAGTTCCTACTTGATTTCAAGGAGCTTAAATTCTAATAGAAGTAACATGATAAAAACGTAAACAAATTCACCAAAAAGTAACAATGACTTGAAAGTGCTGGTGTGTGGAATTAATTAAGGAAAACTTCTCAGAACTGGACTCACTTAATGTGTGGGCATGAGGTGAGATTCACAGGATGTTCACCCAGAGATCAATCAGCACAGGGCCAACTGTTTTGGGTGCGTTGACTCATTTTGTCGGACAATGACCCCGTGAGCAGGGGGCATGACAGAAAGAGAAAGGCGATAGTAGAGAAGAAGACCAGAGTCGGTGATGTGGGAGTTTTCTACATACAAGAAACAGTGTGGAGGGGCGCCCGGGTGGCTCAGCGGGTTAAACCTCTGCCTTCAGCTCAGGACATGGTCCCAGGGTCCTGGGATCGAACCCCGCATGGAACTCTCTGCTCAGCAGGGACCCTGCTTCCCTCTCTCTCTTGCCTGCCTCTCTGCCTACTTGTGATCTCTGTCTGCAAATAAATAAATTAAATCTTTTAGAAAGAAAGAAAGAAAGAAAGAAAGAAAGAAAGAAAGAAAGAAAGAAAGAAAGAAAGAAAATGGAAAAACACTTGACAGAGGAAGAAGAAGAATGGGTGAGTAAAGGCTGCAATAAGCAGAAGAAACCAAGAATATTTTTAGAGAAAATATAATTTAATGGAGGCTGGGGGTATAAAAAAATAGTCAAAGAAGCTGGGAATGGAGGAGAGTGAAGAGAAGGATCGAAGTTATGTATGTCAGGAAGCTTTATTCGTGTTACAGTTTTATGCTTATTTTAGTGTTTTATTATTTAGCATGTGCTTTTGGCAATGTTTATTTATATGTCCTAACGATCTGTGCCATGATCCCCACTTCCTGGTGTGATCTTTTCCCCTTGAGTGTGGTAGGACCTGTGATTTGCTTTAACCAATACAATACAGCAAAGGTGACAGGTCATATGTGATTGTATATATGTGATTCTGTGGTCATATTACTTAAGATTTGTGATGGCTGATTTTATGTGTCAATTTGAGTGGGCCACAGGAGTAGCTGATCGAACATTATCCGTGAATGTGTCTCTAAATGAGTTTCTGGAAGAGACTAGCATTGAACGGGTGGGTTGAGTAAAGAAGATGGCCCTCCCCAGTGTGGGTGGGCACCACCCCATCGATGGAGACCTGAATAGAACAAAAAGGCAGAGGAGGTTGGATTCACTCTCTCTGCCCTACTGCTGGGCTGGGATATCAACCTTCTCCTGTCCTCAGTTCTCCCGACTGTCTGGCCTTCAGACTTGGACTAGAATCTACACCATCATCCCTTCAAACTACACCCCCATCTTTCCTGGTTTCCAGCTTATAGACAATAAAGTCTGGGACCTCTCTACCTACATACGTGTGTGACCTAATACTGTATAATGAATTTCTTTGTAGGTATAAATGAATGTATCATATTGGTTCTGTTTCTCCGGAGAATCCCAATACAAGACTGCTGCAGCCAGCTTGCTGGAACCTCTTCCCCTCACGGACGTTGAGAGGGCAAGCAGCCATGAGGCAGATAGCAGCGTGCAGCCTGTGGGGACCGGTGGTGCGGCCTTGTCCAGCTGACAGCCGGCAAGAAACTGAATCCCCCAGTCTTCCAACCTCGAGAACAGAATTCTCCCAACAACTGGAGTGAGCATAAAAGTAAGTCCTCCCCCAGTCAAGAACGGGCCCAAGACTTGATTGAAGCCTTGTTACACTCTAAGCAGAGGACCCAGCCAAGCTGGACCAGGACTCCTGACCCACAGAAAACACGAAATAATAATTATGTATTGTTTTAAGCTGGCAAATTTATGGGACTATTGCCAAACAGCAACAGATAACTCCTACAAAAGTAATGTAAGATTAGTTTCATGCCTCATAATTAAAAAACTGCATGAGGGGCGCCTGGGTGGCTCAGTGGGTTAAGCCGCTGCCTTCGGCTCAGGTCATGATCTCAGGGTCCTGGGATTGAGTCCCGCGTCGGGCTCTCTGCTCAGCAGGGAGCCTGCTTCCCTCTCTCTCTCTCTCTACCTGCCTCTCCATCTACTTGTGATTTCTCTCTGTCAAATAAATAAATAAAACCTTTAAAAAAAAAAAAAACTGCATGATGTCAGAAACTGCTACTCTAAACAGTGCTAGGAAGGCACCTGGGGGGCTCGGTCAGTTAAGCGTCTGCCTTCGGCCCAGGTCATGATCCCAGGGTCCTAGGATGGAGCCCCTTGGCGGGGCCCCTACTCACCCAGGAGTCTGCTTCTCCCTCTGCCTCTCCCTCCTCCCTGCTCACGCTCTTTCTCAAATAAATAAATAAAATCTTTTTTAAAAAAATTACAGTAAATGAATCACTAAACTCTATCTCTGAAACTAATAATACACTATATGTTAATTGAATTTAAATTATAAAAATGAGAAATAAATTTTTTAAAAAGTGACAGTAGATAAAATAGACTATTATTAGCAAGGCATGGCCGCTACATGAGGGACTTGGAAGTGAGAAGAGCAATGTCTAAGAGGTTCCTGAAAACCATGAGGACACACAGCACACATTATGATTAATATACCGGTGGGATAAAGAGCAAATATTCATATTTATAATTCTTTGGCTCTTCAATCAGTTCCAAAAGTACTTACCTCATTTCTTATGCCACAAATATTAATTTATCTAAGAGCACTTTAAAAAACTATGCATATAAAATTAATTTTGTAATGATATGACTTTCAACTTCGTATCACTAACGTAATCTGCCGACAGTCCTAGCCTACAATTTTTCAAAACGAGCAAATTTCACAGAAGAGAAGAACTAAGGGGGCTAAGTGCGGAGAGCCCCCCAGCACCTCACACCTGCTTAGAAAGCTGCTCCTCGCACAGCTTGTAGAGTGTGAAGAACTTCCGGGCCAGAACAACGTTGTCGATGAAGCCACAACTAGCCAGCTTCACCCTTATGATAATCTGCCGGTCGGGCACCATCATGGCCACGGAGCGGAAGTTAATCTTCAGGTTCTCAGGGAGCTCCTGCCGCCCAGCATAGCCAGGATTCTACACGGGAAATAAACACCAGGGGTGAACGTCATGGTCACGGGGCAGCACACCCCCACCGGTATGCCAGAAACAGATTCATCGAGCACAGGCAGCAAATCTGGACTGATCACTGGAGAACGCACTTACATATCTTACTCCCCTTTTAACTGGAGAGACGACATCACAGGTTATTACGATGAGCTTTGTTTAACACCCAAGGCTTTCACACAGGAGTTAAAAATACCGTCCCAATTTCCGTCCATGGAAACGAAGGGCCCTGAGACCGGGCGAGGCATGAAAGCTGTGATAAGACTGACATTCAGCAGCTCTCCCTGTGGTTCCTTACCATGGTCAGGAAAAGTCCAAATTCAGGGTTCATAGTCACTTTATCTCCATCGGTAAAAATAAAAGACTTTTTCCGCTCCTTTTTACATGTCAGAATAATGGAAATTTGCTGGGCTGCCACGGACAGAACTGGTAAATCGATACGGTTAAATTCATCAAAACAACCCCAGGATCCAGACTGTGCCAGTCCTTCGAAGGAAAATTAAATAGAAAATCCAATTAGTATATAATTTCAAAAAGCCGGGGAAAAGGGCATTTTGCAGCTGCCAAGACAAGCCAGAGATAAGTCTGTTCAAAAATAAACTTGAACAAACAGACTCTGCACAGGGTGCCCCCAAAATGATTCACCATGTGGTACTTCATCTGGAAGCGGCCAACCTGCGGCGATGAAGGCGAGTGAGCAGGACATTTGATCCCCACAACACCGCGAGGTTCAGTTTCCAAAAAGTTGCACGAAGTTGAAAAATGACACTGCACTGTAGCCAATGGTTGAAGAAAAGAAATCTTAACAAGATATTCCACCTTAGCTTAAATTTTTCATCAAGTAAAAACTATAACCATCACCTTTAAAAATTCGTCCAAGGCCTCGGAAATCCATCTGGTCAGAACAATTGAAAACCACAACATACTTCCCAAGACATCGTCCCATATCTTTCGTGGTCTCGGTTTTCCCGGTTCCTGCAGGTCCGGCGGGAGCGCCTCCCATGCTCATTCCCAGAGCCTGAGCCAACGTGATGTAACACCTGGAGGAAACGAGACATCACTAGAACCATCCCGCCAGCACCCAGAAGGCACTGCGGAGACGCCACAGAAAAATGAAACCTGCACCAGATTTAAAAAGGGAAAAGTCGAGCCACTGTCCCTACATAATATTTCCCGAACTGCATCTTAATATATGCTTTTCTTACAGATATAAACGTGTGTAGAGGAAAGAGGAGGGGATGGCCTATGGCCAAGTAAGTTTGAAAATTCTTAAAAAGGTCCAATGAGCTTTCTCAGGATAATGTGTAGTGAGATTCTCCAAGCGTGGAAAAATAGTACATAGCATTTCCAAAACTTACTTGGCAAATTTTCACAAAAACCTACCAACCTTTAAAGAATAATACTCTATAGAACAGACTGGACACCATTTGATTAACTGCCTTTTGGGTGGTACAGTCAGTTAAGCATTTGACTCTTGGTTTTGGCTCAGGTTATGATCTCAGGTTCGTGAGATGGAGCCCTGCGTGGGGCTCTGTTCATCGTGGAGTCTGCTTGGGATTCTCTCTTGCCCTCTCCTGCTGCCCTTACCCACTTCAAATAATCTTTAAAAAAAAATAAAAGACTAATCCCCTTTTGAATCTAATGAATAATTTGAGGTATTGGGGGCATGATATTTGATATCTGAATCACACATTGCTAAATAATCACATCTTTGATCTATTTCTGGGAACAACTCCTGTCCCTACACACACCTTCTACTGTCTCTTACTGCATGATATTAACAGAAGATTCTGGAAGAAAATACAAGACTGCCTGGGAAGGAGAAAACTAACCTGATAACTCGCTGATGAATTACTCGATCCCCCAGCATCCCACTGTGTTGTCAAAGGAAGTCTATAAAGTGATGCAGTTGAGGGCTTTCTTGTGGCTGAGCTCTGTAAAGCATTCATCTGGACTCGAAAAATATTTCAAAGGATAGAAAGTGATTGTCCAGCATGAAGGGTGGAAATAAACAGTGAGCACATCAACTGGAGGTCCTCTAGAGTCTGTATTTTATCAGAAGTGGGCTCCTAAAATAGGCTAGTAAATGGCTGAGCCCTGAAAGTACGCAGAGCCCGGAGAGGGAGAAGACAAGGTAAACTCAGGAGGACTCCCAAGCTCACTTTGATTTTGCCTTTTAATTCAAGGTTTTCTTTCTCATCTTGCCCGTCCGCTATCCCTGGCAGAGCCGTCTCAGTAAGAATAGTTCACGTGATGGGCTCCACCTACAAGATCTCACGTAAGCCCAGAGCGGAGAACCCTGCAGGGAAGCTACTGTTGTTTTTTCCCATTTTGCAGACGAGGGGAAAGGTTCCCAGAGATGGAAATCCTTTCCTCAGGATTGTGGCGGCAGAGCTGAGACTCGAGCTTACGTGTCTGGCGACACGCCCTAACACCGCCGGGTTCTAGAACATGTCCACCCCGCCAGGTAAGGAATAAATCTCCAGGAACTCTGGCCACCCACTACCTCGTCTTGCAAACCCTTTTTACAACTGGGATCATCTGGGTCTATATTTGACCTGAAGTACCAGCAAGCTGTTAAGGTGCCTTAAAGGCATCCTAATTACACGAAAAATAAGTGGGCGAGCCAGGGGCTGGATCCCTTCGTTCCTCCGCTGGGTGAGGCTTCGGCCCAGCTGCTACGCTGGCCCCCAGACTCCTCTAGAACTTGCCTTTCAGAGACAAGCATGGATCTTCATGTCCACATTCATGTGATGCCCTCAAGTATTCTAGATGTATGTGCACCTCCCCTCCTCTTTCCTACTTTCCTTTCTAGTCTCTTGGCTGATTTAAAAAATGTCATCATTCAGGAAAAGGATTTGGACTTCTATGTGCTTAGTGGTTTTCTGCAGCTTTCTATCTCCCCAGCAGACTGCCCTAAGCTCTCTGCTCTCAGGAACGGGGTCTAGTTCATACTTGTACCTTCAACTACTTCCCTAAACCTGGCACCTAGTACTCTACGAACTCTTATTAAATAAATGTCTTGTGCCAGCCCAGCTGTACAGTCTTAATTGGCTCCTCCTCTCCCAGCAGCTACTGGAATTAGAGATGCACAATGTGGGGCCACCTGGTTTACTCAGTTGATAGAGCATGTGCCTATTAATCTCAGGGTTGTGAGTTCACGCCCCAAGTTAGGCATGCAGCCTACTTTTTTTTTTCTCTTTTAAAGATTTTATTTATTTATTTGACAGACAGATCACAAGTAGACAGAGAAGCAGGCAGAGAGAAAGGAAGGGAAGCAGGCTCCCCACTGAGCAGAGAGCCCGATGCGGGGCTCGATCCCAGGACCCTGAGACCATGACCCGAGCTGAAGGCAGAGGCCTTAACCCACTGAGCCAACGAGGCTCCCCCATGCAGCCTACTTTTAAAAAATAAATAAAATAAAATAAAGAATATTCTTTAATATTCTTTAATAATAAATATTCTTTAATAAAGAATAAATAAATAGAATAAATAAAGAATAAATATTCTAAAGAATATTCTTTATTTATAAATAAAATAAAGAATGCAACTATAGTTGCATTCCTTCCTATATATCAAGAAATTTAAGAAAAAGAGAGAGAGAGAGAGAGAGAGATGTAGAATTTGACTATCACGTTAAACCAACAATGGCCAGCCCCATGATCCAGGTCTTATGATGGAATTCAATTTAACCAAATCCAACCACAAAAACCAACATTCATAGTGTTTTCAGCTCCTATTCTTAAAGAATATTGATTCCCAAATGCTAAAAACCTCCTAAGGCAAGGAGACAGACATCAGGAACTTATTTTTCTTTGTTCCTTTTCTTTGGTTTGGTTATAGACTCTGATTATAGAACATGCTTAAGGAGAAACAAAAGGAAGCATTGATAAAGAACATGTTATTGATGATTAAAAGAAACCATAGTCATAGCAACAACAATAATGACCTAACATTTACTGGGTGCCAGGCCTGGGTACCTACATCCATCACCTCTAGTCCACACGGTAATTCCAAAAGGAGGGAATCAGAGAGGTTAGGTGTCTTGGCCAAGACCACACAGCTGTGGAAGGCAGAATCCAGGGCTCAACATGAGAGTGTGACTCACAGGAGCCGTGAGAATACTTGAGACAAAGGCGCAGGTTGCTTAGACCTACCTACATTTCTTATCAAGCAGACAAGAAGCTTCTACCAGCATTTGATTTCTGCTGCCCTCTGCCCGAGTGACAGGGGCAGCAAAGATGACTTTTGTCTTCTCTGCTTGTGCCCAGAGTGGAAGGAAGGACTAGTCATGAAAAACACCATGAGCTTTCAGAGAAAGGTGCTGTATGTTCTTAGCAAATTAGTACAACTATTTTATCATCTGGAATATCAGCAGCTCCATCCACCTGACGGTGAACTTCCCAGAGACTAAAGCTGCCAACATTGTTGAACTGCCACAGGGCAATCGGGAAAAGACTGACAAGTAGATCAATGCCTCTGGTCTTTGACTTTGTAAGTATTAATTTTAGTGAGGGGTGCTTCTGTAAAAGCGCAGCAAAGCTCGCCGTGGAATCCCAGGGTTCAACAACAACAATAACAACAAAATGGTAACTCACTTCTCCCATCATCAAGATAAAGAAAAATAAGCAAATGAACAGTTAGGGGGAGACAGGCTGAGACAAACTTACAGATACCCACTTTGCTTTTAAAGTTATCCAGTTTTTCTGATACAGTGAACACAATGAAAGAATGAGGGTGCAGAGAAGTTTGTATAGTCTGATACTTATATGTGAAAATTAAAAAAGAATTTTAACACACAAGCATTAGACATTTCCAGGAAGAAAGGAAATAAACTGGTTTTAAAAAACAGGGGAAACTTTACTCTCATACTTCCAATTGTATGTTCTTCTGTCCTATTTAAATTTTTCACCACAAAGATGTGACTCTGAAAATAAACATTTCTTGCATTGATTCGGGAAACGCTTCTTCAGCACCTATAATGTGACAGCACTATTCTAGGAATAGTAAATAAATCACGGGAAGTCCATGCTGGCTCTTCAGCGGACATCCTAAAGGAAGGAAACAAGTTATTTAAAAATAGCAAACAGAAAAAATAAAGACAGCTCTGGGACGTCATGCGAGCAGAGCCCAGGAGGCGGCGAGGACGCAAACTCTGCCGGTACTGATGGGAGAAAGAATTCAGGTCAAGGGGAGAGCCCAGCAAGTGCCAGGGCTCTGAAGCAAGGGTGCGCTGCTCAAGGACCAGCCAAGGAGCAAGCGGCTGAAGCTGAATGAGGAAAAAGAAACAGAAAAGCAGCCAGAGTCAGCTCATGCCAGACCCTGCGGACCAACATGAGGACACTGGCGTTCTTTTTGGGTGAGAGAGAAAGACAGTGGGTGGACTGAGGCAAAGAGGGGACAGAATATGACTTATGTCCTGGTGTCTGACTTGAGAGTAGACTCTGCAGGGGAGGGGGGAGGGGGGATGGCAGAAGCAGGGAGACTAGTTAAAAGCCTACCGCAATAATCCCGGCTAGAGATTATGGTGGCTTGGAACAGCATGACAATATCAAAGAGTGGTCACATCCTGGATGATTTCTGGAAATGGCGCTGAGCGAGCTTGAAGATCGATGGGATGAGGAAGCGAGAGAAAAAGGAAGGCGCCAAGGATGCTCCAAGGATTTCGGCTTGAGCAACCGAAGGATGGATTCATCGTTTGTTAGGATGGGGAAGACTACAGGAAGGCGGGTTTGCAGGGGCACAATCAGACACGGTAAGTGTAAATTCCCTGCACCTATCCAAGTGAACATGTAGCACAGGCAAGTGGGTCTATGTGTCTGGAGTTCAGGTGAGAGGCCCCGGTTGGGTGCAGACTGAGGAGTCCACATCTGCATGACACCCAAAGCCACATGAGACCACCAGAGCAGGGAACGCAGGTGGACAGAGTCCTGGCATGTTCTACATTTAGACCAAGAAGATAAAGAGGAACCAGAAGGTGTATGAAGGGACAACCAGAAGAGTGCAGGTGACCGGAAGAGCACGAAGCGCCAGGAGAGCGTGGTGTCCGAGAAGTGTGTGGAGAGAGCAGATCACAAGGAGAGTGTGTTTTCTGACGGGCCAGGAAAGCTGAGAATGAGTAATGCCCGGTGCATGGGGCGACCCGAAGATCTACGTGGCATCTGCCCAGAGACGGGAGAGAGCGTGAGAGGCAGCATAACCTCCCCGCAGCAGAGAGATCCACGTTCTAATCCCTGAAACCTGTAATAGGTTCTGTCGAATGACTCAGGGACTTCGCAGCTATAATGTCGAAGGCCTCGTGAGAGATGATCCTGGACTACCTGTTGGGCCCAATCTAATCTCACGAGTCCTTCAGAGGTGAGCTGGGAGGCAGAAGACTGGATCAGACACAGGACTGAAGCCAGAGAGAAAGTCGATGCACAAACTGGTCTCAACCCCCCGCTGCTGACTGTGAAGATGGAGGACAGGGTCGTGAACCGAGGGACGCTGGAGCCTCCCAAAGCTGGGAACAGCCCTCAGCTGATGGTCAGCAAGAAAACCTGGCCGGGGCCCCTCCACTGCCAAGAAAGGAGTTTTGCCAATGACCTAAAACATAGGAAGTGGGTTCTGCCTTGCAGACACCAGGAGGGAGCACAGCCCTGCGGATACCTGATGTCAGCCCAGAAAAACACAGGTCAGACTTGTAACACGCAGACCATAGAATCAGCCATTTCTGTTGTTCGACCTTCCAAATTTGTGGTGAGCCCCTATGGGATCAATGGAAAATGACAGAGAGCCGAACCGGAGTGAATTCAAAATAAAATAGGTGAAGAGGAACAGGTGTTTCTGAGGCGTTTTGACAGAAGCACAGAAATGGGAAGAAACCCTGAGGGTTCGCTGTAGGATTTTCTTTCTGATAGCAGTTACAGCAGATTTGTATGTTGATGAGAACAATCCAGCTGGAAATGAAAACCGATGATGTTCCCAGAGAGAAAACCACTGTCGGTGGAGACGTTGGCTGTGGAGGATGGCACAGAACGTCCACCCGGAGAGCTGACTGCACAAAGGCAGACGCACGAGAGAGGAGTGAGGGCACAGTCTCTCCTGGGACATCACCTTCCCCCTCAAACAGGAAAAGTGGTCTTCACCAGAGAGAGAGCGCGCGGGGAGGGTCTGAGGAGGCAAAAGGTGGGAAATCACTGCTCGAGCCACAGATGTTTCAAGGGATTTGCCACATCTGGTGATCAGCCACCCCTGCACTTCAAAACAGAGACAAACACTCCCAAAGTACATCCAGCATAAACCATCTTCAATGCAGGCTACGGAGGACTAGAAAGAGGACGGCGAGGAGGAGAGTGAAGATAAAATCCCTCCGCTGAAAGCCGGCATTGCACTTAGCATCACAAACAAGCAGGAGGAACAAGCTTCTCGGGAGGAACAGGGGTATGATGTCAAACTTTTATGTTTGGTCTGATACTCTTCATCTAACGGCCCAGAGATTCACTTCATGAAAATGAATGAGATTCCGCTTCAGCTTCTACTTGAGCCAAATCCTGATTTTAGCACTCAGCCATTTTGTCCAAAACAGGTATCCGCTGCCTCCCTGAGCACAGTGTCTGCACAATTAGCGGATGCCCTGAAGTTCGAAAGGGACTAGGGAGTTACAGAGCTGTGGAAGGACTCTCGCAGGCAACCTAGCTCATCTCACGGATGAGGACGCGGAGTCACGGAAAGAGGTGAGGCATCTCTGGCTAGCACAGCTGCTAACGTAACAGGCAGAGGACAGGGAAGAGCGCCAGAGGTCCAGGCCACCATCCTCGCCATTACTTTTCTCCTGCGCTGATACTCAATTTCATTCCTGCTAAAATACCATCTTAATTCTTTGTAATAACAGTAGGTGCCACCGTCCCCAAAGCAGCCTTCAAGGCCATCTGTGATTTGTACCTATTGACATGTGGCAATTCATTCCTTTCCTTGCCCATTGGATGTCCACTGAGTCCTTTAAACGTGGCCCCTCTAAGACTGAAGGTAAAGGAAGCAAAGCATTTAGTCACAAACCTAAATCCCAAGCAAAGATCCGTGGGTACAGCTAAAAATACTGAATTTCAAAGACGCTGGTATCCAAGAGCCTCTAAACCCTAAAGAGACATTAAGCAGAAGTCCCCGGAGGAACTCACGAGAATAAAAATGTTGGGGAGGGGGCGGAGGGAGAGAGGTTGTGGAATCACAGAATCCTTCCATCACCTGTCTGTGAGTGGAGTTATGACAAGCCTGTCAGTGCAGCCTAAAAATTCATTCTGGTATATGAAAGCCACATCTGTGATGTGGATCATCATCTTGTCAGAATCTTCGTTAAAATAAAATCTGCACTGTTTCAGCCACTCGAAGTCTGTAGGGCTCTTGATATGCATGTGACACTGAAATGCAAAAGATACACGTTAACGCTGAGATGAGAGTCGCGTATAAAGTACGCACGTGAGCACTCCTGCGGGTCCTAATGGGATGCAAATGAGACTCAGAGACAACCCCACTGGTTCGGAGATGTCAACTACATCACCAACCAACCCGTTCATTCACTGATCAGCAGAAAGGATACTTTAGAAGTTACGGGAATAGAAAAATTCAAGAGAAATCCCTAATTGTGCCCACCAATGTAAGTAGCGGGACGTATTTTCACAGTAAGATACTCATTTCTCACATTGCACGTTTCTGCAGTGCTCTTACTGCAGCCTTGCAGAGCCATAAAAGGCACAATCTACAAAAACCATGTTTTGGCATACAATAAAACAATCTCATTGGGAAAAAGGCATCTCTTATGATTATGACAAAGTACACTGTTGGGTTTTTCCCCTAATCCATTCATTATTTTTCCTAGGATTTGCAGCAGGCCAAAGGGCCTAACATCTAAATGGTAGGTTATTGTCCAGCAATGCTTTTGCCTGAATTTTTTAACCAAAAGTTTAGGCCCTTTTAATCATTTTCTTTGACAAATAATAAATGCAAAATTATCCAGACCCCTTTATTTCTCAGAGAAGCAAGTGCTGTGCTTAACTGTTAAGAGAGGAGATTAGACCACAGCAGCTTGAAAGAGCTTCTTCCCAGTACATCCGAATCAATCTTTTATGATCTTTTTTACATAATGGGGTGAGACACGATCCAGCAAATTACTAGGAAAATAAGAGCTTCTTGCCTCTTATCTAGTGTTCTACTTTAGAGTACAGGACAAATTTCATTTCTTTTCACACTTCCTGTTTTCTGTAGCTACTAAACTCTGTTTGCCCCTCTGTCCTCTCCTTAAAGGTAAAACTCTGCATGTCACCTGAATGTCACCAACCATATTAGGAAAGGCCACTGGCAATCAATGACATAAAAGGTAGCAAAACTTGTTCAAGATGGGATTTATCAAAAGCCTTGGAGGAAGCACAAAGCCACTCTTCTAGCAGTGTTACTCATTTTTCTGTAACAAGAAACTGGTAATCCTTACCTACTAACTATAGGAGCAGAAGACAAATGAAAGGTTTTCTGGGATGCTACCTGGCAGTTTAGTGTTAACAGTGATCACGTAAAGAATTTTAAAAAGAAAGTTGAATTGCTCAATAACATCTTAGCAGAGATCATCAAAATGGGATTGAAAAAGGAAATCTGAGCAATGATGTCTCATCATGACAGTGACGCTTTGCCTGACTCTTCTGTTTGCCTGACCTTTTCTTTGAATTCGTTCAAACCAATTCCCACAAGTAAACACAGATAATGCCCAGTATTTGCTTTTCTGTATATGCCATAGCATTTATAAAGCATTTACCAGGCCATCAAAGATATCCCTTTGGTGCACGTGAATAGTAATCAAAGTCTCATATTTGACCCGTTCCATGGAACTCAGATCCTTTGTTGTGATGCCTATCAATGTGTTCAGTAGCTCCAGAAAAGACTGATTGGTTTTCTGCATGATTCTTTTATCAAACTTGGCATTTCTGAGGGCTTCTTCTGAATCCCGTGTCCATATCATTTGAATTCCCAATAATCCAACCTTTTGGAAACGAAAAAGGCTTTATGAGTGTGTGTGGCATATTAATATATTTAAATAGAAGTTAAAATACCGTGGATAATGGTGATTAGTATGCAAATATAAGGTCATCCTTGATTGCATCAACTTGATTCATCGTTTGGAAACCTATGGAAATTCTATTCATACCATCCACCTGGTGATTACATACATAGAGACTCATGAGGTGTCCACAATGTTTTCCTTATAATTTTAAATCATTTACTGTTAAAGTCATATTTCTTTGCTAGATACACTTCAAGTTACTAGAAGGAAAAGAATATGTCTTAAACCTGTTTTCCTTGAACTAACACAAGGTCTACACATGGTGAATACTCAGAAAAATCTTTACTGATCATAATGGCTAAGAAAACATTTTCTCCATTTTCATACTAAAATCCATTTCTTGTCTTTCCAGTAAACCATACACTCAGTACTTTTTTGTAATTTATTTATTAAAGACATTCAGCAGGGGAAAAAAACCTTTTAAGTTAAAAAAAAAATAAAGAAAACATATATAAAAAAACATATGTAAGACAATATATGTGTTTGGACATATGACATATATATAACCAAATAATCTGTAGCTGAAACCTTTAAGATTATTCACATTAAAAAAAATTCTTGTGAAAATCTTAATTCTGGTCCAGTCTTAAATTATAGCCAGTTGTGTAGCTTACAACAGACAATGTATGAGATCTCAAATGACTATTCTGTAGAAAATACTTTCCAATTTCAATACACTGACCTGAGCGGGGAAGGAAGAAAGAAATTCAATCAGCTGGAAACCTGTTTCTTGAATATTTGCAGCTGCCTGGCGAATCACGAGATGCAAGGAGGCCTGACACTCCTCCAGGAGAGAATTAAGCCAAACTTCCACATTACCCTCTGCCATCACAGGTTTATCCAATTCAATGGTCTCACCCTCTCGAGAGGAGATTGACAGAATGCGATCATAGATCTATGGTAGAAGCCAAAAAAAATAAAAAACAAAAACAAACCAGCCATATTCATATAAAGAATGAATACCTCTGCAGCTCTCTTGGCAATGCTATCCTTCCCGAAGGAAGTTAAGCTATGGATTGTAAAATAAAAGGCAAAAGATGATATAAAATCAATTTCAAGCCAACAAAAAGAAGGTGCCCGTGAAATCTAGAAGGGAATACTAAATCAGTTCCAAACAGTCTATACCTGAGAGGGGAAAGCTTGTTTTCTAAGAGAAATACTCACTATGAATGTGATGATCAAAAGACGACTAGTTTCCCCAAATGATAAAGGACACCGTAAGAGCCTGTCATCCACACCACAAGCTTACCAAGTCGACACTGGCAATATGATCCATGCAAACACCTTACCAGGTAAGCCCAATCCTGTAGGAAATGCCGTGCTTCTTACGAGAGCTCCCGGCAGCACAGAACATTTTCTGATTCAAACCCAGCTCCTCGACTGGTCTTCTCACGCCAGCCCCCATGCAGTATGGCCTCTTGAGAATAGAATCCTGTTTACTAAAATATGGGCTCGAATGGTGTTCTGCCACTCGTTGACCATGCAATGATGGGGACACAGCTCTGAGACTAATTCCCGCTTATCACTAGCCCATTAAAAACCATGCCTGTCCTGCTTCCCCACCCACTTCATAGGCTGATGATGAGTACATCAAATACGGCAAACTATCGAGTAAATACGAATGTTTGTTGTCACTATCATTCTTTGCTAAGTGGAATATCATTCCTTTGAGTTCCAAGTTAGGACCATATTAATGAACCTTCCCTAGTTGTGATCTACCAAGAAGCTCATAAGACACAATTTCCATGGCCTGTCATTTAAACAGTCCCTTTCCAAGTCCTGAATATAAATTTGTATTTGTCATTTTATAAGAGTGAGGACCCACAAAAACAGGATGTGCCCCTGGTTGTAGAGACATTATGGTTAAGAACAAAGGACAAAAAAAGCAATGCTAGTAAGCCAGGAAACAACAGATGCTGGCAAGGATGCAGAGAAAGGGGAACCCTCCTACACTATTGGTGGGAATGCAAACTGGTGCAGCCACTCTGGAAAAGAGCATGGCGGTTCCTCAAAAAGTTGAAGATAGATCTACCCTACAACACAGCAATTGCACTACTGTGTATTTACCCTAAAAATACAAATGTAGTGATCAAAAGGGGCACGTGCATCCAAATGTTTATAGAAGCAATGTCCACAGTAGCCAAACTATGGAAAGAGTCTAGATGTCCATCAACAGACGAATGGATAAAGAAGATGTGGTGTATATATACAATGGAATACTATGCAGCCATCAAAAGAAGTGAAATCTTGCCATTTGCAACGACATGGATGGAACTAGAGGGTATTATGCTGAGCTAAATAAGTCAATCAGAGAAAGAGAATTATCATATGATCTCCCTGATGTGAAGAATTTGAGAGGCAAAGTGGGGGGTTTGTGGGGTAGGGAGGAAAAAATGAAACAAGATGGGATCAGGAGGGAGACAAACCGTAAGAGACTCTTAATCTCACAAAACAAACTAAGGGTTGCTGGGGGGGAAGGGGGGTAGGGAGAGGGCTGTTGGGTGATGGACATTGGGGAGGGCATGTGCTATGGTGAGTACTGTGAAGTGTATAAACCTAACGCTTCACAGACCTGTACCCCTGGGGGTAATAATACATTATATGTTAATAAAAAATTTTTTAAAGCAATGCTATTTATTTTAAGAAGTAATTTCTATGAACGGTGGCTAAAAATGAGGAAGTTTAATTTGACCTCACTGTACAATGAGACCATGAGAAGCTTCCCTCTGTAACCTTGAAGTCCTAGCCCAAGAGGATTTGAGCAAAACATCAGGGAGAAATTCCTGTGTAATTCAGTACATCTTTAAACACACACATGCAGCAAATCTACAAAAAAACATGATTTTCAACCACTAAGTCCACCCTGTCCTCCCTTCCTGTCTGCCCGCCCTCCTTCTCAAGGCTTTGTCGTAGCAGCTCAGTCTTTCCATGCTTACTGTGCTATCATTTCCGATACTAGTTTCCCTGTCCCCCCTTCTATTCGCCCATGACACTGAGCCAGAGAATCTTTCTGAAATATAGGTCAGGTCACTTCCCTATGTAAAAACCTCCCGTGCCTTCTGTCACGTTCGGGATGAAATGGAATTCTGTAGTGTGGTGCACTTGGCCTTTTGGAATTTGGTCCATATCTCCTTCTTGCCTTTTCCCCTTGCTCACCACTGCCTCTTCTGGGTTAAACTGTGCACCCCCAAAATAAATGTTTAAGTCCTAAGCCCCAGTACCTGTGAATGGGACCTTATCTGGAAATAGGGTCTTTGTAGAAGTCATCAAGTAAGATGAACGTGGCCCTACTCCAGGAACTGGTGATCTTGTAAATGGAAGGAAACTAAGACACAGACACACAAGGAAAGCATCATGGGAAGACAAAAGCAGATGCCAACGTGACAGGTGTCTAAGCAAAGGAACATCCAGGGTTGTCAAGTGCCACCAGAACGTAGGAGAGAAGCATGGAATAAATTCTCCTACAGACCCTCCAGTAGGAACCAACCCCACTGGCACCTTAGATCAGACAGACTTCCAGCCTCCAGAACTGTGAGAGAATATATTTCTGTTGTCAATCCAGAGCAACCCTAGCAAACTAGTACAGTTCCTCACAGTTCTGACACCCCGGTTGCCCCACCTTCGGACCCCTGCACCTGCCCTTCCTTTGAACGGTCCATGTTCAGCTTCCCCACCTGCCGGGCTGTGTTTCTCTTCAAATCATCAGTTCAAGCACCACGTTCTTTGCAGAAGGCCTTCCCTTACACTACCAGGCGAAGGCCCCCAACAGCATCCCCATGCTCTCTGTGCACAACACAAGCGCAGCCAATCGATAATTATCAACCATTAAATTGCCAAATGTCTGATGAATGCTGTATTGCATAAAAATGCCTTCAGTGTTGATTATGATCAATTCTCCCTTAGAACCCCAGGACGAGCACCATGCCTGACACGTACCCACGGGCGTGAACTTACAGGACCGACCATGCCTGGCACATACCAGGGGTGTGAACTTACAGGACCGGCGTTTGACTGTTTGTGATGCGACAGGCCCACCACCGCAGCGACTACGCTCTAGAAAGACCCCACTCGAGCATGGCTCCCCAAGTCCTCCGTATTCCCATGCTACGCACGCCGTCTGGCACACAGAGGCTGCTCAGTAAGAGCAAACCGCACGCCAGGATGAATAAATGAGGGTTTACAGGAAGCCCCAGGGGACGACAGAACACACTGTCAAACCAGAGAGGTCACTGTCTCAGGGAACTGTGGGTGACAGGATGGATCAGGCGGCGTCCAAGGGCAGCTGTGCAAATGGCAACATCCTCACATTGAATGGCTTCTCTTAGGTTCCCTGCAACTCCATGATTCTAGAAACTTCTTGGAAGTGTTTAAAAAAAAAAAAAAAGGTTTCAATCAAGCATGATGAGAAACAGGGACTACGATCATGCCAAAAACGTCTGAAAGCTGATAAAACAACCCAATCACCGAGGTAATTCTGTTTAGCGAAGGCATTATTCTCTGAACAATTGCTTTCCTTGGTTTGTCGAATTTCTAAACACCTAGCTTGGCATGCAAAACTACAAATGCTACACACAGTGCATTCCTAATCACGTTTAAACTAGTTGTTACTCAAATTTACACTTTGGAGATTAAGAAATCACACAGTTCTGAAGACAAATGGGGCCCAGAAGTTCGCTTTTCATCACGGGCTGAGAGCGAGAACAGACAGGGAAGTTACCCTTTGTACCGACCAGAGAGCTACTTCATAAAGACAGTGGAAGTTTAAGAGATGGCAAGTGCTGGCCAGCAGTTCCAAGTAGGCAAACCTTTTCATGGAACTTGACGGTTTTGATGTTGTCGAACACATTCAGCAAATGGGCCTGTATAGTGTGTGTGTCTGACGCCTGCCCCAGGATCTCCAAGAGCGCAGGGTCTGAGACGAAGAAGAACCGAGGAAAGCACAGCCGTTTTTTCTCCAAGTACCTATGTGGGGAGACGCAAAGAGATACTGTATAAGCACACACAGCAGGCCTTTCTAGAAATAAATTAATCTGGGTGGGGAAAGATCTTGAGACAATCTCATTTTCCCATATTCTGTTCAATGTCTTGTTTTGTTTTATTCCTCCTCTTGCCAAGTAGCATTCCATATTTGAAAGGAAATTTTTTTTTTACAGGATTAATAGGTGAATTTCTTCAGCTTTCACAAGGGTAAGGTATACATTTGACTTCATCCGGAAAACTGTACTTTCTTGGTGGCGGACAGGAGCAATTACACACCAGGAGTTTAGGGGGGGTTAGAGTTGTTTGCAAGCACCGTGCTGTGTCAGCGAAAGGCTGCATCTCATTCTTGGATTGCACCTTAAAGAACGCAATGAATCCATCACCAAAGCAGAAGTAAAATCCAGCTCTGAATAAACCGTACGAAGAGGTTCTAGTGCTGCTCCCTGCTCCAGGAGGAAACCCGGGGAATGTTTCCGTCATTGCCCTGCTTGCAACTGTGCTTTCATTTCTCTATTTATTTTACAGCGACCCTTTGTGCTATGGATATAATTTTTCTGTTATTTTCATACCCGTACCACTGTAACTTTATTTCCTTGCATACTTCCATATAATTATTCCAGTTTTCATTGTAATTCCTTACATTGTAAAATCTTACCAGAAATCCTTTTTAATCTTTTTTTTGAATTTCTGTTCCTTCCTTGTCATGTGTATTATTGTTTCATTCCTGTGTAAAATCATGGGGGAAATGTTCTTAGTGCATACAGGCAGAATCTTTTCTAGGAAGGTAGAGTTTTTACTAAGGACCGTGTAGACCAGAAGCCAAGCCAGCTGCACCCTTTAGACCACACTTGGCCGGCCACACTTAGTCTAATGCTAGACATGTGTGTCATTGCGTGGGAGGCCCAGCATGAGGGCAGAAGCCAAACTCCTTAGGACAAAAGAGAGGACTTTTTTCAGAGGCTGAAAGAAGCAAAGAAAGGAAGGAGACAGAAGGGTAGATTGTGGAAGTGACGTGCCTCTAAAGCGGCAGAAATGGACAAGCTTTGCGTGCGATGTAATCTTCCTCCTCAACGCTCATGAAATACTCAGTAAAATACACTCTAATCGTTTTTGGCAATTTGGATTTATTCACTTTGGGCACGTGAAAAAAAATACAAAGTCTGGCCTCAGAGAGGGGGCAGAATAAGACTGCCCAAGAGTCTCTGATTCCATCCTCCTCATTCTCCTAAAGTCTTACTTTTATGCTCAGCGTGTTTTATGTTGTTTGTCTTAGCTTTTCTTTCCTTACCCAGAAAAGGCGAATTTTATTTTAAATATCCCAATCCATCTTATTCGTAGAAGCTTAATCTTTACTCTTTATTGAGAATAGGGTATTCCTTACTCTTTATTCTTATTGGTAAGAGTAAAAACATTCTTACCGATTTATCCCCTTTACTTGCTGTCCCCTTCACAGTAACCTAGTCTGATTCTGATGAGGAATCAGGTAATGTTGTCTCTCCAGTGAGACAAGACTGAAAGGAGACACGTGAAACGTGACCACAAAACCTCTGTGACAGAGTAGACAAGACAATTTATTCCAGACCTGTCAGAAGTCCCCTCCGATTGCTGCAGACCCTCATCAGCTGAGAAGGGTGTTCTTTTGTGTAAACATTAATATTCCAGTGTTTATACCAGGAATATGTGCTTTGGCCCATAACCCTTCAGGAACCAAAAGTCATGAAAAGCTCAGTAAAAACTATGAATAATTTCAGAGTAGACTTATTCCTCCAAGGAGTTATAAAACAATGTCAAAGAGAGCACGATAAAAAAAGAAAAGAAAAAGAAAAGAGGAAAAAAGGAGTGTGTTTGCATGCATGAGTGTGTATGTACAGTGGAGGGTGGGAGAGGAGGAAGCAAAGCAACAAATTCAGCTGCAGAAAGACCAGTGATATGACTCCTCAGCAAGCTTCTCAGGGGCAACTGAGTCCTGCATGATGTCCTAGTGATTCATGCCCCTCAACCTTTCCAACATGAAGAGCTCTGAGAGCATGGAAGCTTTCTAATCCTTTTCTTCTTTCCCTCTGGCCTTTTCCCTCTGGCCTGAGTCTGGGTAGACTGCATGGCCATCAAGCAAGAACCTTCAGAGGCGCTGCAACATGGCTGGTCGTGCTAATCATTATGGTTAAAAAGAACGGTACATGATCAACCATTCGAAAACAAAAGTCCTTTCGTCAAATGTCCTTCAACAGTCACTTGCTTTCATTCAACAATTTTATAAAATGCATCAAATCCTTCATACCTGAGATTCTATTTTTTCCTAAAAATCTATTTTGGAGGATTCGCTTGCAAGTAGTTTTGTTGTATATTAAAACTAGTATAATATTGTATGTCAATTATATTTCAGTCAGAATAAAATATAAATGAAAACATGTGTAGTTAACTGTTTTTACAATATTACTATTTAACGTATTTCTGCTCACATGACTTGATCTTGACTAGCCAAAGGAAAAGAAAAGAAAAATATCTGTTGCTCCTGGAATTCACCCAACCTGCTTCCTATACGTGTGTGTGTGTGTGTGTGTGTGTGTGTGTGTGTATACACCACAGATGTATGAAGCCTCATTTCTATATAATCTTGACTACGTGTGTAAATTACAGTGTTCATATTGTTCTTGGTTGTGTATAATTAAATATTTTGTCTCTTCAGATGTTTTTCCAAGAAGGAAATCAGAAAAGTAGGTGTATTAATTTTAAAAAGCAAAAACTTCATGAGAATGTTTGCAAGATCTTGTCCCAGTAATGGAAGAAGCCCTAAGTCCCCTTATTCCAAAACATGAGGTGCTGAGCTACCAGTTTTATCTGTACAACAACATCAGACATGAACCAAGTTTTGGCAAAAGAAAATCAATATTCTTAATGCTGTCTAGTCCCTCTAGTCCCATTCATCTCTTGGATGCTAAGGCAGGTTTCCCAGGGCCAATTAACTTACCCAGTGAGGGATTTCTGGCACATTTCCAGCTGGTCCAGCAAATGTGGTAACAGCTGCCCCAAGGTCTCATCCCCAACACAACACTGAATGACATTTGGCATTTCGTGGGCCCGAGTCATAATCTTCACCCAAGATTTATCGATGTTGGAAAAGCGCTTGGCTTCCTACAGAATGAGGTAACAACACACACTTGGACACATCTGTGATCTCAAGGTCAGAGCATCTCACAGACCTTCCACTGAGACCAGATTTCTGACCAGTCTGGATACCCCAACTGTACATGCCTAAAAAGTCACATGTGTTCTATTTCAACTCTCCTTCAGCACCATCCCACCCCCTTCCTTAAAGAAGATACCCCCATTATGTTAACTAAAAGAAGACAGATACAGAAATGAAAATACAATATGAGACAGCCTAGGAGGGAAGAGCGCTCCCAAGCATTTTTGACAGTTATCTCTAAATAAAGTGAATTTTATGTTTTTCAAGTTTTCTATTCTGAGCACTGAATTGTTTTTATATCTAGGAAACAAGGCAAACATTTAAAAATAAGATACAAAATTAGGGGATGCCTGGATGGCTTAGTCAATTAAGCATCTGACTCTTGGTTTCAGCTCAGGTCATGATCTCAGAGTCCTCGGATCAAGCCCCACATCAAGCCTCACATGGAGCCCCACATCAGGCTCCCTGTTTAGCAGGGAGTCTGCTTCTCCCTCTTCCTCTGCCCCTAACCCCGCTCTTGCTCTCTCTCAAATAAATAAAGTCTTTAAAAAAAAAAAAAAGACTCCCTCTGCCCCTCCCCACCTGTGTGCACTCTCTCTTCAAATAAATAAATCTTTAATAAATAAATAAATAAAACAAAATTAATTACAGTATAACCCTAATGCTATAAAATTTTTAAACGTAGATTTTTTTAGAGAAAAAAGTGGAAAATATGGAGATTAATTTGAGAGAGTAGAAATAATTTTTGTTTTCTTCCCTTAAACTTCCTATAATTTACCAATAAGTATGTAATATCATATAGGAGACCCAGACAAGCTCCTTCAATATTGTATGTGACAAGTTTCCACTATTAAGTCCAATTTGAGATTCACCTCCCCCCAGCAAGAAGAAACCCTTGCCCAAATATAAAAGCAAAACTAAATACAAATACTTAAAATTTCAGTGTGTGGAAACATTTCAGTGGTAGGTAAAAAATACATAGGCCAACAGATCTGTCCTCTATAATGACACTGAAAACTTGTCACAGGAAATGTAGGAAGGCCGAGCACAGAGAGCGCTCAACATAATTGTGCTTCTAAAACCCAAGCATATCGTTAAAACATTGCAATTTTGCAAACAATTTAAGGTAATTGAATAAGAATCCTTAAGATTTGGTAGAAATGTTTTTTTTATAAAAATCTCAAAATACTACCCTCCATTTTCCCAGTGAGATGATTTAATTTGGTGACAATCCTGAGAAGTCCTTTTTTTGTTCTGGAGATTTTTCCTGCCTGTTTCCACCTCCCAGTTTTCCGGTGCAGATATAATTGGGTATACCATTCAGCATGGTTGTTTTAAACTGTCAGTAATAGCAGAAGAAATTATCCTACCATTGTCGAGATAACAATTCCATAATTCTACACTGTTCCAAACTCTACCTTCAAATTACCTGAAGAAACGTATCAATTATGCAGGCATCTGTCCTTTGTTTTCTTAACCCTCCACTTCCTACAAAATGGCCCAATTCTCTAGCAATTGCATCCCTTCTTATCCACAGCTGCTCTTTAAAAAATAGTTCCAAGGCAACAACAAAAAGATTGAGGGGGGTGTGGCTCAAGAGAGGTTGAGCTATTATTGCATTTTTAAAGGAATTATTAGCTATTAGACAGTTCTCTAAGCTAAACCTCTGATGAAATCCTAAGGACAATATTCAAACCTTGGGCAGCTGCTTAGCAATATCTCCTCCAACAAAGACAGCTTCTAGGTAAATCCACAAGTTCTGCACCATCATCCAGTTCTCAATGATGTCTGTTGAGTTGGAAAGGCACTGCACCCACTTTTGAATCTGGGCCTTGAATGGCATATTGTACCTAAAATGGAAAATACATACGTTCAGCATTTGGGTGGTAATATTTTTTTTAGTGTTTTCTTTTTATTGTTCTTTTCAAACTGAAAGATTTTTTTTTTATCCTAATCTTTACCCATTTCTTTAGGACTTTATGTTGCTGGCTTTTTAAAGTTTTATTTATTTAAGTAATCTCTTCATCCAGCGTGAGGCTTGAACTCACAACCCTGAGGTCAAGAGCCGCATGCTCTTCAGATTGAGCCGGCCAGCTGCCCCCTGTTCCTGGCTTTTAAAATGATGCTACCAAGTGACAAATTCATCACTATTTTTTTTTTAAGATTTTATTTATTTATTTGACAGAGAGAAATCACAAGTAGATGGAGAGGCAGGCAGAGAGAGAGAGAGGGAAGCAGGCTCCCTGCTGAGCAGAGAGCCCGATGCGGGACTCGATCCCAGGACCCTGAGATCATGACCTGAGCCGAAGGCAGCGGCTTAACCCACTGAGTACATTGCTCAACTTGTTAGCAACTTAGACTTGACTCCACCCAACTTCTAGAGAAATAAAATGCGAGTCAGTGTTGCTACAGCCAAGAGCATAATATTCTTTCTGCTGACCTTCTGTGCTCATTCCAGGAACTCTCTGGTTTTTCATTTAAATGGAGTAATTACAGAGACACTGGTGGAGACCAAACAACTAATTCAATTTTCAAATATGACAACCTCTGCGATCTCTCTAAACTCCCCTTTTCTGGGTCTCTTTCCAACTTCCCACTCACTCATATCCACCCACTCATGATTGTGTATGTGTGCGTGTGTGTGTGTGTGTGTGTGCGCACATGCAAGTGTGCATGTGTTAGGGCTTATACATCTGTACGTGTACACTCCGAAAGCCACTTTTGTGTGTATGTGTGTGTGTGCACACGCAAGTGTGCATGTGTTAGGGCTCACACATCTGTACGTGTACACTCTGAAAGCCACTTTTGTGTGTATGCGTGTGTGTGTGTGCATGTGCACATGCAAGTGTGCATGTGTTAGGGCTCACACATCTGTACGTGTACACTCCGAAAGCCACTTTTTATAGTTCACCTATAGCTCCCCTTTTTCTTTCTTGAGACAGAAACTGACGTGGTCTTGCAATGTCTTTTCTCCTTCTCTTTGGATAGAGAACTCCATTTCTCCCTGGACACAGAGCTGCCCAGTTACAGTACCGAATTTCCCAGCCCCCTCTGCGGCAGCGTGCAGTCCCAGGACTAAGTTCCACATCAGTAGTTCTTAACCTCAGCTGCAGTCTGGGATCATCCAGCAGACCTTAAAAACGACTCATGCCCTCCCGGACCCCACCTCCAGGAGACTCTGATTCGACCGGTCTGAGATGTGGCCCAGGCACAGGGATGGAAGTCCCTAGGTGTGTCCAGCTTGTAGCCAACTCTGAGAATCACTGTTCTGGAGGAGCAGTCGCAGCACGGGACAGAAGGGGAATTACGGTAGGGAAGGACCACACTTGGACGAGACAGAAAAGTAAGCCAGACAAGGCCTAGGTCCCTGATGATGAGGTGGAGCTTCTCATCAACCTTAGAGATTCCCTTATGTGAGAGACACGCAAACCTCAGTCTGACGCACGCAATGTCGTGTGTGGTGCCTCTATTATTCGCAGATAAAATTCTAAATGATGCCACTGCCTATTGTTGTTCTCCCTCTTCTTCTTCTCCCTCATCGACACTCCCATTCCAAGACTATGGACTTGAAGTCTTCTCAAATATGAGTCATATTCGTGAATAAAATTTCCATTACCATAGTCTTAATTGTTAAATAAACCGTTTCAATATTGCACATTTTCGGGGGGGTTATTTATGTTTTTCACTAGAATGCAGTTCCACAGCAACGGAGGTCTTCGTTTTATTCCCTCTTCTTTCCAGAAGAGCACAGGGCACACGTAGGTGTTCAACAAATTCGTACTGCATATGTGCTCCTCACACAACTCTTGTCTGTGAATTCAATGTCATTGTAAGGAGAGTTGACCGATCCTCAGCATAAATAATTTTTACTTAATTTATAAGTCTACATTTTCTACCTCCCTAAGGAGTGCTATTTTCCATCCATCCTTTATCTTACTCGGGTATGAGTCACAACCGAATTCATTAAAACTCTCAAATCCTGAGCAGTTCAGAGTCAAGATTACCAATGGTCTAAATCTCTAAGATCTAATTGTATACTCCAGATTACTCACTTCAAACACTCAAGTGAACCAAGTAAATATGGAGAGAAATTTCTATGCAAACAGTATTAAGGGGTTATTAATCCTTACATTAAAATTACTGAAACACATGTGTACACAAGGTAGAGTGATATTTGAAAGACAGAATGCTAAAAACTCATATCTCAATGATACCCACATGATACCCTATCACCAAATATTTGAGAAGATGCTAGAGAACAAGAAATTATTTCCGAAAGAGCAAAGGCAAGCAATGGACCAAGGAAACATTCGGTTCATGAGTCTAACACTCCTGTGTCCAAAGCGTGAAGGCTTTGCTAGGAAGTGTCAGGTAGAAGTGTTAGACTAGTATCTGACTGCGCTGTTTTACTTCTTTTTATGAATTAAATTCCTTCTCCATCTTAATCTGTCATCTCATTAAAGTATGGACACAACTAAGAGTTTCTAGTCCACATATGTTGGCACAATGATTTCCCAAGTAGATGATTATTCTGAAACTCAGCCTAATTTCCCCTGGACTCCAGAGCCGGTCGAGCTGTCAGCTGTGCGGCGAGGCTTGTCAGCAGCAAAGCTGAAACGTTCCGCAAGATCCGAGTGGCTAATTACATGTTGTGCTATTTTGTCCAGTTGACGGTCTCAGACACATCCCACAAACAGGGGATAATGAAATAAAAAAGGGATTATACATGCTGTGGCAGAGGAGAAAATTACAACAAGGATTTTTAACATTTAAATGATATGGGGGCTACTGCGGCATCTTAAAAATGAATTTCCCTTAAAAGTGTTTGTTACAATGTTTCCCGAATCTCAGGGGAGCGACGGATGGACTTCTTACCTGTTGCTCAGAAGGGAGCCCAGCAGCATCAAGCTGTCCTCCATGCTGGCGATGATTTCTGCGGTGCTGTCTCCCCGTAAGAGGAGCTCTCCACGGGCTTTAAAGCTGCCAAAGGTGAATGCTTTGCTGTCCCACTCGTTCATCACCTGCTTCAGCTTCTGCTCAATGTCCCTCTCTTTCACTGCACTGATGCAGATGTCCTATTAAAATTGCAAGCTCTCGTTGGATCACACGAAAGTCACACATCCTTCGTCAAAAGTCCAGATTCAACAAAGGTCCTGACCTCACTATTTGCCTCGTACGTTCCTATACTTTTTTTCCAGCTATAAAATGCAATATAAGAAATGGAGCATGTGTATGAAGATACACAATTAGGGAAAGAGACGAAGATGGAGCTATTACTAAACAACAGAACCTTAAGTTGGAAAACTTCCCATCAAACTCTACCAGAAAGAAAGATGACAGAAAAGACATGCAACAATGGAATGCTATTCAGCCATGAGAAAGGACATCCTGCCATTGGCAACAACACAGACAGAACTTGAGGGCATTAGGCTGAGACAAGTCAGACAGAGACAAATACTCTATGATATCCCTCACATGTGGAATCTGAAAACACCAAACTCAAAAAAGAACCAAGGGGAATGGTAGTTACCAGAGGCTGGAGGAGGGGCAATAGGACAGATCGTTTTTGTTTTGTTTTGTTTTGTTTTTAAAGATTTTATTTATTTGATAGAGAGAGATCACAAGGAGGCAGAAAGGCAGGCAGAGAGGGCGAGAGGAGGAAGCAGGCTCGCCACTGAGCAGAAAGCCCGATGCAGGGCTCGATCCCAGGACCCTGAGATCATGACCTGAGCTGAAGGCAGAGGCTTTAAACCCACTGAGCCACCCAGGCACCCCAATAGGACAGATGTTTAAGGATACATACTTGCAACCAGTAGATGAATAAGGCCTGGAGATCCAATACACAGGATAGGGATTATAGAGAACAAAACTCTATTGCAAATATTAAACTTTCTAATAGACTAGAGCTTAACTGCTACCACTGCTAGATGAAATGGTAACTATGTGGCCAACAGAGGTGTTAGCTAACGGCACAGTGACAATCATGCAGCAATATCAGTGTATCTACTCAATACATTATATACCTTAAACTTATACAATGTCATATGTCAATTATATCTCCATTTGGATAAAAATAGATCATGTAAAAACCTTTTAAATTTTGAAACTCTAATCAAAGACTCAAAGTTTACTGTGTATCTGACTTAACCCTAGAGCCAAATCGGTGCAGTATGAGAGGAGGAATTAACAGAAACCTGACTATCCCAGGCTCCTCTGCAGCCACATTTATTTCTGGACTATGAGCCAAGCCCTGTCCTTGCCCTCTCCTCCTCTCGTGCTGCACTCCCTCTCTGGGTGAGCTCTTCTATGCCCATAGCCTGTAACCTTTTGTGTCTCCATATAAGACCCATATCCATTTGCCAACTGGGCCTCTGTACTTGGATCTATCCAGAGAATCCCAAACACAGTCTGTAAAATATCAGATTCATGCCCTAAGTTCTCTGCCCCTTGTCATCCAACTGATCCCCTTCCGATAATTCCCCATCTCACTGATTAGCACACTCAGCCACTGAGATTTCTCAGCAGGAAATCTAGGGCTCCTCCTTAACCCTTCCCATTTTTTCTCCTACCATGTTCCCCCGCTCACCAAATTCTACCCAGCTTTGCCTTCTAAAGATCTTCTCAATCTTCTCTCTCCTCTCCAGCTTCACTGCCTGCCCTCTCGCCCAAGATACCATTATCTCTTGTCTGAGATATTCTTATAACCCCCAGTAGACTGTCCCATCATTCCCACTGGCCCTCCCCCAATCCTTTCTCCATGCATCTACCACAGCGATCTTTACAAAATGCAAACCCAACTATGTCATCTCTGCTCAAAATATGTCTCCCAGATGGCTCCCCATGGGCCCAAAGACCAAATTATGCTGGCTTTCCTCTGGTTTCCCAAACACACCTCAGACCTTTTACACATGCTGTCTTACCTGCCTGACACTGACTTCTGGCACTTTCCAAACCTCTCCCTGCCCTAAGACAGAAGCTCATGGACACGTACTCCCCAGCAGTCATGGACATGCACTCCAGCATTCCCTACTTTAACACTCCCCACCCCCAAAGAGGTTAAGCTTATTATTATAGTCTGTCCTAGTGCAGATACTTTTACGTCAAAGATATTTACCCCATCTTGTAACTATACGTTTATTTGGATAACTATTTCACTACACAAATTATTAATGATCTGTGAATGCAGGAATGTATCCTTATGTTCCCAGCACTTAACACAGAACCTGTCATGTAAACATTTGTTGAAGGAAGGAAGAGCTGAATGCCCTGAAAAGCATTTTAATTGACTTAATATGGTTTCCTGATCCAACATTCTGTAATGTAGGAACACTATCAAAATAAACCCTATGGACCTTCCAATCCCCCCACTGCATCATACTTTTTATCAACTGTACCTCTATTTCTTCCTTGTATTTCAGAAGAGGTGCCTCCATGATATTTCTCAATTTAAAGGCTTCATTCCCCACATCCAGACTATGCCCAGTGAGAGCAGCTATCCTTTCCCAGTGCCTCTCCATCATAGCCTTACTGGCCATGTGCTCCAGGAGTGGGCAACATTCACTGAAGTCATCAATGGTCTTCTTCAGATCCAAGAAAGCCTGCCAGTCCTTCAAGGCTCGGGGCAGCTTCCGACACCTGCGAAGTGAACACCATGAGCAGTTATTCAAAGATGAGCCTAACTGTACCTCATCCAAGACTCTCTCCTAGCATTTCTATCAAAAACAGTCATTATGAATATTTACCACATTTTCAAATCTCAGGACTGAGAGGGTATCTGTTAATATAATAAACTTATACATTATAGAAGATTGTTCCTCCCAATGAGGAAAGATTTTTTTCAATTTTCTTATAAAAATTAACTAGAAAAAAAAGGCATTATTTTAAAGGATAGCGGTACCTCCCAATTCAACTCAATTCTACTAACAGGTATTAAGAGCCTTCTAAGTACAAAGCACAACAGAGTGTATCAGGCTGTCAACCAAAAAAAAAAAAAAAATTTAACAAATGACCCTCTATTTTCATTGGGTTCAACACTTAAAAGAATAAAGAAAAATCAAAGGGCTCCTGTTTTTATTATAGGAAGTCATCTCACATAAACTTAAAATGTTGGTAAGTATAACATAAATAGAGATCATCTCCCTCCAAGATGCAGAAAAGCCCTGGACCAGATTCATCCAGGTTTAAATGATGTGCTTGTCTCACCACGCACACACAGGGGTAATTAATAAATAGTGTCTGACAGGGGTGATGTCAACAGACAACAGCAAGGCAGCACGAGATGTGCTTGCAAAACATCTGGGGGTGAGAAAAGAACTTGACAACCTATCAAAAAAGAAAGCATTTGAGATTCAATAGCTCTGGGCGTGCTAAACATTTAATTTCTCACCTGTTCTGGAACTCTGAAAGTTCACTGTTGATTTTTTCAATATTCACTTCTGACCAAAGGATATCATGATAGCTATTTACAGTTTCTATGACGGTGTTGTATAGAGTATATATTTTCTGTAGAAGATTTAATTGCTTCTTTATTTCAAGAAGCTGAGGATACTGAGTAACCGGCAGCCCAAAAAGCTCCTCTCCTCCGGTATAGGTGATATATTTCCGATAGATATTATCAAATTGATTCTAAAGAAAACATAAGAGGAAACTCATCGAGACGACTGACACATGAATAAACATGTAAATTTCAAAAGCTTGGCAAAGAAGCAAACATGTATGATCTCTGAGCACAGACAAGTAAGAATAGTAAATAACTATAGTTAACTACATAGAAACTAACTCCAATTATAATCATCCCAAATCACATTGTTAAAAACATTCCACAATAGGCCTTTCTATATTAAGGGGGGAAATGTATGTGTCCAAAACACCTTAAGGTTTTGGTCGTTTAGGAGGCCATAGAAACTAAAAAGATTACCTGAAACATGATAAGCCTATCACTGGCTTCCTGGGGTTTCAAGCCACTGGCCATTGGACCATTCTGAAACAAAAAGTTAAATATAAAATAGAATGAAGTGTTACCTATGGGTTTTTTGTGCGTCAAAGTTAGCTTTCATGCATGTCACATCAATGACAGGAAACTTCATTTTTTAATTGTAGAAAAGGACTCAGGAAAGTGTCTCATTTGGAAATATTTTCAAGTCTAAAAAAATCACAACTTCCAAATAATACCACAACAAATACCACAAATTCTAAATTTCGAGAAATTTTGAAAATTAAAAACTAATACTATTCATTTCTTAGGTGACACAGGCAAAGAAATGTCAATAAGCACTCGATAAGAAGCCCATATGTCTGGTTTTCAATTAAAACCCTAATGTGTTTTTACCATTTTCATATCTATTTGCAAAGTGACCTATAACCTTAACATTCCCAACAGGTTTTCCTACATTAAACACCTACAATGGGTAGATTTCTGCACTTCTTCATCCATGAAGTTAGTCCATGGATCCAATCTCATAACTCCACCAACTTTGTGGTTTGGTGTGTTTTTCCTATATAGTAGACACAAACTGTACCCTTTACGCTACATATTTCCTTTCTGTGGTATATTATAATTGGCTAGAAATGTGTCTTATTATACAGCATATACCCAGTAGGAGAGTTGGCACTAAAACTCTTGAATAACTAAAACATGAACTCCATCTGTCTTGTTCACTGTCTTCAGCACCAAGGACAGTGCCTGGCACATGCGTGGAACTCTGCAGTATGTGTAGAACCAAGGAAAGCTATAGGTCTGTTTTAACTATATGTGAATAGCATTTGTCTACACAAGTTTAGAAAGTTATCAGACAACCTCAGGAACAGACCAATGATACAACATGGACAGCACTTTTTAAATTCTCTTTTTGTAGATTGCTCTCATTAAAATAAAATTCCCACTCCTAGGGAATTTCATTAAACTTGACATAAATCTTTGAACATTTTGCATGCTCTGTTCGCTCTTCCCCAAAAACACAAACAGAAAAAGCTGGAGTTGTACCAAATCATAGTCCAGGTAGAACTGGTGACAGTCCTGGAGGAAGACCTCCACGGTGCTGATAAGTTCCTTCCGGAAACCAGGCTGCAGTGAGACTAATTCATTCTGAACTTCTCTGGCACGTGCCAGAAGCTTCTCCCAAGAATAACGCAGAGTATCAACTTTGTCCATCTCTTCCTTTGCAATCAGAAGCCCATATTTGTTAAGCAGGGCATAGGATTCCTACACAAAAGAAGAAAAATTTAATTTCTGCCAGTCAGATGCACACACACACTCATTTTCTTTGATCTGTCAATTCCTCACAGATTTATTGTCTCTTTGCCTAAAAAGCATAAAAACTGCCTGTCTTACTCTCATATGATCTCCCTGATATGAGGAAGTGGTGATGCAACATGGGGGCTTAAGTGGATAGGAGAAGAATCAATGAAACAAGATGGGATCGGGAGGGAGACAAACCATAAGTGACTCTTAATCTCACAAAACAAACTGAGGGTTGCTGGGGGGAGGGGGGTTGGGAGAAGGGGGGGTGGGGTTATGGACATTGGGGAGGATATGTGCTTTGGTGAGTGCTGTGAAGTGTGTAAACCTGGCGATTCACAGACCTGTACCCCTGGGGATAAAAATATATGTTTATAAAAAATAAAAAATTTTAAAAAAAACTGCCTGTCTTGCTCATTTTTTTAGTAATTTCATTACTAATAATTTCATTATTGGGACTTTGCATATAAATAATAAAACTTTGGGTTTTCTCCTGATAATGTCTCATGTCAATTTAATTCTAAAATCATCTAGAACACCAAGAAGGGTAGAGGGTGAATTTTTCCTCCCCCACAGCTCCATCCAGGTCCTGTTAACCAGCTGGTATTCCTATCACAGCTGCTAGGAGTGCTGTCTGTGGAGATCATCGCTGCCTCTTTCCCTGCAAAATTGTTCTCCACTAAATGGGAGCCTCCTCAGGGGAAAATTATGGTCAATGATGAATTGACTTGTGGGTATAAAGGGCAGTCTTCCTTCCCTCAAGGTAGGACTAACTGTGTGATATATCTCATGCTCTAGAGTACCCCCTGGGATCAAGCAGAAATCAGTCTACAGCTGGTATCACACCCTCTCTTAGCTACCCCTTGTGCAGAAATCCCCATCCCAGGCTCTACACTTAGGAAGCTTAGATGTCACATAAAGGACCAGAACTGACCCACAGAAGGTATCCTATAAAGTTAGATATCATCATTACCGAAACTGTTCTTCAGTTAGATATCTATTTGTAAGTACAGTCCAGACCTAGACAATACTTCAGCTAATATCACTCAACATGTAAAGATAATTCCAAAATGAGCAAATGATTATCAGTTACCTCAATAGGTCCTACTTCAAAGTCAATGGAGATTTGCTGCTCCCTGATTTCTTTCAGTGCCGCCATAGTAATCCGAATATCATCTAGGTCTTTAATCTGACGGTTCAGTTTCTTATTGAATTCTTCAACAAGTGTAAAAATGTTTTCCATCTCACTCCTGTATTTTTTGTTACAGTGACGGCCGATGAAAACCATCCAGGCCTTTGTCTCAGTAGTCAGAGTGAACTTCAAGTCAGCTGTAAAACCCAAATGTCCACAGATCAGTTTGAAAAATTTGAACCAGTAAGAAAAGACAGAGCGCTGTTGTTCACCAATAATAAATACCTTGCAATTTACCTTGTAGTACATAAGAGAATCAAACTGGAAAAAAAAAGATTTTCCTACTCATTATGTATTCATTCATTTTATAAAGCTTGTCTTACAACAATTTGGAACATTATTTTGAAATGCTAAAGAAAAAAGTACATTATCAAAACCATTGGAGATAAGCCTCAAATGTTTATCATTATTTATTAAAGGAAGGGTGAATTTTGATTCCAAATACAACATGCACACCCTCTTTCTCTGAATTAGCATTTACTTTCAAGGTCTAGCAGCAATGTGTTCAAAATAGTACAGAATATATAATTATGCAGAAGGGAATTAAAAACAAATCTACAAATTGGTCTTAAACTTAAAGCCCATAAAAGGAAAGTCAATCTTAATGATAGTTAGACTCTCTGGAATACTAATCTAGGTAAAGAGACAGAACAATACTGTTGTATTTTTATGAGAGAAAATGAACCAACCTGTGTACAGAGCAACAGCACCCACACAGATGCACTCTGGCTCAGCATTAATTTCCTGCTCTAGCTTTTGGAAATAGAGAATCTGAGACTCAAATTCAGAGAGCAAGGGGCTTTTCGTAATAAACATCATAACCATTTCTTCTTTCTCTTTTTGCCAAATATGATTGTAACGTTTAAAGCAATCCATAGATGTAATAACTTCCTAGAATACAAATAACAGATTTGTGTTGAGAGGAAAGATGTGGAAATGGATGTATACATGAATGTTGGTCAACTGCTGTTGGTTCCCACAGGTCTGTTACAATCCTTAATCAGTGAGCTGTGTGAGTAGTTAGAAATGCCACAGAACTGGAACTAGGTACATCATGGACACAGTAAATCAAGAGCAGCAATGACAAAACTATTAGCTTTCCTAGCCAAAAGGAGAGGGGGATCATTTCTAGAAACTGGAAAAAGAAAGTCCCTAAAGACTCTTTTGGATGAGAGCCTCTTGATTGGAGCTGGCCTTCCATTCAGAAACCACAGTTGGAAATCATGCCACACCAAGGGTGCTATGGGAAAAATCTGAGGTCTGAGGTCACTCTCTTCCCCTCCCTCTTCTCCACACTACCACCAGCATCAGCCCTCCCCCATGACTCTCTCATTGGTCAAATCTATTGGAAGCCTCAATGGAAATCTATTAATCTGTTCCCCAAGGTCAGAGGGCAGAGATAAGGTCTGGAGAGGCAAACAGAATATATCCAGCATCAAACTCCACTGGAAGGTTGCATGGAATCACATAAAATGTATACACCCATTGGGTTAGGACTGGCATCTGTACAATATTAAATCTTCCCATCCAGGAACATAGTATATATTTCCAAATATTCTAATTTTTTTAATTACTTGTTAACTGTTACAGGAATCTTCATAGAGACTTCACATACTCTTTATCATGTATGTTCCTAGGTATTTTTCAATGAAAAGATTATTGTAAACAGGAGCTTTTTCCACTATTTTTATAACTGACTATGGATGGCATATAAGTTTTAAAAATTCATTTTTTTAAAAGACTTTATTTATTTATTTGACAGAGGGAGAGATCACAAGTAGGCAGAGCAGCAGGCAGAGAGAGGAAGGGAAGCAGGCTCCCCACTGAGCAAAGAGCCCGATATGGGGCTCCATCCCAGGACCCTGAGATCATGACCCGAGCTGAAGGCAGAGGCTTTAACCCACTGAGCCACCCAGGCGCCCCCAAAATTCATTTTTTAATAAACAGTCCTCTTTGCTATAAAGTGTGCCTCTGTGAGATGAACTGGCTCACTCACATTAGGTAACCAGAGAAGAGGCCGACGTAATGAAGAGGTCACATCAAATGCTATTTTTCCCAGCACTTCGTTCTGTACCAGCTAAAGCAGCAGCCATGGAGGGGCACAATCTTGTGAGCCACGGTCCTTACACCACGCTTTCCTTTGGGGCCAATTTGGTCACCACTTCATTTCAACAATATCGTTTGCACAGTCCAACATGGTCTTTCTATATCGTATCCTTGTTTCCGTAACAGCGTCTTCAACTCTTTCTCAGACCTACCCGTTCACCAAGTTTCTTTCACTTTCTGATAATGAAGTTCTTTACTTACTCTACCCTTATTAAATGGGTGGATATTTTACTGTGATTGTCATAGTTTTGAAACTACAGTGATTAACAAGATTTCCTGGTTTCAACGATCTGCCTCAAGCCCGTTTTTCTCATAATCCATGTTAAATTAAACGTGCAACCTTGCACAAGAGGATTTTCAGGAATACACTCATTGTATTACAGCAGAGATGCCTACAATTTCAATTAACAACTAACTTAACTCTCATTGAGCCTTTTTTTTTTTTCAGATTAGCCTTGCAGATTTACATACCAGAAAATCATTATCTATAAATAATCATTGCTAATGTTTATACCTGTTGGGAATCAACTTTTCCTACTGACTTACAATTTCAGAGTTACATCTACATGAGAAAAAATTTTCTAAACTGAGATGGAATTAAAAATGCCATTCCTGGGACACCTGGGTGGCTCCCTCAGTTAAGCATCTGCCTTCAGCTCAGGTCACAGTCCCAGAGCCCTGCGTTCGAGCCCCGCATCAGGCTCCCTGCTCAGTAGAGGAGTCTCGAGTCTCCCTCTCCCTCTCCTGCTCCCCCTGCTTGTGCTCTCTCTCTGTCAAATAAATAAATAAAATCTCTTTTTAAAAATGCCATTATTTGCAAAAAACATGACATTATTGACAGCATTCTCAATGGCCCAATCACTTCAGCAAATTTTACCTGTAAGAAAACCAAGCAGCTTCACCCCACCATTCCCCACAGTCCGCTAAAATGTCTCTCCCAGCTTCAGGTTTAACCGCTACGGAGACGTCTCACTCATGAAAACACACAAAGCTAAGCTGCCACTACTTATCCCCACCAAACCAGTCCCCTGGCCCAGGCTGAGATGTTGGCGTTCATACCCAGGAAGAAGTGCCATAGCATGGGGACTTCACAAGCATATGATGTATTGGCGAATGAATTACAGATTATCAAAGATGGCTGAACATGGGTAGAAATTCCAGAACCCTGAGTTCTTTCAACATTCTCTAATCTTTATAATATTACGAATATACCCTAACTAAAGAAGTTTTGGACTCTCACTTATCTTTTCTCACAGTGTCACTCGTTATTAAATCAGAAGTTTTTAAAGTGGCGGTACCCACTCTATGTTAATAATACTGGAATTATAATAAAAACTTAATTTCAAAAGTTCTAAAAAAAAATAAAAAATAAAATAAAGTGGAGGTAACCTGGCGCTTTAAGGAAGAATTGCCTGCACTGCATGTGTACAGCTGTTCTGCTGATTTTTCCTGCCAAGGTTATTTCGATGGTTCAGTCCTGCTCATCTTTTCAAGGCAGGCAGGGTTGTAAGTTGATGGCTAGCTTATGGATCTGCTGAAAGTAGGTCAGATTTACATTCTGATCCAATCAGCTGTGGCAAGAAGAAAAGGGCTGGGATCATGGGATTTTCCCTGGTTGAGGCAGAATCACCCAGAAGGGTCCTTGGCTGCAGGGGAATGGCCATGTCTGGTACGATGCTTAAGTGTATATTTACTCTTCCGGAAGCAATTCATCCATCTTGTCAATCCAGAAAAAGTTCTTCGAGTTATTCTAAGTGCCTAAGATTTGCACTTCCTTCATATAATAGAAAAGTCAACGCAACAGAAATAACACAAAGATAACCATTTTGTTGCCAGCAGTATGCTAATTTCGACTGCTATGACTTACCCTGCGATTTTCATAATCACGGATGCTTATATTCAGTGACAGTAATGAGCTTCATTATTGATTTATCTTATTGTATTTCCCATGATTACTGCAACATTCAAAAATATATCTGAATGTTTCTTATCATCATAGACTACTTACCTTTATCATTTCTGTGGAGCTTGACAAAGTAAGCGCTAGATAAATATTTGTTAAATTGAATTATGTGAACACTGTCCCTAGGGCAAAATTAAATATAGGATCAACGATATATTAAAAAGAGAAAATTGAAAATGCATACATGTAAAAGCTTCCAGTTCCCTCAGGAACACATTGAAATTAAACTTAATAATATTTCTTCACATGGTTACAGCAATGGCAGCTTTTCAAAATGTTTCCAAACAAACAAAGCTCATTCTCTCTGAACTGATTAATAGAAAAGATGTATTTGCTGAGGGACAACCATTCCCTCAATACTGAGAGTCATTTTTAAAGAGTCAACAGGTCTTGGGGGGTAACGTGAATATAGACTGTTTTGAAGTAGAAATTGACTTCAGGGTTTTGAACCCTTCTAACAAGAACTGATTCGCCTGAATAAAAACAGGGCATCTGGGAGAAGAGCAGAATGGAGGAAAAGTTAACCTGAATTTACACCCCTGTTGAGTATAAGTTGGTACCAACAGCACTACTATTTGCTCTGTCGTCTGTATTATCTTATTTCCACGTGGCAACACACATAAATTTTCAGCTGATGGTTTATGAGATTTACCTGACTATAAACATCTGAAAAACTGACTATAAATCTTACTAGGTTTCAAATGATACTAGTCGCTACTGGTATCACCAATTCTCTGAAAGTGAATCGCAACACCAGTTCGCTTTGAAACATACCAAATTGTTTAACAATTAGGTCTATGTGTACTAAATCAGTGAACACATGGGTTTACAGCATTAGACAGAACACAGTGTGGAATGTAGGAATAATCGCTCTTTTTCAGTTTGCAATCTAGGAAGAAAAATCTTAAGTTAAAACAAACATTTGCTGACCACATCCCAGGTTCAGTAGCTTCCCCCCACTGCCAGCCCTGAAGGCACAGTAGTTAATCCCCAGGCTGTGTATAGGACAAGCTTGTGACCTTTGACCACACACAGGCACACACTGCAAAGCACAGGGCTCTGACGACAAGGCCTCTTGACATACCTTTTTGGTGGAGTTGATGATTGTGCTCAGCACAGAGACTAATTTCACAATCTCTTTGTTGTCGGACACATTCTTATAATAGTTCCTGGTTTGTACGGGAATGGGTAAGTTTACAGAGGCTACCTCAAAGGTATCTAAAAGCAAAAAAAAAGCAAAAGAGAGAGAGAGAGAAAGAGAAAAGTTTATCTCAACAGCAAAGAGAATATGCTTTAAAACACTGAGGGGATTTCTGAAAGGAAGACACTTCTGTAAAGGAAGGACCTCTGACAGCCTCCTTCTTTGCAAAAGCAACTGAAAATGGGGAACATTTGTCAATATCAGTTTTTCAGAACTCTGGACATTAACCAAAGCTGGCAACAAGCCAAGTGGTGCTTCTTTATTCAAGAAAAAATGCTAAAATTGGGGTAACAATGGTGAGTTTTGAGGTGTTTTACTTCCTTAGGACCACAGTCCCTCCTGGTAATGTGGTAGCCTTGAGAAACACAGCCACAACCTAGACAACCTAGCAGTCACCAAGGGGCCAGACTGCACTGGGACAATTGTCCCTCTTTGACCCACTGGGAGGTTCTCTGGAAAAGACCCATTCAGAGTTTACTGTTACTTGACCTGACAGAACTCACTGAGTAAGGGCAGGAAAGAATCCCTATCACCAAGGCATTTGTTAGAAAACATCAGCAACAATTAACTTCACAGACGACTGTGACGTTGATATTAGCTGAGCCAAACAAGAGGCTGACCAAAAAAATTAAAGATCTGGGGAATGAGAGATCCACAGAGGGCACTGGAAAGCCTTGACTTATCCCCTGGGGCTCTAGAAAGTCATGCGTCTTGTACAGAGCTATCCACATGCCCAGGAAAGCCCTAAAATGCCCCCAGTCTTTTACTTGGGCCTTTCACAATCAAGTAAATAAAAGCTAAGGCAGAGTTGAAAACTTCCTGAGTATTCAGGGTGATCCAGCATCCATACAGCTCCCAGGCAAAGGGTGTAAGCCTTAGCAGTCCAAAGGATTAGGAAGTCTCTGCACAATCATTAGCTGACCTTCAAACTAACCAGCCAGAGTCCACAGTAGTGCACACCACAGGAAAGACCAGTCTTACAGAATTAGTCCAGCAAAGTCAATACAGTCAGTAACGGAACAGTAACAACAGACTCTTGGGGCGGGGTGGGGGTAGGGGGTAAAACAAGCAGATTTTCAGAGCTGTCACACTATATGCTTTAAAATACCAAATTTGGGGGGACACCTGGGTGACTCAGTGGGTTAAAGTCTCTACCTTCAGCTCAGGTCATGATCTCAGGGTCCTGGAATAGAGCCCCACTTTGGGCTCCGTGCTCCATGAAAAGCCTGCTTCTCCCTCTCCCTCTGCTACTCTCCCTGCTCCTATGTGCCTTCTCTCTCTCTCACACACACACACACACACATACACACACACACAAATAAATAAAATCCTTATAAATAAATATCAAGTTTTCAAAAAAATAAAACCAGTAAGCCATGCAAAGGTAAAGAAAAGCAGTGCCCACACGTAATAACAGCATTCAATAAAACTATACATGAGAAAACCCAACGATGGAAATTACTAGACAAAATTTCTATCGGCTTTTATAAAATGTTCAGAGAACGAATGAAAACCCGTTCTAAAGAATTAAAGGAGAGTGTGAGAATTGTGTCTCACAAAATAGAGAATACTGGTAATGAAACAGAAAAACAAGAGTCAACTGCAAATTCTGAGGTGGAGAACATAAATGGAATTCTTGAGAGGACCTCAACAGATTTGTCACTGGAAAAAAAAAATTAGTAACCTTGAAGATAATTTAAGATAGAAGATGAAGTTATTGATTTGAGGTATTTCTTCTTTTGTAAATTTCCCGCTAAGTGCTGCTTTAACTGCAATTCATAAATTTTGACAATTTCTCTTTTTAACTCTCTTTTGTCATGACAAAATTATATATACAGCTTCTCATTAAACATTTTTTCTTTGCAATCTCAGATATAACTCATGACTGAGCATAGTTTGAGCTTAGAAAATTCTGAATTTTAAACTATTCTAGGACATAAAGCTATGTTTCCAAATAACACAAAAATTGAAATGAACACAATAACATATGCTTTTTTTGGGTTAAATAAATAATTCCGTAAGTTGTGGGCAAAGTTGCTTTGAGCTATTTTTATCCTCCTCAGTAACAGACAATTTTAAAGAGAAACCTGCTTCAGTTTCTTCTCATGGTTCGTTGATTTATCACACAGGGAGATAAAGAAAAATTGAAAATTACATGGGGTCTGCCTTTTGCAGAGTTGCCTTAGAGTTTGCAGGACTAAGGGCAACATTTAATGTCATTAGCGACTTGGATAGCATATGTTCTCTAATTTTACAGACTACAAATGAAAACCATGAGATATATAGCAAAAATCACAACATGTCAGCACAACAGGACACATAATGGGTTAAGATACAAAATGTGTCTTAAATCTCAGAAAATATTCATTGTGAGGATGGCAAGTTTCTCTTTAAACTGTGAGATTGAAGTCCTTCTTATGCCCCTGTTCCTAGCATTACACTGGACCAGAAATCAGTGAGGCAGCCACATTTGGGACATACACACTAAAGAAACACAATTTATCATGGAGTCATTAAAACACATGGATTTTTATATTACATTAACTTAAAATAGGCTCGTAAATTAATATTCCAGTCAACACTGATTTACGAATTGCATGGAGGGAAAAATCCATTTGAGCTCCTTCAACATTGCTTTTCAATGAATGGTTCAAAAGAACCAAAGGAACATTCACCTTGAGGTCCGTTTTCTCCCATTTCAACATCAGAATCACTGTCTTCATTATTCTGCAAAGCAGCCATTTTTCTCTCCTGCATCTTTTTCTACAAAGTAAAAGGATATTTTTCAGCTCAGTCCCATCGACAAAAGCGGCACCTTCCATACGCAACGATGCCTTCACCCCACACCCACCTTGGACAGCAGCTCGCTGCTCCACTGTCTAACCCCCTTGGTGACACTGACGATGCAGTCCACGGCTTTATTCAGTGTCTGCTGTATGTCCTCCAGGGCAGGGACCATGGCGATGTTGGGAATGGCCAGAGTGATGCCTGCCCGGAAAATGGGCCGGCTGTTCTGCTTCAGCCTAGATGCACTCTTACTGTCTGGGTTAACACAAAAGAGGGAAGGCTTACAACTTTTTTTATTTAAAGTGGGGTTTATTTCCTTTTAAGCCAGGACAATTAAAGCACTTGGAGCAACACATGGGACATACATTATCAGACAAATATTTGGGGGATGAATGGAAGCTACGGAGGAACTCATGTGCTTCAATGTAACGCAGGTCAGTGGAACTCGACAGAGTTTCTGCGGATCTAAAACACCTCGCACGAGGCTGTCCACACACCAGCCTCCCAGCGAATTAGTTACATGCGGAGCGAGGAGGCAAGGCACGGGGAGCAACAAGAGTTGTCAGAAGAAGCCGACCTCGGAACAAAAACCAGTTTGGAATTTCACATAAAACATACGCCTTTTCTACCACAGTGTGTATAACCCAAACTGGGAGCAGTTAAAGAGTGAAGATGAAATAAAGGCTAACTCACCATCTATATCCAAGGGGCTTTTCAAGTTGCATATGGGTATAACTATTGGTATAGGAATAAATACATAAATGTGTGTGTCTGTCTGTCTGTCCACATGCATGCATGTGCACGTAACTATATAGTTGAAAATACCTTCAATATATAAAGTTGGGGAAGACGTGTGATTTAATATTCAGCACATTAACCAATATATCCCTTTGTTAGATAAAAGCATTATCTTCTGTTCCATGCTACCAATCAAAAATCTCTTCAATGTATCCACTTTTATTCTACTTTTAATTAAATATTAGGGACACTTCCCCTTCAATGCCAATATTCAAAACAAATAGGGTTTATTACCCTATCATTTTGCAATTTGAATTAATAATGTATTTTCATTTTTTTTTTAAAGATTTTATTTATTTACTTGAGAGAGAGACAGTGAGAGAGAGCATGAACGAGGAGAAGGTCAGAGAGAGAAGCAGACTCCCCATGGAGCTGGGAGTCCGATGCGGGACTCGATCCCGGGACTCCAGGATCATGACCTGAGCCGAAGGCAGTCGTCCAACCAACTGAGCCACCCAGGCGTCCCTGTATTTTCATTTTTAATTGAAAATTTAATTTCAGAATGTCTCTAGATTTGATGGATTTTTGTGGCTCATCTGGGAGATGCAACACCCATTTCTGAATTTTGTTGTCGAGAAAATGATTGTATTAAGAAGGAACAAACCAGCTGGAAAGTACTAAATTGACACAAAAGTAGTAAAGAAATGTTCTGCTTTGGAGAGTACGGATTAATAAGATCTACTTCACAGAAGTGTTGGGATAATCAAAGTTCTTACAAGGAGGCTCTCAATAAATGATGGATTTTTAAAATTATTTTAAAATAACAGGAACACACACACACACACACAAGCAGCAACCTGGGCTTCCAGTAGACAAACTGTGCTTAATTATTACCCCGGAAGTTTGTCATGTTGGAGGAATGAATACGCCTGCGGATGGCCTCTAGTGTGTTCCTTGTAACTTTCAGAAGCGCATCCATGTTCTGGTGGTTGAAATGGGAAAGCAGCCCACAGGCTTCCTCCTCTAACATCTCAGTCTCCTTCTTCTTTCTCAGGATTGTCGCCAAAGGCAGGAGGCTTGCCGGGGCCTTGCGGGATGGTGTCGAGGTGTCTGACTTTCCTTCTTCTCTCTTTGCTATTAGGAGATGAGAAGATTGAGAGAGATGGAGAAAGAAAGAACCACCTACTGTAATTAAAGAGAAGAAAACTGAGATAATTATACGCAAGTTGAATAATACTTAAATGTCAGGTTTCCTAGAAGGTGAGTCCATCAAAGAACAGGAAGAAGAAATTGGGGCACGTGATGGGCTGATGAAGGCCTCTCCTACTCAGTGTGCGGAAACAGGAGGAGAGACAGGAGTTATGGCTGTAAAGACAAGGCCAGACCGCAGGGCCCTGGGTTCTGATGCTCTCTCTCCCCCACCAGTAGCCATAAAGCCTTGGGAGAATCACTTTCCTTCCTGCCTCTCAGTGCCTTCATCTGTTCTACAGAAGCTCTGCTTTAGTACAGGTAGAGGTTCTCCGATGGGGATTCCAACCCATCAAGCATCCTACTCTATCAATAAGGTACATGTGTGTAGTTTAACCAAAAATAATGGGGTGAATGTCAATATGCCCAGAATCATAATTTCAGATTTATAAATATCCTTATAAAATGAGGAGAGTATTTACAGAAGGGTGAATTTAATCACCACATAGAAAGTGAAATTTTAGTTCTCAGTAATGTCCTAGAAAAATAAGACCCTTCCATGACCCCATCTCTTACCTGAACTTTCATTTTTTGAGCCAGCACCATTCATATTAGACACTATGTCACTTTCTTCTGTGGATAGAACTTCTACATCCAGCAACATATTTATTAGCTCATTCACTGCTTCCTCCACTAATGAGCTTTTAAAATTTAGTATCTGAGCACCCTTTACACAAAGGTCCTATCAAAAAAAAAAAGAACATGGTGTCATATCTGTCTAGCTCTTGAGACTACAGCAGTAACAACAGTAATGTCATAGATTCAGCTTCTAGATGGGATTTTGGCCTCCAACGATGCTTGGCCACACCCCTCACATGAACCTGGGCCAGGCATCCCATAAAGGAACACATCAAAGATAGGGATTCTACTGAACAGCACAGACAGACCAAAATGACACTTACTTCTCCAACAGTGGGGGAAATACCTCTGAAAGTTTACCAGCAGCCTCTCTTTCCAGGAAGTATCCTTTATTTCACATCAGTCTGCTCTAGCCAGCCTTCCTTCTCTCCTCACCTTTGGCAACAAGCCACAGTCAGCCCCTAATTAATTTCAGATTCCTCTCCCCTCCCGGGAGAGTCCTTTTTTTTTTTTCAAGAGTGATATTTAACAAATATAAACTAATATGACTGGGACACTGGAATCAATTCTGTACAGACAGATAGACAGATAAATAATGGATGGACAGACGGACGGATGGATGGATGAATAGATGGATGGACGGATGGATGGAGATAGAGACAGATGATACAGACAGTCAGCAATTTACCACCTGGCTGGACAATAAGCCCTTGCGAGAATAGATTCTGTTAGTTGGTCACAGCCCCCAGTTCCTTTCCAAGCCCCACCATCACTCATCTTGAGACTCTTCTAATGTGCTCATGGACCATCTACTCCAAACGTCAGCTTCATGGCTCATTTACCTCCTCATCACCAATGACTTTCACCTCTACTCTACTGCTGCAGGGCACATGGCGTTTTGATACCATTGACATAGGAACATTCTGATGTGTCCTGAAACAAACTATTAAACTTCTTTATCATCAAATAAAATATAAAACAAGTTGGGAACGTCACTCCCAACTCAGAACTTCACCCAACTACCAAACTCCATCCCTAGCTTTGAGACCATCAGGAAAAAAAGGTGGGTTGGAGACTGGATAAGAGATGGGATAGAGTTAGCACCATCCAATAATAAGTCTATACTTACAAAATTCCTGGGTTCAAATCCTAGCTCTGCATGATTTGGGAAATCCTTGGTTCCCAATCTGAAAAGTGGTGACTATGGTAGAACCTACCTAAGTTGTTGGGAATATTCCATAAGATAATGTACATAAAATACTAGAACAGAGACTAGTAAGTACTCAGAAAGTATTTGTTTTGTCAGCAAATCATACATAATCACAAGACCTACATTTGCCCAGGCTTGTTCATCTCGTGCCACAGAAACCAGTTCCTTGTCCTCTGAGAGGTCGCTCTATGTGTTTTAAAATCTGTATCATAAATCCCTCACTCTGTACACTGTTTCCTAATGACTTGGTTTCTCAGTTCAACCATTCTTTTGCAAATACCCTTACTTCTATCACTCCCTCAGCCTTCCACTGCCCCACTCAGGAGAAGCCCAAACCACATGAACCAGGTAATCAACCCTCTCCACCTGCATACCCAAGTCAAGGCAATGCCGGTATTGTACTGGGACTTCGTGATCCCCAAATTCAGTCAGGTCCCCAACACTACCCCAGAATGATTCTACATGACTATAGTCATGTTCCTCTACTGGCCCCCATATCAGCTGTATCCTCAAATCCTTGTATCCTCAAATCTTTACACCATCCTCTCCCACATACTCAGCTAATAGCCTTGATTTCTACAGCACAAAGCAAATGACACAGGGACTCACCCAACTCCCGGACCCCATGCCCTCACCCTGAAGACCAACTGGCTTCTATCATTAATCCCTTTTCAGTGAATACAGTATTTCCCCTTCTCCCTAAGAATTATCACATAACCTGAGTTCTAAATCATGGACTCCTCTGCTTCCCCAGATGCCATGCTTACTAACCATTCCTTTTCTCCTTCCCCCTTCCCCCTCAGCATAAGAACATAAGAGATGAACTTCAATGCAACATCTCTCTCTTCCTCCAACTATCATAACAAGTTTCTGCCTCAGGGCCTTTGCACTTACTGTTCCCTTTGCCTGGAATTCTCTTCCCCAAAGATATTCACATGGCTTGCTCCTTCACCTCCTCTGCTCAAATGTAATCACAGAAGTCAGCCCTGTCCATCAACATAAATCACAACTCTCTGTCAGCTATGCCTTTTCATCACTACCCTCTTAATTTTTCTCCATTGAGCTTATTACCACCTAACTTATTGTTGGGTTTTTGCCATTTTTGTTTGTTTGCTCTTCTGTATCCTGCACTTGAAAAGGGCTCCATGAAAGCAGGAATTTCATCTGTTTTGTTCACAGCTGTATCCCCAAGCAGTGGTTTGCATAGAAACACCATAAAAATTGTTGAAGAATAAATGAATTATAAAAAGTAAACAAATTCAAGAGAAAGCAGTCACTTAATCGGTAATCACTGATTTTGGTAATCAAAATGCAAATTAAAATTAGGTTCTATGATTTTGTTACTTAAACTAAAATTAATAAATTAGAATTTCTGATTATTTATTATAATAAATTTACTATAGTTTATTTATAACAAATTTGTTGTTTTATTATATACCTCATTATAAAATCTTTATTACAATTTATTATAATTACAATAAAACGGTATCTGTTGGAAGATAGTGAAATTGGTACTATCATATTGCTGAGGGCATTGTAAGTTGATGTTATCCTTTTGAAAAGCAATTTGGCTACAAATATTAAGAAGCTATTAAATGAACACACATTCTTTGATGCAATAATTTTACTTTGAAGGAAGAAATACTCCCAGAGGAGAAAAACATGGTACATATAAATATATTCATTATAGCTCTTGGCAAAAACAGCAAAACTTTGGAAACCATCCAAATGTCCAGCAATGAGGAACCAGTCAGTAAATTAAGGTACATAAGCCCAATAAAATATTCTGAAGGCATCATTGAAAAGGTTGACTACGAAAGCCACATAGCAACATGAAAAATATTTCTTGAAAAGATGTTAAGTGGGAGAGAAAAACACTGTTTGCAACTTTATTAAGAGGCATATAAATAGGCAATACACCAAAATCATAACAGAGGCGGTCTAACTGATAAAAATCCTACTTCTTTCCATTTTTAAAAATATTCTAAAACTTGGGCTTACATTGAAAAGGAACATTTTTATAAAATAATACTAAGAATAGGGGTAATATTAAAACCATGGACCCCAGTTTGCCCAGAGGGCAAGATCACGACAGGGGAGGTGGGGCTTTGGGGGTCTGGACAGAGTTTGTAAATCTGAATAAAGGAGGAAATGGGAATTTCTAAAATGTAGACATTAAATTTTGATTATCTAACAGTAATTTAATGTAAACTGAAGATGACTGCATATCCAGAAAAGGGTTATCAGGACAGGCCTGAGTCTGAAACTCTGCATGGCAGGTTGGTCTCTGGCTGGTGTCAGGGCCTAGATGTCATGAAGGTTCCCACTCTGCCTTACCCAGCTGTGCAAACAGTGCGGCTACTCCTGCCAACCTGTTTTCCTTCTGGGTATCTGGAATTTGGGTCCATCCTAGGCAGAGGGTGCCTCTGTGACCAGACCCTTTGGAAACCCAGGCACTGAGTTTCTCAGGAGCTTCCCTGTGCAGAAATGTGGCAAACACTTTGCTGCATTTTTGTTGCTGGGGCGAGAGTAAACTCTCTGTGGCCTCTCGTGATAGCGAGACAGTATAAGGAAGCTTACACAAGCAAGCAGTCCTCCAAACTCCCACCTCTTTCCCCTTAGGGTCTCCCTATCTTTACCACATCCCTGCAGTAAATCTCAATCCTCAGTGCAACTAAAGGCTGAGTTCCAGGATTCTTTCTTACAAATCTTATGTCTTAAGATTAAATGTTACCTTAAAGATTATCTTAAAGATTAATCTAAGATTAAATGATATCTTAGGGCGCCTGGGTGGCTCAGTGGGTTAAAGCCTCTGCCTTCACTTGGGTCATGATCCCAGGGTCCTGGGATCAAGTCCCTCATTGGGCTCTCTGCTCAGTGGGGAGCCTGCTTCCTCCTCTCTCTCTGCCTGCCTCTCTGCCTACTTGTGATCTCTGTCTGTCAAATAAATAAATAAAATATGAAAAAAAAAATGTTATCTTAAGTCTTAATCTACCATTCTCATAAATCATCCTTCTAGTGGTGATGTCTTGGGGACTCCTGACATGCGAAATTAAAACCATCCCTGATGAATTCTTGTACTCAGGATGCCCATCAGGAACACTGCAAATGAGGATGCCAAAATGACATTCCCAAAAGGCTGCTTCATGGAGAGAGCATGGTTTCTAGGATCTTAACCCCAGCATAGGGAGAAAGGGTTCCTTTTGCAAAAAAAAGTTTGAGAAATAGTGGGCCAAAGAAAATTAAATGGGTTCTTTATGTAAGAGACTTTCTGACGACCTGTATTTTAACTGTTAATATGTAAAGACTCTGCAAGGGGAAGGGTCCAGCCTTTACCCTGAGCAGTTTGAACACAGACCCAGCCTTCCTGTTTGCCTGGCAGTGGCTGCAGGACTGTGTACCGTAGAACACCAGTTTGGGAAGTGGTGTTCTCCAGAAAATGTTTAAAGAAGAAATGCTGTCCCAAAGAGATTTAAAACAAATGTCTTATTAATTAATACTAGCCTACTGGAAACTTCAACAAAATAGCTCAATTCTTCAAAAAATATGGAAAACGAGAAATGTATCTCATGGCAATTTCTCTCCTACTGATATGAAAAGAAACGGTCTGTTCCTCATGTCTAGGTGATGCCTTAGATACGTTCCTCTTCGGTTTCAAATTACTGTCAGAAGGCTCAGCGTTGGATCACATCTATCACAAACCAATCACAGACAGAAAAAAAGTATAGTTTATGCATCAAAAAATGTCATTTATTTAAAAAATTTTAATAAAGGGGTGCCTGGGTTGGTTAAGCTTCCAACTCTTGATTTTGGCTCAGATCATGGCTCCGTGCTGGGTATGGATCCTGCTCAAGATTCTTTTTCTCCCTCTCCCTTTGCCCCTCCCCCACCCCCACTCTCTCAAAAAAAAAAAAATTAACAAAAACATCAATTTCCTAATAACCTTTGTCATTTGGAGGAACTCTGCACAGGTAAGTGGCTCCTCCTGGGGGAGCTGGCAAAGCGCCGTGCTGCTCATTTCTTCCAGAACGGCATCAATGCGGAACTCCATCAGATCGTTGACCCTGTCAAGCAGCAATTCCAGGTCCTCTTTGGAAAGAATAAAAGAGATTAAGCATTTTGTTTAAAAAAAAAAAATGCACACAACTGGGGGGCCTGGGAGGCAGTTGGTTAAGCCTCCATCTTGGTTTTAGCTCAGATGGTGATCTCAGAGTCATGAGATCCAGCCCCACATCAGGCTCTGCTTGAGATTCTCTCTCTCTCTCTCTCTCAACTAAATAAATAAACCTTTTTTAAAAATCCACCTGACTAAACTGCAGTAGTGAAATCAGGATTAAAGTCACTCCAGCCCATTTCTCACTTGGGTTTCCGCATACTGTTCTTCCTCTAACCAGCTTCCTTCCTGCTCGGGCTCTTTCCACCTGCCACATTCTGACTCCGACTTGAAGAGCTCACTCCGACAAAGCACCACCAGGAGGCTTCCTGGGAATCTGCACTTATTTCCAGCAGCCCCCCTCCCTCTGCCCTGGCACTGACCCCAGAGCATCCCTCCATCACCGCATGTACCATACTGCCTCCTCATCGACTCGTCACAGGTCTTTCCTTCCGGAATTCCTCTTTGTCATCCTTGATTCCTCAACACAGCCTATTCCACAGAAGGCAGCCAACAGATGATCTTTTTTTAAGATTTTACTTTTAAGTGATCTCTACACCCAACATGGGGTTCAAACTTAACAACCCTGAGACCAAGAGTCGCCGAATCTACAGACCGAGCCAGCCAGGTACCCCAACAGATACTACTGAAGTGAAATTTCTTCAATTTTTCCTTTACAGTTACTATCATAAGGTACCTTTTTTAGAATTGTGCTGAAGTAATACTGAACACTAAATTCCATGGACAGAAAGGTCAATTCTAGAGGAAATTAACACTTTTACATCAAAAGTCAGAATGATGGTTAATAAAGCTCCAGCTAAGGGATGATACCGTTTCAACGGATACCGTAGAGTGAGTTCTCTTTCATTCTGATACGGCTTTTGTCTGGGGAATGAAGTTAAAATTGAATCCATGTTATATACTCATAATGTGTCAAAGACATAAAACACTCCCTTAAATAAATACCTTTGCTTCCTCAAGAATAAGGCCCTAGAAGTTTTCAATTATCTCTAAGCTAATACCAAGATACCAAAAAGTTCTGCCTGGTAAGCTTATTTCCTACTAAAAGAGAGCCAGACTTCTATGTGAGCATGCGTGCACAACATAATTCTTCACTCTTCTGATTCTTGAAAGCTCCTTCAAGGATATCTGTGACCCACCACACCCCCACAAGATGTCCACATCCTAATCCCCCACAAATGCTACCTGATATGGCAAAGGAAACTTTGCAGATGTGAGATGTAGAGACCATGCCTAATTATCTAGGTGGGAATTATCTACATTAGGTGGGGCCACTGCGGCCAAAAGGGTCCTTGTAAGAGAGAGGTAGGAGAGTTGGAGTCAGACAGAAGACAATTTACCCATGAAAGCAAAGAAACAGAGAGAGATTTGAGAATAATATGTTGCGAGCTTTGAGGATGGAGTGACCATGAGTCCAAAGGATGTAGACGGCCTCTGGACACTGCAAAAGATTCTCTTCTAAAGCCCCCAGAAGGAACTATCTCTGCTGACACCTTGATTTTTAACTCCCAAAGAGCCATTTTAGACTTCTCAGCTCCATCTTGGATCTTTCACTTAAATCACAAAAAGAAAACAAAATCAGAGAACTAAGGAGAACTCTAGAAACTAGCTCCTGTCTCCAACTAACATTATAATAAAACATCCGAGTGTAAACATTCTAATCCTAATATTCTCTAGGGAGAATAGTATTGAAGTCTACCTTGGTAGCCTATTCTAATTTGGTTTGGAAAACTCTCTCTGTGAAGTTTTTATGCCTTCCATAAATACCTCCTTCTAGAATGTTAGCCTATTTCCTCCTGTTTTAGTTCCCAGGGAAATGTATTTTGGGAAGACTATTGGTTTAGAGGCAAGAGAGCTGGGGTCCAAACTCATCCTTTCTGCTTATATCTCTGTCACATCAGAAGTCACTCGGCATCTCCAGATCGGTTTTCCAACTTTAAATTGCCTATCTTATTTAAAGTCTAGTGTCCAATAATAATAATAATTTTTAAATGTAGTTAATCTCTGGGAATAAAATTAAATAGTGAATATACACAGTTTCCAGGAAATCAACAAGTTCATGCATTTTGATAAAACTCCCTTGGGAACACTTTACGAATAACCCTCCCATTGTATGATTTACATCACAGTTCTCTAGGAGAAACTATACGGTAGACAATAAGAACTCAGCCTTTCAAAATGAGAAATAATAACCATTCAGACAGACTTACTGATCTTTGCAAAAGTGTTTTTTAAGTACATCTCAATGTTCAGTGAGGTCCAGGTAAGGGCAGCCAGGCCAGGCCGGAGAGCTTTGTCCACTTTAGCCAAATGAGGGGCCATCAGCGGCTCTACGGTGGGAGGCATTTTTGACTTCACTCTCTGATATTCAGCCAGCATCATCTGTAATGAAATGGAGGTTAAATGATCAATTAATATCACACTTTCAATATTTGGGTTTTTTTGGTCCAAAAGGATGGCCTCTATTTAAGGTCCAGCTATAGGGCTCCAAAGCAGCCTGGCAGCTACAGGGGTAAAAACAAAACTAGAATAGAAGTTGAGAAATCACTCCCTAAGCATAAATTCCTAATCCAATAAAATACAGCTGAAGAAGAGGGAAAAAAGAATTTAAGAGTAGGAGTTTCATACCTCTTACCCAGTCCAAAAGGGGAGAAAAGTTCTAAGGTCAAGTGAGTTTCCTAAACCAAGTTACCAGTGCCTTAGCCTGTGCATCACGAGGCTCATTCCTTCAGCTTTGCACGCAGGCACCCTGCCCTGCCTGCTCCTCTGGGCACTTCCTGGGATCATACTCGTCACCTGAAGTGTTGGGGTCACCGGAAGTCCGCCTCAGCCACTGCTGAAATCGAAGGCCAACTTTTGATGTGAGACCCAAAGCATAAAAGGAGTCAGGAGCCAGCGTTTTTGTCAGCAAATGTCATGGCTTTATGTATCACACATACGCCAAAGAACCAAATTCACGTCTCAGCCCATATCTCACTCCTAAAGTCTAGATTCATATATGGCGAAAGAGTATTCAGTATCTCCAACTGAATATAAAAGACATTTCAAACTCAGCATCTCCAAACCTTCTCTGCCCACAGCAATCTCCATGGCGGCTCCGGTCTTTCACACCCCCAGGCAATGCATCAGGACATCTTGGTTGCTCCACATTCAAGAGATCTGTATCTGACCTGCTTACCATATGCACTGCTCTCACCACCACTAACTCTCCTCTAAATTATTTTAGTGGTCTACCATTGTGTCCCTGCTCCATCAATGCCCCCTACAATCTATGCTCAATTTAGCGGTAAGAGAGATCCTTTCAAAATGTAAATCAGACTATTAACCCCATTGCTTACATGGCCTCATGCCTTCCCATCACATTTAGGGCTACAGGTTCTTCTGTGAGGCTGCACAGATCTGGTTCCCATTACGTCTCTGATCTCATCTGTAATCACTCTTCTCAACCCTTACCTACTCCTGCCCTACCACCTTCCTGGCTGGTCCCTAGCTTCAGGGACTTTGCATCCCCTTCAAATAATTACTCAAATGCCTTCTTCTCAATTAGGCCTATCCTGAATATCTATTTAAGGTTGTAAGTTTGTAAACCATCACCAAAAACCACCTACACACTCTATCTCTTTGCCCTGCTCTATTTTTTGCGTATACCTGTCAGCTTCTAATAGACTATGTAACTTCCATATTGGCAATGTCCGTGGTTTATTTGCTGTCTAAGCCAACTAGAATATAAGGACAAGAGTTTCTGTAAGAACAAGAAATTTTGTGTGTTTTGTTCAATGAGCCTCAAACAGTACCTGGCACATAGGAGATGATCAATCAATATTTCCCTCATTTATTAATTAACTATTATCAGGAACATTTGTGACTGGAAACTCATGGATTCTGTTCCTACGCTGAAGTTTATGGGTTGTATAATATTGAACTGTGTTGGTATTTTTTTCATATGTTATCATTTTAAATAAGATTAAAAGCGCTTCCAGCCTACCTCTTTTGGTAATGTTCGTATTAATAGTAATTAATTATAAGAAAGTAACTTTAACACACTTCTCAAATACAATTTTTTTCAAGTTCGTATTTGTAATGTGCATGTTGATATTACTTTGTCATTAGATCAATGGTTACCCAAGCATTTTCCCTGAAATACTAGCCCTAAGACATTCTGTAAGAAAAATGGTCCCTGGATGGAAAAGTTTGGAAAACACTGGACACACTATCTGCCTTCTTGGACAATCTCAATTAATATTAATGATTCTGAGAAAACTGCAAGAAGGAAGTAAGAAGCCCAGTGGATTTTTGTGAATTTTATTAAACCCAACATTTCCCAGATGGACCACACAATCCTTTCTTCATACAATTCTTTCCCACAATTTCTCTATATCCTTTCAATGTCCATGAAAGCCACTTTGGAAACACCTACCTTGATGGTTCTATTAGAACCTACTGACACGTGCTGAAGCATATCCACGGCTTAGCTTTTTTCAATGTCCATCCCTTATTCTACCTGGGAAGCACATCAGCAGACCTTCTACTTCTCCCCTTAATCCTTTTTAACCCCATGAGATATTATTCATTTTATAGGTAAGAAACTGAGGCTTAGAAGGGTAAAATAATTTGCCCAAAGATAATGATTTGTATCCAGATCAAATTGGCTTTAGAAGGTATACTCGTAACTATTAGTCTAGGCAGGCTCATTTCTTTCTGAACTACATTCCAAGGAGAAGATGAAGAAAACAATCTCTCAGCTACTTTGGTATATCCGCGGGAGCCTGACGGTTCTATTTAACAGTCCACACAATAATTCTGCAACAGTGGAGGTGGTCCCCCAGACGTGCCAAAATACCTGTTCTTACCAGCTTGGGTAGGGACCTTTCACTCTTTCAACCTCCAAGGTATAATAATGTCAATTAGATGACAATTTACTTGCTCAAATTGTCGTTTATATGACATTTTAAAATTTTAAAATGTTTTTTGGACCCTCCTTCCCTCATGGTGTAGGATCTGTGTCCTCTCCTTGAATCTGGGAAGACTTATGGAGCCCATGTGATTACAACAGAAGTGGTGCTAAGACCTATGAGGCTCTCCTAAAAGCCATGCACTTTCCTCTGTGTGTACTGCAATGCCCTCTCTTAGGACCCTGAATGAACACATAAGAAATTCTACTACCCTGAGATCTCCATCCTGAAAGACCACACAAAGATGCTCCCGTCCATAATCCCAACTGAGTGAAACTTCCAGTTTTACCCACCAAAGAACCAGACATGAGAATGAGGTCACTTTGGACCTTCCAGATCACACACTTGCAAGCCAAACTAAATAACCTTAGTCAATGCCACAAGGAACAGACAAATCACCTAGGCTTGCTTAATTCTTTATCTACAAAATTATGAAATCTAATGAAATTGTTGTTTTAAGCCACTATTGTTTGAGGTTGGTTGTCACCTGAACAGAACACTGAAATAATCATTCTGTGAACCAAATTATTTTAGCAACTTTATATTCTGATAAATATTATTTCTTAGTAAAAAATACTGGTTTTCCTAACAGGCAAGAAAAGACTAAAGGAGAATCTCAACATGCTGACCCGTATTTTGATGGTGCCACATTTGAGGAACGTTGGTCCACTGGCAATATCAGTTTTTTAATATAACATGAAGGAGTGGAAAACAATAGACTCCAGGTCTGGTTCAGGTTCTACTTCTGCCAGTTATTAGATATAAAACCTTGGCTAAGTCATTTAACTACTCTGAGTCGTGGTTTTGTCATAAGATAATACAATAGTATTCTATCCCAATTACCTACCATAGCTAAGATTACATGGAATAATGAATAGTTAAAATGTAAATCGTTACGCAAAGGCATGGCTTCCCTGGCCTCATCCTATGAGGTTGTCCACCCTAAGATGGCAACGAGGGTTTCCACGTCAGACATCACAGCGGCATCTCCGCACTCATGTTGCCGTCCTTCAGCTGCCTTTGTCCCTGGGGATCATCCCCTCCTGCATGAGGACTTTCCTACCCTCTCCTCCCACCTCAATGACCAATCCTTAGTTTGTCTGCATCATGATCCTCCTCCATCAGACTTGTTAATACTGAGACAACCCAGAGTTTCGCCGAGACCCTCTACTCTTCTTTACCTCTGCTCTCTTCCTTGGCGATTTCACCCAGGACCATGACTAAATACCAACTATGTTTCAAGTTTATTTTTTTTTAGTAATCTCTGTACCCAATGTGGGGCTCAAACTCATGACCCCACGATTGAGAGTTGTATGCTCATGGGATGTCTGCGTGGCTCAGTTGGTTGAGCATCTGACTTTGGCTTCGGGCCTGGTCCTGAGCTCCTGGGTCACAGGATCAGGTCCCATCTCAGGCTCCGTGCTCAGCAGGTGTCTGTTTGGATATTCTTTTCCTCAACCCTTTCCCCCTCTCTTGCTCTCTCTCTTTCTTTCCTTCTCTGTCTCAAATAAATAATCTTAAAAAAGAGAGAAAGAGAGAGAGTGGTACAATCTTCTGACTGAGCCAGGCAGGTGTCCCTAAATACCAACTATATTTTTAAAACTCTCAAACTGGGGCGCCTGGGTGGCTCAGACGGTTGTGTCTGCCTTCAGCTCAGGTCATGATCCCAGGGTCCTGGGATCAAGCCCTGCATCAGGCTCCCTGCTCAGCATGGAGATTGCTTCTCGCTCTGCCTCTGCCCCCCTCTCTCTCTCGAATAAATAAAATCTTAAAAATAAAAAATAAAATTAAACTCTCAAACTATGACTTCCACTTTGACTTCTCCACTCAACTCCAGACTTAACTTATCTATCTGCCTGGATAACACCAGGCAGCTCTAAAAATCATCTTGTGCTTCAGATGGAAATTATTGATTCCCTCCTGTCTTCCAAAATTACAGTAGACCCAGTCTTTGCCATCTCTAAATGGAACTTTCATTCTGGGCCACTGCACATTGTACAGAAAAATGACCTACACAGTAATACATAATCACCTTACTTAAGTGAATCTGTTGAATCGCTCACACCAAAAACAAAGGAATCATCCTTGAGTTCCCTCATAACCTGCTATTGGCATTATTCTCTGATCCACTGATCTACTCGGCTGCCACCCTATTTTAATCCACCTTCATCTCCAACCTGAGCCACTACATCAGCCTGCACGCCGCCTTCACTCTGACACTCTTGTCCCTCTAACATCTGTTCTCTACCAGGAACAAGAACAAATTTTATTACTTTAAAAAAAATCCTCCCTCTTTCTCCTGCTTCAATTCCTACAATGGCTTCCTGGTGCGTTCACCAGGTGAATTCATGGTGCATTTACCATAAAAACACCCTGGTTTTATGAGATCATTGACGACCTGGCCCTTGTTGACCATACCGTCTCATTCCCTCAGGCTCCTGTCCGGCCATCCTGAGTACTTGCTGCCCCTCAACAGTGACACACCATCACATTTTTGTTTTTAATACAAACTGGGGCTAGCCAGAAAGGAGGGGAAAAAATTAAAGTACCGTACCTTCATGTTACTGAAGTTCTTTTTGTATACATCTCGTTTCTGGAACAGGGCGGCTGCAAATGGTGAAACTTCTAGACCCATCTGTGACATACACTCTGTTTCTCTAAACAAGGTTAATATGTGAGGGTCAAAGTTGACGAACAATTCCCCTGTACGTGGAGCCTTCACCAATAAAGACGCCTTGAGTCCTCTGTGAATTTCCTCAATCTGTGTGAAGAGATCAACATTTTTACTAGTAGAAAGTTCAATGCCTACACAGGGTATCTAGCTCAGCCATTTCTGGGAACAATGACCAGTAAGTATTGTTTCATGGATGGGTTCTTCTCAAATTAAAGACAACGCTCTTCTTCTAAGGTCACTTTCAGAAAAAGGCCTTCAAGCTCTTGGCAGTGAGGCCATGCAGTCAATCTGACAGAACAGCTGTGTTGTGACTCTCTCACCTCCAGCAGGTAAGTAGACACAGAAATAGTGATGGCTTCTCAAAAGCCATTTAGCTCTGTGGTACCTTCATGCCTACTCCGTTATTTTTCCTAATATAAGTTTCATAAAATCTACTAAACTCCATTTTCAGTTATCTAGAAAAACAGTGAATACCACTATGGAAACATGTTTGTTATAGGCTCAGGCACCAAAAACGGAACCAGGAAAATGAGACACCACTTTAGAGGCCTTGTCAGTCTGAATTTTATCCTCCATAATACTTCCTGCCAATCTACAAAGAGATACAAGTGTTGGGAGGGTATGAGATACAATTTGATGAACCTAGTATAACCAAAGAAAACTTAAGACTTCGCTTAACAGAGACATACTAGTATTCACTGACCCATTACAGAACTTAATGGATATAAAAAAATGAGAAATCCTAATCAACTAGGTAAAAGAACCAATAAACAGGATCTTCTTTCTCCCTTAGGACTCTACAAGTTAAATAAAAATGAGTTTCTGTTACCTGGCTTATAATTATTTTTTCAAAATTGACCATTATTTTTCTTCATGGATATACTATACTCTGATTATCTACATTCAATCAAACCTGCCTTAGGATCTACCCACAAATCCAACTTCCTACAGGAATGAAGCTGTCCAGTGCTAGCAGAGGGGTCCCCACTTTTGACAGTGAAGATGTCTTGGAAGAGCGCACAGGTAGAGACTCACCTGCTGAAGCCATGCCCTGTGGTACAGAACCTCGAACTCCAGGAGCACTCTGGCTACCCTGTTGTAACTACGAATCACGGGCTTGGCTTCAGGCGTCTGCAGAACAGTCGGGTGCTGCTGGAAAAGCTGCATTGGTTGCTGAATCCTGTAGAAGAGCTGACGGGCCCACAGAATCTTGCCGGCGATGGGAGGCTGATCTCGAGCCAAAGGAGGATCACATTTCTGCTTTGTGTACAGCTTGGAGATCATGTCAATGTCAGCCCCATAGTTCTCAAGAATACGCCGGTATTTGTCATCAATACCAAGATTAGGTATGTTCAATCTGATATTTTTAAAAAAATGAATGTTTTGAATTAATGAGGTATCTACCTAGCAACCTTCTTTATTAAGAGTTATTTTAAAACTTATGGTAATGGAGGGGCGCCTGGGTGGCGCAGTCGGTTAAGTGTCCGACTCCTGGTTCCGGCTCAGGTCATGATCAAGGTCACAAGATCAAGCCCTGCACTGGGCTCCATGCTCAGCACGGAGTCTGTTGTGCCTCTCCCTCTATTCCTTCCCCACACTCACTCACTCTCGTTTGCTCTCAAATAAATAAATAAATAAAACCTTTTAAAAATATAAGGTAGTGGAAAAGAATGAGGTATTTATTTGGCATTTTAAATAAACCAAAACAGCATCAATCCATCCATTATATCTCAATAAAGTGGTTTTAAAAAGTAGGACTGGGGTGCCTGACTGGCTCAGGCAGTAGAGTATATGACACTTGATCTCAGAGTTGTGAGTTCCAAGCCCCATGTTAGGCATAGAGCTTACTTTAAAAAAATAAAAAAAAATAAAAAAAAAAAGGGTTAATCCTTAAAATCTAGGCAAAACCATTAACCCAGTAAGAATTTTTTCAAATTACCTAAACATTAATATGATAAGCAGTCACAAGGTACTTCAAAGCTAATAGGAAATAAAACAAATTCTTAATCATCTTAAGAACTTAAAAACTGAGACCTTGTTATGCAGAATGACAAGAAAGGATTTTCTTTCTATCAGAATAGGAAAAAATAATAATAATGAAATAAACTAAACTGTGCTCATATGACCCCCGTTTTAGAAGACAAAACAGAATTTGTTTCAAATTTTTACCTTTCAAATTTCTTTAACATACTTAGAGCTTGATTTGTGTTTTGAATTTTTTCAAATGTAACATCCATGAACTTCTGCAACTCATCCTAAAATGGAATAAAGTCTGATTATAAATAGTGAATCTGCATTGAGAAATGCCCTGTTCATAAAAAAAAAAAAATTTAGAGTACACCTTTTATATCAAAGTGAAATTGACATACAATGTCACGTCAGTTTCAGGTACAACATATTGATGTGACAACTCTACACATTACTCAGTGCTCACCACATCAGTGTAGCCACCATCTGTCACCATAAATTATTACAATATTATAGAGAAAAAAGTCTTATTGAGCAGCAAGACAAAAGAGCGCCCCATGCTCTATGAACACATACAATATAGGACAAAATACAACAGAAAACTTAATATTCACCTGAGCTTAAATGATAAATGCCCAGAAGCCAGAACAAAGAGGGACTTGAAAGCCAGAGCAGTCACAGGAGCTGGAGCAGGCACCATGAGAGGCTCCATGGGCCTGGGGGTTAGCACTGGGGTTTTACCACAGGGTGGGCAGAGAAATTGTGGGGTCTTAACACTCTCAAGAGATCCCTGCAGAAAGCCAGGGCCCTTTAAATGCAGCCCAGCGCAAGCAGTGATTCTGTCCGCAAGGTGGGAAAAGCAGCAAGGGGGCTTGCCAACTGCCCAGAGCTGTGAATGGATGAAACAGGCCATCAGGATCCTATATTTCCTCCATAAAGGGCCATGCAGCCACTATTTTCAGCTTTTATAGCAGGTACCTTTCAGAACTACTCTTCCTCCACTATGTGCAGAGGCAGCCATATGTAATTCGTAAAAAAGACACAGAGCAAGATTTAGCCCTTGGGCATAGTTTGCTGACCTCTGCCCTAGAGCAAATGAAATCCTGTGTCTGTGCTGCACTTGGGAGAGGAGTCTGAGTTTAGACTATGCATGACATGGGAGGGTCTAATCTAAGAAATTAATATACAATATTATACCCCAGGTAGTCTGGGGTGCCAAAACCACTGGGGCCCCAGCAGAAGGAAAGCAAAAAGCTAATCTATGGAAACACGTCCATAGGCCGGACCATAAGTCCAGTAGAGAAAAACTGGTAAATAACTCCTGAGAATTTCAAAAGGAATGACTTAAATATATCAAAGTTTTAAGAAATACCTCTTTCATACAACTCTCAAATCAATTTTCCAAAATGATCTTCACTACGGTTGTCTTGAGGGCCTCACACATCTTATACTATTGTATAATTTTGTTCAAAAATAAAATTGCACCAAAAAATGAAGCATGTGATTACTTCTTTGTTCACTGTAAGACTTAGTACAGTTGTCATTAAAATCTAAACTGAGGGGGCACCTGGGTGGCTCAGTGGGTTAAGCCTCTGCCTTTGGCTCAGGTCATGATCTTAGGGTCCTGGGATTGTGCCCCACATCAGGATCTCTGTCCAGCGGGGAGCCTGCTTCCCCCTCTCTCTGCCTGCCTCTCTGTCTACTTGTGATCTCTGTCTGTCAAATAAATAAATAAAATCTTTTTTAAAATATCGAAACTGAGTTAATCAGAGACAGAAAAATTATTTCATTATTTTCTGGAACATTACAAAGTTTCAATCAATCTTTTTTTTTTTTTTGTCAATTTTACCAGACAGAAGTTTTGAGCCTCTACCATTCTAAAGGAATCATTAACTTATGTAGTGATAAAACCAGGAAACCAGTTTCATAGGCGGTGAAAATTAGTACCAAGATGAGCATGATAGTACACAAGTATTTTGGCAAGACAACCAGTTAGAAATATCCAGAACACCACTGGAAACACTCAACATTTGAAGAGACATTGCTACCTGGGGAAGTAGGAATGCGCCTTGCCCCAGTCAGCAAAGCCTCAGAGTTGAAGGATCACTAGACTTATGACAATACATTTTTGCTCTCTGTACTTCTCACTACTCCCGCTGAAACTATATATAGGAAATTATATATATATATATATATATATATATATATATATATAGACTGACTGATGTTATTTCTGCAAAGACCACATCCTAAGACTCAGAAATTGTCTTGCACTAAAGGACAGTAGAGTTACCCTACCTAAATAAACCCTCAAACGTTGCCCCACATTCACAGAAAAAAATTGCATATAAACCATGCACAACTAGAACAAGTGCAATGTTTCCATTCCCTCCCTCGAACTTCAGACACCAGCAACTTTACTGAACCCTAACACCTGTACCTGGTTTTCCTTGTTTTTCTGCCCTGTGGCTTCATAAAGGCCTGTGCTAAGCTCTGTATGAATATCTAAGACACTGAATTCGTCTTCTTTCCCCTCGTCCTTAGGTCCTGTCTTAGTCTTGTGGAGTCTGGTCTTGGGATCTTCACACTACTCCTCTTATTAGTTCTGGGCTCTCAGATCCTGCTCAGTTTTTTCTCCTCTCAGCTTGACATCTCAACAGCTCATACTTTACTAAATACTGCCTTATCTGCCTGCTGGAGTAAGTATGCTTCTAGACTTCCAACACTCTCTTAGTTCCAAGGTACTCCCTCTCTTTGACCAATCAGCACCAGCAGGAACCCTCAACCTGGATAGGATTCCGGGCTCTGATCCCCTGGACAGTAGAGTGCTGGACACAGCCCTGATCCAAACCACTCATCTACCCCTACCCCACCCTCTAAGCCCTCTAAGCCCTATCTTGTGTACACCGCAGTTACTGGTTCCCTCCATCCCTTGTCTCCAAATTTCACCACCTCTGCTCTTAACTCCAACCAGAGCTATGGAAAGATCAGTGTTTTCACCCTGATTTTATAGAGATAAGGGCTGAATTCATGAGAGTGGATGAGTAATTTAAAGGAGAAAGGGGCTGATTAAGAGAAAGAGAATGGAGGGGCACCTGGCTGGCTCAGTCAGTGGAGCGTATGACTCTTGATCTCAGGGTTGTGAGTTCAAGCCCTACACTGGGTGTAGAGATTACTTAAAAATAAAAATCTTTAAAAAAGAAGAAGAAGAAGAATCAGAAGCAGCAACAGCAGCAGCAGCAGCAGCACCTGCGTGCTCAGAAGGTTAAGCACTGTACTCTTGATTTTGACTCAGGTCATAATCTTGGGGTCATGAGATCAAGCCCTGCATTGGGCCCCGTGCTCAGCGGGGAGTCTACCTCTCTCTCTCTCTCTCTCCCTCTGCCCCTCCCCCAAGTGTGTGTACTCTCTCTCTCAAATAACTGAATAAATCTTTTTAAAAAGAGAGAGAGAGAGAGAATGGACAAAGCAACAAAGAAGTCAGAGGAACATTGGTTATCCAACCAAAGAGACATGGTGACCATGTTTGAGGTGTAAGACGAGATAAACAATAGTGCTGACTTTAAAAAATAAAAGATAAGCGAGAATAGGAACTAGCATCTGTAACTAATGCCTTAAAACCAGGCTGTAGGGCATGTATAAAATAGTGTTCTTGTTATTATACAAAGTGGGCACAGTCTTGGAAAGGTCTCCCCACTCCTCTCACAACCCTCACCATGCACTTGGACGTCTAGTTCTAGCGTCAGGTATGGCCTCCTTTCTGAAGCCTTTGCTAATCCAAGCCAAGCAGAGGGTGGACGAGGCTCCGTCCTATCCTCACCGGCTGTTGCAATGATTCTCTCCTGTGTGACAGCTGGTCCTCCCTGGAAGCTCCCTTAGGACTTCTTTGGAATATGTCCTTTTATCTTTGAATCTTCACTTCCATGACAAGATCAGAATATTATACTGTTATAGTTGGTCATTTTAGCCACTATTCACCCTATTTTAGCCACTATTCACCCTTTTAATATGACGGGCTCATTATTCGAACATATATGTACATTTTAGTCATATCACATGTCTGCCTCTGTCTGACTGCGAGCTCTGAGGGCAAATCCACATGACTTATTTCTGTCCTGGTTACCCACAGCATAGAAGCACAATGCCTAACTGATATGCAGTAAATACTTGTTTAATTGCAGCAAATCTAGTTGCTATTAATTCATGACTCACACAATAATTTGGCAAACATTCTTTGCTCTCCAGGTATGTGAGGTGCCCTCGAGACAGAAACAGGAATGAAGACAATTCCCGCCCTCAAGGTGTTCACCATCCCCCTCTATCCCACATCCAAGCCACTAAATGAACTACCACATGATCCGAAACTGCTGGAAGTGCCGAGGGAGCAGAGAATCCGGATTGCCACTGCCCATCGGTCTCCAAAGAGATCAAGTTCCACTGTCCTTGGCCCTTGTGTGGCTCAGCTGGGGTTAAGTCTCTGCCTTCGGTTCAGGTCATGATTCCAGGGTCCTGGGACTAAGCCCCACATCGAGCTCTGTGCTCAGCAGGGATTCTGCTTCTCCCCCTCCCTCTGCCCTTCTGCCTGCTTAAGCTCTCCCACTCTCTCTTACTCTCTCTCTCTCTCTCTGTCAAATAAATGAATAAAATCTTAAAAAAATAAAAAAATCCGATATCCTTATGTCTGAATCAGGCTCCAAAAGAGGTGACTGCATAAGTTATCATAGGCACTGTATCTCCCCATCAACTGAAACATTTCTTCCAACATAATAGTTAAAAACTTGACTCCTCAAGCCAGACTCCCTGGATTTAATCCTGATTCTCCCAATAGTTATCACTGTGACTTTGGGCAAGTCACGTAACCTCTCAGCACCCACTTTATAGGATTATTTTGAGTATTACATGGTCGACACCCATAAAGTGCTAGGACAATACCTAACATACAGAATTAGCTCATTCTATTATAATTCCTTTTACCACTGAACCCACCCCCTCAGACCTCTTTTTTCTTCAAGTGCAGAAATTGACATCAAATCAAAAATTTTGGGAAAGAAGTAACAGAATGGCCACTTTCCTTTCATAATCAGAAAGGTGTACACTTAGCACTTCACTAGGATGAAAAGACTTTCGAATACGAACTATGGTAGGCGGCCACGGGGTCATCTTCCCTTCACCCTCCTTGGTCTTCCTCCTCTAATGACAAACATTCCCAACCCCCCCAACCCAAAGGTCCCAACCCCCCTACTTTCACCACAGAACCCACAGGTGCTAGACACTCCAATAGAACTGGCCAACCCAACCCCTTCCTTAGGGATTTGAAGCTGGGGCTGGTTCTAATATATATTCTCAGAAGTTGCTAATGGGCATTCATTGCTCATATGGACTGGAAGTCAAGATGGCTGGTCTATGGTGAGTAGGGGTGGGGCTGGGGGGAGAAGGAAAAGAGAAAGAGGCTGCAGACCAAGAGGGACCCAGGTGGGGTCCTGGTACCACTGAGTGGGTCCTGGTACCACTGTTTCTAAGGCCAGCTGCAACCCTGCCTTTGCAAGCTACCAGACAGCTGGTCAGAATCATAGCTATAAAGTAACAAACAAATGGAAACAAATTTCTATATTCTAATAACCCCACATTTCAACAGAAGATGAAAGTTAATTTTCTAAGAACTAAGATGGAAGACATGCAGAAGTCTGTGATTACAGATCATTATCCAAAGCTATATTTATGACCCTTTAATCCATGAAAAAGAGCCTTCAATTATTAATGTGAAATCACAAAATGCAGACTGAGGTTACAATCGGTCACCTCTGTGATGAGGATGCCTCTCCCTTCTGAATGGTTAATGATTAGCAGCATTATACAGAATGGAAAAAATAAACACACACTGTCAACGGGAATTTTATTACATGACTTACATGAAGGTCATTAGTCTGCTTGCAAAACTCTTCATAATCCTGGTCAAAATCCATCTTCCGCTGGTCTAAGAAATTATAATCCTTTTTCTTTATGGTAGCAACCATACTCTGAAATGTTATGAGAGAAGTAAGACAATATTTCAATATTCTTGCATTATTTAATTAAATACAACCTTTAAATGTAGAACCTGTATAATCAACTTAAAAGGAGCCTTATTTCTTTAATTATTTGCATTGCTTCATGCTTATCAGAGGCAATATAATGTTGCCTAGTGCATTCAAAGAAATCATTTAGAAAGCATTTTCATGAGGTTTTACGTATTCCTAAAGAAAAATAGAAAGTAAAACCACATCTGAAAAGTAGGAGAGATGTTTTCTCTAAAAATTTCTTACTAATGACATCTAAATTTTTTTTAAAAGCCCAAAGTAGAATTTACTAAAACATTTTTCATTGAAAAGTTTAAGTCTTCTCAGAAAATAAATAACATAAACAGAACCCAAACAGCCTAGGAAGAAAATACTTGTAATATCTAGAGATGAAAAACTATCTTCCAGGCCTCATATGCCTTAAATAAAACATCAAACCACAATCTGCCATTTAAAGACTCTCCAGAATTAACTGCTGCTTCCTCCCACCCTGCAAAGCCACAGTCTGTGACTACAAAAGTACAAATCTGGCAACTCATCTCCTTGAGAATACTATTATCCTACGTTTTGTTTGCTCAGAATAATGAGCTATCGAGCTCTATGATCGTTCTTAACCAAGTACTAAGCCATTCCCAAACTCAGGTGCCCACATTGTTGACACAGGCATATAATTTTTATGAAGAAAGTTGAGCCTCCTTCCATCATCTCTTCTTCAAAGTCATTTCCATTTAAACATCAATTCAAATCTCTCAGTAGACAAAAGTGTATAAACTGCGTAACTTCTTGAATCAAGCTTACTAATTAGAACCTACCCTTTCCATGCTGTATAGCTACAAAATTAGTTCCATGAAGACACTGTATCCATATATAGCCACCCATCATGTTATGTGCCCTGTATATAAATGGTCACTTAAGAGTATTAAGTTAATAAACTGATTAATCATGACCTAAAACCAACTCATCAAATTCGATCTACTAAATCATGAACTTGGCAGATACTTAGTGCACCCCTATTACACACTAGTGAACTCTGAAGACACAGGAAGGAATGGAACAAACAACTGCCCTCAGAGGACATCCATCCTTGGTGGCAGCGGGGGGTCAGAATTCATGTAAAGCACAAATAATTTCACACCATGATAATTTCACACCGTGGTAAAATGAGCAATGCAACATGGAGTGATTGAGAGGAACAGAGGTCAAGGAAAACTCTACTGAGAGGATCATTTAAATGAAAATCTAGAAGCCAAGAAAGAATAACCATGTGAAGATCCAGAGGCAGAACTTTCCAGGAAAAAAAAAGGTCTATAAGCCCTAAGGTGACTGAACTGAACTGATCTGTGTCTGGAGAACATCAAAGTACAAAGGTAGGCAAGGAAGTGGGAGGCATGGACAGGACCCTGATAGGCAGGCATGGAGCCTTGAGTTTCACCTCCATGGTCACCATTTTGAACTTCTGACACTGGTCCCAACACAAAAATATCACCTGATGCTTTCATGCACCGTCTGCATTTTATGTCACTACCCTCTGGAATATCCATTTCTCCATATCTCACTTTAGAGTTTCAAAGCTATTTCTCTTCATTAAGAATAGAAAATAAATAAATTCCAAACTGAAAAGTAAATGAACACATTCTGTCTTTGTCTTGCAAAACTGTCATTTCAGATACAGAGTTACCCACCTGGCAGATAACACCCAGCGCACCTAAAACGTTTCCTGCTGTATAACAAAGGTATTTTTTCTTTTTTTCCTAAAATCTGGTCTACTCAGGAAATGAAAAAGATTCCTGATATTAGCCTAAACGGTTAGAGGACAAAAACCAACGTGCGGCAGTAAATGTTATGATCCTTTTCAAACGCAAGTACAAAAAAAAAAAAAAAAATTGAGCTTTTCATATTCCTGTCCCCAAACAAGAGAGACTTGACTATATCTAGACTAAGAATCTAAAATCCATTTTGTTTGTAAATTGTTTTTTTTTTAAATCTTCAAAACAGTATTAGATCATTGTGCCCACTTAAAAAACTAAGATATACCTTTATATGATAAAGCAGTTAAAAATCAAAATAATTGGGAGCAGTTGAGCTAAATTAAAATCTGGTCCCTTTATTTGGTTGACATAGTTCCAAATAAAATGCTAAGTGCGGCCACAATTGGATACACTCAGAACCTGGTGTTAGCTAGTGCCTGACACACAGTACATGCTTCATTAAATATTTCTTGCATGAATAAATGAAATAATAAGTTATAGTCAAACATTTTTCTTGCACTACTAATGAAAATGCTTTTACTAATGATGATTAATTTTAGAGTATTGAGAGGTCATTCTCGAAATCACATACCTGAAAGGAACATATTAGCACCATTACACAATTCTCAAATAGATTTAATTTCTTTATTGTTCAAGGGCCATGAGCTTCCATCTAACATTACAGATGGATTATTTGAGTCATTCTAAATATAGATATTTGCACAAAATATTAAAGTTTTAGTTATGGATGAGGGTAGCAAATTTAGTTTAAGGTAGAGAACCTGGGCTGGGGCGGGGCGGGGGTGGGGGTGGGGGAGGAGCCCTGACTGGTTCAGTTGGTGGAGTACAGGACTCTTAATCTCTGGGTCACGACGTTCAGTCTCAGGGTGGGTGTAGAGACGACTTTAAAAAAAAAAAAACAAAATCTTTAGGGCACCTGTGTGGCTCAGTGGGTTAAGCATCTGCCATCAGCTCAGGTCATGATCCCAGGGTCCTGGGATCAAGCCCCAGATCAGGGCTCCCTGCTCAGCAAGGAGTCGGCCTCTCCCTCTGAGCCTCTCCCACTCTTTCTCTCTCAAATAAATAAATAAATTTTTAAAAACTAAAAAAAAAAAAAAAAAACTTTAAAAAAATAATAAAAAAGAAAGAAAGACGAGAACCTGGTATTTAGTGACCATGTCTTCCAGCCCTTCAATTTTAGAATCTTGCAGGACTGAATATGTCCGGAAGGTTGTAAAGATGTCTATTATCTTGGCGAGACGTCGGTGGAAAGTTTCAAATTTTCCAAAAATATACATCTCACTAAATTCAAATTGCTTTTCACTTGGGTCTTGTTTAAGCTTTTGTTTCGTCTTGTGAAAGCAGTGCTGGTATTCCTTAAAATTAAAAATCAAAATATTAGGCAGGAAACATAACAGAGGTATCAACCTTATTCTCTTAAGTGGAGACTGCCACAAATTTAGAGCAGAATTACAAACCCTTCAAGTTTCATGCCTTTGTGTGTACCCATTTTTCAGCTGGGAATGTCATCATTTCCCAAATCCCAATCTAACAAATCCTAACTATTCTTGATCTAACTCAATGGCAGAGCCTTTCCACTTGGTCACTCCAGCCAACAGTAGCCTCACTCCATGTCTAGCTCCCCATTCGTCCTAAGAAACTGAAGACACTACCGCATCTTTGCATCTCTCCTACTGAGTATGGCCTCGGGACATAACAGGCCCCCAAAACAGTAGAGTAAGTGAATAAATTGTGAAAGCAGATTTGCTAACATTCAATTTTCTTAACAATAAAGAATTACTGTTTTTACAAAAAGAATGACTTTTGAGCAACCAATAATATGGTAACTGCCAAGTGATTTAAGATGCATCGGCAAAAACAACACACAAATGATAAAACATTACCTAAATATGTTATTAAGCTGACCATTACCTCCTTAAGCTTAATTGCGGATAATATTTTCTCCACCACGACATCCTGTGGCTGGCTCCAGATGGAAGCAGTTCCATTGTTGGTAATATAGGCTTTACACGCAGATATCATCTGATTAGTCACCTGGAATGTCCCAATAAAATGGCATTAAGTACACAAAACAGTCATCAGTCACCAGCTGGGCTAGAGGGTCCTTGACTCCTCTACGTCTCCGAGTATAGTCTGTGAACTTGACATTAGGTTTACTTTTTTCCATCACAACTATGATCCAGCACCAAGATTTTTTCACCCCAGCCTTAAGGAGGTATAAATGACAAACAAAAATGGTATGTATTTAAGATTCACAACATGATGCCTGATATCTATGAATATCAGGCATCATGTTGTGAATCTTAAATATATATTTAAGTATATATTTAATATATATACTTATATTTATATACTTAAATATATATTCATAGAGTGAAATGATTCCCACAATCAAGTTAACATATCTACCCCTTCACAATTACTGTGTGTTGAAAAGATTTAAGATCTGCTCTCTTAGAGACTGCTGAGTACACAATACAGTAGTATTAACTATAGTCCCCATGCTGTGCTTTAGACCCCCAGAACTTATTCATCTTTTTTTAATTTTTTTTAAAGATTTTATTTATTTATTTGACAGACAGAGATCACAAGTAGGCAGAGCAGCAGGCAGAGAGAGAGGAGGGGAACCAGGCTCCCCACTGAGCAGAGAGCCCGATGTGGGGCTCAATCCCAGGACCTTGGGATCATGACCTGAGCCAAAGGCAGAGGCTTTAACCCACTGAGCCACCCAGGTGCCCCAGAACTTATTCATCTTATAACTGAAAGTTGTACCTTTTGACCAGTATCTCCCCATTTCCCACGCTCTCTGGCTCCTGGCCACTATCCTTCTACTCTCTGCTTCTATTTGTTGGCCAGTATGTACTGTCGAAGTCATTCATGGAATCACAGAGTTGGAAGCACTACAGCAAATCAACAGTTCGGGCCCCCTCGTGGGTACAGGGTGAACACCTTAACCAGCCAGGGAGGGATTCACTTCCCTACCTTCCCTACCAGTCTCCTTAGGTAGCTGCTAGAACATGTCACTCACAGTCTCCAAGAGCCGTGAGAAGGCCTGTCCACCCCGGTCATTTCATGACACCAGGAGCTGGAGCAGAAATGTCAGAAGGAGAAGCAGCAGAGAGTCAAGCTGACATCCGTTTCCACTCACGTTTTATCCATCCCTCCAAACTGTAAAAAACTTCTTCAGAATTTTCCTATGACTATTTTTTAGCAGTTTAAAAGGAAAATCAGATGACCAAACGGTATACGTAGAAAGACATGATGTCTGGGACGTGTATGCAAAGGTCGGCAGTGCGCATAAAACATGGACGGCGTGTGGCAGAACCTGGGGGACCGGAACCTGGGGGGTTGTGTACCATTCTCTTTCCTTTTGTACCTGCCTCAAATTTTCCACAGGGAAAGGTTTTTCAAAATTAGATAAATGATGATTTCACAATTTTGTTCACAAACAGGCCTTGTGGATCAGATGCATAAAGCCTGGCGTGATGACACAAAGCGACTTGTGAGTCTCCTACTCCAGGGAATATCCCTCATGACCATAACAAGTCCTTCTAGCGTGGAAAGAAGTGCGGCAAGAAGCTCATGGATTTCCCTCCTCTTTCTACCCAAGTGGCTGACTGAGCGCAGAAGAAAGGGAGTCTCCCGTCCAGCTCTTGAAGGGGACGTTCCCCTTCCCAGCAAGACCTGTGCCTCCTACTATGTTAACATTCGCAACACAAGCCCAGATGAGGCGAAAATGCCTCTGACTTAATACAACACTTAAAATTTTCACCTTGGGAATGAAAGTCATTTACTTCTCAGAGACTGTTCAAAATGGGAAAAACAACAGTGCTCACCATAAACAGTTACGAGTTAGGACATAAGGTTTCAAGATCGTTATGTTTTTTGGCAGAATCATTATAATTGCTTTATGGATTACTGAAACATTGCAAGTAGCTTTCATTATCATGATTACTGTTCTAATAACACCAAGTAAACAACTGTGGCATCAGATAAATTTGGAAAAGTGGCACATAAAATATAAAGCAGGAGAAAGCCAGTTAAATATAGTTTTTCTTAATTAAAATTTACCCAATAGGAATAAATAATGTTGCTAAATAACATAGGGAAAGAAATTCAAAGAGAATCTTTATTTTTTCATTTTATTATATAAATAACACCATATTTATTATCTTTGGAAATAATGCCTTATGATTTGTGAGAGTCAGCCTCGCAAATACACTTAAGTTGTATCTCTATTGAAAGATTAAAATTTTTTCTTTCACTGTAGGATACATACATGCTGAATTATGCCAATGTAATATTTTCTAATTATTAAAAAATTAACCATTGCCAAAAATATGCATGTTACCACAGACAGACTCTATGCTATCCACTCACCTTTACAAACAGAGATGTGATCTTCTCAGAGGTGTTATAGTAATGAGAGATACTATAGATCATTTTAATTGCATTTATAAGTGTAGGAATAGCATCAATCATGGATATCTGAAAGACATCACAAAAGTTTTCAAAAAAACAAGTATCAAATTCAGCAAAATTCTAATACTCTAACCATTCAATCTTCATTAGAATAAAATTAGCTAAGAGGCTTTTTTAATTTTTAAAATATTAACTAACACTACTAGTTACTAACAAACTATTAAACACTTACTAATGAACTACTTACTAGCAAACAACTAACTTAACACTATTACCACTCCCACTAACATATTGACATTTCACATAAATGTATTCAAGAGTAGTTTTATTTGTATTACTTAGTCAGATGCAGTTAATCAACTTTGTTTCAATGCAAGAAACATTAACTTTCTGTTAATGATAAGGTTAATGGTGAATGTGTAATAAATAAAAGCAGGCACTCCTAAAGTTTAAAGATAAAACACCAGCCAATAACGCTTCCCACACTTCTTTGAATATCATCCAGAATATCAATTACAATACTTAACGGAAACTGGAATATACAATAAAGGTTTTTAAAAATAGTATTTCTTATCCATCATAGACAGACAGATCTAGATAGACATGAATACAGCTGACCCTTGAACAACACAGGGGTTAGAGGCACCAACCCCCATGTAGTTGAAAATTCAGGCATAACTTCTGACTCCCCCAAAACTTAACTACTAATAGCCTACTGTCGACCAGAAGTCTTACCAATAACATAAAAAGTTGATTAACACATATTTTGTTTTTTAAGTGTATTATATACTATATTGTTACAATAAAGTACACCAGAGAAAAGAAAATAGTTAAGTAAGATAAGCTATATTTACAGCTCTGTACTGTGTTTATTGAAAAAAATCCACACGTAAGTGGACCTGCAAAATCCAAACCCGTGTTGCTCGAGGGTCAACTGTATACATATATAATTTTCTTGAGAGTAAAAAGAGGTTTCAAAGACTTTTCCAACAGACTGTAATAATAACGAACCAAACTCCACACTCAAATCAGCCAGGGCAAAAGGGTCTTCAGTAGACTAAGCAAGTAGAGACCTTTAACTCACAGGGTCATTACCGTACAAGGGGTCACAGCATTTTTCAAGTGTGTACAGGTATTTGACATTGTCCTTGGCTTCATTCGAGGCATCAGTGACTCGAATATCCATCTCCCGCCACGTCTGAGGCAAGACAGGAAAGCACTGTTAATGCATTGACTACAGAGGAACTTCCAATAGGGCAGCTGCTAAAAGTCACCACAAGTCCCCTGTGTCAGACATCCAGTTTATCGTCTGCACCTCGCAGGAAGCTGAAGCCACAGGACCGAGGGGTATTGCCACATTGAAGAGCAATGTAGAGTTTTTGAATGAAGTTTTAAAGGGATCTCCTCACGGCCTTCTCTTGCAAAATCCCCTCAGTAACTAGAACAGCATCAAGAGGGCGGCGCCCCATTTGAATCCACTCCTTCTCTCCTCCCCCAGCTCCCGGATCCATTTTGAGCCTCGCTCCCTCATTTTCTATGGTAGCAGCCGAGAGCCAGCAAGGAACAGAGCCCAGCAAGATGCCCACGAGCAACTTGGAGGCAGGTCCTTCCCCGGGCGAGACTCAGATGAGCCGATACCCTGACCACAATCTCAGGGGAGATGCTGAGTCACAGGCAGCCACCTGAGCTGTATCCCAACTCCTGACTCACAGGCTGTGACATAATACATGTCTGCAATGTTAAGTTGCTAAGCTGTAGGGTAATTTGCTACACAGGGAGAGAAGAGCAATACTCTAGGGCCAAAAAATAAAAAATAAAAAAAATTAAAAAAAAAACCATATTCAAGTTAAGTTCTTATTTTACTACTCCTGCTTGGTCCAAATTCAAAAAATATATATAATCGTGATCTTGTGCTACATCTTAATTACATGCAATGCCCTCTAATAATATGTATACTTACATGGACAGCGGCCAACTGATACCGTTGGTTTAAAGGCTATTTCCACAGAATTATAAAAGGGCAACATTATCCAATCTTAAAGTTTGGTCCACATTTTCCTGTGCCTAGTTACTCTACGACACGAAAATGCACACCGAATTTTTACTCCTGTGGCACAAAGCAAAAAGAAATGGCTGACAACCTTCAGAAGCTTCGACCTGGCGGCAGCAAGCACGACCAACACACCCCTCACATCTGGGCTTTTTAACTGATCCAAGAGGTAGTTAAATTTGGACAGTCTTTTTTTCCAGTGCTCCAGCTCTGCTCGGGGCCCAAGGTCATCAGCTTCCTTCCGCAGCTGGTTGTTTTCGGCAAGGACCTGAAAAGGCACAGCAGAGCCTTGGACCTCTAGCGAGGACTGGCAGTACGAAAGTTACACGTAGACAAAGAAAAATAAGGAAATAAGTCAATTATGCTGTTGGAATCATGATATATTTTCATTCGCGTGTGTGCTTCAAATGACAGCCTTCTACTTGTATCCATTTTGAATGCTTTAACAAAAATTTAGTTGACTTGTTCTAACTGAAAACTACTTATTTAAAAAGGTTGAATGAACTTTTGCAGGACCTGACTTCACAAAGTTTCCTTGACTATCCCCTTGCTGTTTAATTTTGGAGCAACAGAACCTTGGAAAGCCCCCGTGCCCTAAGTTGGTTAATTTTCATTGTGCTTATTTTCCAACTCAATGTCCACCTTCACTAAGGATTTTTCTGAAAATATTTTTTTTTTTAAGTTAAGTCTCAAGCTCCCTTTCAGAAGGCAGTGTTTGGAAAACTCCTTGTTCTTCTACAGAGGTCCTATCTCAAGTAAAATACACCTTGAGAAAACAATTGGCAAAGAGCAGTGTTCTTGGACATAAGTATTTAAAGCCATTTGTTTCATCTCTTCAAATTCTTACTCTATCTTCTTAACTAATCACTATAAATTAAATTACATTGAACTTCTCACCTTTTTAGGGGCTTGAGGTTAAATACTGAAGAAAAAGGGAACAGCATACAATATGCTCTTCCATTGACTACTTTAGTAGCGTGGCATGTGAAACTGATGATTTTTTGGAAATTACCTGTTCTTTCTGGTTTCGGGAAATTACCTGTTCTGTCTGTTTGATCCATATTCTCACATAACCTTCTATTTTCTCCAAAGTCTCAGGGTTATTAGCTAGAGTCATGTAGTCTATTGGTTCCTTCAGGGTTTTCAGTTCAAATATGTCACACTTTTGAAGGTTCACCTAATTAGAATGAAAGTTAAATAATAAGATGATGTTAATTTTAAAAAACACACACACACACTCTTCTGTCGACCCTAGGCTTAGAAAGGTCTCAAGGTTTTCTCTAAACTACCATGTTCCCTGGCATCTCAATCCTCCTTTGCGAACTGACGTGCCACTCAAGATGACGGAGAGCAGACTTTGGGAAAAAAAGGAGTGTACTAGAGAAAGAGAGAATCATCATAACATCACAAAATTTGGGAATTAACAAGGAACTTAGAAATTACTTAGAAATTAAAGAGTCAACTCATAAAACCAAAGAATTATGGGAGAGAGGGCTTCAAGGAAATTGACTGGAGGAAGAGTAATTTCTAATCCATTACATTCTTTTTTGACACTAACCAGATGAAAAGACTCTCATGTCCTTACCCAATAACATCCTTATAGTTAGCAAGTTCAATGGCAGGTACATGGGATGAGGTTAGGGAACAGGTGTGTTAGGTTTTGACTTCACAAAGAAACCTGGTGCATTTTCTAGCACACATAAATGGACATCAATATTTGAGAAGGGCATTTCCTTCTGGTAAAGATGCACCTGCCACTGGAAATGCCTGAATACAGGTTTCAGGCCCAACTGGCTTTTACCAACCACAGAACAAGTACATTTCTCTCAACTGGTTCAGAACCAGCAGGAAGGGGTGTGGTTGTTTGTCACCCTCAAATGCCAATATGGCCAAGGAGCCACTTAACAAAGCCTAGGCCCTAAGGGCTTGTTGGTAACCAACGCCGAACCAGAGCTTTCCCATTTCCTTCACTTGCTTCCTACTACAGCCCTGCCAGCTCTAACCTTAGCTGATGGCCTCCAGCCCTGGCTCCCACACTCAGAAGCTCTATGTTTGTCCATCTATGTGGGGCTCAGAGACACCACTCTGCTCCCAGAACCTAGCCTCCCCACTCTGTGTTTTTCACTTGGCTTCGCTCCAGCAGAGTTCTGAAAACCCACCAGGGCAGGCACCTGCCGCCACTCCCCTGGGCTTGTGCTCACGCTGCCCCCAGTCTGGAAGAACCTCCCCAGCACGCCTCCATCCCTGACCTCTCCTGCTCAGCACCTGCCACCTGCCGCACCTGCAGGAGTGATCCTTGGTTTCCTAGGGGCGGGCTCTCTATTTCATGAAGTGGCACAATCTCCCCACTAGGTGGCGGTCCACCCACCCTTTGGAATATATCCACAAGAGGAGGTGGAACCCTATGAAAGCATTGCTTTTTTAGGTAGAACAACAATTCAACTGGCTTCAACTTGCATCACACTATGGCCTGCATCAGCGTTCACTGCAGATAGAACTCGGATATTACATGGAATCATCCCACTCCTGTCTGGATGAAAGTAACTCCACTTCCGCATTCCTCCTTGGGAAAGCCCAGTGCCTCCCTTCCCCACTACTCCACTAAGTCCAAAACGCTCAGCATTCTCTGGAGAAAAGTGAGTGACACACTGTCATTGGTGGGGGCGCCTGGGTGGCTCAGCCAGTCAAGCATCTGCCTTTGGCTCAGGTCATGACTTCGGGGTTCTGGAATGAACCCAACATTGGGCAACCTGCTTAGCAAGGAGTCTGCTTCTCTCTCTGCCCCTCCCCTTGCTCATTCTCTCTCTCTCAAATTAAAAAAAAAAAAATCTTTAAAAAAATACATTGTCATTGGTATCATAGGCTGCATTTCTCTGTCTCCCATACATACCTGATCTGGGCTGTTGTCGCCATGGTTTTGAATCCAACACCTTCTGCCCCCAAGGAACCGGTAACACAGGCTTACCTTAGATCACACAAATTTTATGGAAGCTAAACCTGACCTTTGCCAAACTTATTCTTAAAGGCCCTTTTGGTCACAGGCTGAACCACAGGACCCAATCCACTCCTTCCAGCTGTGTCAACTCCTCTCTCCTTTCTGTCTCATCTTCGGGATTTCCTCCATCCCAACCCATAATCCACCACCCCACACTCACGTGCACACACATGGACACACAGAGACACATACCACACACCCTGGTTCCAAATTCCTTTCCTTCTAGGCCACAGAGCAATGCCACGAGCATTCCATATGCTCCCCTTTGCTGTCGAACGTTTGCTATTCCTAAATAGAACCCTCCATCATGGCCGACCCTTCTAAGGGACCCCCTAATGCATTAATCCCTTAAATCTCGTCACCACCACCTCTTGAAGGGGCAATAAAAACTCCCACAAAATGTTTTTCCACATTTGCTGGGCAACAGAATTAAGACCATCGAAGGGAAGCCTTCCATACTTAGTGCTGATTTCTTCACCATCTGATAACTTCTGAAGGAATAATTTATTCCCTCTTACCTTCTCCTTCAAGCTCTCCTGGGCGCCTGACAGGACACTCACAAAGCCTTCCAGAGAGCTCAAGAACTCCTGCCGAATGCTGGCTGCTTCCTGAAGACCCTCAAGCTCGCCCAAGCCCTGGCTCGTGGCCCTGAGAGCGGGAATGAAGATCTCAGACAGCAAGCGCCTCATGCTGTTAAGCAGGCCTCCATCCGCGGTGTCCAGCATATTAAAGCTCACCTCCTGGAAAACAGTTAGGAGACCCTCTGCTGTATAAATCACCTGCAACGGCAGCATGGCTGCTGAGTCGTTTCTGAATGCTGTCCGCTCATCCGCTCTCTGCAGAAGTAAATGAAGATGGACCAAAAGAGAAGAGCAAAAGCTCTGAGCCGACCACTACAAGAGTTGGTGACCATCGCCTGCATGTCAGCAGACATTCAGAAGCAGGCAGGGGACTAGGAAAGCCTCCTGGTGGTGGAAACGGGCAGCGTCAGCGGTGGGGGAGCTAGAGGCAGCTCCAGGAAGTGGGGCATCCTGTGGGATGGGTGAAGGGTGCATCTTTGGCTTTCTCTTGTCGGTCCCAGGGAAGTATGCTGGGAGTACGGACGGAGGGAAGGCGGCTGGCACCCATGAACCAGGTCCTGACCATGTTGGCCAGTCATTAGCATGACTATTGCTTGCCTTCCTCGTGGCCTCCTGCAAGTCTCACACTGCAGACCAGCCACCCGGGCTGTTTCCTGGAGAAGGGGCTTGGTTTCTAGGCAGGTTGCTGCCAGCTGGAGGTCAACATTCTGTTTTCTGTATGGACTGGCCTTGAATTGTGTGTAGATTCAGTCTCTAAGTCCAGGAAATTACTTTTCTGATACCCTGGTTAAGATGTAAGCTTTATACTATTCTAAACTGCAATCCTCAAAATAAAGTCATGAACTAAACAGAACCCGAGACGTTACCAGCTCATTTGCTCCAAGCTGATAATGCACCCAATGTGCGCAGAGGAGATTTACACTTTATTTTGCACAAAAAATAAAATTATATATCCATCATTGTAAATCTTATTTTAAATGTGTGAAATTTGCCATTAAGTAAGTAATGTATGGGAAATTATGTTTAAAAGGCAAGACTTCCCTGTTTCACCCACACACACACACATGCGTGCCCAGGCATACATATAATATTATATCCAATTGTGATAATAAACTGAACACGAAGTCCTCTGACTCAACAGATTTAAAGGAAACATCCTCTTGTTTGCCGTGAAGCCTTTTAGAAATATCTCTTTGAAAGTAGTTTTAGATAGGCGATGGACACAGTGGCTAACTCTCTAGGGAGGGATTTTTTTTTTTTTTTTGAGAATTTATGTGAGTTTTGGCAATTTGGGGTAAAGGACTGCTCTTGCCCCTTACCCGATGGATGTTCTCAGGAGTGATGGCTCTGGAAGGGTCAGTCCTGATGAAGAACACACATACTCCGGTAAGAGCAACATCTTTTCCCTCGGTCACGAACACCTTGGGTTTTTTAAACTTCTCAGAAAGAGGATTTACTCCCCCTGGAGCACCAAGCTGTCCTACAAGGGCAGAAGAATTTTAGTTTCACCATTACTATCTATAGTCCACGTGCCTGCCTCTTAGAATGAAGCCTCCTCAGGAAAATATTGTCATGCTGACTCATCCATGTGCCCTGGAAGGTCCACTGCTCGGATAATCTCTAGCCGAAGGCCTGAAGGGATCTAAAAGGAGCTAGTGATTCCAGATCACAGGTTTATTTCAGAATCATTGCTCTAGCAAAAAACAGCAATGAGAGGTCCTGAAATGAGACTTTGGTCCGAAGTAGATTCTTGCCAAAGCTACAAAAGTCATTTCCACCCACAACAGGTCACACAGTAGAGTCATTGAGAAGGGGTGAGTAAGGGAGGGACAGCATCTACTGCACGTGCTGTGTCAGTTCCCCTCCTCGGTACCGTGTTGATGTTACTGAAGTCAGTACAACCCTAAAGGCAGCTGTGACCTGCCCTGAGTCCCAGCCAACAGGTGGCAGAGCCAAGATCAGAAACCAGCTCTGACTGTAAAACTCCAGACCCCTGCTGCCCTGTCAGTATGGCGCTAGAGTCAGGACACTGTTGACCCAGGAGAGGGTCATGATGAATAAGGAGCCAGACTCCCAAGGCTTGAGTCTTGGGCTGCACTTCCCAGCCATGTGACCTTGGGCAAGTTACTTAATCTTCCTGTGCCTCAATTTTCTGATCGGAAAAATTCAAATACTAATCCTAGATCCAAGCATCTGGATTAAAGGAGTTAGTTAATACGTGTGAAGACCTTAGAAAAGGACATAAAAATCATTGCTCACTAAGTGTTCTCATTATTGTTATTTTAAAATTCATTTTTAGTCATCTAAGCACACAGCTCATTGAGTGGACCATTTCAGTACGCAAAGCTGGTCCACTGTGCTCTTATCTGCCCACGAAAGTTTTAGCTCTTCACGTGACACAGTAGCTCAAGCAAGGTTACTGGCGTGGGAGGAGGACAGTGCCAAGGGCGAGATCTGGGGAAGGACATGGACTGGAAGTTGGGTCCTAAAACCCTGGGATTAGGACCTCTTAGAGGAACCCTCTCCTAGGCTCTCCCCCAACAGCACTGGGCTGGGGACTTGGACTGAGGCTTTGACAGAGAATGCGTCCAATAACAATAACCAGAGGAGGGACGCCTGGGTGGCTCAGTTGGTTAAGCAGCTGCCTTCAGCTCAGGTCATGATCCCAGCGTCCTGGGATCGAGTCCCACAACGGGCTCCTTGCTCCACAGGGAGCCTGCTTCTCCCCCTGACTCTGCCTGCCACTCTGTCTGCCTGTGCTCGCTCGCGCTCGCTCTCTCTCTCTCTCTGACAAATAAATAAATAAAATCTTTAAAAAAAAAAAAAAAACAATAACCAGAGGATATCACCATGGGATGCACAGCCACCAGTCACCATCTCTGGAGAATCCACCTAGTGCCCACAAGAGCAAAGATCCAGAGAATCAAGTTCAGCCAACTGTGAAAGTGACAATGTCAGTCAAGTCAAAGCTCTCCTGCCACCTGTCGGCTCTTGTCCCTGCCCTACTTCAAGCTCGACACAGTCAGCAACTGTGGTTTACACAGTGTGGACAGGAGTTTCCAGAAGGATAAGCTGAAGAAGCAGAGGAGGACCAAATGCTTCTCTCCCGCAGCAAATACGGACCTTCTCAGATCCCTGCTGGAGTGGAAGGAAGGGAGAGGACCAGAAGTTAAGAAGACTGAACTTTAGACCAATTAATTTTGATCAACTGGATGTTTTTTTTTAGTGTCTGAATTGAGATAGTACTTACAACGTGAAGCAACAATAGGAATTTTTCTTACTCAAGAATACCCAGGAAAGTCAAGGAATGGTCTGAATTCTAATCCAAGGTCAAAAGATTAAAGACAGTCCCACCAAAAACATTTAGAGGGAGAGTGGGAAACAAAAATAAGCTTGCATCGTGTCTACATCCTATGAACCCTTCTTGTTCAATGTCAGATTTACACACAAAGGCCTACTCTACCCAGCACACATTTCACAGACAAACTCAACATTTCATTTGACTTTATGTTTTGCAATCTGGTATAGAACTCAAAACGTATGTATTTCAACTTTTCTCTCAGTGTAATGAACTTTCTGACCATAAAATTTCAGATGAATAATTCTAGAAAAATGCCAATCACTTTGAGTACATATTCATAATTTTCTCAGTTTTTAAACAAAAAAGCATTAACCATACTATATGCCAACAGCAATAACTACTTTCCCTTTCTTCAAAAAGGTCATAAAAGGATGAATATAATATTTTGATATAATCATTATATTTTTGTTTATGTCCCTAGTTTGGCTTTAAAATTATATGAATTCACATAAAAGTGGAATGGGTTATGCCAGTTGAATCCACACAAAGATTTGCAAATTTTTCTTAAGTGAAAATAACTAAACTTGTCATTCCATATTACTCGTTTGAATCATCGACAGTAGAAAATAAACATAATGTGGTATTTAACCAGAAAACTCATTATGCTCATTGGCAACAATTCTTATGTTAAAAATAAATGATGTCTATATAGAAAAGAAGCAGATGCCCATAAAAAGTTCTAGAACATAACTGCATAGAAGGACTCGCATGGACAGAAAAGAAGCCTCAAAATGTAAAGTACATTGTTATTCCTCAGTCACCAGCCCAACCTGAAATGGGAAACCAAATATCTCAAAGTTAGAACAACCAGGCTACATACCTATCATTATCAGTCCCTTCTCCTTCAAGGGAAAATGGAACCCAGGCCTCACCTCACAGAGGCCCATTTGTCCCATGGGCCAAGGTGGAAGTGTAGGTGGAAGTGTAGGTGGAAGTGTAGGTGGAAGTGTAGGCCCATCTGTCCCATGGGCCAAGGTGGAAATGTCAGCTCCAAGGGTGGCCTTCAGCTTCATGCCATCCTTGGATGAACCTAGCAACACATTTGTGGGTAACATAACACCAAGTCTGGATACCTGTTTCTGCCACATCCACATCCTGATAATAAAATATAAGGTGACGACGACCGCCAGCAGTGAAAAGCTGATCGATTCTTTCAATCTGCAAAAAAGAAAAGGCAAGGTCACAACTTCGTGCTGAATTAGAAACCGTGCTCGTACCAGCAGTTGCTGTCATCTTCTTTTGCAGATAAAACTGCGTCAATGCAAGCCGTAGAGAAGGCATCATATTTTTTGCAACATAAAAATAGAGTAAGTGCCTCACCATAATAAAAATGTAACTCAATGAAGGAATTCAATTAATCATGAAAATATTTGTTACATATACACATTTGAAAAGAGACTGTCTCTCCAGTTTTGCTAATTTCTGAAAGTGCTGAGCTGTTGAAAGCAGATAAATATAGAGGTGCTTTGTTTTCACTCAATTGCAGATCAGAAAGAGAGAACAAATACCTTTTAAAACCCAGTCTAATGCACTAGAGACAATTAATATTAAATTATAATAATCACTGAAAAATGCCAGAAGAACACACATGATTACACTCCATCCAAGAGCAGTCCAAAACTTAGTCCGTGAGCTTTGCCATACAACTAGAAGTCTGCCAGATGGCCTACTACCAGTGGCACAGTTTTAAATTCATATTAGAGGAAAAAGGATAAAAATCTACATGTCCATTAGGATGGCTACTGTTAGAAAAAAAAATCCTAGAAAATAAATGTTGTCAAGGATGTAGAAAAATTGGAACCCCTATACACTTTTGGTAAGACTGTAAAAATGGTACAGTCACTATAGAAAACAGTATGGTGATTTCTCAAAATATCAGTGGAATTACTCTATGATCCAAAAACTCCACTCTTGGGTATATACCCAAAAGGACTGAAAGCAGGGTCTTGCAGAGATATTTGTATACCTTGCTGACCCAGCGTTATCCACAGCAGGCAAAAGATGGAAGCAACCAACTTGTTCATTAACAGATGAATGGATAAGCAAAGTGTGGCATATTCAATGATGGAATATTATTCAGCTTTAAAAAATAAAGGAAATTCTGATCCATGCAACAACACGGATGAACCTTGAGGACATTTTGCTAAATAAAATAAGCCAGTCACAAAAAGACAAATACTGTATGATTATACTTATAGGAGGTATCTAAAGTAGTCAGATTCATAGAGACAGAAAATAGAATAGTGGTATTCAGGGGCTAGGGAAATGGGTTTTTTGATGATACCGAGTTTCAATTTCACAAGACAAAGAGTTCTGAAGATTCATTACCCAATGATATGAACATACTTCACCCTACTGAACTGTATACTTAGAAATGATTAATGGGGCACCTGGGTGACTCAGCAGGTTAAGCGTCTGACTCTTGATTTCAGCTCAGATCTTAATCTCAGTGTTAAAGGGTGTGGAGCCTACTTTAAAAAAAAGTTTAAGATCGTAAATTCTATATCCTATGTCATTACCATAATTTAAAATAAAATGTTTCCAAATGAAAAACTCTAGCCTGAAAATTTTACTGTGTAAATAAATAAGCCCCCTTCAATTTCTACCATATTATAGACAAAACTATAATAAATAAGGAAGAGCAAGGGGCACCTGGGTGGTTCAGTGGGTTAAGCTGCTGCCTTCAGCTCAGGTCATGATCTCGGGGTCCTAGGATCGAGTCCCACCCCTAGGATCGACTCTCTGCCCAGCAGGGAGCCTGCTTCCCAATCTCTCTCTCTCTCTCTCTCTCTGCCTGCCTCTCTATCTACTTGTGATCCCTCTCTGTCAAATAAATAAATAAAATCTTTTAAAAAATAAAATAATAAAATAATGAAGAGCAAGCTGCCCTGTTTCCTTCATTAGACTTCCTTGATAGAGGATGCTTTGGGGCCAAGTAGGAGGCCCTTACTGAAATGAACTTCCAAGCCAAAAATGTTAAGGAGGTACTTCCAGTTGAAACTTTTGCCCCTCTACGTTGCTTGTGAGCCCAAGCTGGGATGTTTTATTTCAGTCCCCAGGTTTTGACCTTCCTGGTCCTGAATATGACACAGCAGCTTAAACTGGGCTTCCTATGGTTCAGAACTTCTACTCGCTCATTCCACTTGCACAATCCCAAATCCAGATGTCTGAATTGGGGAGTAGGGCAGAGGTAAACGTTTCACCCATGGAACAATCTCTTCAAGATTGAATTAGGTAGACTCTGTCTACTTTTATGCCTCCATTTTGGGGGGCTGTTTAGTGCTCTCCACCCCTAACTGTTCCACTGACTCCTAGTGACCCCACCAAAGTGACATGGCAGGAAGGAACACAGCCAGCGGAGTGCTGGAGACAGCTCGTACTCGTCATGACAGCCAACTGATCACAGCTCTTTCCAACTAAGCCTTTAGTAACATCATGTTAGTAGTCTGGAATCAGCCATGGTGGAAGTATTAACACCATAGAAATCAGCAAACACTCAAAATGGTGCTTCCCTCTACCCTCTTGCTCAAAGCTGTTTTGTTAAACATTTAAAAGCGTAACACCAAATAACATTATCAATACTGTGACATCTCTATCAACAGACAGGACTCACCCTCTCTCTCTATTTTTGTGCCTAAAAAACAAACAAACAAAAACAGCAACAAAAACATTCAGCAACTACTATAGGGCTCCTGATATGCCTTCTTGGTGCTCAGGAAACTATATCCTCCCATATTTTGACCTACCCTCTCCAAAATCAAATTATACCCCAGATTTTGGAAAGAAATCATGGTAGAAAATGGAAGTTAAGTTCAGGAACAAAAGAAACCAGATTCAGCTGCCAAACCAAAGTCAAAGCCAAGGAACTATGGCACAATTCAACCACCAGGTTAGAACAGGATAAATGCAAAACACGATAAATCAGAGGCTGAGAGAAGATTCTATTCTCCATATTCAGGTTCCAAGATGGTGCTTGAACCCAGCTTCACTGGATTCAGAAATATGCAGAATTGCTGTCAGAATCATGGGACTTCAATGACAGTTATAAGTAACCCATTCAACATGAAGAGTTGGAGAACCCTAAAGTCAATCTGCCATCACCTGTTACCATCAGAATGGAGTCCTGCCCATTTAGAACAGATACCCCCTCCACAGCCCAGCATAGATCATGCCATAGGACTGAGTCAATAGACTCTCTGTGCCCTCCATAATTAAGTCAGTGAGAACTCAAATGCATCTCACCTGATTCCCCTCAAGAATGGCATCTTCCACTTCAGTTTTGTCCAGGTCTATGCAGGAAGCTATAATTGCAAATAAGTAGGCATGCCTACCATCCAAACGTGCCCGTTTGGCTTCCTTCTCTTCCTTCAGTCTTTGCTGTAAGAAAGGACCAAAAATGTTACATGACAACTGCTGTTCTCAATGGATTCATTTTATGATAATTTCATGTCACTATTGCTTTTTCAAGTCTTGAGTATTTGGATAACAGACCCCTGAATGGTACCAGTTTTTCTGTACTATCTTCCATTTTCAGAAATACTGTTATTCTATCATAAAAATAAAATGTGCTCATTGTTTTTAAAATTGTATAATACGGAGAAGCTAAAAAGAAAAAAATCATCTGTCATCCAGAAATTATTGTGGCAATTATTTTGTTCTAAATCTTTACAGATTTATTTCTATGCATATATAAACATTCAACAGACATACAAAAAGAGATCCCTATTTTTTATAAACACTCCCTAAGCCTTTAAAGTAATATTCTCCTACATTACCTCTTAACTTTATTGTTTGTCTACAGATTTTATCTGGTCTTGAAATCGATTTCTGAGTACCACTGCTTACCTTTAAACTGATTAGCCATTATAATATTAAGGCATATTCAATAGAACAAATGTGAGCAGTCTGAAGCATATCCTTCCATTTGCACCACGCTCATACTAACATATGCAGATGTCTACACACATCTCTATAGTCTACTATAAAATCTGTCATGTATTTTCTTTTAATAACACACCACAGACCTAGTTCTACTTGAATATAGGGTATTCCTATCTGTGTGATAGCTGCAAAATATTCAACAATATGGATACATCAGTTAGGACATCCTTAGTAACTAACTGTGTTTGTAGCTGCAGCATCCCACAGCTCTTTGGCAATATGACCAGGACATGAACCTCCCCTCCTCTTGAATTTGGCTGGCCCTGTGATCAGTTTTCACCAAAAAAAAAAAAAAAAAGTGCAGACTATAAACCTGTCTAGGCTAATCCTTAGATCTTCAGTTTCTGCCTTTGTGTTTGGGAATTGCCCCCTGGGAACCCAGCTACCATGCTGTGAGAAGTCCAAGTCATATGGGGAGACCACAGGAAGAAAACCAAGGTGTTCTGGCCAACAGCCCCAGCCAACCTAGCCAACAACACCCCAGAACCAACTTCCTTGGTTCTGGAGTGAGTAAGCTATCTTGGACATTCCAAACTAGTCAAGTCTGCAAATGACTGCAACCCAACCCAACACCATGTGAAGCAGAACCACCACCCAGTTAAGCCCAATCACCCACATACTCAAGAGAGATAAAAATAGATTGTGGTTGCTACTGTGAGCCATTATGTTCTGGTATGGTTTGTTATGCAGAAGTAGGTAACAGAGTAATCCTTGTAGAATAATTTCACTGATTGGACAGAAAGCAAATGGATGTAGGCTTGAGAAAAGATAACTGAGAAAAGAGAAATACAAAGATATTGAATGTAAACTATTCTTTCCAGAAGCTTGACAATAAAGGAAAGAAGTGTGGCACTAGTAGATAGAGGGGTATTTACAATCAAGAAAGAATTCAGGTCATGATCTCAGGTTCATGAGAGGGATCCCCCCATCGGGCTCTGCACTGAAATGGAGTCTGCTTAAGATTCTCTTTCTCTGGGTGCCTGGGTGGCTCAGTTGGTTGAGCAACTGCCTTCAGCTTCAGTAATGATCCTGGAGTCCCAGGATTGAGTCCCGCATCCAGGTCCGTGCTCGGCAGGAAGCAAGCTTCTTCCTCTGATCCTTTCCCCCCATGCTCTCTCTCTGTCAATAAATAAATAGAATCTTTAAAGATTTTTTAAAATTTATTTATTTGACAGAGAGAGAGAGAGAGATCGAGAGATCACAAGAAGGCAGAGAGGCAGGCAGAATTAGAGGGGGAAGCAGGCTCCCTGCTGAGCAGAGAGCCTGATGTGGGGCTTGATCGCAAACCCTGAGATCATGACCTGAGCTGAAGGCAGAGGCTTAGCCCACTGAGCCACCCAGGCACCCCTAAATAAATAAAATCTTTAAAAAAAAAAAAAAGAGATTCTCTTTCTCTCCTTCTGCGTCTGCCCCTCCTCCCCAATTTGCATGTACACTCTTTCTCTCTTTCTTCCTCTCTCTCTAAAAAAAAAAGAAAAAGAAAAAGAAAGAAATTTTTAACACACAAAAAGGAACTTAAAAAACAGTGATGAGAAAAGTTGGGGATTTCAGACGCATTGAAAGGCCGTCCCTGGTCCCACGCAATTAACATTTGTCTTTCAGAACCTGAAGGGACTGCTCCAAAGAAGAACTGGGGAGGCAGGGGAGGGATTAGGTTTAAAAAATAATAAACAAATAAACCTATTTTCATGCCCATTTCTCCCTAAAGGAACCAAGACAGGTCCTGACACAAAGTACACATTCCATAAATATCAAATAGAAAGAATTCTAAATCTCTTTTCAAATGTGGCTAAAACAAGGACGATGTCCTGTTGTTTCAACTGTTTTCTTCCTTCTTGGCAGGGAGAAATAAAATGCTTTTCAAAATGAACTCTTAGGGTTTGCACTAAATGGCTTCAGCGGCTTGAGAACATGGTGGGCAACCAGGGGAGCCAGGAATCAGGCATCAAAACAAGATGGCCAATGCTGGGTAGCGACAAAGAAAGCAAAGAACTGGAGAACCAGAAGAGCCCGGATGTGAAGTTACTGAAGGCTTCCAAAGAATAGAGAAACTGAAATAAGACTCTACCATGACAACACATTCTCTATGACCTGATTTTATAAGACTCCAAAGGAAAAAAAAGTATACATATTCTAGTGGCGGAAAGGAGAGATTGCTCCCTAAAACAAAACGCTAATTATTCTATTTTTACTTAAGTATCACATAGGAAGAAAAATTCCAAAGAAGTGTCATGTGTACAAAGAAAATTATCAATGTGTTCTTAAAGTAAACTTTTCAGAGCTACACTGAAAAGCATGTCAAGCAACAAGTATGTTCTTGCATAAAATGACTGTTGTCTCTCTAAAGACAAGTAACATGAAGCAAGCGCCCGGAGCCATGGAGAAGAAAGACCACATGTCTGTCGATCTCAGCTCTCATTGCCGTATCCTAAGGTATCCTGGTACAATGAGGGAATTGGGGTTTTCCTACCACAAGAAGTCAGTAACATCAAACAAGTATTGAGTGGCCAGATGGGAGCACCGTCAGCCCATACACTTGAGCCTGCAGCTCTCTGGCTACTAGGGAACGGCAGCAACCAGCAGTCAGGTGATTGGCTGTCTGGAGGTGGCTATTCTATCGGCCGCCATGTTTCAACATGGAGGACACTTAGAGTAGGAGGGTGGAGGGGGATGAAAACAGCAAGAGGTAGATGATGGAATATTTTTTTTCTAGAATCACATTAAAATTGTTCCGTGTTTTATAAGCAAGCACCAGTGGATGGAGGCAAGGAGGAGCCCAGAAACCTATTGGATTGATGTCCAAAGAAATCTAGAAAGTAGTCTTTCTGCCATTTGATGACAAGGTATGCTGTGGCCAGCCTAGAAGAAAAAGGTAGCTAATACGCTAGCTCACAGGAAACAAGCGCAGCTTTAAGGCCACCGACTTCATGTGGACCAATGAGTCCTGGTTGTCAGAAGGGTCCCGGGTTCCAGTCCTGGCTATGCGACTTGCGTCTGTCAGTCAACACCTCTAGACTTCCATTTCCTTAATTCTAGACTCCAAGCCTTAGACGAGCTGACAACTAAGCACCAATCCTTCTCTACCACCCACCATCTACCATGAGCTCCTTCTCATTGGATCAAAAGTTAACACCGACAAGAGACTTGAGATTTTAAAATACAAATCCCAACAAAGACCCAAAGTGTATGCTTTCATAATAAAGCTCTATGACTTTTTTCATGACAAACCTACCCATTCAATTTTTTTAATATACTGACTTTTGCCTTTGACTCTATAGTTAAGCATAAGTCTGCATGCCTAAATATAGACCACACACATTTCATTTTGGCTCCAGGTTGACAATTCCCAACTATATGTAGTAAAATGGAAATACAGGTCCAAACCTGAAAGGTAATTGTGAAGATTAAATTGGAAGCAGTCTTGAGATAATATTAAGTCAACGAGCACTTGAATTAAAATGGTATGACCAAGGCATTGACCCTGGACATCAAAATTCAGGAGGAAGAAATTGTTTCAATAATAATGTCTTAATTATACAAATGTTTAAACTCCCTCCACCCTTAGAAAACCCAGCTCCACTGGCAGGTGTGTCTCAGATTCAGACCTATCCCACTGATATCACTGGCAGCCAGAAGTGAAAGTCGGGTCTAGGAGCCCCCTTGTGGCTGAGCAGCAACAGCCTTTTCCCCACCCGTCCTGAAATGTCAGAGTACATTTTGCTCTGTTTGCCCTGGTGACAGCGCTAACTATGGTTCTGCTAGTCATCGTTCACGTACTGTGGTTAGATTTTGATGTCACAAAAGCCCCATGAAACAGACATTCCTATCTCCACACAAGGAAACTGAGACTACGGACCATTACCAATTTCTTAAGAGCACACAGCTCAGTAAGCAGCAGGGCTGGGAAACCAAGCTCTGTCTGTCGTGTTTGCAGGACCAAGCCAATACATGGTTGTCCCAGGCAACTTAGAATTTTGCATCCATTCAAATTGCTATTCCGTAAACATTATTTCTTTAAATTTCCACTCAAGGATTATCTAGGACACTCCTGGGGGGGTGGGGGCATATTGCATGGATTAGAGAAGGAGCTGTGTGTGTGTGTGTGTGTGTGTGTGTGTGTGTGTAAACTGGGGTTAACTGGCACCATTTTCTGAGTTACACCAGAGACATTAAGTGCCACTGCAGACTGGTTCTAGCTGGCTTCCGGCTGGCATGCCCTGGGTCTGGCTCTCTCATTGCACTCCTGTGTCTGAACAAATGGTAACCTCCATCCTCAACTCCTAAGAGTGCCTACAAGGTGGGCTTCCTGCTTGGGCAGCCAGTAGGCTGGACTCCATGCTTTCCCCGCTGCTGCTGGTTTTGTCTGAACAACTTCACTGTTATCTATGATGTGATCCTGTATACCCCAGGTCTTCATAGGACGCCATTGCACAGAGAAGTGTATGGGCCACAGAAGGGATTCCGCAGCCAAAAAAATATTCATTTAAAAAAGAAAAAGGTGGGCGCCTGGGTGGCTCAGTTGGTTGGACGACTGCCTTCAGCTCAGGTCATGATCCTGGAGTCGCGGGATCGAGTCCCACATCGGGCTCCCAGCTCCATGGGGAGTCTGCTTCTCCCTCTGACCTCCTCGCTCATGTTCTCTCTCACTGTCTCTCTCTCAAATAAATAAATAAAATCTTAAAATAAAATAAAATAAAATAGATTTAAAAAAGAAAAAGGTTTTCCAGGTGAAATGACCAGCCTTGTTGCAAGTCTGAACGTGAGAAAGAGATCTGTTTTGCTGAAAGTCAGTTGCGTACTTTTGAATAAATGTATTTTTACTTTCTTGATTTGGGTGTTTTGTTCTTTGATGTATACAGATGCAAGCAGCAATGTAACAAATATGGTCAAGGAGCGTAAAAACTAGATTACAATCCTCACTGGAGATACCTGCAAAGAAGATGAGTCCAGGAATTACAGGTGAAACCCCTCATCTTTTTTTTTTTTTTTAGAGAGATCACAGTAGGAGAGAGGAAGGGAAGAGATCACAGAGAGAGGGGGAAGCAGGCTCCCTGCTGAGCAGAGAGCCCGATGTGGGACTCGATCCCAGGACCCTGAGATCATGACCTGAGCCAAAGGCAGCGGCTCAACCACCTGAGCCACCCTGGCGCCCCTGAAACCCCTCATCTTAAATCACAAAGTAATACCTCTGAGACTGATTCTGTTTTGGCTCTCAATATCAACCTCAAGTCCACAGGAAATTAATCCCTGATGAAACAGTTTTAAAGAGGCCAAGAACATGGGTTTGATCATCTCAGGCCAGTTAGCTTCTCTTTCTATCATCTTCCCCGACTGTGGATGAATCAGGGCAAATCCATGAAGGGATGAAGAAATTATCCGAAGAGTATGCCCAGCTGAAATGCCTCATTATTGGTAATCTGCCACGTGTATAACTTGTTCTTCTTAGCTCTTGAGGGTTAAAATAAAATAAATATCAACTGAATCGCATCATTCTCTTAAGAGGAACAGCTCCACAAAGTGGGATGTTTTCTACTTTAATTTTTACGATATCCCTGGTGCCTAGAACGGTCCCTGGCACATAGTAGAGCGTCAACTGATGTCTAATGAGAGGATAAATTAACCAAATCAATCATTTACAAGCCACTCTCAAATAATTAAGAGCTGGAACACTTTATTCTAGTGCAGTCTGAGCCCGTGATTGCAGGCTCGGAATTCAGTGAATGAGCTCCTAAGTCTTCAATGCTATTGTGTCCCGAGTATAAACCACTGCACAAAACCCCACCATAGTGTGGATTATGCTCTCCCTCAGTTTACAGCAAATATTACTAAGCTCACTTTGCCTATAGCCTACTTCAGTGTGTTGAGTGATGAAAACGGAGGCAGTGGTCCTCCTGCTTACTTCCATGTAGAGATCTTTCTACAAAGTCAACCCACTTTCCAAGTCTCCCAACAAAGAAAAGCCTTCCTCTTTACCAGCATTTTCTTTTTGACCCACAGGGCCCTATTTCCTCTGGGAGCGGCTACTCGTGGTGATTCCTGGAGCCTCCAAACCTGATCCTTAACGAGCTGGGAGACCCCAGAGCCCAGGAACCCCCCACTCCTAACTGTGCTTTTCACGTCCTGCCTTCTCTTACCCCTTCCTCTCACTTCTCCTGCTGAAGGACCACACACGCAGAGGAAGGGCAGCACATCTTTGCACACGAAGAGCACTCCAGCAAAGTGGTTTCTGGAAGGAAAGACACTCCACAGTAGCTAATTCCACTCACAGCAGGTGCTACAGTGAAGTCCACTATTCAGCGAGAGCTGTGCTCCACTCCACTGCCAAGAGACCGCACTTAAACTGAGAAGATCCCATCGATCTTCTTGTCCTAAAAGTACGTTCTGGAATCTGGTCTATTTTTGCTCCCATTTACTCATTCCCTTATCTGTCATTCTTTCCAGGCCAGTAAAAGATGTCCTCTTGGCGCACCTGGGTGGCTCAGTGGGTTAAAGCCTCCGCCTTCCGTCCAGGTCATGATCCCAGAGTCCTGGGATTGAGTCCTGCACTGGGCTCTCTGCTTGGCGGGGAGCCTGCTTCCCCCTCTCTCTCTGCCTGCCTCTCTGCCTACTTGTGATTTCTGTCTCTCAAATAAATAAATAAAATCTTAAAAAAAAAAAAAATCCCCTCTTTACCTTTTACTATATGTGGATTTTTCACCCAAATCGATCCAAAACCTGCTGGAGGGATCCACAACCATCTCTGCCCCCAACATTCCATCATCCACATTCTTAGTCTGTTTTCTGTAAACTAAACCTTGGGATCTGGTCAAAGGTCCTTCGTGGACCTGCACAAGGCCACAGATTCTATCTTCCCTCCCATCCCACAGTGGTTTTACTCTGAATCAGGATTACCTCTCCTGTGGAATTCCAAGAGTTCCCTCTGGCCGCGGCGGCCATGTAACTCAAGTAGCCACGTAATTTCACCCACAAGCCAAAATATACATGATGCCGCCATCCACTTTACCTATGGCACAGGAACAAAATTCAAAAATTCCCTTTTGCATCTCAATAAACCGGAGTACTTCAAGATGGCTTCTCATTGAATCATGGGGGAGTTTTAAACTACTGATGCCTGCCTTTACCCCAAAACTCTTGGCCTTGTCCCAAGGGGGGCCTGAGCACTGGTATCCCTCAGGCAATTCTAACCCACAGACCAGCCTGAGAACACCACTCCAAAGGAAATCATTTTATGAATTGATCATGATTGAGGAGTATGACCAGGTTCTCACTTGTGGTAGGACCTTAACAGAGAAAGCCCCGGAGCATTAACTTGGAATGTCACCAACTCTAGACCGCTTTTTCTCCCTTCTTCGTTACTGGCATGATGCCAACACTGGCCATTAGCACTCGTTTCAGCTCTAAACTTCAGGCTAGTTTATGGAGCACAGCAGCACTGGCACAAAGTAGGCATTCATTCTACAAACAAGTGTTGTAGAATGGATGGATTTTCCACTCGGCCGCACCTTCCCAGGGTCTAGCTATGGCATCGTAATGATGTGGGCATCTCGAGCATTAACTCCTTCAGGCTCAGGAATAGACGCACCCGAGCATTAGCAAGCAGTACCTGTCCCCTCCCCCCAAGCTGAATCCTAGAGCCGTTGCCTCCCCCAGCTGCTAGAGAATTGTTTTCATATTGTATACCGTATTGTATGTGTGAAATGCGTTCACCAGCAAACATGTCTGGGCCTGATGAACAGAGGACACTGAGACCTGTTTGGCTGTTTTACCAGAGGATAACAAAACCCACACCCTTTAAGCTTTCAAAAGATATATGAGCGCAAAGGTTTTCTGTCTTGGTTTCTACCCACGCACTCCCAAGGGAACAGAGGTGGCCCCCACCTGCAGAGTTTCTCAGCAGGGGAAGGCACTGCGCCTCCCCCAGGGGCCTGCCCCTGCTCCCCCCCCTTCCCCCAGTCTCTACCACGGAGAATCACTGTTTGGAGAAGCCTAGCAATCTGAAATTTGATGAACAACAATACTCCCTCGCACAAGTGCATACAGGGCAAAACATGAATGATACACATCCTTGCAGATAGGAGAAAACTTTTTCCACTTTAAATCAGCCTTGCAAACAGGTGAATTTAAGTCAAGAGGACCATCACAAATCTTTCGAGTTTTCTTCTAAAAGTCAACAAAGCCAACCAGCAAAATTACATATTTCAGTTTCATTTTAAAGAAGGGAAGAAAACAGAATCCAAAAGTCTGGAGCTCATACCCATTGTACACTTGTAAGATTGTACTGAACACTGTGCATCTATGAGAAAAACAGAAAGAAGGCAGACTATCTGGGCCATATTTTTGTAAATGAGTGAATCCATACAGAATTACTTCAAGTTTTTTTCATGGAGAGCATTTGCGTTTATCATACAACAGAAAGGATGTATGGCTTCACTTTTCTAAACCAAGGAGCTTTTGGTACCTTTGGTTGTTATTTGTATGTATAATCTGGATAAAGTCAGTTATTATATTACAATACCCTAGTTATAAGATAGCATCATTGCAGTAATAGTTCCAGACCAAGGTTCTGGACATAGAGATTTATAGTTTTTATGTTAAGTAGTCTTGTAATCTTGGTCATTGATTATTTTAGGTCACAAAGTTATAATTTAATAAACTGTTATACCAGTGCACTATATAGAAAATGTGTGATTATTTACAAAATACACTGCAACCTTATTGAGGTAATTCTATTAATCTTATTCGTCAGTGTGGAGAACAGAACAGCACCCAAAATATATAAATGAGGGGCACCTGGGTGGCTCAGTCATTAAGCGTCTGCCTTCGGCTCAGGTCATGATCTCAGGATCCTGGGATCAAGCCCCCCATCAGGCTCCCTGCTCAGCAGGAAGCCTGCTTCTCCCTCTCCCACTACCCCTGCTTCTGTTCCCTCTCTCGCTGTGTCTCTCTCTGTCAAATAAATAAATAAAATTTAAAAAAAAAAAAAAATATATATATATATATATCTTCCCAAAACTTGCTCCTAAATAAAATAGTAGCTCGTGCCAAAGAATATAATTCCTTAAACCATATATAGTCAAGATATAAAATCACCAATTTTAATGTTTACAACTTGGTAGTAAGATACAGGAAAAGGAGGGGCGCCTGGTGGCTCGGTGGGTTAAAGCCTCTGCCTTCAGTTCCAGTCGTGATCCCAGGGTCCTGGGATCGAGGCCCACATCGAGCCCCCCATTGGGCTCTCTGCTCAGCAGGGAGCCTGCTACCCTTCCTCTCTCTCTGCCTGCCTCTGCTTATTTGTAATGGCTGTCTGTAAAATAAAATAAATAAAAGCTTTTTTAAAAAAAAGATACAGGAAAAGGAATCAGACATGTAAGAAGTTTAACTCATTCACTTTATTAACTGAGCAAAAAATTAAGACTTATCAGTGCAGGCTCTGTGCTTGGGAAGTCTACTAAAACTGGAAAGCCCGTCACCGCTGTCCTCCAGGAACTCCCAGTCCAGTGAGAGAAGGGGATATGTAGACCAGTGTCACTTCCCTGCAGTGACAGCACAAGGGGGCTGGCAGATGCAGAAGCAAAGTGCCGGGAGGGCTTCTCAGAGGAGGCACTGCTGGTATTTGGTCTTAAAGAATGAGTGCAGGCAAACAAGTTCCAGAGCTCAGCGGGAAGATGTGCACCTTGGCAAGGATGTACCAGAATGGGGGGCTGGGGAAGTGGGGGGCGGCTGGTGGCGGACAGCTGAACAATGCGGAGACCACATCCCTGCTGTCTGGTGGTAAAAGAGGAGGTTGCAAGGCTGGCCAGAACCATCTGGGCTCCTGGGGCTGCACAGCAGACACAGAGATCCTGCCCTCAGGAAGCTTGGGTTAATGTGGAGAACAGTCCTAGAGCAACCTCCACTTTCTCCGGACATCAACTGGCAGCAAAGACGTTCCAAATTCCCCTCTGCATTTGCATAATAAAAACTGCTGAGCTAAGCCCTCTTTGCCAGGGAAACTCATTCTTCAATGTGATTCCAAAGGCACAGCCTTGCATCTCTCACGGTCTGTGACCTCATTTCCAGGCCTACAGAAAAGGGGGGAATGATTCCAAAGAGCCTAGAAGACTTGCCGCCCAGAATCGGCCTCAACTACCAACAATTACCAACAAAACCTTCCACGTGTGAAAGAATGCAAAGTCACCAACGTGCCCTGAAGGTGTTTTTCCCCTCAGAGGAGCATCGGCCCCAAAGAAGTAGCTGGCATCCCTACAAGTAGTCAACATTGGGGCGGCAACCTGCACGAGAGCCGAAAGACACAGTCCCTTTTTTTTTGTATTTGAAATGTCACCCTGGAGCAGTATGAACTATCCATAAACCAGTAAACAAACCCGTTTCTCACAAATTCATGGGAACATGACTTTGAATTGCTTTTAGGTACTCCCCTCCTCCCTGGGGCACAAAATATGATCCTCCAAGACCCCCTTGCAAGCCCACGGACCACCGCTCCTTACTGATAAAATGCGGGTGACGCTCTGCTTCCAGAGCTGTCTCCGGCCGATCCGAAACATCACCGAGGTCTGTTCAGGGCACACAGGGGCCAGAGCTCTTCCTGAAGGATGCTCTAACTCCGGGATGCCTACTCCTCGTCCAACAGGCTTTCGAGCGCAAGCTTCTCTGAAGGACCAGAAATTCAGCCTCCCATTTCCACTCTGCATGGACCACTCGCCGTACGCACAGAATAAAAATTCCGAGCACACCTACACTAGTCAAGGTCTCCTTCTAGAGTCTCTCCCCTGGGGCCTCCCCTCGGTTCCAAAGCCCGTGTTGTTAGGGAGATACTGTTGACAGCCGTGCAGGTTGACCGTGACTCTCAGGTGTGTTTATAGGCCAATCAAAGCATCTTAACTGCTCGGTTACAACACTCCTGAGGTTCCTTTAATTCTAGACGCTGCCTAACAGTAAGCTTGGAGTCAATAGAGATATTTGAATAATTTCTTTGAACAGTGAGAAACTTTAAACCGTATCAAAATACAAGCAGAGAACGCCACTCTGAATAAATTGCTCAAGTCAAGAAATTCAGGAGTAGTTCGCCTCAACAACTTTGTGTGCACGATTAACTGCCAGCATTGTGACTAATTGTGACTAATTGTCAGATAGGCTAATTGTGACCCAAAGGAGCCATTTTTCTCTCCATAAAGATAGGAAGCCTCTTTCATATGCAAATAGCAAATGATGTCCATAAATTACTTTTGTTCACCCAGTTGCACATACAAATAAACCGAGGTAATTTATTCTGTGTGACTAAACATCTTGATCATCCTTACTAGGAGGACAAGGATGGGAGACCACAGCCGGCGTGATTTGAGAGATCCAGTATGGATGGTTTCTGTCATCGAGAAGAACACAAGGCAGGACACTTAAGGTTAGGCATGTCAAATCTAGGATTTAGACCCTGGAGTTCAAGTCTCGGGAACTCAGATCCCAAGGACAATCAGGAAATAGAAGACTCATCCTGCTAATACTCTGTTAACTAAACTTATAAGACTAACAGGAAAGCAAAGATGCTAATTTGGTTTTAAAACACCTACTGCTAATTTGGAGGCTGGTTTGGTACTTGAACTTGGGAGATTCACCTCGTCACCATCAACACCAGCACATGTAGGGTTAACACAAGAGACAGCACTCAAGCCTGAAGAGTATTTGGTAAGCAAAAAACTAGAGCATAAGAAGGCAGAGTTTGTTATGGGACATTTTTAAAATCAACCTCTGGGTATTGGTGAGCATCTATTCCCTGTTCTACTCGTGAATGAAATGGTATCCAGACTACGAGTCATTCTCCTCTGCGTGGTGTTAGAAGGTCACCAGCAAATAGCGGCATTTTCCCATCCCCCTTCCTCAGCATCTTAGTCCAAGAATCCTCAGTCAATGTGTGACCTCTGGACAGAGGTCGCTCTTCCTTATATGTCTGCTTACCTTACGTTAGGTACATTACATGGCACTTCCCTAATGGGATGTCAGGCTCCGTCCTCATTCGAGCAGCCCATTTACAACAGTAAAGTCTCTTCGGGGAGAGTTACTTTCTGGAAAAACTTCCACACATGGCTGATGGCATTCATTTTGTGTTTGGCAGGCGTAACCAGGGCTCTCTCGAGGCTTCGTGGTAAACTGCAAAGTCTTCCAACCTCTGTGGCTGAATTCCAACCCCTCTTGGGCACAGCAGAGACAGGTGTCTTAAGGGCTTCCCTCCAATGAAGGAGGCTCCCTGAGAACTGTCATTAGCAGCACAAACCAGGCAAAGCAGCAGCCTGAATCTCCATCTGACCATCTGCCCCTTCACTGCTGGCCTGAGATAAAATTGATTTCTGGAGAAGAGTTACCCAACATTACTTGGAGGGAGACTCAAGGGTTTCCGTATGAGTGGTTTCCACCAGGCAGCAGTGGACAAGACTCCTCCTACAGGACCTCCCAGGCCATGGTCTCTCCAGCCCTAGCTGGGTGAACAGGGCACTCTTCCAGGCTGAGAATACCAGCTATAAACAGATCTTAAATCAGATATGACGAGAAAATGAGAGTGGACAGTGGGCCTCACAGAGGCAAGAGACTTCATCCAGAAATCCAAATACCTTCAGGCAAGGTTTAAAGTTCCACTTTCAGGGTGCCTGGGTCTCAATTATGAAGCGGTTCCCTTCGGCTCAGGTCAGGATCTTAGAGCCCTGGGATTGAGCCCCACATGGGGCTCCCTGCTGGGTGGGGAGCCTGCTCCTCCCTCCCCCACTCTCCCTGCTTGTGTTCCCTCTCGCTGTGTCTCTCTCTGTCAAATACATAGATAAAATCTTTAAATAAATAAATAAAATAAAGTTCCACTTCCTTTCATTTATAAGTCCATTCCACTCCACAGAGGTCTGTGATGCTTTATACGGGGCCAGATAACTATACTTCACACGAAGCATCGTGCAGCTGATTAAAACACACTTAATCAAACAGCAAAAAATTAATTGTGATGTGCATAATTATCTTATGGAACAAAGAGAAAGATAAAATGCAGCCAATTAAGCTTAAACACAACCTCAATTTTAAGATGCACTCTGAAATCGCAGGTATTAGAATGTGAAATATGTACATCTCAGAATCGATGAAAAACCGTCAGTCCTGCCTTTGCTGAGGGAAGACAGTAAACAAACAATGCAATGATAAACCCATAATGATAAATAAGACATAATTATAGACTGTGAAACATGCCTTAGAAAAAGTAAAGACGGTTCAAGCTTCGGCGGGATCTGTATTCTAAATTACGACCACGTTGTGCTTAAATTCCATCCCTGAGTTATGGAGAGTCACCTACCGTGGGCTTTGCGGCTTTGTGTGTACAACCTATGCTATGTGGTGATGTAGGACAGTCCAAGCATTGAGGTCAGACAGACTTGGATTTAAGCCCCAGCTCTGTCCTCTTCCAGCAAGAGGACATCAAAGCTTTTGTTTCCCAAGCTGTAAAATAGGAAATAAACCCACCTGCCCAAGAAACGTGTGATGATTTAATTCTACATAAACTGCCTGGATGCTCAAAGGCACCTCATGGATGAAAAGTATGACTATATTCTTTAATTGCAAAAAGGCTAGAGCTACAATTAGTGATAACATCAAGATAGGGGAGAAATTCACAAGGAATTGAACGTAACCCACAGCGCTGCTTGAAAAATTTGGTCTTGATTTCTGAGTCGCTCCTAAGACAAGAATGGATCCAAGTTTTATCAGTTACCATCTACATATTTTTCTCAGATTTCCATCCCTAGGAATGTGTTACCAAGGTCAGCAGAACCAAATGCATTCATCAGTTTAACGGTCTTGTAAACAATGACACAGGGGGTAACATATAAGAAGGACAGATGCGTTCAGTGGGATGAGAAAGTACCATATTTTACCCATCCTGAGTTGCGCTCGTTATTGTATGGAAGCTGGGTGCATCTGATAGGCAGCCTTGTAGCTGCTGTTGATCGGCCACCATCATGACAGAGCTGTCATTACCAGAGTTTGTGCAAACTTGGCTGTCAGTCTGGGTGGTTCTGACGGGGCCACAGCAGCACTTCGATGCGAATAAACCACTGGAGACACATTTGAAGAAGGAATGCATGTCCTGGCTCTTTTCTGAAAATCTTCCACTGACACCTTCTGGGAAGATCAAGAAAACACCAGCATCCCAACTTACAGAATGAGTGACCATGGAGGGAAAGAATCCCAGAAGAGTCACACCCTGAATGGGAAGAAGTTTTAGAAATTTCTTCGCCAATTCATTCCCCTTATTTTTGTGTGGATGCACAAGAGAGATCTATGGTTTTTTGATCTGTGTTTAAGTAAGAGAGCTTTTTTCAATTAAATTAAAGTTCTAGAAAAGCAACGCATCCTAGTTTAATTGACAGCTGTTTTCCCATCTTACGGGTGAATGAAGCAGTGCTGTGTCTTGTATCTGATGTTGACTTAGATCAGATGAAAAACAATTTTCTGCTACCTAGTGATCAAAGAAAACCTCTTGAAGGGGCACTTGGGTGGCTCTGCCGTTAAGCGCCTGCCTTCGGCTCAGGTCGTGATCGCAGGATCCTGGGATCCTGCCCCCCACTGCAGCGGGCCTGCTTCTCCCTCTCCCACTCCCCCTGCTTGTGCTCCCTCCTCCCTCTCTCGCTCTATCTTTCTGTGTCAAATAAATAAATAAAATTCTAAAAAAAAAAAAATTTTAAAGGAAAGAAAAACTCTTGAAGAAGATAAGATTTAAGTCAAGCCTTGTGGAAGAGTGAAATTCAAATTGAAAGAGGTAGGGCCTAACATATGGAAAATATCACGAACAAAGCATAGAGGTCAGAACTCAAAAGAGAGCCTGTCCTGTGTTACAGTTGTGAGGAAACATGACTGACTCATCTCTGACAGGTATGTGGAGGCTGAACCGTGGGTGTCAACCTCAGGGGGCTGGCCTGACCCTGAGGCCTTAGGGAGTCACTGAAGAGTGTGTTGGTTAAAGCCCTATTTAGGAAGGTGATGGTAGAGCTGTATGTAGGAAGGACTGGGAAGGCAGAAGACTGAAGTCGGAACGCTGGGCATGAGGAAATTCAGGATTTAACAGAGGGGCAGAAGCAAGGGGTCACCCAAGCTCCTCAAAAAGCAAAAAACCCAGCTAAATAAAAAGAGGCAAGTCCTCCTGTCCCAGCCTTCATGTTGCTACCCCTGAGATATTTCTCAGAGAAATCCTGTCTGAAGAAGAAATGGGAAAAGACAAACGGAACTTGACAGTCAATGATGGTTTGAAGACCCAGGTGTCAAAGATGGGTTCTACTTTGTCAAGCATGGGTGGAGGGAAGAATCATAATAACTCTAACAGAAATGGGGAAATCTAGAGAAAGAACATTTTGGAGACTAGATGACTAAAAAAATATAACAAAGTTCTCATTCTTTACTTTTCTTATGGTTCTTTTCATCTTCAAAACATGAACCCTGTATCTGCAAGAGGAAACCATCAATACTTTTTTTCTTGATTCTATCATAATTTTAAAAATCACAGTAGATGAAAAAAACTCTTCATAAAAAGAAAATAAAAATATATTCATTTGATAATCATTTGAGCTGCCTCCTCTCAAAGATAAATGATCTTAAAAGTTTCAAAGGAAGTGGTCTGGGTTGTTGGTTTTGCCCCCTTTTTCATGGCTTGAAATTGTACAGCAAAACCTAAGAAAGATGCATAGGTTTACTGAAAGCCTCATCTGCCAAAGTTCAAAAGAGAGGAAGGGAGGAAAAGATCCTAGAGGAGGATTCAGAAAGCTGACCCATTTAGAGTCGGGCATACGAAAAGGAACATCCAGGTTCTGGAGGCAGAGCCTGGAGGAGGGAGGCTCTGTGCTGAGTGTCCCTTCCGTACGCCGTTCCATACAGAGCCTCTCAAGGAAAAGTGTAAGAATTAGGAACTTTCGGGACCAGAAGAGGGATATGCCAAAGGAAAGAGAATCTCAAGAACTTCCTTCTGCCTTTTCTTGTCTTTTCCTTGCTGACACTTCCACTTCACTCCTTAGGACTAGCGTTATCCTGGCTTTGGGAAGCCACACTTCTGATTGCGACTCCCACATGGGCGACACTGATAAACCAGCAGCCACACCAGTCGGAGTTTCCCCGTGAACAACAGGAGGTAAGTGGCCAGACGGTCTTGCAGGCTCCAGCTAGCTCCAAACAAAATGCATGGCCTAAGTGAGTGATCTCTGTCCCTGGGACCTCATGCACAGAGAACGCTTCAAGTTACTGGAATGTTATCTTCGTATGAATTCTTCATGTACAATCTTATAACAATGTCGTACAAAACACCGGAAAAATTCTGTTATCACCGGAATCGTATGAAATGAGTTTGATCACTTTAACACTGCAGTGCTAAACACATTCCCCGTAGGAATTTTTTTCCGTTCTAGATATCCAAAACTTGAACAAATGATGCTCCCTGGGCCATGGTACTAGTTCCTTGTGTATAAATGCTGCAGTGTTTTGAAAAAAATTCTTCTCCCAAACCTAAATGTAAGGCTCAGGAACTCTGAATGGACAGATGGAAATCAGGTTTTAGGCGCATATCATGGAGTTCCTTATCGTAAGACCTTCTAGCATCGGGGCTTTTGGGTTGGCTGCTTAGCATGGTTATAATTATTCATATTGAGCCTTTCTAGACCATATTGCCTAGCTCAGTTACACCAGTCAGTCCTCATTTAGGACCAAAACTTCCACATCATATCACATACAACTGAGAAAAATAATGCTTCTTTAATCAGGCTCTGTTTATGGTTATAATCTAAATGATAATCAACAGCTTGAGAATGATCCTTAATGACTTGTTTTTTCAGAAATTCAGGGTCCAAGCAAATAGAAGACCAGTATTAATTACAGAGATGTGAAAAGAACCCTTACTAATGTGATAATTCTTGCTTTGGGAAAACAGTAGACGCAGATGATATTTACTGTTACGTTACCTTTCAGTTGCTTTGGTTCAGCATAGGCGTCCGAAGGCATGAAGGCATCATCAGTTTTCCAAATATAAAACAACAAAAACTCCAACTCAGGGCCCCAGTTTTTTGGTTCTTATTTAGTATGTATTTAGGAGGAAACTGTATTTCATTACATAAGTCACTGCCCATACCCAGATCTGATCTCTAGCATCGAAGACATCTAGGAGCAATAAATAATACTGAGAAATTCCTCAACTCCCATCCGCCTGCTCCTGCTGACTCCACCAACAGGCACATACAATTCTGCAGGATTCCATGACTACAGCTGCAGAAATGAGGCCTTGGGGCCCAGGTCTCACTGGGGGGTCATTTTGAGGATATCTGCTATTTGTGCTTATTTTGGTTCAATAGGGAAAGAGAATGTAGAGAGTTAGGTTCACCAGCAAACATAAAAAACCTCATTTAATACTGCACTCAGTCCCTCTTTTGCTTTTCTCTTGTGCCAAAATATTGTAACATGGTAACCTCAAAATCCTGTTCTTTTTCTATAGAAATGTTTACGAGAAAAGTGAATCCAATGTCATTCAGTGTAAAATCAAGTCCTGATATTAGAAATTATTAGTTGATTGACTCTAGAGGCAACGAAGAATAACTCCAGCCCGGGATTTCAACCATCCTCCTGTCGGAAGCATGTTAATAACTGCCATGCAGAGGAACTTCCCAACTTGTGATAGCTTTACTTGGCAAACCCATTTACTCTGATTTTTATCATAAATATAAACCCATGAAAATAACCAAGACATATTTATAAATATGCTAACCAAAGGTTAGCAGCCACGACCATACCAAGGAGTCTGGCAGTAACATGAGATGCACTGACTTGTAAGACAAAAAAGCTTTGACTCCAAGAACGTGATCAAATACGGAAAATCCATGCAACTGAAACCAAGCAGTCATTTCTGGAAAGAATGTTTTGCCCCTCTTTGAAAAGCTTAAGAATGAACTTGGGGAGACACCAAAGGAAAATTTTCCAACCAGAGCCAAGAATATGATTTGATCACCTTGGAAAGAGAACAGTCGGCAGATCAGAGTTCCAACGGGAAACTGAGATGTTTTGTTTCTGGTCACCCCAGACCACCACTGCCAGCTCCTAGAGACCAGCAAAGGATCTGTCTTGTTGTAACTGGATCTGTGGGTCTCTATACTGTTTCATTCAGTGAAGGAAGAACAGTCCATTTATAACCTCACCCAGGAGCTAATTAGGTCTTCCATAGTTACAAATTAGTTACTCTGCTATCAACAAAGCAAAATGTATATTGCCAAGGAAAACAAAAATAACCCAACGTACTTACCTGTTACTATATTCTATACCTCATCATTCTTAAAGATCATGACATAATTTATAATAAAGATCATTACTACCTATAGATTTCACAAGGCAAATTTCAAACACTGGTGTTTCTTTCCACGTCAAAAATACTAAAATATCATTTTAGAGAATAAAAATAAAGTCTATTACTGCATATGTAAAGAATAAATTGGTTTTTATTGCTTGGTTTTATTGCTAACAAAACTCTGCAGACCAAACATTCTTTCAAAGTTTCTGTAAGGATGAGCCTCAGTGTTTACTTCTTACCAAAACCAGCACAACTTTCCTGACAGCAGAGATTAAAGGACCCAATTAATATTAACGTATATATGCATTTCTTATCATAAGTATATTTAACAATGCTTCATAATGCAACATCTAGTTTTTGCTTCTTAAAGTACTGCCAGATTCCTGATTTTCTATTATTAACTCTTCCACTAAAAACTGTCAACATCAGGTCTTGTACTTTCAAGTATCCAAATGAACTGGTAGAGTTAATTATATAAATCAATTTCCACAGATTGAAGTGAATTAGATTATCATGGGGACATAAATATACCAAGTATGAAAACACAAAGGCCAGGATAAGACAAGATTTTTTAAAACATAGCCCTTACCTGGTGATTTAGTATTTGACATGAAATTAATCTGAACAATTACTTTCTTGGGATTATTTTAACTTTCAAATATTATACCATCAAAAATGTGGGAAGTTTCCTGTTTCAAAAAGAACCAAAGGTAACAAAGAAAGACCCAAAGGATCAAATCTTGTGGTATAATTCCTTTTCTAGGTGGGAAGGATATTAATTCTATATTTTAGGTGTGATTTAAGAAGAAGTATTAAGTATTTTAAGGAAATGTTTTAGTAGAGCTCATTAATTTTACCAAAGCCACTGCCATTATATTTATTGAGCTTCTCTGATATGCCCAGCACAACGTTATTCAAATATAAGATACGAAGACTTTATAACCTAGCAAAAAACTTTATAACCTGACTTTATAACCTTAGTCAACAATAAAGTACTAAACTGTAAGGACCTATCAAGGCACATAAGAATCCAGGTGGATATATAAAGCTCATGAGCCAACACAATTAAAATATACCCTTAATATGCAACAAGATTTAAAACTTAAAACACTTTTCATAAAACTCAGTTTTGGAATTACTTTAAACCACTTTTAAAAATTTTGGACCAGGGCGCCTGGGTAGTTCAGTGGGTTAAGACTCTGTCTTCAGCTCAGGTCATGATCTCAGACTCCTGGGATCAAGCCCAATACCGGGCTCTCTGCTCAGCCTGCTTCCCCCTCTCTCTCTCTGCCTGTCTCTCTGCCTACTTGTGATCTCTCTCACTCTCTCTCTCTGTCAAATAAATAAATAAAATCTTTTAAAAAAAATAAAACAACAACAACAAAAAAAAACCTTCAGACCAATAGCACACAAAAAAATAAAGGGAAAAAATTAAAAAGCTGAAAAAAGTCTCTATATTTTCCTTTCATAACCTAAGAAAAAAAAGGAAATATGTTCCTGAGGGAAGTGTCCTGAAAGTGAGCTACAGCAGGCCAGGAACAAAATGCTTCCTCTCTGATTTTTTACTTTTTTCCTTCCCCTTTCCCAAAGTAAACGGTGAACATTTGAATCTGCTGCAATAGAACATTCTAGAACAGTGTCTCCCTGTTCCCTGCGAACCACCCCACAGCACTGTATCACTGCTACTTCCCGAACCAGCGCGGACATTCCACCTTCTACTTCCTGGTCACCCGCCTTCCCCCAGAACCTCCCCATGGGCTTCAGTCTCCCTCCATCCGTAAGGGAAAGCCTACAGGAAATTCATCTCCCAAGCAAATCTCACACAATCTCCTTCACATCATCACCAGTCTCTCTGCCATTCAGAGCATCAGTTTGAAACAAAGGAAGACCAAACCATCAACCCTGAGGCTAAGGCCAAGGGAGCCCAGCGCGATGGGGGCTGGGGGGGTGGTTCTCCGCCAAGCAGTAGAAGGAAGCAAACAGGAGTATGCGGTTGCCTATCACACAATAATAACAACTGGGGAAAAACAAAAGTTGAAGGGGTTAATTCACGGAGTGATCTAGAGCAATGGGAGAAAATCTATTGCTTCTCGAATCCAGGAAACACACAAAGCTCAAAACAGCAGTCTCCTCAGAGAAAATGTTAAGGTAATTACCACGGAAAGAACAATAGCTGAAGGCAATTTTTCTCCAAACTGTTATTCCCATTTGGGAATTACATTCCTCTCTCTCTCTCTCTCTTTAAAGAAAATTAATGAAATGGAAAACATTTTTAAATCACAGCAGTTTGTTCTGTGGAAAGTTTTCCAAATGGTAAGCATTTGCCTTAGAGTTCATTTTTCCCTAATTAGTTCTATCCAGCTCTTGTACAGATTAAAGCTTGTGAACCTCAGTTCAAAACTCTTATTTAAATATTAAAATTTTATTACAATATACAGGAAAAGGCGAGACCTATATTTATTCTAATATACGGAGGAAGAAAGGTCCTTGCCAAGAGCCTGTGACATTGAAAAAAAAGGCCTCAAGCTGCCTTCTGCCCTTCCCTGCAAACACCCGCTGGGACAAGGACTCTACTAGTCATCCACTCCTGCCAAGGGGGTACAAGTGTCTCAGAACACACTTCCCTCCTGTGAAGGACAAACTGCCATGCACGTGGCAAGAATCTATTCCCATGTCCTTTCCTCTGGGAAGTCTCAGAAGCTCCTTCTCTGAAATTCTACTGCTCATTCCCTAAATCGAATCATTTTCATCCTGAATAATGACATTTTAGAAATAAAATTTGTACTAGGATTTTTTTCAACAATACCTTTGAATAACTGGATTAGCACAGCATCTGACCCATAATAGGTATATATAGATAGACAGATATAGAGAAAGAGATAGAGATAGATATAGAGATATATTTATCTCTATCTCTCTATATCTATCTCTATCTCACAAGGGATCATTTTTTAAATCACTTACTCTATAACAAACTAAAATAATATTTTTTGTTAAGTAATACTTCTATTTCTTAATCTTCTTGAAGGTTTCCTTTTTCACACCATTTTTGTTCTCATTTTTGGTGTTGGTTTTCTTTTTTAATGTGTTGGTAACAGGTAGTGATCATGGAGTCTGGGGTGTGCTGTACAAGGAACCATTGGTGCGAGTGAAAGGCAAGTCCCACCCCTACGGCACATGTCAGCTTGTCTGGTCTGTGCCAGTAGTTGAATAGAGGACATACACTTGCTTGTTCTGAATTTCCATTTTCCTCTATTAGCCTAGACTGAAGCATGAGGGATACACCATGATCAACTTCCACATCTTTTTCTTGCATTGGAATAACAAGCGGGTGCTCTTCTTCATTATCATTTTACTGAGTGATTATCAGATGGGATAGAAGTGCAAACTGGAATTCTGTGAACTGAATTATTCATATGAATGAATTTCAGTATACAGAGCAGCCGCTTACCATCGCTCTTAGCGATCAGCTACGGTTGACAAACATTTCCTTACAGGGGACTGTTGTTGCAATATTATTTGCAGTGTGGGATGTCAAAATGGCAAAGCTCTACTATTAATAATGGATCTCCAGACTCACGGAGGGAGCACTGGGCCTGCAATCAACAGGCTTAGGTTTATCTGGCTTTTCTCTTTCCTTTTTAAAAAGAAATCCTCAGAATTCCAGTTACAAGACTTGGAGCACGTCAATCTTATGCCCTATAAAATCTTACGTCTGGAGGTTAATAAAATGAGATTAATCCGGAGATACTACATGTTGAGTTCTTTCCTTTTTTCCTTTCAAACACAATACATTAAATGATGCCCGTCTCCTCTATGGAAGAGGGTTCTGGAAACAGCTTACTAGGGATGGAGGTTAGCTGCCATCCAGTGGTTGGAAACAGAACTCACTCGCCAGAAGAGCAAAGGAAGTTTAAAGTGGGCGCGTGTCTCGTGACCACAAGGCACCAGTAACTTACATTTGCCATCCCATATTTACAAAAAAACAAGATGGGGAAATTGTCAAATGTTTTAAAGGGAGAGAAGCCAAAGTCTCCTCTTCTCTAATTCTAAAGCCATAAGAAACTTATCTCTACTCGTTTCCCTTTCAAAAATCCCCAATTTAGAAACTTCACCTACCTGTACAATATACATGAAACTAAATGATGAAATAATTAATAAAGATAAAATAGACCCCCACTGCATGAAAGATGGCACATCAGAGAGACAAAAAAATTTTATATCAATTTCTAAAGAAGAAAAACATGAAATATATCCATATAGTGATCCCAAGCCTGAAAGTTTCATAGCAAATTCACTTCGAATGATTTTTATCATTTTCTGTTATGTAAAATGTTAATATCATTCTCTCACTTGCTCCTTAATTTACCCTAATATGAACAATCCTAATACTTTTAATAGTTTTGGATTTATTATTATTATTAGTTTTATTTTTAAAATTTGTTATTATTGGGCGCCTGGGTGGCTCAGTTGGTTGAGCAACTGCCTTCGGCTCAGGTCACGGCCCCGGAGTCCCGGGATCGAGTCCCGCATCGGGCTCCCACCTCCATGGGGAGTCTGCTTCTCCCTCTGACCTTCTCGCCTCTCATGCTCTCTCTCACTGTCTCTATCTCAAATAAATAAATAAATAAATAATAAAATTTGTTATTATTAAAATAGTGCACATTTACTGTGGAAAATATAAGTGAAAGTAAAATATAAGAAAGTGAAAATAAATATCAATAAAACCTGAAGACTATTAACATATATTCTGCCAGTCTGTTTTCTATGAGAAATGTCCCACGTCTCCCATTCTCTTATAAAAATTAATTCAAAAATATGTATCTATATGTATTTTTTAAAACTTTAAAAAATTTTTCAGTAAGTTATTAGAAAAAAGTATTCCCTAAAAATTATACCCTTTGGTTCTCATGAGAAATATATTTATCTTTGCCTACATGATAGGTGGAAAATGATAAGCCACTGTAACCTCATTGCTAATATAACTTGCAAATCTTTAGCAATAATAAGGCTGAACAAAATATTTATTAGACATTTGGTGAGGGGAGGGGCTGTATGTATGTGAATTTCCAGTTCTATCTCTTCCTATTTTTCTCCTGGTAATTTTCTTTCAGTTGATTTGTAATTGCTCTTTCTAAGACTGGATATAGATACAGCACACGTACAGAAAATGAAGAGCAGCTTCACTGCTATCATATAAAGTAGAATTAAAGACTTGGACCAAGACAGACCCTTCATTTTTATAAAAGGTATAATCCGCTATGAGTATATAGTATCTATGCGTTTAAAAAAAAAAAAAGCTAACAAACAAAAAAACAGTATTCACATAAAATAAGCAAAGCCTGTTAGAGGCAACATTAACAGAAAAACAATAATAAAAGCGTGTTCTAAACAATGTGTTAATAGAAATATATTGAAATTTACAGTCCCCAAATAATACTATTCCTCCATAGTGCCACAGATGGTTAACAAAACTAATTAGATCAAGGAAACCTTAATACATTGTAAAGAACAAAAGTCACACAAGTCACAATCTCTTACAATAATGTTATATATTGCAAATTAATCATGAAGGAATTCTACGTCCCTTGACTACTTTAAGAAAAATTTTGGAACACTTGGCTGACTCAGCCAACAGAGCTTGCAACTCTTGATCTCAGGGCTGCAAGTTTGAGCGTCACACTGGGTATAGACATTACTTAAAAATGAAAAAATCTTTTTAAAAAACCAGTAGAAAAATCTCTTATAAATTACTACTGGATCCTTGCAGAACTCCAAACTGCAAATAACAAGCCATTTGGAATATAAACCCCACTAAAGACTCAAGAGGACTGATAAACATGAAAATTGAGAGGGACATATATGGATTCACTTCCAGGGTCTTGAGAAAGGTAGGTAGAGAGTGTTGGGGCGGGGGGGTGGGGAGGGCTAGTTAAGCTGAGTTGGCCAAACCACCCCTGAGGGGTTCTGACCCTTGAGGCTTTGAGTGCAAGTCTCTCAGGACCAGCTCAGCACCCAAGACGAGTCCTGGATCACCCCCAAGTGTGTGAGAGAAGGGATGGCACACAAAGACGGGTCCAGGGCAGAGAAGACAGGTGGGAACTGGAGGTGGCACAACCATCTAAGATCTCCTCAGTCATTCCGTACCTGGTTCCCAGGACCTCCCTCTGGAATTCTAGATGTGTTCCATCAAGGTTCTTCATTACCCTCTCCAAGAAGTGCATCCCAGATCTAGACTCAAACTACATCTCACTTGAGTATGAGGCTCAGAGTAGAAGAGAAAACAAGCGCCCAGGTGAAAAATCACCATCAGAATAGTAAAGGGACTTGTCCGAAGCCTGAAGACAAAGTGTCTCCCTGTTCACACACAGCATTGTAAGTCCTCTCTTAAAGTTGCTTCTCTCATTCTTTCTACTAATCCTTGACTCTCAACTTTGCCTGCCATCTGACTCACAACATACCTCCTCCAAGGAGGATGCCCTGATTGACACTGTCTCCTGGCCCTGAGTGTTCCTCTACACAGAAGTCAATCCTCAAAAGCTTCTGCACAGCAAAGGAAACAGTCAAGAAAACAAAGAGGCAACCCACAAAAGTCAATCCTTAGAATTTTCACTATTTGTTTATATTAGTTATCTGTTTATGTATTTGTTTTGAATTCAAAGCAGGTACCAATCTACGGATACTTTTATGTAAAAGACAAGCATCAGAATTACTGTGTGTAAACTGAGTTTCAGAAGTCAGATTATATTTTCTCATTTATACTTCATAATTTTGGTTTTACACAGAAAAAATATGACTAGAAGAAATCATAAAAAGTGTTTTCATGGGACGCCTGGGTGGCTCGGTTAAGCTGCTGCCTTCGGCTCAGGTCTGGATCCCAGGGTCCTGGGACTGAGTCCCACATGGGGCTCCTTGCCCAGCAGGAAGCCTGCTTCTCTCGCCGCCTCTGCCTGCTTGTGTGTACCTCTCTCTCTCTCTCTCTGGCAAATAAATTAAAAAATCTTAAAAAAAAAAAAAAAAGTGTTTTCATCTCCTAGAAAACAATAAGCATCTAATAACACATTCAATATGTTCAGATTTTAATTTTAATATTGTAGAACTTTTTAAGGCTTTTTTTAAATTGTAAGAACAGAAAAGTATTTTTTAATTTTTTTAAAGATTTTATTTATTTATTTATTTGACAGACAGAGATCACAAGCAGGCAGAGAGGCAGGCAGAGAGAGAGGGAGGAAGCAGGCTCCCTGCTGAGCAGAGAGCCTGATGCAGGGCTCGATCCCAGAACTCTGAGATCATGACCTGAGCCGAAGGCAGAGGCTTTAACCCACTGAGCCCCCCAGGTGCCCCAGAAAAGCATTTTTTTAAAAGACTTTATTTATTTATTTGAGAAAAAGGGCACGTGCACAGGAAAGGGGTAGAAGGAGAGAATCTTGAAGCAGACTCCCTCCTGAGCTCGGAGCATGACGCCAGGCTGGTCCCATGACCCAGGAGATCATGACCTGAGCCAAAACTAAGAGTCAGAACTCAATCGACTGAGCCACCCAGTTGCCCCAAAGAATAGAAAAACACTTATAAACACAGGTATTAAAGAAAAACTGCTATGGACACTTGTCAGAAAGGGCAAAGCAGATGTTACTCAAGCTACTGCAGTTCAGAAGAGAGACTTCTGTATAGAACGGGGCCTAACTCCAAATCCAGCCTGGGCAGCTGGGGATCTATAGCCAACAGGCAGGGCTCAATGGGTAGAAAATTACTAAGAGGAACTTAATTAGAAATCAAGGGTAGGTACAGTGTCTCAGAAGGATTCTTGTAAAACCTGGGCTTGGCAGGCCCAAGGACAAAGCAAGTCAATGAGAGGGCTCGGAAGCCTGATGAACGAGCATCTGGTCAAGGAAGGAGTCCCTGTCACAGGTATGGGAGTTTAAGAATAAACAAGCAAATGAAAAACTGTCTCAGTCGTTGCTCAGCTGGACTCACAGCGAGAGACTTCTAGGGGTACATCCGTCTTCGGTGGTCAGGCTGTGGGAGCAGGGAACGCTCTCCACACCCAAGTGTTCTGCCATGTTGATGACTCAGCAACCTTCTCCCTCTCTTTGTTTCTAATGCTCCTGTTACCACTTGGCTCAACCAGAACTCCTGGTTGGAAACAACTAGAATCAACTCTAGACAACTGGAGAGTAATCATAAAACACAATGTATCATTTTTTTAAAAAGACCAATTCCTAAAAATAAATAAATTGAAAAAGAAGTGGCTCTATGTCTCAAGTCAGTGGCTTAACCACAAACAGAAGAATTTTTTTTTTTTTAGATTTTATTTATTTATTTGACACAGAGAGAGAGACAGCGAGGGAGGGAACACAAGCAGGGGGAGTGGGAGAGGGAGAAGCAGGCTCCCCGCTGAGCAGAGAGCCCCATCCAGAGCTCAATCCCAGCACCCTGGGATCACGACCTGAGCAGAAGGGATCTGCTTAAGGACTGAGCCACCCAGGTGCCTCAAACAGAAGAATTATTTTAAGCAACTCAAAATGCAGTAAAGTTTTTTTCATATCGGAGATATATCCTAAAGACTGAAAAAAAGGGCAAGTTGTTTTCAGCAATCATATTGTTGGTAATACTGGGATTATTATTTTTCATATGTAATGAATAATATATGTCCTACCATGTAGTACGATAAACAAAATAAGTAAGTTGGCTAATATCATTGGGAACTAGAATTTTCAGTATAAAATAAAAGGGATAAAAACATAAAAATCAAATAAGTAAAAACTGATTAATTTTGAATTAAAAATACCATTATGAACTCATGAAGTATTTTTCTCTTTTAAAAAGTCTGGGGCATTGCTTCCCAGCCTTTTGGCTAAGATCAAGTGTAGAAGTCTGGGGCACATGATCTCAGGGTTTTGAGTTCAAGCCCCACATTGGATGTAGAGACTGGTTAAAAATAAAATATTTTTTAAATATTTTCTATTTTCCTTGCTCTATCCAATGAAATGGAAACAAACTATGATCAGCTCAGTAGCAGTGAACACCCTTAAGCACCCAGATTATAGTGTCTAACTACATCTCCCATGAAATAGAACCAGAGCTCCTTAAGGAAGTCACTAATTCCTAGAGTAGGACAGGAAATGTACAAGATGGTCATGACTCATCTCCATACAGAAGGCAAGGAAGCAGTCAAAGACAAGTGGGATCATACCAAAGGACACAGGTGCCAACCTGAAGTGACTTTCATGGACCAAAGAGAAAATGTAAGCAATAAAAACAAAATGACTACAACAGATTTAAACAGAAAAATATATAATCAGCATGATTTCATGCTGATACTTAAAAAACAAAAACAAAAAATATTTTACTCACTTCTGGTGGTTGCAATGGGTACCAACCTACTTTAAAAACTGATAAAGGGAAAAAAAATCATTGTTCCTGCTTTTCCAGAGCAAACTGCATTTCACAGCCATCAGACAATTTATGAGAGTTGTTTTTAGAGAAGAATTCTTGTTTTATTTTTATTTTTTTTTTAAGTAGGCTATATGTCCAGCATGGAACCCAATGTGACCTCATCAGAGGTTGTGAGTTCCAGGAGCCCCTGGAGAAATCTTGTTTAATCCTTATGGCAAATTATCACTGAAAACAATTTAGTACTTTGTGGTTTATTTTTTTTTCAGTCTTTAAGATATATCTTAGATATGCACAAAAACTTTACTGCATTTTGAGTTGCTTAAAGTAATTCTTCTGTTTATGGTTAAAACCACTAACCTGAGACATAGTTAGAGCCACTTCTTTTTTCAATTTATTTCCCATTTTTAGGAACTCTTTTTAAAAAACTGATACTATTTTTTTTTTTTTAATGTTCAAACCAAAAAGGCATGGAGGGGCACCTGGGTGGCTCATTTGGTTGAGTGGATGATCTCACCTCGGGTCATGATCTTGGTGTGGAGAGATGGAGCCCCACCTTGGGCTCTGTGCTGGGCCGGTGGAGTCTGCTTAGGGTTTTCTCTCCCTTGCCATCTGCCCCTCCCCTGCCACCCCTGCTGATGTGCACATTCTCTTCTTCTGAAAAAAAAGCATGGGGGGCATGGAATGAATACGAAGAATATTGAGAAATTATTACTAGATGGGTATAATACAATAAATATGTTTTTTTAACCTTTATTTACCAAAGTTACATACTCAAAGTGCTAGGGTTGGGAGCTAAAGTGAGTTTGGCATTTTCCAGTGTCCAGGCCACAATGGCAGCCCTAGGAGCAGAGGTGGGGCAACCCCATTAGGTTACAGATGAAAGGGATTGGAGTTGGCTGGCCCTGCTTCTAGGGGCCCCGCTGGGAGTAATGGAGGCTTGGAGGAACCAGGATCTACACTGTGGAGGCTGTAGGGCCCTGGTGGATGAACTAGAGTGGGTAACTGCCCAAGAAGACCATTCAGATGGGCTCTTTCCAAATCAACCCAGATGATCACCATTCAGGGGTGGAGGTGCCCCATGCTCATGCAGAGGCCCATCTCACAGAGCTGCTGACTGGATGCAGGAGCACGGTGGTCAGACTGACCCCTCCACCCACTGCAAGAACTATGTCCATGGAGTGCACCAAAATGGAGAATCCAATGAACTGGACCTGGAGGCTATCTGGACAGATTCAGACATGTGGGGCACTCTCAAATCTGCCAGTGAGAGTACTGTGGAGGAACAGGACAGTGAACTCATTGAATTCTATTCCCAAGAGGCTGACGATGCGAAAGACAAACTTACTTGTAGCTGAACAGATGTATGGGCCCATGCCCTGGACATATCCCTCAATGAGCTATGAACCATTGGGGCCACCCAGACTGACAGGCTTGACGGGTCACCCCCAGCAGGGAGAGAGTGAGGCAATACCTTGCTATTATGTTTTTACTGAAATGAACAGAGAAATTATGAAATCAAAAGTAAGAGGAAGGGAGGGAGGAGGCTACATATTGATGTATCTGTGGGTGGGAAATTGTAATGTTTGGTATTTACTTTAAAATCCTCCAGCCATGGGGCACCGGGGTGGCTCAGTCGGTTGGGCGTTCCATTCTGGATTTAGGCTCAGGTCGTGATCTCAGGGTCGTGGGACCAAGCCCCATGTCAAACCCCCCACTCAGCTTGGACTCTCTTCCTCTAAGATTCTCTCTCTCTCCCTCTTCCTCTGCCTCTCCCCTTGCTCATTCTCTCTCTCTCTCTCTCTCTCACTTGCTCTCTCAAAATAAACAAAATAATTTTTTAAAAAAATCCTCCAGCCACAACAATGGAGAGGAATAAATAAAACCATTCTCCAAAACCATCAGAGCATGTGGTTAACTGTTGAGGTGGGTGATCAATAATACAGAGGTCTCATTAGATGATTCTACTTTCATGTATTCTTCAAATTTTCCATAATAAAAGCGAAGAATTTTTCAGGGGGTCATAGTGTTTGAAGCTACACACAGCCCAGTAGGATAAGGTCTGAGAAGAGTGGCAGCTTGCTGTGAGCACTGTGAACTGAGCAGCACCGCACTGTCTTGTTGCTCTGGGGCTCCAGGCTTTCTTCTCACTCCCGACCCCAAACCTGCTCCCTTGACGCCCCGTCAGCATCTGCTCTAGTAATACTACAATGCCGCAAACACACTGGGGGTTCCAATCTTGCTGTTTCATGAAAAATGCCCTGTACCTTTTCCACTTGGTGAGTTCCTGTTCTTTGCTTCCAGCTTGCTTGGGACTCATCCACCTCCACAGGAAAGCTTTCCCGGAAGTCACTCCTGGGTCTCCATCGCTACCTCCCTCCGTCCTCACACAGAGCCCAGCACAGTGTAATCACGTGTTCCCATGGCTCGTCTCCTCTCCGGGAATGAGCCCTTTAAGTATTTACTGTTGTGGGATATTAATATTTTACAACCTATACACTAACGAGAACTGGAACGGGAAAGCAGAGGGACTGACCCCAGAGGCTCCAGAAAGAAGGCCTGCCCAAACCCTGATCTGAGCCTAGTGAAACGGACTTTGGGCTTCTGACTACAAGACAGTGTGAAAATAAATTTGGGTTGTTTTCAGTCACCAAGTTTGTGCATTTGTTACAGCAGCAAGAGGAAACTAATAAGCAAGCAAGTCTTCAAGGGTGTTTGCTGGCATGTCATATTTATTTTATTTTATTTTATTTACTTATTTGACAGACAGAGATCACAAATAGGCAGAGAGGCACACAGAGAGAAGGAAGCAGGCTCCCTGCTGAGCAGAGAGCCCGATGCAGGGCTCCATCCCAGGACCCTGGGATCATGACCTGAGCCAAAGGCAGAGGCTTTAACCCACTGAGCCACCCAGGTGCCCCCAAGGCATGTCATATTTAAAATCAAACCCAACCGTTCAGGTTCCATGAGCAACGGTGCTCTCATGTGGTTGAGGACAGTTTGGGAGCTTTGGTATAAAGTATCTTCTCTGTGCTTCAGTGTCCTCCTTTGTAGAATGAGGTTGGGGGAGGGGAACACTAATTATAGTATCCAAACAAATCTTTTTAGAACACGGTTGGCCCAGAGCAATGCTGTATGTCTTACCCCAGCTTTCTCAGAGCCAGAGTCCTCAGGAGAACACAGTTGCAAGAGCCCACGACCACAGGCTCACCCACCCAGAGGGCACCAGGCACCTTCCCACTGGGGCGCCAGTGCCACCACCGTTTCCCCACCACTTCTGAGCCCGCCTGGCCAGGAGGAGACACATGGATGGCCCAGAAGCCAAGGTAAGCTGGCTTCGGCAGGTAGGACGCTTGCAGGGCATAGGACATCCCTATGGCAGGCTGCAGGGGGTTTTCCCAGGAGCTGGTGACCATCGGTGGAGTGGACCAACCCTCTGGAGTCCACAGGAGGGAGCAAATGGCAGGCATCCAAGAGGCAGAAGTGTAGGGACACGGAGGGTCTTGCTCACACACACACACAAAGAGAGCAGATGGCAGCCCCTAGCTCTGTGCCAGGCAATAGTCCTTAAATTGCTGGAAAACTGAAGAAGTTCGAGGATTCCAAGGGAGGGGACATGGTGGCCATGGCAACAATGGGGCCCTCGGGGATTCTGAGGCAGGGGTTACTTACATATGAAATGAAGGTACTCAGCCTTCCAGTAATTAGTATGGCTATACCTGCACGTGTTCGCTCATCTCCGCCTTACATAAAATTCTGGTTTGCTTACCGAAGTGGATATTGAAAACTGGCTCATTCAACACCCATGCCAATCCACTTCTAGTGTTTGTTTGCCGAATTTTTGTTGGGCTTTTCATATTTACTTCTTATTGAAATATATTTGACCTGTAATATTGAGTAAATTGAAGGTATATAACATGTTGATTTGATATATCTATATATGGTAATGATTGCCATTATAACAAAATTTGCACCTCTATCACATTAGATGATAATCGTTTCTTTTTAGCCTTTGGGATATTTTCAGTTTCTTAGCTAGTTTAGTGATTACAATACAGTATTTTTGTTGACATTCACTATCCTGCGCCTTAGATCTCTAGGGCTTATTCACCACTTGTTGCAAGTCTGTACATTTTTTTTAAGATTTTACTTATTTACTTGACAGAGATCACAAGTAGGCAGAGAAGCAGGTAGAGAGAGAGAGGAGGAAGCAGGCTCCCTGCTAAGCAGAGAGCCCAACTTGGGGCTCGAACCCAGGACCCCAGGATCATGACCTGAGACGAAGGCAGAGGCTTTAACCCACTCAGCCACCCAGGCGCCCGAGGTCTGTACCTTTAAACAATGTCTGTCCCATCCCCCCAACCCCAATCCCTAGTAACCATTTCACTCTTCGTTTCTATGACTTTCAACTTTTTTTAGATCCCACATCCCACGAGTGATATCATACAGTATTTGTTTTTCTCTGTCTGACTCCTCATTTAGTACAATGTCTTCAAGGTCCATCCCTGTTCTTGCAAATACCAGGACTTGCTTCTTTCTCAAGCTGAATAATATTCCATTGTATATCTATATATACCGTATCTTCTTGCTTTTTGCATTGTAGTAACCTGAAAGCTAAAAACTGCATTTCACAGAACCACTCTGCAGCTCTCTTCCAGCCAGAGGTCCATATGTAATGCAGGTTCTTCCATTCAGACAAACTTGTGGGAGATCTTGGACAGACTAAGCTTCCGGGCAAGGTACGGTGTGGGACATCTCTTTTGCTAGTGCAAATTAAGGCCAAGGTAGTAGTTTCTGGAGCCAGACTCAGGGTGGTGGCTCACTAATCAGGGAGAAGTCATTTTCCACAGTGGCCCAGGTCTATTGTATGGTTTTAGAAGATCAGCCTAGGTTTGTTTCATTCAAAATTTCTAATGATTCAGTCTGGTAGTTGTTCCTCTAAAAGAGTCCATCACACTTCAAACAACTAAAATGAATACTGATATCTATAACTGAGAACAACAGCCAAGTAAACTCAGAGAATAGCTCCTCACAGGAACTAGAATCTGAGCTTGGCTTGTATCCAGTTGCCTTCAGACACTGGGACACTGAGAGTCACAGCCCACGGGGGCAAATCAGTTGCTTAAGCTGTCATTTTTCATTGCCTGGAATGAAGCTGACATTGAACGCCCCTGGATTTAGAAGCCCCAAGGCCACCTGCAATTGCCAATTATGGGCAAGATGAAGAATGCAGATCTACCAGTAGCAGCCGCCAAGCAATGTGACAGTGCAGGGGGAACGGAGAGTCCCAAACCTTTGGAAATCACTGAATCCTGCTCTGAGCTGGCAAAGCATGCGGTGTGGCCACCAGTTAAATGGGGGAGCATTGAGTTAGTGATAAATGATGTTTGAAACTGTTATCTCTCACACAGTGACCCAGCAGATACATAAACTCATTCTGTGACCCAGCAGACAGGTGAACACATCCTGTGGTCACTTCCACAATGCCTAAGTGTATAATCACAAGAGATACCCTTGGCAAATGGCAGAATCCCACATTTTTCCAGGTATAGATTCTCCTGGAACAATCTCTTCCCGTGAAAACAGAAAGCAGGGCCACCATCAAAGATATAGCAGATGCAGGTGGCAATCCCTACCACAAGTCCTTTAAAATTGCCTCTTCTACTAGGACCTATCTCAAGACTGAAGAGCTCAGGGCTCTAGTCTTGCTACCATTGATATTCTGGGCTGGATAAGTCTTATGCTGTGGAATTCGTAGCAGCATCGGTGCCCTCTAGCCACTAGATGCCACTAGGACAGCCTCCCCACTTGTGACCATGTCTCCAAACATTGTCAGAGCAAAACTGCTCTTGGGAGAGAAGCACTGAGATGATATGAAAGAAGCTTCATCAGGGATTGACTCCAATTAGAGCTGCTGTTCCAAATGGGATTTCTTGAACTAGAAAGAAACACAATTCTTGTTGAGCCTCTTTGGATTTGGAGGCAGTATGTCCCATATTGGGGTATATCGTTCCTGCCATGTACTCAATAGCGTCTAAGACTTCCAGCTTTGGGTGGCCTGGGTCAAGACCCAGCTCCAGCTGGTGCAAACCTTTCTGAACATTTAACCTAGCTTGACGCTTCTGGGGAGGATGGGATGCTACATGGAACTCAGAGAAAAAAATCATAACATATTGCCTATTTTGGCAATAACTCATTTTTGAAACAGCTCCTGGCTTGCTACTGGGTCTGACAGAAACTCATAGTACCCATGGTACCTGGAATTGCCATTATGAATCCAGTGTTTTCTGATCCTTCAGGTCACAAATTCAGACTTACATAATGAAGGTCCACCAGATCCTGAAGGCACAGGTAAATTCTGTGAGCAGGAAGCTCACATTCCCAGTGAACCTACATCTGTGAACAGTTACTTCTCTCTCAACCCACACCTGGCACCTCTTGGGAGGCAGGTCACTTTTGGCCCTCCTCCCGTGCATCGTGCAATGCTTCCAGTTTGACCCAACTCCTAGAACCTAAAAGATGGACTCTTACAAGATCTTCTTTTCCCAACTTCCTAACAGGACAGATTATGTAACTCATGCCTGGAAGTTTTAGTCCTTTCCCCAAAATGATAAAGGCAGATGGTGACTGGCTAGGGCAAGAACTTAGGGCTCCTTAGTCATGGTTTTTCTGCATATCTGAAGGTAAAGAGTTGGTCTAAGTTTCCTGAATAAGAAGGGATTCTGCATCCTGCTTCAGCCCCTTCCTTGACACTTGTCATACCCAGAGAAAGAAAACTTATCAGTCTGTTGCATTTCACAACATTGTTATACTTCTGCAAAAATAGAGGAAGCTTTGACTATATAACCCAAAACCTTCCCATCAGTTCTCTGCTTCTTGTCTCTATCCCTAGATGGTTTACTTAGCCTCTCAGAGCTTATAGGAATCCTTTTTCAAATCTAGGGTAATCATAAGCACACTTTGTCCTAGATTTGCTAAAAAACTGACATAAGGGAATACATTAGAATTGTGAAAATAATTCTTTCTGCAGGAAATTAAGGGTAAGTCCATAATCCATGAAGCATAATAACATTCACATTATAGGGTTCTCAGAACAAGAAAAGAGACAAAGGGGGCAGAAAATTTATTTGAAGAAATAATGACTGAAAAATTTCCTAATCTGGGGAAGGAAACATATATCCAGATCCAGGAGGCACAGTGATCTCCCCCAAAAGTCAACCCAAAGAGGTCCACACTAAGACACATACTAATTAAAATGACAAAAGTAGTGATAAATAAAAAAAATTTTGAAGCAGCAAGAGAAAAGAAGACTGTTATATACAAAGGAAACCCTATGAGGTTATCAGCAGATTTTTCAGCAGAAATGTTCAGATCAAATTTCCCCCCAAGATTCAGAAATTCACATGCTTCCTGCACGTTTATATAGGATTTACATGATAGATTAATAAAAGTTAATAATTTTAAAAACTTAAAAATGCAAAGAAAATTCCCACGTGAATATGGTATGTCCATATGTCAACAGTCCCTTTCTTTCATCAACACCAGCCCCATGACTGTCACGTGTGCCATAAAAACAAATGGACTTCCTGAATCCTAAAAAAAAAAAAAAGAAAGAAAGAAAGAAAGAAGGAAAAGAAGAAGAAAAAAGAAAAGAAAAGGAAAAAAAAGAAATTTTGTAGGTCAAAAGGGAATGGGCTTGCTGGCTATCATTCAAAGTACAAGGAGAGATAAAAGAGTTTCTCAAACAAGGACTAAAGGAGCGCATTAAACTAGCCCTACAAGAAAGCTTAAAGGAGACTCTGAGTGAAAAGAAGAGACCATAAGTAAGAGTAAGAAAAGTAGAAAACACAAAAGCAGGAAAAGCAAGAATATCTGTAAAAATCAGTCAAGAGATTCACAAAATATAAAGGTATAAAATATATGACACCATATACCTAAAATTTATGGGGAGAGGGGTAAAGAATGGGTTCAAACTTAAGTGACCATCAACTGCAAATAGACTGCTCTGTGCAGAAGATGTTCTATACAAACCTAATGGTAACCACAAATCAAAAAACAGCAAAAGATATGCAAAAATAAAGAAAAAGAAATCCAAGTATATCACTAAAGAAAGCCAACAAACCGTGAAAAAGAGCAAGAAAGGATCAGAGAAAATCTATAGAAATAACCACAAAATAAGGAACAAGATGGCAATAAATACTTATCTATCAACAAATACTTTGAATATAAATGGATGAAATGCTCCAATCAAAAGACACAGGGTGACAGAGCAGAGAAAAAAAAAAAAAAAAAACAATACTCGGGGTGCCTGGGTGGCTCAGGCCACCTACCTTCGGCTCAGGTCATGATCCCAGTATCCTGAGATCCAGCCCCGCATCGGGCTCTCTGCTCAGCGGGGAGCCTGCTTCTTCCTCTCTCTCTGCCTGCCTCTCTGCCTACTTGTGATCTGTCAAGTGAATAAATGAAATCTTTAAAAAAAAAAAAATACTCATCTGTAAGAGACTCATTTCAGACCAGAAAAGACCTGCAGATTGAAAGTGAGGGAATGGAGAAACATTTATCATGCAAACAAATGTCAAAAGAAAACCGAGGTAGCAATATTTATGTTGGACAAAATAGACTTTAAAACAAAGATTGAAACAAGAAACAAAGAGCGATACTGTATAATAATAAAGGGGACCACCCAACAAGAGGCTGTAACAATTGCAAATATTTATGGATCCAAGATCGGAGCACCCAAATACCTACACACTGAGTGAAGCAGCAGGAAGTGAAATTAATAATCCCATTTATTATTGCACCAAAAACAAAATATCTAGGAATAAACAACCAAAAAGGTAAAAGACTTGCACTTTGAAAACTATAAAATACAGATGAAAGAAATTCAGGACAACACAAAGAGATGGAAAGACACTCCACGACCATGGATGGAAGAACAAATACTGTTAAAATGTCTGTACTACCCAAAGCAATGTACACATTTAATGCAATCCCTACCAAAATACCAGCAGCAGTTTTCACACAACTAGAACACACAATCCTAAAATTTTCATGTACCCACAAAAGATCTCACATAGCACAAGCAATCTTGAAAAAGAAAAACAAAATTGAAGGTATCACAATTCCAGATTTTGAGTTATATTACAAAGCTGTAGTAATTAAATAGTATGGTTCTGGCATAAAAATAGACCTATAGATCAGAAAATCCAGAAATAAGCCTGCAGTCATACAGTCAATTAATCTTCAACAAAGAAGGAATAAATATAAATTAGGAAAAAGATGATCTCTTCAACAAATGGTGTTGGGCAAACTGGACAGCTATAGGCAAAAGAATGAAACTGGCCCACTTTCTTTCACCACACACAAAAATAAACTCAGAATGGATTAAAGACCTAAACGTGAGACCTGAAACCAGCACTGGCAGTAATTTCTCTCACATCAGCCACTGCGACTTTTTTTCTAGATATAGCAAGGGAAATTAAAGCAAAACTAAATTATTAGGACTACATTAAAAAGTTTCTGCATGGTGAAGGGAACAATCAACAAAACTAAAAGGCAACAGAATGGGAGAAGAATATTTGCAAATGACATATCCAAAATATATATAGAACTGATACAACTCCATACCAAAAAAAAAAAAAAAATCCAATTAAAAAATGGGCAGAAGGGGTGCCAGGGCGGCTCACTCGGTTAAGCGTCTGCCTTCAGCTCAGGTCATGATTCCAGATTCTGGGATCACGTCCCCGGACAGGCTCCTGCAGGGTGCCTCCTTCTCCCCCTTCTTTTCCCTGTGCTTGTGCTCTCTTTCTCTCTCTCTCTCTGCCAAATAAATAAAATCTTTTTTTTAAATAATAGAAGATAATAATAAGAAATGGGCAGAAGACATGAACAGACATGTCTCCAAATAAGACATACAGAATGGCCAACAGACACATGAAAAGATGCTCAACATCCCTCATCAGCAGGGAAATGCAAATCAAAACTATAATGGATATCACCTCCTACCTGTCAGAATGGCTAAAATCAAAAACACAGAAAACAAGTGTTGTTGACGAGGATGTGGGGGGAAAAAGAACCCTTATGCACTGCTTTTGGGAATGCAAACTGTGGAAGACAGTGTGGAGGTTCCTCAAAAAGTTAAAAATAGAACTACCCTATAATCTAGTAATCGAACTACTAGGTATTTGTCTCCCAAAATAAAAAACACTAATTCAAGGGGATACATGCACCCCTATGTTTATAGCAGCACAATTTACAACAGCCAAGATATGGAAGCTGCCCAGGTGTCCATCAACAGATGAATGGATGAAGATGTGGCATATTCGTATATGTGTGTATATTACTGCCATAAAAAGAATGAAATGTTACCATTTGCAACAACACAGATAGGGCCAGAGAGTACAATGTTAAGCCAAACAAGTCAGTCAGAGAAAAACAAACCCTATGATCTCATTCATATGCGGAACCGAAGAAACAAAACAAATAAGCAAAAGGAAAAAAAGAGAGAAACCAAGAAAGAGATTCTAAATTACAGAGGGATTAAAGAGTACACGTCAGTGAAAAAATAAAATAAATGATATAAATAAACAGATAAAATTTTAAAAGAAATTAAGACTAAACTATGTGGAGGTGTCTTATTTTGCTTTTTTTAAGATAGTGTGCAATTATAAGTCAATATCACCTGATGAAGTGACTTCATCACCTATAGAAATATTTATAAGGGGTGCCTCGCTGGCTCAGGCGGACGAACCTGAGACTTTTGATCTTGGGGTCTCAAGTTCAAGCCCTATACTTGGTGTAGAGATTACTTAAAAAAAAAAAAAAAATTTTTAAATAGGCTCCACACCCAGCATGGAGCCCAACACAGGGCTTGAGCTCATGATCCTAAGATCAAAACCTGAGCCCAGATCAGGAGTTGGACATTTAACCAACTGAACCACCCGAGAACCCCTATAAAAAATTAACTTTTTTAAAAATATAGTTACAAGTTTCACACAAATATGAATGGTCTGATTATGTAAAACTTACAGGTATTTTCTGAAAAAAAATTAAAATTCAAGCTTATTTTGCCTCGATTCCTTCCCTTCAACCAGCATGTCACTTCATCATTTTTAGGCTTCTCCACAAGGTGGGGCTAATCTCTAAGCAAGTCTGTTGCTGAGGAGCGAGGAGACATTTGGAAATGTCTGATTGCAAAGTGTAACTCCCATGCGTGTTCTCGATAGGCTGGCCCATTAACAGCAACTGTAGGAATCATTAATTAAGATAAAGGAAAAATATTTCCAGCACTATATGAGGAGCTGTGACTTCTCAGCTTCTGCTCATTCAGGAAACGGTCTTCCAGCCCAGGCTTGCCCTCTCCATCTCCCCAGTTCCTGACTCTGCTGGGAACACCGGTGTGAAGGGCATGGGAAGCCAGCCGCTCTTCCATCTTTGTTCTCAGTAACCAGCACCCCCGTAGCCCCTGATCCCCTCAGAAGCAAATGCCACGCCAAGAGTCAGAGGTCTTTAGAAGATCTCCATTAGCTCAGGGGAGGCAGAAAATCTATTCAGGTCTATGTCAATGATGCGTGAGGCAGGAGAGTAGGAAGACGGAAGGATGGCCTACGGTAAGTCCTGCGCCGGGAAAGCCTCTGCCTGCCTCACCTCACTTTATCCTGTGATGATCCTCCAGCGGGCTTGATTCACTCCACCCAACAGAAGATAGAAACTACAGCTTTGAGAAGCCGGCTCAGTCAGTGGAGCCTACGACTCTGGATCTCAGGGTTGAGTTTGAGCCCCATGTTGGGTATACAGGTTACTTTTTTTTTTTTTTTAAGGGGAAGAATCAGCAGCATCTCACTCTAAGGTCGCCTAGCTGGAATGTGACCATTTGTCCCAGGACCCTGGAATCATGACCTGAGCTGAAGGCAGACGCTTAACCGACTGAGCCACCCAGGCGCCCCTTCTGCCCATCGTATTCTAGGTCGCCTAGCTGGAATGGGACGGTTTGTCTGACGGCAAAGCCTTCTTACTTTTCTACCACACACGATATGTAGATATTTATAACCCTGTGTAAAAAGTTAGAATCCTGGGGCGTCTGGGTGGCTCAGTCTGTTGAGCGTCCAACTCTTGGTTTGAGCTCAGGTCATAATTTCAGGGGTCATGCAATCGAGCCCTATGGTGGGCTCCACACTTGGTGGGATTTGCTCCCTCTGCCCCTCCCCCCAAAATAAATAAATAAATCTTTAAAAAAAAAAAAAAGGCTAGAATCCACATGGCTCCATCTCCCCATGGAGTCCCATACACAAAATATCATAGCCCTGGAGCCAAAAGTGGTTTCCAAAAAATTCTATTTCTTATACACCTAAAACTAATATACCATTATATGTCAATTACACTTCAGTAATCAAAAACATCTAGTTATCGCTTGCGCATCTCTAAGAACATGAAAGGGGATTCAGCTCCCAGCCCATAGAAACGTTTCTCAAAATCGCTCCCTTCTGCTGCCCCACTCTCTCACACCCCAGGGCTGCTCCAGGATTCCTCACACTCAGACTTCCACAGCTCCTCTCTCTCCTCTTCCACTTCCCTCTTTCCTAACTCCAGCTACATCCTCACCCGTTCCCTGCCTCTCTGATTCACTGCCCGGCTGGCAACTCCAAGTCTCCCTTGACGGTGGATGCCATTGGCACAGATCTTGTCCTTGGCTATCCCGGGTCCCAGCTCAAGCCAAATGGGAGTCAAACACATATGGCATCTGGATGTTTGAAATAAGATGGGGAATTCCTCAGGGATGGTGACTCATAAGAGCTGAATTACATAAGGATTTTGGGGGGGTCTCTTTCCCCCATTTTGACCAATGGAGAAGTAAGACCACTGAAGATTCCACAGAATCGCAGAGGAGAGCCAGGGAGGGATGATCGGAAGGACAACTCTCCCCGATAATGCTCACGCCCTAAACCATGGCTCAGGCTGAGAGAAGGGGCTGCACGTGAGCTCCACAGAGATTCTTTGAGAACTGAGGGGAACAACTGACACAGTTTTGATGGGACTGAGCACCATCCTTCACGCACAGACACACCACGGTTTTTAGTTCGTGACAGTACCTACCTCCCAGCCGTGTTCTCAGAACCTAAAGAGATAGATGCCTGGGTACCAGCAGCCAACATCTTTCCACACTATGGTGATGATAAATTCTATATGTCAACTTGGCTAGGCACAGAACCCAGATATTTGTCAAACACTAGTCTTAATGTTGCTGTGAAGGTACTTCTTCAATAAGATTCACAATTAAATAGTAGATTTTGAATAAAGCAGATTACTCTCCCTACTATGGGTGGGCCTTATCCAGTCAGGTGAAGGCCTCAAGAGAAAAAGGCCGGAGATGCCCCAAGGAAGAGAGAACAATTCCTCTGGACTATTTTTTTTTTAATCTCCAGACTTGAACTTCACATCAGCCTCTCTCCCTGGGTCTTCAGCCTGCTGGCAGACCCTGCAAATACTGGACGTGTCAGGCTCTACAGTCGTGAGAGCGAATTCCTCAAAATAAATCTCTCTTGATCTATAGGTAGATAGATGATACACCTATCCTATCAGTTCTGTGTCTCTGGAGAACCCTAATACAACTACTGCCCCAACCACCATCCCCGATAATCTCACTCAGCTAACTTCCTCTGTCCTCCGTTGGTTCCCTGTTTTACTCAGTAAAAGCCAAAACCTTCACAAAGGTCTCCAGGACTCCCACCCCATTTACCCAAACCTCCTGGCCCCTCGCTACCTCTACATCCCATCTCCTCACCAACCCATCCCCCACCAGCCACACTCCAGCCTCAGGCTCTTGCACCCACTGTCCCCTTTGCTGCAATGGTCCTTCCCCATGTGTCCACACGGCCAGCGTCTACACTCCTACAAGCCCTCCCTCAACCATCACCTTCGTCAGGGCTACTCAACCACGCCGTTAAAATTTCAATCCCCCGCTCCCCAACATACATACTTGAAGCTACTTACTCTTCTCTCTCCTTTTAAGCCACAGCATTGGTCATCTTTTTTTTTTTTTTAGATTTTATTTATTCATTGACACATAGAGAGAGAGATCACAAGGAGGCAGAGAGACAGGCAGAGAGAGAGGGGGAAGCAGGCTCCCTGCTGAGCAGAGAGCCCGATGCGGGGTTCCATCCCAGGACCACGACCTGAGCCGAAGGCAGAGGCCCAACCCACCGAGCCACCCAGGTGCCGCATTTGTCATCTTCTAACATATCAAGAAAATGTGCTTGTTTAATCTCATTGTTTACTGTATCCCTTGACTAGAACAGAAGCTGCACCAGGGTGAGGACACTTAGCATCTTCCCTACCTCAGGGGAGAGCAACTCTGTCCTTCAGGCCCTAAGGCAGAAAAACATGGAGTCAACCCTGACTGCGTTTTCTCATTACCTCCTCTCAGTTCTAATCTGTCATCAAATCCTACCAGCTCTGCTCCAAAACTCATCCAGAATCTGATCATCCAACACTAGCACTCCCGCCCAGGCCATCCTTACCTCCCCCTCCCTAGATTATGACAACAGCTACCAAATGCTTCTACTTTCCCACACCAGCCAAAACTGTCCCCTCAAAATGGAGGTCAAAACATGTTCATCCTACTAGGACCCCCAGGAACTCTCCATACCTCTCTTACTTCAGCCCTAACCCCCTTTTCCTCTTTGTCCTCTACCCTCCAGGTACATGACCTCCCTCATCTATTCCATTAACATAACGGTCACATTCAGGCCACAGGACCTTTGCATATGATGTTCCTATTCCCTGGAGCCCTGTTTGCCAGATATCCACATGATTCTCTTAAGTCCTTCAGGACCCTGGACAAATGCCCTTTGTCAGTGAGGCAACTCCTGACCACTTTATATAAAATAACAACCCCTACCACACCATCACCACAGAGTTCTCCAGCCCCCTTGCTTCACTGCTTTTTGTCCACAGAGCTCATCAGCAGCTAACATAGTCCATGCTATCCCCCCAGAATAGAAGCTAAGGAGAGCAGGGATTGGAGGTCACTCCGGAAGCCCAGGACCTAGAATAGCTCCTGACTCATAGCAGGTGCTGAATAAACACACAATAGAGTGAACATTCAGGTGATTCGGACATACGCTTCTGAAGACAACTCGTGAGCTCCCTGGAGCCAGGATTATCTTGTTCCCAGCCACCTCAGGGGCCCCAGCACCGTGCCCGGCTCGGACTGGATCATTCAAACGTTTGTGGAAGAGACCAGTGAACGTGAGTTACTGCCCACACCGCCTCCTTCCTTGTGGCGGGACGTCAGGCAGATGCCCGCTCCTCGCCTCTTCCCCACGCCTCATTCGTTCTTGCCTGTGGGGAGGAGTGACGTACGTCACTGGAGAGCAGTGGATCGCGCTGGCTCTCTCTCCATCCTCCTCCCTGCCCTCTGCAAGGCTGCTGCGGCCCTTCTGGAAGGGGCAGCTCCAAGGGAGGTGTCCCTCACCCAGCAGCAGGGAGACCTGAGTGGCTGCAGAAAGAAAGCCGCTGCCCACCACCTTCATCAGTAACAGCAGGAAAATATTTCCATCTTCAGGGGCCCTGGGCAGCTCAGTGGGTTAAAGCCTCTGCCTTCGGCTCAGGTCATGATCTCGGGGTCCTGGGATCAAGCCCTGCCTGCATCAGGCTCTCTGCTCTGCAGGGAGCCTGCTTCCCCCGCCCCCCTGCCTGCCTCTCTGCCTACTTGTGATCTCTGTCTGACAAATAAATAAACAAAATCTTAAAAAGAAAAAAAATTCCGCCTTCGTTAGTCCGACAGCGTCTGGCCCGCTCAAGCCTTCTGAGTGAAGGCGGGAAAGGGAGCGATTATTTGTCAGCCCCTTGCTCCCAAACTAGCCGGCTCCGTCTTCTCTTTCTCTCCGCCTTGCCCCATTCCCAGCCTGCTCAGACTTTGGGTGTCTGTGCACCTCTGGCAGACTCGGAAATCATTCCCAAACCCGGAGGGCACTTGAGTTACCTGCGGTGCTGCAAAGAAATACAGATTCTCAAGCCTCCTGCGAAGCCCTGAGTTGGCACCACTTCACAAAGGACCCAGGAAGCGGTACCTTCCCACTCCCAGTTACCACTGCCGCACCAGTGGGACAGGGCTGTGGGGAGAGACCCAGCCCTGCCATACCCAAAAAAGGCCAGGACCCGTTCCGTGAGTTTATTCCCCTTCAACTGAGCTTCCAAGCAGGTGCAGCCCCCAGGTGACACCCCCACCCCCATCGGCTCCCACCCAAACTTGAGGGCTGAAGTTGTAAGGGTGCTGGGGCAGTGGTTCCCAAACATTTATGTCTTAGGAACCCCTTACACTCTTAAAAACCCTCAAGAACCCAAAGCCTGTGTGCCTGTGCATTATATCTACTGATGTTTACTGCATTCGAAATCAAAACTGAGACATGTTGAAAACACAAGAAAACTCCAGCATGCGTTCCATCAGCTGTCAGAGCAACAACACTGCCACACATCAGGAAGCCACTGGAAAGCAGCTCCACGTGCAAGATGTCTCAGGACTAGTATGCACGTGGTTCTGGCCTCTGGGACTCCCTGGAACAATTCTGAGTGCTCCCGCCCAGGGATCCCTGACAATAATACTTAGAGAACATCTGTGCAGGAGAACGGACAGGATCCCCAGGCCTCCTGCGGGACACTGATGGGGGCATGACTACACTCTGGCTGGCGGTAGTTCCTCCTCTGTTGGAAGCACGAAGGGTCCTAGGACGTGAAAACTACAAGGCAATCAATCAGCCCAAGCCCTTGGACAAACATCAGACCCAAGTGCTGGCACCCACAGAAAAACACCCATTGAACAGACAGAATAACAGCTCGGGGAATGCCCACACCCTAACCCTGGAACCTGCGAGTGTGTTAGCCTGCGTGGCAAAGGGAATTCGTGCAGATGGAATTAAGGTTGCTCATCAGCTGACTTTAAAATAAGAAGCATATCCTGGATCCTGCAGGCGAGCTCAGTGTCACGACAAGGGCCCCTGAAAGTGGATGACATAGGCGGGAGAGGGGGTCAGAGGAAGAGACGGGACTGAAGAATGATCAGAGACACAGTGTTGCTGTCTTGAAGAGCCTACAACCAAGGAACGTGAGCAGCCTCTAGAAGCTGGAAAAAGCGAGGGAACTGTCTGTCTCTCCTAGAGCCTCCAGGAAGGAGTGTGGCCCTGCCCATGCTCTGACTTTAGCCCAGTGAAACCCACATCAGATTTTCAACCTACGGACTCTTAGATAACAAACTGGTGTTGTTTTAGGCCACTAGGTTTGTGGTTGTTTGTTACAACAGCCGCAGGACATTAACTCGCCTGTTAAAGCTGCACAGCCTCTGAGCCTTGCACCTACCAGGAACAGCCCAGAAAGGTCCTGAAGGAGGGGACACCTTCGTATGGGTGAAGCGTAGCAGAATCAAACCCAGCAAGGGGCTCACGGCACCCGCCAGCCAGCAACAAGATGCCACCAGAATCCCAGGCCCACCATCCCCGTCACTCCGCCCGTCCACCGGCTTATGCTCTGGATCGAAGGCCAATCCGGTGGTTTCACTGAGGCTTCTACACCTTCCAGTGTTTTCCGTATGGGCATTTGGGTCTCAGCAGCCTGCGTCCCACCCCCACACCATGCTACATCAGGTGACTTGAGAATAACTAATAATTTAGCCGTTAGTCCCCAGGCATAGAGACACTCCCTTAGCCTGGATCATGGCCACATCAGAGTGACCACTTCCAGGAGACCTGGAGACATCAGCACTAGGTGTGCGAGGTGGACACAGCTCCAGGTGTTTTCCTGGGGGAGGTGAGGCCATGCACTGTATGGAGTGAATGTTGGAAGGGGCGTGTGTGTCCGTTCTGAGAAGCCCAGCAACCCAGGGATGGAAAACCATGTATCAATCAGTGTGTCAGCCCCCTCAGAACTCAGAGTTAGAGCTAACAGAGAATCTGTCTCTTGGGTGGCTTTAAATATGGGGGCTCAGAAACCATGGGTTGGCTTCTTCTGCCTCCAGGCAGGCTAGGACGCGGACGAAGCTGGTCTTCACAAAGAGAGGAGCACGAGTGCAGCAAACAACCCTGAGTGCAGGGATCAGAGTCAGGTTCCCTGCCGGTCCTGACTCTGCCACCTCCCTCTGCTCCAAGAACCTCACCACCCACATGGTGATTCCCCGACACAACCCAGGCCTATTCCTGGCCCATTTGCCTTTCCTGCCTTAGTGGGTGCATGTTTCTTGCAACCAAAAGGATCTTGCAGGAACCCTGCAGAAGCATTTCCTAGAACACACATGAAAATCCACACCCAGCATTCAGCCAGCACCTCGGCAGGCTCCCATGAGCAGGATCTGGGGTGAACGCACTAAGCCAAGCAGTAGAGTCCCACACTTTTTTGTTTTTGTTTTTTTTTAATCTATTTGACAGAGAGAGATCACAAGCAGGCAGAGAGGCTGGCGGGGGGCCGGGGGGGTGGGGAGCAGGCTTCCCACCGAGCAGAGAGCCCGATGTGGGGCTCCATCCCAGGATGCCAGGATCATGACCCAAGCCGAAGGCAGAGGCTTTAAGCCACTGAGCCACCCAGGCGCCCCGAGTCCCTCTCATCACCCATCTCTCATCCCCAGCCTCCCCTCCTTGGGGCCCTGGGCCACTGGTTCTGCCCCAGCTGTCCCTGCTGCATCCAGCTCTAGTGGGTGCCAGCACCTTCTCCTACGCACTGCCCACAGCATCTCTCGCTGGGCGCCCGGGCTCCACGCCCCCCACCTCCAGACACCTGCAGCCGGCTTGTTGGCCAAGATGTCTGACCAGAAGACCCAGGGGATGAAAGCCAATGAAGCAAACGCCCCCAACGGGGAAATGAAGCACAAGATAAATTCTCCCTCACTTCCCTCCCCTGGACTGACTGAAGCTCATGTGGCCTCGTGGCTGACAGTGCCACCAGGCTGCACCCTGGAAGCAGCCAGCTCAGCAAACACAGCCGCGTGCTGACGCCCCTTCCTTCCCCGTTTCTCACTGATCCTATTGGCAAATATACGGAGATCAAAATATACAAAAGATCCTATTGGCAAATATACGGAGTTTAATGCATCACCATCCCCCGAAGATGAGAGAATGTAATCAGAGGCTTCAAAGGGACTCCTCAAATAAGGATTACTTTTGCCGGGAGGAAAATGAACACAGTGGTGAACCACATAAACCTGTCTCATGGAAACCACCACCAAAAACACCCGATTCAAGAAAGCCACTTCACAAGCAGCCAGTAGGTGGCGAGCTTGAACCATCCGTTGGCTTCCTTATCTGGGAAAGGATTCACTCCAGGGTTGGCTCTGCCCTCATTCTAGTCGGTAAGAATCTAGTTTGACAAACTGACAATTATTCACAATAACCTGAGAATTTAAGAAATCTCTAAATTCTGAGAGTTGTAAATTGTTTTATTAAATCAGAGAGTACCTTTTCCTTGTCCATTAGCCATGTGTTTTTGTAACTACTTCTAAGCTTCCTATTTTTGAGAGGGAGGCATTTCTTACTCTAGAGGGTTTGATGAGTCTCTAGTTCCGTTTTACTTTAATTTGGAGGAGTTTGTGTGTTTGCTGTTTAAACAAGGTGTTATGAACTCAAACCTGTCCTAGAGTAAGTAGCATTTCTCAAACGAAGCCAGGGCAGAAACAGAGGCAGAATCCGAGCTGGGTCACTGGAGACCCCAACGAGGTAGAAAGTGCCAAGGAGTGGAGGACATGGTGTGTGTAGGATGAGAGAAGCAGAGGTGTCCCGTGGTCACCAGCTATGTGCATACGTGTGTGTGTGTGTGTGTGTGTGTGTGTAGTCATTTCTTCATCATTGCTAATGTGAGAAATACTTAAAATACTTTATACCTTCACAATAAGAAATTCATAAAATAACTTGCTGTCGAGCTGTACCATGGAATTCTACACAGCCATTAAAACTGGTGTTGGGGTGCCTGGCTGCCTCAGTCAGTGGAACCGAGTCGGGGACTCTCGATCTAGGGGTCATGAGTTCAAGCTCCATATTGGATGTAGACGTAACTATTTTCAAAATCGTGTTAAAGAAACTTTTTTTTTTTTTTAAGATTTTATTTTCGACCGAGAGAGACACAGTGAGAGAGGGAACACAAGCGGGCATCTGGAACAACAGGTGGTGGGGCATCCCCCTGGCTTCCTGGGATCATGACCTGAGCCGAAGGCAGACACTTAACGCCTGAGCCATCTAGGCAGCCCACGTTTTATTTATTTACTTATTTTTAAGATTCTTTTTACTTATTTGACAGAGAGAGAGACACCCAGCAAGGGAACACCCAATGCAGGGCTCTATCCCAGGACCTTGGGACAGTGACCTGAGCTGAAGGCAGACGCTTAACGACGGAGCCACCCAGGAGCCCCTAAAGCAGCATCTTAATGAAACTGAAACATGTTTATGATATGTTATAAAATGCAAAACAAAATCAAGCTCCAAAAGTAGGAATCAATGTTTGTTAAAAATTTTTTTTCAAAACAAAAATAAATTACAGGGCGCCTGGCTGTCTCAGTCAGTGGAACATGTGACTCTGGACCACAGGGCCATGAATTCAAGCCCAACGATGGGTATAGAGATTACTTAAAAATATGTTTCAAAAATAACCAAATTTTAAAATAAAAATAAATTACACGTACATACACACGGGGAGATGACTATTGATAGTGATTATTTCTGAGACTGAAAGGTAGGCCTACGTATTATTTTTATGCTATTTTTATCCATATTTCCTGGGTTTATATCTGTCATTTTTTTAATTTTAATTATTGATGTTACTCTTTATCGGGCCCTGTTCTAAGCACTTTAAAAATATCAATTCAATCCTCACAACATGACTAAGAAGTAGTTACTATTACTATCCCCATTTTTTTACTGATTATAACACTGAAGCACAGAAAGGTCAAGTTACCAACTCAAGGTCACACCGCTAACGAACAGTATGGCCGGGATACATACCCTTGGAATCTGGCTCCAGAGTCTATGTTCTTAACTAATAAAACAAGAGAAGAGTAAATAAAAAGCATAGCAAAAAAGAAAGGAACCAAAAAAAGGAAGAAGGGAAGGAATGATGAAAGAGGGGTAGGAGCGGGAAGGAAACCGTGTGCCACAAGAACAATACGCAACTGTCCTAACAAACTTAAATAAATCACTTTATGTGTCTAAAATGTTCGTATTAAAGGGAACTTGCTTTTTAAAAAGGAAAAAAGAAAAAATGTAAACAGAAGAATGCGTAGCAAACATGGAAACGGTTAATCCTGAATAAATTAACCGAAGGAATCCAGAGACACGCAAGTGAAATGTCTTAAATAAGAGGCTCTTTTTTCCTTTTCATTTTTTCTCCTCTTACTTCACACTAGCTACTTCCCCTCTCAGAGCCCATTAGGTGTCTAGGGGCTGAATTCCCATCTCTACCCTACAAGTCTGGACTGTGTCTCTCTCAAGCATGCCTCAACCTGACTCGCATGCATGGCATCATTTTCTTTTTTTTAATTTAATTTAATTTTATTTTTTCAGTGTTCGAAGATTCATTGTTTATGCACCACACCCAGTGCTCCATGCAATCCGTGCCCTCCTTAATACCCACCACCAGGCTCACCCTACTCCCCCCAAACCCCGCCCCTCCAAAACCCTCAATTTATTTCTCATTTTTTTTAACTAAGTAGAAGAAAACCAAATTGTGTTTTAAAAAAAAACTGGAGAAGGTGTCATGCCCAGGTGAAAATATGACAGCCCTTAAATAGTAGCTACTGGCCCTCTTTAAGTGCGTCTTCTTCAAGACCTAGGGCTGAAAGTGAACCAAAGAAATCTACATGTTTATGCCACCAAAAAAGGCCCAAACCAACCTTTTCAGCCAGAGCAGCTGCTTGGCTTGGCACAGAGAGAGGAGGGGACAACACCTGAATCCCTCGGACCCCACTTGGTGGGGGGGGGGGGCGGTGATGCTTTGCAGGGAGATCCAGAGCCAAGAGGGCAGGCTTGGGGGGCAGGCAGGAAGAGGAAAGGGGCAGGAGGGACAGAGAGAAGCCTGTGGCAGAGGAGGAGGAACAGGAGGTAGCAGGCAGTGAGAGGAAGCTCTTAGGCTCCCAGGGCTGGAGTTTCTGAGCTGAGGAAGGGGACACAAACACGGTCGAAACTCAGGAAGCCTAAAAACTGGAAAAGAACCATTTCTTTATTTCCTCTGTCCTGCAGCGCAGACTTTGGGCAAAAATCCCCATCAGCAAACGTGGTGAATGTGTCTTTGTCTCAAAAGCATGGCAAGGACCAAATTTTGTAAAGAAGTCTGGGTGTCGTAGGGAACAAGTAGTGAGTAAAATCCTTTGCTGCACTGCAAGGATCCTCCAGCACCCAAAGCTGGAATTTCAATGTAGGAGATTGAATTTTCGGAGATGAAGACCACCGCCATGGTGGTGTCGCAAACCCACAACGAGTGCCACACGCCTGCGTGGTCCTCTCGGCTCACCTGCTCACCTACCTTCCGGGAAATAGCTATTTCTAAATAGTCAAGGATTAAACTGGTTTTTGGTTTCTTTTTTGTTTTGTTTTAAAGGGATTAAACAGTTTTAAAATATATTGCTCATGTTCCTGCAAACAGTAGGTCTTGTTAAAAGGAGCTCTGGACAACCCCAGAGGATGGAGGGTTTGTCAGGTGGGCATCCCCGGAGACTGGCTGGGTGGGGGCTGCCGAACTGAGAGCAGCTCGGAGCTACCTGGAATCCTTCAAATCCCGATGTGCTCCCGAAGACGACCGGGTATCCTCTCCCTGCTGGCATACTAGTCCCACCACGAACCTCAGACCCCAACCCAAACGCCCAACTGTAGTCCCAGATTACCCACAAAACCGCACAGAGCACACTGAAGAAATTCGGGGAAGGACAGACAGAAAGTGAGAAGAAAGTGAAGCCCAGGTCATCTCTTTTCGGGACTGTCGTTACCACTGCCTCAACCGATCATTTGCACCTAATCTTTGCTCTTTCGCCTTTAACAAAAACGCATAAAAATCTCAACCTAATTTCTTCACGCTTACCAATTTACTGGTGATGTGCCGGGCCCTGTCTCCTACCACTTTGGTGCCAGTGGCCTAAAACCTTGACTTTGAAAGTCTGTGTGTAAGAAATTCCACGGCAAGAATTCCTTTCTCTCTCCAGGGGACGCCCTTGTTACGGAGCAGTGCGCACCCCGCGCTGAATGAAGAATGGCTAGGCTGTCTGTGTAGACGCTCACCCAATGCGATTGCCCAAAACTAAGAGCAGATCAAGGAGGTAAGAGTACTTTATTAGCCATTTTCAAATCTTATTATAAAATTTAAAATCTTAGCTCGCCAGGTGGAAATTCGCACATGGTCCCCGAGACATAATCATGACTCCCAGGGTAAGCCGTTTCCCGAGTCCCTTATTAGACCCACTACCGCCTCAGAGCCCACAGGGCAGTGGCCCAGTTGCTTCTTTCGAGGCCTTAATTATCCCAGAAACACTGAGGCTCGTTTTTGAGAAGCGGAAATCTATTTTTGCTCTTCATTAACACCCTGGAAGCACGTATAAGCCAAGGAAGGGGCAGCGGGAAATCACAAACACGGATACCAACATCCTCGATGAGTACGCAGTGGGCGCCCATCTGCTTCCTTAGTGGCGCGTGTCTGCACGTGCTCAGCTTTCGAACGGAGAATTTAAAATTCTAACAAAGGTGAAATCAGGTCCTTAAGTCATTATGAAGTTAATGAACAAATGTAATCATGACACAGATGCTGCAACACGGTTGAAAACAAGTTAGATACACTGTGCGTTACTCTCTCTCCATTTTAACGGTAACTGAACTGATGGGAAGGACTTCTCATCGCTCTGTTCCCAGGTATACACAAGCCTGGGGAAAGGGCATTGCAGAGCCAAGAGTTCTGGGATTCATTCTCTCAACAAAAAGAAAATAAAATATTTCACCCACTCTATTATTAACTGCAAAGGTAACAAATTGTGCATTACATAGAATTTGATCTCGTGAAAAGACTCTTCAGTTAAACATTAATTGTCTCATATACTCAGCATCGAGCTAGAGATAGACCTAAGTGTCTCCCGTAATAGCATATGAGCATAAATAAAATGAATTTTGTAGAGTCCAGCATGAAAAAAAAAGTTTAAAAAAACATGAGTATGGCTATAAAGAGATTTGCTTCATGGATGGTTCTGGAATCCGCTTCACTAATTCATAGTCACATTCCTGCAATGAGAGACCAGAAGTGGGTCAGCTGTTAGGCATTAGCCTCTTGAGATCAAGGTGAACCTGCCAAGGGCACCCATTCTGGGCCTTCCCCAAGACTTCAGCAGACCCCCCCTCCCCCACAGGGCTGAAGGGCTCAGGATCACCTCCAGCTCTGACCTTCTTCCTCCCGGGTCCCAGGGGGCAAACATCCAATACTGCTCATCGCTCAAATTTCAGAAACTAAAAAATGGCTCATGCATCTAGCACACCTCCCCAGAGGCCAGAAGGGGGAAGCTCTCCAAGCTTCCCTTGCCCCGGGGAATCCTTCTATGACTTCTCCACACCTGTCTATCCCCAGGCACCCCAGCTTTCCCTCTAGGACCTTCAAATTCCCTCCACCCCTCACCTCCCACCACCCCCGGACAGTGAACTTGCCATCAGCCTTCTCCTGCCTTGCTCTAGCTTCCCCTCAAGCCTCATTTCCTTTCTCTAGTGACTTAACTGAGTTTGTTTGTTTTTCCCAAACAAAGACAATTTCCTCCCTGAAAAGGAATTCTGCCCCTGAGATCATTAATTATTTATATTGACCTTCCTGGAAAAGTACCATCCTCAACTCTGCACCAGCCGAAAATGTAGGATACATTAAAGAAATACAGAAATTTTAAACCCTGACTACAAGAAACATCAGCAAAACAGCCTGTCGTACCATGAAAAGCAAAGAGGAAAGAATAAAATCCTGCAGAAAAATGACTCATTATACATTGCGGCTATGAAAAGACACCTAACCTCAGACCCCAGACACAACAGCCTCCTACGATCAAAGCTGGCATGACACAGAACACAAGGTTTTCCTGCTCTTCAGCATCATTACTAACAGAGCCATCGAAGGTCCGACCGTCTTCACGCACAAGCTCGGATGGAAAATCGTGACCTGGCTGGAGAAGGACCTCCATCTGAAAGCTTCTCACCAGCCTCTGCCTCTTTGCTCCAAGACTGCCGCTCCCCTAATCCCTCCGTCTGCTGCCATCACCAGCTCGCCTGCAACGTTTCATCTCCCCGTGTGGCTGGCTGCTGACTTCCTTAGGTGCAGATGGAGGAGCCGAACAGGTTCATGGCCACGCTCCGTCCTGAGCAGCAACCGTCCATCGCACAGGTGGTAGCGACCTCGGGTCAATGCAACCACACTGACCACATTCCGGGAGCTCCCTGTCCAACGGCTGCCATGGGACAGGGATCCGAGGGGCCGACGGAGGCCAGTGGGAAGTTCTTCCCCTCCCCCTGACACCCCTGTGCTCTGCCACCATGACAATCGCCGGCATTCTGGGCTGAGTGGGTTTTCATTTCAACTTGTGTAGGATCCCCCTCGGCGTGGGGCATGCCCGTCTTCCCAGGGAGACGGTTATCTTGCATGTCCACATTCTCGTCCATTAACACGAAGATCCTGACAGCAGCCACCTCGCCGCGCCATAACTGGGATTAATTGAGATAATTTGTCCACGCCATTTAGCACACCGCACGCTTGCTCAGGCTACCGTAACAAAATATCACAGATGGGAGGCTTAACAGAAATGGATTTTTCACAGTCACAGGGTCTAAAGGTCCAAGATGAAGCTGTTGGCAGGTCCGGCTTCTCCCGAGGCCTCTCCCCTCCGCTTGCGGACAGCAGACTCCTCACCATGAACTCCTGCGGTCTCTCTGCATCTGTGTCTTAATGTGCTCTTCTTATAAGGATCACATTGCATTAGGGCCTTCTTATTTGACCTCATTTGACCTTAATGACCTTTTTAAAACTCTGTCTCTACCAACGCAGCACTGCCTCCTGCCTCCTTCCACACTGGCCTCCTCTCCACCTTGGCCATCGGGCCGCAGTGCTCAGGGGCCACGTCCTCTGGGCGGAGAGCTCTGTCCGCCCGACCTCTCCCACCTCTCCCTGGCCCCCTTGTGTGCCCTGCCACACCGTCTGCCCCTCCAGGCTACCAGCTTCACACACAGGGGAGGACCCTGGTCTGCTTGTTCCCCAAGTCTCCCCAGACCCCACCACAGTTCATGTCACTTAGGGGACCCCTTTGGGGAACACTGCCAGAGTAGGTGATGACCGCTTCCTCTGAGCGAGGCTTTCCTGCGTTTCTTTGTAATGAACAATAACGTGGACATTTCAGGACACCAAAGCTTCACAGCTTCCATTCTTTACCCCAAGTAGGCGAAACAATGTTCAGAAGTTGCCCACACTGCATTCAGCCCTCCACAAGTATGATTTTTTTTAACTTTCCTCAATGTCCAAGCGTTCCAAGGATGCCTACAACCTCTTCCATGGGAATGGACACAGGGGTCTTGGCCCACATCCCACAGCCACACCCTATTGGCTCTATCTGGAAGTTGCTTCCAAAAAGAAAGACATTCTGAACTCTCCATACTGACTCCGTAGAGGCAGAAACGTTGGCCCATGGGAAGCCAAGCATAATTCTATGACCCCCTCCACGGATTGGCATAGCCTTTGGACAGATTCCTCCTAGGAATCTGACAAATGTCACACGTCGTCTCTCCTTTCTCCATAGGGAATGACCCATCCCCTGCCAGACAGACCTACGGAGAAAGGGCTCGACACAAATGGCGGGAGGAAAGCAGGAAGAGGAGGAGACAGCAGAAGCGACGAAGGAAGAAAGGAAGGGAAGGAAGCCTGGAGGAGGAAGCGAAGGTCCTGTTCCGCAGTGCTCTCCCCACAGTGCTCGAAACACAGCGGGTCCTTCGAGAGGTCATAGAATAGAACCGACTGCTCAAGCATCTAAGACACCACCTCCCAACCCCAGCCTCACTCAAAGCATCTGCTCTAGGGAGTAAATGCTAAAAGGAAGCTTTCCTTCAGGAGATTCCACCCCATCAAACCACGCCCGGAGCAGGCAATGGGGTGGGGCTGTCCCTCAGACGAGAGGGGGGCGAATCCACCCAGACACTGGGTCCCGGCACGACAATGACTCCACGGTCAGGGAGACCAGAAGCCCCTCCACAGGCCATCTACTCTCGAGCTGAAGCTGCTGGCTTTTCTTCCTAAACAAAGTAATGAGTGAACAGTTGTTCAGCCTATTTTTTTTTTTTCCTCTGTTTGTTAAAAGGAAGGCTACAAAGAGTAAAGCCAAAAGCAAACAGCAGAGAGGTATAAATAAACAGCCACAGAGCTCAGTGCCAGGAAAGAGCTTAGCATGACGACAGGAGAAAATGTAATGGTAAACTTCCTGCTGGCATTCCTGATCAGCGGGAACCAATTCCTCGAAATATCCACACTCTAGCAGCCTCTTTCTGCCGCTGGTACCAGCCTCAGGCACGCCCTCACCTGCACCTGGGAGAAAAGCAGGGGACCCCTGCCTTCCCCCTGCTATTTAAGGTTCCTTTGAGGTCACAGTTCACAGACGTAACAACTCATACACCTTATACTTTGCCTCTGTAGCTATAGGTCTCCATTTTCCCACAGAAACCATCTTTGCAGCTTCCGTGATAAATTACTTCGGCTGCTAAAAGTCCTTTCCACATGAGCCTGGAGTTAGGGCAATAAGCTGCCTGGAGGAGGGGTAAGAAAACGGATTAGGACTCGACAGAGGCACACCTGTGTTTCGTACTTGCTGCTCCTCACGTGGATCTGGGCACGCTCATTTACCACCTTCCACTTCTAATTTACATAAAATCCAGGCTGCTCCTTGGGGGGGGGGGGCACAAGTTACAAAATAGTGTTTACAAGGTGAACCCTGTGCACTGAGAACAGGAGTAATTACCAAAGGAATGTTCAATCCGTCTCTGGAGAAGAAAGTTGTGTGTTTAAATAAGCCTTATAAGTTTTTTCTAACTACAAAATTCATATAAATGTAAATATTTATAATTTGTAATTAATATATATTTTATTGAAATCTATAATTTTTATATTTAAGTATGCAATTATTTACATTTAAATGTATAAATATTTACATATTTATTGTTTGTATTTTCACTATGGAAAATGTTTAAGGAAAAATTAAATTCTTCTTCAATGCCGCCAGCCAGAAATAATCAGTACCAATATTTTGGTGTGTGTCCTTTCACTCTATTTCCTATACATATTTACATACATTTTTTTATTTTTATAAAATTGGAACAGGGTGCCTGGGTGGCTCAGTGGGTTAAGTCTCTACCTTTAGCTCAGGTCACGATCTCAGGGTCCTGGGATCGAGCCCCACATGAGGCTCTCTGCTCAGCCAGGAGTCCGCTTCCCTCTCTCTCTCTGCCTGCCTCTCTGCTTACTTGTGATCTCTGTCAAATAAATAAATAAAATCTTTTTTTAAAAAACTGAAACAATACTGGGCACCTGGGTGGCTCGGTTGGTTAAGCGTTCGCCTTCAGCTCAGGTCATGATCCCAGAGTCCTAGGATCAAGTCCCACATGGGGCTCCCTGCTCAGTGGGGAGCCTGCTTCTCCCTCTGCCCTTCACCCTGTTTGTGCTCCCTCTTTCACTTACTCGCCCTCTCAAATAAATAAATAAAATATTTTTTAAAATTTGGAACAATATTGCTTTAGTGACCTAATTTTTTCAATATTAAAAGCCTAATTAATAAATCATAACAACGTGATACAAGGTTAATAGCTATGCTTTATATGCTGAGAGGATAAACTTGATAAATTTATGTACGATCATACAACAATGTTTTTTTAATTAAGACTCAACAGAAGTCATTGGTTTATTGGTATTACATATAGCAATGCCATCTGTCATTTCAAGAACCCTCTTCCTTTTACAGAAAACGGAGGGAAAGTCAGTAAAAGACTCAAAAGAACTAGTGAGAATTTCTTTCATGAAACACAAAATAGATATATAATGGAAACTCCACGTATTTATGACATATAAATCATACAAAAATAAGAACACCACCATGAATACCATAACAAGATGCTCATAAGAATAAAACCGCTAATTCTGAGTAAGGTAAATATCGACAGAGAGGAGGAAAACGTTTAAGTATTGCATAAACTACATACATTGATCTTAATTAAATAAGTATACATTTGCGTTCATCATGATGCATATTTTGTTGATGAGGGTGCATATTTTATGATTAGCATTAATAGACTGCTGTAGTTATAGAGCTACAGTGTAAATGAAAAAATACATATGAACACAATTTCCCTTGAAGGTAAATGCAAAAACAAGTCCAGGGTTTTGGAGGAGGGGGTTGGTTTTTTTGCTTTTGTTTTTTTCACTTAGAATATTCATTTAAGGAAGAGAGAACACACAAAGCCATTTTAAGGGAAAGCTGATTTAAATGCGCGGACATCTCACCTGCTGTGCACCAAGGCAAATGTAAGTAAAAGGCAGAAGGAAACCACCCGACGGGGCTGCCCCGCCCCCGGTCCCTCTCCCAGCGCCTCGCCCGCCCGCCCCGAGGGAACGGAACGTTCGCTGGCGTCCAGACCCGAGGGCCCTTGGGAGCTGGTAACAGCCAACAAACTCGACACAAAAGCAGCCTCCGCCACACCTGGATATGTCCGGTGCTCGCAGTGGGACAGTGGGTTGCTCGGGGCCACGTGGCTGGCCTCCAAGTGGCCCTTCCACAGCAGGAGGGCGGGGGACAAGTTGAAGGCGCAGGAAGGAGGTTCTCCCTGAACCCACGCCTTCTGCAAGTTCTGGGAGCCCCGACGGGCATGACTGACCCCACCCCCCCAACCCCGGAGGAAAGCTGCCAAACTCAACACCCCGCAATTCCAGCCCCACAAGCTCCCGTCAACTCTTTCAGGCCCCGCCCCGAAGTTGAAGCCCGGAGCCCGAGCCCGCGGCCCCGCCACGGCGCGCACCCCCGGGAGGCCGCGCGGAGCTGGGGCGGCACGGTGCCGCGCATGCGCCGCGGGGGTCGGCGGGCGAGGGAGCCGCGCGGACGGAGCGCGGACCGGCGCGCGCCCTCCCTACCGGCTGTTCCATGGCGCGGCGCTGCGGCTCCCCTCGGGGACACGCGGCGGATGGAGGCTGGCCGGCCGGGGCTGGGCCCCGCCGTGCTGCTCCGCCGTTCCGCGGCCGGGCTCTCGCGGGCGTCCGCTGCGGTCGCGGGGCGGCCGGCTCGCGCGGCTGTTTGCGGCTCACGCCGTTGCCATGGCGACGAGCAAAGCCCCGCCTGGACCGGCTCCCGCCGCGGGCTCCCAGCGCTGCCGCCTGGAGTCGCGGACGCCGCAGCCCGGGGGGAGCCGGACCCCGGGAGCCGCAGTGCAGAGCTCGGGGCCGCTGAGCCCCAGCCGCCACCTCCCGACTGTCCCCCCACGTCCCTCTTAGGGCTCAACCGAAGGTTACTTTTCGCATCCGCCACGCCCACTGATTGGACTTTGCGTAAAATACCCACATCTTGGTGCTTCTAGCGCAAGGAGAAAAATATTCAAAAGGGAGTTTTGAACTTAATTCGCACATCTTTCTGGAATCTCGAGTCACGCTTCGGTTTCTCCCATTGCTGCCTTGTCGAGCACCTTCACGGCTGATTCTTCCGCTTAGAACTCGATGGGAAGTTTTAACCTTGAGTCTTAACCTGGAGGTGAGGAAGCATAGCTCCGGAATACTGTGTGCCTCAAAGGACCTAAAAAAGAGAATTGCGAGTATTTCATATCTGCAATCTCTCCTCTCCCATTGGGACTAGCCCTGTCCATAGGAAATATATTTGCCACATGTGTAAATCTGTATTTTCTAGAAGCCACACTTAAAAAGTAGAAAGAAGCCGGTGAAATTAATTTTGGTAACATGTTCATTTAATCCAATATATCCAAAATATTGTTTCTACAAATCAACATAAAATTATTCATGAGATAGCTTTCATTCAAAAATCATACTTAGTCCTCACAATGTATATTTTGTATATATTATGTATATTTTATACTACGAATACATATCAATTCGGACTAGTCACATTTCAAATGATCAATAGCCCATAGGTCTGGGGGCCACCGCGTTAAGCAGTGCAGGTCACCTAGACTATAAATTCTAGGAAGACCAGCCCCAAATCTCCTTGGGGAGGAAAGGATTATTACATCTGCTCATAAGTTGAAATACGGAGGAGCTCTATGAACAAATGGTTAAATTCTCACTAGGAAAAAAAAAAAAAACTCCTTAAGTACTGTACACTCTAAACACTTCAGAAACTAAGAAAATTAGAAATGACCTTTTTCTTTTGGTTCTTTTTTTTTTTTTTTTAAGATTTTATTTTTAAGAATCTCTACACCTAGCATGGGGCTCAAACTTACAACCCAAGGTCAAGAGTAGCATGCTCTACCAACCAAGCCAGACAGGCGCCCCATGGTTCTGTTTTATTACTAATTAATAAAATTTATTTTTCAGAGTAGTTTCACGATTTCAATACTGAGCAGAAAGAAATGACATTTTAGCCATCTGATTTTCTGGCAATTTGTCTCTCTTTGCCTAAAACGGGCCTCTCTGCCCCGTGATGCTTTGCCAGTTAACCTGGGAGAATGCTGGCCTGGGACTCTTGGTAGCTGAATTCTGTCTGCCCCTGTTCTCACTGACTGCCCTGTGTCTTCATCCTCTCTCATTAGCATATGCCAGAGTTAATTGTGCACCCTATTAATCACCTTAGAAGAGCTTGGGACTAGGCCCTCAAAGAAAAAGTTATCCTTTTAATAGAGGTGAAAAGTCAAGGTGGTCATGGACGACTACCCCAGGGAAAAAGGGTGTCCTTATATGGTAGATCTGAGAACGGGAAATGAGAGTTTGCACTTTTATAGGTGATTATTGTGCATTAAGGTATTTTTATCTTAAAACACCATCTAGGTGGGGCGCCTGAGTGGCTCAGTGGGTTAAGCCTCTGCCTTCCACTCAGGTCATGATCTCGAGTCCTGGGATCGAGCCCCACATTGGGCTCTCTGCTCAGCGGGGAGCCTGCTTCCCCCTCTGCCTCTCTACTTGTGATCTCTTTCTGTCAAATAAATAAATAAAATCTTTAAAAAAAAAAAAAAAACCACCATCTAGGGGTGTCTACATCGCACAGTCAGTGAAAGTCTGACTCTTGTTTCCCCTGGGGAATTTCCATGTCATGGGATCACTCGAGCTTCGTGTCTGGCTGCCCACTCAGTGCGGAATCTACTTGAAATTCTTTTTCTTCCTCTCCCTCTGCCCCTCCGGCGTGTGCTCCCGCACTGTCTCTCTCTCTCGCTCGCTCGCTCTCACTCTCCTTCTCTCTCAAATAAATAAATAAATCTTAAAAAAAAAAAAAACCCTTCTATACTAGGCCATTATCGTGTTGTCCCTATATTACAGAGGAAACGCAAAGAGAGATGAAGTGTTGCCCAGAACCACATTACTGGAGGAGTAGAATGATATTGGGAGCCCTGGCAATTTGGCCCAAACTGGTATCTAACCTCTAGAAGATAATGGAATGACAGAAGGTAGGAAAGGTGAGGAGATGGCGGGGAGGAAGAATGGACGCTTCCAAGATGGTGGCACACAGCACAGATCTGGCTAGTTCCAGAAAGAAAGCCAGGGCTAACGCAGTCAGTCCCGCCCCATAGTTCTTTGGTCCAGTGTCATCTCAGGCAACATTGGTCTTTAGTCTACTCTTCCTGGGAAAAACTCTTCTTTGTTCCCAGCACAGTGTATGTTTTCAAAAACCTTCAGCTAAAGCAGACTTTCTTGGGTCTGGCCTGGATCCCAGATCTTCCCCAGCCATTCTGGTCCAGGACTTTCTGCCCCCGGGGCACCACCCTCTAAGAACCCCCTCCTGGCGTCCTAACTAACATTCCAGCAGTTACTAGTTATTGAGCAGGTAGCTGTCTCAGCCTGCTCTCCACCCTCTCCCACAGCCGTATTCAAACTCGACCTTCCGGAGATGGGGTCAGCTCAGTGATGGCAATCTTGAGGGAGTTGACAGAGTAGCTGAGAAGATGCTTAAGCTGGAGGAGACTGTAGTTTCCTTAGATCCTGCCTGCTCTGACCATAGCCGAGAATGATTGCACCATGGAAGAAATTAGGCTAACCTGTTTCAGGGAAAAAAAAATGTCTTTCTTTCCCTAAAACATTTTAAAGTAAACCTCTCAGTTAAATTTGTCTCTTTTTTTAAGATTTTATTTATTTATTTGACAGACAGAGATCACAAGTAGGCAGAGAGGCAGGCAGAGAGAGAGGGGGGAAGCAGGCTCCCTGCTGAGCAGAGAGCCTGTTGCGGGGTTCAATCCCAGGACCCTGGTATCATGACCTGAGCTGAAGGCAGAGGCTTAACCCACTGATCCACCCAGGTGCCTCTAATTTTATCTTTTAAAAGGAGCTTCATCCTCGGTGCCTCTGATGCCCAGTGCATGCATACAGTAGGTGCTCAAAAAAATAGCTCTTGAATTTAAGACCAAATGAATGAACACATGGTGATTTATTTATTGTCCAGACACATAGAATCAAAGACATCAGGACTAATTACATAGAATTTTAAGTTTTCAAATCTGATGATAACCAGTGTCAATTATGGTTTTATTTTGTAGAAAAGATTATGATTTTATGGGAAAGAAAAAGACCTACTTACCGGAGCCCATATAGCTATTTCCTGACTGAGACAGGACTAAGAACCAAATATTTCTTCTGTACTGTTTTTCACAATATATTTAAAGGCTTAAAAAGTCTTACATTTCCTTCTCTGGATCTGATTTTCAAAACCACACTGCTTTACAGTGTTCTGTCAGCAGTGTAGCATTCTATGAAATTGATTATATTTGTCAACTAAAGTCATATAATAATAACTTATTCTAATTTTATTTTTATTTTTTAAAGTGTTTTTTGTTGTTGTTGTTGTTGTTTGTTTGTTTTTTAGCAATCTCTGCACCTAACGTGGGGCTTGACCTCATGACCCCTCAATCAAGAGTCACATGCTCTTCCAACTAAGCCAGCCAGGTGCCCCTCTAATTTTACCTTTTTTTTTTTAATATTTTATTTATTTATTTGACACAGAGAGACAGCCACAGAGGGAACACAAGCAGTGGGAGTGGGAGAGGGAGAAGCAGGCTTCCTGCCGAGCAGGGAGCCCAATGCAGGACTCGATCCCAGGACTCCGGGATCATGACCTGAGCCGAAGGCAGACGCTTAATGACTGAGCCACCCAGGCGCCCCTAATTTTACTTTTAAAAAATAGATTTTTAAAAAAATCTATTCTGGGTAGAATTTTATTGACTGTCTTAGTTCCCTAATTTGGCTGGGGACGGGGCAGGGTAGCTTTTGTTGTCTGTCCTAAGCTGTGGGCAAGCAAGCAACAAAAGACAGTCAAGGAATTAGCAGTTCGCGAATCAACATGCATGTAAATTATCAAACACAGCACTGGAAGAAGTTACTCTTGGTTCGCTAACCCACTCACATTTCAATCACCTTCTTCTTTGCCTACCTCTCCTACATACGCCGAAGTGGTAAATATTTCCCAGGCTCCCTTGCAGTTATAGGGGACCAGGGGACACAGTGTGGCTGATGAACCATAAATGACAATCTGCTAGGACTCCCGTGGACACTTTTGCTTCCCTCATGAAAGACACAAACTTAGTTGTCCCTTTGCTGCTTTCTCCAGCTGGAACACAGCCATGAAGCACGACGCTATTGCAATCAGCCACGTCAGGACTACTTACGTCAGTTTGAGCTATTATCACAAGGTGCTGCAGAAGAGCTGACTTTGAAGCAACAGAAATGTATTTCTCATCATCCTGGAGGCTGGAAGTCCACGGTGAGGTGCCAGTATCGTCTGGTTCTGGTGAGAGCTCTCTTTGCGGTACGGTCTGCTGACTTCCCATCGTATCCTCATACGGCAGAAAGAACTAGCTCATTCTCTGGCCTCTTCTTATAAGGGCATTAATCCCATCTGTTAAGGCTCCACTCCGCCCCCCATTACCTAATGACTCCCAAAGGCCCCTTTAATATCATCACATTTGGATTAGGGTTTTACTATAGGAAGCTGGGGTGGGGGGCCACTAATAATCCATTGCAATGACCATGAGGGAAAAGCCCTTTGAGTTACAAAAATGATAGCCTTTATATCTTTGAGTCTCTGAATCAACAGTAGTAATCACCACCCCAGAACCACTTGGTATGTGAGAACTTAAACCCCTCTTTGTTTAAAACTTTGTGGGTGTTTTCTGTTCCTTGCAACTGAAAACATTCCTACGTGATATGGCAGCCGCCAGCCATTAGATTTTGTTGTGGGTTGATTTTATCTTATAAATATAAGAGTTATAAATGGGACAGTCCCAAGCTAGAGGTAACTCCCAACCTGAAAGGAGGTGTCAGGGGTCCAACAATCTGTGAATAGAATCTGCAGTTGGTTTGGCTGAAAGCCACCCAAGTACAGGTGCTGGGTGGTGGCGTCATGTCCACTCCCTGACTGCCACCATCTTCCTGGTAGCCAGAACCCCCCTATTTCGAAGGAATAGGATAAGAAGGGTTATAGGAGGGCTTGGCGACCATCGTAGGGATGTCTACCCCGTGTAGGTGAGATGAGCTGCGCCAGGCTTCCCAGCTCGAGTGGGTATCAGTCCTGCTGGAGGATGAGCAGATGCCCGGTGGCTTTTTTCTGATGGTGCTGAGAAGGGCTGCAGGCAGGCTCCCTTCATCCTTCAGAGATGCTCCTCTAAGATGTCTGTGTGTGAGCCAAGCAACTCTGTAGATGCCCCTTTTCCCTCTGGTCGTCCATGGTCCACAAAGTCCAAGGACACCATCCCCAGGTGCCCTCCAGCCACTTGGCTTCTCTGCTGCTTCTCTGCATTACCAGGTGCTGCTTCCCTGCTGCTAACAGCCCAGGGTCCCAGCAGGAGCGCCCCGTGGAGTTTCCGCTGCCGCAGTGATGCTGGCTTCCCCAGAGGGCTGGTGCCAGAAGCCACTGTGGTAGACATTTGTCTTCTTTGATTACTTTCCTATATTTGGAGAATTTCCCACCAAGTAGAGCCCTCCTTTCCCAAAAGCACCAAAATACTCTTTCAGATCCTGCTACTGCCAGGACATCAAGAGGTCACCTAGGCAAGACCAATCAATTGCACCAAACTCGCACTTGAACCAGGAGCTGGTGGCCCCAAAACTCAGGACAATAGGGAATATACATTCTGAGGCAGTTATGGCAGGTGGCCTCCTGCCTGTGCAGCCAGCAGTCAGCTGGGGAGGGAGCAGTGGGTATCCCCACCGGCTGGTTTTGATACAGCATGTCTGACCTGCTCCTGGCTCCTGCTGGTAGATCTCCTGGCCTCCTTCCAAGCCTCACTGTCCATGTTTCCCACCTATTCTGAGCTGCCCAATATCCTCTCAATATGTTCTCACTCTCTCTCTTTTTTTTTCCTACTTCAACCAGCTGTCGTAGGTGAGTTTGTGTTGCTTGAGATTAAGAACCCTGATGGAGACAACAACACATTCCGTATTGCCCAACCTGAAAGTCCCCTTAACAACATCAACCCAGGGCTTTTGGGTATGTGATGAACTTTATTAAGGTTTGGAAATACTAGTGAACAGAGGAATTACAGAAGTAAGAAAATAAAGATTCAAAGTAGCTTAGTAAATACAACCTTCTGAGGCGTGGGGGGCAAATTTTAAAAAGTTAAGCTCTTGGGGCGCCTGGGTGGCTCAGTTGCCAGACTCTTGATTTCAGCTCAGGTCATGATCTCAGGGTTGTGAGATCGAGCCCCATGTCAGGCTCTGCTCTGAGCGTGGAGCCTGCCTGAGATTCCCTCTCTCCCTCCCCCTTTACCCCCTCCCTACTCCGCACTCACGCTTGTGCGCTCTTGTAAACAAATGAATGAATGAATGAATGAATAAATAAAATAAAAAGTTTAGCTCTTCAAAGGGAGTTTCCTTCAAGGGAAAAGAGGAACAATTTGCTAGTTCCTTAGCCTTGTTTACTGATGTTTAAGGTGTAGAAAAAAATTTTTTTAATTAAAAAAAAAAAAAAGATGTAGCAATCAAGAGTTTCACCAGAAGTAGCGATGGGTGATGGGTTGGAGGGATAGCCAGGCAAGAGAAGTCCGCCATGGTTCCGAGCCGCTGGGTTCTCAAGGGTGCCCAAGAGCTAGCAGGGGAGGAAAAATAATTTGGGGAGAAGCAGAGGAGGGGATGGAGGAAGAAGCGAATGCGCAGGCTGAAGCGTAAAAGAAGAAAGATGAGGCAGAGGTCCAAGTAAACCGCTAGCTTGTGCACCGGTGGAGCCACAGGAGCAGAAATATGGAAAGCCAGAGGCCAGGGACGCTGTTACCAATTGTTGGGCTGCATGCCTACTCTCTAGAGCTTGATTCAATGGATCTAGACCATCCATCGCGGTCTGATCGCAGCTACCACCTTTGAGAGACCCGCCTTGTTCATACCAAAACCGATTCTTTTGGCCCTTTGCCCTGGACCTGTGACTTTTCGGGACTAACTGTTTTCATTTGTGGCTGAATGTAACACGTGTACAATAAATCATCTCTTCTGCTGTCTTAGCTGAAGGAAAAAAAAAAAAAAAAGAGTTTCACCAGAAAAGCAGAACCAGTAGAATATATACATACACATACATATGCAAGCCCATGTATACACACACATATATACACGCACTCTATGTATTGTGTACATTAAAGAGGTCTGTTTCAAGGAATTGGCTTCCAAGATTGTGGGGGTGGGGAGGTCCGAAACCCGGAGGGCAGACTCCCGGGAAGGTGAGGCTGCAAACACCTGAGCTGGAGCTGAAGCCTCAGCCCCCAGGCAGAATTTCTTCCTTCCCAGGGAGAAAGCTCAGCTCTACTCTTAAGGCCTTTAAACAATTACCCACTGCTCAACAGCAATCTGATAAAAAAACAAACACAAGGGAGATATATTCTGAAGTGGCACGATTTGCAAAATTTTAGTGATACAAATTCTTTTATAATTAGAACTTTGACTTCCACCAAAAATAAAATCTGATAAAATAAAAAAAGTTAAGCACATGGGATAAATGCTTTTTTATCTGTCTGAGCAAATATAAAATTGCCACAGAAGGATTTTACTTTTAAAAAAAGGCATCCATTAAAAAAGAAACAGAAAAGACTTCTCCATTGTATTTAAATATTTGTAGAATCATGGTTTGTCAAAGTATTTCTGTCGAAAACTGGAGAAAATGTTACCCACAAAACAGGGTACAGACCTCACTACCTAGCAGAGAAATGTTACACGTAACATGAGGTATGCAGTTACTGTAAGTATTAAAAGCTAGCATGAAATATATATAATAAAATTACATTTTTTTGCCAGGGTACAATGTTCTAATAAAATAATAAAGTTTTTTTTCTTTTTTTATTATTTAAATTCAATTAGCCAACATATAGTACCTCATTAGTTTCAGATTCATCAGTTGCATATAACACCTTGTTACAGATCAAAACAAGATTTTCTACCCATATCTTTTTTTTTTTTTTAAGATTTTATTTATTTATTTGACAGACAGAGATCACAAGTAGGCAGAGAAGCAGGCAGAGGGAGAGAGAGGAGGAAGCAGGCTCCCTGCTGAGCAGAGAGCCCGATGTGGGACTCGATCCCAGGACGCGAGATCATGACCTGAGCCGAAGGCAGCGGCTTAACCCACTGAGCCACCCAGGCGCGCCATCTACCCATATCTAAATAGAGTCAATTGATTACTTAAATGAGTGAAAAAACTAATGATGAAGAACAAAAATGGTAAAAATTCAGGAAGAGCTCCCTGTTATTTAAACCTCCTTTACGTTGTATATTTTAGTTTGAGCCTTTAGGTATGGCTTCAGATCATCAAAAACAAATGAAACAATCTATCAAAGAAACAGCTGCTTTCTGGCTTTGGATGACCTTGGCATTGGATGACCTTACCAAAATATCTATTTTTTTAAGTAAGATCTACACCCAACATGGGGCCTGAACTCACAGCCCCGAGTTCAAGAGCCCGCCGCTCCACTGACTGAACCAGCCAGGCACTCCCTAATAATTTTTAATATTGAAGAGTTAAGGCAATTTCTTAGCCAAATTGAAAAGAGCGTGTGTCAAAGTGTCATTTCAATTTTTCCACAAGAGAATGTTAGAGATGTTTACAGAAAAAAGAAATGGTGGTGAAGAGAAATTTTCCAACACTTGGAAATAAGAGAGAAAGAAGCTCGCATGACTTTTTAGTCCCATGTTGGGGCATTGTTTAATAACTGATCTGCTCAAGGATTATTTAATTTTCAGGGAAATGCACCTCTGTTTGAGTTATTATTTACCATTGATTATGGTACAGTCTCTGAAGGGACAGGTTAACTTGCAGGTTTCTGTCTAGTAAAAATGAAAATGACGTCTGTCTGGGAGAAATGATCATCACAAGAGCTACCATTTCATTGTCACAAAGGACATTAACCAATTTTGTATCTAACTTTGCATTCTTAATTCAGCATTCTTCCACTGGTGGCATTCAATATTTCCTGTAATTTTCTAAACTAGCTGTATCTGTCATTTAAAGTTAAATAAATCTTTGACATGTGCTGACTTATATTTATATAAGATTCATACTCTGAGATTTTTTTCAATTATACAATGATATGATATAGTGCAAAATATTCCTGGTGACATCAGACTCCTCAAAAGCCAGATGGTCAAGAGAGTGGGTAGGTGGGCACATAACTGTTTAGAAGGATTTCTAAAGCTCTTTAAAGTCTATCAGAAAACTGCTCAAGAATGCTAATGAGGGATGCCTGGGTGGCTCAGTGGGTTGAACCGCTGCCTTCGGCTCGGGTCATGATCTCAGTGTCCTGGGATGGAGTCCCGCACTGGGCTCTCTGCTCGGCAGGGAACCTGCTTCCTCCTCTTTCTCTCTCTCTCTGCCTGCCTCTCTGCCTGCCTCTCTGCCTACTTGTGATCTCTGTCTGTCAAATAAAATAAATAAAAAAATCTTTAAAAAAAAAAAAAAAAAGAATGCTAATGATGGGGTGCCTGGGTGTCACCGTTGGTTAAGCAACCACCTTCGGTTCAGGTCATGATCGTGGAGTCCCCAGATAGAGTTCCACATGGGGCTTCCTGCTTAGCCGGGGGTCTGCTTTCCTCCCTCTGACCCCTCCCCTCTCATGCTCTCTCTCTCTCAAATAAATAAATAAATTCTTAAAAAAAAAAAAAGAATATGAATGATTTCCCAGAATGAGTCATAAATTATGTCTGTAAAAATTGTCTGTAACAGATGTAGCTTGGGACAGTTTTCTTTCTCAGCTGCCATTTTGAATTTGGAAAATGCTAATGTATACCAGCTACCATCAATTGACAGAACTAACCATAGAATTATACTCTTTCATAGGATTATCCTGGGTGAGGAATGTCAGAAAGAGTATATGCTAATGAATTCCTAGAATTGGGCACTTAAAAATTTCTCCTGCCAATCAAGAGGAGACTTCGTCACATGCCTCTGACATGTTTCATTGTCTTCATTGTCCTTTCTGAAAACTCAAACCAAAAAGAGAAAATGACTCAAAATGCTTCATCTTTGTCAAGCTACTTTGACGAAAAGTAATGAAAGCCCAAGCTGATGGGCACAAGCAGGAGGACAGGAAGGCTATCGGGTTTTCTCAGGAACCGGGTCAGGACATGGGACCTGGAGGCAACATGGCTTCTACCTCTCACTAAATGGCCTTCCCTACGGGGCTTTGCCTCTCTGTGCACACAGCAGTTTGCTGCCCCTGGACTCCCGAGTTTATAGTCCTTAGTTCAAGCACTAAGTAGACTGACATGCTGGTCTTAACCCCAGTTCCTGGACAGAGAGTCTTAGCTCCAGCATGCACCATGGTCCGATCAGCTCTGGCCAGTGGATCTGACAAGACCTAGGATCCCATTCCTACTGGAGAAGGACGGGCATAAAACAGGAAGGCACCCCGCAGGTGTCTACTGGGACCATCCAAGAAGGACCTCTTCAAGGATGCGAAAACTTTCTTCTCACTCAGTCAGACTCCATCTTAGGCCAAAACACTCCATCTCTCTTCATCCGCATATCATTTTATTCATCAAACATGTAATCAGCCTGGGCCATGTGCCAGCAGCTGTCCTCAGGGGGAAAAAGAAAGATGAATAAGAAAGAACCCCTTCCCTTTTTAACTGTCAGTGAGGGAACATTCGTAAAGTCCACTGAATTCCTTGAACAAATAAAGACATTTTTGATTCAAGGAATGTCTCTTTCTCCTCAATGGCTGTATATACGAAAACCTCAGATTTCTCTCACGCCAGCACTTTATTTAATCCATCGAGACCGTATGTGGCTGCTGCAGATGACCAACAAAGCAGCAGCTAGCATCTTCTATATCCAGGGCTTGTAAATGAAGGTAATCAAGGTCGATCTGGACAGAAAAATGGTTTTTTAAAGTAATTTGATTACAAAGTTGGACTTTAAGAGACTTAAGCAGTAAATAAAGACTTAAATAAAATTAATACTTTAATTTAATGGAATTAAAAAACTTAAATGAATCTCATTTCAGGCCACTCATCATTAGGACTGTTGAAACCATCACTGTCCGTCACCATCCAGTCTCTTGGGTTTGGCTCACCGAGACAAGAATATGTGATAAGATCTTGGGGAAAGGCTGCTTCTTCAGAAATAACCCTAGAAATCCAATGCATTTAGGTAAATTTGGGGAGAGACCCCCAACCTCAAGACTGTAAGCATGCAAAGTCTCATGATTCAGATTCCACAAACTGGACATTTAGGATAACGTAAACAAAGGCTGGGCGCCAGCTTGTCCTTTCATTATTTGTAAAGAAGGCATCTGCTGTGTAAATAAATGGTGTATACAAAATTTATCTGAGGCGGAGAAATTAGCTTATTGAATCCTTCTGTAATTATGGTTTTCAAATATTTGTAAGTACCATAGAGAACTATGTATTCATAAATCACTGATACGTTAAAAAGCATTCTTAAATATTATCAAATCTGATTCCCTAGGGACTCCTGCTAGCCAATGCTATTCCTCTCTTGGGCCTAAATGCTTGTGTATTTAAAAGTAATAAACACCATCCCCCCCCTTTTTTTTTTAACATGCCGATGTTCATTCATTGGCCTGACTTAGTGAAAAATGCAGATGTGTGTGGTTTTGTGTTTGTAAATATTTGGAAATTCCTCTCGGTTTCCCTTATTTCCATTGCCCCTCTCATAGTAACTTGGCGGGGGAGTGAGGATGGGGAAGCCAGCTGACCAGGACATGACACCGCCAGCAGCTGGGGTGAGGTGCTTGCTCTGGACTTCAGGAACCCAGAGACACCCGAGTCAAGAGGGGGAGAGGGCAGAACACAAAAGTGCAGAAAAGCTGACATCCAAAGAGCCACCGAGGGAAAGTTCGAGTTAGTCAGCCCTAAGGAATTCTGGATCCAGACGGAGAATTTTTTCCAGAAAGCTGAGGGCCCTTGGAAGACAGCAGGAAAGGGCGTTGAGTTTGAGGAGGTTCTGGGAGAAACTCTTCTGGAACGCTCAAGGCTGTCATAGCCTGTTTTGGGGAGCAATCACAGGGAGCTCTTGGCCACTTCTTTATTTTTTTTTAAAGATTTTATTTATTTATTGGACAGATAGAGATCACAAGTAGGCAGAGAAGCAGGCAGAGGGAGAGGAGGAAGCAGGCTCCCCGCTGAGCAGAGAGCCCGATGCGTGGTTCAATTCCAGGACCCTGGGATCATGACCTGAGCCGAACGCTTTAACCCACTGAGCCACCCAGGTGCCCCTTGGCCACTTCTTTAAAAGATAGCTCAAAAGCGATCTAAATGAATGAACCTTCTAAGAGAAATGTTTTTCAGTGACAGAATCCACCCCTCTCCCACCCCAGAAAAGGAATGAACTTACCTTTAGGGCAGGTGTGAGAAGGTGAAATTCAAGCAACCAAGACCTCTTTGGGGCCTCTAGGAGGCTTAATCGTGCAGCTGGTTCAAGCAGCTGAAAACAAACATATCAGGTAAACACGGAGTAACACACTCGGGGCCATTCCAGTTGCTCCCTTAAGCGTATCTTTGAACTGTTTGAAGAAGAACAGCTAAAATGTTTTCCTTTTTAAAAAAAAATTTTTATTCTTATTGATTTTGTTTTCATTTCTTGGTGTAGGAAATTAATATAGGTCCCTTTAAAATTTCGTTAAAAACTAAGTTACTGAATGAAGCCAGTATTTGGGGAAATTCACGGCCAGACAAGGAGCATACAATGTTTTCGTTAGTCTTCATTCTTCCAAAATGTTCATTTGTTTTCCTTGAAATCTTTGCAGAGGTGGTTGTATATATTTCACAGTGTGAATAATAATTAATGAGGGTCAAAATCCTGGGAAAGTTGTAGACCTGGTTGGAGTTAAATAAAGGATCCTCCATTTTTATTTTTTAAATTTTTGTAAATAGGCTCTGTGCCCAATGGGGGGCTCAAACTCAGGAACCCAAGGTCAAGAGCTGCATGCTGTACTGATTAAGCGAGCCAGATACCCCAAGGATCCTCCATTCTTAGAGTCATGACAGAAATGCAATGATTATATCACTCCGTTCAAAACTAGCTTTTAGTAAATGGATTTCCAAAGAATTTCTAGTTCTAAGAAACATGTGCCCTCCTATAACAATTTCATTCATACCAAATGGCATGTGTCCCTTGAAATGCAGTAAGACCTATTTCCCAAATAACACAGGCTGAAGGTACTAGAATGTGTATACCAGGCTCTCAATTTACCAGAGCATTATTTCAGTTTGCTTCAAAGGCTGCACTACAATAGGGGATGTGAAGAAGAGGGTTAATGTTCAAGCTACTTTGTGCATATTTTCACAAGATGTGATTTAAAATCCGGAGAAACCCAGATGGTTGATCAAGTGTAGGAATTGTGATGGATGAAAGATCACATATGAGTGCTCAGCCCAATTACAAACATCAAATACTATTTGGGTTAGCATTCACTATATCGTTGCTTTGTGTGTCTTTTTTGCAACAAGAAGTTAATGGCCGATGACATTGTAGTTCAACAACAAAACAGTCTATTCTGTGAAAGACTCATCCTCTCCACTTTCTTTGCTCCTTTTGGCGGAACTTCATAGTATATAGAGGGAAGAGAAGCTCAGTGCTCAGTGGGGAGCCCGCTTCTCCTCCCCTCTCTGCTGTGCTCTCTCTCACTCCGTCTCTTTTCTCTCAAGTAAATAAAATCCTTCTTTAAAGAGCAGTATAAAGAGGGAGAGAAGTTCAGTAGCATCTCCTCACTCGTTCTAGAGGATCTTCCCAGGACCCTTTGTGATATTGTAGTTTATAATAAATGTATTTTGGGTCTTCTTTCCTAAAACTCTTGAAATTTCCTGAAATGAGAAAGATAAATGTGTCTTTTGTTGTGGGAATGTGATGACTTTGGGGAAACACCTAATGATAGGTGCTGGTGGCCGGGAGAACTAGCCCTGTGACTGAAGGTTGGAACTTTCAATCCCACTCCACGCCCTGACCCCGACATCCAGGGAGGAGAAAGGGGCTGGTGAATGCTGTCACCAATGGCCAACGATTTAATCAATCACACCCATGCAACAAAGCCTCCATAAAAACCCAAAAGGAGAGATTTGGAGACCTTCCAGTGTGGTGAACTGGAGATGCAGAGAGAAAGGCAACTCTTCAATGTAACTCTTCCATCTGGCTGTTCCTGAGTTATGTCCTTTTATAATAAACTGGTGATCTAGTAAGTACAATGGTTCTCCTAGGTCTGGGAGCCATTCCGGCAAATTAATCAAATCCCAGGGCAGGGATCATTGGACCCTCTGAACTACAGCCAGCCAGCTGGTCAGAAGCACAAGCAACAACCTGTACTTGTGATCGGCCTCAGAAGAAAGGGAAGGTGGAGCCAGGAAGTCCTGTGGGACTGAGCCCTTGAACCTGTGCGGTTCACGCCACCTCCAGGGAGATAGAATTGAACTGAATTGCAGGACACGTAGCTGATGTCTGAGAATTGCTTGGTGTGGGGGAAAGAACCTACACATTGGAGTTAAAGTCAGAATCAGCTGTGCCTTTGACATTTCAGGTCTGACAATATGGCAATGAATCAACTATTAGAGCCAGAGTCAGCCCTTTGCAGTGGGGTTGCCTGGTACTACGTCTCCTTTCTATACATTCCACCTGTTTTCTCTGTCTTGCCTATTACACTCTTGCCTATGGATACGCCCCCACCTGCAGCCCCTTCCAAACCTCGAAATCACTAGAAGAACCACAAGGAGTCCACCAAAACTAAGCCTTGGCTCTGCTCAGGCTTCACTCTTGTTCTATAGATACTGGCCTTTTCCTCTGCCTCACTGAGTGCCTTATCTTATTTGTTGTTTGCCTGATTAATTAATTCTTTTTTAATTAAGCTTTACTCCCAACCTGGGACTTGAGCTCATGACCCCGAGATCAAGAGTTGCATGTATTACTGACTGAGCCAGCTTGGTGCCGCTGTCTTACCCGGCCCTCCCCCCAGTAAGACCAGGATCCTCTCTTATTCCGTTAGGCACACTGGAGAACCTTGGAACTGCCCATCAGTCTGTGTGTATGTTTGTAGCCTATCAATGTCAATAAAACAATTTACCATCAAAATTCTTCCTTGTTTCCCAGTTCCTAGGAGATGCCTTTTGAAAGAGAGTGTTAATTCTGTCTTAACTTCTGAACAGAATAACGTCTGTCTCTGACTCCTCGTTGATATAGTTTAGCATTTTTAGGACTTGTATGACACGGACTCAAAACCCACAGGCCACCAATAAATAAAAAATAGTGAAACTCTTAAATAATACGAGTACATATATGCAAGATATAGAGATCAAGGAAGGTAACAAGAACATTAACAAATGGGAAGTTAGTTCTGAACACATCTATATAATGAGGCAAAGATGTTTGAACATCTGTTTTCCATTGGGTGGAAGACTGTAAATTAGTTTAGGTAGGAAAGCAGCACATGGTGTATATAAATAAATCCGGGGCTAATTTTCTCTAACTCAAATTTTTCCTACAATGACTGAAATCACAAGGCATTTAATAACTATGGAATAAACAAATAAATACACAAACAAACAAGTTATTCTTGATGATCTAGGCATGGAGATTTTGCTTCCCAGTGGCATCTAAAGGTAAACATAAACTACTTCACCTGCACCAAAATTAGGGAAATCATTTCGTTCTCGTCCTTGTTCATATACTCCCCATCCTTTGGATTCTCAAACCCATCATCTTTTTTCAGCCTTTGGGCTCCCATACGTCACCCATGTTCCTGAACTTCTAATCCCTTTAGTGCTTGGGAATCTTTGGCCACTTTCCTGTGTCCTTGCAAGACTGTAAGATCATGGAGAACTTGATATTTTGTCACCCATGCTTTATGCTTTGAAGTCTCTTCAGAAACATGGGTAGGAGGGGGAAGATAAAGAGACAGAAGGAACACATGAAAAATGCTCAGTATCATTCATTATTAGTGAAACGCTAATCAAAACCACAGTGAGATAAATCTTCACACCAGAATGGGTAAAATAAAAAAGACAGACAATAGTAAGTGCTGGTAGGAATGTGGATGAATTCGAACCCTCACTCATTGCACTGGTGGGAATTTCAAATGGTACAGCCACTTTGGTAAACAGTCTGATAGTTCCCCCAAACCCAGCTTTTCTACTGTGGGTTTTTTGGGGGGCAGGGGAGGCAGAGGTAGAGAGAGAATCTTAAGCAGACTCCACACCCAGCACAGAGGCCAACACATATCTCGATCTCACAACACTGAGGTCATGACCTGAGCTGAAATCAAGAGGCAGACACTTAACCGACTGAGCCAACCAGGCACAGCCCAGCTACTCTACTCTTAAATGTAGACCCAAGAGAATAAAAATATATGTTCAGACAAAACCTTGGACACAACTGTTCATAATAGCCGAATGTGGAAATGACATAAGTCGCTGAGTAGTATTTTGTTGTACGGAAATGCTATGTTATTCAGCCAGCCGATGAATGAATAAACAAAATGTGGGATGCTTGTAGCGTGAAATATTAGTTGGTGATAAAAAGGAAAGAAGCATCAATACACACTGGACCATGGATGAATCGTGAAAATATAATGGTAAGTGCAAGAAGCCATACACATGGTGTATGATTCCGTTGAGGTGAAATGTCCAGAGTAGGCAAATCCAGAGACAGAGTGGATGAGGGGCTGTCTTAGGCAGGGGAGGAGAGTCAGGGAAATGGTGAATGAGTCCTCCTGGAAAGAGGGTTCTATTGGAGTGTTCAAAGTATTCTACAGTTAGATTGTAATAATGGCTGCACAGTGTTACAAATATGCTAAAAATTATTGAAATGTATACTTTAAATGGGTGAATTTCATGGTAACTGAAATATAAATATCAATAAAGTTGTAAAAAAGAGAGAGGGAAATACTTCCTATGCTTTAAAGTCAAGTTAGTTAGACACAGTTCTTGAATGTAAATAGTAACATTATGAATAACGCCCCCAGTAGAAATAAGCATCATAACAACATCATTTTCCTTTTTTTTTTTTTTAAGATTTTATTTATTTATCAGAGAGAGAGAGGAGGGAGGAGCAGAGAGCTCAGAGCCTGACGGGGGGTTCGATCTCACAACCCCGAGATCATGACCTGAGCCGAAATCAACATCAGATGCTCCACCAACTGAATGACCCAGGCACCCCAAGAGCCACCTCTTCTAATGGCAACAGATTTCCTTTTTGGTCCATTCTGGGAATTAGAATCTTGAATTTGATAGATAGGAGGGAGCCACCCAATTCAGGAAATTATCCATAACAATACTTATGGTTTGGGTAAGAATGACGGAATTCACACCATGGGATGAAAACTAAGTGTAGTTTACAATACAGTTGACTTAAGCATAATTACACACCCCAGATGATAATGATATAGAGTAGGAGGAAATCAACTCAGAGTTAGTAATTTCTGACTTCCCCACTAGGAACTATGTGAGGGGCAACAAAATGGTTTCTGTGTTGGTACAGCCAGATTTTTTTCGTCATCCCAATTCATGCTGGTTCTAGCGGCTGTTTCTGTGTGTCCAGTAACCCTCCCGTCTCAATCTGGTCCATCCCCAGAGGTCATTTTCATGCTGTAGAGTCTCTATGATTTGCAGACACCTCTCATTTGCTGTTCCAACTTGATTTATCCTCTAGGACTTGATCAGCAGCCTGCCTAAAACAATGTGAACCCTCGGGCGCCTGGGTGGCTCAGTGGGTTAAGCCGCTGCCTTCGGCTCAGGTCATGATCTCAGGGTCCTGGGATCGAGTCCCGCATCGGGCTCTCTGCTCGTCAGGGAGCCTGCTTCCCTCTCTCTCTCTCTCTGCCTGCCTCTCCATCTACTTGTGATTTCTCTCTGTCAAATAAATAAATAAAATCTTTAAAAAAAAAAAAAAAAAACAATGTGAACCCTCAAGGGACCTACCAACAATGTCTTCCCGACCCTGAAATGGCTTCCGTTCCTCTGTGTGGGTTCATTGTCTGCTCTCTTACTGGACTCCTCCGCAAGGCACAGCACTCCTCCATTCTACCCCATGTGAAAACCTGTAAAATTCCTTTACTTTGGGCAGGAATGGTGGATTAGCTTAACCTGCCTCAAAACCAGGTGCTTGTGATCTTTTGTTGAATGTCCTTGAAAAGACACTATCACAGAGGTTGACACAGGATGATAATTGCTTGGGGTGCCCTGGCACCTGGGGGGACAAGGGGCTGCCTTATCTTCCTTTTCTCTTCCTCCCACCCTGCTCCTCCCTGCTGACATTCCTCCTGGGCTTTGGGCCATAGCCCCAGACTCCCCAGGGGATGACGTCCTAAGTACAAAATTCACATCCTTTCCACTCCTTTTCATCCATGATTTCCTTTCCATTTCTCTCCGCAGCTCTTACAAACCTTCCCTTCTCTCAGCTCTCCACCTCCACCCCTACTCCCTTCCCTCCCCACAGTGGTTTTACCTGCAGCAAAAAAAAAGACTTACGGGCTGCAAACTCCACCAGCATCGCTTCCTTCAGCTCCCAGATCCCTTCCTCTGCTCGGTCTTGGGTCACCCTTTCTCCTCCTGGTCTTTCACAGGGAAGAATCCTGAACATCATTGGGGCTCAGCCCTCCACCGCTTATATTCGGAGATCCGAATCCTGGGACAGCCTCTTACCAGCTTTACAGCCTTAAGCAAGGATGAACCTCTCTGTGCTTCAGTTCCATTATCTCTAAAGTGGGCTGATAAGAGTACCTACCTTAGAGGGCAATTGTAGGGATATAATTGTAGGGATACAATACATTTTAATTTATCTGGGTAAAGAATTTAAGGCAGTGTTGGCACATAAACCCTCTGTAAATGTTCACTATTATTATCATTGTGTGTTACTATTAATATGTATTGTATTTTGTATATTAATTACAGTAATTATTAATGTGCATTAACATCAATAATAGTTTATTATCATTTGTGAGTCTTCAAAATGGGAATGTCACATAGGTGCTGCCCATATTCTTTTATCTGAGGAGCACCTGCTAACAGCTCCCTAGAATGGTGCTCTCTTGCACACCTGCACTGAAAACAATGTCTTCTCTATCCCTCGCTCTTCACCAGCCAACTCCTTCCAAAGTGATCTGTAGGTCAGTCCCTTCCTCCTTCCTGATGATCTCCCTGTGCCCCGTAATCTGCCCCCCACTCCTCATGCTTCTATGAGGGATGTTTCTTGGAGAAGTTTCTAAAGTGCAAACTCATGGACCTTGTCTTGGTTCTCTTCCTACTTGACCCCACCGACTCGTCGATGTTCATTATTGTCTCCCTAAAACTCCCTTCTACCCTGACCCGTGCAGCATTACTCTCCTCCCCGCCATGCTGAGCACGCTGCTCCCTCACCAGCTGCGTTGTTTCAGCCAACCCTACTGCAGGTGCTTCTCCAAACCTGGTCATGACCCTCATTCTTCTCCGCTCCTCCTCTACAGGTCCAGTGGCCATCCAGACTAGTGTTTTTGGTCCAGTCAAAGTCTATTGACTTGGGCTCCCTCTATGGATCTAGTGGTCTTCTAGACTAGTGTTCTTGGTCCAGCCAATGTCTATTGACTTGGACTCCCTCTATGGGTCCGGTGGCCTTCTAGACTAGTGTTCTTGGTCCAGCCAATGTCTATTGACTTGGACTCCCTCTATGGGTCCGGTGGCCTTCCAGACTAGTGTTCTTGGTCCAACCAATGTCTATTGATTTGGACTCCCTCTAATGGATCTAGTGGCCTTCCAGACTACTGTTCTTGGTCCAGCCAATGTCTATTGACTTGGACTCCCTCTATGGTTCCGGTGGCCTTCCAGACTAGTGTTCTTGGTCCAGTCGATATCTATTGCTCCATCTCCAATCACAGAAGTGTCTCATGTTTGGACAACAAATGTCACAACAAATCTATAAGGGATTTCCCCACCCTTTCAGCACCAGCTGTCATCTCTAAATATAATTATGCCTGAGGATAATCCACATCAGATCCCCCTCCGTTCGCTGGGAAGTGACATTGTTTTCGTTTTATGTAAGGAGCTAGGCGAATGTGGTGCCCTTGTCTTACTTCCAGCCAAATTCCTACCCCTCCTTTATGGACACACTGGGCCTGCCACCAAATGCAAATGCCTCCCAGTCTACATGCCCACCCCTACCTCTACTTTCAGCCTTGGACATAGTGTTTCCAAGTTCCTGACAGCCAGGGCCCATCAGTATTCCCCAGACACCCACAGTCCAGCAAGTACAAAACTGAAATGCCTATCATTTCTCTAACTTAATCCTCCTGGTTTTTGCACCTGTTGGCAGCTTATGTCAGCAATATCAAGGTGCCCACCATTATATGCCACCGCCAAAGGGAGACAGCCCCACACGAAGCCCTGCCAATGAGTTAACAGGGATCACTCGGACTGAAGGATTCCATATAACCCCCCACAGTGATCGTACCACGGAGGTGGCTACCAAAGCTAAAAGTAACAGACGCATGGGCTTCCCCTGTGACCTTGGACCTGGATGGCCGGCCTTCTTTTAGGAATATGGAATGGGAAACTGAAAGACTGATACATTTACCCACATGAGGAAATATCCAAGAGAGTGCCTCGATCAAGAAAATAAGACAGATTGACCAAGGATAGATGGATGCACAGAAAAACTAACAAGAGAGGTGAGCTACTGAAGGGCACGTGGTGATAGTATGTGGGTGTCAGCGTCAAATGCTTTACGCTTTGCTGCATGTTTGAAATGGTCTATAATAAAATGGGGGGGTGCATCAAAAGGTGTCAGTCTTAAGTAATTTAATTAATATTTCTCCAGTGGGAGATGTGGTCCCTGGATGGTGCGAGAGGTGAAAAATTGGAGTCACTTGCAGCCAGAGTTTGAGGGAGCAAAAAGGACACCATCTCTGGTCTGCATCCAGGAAGATCTGAAAAAGTTAGCTATCCTCTGTGAGCGCCAGTTCAGGGCACAGCATCACTAAGAATTCCCATCCCACATCTGCTCCCCTCCTCTCTTGATGCCACATCCTGCGACCAAGCCCTGTCATTGGCCTGCAAGCCTTCCATATGGGTTTTCTCTTTCCTTCCCACCATAGTTGTCACCATTTCCACATTCACTGTTCATTCCCAGACCGGTCTCACCTCTGCCCTTACACCTACCGAAACCGTCTTTGCCAACAGCCCCCTTGTTGCCAAACACCGTAGATTCTTTTCTTTTTTTAAGATTTATTATAAGCAGCAGGCAGGCAGTGGGAGAGGGAGAAGCAGACTCCCCGCTGAGCAGGCAGCTCAATGCGGGGCTTGATCCCAGGACCCTGGGATCATGACCTGAGCCAAAGGCAGATGCTTGACCAACCTGGCTACCCAAGCACCCCTAAACCCTGTAGGTTCTTTTCAGACCTTTTCCTCCATGCCCTCTTGTGGCCTGTGAGACTTTCCCTTTAATTCTCATACAGTTAACATAGAGGGTCGTAGGAGTTACAGGTTTTCAATATAGTGATTCCACACTTCCGGGGCTCATCACAAGTGCTCAGAAAAGATGTCTCTTTTCACCCCCTAAGATCATGGGTGTGCTCCCCAGCTCGACTTCTCCTTGGCCCCCACACGCAGTGAGCCCCCAGCTCTACCTCCTTCTTGGTTTCCCTCCTAGGATCACAACACTGAACGTGGCCAGGGAGGCACTTCCTAATCTGGCCCTGCCTAACTCCCCACTGACCACACTGCCCGAGCTCGAAGCACCACGCTGTGTTCTCTCGCTTTTCTTCACTCACCGGATCCCTTATTCTGCTTAAATGATTTTAGAATTCCCCTTCTCCAGGAAGTCCTCTCTGGAGTCTCAAAGCTGGATTATGTGCCTTTTTTATGTTCTTACAGTGTTGATCTGTCCTGCTGGGGGTGGGGAGTTACACTGTATTGAAATAATCCCTTTGTCGTGTCCGTGTCCTCATTATGTGTGTATCTATAGCCTAACGCCATGCCTGGCATACTGTGGGTACCCAATCCATGTTTGATGAATGAATGAATAATGAATGAAAAGAACTAAACCGTACAGGTTATCAGGGAAAACTATTTGCATGGTTGCTAATTAAGGATACTAGAAAGAAATACCAAAAGCTAGAATAGATTAAAAGCTTGCTTTGGTGGCATCCAAGTGATACTAATTACAGTTATTTATGTGAAATCTTACTTTTTATGCCTAATTACCATGCAGTAAGAGCAAGGATTATGTATATCATTAGATGTGTCAGTTGAACATGGTTGGGTTTTATTTCATTACGATAGTGAATTATGCACATATGCTCAGGCTATATAAGTTATTGTAGAAGGAGCTGGTTGTCTGTTTCCACCCTTGCAAAAGTTTCTTTCCCCTCTTCCTCACTCCGCAGTCTCTCCAACCCCAGGGGTCCCCTGACGATAAGCACTGGGCAGAGTAATGGGTGATCATGTCTGGCCACACAGCATATAAAACCATGAGTTGATTGTGAGGCCGGTACTGTTATGTTATTCATCATTAAAGTCATTTGAAAGTTACAGAGGGTTTCATGGGCATCATTTTATGGTATCATCGCTTCAACCCTGTAAATAATTTAAATGAAAATTCTCAGAGTTTTAGTGATTTGTTCTAATAAATGTCAGTGTCAGGAAAGTATCTCAGGTCAAGACAGGTTTGGACAGAATGGAGCTCAAAGGCATCTACACTTGAAATTACACTTACTAAGTCTGTATAAAGCATTTTGTGTACACATACTATCAGTGACAGGCCGGTGATTGTAGGAGTATTATTCCCTTTCTGCAGACAACGCAACTAAAGGTGTGACCGATGACTCTTGAACGTGGGTTCTTTAGCTCAAGAATCCATGCTTTTTCCCCCTTTATCTAACAGCTCACATTTTATTGGGAAAGTAGGAATAAAGACATCTCTTGGTCAGGAGGTGTTAGGCTAAATACTTAAGAGAATGAAGTAGAAAATGTCTCAAGCAGCTGCTTTGCAGTTATGGAAGGATCCAATCTGTGTAAAGTACAAGGATTTTCAAGTATTCTGAGAGTCTGGGTGAAAACTACACCTCTTATACCATGTGGGGGACGAAAGATGGCCACATATTTTTGGCCCTCCTCCCATCTAGACCAGATATCTATTTCCCTTGGATCTGGCTGGCCTGTGATTGCACCAGACGCGAAGGCACATGGAAAGTGATGCTGCCGACTTCCAAAGGGGGGTGGGCTCCAGGAAGCCTGATGTTTGCACCTGGGTCCCTGGGAGCACTGAGCCACCATGTTGGATGGTCACATTTTCCAGTCCACAGTCCCGACTGAGCCCGGCCTTCTAGCTGTCCCCACCGAGGTACCAGACTCATGAGCAAAGAAGGCCTGGACCCTCCATTTAAGCCCATCTACCAGCTGCTTACCCCCGAGCAGCCTCAGTGAACACCAGAACAATGGGCAGAACTATGGCGCCACAGGGTCCTGCCCGAGTTCCTCGCCCACAACATCATGAGGCATAATAAAAATGGCTACCGTTTTAAGCCTGTGTGTTTTGGTACTTGGGTACGCAACAAAGGATGGCTAGAACAGACCTCACGCTTATCCCGTCCTTTTCTTCTCTCCGTGGTGCCAGACAAATAGGCCAGGGCCAGGCTCATCAACTCATCAACAGTTACAATTAAACAATCTCTCCAGTCTCTGATAGGACAGTCCCCTCATCCCCCAACACACACAGAGTATGACAAATTTGTATTTCAGACAAATAGCCTTCCAGTGGACCCATTCGAAATGCCCCCCACAAAATAATTCTTCCTTTGGGAGGTACCAGACACTGATAGAAAGGACAAGGTCCCCGAGAACACAGCCTGAGACAGGGAGACAGACATTCTCCTGATGATTGTACTGTTCCCATTTCGACACCCGGCAGCTTTTTCACTGTTGGACGCAAGCTAAAAAGGAAACAAGGGATAACATCCGTTTGCTCCACTGTCCTGACACACGTTCACTGACACGCAGATACCCCAGTTCTTGCACACACGTCATTTCTCACGTGGGGCGCATCTACCTTCTAAGGACGCCAAGACGCAGTGACACTATGATTCTAGGTCAGTCTTACAGAGCCGGCCAGGGATTCAGAGGAGCTGAGAGGGCAAGGGAATTGCTGGAACCTCAGTGGACACAACAGTCACCCACATGGCGCAGTTGGCTGAGCCCAAAGACCATAGTTGCTGGCAAAGGCCCCCTCAGCCTTTCGACCTTGCGAATCCAGAGGCTGATGTCAGACCTCATTCTTAAACAAAAGTGCAGTGTGAGAGGGCGACAAAATACAGGAGTGTTGGAAGCTGTTTTTCCTTGTTTCCAGAACCGTATTCTTAGCTGACTGCGCTTTCCACACTTGTGGATTTCCCTCCGGTCTTTGATAAAAATCTACTTTTCTTTACAAGCTTTTCTAAAACCTACCAGTTGGCTCCCTGAGTTCTTGGTTATCTCACCGCCCTGTCATGCAAGTCACCGAGCAGGGAAAGTGACTCATGGGCTCGAAGAAAACCGAACTCATTGAATCGTAAGTTGGAAAAGAACCTCTGTGAGTCATTGTGTCCTTCAGCGCCTTAGACAGCACCACACCTAGCCCACTTCTGCCAGAAGAGAAGGAATCATTTTTAACAAGCTGACCAGAGAAGGATTATTTGCAACAGTAATAAGGCCCATTCCTGTACGTATCTAAATTCAAAAAACAACAACAAAGGTGCTGCGACATTGAAGCTCAAAGTATGAACAGAAGACAAGAACTGTGCAAAGCCAGAAGCCCATGTTATCCAACACCTTTGTGCCAAGGTGGCCTCTTAGGGCAAAGGAATTAGGAAAAAGCACCCCTCGGGCAGAAATCCGTGTGCCAAGCTGCATGAGCAGAGCAAATGGGTTCAGTGCCCCTTCCCTCCAGCCCTCCACTAAAGTCCCCCCCCTCTCCGCTGCTGCCCCAGCGTCTGTGCGGGGCGGGGGGGGGGGGGGGGGACCCATCCCAGGACCTGAAAAGACTTGAATGTGAATGAAACCTTTTATGCTTCTCTGCCCTCTCTTCCTGGTACAATCTATCTCCTCCTACTTCTACCCCCATTGTTTCTTGCTGACACTTGGCAACACTGTCTTTTTTAACTTATCCGTCACCCTGTAATAAACCGGTGGGCTGACAGGCAATGTATCTTCATCCCACCGGATACTAGCCAGGTGCTCAGTAACCGCTCACTGAAGGAAGGAGAGGGAACACAGCCCTGCAACACCGATGTCTAATTTTTTCCTTGCTTTAAACTAAAAGGAAGAGTATGACCTCACCTCCCCTGGGGGAAAGCAATCAACCAGTACATGTTCTGCTCTCCAAAGCAGAATTCCAGGCTCTAAAGTGGAATTCTTGAACACACGGACCATGCGGCTGTGAGATCTGAATCCCATGCTGGCACCAGGTTCCTTCTATTCTCCTCCTGTTCGGATGTCCTTTGGGAGCTGCCTCTCGCTCCGGGTAGCACATGGTGGAGAGGGAAGCATCCTTTCTAACCCCCAGTGGTCACAGCCCTGATTCCTCTTGGGTACAACACTGGGATCAGAACACAGCCACCGAAACCACTTGCCCGGGGCAGGCCTTCCCAGTCACTCCCCACCCAGCCTGGTATCCTCAGCGTATTAACTGGCCAGAGAGACAGTTTCCCAAGGACCCCCTCAGTTTGATATGAGGGGCTACCCGTCAACAGCCAAGCCAGAAGTCAGAAACTGAACATCCAAGGCTAGTTTATGTGGTTCATGTCACATCTTTTGTTGTTGTTGATTCTTGTAGACATTTGGAATCAAGTATATGATTCCATTTACATGAAGGACCCACAATAGGTAAATCCATAAAGATGGGACACAGGCTGGCAATCTCCTGGGGCCGGAGGTGGGGGAAATGGGCCTACTTAATGAGCATGGGGCTTCCAGTCTGGATGATGAAAATGCTTTGGAACTAGATAGAGGCGGTGATCATACAGCATCAAGAATGGACTAAATGCCATTGGTTTGTCCACTTTAAAATGGTTTGATTTTAGGGGTACCTGAGTGGCTCAGTTGGTTAAGCCTCTGCCTTTGGCTCAGGTCATGATCTCAGGGTCCTGGGATCGAGCCCCACATCAAGCTCTCTGCTCGGCAGGGAGGCTGCTTCTCCTGTCTCTCTGCCTGCCTCTCTGCCTACTTGTGATCTCTCTCTCTCTCTCTGTCAAATAAATAAACAAAATCTTTTATAATAAATAAAATGGTTTGATTTTATGCTCTGTCAATTTCACCTCAATTTTTTTAAGTAAATGGAAACTCTATCAGATCCTGGCTTCTCTCAAGAAGCTGGAAGATGCAGCAGTGCGGGCTTTCCGCCCATGACAGTCAGCTGGTGCAGGGCAGGCCACCTGCCCTCCACCCCGGCCCTCACTGGAGTCTGTGACCCCGGCACCTACCCACAAGGGTAGGTCCTCACAAACTGCCGTCTTCAAATGAGTGTGAGGTAAGATCAGGATCAAGGTGTGAGAATGCACGGAAGTGAGAGAAAAATGAAGAGACCAGGAGGCTGTGATCAGGGAAAGCAGACACAAGAAGCAAGGCCCAGTGCGTTGCTGGTCACTCTGCCTAGAGGAGCCGCTCCTCCGCCCTTCAGGGCCCCGCTGTCCTCTTCCCCTGCTTTAGGTTCCTTCTCTGCTCTCATGATGACCTGACTCCCGCAGGCATTAGCTTCCCAGGGCTGTTGTAACAAAGTCTGCAGACAGCATGACTTCCACAGCTGAAATGCATGCTCCCGCATCCCAGAGGCCAGAAGTCTTCAATCAAAGTGTCAGGGGGCTGCGCTCCCGCCAAAGACTCCAGGGGCCCCTGCTTCCTCCCTCCTCCAGCCTCTGGTGGGTCCAGCTGTGCGCTGACTTGCAGCTGGGTCACCTTGCTCCAACGCCTCACCTTGCTCCATCCGTCTCTACGGGCCGAACCTCCCTCTCCCCGCTCTTACAAACATGTCAGTCATTGGATTCGGGGCTCGTCCCAAATCCAGGAAGGTCGTATTTTGAGATCTGTAACTTAATTATATCTGCAAAGATATTATTTCCAGATAAGATCACACTCACAGGTGCCAGGAGGCAGGACTTGGACATAGTAGGAGGGGGGCAGCCTTCAGCCCGTTAGACTCTGTGTCGTCTGTTCCCTGCATGACTCCCGGCAGGTAGGTGTCGTGGGTAGGGACGCTCTCCTCTGTTGCTTCCGTGTTGCATCCCCATGGCCTAGAACAATGCCTGGCACGTGGCTGCTCAATAAACACTTCTAGAATGAAGGTAGGAAGTGGCTCCTGTGTGGGAGGATGTGCGACTCTGGCCAAGTCAGCCGAGAAGCAGATCAGTAGGAAGGCGGACAAAAGTCATGCAGCAGATGAAAGTCAGGCCCGAACATCTGATGCACCCAGGATGAAGGTCACTGGCTACACGGGGGGCACCTGGGCCACATGAGGAGGACTCCAGCTTGGCTAAGAGGTTTGTCGTCGTGACTGCACAGACTGTGCTGATGGAAATCCCCAACATGCCGGCTCAGGGGCCTGGACCCCTGGTCTGCAGCATTGGATTCTGCAGGAATCTTCCGGAAAGTTAAGGCTGCCTCCTGCCCCTGCAGGAGTTCACAGGAACTCTGTTCACAGGAACTCTGTCAGGGTGTTTAACTCCCTAGGGGAGTGATACTCAACGTGTGGACACCAAGCCCCTGCTTCAGAGTCACTTGGGGAACGGGAGTTAAAACTGCACGTTCTTGGGCCTCAGCCCAGAACTTAGGAATCAGAATCCCTGGAAAGGGGCCGAGGGCATTGCTGAGAACACTGAAGGTTAAGAGCCAAGGAAATGCGGCCGCCGGGATTTTCTGCCTCCTCGGGGTGGTGAACATCCCACACTGCTGGCCGTTTGCTACAGTCACTGTCCTCAGTCCAGACGGCTGCCCCTCATGGGTTAGCCTGCTCCAATCTCTCGTCCCTTTAGTCTCTTTTCTGTACTGTCACCAGAGTTAAAATATGGTGGATGTCACTACTGCTGGCGCTAAGCCCTTGGATGGTTTGTCTCTTATGTGAGCATACACACCAATGGCTGCCTCCCCGACAGCCTGCCCTCCCTTGTTTCCTTCTAATAAAGTTCTGATTTCACGGAGGCATTGAGTGAAAATGTGCTCATGGAAAGTGGGCCCTCCCCCTGTCACAGGGGACCACGTGTGACCCAGTCCCCAGCCGGTCCCCATAATACCACTGCCATTTGCTGGTGACCGGCTCAGATAGACATGCAATCCAGTTATTTCCAGTGAGACAGGAGGGGCAACTGCTGGAGGCTTCTGGGAGCGATTCTCAACCTTGGTAAAAAGACAAACAGGGCACCAGGGTGGCTCAGTCCAGTTAGCACTGGACTCTTGATCTCAGCTCAGGTCTTGATCTCAGGATCATGAGTTCAGGCCCCTTGTTGGGCTCCACACTAGGCATGGAGCCTGCTTAAAAGACAGGCAAGAAAGGAAACACTGCCTACTTTCCTTATGGTAGGAAATGCATCTGGTTCCTGGCATCTCATGTCTCAGCCATGTTGATTTCAGCCCCAGCCACGTGGCCATCCTTGGTGACAGCTGTTGGAACGCCTCCTCTCCACTGTTTGTGAGGGAGGGACTGCCCCAGGGTTATGGAGATGGCTGAACACACGACACCCGACGGTGGGCAGATGAGACTAGCCGCAGTCTACTAACCACACCCACTCATGTCCCAGGGAAGAAGGCCCAGGGGGCTGCCCTCAGGAACGGAGCGAACCAGCAGGCTGTAGGAGGCAGGCTTGTCCTATTAAAAGAGTAAGGTGTCCCCTGCTTCCCACAAGAGAATAAGAACTTGTTTGAATGACTCTGTGGTCCGGTAGGAAACCAAAGCCAGCACTCTGGGATGAGCAGGAGCTCATTGATAAGGAGGTCGTTGGGCTCCAGGAACTCACTCCTGGAAGCAGAGCTGGTGGAGGGGGACTTGCCCTCTCCATTCCGATGCTGAGACAGCACGTAATACTGAGCCTTAATCTTGGACCTTCCACACTGGTGGGCGTTAAGCAAGCTCACACCCACGTGGAGCTGACAGCGTCCCACACACTGAGCTTCCTAACGTTTGTTTCTTTGAGTCTTCTCTCCATGGCTTCTCCCGGCCACCGGGGAACAGGGGCGATGGGCGAAGACTCCAGGGGCCTTGTCTTCCCGGTGGACACTCCTGACCATACTCTGTGTACCTTGCAGTAGATCCCACAGAACTTAGCCCCACGTGCCCACAGCAGCAGGTCCATGACCCACCTTAATATTGGCTTTTCTTCCTTTCCCATCTCATGTCCCCAGTCCCTCACTTCTGCTTCCTGGATCAGCTCCCAAATAAATTATATCAGACTCTGCCTGCCAGGGGGGTCCAACATAAGACAGTACCCTTGGCTGGACACAGTTTTGTAAAGTTTTTATGAAGTTTTATGTTTTGCACTTGGAGAGGACAAAGCTTAAGAGCAAGCCAGTGGGCTGGGGATGTCAAAGTAGAAACGTGGGAAGACCTGCAGGTCCTTGGTGACATCCCCAAAATGTCTAACCCCACTTGGCTCCTTCCCTTCATTCTTGTTGGAAGGAGAAGATGGGCCCCCATTCCATTCTTTAGGCCATGTTCATTGGATGCATCCTAAGTGAGCCCCAAGATGTTCCAGAACTTCCATGTTAGTAACAGGCAAAAGAAGGGTTTTAACTTCAGACCAACAAAGCCAGGAGTCTCAGATAAAAGGTCAGCTAGAAATGTCAGCTGTCACAGAAACATCTCACTGGAATCCCACAGAAGGACACAGAAGTCTTAACATGCCATCATCTGCCAAAGCCATTCCTCAAGCACAATATGTGGCGAGTATAACTATTTGTCATCCCTTCGGCCATTCTCATTCCATCGTGTCTTCAGCTGTTACTTGAATTTCACCAGCATAACTCTAGCCACATAACTGTGGAGGAAATTCCTTGTCAGAGTTGCACAAGAACAACGAGGGCCGCTGATGCCTGGATTTCTCGTGATAACAGCCTCTGGAAAGCAACCACGTCAAGCCTCTCAGCTGCGTGTCAGCCACTGCCATGCGGGGTGAGTGCATGGACCTGTAACACAGTAAATGATACTGAGGTTCTGGAAACACAGTTCCCTGGTGCACTCTGTGCTCCGCAACGAAGTGAGTGATTAAGGATCTATTTTTACTCTTTGGAAGATACTAATTAGCATTTAGTTTGAATTACCCCAGTTAGGCAAATAATTGTTTAATGAGAAATCTTCACAAGTTAGATGGTTCACATTACTCTCCCAGGGGAATTAAACCGGCCCCACGAAACCTGGCAGGGGTGGGGGGTCTCCTATGTACGTATGGAGATTTACCAGCATGAACCATCAACATATGGTGTCAGATTTTAGCATGATCTCTCTTGTGCTCCCAAGAACACCTACAAAAGTCCTAGGAACTCCTTAGTGCTTGCTCAATTGTCTTGATTTTCTGTCCTCTAATGCTCACTGAGCTTTGACCGTAAGTTGGACCAAGGTTGGTACCATGACCAATAAGGCCCACCCTGTCTTCTGCCTTCAGCACTGAAGCTGTAGGCAAGACATGGCCTCTTTATACTGGATATCCTCAGATGAGAAATGGGGATGGTAACTTCTGGCTTCAGAGCCTTTAACCTGTGCTGTGGCATAAGGTTCCAAACTTAGAAGGGCCCTGAGCTTGATTTAATGCTCTGTTGTTGCCATCTCGAAATTCTTTTTTATTGTTGTTGAGATTTTATTTTTTTAAAGTAATCTCTACACCCAGTGTGGGCTCAAACTCACAACCCCAAGATCAAGAGTCACATGCTCTACCAACTGAACCAGCCAGGTGCCCCGCCATCTTGAAATTCCTAATACTTTTTTTTTTTTTTTAAGATTTTATTTATTTATTTGTCAGAGAGAGAGGAGTGAGAGTGAGCACAGGCAGACAGAGTGGCAGGCAGAGGCAGAGGGAAAAGCAGGCTCCCTGCCAAGCAAGGAGCCCGATGTGGGACTCGATCCCAGGACACTGGGATCATGACCTAAGCTGAAGGCAGTGCTTAACCAACTGAGCCACCCAGGCATCCCGAAATTCCTAATACTTTTTAAACAAGGGATCCCACGTTTTCATTTTTCACTTGGCCCCACAAATTACATAGCCTATCTTAGGAACAGGAAAAAATACAGTGCAGGGCTTTGCAAGGATTAAATAAAGGAATATATCTAAAGTGCACAATACAAAGTTTCACATAGAAGAAGTTCTCAAAAATGGTGTAACCATCCCAACTGGGTAGTTAAATTCAAAATGAATGTATTTTCTCAAGGCATCCTGTGCCTCTAAGCTAAGACCATTAGTTACACTCTGATTAACATTCTTTAATGAATGCTATGAGTATACCTCTGACCACAACACTGAATCTTAATTTTCAAATAGTTGACATAGTCTCTTTCACTTCCTCCCAACTCCCATTGACATGAAGATGTGTCGCCCATAACGTCCCTCAGCCATTCTGATAGAGTTGACCAAATACTGAATCATCTTTCTCAGTTCGATCACCTTGCTTCCCTGAACTGACCACTTAATTCTTCCCAAATGTTTGTGGAGGTAAACTACATGCGAGGAACAGCAATGAATTCGAAGTGAAGGCATTGATTTATTTATGTGAGTTCTTATGTTCACAGACTTGACTCTATGCCCACAATTTCTTATCCAACAGTTCTGAAATCTAAAAAACTTTAAAACACTGGAGAGCGATAAAGAAAGGAAGGAAGGAGGGAGAGAGAGAAGAAAGAAAGGATGCGGGAGGGGGGGAGAAACGGAGGAAGGAAAAGAAAATTCTAACACTCGCTACACCATAGGTAAATCTTAAAGACGTTGTGTTAAACGAAGTAAGCCAGTCAGGCTGCACTTCCACAGGGACCAATAATAACCAAACTCACACGAATAGAAAGTAGAGTGATGCGTGCCAGGGCTCGAGCGGGGGCAGGATGGGGATTTTTGTTTAATGGGTACAGAGCTGCAGTCTGGGAAGATGAAAGTGCTGGAGACGGATGGATGGTAGGTGACAATATTTACACAACTTGTGACTGTCCTTAATGTCTCTGAACGGCACACATACAAATGGTTAAGGGTGGCTCCGTCGCTTGAACGCCCGACTCTTGGTTTCAGCTCAGGTTGTGATCTCAGGGTCGTGGGATTGGGTCCTCGCTCAGTGGGGCTCCGTGCTCAGCGGGGAGTCTGCTTGTCCCTCTCCCTCTGCTCCTTCCCCTGTTCACGTGTTCTCACTCTATCTCTAAAATAAATAAAATCTTTTTAAAAAGATGGTTTAGGGGTGCTTGGGTGGCTCAATGAGTTAAGCCTCTGTCTTCGGCTCAGGTCATGATCTCAGGGTCCTGGGAATGAGCCCCGCATCGGGCTCCCTGCTCAGTGGGGAGCCTGCTTCTTCCTCTCTCTCTCTCTCTGACTGCCTCTCTGCCTACTTATGATCTCTCTCTGTCAAATAAGTAAATAAAATATCTAAAAATAAATAAATAAATAAATAAAATAAAATAATAAAAAGATGGTTTAAATGGTAAATGTTCTATGTGTATTTCACCACATTAAAAAAAAAAGAAAGAAAGAAAAAGAAAAAGCAGGCCCTGGAAAAGTTGATGCTCAGCACGTGGGCGCTAAGCTCGCCTCTCCACCTGCTCTACCTCCTGTGGCCGGGGCCACCACGTACCTGACCATCCCTCCCCACTGCCAGGAAGGTCCGTGCAGAATCCCTCCAGCCAGTGCCTTCACTTGACCCCCTTCCTGGCTCAGCTCTCATCCGCTTCATTTCTGGTGATGAACTAGCAGCAGACCCACTGCTAGCCGGCCCCAATGCCAAGTGCACGCATCCTGCCCTGTGGGCGTCTGAGACTAGGCAGCCTGAATGAACAACAGGCCAGTGTCCAGCATCTGGCCACCTCCCTCACTCTGTTGACAGAGCTAACGTGAAGGAATGAAGAACTAGATTCTCATCTGGCTGATCTGAATCCTTGTGTATCCGTTTCCTACTGAGGCAACAAGTTAGCCTACATCTAGCGGCTCAAAACAACACAGATATGTTATATCACGGCTCTGGCGGTCAGAAGTCTGAAATGAGTCTCACTGGAATAAAATCACTGTGCCTGTAGGGCTGCAGTCTTTCCGGAGGCACCGGGCAAGAATCTGCTTCCTTGACTTTTCTTGCTTCCAGAAGCCACGGGTATTGCTTGCCTTGTAACTGCTCCCTCTGTCTTCAAAGCACATAACTCCAAGTTCTCTGTTCATCATCACATGGCCCTCTCTCTCCACTCTGACTCCCCCATGTCCATCCTGTTGGGAGAACCCTTGTCCTTTTTTTTTTTTTTTTAAAGTTTTTATTTATTTATTCACTTATATAATCTCTACAACCTACATGGGGCTCAAACTCACAGCCTCAAGATCCAGAGTCTCCTGCTCTACCAACTGAGTCAGCCAGGCGTCCCAGGAATTCATGTTTGAATGGCCACACAGTGACAGGAGAGGCCTTGGGTCTGTCCCAGGTGGCGATCTGGAACTGAGGCCTCTGGGGTGGTCTAAGAAAAAACAATGTGTCTTGGCTACCAGGACGAAGACCAAGACACAATGTCTTGGCCTGGACTTGGGAGGGGTCATGAAGAAGATGTGGCCTTCACTCTGAGTGAGGTAGGAAAGGTCTGGAGTAGAGGAGGGACATGGTCTATGCACTAACAGAAACGCTCCACTGCTGGGTTGGGACTAGAATGGAAGAAACAGGTGGAATCAGGGAGCCCAGGAGGAGGACTGCACAGTCATCAGGGAAGACATCTTGGTGCTCTGGGCCCAGGCGGTGGCCGGAGAAGTGGGGCAAACGGTTGGATTCTAAATATAAATAAATAGGTAGAAAGATATCTGCTGATATCTGCTGAGGGATTAGTTACAGAGTAGGAGAGAGAATGAAATCAAGGTTGACTGCAAGATCTCAACAATTTTGAGATTTGAGGCGTATTTTTACATTTAGGTGTCCCAGTGGAGACAGTGAGCAGGCAGGAGGACAGGTAAGTCAGGAGCAGAGGGGAAATATGGAAGCTGGAAATTGAAATTTGGCAGTTGTCAAAACATAGATGCTCCTGGGAACCATGGGACTGGCCAAGATGACCGGGAAGGGAGAGTAGACAGGAAAGAGGTCCGAGGAGCACACTCTAACATGACGAGTTCCAAGAGAAGAAGGGACCAGCAGAGGAGGCAGAAGAACCTGCCAGAGAGGGAAAAAATGTGCTGCTAATCTACTGAAGAGTTGCTTTGAGGAAAGAGAGTATCAGGCCAGGTCAAGCACAACTGATAGTTCAAGTCAGATGACTACTGAGAAGTAGCCCAGAGATTTAGTAACGTGGAGGCCGCTGGTGTTCGGGACAAGACCAGCTGTGGTAGACTGGCCAAATGAGAGCCTGGCTGGAAAGGATCTGAAGAGAATGGGAAGAAGCAACTAAAGTGTCCATCAAAAGATGAATGGATTATAAAATGTAGTCTGTGAGGGGCCTGGCTGGTTCAGTTGGTAGAGCTTCTGATGCTTGATCTCTGGGTCGTGAGTTCGAAGCCCAGGTTGGGTGTGGAGATTCCTTAAAATATATATATATGGTCTGGGCGCCTGGTGGCTCAGTCAGTTAAGCATCCAACTTTGATTTCATCTCAGGTCATGATCTCAGGGTCATGAGGTCAGTCCCCGTGTTGGGTTCCCTGCTGGGCATTCTCCCTCTCCATCTGCCCATCCCCACACAGTCTCTCCCTCCAAAATAGACATATACAATGTAATATTATTCAGCTATAAAAAGGAATGAAGTACTGATACATGCTACAACATAGATGAGTCTTGAAAACATTGTAACAAGTGAAAGAAGCCAGTTACAAAGGACCCCATCCTGTGTGATGCCAATTCAAAGAAATACCCAAGCATACTAGTGGGCGCCAGAGACTGGGGGGTGCCTGGGAGGAGAGGGGAATGGGAAGGAAATGCTTGAGGAGTACCAGGTTTCCGTTTGGAGAGAAGAAAATGTCCTGGAATCAGACAGCAGTGATGGCTGCACAACACTGTGAATGTACTTAACACCACAGAATGGTGCACTTTAAAATGATTACAGTGGTCAATTTTATGTTGTAGGTATTTTACCACACACACAAAAAAATATTTACGTGAACAGGAAGGGAGAAGTTAGAGAGGCAAACACAGCAGTCGTCCTGTAAATAGGAGAAAAATAAAGCAGGAGCTCTGAGCAAGGTCATGAGTAAGTGCACTGATAGTAATGAACAAGGAAAGACAAAATCGATGATTCAGGGGAGGGAGGAAGGAATTGCTGGAGAATGACCCTGAGCAGAGGAGAGAGATAAGATCATTCCAGCCGCCATAGAGGGGAGAAGGGACAGCGTGCGAGCATGCATTCAGCCTGTCGCTGGGCAGATGCTCTGTGAGGATGTACAAAGTCTCTCTCTGAGACCCTGAGAACAAGGTCAACCCCCAAGACCAATGATTGCAGAGGAGGTTTGAAACAGCCGTCTAGGAGTGGGGTGGGACCGGCCCAGGGAATATAGTACACACTGCTTGACTGCTGTGAGGGATGCTGAACTGATAACTCATTGCTAAGGAGACCTGGTGAGCATCTTGCCCCCCTCTGCCTCCCACTTTGTGAGTACCAGCTCAGAGCAGGTAGCAAGTGGTTCAACAAGGTTAAGCAACTGTAATGGTGAATTTTTTGTCAACTTAGCAGCACTCCCGTGGCTAGATATTTGGCCGATTATTTGGGCATATTATTCTAGATATTTTTGTGTGAGTGTTTTTGGATAGATTTACATTTGACTCGGCAGCCTTTGGTAAGACACTACCCTCCATGAGGTAGGTGGGCCTCATCTAATCAGTTGAAGGCCCTGAAGCACAAAGAGTGACATTTTCTGAGCAAGAAAAAATTCTTCAACAAGTGGCCTTTGTACTTGAACTGAAACATGAGCCAGGCCACCTTGCAGATTGCGGACTTGTTAGCCTCCATAATCATATGAATCAATTCCTTAAAATAAATCTCTGTATGTATGCACATCCTGGTGGTTCTGTTTCTCTGGAAAACCCTGACAGAGGGTCAACTGAAAGTCGATAAGGAGGCAGGTGAGGGCCCCAGATAAGAATGAGGTAAACTACTGGTGGTAATTTCAGTGGATTGTGGCCCTCATGGTCTTGAAGGACTGTTGGAGTAGAGCACTAGAGGGAATTATGAAGTCAATTCCAAACACCTTCAAGTCAACATTATGCAAGATAAATACAAAAACAGCTGCATTTCCATTTTTCTCCCGAATTGCAAGACTGAAGCTCTGCAAGCAGGGTGAGCTCTGCTACACTTCTGATCTGGAGCCCAGGCAGGAAGCAGCCTGAGAACACGTGGATGGGAGATGGGAGGAAAACAGGATGCATGAAGAAAAGGTCACAGGGTAGGTCTGGAGAGAGGATGGCCTAAGAGAGCCACCACACCCTACCCAGCACGATGGAGCTCCAGGGACATTCCCATAGCTCTGGAGTGGCCAAGTAGCAACTGAGAATTCCATCTGGGGCCTGCTGGGGTCATCTGGACTGGTGCAAGGAATGCAGATGGCCAGGAATGACCGCCCCAAGCTAGGAGCCAGAAGGCCATGGCTGGGTGCCCAGGCAGCAGGGGGAGGAATCTGAGCTCCCAGGAGCAATCACTGTGCCCAGAAAGTAAGACAAGGCCCCACCCAGGGACCAAGCAGGAAGTCACACCTCTCCTCCTCAGAAGAACTAGCTGCCCACCATGGATGCCCTGATGTTCCAGAAGCTTCTTGCTGCCCCCAGGGACTTCTCAGGGAGGAGGAAGATAAGAGGAGAGATTATGTAGGTGGAAAAGGGCCTGATAGGAACTATGAACTTTGAGATGATCGAGAAATTCACCCAAAAGAGACTTCTGCTTTTAACCAGAAAAATGCAGAACTACTCTGAGCAGCGAGGTGGCTCTTCTGAGTGAAGATAAGATTGTTAATGGAGATTGTTCCCACTGAAAGGAAAAGGCTGCTTCTAACGAATTCCAGAAGTCTGATTACCCTTCTGCATGTCTGAATGGTGACTCTGAATTCCAATCCTACTCAGTGTCAAAGGGCTGATGTTGCTTTAAATAGCTCTATATGCTGAGGTCATAGGAGAGATTCAAAATAATCTCTGAATGGGCTTTAGGGCATCTAATCCAGTGGTTCTCAACCAGGGGCAGGTTTAACCTCCAGGAGACATTTGGCTTCTGGCTGGAGACATTTGGTTGCTGCAACTGGGAGAGGATCCTTTGGGCATTTAGTGGGTAGAAACCGGAGTAGCTCTCAGCATCGCCCAACACACGGGCAGCCCCTCACAGCAAAGAATTACGTGGCCCCAAATGTCAGCAGCGTCAAGGTTGAGAAACCCCAGTCCAATCCAAAACCCCGGTCATGCCTGTCCTCAGAAAAACTCCCTCCTGCCTCAGCCAGCTTCAGCTTAAGAATTTCCGAGGTCATTTGCCCAGTGACTAAGTGACAGGCGTGGGGTCTGTTCTCAGTTCTGCCTGACCCCAGAATCTGTGCTTGTGAAACCTGTCTGTCCTATGGCAAGGTCAGTCAAAACAGGGACCGTCTAGCTGTGGTCCTCAAGATACCCAGACAGTGGGAAGTGAGGAGCTCTGCTGAAAGGCCCCTTTCCCCCAAAACTCTCCTCCTCCACCCTACAATGATGTCCATTGCTCCCCGTTGTGAGTCCCCCCACTTCGTGCTGAGGCTTCCTCTTCCGCAGGGCCTCCCATAAAAGTGCAGTTATCCACATAGTTTGGAAAATCACAACATAGCCTAAAAATGGTACTGCCTGCCACTTGGACAAGATACTTGACCCCCTTGCGTCTCAATGTCCCCATCTGTAAAACAGGAATAATAATGGCGTTACTTTGGGGATTATGGTACAGGTAATAGGAATGACTAAACAGAAAGCCCGACACATAGTCCGTAGAATTTTGTGGTATGAGTTAGGCGTGTGCTCACACGTTCAGAGGGGAAATCTGTATGGGCCCTTTAAACAGCCTGGCAGGAACCCAGGTTTTAAAAAAATCAGCAACAACGAAAGTGCAGCTTCTGCAGTTTCTTTTCAAGTAAGACAAACTGTTCAAAACTGAACAAGCATTAATAAGTTGAAGCGCTGAAAGCGGTGACTGACTGACTATTCATTTGGTTGCCAAGGAAACCCTCCAGGTTAGAAAAAAAAAAAAAAAGATTTTTGTGGGGGTCCTTGCAGACTCCAGAAGTGGCCCACAGAACTCTGTCCTCCCTCCCATCATGGGGGAAAGCGAGCAGGAGGCTCACAGGGTATTTTAGAGCTAAGCCATGTGGTTGTGAGAAAGCCTCCTGGATCAGCAGAAAGCCTGCTTCTCTCTGCTAGAGCTTGGCCGATTTCCTTAGGACAGAGAAGACCAGGGTGGCCATGGCCAGGGGAGGCAACATCCGTGTTCTCAGGCGCAGGGGACACTGAAGGCAGCAGCCCACAGAGGTTGTCTGCAGGCCATTTGAACCCCCGAGTGTAAAGTAAGAGAAAGCTAACTATTTCTCCAGAAAAAGGGCGGGGGGGGGGGGGGAGGCATGGGGTGAGCAGAGGTAAGAAAGTGCCTAGATGCTGATATTTCTGAAAAATCATTTCCCTATTGTATTCTATATTTATTACAGACTTTCCTTATTGTGGGGAAATACACATGAAATTGACCAGGTTAAAGTATATGGTTCAGGAGATGACTGCGTTCCTACTGTTGTGCAACCTTCACGCTAACTCCAGAATGTGTTCATCACCTCAAACAGGAGCCCTGCTAGCAGTCACTGCGCACCTTCCCCTCTCCCCAGCTACCATGTATTGTTTTCTGTCGTTATGGATTTGCCTATTCTGGATATGTCATATGCAGGGGATCACACAAGATGTGACCTCACGTGTCTGGCTTTTTTCCAAGCATGTCTTTCAAGTTTGCTCTTGCCATAACATCTACCAGCCCTATTACTTTTCAGGGCCACATAATATTCCATTGCATGGCTATGCCTCATGTTGTTTTCCCATCCATTTGTTAACAGGCATTTGGGTTGTTTCCACTTTTTGACTATTATAAATAAGGTTGCTGTGAACCTTTTCCACACATTTTTGTGAAAACACTTGTTTTCACCTGTTTGGGGTAGCTATCTAAGAATGGAATTGCTGGGTGAGAGGCTAATTCTGTGTTTAACCCCCCAAGAAATGTCCAAACTGCTTACCATAGCAGCTGTGCTGTGTTTTCATTGTTACGGATTTTTGCCAAATGAGTGAGGCAGCGATGACTTTGAAAGGTTAACACCTGGGGCTAGTAAGGGAGCATTGCTCTTAGCGCCTGTGGGACACAATCTGGTCATACGAGGAGGAGTGCAGCTTTGCAGAAAGAAGATAGAACTTGAAACCAACGTGCATGCGTCCAATTTCTGGGTCTGACAACTAGTTGTTGGCCACACAGTTAACCTCCCAAATTCCAGTTTCTTCATCTATAAATGGGGAACACCTGCTTGCTAGGGTTCTGGTGCAGATTACAGGGTTATATTGAAACATCTGGCCTCTGGTAGGCTCCCTGTAAGTTCTAGATATTGTTACTGTAATGTAAAATGCTAGTATCATGCATTAAGAGCCATAAAGCTCACATTGGTTAGCTAGGAAATTCTGCTCTTGAAAATCTATGCCAAGGAAATCGAGTCCCCCCATTTCTAATTTTGAAGAAACTCTCAAAACATACGCCCTGTTAAGAATGAGTTCATAGTACTGTTCTTAAACAAGAGGGAGCGAAGAAAACCAACAGTGCTTGAACACCAGCGCTGCCCTGCGTTCCAGGTTAAGTCCTTGTCATATCACTCCTTCCTTACGTAGGTGCTTATTGAGTCTCTACAGTGTACTACTCGCCAAGCTGAGCACTGAAAACAGAGCACTGAACAAGAGAGACGAAGTTCCTGCCCTTGGGAAGCTTGAATTCTAACAAGAAAGAAATCAAACAAGTAATATAATAATAGAAAACACTGGCTGAGCATGTGTTTTGTTTTGTTTTGTTTTTTAAGATTTTATTTATTTGGGGGAGCCTGGGTGGCTCAGTAGTTAATTAAGCCTCTGCCTTTGGCTCAGGTCATGATCCCAGGGTCCTGGGATGGAGCCCCACATGGAGCTTCCTGCTCCGCTGGGAGTCTGTTTCTCCCTCTACCCCGGTACCTCCCCCTCTTCATGCTCGCACGGGAATGCTCTCTCTTTCTCTCTCTCTCAAATAAATAAATAAAGTCTTTAAAAAAAAAAAAAGAAAGAAAGCAAGGCAATGTGGTTGGAGACAGAGGGAAGAGGGAATGGTGCCTGACGGATCTGACGAGAGAGAGATTAGGCAGAGCTGGGTAAGCTACTTTCAACTTTACACTAAGAACAATAAAGAGCCACTGAAGAGTCTTAAGCAGAACGTGATGGTGTTAGGTTTGCCTTTTTTCAAAGACGACTCTGGATACAGTGTGAGGATGAGGCTGGAAGGTAGGGACTAAGGGTGGAGGAGAGAGCCAGCCGGAGCTGGTGTCAAGGCCCAGAGGAGACAGAGCAGTGGTTTGAGCAGGGCTAGGAGAGTGGAGAAGGAGAGGCGCAGTTACAGACGTGTGGAGTTGCAGGGGCAGAATGGGGAAGAGTTAGTAACTGATGAGCTATGACGGAGAGAAAGAGAAAGGGTTCCGGGCAGGGAACAGGCTTCAGCCCTTAGGATACATTGTTTACAGGATGCTTCTCTGGAGATTGAATTGTAGCAAGAGAATGTGGTGTAGCTAGTTTGGAAAGGGAGAGGCTATTAGATACCGAAGAGAATCCTCGGAAGGAAGAATGGATCAAGTTCTAGGCTGAGTTGTAAGGAACAACCGGCTAGAGAAGGCAGCAAGCAAGCCCCAGAAGGAAACTGTCTGATCAAGATGGCAATGCCCTATCCTGCATCTTCCCTCACGCAACATCCCTGGGAAGCAAAGTCTCCGCTGATGCATCTGAATCGTTGACCCTCAGTCACGTGTCTGGTCCTAACCCCAGAGGACGCTGGGAAATGTTGGGTTTTGCATTTACGTTTGAGTTCTATGTGGGGGAGGGGGAATCAAAATGTGAAGAAGGAGTCCTTAAGATTCTGGGCTGGTATGAAGCTTCTGGTGGGGTGTGAGGGTTTGGCCACTAAGACAGGAAACACCATAGGAAGAATAGGTTTAGAGGGAAACCAGAGGTTCAGTTTTGGACTCAGTGGAAGTGAGGTACCTGTGATCCCCCCGCAGGCAGCTGTAAAACTGTAAAATCCATCTTGTGGTCCACTTGTCCGAATGTCACACTGCACGCAAGGTGGGGAAACAGGACATGAATCCTGACAGTTTGGCTCCCATAGCTGTGGGTTTCTCCCTCCCTCATAAATACTGTTTCCAACTTTATTGTTGACCTTCTCATCGAACCCATCTTTTTTTTTTTTAAAGATTTTATTTATTAATTTGACAGAGAGAGATCACAAGTAGGCAGAGACGCAGGCAGAGAGAGAGGAGGAAGCAGGCTCCCCGCTGAGCAGAGAGCCCGATGTGGGGCTCGATCCCAGGACCCTGAGATCATGACCTGAGCCGAAGGCAGCGGCTTAACCCACTGAGCCACCCAGGCGCCCCTCAACCCATCTTTGATTAATACCATTAATGCTTTTTATTCTATTTTTTATTACTCCTGAGTATTATAAACACCATAAGTTAACACGATGGCCTCATTTATGCTCTAGGAAAATTCTATCAATCCCAGCAGGTTTTTCTTTAGAAATATCACGTTGAGGGACGCCTGGGTGGCTCAGTTGGTTAAGCAGCTGCCTTCGGCTCAGGTCATGATCTCAGCGTCCTGGGATCGAGTCCCACATCGGGCTCCTTGCTCGGCGGGGAGCCTGCTTCTCCCTCTGACTCTGCCTGCCATTCTGTCTGCCTGTGCTCGCTCTCGCTCTCTCTCTCTCTGTCAAATAAATAGATAAAATCTTAAAAAAAAAAAAAGCCTTTTAAAAGAAATATCACGTTGATTCATATAAAGATGCAAAGAACTTATAATTTAGCCAAAACCCTCTTGAGAAAGAACAAACTTGAAGCACTTACGTCACCTAGATTTCAAGACTACTATAAAGCTCCAGTAATCAACAGTGTAGGTATTGGCAAAGGATAATCATAAGATGAATGGGAAAGAAGAGAGAGTCCAGAAACAACAGAGACTGACATCTCTACGGGCAATTAATATTTAACAAAGATGCCAAGGTAATTCAATGGGGAAAGGATAGTCTTTCTCCATAGAAATGCTTGAACAAGCAGATATCCATAAAGAAGAAAATGAAGTTCCAACATTACCTTACATGTGACACATGTCACAAACCAAAAGTAAAAGCTCAAACCCTAAAATATCTTTTAAAAAGGAGAAAAAAAATTGCTTGTGACTTTGGCATAGATAAAAAGTTGTTAGGACCAGTCATAAAAGAAAGTATTGATACAATAGACTTCATCAAAATTTAAAGCTTTGTTCTTTGCAAGATACTGGGGTTTTTTTGGTTTGTTCTTTTTTTTGAAGATTTTATTTTTAAGTTCTCTCCACACCCAACATGAGGCTCCAGCTCACAACCCTGAGATCAAGAGTCACCTGCTCTACCGACTGAGCCAGCCCGGCACCCCAGAAAGATACTGTTAAGACAAAGAAAAGGCAGATGCAGACCAGGGGAAACAATGGACTTGTCTTAAGAACGTATAAATTTTTACAATTCAGTCAGAAGTCAAACTAGCCAATTTTTTTAAATGGGCAAAAAAGATCGCAACTGCCTTCCCTAAAGAGATATACAAATGGCCAATATGCACATGAAAAGATTCTCAGCATCATTAGTCACTGGGAAAATGCAAATTAAAGGCACAATGAGTTAACACCAGACACCCACTAGAAGGGCTAAAATTAAAAAGACTGGCAATACCACGTTGGCAAGGAAATGGAGCAACGGGGGTGTAAAATTGTGCTTTGGAAAACAGTTTGGCAGTTTCTCAAAAAATTAAACATACACTTCACATGTGACCCAGAAATTCTGCTTCTAGATTCTCATCCAAGAAAAATGAAAACATGCGTACTTAAAAATTTGTGTGTGAACGTTCAGAGGGGTTTTCTTCGGAGAAATTGTGAATGCTCAGCAGTATGAAGGAATGGAGCAGTGACATAGGTGTGAATGAGGCTAGAGGGCGTTCTTGCTGGTTGTCCCAGTCACTTTTTCTTGGCACCCAATCCAAAAGAAATACCTAACAGGGGCACCTGAGTGGCTCAGTCGGTTGAGAATCCAACTCTTGATTGCCGCTTAGGTCATGATCTTGGGGTCATGGGGTCAAGCCCTGTGACAGGCTCTGAGCTCAGTGGGGAGTCTGCTTGAGATTCTCTTCCTCTCCCCCTCCCCTGCCTCTCACCACCTAAACTAAATAAATACATTAAAAAGAAAAGGAAGTAATACCTAACAGTTCTGTTTATTAAGTAGTTGGTTCCAATCAGTTTCACAATGGAAGTCCTCAAGGTGTCCAACAGAAGTCTTCAAGTTTCCCTCAAAATTTTAATATGTTCATGGTCCCTGTGAGTTTGCTCCAGGCTGTCCCAGGGTGGTTCAGCACAGTATGGGAATGATGAAAAGTGACGGTTGCCTAAAGCTGGCAGAAAGGAGAATGAGGGAACTTTGTGCGGTGAAGGAACTTCCCTATATTTTGATTGTGGTGGTGGTGTTTGTGCCTGTGTATATGTTTTTCAAAACTCATCAAAGTGTATTCCTAAAATGGATGCATTTTATTGCATGTAAATCATATCTCAACGAAGCTGACTTAAAAATAAAGGCCAAAGGGGTGTCTGGGTGGCTCAGTTGGTTAAGCATTTGACTCTTCATTTCAGCTCAGGTCCTGATCTCAGGGTCATGGGATTGAGCCCCACATCAAACTGTGCTAGGCATGAGGTCTGCTTAAGATTCTCTATCTCTCGGGGTGCCTGGGTGGCTCAGTGGGTTAAGCCTCTGCCTTCGGCTCAGGTCGTGATCTCATGGTCCTGGGATTGAGTCCTGCATCGAGCACTTTGCTCAGTGAGGAGCCTGCTTCCCCCTCTCTCTCTGCCTGCCTCTCTGCCTACTTGTGATCTCTCTCTCTGTTAAATAAAAAAAATAAAAAATATTTAAAAAGCAAAGAGATTCTCTCTCTCCCTCTGCCCCTCCCCCACTCTCTTTCTAAAAATAGATAAATAAATCACTAAAAAGCAAGATATCTATTTTGCATATGAAGACACATGTGTGCACACACCCCCCCACATACACACACTCTCTCTGCCTGTCCATAGAATCATAGAACCACATCTAGTTATTTTGTCATTGGCCCCACTAATCGACTCATAGGCTCAGTCTTCGCCTCCCTTCTTCCCCTGCCACTCCTCCATTCCTGCCAATCCAAGATACTCTCATCATCATTTCATTTTTCTGCGAATGCTGTGAATCTAGATTACACAGCATGGAAGAAGCCATAAGTAAGCATTTGTAGGCATGAACCACCATTATAAATTGAGGATGTGGTATCAAGTGACACAGTATCTTTCACATCCAAGAGTAGATGCTTATTGAATATTCATTGACTTGAATTTATTGAATTTGTTGAGACTTGTTTTCTGAGATATCTTATCATTATTACTAAATAATAATTTGAAAACACCTCCAAATGGCTATCATTTGTTGAGCAGCGGCTCTTCTGATAGACACTGTGATGAATGCTTTTCAGCTTTATTTCATGAAATGCCCCCAACTCTGTGAAATAGATATTATTAGCTTCATTATACAGACCTGGCAACAGAGGCTCGAAGAGGTTAAGTGAATTGATCTGTGTGAAAATCTGGGATTACTGGGATTTATGTCCCCATCTGTCTACCCAAGCAACTCACTGTCTTTACTCTGCCACTCTTGACTACGCGTCTCTGAGCTGATTACTGTAACAGACTAGAACCTCATACTGCGGCTCTGAACCTCACCATATTCAGGACCAGAGTATAAGATGTGATGTCCCTCTATTCCCTTCTGATGTGTGATGGGTGATAGAGAACACTATTAAATGTCTCCTTGATCTCACCATTATAAATTATGGTCCTCTCCTGAAGGATTTTCAGGGAAAGAAAATCTAGAACCATATATTCTCCTGATGGACAAATATTAGACATTCTAAAGCATCCTCCTGTATTACTATGGGATTTTTAGCTGAATTATAACTACACTAAGAATATGTAAATAACAATGACACCTAGCAGTGTCATTACCATTTATGATGTGCCCATCCCCTGGTGGTCTTCTCAACCACCATATGATATCACCATCCCCTGGACACTGTTGTTGACTTTCCATCATCTGTTCCACCCCAGGCGATTTGTCTGCGATCATCAGAGTAACCCCACTCCTCGGGCCAGTGAGTGACTCAGAAATAGACATGTGACACAACCTAGCCAATCAGATGTGAAGAAACATCTTAAGCGTGATCTAAGAAAAACTACAGGAAGAAAGGATCTCTTGTTGCTCCACTGGATGTTACCATGACTGGATGGAACATCTGGAAGTGCCACAGCCTTCCTCTTCCAATAGGAGCCTGCGAATGACTATGACACAAGATGGCAGAGCTGAGAGACAGACAAAATCTGGTCTTGGTGATTCAGAATCATCTCCCCTAGAGTCATTGTGCCTCCAGGTTTCCTCGTATGTGAGATGCCAGATGTCCTTACTGCTTAAACCATCTTGATTCCTGTTTCTCTTCTTGCAGCAGAAAGGCTCCTGATACTGTAGCCCTAACGGAGACCCCAAGAGGTTAAGCAATTCGCTCTACATCACGTTGTTAGTGTGATCGAAATTGGAATTGGAATCCCAATCTCCTATCAGCCAGGTCATTTCTCATTCACCAGCTGCTGTTAATTGGCAGAAATTATCTTACCCATTTTGATGAATATCAGCTGAATACAAAATACCATTTTTGTTGTAAAAAGATGAAAACCTTAGTTAATTTAAAGAGAAAATCCAGGAAAATAAATGTCTTTGAATAATGTGATGCATAATGTAGATGTTTGCTTTGGTATTATTTTATAATAGCAATTAACTTATAACTGAAAATGTTTGGTTTGATTTAATATGTGAAATAGCACCATCTCCTTTAGATATATACCCAAGACAAACTGTTGTGTTGTTGTTGTTTAAGTAACATTTGTGAGAAAAACCTGCTGGGAAAGATTCTTTCTCTTGGTAATTCTTAAACCTTATAAAAATAAAATATGATAATCATTTTTCTCTACACTACAAATATGTAAATTGACTTTTTTTCTATTTTTCTTCAAGGTTTATGCTTTACCCTCTAACAAATTTTTACAACAAATTTTCATCTGTTTAAAACTTTTTTTTTCATCTTTGGAACATTTCCTACAACTGATAGTTTAATCTTATCTTGGGATCTAAAATTGGAGGGGGCTCAGATACCTGCTAATTTATCTTCCTTTCCTGAAGCAGGTGGGTCTTGGCCTTGGATGAAGTGAATGCAAGCTCCTTCCCACAGAAGGGAAACCAGCACTAGTAACACCAGTGTCAGAAATGCCTTCTCACCCAGGCACTCCTCTCAGGTATGACATAAAGCTTTCACTGTATGGTTCAGACTTGTTTCCCCTTTAAAAAAAAAAAAAAAAAAAAAAGACTGAACTATTTATTTAAGGGAGTGTGCAGAGAGGGGCAGAAAGAATCCTCAAGCAGACTCCCCACTGAACACAGAACCCAATATGGGGCTCAATTCTACTATCCATGAGATCATGACCCAATCCAAAACCAAGAGTTATGGGGCACCTGGCTGGGTCAGTCCTGTTAAGTGTCTGCCTTTGGCTCAGGTCATGATCCCAGAATCCTGGGATCAAGCCCTGTAATTGGGCTCCCTATTTAGTGGGGAGTCTGCTTCTCCCTCTGCCCTTCAACCCACTCATGTGCTCGCTCCCTCTCACAAATAAATAAATAAAATCTTAAAAAAAAAAAAAATAGAGTCAGTTGTCTAATCGACTGAGCCACCTAAGTGGTCCTGTTTCCTCTCTTTTGTACTTCCACGGTTGACTAGAGCCTCTGTCATCCTGGATGAAATTGCAAGTATTTTTCCCAGGTGCCCCTTGACGCCTCATCACTGTCTTTGCTCAGGTATTTTCCATCTCTTATGCTGCCCACTGGCCACCCAGGGCTACCTGCTGATTTCTATGACAACCTTGGCCTCCAGGGACATGACCAAAGCCTCCTCTGATATGAGTCTCATTATAGCTATACAGACAACTTAATAAGTTTTACAATCCTCTTATTTATGACTATGAAACATCAGGGTGATTTCCCTGAACCTCCCAGTTTATAGGCCCCCACACAGCAAACAGAGGCAGTGAGATATGGTGACTCAGCATAGACTGCTCTAGAACTGTGCTGTCCAATTTGGTAGCCAATAGCCACATGTGCTAGTAAGCACTTGACATGGGGCTAGTCCTGAGTTCTGCTGAATATGTAAAAACCACTCCAGATTTTGAGGATTTAGTATAAAAAAAGAACAGAAAATATCTCATTAATAATTTTTATATTAAAATTATATTTGGGGTGTGTCAGGTTAAATAAAATATATTTATCAAAATTAAGTAAAGTATAATTAGAATTAAAATATATTATTTAAATTCCTTTACTTTCTTAATGTGGCTACTAGAAAATTTAAAATTACACATGTCAGGGGGCACATGGGTGGTTCAATTGGTTAAGCATCTGACTCTTGATATCAGCTCAGGTCATGATCTCAGGGTTGTAGGATCAAGCCCTCACATCAGGCCCTGAGCTCAGTGCAGAGCCTGCTTGGGATTTCCCCTCTCCCTCTCCCTCTGCCCCTCCTCCTGCTCATGCTCTAAATAAATAAAATCTTAAAAAATAAAATAAAATAACACATGTGGCATGCATTCTGTTTCTGTTGGGCAGTGCCGCTCTCTATCCAATGACTCATTTCCAGTAGTGGTTCTCCTTGACTTTCTTTTTCCTTTCCTACATTAACCTCCTGCTGCCAAGGGGTGGGTAATAACAGTTTTAGGTATTATTCCTCCCAGATGGTATTTGCCTGGTGACCATGGCCATTGATAGTGCACGATCCTTCCTTAAAGGGTCACAGGGTGGAAAAGGCACAGCTCTCCAGTTAGAAGATCGGAATTCCAGAGCCAGCATTACATCAGTGTGCGCTTCGCTGAGACACCAACCTCAAAGGACCTCAGATTTCCCTTCCATAAAGATGAAGACTGGAAGTTAGACCACCACTGAAGCCCCTTCAAGTTTCGTCAAGGCCTGAGCCAATAAACAAACACTACGGCGATTTCAGGGACACATGCAGGGTTGAGGGAGACTGTGGTTTATGGGGAATACTTGGGTTGCCTCTCAAATCGTACTATGGGTGTGCCTCCCCACCTCAATCAAAGTTGCTTTGAATGCCCCCAAATTATATCCCTTGCCACAATGGCCAAGTCAGAAACCAGTATTTGGATAAGAAAGCTTTTTACATACTGGTGATAATGCAGACCAAACAAAAATAAAGAGGGTTAGGAGGACTTTGAAATTCAGAGATAATGGGTCCATTATAGGTCATTCAGAGAAGCAAAGATTATTTTTGAGAAACAATAATCCTTCCCTTTCCCAACAACATTTTTCTGGAAACTATATATGAAGAATGTTGTAAGATAAATGGAACTTTCCCGTAATAGCAATATTGTAGTTGGGAGTTTCATTTCTGACCAATGACCACATTATAATAACCACAGATACTAGAGTAATAATCATGTGTAGGGTCAATCCTCCCAGCAGACAATTAAAAGAAATTTTGAAGGGGTGCCTGGGTGGCTCAGTTGGTTGAGTGTCTGCCTTCGGCTCAGGTCATGATCTCAGGACACTGGGATGGAGACCTGCATCAGGCTCTCTGCTCAATGGGGAGCCTGCTTCTCTCTCTCTTCCCTACTCTTGCTCTCTCGCATTATCTCCATCTCTCTTTCTCTCAAATAAATAAATAAAATCAATTTTAAAATATTTTTTTAAAAAAGAAAATTTGTAAACACAAATGAATTTCTAATCTGTGGAATCCGGCAGCTGGGTTGGCTGAGGGCAGAGCCTTCGGAACAGAAGTGTTTTCCAATGGTGTTTTCCATCCCCTCAGGACCGCTGCCGTGCCCCCACAAGGCAGGTGAATTGACACCGAAAAGCCAATGTTCTGCTTCTAAGAGGCCCACTCGGTTGAGCAGGTCAGCAGACTCTTAGGGATGTGGAACAAAGTTTTGAAGAAGCAGGATGGCAGCCAGGTCATCATCAAGGCTCATGGATTTGGAAAAATACCCCAGTGTCCTGGGACCGAGCCCCGCATCGAGCTCCCTGCTCAGCGGGAAGCCTGCCTCTCCCTTTCCCACTCCCCCTGCTTGTGTTCCCTCTCTTGCTGTCTCTCTCTCTCTGTTAAATAAATAAATAAACCATTGACCATGGTCTCTGGGTAAGAGGCTGGTGTACAGATGAACCAACTGTTGAGTAGCCAGAAGGCACCTGGGGATATAGGATAGGAAAAGGAAGGGAGATTCCTAGGCCCCAGAGGCCAGGATGGGGCTAACAGACAAGCGAGGGACCAACGAGGGCCATGAGGAAGACAGACAACCTCACTAGAGGGTCACTGGAATGCCAAAAGCAGAGGCAAACTAAACTCACTTTCCGCCTGGCCAAAGGCCAGCTCCAAGGCTTCCGTTGGTGTGCATTTCCTCTCATTCAGGCTATCAGTGACCTCAGAAGAATGTGAAAAATGTGTGCAGGCTTAAAATTAACAAGTCAGGAAATGACAGATGTTGGCGAGGAGGCAGAGAAAGGGGACCCTCCTGCACTGCTGGTGGGAATGCAAGCTGGGGCAGCCACTCTGGAAAACAGTATGGAGTTTCCTCAAAAAGTTGAAAATAGAGCTACCCTATGTCCCAGCAATTGTACAACGGGGTATTTACCCTAAAGATACACATGTAGTGATCCGAAGGGGCATGTGCACCCCAATGTTCATAGCAGGAATGTCCGCAATAGCCAAACTATGGAAAGAGCCCAGCTGTCCATCGACAGATAAATGGATAAAGAAGATATGGTGTATATGTAGCATGGAATATTATGCAGCCAACAAAAATGAAAACTTGCCATTTGCTATGATGTCTATGGAACTATCGGGTATTAGGCTAAATGAAATAAGTCAATCAGAAAAAGACAATTATCATATGATCTCGCTGATATGAGGAATTTGAGAAACAAGACAGAGGATCATAGGGGAAGGGAGGGGAAAATGAAACAAGATGAAACCAGAGGGAGACAAACCATAAGAGACTCTTAATCTCAGGAAACAAACTGAGGGTTGCTGGAGGGATGCGGTTGCTGGGTGATGGACACTGGGGAAGGTGTGTGCTCTAGTGAGTGCTGTGAATTGTTTAAGATTGATTAATCACAGACCTGTACCCCTGAAACAAATAATACACTATATGTTAATAAAAAAATATGTGCAGCCTCCTGTGCTCTACCCAAAAGGGTATCCCACTCCAACCCAGTGGGAAACAGCAGCCAAGCAGTACCCCCACTACTGACTCTCCCTGGTAGGCGGATGTAGACAAAAACGATTTAGGACAGTATACCTCACTGAAGATGCTGTAGAAATCCAGAGAGCAGGGGCTGAAGACCCGTAACAAGGCTATAGTGGAAAGGAGAGAAGGAAACATGTTTGATTAAATTTTCCGAGGTAGAATCACACCACCAGCCAGAGGGCAAGGAAAGGGAATCACTTTCCTGACTTACAGTTGTTTCGCATCATGACATTAAAAGAATACATTTTGCTTGGAAGAAATTCTTCTGAAGCGTTTGCCAAGTTTCACAAGGCAAAAATCTCCAAAACGAGATCATTTTGTCACAATGGTCTCTATTGCAGAGCCCATGTGAGCTAATGAAGTATTCTCACGTGATAAAGCCTAGAAATGAGGTGAAGGTGCAAACTTGAACCAGAAACATCTCTCTTGGGACTATCCCCCTTTTGCAAAGGGATCACAGAGAAACGACTGGATTTTGGAAATCCCAGTGTCCTGGGACCGAGCCCCGCATCGAGCTCCCTGCTCAGCGGGAAGCCTGCCTCTCCCTTTCCCACTCCCCCTGCTTGTGTTCCCTCTCTTGCTGTCTCTCTCTCTCTGTTAAATAAATAAATACAGTCTTTAAAAAACAAACAAATAGATAAATAGACAAATATAAATGATACATATGATTTATACAGATAACAATTTTATGAAGACTAACTCTTTTTTCCAAAGCAAACCATGCTTAGTGAAAAGGGTGGCATTGTTTCCTATTTTACAAATCTCTTAAAAAGAGAGAGAGAGAGAGAGAGAGAAGGGTGGCTGCATGGCTCAGTCATTACGCAGCTGCCTTCAGCTCAGATCATGATCCCAGGGTCCTGGGATTGAGCCCCATGTCGGGCTCCCTGCTCTGTGGGAAGCCTGCTTCTCCCTCTCCCACTCCCCCTGCTTGTGTTCCCTCTCTCACTGTGTCTCTGTCAAATAAATAATTCATATCTTTTTTCTTTAAAGAGAAAGAGAGAGAGAGAGAGAACACGAGCAGGAGTGGGGGCGGGGGGTAAAGGGAGAGGGAGAAGCAGACTCCCCACTGAGCAGAGAGCTCTATGTGGGGCTCAATCCCAGGATCCTAACATCATGACCCGAGCCAAAGTCAACCACTAAACCAACTGAGCTTCCCAGGTGTGCCCCCATTTTTGCAAATCTCTTAAGTGCCTGACAGAAGACAACCGGATTCTCAGATACACATTCAATTTGTTGTGGTAGATTATGTTGATAATGGAAGAGAAGCTGGCTTCATGCAGACGTGCAGTTGGAAAATGGGCTGTTTAAGAGGCATTTCAGATCACTGTGGGTATTCCTTTTTTTGAAAGATCTTATTTATTTAGAGAGAGACCTTGAGCAGGAGGAGGGGCAAGAGGAGGAAAGAGAATCTCAAGCAGACTCCACGCTGAGTGCCAAGGCCGACATGGGGCTCGATCTCATGACCCTGGGATCATGACCTGAGCTAAAATCAAGTGTCAGATATAGCTGGCTACTGAGCCACCCAGGCACCTCATAGGTATTCTTTTTTTTGATTCTACACCAAATCTCAGCATGTGGTCCCTTCTTAACGGTTAGTAGCAATGTGGAATATGAAATCCGATCAGCGACCTTTTCATACTCTATTATGCTCGAATTCACTGGGTTCTCTTGTCATTTGTATAGACCTTTCGTTCATTCATGATGTTTTTTAAGTAATCTCTACACCCAACATGGGGTTCAAACTCATGACCATGAGAACAAGGGTTTCATGTGCTACCAACTAAGCCAGCTGGGTGCCCCATCACCATATATGATTTTGAACCACCATAGATCTATTATTTGGAAAATATTGGGTCACTGAGTCAGTCATATCTTCCAAATGGTTGCCATAGTACATTTATACAGTATCCAAAAAAAAAATCACACCTGTTAATATCACCACCCATAGTCCCAGAAAAGACTTTAAGTATCGGGAAGCTCTCAACCTAACCATGACAAATACAGGTTTTCCAAAATTCTAGTTTCCACTTGGAAGCTCACATTTTATTATTGGCAACAAATACATCACTTTGTTCATTTTTGAGAAAGTGTTTGGCAGATACCCAAGTGTGAATAATCATTGTTTGATCATCCACCAGTCATTCTTTCGAGCAAAAATAGTGCTCCCTGAAGCACAAGGCTAGTTCGGCTTGCAACTCAAGGGCTTTTCCTCAAGACAACCACTGGAGTTGGTGTTAACAGAGTGCTGTATGAATATTTCCCATTCTGTTACACAGATTTTTTTAAAAGTATACTCAGGAGAAGAGATTTAATAAGGAGTCATTTTTACAGCTTCATCAAGGACATTTTTAAATAAGACTTGTGAAATTTTTTTGGAAACTCATGTGGAAAATAATATGAATTGTAGGACAGCCTTGATTTGTGCCAAAGTTCCATGGGTTTTACCTACCCTTGGTTTGCATTTTGACAGTGAGCTATCACCCTGGTGAAAGAGGTGAGTACCATCTCAGCGTTGTTGTAAAAAAATTGATTTGACCTTTCATACTCCCTGGTAAGCTCTCAGGCAACACTGGGGTGCCAGGGACCATGCTTTGAGAACACCAGCCTTCTATCCTCTGACTTCTGCCTTCCTTTCAGGCTCCTCCTCCCTCACTAGCTTATGTTGGGCTTCCCCAGGAGCAGACCAGGAGACAAGGATTCAAGGACAAGTAGTTTATTTGTGAGGTGACCCCAAGAAGGACCAGGAAGGCCGTGGGAGAGTGTCTTGAAGAATGAGAGCAGTGCATGGTGTGCGCGTGAGCTGTCACCTCTGCAGATGACCGGGGCTCAGTCCTGCTGGGATCTGTGAGGACGTGGAGGAGAACAGGGCTCCAAGTCTTTCAGCCAGAGGGATGAGGAAGCTGAGGCATTTATCCTCTGACTCTAGTCACTGTTGGCTAATGGCTACTTGCAAGGACCTCCCCTACCTGTTGGAGGCACGGCATGGTTGGAGTCGTGGATCAAACCAGGCCCTGACTTGTGTCTCTTTTAAAGTCCAGACACCTTGATAAGGGGTCAAGGACAGGAAAGTTGAGTAACACTGAGGAAGGGTCTGTGCTATGTGTTGTGCGCTCGCCTACGTGACTTCCACACGCTCTCCCTACAGAAGGGAACAATGTGGTCAGGGTCACGAATTCTTAGTTGGTCCTTGTTGTTCCTGTACTTCCCATAACCCACTCCTGGTTGATTGTCTTGCATCAATAGTAGCTAATGGCATTAGCCGTGACTACCAGGCATCACTAGATTTGTTTGTAGTTAATGTAAACTTGTTATAGGAACTTGTGGTTATCTGACTAGATACTGATGTATTACTCCTTCTATTGTGCTCTGCCTTATAAACGCTTATAAGATGTGGAATCAAATCGGCACTGTTGGACATCCTCCTCAGTGCTCCTCCTGCCCCCATCTCTTTGTCTCTTAATTTCTTTTCACCAACCTCTTACCCTCATGTCCCTGGTCGATTTGTTGCGCCGGCCATGACACCTACCCTGTACTTCCCAGCTACCCTGAATTACACAGGATGAGCATGCCAGACGTGCGGTCGGATGGAGAGTCCCAGAACCTTGCTGGAGGAAGCATAACATGACTTGACTGGGGACGGCCGCAGGAGAACAGAGGGGCCACCAACAGCATCTCTTGCCTTCACTCTCCTCCCATCCCAATAGCCCTTCCTTTGCCTTGACACAGGGTCTTCCCACATGGTGTTCCCTCTTCCTGGAAACTTCTTGCGCTCAACTCTTTGCCTGGCCAATGCCCAGTCATTCTTCGGGTCTCTACCTAAATCTTCTCCGAGAGAGGGCTGCTCTGATCTCCGCCGCTCTAAAACAGGTTCCCTGCTAGAGTTGCTCAGTGTACACAGTTTTGCTCTTCTTTTTCTGAGAGCCAACCCCTGCTGTAATTATATATTTGTGTTCTCTTTTAATTGTTTAGTATATGTGCTGCCGAAGCGAGCACTCTCTTTTAATTGTTTAAAATAAGGCACTGAGATCATGGGGGATTTTGTGTTTCTTCTTTTTTTAATTTTTCTTTGTTTTTAGAATTCCAATATACTTAACATATGGTGTTATATTAATTTCAGGTGTACAATACAGTGATTCAGCAATTCTCTGCTTTGTTCAGTACTCATCATGATAAGTGTACTCTAAACCCCTTCACCTGTTTCACCAACCCCCCCCAACTTATTCTTTATTTAATGTTTTCCTTCCCACTAAACCAGCATCTCCATTATTGGAATTGTATCCACTATTGTATCTCCAGCACCAGAAACATGTCTAGCCTGTGGTAGATACTCAACAAATACTTTTTGTGTGAATAAATGGGTGATTATAAATTTAAAAAATCACATAAAATGTATATTGCTGAAATTTCCAGTGGCAAGTCAAAGCAAGGAACTGCAACAATCATTCTAGAAAATCCAGGAGCTCTACTGAATTGAAGATGCCTCCTCACCAGCAGGAGATTGAGTCCAAGTGGTCTAGAGAAACCACAGCCTTGTCCTGTGTGGGATCACCGCTGGATGGCCAAGTGCCGTGGTTCACTTGCAGCCCCCTCTTGCCTCCCTTGGCCCTGCCCCACCCCAGCCCCCCAGCATGCTACAGATACAATTTCCCCTACAAGATGAGGGTTCTACAGATATAAGCACATGAACACGTGATCCTAGAATAAGAAAAGGAAGCACCAGAGAAAGACGCTCCAGCTGTCCTTCCAAATTCTCACAAAAGCCATTAAGGGCCATGAATTTTGCTCTTAACATGGAAAGCAACATGGAACCCAAATGAGGAATGAAAGAATGAGTGATGCTTAAGGAAAAAGCACAGTCATGGTAGAAAAGGGCTTTCTTTCCTTTCTAGATTCCACACAGATTGGATTGCATTTTTCCAAAGCAAGCTGCTATCCAAGACATTTTTTTTTTTAGCACTGCTTATTTGCAGCACCAAACAGCATAAACCAGGAAAAAAAAAAAAAAAAAACCTTAACAGAAACCTGACAAATCATCTCATTATACATGATTGGTTTTTTATGTCTATTACAATTTTCAAATACCTTGTCGGTAGAATAGAAATCTCCTTAATAAAATCTATTTCCCTTGTATGGTGCTTTAAGCTAACTGAGCTCCATGATGGACAGTAGGGTTCACAAATCCTTTTTCGGGCTTATTAAATCTGCTGCTGGGAAAATGCTAATTCCTTGAAACCCTTTTTCAAGCTCAAGTCTGTAGGAGATTCAGTCCCAAATTTAAATGCCCAGGTGCATGATTTCATGTGTGCTTTGAATAATGGTGTCTGTTCTCAGAAAATCAAACAGAATTAGGAAAAGCAGTTGCCTACGGGGATTTTCATTTTGTATTAGTGACATGAGATCATTCATAGGCCATACCTTGTAACAATTCAGCATTGTGGAATTAGAACCCTTTCCACAAATCTGCTGTAGGATTCAAAGTGCTCATTTTTTTCCTATGATGGGAGGTGAAGGAAATAGGTGTTCTCAAATGCAGGGAGCACCAAGGTAAATGTGCTCGCCATTTGTTCAAAAAGAAAAAAATGCATATATCCCTTTTCTTACGGAAGAGAGACAATATTTTATTTTAATTACTTCCACAGTGTTGGAGATGTTGGGTATAGATCAAGGAAGCCTGGGAACTAAAACAAAATACACTAAAGCCTAACAGGTCAGAAGAGAAACAAACAAATTCGAGCGTAGCAATGAAACTACAACGAACAACCCAGCAGACCCCGTGCCACTCACTCATTGTGAAACTGCCTGAACATCAAATCCTGTTTTCAGGTTTTTTTCAAATATCTGGGGCCCCAATATCCCAGGAGTGGTCTCCTTAGGCAGACTATAGACTGCTACGCATCCCAAGGAAATAAACAGGAGAAACCGGAAGGGCTTGGCCAGGGGCCAGAAGGCTACCGCTGTCCATATTAGTGCCATACTCCCTTTCATGGACATTGGGTTTAAGCTTGTCCCTGGCTGCTAAGCGACGGTTGGGCAAGCCCCCATTTGGAAAGCACAGGGTAAGATGTCACAAGGCTCTCTAAAGGGAAACCACGCAATGTTAGTGGGTGGGCGGGGAGCCCTATAAATGAGCTTTTATGGCCTCCTTGACACTCACTCCCGTTCAGAGTCCCCTGCACCTGCCTAATGCACACTTAAGCCTGGTCAGTAAGTCTTAACAAGCTTCAGCGCCTGCTAAGGTCATCGGCAGCATCTTTCTACTTCTGCTGAAAGCCTGACATTTGGTACCTTGGCCCTCCCTCCTCCTGACTGTGCTCCCAGTGGCTTTCTTCTTCATGAGTCCCCTGATCCAAATATCCCTGGACCTGACTGCCCTCACTTCCGCATCCTCTCGGAAGGCAGCTGTCCACCAGTGGGGTAGCAGCTGGATCCTCCCAGAGTCTTAGACACCCAAGGGGAGGGAACTCTATTCCATAAACCTATAACCTCAGCCCAGAAATACTTCCGAGCCCCCAAAGGCTAATTTAGCCATCCCTCAATAATCAGCAAAGCTTTCAGCTGTTTTTACTTGGGAGAAGAACGAAAATGGGCTCTAAAGGGCTGAGTGCCCCTGAAGGGTCCTTGTCATGTGTGCTCACCGGACACCTTCTAGTCTCACCCAACTGCTCAGTCACCGGAGCTTGCCACAAGCCAGGCTCCACCGGGGGCTTTTAATACATGTAGGCTTATTTAAGCCTCATGACGATGTTACAGCATTAGATGAATGGTTACAGCGCGCATCTTAAAGATGAGGAAGTAGAAGCAGAGAGAGGGTAAGGAGCTCGTCCAAACTGCTCACTCAGGTGGCAGAGCTGAGTGTCCCAGCAGGACAGTTGGTCTCCAGAGCCTGTACCTGAGCTGTCCCAGATTCAGAGACAATGAGGTGAGGGAGCAAAGTTTGTATTTCTGGTTTATACTCAACTATTATTTCTCTTTTAAGAAAATCTCCAAGTCAATGGGGTGCCTGGGTGGCTCAGTGGGTTAAAGCCTCTGCCTTCGGCTCAGGTCATTATCTCAGGGTCCTGGGATCGAGCCCCGCATCAGGCTCTCTGCTCAGCAGGGAGCCTGTTTCCTCCTCTCTCTCTGCCGGCCTCTCTGCCTACTTGTGATCTCTGTCAAGTAAATAAATACATAAAATCTTTAAAAAAAGAGAAAGAAAGAAAGAAAGAAAGAAAGAAAGAAAGAAAGAAAGAAAGAAAGAAAGGGAGAGAGAGAGAAAGAAAGAAAGAAAGAGAGAAAGAAAGAAAGAGAGAAAGAATACCTCCAAGTCGAAAGGGGAACCCTCCTACACTGTTGGTGGGAGTGCAAGCTGGTGCAGCCACTCTGGAAAACAGCAGGGAGGTTCCTCAAAAAGTTGAAAATAGAGCCACCCCAAGACCCAGCAATTGCACTACTGGGTATTTACCCTAAAGATACAAATGCAGTGATCCAAAGGGGCACGTGCACCTGATGGAACTATGGAAAGAACCTAGATGTCCATCAACAGATGAATGCATAAAGAAAATGTAGTATATATATACAATGGAATACTATGCAGCCATCAGAAAATGAAATCTTGCCATTTTCAACGACATGGATGGAACTAGAGGGTATTATGATGAGCAAAATAAGTCAGAGAAAGACAATTATCATATGATCTCTCTTATAGGAGGAATTTGAGAGGCAGGGTGGGGGACTATGGGGGGTTGGGAAGGAAAAAATTAAACAAGATGGGATCAGGAGGGAGACAAACCATAAAAGACTCTTAATCTCAGGAAACAAACTGAGGGCTGCTGGAGGGGTGGGGAGGAGAGATAAGGTGGCTGGGTTATGGACATTGGAGGGTATGTGCTACGGTGAGTGCTGTGAGTTGCGTAAGCCTGATGATTCACAGACGTGTCTCCCTGGGGCAAATAATACATTATATGTTAGTAAAAATAATTTTAAAAAAAGAAAAAGAAAAGATAAGCTCCAAATCTTGGAGCACCTGGGTGGCTTGATCAGTTAAGCAAATGACTCTTGATTTCAGCTCAGTCATGATCTCAGGGTCATAGGTTGGAGCCTCCCATAGGGCTCCCCAATCAGCAGGAAGTTTGCTTCTCTCCCTCTCCTTCTGCTCCGCCCCTTCTCTCTCTCTCAAAATAAATATATAAATTTTTTTTAAAAAGCTTCAATTCTTATTTTAATCACTCATGTAAATGACTAAGCGTGTTAAACACATATGCTTTGGGGATTAAAGATTTAATGAAGTTAATCAAACAGATATAAATAAATAGGCCATTATTCTAGAACCATCAATGAGACATTTAGTTCTGAAAGGTGGTTATTTGTGAACCTCTGTGGAACCTTCCCACTGGAATGGTGGCTCCTACCAGCCCCTTCAGGAAGTCCTGCGACCATCACGCCCTCTTGAGTGTGGAACATGCTCCCTTATTAAAACAAGCTCCAGGGCGCCTGGGTGGCTCAGTGGGTTAAGCCGCTGCCTTCGGCTCAGGTCATGATCTCAGGGTCCTAGGATCGAGTCCCGTATCGGGCTCTCTGCTCGGCAGGGAGCCTGCTTCCTCCTCTCTCTCTCTGCCTGCCTCTCTGCCTGCTTGTGATCTCTCTCTGTCAAATAAATAAATAAATAAATCTTTAAAAAAAAAAATAAAACAAGCTCCAATCTCTGATCACCAGTTTTAAACAATGTGATTTGTCATAAGTGGTAAGAGTCGAAGCTGGACCTAAATGCGGCCAGAGTGGCGGTCTAAGTGTTGCCGGTTTAAGGAGAAAGGATTTGCAGGCACGAAAACCCTGTGGATGAACGCATCGCGCGGTTGGATATTGGGGACGTAGGAGATCATCACATTTCAGGTCAACAGGTAGTTACTGAGCACCTTCATTGTTCACTGACCGTATGAGGTATGTGAAGGTGGGCTGGAGACACACCTGATCTCAAGGTTCTTGCCTAAAAGTCTGGAAAGCAGACAGATAAGCACACGCACACCAATAATATAAATTAGATTAACCATGCTATGCCAATTGCAGACAAAGCCCTAAAAATGTGCTTAGGACTCGTCAGTAAGGAGGGTCTCACGAGGTTTTGCACCAAGAGACGGTGTTGCAGGGACTGCGGTACACCCGGTAAAGCATTGCGGGCATGCGCACACGCTCTCTCACCCTCTACCCCCGCACCCCTCCCCCCCCCCCCCCCCCGCCCCAGCCTGAAGACAAGTTCAAGACTGCAGCCCACCCTCCCTGGAGGCTGGTAGCAGGGTACCGGTGGGCCGCCCCTCAACGGGGCCAGGGCTAGATTCTCTGCTGCTGCTGCTCCTGGCCCCGTCAAAACACTCGTACTATCTGGGTGGCTCTGGAGTCACACGAGAGGCTACAGATGACCACCCGAAGTGTTCTGCTCCGTGCAGAGGCCCAAAGAAACCCAGCCTCTTAGAGAAGTCAGCAACCTCAGGAATGTGAGATGGAGAGAGGGTGCTATGTTTGACGTCCCCTGGGAATCTAAACAGAAAACTAGAAAAGAGGACAAGTAGAAGGAGGCAGAAGGCAATCAATTCATAAGTGACTAACCCACCAGACTGTCTGGATTTCACGAAAAAAAGGCTGTTTGGTTAGTAGGAAGCTTTAAAGAATAGGCCTGCCTATTGAGTTCCTAATTCATGCCATCGTATTTTTGCTAATACAGTCACTAAAGTCAGACAGACGACACCTTTCTCCTACAACAGTCAAAACAAGGTCCAAATTCTTTAACTGTGATTTTTTTGTTTTTTTAAGAGTGAGAAAGAGGGGTACCTGCTGGCTCGGTCAACAGGGCATGCAACTCTTGATCTTAGGTAGTGAGTTTGAGCCCTGTGTTTGGTGTAGAGAGTAAGAAAAAATAAATAAATAACCCTTTAAAAAGAGAGAGAGGGGAGCACCTAGGTGGCTCAGTCAGTTGAGCTTTCCAACTCCTGGTTTCAGCTACGAAGCATGATTTTAGGGTCCTGAGATCAAGCACCCTCAGCCTGAACACGAACCTACTTATGATTCTCTTTCTCCCTCTGATCTCTGTCTTCCCCCATCCCTGAGGGTTCTGGCCTCCCCAAACCACTTCTGATCTTCTGACTCCTCTTGGGTTGAAACAGACCAAGTTCCCCTCCCCATGGCATCCCAGTTTGCGGGGGGAGGCTGTATTTTTTTAACAACACCCCAAGTCCCCACCTGTTCCTCCTTTTTCCCATGCTGCCAACTTCTAACCACAACAGTGACTCTGTGCTTGTCTATTTAGTTCTGGAATGTTGTGGAAATGACAAAGACAAATGCTTTTGAACTGCTGGGTTCCCCTACTCTGAGCCCCTGGTGGGGCCACTCATGGAAGCCAGGCCAGTAAGAGACCTTCAATTTAAACACACACACACACACACATAATAATTTTTAAAAATGTACTTGGCATGGTCAATTAATGAATAATGTGATTTTTGTACATTCGTCAATTTACCAAATTCTACTATTTTATAACATCATCAACTTGCAGTTCTATAAAATTCAGTAAAACGTTTGAGTGTACGTTCCTTGGAGCGCTCCTGATCATATTATTAAATGTGCGTTACTGAGCTTATGGTTTGAGTTTTCATCTGAATTAACATGACCCCGCCTGAAGGCAAAAGAACATATTAAACCAGGGTTCCTTGGAGAAATGGCTCATTCCAGAACTGGAGCAAAAAGAGTACAGCATGAGCCCTGGAACAACCTTTAGGCCAAAAAATAAGGATGTAATCAGAAGGACATGGGAACCAGCTCGAAGGGGCTCTCAACTGGCCAAATATGGGACAATCTGAACATCCAAACATAATAAAAGGTACGTGTTGTATCCTGTAATCCACGGAATGGACTAAAAACCCACAAGTCCATACTGATGAGCAACTGGGGATGAAAGGAAAGTGATTCCAGGGAGCAAAGTGCGAACGAGTAAGTGTAGGAGAGACAATGGAGTTCGAGAATCAGCCTCTCACAACCGCCAGAGTGCTAACCGACTCAGGAAGCATTATCCATGGCTGCAAAGAGTGGGGTGAGTGTATGAAAAGCATTAGGATATGGGTATCGCCCGAAGCTTTTCGCAGGGGGTTTCTCATAACTTGCAAAGGAAAGTAGTGATTTCCAGTCAAGACACCTGAGAGACACCACTTCAGGCAGAGGATCAAAGCTAAACTCGCCAGTAAGGGGGCAAGCAGACATCACGTGTGTCCCGATGCTGATGCGCTGGGAACCCACCATCCTGCTCGTGAAGGGTTTTGCCCCAGCTGCCTACCCTAATGTAATCCTGAGAAAAACCAAACCCAGGGGCGGTCGACACAATAACTGACCTTTTTAAAAGCAATGACACAGGGGTTGCCTGGGTGGCTCAGTGGGTTAAAGACTCTGCTTTCGCCTCAGGTCATGGTCTCAGGGTCCTGGGATCGAGCCCCGCATCAGGCTCTCTGCTCAGCTTCCTTCTGCCTGCTTCCTCCTCTCTCTCTGCCTTCTTCTCTGCCTACTTGTGATCTCTGTCTGTCAAATAAATAAACAAAATCTTTAATTAAAAAAAAAAAAAGCAATGACACAGGAAATAGGTTGAAGAACTGTTTCAGATTACAGGTGAGTACAACAACCTTGAAGACTAGATATGGAGTGTGATTCTGGAGTGGGTTCTAGACAGGAGACGGGAGGGGAAGTTCGTGGGGGGAGAGGAATAGCCATAAAATTAATGAGACTATTGGCGAGATCTGAATATGGACTATATAGTAGATAATTATTGAATCTGTGTTTACTTTTCTGATTTGGTATTTGTGCTGGCTACTTAATATGTGTAACAGACTGTTCTTGCTCTGAGGAAACAGACACTTATGGCATTTAGGGACAAAAGACCTTAATGTCTGTCACTAAGTCTCAAAAGGGTCAGGAAAAGCAAATGGCAAAATGCTAACAATTGGTGAAGCTGGGTGAAAGGCAAAACCTTGGGCTGGAGCACCTGGGTGGCTCCGTCGGTTAAGAGTCCAACTCTTGATTTTGGTTCAGGTCGTGATCTCAGGGTCCTGGGATTGAGCCCCGCATGAGGCTCTAAGCTGGGCATGAGTAGGGTTGAGTCGGCTGGAGACTCTCTCTCCCTCTCCCTCTGATCCTCCTGCAGCCACTCCCCTGCACGCTCTTTCTCTCTTTTAAAAAAAAAAAAAATCCTTTGTACTATTTTTGCAGCTCTTCTGTACCTTTGAGATTATTAAATGATGCTTGAACTTCTCCTCCTACGTGTTGGCCGGTGTGTCTACGACAGTCCGTCTAGTGGTGACGACAGCTCCATCTCAGGAAGCCCTAGCGGTCATCCTCTCTGCTCTCTGCATTTCACATTACAAAGTCTCGTGGAATTTTCACCACAATCCTTGGGGAGCTTCCCACTGTCCCAGTTGTACTGATGAGGAGAATGAAGGTTTAGAAAGCTGAAGTAACGTTGGATTAGATGACTACTCAGGGAATATGCACACCCACATACCCAACCTCAGTGAGGGAAGTCTACTTTCCCCATCCTGTATTCGCTGGGCTAGCAGCCGGGGTCTTATTCTGGGAAAAGGACTGTTCATAGCTAAGATAGGAGTAGAAGATTAAAATGAGATTGAAGGGGGGGGGTGCTTGCACTTCCGAGCTTCTGTCATCTCTCTGAGAAAAATGTGTCTTGGGTGGGTGTTGCTGGGCCAAGGAAGTTGATTAGTCTATGAGGTGGGCACGGACCTAACTCACAGATTGAAGACAGGCCCAGCTGAGCCCAGACTAGATCAGCCTACACCAACAAGCCCATGGATCCATGGTATTAAATGTTACTGGGTCTTAGGGTCATTTGTCACATAACACCAGGGTGGCAACAGGTAACAGATACAGCTAATGTGTCTGAAATCACATGTAGAATAAAAGTTGGAACTAAGATGCTCACCAACCAAGAATTGTTGTGCTTCACACCACTCCTTTATTAAAGAGTATTTCTGAGGGCACTTGGGTGGTTCAGTCCATTAAGCCTCTGACTCTTGATTTCAGCTCAGGTCATGATGTCAGGGTCCTGGGATCGAGCCCTGTATCAGGCTCCATGCTCAGTGTGGAGCCTGCTTGACATTCTCTCTCTCCGTCTCCTCTACCCCTCCGCTCCCCCAGCTCATGCCCCCTCTCTCTCTCCCTCTGGAAAAAAAAGCGGGGTGGGGGGAGGTATTTCCAAATAGGAATAGCCTTGCTATTATTTATAATGGTAATTCACGACCTGAAAATTCCTAAGGTACTTTCTGAATCATAAAATAAAAAATGATTATAGCAAAAATTGCAAGTGTGTTTTATCTTCATGTTTTACTAATTGATAATCATGGCCTATTTAATTAACCTTCCTGTTTACCAGCTTGGTTAAATGGTGCTACCATTTTTCAACTTTAATAACCATCAGAAATATTCAATAAACATGGATTTCAAGTGCGATGAAGTAGAGGCATTGTTTGAATAATCACCAGTCTCTAATGCCAGATGGAAAAATCAATGCTGTAAAAACCAGAGAGAATTTTCTTGCAAGGGTTTTTAATCATCTGTGTCCTAAAACAGAGGAGAATAGATTTCTTTAGGTGCTTTGCTTCTCTGGTTTTAGTGTTTCTCAGAACCCAAGATGCAAATTTACACCTGTTCTTAAATTTTGGATCCAAAGCAAACTTCCCACTTAAACCTAAAGTTATGTTGGCTTGTTAGTTTTCCTCAATTACTAAAGAGATTTCTACATTTTTGCCAAAATACTGAAACATTTTCTCTTACAATAAAAGAAACTTTTTTCAGGAAAAGAGATTTTTTTTTTCTAAGTTACATTTACCTCAAGACCGAATCCTGTTACAAGCAGATGCCGAGAATGGTAGCACAGGGGTCACGCCGTGACGGTCACTCGCGCCGTGGCTGTCACTCGGTTCTGCACCATGTCTGGGTCTCCCAGCAGACTGACTTTGAGGTAAGCAGAGTCATACTTTGGTGAAAGAAACAGCCACTGCTAGTTCTTCTGGGACAGCCCTGTCAGCATCCATTCACGTGAGAAGAGGAGGGAGTGAGGAGGAACGAGGAGAGAAAAGAGGGGGAGAAGAAAAAGTAAGAAGGGACAACTGGAAAGTTAATGCTCAGCCGTCGGCTTTCGCGAACACGCAGGTGTGGGAAACATAATACTGTAATGCTGCGAGAATCGGAGTTTTGTCTCTCCCAAAACCTCTGGTAAACACACATTAAGATCAACTTCCTAAAACACAACTCTATTTTCTAATAGGAAAGACTGATTTTTCTCCCTCCTGTACAAAAAGAAAAAAAAAAAAAAAAAGAAGATTATTTGCAGAAATTGATGTTTAAAATAGCTGTGGTGATATTGCACACGAAGCTAAAAATGCTCTTTTTGTTTCATGTTCTGGTTAAGGAGAGAAGCAAAGAGGGGAGTGAAATAGTGAAAACAACCTTTCTAGAAGAACAGAATGCAAAGAACTCTTCCACTGACATGAAAGAGTCAAGTCAAAATTTGAGCAAATTTCCCAAGAATGGGGCCTCAGTAAGTGAGTAAAGAGATGTCGGTTCTTTTTAGGGGGTAGATGGCATAGTCTCCTCTTAAACTCTCATGAAGGAAAGTCCTGTTCATCCGCCATCTTAGCTGGGAAGAGGGAGCCTCTGCTCCAAAGACTGAAGTGAAACCACTGCTCACAGAAGGCCTGAGGAAGCCCCAAAGAGGTGGGGGGGCCCACTCCTCATTCTTCACTTGTCTTTGCAGCACGTGCAAGAAGCCTCTTAGGTAACAAACAAACAAAAGGCATAATGGCAGCAATTTTGACTTAACAGTAAAGCTCTGACCCTATTTGATGGCCTCCAGTTTTTTTTCTAGTAGGACCCAGGGCCGTGCTGATTTTGATTTTTGTAAGAAAGGAAGTGAGTTCTTGACTTTACCATTTTTGCAGTGGAATGATCTTTTCCAAACGTTGAAACTTTAAATGAGATGTAAACTTTAAAATCAGAGGTGGCGAGGCAACAAATTTGCATCCGTAGACTGCTTCATAAAGCCGGACAGGAGTCTCATCAAAGACTCAGAAAACACGTAAGTTATCCCATAATTATGTAAAATGTCTTGGGAAGAAATACATCAACAAACCAGGGGAACAAGTGTTATGTAGATCAACAGCGTCCTTGGACATCAAAGAAGTCATAAACACACATCTAAGAGGAAGAATTCATTAGGCCATCTGGAATTCATATTTCTAGCTCCTAGCCAATTGGTAGCATGAATTAATCTTTTTAGTGGGAATAATCTGGTACGGTTTATAATAACAAAATAGGAAACAGTAGTCACATATGTAATATGGAACATAGACCTCCGTACCTAATACTCTCATGATGCTAGAACAGAGTTAATCTGGAAACAGGTATATATGAAATAGGAATTGGTAGACATTTTGGCACTGGAGCTATATAACCTTCATTATATACTACTGATAGGTGTAGGTTCTAAGAATCTGCTAGCTCTCGCTCATGTGTGGGACCTAGGACAGCAGCCACTGTATCTCTGTACAAGAGGCTCAAACAGCATTGCCTCATCTGGACCAGTTGAGGAGGGCATGTTCTATCGCCCTCCACATCCCTGGCTAGGGTAGGAGAAGCTATTTCTGGGACAGGCGGCATCTTCCAACAGCCCAGGCAGGGTTTGCACTCTGGACAGACCTACAGCCTGTCTTTCCTGTTCTCACTTCCCGGCCTCCCAATTTCCTCATCACTTAATTTAAGGGTCATTAATTCTTTCTGAAAGAAGATTGGACGTTAATACATGAAGCATCTCTCTGAGGAAACAGAGCTGGTTGGCTCACCTCATCAGGGTCACTGTTTTCTTTTGTTACGGGACCAAACGTGACCCAAACTCAGAGCTCAAGATGTTGGTTTCAAAAACTCGCTGACATAAACAGATGGAAACGGAACGTCAGAATGAAGTAGCTGAGTTACTCTGGGCATCTCTGAAAGAGCTTCCGTGTTACCATTTTGCTAAAGATGAACTTGTAGCAAATATCGGTTTATTTTCTTCGACCAGAGCAGGTGGCAGCCTCAGCGATCACGACTGATACCTGAGGGTCCTTAACTGGAAAACGCCTTTCATGTATCAATTAGACAAAAATTTTTTTGTTTTGTTTTTTGACAAAGGTTCTTTAATGCAATCTGCCTAGTCAATGATACGTCATTTAGCGCTAAGGTAGGTGAATTATTAGTAACTCATCCTGAGGAGGAAGGGAAAGGAGAGAGAAATCCTGGTGCCCGAAGAGGGTAGAAAAGGAGAGTTGCCACTAGACAACTCATTTCTTGAGTAACTTCTTAAAATTACTCTATTATTGTGTAGAGGCCCAATAAGCATTTTCTGAGTAAATAAAAGAGGATGAAGGACAAAGGGAAACTTTTTGAAGAGGGAAATGATTTTGTTTCTTTCCTTTATAAAGGGTAGTTAAAGAATACTTTGGCAACCAAACTCGACAGCAATAAAAGAGAACTTCCTCCAGCTGAAAACAGGATTCTATGAGAAAACCACAGCTAGCGTCATGTTTAATGGAGACAAACTAGAAGCTTTCCCCTTAAGGCCACGAATGAGACAAAGATCTCCAACCTCACCATTTCTATTCCATCGTACTAGAGGTCCTAGAGAAAAGACTGGAGAGAAAGAAGTAAAATAATCTTTATTTACAGCTGCTATGATCTTGTCTATACAAAATCCAAAAGAATCCACTAGAAAATGATTAAAACTAATAAACTAATTCAGCAAAGTGGTAAGATACAAAAATCAATACACAACAGTCAACTGTATTTTTGGACACTAGCAAGGAACAACCCAAAACTAAAGAAAATAATTCTATTTACAATAGCATAAAAAATAGAGTATTTGGGAATGCATTTAGCAAAAGATGTGCAAAACTTATACTCTGAAAACTATGAAATATTGCTGAAACAAATTTTAGAAGTTCTAAGTAAAGGGAAGTCATCCTATGTTCATGAATCAAGAAGACCTAATACAGTAAAGATGGCAATACTTCCCAAGTTGACCAGCACATTCAAAGCAATTCCTATCAAAATCCCAGAGGGATTTTTTTTCAGAAATTGACAAACTGATCACAAATTCATACGGAAATGGAAGGGATCCAGCATAAGCAAGCAGTTCTGAAAAAGAAGAACAAAGCTGAAGGGCACACAAGTTTTCGAAAGCTTGCGGTGCTGGCAAAAAGATAGGCTTATGAATCAATGGAAGAGAAATGAAGTCCAGTAATAGAACCTTACATCCATGCTCAAGTGGTTTTCAACAGGGATTTCAAAACAATTCAACAGGAAAAGAATTTATTCAGCAAATGGTTCAGAGACAACTGGATATTCACACATTAAAAAAAAAGTTAAGTGGCACCCCGTCTCGCACTACACAAAAATTAAATCAAAATTAATCTTTGATCTAAATGTAAGAACTCAAACTATGAAACTCCTAAAAGAAAATACAGAAGTAGGAGCGCCTGAGTGGCTCAATTGTTAAGTGTCTGCCTTCGGCTCAGGTCATCATCCCAGGCCCGTGGGATGGAGCCCTGCATCAAGCCCTGCATTGGGCTCCCTGCTCAGCGGGAAGCCTGCTTCTCCCTCTCCCATTCCCCTTGCTTGTGTTCCCTTTCTCGCTGTGTCTCTGTCTGTCAAATAAATAAACAAAATCTTAAAAAAAAAAAAAAGAAAAAGAAAATACAGAAGTAAATCTTTGTGAACTTGGATTTAAAAATGATTTCTTAAATACAAACCCAATGCACAGGCACTAAAAGAAAATATAGACAAATTGTACTATGTGAAAATTAAGAATTTTTGTGCTTCAGACAACCTATAGAATGAGAGAAAATATTTATAAATCATATATCTGACAAGGGATTTATATCCAGAATACATAAAGAACTCATACATATTAACCATAAAAAGACATATAAACCAATTTAAAAATGGGCAAAGATTTGAATAGGTATTTCTCTCAAAAAAAGATACAAATGGCCAACAAATACATGAAAAGATGTTCAATGTCATTAGCTATAAGGACCCTACAAACAAACCACAATGAGATACATGTCACACCCACTGGGATGGCTAAAATAAAAAAGATGACAATAACAAGTGTTCATGAATATGTGGAAAAATTGGAACCTTCATTCATTCCTGGTGGGAACGTAAAATGGTGCAGCTGCTTTGGAAAATAGTTTGGCGATCCCTCAAAATGCTAAACATAGAGTTACCATACGATTCAGCAATTTCATTCCTAAGTATATACTCATGGGAAATGAAAACATGTTCACACAAAAATTTGCACACAAATGCTTATACCAGGATTATTCACAATGGCCAAAAAGCAGTTGTAAATGCCCACCTACTAATGCATGGATTAAAACGTGTGAGTTTGGGGCACCAGGCTGACTCAGTTGGTAGACCAGGAAACTCTTGATCTTAGGGCTGTGAGTTTGAATCCCATTTGGGTGTATAGACTACTAAAAAAAATGTAAGTTTGTTTAAAATGGAATATTATTGGGGTGCCTGGGTGGCTCAGTGGGTTAAGCCTCTGCCTTCGGCTCAGCTCATGATCTCAGGGTCCTGGGATCGAGCCCCGCATCGGGCTCTCTGCTCAGTAGGGAGCCTGCTTCCCCCTCTCTCTGCCTACATCTCTGCCTACTTGTGATTTCTGTCTGTCAAATAAATAAATAAAATCTTTTTAAAAAAATAAATTAAATAAAATGGAATATTATTGGAGCACCTGGGTGGCTCAGTCAATAAGTGTCTGCCTTTGGTTCAGGTCATAATCTCAGGGTCCTGGGATCAAGCCCTGTATCAGGCTTCCTGTTCAGTGGGAAGCCTGCTTCTCCCTCTTTCATTCCCCCTGCTTGTTTTCCCTCTCTCACTGTCATTTTCTCTGTCAAGTATGTAAATTAAATCTTTAAAAAAATAAAAATAGGGTGCCTGGGTGGATCAGAGGGTTAAGCCCATGCCTCAGGATTGAGCCCTAGGATTGAGTCCCACATCAGGCTCCCTGCTCATTGGGGAGCCTGCTTCTCCCTCTCCTCTCTCTCTCTGTCCTTTCATGAATAAATAAATAAAATTAGGGGCACCTGGGTGGCTCAGTGGGTTAAAGCCTCTGCCTTCGGCTCAGGTCATGATCCCGGGGTCCTGGGATCAAGCCCTGCATCGGGCTCTCTGCTTGGCAGGGAGCCAGTTTCCCCCACCCCCTCTCAGCCTCTCTGCCTGCTTTGATTTCTGTCTGTCAAATAAATGAATAAAAACTTTTAATACATAAATAAATAAAATTAGAAATAAAAATAAAAAATTTTTAAATGGAATATTATTTGGTAATAAAAAAGAATCAAGTACTGATACATGTTACAATATCATTGGACCTTGAAAACATACTAAGTGACAGAAGCCCATCACCAATGACCACAAGTTATATGATTCTGTTTATGCAAAATATCCAAAACTGACAAATCCATAGAGACAGAAAAGAGATAGTGGGTGTCCAGGGCTAAGGCAGGAAGGAAAGAGTAAAGAATTACCGCTCATATATATGGAGTTTCTTTTTTGGGTGAGAAAAATCTCCCAAAATTAAGTTGAGATGGTTGCACACCTGTGAATATACTAAAAAAACTACTGTATACTTTACATGGGTGAATTTTATGGTGTGTGAAATATATCTCAAATCTTATAAAAATGTATTTTGTCATAGGATTTTAAAAAAAAAAAAAAAGCATTCTAGTGGTGCCTGGGTGGCTCAGTGGGTTGAAGCCTCTGCCTTCGGCTCAGGTCATGATCCCAGGGTCCTGGGATTGAGTCCCACATCGGGCTCTCTGCTCCGCGGGAAGCCTGCTTCCTCCTCTCTCTCTGCCTGCCTCTCTGCCTACTTGTGATCTCTGTCAAATAAATAAATAAAATACTTAAAAAAGAAAAAGCATTCTATCATAGGGTTTAATTTTCAAGTTTGGGTTCAGATACTCTGGGAGACACTCTGAGTTGACTACCCAACAACCATTCTTGTTTCTGGGAGTTGAATCCCAGTTTGGTCCAAGTCAGAGGCAACAACAATGGGCCTGACACCAGGTAAGTAGCAGTGACTGACAGAACTCCTAGTCAATCATGGGCTCCTAGTCGATTCATTGTCACTGATCAAGTGACAGTGAATCGTTCCAGGGTGCCAAGTGACCAGCCCTGGCTATTGACATGAAATGGAAATCTTCTGCTGAGAGTCTCAATGGAATAAAAAGGCCTGGATAAAAACAAAGATCCCTCCATTCTTGGCTTCTGGGTTTTTCATTAGTAAGGAAGCGAGCCATGTGGGTGCACAATCATGAGGAAGATGACCATCTCTGTTAACCATCTCTGGAACCACCTATTTCCAGAGTTCTCATAAAATTTGTTCATAAGCCCCATTGTTTAAACCACATTGTGTCGGATAGCTGTTCAATGTGACTGCGAGCCTGCTAATCAATAGATTTTCTCTTAAGTGGACTTATTTGTGAATTTTTGTAAAATTACATTTTTAGTTCTACATGAGTGCTCCTATTGAGATGATGAGATGAAACTAATCTGATTTTTTCTGAAGACAGGCCTACCACTGGTCAATGAAAGCCAAAGAAGGGAGCATCTTGCCTAATAGAAGAAATGACTTCTACACAAGAAACGATCAGAGTATTAGCTGGCCTTTGTTAGGAAGCAAAGGTGCTCCTAAGGGTCACCTATCAAAAATTCTAACAGGCATCCTCTAGGGCCTAGACTAGAGTATTCATAAAATTCTACACTTTATGTTTCTTAATTCTCACATGAAAACATCTATGATCGCAGACTAATTTTCATACAGAAGATGAAATCAAGCAGCTCTGCTTCCAGATATGTTAATATTTTATAACTTTGTTAGCTCCGGCTCAAACTAACAACCAGAAGCCAGATCTTAATTGGTTTCATCTAATTCTTCATGAAAATTTCAACAATATCTTAGTATTCACCAGTTAAGAAAATTTTATGAATTATTTTAGAAGTGAACAAGAAATAAATCTTGATAGAAAAGAAGACATCTCAATAATTCTTAAAAAAAAATCATTTCTCTTCTTTAAATGGCTTATCTTAATAGAAGTCAGGAAATGTGTGAAAATACCTACAATTGCTAATGCCACAAATTTACAAATCTGTAAGGATGGGATTTACGCTTGTCTCATAATTGTGATCTAATTCTTTATATGTGTGTGTGTGTGTGTGTGTGTGTGTATAAAATTGCCCTAAGCAATACAATTTCACCTAAACCAATGCAAAATTTAGCTATGAAATATTGAGACAATCTCAAATCTGATTCTGTGAGAGAACTAATGGCACAGAGGCATATGTAACTTGTTTTTTTAATTCAGTTTTATGCTAAAAGGACAATTGGGCAATCCACTTGCAGAATAGCAATGTGAGCTCCATGTACCCACTCATCAGTGCAACAACCATAAGTGGTGAAAAAATTTTTTGAAAAACAAAACAACCATTTAAAGTCTCAAGAAATTGTCATAAGGAAGTGTACTAAGGAAATTAGGAAACATGTATCAGGAAAATATACTAAACCTTGGTAAGAATAGTAAAAATCTAGGGGACTTAAGCTATAATCTGCTCCCCCACCCGCACCCCAACCAGTTTAGCACGATGGAAGTTCTATTCCAAGGGAATGTGGCCACACAAATGAGATTTCTCCCTCCAGCTCCCAGTCAAGGCTATGGCATCTCTCTGGGAGGGGCTGATCACAAGCATTTCTCATTCCAGCCCAAGGTCTGTATTATAGAGGCTGAATTCCAGGCAAGTATGGCTGAGAGGTCAAGGGCTTTCTTCTTCCCACAAGACCCCACTCATAGGGCAACCACTCTACCTCAAGTGTGGCAGACTGAGAATATAGGAGCTCTGACTGCATTCATCCCAGTTCACTCATGGGTCAGAGTCTCCACACCGAGAAAGGTAAACTGAGAAGATCAGAGGCTCCTGCCCCCACCAACCCTCTGCTCCAAAAACAGGTATCACTCAGAGACAAGTATGGCACTGTCCCTGCCTTCAGTTCTGGAGCCACAGCTCAGAATTTGCCAAGGAAAAGACACAGGCTATAAAACAGAGCTCTGAAGTTCTCCCCAAAAGAACTGACCTTATATGAAATAGAATGTGGGGAAGTAAAAGCTTAAGAGCATTCTCAAAAAAAAAATAAATAAATAAAAATAAAAGGAGATTTTTGGTGGATGCAATTAAGAGGAGGCTAATAAGTTCATGAGAGGTAAAGCTAAACCATGGACTCATCTAGTTTACTCAGGAAAACCATGGAAAGATACAGTTAATAGAGCACTTGGGGTTACAACAAACTTCCAAGATTGGCCTCAAAACTGCCCCTGGAAAGAGGACTGAATTTTCAAGCCGTAAGCAATTTATGTATCTAAGGTATTGTCAAAAACAAGAGAGCACTCGGTCTGGCTATTAGTGGAATCTAACAGCTGAGTGTGATACCAACAGGGACAGACAGCTTGACTGATATTAGGGAAAATGAAAGGCAAAAAGAGCTCTGCTAAAACTACTACCATGCTAGGGTGACTGAGTACATGTCCAAGGCTATACCCTTTGACATCAGAAGCTTCATACTGCAGAGAAAGGAGACTTCACTAAAAAAAAAGTCCAGCTAAGACACTGAGCAAATAAACAAGCAAACACCATCATGCCCCAGGGGATGGGGAAAATCAATGAGAGTGGCTACAAGACATTAACTAAAATTTCCAGGTTTGAACAAGAAATCTGAGACATGCAAAGAAAAAAAAGTGTGACATGTACTGAAGAAAAAACAGCAGACAATGGAAACTGCCTCCATCCTGATGTTACTTACATGTAACAGACAAAGACTCTGAAACAGTCATTACAGATATCCTGGAAGAGCTAAAAAAAAATACTGCTTAAAGAAGGAAAGCCAGGGGTCAGGGTTGGGGGCTGTTGGCTGGCTCAGTCAGTGGAGCACACAACTCTTGATCTCAGGGTTCTAAGTTCAAGCCCCACGTTGGGTGTAGAGATTACTTTAACAAAAAAACTTATAAAAAAAGAAGCAAAGGAATATATGATGTCTGATCAAATAGAGTAAATAAGGAGAAATTATTTTAAAAAAGAAACAAATCCTGATTCTGGAGTTAAAAAATATGGTAACATGAAAAATTTATTACAGTGGTTTTGAACTGGCATAACAAAAAAAATCTATGAATTTGATGATAAATCAATAGAGATTGTACAATCTGAAGAACAGAGAGAAAAAGAATGATAGAAAAGGATCAGAACCTCATAAAAATGTGGTATACCAACTCACATATAACCAGAGAATCAGAAGGGGAGAAGAGAGAGAAAGCAGAAGAAAAAATATCTGAAGAAATAAAGACTGAAAACTTTCTATATTTGCTTTCAAATAAAATTAACCTACACATTCAAGAAGTTCAACTTTAAGTAGGATACACAGAAAGAGATCCACACCTACATACACCATACTAAAGATGTTAGAAAACATTTTTTGAAAGAGAAAATGTTCGAGGTAAAGAGAAAAATCTTGAAAGCAGTGATTGAAAAACAATTTTTCATATACAAGAATTCCAATATGATTAGCAACAGACTTCCTGTTAGAAACAAGGGAATCTAGAAGGTGATATATTCAAACTGCTGTACAAAAAAAAATGTCAACTAAATATGTGATATCCAGCAAAACTACCTTACAAAAATGAAAGCAAAGATATTCTTAGGTAAACAAAAACTGAAAGAATCTGTTGTTAGCAGACCCACCTTACAAGAAATACTAAGGGAAGTTTTCAGGCCAAAAGCAAGTGACTGTGATGGTAATTCAAAAAGATGCACACAGTTACACACACAGGCATGCACACATACACAATACAGGTAAAGGCAATAAAAAATGGTATAAATGCATAGTTCATCTCCTTTCTTAACTCAAAAAGCAATTATACAAAATAATGTGTATTGAGTTACAACATAAAGGAATGTAATATTTGTGACCATAATAACATGAAGGAGGTAGGTGAGAGCAAAGTTATATTGGAGTAAGGAAAGAACACTTGACGGTAATATGAACCCCTGGGAATAAACAAAGAGAACCAGAAATGACAAATAAGAAGGTAAGCTTAACAAACAATAAATATGCTGCTTTCCCTTTCTTTGTTTCTTTAAAAGACATAAAATTATATAGAACACATTATACATTTATATTATATAACAAATATTATAAATATTAGTAATATATATTGACAAAAATATATATATGTATTATTTATATATAAATATATAAATATAATATATAATCATATATTATATAATGTATAATAAATATATTTAATACTATATAAAATATATTGTATATATAAATAATAAATAACACATAATATAAATATTTTATATATATATATAAATAATAGCCCCCAAAAGAAGTAACTGGGAATAGAGCTCTTTAAGAGTAATATTTCTATATCTAACTGGAATGAAGTTAGTATAAATCTGAAATCTGAAATCTGATTTCAATTCTAAAATTAATATGTATAAAGCAAACTCTGGAGAAACCACCCGAAAATACCTCAAAATTCTGAAATCAGTCTGAAATCTGAAATCAATTCTAAATTAATATGTGTAGAGCAAACTCTGGAGAAACCACCCAAAAAACCCTTAAAATTTTAAATAAAATGAAAAATACCACTAAAGGAATTAAAATATTACACTAAAAAACAGTCACTTAATGAATAAAAAAAGACAATTGGTCACATTCACTAATGTAAATAGGCACTGAACAACCTAAACACTAAAAAAAGAGGAAAACAATAAAATGCTTTCTACAAATTGGGTCCAAGTAACCAGTACAGGCAGGATCTTTCCACAGCCGTAAGAGAAGTATAGCTCTGTAAGGGTTTATTCTTACAAGGAGAACCTACTCTTTACTCACTCTCCCTGGCCTCCAGGGGGATAATATAGTTATGTGAACTTCTCACAATGACCCACTGACCGATGAGCAACAAAACTGGAATTCCTGAACAGGAAGTAAAGAAAACTGACTCAAGGGCTGTGACGGAATGGGGTCCATGTGAGCCTGTTCACACAGGATCCGGAATATCTCCATTTGGTACACATCACGTGTTGGGGAACATGATCCAATTTTCAGGGAAAGGAAATGATCTCCATCCACTTTTATGGAAAGGTCGATCCGCTCAAAGGCAGGTGGTGCTCTGAAGCTTAATTGTTTGAGAGAAAAGGGGGCAAGTGACTCCCTCATAGAGCACTGACTGACCTTGATAGGCACGAGCCTCGGTAGAGCTTTTGAACAGATAAATGGAAATTACCACATTGCTCCCAGATTAGACATAACCAAAATCCCTTCTAAGAGTCACCAGTAAGGAATTCGCTTAATAACGGAACCGGTGGTCTCTGGGCTCTCTGCCGGTGGCGGTGTGAATGAGGACAAGGATATGGATGGACACAGGCAGGATGAAGGAACGTAACCTGTGCCTGAATTTAGTGTTCCCTTCTTCCTGTCTCCTCACCCTTCTTATCGATTTCTAGAAAACAAAATTATTCCTTAAATCTGAATGCACGACAGGACCATGTACAAATGCATGGCTTAAGCAGATAGTTATGTAAATGATTATAGAATAATGCCATCAGATGTCCAGCGTAGATGATTTCCATGACCACTAACCCATGGCAAGGCTCCCCATTCTATTTTTAAGCAGCTTCAAATCTACTTGTGGTCTTTTATCTCCATTTCATTTTTATAACATTTTTCCTAGTTTATAGGGAGCTTGCCTGAATACTGAAGGAAAAAAAATTCTGCTATAGTCATTTCTATAAGCAAGATTTTATGGGAAATTTTGCCTATCAAGGAATTTTTTTTCAACTTCCACTGAAATAGCAAAATCAAACTGCTCTTCAGACACATGGTAAGTAACTCTCTTACAATTTCATACTCCTTTTGAGCTTCCTTTGAAAAGGGACTTTTTTTTTTTTTTTTTTTTTTAAGAAACCAGAGAAAATCTGATTTTGGTTTTCAAAAGAAGTGCCACGGATAATGAAAACTTAGGCAGGTGTCGGAAGCATTTGAGAAGTTTGATTGGAGAAATGATTGATCAGTCTTTGCATATCTTCTTATTATCACTCTGCTGTCTCCGTCCCTCCAGTTTTGTCCGTTTTTATTTTTATTTCCACTAAAATCCCTAGTATGCCTTCTTTTTCTGTGGTGGATTAATCTATGAATGAAGACAAGCATTTTTAATCAACCATACTTGGTGTTTGCTATGTTTTCTTTAGATTCATGTCTTTCACCAGTTCTGGAAAATTATCTAATCATTATGTCTTTGAATATTCCCATTACTTCCTTCTATCTATTTACCCCTTCAGGAAATGTGTGAGAATGACTCATTCCACTAGGTCTCTTTTTGCTTTGTTTTGAATAAAGACACAATTCTTTACTAAAGTGAGTTTATTTACTTTATTAAAGTAAATTACATTTTAATTCCTAATTAACAGTTTAGAAATGACCAATTACAAATTAAATAACTTGCTTACCATAGTGAGTTCTTTCTTTACCATTTCCTAATTTTTTTAAGTTTATTTATTTATCTATTTATTTTAGTAATCTCTACACCCAACATGGGGCTCAAACTCACAACCCTGACATCAAGAGTTGCATTCCCCGGGTTGCCTGGTGGTTCAGTAGGTTAAGCCTCTGCCTTCAGCTCAGGTCATGATCTCAGGGTCCTGGGATTGAGCCCCACATGGGGTTCTGCTCAGCAGGGGGCCTGCTTTGCCCTCTCTCTCTGCCTGCCTCTCTGCCTACTTGAGATCTCTCTCTCCCTGTCAGATAAATAAATAAAAGCTTTAAAAAAAAAAAAAAAGTTGCTTTCCTCTCTGACTGAGCCAGCCAGGTGCCCTACCATTTCCTAATTTCTAAGTAAAATTTGTTGTAGTATAATTTACATACAATAAAAGTCCATATTTTAAGGGGAAGTATTTATATATTTAAGTGGAAATGGCTGAATTCTGAATTCATCTGTTTAACCAGTGCCTCATTTAAGAAATAGAAGAACTCTCCAGAAGGTTTCCTCCTGCTTGTTTGCACTCAGTCAACACTCTACCATCACACTTTAGTCAACCACCGATCTGAATTATGAATGTACTTTGTTCGGACTATCCTAGAATTCTGTCATATAAACAGAATCATGTAGTTGTCCTTTTGTGCCCAGTTTCTTTGTCCGGAATAATATCTGGAAGATTCATCCATATTGTCGCATGAATCAGTATTTCGGGTTTTTTATAGCTTAATAATATTCCATTGTATGAATATATCCCAATTTCTTTATCCACATTCATTTCATACATATGATCTAACTGTTGCATTGTGGAAGTGTGAATATTTCATAGAAGATACGATATACGAAAATGGGAGGTGGGGAGGGGGTTGGCTGACTCAGTCCGTGGGGCCTGGGACTCGATCTCAGAGTTGTAAGATCCAGCCCCATGTTGGGTGCAGAGATTACCTAAAAAATAAATAAATAAAATGTTTTTTTAAAAAGTCGGTCCCCTTTAAGTGGGTTCTCTCACTTCAGCTTCTAGTACGTTCTGACTGCCAAGGTCAGCTTTCCCTTCACCACAACAAGCTTCTATCAAACTGCCCTAGTCCACGGCTGAAAGTAATCCTTTCGCTTCCGAGTTTTACTTGAGATGATACATCACTTTCTGGTTTGTATTATGGTTACTTAGGTACCTAATTTCAACTCCTAAACTCTAGGCTGCTTGAGGTCAGGAACCAACCGAGATTTATCTTTGTTGGTGTGCAGAATTTAAACAACAGCTGGCTTGTGGGACACGCTTGGCAATCCGCCACTGAGCAGATAAATAAGCAAGTGAATTCCTCCCTTCAAAGTGAGCCTCCATGGTTTCCCATTGTAGAGCTGTTTATTCAAAATCTTCCCCAGCTAGCTCCAACCTGGCCGTCCAGCTGCATTCTCATGCTTTTTCCTACGCAACTCCTCTTCCCCAGCTAAACTAGTCTGTTTGCTGACTTCCGTGCCTTTATCTGTGCTGTTTTTCCTGTTTGGTAGAAAGCACACGTGCCCCCCCCCACCCCCTGCCCAGAACACACACACACACACACACACACACACTTCTATCTTTATTCTCCCCTGCCTCCTGAACGAGGGTAGAATCCCAAGGTTATTGTTGCCAAGGGAGCCCTCCACCATCCACACACCTCTGCCCGCAGAGACCAGACAAGTAAGCAGTTGCAAATTGTGCCCAGTAGGGGGAGGTGTGCCCATAATCTCCTGTTAGGTCCAGGGCTTTATTCTGTAGCCTTGGAGAATCTAAAGAAGCCATATGTTTACAGAAACCTCCCACCGATCAAGAAATAAATAAACAGTTCAGTTATCTCTTTCTGTAAATCATTCACAAGCTATGAGTAACACCTACTAACCAACGAAAGCACAGGAACTTCAGCCCTAATAACAAAGACAAAAAACCACTTGAGCATTTTTAATCTCTTGGATTTAAACACAACCTGTTCATTCTTAAAGGTTACATCTGAAGGACCTCGTTCTATTTGCACCCCCATTTTTAAAAAGTAGTACAGCATACTCACAGACTGGGTGTTGGGTCTGTGCTGTTGAATCAGAAACCAGTAATGCATGGTTGAATGTCTTGCCTTCCCTGAGTTCAAGTTTCATGAGCACAAATGAGAAAAGTAAACCCTGTCCTGCCCACTTTTTTCCCATCTCCACCTACATCTTCCCTCCATTTATATATTTTTTTAAATGTAACTGTTGACCAAATGACAGTTATTTTTTAAGTACTCAACTGAAGATACCCCAGGATTCAGCTTGACTCAAGTGTTAATCATTGATTTGCCCTGATTACAAACCAGAAGTGAACAGTCATGAAATACACAAGCCATGACACATCACAGGGACTGAGAGATAGCCTCGCCCATTCATTCTCCCACTGGGACAGATGGATTTCCTGGAGAATTAACATAGTTCAGTGCTTCATAAGTTCATAAATTAATGAAGCTGGAAGAGACCGGTGCATTTCATAGATGAGAAAAGTAAGATCAGAGTGACTTTTTTAAGAGAACACAGCTAGCTGGTGAAAAAGAGAGACTAAAATCCACCCCTTTTGACCTGTTTCCTGTAGGACACTGTTCATCTATAAACACCATTTATCGCTCCTCCTGCAGTGTCAGCAAGAGATGATATCTTAAAAGGCTCTTTTTTGTGCCCATGCCCTTTAAAGATAGGCTAAGAAGGCAATTCAAACACCAGGTTGGCTTAAATAACGCCTAAGGAGCTGGCCAGGCTTTGGGCTTCTGAAGGCTGTCACATCCACACCTTTTCAGAAGCGCTTGTGAAGGGATTGCAAAGGAAGAAAGCAAAGCCCACTAGTGCTGGCTACTGCACACGTCCGAGCACATTCTATTCATTTCTCCCATACTTACATAGCAGGTCAGGGAAGAGCCAGGATGTGTTACTATATTAGGAAGTTATTTGCCCTTTGAATCTAAAGATGATGCCTACAGCTCACATGAAATCAGAGGTAGGATTTAAATGCTAAAAGCTGTGTTAAAATGATGGTGCTTAATAATTGTGGCACTTGAAGCTTATAAAACCTTTCAGAGTGGACCTCAAAGCGCTTGGCAAATATTCATTACATTTCAACACAGTATTATGCCAAAGGAGCATCATGTAATTTCGTTTTTACAAGTCATAGAAAAGAAAGGTAATTGCCTTTTAAAATCTATCTGTTTTGGTTTAACCCTAACATTTTTATTTTTAATTATGCCTAATTTTGCAAATTAGCTACAGGCCACTGAGGAATACATTCATGTAAGTTCTAATTTAATAAATAAAGTGATAGACTTCATTTGGATCAGAACTTGAAAGTCCTGTACTCATTCAGGGGAAACACTAACTTTTCTGGTTTTGTGATTCAAAATTCATACCAGAAATCCTCCAAAAGCATCATCTGAAATTCCAGGTATGGAATGCGTGAAGAAATATAGTGACTTAGAAACAAAAATTATAGAAGCTAAGATTCTTCCCTGAACGATCTTTACAAAAATTTAGTTCAGAAATTCAGGTGTGGGGATGAAGTGGGAGAATGGGTAGGGGATTAGGAAAGGAGAGTGGACAAAGACTGTTTAAATAGTTGTGATTTTTATTTGAAATCAGAGAACGTTTCCCTACTTTCAAAACTTGAAGTGTCATGATAACTAAGTACTTCAGATATTTTCTGTTGTACCTGATGGGTTTTGACTTTGACAAAGAACTTTGAGGGCAAGGTCTCAGCCAACACAGGGCTTTCACTGCAGTTCCCCAAAACATTCAGCCTCATCAGAGATGGCTCAACATTGTCCTCAGTGGAGTGTGACACCCTAGGGACAATATCTCCACTCTAAAATGACTAGTGAGGTACAAATGGAACTTGTTGGACAGAGTCCCTGGGAAAGTTCTTAAAGAGGGCTGACTCAGCTAGGAAGGGCACACTTTTGTTCTTCCTCCCATGCCTCCTTCTTCCTGTCTGGAATGGGACCATGACAGCTGGAGTTCCAGCAGCCATTTTGTATCTCCAAGGTAGACATGGAGAAAGGAGACCACACTCTGAGGGTGGCGGAAGAAAGAAAAAGGAACCTACACATCTGGTGATAATGTGGTTGTCGCACACCCAAACTGTCTGCCTTTGGATTTCTTTTCCATAATAGAAAGTCTCTTACTTAAGGTTCTCATTTTTTACTCATTAATATAGCCGGCTCAATGACTTTAGAGCTTAAGAACTCTATTTTCTCTCTTTCTTTTTCAAGCAAGCTCTACCCCCCGACACGGGGCTTGAACTCATGACTCTGAGATTAAGAGCCACATGCTCTTCCAACTGACCCAGTGAGGTGCCCTGAATTTTATTTTCTCTTTAAAACTGCCTTTGCTTCTTGAAGAAGTGTGTTCAGCACTGCTTTCCTTGACTTTATAGAATAGGTCCATTAAGGCCTCCATGTCCCATAACTCCAGAGGACACCATATACATTGTGGCCCAGTGAACACCTCTCACACGGACTACGGTGTTATAGGGTCGACTGGACCCTACAATCCTAGCTTCCCCTGCTTTCATAGAGTTTCTTGCTTCCCTCTTGACCTTCTTGGGGTTACATCCTCAGGGAAATAAGTGGAAAGGTGATTTTAGATTCAAATATTGACCAAACAATCATTAGTGCAATCAGTGGCTTTACAATCTTATGAGGGAGTAATTTAAGCCATATTTCCCCAAACCTGAAAGCCTTGTATGACTTCGGTAAGTAAACGAATATCATGAACCACCTATCATCCTTTTCACAACAGAAACAGAAAGGAAGCAAGGAGGGAAGGAAGAAGGAAATGACCACACTGAAAGGAAAACAAAGCATACTATTGATCATAAAACAAGAAGAGCTATAGGAAAACTATTTTCCAACAGAAAAAAAAAGATAGTGACACTCATGATTAATGATATTATTGTGACCCGTCTCACTGTTGGCAAGTGGTGGAATCTGGATGTGAACGCAGTTCCATCTGACGGCCGAATGGTTTCTGTCATACGGTGAAGTCCCACACCATACTGCCCCCAGGACTTTAAAACTGTTGGCGCTGCGTGACCACAAACACTGACACTAGACAGCAGGCCCCTCCCAGGGAAGGGGTGTTTTGTTTTGTTTGCTGCTCTGTGCCCAGTGCCTACAACACCCCATGGCTCTCGAGTAATTAGTGAAGGAAGGACGGAATGATGGACTGAATGAATGTGGAGAACTCAACAGACCCCTGGTGGGGGGCGTGTGTGACTATGATTTAGGAATTGCTCCTTGGGGTTGCTGTGAGCAGACCATTCCAAGAAGAAACCCATTCAGGACAAAGCCGCGTGGGATGCGCCACCTTCAGATACTAACAAGTTGTTAGCGTCCCACCATCTGTAGGAAATTGTAATGATACCTTCTGCGGAAGGCTCATGGAGTGTAAAGTACCTTCATTTACGCCTTTTTGTTTAATCCTAACACCCTGTAGGATTTATTTCCACGTAGGTGATAAAGCTGAGGCTTGAGGTGAGAGCCAGAAACCGGTCTCCTGTCCTCTCACTCACCGCCCCACCACGGGCATTTATCCTGGGGTGTCTTGTCCTATGTGAGGTCAGATGTCCCCTAACTACTCACAGTCCACTGCCCCATTCCCTTCATGACCATGGGCTTCCATTTACTGCTATCCTTGGCCCACGGTAGGATCCCTAATCTTAGTGTTTGGGGTATCCATTGTTGAGTGCCGAGCTACTCTGAAATACAACAGCTTAACGAACAATCTATTATTATCTCTTGTGGTTCTGTGAGTTTGACTGGGCTCAGCCTCATGCTTCTTGCTCAAGGTCCCCAGCCTGATATCGCAGCAGCTGGGGCTGAGGTCACTGGAAGACTTGACTGGACCGGCCACCGTGAAAGGTCCTATCATGGCGTTAACAGCCCACAGCAATGATGACCTGGCTGGGACTGTTGACCTGTGGGAGCCTCTCTCCGTGACATGAGCTTCTAACAGCCCCGTGGCTGGGTTTCCAGAGAAGCGTTCCAGGAGTGAGTGTCCCTGAGGGTAGGAATCTGAAGCTACCAGACCAGGGAAGGGCTTTATTCGGAACTGTGATGACATTATTTCCACAGTATCCTATTGATGAGAACAACCACAGGGCTCACCCAGATTCCAGGGTGTGGAGAAATAAAGTGTCCCTCCTCCTGGGGGAGGGGGCGGGAAGGTTACATCGCTGAAAACCATGTGGGATGGAAGCCATTTTTGGAAAATATGATCTACCATACACAGTTCTGTCATTAACCTGTAATGAAGCTCTCCAGCTGCAGATAAATTTCCATTTCCACACTGTTACTCTGTGTTTAATTGGGCACAGAGTAATATTCAATTTATTTTTTTAACTGTTGCCAAGGTTACATTTGGGGCCTTAACTGTTATGAGCTCATACCCTTTTATACCTCCTAAGGCTATTCTAATTCAAACACGTATTTAGGCCCACTGATAAGTGTCCTTGTGGGGTCCAGGGCATGGGGGAAGCCACCACTGTTTGACTTCTGTTTGTAGTAGACCTGTGTATGCCTGTGTTCCCAGCCTCTCAAGGAGGACCAGGCAAGAAGATGTCAATTAGATGAGTTCAAATCCATCCCAACAGTAACTCTCTTTTTTATTAAGTTCACTATCAACTTGTCTTTCAGATCTTATTTTCCAATATTTGCCACCAGCAGCACCATGTTCCAATCAAACTGGACTTGTCACCTTGTGTCTTTCAACCTTGTCTGTTCTGTTGCCCCACTCCTGTTTCCCCCGACCCCAGCTCAGATGCCACTCCCATCTCCATTTATCAAAACGCGACTTCTTTCGCAGCAAATTCAAGTGCCACTGCCTTTAGTTTGACTCCCTGCCAAGTGTGTGTAACCCTGCTCTTCTTTGAACCTCCCTGACTATTGCCTTGTCTCTTGGAGTCACAGTCTTGTTTGGGCTTGCCTACTTCCCCCCCTTACCTTTGCATCCAGTCCCTGTACAACTCAGCATAACAGCACCCACATCACAGGTGTTCCTGTGTTAGCATGTGTTGAATTGGACCGAACCGTTCTCCAGGAATGTCATTCTCATTAGACTGTCATTGTCTCTAATGGCCTAGGCCTCTAAAAGGGTCCAATCGCCTTCAGGGAAATGTGTTCAGGCATACCCATTCCTTCATCCATTCATTAATCCAACAAATATTGACTGGGCATAGTTCCCCAAGCTAAAACAAAAGAATGTGTTAACAGAACTCTGGATTTATAGTAAATCACCCCAGGTCCACAAGCAAAATTAGCTTACCAAGGAAAGCAACATCGTATGTCAACGTTGGCCCCAATTTCAGCTCCTTGAAGACCAGAAGAGATGTGTCTTGGAGCTAGACCAAGATTTGGTTCCTGAAGATCCAAATGTAGCTTCTGCGGGAGGACCCTCGTTTCCACCATCTTGCTGGGATGTCCTCAGCAGCCACACCTGGGACCGGCCCTCCAGGGTTGCCTCTTCTGATCGCATTCACAGATGTGGATACTTCTACACCAGCCCTTCCTGATTTGGGTTTTGCTTTATTCACTGTGGGGCTGGGGGGCCCTGTCCATGCTCCCCATACTGCTCCTAACCTGTTCTGCTTCCCAAGTGAGTCTCGGCTTTTGCACAGGTCAGTTTTTACACCAGGAGAAAGGACAGCAAAAGGACTTCCAGAAACATCCATTTCAAGGTGGGCCTGAGTCTTCAAATGCACAGAAGTGCATTTGGGCACTCAGTGTCTCCCTTTTCTCGAGGGAAAATACAGATAATAATCCCTAGTTCAATGAGATAATGCGCTACACCTGGCTCATAATAAGCAGCCCATAAAGGTTAGGCTTCCTTTGTTGCTGTTGAATCGTCGTTGCCTTGGGTCATGTTTCTCAGAAGCAGACTCCGAGACAAGGAGGGATCTAATTACAGGCAGAGTTGCAAGGAGGGCCGCTAAAGCCTCACCCTGCAGGGGAGTTAGGAAAGTGGGCACCCATCGTCAAGGGCACAGGGCTTCCCAGGGGAAAGAATTCTCTGGCACTGCTGGCTCTCTTCATTGACAGGCAAATCAGTAGCACAAGGGCCGTCCTCCAAGAAGACCAGCAGGTGTGGGCCTTCAGAAACAAAGAGCACACTGGGCTGTGAGGAGCGAACGCGGATATGGAGTGTCCTTTGGGGAGCTGAGAAGTCCTGTAGTGTGTGTCACAGCTGTCTTCTGTGAGACATTTCTTGTCATTCTTATCTTTATTGGCCTTTTCATTCTATGGTCCTCAGTCTCTGTCTTTCATTCTAGCTCCTTCCACAACCTCCAGCCTATTAATTCATTTATCAAATACTTACTGAGTCCTGCTATGTGCCAAGCACTAGGCGAGGACCTGGGAATAGATCACTGAGCAAAACAGGCAAAAATCCTTGGAAATATCCAGTGGTAGCAAATTCTACCACTTTTAAAAGTAGATCTGATTTTTAGAAATAGTCCAAAGTCAGAGAAGATGCAATTAACTATATGATAGCAATTTTTACCTAAAGTAAGTTACAATTATAAATTAATAATAGTGGCCCTATAGCTCAGGGGTTAGAGCACTGGTCTTGTATAAATTAATAATAGTGATTTTTCTCTTAAGTCTGTACCTTATCTTTCCCAGACAACAATTTTCATAGGACTTCTAAAAATTATATATTTTTTATTTTTTTTTAAGATTTTATTTATTTATTTGACAGACAGAAATCACAAGTAGTAGGCAGAGAGGCAGGCAGAGAGACGAGGAAGCAGGCTCCTCGTGGAACAGAGAGCCCAATGTGGGGCTTGATCCCAGGACCCTGGGATCATGACCTGAGCCGAAGGCAGAGGCTTTAACCCACTGAGCCACCCAGGCGCCCCTATACATTTTTTAAATTACATAGGAACATAATCAGGCAGCCAAAAACTTAGAAAATAGAAAAAAGTAAATTAATCATACATCTATAATTCCACTGGCTTCACTGGACTTCATTGTGAGCATTTGGGGGGATTTTCTTCCTGTGTTTTCTTTGCCTGCTTTTTTTTTTTTTTTTTTTAAGTAAACTCTACCCCCAACTTGGGGCTCGAATTCATGACCCTGAGATTAAGTCACATGTTCTGCGGACTGAGTCAGCGAGCCCTGCTCGACTTTTTTATAAATTTGAAATCACCCAAGTATATTCATATATTCCTTTTTCACTTCATACTTTGCCCATGCCCATAATCACAGTCCCCCAGTCTGCATAAACAAGATTTTAATGATCATATAATGTGCTCTTCTTTACTTATTCATTCCTTGCTATTAGCTTTTCGGGTTGTTTGCATTGTTTTCACGCCAAAGTAGTGAATCAATTGAGTTCCAAAAGAGGAGTTTCAACTATGTGTGAAACAAGTTCTCCGATTCCCGGAGAAGGTTTCTGAAGGATCGCTCTGGTTTGAATGTGTGAGGTTTATCATGTCGGTTTAAAAAAATCATCTCATCCTGCAGTGTCATATTTCACATGCTCGAGGAGCTCTTAATAAATTTACAGGAGGCCCCTGGAAGAGGAATTCTTGGAATTTGATTTTTATCTCCATCTCACTGCCCCAGAATCTACCTCTTCAGTCTCCCTGAACGTGCTCTGCTGCTCCCAGAGGACAGGGCCGGGGAGAGAGGCATCTTTCCCTGCGATTTGCCAGGGCTGCTCCTGCCAAGGCCTCAGCTGACCCCGGAAGGGCCCCAGGTCTAGTTGTCACTGGGTTTTCAGAAGGCTCTTCAAGGCCACAGACATCTGTTAGACATGACCCAAGACAAAGACAGCTGGGAAAACCCACAAGGAAGGAAATCCCACTGTGAAAGGAGGTCCTCTGAGAGCCAGAGTTAACCATTGTTCAGTTACAAAAGGCTCAAGTTGAAAGCCGCTGCTGATTCCGGGGTCAGTCTCTTGGCCCGTGGCAGCGTCCTAGTGGGGAGGGACACAGAAGCGCCTTGTCCCCGGGAGTGGCTGCCAGTGGCGGATGGAGCAGCTGAGGGACCGTTGCCAAGAGCCGGGGCTCTGTCTGGAGAGGGCCTGGCCCCCGAGGAGACCACACGACAGGCATGGACAATGGGCCATTAGCTCTCTGTGGCTTCTCCCTCCCAGCGCTGGCATTGACCCCGCGTCCCACGCTCTCCATCCAGAGTTCCCGGCAAACCGAGCAAGTGGCGGGGAAGCTTCCCGGCAGCCACCTGCAGGCCCTCCCCGGGCTGGACGAGCGGGTGCAGAGTCCCGGCGGCTCTTATCCACCCCCTGGCCTGCACCGTAAGGCCCAGAGCAAGGAGAACAAGGTCCGAGTGTACATGCACCGTTCGAAACTAGGTGTCGCTCCCATGTCAACTAGGTGTCACTCCCATGGCCCGACACATCACGGACGCTGGCCGTCCACACGCAGAGCCACTCTGCAGGGAGAAGACGAGGGCGCGGGAGAGACAAACAGGTCGCGCAGGAGCGTCAGAAAGAAAATCCAACTCCAAGCTGCCGTCTGCAGCCTTCTCGTCACGGTTTCTGCAGCTCCTCAGAAACCCTCCGCGGCAGGTGCTACAGGCCCTGAAGCGGGCCACTGGGGCAGAAGGGCAGGCCCGGGGGTTGGCACGGCCGGGGTCCGGGGAGCGCTCGCCAGGACTAAAGCTGGGAATGACCTCACGCTGCATGGGCCCAGCCTGACGCGTTATGTTCACTCAGGGCTGGGAGGGGAATGTTCCTAACACAAAACAGAACAAAGAAGCTCCTAAGAGGTGAGCGAAATCGAATTAAGACAAAACTAACACGCGCAAACGTTCCCTCTCCCACCACAGGTGGAATTCTAGGCCTCGAGTATCTTAACAGCGCCTCAGTTAAAGACGCACCTGAAGGACAGTGTAGGAAGAGTCTGGTTTGCAGGCCGAAGACCTGAGGTGAAGGCAGCTCACTAAGGCCCGCTTCCCCGCAGCGGTGGCTGGGGACCGGCGTGCACCACGAGGGGTGAGGGCCAGAACTGGCCATCTAGGACGCCGTTAGCTGCAGAAACATAAAAGGCATTTAGCAGGGAAGAGTCTCGGCAAGTGTCCTGATACACAGGGCTGGTATGTGGAAAGCATTGTCTGCTGAAGCTTCATCTGTTACTAAAATAATGACACTTGGGGTGCCTGGGTGGTTCAGCGGGTTAAGCCTCTGCCTTCAGCTCGGGTTGTGCTCCCAAAGTCCTGGGATGGAGCCCCACATTGGGCTCTCTGCTCAGCGGGGAGCCTGCTTCCCCTCACCCACCCCATGTCTCTGCCTACTTATGATCTGTCTGTTAAATAAATAAAATCTAAAATAATAATAATAATGACACGCGTGGGGCACCTGGGTGGCTTAGTCATTTAGCATCTGGCTTCGTCTCAGGTCATGATCCCAGAGTCCTGGGACTGAGTCCTGCATCAGGCTCTCTGCTCAGCGGGGAGCCTTTTTCTCCCTCTCGCACTCTCTCTGCTTGTGTTCCCTCTCTTGCTGTCTCTCTCTGTCAAATAAAATCTTTAAAAATAATAATAATAATAACTTGGGGCACCTAGATGGATCAGTCGGTTAAGCATCTGCATTCAGCTCGGGTCATGATCCCAGGCTCCTAGGATCGAGCCCCACATCGGGGTCCTTGCTCGGTGGGGACATACTTCTCCCTCTCCCTGCCGTTCTGCCTAACTTGTGATCCCTCTCTCTCTCTCTCCCCGTGTCAAATAAATACATTAAAAAAAAATCTTTAGGGGCACCTGGGTGGCTCAGTGGGTTAAAGCCTCTGCATTTGGCTCAGGTCATGATCTCAGGGTCCTGGGATCGAGCCCCGCCGCGTCGGGCTCTCTGCTCAGCGGGGAGCCTGCTTCCCTTCCTCCCTCTCTGCTGCTGCTCTGCCTACTTCTGATCTCTGCCTGTCAAATAAATAAATAAAATCTTTAAAAAAAAAAAATCTTTAAAAATAAATAAATAAAATAAAATAATGACACGCTTCCATACCAATGGGAAAGGGCTGCTGCTCCAAACCCTCCTGCTACTCCTCTTTCCCCCACACCTCGCCCCCCTCCAGCCAGCCACTGCTGAAAATCAAGAGTGGGCCTCTCCAGGGGCCAACCTGCCCAGTTCATCGATGATAGCATAAGAACCCCACCCCTGTGTGTCCCTCCAGCCACAGAGGGCTGAGACAATAGCTCTTAGAATGTGCCCAATGCCAACGTGCCAGAGGCATTCTCCCAAGGCATCCTCCAGAAATGCAGCCCCACAGGGTACCATTCAGATCTTTTCAGTGTGTCAACTCTATGCTTGTATATGTCCTTTTTTTTTTTTTTTTAATTTTTAAAGGTCTTATTTATTTGACAGAGGGAGAGATCACAAGCAGGCAGAGAGGTAGGCGGGGGGGGGGGGGGGAAGCAGGCTCCCCGCTGCGCAGAGAGCCCGATGCGGGGCTCGATCCCAGGACCCTGGGATCATGACCTGAGCGGAAGGCAGAGGCTTAACCCACTGAGCCACCCAGGTGCCCCTACATATGTCCTTAATGGCAGGGTTTTCCCATTTAAGACTTCCTCAGACCATAAAGTCACACAAACACCAAGTAATTGTATTACACTTTTTGTTGTATAAGGAAAAGTCTAGGGTAGAGGACATTCAAGTAACTAAGAAATGGCAGGCTAAGTATTAGCTTACCATTAGCTTGTAGAGCCAAGACTCTGAGAGCCTTCAGACCCACAAGGAAGAACTAGGTCTTCCATGAAGGGGCCTTCTGAAAAATTTCTCTTCCTCTGTTGTCTTCAATCGGTATTAAATCTCTGAATCAGGGTTCTTTGATCAAAGGAACTATGGGAGAAACAATGTTTCCATATTCATGGGCCACGCTAGAAGCTACATGCTTCCCATACAATCCTCATGGTCTCTGACCCTGGGTTACTGACCCCTTCTATGCACATGGAAACTGAGGCTTAGAAAAAATAAGTAATTTACTCAGGAGCCTAGAAGTAAAAGGTGGCAAAGACAAATTTGGAAGCCAGGGCTGGGTAACGGAAAAGCCCCATTTGAACCACCCTCCACCTAATACTGTCTCCTTTGTCACCGGCATACAGTTTGCCCGTGCTGTTCCTATATCACGAGGTTACATAGCTACTAAGTTTGAAAGGGGAAAAAAAAAACTTGTGAGAAGTGTGATGTCAAAAAGAGTAGGAGTTTGAGGAGAAAGTCAATGGTCACCCTCCAGAGAGAAGCTGGTCTCCCCAAGCGTCAGGAAGGCTCCTTTTCCAGATGCGATCTGGCCACACTCCATTCACCTGCTCCTCCATCCCCATTGGCCAGACGGACTCCATCTCCTCTAAACTGCTTGTCTCGTGTCAACCATCATGTTCTTCTTGCAGCCCATTACTGATCTGTACTTAGCTTTTCTTCCCCTGCTGGACACTAACCTCATTCAAATCGGGATCCTTGAATAATCTTTTCTCCCCCCTGCATCCCATTCACGTTACGCACAGCATTCACATCAGATGAACGAATGAATGAGTGTGGGAGATGATCTTCTCTCTTTCACACTCTACGCAGGTTGCACGCAACACAACACAGCAGATGCCAAGAAAGCAGTTGAATGAAGGCGTGCTTGAGCGTGGGGGCACCGAGCTGGTTCTGGATGTGCAGGGGTTCACACTAAAAGGCAGCACCCATAGGGACATCACCCAGAAGCCAACACACGTAGAAATATGAGGGAAGCACTGGCTCAATTTTAATCGGAAGCCTAGCCTGGAAGCAGCATCTTTCTGCTCTTAGGTTGACTTTCTGGAAGGCAGGACGCCCTGTAGGCCCCATGCAACACCCTACATCAGAAGCAAGAAGTCCTCCTAGGTCTGCGCCAAGATCGCCAAGGGGGGGCCTCGCCCACACCGCAGCCGACAGGGATTAGCGTTTCTTGAAAGTCCTTCATTTCCATCATTACTTGTGATGTAATCAGACAGACTGCCCCTGAAGTACTTACTTCGGATGGGAAGTTCTCAGAATGTGTCTTTAGATAGAACTCTAAGGGAGATGCCCTGGGCGCCTGTGCTGCCAGCTCGTCTCAGGGGAGCCTGGTTCTCCAGGTTTCTCGTCGCCATCCTTGTTTGCATTTGCTTTCATCTTCCATTTGATAGGAACTTGTTACTTAAAAAAAAAAAAAGATTTTATTTATTTATTTACTTTATTTATTTGAGAGTGTGCAAACATGTGGGGGTGGGGGAAGGAGCGCAGAGTGGGGAGGAGAGAAATCTCAGGCAGACTCCGTGCTGAGCAAGGAGCCCCATGAAGGGCTGGATCTCAGGACTCGGAGATCGTGATCTGAGCCGAACCAAGAGTGGGACAACTAACGGCAGAGTCACCCAAATGCCCCAGAACTTATTCCTCTTTAAAAAGAAGCGGATTCGGGGCGCCTGGGTGGCTCAGTGGGTTAAGCCTCTGCCTGCAGCTCAGGTCATGATCTCAGGGTCCTGGGATCGAGCCCCGCATCAGGCTCTCTGCTCCGTAGGAAGCCTGCTTCATTGTCTCTCTCTGCCTGTCTCTCTTCCTACTCTGTCAAATAAATAAATACAATCTTAAAAAAAATAAAAAATAAAAAGAAGCGGATTCAAATCAAATGATCAGTCTTTCTTTTCCCCCTTCAAATTTTATTTAAATTCTAGTTAGTTAATCTGCAGTGTTGTATTGGTTTCAGAAGGAGAATTTGGTGATTCATCACTTGCACACAATACCCAGTGCTCATCCCAACAAGTGCCCTCGTCCACCCCCATCACCCTTTAGCCCATCCCCTGCCCACCTCCCTCCATCTACCCTCGGTTTGTTCTCTATCGTTAATTAAGAGTCTTATGGTTTTGGGCCCTGAGTGGTTCAGTCAATTAAGCCTCGTCTCTTGGCTTCAGCTCAGGTCATGATCTCAGGGTCATGGGATCAGTGGGGAGGTCTGCAGGAGATTCTCTTTCCCTCTCTCTCTCTGCTCCTCCCCCTGCTCTCTCTCTCTCCCTCTCTAAAATAAATAAATTGATTAAAAAAAAAAAAAAAGATGTCTCATGGTTTGCTTCCCTCCCTCAAATAATCACCCTTAATATGGCAACATTTGTTATTTCATTAAGTGAGCTCCTCTGAACACAGTCCTCACCTACGGATATTTGAAAAATAAAGTTTATCAAGTCACTTACAATATTTAAGTCAAATGGATGTTAGCTGGTCCTACACCAGTCACAGAGACGTGTTCCAAAATATAGAACCCAGAGCAGAAACTCTTACCTTGCTAAGAGCTCTTACCTCTTACCTTGAAACAAGTTTGCTGCAAGATAGGAGAACAGATCTGTTTTATTTCACAAGAGCAATGCTTAGTGCAAACTTAATTTTACCTAATTTGAGGATCACATGATGGTTATAGCAACAATAGTTTCTTTATTTCTACCTTCATGCTTTAAAAAAAATTATTTATTTGAAAGAAACTTAACCAACTGAGCCACCTAGTTGCTCATCATGTCTTTAAATAATAATAATAATAATTAAGTAAGCATTAACCCTAATGTGGGGCTTGACCTCATGACCCCGAGATCAAGTCACATGTTCTACTGACAAGGCCAGCCAGGTGTCCCTCTACCTTCAGGTCCTACATCCAGAGAGAATGACCTTTTACAATATGAGTGACTCTGTGCATCTACTAGTCACACAAAAGATTGTCCTATTTGTCATCTGCAAGGCCAGCCCAAGGACAGTCTCAGACATTTTAAGGAGTTAGAATGGCTCCTAAGTGTTGCCCTAAGTTTGGCTGAGATGACCAGGCCCTTATACCCCTGGATCAATGTGGATACAGGCTCCCCAGGCAGGGGCATGACTGCTTCTGGCAATGGAGACATTCCCTGAAGAGGGTGACAGCTGAAGGCAGCCTGCTGTCACTGTCCTCAGCAGCTGAGGCAACCAATCTGTCATCGAGGGAGAGCTAGATGGCCAACACACAGCCCACCACAAACACACCATCCAGTTGAGAGATACTCACAAGTACATAGGAAATCATAATGCATTGTGATCACAATGGCACGGGGTTAGGTACAGTCATCTGCAGTCATCAAACTGACTTATTGTACACAGTTTGGGGATGAGGGATGCTTCTCTGGGGAAAATCTCATGGTACTGAGCTGTGACAGGTGTGATGCTGCTAAGTGACACAAGAGGGAAGCGTACAGGCAAAGGGCCAGAGAACAAGTAGCTCAGGGCGACGGGGAAAAACAAGGTTGCAGAGGAAAAAAGGGCCAGCTCTCATCGCCCTAACTGAAGAAGATTAAGACTAGCAGTCGAGAGCCACAGAAGGATTCTAAGCAAGACAGTGGCGTAATTAGAAGTGTAGTTCGAGAGACTGAGATACACACAGTGTAGAGGGGGTAGCTCTAGGGGAAGCCTAACAATGTTGAATGTTGTAGTAACCCAGGCAGGAGAGAATGGTGACCAGGAGGGATGGAAGGATGGGCACAGAGCCGAGAGATATTCAGGTGGCAAAATCAGGAGAAGCAGATGATGGACGGGAAGTAGGAAGTCTAGACAAGGAAACCAGTCAGGGTGATGGCCAGGTTTCTGGATGGATGAGGATGGCATTTACTGAGATGCGGAGATTAGGGGGAAAGGCGTAGGGAAGCAGAATGACTTGAGCTATGGATATGTTGAGTTGATGTCCAGGAGGATATGCCCATCAAGCGGCTGCCCCGTGGGTATGGAGATAGGCGTGATCACTGCACTAAAGACAAACTAAAGAGGAGTCATCTGCACCCCTGGGGGATTAGAGGTCCTGGGAGCAGAGGGAGCCTCCTGCAGATTTCCATGAACAGTGAGAAGAGACAGCGGCCTGGAGTTACCAGAACTACAAGCAGCATTGCAGTTTAAGGAATGGTTGTATGGAGGGGTACCTCGAAGAACAGCCTGAGAAGACCTGGGTTGTTAGTCGGAAAAGCAAGAAAATACGGGCGAATGCAAATCAAGAGAAGCGAGTGATAATAAAGGAAGTTTGGTGAACTGTACTGGGGTGCTCAACAGAAGTTTCTAGTTTTCCCTAAACGCATTCTGAACTGATAAGAGATAAATAAGTAAGTATGAACTTGAAGCCTACCACCTCCCTTACTGATCAAGCTGACAGCCAGCCCTGTGGCTTCCGAGTGTGGTCGTTATGAACTATCCCCAGTACTGAAACTTTGACTCCTAACCGGCCCCAGGCACAGCAGTACTGAGCCCCGTGGGCCTCCTCATTCAGGTGCAGAGGAGGAACAGGGCACAATGCCAGCCTCTGGCAGCAATTGCTCCCAAGAGAAAAACAGGGAGCAGCAAGACTGGACCTGCCCGGTTCCCTTCTTAAAGTCACCAGTCAGGTAGGTCCACCCGAATGGAAGGAAATCCTGGGACTGGGGAACACATGTCCACTTGCCCCTCCCATTCACACCCATACAGTTGAGGACTGGAAAATGTCTGTTGGGTGGTACTGGGGACAGTGGGCTCTGTGGGCGTGGTGGGGAGGAAAAGCCAACTGCAGCAGTCCAGGGCTGGAACAGCAGGTGAGGAAGATGGCAACAATGGCGTCCTTTAGGGTGGGCTAGTGTTGACAGGGTTTGGTTTCATCACATTGGCGCATTTTAGGATAATTCAAGCTTGAGGAGCTGAAATACGGTCTTGATGAACTTCCCAGGGAAAGACAGAAGAAATAAAGCACGAAATATGTTTCATGAGATTTGCGGCCAGTACACTACCAGGGAGATTCGACCGGGAGGGTCAGATCAGGGAACGCCAATGATAAGCTGGCAAAGACCATTGATACTCAGGGCATGTGTCTTTTTTCTCAAGATTATTCATTGAGCCAGATTCACAAAATGGAGAAAAAGGATACAGAGCTTTTCGGAAAACTTTTTTTTTCTTTTTTTTTTTTTTTAATTATCTCTATACCCAACATGGGTCTTGAGCTCAACACTGAGATCAAGAGTTTTATGCTCTACCAACTGAGCCAGCCAGGCAACCCTTTTTCAGAAAGACTTTGAATCAACCAAACAAACCAAGAAAGTACCACTAAACTGAATTAAGAGCATATATTACTCAAAAAGCTGTGCTTCTAAACAGACCCCAAGTTTCAGTGGCTTAACAAAAGTAAAAGTATGACTCCCTCACGTTCTACCTGCTCTATCATAGCTCAGATGGGTCTGCTCCATCCCGCACCTTCACCAGGAGGAGAAGGACCTGTGGCCCCCGAGGCTGATGTGAACGGGGAACAGAGAATGGAAGATCACAAATGGGGGTGTCCTTATCTCACTGGGCAGAATAGAGTCACATGGCCCCATCCAACAGCACGGAAGTCTGGGAATTAGAGTCTGGGGGCCTTTGAAGCAGGGAAAAGTGGACACTGGGGAGCTCGAGTGGAATCCATCACAGAATGAGACCCTCACATAAGTAAGGTGCTTCCTCACTGGCCTTGGAGAAACGCACAAATGTTTAAGTTAAAGAAACATAAATATCGCTGAAATGGACATCACGGTCCACAGCATAAAATCATTAAAGACACAATACCTAGCAGGGAGTGGGGTTTCATAAATATCTATGGAACAATTCAGCTGGTGCCCACTATAACTTGAAATTTAAGATGCAGAAGACAACAAAAGGCTTTTCTCCCAAAGGCTGAAAACATTCTGGTTTTGCTCTCTTACTCAAGTCTTCCCACATCCTATATTTTTGGCTGCTGGCTTAGAGGCCATCATCAAGGGCAAGGAAAGGAGGGAAGCTTAGGAAAGGAGGGGGGTTGGACTGGGTGAAAACCAGCCATGAAGAAGTCTTGCTTTGGTAGATTTTACTTTGCTCTTTCTTTTCCAAGTGGATGTGGCTTACAGGGATGCTGGACCATGTTGGGGTGGCACCCCCGGTCCTGGAGAGGGCCTCTAGGACTCCTCAGACCTCGGTGCCTGCTCATGTGGGGAACCTCTTTAAAAGAGTCAGCTGCATGATTGGAGAAAAGGTTTAAATTGTCTTGGGGGAGGCAGGAGCTTGACTAACATTCCTACTTAAAAAATAAGTGACAAAACATCCAATTTTGCAATTCATTATTTCATTGGGCATGTTTTGAACATCTACTGAATGTGGGAAGCAGTGTAGCAGATGCGGTGAAGGACACAGCACATGGAAGGACTGGGCTGAGCTCAAGGAGCTAGCGGGAAAGACAGTCATTTAAACGTCTCATTGGGTTATAAGGAGAAGTGACTATAGATAGAATGGTGTTGGTGAGAGGGGCTTGGCCCAGGCCATCAAGAGCAAAGGTCTGTGGTGAGTGCCGGTTTAGTAGAAGACTCTGGAACGGTGTGTGGTCTCTGGATGCAACCCTCCAGACCCATACAGATAAATCGTTGAGGTCCTGGTCTGACTGGGTCATGGCACTCCAAGAGGCCTTCCTGCCCAGATCCTATACCAGGCACAGATATTGGGACTTTGGCCCTGGGGCACCATCAGACCTTCTTGGAGCAGGATCCTTAATATGTGAATTTGAAATAAAGGCTCCAGGAGATTCTGAGGTTTGGGACCCCAACACAGTAGGTCTTTAATGTCCTATGAAGAGTCTGAAGAGTGTTTTTTTTTTTTTTTTTAAAAAGATTTTATTTATTTATTTGACAGACAGAGATCACAGGTAGGCAGAGAGGCAGGCAGAGAGAGAGGAAGGGAAGCAGGTTCCCTGCTGAGCAGAGAGCCCAATGCGGGGCTCGATCCCAGGACCCCAGGACCATGACCTGAGCAGAAGGCAGAGGCTTTAACCCACTGAGCCACCCAGGCGCCCCAAAGAGTGGTCTAAAGGGCTGAGAATGAGTTGGATTTTTGGAGAAGGTGGGGGCACCATCCGCTTTTGCTTCAAGAAGATAATGGGATTATGGTCAAAGGACCAATGTTAGGGGTGACACGGAAGCGTGGAGAGGGTCCAGAGGAAGAACCCAGAGACAGATGCCTCCTCCCTCAGTCATTTTGCCCCCTGTGACACACCCCCTCCGCCCCTAGAGACCAATCATGTTCCATTATTGTGTATGTTCAGCTTTCACTGGTTGTTGAACTCACCACTATCACAGAGTCTCAAGTTCTTGCAAAGCAGCAAAGCTCCCTGCCCCAAGTACGGGGAGGAGTTCCAGGGGATCTCACCAATGTGTGTCCCCTATCATTGAGTTCCGGCAGGCCCTGACCCTGTCCTGTTCATCCTACCTGGTGCCACTGTCCCTCTTGAAGCTCCATCTCTGAAGTCACCAGCCAGAGCCCTGAAGGCCAGGGCCAGAAGAATGTGGCCCGCAGCCGAATGAAGAGGGTCGACCATCGTCCTCCGGCCTGAACCAGTCCCGTAGCCACCTGCTACCTGAATTCTAATGTGTAACAGATTTGCTCACCAGAGCCTTCAGTTTTTGCTTTGGTCAGATTTGGGAGCCAGATTTGCATCCAGGAGGCTGGACTGAAGCCCATTCTCTGAATTTTCACTCTCTGCCCACAGTATTGCTCCCAGTTCAAGCTCCTCATACCTGGATCCTTCTCCCCTGCAGATGAGTTCTGGCACCCAAGGCTCCTCGGACAAGCTCTACCAACAGACCACTCCCCCACATGTAGGAATACCCAAGCTGTGCATACGGCTCCACTCCCTTCCCTGGTGGTTACTTAAAGATGAAGATTCCCAGTGGTTCACTGGTTAGACCTGGATGGGGCTAAGCACCGTCTGCTGAAATCCAGGTTATGAGACTATGTCATACAAATACAACTTTTCCCTTCTTAAGTCTCTCTAGTTTCTGTTTGTAAAATGGGGGTGTTGGATTAGGTAATCGTTTTTGGCTGTAAGATTCTTAATTTGAGGACAAATTAGAAGGCTACTGCAAAAGACTGAAAGTACAATAATGAATGCATGGAAAGGATGATGACAAGGAGGTCATGTAATTGAATAATAATAATAGTTCATAATAATGATAATAATGACAACATTCACTGAGCCTTTCCAATGTGCTAGCTAGATATTTTTGGCAATTTACATGTATTATCTGACTGAGACCTCAGAACAACCGTACGATGTAAGAAATGCTATTATCCCTATTTTACAGATGAGGAAACTGAGGGTAAGCTTCTCGTATTTACACAGATACGGTGACTAATTTCGAATTTGAAACTGACTTGGATTACAGAGACATACTCTTAGTTACCATGCTACACAGCCTCTCAAGAAGGTTTATAAATATAGAAAGCACTGGAATCTTGAAAGAGAAGGTAGGTCTATGGCATAATAGATTAGGAAGGAATGGAATTGTACTGGAGTCAGTCTCTCTTACAATTCAGTCTGATTGTCTGTCTGTCTGTCTAACTCTATGTCATCTCACCACCTACTTATCCACCCATCCATCCAGCCAGCCATCCAACCAACCTTTTTCAGAGGGAGGGAACTTTAAAAAAGAGAGAAGTAAAAACTGTAAAAAGAATAAAAGCCATGTAACAAGTAGATTATTGTAAAACTGATGCAAATAAGGATGTCACTTAATTTTGAGCATCTTGACTTCCGAGGAATAAAAAGAAACACGGTGAGTTCCATAGTTTGCATTAGCTCATAAAAGGAAGCACAGCCATCTGTCGGCAGAGACAAACTTTCCTACTACCAAATCCTAAAACAGCTAACACATGGGTCTTTATTTATTAAAGGGAAATTAAATAACATAAGGCTAGCATCTTCGAATGAAGGGGAGTCCCAATAAAGGCAGAGCATGTCATGTTAAATCTTCCTTATTTCTGTAGGATTCCAGAGTACAATAATCCAGACATACTCTGTGTAGAGTGGCTCTGGAGTTCTGCTCTCGGGGTGTCCAGGGGTGTGTGACTCGCTGCCTCCCTGCCATTCAATACAGCTTCACCTTCACCTTATCATTGGCTTCTCCTTCATTCTGTCTCAGGGCCCTAAATATAGAGGGATAGCAATTAGGTAATATCAGAGAGAGCGGTAGACACAGGAAAGCAAGAAAACCAGGGATCCCAGAAGATGTTCCCCAGGTGGGGACTGGGCAGGAGGGAAGTGGGTGAAAGAGCATGGCTTATAAATGCCATGTCCCGCTACCTTGGAAAAATCCAGATACTAGATTTCCATCCATAGGTTTGGTTCTTCTCCTTGGTTCTCCGATGCTGTGAAAAGCTAGAAGTCATTTTTCTTTACAGTGAGGTGCTTCTAACTAGAGAACCCCCAGGGGATCTCAGGAAAAGGGTTTATTGTAGGAGCCCAGGGAAGGGGACAGGCACCTGTGCCAGAATAAGGGCAGTGGTCCAGGCTGGGACCCCTCCCTCGTCACTCCCTGCACTCTCCCTGCTGTCCAGACGCCCATTGCTTGGCTCCTGCCCCCATGTTTCCTAATTCCAGTGGGAATGAGTTCAGTCTGACTTGTCTGCAGATGTTTTCTTACCCCTCCGATGAAGAAAGGTAGGGATGGAGGAGGGAGCAAACGGACTACCTGGGAGAAGCAGTGACTGCATGTGGGGTCTTCCTGGGGAAGGGCGGCGCCTGAAGCGGGCGGACAACATTCCTTTCTCCAGTGCACTTGTCCAGGAGCCCACAGCTAGCGGGCGTTAGTGTTGCTCCTGAGAACCCGTTCCTGTCGGCGCTGCTTTTCCCCCTGTGACCGTGTCTACTACAGAACATGCTCAACTACACTGCTTTTGAAAAGAAACCCAAGCCACTGACTGGGGTCCCTTGTTGCTTTGTGCAGTTTCTCTCTCAGAAGGGGTTTCCTTGTCTCTTCTCCGCTCTAGGTCGCTAAGTGTGGTGAGTGGGTGGGAGAAGGCAGGCAGGCATGGGCAGGCCCCTCAGCTCGTGAGGGAAGAAGTCCTCAAAGCATGGCTCCAGAGCGCATGGATCAGTGCTGGCTGGGGCCTGTCGCCCAGGGCTCCCCCGCATTCCCTTCACAGGCGGGCATCTCGGTGCTTGGTGGGGGTCCCACATGCTCGCGCATCTTCCACAGCCTTCTCCCTCGGGGCTGACAACCCCTGGCTCCTAGGTTCTCTCCACTGCTGTCTTCTACAACGCATTTTACAAACTTCTGCTGTATTTCCAAACCTCCTGATGAGTTCATATAACCTCCCACTTTCAACCTAAAAGCACTTAAGAGTCTTCTCATAAAAGAATTCACATCTGCGATCTCATTCTGATTAGAAGGCAGAGTCCTTACAAACTGTGAGATTCTACATGATGAGGCTCCTGTACTTTGCTGACTGGGTCTCCTATTCCCTGACCCTCCCTCCTGCCCCGCCCACTTGACCCCAGTGCCTTCCCCCATATGCTTCACGTGACTGAGAATACTGGGCTGCCTCAGGGCCTTTGCCCTTGCTCTTTCCTCTCCCTTAGCTCCCCATCCTCCAGACATCCACTCAATTCATTCTCTCATTCTGATCTTTGCTCAAGTGTCACACTGAATATGGCCCAGTGCCTCTTGTCCTAAACCTTCTCCCCATTTCCTGCTAATTCCTTTCCGTTGTGCTTCTTGTCATCGGACCACCATGCATTTTACTTATTTGTGTGTTGTCTTTCAGGGAGACAAGCTCTTTGAGGGCAAGCGTTTTTGCTTGTTTTGTCACTATAGCCTAAAAGAGTGTCTGCTCCCATCGTAGGGGTTCAATAAATGTTTACTGCATGAATAAACTGAGACCTCCAGAATAGCCCCAAACTGGACATGGAGTCTTTACCTGGCTTCCTGGGTGCAATGCGAGGCTTTCAGTGAATAAGTGATGACCCTAAAATATAGCTCTCGACCATCCCTGCAAAGGAACGAGGTCCAAATTTTCTCAGGGTCTGTACTAGACTGAAGCAAAAGGACCGGCTCTAGAAAAAAGCAAAGTACATGCTCTTCTATTGGTGCCTTTCCCCCCCCAACCCCTTTTTTTAAGTTTGTTTTTTTTTAGTATCCGCTACACATAACATGGGGCTCAAGCTCCCGGAGATCAAGAGGCGCACAGTCTTCGAAGGGGCCAGCCAGGCGCCCCTATTGGTGCCTTCCATTGCTTTTTTCCTTCTTTTATCCCTCATTACTCTGGCCAACACTGGGCTAATCCACTAATCCTCTCTATAAGGCATTAAGTGATAAAGGTTTAAGGTGTTAGCACTCCCAGGAGTACTTATCCTTTAAAGAGAAATCTTCAAGACCAGAAGTTGGCTGGGATCAGAATGCGTAAATCTCACCTGTATATTTTGGGCTGGGGGCTCAATTTAGAATTCTTGGAGTTCCCGGCCAGGAACAGAAAGACAGAAAGCAGTTCTTAAGCAATGAGCCTGAAACATTGATCAATCTGAAGCCAAGGCAGCAAATACAGACACTGCCCCATCTTCTATAAACCCTTCTCATTTATAGATCAGTAATAATAAAACCTCGTGACTTTCAATTTTGAGCTTTCTCCAAAGCTGAGTCTGCCTTTAACTTTTCTTCCTGTATTTTTGGGCTTCCTTCCTAGCAGATCAAGATCTTCATCAACACCCATTCCAAATACAGGCAGGCAAAGGCATGCGTGTATACACAGATGTGCGCACACACACACACACACACACACACACACAATCTTTTGCCCCCATCTATCTCAAATCCTCCCAAATTCCATCCTGTTTCTTTTCCAGCTTATTCCATTGAATTCCCTCTTCCATCTCCCACAGTGCTCTCTCAATGACTGGAAAAATCCTGGAGTGAAGGTGTTCAAGGGACTCTTGCCAATCAATCCTCAAGGCCCGTCAGCAATTCCTGGGGCCCGATGCCTATGAATATGGGTTTGGAGCAGGGTAAGGCTCTGGCTTGGACCCTTCTGGCTTAGTGAAGGTCCCTCCAAATCAAAGAAACCCAAGAAGCTGAGCTCATGTGTAGTCATTTGTGAGACAACTTAGCACAGCCTGGTTGTCTGTTGAATTAGAGGCCCTGGCCCGGTGAGTCTGGTTTCCCCCTTCCATTTGTTTCTTAATTTGCCTCAAGACAAACTGGGGTCTCTCTGGGCATTTCACGTCACACTTCCATCCAGCGCTACCCACTGTACTGCATAAAAACTCAGCCTTTGGTCCCATTCCCTACTTACATTTTACACGCATCCCCTTCACAAACCATTCAGGTCTAAAGCTCCAAGTATGTTTATGCTCTTTAGCTCAAATTTAGAGTTTGAGTTCCAACTCTGGCCAGAGGTCAAGCATCAGATCTCAGGTTATCACCTGGACATTCCCACGGTATGCCCTCGTTAATATTAATTAACCCCCCACAGCTAATCAAACTGGAACTCTCCGCATTCCCCTGGGTTCTGTTCTTTGAAGCATCCATTAAATATTATCTATAAAATCAATGTATAAATTTCTCTCTAGAATTTTCTCTCAAAAATTTGGAGGACTGGATTAGCTTGTGTTTCCTAGGGCCACCATAACTATAAATCCCACAAACTGGGTGGCTTAAAACAATAGAAATGTATTTGAAATAGGGCTTCCTTGCTTGAGTTCTGGAGGTTAGAAGTTTGAACTCAGGTTGCCATCAGGGTCATGCTCCCTCTGAAACTTGTAGGGAAATCCTTCCTTGCCTTTCTCTTAGCTTCTGGTGGTTTGGTGGCAACCTTGGCGCTCCTTTCCCATCTTCCATCTCCATGTGCCACTGTCCCCATGTGTCCTCATATGGCTATTTTCTCATGAGAACGACAATCATATTGAATTTGGGGCTACCCTATTGCCATATGACTTCATCTTAACTACATCTATCTGCAATGACCCTATCTAAATACTGCCACATTTTAAGGTACCGAGGGCTAATATATCAATGTGTTCTGGAGGAGCACAAGTAAACCCCAAACAACTGATAAATAAATTAAGACATTAACCATGTATTAAAATAAATACCGATTATAAGAAGAAGGAAAAACTCACATGCATTTCTAAGAAAAAGCCAGCGATTTCAAGGACATGTTAGTCTTACGGGGCTGCTTGGGCTCTGCACAAGATTCTCCAGGATGTAACTTGCACGATCCTCTTCACCCTCCTCCATCTCCAGTTTCTTTGGTGGAAAATTGTGAGAAGCACTTAGCTCTCTTAGACGAGCTGTGGCTGGTCTATCTTTTAGGCGCTGGTTCGGAGGCACAAAACTGAACATTCAACTTAACTAACTCAGAGTCTTCTTTTTCTCGTGTGTTTTTGTGTAACAAGGAGTCTGGATGTGGGCAGCTCCCCAAGTCATCTGTTCCATGTGCTTCTGTCCTCATGTTCACCCTCTCAGAGTCACATGGTGGCCTCTTCACCTTTAGCATCTCGTCTGTGTTCCAGAGAGGACGAGGCCCTAAGGGTGTGCACACGCTGGATCTAAGCTCCTTCTTGTGAGCCCAGCCCAGTCCCCCGCACTTACACCTCATCGGCCAGCACCGTGTCACAAAACCACCGAAGCTGGGAAGTGGGGTTTTTCAGCAAGCCCGATGGGTTCTGGTAAGGAGAAAAGATGGTGAGTAGATAACTTGCAGGGTCTGCCCAGCTGGCTTTCTCCATGTCTTTGCTTCACACCTTTGCGCCTCAGTTCTAGGCACATGGGAGATATGCTGATGCTTGCACGTTGGCTGCAAAGGAGCTCTTCATCTCACGGGCAAGACATTAACATGAGTGATGTAAATAATATAATGCAGCATGTGCTCAAAGGCCAGCACGCCTGGGGCTGTAGAATAGAGAGAAGGGAGAGAGGAGTTAGAACGCTGTAGGAGCTTCTTGAAAGGAGGTGAAATTCGAGCTGAATTTTGAAGGTTGGGTAGGATCAACAACAGCTGTCATGAAACCCTGTTTAGATCCCCCTACACACACTCAGATGGCAGAAGGGAAAAACCTGTGCGCAGCCTCTTTTTCTTATTGCAAGCTGGGTGAGCCTTCATGTATGTCCCATACTCAGTCACAGGTCTTCTGTACCCTTCTCTTGGGAATGGCTCTACCTGAGATGGAGTTGGTGGATACCTGAAGCTCAACCCTAGAGAGATCTTTTTGCCCAAATACATTCCCTCTCCACCCTGATTCCCCACACCCTTAGCGGTCAATGCCATGTAGGCACATTCCCTGTCAGACCGACTTCCAACATCCAGAGTTTGCCTCCACCCAAGAACCCTCCAACAGAATTAGCTTTTTCCAATTGTTCTTTCAAGGGTACCAGCACTGAGGTTTTGCTGATCCTTCTGTGGCTGCATGATTTCCAATCTGCCTCCTGCCCCAGTGGTTTTTATTTTTCCGAATTTTTTACCTTTCCCCACCATTTAGGTGGGGGTGGCGGGGTGGTGGCTCTGTATTCATTACCTTCAGGTGAGGGTTACTATGGGTGGAATGCAAAGGAAAAGAAAGAAATCAGCACTTGGCTTCTGAATTTCTAGGTACACTCTGGCACCCATAGGATAAGGAATCATCAGAGGTAAAGGGTTTTGAGTATTAAAATTGCGTTTCTTACGAACACAAAGGTTATGCCAAAAACAATAGATTGGAGGAAAGCATGATTAAACTGGAGTGAGATTTACTCCTTCAGAGAAGATGATTCTGCGGTTTGGGGGAGAGGAGATGGATAGCATTAGATCCTGATGTCTCTGAGAAAGGAAGTCTATGGCCAGGTAGGCTTGAGGGATCTGAGAGCAGAGAGGACTTGGCCTCACTTTCTGGGGCAGAGTTGGAGGAGAAAATGGGTCTGAGCCCCCCCAGTGAGCACTTGAATGTTTTTCTGCATGGTTGGGAGTATCTCAGGAGGGTGTGGATTGCCCGCAAATCTGGAGATGCCTCATGGTTAGGTGAGCAGCATACAACAGCAGAAGGCAGCAAGGTCATTGCAATGGCCCACGGTCTGGGCAAGTGTGTCAAAGAGAGGGAAAGAAATGGGACACCCTTCTGCCCTGGTGCCAGGATGAACCCATGATGACCAAGGACCAGAGGCAACCTCCCTACCCAGCCCCATGCTATGACCAACACATCAGGGAGGTTGGTTGCTGCTTGGGAGAGGAGGAAGGGAAAAGCACTCAAATGACAAAGAACATTTCCAGAGATCAAGTTTTCCTTGAACTAGGATTAAGCTTCTGCCATGAAGAATGGGAGATGGAGACAAAAATGACCCCACAGAAAAATAGGGAAAAAAAAAACATTTGACAGCATGTGGAATTTGGACCTATTGCATTCTTCCTTTTTGAGATACTGTACATATAATACAAATATTTAAAAATAAACCCCTATTTTAAAATAGATTTAAATATACAGAGAAGTTGTGACGGTATTAGAGTTCCCCATACCCAACACTGAGTTTTCCTATATTATGCACAATTAATAAATCATATTGGCATGTTACTAACGAAAGTTCATATACTCAAAATTTCTTAGTTTTTTAAAAAGATTTTATTTATTTATTTGACAGAGAGAGATCACAAGTAGGCAGAGAGAGAGGGGGAAGAAGGCTCCCTGCTGGGCAGAGAGCCGGATGTGGGGCTCGATCCCAGGGCCTCGGGACCATGACCTGAGCTGAAAGCAGAGTCTTTATCCCACTGAGCCACCCAGGCACCCCAAAATTTCTTACTTTTTATCTAATTTATTCCTTCCTTCCTCCCTTCCTTCTTTCTTTTTTTTTTGGTTCCAGGATCCCATCACAAATACTATATTGCATTTAGCTGTCATGTTTCCTTGGGCTCCTCTTGACTGTGATGGTTTTCTGACTCTTCCTACTTTTGATGACCTCGACAGTTTGGAAAAATACTGGTCACCCAGCTTATAGAATGTTCCTTAATTCAGATTTGTGTGATGTTTTTCTCACAACTAGACTGGGGTTTATATATTCTTGAAAATTAGACCACAGAGTTTAAGTGTCATTTTCTTCACATCGTATCAAGGCTACATACTACCATCCACACGGTTTCTCACTATTGACGTTAATCTTGATCATTGGCTAAATTAGTGTTTGTCAGGTTTCTCCACTGTAAGGTCACTCTCCCCTCTTTTCCTGTTCTACTCTTGGGAAGGAAATCACTATGTACCGCCCAGCTTTAAGGACAGGAGAGTTCAATTACTAATCCCATTGAGGGTGGAGTATCCACATAAATGATTTGAAATTCTTCACAGGAGAGTTGATCTCTCCATTTATTTACTTATTTAATCATTTAGGTCAGTATGGACTCGTGGATATTTATATTATACTTTGGGTTACAATCAAGTCTTGTTTTATTTATTTTCTTGCTCACATTGTTCCAGCTCTGGCCACTGGGAACTCCTTCAATTGGCTCCTGCGTCCCTTTGACAGACTCCTTCCTTGTTGTTGTTGATTAAAAAATTTTTTTTGACCACTTCCTTACCTTCTGGCAGAACAAGATGCTCCAGGCGCAGCTTGTAGATTCTCTGCTGCAGTCCATTTCCCCAAGGAGACCTCCTTTCACTGGAGAATGTTGTTAAAAACAAGAGCTCAGTGCCAGAGGCATAGTCCTTGTTCCTGGAGGTTATTTCTAAGTCCACTCAGCTGACACAGCAAGGAAATTACATGTATGTGTACTAACCCACATATATACAGATATCTGTACGTCTTTTTCTCTCTCCATGTCAGTCTATACCAAGCTCATCATGGGTTCATAGAGGGAGCAGAGATGTCTCCAACTATAACCCAGTACCGCAGGGCTCATTCCAGCCTCCTCCTCTTGTTTACCTGTAACCACCCCCTCCCCCCCACGGTGATCAACCTGCTGCCCACCATCCGCCTTTCATTTATCTAATTGTTCCTTTCCAGTATGCACTACAGTGGTTTCATCGTCCATTAAAAAACAAACAAACAAACAAACAAACAAAAAAACCCCACAAAAGCCCATCTTTTTCTGTCTCTCCTGTTTTCCCCAGCATTGGTTCCTTTCACCTCTGACATCCATCCCTCCTGCTCCCTCCTCTTGTAGTCACGTCAGGACGTTTTTACTCGGTTCCGGTCTGACACAGAACTTCCATAAAGCTGGGTGTCACCCATTCTGGGTCCTTGGCTTTTCCCAGCCCCCATCACCTTCCTCCTTCTCAACGCTTTGGTGGGTAAGGATAGAGGAGCTGTGATGTGGAATCTCATCTTACAGACGAGAAGACCCGTACCCCCGGGAGTTCCGAGGCTTGCCCCCACTCGCCTCCGGGACTGTTGCCACGAGCTCTCTGTTCATTCAACAACTACTATGGAGCCCGCTCTAGGTGCCAGTGGCGGCCCGGTGCCCTAGCCACCCGTTTCTGCGGGCGAGATCGGTAACAAACAGCTCGAGCGCGCGGAGGACGGTGCTTGCTGCCGGAAAGGTCGGCCCCAGCTGGCGTGAACGTTCCTGCTCCTTCCAAAGGTTGGAGCTGCCCCGGCGGAGGACACGAAGCACAGCCGCGCCGTCACGCCGCCGCCCGCCGGCTCTCCGCGCGTCCGGCCGTCGGGCGCGGCCCCGCCCCTCCCGCCAGGCCCCGCCCACCCGCCGAGCCCACGCTCGGGCCCCTGACGATGTTCGCCGGAAATTCCCGAAGCCCCTCTTTTTTTTTCCTTCCTCTCCTTTCCCTGCTCTCCCTTTTCCTTTCACCCGGGTTCCCTCGGCCGTGATTTCCCCCCTCCCCCTCCTTCCTTCCCCATTTGAAATCAAGATGGAGGCTCGCGGCTGCCGCCGGCGCCCGTGATCCCGGAGCTCCTGCCGGCCACGGGCCCCCGCCCTTGCGACTGCGTGTCCCGCGCGGCGCGCGCTGCTGCCCGCGCTCCGGCCGGCGCCGCCGAGGCCGTGGCTCCGCGTCCCCGCCCCGCGGCCGGCTCGCGGCTACCGGGCGGAGTCCTCGTCTATGTGGGCGCGCTCCCCTGGCCGAGCCGCCGCCGCCGCCGCCGCCCGCTGCCGCCCCGGGGCTCTGCGTCCGCGCGCCGGGCGCGGGCAGCTGGGCGCTCGGCGCCGCCAGGCCCGGCGCGGAGCGGGCGGCACGCGGCGCTAGGGGCGCGGGGCCCGAGCCGGGTGCGGCCGCGGGCGCCGCCGCAGCCATGAGCGGCAGCAGCGGCGGCGCCGCCGCCCCCGCCGCGTCCTCCGGCCCCGCCGCCACGGCCAGCGCGGCGGGCTCGGGCTGCGGGGGCGGCGCGGGCGAGGGGGCCGAGGAGGCTGCCAAGGACCTGGCCGACATCGCGGCCTTCTTCCGATCCGGTGAGTGCAGCTGTGGCGCCGCCCGCGCTCTCGGCCAAGCCCGCCGCGGAGGCGCGGTCCGGGAGTCCCCGCGCGCCCGGTGCCCGCCCGTCCGTCGGGCCCGGCGCGCTCTGGCCCGGGCTCCTACACCCCCGCGCCCGGTCCCCCGGACCTCCACCGGCGTGTCCGCTGCCCGCGCCGCCCCGCGGGTCATGGCTCGGCCCGGACGCCGCCGACTCGCCCTTCCCTGCGCCCGCCCCTCGTTCCAGGGTGAAATCTAACCGTCTCCCGCCCCCGGCGGCCGCCGCTCTACGGGTTGGGGCGCCGGCTCTTTGTCTCTTTCGCGGGAGAGCCGAGGGATCGGCTGCGGGGACGGTGAGGGCGGAGGCCCCTGCCCGGTACTGGGGTGGCGGGGCTGGACCCGGAAAGCGGCTCTCGTCTGGGCCGGTCTCAGTGGCCGATTGGTGTCCGGCCCTTCCTCGGCCCCATTAGCAGCCGCGTTTCTTTGCTCCGTCCTCTAGCCTGTCACCTCCCCGGCCTCTGTCTACGCTTCTGTGAAACGGGGCAGCCATGGCACCCGCTGCCCAGGGAGGTGGGGGGAGGTGAAGCGCGGCCGGCCAGGAGGTGGGTGAGCCATTGTCTCCGGGGGCGGCCCGGGTGGGCTATCTGGGAACGCGGTGGCCCAGGGGGACGGCGCGCGGCGAGCGCTCCCGGGGCACTGCCTGGTGGTTTGGAGGTGGAGGCAGTGCCAGGTGGCCCGGTGTCTCAGTGGCGAGGAGGGGGTGCCCGCCCGAGAGGTGAGCTTGGCGGCTAGCCCGCGGGGAGAAGGCGTGGGGGGCGTGACGGGGCGTCCCCGGGACCCCCGCGGCGGCGCCTCCCCACCCCCCGCCGGGCCCAGATCCCGCGTGAGTCGAGCCCGCGCCCCCGCGCGCCCCCCCCTCCCCGCCTAGTCCGGTGTGCTCGCGCGTCCGGGAGGCGGCGGAGGAGCAGGCGGCGGCGGCGGCCGCGGCGGCTTCGGGGGCCCGCAGCCCGGAGCGCATGCCGAGCGGGCCAGCGCGGGGCTGGGAGGATGCAGAGTCGGCGCTGGAGAGCGGAGGAGGGCGGGCCAGGTCCGCCGCGGGGCCGGGGCGGGGGGCGGGCGAGCGGAGGGCGTGCGCTGGGCGCTGGTGGCAGCGGGGGGGAGGACAGTGGGGCTGGGACGTCGGGGGAGCGGCCTGGGATGGGGCGCGCGCCGGTGGCCGGTGGCTCACGATTTTTCGTGGCCCCTTTCAAATCCGGTAATCCGGGTCACAAGGAGCAGTTTGCTGCGGGAGGGCGATGGTCGGAGGCAGAAGTTAGCCGTGCCAGTGCGTACCTGATGTAGTACTGTCTTTCCCTCGTTTTCTTGATCTTTGCCAAGCGGGGTTATATTTTGAGTCATTTTAGCAGATTGGATGTGGCTGGGAGTGACATACGCCGACTCTACAGTGTCCGCTTGGGGTTAATATACTTGGGAGTGCTCCCTGTCCGCGTGAGGTCCTTGCTGAAAGCAACGGTTTTGGAAAACAGGAACTCCTAAAAATGAAAGCCATTTTTTCAGGGACGTGGGGTTGGGGTGGGGTGCAACTAGCCCCATAGGGTAGCCTCATCTTACCTCTTAATAGCAGAACTGGGACGTCTTCCTTCATGCCCTGAAGCTAAAGTCTAGCCTGTCTTTTCTCTGTCTCTACCACCTGTCACAGAATAATAGATTCTGTGCAGAATTCAGCTCCCCTCTGTTAGAAAGGCTCCTGTGCCCTGGAGATGGAATTTTTGGTGCTTGTGAGACCAGACTTCCTTACATCTTTATTATGTGCAGTGGAGAATTACTTCTTTCGCTCAGAAGAGCCCAAAAGACATCAGGTTGGACTGGATGCCCACAGAAAACTCGCTCTTGGTCAGTGTAGCACTCCCAGGGTTTCTCTGAGGCGGGAGGTCCGTTGATGGTCATGCCTGATGGCTATGCCTTGTGCTTGTTTCCATGCCTTGGCTCTTGTTCATGCTCAGTTTTGGGCAAAAGCAGGCAGTGCTCTCACCGGTTTGCTCCTTTCTTCCACCCTCCAAAATGATTTGACAAACCATGCTTTTAGTTGTTAAACTCGGAATCAGGAGCCAGAGTGGATTTTCAGTAGCAGCAGTTGCACTGGCCCGTCCCAGGGGTAGGCTGGGACATCTTTTTAAAGTGTTTTCCCCTCCTTTGGGCAGCTCTGAATCCCTGACCTAGATCTTGGCTGCAGCATGTAGGACAGTGGTGTCTAGCAGAGGGTAGAGAGGGGCTATTCGGTTGGATTTGTGGGTGTAGGGTGTGGGGGTGTTTGGACCGTCAAGACAGATGAAGTAGGAGGAATATGGGTAGGGTCCTCACCTGGTAGCGGGGCTTAGGCAGGGGAGCCTCCACCGTGACTTGGATTCAATATAGACGGCTGAATGGAGAGGCCAAGTTCATCAGTAAAATCTGACAATTCTTTTCTAAGGTGTAGAAACACAGAAGAAGGGTTCTCATTGACTACAGTGGACAGATTAGGGTGTGAACATTTTCCCAAAAAGAACCTGGCAGCATATTGCCAACGTGTCCTAGACAAAGCATTTCTATTGGTTGTCTTTCATTTCTCAGCCCTGGAACTCTTTGCTTGGCTACCTTATTTTCTTTCATTCTTTTTGTTCCTTCCCAGTCCTGCATTAAATTTTAACTTTGTAGTCACGGATTGAAAACGGGTACCATGGTTGAATGAAAGAAGTAGAAAGACTTCAGCTTAATAGAACTTTTTAAACAATTAGAGCAGTTTAGGAACAGAATAGGCTGCCATGTGATTTTTTTCTCTTGCTGGAAGTGTCAAGTAGGGCGCTGCCACCTGTCAATGTTGAGTGGGGTGCTGGAGTTCGGACTTTTGCATTTGGAGAGGGGCCAGGGGGAAAGTGGCTCAGGGGCCGTTTCCCTCTCTCAGATTCTGTGGTTCCCTCTGAGCCCTCAGTAGTACTTAATGGTTATTCTCCACTTTTCTTTGGGTAGGGCTTCGGTTTGGTGGCACTCGGCGTCCCCTCGCTCAAGGTTTTACCTCGTATGTGGTCATTCCATCCCCCACTCGGGTCCTTGGCACAATAACCACCTATCCATTTTGACAGTCCTGATTCTCCTTATTAAAAGCCTGGCACCAGCAAGCAGGTCAATTAGTGTCAAATCGGATTGAGCAGAAGTAGGTGGTGATGGTGTGTTAAATGGCAGCTGAGATTTTCTGCATGTTTGTGTGTTTTGAACTTCACTTTTTTCCTCTGCACAGACCTCAGCTCCAGAAAAGATAAAGCATATTTTAAAAGGAGAAAAAAGGGGGGGGGTGGTGGAGAATCACAGATATGTGTAAGTTCAGGTGTTTTGTTTTGTTTTTTGTTTTTGTTTTTCCGGAAAAGGAATCAGGCTTGCCTTGCTCAGAGTGGAATGTGGAACTCTGGTAGAGGTGGGGTCAGGGTCGGAAGTCATGTTCCCCCACTGCCCCCTCCCCAACTCTGGTACTCTTCCTGGAGGCCTCTCATGGCCAGGACTTTGCTTACATTAGTTCTCAGCCCCACTGGGACCAATCACTTTTATTGCCAATCTATTTTGGGGCTCTGTTCTTGTGGCGGTAAATCATTCTTTCGGAGCTCTCTATTTAACCTTGCAAGAGCGTGTGTGTGTGTGGGGGTGTGCTTACATAAATGCATTATTTTTAACCTGCCTGGCATGTTTTAGGTTGGCATTAGATGAATGTGCAGAGAATAAAGGTTTGTGGTTATTCTGAAGCCTCACGGCCCATCGTGTTGAGTTTCTTTCATTAGTAGATCTTATTCTGGACTCCTGGCTACAGCCTTTGTTTCCAGTGGAATACAGGAAGAAGACGGAGTCTGTTTCTTAGTGACAGAGCAGCGTGCTTGTCTTTCTGTATTTTGATATGATGATTTCCTCACGGATCATTGAGGGAAGCTTTGCTTTATATTTATGCTTCTAACACCACATGAGTGGAGAGGCCTTCAGCTGGCCTGCACGTTTGCCATGCTGCGTCTGTATATTTAGAAGTCTGGCAGCTTTGGTCTTTGTGAGCACCGATAATGATGATTGTTTTCCAAATTTGGTCCTTGTTACCCTCAATATTTTGAAAAAGGGAGTTGAAGAAAATGTAATTTGAGAGTGAATGTCAGTTTCTTCTTTTTCTGTGGCAGCGAGGCACAATTTTAGAAGAAAGTAGAGAGATAGTTAAAAATAATCTTGTAAGTGACTTTCAGGAAATCAAAGAGCAGTAAAACAATCATTAAAAGAAACTTTTCATTGAGACCTTGTAAATTGACTTATTGACATGGGATATTGTATTTTTCCCTTTGCAGTTTAACTGTCCAAGATTCAAATGAAGATTTAAATGAAACCATTTAATGATTTAAATGATTAACCAAGATACAAGTGACATGAGTGGTTCTGTTCAAAATGAAGCCTGTGGTTTAATATGTTCCTCAAATGTATATTAAAAATAAGTGATTACGGTGGTCTTTTGAGACCTTTTAAATGTTAGGATAAATTTGGGATGTTTCTTTTTTTCTAAAAAGATTTTATTTATTTATTTGATAGAGAGATCACAAGTAGGCAGAGAGGCAGGCAGAGAGAGGGGGAAGCAGTCTCCCCACTGAGCAGATAGCCCCATGTGGGCTCCATCCCAGGAGCCTGAGATCATGACCTGAGTTGAAGGCAGTGGCTTAAACCACTGAGCTACCCAGGCACCCCTGGGATCTGTTTCTAACTGAAAGTGCAAGATGTATTTGAAACTGTCATAATGTAAATCAGCTGCATCTGATATTTAAGTTTATTTACTTGATTCCTCTACTGAGAAAATAAAATTTTATCTCAGAATTGGCAGAATTTCAGAAAAAAGATAAATTCTTAATCAATAGCCACACTTTACTGCCTAGTACAGATCACTTCTGTTGATAGGGATGAATTGTGTATTACTATAAAAAGCAGTCCTAACAACCCCCTTCCTTCCTCCTCAGTTTTATAATGAATTGGTTTTTATTTCCTTAAGTGCACTGTCTTGACAGATTTTAGTAGTGCCACTGGTAGGAACAGTAGTTCCTCCATGGTCAGTGAAGGCATGGATTTGAAGGAGAAACCCAGTGCGTTCTGGTGGGAGGTGGCGGCTCGCGCTGATGTCCCTTCCCTGTCCTTCCCGTCCCAAGTGTTCAGCTGCGTGGACTTGGTTGCACTGCCAGGGGTGACTGTGTTATTTGCCTTGTGGGTGAAGAATGCAGCTTTTATATCTTCTCCTTGCTTCTCAGTCTGGTGGAAGCTGATCACAGGCAGTGATCCGGTGGCCCCACAGCTGGAGAGAGGGGTAGGAGAGATGAGAGGCGAGACGGACTTCTCGCCCACTCTCTCCCATCTCGCTGCAGATTCTGCTGACGAGCTGTTTGCAGAGCAGTGTGCAAGGGACCGAGCATGGACGGCGAGTCTGCTCAGTGACCCCGGCACTGAGGGATTCTGGCTGAGGCGCTGTTCGGCTGCAGCCGCGCTGGGGTTTCCTGTTGCAGTACCTCTTCGCTGAGGGGAAGGGACCAAAGAGCGGAAAAGAAGCTAGAGATTGGGACAAGACCTGGCAAGGCTTTGGTTTGCTGCTGCCTTCCCATCTGCCCTCTCTCCGCCGTCTCTGGGCGTCCTGTGCCCACGGCGGAGGCCTTTCCTCTTGGGACCTCTGCCTCCTCGCTCCCCACCGTTCCCAGCCCCTGCAAGGCCCCGACTGCACTCCGTCCCTGCCAGTTCATGACGAGGAAGAGGAGGCATCTGGCTAGAAGTTCCCCTCTCGTCTCCCAACTTTTTGACCTTATTGAGCCTTTCTTGCAGACGTTCTTGTTTCTGGGAAATTCTTTCTCTTCTGTTCAGTGGCTGGCAAGTGCTTAAGTACTCCTTTTCACATCTCATTCACTCTTGGGGACATTTAGTTTGCTTACTGACTAGTTGTTACCTTGATTTCCTCTTTTTTTGTTCCTCTCCATGGGAGGGAGCCCCTCAAACCCAAGCTATTTAACCACCTGCCATCTGGGAAAGGTTACAAGACCAGGCTGGGAGAGCAGAGTGTGCAGACCTTGCAAGCAGGAGGTGTAGATGGTTAAGCTGGAGGAAGGGTGTAGCTCGGGGGATTTGTCCCGGTGACTCTGTACTATTTGGTCTAATGCCAGATGGACCGTAGAAATCAAGAACTTCGTTTTGGTGATAAATACACTAGACTTTTAGATTACTGACTGTTTTAATTAGCCACATGTCTCCGCTTGTCTGGTTGGTGAGGAATGTGGAGAAATCTGCAGAGCAAATCTGGTATTTTGTAGGCATTACTCTATTTGGGTTTTGTCATAAATTAATAGCGTTCAGTGGTTATGCTGACAGAGAAAGCTTTAATGAAGATGTTAGTCGAAGTGAAGAATAGATCCCAGGTCTAGGGTACTTTGGGTTAGTGGCGTTCATGTGAGTTAATCAGCCTGTTATGGACAGTGATGAATTGCACTTGGTTATTCTGTAGGAGGGGTTTCCGCGGCATCCTGCCAGGTCCGTAACCCTCCCTCCTTCCCTGCAGTTCCAGAAACGAAGTACATGGTATGGGCTCTGTTCTGCTGCTGCTGGGAAGGGCTGGAAGCCCTTTGCGGTAGGATGTGGCTGTTAGCATTCAAACAATGTAGGTGTGAACACATGAACTGGTGCGTCCACTCAGTCAGTGCCGAGTAAAGGAAGCCAGTCTCCACGCACTCATTCCATTTAGGTGACATTCTCAAAAAGAACCATGACAGAGACAAGATCGGTTGACTGCTGGGAATTAGGGTTTGGGAGGGTGTGGCTGTAGAGGGTCCATATGAGGGGCATTTGGGGGGGATGATGGAACTGTTTTGTATTTTGGCTTTGGTGCTGATTGTCTATATTAAACTTCATAGAACCGTACCCTCCCATCAGTGGGGGCGCCTTCAATGGGGCGCCTGGGTGACAGTTGGTTAAGCGACTGCCTTTGGCTCCGGTTGTGATCCTGGAGTGCCAGGATTGAGTCCCTCTGATCCTCCCTCCCTCTCATGCTCGCGCGCACGCGCTCGCTCGCTCTCTCTCTCTCTCTGAAGTAAATAAATCTAAAAAAACCACACACACACACACAAAAATCCCAACAAAAAAACACACCATTCCAAAAAAAAAAAGAGAGACTAACAGCAAACTGGGAGCAAACATTTATTACAAATCAAAGAATTCTATACATGTAAGTAAAAAGGGCTTCTTCACATCAGTAAGAGAATCTATAAGGAAAATAGCCAAACAGATAATTCAAAGAAGCACAACAAACAGCTATCAGCTCCATCAGTAATCAAGGATATGTGAATAGTTTTAAAACAAAACCAAAATCCAGCATAAGTTATTTCTTTAGGTAAACTAGAACAAAACTGAGTTATTTTGGAAAGGCTTTCTGTTGATTTGAAAGATAACAATAGTCACTCTGACTGCCAGTGGGTGGGACCAAACCCTGTAATTTCTAGGGTAACGTCAGAGATAGTTATGAGAAAATGAAGATCCTCTCCTTGGGTTCTGTAGGAAGGGTTAACTTGAGCAATCCATATGGCATGGAAGTCAAAGTCTGCTGACTTAAGAAAACCCTATCTTTTTTTTTTTTTTTTTTTTTAAGACTTTATTTGTCAGAGAGAGAGAGAGAGAGAGCCTAAGTTGGGTGAGAGGCACAGGAAGAAGCAGGCTCCCTGCTGAGCAGGGAGCCAGATGCAGGACTCGATTCCAGGATCCTGGGATCATGACCTGAACTGAAGGCAGATGCTTAACTAACTGAGCCAGTCAGGCATCCCAAGAAAACCCTCTCTTTAGGTATGAAGACTCACCATTTTTCTTCAGATTTTCCCACTCTGGTGAGTTTTTGTCGCTGTCCAAATAGAAGAATTGTATATGCAGGATGGTCTAGACTGTCTCAGCAATCCTGGGCTGAAGAAGGAGTTTCTAGGGTTGAGTTGCATTTGCGGGGAGACTGTGGTGTTCCTGCATTTGTATCTGTGTGAGCTCATCTGCCCTCTGTTCTTGGGCCTTCATGTGTGTAGTTGACTTTGCAGCTACTGATTTTGCGGTATTGATAGTTAATGAAGGAATTGATAAAGTGTTAGTCCCCACATTGAAGATTCATAACCGCAAAATAAAATTTTTTTAAAAGATTTTTTAATTTATCTATTTGACAGATAGATCACAAGTAGGCAGAGAGGCAGGCAGAGAGATAGAGGAGGAAGCAGGCTCCCTGCTGAGCAGAGAGCCCAGGACCCCGGGATCATGACCTGAGCTGAAGGCAGAGGCCCTAACCCACTGAACCACCCAGGCACCCCTAAAACTATTCTTAAACTTAAGAAAAACACAATTCAAGTTTGAAAGTATAATCCTTGAGTACTTTTAGATATGGTTTCTTGGTATCTTTTTTTTTTTTTCGTGTGTGTAAGGTGTAGAGGTCTTGGAAAAGTGACAGAACACCTCACTTTGGGATTCTGTGGAAGAGGTGGTCTCAGTGTAAGAAGGAGCGAAATGAGTGACTATATCAGAGACTAATACTTGAAATCTGTTTTAAAAGAAGCAAATCCCCAGTATATATGAAGTGGCATGTATAAACGACATGTATGCTTTGGCGGGCAGTGTTTTATTTATTTATTTTAAAAAAATTTTATTTATTTGGGAGAGGGAGGGAGCGCGAGTGAGGGTAAGGAGCAGAGGGAGAGAGAGAAGCAGGCTTTCTGCTGAGCCCCTGCTCTACAGCGGCTTGATCCCAGGACCTAGAGTTGTGACCTGAGCTGAAGGCAGATGCTTAACTGACTGAGATGCCCAGGTGCCCCTAGGGCAAAGTGTTTCAATTTTAATTTGCAAATTGTGCATATGAAATGTTATAAGAGGTTTTCCATTTTTATTCCTTTTACACCACTTCCTTTTTTTTTTTTTTTAATTTTATTTATTTATCAGAGAGAGAGGGGGAGAGAGCGAGCACAGGCAGACAGAATGGCAGGCAGAGGCAGAGGGAGAAGCAGGCTCCCCGCTGAGCCAGGAGCCTGATGTGGGACTGGATCCCAGGACGCTGGGATCATGACCTGAGCCGAAGGTAGCTGCTCAACCAACTGAGCCACCCAGGCGTCCCTACACCACTTCCTTTTCTGACATTGGTCCATACTTCAAGGATTCCTTCTTTACTGCCAGGTGTTCGGAACACCACCTCTGCAAACCTGTGGGAGGGTGCTCTTGGCTCATTGGAATTCTTAAAGTTTTATGTTTTCTTACTTGCATTTACTTTTACTTAACCCATGTTCTGCATGACAGATGTGCTAGGATCTGCAGGAATAATATGTACATTTTATTAGTTCTTTGATAACTTTATTAGTTTTAGTAAAGCCCCCAAAGTACAGTTCTTCTATTTATTCTGAAGGCACACACAGATATTGGGAAAACAATACTTGACTAGAACGTTCTTATAAATATTTCTGACTAGTGTCACGTAATGAAAACTCTAAAGTTTAAATTATTTAATATTTTTGGCATCCAAATAACTGGAATAAATTTCTACCCTTGTGTGTTGATGATCGAAGCTGTAATTTGCAAGTCACACAAGCAAAGTTGAGAGATTCCAGGATATAGCCGGCATTTTTTTTTTCTTTTTTCATGTTGGTCTGGGCCCTGTAATTTAGTTTGTATGCTGTTCCTCTTCTCACCTAATTAAAAGTGATGTTCCTTTTTACATAAAGAATCCTCGTAACCTAGCTTTTCATTTGAGGCGTGTTAGCTGTGTGAGTTTGACTGGGTCTCTCCTGTTTCGGTCTTGGGGGAAGTCCTGGTGGAAGTGCTGGTCCTCTGTTTCCTGGGCTGCTGTGGACTTGGACTGAAGGGCCGGGTGGGAAATCTGTGCGGCTGTCAGGGTTGGCAGAGGGAAGTGTGGGAAGGGTGCGGGGAGGCGGCCCCGGAGGGAGGTTTGTCAGCTGGCCGCTGTGGCTGACACATTATAAAGATTACCGGGGCTTCCTTTCTAACTGAGGAGGGGAACTGGGGTGGGGAGGTGGTAGGGGGCAGAAGCTGCTCAGCTGCTCTTTTGGGGACAGTTTTATAAGGTGACTCCTGGGTTCTCCGGTAGCGATCTTGTTGCAGCCTCTCGTTTCTTTGCTGTTATTTGTGGAAATGTGCACGTAGATGATGAAGTGCTATCGTCCTCGGGAATACACTTGTTTTCCACAGTCCTCAGCTAGCGAGGGAACTTGGGCGGGTGTTTCAGATTCTTCTATCTGTAGGGTGCATTTCTGTCTATTTCACTTCATCTGGGCCCCTCAGCGTTGGAGCCTGATCGGACGGGGTGCTCCGTCAGGTTTATCCCCACAAACTCTCAGTGTCATTTCCACACCGGGAACATGTTCTGTTTTTGTGTGTGTCTCAGTAACTCCATGTTTCTTTGGGTGTTTAATATAGTTCAGTCAGGAATGATTGAAATGTTGGGGTCTTGAGTGTAGATGTTACATAACCATAAGGTGTGTTTCTCTTTAAAAATGTACACTTTTTATTTCCTCTTGGTTTGCCCAAAGAGTTTCTACAAGTTTCAAGTTTTTTCATTGTTATTTAATTCTTGTAATTCTTAGTTAGTAGTTCTTGTTCCTTTTTTAAAGATTTTTTTTTTTTTTTTTTTTTTTGAGAGAGAGCGAGCACGCACTAGTGGGAGGAGGAGCAGAGAGAGGGAGAAGCAGGCTCCCCACTGAGCAGGGAGCCCCACTTGGGACTCCATCCTAGGACCCCAGGATCGTGACATGAGTTGAAGGCCAAACCTTAACTGACTGAGCCACCCAGATGCCCCAAATTCTTGTTTGTTTTTTAAAGATTATTTGAGAGAGAAAGAGCATGACCCTGAGCAGGGGGAGCAACAGAGGGAGAGGGAGAAGCAGGCTCCGCACTGAGCAGGGAGCCCCACTCAGACTCCAGCCCAGGGCCCTGACTGAGACCATGACCAGCCAAGTCAGACGCTTAACCAACTGAGTTGCCCCTATTTAATTCTTGTTTTTAAGAATTTCTAGAGTTAAAAAATAGGATTGGTTTGCTGTTTACTGTGAGATTGTGGGGTTACTTTTGACATGTTGCTACAGTTTATCTTTGATTTTTAAACCACAAAGGAGGTACCAAGCTCAAATCCATTATCAACTTAAATTGAGATTCCGCTGTGTTATATTTGGCTATTTAGTTGGTTCCTGTCTTCATTGTTGATTACATTTGAAGTTTGCTGGGTTTATTTGAGTGGGGGAGAGGTAAGTCTGTTTCATTTTTGAATTCCTGTTCACACTGCAAGAACTCAGATTCGGATCCCCTGGCTGTTACGCATATGTATGCACGTGTGCCCTGCCCTTCTCTGTGTGTGTATGTGTCCATTTTATATGCATATCAAGTTCACATAGTATTTTGTTTCTGAAACAATTGGGAGTTCAGTTGCAAAGGTGACGATGCCCTTACCTCGACATGTGGTTTGCTAAGCATTTTCTTCTCTAAGAGCAGTGACGTGTTCTCCTACGTAATGATCCAAATCAGGAAATTATATTTGATACAATAGTATTATGTAAATCTACTGACTTTAGTAGATTTTTGCCAATTCCGGAGATGTTTTTTGGCAATTAAAAGGTACTGATGGTCTGGCCTTCCATCCAGGACCACAGACAGCGTTTAGTTGTTGTTCTCCTAAATTTTCTTTAATTTGGAACATTCTCCCAGTCTCTCGTTACCTTGGTGTTTCGCAGGTTCCAGTCAGTTCTTCAGGTGGTAGTCCCTCAGTGTGGGTTCCTCCTGACGAGATCCAGGTCATGCATTTCTGTCAGAAGGTCCCAGAGCACCCTGTCAGGGACGCAGCTGTCAGGGGTCCCATGTGGGTCATTTAGGTGGTGACTACCAGGTTTCTCCACTGGTTTTTCCTTGTAATTAGTGTTTTGTGGGGAGATAATTTGAGACCATGTTAAATTCTGTTCCTTCTCTGACTTTCATTTGCTACTTGTAGCATCTGTTGATATTTTTGCCAGAATCAGTGATTACATTGTTGGTTGTGAAATGGTGATTTTTCTGACTTCATTATTTCTTCTATGTGACCCTGCTTCCTTCTGCCCTACTTACTTATTTATGTAAATATGTCCTCATGGATTTCTGTTTCATTCAGTGGGTTATAATTCTTTGCTGTCATCATTTTGTTGGATGCTCAAATTTTCCAAGATTTGGCCAGTGGGAGTCCTTTCAGACTGGCTCCTTTATCTTTTGTGACTTGTTCCCGCTATTTTCTGAGCACTTAGTTATTTTCTGACACAATAAGATGGTCCAGGCTTATGTTTTACTTTTCTTACTGTGGTTGTGTGACCATCCGTTTCTCATGTTAGCAGAGAAATGGTCTTTAGAAACCGTCTGGGCCTCATTGTGTTCATTGCCTCTGTAACCTTTCAGTGGACAGAGCTAGGGATGTGTGTACACACACGCGTGTACGTGCACTCACGCGTATGCCATGTCACATAAGCGCACGCGTCACTCTCTTTCTGCTCCCATCTGTCTAAAAAACCATGAGTTTACACTCATGCCTTGGGTTCCAGGCCACAGCCACAGCACTGCGAGAAGCGAACCTATATCTTCAAGTTTAAACTGTTCAAATTGACAGTTAGTGGTCAGCTTTGCAGCTCAGAGTTTTGTCAGTTAATCATCCAAAGAAAACAGATGAAGTGACGCACTGGAACCCCCCAGAGGCATGTTTCCGGGAAGAGCTGCCAGACTCCATCAGCAGCTCACTTTCTGATGATGGGGAGGCACAGGATTGAAAAGTAAGGAGTTGCCGAAAAAGAAAGGGAGATTAATTTCTGATAAGCACAGTTTATGAAGATGATGCCTGTTGTGGGAAAGACAGTTTATCGTCCTCCTCGCAGTGTACTAATTGCCAGACCGGAGGCAGAGAGAGGAAAGCGTTGAGAGGGACAGGATGAATGAGAAGCTGTGAGAGCTGGCGGGGGGCGGGGAGGTGGGATCTTGGGAAGCCGCGCATCAGGGAGCCGGGGAAGGAGCGGAGTTCCCAAGTTGGAGAGAGTCGGGCGTCATGACTTGGGTGACTGTTGCTTGCTGCCCTTCATTGACTAAATGTTTCTTCCCAGAAACCACCTGCAGCAAATTTAATGTGGCTGCGCACTTTCTGCCTTAGTGCGGGTTTCCTGGAAGAGGGTCTGAGTACTCAGTTCTAGATCATGGAACAAGATCTTAGATTACAGACAGAGTAATTGCTAATTGGTGTTTTTCTCCATTAAATGATGACAAAAACACCCTTGATTTTTGGGAGATAGTCTTGATTTCATATATTATGTCTGTATTTCCTGTAAATGTCCTCATGCTTGTTTGATCATGTTCTGGAAAATTTAGCCTCTGTACTTCTAGAATTCCTACAGCTAGACATTTTAGCAAGAAAGAAGAATCATAATTTGCTTATTATTTTAAGGAGAGGCTTTGATAATCAGAAAATTTGGAGAATAAAAGGTCATGCCTAGGGAGAGTGGGAATGACTGCTAATGGGTCAGGCTTTCTGGGGAAAGTCCTAGGGTGATGAGGGTGTTCTGGAATTAGGTCATGGTGATAGTTGTACCACATTGCGAATATCCTAAAAACCACTGACTGGTATACTTTAAAAGGTGAATTTAGTAATATGTAAGTTATTTATCAATAAAGAAGAAAGGTCATGGCTAAATTGGTAACACATTTCGTATTTTTTCCTTTAAAGATTTTAGCTACTTACTAGAGAGCACTTACGAGTTGGGGGCAGAGGCAGAGGGCAAGGAAGAAGCAGACTCCCCTGCTGAGCAGGGAGCCCAACATGGGGCTCCATCCCAGGACCATCCAGGACCCTGATGAGATCATGACCTAAGCCAAAGGCAGACGCTTCACCGACTGAGCCACCCAGGTGCCCCTACATTTCATATTCTTAAACAGCGTCACTTATGGGATGCTTGCTACACACAAGCTATTCAAATTTCCTAGCCTCCTGTTAGGTAGACAGTGACATCTATTTGATACCTGAGGAAGGGAGCCCAGGCTTTTTAACTTGCTGCAGATCAGGTAGCTCTTAGGGACAGAAAGGAGGATGCCAGGTGCATAGTGACTTTTTTTCCAGCATGGATTCCTGGGTAAACACAGGGTTCTCCTGCTGATGGTTTCCCCTGCCCTGCTGTGGGTATCACCCTGAGCTCTTTGGCTCCTTAGGGAGCTTTCTCCTTCCTGTTTTGTTTTGTTTTGGTGTAGGGAGGGAAAACAAGGAAATCACTTTAGAAAGGGAGAATTATGGCTAAGATCTGATTGGGTTTCCGTCTTGATTTGTTCGTATATCTGGTAATTTCTTGGGAAATTTTGGAATGACCATCACAGTGAAAGTTTTAGGGAGAAAGGAAAGGGCACCTTTTGCTTCCCCATGGTTGGTGTATTTTTGGATAGCAGAGGGTGCACCTGACATAGTTCAGGCGACTTTAGTGGTACTTTAGTCTTTCTAATAAACACGCTGGGGAAGTTGAAGGAAGAGGCAGCATTCTCCCGGCTCCTACTGAACGTGACTGTAACATTAAAACCTGCAGCCTGGGTGCGCCTGCTAGCGGGAGTCCTGTGTTTGTGAACGTGGGCATCCGCTCCTGCTCACTCGCGTGCACAACCGAGGCAGCGAGTACCTGTCGGACTCTGAGCAGAAAGTATTAATTTGCATAAAATCGCATACGCTCTGCTGCGGTTTTCATTGTGCCTGTTTCAGAGCTGAGCTGACACTCCAAGCACAGTATTTTATCTTAACTCAAAAGGAGACTTCTCAGAAAGAAGAATTTGTGGGGCTTTGAAATTTACTTGAGGGGATAGTCCCTGAAAGAAAGGGACCACTGAAGACTTAAGAGGGTTCATTTGTTGTCACTGTTTGAAATGACAGTTTCAAAGTTAGAAAATAGCCTTCTACCTATCCCTGAACCACTGAAGGCTTCTGTTCTTTCCCCCTGATTATATACATTAAAAACACGTAAAGCAGGTTGGGGTTTGGTCTGCTGTGTGGCATGCCCGCAAAGGGACCAGAGGTCTGGCAGAACAAGAGCCTTCCCGCTGGGCGGTGACCTTTTTATGGTGTTTGGTCTGTCATCTTTGTTTCCCAGTCTCAAATGCCTAGCTCAGAATTACTTAGCACTTGAAGTGGCTTTCATCTTCAAAGGACTTTATGGGCATTATTCAGTCTACGAGGCACTGTGTAATGAACGAGCTGTTTATCCTTTGAGCAGCGTCAACATGCCAGGTGCCATACAGCTGGAGAAGACAAAAATAATATTCTGGCCAGTGGGAGTTTGTATTCTAAAGAGGCAAGATGATTAGGCAGATTTTCTTTTTGGCCTCTTTTAAAAATGTGCCGGGGAATAATGTAGAAATTAAAATTGTAAGAGGTGATCAACTAGCTCAAGTCCATCTAATTGGAATTGCTCTCAAGGTGAAAATGAAATCTGAGATGCTCTTAAAAAGACAGCGTATTAGCTGTCATGTATCGACGTACGTGGTGTTTTCCCCATGTCATAGATGGGGATTTGGTAAAGACTAGGGCAGAAACCATGACCTAGGTTCTCCATGACCTACACTCTTCTTTTTCTTTGCCTGGTCTAGAAACCAATGCCATGCATGAGTCACAGACATGCGTTCCTGAGATTCAAACTACCCTGTCAGTCCATCCAGGCTCTCTGGGCCAGCCTCAAGGGGAGCTTTGGGGTGTCTTTCTTACCCCCATCAACCTCTCTGGTTCCCGTTGGCCCCCCCATTCTGTGTCTGTGCTCTTGCACCTGTTTCTGGGTTGGGTGTTCCCTCTTCTTTTTGGCTGTTCTTACCTGGCCCAACTCAAGGATCACTTCCTTTGGGGAAACCACCCTTGTCCCTCCTCTCCTGGCCTCAAGGGCTGTCAGTGTTGGCTGGCACTTTGTGTAGACCTCATTCAGGTTCTGGTGTCTTTGGGTTGTGATAATTCCTTGTGAGTGTGAGCTGCTGGGCTGTCATAGCAGGAGGGACCACAAATAGAGGCATGACAAATGCTTGTGATTTATACCTGTGGCTCTTCAACCTAGACTGTATCAGAATTGCCTGGCAAGCTGGGGTGTTTTTTAAAGTTTTTTTATTTTTTTATTTTTAGCACTCTCTACACCCAGCATGGGGCTTGAACTCAACAACCTTAAGATCAAGAGTCAAGTGCTCTGCCCACTGAGCCAGCTAGGCGCCCCATCTGGAGAGTTTTTTAAAATGACAGAATCCCTAAATCCCTGGCTTAGTAGTTCTAGAATAGGACCCTGGAATCTGTGCTTGGAGAAAGTCCTGGTAATTCAGGTGCATAGCCTGTGTAGGGACCACTGAGTTATGCCAAGGCATACGTACTGGTTGTGGGTTATTAGGCCATGGCCAGTTCTGTAGAAGGTATGATCTGTGCAGTATGCAGAATCATCTTATTTACATATCTGGCGGTAACAGAGAAAGTGAATGTCGCTCATTTTTGACAGGGACATCCTTCCTGAAGGAGAAGATCCTGGTTCATTGAGGAGCTTGCCAGCCAGTCTGCCTTTCTGCTGTGTGAACAGACTAAAGGCACAATTAGCCCTCCATACTTGAATTTGAAGTTACTGTGTTGCCATAGTGATGTTGTGTAGTGTTGAAGGAGATTAGAGAAATCACATCGTAAATTATCAGAACAGATGGTTTGTAATCTAACACTCTTCTAGCCCGTATTCTTTGTACTGACACTTGAGAACATTTAAAAATATCAGCTCTTACTTTGTTCTTTCACCTGTAAAAATGGCAGACTTCATACCAAGATTTAAAATGGGTCTGTAATAGATGTCACACAGAGCTCGCGACGGCAGTGATGGAAGGTGGGGAGAATATTGCAAGCCTAGAGAAGGGGCCGGTCTATCTCTGCTTTAGAACCCATGTGTGATTTGCTGTTTTTCAGTTCCAGTTCCAGATTTCATGCTCTCCATTATTATTTTGATGGTATCAGTCGGGTGATTTGTATCTCCTGACTTGATGGTAATTTCAGTTGTGGTCAGAGCTTTGCTCACAGAGGAATATTACAAGATCATGTAGATTCTGACAGTATACCCACTTTCAAGGTGTTTGAGATGTGATCACATAAAGGATGTTTTCTATAAGACATTTGTATGGAATTTTTTACTCTTTTCCTGTTTTCATCGTGGACTGATGTGCAGCTCTTCGATTGTATCCCTCATTAAGGACAGTGACTTTTTGTCTCTCTGGGGAAATTGTAGTTTGACTCGTGTCCCCCCACCCCCTTTTGCTTATCATTTACATTGTGTAAATGACCAGGGTGGATATACACCTAACCTACTTCAAATTAGCAGAATGATAATCCTATTAGGTACTTTAAAGATTCAGTAAAACTTACCTTGTTTTTTAGGTTCTTGTGGTTACACATATGTTAACATAATTTTTAGATTGCTTTTTTCTCATGTTCTTCAAGTATTCAGGAATGTTAACAGGCTGCCCCTACATACATTTTCATGAGTCTCATTTTTCATGTGCCGTACATTGATAGTAACTTGCAAAGGAAATTAACAAGTAAGTGTTGCAGCTTTCAGACAATTCCTGACTTGTTTGTGGGTAAATGTGTGTTTTCAACTGTACAGGGTACTGTCTTTCGATTGTTCTCCGAGTACTTGTTCACCAGCCTGTGCTGCTTGTATATATGGCAGTTTCTGATGCCGTCCAGCAGTGGGACACACGGGCCCCTCGTGAGCCTGACTCCACTGGATGTAGCAATTCCTTCTTTGGGATGATTCATTCAGATGACCTTTGACCACCCCCAAGTCAGTGCTAGAAAGTTAAAAAAAAAAATGCTTGGTAATTGTTACCATCAAAAACGTCAGACAAACCATCTTATCAGAGGACTCAGAGCCATTACAGGAGTAAGGAAAACCATGTGGGACAAAGGCTGACTTTCCTTGCACCCGGCTAAGCAAGGTCTGCTCGGCTCCTGCCGCACAGCCTGTTGGCACTGGCTTGAGTGAATCGGGATGAGATTATCCAGTTAGCAGAATGTGTGGCTTGAGGGGAGTTTCCTTGGCCCCATAAAAACACCTGCCTTGGTGGGGAAATGAGACTGACAGTGAGAATCTGCCCAGAATACGATTTGCCTCAAGGGCAGAAAGGTTCCTGGTGTCAAAGCTCAGGATCCTGTTTTCCTGAGATGGCTTCTTACAAGGGTTTGGACCATGACCTCCCAGCCCACTGGATCTTAGAGTCCCTGGGCAGCTTTCCATGAACCTCTTTCTCGTCAGGAGGGAGATCTACTCTTTTGTCTTTGGTCAGAGTTGGCATGAATCCTGTTTTGTCTCAGCTAATCCACTGTTGGTGTGTCTTTTTCCTCTTAATCATTTTCTAAAATTATTACCTTGTCTGTTGTCTCTGCGGGAGGCGTTTCCTCATTGGAGTGTCTGTATGGTTAAAACACATTCAGCTTTTCACAGGTAGGGCCAGGCCCTGGTGTCACTGTTGTTTTGCTCATTGAATTGCTTCTTAAATGCACTAAGGGCTCTCAGGGCCCTGAAACCAGGGGCAGCAGAAGAGATTGGCCTTTTCCAGTTGGTCCTTGGACGTGCAGTGTTTGTGGAGTGAGTCGTCTCAGTCAAGGAAGGGCGCGCTCGAGAAGCACAGGTGAATGAAAGCAGTGCCCAGGAGCTCTGTTTTTGTTGTGTTCTTCCTGTGGACCCTCCGTCTTTCTTCCTGGGGCTCGTGTCTCTGTGTGCCCGTCACAGGGACTTTCCTCTGTTGGGGAGTGACTCACCCAGAGGTCAGTCTTCAGCCTCAGCCCTTCCCAAACACAGCCCCACCTGCCCAGAAGTGAGCTTTTTCAAAAAGGCCCCTGCACCCTATAAATAGCTGTCAAGTGCCCTCATTCGGGCTGTGTGAACTCTCACCACCAGCCTCTGGTTTTCTAGCTTCCAGAGCCGGGCGAGTCAGCTAGAACGGGTGCCTGGTGGCTGCGAGGGACGCAGCACTGATTCCAGGTTGTTAAAATGGACAAATGCCTTTCTTTACTAAGTGGGCTCCTTAGCTTTCTCTTTTTAATCCCTAGTTTTCTTCCTCTTTTAAATCCCTCTTTTTCTTCCTTTTTGAAATCCCTCTGTTTCTTCCTTTTTATCTTGCATTCCTCTTGTTTCCCTTCTTTGACCACTTGAGAGTGACAGTGTCCCTTCTGGCCATTGCTAGACTGGAGGGTGGAGGCAGTCAGAGGGCAGGGATGCGCCCTGGGGAGTGTCTGGATTATGCGCTGGCCCCCTAAGTACAGTCTTCAGCTGGAAGGAAAGTGCTGCCCCGGGGCCCCCTTTCCTCCGTTGCCCCGAGGCACATGGTCCCATCCTGTCTGCTCCTTTGCCACAGTTTGATCTAATGGAAAATTTGTATTTTATGATGATTCTAATAAACTTGGTTTAGCAGATAAACCTGGTGGTTCTTATTTTGAGGGTAGTTTCATCCCTCTCCCTAAACTGTGGTGTTACTCCTCATAATTCCCTTGACTCACAGTGGCCCTCGCATCATAAAATTTCCCCTTGAGAGTTTATTTTCTAAGCTGTCATCTACACTGAGGCTGAATCTTACTCATTTGTGTACCCCCAGCGCCCAGCACACAGTTGGTGCTTACTGGATGTTTGCTGAATGAATGAGAAGGGGGATGTTCCCCACCCCCCCATCCAATGGCAGGAGGCTGCCGTGAAATGGGAACTATGAAGTCGGCAAACATGGGCTGGAGGCCCAGACGTTGTTAGGGTCTGACATCCTCTCCAGTAGCAAATGGTGGGAGGAGGAGGAGGAAGAGGAGGAGGAGGAGGAGAAGGAGAGCCCCCGTGTTCTTGCTGTTGGGCTGTGCTTGTGTGCTGGTGGAGTGCGGCCCGACCGCGGAGGGGACCAGCTTCATGCCGCTGCGCTGGGTCTGCCCGCCGCTGTGCCCGCTGCTCTGTGGACGAGAGGACCTTGTGAGCAGTCAGGCCCGGGCTGCTCGCGCGGGGCCTTGTGCGCTGTGGAGTCCCCTGCCCCAGGCTGCTCCCTGCGGGGCCTGATCGGAATCTGCCCTAGGATTCCGGGGCTTGGCCAGTCCCAGCAGATGGTGAAGGGGCATCTTGGATCAGGTTTCCTTTGAGACTGAAAATCTAGTTCCCTCTGAGTGTTCTTCTTTTTCAGGAGTTGATTTCTCATTGAGTACATTGTGGAAAGGTCATGTTGGGCAAAGTGCACGGGTAAGATTTTCTCTTGGGAATGTTCTTATAGAAGGGCTTTCCTTGAGCCTGTTAAGAGTGTTTCAGGTCCCTTTTCCATACTTCACTTCCGTTTCTGGGACACCCCCCCCCCACTCCCTTTAAGACTTTATTTACATGAATCTGAAAGCAGGCCGCAGGGCCTTTTAAAATTATACACATCAGTATGAGGCCAACCCAGTTTTTCATAAATAGGTCAACATGTTTCTACAAAGTAAGGGATTCAGAAGTACTCTATCCTTTAAAGAAGGCATTTTAAGGAAAGACGAGTGTTGGCCAGGGCCTGAGACTCCCGCACTAGAGGATGCTGATTTCAGGGACCTCCCTTGGGCGAACTACCGGGTGCCACAGCTCGAGGCTGCTGGGGGCCAGATGTGGCTTGAGGCCCGGGTGCTTTTGAGAGAGAAAGCCAGGTGGTAGACCTGTTGGGAGCTCCTGGTCCTCGAGAAGCAGCCTGATGCTGTGTGTGCCGTGAGGAGCCATTGGCAGCAGCCTTCTGCCCAAGGAGTCCAGACAGGTTTTTTCTCAGACAACTACTCTTACTTGACCTAATTACTAAACATTCGTTTCTTGCTTATAGAGAATGAGTTACATCTCTCCTCTAAGTTCTTTTTGCTGATGATTGTGCTTTTTGCCTACGCAGTGAAGTCAGCTGGTGGTAGTGTGGTCCCGGGAAGCCATCTCAAGTCAGGAAAGGAAAAATTATGGAGGCATTTGCACGGGGTTCTTCACATTTACTGAAAGTAAATGCCCTTCGATAACGGTAATAGTGTCTGGCATCATCCTTGGAGAAGTTTCTAGGGCTCCGTTAGGTTCGTAAAATTGAAAAGAACCCAGAGAGCTGTGGAAACTGGCTGCGTTCACAGGTGTACACATTCACGGCATCGCACCCAGCGCGCCCTCCGGACTCAGTGACTGCTTCATCACTGATGTCACGGGCTCGTGTCACCGTCCATGAAGAGTGCCATATGTTTACTCGTAACCAGGTTTTCTGTACTGTTAGCGTTGCCTAAGGCAAGACACACACTTAGAGTTTACCCTGAAGTCCCCGAATAGGGGAGCCCCACACGGGTGAATAGGTAGACACTCTCCACGAATACGTTATTCATCATATTTTTAAAATGGGAGACTCTGCAGTGAATCTGAATGATTTGGCAACAGAATGTGGCTTACGCAGCCTGGCATAAGTCTGTTAATTTTTCCCTTGTAGTTGATTTTGAAGAGGGTTAATCCAATTTATTGTTTCCCCAGAGTGGAAAAACTTGCTTTTGTGCTGTTCTGGGGACTGCTCTGTAGCGCTAGAAGTGCTTGTGTGTGCATATTGTCTCCTCCTCCAGATCTGGAAGGCTGCCCTTGGAACTAGCCTTCAGTTTGTTTGGTTTATTGGGCTTTTTGGACTTGTTGGTGGGTGCCAGGGCTTGTGAGTTCATGCTCCCGTTTGCAGTAGACACACTCAAGTTCAGGTTCCTCCATTTCCATCTTCCTCATTTTATTTTATTTTATTTATTTTTATTTTTTTTAAAAAGACTTTATTTATTTATTTGACAGACAGAGATCACAAGTAGGCAGAGAGGCAGGCAGAGAAAGAGGGGGAAGAGACCCCGATGTGGGACTCGATCCCAGGACCCTGAGATCATGACCTGAGCCGAAGGCAGAGACTTTAACCCACTGAGCCACCCAGGTGCCCCTATCTTTCTTATTTTAATTACTGATCTACCCTGAAGCCTGATTTTTGGAGTAACCGGTGTTAAATGCAGATCCGGTTGTTGGAAGTGTCACTGAGAAATCGGAGTCTGTCTGGTGTTCCTCTCCTGGGGCAGGCCATGGCCTCTCCACCCTCAGTGGGCGGAAAGAGCCTTGGAACAGGGAGGCCTTGCCAACTTCACCGTCCAGATCTGACAGCCAGTCCTGCGGGGTCATTAGGTGACCTCTGCAGTCCGTGCTCCTCAGAGCTACTCCTTACAGGGTGAGACTTTTGACTCCTACTGTTTGTTTTTTACTTTTTAATTAGGTTATTTGAGGTGAATGCCTGGATTAAGTTTCTTGTTCTTTGTGTAGGACAGAATTAAAGGGACATTGAAGACATCCTGGGCTGCTTTCGTTCATCACCTCTGTCACATTGTTAATGGGGATTAAGATTGTCTTTTTTCATTCTTTTTTCTCTTACAGTTGGTGAGGTCCCCATTTTTATTTTAACATCATGTTCTTTCCTCATAGAGTTTTATTTGACATTACAACACTAATAATTTTAAGAAAGTGTTCCCACATTTCCATATTCTTTACTTCTGTAGGATGATGTCATTTTTGGTGATCGCTAATTGGCATGTCTGAATATCTCCCTTTTGATTGTAGGTATTACTTGTGACTAAAATGAGAGATTGTGTTTCAAAGGTGGAAATTTTGGGTTACTGCTCTGGCTTTACCACTAACTCCCAGAAAATAACCTGCCTTGTTTCATAAATTATTTATACATTGGCTTCTTTTGTGGATAATTATCAAGCCTGTGATGTTCTTTGTTTTATTTGACTGGAGTGCTTGAGTTACTGTCATAAAATGTGTATCCATGAAATGCATTGTAGCCTGTTTGTGTTTATTCTGTGCAATGGTGGTAATAAAATTGTTATCTAAACTTCTTAATTATGATTTTTTCATGTTGGAATCACAGTGAGTTCTTAAAGGATCGCCCATCAGTATATTCAAATCTACTTTTGGAAAATAAAAAGTGGTAAGTACTTAATGGTATTGTAGGATTAGCTTGGAAATATCTGGAAGTTGATAGTGCTGGGGTCATACAGTTGTGTTATCACCAGCTGTAGAGTGATTTGGTAATTAGCATTTTAGAAAGGGCTTATTATTAAAAACAAATAGCAGCCAGTTTTTATAGGCAAAATAAACAACAGTTGAGAAAAGCAGGACTCTGGGTGATTAAATGGAAAGCCGATGAAGTTGGGGAGAGGAAGAGGAGGAGGCAGGAGGATGTTAGGGACTTAAGGGAGTGTTTTCTAGAACTCATTTACACGCCTGGCTGTGCTTTCTGTATTTTACACAGACTGGAGATTCCTGTTGTTGTAACATGCTTGGAAGTTTGTTTTAAGTTTCATATGAGACACATACAAGGGAGTTGATAATAGAAAAGTTCTTCGTGATAGCTTATAATGTCTGTAGTATTTATTATTAACTTCTTAAAATTACAGAATTACATTCAGTGCAGAGAGTGTAGTAGTTTGTATATACTGTAGTTAGAACGTTTGGGTTTTTTTGAAAGTTTGAAATGTGCTTTGGTAAACTTTAGCTAGTTGTTTAGTTCTACTCTTTACCTTAGTCACTGTCTGGTACAGTCTTTACCGTTCGCTCGTTCTCTCACGCACGAGACATCTGTGAGCTCCTCCATGCAGTCACTGAAAGTAAAACTTCCCTTGAAGTTGATTTGAAGTTCTTGAAAGAGAATATTACACATGTAGACACACATTTTGTCACTTTCCATCCATTTGCATTAAAAACCTAAAAATTTAAATACCTATTTCAGCTTGACATACAATTTCAGCATATGATAAAATGAAGACGGACTATTAGGTGGTTTATGGTAATGAGGAATTCCTGGAACTTGACCCTATTTTAGCATTCCAGTTCTTAAATTATATCTAGCATTATCCTAAAAGCAGAACCATGGAGAGATTTTGGGGAAGGGTTGGAAAGTCTTACAATGTAGAGTATTAAAGATTCAAAGACTGTCCAGAACGAACCAGGCCTGATTTGTTGAAGAAAATAAATAAACGAAACATCTGGTTTGTTACTGCTTCAGTTCGTGTGACCACAAAGAACTGACTTATGTTCAGCAAAAACTGTACACACAGCAAATTATATCCTTGTAAAGGAAACAAAATATTTTATAATATTTGCCAACAACATAGTGCTGTTGTAAGAAAAGGCCGTTGGCGAAATCTCTCATTGGTCCCTGTAAATAATCATAGTTTTGACTAAAACTATTGGAATGCCAATCTAAAGTTTTCAGAATTTGAAAGACTAAGATTGTACCATTTAAGGTAATGCTGGCTAGCTAGACTTTGTAGCGTTGAATGTAGACCATAAACCGAGAAGCCTGAGGTCAAATTAGACAATCTAAATTATTAAGGATAACAGAAGACAATGGCAGGGTTTAGCCAGTAGCCGTGCCTAAGTCTGCCTTATCACTTGGCAGAGAACAGGTAGAAGTCACCCACAGAGGTACAGATAGGTTGCTCCAGGAGAATTTTTTTTTTAAGATTTTGGTTTATTTCCTAAGTAATCTCTACACCCAGCATAGGGTTGGAACTCACAACCCCAAGAGCAAGAGTCATGTGCTCCACTGACTGAGCCAGCCAGGTGCCCCATGTGCCAGAATAATTTTTTTTTAAAATTAATTAATTTATTTTTAGAGAGCGAGCGTGAGTGGGGCAGGGGGAAGGGCAAAGGGAGGGCGAGAGAGAATCCCAAGCCGACTGCGTGCTGAGCAGAGAGTGGGATGTGGGGCTCCGTCTCACGACCCTGAGATCCTGATCTGAGCTAAAACCAAGAGTCAGACGCTTGACTGATTGCCCACCGGCATACTTTTGGAGTAGACCCTCAGCGTATCTGAAACCTGACAAGGTTTAGGGACTAGTTCTCTGGCTGTTCCCGGATATTCCTTGGTTGGAGACTTCTCCCCTCCCCCTTAGATCAGAAAAAGAGGAAAGAAATTAGCTTGTTGCTAATTAAAAGGGAAGACACTGAACATCAAAGCGCAGGGGTCTTGTTTCGTTTTGTCTTGCACATGACAGTGACAAGGGTCTGCGGCTCCGGCCCTCCTCAGTGTACAGACGCGGCTAATGCCGCCCGCGTGCCCGGCCGCGCCACCAGCAGCCCCAGTGAGCTCGGGCGAGGGGCCGCGGGGGAGTGAGCGAGAACTGGGCCTGCCGAGGCTCCGGGGCTCCCGCTGGCCCGGGAGTGGATGTTCCTGGCGCCTGTCGGAAGCTGCGCGTTCTAGAGCTGCTGATCCGTGGCCAAGTCAGCCCCTGTCGCCGCACAGCGGTGTGTAGTGAGCGGGCGGCGGCCGGGAGCCGTGACCCGCCTGCGGCACACACTTCGCGGGCACGAAAGGGGGAATTCATCCCGAGTGTGGGGGAGCCGGTCGGCCGACCTGAGCGAGGAGGGCTGCGGCCTCACCGTCCGCCTGGGAGCAGCTGGCAGTGGGGGCTCGGCGCGGCTGCTGAGAGCCCCTCGGGCTTGTCTCCTTCCCGGGTCTCCCTCAGGCCTGTTTCTGCTTTCAGAAGGAGGGGGCGACGGCTCCCAGTCCCAGCCTTCGGGCAGCGCTCAGGGCCGGTCGCGGGGCGGGCCGCGCCCCTGCCCGGGAGAAGATTCTGAGGTAGAGCATGGGGTCCCCTGGTTAAGAACCTGCTTGTCGGTGACCTTCTGAGGACATTCCCTCCAGGGGCGCCAGGGTGGCTCAGTGGGTTAAGCCGCTGCCTTCGGCTCAGGTCATGATCACAGGGTCCTGGGATCGAGCCCCACATCGGGCTCTCTGCTCAGCGGGGAGCCTGCTTCCTCCTCTCTCTCTGCCTGCTCGTGGTCTCTCTGTCTGTCAAATAAATAAAATCTAAAAAAAAAAAAAAAAAAAAGACATTCCTTCCAAAGGCAGAGATCAGAAAGCCAGATAAGTAACAGAGTGTCTGGAGTAGGAGTCTGGAGACCCATGAACTCGGGTGGGAAAAAGTGAATCCCATCTTCATTTTCACAGCTCTCCGACTAAATACAGTGTATTTCCTTCAGTTGTGAATGTAATGCGGTGCTTCGAGCCGTATCTGTGATAAGTCTCCAATGGATATTGCAGATGTTTTCAAATTCTGTTCTGTTTACTGCGTGTCTCTCAACGTATTGTTCACACTCATCGCTACTGCAAAATTAGCAGTAGTTACTAGGCTGACTGCATAGGTCTCTTTACCTACCGTAAAGAAGGAATATTTTAAAATCTTTGGTAAATTTATAAAAAATGGGGTTTCTGTGCAAGTTTCTGTATTTTCATGCATTTAAAAATAATATTCTGAGAAGCGGTCCGTTAAGTTTCACCAACTGGCACTAGTTAGAAATATAGTAACTCCTAAAAGATTGCTGGCTGGAATTGAGACTGCAGTGTTCTTCTGATGGCTGTCAGGATTCAGATGTTTTCTAGCGTTTTCCAATTTCTTTCCAGTTTTCCCTGTTCTTAGAAGTCCTTTCTCCCCTACACAATTCTTAGTTCCCTTGATCTTTTTTTTTATTTTTGTTTTTTTATTCTTTTTTAAAGGTTTTATTTATTTATTTGACACAGAGAGAGAGAGATTGCAGGTAGGCAGAGAAAGGGGGAAGCAGGCTCCCTGCTGAGCAGAGAGCCCGATGTGGGAATCGATCCCAGGACCCCGAGATCATGACCTGAGCAGAAGGCAAAGGCTTAGCCCACTGAGCCACCCAGACGCCCCTTCTTTGATCTTTTAAAGTCTTGTAATGGATTCCATTTCTTGTTTGTCCTTTGCATAAATTGTATGTTGTTTGGAGCTGAGGATTCCAGAAAATTACAGTTTCTTTTTCAGTATTTTATTTTATTTTATTGGCTCCATGTCCACATGGGGCTTGAATTCACCACCCCATGAGATCAAAAGCCTCACGCTTCGCAGCCAGGTGCCCTACATTATTAAAGTTTAGAGATAGGCCAGGATAAAACCAGATCTTGGAACATAACCTCAAAGTATGGGATTAAGATGTGTTTTACAAGCCTGTGTGTCTCAAGATTAGGTATGATGATGAGAGTTTACATAACTGTACCAGGGCATTTTAAATAAAACTAATTTTATCACATTGAAGATTACATGAATGTTTTGGAAACTACCCCGTAATGATAATGTAGCCTGTCTGTCATGTAGTGTGCTGTCAGTCCATTTAGCATGAGTTTAGCATAATTTAGGAGAGTCATGAAAATATAAGGAATACTTAGACCACTGTGTGCTGGGTTTGGTGAGACAAAGCTCTTGAAAGAAAAGTTCACAAAATGTCACATTATAGTAAAAGTGTCTCTCTTTGCATCAGAAATACTGATTGTGAAGAATGTCTGGGGATTGATGCATTTTTTTTGGATAATAAATACCAAACATAGTTCTTATTTAGAAATACCATCCGTAGGGGGCTCCCGGGTGGCTCAGTTGTTAGGCATCTGCCTTCCATTCAGGTCATGATCCCAGAGTTCTGGGATAGAGTCTTGTGTCCAGCTTTCTGCTCGGTGGGGAGTCTGCTTCTCCCTCTTCCTCTGTCTGCTGCTCTACCTGCTTGTGCTCTTTCTCTCTCTCTGTCAAATAAATTAAAAAAAAAAAAATCTTAGCAATACAACTTGTTATAAAATGGGGATTAAAAATTCCCATTCATGCTTTTAAAGATGGTTTTGACATTTAGGGATGTTGAGCCTTTCAAAAATAACATTTTTACTTAATGCCAAATAAGCAGAGGTAGCTAAAATGCTTATTTCTTCTTTATTTTTTTGTAAGATTTTATTTATTTGACAGAGGGAGCACGAGCAGGGAGAGCAGCAGGCGGAAGGAGAGGGAGAAGCAGGCTCCCCACTGAGCGGGGAGCCTGATGCGGGACTCGATCCCAGGACCCTGAGATCATGACCTGAGCCGAAGGCAGATGCTTAACTGATTGACCCACCCGGGTGCCCCTAATTCTTCTTTAAAGTATAGTCACTTTATAGTGACTATATAGATGGGGTGCCCTAGTGGCTCACTTGGTTAGGTGTCCCAATCTTGATTTTGGCTCAGGGTCTTGAGACCAAGCTGTATGTGGGGCTCTGGACTGAGTAGGAAACTTGCTTAAGATTCTTCCTCTGCACCCCGCCCCCACCACCAGCCACTGCTCGCTTGCTCGCTGTCTTTCTCTCTCAAAAAAAAAAAAAGTCACTTGAAATTTGGTTTTTAAGACTCATCTTTATGGCTATTGGACATTTTATGCACATATTTACAGGATTGATACTAGATATCTTCATTTTATAAATGTAGTGGTTTTCTGAAACACCATTAAATTTAGTTTTCACATGGGTGCCTGGCTGGCTCAGTGGAGTACAGGACTCTTGATCTTGGGGTTGTGAGTTTGAGCCCCATGTTGGGTGCAGAGATTAAAAATAAAATCTTTAAAAAAAATGTAGTTTTCACAAGAGTATTTTTAGGTAGGTACAAACAGCCCATTCAGGGTACTTTGCTTTTGTATATCACTTTCTGTCCCATGAACTGTGCCCTGAGGTGTGAGTAGGGCAGATGATTTATCTGGAACTCCTCTGCATGTTGAAAACAACTGTCATTAATAAATCGCCATATTTTACATTTGGTTTCTAGTGGCTTGTATTTCACAAGTTCAAAGGTTTCAAAGTTTAAAGGTCAAATTTAATTTTTTTGGTAAATGTTATTTTTTAGTTGAAGTAGGCGTACAATGTTATATTAGTTTTGAATGTGTGATATAATGACTTAACAATTTTGTACATTACTCAGTGCTTACTGTGGAAAGTGTAGTCACCCCATTTATCTGTTTTTTGATAATAACTGGGATATGAGTGGGTACCTTAAACACTTTTATTATGAAAAACATAGATCTTTTTAGTGCCATGCATTTCTGGTATTTGTGTGAATTTCGTGTTAATTCTTGGTATTTGCTCTGAAATACGCAAATACTAGCAGTGCACCTTCCCTGCTGGAGCTCCTGCCTAGAACCTGGAGATTTGAACAGCCCAAGATTCTGACATCTTTAAGCATGCTGCTGCTGGTTTACTAACAAATGGAAATTTAAAAAGTAAAAGTGGAAATACAGTTGGTGGAGCAGGAGAGGAAGAGACAGGCAGAAAGAGAGAAGAGGAGGAAGGTAAATACTGACTAACGGCTCCCCTCTCTTGGCTGGGACCCAAGCCCCCCGGAAGCACAAGCCCCCTTTCCGAGAGCCCTCCTGCATCTCAGCCTCACGGCTGTTGGGCGCAGAGGAGTTTTTCTCCCTCTTGATTGCGCTTTATTACCTCTTGAGTAATTCGGAGGCATGAGGAGGAGCTGCTTTGCATCTGCATGCAAATGGAAGGTGCTCCCTGGAATTTCTACAGGCCTGTTATTGCATATTAAACACAAAAACAAAAATCAACCCTGGCTGTGTGCTGGCTTGGCTCTGTTTCTAACCCACTGCAAGGATTTTGTCAAGGTTGTCTTTTTTTCCATTTTATTTATATTATTTACCATTTAATACTGAAGATTATTGCTTACTGTTTGTGGCTTGTTTTTATTTTCATTTTTACAAATACCCATTTTCTACCCAATGATGTTCCTGGTACATGAAGTATTTCTTCATTTCCCTACTTCTTGAAACTGTTGTTCCTTAAAACCACTTCTTTTAGGGCAGAGGTTTCATTTGGTCCTTAATGCTCTCTATTTGCCAAGCAGAGCGATGAGTTGTGTGTGTTGTGCTAAGACCACACAGCAAAGGCCTCCTCATGCTGCCAGAGCTCAAAAGGGAGGTCACTGTAGGTGATACTTGTGGGCACAGCAATGTTGCCACTTAAAAGCCTAGAGAAAATGAGTAACAGTCAAGTTGGCTGATGCGATTATTGCTAAGCTTCAACTTTAGAAACCCTAAGGTTATCACTTTGTGCTCTGTGCCATGGTTAAAATCCCACTGCCCTGCTTGATGTTTAAAGGGTGACCGGTGTTGCTATCAAATGCCGGTGTTTTCTTAGCTTGCTATTTTTTTTTTTTTATTGGTGGGCTGACCTGTGGTCTAAACAGAGATGCTTCTGAAGTGAAAGAGTGTGTTACTGATCATTCTTCTGGAACAATAGGTGTGGACTGGAGCTGTCCCCGTAGAAACAGAGTATATGGTCACTCGGTGACCCCAGGACTGTGATTTCGGTCTACAGAGGATGAGAGTCATGTTAAGATATTCATGACTCCCAGTGATGAGTGTTCCGTGGCCCATTCCTAACTTGGATAAAATGATATTTGACTCAGTATTGGACACATAAAGGCATTGACAGTTGGCCGAGAAGGGTAGTCTGAGGAGATGGTGCTGAGTCAGAACTCCCGTCAATAGTGTTCTGTGTGGGGTACGCTCAGAGAGCCTCTCCCCCGCCCGCCCTGCAGCCCCAGGGGGTGAATTGCCTATTTTATGCTCGAGCTAAGTGTGATTGGAGCAGTGAATCAGGGTTTGTCAACACTGGGGGCCTGGCGAGTATCCCGCTCTTCTTTACACGCACTCAGAAGGGGGTCTTTGTGCTACCCTCCCCTCCCTAATCACAGAAGAAGGGTGGTGAAAAAGGCTTTTTAACTGCGTTCCTGTTTTGAATGAGTGAAGTTATTTTGGTCAGAGCCCTCTCCTCCTCTTGGCGGGCATCCCCGAGATCCCCCCTGAGTGGGTCTGGGGTCCCAGAATGAGGGAAAAATCCTCTTCAGCAGCTACATTCCCTGATTAGGGACACCCCCCCCCCCCCCCCGCCCCAAGACTGCTTCACGGAACGTTAGGGCAGTTCTGTATTCCATCTTAATTGTTCTGTAATGCTAGGTTAAATGCATTTTTAACCACCTTAAAATAAAAATATATTCCTTCTACTTTCTTTGCCCTCTGAATTCTTCAGTACTATAAGCACTTAGATAAATAGATCAGAAGTAATGTGTTAAAGGTATCTTTTTTTTAAAGCCTGGAATTTTGTACATATTGTATATTTCAAATTCATTTGATTTTGGAAGGTGTTTTGGGTAGAATGACTGTTATCTGTAATACAGATGTAGTCAAGCCTGTGCATTATAGTCCCTAGTTTTCTGGTGCAGCCTCTTGAAATAACCTAGATAAAAAGCTGGTTACATGCTGATATTTTCAGTCTGTGTGGCCTGAATTTCCAAACTGATCATTACATACTGCCTGGAGCTTTCTATTCTCATTGGATTAAAAAAGATTATTTTGAAAGGAAGGGGGCAAAAGAGGGTAACGGAGTTTACCACTCTGTTTTCTTTATGCAAAGAGTATTGAGTTACATGAAAACTGTCAGTATTTTTGCCTAAATAAATAAGATTTGCTTTTTTTTTTTAAATATAACCTAAATTGGACTTAGAATCTCATTTTTAGCTTAAAAAAATCTCAAAAGTAGGACATGTTAGAATTGTCTGATCTTTGAATATGAGAATCCAGATAGTTTTAATTTTCTTCCAAAATCTATTATTTGAGGGGAGCCTAGGTAGCTTAGTTGTTAAGCATCTGTTTTCGGCTTAGGTCATGATCCCAAGGTCCTAGGATTTAGCACTGCATAGGGCTCCTTGGTCAGTGGAAAGTCTGCTTCTCTCTCTCCCCCTGCTTGTGTCCTCCTCTTGCTGTCTCTTTCTGTGTGTCAAATAAATAAATGAGATATTTTAAAAAAATCTGTTATTTGAGTTGGCCGGGGTTTTTTTGTGTATGCTAAAATATATAATTTTGTCCAGTGAAATATTCAGGAAAAAAACCCCTAAGGTATAAAAAACATGCAAGAAAATAGTATTCATACACACTCACTTTAGGAATTTTCCTTGGTTCCAGTATATGGATTATGAGAAGAAAATTGACAGTGGAATATTGCAATGTATTTTTTTGGTTTGATTCTTCTATTATGTTTCAGCCTCTTACTGTTTGTAGGATATGTGGCTAACAGTACAGCCTTTTCCTTTCCTTTTTTTTTTTTTTTTTTTTAAGAGTTTTTATTTATTTGAGAGAGAGAGAGCAAACATGAGTGGGGGGGACGGGGAGAGGGCAGGCAGTCTCCCCACTGAGTAGGGATCCCAGTGTGGGGCTTGAGCCCAGGATACTCGTATCGTGACCTGAGTGAAAGGCAGATGCTTAACCGACTGAGCCACCCAGGCGCCCCAGCCTTCTTAAGTAATAAGCAAGGCATCGTCATTAAGGGGTATAGAATGAATGTTGATATTTCTAAAGATACTAGATTGTTTTTAGATGCCTAAAAGCGTGTGAGAGGACACTGAAAAGGAGACAGCCTCTCAGGTATTGGCCCGGTTGAGATGGTGCTGGTGCTTGTCTAAAGGTTTGGGCTGAAAGTGGAGCGCCGCTCCGTACCTTATGGACACCACAGGGCGTGAGGTGCGTCCCTCAGCGAGGGTGAGCCTGGGAGCTAGCTTTCTGTCCCCATTTGCTGTCGCTGGTTCCCAGAGATCCTGGCGCTGGCCGTTCACACCCCACAGTCATCCTGTGATCAGTCCAGGCTGAGCATCTCTTACGGACCTCGCACCCGCACGTGGAGGGCTGTGGGCAGCCTGTGATAAGGTGTGGAGAGTTTCTGGAACTGGAGAGTTCTTTTTCTGGAACTGTGTTACAGTAGATGTGGAACCCGGCTAGAATCGTCATGTTCAGTTTTGTCCTGTAGATGTTGTTATCAGTCCCAGGAATGCTGGATGGAGATGCCTCGACTTCGGGGCAGACTTACAGCTGATAGAAACGGTTGTGGAGCTTGATGAAATAGTGGAATTTTCAAAGTGAGGAGACATCCTTTTAGTGATTAGCTTATCAGATACAATGCATTTCCTTCTCACTTGCCCATAGAGCGGGCTAAAAAGCTCCCTTGTAATAAGACATGATTAAATGGTAGTATAAATTCTGTGCCTTAATTTTGATAAAGATTGAAGTGTAAAAATTAGTGAGAAAGTTAAATGTAGGAGCTTGGTTTGTGAGAAAATAGCACTAGTTAGAACAGTGTTCTCTGTATGTCCTTTTCTCTCTGAGTCAGTCTTAGGAGATTTCTGCATTTTTTTCTTTGTAGGAAATTACCTCTTGGAAAGCTCACTAGAATTTAAGGATTCACTTAATTTCTCCTGGTGGGTGAAGTGGTCTCTGGGTGTTAATTTGGAGTTCTGATTATTTTTTTTGAATCCCATCTCCGCGGCCGTACTAGAGGATTGGTAGGACGGTGGGACCACACCCTGCTGAGACCCTCTGCTTTGCCGTCGACAGCACAGGTGTGTCCCAGGACCAGGCCTTGTCCTCTGTGGCCTTCCCCCACGGGCAGGGCAGTCGCCTGGACGCCTGCAGACTTCGTAAAGCTGCGGTCCCAGTGGAGCTTCCTTACTGTCCCTTGACTGAAAGCCGTGACCCAGTGTCTGGGCCCCTGTGCCTGTGTGGAACTTTGTTGTACGTTTGTTGTACGTGTGTGGGGATTTAAGTCATGGAAGGATAATGTTTTTGGAGACCTGTTTTTAAAAATACTGTTACGGGGCGCCTGGGTGGCTCAGTGGGTTAAAGCCTCTGCCTTTGGCTCAGGTTATGGTCTCAGGGTCCTGGGATCTTTGGGCTCTCTGCTCAGCGGGGAGCCTGCTTCTCCCTCTCTCTCTGCTGCCTCTCTGCCCACTTGTGATGTCTGTCTGTCAAATAAAAAAAAAATTTTTTTTAAATCTAAAAAGACTATTATAAAGCCATCAATTTACTAAAAAATGTAATGTGTTTTTTCAGAAGGAAAGTTACTAGTTTAAACGAAGTAGTACTTGTTACATATTCCTTTATTTGAATAAAAAACTCCCCAACACCCTTAACCCTGAAGGTACCCTAAATAATTAAAAAGAGAAAAAAAATTGAATTCGTCACAGCTTGTTAACCACCAGAGTCTCTGTTTTTCTCTTTTTTCCTCCACGATGGCATCGGCTTCAAACTTGGGTGGAACAAAGCTTAGAGCCACCCCCCCCTTCTCGTTTGCTGAGGAAGGCACACAGGGCCAACTGTGGCCGTTCCCGGCCGCACTGTTCAGCCCCTCCAGAGGGTTGTTTGCTGGGGAGTTGGGGTCCTGTGGGACGCTGCCAGCTTCGCCTTAGACAAACGGTCGCTGTTTCACTTGGATGCACTTGTTTTTAAAAAATACTACCCAAGAGGATATGGCTTGTAAAGAAAACCTGGAGCCCCCAAATTAAAAAATGCACAGTTCTCAGTCCGGCCTTCTGTGTGCTTTACACTTTACTGAGGAGGACTTCTCACTGACCTTGACTTCAGAGTTCCTAAGGCGGACGGGCGGTCAGTCCCAGAGCATGCCCTGTGTTCAGGCAGCTGGGTTCTGTGTCTGCTACAAACCCAGCCCGTTGCTGACTGAATGCCTTGCAGACTTCATCCTTTGGGGATTTTGAGATGTTTTTGTTAGAAGAGCTTTGCTGCTCACCTTAGCAGCAGTAGCAACGTTTTGGGAGCTGAAGAGAATACAGCACACTGTATGTTCCCTCGGCAAAAAGACAGCTGGCAGCTGCTGGAAATGCCGTTTCCCATGGCTGCAAGGCTGTCCCCTGCTCCTGCTCCACGGCCTCTCTGTCCAGTCTTCGGATCGCAGAGTTTCAATTCTGCAAGGTGCCTTTCGCCATCCTCTGATGTACTAAAGGTACTTGACAATGTTGTCGAGGCTTTGAACTTGTGATTTTTGTCATGTTGAGAAAGCTAGAACATGTCACTGGACTGGATCATGTGTTCATTTACTCAATAGTAGCTCTCTTTGGGTTCAGGGGTTCATTGCCTTGGAAGAGGCCTCTTTCCTTGGCTCTTTATATCCTCAGATGATTAATATATATGTGTTGGAGAGGAAAGATTGCATCTTAGTGTCTTATAAATATTCCTGAAATAAACTTCTGTTGTAAAACACTTCTCTCTCATGGTTCTTTTCAGCCCGTATTGCATGTGACAAGTTCTTGGTGTTTCAGGAGAATATTTAAGTTCGGTTAGTGGGAGTGAGAATGGACACTTTGTGGGTAGTTTTCATCCGTTTTGAAACTCTTCAAGCACGACCTTGTTTTACCTGTGATCTCCCTGTTTTTCCACATCACGTGTCATCTTCCTGTTCATTAACCACTTTTGCTCTTCTGAATCCTAACCGAAAGTCAGGCTTGTCCTGCGAGCAGCCTCCTTTCCTCAGGCAGCCTGCTCAGTGAGGGCCCTGCGTCAGGCCTGGCCCACTGGGATGTTGGGCCTCCATGTACAGGAGCCGTCCTGGCCCCGGGGGCTCACGGACCATGCTGGGTGTGAAGGGACCCCAGGACCAGGAGTTGGTGTCACAGTCTGTTTTTGCGAGTGTTCCCTGTAGCCTTTGGTGGTTCAGCATTTTACATCATAAAGCTCGTTTGGAATTTAAATTTTTGTAATTTAAAAAAAATATATTTATTTATTTGACAGAGAGACAGAGAGCAGCAGGCAGACAGAGGGGGAGAAGTAGGCTTCCTCACAAGCAGGGAGCTTGACGTAGGGCTCCATCCCAGGACCCTCAGGGTTATGACCTCAGCCAAAGGCAGACACTTAAATGACTGAGCCACCCAAGCGCTCCCTAAAATACTGTAATTTTTTTTGACTGTTGGGTCTTGGGTTTTGAGTGTGTGATTGCAAAAATACCTAAGGGACTCATAGATGTTGACGAGTGTAGTGAAGTGACAAATACAGACATTTGAAAGGGGGAAAGATCATTTGTTTAAAACCATTTATGATAATTATTTGTAGACGTTGTAGTGATTTTCATTGATTTAAAACTTATGAGCTGCTTTTGGCCCATATACTTAAAATTTCTTCCCAGTGTTCAGATGTAGGATGTTTACACCCACGATTCCTATAGTTTAGATTTTCATGGCTCTACTCATTAGGTCATTGCTGTGAATTCCAGTGTTTATAAAACTTATTCTAAAAATTTATCAATACTTTTATAAGCCCAGTGTCTATCTGTATCAGGGTCCCAGGTGGTGAGTAACTGTACCTACTCTAACTTTCTGAAATCTCTGTGCATCTTTCAATACAGATGTTTATCTAATGTGTTAATATCCTCTCCCCTCCCAATCAAAAGCTGTTATTAAACATTTAGTGCATCCTACGTTCTATAGCATTTTTACTCGAAGAGATAAAAAATTAATTTGTTGAAATTATTGTGCTTTGAAGAAGAACGAAGCACTCGGCTTAGCCCTGCCCTGGGAGTGATTCTCGGGCAGGTGATTGATACATCACGGAGTGGAGAGATTGTGTGTGTACGGGAGAGTGGGGTGGCTGCATTTCCCTAAAATATAAGTAGGCTGCCAGGTCTTGGAGGCACTTTAGTCATTTTCAGAGACTGAATCCAGAACACCTGGATCTTTCTGCCTTTTCCCCATAAAATTAGGGCACCCTCTCCCTGCCTTGTTACCCATCCTTTTCTGTCTGTTCTCCCCACTAAAAAAGGCTAACAGGGAGTGTTCTCAAGCTATGCCAAAACAAAATGAAGTTATGGAGTATTATGGGAGAGCTTGGTTCTGTTTTCTTCCAAATTGAATTCTGAAGACTATTGACATCAGCTGAAGAATAACTACACAAAAACATTGACAGTGGGGGCACCTGGGTGGCTCAGTGGGTTAAACCCTCTGCCTTCAGCTCAGGTCATGATCTCAGGGTCCTGGGCCCCCGCATCAGGTTCTCTGCTCAGCGGGGAGCCTGCTTCCCCCCCTCTCTGCCTGCCTCTCTGCCTGCTTGTCATCTCTGTCAAATAAATAAATAAAATCGTCAAAAAACAAAACAAAACATAAAACATTGACAGTGCATGCCCTTCCCAGTCTTAAGTGGGACAGACGTTCTGTTTATGGTGGGCCAGCTCCCATGAGCTGCTGAAACACATGACTGGCATATCATTATTAAACATGGCACTAAGACCAGGTGTGCTGGGCTCTGAGCAAGCTCCCAGATTGGCCACCACGCCCTGGTGGAGTACTGTCCACACCTGGCTCCATGCTACCCGCCTTCCGTGAGCACCTGCTCTCCACCTGTGCGCTCATGTGGCCTTTCTGCGCACCTGCCCAGCTGCACACCTGCCGCGCATGCGCACCTGTCCCCCGCCTCCGTGCCTGCCCGGGCCTCATGCGCGCCCGCCGCCATGTGTACCTGCCCCCTCCTGTGCTTACCCGCTGCCCCCATTCCCCCTGCTCTCCTGTGCCTGTGCCGCCTGCCTGCTGCACCTGTGGCTGTAGAGACGGCTTCCAGGCTGAGGAGCAGGAAGGAATTGCTGTTCTCATGCCAAACACGAGGCAGGGCTGAGGAGGTGCTGAAAGAGAAGTGGAAATAACGACTGGGAGAACACGAAGGGGGGGAAGAAGACCAACGTGATGGGAAGGTGACTTCCGGGGTACATGGGGAATATTTGGAAGCTGATTTAATTAATTAGAAGTAAACTTGCTTGAATTTGGCTAATTCATGACATGTATTTTCATAACAAATTTAAATGAAGTGTTTTCTTACTGCCGCTTGCAAAAAAGCATTTGCCTGTTTATGTAGCCTTCACTTTTCCCAGATAAGTTTTTAAGCCTTGCGTTTAATATCACTAACATTTCATGTTGCCTTATCTATAATTGTGAGTGTGTGTGAAGTACTTCACGGCCACTAATAGAACTTTTAACAGGAGCTGTAATTGTTTCCAGGGTTTATGTGATGGCTTATAGGGCTTGTTCATAGTTTTATAAATCGTTCTTTCCTACAGGTGATTTGAGTTAGCAAAGGGAGCGGTATATTTGACATACTGTATTAGGAGCGCTTTGATGGGATCAACCAAACTATGCATAATTAGGGAGTAATCCCGTTGTTGGAGTATACATCTGTGGAAAATCTAACTGCAAGGCACACATCTGTCCTGGTCCTCTTACAAATGGGTCGGTTTCTGTCATTTGTAAAGGGAGGTAGACAACTGTTACTTCCTTGATGATTCCTTGAAACTTCTGAAACCTTCCCCAATGAGTATGACCCCTTCTAGGTACCCCTTCTAGGTGGTAGACAGGAGCGGGAGGTGGGGAGTGCGAAGTTTTTCTTCTCTTAGTCAGAGAAGACAGTTTTGCTCTTCTGAGTATTTCAGCCTGGGAGGAACTGCTGGAAAAACTGATTCCTAGTTGTGCCCTAGTAAATGCTTTCAAAATATTGTTTTAGGCAACTCAGGACCAGGGAGTTTTGAATAGCTTGTGAAACAGACTTTTAAGAGGTACAACCAATTAGCACTACTGAGTAGTGTTTAAATGTTGACTAGATTCATGAGACCATGCTGGAATATAAATTGCAAACTTGAGTTAAGTGTGACATTTTAAACAAGCCCTTGGTCCTTAAAATCACTTTTCCTGAGCAGGAGATGAACCAGCTTCTCTCTTGTTTTTCTTGCCTAGTCACCAAGCTTTAGAGCACTAGGCTGCCCCCCTCCCCTTGCTCCAACACTCAAACATATTCCTTTTTTAGAAATAAAAGTACCTGGCCTCTATGATACATAACTGTGAGTCATCCAGTGGATATTAGAGAACTATAAAAACATGCTTCAAGATAGTTTTTCATGTTGTTCCAGAGCACAGTCTAAATTTGGACTCATTTGAAATTGAAGTGAAAGGCTGTATCCTTGGTGCCCTGATGGAACTTTCTGGTTGATGGTTCGTCGAGTTGCCACGGAGCAGGCCGGGTCACCCTCACCTGGACAGAGGCACGTGGGTTTGCTTGCATCCAGTTCTGAAGTGGTGGCCTGTCCTTTGTATGTCAGTGACCAGCGTCTGCTGTTTGCAGCTCCAGGACCTGGCGACTCATGGTTCTGTTGCGCCAGTGTGAGCCAGTAGTGCCTTCGTGGCGAATAGAGCCATGGTTACAGGTTTATATGAATGTTCAGTAATATGTGAGCAAATCGGAGCACGAGTGCTTGGTAATAGCAAGACATACACCAACACGAGGGAAGGTCATGAGATGGAAGTTACTTGGCCAGAGCAGCCTCACTTCACGAATGCGATCGCGATAGTATTTTATGGAATGCCAGTTTTGGTCTTTCTTACGTGTGTAATTATAATGTCACAGTGCAGTAATTTGGTAAGTTCTGGAGTGTATTATATGCTATTTCCCCCCTCCATTTCAAAATGCAGTATATAGAACTAGGGAGGACTGGAGCTTTACTCTCCAACGAACTGTTAATCGGGGCAGGAAGGATTTTTAAGAAAAGGTAAAAATTACCAGGTGGTTTTTCTGATGTTTGAGGCTCTAGAGTGCAAAGAGAATTGCCACTGTCTCTGTGTAAATGTGTGTCATGGGCTTTGTTTGACTCACTTTTATCACCCGTAGTCCTTTGCACTACCTGTGGCCTCCAGTTGGCCGTTGGTTGGGATGCACGTTTGAGTCTGTGCTTTTGAAGATCATTGTACCCGGGAGTGTGTGTATAGCAATCACAGTCAGTCCTGTTTAATCTGAACAAGATGTTTCTTTTGTTGTTAGAATTTTTGAATTTAGGAAGAAAAAAAGGGACAGTAGGATTGGGATTTGCATTTGAATTTTTATTTAAAAGAGAGTCCACATAGAACTGCGGGGGTGGGGGGAGTGCTTGTTTTATATGGAATGCTTCAAGGAATTCCTGTTATGTAGGTGTTACATTTTGTGGATTTCCTGATTATTAAAATGATGTATTTTCTTGTAAAACAATGAGAGAAATAGACATAGGGGAAGGGTAGGGGAGGAATTATTAAAATAATAAAAGGAGGGCTTTGCCTTTCTTACAGGGATGAGTGTGTTTTGTCATTGAAATTTTTATTCTGCTGCTGAGCCATTCCTGGTGGAGCTAGGAGCAGACCCCGTTCCTTTAGCTTGCTGAGAGAAAGCTTCCATCCATCTTTGCTTTTTTCATAATTATAGCCTCGCTTTCCTCCTCACCAGCTGAGAAGTTAGACTGGAAACATCAGGATGGACTATAATTTCTGATATGTGAATGCAAAGTTTATAAAATCACTGGTGTTTTATTTGTGGCTTCTGCTAAGTGACCCAAAGTAAAAAGTGTAAAACACACTTTTGTGAAAAGGCCAAACTGCGCTTGTTGGAGTTGAGTAAATCTTTGATGCAGTTTCTGGTGATCTTGGTGCCCCTCACTCTTCCTGGCTGTCCCTGCTGTGACACCTGCTGGGCTCCTTGTCTCTATCACTTATTGAATAAGTGAGGAAACTGAGGTACAGAGTAGTTAAACAGCCCAAGGCAAGAGTTGGTTAAGGGTGGGTGATTTGAACCTATTTCCTTGTCCCTGCTTCCTAACTACTCAGCTAGAACTTAATTTTTTTTTTTTAATATTTTTTTTTGTGTGTGTGTGAGAGAAGAAGCTTGCCTGTGAGGGGAGGGGCAGAGAGAGAGGGGGGAGAGTCCTAAGCAGGCTCCGTGCTGGGTGTCTTTGGGGTTCGATCTCATGACCCCAAGATCATTACCTGAGCGGAAATTGAGAGTCGGACTCTTAACTGACTAAGCCACCCAGGTGCCGCTGCTCAGCTGGAACTTTTTTTTTTTTTTTGAAGATTTTATTTATTTATTTGACAGAGATCACAAGTAGGCAGAGAGGCAGGCGGAGAGAGGGAGAGTAGGCTCCCTGCTGAGCAGAGAACCTGATGCGGGGGCCCAGGACCCTGAGATCATGACCTGAGCCGAAGGCAGAGGCTTTAACGCACTGAGCCACCCAAGTGCCCCTCAGCTGGAACTTCTAAATTGAACAGTTCAGTAGACATGAGTATAAATTAATACAATTTATTTTTCTGGTGACCTGTAAAATCAGATCTATTATTTTTCCATTCCTTACACAGACTCTTATGTTTTGAAAGGTGTTTCTTAGTTTTGAATGCTCTTTCTGCCTTCATTTTCGTCCCTTTCCGCTGCACCGATGCTGATAACCTATGAACAGCGATGGTAAGGGAGAGGAAGGAGGCAGTGCCATCCAGTAATGACTTTGAGCTCCTCCTTTTCAGCTTTTCTGCTGTAATTCCTCACCAGTTTCCAGGTTTGTCTGTGGATCAAATCCTATGTTGCTATTTAGCCTGGAAAGTTTGGGTGGAATCACATCCAGTGATGTAGTTCCAGCCGAAGTCCTGGGAAATGAGCACTTGGGTAAACCCATGCACTTGCGTGCACATTACATGTATTTTTAGCACTTGAGCTTTGGCTCAATGTAGTGAAAATGTTTTTCCATGAATAATTCTTTAATGTTGGTCTTGGGCTTTTACTACAGATGTTACAATTATGTTTATTTCTATTTTTAGTATTTTCCTCGATCATAGTGGTACTGTAAAGTGTCTATATGTGGAATTATTCTGTAGTGAGGATGTTGGCATAGGACTTACATAGCCTTTGTCTACTTTGGAATATCATAGAAAAGTCTGGGACTTCTCTCACAGTTTAATACTTGGTGCTGTTTTTATTATCAAATCTGGACTAAAATCTCTAGCCCAGCTGCAAGTGGAATGTTGAAATTGTTAATCTGTTCCCAAGCACCTGGTATTTCTGACGAATTGGATGGGAGAGAGCTGGGAAAGGGTTAAGCCCGAAAAACCCCAAAATAGCAGTTCTTCTTTATCCTAAGTATGTGGTCTTGGAGAACTTTGGATAATTCCCATCTTAGCTTGACACATGACCAGGGCACTGGATAGATTCACGGTGAATGCTGTTCCTTTTCATGCTCTCTGGAATGTATTTGGTGCTACTTCTGCCAGCCTGGGCTTTAAGGAGGTCTGTTAGTTCATTTGGGATTGCAGAGAGCTGAGATGCGGCCATTCGGAGCATGTTCAGAAGTTCGTTCATAGCTGGCGCAGACGATTGACCTTTTTTGGTCAACAGAAGCTAGTTTACATAGTAGTTAGTGAATGAATCTATGACAAGGAAAGTTACAGGCTTGATCTAATACAGGCTACACATTTTGAATCGAGGGAAGATGACTGTTGAAAGGGATTGTTTCCTTTTCCCTAGTGGTCTTTGCGAACACATGGCCCTGACGGGGTACCTGGCCAGAGTGAGGCCTGCACTAGGCAGAGCCAGCTAGCTCGAGGGAAAACCCACTAGGTTGTGTCAGGACGTAATAGAAAGTTCAGGCAATCTAAAAGGAAAAGCATAATGTCGGCAACTTACACAAATATTTGAAAAACTGGTGTATCTCTTTGCTGATAAGAGATTACTTTTTTAAAAGTGAGGGAAAACAAAATGTCTGTTTCTACAGGAGACTTGAGCCAGAGGAGAGATTGGTGTTGGCTCCCTCGAAGCTTCGTTCTCATGGTCTTCCTGTAGACACACATGCTCTCTTGGAGGCTGGGGTATTGGCTTTACTCAGTTCCTGCCTGTCTAAATGTTTCAGGCGCATGAAATTTCAGCAAATATATTTCTTTAATTTGCCTTCTCTGTCCCTTATTAATTCATTTGAAGACCCACTTGCCTGGGGCAGTGACTTGTGGTGCTTCTGGGCCTTTGCAAATACCTGGTTCCTCTATCTTGGAAGAACTCACTAAATTAAAAAGAAATTCCTGGGGCGCCTGGGTGGTTCATTCGTTTAAGCAACTGCCTTGGGCTCAGGTCATGATCCCAGGGTCCTGGGACCGAGCCCCACATCAGGCTCATCCTGTTTCTCCTTCTGCCCGTTCCTGTACTCTGTCTCTCTCACTCACTCTTTCTCTCAAATAAATAGATAAATAAATAATATTTAAAAAAAAATTCCTCCTCACACAGAAGTGAATGGTTGGCCTGGTCTACTACCCAGGTATCTCAGGACAAATTTAGATACACAGCTCTTCCTTTGACACCTGTGGCTTTTGGAAAGAAAGCCAGCTAACACTGCATAGTAACTTAATCAGTTTGTATCCCCACAAGTGCTTCTAGGATTTCCCTGATGAATTAGGTAACAGTGCCCCTCTCCTGAGATTGATACATCTATAATTAACTAGCCCAGTGAGCTCTCCTAGACGGGTGGGGGCAGGCTGATTCCCCCCCCAGCTTCTGCAGGACTGCTGCCCTGCCTCAAGGGGACGCAGGACCTGGGGAGCCCTGCTGACATGTTGTGTTGATGGTGATGGTGTATGGACCCTCAGCCCCATCCCTGCGAATCTGGATCTGGGTCCCACCCCAGGGTGCAGGGCCTGGATATTCAAGTTGTCATAGCATTTATCAAGCCAGTTAGAACTAATTGGAAAATAGGTATGTTGCACTCCGCACCCATGGACTTGGAAATCACTTTTCTAGAAATTAGAAGTGAGTTGCTGCCCACAAATCACTTTCTGGCCCTGCAGTATGCACTTAGAATTCTTTTACCACAAGTTTGAAAATGGGCAGAGCAAACTGTCCACTTATTTTCATCATTAACACGTAGAGTGTAATTTATAACACTTTGTTCTCAAAAATGACTAAGTCATGCAATGAGTAGGGAAGTTCATTCTGACAACGTAGACCGTTCTCCGGACTCATAGAAGTCAGCCGTGTCAGGGAAGTTGCAGTCTGGAGAGAACATTGACCAGGAGAGAAGTCTTGAGGTTCTGAGTACAGGTTTCCCTTGCGCTCAGAAAGTTCATGTTACATCACTTGTCTTTTATGAAAGACCTGCTTTAAAGGACCAGTTTTCGCTGGCAGAAAGAAATTGGAAGAGGATTTTGGCTTTTACAAAATGGTCATTGCTGCTTTGCTTTACACCATTTGGGGGTGTGAATGGTTTCGTAGGCACCTCTACTGTGGGTCAGCAGTGGAAACCTGTAGATCTCCCTGAAGTGGTAGCCCTGCTTCTCCACAGTGAGATCCTGATTTTATTGATTAACCTCTCTGTATTCAATAACTACTTTAAATAGCTCGTTTACTGGTGTTTTCCCCCCTTCTTTTTTGTTTATATTCAACATACTGGGATGTTGGCATATCAAAGATGTGAAAAAAAAATGGAAGGAATTTAAAATGGTAATAAAAACTAGATTTAGGTGTTAATGTACCCTAATGTGAAAAAAGAAATTCTGAAAGAATGATTCATCTAATTTTTGGAGATAATGTGGTTTTGTAGAGAAGAGGAGCCCATTTAGCATTAATAATAGCGGTAACATACACATTATCTCAGTGACATACACGTTATCTCAGTGATATATGCGTTATCTCAAAACAAGTGTCCATAGTAACTTCTTGGAAGCCTAAAGTTGCTTACCAGATAATTTGTTGTACTAACCAGAATATTTTTGAGAATGAAAGGGAGTGCTGTTAGTAACTGTGCCGGGACACCAGGTTTTTGGAAATCGGAACTGCCCATGAGGCAGTGAATAAAATGAATGTCCCGGGACCCTGACGAAACAGGTGTCTTTGTCCTTTCTGTGAACATTTACAGGCCAAGACTAGTAGAAGAGGGCAAGTTCTGCCTAACAGGACATCAACTCACAGACTTGACCTGCTTTGTTTTCCCTTCCATTGAACCAAAATTCTCTGTAGACAATACCCATCCTCAGAGCTAAATTTGGACCGCCCTTTAAATCAGAGTTTTAAAAACTTGAGTGTGCTACTGATTTGTTTTTATGATAGTCTGCATATTAGAAGTGATTACTTTGCAAAGCATAGTTTACTTGGAAGGTAAAAGAGTGATCATAGTTAAGGACAAATGCCCATGTAATTGTTCTTAGCAGGTTACGGGATTTGGAGAACTCTGGGTGTTTTAGAAAGCTTTCCACTGGCGGTAGGAATGAGTGCTGGGTAGTAACTCAGAAATCTGTGTTTGTAGGTGCTCTAATTACAGGAGTTCAGACTGGGAGATTCTGTCTAAACTTCATTCCCATGCAGCTTCTATTAGTATAATTATTTTGAATTAATGTTTATTGTGTGATACATATTTTTGATGCAGTCATTGAAATGATAAATACTATAATAATAGGTCATGACACAGTTCACTATAAGTGCATTAAGCAACTTAAAAATCAGTACTGTTATTTGGTTCCATTTTTGTTTTAGGGGAACGTATACAACGGGCACACATACAGATAGAATAACGCAAGTATATATTGCCAAATTTAACTGCTTTTTGGGGGGTTAGTGGAATTTAAATTCTAACTGATGATAAGTTGACCAGATTTTCTGTTTGTCTGTACTTTGAGAGTATGAACACATAAAAATTTAACCATTTCCTTTTATAAAAACAGTGTCAGACTGAATTCTGAAGCTAGTACTTTTATGTTCAATATAGTATTTTCAGGTGGTGGAATCATTCACCATTACCTCACTCTCATGGTCAAAAACAAGAGATGTTACTGCACCTCATTCAAAGAATACTTTGTAGCCAGTTAGGCAGTCACATGCTTGGCAGATGTAAGATGACCTTCAGAGTGGCTCATCTGACACGGGCTTCTGCTGGATGGTTTCCACATACGTTTATGTGGCTAATTTATATGAAACTGGGGAATAAGACTACACTTATATTCTTAGAGGCCCCACAAATACTACACGTGATAGTGAGGAGAATTCTGAACCTCCTGAAAGTCATGGTCACCTTGGGGAGTGGGTGCTCCTTTTTAAAAAAAGATTTTATCTATCTATATATCTGTCATCTATCTGAGAGAGAGCGTGCCTGAGCGAGAGCGAGCACGGGTGCACACACGTGTGAGCGGGGAGGGGAGCAGACGAAGAGAGAAAAATCCCAGACTCCATGCTGAGTGCAAAGCCCAGTAGGGGTTCGATCCCACAACCCCCGCCCCCCACCATGACCCAAGCCGAAATCAGGAGTTGGCCGCTCAACCGAGTGGGCCACTCAGCTGCTCCCGACTGGGTGTTGTCTGATGCCCCTGTGCAGACTCCACGCCCGAGCCTCGGCTGCTCCGAAGGGCCTGTCTTACCTTCCCCGAGCTCGCTCAGTACTTCCAGCAAGAACGTTTGCTCCCTCCGCAGGCCTGGCCGCCTCCTGGCCCGGCAGGCCACCAGCAGGTTCAGGCCGTGGGCACTTGCCGTTCAGGTGTGTCCTGCGTGTCCGCAGGGTCCCGTGCAGTATCCTTTCCATTCCGCTCCTCTTCTTTTGACTTCCTGGCATGTGTGTAATTTTATAAATAAACAGGACTCCTGCTGTTTTGTCACGCAGTTTGCGGTCTCTGTAGAAGCAGGCGGGGCTAGTTTGTTTTCTTTGTATTTCTGCTCTCACTTTCAGTTTTTTCTTTTTTAAAATATCTCTTTTTGAAGTAATCTCTGCATCCAGTTGGGTCTTGAACTTGCAACTCTGAAATCGAGTGTCGTGTTTTCCACCTATGAAGGTGGACACCACCTATGAATGAGACACCCTTCATTCTCTCTTTAAAGTCTGGCAGGGGAAGTAAAGTAAATAAGGCCCATGTGCGGTCTCTTGGTAACAGTATACCGGTTTATCCTCAGCAGTTTCTTTCTTCATTGTTGTATAGGGGCCCCACAAGCTGGACAGGAGGGTAAGGGTGAGGCATTTTCTTTTTATTTATTTATTTATTTATTTAAAAGATCTTATTTATTTATTTGACAGAGAGAGATCACAAGTAGGCAGAGAGGCAGGCAGAGAGAGAGGGGGAAGTAGGCTCCCTGCTGAGCAGAGAGCCCGCTGTGGGGCTCCATCCCAGGACCTTGAGCCCAGGGCCTGAGCCAAAGGCAGAGGCTTTAACCCACTGAGTCACCCAGACTCCCCAAGGGTGAGGCATTTTAAAGACTTGATTTATTTTTACGTTACATGTTAGGTTGTCTGGTGTCTCTAGATATCTTGATAGAACTTGATTTATGTTCATGTAAAATCCCTTGTTTCAAGAGAGGAATTTTATTCTGGGAATTCTGTTGTGATCAACGGTACGCTCCAGCGTGTGGTCGAAGATTTAGGCCCTTCCAGTGGCGGAGTTGGGGATGTTGAATAACTCAGGGTATATTCCACAACCTCTATAGATAATAATATGGAGATGTATTTGTTCTTTACAGAAAGATCTTCACCAATATATGCATACATGTGTACATATGTAAAACGTATTTCAATAATGTTAGCTATCCAACAATGCTGGGAAAATTGTGCAAAAAAATACCATGTACCTCTCACCCAGCTTTCCCAAATGTCAATATTAATTTACTACACTGATTTTTACTACGCTTATTTTACTTTAGTTTCCTTATTTTACTTATTTAGTTGGTATTTTACTACACTTGTTATATCATTCTTGTCCCCCTCCTTCTATATATTGTATCTCTTACCATCTGATTTTTTTCCTCTGAAACATGTGATGAAGTTGTACATGATGCCTGTCTTACCTCCAGATACCGCAGTGTGTATTTCCTAAAACCAAGGATATTCTCTTACATCCACAGTAGAACGATCAAAATCAGGACTATTACACTGATTCCATATATTACCTCATTCACAAACCTTAGGCACATCTTGTCTGTTGTCTCATTAAAGTCCTTCCCTGGTGCAGGGTTCGTTCTCAGCTCACTCAAGAGTTTTGTCTCATGGCTCTTTAGTCTTTAATCTGGAAGAGTGGCTTAGTTTTTCCTTACCTATCAGGCCCTGGACAGTTTTGAAGAATTCAAGCTAGTTGGTTCTAGCTGTGTTCCTCAGTTTGGAATTGTGTGCTTTATTTCTCCTAACTAGATGCAGATTATTCATTTTTGTTAGAAGTGCTGCGGAAGTGAAGTTGTGTTCCTCTCTGCATTTCATCCGGAGGCTCACTGTCCATCCGGTCACCACTGGGAACTGTTCCTGATGATCTCCTTTGTAGAATTAATCGTTGTTTCTTTTTGTAGCTAATGAGTATCTTGTGCGGATTTTCTTTGAAACTGTAAGTATCTCAGTCTCATTTCTCATTGTAATTTCGCTCATAAGTTTTATACCCATTGATGGTTTTTGGGTAAAATAATTGTTACTCTGGTATTTGCCAAATGGTAATTTTCTAATTCCTTCACTTATTTTACTCTTCTTAGTTGGAATCCTACTGTAAGAAAAAGCCTTCCTTATTTACTTACTTATATCAGAATAGGCACATAAGTTCTCATTTAGTTCTATTGATTATTATCCATATTATTTTTATTTGAATTGTTCCAAGTTAGCCAGTGGCAGCCTGGTCAAGTTTTGACTCATCCTGAGCACTTTTTGAGGACCTCCTGGCTTTTTCTGAGCACTTCCTTTTTTGTTTATTCTATTTAGTTGGTGGTGTGTGTGTGTGTGTATGTATGTGGGATTTACTAATGTTTTCCTAAATTTATGTGTTTGTGTTTATGTAAATTTAAAAAACTCTAAGTGAGCCTTATTTAAATGTTAGTTATGATTGCCCTTGGGTAATGGGATTACTGCTTCTCTTTATTTTCTTTCTCCCCACCAAAAGTGGCCATTTTGCAGGTAATAATATTACTTTCATTGCTGGGGGGGGGGCTTTTCTTTAATAGCAAAGATGAGTTGTGATTGGAAATCACACACTTCTGAACCTAGCTGAAATTATCACGCATTTTATGCCTGTCGTTTAGAACATTCATGTTTTTCAGGATACATTATATGTGAAATGGAGCACTGCCACTAGATGGTGGTTGAATGAGTTGAAATAATTCTTCTGCCTTTAGAAGAGGTTGTGATAACCTTGCCGGAATCCCTTCTTATGGTAGCTGAGGCATTTGGTGCCTGGAGGTTAAGTGACTTGCCCACAGTCAGAGAGAGTGAATTGAGAGCAAATGTAGTGTTTTTGCTGAGTCCAGTGTTCTTAGATAATCCTAATTATTGTTTTCATTTGTTAAGCACCTTCCAGCTGCAAGGTATCTTATAAAGTATTAAAGAGTCTTAAACTTAAATTTGCATCTGTCATTCATTGGATAATCTAAACACTGTGTATGCAAAGGTTATCAAAGTCCGTTCTGTTGCAGTTAATGATTAACAACTTTAAGTGATTCTGGATTGGCTTGCATTACACTATAGTCTTGAAATGCTTATCAGTCTACTGCTTGGCACTAATCTTGTTATTACACTGTTATTCTATAATTATGAAAACACAGTTGGAATGAAAGAATGGAGGGCTGGTATATTTGTTTTAGAGATTCAGGAGATTTCAGATCATTTGGTCCTGCCCTTTCTAAATGAGAGATGTTAACTCTCTCATTTAACATTTCACTGAGACCTTATGGAAGCCGCAACACAACCTTAATATGAAACTACAATGGTAGGAGTTTGAGTCATTGTAAAAAGCGTGGATTAGCTGCATTGCTTGGGTGATTTTATTCTTGACATGGTGCCGTGAGGAAGAACACCTTTGCATTAGGCTCTCTAGCTAGGTTGTGTTCTTAGAACCTCTTGGCCCTCCTGGTCTTGCTCAGTCAAGCCCATGGTTCACTACTACGGACTCAACTCCAAGAACCACTTTTGCTAATGCCTGTAAACTCAGAATCTCTCTGGCATCAGGCGAGACATCACGGGACTACATGGCACAGAGCCTGGGATGTGCTCGCCCAGATGGGTTAGTTGTGAAAACCCTTCTTCCAGTTAAACTCCTGTCTTTGTGAATAGTGGCAAGATAGCTCATTTCTAGACATGTACTACTTCTGATTTATTAAAAACTATGGGAAAGTCTTTTCTTGAAAAGTATCCTCCAAAACTGATCTTCAGATATTAAATATTCATCATTTCTAGTTTCCATGAAAAATAGTTGTGAGTTATTTAAATAAATAGAATATACTTTGATTAAAAAATTCAGTACTATTAGATTTTAGATTATTAAGGCAGAATTGCTAAATATTCTTTGAATGGTGTCTATCTTTTGAAAGGCACAAAGCCATCTTATCTTCTTTCAAGAAAATATTATTCTTTGTTGAATGATTTAAGCCTATTAGTTCTTGGAAAATGATAATGATGTGCACCTTCAAACAGTAAAACAAGTTCCAGCTTCTTTGACTAAGTAGAGGCTGTTGTAAACTAAGGATCATTTCTACTCTTGATGTCATCTTATTGGCTGGACTTTATGGAGAGGATATCCGAGAAGCTCGCTGGGGCTGTGACATTATGTATTCTCATTACCATCGTTTCTTCCCTGCCGTTCTCTTGCCAAATTTTGGTTTCTTAAGTTAGATGTAGCGCTGTACAATTGCCCAGACAGGAAGCTGTGGAGAAGGGCTTCAGGTTGGGTCTGTTAGATTTATCAAAAGGGGTCCAGACAGACTTGTAGGAAAGGATGTAGCAAGCATTGGGGTTCCCAAGGTAAATGGCTGTGATTAAGAGGTCACCTGAGGTAGAGTTATCCAGGAATTAGAGCACAATTCTCTTCTGACTGACAGGAGCAGGGCCATGAAGGCAGGGCCCTGGCCACTAGCCAGTGATTCAGACCCTGGCTTCTGTCCTCACCCCTGTCCCACCATAGGGTGAGAGAACCAGCCGTGGCAATAGTGTCTTCCAGGAGCCACTTATACTGTCCGAGGGGCTTTTGCCTTACTGCGTCATTCTGTCGGGTGGCCCTGCCGCCACTCTGCTCCTCACTGAGGTGTGTGGGTGCCTTTGTTCTGTTCGTGGAGGACACGCCTGCCCTTTGCAGGGCCCTGCTCCTCTTTGCCATTTGTCCCTGTGTTCTCAGCTTGAGGGTCACTCGCTGCGAGGTTTCTCTGACTCCTTGACAGGACCCTGTCCTTAATCTTTCGTTGCACTTGTCACTTGAATTCGACACTTCCTGTGTCCGTTTTATGTTTCATTTCAGCCTCCCCTGTGGGATGGGTCTGCTTCTTGGGTCAGGGAGTGTGCATCCGTGTTTCAGATCCGGGCTCCCCAGGTGCAGGATGTGATGGCACATTGTAAGTGTCCAGGGCACATCTGTGGACTAAGTGGCCTGGGTGTTTGTAGTATTTCCCCCAATGGTCCTGATCTAGAAATTGGTGGGCAGGATCTGCAAGTAGAGATTGAAGAACCTTCTAGCTGTGGGGTTTTGGGGGAGGCAGACAGAAGTGCAGTAAGTGGATGGCCTTGGCGCCTTAACTGAAAGCTGCTGGGTTTTTTGGGTTCATAGCACATAATACAGCACGTAATAAAGAGTGCTCCTCTCAATTCCCGCTCTGCTGTGGTTTCTGACTGTGGATTATATATTCAGCTCCGGCGGGTGAACAAATTGCCCATTTTACTGAGTTAATTTTTCCTCTACATTGTTAAATGACTGAGGTTTTCCTTTTTTAAAGTTAGCTGAAAATTCATTTTCTGAATTTAAATGTTTTAAAAATCAATATTCTTTCAGAGATAACTGTATCCAAGAGGAAAACTTATTTCTGATCTGCTGTTTGTTTTAGAGTAACGTAAGATTTTGCTTCTACGTACCAAACAACGAAAGTATGGTAAGAGTTCAAGTTGTACCTGTAGCTACAGCTGTTTTTAAAGATTAAAACCTGCTTTTGAATAGGACTTTTAACCCAGAGTTGACTACAGATAAATACATTGCATTTTAAGTGTAATACTTTACTTGGCTCACGTCCTGTAGTTTTTAGACTGCTATGTTTGGCTGCATTATTTGTTAACTTTGAGGATTAAGCATGGCTACTCCGATAACAGCGATAACAGAACCTTCTCCTGGAGGGTAGGAGGAACTGTGGTCTGAGATGATTGCCCGGGGTGTGTGTGTGTGTGTGTGTGTGTGTGTGTGTGTGTGTGTGATTTTTATTGCTTCACTTGGCCAGATTTACTTTGAAAATATTAATGAATTAGTTCTGTACATATATGAACTCTGAATAAATTGCTTGTTTTTGTTAAAATATAGGTTGTCTGCAAATCACAAGATCCATACTGAGTAAAAACAAAAACAGAGAAAGTGATTGGAAATCTAGGCCCAGAGGTGTAGGTGGACCTCTCTGGCAGTGAAATTTGCTTTGACAGTTTTAGGGAAAAAGATTAAAAATAAAAATTCCGTTTATCATCTTATGAAAGTAGCATATAGCCAGCCCAACATTTCTGGGCACTTTGAAGGCTTTTCACACAAGCTGAAGTAATTTTTTTTTTTAAGATTTTTATTTATTTATTTGAGAGAGAGAGTGAGAGAGAGAGCGAGCATGAGGGGGGAGAAGGTCAGAGGGACAAGCAGACTCCCCATGGAGCTGGGAGCCGGTCGATCCCGGGACTCCGGGATCATGACCTGAGCCGAAGGCAGTCGCTTAACCAACTGAGCCACCCAGGCGCCCAAGCTGAAGTAATTTTAAACACCATGGCTAGCGCTGTGAATACCAGTATTCCATTCCAGTCATTTATAATTTTTAATGATTTTATTTATAATTTTCAGGAATAACCTAATCAACCCACAGGATCATAAGAAATAATAAGTCATTGATTTGAGTCTCTATTGTTTTGGGGGAGGTCTGTTATGCAATAATTAGATACCTGGTTGACCAAGTACATTCATGCCTTTTTTTTTTTTCTTCCCACAGAGTAGCCAAGTTTCATTATTCTATTCACCTATACTTGGCATGGAATAGTTTACTTATTTCCCAAATTCTCATGGGTTCTGAAAAAATAACAGTTTACTACATTAGAGAAAGTGCCACAGGCTATAATAGGCAATTTGGAAAGAGAGCTTCCAGATGGCTTTGAGCACTGGCCGCGTTTCTGTAGTGGGTACTCGAATGAGTCTAGCTTCCCAAGGTGATTACTTAGAAGGGAACCATGCTAGAGTCTTCACCGGCATCTTTGTTAAAAATAAATAGAAATAAAAGGAAAATAATAAGCTTCATTCCTTGTTTTCAGAAACATTTCCCCCCAAGGACTACAAAAGCCTTGCAGATATTATCTTAATTCTGACAGGATCCTTCAGAATCCATTTAGGGAGGTGATATTTTTCAGAACATGTTTCCTGGTCCGATATGTCTGGCTTTGCATTTAATAATGGAAGGATATGGAGATAAGATCTTATATTCAGATTACCTTTTTTATATTCTTACTATAAAAAGTAATAAATTCTAAGAAGCCGTCTTTGTAAAAATTTTGTTAACCATCCGGTGTGACTCTGTCTCCTGAAGAATGTGGATGAGTCACGGTGGCATGTTGTGACCCGCCCTCTCTGGGAGAGTCTGGCCGAGGCATGGCGGGCCCTGTCCTCTTAGTGGGGGGCTTGGGGCCAGGGAGCCTCCATCCCTCTGGACAAAGGTGCCTGCTCTGGGCTGGGCTGAAGCTGGTGGCACTGGAGGTGGTGGGGAGGGCACAGGCTGCTGGTTGTTGAGGACACGCAGGCAGCGGAGCGCACGATTCATGGAGAAAAGTGAATTCTAGTTGATTGTACTTAAAACTGGTAATTTTTTCCTTTTAGTGATTTTGTTATTGTTACGTTATATGTACCTGAGAAATCAATCTGGTGCTTTAAGTAAAAGAACTGCAGTCATCTTGCTGGGGTCTTGATGGATGCCTTGACTGTTTTTAGACCTTGGTGAAAGCACCAGAACCTGCCAGTAGCTATAGACTTGAAAAGCTGATGATGCTTTTTATTTCTTGGGAAATTGCCCGTTTGGAATTTGTCTTGTTTGGAGCCAAAAAAGTGTCATCTGTGGTTGCGCTACTACTAGATTTCGTCTTGACCTCATGCAATAAAATACTGGTTTTGAAGGCATCAGCCTGAATTTTTACTGTACCGGGTGGTTTGGAGCCGAGTGCGAAGGAGGGGGACGGGGCTCTGGCTTGCTGGTGTGTGGGGTCCCGAGAGGATGAGGAGCTGCTTCTCTCTCTGTTGGAGGCACAGGGCAGTGGCGCCTCTTCCCGTCTTTATGACTGCAAACACCTGCCTTAGGTAGGCGGCCATGGTGCGGTCAGCGTCGGGTGGCAGGTCATCTGGGAACGTGCTCTCAAGTGCAGCGAAGCGGCACTGACCGAGCAGAGATTGGGGACGAGAGACTGAGCGTCCTCGCACAGGGCGTCTGCGGAAGCGGCGGTCTGAAGGGCCGTCCTCCACCAGGATGCCCTCCAGGTGCTCGGGAGCAGAGGTACGCTGGGGCTGGTGTGGCTTAGCCTGCGCGTTACCCTCGGGGCACCATGTTACCGTGGCGACCCTAACTGGGCAGCTTACTGTGCCGTCCCTGGCCTCAGTTTCCCCACCCCGAAGTGGGGATAGTGTAGTACCCACTCCAGTTTCTTGTGATGATTGACTCACTCACTGTCGTGTGGTGCTTGGAACAGGCCGCGATGCCAGGGGAGCGCTGTGGACGTCTTACTAATGACATTTGTCGGGGCCCGTTCACCAGACTCGTTAGTGGACGCGGTGTTGCCTCTCTTTAAAATGTTCACTTCCAAGCTTTCCCCTGCTCTAGGCATTGTTAGTGACGTCAGGAGAGACAAATGGCAGTATTTGCGGTGTAAAGGGAAGTGCCCGTGTCTTAAGGAGTGCACAGGATTTTGTTGCCCTAAACTACCAGCTCTTGCCAGAAAAATCCAGAGAGCATCCTTGTGCTGCTGCATCTGCAGGAAGCGTCTGCCTGGGGGCTGGAGCTCTGAGGAGGTGGAGTGGACCGAACACAGCCATCGCATGCCGCCTCTGCTGTTTCTCTTGTGGACTGGAAATTCTTTGGAAAGTACAACCTGGGATCCAGAGAAACAGGAATCAAAAAGTTCTCCAGCATAGTGAAGCCGCTGCCGGTGTCGTTCGGAGGTGCTCACAGCAGTAGACGCTAGTCCCTCCGCATCTGAAATAAGTACGCGGTTTGTTGTGGCTGGCTGACAGTGAAGGTCTATCTTGTATCTGAAGTTCATTGGCTGAGGATAGAAGGATAAAATCTTTGGGCAAAAATGGGACTCTTCCAGTGGTAGCTATAATTACATTTAATTCACGAAGAACTGTATAGCACACCCCGTAACTCTGGCCACTGTATTGCTAAAAACGCAGCATATAAGAATTACCGGTGTTCCAGAAGATACCAGTTTTTCCTTTTAAAATGTACTTTTCAGAAGAAGGAGCTTTCTAAAAAACATGCTTTTCCCCTTCATCCTGATTCTTGCTGTGGTCTTGAGTACTTTGCATTCTGTGCGCCCAGCTTGCGGCCAGGCTCTCTGGACGTTCCTCCTCCTTGGAAGTGGAGCTCGGTCAGCTCTTTTTCTGACTGTGAGACTCTCCAAGGTCTTAGTAGCCCCTTTTCCCCCCGTCCCGCTAACCTCCACGATGTCTGCTGCTTCTATTCTGGAGCCTCCAGTTTGGAGTGTGGTGTTCTGAAACCACTTTATTATATGTTATTCTTGAGTACCACCAAAAAAGGAGAAACTAAAACTCTCTACAACCTAAGTACCTATCTGCTGTTTTGGTGTATATCCGTTTAGGCTTTTCTCTTTCTATTTATGTTTGTATGTTTGAGCGTAACTACATAGAAGCAGATATAACCACATTTATCATGTGTTTTAAAGGGGTCATTTTGCAATGCGGTTTTATCACTGGTTTTCTCCAGCAAGGAACAAATTATGGAAATAGACCACAAAACTGAATGTAAGACTAAAACTTCTAGAAGGATGTGTAAGAAACCATCTTTATGATTTTGGGTTAATAAAAGATTTCTTCGATAATATATAAAAAGCAGGAACATTGAAAGAAAAATTGGATGAATATTAAATTAAAAATTTTGCCTTTTACAGTATACCATTAAGAAAGTGAATATTCAAGCCACAAACCAGGACAAAACACATGTAAATCATATATCTCATAAAGGACCTGATTATAAGAAGAATTTTTATAAGTCAAGAAGATAATCAAATTTTTAAAAATTAGCACAAGATTTCAATGGATACTTCAGCAAAGGAGGTACATGGGGTGTGGGGGGAATAAACACATGGGAAAGTGCTCAGTATCGCTAACTGCTAGGAGAGTGTGGATTTGAGCCCCAGCAGCCGCTGCCCGCCTGCTAGAATGCTGTAATGGAAAAGATGGGCGCAGCACCCCGCAGAGGGGGGCACGCTGTGGAGGAACTAGAGGCTTCTCAACTGCTGGTAGGAACATGAAATTGTGCAGTAGCTTTGGAAAATAGTTTGTAGTTTCTTAAAAAGTTTAGTATATGCTACTGTATGAACCAGCATTCCACTCCCAGATATCTGCCTCAAGAGAAGTAAAGACATACGGCCCTGCATGGGCTTTCGAACAAATGTCCAGCACATTACTCCTGAGGGCCGAGAATGCAGGTCTCCGCGTCCAGCAGGGTGTGACCTGTCCTGTCCATACAGTGGAATTCAGCGATACGTAAAGAACCCTGAGCTTTACCATAGGGACAACGCTGTGTGCTGAGTCAGGGAAGCCAAACACAAAATAACACCTGTTGTTTGATTCCGTTTGTGGGAAGTTTCTAGAAAAGGCAGAACTGTAAAGACAGAAAGCGGATGGGTCAGTGGTTGCTTTGGCCTCTGGGTAGAAGAGAATTGTCTCAAGGAGGCCCAGGGGAGCAGTGGAGGGAGGCAGGTGTCCAGACCAGGGGTGGTGGTGACTGCTCAGCTCTCCGTTTACTGAGATTCTCTGAGCAGTTCGTTTAAAATGGGCGAATGTCTTAAAAAATAGTGAAATCAAAATTTGTCCAACAAATTGCCCTGTGCAGAAATCCTTTGCCATTTGTTTCATTTAATTCTAAAAGGTAGATGAGGTGCCCGTTTTCCAGAAGAGGACATTGAGGACCAAGGGTGGTAAATGATTTTCGGGTCTCAGAGCCAGTAACTGGCAGACGCGGTGGCCGCATCCAGGCGCTCTCAGCACAGCACCCCATCTGATAAAAGGAGTGAATTTTATAGTCTATAAATTTTACTTCATGAAAATACCTCATGACACATTTTCAAGAACATCTAATGAATACCTTTCTGTGCCTGCAACTATATTTGCCATCACTTCTTGAAACTGGAACATTGAGACATTCATAAAAATAGAATTGGTCGTGACCACCCGGCACTCAGCACTTGGCTTCCGCGATCATCCCCTGGCCTGTCTCCGTGCTGCTTCGTTTCTTACTGCCTGGATTCCGCGGAGGCAAGTCCCAGCTATCATCTTCTCTCCTGGAAACACTTCAGTATCCTTATCTGTAAGCCATTGACTACCATTCCATTGCTTGTGGAGGAAGGCGTTAGTTAGGACAGGCGTTGATTGTTGATCCTTTGGGGTGTTGATCGTTGGTCCTTTGGGGTGACTGCTGTGTGTTGCTTTGGTAAAGGAGGTCGAGGCAGGCACCCTGTCCGGCAAATCTTCCGCGTCTGTGCTCAGAGCAGCCCTGTTCTGCCGGGTGCCGTGCTGCTGTCTGAGGGGTCGTGCGGAAGAACCCTTTTGATTTTCAGTGCTTTAAAGAGTACTCTGACTTTGAAAAAAGTTGAAGATTCACAATAAAAGTAGCCCTCCGGGGATTTTGCTTGTCTCAGAACATGTGCACAGTGAAAGAGCCCAGCTGGTTCACTTTCTTTTGTTTGTAGTTGGTTCCTTGGAAACGAGGACATCGTTGGTATCCGCGTTCCCCAGCCCCCGCCCCCACCTTTGTTGCTCACGTTTGTGACTGTCTTCTGAGCAGAGCTCTAAGTTTTACACTGAAGGTCTTTAAACAAGAATGCCTGGCGGTATTCTCGAGTTGTTAGTCCTTCGGCTCTTGGCAGTTTGACCTGGTTCCACTCTTAGGTGAGAGGGACCTGCAGGGGAGGAGCATTGCCGTGCCCCCCGGCAGGCAGGCAGGCAGGCTCCCCAGGGTGCTGCTTTTCCTTTCTTCCCCTCCGCAGAACACCCTGAGTGGGGGCTGCTGTGGGAGGCGTCAGGCCTGTGGAACCCCAAGTGGCTGAGGAGCCTGTCGGGGAGTGGGGAACAGATGATCCAGGCCAGGACGGGCACGCAGGGGGCATGGGCACCCGAGGGAGGAGGAACTGGTGGGCCCTTTAGGTGAATGCTGCGGATTGCTGCGGTAGGATCCCAGGCCAGATGACCGGGCTGGCTCTCGGTGAAGGTTGGAAGCAGGAAATGGCAGGATCGTTGAAAGAAACCACATGCCCATTCCGAGGATGATGTTTTGTCTAATTTCCTCATTTACATGGGGAGAAACTGACTCCAGGGGGGCAGTGGCTTGTGGCGTGCACTGCCAGATGGAGGTATGTGTGTCCCCACCGCTCCCCACCCCTTGCCACGGGCCTCCTTGTCGACCCCTTCTGGAGCCGGTTGTTTGGCCGTGTAGCCTCCGACGGGCCGTCTAGACTCTGCTGACGTAGGCAGACGTTACCCGGAGCCACTGCGTGCTCTCGTTCTCCTAGACCCGCCGGGACCCCGTCCAGAGGTCATTTCGCAGTATTCGGTTCTTCTAAATCTCTTCCAAGCACTTCCGGAAGCCGTGCTTTCTTCTTTTGTAATTGTCTAAGGGGAAGACCATGAAAGAAAAAGGAAATAGTCAAATTTTTATCTCAACACGAATTGTAGATATTATCACCCTCATTTTTTCATAGATTATGACAGTATAATTTTAAAGTGCCTGCTGATTCTGTTCAGCCTTGTTTGTGGTCCAACCACAGATTAAATTAAAATTAAAAATTAAATTAAAAAATTTGAAGTCAGCAAAAATGAGGCGGATCTCCAAGAATGATCCATACTTGTCTGTTCTTTGCTCTTGCGTCAACGCCCTCTGTCCCCTCACCCTTTGGCTGCCGCTCATTAGCTCTTTCCTTTCTGGCCCCTTTGCCTACTCCCACCTGGGAGTCTCTCATGAGCTCTTAGGCCAAAGATTGGATCTGTTCCCTTGACATTTGGCCACTTGTAGTCACTCCACTAAGGGAATTAGAGCTTAGGAGGATTCCTTGTCACTGGGGGAAAAAAAAAAATTAGGATTTTTTTTTTTTTTTTTATTTTAACTTCATCTTCCCCTGACTTTCCAATGAGAACTATAGATTGTGGTCAGACCAGTGATGGATAGTTGGAACAGCTACAGTTACCAAAATCAGTTCATCCGGAGGGGAGGAATCCAAGAGATGGGTGTTTACTGTCTCAGAAAGAACCGTTACCTCAAAGATTTTCTGCACGTAAGGATTGACAGGTAATACCTAATGGTCTACAAAATGCTTGATGTGAGTAATAAGTACCGCGGGTCTATCTATAAACGAACCTGGCACGAAGCCCACCATATGAAATGGCTCACTATTACTGACTGTAAATGTACCAACAACAGAAGTGGTCATTATTATTGTAAACTTGCCCCTACTGTGAATTAACCTCTGGTGGAACATACTGGCTCATATGCTAATTTAAAGTGTGAAACAAGGGTGCCTGGCTGGCTCAGTCCCTAGGGCAGGAGACTCTTGATCTCGGGTTTGTAAATTCAAGCCCCACGTTGGGTGTGGAGGTTACTTAAAAATAAAAATCTTTTTTAAAACAACGGAATATTTTGCCCTGTGTGACTAAGGGTTTACAGTATTAGAACCAGCATTTTCCACCTGAAGCATATATAGGATTTAACTGTGCAAACCCTGTTACATTCCTTTTTATTATGCAAATTTAAGATCTGCTCTTTAGCAGCTGCTAAGAAGTCTGTCACATGTGTCTGCTCTTGGCTAGATCAGAATGTAGATGATGTGATTTTAAACAGATTTCTTGAGTAGATAGGTGTTTAAGAAACAATGGGGAAACTTTTTTTTTTAATATTCTGATCAAATCAGTACTATGAGGGCAAATTTTACCTAGCGGAATGAAAGGTATAAAGAGAAATATAACAGATGAAAGTAAAATAGAGGTTTAAGTGTATTAGTTATGCTCACATACAGTCCTCAGAATGGAAAGAATTCGGAAAGTTGGGGCGCCTGGATGGTACAGTGGGTTAAGTGTCCGACTCTTGGTTTCCGTGCAGGTCGTGATCTTAGGGTCATGAGATCGAGCCCCGTATTGAGCTCTAAGCTCAGCACGGAGTCTGCTTGAGATCCTCTCTCCCTCTCCCTGCCCCTCCCACTTGTGTGTTCTCTTTTCTCAGATAAATAATTTTAAAAGAAAAAATAAAGAATCAGATAGTTAACATGGACCAGCTTCATCCCTTCAAAAACCCACAGGCAGGGTTCTGGGGGCCAGGAAGGCTCCTGCCCATGCAGGTGGGCCTCGGACCCCGGTTGAGTGGGGTGTGGGCTGTGGTTCCCTCATGAGCCCCAGCCAGCGCAGTGGATCAGCTTCTCCCGGCCTGAGTGCACGAAATCCTGAGGGCGGGAGGACCGGTTATATCCTTAGATGTCTTGTTCACTTAGAAGGCTCTCAGTCAGTACGTTTCTTTGTTGGGTGCTCGGTGTGGGGGATGCAAGGGAGGGGTGTGGGCAGAGAAGCCTACTTTGCGATTCCTGGAAGTAAGACAGAATCATCATGAAACACACAGGTGCTTTTGATATCTTATTTTCTACTGTCTAAAGGATTATTAATAATGTACCAAAGAAGCAGCTTGATATTATCAGTATAGTTCTTAATGTGTAACCAGGAAAAAAGGAAAACAAAAGGAAAAACCATATCCCAACATTTCCCCTAATTGGCTACAATGTTTATTCCTTTGTGTATATTCTCTCTGGCATAATTTAGTATTTGAGTGTGGAATGGGTAGAAATCAGTATATAGGGGAGGAACGACCTGAGTTTTTAGATAAAAGATTGATACTAAAATTTTAAATATTTGAAACAATCAGTTTTGAATGCTTGTTTTAAACGATGTTTTGCTTGCTGCATATACTCTTAGTTGCCTATAGTACTGCCTTAAATATAAATATAAAAGGTGACAGCTGTTCTTAAAATTATTATAAAAAAACATTGTTAATCTTTCTTCTTGGTTTGGCTACATCCTCTCTTCATCTTGAAAGGAAAGGACTGCCGTCTGTGAGAGCTTGTGTCACAGTTGTTCGTGGCTCTGAGGACGGTCATTCCGCACTGACTCGCAGAAGGCCCCGGCCGGGCCATTTCATTCCCCACCCGGGTGCGCCCGTGCACACGCACGTGTGCCCACACGCTCCGACAGGTGCACGTGCTGCTGTCCTTGAAGTTGTGTCAGGCGTGCAGCGTGTTTTACCAAGCCCGTCTGCAGTTCCAGTGCTGGCCGAATGGCAGAGGGCCAGGGGGAGGGCTGGAGCAGGTAGGTAAGAGTTGTTGGCATTATTGAAGAACAAAGGAAGAGCTCATTTTTTCCCCGATTGCTGAGGAACACAGCAGGTGACCCCTGAGCAGGGTCCATTGAGTTTGCTGATTGTCACTGGGGAGATGAGGTTTGGTTTATTTTTTAATTGTATTTGACTTTGATTTGGGTCAGATCTTTTGAGGAAGTGATTCTCATGACTTTTATTTATGCACACTTGTTCATTTTTTTTCTAGCAATCAAAAGCACCAAATAGAGCAAGCTGTCATTTCAGTGTACCGTCAGTCTAGTGACAGAGTTGAGATGAGTAGCCTGATCTTCTCGTTTGGAATCTCTTGCTTCCAGCCTAAGAGAGGTTTGCGTGCCATTGAGTAGTCCTCACGGCACGTGTGAGAGGGATTCCGCGCAGGGGAGAGGTTCTCCCTCCTTGGGGGTTGTGTGTTTTGTACAAATAACAAGACAGACACTGATACAGATGAGAGGGAAACAAGTCTGCTTTGTTGTAAGGAATACTGTAGTTTAAACGGAGGCGGAAGGATTCCTGTGAGTGCACTGAAGGGGCAGGAAAATGTACTTTTCCCTCCCTTTCTCTGGCCCCCCTTCCCTGCTCCCCTGCTCGCTCCCTCATCGGTCCTCCCTCCTCCTCCTCCTCCTGTTCCTTCCTCCCGCCTTTCTCTCTCCCTCCTCTTCCTCTGTCCCTTTTTTTTTTTTTTTTTTTTTTTAAAGATTTTATTTATTTATTTGACAGACAGAGATCACAAGTAAGCAGAGAGGCAGGCAGAGAGAGAGGAGGAAACAGGCTCCCTGCTGAGCAGAGAGCCTGATGTGGGGCTCGATCCCAGGACGCTGGGATCATGACCTGAGCCGAAGGCAGAGGCTTTAACCCACTGAGCCACCCAGGCGCCCCTCCTCTGTCCCTTTTAAAAATAAATATTAACCTTGGGATGAGCTCTAGCCACCAGCAGAGAGCATGCTACCCCAGCCGGCCTGGGCTCTGTGCTCTCCCACGTGACCAATTTGCTTCTCCGAAACGGAGCTGCGTTTCTTTCCAACTGGCCTACCTGGGCGTGCTTTTACTATCTCCATGTAATGCGATTAAATGTTATCTAAGCATTTCAGACATGAGTGGGGAAAGATAATATTGCTGTAAAAGCTAAATTGAATGATTTGAGGAGATTTAATAAAGGCTGTCCTTTTACAATACCTGTCGAGTTAAGTGCGGAAGAGACCATGTAAGTACGAGCATCCCGCCCTTACCTTTTTCCGGGGGTGGGGGGGTCTCTGCATTCCAGCTCCACTGAAGGGTGAATGCTGGGATTGGCCTATGGGAGCGCGCGCTGGAAAGGTGATGACAGCGTCCCGTCCCTTTGAGACTCGTACTCCAAGGGAAGACCTCAGCCGGGGCCTGAGATGACAGCGAGAGGCAGCAGAGGCCGAGGCCCTCGGTGTCGTGTTGATGAGGAGGAGGAAAGAAACAGAGAACTTGGCTTGCGTCTTTTTGAAGGCTTCCTGCTTTAACTGACTTGATTTAAAATGAGCTGACCAGAGACTAGTGACCACACCGAGAAAGAGGGCTCCTGCCCCTGCCGGAGACTCTCCAGCAGTGGGGAGCGTCAGCTGTGCACTTAGACTGGAGGGTGGTCGGTTTCCCTGTTGGAATCACATGTGCAGAGAAGACTAGAGAGGGACTGCGGGGGACTGGCCACCATGAAGGCCGAAAATGACGTGTTGGTGTCACTTGTCCCCTGGCTAACTGGGCAGCCCAGTAAGCCTCTAGTGTTCACGATCACATGAACTTCCAGGCCCAAGTGAAGAAGGTTCCGTCAGTCACCGAGGAAGAATGACTGGAGACTGTGTGGTCCTTTGACGGGCAGGGTAACGGAGGCTGTTTGTCCAAGTCTTATGGGGGTTTGGCAATGCTAAAAACCGGAGGTCACTCTTGTCGTCCCTTTATTTCATCTGGTTAGTTTTCAGCGAATGCATTAAACTGAGTCGGATGTTCCCATTTGATCAGGGGCCTCACTGATCTGTCTATGTCATCAGCTGCTGCCTGTGTAGCATGTTTTCTGTTCGTCTCTGATCAAGGTGAGGGGAGACCCCTCCGGTGGGAGACCACTGTGCTTTACTCAGTGACTTCAAGTCAGCAAGTGTGGTAATTTTTTTTCCTTTTACATTAAAAAAAAAAAAAATCAATATGTTATTTGGTATGATTTTTAAAAACTTGGAGGAAGAAAGTAAAATGATAAGACCTTTTTAAGGTTTTATTTATTTATTTATTTGACAGACAGAGATCACAAGTAAGCAGAGAGGCAGGCAGAGAGAGAGGGAGGAAGCAGACTCCCTGCTGAGCAGAGAGCCCGATACGGGGCTCGATCCCAGGACCTTGAGATCAGGACCTGAGCCAAAGGCAGAGGCTTAACCCACTGAGCCACCCAGGTGCCCCAAGACATTTATTTTTGAGGAGAATTATTCTTTTTAATATATTTGGTTTTTACCTTGTGTAGTTTAGAAAGGAGCTACAGTGCTCAGAATAGAGAAATGAATTTATGTAATAGCCTTGAGTTTCTGCATGTATACATTAAGATAGATGACTTAGAGTCCCAAATCTTATTAATAAGTATTTTTTTTTAAAGGCTAGTTCTTTTTTTTTTTTTTTTTAAAGATTTTATTTATTTATCAGAGAGAGAGAGGGGGAGAGAGCGAGCACAGGCAGACAGAATGGCAGGCAGAGGCAGAGGGAGAAGCAGGCTCCCTGCCGAGCAAGGAGCCCGATGTGGGACTCGATCCCAGGACGCTGGGATCATGACCTGAACCGAAGGCAGCGGCTTAACCAACTGAGCCACCCAGGCGTCCCTTATTAATAAGTATTTTTAAGCTTAAAAAAATATTGCCACCGGTTTTCCTGGAAAGCATGCATCTTGTTTATATGATGACAAGTAAGAGATTACGGAACTATAACATTTGTCACCTTTTCTTTAGGGGCGTTCTTCTTTAGTGGGTTTATTATCATGTTTGCTGCCACATACTATTAATGACTTGGTGGCAGTGACAAATTTGTGATCTGAAGCGTATCACACTTTATTATGCTTTTATATTTTTAATGAGTGTGCTAGAGATAAAATTTGATCTCCTTCTCCCCCACCACTGTTTTCTTCATTTAGACCTGGGTTCTTCATATGTGACCTTGAGAACATGATTCAACTCATCCTTGTCAACCTTGACTGTTCATCTGTGAGGTGAAGGCTTGGTACTACCTGACTCTTAAGGTCTCTCTAGCTCTGAGGCCCCGTGATCCTGTGAGGGGTGCGATCTCATGTGCCAGGTCTTTGTTTGCAGTTTTACCAGTGTCTGCTGCAAAGCGTGTAGAAATGGAGCAACCAAATCACAAGTCTTGTTCCTTCTAGATAGGCAACTGAGTTTTGAGAATACAAGCTACTTGTGAGGACTAGTCATTGATTTATGCTGACTTGATTATTTTTTAAATTTGCACTTCAGTGATTAAGAACTTTTGTTCTGGGGTCAGCTTTGAATGCCATCCCTCTCACTCAATAGCTGTTTGATTTTGGGTGTGTCATTTTCCTTCTCCTCAGTTTTCTGCTCTCTGAGGTAGGAGCAGCCATCGAATGTGCTTCCTGGTGTTCACGAGGCTTTGGTGAGAGAAGCCATGCAGAGACTGGCCTATGGCCACAGCTTCACAAAGGTTGGCTGTTTGGATTGTGACCGTGACTTTCTCTGGGTCATAGTTGTGGGCAGCCTACAGCCTTTCCTTCCACAAGTTTGTCAGATTTCCCTCAGTGGCCCTCAGCTCTTGCCCCGTGACCTGGTCTGACTGTGGGAATCCTGCAGATGCTGTTCTCCAGAGGTTACGCGTGGTTTTGGCGTCCCTAGACTTGCCTTGCCCTGTGCTGTGCATAGAGTCACACTTGTCTAACTGTTGATGTTGGTTTCGCCTGCCCACTTAGGTGTATGATTATGTTAAAAGAAGTGATGTTTCAAATAAGATGATCATGTGCTTTCTTGTATTTGCTGCACCTTTTTTGGACTGCTGGGGTTGGCGCGTCAGACCCCGACCCTTGAGACAGAACTGAATGGTCATTGGCGTATTGATGGTCTCATAGAAATAACCTCTGGTCCCGGTTATCATGTTGACAACACTGAGGTATCTTGATCATGAAGGGCTTTTCTTCAGCGCATTGTGAACTTCTATAAAGTGGCTTTCAGCCATATCTCTTGGATTTTAAAGACCGTGTCTGTCATATGGTAGATTGTTAATTGTATAGTTTCATTTGGCATGTACTAGTACAAGATCAGCATAAAGACAGGTTTATCTTTTTTTTTTTTTTTAAGATTTTATTTTTTAACTAATCTCTACACCCCTTGTGAGGCTTGAACTCACGACCTCGAAATCGAGCATTACGTGCTCTGCCAATTGAGCCAACTGGGCAACCCCAACATGTTTATCTTTTAACATGATTCAGTGATTTGGGTAAAACTACCCGAATGTGTCCTGAATGGGTCAGTACATTCATTTCTCCTCTCTCCTTTTTTCTTTATTTTTCCCCTTTTAAAGATTTTATTTATTTATTTAACAGAGAGAGATTACAAGTAGGCAGACAGCAGGCGCGGGGTGGGGGGGGAAGCAGGCTTCCCGCTGAGCAGAGAGCCTGATGTGGAGCTCGATTCCAGGACCCTGAGATCATGACCGGAGCTGAAGGCAGAGGCTTAACCCACCCAGATGCCCCTTCTAAGCCATTTGTCCGTCTTAGACAGATCCTTATAATCACTGTGTGTGGTAGGTAGCCTGCCCGAGGTCCCATGGCTGGAGAGGGGAAGCAGCGTTCCAATCAAGTCCCGGGACCTGGAGCTAGGCTCTTCCCTGCGGGGCCACCTCCCTTGAGATGGCGGAAACAATCAGAAATTCCCCGTGGGATGCGGAGGACTGTTGGGCCACCCCGCTGCATGGAGCCTGTGGGGTGAACTGCCCTGAATGTGCGGCTAGAGGACCAGATTGTGCATCCTTTTCCAGCATTGTGCTGGATATAGAGGTTCTTGATGGTGCGTCTGTTTTGATGTATTTTACATACTTCATTCCTCCTACTTTTGACTTACAGGTGTTCATTTTTAAGATTCTCAGGACTTAAAAAGAACCCAAACCAAAACAGAACCCCAGACACCTGCCACCAGAGGATATGTGGTGGTTAAACCCTGGCAGTTCAGTGTCCACTCTTTGAGGCATTCTAACTCTGCCTGGTCACATGACTGCCAGAGAGTTCACAGAAAGGCAAGGCGATCTCTCTGTAAACTCTTCGGGTCCCTTTCTTACCATTAGTCATGACCCTGCCCATCGCCCTTCTCTCGTTCCCTCTCAGCTTTGCATGTGCACACATCCTCACTGCTGTCTCCCCGGCACACACGTGCAGCCCCCGCTGTCTGGGTGTGGAGGTGGGAAATTAGGGTTCCAGTGCACTGCTCTCCCCAGCCACCTGACCTCAGCTGCCGTGTGCTCACTCCCAGATGTGCTCAATTTTCAAATTAGATTTCTGATGTATAGGAAAATTGTCTTTTCTCGAAGAGGACAAGGGCACACTTGACCGCATTCATCAGAAAATGGTAGAGGTAAACCATGTACAGCTGTTTCAGATACGGGTAGCATTTCTGAAGGTCTGGGGCCCGTGGTGGCCACAGTACCGCGGGGCCGGCAGGGCATGTCCGCTGTCACCACAGTCCCCTTTCTCACCAAGAATTGTATTGTGGAAGGCAATCTGAAAATAGCTACTTTTTCGGTGTTCTAATGCTAATAATGTGAGATAGTCTTGGGTGTGGGAAAATATTAAATGAACAAATGGTATTTATGATTTTGAAATCAAACATTCCTAAAATATTCAGAAACTTTTAGGAACAAGATTCTGCAGTTCTTAAACCAACAAAGGTGTTTTTAATCAGTTGATTTTTAATGTGACTATGATCTGTGTCTCTTGGGGAGGAAGATTCTCCTTTACCTTTTCCAAACAGGTTGGATTTTTATTTTTTTTAAAGATTTTATTTATTTATTTGAGAGGGAGAGAGGGAGGGAGGGAACACAAGCAGGGGAAGAGCAGAGGGAGAGGGAGAAGCAGGCTCTCTGCTGAGCAGGGACCCCAGTGCAGGGCTTGATCCCAGGAACTTGGGATCATGACCTGAGCTGAAGGTAGATGCTTAATGGACTGAGTCACCCGGATGCCCCCAGGTTGGATTTTTATTTTTATTTTTTATTTTTTTAAAGATTATTTATTTATTTATTTGACAGAGATCACAAGTATGCAGAGAGGCAGACAAGAGAGAGAGGAAGGGAAGCAGGCTCCTTGCCAAGCAGAGAGCCCGATGCGGGGCTAGATCCCAGGACCCTGGGATCATGACCTGAGCTGGAGGCAGAGGCTTTAACCCACTGAGCCACCCAGGCACCCCCAGGTTGGATTTTTAAATGTAACTTTTGGAAAATTAAATAAGACCCATCCATGGGGACTTGTTTCAGTTTATCATACTCAGTCACCAGCTTCAGCAAGAAATGACATGGAACATGAGCATGCTGTGTGTGTTTGTGTGTATTTTTAAATATTTTATTTATTTATTTGAGAGAGAGAGTGAGAGCATGAGAGCTGAGAAGGTCAGAGGCAGAAGCGGATTCCCCATGGAGCTGGTTGCCCGATGGGGGACTTGATCCCGGCTCTAAGACCATGACCAGAGCCGAAGGCAGTTACTTAACTAACTGATCCACCTGGGTGCCCTGAGCATGCTGTTTTAATACAGTACTTGGTATCTCTTCCTTGACAGATTATGTAAGGGAAGATGTGCAGGACCTCCGCGTTGTGCTCTGTGTGCAGAGTGCTGGTGTGGACCCGTGCTGTGAGCCTCCTTCCCTGTGATATCTGGAGAACACTTGCCCTCTCTGTGTCACTGACCCACCATAGTACGTTGTTGGGATGATTCAGTGAAGTTGTTGCATAAAAATCTTAGGATGATGTCTGGTAGAGAGTAAGTTTCTAGTTATTGTGAAAGTAATTTTCATTATCTTACTATAAAACCACAGTGATACACAAAAGAAGGCTGATACTAAAGACCCCCAAAGAAAGGTTGTTCCAGTGCCGTCACATCATTTAATTTGGAAAAACAAACAAACAAACAACCTTTTCAGTAATTGGCACCCAGGGACCTGAGCTGACTGAGAGTCAGGTATATCAGGGGAATGATACCCAAATATAAAGAATGAACAGAGGGATTTGTAGGGAAAATAACATCTCTGTCCCCTTGGACAGGGCAGTGGGGGAGTGTGCTCTGTGCAGGGCTTTGCCACAGGTGCTCACCGTGGCTGCAGTGGCGCCGGACCGCCCCTGCCAGCGCACTGGCCGCAGTAGTCCTCAGAGCAAGCTGAGTCGAGGGCATGTCCGGATTGCACAGCTGCTAGAGCCAGGGCTCCAACCAGAGCCACTGGCCTTTTCCTGGCCCTGCACGAGGCCTTGTGCGTCAAATAGAACCATGACTGCTGTTGAAATGTGGGAAATTGTCATTTCAAAAGCTGATGAACTTAGCAAGATGAGTAGAATCCTACAAAAGGGACTGGAACTGTTGAAGTGGGGTCCACGAGCCAGTAGCATGGTGCGGTCGTCTGCGGTGTTAGACGCCGGAAGCCCGTCACTGTGGCTGGTCAGTAGCTCCTTCCCTAAGGAGGCTGTTGATTTGCGCTTGCCTGTTGGGTTTGCGAGGTTTAAGACCAGTGCCTCAGTTTCTGATGCTGTCAGAGGTGAAGAGAGTCTTGGCCCAGGGTGACAGCAGGTGGCCCAGAATTTGCAGAAATAGGTCATGGCCAATGTGGTGGTCTGATATTGGTGAATGTTTATTACATGGAAAAGTACTTGTAAGATTTTAGCAGAGCCTGTGGTGCATGAGAACAAAGTTTAGGGCCAGCCGCTTTGGATATATATGTGGGGTAGGGAGAGAGAGAGAGTACTTGTTTTTGTATTTTTTTTTTTTTTAAATGGGGTTTGCTTTGATCCTTACCCCTTCCTGCACAGAGTAGGGAATCTCCTTCTGGAGCCCTGCTTTGCCCTCTGTGAGCAGTTGCTTTGTTATTCCGAGTGCTCAGCGGGTGGGGGACGTGGGGGCAGGTCTTGGGTCCTCCCTTTCAGGGCCTCCGGAGACGTTTGCTTCTTTCTGCCGCCATGTCCTCCCCTGCCCTACCAGCCCCCATGGGAATGCTGCTTGGATGCTTCTGGCAGAGCCCGTGGCTGTTTCAGGCTCTAGGAGACAGACCCTCCAGGCTTGAGGATTCTGCCTCCGCAGGTCCCTCACGGTCCTCGGGGTGGCCTGCCCCACAGAGGACCCTGGCGGTGAGGGATCATATGCATCAGCATCACCCAGAGCTCCCCTGGATGTTGTACCAGAGTCTGGGATGGAGCTCAGGACCCTGCGTTATGCCGGCATCTCTGCGTGAGAACTGAACTGATGTTCAAGAGCTATTTCTGGAGGAAATGAAATAGATTGGTATTTTTCAAGCAGTAGGTTGTTACCAACATTTCTAAAAAAAATAAGAGTAGACTAAAATAAAATAGTCCAGGAAATATCAGAGTTCACCGCACACACCGAGCGTTATTTGGTGAGACTGAAAAATCCGTATGTCTGACATGTGTTCTGGTTTGGTTACATCGTAGAATGTGTTTCTTACTGTGGGTCAAGGTCAGTGAAGCATGGAAGCCAGGAGCGGGGATGATGTCTGGGAGTTCCTGTGTATTCCTCACCGCAGCCTCCTGCCTTGTTTGCAGCCTCAGCCCATGTCATGGCCAGGAAGTTACCTACTCTGTGAGGAACCTCAAAAATAAAAGATGCGGAAAGACGCTTTTAATCCATCCTTTGCCGTGGGTCTCAGATTTCAGTGCACATTGGATATCCCAGGGAGATGAGTAAAATGCAGCCCTGCTCCAGACCGACCGTCTCAGAATCCGTGAGCCAGGGTGTAGGAGGCTGCATTTTAAGTAAGTGTCCCTTATGATTCTGAAGCCAGTGTTTGCAGGACCCCCATTTAGGAAATAGGAATGGGCCTGTGCAGGCACTTAACATGCTGTATTTTAGACCTTGTAACAAGTCTGTGAGGTGACAGGCCATCCTCCCGATTTTACAGATAAGGACGCTGCAGCCACAGTGATTTGATTTGGTGACTTACATGGTGTCCCAGACCCTCCTCAGAGGGAATCGGGCCATGAGATGTGAAGGTTACGCTCTCCTGATTGGGGGGTTGCCCTGACGGGAAGAAATAAGATTGCTTTAAAAAATGAGAGTTTTATTTACTTATTTATTAAAAGATTCCATTTATTTTTTTGACAGAGATACAGTGAGAGAGGGAACACAGTGAGAGTGGGAGCGGGAGAAGCAGGCTTCCTGCTAAGCAGGATGTGGGGCTCGATCCCAGCACCCCAGGATCATGACCCAAGCGGAAGGCAAATGCCCAGCAACTGAGCCACCCGGGTGCCCCCCCAAAATGAAAGGTTTAGAGAGAAGATGGGTCTCAAAGCCTTCTGCTTTGCGAGCAGATCCTGTCCCTGTGGCTTCTGGGCTGCTTTTAGACCCAGGTGCTTGGAGCTCCACGCTGGACAGAGAGGAAGCCCACGCTCAGGTGGGTGGGCATTCCCGCACGGAACTGGAAGGCCCTGCCTCGGCTCTGGGGTCTTAGGTGATGGCTTCAGTGGCTGGGCTCTCACTGCTTCTTTTCTAAAACCAGAGGACTGCCTCAGTGCCTGAGAGCGACTCCAGATCGCAAATCCTGTGATCTTATCTTTTGAAAAGGTGGTATTTCCTGTCCCCTACCCTGCCACAGATACTGAATGGCTAAACAGAATGTAAGGAAGTGTTCGGAGCCCCACGGGGACAGTCACGTACTGGGGTGCGGCTGCCCAGTTTGGGCTGTCACACTCCCCAGTCCCCGGCCACTCACTCTCAGAGCTCGTCCTGGGGAACTGGGGGGCTTTACAGTGGGTGGCGTTTCTGGGTCTCCTGTTCATCAGGCGGACTCTGGAACAGGGTGCGGGCGCGGCTGGGAGAGACCCCCTCCCCAGGATGCAGGGCCACAGCTTAATCTCATTATGTAAAGAAAGGGAGGGTGATTATCTTTCAAGACCAGGCAGCTGCTTCTGATAGGTTGTAAGCGGGAAGTTCTAGCCAGTGGGATTTGTGAGAACCAGAGGAAACGCTTTCCGGGAAGCTTGGCTGGTGCTGTGTAGCTGTGCGTTTTGTGGCCCTGAAAAGCCCCTTTATTTTTAACTTGAAGGTTACCCTTTCGCTCCCTGCCTCTGGCATACGCACTTCCTTCTCCTTTTAAATATGTGACATTTTATGCTCAAATTCCCATCTAATTTTAGTCATAATCTAAATTGTATTATACAGATACATATCCTCTCAAAATATAATTTTATGATCAGTCACTGCTTAATATACCCAAGCCCTTGACTTGGATCTGCAAGTCATTATATTTGCTATCTTTCTGCTTGATATCCTGGAGAGGAGAGAGGCAGAACCCACATTTGGCCTGAAAATAGTATTTACGGAAGTAAATGTTTTTCAGGCATAAGTTGCAGCCGTATTTCTTTGATTTCTCAGTAAATCACATTTGTACTTTGAAAATTTACTTGGTTAATTTTGGTTAATGTCAATACCTTTGTCCATTTCTTGATTTTTTTTCATGCAAGAAGAAACAATTATTATTATCTATTGATTTTCAGAAAGTATGTGAGGCCAGTATCCTGTCTCATCTTCAGTTAACCTTATCTGTGTTGCTTTTTTTAAGTAGAAATTCCAGCAATTTTATAAAATTTAAAATGGGGCAGGGCTGATGAGTTAAAAGCTACTTTAGTACTTAGGCTGCTCCTGAAGTAAGAGGAGACACAGCTGAGTTAACCTGTGGTCTTTGGTCAAGAAAGAATAAAGTGAAGGATATGCTAAAAGTTACACTGGAGATGAGGTCCGTAATCTTAGTACATCGTAAACCTCAGCTTTCATACTGGCTTTAAAGGATAGCAAGTGACTTGGAAGAATGGCTGGCTGCTTGCTTTTACGGTGAGCTACAAGTTGCTAGCAGGCAATACCGAACAAATAGTAAGTGAGATTTGTAGAAAAACCAGAGTGAAGGAGTCCATGAGTAAGATATATTTCAGCAGGCAAAACCAGTTGTGTTTGGGTTGTTTTCTGGGGGCTTGACCCTAATGCATCCAGACATGGAAGTGGAAATTATAAATATGGAAAAATAATAAAGACCCAGGAAATAGGACTTGCTACCAATTTTTAAATGAAAGAGAAAGTAGAATACCAGAATGTTAAACTTGTATATAGGTTAAGATCTGTAACATTATGTTAAGTATTTATTTATTTATTTTTTTTAAGATTTTATTTATTTCACAGATAGCAACTAGGTGGAGAGGCAGGCAGAGAAAGAGGGGGAGCAGGCTCCGCGCTGAGCAGAGAGCCTGATGCGGGGCTCGATCCCAGGACCTTGAGATCATGACCTGAGCAGAAGGCAGAGGCTTAACCCACTGAGCCACCCAGGCGCCCCAGTATTTTTGATATCATGTGTCAAGATTAAAGTCTGTGAATTAAAAATTAAAAATTGGCCTCTGTGCTTATTTCTAAGAATGAAGGGCTCGTGCTCTATCATCGTATCCAACACAGAAGTCCCGAGCAGTTTTCGTCACTTTTAAAAGCCACAGGTTACCGAAAGCAGGGAGTGTTCCCTTAAGTTGTGCTTGAATTACAGAGAGTCAGTGTGGAGCTGTTGGCTCCGTGGAACAGTCACTGGCTGTTTGTGGCTGGGGGTGAGGTCGGTGGGGCAGGCGGGAGGGAGGAGGTTGGACTCGCTTCCCTGAGAAAAGAAAGAGCCGTAGGAAGGCAGCCTGCGGACCGCGGACGAGCTGGGGCGCCTGCATTTCTGTTGCCGGGAAAAGGTCCCCGCAGACGCGTCACTGCGCCACACGCACTCTGTGGAGGTCGGGGTCCGGCCGCAGCCCCACGGGCTACGTACGGCCCAGCGTCTCCCGGGCCGCGCTCGGGTCTGCTCTGCAGACCCTTCTGGTGTCCGGGCCCGAAGCTCGGGCTTCTCGGCGCGCAGGCTGCTGGCCCAGCACCCTTCATGCTGGTCGAAGGATCGCTGCCCCAGGCTCTTCGCCGGTTGCTGGCCGACGGGCGTCGCTCTCAGGTGGCTGCCTGGTGGCCTGCTGCAGCCGGTGGCGGTGTGCTTCGTGGAGGCCAGCAGGACAACCTCTCTGACCCTTGGCCTTCATCTCGGGGGGCGGCCCCCTGCGTGGTCAGCTGAGAGCCGGCTCCGGGCCTGCCCAGCGCAGTGGCTCCCATGACTCTCAGGGGGATTCCGAGGGGCACACGCCGGGGCTGTCTTGGGGCATCCTCAGGGTGTGCCTGCCCCAGCGCTTATAGCATAGTGGCCGGACACTAATGGGCGGAAGGACGGAAGGAATCAAAGAAGAGGTGAAATGCGGGAAAAGTCAGCTTTGAATTCCTGCCTGGCTGGGCCGGTGCTCAAGCCCCCTCATCAGGACACAGTGTGGGAGGGACTGAATGGGACGGAAGCCATCCCAGGGACCGTGAGGCAGTCCAGGTGCGGCCCTGCAGGCCTGCGGGAGCGGATTGAGCCCTGGGCTTCAGTGGAAGTGGTGTAGACCCGAGAGGACTCCTGGCGGGAGGGTCTTCAGTGCGACCAGCATGGAAAGTTCCAAAGTGCCAGTGCCTGTCATCTCTCGGGTTATTTTTTTTTAATATATGTAAAATTAATGTCTGTTTTTTTTTTAATGTTTTAATTTTTTAAAATAAACATATAATGTATTTTTAGCCCCGGGGTACAGGACTGTGAATCGCCAGGTTTACACACTTCGCAGCACTCACCATCCACATACCCTCCCCAATGTCCGTAACCCCACGCCCCTCTCCCGACCCCCCTCCTGCCTCAGATTATTTGATGACAGCAAGGATGTTCTTGGATCCGTCCTTTCTCCTGTAAAATCCCAGCCTTTCCAGCATGCTAATACAGGCTGTGTTTTAAAGTAGGCTTTGTACTTGGTGTAGAGCCCAGTGCAGAGCCTGAACTCAACACCCTAAAATCAAGAACCGAGCTTGGGTCAAGAATCAGACACTCAACCGACTGAGCCACTCTGGTGCCCCTACAGTTGGTTTTAAGAAGACCTTGTGGAGTCTGAGAACGAGGCCAATGCCAGGTGCATGCAGCTCTCTGGACGCTATAAGATTTACCTGGGTGCCTCAGGGTGAGCAGAATTTTAGTGACGGAGCCCCAGCTCCAAGGAATCTGCACGTTATCTTTGAGGCTGAGCATATCCAGTTGCAAGGGTCTGTGGAAGCAGGTTCTTTATTACAGTACTGTTTTTTCCAATCTTTATTACAGTACTGTTCCAGATTATGTATTTATAGGAGGCAATGTCTATTAATGTGTGGAATTTCTAGTAATCATGAACATAGTTTTATGTTGTTCATGAAGCTTGGCGAAAGCTCCTGTTTTTGTCTTCATTTAAACAACCTGTTTAGGCAGTTGCCTGGGTAATCCGGTATTTTGAAAGGGTCTTTGCTCTCAGCAGAGGCTCCGTGGGGAGTGAGCGTTTCCAGCTCTTCCCCAGGTGTGGGCCGAGTGAGCGCGTGGCTGGAAGTCAGGAGGAGGCAGGGGACGGTGGTTCCCTTAGCGTAGTGCTTAAGGGTTGGAGTCAGGAGGAGCAGGAGCAAGGCTAAGTGTCCTCAGAGCCGGGGACTTGCAGGAAGCCCACAGCTCTGTGTTATCAGGAGTTGCGGCACAGGGGAGCGCTTTGGGGAAAACAGGTGGAAATCAGTCCAGTATTGTTCTAAGCCCTCAGCTCTCTGGCCAGGTTTGTTTTGTTCGTAGCCCTCAGTCCTTGAGGAATTTCAGGCATTTTGGTGGGTCACCTCCCTTTTGGGCCTTCAGGAAGTGTGTTGCTGTCAGCGGCTCAGACTGTGTCCCAAGGGTGAAGGGAGCTGACAGAGATGGCCACTTGGGGAAGTAAAATGAGGATGTTTTCTGTAAAGAATAGCACGAGGAGAAAGCCAAGAAACAGCAAACCTTTGACCTTTGTGATAAAGGACAGGGGCATTGTCGTTGTGTGCGGAGTGAAGCTACATCCTCAAGTAGGTTGTTGGTTACTGAGTGGGTTTCCTTGTGTGTGGTTTCCGAGTGGAAGATTTATTTCACTAAGCGGCGTGCCTGGGCTTTGGTGTGTAACGCAGTCCACCGGGGAGCCCTTTGTCAGTGCCCGCTGTGTGCTCAGGACCCCGTCCCTCTGAGCGCTGTGGGAAATGGCAGGAACTGGGTTGGGAAGGCTGGCCCATGTGGAAGAGACACGGAGAGCTTCATGTGGTTTTCCACCAAGTGCAGCTCAGCAAACGGTGCTGCACTGAGTATGGTGAAGTCAGATGGGGAAGGCTTGTCTTCAGTCCCGAGATAAAGATGCCGAAACTTGTTTATTTCTGGCATGAAATTTAGAGCTACACCTTTAGTTTTGCTCTTCAACCTCAACTGAGAGGTTATGGTGTAAGAGTAAAGTGCCATTTTCTGTGTTCTGGAAAAATTTCCTGTGAATAAAGTTAGAATCCAGTTTTGCTAATATCCTGTTTGTTACATTTGAAACTCAGGATGAGTACAGCTCAGGGTTAGTATTTAGCAAAGTATTCCATTATAGGGGCCCCGAAGAGTTCCTATCCGAGCTCTCCCTGAGTTCACAGGGAAGGTGTCAGCGCCAGGGTGTGGGGCCCGCGAGAACCAGCCCTTGCAGGCTTGCTGACGGCCATTTTCGGAACCGATGAAACCCACCCACTGCCTCCATGCCCAATAAAGGACAAAGGAAAAACAGGTTTACTTTCATTAGTACCTGGTTAGGTTTGGGGGAAAATCATGTTTGTGTGTTTTAATCTGGCTTTCTGCACCTTGAGCTTGCATTCTGAGGGTTTGGTGTGGGCACGTCAGGAACAGAAATCCCTTCCTGATAGCTGTCCCGAGGAGAGCAGTGTGCCCACAGTTTGAGTCTTTATTTCCTGCTTGGTCTTCCTGTGGTCCCCACGGCACTGAACCTCTTTCTGAAGTGGACACATGTTCTGCTGCCGTGAACGTGGGACTCTGACTGATGGTGTGTCAGGAGTATCAGTGTGTGTCTGGGAAGCAGAAGCCTGGCCCAGGAAGGTCAGCCAATGCACCGTGTAACTCCAGCAGTGTAGACAGTGTAAACACTGGTAGAGACGGAGAAGGACCTCAGTGTAGCCCATCTTGTTTCTTGCAACCATGTGAGCTTCCAGGAGGTTGCATTTGGATTTGAAGTACAGGTGGTCTGCGTGGGCACAAATCACATCATTTTGAATAAACGTCAGAATGAGATTTGTGTCTACTTTATCACCACTTGTACTCCTAGAACTGTTTGACTATAGAGGAATTTACTTGATAAGAAAAGTTCTACTAAGGTTGTTTGAGCATATCAAATTATAATAGATGGTTCAAACCACTCCAGTTTTAGGTTGGGACAAACCAAAATCTGGACGGGAAATTTTAGATACATGTTCATAAAGTGAAGGCATAAAATTCAAACGTATTAAAGGGAGTTGAGAGCATCCTGTCTATCTCAGACATCCTCTAAATATTGAAATTTGTAATATCAATTATGGATATTATAGATTTTTGTGTATTTCAAATAGCTATAAGATAAAGAATAAAACATCAAGGTATGTTTGATTTTAAACCTGAATTGACACTTTTTAAAAATGGAATGGCCAGATAGTAAGTCTTTCAAGCTCTGAGGACCACAGGGCGGGTCTCCAGGGCGGCTGCTCAGCTCCGTGGGTGGAACGTGGAAGCAGTATTTGAAGAGCAGGGGCTTGACTGCGCTCAGTGAGACTCCACTTGCAGACGTGGCAGAGGCCTGTGCTTGGCCTGCAGGCCCTCCTTGGTCAGGCCCTTCCTGCAGTATTGTTTCAAAGCTTGCAAAGAGAGAAGGTCTCTCTTTTTATTTAATAAATACTTTTTAATAAAGTGAAACTGTAAAATATTAGCAGACAATGTCTGCAACCTATTCCAGGAGTTTAGGTTTTGGGGGTGATGTAATTTTGACCACCTTGGAATGGTCCAAATAATCAGGCCTGTTTTGATCTTTCCCAGTACATTTCAGAAGATAGCATTCCAAGCTGGGCTCCGTGGTTCTTCTCTTCCTTTGCGGCGGTGGCTCTTAACTCCATCAGCCACAGCTTTTCTGCTGATAAAGTGTTGTATAATGCTCGGTGTACTGTCCCATAATGTAATTAGTACCTAATTAAATCAAAACTAACAGGAGAAATGAGAGAAACCTAATTTACAAACATTTGTTTGACCACTAGCTCGTGGTCCTGGAAGTGCTGATCTCCTTGGAGAATGTCAATCTGTAAACCACCTGGGAGCGTCCTTCATTGACAGTCTCGCCGTGGGAAAGAAAGGTCGGCAGAAGACCTGTGAACTCTTTCCTAAGCGCAGAGAAGTGCTCATGAGCTTGTGGACTTGTGGCCAGTTCTGGGATCATGCTTTGGGAGAAGCACTCTGGGAGAGGGAGCACCTGTCATAGCGTCTCCACGGATGGGATATCCTGTCCATGGAAGCCTACTGCGGCTGGTGTGTTGTGTTGGTGGCTCAGGTGCCAGGAGCCCAATTGCTGCTGGTGACAGGATTTTCTGAAGTGAACAGTTTTTGGAACATTTCTAAGCCAAAGTAGATTTCCTCGATTTATAAGATCGTTTCTCTCCTGAAAAATGTAGTGTATAGAAACTGTGCCAAAAATTTGTTTCTGTTTATGCATAAAATGTAGTTTGGGGAGCGCCTGGGTGTCTCAGTGGGTTAAGCTGCTGCTTTTGGCTCAGGTTGTGGTCCCAGGGTTCTGGGATCGAGTCCCGCATGGGGGGGGTCTCTGCTCAGCGGGGAGCCTGCTTCCCCCACCCCCCGCCTGCCTCTCTGCCTGCTTGTGATCTCTGTCAAATAAATAAATCAAATCTTTAAAAAAAAAATGCAGTTTGGTTCTAAGCTCAGGATTTTGAATTCCTTGAGTATCTGACAAGACACTGGAAAGTCAGGCAAGATGTTTAATGGAGCGTGCGTGTGCTGGGGGCTGTCGCATGCGGGGTCTGTCCGGCATTCCTGGTCCTCATCCTCCAGAGGCCAGTCATGTTCCCCGAATCACTGTGACAATTACAAGTGCCCGCACGGACTTCCGATACAAATAGAACAAAGGAGTGTCAGGTGAGGCTCCGCGGAGGGTGTTAAGCACGTGGTTAAGTGTGCAGACTGACTCTTGTCTGTGCTCTGATCGTGCAGACGGAGTGCAGGGCGTGAGCGGAGCGGCTCGAGGTCCACCCCACCTTTCTCAGAGCTCCTGAGTGCTTTTTCTGGAATCTCCTCTCTCTCTATTTCTTATATTCTCCTTTTCTACCTTTTCCTTACCGCCCCCCCCCCCCCATTTTACTTGGTCATTTCTCTGGGTATGATTCTCTAAGGTAATGTTTCTTATCTTGATGTTCCCGAAACTGCTGAGTCCTAATCATTTGTCATGTGTGGTGAGAATCATCTATCACCATAACTATTAAAGCACTGAAATTTGCAATCTACGTTTTCCTATACCACTTGGCTGGTTTTGGTTTTTGTGTTTTCCCGGAGCTGGAGAGAAAGTGGTGAAGTTAAGGCTCACGCATAGCATAATTCGACAAGTGAGCCACATCAGTACCTTTCCCACAATGTTGCTTGAGGATTAAATGTGCAAGACCGTGCTTCCGGATGACTCGCATTGCAGGGCCCACCAAATGTGTTTAGTGGTCACTGTTACAAAGAAGAGAAAAGCAAAGAATAGTTTTTCATGTTTACTGTTATTTGGAATTTCAACAGTCCAAAGGTGCAGAAAGTTGCTTTGCTTCAGTAATTCTGTCTCTCACTTTGTGATCCCACTGCATTTGGCTCGAACATGCTGAACAGGCCCATTTTTCCAGTAACGGCCCCTGTCCTTCCCAACCCCCGATCTGTGGGCAGGGGCGGGTGGGGACCCTTGGATGACCTGTGGGTGCCGGAAAGCGTATGTTGGAAGGAGTGCTGTTATTAGTGTTATGTCCGAACCAAGAAAGAGTTAAAGTTCTATTTTATGAACGAACTTTGGCAATTTCCAGTTGACTTTTATAAATTTCAGTTGAGCAGTAATGAATCATAATCACTCTTCAATTTTCACAAGCTAGAGAGTAGATGTATTTTGTTCCTAGACCCTCCAGGCTATAAGTGAAGGGGAGAAAACTTTCCCTCGGGGTTAAGTAGAAAGTCTGTTAACACCTGTTGCTGGGCCTGCCTTGCTCTCGGACCGGCCGCTTTCTCGGTGACTCTTCTTCCTTTCCCTCTGCAGGGACAGAGAGCTATTGACCAGCTTCCTTCTCTGCTGTTATTAGTTTAATTGAATAATGTGGTTAGAACATAAAGTATACAACAGCAAAATGTGTTATTTTGATCAGATATTTAAAACTTGTGTTAAGCAAAGTTACCGAAATTATATATTGTAGAGTCATAATCGGATCCTTTCTGATCTTGGGGACTTGAACTCCTTTGGACAGTCTTATACAGGCATAAAACAGTGACTGATTTCTTTCTTCCTTTCTTTCTTTCTTTTTTTTTTTTTTTTTTTTTTTTGCTTAAGAGACGGGGAGGGAGGTGAGTGAGCGAGACACAGGGAGACTCCCAAGCAGGCTCCATGGCCCCACCGTGGAGCTCCATCTCAAAGCCCGGGGATTGTGACCCGAGCCGAATTCAACAGTCAGACACTTTACCAACTGAGCCACCTAGGCATCCCCAATTTTTTTTTTTAATAACAGTAGTACACCCTCCCCCCCAACCCCGCCATCTGTGAGGAATACCAATCCAGGACCCTTGGCCTCTGAAACCATGGATTGGACTAAACTGCATATATACCATATTTTTTCCTGTATATACGTACTTGAGATAAAGTTTAATTTCTAAGTGAGGCACAGTAACAGATTGATAAGAGAGTAGAACAGTTACAACAGTCACTGTAACACAAGTTATGTGAATGTGGTCTCTGTCATTGCTCCTCGCTGTGCTGTACCGTTCTCTTGCTGTGAGATGGTGTCTCGTGCCTGTGCAATGAGGTGACCCGAGGTGAGCGACGCAGGCGCTGTGACGTAGCCTTGGCTACTGTTGACCTTCCGACAGCGTGCAGGAGGAGGGTCCTGGATTCCGGATGGTGGTTGACCGTGGGGAACTGACACTGTGGGTAAGGGGGGCCTCCTGTATCTTGTCTCGTGATCATAGATCCCTGAAGGAGTCAGGGGGAGGCAAATACTTGTTGAGAATCTACATGTACAAGTTCATTCAGGTGAAGACTCTGGTCTTGTGTGTGTTCTTGTCTCGCTGAGAACATCAGGACTTAATTACAACAGCCTCGGCTGCCGCCAGCAGCTCCCGTGACAAGCACGACCTGAGTTACTTGTCCAGGCCTCAGCAGGACCGTCAGGAGGCCTGGACGAGTAACTCAGGTTCCCCCTCCCCCCCTCTCTGTGTGTCAAATAAATAAGTAACATCTTTAAAAAAAAGTGTAGACCATAAATGTATAAAAAATGTATGTATCTTACAGTCTGGGTTTAGTCAATGGATGAGCTAATTGGGTTTGGAAAATGCTTTAAGAACTGTAAGGAACTAGGGACGCCTGGGTGGCTCAGTGGGTTAAGCCGCTGCCTTCGGCTCAGGTCATGATCCCAGCGTCCTGGGATCGAGTCCCACATGGGGCTCCTTGCTCAGCTGGGAGCCTGCTTCTCCCTCTGCCTCTGCCTGCCATTCTGTCTGCCTGTGCTCGCTCTCTCCCCCCATCTCTCTGATAAATAAATAAAAAAAAAATCTTTAAAAAAAAAAAAAAACTGTAAGGAACTATATAAAGTGTTAATAGTTTTAACTGTTTAAAGGTAAGATATTGGCCAGTGATGTTTCTGCTAGATCCAAAGGTGATTTAATTTACATAAAATGAAAATCTAGAAAAATGAAAGCTTTTTCTTCCAAAGCCAAAATACTAAACTATGAATGAAATTAGCACTTAATATATACTCATTCTAATCAATAAACATGTATTTGTAGAATAAGTTCACTGGCAAGTCATCAAAAGCTTTTGGGTAAGGATGCAGGGTTTTTTGTGGTTTTACTGATAAACTATGCATCTTTGATGAAACCTAAAACTTACAACTGTGGAGTCAGCCAGCTGACCTGGTTGGTTAGATGGATGACCTATTTGACAAATGATTTATTATGAACGAGGCGAACCTAATTTTATTGAGCTCTTGGTTCCTTAGGGTGAAAGGCCTGATCATATGGAATTATGGTGGTTTGGCCCTTCACAAGGCAGTTTAATAAAGCTTTTTAAATTCTTTTTCCCAGAACATCAAAAGCCCCCCCAACTAAATATTTAATGGTGACTGAAGGTATTTCCTTTAAATGTATTCAAAATCTTAAAATGCTTGCATTTTTTATACAGTGACCAAAAATCCTTTTGTGGAAAAAATTTTTGTCTTAATTATAAAATCTGTTTTTATTCTTCAAGCCTTCGTCTTGTAGTGGATTGTTTGCCAAGGCAGAGATGAGGGATACTTAGAGAGCCATCTCTCTTTGTATTCAGGACACCAGCCTGAACTAACCGCTGGGATCGGGAGTGGATTAACTTAGAAGGTGCGTACTTACTGCCCAGAGGAGTCTCTGACAGAGCTGTAATAATCATTAATACTGATAGAATTATCGAATACACGCAAACCCTGTTTCCGTTTAGGAGAGACGAGATGGCCGTACTGCCTCTATTCAAAATGACCTCTCCTCCCTTCCATATGAATATTTTTAATAATCTTTTATGGCATGTTTTATGTAGAATGTTTTTGAAACATTTCTCAACAACTTTTTTGGGTCTGCTTTGTTGAGATATAACTGATCTAGTGTAAAAAAATCACCATTTCCAGTGTGTGATTCAGTGGCTTGTCAGTATGTTCACAGAGTAGTACAACCATGACGGCAGTTAGTTAATTTCGGAATGTCTTCACCGGAAAGAGCCCCACACTCCTTAACCTTCATCTCTCCAAACATCTGATTTTTTCTGGTCCCATGCATCCTAAGCCACTGTTTTTCGCTACATATTGGCCTACAAAACAACCTGTTTTTCTAACCTGAGAAAGATATTCACAGACTTTCTAGGCCCGTCTGCTTTGGCACGGTGTGCGGTGACTTGCTGTACCTTTATGAACATCTGGGGGAGGACTGGGGCCTCCTGCCTGCCTTCTTGTCGCATTGCAGAGCCCTTTTCCCTCTGACAGTACCTGGGAGTTCTTTCCCTTTCCTTTGGTACTAATGTGGTTGTCGATGCAGTGGCTGAAGAAGGACTAGGTCCGGTGCTGCTGCGGGGCTGTTGTCGTGTGGTGCGACTGCTGTCTTGTGGTGTGATGTGGCCTTGACGGGGAGAGGCTTGCGTGTTGCTCTGAACACCAGAGGTGGACCGATGGGTCCGTCGGAGATGTGCATGCACACGCGGCGCACACACCTGCTGCTACCAGCAGTTGTTGGGTGGAAACCAGCAGTTGGAGTCTTGACACAGATGGCCGTGACCGCGACACATTTAAGTATGAGCCAGAAAGCCCTCTGCACAGCCACTTCGTTCGCTTACCAGCACGGCGCTGAAAATCCCTGATGCCCCAGCTCAGCAGCTTCCTCTCCTCTCAGTACACCTGTGCACTGAGAGAATGACGTGGCCGGTAGTACTGGTCAGGTCTTGATACCTGGGTGTTAAACAGGGAGATTGGTTATGAGCTAAACGAAAACCTCCTTGCCTAGTTTTAGCTTAGAGCTGGCTACTATTTGAAGTAGAGTTTATGGCCCAGTGATTTGTAGTCTTTCTTAGCAGTAGTACTATTATTATTTATTGGACAAAATTACCTTTAAAAATGTTACTGTAAGTGGTTAATACAGCTACTAACCCTGTCCAGCCTGTGATCGACCTTAGCGACACAGGATATGTTTTCCTTTCCATCTGCGGTGAAGTTTTAAGTTGGTCGTAATGTTCAGATGAAGTCAGATACCATATTTATGTTGCAGAAGTAGAGTTTGGGTCAGATTTCTTTCGACAGTGGGCATGCAGTAGATTTTAATAGGAACAGAAGTTAGAAAAAATGCTCAGTGGTATTATTTTTGGAGGAGAATGGCCAGTGCTGGAGTGAACTGCTTATCTGCGTCCTGGGAAGGACTTTCTGTAAGAAGGTAATTAGCTGGTGAAAAAGGCTGATTCGAAATTTTTCATTAATTGGCTCTTTACTTTAAAACACATATAATAATGTCAGTGACACAATCTGGCCCCTATTGCACGATGCAGTGGGAGGTCAACTTGAAGCCCGGTGTCTGTGGTACCATGTTTGTGACCCTGATTCCCAGTGTCAGTGCTCTGTCACCCTGTGTGGGCTGGAGTGTGGGCATGTTGCCTTCCACAACCCCTCATGGTGCAGACTTCTTTTCCCCAGTAAATCTGTGCAGTACTCTAAATGTGCTTTCTATTCCTTACGGTTTTCTTAATTTTTTTTTTCTATAAGTCATTTTATTGTGAGAATACAGTACATGATATATACACAAAATACGTGTAATCACCTGTGTGTCTTCTCGGTTCCTAGTCAACCACAGGCTATTTATTAGTAGTTAAGTTTTTGGAGAGCCAGAAGTTATTATACTTGAACTTTTGACTGCATAAGAGTCAGTGCCCCTGTCCCCATGTTTAAGGGACACCTGTATGTAAATGGCATTCTGACGTCCTCTGTCTATATGTTTGTTTTTGAGAGGAAGTCTCATAGTTATTTTGTGATGTTCTATTCTGGTGAGTCATGTGGACCTCTTCCCATCTCTACCCTCTCTTCCCCAGGCCTTTCTGGGTGGTTCTGGGTGCTCTTCAATACGCTACTGGTGATTCCTCCTCCTATACTGAGTTGGAGTGTACAGAATGAGAACTTTATGTAGTAATTCAGTCTGCAGTGAAGCCCTTTATGCATCCGGAAGTGTGGGTTGCTGGTCTTTTTCCCGAGAAGGTCAATGCAAGCACAGCAACACGGAGCTGCAGTGTTCATTCCCGCCCGGATCCCCCCAAACCCCTGGAGATGCAGAGATAACCCCCCTGCAGCGAGTAAGCACGGACCTGACGTGTGTTCATTCCCTAGGTGCTTGCCTGGGAGCCGACTTCCCTGTTGAATCCTCACGACCTTATCAAACGCCCCATCCCATCCACACAGGGGGCCACCCCGCTGCAGAACCGCATTCTGATCTGGTTGAGCAAAGTAAAAAAATTGACTTCTTGCCACGATTGTCTGTCTCCGTGTTTTGTGGAGGGGCCAATACAGGAACGTAAATGACGATGAGATTCCCACCAGGAGTTCCCGGTTCAGTTCTCCGGACGCTGAGCGATGGCTGAAGTACTGCATAGGGTCCACAAGGAGAGCATTTCCTCCCAGGTATTCAGAAAGGCTTCAAGAAGTTAGAGGCTGGCCTTCAAAGAAGGATGCTTTGGGAGAGAGGGGAGGGTGATAGGAGCAGAAGGACTGTTTTCTCAATTTTGAAGTAATTCACACGTAATTTGCAGATCGTTTGAGAGTATTCCATCACTCTGGCTAGAATGTTACCAAGGTTTCCCCCTCTCCAGCGGTTCCTTCCTAAACGATTTGCCTTTTTTTGCAACCTAAATTTTGCTGTTTTTCAGGATTTTGTCTTGGTCTGTGAGTAATGGATTTTAAAATAAAACAGCTAATAGGAATCATGCAGCTGTCTGGAATAAGGCTTTAGAAACTAAGTGAAGCTTGAAGTTTGTTTGCTTTCATGAATGCAGTGTGGTTACATTGGTTTATTCTAACAGATACATGATTTCTGAAGATGGGATCAGTTATTATCTACTGGGGTAAATGAAGAAAAAGGGGTTCTTGGTGGTGAGAAGATTGGGAACAGCTGATGCGTTTATGCAGAAATCACTGTAAAATTTCAGCTAAGCTGTTAATGTGAGGCCGTCCCCTTCCCCGTTTTCACATGCCGGCAGATTCGCCTTCTCCTCACTCCTTCCATTGCTCTGAACAGTTGCATTTAAGCATTATCAGCATTAAAAACATATTTGGGAGGAAATCCAAGCCAAGCATCTGTTAGCCAGCCAGACATTTTCCAAAACCCTTTCAGCTGCAAACAGTGGCTCTGCGCGCCTGTGCTTCTGCTGCCCGAGTTCCGGCCGTGCGTGTGTGGGGCGGCCTTTCAGACGAGAGAGAAGACTAACTTTTCACCTAAGTTGTGGAAAACAAGCCCCCCCCCCCTTATCAGTATCTGATGAGATTCTGCAGTTCTCTTAATTGGTTTGAATTTGAAAAGATATTAAAATGTGAATTTTTCTCCCTGCTTTTTTGTTTTTACGGTCAAGATGGGATTTCTTCATTAAAGCTATTGGCAAAACCCATTTGGGAATATAATATGATAAAAGTTGGAAATTTACATTATGTTCTCAGGAATTGTGAAACAACAGTTTTTAAGAGTAGTTCTTGGATCCTAGAGTGTTCTGATTAAAGTATTGGTGATAGTTGTGTTTTTTTGTTTGTTCGTTTTGAAAATAGCAATGCATTTCAGAAGGTTGAAAGGAACAAAAATGCCACTTGGATTCTTTCTTCGTTACCAGTGTCAGAATGAAGGACCTCCATGCGGCCCCAGCTCATTTTCAGTGAAGACTGCTAGAACAGTTTGAGGGTTTATTCAAAGAGTATTTCCTAAATACTTTTCCTTCATATTAACTTAGAAACGCAGGCCTTGTTTCGGGCCTCTTGTATTCAGATTCATAGTATGTAGTTATCCTTTGAATGTTATAAATTTGCCTTGTATCATAGTTGGGAATTAAATGATACTGACTTAGGGAAACCAGGTAGAAATTATGGAGTTGGCAGATGATTTTGTAAACTTTTAGTAATCATTTAGTGTGATCGTAAAAATCCGTACGTAGTTGAACAAGTATTCAGGATTTTTGGATACCATGGGAGTAAGCTGAAAAGAGGCATCAGGTGCCGGTCCCTGCTTAGGACTATGTGCCTTTAAAAGGTTTTTCATTAAGGTTTTCTTTGAAACTTGATTTGTATTAGAGGCTGATTTTTATATTGTGGATTCAGAGAAATTTTCAGCTCTAAAACTCTGATTTTAGCATTCTTCACATTTTATTTCATCATTTTAAATAGCATAATTTGGAGAAGGCGAAGCAGTAACGAGTAAAACATGTATTTGCTCATTTGGTGTTCTTGTTTCCTCTCTTATCCCAGACGTGGTCTATGATTGTATTTCCTTCTCGCTGTGCTTGTTAGGGTCTGCCCTGCCTCTCAGGGCCAAATGTGGGATAAATTATATTCGTGTGAAGCTTGGAATACTTTTTGTAGCAGTTCTGTGCATTTGGTGCTGTAATTTTTACCAAAATTACAAGTAAGTTACATTGCAGGGCATCTTGCTGAAGACAACAATGACGAGGGTACCAGAGCCACGTAGGCTGCTTCCCCTGCACCAGACACTAGTGTAAACTCTTGATTGTCTTCCCTGTGGTGCTGCGTGGTGCATGTACTGTTTACAGGTATGGAGACTGAGAAACAGAGACATGAAGGGACTTAGCAAGGCCTCGAGGCTCCTGAGAAGCAAAGCCCTCCTTGGAACACACGCAGTTGTCCTACTCCTGTGCTCGTGCTGCCCTTGGACCTGATGTTCTCAGCCGACTGAGAGAAAGCTGTTCTCCCCGTTGTGTTAACAGGGCCTTGGGATCAGAATATATGCAGCTCTGGGTATAATGAAGAGATGCTAGATCTTTATCTTTTCCCAACCTGCTCCTCTGTGCACATAGTGAAGGTCATTAACAGAGGAGACCAAACCAGTGCAAGTCTGAAGTCTGGTCTGTGTTTTTAATTTAAAAAATATTATTGACATTAATGCAGTTTTTCCCTTGAGTTTTCATGGGAAGAAGATAAAAGTGGTGTCCACCAGGCATAGAGAAGTTTCTGCTTCACTCTTTTTCCCAAGTGAATGTTATATTCACTTGGGAAAAGATAATAATGTGGGGACTTTTTAAACCTACCTTTGCTTGCTTGAAGTCAACCAGTTCTTAAGTTCCCACCATAGTGTGCATCGTTGAAGAATAAACTAGAAATGAAAAACACAGTCCCCACCCTCTGTAAACTCCATCTGTCCTTGGGGAGGTAGATGATGGGCGAACCTCCAAAGGCCTGGTCAGTGAGTGAGTTCTAGCAGAGGGGACGAGGGTGGTGGTGAGCCCCCCGGTCACAGCAGCACCCAGCAGGTGTTGGGCAGGTGTTGGGGCAGGTGTTGGCCAGAGATGGTCTTCTCAGCCCTCGGGGAGGAGCTCAGTGGGAGCTCGGAAGGAATGCTGAGTGGAGTCTTAGGGGCACTCTGGCCCCGACGCCAGGCTCTTTCTCTGGGGCTCCAGGCTTCTCTCAGTGTGGGTTTCCAGCAGTGTTTTGGGTGTTGTTGTGTTTGTTCGGCCTCAGCCTGGGCTCTTTCCCTCTTCCTTGGCATTTACCCCCTTCCCTTAATGTTCAGCACATACCTTAGAAATGAATTTTTTTGTTTGTTTTGTTTTGTGTTTTTTTTTTTAAGTTAAATTTAAGTTTGTTTCGAGGTTCTATTCCTTAACATAGTAAACTTTCTCACCACCCCTTCTGTTTTTTTATGTTTGTGGGACTTGATTAAAGTTTCCCTGTGCTTGCTATAATGAGCACTTTTACTATGCATGTCTTGAATTAGAAAATGATTTTTAGAAAGATATAGTTCCGCTGGACATGATGATGACAGAAGGGTATGTCTTACAGTACATGTAGTGTCCTGGGTTTAAAAAAAGGTCTTCAGCAGGAGGAGCTGCTAGTCCACTAGACTAGCACCCTAGTCCTTTTCCCCAGCATTTGCTTTTCTCATACATTTATAAGGAAAACCTGTCATGAAAATAATTAGGTGCATTAAAAGACCGTATTGACTTTTGTATGCTGGTAGTTTTTTCTCCCCTTAATTGTGTACATTTTTTATTAGTTTTTGTCAGAATAGACATGCCTAGAGCTTCCTAATTCATCAAACAGAGAATATTTTCTAGGAAAATAGCACAGGCCGGGTCTGAGCTTCCCACACACTGTCTGGCAGATCTGCTCAGACACTGACACTGTGTGAGGGGGCAGCGTCCCCTTGGCGGGAGAGGGACCAAGTTCACGACTCAGCTCCTGCCTGTGGGTCTGCGGGCCACCTTCTGCCTCATGGAGCTGGCCAATTAGCATTCTGTGCTTTGGTTTCATTAGTTAAAATTGGAAGAGTCTTCGGATAGAGTATTTTAGCAGAGGGGTTGATTTTCTTTTCATGTGAGAGATTCTGATATGTTAGGAAAATAAAACCCATTTTTCACGAAGGTGGCTGTTTTCTAGGTATTTGAAATTGTGCTTTCCTTTTTAATTTACAGCATTCAGTGTAAAAATGCATAAGCTTTCTGAAAGGTGGCTCCCCATGTCTGCATAAACAGAGCTGAACTCTCCCTGAAGTAGCAGAGAAGGTAAAAATCGATGCTTCGTCTGAAGGCATCCGTGACGTGGGGTTTTCATAGTACTGTATAAATACAAGTAACTTACGGCCACCGTTTCTCAATTAGTTTATCTACATTAAAAAAAAGATTTTATATATTTAGTTGACAGAGATCACAAGTAGGCAGAGAGGCAGGCAGAGAGAGAGGAGGAAGCAGGCTCCCCAGCGAGCAGAGAGCCCAATGCAGGGCTCTATCCCAGGACCCTGAGATCATGACCTGAGCCGAAGGCAGAGGCCTATCTCACTGAGCCACCCAGGCGCCCCAGTTTATCTACATTCTTGAACGTGTTTTCCTATAGAATTGTTACTAGTGGCTAAGGCCTCGGGCCGGGCCCTACAAGTTGACCTGCTCTGTCATGCTGCTGAATCACAGTATTAAGAGTATTGGGGCAAACGAGCAGCAGTCCTCCCAACAGATCTGATGTTCTGGTGGGCCAGTGGGACCACATTTGTATCCAAGTGAAGCCCAGGAAGCAGCAGAGTCGGCAGCGGCCTGGGAGGACTCCGTGCTCTGCTCCTTGTCCTCAGTTAGGGAGCAGGGTGGGGCGGGGGGGGGGGTTCCTGGGGGGACTCAGGTGGGCTGCATCCATTATGGGGCTGGCTCTTGTATGGAGGTTGTGGTCCCCAGAGCACAGGGAGAATGAGGTTTGGGATTTTGGTGTGCGCGTTGAGGGTTTACATGTACAAGTCTTCTCCAGGAGGCAGTAAGATACTATAGGGACGTGAAGTTTGAAAAAGCCAGCGAGCCTTTTGGGTCAACGAAAAGCTACCTTTTTTCTTGAACGCTGTTCCGTGGGCTGTAACCATTTTCAGCTTTTCACACCCACTCACCCTTTTGCGGTGTATCCATTTGTCTGTGGTATTTAGATTAGGTTATTGTGAGAGCTCGTTTGCACCTGTTGAAAAGGCTGGCATAATTTCTACATTAGTAAACTCCAGAAATCTGAGCCCTTCTTTCACTGAAGTTTCTTATTTCAACTAGAACATTCTTGTTGAATGCGTGTGATAGGATCAGTGTACAGCTTTCAGATGGTTGAGTCTTTCTCTGCAACAACAAAGTTTCTTATTCAGGGGGTGCCCCAGTGCTTTCCCTCCCCTCCTCCACGAGTGGAATCAAGAACAGAAAGGCTTCCATTATTTTTGAGGCAGCTGCTAACAAAAAATCTTGCTTTCTTAAGGGCAGTGCTTGTCATGACTTAATGATAGTATATGCGCAGCCGAGCTGGTGACAATTGTACAGCCGTGAATGGGCGATGCCTCGGCCTGGAAGTGCTTCTCCGTGCAGGTCAGTGGCCTTTGCAGCCGGCCCTGTCTACCCCCAGAGCGGGTTGTAGGGCTGTGTCCACCCGCGCACGAAGAGATTACTGGGGGGCGGGGGGTGGGGAGGGCAATGAGTGGGTGAAGGGTGTGCCAGGGACTTGATATTTTGGCCCAGTCCTTCAGAATCCAGGATAACTGGTGGCCTGTGGTTTTGTTGTCAGCACTGCTAGGCCAGGGTTGACCCTGCTAGAGCCCAGTTTGCCAGATGGTTCCCATTCCAGTTAATGATTCACGCTATGGAATTAGCTATTTATTTTGAGAACTTGCTATCTGTTTCAAGCAAGAAAAGATTATAGGTACTTAGGGATAGAGTGTGTATTAAATGCTGCTTGATTGTTCTGCGGAGTAACTCTTAATGATATAATGAGAAAACACCCCTTCTCTGGCCCCTTAATATTCATAAATCCCTTGTAAACTTTACTTCCCCTCTCAAACCATTTCTTTCTTTTTTCTTCTTCTTCTTTTTTTTTTTTTTTTAAGATTTTATTCATTTATTTGACAGAGAGAGAGAGAGATCACAAGTAGGCAGAGAGGCAGGCAGAAAGAGAGAGAGAGGAGAAAGCAGGCTCCCTGCTAAGCAGAGAGCCCGATGTGAGGTCCGATCCCAGGACCCTGGGACCATGACTTGAGCTGAAGGCAGAGGTTTTAACCCCCTGAGCCACCCAGGTGCCCTTCAAACCATTTCTTTTTATCTGATAAGCAGTTACACTGTTTCACTGTACCCTTTGAAAAATTTTAAATCAGAAGGCAAAAGTTCAAAATAAACAGAATCCCTTTTTAAGAATAGAAAAATAAAATTTAATTACAGGATTAATGGTATTAAAGTTTCAACTCCTCATTTCTCTTAAATTTGAAACTTGATTTACTAGGCATTAAACTAGGTGGGAATTCTCAGGTGCAGTTTCATTCAGGGCTGAGAGGTTCACGTGCTCCTGGAACTTAGTATCTTCGCCAGTATTTTAAAATAGCAAGTCTGTCTGTGAAGTCACATCACTACTTTGCTGAACTGTCAGACTGTGGGAAGGCACAGTCAGGCCTGGGCTGGCTTTGCCCCCACCTGCCTCATCTCCCTCCACCTCTTGGTGGCTTTTCTTACAGTCCCAGAGCCGTCCAGTTTTCTTTGGATTGTTAGAAAGGTCTTGCTCTGTGTGTTAAGGGACCAGACCGGACCAAACCCAAACATTCCTCCCTTATCCAACTCAGAGCCCTTTTCTTCCCAGTTCAGGTCTGTGCCCCCGGCTCTTCCTGTGGGTCAGCCACAGGGCAGGGGTGCGACCGTGTCTGTTTATGCTGCTCTCTCCTCTCTACACACTCTCTTCACCCACCCTTCTCTTGGCCGGTCCTGGTGGGGGGCGGAAACCGGGGAAAGGGCAAGGGTGACACCTCTTTTGACCTGGGCTATTGTCCACCATTTTCTTGTGCTTTGTTTCCCTGTTTCTGCATCTGTCTTGCAAGTTTTTTCAGAGACATTCCCTTGTGGAATGTTCCTAGGGCCTGGTGAAGCTGAGGGTGACCCGGGATTGCTCCCCTCCAGAGCCTCTCCCTGGACTGTGCAGCCCACCTCAGCCTGTAGAGTTCAGGGCGGGCACCAGGGTGCTGGGCTGCGTGGATCCCTGGAAAGATGGGCCTGACGACTGTCCTTAGAGTGCGTGGGCGCTTTTCTCTTCTTGCCTTGGCTTTGGGCCTGAGCCAAGTTCAGGACAACAGGACTGTTCCTGTCACAATTGGGGATCTGGACTTTGCTGCTGGAATCTGTTGTTTTGATATATGGATATAAACCTCAGAATTTTGGGAAGATCAGTCTGAATTAGGAATATTTTTAATGTGCAACTGGCATATTTTCAGATATAGCTGTACACACCTTTACATGAACAGTTTTGTTCTTGCATCTTATAAAAAATAAGTCTTTTAAGGAATCCATTCTTATAGGCTAACTCAGAAATTGAAGTCCTATGTCAAAGAAATTCTTGATTATTTGAACCTTATTTTGGAAAATTCACTGAATTTTATAGGATTCTTACAGCACACACATATATATTCCATCTAGATCTGTAAAAAAGTTTCCATTATGGGAATTAAAATACATCTTAATTTTGTTTTGAGACTTCACAGTTCATGCTAAGACAGTATACCATTCTGACAACAGAGTTCACAAGTTAGAATCTGTGACGTGTTAATAAAAAAGACTTGCTTTTTTGCTTTTGTTTTTTACTTTTTTAGCTTGAGTGTGGGGAGTCTAAATAGATCTTGTACCTCATGGTGTATTAGGAAATCATAGAGTTAGAAATTGGTAATATACCAAGTTAAAATGATCAATATATCTTTTGAAGGAATCATGAATTTATGTTACAGCCTTTTTTTTTTTTTTTTTTTTTTTAAAGATTTTTATTTGAGAGGGAGAGTATGGGGTTGCAGGGGAGGGGCAGAGGGACAAGGAGATTCCCCTCAGAGCAGGGAGCTCACCACAGGGCTTGATCCCAGGACACAACACAACCCCTCATGACTGAGCTGAAGTCAGACACTTTAACCCACTGAGCCACTCAGGCATCCTCTTTGTTACAGCCTTCTAACATTTAAAACACATTTGGAAAGAAATAGAATGTCAAACCTTAAGTAACAAAGCCCATGTTGTACCCTTTTGTTAAAACTGTTACTGTTGAAAAATGTGTTGAATGCGTTTTAGTAACCAATATCCACTGCCAATTCAAAGTGACATTGAGTAGATTAGGAAAGTAAAATACCTTGATTTGAACTGTTAATTACTTGAATGGTAATTTTATGTTAACTGTGTAGGTGAAATACACAGAGAAATATTGGGGCGGGGGTGGGGGGCAGGCAGCATCCTTGCATGCAGTGCCTTAGGTGAGGAGGTTAGAGGAGCCCTAAGTCCTGCCGGGAATAAGAGGACCGCTCCATGCTGGAGGTCGGCCCCCCTGAGGGGTAAGCCCCTTGCCCAGTTAGCACTGCCCCTGTCCAGAATGGTTGCCCTGGCCGGTGGGTACTCTCTTGCCCATCTTCCCTCATGGCCAGGAACTGCTTTGTTGGGCTCTGATCTGGAACAAATAAAACTCAGCAGAGCTGACTTTTGCTGGACATAATTGAAGTCCCAGGCACTGTGCTCAGTGCTTGTAGACTTTTCCTTTAAATCCTCAGAGCAAACCTGCACACAAATTCTTACTCCCATTTGATAGACAGTTTGACTAACATGGAGATGGTACTTCTGAGGTTTGATTCCAAGCCTGACTGACAGCCCGAAGGTGATGATCTTTCCCACTGTTCCGAACCCCCTAAAATACTGCCGAACCTCTGATTCAACACAGGTGGGCCAGCGTGAGTGAGACCCAGTTCCTGGTCTGAGCTGCTCACAGCTGGGAACGGGCAGGTCATGGAACCGCTGACCTCAAGGGCCACAGAGAGCAGGCTTGACTGGTGATTTCTCGGCGGGGGCGGGGGGGCGGGGACATGTGGCTTCTGTGTTGAAGAAAGCCGTGGAAATGTACGAGGAACCTTATTGGTGCAGGGCACTTGAAAAGGTTGCCAGTTTCTGATTTAGTTGATTTCTGGGTTCTGGAGCCATTCTGAAACTGGGGGAGAGATGTTGTCATTTGGAGGCTTATGACAGCCCCTGGCGAGGCTTCCCCATTTGCTGGCTGCCCATCACTTGGGCTGAGGCAGATGCCCCGGTCATTACTTCAGCTTGAAAAACAGCTGAACTTTCCGGGCTTTAGAGAGGGAGTTCCTGCTGGAGAATGTGTCCATGTGGTTCAGGCTTCATTCCTTCCTTTGTGTAAGTGTAATTTGCATGTATCCTGGTCAAGCAACTGGACAGACCCTCAGCACAGCTACTTTGTTGCCAAGGCTGGCAGGCAAGGTTTAGTGGTTTAGTTTTAGTTTTTGTGGTTTATGTTCAGAGGTTTAGAGATTGGTTTGTGAGGGGCGGGCGTGCTTGTTTGCAGGACACATTTTAGGAGCAGGGAGCTGACTCCTGACTTGCCTGTTGAATAGAATCATTTGAAAGGAGCAGAGTGGAGTTCTGGCCCCGCCCGGGGGCTTGGTTAGGGACTCTATGGGCTTGGCTCCACACTGCCCAGAGCAGCTCTGGTAGGAGAGAACACGGACCCCAGGTGCACACCCATCCGCACACCACCGTGTGTGGAATGGAGAGCTGAAGCAGAGCTAGAGGAAGGATGGATATTCTGGGAATTTTCTAACCTAGTTCATAAGAAGACCTGTATATATATTTTTCCTCTCCAGTTTTAGAAATTAACCTGCTAAACAGTATGCTTGAGAAGGCACAGGGAAATGATGAATATGAATTTGTTAGGGAATCCATGCTGCTTGATTTTATTGTCTTTGGGGGCATGTTTTATTTTTGATGCAGAGGAGAAATAGGAATGATTTTCACCTTAAAAAATCTGCCACCGTCTGTAGTATAGCTCCTGTGGTGCTTCAACTAGCGAGCAGTCGCTTTTCCTGCAGTTCAGCTGTGCACAAAGGAGATGATGTAATCTTTTTACTGTGGGCCACGTGGCCAGCGTGCCGCCACTGTCTTCACACGGTTCCCTCGGCGCTGCCAACACTTGAGCAGCTCGGAAGGACTGTGTGTTTGGAATTAAATTGCATTCCTCTCGCAGCGCCTTGCCCTCCTGCCAAGGCTGTCCCTCACCTGTGTGCGCTCACGCATTCCTTTGTGCTTTTGGAGAGCGGGGGTGACTTTCTGCAAAAAGTGGACCAGAGTAGCGTGTTGTAGGGAGCCATGGGGGCCATGTGCGTGCGCAGATGTAACACGGGAAGAGATGCTCCGTTGCCATTAGCAACCACTTGGCTATTTATTAGTGTGGGGAAACGCTCAGGGCTCCGGCTTTCCCCTTTCTCCCACTGCTTTTTTCTGAGTTCCGACAGTAGCCCTCCTGCGCCCGTACCCTCGAGCGGGGTGCCCGGAAGACGACTGCATTTAGCTGCGTAGACGCAGACACACATCCTTTTCAGTGGAATGAATCCTACCGCATGTTCTGCCCTTTAGTGCCCTTCCTTCGTGGCCATCACACCGTCTTGTTGATTTAGTGCAGTGAACAGTGACGTAGTCACTGCTGTGGACTGTGCCCTTTTTCGTTCCAGCTCTGGGTTAAACGCTTCCCTGCGTATTTGTGCATTACGTTGTGCCACCAGCTTCTGAAACCCACGGCTCAGAGGAGGGGATGCAGCTGGGGGAGACGGGGTGCTCGGCTGCACCGAGTCAGGCGAGGGGAATGTGTTCCGTTTTATCCGGCTGATTTTTTTTTTTCTTTAAATGAAAGATTAGGTTTGGAACCTTCCTTCTCCTCAAGTGACCTTGGTGTTCTCTTGCCAGTTATTAAAAGCCCCCGGGTGTGTGTGCCCCTGGCCGCTGAGGCTTAATTACATCAGGCCAGCTTTGCCCTCTTGGGCCTGGCTTTCTGGGTGACGTGAGTGCCGTGATTCCCGTAACGTTTAAGGAATTACAGAATTTCCTTGACTCAGGGGTGCGATGCCTTTGAGGACCTTATTGTTAAGCTGTGTGAGCGCTGATTGTGATCAGCATTTATGGCCTGCACATAAGGTGATAGAACATAACTCCTGTATAATTAAAAATCATTGCACCTTAATCCCAGATTCTGAATGTGCTGTATTTTGTGCAGGATTTGGAGGTGGGATGGATGGATGGGGAGACAGGAGCACGTGTGCGTGCTCACGCCTGCCGTGCACACTCGTTACCTCCCTCTCGGTGGCCGTTCTGTTGGCCGCACCTCCGGCTGAGCCGGCCATCGGGAAAGGCCTTGCGTGCTTTCGTGATGGTGCGGGCGCAGGCCTGGGTGGTGGCACACAGAGGCGTGGTGTCTGTTTCTCGAGCCAATGTCTTCGGAGCACCAGTACCCAGCAGTGTTCAGTGCTTCACTGTATCAGCTCATTGAATCTTTCCAGTGCCCCAGAGGTGGCAGCTCCCTGCAGAGGAAAGCTCAGGCCTCTGATCTGTCTGTCTGCCTGCGGGGTGATGGGGGGTGGCATTGACCTTATGGATAGACCAGGCTGGTGCCGACAGAAGCCACGGGATCAGAGGAGGTGGTGCGTGAAAAGCTGGAATTGAGTCTCAAAAGTCAGAAGGGAAGAGTATGAAGTGAGTTAGTATCTTAAAATCTTGCTTTTCTGGGTGAGATAAGGGGCGAGGTCTAGGACATGAGACGGGGGGTGAGAACAGCACAGCAGTCCCGGCACGCTCAGGGCTGACCGTCCGTTGTGACTGCTCACCAGGTGTGTGGTTTTGTGCTTGGGGATGGTGGATCCAGGCAGCTGACCCCGTTTGGCCAACCTGTGAGAGGCTGGCCTTTAAAATAGGTCTTTCCTTAGCTTATGATATCTTTAACTAGATCCTGTAAAATAAGATGTTGAAATAAAAGTATCAGTTTGCTTTTGTTACATTTGTTCACAAAAGAAAGAAGTCACTTTGTTACTGTACTTAGTTATGATTTCTTTTGTCTTAAGATTTTTGTTTCATTAAAATTAAGCATCTTTTTTTTAAGTTTTTTTTAAAAGATTTTATTTATGGGGTGTTTGGGTGGCTCAGTGGGTTAAGCCTCTGCCTTCCGCTCAGGTCATGATCTCAGGGTCCTGGGATGGAGCCCTGCATGGGCTCTCTGCTCAGCAGGGAGCCTACTTCCCTTCCTCTCTCTCTGCCTGCCTCTCTGCCTACTTGCGATTTCTCTGTCAAATAAATAAATAAAACCTTTAAAATATATTTATTTTTTTATGACAGAGAGCACAAGTATGGGGAGACAGAGGAAAAGGAAGAAGCAGGGAGCAGGGAGCCAGGTGTGGGACTTGGTCCCAGGACCCTGGGACCATAACCAGAGCGGAAAGCAGACTGCTTAACCGTCTGAGCCACCCAGGCGCCCCACAAATTAAACATCTTTTGTGCAAGACTCTTTGGAGACATTTTTAGTATGTCAGGGCTATTGCTTTCCCATCATGTCTGATGGCAGATTTAATTCCTTTTCTAATCGTGATCATTGAGCTTCTAGTCCTTTGTTATGCACTGTCCTGCTGTAGCCTAACCCAGCGCCTGGCCGCCTCACTGGACTGCCTGCTCCAGGTGCGCTGTCTCCTCGCTGACTTCAGTGTATCTGTTGTTTTGTATCTGCTGAGGACCAGGTCCCATCATTAGCCCGCACAGGGTGTCACTTACCCTCTAAGGGCTGAACTCAGAGTCTTTAGGTGGCCTCATCTGTGTCACTGAGGGACTCCCATCACTTCCCTTCCAGCTTCCCGCTGTGGTTTCTGTTGCTGCCGCCCGCAGAGAGAACAGAAGATGGCAGGAGAGCCATCTCTCCTGACATGATTAAACCATTCTTTGAACATTTATTTAAAATTGGCCTTTCCACATCTAAATTACTCCCCTTCGATTAGGCTGCCTGTGTATGACCAGTGTAGGTTTTTGCTTTATTTGCAGACTATAAGGCGCAGTCCCTGCCCTTAACTGCGAGGGGAGCAGAGGGACAAGGTCCTGCCTCCTGGACAGGTGTGCAGGCTTCCCCGTCTCGGCCAAGCTCACGGTGGGTGTGAGCGGCTGGGGAACAGGCATAGACTCCCAGCAAGAACTGGCCGCACCTTCAAGGCTCCTGGACTTGGGGTCAACTGTGCACGCTGCCAGCATTTCCTCTCCCCAAGGGAGCCTGGTGCCGGGCTGATGAGTAGCCGTTCATTGGATCACAGGAATACCCTCTGTGTCAGCACTGTTCTTAGTCACGGGTGTAGATCAATCTGTCACGTCCAGTGGTAATTCAGAGGAACTTTGCCGAAGAAAAGGAAATGCTGATTCCGGGGAGCACGGAGCTCTGTTTGCCCAGAAGGGGTGTGTGCTGGGCTCTCCTGAGCGAGGGGAGAAAATATCAAAAGCCTTTCAAAGTTATTTATTCAAAGCTTATGTTCAAACATCTATTTGTGGGTATGTAATCTACTAGTACAGTAGTACATTTATAACCTATAATCTGGGGCATGTAGTAAAAGTCTCTGGTGATAGGACTCTCGGGCGAAAGCATTGAAGAGTGTTGCTTTAGGGCACTGGTTCTCAGAGTGTGGTTTCAGGATCCCTTGGGCTTCCCACGAACTTTGTAGGGGATCTGTGAGCAAGCGGCATTTTCAAAATAGACACATTATGGTCTTAGGTTTTTTTTTTTTTTCCACACCCCTTCTTTCCAAAGTGTATAGGAATGTTTTCTAGGGTCTGCGGGGCATATAATGTCACAACAAATCGGACGCAGAAGCAGATGTGAGAATCTAGATGTATTCTATTAAGCCAGAGTCTGAAGCCCATCTCTAAAGTATAAAACAATGCTAGCTTTCTATTTTTTTTTTTTTTTAGAAAATACAGATCGTTTAATAGAAAGTATCATTTATGCTAATCTGTGATGGTTTTTTAAAGGCATCTTTTAAATTTTTCTCAGTTTTAATTTTTAATATGGTAAGTATCCACACTAGATATCCAGATATTCTATGGACGGTATAGACGACAGGGAGAACCCACATGACTGAAGGCCCTTTAGCATCCTCAGTAATTTCTAAGCACGTGAAGAAGTCTTGAGACCAAAGCCTTTGAGAACTGCTTTGGTCAAGGCCTGGTAGACGGGTCCAGGTGGTGCGTAAGGAGCCCTGGGGAAGGGCCTCTCAGAAGCCCAGGGGCTGGCGAACGCCGGGGCTGTCTTTCTCCCTTTGCCTGGACTCCCTCTTCCCCACACACCCTGCATCTGCTCTAATCCGTGTCAGCAGCTTACATGGGTTATTGTACATGAAATAGGCTTTTGTGGGAACCCCTGAAACCCTAAGACCAATCCTTAGCATTATTTCTGTGGGAAAATCCGTTCCTGTAATCGAGTAACGGTGGATTTGACAAAGTTTTGGAACACTAGGCCATTTGGAGGTTAGAGACTGAATTTCGGTGCAGATCTCCATAGCAGTTCCTTTTTGGCAGTTACTCTGTAGGACTCTTAAATAGGAGGAACTATTAGAGGAATTCAGTTGAGATAGAAATAGAAAGGGAAACATCTGGGGTATCCTGTTCTTTCAGTCTTAAACTTGCAGGACGAAATGTGAAAATCTAGTTTATTGTTCTATTGGTGCAGAGAGATTAGAACCTATAATTAATTGCAAACTGACCTTATTCATTAATGTGCTTGTTTTTGTTGTTTTCTTCAATTCATTTCGGTAAAAAGTAAGAAATGGTTGCATCCTTAAAAAAAAAAAATACATAGATTCATCTGACAGTGCAGGCTTTGGAGAGGATGTGGAGCACAGCCATTTGGGAAAACAATTAGGCATCACTTCATAAATGTAAGTAGGCACGTCAGTTCTGACCCAGCAGTTTTCCCTGTAGGCCTAGGGACCTGCAGAAGTGTGTTGTGGGCTAGCTGGACGAGGCCGTCACGGAGCGTCATTCGTAACGGCACACGTGGGAGACGGAGCGAGGTCCATTCATAAGACGCCCAAGGATGTTTGCGGGATAGTCACGGAGTGGAGCAGCGAATGAAGCTCAGGGCGCACAGCAGGGCAGATTCACCAGACAGACCGACGGCAGGTCGCGAGAGGATCCGTGCAGTAGGACCGCCTTCACGTGAAGCTCCAAAACAGGGAACCAAGGCCGTGTGTCAGGCAGCTCCGGATCAGGAAGTAGCGTAGCTGTAAAGAAAAGCAAGGGATGGTTCCCCTGGGTCTCAGCACGTGGTTGTGTCAGGGGTGCGCAGCATCAGGCAGGGGCAGGAGGCTTCCGAGGTGTTGGCCGGTCCCACCTCTTAGACGGGACGCTGCCTTCAGGCGTGCACACGGCACACACAGGCCTCGGTGCAGACCAGACTGGCCCTCTCTTCTGTGTGGGGCCTGTGTTACCTGGGCTTTCATTTTAGTAGCTGAAAGAATTAGAAAAATGGATTTGAAAGCCTTTTTGTGTTAACATAAAGTGAATAATTGAGTATTTACAGCCATCGGGGCTCTTAGATGTTATTTCCTATACCAAGCCCCACCGTCCTCCTGTTTGGAGGTGCTGGAGGTACCGTTGCAGAGTTGACTGATGTCGCGCTGTCAGCGTCTTCCCGGGCTGGCTGGCTTCTGCAAGGAACAAAGAAGGACAAAGTGGAGTGGTTTCTCATCATTGTAAAACGTTACCTTCGCATGAGTTCTGTGTTCAGCCGCGCGGCCCTTGGGTCCGGCAGCCGCGGGTCCGGCAGCCGCGGGCGGTGTGTGTACAGAGGCCAGCGTTTCTGTATGTGCACAGCTGGCTGCTCGTTGTACTGTTTACTGCGATTCTAGGCAGAGTGGGAAAATCCTGTTTGTTCCTGATCATCCGTTAAAAACAGCAGGAAGGTGGAAGATGAGGACGGAGCGAGCGGAAAGAGTCTGGTCTGTCCGGGCCTTCTGGTCTCAGGAGGCCTCGTTAGAGGTAGAGATCGAGCTCCTCTTGGTTGCAGGCGTCCCAGAGGCAGGGCAGGGAAGGGCAGGTGCAGGTGGCGGGCCTGGATGTGGGGCCAAGCCGGCATCGCCTGGCATCCCCACCAGCTCCAGCGCTCGCGGGCTCGGGGCCCCAGCTGGCCCAGCCACCCCGCCGGTAACGGCTCTTGAAGTACTCCCTGCCCCTTCCACTCTCAAAGCGGCAGCAGAGGGATTCTTGCACCCACGGACAGATCTCAACCGCAGAGGGGTGTGAAGGAGGAGGTGTCAGAAACGGGGAGCCCTTTTGCGGTTATTCAAGTTTTTGTTGCCACCGTTTTAGGGAGAGGAGGTGACCTCTTACGAAGATGTTTTCCTTGAGGCGACTTTGCTGGCCCATGTGCTTTCATTCCTGTTTGCATTCTGATTCGCCCCTTCCCACAGACAGGAGCAGGCTAGTAAGCAGGATCCTGAAAGTGCTTGGGTGACCCGGGGTGGGGGTGGGGGTGTTGCTGTGGTGGGGGGTGGCGAAGGGGTCGGGATGAACTTGATCGAGAGCTCTTTGATTGGAGAGTGTTCTGACTTTGGAATCGCTTCATAGTTACTTAAGTTATTTCCCATCAGTCTGGGAGGAGGAAATTGCCAAGGTTAATCTGTTGTGACTGTTGATTTTCCAAAAATAAGTGGTTTCTCTCTGGTGACTTTTGACAGTAACTGGGTATCTCAGTCCTCCTCTTTTTTCTTTTTGAGTAAGATGCATCTCTATATAGAATGCAGAAATGGCAGGTAAATGGGCAAAATTTCCTCAAATCCGTTTATTTAGAACAGTTACCGAATGTGCACATCTACGCAGTGGCCGCGGCAGTCCCAGCGAGTGGTCTCGGCGCTGTCTGTTGGTCGTGTGAGGCGGCGTCATGGGAGTCTCATTTTGCAGATGAGGAAACAAAGGTGCGGAGGGACGGAGTCCTCTGCGTCCCTGCTGGGAGTCAAAAGACCAGGCAGCCCGCCCTCGGCCCTGGCTCCTTACTCGTTGTAGTATTACTGTGACAGTTTTCTTTTCTTTTTTAAAAATGATTTTATTTATTTATTTGACAGGGAGAGACACAAGAGAGGGAACACAAACAGGGGAAACCGGAGAGGGAGAAGCAGGCTTCCGGCTGAGCAGGGAGCCCGATGCGGGGCTCGATCCCAGCACCCTGGGATCATGACCGGAGCCGAAAGCCGATGCCTCAGGGATGAGCCATCCAGGCGCTGCTGACAGTTTTCTTTTGAGCTCTGGCGCTGGGGCTTTCAGGGGTCATATGCTAACAGAAGTGAGAGATGGAGACCCCTCCTCGCCCTTCATGTCTCTCCTGCCTCCCTTGGAAGGAGGTCGCCTGCAGCCCTGTGCCGTCCTGTCCCTGGGCACGAGCACCTGGGCGGCAGGTGTCCTGAGGGCTGTGCTGAGCACTGCAGAGGGCCCGCAGGTGCGGGAGCTGGAGGAGTTCTAAGCCGTTTACTCGAGAGGTCCTTGTCGCATGTCCATTTGCATTTCTATAATGAGTTAACTTGGAAAAAGTGTTCCTTGGTAGACATATATTGTGGCTCCGTCAGGAATGTAGCAGTCAGGGAATGGCGAAAGGAAAAGCGGATTCCCCAGTCCACAAGGCACGCGCCTCTGGGCTTGATTCCACTTGGGTTGGGAACTGCAGGACGAACCTGAAGGAATAAAATGTGCAGAGAGGAGAGGCCGCCCCGCTCCCCACCAAGGCTGTGTGCCATGGGACCCCGTGGCAGGCGGGAGGAGGCCCTGTGGCGCAGGCCCGGTTGTCGCGTGTCCGTTCCGCCCTTAGCGCTTCAGCAGTGTCCCGCGTGCGTTGGTGAGCGACGGTCCCACAGGTGGGGCTTCCCCACCTTCTGTGGGGGTTGTAGCCCTCTCGGAGCACTTGTGGTTCATTCCTCGGAACTGTGCTGGCGTCTGCTTACCGACTTCCCGCCGCAGCTCCGGGGACAGCAGGGATGTGCCTAGAACCCGACAGTGACTGCCTTCCAGGCAGCTTCCCACACTCCTTCCCGGAGGGCTCACGTCCTCAGACGCTTGGGAATTTGTGCCCTTTTCGCTTCTTCGGTGCAGATGTGTAAAACTAAATGAGGATGAGTCCGTCAGCATTCAAATACATTTTCATGTCACAATTTGTTTTCTCCTCAGTATATCTAAATTATTTGATTTTATAAGCACATTTAAACCAGAATTTTTTTTTAAAAAAACCCTACTTTTATATGTATATGCAGAGGGGATTTAAGGTAGGGGAGGTGGAAGAGAGACAAGGAGAGAGCGGCAATGAGTCTCACTTGGCTCGCTGCTTTTTTTACAATGGTAGGTGGCTTTTCTCAACTCTGGTAGTTTCTTTCTTTTTTTTTCCCCCCTCTTTTCTCTCTCTCTCTCTCTCTTTTTAAATTTATTTATTTGACAGAGAGAGATCGATCACAAGTAGGCAGAGAGAGAGAGAGAGAGAGAGAGAAGCAGGCTCCCTGCTGGGATCGAGCCCGACCCTGAGATCATGACCTGAGCCAAAGGCAGAGGCTCAACCCACTGAGCAACCCAGATGCCCCATTTCTTCATTTTCTTCAATTTATAGGAATCCAATAGGAAGGTAAATGGTAGCGACCTTTTCACTAGTATGGTTTTTTTCCCTTTTCTTGGAAATGAGGGTAAGACAGGACACCAGCCCCTGAAGTAGAAGGCACTTGAACCTTAAAATGCGGTGAGTCGTAAAGGCTGAGCTGCCCTCCATGGTCTAATTGTAAAAGAGGTCACATTGTCTGTGCCCAGAGTGGGCCTGGCCCTTCCCGTAACCTGTCCTCAGCAGGCAAATCTCGTTATGACAAATAGAAGGATTGGGAAGAAAAATTCATACTTTAGCTTGTATACAAATTTAACCTGAAAACAAGTTACAAAGCGCTAGGTTTCTTATTGTTGTTTTGTTTTTTTGAGTCGTCCTCACATACTGGCGACAGAATTGCTTCTCCTAGGGTGCTCATACTGTACGAGGCTCTCGTCCGTCGTTGGTCAGTAGCCATCTGAAGGTCAGAAAGTAGCTTGTTCTGGTTTGGGTTCTCAAGCATCAGATGTATCACAATGTATTTTAGACGTGTTTGTGATCTGTTCAGAAAATGATGAAAAATAAGTTGTCAAAGCAGAGTAGGGGGACGGAATGACTTAGGCACAGCAGCTGCATGTAAACAGAGTCATGCAGATCCGTAATGATGGAAACATCACCATGGTCATCTTTGAACGTGTTAGTTGTATTATTCACTCCCTAATCCCTAGAACAGGGGTCTGGGTCTCTATCCCTTTCAGAACGGTCCCAAACACCCCTTTTTATGTCATGGACTTAGTGTCCATGATTGATAGGAAATTTCAGGGACAAAAGCAACACTTAAAGGTGGGATCGTCTCCTCACAGCAATCTCTACATCTTGCTTAAAAATAACAGTACATGGATTTGCAAGACATTTGTCCATCTCCACCAGGCTTTTTCCATTGGTCTAAATGTGTGTTTTATTTTGTTTTAGATTACAAACTTCTTAAAATCAGAGCATACCAGTTAGGGGGAAAGTCACTGGGACTTAAAAGAGAGCTCTGTGTGTAAATATGTCCTCTGTGAATGCCAAGGGGTTGAAAACACAATTCTGAGCTTCATCAGAGAGCTTCATCAGAGGATTGACTGGTAGAAAGTTCTTCCAAATTCTTTGATGTTACTAAAGATATATCTTTCTAGTGAGTTTATGTTGAAATTAAATCTAACCGGAAATAACTTTTCAGTCCTTGGGTTAAAAATTGTTTCTTTCTGGCATTTCCTTTGGGTGATACCTTAATATAAGGATAGATGAATTAACTCAAGAGCTTTGAAGCAGAATTGGACACACAATACTTTGCTGGCTACTTTAGGAGACATTTTGATATTTTGTATACGTGTGTATAATTTAGTGTTGCTTTTGCCTAGTTGCTTGATGTGTTTTCTATTCCCTTCATACTTGTGGTCCTTAACAAGGAAGGAGGTCAGTGACATAATGCAGGTGTTCTGGGATCGTTACTATTTGTGATATATGACACTTACGGAGGCTTAACTTGTCTTTATTGTGGCAAAGACATTGCTGTGTGAGTATCCGGTTAGGCCGCCTCAGGCTGAACTTGGCCTGCTGGTTCTGGGGGCCTGGAGACAAGAAGACAGAAAGGTATGTGATTTGGAGCTGAGTGACATTTACTTGGCTTGCTGGTTCCCTGTTGTTCTTGTGTTTACAGAATCTCATGGTGAAGGCTCTTCGGGGTAACCTGGAGTTCTCAGGTGAAGACATGACCATGACCCCACCCGCTGCAAAGAGGCTGGTCTTCTAGGCCTGTGTTTCCTACTTTGAAACCACTTCCCTGAAGGCCTGCATTCTTTGGGTTGTTGGGGACATAAAACAAAAAGCCACTGAATGCTCTTTTCACAAATCACAGCCCGGTCTTCCCACCAGAGAAGCTTTTTATAATTAATTAAAATTTTTGGTGGCCAGGGCAGAAAATACCTTTTTAATTACATTTTAAAAATCCCAAATATATAAATGTGATTTTATGCACTTGTCACTGAATATAGCAGACGCAGTAATACAGTCACGTTAGCCTCCTCAAAATGAGTGTGCAGCAGGCTGAGTGCGGCCTTGTTGCTTTCTGTGATACTTTGTGAGTATACTTTGTGATACTTTCTGTGTACTTTGCTCGGAACTCCGGAACTCCGTGCTGTAGACTGTCCCTTAGAATGTCAGACTGCTTGGAGCGTTATGAACCGCTGGGTTGCCTCGCTAGGTGTGAGGCCCTTCCCGGGTGCTGTGTGCTCTGCTGCAGCCAAACTACCCTGGGAGAGGAGAGGCACAAGCCTGCCTTCTGATAGGGGATGGGGGCGCCCCCCCCAGGTGTTGCTTAGATAATTACCACACCAGGTCGGGGGTCAGATCCAGCAAGACTCTGGCCAAGGAGTGGGTCTGCTTGGAGCCTTCAGGAAGGTGAAGAATGTGTGGGCCTGTGTGTGGGCAGGGGAGGGGATGCTTGAGGCAGTGCGGGAGGGAGCAGAGGCCTGTGGAACCTGTGGGAGCGGATGAGGGAGGGGGTAGTGCATGGGGGCTCAGGGGGGTGCAGGTCAGCGCGATCGGATCATGGACTTTGTGCCATGTCAGGGAGTTTCAGTTTTATTTGAGGGCTCTGAGGAGCCAATGGCAAATGTTAGGGGAGTAAAATGATGAGGTGTGGGTTGCGGAGAGTGGCAGGATGGGTCAGAGGCAGTCCTGCAGCTCCTTAAGGAGACTGCTGGGGTGATCTACACGGAGAGATAGATGCCAGCCAGTGGGGTGGGGGAGCCGCGCTACTCCCGTGATGTGTGGAGCCCACAGGAGTGCTTGAGAGGATGGGAGTCGGGGGGGAAGCCTGGGTTTCTGGTCTTTCTGTTGGGTAGGTGGTTGGTGGGGCCAGGGACTGTGCTGGGACCCGTATGAGGGGGAGCAGGTTTATGGGGAGCAGGTTTGCGGGGCCCATGATGGGTACAGGCAGAGACGGCTGTGTCATAGGCATGCAGGTTGCCCCCATTTTCTTGACCCCTTTTGATGCCAGTGGTGGGTGTCTTCTGCTTGGCCATCAAGACCCACCATAGTCATCTCCAAGTCTGAACACTCAGGTGTTGCTTTCTCAAACAGACTGAGTGTAACACCGGCGCTCTAGTAGTTCATGTACAAGTCCCTCCCCTTCCCGCCAGAATGGCAAGTCATTGTATGCTGAACAAAGTTTCAACATCACTGATTTATACTGCATCTCTGTAATTGCACCTTTATTCTTTATAATAATCAAAAAGATCTGTACGTAAAGGAAAAGGAGAATTACAATATAGCTTTATTTTTCAAAGCCTTTTGCAAGAATGGTTTTGGTCTGCATTAAAAAATATGAAGACATAAGAATTTTTTTCTCTTCTATTTTGATAGAGGGCAAGGGTGCTAACATATATGAAATGTTTATTGTAGTGATATTAAACATGATTTCTTTTAGCTGTCAATCTTGGATGATTTATTCTACATCAAATCATTTAACAGTGACCAAACTGTATCAGTTATATCTTTGTGGTTCATTTGATAGAAACTACATTTCTAACTAGCTTTCCTGAGAGGCTGTTTCTTGATGTAAAGCAAGCCTTATTTGGAGTAGGTAGCACAGAACCATAAGCAGGTGTGTGTGTGTGTGTGTGTGTGTGTGTGTGTGTGTGTGTACATGTGGCTTGGAATGGGTGACTAGAGTCTCAGAGCACAGTGGGGGAGCTTTCCCTAGAGGTATCTCTTGATACTGCTAGAGGTACAGACAGATATATGTGTTCTTTCTTTTGGCATTTGGCAAACAACAGCGTAAGGTTTCTCTGGGTTTAGCCCTGGCTGGTCCTTGGGGATACGAAGGTGAACAGCACACCTGGGCACATGGTTCTTTTTAGGTCTATGAGATTGTAGGAAGGTAGAATCCCCTTTTATGATACTACTACTTTTTTGACTATTAAGATACTCCCTTCCATTGGTCTGTTAGCTGTGGTTTTTAATTAAATTCTAATGCATAACTAATATATAATTAAATCATCAAACATTAAAAACTCATTTCATTTACATTAAAATATATGTAATAGTTCAAAAATATATTTTGTTATGGTGTTTTGGTTATTTTGGTTTGCCCTCTGTGTTTTGTGCTCAAGACATTAAAAAGCCAGCACCATTTTAAGTTGAAATGCCCTTAACTTCCTTGGATCAATCAAACTTACACTACTTTTTACTTCCTTAAAGAAATAGGTTATTGCTTCTAAATTTATGTGAAGTAATATATTATGCAGTCTGACAATTACTACAACCATGAAGGTTTAAGTGAAAATTATAATACTGCACTATGAAACCCCATCTGTATTCCCGTGTGGTGGTCTGTGAGCATGCCTATAGGCTTGATATAAGTATTTAATGTGCTTCGTATACATTTTATAAATATTACATATGTGTGGATTGTGGTTGTAGATTTACATAAAAATATGAACATTACATTATATTTTGATTTTTTTGAGCCTTAACAAAAATGACATTACTGTCATTTGATTTATAACCTCCTTTCCCCCTGAACGTTTTTCATGGAGGATCCAGGCTAGTTAAAAACGCTTCCTTCCTGCACAGCGCTAGTCTGACTGCTTGCCTAGTTGAAGCCCTCGATAGCGCAAACACTGCACGCCATGCACCAGCGCTCCCTGTGATCTGTGACTAATCCTGCAGGCACTGCAGAGAAAGGTGAGGGAGTCGGAACTGCGGACGGGCTGCCTGGAAAGGGTGACGTCACCCCCACTTGCGCAGGCGCAGGCGCGGTGTGGCGCCTCTGATGCAGAGATTTATCATCCTGCTCTTTGTGCTCAGGGCGCTTGTGCGCGCGCTCGTTTCCCCTAAATAAACTAATGAGTAAAATTGGGTAATTACCACCGAGACTTGGTACTAATAGTAACCCTCCAGCTTACGGGAGTGTTCCCTTTTGTTGTGGTTTCAGAATGCTGCTGTATTTATTAACACGTTATTACTGCTACAACCCGTGTTTCTGAAGGTGGAGAATTTTAGTTTTCAGTTACTCCCACTTTCGATCCTCCCATCGAGTAAGGAAGTAGGGCAGCTGACAGGCAAATGAGGCCTTTGAAAATGGATGAAGGGCACAGTTTGTCTTGTGGATTGTCTTTCAAAGACAAATCCCAGGGCAGGAGGTGAGGCAGACGGTTCAGAACAAGGCATCAGTTCATCCCGTTCAGCCCAAATGGTCAAGAGAGAACTGTGGTTTTTCCTAAGACTGTTTTTACCTAAAAAAAAAAAAAAAAAAAGAGAGAGAGAGAGAGAGAAAAGAAAACCCAAACCTTTGACTAGTTTAATTTGACGATTACATAAAATTTCAAATTACTAATAACTGCCAGTAGTCCTGGGAGAAATAAGGGATTAAAAAAAAAAAATGATCCTTTAAGAAAAATGACTTCTTAGTTTAAAAAGCTTAAATTTGATTCATTTTTACCTCATCTGACTTATTTCACCTTAATTTTTTTGAACTTTATATAAAAAATACTATCAGAATGTGCTGTATAAAAGCTTTTTCTCATTGTAAAACTATTTCCTTGGTGCTCCCCGCCCCCCCTCCTTAAGTAAGAGAACTTGGGGTTGTTTCTTTTCTGTTTGTTTGTTGTTGTTGTTTTTAAAATCCGATATGGAAAAGAGACCAAATGAATGAGCGTTATGGTCCGCAATGATTCAGCCCAAAAGGCATTTGTTAGCAGTAACAATACAGTACCTACTCACAGAGTCTCAGGGTAAAAAATGAGAAATTGATTTGACCAGGGGGGTGTTAGATAGCCGAAGTTTGAGACCATTGATTCAGCTAAAAGATTGTCCATTGCTGAATGCTAACTTGTGGAATATTTCTTCTCAGGGCAGAGGTTAATTTCCTTGTTATAAATATAATACATACTATTGGAGTGGCTGTTTGAAAACACTGAGCTTATATTTCATAAACCTAAAATACAAAGTGCTAAAGGAACATTGGAGTGTTTGAGTAGGGGCTCAGGGGCAAGAAACTGGAGAAGTATGTTCATTCATTCATTCCTTCACTGATTTATTCATTCATCCATTCAGCCGTCCTGTGTTTGTTGACTGCCTGGTGCCTGGTCCTGTCTTAGGCATGTGGTATATGGCAGGGAAGAAAGGAAACCCATCCTCTGGTTAGCAGGACAATTTAGAGGAAGAGAGAGAAAAACTCTCCTCTTGATGGGCAACATAATGCTTGTCATTTTAAGAAATATGAGCAATTCGGAAGCAGGGGTGTAAAGTATCCCCCAGATTGACATGCTTCTGAACCAAATAGCAATTTAAAAGGTGATAATAGGGTGTGCCTGGGTGGCATAGTTGCTTAAGTGGCCGACTCTTGGTTTCAGCCCCAGTCATGATCTCAGGGTCATGGAATCGAGCGCCGTGTTGCGCTCCGTGCTCAGCATGGGCTGTGCTTGAGATTCTCTCTCTGTGCCCCTCAGCCCCTCCTCATGCTGTCTCTCCCTCTCTCAAAGAAAATTCTTAAATATAAATAAATAAAAGGTGATAACAGAATCAGTTTTGGCAAGTATATGTGAACCTTTGAGTTGGGATGTTTTTAAATGAATATATTAAATCCTCTAAGTATTCAAATTTTATTTTTTGGAAAGTACAGAGATAATTACTAGGCTCCGACTTCACATTTATTTTAACAATGGTAACATCTGATTTTTAACCCATACTCCTTTCTCTTCAGTATCATTTGACAGATATTAATATCAAGATGTTTGAGTAATGACAGATGTTACCATGTAGATATTCCAATCAGGTTTCTTGTAGACTTGGCTCAAAAGAGTGGTCGTTGCATGTATTTTAGAGCTCCCCTGGGAAACATCCTCTGCACCTTCAAACGAGCCTTGGCTGACTCCATCCTTACGCTCTGGTCACTATCTCCTGAAGCTAGCCGTTTGACTTAATTCACGTTGGCTTCTTTGTCTAAGGTAGGGAAACACTTTAAATTGTAACAAGAATCTAGTCTGCCTTTCTGCACTCTAGTTAGGCTCTGTGTAATTTAAAAAGTATCTAATTTAAGAAATGGGTAGAACTAAATGTCCTCTGACTTTGACCTCTCCTTATCATTTTTAAGCTGCTTTTCTTTTCGTGGAATTTTATGGAAAGTCTTTCTCTGGCACCACCTTTCACCTGTTAGTGCATTTTCAAAGTCTCTTGGTGGCACTTAGAGGTAAGACTGCTGCTGGCTCGTGGTCTGTGACATAAAGATGTGGTCTGAGACATCAGAGTCATTGCCCCAACGTGGCATTTGCCATCCCTTTCTCTCCTCAGGCGCATGGGTGGGGGAGGGGCTGTGTGTTTATAAGGATAGTCCTGGAGCGTATCCTTTTGATCTAAAAGTTTAGACACCATGGCTAGTTCCTTTAATGCACAAGATGGAACACAGTAGGAGTTGTCTTATCTGCTGTATAATCTAGACTCACTGGAATAGCACAGAAGCCATGTATTTGGATTTTTTTTTCTTTTTGTAATAATTGCACACTCTGCTTTCATAAATCGCTCTTCGGGGCATAGAACTGAATCTGCCTTTTTGATCTGAGGATATTTCATGGCTGAGTTCTGCCTGCTTTTTATTAAAAGTTACGTGATATGTTTAATTACTTTTATGGTATGTGTACATGCTTCTTTACTTAACCTTTTGCTTATGGGATGTATTTTTTTTTAATGGAAATGAGATTAAAGATAATAGCTGGTGACTGTCATAATAGTCACAAACTCAGTCTCTTTGTGGTTAGTTTCATACTTCTGCTTTTAAAAGTTTTCTATTTTAAAAGTTTTGACGATTTTAATGAAATTCCCGTCTCTTTTTCTGTGATATATTCAACAAAAAGACTGTAGTAAAACTGTGAAGACTTCATATTCTACCCTATGTTTGGACATGTACGTATATCACAATAGAAATGTAACATACTCTAACACTGGTTTAACTCTGGATTTATGTGCCTTTGCTCCTCTAACAAGACTGTGAGTCTTACTTAATTTAGGGGAGAAATGCAGGAACTGATAGGCCTCAAGTAACTCTAGGTTTTAGAAACTGAAACATGGGAGTGAGTCTGTGTTTTCTGGTGGGTCAGAGGAAATTGAGATTTTCGCTGCGAGCTTGTGTTTACTTCACCTTGTTTTCATGTCCGTGAGCTGTGCATCCCGTGGGGCGGCCCGGGGCAGCTTCCGTCACCCACTCTGTAAAGGGTGGTAATAAATGGCTTTTTTCAGAGAGTCAGCTGGAATTGCTAAGAACGCTTTGGGATTACCACGTAAGTCATGTAGTCCTCTTATGAGGGGCCGGCACTGGGCTTGGGACATTCTGCGTGCTGAGGGTTGTGTGAGACGGGGGAGACCCTCAAGTGGGGCTCGATTTCTGTGTCTGGGGCCCAGGACCGCGGTCAACAGCGGTCCTTCTCGGAGGGCTTAGCCGTGTCCTGGCCAGGATGTCTGTGGGGACAGAGACCATGTGCAGATGGGGAAAAGCGTATGTTTTCCTAACTGATAGCAGCAGGAGGGGGATCCTCTTTTCAAATCCCTGGAGCTTGGGATCCACAGTCAAGGCTCAGTCCTTCCTACTGTTCTGTCATTCGATTTCCTCCTCTTTGGTCCAGGTTTCCAGCACCCCTGGCCGCTTGTGGGATGTTGCGCCGTAGGTATATTTATAAGCTTGTCGTCACACACAAGGGCCGCCGTGCTGCCCAGTTCCTCCTTGCGTTGCCCTGCTGACACCTCTAGATCGCCCCAGGGGGCACTGAGATGTAATCTGTCCTTGTGGATGCGTCCGGTGAATTACCAGCGACCGCTGACACTAGATTGCATCCATTCAAGAGCTTTGAAGGAACCTTCAGGATGAAATTGCAGAACTCTTGGCTCTTGTTTGGCCTTTTATAAATAGCCACTGTTTTTAAAAGCTTGGTGTGTTGCCAGCACAAAGCTTGGTATATTGGAAAGCAAAATGGCCCGATGATATAGAGCTGTGGGTTCTGTGTTGAGCCCTTACATGACCAGAGAGGTCATGCTGCCGTATCTTCTGGACCTTGGGGTCCTCCTCGGGATGTGTTTGCTGCTGTCTTTCTGCAGCGTCTCTGGTGATGGTCAGTATCGTGGCTAATACTGTGAAAACTGGGTTCTTGGTACACAGGAGAGATTGATTTTGTCATTCTTTGCTGGTCTGAATGCTGTATTGCGGGGGTGGGTTCTGTTACATCCTCCTCAAAATGCTAATTTTGTCATCGTTTGCTTACTCTGGCAGGCTGCTAATCTGGGGGGACTTGAGCTACGAACCCCATCTCCTGCTGTGGGCCCTAGCACGAATCTCAGTCAGACACTCTGTCTTTAGCCTGGAGCTTGCCTCCTACAAGCGAGGCTCAGGGGAGAGCCAGAGATTTGGGCCAAGATTATATACAGAATTTGGGGCTCCCCCGCTCCTTTCCACGATTCTCCTCAGCTGCTGAGGTTGCCCCAAGCTGTGTCTGGTTCTTGTGTTGGCAGCTCCATGAGGCTTAGCCTGCGCCCTGTCCTCACGCTAAAAGCCCCACCTAGCACTCCCAGTGCCATTCCCTTTTGCCCAAGCACGTTGCCCTGCTCTGGGTCACTCTGCAGCCTTGAGACTGCTCACTTTTTTTTATAGGTTTCCTCTGTGGCAGGCAGGCCTGGTCCCCCAGGGGCTGCTCAGACATGTCACGGAAGACCCCAGGTCACTGAGAGAGAGCTTTCCCTGCTCTCCCAGTCCAAGCTACCGTTCTGGAGCATTCCTTGTACTGTTTTGGCACAAACAAACAGGAAAATAGTGATGGGGCAGTGGTCTTTTATTTTTCTTAGAGATTACTCAGCCAGTGATGATATTTTCTTGTTTTGATGAGGATGGCCAGCATCCTGAACCTAGATTTCCTGTTTGAGACCTCCGGGAGGAACATCCCGAGGCATTATTAGGAGCATGAACATTTTTGACCCCAGACTCCCATGTGGGCCTTTGCCCTGGTGAGCCAAGCCAGACACGTTCAGGCTTCGAGAATTCCTTATCTTGGATGTTGGCTTGGCCTCAATTGCTTACTTCGTGCTTCTCTTCCATGATCTATCTCTCCACTTGCCTTTGGCAATATTGGTTGTGGGGAGAGCTAGTTTCACAGTGAGAAGAGGGTCTCAGCTGCCTTCCGAAGCAGGTGGCACTGGGCCATCTTACCCCAGTAGCCAGTGACATTCCTCCAGGGGGACATGACCCAGAAAGCCTGGAAGGATAGAGCCTAAAGGGAGCTGTGGTCAGTCCCCGGCTATTTATAATCCCTGCTCTCCTCACTGCCACCGTTTATTTTTAACCACTCTGGACTCTGGGAGGAGGAGGAGGATGCCGAGTTGGAGGGAGCTTTGAGTGCCCCCTAGAGGCATCAGTGTTTAAAACATGATACCGCTGCTTTTTATGCATTCATCTACAGGATCCAGACGAAGGATTTTGAAACGCTCTGGACTGGTTTCATATCTTGTGTTTTTGGGGACCAGATCTTTATTGCCACAAGTGGCCTGGAGCCTGCTTGGTACCGGAACCTTTGGGTCTGTGTGCAAATCCCTGTTTGACATTAAAATAGAAAATAATTCTGTGATAATTCTTTCCTTCATAGAATTCAGATGCTTTGAAATGCTATTTCTAAAGCTGATTTAATGGGTGTGAGTAAGCTGCTGTGTTGGCACTGGATAGATGGGGTAAGAAGTTTAAATGTCATTCAAGCAACCTAGTAACTCGAATTTCTCCTTATGTATTTCAGGGTTTCGAAAAAATGATGAAATGAAAGCTATGGATGTTTTGCCAATTTTAAAGGAAAAAGTTGCGTACCTTTCAGGTAAAGTTGGAACTTTCTAATCTGCTTACTGTTTCTTCTGCTTCTGATACAGTGCCAAGAGTCTGAAATACCATACTAACTCACCTGCCACACACATAAAAACACTGTGTTTCAGTAGATCTTTGACTGCTTTATTCTTATAGCATTTTCCTGAGAAAGCAGTGCCCAAAGTATTTTCTCCTAGTGGGTAGGCACAGTATAAGTCAGATGGCACTGGGGAGTAAGATATGTTTGTGCCTGTCACTTAACAGACATTTGATGTTTTTCCTCAATTAAGTAAAACAACTGATGGTTCAAAAGTTTAAAAGTCCCTCATCTGGGCGCCTGGGTGGCTCAGTCTGTTAAGTGTCTGCCTTTGGCTTAGGTCATGATCTCAGGGTCCTGAGATCGAGCCCTTGCTCAGTGGTGGGGTGGGGCAGAATCTGCTTCTCCCTTTCCCTCTGCCTGCTGCTCCTCCTGCCCCTCCTGCCTGTGCTCTCCTCTCTGTCAGATAAATAAATATCTTTTTTAAAAAAAAAGTAAAAGTCCGTCATCTTCCTGGAAGAGATGGGAACATGGCCTTAGTGGGTGTGTCCCGAATTCCTTGCTTTGGTTTCTTGTCCCCTCACCCTGGAGTTCCTAGAATCCGTGTTACGGACTGTGAAAGTCCTCGTGATCTCTGCCAACTGGTTCCTCCGCTTCCCTGTATAGCCTGGCCCTTCGGGGTGAGGACAGTCTCAGCCAGTCTCTCGGGCTTTGGGGCACTAGAGGGTCCACCTTTGGCTTTTTGGGGCTGTTTTTTTGAGGGCTCCCTCCTAGATGAACAGAAGAGCCATTAAGAGTCTTACCTTTTTGGCCCCAGTTCACTTGTTACAAAACAAAGGTCTGCAGAGTTTTCTGCTCTGTTATAGCAGGAAGTGAATGTGTGGATTGTCACATACTTTCAGACAGTCTTCCCGGATATGTTTCCCCGATAATTTTTTATCTTTCTCAAGCAGGCGTAATATACTGATCTGATGTCTCCTTTTGAACACATTTTATTTTAAACGTATAACACTGCCAGCTGCTTTTATATGTTGGGTGTGTCCCCTTGGCTGTGGAACGGGGCTGTATTTAGGACAGCGCTCCCCGCGGTGCTGCTGCTAATCTCACCTTGACGGCCAGTGGTGTTTCCTGGCGTCCCTCCTAAACTGTTTGATGATTTGGCTCAAGTGAGTCTAATTCAGAATGCATTTGGACTGTTAATAGAAGCTCACGGAAAGAAGAGGTTGCTTTTGGTAGTTGGGAATACATGCTGCAGAAAATGCCCCTCCTGGCTTCTGTTACACGGAGTTTTGAAAGTAGGCTTTGCGCGTTCCTAATCACTTAGTAACAGACTGCATGAGGCGGACTCGTGCCGCACTTTGTCAACTCCTGATTTTGTAGTTTGCAGATGGATTTTAAAGTTATAATAGTGAAAAGACTCTGTTTATAAATGACAGAGGCATCCGTAGGAGGGCCTAGAGCCAATTCCAGATGTTCCGCAGTTTTTTTTTTAATGTCTAAAGTCTGCATCTGTGGTGAGAGCACTTGCTTCTTTGGTTAAGCATCCAGAGACGGGCATGTCCAGAGCAGGGGAAGGTTAAGGTTGATGATTTTTATTTGTACTCATTTTCTCTTGGGCATTTAATACAGAATGCCTCATTTGATGTCATTTTTGTCCAAGTCATTATCAGAATTAAAACTGTTTACCTTTTAACTATTCGAAGAAATAAAATCATCAGTCTTTCAGAGTTTGTCAGGACTCTTTACTCAAGCCTTGAATTCCGCAGGGTTAATTAAAGTTGGATCTCTGTAGTGGGGAGGGAAGTTGTGCCCGGCAGCAGACTAATCTGGAACCATTTTTTCAGTATTAGAGATGGTGGGACTTTTGCCAGTTGTGTTGGTTAAGTGAAGTTGGTAGCTGCCACTGCATTTTTATAGTATTTCCTACTTTATGATCAGAATTGGCACGTTATGTTAGCCGATGTAATTTGTTGATTTTTTTTAGGCTTGCTGTTACTTCGTTTAGGAAGGGAAAAGGAAGAAAACCCACTAAATTAAAAACAAATTCGTTACTTGCATAGTGATTTCTTTGTGTGTGTAAAAGGTTTACAGTGAAGCAATAAATCTTTGAAAAATTTATACCTCTGATCCTGATTTCTAAAATCTGGTTTTTTGAGATATAATTCACAACCATAAAATCTACCCTTTAAACATGTATGCTTCAGTGGATTTTAGGGTGTTCACAAGGTTGTGAAACTATCACCATGGTCTAATCCCAGAACACTTTGATTACCTTCAAAAGAGCCCCATGCCCAGGGCCATTTCCTCTACCACCTGGCTCGGGCAACTGCTAATCTACTTTTCTCCTCTCAGCCCATTTTTTTTTTTTTTTTTTTTAATATTAGGGGATATTTATTGTGGTACGTTTGTAAAAGCTATCTGTATGAATAGCTTTTAGTAAATCTAAGTGGAATAACTAGGGCTTTGAAAAAGCAGGCCAAGAGATCAGCGATTCCTTGAGATACTTATTCGGTCAAAAGCTCTTAAAAACCCAGTGGGGATTCTTTGAACTTGAATATTTTTGATTCTCAGTCTCATCTCCAGGTACTGTAGAAAGCAGTCCTCACCGCATATAGGTAAGACAGCAAAGTCCTTCCTAACTCCTGCAAAGTCCTACAGGTAAAACCTGACTTCATGCTTCAGGTCAGAAGTAGGGGCAGTAAAAGAAGTGTTTGATAGTTTATATTTAACATTTTATTTAATATATATGTTGATGTGTTATTTATATTGTAGTGTGGATATCATCTATGTATATAACTATATATACATATATATGTATATATATAAAATGTCAGCCTTGTGCCACTAGGGGCTAGGGTTTGGGCGCCAAAAGAACTCACAGACTACCATCAGAATTAAGAATGCTTTTTTCCCCCTTAACTTTTTAATCAAAAAACATTTCAGCATCCAAAAGGAGAGAGAATATAGTATAATGAATTTCTAGGAACCATGGTTCACTTCAATAATCTTGTCATTTGTATGCCTGTAAAAGCTTTAGGAAAAAACCTCAATACCATTAAGAGACCTAAAAAATGAGTAGTAATTTTTTAATTTAAAAAAAAAGTCCAATTCAAATTTTCCTGTTTGTGTCATAATTTGTTTCACAGGATATACATGGCAGTTGGTTGATCACTCTGTTTCTGAATCTGTAGGTTCTCACTCCTTCTCCTTCTTTTTGTCTTATCCCCTTATGTTAATTATTAGGTGAGGAAACTGTGTGTTTTCCTGTAGATTTCTCTACATTTTAGCTTTCGCTCGTTGCACTCATGGGCGGCCATCTAATATATTCTCCTTCCCCTGTTGTTTCCTATAAACTGGAAGCTGGGTCTTGAGGCTTGATCAGACCTAGCTTAGATTTTGTAGGAAGAAGGCAAAAATCCTTAATAGGTGGTGGCAGATAGTCCTACTGGGAGTTTTACTGGGGAAGTCTGGCTGTTTCTTTTTTATAATGTCAGGCATTCATTGACAATCATGGTTTAGAACTAGTATTTTCTCACAGTTGCAGAATAGTGACATTCTGATTATTTCCTTTCTTCTTCATCAACTTAAATATTTTATAAAAAGAAATGTCCCATTGGGGCGCCTGGGTAGCTCAGTAAGTTGTTAAAGCCTCTGCCTTTGGCTCAGGTCATGATCGCAGGGTCCTGGATTGAGCCCCACATCGGGCTCTCTGCTCAGCGGGGAGCCTGCTTCCTCCTCTCTCTCTCTGCCTGCTTCTCTGCCTACTTGTGATCTCTGTCTGTCAAATTAAAAAAAAAAAAAAATTAACTTAAAAAAAAAAAAAGGTCCCATCATCAGTTTTGTCGTTATCCTGAGAATACAGTTAATACAAGAAAAGAAGGTTAAGGGGCGCCTGGGTGGCTCAGTGGGTTGGGCTGCTGCCTTTGGCTCAGGTCATGATCTCCAGGTCCTGGGATTGAGCCCCACATCGGGCTCTCTGCTCAGCAGGGAACCTGCTTCCCTTCCTCTCTCTCTGCCTACCTCTGCCTACTTGTGATCTCTCTCTGTCAAATAAATATATAAAATCTTTAAAAAAAGAAAAAGAGAAGGTTAAATGATTGATTCTTATCCTTTACCAGTTTTTGGTCTAATGAAAAATGACCAATAATTATTTCAGACTGATTAAAAAAAAAGAACCTTTTTCTTTTTAATGTTTGATGTGTTTCAATTGATTGCCAATTTTAAAATATCTCTTATGGAGTTAAAATTTTCTCTCTTTGATCCAATGGTAGTGTCTTCAGATTGGCTCCTGAATCCGTGCAGTGCAGCCCTACAGGTTCTCTTTTTGCTGATGAGACAGGATGTTTCCGGCCCAGCTCGTCTGTCCCTGTTCCGCATCAGGAGACAGCCATCTCTCCAAAGTGTGCTGGCTCTTTTGCGTGGGAGAAAGGCGCAGGGTGCTAGGGGAGCTCTCTATTCCTGGCTGGGTCACTGTTTCTGCGCTCTTCAGTGGACACATCTAGGAAATACGTTTGTAGATAACTTTTTTTAAGTAGGATGTCATGACTTCATAACTAAAGTTTCTAATTCAGATTTAGATTTACAGGTATTTTTCTTTGACTTTATATTTGTATCTCTTTTTCCTTATACTAAAAATCCGCATTCCTACCCTCCTCAAGGTAATTGCTTATTCACATTGTAATACTGATTTTATTGCCACGCAGTGACTACCAGATGTCATCTAATATTTCTGTTGTCCTAAGGGTATATGCCCCTAGGAACATATGGTCCTGTTACCGTTCTTTAAAATCACATAGAATAGCTCCTCTCTGTGTGGGTCAAGTTCCTGCCAACTTGAAACTCCAGATCATATGTTTCATTTTGTTTTTATAGTTTTAAAGCTTAAAAAAAAACCACCTAATCTTGCATCAGTGTTAAGTAAAATGTGTACATCATTCCAGGATTAAAAACTAGAAAAAAAATAAAAGTACAAAGAAATGCAGTTTTTTTTTACCCTGCCTCATCGACCCCATGCCTTTCCTCCATCAAAGGAAACCTTTTTTGTTTTTGTTTTCTGTAGTTTTTTTTCTTGTAAAACAGGAGCTCTCTCCTCCCTCCCCAAGATAAACAGTCATATATTTATGGACCATTTTCTCTGCTTACAGTTTCATTTTAACAGTTTTCTGGAGAACAGAGTATTAGTACATACAGAGATGCCACATTGCTTTTACAGTTGTTTAAACTGGATTGTGGGTATATAGCATATTGGTTCAGTTGGCTGCCTATTGATAGACATTTGGATTGCTTTTTCAGAAGGAATTTTTGGGGTGGGGCAAGGTGAAGATCATTCACCTTTGCAAGTGTGGGTGTTGACGGGAGTGTGGGTTTTGATTGCCCAGAGGTTTGCTGTTAGTACTGGGGCTTTTGACCATAGTTCCTCTTGTTCCAGTTTTGCCGAGTTCTTCATTTTCTGGAAAGAGAAGGGGACACCGCCCATCCATCTTGGAGATTCTTGTTAGTCCCTGGCACTGTCTGAGGTGACGGTGACAGACCAAGACCAGAAATTGCCAGAGGCTCTCCAAGTGCCCCATCAAGAGTACCCTTAGAGTCTTCCTTCCAAATACTAGTTCTCAGGACGGGGCTGCAGGAGGCGGGCGTGGGAGGGTACTGGGCTGTGGAGCTGCTCCTTGGTCCCTCCTAGAGCAGTGGCCTGGTGTTCACCTTTGTAACAGAGTTTTCTTAGTTGACAGCAGCCTTAATAGTGGCAGCCATAATTTCTCCTTCACAAACCGTGCCTTTTCAGAGCTTCCTTTATAAAGCTCTGCTTTTCATGATCAGTGAGTTAGACTGTTCTTTGGGCAGGGGCTGGAGCATAAAGAATCATTTTCCAGATTGTATTGTAATCAAGAAATTCAAACAAGGGCCATACAAGACAAATACAGTTGGTTCACTGAGATCGACCTCATACTCCTCAAAGCAGGTATGCCTGCCTTTGAAGAGAAGGATGAAAGCTGAATTTTTAATTGATTTAAAGAAAAAGGGGCAGCTCTGAAGCTAGCTGCTTCTGTGGTCATTCTGCACTGTGCTGCTCCAGAGCCCAAGTGCCCTGGGCTTTCCCCTTTCAGAAGACGAAAATAAGCATCACTGGGTTTGAGGAAGGGTCACGCAGATGGCTGCAACCATAATGCAGGACTTTCTCCGCTTTCTTTCTCATGTTGACAAGAACCTCCAGTGTGTGTGTGTGTGTGTGTGTGTGTAAAACATTTGAGGGGAGGAGAGAGAGAGAACACAGGTGGGAGGGGCAGAGGGCGAAGGGGAGAGAACGTCAAGCAGACGAGTTGATGCTGAGCACAGAGCCTGATGCCGGGCTGGATCCCAGGACTCCGAGATCACGACCTGAGCCGAGATCATGGCCTGAGCCTAAATCAAGAGTCAGACGCTTAACCCACCGCTCCCACCCTGCGCCCCCCCCCCCCAGCCCGTGCCCCTGCTGGGCGTCCCTACCTCTGTGTTTCTATAGCAAAGTTCATCAGGCACGTCTGTTTTTAACTTCCTGATCCCAATGATAGGTATTTCGAATTACCTTTGTGTGGAGTACAGATGAGGAATCCATTCATTCAGCTGGTCTGTATCGAGTACGCTCTTTGTTCCGGTCTCTTCCGAGGCCTCACAGGTGTGTACTGACGTCCGTGAATGAGCAGACAAGCCTGCCTCCGTAGAACTTCACAGACAAAGGAAAAGACTGCGTCAATCAGATGATGTACTAGAAGGGGAGAGATGCCTTGCAGGGATATAATGGGGTATGGGGAGAATTGTAAGAGTTGAAAATAAACAGTGTCATTATGAACAAAAACCACACTTTCTGTTTGGTTTGGTTTAACTAAAACAGCACTTGGACAGGCAGCTAACCCTTGACGAGCTGCTAGATTTGATGACAGGCATGGAGCAGCCCAGAGGCTGTGCCGCTCTCAGATGTACTGGACGTTGGTAGGTGCAGGACACGGATTTCTTGCCCTTTTCAAGACGGAAACCCAGGCGCTGGGTTTCCCGTCTGTGCCGCGCGACTGCCGTGTGTCCCACTTGCCTCGCTCTGGGGCTGCAGGTGGACATCACATCCGTTCGAGTGTATCCGGCAGACGAAGCTTCCATGAGCTGCAGCCTCACTCCTGTTACTGGCTCCGGAACGAGAACTTTCAGGCGGTCACTCTTTAGCTTCACAGCCTGGGCAGCATTCATTTGTGTGCCTTCCCGTTTGTGACGTTGGCACTGTGTTAAAGCTTGGCGAATGCATCTGTGGTGTTGACTTCAGGCTCCTCAAGGTTCAGAGACCAGGATGCTTTGAACTAATACTGTGTCTCTTCAGGTCTTAGGTTTTTCTTTTTTAAACCTCCCTGGGAGGGTCAGCAGATGGAGATTGGGCACCTGCCTGTCACTGATGGTGACACAGCACAGGTCGGAAGATGAGCCCTGATGCAGGGAGGTTAGCAAGTGGAGGCCAATCATTAAATTATTTAAAAAAAGACTATGCAGTTTTTACTTCATAAGTGATTTTTGATGACGTTTTAACTATTGTAGTGAGTTTTCTGGAGCTCTGTTCTGCGAAAAGGAAAAAAACAAGGTGAATTTTTTTTTCTTCCTCTTAAAAGTCAAATTGGGGTTTATGGAAGCTTTTCTTTAGGACATAAGTGAGAGCCTGTTTGGTGGATGAGCTTGCTGGCAGCTCCCAGGGGACACCTTATTAGCGCTACCAGCTGGGGGGACTCTCTAGTTAAAAGGTGAAGCGGTACAACAGGTAGGACCTGTGCACACCCTTGCGTTTCCTTCTCACTTCTGTGTGAGCCGATGGCTGCGTGCGGTGTGCACACCTGTTGATTGCCTGCGTGAGTGTCTTTGATGGGCAGGCTTTGGATTCTATTTTTCATACCCACGTGGAGCATTCCTTTGCTTGCTTGGTAAGATATGATGACCCCAGAGGGAGGAGGGTCGAGCATGGGTCATTGTCATCTAGTCTCCCTGCTGAATCAGATATTAACGTTGCATTTAAAAAATTCAGAATGGTGGTCCAGACAAATGTTAGATGCTATTCTGTTTATCAAAAGTGGGGTGAGTATTTTAACCCAAATATCATACTGTATTTTTAAGAGCTCAAATTTTTGAAAAATACGGTGTTCCAATACATTTTTTTGAAGATTTTATTTATTTGAGAGAGTAGGACAACCGGGGGCAAGGGAGAGAGAGAGAAGCAGACTCCCTGCTGAGCAGCGAAACCGATGCGGGCCTTGATCCCAGGATCCTGGGATTATGACCTGAGCCAAAGGCAGATGCTGAGCTGAAGGCAGACACTTAACTGACTAAACCACTCAGGCTCCCCCAAACACAGTATTTTTCGATCAAGGAGACTGAGTCTCTTTTTGGAAAGTATCAAAGATGTTCGGAGATTTTTAAAAAATACTGAATTGTTGCCTCTTTTATCTTGGGGATAAGAGTTATTCCCCCAAAACTAGGGCCATTGATTTGACCCTAAAAGTACTGTCTGTTATTTCAGAAGATTACATTCTGGCATTTATAACAGAACTGCTGCTTACTTTAAATAGTACCTTTCATTCATTGAAAAGCTCAGGAACCATCATTCAGTTGTCCTGACATTTCACTACTTTAGAGAGATTTAAAGCCACTAGTTTGAAAATTTTTCTTAAGTTTTTATCAGGGCAAAGAACCCAACTATAACGATGTGAAATAGTCTTCTTGTTTTTTTTTTTGTTGTTTGTTTGTTTTTTGTAGTTTCATTTATTTATTTTAAGTAATCTCTGCACCCAACATGGCATGCAAACTCACGACCCTGAGATCAAGAGTTGCATGCTCTTCTTAGGAGGCAGTTTCCCCCCACCCCTGCCCCCGTCTTTATTTAAGCACTTTGAGCTTTAGTATCTTTAATTATAAAGCTGGAAGGATAAAACCTTGACAGGGTCAATGTGCTGTTGAAATCAGAGCACATGTAAAAGACTTGATACCATACCTAGCATGTTATCAGTGGTTGTGGTTTTGTGTTGTTCCCATTTAATACACGAATTACTGGATTTATAATTTAACACTTTTCTAGACTGCATGACCTAACAGTACATGTGGATCATTTTAGTGTTCAGAATCAAAATTGAGTTTCATTATTGTTCAGCGGGATTATTAATCATTCTAGGAAATTGTGAAAATCCATATTGGTGAAATATGTTTTTAAAATACCAACATCTTGTGCTGAATCCTTTCTTGACTTTTCTAAAAGGAGAGAATCCGGTTTTCTGTTGTTAGTGTTTGCTTGCTTTTTAGTTTTACCTCTGCTAATGAAGTAAATAAGATGAGAAAATAATGAGGGGTTTCATGCTGTGACTTGAATTTTATGGTCTTACTGCTCTACCTCTGAGGACATATGACCAGAGCTGTGAAATGAAGGAAAGATCCTCTTGGGGAGGCTAGATTTTCCTCCTCTGTTTTATTTTCTGAAAACATTGGTGGAGTAATAGAATACTTCTGGAAATTTCACCAGAAGTATTCAGTGATACCCACAGGCCTCATGAGGATTGTATGTGTGTTCATGAGGGTTACATCTGCCAAGACAGTCCCCTGACATTTATACTTTGTATGTGATGTAATTTTTCTAAACTCAAGCTAATTTAGTTCTGTTTTAAAATTCTTAAATGCTAGTCTCTCTGTCTGTGTGGCTCTGTGTGAGAGGTTGGTGAGGCTTGACCACTCGGGTCAGGTGCTGCTCTCAGGAGAGGACGATGCCCTCGATCCCAGATGATGAAGGTCATGGTTGGCATAAAGTTTGAAGTCCTTTCCCGTTTTCAAGACTTAAAACCCGATGTAGTGGGCGCCTGGGTGGCTCAGTGGGTTAAACCTCTGCCTTCCTCTCAGGTCATGATCCCAGGGTCCTGGGATCGAGCCCCAGCAGGGAGCCTGCTTCCCCCCTCTCTCTGCCTGCTTGTGATCTCTGTCAAAAACAAACAAAACAACAACAACAACAACAAAACCCTGATGTGGTTTTTAGCAAAGAGAGCTTAGAATGCTGGGGCGGGAAGGAGGGGGTGGTGTGGGAGGGCAAACGGGAGGGCCTAGAAAGGCGGAGGCGGCCGCGGTTTCAGGGGAACGGCGCCCACCTGCGTGGACACGTTCTCCACCCCTAAAAGTGACGCTGGAGGGGACCCACGGGAAGGTACAGTCGGCGCCTTCTCTCACGGCTTCCACATGGCGGATGGCACTCAGGCCTGTTGTCCGGAGTCCGGGGAGGGGACGGACGCGGCCCCGGGTCCCAGCCCGGTGTCCGCCCAGAGCCCGACGCTTGCCGCTTGCACGCTCCTTCCTGGCCGCGCAGCCGGCGGGGAAGCGCGCGCGGGCGCCTGCGAGTCGCGGTGCACCCGCGGGGCCCGCGCAGTCCTGTGCGCTCGCCGGCGCCTAAGCGCGCTCCGAATGCTGTTTTGCAGGTGGCAGAGACAAGCGGGGAGGCCCCATCCTGACGTTCCCGGCGCGCAGCAACCACGACAGAATACGACAGGAGGACCTGCGCAGGCTCATCTCCTACCTCGCCTGTATCCCGAGGTGAGTCGCGGGCGCCGCGGGGCTTGTCCCTGTTGGGGCCGACCCAGACCGGACACCGCGCCGCCGGGAGCAGCCGCGCGCCGGCCTGGGGTCCACGCCGCCCGCCCAGGGCAGACCGGGCTCCGGCTCCTCTGCCCTTCGCTCCGTTTTGTGACCGTTCTGTCACGCTGACGACACGTGGGGGTGTGGGGGCGAGAAGGTACGCGCCTCGCTTGGAGAGCGTCGTTGGGGGGCGGCGGGGCCGGGAGGAGGAGGTGGCCCCCAGGCGGACCGGCCTTGGGGACTCTGAGGCCGCGACGCCCCGCGGGACCAGAAACGGCGGCGGCTGTTGCCGATGGTACGTGTCTGCCTCCGTGTCCGCTTCAGTTTCTGGGAAGCGGCCTCTGCGCTTGTGGCGTAAGGTCTGTGAGGCAGCGCGGGTCTTGCCCAGCTGCTGGGCCAGGGGCGGCAGCGCCATTCAGTCCGAGACCCCTTCGTGACGGGGCGGTCGTTCGCGTGCGTGCTGAGGAGACGCGAGTCGGGGCGAAGCCTCGTCCTCCTGGTGACTTTGGAACCGAGCATCCTGCTGGGATGTGGCCGAGCCGCTGGGCGCGCCCGCAGGGGGACCCGCGCGTCTGGCCGGGGGCGCTGGCTTCCCTGCGGGGACTGGCACTGCTGATGGCTTCTCGGAGGCTGAGGGCCCTGCGTTGCACCCGCCACGGCACGCGGGCTGGGACACTGCTGGCCCCCTTGGCCGCCCCAGGCAGGGAAGTCACAGTGTCCCGCTGTGACCCCGCCCGGCCGTGGCCGGGGCAGGTCCGCTTGGGCTGTTGACTGTCCGCCCTGTTGACGCCTGTTCGGGCGCCGTTTCCGAGAAAGCCACCACTTTGCATCGTCCGTGACTGCGCGATGCAGCCCTGCGTGTATCTGCGGGAAGGTTCGCTCTCTCCCCGCACTCCGGTGTTTGCTCGGGCAGTTGAACCGTTGAAACCAGGGGGTTAGAAAGGGCTTCAGAGGTTCTGTACTACTCACTGTCATTTCTGAAGAACAATCTAGTTGGTGACGACCACTTCGGGAGCTCTGTGTGTTCGGTACTGTGCTGCTGATGGAAGAAGAAACCGAAGCACAAGGGACGGTGTCAGAATCTCTGCCAGTCAGAGATACTTGTCATACAGTGTAACTGTGGAACGACTGTATATAATTGCGGCCACTGGCTTTCCGGCCTAAAAATCTCGATGGATTGTAACTGTTAAAAACTTCTTCTATTTCATTGATAATGTAAAACATTTGATTTAGGTTGGTGTAGATCATCGGGATGATCTGCCTGAGCCTACAAAACTTCATTATGATGAGCATACACAAAAGTAGTGAGAATAACACAGCAGACGTCCACATACCTGTCATCCGGCGTCAGTGATGACCAGTCAGTGTCGCCAGTCTTGTTTCTCTCTAAGTTTCCCCTGTAATAAAAAGAGTCCCAAGCCTCCTATCATTTCACTTAGAAATAATAAGCGTGTAAGGTGACCCCTCCATTGTCGAGCACTGCCACTTCATCACCTAAGTTTGCTTTTGTATTTATAATTCCAAGTGACAAGAAATGTCACGTGGCTTGTCCTTGGTCAATGATAAGAGAAGTGGGATTAACACGTGAATGATAAGTTTCTCAAGTGATAATGGGGAAATCCCACAGTGGTTCAAATGGAGAGAAGCGGCAACAGAACCCGTGGGTCTCCCTGACCACACAGGAGCTGTTCCGCTCCACTGTGCGCCTGGTGGTGGGAACATTGTTTTGTTAGAGCCGAGGCGCAGGGCCAAGAAAATCATCAGCAAAATGATGGTGTGTGAATTTTTTTTTGACTTGTGGGTTTGCTTGCACTTAAGTCTGATTTTTTGTTGGCATAGTTCCAGAGCCGTATAAATCATCCTGGGGGTCATGAGTCTTCTTTTCCTATCCATTACCCCTGACAGTTTCTGTGGCATTAAGGTGGCCTTTTGCCACCCCCAAGTTGGATAGTTGTAGGGCCCCACTTTCCCAGATGTGGAGAAGTACACTATCCAGAAAGCATGGACAGCAGAATCAGACCAGCTGTTCCTTTTATCAGTTTTCTGATCTGTGAAATATGACAGTAATGAGTATTTCTTGGGATTATTGTGAGTGTGGAGTAAGATTCCGTATGCACATGCCCAGTGCAGTGCCTGATACACAGTAGCTCCCTAGGAAAAAGTACGATAATTTCCATTTGTCCTACTTCCCTTCTTTTATTTTTCCTTTTGACATGTGCTCTAGAGCCCAGTTATCTTATTTTTCTTCTGCATAGCCTCTGTCTGTCTGTGTGCCTCTTAAAATGTGGCCCTCAGAGGTAATCGTAAGTGTGATCTGAGCGGTGATGGGTAGTTTGAGCATTATTACTTGGGTCACCTTCCCTTTCCTTCCTCTCTCCTTTAAAAAAAAAAAAAAAAAGTGGGATGCCTGGGTGGCTCAGTCAGTTAAGCCACTGCCTTTGGCTCAGATCATGATCTCAGGGTCCTGGGATCGAGTCCCACATTGAACTCCTTGCTTAGCGGAGAGCCTGCTTATCCTCTTTCTCTCTGACAGATAAATAAAATCTTAAAAAAAAAAAAAAGCAATTGGAGTGATGGAGTGACTTTCATAGAATCAATTTGCAAAGAAACTTTCCATTAACTATGTGTAGGAGAAGCAAGTCACAGTAGAACTTCTTGGTGGTCTAATTGGGATTCCCACACAGTGATGAAAATAACATTGGTCTTGGTACATCTCTAGGTGTTTATTGCTCTTATTGTTTGAATTACACGTATACTCATTATGTTTTAGAGCATTTTCCCTTCTTTAGAATGATTTATAGTAGCTACATGGATAAACTCTTTTGTCACTAGCAAAATAATGTGAGACTTAAATTGATTCATTTGTGAACATTCATATTAAAAGGTACTTTCTTCATGTAGAAACTAAGGAGCATTTCTGTTTTTCAGAGACCAGCATTGAGAAGGGATGTTAATTTTATCTAACATTTCTTTATCTCCTGATGAAATGAGGTTCTTAAAGGAAACTGCCGGAGTACTTGGTGAATGATCACACGTCCCAGCGAGCCGTGTCTTCTGGTGGAGGTGTGGCATGGGTGCCTTCTCCTGGAGACAGCTGCCCACGTTCCGTAGCTGCTCCTGAATAGAACTGGGTTTGGGAATCTTTGCAAGTCACTGCTTTCTTAACAAGGACTGGCTTTTAACTGGGTAAAGAGACGGATTGGAAGGATATGCCCTCCCAGCCCAGTTCGTGTACGATTTTCATTATTTAGAAGTCACTGGGTGGTCGGTTCAATTGTGGAGGAAGGCGGATCGTGAGTCCTTCTGTGATCTGTGCAAGCTCAGGCACCTTCTGGTGTGGTGTTCTCTGACGTGTTCCTGTTGTTGAGTCTGGAGTTACTCAGGATGCCTTTCCAGCCCCTTTCAAGTGGAGGGGCTGTGCACACCGTGTCATGCTCTGTGAGGAGAGACACAGTCTGCCTGAGAGCGTACCCAGATCTGGTGAAGGCCGATGCTGAAGTCAGTCTAGCAGACAGCACCCACTGAGGCCATCAGGGGCCTGGCATGTGGTCTCCTGCCTTTGGAGTGTGGCAGTAGATGGTGTATCCGGAGTAGAGGGTCTCTGTGGGGGCAGGCTCTCTGTGCTCTGGCTGATCTTGCCAGATTGCACACCCCATCAGAGCCCTAAGAGGCCCAGAATGCTCCATGTCAGTGACTTGGGAGATTTGAGGAGACCTTTCTGGAAGCCCTGTTTGCTTCCAGGATCTGTGAAGGAGGTCCGTGCTATGCTGTTCCCTGGTTTATGGCCCAGGACCTACTGGAGACACGGAGAAGTGGTATCATGAGAGAGGCCTGAGCCAAGCATTAACTCATTTGGGGCTCCTGTTCATGTAGGAGTGGCAGACAGGAGGTCATCAAACCATTCCTGGCAGTTTCCGCCTTTGAGAAGCTGGGCTGCTGTCAGTCTGTGTCCCCGTGATGGCTCGCCACACCATGTTTCCAGCACCTGCACTGCTGCCTACTCAGGTTCTAGCCCCACAGACTTGTTTTGTAGAATTTTTTTGTGACATGCCTCTTACGGGGATGTAGCTGTGACAGGAACTTTATGTCTGTGAAATTTGGAGCAAGTTACTGTAATGGCGTGCCTCAAGGTAAGGAAAAGAACGGCCTTCTGCAGGGATGGGGAGGGAAGAGTAAAGATGTGAGCTGAGGCAGGAGAGCATGACGTTGGCTTTAATTTTGACTTGATTTATTTTGGCCTTTTAACAACACTTGATGATAGAGATTAGTTTCCTGAGTTTTTTTAATATGAAATTATAAATAGGTTTTAGTTTCTCAGGTGATGACCTGAGGCAGAAAAATGTCCAATGTCTTTCCACTGTCTGGGCCCAGTACATTCACGCTGGGTGAAAAAGTTGTCATTACCCACTCAGGGTCTTAGGTGTGTGTCCAGATCCCTTCCTTCAGGCATTATCCAGCCCACGTCTGGCGCTAGGACCAGAAGCCTGCATGGAATGTGTGAATCCACCCAAAACAGAGTTATGGTTGTTCCAGAAGTGGAAGGCTGTGCCAGAGCCTTTCTAAAAGCTTCCCCGTGAACACTGAAGTTATAACCAAGTGTGACAGAGTATTTTCACCTGCGTTTAAGGACATTTTGACTCTTGGATTTTCTTTATGGCAGAAGTGCATTGCCTATATTTTTCGTGTACTCAGGGGTCAAGACTTAATAAGACTAATAATTTTTATTGCTTTGTCAGGGTCATTGTTAAGAGAAACTGGCTTTTTTGTTTAAATTGGTCAGAAGGTGGAGGGGAAGAGCACAGAGGCTCTAGCACTTGCTTGGCCGGTGCTGAGGACCAGCCTCGTCACCACCATGGCCTTTGTGTCACCAGTGCAATCGCGTACAAAGACAAATAAGTCATATCATTACTGTGAAAATCCCTTTACTCTGAAGACCCTGCCAGAAGGGCACCAAGGAGCCCAAGGGATCAGTGGAGCACACTTGGAGAACCTCTAGGACAGCTAAGGACCCAAACCAGTTAAAGGAGACAAAACGGGAAATTGAAAAGCTCCCGCCATCCCCAGTGCACTGGCGTGGGTGGTTTCAGTGCCCGTGATCCTGGGAGGCTCCTGTGACTGCTGTTCATTGGTCTTTCACCCTCCCCACCTGGGCTCTGTGCACACTGTTAGGGGTCTGTCCCCATTAGTGCTCACTGAGGACCTTTGCTGTGATAGTTCCTAGACAGTTTGTGGGATCATTTAATAAGCAAAAGATGAGACACCCCTTCCCCTCCCCGACCCACCCTCACCTCACAGTATGGAGCCCCATGGACATCAGGGTGAGGGTCACAGAGTCAGCCTCACCCAGTGGGACTCTGGTCAGAGAAGGAGTTGCATGGCTTAAACCTGTTTCTTTCTTTTTCTCTAGTGAAGAGGTGTGCAAGCGAGGATTCACAGTGATCGTGGACATGCGCGGGTCCAAGTGGGACTCCATTAAGCCTCTGCTGAAGATACTGCAAGAGTCCTTTCCCTGCTGCATTCATGTTGCACTGATAATCAAGCCAGACAACTTTTGGCAGAAACAGAGGACGAATTTTGGCAGTTCTAAATTTGAATTTGAGGTAACTTCCATGTGTAGCCAGACCAGTTAAACCAATAGGCGTGGTTTATTAAAAGTTGACTTTCTCCTCGTCATTTTAGATAATAGATTTTTAAAAGCACATATTAAATGGGAATGGCACATCTTACATACAGATGGCATGTAAAATCAGTTACCGAATAAAACAAAATTTGGTTCATTTATGACATGACGCTACTGGATTATTTCACCCACGGGCGATTTAGGTTTTAGTTCTCTTGGTTTTGGTTGGTGGGGCTGCTGAGGTGTAAGGTGTGTACCATCGAAAGAGGCTCCCTCTTACTTCTCGTGATAAAACAGCTTCACCCTTCAGCCCAGATGGCTTTATGTGGCACCAGATCCATCATCATTGCCTTCAGCTTGGAAATAAGGGAATGTTAGGGAGAGATACCCAACTTCACGTGTCCTGAAGAAAGTGAGTTTTCACCTTGTCCTTGAGAATGGAGGGAATGATCTGTTCTGTATTTCATGCGTCCGTTCTCTTGTTGATGGAAAGGGAGATACTCCTTTAAAAGCTCTGCAGAGTTTGGAATTCAGCAGCACGTTAGGTCACTGTCTTAGATGGTGTGTGAAACAGACCTCAGCCTGCTGACTTCTTTTCCTTTCTACTGTCCCCTCTCCTTCAGCTATTAAGGCTCTGCCTAGGCTTTGATGCAGGTAGTGTAAGGAGATAATTTTGGGAAGAAAGTGTTCTGGCCAGCTTGAAACCTAATTCATGTCATAATCTGTAGTATAATGTTTTCTAATAAGATCTCATAATATTTGGTGGAATAGCTTGTGCTCCTTCTTTAAGTTTGCCCAAACAGCAGGTGTCAGTGAATGTCCTCATGGGTGTTAAGATCAACGACAGTAGTAGTAAGCACATCACGCAATAGTACTTCTTAAGTTTCATGTTCCATGGTAACTTTTCAGTGTTTTCACATGTGTATTACTTGTGTTTTTAAATCTCTTGCCATGATACTGATTTTCAATCAGAAATTGGAATTCAGTTTTAATTTGAATTTGAAACTTCACTCAAGAGATTTAGGTACAAAGATGAAACCCATAAGCCTTTATCTTCACACAGTTAAAAAGTCATTTTGGACAACAGTTTATTGGGTCTTATTATTTTCGTGATACAGAATATAAAGTGTGTTGCTTTTAATTATACGTGTTTAAAGCAGAAACAATGGTGTAGCATTGTAGAATGCACAAAAAAGTTTTGCTAGTCTGATTTTGGTATCTTCCCCTGGGCCTTCAAAGTTCCCTAGACCAGCTTCTCTATTGTCTCTACATTGTTACCAGCCTCTCTCTGTGAAGTGATTAGTTCCATGGATGTTACTAGAAGTCTGGACAGATGAGATAGAAATGAACTTACAGCACGTCTGCACGCAAGCAGATGTGCGGGACTAGGAGTGGCCCCTCTTCCTAGCTCTCTTGCTTTTTGCAGGTTCTTATGCTAGCCAGCATGGGGCTGATGTAGTTCTAGGTCTTCTAAGGCTGGAGGTGACAGAGGTGGGGCTAATTCAGCCTTTCTTTGGTTTGTTTTTTGGCTCTTAGGCTACAGATCTTTTTCCTTTAACTTTGCCTTTGCATTTAATGACCCTCTCCCAGTCCCGATGTTTTCCTTGAGGCACAATATTGATAGTAACCCTGTGGTACGTGGCATAGGTAGGGAGAGGGTAAGATTTTTGCTTAGATTATAAAGGACTAAAACTTGGTCGCTGTTAGATTGGAATGTAGTGCAAGTTGGAACATACAAAACTTCTGCTACTCAGAATTGTGACAGATGATTGTAATGCATGAAACATCCCGTCTGTCTTCAGCTTTATGGCAAGAGCTTCTGCCCCCTGTCTGGCTAACTTTTATATATTTTAGAAAGTTTCAAAAAGTCATTCATAGCCTCGTATCTGCTACTTGATGGGAGGTGGTCTAGGGAAAGATGAGCCGTGATTGTGGTCTGGTTGGAGCATGTCTGTCACTGAATAAGGAGCTCACAAACATGTGTCCTCAGAGGGAGATGGCTCTTCTCAGGGTTGTGGAAGCCCACGAACAGGACATTTGCTTGGTTGCAGAGAGCCGGAGGCCTCTGCAGAGTGAGTGAGATGGTGGAGTGGTTCGGAGGAGAAGGAGTGCATTGATGAAAGTAAAATTTCTTAATTGTCTGCTCTGTATTGCGATTTAAGACCTTTCCCAGTTAACATGCCTAAGATAGTGGGTTAATTTCCCCATTCTTGGGAAGAAATCTCATTTCTTTAGCTCTCATGAGATACACATCCTGTAATTTTAGGTATTCTAACTAATGTGTTGTTCTAATGGACTTCTGTTTCACTGACTATACTGGTAATGTTAGTTTCATCTACATTTGTTTTTATGGGGCCAGAACAAGGTATATTTTCTGTAAAGAGATCACTTGCCTTACATTTTGAATATCTAGAAGTAAGTATTGCAAATTGCATTATGATAAGGCCACAGGAAATTGGTTCATTTTCTCATACATGATTTTTTTTCCCCTTAAGACAAACATGGTCTCTTTAGAAGGCCTTACCAAAGTAGTTGATCCTTCTCAGCTAACTCCCGAGTTTGATGGCTGCTTGGAATACAACCATGAAGAATGGATTGAAATCAGAGTTGCTTTTGAAGACTACATTAGCAATGCAACCCACATGCTCTCTCGGCTGGAGGAACTTCAGGACATCCTGGCCAAGAAAGAATTGCCTCAGGATTTAGAGGGGGCTCGGAATATGATCGAGGAACATTCCCAGCTGAAGAAGAAGGTGATTAAGGCCCCCATAGAAGACTTGGATTTAGAGGGACAGAAGCTGCTCCAGAGGATTCAGAGCAGTGACAGCTTTCCCAAAAAGAACTCGGGGTCAGGCAATGCGGACCTGCAGAGCCTCCTGCCCAAGGTGTCCGCCATGCTGGACAGGCTGCACTCCACGCGGCAGCATCTGCACCAGATGTGGCACGTACGAAAACTGAAGCTGGACCAGTGCTTTCAGCTGAGGCTGTTTGAGCAGGATGCTGAAAAGGTAAAGGAGTAGGGGGAGAGGAGTTGAAATGAGACACGGATGGGTTTCCTGGATCATCGGGTCCTGGCCACTCGGGGGCTGCTTTGGTCAGGAGAGAGAGAGTGTCTTTTCACTCCAGCCGTCTGCCTGAAATCCGCCTTCCGGCTTCCCTCGTGCTGCAGGCCAGGGCTGTCTGAGGAGCTTTGGGTTCTTAATGACTGACATTGTGGTTTGGCGTGCCTGTAAGATAGACGAGAAGGGTATCTTGAGTTAAAAGAGTGAACATCTTATAGAATTTATATGATCAAAAGCAGTAATTACGTAGGTCTGTGTTTTGCCCCAATGAAGCCAGTGACAGAATACCATTCCGATCTATTGTTGACCATGCTTTTAAGATAAAAGATGAATCAGGTGTTAAAAAGAATAGCTTCTGGGAAATACGGGCAGTGATTACTTACGGCCTCATTTTATTCTCATGCTCCAGATGAGACAGCTGGTCCGAGTGGATGCTCTTGTCCCCTGCTAACTCCGTCTTGGCAGTGGGAACAGGACACTTCCTGAGAGGACTGTGTCGCAAGCCATGAACGTGGGTGAACCGATCACTCTTAATTTGAGCTCATTGAATTTTTTTCACAGAGTTTTTCTCACAGGAGAATATTTTCTAATGTTAAAAAAACTACATCACTAATCTTTGATACAAAAGGACCTTTCAGACAGTGACAATCCACTACTGTTGTCTGGCAAGCTTTTAACCTACCCGTCAGCGTACTTATGTTTAAAGAAAAGCCTTGTCAAAGACACTGGAAAAATCTTCCTTTCAATTACTAGGGAAAAACAGGTGACTGTCTCTAGGATTCTGATTCAAGTCACGATACTAGTCCAAATAATGATAGTTATTTCCTTTTGCTTTCATGTTTTCCTTGTGAGCAACGTAACTGACATCCTTTTCCAGGGAGTATCTGTATTGAACCTCGAGAGAGATGTATGTCATCATTAAATTTTTTTCCAGTCCTTTCTATTTTTATGGTAAATTTTATTGTTTGCATTTGCACGGTTTTTAAAATACTGTTTGCTCTCAAGCAGATCTGATCGTGTAGTCACTGGAGTTGCTGTCGGTCATCTGTGGGCATAGGAGAACCTGCCCAGATACCTGCCAGTCCCTAATTTCACCCAACAGGGCTTTCACTGAAGAGCAATGTGGTCAGGGAAGCAGTTCGCAACAATGGGGAGGCTGGGTTGAGACTCAGAGGTTGGTTTTAGTTAGCCTGGGGGATTTGAGCACCCCTCTTTGCCTGTCTGCCCCTTAATTCCTCATCAGCTGAAGGAACACATGCGGTAGGACTTTCTTGCAGACCGGGTCCGTTCAGAATAGCTTACTTTGAAGTCAAGGATATTTTTGGACCCAAAAGAACGAGAGGTTGTCAGAGCAAAGATACTGCCCTTGGTTGGCTTGGCCCTGCTCCTGGGCCTGTGGCAGCCATCTCTCTTCCTGGAGCTGCTTCAGCTTGTCTTTCTTCATTCTGGTAGATGTTTGACTGGATCACACACAACAAGGGCCTGTTTCTGAACAGCTACACTGAGATCGGAACCAGCCACCCCCACGCGATGGAGCTGCAGACGCAGCACAACCACTTCGCCATGAACTGCATGGTAAGAAGCTGTGGGCACAGAGGTGGCGTGTATGAGAGAGGATTCCAGCGGACGGGAGGGACTTACACAGATGGTGCCCCAGCCCTCTGCCAGGAGGCCACGCGGGGCCTTTAGAGGTACCGGTGGTGTTGGTAGCTGACCTCCGAGCATGCGACGTTCTTGGTGTTAGCAGTACCTACAGGTTCTTTTAAGCTTTATATAGATGAAAATGTGAGAACAAGCAAACACATCGGAGAAACTCGAGCCAGTTACTTGGCCAGTTTACATGGGTGATTTTGAGACTGGTTCCTGTGCTGTACCTCTTAGGAGCCTGTAGGGGCTCCAGAGAAGCTGCTCAGTGGTCGAGGGAATGTTCTGAGCAGATCTGCCGACAGTTTGCTGGCTGCCCTTTGTGAGGAGGACATAAGCCAGCCTGCCTGCTTTCTCCCTCCAGGGCATACTCCAGTTCTCTTAAAACATGGCATTTCCCTCCAGGTTGAAATGAAGTACTAGGGTCTGGACATAGGCCATGCCTAGAACACCCTGCTCTGTTTGAGGCTGAGGCGCTTGACTCCACTGGCCTGTTGTGACCGGTGTTGGGTTGTTGTAGGACCGTTAAGCAAAACAACAAACAATTCTAAATAGTATTTTTGTTACATTTTTGGAGTTAATATAACTAAAATAAAACACTATGTTCTACAGGATATATGTTGTTTCTGTAGACAATTATCCTTCTGAAAATTTCCTTTTCAGGGACCACGAGTTTTGGGTTGGACTTTGAGCTAGTCTTATGAGAATTAACCACTCTTGTGCCTTGTAACATTTGTACCAGAACACTGAAGTGGTTTGAAGACAGGGTCTTTGCTTAAATTAATTCAGTAAGATGCTATTTAATTAAAGTTTGGGTAACTGAGTGCTCTAGGCAGTTTCAAAGGTAACATTTAGCAATACAATTTTTATAATAGAGTCCATCAAAAAAGTTTAGTGTCTGTTCTAGAGTTTGAGGTAAGAGAATTTCTGGTTTGGAATTTTAAACCCAGGCATAGATGAAGAGTTCCAAAATGTTACCTGTGGAGAAAGCATCTTAGAATTTCTTCCCAAGAAATTTTTATCAATTTTTCAAGTTATTCTGAAACCGCAGCTAGTGGTGGAAGGCATTCAGTCTATTGTATCACATAATATATAAACAAGAAGTACTAAAATATATTTTAGAAAAACAAGAACAGAAAATATACCCACCCCCCAGCATTCTTAGTGTGACGTTTAGGGTCAAGAAAATGGGAAGTATGATGTAGAAGACAGAAGCATGGGCTGGGGTAGGAGTGCAGAGGTGTCTAACCTGAGCCTTCCAGTTACCTTGTGACTTTAGTCCATTTAGTCTCTGCAAGCCTCAGTTTCCTAATCAGTAAAGTGGGGATTCTATCTGCCTTCCATGGCAGATTTAATTTTATTTCCTCTGCATATGTAAAACACTAAGATAGTGCTCAATGCAAAGTAAGTACTTGATAAATGGTAATTATTAACAGTCATGTTATCATCAATTAAAAACACTGTTAAAAGAAACTCTTAAAAGTATGAGTAATGTACTTTTTTTTTTAATTTTTAAAGGCTTAAGTCTATTTTCTGGTTCTTTACAATAAACTTATTTTTCTAAGTTAAAGTTCTTTTTCTTTGTTTTGAAGATTTTTATTTATTTATTTATGAGAGAGCACAAGTAAGGGGAGAGGGAGAAGCAGGCTCCCGGCTGAGCAGGGAGACTGACGTGGGGCTCCATCCCAGGACGCTGGGACCACGACCCAAGCCAAAGACAGAAGGCAGACACTCAACTGTCTGAGCCACTCAGGTGCCCCTCTAAGCTTAAGTTTTAACTGGAAAAGTGGCATAACCCTGTGCCACTGTGGGCGGCAGCTGCCGGGGAAGCTTCCAGGCCTGTCTGGCTCCTTGTCCGCCACTCCTCCACGAGTGCTTGGGACCCAGCTAGGACACGTCTTTATGCAGAGCAAGGACTTCTTAATTTGCAGCCCTGTCTTGTGCTTCCTACAGTGTTTTAAACTTTTTTTTTTTTTTTGATAAAATGAAAATGCTGAATATCAGTCTGCCAAGTTGCCAGTCTCTGAAGCATGTTCAGGGATGCCAACAATTCTGCTCATGGTACTATGGCAGATGCTTTTAAAAGCTGTGATGAGGGCGCCTGGGTGGCTCAGTTGGTTAAGCGTCTGCCTTTGGCTCACATCATGATCCCGGGGTCCTGGGACTGAGTTCTGCATGGGACTCCCTGCTCAGTGGGGAGCCTGCTTCTCCCTCTGCCCCTCACCATGCTCGAGCTTTCTCTCTGTCTCAAACAAATAAAATCTTTTTTTTTTTTCTTTGAAAACTGTGATGATAAGATCTAGAGGTAGGTACTTTAACAAGGGGAATTCTATATTTTATGTTAGAGTCTGTTTATTGGTTGGTGTGCCAGCACTTTCCTTATCTGTGTAATCATTGATGGAATGATGGTAAAGGTCCAGTCCACAGACCCTCCACGCGCAGTACAGTCTGGTTGAAGATCTGAAAGGGACACGGGACACCATAACAGAATCTCAGTGGGAATGAGTCCCCCCAGTGGTTCCCATGGCAGACCCATCTGCATGGAGAGCTCTGCTCTGGGTTCTAACAGAGGGCATTGGCATATGCTCTTCCCAGCACCTTTGGGGTTGATTTACATCTTTAATGATACAAAACAAAAATTAGTAATTCTGATCACCTGCAACTAGAGGGAGAGAACGCATATGTGAAGAGGGGGCATTACTTTTGCCTAAAGGATACTCGTTAGAGCATTATTGCCACAAGAGCCAGGGAGGCCGGTTTCCCACTGACCATGGCCTTGGTGGACTGTCTTAGCCTCACAGTGCCCTCTCTCCCTGCCACTGTAGACAGCGGTCACCTGTTAGCTAATTCGAGGCTGGAGTCTGTGCCTTTCTAGTCCCAAAGTGACTCTACCTAGTTTTGATTTGGGTCAAAGTGGAGAGGAAACAATGAGTAGAAGATGGTACAAAGGAAGAATGGATAAGTACCTTCTTCAGGGGGCTTTGGGGTGGCTGCAGATGAGGTCACCGCGAGGAGCCACGCAGGGTATGTGCGGTGGGAGAGGGGCCCAGAGAACCACGGCTAGAGCGGACAGGAGGCAGGAAAAAGGGAGAGAGGTTTGGACAGGTTGAGGAATTAGATTTAGCAAAACGGTTGGGAGGAGCCAACAGGGGTACATGATTTTGGGGAGACCCGTCAAGAGGAGCATGTTGTGGTGACAGGCGGGGGTGTGTTGAAGGCGCGCATTCCCCACCGCTGCCTCTGCCAGACTAGCAGCCTCAAAGGCCAAGGAAGCTGGAAGGGAGCACAGCATAGCGAGAACCTGTTTTGAGGGCCAAATGTGCCCTTTTTTCCAACCTCACACTGTTATTTTTGCATTAAACTGCTGGGCCTGAAGATGGGCATTTCCACAGAATAGAAAACTTGATTGAAGGTTTGCACCCAGCGTTGTTCCCTTTTGTGCCTCCACTCCTCTGCTGTGGAGAAAGCGGATCCGTCTGCAGAGGATTCTCTGTTGGCACCGCCCAGACGGCTTGGGCTGGTGTAGACAGGAGAACTTGTTTCCACACAGAACAGCCTGTGGCTGCTCCACGTGCAGCGTGTAGTTCCCGGGTTCCAGTTAAAACCTGCAGTGTTGGGTTTTCTTGGTTCTGGGTGACTGCTTCTCTGTAGGCTCGCCATCTGGCCCCGTTTCAGGATCCGAAGCCAGCGAGTGAGTAAGAGTGTGTCTGTGTGCACCCACTTGTGTACTTGATTGCTTTGTGCCTAACAGTCTGCCCCTCAGCTAGTTGATCTGTAATTTTGCAGTTTTAGAAATAGAAATTGAAACCAATATTTAGAGTTTCTGGAAATCAGATAGCAAGTACGTCCACTGTTCTCTACCAGGTGATTCTGCCCTTAAAAACAGAAGTGGAGTTTGTGGGCTGTGTTTCAGAGAGCGCTATGATCCGCAGGTCCTGCAAGGAAGCCTCTTGTTTGCCTTCCCCTGACAAGCCCTCTTTCTCTCCCCCACCTTTCGCAGAACGTGTATGTAAATATAAACCGCATAATGTCGGTGGCAAATCGCTTGGTCGAGTCTGGCCACTACGCCTCTCAGCAGATTAAGCAGATTGCGAACCAGCTGGAGCAGGAGTGGAAGGCGTTTGCGGCAGCCCTGGATGAGCGGAGTACCTTGCTGGACATGTCCTCCATTTTCCACCAGAAGGCTGAAAAGGTCAGTGCTTGGGGCCTGCAGCCCGCAAGGTAGTGACCGGAACATGTTCTCCCCCGGTGCCCTCCCCGCAGCCCAATCCCTGGACGACTTTGTTGTGACACCCACAGTGCTTAAGAACATGGGCTCTGAAGTCAGGCAGCTGTGAGCTGAAACCCCAGCTCTCCGACTGTGTGCTGTGCCATCTTCGGCAAGTTCCTTCGCCTCTCTGTTCCTTGGTTTTCTCATCTATAAAATGGAAATAAAAGTATGTACTTGAGAGGAGTGTTTTTTCCTGTAAATGAGATAATTCCTGTGAGGTGGCCTGTGTGGTGCCTGGTGTACAGCGGATACTAACCGTGGTAGCCACTGTCCTTTTTGCCTCCTCTCCCTTCTCCCCACTGTCCGTCCCCTTCCTCCTCTCCTCTTCTCCTCAGTACTGTCACCTTAGTATTCTAATACCACGCTCTGACAGCAAGTAACAATGCCCGAGTATGAGGTTTTAAATATCAGGGGTTTGCTTTTCTCAGAAAATAAGATGTTGCAAAGTCTGGGGAACTGGAGCTGTACAGCGATGTCAGGCCAGGATCTGCTCCTTTCGGGCTGCCTTGGTCTTCCTGCCATGGCCACAGACACGCTGCCCCAGCCTCTGCACCTCAAGCACGGCACCCACTATAGTCGGGGAAGCATTATTTTCAGAAGGTCTCTCGCCTCCATTCCCACTGGCCAGGAGTGGGGTGCAGGCCGTGCCCTAGCTCTAGGAAGGGTGGGCAAAGGTGGGTGTGGCTTTTTCGCCTCCACAGCGGTAGGCAGGCTCTGCTGGCCGGGGCCAGGGTTGGAGAGTGGCTTTTGAATAGGCCGCTTCCAGTGTCTTCTATTGATGAAGCTATTTGTTTGGATTCAGAGTTCACGTTGGCTTCATCTGCCGATGTTCTGGTCAGAATACTTGAAGAGGGAACATCTAATATGTGCCCGTAACACTCCCCACGCCTCTCCAGGCCCCCAGCGAGCTCACTTAAGCAAACACTCTGGAGTAGCGCGAAGGGAGTGCTTTGCTCATGACTCAGACTTCCTAGTGGGAAGTGTGCGGGGCAGGGAGATACCTCCTCAAGTGGCAGAGAAGCAACACAGGAACTTTGAGCCGCCAGGAAGACATACGGGGGAGAAGTAAGGGCTTGCCGTAAGGGAGAAATACTGATTGGGGAGGATTTTCTGGTGTTGAGGGGAGACTACATTCGTAGGGATCTGTACTGATGGTGCTAGGCAGGAAATGGTAGCTCTGTAATCTAGAAGCAGTCCCTGTTGAGGAGTGAGGCCGGGGAAGGTAAGATAAAGGTCCCAGCTTGCCCAGGGTTTAGACAAGTCAACAAGAGTGTTGCACAAGACCCTAATTAGCAGTGATCTCGACTCTAGAAACCTTTCAGGTGTGAAGCAAGAGAGGAAACTAAATGGAACAGGAAAAGAAAAAAATGATAGTAGCCTCACGTGAAAGCTGTGAAGAGGGACTTCCAGGTTCCATTGTAGGGTTTTTCACCTCCCTAAACTTAGGTATTTGATAGGCTTTATGATAAAGAATAAATAAAAGCCCACAGAGAAAAACAAGTTTCTTTTTTAAAAAGTAATAAGAAGCCCCTTCAGCAGAAGCCTGCAGCGCGCTCACCCGTGCTACCGGCCGTCGGCCAGAGGAGCGTGCGGCACTGACCACGTCATGGTGGGTGGGGGGATGCGCCGTCTGGTCCCTGCGCGTCCATCCCCTGGAATGGTAACATGTTCGGGGCACAGCAACCCCTGGAAGTCGAAGTGTGCTCATTGGTAGTGGGCTCACGGAAGGTTCCGCGAAGATGATAGGAGCAAACGTGAGACAGGGCAAGCTCCGTGGGCGAGTGACAGAGTCTGAGCCACAGTAACACACAGGGAGGAATCCTGTAAACATGATAGGATTCAGAATTGTAAGTAAGCCCCGAAGTTAATTGCTCTTCTAACTTGCTTGAGAATAATCTAGAAATGAGGGTGCCATGGAGCATTTTTTTTTCCTCCAAAATTTTTATCCAAAATTTCAAAAAGAGCATGGGGTGTTTTCATTTGGATAAGATGAATGACTGTAATTTATGGATTTGAAAGAAACGAAACTAGATGAATGCGTTATTGAACACAATTTTGTGGGATCCTTCGTAAAGTCTAACAGTGCTTGAGTCTCTGTGCATATCGAGTAGCCAGAGAAGAAGCCAGAAGCCAGGTACAAGTGTAGGAACAGAGGGACCTGGTGTAGAGAGGCCCCAGGGTTTTTGATGGACCTCGACCAAGGCCTGCCCAGGCATCTGAAATGTACAGGTGGGGCGTTAGAACGTGTTCGGAGTGCCTTTAGTCTTGACTGGAAATGTAGTGGGAATCTTCCCCTTCACTGAACAGAAATAAGATCCTTGAAATTCTAATGCATGAAGGAAGATCACATCTACTCAGTACTTGCCCTCTTCCCAGGAGAGAAATAGCTCAGCTTTGGTCTTTTGTTAAAGTGCTTTGCTTTCCAGTTAACGATGAAGCTGTTTTCATATGCTCACTGGGGAGAAGACCAGAAACTTGGACATCCTAAGTTAGGTTGCCATCTTGGCCACCTCTCTGAACCCCATCCAGATGTATCAGTGTGAAATGAAGTGTGATCAGGAAGGCCTGGAGCTCCACCGTGGGAGCCCATGGTTCATGTTTGATGGAAGGAAGCAGCTTCCCTGTAAGGAGTGCAGCTCCCAGATGGGGCGACACGTGCCTGTACTGCACAGCCGCGCTCCTCTGTCTCCTCTGTGGTCTCGGTGGGTGTTCTGGTGTTGGGCTTTGCTTGTGGTTTTATAAGCATAAATCTTGAGATGGAGACTAGCTGAGGAGAACATTGCCTTGGGCAGACGTCTCGGCCGTTCATTCGCTCTCAGGCCGCCCCCTCTGGGGATGCTCTGGGTGTCCCCAGAGTCTCCATTTGCAAGCTTGGAGACAGGGCTGTGAGGCTGGTGGTCTCACCGGTACATGGTGTTCACTGCTTTTGGTCACATGGCCTGTCTGCTGTATGGTCTCTTGATAGGGAACTTTCATAGCTAATGTCACTAGAATTACATTTTTATGAAACCAGAGAAAGTGATTGATTTTACTATACCTTCACATCTCCCGTTTTTATTATTAAACAAAAATGATGTGGGGTGTGAGGGTGATCTGGCTATGACATCTGTCACCTCACTGATCACCAGGGGAGATCTGGCTGGCGAGGCGGGTGTCCCCCTCCTCTGTCCCCGCTCCACGTGTGTCCCTCCCAAGGGCTGCTCGCTGCATCCAGGAGGGTGAGTGTTCCCGAAAGTGGATAGTCTTTGGTCAGGAGCATGCCAGTACCTGTGCTTTCCTGCTGGAACCCCCACACAGACCGCCAGGGTCCCTTTGTGGAAAGAAAGGAGGACAGTCAAACTTCGAGGTTCTGTGTGTGGCTGTCTGCCTTTCTGAAAAGGGAAAAAAAAAAAAAAGGTCTAGAGCTGCATTCTCCAGTGTGGTAGCCAGTCACCACATGCCGCCATTGAAATTACTTAAAGTTTGTTAAAAGAATGTAAAAGTAAATTAAAATTCCATGCAGTGTCCACATCATGGCTGCTGGCTGCTGTACCGGACAGCACAGACAGACCTGCCGGAAGTTCTGCAAGTGCTGATAAAGATGTACCTTTACGCGAGCCTTAAATCTGATTACCTCACTTCATCTGTGAGTTTGAGAGCTCTGCAATTTGATAATAGCCAAAAATAAAGTGAGAGCTGGTATCTGTATAGTTCTTTAGAATTTACAGAGCTCTCTGACACAAATTGTCGTTTCTTCTTTAAATCTTTAAGCCCAGTGAAGTAGATGGGACCAGTGGTATTATTGTCCTTATATTGTGTTTGGGGAGTGATTTGCTTATGTTGGGACTTCTGTTGAGGTCTGTGACAGTCTTTTAGTTCCTAATGTAATAGAACACTCTTTATTCGGTTAATATCCTTATAAAACTTCACTTTCCATAAAAAGTTTTAGAAAAAACATTTATGGTAAACATCATCTATCCTAGTTATCCAGATAACTTTATCCTAAGTCAGGGTTGGAACTCGGAGGAAAATAATACTTCACTATTCCTTTTTAAATTTTTAAGGCAAATAATACACATGTAATTGGTCCCAGTTTAATGGTGTTTTACTTTATAAAAGTGTAGGCCTGACTTTTGGCTTGTGGACAAAAACAAAGATGCTCATGGAATAGAAAGGAATTGGAGTAATTATGCATAAAAATAAAAAGTTATTAAAGAGAACAGTTGTAACACACACGATCACCGGCATATTTTGCTTCAAACTGAGCCTGCCTCCTCCAAGTTCCCGTGCTGATACTGTCAGAGCTTCGCAGATGGGACAGGCTTCTCCCTCCTGTGCTGTTCACGCTCTTTAGAGAAGGGAGCCCGTCTCCCTTGGCACAACCGGGAAAGAGGGCCTGCTGATGAGTACTCAAGGAGCAGAAATGATGAAGTAAGAAGGAAAAGTAGTAAATTGTAAGTTACTTTACTCTAGGCAAATATAAAACTTCTAGGGTAATATTTTCTAAAAGTGAAAACAAAAGAAGAAATTGAAATAGGAACTCTGGCGTTTGAGTTCATATTTATATTAAACATGTATGTCTGTGTATATCTGTAATATTAAACTGGTGTTATTTTTCTCAAAGAAGAGAAAATCTCTCTAAACATTTGAAAAATTCCCATTCTGGGCAGTGTGTCTCTGTGTGTCCTAAATGAGCTAAGCACCTGCGCTCAGCTGTGCCCTGTCATGAGGCCTGCTGGGGCGGGGGGGAGGTGGGCGGTGGGCGGCAGAGCAGGCCAGAGCGCTGAGCAGCTCCCACACTGGAAGCCCCCACTCTCAGCATATGGAGGGGAGTGGAATCAATGTTTATGGAAACAAACCTAATTAATGATTCGAGCTCTCCTGGTGAAGCTATGTCTATGTGTAGTAATTACTCTGCCCTCATCTGCTTGCCTCAGTTTTGCAAACTGACTGATCCAGACTCTTCAGCCTGTGTTCAGCTACACTTTAAAAAAGTCACCATTCTGCTGAGCCTCAGAGTTCCCAGTTCTATAGCAGCTCCCGATTTGAATTCATGGAGAAGCATTGAATTCTCTTGCCCTTGCCTAGCTGGATACTGTGTGTTCACGTATTTAGGCATTTAAAGCATCAGAGGCTAAACTGGCTGCTCTGGTCTCCCTAGAGTATGGTAACCACCTCCTGCAACCGTCCTTTACGGAGTATGTACTCCCCTGGTGGTGTAGTCCCAACCATATGTCTCAAGATGGTGATACGTGCCCAGCCTGGGGGTGGAGAGGGTGGAAGGCCGTAGAATGGTCTGAGAAGTTCAGGGAATGAACATACCGGCCTGCCCCCCTTGCCCATCCTCAGTGCACATTATCGTATTAACTGGCCCAGAGAGGTTCTACTCGATATAGGTACCTACTGGACTTTGCCACCAGGATGCCATTTCCTTGGGGAAGACCTATTAGATGGAGTTGGCTGTCCTGTGGCGTGGGTTCGGACTCTTTGAGAAACCATTCAGGGCTTAGAGCTTGTACTCTGGAGTCTCCAGTTGCCATCTCGTAAACAAGAGACAAATTACACTGCACAAAAGCCCTGTGACACCATGTCCAGGTTTATGTCTGTCACTGGGATACTTCAGCCCAGTGCATTTAGGCGTGCGCAATCTCTTCTCCACAGTGGCTTCCTCATGGCAGGCCATCCCTCTCTACGTATTTAGGACCTGGCTGTGTTTTTTCAGGTGAATATAATCAGTACCCTTTCTAGATATTTGAAGAAGTTATAAGTTACTTTTATTACAGGCATATATAAAACTTCTTGAATGTTTCTCTTTATTCATATTTGAGAAAGGTTTTCAATGATTGGTGTTTAATGCAGTCATAGAAAAGGAGGGAAACCGAGATCACTCAGGCTCACCTGTTTGACATTTCTGGAATGCTCCACACAAGAAATCCCTAGAAATACGTGTGTGTCGTCCCACATGCACGCATGCGGAGGGGAAAGGTATAAGGCAGCCTTGTTCCTACTTCTCCGGGCCTGAAGGTGTTCGGAGGGCGCCGTAGCGAGGATATCCCCGGCGCTCGTGGTGGCTGAAGCATCAGCTGCTATCACAGGACGCAGAATGCCCTGCGAATTCCTTTCAAGCCCTGAGGTCTGCATAGAGATATTTTTCCGAGCCAGTACGTTAATGATAAAAGGATTTTTATAAACAAATTATTACTTGAGTGACTTGCCTGTTTTAAGTTTCTAAAAAAAGTCTTAAGTAACTGGTGGGTGATTCTCCTATGTATTTTAAGAGAATCCTAGCACGTTTCCTGTCTAGCAGGTCCTCACCCAATTGCGAATAATCACCCTCTGCATTCCTTGGTAAACGTAGAAAGATGCCAGGGAATTAGAGTAAGTGAGGTGAAGCCCAGGGAAACGTGTCCATGCCTACTTGGCTTAATTGAATTAGCATCTTTAATGGGGTCTTCTGCCGCTTGCCTTTGCCACTTACCTGCAGTGGGTACTGATAGGGTCTCCCTGGAAGTCTGGCAGTGATTTCTCCACTCGATGAATCCCAGGGCTGTGGCACTGGCAGGGGCCGAAAACTGAGGAGAGGTCAGAATGACAGTCCTCAGCCAGGACTGCAGCTGAGACGTTTCCCTTCTCGTTTATGTGCCAAGTGGGAAGGACCTCTGGGTCAGTCCACTACCTCCCTCAGCCTTCTCGTGGGCTCGGAGGGCACGGCGGAGGACTTTGGGTGGCCTTCGTTTGGGCCTGCCGCTCTTCCTGTGTTCAGGTAAACGGTCTCAGATACTCGGGCTTCTGCTAGCATCTCCGTGTTAGAGGAAAGCGGGAGAGCTGGGTGGAGCTCCTGGCTGGGGCCGAGGCACAGAGCGGCCGGGCCTCCGTGCCCCCCACAGCTCGTGGCACAGGCTGGTTGGCATCAGTGGGTCAGAGGAGGGCTGGGGAGTTAACCAGGAGGCCCAGAACAGAACTCAGGGCGGGGTGGCCCCAGGCGTGCTGCTCCGTGTGGGCCTCCGAGTGACCTGGGGTTGTCATTTCAGACAGCAGGTCTTTGGGCCCAGCCCCGCTCCTGCTAGAATGTGAGCTCGGGGTGAAGTCCAGCTGTGGTCTGAGGGCTCACCTCAGTGCTGGCTGCGGTGGAGACTCAATCCTGCTGCTTTCTTGGACTCTCTCAATGACCCTAATTTCAAAACCATGTTTAAAAAATATGTACTTCTCAATATAAATTGCCATTGATAGAAGTAATCTTTTTTTTTTTTTTTTTTTTTAATATTCCAAGTACATGAGCAACGTGGATTCGTGGTGTAAAGCCTGTGGTGAGGTAGACCTTCCCTCCGAGCTGCAGGATCTGGAGGACGCCATTCATCACCATCAGGGGATATATGAGCACATCACTCTTGCTTATTCCGAGGTGAGCCGGCAGTTCACTCCGTTCAACTTGAGATGCGAGGCAATAGTCTTGTGTCCTCGTCCCAGGAGCTGGGGAGAAAGAAGACAGTTTTGTTTAGCCCAGACATGGCTTGTAGATTTTGTGTTAACATGCAGTTTGGTTGTGGCTTTTGAATGATGTGTGTGTCCTGGGACGGGGTTGTGGGGCTCCTGTAAAACGGGGTGGTCGGCCATGAGCTCGTTTCCCCTGTCCCTGTGATGTTTGTGGATTTCCTCTGGAGTTGCTTATGTTTTCACCTGATAAAGTGAGATTCCAACTTTCTGGACTGCATGTACTTTAAAAATAGGTGTTTTCACCTGCTATTCCATCTAGTTGAACCCAGTTTAATTTTCCTGAATGAAACTTTGTAGAAGGAGGGAAACCTGATATTGCCTCATGTTCTAGATCAAAAAGAACACACTGTCTTTTTAAATTTTTTTTTTTTTAAGATTTGATTATTTGGGGGAGAAAGCACATGAGCAGTGGGAGGGACAGGGAGAGGGAGAGGGAATCTCAAGCCGACTCCCCTGCTGAGTGCAAAGCCCAATATTGGTCTCGATCTTGTAATTCTGAGATCATGACCTAAGCCAAAACCAAGAGTGCTCAACCGACTAAGCCAGCCCGGCATCCCAAAAAACCACATACTGGTTGAAGCTACTAGCTGCTTTAGAAATCTAAGTATAGCATTTTTTTAAAATTTTAATGTAAATTATTTCTTTACCCTGTCTTATATTCTGCCCCCTTTCTCTGGGTGTGTTTTTTTTTTTTTTTAAGTTGTTCTTTATTTATTAGAAAGAGGTCGTACACACACAGCAGGAGCAGGGCAGAGGGAGAGGGAGAGAGAGAATCTGAAGCAGGTTCCACGCCCAGCACAGAGCCCGATGCGGGCTCGATCTCACTACCCTGAGATCATGACCTGAACTTAAACCAAGAGTTGGACGCTTAACCGACTGAGCCACCTATGCACCCCTGGGCCTGGCTTTTTTGTGAGGACTTTATGGGATCACTTATTGCATGTTCACAACTCTGGGGCATGTGTCCTTGTTGGCTGTGCTGTTACAAATGAGGAGACCGAGGCTCAGAGATCAAGCGACTTGTGCCAGGTCAGCCCCTGGAAGCGGTGGAGCAGAGACACGAGCCCGGGCAGGCCGGCTCCATGCTCCCAGCCGCCACCCTGCTGCCTCCGCGTGCCCTCACATGCTGGGCACAGCTGGTGCAGAGAGCCTGACGTGTGCCCGCCATCATCCATGGTGTGGTCATCAGGCCGGTGAGACCAGTCTGCCTTTCTGACTCCGGTTAAATTCCCGGAGGGGGGTGCGGGTGCATCCTTGTCTTCAGCGAGGTGTCCCCCGCTCCCCCTTCATCGTGGGCGACTGCAGCCGTGTACGCAGAGATGAAAGATCGCCGGAGACTCGAGTAAGAAATACGCAAAACCCTGTAGAGGGCAGGGCACAGAGAGGATGCTCGGTTTACCCATGTCTTCCTTGACCAGAACTACCAACACTGGTCAGAATCACAGGGAAGAAACTGGCCATCGGCTTTTCAGTCTGGCACTTCCTGCTTCACCAAGTGGCTGCCAGTCTCCTGTCCTTGGGCCCTGGTCTCCTGATCCCTTAGCATCCTTGGGTGAATTGAATGGATGTACGGAATGGTTGTGATATTTGCTTCAGAATGTGGTCATACCTCCTGCCCTGAAGGTTAAAATCTGCATGATTATTTCCCTGGCTACCTTTATTTTTTTTTAATTGTTTTTAATTAACATATAATGTAGTATTTGCCCCAGGGGTACAGGTCTGTATATCATCAGGCTCACACATTTCACAGCACTCACCATAGCACATAGCCTCCCCTATATCCATAACCCAACCACCCTATCCCTACCTCCCCACCCCCAGCAACCCTCAGTTTGTTTTGTGAGCTTAAGAGTCTCTTATGGTTTTTCTCCCTCCCGATCCCATCTTGTTTCATTTTTTTCTGGCTACCTTTTTATCCCAAAGATCTCCCACTCGTGTGTGTGTGTGGGGGGGGGGGGGGAGTATTGCTTTATTTTGTCCCTGGAATTTAAAAGGAGTCCTCCTTATTATGCTTCTTAATTTTGTACCCAACCCAATGTACTTTAGTTAATTTAATAATCTAATTTATCAGGAACTATATAAATATTAGTGATAGCCTTTTTAATTTTGTGTGCTTGCTTATTTATTTATTTAATTTTTAGAGTGGGAAGGAGGAGCAGAGGGAAGGGGAAAGAGAGACTCTTAAACAGGTTCCATGCCCAGTGTGGAGCCAGATGTGGGGCTGGATTGCACGACCCCAAAATCATGACCTGAGCTGAAATCAGGAGTCGGACACTCAACCAACTGAGCCTCCCAGGTGTCCAGTGATAGCTTTTTTTTTTTTTTTCTTTTTTTAAGATTTTATTTATTTGACAGAGAGAGATCACAAGTAGACAGAGAGGCAGGCAGGGAGCAGGGAATTATGCTCTCTGCTGAGCAGAGAGCCTGATGTAGGGCTTGATCCCAGGACCCTGAGATCATGGCCTGAGCTGAAGGCAGAGGCTTAACCCACTGAGCCACCTAGGCTCCCCGAGTGATAGTTTTTTTAAACAGTAAAATGGAAAGTTGAACAGATCTATAATTTTTTTCATTGCGTTAGTTCTTGAGGATTATTGTGAGTTCCAAAAAAAAAAAAAAAAAAAAAAATACTAATTTCTTTCTCCCTAGCGTACCATCTCAAGGCATTGTCTGATTTTTGACCTGTAATCAGGAAAGTGAGTGTTTCCCGCCGTGTAACTGGGCTTTCACTCATCTACATATTAGTGATTTTCTTGGGAACTGTGTTTGGATTGTTCTGATAGGTTACAGACCCCTGTGGGGCAGAATAGTTCGCTATTAAGGTGCTTGGCAGTAACCAGGCTCTGGTCTTAGAAGACACAACTTATGTTGGAGTCAGCCTGACCTGACCAGTGTCATTCTCTGGCTACCTTGGCCAGTTCAGTCTGCCTGGTGCCCTTGTGCTTCTGGCAAAGTACATGATTCTGGCACACTGCCTTCTATAGGAATGGGGCATCTTGACGTGGGAACTTCTTTTTACCTACTGTACAGTTTCATGGGAGTTTGTCTTGGTACAAAGTCTTAAATAATTTGATGGCAAGTAAACTGCTTTTCAGGCTGAGGGATTAAACCACAACTTTTTGCCTAAAAACATGTTTGCAGCTGAGCTATAAACTCAAGGAAACAGTAACTTCACCGTGAAATGAACAGAAAAGCCTTCCAATAGAACAGAACAAACTTTTTTCTTTTTAATTAGTGTTTGAAATAGTTTCAGGCTATAGAAGAGTGTTAGAATGGAACAGAGAGCTCCCATGTTCTCTTACCCAGATTTCCCAGTTTTTCACATTTTCCCCCATTTGTTCCATCACTCCTCCCCTCCCTGCTCTCTGGAGTAGGCAAACGAGCTATGTGGCAACACAGCCGTCCTTCCCCCAGACCCAGGGCTGTTTCCCAGGATGCTGTCAACAGCATGTGTCACACTTGGTGGACTCATCTCATTGGGTTCGTTTTACGGTGTAGCATTGTTTAGTCTTTGTGACAGTGTTCGGGAACAAAGCACCTTCGGTCTCTAGGATGACCCTCAGCTTCCTGCCCACCCAGGCAGTTTTCTTCCTGTGCTGATAAAAGCCCAGTGTCCCAGCAGGGTCACAGGATGCTGACCCCTCTTGCGCCACTGGTGTTGTTGACCTTAACCCCTCGGTGAGGTTGGTGTCTGCAAGGTTTCTCCGGTGCAAAGTGGTCATTAAAAAGATTTGGTGTTGAAGAGCATTTTGTGGGAGATACACTGACCAGTGTTTCTCATCACACTGCACCCGCCTCCGCCCCTCTAAGCTACCACTGCTGAGGCCGCCTGGTGGCCAGTGTTCCTCCTCCACTTACTATGTGCTCTGCTACAGTGAGAAAGAACTGTATTGTCTTTCTTTCCTACTTAATCATCATTTCAGTGTGAACGTATGGTATATTTATTGGGGTTATAATCCGAAACTCTATTTTGATGCTTAAACTGTCCTCATTTAGGGAGCAGGAGCCCCTTTTTGTGTGTGATTTTTGGGTCAGCTTTTGGTTTTTCTAATGCCCTTACCATTATTGGAGCACGCCCTTACTTTCCGGTAGAACGTTCTCAGGCTCACTCCGTTCTTTCCGAGCCTCATCCCTGGGACCCACCATCTCACTGAGGAGCTGTAGGAGTTGTGCTGTGTGGGATTTAGAGACTAAGATGGGGGCGCTCGGGAGCGCCTGTTTGCTTGTGGGGCATCTGTGCACAGTTGGGAAACCCTTGCGCACAGCTGTGTCCACCCCCTTGCACGCTCGCGCCCACCCCACCCGGGACTGCTGCCGGATCGCACCACGTCTGTGGTCAGGACCCGCATGTCCATACCGCTGCTTCCGTCCCTAATCCAGTGCGGTGGGGCTCTTTCCAGCCTTTCCCTTTCTGTGTTTACAAATTCCTTCTCAGACCACGGAAGCCGGGCTCCCTTTACCCTCAGATGTATTCGCCGATTGTTCAGGGAGCGTATTTTCTCCAAACGCCCCATCTTCTAGCCACTTGGTCTGCGTTCTCTGTGTGTGTCTGCCCCCTCCCGACTCCTCTGGGCCTTAGAAGGCCCTGCAGGGGACACCTGTGTTGGCGCCCCCACCTCCCCGCCTAGACCCTGGGAGCCATTTCCTCTACGCCAGGAGGGAGGGAGCGGAGAGGAAGGGAAGCTCTCCTTTTGATTTTGAAGTGATTTTTCCTCTCCCGAATCAGTGGCGTTCTAACTGCAGGGTGCCGGTCGGTCGAAGCAGCTTCTCACGCTTCGGAGATGCAGAGTCGCCGTCCGCGTTTAAGGGATGTCCATACCGGTGGGGGTCCCTGCCGCGAGGCTTACCCACCCCACGCCGGAGCCGGTCCTCACCCTGGTTTGAAGGGTTGCGGTCCCCCCAGGAGGCTCTCCTCCCAGGGCCACTCTGAGACCCTGCCGGGGCGCGGGGTCCTCGAGGGGCAGGGGCGCGGAGAGCGGGACTTCACCCTTCCCTTCTCTTCTCCTCGCATGTTCCCCTTCTCCTCCCGTACCTTTTTTCTTTAAACCGTGTCTGCAGTTTCCATTCTCTGGTGACACCGGTTTGCTGTGGGAAATCTTCCCAGCTTTTTTTTTTTCCAAGTCGCAAACCCCTGCTTCTCGGTGTTGCCACGAGCCCCGGCCCGTGGTGTTGCTGTTTGTGATTCGGCAGCGAGAGCGTGCGTCTGCCCTGTGAACTTGCACTTGCTTCCCCTTGCCAGGGTCGGGGCTAATCCTGGCTGCCGAGGTCGATCACAGCAGAGTGAAGCAACAGACTCGTCTGGGGAAGCTATACTTTCAGAAACAGCATGTAGAGCATTCATTTTTAACACTGTTTTTGAGCAAACAAATTCATCAGCCACTTTCCCCACAAACTAAATTCCTGCGGAGGACTTTTAGCTCAGGAAGCCCGCGTGGCCCCGCACGCCGAACACGGCGTGCCGGAGTCGGGCGGGCGTGTCCGCACACCTGCCCACGGTCCTCGCCGCTGCAGCCGCGGCCACCGAGTCCTGGAGCGGGAGGACGGGAGGTGGCATGGCGGCCCGGGCTGCTCTGATCTGCAGTGACGTCAGGGTTTCGTTTCTGTACCAGCTTCTCTGGGTAGCAGATGTGCCGGCGACATCCTGCACAGCTCTGGAGGTGACTGGTTCGCTGCCTATGAAGCCGGTCGGCCTCCTTCCGTGAGGCACTGCGTGCGTGGGTGACGGCACGATTAGTGTCCGCGGCATGTAAGGAAAGCAGCAAACTGAGTCACGTGGATAGTCCGCTCACTAAAACCCCTCGTCTTTGGTGTACGTGGAAGCTCGGTGGCCTTGCCGTAGAGGAACTTCTGTAAACCGCTCGTTCCAAAGCCTCATTAAGTAATGCAGCGTTGCTCTTGCTCAGGGGCTGGGGTCAGTGTTTGGCGCGGTGTCAGAGGTGCCAGACCGTGCAGCAATCTCCGCACACCCGCAACCCCTGGAAGCCTTGCAAGGGCTTGAAATAGGAAAGAGTAGAAAGTGGCGGGCCCAGGTGGAATCTGCCACATAGCCGAGTTCTCCGCATGGACCTGATGTAACTAACTGGGCTGCTGCAGCCGTTTCCTGTTTCCATCTTCTCTTGGTTTTACCTTTCGGAGAATCCCGGGGAGAGGTAGCAGAGAGTCAGACATGGTTGGAGGATCTGGTTGTGAGTAAGAAACCTAATAGCAGAAAGATCAAGAAACCTACCACTAGAGAACTTGGCCGGGAAAAAGAACCATCATCAGAGGGGAGCCGGGAAATCTGAAGGCAAGAATGTTGCTTTTCTCTCTGGGTAGCCTCCCTGATGCGTGGGAAAGTGCCGCTGCCAGGTCAGCGCCTTCCAGAACGTCACTGGCCTCTGTTATTGGTAGGACTTTCTTAGTGTAGCTGTCTTTTGCCAGGTCTAACCTCCTAATCCAGGGAGGAGGTGTTCCTGTTGGGCTGAGGACCATCGACCACAGCTTCAGAACGTGCGGACTCATCGTCACTCCTTCCTGTCACATTAGAACTTGGATTTCAGAATCATTTCAGCACGAGCTAGAAAGGCTAGTGGTGGCCGTGGAGCCACTCCCAGGCTTCCCGTGGAGGGGTGTGCTCTGCAGGCCAAGCCCTGCCAAAAAAAAAAAAAAAAAATCAAAACAAATTGTGGTGGTTTGAGTTGATGCAAATGGTGCAACTTGTTTCCTGAAAGTTTCGAAGAAAGACTGGTGTTTCTTCACTGCGTGCTAAGTGTCGTCATTTCTCATCATGCCTTTATATATTTTGTGTGTTTTGCTTGCTTGTTTGGGTTCTATCTGGGGACTAACATTCCCTAGCACCTTCAGGTCTGCACCGCCACATTTGGACCTAATTGACATATTGTAGGTCATATGTGGTCTTTGGGAGGTGGCAGTTTTTGCAGCCCTAAGCAATAATGTCCAGGTGCTATTCCCTTTCCGTAGATCAGAGCAGCCTTCTTACTTTGTGCACGTGAGGAAGACTCCTGGTGGAGTCTCTTAGCTCTAATCTGATTTACAAGAAATGTGGAGCACCACATTGATTTACAGGAAATGTGGAGTACCCGAAGTAAGAATAGGCAGGTCTCTGTGGGGTGCGGTGGAACACACAGGAATCCAGAGATCCCCAATTTTACAAATCTTATGTGGAGTTTGATTAAAAGTAAATACTCAAGGGGTGTCTGGGTGGCTTGGTTGGTTAAGTGCCTGCCTTTGGTGCAGGTCATAATCTCCGGGTCCTGGGATTGAGCCCCGTGTTGGGCTCCCTCTTTAGCAGGGAACCTGCTTCCTTCCTTCTTGCTCTGCCTCTCTCCTTGTGCTTGCTCGTATGCGCTCTCTCTCAAATAAATACAATCTTAAAAGAAAAAAAAAGAAAGAAATTCGAGGATCAGACCATTATTCTGGATTTTTAACACTTAAGAATTTTCATTTGTCCTAACTGATTTAGTTACTAGAACATATTAGTTCATACACCTATAGAACATTATTGGTCTTTGTAAAATGCAATTTGCAGTATCTGTGAAGTCCTTGAGCACTGTATTCCAAGCAAAACAAAGAGCAGAACCTGAAAAAAATGGGTCAGTTTGATTTCTTCAAAAATTCTACAAGTCCTGTTCTTTGTTAATAAAGGTTGATCTTTTTCTTGAGCTATTATCCCTTTGTGGGACAGGGTTGAACTGCCTGAAAGCTAGAAAATTATTTTTAGACAAAACATATAACTTCAGTAAATTAACTCACCTGGCTCAATGATTAAGAAATCTAGAACTGCCTCACATACTATAAATATAGCCTATTTGTTTCAGTACTTAAACTATATAGTAATATTTTGGCTGCTGTATACTTTAGAGTGTCTTTCATTATTTCTCTTTTGGTTATTTTTTACCATTTAAAAATCTTTATTTCTTTGAGATAGAATGGTAGCCTTCATAAATATGTAGCGTATTTTTTCCTTACGTAATACTACTGTACTAATGAAGGCAGACGTTTTACTGCAAGTCACTAAAATAGAAGTGATATCCTTTATGGGCTTGCATAGCTTCTTTTCAATTGACACATCTACAAAAGCTGCACTGAGTGGGGCATCTGGCTGGCTCGGTTGGTTAAGCATCTGTCTTTGGCTCAGGCCATGATCTCGGGGTCCTAGGATTGAGCCCCACGTTGAGCACCACCTTGGGCTCCCTGCTCAGCGGGGATCCTGCTTCTCCCTCTGCCCCACCCTCCCACTGGTCGTGTTCTTTCTCTCTTGCGCATGCTCTCTCCCGAATAAGTAGATAAAATCTTTGAAACAAAAATGAAAAAAAAAAAAAAGCTGCACAGGGACAGAATTGTGTCTGAAAAGTCTGTTGGAGAAATGCTACAGTGAGCATGTGCCCGAGTCGCGCACTGTGTGCGTCTGGTCTCAGTGGGCGTAAGCGATGTTCTCTTGCCTGGAATCCGTCTGCCACTGACAGCACCAGTGGTCACACTGACACGGGCACCTCAGTCCCTGCCTAGAAATTCCCAGAAGGTGGGGTTCTACTTGTAAGTTGTCTTATGTTGAGGTATTTGTGTGTTCACGTTCTGTGTGTGAACTCAGCTGTTTCCCACCACCCATCCGTCATGAGCCAGCGTGTTCTTCTAAACCCGATCATGGTATCTGCTCCAGAGCTCTGCTACGTATTGCAGAGACCCCCAAGGGAAGACAGATTCATTGGAATATTCTTGCTCGGATTATTTATTTATTCATAGTAGAACATTTATGGTGTCTCCCGAATGCCTGAGGGCACCTGCTGAGGCCTGAGAATTTTGTATTTCTAGTGTATGTTGTAAAACAGTGGCTTAAGATAAGGTTGCTTTCTGCCAGTGTAGAAGTCCCAAGGCTGGCATTCAGGGCTGGTGCAGTAGCTCCGTTAGTAAGAGATCTCTGGATACCGTTGTCTTTTGCCCCTTTAGCAGGGAGGCTGCCATTCTTAAGGCTGCCTCAGCGGTATTAATAGCTGCCAAAGCTCCATTGGTCTCCACCAAGTTCTTGGGAGCAGGGAGGGGAAAGAGGCAAGAGGGGCTAAGCATACACCACCCCCAAATGTCTTTCCTGGAAGCCCCCTCAACATTTTTTATTTCTGTGTGTTGGCTACTCTTGCTTGTAAGTGAGGTTTGGAAATGCAGTTTTATACTGGGCAATTGCCAACCCTGGCAATCAGGGTTTGGCTGTCAAGGAGGGGCCAGTGGACTTCGAGGAGGTAACTGCCTCCTCTGCCATACCTCTGATCTATATCCTTCTAACACATATTCACCAAATTGTATGCTCTGTAGGTTTCTCGACTTATGTTTGTTATAAGGAGTAAAACTTAGAGGAAATATTTCTAGGAATTCTTACTAGGCTCTATAGAATGTGAAGTGTGTGACTTGGACACTGATTTCTTTTTTTTTTTAAAGATTTTATTTATTTGACACAGAGAGAGATCACAAGTAGACAGAGAGAGAGGGAGAGAGGAAAGCAGGCTCCCTGCTGAGCAGAGAGCCTGATGCGGGGCTTGATCCCAGGACCCTGGGATCATGACCTGAGCTGAAGGCAGAGGCTTTAATCCTTTGAGACACCCAGGCACTCCAGGGCACTGATTTTCAATCCTAAGAGAAGCTACACCCCTCAATGATTAACAAAACATTTTCTGATGCCTGCTATAAAAAGATGTATGAATAATCTATCTTCACCTAAAATTTATGTGTGTACACATATGTAAATCACATATGCTACAGTATAAATTAGAGACAAAGGTGATTTATAATAAAATGTGTTCCTATAAATGCCTAAGGACATGCACAATAGAAGGAAAAAATAGGTATTAAGATCTTTATCTACGTTGGCCATAGATCAAAAAACCATTGCGAATATAGCAAGTGCAGATTGGACATGAGTTATATTGGTGACTCCGATAGAGAGAATGGCATTATCGTGCTGCTAATTTGAAATGGTAAGCAGCTCTTACAAATTTCAAAAGAAAACCAGGCACTGCCTTGCTTTGATGAACATGGTAATCGCATTCCTGGAAAAATCAGTGTATGTTAGAGTAGCCAAAAAAAAAAAAAGAAGTAGAAGGAAGGGCCTACACGGGTATATGCTGAATAGAGCCCAGCTCAGACAGTTGAACAGGAAAGGTCTTCATTTCGAGGTAATATCCTGGCTCTCTGGATCCTTCCCCACGAGTCCCTTCCCAGATCCATCACGGTGCGCCCCTCTCCACATCCCTCTCCACTGTATAGAAAATGCCCATGTGAGTTTCAGTGACTCCTGCGGAAAGCTCTCTGCTTTAGAACAGCTCTCTGTTTTCACTATTTTTGTTGTTACACATGCCTGATACTGAGTGGTTTAGTTGGTTCTTTTTCCCCTGTTTTCTTTGGTTCTGTCACCTTGGCTGTTTCTGGTGACGTTTGCTGTCTTAGCGTGTTTGATCAGTTTTAATCTAGGAAGGCTGACAACCAGCCTTTGTGGGGAACAGTCAGCACTTCCCACGGAGGTCTCAGAATTAGGTCTTAGAAATCAGACACATTCCATTCCAGCATGACTGGAGGTTGTTAAGACCCTGGAAGGCTCTTCCATGGGCTCCTGGCTGCTACCTGCTTCCTGTGTCGTTGTGTTCTGTTCCCTTCCTCCTCCCGCTCCTGCGGGTTTGCCTCTGAACCCTGCTTGTGTCTGTCCGCAAGGCTCCCATTTGCTCCTCCTTTCCAGAGAAACCCAGTGAGGTTTCCAGACTCAGCAGTATCTGAGCACAGGGATGAAGGTGAGGGCTGACACAAGAAGCCCCCAGATCACAGCCTCCTACATTGTAGGCCACGTAGCTTTTCTGTTGTCTGATGTCATATTTTTTTTCTACCTCATCTGGCATGGTCCTTTATAAATCTGAAGCAGCACTTAAATATGAAAAATATGTAGTGCTTTTCTTTCCACTTTCCACTTTTATCTTTTGCTTATTTCTTTGGCTACTGTGAATGCTTTTATTTCAATGTAATTTGGGAGTTAGCTGCCAGAGTATAGAAATAATACTGAAATGTGTTTTAAAAAATGATGGCATTTTGGGACACCTGGGTGGCTCAGTGTGTTAAAGCCTCTGCCTTCGGCTCAGGTCATGATCCCAGGGTCCTGGGAGCCCCTTCAGGCTCTTTGCCCAGCAGGGAGCCTGCTTTCCTTCCTCTCTCTCTGCCTGCCTCTGCCTACTTGTGATCTCTGTCAAATAAATAAAGTCTTAAAAAAAAAAGGATACTTTAAAAAAATAATAAAAAATGATGGCATTTTAATTAAAATTTCTTTAAGTTCATGAATGAAGTAATGACACTTTATTTTTTTTTTAAAGATTTTATTTATTTATTTGGCAGACAGAGATCAGAAGTAGGCAGAGAGGCAGGCAGAGAGAGAGGAGGAAGCAGGCTCCCTGCTGAGCAGAGAGCCTGATGCAGGGCTCTGTCCCAGGACCCTGAGATCATGACCTGAGCCGAAGGCAGAAGCTTTAACCCACTGAGCCACCCAGGTGCCCCTAAAATGACACTTTAAAATTTTTATCCTGTGAGGTAAAATTGCTGTCCAACTACATCAGAAAGTTTAAGTACAGATTCTTTGCCAAGGGCTAGATAGTATTTTTTTAACTGAAGTTTTGAGATTCAGTGTTAAAACTTTGCTCCACTGTGATTGTTTAATTCTAACAATATCTCCAGAGAAAATTATTACATTTGAATTTTAATTTGCAGATAACTCAGCAATGTAATTATATTAACTGACATGTGCCACTTAAGGCAAAATATGATGTTTATTCAGTACGAATGGCATCAACTATCATGTATGAAAGTGAACATTCTTTTAACTCCGTGTTCGACCACATTTGGTCCTGTGGCATCACTGGAGAACTGAGGGGTTTGTTTTAAATTTTATTTTGTTCTTTATAAAATACGTCTTTGAGTAAAACTACAGTTATATTTGTGTCTGTGTGTGTGAGTGGTGTGTGTGTGCGTGCACATGTCTCCGCACGCACTGCCTGGGTCACGGCCTGGGTAAAGCGGCGGCCCTTGGCTAATCGCCCCTCTGTTTTGTCGGAAGGTGAGCCAGGACGGGAAGTCGCTCCTCGACAAGCTCCAGCGGCCTCTGACCCCCGGCAGCTCCGATTCCCTGACAGCCTCTGCCAACTACTCCAAGGCCGTGCACCACGTCCTTGACGTCATCCACGAGGTGCTGCACCACCAGCGGCAGCTGGAGAACATCTGGCAGCACCGCAAGGTCCGACTGCACCAGCGGCTGCAGCTCTGTGTATTCCAGCAAGACGTGCAGCAGGTCAGTCTCTGGGCGCTTTGCCGCGGGGGGACGGAGCTGGGTGCTTGGGGAGCAGGTGCCATCCCGGGCGATCTGTGCTGAGAGCTCAAGCGGGGGAGAAGGGAGGATCGCACACATACGTACACACGCGTGCGCAGCTGCTTTGCTTTCCGTGAGTGGCCGTGGTGCTGACGATGTGTGCCCGGGCTTGCCCAGCTGCTAGCTCGCGTAGGCAGAGCACGTGCGCCAGGGCAGGGCCGCCGCTGGGTACTGGGGCATGTGTTCCTGAAGCAGGTCGTCCCCAGTTACACTGACTGCTGAGAATAGTGCCAGAGGGGCTTCCTCCTGGTTCCCTCGTAACTCCGCATCTCTCTGCTCTCCATTCCCGGAGCAGTAAGCTCCCCGCACGCCCCTTCCCACTTGGAAGGCCCTGAGGTTCCCTGTGCACTGCAGGTGCTTAAGAGGTTCGAGTCTAGTTCACAGAAAGTGGAGTTAGGACTATCAGTGTCTAAGCAGTTTTCATCTTGTTTGTTACTGTTACAAAAGTAAGCGTAAGCCTAGGCCCTAGTACTGTTCATGCCTTTCTTATGGGGTAGAGAGGATTGGCCTGCTGCCGGGGTTTTGAGGGTTAAAGCTGTGGTAGCAGGTACAGTACGGTACAACTTTTGTGAGAAATAAGATAATAGTTGTGTCCTTGCTCTAAAATAGAGGGGAAAAGGGTGTGGATGAGGTGTTGACGCTGGGGCTGGGAAGATCCTGGGGTATGTGTGCAGGGAAGCCCGAGGAGACAGTGGGCGGTCACGCTGGTAAGTCTGGAACAAAACCTCTCTCTTCCCTGAGTGCCCAGGAGCATTGCTCAGACATGTACAGGTTCAGATTTCATTCTCCCCACCTCGTGTCATCCAAGGGCCAGTGGGCTTTCCTGCTCAGTGGGCCGAGATGGTGGAGAGTCGTGCTGTGTTCCAGTGAGCACATAGACTCTCCTGTATTTCATTGAACGTCATTCTTCACATAATGTGAGCCTGGTGAGTTCAGAATACTTTAAATTGCTCTATAACTTTTTTAATTTTCACATACAGTGCTTTGATTCTGCTTATGGGTGTTTGAGTTCTCTGAAGATTCCATGTACCACGTGCCTCAAAAATGATCATTTTGATGTTATTCATGTTTCTTTCCAATGCTCTTTTAATTAAAGAGGATAATTGCCAGGGAAAGAATATAGCTTAGGGAGTGAACAGGGAGAGTCAATGTCAGGGAGTTATTTGTGAGAAAAGAGGTGTTGTGGTTGAAAGCATGAATATTAGCTTCTCCTAATTGTCTAAAAACTTTTATAGACCATGAAGTGTTAATAGTTTCAGTGCAATTATTCAAAGATTTTCCCACTCACCTCTCTGTCCCTTGGATCAAGTGTTCTTTACACACGCATGGACCAGCATGCCTTCTGGACTTATGTCTGAAGCAGCAGCAGGGGCTCCCCTTCCCGGGTCACCCCAACTTTGAGGGCTCCACAGGGTGCCAGGCGCATGAGAATAAGCCACTGGGCAGTCTTTGGTGGGGGGAGGCACCTTTGGGAATAGGCTGAGGAGTCTAGCCATCTAATTTGGCACCAAGTACTTAATGCCCTTGAATTTGAAACACCAAACATTACATTTTATATGTAGAAAGGTAATTATGATAATTATGAGACCAGTTCTTTAAGCTATATATATTTTTTTTTCTCAAACATCAGTAGGTTGGGTTGGATGTCAGCGGGAGAAAGTGTTTTGCAATACACATAATGCATATATGGTCCTATTAGCATTCCATAGAAAATAGATAATTGCTCTTTAAGGGAAACATTCTTTTGATTAAATGATCTGGAATGGTCTGGACATGTTATGCAAACAGGAAATTGCTGTGTAGGCTTGACTTGTGGAGCAAGAACTGAAGTTGATAAGATTACGCAAAGTAAGCCCTTTACCTCGAAGGAGTCCATAGGATGTCAGAACCAACAGTGTGTTTCTGAAACTGAAGCAATTATAACACGTGGAAATTTTTGCTATTTTGAACATAGAGACTGGGAGAGGTAAGCTGAGAATAAATGGGAAAAAAACAAACAAACAACCAGTAGTCCTTATCAAAGACATTGTCAGCCGAAGGTAAATTTGTAAAGATGAACACAAAATCTACAAAAAATATTAAGTCCACTAGGTACCACAGGTGCTTTTAAAACTGCTTGGTTGTTTTGAATAATGCAAAGGCATCCATAAATCCTGCTGAGAGAAGTGATGGAATGATGACACTTTTATGGGAACAGCCCTCCCAAAGAAAACAGAGGACGTGCTTGTTTGTGGAAAAATCTTCCAAAGAATAGAAGCCAGAGGGTCAGTAGTGTGTTCTCCAGGAAGAATGGCATGATCTTCGAAGCATGAATAATTTTGGTTTAGTGTTCAATTTTTTTTTTCACAAGGTAAGGGAATGTTCTGATTCTGCATGGAAGGTGTTTCAGATACCCAGACGCTGGGTGGGGGCAGGGGCGGGGAGGCCCCTGCTGCCGGGCCCCTTGCCTTTGGAGGAGTGGGCTAGGGACGGACTCAGACACACATGCTGCCTGCTGGCAAGTAGAACCCTTCGTCACTGTTCACTGGAAAAGAAAACCAATACCCTGCCACCTTTCTTGTTGGTAGAGCAATGGATGTGTTCCCATTGCCTTGCGTTCACTGTTGGAGCCGCCCTCCGTGGGTTGTGCTTGCGTTCCTGCCGTGCAGTGATCTCCAGGGTCGCTCCTCCGGCAGCAGTTTGGCTGACCTTGTTCAAGGGCGAAGATGTGTGTGGAAGTAGCCCACGGTGGTCTGCTCGCCCGCTTCTTTTCCTCCTCCCGCTGCAGTCCGCCTGCCTCTCACACGGGTGCCAGTTACTCACTCCAGCACGTTGGGCAAGGTGGATGGGCCCCAGAATTCCCTTTCCTGAAGTAGGCAGCCCTCCCCAAGAAAGCCTCCCACCGCCACCCCCACCCGCGAGTGTGAACGTCACCCCTTTGAGTTACTTCATGGAAGAACTCCTTCCAGGCTGATGTGGGGCCATTAACTGAGAAAACAGTGAAACAAATCCAGTATCTTCTAGATTCTTCTCACCCACATTTCATTCCTTTTTCTTTTTCAAATGTGTGACAGTCAGACATACAGAGGTAACTGTGTTGCATATGTCAAAGGTCTTTTTCTCCAGGAATTGTAATCTAGTAAAAGCAGATCATTTGATAGTCTAATAAATTATACCATAACATGCTCAGATTTAGTGTTTAATGCCTCTGGTTGTTGCCAGGTGTAATTTCGCTCAGGCGTGGATGTGAGTCATGCCTCCGACGGGGTTTGCTGGCGTGAGGGAGTGAGGGAGGAGGGAGCTCGCCGCCCTCCTCCATGTTACCTGCCTACCTTGCTCAGGCATCTTGAGGGTGACTATCTGTGCTTCAATGATTTGTGCAAACAGGGGGGTTCCAGAAAGCCTCGTCCGTCTCCGTGTCAAATGTCAGGGGTCTGGTATACAGGGCAAGTGAGGAGACCCGTAACAGAGGCGCAGGTTGTGAACACCTTCATGGGAGAGGTAGGTTTGGAGCTGCTCGTTGAAGGATAGGTAGGAAGTCAGCAGGCCGAGGACCGGGCAGCGGGAACTGCGCTGAGATTCGAGGCCCAGAAGGCCAGGGCCTGTCCACAGAGCGGCAGGCAGCCCGGCGTGGGGTGTGGAGGTAGGAGACGGGGCAGGTGCTGGGAAGGTGACCTCATGATGAAAGCTTGCGACGTGGCTCTGTAAGCCTCGGGATGCCAGTGAAGGGGCGCAGCGCACCTTGCCTGAGTGCTGTATGTGGGTGCCAGGGCCTGGGTGACGTGTGAGTGGCTTTGAGGCTTACGTGAGGAACATGTACGTGGCATCCGGCTTGTCTCCGTGCTTCGGGGGCTTACTCACGGGTCCGTTGCTTGCCTCTCTGACTCTCATAGCCGCTCTGTTGACCCAGCGCTTCCCCCCTGCTCTGCTGAGCTCACACCAGGCAGGGCCTGTGCCTCGTGCATTTTGACGTGAAGCTCTGGGCGGTGGGGGGTGGAGGACAGGATGCTGCATGGGTTAGAGCGCTTGCCCTGTTTGCAGTGAGGCGAGTGAGGTGAAGGGAGGGAGCCCGCAGTTGAGGAGACCGGCTGAGTCCCCTCGCGGCCGTCCGCGCGGGTCGCGGAGGAGTCGTGCAGAGCAGCAGTGTGAGGTCCCTGGAGCGCTGATCTGGGTTTTACTCACTGCTGTTTCCCAAGTGTCTGGGATTCAGTTCAGTAATTGTCAGATGAGTAAATGGATAGATGAAGAAATTTAAGGAATCACTCAATTTTTCTAATTAAAGATTCTTCTGGGTTAAAAGCTTATTTATTCTGGAATGGGGGTGGGTTGGCCTTATGTTGGAGACAAGTGATCTAACTAGGAGATCTGCTTGAAAGAATAGGAGTGTTGCTTGATGTTGGGGAATCAGGGGTGGCTCAGGAAGGAAGGGATAACTTCAGTGCCTGGCAATTGTGCAAATGCAGTGAGGTCTTAGTACGGATTTTGGCCACTGGAATACAAAGTGAGGGTCTTAAATGCTGCAGGGGGAGGGAAGTCAGGATATGCCATCAAGGCAAAGAAAGAGGTTTCAGGTGCCCAGAAAAGCTATTTTACTGGTTTCCCTTGGGTCCTACCTCGGCTGCTACCCTTATGCCACTAAAGGCATCTCATTGTGATGCTTGATGTAGGAGTTCTTGGTTGGTATCACCCATAATGGACCTAGCTTTTGAGCGAAGGTTTCTGAACCTCATTGTCCTTTGCTCATTAATTTAAGTCAGGAGGGTGGGTTTTTCTCGTCCCACTCACAGAATCATTATATAGCCCTAGCTACTTAACATTCTCTTCTGTTTACATTCCCACGCTCACAGTTTTGATGTGGCTGGTGATAAGAGTGGTTAGAGGATTACCATCTTTTCTGAGAGCTTCTCCACTGGAATTAGGGAGTGCTGGAGGGTAAGTGTTCGGGGAGCTGCTGGGGGCCAGTGGAGGCTGGCGCTGGTCTTCCTGGTGGGTTTAGAGCCAGCTTTAATTACCTTTTGTGATAGTGAACTCGGGAGACACTTGACTGTGAGGGTAATCTTAGTATCCAAGCTCAGAAGGAGCTAAAAGCCAACAGTGGGAGTTCAAAGGGTGGGAAATGGGTGAATTTCTTCCCCCCAAGCAGACAGAATCCAGGACTATAGGATACATGAGCTGGCTCTGTGAGCCAGCAGGACAGGGAGCTGGAGCCCAGGGAATTGGGGGGCAAATCGGAAGTGAGCAGGGAGTAGAGGTCGTCAAGTCCTTGAGGACCTCTGTGCTGAGGAGCAGGAGAGCCCAGAAAACCCCAGGCCCCGTGGGATTCCCTTTTATTGAGTGCCAGCCACATTGCCTGGGGCTCCGAAGTGGAAAATGCACAGGGATTAGCTGGACAGGGGATAGTTAACGCCTGCAGACGTGTTCAGTAACGAGACTAGCTGTGTATAAGAACTTCAGTGTCCCAGAGTAAGACCTGGACATAGGAAGATTTGGCCGGGGGTGGATAACTCTGGACTCTGTTATATTCAGTTCCAAACTAGGAATGGGAAAGATACGGATTAGCCACTATTGACAGAATAATGATTTCGTTGGAGTTTGATGGGAATATCCAAGATCAAAACTATTTCTATGAATAATAACCTACCTACCAGCCTCCTCCTTCCTTTCCTTCCTTAGCTTTTTTGTTTTCTTTAAGAAATTTCATGTACTTATGTAATTAAAACTAGGGTTATAACCATGAGAGCTGGTGATTTAAATATTTTTAGAAGATAGATGGGTAGGTAGATGATGTAAAAGTTTGAAGTTCCGCCAACTCCTCCTTTTTTATTAAGTTTTTAATTTTAATACCAGTATAGTTAGCACACAGTGTTATATTAGTTTCAGGTGTACAGTGCAGTGACTCAGCAGTTCTGTAATCACTCGGAGCTCCTCATGACAAGTGTGCTCTTCAATCCCCGTTACCTTTCCACCCTCCCCCCCCCCCCCTCTGGTAACCGTCTGTTTGTTCTCCGTAGTTCAGAATCTCTTGCTTTGTCTCTCTCTCTTTTTCTTTTCCCTTTGCTCATTGGTTTCTTAGATGCCACATATGAGTAAAACATGGTATTTGTCTTTTTCTGACTTATTTCACTTAGCATTATGCTTTTTAGCTCCATCCATGTCATTGCAAATGGCAAGATTTCATTCCTTTTAATGGCTGGATAATACTCCATTACATAGCTACACGCTTCCACTACACCTCTTTAGTAACTTGTCAGTGGACACTAGGCTGCTTCCATAATTTGACTGTTGTAAATAACGCTGCTATAAATATGAGGGTGCTTATATCCCTTTGAATTAGTGTTCCTGTATTCTTTGGGTAAATACCCAAGTAGTAGTGTGATTACTGGTTGGTAGGGTAGTTCTATTTTTAATTTTTTGAGGAAATTCTATACTGTTTTCCAGAGTGGCTACACCAGCTTGCATTCCCAGTAACCGTACAAGAGGGTTCTCCATTCTTCTGCATCCTCGCCAACATCTGTTGTCTCTTATGCTTTCAATTAGCCATTCTGACATGTTTGAGGTGGTTTCTCATTATAGTTTTGATTTGTAGTTTCTTGGTGATGAGTGATGTTGAGCATCTTTTCGTGTGTCTATTAGCCATCTGTATGTCTGCTTTGGAGGAATGTCTGTTTGAATCTTCTGCCCATTTTTAATTGGCTTATTTGTTTTTTGGGTGTTGAATTGTCTAAGTTTTTTATGTGTTTTTTGGATACTAACACTTTATCAGATAAGTCACTTGCAAATATCTTCTCCCACTCAGTAAGTTGCCTTTTAGTTTTGTTGATTGTTTCCTTCACTGTGCAGAAGTTTTTTTATTTTGATGAAGTCCCAATAATTCATTTTTGTTTTTGTTTCCTTTGCCTCTGGAGGTATATCTAGAAAAATTTTGCTATGGCCAGTGTCAGTGAAATTATTGCCTATGCTCTCTTGTAGATTTTTATGGTATCAGGTCTCACATTTAGATCTTGAATCCCCACCAAGCCCTCTGTGAGCCTTCTTCATTGACTTCATGTGTGTTCCCTTCTAGCCCAGAAAGTGTACATGGAGCACGTGTTCCTGACGTTTCATATGCTCTTGGATTAAACAAAAGTAGCTCTTAAGGTGCCTGGGTGGCTCAGTCGGTTAAGCATGTGACTCCTGATTTTAGCTCAGGTCCAGATCTCAGGGTCACGAGACTGAGCCCCGAGTCAGGCTCCCACTCATCAGAGAGTCTGCTTGAGATTCTTTCTCTCCCTCTTCCCCTCACCCCTGTGTTCAGGCTCTCCCCTCCCTCTCAGAATAAGTAAATCTTTTTCTTTTTTTTTTTAAAGTAGCTCTTGCAACACAGGTCATTGTGGTTCTGTATTCCACATTTACTGTACTATTTGCTATATATTTATGTAACTTGCTGAGGTTTTTTTTATTTAAATAGCCCATTTTTCCAAGTGAGCATTAGGCTCAGTATACTTCAGAATGTTCTAGAAACCGTATTTTTTAAAGAATATCTTTCCATATTAAGAATAATTCTATAGATTTTTAGGACAAACTTAATTCTAATTTTGGAATATAATGAATGAAGAAACAGTTCTTGGCTCCAGTGGAGAGAAATAAAGAATTGGAGGACTATCATTATTGTCAGGCACCTGTGCATGCTGGGCCTAAAAAGTTCCCTCTTCTTCGCTCAGTCCCCAAAAGCCCACAAATGTGTATTGACTGTGTCTCTCATATCTCACTGTGGAAGTTGGGCCATGCAGAGCATAGAATTTAGAGCCAGAGGCCCTCATGATCCTGTTAAGCTGAGCTCCTTATTTTCGAGTTAATAAAACTGAGAGTAGAAAAAGACCAGTGACTTGACCAAAGCTCCAGGAAGCCCAGTGGTTTTTTAACTGCTTCACAGCTTTTGACCTGAGGAGGATTGCTCACTTCTGAGCTAATCAAAGAGCAAAATTAAACTGACATGTTACTTAGGAAAGAATATTGAAGTAGAGCTTATCAGACTGGGGAAGGGCTTTCTAGAAGCTACAGTTGCTCACCACTGTGACAGTTCAGTTAGTCCCCTTGGGAGTGGGTTAGTGGGGGTGGAGAAGGCAGGGGAGAGAACCCCTCTGCACTGACTCGTGGCTTCTAGCGGTCTCAAGCCCCTCTCCCCACACTTGCCCCAGGCTGTCTCCTTCTCCTGTTCTCTGTGCAGGTGCTCAGCGAGGCTGGCCTCCACCAGAAAGGGAAGGACATGAACAAGGGTGCTGGTTTTGGGTGAAATATGCTCTGAGCTTTTGGGGAAAGGTACCAGGCAGCCTGAGAGAGGGTGTGTATGTGGAATTCAATAATACAAAACTCCGAGTATCCTTCTTTTGTGATTTTAACTTTGTGAGCAAATTTCATTAGTGGCTTAATATTGGATATCCTCACGGCAGTGATGGACACAGGCTTTCATAACAACATTCTGAAAGCGAAGGCCTCCTTTTTGGTCTCCTGTTTATGTTTAGCAAATTTGTAGTGACATTGCTTAATCACTCATTCATTGTTATAATTGTTAAAATAACGTTGATTTGATAATCCAGAAAGCCCTGATCTAAATGATTGTTTCAGGACCACTTATTTTAAAAATGGCACTGGGAAAAAAAAAATTAAAAAATAGGGAGCCCTGGAAACATGGTATGTCTGTTTCAAGATTGGCATCCCGGTGATTTAAGTGAAAACCAACAGGGGTCGAAAAAGGAAGTAACTAAATGAAACTGGGTTAATATAGGTTTTATTGGAAATGGGCAGGGAGGAAATTAATATTTTGCCACTGAAAAATCTGATTTCATATTAAAAAAGAACACACTTAGGTATTTTACAATTACCCTGGTTTTTCACTTGATTCATGTGTTTGTGTTTTGTGAACTGAATAAATGTGACTTAGAAGGGGTTCTCATTATTATTACGACAGAAAACGCTTATTCACTGATTATGTCTCCTTAAAATGATGGCTGGATTTCACAGATATTTGGATACTTTCCCTGAATACTCTTTGGATCCCGAATTCCCTGTAAAACCAGATGGCTTCTTGTGTTCTTGGTGGTTTTATGTCTGAGGTCTTATCTGTAGATGTTTTTATAAACAGCTATCCTAGAGCTAGAACTCTAATTTTAGAAATACTTTTACAGCGTTCATATAGTATCTACAAGCCATGATGTAATGTACCGACGGGTTAGAGCCTGAGTTTGGGGCTGGGAAGACCTTCACGTGAATCTCTTTTCTCAGTATTCTTTCTTGGGTGAGTCACTTCACGTCTCTGAGCCCCCATTTCTTGTTGCATAGGGACAGTAATCAAAATCCACGCTCTCGTTTGTGGCCCTTGGGGACAGATGCGTTTGGGGGTTAAGAGTTTTTCAGACTTTAGGAGTAACAGAGTGCATACAGCGTGTGATACAGGACACCCCGGGCGTCTGGGCCGTCCCCCGTAATCTGAAGGAAAGCGTGGAGATTTCTGCAGCCAAATGTACAAGGACTCTGAACTACACTAAGGGAGCCAGATCTTGGTGCCAAATGAATTTTTGAGACCAGGTTTTGAAAAAATTTTCAGAATTTCAGAGCCGTTTCAGCTTTTTTGTGGTTAAGGGACTCTGGACCTGCGTATGCGGCCTTCCCTGACAGCGTGGAATCCTCTCTCCGTAGACAACGCATGGTCTTCATGCTGTCTACGGTTGAGACACAGGTTTGTGAGAATTAGTTTCCTCTGACAGGGGTGTAGTGTTTAGTCACAAATGCTTAAGGAAGCTGTCACCGGAAACAGTAATCCAGGAGGCAGTGAGCGTGGGGTGGGGGCTCGTCCCAGAAGAGCGCGCGGGCCGTGCGGGGCGGCCGGAAGTGTGCCGTGGGGCGGGGAGGGGTGCCAGCAGCCGGTGCCCATGGCTGTACCTGAGACTTGGTGGCATTTGCTGTCCACTGTAACAGTCACTTCGGCAGAGGTCATCCCCCAGGAACCCCCAGCTGTCTGCAGACAAGAACAGCTCTTTCCTTCCAGACCCTGTTGTCCCACTTCTGTGGCCCTTGAGCCGACTCAAGAGCTGTGTAGACCAGAAGTTAAGAGCATGGACCCTCTGAGCAGACTTTCTGGGTCTTAGCCCCTGGACTGGCTCTTCCACCTGGTAGTCGAGGATCCTTGGTCCTGTGTCTCCATCTGTGAAATGGGGACGTGCTAGGTCTCCCCGCTCCAGCCCACTGTGAGGATTGATGGCTTAGCGTGCACACAGCCCAGGCCGGTGCTTGCCGCAGCAGCAGGTTCTCAGACAACGGTATAATTATTAGGGAGGAAATGAGCACAATCATACTTGCCATCATCATGATCTATCTTGTAATTACAAACAGGGAGTTAAGTTAAACTATATGTAATATGTCCCACCCATCTGACATTTTGACTTAGATGCTGAGATGGTATTTGTGTTGTGTTGGTGTCTCATTTTGAAGTGACCTTGACCTTGGTGCTGTCACTGTGTCCATTAGAGGGCACTGATATACAGTGAAATGAACTCCTGGCACAGCATCTGCCCAGAGAGGGAGGTGGCATTGGCTCCCAGCTTTGCTCTTCTGCCCAGGAACCAGGTAGCCTGTGGGAAGGGATCACTTTTGTACTTTTCCTCCAATCTAGCAGCAGCACCACAAATCCTGGGCCAGTGTGTTTCTGAGGCTGGGGTCACAAGAGGACAGCTGCTGGCTACAGCTGAGGTCAGGGAAGTGGCTGACTGGAAGAGGTTGATGAAGCCCCTGATTTGCAAGTATTTTTATGTTTTAAATGGAGGAGATTCTGCAGGCGTGTCTTTGAGATGCTGTTTGGACAGCTCTATTGGTTCAGGATTCCTGGGCAATCTGAGGAGTGTTCTCAGACTTGTAAAAGAAGCAAAAGCTTCGTGGGGTATTTGGTTATGAACGTGAGCTGGATTGCATAATTGTCTGCTACTATTTTTTTTTTAAGTGCTTGGCGTTCATACACCTTTGAATTACTTTCATGTTTGTTGGAAATAAATTTTTACTTGGTATTTACAATTCTGTCTAAAGGAGCCTCTAATGAAAGAGAAATTGTAACTCTAAGCGCTTGGTTCATAGTAGTAGCTTTAATTTCCAACTTTCGCTCCCTGAAAGACTTCTTGGGCTTCAAAACCAAACTTTTATTATTTTAAATATACTGTATTTTGCTTCCTCAGCCGTTTCTACCAAATAATGTTTATGTTTTACTTTTTGAAATTGTGCCCTTATTTCAAGTCTTTATTTTGTTGCTGGTGATTATCAGATTTACTGCTTGCAAGTGGCTTAATTTTTCTTTTGACAGTCAAGTTGAGGAATATGCAAAATATATAGTTAGAAAGATCTCGGGGCACCTGGGTGGCTCAGTGGGTTAAAGCCTTTGCCTTAGGCTCAGGTCATGATCCCAGTGTCCTGGGATGGAGCCCCACATTGGGCTCTTTGCTCAGTGGGGAGCCTGCCTCCACCTCTCTCTCTCTGCCCGCCTCTCAGCCTAGTTGTGATCTCTATCTGTCAAATAAATAAGTAAAATCTTTAAAAAAAAAAAAAAAAAGGAAAAGAAAGAAAGATCTCTTAGCCTTTTCTGACAGTCAGGGAAGACTGTAGCTTAGGTGTACTTACGTGTCTTTAAGTTCTTTTCAAGCCTAAAATATTTGATCCTTGTCTCCTGTGTGGTATTGGCGCCATGCCAGGAGGCACATTCCATTTAACTGTATCCATCCTTGAGGTTGAGACATCTTGAACTTGTCAATGAACATTTCGTAGGAGTGAAACAGGGTCTGTGTTTTATAATAAGAATTAAGAGACTCATGTAAACAACTTAGCAGCTTTATGTCTGCCTTGAAGTCAGGCGTGAATGTGGCACTGTTTACTAATGGTAGTACTGGAGTGCCCCCCCCCCCTCACCTCAAGAAAGGAAAATAATGTACACTAACTAAAAAGCAATCGATGGGGCGCCTGGATGGCTCAGTCTGAGAGTGTGTGACTCTTGATCTTGGGGTCATGCGTTTGAGCCCTGTGTTAGGTGTAGAGATTACTTTAAAAAAAAAAAAAAAAGTGAAACTGAAAAGCTACGCATAATTATAACTTGTGCCACCACCGGGCTGTAAATTAGATGGCAGTCTGCCATGCGCTGTGGTTTGGGTGGGGAGGCTGCCCAGACTGCATATCCACCACGCTGGTGTTCACGTGCCTGACATGGACCTCATAACGCCCGCCTTCCCCCATCCCTGAGCCCCATGGAAGCCACAGTCTAGGAAGGATAAAGAACTTGACCAAGAACACATAGCCCGACCCGGGGTATGCAGCGGAGGCTAGAAACGGAGGGTGGGAATGAGTGAGTTCTCAGGAGGACTTGTAGCCAGGTGACAGGGTAGAGGTAGATCCACGAAGAAGCACTCTGGTAGTATGACCCCGAGTGGCTAGCAGATGGGAGGCATTGACAAAAGAGGTTCAGGAATGAGCCGTAGCAATAAGGTAGGTGTGTGGCTTTAGCCAAGCCTCTGCTGCAAGGCTTGGCCTCTGGGTTCTCCGCGTCCGCCCTCTCCCCCCATGCACCAACACCTCTGCTAATTCTGCAGGGTCTTTAAGAGGACCACCAGTGATTTATTCGCGTTTGCAAGCTATTTTGTTTATGTGTGCTACTAACTTTACTAAACTCCATTCGGAAAGGGCCCTCGGCCAGACCCTTGGCTTTGGAAGGTCGCTGGTTTGGAGTGATGTATAACAAGGCCAGGTGTCCCTGGACGTCGGCTGGCCCTTACCACCCGCCTTTTTTTTTTTTTTTTTAAACAGTTTTGTCAGCACCACTGATCTCTCTCTACTGCAGGCAACAAAGGGCAAGGGATCCTTTTCATAGCACTGAATGTTAAGAGCCCTTATATTTTGCCATTAGTGGGGTGCCGTGGCTGGTCTGCTTCCGTTGTCCCCACAACCGCTGTCCTGGCTGTGCCTGCTCCAGCTGCCACTTCTATCTGAGATACTTTTGATCCGTACAGTGTTACCATAGAAATGAAACGCGAAGTATGAGAGGTGGCATTCAGCAGTTCGGTAACAAACGTGTTCGAATATTTGAATTCCTCGTACTAAAATTTTAGTTTTTAGTGAAAGATGTCACTGACTTATTGTTTGCTAGTTCTCTTTTCCCCATCAGAGAGGCCAAGAGTACATTTGATGGTAATGTAAATATTTTGTTCATGTCAGTGTTCTGTGGTTTCCCAAGTACGAGAGCCAGTGAACTCCTCGGCCCCGGCTCTGAACCTAGAAGCGTCGGGCGGCACTGCTTCACTTTTACTCCCATTCTGTATGTGGTGGACGTCAACTTGCAAGAACTTTTATGTAATTAAATTCATGGAATGTTTAGCTTTGACAATAGCTTAGTAGTTTACAGAATAAATTATCCTCAAAGACCAGGACAGAGGCATTGAAGTGTCTTGTTTTCTTAGGTTGTATTTGTATGTTTTCAGTGGTCTAGAAAGGGACAGAAAAACATTAACTCTGTGGTTAAACTTGAATTGCCTGAGTTGGGAAGCTTTGAGCCTTATAAAAATGTCAAGTTAAACTGGTTGTCTGTGGCTTGATAACCACTATTTTATCCAAAACCCACTCAGTTTTGGATGCTCCATTGCGCATAAAATGATATGAGACTTAATCATTATTGCACATAATGTTTGTACAGAGATGGACTTATGCTTTTACAGTAAGAGCTGCTGAAAACCACATTGGAAGAGCTGATCAGACATGGTAGATTAGTGTTCAGTTGCTTCCAGTTTTTTCCTTCCTCTGCTTCTTGTTTGTTATAGTTTTGACAACAGAATGTATCAGGGCGGGGGGTGGGGGGTAGGTTGGCCTAGACATCAAATGAGACAGAACATTTTTTTTTAAAAAAACAGATTTATTTTTTTACTTATTTGACAGACAGAGATCACAAGTAGGTGGTGAGGGAGAGGGGAGCAGGCTCCCTGCTGAGCAGAGAGCCCGATGCGGGGCTCCATCCCAGGACCCTGAGACCATGACCTGGCCACAGGCAGAGGCTTAACCCACTGAGCCACCCAGGCGCCCCAGAACATTGTTTTTATGGCATGTATACCTTTATTTTATTGTAGGTGCTCGACTGGATTGAGAACCACGGAGAAGCATTTCTGAGCAAACATACGGGTGTGGGGAAATCTCTTCATCGGGCCAGAGCTCTACAGAAACGTCATGAAGATTTTGAAGAAGTAGCACAGGTAAAACCATAGCTTCACTGTTTTCTGCCATAAATACCTATGTCGTTGGTTTTGAGTTCGTTTTAGCATTTGAGATGAGTGACCCTTGGCTAGATACATTTAAAGGTGGTTCAGAGGAGGTAATGCTCAGATTTGAGAGTAAGGTTGTTCTTACCTGCTCAAAAAGATGATTTTGTCTGTTGGTTGGGCCATAAAATAAGGTGTTCTTGACACAGAAAAATGCCCTGAATGTTTTCCCATACTTATTGTACCAATGCCTATTGACTCATTTGTGAGATTTCACCTGATAGTCAAACAGTAATGGCTCTTCTTGCATTTCTGTAATGAGAGACCAGCGTTTCTTGTCCTTCTCCAGTTTTTTTACATGTGTGTACTTAGAAAGAGGATATAGAGTGTGTAGTGTGTTTAGGGCACGCGATTTGTGAGTTGGAGCATTGGCTGTGATGCTCACTGTGTCATTGGGAAAAATCTCTTCACATTTCTCATATTAACTTTCTTATCTGGAAAGTAGGCACCGCAAAGGCTTCTGGGAGGAAGTCATGTGTGCATGGGGCTGCGGGGAAGTCACTCGGGCCAGGGCCTTCCTACAACTTATTATTTGGTAAATGTGCTTTGAAAGAAAGTGGAGTGAAGGAGGGAGAAATGACAATAACGTGGGTATTGTGTGTGTCTGTTCTGTATGATATGGAAGTTATAAGGAGGTGTAGGGCAAAAGTTACTTTAAAAAGAAGTTGTCTAGTAGGATGCAGCCAAACTGAAATACATTATTGTAAAACCAAGGAACCTCAAAGACAGCGTCTTAAAAACAAAAAGAAATGACAAAACAACTTCTCTGAGAAGGACTATTAGAAAGATAGTCCACTTCTCGGGGCACCGTTGGTTGAGCAAACGACTCATGGTTTCTGCTCAGGTTGTGATCCTTGGAGGTCATGAGGTCGAGCCCCGCGTTGGACTCTGTTAGGGAGTCTCCCTCTCATTCTGTCCTTCCACTGACTCACTCTCTCTCTCTAGAAAAAAAAAATCTTAAAAATAAAGGAGGAAGGAAGGAAGAAAGGAAATAAGGAAGGCCACTTCTCACCAGGAACCACAGGTTCTGGAAGTTGGTAGAATAGTCTTAAGGGAAATTAACTCTGAACCTGGAATTCCAGATCCAGGGGAATGATCGTTCAATGATGACAAAATGCAGACCAAGACTGAATGAGTTTACTCCTCAGATGCTTACCAGAAGAACTAAAGCATATAGTTTATTTTTTTATTTTTTATTTTTTTAAAGATTTTATTTATTTATTTGACTGAGAGGCAGTGAGAGAGGGAACACAAGCAGGGGGAGTGGGAGAGGGAGAAGCAGGCTTCCTGCTGAGCGGGAGCCCGATGCAGGCCTCCATCCCAGGACCCTGGGATCATGACCTGAGCAGACACTTAACGACTGAGCCACCCAGGCGCCCTAGTTTATTTATTTATTTTAAAGATTTGTTTATTTCAGAGAGAGAAAAGGAGAGTGCATGTTCATGAGAGTGGTGGGGAGGGGCAGAGGGAGAGGGAAAAGAATCTTGAACGGGCTCCACACTCCACTATCATGTCCGACATGGGCCTCGATCTCTTGACCCTGAGATCATGACCTGAGCCGAAACCAAGAGTAGGATGCTCAAATGTCAGCGCCACCCACGTGCCCCAAGGCATGTGGTTAAGTAAGAATGATGGAAGCATCCGCTACAATGTGAACTGCATTGTAGTTCTACAAGAATAGGCCCTTTGTTTTGTTCGCCTCTCTCTCACTGACCCATGGAACAGTGCCTGGTGCGTTTAAGTGATCAACAGGTGTTTATCAAATGAATTAGTTAATAAAAAGGAAAGCATCAGAAGGAAGGACTGGGATCAAGATTGAGCATAGAAATTGACAAGTGTATGTATAAATCTAAGGACTGACCATTTAAAGGTAGGCTTGGAGTAGTTAAAAACAGGACAGCACAGACATGGGTTTGGGGGCTGGCAGGAGCCACTGCTTTCCTAACGCCTGTAAGCCTGGGGGCATGTTAGCACTTCAGAGTGACCACGTACAGTCTAGGGATAGGAAAGGGTTGCTTCCTAGGAATTCTAGCAGGAAAAGAAACACAGAAAACTGAGTAAATAAAAATTCATGGAAATGGGTCTGGTGGAAGCAAAAGAAACAAAAGAAAAATCATGATAGAAATCACAGAATAAGATGTAGTAATTTGTTCACAAGTATCAGTAATTATAATAAATACAAAATAGATTTTACTTGTAAAGAGACAACAGATTCTCTGATTATCTCTTAAAAATCGTGCTAATAAAAACATTATTAGAAATAAAGAGGTTCTTCCCTTATAAAAGGAAGAATGTCCACAGATCCAACACTGTGGTCTCATCTGTAAGAGAGAGGAGTAAACCGTACTCTGTGTCCGTAGTTTTGCATGACAGGGTTCAGATGCACACTCCTTTAGGGAACTGAATCGGGGCTACTTATGGGATAATAAAACAGTCTCCACTTAAGTCTTGTTCAGTGAAAATGCCTTCTCTGCATGTCTTCACATAGAGAGTAAAAATGGCAATCTCGGCCTTTCTACTTTCTCCATCTCAAGAAAGGAGCAGGAAAGGATGGTGTGTTCAGCAGCCTTGTCTCAGGCATCTTTGGAGCATTTTTCTTGTCTGTTTTATGTGTGGTGTCCATACTTCGTGCCTGTTGGGAAATATTTTGTCTTCCTGTTGTAGAAGAAATATGGAATATGTGCTCTTATCTCCCCTTCATTTTTTCCATGCGATAAGCTACTGCTGTGACCGGTGTGGTTTGGGATGGACATGAAATGTGTCCTATGAGCAAAGACTTGAGGCACTGAGGAAAGTAAGAGGCAGAACTGCGAACAGATGGGCTCTGGAGATGGAGATGCTACCCTGAAGTAGCACGACTAGTCCCCCATGGCGGTAGGCTGGGCTGCCCTTGCCTCTTCCCACGCCCTCCCACGCTCCCACCAATGGGACGATGACGGCCTAGCGATCATCCTCGTGCGTCCAGCACTCTGTGGACCCTTCTCCCTCCACTTCTGTGGTTCCCTCCGTTCCAAATTCAGTAGGCCTCTGCTGTGCCTAACGCCCTTTCTTTTCATGGTAAACTCATTTCCTCTGGTCTAAGCTGTCATCATCTAGGTCTAAGGTCTCAGGTCTAAGACATCAAAGCTGTCAACACCAGTTCCCAGGGGGCAGCAGGAGTGAGAAGACTTTCTCTGTAGGAAACTTTTCTCTGTAGGAAACTTTTCTGCCACAGATTTCTAGGGCAATCCGAGAGTCAGAGTAGCATCCCTGGTTCAGAGAGAGGCAGATGCTTGTTTGCACCCACGTCTGCCTACTCAGCTAAGTCCCAGGCCTTTCTTATCTCTGCTCATTGTCCCTGGGATCATAAGGGGTGCCTAACCCTCTTCCCCTTACACTGAAACTGCTTACACCCCAAATCTGAGCTGTGCATCAAAAGCAGCTTTGAGTGCAAACACTTTGTTCACTTTGTAAACATCTGCACCCACTTTCCCTTCCTCTGGTTTTCAGATACTGGCCATGTGCCCCAGGTTTGGTCCCGACAAACGGTGGCCTTGCTCTTGGGTTTGTAGCTTCCTTCACTGAAGTTTTCTGGCTCTTCCCAAGGGACACAGACTCAGTGTTGGGGCAGCACAGGCAAACGAGGCCTTCCGCCACGTGATCTTCACTACCCGTTCTCCCTGCCCGCCCCCATCCTTGACTGTCTGGCAAAGCAAATCACAGGAGAGGTGCTTAGTAGAGATCGAAGTTTACATTTTAGATTGATGGTAGTTTTTGGACAGGATGGCCTTTGGAGGCCCCTTAAATATGTAAGCAGAGGTATTGTCAGTCCTTAATAAGGAGTTGTATTTCATTCTCTGAAACATACTTGGGGGTTTAGGGCAAAGAAAATGCCTTTTTGCCATTTTTTTGTTTTTAGGGTTGCGTCTTGATGATTCTTTTGGGAAATCCACTCTAAGTTATCTTCAGCGATCTAGAGTTAGCCATTTATGTAGACAGCGTCTTCAGAACGGTGAGTTGTGGCATGTGATGAAGTAACAGGTACAAGAAGGAAGTGGTGAAAGTCTTGGGGTTGAATTCATTTAAAAGGCACTAAATATAGAGGTGTTATGTGGAGCAGTTCTGTTGCTCTGGGAAGGAGGAACTGCGGAGGAGTCAGGGCAGGTTGGTGGCAGCGAGCTGCACAGCCCTGCGTCCTGTGTGCGGGCAGGACTTCTCAGAGGAGCCACCAGCCTGGGCCTTTCTTCATTTCTCACGCCACTGTTGCCACATCAGAAAGCACTGGGTTACGTTTTATGTGCAGTTTTTCAGAGCCAAGAGCCTTCTCTCTACTAATCTGACAATCCGTCCCTTCTTTACTTTGTACAGTGACGTGAGTAGCCATTTCCTATCGCATGAATCTGGGCTGACAAGTGGATGGGGTGTGGCCTGGGCAACCATGTCACATGTCCATGCAGGAGCTTTAAAGATGAAATCCGTATTCTCCCCATGGAAGCTTTCTGCATGTGATTGTTGGGAAGGGAGATGCTCTCTGGCAGGCATTTTCTCTTTTACCTTCTATGTAGATATCAGATTGACATTCCTCTTTAGATAGAAAAAGCTAGGATTCCAGTAGCTGGTAAAGTAAAGCCCACAGAACTCTGGTTCAAGGAAGAAGTTGGTTTCCAGAGCACAGATTTCTCGAATACGATCAGTAAATCTCTGCCATCACATCTTCCCACAGGCGGGCATCCTGTGAGCACTTCCCTCCCGTCTGCCTGTCCCCTGAGAGTCCCATCACCTTCCAAACGTATTGTGACAGCCTTCTCCTTGAAGCTGTCTCTGTCAACAGCTTTTTGTGGGTGCCGTGTAATTGTCTTGTCTTCTAGGATAAAGAAGTGTGGCATTTAGGAAAGCAGGAGACGTTCCATTTGGGCAAGATTTGCAGAAGATAGTCAGGCCTGTTCTCCAGTTCCCTGGTCGCTACCGAGCTCATTGTCCTCTTTTGTGGAGACTGTGTAAGGCATGTCCTACATTTCTGATTTGCTGTAGTTAACTAGGTCCTTGCTTCCATACGACAGGCTGCTCTGTCGCAAAAAGTTCACTTTTTGATGTAAGGTGTGGCATTTTGTCTTTTAAAATAAATTAATAGTGGAGAATTTCAACCCGATGTTTACTATCAAAGATTTCCTTCAGGTTGGCCTGTGCTTACAAGATATCAGATTTCCCTTATCACAGACACTTCTTACATTTCCTAAAGCCTTCACTGCTTTTACGACCATGAGCAAGTTCCCCTATCTTCCTGAGCCTCAGTTTCCCTAGCTGTGAAAAGATACCTGATTCCTACCTTCGCCAGGTAGCTGTAAGGAGACTAGCTGTGCCGTTTCCCTGCCGAGGAAATACCACCCCCACCCCACCCCCCCCTGCCCAATTATCTCTCAGGTAAAATGCTAACACATATGGATAGCAGTCAGCAGTCACTCTTTTGCTCGACCTGAATACACGCCACACAGACCTCTTCACTTCTGCTCTTAGTGTTTCGAGTCCTGTCACGCTGTAGTGCACTTCGGTTCTGTATCACCTGTGTGTGTGTGGCGGCGGGGGGAGTGGTGGCAGGCTTGTGTCCTGTACTTGCCCTTCGTGGATGAAGGAATGATCCCTGGCAGTTTATGGGCCTTTTAGATGATTCAGAACACTGGCTTTGTTTTTTTGTTTTAAGATTTTATTTCTTTATTTGAGATAGCATGAGTCGGGGGAGGGGGGCAAAGGGAAAGGGGGAAGCAGGCTCCCTACTGAGCCGGATGCGGGGCTCCATCTCAGGACCCTGGGATCATGACCTGAGCCAAAGGCAGACGCTTAACCGACTAGGCCAGACTGGTGCCCCAGGGCAGTGAGGTTTTTAACCCAGAATGTAGATGCACTGACACACCATTCCTTTCTGTCGTGGTAGTACAAGATACCTTGAAAGCTTTCTATATGCAGACTTTGGTCTGTTGTTTTTTTAAACAAAACAGATGGAATAGAAGTAATCATTCCTTGAAATACTTATGTTCTCCTCCTCTCCTGTGTTCTCTAAGATCAGAAAACTCGTGATTTTCACTGGATTCTTTCTAAATGTAGCCCCCGGCAATCTTCTGTTGGTCCCAGACCAGGGTAGCTATAAGGATCTGTGGAAAAAGGAAGGTCTTGTCTGCACTGCAGCGTTGCCCAGTCCGGGCTCTTCCGCGACTTTGATATACTTCTCCAGAAAAGAGGAAACCCTTCTAGCCCCACCCAGGCCTGGGCCGTCCAGTACCTCCTTTACTCCTCTTCACAGGGAAGGTGGGTCCACGTCTCAGAGGAGAAGTGCCCTTGGGGACAGGATGGCAGGCCAAAGGCAGGAGAAGGCTGGCTTCTTCCGGCTCTAAAACAGCCTCCTGACACCGCCTCCCCTTAAGTAGAGATTTAAGTACTAGGTCTCCCCTTGTAGGAGGAGCCCAGGCCTGGGCATCTGGGCATGCTGTCTCTCCTGACTGACCTGGACGAGTCACTTCCCCTTTGCACCTTGTTTCCTCACCATCCTTGGGATAAGGCTGTCGCAGGGCACAGGCCGGGGGCTCCAAAGCGTCCATTTATGACCAGTTTGGAAATCTGTTACCTTCTGAGGCAGAGGGATCCAGGATGGGGCTCTGTCCATAGCAAGGCCGTCAGCTTCAGAGACGCTGCCGACCCTGGCTCCAGCAGCCCATCCTGGGGGCCCAGGGAAAGCCGTGGAGACCATTGTGTGGGCTCATTTTCTCCGCGTGTGAAATGAGAAGTGGGATGAAGTAAATATTGTGTAGTGTCTCTGAAAATTTAAAAAGTGCACTTGTTCGTTTGAAATGAACTCACGTATGTCTCAAATATCCTTCCCTGCTGACAAAGCGTTAGAAAAGCTTTCAGAAACAAAGTGTTCAGTGCTGGGAGGCAATATCCCCTGCCGATCCCCTTATCAAACACAAGAGGTAAGCGACTTCATGGTTGTGGTAACAATAAGAAAATAGGGTTTAGCTCTTTTTAAAAAAAAAAAAATGTGTGCGCCCTGAATAAAGCATGATACTCTGGTAGCTTCTTTCATTTCTCTGCCCAGAGGTGCAGAGCATGTTTCCTGGGTAAGGCTCCATGGGGGGAAGCCTGGGTCTCCAAAAAGCCATCGTCCCCAGAAAGGTTACCTGGAACAGCCTCCAACGGTCACAGACCCTTGTCAACAATGTACCGCAGAATCTCGGTGGCTGGAGCCCTTGATGCTACTAACTGAGTTTCACAAGGAGAGCTTTCTCTGTGCCCAGGGGCCAGCCTCTCGGGGAATGTCTCAGATAATTGTGGAAAGTACCCAAGGATTATTCCAAAGATGAAAGTATTTTTGAAAAATCTGCTGTGTGTATGTGTGTATATGTTGTGTATATGTGTATATATGTGTGTATATGTATATGTTGTGTGTATATGCATACACATGTAGCTGACCCTTGAACAGCGTGGGGATTGGGAACACTGACACTACCCCCACTGCAGTTGAAAGTCCACGTATAACTTTTTTTTAAAGATTTTATTTCTAAGTGATTTCTACACCCAACGTGGGCCCCAAACCTGCAACCCCAAGATCAAGGGTTACATGCTCTACCAGTTTGCCAGCCGGTGCCTCAAAAGTCCAGGTATAATTTTTGACCCCCCGAAAACATATTTAGTAGCCTACTGTTGACCAGAAGCTTTAGTGATCACATAAGCAGCCAATTGTCATAATTTTATATGTTATGCGTGTTGTGTGTTGTATTCTTATAATAAAGTGGACCAGAGGAAAAAAGTTAGTAATATCATGAAGTATACTTGCAATACTATAGTCATTAAAAAAAAAATCCACATGTATATGGACCGTGCGGTTCAAATGTATTGTTCAAGGGCCAACTGTATAAACACATATACTTTGAAACTATTTTTTTAGACCAGTTTCAGGTCTGCAGAAAAATTGTGACAATGATGCAGAGCGTTCCCATACCCGGCCCCAGGCTCCCCTATGATTGCTCTTAGTCTGGGACGTTTGTCAACATTAACTGAGATCGATGGGTTTCCTGGAGCCCCTCCTTTGTGCAGATTTCCTGAGTTTCCCCCATTTCAAGATCCCATCCAGGATGCCACGTTGCATTTAGCTGTCGTGTCTCTTGAGGCTCCTCTCGACTCCAAGAGTTTCTGTCATTACTTTTTATTGTTATTAATAGCACCCAAATCCTTTCGCTCATCAGGACACCGTTTGGATTCTCATTCATAGATTAGCTCCCACCTCGTTTGTCCCTAAGGCCGTGGTGGTTTCCCACCTGCAGCTCAGGGGCACCAGGCCAGTGATGTGACTGGTATTGGCTCTCGGGCATCTGCTGTGAGACTCTTTGCTCCCGGGCACCCGGAATCTCCGAGCAGTTCGACATCTGTGTGTGGAGGGCTTCTCGTTGCCCCCGTCCTCCTTGGCAGTGTGCCAGACGCGCCTGGGGGATGCGGAGGTCTGGAGTTGCACAGGATGGAGAGCGGAGTTTATGAAACGTGCTGCTGTCACTACAAAGCTCTTCCGAAGTGGCCTGTCACTGTCTCTGCTCCGCGCAGGGTCGCTCTAACTTAGCTTCTGAGGAGGCCCCGTCGAGTGCACGGACAACCCCTTAGTGGCAGTGTTGAGTTCTGCAGTCAGGTCGGAAACTGCGCTTTCAAAGGACTTAACGGTAGTTGTTTCCAGAGACCATGTGAGACGTACATGGATGCACTTTCCAGCTCCTGCCGTAAATGGTATATTTTAAAGGATTGGGTCTTTTGACATCTCTTCAGTCATTTCCAGAAAGAGTTCAAAGATCCTCAGTTAATAATGCAGAACACCAAAAAGAAAAGTCTCCTGAAAACGGGTTTTCAGATGGTCAGGGCGAGACGGCGATGAGCTTCGCCTCTTGGCAGTGCGTGGACAATGCTGCTGGGAACTGCTGGTTTAGTATCGTGGGCTGAACAGTAGGGGGGCGGGGGCACGGGATCCATGCTCAGCCTCTGGCCCAGCCCAGTGACTGCCTCAGTGTCCTGATCTGTGGAAGGAAGGGGCCGTGCTGAGGTGTAGACCCAAGGCCCAGTAAGTGCTCTGGCTCTGGCGCAGGGAGAGGTGGGCGTGCAGCCTGTGTTGATGGTAAAAGCATAGACTGACTTTTTGTTGGTTTTTATGGACACTCCAAATTCTCTGTAGACACTGCACCCCCACTTCCAGCGTGTGCCAGGAGGGACGGCTTCTGCCCCGACGCTGACGCCTGGGGCGCCTGCCGCTCTGTTCAGTGCTTCACAGACCATCCTTCCTGAGACCGTCTATCTATCAAGCTGTATTTACACTTGTTTAGAAAATTTTTTTTTAACTTGCAAGAAAGTTGGAAGTATAGCACAAAGAACTTAATCCTCCGTTAAGCCATTGACTTTAGCGTGTATTTCCTAGCAGGAAGGGACATTAGGCTGTACCCCCACAATGTCATTGTCAAAATCAGGAAGTGAGCCCCGCTGCAGGCTTCTGTACTGGTCCCCGGACCCTGTGATGTCCTTAATGGCCAAAGGACCCAGTGCAGAATCAGCTGTGGCCTTGAGCCATCTCACCTCAGCTGTCCCTGCGTTTGTAGCGCGCGCCCGGTTGTTCTGAGCTTTGGTGACCCAACACTTTGGAAGATCTCAAGCCTGTTATTTTGGAGCCTGCTCCTCACTCTGGGTCTGTCTGACGTTCGGTCGTGAGTACATTGCGCCTCTACATCCATCTTCAGCCGGCGCATCAGGGCCGCCGAGTCCCTGTGTCTTCCCACCCGTCGGCGCCTGACTTCTATTTGTCCTGCTACATGTGCTGTTCAGGCGGATTTCTCGGTTAAAGTGGGGTCAGCCACATTCTCCGTCGTGAGATGAGTCTCCGTTACCCTTTGTAATTAGTAAGCACTTAGCGGGGAGCTACTCTGAAATTCTGTAAATATCCTGTTCCTCAGCCAATTTTATTTATTTGTTTATGTCTGCGGACTCGTGGTTTCCTCTTGTTTTTGGTGGGTTATCCTCTGTTGCTATCACTGTTTACTCTCAGACCATCCCTGATTGGGCCAGGGGAAGCCGAAGCTGCCGTCTGTGTCCTGACCCACCCACACTGTTCTTAAGCATTTCCTTACTCGTGGATACAGTAAGACGCCTCAGCCTCATCTTGTAACCACCCCCCCACCCCCGAGTCAGCCGTGTCTCCAGGAGCCCTGGTTCCTTGTGGAGGAGAATGGTGACTCCTGGCTGGAAAGCCGGGTGCTAAGCACGCTGACTACTCTTGGGTCATTGCTGCTCCCGGGCCTTCTCAGGGGACAGAGGGAGAGAGGAGCACGTTCACACATCTGTGAAAACCATGTGTTCACACTCATACCTCTAATTCTAGCCCAGTCACACAGGTCAACTCGGCTTTTCCCCTTTTCCTCACCTCTGAGGTGAGGACTGTGCCTCTCATTATCCTTAACCTATCGGCTGAGGAGATGAATGTCCCTGGATGTAATCAGTCTCCCCAGGGGGAGGCTGCCTGTGCAGGGGCGCCCTCAGCCTCACCCAGGCTCAGGCTCTCTGCCGGGGACACCGCCCCCCACTCTGGGCCACTGGTGAGACGCCCACCCCGCTCCGCTGTGGGACTGTCGTGTTGGAGAAGGATGAGGGATTCCACCTGTTTCTCGGAGGGACGGCAGCCTGCTCTGTGGGCCTTCCTGGAAGACCTTCCCCTGGTCTCGCGCTGTGCTGCAGCCCCCCCGCCTGTCTGGGCTGCCCCGGCCCCTGCCGGCCAGCCCCCTCTCCAGCAGCTCCACGAATACAGTCAGGCCCCTAACACACCTCTGTATCTGCGGAACCCATTTGCAGCCTTTCATTTATCATGAATTAAAATGAAATGATTGTCAAAGTGTTTTTGATGCCTGTTTACACATAACTTTAAGTTTTTTAAAACTCTGGCTACTTTGTATAAGCTATTATGGTTATTTCCTTTTTCTCAAAAACATATGTCCCCTTAAGTAGAAAAAGATAAGCACAGATTACTGATAAGTAGAAACATGTTAAGAAGACGGCAACTTGTATTTGCAACCTAATCTTTCCACTTGCATTTGGGGAATTTTAAAATCATACATCATACTGAAAAATAAAACTGGAACCCCACATTCCGTCACAAGACTGGAAGGGAAAGTGAAGTGGGCATTTGTGCTCGGAGCTATCTTGGGTGTGCGGCAACAAGAAGTGGAAGGCCTTCTTTGAGTCAGGGGGCAGCCAGAAGCTGCTGCAGACACCCCATCACTGCTGGAGAAGGAAGGGTTTTGCCAGAAATTTCGGTGTTTAACGATCTAGAACAGTAATGGGAAAAGCTGCTGACAGAGGTATATTGAGCTCCTAAAGTCCTCTCTTTCCATCATTTTTTTTTTTGTTGGATTTACAGAAATGATCAGGAACGTCCCAGACTGACTTAGTTGCAGTCTGGTAGGAGGCCCAGCTAGATTTTTTTTTTTTTTTTTTTTTTTAAATTCACCCTCTGTTTCTCTGGATTTTCCCTTGTGCAGAACACATACACCAACGCGGATAAATTACTAGAAGCAGCAGAACAGCTGGCTCAGACCGGGGAATGTGACCCAGAAGAGATTTATCAGGCTGCCCATCAGCTTGAAGACCGGATACAGGATTTTGTTCGGCGCGTGGAGCAGCGCAAGATCCTGCTGGACATGTCCGTGTCCTTTCATAGTCATGTCAAGGAGGTAAGGGTCTGAGAGGCTCTGTGAACCCCTGGGGAAGAGTGTGGACTGGTTGTGGTGTGAGAAAGTGGGCCAGAGGTGGGCAGTGATGAGGTGCAGCCCATCCGCACTGAGCGAGCCAGCGAGGACAGGGTTGTGGGGGGGTGTGTGTTAGGCACTAGGCTTCTGGCTGGTCTTCCTAGCCTCCAGCCCCACGGGGATGGCCATGCCTCTGCCAGGGGAGGTGGAAGCCTGTGTGTCTGCAGCAGTGGACCCATGGGGGCTGGGCTGGCCAACAGGAGGCGTGGAGTAGCCAGTGAGCAGGGAAATGTTGAGCTGAAGGTGCTGCCTTTAACTTGGGAGAGAGAACAGAGCATGGCCATTTTAGCGTCAGTAAACGACTTGAACGTTGTGGTCGGAGCTGGGTTTCCTTTCTGTGTATTAGTCTGTCATGTGGCCAATGTCATGGTTGGCTTCCGATCTTATCAGACTGTGGGACTACTCTCAGATTCTCAGAGAAGTGAATTTTACGTAATATTAAATGTAAAGGTAGCAAGGCCAACCTGGCCGTAAATAGTATTAATGCTAATGTCATAGGTCTGCTCTTGTTAGTGCACTTACTGCATTGTAAGAGATAATGTTATATGAAACATTGTTTGAAATATATGAAATGAATATATGTTATCTGATATGATATTTATATGAGAAATAAGGAGATACTAATTATGCTTTTGTATGTGTTATTTTTAGTAGAAATCACATAAAATTACAATTCAAGAAACTCCTGTAGGTTTTTTTTTTTTTTTTTTTTTTTTTTTTTTTTTTTTTTTTAGATTTTGTTTTTTTGACAGATCACAAGCAGGCAGAGAGAGAGGGGGAAGCAGGCTCCCTGCTGAGCAGAGAGCCTGATGCGGGGCTTGATCCCAGGACCCTGAGATCATGACCTGAGCTGAAGGCAGAGGCTTAACCCACTGGTAGCCACCCAGGCGCCCCACTCCTGTAGCTTTTGAGAGAAAAGGGGCTTACAAATTCAGTAAGCATATCAACTTTACTGCATCTTATTTCTACTTTACTGCATCTTATTTCTAAGGGGAAAAAAATTCTCTACTTCAAACTCTTTATAAATTGGAATTAAGGAGTTCTCCCAGGTAATTTGGAATTAAACACATGAAGGCTTATAGGCACAGGCTGGGAAGAAGAATCTAGAAAGAGTAAGGCTGCTGGAGAAACAGGAGGAGCATCAGAGATCAGGAACCAATAGATGTGTTCAGGAGGAAAGAACTTCATTGCCCGTTCTAGGTTCTTGGGCAGTCAGTCCTCAGCCAGGCCTTTCGTAACTTGAAAGCGTGGCTCCTGGAAGAGCACCCTTTGCTCTTACTCTGAAACTCTGTGAGCCCGTGTGGCAAACTGGAGGCCCCAAAACCTTGTACTTCATCTGCACCCAGGCTGGTGGTAGGCTTGGCCATCAGAGTAGAAAACCAACTCTGCTCCTTTCTTTACCTTCCCTTAATAATGCTGTAACGAAAATGACTTTACCACATCTGTGGAGAAGCTGAGGCTACATGGTCATTCTGAGGAGACGTCCAAATGCTCTCTTTGTCCACAGCAATTCCTAGTTTCAGAGGCCTTCCTCCCCTGGCAGCTCTTTCCCAGCCTCCACAGCACTGCCACCAGAAATAGAAATTTGACCATGTCATAGCCTTGCTTTCAAGCCATCAGTGAGTCTGTACGTCGGGCACCAGCCTGAAACCTTTCAACGGCCTTGTGGCCTTGCTTCCGCTTTTCCTCCAGCCCCTCATACTCAGGACAGTGTCCCCAAACCTGTGGCACTCAGACCCCCCTGAAACTTGGACTTAACTGCTTCCCTTCCTTCCCCAGGCAGTTAGTGGTTTCCCTTGCCCTTTCTGGACCTTTCTTTCCATGCACCTGTCATAGCCCTTGGCCTAGTTGCAGCACAGTTGTGCGTTTCTCCTCAGTGTGGATACATTAACTTCTCTTTATCTTATGCATTTGAACCTCCAAGTTGGGAGGGGGAAGGTGACATGTGTGAAAAAAGACTGTGACTTTGCTCAGTAAGCTGCGGCAGCCAGCCAGCCAGTAGCGGGGAGCCGAGAGCAGCTTTTCCCAAGGAAGCACAGCCAGCGGGGGCCACAGGGGCTGCTGTGGCCCCAGGGGTGCCTGTACAGTGGGAGAGGGAAGAAGTGCAGCCGAGCCCCGTGCTGGTAATCCGACATTTGTCTCTGTGACATGCCTAGTGATACTCTTCAGCAGGACTTGTGAAGATTTAACTTGCCTCTAGGACAGAGAAGACTTTTTACACAAAGCAGCATTCATGATTTATATCACGTTTTCAATTTGGTTACAGTTTTCAAAAAGCAGACACTAAAGGAAGCTAGAAGCAAAGCATTTTACAAAAGCTGCCCCCCAGAGATTCAGTTTGTGTTCATTGGTTTTTTACATCTGTAGCATTTTTAGAATAAAAATCTTAGAATAAAAAAAAAATCTTAAAAAAATCTTAGAATAAAAACAGTTCACAAACAGTAGGGTCTGTCTTGTCACTATGCCTGGAAATTTATTGAAAAGTGAAAACACATTTTGTTTTCATCGACTCAGGCTGTGGGAACCTCCAGCATTGATGAGATTGATGGACTGAGGGAGGCCTCAAACCTGGTTTCAAGGTGAAGTGATTCGCTGTCACAATTTGAGAATTTTCAGTGCATTCATTCTTTTGTTTTTATATGAGAAGCTGTCAGAGTGGCAGAGAAGCTTACATGTTGACCCTGACTTGGTTCTTCCTGAGTGATAGGAGGCGAGGAAGGGCTCCCCCGCTGGCCAGCTGGTGGGGGGCGGGGTACCTGGCAGGCAGGGTGGCCCCGAGGCAGGCCACACACAGGCATGGAACGCTGCCTGATTTCTTCTCTGCCACGTGCTTGGACTTCATTTTTAGCCCCAGCTGGTATCAGAGGACATTCATTTTTTTTACTGACCAGCTCCAGAATTTTCCTCTGTCTTCTTTCTCCGTGCTATATCCATCATGCCCAAAGACCCACAGGGGTATTTGGTAGGTTTTATGCAGGAAGGAATGATTTCTTCAGTCACTGTGTTTTGAAACTGCTTATTGAATGAAAACTTAGATCCGCTTAGAGCAAATTTAGCTGAAAAGGAGATGAAAAGTGACAGAGCAGTCAAGGAGAGGAAGTCATACTAATTAAATACCTGTTTGCGTAAAATTACTTAATAGTTTAACATATCAGGAATGAAAAATTGCTGAAAGATCTCTGCTATCTGAATCAATTTTTTTCTAGCAGATCATGCAATTTAAAATTACGTAGATGAGAGAAAAAGCAGGTTGTCTTTTTTTTTCAGTTAGGCAAATACATGAAGCTTTTTGGAAGTTCACTTTCAAAGGCTTCCCTGATGGTGGTGATGGGTGTGGCATATAGGTTAACAATCCCCCACCCCTGCCCCGTGCCCAGCCCTGCTGGTGTCTTCCTTCCTCTGGAGCACAGCAGTGGCCCTCCCCTTTTGTTGTAAATTTCTGGCTCAGTGATGAGCACATAATTAACAACTAACTTTAAAAGTGCTGAATCGAGGTGATGTCGACTCAGGGCTGGGTCGGGGATTCTTCTTAAGAATCCCACCTAGGGGGCACCTGGGTGGCTCAGTGGGTTAAACCTCTGCCTTCGGCTCAGGTCATGATCCCAGGGTCGTGGGATCGAGCCCCATATCGGGCTCCCTGCTCAGCGGGGAGCCTGCTTCCTCCTCTCTCTCTGCCTGCCTCTTTTCCTACTTGTGATCTGTCTGTCAAATAAATAAATAAAATCTTGAAAAAAAAAAAAAGAGTCCCACCTAGAAGGGGGTTGGCGGTTACACATCGCTGCAGACTAAGCACGTGATTTCTGCGCAAGACCTCTGGACTCCTTGCTGTCCTAACCTCAGAGGACGTAATATAGAATTCCCATTCCCAGGAAGAGAATAGAGAGGAAATATTTTTTTTGGGGGGGGGGGCTAAGATTTTATTTATTTGTTTGACAGAGAGAGGCAGCCAGAGAGGGAACACAAGCAGGGGGAATGGGAGAGGGAGAAGCAGGCCTCCCATTGAGCAGGGAGCCGGATGTAGGGCTCAATCCCAGGACCCCGGGATCATGACCTGAGCCGAAGGCAGATGCTTAAGGACTGAGCCACCCAGGCGCCCTGAGGAAATATTTTCTACCTTGAGATTAGATGCAGAAGGTGGTTAGTAGAGGTATTAGCCTCAGTTTCACCCCTCAACCCAAATTTGGAAGCATTCTGGGACCCTTCTGATGTTTTTTTTTTTTTCCCTCTAAAAGCAATTTTTGAGGTGTTTTACCTCCTCTCAGAGCTGGAAGACTGATAGTCTCCTTTTTCCTTTTGACAGTGTTTTTAAAGTAGTATTTCAAAAGAATGCTCATTAGCCTAATATGGATTTGGATTTTATTTTAGGAGTTTTCTCCTCCTGCATTTTGTCTTCTACCTCTCAGTCTGTCTGTGTTTTAGTCACACCAGCTCTGACTGTACTCTCCCTTTATCTTTCCTGTGTTCCCTGCCCTCCTTTCCTTTCGAGGCTTTTTCCCACTGTTGAATCACATATTTGCTCTTTCACTCCTTCCCAGGAAGGAGTCTCTCCGGCCAGCCGTCACGTGCCAGGACAAGATGAATGACCAGTGGAGAAATGTACTTCTGTTTTCGTGCGTGTTGTCTGTTTTAGTCCCTTGTTTGTTTTTCGTGGTGGATGTGAATTTCCATGACCAGAACTATGTGTCACTTATCTTTGCATCTCACTTGTTAGCCTGCCTTCCAGACTAAGCATAGCCCCTGTCAGCGTGGGGAAGAAATGATACCTATTTTTAGCTGACCATTCTAAGATTTAATGATAGAGGGACATGTCTCCATTTCCAAATATAGCACAAGCATCATTATTTTCATCCATCTGTACTTTGTTCTCAAAATTAGGTCCTGAGTTAATTGATAATTACCTTTGTGGGTTATTTGAGGCAACCAGGTGGTGATTTATTTCTGGATTTGATTCAGTGGCCTTGAGTCGGTTTTGTTTGCTGGATTCCTGAAAGCCTTGGTTTCCTAGGGAAGACCATTCCCATTTGAATCGGTCTATGACTCTTGCTGGGTGTAAGTAAAGAAGCCTTTTAGTTCTGTTTCTGCAAAACTTCACACTGAACTGGGACTAGTTTTTGTGTGGGGTAATGCTTGGGAAAAGAGGAACCTTTCATTTTATTCAGAAGTCAAAAGCAAAGACCTCCCAACCACCTGGTGATTTTTTTTTATCACAGTCTACCCGTCTGGCATTATTTTCATGCCTAAGTGAAGCAAGCAAACTTCATTCTTTATGCTCAGAGCACTGTTCCCTCTCTGCAGGGAGCAGGGCCAGAGCCCTCATGGACTGTGCTGTGGTCACCGGGCTCGGGGAGGGTTTCCAGGAAGCAGCCACTGCGTAGCTCCCTGGGGGATGGAGCTCTCGGGGCTACCTCTCCTCGGCCCGTCACCTAGTTTGCTCCAGGAGTGTGTTGAAATGGCCCCAGTGCTTTCTCAGTCAGCCTCCTGCTTTAAAAAAAAAACCCAGATTTCTTTTCTCTCCTTTCTCTGATGTTGCTGGAGAGAGATGGGGCATCTGCTGGTTAACCTCGTTCAGGAAAATTCTCTGATGGTATGTGCTGTTCCTTGCATCGACCAGCTGCGCTCCCACTGGACTCTTGTCCTCACTGGCAGAGCCCACTCCCCCCGGCACACCTGTCCCAGGGAATGAGACACATTAGTTCTCCGAGCCCTCCAGCTCTCCTACCTGTCCTGGGCTCTGTTCTCCACAAGGTGACCCCCACTTCCGAGCCTTTCATTTCGGCCTTCTTGGCTGTGCTTTTGCCGAGGACTCCTGTGTCTGCGTCATCTAAAATGATTTATACATTCTTCCTTTCCCAATGCCACCCCCACGTATTTACCTCCAAAGACGATGTAATACCTGCAAACATGTTCCCATCTTTCTTTTTTAGCTTTCAGTCTGAAATAATTAGAAGTTCACAGGAAGTTAGCAAGAAAGAAATGGAGAAGGAGGTCTGTCCCCCTTCTCCCAGCACCCCCCCCCCCCCCATCATGTCATGTCTTATGTAACCACAGTTTGTGATGAAAGCTGGGAAGTGACTTTGCTCGGCCCCATAGAGCTTATGTCAGTGCCACAGGTGCGTACCCGCTGGCATGTGTGAGCAGGCGTGTGGTTAGCTCTGTGCACTGTCATCCTGTGTACATTCATGTGACCACTGCCGCTTTCAACATACGGAATCCTACAGAATTGTTCTGTCACCCCCCGATACACTTCCTGCTCACACCTGACCGCGATGGCATCTCTGAGCCCTGGCAGCCACTTACCTGTTGCTCTCCGACTGTGATTTGTCATTCAGAACTGTTACGTAACAGGATCGTACTCTGGGTGACCTTTTTACTGCACAGGAATTCCCTTGAGATCCATCAATAATAGTTCTTTCCTCTTCATTACTCCCTAGTGTTTCCTGGTACGGGTATGTCCTCGGCATTCAAGCTTTCTTTCTGTAAACATATAACCTTTATTAAAATAATTAACAGAGTATATCAGAGAACTGTGTGCCCTCGTCTGGCTGAGCGACTTGGGGCAAAGTGCTCTGGAGAGCCTCGGCTTTCCTGCCTGCAGGATGGGAACGCTAAGGCTCTTGGGCGTGCGGCTCAGCTGAGCGCAGCTGCGGGTGTGGTAGCGACCGCGGCGCCCATCTTGGAGGAGCTACTGGGACATGTCCCACTTTGGCCTCATCAGGCCATCTGTAGTTTGTGGGACACGGACAGCATGAGGCCAAGTTCAGCATGAGCTGCCACGGTATAAGTGCCCCGGTGTGGCTGATCTTTTCCTCACTCATCTTTGTGTCACAGAAACTTTGCAAGCTGCTCGTGGTGCCCTCGTTCTGAGAAGCACCTTGCCCTGGCCCCGGTGTTTAGGATCCGAGGTTGAAGAAAGCCTTCCTGGAATGTACACTCTGTCCCCGGCCCTGCTCGGTCCCCGGCCCCGCTCTGTCAGGACTGAGTTGGCTCTTTCAAGATCGTCCATACTGACATGTGTTCCCTTGTACACATCACTCAGTACTTTTGTTACCAGCCAAAGCTACAAAATAAGTGAGTGTTTTTTCACCAAATAAGTGAGAAACATTTTGTTAGACTGTGGGGAAAGAGGGATGTTATTATCCAAAGGGAAGTTCCTTCTATCCAAATAGCTTCAGGTAAAACAAGAATTTTTTTTCTGTAGAATAGTTTTTTGTTGCTGTTGTTGTTGTTTTTTAAAGATTTATTTATTTATTTGACAGACACAGATCACAAGTAGGCAGAGAGGCAGGCAGAGAGAGAGAGAGAAGCAGGCTCTCTGCTCAGCAGAGAGCCAGATGCGGGGCTCGATCCCAGGACCTTGGGATCACGACCTGAGCCAAAGGCAGAGGCTTTAACCCACTGAGCAACCCAGGCGCCCTGTAGTTTTAAACCAGTTTAAATTCATGAATTTTCTGTTTCTTAATATTGGTCCAATATTTTCAGGTAGAGAAAATTTTAATGTCAACAGAGCAATTAGACGTTAGTGCAGAGAAGTATAGTGAATGCTAACATACCTGACACATAATGGTCACTTTGTAGGTGATTATTAGAAGACTGAATGAATGAATAGTGCACTGTATTATCTTTATTTGTAACTTTATTTGTAACTCAGTATTACAATGGGGATTGAAAATCTGTTACTGCGCTGACTCCACATTTTACAATTTCTTGTTGAAGGGTCAGCCCTCAGTGGAGAGTTGCAAATGTCTGCTTAAGGCATTGTTTGTAGATTGGCCTCAGTTGATATAATAGAAAGAGGAAGCACTTGAACTGAATGTCAAGCCAGTGCTGTGTGCTGGGTCTTAAAATGCCCAGCTGAAAATGGATGTATGCGGAATCTGGTTTGCTTGTTAGATTTGTAATAGGGCATTTTTAATATTCTTTTTTGGGGGGGCGTTTTTAATATTCTTAATTTTTATTTTGATACTTGGCTTCATAAACCAAATGGGCTAGGTCTCGGTTAACTGCGAGAAACACATCATCCATGTGCATTTCTGGCACGTATTGTTCGCAACTGATTATTGTTCTTATTGAATAAGTGGTAGAAAGGTTGATCACCAGCAACATAATGAGGATTTTGTCAGGAAAGCTTAAAATCTTTAGATAAGAAAATGCTTTTTTGGTTTTGTTATTGTTTGTTTTCCTCTCTTTGAAGCCCAAAATTCAGAACCCCAAGATCAAGGAAGGGCTAGGCTTTCTGCCTGGCGCTAGTGAAGTCCGTGGACGCGAGTAGAATGCAGACTTCATGCACTTTCACTTTGCTTTTTTTCTTCTCCTCAAGGAGGCCACTTTTCAGACTTAGAAGAAGTGGAAGATCATGAGTGAAGGTTTTGTAAGAAAGGACTGACTTCTTCTAAGTGAATTCAAGTCTCTGTCACAAGACAAATTAGACCCCTGGGTAATGAGAGAACTTGATGGTTGGCTCTGTTGATCTTTAAGGAAATGTGAGGGGAGACATGCCAGGGGGCTGGAGATGCAGAAGGTGGGGTTCACACAGCACTCAGGTGAGGTCAGCCCTAGGCAGAGTTCTAGAAAAGGCAGTTTATAAACCACCAGTAGAGGAAGAAGTGAACAAACAAGTTATAGCACGTTAACTTGATTTCATTCTTGACTGGGTTTGATGGAGGGCAGGCAGTGTAAATTAGTGGGCATTTGATCAGACATTTGACATTTAATTTGTAGACAAAATAGGAAAGTCTGGGCAGTCTGTTAGCGCAGTCACTGGACTCAGACTGCTGAATGGCTAGAAAAAATGTCAGCTGAGGGAGTCCCTTATCACAAGACCAACCCTGTCCTTATCCTCCAGTGCCGCTCCCAAGTGGAAGGTGCTGGAAGTAAGTGCTCGATAGTAAGGTATTATGCGTCATCTCCGGTTTGTGAGTTAAGGAAGTGATTTCCAGTCCAGACCTGCAGTTGGATCAGACTTGCTGATAGTGGTGGCCATGGGAGATGGTAGATCAGATGTCCTAGTTGGACCTGAGACCTGGCGGATGTGTGGGTGTCACCCCTGGTTGTCACCTTCTGTAGGCGAGCGGCCTGTGCAGTTCCTGTCTTTGAACGGACTCCACTAATGTATTCAGAACTTCTATGTCCCAGTGCCACTTCATTGGAACTTAGGCACCCTGAAAGCTCGCCTTTGTTGTGTGGAGAGCTATATATCTTGAAAATGGGCAAAATGGCCACAAAGCAAGGGCAGACTTGGTGCAGCAGAAATAACTACCTTAAAAGCCTTGCCAGTGAGACCATAATCATGGGGGGTGTCAGTGAGTGGCTTCGGCGAGGCTGGGGAGCAATGTCTCCCCTGTATGCCTCTGTCCCCATGCAGAAAGCCTGTGAGTGGGTGGATTGGCACAGAAGGCCTGCTGATCAAAGCCTAGCCCGGTCTGTAAAATATGTAGGATCCCAAAACATGTCAGCAGGAATAAGTCAAAGTCCATCACAGCAATGTCATTCATGGGTTTTACTATGAGTCTTTTGAATCATAAACACACATCTAGACAGGTTATAGAGTAAGGGTCATGTAGGCCGGGCATAACATTTGTTAAAACAACGACCCTACACATGTTCATGAACAGAGTGCGCAGTGGTGTTGTGCCCCATGGCTGTAATGAGCAAAAACACTGAAAAGGGACGCCTGGGTGGCTCAGTTGGCTAAGCAGCTGCCTTCGGCTCAGGTCATGATCCCAGCGTCCTGGGATCGAGTCCCACATCGGGCTCCTTGCTCGGCGGGGAACCTGCTTCCTCCTCTGTCTCTGCCTGCCATTCTGTCTGCCTGTGCTCGCTCGCTCTCCCTCTCTCTCTCTGACAAATAAATAAATAAAATCTTTAAAAAAAAAAAGCACTGGAAAAAATTCCCAGTGCGGGGGGCAGTCATCTCATTGTGCACTGCTGGTTGGGTTTCATGTGAGGTCACCTTTGCTCTCCAGTCCCCACTTCACAAGGCAGGGGGCCGGGGGCATTGTTCAGAGGAGAGTGAGCTGGTGTGGAAGGAGTTTCAGATCCTGCCGTGCTGGCGGAGTCCAAGGACTGAAGTGTTGCCCGTGGGGTAGGGAGGCCGGACTAGGTCAGTGCTCTCTATCACCAGGCACTTGACGACTGAAGAAGGAATTACACTTTGACTAACTGTAGACTTTCAGAGGGGAAAGTGGTTGCTCTCAGAATGACGTGGGGGTGAGGAGGAGCTCTTCCCAAATTGGACACATCAGGAAGAGTGTTTTATGTTTTGGTGATGTCGGGACATAAAATGAAAAAAGAAAATCCCTCATCTCAAAATCTCTTTCACCAAGTTGACTTCATGTAAATATCTGGGTCGTTGAGGTTCCTGCTCTGACCGTGGTCTCTGTGTGGGCCCTCTCTCCAGCCACATCTCCTGGGCCTCACCTTGTCCTTGATCCGGTGTCTGCGGCTTCCACCCTCCGGTGCTGCCGCGCCCACGTGGCATGCTCTCTCGATGGGGGCTGCTCTGACATGCTCCTGCTTCTCCTTCTGTCCCCTCTTACACATACTTGCGTGGCTGTTACTTCATGACACTGACTGAATTGTGGCCCCGCCCAGTACGTCCTTCAGAGACTTCCTTTCGTCATATCAAGGCATCTTTTCTCACCCACCCCAGAATAACGATGTACTTCCCCAGGCCCTATTCCTCCTTGATCAGGGCACCAGACGCGTGCACCATTTCAGGCTAAGGAACGTGCCACACGTGCGGGAACAACTCCCCTCTGAACCCCGCTGCTTGGACTTGAAACCGCATCACGATTTACGTGCACACCGGGTGCCGTCTGAAGTCCCGCAACTACCTACTCCTGCTCCTGGCTCGAAGCTCCTGCTCAGGCCGAGGCTTCTGTGCTTCCTGTGCTGGGCTTTCAGCTCACCCAGCCCCACTGGCACCCAGATGATTGTCTTTGTCACAAGCAAAGGTGGGGAAGCAGACAGCCATAGGTGGTTGTTTCTGTTTTCCAAGTGCTTGGAGTGTCTGATCACTTTCACAGGCCTGTGGTCACTTCCATCTGATTTTCAGATTCGGCTTTGCCAGTTAGGGAGGGCATGTGGTAAAATGGTCCCATTTCTGATGAGAAATCTGAGGCTGGAGAGTCCCCAGGAGTTTCACAAGGCCACGTGCAAATAAGGGCCCACATCTGACCTGTTGGACTCCACCTCCAGATGGAGCGGCTGGTAGGCTGCATTCAGATTTTGCATCTGAAAGGGGTTGCAGCTGAACCAATCCCCAAACCTCAGGTCTCAGATCCTACCACCTACAGAATAGGACTGGGAGCTCTAGGACCAGAGGCTCAGTCCTTCCTGGGGTTCATTCCCCCAGGCCAGTGGGTTCTTCTGAGAGATCTCTCTGGCAAAGTCTCCCATCCGATTAATGAGGACGGGGCTTTTCCAGGAGATTGCTCCCAGCAGAGTTGCCTTCTCCCCCTTTAGGCTCCACCCAGCACAGAGGTGAGGGCCGGTGGGGGAACGTGTGCCTGGGTCGGACCAGCCCGGCACGACGGCACTGGATCCAGGACCAGGACTCACACATCTTTGCCTCAGGAGTTCTCTCCGCAGAATCTCCTGTGTCTCCCTAGCTCAGCCTTCTTTGTGGATGGATCCTGGTCCATGAACCGGGTCTGTAGACAACTGCAGCCCAGTTGTGGGCTGCGTTCAAGTTCTCATCCTTGGAATGTTGCTGGTGACCACTCGGGAAGCCTCAAGGGGGCAGCATTGCCTGACTGGCTGTGGGCCCCAGTTCTCAATAAAATCCACGCTGCTGAGAACCTGGGTGGAAAGCAGCTCCTCTCCTGCTATCTGCAAAGATGTAGCTCTTTATTGGAAATTCACAGCTTGCACAGAAGTGCAGGGTTTTTTCATGCTTAGGAGATTTATGGTAGAAATTCCACAGGTATCCTCGAGACTCTTTTCTCATTCTTGTATTCAGAGGTTATTTTAGGCATCATATACTAATGTAAAAGCTTAAAAATAGACTTTATATGAATCACACTGGGTTATGGTATATAGCAGCTCATCCCCAACGTTAGAAATGACATTTATCTGAGAATCCTTTTTTCTCCAAATTGAATGAGAATATTTTCTGTAGAAGCAGGGGAGAAAAATTCTAAAGGGGCAAAGGATTTGGAGGCATTTTGACATTATGGATTTAAATATAACCTTGCTCCTTGTACCTCATTTACTGTTCCCTTTTCAACTGCCAGAGCCCAAGGTCCATTTCTGTGGTTTCCTCCATAGCTGCGGCCCTTCCCCACTTCCACAGCGGGCTGGGCCCCCCGCATGCTCCTCTGTGGATGCGTGTCCAAGTGTCCAGGATGTTGAGGAAAGGAAGAGGTTTGACCCGCGGGTCCTCATGGCGTTTCCCCTGCAACCCAAGGGAAGTGAGTTCTGCGGACTCTGGCATACTCATTCTAGCACCTTTTCCTCCTACTATTTTTAGGTGTAAAAAGACTTAAACGTGGGATGGTGTTGAGTCTACCAGACTCAGTGACATATTTTGAACAATAGGTAGGAACCTGGATATGTTTTGAAAACTATCTAGAGAAAAAAGACTTAAAACTTTGTGTTTTTTTCTTAGATGTGTTTTTCTCGCAAGAACAGAACTCGCGCTCGCGGCTCACTTCTACTTGTTTCTTCACTCTGCTTGGTGTGCTGTCCCCTTTCCTCCGGGCCGCGGCTCCCTGAGGGAGGCGTTGCTGCCAGGCCCGTGCGAGATGAGAGCCCGAGATGGGGACCGGCCCAGTAACCGGCCCAAGGCTGCGGCCTGGGATGTTAAGTCAGGATGGGGTGTCAGGCAGTCTAGCTTCAGAGCCCACACTCTTCATTGTTACTCCAGATCACCTCTTAGGAGAGGTGATAAACCGTAACTCGTGGGCTGCGGCAGTGGAGTTCTGTAGAAGCACTTGTGCTTGTGCCTCGGGGCAGTTCCAGCCGTGGATTTTGATCTCCTCCTCCCTGCGGTGTAGAGGAGAAAGGCTCGTTAGTATGGTTCCGTAATCTAAGTTATGTGTTTTAGGTCAGATTTGCTGGAGAAGAGGGATTTTGTCCCACAGGCTGGGTTGTGAGTTAGGGCTCACAGCTGAGTCTGGGGAGAGGCTGCCAAGCAAGCATCAGGAAGGGACGCAGAGCCCCCTTGGGTCCACGTGGCAGCTAGGGCACCTGGGGCAAGAAGGGTGCTGGGCCAGGGCTCCTGGAGGGGCCTGGCAAGCTGATGAGCCAGAGGGGCCTGCCCCAGCTGTGGGAACAGGGACAGGGAGGAGGGTTGGGCCGCCTACATGCTGTGTGTGCCCCTGGAGGGACCAGATGGGTCCTGTGCGGCACCGTCTCTACCAGCTGTCTGCATTCGTGCTGTGCTGTTCTGTTGAGTTGATATCGTAGTGTTTTTCTAGCGGTCTTCAATTGTGTCTCTGTTTTCTCCATAAATTTGAGAGAAGAGATACTCGTCTGTCTTGGAGTTCCGATGACCCGGCTATCATGTGTGTGGTGTAAGTCAAAACAGAGGCCCCCAGCGGCTCCAGCGCTCCGTGGACCAGCTGGTTCTCTGAGAAGCCCCATACCCCCTTCCGTGATGCGGGGTCGACCTGTGGGGTGGGCTTGGCACCCTGACGCTGCTTCTCCTCGGCGCAGCTTCTGCTGAGTGACCGTGAAAGAGAGCCGCCCTTCCTGGCTGTGCATTTGCTTGTGCGTTCAGCTCCCCTGAGTCTAGAGACCCAGCTGTGTGACGTGTGGCGCCTCTGTCCATTCCTCACGTGTGCACCGTGGTTCACCCGTGAGCCAGGGCCAGTTCCCAGGTAGCTGTGCTCCGGGGACCCTCCTTTCCCTGGGTTCTGTCACAGTGACGAGGTAGGAGCAGCTCCGGTGCAGCCTGTGAAGAGGGCGGAAGATGACAGTGAGATTTGGAAAGAAAAGGACTTAAAGTGTTTATTTGTTTTTAATTTTCTTTTACACTGGCATCAGCATAATTGAGCATAATTGAGGTCCACCTTCCATAGTGTTTGTCTCAGGACAGGAAGGCGAGGGTGGGGAGGGCTATAGCGGCCCCCGATGTGGCTGAGGGGGTCTTCTCTGTGGGCAGCACGTGGGAGGCAGGTTACCAGGAAGTTGGTGAAACCATTGCAGCTGGAAAAGCCTGCCTATTGGATAACGGACCCTGGATGTTTTGGGATAAATATTTTGACTCTATAAAATGTGTTGGTAAAACTGTTACTGCTCGCTGGCACATTCTTGGTTTGTTTTAGCGAATGTTGGTTCTTGAGTTGATTGGAGTAGGTCACCATGCTTAAGGAGTTAAGTCTGTTGAGGGCACCTCTGATGCGCCGGTGTGCTCCCGCAGCGTCTGTCTCCCGCCTTCGGAGTGACTTGCTGAGGCCAGTGTTGGTCTGAGGGTCCCTGCTGTAGCGAGCCGAGTCTCAGGGAAAGTCGAGGATCTCTGAGGTCACAGAGGCAGTGCTGTGTTAGAGCATCTGAATCCCCCATACCCCTGCTGCACAGTGTCGCCTGTAGACTCGGAAGGTTTTCCTAGGAAGTACCAGAACAGACCGGGAGGGTCCCCCTGGCCGTGATGCTGCCATCCTTCCTGGTATTTACAAAGGCAGCAACCATGTTCACAAGCGCTCAGAGGACAGCAAACAACAACAAACCCGAAAGAGTATGTTCTTAATAATGGATCTTTATTGAGGGTGCAGGGCATTTGTCCGTATTTATATGGTGACTCTACAAATGGTACTGTTGGTGTCGACGGACAGTATTAGTGCCAAGTGTGACGGCAACTGGAGGGTTCTTTGCCAGTAGCTTGGCCCCAGCACTTGGTTTTGCCGGTGTCGGGTGGGTGACTTCAGCACCTGGGCTGCTTTTCCTTAATCTGTAAGATCAAAGAGGTGAGCGAGCCTACCTCTGAAACCCTTCAAATTAAAATTCTAGAGTAAGTTTGCTGACCTATACACAAAAGTGTGTGGATAGTAAAAAGTTAACAGATGTTTTATTTAACATTTTTAGTAAAATGAACTCCTCGGGTCACAGGTAGCTTGACTGAACAATAAGTCCTTTGCTATCACTTCCCTTATTTTTAAATTGACCTGCTGTATTTAAAATACTGACATAACTAAATCTACCTTTAACAACAAAACAATTCTTAGAGGGTTAGCTTGGGTTTGCCATCGTTAGCAAGTAGGAAGTTGCTCATTAAAACCACAAGGAGATGGCATTCTCTAGAACAACTGAAGTTAAAGACTGACCTCAGATATTGGTGAGGATGCACAGGCATTGGAACTTTCAAAGGCTGCTGTCAGAAATGTGCCATGGTATGGGCATGTGGGAAGTTTGGCAGTTTGTTAAAAATTTAAACATACACCTGTCATACGATGTAGCCACTCTACACCTATTTATTTACTGTTTAAAAAGGGAAAACATAGTTTATACAGAGACTGTGAACAGGTATTCAAAGGAATTATATTTGTAATGGCCAAAAATGGAAACAACTCCGATGTCCTTACCAGGTGAGTGGCTACCCTGTGTCACACACAGAGACTGGGACACTGTCCCACAGTAAGAAAGGTGTGGGCTGTTGATACACACTGTACTATGTGCAAATGTCAACAAGTGTTGAAGGAAAGAAACCAGACCAAAAATAGAGTTCCTAGGGTATGATTCCATTTGTATACTTTTTAAGAAAATGCAAGCTAATCTACAGTGAAGGTGATTGCCCAGCCGGGCGGGGTAGAGAGAGACACAGGATTAGAGGGCGCAGGAAGACTGTTTGGGGCGATGGAGCTGTTCGCTGTGGACAGCAGGGGTATTTTCGTGGGTGCGTCCATGTTCCAAAACTTTACAAATTATATCCTGGAAATTCCTGCAGTTTCTTGAGTGTCATTTCTTTACCTTAGGAAAGCAATTTTCAAAAGAAGATGAACTCAGAAGACCCCACACAGCGTGTATTTTGACAAGCACGGTGTTGCCGTTTGGGCCACCGAGGCTGGTCAGCGTCAGGGGTGGACGTGCGGTCTGTAAGGGACACGTGGAAGATGCGGGGAAGGGGGTGAATCTCACATCCCTGAGGAAGCAGGAAGCTGTTTCTCCTCCAAGCCACCAGGGCCTGCCCGGTGCAATCAGCTATCTTTCCCAGTTTGCTCAGTGGCTCCCCCCGGAGGTGGAGGGAGGTAGCGGGCTTGAGGGAAGCTGGGCAAAGCGCTCGGCTCCCGCCGCACCTGAGATCCTTCTTGGTTCTTGCCACTGCCCTTCCAAGTTGTCTTTGCCCCTCCGCGTCCCCAGACATATCCTGAGTGTTCGTACCAGTGAGGTCTGAGGTGTTTTCGAGAGGCACACTCCTTCCCCAAAAGGACTGCGCCGTGGCCGGGTTGGCTGTGGCCCGGGGCGACGTTACTGAGCGGGGCCACCTCGCAGTCTCCGCCAGGCCTGGTGGTGAATTTATTCCGCACACGGCACGCTGCCTCCTTCTCTGAGCCCTGTAAAGTGGCCCCATCTGAGCAGTGGTTTAATAATTAATAATGGGTTGTAGTGCCCCTGCTAAAAATAAAATAAAACCGTCCATCTGCTAAGCGAGAGTCAGAGGATGTGTAAAGGAATGCGTTATGCTTAGCAGATGTTTCGGTTGGCGGAGGGGGTCTTTTCTTCCTTCTCTTACGCTGGGATTGAGCCTAAGAAGAATCGGAAAGAGTGACTTCCCTTCCCTTTCCTCTTCTCTTTTGTGACAGTCCCCTCGGGCTCTCTGCCTGTTTATTTTCACCAGGCGGTGGTTGCAAACTGCCCAGTGTGCTGGGCTCCCCTGGCCTGCTCGGGGCGCTCCCCTTCCCGCCGCCCTCCCCTCCCTGGGAGTGGGTTGCTACCCGCTCCCTCAGCCCCGTTGCTTGGCGTCCGCGCCAGGCGCCAGGCCTTTGGGGGGCAGGGGGCGCAGCCGGGGCGGGGGCCGCAGCCCGGCCTCACCGCGCTCTGCCCTCCGCAGCTGTGGACATGGCTGGAGGAGCTGCAGAAGGAGCTGCTGGATGACGTGTACGCCGAGTCGGTGGAGGCCGTGCAGGACCTCATCAAGCGCTTCGGCCAGCAGCAGCAGACGACCCTGCAAGTGACCGTCAACGTGATCAAGGAAGGGGAGGACCTCATCCAGCAGCTGAGGTGGGCCGCCTTGTCCCCGTCCTCCCGCCGGGCGCGGGCGCTTTGAAATCGGGCCAGAGATTTCCCCTTCCCTGAACAATGAGCCGTGACCCCCCGCCCGCCCGGTGCGGTGGAGAACAGGCACTCCCTCGGCACGCAGAGGGGAGCAACAGCCCTTTCTTTCTCTTTTCTGCTTTTCTCTCCCACCGTCTTTCTGACTCGAGGGTTTCTCTCATGGCAGCAGACTGAGACGCTTTCCCAGCGCTCTGCTTTTAGTAGTATTTCCTTTTCACACTTACCTAATGATTATTGAAATTTCTTCACAGACCAGATTGATTTAAACCTCCGAGGACTGTGTCCCACATTCCTCCCTAGAGGATAATGGGGGTCCTTGTCCTCAGAGTTGGGGCTCAGGGAGACCAGGACTTTGGGGAGGGGCGGACCTGTCCTGAGGTGCTCCTCCGTGCGGGAAGTGGGCCCGGAGCAGAGTCGTGTTAGTGGCTCACTCAGGACAGTGTTTGAATCGTGACTGAGAACTTCACGGGATGCTCATTTTGCCAGCAGCTGGGCGAAAGTGACTTGTTTGGGGCTGAATTGATTGCATTGGAGTTGAACCCCTTGGTGCCGCTCCGACCCCACCACGTGCAGCAGACGGGGAGCATCTATTCTGTTCTCTCTGCCTAAGGAGAAGAGCGGCTACCGTGGAGCCCGCCTGAAGTTACTTTCCGCCAGAGACTTCCTTTGAGAGCGACTGGGGGCGGGGGGGTGCGGAGGGGGTCGTCCGTGTGGCCTCCGACCTGGCAGCTTGCTTGCGGGAGGAAGCCCGGCCTTGTGTGGCGGGAGGGGCCGCCGATTCCATTTTCGGAGGCCAGCGGCCCGCTTCCTGCCAGCCTTCTTCCCCCTCCGAGGTCCGCGCGGCCGGCCGGATCTGGCCGGCGGATCTGGCGTCTGACAATGGGAGACTTTCTCATGCCTGTCCCGGCCCCTTCTGCCCTTCCGCAGGGACTCGGCCATCTCCAGCAACAAGACCCCCCACAACAGCTCCATCAGCCACATCGAGACGGTGCTGCAGCAGCTGGACGAGGCCCAGGCGCAGATGGAGGAGCTCTTCCAGGAGCGCAAGATCAAGCTGGAGCTCTTCCTGCAGCTGCGCATCTTCGAGAGGGACGCCATCGACGTGAGTGTGCGCTGCTCTGCGGCACGGCTGCCGCACCTGCTCCTCTCCTTCCTCCTGCAATGGGGAGGATGGACGGACGGACGGACCGACGGACGGACGGGGGCGGGGGGAGGGGGGAGCGCACCTGGCCCTGGGAACTATCGGCCCCTGCTGGAGGCCTCACTGCAGGGCAGGGGAGGGAAGAGCAGAGCCCGTGGGGAGGGAAGCCCAGCTGCCTCCAAGTCGCTTGTGTAAGCCGCTCGGGGTCCCACGCCGCCCTCCCGGTCTGTGCAGCTCCGGCTCCCACCTGCGCTCCGGGCCCTCACTTCTCCTTTCTGCTGTCCCGGCCCGGCCTCCTCCCAGACAGTAAGAACAGGCCTCGCCTGTGCCGATGGCAGTTTTGGCAGTCTGGAGGCCAGTTTCTTCACAGAAGTGTGTTCACATGATATTTCATTCTTATTATCTAAGTATTACACCTTATACGTGAGGTTTCTTTTCTTTTTCTTCGACAAAAGGGCGGTTCTTAATTCTGTGTCAGAGAAGGTCTTATTTTTGAACTTGATGAAGTACAAGCAGAGGTAAGTATAATTGGATGGCGCCACATCTGTCTGTGGGACGTGATGAACCAAAACTCACTCCAGCCTCGGGGAGGCCTCTTTCCTTGTGCCCGTCAGCTCGGAGAGCAAGTCCCTGTCCAGGTACCTGCAGCCTGCCCACTGGTCCTGTGACTGCCCGGCAGAGCCTGTCAGGCCTGCCTGCCCCATGCTAGTGCCTCGAGGGTGTGCAGACCCAGACCCTCAGTGCCGCTGAAGGCAGAGGGGTGATGGCTGGGCCGTGTGCAGACCGCTTCACTTCTCTCCGCTCAGGGGAGGACCCTTTGCCAGGAGTGGGCCTCGCCTGCTTCTCTCAGGCCTGTCTGTAGGCCCAGTTCTGAGTGGGGGTCTTGATGTGCTCTACAGGGACTGGGCCAGGTCTGGTGCAGGGCCTCTTGGGAGTCTGGTCAACCATCTGTCTAAACTTCATCAGTGTTTTCATTAAAGAAAAGCCTTCTTGGCTATTTTCATTGTCATCATTGGTTCATGACAAGAAAAGAGTTAAATCCCAGGCACGTTGTCTGGTAAAATCTGTTCTCAGTGTCATGGCCTTTGCAGCCACATGAAGCCGTGTAGAGAAACGGACCCCTGTGCGGAGCTCATGAAGGGCCTGCCCGTGGCTGGTGCCATGTGCCAGTTCTAGGTTGCAGACCGTATGAACAGAGGACCCAGCTTGCCTCTTTTCCTCTGTGGCCTCTACTCACATGAATTGCTTTGATAAACTTAGCTGCTCTTGAGTAGCTTCAGTGAGGAAACATAGAGCAATCAGGCATGATTTGAAGTTTTTCTTCAAGACCTTGTGATAGTTAAAGAAAATCTCTTGCCTTCATTTGCATTGCTGCAACTTTAAAGGAAAAGAAAGATACTAATTGTCTTTCCATTTTCAACAAAGCAGAATTTTAAAATGTAGCTCAGGAACCAGAAACACAGTTCTCCCCACCCCAAAGCCACAAAATTCCAAGGGGCCGTAAGAAAGCCAGTGTGTCAGGCCAGGGGCTAGTGCTTCCTTGAGGTGAGGACATTAAACCTGCAGTTCAGTCACAGGCCAGCTAAAATGTACTTTAAAAGCTTTTAGAATGTTTTAGCCCAAGAACCTCTTTTCTCTGGAATAATCCTGAAACAGGAAAACCCGAACAATTGAGGCTTCGCCTGGGATTTTGTCCCTTATCTGGGAAAATGCTCCATCCTACTGCCCATAGGAGGCATGGAGTTATCTTTGTGGAAGAAACTTACTGTTCCTTGGCCAATTTTTAAAAATCCCTGATATCTCTTGTATCTCATAGTCTTGCCATCTCTCAAAAGTGGATTTAGGTTTTCCATGGCTTAGAAATACTGTAGTCTCAGCCTGCTGATGTTCCAGATAAAGTCTGCTCTGTTGGTCTGAGAACAACAAAATCTGACTGTAGCATTCTGTGACAGTCACTATGGAGCACAGTTATATGTACATTGACGAAGAGGAACTTGTAGAATTCATAAACATTCGGGATCCAATTAAAAACAAAGTTACTTCTCCAAAGAATTTGTGTTCAAAAATGACTTCCACTTTCTTGAGCTTTGTTTTTGCCACCGATTTCCTGTCTTCTCTTGTATGGTTAACAAGCTATAATGATAAACTTTGGGTGGGATTTTTGCCTGATGATCCTTTGATCACGGCCATTGCCAGGGTTTCTTTAAGCTCAGTGAGTAGTTTTGAATCCTGCTGGTTCTAGAACATTCATCCTTGTTTGTTATCTGCTCTTGAGTGTTGTCTGAGCCTGATGCTTTCTCCATGAGACATTATTGCTGAGTCTGTCTCAGCCACACCTAACCCTCTCCTACCTCAGTGTCAGAAAAGGGACCTTAAGAAAGAAAATTCCCCTTAGGGTAGAGATGAAGATTAAAGGTATGGTAAACTCTTTCCGTTTTTTTTAATTTTTAATTTTTTATTTTTTATTTTTAAAGATTTTATTTATTTATTTGACAGAGAGAGATGGCAGGTAGGCAGAGAGAGAGGAGGAAGCAGGCTCCCTGCGGAGCAGAGAGCCAGATGCGGGGCTCGATCCCAGGACCCTGGGATCATGACCTGAGCCGAAGGCAGAGGCTTTAACCCACTGAGCCACCCAGGTGCCCTGACTCTTTCCTTTTAAAAAATATTTTCCCTCAGTGACTTTGGCTTATGCATAATTTAATAGTTTTTAAATTTATTAATCTTATAAATTAGCCCAATTTAATAAATTAATGTGAATACACATACTATATGCAGACCCTACTAATGACTGAATAAAGCTTGCAGTTTTTATTACTTCCCATCTCCTAGCTAGGTTCAATGTGACCTCTCTCACGTTGTCAGATTTTTACACTCAGGTAGTCACTGCTCATCTGGATAAGGAAATCAGGACTCATGGGAAAGTTTATTCCACTGAGGTAGAGGTAATATGGTGTTCTTTCACAAGAGATTTTTTCCTTCTTTCTGGGTTTCATAATTTTTAGCCTTAATTTTAAAAAGTAGATTACGAAAGTTTTCAAACCGGCTCCCAAGTAGCAAGGGTGATGCAGCGAACGTCCACATGCCTGTCTCCCAGATGGGGCAGGATTGTGTCTTCTTGCTGCAAACATCCCCACTCTTGTTACTGTTGTGCGGGAGCGTCCTAGAGCAAAGGTTTGCCAGCTTCAGCGTCCCTCCTGAAGACTTTCGTAAATATCTCTACAAAGTAAGGCCTTTTCCCACATAACCACAGTCTACCACCCCTCACCAATCGGAGTCCTTGATCGCTAACTAACACCCAGCCCCTGCTCAGACCTCCGCAGCTGCCTGGGGGCGGGGAGGTGTGGGCGCCGCTTGTGTGACTGATAGTCTTTCCATCCAGAATCATCTCTCCATCCACCCTTCTTTTAATTCCTGCTGTGACTTGTTGGAATGACTGCGTTAGCGGAAGAAATTAGGTCCCACGTTCTACGTTCACTTAGTGATTTTCTTCTGTTTTTTCTTTTCCTGGTATTTCCTATAAACTTGAAAGTTCAGCGTAAAGACCTGGTTAAGATTCGCGTTCCGTTTCTGTGCCAGATGCTCCCAGGGGCCACGGCTTCACCTGTTAGGTGGTTGGTCCTATCTGGTCCCACTTCTTTAGGGAGCTAATGTTGGTCTGTGGGGTTAAGGGCTGGCGGCCTGACCCTCCCATGAAGTCCCTCCATCCCTTCCGTTGTAGTTGACTGCACATTGATGGTCCTGGCCCGAAGCGTTACTTCACTAGGATTTCAATACAGGATTAGAAAAAAACTTTATAATTTTATTGTTTCTACATTTAATAACTAGATCTATCTATAAAGGGAAACCTTCCTTCATTGTTATCAAAGGTTTAAATAATTATCTCTTTTACCAGGTTCCAGATAAAGGTTGGTTTGCAGACAACTTCTAATCAGAGGAGTTTTTCATTTAATTTTAAGCTTTTTACCTCTTCTTCTTTAAAAAAAAAAAAATCATTAGGAATTAATGTGTTTTTATAGATTTTTTAAATTTTATTCACTCATGATAGTTTTTTTTTTTAATCTAACTGCCCCATCTGTGGCTTGTGGGAGCCCCTATAGCTGGCTTCCATGTCCTTTGGACATGGTCACATTAGTCCCTTCCTTCCTTGCTTGGCACAGTGAGATCCTGCAGCAAATACTTATTTTCTAAGTCTTGGTCCTAAGAAGGTACTCTCCTCTGTCAGATCATCTCAGACCTTGAGTCTTGGAACGATGAGCTTTCTCAGCAAATGAACGACTTTGACACGGAAGATCTCACGATAGCAGAACAGCGCCTCCAGCACCATGCAGACAAAGCTCTGACCATGAACAACTTGACCTTCGATGTCATCCACCAAGGGCAGGACCTTCTGCAGTATGTCAATGAAGTTCAGGCCTCCGGTAAGGAGTGCATGTCATGCTGTCAGTTGCGGTGTTATCATGTCATACAGGAACTCAACCTGTTAGTGTGCCGGCCGCAAAGTTTAGTGAGCCACCGTGATGTAGATATTCTGAGTACCAGCTCTTCAGAAGGAACAGTTTGCCGTTTTATTTCCACGTCCTGTGATCACGTGTAACATTACGATTAGTGTCCTTACCCTTGTTACTCTTGCCTGTCATCTCAGGGAGCGTGAACTCCGGTTGTACATCCATAAGTGAAATGGGAATCTCAAGATGGTCACATCCTTCCTTTCCTGTCTTAGCTGATGTGTTACCAGCAGATGTCACTCTAGGCTCAGAAATGTAGAGAGATGTCCCTAGTGCTTGAAACTTAGCAGCAACCTGCTGCTCCGTTACTCATTTTACACAAATCAGATTAAATGCTTCCTGAAGAGTAAGCTGGGTGCCAGTGGAGGTGCAGCAAAAACAAGTCCAAATTCGCTCACTGGTCAAGCCAAGGGGCTCGAGTGCCCAGTTCCCACTGCAGAAACAGATTGATGGGAAATGGGTTTGGTTTGATTAGCTCTACATTATGTTTTGCTTTGGAACACATCAGATACATTCTTACAGACCCCCTCGCATGCACATGTAAACACTCCTCTGCCCACTCTGCCTTCCTTGCTCTTGGCATTCTAGGTAACAGGCCTGTTCCGGGTGGGGCAGATCATCTTCACAAAAGTGCAGTGTGTGTTGTGCGGCTGAAGAGCGGCAGATGTGCCCATCAACCTCTGGGTTCTCCCTTCATTGTCCGCAGGCGTGGAGCTGCTTTGCGATAGAGACGTGGACATGGCAACTCGGGTTCAGGACCTGCTGGAGTTCCTCCACGAGAAGCAGCAGGAGCTGGACGTGGCGGCGGAACAGCATCGGAAGCACCTGGAGCAGTGCGTGCAGCTTCGCCATCTGCAGGCCGAAGTGAAGCAGGTAAGCCAGCTGCTGGCCTCGAGGGACCCCGCGCCACTAGCCCTCCGGGGAGGGACCTCCTGGCCACCTGGGACACAGAGCACAGCTGTTGGAAGTATGGTGTGAATCTCCGTACGGCCACAGCTCGGAGGCGAGGACGGAGCCAGTGCCTGGACCGCCATGTGCTTCCTCTGCAGTGGGAGACCTTCCCCGCCCAGCAGGTGGATCACCGGAAGGGAACGTCTGCTTAGTTTGTTTTGTCCTTGGTGGTCTCTTGTTGAAACTGAGCACGTTGCTTCTCAGGCTAAATAACTGTAGGATTGTTCTGCCAGATCGGCTGTTTTCAGTCTGCATGGGGTCACAGGCCAAAGAGGCTGGGGTTGTCTCCTGTGGCCAGCGTGCTCCACTGTCCTATCTCAGAGAGCATGGCCAGATGAAAATGGAATGTCGGCAAGGGGCTGCTCCTGGCTCCTGGCCGATGGGATTCCTGTGCACACTCCTCGTGTATGTGACATTTTATCTCATGATCAGAGAAACCACTCCTACCGCCGTGATACAGGGAAAGTAGGGCTTTCTGGGATTCCGGTGGAGACACAGAAAAGCGTGTGTTAGGTTGAGCAGGGGGATGAGGGGCCTCTGGAGTGTGAGCTGGTGTGGGCCCTAAGTGGGCGGCACCCACACTCCGGCAGATACACTGTCACACTGGAGAGCTTTAAGGAGCACCTGCTCGTCTCCCATGTGGTGAGATGAGGTATCGTGATCTGCCTCTTAAAGACCAGTTAATAAAACGTTCCTTCTTGCTAAAAACAAAACAGTGTGTCTGAGAAACAAAGGCATAAACTATTCACAAGGAATTGCATTCGCCTATAACAGTCTAAAAGTGGTGCTCAGAAATTACTGACTGGCGTCTGCGTGGCACAGGACGGGTCAGGTAGATACATGGGCGACAAGCTGTCAGGCGGCTGCTGTAGCCCCGGCTCCCCGGCACTTTCCAGGCAGCAGGAGGGGAAAGACATAATGGGGAGGAAGCAGCACTTGCCTCAGAGAAGAAGGGTGTTCACACGGTGCTGGTCTCAGTAGCTGGAGAGAGTTTCCTGACTATAACGGAGCAATGGTGGCGGGGCAGTGAAGTGGCTTTATTTTAACCTCCGCTCCCCAGCCCCAGAGTCAGGGCTTTCTGAGACAGGAGATGAGGAGAAGTAGGTATTGGGTAGGTAAGCAGCGGTCTGTGCCACAAATAACTACCCGCGGTGACCTTCCACAGTCCTGTGGCTGCCACAGTTGGGATGCTCTTGTTGGTGTGTGATGCTGAGAATCCCGGGGGGCGACCCTGAGCCTCGGAGCTCCAGGGAATCCGTTCTTCGGTTAGCGGGCCGTTTAGCACTGGCACTAAATTGGAAAATATGTTGGTGAAATAAAACAGTTCCCTTATTAAGCAGTTTGCTAATTTTGCATATTTATTTAAAAAGGAATGAAAAATATTTTTCTTGGTTATCAGGGAATTATTTCGTGTTTTTTCTAAAGATTTTATTTACTTGAGAGAGAGCGAGTGTGCAGGTGCACGCATGAGCAGGAGTGGAGGGGCAGAGGGAGAGGGAGGAGCAGACTCCCCACTGAGCAGGGAGCCCAGGACCCTGGGATCATGCCTGGGAAGGCAGAGGCTAAACCGACTGAGCCACCTAGGCACCCCATTTTCAGGGAACTGTGGTAGTAGATATTCTAATAGGTCATTCATAATCTGTTTTGACCTGTGGACTAATAATCATAATCCTCCGGACTCCCCACCTCTTCGGCACCCATTTGAAGCTGTAAGAGAACTGATTTAATTTTAAAATGCAGCACTCAGGATCGGATACTGTGGAAAGACGTCAGGCTGTCGGCAGAGGGATTATAAGGAAACCCGTGCTTCACAGCTGACATGAGCAGCTTGAGCACCTTGTCCGCGTGGCTCATGTCCCTGCTGGCCCACAGGGGGATCTCCTGCGGGGGGTTGATGCTTGGAGGTCCCCGTGTCGTGTTTCAGGTGCTGGGCTGGATCCGCAATGGAGAGTCGATGCTGAACGCTGGACTCATCACAGCCAGCTCGTTGCAAGAGGCAGAGCAGCTGCAGAGGGAGCACGAGCAGTTCCAGCACGCCATCGAGGTAGGGATGCCGGCCCGCCTCCCGCCTCCCTCCTGGTCTGCTGAGCCCCCGCTGCCAGGAGCACCTGCACCTGAGAACCCTAGCTGGAGTCTGGGCTGAGGGGCTTTAGGTTTTGCGGGTCTTGTCCACATGCTCCTGGACAGAGCAGAGCTGTGCACATCACCAGTAAACAGCACCGTCCATGGAACTCCTCGACCCTGGTTCCAAACAGCAGTCCTCACCTTCGTGGGTCAGTGCCAGGCCAGGTCCAGGCCCGCTCAGATTCACTGTCATGGCACATGAATTAATTATTTGTTGTGTTTTTGGGGAGGGGGGAGTTAATTATGGTAGGTAGTCTCAAGGTAATGGGAAAAAGAGCATTTGATTACAGATTACTTGTTACATACATAGAGAAAAAAGCCACAGAAAATACCATTAATTTATTTTCAAGACGGACGTATTTTCAACTACTCAGCTCCAACAGACACATATTAACACTTCTTCCTGAAGCCCAGACTCTAGGCATCTTCTGAAAACTATACACTATTTGCTAATACGTGTCAGTGTGTCTGGGTGAAGGACAGCGTTGGTCATATTGCATATAATCTTTTGTGGGGTCATTTAGTACCTTTCTAGTAAAATGCAAAATTTTGCTGTGGCAAAAAAAAAAAAAAAAAGTAGAAAAAGAAAATTACTCTGTGTCCACAGAGACCCATGTACTCCCCCTAACTGCTCTTCTGTCTGGTGCTGTGATTCTTCTTTGGGAGAATCTGACCTGTCAGCCCCTCACGGAATCTTCTAGTGAACATCCACAAGCAGGAATTCCTACTGGGTTTCTGATGTTATTTTGATATTTTAATATGGCATGAGCCTCCAGAGTATATACCCTTACTTAGCTCCTTCCTGGCTTTGAATTATGTTTCTCTCTCTCTCTTTTTAAAGGTCTATAGTTCTTGAAAACTTTTTACTCAAGTCTAAAGTTTAAGGTAAAAATGAAAAAGGCATTCAGGGTGGCCACCTTTTTCTCCATGTGTCTGTGTGCCTCCAGCTGCTGTTATAAGGAAGCTCAATAGGAAGAATAAACTTGGAACATTTCAGCAGCTTTTTCAGAGTATTGGCTCTTAAGGTTTTTCTCTGCTATTTCTCAAGCTGAGAACCCCACAATGGGGACCCATTCTGGAATGTCATAATGAATTTCATCTTCATTAGGTAATTTAAATATAAATGCAATTGTTGTTAGGCATGAAAACTATGAAAACAACTTCTTCTTCTTCTTCTTTTTTTGACCGAGCAGTCTGCTGTGTTTGTGGAAGTGTCCTAATGAGTATTAAGTGAAGTTGTTTCTATAAAAACAGGAGGAGCGGTACCACAGCAGCCTTCCGTGTTCCTTTCCAGTAAACGCATGGCAACCCTGTTAAGTAAGCATCCCTTCTCCTTTCTATTTCCTTAGAAAACACACCAGAGCGCCCTGCAGGTGCAGCAGAAGGCAGAAGCCATGCTGCAGGCCAATCACTACGACATGGACATGATTCGGGACTGCGCTGAGAAGGTGGCCTCCCACTGGCAGCAGCTCATGCTCAAGATGGAAGACCGCCTCAAGCTCGTGAACGCGTCTGTCGCCTTCTACAAAACCTCAGAGCAGGTGAGGAGGCAGGTCCTGTGCCCTGGGCTCCTGACCAGCCTTTTATGTCGAGCTGCGTTTTATCGGACAGCTCTGTCATTAACCCCGCAGTCATTACTAAGCCCGTCAGTTCAACTGCAGGCAGGGAAGAGCATTCTAGAAGTAGAAGAATTACTGCTTATCTCAGGAATCAAAGAGTAATAGGTTGGAAAGGAGCTGAGAAGGCCTTCGTTTTCCTCTCATTTAAATACATAGGCTGAAACACACCAGAGAGAGACCAGGAACTCTGCTTTTATTTGGTTTTTGTTCTGAAAGGCCTGTCTACTGCCTGCTTTGTCCCCTGCATTTGTCCTCGCTTAAGACGGAGCCCATGGTTCCTTCCGATGGTCTTGGTCCCCAGGCCAGCACCTTTGTCCCCAGCACATGACCTGCCACACTTGCCAGAGATGCTGACCTGTGCCTGACCGGCCTGCTCTGAGCCTGCGACTTCTCTGCTCACAGGTCTGCAGTGTCCTCGAGAGCCTGGAGCAGGAGTACAAGAGAGAAGAGGACTGGTGTGGAGGAGCCGACAAGCTGGGCCCCAACTCGGAGACGGACCATGTCACCCCAATGATCAGCAAGCATCTGGAGCAAAAAGAAGCATTCCTGAAGGTATGGAGGCGGCCCTTTGGGGTGCTGGTGCCTCTCTGAACAAGGGACACAGACATGAGAGGGTTTGCCTGAAGGTGGCAGGGTCTGGACTGTCCCGTCAGAGAACCACAGATGTCCCCACGTGCCAGGCGTGTGGCCGCCTCCACGTCCCGGGGGGCTCCCCCCACCTGCAGCTTTCCCCTGTGTGACGTTGCATCAGCCCCGGGCCAGCTGGTCAGAGAAAGTCTTAAAATCTTCCATTTGTGATTTGCACTCTGGTTTTCCCAGAGAGCTGGAAACCCCTGTGAATAGGGCCTGGGTGGACATCAGAACACCAGATGATTCTGAACAGAGACTGACTGATTCGGTGAGACAGAAATGCCTATAGCTTAAAGAATCTTCCTTTGGAAATTCAGCCTTTTTAGAAATAAAGCCTGAACCCAGTGCAGAGTAGACCCAAAGCAGGAACAGCTCTTGTGATATGCAGGATTGGTTACTTCGTTCAGGAAGCATTTCCTGCAAAAGAAACTTAATCCCATTCAAGCCTGGCTGGAAGTCTGGACTCTGAGAAGCTTTAAATGAGGAGGTTCTCTAGTTGCCTTTGTCGTGTGTGTACCTAAATCACCCAGATGTTCTAAAAAGTGCTTACACTTGATCTTAGCCAAAAGTGCTTAAAACATTGGGCAACATTTCCATGTTTCTGTGATGCGTTCTTTCACTCTTGACAATCTTCTGAGGCTCTACCTGTCGTCATTCAGACCTTCAAGAATAGGTGCAGTGTGTGCTTTTCATTGTCACTTTATTGAGTTTTGCTTTGGCATTCTGACCTCCCGACCCCATTTCCTGTTACATTTCATAGTTTCTGTTTCCATCCCGAAGGTGATGTCTGTCCTGACAGAGTTACTGTTTAGTCTGGGAGAACAGATTGTAACTCTTAGAAAATTCTATCTGGTCATTTGTTTTGAGTTTCCATCACATGACTTTCTTTTTAGCCGATCAGGGTGGGAAAGCGGCTGGTGACTCCCTCAGGCTCCAGCTGAACCATTTCAAAAGGGACTTGAAAGCTCCGGCCTTATGTGTCCTTGCTCGTTACGTTTATGAAATGCCCGCCACCGTGAGGACATTTCGGTTGGAACCCTCATAATTTGCCTCTCTTTCTCTGCAGTCCATTCAGAATAAAGCGGAATTAAATACTCCGTAGTCTAAGTAAGACAGATACTTAAATAAAATTATAAAACAAAATACTCAATGATCTGTTCACATTCCTTCACTCAGCTAGGTTCACTAGTGTCTGCGTATTGGATATCTTTAAACTTTTCACTATGAAAGTTTAAAGATACATACAAAAATAGAACAGGTAACAAACTCCTGGGTCCTTATCCAGTGTCCATAAACATTGGCACCTGGGCATAATGCCCACCTTCCCTGGGCTGCTTTAAATTCTAGATGTTACATCATTTTATTTGTAAATACTTCCATATGTATCTAAACAGTAAATTCTGCCTTTCCGAAACAACCGCAATATCATTATTAGATCCTGGAAATTAACAGTATCTCTTATACAAAATCCAACAGTGTTCAAATTTCCCATTTCAATTGTCCAATTGAATTCAATTGGTTCAAATTGACCAATATTGTCTTTTATATGTGGTTTTTAATCAGGATTCAAACACGGTCCGCCTGTTGACTGTATTGACATATTTCTGAAACCTCTTTTAATCTAAATACCAGCCCCTCTTTTATTACTATCTATTAGCTGAAAGAAGTAAGTCACTCAGGCTGTAGCATTTCTCTCCCTCTAGATTTCTGTAATTGCATCCTGGGGAGTCATTTTGCGCCATCCTGGATTCTCTAAGTGTGTTCTGTTGAGAGCCTCATTTCGATTCAGGTTGGAGTGTGAGTGTGTGTGCGCGTGTGCTCCGCGTACCTGGTGTTCTGTTAGGAGGCACACGAGTTCCGCTTCTCTTTGTGTCTGTGTGCTTCAGACGTGCGGAGTCCGTTCATCCATCATGTGCTTCTCTGTCTGCATTTACCTGATGGGCCTAGTACCCTGGGGTGAGAATGCCATGTTAGGAGTTGCAGAATGGTGAGATTCTGTCTTCTTCTGCCTTGATGAGCTAGAATTATTCCCTCCTTAGCTATTTGGTTACTCTCAAACAGAGTGTGTCCAGAAAAGGCAGGCTAAGTGCTTGAATCTTTCCATTTGCTTATCATTTTCAGAATAATGGGTTGTTTGCCCTGGCAACCTCTACATAGGATTAGTTTTTGTTCTGTCTTCCTGGATTTTAAGATATTTGGTATATTTTGATCAATTGCAGTCATTTATCCTTTTATATTCAACTCGTCCCATTCATGGAAGCTCCTTCCAGTCAGGTTGGCTCTGATGTCCTCCTCGCATAACCATGGTCGTCCGCTGCCGCTTCCTCGCTGTTTGGAACGCAGCCGATTTCAGGCTAATCTGTGGAGACTCAGGATACGTTCTTCTTTTAATTAAAAACTGTCCCAACTCCATCTACTGCAAAGGCCTGGAAACAGTGACCACCCAGAAACAATGAGCTCCCTGTGTCTTGTCCAGATTGTGGCCTAAATACCCTGTATCTGAAGGAGGAGACAGAGCTTCTGGAAGAAAGAGTAACTCCAGAAAGGAGATGGGAAATGGATAAGATATTTCCAACTCAAATATAATTAAGAATATTTTTCCTCTTGTTTTTTAAAAATATATTAATAAAATTAACTTATTTGGTTTATAAATGTGGAATCCACCAGTTATCTATTGCCATAGTAACACCACAAATCAAGGCACCCCCCAAACTGATGGCTCACCCCAGGGGTTGGCATCTCAGCCCCTGAGAGCTGAATCCATCTGCTCTCCCCATCTCCTGCTGCCCCTGGCTGCTTCCCTCCACAGCGGCTGGGTTCAGTACTGGCAACAGGGAGACAGAAAATCTATGACTTGGAAAGCTGAAAATACTGTCTGCCTTTTCTAGAAATCCGGGCACAGCTTAGCTGGGTGCTCTGAGTCAAGGTTTCTCCCAAGGCTGTAGTCAGGGTGTTGCCTGGGAGATGTGGTCAGCTCAAGACCTGGCAGGAGAAGGCCTCCAGCTTCTCCCTCTGACTGCCAGCAGCCACTCTCAGTCCCCTGCCCCGTGCGCCTCTCTGTAGGGTGGCGCTCAACACTGCAGCTGGTTTCATCAGAGCAAGAGCTCCAAGACAGATTTTTTTTTTAAATTGAAAGAGGATATAACCTATGCACTCTCCAAACTGCAAGTTGGTCCGATGAATGTTTTAGGTCAAGACATGCGTTAGAGCTGTATGGTGTTGTCGTTCGTATGTACTCAAAACACGTGTTTGTCTAAGTCATGTTAACAACACGCTGCCCTCCATGTATCTCTTAGGCTTGCACACTCGCTAGAAGGAATGCAGATGTCTTCTTGAAATACCTGCACAGGAACAGTGTCAACATGCCAGGAATGGTGACACATATCAAAGCCCCTGAACAACAAGTAAAAAGTGAGTACCGCTACGAGTCATTCTTCTGGCGAGCAGTACGAGTTGTTTGGCAAGAAGTGTTCGAAGATCCTGACATCCAGGCCTTCATTTTATTTGTTTTTATGTTTTTTTTTTTAATTTTTATATTTTATTTATTTATTTGAGAGAGCACACGTGAGAGAGCACAAGCACAAGCCAGGGAAGCAGCAGAGGGAGAGGGAGACGCAGACCCCCCACTGAGCAGGGAGCCTGATGCGGGGCTTGACCTCCGGACCCTGGAATCATGACCTGGGCCAAAGGCAGCCGCAGCCGCTTAACTGCTTAACGGATTGAGCCACCCACGGCTTCATTTTAAATGTCTGTTTCATATTAACATTCTTGGCAGTTACCTTTGTTTAATAATAAAATATGAAGCAAATGATATAGATTGATACTTTGTTGAATAAAGTTGAAGAGTATAAGCAGGGACAAAATGCAGCATGATATTTATTAGCATGGACTATTTTGTGCAAGCAAGGGAAAATATTATAAATTAGGGGAAAAAGAAAACCAGAATTTATCTATAGTCAAATACTTTTAAAAGTTCAAGTCAGGAAATTGTACACCAGAGTTTTTGCTGGAAGGTATTATTGATTCTATATACTTAAAGCATTAATAAAATCAAATTGCCAAATATCATACCTTTTGGTATCATTTGAGTGTAAAAGTCTATAAAGGTATGTTTTTATGTATGCATATATATAATGTAAGTGCATAGAAACTGATCTGGGAAAATTTGATACTAAACTGTTAATAGGATCAGTATGAATAGAAGCAAGGGGGACCGAGGGTTTTTACTTTAGAATTCTGACTGAGTACTTAACAGTGAAAATACATGAAGGTGTTCTCTAACTTAAAACATAGATTTAATCATAGTTTTTTGTTTGTTTGTTTTGTTTTGTTTTTTACAATTAAGATGACATGGAAATAGATCCTCAGGAAAATGAATAAGAGTTTGAGAGAGTCTTGACAGCAAGGCTCCTGCCGTCCTCACGGAGGGCTTCAGAGGCTGGCAGTAAACAGAGGAGGAACCTGGGCCCACAGCCTGAGCGCTCAGAGTTGGGTTTCATAACCCATTAACAAATGATTCATCTCACTTTTTAAACCCATACAATGGGCAGAAACTTTTGTACCTTATATTCCCTCCTTATTCATCTGGATTCATCTGTCAGAGTTGTCACAGAAAAATGTCACATTGGTAAAGTCCCCAGGCTACACAGAGGAGAGTCATCTTTGGTGGGTTTCTCTCTCGGGGAGATGAGTGACTAACACAGCCACTTCTCAGCAAGTTACTGGCATTGGTGATCAGTTCATTTGGCTCATTTCCTATGACCATCACTGCCTTTCTCTCCTCCATCAGTATTGCCTTTGGTTGTTGGTTGTACTCGGCTTTCTTTGATCGCAGATGTAAGGATCCTTACCACGTTGTACCAGTCCGAGGGGTGTGTGTGCGTGTGAGGAGTGTGTGTCCCACATGCACACTTAATGGGTGGTCACTGTGTTTGCTGCTCTGTGTTATCATTCTGGATGCTCTGAAGAACTAAAACCTAAATGTCCCGTTTCTCTCATTGGGCACTTGGGGACAAGAGATTTACATGTGTAACAGTGCAGTAAATCCACGTAAGGGTGATGGTGCCGGAAGAGACTGTGTCCCAGGACCCCAGACAGTCCTTCAGGGGCATGAGAAAGCCCCAGGGGGTATTCTGTCCTAGTCCCGGTGGGGTGCTCCTTGCTCTGCCTGGCCGCTTACTCTCCCCAAGTCAGTCGGGCCCCAGGCAGGGACTGTAGAAAGAAGAGCCTGGAAATGACCCATTGGCTTATGTTAGTTTTACACGTGGTGTTTTTATTTAAATGGTAGCTTAATTTTTTGACTAGCCTCAAACTTTAAAGTCTTAATTTGTGTCACTACATTAGTTTACTTTTTCAGTAAAGATAGTGGAGCATGACCTCCGAGCTTCCTCGTAAATCCTGCTCACAGGTTCATGTTAAGCATCTAACTCTTGATCTCAGCTCAGGTCTTGATCGCAGGATGGTAAGTGCAAGCCTCAGATTGGGCTCCAACACGGGGTGTTGAGTCTACTTAATAATAATGTATCTTAGTCCCTTTCTATATCAGACTTTAAAGATCTGCTCTATCATATGGACATCTAATGTCCAGTATAATGATTTCATAGTTGACTTAACCTGTCCCCTAGTTGGGCTCAGATGTCACTGCCAGTTTTTCCAAACAGTGCCTTCATGTTCATGCACCCGAGTACATATGGCTTGTGTAAGCGCCGTACATCTGAAGGATAAATTGCTGGTTCAGAGGTGTGCGCGCTTCCGGTGACGCCACCTATTGCCAGAGTGCCCGCTGCAAGAGTGGTGCTGTTACCCCTCAGTAATACGGGGTCACCTGTGCATGTTCCTCTCCCCCCATCCTGCCAGTGCTGGATAGCACCAGTGCTTGCAGGAAAAGCGTGCGGGATGGCCTCTTTGTTTGAGTGAGGTTAAATGTGTTTGTGTGTATTTAGTGGTCATGTTACAAACTTCACGTTTATATGCTTTGCTCGGGGCACCCGGATGGCTTAGTCAGTTAAGCGTCTGCTTTCAGCTCAGGTCATGATCCCAGGGTCCTGGGATCGAGCCCCATGTAGGGCTCCCTGCTCAGAGGAGAGTCTGCTTCTTCCTCTCCCTCTGCCCCTCCACCTGCTTGTGCTCACGCTCTCTTGCACGATCACTCTCTCAAATAAATAAATAAAATCTAAAAATAAAAATAAATCTTTTTACACTTTTCTAATGAACCTTTCATCTTTTTCCTGACTAGCAAGTACATTTGGTCTGTGTCTTATATTTTTCCAATAATTTTAACTTGCTTTTTATTGGTGCTGTACTGTTATGGTGGTTTTTTTTTTTTTTATCTATCGGGGTTTTTTGGCCTTTCTGGCTCCCTGCTTCTCTGCTTCATGTCCTTGCTTCTCCTAATGGTTTATATTTTTGTTTTTGTCTTTATTTTTTAAAAAAAGGAGAAGAAAAAAAAAACTGTTTTCTTCTAGTACTTCACCATTATGACATAGATCCTATATACTAAATAACTTCTACAAGAAGGTTTTAATGTTGTTGAACAAATTACCTACTCCTGAAGTTTTTCCAGCCATTGTCAGATTGCCCTGCAGGGGGTGCACAGCTTATCCCACTCATCCAGATAACGCGAGATATTGGACGTCAGCCTTCAGTTTCCAATGACCTCAATCATAAGATAACCGATTGGGGTAAGAGCAGAAGGAGAGCTCTGGTGGACACACTCACTCACTGAGTTGGGAGAGCAAGCTGTGTGGCCCTTAATCTAATACTCTGTCTTGCACTGACATTTGCATAAAGTCTTTAAATAACATTGGATGGGATTTTGCAAGTGTTTCCTCTGCTTGTAAGTACCAACATACGTCTTTGTTTTTGCTCTCTTAGATATCTTGAATGAACTCTTCCAGCGGGAGAACAGGGTATTGCATTATTGGACCATGAGAAAGAGACGGCTAGACCAGTGCCAGCAGTACGTGGTCTTTGAACGAAGTGCCAAGCAGGTCGGTCATTACACCAGGCTCCCCCGTGCTCTCTGGCCTCCACTGGGTGGCTCTTGACACATCAGCCGTTTCTGAAAACCACTTTCAAATGATCAAAACAGTCATGTCTTTTAAATAAATTTGTCATGAAAAGAAAACCCCTACCCTGTAAAAATGTGATTTGGGCCCTCAGCAAGTGTGTCACACAAGCTGGCCTCTGCTGCCATTAGCTCAGACATAAGACCACCAGGTACAAGCCCTAATGACAATGATTCAAAAATTGTTGCAGAAGCTAGGTTCTGTACTTGTAGAAATACTATAGTGGGTGGGTTTTTTGTTGTTTTTGCTGTAATTATATTTTCAAGATAAAATTTTGTTCTTCAGATAACTTGAGCTAAAATTAGATAAGAAATGTTTCAGAATTTCTAAGAATTCAGTAGAGTTAAAAAATGTTCATGCAGTTAACTAATTCAGAGACTTCAAGAGGGTGCATTTGTGGAGCATGGGGCTTGCTCACTTAGTAGAGCACGGGACTCCTGATCTCAGGGTCATGAGTTCAAGCCGCATGGTGGGTGTAGAGCCTACTTAAAAAATAAGTAAAAAGGTAAGGCTAGAGTTTCCGTCTTCTGAAGTCATTTTGGGATAAGTGCTTCCACCAGTATGGTTAATCGTGGAAGATCATTTTAGGGTAAAGTCTGTCTGACCCTAACATGAACTACGATTCCTGTCACTTCTTGGCATTAACGGTAGCACAGGAATCCGTAAGCTGTTGGTCCAGAATGTGGAGAGTCTGGAGGGCACGGAGGGCAGAAGTCTCGCTTGCAGAACACCTGTGTGAGCCATCTCGTGTTCTGCATGTCGGGGAGCTTAAAGTCACTGGGGCCTCTTCAGTGCTGTGGGTCGTGGTCACTGTATCAGACATGGACAGTCTTCTAATTTCACCGGTGCCTGCCACAGAGTTGGCATTCAGTTAAATCTTTTAGCTCAAGAAAGATTAAATTTTCCTCAGCACAGTTTCCCACTTAGGGAGAATATTTTTGATTTGGTCAGTATTGGTTTCAGGTGGGCAGTGAGGGGCTCAGAGCTGCTTAGTTCCCCGGAGGCTAGTAAGCCAGAGCTCCTGGACTGTAGACCTGGCACCAGCTTCAGCCCTTCCCTTATCTTGGCTGATGTTACCAGAAGTAGTTAGAGTCCCAACAGAAGTGGCAAGCAGCATTTTTCAGTGTTTAAATATATTTTATTTAATGACAGTTCAACCGAATTTCAGACTTACGGGGACTAATTTTGTTTCTAATTAGAGATTGTCTCATAATCTCTTCTCATATGTCTTTCTTTATTTCTCTGCCGAAAGACTAGCAGTCATTTAGCTACAGAGAACACAATTGTAAATAATTATTTTAATAGAGAAAAACAATGGAATGTGTTGTTGCTTTTTCCTGAAGTCAGTTCATTTGCCCAAAATGAAATCTGGAAGTGCAGGCCTTTGCAGGCCTGTTGGGTTCTGTTCTGTACTGTGCTCACAGTCCTGCACTGAAACTGCTTATCTATAACCCCAGTTCTGGAGGCGCCCCCTGATGCACGGCACCCTGAGCTTAACTGGCAGGAATGCAGAGTGCTGATTCAGGCCCCGGCTCTGGGGGCGAGTCCCGGCCCTCGGACTTCCCAGGCTCCTCTGGCCTCCTCTGTGCTCTCCCCAGGCTCCCCGCTGGCATTCTCCTGGGCTGTATGGGGCTGGCTCTTACTTCTGTTTCCTGTGTTCTTACTTCCTCTGCTGGTACCTCCCAGCCCTGACCCCCGCTTCGGGTCTGCAGATTTAGAAATCACAGCTGCCTCCGTGGTATCTACTTTGGCCTCGCTGAGACCAGAACTGGACTCATGAACCCTATCCCCCCTCCTCATCTTCTGTGGGTGTCCCCCAAGCCCCCTCATCTTTTCTTTTTAATTTTTTTTCAGTGTTCCAAGATTCACTGTTTATGCACCACACCCAGTGCTCCATGCAATACGTGCCCTCCGCAATACCCACCACCAGGCTCACCCAGCCCCCCACCCCCTCCCCTCCAAACCCCTCAGTTTGTTTCTCAGAGTCCATAGTCTCATGGTTCATCTCCCTCTCCGATTTCCCCCAACTCACTTCTCCTCTCCCATCTCCCAACGTCCTCCATGTTACTCCTTATGCTCCACAGATAACCGAAACCATATGATAATTGACTTTCTCTGCTTGACTTCTTTCACTGAGCATAATCTCTTCCAGTCCTGTCCCTGTTGATACAAAAGTTGGGTATTCATCTTTTATGATGGAGGCATAATACTCCATAGTATGTATGGACCATATCTTCTTTAGCTATTTGTCTGCTGAAGGGAATCTTGGCTCTTTCCACAGTTTGGTGACTGTGGCCATTGCTGCAATGAACATTGGGGTACAGATGGCCCTTCTTTCCACTATATCTGTATCTTTGGGGTAAATACCCAGTAGTGCAATTGCAGGGTCATAGCATAGCTCTATTTTTAATTTCTTGAGGAATCTCCACACTGTTTTCCAAAGTGGCTGCACCAACTTGCATTCCCACCAACAGTGTAAGAGGTTCCCCTTTCTCCACATCCTCGCCAACACTTGTTTTTTCCTGTCTTGTTGATTTTGCTGGCCCCCTTGTCTTATGGAGTGTGTCCTCCAGGCTCCATCTTCCTATGTGGGTGTCCCCCCTCATCTTATGGGGTGTGTCCCCCAGGCTTCATTGTCCTATGTGGGTATGTCCCCCAGCCCCCATCATCTTATGGAGTGTGTCCCCAGCCTCCATCGTCCTTTGTGGGTGTCCCCCCGGCCTCCTTGTCTTACGGGGTGTGTCCCCCTCCTCATCTTATAAGCTGTGTCCGCCAGGATCCCCTCCTCTTCCGTGGTGTGTCCCGTGCCCTCTCACCTTCCAGGGTGTATAGCACCTGGTTCCTTTCTTGCTCAGTTTCCCACCTTCACTCCTTCGTGAGGCCCACAGGTGCAGACCTCCCACACCTGTCAGATCTGCCCTCCCCCTTACATTCAGAGCCAGCACGCTGTAGGAACCCCAGCCGTGTCCTCCCTGAGTCTTGGAGCCCATTTGCTGACCGGTTACTTCTACTCGCTGTGTACTGCAGTTCCTTTTCCACACGGCAGCCCTGTTAGCTTTCACAGGGAAGTCAAGGCTGTGCTGGTGAGCTCCTGGGCCTTCCTGCCCTCCAGTCTCTCTCCAGCCTCTCCTCTAACCCCCGCAGCAGACCAGCTCAGCAGCCTGTGGCCATGGCGCACCCCGCTCTGCTGCTGAGTTTCTCCCTGTTCTTCCGAACCTGTTGCTTCCCCAGCCAGCCTCTCCTGGCCTAGACATCGCCTCTGCTGATCTCTGTTCTAAGTATGGTGCCCCTGTTCTCATTTGTCTTTGTGTGTCTTTCTTCGTCTCCCACTTCCTGCCCAGTCTGCAGGGGCAGGGCCGAAGCTCCACTCATTCCCCAGTCCCCCAGGTAGCACCTGACTCAACAGTAGGCCCCCGGAGACAGTGTGATTAAGTACGAAAAAACCAGGGACCTTTGGAGGGAATTGACAAGCATCGCTTTCAGCCTCCAGCCGGCAGCAGTGTTAACACTGTCCTGGGTGGGCTGTAGCCTGACCGCCATAATTCCCGTGCAGTCTGCTGCATGGTAAGTCATCTGGCCAGGTCATGGTTTCCTTCTCACTTTGCCTTCTAAAATGCTGTAGGTGCTGTGACGTAGCTAATAGACACGGTGACATTTCTGCTCTAAGACGAGCACAGCACAACAGATGACCCAGAGACTACAAACGGCAAATGTAAAAGCTTCTCCATTTTTATGTTTCTTTCCCACAGTGTTGGGTTTTTAGATGCATATGTTTGAGTAAGTCTGATTTCACTTTAGCTACATGGAAATAGAAGTGATAAAACCACTTTCATCTAAGGGCACGAGATCGCGTATGCACTAGAACTGGGTCTTTGCAGTCTGAGCCTCTCTGGCCCCCTTCTCAGGTGTACTCCCTTCTCTCCTGCCACCACAGGGATTAGGCCCCATCCTCTGCTGGCGTCCCCCAACCCCATGGCATGTTTGGGCATCATGGGATGGGACCCCCAAAAAGCAAGTGTGGTGGATCCCACTGATACTCAGTGAAGGCAGGAAGAGGAAATAAGGCCTAAACATTTAGCAGCGTGAGGCTCTCAGATTGCCCCCCATCCACACCTTCTCAGTATCTTAGAGAAAGGATCTTAGTGTTCGCTGCTTCTGTTGTGATTGTATTTCACAGCTATAAGAACCTCTTGAACTGTTTAATCATTGTGATATAAGTGATGTGCTTCCTAGAATGTCAGGGTTTTTCTTTTACTTTTGGACTTACAATAGTTATTTCAGAAGCTCATCTGTCCTTGAGGCAAGTACTTCTAGGTGTGTGCCAGCCTTGGCTTGTGGCTTCACATCTGCGTGCTCTGCGCACGCAATGGGGCTGCCTTTATCAGGGCTCAGCCTTGAACGTCTCTATTCCTTCCCTCTCTAGGCTTTAGAATGGATCCATGACAACGGGGAGTTCTACCTTTCCACACACACCTCCACGGGCTCAAGCATACAGCACACCCAAGAGCTACTGAAAGAGCACGAGGAGTTTCAGATCACTGCCAAGGTAGGTTCAGGTTGGTAATAAACATCTCTTCAGTCACATAGATGCCCAGCAGGTTTTCCAGAATAACCTAGAACAGGACACTTCATGTACATAAGGTAATTCTCAAATAAAATAAAAAATAAAAAGTTACTTAAACTCCTTACCCAAAATTGGAGAAATAGTGGGACCCCAGTGGCTCATCATACATTAATGTAGGTGACACTTCCTTCTGCCTTTCATGCTTGTCCTCAGCTGTCCCTCCCTTTATGTGGTGTTCCCTTTGGATCCTCTGATTTTGGCAAATACCTTTATCTTTTCTCTTTTGTCGTTTCCATTACTTTTTTTTCCTTTTTATTTTCTTTTTCGAGGTCTTTTCAGAGTACTTGCTATTTTCAGGAAACACTGTGTGGTGTTACTGACTTGGCGTGGGTGTGTTTTGTGGACACTCTTTGGCCTGGTGTCTGGTCAGTGACACTTCCTGCTGCAGCCCTGCTCACACCCCACCTGGTCCGGTCGGGAATCGGTCTGGGGTACGGCTGGCAGAGTTCACCTCCGCGGGCTTGTAGTGCTTGTACATAGGCTTATGCGAGTGGACTCATCTTCACTTTCTTCCTGAAAGGTGGAGTAGCATTAAACACATGGCATATGTCATATACTGAGTAAAGATGAATTTTTAAGCCAATCTGTAAGACTCCACACATTGCCACGAACATTTTCCACGTTAGAGTATATACCCACAGAGGCTGTTTTACCTCAAAACAGTTTTGAGATTTTTAGAGTTCCCTTCTCAACCTGTGCTATTTTTATTTTTGTTTTTCAAAGTTTTTGAATATACATTCTTTGTAATATTTTCAGAAGTGCCTCTGTTTTTGATGATAGATTTGAGGTGGTGTTTTTTTTTTAAACTGGAAATTCAGATTTACTGGTAGAAATAAGTGATTAAGCTGGATAGTCTATTTGGTTAAAAAGAAGTATTCCCACAAAGTTAAAAAAAAATGATTTTCTCGTGTTGCCCTTAAGGTGGCTTTGAAAATCGTCAGTGGGAAATTGTTAAATCCTCTAGAGTGGCAACAGCTACTTTGTATTATGTTTATCTGTACTTTGTTTTCTGTAACCGTTTCTGACCCCTCCTGCTATTCCTCACTGCCCTCTGCCCGCCCACGAGAGATGTGGGCTCTGGGAAGCCCCGGTCTTTGCTCTGGAAGAGCACACAGTCAAGTGCCGCTGTGGACACTATTGACCCCTGCGGGGCTCGGCAAGAGCTGGCACTGGTGGGGGGGGGGGCACCGTGAGCACTGGGGCTCGGGGGCAGGCTCAGGCAATCAGGCAATGACAGCTGCACCCAGAGGGGCCATGAGCACCCAGAGGTCGCCCACCCACTCATCTGAGGAAAGCTGACCTGCCTGCCCCTGCAGGTAAGAGCGTGCCTTTTGCTTCCTAGATACAGCACCCCTTTGGCTGTATAATTTTTGTTTTTCTTAATAGTTGGATAATAAATTATAGTTGTGTGCCTCATATGATCTATCTTTGTTTCTTTGAATAGCCTTTGATTATAGAGGTATTAAGAAAATGCCTAAGATCCCACTCAGAGGGTAGATTTAAGATTGGTTCCTTTTCACGAGCTTACATCTCTGTTAATGCTGCCCTCTGCAGGTCATTATGCACAAACACCCCTGTCGCTGCACAACCCCAGGGGGCGCCAGGCACACAGATGTGATGTGAATGCCCCTGTCTGCAGTGCACTAGCATGGCAGCTGTGTTCCACCAGTGGGCTGTATGCAAAAGGATTTTTTATTTCTGAATTTCCCTTCTCAAATTTGGGGTATGGTTTTTAAAGAATGAGCAGTAGCAGGCATCTTTTCGCCCTTGCATTTTGTAAAAAATAAGCATCTAAAATCACATGTAATATCTGACCTTGCTGTTTCCCAGATATACAGAGCTCTTTCTTTCACTGAATATACGGAATCAGTTTTGGCAAAAGGAACTGGTAGATTTTGAAAAGAATACCTCTTACTCTTTTTCTTAGCCTTTTTATTCTTTTGGTTTCTGGCTGCCTTTGTTTTAATCAGACAGCCCCTGCTCTGGCCCTTGGAGGTGTTGCTCGCCTTCTGTTCCCCTCTTACAGTGTCTTTAAGAAACCATTTTTCTTTTGTTATGTAGAGACTCTTTTTTGCTTTGACTTGACCGTCTTCTAGCTCTGTTGTTACAGTGGCTACTCTTGTAACATATTTAGTGTAATAGAAGTAAAGCCTTTTGGTTACTATCTGACCTATGACTCAGCTGCATTCCTTTGCCACTCTTAATGTAATAATTTCTCAAAGTGCTTTGCAGGCATCACCTGCATCCAGGTCATAAGTTTACTTAAAAGCCAATTTCTGTCCTTATTTGAGACTTAGTGACTTAAACTATTTAGGAGTGAGACCTGAAAATGAGCAAATTTAAGCAAGGCCCCACATGATATCTACATAAGCACACTGGAGTCGGACCACGGCCTCCTCCTTCCTTCACACTTCCGCCACCTATGTCCCCAGCGCCAAATGCCTTAATCTGCCCGAAAGTGACCAAGACCATTGAATGTGCGTCCTTTCTGGATTTCTGCTTACTTAAGAACATGATGAGTAAAGATCCTTTGAGCTGGTAGACTCAGAAATTCAGTTTGCTTTTACTTTTCTACAAGCCCCTGATTGTGCTGACTGATGAGGTCGTTCAAATTACAACATTTGCATTCTTTTACAATAAAAATCTACTTCTGTAACAGTCTCTAGAAATAATGATGAAGACTTGTATAATACTTCATTTTAAAAGAGGTAGAAAGTTTTTTTCATAGTGTTAAGTAGCCTTTTGGAGAAAAACTGAGTTGGATTCATATCCCACCTTGATACCAAGGTAAGTGTCAGAAAAAGGGCTGAAGTAGCAGCAGTGAAAACCTGACCCACTAGAAGAAATAACAGGACACAAAACCCAAGCCCATAAAAGAAAGATAAAAATCACACACACAATAAAATATGAAAATGGCTAACGGGCAGTCCACTGAAACTAAAAGACAAAAAGCAGAGAAGATAAATGCACAGTTCATATCACAAAGGGCTGATTTCTTAGAAGTAAAGAGCTTTTCTAAATCACTGAGACAAAACAGGAAAGTGAACAAAAGATGTTAAAGAGGGCTCGCAGGAAAAGAATTACAAATGGCTTTTAAATATATGAAATTGTCAAATTTATCTAAAATAAAATTACACATCAGAACTGCAGTGTGTTCTGTTTTCACCCAAGAGACTGGCAAAGATCAAGAAGCTTGCAGCTGTTGTCTTTGGAGTGGTGAATGGAGGTGACCTCTGCGGGTGTCACCATATCACCAACCATCGTCACAGACGCACTTTCTGCCCAGCCCCCCAGGCCCACATCTCGAAATGCGGCCTCTGCACGTGCGCAGATGCACATGCTCAGGAGCAACATGAAGGGCCCATCAGTGGAAGCGCATTAGCTCATAGAAACAATATGCCGCTCTCAACATGAAACAAGGGTGTTGCTTGTGTTCTAGTGGCGAAGGATAATTGAGTTGTTAAATAGGAAGTACTTGGTGTAGAGCAGGGCTTATTCTGTGCAAACATTTAGGTACAAAACAAGAGAGAGAGTGAAATATAGGTGTAATCCCTTCTGTACTAAAACGTTTCTGGAATGATAACATAGGCTGTTGATCACTGAGACAGGTCATGGGAAGGCAGGGCAAGAAGACTTTCCACTTTGTATCCTCTTTTACCTTTTGAATTTTGAATTCTATGCATACATTTAAAAACACCACTTAAAAAATATATTTCAAGATATAAAAGGTTCATGAATGAGCAGATTCATCATACTTCACTTTTATCACATTAATTCAGTCATTATTCACAGAGCCCTTGCCACTCACCAGAAACCACTCCTCGTGCTGGCCTCATGGACTGCCGTTTCTAGTTAGAGAAACAGGCAATAACAAGACGAATGGGTAAATATATATTCATGTGCGTGCGAAGTAATGAGAGAAAGCAGACAGCCATCAGGGAGGGAGGGAGGCCATGGTTGAGGGAGTGGCTCGGCCACAGCTATTGGAGAAACTGACTACCGATGGTTAAATAAAGTTGCAAGCTACCAGGCTCTGCCTCTAGGCCACCTTCTGCGGCATCTAGTGTCCTATTCAGTAGTAGCCTGTTGGTGGTGTTACACATTGGCACCTGGTCTGTTTTGTATGATGTGTACTAGGCAAAAACCCCCCTGCCCGTTCTTGGTGTTTTTGTTTTCCCTTTCAGTTGTCTTTTTTATCTTCACTTTGGTGACCTTGGTGCTTAAGACGGGACACAGTTTTCTTGCCTCGTTAACGATACGCATAACTCTGAGTACCGTTCACCGATGGAGCATGGGAAGATAGGTGCTCCCTGGCTGTCACACAGAACCTTCTTTGTGCTTCTCAGCACAGTAGTATCTGGGCACACAGCAGTGTAACCTTATCTAGGCAACGCAGTTTGTTAATAATCCCACCATACTCCTATTAATTGTCTTTCATATTAAAATTTAATAAAATAAAATTTAATAATTTCAAATTAAAATTCATAGTAAATTTAATAATAATAAAATTCATAATAAAATTTAATAAGTTAACTTCCTCTTGGAATGTATGCTTCCAAGTCTGAAACTTTGACTTCTTTATTTGGTTTATATTTAGTCTCGTCTTAACATATCCAGAAAGATGTCGTGTTGGTAAGTGAAGATTTGGTTGAGGGGCGTCTGGGTGGCTCAGTCGGTTGAATGTCCAGCTCTTGATTTTGGCTCAGGTCATGATCTCAGGATCCTGAGATCAAACACTATGTTGGGCTGTGCACTGGGTAAGGAGTCTGTCTAAGATTCTCTCCGTCTTCCTCTGTACCTCCCCTCCACCTTTCCCTCTCTTAAAGAAAAGATCTGATGACAAATCTTTTCCTGTTAGCTCCCTCAACCTGAGTTCATTTCCATACCAGATGAAAGCCCTGTCAACTTCAGGGTAGTTTAAGTTTTGCTGACTTTTTCCAATAAACAGCTTGAATAGAATCTGCAGTAGTTAATTTTTTTTCCACAGAGACATGATTGTATCTGAGTTTTGTTTTCACTTGTTTTTTGAAAAGTATTATATTAATGCCTGTTAGAGTAACTACCACGCCCATTAAAGTTCCAGGCATATACATACTTGCACAAAGAACCTAATGTTAATTTATTTTTTCAAGAAATATTTGGTAAATGTCCATCATGCGCCAGGCAGATGGCAGTGAGTGAGATACTTGTAAGCAAAACAGATATCCTGGTCCTGTGGTGGTTACATTCTAACAAGAGACAGACAGGCAGTAATGGTAGTAAGTAAGCTGGGTCCTTGTTAGGAGGTGATCTGTGCCTTGGGGACAAGTAGAGCTGATAGGGTAAGGAAGGGTAGCTATGACAGGAAGGGAAAGTTGTAATTTTAAGGGAATCCGGGAGGGGCCTGCTGAGAAGGGGGCCTTTAGTCAAGCGGAGACCAAAAGGAGCCACGGAGACATCTGGGGGAATAGCATCCCGGGCTGGAGGGGTGCTGGGGCAAAGAAAGGGAGACAGGGAGCCTGTGTAGGGCCCACGTGCTGGACACTGGCCAGTCGGGTGCTCGGCTGCAGTGAGGTCACCCGGGGGGTTCTATGCAGAGCCCAAGGATTTTGACAGCTGGCTTTACAGGTAGCCTAGTGAATTCTGCCTCAGACTTACTGTATAAACTAAGATAATTTATCCAGGTTTTGAGCTCTGACCTTTATCCTTTTGGGATTTCTTTTCTTTTTTTCTTTTCTTTTTTTTTTTTTTTTTTGAGGCCTCTGCTCTCATGTACACCTGTTGGGAGGTACACCTGTTGGGGGGTTTTAAAGTCAGCTTCCTGAATGTTATGCATAGAGATTTTCTAGATAAAGTCCAGTGGAAAAAATCAGGTTCCCTGCCAGAGGAGTAACTGTACTCGTTGCAAGAGCCAGCAGGAACGTTGAAGGAAGCCTCCTTGTCGGAACACACTGGAAGGATGTGGTGGAAAAACCAGTTGAGTGAAGTCACTGCCATAAACGCTAAACCAATGTTTTAGGCTTATCTTTAACTTGAAGAAAAGTAAGCAAGTTATGTTTAAGTTAATTAAGATATCTTCTCTAAGTACATACACAAATAAAATAACTTTTTTGAGAGGGAGTTCTACAACAGGGAAGGACATTTAAAATACCTCTAGGAAGATAATTTCCCGACTAGTGATTTTTCCTCCATTTCTACTGAGAGCTGAAGGAGAAATGAACATGCGAGGTGGACTTGCTCCAAGGATCCATGGAGGGTCTGCCGGGGGGAGATCCTCTGCCACGCTGGCGGCCGGAAAGCCGGCGTCTGTATCTGACCACTGCTGCCCTAAAGGCGCGGGCCATGGATCTGCGGGCAGCAGGGAGCGTCTCTGTAGCCGGTACATGTAGCAGGTCAGTGGTGGAGAGTCGCAGGGCGCCGAGGGAGCCTGAGCGAGCATTCCTGTCTTCCTTCAACAGGGTACTCCTGAGCATCGACCCAATGGAGACATTGCCAAGGGAAAGCTAGATTTTTGCCTGGTGATTCTCAAGGTCATAAACCTGCCATTCTTTGTGGCAAGCTGAGGAGAGGTAGCTCGGCTAGGATCGGGGAGATGAATGGGTGGACTTGGAGCTTCGGTGGAAGTTTCTATCCCCTGTGGTTTTTCCCTGTTGGGAGCTCAGAGCGGTAGGCAAGTTGCCACTATGTTTCTGGTCTCTGGCAGTTGAGTTCATTTGCCTCACAATACTTTCCTGTTGTTTTTTTGCAGCAAACCAAAGAGAGAGTGAAGCTATTGATACAGCTGGCTGACGGCTTTTGTGAAAAAGGGCATGCCCATGCGGCAGAGATAAAAAAATGTGTGACTGCAGTGGATAAGAGGTACAGGGATTTCTCTCTGCGGATGGAGAAGTACAGGACCTCTTTGGAGAAAGCCCTGGGGATTTCTTCAGATTCCAACAAATCGGTAAATTGCCTTGTGCGCACAAAGTAAAGGTGTTCTTGCTCGTGTCCTGCCCAGGTTGAATTAACTGAAGTTGCTTGGCTCTCTTCCTCCACAGAGCAAAAGTCTTCAGCTAGACATAATCCCCGCCAGTGTCCCTGGGTCGGAGGTGAAGCTTCGCGATGCCGCTCATGAGCTCAATGAAGAGAAACGGAAGTCGGCCCGCAGGAAAGAGTAAGCCGGTCTCCGAACCTGCTGGGATTCGCGGAGCAAGTGAAGGGACCGTCACTTGGACAGACATGCTTGTGTGTGTCTGAAACCAAATGGCGCTGATCCGTTGTGCTGCTCTGGGTGTGCAGCGTTTTCGCAGCGTAGACGCCACTGTCCCTTGTCACCTGCTTCAGAAACCGTGACTTGTTTTCATCCCTGTGCCTCCATTTCCTACAGGGTTGCCAAACTGTTTTAGGGTCATTGGTCATCAGTAGGTCATGAGTAAGTAGTAGTACCAACGGGAAAAATAACACACATGGGGCCGTTTCAGAATTGCCGACTGGTGCACTGTACTAGACACTCATGAAGACAGGATTGTCCTAAACCAGGGGTTCCTGGCTGGGGGACATTCCGCCCCATGTGGAGACATTTTTGGTTGTCACACCGTGGGGAGGGGGTATGTGCAACAGCATTCAGTGTTTGGAGACCAGGGATGCTGCTGACCTCCTCCACGACACAGGACAGCCCCCAAGCAGAGCGCTCTCTGCCCCCAGGTGTCAGCAGTGCTGAGTGAGAAGCCCTGACCTGCGGGGACCTCAACAGAATGTTTTCCAAAACGGTTTTTCCTTTGAGTCGGTGGCTGTGTACTATTATCGTCCTATCTGTTCTTAATTCCCCAGTACACCTTACTGACTGATGCTTTTAAAACTGCCTTATTATTTTGTAAACCATCAAAGTAGGTAGTTAAAAAGAGCATGTGTCCTGCCCGTAAGCTGAGCTCCCCGCTGTCTTCCTCTGTTGAAGGTTCATCATGGCTGAGCTAATTCAAACTGAAAAGGCTTACGTAAGAGACCTCCGCGAGTGTATGGATGTAAGTAAGTTTTTTTGTGTGTTTATTTAGATTAGGTCTAAGCGAGCTCGTTATCCCAACCTGTTGGCGATTCTTAAAATAATCACACTTTTTGTTGCTTCTGAGAGTTGAAGTGTGCCTCAGCAGCCTGCTTCTCTTGTTTGCGCTCTTTGGTGCGGTTCCAGCCTGTGTTTTGCTCATCCCAGAGATGACACAGCAGTAACCCTCTCATTCCATTCATCACATGACGGCCTGGCTGACAGTCTCTTTGTACAGAATTTTACAGCAGCTTCAGAGAAATGTGCCCACTAATTGTGATGGGCAGCTCGTCCTCTCAGTAGTTTGAAAGAATATTTGTCATACCTTGCAAAATAGGGTAACTCCAAAACTTGCAGCCGGGGATAGAAAGTTTTGAGCTGGACTATATAGGAACTCTTCCCAAGTGCTTATAGAAACTGTGGGGACTTTTTTGGGGAAAAGTTTTTCATGTTGTTTTATAAAAAGTTACAGTCTTCAGATGTGTTTTTCAGTGATTCCTGAACTCCGGGTGTGTATTACAGATGTCAGGAGTAGCTGTTTCTTGGACGTGTGCTGTCGGTTTTTGTATAATCCCTCTGTTTCCCTCCTGACCAGACGTACCTGTGGGAAATGACCAGCGGGGTGGAGGAGATCCCGGCCGGCATCGTAAACAGAGAGCTTGTTATCTTCGGGAACATGCAGGAAATCTATGAGTTTCATAATAAGTGAGTGGCTTTATCTTTGGGGATCCAGTTACTCTTGAAATCTAGGTACTGTGCTGCAGTATCACAACAAGAAATGGAAGCTTCCAACTGAATTAAGCATCCGTTTCAGTGAATCTGTTGAAATATGAATGATCCCTGTTGGGCTTTCATCAAAAGACCCCGACACTGTAGAGACGCTTTTTATAGAGATTCAGCTTTTTCCATGTGCTTCCCTGCCACAGAAGTAAGGTCAGGGGAAGTGTGAACACTGTGTTTGGAGGAAGCTGTGTCACCAGCTGCTACGTCCATTCCTTCTCAGAATTAAAGGAGAGCTCTCCGGGGCTGCTGGCCGATGTGTGGTCGTGTGGGTTTTTCCAAGAAGAAAGGAGGAACTGAGGACAGATGTGTAGTCTGACCAAAATAAGATGCTCTGTCCATTGGCCATAGGAGGCACTTGGTTTTATTTTTAAGGGTTTTCTTTTGTTTTGTTTGTTTGTTTGTTTGTTGTTGTTTGAAAAGGCACAAGTTGCTTTGGACAGAGTCTCTGCAGCCCAGTAGCCTGTGGAAGGATAATGATGGGGCCGAAGCTGCTGGACTCTTCCTCACGCCCCAGCCACCCCCCCCCCACACACACACACCCCAGCAAAACACACTGAAATCTCAGTGACTTCTTCTGACTGTTTATCTGTATCCCTAAATAACATCCTTAGCTACTGAACAAAGCACTCCCCCGGAAGTAGGCTGCTGGGGTAGACTTTGTATTAGGAAGTGCTTAAGGGCTAAACATGTTAGCTGATTGAAAGTCACAATAACCTAGCCTAGTTAAGAGCTACCTGTTTTGTTAAATCTTTAAAATCTAGATGGTGCAGATGTATCACAGCATTTGGTTGAAATGGTATGCTTGGCCTGCTTGGTCTGATTTCTGGCTTAGCTCACTGGTAAAGTGTGTTAAACCCTCTTAATAATACAATACCATTTTGACTCTGCAGCATATTCCTGAAGGAGCTGGAGAAATACGAGCAGCTGCCGGAGGACGTGGGACACTGCTTTGTCACCTGGGTGAGGACCCTCGGCTCCTCATTCTCACAGCTGTGGCTTTGCAGGAAGTTGGAAGGAATATGGTTCATATTTCTTCTGTCACCATCTTCTGCAGTGTCGGCTTACAGAGAAGTGGGCTTTGCCTCTAAGAATTACATTTTCTAGCCAGATAGTCATGTGGAATGAGCTTTTTATTGGTAGTTGTGATGGTTTGAAGTGGAACATTTGAACATCTGGCGTATGGGGCCTGTGAGTAGCCCTGGGGATTCATAGGGACACATGAGTGCCCGGCCACGCCTGGGGGGCCGGCGATGGGGTGGGAAGGGTCATCAATCCGGAGGAGAGGCAGACGGTCGCCTTGTGTTTGTGCCCTGCCCTCCATGCAGGACGCCGGGGTTTGCCTCGGTGTCTGTGGGAGCAGGGAGGGTGTGCCCAGCCCTGACTTACTGGGCTGAGGGAGGCTTCTGCAGGTATGGTAGCAGGAGATGGCATTTCTTATTTTTAACAACTTTCAGTATAAAATAGGGTCTCTTTATGTAGAGCTTAAATTTCCTTCATCCCCGTAGCTACTTTTTACATAAAAGTCTATCATATTTTGACTTACTGCCATTTGATTTGAAAGAGATATTCTAATTTTTCTTGTTTACAGGCAGACAAGTTTCAGATGTATGTCACATACTGCAAAAATAAGCCTGATTCTACTCAGCTGATATTAGAGCATGCGGGATCCTACTTTGACGTAAGTAAGAGACCCCTGGTGAAGCAGTAAAGTCGTCTGCGTTGTGTTTGGTAAACATCAAGATGCCACACTGCTCATAGCTTTCACCTAATGGATGGGAGGGAGTGTTTTCATTTTTATCTGTTGCATTTATGGTGGGATAGTCTTGTGTTTCTAAAAGATCCTTCTAAGATTTCAACAGATCCGTGTGTATATGAGCTCACTTACTATTTATATATAACCATTCTTAAATGTAATATCATGTGCAGAAGGTGTAGACTATAAACCTGCTTTACCCTCTATGAAGGAAAAAGAATCTTTGAACCTTTGAATCTTTTTTATTCATTTATTTTTCCCATTTTTATCATGTGATTGATTTCCAAAAGTGGCTTATCAGTAAAATTTTTACAACTAGCACTGTAACAACTAAGATCATTGGGAGGCTCTTTAAGTATATTCTCATTGGTGTAAGCATACATGTAGGTCCTCTTTTTTTCAAAGATATTGCAGGGAGGTGATTTTGTACAAAGGCGGTTGGAGCCTTATGGAAGTAATATAAAGAAAGCTTCTTGGGTCTCCGGAATATAGACAAGTGTGCTGAATACATCGTGATTAAAAGAGTACTTTTCAGTATCACGTGTAATTTGGTATAAAGGCTGTGAGAATTTTAGATTTTTTTCTGTTCTTACGTGTGTGCGTGGCCATGCGTGATGCTCTTTTCTGGACATCTGGGAAGTTAGGGTACATTTTAACTTCTGTCTTTGCTGTGGAGCCCTGGAGATGGCCCTACTGTAGTTGTCATTCTTGTGACCAGTAAGCCCACTTGAGTGCCTTTGTAAATACCAGGTCAGCTCTCCCAGCCTTGTGCTGCCCTTTCTTGTCAGGTTTTCACACCTTCCTCGCTCTTTACCATCAGATGAAACTCAACATCAAGGCCATATGCAGAGTTAGAATTCTGTATGGTCTAAGCACAGAGAGCATGTGGCATGTGGAATCGAATGAAAAAAAAAAAAAAACCCTTTGCCCTAAAACACCTTTAAGGATAAAGGAAATTCTGCTTATCTAACTGAGGGATCTCACAGATGTCTTACCGTACGGGATGTTGCCCATCTTTCTGGGGCTCAACGAGCGCCGCGGGTGTCTGTGTTTGAGATTTACCACTGACCAGTGAGCGAGGCCATCCTCTTAACGCCCCGTTCTCTGCCCCTGCCATCCAAAGTACAATTTTAGAAGCACAGAAGTTTTTTTTAACAGCTTTTTAGAAAAAGCGAACTTTCTTATTTCAGCAGGATTAAATCTTTGATGGGGTTTTAGAAAAATACTCTGATCTCATAGCCATATTTTCTCTAATCATTTTATTTTCTCATGATAAGTAAACTCTTTGATCCCCATCTTGGTTTCTCCCATACTTCCACCCACCTCTCCTCTGATAACCGTCAGTGGATTCGCTATAGTTCAGAGTCTCTTCCTTGGTTTGTGTGTGTGTTTCTCTCTCTCTCTTTTTTTTTTTACTTTGTTCATTTGTTTTGTTTCTTAAATTCCACAGCTGAGTGAAATCGGGTGGTATTTGTCTTTCTCTGAGTGACTTTGCTTTACCGAATACTCTCTAGCTCCATCCGTGTCATTGCAGATGGCAAGCTTGCATTCTTTTGACGGCTGCATAATAGTCCATTGTATAGATGAACCACATCTTCTTCATGCATCCATCAGTCAGTGGACACTTGTGCTGCTTCCATAGTTTGGCTGTTATGGATAATGCTGCTATAAACGTAGCCGTGCATGTTTTCCTTCAAATTAGTGTCTTTGTATTTTTTGGGTCAACACCCAAGTGGTATGATTCCTGGATTGTAGGGTAGGGTAGCTCTATTTTTAACTTTTTGAGGAACCTCCATACTGTTTTCCAGAGTGACTGCACCAGTTTGCATTCCCAGGAACAGTGCTAGAAGGTTCCTTTTTCTCCACATCCTCACCAACACCTGTTATTTCTTATACTTTTTATTTTATCCATTCTGACAGGTGTGAAATGATATTTTACTATAGTTTTGATTTGCATTTCTCTGATGACGAGTGATGTTGTGTGTCTTCTCTTATGTCTGTTGGCCATCTGGATGTCTTTGGAGAAGTGTCTGTTCATATCCTCTGCCCATTTTAATTGGAGTGTGTGTCTGTGTGTCTGTGTGTGTTGAGTTGAGTTGTATGAGTTCTTTCTGTATTTTTGGTTACTAATCCAGTATTAGTAGATATGTCATCTGCAAATGCTTTCTCCCACTCAGAAGATGTCTTTTAGTTTTGTTGCTTGTTTTCTTCACTGTGCAGAAGCTCTTTATTTTTATGTTGTCTCAGTAGTTTATTTTTGCATTTATTTCCCTTGCCTCAGGAGGCATTATCTCTAGAAAAATGTTGCTGTGGCCAGTATCATGGAAATTGCTGCCTATGCTCTCTTCAGGGATTTTTATAGTTTCACATTTGTGCCTTTATTCCATTTTGTGTTTACTTTTGTGTATGGTATAAGAAGGGGTCCAGTTTCATTCTTCTGCACGTTGCTGTCCAACTTTCCCAACATCATTTGTTGAAGAGACTATCTTTTTCCCATTAGATATTCGTTTCTCTCTTGTCATTTTTGAGCAGTATAATCCTATGATAAGGTATTAAAAATGTCAATAAAAATAGTGAGATTGGTGTTTAGAAATATCAGAGATGCATTTCTGAATGTTATTAAAATGGTATTCAAAACACATTGCAATATGTCTCAGATGTTTTGTGGGTTATGCATGAAACGGAATACTTCTCAGCTGTATGAAGGGATAAACTCCTGATACAGAAATAGCAAAGATTCATCTCCAAAACGTGGGCTGAGAGAAGCTAGACATAGAAGAATATATTCTGTATGATTCCTTTTATATGAAATTCTAGAATATGCAGAACTGATTAGGTGATAGAAAACAGAACAGGGGTTGTCTCTTGGTGGTGGGGGGGTTGTGTGTGGGGGGGAACTGGTTAGAAAGGGGTATGAAGAACTTTCTGTGATGTTGGAAATACTCTGTATGTACTCGATTGCAAGTATGTTGACATTGTCAGAACTCGGTGACCCGTACATGGGATTTGTACATTATACTGTATATGAAAAGATATCATTTAGATGGGACATCATGAATACATGTATCATAATCATTAAATCATAAATCCCACATTTTGAACATCTGTCACTGAAGAGAAACTTAAGGCTCCTCTTGTGATTTGGAAGGCAGAGGAAGAATTGCTAAGTTTTTACTCTAATCTGCCTGTTGCGTGAGTGACCCGTGATTCGGTGATTCCTCCTTCTCCGTAGGGAGAGTGGCCGCATGAATCTCTGAGCGATGCTCGGTTCCTGAGGAGCTTAGTCGAGATGACCCACAGACTGAGAATATTGAGAATACAAAGAGGTGGTGGTTTTTAAATCACATTTGAAGCGCAAACTATTAGTAGATAACCCTTTTTTATTTTTTATTTTTTTAAAGATTTTATTTATTTATTAATTTGACACAGAGAGAGAGAGAGATCACAAGTAGGCAGAGAGGCAGGCAGGGGGGGGGAGGAAGCAGGCTCCCTGCTGAGCAGAGAGCCGGATGCAGGACTCGATCCCAGGACCTTGGGATCATGACCTGAACTAAAGGCAGAGGCTTAACCCACTGAGCCACCCAGGTGCCTGATAACCCTTTTTTAAAAAAGATTTTATTTATTCCAAAGGGAGTGTAAGTAAAAGAGCGAGAGGGAGAGGGAGAGAGAGAGAGAGAGAGAGAAAAGCATGAGCAGGGGGGAGGGGCAGAGGGAGAAGCTGCCTCCGCTGTGAGCAGAGCCTGTTGTGGGGCTCAGCCATGGGATCATGACCCGAGCCGATGGCAGATGCTGCACCCACTGATCCACCCAGGTGCCCCACCCCTTTTATCTATCTATTTAGTTAGTTAGTTAGTTTTCTGAGAAGAGCGTTAAGAGCCAAGATAGCACAAGTACAGTGGGTTTGTGTGAAAGTCTGGGCTAGGAGATGGATTGCGAGCGTGGGTGGAAAAATGGCTGAGTTGTGTGTGACTGTGTCAGTGAGGAAGGAGGAGTCCCTCTGCGGGAGAGTCAGGCTTGGGGGAAGGGGTGTGGTCTGTGGCTCCAGGGCACCGGTGGCCCAAGTTGCCAGAGCTGCTGTGGGAGACAGGGCGCGTCTGGTCTGTGGCTCAGTGTTCCGTGGCTGACGCACCAGGGCTAGCCCGGGGCAGGGGAGGGCGGGCGGAGGTTGCCCGGCCAGTGTGGGCCCCATGGCTCCATGGCTGGGAGTCATGGGCTTGCCTGTTTGATGTTTGCACGTGAAAGCCAGAAACCCAGACAACACGCTGTCTTCTGGTTCAAAGTGATTAGCTTATTCTTATGTTCAGCATATTGAAAGAGTAAATAGTGACTTCTACTTTTATTTCTTAGGCTAAGAGTGATATGTGTGTAGTCATTTTGAAGGTAAAAAATGTAGTTTTAGTTCATGCTACCTAATTTACCCAGTAATGTTCATCAGTATATATCCATTTATTTTTTTTTTCTTAATTCAGGAAATACAGCAGCGGCACGGATTAGCCAATTCCATCTCTTCGTACCTTATTAAACCAGTTCAGCGAATAACAAAGTATCAACTTCTTTTGAAAGTATGTATGAAGCATTTTCTACTTGCAGAATTTTGTGAACTGTGCATTATTATTTTGACATTTTTTCTCTCTGTTTATGTCAAGTACCCTGAATTTTTGAAATAACACCTAGCCAATTAATTTTTTTTTAATGCATTGTCATTTGTTACCCTGATCAGTTTCTCAGTGCAGCAGGGAAATAAGAGACTATTCCTTGATTAGGCACCTGAACTTTGATGACTGACCCTGGTCCCTAACATACACTGAGAAAAGAGATTGTGAAGTCTAGATCCCTTGGTACCTGTGTCCCAGGCTGACACTGGCTCGCTGACTATGGGACGCACGCTGTGCTCTGTGCTCTGCGTGTGTTAAGTTCACCTGGTCTGCAGATCTGGAAGTGAGCCTGTGAGGGGAAGGGCTGTGCCCGCCATCATCCCTGGGTCACTGGCATCTGGGCTCTGTTCTAAACCCATGTGGAGCTGCGGGTCAAGTAGCTCACCCTCGGCTAGTCCTCCCTGTGACGTCTAGTCACGTATCACACACTTATTTATGGAGCGTGTTGTTCACAAGGCAAACTGATCTCCACTTTCTCTTGGTTATGAATGGTGAGTGAAAGTCATCCTATAACTCGGTATGCTGGTGGGTGTTAACTAGAATTATTGTGATCATTTTGCAATATATACAAATAGCAAATCCTTATGTCATACTGTTGAAACTAACATAATGGTGTGTGTCAATTATACCACACACACAAAAAAAACCCCACTTCTAATAATCTTAAGGATTTAACAGTAGAATGGGAGAGGAAACTTGGAATTTGTGATTGTTGTCACAGAATGCGTTGTATAAATCGATGTACGTTTTCTTAACTATGAGAATAAGAATCTACCAGCTCTACCTAGTGATGTGTGTGCTGTTTACGTGGCCAGAGAACATTACCCAGCGTGAGAATGAGCCACCTGCCCTCATCCTGGGACCCCTGTTTTGTGAATCTAACTCTGTCCCTGGTGCTGCCCTAGCACAGCAGTAGGAGGTGATGTTGTAATTTTCCCAGATAGAAAAAAAGTTCAGAGATGGAGTTATGAAATCCTGAAACACTTTCTCTTTCTGGTATGAGAAAACTCTAGAAACAGAAGTGGCCATATTCTTTTGTTAAAGCAGTACCATCATGAGACATTTCTGTTGGGAAAGCTCTCCTGCACTTTTGTATCAAAATCTTATTAAGTGCTTTTATGGCCCTCACTGCAGCAATATGAGCTTGCCACGGACGTGAAATAGAAGTCAGGAGGTTAAGTTATTTATATTCACATTAGCCCTCTGCTTTTTACTTCTGCAAAGGCCGTGTACCTCTTGGTGTCCTCAGTATTTAAGAATTTTGTCTTTAGCATGTGTTTCCACTAAAAATCTCTTTTCCAGTGACCTCACATCTAGCTAATCACCATTAAAGTGGGACTTTAATTTATGAACCTCACGTTATTCTGCCCAGGGGTTCTTCAGCAGAATAGTAATAAGCTCTGTTGAGCTCCCCAACGAGGAGTGTTTTCTGCCAGTGAGGTTAATTTCTGTACATAGCATTCTTAAGCACTTTTTTTCTTGCCAAGCTCCTTAGAATAATAGGTAAAGACCATCTGGTCATGAGTGAAAGTGCTTGTTTGGTGCCAGATTGCTCTAAAACTATCCAGTATGAGGCCAGAGCTCCCTGCAGGGCCCTGTTCCTCTTGGGGATTGCTAGGACCCAGAGAGCGCTGGTTACTATTGCTGACTATCACCATTCATACGCTGGTAAGAAAATACCCTGGAGCCTGCCAGAACATGCATTTATTGTCCTTGTCACCCTTCCTTTAATAGCAGATGTTCCTCTAAGTGCGTCTGAAATGGAATCACACTCGGGAGGTGTGATCGGATCACTTGCGCTTTGCTAACCATCCTGTGCACAAGGGCACACACAGTGTGTGATTGTGGATATCGGCGCGGTGGTGCTGCTCCCGCTCGTGACCCGGGAGGTCCGGGCTGGGGGCGGCGTTAACAGCACAGACGCGTTCACGATCACATGGGGATGCTCGGTGCACTCTGCCATGACCTTCAGATAAAACCAGTAGCTGATTATGCTTTGCTGTGCTAATTATTTTATTATTATTATTATTTTTGAGGCTTGGTAGTTAAGGTGTACACTGATTTTGTCTTAAACTGTGACTGCATCCGGTTTCCTCTGATCTGAAGAAGCATCCTGAGTTGATCTGGACAGATCCTTCCATCCTTAAAGAGGCAGTGATTCATTTTCTGTGAGAAGATGTGCCCAGCCGACCGCGGTCGGTTGTTCTCTTGAAACTCATGGATTCTTCATGGACTTTTTTTCTGCAAAGATCTTGTGGGCAAAGCTTTTGGCCTTTGGATGGTTCATGGTATCGGTCTCTTACAGGAGCTACTCACTTGCTGTGAGGAAGGAAAGGGGGAGATAAAAGATGGCCTCGAGGTGATGCTCAGTGTGCCAAAGCGAGCCAACGACGCCATGCACCTCAGCATGCTGGAAGGTACGAGGCTCTGCACGTCCCCCGACGAGCATCTGCACACGTCCTGCTGACACTGTGTATGAGGGGCTCTCCCATGCCCTGAAACTCTTGGCTTTGTGCCTCTGTATTCTGTTAGGAGTTAAGAGTTTAGATGTGAATACCTTTTTTTTTTTTTAAAGATTTATTTGTTTGAGAGAGAGAGCGTGAGTGTGCAGGCACAAGGCAGGGGAGAGGTAAAGAGCAGGGGAAGAGAGAGAATCCTCCAGCTGGTTCCCTGCCAAGTATGGAGCCCCACGTAGGGCTCAGTCTTATAGCCCTGAGATCATGACCTGAGCTGAAATCAAGAGTCAGATGCTTAACCGACTGCACCACCCAGGCGCCCCAAGGACCTTCTTTTTTAAAGGATCTGGTTTCATTGCTTCCCCTTAGTTTCTGAAGTGCTTCAGCCTCATTAAGAGCACGCTCTTGTCCATCATCTGGAGAGCAGGCTGTCCACTCTCCTGGACCGCGGTAGCACCGTGTGTCACTTATTTTAGGCAATCAGGTGTCCACAGTAGATGGATGGATGGAAGGATGGCAGGATCAGCCCCTGTGATTATAAAATCCTTTAAAAGCTTGCTGTTTCCCTGTATCTCTATCCACTGTATCACTTGCAAGATCCTCGAACATGGCGGCATGTGACACGGCAGTGTGTGATGTGGTGAAGAGCGAGGCAGAGAAACGAAACACCTTGCAAGCGAACTTTCCATGTTTAAAGAGGTTCTTTCTGTGTTGTAGAGCTTAATTCCTATTATCAGATACACAATTATGTACAAAAAGTAATCTTTCCCCAAATGCTTTTTCGAGCCTGTGTCTTCCCAGTAGTATTGAGCAGTGTAACCGGTTGGGGCAGAGGTGCTGCTGTTGGCAGTAGAGACGCAGAAGTCAGAGGCCAGGTGGGGTAGCTTTTCCTGTCTCTGATGTGAGACCCTGAGCTGGTGCGGCAGCCCTTCTTGGCATCATCAAGGACTCAGGTTCTGTTCTCTGTACTTTCTCTCCACTGCTTAAATGTTTGCTTGGGAAGGTTTAGGATATGTCAAGACCATGGGAATGTTCCATCCAGCAGAAAGAAAGTGGGGAAAGAGGGCGGGGAAGGAGCGGCCGCTGGAAGGGCAGAAACGAGGAGTTGTATGCAAGACTGCCCCACGTGGCCTGTGCTTGGCCACGTGCTGTCCCAGCGTCACGGGGGCAGCAATGCAGGGCCTGTCTGAGCAACCACAGAGGATGCTTCTCTCTGGAGAAGGAGGAGAGAGCCATGGTCGAGGGAGAACTAGCAGCCCCTGCCCCAGATATCCAGCCACTTCCTGCAGCCTGGTCGCTGGAAGTCCATGCAGTGGGCCACTTCCGGGAAGAGTTGAGCAGAGCGAAAGCCATTCCATGGCCAGAGTGTGACTGATTCACAGGAAGAATTTTGCAAAGCAGGGAGAACTCACCAAGGAAGGCCAGACCAGAGCCCTGTGGAAAGGCTGGGACTGCAGTGGAATGTCGAGGAGGGTGTTCTGGGCTGAAGAGGCAGAGGATCAGGTCACAGCCTGGGAGTAGGCAGTGGCCTGGGGGAAGGTCCGTGGACCATTCTGGGCCAGGGGAGGAGGAGGTCTGTGTGATGGGATGCCGTGAGTGAAGGCCGAGGAGAAGCAGGGAGTTCATTCAAATCTCACATGGTGTGAATGCCACCCGCAGCAGATAGAGTTGAAGGAATAAAGCCATGAGGAAGCACTGGCTTTTTTTTTTTTTTCTCCCCTCCTTTTTGAGCAAGGGAAAATATATACAAAGTCATGTTTAAGGAAAAATTATCCTTCGTCAGGTGGGATCAGTGCAGAGAAACTGGAATGGGGGTCCAGAAAGGGAACTCTAATCTGTGATGTAATTGTTGGGCATTGAACAAATGTTTAAATCGTCACAATGCTGTCCTGTGCATCATTTTTTATTTTCTTTCAAATTGATTGTGCCTTCTTGTCTTTGTGTTGTAGGGTTTGATGAAAATATTGAGTCTCAGGGAGAACTCATCCTGCAGGAATCCTTCCAAGTGTGGGACCCAAAAACCTTAATTCGAAAGGGCCGAGAACGGCATCTCTTCCTTTTTGAAATGTCCTTAGTATTTAGTAAAGAAGTGAAAGATTCCAGTGGCAGAAGCAAGTACCTTTATAAAAGCAAATTATTTGTAAGTATCAGCATTTAGAATTGTTAATTTAAAGGTAATACACTTGCAAATCTTCTTGTAGGCAGAAAAAAAAAGCACCATTGCTTTCAATTTAATTGTGAAACTTTAGGTTTTGTTAGGTTTTCATCTTCCACAGTGAACATCTCTGACAATCTGGAGTCCACTAGAGGGAGCTCATGGGTTTTAGCTTCGCTAGACTGAGAAAACCTGCTTTTTCTAAATTCCATAGACTCTAAGGATGAGAAAACACTTTTTTTAAGTGAATTTAGATTTACCTCTTATGTACCCAAACCAGCTTTACAAATAAATTGATCATATGAGTCTACGATTACGTTCTCATATCATTCTAATTAATTTTCCTTTCACCAATGTTGGAAGATACATTAAGCAGCCTTCCTGGGTGGCTGGCTGTAGGCTCTTAATAGTCTGGGGTGAATTTTTCTTTCAATAAAGGTAAATGTGTGGAAAATAAACAAGTAAATTTAGGGTTCTTTACACTAACAAAATATGGTTATTAGAGAAAATATACATATGCAAAAATAGTTCTAAAGGTCCACTATCCCATCTGTGCAGAGAGTACTTCCCACCCTTGAGTGCTGGGTGCATACTGTGTTGCATTTGAATTCTTTTTTAACCTGTGACTGTACTTTATGCCAAAAGAATATAGCTGATGCCTTTTTTCCAACAAATAACAAGTCTCTGGGTAAAACCACATGCCGACTCTCCGAGAAGCCTCAAGCAGGTGTCCTCCTCAGGGTCCGTTGTGTTTCTGTGTTCCCCTCGTGGGAATACCTCGGGCTGTCATCACAGAACTGCTGGGCAGGGTCAGGCGGGGGGGGAGGATTGTGCAAAACTAATGAAAAATCACCATCTGAGAAAGAATAGGAAATGTATAGAATTTGGTTTCTTCTTTACACAAGATATGACAGATCACTTATAAATACTGGTAGATATTTGGAATTTAGACATCATCTACATTATGTATTTTTATGGTATCCATATATTAATCAAGTTCCCAAAGTAATAAAATACTACCAATGTAGAAATCATCTTTAATAATAATTTGGAATTTGCAAGTTTAAACTAATGGTTTTCATACCATTTTCTTTGGCTTATTTCCTGTCTGAGATTGTCTTTTGGCTCACAGCCCACCTTACATCATTTTAGATCATATTGTAACTGGAAAGAAAAAAATGCAGCATTGCTGGCTAGTAATTTTACTAGCTGCCTTTAATCTATCCTCAGAGACCAAGCTAGTCTGTTTTAGAAGCTGATACATCTTCATTTAATTTATCTTTCAAAAGTTAAGGTTCCCTTAGAGGCCACCATTATGAATCACTTCCTTTGCCGGAGAGGGGAAACACACGAGGGTGAACTTGACTGTGGGGGAGGGACTGGAGATGTTGACCTTCACCTCTGCTCTTCCGTGTGCTCCCATCACAACTGCACATGTCACAGAGAGAAATTTTATCTCTTAGCCCTTATAATTATTGGCGAAATACTAAAAGTTAATGCTCTTGATGGACAAATCGGGAAATAACTGTGAAGACATTATGTGCCTTCTGCGAAGCTACTCCACTCGTGCGGAAAATGCATGGCGGGAACTCCTTTGCAACTCAGACTGATTTGGTTTGTTGTTTATGAGTTGAAAATGGTCAACTCTTTGATTTCCCAGTAAGAGGATTTTTAGATATTTTGGTTTCCTTCCTCTTGATTTGCTGGTTGACCCTCATCAGGATCTCCAGTAGATGCGCACAGGGGAAGTAGAAGGGATGCAAGCAGTCATGGCGGCCTGAGAACAAAACCTTCTCATTTTAACTGCAGTAAGATCGGAGGCTTACCCGTTACCGTAAATAAACTATGTTGTTATAACCTGGCGTGACCACAAGCCACCAAAAACCATTTTCTTGGTCTTTGTTCTGTATCCTGCTGGAATCTTACAGTCATCTAATTATGTAACTACCTTTTTATCCAGACCTCAGAGCTGGGTGTCACGGAACACGTTGAAGGAGATCCTTGCAAATTTGCACTGTGGGTGGGGAGGACGCCAACCTCAGATAATAAAATTGTCCTTAAGGTATGTTCATTTGAAACTTGGGAATGTGCTGTGGGACAAGTTTAATGTTTTTTTTTTTTTTTTTTCCTGTTGTTGAAATATATTGGTGTTCATATGCTTTTATTTGCTCTTTTTGTGTTCTCTCGAGATAGGTGATTATCACAAAAAGAATAATAGAATAAATTCAGTTTGGTACTCTAGTGATAAAATGCCTTGAAATAAACTTTGCTCTTCTACGATAAAGGTCAGATGGAGAGAAATCTCTTTAAACTTCTCCCATTCTGTCTGAAAAAGAATTAGTCGATTCCATCAGAAGTACAGGAGGTTAAGGTACAGGAGAAAGGACATGTGGCTCGACAGCTCTCACCGCACACTTCGTCCAGTTTCCAAAGGCAGATAGGCACCTGATGAGCTTGTGAAGGCCTTGGGCCATTCCAGGGCTGAATGTGCTGAGAGTCTTCATGGGGTCCCAGGCTCTTTGGCTTTCTGGTTAGGGGGCAGAGAAAAAAGGGAGATAATGATCAGTTACAAGGGTTGATAATATTATGATTCAGAGTGTTCAAAAACACGAAGGGTGCTTTTGGGGGGTATATATTGGGATGGGGGAGGCATATATGTTTGTATATTTGACTTGAACTCTGCCTCCATTGTACCAGCCTTTCCAAGGAAAGACACAGGGCACTCAGGTGTCTTGTGTACTCCCTCCTGTGTTTGAGAAAATACAGATGAAACCATCTTTTTTAGCTTTCTGGGAAGGCCATAAGTGATTTTGGGATGTTTTGTGGAAGATGTTGCTGAAGATTTGTACAATATTGGGAGATGAGCCAAAAGCTTAATGGGACTCTGGTGTATGAACTTGCATGCCAGGGATTCTGTCTCATACATTCCTTTTAATCTCTCACCAGTATTTCCAGCAACTATGAATTTCTCATCGGTACCTTGCTCTTAAAGAATTTGTACTTTAATGGAAGCCATTGTGTTTGTAAGATCTTTATTCCCATGGAAATGATGGATTGTTTTGCAATGAATATATGATTACCAGCCCAGTGTGTTCTTGTTAGTATTGGCATAAAGCCCTATAAAATAGAAATTGCACTGATCGCTAAATATTAGATAACAGAACTTTCCTAAGCCATAAAAATTTTAAAGTATTCTCAAAACCATAAAACTTCCAACTCATAGTAAGTATTTATCCAGATTAGCTACAGTGACAGATGTCAAAGGGTGAATCTGAGAAATAGTGCCAGATATTTTAGTCAGATTTGAACTACTTTCATTTAGGATATAATAAAATACTCATGATGCCGTTGAAGGATAAGGCTCCCTACAGGCTTTATCAGATGAAAGCATTCTAGGGGAATTTCGAGTAATATTTCTCTGCCTTCCAAGGAGAGACTAAAGGAAATGATGTCCTCATTCATTTTAGAGATTACTTTGTGGTGGTGGAGCTGGAGATGGAGAAGGTGGGGGTGGAGGTGGAAATGCCAGCTAAGATGGAGATGATGGTGGAGGCAGGGACTGAGGTGGTGGGGATGGTGGTGGAGGTGGTTGAGATGGAGATGGGTAGGGGGGTGGTTAGGATGGAAGTGGTGGTGGAGATGGTGGAGGAGGTGGTTGGGATGGAGATGATGGTGGAGGTGATGGTGGTGGAGGTAGTGGTGGATGTGGTGGAGATGTAGGTGTTGGAGATGATAGAGGAGATGTTGAGATGGAGATGGTGGGGGGGAGGTGTTTAAGATGGAAGTGGTGGTGGTGGAGATGACAGAGGAGGTAGTTGAGATGGAGATGATGATGGAAGTGATGGTGGTGGAGGTGGTGTTGGAGATGGAGATGATGGTGGAGGTGATGGTGGTGGAGGTAGTGGTGGATGTGGTGGAGATATAGGTGGTGGAGATGATGGTGGGGGGAAGGTGTTTGGGATGGATGTGGTGGTGGTAGAAATGGAGATGGTTGTGGTGGAAATGATGGGGGAGGTGGTTGAGATGGAGATGTGGTGGAAGTGATGGTGCTGGAGGTGGTGGTGAAGTGGTGGAGATGGCGGTGGTTGTGTTGGAGATGGTAGTGGAGGTGATGGTGGCAGGGGAGACAGTGGTGCTGGTAGAGCTGATGATGGTGGTGGAGGAGGTACTGATAGAAATGACAATGATACTGATGGCCTAGTAGTTAGAAAACAAAGCTGTGGTCTTTTTTATGTTGTCCTCTGGAAGGGAGAACCTGATTTCCAAACCCTTCCATAAATGGATGGAGACTACTTAGAGTCCAAAACAAACTATTCCCATCTCTTAGACAAGTGGGACCTTTTATTTAGTATTTAGCTGGCTTACCTTCCTCTTATTTTTCTGAAAAATTGGCACGTGTTTTCTTTGTTTAATTTCTTTAATGTCAGGAGAATTCCTCTCCATAAATGTAATGATCACTTCATCCTATTAAATCATGAGAATTTCATTTCTTTGTGAACCATATTTAACAGTTTCCCTCAGTTGTCTCTAAACCCAGCCAAATGTTCTTTCTCAGATTCTTCTCTCAGTTTAACCTGAATGCTTATATCAGGCATTTCAATGCCAGTAGATCGGCAGTTTTCAGAGTTTTGCACTGAGAGAACACCTCTTTTCCATGCACAGACTCCCCTAGTCCCTGATCCTCCTGCCTCTGGCCCCAGAAGAACTTGAGATACTGCTTTCCAGTCTCAGGTCTGGGAATGGAGGCCAGAGGCTGCTTTTATCCTTTATTTAGTTCCCTGTTCCTAGCTCTAAGTGACTTTAAAGACACAGCCTCCAGTTAAAACTTTGTACACAGGAGAAAGATAGTCCCAGCTCTAATTTCCTTTCCCAACCTGGGCCTTGACCTTTCTGTTTTTGAAAACAAGGTGCGCCATGAGAAAATGCTCCCTCTTGGTCAGGATCTCAGCTGTAATCCCTCTGACGACTGTTTGAGTCATTTACAGGGAATTGTGCTTATGTCATAGGAGGTTGATGTTTTCCACAAGGAAATTAAAAACTGTTACTAAGCCCCAGAACATGCAAAAAGAAGGAAAAAAGAAAGAAAGAAAGAAAGAAAGCTTCTTTGAGGCCAAGAGAAAGGAAAAAAAATCTGGAAGGAGTACTGCCCTGTGTTCATTCTGCAAATGCTTATTGAATATCGACTGTGTGTCATTTTCAGAAAATAGTTCTCAAAAGTTGTAATGGTGTTGCCATCTGTGATTGGCAGTAGGTTAACTGGTTTACGCTACTGGTGTGACCAGGCGTAGGTGAAGGCAGAGCTTGGGAGGCCGGGCTCTGACGTCCACATGGATGCCATCTGTCCAGCCTGAGCTTTCCGGCTGCTTCCCATGCCAGCCGTGTGACCGTGGGCCCATTTCTGACCTGAGGATAAGGGGGGGCCTGACTCCACAGAGTGCTGGGGCAGCGAGCATGGGTGCAGGTGGGGCTGGTCTGGAAACAGAGTGCAGGGGACGAGGCAGAGGGACATGGGTACCAATGCGGGTGGCTGGGAACCCCCGACCGCTGGTCTTTGCCTAAATTGCTTCAGGGACACTTGGGCTTGGGATCAGCTGCGCTTTCATATTTACCCAGAGCTGCTTACAAGGTTTGCAGGCTGGGGAATGATTGATTATTACAATATTTGGAGATCAGGAGTAACATATGTGCTGTAAAATAAAAATGGTTTGACTGAAAAATACTCAAAATATAAAAGTAAACATGGGATGTGGTTGCTGTTCTGCTGGAAAGTTATTTTGAAAATGGGAAACAAGGAAGGCGGGTGACCTGAGCGTGGTTAGTGTGGGTTCTGGAAAGGAGAGCTTCCGTATCCTTACTGACTCTCACACCTCGTTCAGGCTTCCAGTATAGAGAACAAGCAGGACTGGATAAAGCACATCCGCGAAGTAATACAGGAAAGGACTATTCACCTGAAAGGAGCCCTGAAGGAGCCCATTCACATCCCCAAGACGGCGCCGGCAGCAAGGCAGAAGGGGAGGAGGTTAGTGCTGGGACTCAGGGTAGGTGTGTTTAGTTGGTAGGGAGGGAACAAGGCGGTGTTAACTTAGTGTTTTTCAAAGATCATCTTTCTTAAATATTTTGAGGAATTTTTTTTAATATAGTTTATGTGTAACCTCATTCTTAGCAATGAAGTTGCTTTGTCAAGACCAGAACCTCCTTCAGCTTAAAGTCAAGGGGCTCCGTGCACATCCCTTTCTGTTGCCCTTCCCACAGCACGTGTGAGTCTGGATGCATGTCTAGGTCATGCGTGGGACCGGGACAAGCTACATCTTATCCTAGGTGTTCATGTTTCTCGTTTCTGTGATGGAAATGACCACAACCGTGTCTTACCACTGTGTGCGTTACCCGGAGGACACGTGTTGGACACACAGCCCGGCGCGCAGCCAAGGTGGCCTCCTGTCACCGTTCTCGCAATGCTGGTGCAGTCACACAGATGGCTCTGTGCCTCTTTGAACAAATCTGTCTCTCCAGTGACTGACAGCTGCCCTCCACCAGTCTTGAGAAATCCAGCAGTGTCAGGAATGAAAACTTTGTTTGCTTCTTCAGGGATGGAGAGGATCTGGATAGCCAGGGCGATGGGAGCAGCCAGCCGGACACCATTTCCATCGCCTCACGGACGTCTCAGAACACGCTGGACAGTGATAAGGTAAGCTGCAACCACCACTTTCTTTGGCGGGTGGGTGATGCAGTCTTGGATCTGCTAGGAAGCAGCCTGTTTCTATCTATAAATGACAGTTTGGCACCAACATTTCCAGACAGTCGCTATGTGCTAAGTGGTGCTGGGAGTAGAAGCAGAGACAAAAAGTTGGGGGTGTTGGGTGTAAAGTCTGAGGATTCAGGAAAAATCGCCTGACCTTTCCAGTGTCGTTACATGGTTTTCTGTCAGGGTGTTCTAGGGCAGGTGTTTAAGCTGTAACTTTACAGAAGCAGAAAAACTAGTTATTTTAAGTTAAATGCTGCACAGAGCCCAGATGAGAAGCTGCTGTGAATCAGTAGGGGCGCGCCGGCATCCTCAGGTGGGCCCTGTGGCTCCTCCTGGGAACACAGGTGCAGCAGGTGCAGGAAAGGCACCCCGGAAGGAGCCCGTGCCGGTGCCGGCTGGGCAGCCATTCTGGTCGGCAAAACATCCATGAAGCTCTCCCTTCTCCAGAAGGGGTGTAGAGCACCTCATGATCTGTCCCGATCAAATCCCAAAACCAACAAAATAAATGAGCAGGAGAATTCGGAATCCAGGCTGACATGAGGCACAGCTAATCAGGGTCCTCCATAAAAGCCAGTTGGGGGACATTCACATCAGCTAAATAAGTCTTCGGTTCCCACTGAGATGAGCACATGTTCTGTTTCTAAACTGCTAGACCAAATTCTCCAAAAAGATTATTTGATAGTGAATAGTGATTTTATTGAGTGCTATGGGTTCGGAATTCCTGCGTTTCCCACTATGTGATGCAGGCTGCTCTTTCTGCATTCGTCCCGACGAGGGGGCGGGGGAACACGCGGGAGTCTGTTCTTGGCCTGGTGTTTGCACAGCGTATTTGTAGCAGGAAGTGTCCTGACTTCACCGTCCTTTGGAAGCGACTGCTGACTTCCAGTGAGGGTCCAGTCTCGGACTGTTTCCATTGGCAGGTCTCAGAGGCCCAGATGGGGGCACTTTCCTCACCCAGTTTTGCAGAGGATTCCCGGTGTGTAATGCAGGGTCCAGGAGAGAAGGAAGTGGGCTTTAAAGTATTGCTTTCCTACAGTGATTTCTCTTTTAAGATCCTTCTGGTTTGAGTCATTTGTTTTTTCTATTTAGTTTTTTGAGTTCATCTAAGTCCTAGAAAGTAGAATGGTTGGAGTAATAGGATGGAGAAGAAAAAGTGTCTCATTTTACTTTGTTCAGAGCCCAGTGGCAAATATGTCTCGCCAATGGTAGAAATGAGGAAGGAGAGAAGGGACACGTCAGGCATCTGGGGTGTAATAGCAATGTTTCTTGCGGCCACCCACCTTCAGGCCCCTCACAGACTCGCCGTGGTGGGCATCACCAGCCACCGATTGGCCTGTCAGGTCCCAAGTTCATGTTCTTCCCAGATACACTCTCATAGAACTTACTCTAGAATTTCTTACTTTCATAGATTTACTCTAGAAATGAGTTTTAAAATTTACTTTGTAGAAATAAGAAATTTGAATGAAATTGTCAAAGAGATAAATAAAAGTATAAAGTTTTGCTTTTCTACTGGGATGTTAGGCTTTTTAAAGAACTATCTATTGAGTCTTCTACGTGTAGAGGTAATTCACCATTTTCTGCTTCCCTCATGTGGTGCCCTCTCTCCGAACGTCACTGTGGAGCTCAGAACTCCCTGATGACTGCTTCTGCAGCTAACAGCCATTACCCCCCACCTGAGCTGTACAGAAGCTCTCCCGCTGGGCAGCTCCCAGCCTGGCGTTGCCATGACTCCTAGCCATCTGGAAGTAATGACACTCCAGAACTGCTCTTTTACGTAGACCTGACATGTATTTCCTTAAATACCACTCCCTAAGATCGTAGGTCCTTGGTAGGTTCAAGAGTACCAAACAGGGATGAGCTGTCTTCCTAAGACCACAGACCTGCAGCCAGTTGCCTTCTTCAGTTCTTGGGTCTGTATTTGGGCTGAGAATAAAGAGCATGTGAGATTTCATGATGGTAACTCAAAATCTGGAGTTTGGAGAGGATGTTCCCATTCGGCCTAATGAGAAAGAAAGGAAGACTTTGCTGCCACGCGAATGCCAGGATTTGTGTATTCTCAGCTTCCAGAGGGCTTTCTTATTGTTGTCTTCCTGCTTATACTTCTAGTAGATATTTCGGGGTCAGTAGATGTATCAGGAAAATACATTTTGAAGATTAGGAAACTGCATCCTTTTTCGAGTCAGCTTTAGAATGCACTGTTGGACTGAACTCGGCTTAGCCAGAAAACCCCCTCCGGTCTGATGGCAGTAAGTTTTCTTGTCTCGGGGTTCTTTCCTTAGGTTTAAAGCAGCTTCTGATGACACAGGCAGATAGACCTGGCAAGGGAAATTACTTAACTATATTCTGCCTGTTGGGCTTAATTTATGATGCCTGTTGTGAGTTAGTTGTTATCGTGGACTTTGGTTACATTTCAGAAACTGGGTGGGGGGATGTTTTCGACTTGGCCTCTTGGAGCGTTCGTAAGGAAAAGTTATGTGCCCAGTGCTGTAGTAATGCTCTATGAGGCACACAGATGTTTCTGGAAGAGTCTGTTGAGGAGGGGCTCCTGGAGACACCCTCTTTCCAAGGAGCATTATTCGCAGAGCTGGGTACAAACACACCTCGCAAGCACAGTTCTTTCTTTGAAAACATCAGTTTTGAAATACGCCAGCCCCTTGTTCCGGGAGTGAGTTTAGCAGCGATTCTTGTCCATATTCATGGTACTTACGCTGATAAAATGATCTTATAAAAATATAATTCAGAGTCCAAAGAAATCAGATGGTTGCCAGATTCTTATCTCATTTGTCCTGAGCTTGTCTCCCTGAGGTAGGGAGGAGAGTGCTGAGCCAGCCTTCAGGACACTGAGGAGATGAGGGAGGTCGGATGACCCTCACAGGGCCACCCAGCAGCGGACAGCTAAAGCCAAGAACAAAATGTGGATTTAATTACCAGCTCGAGTCCAGACCTTATTATTCACATTAGCGCTGGTTATGGAGCTAAATATTTTAATGTATTAAAGAAGCATTTTTAACCTTTTTCTCTTCTATTTGCCTTATTAGTCTGTGGTTTATTTTATATAACAAAAACTTATATTATAAAGAAAATAGAAAATACGGGAATCAGATACAGGCTACTCTAGAACAAAGCATCTTGAGGTCAAGATGAATCACCGAAGCAAGATGAGGGGCCTGTGGACAAGCTGCCCCAAGCCCTCGGGGCCCGTGTGAGCTTTTTTACATCGTAAGTAATGCAGTTCTGATTTTTAATGAATGAGAAATTCAACTGAGACTGACACTTGGCATGAATTGCCCTAAGCTTACAATGTGAATCTATGAATCCACGTATTTAGAATAAATGATTTCATTTTACTCTTAATGAAGGTGCTGTAGTACTGTGTTGGGGATAGGGGGTTTTATGTAGTTTAAAAAGTCAACCAACTTCCTCTATGAAGTGACATCCTAACGATAGGAACTTGGCCGGATTTATGTAAATTGCAGTGTGCATTTTAAAATGGGGCCAAATTCACATTTTCGAGAAAGAAAACTTGCACTGAGCCTATTTAGGAAATGCCTTCCCTCTCCCTTCCAGCCCACCTCCCTGGCATACCAGGCACAGAGTGGCCCTGCCAGGAGCCACACGAGCCCTGGTTCTGATCTCCCGCAGCTTTGGCTCCACACTCTCCCCCCTCTGAAGGTGCTGGAAGCAAGAGGGCACCTTGGCTCCAAGGAGGAGCTCAAGCTGCTGGCCTTGCCAGAGCTCTGAGTCTCCCGGGACCTCACGTTGGTGTGCCCCTGTGTGGGCATGACAGCAAGTGCTTTAATTCGGAAGCCTTTCTCCAGGGCAGAATTTTAGTCTCCCTAGACAGAGTATACCAGCCGCTGCTCGCAGTGTGACAGCAGATGGTTAGCAACGAGGAAGTGCTCACCAGCCAGACCCCTGGGCTCTACTCCTCAGCAGCCCTGGGCAGTTAGCTCACCAGTCTGTGCTTCAGTGTCATCATCTGTAACTGGGGACAGGACTTAACGACTCACCTCACGGGGCTGTGCATACTGAAAATGTGTGATGTGCTGAGAACAGTGCCGAGCACGTACTGAGCACTTAATGAATCCCAGCTATTGCTATGTCTTTGTCAAAAGTGCTGCCTGCTCCCTCCTTCCTGGACTGTTGCTGTTCATTCCTGGTGGTTGCACATGGCTATCTGTGTCAGCCTCTCTGTCCTTGTATTTGCCCGCTCTGGATGGCAGTGGATTTGGACTGTGCTGATTAGGAGCTAGAAGCTGCCCTAAGAATAAAGCACTCAGTGTTAGTGCCTGCACATAAGCACTGGGGTGGCGCTTAGCAGTGAAATGCCCCATACTGAATGGGCAGTCACTGAAGAAGAGGGGGGATTCTTGCTAAAAACCTACCCCCCCCCACTCATCTTTAACCCCACAGAATGAGCCGTACTGTGGCTGCACATGTGTAAAATGACTGCACGCTATTCACGGATGTCCGTGCATCACCCACTGTGGGCAGGCCCAGGACAGGTGGTCCAGGACAGGTGGTCCAGGACAGGAATGACCCGGGAGATGAGGCCCCCGCCAGCAGTCTGGGGGATGGAGCGTACCTGGTGTTTGTGTCTTCCTTTTGCTAATCTTTGTTTTCTATTTTCCTAAGTGGCTGTGGTTTTTTTGTAACCTTTGACAAGTTTTTTAAGTGCTTTCATCAAACCACAAAGTGGAATGTAATCTTTGATAATTTTAGTTAATCAGAAAAACAAAATTGCCCACGCTAAAGTAGAAAGCCTCAGTTCTTTTTCTTTTCTTTTCCTTTTTTTTTTTTTTTCCAGTAGGCTCCATGCTCAGCATGGAGCCCAATGCGAGGCCTGAACTCACGACCCTGAGATCAAGACCCTGAGCTGAGATCAGGAGTCAGACACTTAACCAACTGAGCAACCCAGGCTCCCCAGAAAGCCTCGGTTCTAAGAAAAAGCAGATTTTTTTCTTTTTTAAATACAAAGCTTGGGTAGAAATATAACAACAATGTTTACTAAGATAGTGGTGCACTGAAAAGTGCTTTTTAATAATGTAAATTTTACAGTACTGATCAAAGTTACTGTTGAAGGTGATGACATAGTTTTGATTTGGACTTGAGCCCAGAGGTTTCTTCTAGTTGTTCTCCCTCTGGTGAGAAGCCCAGTCACCTGGCTAACTGACTGTCATTTCTTAGCTCTCCTGGTTGGTGCTCCTCCATCAAAGACAAAGAGTCATTTCACTTTAACGTTTCTGGATGAAGGATGGTCTGCTCACTCAGGAAACTCAGCAGATGGGTTTCTTTGGGTGAAAGTGTCTTACATAGCTTCGGGGTTTCCAGGACCAGATGACTCAAGGTAACAGTGGACAGCTGTCTACTTTCCAGCTCTCGTGCCTTTTTCTGTGTGAACCAACTAAACTTCTCATTCACTGGCCACCTTCCCTCCGTGCCTGTTTCTTCAGCAGGTGCTGGCATCTCTCGTTCAAGTATGTGAGCGAGGGGAAACGGGTTGCTGGTGCAGGTCAGGGTCTGGGAAGCCTTGAAGCCCGATACATAATCACTGTCCTATCTCCACTTGGCCTGACTTTTTACATTTAAAGTTTGCCTTTTTAGCTGTGGCTTTTAAATTGGGTTTTTTTTAACATCTCATTTTCCATTCCACCTCATGTATATCACACCGTCAAGGAGGCCTTGGTTCTAAGAATTATTTTTGTGTTAGAAAACCCAATTAGTGATCATGTCAGTAAATAGTGAAGAATTAACATCCCTGAATACCACACTCAGTATTTCTTTTCTCGATAAAATGTTAGGTATGGTAAGCTACCGTTTTGGGGAAAAAAAAAATTCTCTCACAGATTTCTTTTGCGTGTGTGTGTGTGTGGGTGGGTGTGGTAAAAGCCATATAAAATTTACCCTAATAACCATTTGTTGAGTTCTCACCGATTTCTTTCTATGCCCTCGATGTGTGAGAGCCCATGACAGTGGTCCTCACTAGAACTCAGCCGCAGATCTTGGTGGAGGCTTCCCCTGTGGACTTGGCATTGGGGTTGGCGTGAGCGGGGGCTCTGCTGCCCAGGTTTGGTGAAGTTGCCTAGTGGGAAGCCTGGGTAGGTGAGAGCCTGGGGCAGGATGCACTCCCTTGGGGATCTCTGGCTGCCAGTGGTGGCCTCTCTCGGACGTGTTGCCAGTAATGGCGCTGTACTCCCTGATCCCCTTGACCCAAGCGGCCAGTCTTTGGTCTGTCTTTTGTCCGCTCCGTGTGAAGCCGCCACAAAACCACAAGATTCTTTTGTGAGGTTTCTGAATGACTGAACCGTGCTGGGTTGTAGGAGGGACTGTTCACAGAGTTGATACACTTTGTTCTTTTGGGGGGAAATGGCTTTTATTAGACCGCAATGCCACTTTCCTTTTGAATTGCTCTCACAAAATTGGCCAGACACCCACCTGCAGCTGACTTCGGTTCTCGAAGTAGAATCATTTGCTGCAGGGGCTGCACCGTCCCCTGTGGCCGTTGTGACAGGCTTGCTCTCCCTCCAGCCGATCCTGCCGCAGAGCTCACCTGGGAGCGCCATCCTTCAAAGCACATGTTTGCTTTGGTCTCTCCAGAATTCTGTGTTCTTGCAATGTCAAACTGCCTCGTTGTGCACCAGAGAGAGTTGCCCTGAGGAGTGGTGGGCTTCTCAGAAGTCCCCAGCTGTGGGGACTAAAACAGTTGAGTCACTGCTCTTAACTGGGTTCAGGTAAAGCAACAATATAACACGCTTTCTCCAAAAAACATAAAAAGTAAAATTCTGTTCTGTGTGGTAATTGTTGAAGATTCAGCGTGCCAGCAACCAGAGATGAGTGTTTCCTCCTTTCATTCTTTTGGGTGAGCGCCCACAGCTTGTTCACATTCAGTCTTTCTAGAGAGAATTTCGGCAGAGGGACCCTGATTCGAGTCCGCTGATTGTCTGTGTGTCTGGATTGTTAGAGTGCCCCCTGGAAGCCCTCGGCAAGGGACAAGAGGTGGTCTGGTCCTGCAGAAGGCATTTTATGGCTGGTTTCCATGGTGTGTTGCACTAAGGCTTAGTCATGGCCATGGTTTTTAGGCACCACAGTTACTTTTTAAAGGAGAAAAGCAGAAAGATTGGAGGGGAGGAGGGCACTGTCTCCTCATGTGAATTTCGCAAGAGTTAATGTGAATCGTGGAAGCTGAGATTTTCACCAGTTGTGATCCTCAACTACGTGCATGCCGTCAGGAGCCCTGACAGAAGTCCGTAAAACACACAGAAGTGAACAGGGTCCCGTGAAAACTTTCTCAGGGTGTGCTTAGAAGCACACAGTGCTAACATCAGTGGAATGGTAACTCAGTATAGTAATGAAATCGGGTCACTGGTGGTGGAAATAGCATTGAAAGCAGGTACAATCTCAGTCACCCTTCATTATCCGAACTTTTTCTACTTAAGAATTTAATTCCTAAAAGGCAGTGATGATTTGCATTGCTTCCGCAAAATAGTTATTTTAAGTCTTTTATTTTTAAAAGTTTTTTTTTTTTTTTAAAGTTAGCAAACTGGTTTTAAAGGCAGTTTTTGTAGTGAGTTTAAAACATTCAGATGTGAACCTTGAGATAGAAATCCTCAGGACTTCTGTGCCCCAGAAAGCATCCTTTTTAGTCCTCCCTTAAAGATTTGTGGAGGAGATTCTCACGGTAAAGCCAAGCAGATAGGTTGTTTTTTTAATGATAATTTTAGTACTATTTGAAAACAGATTATTGTAGGAGATTCTGTTAGTAAGTTCTCCGAAGTCTTTGAAAAAGAATTTTAACTCAGTATGGGATTCTTTGTCAGAACAGGCTTGATTTTTATCATGCTCTGTCAAGTCCACAGATGTTTCCAATAGTTTCTGATTACTCTGTGAGGGGCTAAGGAATCAGGGCCAGAAATAAAGTCGAGCTTAACGTTCCTTCTTGGGCAGCCCCTCTCTCTCCTTCCCACCCTTCCCCCACCCGCAGAATGCACCACGTGGCTTTGAGCTGTCTGAAAAATTAATAAAATGCTCAAGAATGAAGCCAGCAAAGAGCTGGTGATGAGATAATGTGTCTTGAAGTTGTGCTTCCCAGGGCGGGGGGCGGGGGGTAGAGAAACCTCCAGGCAGCGTGATGGGCTGGGGGCGTGGGGCTCCGGGCAGGGGGTGACTCACTCGCACGGGCAGGTCACTGGTGGCCGTGGGAGAGCTCCAGCAGGCCTAAAGGGGGCTGTAGGAAATGTGGACCCTGCAGGGCCTCAGCACGCTGGATTCCGTGCTGGGCTCCTTCCCTGGTCACGCCTCCCCTGGGGCATGAACATTCCTCCTTTTTGTTACAGGGATTAAGCACTTCCATAATGTGGGGTTTCACAGGGAAAATTCTCCAGCCTGGGCCTCTACCTTTAACCTTTTAACGTTAGCATCTTTGATGGTTCACGGAGATGTGTGTAAGATTTAGCATGGTTTTCCCAGTGGGGAATGTGTACCGTTTCGGAGGGGATTAAACATTCGTGAGAAATTGCCTTTGTGGCCTAGCAAAGACAGTCCATCTGTTGATATGTGTGCTTTGTTATGGAAGAGTTCTGTTGTGCTCTGCTTTCTGTGGTTGTCTTGTGGACATGTGTTTCTTATTGTAAATATCTAAACTTTCTCTCAAAAGAGAGGCCATTAGGACCGGAGGATAATGAGCAGCTTAGGGCATGACGGGGCCCAGGGGGCCGTGAGCCTGTGCAGGAGGCATGGATTCCCAGGTCTCTGCGAGTGAGGGGAGCGGCGAGGCCTCTGGAACGAGGCTGCTCTCCAGTGGGAGGCCTGGCTGGTCCTTCCACCCACCGGCCACAGCCCAGGCCGCCGGCTGTCCTGGACTGTGTGTTCTCCGTGCTGCTGCCCTGCAGGGGGACAGAAGGCTGGGCATGTGACATGCTGAACGCAGGCAGAGCTAGCTCCCAAAGTCACGTTTTATTTCAGAATTGTGACACAATTTATTTACAAACTGAGTAACGAGGTAGGTGCTGGAGCAGCTTCCCAGAGGGCTTTGATGGGCGGACAGAGCTTGAAGCAGACCTAGAGGGGACATGGAGGCTCCGAGCAGCCAGGATCTCATGCACACAGTGCAGGCAGGGCTCACCTCAGGGAAGACACACTCCAGGCTGTGAATCCCATGAGGAGAAGCCGGCGAGCATGCCTGGCAGGGCGGGCTGGCACCCGGCTGTGGGAACTTTGGACCCCAAGCTCAGCAGTTTGGATTGGAGGTCCTTGAAGGGGAGGCTTAGCATTTCAAAAAGGCAACTGCCTGCAGTGCTCACGTGGCGTGGAAAGTGGGCCTGGAGTGTGTAAGGAGGCCACCACAAAATCCACGTAACATGTGGCATGGCTGGGCAGAGGAAGGAAGTAACCCGAGAGACGGCCTTAGGTCTATTTGATAGCGTTTGGAGCGCAAGAGTTTTTAACTTGGGTAACTTAACTGTGGTACCATTAGCCACCATTGGAAGATGGACAAACTAGGGAGGTGGGTCATGTCCTGGACTGCTTTGGAAGGACACGTCCAAAACAATGAGGGGAATAGTGTCTAGCTGTTATTTGGGGTGTCTGCTTGGGGAGTCCTCGGCATAGAGGGTGTGGTTATGGGGCTGCATCGGGCCACAGTGAACAGGCAGCAGAGTTGGAGCCACGGGGCTGCCTGGGTTGAAGAGCCAGAGGGGACAGTCCGGAGAGGGGGAACGGGTTCACAACACTCTCGTGTAGGAGATGTTAATGAGCGTGTGTGTGTATGAGCTGTCCCCACGTGTGAACAGTCCGAGGGGCAGACTTAGAGGGCCCTGGCCACAGTAAGCAAGAAGCCACGAGAAGGCCACACACCTCTTTTATAAGTAGAAATCATGGCGTGGATGTATCTTTCTGGAGTTCATGGATACGCTTCAGAGAGCCTAAGCGTTGGTAGTTTTAATGGACAGAAAATGGGAGTGAGCTTAGTGAGAGGAGAGAAGAAAGGAAAGGAGCCTCCGGCCAGAACGCACGAGCGTATGGGAAAGAAGCCAGTGTCCACAGAGTGTGTGGGCCGGCATGCTGAAGCACAGTGTGGGCAGGGGTTCTGGAAAGGCCTGGGGATGGGAGCGCCCACTAAGAGTCATCCTGGAGGGCTTCGGAGAGAGAACAAGGCATGCTCTGCCCATATGTAGGGATCTCGTGGCCTCTTTGGTCTCCCTGCTGTGCGACAGCCCGATGTTGGACCCACGTGGTACCAAGAGCCCCAATGCTGACAGCGCAGGCTGCTGTGGTGCCAAGTTGGAAGGGAAATTTCAGATAAAATGATCATGTTAGCACCCTGTGGTGCAGTGATCCCCCAGTGGCCTTGAAACAGAGCTTTTACAAGGTTGCCCTAGGTTTGAAAGATGATTATTGTAGCACATTTTGAGCAGGGAGATAATAATGTCTCGGGCCCAAAATGATACGGGCACTCATCTGAAAAATTGTATCAGATTCTGACCATGAAACCCTCAAAAATCATAACCATGTATTAAAACACAAGACAGTCAATAGCTGCCCATGTAATTCTGAAGGTAAGTGAAGGGGCAGCGAAACTGGAGAGCCCTGACTCAAGCTGGGGGCAAGTTACTGCCCCGACCCCAGGATGTTGCTGGCCCAGGTCAGCCTCCCCCACCACAGGGGCAGTGACTGGGGCTCGCTGATGGGTGTCTCTCCCTCCCCAGCTCTCCGGCGGCTGCGAGCTGACAGTGGTGATCCACGACTTCACTGCCTGCAACAGCACGGAGCTGACCATCCGCCGTGGCCAGACCGTGGAGGTTTTGGAGCGGCCCCACGACAAGCCTGACTGGTGTCTGGTGCGGACCACTGACCGGTCCCCTGCTGCAGAGGGCCTGGTTCCCTGCGGCTCTCTGTGCATCGCCCACTCGAGAAGTAGCATGGAAATGGAGGGCATCTTCAACCACAAAGGTAGGAATCCTGAGGCATGGCTGGCTCATGCCCGCTGGAAATGACTCTGGTGCTTCTGTCCCTGTTTCCTTGCAGCCTGGTCCCTCGTGACTAAGGCCGCTGTCACTGTGGCTCTGGGCCTTTCTAATCCATCAAGAGCTGGAGTGGAAACGAGGATTTCATTTGATGATCAGAAATGATTGCGTCATTTCCCGAAATGGTATCTGTTTGGAGAATGAGAAGGGGGCTCTTCTTTTTCGGCCAGTGTCATTCATAAATTGAGAACACAGAGCAGGGACCATTCTCCTCCAGGGGATGAATGCAGGTAGGGGAGGTGGGATCACATTCAGCTTCTCCTTCATCAGGTTTTCACATTGTGGGTTCTTTTGTTTTGTTAGATACCCCTGTAGAGTATCTCAGAACTCACCAAAGTGCCCAGGCTCCCCATGCAGCATCTGGACGGAGCCGGCCCTGAGGGAGAGGGTGGTGGGTCAGGCAGGGCTCGGGAGGACGGCTGCGGCTGTGCTGTGGCTCTGCTGGCAGGGGCTTCCAAAAGAAGCACTTTTCCCCTGAAACGGCAGACCATCTGAACCAAACAGCATTTGGCGTTCCTTGGTGATTCTTTTATTGAAAGGTAATGGTGGCGAGACTGCTTTACTGTGTGTGTCTAGATGGGTCAGTCAGGGGCTCCTTGCAGGCGCACGAGGGCGCTTTGTCCACAGTGTCCAGCGTGGCAGCCGCCGGACAAGGGTGGGCGCAGGGCGTCGTTCAGAGGCAGCCGGTCTGAGCCGAGATGCTTTGCAGGGGGAGGACATGCGCTAGATTTCAAGAGCTGTGGTGAGAAAGACCGTGCACAACTATTTCAGAGCCATGACGGGCTGAAGTGACAAGATATCGTGTAGAGTTAAATAGAATGTCTTGTTAGAGTTAATGTCTTCATTTCCTGTTTCCTTTTACTTTTGAAAACTGGCTACTAGAAGGTTTTAAATGGCATATGCAGGTTGCTGTACGTTTCTGTTAGTGCTGGTTTCCCCTCAGGGAAAAGCAAACTTGAGACTTTAAGCCCTCTTGAGAAACACTGGTCATTTACAGCTTCTAGAAAAGTGCAGTATGTGTAGAGTTTCTCTGCCTCAAACCATATTGTGTCACAGTCTCCATCCCTCTGCGACGCTGGCAGATGGCAGACTGTTCCCGGTCTGGGGCTGTGCAGTTTCTTTTCCTGAGAGAAGATCACTCCAGTCGGCCATATTCTAGTTCTTTTCTGTTAATTTTGGAATATTCTGGTCACTCCCTTCATTTGTCATCTGTGCTCTCCTTGCTTTCTTCATGACCCGTCTTGGGGCCCGTCCTCTGGCTGCCAGGTGCACTGAGCTCAGTGCATTGAACTCAGTGAGGCTGCAGAGGATACGGTTACTGATTAGCTCACCTCATTCATTATGGGCACAACCCTGGTCCAGATCCCTTAGGGCCTAGATGTGACCTAAATGTCACCCCAGTAAGAAACCAGAAGAATTCAGCTATCATTTCTCCAGGGACCCAAACAGAAAGAGAATTTTCCAATTTTGGCCAAAAGCTGAGGTGTGGGCTTTCGTTCCTGGCAAAGCTGTGAGTTTAGAGCAGTGTTGGGCCCCCGCCTCCCCCTGCCGCCCCCACGCCTGTGGCCCTTCAGCCCCAGTAGGGTTCTGCACTGGGCCAGCCCATCGTTAGAGTACTTCCAAAGTTGCATAATGTATTTAAGTCCTTGAGTTGGAATTGAAAATAAAGAACAACTTTTCCCCTCGAGTTTCTCACACAGAGGAGCCCCGGTGAGTTTAAGCATGCTACAAATAACACTTGTTCGGAAAGGTTTCTTTTTATATGTGCCTTCCCCGTGGTGTGTTCTTTGCTTCCCAGTGTTCACAATTGTGGGCTAGCTGAGAGGAAAGAACTAGGTATTTATCACACTTGACTTTGTTCTGAAAAGTTCTTATGGAGGTGGAGTTTTTGCTGGGTTTTAAGTTTAAGTACCAGTTTGTTGCCTGGGCTTTTTGTCTCTTACTCTGTGACACTTTGGCCCCTGGGAAGTTACTCCTTAGCCCCAAGAAACCCCATCACGGTTTTTTTAACAAGAGGGTGTGTCTTCACTCAGTAAACCCTGTTGTGAATTAACAGCCAGTCAGTAGATGGGGGCTTAGAAACCTTTTACATTTTTAAATACTTTCCTGCATTTTTATTTTTCCTAGAATGCAAAGAACCTCTTAAGATTGTCTGTTTGCTTGCAGTGTTGGGACCTGGGCCGTAGATTAGGGGAGGGGAAGTCTTTCTTTGAGCTATGGACAGGCCTCTGCCAGAGTGTCCTGTCCAAGTTCAAGTCCAGGAAATCGGGCAGCAGTGACGAGGTTCTCCACCTAGGAGAAGAGACCTTCATCAACTAGGATGAGGATCTGGGAATTAAGTCCAAGAAAAAGACACAGAGACTTAGGGAGCAAGAGGCCACTGCCTCCTAGGACATCTAGATCTGCTTCAGCTCAGCCCACAACCCTTCTTCTTGCCCTTACTTGGAAAGGAGTGATGCCACCATACTGCTTGTACCCTGGCACGCATCGGGCTCTTAACACCTGTTACACACATGCGTCTCCTACCTGATGTGGGGTCCCAGACTGGGCTTGTAGGACACTACAGTGATGAGTTACATGTGGCTACTTCTCTCCAAGAGCTTGCTGCCCATCGCTGGTGCATCTCCTCTTGGCCATCCCAGAAAGCAGGTTGTCTTGCCTCTCACATACTTCCAGACTCATGACAGTTAGGGAGTTGTCATTATGTATCTGTCTCTAGACAGTTTCTTAAATGCCTTCAATCTTTACTGCTCTGACCTCCCAGGCAGGAGGCACATTTACTGATTTCTGATTCCAAAATTTTCTCAGCTTTATTGCCTAAATAATTTTTTCATAATTCCTTAGTCCAAAAACCTTAAATTTCCGTAAATTTCCGTAAATTTCAAATGTGAAAATCATGCCTGTTAAGGTCATAAATACATCATCCAAGAAGGCCCAGTACTCACCGATAGCGCTGCCCAGGTTCATGTGATGGTTTTTCAGCATTGTTAACGTGGGAAATCTGTTGGACAAGGAGAATACTTGGAATTTGTGAGCAATAGGTCTCTCTCCTTTCTTTCTCTCTCTCTCTCTCTCTTTTTTTTTTTTTTTAAGATTTTATTTATTTATTTGACAGAGAGAGACACAGCAAGAGAGGGAGCAGAAGCAGGGGACTATGAGAGGAAAGCAGGCTTCCCGCGGAGCAGAGAGCCTGATGCGGGACTCGATCCCAGGACCCTGGGATCATAACCCGAGCTGAAGGCAGATGCTTAACGACTGAGCCACCCAGGAGCCCCTCTCTCTTTTCTGTTAAACTTGAGTGGTGTAGGAAGAGGTTAAAAATATATTTAAAAGGAACAAGACATGTAACTGCTTGATTTGTTTTCCAGTGTGAACACTGTTTGTTGAGAAATGCTTTCCGTCCTGGGGGAAAGGCCTGTGGAAGCAGGTTGCTGGGGGAGCAGTCTTTGCAGACGGGTGGTGTGGGTGTTCAGTGTTTCATTCCTGCGTCGCTCTGGCCACCATTCCATGTTCTTGCTGGAGTCTCCACCAGAAGTTACATGGACCCTGAGAACATGAAGGTAGAAAAGGGTTCAGCACATCCTCCTGCTCATTCCGTCTAACTTGGGTTGTGCCGTCTGTGTTACGTCAGCATCTGGGGCTGGAGACCGTGTCTGTGCCCCGCAAGTCTGACCCGCAGCGGGGACTGACAGGCACGGGTCTCTCTCACTCGCCTGGGGATCACGTATGGATTCACTGCTGAAATCGATGCCATGTAATTATGTCTAATCTCTTAGTAAATCCAAGGGATTTTTCTTTCCTGCTGTCTCAACTTGTAAAACTTGTCACTTTGTTCTGTTCTTTACTTAGTCTTGGTCACAAAAAGTAGACAGGAGTATCAGCTGTGTTTATGTTCCTTATGAGGCCAATTCAGAGCGTCCTTTTTCTTCCGCTGCTTTGGCTAAGTGATCCAGCTTCCCCTCTCCTCACATCTCAAGTGACCCTCCGTGATAGCGCTGGGGCGTTTCTCCCCACGGTCCCGGCGATAGTCTAGCTTGTGCGCCTGCTGCGGGGGGACATGACCGATACCGAAACCTGGAGCTGGTGGTGACGCCACATTGGTTTTCTATGTGGTAAAATGCTCATAATATAAAACGTAACCACTCAACCAGTGTTCTCTTCAGGAACATTGAGTTTCTTCACACGGCGTCCCTTCACCACCGATCGTCCGCCAAGGCTCTGTCCCCAGTGGACACTAACCCCGGTTACCTTCTCCCAGCCCCTGGCAGCCACCGTCTGCTTTCCGTGTCTAGGAGTTTGACCCCTCAAGGGTCCTCCTGCAGTAGTTCTGCTTTTGTGACTGGCTTATTTCACCCAGCACGATGCCCTGAAGCTCATCCATGTTGTAGCTTGTGTGTCTGAATGCCCGGAGCTGAAAAGAGTCCACGGTATGTGCAGGCCACGTTTCGTCTCTCCTTTCGTCCACGGCGGACACTGGGGTTGCTTCCCGTCTGCAGTCGTGAATAATGCTGCTGTAACCAGGAGTGTTCCGGGGTTCTGAGTCCCCACTTCTCCTGCTGTGGGGAGTGTACCCAGAAGTGGAACTGTCCTATGATAATAATTTTTTTTTTTTTTAAGATTTCTGAGCATGCCCACCACATTGGGTTACCTTGATCTAAATAACATATTTCAGACAGACTTCTCCAGTGCCGCCATCGCTGCTGGCCGGCAGCCCTCCTGGCCCTGGTGCCCCTTCCTCTCTTACTACAGCTGAAGTACAGATCGCGTCAGGCTGTGCTCCTCAGGCTCCTTCAGTGACTTGCTGTCGCTCAGGAGACTCGTGCCATACCCTCCCCAGGTGTGCACGCAGCCGCCCCCCTGGTGTCATGTAACAGGAGGGGTTTGTCTTACTCCCTCGCCCCTACCTGACTTTCTCTGTCCCCTCCTACCAAATAAATGAAAAACCCTGAAGGAGGAAAATAATGTATCCGGTGAGTCTGTGGAGGTGAGGGAAAACGGAGTGAATTTGGGGGCAGTTAACAGTGTTTCAGAGCAAAGGCTCAGCTGAGGATAACCTGAGACAGTCCCGATGAGATGTACTCAGGGACCCAGACCCACAGGAAACCCACAGGAACTTACTGCAAGCGCTTTAGAACAGACTTCAGTCCGAACAGCGGGTGCAGATACGGTGCTAAACTTACGAACGTGATCCTGCAAGTGGACACGACACAGGTTCTCAACACCAGGACTGATGAGGGAGGCAGAGAACCCTTCCATCACCCTGAGAGGGCACAGAGGGAAGCTATGCAGGGAGGCCTGGGAGGGCGGTGGGCTCCCCAGGAGGCTCCCTCAGCAGGGTCTGCATGGGCAGGTGAGCACAGTTCCTTGTCACCCGCTCTGTCACGGTCTGCCTTATGTCTCTTACTCCATCTGAATATGTTCCCGGGGCCATTCATCAGAGTTCAGAGAACTGGACATACCTCGCATACCAGAGGCAGCTCCTCAGAGTCACTTGTAGTCTCTTAAAATGAATGAGTGAGTGAGCCCAGCGCCATGCCTGGAGGTCCGAGCTCCACGTCTGATTCTTAGAGAACCACTGACCACAACCCCTATGTGTAGAAATAGGCTGCGTTTCCCTTAAGGGCCAAAACGAAGTGCCTCTGAGCTCTCTGTGTTCAGCCTCCCGGCCTCAGCATCGGGGTCCTGTGAACTGGTGGCCCTGCCTGTTTGTGCGATCCTTAGCTTTGGGGAGAAGCCAGGTCTCTCCCGTGGCCTCAGCTTCCATGTCCCTTCTCCCCATTTTGTGGAAGTGAGACCAGGTGACAGGACCTTCGCAGAGGTTTGTGGTCGTGGAAAGGAAGGACTCGGCAGGCCACCAGGTGTGTCCTCTCCCAGGGACTCCGGCCCCACCAACTGCATTCCCAGTCTGTGCCCATCATCAGCTGGCCGCCCAGCTCAGAGGGCAGGTCAGAGCTGTTTCTCTCCTCAGAATGCAGGAGGTGCTAAGATTCCTCATCCCCGTCCACACCACTCCCCTGGCTCCCAGGACAGCATCAGCCTAGCACAGTACAGCCAACGGGGGGACGTCTTGTCCTCTTTTCACAGCAGTCATGGCCTCGTCCTGTGCTCCCCGTCCCCCACCCCGCCCAGCAGCCGCCACCCAGAGAAACAGCAGCTCTGCGGAGACTAAGGTGCTTCTCTGGACATCTCTGCGACCAAAAACACAGCTCTGCCATCCGAGGCCTCTTGCATTTCCTCAAGTATATTTGGGATGACTAGGTTTAAATTTGTTCATCTCACATAGCCTCTTTCCCAAACCGTGGGACACTCTGCCCGGAAGGTGGGTCAGAGTCTCCTACCTCTTGTAACTGCTTACGACTTTTAAGTGACCTAATAAGTTCTCAAAAAAACCCCTAGGACATTAAAATGACCTTAGTGATAGGAAAAAATTTAGTTGACTATATCGTGATTCTGGTGGATTCAGACGTTTAATGCCAGATTGCCACTGTTAACCTGAAAACACACCCCAGGCATAGACGTGTCAAACCTGTATCTGCCCACATAGTCTTTAAAATATATATGTATGATGGAGGCCATATATAATTTCTCAGAAAATTAGCTTGGAAAAGAACAGTTTTTAGCCTCTGAGAACAGCTGCTAATGTAAATCCCTGTGGGAAGACAAACTGAGGAACATGGAGCCCCACCAAGAACAAAGACGTGGTCCCTCTCCCGAGTGCCACGGAGCTAGGCGAGGTGATCAATCCCAGCCTATGATTAAGGCTCGTTCACTGTGCAGCATGTAATTATGGAGCCGCACAAGTGCGCCGTTACTCTGGGAATGCTTTATGTTGGAGGTATTTTCATGTTCCAACTTTATATTAAAGTGTTTATGGAAACAGGAGAAAACCATGAGCAGGTATTAACACTGTCCATATTAGATGATCACAAAATTATATACATAGCAAAGTCATAAGCCACAAATGAGAAAACCGTCTTCCCACGCTTGCTTTAAATGGCCATGAGACAGTGTTTAGGAAAGAAATGTCATCAGGGGAGAAAGTTCACCAGAGAAAATAGGAGCATACTCTCCTCAGCGTGACACACGGGCTGGGCAGGGAGTGGCCGCAGGGACAAGATACAGGTGTCTGCATCCCGCTTTTCCAACCGTCTCCTCTCTGACACTGGCACATGTCAGACTTTGCCATTTATTAGACAAACTGGGGTTTCTTAAATGTCTCTAGTGAGGGTCTGCAGAAGCTGGGAAAAAGTACAGAGAAGATGTGTTTGGTGAAAAACCATTTAAAAATTGTGTGCTGGTTTCCGTTAAGTGTTTTGACCATGAATAAGTGCTGTCCGCGGTTGGAAAAAACAGTGTATCCCATTCAGACGGGGTTTGCACTTGTCACCGTGATTTATGCAGCCAGTCGTGGCTCTGAGAACACCTGATAAAACAGCACCTAAGAAGCAGGCGCCAGACAAACCGAAGTGTGTTTTGGCTTTTGCCTCTGCGTTCCTTCCTGTGTTCAGAGACGCAGGAGGTGACTTTGTCGTTCTGTTCCCAGCGCTGACTTTCCCATGAGTGGTGAGGATTTTCTTAGCTGGGACTGTAGGTCCTGACAGCCGAGCTGCTCCCACCACAGGGAGAAGGACAGATGCCTCCCGATGCCCCAGCTGCCTGTGGAGCAGCTGTGGGAACAGGAGTGCATGACGAGAGCTTCCATACCAGTTCCCCGAACAGGGAGCGCTTGCACACAGTTCCCGCAACCCCACACACAGAACGTTTTCTAAAGAAGAGAAGGAAAACCGATTTCAAACTCACTTCTGGGCATCTCAGAAATTAAATTGTGAAAAGGTGTAAGCTGAGCCGTCTTAGTCCCACAATCCCACTTGCCATGTACAGAGAACCGTTTTTATTATAATGTTTCTAACTTCTTCCCATATTTTGTTAGGCAAATACAAACACACGCTTATTCTTGCCTCCATGTTCTCACATAAAAGGTAGCATATTTTGGCTTTTTTTCACTTGGTCAAGCCTTGTAGGAATGACTCCAGATGGGGATGTAGAGACACATGTTGTTCTGTGTGACAGGGCATGCCGTCGTCATGTGTGCACGTAGCTTGTCCCCAAGCGGTGCCCACGTGAGCCACTGCGCGGTGTTGGGGGGCCGTTGCTGTCCCTGCCACACAGGTAGAGTGGTGAGATGGAATGTTCACAGTCCAGCAGATGGGGGGGAAGGGTAAATACATTTATGGAAAGCAAACTTTTGAAGAAGAATCACCCGAATCATAAATTAACTATAAAAAGAAAGTTGCGAATGTGCTATATGGTGACATTTACTTTTACGTATTTTTTAATTTTGATGGGAGTCATGATCATGTGATCTGTACCACACCATTTGAGGTCTCTAACATCATTTTATCCATTTATGAAAATAATAACAACAAAAAAAAACCCTAAAACTGTGCCCTTTGAATAAGGTTACTCTTTAAAATCATACATACCAATGAAATCACAAGTTTATGTCTCACTCCAGGAGGTGATATTTTTGATGGACATTTTCCCGCAGAACTCCGTACTGCAGCATACAGTGGAATATTAATGTAAATAATATTTCACCAATTTCTGTGTTTTTATACCAGATTTAGTCAGAAGGGTGCAAATGAGGAGTTTGCCGCTAAATGTCCAAGGGTAGTAGTTTCCAGAGAATAAACAGCTCTTTGCGGCGCCAGTGTTTCGCCTTCCACTTACATAGAGCCGCTTGTGAACCCGCAGCACACCCTCGCCTCTGAGAAGCACCGGTGTGCGGCAGCGCCGTCACGGGTTCCATAATGGGCTCTAAAGCCTCCGAGTGATCTCTGTACTTTCTGAAGGATTCAGTTCATCACTAAAATTTCACAGTGAATTTTGAAAAATCCTGTTTTTGAATACCTCCCCCGTCCAATCTCCTTCCTTCTTTATAGACACTATGGAAAGGTTTCAGAGGGGCTGAAAGAGGGGCATGTAGGGCTGGACGGAGTCAGAGGGTTAAGGAGACTGACCTTTGAACTGTCACCTCTACAGCCAGCGCTGTCCAGAAGGAGCATCCTGGCTCCCCTTCCCAGCATTCTCTGTGGACCAGAGCAGGGCCACCCTCCGAGTGACCACCCTCCAGAGCGGGGCCACGAATCCTCCGAGTCGCTTTAGTGTCTGAGCCATTAAGGGGCATTTTACTGTGGTCTGACTCACAGTGACAGGGATGCTTTGGATAGCTCGGTCATTCCACAAGGCTCACGATTCCAGAGGGTCGCCATTTTCCCAAAACTTTTCTAGCCAAGCTCAGGACAGGGGACCCAACATGTTTTATTCTTTGAAGGGCCCTTTCATACATTGAAGAGGACCGTAAACAGACTCATTTGCCTCAGCTGCATTGCAAGGCAGCTCTGGAATCCTGTACTATTTCTGTCACGTAGCCCTGTGTGTTCTAGTGCATCTTTTCCTTCCCCCGCCCCTTTTCCAGAGTCTGTAGAGCTTTGAATTTACTAGAAGGAAAGAACATTGAAGTGCTGTTCTTAGAGATTAGTTTCCTCCTATCTCAAAAATAATTAGACCATTTCAGTCCTGGGTTATGGAGGAGATTGTTAACAGACAAGGGAGGAGGGGTGTGTTAGTCAGCTCTGGCTACCAAAATACCATAGACTACTTGAATTCAGCAGCTGCAGTGTATTTTTTCTTAGTTCTGGAAGCTCCGAGTCCAAGATCAAGGCACCAGCAAGGCTGTTTTTTTCTCAGGCCTCTGACTGGCTTGCAGACGGCCAGCTCCTTGCCACGTCCTCACACAGTTCTCCTGTGTGTGCACCCTGGTGCCTCTGGGTGTGTCCGACCTTCCTGTTCTTCCAAGGACACCAGTCGGATTAGTACCGACCCTAACAGCTTTGTTTTAACCTCAGGACCTCTCTAAAGACCCCGTCTCCAGCTGGGGTTACAGTCCAAGGTACTGTGGCTTGGGACTTCAGCATACAAATGGGGAGGTGGGGGGCACAGTCAGCCCATAGCAGAGGGTACTGTGGAGCCTTAACAACTAACAGTCCGTTGAGCATCTGACTTGACTTCAGCAGGTCCTAATCTCAGAGTCATGGGGTCAAGCCCGACATCAGCTGAGATTCTCTGTCCCTGTGCTCTCCCACTGCCCCTGTCCCATGTAGGCACGTGTGCTCGCGCGTACTCTCCCTCCCTCCCCCGAAAACCTCATAGTAGTAGCAGCTGGGATGTGTTGACGGCTTGCCATATGCCCGGCACTGTGCTTGTCTCTATGTTTAATCTTCAGGGCAGTTTGTAACATTGTCATCCTCTTTGTATGACGAGAAAATAGAGGCACAGAGACATTAACTGGACCGAGCTTAGTAGGTGTTGGAAAACGGGATTTCGAGAACAGCAGTCTGACTTCCGGGCTCTTAACCACTGTGCATCCTGTCTCCACACGAGCTGGAGGGAGCCTTCGGTCCAGGGGAGAAGCTGTAACCTCTAGAGACAAACTCAGTTGCTCCAGGCCTGCCACCATTTGTGGACGAGCTGATTCCAGAAGCTGGTCTCCAAAGGCCACTAAGGCTGAGACTGCTTGCCTTCCTGGAGCTATATTGTACATTCCTGAGAGGCCCCGGCCTCCTCCAGCCATCCCTTTGTCTGAGAAGGCTCCATTTAAACTTTCTCATTTGAATTATGGTTATTCCAGTTGCCTTCCCTCACCCAGAGAAGTCATCTTCGTGGGAATCTTTTTTCTCTTTCCTTTGAGCCACATCTCTCCTCTTCCTTCTCCCCTAGTTAAGACCAGAGCTTTCTCCTCTGTGAGCTTTTTGTGAGCAAAGGAATGGAAAAACCATTCCCAAAAGTAAAAATTCCCCCCCCCCTCACAAAATAATCAAAATCTGCCGCTTGTTTTTTCTTGAAAAATCTGGGGAAATAAACGTCCTGTCTTCCCATCCTCCCCCCATCAGTGATTTTTGTGGCCTGCCTCCCACTCTCGCAAGTTTAGCAGAACTGGGACATCAGAGCACGGATTGGCTATCAGGGGTTGGTGACGTCACCCTAATTTTTTGAACACTGCTGTTTTTGTTATTTTTTAGGGAACACATTTGTGAGGGTCCCGTCTCATGTTGCCATTTTGCACATAACCCCAGTGCTGGTGCAGACAGAGAACGTCACACAGCGAGTTAGAGTGAAACGTGAAAAAGGAGCACTTGAATGTGTGTTTTGTTAACATAAGAGAAAAACTCACATCGTTTCTGAAAAGATAGTAAGGAAAGCAATGAAAAGGAGCCTATCGAATTTTTGGCACCCACACGAAGTGTTTGAATCCCTCAATAAAGGTGCTTTTGTGGATGGGCAACTGTGCTCGAAAGCAGCAGGAAATAATGTGCTGAATGGAGCCCTAAGAGCAGGATTTAGTCATCCCGCCCGCTCCCTCCAGAGCAGGAGGTGTTATCTGTGGGCTCAGAGACTGGACAAAACACCCTCGGAACAGGAGTATCTTTGTGCGTGGAACCTGAGAAGCTCGACCCCGGGGGCGCAGCTGTACCCCAGCCAGCCGCGTGGCCTGCTGCGCAGAGGGGAAATGCCGCCGGGAGGAGCGCAGAGCTGGGGCAGGCCAGGCCCAAGGGCAGCCCCGCCTGGGGTTCGGGACCGCAGGAAGCTAGGCCACAGGAAGCCCTGAGATTCATGGCGCGTGTTTCAAGTCTCAGGAAGGCACTAGTCGCTAGAGGAGATGATGGGCAATATTCCTCCAAGTCACGTCGGTAGAGTTTTTTGACATCAAAATGCCACTGCGGCTGTCCTGTATTTCCCACCTGCTGCGTTTAGGGCTTGGGGGCCCTTGTCATCCTGGTTTAGCTGCCTAATTATTAATGGTGGTTTCCTCTTCTCTTAGAGTAGAAAGACCTTAGGTAGGCCCTTTGGCTTATCTTGAAGTCTAGTTTTACAAACAGCTTTCTGTTATGTGTCGTTTTAGTCCTGATTTTAAAAGCACCCTTTGTATATGGCCCTCTTTTTTTAAGACCTCCTTTGGCAAAAATGACCTTGTTTCATACTTTTTTTTTTTGAATAGGCTAATAGTAGGCACTTGAACATCGAATTTCTTATTTTAAATATTTGAGGAATGGCTATCGGGGGGGTACCTGAAAAGTGATTTGGGGGGAGTGTTTTGACCAAAACAATTTTTCTTTTTAACCAATTTTTTTTAAAAGATTTTGTTCATTTATTTGACAGACAGAGATTACAAGTAGGCACAGAGGCAGGCAGAGAGAGAGAGAGAGAGGAGGAAGCAGGCTCCCTGCAGAGCAGGGAGCACGAGGTAGGGCTCGATCCCAGGACCCTGGGATCATGATCTGAGCCAAAGGCAGAGGCTTTAACCCACTGAGCCACCCAGGCGCGCTTCAACCAATTTTAATAAAAGTACCTTTATTGCCATGAGAACAAGATGGTTATATGTCGCTCCATATATATGCAAACAAACAATGAATTTATATTCCTTCAGTCTATTTTTTCAATAAACCATAGATCCTTTATTCACAAGTCATTAGTTTGCCTACTATGTTTCTTTCCCACAAAATTTCTTCTCTGAATTTGCTGGTTTTTCTCTAGTAACTTCTTTCACACTCTCAAGTTCTTTAGCTATTTGTATTTATATACCCATTACACTCAATTTATTTTTTAAAAACTGCTTATTTGGGGGTGCTTGGGTGGCTCAGACGGTGAAATGTCTCCCTTTGACTCAGGTCCTGATCCCGCATCAGGCTTCCCGTTCAGTGGGAAGCCTGCTTCTCCCTCTCCCACTCTACTTATGTTTCCCCTCTGTGTCTCTGTCAAATAAATAAATTCTTAAAAGAAAAAAACCAAACTGCTTATTTTGAAGTAATTTTAGACTTACAAAAAAGCTGCAGATATAGTACAAGGAATCTCTGGATCCCCTTTACCTAGAATATCCCCCTCCCCCACAGTATCACTTGACCCTGGTTCAGTGCTCACTATCCGGGGCCTTGATGCAGTGCTGTTAATTACACCACAGCCCTTTCTCAGGGTTTGCCTTTGTCTTTTTTCCTGGCTTCGGATCCAATCCAGGACCCATGTCATATTTAGTCTTTCCAATTTATGGTAGTTCCTCTGCCTTTTTCTCTTTCTTTCATGACCATCACACCTTTTTTAATGACCTTGACACTTTTAAGGTATTACCAGTCCTTTATATTGTAAGTGGTCCCTCACACCCGGCTTCTCTGATGTTTCTGATGACTAAACGGAGCTCATGGATTTCTGGCAAGAATACCACAAAGATGACATTGTGTCCACCCCTGTGGTAGCAGAGGCTCGGGAGGTTCCGGACACGCCGTGTTGCCCATGGTGGTGACCTTGAGGGCCTGGTTAGGGAAGGGACTGCAATGATTGTCTATTGTGAAGTCGCTGCTTTTGTTGTTGTAATCTAGTAAGAACCTCGTGGGAGATGTTTTGAAACTATACAAATATCGTTTCCCATCCTGCCTTAACCCACTCATTTTAACATCAGTGGTTCTCACCTGCTCTGTGCTATCTTCCTCATTTCTTTAAATGTATTCATTAGAATTCTGAAAGGAAAAGACGTCCCTCTGCCTCACTCACTCACTCAGTTACAGACCTCGATGTGGAGTTGTGGATATGTATTTTATTCTCTGGGTCCTCATCCAGGACTATTGTTATTTATTTTGTTACTCAGGTTATCCCGGCTTTGGCCATTAGGAGCTCCTTTGGGTTCTCTTCTGTGTACTTCGGACATATCCCATCGTTTCAAGCGTGCTTCCTTGCTTTCTAACAGTACAGCACTTTCCCAGCTCATCTTGTGTTTTCCTTGCTGTAGTCCTGGACCAACCATTTCTCCAAGAAGCCCTGGTTCCTTCTTATTGGAGAATGATCTTAAAAACTAAGATCTGGGTGCTAGGTATGCTCCATGGCCATAGGGATCATGACCTTTGGGCCTTCTCAGCAGACAAGTATGTGTACCTATCCACAGGCACACACACGCCTGCATTCATGCTCTCTGTGTCTCTGAATGTTTGCACACATGTAAAGAAACAGGACTTCAGATCACCCTGAAACCTCCCAACTCCTGGTCAACAGCACAGACTTCATTCTAGCCCTTCCCTTCTCCTCACCTGTAACCTTCTGTGACAGTGACACACCTGCATCTTGTCACTCAAAATACATTTTTGTCCTCATCTAGAAGCCTGTGTTTTTCCTCTTTGGAAAGGGAGTATTTTATTTACCTAAAATGACTTGACTTTAAAAAACTCAACTCTACCCACTCGTACTGCTGACCCACACCCCTGTGAGACACAAACTTACAGGTCTTTTGTCTTTGGTTTGCAGCATAGAATCAAAATACCATTTTTCAGAGTCACTGAGGAAAACTCCTTCCTTTAGTGTGACTACGTTTTCTTTTGTAATATGGCTAGGTCCTTTGTTACTGTGTTTACCTTACATTTTGAGCACATATTTGTACACATCCCAGTCCTAGTTGATCTTGATGATTTATTTGGGGGGTGGGGGGTTGTAAAACACAACCATGGAGCCAGGAGTCAACAGTCAACCTCTGACACACAGGTATCTCTCACCTGTTCCTCGCAGTACCCCTTGCTTTTGGTCCTCACAGACAAACCTTGGGTAATGTTTTTAAAAGCACTGTCTTGGGCCTTGGAGCTTCTCTTTTCTTTGTGACACTATTTTTTTTTTTAATGTCTTTTTTTTTTTTTAAGATTTTTATTTATTTATTTGACAGACAGAGATCACAAGCAGCAGAGAGGTAGGCAGAGAGAGAGAGGAGAAAGCAGGCTCCCTGCGGAGCAGAGAGCCCGATGTGGGGCTCAATCCCAGAGCCCTGGGATCATGACCTGAGCCGAAGGCAGAGGCTTTAACCCCACTGAGCCACCCAGGTGCCCCATCTTTGTGACACTTTTAATTATGTATCTAGACATCAAATAAATATCTGAGACAAATCAGAAATCCCAAATGCCTAAGATGGTTTTTCAGCCTGCCCTCTAGGAGTAGTTACATGTCTGTCCCCTTTACTGGCAAAGCTCATCTCCGTCTGTGCTAGCCTGAGCTCACCATTCCTTTCTTTTCCTACCTGATAGAATTCTCACACTCCAGGGCGGCTCACTCCGTGGCCAGAGCTCTGACTGCCCCCCACACCCATTCTCCAACTTCTCTGTCGCTTCCGATTTCCTTGCTGGTTGCAGCACATCCTCATCCCTTCCATAGCAGCTCCCAGGAAACTGAGGTCCCCAGCCTTTGTCTTTCCTGCCTTCCCCTTCCCGTTCTCCACCCACGGCCACGGTCCTCACCAAGCTTTTCTGTCCGTAGGCTGCCAAGGCCGCCCTGGGTCTTTCTGGCCTGAACTTGGTGCAGACTCTTAGAGCCAATTCCAGTCCTACCGCCAAGGTAGAAGGCAGTCTTAGAGTTCAGAACCTACTTCTGGGAAGCTTTTGCCCCACGGTTTGGGTCTTCTCCCCCTTTGCCTTGGCACCTTGCATTTACCGACACTGACTTCTCAGTTGCTTCCTTGCCTGTCCGTCCAATGGGTTCGATGATCACTCCTTACAGGTAGGAGTCACGCAGTGCCTTTAATACAGTTTATCTTTACATACTTTATAGAGGGCCATGTTACCTACTAAACACTCTGTGATAAGCTCGCACTTCCACGGACAGAAGGAAGGAGGGAAAGCGAAGGCTTCCTTCTTGATTCCCTCACCCCTTCTGTGTTGTGTTTCTCTCGCAGACCTGAGCTCAGCCTTTGAAGAAGACAGTCACTGGGGAAATGTCACATGTATCGTAGCCAAAATTGTTGTATTTGTTTTTAAGGATCATTCCCTTCCTCTGTAGCAGAGAACATATATTACCCATAAAGTAATTAATTTCCCTTGACAGCTCTTTTTTTTAAATTAATAGCCCTTGCTTGGCAGCCTGTGTTTTTGGAAAGAGACAAAGTGAAATATTTAATAAAGACTGTAGTAAATGAAACCTTAGAATGTCAATTAACTCGATTTCCTTTAGGACATAATTTTTACTGCTTCCCCCCCCCCCAATAAGAAAGAAGGTTATTTATTCAGTAATAGAGTTTTCTTTCATAAAAAGTGTTCTGTGCAGAGTTCTGCCTTTTGCTTGGTCCTGGCATGAGTACGCCATCTGGATCTGTCATGGGGAAAAACAACCTTGGGCTTTGCTTTTGGTCTTTTGAGAAGAATATGAGACAAATCCTACTTTGTGGCAGTTTGTTTTGGAGAGGTGTTAACAAGCACTCAAGACAGCTTTCTTTGGGTGCCTTGAATTTATTCTTTTTTTTTTTTTTTTGTAGTTGTGTATTGTATTAAACTGAGAAACTAGAAGTCTATGCTATTTTCACATTTTTTTACTCTGAGAGTTTTCCAAATTTACTTCGCAACTAATGTGGGCAGTGGGGGAGGGAGAACACAAGTTTAACTCTTAAGGAACTAAAGAGGAACATTTTCTCTTAGCAAACAATAAAACAACAACATCATTGATGCAATTAGGGTAAATAGAGATAGAAGAATTATTAATAACTCAGGAAGGCAGGGTGTGATTTTGTTACATACAAGCTTCAACAAGTAACACCCCCTCAGGAAATGTTTAAGTAACTGAGGGGCACATTACAGTTTGAGATGTGGGAAGAATATTCCAGGTGCCTGCCTCAAAGCAGGAGATGGGCCATCACAGTACAGTTTGGAGAGCACTCTGTGTGCTCCTTGAATTCATGATACACAGGAGAGTGCATACACTTCCCCTGAAGTTGCAAAGTCTGACTTCATGACTGTTAAACAGTGAACTGTCACCCACGAAGCCATCCTGCTGGGTGAGACAAGGGAGGGACCCCGGGGCAACTCTCAAGGAAATAGTAAGACCTGATGCAGGCTAAAGAAAATACTCAAGTTTCCAAAAAGGACCAAAATGAGCTTTTAAGATGCTTTCCTAAAAATGTCTTTACGAATCACAAGTAAAGATGCTTACTTTCACTGGGCTGGCCGCTGCTTGTGCGGAGGAAGGAAGATATGTTTCTAATAAGCGAGGAGAGGCATTTTAGCACAGTGATGTCACCAGTTGGCTAGGGACCGAATTGCATTGCGTTTCTTTCTGTTATCAAGTCACATCAGGAGGCACTGTTTGTTCTGTGCCTCAGAGAAGCCCTCCGTCCAAACGTGCACAAAGCCCGAGTCGGAGGGCCCGCGTGGGGAGGGCGGCCGTCACTCCACATTTCAGCGTCAGGAAATCGCCGCTCTGGCTCGCGCAGGAGACGAGAGACAGCTGGCTCCCAGTGCACCCGCAGAATTTCCTTGAGCTCCAATTAGAGGCACTGTGGTAGACTGTAATCCGGCGCGTCTGGATAGTCCCACATGTGAAACCCCACTGTAAAGCAGTGCTCAGAAGCCAGGCAGAGGGGCGGCCGCCCTGGGAGCTGCGTCCGCTGAGCATGGCCTGGCCCGCGGGCCGCACGCTCCCCGCCCCGGCGCACTGCGCCGGCTTCTGAGGGCCCACCTCGGCCGCAGCAGGGGTGACTCTGGCTGCCTGTGGGGACGGACAGGGTGGCAGCTCCGAGCCTGCTGCCTGCTGCCCGCTCAGCGCCCACCATGCCCAACGGAATCAAGCCCGTCGAGGCGCTGGACTCGCTCTCCGCCGTCAGCTCTGCCTACCGCAGCGGCGGGCCGCCCGGCACCTGCAAGTACTGGATCCTCGACCTAGGTACCCCCGCGCCCCGCCCGTGCCCCCTCCAGCCTGCTTGCCCTCCGCCCGGGTCCCCCGGGGGCTGCCGGCGCTGCTGCTGCATGCTTTCAAACAAGCGGCTCATGCTGAAATGTGCTGCTGCCCGCCTGGGCCGGGGGTGCGGGGAACTGTTCGGTGGGGGGCTCTCGGAGTGGGTCGAGAAGCAGTCGTGTTGACTGACGGCTGGGCTCTGAGGCATTCTAATATCAGGGGACTGCTTTTGATTATGCTCTCTTTCTCGTAAACGGCATGTAAACAGCCTAATGTGATCGGTGCCACACGTCGCCTTCTTACGATGTCAGTTGGTCTCTTGTCTGTTCCAGGTTTAGTTGGGGGGAGGCACTGTCCCGCATCCATGTGTAGATTCTCTGGTTCCTTCTCCGAGGAACTGCGGCCCTATAATAAGATAGTGGAGAAGTGTGCTTCCCGCAGCCCCCCGCATGTGTTCAAGGGTGTGTGTGTGCCAGGCTCTGGCTTTACACACACAGTCAGGCTTAAGGCAAGAAAACGTGGTTCCTGCAAAGGTCATTTGAGAAGTCGGTAAGTTCCAACGCTGAGGAAAAGGCAAGAGGATACAAAAGAATGACGTGAGGGGAGGAACGAGGTCCGCGGGTCTCCACAGAACTGCCCAGTGGCGCTCCGGAGCAGGCTGGCTTTCCAATAGCCACTTTCCACATCTGTCCAGGGGGTGCAGCCATTAAAACGAGTCTCCCACGAGGCCGTCTCTGCCTTGCAGGCCGGGCTGGCTTCGGCCGGGATTTCGGGCCTGGCCTGGTGCACTCGAGAGCTTTGCCCCCACTATCTGACTGGCCATGACCCACACTGGTGCCTCAGAAGTGGGCATCTGGGGGACCACCCGGGGACCTGGTGAGACCTTCTGGAGATTTCCAGTTTACTGTGAGCTCAAGGGAGAAGGGATGAGGCGGAGGGACCCGCTGTTGCTGTTGGTGGAAAACAGCAAAAAGTGTGCGTTTAGCATCTGAGGGAAGCGACACTGTTTACTTGCTTGTTCATGAAATACCAGAAGAAGACAAGAAAATTACCTGCTTAGTGGGCCCTGGAAGAGATAATTGTTGGCTGCGTGAATATTGAATTTGTTGGTTCACACATTATTTTTTATAAATATTCTGTGTATTTTTGGTTGGCAAAGCTATCAAGACATTTCTAAGTCACCGAGCCTAACTTTTACCCCATTTGTGTTTGTTATGTTGTTTGAGAATGGCCTTCCTCTGTGGCGGTGTCCAGGCCGGGCGGGTCCAGTAGTAACACCGCATGCTCTGCGTTCTGCACTGGGTGGGTGGACAGACATGATCCATGAGTTCTCTTCAGTGATGGAAAGAATAGTGTTTGTAAAGGAGAGGAAACAGTTGGTAACCTCAAAAGTCTCATTTAAAATCTGAGCCACTGGATAGCTCTGGGTCTTAAGAAAATTACCTTATGTCTCTGAACCTCACTTCTTTGTCTGCATAATGGGAGTAAAAGTAGGGGGCCTCCCCGCAGTGTAGCCTAAGCATCACCAAAAGCTTAGACCAAAATATTTTAATGAGCGATTTTGCCAAGAGATAATGGATTTTAAAAAGACAGAGTATTCTTTTTATAGAGAGACTATGATTCCTAGCGTTATTTTAGTTCCTTAGAAATTCTTCTGAAGGGACATTATTTAACTTTTTTTTTTTTTTTAAAGATTTTATTTATTTATTTGACAGAGAACACAAGTAGGCAGAGAGGCAGGCAGAGAGAGAGGAGGAAGCAGGCTCTCTGCTGAGCAGAGAGCCCGATGCGGGACTCGATCCCAGGACCCTGAGATCATGACCTGAGCCGAAGGCAGCGGCTTAACCCACTGAGCCGCCCAGGCGCCCATTATTTAACTTTTTAAATACTGGAGCGAGTAACATTTTCATTTCCCCTAGACAGAGTTTTGTTCTGGCAGTTCTGAGACTATAATGGGAAGTCCAAGTGATGTTATCCATGCTGTCACCACAAAATTTTTAAGCTATCCCAAATTTGGAAGGAAATTCATGTCCCCTCGAATTTTGAATATTGAATTTGTTGGTTCAAATGGGAAGAAAAAATCCAATCTCTTCAGAGTTAAGAACAGATGAGAGAAAGCAAAATGGAACAGTCCATCTCTTCCCCAACCTTCGTAGCAATTCCAAGACAATTTTCAGAATGCCGTGTTATATCAGAGTGATATTTTAATACATTCTGATTCTACTTATTAAAATTGATTATGCAGAAATAGACATAAATCAGATTGAAAAAGAAAAATGCTTTTGAGTAATACCCAAAAAATAAACCCCGAAATACGTTAAAATAGCCCACAAACCTTAGAGAGCCCGCGAAGCTGTCCTTTAGAGCAATCTAGGGGTTCATTTATTGAAGCACCCTGGGGAAAGGGCTGTTTTTCTGCTTTCAGACATAGTCATTGAAGCATTCTCCTTCAAATGTGAATTAGTCTTGCTTGGAATAATCTTCATGAAAGCCCATTTCATGTGCAGACCTTGCCATTACCAATAACTTACACAGCCATAAACCTGGAGAGTTATACTGCAAAGCATTTGTTAGGAAAAGAACTCGAGTTTTATAGAACTATAAATTATCTTTTAAGACAGTTCCAGTGGGAGAGCCCAGTTACACTGATAAGATAGAGGAACTGTTGAATTTATGCTCATTCTGAACTAAGTATACCCTTTTGTAGGACACATGGAATCTATCCCAGTGCTTGTACATATTCTCCTACGGAAAAGAACAATGAGTGATCCTCCTTAACGTTAAACAGATGGACACACAGAGGGAACTGTGTGCCTTATCGTTCTCCTCGAAACTACTTCAAATCCTGTTTCTTTTTTGAAGAATGTGGATTCTCACCAGTGCAGCTTTTGTTTTTATAAATTAAAGGGAAACATTTGAAAGACTTAATGCAGGGAACGTACAGTGTGCACCTGTTCTGAAAGTGTGCACGTGGGCTCACAGCCCTGCCTGTGGCTCAGCAGGGGGGCCCGTGCACAGGACACCCCATTTCCTGTGAGGAAAGGAAAACCACCAAAGTGCTTAGCACAGCACTCTATTGTTTGAGCTACGACAGCCCTTTCACACAAGTTACTGTGCAAACTAAATTCTATCTCAAATCTCTTTTTTTTTTGCTCTTTAAGTATTTTTAAGTGAGTCAGAGTTTAAGACAGGATATGCACGACAATACAATGGGAATAGTGTTACTGTAGAAGTCCCGCCACCAGTGTTCCTGTCCTCCCCGACCCCTGCTGGTGTGACCTCAGCTAAATCCTTGTGCATCACACTCAACTGTGCTCTCCTCACCTTACACATGTATGCACACGCGCATGCACACACACACACACCTGCTTGCTGCTGCTATGGTTGTGTTCTCTAAAAACTACATTAAAGGCTCTTTTTTCTTCGTGAGATTAAAATACCTGCAATTTTAAAAATAACTTTGTTTTCTCACTTTTCACTGATCAAACACGTATTTAATTGTCTCTCGGAGCTTCTGGTGTTAGTTTCAGGGAACAAAAATCAAAACAGTGTGAACATACCGGATTTATATGTATTTCCAGCCAGAATGCAAAGAAACATAAAATTATTTGCCTTATGGAGGGTGAACATGAAATTTTGAAGTATTAACATTTTGCAGTTAATAAGAAAAATAGACTGAGAAGTTCCCTCGAAGCCCCAAGTTAGAAGCCTTCAATCAAAATGACCTTTCCTGGCTCTGGCATTCTTCCTCTTCTCTCGACAAGGAGCAGAGCCCTGCTCTTAGCTGTGATCTGTCTTTGGTATGTGCTCTTTCTAAGCATATTTCTTTAGCCCGACTTCAGGATGAACACAAATTTATGGGTTTTTATTCAGAAGAATTTCCTCCAGGTGCTCAAAGCTGGCCTCGTGGTCAGCAAGCAAGTCCATAAACCCAGGGTAGGCTGTCTGGGAGTGTGGGGGAAATGAGCCTGGAAATTAGTCCGTGGAGACTTCCCCCATTTCCTCTTCCTGCCTTGGAGGATGGGCTGGGGGCACTGGGGGAGGAGCCACAGCCCAGATGCTCCCAGTCAGTTCTGACAGCCCTCACATCCGACCGTACAAATACGAGCCCAAAACATACAGTTTCTCTGACACTCTATGGGAATAGGAAAAAAAAAAAAAAAAAAAGACAATTTACAGAAGGGGCAGCAGAGGGAAAGAAAACATTGGCAGATAACGTGTGGACACAGTTTCGTTTTATTCTAGTCTTTTTCCATGTGAAATGTTGCATATTTTACTCCTACTTTGAAAACTCAACTCTAAGAAACCTCCTCTGTCATATCTATTGTCCATTTTCTCAAATGCATCGCTGAGTAAGGTTTCTCTTGTTACTTCTTGTTAAAATAAAGAACAAGTCACACCGTCCCGAAAACAGACCTACACCTGGCAGCATGATAGGACCAGAGTTGTTCTGTGCAAGGACAGAGTCCGGAACCCGAAGACCACCCCCTCCCGCCTCCATCTCTTGAAGTCGCAGGGGTCTGGTCCGCAGTGGCCCTGTGGCCCAGAAGCACACCAGAGGGAGGGAGTCTTTAATAACAAGGAGGGAATGTGCCTATTGGGACGTGGAGCTAAACACTGAACATTCTCCCTTTGTCTCTCTGCAGCTAGGAGAAAGCCAGCACACGGCGCCCGCCCCCGCCGGCCTCTGCGCCCCACGCGGAGGCCGGCTGCTCACTTCCTACCCTTGCCTCCTCCTGGTCTGTGGCTGTGCCATTCTGTCGCACGGGGCGCTAATTAACGCCAAGGACAGGATTTGTGCCATTAATTGGCGTTCATAGCAGAGGCGTTCTTTTCATTCCCTTTGTCTCCGCGCTGGCTTTTGTTCCCTCCTGGAGTAACTCCAGGCCTCCCCCCTTCCTTCCCTCCTTCTCTCCCTGTGCTTGCCCCTCCCTCAGAGCAGGCCGGGGGAGGCGCGGGCATCCTTAGAAAGCGGCCTGTCCTGGGCTCCGGGGCTTCTCCTGAGGGGGTTTCGCCTCCAGTGCTGGCTCCGTGAACAGCTCCAAGTAGAGTCGCCCTGACCCTCTTTTCTTTGTGTTTTTTTACTTTTGTCATTGTTCTGCTATGTAACATCCGAGGACGAGAGTGGGCAGTTTTCAAGAAATTACAGACTGGTCATGTAAAAACTAAAATTCAGTGCCATTCAGTTCTTGTAGCGCGGTGGTGGGGTGGGGTGTCCTAAAATCAGATTAAAGTTTGGCATTGCAGCCCCTAAACCCTTTGTGTGCTTGGTGGTGGGTGGGAACAACGGGACTGCTACCCACACACCTTGGGCTTTTGGCCTCTTCCACTGTGGTTAACGTTTTAATCCCAGTTCTCAAGTGCTTAGCTTTAAGTTAGAGCAGCATTTTGCCTTTGGTAGACATATTACTAAAATATAATTGTGAAAGAGATTCCTAACTGGTTAGGGCTTTTTGTTTTCTTTATTCTTTTTTTGAACCAAATGACCAGGGACCCTAAAATATAATGTACTAGATATTTGCTTTGTGGTTTGAGGGGGGAAGCCATCCATTTCCTCATTCTCCACGGCTGTAACTCTTTCCGAACTAATACTCCGTGCCCCTAGAGGCCGGGGCTTCAGCTAACCTGCTGCGTACAGGACGTGAAGAGTGATACCGCTTGGCAAGCTCACTGCAGAACATTCCAAGGCTGGGTGGTTTTTTTTCTTCTTAATTCTATGTAAAATTCAGTATACAGTTATGAAATGAGTTATGTGGCTCTATGAAAACATAAGTCTGCGTGGTTTATAGCATATTTTGGTTGGGTATGTTCTTAGGCAATTCATTTTCTAGAGTGTAGGAAAAAGGCTTTTGAATGTTGGCATTCTGGATCCAGTCTTAATTAAAAATAATAGATTTGTGTATGAATGAGGAGAACTCTGTTAGCGCCTGACACAAATCAGTCATGTAGTTTAAACCACTAACTACAGAATGTTCTTTTAAACCATTTTGCATGGGAGTATCTTTGTGTACCTCCCGCTTCATTTAGAGACATTTTCAACTTTAAGGAAATCTACAAATTGCCCCCTAAGAAAATCTTCGGTTTCTTCTGTAAGAAGGTAGGCTGATTTATTTCATTTTTTTTTTTTACCAATAACTAATCAGACATTAACCAAAAACATAACCTTCATCATGAAGAATACAGAACAAGTAAGCTTCCTTCAAATAAGGGTAGGTCTTTTCACTGCTAACACTTTGTGTTGAATTTCAGGAACGGTTATGCCCACAGGATAAACATGCATGTTTTTAGCAGTCTTTGAACCTCTGAAAGGCAGGATCAGACAAAGGGAATGTTATGTGAGCATCACAGAATTGTTTATTTCCCCCGAAATTAACTTTCTATTCCCTTAAATGATGATTATCTGTTCAGGGCAATAATAAATGCTGTATTGCCCTGGGAATAGCTTCCCAAATGAAGAAATTAAGAATCAAGAACCCATTATTTTATCTCAGAGAAAAACCTCATTATCCCTAAAAACTACACTAAATACTAAGTAATCTAGTAAACACACGGTATTTGTGTTTGTAATAATCTTTCTTTGTGTAAGTGGTATTCATCTTAAGTAAGCTTGTGGAAAGAACAGCCATTTGACTTTTGGGGAACACAGAGGTTCTCAGCTTCTGAAAAAGCCAAACAGATAGAGGAGCATTCAGAAGTTTTCCTGCTGCTGAGCTGTCAGCAGACCAGGGCCGAGGGCAGCATGCCCCAGGATGTCACTGATGGACCCCGTGGTGGTGCTGGGCGGCTGTACATGTACCACGTGCAGGGCCCTCTCCTGCAGACCCTCCACGGGAGCAGCCTGGCCTGGAGCTTTACAGCTTCTGTTCACTGGTGTGGAGAGAGCAGTAGAACCTGGGGAGGGGTCAGAGGCCCCTCTGTGCCCAGGACTTCACATGGAGCTGCATGGTTGGGGCCAGTATGGGCAGTGGGGCCACTCAGTGGCTGGAGAACTTTCCAAGTGAGCGCCGAGGCTACACCACATTTCATTCTATTTCCCAGCCGATGTGTGCTGGAGAGCCACGTAGCTCATACATCAGGAGTGTGGGGACAGGCCAGAGGGTGTCAGAAAACTCTGGTAGACATAAATGCATAAATGTCTGCAGCTTGCAGGATTTGTGTGTGTGTTTCCAGTCTCGCTTTTATGCAGTTTTTTCAAATAACTGTCTTTTCTTCCACCCAGCAAGGATATCTTTAAACATCTGCTTTTGTCCTTGTGTAAAAGTCAGGAATGAGCCCAAATACCCTGTCATCACTGGCAAGATAGATCCTTGGGGATTTCTTTTCCCTTTGTGACACTTTAGGCTTTTGGTTGCAGGAAAGCCTGCTGTTCATCTCTCAGAAACATATATTTCCAGGGATAACTTGCATAAGAGGCAAAGAAAATGTCCCTGTTATCCAGAGAAAACAGGAATATGGGCTAGAAGCTTTCTTCCAGCAAAGCCAGTGTTTGTCCTAGGCAGAGGAGGTTCACGAAGAAATATGCCCCAATATAAAAGTGGGCTTGAAAACGAAGACAAGAACTCTCTGACACTGTGGTTGAGTTTTGTAACAGTCTGGTTTTCCATGTGTGGATGTCTGCATCAGGTGAGCCGTCGGTCCACATGTGCCCGGTTCTCCGCCACCACCCTGGAAGCGGGGGGGAGTCGGACCAGCAAGGCACAGCATAGCATTCCACCTTTACCATCACTACGCTGCCTCCTGCCAGTGTCCTGGTCTCAAGCTAGGACGGCTGCCTAGCTCACCTCTTCCTAGAAGCCAGCAGCCTGGGGATGAACTGTCACCAGCCACAGATCTACTTGTCCCTAGAGAATTCCTCATCCAGCCAATGAGCCAGAGCCTTTTTTGTTCAGGGCACGGATAACGCCATTCACTAGATTTGTGTTAAATTCCTAACACTGATCCAGACTAATCCAGCCTTTGTGTTCTCCACTATCAAAAATGACTCCTATGATTGCATTTCTGAGGTGTTTTCAAATTTCCCCTTGGCAGTATGTGATATCCTGTTCATCTGATTAGCCAAGCAAAGGATTATGCCATCTGCTTTCATTTTTACTGAATTTCTTCAGGTTTCCTTATTGGAAATTCAATGTTGAAATTCACGTGGAGAAAGATCTTTAAGATGAGATGCTTTTCCTGACTAGAAGTTCTGACAGGTTAGCATTCCCCTCCCAAGAATGAATTCAAGGGAAAATGATGCTTGCAGTTCTGCATTTGTTGAAACAGCCACATTTTCAAGTGATTGTGTAATCTTTTAAGGGTTTTCAGAAAGAGCACTTTGAGATTTCTCTAAGAGTCAAAAGAGCAAAACTTGCACGTGCAACTTCCATTTGCATGTCTGTCTGGTTAGATAGAGGTTACAAACCTTGTGTCTCTCATGTTCCGCGTGCTCTGTGGTGGTGAGAAGCCACTCAGTTTTCATGGTGTGACTCCCTAAGCCCAGGAAAGGGACACTATGCTTTCTGTCCCCACTATCCATCTCTTTCAACCTCCACCAAGAGAAAGGTTGGAGAGATTGTTTCTCTTCCAGGCCAGTTGTTTCTAGTTGGGTCGGCAGTGTATGAACTGATGCCAGGATTACATTGTGTCCTTCCATTCAGGGGTCCCCTGAGGTGGGCTGCTAGTGAACACTAGTGTCAATTCGTGGACAGCGGCTGCACAGGAAAAGGCGAATGTGCTGGTCATAGATGTACATTTTCTCAGGCAGCAAAGACCATGTGTTCTTCATTACAGTGCTATGCCGGACCTCTGGGTGAATCTAGGGATTATTTTAAAAAAGCAAAAAACAAACAACTCGGGAATTTAATCTTTCTCTTCATGTTTTCTGTGTTTACCTCATCTTTAAAAGCAAATACAGAGCCCACATTGTAGCATTAAGGACTCCCCTTGCAAATTTGCTTCTAATGTTCTTGCCACTTTTTTCACTCATCATCATTCTGCAAACTCTCGTGCTGCTTGGTACCTCTGCACAGCTTCTAAAAGCTTCTAACTTTTTAAAAATGATTATTTCCTGTGTTAACGTGAATTTGTGTGACAGTTTCAAGCCAGAGTGAAGCCCGGGAAATGCAGGACACCGGACCATGGCGGGTGGAGGGCAGCAGGTAACCGACTGAGGCGGGGCGCCCGGGGTATGTCTCAGCCCCTGAGGTGTCATTACTGCTGCTGAATCACACACGAGATGAGTGAAACACAGTTAAGAGTGAGGTAACTAGAACGAAAAAGAAGTCAATCAAGAGAAATTTTCAGATACTTACAAATAGAATATAGACTTAAGTTTGGAAATACAAAAATACTTGCTCCAGTATACCGAACCACCAGAAGTATAACCGTATCCTGGGGCCAGTCAGTTTCCCCTTCGTTATGTGAAGCTCCCCCCAATAACACCCCAGACTCGTCTCTCTCAAGTCTCATTGTCGTAAATTAACACGCTTCACCTGTGGAGGTCATTGTAGTCACTGTGTGACACAAAGAGAGGATGCGATCCCTAGAAACGCATCTGGGGGAGTAATTTACTGATTAGCTCACTTTTTATGATCTTCAAGAGGATTTCTAGTACATTATGACCTTTTTATCCCCCCATTCCAAAAAGCTATTACCTTGATTCCACAAAGCAAGGAATTAAAAGCCAGTTTGATAAGTATAGAGATGACATCATTTATTGTGAAAATTTCTCTCTGGAATATTTGAACCACCCAGTCAGCAGCCATAAGCAAGCAACTTTTTCTTTGCTCCATGATCAAGTAAATTTTAGATCTGATTTTCCATACATTGTGACCTTCCTGGTATGGTACAACAATTTCCTAATTTAAACTGTGATTTGCTGCATTGAATTCTTGACAAGAGGTTTGAGAACCTGACGAAGACCAAATGCACCTGATTAAACGCTGCCCAGTCTGGTCAGAAACAGTCTGAGGGGATTATTTTTAGATATGAGGTGCACCTGCCCCAAAGTGTCCTTGACTTATCTTCCTTTAGCACATAATCTGTCTCTAGCAATAGCTACTAAGTAAACATGGCTTCACTTCCTCATCACTAGAATCAGAAGTTAGCAGTTTGCCCTGGGAGGGCGCTGAGCTCCAAGCTGGGCTGATTCTGGTTAGAGGCTGGATCAAGACCTCACATGGCCTTGTCCACCGGACAGGGATTCTCAAGCACGTACAGTGGACAGAAAGATGGGAATATCTTCCTTCGAAATGAGCTACAGTTATTCTGGGACACTCAGTGCAGGAGAATTTGAAATGTGAGCTATTTCAATAACTGGTTATTGGAGAGTCTGCCAAGATTGAGGGTACACATCTGTGTGGGGGTCATGCGTCATTAGACGTCTGTCAGCGCCAGTCCCATGTGCGCATGTTTGGAGGACATTATGTGGGGTGAGGGGCGCATGTCTCTGCATATGGGCCGCATGCGGTGAGGGGCTGCGGCCCCGGCCACCTGGAGAGGTGAGGCCTTCACTGTCCCAGCTGTCCCTTCCTCCCATGCCTGGCCCCGGGGTGCCTCCCTTACCCCCACTTGCCTCCTTCTGCAAGTTCTGTTTGTGTGCACAGGTGGGAGCCCTGCCTCCTGTGTGTGTCAGACTGTGATTTTACAAAGACCGAGCTTGTTCCTGTCCTCCCAGCAGCCTGGGGAGGACTCACTGTCACTCCACCCTCAGAAAACTGAAGGACTTGAATGGTACCCAGCCCAGGACCTGGCGGGACAGGACTAGGCCCCGGGCCCGTGGGGTTTGAATGAATATGCATCCGGAGAGGACTTGTTTGAGGGTAAAGCAGGCTTAAACGCTGCAGAGACGGGGGGAACAGACAGCACACCCCTGCCTTCTTAGAGCCACGTGCCGTGGGGACAGAGAAGGAAGAAAGGCAGCAGGAGTGCCGCAAGGGGATGCCGGGGTGTTGTTGGAATGTTTTCCACTCCAGGGGCTGAAGTTCTTCGTTCTGTACCCGGGCGCGCTCAGCACTGTGGGATTATAAACATCCTGAGACGTCCTGCCGTTGTCGAGCAGGGACACGGCCTAAATGAAATGTGAAACTCCTTACTCTGCAGCGAGCAGGATATGATCCTTTCTCCTTTTCTCCTTACATTAAAAAAAGTGCTTTATTAATCACAGATGTCCCAGAGTTAGTGCCTGAAACGAAAAGGTGATTCATCTTCCCCCGGTCTCGGTGTTCTGTGCGCTCACAGGGGGCGACTCCTTCCTACACTCCTGCCTTCCCTCCTTTCTTGAGCTTCTTCCCTTTTTTTAAGAAATCTAGTGTGCACGCTCTGTGAACTCTGACCTTAGCAAAGAAGCCGTCTATGTGGGCTTGGTTTCCCCCTCAAAATAAGGGGATAAACCTGAATTGATTTCCTCTCTTAGGCTTTAGGCAGGCCACAAATGGTTTTCTCGTGTACACAATCAAGGGCCTTTTTTAAAAGACTGCGATGGGCTGATAGCCTCTCCTTACACTGCTTTTTCTTCTTCATACAGGACAAGTTTTTTAAAAACAAATGGGAAGAAAATGAAGTAACCCACCTGGGCGCCTTCATAAATCCTTCATCTCAAAATGATTTTGAGGACGTCCTGGTCACCACATGAGGCTTGTGATTACCAAGATGATTACATTGAGTCCCCGTTTTCTGGGTGCTCATAGGACCATAAATACAGTGTAGCAGGAAGTTGTGTAGTACTGAGGAGTCTTGGAGAAAGTCACCTCTAGCATCCTACCTTTGTAAATAGCACTTTACAGTTTGTAAAGCTCATTCACCCCATTATTTCATACAATCCTATGATAGCCCTGTGAGATGAGGAAATCCAGATGTCAGAATGTTGGCCTGGGGTCATGGCTGTTGAGTAGGAGAGCCAGACTTGGGCTGAGACCCTTTGACGAGTCTAGAATTCCTTCTGTCACATAATTGATCCTCCCTCTGACCTTTGAATTGGTGGAGTTTCCCTAAAAAGAGGAACGACATCCCCAAACCAGACATGATGTGACTGGAGCCATTCTGGGGGCTGGGAAGGCCGGGGATGGGGTGAGAAAGCAGCAGTACTGAGCGTTGGGTCTTTTTCTATTCCAAGAAGTTAGGAGTTGAGGGGAAGGCAAGAGACACCAATGAAGGTGGAAACAGGAACAGACATGGTTTCTCTGAGTGACAAATGAGTTTCCATCCTATTTCTCAGGTCGGTTCACTCCTGAACCCTCTTTCAGTCCCCTGGCCCCCACCAAGACAGCAGCCTCTCTACCTTGTGAGGAAGCATCACATAGAGCAGATCGTTACGAGAATAGCCTCAGTCCACTCTGAACTAACCGTCTTGTGAGTAAGTGATTTACAGACTCGTGAACTTGGCCAAGACTAGATGTTACTTGGAGCTCCCCTTACAACTGAGGAGGATATATGCCACCAAGTCAGGACATGACCATTCATTGCGGTCAGCTTAAGTTATCAGGCAATATACTTAGTCGGGGAGCTAGCCCATAACCGGCAGTCGCCTTGCTCTCCCAACCATTTGTCATTTATTCAGCATATACTTAACTTACTCATCACCAAGGATGTGCTAGACATCCTGCCGGCAGCTGGGCACATAGTTGTAAACACACCAGACCCAGCGCCCACCCACATGAAGCCTGGAGTCTGAGGTCACAGTTGGCTTCCTGTCTTGACAGGTACCCAGCTGGGAAAGTACCGGCAGAAGATGCTTATACAGAGCTGGGGCCATAGGGCCTCCACCTGCAGATGACTCGTGTCACTGGCCTGAGCCGTCCTCGCTCTAATCCAGAGCAGGTGGACTTTTGGAGAAAGGGGGCCTGGCCACACAGTGCTTATACCTGGGCAGGACATGACTCTGCATATCACAGACACCAGGAACTCCCCTGGGAAAGTCACCTATGTGCAGACAAGTAATTTAAGGTCTTCCCAAGGAGACTTTTAAGCTCTGTGTTTGTTTTGTGACTTACCCTTACCTGGTGCCCAATAGCTTTAGAGACCTTAGTTCCACTAAGTACCATTAGGACATGTTTAATTTCAGATTTGCAGCAGAGCAGTTGGTCTAGTGGTTAAAGTCTCTTCTTCACTTAACTTTAAAAAAAAAAAAAAAAGCAGCTCTTTATTTCATTCTATTAATGAGTATACTAGGTTTAAATAATTTTTAAGTTTTTAAATTTCTGATTTACGCATTATATTGCAATCCAGTGAAGACCATAAAATGGGCTGTTAGCATCCATTGATTTGGGCAAAGAAGTTTGTGTATTATAAAACAACAATTTGTTGTTTTTCTCAAAGAGTATCAAACCAGTGAAGAATTGAGCATTAATTACTATTAAAGACGGAAGTGGACAGAGAAGGGATTCATCTATTTTGCTTTTGGTTTTGGTCATTTTTTTTATTGCTAATCACCAGAATTGGGACCGACATGTCAGACGTGCACTAGACAAAGTATCTGCTAATCCTAGAGACAGATGAAGAAAATTTCCCTCTACCTTTACACACTCCTGAAATGACATTGTTTTCCGACATTGTGTAGGGGAGGCAGACTGGCCCAGTCAGTAGAGCGTGTGACTCTTGACCTCTGGGTTGTGAATTCAGGCCTCTCGTGGGTACTCAGATTACTTAAAAACAACAACAACTAAAACAATGCACTTAAAATTCAATACAGTTTTCTTCTTAGTTTGTAATTACTCCTAGATTTTTCTAAGGTCTGAATATTCCAGTAAAGTGAAACAGTGTCATTAAGTGGTTTGATAAACCACTTCCTGAGAGCACCTCAGGAAGAGAACTGCTCTCCCCTTCAGAACTGCATTCATCACAGGTGAACTCTGGCCTTGGGCAGCTCTTTCTCTTTCCTGGGTCTGGGAGGGTACATCCAGGCCACGGCCATGTTTATCTTCCCTGACCTGCCAGATAAAGAGGAACTCTGTTTTGAACCTACTTCCAGTGCAAAGAACCAAACCCAGTGCAGCTGAGCCCACAGAGAGAAGCTAGAAAATGCTATCTCCTGTTGTTCTTTCTGAGCCATTCTTACAACCAACCGTCAGCTCCTCTCCGAGCAAGGCTAGAATGTCCTGGGAGCGATCCTTTTTAGGCCAGTCGGGTTGCACAAAGCGTTCCTGATGCCTCCTGAGGCCTGCTGGGTCTGGTGACCGGAGGAGAGGTCCTTATGCTTCAGGGGACTGTTCTGCGTTCCCACCCACCATGCTCTCGTCCACTTCCTGGTGGCCCTGTGGCTTTGGTGGACAGAGCCTGTCAGAATTCCAGTGGGTGTCTAGGAATCCTCCTAAGATTCACTTGGTGTGCTCACTGCCCTCATGCCACATTCCCTCCAGTTCTCACTTCTGGGCACGGAACGCAGGTGAGGTTCTTACGTGGGCTCAGGTCATGCTCCCTGTTACTCGTCATGGGCAAGGATTCTGCTTAGGAAAGTGAAGACCTGGCATTGATTCGGTCGTATTGCAGTAAGTTGGCCTCAATCTCTTTCCTGCCCTCTTGGCTCACCCAAGGCGCAGCTCGTCAGAGGTTGGCCAGCCCAGGGTGTGTCCAGCTGTGTGCCACCTCCACAGCCCTTTGTTCGGTGTCATTATCCAGCGGGACAAATATACATCAAAGACATGATTGTCCTTCAAATCTGGGTGATGATTCAGCTTCCTCTACATCTTGAGGCTGGGATTTCTGATGTTTCTGTTTGATACATAGTAGGTGCCTACTGTATGCCAGGCACCGTGGCAGGCCTGGGGAATACCTCACATAACAGCCGATGAGGCCCCTGCCTTCGTGGAACTGCCATTCTCGTGATCTGCCTACGTGAGTTACTCGAGCCTAGCTCGTTCGAAGGCCGCTTCCGTGCTCCCTCGTCATGAAACCTTCTGTGATCCTTCCACTAGGTTCCCCTTCTTCTCAGCCTCCCACAGGATTTGTACTCGCTTACATTGTGTGTCATATTCTGGCCTAATAGTTATGTGGTCCTAGAAAGCACTATATGGTGGACATCATGGGTGAAGGAATGTTTTATTCCTCTGTGTTCAGTGGCAGGTAAGGGCTTGGCTCTGGATCCCAGCACAGTAAATGGCTGAGAAACGTCACCTGCTGTGGCTAGCACAGATTCTTGCTGAGAGCTGGAACTTAAAACACTTCAGTTAGTTATCATTTGGTACATAGATTACCCAGACCTTCCCCTTCTTTTTGTCTTTCTTGTCCCTCCACAAGAGTTCCTGAGGCACTGTTTCCCTGTTTGCCCTTCATCCTAAATCCGCACCTGAGGAGGTTTCTAGGAAGTCCTCACAGTGTGCGTGTTGCCACCTTAATGGTTTCATGCTCTTCTTCCTCTCCAGACAGTACCTAAGGAAAAGGGGAGTGACATGGAAGGCTGGCAGGGACTCTCATTTTAAAATAAAGTTAAAGAAACGAATGGGTATATGTACACACATTCATATGTGTATATATACACACAGATGAAAAAAAAAAGATTTTTACTCTTTAACAAAATGCTACATCTGTATTGACTGGTCTTGAAACCAAAGTCTAGTTCTGAGAAAATGTAGATTTTTAAGAATGAGTGATCCTGATTGAAATGTGTCATCTGTTTATGGAAGATTGTACACTCTACCTGCGCAAGGCTTCGCCCAGGGCAGGCATGGGACAGCAGTGAGACCTGGATCTGCCGTCTCATTCTGGTGTCTGGAGCATAAGTGGGAAACTGCTGTTGACTCTCCTACATATAATCACAGGATTGGGGGGATTAGCGCTTCTGCTTTGTAACCACAGCAAACGATGGTCTCCGGTGCCACAGACGTGGATAAAGGGAACACAGGGGTCTGTAGGATAGGATCTTCTCAAAGATTAATTTTAATATTTTTAAGGCCTCAAAAGATTTAAGAAAATAACAAGCATAGCGATGATCTCATTCCATTTCTTGAAGTGTAAAGTGTTTTATTCCATTCCACTGTAGTGACACCCTAGAGTCAAGTGCTCAGGAGAGGGCCAGGCAGTGTCCAAGGTCACCAGGTTTCTATTTGTAAAATAAAACCTCATAACTACATGGATTTGGTGAGCACCACAGTTTCCTAAGCTTTTCTTCTTTTTTCTTTCTCCTAAAGAATCAGCACTTCAGGGTTGACTAGATTTTGAGATCCAGTAAAAAGATTTGTTTGGATATATTTTCTGTAAAGCATTTTGGTTATTTGAGGAAGGCTTCCCCTCACATTTCTTTTAAAAATGTGTTATTGTTTTTGTAAATTGCTGCTGACATTTACCTCCATGCAAAGTCACTTAAAGGCTGAGGGCAAAGACACCCCCCACCCCGACCACCAGCATATTTCCAGAGTCTGGCCACAGGCTGGGTCTCCCCCCAAGCCAGCCAGGCTTTATCCCTTCCACAGTCGCTGACTTTGCCGTGACGCAGCTTTCCAGATGGGTGTCGTTTGTCCCAAAGTCTGACGGGGTCAAATCCATCCTGATTTGGGTGCGTGCGCACACACGCTGGCTTACGGAGTTGTTCTTGTGTTCAGACTATACATTCATCTGTCACAATTCATTTTTAATTTCCTTTAAAGTCCTCTTTTGTAGCTTTTGTTTATCAAGAAAGTAGATGAAAATAATTTTAAAATTCTGTCTTCTGACCCCTGTGATGTCTTAAGTGATGACATATTCAGTCTGTGTGACAAGGACACTGGTGTTCAGCGTTGGTGACTTGGGGTGTGGGGAGGGAACGGTGCATCTTGAGAAGAGTGTCACTGGGAGCGACTCACGTTTGGGACACTTTGAAAGGCGTGTGCGTGTGAGCGTGGCGTTCGCCCCGCAGGGAAGTGGGCAGCCACAGCGGAGGCGGCCGCGTGTCCTGCGCGCCGCGCCGGGCTCCACTGCGTCGGCGGGTCGGCAAGACGGCGCCGCCAGGACGGCGGGAGGGTTTCCTGGAGGGCGGTTCTGTCAAACCTGCCATGTCTCTCTTGTCCTTCAGACTCGCTGTCCGTCTCCAGTAACGATGCCAGCCCGCCGGCGTCCGTGGCTTCTCTCCAGCCCCACATGATGGGGGCCCAGAGCTCCCCGGGCCCCAAACGGCCGGGAAACACGCTGCGCAAGTGGCTGACGAGCCCGGTGCGGCGGCTGAGCAGCGGCAAGGCCGACGGGCACGTGAAGAAGCTCGCGCACAAGCACAAGAAGAGCAGGGAGGTCCGCAAGAGCGCCGACGCCGGCTCGCAGAAGGACTCGGACGACAGCGCGGCCACCCCGCAGGATGAGACCGTAGAAGAGGTCAGAGCCCGGCCGGGCTTGAGCCCGCTCACTGGGCGCCACCCCCCGGGGTTGCTCGGGAAGTCGTAGGAAGGGTTGTGTCTCACTGGGCCCATGGGACTGGCTGTTCCTTAAATCCCTTGGTGGCAAACTTGGATTCGGTGGGGACAAGCTGTCCCGGTAGCAGCTCCGCCCTAACATGGTCGGGCCTCTGGTGGCTTCTGAGAAAACTCAAGAGGACCGTGAGCCTCCCCCCGCCCAGGTATGGGCTCCCCCGGGCCTGCTCCAGGAGGAAGGGGACACTGCTGCGTGGTCCTTCTGTCCGCGCACCACAGACAAGCCAGGAGGCGCCCTTGGGTGCTGCAGAAGGTCTGAGCAGCCCCTAAACCGCAGGGGCAGCCCCGTGTGGGGAAGCACCCACTTCAGACATGGAAGGCCAGGAGGAGCGTGTGCGCCTCCCCTCTCCCGCAGAGTCATACTTCACATCTGTCCTCGGTAGAGAACACCCAGTGAATTTAGTTCGCTAACCACTGGATTATTTCCATGTCATTACAGATGAATGTCTATCGGTCAGCCAGGAATTTTTTTAATTTCCTTTTTGTTTGGGGTGGAGAGCTTTAAACATACTGAAGGAACAGAATCCCTTCATGATCCCCAGGCTGGTTCTGTCCGGCTGGCGGTGTCAGTGAGGGACCCTTAGAGTTTTTAACCGAGATCACCCCCAGCCCCGCCTGCCAAGCTCCCTCAAAAAGAAAAAGCCAGAGTGGATAAGATATGTTCCCTTTAATTTTTTTTGGAGACATGCGTTTTCTACTGCTTTTTTCCTGGGCCTGTTTTGCCCTGGGTTTTCACTAGAGTATATGGTTTATTATGTTCTCATCTGTCTGTTTTCTACATCTGTGTCCTCTTAGTAGAAATAAAACAGACAATTTTTCTAAAATGAAAACAGAGGAAAATTGAGGTGAGACTAACTTCAGATTCTCCCAATGCATTTAGTTATATTATTCCTTATGCCATTTTAATTCCAGTGAATTTTATTCTAGCAATTTACCAAAAATGAAAATAGACCAAAGGAACTGAACTGACATGAAAGTTACTAATGGTTCAGAGTTTTAAACTGATCTGGGGTGGGGGGTAAGGTGGGTTGAAGATGAGAGGTGTTCAAAGCCTAATGGGTAATGTTGGCAGGCCCCTTCAGAAGACACATGCGGCGGCCCTTCCATTATCCAAGTCGGCAGGCAAGGTAGTTGGCTTGCAGGAACGGAATGAGCAGTTACTGTTAGGGTGGAAAGAGTTTGCGTTTGATTTGGGATCTCCGTTGCTGTCCTGGCTGTACTTTCCCAGTTAACCCTTTTAGGGTTCATTTCTGTGAGCTGACCTTTACCGTTGGGCCTAGAATATAATGAGCAAATGTTGGTTTGATTTCAGAGAGGCCGGAATGAGGGCCTGAGCAGTGGCACGCTCTCCAAGTCTTCATCGTCGGGCATGCAGAGCTGCGGAGAAGAAGAAGGGGAGGAGGGGGCCGATGCTGTGCCTCTCCCACCGCCCATGGCCATCCAGCAGCATAGCCTACTCCAGCCGGATTCGCAGGACGACAAGGTGAGGGGCCCGTGTCACTGCACCCTAGCCTCGTGGCTGCAGCTGGCAGCTCTGGGGCTGTGAACAAGCACCTGGAAAATGTGCATTTCTCCCCAAAGTATGAAGAACAAAGCCGATTTAGACCAGGCAGTAGGCCGACGTGTAGTTTCTCACATGGGTACTTAAAAGCATTTTTAATAATGCTTTAGTAACTGTTACTTTGAAAGTAACTGTATTTTCCGTTTACTGTGCCACCCGGGGTCCCTGAGAGAGGAGTCCGAGAAGTCACGCGCAGTCTTGGTGACGGCATCCCTACGTGAACGTTAGGCCATCCTGCTCTCCCTTCAGGGTGTTTTTGCACACGAGCATTGTTTCCAGTGGGATACTACTGCTATCTAGTCCCTCTGTCCAGCATGCCTGATGTTAGCGTTTCGGATCAGCTGGGATGTGGGGATAGGTGTCAAGGTGTAGGGATCAGTTCAAAACCGTAAATCTCCTCTTTGGGTGCATGTGGAGGCTTCAAACCAGGCTTGGGTTTTTGTTTGTTTAGTTCTTACCTGATCTAAAACTATTCTGCACATCCCCGTTGCAGAGCGCTGAATTGTCCCAAAGAAACCTGGCAACTGGCTTGCACATTCTCTTGCATTCTGGCCCAGGTGTTGAAAACCATGCTATGAAGTCATCACTAGATGACTAGATGACTAAAGGCCTTGGGTTTTGGTCGGGGGGCAGTAACTAAGCTTTCTGAGTAAAACAGTGTTTTCATCATTTTTGCCCATTCTTCCTCTTTTTCCTTCCCTGACTCCTTCCTCAGTGCTAACACGGTCACTTGCTGGATTACCCGTGTTTTATGACTCTGGCCCGGCCCAATGATAGGCAGCTGTGAGGCTGAGGCAAACCACACCTTAGTCTTAACGTGGGTGGCCACCTCCCAGCTCCTGGGAACCCGCCTCCTCCCCCGTGGTGGCACTGGGTGCACAGTCAGAGCACCGCGGGGCTTGGCTGCAGGACGTGGCTTGGGTTGGAGACTGGAGTTTGGGGCATGTGGGTGCAGGCCAGCCGCTCTGGGAGCTGAGGTGAGGTGACAGGGCCTCACCCCCTGCGCAGAGCAGACTTGCCAGGAAAGGGGAATGTGTCCTTTCTCAGACAATTCCTAAACTGTTTTGTGGCATCCCAAGCTGTACCTTCCTTGAAAAGCAGGAAACTGAAATTTTCGTAAATCTGGATGATTAGCTGAAGTGAGATGTGGGGCCTGGTTGACTTATTCCCCCAGTAAGAGTATTTTTCTCCATTTCAGGACTGTATTACACTGTATACTTCAGTGCGTTGAAATCATTTATTGGTTATTGTGTTACCTCATTGGGTATAATCAGTAGCAGTTCTTCATTTATAAAAATCTGTAGTGATAGTCCCAGAGAGTTTATTATCTTGTGACTAATATTTTGTTTTGTTCTGTTTTCTCTTTTTGTAAACTTTCACTGCAGCATTACGTTGATTTGTGTTCTGTGTCTGTTTTGGCTCAGTTTCCTTACCTCTCCATTTGAATTTTTTTCTTGTTTTCTTCACCCCATACTCCAGATTTCATTAGACCAAACCAACATTTGTTTTGCAAATCACATATCTGGATCCACACATGTAAAAGCCTCGTTGTGAATGTATAAATCCGTATCTGTCTCCTGTGAGAAATGCATCGTTAGGACAGCTAGCCGTGTGTCGCATGCATCTCTGCTGTCCTTAATATGAAGCAAGGTTCATATTATGCCCCTCTTCTAGTTTCCAGTTAATCAATGGCACAAGTAATCTGCAAACACACTGTGTTTGCTAATTACTGAAACTTGAACTCAGCAGCCCCTCCCCCAAATTCCTTACCTGTCAACCCCTGTACACCCTGATTCTAGCCGTAAATGGCATCTCATAGCTTGTGAGGCCACAGATCTTCTGTACTCTGCACTAATCATTGGGGAAATGGATGGCACAGAAAATGGTGAGCTTGTCCCCCCTCTTCCCTGTCTGGTCAGTGCACCCCCGGTTCCTTTCCTTTTCTTTCTTGTTTCTTTCTGTTGAGCCCATAAACACAGGAGAGCCATTTTTTACTATCCTGTTTGGTTTCCTGATTATTAAAGGATCACTCGTTAGACCCCCAGCCTTTCATTCTTACATTGATCAGATTCTGTATTTTTCCCTGCTTAGCCACTCTCCTAGCTGGCAGTTGCAAAAGTTAAAGTTAGCAACCTCCCACACCCAGTCACCTCTCTGAAAAGCATTCTGATGTTACATGACCAAGGATGAAAAACAGACTTTGTCTGCTTTCCACATGTATCCCAGACAGGTTTTATTTAGTATTTCGTGTCAGAATGTAAATTTAAAAGGATGACTTTAAATAAATTGCAAACAAAGACAAACTTGTGGTCTTTTTGTCTGGAATTACTTTGAAAAAGAGATTGAGCTTGCAGGAGAATTTGCTGTCCGTGCAGCTACTAACATGAGGCATCCCCCCCCCCTTCTCTTTCTCTTCGCTTCTTCCGTAGGCCTCCTCTCGGTTATTAGTCCGCCCCACCAGCTCCGAAACTCCGAGTGCAGCCGAGCTCGTGAGTGCAATTGAAGAACTCGTGAAAAGCAAGATGGTAAGGCTTCCCACAGACAGTCTGAGGTTTGGAAGCTGCCGTAGAGGCTGCGTGCAGATGGACGTGCCCCCATTCACGTCATGCTCCCGTCCGCACAGGGTCCCAGCAAGGGTTACCCCGGCGGAGTCCCCAGGACCACCCTCACTCCTGACCAGCTGCATGTTTGGGGGGACCCAACATCACTCTCAGGTTCAAGAATTTGCATGAAGGACTCCTAGAACTCAGAAAAGGTGTGATAGCCCAAGTTGCGGTTTGTACTGTGAAAGAACAGATTAAAATCAGCCAGGGAAGAGGTGCGTGGAGCAGGGTGCAGGAAGGCTCCTGGGTCAAGCATCCAGCTGTGGAAAGCGCAGACTTCTGACAACGATGTGTGACATCGTTTTATGTCACATATGTAGAGTCTGCCCAACAGGGGACACTAACTGAGCCTTGGTGTTCAGCGTTTTCATTTGAGCTCAGTCATATACACAGGATTGACTGCTAGCATGGCTCCGTTTTGTCTCCTACCCCTCCAGAAATCCAGATACCACGTGGCTCAGAGCCTCCACCAAGAGTGGCACTGTTGACATGGACTGTCTGTTGTGGCCCAAGGCCCCTAGGTAAATAGACCGGCCCATCAGGCAGGACATTCCAGGGGTTAGAGACACTTTCCGGGAGCCAGGATGAATCCTTTCTTGCACCTACATTGACTGCAGAGCTCACAGCATTTTAGCAGGTGTGGTCAATTCCACTCAGGTCCGCAGGTGTGCCCATGGTCAATGGCAGGCACACATGGGTTGTTGGTTCTTCTCACTGTCTCTGAGATCTTTCATTTGGATTTACGGTGTATTACTTAATATCTTTTAAGTCACCCTCCGAAAATAAAAGCCCTCAGCCTCTCCCAGCAGTCGGTCTTCCAGAGTAACCACTGTGATCAGTATGTTTCCCTCGAGACATTTTCTGTGCAGGGTGCAAACATTTATGGGGAGGGGGAGGGTGCTTGTCCATGCTCTGTTTTTCAAAAAGGATTCATTCTGTTTTTAATATTCTAAGACTTAATAAATTTCGAGGAGTTTCTCACATCAGTACTTAAGGTTTACATCATTCCTTGTAATATCTGTATGGTAGTCCATTGGGTGGATGCAGTGATAATCTACTGAGGGATTCTTCTGTAGCGGGCACTATTCTGTGTCTGTATTAACTTAGTAGGAGCCCAATGAGGTAAGTACACATTACTGTCATTTTATCTTAGAGATGACAGAACTGAAGCCGCAGAGTTTAAAACTTAACTAGCCAGTAAGGGGCAGAGACCTGATTATACTATATAATTTATTTAAACAAATGCATAATAATAATATATATGTGTGTGTGTGTAAAGTTGTGTTCAGTTTTACACTATGGTAAACCTCCATGTTGGTTAAGTGTGTGTAGGGTAAATTTATAGCACTGGAATTGCCAGATCAAAGAATATACTTTTTCAAGGAAATTTCTCTTCCTTCCATTAGGTATTAACTGGGTAATATTATATCATCCCTGTTTCTTCTACCATAGGTTCTAATCAGTCATCTGATTTTCTTTAATCATCTGATCATTCTAACCATCAGAGATAGCAAGAAAACGGTCAGCCTGTCTGTCTGTGAATACCACTGACCCTGGCCACATGAAATAGACTGGAATTGACCATATTTGCTATGAAACTGTGGTTGATTCAGTCAAGTGGGAATTGTATCAGGGGAAATTCAGACTGTTTCACTGTGCCATAACTGGAATTTCTTCCCAGGTAGTCACGTTCTGAAAGCGACATGATGGGCTCAGAAGTTAGGAAAGTTGCTAGTACTTGGTAGAAAACCCCAAGAACTTGACTCTACTGGTCAAGAGTTTAGGATCGTTTCAGTTTGAACTGAGCTAAACCGCATCCCGGCAGTCTCTTTGAGACAGCTTGATTGATGGTCTAAACAAAGGGTACTTAAATTGTACCCTGTGAGCTTTCAAGCATCTTTAAACATTTTAAAAACAGTCATTTATACTCCTCGATTATATGATCATTAAAATCATTCTGTCTAATAATTGAATAGTTTTCCCAAGCAAGGTTATGAGGTTGCCTTTGTCAGCCTTCTCGTCGTCATTCTGGGTCGGAACTGCATTCCATTTGAAGTGGGCTGTGATTCATTTGTCGTTAATTCACATGGTCTTGAAATGGAGAGGAATTCTAGGATGTGGTTTCTTTCAGCTCTTACTGCTTCATTCCTTCCTGTCATTTCCAAAGCATTAAACTTTACCAGTTGAAACTCAATTCTTTCTACTCAGTTTTCTCCTTCACTTAACAGGAACAAAGCTCTTGCCATCACAGAAAGAGCATACACTCACGTTCAGACACTGCTACTTACACTTGGGCTCTCCGAGCCTGTGTCCTTCAGCTGTAAACTCAGCATAAGGACTGTTTGCTCAGCTCCTGGCCAGGTTCCATCCACGTGGGTAGTCACAAGTGCTTGCCTTTCCCATTGGAGGATCGTGTTTATGCTGTTCATGATGGACTTATCCCATTCTCTGTCCATGGAATATAATCTAGATTCTGCCCTCTTTTTTTGGCTCAAGGGAAAAGTTGCTCTGTGTTGATTTCCTATCACTAATCCTCTGATGTCAGAGGAGAACTGCTTTTTGTCAGTGAAAACTCTGAATCATTTTAATATCCTTTCACCTGTTCTGTGCCTGTGAACTAGGGTCCCGTACTGCAGCACGTTTACCATATGCTGTAGATCCCTGGTCATCCGCATTCGTTTTCTTGTGGGTGACCTCTCAGGCTGAGTTGGTTGTCCTTCAGAAGCTACATACTAACTTACTGGCCTGGGAAGAAGTTGTTCAACTGTTACACAGTATGATATTCAGGGAATTGAACCTCCTAAACCCTAAATTCTGCAGAGTCGATCCGCAAAATAAAACCACCCTGGAAACTATTTCACTCTTCTCCCTGACCTCCACATCCCAGGTCCAGGCGGTGTGGGAAACATGGTGTGTCTTTCCTGAACTCTGGAAGCCCACCACAGCCACTGTGACCATTTGCACTTGACTTTGGGGTTTTCTCTTCTTCGTTGATCTAAATATAAAGGGAGACATGAGAAAGAGTAAAAAATGAATAAACATCTATCTCAAGATACTAGAAAAACAACAGAAATAATGAGTTGAGAAATAGAAAAATGGAATAAATAAAACCAAAATTTGTTATTTGAAGAAGTAATAAACATCAGGTAACCTCAAGAAAATAGAAGGGGAAGCAAATTCACAATACAAGAATTATAAGAGAGGAGCCAACTAAGGAAATTAAAATCATTATAATACTTTTTGTTGAGGTCTTTGAAAGTAAATTGGAGAACCTGGATGAAATGAGCAGTTTACCAAATGAGTTAGTTTACCAAAACTAACCTTAGAAGAGATGGATTATCTGTGCAGACCTGTCCTCATCCAAGGAATAAAAGTTGACAAAAACCTGCCCACAGAACACCACCAAACCCAGAGGACTTCACAAGAAATTCACCTGAATCTGTGAAGTCCCAGGAATTCTGGTTCCGAAGGCTAGTCCGGTGGAAGCCTTTCCTCGCCCTCACTGGCTGCCCAGCGGGGTCCACACCTCCCGTCTCCACCCTTGGCCGTCCAGACAGCCATCCTGCCAGCCGACCACCAGAGCTTCACTGACACCAACCATTTCCATTGCTTGGCCTCATTGCTCACTGCACTGTGTGAAGGGGCATCAGGAGACATCTTCTCTATTTTCTTTCTTTTTTATCACCATTGAAATGAACAGAACTGAATCTAGTGAGCATTAGCTTTTTCCTCGCAAATCTAGACCAGAGACGGTGCATAGAGTCCTTCCCTCCACCTCCAGACTCCAGCCTCCCCTTGAGGAGTTCGATGAGCACAGAGCCAGCCTGAGGCTTCCTGCAAAGTGCTTGCTTCCAGTAGAGGCCAATAGCTAATTATTTCAAAAACAGAGTGCTATGTTCTCATTGAACGCTGTTCCCGATTTGTCACTAATAAGTGCAGCAGTTAGTGTGTTTCCACAGCTCCATGGGTTTGGTGAACAAAACTACATGCACAGACTTTGTGTCCTCGCATCTGGGCTCAGTGATGAGGTCAGCATTGGTCTTTTACTCTTAAGGGGAAAAAAATGGGACGAGCATTAGGAGTTCTGATTTGATGCAGAATATGAAGTGTTCCTGCAGTTTGGATTGAGCTTTTTATTGGAGGGTAAGTTAATCACATTTTCCCAGCTCCCATCTAGATAAATACTTCTTGATCATCCTATATATCCAGCTGCGTGCTTTAGAAATTTCAAAATATTATAACCCACACCTGTTGGGAGCTTTGGGAATTCAGTTAAAAAGCATAGTTAATATGTACCAACTAGAAAGTAAGCAGTCGCTTATCATTGTCACATTAGTCCAGGGACAGAAGTCGAGATTCATCTTAGATGTGTTGAACACCCGCAAAGCTTCATTCAAGGTTCTACACAGACTACAGCACTAACAGCAGTCACTCGTGGAAACTAAACTCCAGTGGAAGAGAGGGAGTTTAGGATACCTCATTGAGGCGGCATGACAGCTGCTTCCCATGGAAGAGAGGAAGGATGTGGTGAGCGTCCAGAGATAGAGCTCCATTCAGCTGGGCAATGTGTGTGCACTGAAGGCAGAGTCAAGGCTTCACGGATAATCAAGAACAGCCCCCACGCTGTCTAAATTAAAATAGAGATGGCCCACACTGCTGCGTAGCCCACCAGCTGGGGACACGGGTGATGTGCCTGGGGTAGGCTGGCCTGATGGAGGAGGTTCTGCGCACTTCTGAAATGGTCCTGCTATCTCAACTGTGGAAAAATGGCTACGTGTGGAATGCCTGCTACATCCAGAAATGGGGCAGTGCTGTGATGGAAACAAGTTGGGCTATTTCTAACTATCTGGTGAAAAGGAGTAGAATTTATTAATGCATATAAATGCACTGTCCTTTTTGCCTTACCTCATTTATCCAGCTTCTCTTGCTCAGTATTTGTGTTAATAGTCGGGGGTTTTGTTATGAAATACCATGTAATATCACAAACATAGATCTTCTGACTTTACCATCAGGCCTTCTGTCTTTTCTGACTTACAAAGTTTCCTCATTCTAACTCCAGGCTCCTGGACCATATGCAGGAAACGTGACCGGTGGTCTGGTTTTCTTTCAGGCGCTGGAGGATCGCCCCAGCTCGCTCCTTGTTGACCAGGGAGACAGCAGCAGCCCCTCCTTCAACCCTTCAGACAACTCCCTCCTGTCCTCCTCCTCACCCATCGATGAGATGGAGGAAAGAAAATCCAGCTCCCTGAAGAGACGGCAGTAAGACACATTTCCATGTCCGCGCTGGTCAGATTTCCTCCTGTCTCTGTCACCTTCACACGTGCAACAGCGATACGTCTCTGGGTCACTCCTGGAGTAGCTGGATAGGTCTTTGAGAATCTCTCAGAGCCTCATAAGGGTGCAGGAAGTCATAGCTGCAGGGTTTTCTTTTTTAAGAGTTTGGAAATCACCTATTTTATTTTATTTATGTTATATTATGTTTATGTTGTGTTATTTGTTTGAGTAAGCTCTACACCAAACAAGGGGCTTGAACTCACAACTCTAAGATCAAGAAAGCCTGCTCTACTGACTGAGCCAGCCAGTTGCCTCCCCCCCACCCCCCGTAGCTGCAGTGTTTGGTATTTGTATATTATACTTTATTTATAAATAAGAATGATACAAGAATTTCTTCTGTCACTTCTAGTGAGAAACTCCTATGCTTTATATTACATATGACCTGTGAAGGAAAGAAGACAACATAAAATCAGATCGAGTCCTGAACCTTGAATATTTTTTTAACATAACTTTAGTGATAGTGTTTCTCAGTTCCAGTAAAGCTGATTATGGTGAAAAGGGGAATCCTGAGAAATATTACAAAAGGATTTAACCTTGCCTTCAGAGAAGAGGAACTTCTTGTGTGAGGGCGGAGACTCAGTTTTCCTGAGCGCTCTGTGGAGCACTCTGGATCGGAGAATGATGGTCGCTCTCGGGAGAGGCGCAGCCTGTGGGGGCTGAATGAATGATGAGCAGACCAACAGACGTTTCCAGGCCAGCTGAGGTGGTATGCTCTTTTGATCAACTAATTGTCTTATCAGAGAGTCCTTGCAAACAGTTGTGAGCCTTCAGGCTCACACTTTTGGCTCAGTCATCAGACCCAAAGCTTTAAACATCTGAGTTAAAGTTTTTTCTTGTAGGTCCAGTGAAGCTTAAAATGATGTAATCTTTTAAAAACAGAACAAAACAAACTTGCTTTCTTTAATGTCATGCCTTTATGCAGAAAAATTATGTCTAAGTCTCTCTTGATTATCCATGTATGTGATCAGAGTCCCCAGCTCTTGGGGGTTATGTACATGAACCTATAAGTGATTTGGGACATTCAGGAATTGGAGACCCAGTTGTGCAAGTTTGATAAATTACAGGATAGTCCCAGTGGGAGTTCTCACCTGACAAAAGCAAAGTGCTGAAGAATCGTTCAGGAAATGAGAAGAGTTTGAATTGTAAACACTGGTTTTTTCTCTTTCCAGCTATGTTTTGCAAGAACTGGTGGAGACAGAGCGTGACTATGTGCGGGACCTTGGCTGTGTGGTTGAGGTATGTTTTCAGAGATTTAATAACCTGCATCAGCCCTAAGAGTTGTCAAGGGGGTATCATGTTTGACAGTTTAACACTGATACCTTCTCAAAAGCTTTAAAAACATTTTGACATCCTTTCCCCCAAAAGAAAACCAAGTTTCAGGAAAATGAAATTTAGCCAATCACCTTCATCTGTATTCACTTGTAAATGCTTCTTTTTCACGTAGTGTATCTTTGACATAATTACTTTTTTTTACAACTAAGTTTTTAAATTATATCCAGCCATTGTATTTATGACATGGGAATCTTGCTTTTGATTATTTACAAACATGGATATCATCGCAGAATTGAGAACGTCGTTGGTTGAAGAAGTCCATTGTGACTAGCTGTGGCATCAATTCCATCCTGAATCCACCTGGGTTCAGAACTGGCCTATGGCTGCAGTAGGCCATCTGTTTATACTTTCCCCAGAACAGAAACATCACCATATTCATGGCCCAGAAGTTGCTATGCATGGTGTAGCTATAACAAAACCATGGTCTTTCACACAGCATCAAGGCATCAAGGCATTTTCACAAAGCATCACTTAATCCAGTCATTCAGGTCCAGGGCGTAATCTTTTTTATAAACTCAACTCATCAAAAAGCAGTTTTTATGGTATACAGTTTTACCATTTCTTTGGCTTCATAAATGTATTTAAGACAGTACTTAGGGGATGTTCATTCCATTAAAAGTAACAGCATTCACAGTTAAGTGTGCAGCAAAAGATTTAGCATGCTCGTTGTATCTGCAATATAAGTCACTTGAATTACTTAAGAGATAAGTGTGTATAGGCTGAATCCCACTCAAGAAGCTGAAATGACATTTTATCAACATACTTAATCAAGTGTTATTTAAAAATCCACTTATGGAAAGAATACTGTTAAATTCTTATTTAACAAATTATGTAACTAATTCAAAAAGAAAAGGAAATCTGTTTATATTATGCTAAGAACAGAGAAAATATATTTCTGGCCAAATATTTAATGTTTACAAGCTGATAAGATGATTTGTTTTATGAAACCATTTACATTTAAATGTCTTCAGTTCCTTAGAAGACTTTGGATCTACGAATGCCACACAGTCCAAGGAGAGAAAGTCATGGCAGTGTGTATGGGGGGACATTTCAAGTGCCAGGCAGGACTCTTTCCTGCATAGCTTTTGTTTGTTTTTAAAGAAATACTGGGTTTTGAGACAGTTGTATATGTCTGTTTTTTTCTTGATGACTTTTAGTCCGTAAGTCATTACTTGATCAAGATACGTTCAGTGAAGCAAAGTTATTTTTAAATATTCAATTCTAGGGCTACATGGCTCTTATGAAAGAAGATGGCGTTCCTGATGACATGAAAGGAAAGGACAAGATTGTATTTGGCAACATCCATCAGATTTATGATTGGCACAGAGAGTACGTAAGATACTTGCCATGTGTGATGGTGTACACAGCATCACCACTTGCTAAACTGCCTTGTGGCAGGCAAATGGTAAAGGATGTGCGGTTGTTCGTGTCCTTTTATTACCTGTGTGGCCTCCCAGAGGCAGCTGGTACAGAGGAAGTACTGATAAGGGCACCTGGGTGGCTCAGGCGATTAAGCATCCAACTCTCAATTTCAGCTCAGGTCATGATCGCAGGGTCTTGGGCTTGAGCCCTGCATCAGGCTTCTTGCTCAGTGCAGTCTGCTTGAAATTCTCTCTCCTTCTGCCCCTCCCCCTGCTGGTGCACACTCTCTAAAATGAGTGAGTAAATCTTAAAAAAAAAAAGAAGAAGAAGAAGAAGAAATACTGATGTGCCAAGGAGTTTTGTGGTAGCATGTCATGGCAGGGGGGCGAGTCTGTTCTGCTTCCTGGTGCATCCAGGGAGCACCCATGGGGATGGCTGGAAGCACCAGCATCAAGCCTGACCGCCTGGGTTCAGAGCCCAGTCCTGGCCTTAACCCACTTGCTTCTCTTCTCCTGTCCTTCGTTCTCCACCTACACAATGTGGATCAGAGTCTTACCCCACCCCTCATGGGGTTTTTCATGAAGAGAGACTGAGTTAATACGTGCAAAGCACTTAGAACACCATCTCTGTAGAGTAAGCATCAGTAAATGTTTCTAATCAGAACTGCAGCCACCTCTTGAGTAAATACAAATTACTGTTAGAGAGTTTTAAAGATACTGTTTTTTCTAACGATTGTAAATGGAAAAAGCAGATATGACTGTGCCCAAAGCATTGGACCCCAGCACCTTGTCACACCCATTCTAATAAGGAGATTCACATGGAGGCTGGTGCTACAGCACATAGGCCCCTTCAGGTCACCTTACTGTGAATTTAAAAGACTGAATCATCTGCGGATTGCTTAATGCCAGCCACTGATATGTGGAGTATTCCAGTAGCCCTGATCTGTTCCCATGACCTGCATAGGCCACCTGCTTTACTGTCTCTATGTGCATCGCTGTCCCCTTGGCCTGCAGAGTGCTCCCATCCCCCTTCAAAGCCCAGGTCAAATGATCGCTCTCCGCTAGACCTCATCACTCCAAGCAGACGTGCTCTGTTCTCCTTGCACGTAGCATACATAAATGTGCTTTTGAAACTAAAATACTGTGCTGATACGGGAGTTATCAGAGTGTGTGTGTAGTAGTGTTTTATTATTTCTAAATTCATCTGTCCTTAAAGAATGTAAAACCCTTGAACCCAGATTCAGGGTCATCATTTTCATATCCCCCTAATGTCTAATTCAGTCGACTCACAGGTAAGTGAATGGCCATTTGCAGTCACAGCATAACTGATCGCTCTATTGACGATAGACTTCTCAAGAACCTACAGTGAACCTGATTTTAGAAAGGGGATATTTGGTGCTCCTCTGTAGTCTGCCGTCCCTGAGTCTGGCTATGAAGCCCTGATGGGAAAGAGGGAACAACACAGTGCTCCTGGGATGGCCAGACAGAGAAGTTGCCCCTGAAGATAGGGCCTGCACAGTGTGTGCACAGCTGTAATTAAACCTCAAGTGCTAGAAAATTCAAAATGACCTTAATAGATATGCTGGTTTGTGGGTTAATAAAATACCAGACATAAATGTCAACATGGGTAAGTACTAACTAAGGGGGGCATGCATCTTTGAGACTGCAGCCCAGAAGAGCTAGAGTGCTTGTCCGCAGCCCTTGTGTTACTGCGGTCATACCCGATTTCTGTCTCTAATGGGAACTGCTATACATAACCTAGAGGTTACTTTGGATGGTATTTGGGAAAATGTTATAAAAGTGGCACAGGTAACATACTCAGTATTTTATATCGATTATTCAGTTTGAGCCTCCTAAAAGTGACTGTAAAAATACATGAAACTCAAGTATTCAGAAATAAAAATGACCAATTGTGTTGAAACTTTTTTTTGTCTGTATTCAGCCGTGGTATGTTATTGCTTGTGTCCTTAAGAAAAGTGAGACAAAAAATGTTGATTGTCTAAGAGAAGGAAAGGTCGCTGGTCAAAGGATCGTCTCATTTTGCCTTTTTTTCACCTGTACATCTCTCTTGGTTCCTGCCCTAACAAAATGTTTTCTGGGCACATTCGATTTCTTAAGTATATGCTTGACATTTCCCAGTTGCTCATGTCACAACAGACTATTTTGACTAAAATCAGAAGGCCAAGTTGGAAATGGCTCTAATATTTCTCTTCTTGTTCCAGCTTTTTTTTAGGCGAGTTGGAGAAGTGCCTTGAAGATCCGGAAAAACTAGGATCCCTTTTTGTTAAACATGTCAGTACAATAACATTTATTTATATTCTGTTCTGATATCGTTGTGTTCAGTGACTGGTTTTTCAGATTAAAGGAGAACTCACTGGTTGTTTACAAAAGTGCTTGTGTTAAGAATCAAATCAAACTGTGTAGTGTCAGCAAATTGGAATTAAACCCCACTCTTACCCACAAATGACGTGCTTTCCCAGTCACCTGGCCCCAGCTGGCTGTGCAGCTCAGCGCAGTGCAGAGTGGTCCAAAGGGGGACCAGAGGCAGACTTGAAGCAGGAGCATTTGGGGATATCTGTGGGCAGACAGTTGTTTAGTGACGATAGTGAAGTACCTGAACGTACAGTTTAGGTTTAGGTTTAGGTTTAATGTAGTAGCTAAATATATATATGTGTATCTGAAATAAGTGTGTTAGCATTAATGGGGTTTTTTTAGGAAAAATTTCTGCATTTATAAAAAGCTAGTGATAAGAGTTTTTGCATTTTTGCAAATCTCTTTAATATCTGCCTTAATAGAAGACAGATGGATTTTTATATCTGCTTCTACATTCATTCTGTTGTGCAATGGTTTTTTGGTTAAAAATATATGGAAAAAAATCCATCCTCATATAAGCAGAGAGTCGGAAAGAAGTATTTTAATACTCTTTTCAGGTAATAATTATGAGCAGTTTTCTGAGATGCCACACCAGAACTCGACCACGTAATAGTATCTTAAAGGTTAGCTGCCACAGGGAATCTGGAAAGCTCTATGGTGGACTTTTGCCTTCCTGTTTCACTGGAAGCGCCTCCCACGGGCAGGCTTCCACTCATGCACTAGCTTGTGCAGTTGTGCCTTGGTCAGTTGGAAAATACTGGCTCAACAATTTAGACAGAGTTTCCAGATGCTGACACATTTTGTTACACAGTATCAAAAAGTCAGATTTGTTGATGTCATCAACCCTCTCTCTAGACCAATCTTTAGGTATTAAGTTCACAGTGGCAGATACCATGTTTTCCAAAATTCTCATCTTTAACTTGAAAGCTCAGAGTTTCATTATCAACAGATACTGCTGGTTTGCCTTGAAAACAACAGGCTTCTTTTGTTCATGTTCAAGGAGATGTCTGTCAGAGACCCAAGTATAAATATAGTTTGTGTCCCCTCTCCTTTCAAGTAAAAATGGCAGCCCACAGCTCGGTGTCTCAAGTGCTTCTGCTTGAGACAACTGTCGTATGCCACAGAAGTGTTATGTGGACCTCTGTTTTGTCTTAAGAATGTTAAAAAGATGTATAGTCCATGGTTGAGTTTTAATTAAATGGATTTTTATGACTACAGCCGGAACATTCTGAGGTGGAACTGGCAGTCTTCTGCAAATGTGCAGTGGTGAATATTTGTCAGGTGCTGGCTGGTTTTGCACATCATTGAGATGGTAACACAAAGACAGGGCCAAATTTTACCTTAATATTAGTCTGAAAATAATTTTGACCCACTGGATTCCCTGAAAGGACACAGGGACCCCCAGGGGTGGGCACACCACACTTTGAGGATCACCGGATTCGGGGAGGGCTCAGTGTGTACGTTTTCTCCCCGCCTTTAGTATCTGAAGTAAAAGAGCTTTTTCTTCCCTGCCAAAGCCAACGAGGCGTCCTAGAGCCCTGGGCCATTTGGATGGGTGGCAGTAATTCTCCTTTTAACATGAAGAACCATGTCCTCTTGTTGCCCCTGTATTGCCGGGTGTGGTGAGGGGTTTGAAATACCTGAGGGGGCGAGGAGGAAAGACGGCCTGTGGAGCCGCAGAGCAGAATGCTGGCCTAATCATGTCTCTGGAATGCACTCCCACCGGCCTAAACCACAGTTTTGTTTTAAGAAAATTTCCTTGATGAATGTGCTGAAATGTGTGTGTGCTCTTATATTCTAATTGAACTTCCGATTGTTTTAACCCGTCTGTTTCCCTTTTTCGTTCCTAGGAGAGAAGGTTGCACATGTACATAGTTTATTGTCAAAATAAACCAAAGTCTGAGCACATTGTCTCAGAATACATTGATACCTTTTTTGAGGTAAGACCCAAGAAAGAAACAAATATTTCTGAATCTTCTGTGTACGGTTGATGTCCCAAACCTAAAATACCATTTTTCCTAGGAACTAAGTAATCCTTTCCTATAAATTAGAGAAATTAGTATGAATTTAGTCTATGATTGTATATCCATTAACCTTCAGAAGACTGGGGTCATTGTTAAAATAAGGGTTTTTTTCAGGAATTTTGAACTTAAGGCTCTTTACAGATTCACAACTCATGATCTAAACTCTCAGCCTAAAAATAAAGCATGTGTTTATATGAATAAAAGAAACCAAGTGAAAGAAGGTCTTTAAATAAGGAAAAAAAGACTATTTTGAAAACTGCCCTGAAAGGTTGGAAGAGGCCATTCTGCAAACTGGTGGCACCCTGACTGGTTTTGGGGCAGCAAGGTCCCTGGCCCCACCCCACGCCTTTCCTGCCTTTCGTGCTGGGTAGTTAGCGTTTCTGACCCATGCAGGGATTCAACAGTTGTCCTCTGAAAGGCAGCACTTACGAGTCTTTCTTTTCTCCTTTAAAACAACAGGACTTAAAGCAGCGCCTGGGCCACAGGCTGCAGCTCACAGATCTGTTAATCAAACCAGTGCAGAGGATCATGAAGTACCAGCTGCTCCTGAAGGTGAGGCTTTGCATGGGGCCGACTTGGCTGCAGACTCTGGGGTCGGCAGTTGTTTTGGTGAGGGGACCGGACGGGTGAGGAGAAGGAGAGGTTGGGCAGGGGAGGGGAGTCTTTCCTATAAAGAAATCTAAAGTGGTCTTCTGATTCCTGATTTTAAATATTTCAGAGTAAATTTCTTCAAGTCTAATAAAGCACCTTATACCATTTCCTCGATTTTTTATTTACATCAAGTTCTGAATCAAAACGTCACTTGAAGTGAACTTTTTTCACCATCACAGATCGTTGAATGCTAATGGTTTTCCTTGGCTTTCTTGGCCTTTCGAGTTTTCTGATCTTCCTGGGGTCCTGGGTGAAATTAAAATTTCAGTCCCGCCTCTTGCTTTCTGTCGGCTGACAGAGCTCAGAAGCCCTTGGTTGGTTTAAATTTGTCAATGCGATTAAAGGCAAAGCCACACGGTTTTCCATGACAAAAGTGGGTGTTGTAATATGTGGAGAGTCCTTGAGTTACCACACTTAGAAACCAGGTATTCATGGAGCCCAGAGCCGTCGTGGAGTAAAAGAGGAGCCGGTACCTGCTTAGATTTGGTTGACTCTACGCTGCTGTGGCTCAAAATCCTCCTAAGAGTGTTGTGTTACAGGGAGAAACAACGAAAACATACAACCGAGACGCTTAGCCTGGCGCCTGGCACGGCAGGAACGAGCAAACAGCTTAGTGGCGGTTGTTCCGATTATTGCCCTTATCATGTCCTTCTCTCCGTGTTCCTTGCAGGACTTCCTCAAGTATTCTAAAAAAGCGAGCCTGGACACGTCAGAATTGGAGGTACTTATGTCCCCTGCTGGGCCCACCCTGTGCTCGCCAGGCCCCCCACTTAATCCTCCCCACCCCTGTCTCCAGTGTCCCCCAAGCATCTTTACCCCGGAGGAGCCTGTCCCTAGGAGGGGTCTGTCCTCTACCTGGATGTGCCCTCCGCAGCCTGGGGTTGGGGAGGAAGGAGGGCGCCTAACTCGGGGGTGGAGCGGAGGGTGGACACACCAGCTGTCCCGAGGGAGCTGACCAGTGCATCTGCTTTCTCTCCCCCGCAGAGAGCCGTGGAAGTCATGTGCATAGTCCCCAAGCGCTGCAACGACATGATGAATGTGGGGCGTCTGCAAGGATTTGATGTAATGCGGCTGCCCTCCACACTTGTTCCTCCGGCCTCCCTCGTGCTCTTTGGTCTTCCATTATTTATCTCCGCATGTAGAAAGCTGATCCTTTCTACCTGGCTTTCTGTCTCCTCTAACTGTTCTTGAACCTGATTGATCTTTTCTTTCAACTTCTTTTAGTGTATTTGATTTGTTATTTGACGACCTTCCTTTGCTCACAACCCAGCGCCTGATGGCGGAAATAGGCAGGACCTGCTCTGTCTCGTGGGCCCTCCGCTGCTGTAGTGGCAGGTGCCTTCCCTGGCAGGTAGTGGGAAGCAGGGGACCCCGCCCCTCCACTCTCCCTGGGAGCTTGACCTCAGGCTCATTGTATGCATTGTTAGTCTGACATTTCTTTGAGTGGTCAGACTATTGATATTACATGTATTGCCTTATTAGTATCTTAAAGATACTCAGAATTTTCACAAATTCAACTACTAAGTAAGGAAATGGGACACATTTCTGCTTTTCTTGCCTACTTTTTTACTAGAGATTTAGGATGTAAAGTTCTGGTGCCATGGTTCTCCGGAAAACACACACAGACTCTCCTGAAGGGCTTCTAAAAACACAGGTCCCTGTGCATCACTAAGGGTCCTGCCAGGATGCCAGGGCAGCTGGGCCCAGGGACTGCGCCTCGAGAACCTGGTCCAGTGCAAACTATACACTTTCCACCCACTCTGTCTTTGTTCGTAACTGAGGCCAGAGACTTACACAGAATTTGGCAAGAATTTTATCTAGATGATTACTCTATCGGGGGTTAAGAAGTCATTACAATAAACGAAAGTTTTAAGCTCTATAAATTAATAGGAGAAAAACACTTTCTGTGGGAACAAAACAGATACTTTGACTTAGAATGAAATGTTCTCTCCTTTTCCTTTGCCCCCCTTTTAGGGTAAAATTGTTGCCCAGGGCAAGCTGCTCTTACAGGACACATTCTTGGTCACAGACCAAGACTCGGGACTTCTGCCTCGCTGTAAAGAGAGGCGAGTTTTCCTCTTTGAGCAGATCGTCATTTTCAGTGAACCACTTGATAAAAAAAAGGGCTTCTCGATGCCAGGATTCCTGTTTAAGAATAGCATCAAGGTAATGTGTGATTGTGCTGATACACATAGCCATCATACTGATAAGCTGTTTCCTTTTCAGTGATGATCTGTCCTGATCCTTTGTTTATTAAATATTTTAAAATTTTCCTAAGATGTTGTAGAACTTTTAAAAGTTCACTCCATCCCTGTACTGTCCACATTCTGAAGTGGCTCATGGTTCACACACACCTCTGTGTGACCATGATGAGACGACTTTGTCTTGGTTAGTTCCTGTGTACCCCCTTTCTTAGAACCATGTACAATGTGAAGAGACACAGATTTGGAGTACTGTTGTAAGGCCAAAGCAGAAAGCCTTCCCAGTGTCTTACTCTTCTCCTCCACCCAGTGCAGACACACTGAGCGCTCAATGCTCGGCATGGGGCCACGGGGGTAAACCAGACAGGCAGTCCACACCCTCGAGTAGCTAGTTTTCTGACAGAGAGGCACAAGTAACCAGACAAAATAATTGCAGATGGTCTTGAGTCCTATAAATGGGACAAACCAAGGGCCAGATAGAAAAAAAAAAGCAGAGAAGGGGGCTTGAGGTCCTAGCAGACAGTCCCCGGGAGATGCAGTCTGGTTCCTCCCCTCCCCCTCCCGCTCCCGTCTCCATCCCTGCTCCTCCCCGCTCTGCAGCCCTGCAGGCCCTGAGCTGAGAAGGGAGACGTGCTTCCCTGTGTTGGGGCCTCCTCCCCTGGGCTGCTCGGCCCCCTGTCAGGAACAGAGGCAGGGACCTTCTTAGGCCCTCTGAGCCCTAAGGTCTCAGCACACAGGTGGGACACCACACCATCCCGCTCCCCGTGAGACTTCCGTCGGCCCCTACAGCAGCCTTCCTACTTTGGGCTGCTCTGGGCTACAGGAGGCTCTTTTGCCCAACAGTACCTAGGGAGGCGCTCAAGCTGGGCTCTATGAACCTGCGGGCCTCTTCTATCTCCTGCCACCCTCCAGCCCTCGCCCCCAGGCTGCTAGAGGCCCCAGGTTGTCACTATGTACCCTCCATCCTCTGGACATCTTACTGTTCTTCCAAAAGGCTCCTGACTTCTCCAGTCCAGTCCAGCAGCTTAGAAATCCTGTGCTCTTGCTGCAGTGAAACCATCCCACGTGCAATATCACGTATAACTTCATAACCCATGTCCTGTGAATAGTCAAGGTTTTTAAATAGTGTCATTTTTTTTCCTGGAGCAGAGAAGGGAGGGATACACAGACTGGCTCATCATAAAGGCATTTGAAATCAGGTAATTCCCAGGCCCATGTTTCTAGTTAATATTCACATTATTAGTTAATCCCCTGTCCCTGAGTTTGAAAAGTTATTGAAAAGCTTCAAGATGATTTCCCAGGCAGTAAAAATGACAGCTCAACCCAAAACTGGTTGTTTCAACTTTGACATAGGATGAACTTTACATTGCACCTGACCAGTGGGAATAAATATGCTTTGTTTTTATTATTGTAAAATACACTTAAATTCTCCATCTCAACCATTTGTCCGTGTGCAGCTCGGCGGCATTACACACGTCCACACTGCTGTGCAACCATCCACTCGTCCGCCTCCACACTCTCCTTACCTTGCCAAACCAAAATTCTGTGCTCTTGAAACAACCACTCCCCATTTGCCCTCCCACCAGCCCGTGGCACCCACTGTTCCACTCTCTGGTTCTGTGACTTTGACCACTCAAAGTCTTATTCCATCTATAAGAAATTCTAACACTGTTTGTCTTCCTGGGACTGGCTTATTTCACAGAGCTTGACGTCCTCAAGGTTCATCCGCGCTGTAGCATGTGTCAGCCTGTGCTTCCTTTTTAAGGCTGAGTAATACCCCATCCCTCATTCCAGAGACCACATTTTCTTTATCCATCAATCAATCAACGCACACTTGTGTTACTTTCACCTTTTGCCCATTGTGAATAAGGCTTTACTCTTTTTAAGGTGAGTTGCCTTTGCCTGGAGGAAAATGTGGAAAACGATCCGTGTAAATTTGCTCTGACATCGAGGACGGGGGGTGTGGTGGAGACCTTCATTTTACATTCATCCAGTCCAAGTGTCCGGCAAACGTGGATCCATGAAATCAACCAAATTTTAGAAAACCAGCGCAATTTTTTAAATGGTAATGTATGTTCTCTTACTGGGTGGGTGGACTGGAGGTACACATTTCTGTTTCTCTTCTCTCTCCTGCTGCGTCCTGCTCACCATGGCCAGACAGAGTTAGCCCAGACTGTGTTTCAGGCTCTGTCCTAATAAGCACTTGTGTGTTACTTCAGTTCCTTTTCACAACGACCCCTGGTGGCAAGTACCGGTGTTAGCCCATTTTAGGTAGGTCAGTAAGTTCAAGTCCCACAAATTCTTCGTGGCAGAGTCAAGGTTCCCAGCCGGCCCTTGCCCTGGGCATGTGTCGGGCACATGTTCACATGGCCTCTCGCACCATCTGTGCCCTGGAGCCCTGTCCTGGGAAGGGAGTGTTTGAGAAAGACTGAGGCAGCAGACAGAAGTAGACACAGATATTGAAGACATTCTCCAGTGCACCTCTGAAACTTGCTTTTGCTTGCATTGCTTATTCATACCTCCCACCTCCCGTTAGAAAACAAGGCCTGTAGTTTTCCTTCCCAGCTTCTACGACATGAGTGATGACAGGAAGCTGCAAAGCACCTTAGGGGCTGTGTCTTCTCCACAGGAGGGTGACCGTACTGACCTTACGGTTTAGATAACTCCTCTGACTCGTTCTGTGGGTGACCTGCAACTGCCTCCTGCTTCCCTTGTTGATGGCTGACTCTGACTCTGCATCTAACTGGGCCATCACTGATGAGCTCTGAGAATTCGGCTGGAAACTAGATAACTCATTTAAGGCCTTCTCTTTGTCCTTTTCTCTATGTCCGTGTTCTCTGTCTGTGCCCCAGTCCAACAGGATGTTGTCATTTCTTTGTCACCCTAAAACCACCTTCACACCTGCATGATGTTCAAGAGCCACGAACACAGGCATTCAGTGCAAAATCAGGGGCAAGGCAGGTTGGGACAAGGCATGGCCAGCTGCCTGGTAGTTAAGCAAGACTGATCGTTTTTTACACCTGTGGTTGGCTCATGGGGCTCATGGGGGGTCGGGGACCATCCCTGTGAATGTAGAAAAAAGTTTGGCTCCCATGACAGTGAGCCAGTGCAGGCTGCTCTAACGGTCCTGTTCTGAAGTGACGCATCGCATGGTCCTCCACAGCAGGCAGCCTTTGGGAGGTCTCGGTCAACTTTTACATCTTGAAAATAAAATGAACTGCCTCCCAAACTGGAAGCCAGAATATTCCATGCTGTGAAACTATACTAGATGCCCTTAGTCTACGGGAAGGACTGATTCCAGAGGATGGAGCACCATCAGGAATGGCCTGGGAGCTCTGGACACGTGACATGCTTCCCTCTCGCCCCTTGTTCCAGTAAGAGGCCGTGGCCAGGACAGACTTAGTAAAATGTCACTGGGCTACAAAATGCTTGTTCCCACCTGCCTGGCAGGAAGAGGTTCTGCCTAATTCTGCTTTATTTCTCAAAGGTTTTAACGCTTCAAAAGTTTGTGTTCATATCTCCCCATATCTTGTTCGGCTCGTTCCCTTCAGTTTCCTGCGGATGAGCACGTACAAACTCAATTGCCGGAGGGGGAGATGGGACAGCTCCACGACCCGTGGGGGTCTTTGTGGAGCTCTTTACCATCCCTTGTCTCTTGTACCAAATCTGCAAAGCAGAGGTGGTCCCTAACGCTGCCATCCTGCGAGCCTGCAGGGAAACCAAGGGACTCCTTAGCTCCCAGCCGGGTTCTTCTTTTCCTGACCTCTCGGGTTTAAAGAAGACCTTTATGGCAGCTGGGCTGAATTTCCCCACTCTGTGGGAGCCGCTGCCGTCTGGGATTCTCCCACACGGGCAGTTGGCCTCCTCCACTTGGCAGGGATGCAGGAGCTCTGCTCGCTGCTCCCAGGCTGTCCCAGTCGGCGCCTCTGTAGTCCTCACACACTTGGTGCTTCCTCGGCCTTCTCGGCCGCAGCCACTCACACAGGCGCAGCTCCCATACACGTGAGCTGTTCATCGACAGACAAGCGGCGGTTAAGTCCTTTGCTTTTACTGATGGATGGTGTCTGTCCGCTGCTTCCAGGATGGGTAGGAGCTTAAAGGTTGTCGTGGTTAGAAGGCTTGTGGATGAGCGCCCACTTGCCTGGAGAAGGGGGCATTCAGGCCAGAACACCATTTCTGTGAGATCCTTTGCCTTTCTCCTTTGCCCCCTAAGGATGTTTTGCTCGGTTTCCTGACAGTCTTTTCTCTGTGTCTCTCTTGCTTTACAGCCTTGACATCACCCATCGAGTATCAGAGGAACCACAGCGGGAGCGGGGGTGGCGGTGGTGGGGGCAGCAGCGGGGGCAGCGGCGGCGGCGGGGCCCCAGGCACCGGAGGCGGCAACCCCAGCACTGGCCCCGGCAGCTGCAGCGGCCTCCCCAGCTCAAGCAGAAGCAGACCCTCCCGGATCCCCCAGCCTGTCCGACACCACTCCCCCGTGCTGGTCTCCTCTGCAGCCTCGAGCCAGGCAGAGGCAGACAAGATGTCAGGTATGTCCACTCCCAGCCCTGCACCGCCCCTTCCTGGCAGCAGCCCTGCCCCGGAGGCCGGCCCTGGCCAGCCCGGCAGGCACACTCCGGGAGAGCCCGAAGGCCCCCAGCAAGACTCCGAGCACATCCCCAAGATGAAGGTGATTGAGAGCCCCAGGAAGTCCTCAGGGAGTGCCGCCGGCGCCGGCCGCGATGCGGACGCCAAGGAGGCACGGGCCAACCAGGAGGACAGCCGCTCACGGAGCAGCCTGGGCTCACTGCCCCTAGGAAAGCCCAGGCCCGGGGCCGTCTCGCCTCTGAACTCGCCTGTGGCCACCGCGTTCCCTTCTCCGATCGGCAAGGAGCCCTTTCCCCCCAGCAGCCCCCTGCAGAAGGGGGGCTCCTTCTGGAGTTCCATCCCTGCCTCCCCCGCCAGCCGGCCGGGCTCCTTCACCTTCCCGGGGGACAGTGACTCCCTCCAGCGGCAGGCACAACGCCACACGGCCCCCGGCAAGGACACGGACCGCATGAGCACGTGCTCCTCGGCCAGCGAGCAGTCCGTGCAGTCCACCCAGAGCAACGGGGTAAGAACACCCGGCAGCCTGCGCCCGCCCGCCCCACTGCCTCTGTCCCGCCAGCTCTTCTAAACCTCCCTGTGGCCGCCGCTCTCCTCCTACTAACTTTTGGCCCTCCGGCCGGCACCGTCTGCAATGGTCAGCTCTCCGCCCGGAGCCTGCGGACCAGCCGCCTTCTAACCCCTCCTGCCGCGGGAACAGCGCTGCTCTCGTCTCTACTAACTCGCTCCTTGCTTTGTGTGTGTCTCCTTCATCCGGGAAGCCAGATCGGTAACCTTCTGAACGCAACACCTGTGCGTCTTTCACGCTCTCTGACCGGCAGAATATTTTGGAACTTCCTTTTTACCCCTGCTTTCCTCACACACGTTTTTTTTTAGAGGGGTCAGTGTCCCTGCTGTTTACTTCCTATTTAAATTGGAATCTGTACACTTTAAGCTTTCTGCTCATGGCTTGGTTGTGCTCTTTTATGCCTTAAATTATCTTTGCAGCATTTTTGACTCCTCTGCTGAAAAAAAAAAAAAAATCCCTCAAGAAAACTTCCAACAGCAACTCACAGCAAACTAAGCAGACAAAATGGGGGGAAAGGAATCTCTCCAGTGGAAATACTTGCTTCCCCCAACTTTCACTCTGGAAGAGACTGCTGTAGGGCCTCTGGAGCCCGGGCTCCTGCCGGCGGCCGCGACCATCCTGCCTTCTGCCCAGCAGGGGGCGCGCTGCAGGCCCGCCGGGCCTCCTCGCCCTCCTCTTGCCCGGCACCTATGTTGTGTCCTCAAGCAGAAAGGTTGCTGTGGTGGGTTTCTCCCCCATTTTGTGGCTTCCTCACTATCCTACCCAGCTGTTTTCCTACACGGCAGATGGCCTGACCTCTAACACTTTTCCTAAAGGCATGCGTGAGAGAATAGAACTGTTCTAATGAGTGTATGTTTGATCGCTTTATAAATTTTTAAATACATTTCCCTAAAAGGGTCTGTGTCTCTCTTTATGAAAACAAATCTGGCTTTTGCATGTCTCTAATTTTCTCTGGACTTCTGTTAATGCCCTGTTTGGGTTGATGTGGCCTTCTCTTTTCTTCCTATTTGTTACGTATTTTGTTAAACTCAATCTTTATATTTAATTGAGGAAGAAATTAGGAAATGGGTCTTGGTATACTTATTTGCCCTTGACTTTTATTTGCAAAAATAAGTGGTCCAGGCAGGCGTCTGCTGCAGTGGCTGTGACCCGTGTCGTCTTTGTGGGTGCCTTACAATGACCTGGCAGGGTAGCCTGGCCCCCAGTTGGCTCTGAAATGCTAGGAAAGCAGGTGAGCGCCTTCAGCCAGAGGAAAAGAGGCAGAGGTCCGCAGGGATGCCATGCCTGTCCACATCTGAATACTTGGGAGGCAGGCGTGGCCTTACAGCTGAGACCCTGCAGGTTGGGGAATCAGGCCGGGGAACTACTCCCGAGCTCCTCCTCACCTGGACACTCCCCTCCCACGGATGAGGAGCGCTCAGAGTCTGCTTCAGAGTGGATCTCAGCTGCTCCGACTCAGATGCCACGCTGGTCCCTGGGCCGCCTGAGAGCACACCCAAATCACCATCAGCACCCGGCTCCCTCCCAGAATGCCCTGAGACAGAGGCACAATCACAGGTGCCATATGTTTCAGCTTTAGGCTGCAAAAGTTGCTTCTCACTTTTTCTTAGGTGGTAGGTCACCTAGAAAGGGAGATTGCCAGTGTTTTTGATGAGTCAGAGTGCCGTACAGAAATGCCCTGGAAGGCCAGGAAGACCACTAGGGGCTTAAGTGGGGATGTGAACATGTCCTCTAGGACTTTTACATGTTCTGGTTCAAAGGAACTGTTGCCCTGCCCCATTTCTACCCAGTTGAGTCATCTTATCCTCCTAGTGGGTCAGCAGTGACCACCTTCCTTCTTGACTACTTCCACGGAGCTGTCTGCAGTCACAGCTGAGCAGCTGTGCCCAACCCATGGCCTGGGTTTTTGCTCCTTTCATGGGCACCTTCTGGAAAGTTCTGCTGAGAGCAGGAGTGGAGTGGATGTGGACCAACCCACATGGTGACTGTGCCAGCCCCCAAATGTGGATGCACAATCTGCACCTGCCCACCTGGCAGCGGTAGAAGTGCACCCCTGCCTTCGTCTCCAAGGCCAGACGGCCCACACAAATGCCCAACCCCTGTTCTGTAAGGGGGTGATGATTGTGCCAGCTGGGAAGGTGGCTTCGACAACTAAGGGAGACAGATTTTAAATGACTGATACTTAGCTTGGCACATAGGGGGTGTTCAGAAAATACTAATAGCAATTATCATTGTGGCAAAATTATGAGAGAGCTTGGGATGCTCTGTGGCCAAAAGCAGCTGTGCCACATAAGTTGCTTTTTGTTTGCATTTTCCAGCAAATTTGGCTTTGTGATCTCAAAACTATTGGGTGTTGCTATATAAGTCAGAATAAAGTACGTGCTAAAAGAATAAAATGGCATAAATGAATATGCACAGGCCATAGCCTAACATGGACAGCATGGGGACCCAGGAGAAGCAGGAATCCGCAACAGACTCTCAGCTGAGACAGAACTAGAGCTTGGCACCCTGCTGCATTGGGGCCAGAGTCCTAGCTCCGCACCCCGGAATCCTCCGCACACTGGCTTGTTAACGGCGGCCCGCCCATCTGCTCCCGCGCATCTTAACACCAGCTCAGTAGCCAGGGCTGACGGGCACGTTGGCAGGGTTGGCTGACGGTTGCAACCATGCCACCTGGGAGCTGCCCTGGGCACCCGAGAGCCCAGCAGAGGCTAGCATCCTCGGAGCCCGGGGGACCCGCAAGCAGCCAGACGACATCATTGTTGGGAGCCTCTGAGGACAAGCTACCAGGAGCAGGGCTCGATGCCCTCTCCCGCATCCCACCTGTTGATAGGGGGCATTGTGCAAGATGTAGCTCAGGATGTGCCCATGGTGTCCGCTTCCTCCTCCTCTCCTGGAACAAAAGGGTCACTTGGTACATGACAGTTGGGGACAAATACTGCCATTTGCCATTTGTGTTTCTTCTCAGCAGCTGACACCACTCAGCTTGTGGGCCTAGGTAGGTGGCCTTAAGAAGCGATTTGTGTTTTACTCTTGCAGTCTTGCCTCATTGAGTTGCTGAATATGTATTGGGTGTCTGCTACGTGTCCGTCACCGTGGTGACCTTAGAGACACACGGTGAACCAAGACACTGGGCCCCGCTAGGACTCCAGAAGAGAATAGGTTTTCTCATGCCAAAGGCTGTTCCCGGAGCTTGAGTCATGGGGCCAGCGGTGTCCACAGCTGCTGTGTAATCTTTTTTTTCTGTGGCAACAGCACCTTCGGGACAGTTGAGTCGCGCAAGTTCAGGGCCGCTCACTGAGGGCCACATACAGCAGGCAGAGTAACTGTCCATGAGAGCAGAACAGCACTGATTCCCTTTTCAGGTGTTCCTCATTCTTTTCAAAGGAGAAAGAGGTAACAGTGATGAGGCCTGTCAGCGGCTTGTGAGGATCCTTGGACATGCGTTCTCGGGGAATGTTTTCTCGGGCAGACTTAGGGTCGCTCCATCATCTGCTGGGTCAGTGAGCTGAAGAGCTACTACTCTCCGTGCCTTTGAATGTAGTAATACTTTTTTAAATGAGCCTGGTAGTCCCAGTGACAAGGCAGCATGGCATCCACAGGAGGACTGAGCCATTCCTGGGAGGGTGCCAGGAAGATGGGATAAAACAGTGGAGGAAGCTCCCAAAGCCAAGTGTCATCACTGCAGTGATGGAATCTAGATTGTTGCTTGCGTTGCTTTCTAGAGAAATCCTGGTTTTTAATTACCCAAAAAGAGGCACAAAGATAACTAAAGAACGTGGAGAGCAGGTGCCTCCGTGTCTGGCTGGTGACAGCTCCGGGCCGTCACGCTGCGGCGCGCTGACAAGCGAGTTCCTGACGTCAGATCTCGTTTCAGTTCCCCTCTGCCTTTTGTTTTGGTCTTTCCCGCTCCAGAGTGAAAGTAGCAGCAGTAGCAACATCTCCACCATGTTGGTGACACACGATTACACGGCAGTGAAGGAGGATGAGATAAACGTCTATCAAGGAGAGGTCGTCCAAATTCTGGCCAGCAATCAACAGAACATGTTTCTGGTGTTCCGAGCCGCCACTGACCAGTGCCCCGCCGCCGAGGGCTGGATTCCAGGCTTCGTCCTGGGGCATACCAGTGCAGTCATCATGGAGAACGCCGATGGGACTCTCAAGTGAGTCCCCGGCAGGCCAGCCGAGAGCCAAGGGGCCTGCGCGCGAGGGAGGCCTAGAGGCCCTGGGAGGCGGGAGGCCCAGTGAGAGAGCAGCGTCATTGTCTGTCGGGGCGAGTCATCTCTGCGCACAGTGTGGAGCCCCTGAGTGAGGACGCGGTAGCCCTTCATCTCTCAGACTTGTTCTGACAGGCTCTTTTAATAACCTCCATCTGCAAACAGACAGCCTTTTTAAGCTACTAGGGTATTTACAATAGTACTATAGTCTCCAAAGGTCTCGGGCTGGGATGAGGATTCCCCAAGGACCTCTAACTCCTTAGCTGGCTGTGCGGAGGGTGCAGCCGGCAGACGCTCATTCCGGGAGCTGCCGGTGAACATCTGTGTGGTGCCGTCACCATCGCGCCTCACCTCTACTAGAAGCTTCATTCAGTTAAGAAATGACCAGTTTTGCTGTATTAAATTTTGTTTTATTTTGTTTTGTTTTTAAAGATTTTATTTATTTATTTATTTGACAGAGAGAGAGATCACAAGTAGGCAGAGTAACAGGCAGAGATAGAGGGGGAAGCCAGCTCCCTGTGGAGCAGAGAGCCTGATTGTTTTGTTTTATAAAGAAAACTGAATTCAGGTGCTGGTTTAAAACCCTGCCCTTCCCCGAATCTGTTTGACCTGTGGTAGGGATCAGCCCAAACCAGCAGACCCAAAGGCAGTGTGGCAGTGGTCATGCTCCTCTCCAAGCATGGAGGATCCTTGTCTGGGTTCGCAGCTCAGGCTGGCCGGCATCCCAGCACCACCCTGCACCTCCGGGTTTGGACCTTGCAGTCCCACAGGGAAGGGGGCCTTGAGTTCAGGCTACAGAGAGCCTCTCCTCAATCCCCTTGTCCTGTTTCTCCTTGATAGGCATGTTTTATTCTAGCACATTGTTCAAGATTACCATTTCGTACTTTGTTTTTTCAAAGAGTGTTTTGGGGCCTTATATTAGGGTTCTCCAGAGAAATAGAACCAATAGAAGAGTAGGAGAAAGAGATTGTGTGTGTGTGTGTGTGTGTGTGTGTGTGTGTGTGTGTGTGTTTATGTGTTCCAGGGAGGAAGCAGGTAATGTAAGGAACTGGCTCACACAGTTATGGAGACTAGGAAGTCGGAATCTGCAGTGAGGGCCGCAGGCTGGGGCCCCATCCTGCTGGAGAATTGCCTCGTGCTCAGGGAAGCCCGTCTGTTTGTTCTACTCAAACCTTCAGTTGATTGGAGGGAGCCTCCAGTGTTGTGGAGGGTAGTGTATTTTACTCTACCAATTAAAATGTTAATCTCATCCAGAAACACCCAGATCAATGTTCGATCACATTTCTGGGCACCCAATAGCCCAGTTAAGTTGATACATAAAATTGACCATTACCAGCACTTTGGTACTTTTAATCCTCAAAAGTGAAGAGCTGCTTTCTCTTCTGATGGTTGAGACCCACAGGCGGGTTTCCCTCAGCGGAGCTCACTGGTGCCAGGGAGCCTCAGTTGCCCCAAATCCTTAAGTGGGCTACTCAGCTTTTCTCTAAGGCTTTCAGGAATCGCTTGCTGAACACTGGAAAGATGTTCACACTTACCAACGTGTTATTTTCCCCCTAGGAAGTCAACATCTTGGCACACAGCACTCCGTTTAAGGAAAAAATCTGAGAAAAAAGATAAAGACGGCAAGCGGGAAGGCAAGTTGGAGAACGGTTATCGGAAGTCGCGGGAGGGGCTCAGCAACAAGGTATCTGTGAAGGTGCGTATGAGCATCTCCAGGAGCCTTGGCCATCCCTGCGGGTAAGCGTCCAGGCTGGTGGCAGCCCAGAAGCCTGCCTCATTCATTCCCGGGGCAGTGGCAGGGCTGGCGGCAGCCAGGAGCTTGCATCATTCATTCCCAGGGCAAGGCTGGTGATGGCCCAGGAGCCTACATCATTCATTCCCGGGGCAGTAGCTGGGCTAGTAGCGGCCCACGTCACGGGCCTGGCACCTGGCCTCACTTTCCGCCATCTGCCTCCCAACATCACCTCCCTGCCCTGTGGGCAGCTCCCGCAGCGCTTTGTAGAGGGCTGGCGGGGACCGTCCTCCCAGCACAGGTGCGCATGCGCGTTTCCGGTCGCCGGGTACCTGCGTCGCTGATCAGTGCACATGTAGCTTACAAAGAAGGCTGCCAGCTGCCCTGGTGATGCAGAGCCCAGGTTCTCCCAAGTACACAATGTGAAGCAGCCGTGGCACAGACTTCCCCAGTTGCTTGCTGCGCACTGCTGGGAAGTGACTGGAGGCTGGAGACCCAGGCTCACTGGCTTTAGCACATTTCCTCCGTGCTTGCTTTGGTCAGCTTTATTCCCGTCAGACTGCCTTAAACCTAGCTGGGGGTGGTTGCTTGCACAACCCTAAAGGGAACACAAGGGCTCAGGTCAGGGCACTGGCTGCTCTTCAGAAGGAAGGGGCCCAGGGACCAGCCGAACCCGGCCCACTGGATGAAGAAAATGTACATTTCTGAGTTCAAGAGGCTCTTTTGTGTTTGTGGGTAGCAAAACAAAAATTCGCTGAAATTTATATGACATGCGGCTTTTTGAAAGAGTTTAAAGGCAGTGAAAATGTGCTCTGTTTTGAGGCCCCACAAAAGTCAAGTTGTATTCCTGTTGATCTGTAGCCTGGGCATTAAAGTACCGTATCTCAAAGCAGTTCATGTTTCTGGCCAACATCTGTGTGCTTTTTCCCTTTCAGCTTCTCAACCCCAATTACATATATGACGGTGAGTTCTGTTATCTTATTCCTCTGCTTTTGCATAGTGTAGGGTCTATGGGGCATGTTGTAGAACGCTGGTGCCTAAGCTGGGGAGCAGGTTTTCTGGCGTACTAGGGCATGGGCAACAACTCGTTCTCATTCTTGTGGGGACTGGTGGGTGTGGGAAGGGAGCCAAGGGTGACAGGTGTCAGTGACTCCTTTCTCTGGCAGTTCCCCCAGAATTCGTCATTCCCTTGAGTGAGGTCACGTGTGAGACAGGGGAGACCGTTGTTCTTAGATGTCGAGTTTGTGGCCGCCCCAAGGCCTCAATCACCTGGAAGGGCCCTGAACACAACACCTTGAACAACGACGGTCACTACAGCATCTCCTACAGGTGAGGGGGATCTCTCTGAGAGTGAGCGTGACCTCCGTCCACTTTGACCACCACAGTCCACCCCTCACTTACCCTCTGTACCCTGACGCTGCCCACAAGGGAGCATTTCATACCCGGGTGTGCAAAAAAATTAAAATTCCACTGAAATTCCTTGTCAGTATTCCTCTGTCATTTTCTGTGACCCCCAAAGGAGAGAGGGTAGGGGTGGTCACTGGGGGAGCCGTACCTTTGTGACTCACAGTGTGTTGTTCTCTGTGTGGCAGTGACTTGGGAGAGGCCACTCTGAAGATCATCGGCGTGACCACAGAAGATGACGGCATCTATACGTGCATCGCTGTGAACGACATGGGTTCAGCCTCGTCCTCAGCCAGTCTGAGGGTGCTGGGTAAGCAACACCCCTGAGCCGGGGGCACGCATCTTCCCAGATTCTCAGGTCCAGAAACCCCACCCCTACACAAACACACTCAAGAGGGTCTAAAATATTGGCAGTATGTCACTTGTGGGACCTTCCCAATGAGAGCTGCAAGTGGCAGACCCCAGTGTCTAGGGTATCTCGGGCAGGTGCACAGTGCAGGCCACTGACTGCAGGCCCTGGGCATCCGAGCAGCCGGTGCCATCTTCCAGGTTGGAACATGGTGTGTTCCATCCCACAGTGCTCAAAACACATTCTCGTATCTGACTTCTCTTTCATGTAGTGGCTCAGTTGACACTTTGGCTCTGAGGGAATGTCCTATAAGTTGGTTTCTCGCAGACTGCAGAAGGAGAGGAAGGAGCGTGGCTGAGGCCTGTGCAGACTCTGTGCCTCACTGAGACCTAACAGCATCCCTCCTGGGAGCACAGGGCCACCACAGTAGGACCCGGTGTCGCTCCGGTCTGAAGCCCTTGCTCTGTCCACGGCCCAGCAAGGCCTTGTTCTCTCTTCTTGGCTGGACCGTGAGCTCCTGGAGGCAGAACCCACATCTCAGGCCCTCTTAAATTCCCACTGATCTCACTGACCTGGGTACATACTCAGTAGACGACACGTACTGGCTGGTTTGCAGCTCTGGTTTCGCGGAAGCCAGCCGTGCAGTGCAGGGCTGCTGACATTGCCGTGCCTTCTTCAGCTGCCCCGGCTCTAGGAAACTGCTTCCAAAAGCAAAAATAAGAATCTGACCTGAAAGGTGTATTGAGTCCGGGAGCGCCCTGTGTGTAGACAATGAACAGAAATGGCTTAGCATTTTTATCCCATGTGTCTTCACCCCAACTATTTTAACCTCATTAAACCAGAGAAAGGAAATGATCTGATTCTTGGATCATGACACAAGGAAGAAAGAGAATCTTGAGTTTAAAAGGGAAGAATCGCCAGTGTTCTAATTTGTGAAAGATGTCACAGAAACTATGCAGGTGATTTTTGCTTTGTAAGAAATCAGTAGCAGAAGCTAAAGGAGCTTAGGAAGGTAGAAGACTCCCATCTTGGAGATGCGAGTGGGAAAATAATGGGAAAGGAAGCGTGTGTTTATTTCCCTTTTCATCCTAAGTCCCTGCCTGCGGTGTGTATTCGCGCTTCCAGCACAGGTCAGGTGCCCGGTAGCCGCGTGTGGCTACCATATTGGACAGCGCAGGCCTGCAGACTTCTTCCCAGGAAGTGCCACATAAACCAAGCTCAGGGAGATGCTGCTCTTTTTGCAGGTCCAGGGAGTGACGGGATCATGGTGACCTGGAAAGACAACTTTGACTCCTTCTACAGTGAAGTGGCTGAGCTTGGCAGGTAGGATATAAAACCCAGGGCCCCTCCCAGGAGAGCAGAGTATATGACCTAACTCTCTGTAAGAGTAGACTGATAAGATTAGCAGGGAATTTTGCCACTAGTTAGAAGTTACATGAATTATATTTGAAACATAATCTGTAGTTGCCTTTTGATATTAAACATCGAGGGAGTAAAGATGTTTTCAGCTTGGGTTCCAAGAGAGAATTAAGGCCTAATGCCATAAGCCGTCTGTTGATGTGTTGACTTAACCCTCCTGCTGTGCCTCCAGGACTGTGCTAGCTCTGTCCTCTCCCTGGGGAGTCAGAGGAGAGTCGCTCAGACCTTTTTTGGTTGACATTTAATTCTCTTGGGGAGTCCCAGTTGAGAAAGGCTGAATGGGATCTTCACATTGGAGATGTAGATTAGAGGGGCAGAGTCCTTCCTCCTGCCCAGAAAGAAAGAGGCTGGTTCCCTCCAGAAGGGGCAGCCAGGCCTGGGGCAGTGGCTCAGAAGTGTCCTCACCCCCAGGCAGGCTCCTTCTGACTTGGCCCTGCTGCCCGTCCACACAGCACTTCTCCACGTGCAGGGTCATGACCCTTGTGGCGAGAAGGAGGTCAAAGCTGAGCTTGTCTCTTTTAAAAAGCTTTCCAAGAAACTGCCCCAGCAGCAGCCTCCTGCAGTCCTGTGGCCACAGTGGCCATGCGCCTCCAGGTACCTGCTCACCCGCTGGTGTGTCAGGCTGACAGACCCTCGCTTACCCCTGCTGCACCAGACACACACTTACTGTCACTTCTGACACATGTGAATGATCAGGCAGATCTGTTGGTTTCTCCTGGCCTTAGCTGGCTGGGAACCTAGGCCTCTGTCCACATAGACTTCCACACTGGGCTTCCTCACCTGATGGCGGAAGCATTTTAAGACAGCAAAAGCAGAAGCTGCAAAGCCTTTTAAGGTCCAACCTCAGAAATCTGCAACCACACTTCCCCAGCATTGCGTGGGCCTGCAAAACCCACCGGCCAGGCCAGATTCAACACCAGAGAAATAGACTGTGCCTCTGTTTGGGAGGAGTAGCAAGGTGGTGTGGCCATTTCAGCATTTATCTACAGATTTACCTCTATTCCTTGCTGTCCTGGTGCTCCCAGAGTCATCATCGGTAGTAGGCTCAGACTTGAGGTCCGGGACCCTATCATCGAGGTCAGATCAAGGTGCTGCTGAGCTTCTTGGGATGGTTTACTGGGTAGAGCTTCAGAGGCCGTGGGCTATCAGTGGGTGACCAGACCCACACATGCATCCCTCCTGAAAGGTGGGGGCAGGAGGTGACTGGAGCCACCACGTGCAGCTCAAGCTTTTTGATGTGGTAAGGAAGGTTTTCCATGAGAGCATAGGTGGGGGCTGCCTGGTAAGCCGCATGGTGTCACCTCAGCCACATCCAGAGGTCAGGAGGGCACGTGGCCTAGCCAGGTGCAGGGTAAGGAAATGGAGCCTGCCTCTAGGAAGGAGAAGACACGATCAGTGGCAGAGGGGCTCAGAGACTGGCAGGCTCCCTCGGGGTCACTGTGAGCCACTGCTCCTCCACAAGTGCCCAGGGAGAGCAGGGCCTGCAGACAGGCCTCCAGTCCATTTAGGTTAGCAGAGTCTTTTCTCTGTGACATACTCAGAGTCCTCTGAAATTGACCTTCTCAACCTGTTTTCCAGGGGCAGATTCTCTGTCGTTAAAAAATGTGATCAGAAAGGAACCAAACGAGCAGTGGCCACTAAGTTTGTGAACAAGAAGTTGATGAAGCGTGACCAGGTCACCCATGAGCTTGGAATCCTGCAGAACCTCCAGCACCCATTGCTTATTGGCCTCCTTGATACCTTCGAGACCCCCACCAGTTACGTCCTGGTGTTGGAAATGTGCGTACACACCCACTGTCCTCCCGTTCGTAAGCCTCAGCCTCGACCTTAAGTGATTTTACTGTCGTTTGTTCTCTGAGTCAGACAGAAATCAGGATTTCAGGATCTCTGTCTCCTGTAGTGTGTGTGTATGTGTATGTGTGTATGACTATTGTCAGAAAACACAGTTCTAGAGCTTTCCAATAATGGTAGAAAGAAGTACAGTCTTCAGCACATGCTGTTCAAATGAGGGAGCAGTGCGCCCAGCATCAAAACACCTCAGTACCACCCGGGTTCCCAGGCTCCCCGAGGGGCCAGGCCCCTGAAGACTCCTCCCCTGCAGGAGGCACTGCACGCCTGCTGGGGGCCTGGGAGCCTCATGGCTGCTGAGTGGGCTCCCTGCTCATGTCTGATGCTTCGGGCCTGCAGTCCTGCCCCTCAGAGCTCTGGCCCACTGCAGGACGGTCGGAATGGGAGAGTGAGATGCACCTCTCGCAGAGAACGTCCTTGGGAAGGGGGGTGGGCCTCTGGCCAGAGCAGTCCCCAGTCCCATGGGGCTCAGTGAGCTCAGTGTGCCACCCCGCTAAGCAGCGCACTCACTCTTCTAAGGAGCAAGTGTGAAAACTGTGACGCAAGAGCTGTGATCCTCAGCTGGGGGCCGTTTGCCGCCCCCCAGGGCACATTTGGCCGCGTCTGGAGACTTTAGTGGTGTCACAACTTGGGTTGGGGGTGCCACTGCCATCCACAGGGTGGAGGTCAGGGGTGCTGCCCGCCATCCTGCGGCGCCTGATGGGCCTGCGGCGGAGAATCACCTGCCCCCGAGCAGGCACCCGGGTTGGGAAGCCCACCCTAGAACATTCCTGCCTCTCTGACATATCTTGGCATTGAGCTGTGTTTAAAATCTGTTCTGTTCTGGCTGGAGATGCTGGGTATCTGACAGCTTCTGCTCATTCGGGGATTTTCTAACGAGAACTATCCTAAAGTCCTCATCAAAAGTCAGTAAGACTTACATTTCTGGCTGAAAATTTTAAGTGTGTTCAGCTGCCAGTTCTTCTTAGTGGAAAACTGAAGGGTTTAGTCTCACCGTACTGGTACTAGGATTTCTTTTCATAACTGATTTCTCCCATCCGAGTACTGACCAGGCCCGACCCTGCTTAGCTTCCGAGATCAGACAAGATCGGGCGCGTTCGGGGTAGTATGGCCATAGGCTTATAACAGATTTCTACCAAATTCTCCTCAGTTCCTCTTTGTTACCCGACAAGTGACGGATTTTCCGTTTAGTTCCTGTTCCACAGACAGCGGGCAGCGTAGCCCGGTGTTCAGAGAGCCTGGGGCCAGACCGCCCACTGCAGTGCTGGCCTTCCTGGGCTGCTGCTTGGCCTTGGGAAGGTTGGCGTGAGGATCTAGTGAATTGACACTAAGCGTTTAGTCCCTGGCCCATGGGCAGCGCTGCCATCAGTGGCTTTTCCGTGTCAAAGTCATTGACAGTAGGAAGCCTTTCGAGTCCAGCGTGAATCCCTCAGCGTCCTTGCTCCCACTTCAGGGAAACGGGAGCTCTGCAGGCGTTCTGATCAAAGGCACAGTTTCAGATCCCAGGTCCCCGAACTGGCAGCGGCGGCGAGCTGGGGAAGGGCAGCCCTCCAACCCAGGTCATGAGTGAGCCGGAGATCGAGAGCAGCGGCAGCAGGTGTTACTTAGAAGGGGGTGGGCCGAGGTCACTAACTGGTCCCAGCTCCCCTGTGAGTGGTTGTTTCCAGAGGCACCCGGGAAAAGCACAGCAGGAACTTGGGTAAATGTCCAGACCCCGGAGGCGTGCAGGACAGCCTGTCGTGCTGTGGAACGCCCAGGCAGCAGCTCCCACTGGCTGTCTTCTCAGCACACCTTGAGGTCTGCCTCTTTGCTTACGTTACCTCATGTGGCCTTCCCTTTGCCCGTCTTACAAATGACAGAACGAAGGCTCAGGGAGGTGTGTCACTTCATTCCGTCCTACAGCAGGTGCCTGCAGAGCGCCCCTTCCTCCCCCCTTCCCCACCGCCTCTGAGGGCTGGGCACCCTTGTTCCCCGCTCACATCCATAACGAGGTTGACCAGCAGTCCCGCTCTCGATACAGTGGTGCCCGTAGGCAGAGGTGTGCTCCTGAGGCATCAGCCCAGTAGGACGTTAACAGCGGGCGCGGACAAGCTGTTTGTTGCCTCTAAAGTGACCCGGCACCGTGACGAGTGTTGCACATGTTCCTGCCTCCACAGGGCTGACCAGGGGCGTCTCCTGGACTGTGTGGTGCGATGGGGAAACCTCACCGAAGGGAAGATCAGGGCGTATCTGGGGGAGGTTCTGGAAGCCGTCCGATACCTTCACAACTGCAGGATAGCACACCTGGACCTGAAGGTTAGTGGGGCTCCTGGGGCCAAGGCCAGCATGTCTGACCATGGTCCAGCCACCTGGCTCTCAGGGGCCTCCTCCTAAACTCCCAGTGTGTCCACTGCGCCAGGCCAGGAGGCGTGGGGGGATGGCGGACGAACAGGAGGAGGTGGGTAGTGGGAACCCTGAAATCTAATCTCCATTTTTAGGATTTTGCTCTCAATAATATAAATAGTCAGCAAAGCATAAGATAAACATTTGAGATCTTCACACATTTCATGAGGTTCCAGAAAGTTCCTGTGAGCTTTGTGAGGCTGATGTGGGACTGGGTCAGTGGTAGCTGAGAAAGGAAGGTGACTTTTACTAGTAGAGGGAGGAGTGCAAATGAACGCCCAGCTTCCTGAGCCAGCATTCTTCAGCACGGCGCCTTCATGCTCACTTGCCAGGAGGGCTGTCTGCAAGGAGGGGGTGCCATTCCCTCTGTGTCGTGCCTCCTCCTCCTCCTCCGTGGGCTGCACGCTCAGAACCACCTCCCGTCTTGCGTGGGATGCTTTCTTCCGGTTGACTTCGTTGATTCCTGGTGCGCATCCCGCGTAAGCTTGAGATTGGGATCGATGGAAATGACCATTGTCTTACCCTGTCTTCTAGCCTGAGAACATTCTGGTGGATCAGAGTTTGGCCAAGCCAACGATTAAACTGGCTGATTTTGGAGATGCTGTCCAACTCAACACGACCTACTACATCCACCAGTTGCTGGGGAACCCCGAGTTTGCAGCCCCCGAAATCATCCTTGGGAACCCCATCTCCCTGACCTCGGATACATGGAGTGTCGGAGTGCTCACATACGTGCTTCTCAGTGGCGTGTCCCCCTTCCTCGATGACAGCGTGGAGGAGACCTGCCTGAACATTTGCCGACTAGACTTTAGTTTCCCAGAGGACTGCTTTAAAGGAGTGAGCCAGAAGGCCAAGGAGTTCGTGTGTTTCCTCCTGCAAGAGGACCCTGCCAAGCGTCCCTCGGCTGCGCTGGCCCTCCAGGAGCAGTGGCTGCAGGCAGGCCATGGCGGGGGCAAAGGCGCGGGCGTCCTCGACACGTCCAGACTGACTTCCTTCATTGAGCGGCGCAAACACCAGAACGATGTTCGACCTATCCGTAGTGTTAAAAACTTCTTACAGAGCAGGCTTTTGCCTCGAGTTTGACCTATCTTGAAGTTCTTTCTCATTCTCTTTCACCTGCCAATCAGCTGTTAATTTGAATTTCGAAGAGAAACACAAACCAACAGAACTGATCAGCTGCCGTATGTTCATCGTGTGACACCGGGCTCCGAGCGAGCTGTGCTCGGCAGCGCCTGGGACTCGGGAGCACGCAGTGCTGGGGTGGAGGACCTTCTCGCACACTCTCGTGAGCGGAGACAGCATTGCTGTATCACAGTCTTTTATTCAGGTTTCTGCAAAAAATAAAAAGAAACTTTTTTAAATGAACATGAATAGAATTTTGCAAATTTAACATTTTCCAAGATTTATTCAAGGAAACAAAATGCCTATGTTCAACCACTGGTGTTCACGAACAAAACAGAGATGGTGGACCCCTCCAGGGAGGACTCCTGCTCGTGGTGGCCGTCCCTGCAGCATCGTCCAGAGCTCGGGGTCCACCTGGCTCTGAGCTTTCCCAGCTGCCGGGTCTGTGTGTGTCTCGCTGGGACGCCAGACTGGGCTCCTGAAATGTGCATTCAACCTCAGATTTTTGCATAAAAATAGAATGAATCGTTCTGCTCTGATGAAATGTAGGCCTTACTTGTATATAAGACTGGTCCTGCCTTCAGTCTGTCCTTTCCCTCCCGCCTTCCCTCCTGCTCCCCACCCGCTGCCCAGGGCTTCCTCTGGGGGAGCTCAGGGGGCTCTGCCCATCCACCCAGGACATCAGGTTGGGTCCTGCCCTGAGCCCCAGTAGTCTCTTCCCTGTGTTCCCAACCCCTCCAAGCCGTCAATCAGATTGTTGAGCAGTATACAGTCAGATGAAAATACTGTAAATGCACTCATTGGGGTTTTGGGTTTTTTTTGGGTTTTTTGGTTTTGGTTTTTTTTTGTTTTGTTTTGTTTTATTTCATATCATGTGCAATGTTGTGGCTTTAACATTTTATGCAACTATTTATGAAGACCTCTGTTGTACCTGTAATAAATATATAGAAAAAGCACATACTTCGTACAGTGAGCTTTATGGTTTTGTGCGTGTGTCGGGGGCGGGTGGGGGGAGGGGGTTGTAGCCCTGTGCCATCAGTTCAAGGAGATTTAACTCTTCGTGAAATTTGTCAGTTTTGAGGACTGTAAAAAGTGATTTCATACTCTGAATATAAAACTGGATAATAGGGTAATGTTTTAAAATTTATTATGCTATTATTCAGAATGCCAAAGTATTATTTTTTTTTTCCCAAAATCAGTCTGGACATTTACTACTTTTTAGACTTTTTGACGTTCAACTTTCTGTACAGAAATTGGCTGGATTTTGAGCTTTTGGTAAGAAATAAAAGCCAATTAAGCCCTAGCCGCCCTCAGGCCGGCATCCGACGTCGGTGTCATTGGCAGAATTCACGCCACGGTGGGGAGGCCTTGGGACATGCCGTGGGGCTTCTGGGCACACTTGCATTTTCCGGGATGTCCTTTTTCCTTCGCTGTGTGAAATGCACAAAAGAGAGCACCCGCGTCCCCAGCCGGCCAGACACCAGAGTCTTGAGCCGTAAACTGGCCTAGCTCAGCTCTGCCGCTTCCAGTGTATTTTATTTATTCCTTTGTTGGGTTTTTGTTTGTTTCTTGTAAAATTGTACAGAAACTTTTTAAAAGAAATTGGATTCAAAACTGGATGTGTATTCGTAACCTCACAACGTTTATTTGTGTATTGTTTCTTTTATTCAGTTAAGTTTTTACATTATTTTGCATGTATATTTCTTTGTACAGAGACCTTACATGTTTACACAGTATGATGTGATGTAAATATTTTATTTTGCCATCAGTTATTTTAAAAAATTAAACATATTTGCCTGATTTTTGCGTTAGGCCTTTTATTTAAATTGATCACCATGGAATCGAAAAGAGAGACATCACTGAGGGAGACTGAAAGATTGGCCTCTCCTAGGTCTGGCGGGGAGCCGGAGGGGAGAATGTTCTGGATTGGGAATCCGTTGTACAGGGCCAGAAATGGGAGTTGGTGAGGGGCCTGCAGATTGGTTCCCAGAATCCAGACTCCAAAGACAGTGGTGCGTAAATCAGATTTCAGGGGTGTGCAGTGGGGCTGCACCTCGTCCTGGTCAGAATCGCTGAGGTCCCCCACTTCTCGATGGACACACGAATCGAGCAAAGGGAAGAGCTGTCGCCTCCCGGCCACAGGAAAGCGACCCTAGCGTCCGGATGGATGGAAGAACGTGAAGCACTTGGGTTCGAGCGTCCGTGTCCGGAGCAGACCCCCCGGTGTGGCTGGCCCTCAGCACCTGCCCCAGGAGCCATGGGGTCCTGGGGCACTTGTAGAACAGGCCTTATTATTCCTCCGTTCGCTGACATCCTGAAGGTCGGGCAGGTGTGAAAGGACGACATTTGCGCCGAGGCCCTAAGTCAGGGAGGGCGCGAGAAGCTCACCCACCCAGAGACGGGTGCCGCCTCGCAGTCTCAGGGCCGCCCGCGGCTCAGGAGGCTCCCGAGGGCCAGAAGCACCAGGTAGGCTCTCCTCCTGCGCGGGGCCGGGGAGTGGCCGCCTCACCACGGTGCAGACCTCAGTAGCGAGACTGGGGCAAGTGGGGGTTTTCTTGTCACCGGACACTTGCCGAAGAAAGTCCTTACGCCTACAGGACTAGCTGAGTGTTCCCCCAAGTGAAAAACGGCCTGTCATGATCACTACCTAGATTGCTTTCCCCTTAAAAATCATGATGCTTTGTATTCTGCATGGTACCATTTATAAACCCGTAAAGCTCAGGGATTCCTTTCAGCTCTAAAGGGAAGAAACGCAGTATTTTAGCAGAACACATGCTGAGCATGTGTTCTTAAATTCAGGGTATCAGACTGTCTTAAACCTCTGGAAGGAGAGGTCCTTTCAAATGTACTTTTTTGAGACATGAATTTGTGGTCACTGCCCAAAACAAAAAAAAAACAGAACATTTCCACTACCCCCCAGGGTCCTCATGCCCCTTCCCTGCCAGGGTGATTGCTTTTCTGATTTCGAACGTTCTGAGGTTAGTTTACCTTTGAATTCATGTAAATACAATCACATAAGATGGAGTTTTTAAAATCAAGCTGAGCTTTACCGTGAGATCACCGTAGATGTGCCTGCAGCGATAGGAGATGTCCCCTTTCCTCTGTTCTCCCCTGTGATAATGTCTTGAAAACATACCACATGTCACAACCAGGATATTGACATTGATGCAGTCAAGATGCAGGGCGCCCCATTGCTGCCGGGATCCCCACAGCCCCTTGGAGCCATGCCTGCCCCACCCTCCTACCCCTAACCCTCCCGTGATCTCTGTCAGCCACTAATCTGGTCTCCGTTTCTGCAATTTTGTCATTTCAAGAACGTTAAATAAATGGAATCATACAGTCTGTAACATTTTGAGATCGATTTTTTTTAGCTGAGCGCAGTTCTCTGGAAAATTCATCCAGGCTATAGTATATATCAACAGTTTTCCTTTTTATTACTGAGTAGTGTTGCGTGGGGTGGATGTACCATAGCTTAGTTGTTCGCCCATGGAAGGATGTCTGGAGTTTTTCTGGCTTTTGGGTTTTACAAACAAAGCTTCTAAGAACAGTGGTGTACAGATTTTTGTATGAACGTAAGTCTCTGTTTCTCTGCCGTAAATGTCAGAGAATTGGAAGATCACAGGGCAATGACAGACTCCGTTTTTTAAGGGTTAGCCAAACTTCTCCAGACTAGCATTTGACATTCCCACCGGCAACGTCGGAGTAATCCAGTTTCTCCAAATCTGCCAGCATTTCGTGTTGTCACTGTTTCTCTATTTAGCCATTCTGACAAGTGCATAGTGATGTTGTTGTGGTTTTAAGTTTTCTTTCCCTCGTGGGTCATGGTTTTGCACATCTTTCCATTTGCTTATTTGCCATCTGCTTACCCTGTTCCATAAAGCATCCCTTCATGTGTTTTGCCCATTTTTTCATTAAATGGGTTTCTGTTGTTAGGTTTTAAGAGTTCTTTATGCATTCTAGATACTAGTCCTTTGTTGGAGATGTGGATTGCAAATATTCTCTCCCATTTCATCTCTTTTTTTTTTTTTTAAAGATTTCGTTTACTTATTTGACACAGAGAGAGAGATCCCAAGTAGGCAGAGAATCAGGCAGAGAGAAAGGGGGAAGCAGGCTCCCCGCCGAGTGGAGAGCCCGATGCGGGGCTCAATCCCAGGACCCTGAGATCATGACCCGAGCCGAAGGCAGAGGCCCCAACCCACTGAGCCACCCAGGTGCCCCTCTCCCATTTCATCTTAACAACAGGATCTTTCACAGAGAAATGTATTTTTATTTCGATGAAGTCCTATTTATTAATTCTTTCTTCTGTAGATCAAGCTTTTTGGTGTCAAGTCAAAGAACTTTTTTCTTCTTTTAATCTAGCCCCAGAGTGAACTTTTTTAACCTAAGGGTTTGTTTTGTTTGTTCGTTGTATGGTTTTAAGTTTTATGTTTACATTTAAGGCCATGATCCATTTTGAGTTAATATTTTCCCTGGATTAGAATTATGAGTTGACAGTTCTTTTCTTTCAGCCCTTGAAAAACATTGTGCCACTTCCTTTGGGCCTTCATGGTTTCTGATGAGAAATCTACAGTCATTCAAATCCTGCCCCAACCCCCCTCCCATGAGGTGTCTGGGTGGCTCAGTTGGTTAAGCTTCCGACTCTCGATTTCAGCTCAGGTCATGATCTCAGGGTTGTGGAATCAAGCCCTGCATCAGGCTCTGCACTCAGTGGGGAATCTGCTTGAAATTCTCTCCCTCTTCCTCTCCCTCTGCCTGTCCTCCTGCTTCTCTCTCAAAGAAATAAATAAATATATATTTTTTTAAATTTCCTCCTTGAGGTGTCTGGGTGGCTCATTCATTAAGCATCTGCCTTCAGCTCGGGTTATGATCCCAAGGTCCTAGGATCGGGCCCCACATTGAGCTCCCTGCTCAGCGGGAAGCCTCCTTCTCCCTCTGCCTGCTGCTTCCCCTGCTTGTGTTCCCTCTCTCACTGTCTCTCTCTGTCAAACAGATAAAGAAAATCTTTAAAAATAATAAATAGAAAAAGAAAAAGAAAAAACTTTCCTCCTTATAAGTGAGATGTTTTTCTCTCACTGTCAAGAATTTTTCTTTGTCTTTAGTTTTCAGAAGTTTGACTGTGAGTGTCTTAGCATTAGATTTACTTGTGTTTATTCCATCTGAGACTAATATTCTTGAATCTATATGTTTAGGTCTCTTACCAAATTTGTTTTCAGGCATTTCTTCAAGTACTTTTAGAGGCCTACCATCCTTTGCCTTCTTCAAAGACACTGATGACATTTTTGTTTTGAGACAGTATCCCCACCGATCCCCAACCCCAGCCCTAAGCTACTAGCTTTATATTGAGATTGTGTAAATTCTGTTTTTCTGTCTCCACGTGCATGGTCCACTCTAGGCCGCCCTTGAACCCATACACTGAGTTTGTTTCAGCTGTGGTATTTCTATATTAAAAAATTCTTTTTTTTTTTAATATCTTCTATTTCTCTGCTGAGATGTTTGATCTTTTCCTTTTAAATGATTTCAAGGATGTTTACAATTATTCCTTGAAGGATTCTTATCATGGCTGCCTTAACTTTTGTCAGATAATTCTAATATCCCTGTCATCTATCTTGTTGATTTCTATTGCCTATTCTTTTCTCACACAAGTTTAGATTTTCCTGGTTAGTATGATGAATGATTTTCATTTGAAATGGCATTTTATGTGTGTATGTATGTATGTATTTGAGAGAGAGCACAAGTGGGGGGAGGGGCAGAGGGAGAAGTAGACTTCCCTCTGAGCAATGAAATGGGGGCATTTCAGGTATTAGGTTCTATGGCTCTGGATATCACTCCAGGCTTCTGATCTAGCTGGCTTCCTCTGCCACCATTGCAGCCGGGAAGGAGGCTGGGTGCTGCCTCATTAATAGTGGTCAGTGGTCTGAGTTCCACTAGTCTCCCCAGATCCCACAAGGATGATAGAGGTCCTGACTCTGCCCTAGGCTTTCCTGGACACCCCAGTTGGGTAGGACAGGAACCTGGTTATTACTTGGTGGGAGTGGGTTAGAAGTGCAGGCTTCCCCACGTAATCCCTGCTGATAGCCGAGGGAGCAGGGCTTCCTGTTCCCACCCAGCAGTGACTAAAAGTCTCGGCTCTCTGACTTCTCTAATACGTCCTCGGCCAGGGGTTGGAATACCCCATTATAGCCTATCAAGCATGGAAACCTAGGCTCCCCACTCAGTCTTGGGTGGGTGTGGGGGCCAAGTGTTTTCTACAGCATCTGCTAGAGGAGAGAGGTTACTGTCCAAAAGCTTTCCATCATTGAGAGCTGGCCCTTTGTCTAGAGAGAGCAGAGCTTTATTGGGACTTTTATTGTCGGCATCTGTTGACTTTTCCAGGTTGCCAGCAGCTTTAGATGTAAGACTGAGGAAAAAAAGAAATCCCAGAGAACTCACCATCTGTGCCTCCTCAACCTTAAGGCCCCTAGCCAGCCAGCTTTCTCCTCACTGCGCATGGTCTTCTGTTGTTCCTGCTTCCTATTGTGCCTGGCGTCCAGGGTCTTCTGCTGCTCCGAGCCAGGGCACGAGGCCCAGCCTCCCAAGAGCAGAAGTGGTGTGTCCATGCTTCTCCCCTTATTTGTCAGTGTTGGGATTATGTGACACTGGTCTCCTGGGGAAAATCAAATGCTTTATCTTATTTTCAAAAGTGACTGATGTTATCAGGTGTCAAAGGAAGAACTGCACAACCACTGACTATTGGCCTGGTTCATGGTCTGATGCCTCTTCTGCCCACTCGTTTCTCAGTCTAGTCTTACTCTACTACCCACCCAGGTCTCCTGCTCCTGGTCCAGAAGATCCAGGTGCATGGGCCTGTCTGGACTTTGGGGAGAGAGCGCCCAGGGCGGGCAGAGCTGTGCAGGGGTGTGGCCACTCGGCTCTCAAGCATTGGGAGGGAGAGAAGGGACAAGAATTGACTCAAGTCACTTATAGAAGGTGGAGTGCAAAGAACTGCCTCACATTGTGAGAGAACAGTAAAGAGTGTGTGCTGGTCCTCAGTGGGGGAGCAGGGTTTCCAGGCAGTGGCCTCAGATCCCTTGCAGAGGGGCAGGTGGTCCTCCTTGGAGAGGAAGGTTTTCTTCTGATGGAATGTGAGACTGACCCAGCATTTGCCTCCTCCAACATCTCAGCTTCCATTGGCCATTTCTTATTCACAATTCGAAAAATCACAGGGCTTTATCTTTCACTCTGTGGCTCTCATCCTACGGAAACCACAGCTCAGGGGCCTCTTGGCAGGCCTGCTGAGTGGATCCGAGCATTTCCTGGCTTGCTCTGTCCCGAGAAGAGGACAGCTAAAGCTGGTGTGGGCAGAATCCTTGGGAAGGCCCAAGGAAAGCAGAGACTTGAAAACTAATTGCCTCATTTATAATTGCTGCCTATAGAAGACATATACATCTCTGCTTCATTTGTGAAGGTTAAAAACCTCTTTAACTCAGTTTGCCCTGTCCATCCATTTCTTTATAACTAAATTCATCCCATGTTAATGTACTTACACAGAAAATTATATTTGAAAACTAATGACAAAAAAAAGAAAACTAATGACATAAAGCCGATTTTCAAGACACACCTTAATGAAAATTTGAGAACTGCCTATACTGCTGGATTGTTAAGATATGGTAATGACCTGGTTTCTGTATTTATTTTTACACAAAAAGGGAAAAGATGCAAAGCACTGACTTTTTGCAAACATGAAAATGACCTCCCAGCACTAAGCTTCACCCACCATGCCAGGAGTTAAAACAGCAGGCTCACTTAAGGTAAGAAGAAGTCATTGTTCTTTTCTTTTTCCTTTTCAGTGTTATGGCCAATTGGGTGAAATAGGAAATATGAATGAGAACAGATTACATTTGGGAAGATGTTAAATTCATCTTTGCCATATCAGGTAACATTTATATCAGGTTCCAGGGATTAGGACAGAGATGTCTTCTAAAGGGCCATTTTTCAACATACTATGTCATCTCTGTGCCCACAATTCTGACTTTGTGTCTCTACCAGAGTCCCCTCTGCTCCACATCACATACCCATCAAGGGGATCCAAATACCATCCCAAAACGTACCACTCTGGATTATTTTCTGAGGAAGGCAGCTGAAGTAGATATGGTAAAAGCTTACTTCCCTCCCCATTTGCCTGAAAGTAGGACATAAATTTTCAAAGGATCCCCTCCACTCTCTACTAGGAAGGACAAAAGTTAATCACCAGAGACAACTTTAGAGCTTGGCAGCTGAGAGTCAGTACCAGAGAAATCTGCATAACAAACTCCTTCTTTTGGTAATTTCTGCACAAATTTATTGTTCTTTGTGGAAGATGCCATTTAAGCCAGAGTTCAAATCCACCTCCTCGAGTTACTTCCCCCTGTGTATCTCCCATGTATATATGTGAGTTACATGTTAATAAACTTCTGCTTGTTTTCCCTTGTTAATTTGCCTTTTATTGCAGGGGCCTGACCTAAGAGCTCAGAAGGATAGAGGGGAGAATCAGTTTTCCTCCCCCCTCCCCCCATATCCAACGCTCTACTTGGACGTTGAAATTCACCTCTCACCTAACCCCTAAGCCATGGCCATTTACCCAGGTGTTGGGCCAGAACTTTTGAAGCTGATCTTTGCCCTGCCTCTCCCTGCCCCTTGCATTTCCTATACCTCTAAACACATGCCCTTCAGCCCCCTCCTTTCTCCTCTACCTCACGCCAGGCCCCTATGCATCCCACAGAGGCCTCCTAATCAGACTCCTACTTCTGGTTCTCCACAATTTTGGTCGGCAATTCCCTCAGAGCAGAGTCAGCCTGGGGAGATGCCTGTGTCTTCCCTACCTAAGCCCTCGGGAGGCTTCCCATTGCTGTAAGGAAATGTCCAGCCCCCACAGGGCTTCCATCCCACCACACACTGATCTCGCTGCCTCTGCACCAGCCACTTGCCTTTGCTTAGACCCAGATGGATGTTGCCATCCCCACTGTGTGGGACCTTTATACCCTCCTGTCCCTCCCTGGGCACCATGCACCCCCATGTTGACACCCTGTCTTGATGTGACTGCTTCTTCATCCTCTAACTCAGGTTAGGTGTCCTTGGAGATAAGCCCTTCTGACACCTGAGGGATGGCCTCTTCTGGTCTTTCAGGCCTGTTCTTTCCCACATTGCACGTCCCTGCATGAACGGATGCACTTTGTTTCTTTGTTTCCCCCCAGATGGTAAGCCGTGTGAGGACAGGGAGCTTGTCGGTCTTCATCACTGTTTCCAAGTGCTCGGTCTGTGTGCAATAAGTAATCTCCTCTCATAAGATCAAGACGCGTCCTGCAAACCCTTCCAGGACAGGCTCTACTTCCACTGGGGGCTTGTGCCTGGCAGACTGGAGAAGTGCAAAACTGAGGAATAGACATTAGAAGTCCAGGGCTCAAGCTTTGTGAGTTCTAGGAAATTTTTTTCCTTCATTCATTTCAGCAAAGCCCACACGAAGGATTCTACATTTTGACTCTGAAGTGTGGGCACTGTTAGCCACCTGATGAACTGCAGTGTTGTAGACTCCAAACTGCCCAGTGAATCAATGCAGGAAGCCTGCACACATGGTCAGGTGTTCGTTTCTTTCCAAAAACCTCGTAGGCTCCACAGGCCCTAGCTAAGTTTTATCTAGATCAGGGTCATCCAAAAGAGCTTTCTGCAGTGATGGGAAATGTTCTATATCTGTGCTGTCCAGTATAGTAGCCCCTAGTCACATGTGGCTATTGAGCCCTTGAAATGGGCTAATACAACTAAGGCAGTGAGTTTTCCTTTAGTTTATTATCAGTTATCTTAGATGTAAATAGTTCCTGTATTGGGCAGCGTAGCTGGAGACACCTTGCAGTGGGGAGAGGGGACCCTCAGGGAGCCGTCCCAGGTGAACTCAGAAGGATCTTACAGAGGCACGGTGAGCAGAGGGCAGCTTCATGACGTTTCTGAACAGTGGTGACTGAGAAGCCTAAGGGAGGGGGTCCGTGGTATGGGGGGAAAAGCCCCAAACACTCTTCACCGGGGGCATGGCTTTGGCCATGATCCAGGTATGTGAGCGTCTCCACTAGCAAACAAGAGTTTAGCTGTGTGGAGGTAGGCTGCAGAGGAAGTTCTGACCTAGGTCAGATGGAAGGACAGAGACCAACAGTCCTGCTGGAGAAACGGAGTGGCTAGGACGTTTGCGGACACTCAGACCAACCACCCAGCAAGATGGCACCAGGTCCAGAGGACAGAGGACCGGGAAGAAGAGACTTTCTGGAGGTCAGGACTGCTCAGGAGGGACAGGTCTTGGAGGTATTTTAGAGAACTCAACAGAGCCGGGGAAGATTGGAGATCGGGCGCAGAAGAAACGCTTCCTTGTCACTCAAAACAGCACCTGCTGCTCTGCCCCTCACACCCAGTTCCTCAAACATGGGCGCACACCTGAATGCGCCTGTTCCTTAAGGAAACATGTTCACTCCATATTTTTTGGATGAATGAATGAAAGAATTCCAGTTGGAAATGAGCATGTACACGAATAGACCAACTGGCCAAGCAAGTGAGTAATAAGAAAAATAAAATAACTTTCTTGGGGGTGAAGGGATGGAGAGATACATCCATCAGGGTCCTTTTGGAAACAGAAGGTCACTCAAGTTGGAAAAGCTGATTTGGGGTTTTTTTTTTTTTAATAAAGATTTTATTTATTTATTTGACAGTGAGAGAGGGAACACAAGCAGGGCAGTCTTCCCACCGAGAAGGGAGCCCAGTGCCAGGCTCGATCCCAGGACCCTGGGATCAACCTGGCTTAACGACTGAGCCAGCAGGAGCCTCTTGTTTTGTTTTTTAAAAGATTTGTTCTAGAGGGAGCAAGTAAGAGAGAGAAGGAGGGGGACAGAGGGAGAAGCAGTGGGGAGGAAGGCTCCCCACTGAGCAGGAGCCCATCATGGGGCTGGATCCCAGAATCCTAGGATCATGACCTGAGGATCATGAAGGCAGATGCTTAAGCCTCTGAGCCACGCAGGCGCCCTGAGAAACTGATATATCAACAAAGGGTTATTGAAGGACTCAGGCAGCGAGAGTCAGGACTGGTCCTCAGAGGGAGAGGGCGGCCTTCACAGGACTCCAGGCCTCTTTGGGACGGAAGCAGCCCGCCAGAGGCAATGCCACAGCGGGGTGGGGGGCGTGCGCGTTTCATCAACCTCCCTCCGCCCCTGCGGGTGCTCTCCCGGGCTGATGCCCAGCGGAAGCCGGAGGGCGTAGGTTTCAGCCTCTGAGACAGGGCGAGCTGGAGGAGTGCGTGCATCTGAAGGTCTCCAGGGAAAGAGGGCAGAGCAGGCAGCCTGTCAGAATGACCGGAATCCAACCCCTCCACCGCACCCCCCCCCAAACCCTGGCCAGGAGGCGGAGCAGCAGGAGCTCCCAGCCCGCGGGCGGGAATGCAAAACTACAGCCACTTTGGAAGGCAGCTCAGCAGTTTCTTACCAAACTAACCCTCTTCTCACCACAAAACCCAACAATCGTGTTCCTTAGTATTTCTCCAAAGGAGTTGAAATCGTGTCCACGCAAAACCCGCACTCGGGATTTCACCGCAGCTTCATTCATAACTGCCGAAACCTGGAAGCAGCCAAGATGTCCTCGGGTAGGTGAGGGGACACACACACCGCGTCACATCCACACACGCGCCACCTCCCGCCCTCGGAACAGCATCGGCGCTGACGGGAAAGGAACCCCCGAGCCGGGGAAAGACAGCGGGGCAAGTTCTGTGCCAGACTAAGTGGAAGACGCCGTGTGAAAAGGCTTGCCACGCACTGTATGGTTCCAGCTCTGTGACATCCTGGAAAGGGCAACTCTATGGAGCCAGTAAAAAGATCAGTGAGTCAGCGGAAGTTAACGGAGAGAGGAGGATGGATAAGCAGAACAGGATTTATCTGGCGGGAAAGTAGTTGACCCTCGGATAACACAGGTTTGAACTGCGTGAGTCCACGTCTATGCAGAGTTCTTGCTGGTTTTTGTCTTTTTTTTTTTTTTCATCAATAAATGCAGGACAGGACTGCAAATTTATTTTCTCTTACGATTTTCTTATCATTTTCGTTAGCTTTATTGTAAGAATACTGCATATAATTCATAGACCATAGGAAATAGGTGTTAGTCAACTATGTTATTGGTAAGGCTTCTGGTTAACAGGCTGTTAGTGAAGTTTCGGAGGAATCCAAAGTTCTATGTGGGCTGCTCGGGGGCTCAGTACCCTAACCCCACACTGGTCAGGGTCAACGGTGCCCTGTATGATACTTTGATGGTGGGTACACGTCAGCGTACGCTTGCCCAAACCCACAGAATGAATGACAGCAAGTGTGAGCCCTAATGTAAACCCTGGACCTTGGATAATTACAATGTATCAGTGTAGGTTCATTAATGGGGGGATATTAATAGTGAAGAGACTGCGCATGCTTACAGGCAGGGGTATATGAGAAATCCCTGTGCTTCAGGCACCATTTTGCTGTGAACCTAAGACTGCTCTTAAAAAATCAAGATTTTCTTTCTCGTTTTGGAGGGGAGTGTTTTAGGTTTTGTTTGTTTTTGTTTTGTAGGGGGGTTGGTTTTTGGTTTTTTTATTGCAAGCATGAGGGCCTTGGCTCCCAGAAATGGTGGACAAAGGACAGAAATCCGAAGCCAAAGACAGTCCATGGTTGGAAAGAGAACATGAAGCCTGAGTCAGATCACACTAGCTATGGAGGAAAGGCAAGAGAATTAAGACCCTGGGGAGATGTCACCACCCCCCATTACAATAGCCAAAACTAAGCTAAACTAAAAATAGCATCAACGCCAAATACAGGGGAGGCAGAGAGGAAAAGGGGCCACTTGTATGTCACTGTTTGAACATAAAATGATACAGTTACGCCAAGTGACAGTTTGGCATTTCAAGAAAGTAAGCCCACACTTACCATTTAAGTCAGCAATCATACTCCTGGGCATTTACTCCAGAGTAATGAGAACTTACCTCCACATGCAAACCCGTACACAGTCGTTCATGGCGCCCGGGGGTGTAAGAACCCGGATGGAAATGGGGGCCAGGCCCCCCCGGACGACGCACCATGGCGCTCTGTGTTATCATCAAAAGTAACGACCTACCCATACACTCAGCGATCTGCACGAGTCTCAAGGCAGTAATGCTGGGTGGAAAAAGCCAAACTCAAAGCATGGAAGCAAACACGTGCATTGTACCAATGTCAGTCTGTCCTGCTTGTGTCGTACTGTACTTACTTACAGTGGGACCACACTGGCCGAAGGGTAATGGGACGTCTCTGTGCTATCTCTGCAACTTCCTGTGACTTTCTAATTATTTCAAAAAGCCTTGACCTTCTCACAGCCAGCCAGCCAGCCGCACACGCACAGTAGGCCCAGGACTCCTGCCTTGGTGTGACGAGTCCCTCCCTCCCCAGACCACCACGGGACCATCTTCCCTGGACTGATGAACATCCCAATATGACGGCTCCAGGAGGACCCCTACCTCCCGATTCCATGGCCAGAAGTCCTCCCCTCGCCCCTGGGGGCTCACTGCAGCACCCCTGCCCGCCCCCTGCTCTTGCCCCACTTCCTGCCTTCCTCTTACCCCGCCGGGCTAGGCCAGTACCAGGCCAGAACGGGGTCAGTAATGCCAAGTCCAGCACGGAAACCCGGGGGGTGGGGGTCCATCCTCAGGGGCCCCTCCTCCCCACGACCCAGCACCTCAGTCCCAGGCCCCACACCCCGACAGCCGGTGCCAAGTGCAATCCCAGAGCTGCAGCCGGGACCAACGTTCTCCATGGAAAGAGCAGCCGGCTTCCTGGGGCTGAGTTCAGACTTCTGGTTGGCAAGGGTATGGCCTTCTTCTGGCTAGCTGGAAAGGGGATTCCAGGTGCTTCATTGTTCTGCAGCTCAGGCCGCCCTGGAAAGCTCACCTCTGTCTATAGGCTGTTCCTTGTGTAGGAAATTTTATTCATAACCCCTGATTCCTTTTGGGCCGCAATCCAGCTAAGAAGTTAGGACCTGCTGTGTTCTGCTGAGGTGGAAAATTCCAGGCCATCCTTATCCCAACACAAACCCCATGAGTAAACCTCCTTAAACTGGGCCAGATGTCAGGGCGGCTTCCACTGCGTGTGACATGTTGACTGTGTGGGCCCGGCGGCGGCACAGCTCGTCTCCAGCCACGGTGCCCAGCGGCACATTCTGTGTGTTCAGGAGACAGCTTGCTGCCACACTTAGCCTGAGATTCTTAAATCTTTGCTTACAATTCTGCCATGCTCGGAAGAAGACTTTTCATAGAACCCTGTGTCATTTCGCAGGTGCCAGGAAAACGAGAGCATAGGTTTATTAACTTAAAAAAAAGGTAAGATTTGTACCGCTAGATGGAAAAGATCATCTCTTGCATTTTACTGTGGAACGCTGCCCTTCGTTTTTCAATGAGCTGAAGGAGAACTCATCTGCCCAGGTATTGGCTTTAGATGGTGCTTGGTCTTTTGCCAGGGAATTCAGCAGTCATTCCCTTTCCTTTAAATAGCCGAGAGATAAGCGAAGTAATTGCAGGAAAAAGAGCTCAAGCAAACAGCTGTGGTCTCAATCAGAGACCTGGAAAGGGCTTCCCTCGGTGAGAAGCTGGCTGGGCTGCTCTGGCCCTTCACTTAGCCGGACTCACTTCATCTAGCAAAAATTACTACCCACTCTGCCTTGTGATCAAAATGAACAGGTTCTGGGCTGGATTAAAGTCCTAGCTCAGGGGCGCCTGGCCGGCCCAGTCAGTAGAGCTTGAGACTCTTGAGCTCGGGATTGTGAGTTCGAGCCCCATGTCAGGTGCAGAGATTACTTTAAAAAAAAAAATTAAAAAAATAATAATAATAAATAAAATCCTAGCTCCAGGCAAGAATTTCTGATTCCACACCACTGATTACCCACTGGCACCTTGCCTCCCAAAATGTTTCCAAGTGTGGATAGCAGGCAAACCTAAGGATGCTTCTCTAAAATAGTTTCTAGGAGATTTGAGAAGCTGAGGGGAGCAGGGTGACTTGATCATTATGTGTGTCCATTTGCCTAGTCATAACCTTCCTGCCCTGGCTCTGTCTTCCACAGATGGTTTTGTCCCCATGGTTATGTGGAAATTGAGAAGCTGATTCTCAAGTTCATCTAGAAAGGCAAAGGGCCATGAAAAGCCAAAATAATCCTGAAGAAGAATGAAGCCGGAGCCCTTCTGTGGCTCAATGACAAGCCCATTCTGAGCCCAATGACAAGCCCGTATCTAAAACTCCAGCAATCAGGACCCCTTGGAATTGACACCAGGCCGGGCAACCCATGGGGGGCAGCCCAAGTTGTCTCTGGTGTTTCTAGGTCGTGCTAGAGTTCAGAGACCATGGATGCCTAGGAGAAGAGCCTGGAGACAAGTGGCTGGTGTTTAAGAGAAAGGCTTGGGCTGGACCCCCAGGTCAGGGCATCATCAAAGTGGTGAAGCCTCAGGTACTTAAACTGTCTTGTGAAGAAAAGCAGCCAGCCTGGTAGGAGTGAAGACAGACAGCTGAAGCTCTGAGCTGGTTATTCAGAAAACGATATTGTCGCTCTCGACCCGCAAGAACGACCCGTAGGCGAGGTGAGTGGCAAACTTCTTTATTCACAATCTTCAACGGGGACCCCCCCCAGTCTAAGACCCCCAAGTATATCTCCACCAAGTGCGAACTATATCCAATCAGAGTATACCACGACTAACAAAACTACCAATCAGAAGGACTATCTATGTGCACGCATCGTGCTCGTGAGCACGTATGTGACTCCATAGGTTTTCTTTGTTCTACAGATCATGCGCCTTTCCCTTGACTCCTGGTATCTATCAAACGTCACCCGCGAATGCACTCACAGTCCTTGGGTTAATCTCTCACTCCTCCCACTCTTCTGGCCTTGCTTAGTGCGTGACTCCCTGCATCTGCTCGCATTCCTTAGGCAAACTATCTACAGCCTTGGCCTCTCATGCCTTGCTTAGTACGTGACTCCTTGCTCCTGCTGCATGGCTCTCCACACGATATCACTGTTCCTTTAAGAATTTTTTTCCTAAATTCCCCTTTCATTAACTTCCTCTTGGGAACTGTATGATTTAGGCCAACTGACTAGATTAGCATTGATTTCTGTGACCAGGCCAACACTCAAATGTTCCAGAGTCTGTCAGGCACACACAAATGGCCTCACTGTCACTTTTGGGGGGCATTAACAATACTTATATTCAAGGAATTCTGAAAATCTCTAAAGATAAAGCTAAACCAAATGGAAGGATCTGTTGAATAAATGAAGGTACAGTCATACAAGGAAATATTATTTATTAAATCAATAAGGTCATCTCTCTATGTGGATTCAGAAAAAAATAAATTATGAGAGCAATTAAAAAAAAACCACACACACAGTGTCTCTCAATGTGGGGAAGGAATTCGAATGTTATTTTTACTCGATCCTCATAACCACATATAACGAATCCTATTATAGAAGTTCACAAGGTGGAGAATCTGTGGTCTAAAGTATGGTTACGGGTGTTTCATTCTACTGGCGTCTTGGGAAGAATGTGCTGGATAACTTCATCCTGGCCCCTCTGGACTCCATCCCTGCTCAGGATGTGGTCCCGGGACCAGCAGAATCAGCATCACCAGGCTGCTGGTTAGAAACATGGGATGTCCCTTCCTAGCCGGATTCTCAACACAGCCCTTCTTTCCTTCTGTCACCCAAGTAATGGGCGCCATGTTCTTTTTAACCTGTGTAACGCACGCCTAATGTTTTGTAGTCAACGTAAAAATCCACATGGGAAAAAAGAATTCAGGATTGCATCAGGCTCAAGATGGGTGATTGCCCCAGGAGAGCTTGCAAACCTGCCGACACAGAAGTGACCCGGAGACCTACACACAAAAAGAAGACTGATCTGAAGTCTTCTCATTACCTCCTGACTTCTGAAGACTTCATTCATGGCCTAGACTTTCTGTTCTGTCCATGCACACCTATAATGAATAAGGAACTATTCAAAGATATTTCAGCCTGAAGGAAAAAAAAAAAAAAGGAAGAAGAAGAATGTCAGCCCCCAGCCAGACCCAAAGTCTGCATTTTAGCCAGATTCCCCGGGGCTGCATCGGCTCCTTCCAGTCTGAGAAGGGCCCGGTTTGGGTGTGGTCTGAGCGCTGTGGGGTCGGAGAGAATTGCCCTCAACAGCACCAACAGCACAGCCGACATCTCACTTCTCACTCCTCAAGGCGGAGTCTTGAAAATGACAAAGAGAAGGGTGGGAACTGGGGGGGGGGGGACACAAAGCCCCCCTGGCGTAGGTTTACTGGGCGGTAACTAGCTGCGTGTCCCCAAAGCAGGACTTAGGAAGAGAACGAAGTCCGAGTCTGGGGCAGCAGCCACGTCTCTTCAAGGGAGGTAAACAGGCCGGGTTTTGTTAGTCTTCACGACAGACCAAGCAGAACACTGTACACAGCGCACCAAACAGTGTCCGGCGAGAGGAAAAACCTGTAAACCATAAATTATGGCAAGAGCTTGGAAGGAAATCGAGGCCTTCGGTCAGGGCCAAGTTCCAGAATTCATGGGACAAGCAGGGCCTTGGGAGGTGTAAATAAGGAGCGTTCCCATCCCGGAACGCAGCAGAGGCCATCCCCGCTCCTCTCTCTGGACAGCCCCTCGGTTGACTTGGGGGTCAAATGGCAGTTAAATGCCTGATAAAGAAAGTGCAGTGTCTAATAAAACACCTAATGCTTGAATATCCTATTCCCCCAGTTGAGCTGCAATTTAAAAAAATAATTGCAGGGGCGCCTGGGTGGCTCAGTGGGTTAAAGCCTCTGCCTTTGGCTCAGGTCGTGATCCCAGGGTCCTGGGATCGAGCCCCACATCGGGCTCTCTGCTCAGCGGGGAGCCTGCTTCCTCCTCTCTCTCTGCCTGCCTCTCTGCCTACTTGTGATCTCTGTCTGTCTAATAAATAAATACAATCTTTAAAAAAAATCATTGAAAAGAAGGTGAAATTAGCATTTGAAGTTTATGTTCTTATTTGGCCAGACGTCCTCTGGACAGCAAGTGTAACGTGGCCTCGGAAGTTACCGGAAGTTGGTTCGAGTGGAGCCGGCCGAAGAACCGAGAGACCGACCATTCCGTCCAAAGGGGCGTCTGTGTTCTTGAGGAGTCGGAGGGCCAGAGCCAGAGGATGGATGGACACGTGCAAATGTGAGAGAGTCATTCCGTCTCAGTTTCAAACGAGGGTGTCTGGGAGCTTCCCAGTTTTAGACGCTGGGAGAGCCTCCAGTCCGGGACAAACCAGGACGACTAGTCCCCCTGCTGTGCCTGAACCTGGGGTAACAGGGCTGCGCGCAGAGCAGCAGGGTCAGGGCCTCGTGAGTCAGCAGGGCTGAGCTGCGGGCTCTGGCGGGGGTGGGGGGGGTAGCTCTGGGGAGGAGACAAGAGCAGGGGTGTCGTTTTCGAGCCTGCAAGTCCCTGATGGACGCTCTTCCCACAAAGGTGGTATTTTTAAAACCGGGCTTGTATTTGGAGCAGGCTTCTTAAAAAACCCTTGAAAATGCTTCCTGTTTTTAATTAAGGAGATCCCTGGAACATTTCCAGGGGCTCTCCTTGTGCCTTATGTGAATTCAGATCTCATCATTCCTCCTCACACCTCCTTAGACCCGGGACAAGGACAAGACGTTGGCCCTGGAGCTGCCGGTAGCCTTGGAGGGGTCAGCGCGACCCCCCGGGACACGGAGGACGGAGGCCGTTGGCAGGACCCCTGGGCCCTCCCCATCCGAGCAAAGGCCTCCTTGTGGCATTGTGCCGGCCTCACTCTGGGATGCTGGGCCCCGGCGGGCTGTCGGCATAGGGGCACCTGCTGGGAATCTGAACCACCTGCACTGGGCCGCCCCAGCAGCCGGGTCATGGACCTGAACTTGTGCACCCCGTCCCCCTGCACAGGGCTCTTCTTGCACCGCCGCGGGAGTCTCGGACCCCAGCCCGACGCCCTTCAGTTCAGCTCCACTAACGGCCTGGAAATGATGTCAGACCCCACAGGTTGAGGGCTGCGTCTGACAGGACTGCCCCCCTGTGTCCCTCAGAACCCCACCACCACCACTTCAGACTCCCGTCGTCAAGCCGGGGCGTCCCCTGTGCTTCGAGGCACCAGCGATAGGCGGGGGCCTTCCGCAGCCACATCCTTGTGTCCCATTAATTTGCTGGAGGGGCTCACGGCGCGCAAAGAAGCTCCTCACTTTCTAGACGACTGGTTTATTACGAAGGGATAGAAGTCAGAACAGCCGGATGGACGAGCAGGGAAGGGGGGGGGGGTCTTCCACCATCGCATCGCTGACCCAACGGGCCGTCGGGATGTCCACGGAGATTTCCTGCCGTGCAGGCTCCATGATGAACTCCCGGGCCTTGGGTGACTGAACCTCTAGTCTCCCCACCCCCAGACGGAAGGAGGGAAGGGACTGGAAGTTCCAACTAGAGTCACAGGAACATTGTCTCTAAGGCACCCAGTTCCCCTCCTCGGCTGCCTTCCGGGCTTTCCAAAAGTCCCCTCACCATCATAACAAAAGATGACTTCGTGAGGCTCTCGGAGGCTGAGCCAGCCCGCAGGAAGACCCAGTACTTACTTACCCTGAGCCAGAGCCCGGGGTTCTTCTCCCCGGGCCTCCGCTGTCAGCACAGCCTGTGGCCCCACCCCCACTCCTGCCTTCATCCCGCCACAGGCTGCTAAGGGACACGGCTCCTTTAGGCCAGACTCAGGACAACTGTAACCCCAAAGGCCATTCTAAGCCCAACACCACAGAGGGGCAAGCGGGAAGGGTCCATGCCTCCACAGCACGGTCCCCAGGCTTTCCAGGAAGACCAGCGGCCCTCAGGGACATCTGCCTCTTCTGTCTTGAGCCGGGATTGCGGGGAAGCCGGCTTCTACCTCTGTCTCTCCCAACCTGCCCTTACTGTCCTAGAGGGGCCTGGAATGTCACAGCCAACCTCTCTTGGACGGATCCTCTCTTTCCTCTACCCCACGATGCCAGCCCGCTCTTGGCTGCACACAGTCAGTTCTGCTCGAAACTTCCCGGCTGGCTTTAGAAGTTTCTGTTCCCACCTCTGACTGCCTCATTCCCCTGACATTTCCCCAGTGACGTTCCTAAGGGAGACAGAATGTGGCTGGCCCTAAGAGAGTTAATGGGTGGGGGGGACTCAAAAGCAGAGGGTGCCCCCGCCGTCCAGCCCTCTGCCCCCCATGACAAATCCAAACCGACGTCAGCCCGCACTCACGGAAGCGCCTGTCGAGGAACCTAACCCACCCACCAGGCGTCCAGCTCCCGCTGCGGGAGCTGTCCCCGCCCTGGGCAGGAGGACCCGCCAGCGGTGCCGGGAAACCGCCGACCTCCCTGCCCATCATGCTCTGTTCCCTCTCCTAACGCTCTACATGCCCGCTCTTGCCTGGGATCGGATCCTCCGGGAACGGTGCTTCCAGGCTGGGGACACGCATAATTATCCCTAGATTGCTTTGCCTGAATAAAGATCACCTTTGTCACGGAATTGCTTCAGTTTTAGCATTTCACACGCCCACATCTGTGCACACCCAGCCCGGTACGAGCTGAAGCTGGGCCGGACGAGGGGGGATCCCAGTCGGGCTGGTGGAGGCAGCCCCTTCCTTGGGGTTGTGAGGACACTTCCCTTCTGCTGTATGAATGAAAAGCCTCATCATGTGTAAAGTTCTGGAACAGGGTCAGACATCATCAGTGCGGCCGCTATTGCCAGTATTTGGGGAAATGCCAGAGGCTCGGCCCCATAATTCTTAGCATCAGTTCAAGGCGTTTCTACCTAATTGCCTGGAGTGGAGGGGGCCCGCCCCCCAATAACTGGAATGGATTCTCTTGTCGTTTCTCTTTTAGGAGTGGACCCGGTGAGTCATTTGATGTAAAAGATGAAGAAGGTGTCATCTGTCACAGCCAGGTGTGTATACAACGGTGTATATTTCATGTACATGCACATATGTATGCACAGCAAGGCCCCCCACCCTCATATGTATACACAGCAAGCCACTCACACACATACACTCACACACACCAACATACACACCCTCATTCTCACACACAGCAAGGCACGCACACACACACACACACACACTCTCTTACACATTCTCACACGTTCGCAGAACCACTCACATACATTCATACACACACCCACACACTCACATAGACACAAACACACACACACACACACACACACACACACACACACAGGCCTTCACTGCAAAGAATCAGTCTTCAGTTCCTAAGTCCTTGCAGGGCCCACACGTTCTCTTCAAAGAGCTGTAAAGAAAGAGCGGCATCACCTACTCCTTCATTCTCCATTAATTCAGTGCACTGTTATCAAACGCGTGAATTCTAGAGAGGAACAAAGGTAACTATGCAGGCTTTTGCTCTTCCCTGCGACAAGGGGCTCAGAGGGCAGTGGGTTGGGTCAACTTCCTGCGCAGCCTGGGACCCCACTGCTGTTCACCAGAGGATCTTGCTGGTAAAATATGTGCCATGTCAGACTCCCCGAGCTAGTAAGTTTGTAGGCTAGGGACCGCCCTCATCCCACTGGACTTTTTAAATGTTTGTTTGTGTTTCCTGTGGTGCGCCGGTGGTTGAAAAGCCAGACTCTTCCAGCCAAATCCCAAAGTTCATGGCTTGTGTGTTGTTCATGATGATTTCCCATTTACATAATGCACGGAGCTTGATTTCCCCTCACGTGCTCATGTCAACGAGATATTTTATGTGGTCTTTGTTTCTTGGCATTTGACATAAAAGGGACGCCTCAGGGTTATGCTTCTTGCTGGGCAACATGGAAGGAACCGCCCTTACTGTTCCTGGCAACCCCTGACCGCGCTTGTCCCTGCGGGCAACAAGTCCCAGCTCCCATCTCCTCTCCCTACACTTCAGGACCCTGCTTCCATCCAGCGGCTCACCGCCTTCTCCTCACGTGTTTGCTCACTGCCCAAGATTTGTCACGATATGTACACCCTCCAGGTTGAGTGGCGCCCATCTGAGCGGTCACAAAGAGCTATGTCTGTTTCCAGAAGTGATACCAAATCCTCCTGGAGTCCCATGACGTGTCCGAAGACATAAAATGAACTTCAACTTTAGAGTCCGCAGCCTGGAGAAATTATAGATAAACGTGTGTTCAAGCCAATCTCAGACAGAAAAATCCTCCACTTCATGAAAGTTAGACATTGATTAGGTGCATTAAGAACTTAATCTTCAGGGGGCACCTTGGTGGCTCAGTGGGTTAAAGCCTCTGCCTTTGGATCCCAGCATCCTGGGATCAAGCCCCACATAGGGCTCTCTGCTCAGCAGGGAGCCTGCTTCCTGCTCTCTCTCTGCCTGCTTCTCTGCCTACTTGTGATCTCTGTCTGTGAAATAAATAAATAAAATCTTTAAAAAAAAGAATTTAATCTTCATAAAAATTATGTCAAAGTGATATAATCTTATGGAATCCAGGAAAGAATCCCACCACCAGCATAACCACTCTTGACATTTTGAATATTTAAGACCTTTCACTATTTGTCATATGCATTTTTTTAAATATTTTATTTATTTATTTGACAGATAGGGATCACAAACAAGTAGGCAGGGAGGCAGGCAGAGAGAGAGAGAAGAGGAAGCAGGCTCCCTGCAGAGCAGACAGCCCGATATGGGTCTCAATCCCAGGACCCTGGGATCGTGACCTGAGCCGAAGACAGAGGCTTAACCCACTGAGCCACCCAGGCGCCCCTATCATATGCATTTTTTAATGGAGAGAGTTCTGCAGCCTATATTTCATTTTTTTTCCTCTCTAAGTTGTTTCCATGGGCTTTAACATGTTAGTATTTATGACGATAGAGACTGTGTACTGCATTGCCTGGTGAACATGCCTTGAACTTGTTCAAGTTCCCCCTGCTGTGTCACTGGAAGCTCTTTTGGACTGGTTCCCATATCTCACTGACAGAGCCTTTTAAGTTTATTTTGTTTAGTAATCTCTACATACAACATGGGGCTTAAACTCATGACCCCAAGATCAAGAGTCACATGCTGTCCTCCCACTGAGCCGCCCAAGCATCCCATCTTTTTTTTTTTTAAGTACTTCCTTACTTTCTGACACTTTGGGCTCATCTGTAGCTTCCCCAGCCCAACATTAGAATCAGCCATTCCTCCAAGGCATCCTGGTGGCTTTTATTAAAGAATAATATTTGGAAACAAAGATCTAGGTGCTGGTTTCATGGACCTCTAGCTAATGATTTTTTTCAATGTTCTAAATATTATTGATTTCCTCTCTTTATTATATCCTATACAACAATTTTGGAAAATTGTCTGTATTTACTAAAATTGTGTATATTCATACCATATGGCTCAACAATGTTATTTCTAGGAATTCACCCAATGGAAGTGTACACACGTAAAAGAATATCCACAGAGAGTCCCTCGATCATACACCTGAAACTAACAGAACACTTTATGTGAACTGTACTGGAATTAAAATTTAAAATAAAATTTTTAAATGAAGAATCTCTTAAAAAAAAAAAAAAGAATACCCACAGAAACTATATATATAATTACCCAAAACTAGAAACAATCCGTGCGCCATTCAACAGTAGGATGGATAAACAAATTGTGGTTTCTTCCTGCAATGGACTACTACGCAGCAATAAAAAAGAACAAACCACTGACACACGAGTGGCATGACAATCTCAAAAACGTTGCGCAAGGGCGTCTGGCTGGCTCAGTTGTTAGGGCGTGTGACTCTTGATCTCCAGATCATGAGTTTGAACCCCACATTGGACACAGAAATGACTTTAAAAAGAAACAACCTTAGGCAAGGAAAAGAAGCCAAACACTCAAAAAAGAGTCTACCGTATGAATTCATGAAAGATTTAAACAAACTAACCAGTTGTCAGAAGATGGGAGAGAAGTACTTTTGAGGAATGGCGGTGGGGATTTGGGAAGAGTATGAGGGACACTTCTTGAGCATGGTGGTCGTCCATTTCTGGGTGGGGGGAGGTTTCACAGGTGGGCTCATTAGTATTATGTTTTAGGGCTTAGGTAGCCTTTTTAAAAAAAAGGTTTATTTATTTATTTTAGAGAGAGGGAAAAGAGAATGAGAGAGAGAGAAAATGCGAGCAGGGGGAGAGGGAGAGGAAGAGAAAGAGAGACAAAGAAATTTAAGCAAAAGAGAGAGAAAGAAATTTAAGCAAACTCCTGGCTGAGCGCGGAACCTGATGCAGCTCTTGATCCCAGGACCCTGAGACCATAACCTGAAACCAAGAGGAGGCAGCTTAACTGACTGAGCCACCCACGCGCCCTGCTCACTATTATTAAAAGTTTGTTTTTCAAAAATTGTCCCAGATTGGTTCATTCTCCTCTATGGTTTGCATCTGGCCCAGACAGGAAACCATCGTGTAAACTTTGTCCTGATAAACTCTAGGGTGTAGGCCACACCCCATGCAGTCCCCTGCCCGCCCCCTCCTCTGTCAGAGCCATTAGATGGGAACCCTCACAGGTGGAATCAGGCTCCAGGGAAATCTTCACAAAGTGCCCCCTCAGTTTCCAGCACCCCTACCGTGTTTATCCCCTGCTTGTGGATTGAAGCGGCTGTTTCTTTTTTACTCCCACAAAACCACCACATTGAGGGCACTTCTGAGATCAGACGTGTGTATTTTCTCCACACCAAGCAATTCCGCAACACCAGCTGGGCGTCTAACCTGGACATAGTATCATATCCCGCAGGTTTAACACTCAGTCCCATAAGATCACCCCCACTTCTGACGCCAACCACAGCAGGAGGCCTCCGGCTACTCCAACTTCTGTCCGTCTTGGCTACCCTTCAGAAGTTCCCATGACCACCTCCCCCTTCCTTGCATTTGATGATTTGCTAGAACAGCTCACAGAACTCAAGGAAACATGTACGGTTACCAGCTTCTGAGAGGGTCTGATCAAGGATATAGACGAACAGTCAGATGAAGAAATATAGAGGGAGACGTCTGGGAGGGTCCTGGGCACAAGCAGCTTCTGTCCCCGTGGAGTCTGGGGTGCATCACCCTCCCGGTGTGGATGTGATCACCAAACTGGAAACCCCCTGGCCCCAAACTATTGGCATTTTCATGGAAGTTTCCTCATATAAGCATGATCGATATTAACACCATCTCCACTCCCTCTCCTCTCTCTAGAGAATGGAGCACAGGACTGAGGATTCCAAGCTTCTAATCATGGTCTTTCTGGCGGCCGGCCCCCTCCCAGGAGCCGTCCAGGAGTCCACCAGAGTCGTGTCATGAGAACGGAAGGCATCCTGCCACCCGGGAAATTCCGAAGGACTCGGTACCCTGTGTCAAAAACCAGGTACAAAGACCAAATATTAGAACAAAAGATGTTCCTAATGCTCTTATCACTTGGGAAATTACAAAGGATTTAGGACCTCGGTGTCAGGAAACAGGCAGAGACTGATATACGTATTTTCTTTTATCCCACGGGGTCCAAGAATCCTGAGCTCGTGGTCAGAGAGGCCCTTGGAAAGTCTGCCCCTTGCTATTGCTGCGTTCACGTTGCTGTCTGCTGTTCGTTGATCAGGGCTTCTCTGCCGGAACGTGCGCTGTAACATCCTCTAAGACCCTTTGAAAATCCTGACTCCATTCAGACAGAGGCCAGTGTTTCTTTATAATCATTTTTCAATGAGTTCTCTATGAAGGATACACACACACACACACACACACACGAAGAATGGGTTGAGAACATCTGAACCCAGACCCTAAAATTAGAAATAGATCCCTTTTTCTGTAGACACCTGCAGTGGACCCCTCTCGTTTTGTCTGCCTACTCTGGCACCAGAGCTCTTTGTTCCCCTTGGAAACCCACTCCACACACCCGGCCCTGCCTTCTCCTCCACCCGGATGACGGTGGTGGGCAGGGGACCAATTCTAAGCCAACAAGAATAGTCCGCCCTTGTGAGTGTGTCCAGTCAGCCAGGCCTGCACTTCCTGGGACTTCTGTGCGGGGTGTGAGTGTGGGTTTCCCCGTGGAGAACTCCCAACTGCTTGAAACCTATGCCAAGTAGAGAGAAACAGAGAGAGAGAGGTTTACAGAGAAAGAGAAAGGAAGGTGTTGCTATGTTGGAAACAGCAGATCCAGCCATGTTTAAAGCTGGAAGCCCCCAGACATGTTAGTAACGTTAGTAATAGGAGCCACGGTTTCCCTTTTCTGTTTATGGCTGAGTTATATCTCTCTCCCTTCACGGCTGCAAGAGTCCTGACTGTGCCTGCGTGCATAAACAATAACTTGCACGAGTTAATTGCTGGGAGTCCGTCGCAAATCAAACTGGAGGTTTGTGGCAACCAGGTCGCCCAGGAAAAGCACAGTCCGTCCTGTCCTTGCTTCTCTAAGCTCCAGACTCAGTGGGTTCGCAGGGCCTCTTTCCCCTTAACACCTGAATGGAAATTGGGTGGTTCTGTGTCGGAGCCTAGGGAACACCTCAAGGCATCCTCCCAGTAGTGGGGGCGCAGGGCGTGGCCAAGGATGTCAACATTCATGCCACATCCCTAGTATTTTATGGGCTACAGTATTACATCACATTACAAGTGCGTTTTGCCCATCAGAAGTGAATCATGAGGCCGTATGTTTATCTATGGTATTTCCACCATAGATAAACATTCCAGGGATCCTGTCTCATGGCTAGGAGTCGCACGTTCCGCCTCGCCTGCAGACATTTTATGACATAACAGCAGTGCCACTTTGGACAATGCCAACCAACACAATCCCATTCAGCTTTTCTAGTTAGGCAGGGACACCTGAGAAGCTCTGAACACTGCCAGGGAGCCCTCCTCGCCTTGTAGCTGCTTACCAGAGGCAGCCCTCAAAGAGGAAATTGAACAGACGTTACATAACTCCTTATCAATGTTCTTCTGGTGGGTCACTTGCCAGAAGACTGGGAATGGGGAATGTCCTAGAAATTCTGGAGAGACAGTTTGTCTTGACAACAGGAATAAACCAGAAGCTTGTTGGCAGGAGGGAGGGGGTATAGAGCAGGATGAGGACAGAGTGATGATTCTTTACTGTCTACAACTTTTGAAGTTTCGCACAAAAGCTACTTTTGATCATTGGCCGGAAGGGAACAATCTGGATTAAATGACTTCCCTCTCCTTGTTGAAGCACACCGGGGTATGGCTGGAATTCCACACCTCCTTCGGGGACTCAGGTGACCGAGGGGTCCCTGCGGTGGAATCTTCCAGGTGTGGGGAGTGGGGAGACATCGGCACCCCCATAGTTATCTGGGGGAGGTCAGAATGGCTGGTGGCTTGATCTCCCCACCTGGGCTGCCCACCCAGACACAAACAGCTCAGGGTTCCAGTCACTCCTTGCTGACTGACATCTCCCTCAGCAAAGGGAAAACCAGGAAAGTTTCCATTATTGTGATGGAAGGAGGAAGCTCTTCCCGAAATGCCTACTGAAGAATTTTCCTCTCAGTCCCCTGGGATGTTTCTCCTCCTCCTCCTGCCCCGCCTCCACCTTCTCCCCGTCTTTCAGGCAGTCTTTCCTCCTGGAGGAAAAAGAACCTCCCTTGAGGCCAAAACGGGGAAGTCTCTACAGACTGAGGGGAGGGGGGAGGGCAGAGGGGGTCGTGGAAGAGACTTTGCTGCTTCTTGGGATCAGAATCCCACAGGCAAGAAGACAAGGAGAAACACCAAGGCCGGGGAGAAAAGTGGAGAAGGAAGTCTCTGCACAGAAAGCTTGAGGACGTGACTAACTGCCCCGGTGCAACCTGTGGGAAAGACTGAGTCCTCTCAGAGGGGAAGGCTCAGGGGGCCTCGGGCCACAGCCAGTACCCCCACCCCCAGCCAAATAAGAAACCCCTGAGCACGTGTCTCCCGAGCTGAGGGAGCCGAGGTGCGTAGGCAGGGCCCTCCTCCCGCAGACCGGCTGAGGGAAAGCCAGACCCGTGGAGGCCAGCGCCCTACTTCCTGCCGCGTTCAAAATGGAACAGAAAGGGCGCTGCTGGGCGGGTGGAGGGAAGTGTCCAGACAGAGTCCCCAGGAGGGCCTAAACCTTGTGTCAACGTAGCCCCTTCTCCTTGTCACGTGGGAGGACGCGGGGCTGACCAGAGGAGCGCTGGGCAGGCGAACAAGACAGGAGGCCACGGGATGTGAGGCAAGAGGCAGGGAGCAGGACTCTGGAGAACGCACACCAGCGCCTCCCCAGACCCCAGGCCGGTGTGGCCATGAAGGCATCGAGCCAGGAACTACCCCGCAGAGGGGACATGGGAGAACACAAAGGAAGCTACACAGAAACCCCTCCGTGCCTGTAGCTTCCTGAAGCCGCCATCTTGAATGAGAGAAGGGAAGAAGAAGCCCCTTGAAGCAGCAGCCCCGTGGACCGAGCGCTTCAGAGGAGACTTAGTGTTTGCCTCCAAGGAGAGTGAATTAACCCCCAAGAGAGTACCCAACTGGCGGCTGCCTGTGATTTTTTTCAGGATGGGAAAGGAAAGAAAACTCTCCACGCTTCCCTCTAAGGATAGCCAGCAAGAGGACCGACATGGCTTAGGCTCCATGCTTTTCTTCTCTTCGGCTGCTGAAGTGGTTTCTAAGACTTTGCTTCAGAGCAAGCCAGTTAGAGCCAATGGTGTGCCTGGTGTGGTGAACTCAGTTCCTCTCTGGTTTCCTGTGGGCCCTGCTGGGTGAGACTCCCGCGGCGGGCACTCCTACCGGGCTATAAACCCAGCCCCAGGCTCTTTATCTGTGCCCTGTTTTTAGTGGGGGGTAATTCGGGCTCTTTCCTGCCGCACCCACCCACCCACCTCTTGTGTTTGCCCAAGCTGCTCCGGGGGCGAAGGTTGTGGCCAGAGCCATAGCTTCCACGGGCTGCAGGGCAGATGAAGGCAAACCAGCTGCTTGTGGAACCCGGAGCAGGTGCACCCAGATTTTAGACACAGTGTCAGGGGGACATAAAGTATTTCTGGAGCCTCACACCCTCGAACCCGGATAAGATGGAAGCCAGAGCCACCCCTTCCCTCCCCTCACCTGTGGTCTTAAACGTAAGCCCTTCAGATCTAACAGCAACACGCGAGCTACGAGCAGTCAGGAAAGTCTTCAAAATATAAAACCTAGGGCTGGTCGTAGTAAAAACAGCTAACACGCACCGGCTGATGTTACATGCCCAGCCGGGTTAGCCCCCAACAGCGCTGTCATCCCCATTTTGCAGAGTTAGAAACTGAGGCAGTAAAGAGGGTAAGTGACCTAACCAAGCTCTCCTAGCTACTGAATGGCAGAGTCAGGCTGTGAACCCAGCTGCCCTGAACCCAAAGCCTTCCGCTCTTCACCATGACGTTCCTGCCATTTGAATGAGAACGTGGTCCCGTCGACCACCCAGTTGTCACGTGCTGGGACTAGAGCCACGTCGCTGATGCTTGCCTTGCGCCCGGCGGCCGCTCAGTCCTTCACCTGCACCGCCCCGTCCCTCCTGCTAACGCGCCAGCAAGACGGGGCTGTTGTGATCCTGCTGGTCCGGACGGGACCCGGGGGCTCGGGGAGGCTGAGGCACTTGCCCCGGGTGCCCGGGCGAGGCAGGGGTGAGACACGGTTCACACTCAGAGACTGAGCCCCGGGGTCCGGGAAGCCAGTGTGGTGTCCCTGCGCCAGCACGGCCGCCCCGATCAGCCTCTTTCAGGAGCTGATGAATGTGTTTCCGAGTCGCTCGGCCTGGGTGTGCGCATCTTATTTCTCCTCTCGGGCCCCAGGAGCTCAAACGGCCGGCGCGGAGACCCAACTCATGGCTCTGGCCCCGGCGGCCCTAGGAGTAAAGCGTGACCTAACGTGGCTCTCGAACAGACTGGAACAGAAGCGCGGCCCGCGGTGGCTCGTGAGCTTCTCGCTGTCCTTCGATGCGGGCGTTCGTGAGCCGCAGCTGCCTCCACGCCACTCCAGCCGACCTGCTCTGACAACTCACTCGAATCACGAGGCCACACCCTGTGCCCTACAGAAAAGGACTGTTCTCATAGCCTCAGCCTCAAAGGCCACGGCCTCAGTGGCTCTGTGTGTAAAGCGGGATGGCCCCCACCCCCGCACCCCGGTGTCCCACACATTCACAATCCGTGTCTCTGGAAACTCTCCGCAAGGATTCCTTGTGGATGTGGCAGAGCCACAGGACAATTTCGTGGTGCTGCTGGTTCTCGGTTGGTCCTTAGAGGGTATGGCTGGTGGCATTGTTACCACCGCAGCCTGACGTCCGACCCCAACCTTGGTGACTTGAATGCGCCATCCTTTTGTTCTGTGCGTGGATTTCGTGAGCAGGAATCTGGAAAAGGCACAGTAGGGACATTTCTCTGCTGCACGAAGTATGAGGCCGCAGCTGAGAGGCTCACGGGCGGAGGTGGCTGGACAGTGGAGGGCCAGGGGCATCTCCGCCATGTTCTTCCTGGCACATACCATGGGCTGGAGGCAGCGTGGATGCAGGCCTGTGGACCAGGAGGCTCCCAGGGGGATCGGTGTGTCACAGGACTTCCTCCCGGCATGGCTGGCCCGCCGGCCTGACTGCTAACAGGGCGGCTGGGCCATCCAGCTGCAAATATTCCAGAGGCCAAGGGCCGAGCCGCATCACCTTCCGTGACAACCTCACAGGTCAGACCGCTTCACTCCCACAGCGCTGAGCGGTGGGTTGTCAACAAAGTCACCAGCCACTCGGATTCAAGAAGAGGGCGAAGACGCAGCCTCATCCTGCAAGGGTCGCCTTGAGGAATGGCCCTGGGCACGGGGGTGGGGGGGCAATGCGGCCACCCCTGGAAATCTGCCATCACGGGCCCAGGGACAGACGGGGGAAATCACAGGAGCGACTTGCCTTAGAAGAAAACCCAGGATCTCACTACCCGAAATAAATGAATAAATAAAATCTTTGAAGAAAAGCTGCCTTTCCTGTGTCCCAGCATTAGCCGGTTCCTCCGTGAAAGCTCACGAGAACCGACTGAGCAGGAGCTTGGGACACGCAGTTCAGGAAGCTCGGCTGGGGCTTGAGGCAACCTCGGCAGAGGAACCCGGCGGTCTCAGGCCGCGGTATTAGTAGCCGAGCGACCTCAGGCTGTCGTGTTAGGAGACGAGCACGGTGCATGGCCTGGAATCTGCTTTCAGGAGAATGACCCGGACGCCAGCAAAGCCTGCGCCATCAGCATGACCGAAGGCGGCAAATGGCAGAGCTCAGGATGGAGGCTTGTTCCTGGCGATGGATTTCACGGATGCCCTGGGAAGCAGTGATAATCACTTACTACAAGCATAACACTCTTAAATATGTAATTAGGCCTAAGTCACAGTTAAGCAGAAGTCATACATATTTACACCTTTTTTTTTTTTTTTTTTTTTTTTAAGGAACAGGTATTTTTATGGTTTTTGCCTGTCCATGATCCCTTCCGTGATCCTTCTCTGGTAACAGATGGGTCCACACTGGGAGCTGTTGCTCTCCGACCTGGTGGGGCTGATAAATCCAGAGCCCCACTGTCTCGCCCCAGGGCTCATGAGTTAGGATGGCCCCATGCAGCGATGCATGCTGGGATTACCCCGAGAGAGAGAGAGAGAGAGAGAGAGAGAGAGACAGTGTGTGTGTGTGTGTGTGTGTGTGTGTGCGCGTGCACAGCCGCAACCCATTCTTTAGGATTTCTGTGGCTTCTGGGAAAGAAAGACTTTCCCTTTTTGACTGTGTGTGTTGAAGATCACATGAGGCCGGATGTGGAGAGGCAGACAGACATACAGAGATACAGAATAATGACATGGCATCGTCTGAATGTTGGGAAACAGTTACTCTTGGATCCAGAGCTATCCCCTGGGCCCTCAGTCAACAGAGTGAATAAATTCCATTTTTAACACAGGCTAGTTCTGATTGGGATTCCGTCCCCCATGAGGTCCTGCCTGATACATTAGAGGGCAGGCAACACTGCATGGCATGGGTCCGCCTTTCTCGTCCAGATCTTTTGTCCTCCGCATGTGGTCTCCCAGGTGGAGTTAGAGATGGTGATCTGAACCAGAGGGTTATACCCCTCATGGTTCTGAAGTTCAGCCTGGGCAGAAAGGCGAGCAGCAATCCTCTCTGGAGGTTCACACAACTCGGGAATATTCTCTTGGCCTTCCGGCAGAACTGATAACATCACAGATACCCCATGCATCACTGGCAGGACTTTGGAGGGCCAAGATTAAAGAGAAAAGGGTAAGGGAGTCAGTCCCAAGATCACATGCGCAAGAAAAGAAGGCCTGAGAGTATCAGGTTCCTGAAAAATGGAAACTCTTTGTTTCTCTCTGGCACAAATTCACACACACATATTCATGGCTATTATTTTTAAGATGTTTAAAATGTTATGTACAGAGATCTCAGCCCTGAACTTAAACATGGTGTGCTAAAGGGCTTGGGGCCAGAGCCTGGGTCCTGTCAACCCATGGCTGCCTCCCCTTCAGCCCCACTATCAGGATAGAGACCTCCCCTTGCAGGTCCTATTGCCGAGGTTGCTTTTAATGAAAACTTTTTTTTTTTACTTTTCTTCCTTCCGTAGTGTTAACTTTCTCTATATTCACAGAGACTTATGTTGAAGGAGGCTTCTGTATTTTGTTTCTTGTGCTTATGTGCTGACTCATTTTAATGCAATAAGATAATTGATTTATTTTGAAGGTCATGATACAACCCACATCATTGGTTTCTCAGAGACTGATTATATTTTTCCAAAATACATCATTTTTGAAAAGTATATGTGTATATATCTATATATACACATATATACATATACGCACGCGCGCGCACACACACACACATATATTTTTTTCCCTTAAGTAGGCGCTATGCTTGGCTTTGGGGCTGGAACCCTGAGATCAAGAGTTGCGTGCTCTACCAGTTGAGCCAGCCAGGTGCCCTTGAAACTTACATTTTTAATAAAAATATATTTATATATATATGTCTACATATATAAAATAATAGTACATATGGTTTTTATATATATATATATATATATACACACACACACATTTTTTTTCTGTTAAAAAAACAAATTTAAGTGAAGGAAAGATCTAATGACTTTATTTTTAGATCGTGAGTCAGGTAACATCTTACCTAGCAGGTCGCTGGGAGCTCCAGAAGAAACTGCAGGACAAAGGAGTCATAAACAGAAAAAAGGCTTATTTTGGGTGAGGTCACCTTCCTTTGGGGACAAAGGGTCTTATTACATGGATGACCTCATCTTCCTTTGGGAGCTGGCGAGGGCCCACGTGACAGGTTAGCTTATTAAGGTGCTGACCAGCAAGTTCCTGACTGACACATGAAAACTACATTTCCGGGGGTGGTTGAAGCTGTAATTGGATGTTAAGCCCCAGCTTCATGACATGGCCTGGCCTAACAGAAGTGACTGCACTTTGGGTCTATGATTTTCTTTGTAACATGATACACGCATTCACTATGTAGGTATTGAAAGGAGTATACACGCATACGAGCACGTATGGCTTTAAAGACCACCTTGTTCTTAAAAGCTTGTAACGACAGCAAAACTCCCAAGCTTCTTGTTCTAAAATTTCACCTCTTATCCTAGTGCTTCACATTTCTAAATAAGATGCCTTTTCCACTGTTAATTACTTTAGACACTGTCTTTTGACTTCCTGTTATCATAGATGAAAATTTCTGTCTGTTACTCGGTCCCACAGTTTTATCCTCCCAACCCACCCGTATGGTAAGTCTTGATTTTTTCAATTTTAATATGACTATGTCAATATAGTTCACCGCGGAGCCAAGAAATGTGACATTGAGAGACGCTTCCCTTCTCGCACACCTGTTTGTTGTTTTTGGCGCTCACCGCCTTATTTTGTCTGCTTGACTACATGCCATATGTCACTCATTGCCAAGCGTTCCATCAGCTCTGTCAGGTGCCTACCATATTGTTTTCCAGATGCTCACATGAGCTCATATATAACCAGTCCCCTTTTTCCCTCCCGGAAGCCTGCCCTTTGGGAATCCTCTAGCTTCCTGTCCCTGCAAACAGATCGATTCCTGGACCAGCTGCACAGCTATCATCTCGGGACTTCCCTCAGTGTTATCAGGGTTCTCTGTTTCTCTTTCCATTGCGTGGGCTGGCCTGGCGTCACACTTCACACAGAGGATGGCTATAGGAGGCCACCCTTGCCACAGATCCTAACAAATGAAGGTACCAGAATAAACCATCCCGAAATATGCCTCTTTAGCTTATGGATTATTTTGAGCTAAAGACCTTTGAGAGTCACCAGATGCAGGAAAAACAAGACCCAAGCTATCGTTTTGTAAAGGAAATTTACATTTACAAGGGAAATTTCTATTTGTCAGGATCTATCCTTCTCCTGTACCAGGAGCAGGTAGATCTTAACAGCTCTTACCCTGAAGAAGGCGCCAACTTAAATCTGTGTAACAAACTGTGCTAAACCACCTGTTTCTACCATAGTTTTCCTGGCTACCTTTCCATAACTTGCCTCCTTTGCCCAGGAGCCCCAAACCCCTCTCTCTCTGGTCTCAGATGGTATGTAAGCCAAATTCCAGCCATCACCTGGGGTCACTTATCACTGGGCGCTCCCACGTGTGTTTGCAATGCATATGTGAATAGACGTGTTCATTTTTTTCTCATGCGAATCTGCCTTTTGCCTGTCTAATTCACAGGACCCCAGCCGGAGAACATAAGATAAGTGAAGGAAAAAGATTTTTCTCCCTTTCCTACACTAGCCTTAATGAAAAGTGACTTCTTTATACTCCGGTCCGTATTCCAAACCCAGGGAAGGCTTCAGTTGGCTTTGGGTGGGTCAATCGTCCCTTCTCGACTAGAAGAGGTGAGGGTGCTCTAATGGCCTTGCGATTGGTGTCCTGTTTAAGACAACCTGGAACTGGGGAGAGGTGGACATTCCTGAAAGAAAGCACTCTGCTTCCCACCCTCCCAGTGCCCACTGCCCACTGTAGTGCTCACCTAGGAAAAACCAGAGAGAGGACCATCAACGTGGGAGCCAGAGGACCAGAGCTCCATTCTTGGCTGTACCTACTGTTTGCATACATATTATCAAGATTATTATCAGCTCTTCTTCTTGTTGGATTTCTCTATAGCTGCTATTTAAGGGGAAGCTTTCTCTGTTCATTTATCCCTTCTTCATCTACCTTCTCTCATCCAAAAATGTGATGCAGTTTTTTGCCCACTGGTATTTCTACGTTGATTTTCTGTGTCTTTCTTTTTTAATTCCTCTGGTCACTTTAGAGTAGATATGCTAATGCACTCGGCAATCTGCCCCTGTTAACCATTGTCTATGAGTTTTTGGCTTTTGGTAATTTAATTTTTTTTTTTAATCTTGTTTTATTTAGCCCAAGATGTTTCTCAAAAGCTTGCCCATAATCGTGTGAGCTTTCTCTTACTCGTGGGTAAAGCATGAGTAGTCATAGGTAAAATCCCCAGCACAGTGTCTGAGACATAGGGAGAAGTTCTGAATAAAGATTTGCAGTAGCACCCCCGGCCCTTACCTGATTCTCTTCATCTTAATACGTTTCATGATTTCCGGCTCTGGGGAGCCAGACAGAAGCTCCATTCTGAACGGACAAGATTAGTAGAAGCAGGGTACCTCCTCTCACTTTGTCCGTCAACAGGTAGAATTTCATCAGGGTTTAAATTATGGGCAGAGACAGCGGGTGGAGCACGGGAAGGCCCTTCTATTGGATGGTGTGGCTTTAAACCACGGCTGGAGACGGCAGGGCACGAGTGAACCGAAGGGATCTTTGCTGGTGTGTTGTCTGGAAGGGGATAAATTATACCAACAACGAGTTTCTAATAGCTCTTGTCGTTGGCTCGTTCCTTCATTCATTCTGCAAATATTCATTGAGTGATTGCGATGGGCTAGGAGCTGGGGGTACGAGCGTGCAGGGGGACACTTGAGGTCCGTGCTTCCTTGAGTGGCCTGTTCCACTGGTGTCGGGTAGAATAGCTTTGCCTGCCACTGGAAATGATCTTCAGCACCATATAGATGTTACGCCATCTTAACATACGTTATGCCATCTTAACATGTAAGGCCATCTTAGCTTATGTTAACATGTGCCCATGTAACATACATGACACGCTCTTCCGAACTCCCTTCTTTGTTGCCATCCTTCCCTTCACCTCCCACCCCGCCACAGCACAGAGGCTGAAAAAGTTAAATTGTACTTTTCCAGCTTCCCCTGCAGTCAGGGCGCTCCCTTGACACCTTTCCACACAATGTCATAAGCCCCACTTGTCTGCCGGGGGCTTCTGGGAAGGATACAGGTAGCTGCGGCTGCCTCTTCCCTTTCCTCCTTCCCTGAATTCAAACAATGCTTAGAACTACAACAGCTTTCACGTCAGAAGGACCACGAGAGTCACAGGGTTGAGAACCGGAACCAACACAACAATGTGGGCTTCTCGACTTCCCGTGACCTGACACACTCTTACTCATTTTATCTAGTGTAATTTAAGTTTGCCGTTAGTCATAGCTGGAAACATTCTTAACTGACACACCAAGATCACAATCAACGCAAACCTCTTTACTTTTCCTTTCCTTCTTTAAAATGAAACTTCACAAATGTTCCCAAGGGGAAGATTCTTTTAAACATTGAAATTGCCATTGACTGGTCATTACTTAATATTTTTGAAATAAACGTGTCCCACTTAGGGGCTTTTACGGGGTAGAAAGCCAATGTAGCAGCAAAAAGTCCTTTAAAGTTCTGTCAGCTTGAAGCTCAGATTCCAGAACAGGGCTTGACAAGTGTCACTTCCCACATGGCTGCTTCCCTGAGCAAGCAGAGCGCGGCGCGCCTCGGAAACAGGAGGACGAAGCAGGAAGACTCTGCTAAGCATCTCAGCAGGAGGGAAGAACTTCAGCGCCCGCAGACACACTGGCATCGTGATCAACTCCCAGACCCATGAGGTTTGCTGAAAAACCACGCCAGACATGGCGGGACTCTCGTTCCTAACGGAAACTCAATCTAGAAGGTCACACAAATTCAAATTGCAGAAAAAGCTCATGTGACGGCAGAAATCCCAGTATTATGGAGCAGGGAGTCAGCAAGCTACATCCCACAGATGAAACGGGGCTTGGCACACGTCCCTGGAAGGTCTGTGAGTTGACAGTGGTTTTTACATTTATGTTTTTTTAAAGATTTTATTTATTTATTTGACTGACAGAGATCACAAGCAGGCAGAGAGGCAGACGGAAAGAGAGAGGGAAGCAGACTCCCTGCCGAGCAGAGAGCCTGATGCAGGACTCGATTCCAGGACCCTGAGATCATGACCTGAGCTGAAGGCAGCAACTTAACCCACTGAGCCACCCAGGTGCCCCGGTTTTTGCATTTACAAATGGTTGAAAACTGGGCACCTGGGTGGCTCAGTCAGTTAAGCCTCTGACTCTTGATTTCAGCTCATGTCATGATCTCAGAGTCCCGGGATCGAGCGCTGTGCGGGGCTCCCTGCTCAGTGGGGCGTCTACTGGAGATTCTCTTTACCTCTCTGTCTGCCCTCCCCTCTCCCTGCTCACACATGCCTACGCTTGCTCTCTCTCTCTCTCAAAAAAAAAAAAAGAGGTTGAAAAATAATAAAAAGAAACATCCCATTGTGTGGCCCATGAACGTTATCTAAAATGTGAATTTTAGTGTTTCTAAATAAAGTTTTATTGGAACACAGCCACGCTCATTCATTTGCGAGTTATCTAGGGCGGCTTACATGACACAGTGGCAGAGTCCAATGGCTGCCATGAAGATCTATAACACACAAACCTCAAAGGTTTACTACCTGGCCCTTTGCCGAAAATTTGCCTACCCCGTTACAGAATTTAGGGCCTGAGAGATGACCTAGCTCACGAGAAACATCAATAGTGTATCAAAACTCAACCTCAGATAAAAGGGTTAAAGCAAGCAGCAAGAGGGGCACCTGGGTGGCTCAGTGGGTTAAGCCTCTGCCTTTGGCTCAGGTCATGATCTCAGGGGCCTGGAATCGAGCCCCGCGTCGGGCTCTCGGCTCAGCAGGGAGCCTGCTTTCCGCCTCTCTCTGCCTGCCTCTCTGCCTGCTTGTGATCTCTCTCTCTGTGTCAAATTAAAAAAAAAAAAAAATTAAAGCAAGAAGCAAGATTCTCTAGAAAACAGAAAAGTCTCCTCAGTTTCTTAAGGGGTCATGTTTTAAAATAAGGTTTAGCAATTTTGCCAGTAATATATAATTTTGGAAAATTTAGAAAATACTGAGAAGTATGCAGAAGAATGTAAAAGTAGTCTTTAATCTTACTACCCCTGATAACAACTATGAATATTTTGGGGTTTATTCTTCCAATACTTTTCTGTGAATAAGTATTTTTTTCCTATAAAACTTGGCTACATACACTATCTTAGTGTTATTTCATTTGTAACTGATGGGAAATGTATCTTAAATAGGCTTAAACTAAAAAAGTTGGGCGGTGCAGTGGGGAGGAAGAGTTGTTTCCTGGCTCACAGGAGTATTATAGCTTTAGGTATGTTTAAATCCAGAGCTTAATGTAATAGGGTTCTTTCTCCATCTCTTGTTTCCACTTCCTCCGTATACATCCGAGTATCAGAAGAGCTCTTTCCTCATAGTGACATAAAGTAGTTGCAGAAGTTCCCGTCGCCGTTCTAACTCACGTAACAGCAACTCCCCCCAGGAGGAAAGAGCATTCCTTCCCTCCTTCCCCCCCAAAACAAAATATGAGTCTTTCTGGTGCCATTCAATATTTTTGACACCATGAGTTGTATTTTCTGCCTGATCCATAATCATTAGATGCAACATACATTTTTAAACCAACCTGTTCGAGGAAATGCTCATTTCAGAATCCTCATTATAGGATCAGATGGGGTCTGAGAAATCGTCCAGTCCATTCTACTCCTTTTACAGTAAAGAAAATTGAGACGCAGAAAGGAGAAGTGACTTCCCATTGTCATTCAAGAATCACCAGTGGGGAGCCAGGTCTAGATGGTTCTAAGATCCACGCTCTTTCACCAGCTTTCTCTCTTAGACATCACTCGTGAAACACAATTTGAGGTTAGAAAAGCATTGTACTAATGGAGTCAGTCTGCCCATATCCTGAAAAATAAATGAGTTAGAGAAGAAGAGCATTGTGATTTCTTCTCCCTGCTCCTCGATTTGCTTCTAAAAATGGGGATGGAGTGGGTTAGACAATGCCACAAAGGCTACACTTTGTTTGTTCCTCTTTAACTAACTATAAAAAGTAGGCTTTGTTGGTTAATCAGAGCCGCAAGCCCAATAAAATATCCAAAAGTTTTAGAGATTGTGACTCTCCATCTATTTCTACTTAGTCTTCAAATGATACAGACAATTTGTTTTTTCATTTGTGTTTTCATGTGGCAAGGCTCCTGTTTTCCCTGCAATCTTGAAACACTAACAGGCACGAAGAAGGAAGTGTGGTCTCCGGAAGGCACGTTCATTGACAAAGATGTCTGAGTGCTCAGAGCCTGTTTGCAGAGGAGGAGAAGGAATCTGTCTGCCGACTCGGCGAGCCTGGTGGCGAAGCAGCAAGTGGCCAGTGAGCCCCTGAAGAAAGGCAGGATTCCCACAGGCTGCACTCGTTCGGTGTTCACCAGACGCTGAGCAGAACCCAGAGGACATGGATCTCTGTCCCTGGGAGCTCACGGTCAAGTGCACAGAGACATGAGGACCCAGACAAGTAGCTTCCAGCACTGAGGGTGCTGTGGGAACAGCAGGAATGCACAGGAGGGTGGAGTCGGTTGCTAACTCCTCGTGGGTGGTCTGGAATTGCTTCCCAAGGGACGGCAGGCGGGAAAGACCACTCCCGGCAGCCAGGTGAAGGGAGAGGCGAAGCCCCCCCAGGTGCAAACACCTGGCTAAAAGGCCAGAGGTGGTAAGCAAACCCAGCTCTAAGCCAGCTCCAGCAGGACAGGTGTCAGATATCTGGGGAAGAGGGAAGCCATGGAATTTGCTAAAAATAACAAAATAAGGAAATGCTAAGTTCTGGTCTGGACCTACACGGAATCACGGAATCACGCTCACCACCCCCTCCTCTTTCGGTTCCCTTTCCAGCCCTCAGCTGACCCCCTTCATTCTGCAAGCCAGCTCTTCCGCCCGCTGGGCACTGTGCTTCTCAACAGCTGCTCTTAGAAAGATCCACAGTTTATCACTCCTAAGGTGTAAATGACTGATAGGATCGTGTTGTAATTGCGTTGATTATTATTTTCACAGTGGACAAAAATCCCAGACCAAGCGACACATTTTGAATTGTAGCATTTGTTAGCGGAGGCCATCAAGAGAACGTGGCTGCTGGCTGACCTGGGCAATGGGAGGCTCCCCACCGGCCCCACACCCAGTCCTTGGAATGTGCGTTCTGCCCACCATTCCCACAGCGGGCGCTGTTCCAAGGACACAGCCTGGAGAGAGCAAAGTGTTGTTGCTACCGTCTGGATCATATGCGTGACTGATCCCAATGAAGGCCTCTTTATACATTCTGAAGATTTGGCAGGGGGTGGCGGAGATCTAATCGTCCTGCAGCTGCCCAAGACAAGCCTCATGAGTTCCCTTGCCTATTCAAAGTGCCACCTACTGGGGTGCCAGGGTGGCTTAGTCGGTTGAGCGTCTGCCTTCACAGGGTCCTGGGATCAAGCCGTGCGTCGGACTCCCTGCTCAGTGGTGAACCTGCCTCTCTCTCTCTCCCTCTGCCATTCACTCCGCTTGTGCTCTCTGGCTCTCTCTATCTCACTGTCAGATAAATAAATAAAATCTTAAAAAAAAAAAGAAAGAAAGAAAGAAAAAAAGGTGCCAGGTACCAAGCTGGAGTGGCCTTCCTCTACCTTCTGTCTCTCCTTGCTTTCTGCATAGGGGGTCACTTTGCAAAGTAAGCAGCAGCAGGAGGCCCAGGCTTGGACAGATTAAAGGCCGCAGTCGGGGGGAGTCACAGGAGAACTGCCAGTGGCCCCTGACCAGCCTCTGGTCCTTTAGGCCTACTTCTGCTCCTGCCATGTGGGCCCCTCTCTCAAGGACTCTCCTGGCTTCTCTGCCTGGTTAAGCGTCACACCTGGGCGTCCCCATTCCTGCCCGGACCCCCTGGATGTCTTAGCATGGGTTGTGCAAGGACAGCTTGGGCCTTGGCTCACACTAGTGTCTGTCCTCACGTTTACTCCCCCTCATGCTGTGATGGGGGACGTGGCGCATCTCCCCAGGGCCCGAGATGGCAAGTTGAAGGATACACCACAGTTCTCGTAGACTCAGCTCATTCAGGAAGAAGATCAGCTATGGTTTTCAGGGACTCACTAACCTCAAGGGAAGGGACTTTTTTTTTTTTTTTTTAGGGGATACTTTCCACATGGCCCTGGAGGCTGGGTTCAAATGCCTGGCTGCCGTTTACTAGCTGAATGACCTCGTGCTAGATACTTCAAACCCTCTGTGACTCAGTGCCTTTGTCTATACATTGGGAATAATAATACTATATATCTCAAATGAGGGGTTGAATTAATTAATACATAAAGATCCCTGAACAGAGCACTTCATCAGTGCTCAGTTAAACTCCGTCATCACCGTCATCGTCACCACCACCTGCTAACCTCTTCCCATTTCCTCTGCTAAAAAACTGACCATACTTGATTTTGGACTAGAAATTTTTGTAGTAATCCAGGGACTTCATATAAATAAGAAGCAACATATGTTCAGATGCAATGAAAAGGGAAGTAGAGATAAGGGTTTCTCTAGGTTTTATTTTTACAGATATCAGCAACGATGGTATAACGTTTGCAATGACAATGTACAGCCAGAGAACCTAAATGACACTTCCCCCAAGAAGGTATATAAATGCCTAAGAAGCACATAAGAAGATACTCAGCCTCCGTAATCACATCACGCCCATTAGGATGGCTATTACTAAAAGAATAGAAAATGATGTATTGGCAAAGATGTGGAGAAACTGGAATCCTACGCACTGTTCATGGGAGGGTTTTTTGCTGTGGAAAATAACGTGGCTGTTCTTCAAAAAGTTAAACACATAATCACCATGGGATCCAGCCATTCTCCTTCTAGGTTTACACCCAGAAGAACTGAGCGTAGAAAGTCAGAAATAGTTCTTTGTACACCCATGTTCACAACAGCATTATTTATAATAGCCAAAAGTTGGGGGCAATCCAGGTGTCCGTTGATGAATGCATGCAAGAACAAAGTGTGAGAGATACATATACAGCTGCGGAGTGGAATATAATTCAGCCCTGAAAAGAAGGAGATTCAGACACGGACTACAAGATGAATGAACTGTAAAGACAGGAACAGCTACGTGAAATAAGCCAGTCACAAAAAGGCAAATCCTGTACGATTCCACTTATATGAGGTAGCAAGTGTAGTCGAATTCCGACAGTCGCCGGGAGGTAGAATGCTGGTTGTTAGGAGCTGCGGATAAGGAAGGGGAAGAATGGGGAGTTAGGATTTAATATTTGTTTTGGTAAGACATGCAGTAAATCACACATGGAGAGACTGGAAAGCCTAAATCTCTACATGTAACACATCCTTTATTTACTAATATTTATGTAGTGTTTATGATGTGCCAAGCATTATTCCAAGGGTTTTGGACATATTTAATCAGTTCATCGCTTTAACAACCCTATGGGGAAGATACTCATAGGAGCTCCATTTTACAGATAAGGAAACAGAGGCACGGAAAGGTTAAATAATTGTACAAGACGTGTGGCTAATATGCAGCCAAGCCAGGCAGTCTGGCTCCACGGTCTAGGCCTGTCAGCACAGTACCGCTTTAAGAGGCCTCCTACTCAGTTTTCGGAGAAACAATGAACATTACAGCAAACCACAAAACCGTGATCATGAATTATTTGAAAGGATTTCAGGCTGAGTCCAAACAGCTGTGTTCATAAATATTATCTCGTCGGAGGGGGGCAAGGCTACTGGCTAATTTGTTTTGTGGTTAAAGAACTTCGGTACATTTTATCTTATCATACCACACCGCAAGAAATTAGTCCTGGTCCTTTCAGTTTCTAGAATAGACAATTTTACTCAGCACCGCTCATGACCTTGTTTGGATTTAATTAGGCACAGCAGTTTTAAGCCATTTACTTTGTATGAGTAATACGACTCCATACACGCGAGTCATGGTTTACGGAGGCAGAAAAGTGCCCCTCTATGTTCCCATTTGATTTGGATAAAAGGGATTTTTTTTTCCCTAAACATGCAGCAGAGTTTGGGAACATTTTATTATCTTTTGTGAATCATGGGTTGCACAGTGGCACGGTGGTGGAGAGATCAGATCTTGTGTCGGCTTCGGCATTAGCATTTATTGAGTCTCAGTTTCCACATCATGGGCGGGTGTGAGGATTAAGTGAAATAATGTGTTAAGTAAAACCTAAAAGAATTCTCAGAGTGCGTGGCCTGATGTCAGCAGCCGGTAAATGCCCAGCATTAGATTAACTGCTGTGGCTGTTGGAATTTTACTGGAGTTGCCCAAGACCTATGATCCCTTACTCGGAGATTCAGAAAAACAGAAGGGGATTCCATCCCTTGACATTGCCTGAACTGTACTGAGGCCACCTAAAATTCCAATGTTTTCCACACCTTTCTTTAGTTATGGGATTTGTTTCAAAAAGTGTCCAAACTTGCAAGTCTGTTTCTCTCTGGAACTGTGTATATTGGAGAAAAAGGAAGTGTTCACCAGACTTTTGTTTTCTTCCTTTTTCTTCTGAGAAAGGGTCCCTCTGAATAGAAAAATCAGGGGCAAAAGAACCTTGTTGTGTGCGCCTTTTTATTGTTGGGCTGTTTATTTTTTCCTTTTGATAAGCAGTTTTATGAGAGGATTAATTTTGGCAATAACGCAAAGATTCCCGCTCCCAAAGCAAACTGTGCGTGACTTCTAAGTAAGCATTACCCGGTTCTGCTGACCTAGGGGAAAATAAAGATCATAAAAATTGCCCAGCCTAGTGGAAGAGGCCCTGGGCCGGGAGTTACATCTGGATCCAGGCTCGCGCTCCCATGGCCGTGACCCACCAGCGGCTTGAAGTCCGGCCAGGGATGGGAATCCTTCCGTACCCTCGCGGGGCAGAGGAAAAACACACGGGTCCCTCCCCCTCGTCATCCCACCCACCGAGTTTCTTTGCTTCCCACTCAAGGGACTTTCGCTGTCAAGTGCTGGGCAGATCGCGGGATCCGCCCAGGTGGAGCTCCCAAGCGTCCCCGGAGGAGCAGCTTCCCACGCCCCGCACAGCACGCGGAGCCGCGGCGGACCCCGTCGGTGCGCGGAGGCCCCGCCCATCTCTGCCCCAGGCCCCGCCCACCTCCGCCGCGGCCTCCCATTGGCGGCCCAGCGCGTCAGTCGGCCGCCGGGCTCCCGGGGCCGGAGCGCGGACCGCCGTCCCCACCCCGCAGCTAGAGAGCGTGCCAGCCGCGGGGAAGCGATCCCCGGCGCCGGCGGGCGGCCGCGGCGTCCGACTGACCGACGGGGGAGGCTCCGCGCCCGTCCGCAGCGCGCGGCCGGCATGGCGACGCGCAGAAGCGCCCCGGGGGCGCGGGCGCGGGAGCGGGAGGGTCCTCGTGCCCCCGCCGCAGGTGAGCCCGGGCCGGGGGAAGGCGGGGCGGGGCAGGGCAGGGCGGGGGTCGGCGGGCGGCCCGGGGCGCGCTCTCCTCCGGGGGCGGTCGACGCAGTCCGCGGCTTTGGGGTGCGACGCCCGCGCGCTGAGGGTTGGGAGGTCCGGGGGCGCTCCAGGGCGAGACGGTGGGGAACGGGCTGCACCCCCAAACACCTCCGGCAAGGTTTGGGCTGCAGTCGGGGACGACTGTCGCGTCGCATCTGCATATATAGGAACTGGCCTCGGGAGGCAGAGCTGTTTGGGTCGTGGCTGGGAGAGACCTGCGGTGGCGGGGAGGGCTCGTTCCTGGGAGGAGGGAGCCCTTCTTGCGGGCAGGAATGCGGTGGCGGGCGCAGGCAGCCGCTGGGGGTCGGGCCCTGCCGCCGGGGAGCGGCCGTGTCCCTTTCTCGGCGTCCCGTCTGAGAACTTGCTTGTTGTCGGGGGAGTTGCAGGGGGGCGGGGGGAGTTGACGGGTTTCGCGCTTTGCTGGTGGAGGATGTGGGCCACACCTTCGCAGCCGTCAAGACTTGCTGAACAACAGAGAAAACTGGCTTTTGAACAACCGTGTCCCCACACACAGGAGCAGCAATGGCACAGGTCTCGAGCTCGAGGATGGGCGCTGGGGCGGGGGCGCTGCGCCCACCCACCCCGCTTCTGGGCGGCTCGGCTCCCAGGCGTCCGCGGCTGCGGTGCAGGGGAGGCTGTTTTCCTTCCCTTCTTCAGCCCCAGCTCCGGGGCGGCGGGGGGGAGGACCGAGCAGCTTCTCATTTTGAGCACATTCCCGGTGCTGCTGGTGAATTTGGGGGACATGCCTGCTCACAAACAAAGTTGGGGCCCGAGGTATTGCAGCGTTTAAGCGAAGCTGGCAGGTGCCACGACTGCTTATTAGTTGGGGTTCTTGGTCTCAGGAGGAACTTTTGATTCACACCTGAGCTGTTGGGTGTGGTGGGAACAGTGCCGTCTGGGAGTCGGGACAGGAGTTCTCCACTTGCTAGAAGCCGCAGCCATACTGGACTTTCATATCCTCATCCTCGTGGATGAAAGCATGGGGGTAGCAGATCCCTAAGGCCATAAGGCCCCTCCCAGTCTAGAATCCTGTGATTGACTTACCTCCTAATCTCAAAAGTTCTGAAAAGGAACTCATTTTTCAACCTTTCTGTACCCTGAATTATTACAGGATTCGCCAAATATTTCCTGAGGGTGTAGTCATTTGAACTTTTTGTGATGTGATTCCCCCCACCCCTTGCCTTATTTTGGGAGAGAAGGCTAAAAGCTGGAAATGGAGGTAGGGCTCAGCAGGAGAAAGCTGGTTTGGCAGAAAGTTGCCTAGGCTTAACCTAATGGCCAGGAATTTTTCCTTCCAATGCATCGAGTCCAAGGTGTGCCAGCACTGGGAGCCAGAGAATTCTTTCCTCTCCGGCCTGTGGGAACTGCCGTTGGTGTGCAGCAGTGGAAAAATGTGATTCAAGGATCAGGTTATGGAAAACTTTTTTTTTCTTTTCCCTCCAAAACAGAACCCATAACCTCTGAGGACTTGGGAGCATAGTTTCCCTTCTTCACAGGTGGTGTTTGGTGGCGGGGGGAATTTTAAGGCCAGTTCCCCAAGGCAGGATAGGAGCAGGTTATTTTCAGCTACCCCTCTTTTGGCAAGAGGAAGACCAAGGTTCAGTTCTGAGATAATGGCAACAGCTAACGAGTCACACTTGTCAGTAACAAACCAAATGGACAGTAGCTGGACAGCATCCCTACAGCGCAGGCAGGGATGAAAAGAATTTTTTGGTATCCATTTTTACTCTTTTTAAGTGGTGGGACATTGAGAATCTTGAACTAAGCATCTTTGCACAATATGAGGGGAAAGACACTGTCAGAATTGGAATATTAGGGAAGTGGCACCCTAGATGATTTGCTGCAATGCCCTGAGGCCCCAAGACCCGGTGGGGGGAAGAGGAAGCCGGGGGAGACCCACCCACTGGAGGAGAAACTCCGAGTCCTCCGCATACCTTTAGCCGTGGGGCGCTTGAGGAGGGTATGTGCTCCCCACATTTTTCCTGTCTCATCTTGCCTCTGGCCAGCCTCCGGGTCATTAACTGTTAGGATTCGTTCACACTCTGCCCTGGTTCTTCACCAAAAAGGCTGCAAGTTTGCAGCCATGTCCTCAGGAGCTGCGGGACCCCAGGGTGGTCCCTAGGGGCTAGTCTGGGGTGCCAGGAGTGCCCCAGGTGGGACAGGGGACCCAGCAGCCAGGTCCCCTGCCTCCAGCTACACATAGAGCAGCTCTGCCTCTGCCTTTTGTCCCCCAAACACCCTTTCTTGTTTTATATGCCGTTCTGAGTAAAATTTTGCCTGGGGGAAAGAGTCTAATGCTAAACAGAAAGCTTAAAAATCATGGTCATGGCCAATATTTTTCAGTTCTGTTGTTGTGTTTATTCTGTGTTGTCTTTATTCACAGGGCTTAGAACTGTGACTGGCCCACAGTAAGCACTTGCCACTATCATCATCATCGTGTCCTTACACCATGAGGTTACTGTTACTTTTATCCCTATTTTATTGCTACCAAGTCACATACAACTTGTACAAGATTTCCCATGTAAACTTCTCTACTGGTTAAAAATGTGTTTCTCCGTATCATGGAATACACTATTCCAAAGCCGTTCAAGGATGGCTTTATGTACAAAGCAGATGATCCACTGAATGCATTCTTTGCCCCGTTCCCTTGGGCAATCTAGGTAGCACACTGGGGAGACAGGTGAGTTCGCCTGGTGAGCACTTCTGTGTTTAAAGGGAGAGTGGGCAGATCCAACAGCTAAGGACCAGGCAGCCAGCGGGTCCATGGCAAGAAGAGTGATGAGGATTGTGGGGCTCATACATTCCCTCCTCAGCATGGACTGCAAAGGGGTGCTACCAGTTTTGATCTTATTCTAGAATCAACGCCTTCAAAGACGCTGCCCTCCAGAACCTGAACAGTGGGTGGTGGGCCGGGGGGGGGCGGAGTTTGCTGGCAGGGGTCAGTGGGTGCCAAGGAGAAGAGGAGTGAGTAGCTGAGGTTCTTTGTGTTCTATTTGTAACCTTAAAGAGAAATATTTTCCATATTTAGAAGACAGTTTGAGGCTAATAATGCATTACATGTTAATTTTTTAAAAATTTAAGAAAAAGTAATCTATTTGGGGGCATCTGGGGGCTCCGTTGGTAAGCATCTGCTTCGGCTCAGGTCATGATCCCAGTGTCCTGGGACTGAGCCCCACGTCGTGCTCCCCGCTCAGCGGGGAGCCTGCTTCTCCCTCTCCATCTCCCCCCTGCTTGTGTTCCCTCTCTCACTGTCTCTGTCATAAATAAAATCTTAAGAAAGAAAAAGTTTGAAGGCTTAGGAACAAAAACAAACAAAACCCCAATGCTGCAGTTAAACACACACACAACAGAATGTTAAAAACCAAATGGTCCGTAGTTGGTATTTTTTGCCTGCCTCTTTGCCCCACTTTGAAACTTTTATGTTTCTGTGCGATGGATTCGACGCCAAGCACAGTGACATGATGTACGTTTAGTAGCAGGTGCTGAGCTAAGTAGAAATCCTTGACTGGCACAGTTACGAACTTGAAAATGACCTTTCACCTGGCTTCCCGGTGCAGGTGGGCGCTGTCTCCTCTGCCTATAGTACCACAGTTGTCCTTGCCATGGGAAACAGTGGGCGTTGGATGGCGACACAGCCCCTGCATAGTCTCAGGTACTCTCCACAACCGCCACTCTGTCGGAATTTGCTCCAAGTTCCCAGCTAGTGAGTAGCGGCCAGAATTTGAACCCAACCCTGGCAGCCTGGCTCCACCTAAAACCGATTCTTCACTGTCCACCTCTTCTGTCTCCTGAAACTTGGATCAGGATTCTACCTGCAAGCACTGTCGTCTCCCAGTTCCCTCCCTACATGTCAGCTCTTCCCAATTCAAGTTGGGTTATCTCTTTAATACCGTGTTGCTCTGTGTAACTCACAGGTCTGGGGGACAGAAGAAGTGAGATTATGAAAAAGTCTTCATGATCGAGCTAAAACTTCCAGCATTGTGGTTGCTTCTTTGTAGCTATGAAAGCCGCTGCATCATCTTGAGAGGAGTGAGTGAGTTATCAGGCCCCTGGATTTGACCTTTTTCTCCTGTTCGCTTGACATTGCTTGTAAACGAGCAGTAAACGTAAAGCAGTCTGCTCTCAGAATCGAGGTTGCTTACACGTTTATTGACTTGTAATTAGCTTAATGGAAGAACAGATCAATGTTATTTCATAATAAATCAACAGAGAAAAGGTTTTGTTTATGTGTCCATATTGCCAGTCACTTTTTGTTCTGGTCATACCCCATTTTACTACTTTCTTGATTCACTGGAGCCAGAAGAGACAGATGGCATCGTTTTTAAAATAAGAGGGTGATAAAATGCTTACGTTCATTTCTAGGAGACTAAGGACTGTTGCAATACTGTTGCTGGGATTTTTAAGTAATAAACAAAAATCTCAGAGACCAGGGTGCCTGGGTGGCTTGGTCAGCTAAGTGTCTGCCTTCAGCTTAAGTCATGATCCAGAGGTCCTGGGTTCGAGCCCCACATTGGGCTCCCTGCTCAATGGAGAGTGGGCTTCTCCCTCTCTGTCTGCTGCTCCCCCTGCTTATGCTCTCTCTCTCTGTCTCTCTCTTTCTCTATGTCAGATAAATTTTAAAAAATCCTAGAAACCATCGCATGTAAAATGCCATGCTCCATGAACCTCTGAATTAAGAATTTGATAGTGAGCCTTTTGTTGTTGATTTAACCAGGTATCCACGGCTTGAGTCTATGTGGGATTGTTGGATTGTAGATCTATAGTAATTTAAAATATTGTATTAGCACTTTCTCTGCTTGCCCTGTAGTTGGCTTTAATGAATGTTAGGGTTAGTCTTCTAGCAGAGGGAAAAGTACTGTAATTGCAAGTTGGTTCCTCCAGACACCCCCTTCCCCCCAATTCAGACAGAAGTGGGATCTGATTCCATATCAAGGGTTAACTGTTGAAAGGAGCACACTGCCCTGCCTTGTTCCTGGTACAGCGGACATGAGCTCCCTGCCCTGTCCAGGCTTGGGACAGCCGCAGTGGGTACAAATGCCGCAGAGGTGGGTGGAGGAGCCGGTGGGCAGAGCTCATCAGGCAGAGGTCTTTGAACACCTGTGTCTCTCTCTTGGCCAGGGCTGAGAGTTCCCGGAGACTTTCGTCCCCCAAATTTAGGAGAAGTGAACTAAATTCCTTCTTGCCTGGTTAAGAGAGAATTGTCCCCTAGGTCTTAGAGTAATGCGTGGTACATTGTGGCCATGTTTGTGGACCTGTGCCAGGAGGACCTCACCTTTCCTGTGAGGTCTCTCGAGTGACAGGACAAGTGAGTGCTCTGTGTCTTCCCAGTCATGTCACTGGGACAAGTCAAAATGATTGTCCCAGTGACACGGAGGAAGCAGGACAGCTGACAGGAAAGGGAAGTGAAAGAGGTGGCCAGCCCGTGCGGTGTGGGCTGCGTGTAATCAGTGGCCATCTAGATGTACAGGGCTGCTCGGTCCTGATGCCGGCAGACAGATCAGCTCTTCAACATTTCACTTGGCATTTTAAAAATGAACGTGGAGTTCAGTTTGTAGCCAAGGATCAGGTCGGCCACTTACCTTGAAAAGCAATCGTAGCCAGTGGCATTATTTTTTTTTAAATGATTTTTAAAAAAGATTTTTATTTATTTATTTGACAGAGAGAGAGAGAGAAGAGAGATCACAAGTAGGTAGAGAGAGAGGGGAAGCAGGCTCCCCGTCGCGTGGAGAGCCTGATGTGGGACTCGAACCCAGGACCTCGAGACCACGACCTGAGTCAAAGGCAGACGCTTAACCCACTGAGCCACCTAGGCGCCCACCAGTGGCATTATTAATATAATACTTCTGGGTCCCGCAGCTTTGCACAGGAATCGGTGTAAGGGCATGTCGATCCTTCCCCTGCAGTCTGAAGTAGAGAGAGAAACTCCTCGAACCGAGAGAGAGTGTATGAGATCGACGTTATCCACCGTGTCTCCCTCTAGTTTGGTTTTTAACTATTTCCTGAACTCCGCAGCCGTGCTCAGCGCAGCCGACTGTCAGGACTTGTGCAGCCAAGGCTGCTGACCCGTGCCGTCTTGTTCTTCACGCTTTACTATTCCGCTGTACTCGCCCAGCGATGCCTCATCGGTTGATTCACTCAAAGTGCGGAGCCCGCAGCCTCTGAAGGCACAGTTCTCTCCCTCCCGCCGGGCTCCTCCTCCACTGGCCCTTTAAAAAAAAATTCTTGCTCTTTTGAGAAACTGGTCGCGTCCATGAGGCCCTGCTGCGGGCGATCTGTAGAACCCTGCGTGGGCTTCTCGGGGTGGGGGTCGCTGCTGGCACTTGTCACGTCTCACGTCACCGCTGCACGTGTTCAGGGCATCTTTCCTGTGGTGCAAGTTGTGGGTAACGTTTTAAGCGTAGTTGAAGCTCAGTTGTTTCACAACTGCTGAAGCTCCTGGGTCTTGTGCCCCAGTGTGACGACGCCTCCAGGAGAACTCAGAAACCAGTCGCCATAACGAGGCCTTTGGTGGAGGCAGGGAACTGGCGGCGGACGGCCCCGTGCGTCTGTCCGCGGGGAAGGAAGCTGCGGTCCAGAGGCGCTCAGCTCTCTAGGACCAGACTGTGGGTTCCGGAGCCCCTGAGGCTGGCTCATTGCTCTACCTGGGAGCCGTCCCGCTGGGTGACCGCTTCGCATTCTCGTTTCCTGCTTTGTACGTCCATGAGTGTCGTGAGGGGAAGAGAGAACGCGGTGGCTCCCTGTTTCTGACGTAGGCGTGGTGTTCCCAGTCAGAAGGGACCACCGAGGCACGGGCTCTTAGTGAGGACTCGCTGTGGCCGAATAACAGAACAACCCCAAATAAGCGAATCAAGTTTATTGCTCTCATGTTCCAGCTCCACGGGGGCTCTCCAGCGCTGGCGTGGGCCGCACGGTGTGAGGGGCCCAGCGCCTCCCCTTGATATCCCTGCGTGGCTTCCGTGGCCAGCTGCTTCGTGGCCCAAGATGGCGGCCGCACACCAGTTCCCACACGCACGTTCTGGCTAGGCGGGAGGAGGAAGGACAGGGACCGCATCCCTCTCAACAGAGCCCCCTGAAAAGTGCACTTGATGCTGCCGAGTCAGAATTCCCCAGTGCAGCTCCGCCGGCACCCAGGGAGGATGAGATGTAGCCTTTGCCAGCAGCCACGCACCCAGCTGGAAGTCAGGACTCTCTTTCTGTGGGAGGAGAGAGAATGGACACTGAGGGAACTGCCGTGTCTCTCACGGAGATACGCAGCCTGGATCCTGATTGCGTGGATTCATTTTACTGGTTCGACAAATATTTATTAACCGTCTGCCCCGTGCCTAGGCACCAAGAAAGTGGAGCGAAAGCAGACCCCATCCCAGTCCTCAAGACGTTGACCTACGTGGGGACACAGGCCCTGATCAAACAAACACGGTTGTGTAAACTGTGCTAAGTGCCGCAAAGGGAAGGGACACCGTGTGCTGAGCGTGTAATGGGGACTTGAGCAAGCCTGGGGGGCTGGAGGGGGTGGGAACGGGCCAGAGGCTTTGCCCCAGGAAGTGACGGCGACGCCGACAGCTGGAGCCCGAGGAGATGGAGGGTGTTGCAGGCAGGAGAGGGAGCCCGGACGAGGGAGGCAGGCGGGAAGGCCGTGGCGGCGCTGAGGGAGCAGCCGACAGCCAGGCCTCTTGAGCAAGAGGCAGCGGGGAGCGAAGAGGGAAGAGCCGGGGTCAGGCCGCGTGGGGCGACCGCGTGGGCCTGTCTGGCACGAGATAGTCCCGGGACGTGGAACTTCTAATGCTGACACTGGGGAGTCCCAGCAGGCCAGGATTTGTCGTCACCCTTGCTGGAGGCCAGAGGAGCAGCTGGATGCCTTGAGCAAGAATTTCAGCCAAGTCCCTTCTCAGGCAGGCAGAGCCCTGCGCTGCGGAAGCACGGTGGCTGGGCATCGTCGCCCTCCTGCTGCCCGAGGGGAGGAGGCGCAGACCGCAGGCGGCGCTCCCCGGGGATCCCACGGCCACTGACACTGCAGCGGGCCTGCTTCCTCCTGCGAGGAATTTCGGAAATCACTTGGCCTGAGATAATAGGTTATTTGAGATAACGAAAGGGTCGAGGACTCCCGGCGGCCCACCCCGGCGTTGGTGGTGCGCTGGCGTGCCTTGGGGACCCAGGTAGTCAATCAGGAAACGCAGGCGCCGTGGCGGGGAGGTGGGCTGCATCGCAGTGGCCCGCAGGCGTGGCGTGTGAGCCGGTGGCTGGGGACCTTGCCCAGCACAGACGCTGCTTCCACGGGGTCCGCGACCTGTGCTCCTGAGCACCCGCTGGGTAGTGATGTTGCTGGTCCAGAGACCCTGCGTGTCGTGTCTATAGTGCTGGAAGCCTCTGGTTTCTTTTCCCGGAGAGCAGAGCTAAAGGACCACGTAGAGGGGCAGGGATGGGTGAGCAGGGAGGGGAGGAAGACACCCGGAGCCCAGGGAGGCCCCGCTTTGTGCCGCTGTCATGGGCAGGCCCATCTCCACTTCTCAGTGGGTTCCTAGATGTTGTGGATTATGGATGCGGCTGGTTCCTGGTTCCAGAAGAACCGGCTCTCCGTGGCTTCTGGCTAGGATGGGGCTAGGAAGTGAGGCACCATTACCTCTCACACCTTGTTTAGAAGCCTTTCCCGCTCACTTCACCGGCTGCTAGGAGTCAAGTTGTTCTGACAAGTAAGAAAACCAGAAGCACCTGGGTGGCTCAGTTGGCTGGTCATGATCCCAGGGTCCTGGGTTTGAGCCCCACATCGGGCTCCTTACTCAGTAGAGAGCCTGCTTCTCCCTCTCCATCTGCCTGCTGCTCCCTCTGTTTGTGCTTCCTCTCTCTTTCTATCAAGTAAATAAATACAAATCTTAAAAAAAAAAAAGAAAAAAAAATAATAAGAAGAAAAAAAGCGGAAAGATTTTTCAATAGGAGATGACACGTCCATTGAATGTAAAAAAGCCACAAGTCCCAAACAAAGAAAAAGACACCACTGGTTACAGAGTGGACAATGGTTTGGGGAAGGGAAGCTACTTAGAGGGATGAGTAACCAGTGGTGACAGCCCAAGCGGGTCTGACTGATGGAAAAACCATCGCAGGGCAGATATGAAGACTGGATCGTCTGAGTGTAACTTTAGTTCTCTCGGTCCCATTTCATAAATGATTTGCACTGGGAGGTGGAAGACAGGCTTAATCTTTAGCGGTCTAAGAGTTGAGAGCGCGCCACCCAAGTCCTGGCGGGCAGCGAAGCAGATCCCGGAACGTGACGTTTAGCGGGGCTACACGTCAGCTCCTGGGTCTCGGGCATGGAGCCGGCATGACGGCCGCCTCGCTTCACTTCCAGGTTCTGGATGACCTGAAAGGTAGCCATGGGAGTCAAGAGAATTTTATTTCTATTCTTTGAATTTTAAGAAGATCTATTTATTTGCAAGAGAGAGTCCAAGCAGGAGGGGCAGAGGGGCTCCACCTCACAACTCCGAGATCACCCCCTGAGCTGAAAGTAAGAGTCGAGCGTCCAACTGCACTCCCCAGGTGCCCAGCATCAGAGGGTTTTTACATGTCAGCTCAAAGATAAAACCCACACGTCCTAGCTGTGTGGCCAGATGGGCTTGCTGAGCAATGCCTGAGCTGAGCCCACCCCCAAAAGGTCAGGCCCCAGGGTCCCTCTCTGCTGGCAAGCGAGGGCGGGCCAAGCTGACCAGCTGCTTTCCCTCGGGAAGGAGTCGAGGAGGGCTGAGGCTGAGGCCAGAGCTGGGTGTCCAGGAAAATCCTCCCAGCTGGACGTCTGGGGACGGCGGGATGAAAGCACCGAGCCTCGTCTCTCCCTTCGGCGGTTGAGGAGATGTCCTCCAGCAACTGGTCGGAAGGGCTTTAAGTCGATGGCAGGCTAATCGCGAGCTGATGGCCTTTTCTCTCACTGCTCTGCAATCCTAACTACCACGGTCTCAGGCTGTATGCATCCTTTGGGCGAATCATCTAGAACAGGGTTTGACAAAAAGCACAGTCTATGGCTGAATCTGGCGCCACTCAGTTTTTGGATGGCTGGTCATCAAAGAATGGTTTTGACATTTTTTTTTTTTTTTTTAATGGTTGGGGAAAGAAAAAAAAATCAAAAGAATACCATTTCCTCACATGGGAAACTTACATGACATTCAGACATCGGTGTCCGTAAATAAGTTCTTGGAACACAGCCCCCTGCGTAGGGTCTCATGGCTGCTCTTTGTCAGGGACAATTGGAGAACTTGTGACAGAAAGCAGATGGCTGGGAAGCCTAACATACTTACTCTCTGAGCTTCTACAGAAAGCTTGCTGGAAGGGGACCCCCTCCCCCGACTGTCACATGAGGACTGGCCGAGGCGATGGGAATGTTTACCGAGAGCAGAAGCGGCATGGTGGAGTCGATGGCCGCCTTTTACGGTCGTGCTTGCGATTGCTCTGAACTCTTGGAAGAGAATGGCTCCGGGAAGGTGGCTCTGAGGCTAACTCTGAGGGCACTGACCTTGAGTCAGAGCGTGTTGGTTCAAGTTCAGACTTCTACTCGCTGTTCTCTGGGCTTCAGGTTCTCCGCCCCAGAGGTGAAGGGTACAAGCCACAGCCCGTCACATGCCCAGGTCCGCGGTGACTCAAGATTCGCCTTTCCCCTCAGAGGTGTTTTCTGGCCGGCAGGGGACACGGTCACGGAGACGCCTCACCACCTGCAGCTTGGACGGAGCGCAGAGGGAGCGCCGGGGTGGGGCGGAGGGACCCTCTCCGCACAGGGGCTGGTGGACATTGGGCTTTGGGGAGCAAGTGGAACCCCAGCCCCTTCACCTAGAGCATCCTATGACTCCGTGAAAGACTTAAAAGGTGCCGTGTAGAAGGGCGATCCCACAGGTTCCTCAGGACTCTAAGCAATACCCTCTCAGACCGTGCTTACAGATCCCGCTACACCGGCCTCTTGCTCAGGACCGTCCCCTGATCTTCAGGTAGCGTCAGCATCTCGAACAGGATCTGCAGGCCCCGCCGCTCTGAGCCTGGCCCGCTTCCCTTGCTTCCATTGCCTTGTGGACACTTGTCCGTCCTGGGTCCACTCTGCCTCTTGCTGGCGGAGGTCACATCTGCTGCTGGAGCTCTGTTTCTGTGGAGTGTTGCCTCGGTCGTGCCCCAGACACAGGACAAGGGCTCTCAGTGATGGCTTCAGCCCTTGGCCCACGGCTCAGCCCACAGGAGGAGCTTACTCTGTGTTCATAGACTAATAATAGACGTGGATCAGTAAAGAGAGTAATAGTCCCGAAAAAGAAGTGGTCTCCCACACGTGGGAGTGAGTCCCCACCCCCGGAGGTGGAGGGGAGGTGGCAGTGGGGGCTCAGCCGGGGAATTTCCACTTGCCCTGGGCCCCGGCCTTGCAAGCACCCATCGTGGCAGTGGGTGTAATTTCGTTCTAACCCTCTGTTATCCACGGATGGTCTTCTCCACTGGGGAAATGTTTTGGGATCCCCGAAGCTAAGTGATTTGGCTGAGGTCCTGCAGATAGACTATGGCAAAGTAAAGACAGAGTCCTGGGCTTGTCCCGCCGAGTCACTGGTCTCACTTGCCGCCGGGCTGGCAAGGTGATCCTGGAGCGCTGAGATTGCCCCGAGAAGGCGTTCCAGCTTGCTAGGACCTGGAAGCCTAGCCCATCCGTAGCTCTTGTGCTTTTAGAGTTGGGGGTTTTCAAAATCCCCAACCCATGATTAGAAAATCACACTTATTTTTTATGTCATGGGCTGTAGTTAACACCCCTAAACTTGTGCCCAGTAAATGAAAAAAACTCCGACCTCTGCCATTATTACACACGCACACGCATAATCCTGTCAGTGTTTGGCAAGGAGCGGTTTGCTGCCGTCCTTCCTGACACGAGGTTGAACAGGAGCCTGGGGCACAGCATGCCCAGTCCTGCGCAGATGCTTCTGGAAGCCTGAGCGGCTTGCCGGACAGGATGACAGCTGACTGTCTTACTGGTCATGGCTTTCGGGGTAAACACCTTCCTCTTGGTGGCTCTCTGCCTCAGGGCTACCGGTCTTGCACTTTTTGGTTGTGGTACTTTACGAAGTGGAAGTCTGGCCTTTCTTAATGGAGCAGAATTAATGCCTGAGACGCAAAAGCACACAAAGCCTTTGGACCCCATATTTCCAAGATTTGCTAAGAGGATTTCTTTTCTTTCCTGAATATTTCCTCCATAACTGATATAAAAACAAACAGCTAACCCGTGAATGTTCGAGAACCAAGACCGTTGAAACCCTGGCCTTCACACCGCCGTGCTGATGCTCCTCTCTAGTCTCCCCCACGCGCCGCGTCGCTTAGAGCCCCGACGGCCTCTCCGAGTCGCTCTGCATGTTTGTCGCGCTGCTCGCATACTCTTTAGTTCACTTGTTCAGACTAATGTGCGCTGGTCTGCTTGATTCTCGAGCCTCTGAGTTTCTCAGAACTAAGCTCTGAGAGCGGCGACCCCCTGGGGATGGAGGTCTGCCTGCCCCACCGGCGTCCAGTTCAGAGGGCCTCGGGTTGTTGTTGTTGTTTTAAGATTTTATTCATTTATTTGAGAGAGAAAGGATAAAGAAGGGGGGTAGAGAGAGGGGGAGGGAGAGGGAGAAGCAGATTCTCCACTGAGCAGGGAGCCTGCCGTGGGACTCGATCCCAGGACCCTGGGATCATGGCCTGAGCGGAAGGCAGACGCTTCACCAACTGAGCCACCCAGGCGCTCTGGGCCTTGTGTCATTCTGCGTCCCTGCAGAGAGACCTCCTGCCTCACACCAGGTGGGCCTGGACAAGCCGACCAGTAGGCTTCCCTGCAGGAGAGCATCGCGCCGTCCGTCCACGAGCTCCTTGAGGACAGAGCAGACATCTTTCCACTTCACTTCCTGCCTGCCCAGGGCCCAGCCCGGGGTTGGGGGCGAGAAGTACAACCGTGGAGGGCGTGGTTGGGGGGGGACAGAAGGCCTTCCCAGACCCTCCTGTGTCTGCTGCACTGTTTGGCTTCTGATCGCACTTCTCTGCCTCACTTCCCACCCTTGCTGAGAACAGCCCGAAAGCCACATCCACTTTATCGAAGGGGGCAGTGTTCCAGGACTCAGCTCAGAAGAGTGTGAGAAGTTTACCAACACCTCTGACATGTCTGTGTCCCTCGCTTGGTCACAGCTGCCCCTAGCCCTTCACCCCTCTGGCCACAGAGAGTGTGTGGCTGTCCTGGGACCTTTCCCACGGGTCCCTCGGCTTCCTGATCCGCCAGTCTCTCTCGGGCACTCTCTCTGATTAACCGCAACACAGGACAGATGCAGAGGCAAGAGCTGTTGTCATCATTAAATTCAGTTTGGCATCTTTTACCTTATGTTTCCTTAACAAGATGATTTTACTGCATATATTTCTTCACCGCCTCTGCTTAGATATCTACATTAACTTATCTTTTACGTCTCTTGGCCCAGGCCTAATGTCCCCCCTCCATGGTCCACAGGGGAGTCCCTGATGTGCTTCAGGAGAAAGTCATCACCCAGATGCAGCTGGCAGTGTAGACAGACGTGTGTAGGGAGAAGGGGTCATGGGCTGCTGTGCGGTGAGTCAGATTGGGAGAGAAGTAGAGGCCGGAAGGGATGGGCTGTTCCAGCCCGGGGCATCCCTGGAAGTGTTGGGGGCGAAGGAGACACTGAGAAGTTTCCATGAGAAGAAGCCCAGGGCTCCCAGGTGGGACTGCCGGCTGCACATTCAGCAGTTTCCGGAGTCGCAGTGTCTTTTGCTTTTGTTTTCAGGTTTTTTTTTTTTTTTTTTTTTGGTTTCCTGTTTGAATGTTTGAATTATTTCAGCTTTGGTACATTTTAGAGAATGGAAAAAACTCTAAGTAGACTTTTACCACACACAAAAAAAGCCTTTTTTTTTTTTTTCACTTCTAGTCGTGGTGTCGTCGCCATATATAGTTTGAGAGGCGGCAGGTGAGATCTGACTTTCTGATAGCCGCGCTGTTGACTTCGCGAGGCTCCGCTGCTGTCATTCCTCCAAGGTCCGACCCACTCCGGAGCGACCTTTCCCCACTGTGTGGCCTGGGCTCTCTCACTGGTCTTTGTGCTGTGAGGCCTAGTTAATCCGCTTTCCAACAGGACCACCACCCAGGTGGGCCATTCCAAAAATACTGAAACGAAATTTCTTTTTTTTCTCTCTTGACAAAGATGGGCGACGACCAAATCCCTAATTCCAGCAGGGATCTGTCCTGCCCCCGTCCTTGCGGCCCCCACTTTCTGGAGATGCTTCATTGCCAAACCTGTGGCCCCCACACCCCCCCCTGCATTTCTTGTCCTTGTCCCTCTTTGTATTCGGTTGAATGACAGAATCCCTGGCGGTGGGACCAGCTCTCTTTTCCCCGTGCTTGTCCGGGTCAGCATCTCCCCAGCCCCGGTCTTCGTGGACAGGGGAGGGGAGGCCGGGCAGGTCCCTGCCGGGCTGGAGGACGGGGTCGGGGGGCAGTGAAGGCCCCGACATGGGAAGTTTTATCCCCTCTCTGCTGTGTTTGGGGAAAGGAGATTTGACCGTGAGATCCCCCAAGTCGTGATGATGGTAGCGTTCCGCAGAGCCCTGGTGTGTGGTGTCTCCGTCTGTGGCTGCGGCTTTTGAGTTGTAATCCGGCTACTGATACATGCGGGGGCGGGAGATGGATTTTCAAGTCTCTTTTTAAAGAGTCTCAATTCCACTTGCTGTAGCAAAGCTAATTTGAAGACTGACTCAGGGGCGTAATGCATGGGCAGGAGAGCCAAGGGCCCAGGCCACTCGGGCACCACACTGCCCGGGCTTTGAATCCCAGCCTTACAGCTTTCGTGTTCAGTCTTTCTCTCCCACGCGGCTTCCTCAGAAGAAGGGTGGTTGGACTGATAGCAAAACAAATGATAAGGGACAGGGACTTGGGCCTCAGGGTTTGTCAGACGGCATGCTCAGTGCTTCCCTAACCTTTCCACCCGGCTCACAACGGCTCCGTTCCCGTGCGGGCTGCACTCCCGCGGTGCCGGGCCCTGTGGCCATCCCCAGGCTGAGAAACTGATGCTCAGGGACGTGAAGTCACCAGGGCATGAGCGGGGCTGGGCTGGGGCTGGAGCGGAGGGAGGCCGGCAGGAGCGGGACGGGGTGGATTCCTAGCACGGCTCAGGCTCATAGCAAAACTCAGACTGTCGCTATTCCAATGACCGGCGAAGCCATACCTTTTCCCACTGAAACACCGTGCTTCCGGGATGCCCGGGTGGCTCCGTCGTCAAGTGTCTGCCTTCGGCTTCGGTCATGATCTCAGGTCCAGGGATCGAGCCTGCATCGGGCCCCTGCTCGGCAGGGAGTCTGCTTCTCCCTTTCGCCCTGTTTGTGCTCTGTCTCTCAAATGAATAAATAAAATCTTTAAAAAAAAAAAAAAACCAACACACTGCATTTCCTCTCCTTAAAGAAGCCCGGCCCTCGTAATGACATCGTGTCATGTGTCTCATGTGAACACCTCAGGATTGTCTGAGCTGCCGCCACTCCCATGGGGCTTCGGGGATCTCTCCCAGGCTGCTCCCCCGGCGCCCACCCCAGCCCCCACGATGGCGCTCTCTGGCCCTTCCTGGGTTAAGCCACTAGACCAAAAACTGCCAGTTATGTAGAGGGAGACCAAGGCGTGTGAGCTTGTGTGCTAGCTTTGCACAGGAGAGGCGTACGGAGCCCTCAGGTGTTTTGTTTTGTGTTGTGTTTTCCTGATAAGTTGATCCTCTCTGCCTTTTTTGGGTCGGAGTGGGGTTTACTTTCCAGAGAGTGGCCAGGGTCATGTGCTGTCCGTGTGCGTGGGGGTCAGGCGTGCCGTTGTCTGTAGGGCATCCCGTGGAGGCCCCGTGCAGCTGCCAGAGAGGCTCATGCTCAGGAGAGGGTCCTGGTGTGGGGGTCTCAAATCTAGAGCCCTAAGGGACCTGGCAGGCCCCAAAGGACACCAGGGGTTGCTTAGAGTCTGTGACAAATGAGAGCAGCGTGCCCTATGGAGGGGGCAGCAGCCGACCCCACCTCAGTGACGTCCAGCCCTCCCAGCCCCCGCAACCATGAGCACCGGCCGGCAGCAAGCAGGCAGATTGTCCCCAGCCTCTTCCCAGAAGAAGAAACGTGCCTTGTTCCTGCGGGAGTGCAGACTCCAGAGAGAAATCACAACCGGGGCCGAGGACCGGGGTAGAGCGACAGCGCGGGCGCTCCGACTGGTGGGGCTGTTGACCGACGGTTTGTTTTGGAAAGTGCTTTGGCAATATCTGTCAAAACTAAAAACGTACGCTCCCCTTGGTCCAGAGTTTCCTCTTCTTGAAATTATCCTAAAAGCCCCCATGGGCCCACAAGGACCGTTGGAGGAGACTGTCTGTCTCGGCAATGATTGCAAGAGTGAGAAATGGAAAACAATCCGGATGATTTATCAGTGAGGCAGTGACTGTACACATACGATGGTCTGTCTTTACACTGAAATGTTAGGTGTTTCCTAAAAAGAAGAATGTAGACCTCTATGTAGTGATATGAAAAGACGTCTACTTTGTATGAAGAGAAAAAACAAACTGTAAAACCATATATAATACTCCATTTTTCTCGAATATGTTCATAAATACATTAAAAGAAATTATGTATCATCTAGACAAAATTCTGGTGTTTGCTGAGTTTAAGGATTTACTAAAAGTATTTGCCTATGTCAGAGTTTTCACAGTTGGGAAATGACTCTGAATTAACAATCATCTAAATTATTGATGTAAAGGTAGTATCGCGTTACATTTTTAAACAACTCCCCAAAAGTTTTACCAAATATCTAGGCAGGCGTAAATATATAGTGAACAGCGAATAAATTGTTAAACAGATGAGTACCTGCTTTTAAAAATGCCCTTTTAAGTCATTTGTAAGTATCTGTTCTTAGTTACTGGTACCTTTAGTTCTTTTTTCTTTTTTGGTAACTTTATTTCTTTATTTGCTGATAAATTCTTTCCTATCAGAGCTTAAATGTATATCAAATATTCATATGATCAAAAATACTAAAATTGGGGAATGTGGCTGGCTTAGGCTGTGGAGCATGTGATTCTTGATCTCTGGGTCATGAGAACAAGTCCCACATTGGGTGCAGAACCGACATTTAAAAAAAATTTTTATTTTATTTATTTTATTTTTTTATAAACATATAATGTATTTATAGCCCCAGGTGTATAGGTCTGTGAATTGTCAGGTTTACCCATTTCACAGCACTCACCATAGCACATACCCTCCCCAATGTCCATAACCCCACCACCCTTTCCCAACCCCCCCCCAGCAACCCTCAGTTTGTTTTGTGAGATTAAGAGTCTCTGATGGTTTGTCTCCCTCCCGATCCCATCTTGTTTCATTTATTCTTTTCTGACCCCCAAACCCCTCACATTGCATCTCCACTTCCTCATATCAGGGAGATCATATGATAGTTGTCTTTCTCTGATTGACTTATTTCGCTCAGCATAATACCCTCTAGTTCCATCCATGTCATCGCAAATGGCAAGATTTCATTTCTTTTGATGGCTGCATGATATTCCATTGTATATATATACCACCTCTTTTTTATCCATTCATCTGTTGATGGACATCTCGTAGAACTGACTTTTTAAAAAATGCTTCCATTATAGATCCTGAATTGCTGAGGCTTTTCCTATTAATCACTGGAATTTTACCAAACCTTGTGCCAGAGAGGGAATGATTTCACAATGAACCCTGGGAGGCTGGGCCACTCTTCAGAAGTTCTCTTCCTCACCTGTACGTCAGTATTTTAAGTGCCCCAGCATAATACAGTTGCACGTAGTAAAATCCTGTGAGTACACAACTGGAGCTCTCTGGCCCGTTCATTTCCCCTGGTCACGTCAGGAATGGGAGCACATACCATGCACAGTGCACCTGTCCACACCTCACCCCTCTTCTAAGGGGTCCACTTCCTGGAAACAATGTCCAGCCTGCCGTTTGGGTCACTCATTGTGTGTGTGTGATGATGACACCATCTGTAATTGCTCATAATGATTAAAGAATATCTGAGTGGGCAGAAGCACCTGGTGGTGGCATCGCTGGAGGCCCCCGGTGTTGAGCGGAATTCCTAGAACCATTCTTGGATTCAACAGATATGCCGTGCAGGGCCCAGGCGTACTGTGCTGGTTCTGGAATCATTTCATTCCGTCTTGCCCCAGTGAGGTCAGCGTTTCCCCCAATATTACAGTCAAGACAGTTCAGAGGAGAGAAGTTAGGTTTCCTGCGGTCACACCGCCAGGGTATAGGGGAGGCAGCTTTTGAACAGTCCAAGGGATTCTGAAAGCCATCTTCTTCACGGTTCTTCCTTGCAAATTCTGTGGAACAAAGATATTCTTACATAGAACGTTGATTATCAGAGAACCGGGGTTTCTTTTACTTTCAGATTGAATTTTTGAATATTTAAAAAACTGTTTATGTGATTGGGGGCACCTGGGTGGCTCAGTCGGTACAGCATCTGCCTTTGGCTCAGGTCATGATGCCAGGGTCCTGGGATCGAGTCCTGCATCAGGCTCCTTGCTCAGCGGGGAGCCTGCTTCTCCTCTGCCTGCTGCTCCCCCTGCTTGTGTTCTCTCTCTGACAAATAAATAAGTAAAATCTTTATAAGATAAATTAAAAAATAAAATCCGTTCATGTCATCAGTGATAGAGACTTTGCAGGTAAAATCAGCCAATACATTTTCCCCCTTAAACAAAGCATACTTGTATAATTGTGATTTTTTTATTTTTTATTTTTTCTAGGAAGTGACCAGGTTCACTCCTGGATGCTAGCCACCAGCCAGGCTTTGGGTACTGTGTGGAGACTAGCGAAGGGGTCGGTGATGTTGGCAGCGGCTTGTCTGGTGGCCGCCCTTTGCTACTGCCGGAGGATGCACTGTGATTTAGGGCACTGGCTGAAATGGTAGGTGGTCGGATCAGCTTCCAGTTTACAAACAGACTGTTGCCCTTCCAAGTAGATATTTGACATTGCCATTCCTTTTATCTTCCAGGTGGATTGGCTATCTGCAGAGAAAATTCAAAAGTAAGTATTTTCAGATGTTTTCTTACCTCTAAGGTGCAGAGAGGGTTTGAGAAGGGTGAGGAAAAGGAAACTCAAATCCCTTTTCCGTTTGATTTGGTCCAGGGAACCTCAGCGTCGAGGCTGAGGTTGATCTGCTCAGTTACTGCGCGAGAGAGTGGAAAGGAGAGACGCCACGTGCCAAGCTGATGAGGAAGGTGTGTGTGTGACCGCGGGTCCCAGACGAGGCAGTATGCAGGTGGAAAAATTGGGAAACAAACATTCCACTCTGCTGTATGAAGTCCAGAGATCCGCTAATGCCAGATGTGCCACAAGGAGCAATTGTGACTCATGGTGGAGTCAAGCAGCGGCCACACAGTGGCTTTGGGCTATCACCCAGAGCAAGGGCCTCTGAGGACCTGGATGAGGACGTAAATGAGGCTGTAATTTCGGGCAATTTGAGGGTGACACTCTTTTCAGCCCCCCACCCCAGGCTTATGGTCTATCTCCACATGCAGGGGAGCCTTTCTTACCTGAATGTAAAAGATTTTGAGGATTTTTAGAATTGCCCATTGGACCAGGGTTGGTAGCTCCTCTCAGCGGTGGCGTCCAGCCTTGTTAGCAGCGAGAGAGTTTCATTCCAAGTGCTCTTTAGTGTGGTCTCAAACGTATCCAGTACTTTTGTCTCACTGTGGTCCAGTTGAAGTCATCATCTCCCCTAAGTGATATTCCCTGGCCCTGGGCTTCCAGGAATTCACCGACTGAAAGAGCAGGACATGGACTCAATACACAGGGGAGTCCCTTTAAAATGACACGTGGTCGCATTCATAATTTGAAATTGTTTTCATTTCTGTCGTCCACTTTATTGGGGGGCCATGCCTCACTGACGGTACAGTGAATTCATTTTGTTTATTCTCTTAGCCAGAGGAGTTGAAAACCAACTTCTTTTTGTGCGGACAGGCTTACGAGGAGCTGTTTTGGAGGCATCACATCAAATGTGTCCGACGAGTGAGGAGAGACAACTATGATGGACTGAGGTCAGTGCTGTTCCAGGTCTTCAGCCAGGGCCTCTCCTTTCCGTCCTGGATGAAAGAGAAAGACATCGTGAAGGTACATCTGCACGCCAGAAACAAGGGGGAACGGCGGGTCGATAAGCTTTGCTGTGCAGGTGGCTGGGTGCATGTGGGCGGCTCTGTGCGTCCTAAGAGTGAAGGAGTCTTCGAAGGCCCCACATACCCCGTCCATCTCAGAGAGGCTGTCCTACTCAGTGTTGTTTCTTTTTAATGTCACTGTCTTTTCTCAAGAAGGGCATCTCTCCCTCATAAACAAGGTGGTCTACTAAAATTCCCTTTTTCCTCTACACTTACTCGAGTTTTGACAAACCTGTAGAGTGCACCAGAGATCCCCCCCCCCATGCCTTAATAGTCAGCCCTTCCCTCACCTCTAGCTCGGGGGGCACCATTGATAGGTCTTACGTCCTTATCGTTTTTGCCTTTTTCAGAATGTCCAGGACATGGAACTATCCAACATGTAGCCTTTTGGCTTTGACTTCTTTCACTTAGCAGAATGCACTGCTGTCCACCCAGGCCACGTGAACTTGTAGTTCATTCCTCTTTATTGTTGAGTGCTTTTCCTGGACATGAGTATGACACTGCTTGTTTGTCCATTCATCACTTGAAGGACATCCGGATTATTTCCAGTTTTCGACAACTATGACTAAAGCTGTTATAAATATCTCCATACAGGATTTTTTCCTTTTCGGCAAATGCCTGGGAGAGACATTGTTGGGTCATGTGGTAGGTGTAGGTCTAAGTTCATAAGAACCTGCCATCTGTTTTCCAGTGTGGCTCTGCCTTTTTGCATTTCCACTAGTAAAGTATAAGAGTTCCAGTTGTTCCACATTCTAACCAGGATCGATTTGGGGTTATTTTTAGCCATTCCGATAGGCGTTCACTGGTAGCACTGCTTTTAGTTGGCATTCCTCTAGTGTGGAAGGATGAATGTCTTTCCTTGTTATCTTCTTGGAGAAGTGTCTGTTGAAGTCTTTTGCACATTTTTATTAATTTTTTTAATTTTTTTACTTTATTTTAAAATTATTTTTACTTTTATCTTATTATCGACTGAATTTTGAGAGTTCTTTAGGAAAAAAATTTTTTTTAATTATTTATTTGACAGACAGAGACAACCAAAGAGGGAACAGAAGCAGGGGGAGTGGGAGAGGGAGAAGCAGGCTTCTGGCTGAGCAGGGAGCCCGATGGGGGGCTTGATCCCAGGACCCCTGGGATTATGACCTGAGCTGAAGGCAGATGCTTAATGACTGAGCCACCCAGGTGTCCTGAGAGTTCTATATATATTCTGAGTACAAGTGCCTTATCAGATATGTGATTTGCAAATATTTTTTCCCAGTCTGTGCCCTGTTTGTTTTTCTTTCATTTTAAGAGTGTAAGGTGGTACATCCATCGTTTGTTCATTCCTTCTTTCCTTCCTTTCTTTCAAAGGCAGAACCCTCTTAATGAACAACCTGAATTTTTTTTAAAAGATTTTTATTTATTTATTTATTTGACAGAGATCACAAGTAGGCAGAGAGGCAGGCAGAGAGAGAGGAAGGGAAGCAGGCTCTCGCCGAGCAGAGAGCCCGATATGGGACTCGATCCCAGGACCCTGAGATCACGACCTGAGCCAAAGGCAGAGGCTTAACCCACTGAGCCACCCAGACGCCCCACAACCTGAATTTTTATTTTGAATGTAGGGTGTTTAATCTAAGGCATACATTTAAGGATGGAGGAGCACGGAAATATAAAGTATATGAATATATGTAACTATATACGGTCTATTTCCTTACCATTTTTAAAATTACACTTGTTTTTATTAGTTTCATTTTTATCTAGCAAGTACTTGTCAAGTGTGCATGGTGGGCTAGGCCTGCTACCTGCTGAGGACAGAGACTATAACCAAGCCTCTGGGCTCCCCAGTCTCAGCGGGGTGGGAAAATGGATTAGATCCCTTCACTGATCAGAGTCTTATGTATTTTGTAATCTTATTTAATCCCAACAAAGGTCCTGTAAAGTGGGTGGCATTGTCCTTGATTTATGGTGGAGGGTGAGGCCAAGAGGGTGATGCCAGTTGAGCAGTCTCTCAGCTGGTAAGTGACAGTGTGCAGATCGGACCCCAGCGCCTCGTCCTAAAGTCCACATGCCCCCTAATGAACCGTGGTGTTCTAGCATTGTTTGGGCAAAAGCAGTTTCTAAAGGGATATAATTAGGCAGTTTAGGAAGTGTTTTATGCAGAAAGATTGTTTCCATAGACACAATCTTCATGTATGTTTTCATCAGTTGTAAAATTATAAATTAAAAATCTGATCCAAATCCTATAATCCACAAATTGAAAAGAAGGAACGATATGCTTTTATTTAATTGTTGTCATCATGTTTTTAAATGGAGATTGCTAAGGGAGATGAGATCATAGACCGTGACGTATTCTGAATTGTGGGCCATAAATGTGGAGGTACTAATCATGGCTGGCATCTACTTCCTTTTCAAGCTTCCTGAAAAACTGCTCTTTTCACAAGGTTGTAATTGGATCCAGCAATACAGTTTTGGTCCTGAGAAGTATACAGGTTCCAATGTGTTTGGAAAATTACGTAAATGTGTGGAATTATTGAAAACACAGGTGAGTGTCCCGGGGGAGGAAAAGACTAGGAATGAAAGCTCGCCCCCCAGATGTAGTGACCCTTCTCTGTCAGGCATGTCACTCGATTCCACATAAGGGGAACACGTGGCCAGTAGCATCTCTTCTAGGAAGTGGAGATTGGCTTTCCTGTTCTTTCACCTTCCAAGTAATGAACGAGCCATGTTGCATGTGACAATGAGGGTTTGGAGTGATGGGTTAAGGAGGCCTTTGTGGGCTCTCTGGGAAACCTTAACACTTAACACTTAACACTTACCTGTTTCCCCTCGAAAGATGGGATGCACAGTCCGGGCAGGGCACTCAGAAATGCCCTTCTGGGATGTGCCCTATTAATAATTTGGGGATAGCACAGATGCTGTAATTTGAACTTAAGAGTTTTTCCTGCCTTTATAATAGACACAGATTTTGGATTGTTGAAATGAATTCTCGTTGGTAGATAACCATAGCATTTCTGTGCCACAGTTTCCTGGTCTGTAAAACTGATGTGTAAATCGTATGTCCCCTCTACAGTTATGGTGAGGCTTCAGTGACTTCATGTCTGCGAAGTGTTTTAATCTGTGCTTGGCAAGTGAGCGGTAAAGAGTACTAGTTATTACTGTTTATCTCTGGAGTCTCTTCTGTGTGACTCAACTATCTTAAGCTGTCAGGAAACTCACTTGCTTGGCATTTTACGAAGTTGACAGTGCTTTTTTTGAAAAATGTTTCATTTAAACTGGTTTGTGATTGTAAAAGTAACACATACTTGTGGTTAACAAAAAATCAGGGTCAAAAGCTATAAAATGAGAAGTTCAAGCTCCCCTCTATTCATCTTTGGTTTATTTTTACAAGTACTTTAAAAATGATGCCATGGTGTAGGAATTCACCATTCCCCTGTAAATTTCCCTTTTACATCTGTATTTTCAGTGGGCTGAATTTAGTGGAATTAAAGATTACCACAAGAGAGGAAGTATGTGCAACATCCTTTTTTCTGATGTTCTTCTGGAATATAAACTATATGAAGCTTTAAAGTTTATCATGCTCTATCAAGTCACTGAAGTTTATGAACAAATGAAGACTAACAAGGTCATTCCCAGTCTTTTTCGACTCCTGTTTGCCCGGGAAACATCATCTGACCCTTTAAGCTTCATGATGAACCACTTGAATCCTGTGGGCGACACGTGTGGACTGGAGCAGGTAATGGGGGCAGAAGAACCCTGCATGTTTGATTCAGGACGATACTGGCCGTCCTTGAATGCACAGGCATCTGGAATTTCCTTCCAGCAGTGAGAAAACCCACTGCAAAGAGGTAATGGGTTGATGTCATTGACCCTTAAAAAGAAGGAAAAGAGGGTGCCTGGGTGGCTCAGTGGGTTAAGCCTCTGCCTTTGGCTCAGGTCATGGTCTCAGGGTCCTGGGATCGAGCCCCGCATCAGGCTCTCTGCTCAGCAGGGAGCTTGCTCCCCCCCCCACCCCCGCCTGCCTGTGATCTCTCTCAAATAAACAAATAAAAATCTTAAAAAAAAAAAAGAAGGGAAAGAAGAGGAATAAGCCTCACGGCTCCATGCAGTTTGCTGTGTCTTCCCAGCCAGGACCGGAGAGCCCCAGGGCAGGAAGCCTTTCTAACCTTTCACTCTGCCTCCAAGATGGTGGCAGCTTCTCCCACAACAGAGTTGAACCAGGAGAAAGTCCTGGTGGAAAATGAGATGAAGTTTGGGAAAGCATTTGGTTCCTTGCTGAAGATAAATAGACATTATTGAAAAATTTTAGGGGCGCCTGGCAGGCTTAGTTGGAAAAGCATGCAACTCTTGATCTCAGGGTCATGAGTTCATGCCACACAGATGTGGAGATTACTAAAAACAATAAATGAACTTGAACTTAAAAAAAATTATTGAAAAATGTTAAGCCCAGGGGCACCTGGGTGGCTCAGTCAGTTAAGCGCCCGACTCCTGATATTGGCTCAGGTCATGATCTCGGGGTTGTGAAATCAAGCCCTGCATCAGGCTCTATACTCAGCGCGAGGCTTGCTTGTCCCTCTCTCCCTGTGCTTCTCTCCTTGCTCACGCACACATACTCAGATAATTAAATGAGTCCAATCTTTTAAAAAAAAGAAGAAGAAAAGAAAATTTTCCATCCAGAGAATACTTTCTTATCCCCATCGTAAAGAGGTTTTGTCTTGCTTTGTTCTCTTAGGCAACATACAAAATTACCTGGTATTCTTATCAAAATTGATATAAAACTGTTGGAAAAAGTGACTTTTTTCTTCTGAGCATTCCTTTATTTTTAGTTGTCCCACCACTGCCCCCAACAGCTTTTCCCTGTAATTTTTTTCCCGCTGGTCCACAAAGATGTTCCCCTGCCTTCCCGCACCTTCCACGTCACAGACGTGTGTTTCTGCAAATGGCCCCTCAGTGGTTCATGCGTGGATCTAAGTAAGCACGTTACTCATTCCTCCCTAAGCTGCAGGAGAACACGCTCCCTCCTCTGCTGGGGCACGGGAGTTGGAGATGTGTGTTTGTAAACCCTTTTTCCTCTCTTCTGCAGATCGATATGTTTATTCTTGGACACTCCCTTGAAATAAAAATCAAAGTGTTCAGACTGTTCAAGTTTAACTGCAGAGACTTCGAGGTCTGCTACCCAGACGTGCCGCCCAGGGAGTGGCCAGAGATCTCCCTGCTGACGGAGAATGACCGCCACTACCATGTTCCCGTCTTTTAAGTCTGGTGTGGACTGGGCACCAGCTCTCGCCAGTGACAGCAGGCACACTTTCAAGGAAAGTCCAGTGGGAAAACCAAAGGTAGCGTTGCAGTCCCCGAAAGGCTGAGGACCTTCTTCTCTGGAGTGGCAGGTGCGCTGGACACAGGGCTGCGTGGATGGCATTCCTTTGTTTTCCAGCAATTTCCTCCAGACCGGCCTCACTAATATTTATGGGTTGGTGGTTTGACCTTGTTCATATGGGCTCTGGTCATTTCACATGTGGCAGGCTTTTCAGGGCACAAGGACTGCAAATTGGGCAGTGCAACAGGAAAAAATTGAGAAGAAAAGGGAAAAAGGACTAACAGGAAAGACTTTGTCTCTAACTTTGATGTTCTCGTTAGGAACCTTGTCTTTGACTGATTTTGGATCTTCATAAGTGTGGCCTCATTTTAGAAGCATTACCTTCCCCGGAATCTTTATGGTATATTGATTTTTCTAGAACCACTTGATTAACTGTAAAGTCATGTGTGTGTTTGTGTGTGTGTGTGTACACACATATACACATGTGTATACATTGTATAGTTTTGTATATACATATATGAACACATACACAAATAATCACTACTTTGTAATGTTGTACAATTTGTTTTATATCGCTTTACATTTTTTTGGTTACCTTTGCATCTGGCCAGTCCAATCTGTTTTATATGGGTAAAAAAGATTAATTCTGTAGGTTAAGGCAACTGAATGACAATTACTGAACCATTACAAAACATTAAACTGTGGTGTATTTATTTACATGTGTATTTAAGGTGTGGTAACTAGAATCATGCCGCCCCAACCCCCACCACGTCTATGTCCTAATCTCCAGAACCTGTGGATACGTTGGGTTAAATGGCAAAGAAGAATCAGGTTGCAGGTGGAATTAAGGTACTAATCTGACCTGGAAATAGGAAGGTTATTCTGGGTTCTCTCGGTGGGCACAGTATAATTCCAAGGGTCCTTAAAAATGGGACTAGGGAATTGGAAGAATGCCAAGGCCAAAGGGAAATGTGAAATACAGAACAGAAAGAGACAACATTTCTGGCTTTGAAGATGGAGGAAGGAGCCATGACCCAAGGATTGGGGGTGGCCTCTGAAAACCAGAAAAGGCAAGAGAACAGAGTCTTCCCTAGAGCCTCCAGATTTTAGCCCAGCGCAGCCTGTGTCAGATCTCTAGCCCACAGAACTAGAAGATAATGCATTTATGTGGTATAAGTCACTAGGTTTCTGGTAACATGTTAGAGCAACGGTTGACAACTAATAAATTCAAGCTAACTACTTTTTAGTCATCTTTATTTCAGAAATAGTTTTCTAGTTTCTTTTGTTAATCTTTATTTTGAAGGTACTTTGCTGGTCTGTCTTGAATTTCAATAAATACAAAATAACTTTTAAAACCTTGGCCAATGTTATACTACTTCAAAGGTACAAATCCATTCTAAGAGTGACTTAACATTTTTGATGCTAATGTTTTCTCCCATTTTCATACTGTGTCCTCTGTAAATAAAATAAGGGACATTCCATGCTGTGGTATATGAAGATAGCATCCAGATTCTTTGGTACTGAGGATAATCAGCGTCCTACTTAAGCTAGATGTCCAATGGTGTGTTGTGTCGTGCCTACTGTCATTTCGTTTTCTGCTTGAAGAGCTGGAAAGCAATCATCTCAGACCAAGGGGCTTCGTGTTACCTTGATAGCCACAAGAAATGGGAGTTCTTTTCTGTTTTTAGGAGTTCTTAATTGATTTTTACAGTGCATTCCTGCTTGGAAGTGTCTATGGTTTTGTATAACTCTTGTCATTTCATTGGTCCTGTCCAAAGCTATCCCCATGATCTGTCACTGGGAGAAGAAAAAATGAACTCCATCCTTTGTGTTCATGAGCAGATGTGATGACAGACTGCTGCAGGTGACTGTGATATTTCTGGATTGTCTCTTCTAGACTTAACGCTTCTAATCGAGCCGTCGGGGCACCTACCTACCATGTGGACGTGACCACTGACCTCGCGTCTCCTTCCCCAATCTAGTGATTTCCACATCAGTCCAGGATTGAAAGGAAAAGCTTCTCCCCAGGGATGGGCAGCCTATAGCTCTGTGATCTATTAACCAATCATGTTTATCCTTAATGTCGTGTTGAGGGGTGCAGGGCAGGGTGGGGTGAGACCAAATTGTGAAAAAAGGGCATTTCGATTCAAGGAAAGTAAAAGGCAACAACGTGTAAATAGTTGCTATGTTTTGGGAAGTCGTCCAAGCAAGATTTTAAGGGAGGAGGTACCGGGTGTTTTTGGTTTTGTTTTTAATTCAGTCGTACAATGAGTAACAAACTAATTAGAAGGAAGTGTGTATAAATTTAGCACCACATTTAAAGGCCAGCAGTAACTTGGAGGTGAATTTCCTGTGTGATGCCAACCAACATTTAATGTTTTTCTAACCTTATATGTTTTAAATGATGAGAAAATTACGACAAAACATATGTCCTTGTCCCTTTCTGATTTTTTAAAAATGTTTGTTTAAGCCCAATGCAAGGCTCAAACCCCTCAATCCTGAGTTCACGACCCAGCTGAGATCAAGAGTTGAAGGCTTAACTGACTGAGCTACGTAGGCACCCTGTCTCTTTCTGGTTTTAGAATATATTTCTCACTTAAATTTTGACCATATGTGTCCATACATGTGTATGAATACCAGTGTAAGACTGACTGACTTATTGAGGGAAAATGTACATAACATAAAATTTACCAATTTAATCATCTTTAAATGTACAGTTCAGTGACATTAAAGACATTCACACTGTTTTGTTACCATCATCAACATCCATCCTCATAACTTTTTTTATCTTCAAGATAGACTTTTTTCGGGGCGCCTGGGTGGCTCAGTTGTTAAGCATCTGCCTCTGGCTCAGGTCATGATCCCAGGGTCCTGGGATCAAGCCCCGCCTTGGGCTCCCTGGTAGGCAGAGTCTGCTTCCCCCCTCTCCCAGTCCCCCTGCTTGTGTTCCCTCTCTTGCTGTGTCACTCTCTGTCAAATAAATAAATTAAATCTTAAAAAAAAAGAAGGTAAATTTTTAAACTGGTAACTAAGCTGATATGTGAAAACCTATACAAATTCGAATATAGAAATGACTAATTCAGAATTAGTGCCACCGAGTTCCTCAGATGGTATGATTGTCCTCACAAGAATGTGCTTCACGCTGCTTAAGACTACCTACTGTGTAGGGACGCCTGGGTGGCTCAGTTGGTTGAGCGGCTGCCTTCGGCTCAGCTCATGATCCCAGCGTCCTGGGATCGAGTCCCACATCGGGCTCCTTGCTCCGCGGGGAGCCTGCTTCTCCCTCTGACTCTGCCTGCCACTCTGTCTGCCTGTGCTCGCTCTCACTCGCTCTCTCTCTGACAAATAAATAAATAAAATCTTTTAAAAAAAAAAAAGACTACCTACTGTGTAAAACATAAAAATAGCCATGCATATTTTCACAGATCTAAAACTTCAACAGTCTACTGGATTACTTGTCATTTAGTCGGCTACCATTCCATTACCTGAGTACTGACTGTATTTAGGCATACTTTTCTCCACAGACATTCAGTTTCTTTCAAGGCCTATTTTCTTCACAAGGATCGTTTTGTAGTCAGACACAAAATTAAATGGGTCCAAATTGTGCAATCACTTATGTTACTTGTTCAAAACAGTTGGGTCTTCCCTTAATTCACTTTGGTTTTAATCCATCCTCCTATAGGCTGAGGACTGGAAAGCTTATGGGGATTACGTTTATGTTTAATATCAACATGGGTTTGTAAGTAATGGAAAACCACTCACTCCCATACCGGACAGCCCCTGGACCAAAGCGCTCTGTGGAACAGCCAAAGGCGGGTGCTGTGGGTCCGCACTTGAAGGTCACAGACTGTGTGAAATGGAGGGCACTGTTGGAACAAGTGTGGTGCAAACATCTCAGTGGGTGAACCACACATGGCATTTCAAGTTTTGTCCTTGCTGGTGTGTCTGGAGAAATGCTCTTCTCTGTTTAAAGACCAGCTTTTTGGGGGGGCGAGGGGGTGTGCCTGGCTGGCTCAGGAGGGAGCATGTGACTCTATCTAGGGTCATGAATTCAAAGCCCCACGTTGGGCATAGCGATTACCTTAAAGATTAGTAAATAAATAAATAAATAAATAATAAGCAAATACTGAACTTTCCGTATATACTTGATCTCTTGGTCTTCACAGTCAATGTCATTGGGGCCTGAGTTGTTCTTTAAGTCATTTTGCTTCCACCAGCGTCACTTACTTGTGATTCTTGGAAACGTTAGTCAAGAAGAGTTCCTAAGATTTAAAAAAAAAAAAAAATGCTTGCTGTAAGTATTTCCAGCTTTGTCTAGACAGGCTGTAAAACCCATCTGCACCGGGAGCTTATTTAAACCAGGAATGGGTTCTAAGAAGCATTCCTAAGTACAAAATATTTTTTTTCCATTGAAATTGCTTGTTATTTATAAATAAAGAATTTTCTCTTTTTTTGCCCCTAACTTATAAAGCCTCACATGGAATATTCAGATGGAACCAAATAGAGCTCAGTGGTTAAAACTAGGTCTGAGTGTAGCATTCTACAGTTTTGTTCACCCTGGAGTTTGGAAAGGGGGCAGGAAGGTCAAATCGGCGATGCAAAGAAAGATGCTACGTGCACACCGTTTAACTTTACCCCATCGCACCTGACCAGTGATCAACAAATTTACCAGAACACAAAAGCCTGAGACTTACCCGGCTCCATTTCCTGTTATCACGGCCATCCCCCAGGACAAATCTGGGAAACAGCTTGGGAACTGCTTCACACACCCAATCAACATGTGCAGGAATTTTCTCCGGGTGCTGGCTTCTCTGCTGGACTGAGCTCTGTGGAAATGCCCTCAGGGCCAGGTGAAGAGAAGCAGCTGGTGTAAAGTGACCGACAGAGCAAAGACCAGAAAAGTTGCTTGAATGTTCTGGAACTTTCACTGTGTGACTCCAAGTAGACACATTGATGACTCCCTTAAATGAAAAAGGAGCAGAGATGAGCTGATGAATGCTGAAAGTGGTGTTATAAGATATTCCCATAAATGGGAGGGATAAATGTATGTCTCTCATCAGAAGCGACCTTTGGCTACCATTTAACACACTAGATAGATGAAAAGAAACCTCATCCTGGTGGATGTGTGAGCCACGTTTAATGCATTAGTCAGCGGCTGGTAAATGAGAAATTAATGCTTCCACTTGGTTTAAATTTTACAAGGTAATAATGGAACACTTGGACCTGCTTGTGAGACCAGTTATACATAATAGTATAGCACTTTACAAGTGCAGGTGAATGGAAAGATACTCGACGTACCGTGCAAGAAAAGGAAACCCTGCGCAATTCTTTTTCTAGAGCAGGAAGGGAAGTGGCTTTTTCCCTTTGAAAATGGTGCCAGAGCAGTCCTTTTTAAAGTATTCATGGTGAGGGACAAGTTCTCAAATTTTTCAATGCTCTGCAGACTGCCAGTAAAAAAAAAAACAAAAAACAAAAAAACAAAAAACAGTAAAAATGTTACACTGAGATCAAGTTGCTCTCAAAGAAGTTTCTCAGTCCTTCCTCTCAACATCTGCGTTACTGCAGGCTGGCGCTGGCGACAGAGAGTTCACGGTGTGATGCTGGTCTCGAGAACGCACTTAAATAGCGCTGAAATAGGAGTTTCAGGCAAGAATCAATAGATTCTGATGCTATTTATCTGGGAGTTTGGAATTTTGCATTTGTGCATTTGTGTTGTCATTTTGTAGGTTTTTGCCGTGACTTGTCCAACGGAGATGCTGTGTGGAGTCGCTCCGTGTGCACCTCGCTCCGGGCACCTCCCGGGGAGGCGGAGGGGGCTGGCATCCCCCCTCATTCATAGGTTTCTACAGTCCCTTGGCAGAAAGTAGCAAGAACCTCATTTTGATTTCAGTTTTTGGTGCTAATAAAAATTTTCATCATCACACTTTATTTCTTTACTAGATATCAGACTCCTGTGGGAAGGGATGTGGGTCTTGTATCGTTGTGAAGAGAACAGTCCTCACACAAATCCCAAATGAGTTCCCCATTGAAAGCGGAAGACGGCTAAGCACAGCTGTTACTACTTAAAGAAGCGAAGACTCTAATAGCGTGAGTATTTCTCCCTGAGATTTCTTTTTATGGATCCAGGACTTAAAAAGAGCACGTTTTTAGACGTCCTGGGGAGAGACGCTTCCTGGTTATTGATAACCTGGCATACTCATCAAGTCAGGGCGACCTACGGAATGACCACAGAGGACATCAGAGGTCAAACCCAGCTTGGCTAACATTGTATCTCTAGTGAGCTTAAAATTAACCAAGGACACTGACTGGACCCAGAAACAGGTTTTTAAATAAATGATGGCTCTTGGAAGAATGTTATGAAGTGGGGGTCATGGACTTCTAAGAAGGAACAGAACCTTAAGGGACCCGGGGAACACATGGGCCACCTTCCATGCCTTTGGACGGAGCCTGACCTCAGCCTGGACTCTGCCAAGCCTCTGGGCGGGTCTCAGGTTAGAGACAGCGATGCAGGGCCAGGCTGGTGTGGCCACGGGAAGCAAGAGGGCAGGCGGCCTGGTGGCAAGTGAGACCAGGGGGCGTAATCAAATAACAGGGGTTTCCGCCAGACTGTGTTAACCAGATCCCCCCATTATTCCTCGTTTCTGATGGTCTTCCCAGCTCCACGAGACCACCGGTCTCCTTGGTCTGTGCAGGACTCATATATGGGGGGGGGGTACAGAAGAGGGGTCACAGGCTAAATTTCTGCAATAAAGAAGAACTTGGACAAATCCATGAATTCCAGTCCTGTGTGGGCTTGATTGTGAATGAGAAACGGTTAGGAGCTTGAGCGGCTGCTGTATGATTAGTAGGAAATATTGCCTGAGTCTTGTCAGGAACGCCAGAAATAGGAGCTCCTGACCGACTCCAGGCTCCATTCCTGCAGCGTGGGTTACGAAGACAGAAGCCCACGTAAGTGAGTTGGGTAGGGAGAATCCCACAGAGCACAGGGCAGGTCGGGACAGCCTGTTCCTGGGAAGTTGCTTGGGCCCCAGAGAGCCAAGAATTAGGGTTTGCAGCTGTGCCTCTCACAGTTCATATGAGAGATGGTCTCATCGCTCACGATTTCAGGGCCTCACCGCTCACGTCTTCTCTCTGCCTCCCTGCCCCACTCAGTCTGTCTCCACCTCTGTCTCCCAGTCTTCCTCCTCCAGGCACACGAGGCTGCTCCTACCACCGAAGGAAACTGCATGGTCGTCCGTCAGTTCAAACTCCCAAAGAAGCCAAGTGGCTCTGCCCACGCATGGCCTTGAACCACCCGCCCCACGCTGTCCAGTCATCTGTGGCCCGTGCGGGAGGCCAGCGTGTCTCTAGAGAGTGTTCAAAATTTCTGCGAAGAAGGCATGAGCAACGTGTTCCTTGAACCGTATCTATCGTATGTGGAAATTTTCATAGCTCAGGGTCACGCGTGAGTGACCTTCAGCAGTGGAAGAACTAGCTCAGATCACCGTACAATTAAGGTGAGTAATCTCATCAGTGAGCATCCTCACTGATAAAAATGTTAGTGAGCTCACTGGAGAGGAGCAAAGACAAATGGGTGGCACCAAGGTGGCAGGGTAACCATCAGGCAAGGTTGCCCTCCTGAAGTAGTCCTCTCGGTGGCCAGGGTGGAAGATAAAAAGAAGAAAACTTTGCAGGTGCCCAGAGTAATTACCTTCAGGTGCAGGTTTCTTGCTGCTGATCTGCTTAAATAGATGATAAGATACACGTGGGGTATTTTAAAAGTGCAGACCAGGGTCGCATGGGTGGCTCAGCTGGTTGGGACTCTGACTCTTGATTTTTGGCTCAGGTCATGATTTCGGGTCCTCAGAACAAGCCTTGGGTGGGGCTCTGCGCTCAGCGCAGGTCCGCTTGAGATTCTCTCCTTCTCCCCGACCTCCCCACTCGGACTCTCTCTGTCTTTCAAATAAATAAACAAATCTTAAAAACAAAAACAAAAACAAACCAAAGTCCTGTGGGCTTTCCTGCAGTGTTTTGATGTGAACGGATTACAGGCGCTCCAAACCTTCCCTGGGTGCATTTTCAGCAACCCTTCTAGTTTGCAGTGGGTTAGCTCCGTAAAGCATTCTGGCTCAACACTTCATGTTGCAAAGGTTGGATTTGGCATTGTCTACTTCCTCCAGGTTCCATGACGACTTCCTTAATTTGTTATTCTCTTTGTGCCACGGGTAGGACATTTCCATGGTAGTGGAAGTTGGCTCCCCCACTCTGAAGTGTAAGCCTGAAGGTCAAACCTGGTTGCCTGGAACCACATGCACAGAATTCCCAGTGGCTCTATCAAAAGTTCGTTTTGTGTTTACTGTAATGAAATATTGTTTCCCCATGCCTATTATGACTTCTACAGGATATTATGTTTGTTAAGACACAGCCTGGGGCCAGGAAACAGAGTACTCAGACCCTCAGAAGTGTAAACCTGGTGATGGTTCTCACTGGTCAGATTGCATTTGTGGTTTTCTAGCCATTAAGTAAATAAAAACAGTGGGAAAACTTTGGAGGACCTCAAGGTGGATATCAGAAAAGATAGTCTGGTATTGTAAATGGGTAATCCACTAAATTTATTTCCGGACCAGTATGTATTGGACACATTAAACTTATTTGCATTTCAAAGATTAACAATACTGCTAAACTAAGCCAAGGGCACTTTGGGCTTAAAGAAAGCCATGTGCTTCTGCAAGCACATATACTAAAACTGGAGCAATGTAGAAGTTAGTGTGGCCCCTGCGTGAGGTTGACATGCAAATTCCATATTTTTATGTAGTCAATAATATTGTAATAATGTGGTATGCTGAATGATGGTATCTACACTTCTTGTGGTGAATGTTGGGTAATGTGTAGAATTGGTGAATCACTATGTTGTATACCTGAAACTAATATAACATTGTATGTCAAATACACGTCAATAATAAAAACTAAAATAAATACAAAGAAGAGGAAATATTTCTTACAAGTTAATGATCATCAAGACCTAATGAAACGTATAAATATGCTGAACAGTGCTATGAAAATCACAATAACAAAAGCAGTCAGACTGAAAGCTTTATCTCAATGACCTCAGTTAACAAGTTGACTATCCATGTGGGAAGAAGCAAGTACCATATAAAAAGGATATTACTGGTGCTGTACCCATAGTTACTTATTGTTTACCCAGAGTTCCTTACTCCAGCTCAGGAAAAATAAGTAATTAAATAAATATGATGAAATAGTTTCAAATGGTTCCAAACCATCTTCCCTACTATACTCCAAACCGCCTCCAGATAATGAGACTTTCAATGTCAGTTTTTATGTTGAATGAGAGGCAGTCATAAAAAGTTGTAACCAAAATTGTTTTCAAATGGATGAAACAAAATATTCTTTAAATATTAAATGGAATAGAATCTCTCTGCATAAAACCATTTAAAGAGGTTTTTAAAGTTTAGGAATGTAAGCAAAGACCCATGATGAGAGACAACCTCTTCAAAATTGTAATCCTACCTCTAGGTTCCTATTTGTAGATTGATGGTCCTAAGGAGATGCACAGTTAGATTAACACAATCTTCAGTACCACTGTATACCAACAGAGAACAGGAAGTTCAGCATTATCTATGTGGCCAGCCAGAAATCTATTGAATCCTTGTATACAGAGAGAATCAATTGTCACATTGAATTCCTGACCTTGTGATTGATGATTGACTGTCTGACAGCCACTTTTCTTTACAAGAGCATTCTGTTTCACAGCAGACAGTCACATGTCTGGTCCTTCAGTGCACCTGCAGCCAACCTCACATTCTGTGTTCCCTCCCCAAAACTCTTTGGTCTCAAACTTTTCCATAGGGGAGTGAGGATTTTGTGAATCTCTTCTGAAGGTCAAGCCAAGGATCTTCCAACTTTGTGCTTTCAAGAGAATCATATTCCAAATTGACTACTTAAGAAACCCAGAGGATCACACCTTAGTAGTAGGGTTAAACTAGCTCAGAATAGAGGCTACTGCTGACCTACTCTTAAACAGTTTTTCTAAAAGCCATGAAAAGATCAAATCCATCTGATCTTCCAGTGGCTTAACTGCTTCCAGAACAAAGCTAATGCTCTTTAAAGAGAGATAGCAAAGTTCAGATACTTAATAATCTAACAACTCGTTATTCAGTATTCAATAAAAAAAATCCTACACATGCCAAGAATCAGGAAAATGGGACCCATAACCAGGAGAAAAAAATAGTCAATAGTCAATAGAAAAAGATCCATCAATGACAGAGGTGGTGGAATTAGTACACAAAATTTTGAATTATCTATTATAAATGGACTCAACATATTTTTTTAAAGTATTTTATTTATTTATTTGACAGAGAGGTAGAGAGAGAAGTAGAGAGAGAGAGCATAAGCAGGAGCAGTGGCAGGCAGAGGAGAGAGGGAGAAGCAGGCTCCCCAGTGAGCTGAGAGCCTGACACAGGGCTTGATCCCAGCACCCTGGGATCATGACTTGAGCTGAAGGCAGACACTTAACTGACTGTAGACTCAATATATTTAATAATATTTAATGGGAATAGAATGGAGAGATAATTAAGATACAAAAAGAACCAAGTGGAATTTATAGGGATAAAAATTAAATTGGTGAAATGAAAAAAAAATTACACTGGACAGGATTAACTGCAGCTGAGACACAGAAAGAGAAAGGACCAGCGAACTCGAAGATGAGGCAATACAAACAGTTCAATCTAAAACATAGAAAAAAAAGATGGAAAAAATAAGGCTTCAGTGACCTGAGGACAATATCAAGTGGTTTATTGTATGTGTAATTGGAATCCCAGAAAACTGTAATTTAGTGGGAGGGGAGGAGAAGGAGACAGAAAAATAACTGAAGAAATAATGGCTGAAAAAATTCCAAATTTAATAAAAGCAATGAACCCATAGATCTACAAACCTTAATGAATCCCAAGTAGGATAAACATGCACAGAAAATCACATCAAAGCACATTACAATTAAATTGCTGAAAAACAGTGATAAAGAGAAAATCTTAAATACAGCCAGAGAAACAAGGCACACGATGTACAGGGGAACAAAGATGAGAATGAAAGCAGACTTCTATTCAGAAGTGATGCAAGTCAGAATACAATGGTATGCCATTTTTAAATTGCAGAATGAAAAAATAAAGTACTGTCAACATAGGGTTCTATATCCAGCAAAAATCTCCTTTACTATATCCAATTCGGCTGGCTCAGTCAGAAGAGCATGCAACTCTTGATCTTGGGGTTGTGAGTTCAAGCCCCACATGGGGTGTAGATTATTTAAATAAATAAAACGTTAAAATAAAATATTCAACTTACAGTGAAATAAAGGCTTTTTGAGACAAATAAAAGTTGAGAGACTTCGTAATTGAACATCAATGAAATAATGTTAAAGGAAATTCTTTAGGTAGAAGAAAAATAAAACCAGGTGAAAACTTGGATCTACTCAAGGGAATGAAGAACACAAAAAGTGGTAAATATGTGGGCAAATATGAAAGTATTTTATTTTCGTAAGAAAATTCAACTACAGAAAGCAAAAATAACATTGGTTTCATAACTTACACAGAAGCAAAATGTATGACAACAATAGCACAAAGGATGGATGGGGAAAATGGAAGTATACTGTTATAAGGTTATTACAGAACATTCAACTATTATTTAGAGTAGACTGGGTAAGCTAAGGAGATATGTCATAAACATTAGCACAGCCACTAAAAACTAAAATGTATAAGTATAGCTAATAAACCAATAGTAGGAAATACGGGAATAAATGAACAGAGAACAGATGGGATGAATAGAGAACAAACAGCAAAGGACAGACAGGCAAGTTGAGGAAATTGTTAAGGAAAAGCATCAAACTGTTGAGAATAATGTGTACCATAAGAGAAGAACAGCGATCTATCAGATGGGCTTATAGTTGAAGTAAACAATAATCACAGAGGGAACAGGTAAGGATTAAAGAATCATTAGGAAACAGAATTGGGAAGCTTTTGCTTTTTGAAACATTTGGACTGAAGATCTACCTTCCAACATCTCAGAGTGTTAGGGACTCCTGTTTGTGCCTACTCAGACTGATGCACTTTCTTTCCTCAGAAAGAGAAGTTTTATTTATAACTTTTGTGTTAATGAACCCCAGGGCTCCTGTGGAAATGTACTCTGACCTTTTACACAACATTTTTACTTAAGCCAAAGTAAAGGAGAGGCTGGACATTGAAAGATCAAATGGCTAACTTCCACTCTTTTCTTTTAAAAAATCAATAATAATTTTTTTTCTTCTTAAGGAAGCTGCATCTGACTTTATGAAATTTGGCAGAGTTAAGCATCATGTACTAGTTATTTTGATATTTAAATATGAGTAAGATTAGTAAATGGCAACTAAAATGGAGCCATTTGAGTAAGAATGGAAAACAGTGAAGCAGAACCATACACATTTGGTTAGATTTTTTTGTAGAGCATGATCTGACACAATTTTGCTGTCCAACTTTATGGAACTTTTCTATGTAACTTCTTATTTTGAAGTGTTAAATCTTATAGAATTCCTTTATAACAGTGTTATATGGGGTTCAAATTTACATTCACCCTACAGATGAATTCTCTTATGACAGGATTGATCATATAGAAATATGTGTAGTGGACATACATCTGGAGTTATGTGCTGAAATTCATCTTTGGATTAAATTTAGAAAGGTGAAGGATTAGATGCATAGCTTTTCATTTATGCATCATCCTTAGAAATGGGCCCATTTCTAGGCCAGATCCAAGATTATGTCTTAGAAATTTGTTCCCATCTGAAGCATGCTTAAGAAGACAGTTTTTGCCATGAAGGCTGTTAACAGAATAACCTGAGTATATCCAGGACAGTAGTCTGGGCTTCCGATGTCATGGGAGACTGTGTGCCCAGGGGAAAAAAAAAAAAAAAAAAAAAAGATTGCCTGCTAACGCAATGGGATGATGACTTGTTAAAGAATTCAGTAATAAAAGTACCTTTCATGAATACAAGCCATATTGAGTTATTTCACAAATAATGGCTTAGTTTATCACATGTGTAATAGTTGACAAGTTTTGGGTAAGGAAATGAAGTAAATAGAGCTAGTGACTTGTCTAAGAGCTCATGTTGACTGAGTATCGGCATGTAACAATCAATCAATATATCTTGCTACCTGGACTAATGAAGTAGTGCAGCAGAGCTTTCATTTCCTGCTTGAATGCTCATGATATGTATATATAAAGGCAATCATGTCTGCTGTAATATATGACAGTATTAAAAAGAAGAAAAGCGTAATAGAGATGTCACTTTTAGAAAACTTCTGTAGGACCTGGGTAGCCTTTTGCATGGTACCTTTGAAAGTGTAACCTATGCTGGGGAGCTGTCCCTGGTGCTGAAACTGCAGTAAAGCAAGTAGGTAAAAAATGACCACCAATTTTTCGTACATATTTTTTTCTGGGCTCCTATTACCAATCACAATCCTATTTTTCTTTAAGATTTTATTTATTTATTTGAGAGAGCAACAGCGAGCAAGAAAGACAGAGCATGAGCTGGGGGAAAGGTAGATGGAGAGGGAGAGGCAGACTCCTCACTGAGCAGGGAGCCCAATACAGGACTACACCCCAGGACCTTGGGATAATGACCTGAGCTGAAGGGCACCTTTTAACTGACTGAGGTGCCCAGGTGCCCTCAGGTACCCCACTAATGACAATATTATTAATAAAAATTATATTTATAAAATATTTTCCCATCTTGAACGTTTCAAAGACCATTTTTTAGATTATAACCTTGTTATTTATGCAACATTAATTTTACATTTTAAAGTGTACAATTCAGCATATTCTAGTATATTCACAAAGTTGTAAAATTACCATCACTATCTAATGTCGAACATTTTATTACTGCAAAAGGAAATTCATCCTCAGACTTGCAGTCTCTATAGATTTTCCTGTTCTGGACTTTTCATATAAGTGGAATCATACAATGTGTGATGATTTGTGACTGGCGTCTTACTGTAACATCATGTTTTCAAGGATTATCCATGTTTTAATATGTCAGTACTTTGTACTTTTTGTTGACAGATAATAATCCATTGTATGGCTATGCTACATTTATTGTTTCTAGTTTTTACCTATGATGCTACAAACATCTGTGTGCAAGTTTTTTTGTGTGAACATGGTTTCAATTCTCTCGAATAGGTATCTAGGAGTAGAATTGCTGGGTTATATGATTTTATCAATATCTTGAGGAACTGCCAAAATGCTTTTCCAAAGTAGATGCAGTACTTTACATCTCCTGCCAGCCATGTATGAATATTCAAATTTCTCTACATCCTTGCCAACATTTGTTATTGTCTGTCTTCTTGATTTTAGTCATCCTAGTAGGATGTGAAATTGTATCGCACTGTAGTTTTTCACTTGTGCTTACATTTCCTTAATGGCTAATGATGCTAAACATCTCCTTATGTACTTATTGGTCATTTGTTATCCTCTCTGGAGAAATGTCTGTTTAAATCTTTTGCCCATTTAAAAAAACTTGGGTGATTTTTTATTGTGGAAGTCAAAGAGTTCTTTACATATTCTGGATATGAGTCCCTTATCAAATATACCATTTGCAAATATTTTCTCTCACTCTATGGATTGTCTTGTCATTTTCTTGATGTTGTAAAGGATTATTTTCAACATGGTGGTCCTTCTCTGGTTCTTCTCAGACCTCTCCTCAGCATCTCTACAAGGGTTTGTTAATAGAGTGTAGTAAGAATTCCAAAATCTGAGCTCTTGTAGCACATTATGAAGCAGGGAACTCATTTACAATACACTTGTTAGGAAATATCATATGAAAGAATACTTTTAGTGGTTTTCTGTTAAAAGACTTGTTTGTCAAACTGGGTGATGCAGAATATGTGACCTCTGTCCCCTGTAGGAGAAGAGGCATGCCTCAAATGCTGTACTTTTCTCATTATACTGACTCTACTGTCCTCTTACTAATACAAACTCCGCTTGAAAATGTTGCCAAGGGCGCCTGGGTGGCTCAGTGGGTTAAGCCGCTGCCTTCAGCTCAGGTCATGATCTCAGGGTCCTGGGATCGAGTCCCGCATCGGGCTCTCTGCTCGGCAGGGAGCCTGCTTCCTCCTCTCTCTCTGCCTGCCTCTCTGCCTACTTGTGTTCTGTCAAATAAATAAAAATAAAAATAAATCTTTATTAAAAAAAAAAAGAAAGAAAATGTTGCCAAGAAAAAAAAATAAATGGAAACATAAGACCATTTTCCATCCCAAAAAAGATTAGGTTCTTATTTTCAAATTCTGTTCTTTGGCAAGAAAATACATTTCTTTTACACAATCAGAGATTAAACTATTTTTTAATTGAAAAATATTACCTTCTGCAAGTTTTCCACCCCCTTAGTGGAAAGCAGAATAAGAAAAATAATCTAGTAAGTTAACTGGGGTCAATTTTATTCCCTTGAAAGTTTCAAAATGCAGCATTTATCCAACACCTACATTGAGTTGAAAAAATATCTTCTAACCCTCATAGCCCTGAGCCAAAAATATCTCTCCCTTCTATTGGCAGTTCTCCACTATGTGCTTAATTAAGCTAAGAGAATCGTTTTCCTCCTGCTAAAATCAATAATTGTTGTCCACATAATTGTGGACATAATTGAAGAATCATTCAAACATTTAAAGCTTAATTTGTTCATAGCATAAATTGTATTTATTAATATTTATTTTTAAATGCTTATTTTTAGGACAGAAATTAGACTGATATAGTAGTTTTATGTACAAATATCTGAAATTCCCATTTAATTTATATAGTTTTCACTCTAGTATCCCAAAGTCATAACAGTTAAGGTCATTTATATTTTATCCAAATAGTTCTTGTGTAGATTTGCTTTTTAAAAGAAATACATAGTAGAAGTCTAGTTCTGTTTTTAAGATTTTATTTTTTTAAAGTAACCTGTACAACCAGTGTGGGGCTTGAACTTACAACCCTGAGATCAAGAGTTGTAGGCTTGGGGTGCCTGGGCGGCTCAGTGGGTTAAGGTCTCTGCCTTTGTCTTGGGTCATGATCCCAGTTCTGGGATAGAGCCCCGGATCGGGCCTCTACTCAGCGGGGAGCCTGCTTCCCCCTCTTTCTCAGCCTGCCTCTCTGCTCATTTGTGATCTCTGTCAAATAAATAAATAAGATCTTTTTAAAAAGAGTTGTAGGCTCCACCTTCCAAGCCAGCGAGTTCTGTTTTTGATGTTACCATGATCTCTAGAAGACAGTGAACTCCTGCTTTAATTTTATATCTTTTACAGATGACGCATGAATGATTAACTAAAACTGGCTTTAAAATTTTCTCTAGTGCTATTATCAGAGTCACAATAAATACAAAAGAGTTTTTTGTTTTGTTTTGCTTTGGGTTTTTTGGTTTTGGTTTGTTTGTTTTTAACCACTGTTCCCTACTGGATTATGGGGAATTCGTAGTCAACAACAAAAGTCCTGACTTAAGAATTGCCTCAGCTAAGTCACGACTTGGGTCATTACCCTATTCTACATGGCATCAGAGAGATGAGAACATTTTAGAGGTGTAGGCTCTGTCAACCTCCACCCTCTCAGTTGTCAAAAATTTCATAGCAGGCACAGAGCTGATAAAGTTTGCAAAACCAAATTTAGGGAAGGATTCACTGGAAATTGTTACGAGACCTGGGGAACAAATTTCCTACCACTTGGTGGTCTAGAGAATGTTACTCTGCTGGGATGTCTCCAAGAGCAACAATCACAAAGCACTGGATAACCAAGTAACAATTAGATACCCTGAAATGCTGCCAGGGCTAACTTCCATTAAAGGAACAAAGAGGAAATTAACTTTCAAGAAAAATATTTTTTAAATTTCAAATGAACCAAGCAAATATTTACTTCTTTCTTACTGTGTGCCAGGAACCAGGCCAGTCTTTATCCAAGGAGATCACATTATAATGGAGAGACTAATGGAAAACAAATAGTGATAAAGCTGTTTTATGCCTACCTATATTCAGAACCAATGGAAATGGAGAAAATAATGCTCACAGGCAACAGGAGAATAGTAGAAGTTATAGTTTAAAAAGTAGTGTGGACCAAATTGTGAAGAGCATAGAATGTCACATCAATAATAAGCAATGGGGAACAGTCATTTGAATTTTAAAAGAATGATTTGGGGGGTGCCTGGCTGACAGTACAGCATGTGACTCTCGATCTGGGGTTGTGGGTTCAAGCCCCACAGGGAGTATAGAGATTACTTAAATATAAATATTTATTTGACAGAGAGAGACACAGGGAGAGAGGGAACACAAGCAGGGGAACGGGATAGGGAGAAGCAGGCTTCCCACTGAGCAGGGAGCCCGATGCGGGGCTCGATCCCACGACCCTGGAATCATGACCTGAGCCAAAGGCCGGCGCTTCACGACTGAGCCACCCAGGCACCCCTTAAATACAAAATCTTTAAAAAAAAGAGAGAGAGAGAGAGAGAGAATGACTTGGATGGAAGCATGGCAAATGGGAGGAGATGGAGGGGAGATGCAGAGAGACAGGGAGATTGGTGAGACAGGAGGCGAAGCAGAGAGTGATTTAATATAACAAGGCCCTTCTTGATAACCTATGTAAAATAGCATATCCTATAACTTATGACCCTCTACTCTGCTTTCCCCCCATAGAAGAACTTGCCACTAACACACACACACACACACACACACACGCATGCATGTAAGTATTAGCTATTGTTCATTTCACTAGTAGAATATAAAATTCATAAGGAAAGGGACATCACTGTATTAACTGTTGTATCCCCAGTGCCTACCATGAAACATGTGATATGGGATGAATGAAATGGCTAACTTAAGAAGTGGAGTTTGAGGGGCGCCTGCATGGCTCAGTCGGTTCAGCACCTGCCTTCAGCTCAGCTCATGATCCCAGGGTCCTGAGATGGAGCCCCACATCGGGCTCCCTGCTCGGTGGGGAGCCTGCTTCTCCCTCTACTTCTGCCTGTCACACTGCCTACTTGTGCTCTTCCTCTGTCAAATAAATAAATAAACAAAATATTTTAAAAAGAAAAGGGCAATTTACTGTTCTTCAAATACAATTAGGAGTAGAGAACAAGAGAGCTTAAAAAAAAAAAGAGGTGGATTTTGATATTGACTAAGATAGGAAATAGAGAAGGAAAAGAAGGTTGGCAGTGGACTCCGTGTGCAGCGTGAGGGTGCGTCACAGTGAATGTGTGGTCCGGAACTGCGACTGCGACTGACATTTGGAAGCCATGGGCGCTGAGGTATCAGTAAAAGAACGAGTTTCTAATTAAGGGGACATTATATACTTGGTGTGCATCTCAGAGTTTTGTGTGACTTCTGGCCACCAGAACTCTTGTCTTCATCATCTGCTTCACTACATGGGATTTACAGCTGTTAAGACTGCTGGGAAGCCTGTTCCTCTGGCCTGCCTGGCTATCCCTGTCTACTCTGGATTAACTCTAGTTTATTTCAGAGGTGACAATGTATATACGTCTTCAGTCCTTTGCAGAGTTTTAATATTGTCCACTGACCATGTCTGCTTTCCCACAAGCCACTTGAAATAACTACTCCCTAAACATAAAACACACACACATAGGGGCGCCTGGGTGGCTCAGTGGGTTAAGCTGCTGCCTTCAGCTCAGGTCATGATCTCAGGGTCCTGGGATAGAGTCCCTCGTCGGACTCTCTGCTCAGCAGGGAGCCTTCTCCCTCTCTCTGTGCCTGCCTCTCTGCCTGCTTGTGATCTCTCTCTGTCAAATAAATAAATAAAATCTTTAAATACACACACACACACACACACACACACACACACACACACACACGTATGTCCCTGACCAATCATGTAATAAACCTTGAAACTAACAATGCATACATAAATACCACAGGAATAAGTAATTTGAAAACTCAAAAAAGATTCAGTGGAAATGAAGATGTTTCATGCTTTAGCAGGTAGCCATGATAGTCCTTGCTCTCCGGTGTCAATGAGAGCTAACATATTTCTGTTCTTCAGAGTAACAAGGGCATAAAGGTTTGGAAGTAAGTGTACCCTACGCCTGCTCCCTTCTCAAGGCATTTCCCAATGTCACTTTCAGTTAACAATTACCTGGAGGTGATAAGATAACTCAATTTGGTTGCAAATTGCCATTATGAATGTATCTTGAGCTCTCACGCTCGCACAGTGATTTGATAGGCTTCCCACATTTCATTAGAAGGATATAGCAGTGGAATTCACTCCACTGGCTTTTAAACAAATCTGAATCATACAGTGTGTTAAATCTCATTAGGAGGTGGATACGGTGAATGTCAAACTTTCGTGATAGGCTAAGACTGTTCTAAGTTAAGACTCATCTATCGATGAACACATTAGATGGATTATAGTGTTCATTTATTAAATATGGTCATTACATTTCATTTATGATGGTATTTTCCTACAGCAGCCTAGCAGACTAATATGACTCCTAAATCAAATACAATGTTCTGCTTTCTTGAAGACCTGAATGAGGACTATAACCATAGGGATGCCTGGGTGGGACAGTTGGTTAAATGCCTCACTCTTGGTTTTGGCTCAGGTTGTGATCTCAGGTGGTGAGATGAAGGCTGTCGACGGGCTCCACGCTCAGCATGGAGTCTGCCTGAAACTCTGCCTCTCCCTCTGCCCCTCCTCCCTGCTTTCTCTCTCTCTCTAACAAATAAATAAATAAATCTTAAAAAAAAAAAAAAGACTATGATCATAAAAGGGGTGCCTGGGTGGCTCAATCGGTTAAGTGCCTAATTCTTGGTTTTTGGCTCAGGTCGTGATCTCAGGGTTATGAGATCGAGCCCCTATGTGAGGCTCCACGTTCAGCAGGGAGTCTGCTTGAAGATTCTCTCCTCTGCCCCCTCCCGACTTGCGCTCCCATGGGTGTGTGCTCTCTTTCTCTCTCTCTAAAATAGAGAAATCTTAAAAAAACAAGCTGTATAAAAAATTTTAAAAGACTATGACTATAAAATATGAGGAGGACAACTTTAATTTAAACTTTTAATCAATACATTCCTTTGTAGTGTGCAAATTTCAGGAGCTCAAACACTTGTCGCATTAATGAAGATTGTTTAAATCAGCATTCCCAAAATGTGGCCTGGCACCCTTTCAGTGGGTCTATAAGGTTATCCTCATAGGCAGGCATCCCAAAAATATGGTTATTCTTCAGCAAGATGTTATGCTAATGTATAATAGATTTGTTTTTGAAAAGAATTTAAAATATATCAATTTGGGGGCTCCTGGGTGACTTGGTCGTTAGACGTCTGCCTTCAGCTGAGATCATGATCCCAGAATCCTGGGATCAAGCCCTGCTCAGAAGGAAGCCTGCTTCTCCCACTCCCCCTGCTTGTGTTCCCTCTCACTGTCTCCCCCTCTCTCTCTGTCAAATAACTAATAAACAAATCTTTTTAAAAAAATCTGTCCATTTTAGTATCTACAACTGTAAATAACAGTGGCTTGTTCTGAAGAGTAGGAAGCATGCCTTGCCAGATAAGGTCATGGGAGAAGCACCAGAGTCGGTCTGGAGGGAGGAAGAAGGGGAGAGCACAGGTGGGAGCCTTTACTGAGGACAAAAAGGAACAGGGGAGTCAGCGTAAGCAGGCTTACAATTGGTTAGTTTGAATAAATTCAGTAGGCCCTAGGGTGTCGGGGCTGTCTTGTGTCTTCCAGTATCTGGCCCTGGGCTGATTAGAATAGGAGACTATTGGTCCAAATGTTAGAACCCTAGAAAGCCTGATAAAGGTGTGTGGGCAAGGCGAGGACTTTGGATTGGTTAGTTTGCATGTGAAAGGTGAGCTCGCAGGGGAGTAGCTTGTTATCTCTAGAGATAAGCTAGCCTCCTCAAACACTGTTCTTACTAGTTAAGAATGTAAAGAACGCAGAGGTGTTCAAAGACAAGACATTTGAGAGGCGGGCTAGGTAAGGTGCAGTAACAAAGAACCGCCCGAAGCTCAATGTCAATGTCAACACAGCAAAGGTGATTTTTTTTTTCTCTTGCGCGTGAGGTCTTTACACTTTTGAAAGGCAGCATACAAAGAATAACTAAATACTTTAAAAAAAAAAAGGCCAAAATGTCAAAACAAAATCACTTAAATTTAATTACCTTTGCTTACTGAGAAACTCCCTTTTATCCCTGTTTTCCTCATTTTTTTAAAATGAATTAGTAAAATGTTATCACTATTGAGAAGGAGTTCTGGGACTAGATCTGGAAGTTTCTGATGTCTAGACGAATTATGGATGGGGAGACTTGAAGGGAAGACCCTCTTTTGTTCATGGGCTGAGAGAAAGAGCCTGGCAGAGTGGGGAGGTTGGAGACGTTGGAAAGGACCCTCGATGGAAATCCTGGAGGAAATGAAAGGACAAGAGAGGGAATGGTGTGAGACAGAAGGACAGACAGACACATACTGCTTGGAAACAGGCTGGAAAAGAGGGTGGGACGGTGCTCTTGATGATAAGTAAGTGGAGAGAAGGAGAGAAGCTGAGGGAGTCTGTCTGTTTGTCTGTCTCTCTTTTTAAAAGATTTATTTTATTTCTTTTGGAGCGGGGCAGAGGGAGATAGAATCCATGCAGATTCCCCACTGACCATGGAGCCCAACATGGGTCTCAGTCTCACAACCCTGAGATCAAGCCGAAATCCAGAGTGGGATGCTTACCTGTGCCACCCACGCGCCCCGAGAGTCCGCCTTCAATGACACTGGTTTTCTCTGTGAGCCACAGGCAAGTTCATTGCTAAACATGGAGAGAGCAGGGGATGGGGAGGGCTTAGGGGCCTCCGCAGGATGTGGGAGAGGACGTAGACCAAGAACAAAGAACAGGTGATGGGACCGAGGCCCAGCTGACTTTAGACCCCCAACAGTAATAGCATGAAACCCACGGTAGCTTTCTGATAGGGCTTCTTATCTCCGATATTTAATAGACTAGGGCTTGGGTGAGAGTAGAGATCTGATGTTTACTGAAAGGCTGTGTAGTTGGATGGTGAGGGCACAGCTTTTGAGGTTAGCGGACCTGTGTTAGAATCCTGCCTCTATCACTGACTTTCCTGTTCTGCGAAATGGAGCCAATAATAGTCTTGTGGTAATGTCTTCATGTGGGTAGTAATGGTTTCGTGGAGCTGAGCTCAGGACTAAAGGACTTAATATACCCTATGGTTTTCCTTTCCAGGTCTCCGGTTCCACCTAGCTTTCATGGTTTTTTGTTTGTTTGTTTTTGTCTTGTTTTGTTTTGCTTGGGTGTGTGTTGGGCTCTTGAAAAGCAACAAACCCAGCTCTTCTCCTGCCCTCATACATTTCCTCCGAGGGCTTGCCCTGCTCAGGCTCCTCTTCACGGATGGTGGGTGACTAAGGCGCAGATACACCTGACTTTTTCCTATCGTCTTCTCAAGCTATATTTTGGCATAATCTCTAAGTCCTACTTTCCTTGGGTCTTCAGGTTTGCATCTCAATTGTCTATTTTATTTTTTAACTTTTTAAAAGATTTTATTTATTTATTTGAGTGACAGGGAGAAAGCATGACCGGGGGCATGGGGAGTGGGAGAGGGAGAAGCAGACTCCCCACTGAGCAGGGACCCTGGGATCATGGCCCAATCTGATGGCAGATGCTTGACTGACTGAGCCACCCAGTGGCCCCTCAATTAGCTATTGTAGAAGTAAATTACATCCTGCCACCAGGCCCATCTGTTCATCCACGCGCCCTCTGGGTAGGTACCTCTGGATACAGGGAAACATCACAGATGCAGAGGATGCTAAAGGTAAAAGCATGAAAATGTTCTCAACCCTTTAATATATGTGAGTCTGGCGTTCAGCCCTGTGCTGGCAGCGACAGAGCTCTTAATCAGTAGTAGTTCAGTTCTTTGTTGTGCTCTCCCCTCTAGGCACTCTGCATGGCCTGGAAGGGCCATGCTGGTTCAGGTGGGGGGCCTGAGGAGAGGTAGCCCTGGAGGCGTGGGGAATGGGGGGCGGTTGTAGAAGTTGATGAGTTAGTAACTGCTCACCGTGAACACAGAGGCAAGAAGAGAAGGGGGCTCTGCTGGTAGAGAAGGGGGACCCCTTACACCGGGAGAGGAGGAGGAATGAAGGAGCCGAAAGTCCCACGGAGACTGATGAGTGAGGGGGAGAGGGGAAGGAGAGGTGGCTGCTGACAGGGGGCGGAGTGTGAAGTCGACGAGTTTAAGGGGCTTTACTTCCCATGATGACAAGGTCTAGGGTGTAGCCATTGGAAAAGATGGCTGACGTTAAACACCATTGGGAGAGAGGCCACTCTGAGCTGTGTTTCAGTCGCTTGTCCGAGGGAAAGTTGAAATGACACTATCTGGTGTCAAAGTTCTTCATAAATGTTGGAGAGTGATCCTGGCGTTGATAAAGAACCTGCAGGGACCCCAGGAGCAGAGACCCAGAGCTGATGCGAGGCAGGAGCCTCCCCGGAAAGAACCTTGGTCTTTAATCGTAGCACGTGGCAGTCCTTCCACACGGCTTCCTACCATCCTCCTAGCAATCCCATGGGAGGCCCGAGGGCAGGAAACAGACCCTCTCCTGGAAAACCAGATGCTAAGTGTCAGCGCCGGGACTCAGATCCTGTCCTGACTTGATCCATGTTAGCTGTAGTTTTCAGTGAGAACCTTGTTTCTCCACATACTAGTCACAGTAGGAGCTCAACCCCCTAGAAAAGAGAACATATAGACTCTGCCTAGAAAAGGAAGAACATCTCTCTCTGTTTTCTTCATCTAGCTCTTTGCTACAAGTGTTCAGGCTGTAAATAAATGGCGGTGGTCTTTGGGTGGTCAGAAGGTCCAGGAGAGGTTCTTACAGTGCCACCTAGCGTCCCTCGATGGACTTACTCACAAAGCTTCGTCTATAAACACATAAATACATATTTTTAAGTAGTAGGTCCTGCACCTTACGTGAGGCTTGAACTCGCTACCCCGAGATCAGAAGTCACACGCATGCTCTACTGACTGAACTAGCCAGGTGCCCCAAGGCTATAAATATTCTAAAAAATAACTTATTTAACGAAACTGCAAATAACTGATTAATTTTGCAGGAAAATAGCTGTTAAAGCACCTAAATACTTCTCTCTCTCTACCTAGCAGATTTCTTAACCTGGCTTCTTTTTTTTTTTTTTTTTAAAGATTTTATTTATTTATTTGACATGCAGAGATCACAAGTAGGCAGAGAGGCAGGCAGAGAGAGAGGAGGAAGCAGGCTCCCTGCTGAGCAGAGAGCCCAACGTGGGGCTCGATCCCAGAACCCTGGTATCATGAGCCGAAGGCAGAGGGTTTAACCCACTGAGCCACCCAGGCACCCCTTAATCTGGCTTCTTGATTACCCTGAGGACTAGACCAGTTCAGTGAGCCACCTCATTCCACACAACAGAAATTGTGACCTTGTGAAGTCCAGGGTTATTGTAAACGAACACTTCTCACAAGGGCTGGATCCGCTGGAACACTGAAAAGATCACTAGGCTTGGTGCCAGAGGTGTCCGAGACATTTGGGTCTTGACTTGGGGGAATGCAAAGGTGCTTCACAAACCGCAAAGTGCCGAGTGAAAGTATTAGATAGAGCTGTTGTTTCCTGCACTATTCCAGGCCCTTCTCATGCCTCCCTTCTAATCCTTATAACGAACCTATAAGAATGACTATCTAGATCTTATGTCTAATGAAACAGAGGCTCAGTGAGGTTAAATGACTAGCTCAAGGTCATATAGCTAGTTTTCTCTCTGCTATCTACATTACCACTATGATATTGATATAAGGAATTAATGCTAAATTCATTCAACAAGAATTTGTTAGTGAGGCTGGTACCTTCCACTGGGTTAGGAACAAGATACATGAAGCTTTAGGAGTGTTATGAACTGAATGCTTGTGTGCGACTGAAATTCATGTGGTGGAGCCCTAACCCCTGTAAAGTAAGTGTATGTGAAGATGGGGCTTTTAGGGAAGTAATTAAGATTATAAATGAGGTCGTAAGAAGAGGGAGAGACCAGAGCAAACCACCAGCCCCGTCGTCCAGGCCCTGTGAGCACACACAGTGAAGAAGCAGTGTCTACAGGCCCGAAGAGCGCTCTCCCCAGAATTCAGCCAGGTTGACACTCTGATCCGAGACTTTCAGCTTCCAGACTGAGGGAAAATAAATTCCTGTTGCTCAGGCCTCTCAGTCTATGGTTGTGTTTTTTGTTTGTTTGTTTGCTCAGTTTAGTTTAGATTTTTGAGAGAGAAAGAGAGAGCATGAGTGTGTGAGGCGAGCAGAGGGGCAGCAGGAGAGAGAGAATCTTAGTCAGGCTCCATGCCCAGCACAGAGCCCAACACGGGGCTCAGTCTCACAACCCCGAGATCAAGACCTGAGTGGAAATCAAGAGTGTGGTGTTCAAGCAGCTGCACCGCCCAGGCATCCCTGCTGGTTTCGATGGCAGCCCAGCCCGAGCTAACGAACACAACTGAAGCTACTTCCCTCCAGGGGCTGCCTGCTGGGTTAGGGAGATCAGTAGTTGGATAAACTGTGATCCCAGTTGCCAGATAGGTGTAGGACCGCCTCGTACCCATAGGCGGTTGCTTTAGAGGGAATCCTGACGACGGGTGGGCGCGGCCTTGACAGATGACCACAGATCTGTTTCTGAGACCAATACATTTCAGAGACAGGATCTCCTGCTTCGAGGCCCCTCATCACTGACAAGTGGGACTTTCTCATGGAAGCCCATGGGCCTTCTCTGAGTAGGGACAGAGCCAGGGACTGAGGTGGCCTTCGGTTCTGGTTCAAGAGCAGAACTTCTGGTGCTCAGCTGCCACGTATATTAAATGAGGGGGTTTTGACTCGTTGCCGTCTAAGGCGGTCATATGAATATCTTTGCCCACCCACCCTTGTAAAAGCTCTGAAACACTGATAAGCCATTTCCACGTTTGAAAGTTGACATCTAAATTTTTCCATTAGAAATTTAGTTTTAAAGGCCATGATTTCCACTGTATTATAAGTGATTACTGACATTTTAAAATGAGATAATCAATGACTCACATTTCCAATGGAATCGAAATAATGTATCTATTAGAAATTCACTATCATTCATAAAAAAAAGACTGCAATTTCACGTCGTTCCTTTTTCCCATTGCAATCTCATTTCCACTCGATTCTCCTTTTCCACAACTTCACTTAATGCAGCGTATTTTTATGTTTGAAAGTCTTTTATTATTTAAAATGATTTCAAAGTCTTATCTATACTTGCAATTTTTAATAGTAAAAATGTGATTAAAATATGTTGTGAAGTTTGATAATTATTAGACATTTAGTCAAATTTTATTGATATATCCCTTTCAAAATCTATTAGTGAATGTTATTTATTGTTAGAGATAGGATTTAATCTCAATTCTTTTCCTATTTTCAGATTTTACAGCTAGAAGCACTGAGAAACACTGTTTTCATAAATAGATGAGAACGGACTTCTGCAGTAACAAAATTATTCAAATCTTTCAGCTTCTGATTTGCATGCCAAAAGTATCATAGCAATTTCTCATTAGGTACTTTAATTATATTTAAATTAATTTAAATTTAATTTAAGTTCAATCAGCATATAATATATGCGTTCCAGAGGTTGAGTTCAGTGATTCACCAGTCTTATATAATTATCCAATGCGCATCACATCCAGTGCCCTCCGTAATGCCCAACACCCTGTTGCCCCATCCCCCCGACCCACCTCACCTCTGGCAACCCTCAGTTTGTTTCCTAGAGTTAAGAGTCTCTTTTATGGTTTGTCTCCCTCTCTGATTCCAACTTATTTTATTTTTCCCTCCCTTCCCCTATGATCCTCCGTTTTGTTTCTTAAATTCCACATATGAATGAAATCATATAATTGTCTTCCTTTGACTGACTTATTTCGCTTAGCGTAATACCCTCTAGTTCCATCCACCTCATTGCAAGTGCTAAAATTTCATTCTTTTTGATGGCTGCATAATATTTACACACACACACACCCCACATCTTTATCCTTTCATCTGTTGATACACATCTGGGCTCTTTCCTTAGTTTGGCTGTTGTGGACATTGCTGCTATAAACACTGCGGTGCACGTGCCCCTTCAGATCACTATGTTTGTATCTTTAGGGTAAATACCCAGTAGTGCGATTGTTGGGTTGTAGGGTAGCTCTACTTTTAACCATTTTTTTTTTTTTTAGGATTATATTTATTTATTTGACACAGAGAAAGAAAGACACACAGTGAGAGAGGGAACACAAGCAGGGTGAATGAGAAAGGAAGAAGCAGACTCCCTGCTGAGCAGCGAGCCCCGATGTGGGGCTTGATCCCAGGACCCTGGGATCATGACCTGAGCTGAAGGCAGAGGCTTAATGACTGAGCCACCCAGGTGCCCCTATTTTTAACTTTTGGAAGAACATCCATGCTGTTTTCCAGAGTGGCTATACCGGCTTGCATCCCGACCAAAGGAGTAAGAGGGTTCCTCTATCTCTGAATCCTTGCCAACATCTGTCATTTCCTGACTTGTTAATTTTAGCTATTCTGACTGGTGTGAGGTGGTATCTCACTGTGATTTTGATTTGTATTTCACTGATGCTGAGTGATGTGGAGCATTTTTTCATGTGTCTTTTGGCCATTTGTGTATCTTCTTTGGAAAAATGTTCATGTCTTCTGCCCATTTCTTAACTGGATTTTTTGTTGTTTTTGTAGTTGTTCAGTTTGATAAGTTCTTTATAGATTCTGGATACAAGCCCTTTATCTGATAATTCATTTGCAAATATCTTCTCCCATTCAGTAGTTGTCTTTTGGTTTTGTTGACTGTATCCTTTGCTGTGCAAAAGCTTTTTATCTTGATGATATTTCCAATAGTTCATTTTTGCTTTTGTTTCCCTTGCTTTTGGAGATGTGTCTAGCAAGAAGTTGCTATGGCTGGGGTCAAAGAGGTTGCTGCCTGTGTTCTCCTGTAAGATTTTGATGGATTCCTGTCTCCTGTTTAGGTCTTTCATCTCTTTTGAGTTTATTTTTGTGTATGGTGTAGGAAAATGGTCCAGTTTCATTCTTCTGCATGTGGCTGTCCAATTTTCCCAACACCTATTGTTAAAAAGACTGTCTTTTTTCTATTGGATATTCTTTCCTGCTTCGTTGAAGATTAGTTGACCATAGAGTTGAGGGTACATTTCGGGGTCTCTGTTCTGTTCCACTGATCTATGTGTTTGTTTTTGTGCCAGTGCCATACTGTCTTGATGATTACAGCTTTGTAATAGAGCTTAAAGTCTAGAATTGTGATGCCACCAGCTTTGATTTCTTTCAACATTCCTTTGGCTATTCAGGGTCTTTTCTGGTTCCATACAAATTTTAGGATTATTTGTTGCAACTCTGTGAAAAAAGATGATAGTATTTTGATAGGAATTGTATTGAATGTGTAGATTGCTCTGGGTAGAATACACATTTTAACTATTTGTTCTTCCAATCCATGAGCATGGAATATTTTATTTATTTTTAAAGACTTTATTTATTTATTTGAGATAGAGAACACAAGCAGGGGCAGAGGGAGAGAGAGAAGCAGGCTCCCCACTGAGCAGGGAGCCCAATGCTGGACTTGACCCCAGGACCCCGGGATCATAACTTGAGCCTAAGGTAGATGCTTAACTGACTAAGCCACCCAGACTGACTAAGCCACCCAATGATTTTATTTTTAAGTAGTCTCCATATGAGACATGGGGCTCAATCTCACAACCCAGAGATCAAGAGTCGCACGCTCTACTGCCCAGCCAGCCAGGTGCCCTCGTGAAGTACTGTAAATCATCAGCTAAATCTGTAGGTTCTTCTTCAGACCTGTTCAACACAAAGACTTAGAAACCACCTCGGATTACAGAAGGACTCATTCTGCAGTCATCAGAGCCTGTCCCCTTCTGGTTTCTGGGAAGCACCACCTCACTCATAAACACTCATTCGAAGACAGTGTCCTTGCCAGGAGTTTGTCACCTGACATAAGATGATGCCAACATCTCTTACTCATGCTCTCTCTTTGTTCTCTCAAGACACTTCCTCAGGATCAAGGTTTTCTTTGAGTCAAGTTATCATCATCCTAATAACCCTGCTCTACACTCTGTCTGAATGAACATCTCGGCCAAAACACTCTGCTGAAATACCAAAATACCCACTCTTAGGAGAAGAGAAGGAAAGACACCAAGTCTGAATGCAAGTTTTTGGTGCTTTCTTGATGCTCTAAAGTAGCACCATCCAATAGAAACATAATGTGACCCACATATGTAATCTAAAATTTTCTAGTAACATATTAAAAATTAAAAAGAAACAGGTGAAATTAATAATGTATATAATGCAATTCATTTGGCTTTTGAACAATATGGGTTTAAACTGCATGGGTGCACTTAAATGTGACATTTTTTCAATCAGTATAGTTCAGTATTTTCTCTTCTTCTATATTCTTCAGTATAGTTTCAGTATTTTCTCTTCCTTATGATTTTCTTTTCTCGGGGTGCCCAGGTGGCTTAGTCGGTTAAGCAGCTGCCTTTGGCTCAGGTCATGATCCTGGGGTCCCGGGAATGGAGTCCCACAGCAGGCTCCCTGTTCAGCGGAGAGCCTGCTTCTCCCTCTCATTCTGGCTGCTGCTCTGCCTACTTGTACTCTCTATATGTGTGTCAAATAAATAAAACCTTTTAAAAAAATCTTCTTTTATCTGGCTTACCCTATTATAAGAATATAGTATATAACATACAACGCATAACATACAAAATATGTGTTAATTGATTGTTTATGTTATCACTGAGGCTTCCAGTCAACAGTATGTTATTAGTAATTGAGTTTTAGGGAGTGAAAAGATATACTTGGATTTGTGATGGCGTGGTTGGTGGGGGAGTGTCTGTGCCTCTGACCTCCATGTTGTTCAAGGGTCAGGCGTATCATTTCAACAGTCAATATAAAAAACAGAAAATGAGATACTTTACATTCTTCTTGCTTTTTGGTCCTAAGTCCTTGAAATCCTGTAGCATTTGATACAAACGGCAAACCTAGATGTTGACCAGCTACATTTCAGGTACTGAATACCCACATGGGACTAGTGGCTACTGTACTGGACAGCCCAGTCCTTGAGGCACACACTATAGCGAGGTTTGGGATGGATAAGAGAGGTCTTCTGTTTTTGTAAAGACTATTTTGAACAGAAGAAGTGTCTTGAAAGGAAAACAAGGCTCTCCATGCCCTATTTTTGACCCTGGGCTTTTGCAGTATAACTGTACAAAAGGGCCTTCGTATATTCCAGGAAATGGAGGTACCTCAGTTTGAAGACCCTCTTTTAAGATAGATTCTAGCTGCTGAAGTTTTGGGGAATGATGCAAAGATGATGAAATTATACATCCGTATCTTCAGAAGAAGGCCTAGTCAACTATCCTAAAATGCTGGGCCGAGTAAAAAGAAAAAATCATGAGACAAAATATTAGCCACAAGATCCAGAAAGTCCTTGTTACTTTGTCAGCAATAGGCTGATATGATTTTTAGGGTAAGGTTGACAAGCTACCTTATCACAAGCAGAGGGTTTTGGGTAATGGTAGCTTGATGTTTTCCTCTCTTAACGTGATGGAGATAAGATAAGATGTGAATCATCAACCTAACATCAGTCTACTTGAAGAGGGGAAGCTATCCAACAGATGTTATGGCACAGAAGTGACAAAGAATCTCTTCTTTGCCTTAATTTTCTTGGGAAACCACTACAGTTTGCTTGCCCCTTTGGGTTTTTTAAAAGTTCGAGTGTGCCACATGAATGATGGGCTTCCTTGCCAAAGGAACCCATATGCTTGTCCTAAAAGACAAGTACAAGGAAGTAGTTTATGATACCATCTCTGTTTGCTTAAGGCTAAGGCTTAGGATGCGTAGGCTGCCAGGAGAAAATCCCACAGACTGGGTGGCATAAACAGCAGAAATTTCTTTCTCACAGTTCTGGCGGCTGGAGGTCAGGGATCAGGGTGCCAGTATGGTCAGGTTCTGTGGAGAGCTCTCTTATGGTTTGCATACTGCTGACTTCTTGTATCCTCATCTGGCAGAGAGCAGAGAGGGGAAAGCAGACTCTTTCATGACTCTTTGAAAGGCCCTAATCTCATTCAGGAGGGCTCCAGCTTCCTGACCTCATTTGATTCATCTTACTACGTCCCCAAGTCCTGCCTCCTAATACCATCCTATTGTGAAGCAGGATTTCGACATAGGTAGGGGGATGGTGGTGCGGAGCACAAACGTTTAGTCGAGAACACCAGATATAGTCACTTTGCGGGTTAGAGTTTCAACATATGAATTTATGGGGGATACATTTCAGTCCAAAGCAGATATTAAGGTTTGGAAGAGCATGGAATTCCATTTCAGAAGCTCTCTAAATAAAGTGAGATTCTCATCTGCCTGGATGATTTCTTTAGGATGAAATTCTATTTAGCTAGAGGCCAATGACTAGTCTAACATTTTCCGGAATCCCACGTCTTTGTATAACATCACTCTCTCTGTCATCTCCTTATATGTTTAATTTTCATGACAAAATAAATTTCATTATGACCCATGCTTCTCCCAAGAAAAACTCTTGGGGGCAGTTTTGGGGTTTTCTAGGTAAATTAATACTGTTGCAAGATATTTTTTCTAATGAACTATTTCCCCAATTTTTTTTCTATTTAAAGTTATTCCTTTGAGTTTCAGAACTGCCAAAACATGGTAGGCCCCTCTGACCCCAATTCTGTTTAAAGTAATGAGCATGCCACAATCCAGGGGTATGCTGGAAAAGTCAATTAGAAGTTGGCTATTCCTGGAGTAGTTAATTTCTAAGTGAAACTTATAATATTTCCTTTCAAGCTTGAGAGGTACATAACCTATGAAATAAGAATAAGCTAAAAAGTACTTTTCCTGTTAGTACTTTTGAAATTGATGTACATTACATACTTGAAGTCTTTTTTTTTTTTTATTGCTATGACATTGGGAAATTCCATAGAGTAAAAATGGAAGGTGTTTTGACTTCACTGTAAAATGTGAGTTTGTGGTACTGAAATTTTACTATGGATCCAAGTTGGCTACTCAATCAACTTGTACAAAATTCCTTACAGAGAATTCATCAAACAAGAAACACCCTGAATAGAGGTTTGGCCCTGTTCCTCGTGAAGATACTTATAAATAAGGGCTGCTGTTTTCCAAGAAAAGGAACTCAGTCTTTCATGAATTAACTATTTTAGGCAAGGCAACTGAAGAGGTAGTTACCTTAATTCAGGGCGATTCAAAATCTAAGTTGCCAAGTGTAAGGACTTACAAATTACAATGGCATCATATAACTTTCAGTTATCAAATGAGGAGTAAATCAAAGGAGAAGCCGGAAACTAATTGGGATTGTTCTGGTGATGTCATCACATAGGCTTTTCCATCTGTTTATGGACTTTTACAAAGTCCATACAAACTTTTTACAAAAGTTTATGGACTTTTATTTTTATTTACTCATCTTGACATAAGAATAGGCTAGTTATAATTATTTCACAGTTCTTAGGTTTATCTCTCACAATTTCCTCTAAGAAACTCTAAGTTTTGAATTAGTTTAACACACTTGCTCTCTAATAATTTAGTCCTGTAATGTCAGTAAAAATTTACCACATCCCCAATGTGCATATATTAAAAATGTATGTGTACTTCTGTGTTTATTATGTATACTATAAAACATATACAAAATAGGAGGTTTAAAAAGGTTAAAGATGAAACAGCGACATTAAAAATTTTCTATCTAAGTGCAAAATAAGAACAATGTAGGTAGATATTCATCATTATTTTGGAAAGTCTTGGTTTAACAGTTTGTGATGTGGTGATTTGATTTTTCCTATATAATAGACTTTATTTTTTGGAATAGTTTATGTTTACAGAAAAATGGAGAAGCTAGTATCGAGTTTCTATATACTCTACACCCAATCTCCCCTGCTGATAACATCTTACTTTAGTATGGTACGTTTATTACAGTTAATGAATCAGTACTGATATGTTATCTTTTTAAAGATTCATTTATTTGAGAGAGAGAGCACAAAAGGGGTAATGGGAAGAGAGAGAGGGAGAGAATCTCAAGCAGACTCTGTGCTGAGTACAGAGCCTGACCTGGGGCTCAATCCCACAACCCTGAGATCATGAACTAAGCAGAAACCAAGAGTTGGACACTCAACTGACTGAGCCACCCAGTACATTATTATTAACGAAGGTTATAGTTTACTTAACTTTTTTTTAAGGAAGGATTTTTTTGCTTCAGGATCCCTACCAGGACACCACATTACATTTACTGTCAGTCCATCTCCTTGGGCTCCTCTTGACTGTGTTAGTTTCTCAGACTCTTGGTGTTTTTGATGACCTTGACAGTTTTGAATAATACTGGTCAAGTATTTTGTAGGATGCCCCTCTAATGGAATTTGTAATCTGTCCAGTTTTTCTCATGACTGGACTGGGGTTATGGGTTTTTGGAAGATCACAGAAGCACAGAGCCATTTTCATCAGATCCCATCTATCATGGTTCCAATCGACTGACATGATTTATTGCTGAGCCCAGGTTACATGGTGACTTGTGACTCACAGAGAAGCATTCTTCCTCTAATAAGGTCCAGTACAGGCCAAATCTGTTTCTCAAAGGGAGAGTAACTTCCACAGAGGGTAGCAGGGCTTTAGTCCCAAATCCTAGGATTTGCCGTGTGATTCACTTATAAATGTTTGCCAAGGACTCTAAATAGTGTCTCTATCTGCCACTCCAAGCTCCACTGGGTCTACTGGGTCCTGTGACCCAAATGGCAGAGCCACTTGCACAATAGCCTGGACCCATGGCAGAGATTTCTCTTTTCTCACTAGGTGTTGGGCCTCTTCCTATAGTAGTTACTTCCTTTAGTAACAACTTGTCCTTCACCTTTAAAGTGCTATCTTGATGAATCCCATACTACTGGACCCCTAGTAATTTCCCTGAGGAAGAAGGCCCTTGAGTCTTGGAGGATTTATTTTTCCATCCTCTGATATACAAATATCTTACCAATATGTGTACAGTAATTGCTACATCCTACCTACCAGGGCCAATCAGCATATCATCTTCAATGGAACGGACTAGTGTGATTTTCTGTGGAAGGGATAGGAGGTCTTTGCAGACTAAATCATGACACAGGGCCGAAGAGTTGATATATCTTGTGGTGGGACAGTAAAGGTGAATCGCTGGCCTTGTCAGCTGAAAGTTAATTCCTTCTGGTAGACTTTTTCTTTCAACAGGCATAAAGGGAAAAAGCATTTGCCAGATCAACAGCCAGGTCTTACATGATAAATCCACTCTAACATGTCAACTCCCTTTACCCCCAAGCCTTTGGATACCTTTCTCAATAGTATCCCAGGCAGTTCTGGCACTTCATTTAGTGTAGGCACTTTGGGGAGGATGGAAGTCAAGTGATCAGTCGAGTTTCACTCAAGTCCTTCTCATAGTGGGTCCAGGGGGTCCCTAAGCCCATCTTATGATTATGTTCCCAGATTTACATGCATAATAGAAAAAGACATACTCAGCAACCATTCAAACAAACTGTTAAACTTTTTCTAACCGCTGGAGGTAACATGTTGTATCTAAAATATCTGATTGGTGGGCCCTTATCAGTAAATGCAGCCTGATAGAATTTTGTAAGTCTTCATCTTGATCTGTTAGTTTCCTATGGCTGCTACAGCAAAAGACCACAAACTGAGGGCTTAAAGAAACAGAAATCTATTCTCTCACAGTTCTGGAGGACAGATGCCTGAAATCATGTTATTAGCAGGGCCACACTTCTTCTTTGGGATCATCTTTCCTTGCCTTTTTCTAGCTCTGTGTATTGTTACAACACTCTAATCTCTGTCTCTGTCTTCATATGTTCTTATTTCCTGTGACTATATATTTCTGCATCCTCTCCGATTATAAGCACACTAGTCATTTGATTTCTGGCCCACCCTAAGGCATTATGACCTCCCCTTAACCTCATCTACAAAAACCCTATTTACAAATAGGTCACGTTGAGGTTCCAAGTGGACAAGAATTTTGGGAGACACTATTCAACCCACTATAATCCCACATCCTTAACAGCCACTGGGAATATAACTCCTGTACTCTTTTGCATGCTCTGAATATTTTTAGCATGTGTATTTTTCACAATTAAAGGAAAAAACCCACTCCATTGTTCTTTGCCTCAAAATGCAAATATTTTACCCCTATTTTTCCAGTTATTATTGAGAAATAACTGATACACATCACTGTATGAATTTAAGGTATGCAGCACGATGGTTTGATTTACATAGATTGTGAAATGATTACCACAACTGGTTTAATTAACAACCATCATCTCATATAGATAAAACAAATTCTCCTGTTATTAGAATCCCTAGGATCTACTCTTAACAGCTTGGCTATGTATCATACAGCAGCGTTAGACACAGTCATCACACTGTACATTACATCCCTAGTATTATTTATCTTACAACCGGAAGTTTGTGTCTTTGGACCACTTTCCTCCGATATTCTTGGAGAAGAAATAGTCTTTCCATCCAATTTCTTCCTTTGATGCCCACTACTATCTAGTCTCCTCAAACTGGACTCCCCGTCTTGCCCTCTCCCAATCTCTTCTCTAACAAAGTCACCTTGTCAGATAGTCGCCACCTTCCAACTTTTGGCGAAGATCACGCAGAAGCTGCCTTCCCAGGCTAAGGAAGCTTTTCTCCATCTGGTCTCCAGCATCCTCCTTCCAGTACCCCCTCCCCCCGCACCCCCGACCGCTCCTCATCTTTCTCCCCGGAGATGAAACAGTTCGGTGTCTCCCGATCTCTGAGGTCTCTACGCACCTGCCCTTTGCTCGTATTCCCTTTACATCAAATTTCCCTTCAGAGACTACGGCCCACACTCGACGTGCGGAGCCTGCGCAACTGCACAGAACCAGCTCACCCCGCCGCCCTCACCGAGGGGAGGGACCTAACTCCCAGCCCTCGACAGGCCCGACCCCACACCCGAGACCAAAGCTCTCCGGGCTCCAGGCCGGGTCGTGACGGAGCTGTCACTCGGGGAAGGCCAGGCAAGCCGCACATCGCTCGTCCGCCCACATCCTGCGTTCTGTGGTTGAGGAAATCCCGCCCGGCTCTGAAGCCCAGACTGACACTGCAAGCTGCTCAAAAGCGCTGGCGCTCTTCACACCCTGGGCGGGCCTTCCTCCTCCTCACCGAGGATGCGATCCTTCACTCGTCCAGCGTTTTCCCTCCCTCTCACCTCCCGGGCGGGCCCCAACATCCAGGGACAGCCAGACGCGCGGGGAACTCGAGCGAGGACCAGCTGTGTGGAGCATGCGCAGTGCTCGCACCACGCAGGCGCCGTATTGGCCCGCGGCTCAGTTGGTGCAGTGGCTTGCGCAGGCGCCGCGACGAAGGGCTCCCCGCCCACCCCTAGCGGGCCACGCCCCCTCATCGCGGGTCAGAGGCCGCGGGGCGGGCGGGGGTGACGCGTGCGGAAGCGTCCTGCGCGGCCTCGGAAGCCGGCGGGCTGTAGAACGGCGGCGGCCGCGGCCGGGCCCCCCAACGGGAGGGGCCCCGGATCGCTCGGAGCGGCGGAACCGCTGTGGCGCCCCGGCCGCCGGCGGTCCCATGAGTCGGGGCACCATGCCCCAGCCCGGAGCGTGGCCGGGCGCGAGCCGTGCTGAGAAGCTGGTGCGGGAGGCGGGGGCCGCGTCTCCGGGACCCACGAGAGCGGCGGCGCGGGAGGGCGGGAAGGCGGCGGCCGGCGGGCAGCTGCGGTCCGCGGTGCTGTGCCCAGCCGAGCAGTGAGTCGCGGGGCGCGGCGGGGGCGGGCGGGGGCGCGCGGCTCGTTCCCCTTGGGGAGGCTGGGCGTGGGCTGGCCTGGGCTGGGTGGTAGCCGGCCGAGAGCCCTTCGCACCCTCGGTTCTGGGTAAGGTCGGCGACGGAGTGGAATTCAGACACTTGTGTCCAGTCTTGGTACAGAATGTTTTCCCGCAGGGCCCGGGGTCTCACAGTTCTGGTCATCCAGTGCCCCTGTTTCTACGTCTGCATAGCTCTAAAGTTAAAAGAAAGCTCCAGGAACTTGGGAAACAAACCGGAAAAGCGTACTGTTCTAACTCAGTGAATCTTTCCTCCGACCTGGTTGGGGAAGTAAGGTTGCTTCTGTCACAGCCAAAGGAAAACTGAGCCATGCGACAAGTTTGTTCTCGAAGGGCAAGTCGCCGCTTGATGAGCGCTCCACCTGTTGAACGGACTTTGGTCGGAGTCTGACCCAATTCTCTTTTGCCCATTAACGGCTTAACTAGCTGTCCCCCTCCCCCTTTATTTTTAGATAGGAAAGGCAGCGTTGTTTAGTGAATTGTGAGGAAGGCAGCACAAACCGGAGGCGTGGATATTTTTAGCAAGGATCTGGGAGTGAGGTGCAGGCAGAATATAGACTCGAAGACGAACTTTTCCTACGCTTTCAGGTTCTAGGCACACGCAAATGCCTTTGAATTCCAGAATTGATGAAATCACTCAGATAACCATTCTGACAGCTTAATTGGCTGGCAAGTTGAATTGTAAGGTGTGTTCAAATGTGATCCCCCCGCCCCCTTTGGCCAAGGGGTCCTTGGTGGGCCTGCTGTGCAGCTCGTGTATTATAATGACATTGATGTGCACGGTTCTTGACCATGGCTGTTGACCACCTCATTTATTGAGCACCTAAGGCCTCTGGAATGGTATTATCCACACTTAGTGTGTTAATGGCTACTGGGAAAGATTTGGAATAGGCAGTCTCAAACTCCTCTACCTATTCGGGTAACCTAGGTGAGTGAGGCTGGCCAGGTGTGGACCATGGGTTTCTGGAGAGCTGTGTCCATCACTGTTGGGGTCAGAGTCCAGGAGGTTCTACGTTCTGCTTGCTGAATTTTCTGTATTTCAAGAGTCCAAATGTCCTGAATTTTTAATGAAATATCCTGATTTTTAAAGACTAGCATTTTGTTCTGTAACTGAAGCCACAGTGCAGGCCCAGGTGGGAGCTGATGTTGGTTTGCTCTTTGGGTTAGAAAACGACCTCAGACTCCACAGAGGGTAAAATAGAATGGGTAGGGCGGGCAAGAGGGGGTGTCTTCTGCTTCTGCCCCTCCGCAGCCCATGCTGGTTACTAACTGCTGCTGCCTTCCTCTTGCCCTGGTGGCCACTGATGTAACTCCGTGGTTAGAGACCTTGCCCCTCAGAAGCTGCACCTTAGCCTTGAGTGGAGCATTCTAATGCCCCTTCTAGATGCAGAAACTTTGAATCCAGAACCATGTTTTAAAAGTATGTATAGTTATTTGGCAAGTTTTTGGATGTGGTTTCCAGAGTCAGAACCTGGGGAAATAGGCGGTGGTGGGAAGGAGCACTCTTCCTCAATGAAAAGGTTTTAGACACACCCCTTAACCGCTGTCAGTAGATTTACAGACTTAATCTGAAAGGAAACATGGGGGTGGGGGGACCAGCCTAGGTTTGTCATCTTACCCAGGAGGAAACTGAGTGGTGGATTCCAGAGGTCCTTCTTGGCCAGGGAGACAGGGAGTAGGTTTCTGGGCCACGTTCCCTGAAGCTTCGATGGGAACATACCCATCGTTTTCTGGCTTTTTTAGCAAAACCAGGCAGAGGAACATGATTTATGACTCTCCCCTTACCTAATCTAGCTCATTTGAGAACCGGGGTTGGTTGGCATCCCCTGGACAGACCCTAAGGATGGCTCACAAGATGGCTTACGGTCTGATTTGAAGAAGTCTTAGGTCACACCAGATTGGTTGACTTTTCTTGGAGCTTCCTCACTGTTTCTGTGAGCACATCTGCTCTGCACTATCCCCTGCTCACCCCACCACTGCATTTGAAACTGAGGCTGTGTCCATTTCTTGCCCTTAGCTAAATAAGTTACCATTCCTGAGGGCCAAAATGGTCCTGAGACATGGTCAGAGGCCAGGCTAGACGAGCTCAGGGAACTGAGAAGCATGATTACTTCAAGGCCAGTCTTTGCCTGCCTGATGGTGCAACATGGTTTGAATCTAGGGTCCATAGGCTTGTTGTATGTGGTGGGCAGCATATGTCTGTGAACCTCTCTGAAATGGAAGGTGAAATTTGATGTGTATTTCTTTTTCTGGGTGGAGGTTCTGATGGGAGCTATGGATTTTCAAAAGGGCTGTGCACAACAAGTTTTTAAACCATTGTTCTTGGATGTTGCCAGTATGCCGTTGCGGGAGTGTGTTTTCCCACTCGCCTCACTCCTTAGCTCCTGTGGGATATGTTTGATGGGGTAACAGCCATTCCCTCATTCTCTTGCCCCTTGTCCAAGCGGGAAGTAAAGACTGTTTCAAACCTCATTGTTGAGGATATCTGGGTTGTCCCCAGATACCTCTGGATGTCACGTGGAATAGCACGAGCCAGTCATGGAAAGTCCACTTGCAGAGGGGGGTGGAATTTTGGCTTGGGTGCCGGTACTTTCCTGCATTGGATGTGTTGTTCACCCATCTCTACAACCGCGAAGTGGTGGAGAAAGGCTGGGTTGAGTGGCCTTTGCTTTTCCTCTGCCTTTTTGGGAAGATACATTGGTGTCACAGTGGTTGACACTGTCTCACCAACACTGCCTGGGTGATGGGTCTTCTGCGATAGGCCAAGTTAAGCATGAACTGCAACGTTCGAGTTCAGAAAGCTGAACAAAGCCATACTTAGCTTTTTTAGACAACTAAGGGGAACTTAATGCAAATGTTCATAATGGTGAGAGATTCCAATCTGTCTTCTTAGTTTTGCATATATGTTAGAATTGACTTTTTTCATATTACATGTTGTATCAGAATTTGAAAAATTGGCTCTACAGAAATGTCTTGCTTCACTGAGCTCTGTGTTTTCAGTTGATAGCTTTTGTTCTTGGCAACAGTATAAGTGTCTGTATGTAGTAGGCATTTTAAAATTAAATTTTCAAACATTTTATTGTTATGCAGTTCTTTGAACAGAGCAAGAGAGATTATAATGTGGTCTGCAGAATCATATAATTTATTCAATCACATATATTGCCTCAGTATTAAGATAGTTCATCTCTAGCTTAAAAGAAAACCAGAGCTTGAAAATACACACTTTAAAATAGCAGTGTGTTAAACTAAGAATTTTCTAAGTAGAACGTATTGGCTTTTGGTTTTAAAATTTAACTCAATTATGTAATTGAGCCTGACTCACATGCCATGGTCCACAAGAAATCAAGTCATATTTAAGACTTTGGCTTACTTTTCTAGCTATCTGTATGTTTTCTAGAAGGAAACCTTTTGCTGTGCTGATCATTTGAGTCTTTGGGTTTCAGTGACCTGTTGAGTGCTAAACAGTAGACACTTCCCAACCCCATCCCAAGTTGACATATAAACACAAAAGTTTACTAAATTTCTGAAGCTGGTCAGTATCAACAAATTTTATCTTACAATGCATATCCTTTTTCTTTTCATTATTTCACTATCTTCCATTCTCAAAACAAAAAATTCAAACCTCTAGTTTAAATATAATAAATATACAACAAACAAATAATACGTAAATATAAAATATAAATATATCTGTGTAATATATAAATATTTTGTCACTTTCAGCCTTAATATTTTGATACTTAAACAGGTTAAAGCAATAGATTATTGAGTCAACTATTTTCCCAAGTAAAATTATTATTTTTCTTGTTCTCACACACCTCTCTCTCTCTCTCTTTAGCTGGTTGTCCTTATGTGGGATGACTATTTCATTTTGGCTGTTAAATATCTTCTTTTCTGACCATAGTAATTGAATGTATTGCTTAAACTTAAAATTTGTTCTCTCTCCAAGAAATTACAGCTTTAGTATCATTTTTATGGTAGCCTTTAAAAGCCATATTACAGTTTCCTTAGTGGCCTTTTAAAGTTAGCAAATGTCCTTGGATATTGTCCTTGGTGGCCAGGGAAGTTAGCAAACATTTGTGCACAGGATCTGAATGAAATCTGGTTGTGGTTAAAGTAATTTGAATGCACTCAGGCCTCCCATTCACCCATTTCTGCTTTGCTGCTTTTGTATATCTTGAATCAGTGCTTTTAATTTCCAATAATCTTCCTTTCTACTCCGTCTTCCCTTTGCATTTAGTTCTCACGTTGATTTCTTTTCGTTCCATTCCTGCTGGCCTTCGTGGGAATTTGTATGTGTACAAGAGAGGCTTGTTCAGAGAACTTCCTCTGGGCACTGGTGTTGCGCTTGCACTTGGGTTATTTTGCAGATTAAAAAGGAAGAGGACAGAGGTGGAGCTAAATGTGCCTGCAGCATAGCCACAGAATTCGCTTGAAGTATAGTTTTTAACAACACGTAGATTCATAGTCTCATAGAACTTAAGACCTGGAAGAGGAACCATGTAGATCGTACAGACCTTGTCTGCTCTTCTCACTTTGAAGATGAGAGAAACTAAGGCCAGGATTAGGGAAGTGGCTTGCCCCAAGTCATGCTTCTGATGATGACATCAAGAAAGTGGTTCACTTCGATGCTTGTTTTGTTGGATCAGAATTTCTCTCCTATTTGATAAAGCTAAGGAGGAGGCCAGAAGGTACAATGAAGTTATTAAAAGAAGAACTAACATATTTAGTCACTTTTTATTTTAGGCATTTGATGTGTAGTCCCTGTGAATCTGGTTTTGGTGTGCTTTTACCTCTGGCGTGACAGCATACATTTTACGTGGAATCTCATGGGGGTCAGAGAACATGGAAAGTACCTTTTCCTAATACGTTCCCTCAGCCCCACAGCATTTTAAAAAAATGGGCACACCCACACCCATACCATTACCTTTATTTAAAGAGAAAAAAAGGAGTAAGAAATGACCATTGGGAGAATATTTGTTAATACTGTGCACCAGTGGTGTAGTTTGAGAATGAGAACAGCTAACTTTTGGGAGAGCTCATATTTTACATGTGTCCTTTTTCACAACAGTCTTTTGAGGTGAGTTCTCTCACTGTCCTTCTTGTGGTGGTTAAGTTTAAGTGGTTAAGTTTAGGCTCCGAGAGGTATAGTTACTTCCGTCCCATGGCCACACGGCACTCTGCAGCCTCGTCAGCCAGCCGCATGTGTCCTGATGTCGTAGGCAGTGAGTCATTCCAGCAGAGGGAGTGCGTTGAGCCAATCCCAGGTGTAAAAGCGTAGGCTAGAGTCGGTCAGGTGTTCGGACCGAAGCGGGGACGTGTAGAGGGATCCTGGAACCCAGGCCAGCGCGGTGGGTCGGTCCGCATATAGACGTCGCTGCTTGAGAGCCGGCAAAGGGTTTCAGTGAGGTGTGGGGGGGGGGTAGCAGATGGCTCTCAGTATCCCTTCATCTTTCTCTTATTCCTCTCGCCTCTTCTTCCTCTTTCCCCTTGCTGTGCTGAGCCTCGTACCAGGAGCTGGGCTGTCCAGGGAATTGGGAATGGGAGTATCTCAGGTCGTTTGCTTAATTCCGTACTTGTTCCTAATCTTACTAACTCCTTCCTGTGTCTCCTTGCGCCTGGAGCCTCTGTCTGGTGTGCAGGGCAGGGCGGGCTGTGCAGCCATGGGGAGGAAGTATAGGGAATTGGGCATCTGATTACACTTAATGTGTACTTTGGCCAGTTTCCTCCTTTTCAGCTCTGGGGGTCTCCTGTACCCTGAAAAATGCTTGGCACTGCCAGTTCCTGAGCCCCTCTAGGGTTTTCTGCAGGTTTACCGTCTTAACTGTCCAGCAGATGTTCCTCCGCTGGCATGGAGGCTTTCCTGTCCGCGGTCATTTACTGTTTCTTTGTCCCTTTTTGGACTGCTTGGGTCTTGTGGTTTTAGCAAAGATAGGTTTGGTGTTTCTGTTTCTCCTCCTTGTCGAGTTGTGGCTTCTCTTGAGGGGTAAAGGAGATATCTTTTTTCAGTCCTTGTCTGGCAGCTAGTGGGCTTTTCTTTCCTTTTCTAGCACACAGTATATTCTTGTTCATTCACTAGATGGAACTAGAGACTTCAGGAACCTACCGTATAAGTACCAAGTCGATCAGGGTGGTGGCCCTTCATGTATGTGGGAGGGACGTGCTCCACGGAGCGGGGCTGGTTGCTGCAATGTGGGCCGGTGTCAGGGAGCAGGAAAAGCCTCGGGAGGGTTTTTAGCTTTGGGGACTTAAAATGATGGATGGTCTCCTATCCTTGTTTTTAAAGCAGTGATTGTAAAATTTGCTTGTGACATAATCAAGCACTTGGCCTGCATTCCTGTGTAAATACTTTTATTAGTGTTGTCTCCATTCTTGGAACTTGATAGCATCACGACGAGGCTTCATTGATAAGACGCATGCTAGGATGCTTATGAATGTAGCTGAGCTCCCATTCACAGACCTTCCAGTTCAAGTGGCCTCAGAGCCACGCAGCCAGCGGAGTGATGTGAAAGTGTCACATTTCAATTAAGAAGCTCTGAAGTAGAACGATAGAAGCATGAGCGTCCAGGGTTTAAGATCCATATTTTATCAGATCATCATCATGTAATATGAAAAAAGCTACACTTTTAGTGTCTGATAAATCTTTTAAGCAAGTGCCTGTTGTAATGGGAGGGAAATGTCAGTGCAACACGTTTTTGAAATGTCTGATTTGGTGTGATTTCAGTGAGGAGGACATGTATCGTGACGCGGAAGAAATAGAAAAGGAGAAAGAATTACTTACACATGAAAAAGGGTTATCAGGTATGTTTGGAATCATTTTATTCATCCAGTTCTTACTGTTTATAGTAGGAAATGCAGTAGGTCGATATGGCCATTTTCATAAAATGCTGGGATGTGCTTCCTAGGAAGCATTCTTATGCGTATGGTCTGAGCTGCGTCTGATTACTCATTTTGCTGAGGTTGGTTTGGGGAGTACTGTTTCTCAGGTTTTAAAATCGCAGTGCAGGTATTCTCCCTGTGTTGTTTACATTCACATCATGTTTGCCCCTGTGAGGATTTGTTCACTCTCTTGACGCCGCCCTCTAGTTCCGTGATTTCCGTCCGTTCTTAGAGGGAGAGTTTGGAGTTGAAATGCACTTTCCATTTCAAGTGGAAGGACTTCTTGGGAAGCTGGCTCTGTGTGTCTTTGCACACAAATGGCCTTGTAAGAAAGAATGATCCTGGGATCAGTAGTGGGACTTCTCTCTCGCTTCATGACCTTTTATCCGTGTTTCTGCTCACTCACACCTGCTCTCGCCCCCCACCCCCTCAGATCCCCGCACCCGTGGGCCCGTTGCTGCGAGGAGGAGGCAGGTCCCCTGGCCGCCTGCACTGCAGGCAGGGCCGGCTGGGCTGTCTGAGGAGAAGAGCCCCCTCGCTTCCCTGGCTGGCTCGGGCTGAGCCGAGGGGGGATGCTGCGCTTGGGGATCCGCTATAAATGACTCACAAGTGACATTTTCTCTCACTACCTGTGTAATATACATGTTCTGGTTCGTTCTGAGCACTAGCTTGTGTTTGGTTTACGGTTCACAAAAATATTGTGTGTGTGGAGTTAGGAACATATGATATAAAGTAGGCTTTTGGGTCATTTTGAGGTTTTTCTTGAGTCGTCCTCACAATGACTTGGCGGAACTCTTGACTGGGGTAGCCCCGTGGACCAGCTTCTCTGTAGTTGTCCCATCAGGAGTTTTCCCGGGCCACCTGTCCCCATCCCCCATGGAACCGCAGAGGATGCTCCGTTTCTGCTGCCACCATCGCACCCCGTTCGTGACGACCTTGGAGTCGCTGTTAGTCATAGCCCTGAGGAGACGGTGCTGTGTGTCCCACCGCAGGGACCTCTTGCTTTCTCTGTCACTCTGCAGGTGCTCTGCTATGGTTTTCACCCTGTCCTCAGGGGAAGCCCTCCCTCTGCAGGTGTGTCAGCGGCTGGGGGAGCTGTGTCATTTCCAGCTTTCCCGCGAGGTTGCACCTCAGACCTTCTGGGGTCATTGCCCTTCCTGAAATAAGGTCCTTCCTGAAATAAGTGCTTCTGCAAGGAAGGGTCTGTTCGTGGGAAGCCCTGTTTGCTTGCAAATTGAGTCTCAGCTTGCTTTTTAAGAACTCCGGATGAGCAGGCTAATCTTTCCGAAGATAAGGCAGTTGACAGTTCTGCAGTCAGACTGATCCTTCGTAGATAATGTGTCGGTTTTTTCTGTCTTCTCTTTGTCTTCAGTATTCTGCGGTTTCTTTCTGATGTCTGTTGAGTGTGGACTTTTAAAAGCCTACTGCTTGAGGTCTTCTTTTGGAATCCCTCCATACCTAGTTTTCATTAGTTTGGGAGAATTCGCACCATTATCTTCTTTTCTTATTCTCCCTACTTACTCGGTTCAGAGCTCTGAGTAGATGTTTGCTCGCCTGCTTCAGTCATCTGAGGCTCTTCATGACATGCCCTTTCATAGCTACATATTTCTAAATTATTTATTAGGGGCGCATGCGTGGCTCTGTGGGTTGAGCCTCTGCCTTTGGCTCGGGTCGTGATCTCAGGGTCCTGGGATCGAGCCCCGCATCTGGATCTCTGCTTGGCAGGGAGCCTGCTTCCTCCTCTCTGCCAGCCTCTCTGCCTGCTTATGTTCTCTCTTTCTTTGTCAAATAAATAAATAAAATCTTTAAAAAAATTATTTATTTATTTGACAGAGAGAGAGACACAGTGAGGGGGGGAACACAGGCAGGGGGAGTGGGAGAGGGAGAAGCAGGCTCCCCGCCAAGCAGGGAGCCCAGTGCAGGGCTTGACCCCCCAACCCTGGGATCATGACCTGAGCCGAAGGCAGATGCTTAAGGACTGAGCCACCCAGGCGCCCCTATAGATATTTTTATTGTGTAGCCTCTGTTCCATTCTGGGTAGTTTCTTCAGATCTCTTCTCCCTTTTTTTTCATTTTTGGAGATGTTCTGGGGGCGCCTGGCTGGCCCAGTCAGTGGAGCTTGTGGCTCTTGATCTCAGTCAGGGTCATAGGTTTGAGTCCCACATTGGGTGCAGAGATTACGTAAAGTCTTAAAAAAAGACAAAAAAAGAAAAGAGAAAGAGAAGTGCTGTTTTCTCCAGATTTGCCTGGCTCTGTTTTTGATAGTTTTTTGCCCTTTGCTCATGTTTCTTGCGCCTTTTGTTTCATTAAGTATTTAAGACCTACTCCTTTGGGTCTCATAATTTCATTCGCTGAAAATCTTGGCGGGTCTAATTATGCTGGTTGCTGTTTTTGCTTACTTTTTGTTTTTCAGAGTTTGAATTGAAAGCTCAGCTTTTGCGTATCTGCGGAGGGCTTGTGCAGTTTGGCCTGAATGGGAGGCTTCGGCCTTATTCCTGTTGGGCACCCACCGTGTCACCTACCCTGGGCCACATTATGTCAGTTTCTAAAATCGAGTTTCCAGGGTCTTGGGGCTCGTCTGAATTCCCGTCCTGACCCTGTATGAGAGCCAGCCTGTGGTTATGAATTCTCAGGGAGACATCCTCTTTCCCAAGCCAGAGCCCAGGCCAAGGCCGAAAGTTTTCTTATGCTCTCTGTTAGTAAAAAAAACAAAAACAAACAAACAAGCAAAAAACAACAAACACTCTTCGCTAACAAAGATGTCCCAGGGTTGGCGAAACTATGGCTGCCGGGCCAAATTTGATATGCAACCTGGTTTTAAAATAAAATTTTATTGGAGCTTCTTTTTTACCTGTTGTCTGTGGTAGCTTTCACACATGGTAAAGTTGACTAGTTGTGACAGAAACCTTATGGCCCTCAAAGTCTGTGTTACTTACTCTCTGGCCCATTACAGGAAAAGTAGATTCTTGCCCTGGTCCGCCCTTTGACCCTGAGTTCTGGCTTTCTGAAGTTCAGTTTTAAGTTCCCATCGTTCCAGGTTCTGAGTCCTTGTCTTTGTCACCATACAGTGATTAAGGACCAGACTTCCTGGTTATTTGAGCTCCTGATTACCCCTCTGGTTTTTAGCTTCTCCTTTGGGTTTGTTTTGTTTTTGACATTTTTAATGTTCTTACTTAGAAATAGTAACAGTCTGCGTAGTTTGCATTTAAACGGACGGTCGTATACTGTGACTGTCCTGTAGTCCAAGATGTTTTAGGTCGGGGCTGCCTGCCCTTTGCCTCCGTCTTCTATCCTGAAGGAGGGCATGCAGGGGCTGTCGGAGCCCTTCTCCCCAAGAACAGCAGCGGGGCGGCATTTGAAGTATCATTTTGGTGGCCGCAGCTGTGTGGGCGTGCCGTTTCCCACTCCACGGCCGCCCGCAGGCCTCTCGTTCAGCAGGGCTTACGGCTTGTGGCTTGGCCTCCTAACCCGGTGAGGTCCCCTGCCTCCTCCTCTCAGTTTTGAGGCGGTGGACCTGCCCACCGCGCCCGCGGGCCAGGGCTCACCTTCGTGGGGGCAGGAATGAGGACTGCAGGCCAGGAGAGCCGGAAGGCTGGACTTCGAGCTCGTGCGGTCCTTCTTGGGCTGGAAACGTGCTCTCTGTTCAGGCTCATAATGCCTCCTGGTGGAAACATGGTCCAAGTGATGACCTCAGTTCTGGATATTTGCTCTTCCTCCTACTTTGTGGGGAGGTGAGTGAGAAGGCACATGCAAGGAATTCTTCCTTCCGCTGAGTAGACCCTAAAAAAAATGTTTCTTAAATCTAAACACTGATGGGTCTGTATTTAGGATCGGCTGTGTGGCTCCAGTATTTGTGGTCTCTGCATAGTGTGCTTCAAGGGTGTGTGTCCCTTGTACGCCAGTCCTAACTTCCGCCGCAGAATTGTCGGTAACCTGCGAGGAGGACTTCATGCTCCTCACTCCGTCACACCCTGGCCTGTCGGTGCCCGTGCTCTTTCCTTCTTCAGTCGCCTCCCAGTCTGTCCAGGACAGGATCTGGGTCTTCATTGCCTTGGTAACCCTGGTTTCTAGCTCAGTGCCTGGTGCATGGCAGACATTTAGTAAATATGTGTCGTTAATTTACGTCTTTCCTCAGGAGTAAGTACATTGTAAGGTACTTCTGTCTTTGTATCTTAATTTCCTTGCTAACATTTACTTCTTCAGTAATTTAAAAAGGAAGTCAAGCTATGCCTGAGAATTACTTCACTTTTTTCCTAAAACACACATACCCATGTGCGTGCGTGCACGTATACCACGAAGTCAACCCCCAAACCTTGTACGCTAAACAAAGAGAATCTAAAGCCCATTTATTTTATTACGTGATTTTTCTGATTGCAACTTGGATTTTAAATGTCTTACAAGAGTCAAGTGAAGTCTGTAGCTCAGCTAATATTTAGAGAGCTTCATTAGTTTCTGGCTTATTAATAGTTTGTAGCCTTTTGGGATGGGGGCAGAGTATAAATAAATAAATATACATTTTTTAGTAGGTTTTATCTCTTTGTATAATGGATATAAAAAAACTAAGTAACAATCATTAGGTGTATTTTTTCATAGCTCAGACTCCTGCACAGTGGGTTTGAGTGGAATGATACTCACATCGTGTCAGTGAAGCTCCGAGCACTGAGGACACAGCTGAGATACAGAATAAACCCTTAGCCTCAGAGGAACTCGTGCTTTGCTGTGTTTGTGGATGTGGGTGGGAGTGGGAGTTTAGGGAGAAGTGGAGAAAAAGAAACATGTTAGGTGTTGATCAGTGCGTAGAAGAAAAACAAAACCGTGTAAGGGGACCAGAGTGAAAGTGTGTATCTGTGACATGATATATGGGTTTTGGGTGACGTTAGAGCGGTGACCTGTAGGGAGTGCCGGAGTCCGGCAGTATGTGGGAGAGGTCCAGGGGAGGCCACAGGTCGGGCCGGAGCAGTCAGTGTGAGGAACGGCAGGAGCCGAGGCCAGAGAGGCAGTGGCGGGGGGCACGCAGGACAGGAGGCCCCTGTAGGAAGTGAGGACATCGCTGCCAGTCCCGGGGGAGGCTCTGGAGCTCTCAGAACCCACGAGTGGTGGCAGTGTCTGAAGTTTTAAGCGCATCGCTCTGGCTGCCGTGTGGAGAAGGTGTGGTGACCCGGGAGACCCACTGGAAGAGCTCCGGGGAGTGAGGGGATGGTGGTGGGTAGTGGCGGGATTCTGGAGCTTTTTGGAATGAAGGTAGAAGAAGAGTAAGCTGAGTAAAGCAGTGCTGCTATTCTGATGGTGCTCTGTTCGTTACTCACCCAACCCCCTTTTGATTCTTCTGCAGAGGCCAGGTTAAGTGTAGCTCCTGAAATGGACATCATGGACTACTGCAAAAAAGAGTGGCGGGGAAATACACAAAAAGCCACGTGTATGAAGAAGGTATGATGTCTAGATACACAAAGTTTCAAGTCTTTAAAGTAGTCTGTATAAGTGATTATGTAATATGTCCTTTTATATTTTTAGATGTGGTTACAACAACTGTTCTTAGACTAGGTAAATATTGGTGTTCTAATTCTAGAGATGAGGAAATGGACTCCAAAGGTAAGGAGCTTGTTTCGAGTCACAGTGTTAATATAGGGCCAGCTTTAGCTGTTCAGTAACTCCTTTTCTTTGAAAAATACGATGCTGTGCTGTTCACAGTTGGGCCAGTCATTGGTTGTCCTCTTGGGGTCATTTGGGAATCTCCTTCTGGCCTTTTGTGTTAAAAGCATTAGGGATGGGACCAGCAGATGCCATCCGAACTGCTGTCCCTACCTGGGTCTGGTCTCATGCCCTCCTGTCCGAGGGGCCTGGGCTCTCCCATACTCCCTGTGCACAGGGATCTGAAACTACTTCCTTTGTTTAAGGTGTCCCTAGAGCTGCCCCTCCCGGTCCCATCACGTGATTGATGACTCTTAGGGAGGGACTCCCCTGACGTGGTCCCGCTGTGGCTGGGCTGGCCATTGTTCAGCCGGGCCCCCTCCCGCTACACGCTGGTCGAGCCCACCACCCTCTTGGCTCTGCCCTCGATGGACCCTGAAGCCAACATTCCTTAGTGAGTGGAACGATGTGAAATTGCTACTCTGACTATTTCTGAACTACAAAAACGGCAGTTTCGACCCAAAACATCCACCACCTCTTAGAACCTCTGCGTTTATCCTTTGCTCATTTTTCTCTTGGGACTATTTACATTATGAATTTAAATGTACTTCTTTTATATTAGAGATACTGACCTGTCATGTTTGATAGGAATATCTGTTTTGTTGTTTACATCTATATTGTTCAGGATTTAAAATATTTAAATATTTGTATATATCTGTGCTTTTCCTCAGAGCTGTTTTTATCGAAAACAGTATGCCCCTTTCACATGTACTGCAGCGCTCCCGCCTGCCCTGAACTTGGCCGGCCTTCCGAACATAGTGGCTGCTGCAGTCTGAGAGCCCGTGCTAGCTTTGCTCCCTGCGGGGTCTGAGCTGTGGACTGGCTGTGTCTCGGACACTTGGTAGGGAGCTCAATCATGAAGTGCCTGGGGCGATGATTGTTTACACTTGTGAGGCTGCCTGCTGAATGTGTAAATTCTGGCCACTTACAGGTTTTCCAGACTTGAGCCCTGTATCAAACTAGATAACCAGGTGGCTGGATACCTAACATATGTTTTCTCATCTTTTCCAGAAATGCTTTCCCTGACTTCCGGTTTTTATTTTATGATCTCAGCCTCTTTAAAGGATCTAACAGTTGGCACCTCAGGGTCCATAACTCGAAAGTATCTCTGAAGTTATCCACATCGTCCATATTTTGGAACTCACGCTAAAACCCTTTCTCTGTGATTTTAGTTTGAGGGAACGGTTTGGCCATGTCGTCGGACTCTTCCAGTGACCAAATAATCAAAGGCACATCAGTTGGACCAGGGTCACTTTGGGACCCATGGTAGTAATGAGAGCATCTCAGGGGCCTCAGTTTGGATCTCAAGTTCTTTTTTTGTCCCTACTTGTCTTCCAGTTAATTTTGTTTTGGATATTCTTTTGGAAGTAAGTTTGTATAAACCCAAATTTAATTTTTGAAGTTTGAAATAGCACGAGTGAGTTATGCATTTGGAAAATGCAGTTCCGGTTGGGTCAGCCGTTGCCAGTATTCCCAGGGTGACCAGGAGTCCGCCCAAGGGAAAAGGTGTGTCACTGGCCTTAGTATGTTGTAGCGATTGGAGCGTTGAATGAAAACTCGACTTACACCCACTGAGGTCATCCTATGACTTGAACCTCGAGAACAGCTAATAACGAGGGCCCAGTGCTTGCGCAGAGTCTGCATGGCGCCCACCCCCCGATGAGGGCGATGCTCCTTCCTTTGTGTAAGTGCAGGGTAGAAAGCAGAGTCTCAGGTGACGGTCACGGCGGAGCAGGAGGAGCAGAAGGGCCCCCAGAACGAGGCTAGTGCCGTGCAGAAGGCAGCAGGTTGATCGGATGCGCCAGCATAATCCCGCCAGAGAAATCCGGTTGTCCCGTGCCTGTGGCCCATTGCATGGTGGCTGTTTTCAGAGGATGCTTCACAGCGGTTCGTTTGGATGACTGTTCTGAGTCACTCAACATTTTCATGTCCTCGTTTTGCTTCCAGACCAAATGACACTTAAAATCCACTTTGTAAAGAGTCTCATAGAATTATCCAGACATCTCCTAGCATGTGGACTGTTTTTGCTATACCGTGGAAACTTGGGATTTTTACAAAAAATTTTTAAAATACAGAGATATAAACTTAGTACTTCTCTCTGTTCTTTCCTGTCTCTTCATTAGAGTTAGGGTCGCTTTTAATGCAGATTAACCCCCTCAGGATGTTGGTTATCAGTAAGTGAGTATTATAGCAGTTGTTTAGAGAGGGACTTGTAACTCCTGACCTCGGGGTTGGCTAGTGTTTTCATAATATTTGATATATTTTATTAAATGGTAATTTGTAATTATTGGTCTTAATGATTATTAATGTTTATTAATCTTGATTATTAATAATCATTAATAAATGATATATTTATGGTTCCTGTGTGTTGTATCTGTTACATATGCTGATGTTTTGTACAGTATTAACATTTGGTAATTTCTTTAGACTAGTAAAGACAGGAGTTAGAATGGCTTATGTGAGGGACTCAGCCAGCCTTGTTTTCATCCTTCCGGTGATCAGAGGCTTGTTTTTTCCCATAGGAATAAAGCTTTCCGTACGGTCTGAAGTCAGTAATGACCATTTTGAATTCTTTGATGCTTTTACCCAGGGCTATGAGGAAGTGTCTCAGAAGTTCACCTCCATCAGACGCGTCCGCGGGGATAATTACTGCGCGCTGAGGGCCACGCTGTTCCAGGCGATGAGCCAGCCGGCGGCACTGCCCCCCTGGCTGCAGGACCCGGAGCTCATGCTGGTACGCTGCTGCCGCAGGTTTGAGTCCACCGTGTTTCCGATCGTTTTTGTGAGAAAGCTCCCTTCTCAGCCCGGGCCGGGTGCCGGTACTGTCCGCAGTGTGACGTCAGCATGCGGCTTGATTCGGTTTTGGGTGGCAGAGATGATTTTCCATAATAAAGTGACCAAGAATGATTGCAATGTACCAGAAGAGAAACGTGGTAAAATGTATTTGAACGGTTCTGCCGAATTCGAGAGCTGGTGTTTGTGGTCTGTAAAAAGCACTTCGGGGTTGTTTGGCTTCAGTGTTGCTGTCTGCAGTAAGTGCGCTGTACGCTGTTCATCTGAGAGCCTTGGCGGGGTTATAGAATGCACATTCTGTGGTTTCCGCTCCAGTTCAAGAAATGGGCACTTTCTGCGTTGTGCTAAGAGGATCAGTGTAGGGGGTGGCGCATGTCACCCCGGGAGGGGCTTCCTGGGAGGTCAGGGTCATGGGATGTGTCCCGTGCCTGGCCTTAGTTTTAAATCGGCAGTGTGGTAGTGGCGCCCTAGGGTGTCGTGTCAGTGTGACTTGTGTCTATGACCTGTGTCAGATGAAGTCACGTGATAGGTTGGCTGATAGAATATCTCAGAGCATCTGGTGGGCAGAACTGATAGTAAGACGTTCATCGGAAGAAAATTGGAAGCGCTGTGCTTAAACACATGCGCGCACGCGCACACACACACACACACACACACACACCCACACACCATAGACATTAACAAAACCCAAGAGTCCTCACAGTGGGAGATCTGCCTTAACGGCAGCTTACAGAGGTCATCAGGATGAACTGATTGGCGACCCACAGAGGCCAGCAGTGTGGATGGATGGCATGCTCAGTCCGAGCCCACATGGCGTGTGGCTGGCAGTGAGAATGAAGCCTTGTCTTGAACACTTCTGAACCACAGGCAGTGACCATCCCATCTTGAGCTGGGCTGGTTAGACCCCAGCTTGAGGGTTTGTGCCCGTGTCCTCATACAGATGGGAGTGTGGCCGACATGATTCCTCTTGTTCGGGAACTGTTGAAGGAGCCGGGGTATTTGCCTGGAATCAAGATGCTTTTAGAGGAAGCTGGTTGTCCTCTAAGCCTGAGATTAGGTACACGAGAGGTCACATGGCCTGAGGGGCACAGGCCGTGTAGGGGTTTACACTCTTATTCTCATTCTGGCCCTTCTGCCGGTCTTCCCTCGGAAAGCCCAGCTCCGACAGGGGCCTGAGTGTGGGCGTGATGGGACAGCGGGACTGGCAGAACCAGGCGTGCAGACGGAGGTGGGGGTGTGGCTAATGGAGGCCGCGGTGTGCCCCTTGGTGGCAGGGCACCTGGACCACCTGGCCTCCGGAGTGGGATCTCCCCATCTCCGGTACTCCTTGTGTGACTGTGATAAGTAACCTCTTTACTATAAAGTATATATTTGGTAACATACTTGCTTAAGACACGCAAATCAAGGGATACTTTATTGCTGCCAAACAAGACAGTCCTACAGGAATCGGGGGATGAAAGTCATTTCTTACTCATTTTCCTGATACAGCAGAGTAAGATGTGTCCCGTCATAGTAAGTAAAACCCTGCGCTCCCTTCAAACCCGGGCTACATTTTTTGTGTTAAAGATGGCATAGGCTTGCCATGGTAAACACTTGGGGCAGAGCCAGTGACAGTGGGTCTGTCCCCATTTACCCTGATCCTTGATCCTTCCAAAATGCCCGGGGCCTCCTCTGACCACTACCCCATGCCTGGCAACAGTCTTCTGTCCTGGTTGGTTGAGAGCACAAGCACCTTTTGTTATTGTGTGTCCATGGGGCTTCTAGAAGTGTGGGAATGCTGACCACTTCCGGGGACACAGAAAAGTAGCTCTCAGCAGGCAGCTTGAAGGTAATCTAGTTTTGCACTATTAGGGCCTCCTGAATGGCACTGGCTCTACATTAACCCATCTCGTCTGCTTTTGGGGTCAGAGAGGTCCTGGGGCACCTAAGTTTGTGGGTGAGTCTGGACTGAGAACCAGCGTCGGCCGGTGGCCTGTAGGCCGTGCACTTCTGGGCATCTCTTGACCTCATGGAGAATTTGGGCAAGCCCACAGAAGCCCTGCTTTGTCACTAAGGCACAGGCGCCCTTTAGCTGGCTGATATGCTTCTGTTTGCAGGTCGAAATATGTTCTCTGTAGCATTTTGCCATTTTCCCTCTCTTCCAGAATGTCCTTGGTTTCAGAACATTAAAGGGAAAGAGGAAAGCTAGACTAAGAGAACTTCCCCTTAATCTGAGCTCAGTGAAAGAGACCCTTTTCCTGCCCACACTCGTCTCCTCTGGCCAGGCTTCGTCCGCATCCTGGGAGGTGGAGCTTTGCCCTCGCTGCCCCTCTCGTCCTGCCCTGCTTGGGTTCCCTTGTCCGGGTCCCAGTCTCCGCATTTAACTGCACTTGGTCTTCTGACCCTGACGCCAGCATTGGAGGTGGCTTGGTCTGACTGTTCTTAAACTTGAGGGCAGCGCCCTGGTCCCTGAGAGGGAGTGTCGGTCAGGAGGGATCCTTTGGTTTCCAGGTTTACCAGGTTATAGAGCGTCTCGATGAGCAGGCGATACCTGAGACAGTGTTTGTTTACTGGAGCTCTTTGTTTGTGAGTTATTTTGGGGGACACCTCTCTGTTACCCCACAGTCCTTTTAATCATGGTGAGGATGTCAAGAGTTAAAGACAGCTTCCCGGAGAAAGCAGTTGGTTTTATAGTATAGGCACAAATGAAATTCCATCGAAGCTAATTACCAACCTTATTTTTGAAATATTTCCAATCATGGTTTCTTGTTTAAATCTCGTTACCTGCTTAAATCTCTCTTATTCTGACAAAAGCCCCGTCTCTTTGTGTGTCCTAGAAGAGTGGGTGTGTATGTGTGTTCTGTGTACCATGACTCTGGAAAGCATTCAGGGTTAGATCTCCTTTTCTATTTTTGAATTAATCATTGTAAATGCATTATTCTTTTCTCATTATTTCTTTCACACACCTCGTTTTTTGGACTTTCTCCAGGATCTCCACATCTCCCAGAGGCCTACAACCCTGAACTAGGTCATTACGCTGGCAACGGTTTGCCCAGTGTGTGGAAGGAACGAGGTTTCAGGGTTTCGCTGTACGTAGTTAGAACTTGGGGCTCTTCCAAGTGGTGCAGTTGTGTGTTGTGTCTGCTGCTGGGGTACGTGCAAGGTCACGTGAGGCTCCAACGGTCTTCCAGGCTTTTCTCTACCCCACTTCTCAGCTGACCGTCTGGTATTTCCGCTCCACACTCTTCTTTGTGCCCAGCTGTGATTTCAGCTCATCGCCACTTGGGGGCATTTTAGGTTCTGGTGATAAATCTGAGAACCCGAATGGAAGGTTCCCTGAAGAACCACCTACCTGTTGCGGAAATGCTGGGCGCTGTGGGCAGGGAGCTGGGCTGGTGGTGGGGAGAGCGCAGCCACTCCCGACTTAGTGTAAATCACTGTCACCGCGGGAACTTTCCCGAAGAGCGGGGTGTACATCCCTGCATGGTGCTGGCTTTTGCAGAAACGAGACCACCTTTGTTTCCCAGGATGGCTGCGGGTTGAGAAGGTGGACCTGGAGTCACCCTTTGTGAAGCGGCCTTTGGAGGCTTAGATTCCCCGGGAACTGAGCACGGGAGGCCTCATTTAAAACTATTTTTGACTGTGAGACAAGCCTGCGTTCCACGTAGGATGCTGTAGGAATGAATTCTTCTCTACTGATCGTTTGACTCCGTGGACTTTCTCTTCCTGTCTGGGTGTTTCAGCAGTGAAGGGACGTGCCTGTGCCCAGCCTTATGATGCATTTTCTCCTGACACACCCGGGACTTGGGGGAAGGGGGGTGTCGGAGTTCCCATGCTGTCATCCGTCCTGTTGTGTCCCAGCTTGCCTTGCAGACTCCAGATTCTGTGGATGATTAGGGGAAAACAAAATAAAACATGGTCCAGGAAAAAAAAAAAGGAACCGAGGAAGGAGTAGCTGAGCTGTCAGTTCTTTAATGAGCTGAGCCCCTGCAGCTGTTAACACCTTGTCCCCCCCTCCCCTTCCCTGCTGTGGTTTTGTCTCACTGTACTGATGAGGCAGTTAAACTAGAGACACATTGTTTTTGTGAATATTGAAGCTTTTGAGGATATGTGGTAATATCGGAAGTTAGGCCGTATTTTTCTAATCAGGAAAGAGTCGGGTTTTTACTTGATCCTGGACCATCTGTCCTGCCTGAAGCGCCTTCCTAAGTCGGGCTTTAGGGAGTGGCAGGGAGGCTGTCCGTGACCCCAGTAGCTACCTGGGTGGTTTGTGAAGACGTGTCGGGGATGCTGCTTTAATGTCCCCCTTGCAAAGTGCTGGTGGAATGTTCTGGGTGTGGTGGGAGCTGAGCAAGGTAGATTGTGCCTCTGTTATCTCAGCCGGAACCACCATGTCTCTCCAGCAGACAAACATGCGGGAATTAATTCTGGAAACAAAGGTAGGTTTTGTAGGCTTTGTGGTTTTTGTGGGATCCTGTGGTGGATTTCTTGGAACACTAACACCTCTTTTTCTCTCTGTTTCCTGATAATCCAGTTACCGGAAAAGCTCATAAGCAAATACAACTGGATCAAGCAGTGGAAACTTGGACTGAAATTTGAGGGGAAGAGCGAGGACCTGGTTGATAGAATTAAGGAGTCCCTCACGCTGCTAAGGAAGAAGGTTTGGAATCTGTAGTGTTTTTTCCTCTGGGAAGTGCAAAACTCTCACTCCTGATCGTCCCAGCAGACCACTTCTTAGTCCTCACGGAGTGCATTGCCAAATGTCCGTGGCAATTTAAATGAACATAAACCCTTCCTGTGAAGTCTTTGGTAAAATCGAGAAATAATGACACCATTTATCATGTTTAGTGAAACGTTTGACTTTCTTAAAAGGAAACCTTAAATGGTCTTTGTTTTAAGTCATACTAACAAGTTCAGGGGTAGTCTGTATTTAGTCTCTATTTCTTAAGAGTATTATCAATGACGTGAATGCGTATTTATAAATTCTTTCCAACTATGTTCATGTTTTAAGTTTCTGTCCCTGTTTACTAGACTTGTTTTCATTTCTGAATGATTGTCAGAAACTTGTCTTCATTTTTTTTTTAAGATTTATTTATTTTAGAGCACGAGTGGAAAGGGCAGAGGGAGAGGGAGAGAGACTCTCAGGCAGACTCCCGCACTGAGTGTAGAGGCCAAGGTGGGGCGTCCTTGATCTCATCCTGAGATCGTGATCGGAGCCGAAACCAAGAGTCGGATGTGTAACCGACTGTGCCACCCACGCATGCCAGTAACTTGTCTTTTGAAAAGTGTCCTGAGGGTTTCTCTGAAACAGAATTATAGGGCACACTGATTCCCAGTGATTTGGTTATTAAAATACTCCATTTCTGGAGTATTCCATGGGTTTTGGAGGTCCTGCTTGGACACTGGCCCATGCAGACTGCTAGGTTGCTTGCCTTAGAAGAGCTTGAAGCTCTCCCACCAGGAACCCCAAGCTGAGAGCCTGCTGATTGCTTCAGGCTTTGTAGATGGCGGGGAGCCTGGTAAGGAGGCATCAGCTGGCCTTCAGGAGTCCTTTAGCGCTTACCCCGGGTGTTGATCTGTTTCAGCCAGTACGGTCTGCCCCCCGGTTAGACTTTCAGCTCCATGAGGATCTGTCCTGCTCCTTCCTTTTCACCCAGAGTCGAGCACCCAGCCTGCCCACAATAGACATTTGGTAAATACATTCTTTAGTGAATGAACTGAGGGCCTTGACCTTCTAGAACCTAGTTTTTATTTACAAACATAAGTGTTTCATGGAAAGTCTAGCAATTAAAAACTTGTGACAGAAGGAAACAGGGATTCTTTGTATTCCCTTTGCCTTTTGGAATGGAGCGTGGGGTTTACAGGGGCTGGGGACCCCAGGATCTAGGGTAGGTGAGAGCTGAGAGCAGGGCTCTGGCTTTGTGGGTGAACAGGAAGGCTCTTCAACTCAGCCATTGGTGACAGTTTCTTTTTCATCTCTTTTAAGGTCTTGTGAAATTGTAATTTTTGCTGTATTAGCTATGTGTGCTGTAAACAGATCCTTATTTTGGGGAACGGTTTAAGTGTTTCCAATTTGCGGTAACATTAAAATTATTCATTAGTAATCTAAGCCAGCATTACTAGTACTTCCTGTGTGCCAGACTGTGCGCTAAATATTTCACATGTTATTTAATTCTCCTAAGATGTTGCCATATTATCCCCATTTTAAAGATGAGGAAACTAAGGTCCCTATGTCTGTTAATGCCCAGCAAAAACCACCAGCTCCTTGGTAGCAAGGCCTTCATTCCATCCTGACCCTGTAACTCTAGAGCCATGCTCTTAACTGCTGACTGGGTTTACTTCTGGAAAATAAGAGATGCTCCAGCTTTCAACCACACATAGTAGAGAATCCTGTGGTACAGTCATTACCATTAAAATTCACTGTTGAATTTAGAATTTTAATGGCTTTCTGAGAGGAGCAATAGTTACTGGTTATTCATAAGGACTAGTTCGTGTTGGTATCTCTCGTCTTCATTCACTTTAATTTAAAAGCACATGTATTTATAGAGTTTTCTCGTTCACTTAAAGTGTTTGCCTGCGTTAGCTGTATTCCTAGGACTCTGATTTTTTCTTAAGCAGGAGTCCATAAAAATTTCCTGCGTGGATGTATTCATTTGGAACTCCATGTATAATTTTAGGAAGTTGGAAGGATGAGTTTAGTAACCCTAACGTTCAGCGGCCCGCACAGGCTTCCTTGCTCATCTTCGTTTTTGCAGGTTGGCTTGGTGCGTCGGTGCTAAGTGCTCCCTCCCGTAAGCCCCTTAAGGGGAGGTATAATTTTAGCTACCCCCCCACCAGCTGCACACACAGCCCTCACACGTGCACCTTATTCGCTCCTCCGGAAGTTATTTCCGATTGGTCCAGTTTCATTGTCTTGGAAGTTAGGGCAGTTGAAAGCTCCATCCCATGGCATCAGTGCTTCTCCTTAGTGCACTGTACTTTTGTTTCATACTAATGGGGGAGAAGCTGATTAAGGAATTTGTGTGGTCTAAAGAGTACCATTGTTTGAGCTAGAAACTTGAATGTTGTGAGCATGGGTACATGACCTGTGGTCGCCTACTTTTGAAAATGATTTTGTGCTCGTAGTATGAAATATACCAGTTTTTAGAGCAGGCGTTTAATTGTTACGTAACTTTCTTGTAGTGGGCAGGCTTGGCGGAACTGAGAACAGCCGAAGCAAGGCAGATAGCTTGTGATGAACTGTTCACAAATGAGGAAGAGGAATATAGCCTCTATGAAGCTGTAAAATTTCTAATGCTAAACAGAGCCATTGAACTATATGATGATAAAGAGAAGGGAAAGGAAGTACCGTTTTTCTCCGTGCTTCTGTTTGCTCGGGACACATCGAATGATCCTGGACAGCTGCTAAGGAACCATCTAAACCAGGTGGGACACACCGGTGGCCTTGAACAGGTGAGTTGTGCCTTTGAATGTGTTTTAGTCCGAAATGGCAGCTTTAATCATTAAACATTGTATCACAGCTTTTGTAGGTCAAGAATTGGAGCAGTGCAGGTGTGTGGTTTTGGCTCAGGGTCTCAGGAGGGAGCAGTCTTGTATTGTTCAGGACTGCAGTCACCCGAGGGCTCGACTGGGCTGAAGGATCCACTTCCCACATGGCGCAGCACCTGGCTGCTGGCAGCACCCTCGGGGGTGGTTAGAAGGAGGGTTTAGTTTCTTGACACATGGGCCCTTCCATAGCACTGCCTGAGTGTCCTTGGGAAACAATGGCTGGTTTCTCCCAGACAGTGAAGTGATCCAAGAAAAGGGCAAGGAGGAAGCCACAGTGTGCTTTACGATCTCATCTTGGAAGTTACATAGTGTTATAGACACCATTAAAAACAAAGTCACTAAATCCATCCCACACTCGAGGGGAGAGAGCATCGGGTCCCACCCACCTTATCAAGTGAGGAGGCAGAAGAATTGTGGGTCCATTTTGTAACCACCACGTTGATTTCAGCCTGGACTTGCTTCCGCAGGATGCTGGATGAGATCAGCACCTTGCACCTGGCAGGCTACAAATAAATGCAGCAAAGGGTCTTATTATTTAATCATGGCAGCCAGAGCTGTATTAGATAGTGTCCTTAAAAATAGAATTGGAGTCACCTTGGCCAGTAGAGACCAGCCTGCTCTGGGATCTTTTACGCATATGCTAAGTTTGGAGTTCTGCACACAGACCCAGACCCAGTGCGCCCCTGTCCCCTGACACCACACCCACCCTGTCCTGTCTTTGGTGTGTGCGCCCTGTGTCATCTCAGAAAGCTTAAGTCTTTGTTAGTGGAGTAGCCAGCTACAAAAGTAGCATTTAAGGCTGCCCATCCAAAGCGCAGCCTCTGTGATATGTAGCAAAGGGGAAAGGCTCATGGTCACGGCCCGGTCAGGCAGGATTGAAATTGAAGGGGACCGCTTTAGACAGTGTCTGCGCTCAGAGAGCATAGGCTCCTTCTGTCTCCGGAACTGCAGCCCTTCCCTTCTGTACAGAGCCTGGGGCACGGTGGTTTGTGTGTTGGACTGAAGTTCGTTCTTGAAGCGTCTTCACAAAACCTGTAATGGCGAGTCCCATTTTTAAAACATAACAGCTGTATCGGGATATACTTTACATACCAAAAAGATGATCCTTTTGAAGTGTGCCGCCCAGTGGTTTTTAGTGTGTTTATAGAGTTTTGCAACCATCGCTGTAATCTAATTTTAAACTGTTTTATCACCCTAAAAAAAACCCTATACCAGTTGGTACTAATTCAGCCTCTCCTAGCCCTAGGCAGCCACTAGTCTACTTTCTGTTTCTGTAGATTTGCCTATCCTGGAAATTTTGTAAAAGTGGAATCGTATAATATGTGGTCTTTTGTGGCTCGCTTCTTTCCCCTGGCTTCATGTTCTCAAGACTCGCCCGTTTTGCAGCACATGTCCCGAACAGTATTCCAGCGAGTGGACAGACTGCAGTCCATCAGCTGACGGACGTTTGGGGTCTTTCTGCTTTCTAGCTACTATGAGTAATCCTGTTGTGCGGACGCATGTTTTCATTTCTCTTGGCTAGATAGCTGGGATATACTTCTTTTGTTCTATAGTTGAAGTTCATGTAACATAAAATTAACCATTTTATTGATTTTATTTTTTTTTTAAAAGATTTTATTTACTTGACAGAGAGAGATTACAAGTAGGCAGAGAGGCAGGCAGAGAGAGAGGGGGAGGCAGGCTCCCTGCTGAGCCCCATACAGGGCTCGATCCCAGGACCCTGAGATTGTGACCTGAGCCAAAGGCAGAGACTTAACCCACCGAGCCACGCAGGCACCCAAAATTAATTATTTTAAAGTATATAACTCAGTGGTTCTCAGTACGTTTATCAAGTTCCAAAATATTTTTGTCACCCCAAAAGAAAACGTGGTACCTGTTAAGTAGTTATGCCTCATTATTATCTGTTTGATGATAACTGTTCTAGTGGGAGTGAAGGGGAGTCCGTCTCCCAGTGGTTTTGGTGGGCGACTGTCTGAGGACTCTTCCTGTGCTCATTGTCTACTAGCATATCCTCTTTGGATTAATGTCTTTTCTGTTCAGATCCTTTGCTCAGTTTTCAAACTGGTCATTTTTTTAAAATTGTTGAGTTATAAAAGTTCTTCATATATTCTGGATACAAGTCCCTTAACAGATGTTTAGCCCACTTTGGACGGTCTGCTTATTTGTGACAAGTTGTAGAGAAGGCTGGGGGCCGGGCCTGCGCAGAGGAAGAGAGGTTGCGGGGTGGCCGGGCCTCGAGCTGCCCCAAGCTCGGGGCTGGAGCAGGTGGCGAGCCGCACCTGGCTTGGCGGCTTCCCTCCGCACAGCTCTCTGCTCTCTTCCCCAGGTTGAAATGTTCCTCCTCGCCTATGCCGTGCGCCACACCATTCAGGTGTACCGGCTCTCCAAGTACAGCACGGAAGAGTTCGTCACGGTCTACCCCACCGATCCGCCCCTGGACTGGCCGGTGGTGACGCTGATCGCCGAAGACGACCGGCACTACAACATCCCCGTCAGAGTGTGCGAGGAGACGAGTCTGTGAGGGGCGTCTGGGCAGCCTGGCCGTGCGGCCGAGGTACACAGGCCACGCTTGGCTTGGGCCTTGGGCCTCCGGGTCTCTTAGAATGGCCTGTGGGAACTCTTGGGCCCTGTGAACCAGGCTGGACGGGGCTGTTCTGAGGACAATTTCTGATAAGAATTAACCGAGTGTTTTCCTTCATCTTGGATGCAGCACGTTTCAGGGGCCTTTAGAGCACTTTGTGGGAGGTACAGACTGCGTCTTCTCCATAAAGCAAATCTCTGGTATCAGAGGAGACTCATTTTGGAAAGAAATGTGTTCTTTATGTCTCAGAATCAAACTCTTTTTAATTGTAAACTGGCTCTCCGTTTTTTCTAAGATAGTAATTTTTTGTGTTGGTGATAATGGGTGTCTGTAGGCCCTTCCTGTGCACTTGAGCTTACGTGACCTAACTCTGGAGGGCGTCTGTCACCAGGGCAGTCATCACGGCCTCTGATAGTCTTGTTGATCAGTGGTTTGGATTTACATATTAATTAAAGCTATTCTAAACAGATTGTCTTACAGGAGATTAAAAACTGGGTCCAGAAAGGAGTTACTAAAAGGAGAAGGAGCCACACGCAGGAGGGATGCGATGGCACCTGAAACCTCTGACTGAGAACGTGACAGGCGCCTGAGGTCACGGCCGCAGCTGGTCTGGTGCCTCGTGCAGGTGCTGTGCTGTCAGCTGGGGGCACGGCTTGGAGCTGAGCTCCGGCGCGTCGGGCTGTGGATGATTCTCGGGCTCACAGGTGCGCCACTGGATAGTGAGAAGAGCGCAGCGATCCCCCAGGTCTTTGAGAGGAGGAAGCCAGGGCCCCGGACTCCAGGCCCTCTCATCTGAGCTCAAGGGTGGGGGGAAGGTGGGTCTAGGGCTTCCTGTGCCCTTTCCTCGGGATGTGTTTGAGGGTGCTGCCACTGCCAAGTTCGTGTTCCTGCCGGGGGGTGAGTCATAGCGAAGTGTCTTAGATTTTTCTTGAGTAAGGTGAAGCGGAAGCAAGTAGACAATTAAGCACACAAGTGGGGCCGAGCGCATCGGTGTGTGATTCGATTTCGGGAGGCCTGAGGGAGGAGGGAGCGTACCTGTTGGTGAGTGATGCCGCCTGGAGGCCTGGTTGCCTGCGGTTACGGCCGGAGTCGTCCATGGGGGGCGTAGGCTGTGTCCGTGGTTCCCCGGGACCAGACACATCGCTGCAGTGCTGTGTCAGCAGCTCCTGCCTGGGCTCCGCGTCTGTGAAGGTAGCAGCACCCTGAGGCACCAACCTTTATTTTATAACAGTTACAATCTTGATTTGGTTCAATTTAGTGTAGTTAATAAGCTATCACATGTTTGGGGGGAGTGGCGGGCCTTTTCTGAAGATTTAAGTTTTGCTTTATACTTAAAAATTAAAATTCTTTTGAGAAAACTCAGAGGACATACAAAACTATGCAGACTGTTACATGAGTATTTTCCCGTTACCTCATCCATGATCCCACACTTCGGGAAGTGTTCATTCTTCAGACTGTTTGAACTGGGTTTTGCTCTGAATGTGCCTGAGTGCATTGGAGAGGCTCTGTTTTTCACTGTGAAACGTCATGGTGCCTTGAATAAGGAGGTGCCTAGAAGCCAAATTAAAGAAATAATAATGACTTCTTACTGGCTTTGATGCTTCATTTTAGTATTTGTAATTGTACAACAGTAATGCTTACTGTTCATTCTTGAACATTTTTAAAGCAGTTAGTGTTTGGGCGCGAGGCAGTGGGGGTCTCTGTCCTCCAGGGGATGCATTGAGTCTCACTGTTGGTCCACACCTGCTATTCAGTTTAATAATACTCGTGACCATCTGTCTTTGCATTTTGAAAATGTTCTAATCTTCATGAATTTGAACTGGATTTTTGGGCAGCTTAATTGTTTACATGCATACTTTTTCTTATTTCTGTGTGTGACATTGTTAGAGCGTGTGGAAGTTGTGGTCTTCGGCACCACAGTGATGCCCGTTTGAAAGCATGCGCTGAAGCAGCTCTCTGACCCAGGGCCTTGTGGGACTCTGTGCCCAGCCTGTCGGACAGGCTTAGTGTGATCGCAGCATGGGGGAGGCAAAGGTTTCAAAGAAACAGTACTTCGGGAAATATAAGTGATTGGCTGGCTTTAAAAAATGCCATTTCTTCATTATAACATGCAACTTCAGTAGCCCACACTCTTAATGCCGTGAATCATTCCTGGTCATGGGCTGCTCAGGGGATAGTAGCAGAATAGAAATTGCATTGAGACCAAACCAGATGCAGGATAACTGATTTAGAGGGGCCTCTAAGATGATACAGTGTCCTAGGAAAAGAGAAAGCCGTGGTGACTACACTGAGCTTACTCATTCGCAGAGCTCACTGCAGGAGTTCAGAGATCTGGACCCTAGGGTCTCAGCAGAAAGATGGTCTCCGTCTTAAGCAGGCATGAGCTTATTTAAGGCACATTTAAACCTGAAAGACTTTCCCTATAGCAGGTTCCCCTGCTTCTTCAGGCCCTCTTCTGGCTCCTTTCCTCTTAGGAGGAGGAGCTTAGCTCCGGCACACACTGGCACACACTGGCACACACTGGCACACACGGCTCGCACTGATTTCACTCCCGCACGTGCAACAGCGATGACCGCCGCTGTGGAGGACAAGAGGCCTAGGTGTGGGTTTGCCCTTGTGCTCCAGACCTAGGCGGGGTTTGACCTGAAGTGTTTTGAGTTTCCTCTTCTTAGAATACAGCGTATCAGAAAATGTTCTAGACGCACCAGATGGGATTGGCCGTGCTTCCTTTGTATTTTGTGTTGGGCACTGAGTTAAGTGAGATCTGATGCAAGTTCTCAGGCATCGTCTTGGTATCCTTTCATTGCTCAGTTCCTTCCAGTTGTAGGGCTTCGCAGGTAAAAGTCTCAGGCCACATGAGTCTTAACACCTCTGTCAGAAGAAACATCTGTTGTGGGCTTTTATGCCCTCCCCCCGCCCTTTTTGGAGGCTGTTTTCCCTCCTGCCCTGCCCCTCCCACCAAGGTGCTGTGTTGCTCCGTGTCCGTGGTCCGTGTCCGTGGTCTGCTTCCTGCCGGTCTCCGGGTCTCCCTGCGAACAGCTGTGCGTGCCACCTCTCCTGCCTTTGCTACTCCTGCTGTCCCTCCTGCTGTCCCTGCCCATGCTTCAGCCTCCAACAGACTTACCCGCTGCCTCCTCTTTCTGATGTTAAAATAACATTTCGAATATTTCATTTTCTGTCTTTATTAAGCAGTACTTTGCAGGTACTCCCCCTTGGAAACCCAGAAGTATTTTCAGAAGTCTAAACCTCCAGGAATCCTCTCTCTAGGCTTACATAGAAATAAATGTCTTTTTTTAAAAAAGCCTGTGCCTACTTAAAGCACAACAAAAAGGAGGTTCTCAGTGTGTGTGAGGTGCATCTGGGAAGTATGTGAAAGGCACAGAACCCCAGATTGTTCAGGAAAAGGCAGGGCAGAGTCAAGTCCCTTGCAGAATTGGCAAAAGGAACAAGAAGTGAATCGAAGGAGGAACTGATTTTAGAATAAAAATGTCACTTAAAACAACAGGAGCACCTGGGCGACTCAGTTGACTCAATGCCAGACTCCTGGTCTAGGCTCAGGTCGCTGCCCACACTGGGCTCCGTGTCGGCTGCAGAGCCTACTTGAAACCCAAAGGCCAAACATCAAATACCTGACGGACCTCCTGGCCCGTGTTACACATGGATGAACATGTGTGTGAGTAGAAGGACTTCTGTGCGTGGATTCTGCAAATCACTTTTCCTAAAACATATGAAGTTTCCTGTTCAATGCTTAACTCTTCTGGAAAACCCCGGTGATCTCTTCTGAGGAGGTCGAGAGACCAGGGAGCTGGTGCCAAGCTGTGCAGAGAACAGATGAGGGCAGCTGACGATTAAAGCCTTTGTCATTCAGTTTATAACTTGACACCTGGAAAAGCACAAGACCAAACTGGTCCGGTGGGCTGTTGGGGGGTGCGGGGGTGCTGGCAGGGGAGGGGTGCAGTAGGGTAAGGTTAGGGCCCTGCCCATGTGGGGCCGGTGCATGTCAGCATGTCTGCACCAGGTCTTGCTGGGCCCAGCAGCTCTCCGGAGGCCCGAGGAGACTTAGCCGCTTGTCTCTTTCCATGGTCAGTTGAAGTAGTTACTAGGAATGGGGGAGCGGGTTAATTCCGTCTGAACTATAGATGTGTTCATTGCATTGAAGTTCCATATCAGCAAACCATTTGATCATATCACACCTCTGGTTCCCAGGCCTTCTGGCCTCCTATGTATTTAAATACTTTGAACGCTCAGGACTAGCCAGGGCTATTCATGGAGGAGACCCCCCGCTGGAGTTTGTCAGTCACGTTGATTTCTTGGGTCTAAGCCTGGGTCAGGAGCCAAGTCGTCAGAATGTGGTTAATAGAAGGAAGACGATACAGACCTTGAAATACCTGTGGTCTTAGCCGTCATTCTCCTAGTAACTAGGGATGGTTGAGCTTAATTTTGAACCTTAAAATCATTTTTTTGTACTTAGATTTTAAGAGCTTTTCTATAATAAGAAACGCCTTGATCATGTGCCCGTAAATGGTGCTAACACACGGTCCCCTTTCCGGGAGCCACCGCAGCCCGCGGGACCTGCACTCGCTTCTCAGTATCCCCACGTGGGCACAAAGCCAAAATGAATGTATCCAGTGAGCTCCCGCCTCATTTCCGTTGTTTTTAGAGAACGTTTTGCTATTGTTACCTGCATCTTAGCAGCTTCTGACGTTCTGTGTTGTGGATTTGGAGAGGATAACGACCAACTCCTGCCTTTGGCAACGCGTCTTCCTTCCCCGGGGGCCCTGAGCTGGGAGGGCGGGGGGCATGGCAGGGAGCTCACCCCGGAGAGCCTGGCCCTGCTCCTCTGGGCCTGTTTAGCAAAGTCTGTTTACACTGTAAAATGCCAGATTTTCGAGTACCTGTGCTCGGAGAAACGCGCTCTTGAGGCTCCTGTCCGTGTGGGCCGAGCTCCCCACCTGCGGTTGTGGGGGTGCCTGCCTGGGGGCTGGGGTGGGGTTCCCTCTGTGACTTCATGACTCAGGGCTTCACTGTGGATCCCCTTTAGTAAACCCAGCCACCGAGGGATGTACACATAAATAACCAAAAATAAACGTAGAAAATAAAAGATCAGAAGCCTGGCTTTGTTGCTGTGTTGCTCTGTTGCCTTTGAGGACTCCGGGGGACTCGGGCCCAGTACTGTGACTTTCTGTCCGCAGCCCCGGACGGGCCTGTGGTGCCCCAGGACTTGACAGTGCCAGATCCATCAGTCAGTGCTTTGGGGCACCCCGGCGCCTTGTTCCTGCCGCAGGTCTGGGTGCAGTGCCAGTCCTCTGGGCCGCCGTGGTGGAGTGAGGCGCGCACACTGACCGAGCCCCCAAGCAATGGCCCGGGGGTCTGCAGAGCCAGGCCGCCGCCGCAGTCCTGACCCAGCCTTGGGTGCCTGCCCGGGAGAGGCCTGCAGGGCCTGTGACATTCTGGGTGCTCAGCGACGGGCGTGCACTTGGAGCGGCGGGGTGGGAACGACGCTGTCCGCACCGCGTGCGAGTTAGACTGCCCTGGAGGACGGGAATGATCGGAAGGCGGGAGGAGCGCGCTCCCAGAGGGGGTCCTGGGGTCGGAGAAGGGAGTTGGAGTCAGCAGAGCCCTGCCTTCCTGTGAGTCTGAGAACCGAGTCCGGGCGTCTGTTTGCGGGATGGTGCCACGCCGCTGAAGAACGCTTGTTGGGGTGCGCGTCCGTCAGCAAGCAGCCCCGGGCGGGAAGTGGGGAGCCGGAGACCTTCCTGGGATCACAGCAGCAGCAGACCGCGTTCCTCCCCCGCCACACCATTCGGCGGGCTAATCGACAAGACATCCGCTATAAATACACTTTGCCTCCACTTGCCTGAATCACGTGTTCTCAGTTCTAAGGGCCGTGTTTCTGGCATTTCTCCATGGCCTCCCACTGCCCTGCAAGCGTAGAGAAAACCAGGGATGCAGGCTCTGGGTCCTAGGGAGCCCTCAGTATGTTACCCCGTCAAATGATAGAATACCATCTGTGTCATCTGTAGTTACGATGGGTGTGTATTGCAACAGTCCGTCTTCACTTCTCGGTCTTGCTGGAGACCTTTTGGGCATTCTTTCTGTAGGGCGTCTAAATTATTGGTCTCCCCTTCCCACTTCTCCGACCCCTGCCTCTTGTCTGGGCACAGAGTGGGTGGCCTGGTAATCCCCTTCTGCCTTTCTGGATCTGGAGGGTTCACTCTAGACTTCTGGCCCAGAAGAGCAGAACAGATTTTGGCTTTTGGGGTGGAAAAGCCCAGAGTGACCCAGGCTTCCCAGCTTCCCATAGTGCGTGAGGATTTTTTTGCCTTTTCCCCACTCGGCCGCCCAGCCCTCTGCTGTGGCAGGGTGGCTGAGAAGTTTCATGTTACGATGCAGCGTATTTATTATAGCCTTGGACAGCGGCTTCCACACAGTTCCTGCTGTCTCCCCAGATCAAGTAGTACTAGAACGTAGTTTAGGGCAGGTGAGATGCGCTCAGGTTGTGACATGCTGTGCTGTTCACGGGGGAGATGGCACCTCCAAAAATCTCAGCGAGAATGCAGAACACAAAAGGCCAACCCCACAGTAATTGTTGGCTAATGTGCCTGAAGATCACATCCTGATTGTGTCAGGTCATGAGGAACATGCTATGCTATTAAGGTTTTTAAAAAATATCTTTTTAAAGCATACATTTAATGCCCCTGAATAGGTCCAGTTTTCATAATCATAACTAGTGCTATAAATAAGCATTCTCATTCATGAACCTTTTTAGGCACTTCTAGATTCAACACGTATAAAGCTCTTGAAATGTATTTCCAAACCACCCTCCAAAAAAGTTGTAAGAATTTTCAGACTCACCAGGAGGTGCTGGAGGGCCTGCTTCCTTGTTCCCCCAGTGATACTAAGTGGGATTTCATTTTTAACTTTGACCATTCAGCAAGGAAAAAAGTGGAAAGAGAGAGAGAGACAACTAGTTTTAATTGGCTTTTGATTCTGGTAATGGTAATGGTATTTCCTAGATATTTATCGGTTCTTTGGATTTCTTTCCTGCTTTGCCTGTCCAGGTTCACCCATGACCTTAATCTCCCTTGTTGAGGGTGCGCTCGAAGCATCTTGCAGCAGTATCCACTGAAGAGGTGCCTTCGATGGACATGTCCACTGGGGACTAGGGGCGCCGATTTCCTTAGGCCCCTGCCCACGCTGAGCTCTATTGTAGTTTTTGATCTTTGCTGAGTTGGTAGTTGGACATCCGGTTTGTGTTCCTGTACCAAGTGAGACTGAGCCTGCTTTTGTTTGTAGAAGCCATTCATGGGTCATTTTCTGGGAGCTCATGTCCTTTGCCCATCTGCCATACTTTCTAACTAGACTGTCATCTGTGAGGGTACCTTTGGTTTTTGTCTCTGTGTTTCACAAAAAGATTTAAGGGAGGAAACATTGAGAAGGGAGGGCTAACAGGTGATCACACATCCATGTTGAGCTCTTTGATCGCAACTGACAGCTAGCTGGCTTAGGTCATCTTAGTTTGTGGAGGGCTTGATGTTCACCAACCAGAAGTGGGGTTGGAGGGGAGGCCCTTTCAGGAAGGGATCTGCTGTGCAAGTGTCCTGGGGTTAGCATATGCCAGGGAGGAAGGTGCAAATGCCTTTTTCTGCAGAGTGCCTGCCCAGTTCCAGACTCCAGATGCAAAGATGAGCTGCCCCGGTCCTCCCTCCCTGTCCTTCCCCAGGCCCTCTGCCAACTGTCCCCAAATTTAACACAGCTCATGTGCCTCTGAATGGCAGGACGGAATCACAGAGCAGTTTTGTCTTCCACTGTTCAAGAGTAATCAGTAGGAGAACTTCCCCTGCCCCTGGATGAAAACTCAGCTGTGGACATCCATGATTCTCCCAAGCACCCCCAGATAATAAAGCTTGCAGGAGCACCCGGGGGGCACAGGCGCAGTCGGTTTAGCATCTGACTCTTGATTTCGGCTCAGGTCGGGATCTCAGGGTCCTGAGATCGAGCCCCCTGTCCAGCTCCGTGCCCAGCGCAGTCTGCTTGAGATTCTCTCCCTCTCCCTCTGCTCTCCGCCCCCACCCCCGACTCCAGCTTGCTCTTGTGTTGTCTTTCTCTAAAATCTAAAAATCTCAAAAAAATCTAAAATCTCAAAAACCTTATGGTCATTTTACTTTGCCCAGTGTGATTCCTGTTCAGAAGCTGGGATACCCCATCTCGTCTAAGAGTCAAAGCCACGAGTAGTCACTGATTGCCTCAACCGGCCCTCCAGCACTGGAGCAGGAGCAGACCCCTCTGCCCCTCCTCCGGCTCCCAGCTCAGCCCTGCGTGAGAACTTCCCTCGATGTGGCTAATCTTCTCTCCTCCCCACAGCTCCTAGGAATCCAGCAACCCCTCCAGCTTCCTTTTTCTAAACCCTGTTCTTTAGGCGTAAGGTGCCGAGCTCCTCCCTGCCCCCGCCCTGCCCCAAATCACGTCTGTGCACACATCCCCAAGGAGGAGAAGGGCTCAGTATAACTCTGCAAAGAAACCGTCTCTACAAATGCTCTTTTCAAGTATGTACTCTTTGTTCTTTTATGCCCTCACAGTGGGTGTGGATGAAAGAGGGAACAGGGTTTGGAATGGGCGGGGCACGAAGACATCTGGACAGGAGGCTGGGCTCCTGCAGGAGTCCCGCCTCCCCCTCCTCCCCTTGGGATGCTGCTTCTCACTGGGTGTTAGCATCCTCATTTCTGGTTGGGCCCCGTTTACGACATGGAGCCCAAGCTCAGTCTAGTGTCTCTCATGTGAAGTGTGAGGTCCTCGTTACAGCAACCCAATGCCTAGAGTGAGAGGGATGCCTGGCTAGCTTGGAAAAGCAAGGAGATTAGTGGTGGGGAGGTGATCAGCCTGCTGGGAATGGTTGGGTAGGTTGTGTACTGCAAAACTCCAGGAGGTCTCATTCCCCCAGGGGGACACATGGGCCTGAAAGCTCCTGGGTGACCAGGAGCACCTGAGCTAAGCCAGAAGGACTAAGGATGCAGAGGAGGGACAGAAGTGACAGCTACCAGGAGAGAGAACTTGTGACTTGGTTGAGGGAAGGGAGGCCATGGAGGAGGCTTCTGGGTGGGTGATAATGACTCATCTAGACGGAAATCCAGAGAGGCAGGGACAGTGTGGTGAGAAAGTGTGCAGAGAGGCCCTGAAGGGCCCAGGCCCGTCTGGGACCCCTGGGAGAGGTTAGCAGGTCACTGGTCTGAAATGCAGGAACAAGTCTGGACTGGAAAAACTGCCCTGGGGATCACCAGTGCGTATTGGGAACTAGAGACAGGCCCAACTGGGTCGCCCGGCAGCACGCAAAACTGGATTCCCAACTTAGGTGGCAGCAGGCCTGGGGTGTGGAGGCACATTTATGTTCTTTTCTTAAGAAAGCGGAATCCTGCAGCTGTGGCCCCCCCAGCTGTAGGGGAGGAAGGCAGAGAGCGGAGCGGGGCAGCATCTGGCAGAAAGGCAGAGCGGCTGGGGTGGGACGTGGCCCTGCCTGACCCGTGAAGAAGCCACATCAGGGTTTTTGCTTCACGAACCTGCAAGCACGTGTCCTCACCGTGTCCAGGGGCTGGGGGAGACGGACTGCTGCGGCCGGCCCTCACGGCCCCCGAGCTTTGTACAGAAATCAGACGAAGAGAGGGCGGGTGGCATACAGTTGGGTATGAATCGTGTTTGTTCATTTCTGTCTTGGCCTTTGGACTCAAGGGTATCTGAGGTCTCTCAACTGAAGCCCAGATTGGCCGTCATTGCATGGTGGTTGTTCTTGGCCAAAAGCAGGCCGGCATCAGCGCATGTAGAGTCACTGGCTGAGGCCCAGCACACGCACCTCTCCTCGGCCCGCACCGCCGGCCATCGGGCTCTGCAAATCCTGCCGCCACGCCAGCTCAGAATGGACAAGGTCTCGTTCTGGAGCAGAGAAGGCTGACCCAGAGGCATCTGATAACTTGCCTGACTCAAAGCTAGTCAGCAGCCGGGATGGAATGAGGAATGAGGATTCACAGCTCGTGTGTGTGTGTGTGTGTGTGTGTGTGTGTGTGTGTGTTCTGTTCTTTTTGTGCAAAGACCTGTGTACTGAGCTGTGAAATTAGCACAGTATTTATTGGCTTATGTAGTCCAGATAAGAAGCCTGGAGCTCATGGGCTGACTTAAACAAACAAAGCCAAACTTCCCCCCCAACTCAGGTGTTGCCTTTATGAGTTGAAAAGTTTAATTTGGAAGAGGGCATAGTTTTCTCCATGATATTAATGTAAAAGCCCAGTAGATCATATCTATGAATATATCTGAACTGCCCCATCACAAGGGTAAACCTTTTGGACTGTTGCTACTGTTGTATAGCATGTGGGTGTAGGCGGTTTGGGATAATTTACAGATAGGCAAAGAGATGAGAGGCAGGTATTTCAAAACCATGAACCATCTCATGGTTTATTTTAATAGCCTCTGGAATAAAAGCTCTCAGCCATCATAAATGAAGAAGACAAGTATGAACAGTAGAAGTCCTCTGCAATGTGTGACATAGAGTGAAGGTGAGGAGAGGTGGGCAAGCTGCTGGGAATGGTTGTGCAGGTTGTGCACTGCAAAAACTCTGGGAGGTGTCATTTACATCATAGTCCAGGGAGACAGATGAGCTTGGAGAAGGCTCCTGTAGCATCTGGACCAGGAGCCCCTGAGCTAAGCCAGTGGCACTAAAGAGGATGCAGAGGAGGGACAGATGGGAGAGAGTGACAGGAGGGAGAGCTGCTGGGGGTTAGCGGCACCTGATGGTGCAGGACAGGGGTTTCATGGAATGGGTTTCTGGGTGGATGATCATGTGATTCATTTCGAGCCAGGCAAGAAGACAGGCCACACAGCCTAAGTGCAATGAATGGCAAGAAAGGTATTGACCTCTTTGACTCAAAAACATGGCAGTGTTAGAGGTGGTAACAGAGAAGCATGGTTGAGGCAAGAGACCTGGGATTTTAACCCAAAGACGTGGAATAAAGCAGAAGCAGCCTCAGGCTGGGCAATGGAAGTCTCCCAACCCTATTAGTTACAGGTGTGTGATAAAACCCTTTCTCTCTGTAATCTCTCGTGGGAGGTTCAAAGAATGAGCGCCGTCACTCTTTGAGGTGAAGACACCACATTTTAAAGAAGTGTCATGCTTTTCACACAGTGATCGATAAGAACAAGAATCTCTTAGATGTGGGCGGGGGGGGGGGGGGTTGGGTTCTGGCCTTCTTACTTTCCTGACACCCGTCTAAGCTGGGTATCCCCATTCAAGAAGCGGTGGGGAGAACCTGAACCTCAGAGAAGTGCTTTCAATATTACTGCAATGCCGGGAAGTCAGAATTCATTTTCACATAGACTATAATTTGAAGCAATAGGTCACATTTAAATAAGGGAGTTTCGAGAAATAACCCAGCAGCTAGAGGGTTTAGCCACCTAGGCAAAGGCAAAATTTTAATGCCTCCCGTATGTTTGACAGCAAAGGGAAATGCAGTTAGAATTAGGAAACCATGTAATTGGGATGTATAAATAGACTGACAGAGTTTAGAAAATCAAGAAACTAAGAGCAGTCTTAGCCGGATGCCAGATCTAAGCTTAGAGTAAAATTAGAGTGTGAAAACCGTTTGACAACTCATGAGTGTGAGCTCCACTCCCCCCAGTAACCAAAGAAGGAAAGCATCTAGAAATTGGTTTAACCACGCAGAAAGTTCCATCTATTAAATACACATGCAGCACTTGCTCAAGTTCTGTATGTATTTTATACTGACCTCTGCAGTCACTTCTGACCCAAGGCTGTGCAAATGTTTTAACGTGAATGGTTTCCATGACCCCCCCCAGTTTTGATGTGAAACCACAGTGCTGGTCAGTGGACAGCCGCGGCACGTGTTGAATGACTCCCCGCAGACTTCATTTCATTTAAAAAAAAACCAAAACCATTCTGCCTCACTGCTAATGTTCAGATCTGAGACGAAGAAGGAGGTAATTTTATCTTTCATCCTGTCATGTGCTCCAAATCCTAGATCGTACACAGCGCGACGGCCCTGGAAGGAGCCTTAGGGGCTAATGGCATCAGCCTCTCCGTGCGCGGGTGACTGTGCAGCGGGCACGGTGTGAGAGCTCTGAGGGTCAGGCTCTAGACCCACTGCCATTTAAGCTCTTCTTAGGTGGGTGAAGACCGGCTGGTCCGCGTCACACAGAATCATTTCATGGGGGTCTCTGTCCGGATTCGGGAAGGGCTGCAATGAGCTCCTTGGTCATCCCGGCTCTGGGTGTTTGTGCTTCGGAACATCATCCGGCAAACTGACCACAGCCTGGCCCCAAGGAGCTGTGTGTTGCTGCCCCGAGCCTGGTGGGGGCGGCTCTGCGGTGGGGGTGTTGGGCGACAACTCGCCTGCTTTGTGACGGCTGGTCCACGCTGCGGGGACTGGGGGACTCACGCGGGTGGACACCTCATACATCCTTCGTTCCAGCAGGCTGGTCTGAACTTCCCCTTGGTAGCTGGTCCATCCAAACCATGGGTCCCCCGTGCTCAGGGAACCAGAGTCGGTTTGGCCGTGATGTTTCCCAACGCCAAAGGCAGCCCTTTCTCGCCCCCTGTGCATGGCTGGAGAACATCTGCCTCTAAACCCTCCGGGGCCAACCGGTCTCCCTGCGCCGCAGGATTTCCACGAAGCCAGATGGGCTGGTCTGTCCCCACCGTCCTAAGGACACCACTTCTACTTCAGGCTCTTGTGCGATTCTGCGGACACACACGGGCTGTGGTGAGACTTATTAGCGGAGGGACTGAAGTTTCGTAACCCAGCTTCGAGGTCCCCCGTGCCCCACGCTGTCTGTGCAGGTGCCTGACCTGACGCAGGCTTTGAGGGACCCTGGCTGATCGAACGTGAAGCAAAGGGAAAAACATTAGGGCATCACCGGGACTTGGCAAGAGTGACTTAAAAACAACGCGGTAACCAAGCAGCCCACCTCCCCGTGGTCTGCTTCGCCCAGGCTGCTGACAGCTCCAGCCTCCCTCGTGGGAGGAAAGTCAACTCAGAACGTCCCCTGTCCACTGTTTTCCCCTTTCAAGATCAGACAGTAAGACACACCCCTTTTCTGACCTCTGAGTGGAGTTGGGGTTATTTGGATTACATAATAAGATCTCTCTCACTTTGAACATTAGCCCAGTGAATTTGAGACCTTAAAAGGTCTTTTCAAGGGCAGGTGACAGGGCCTTTTGGTACATTTGTCTCTGGATTTCTTCTACATCCTGTTTTATGTGTGGTTTGATCAGCTGATGGATCATGTGATGTTTTGCTCCTTCAAATGACAGAAATAGAGACTCAGAATAACCACACGGAGAAGCCTCTCGAATGTTTACCAAACACATTGCTCAAAAACATGCTTTTCCACGGTTCACATGCTTTTTATGAAAGAGCCGCGAGAGGGTGGGCGTGGGGAGCCACGGGTATCACGGAACTGGCCACACGTGGACCGCAGAGGTCTCCAGGCTACAAGGGGCCGTGTCTGCCGAAGCCCCGCCTGCTGACAAGAGGGGCCAGACCTCAAACACAAAAAACCCCTTTTGCTGGGCTGTGCCTCGCTTTGTTTGGAAACTTCATTCCTATTTTTAGGGGTCAGCTCACCTGCAAAATAAGAGGCCAGAAGTCACAGCTCCTTAGAACGCTGTCCTGTGCATGGGCGTGCTTAGAGATTCATGGAAGTAGAAAGGTTTTTAAATATAAGAACGTATTTTTCAAGGTCATGTCATTGAATAACAAGACTATGAATACTTTTTCTCTTGCAACACAGCCTCTTGGGCTCTCCCAGTTCAATCTGAATTAAGCAAAGAGACTGGTCAGAAAACTACTAAGTCTTCAAACCATTTTGTTTCTAGACACTAAGAGTATATAAAAAAAAAAAAGTTACTCTTCCCCTCCTCCCCCTTTTTCCCATAAGAAAAAATCCCAAATGTGGAGCAATTAGGGTAGGGAGCTGTTGAGTTTTTTTTTCACTTGTTACTTTACGCTATCTTTGAGGAACTTTTGTCACACTTGGGAAATGTAATGACTATTCCAACCCCAAGAGAGATCCAGAAAAGGCTGCCCATGAGGACTGCAGAGCTGGACCCTCGCTGGGAAGTGCTTTGGGGTTTGGAGAACTTTCAACCAGTTGGAGCTTGACTCTGGTGGAGCCCCTTTCTGGGCCTCCCTCCTCGTGGGCCCTGCCCTCTGCACCTCCCAAAGTTATTTATTGGTAGGACGCAAAGAATGAAAAAGTGTATTTGCTACCATACCAAAGCTTTCCTTCGCCCCACCCCGTATATCCTAAACAACACCGAAAGCTATTCTTTCTGAGGGTATCAGCCATTCATGGACATCTCCAAAGCCAAGCCACGTGCTCAGGCCGAGCCCATGAAACAAACGCAGAACAAGAAGATCTTTGGGAGAAGGCGGACCCAACACAGGCAGCAAGGGGCCATGCCTGGCTTCCACCCCGTTTTGTAAACCAATGCCCGCCGCCCCCCCCCCCCCCCAATGCCCAGATGAAAGAATCCCAGTCAGGCGAGAGGTTCTGGCCAGTAGGCAAACCTCTCAACAGGCCCCTGAGCCTCAGGCCAACAGGTAGAGCCCCATCATGACTTTCCTGCAGCGAGTCTTGCCTGGTTCTTTCCGCTCACTGCTCGGGCATCCGATGCCCCGGGCCAGCAAGCTCCGAGTGGAACAGAGCACACGACACCTTCATGTGTTGAAGGACCTGGCTTATGGCTCTCAAAAAAAGCAAGGAGGCCTCTGTCCTGGAAAACCTTCAGTATAGAAAGACTGCTTCGAGCTGCCCCGACTCACTTCTCAGCGTTTGAAAACGACTTTGTGCCTCTGTCGTTTCAGGTTAGATGTGTCTACAAGGATCACCCAACACGGAGAAAGTCACGCTTGGTCTTTTTACAGCCCTTGACCTGTGACTTTCCCAGGCACCACGCCCTTCTAATGATACCTGTCCGCTAAGCGGCTGGCAAGGAAAAAGAAACCTGCGTTGGGGAAATCTGGGTTTCTTGGCCAGCAAAGTCAAAGGTGTGGCCCTCCTTACTCTGAAAAGTGGGACGGAGCCGTGTCGTGTCCCCCTCCCCCTTCCGACCGCCTTTCCCATCTGAGGGTGCCAACACCGTGTCCTGCTTTAGAAGCTAAGGCGTGCGTGGTAGGCCACGAATGAAGTTAGCCCACGTGGAGGAACTGTGTGAGGGACGGCGTGCTTCAAGGCGGAAGGTACTGGACACGTCCCGCACGAGGTCTGTCACCATGGTCCGGGTGTGGGGTGGCTTCCCGTGATCTCTGAGACAGTGGCCACCTATTTCTGGCCCGTTCATCACCGACGGTGTCTCTGAGGTTCTAGCGGCACCTTCTAGTTGTGTAATGAAGGCTCTCTAGCTGAGCTTTCCCTGACTTAGGAAGAGATGGCTTTTTCAGTTTGAGCTTCACGTTCTAGCCCCACAAGCATGAGATAGTCACACATGTTAAAAAATACTGCTGTTTAATTTTCTAGTCATGTACTTTTAAAAAGCTGATACAATTAGACATTTTTTTTCCCCATCTTCTCAGATCTGCCCCTGAAACCAGCCGAGAGCTACCCATCTTAATTCCCAGCACTCATCTATATAGAGGAAAAGTCTCTCAGAGGAAGCACATGAAAATCTGTCCCCATGGTGGACACACCCAAGGTCACTTGATGTCCGGAAATGTGAATGCAGCCCTGTGATGTTCATGGCTGACTTTATGCCCTTACATTCTTTTTTTTTTTTTTTTAAATGAGGAACAATATGATTACACAGCACTGAAAACAATAAACACGAAAGGCTTGCCTTTTTCTTCCTTTTTTTTTCTTTTCTGCCCCTTCCAGTGTATATTTCCATTCCCACTGTTATCTATGCCAGCTGACCTATTTATACCCCTGCCACCCATAATGAAAAATAGTTCTCTCATTTATTGAGCCTTACATTTATATACAAATGACAGACTCTGTAAAACTGCTGTAAATAAAATACAATGTTCATCGATACAATACGTATCAACTGCAGGTCTGTGGAGCACACAAGCAATCACCGTATTGTATTAGAGACATTTTATTGAAAATGCGAAAATAGGAAATGTATTATAGCCTAAAATAAATTACATAACATATACAGTATATATTTATATCTTTAAAATATTTTTGTGTTTAGGTTCTTTCCGTCTAGGAATTTTGACTAAATCAAGAATTTAGTGAACTGTGTCCATAATTTTTTAAAGAAAAAACCCGCTTTCCAAAACTTAGAAAAATATACTGCACTAAATGGATCTCAAATGTGTCATTTCAGGGAATATCACATAGTGACTTTGCTATCGCTTAGAAAATGTCTTGCTTTATCGTGTGGCGTGAAATTACCTGTCCCGCGTGGTTATGACTAAGAGCAGCGGAACCAGGTAATGAATCTACTTCGAAAGTTACGATACAGCAACCTGGCATTAGAATGCTAGATTATGACTTAAAGCTTCCGTTCACTTTTTTAAAAACTAAGAATGTGAAGTTAGAACGCTCCGTTTCACTTGCTCTAGCGCCATCTTCAGGAAAGGTGAGTGAAAAACAAGCCTTCGGGGAAAGTCATGCCTGAGGATGCTGACGTTTGGAGATGCGCGGTCCTGACAACTTAAAAAAAGTTAGCTCATGTATGTACACGGCGGGACCTGAAAGGTGGGAGCTCGCTCAAACCTAGGAAAATGCCGGTGAGATGCTCTCGTTCAGTCCGCTATGCCCCTGGTGGCCCGAACCTTCCCACGGGAGGGCAGGCCTGGCCGTCCGTCCGGCCGCGCAGCCCGTTCACAAAGGCACCGGTCAGTGTGAACGGCCAGGCCGGCCGCCGCCCGTCGCGGACACTCTGCATGGGGACGGGGGCCGTTGGTGGCCGCAGGCCGTGCGGGGTGGAAGGCCTCCGGGGCCGCGTCTCTCCGCACAGCCGTGTTCCCAGGAAGCCAGCCAGAGGGAGCCGAGCTGTAGCGTGTGGATTCGGAAGAGAGATGCGGAAGGACAGGGTCCAGGCCGGCCCTGGGCGGGGGTGGCCGAGGGCGCCGCTGGCACAGCCGCAGTCCTTTGGTTCCGAGTGGAGATTGTCCGAGGGAGGAGGAGGAGACACGCTGTTCTAGAGGCAGCTGCGCCTTCGGGATTTCGGGGGAAGCGGGGGCGTGAACTCATTGTTCTGTTCGTGGGCAGGAGGCGATGGCAGAGACCGCTGTTCGGGTCCCCGCAGCCGAGTGGGCGCACCCCGTATGCCGCCGAGTCTCCGTGAGACCTTCATGGCGAGGCCTCTTCCCTGACCCAAACCCAAACCCCAATCCAAACCCCCAGCAGAAGCAAGCAAGCACGCCGGGAGAGGAGAGGTCGCTGCGCTGCCCCTCGGCTGCCCCGCCGTCCCCGCGTCCCTCGGCTGCCCCGCCGTCCCCGCGTCCCTCGGCTGCCCCGCCGTCCCCGCGTCCCTCGGCTGCCCCGCCGTCCCCGCGTCCCGCTTGCTCCCTAGTCGTTCTCCTCTCGCATTTCCACCACTTCGGTGCCCTCCTCTGCCGGCGGGATGTCTGTCATGGCCGAGTCCTCCCCCTCGGCCGCTGTCTCGTTCTCCATCTTCTTTTTCTAAACCCAAGAAGACTCATGAGTGTGGGGCTGGGACAGGGACGTGTCACTGCAGAGCCACGAGCGGGCAGCGGCTGCCTCGCTGCAGACCTGGGTCCCGGTTCTGGTTGGGGTGACGTCCCCGAGGCTGCATCTGATTCGCATATTCCTTTCTGTCTGGTTACTCGGGGGGCCCAGCGCTGTGCTAGACGCTTTGGGGGATCCTGGCTGCCTCCCCCACACCCAGAGAGCACAGGCAGCTGATGGGGACCTGCCTCTGCACCCCCGCCCAATGACGGCAGCACCTGGCGAGCCACATGCAGACTGTGCTCCCTGGGGATGAGCTTGGGCCCCTCCCCCCAGGCCACCCCAGGTCCGTGTGTCTCTCCCACTCTGCTGGCTGGCTGTCCCAATTCCTGGTGACTGCGCTGCCATTCTGCCTGCCTTGCAGTAAATACCTCTCTGTGCCCTGACCTCTTCTCCTTGGGGATCAGGTTCTCCAGCGCCGCCCCCCGACCCAACCTGCCATTCTTGGCTCACTGGAGACCCTGTCATTATCGACAGCCTTGTATCACTGACAGGCCAGCTGCAAGGACACAGTTCTCCCCCTCTTGCCACTGCCCGCCCCCCACTTCCAGGCCCCTGTCCCTACAGCCCACAGGCCTGCTTGTCTCCTCTCCCTTCTCATCAGCGTGAATGAAATGCTCAGCAGCTATAATCACTTCTGTGCCCTGTGCCTCTTTCGTTTCATCTCATTTGTAGGTAAAACCCTGGTCTTGGTTGGGTCCAAATCTCTGCCAAGTTCAGCCCTCGCCACCCAGCTGCCGTGGCTGGGGTGTCGCACTGGGGAGCCCGGAGATCTGTCCTCGGCCCCTTCCCTACCCTCCCCCCAGCCACTCCCTGGCTAGTCCTCTCCCTCCTGCTCCCTAAGCAGTCATAACCGTAGGACTGTATCCCCAAACAGCCAGGTAGCCCTGCAGGATAAACGAATCACGTGCCAGAGCATGTAGTGTGTGTGTGTGTGTGTGTGTGTGTGTGTTCACGCTCGCGTGCGCGGTGAGGAGCTGAGAAGACTTCCTGAAGGGCCAGGAGATCTGGGGTTGAAGAGGGTAAGGGATGTGCAGGGGCAGAGTCGGGGAGGGCATCCTGACCAGCCAACATCGGCTAGACCGGTCCTCCCTCCGCCATCAGTCCGAGTTTATAAGGACTTAGAGGACGGACAGTTTCAGCATTATCTCACACGGTCAAAGCATTACTCAGTTTCTACAGTTTGTAGTTCTCCTGAGGAAACACTAGGATGCAGGACTGTAGCCATTCTCCGCGTCTCTCCTGAGCAGTTGGGCCGCCTTTTGAGACAAGGCGGGTGTCAGGAAAAAATCCCCGTAATAGTTGTAAGGAATAACCCACAAACAGCACATTAAGGTGTCCCCTTGCTATTGAACCTGACCTAGGACTGAGCAACTCTGGCCACGAGGGTCCCTCACACGCAGGAGGGGCCCCGAGTTCTGGTGAGCAGCGTGGGTCCAGCTGAGGAGGGCTGTGTGTCTGTGACTGTGGGCTCCCCCCCCCCCACCGTGGCTGCCTCCTGCCGTGGGCCCTCAGGGAGCCACTCAGGGGCCCTGCACCTGGGGAGGCTCCACGCCAGCACAGGTGTGCGGGTCTGGGGCAGGCTCACCTGTTTCCGATAGACGTAGCACGCGGCTATGGCGACCATGGTGGATTCTCCCACGAACCCCGCCAGGAGGGAGCCCACGCCCAGAGTGGCTCCGTGTACCCTGGGGATGAGAACACAAAGGCCACTGGTCTGTTAAAGCCGTGCCGAGGCACAGGGAGAGCGGAAACCCAGCGGAAGCCCAGGAAAGGTGCAGACAAGAGAGGAACCAACTGCCCCGCAGCTCTGCGGGTAAGGGCTGCACCTGATATACGCCCCCCGACATGGGGAGGGGACCTGGAGCTTCGAGGTGAGCTGTCCCCCACTTCCTGTCCAGGTCTTGGCCCCACACTGCTGGCTGGGCTGTGGGCCATGTCCCCCTCACTCGTGAGCCCACAGCCCTTCCTGCCCTAGTCTCTGTACAGAGTCGGGAGCTCTGAGGGCGGGGGTCACGATGTCCTTCCTCCTCTGTGTTTCCCCTTCCCGCCCCTGCCGCCCGTAGCAGGTGCTCACTGAATAGGGTGTATGGGCTTGACCCCGAAAGGACGCTTCTAGAATGTTGCTGAGCTACCCTCCACCTACTGTCCGGGCAGAGAAAAGGTGTCACGATGCATTTCTAATTCTGGGTGTGCCTGGGGATGGGACATGAAGGTCAGAAGAGGCAGAAGGACCTCCGGCCCCGGGCCCCTCTCCCCGCCAGCATCATACCCCCCTGCCCCCGCCCAAGACATACCCCAGGTAAGGCAGGACCACGAGGCTGGTGATGAGGACAATGATCCGCAGCACGGAGCTGGGGGCCAGCACGAAGGTCTTCTTCAGAGTCATCAGCCACCCGGTGAGATGCGCCCTCACAGTGACTGAGGGGACAATAGAGGTCTGGTCAGCCATGCCTTGCTTCTCCTAGTCCTCAAGCTCTCCCCCGTGCCTCGTCAGCACACCCAAGCTCGTGGGCCCAGCAAGGCGGACCCAGCCTTGCTGCTGCAGCCCTGGGCTGGCCACCGCATCTTCCAGCCAGGGCTCCTGACCCTGCTCCCGGGCCCGTGACAGCCCCGTCCCTGCTGGGCTCCCACCTCACTGCAGCCCTTAGCCTCCAGACAGACGGTTGCCGGCAGCTGCCCTTCTCCACGGTGACTGCCGTCCGTCTTCCGCGGGACCCCGCCTGGCCCTGGGACGGTCCTGCCCTCCCTGCCCCTGCCGCAGCCCCCACCCCGCCCCAGCCTGGCCTCAATCTCTGATCTCTCCTCTTCAGAAGAGAAAACACAGAGAAAAGCCACAATTTGCCGGAGGTCCAGCTGGACTGTGGGTGAGGAGGGAAGCGGGACCAGAAGGCCCGTCCTCCTGGGGGTGGGGGGACGTGGAGACTAGAGCGGGGATAGGGAACGATGGGGCTTCCCTAGCTCCTTCCCAGGCACCCCGACCGCTGGCACGCTGCTCATCTCCGCTCCTTCCCGAACGGCCACCCCGCCTCTGTCACTACTCACAGGGGCCTCGCCTGGCATTCCCTACAGGCTCCTGTCCATCCCGGGAAGTGTGGGGGCAGAACGGGGTGCCCGGCCCGGGCACGGACGAGGGCTCTGGGCGCAGACACGCCTGTCAGGAGGAAGTGCCTGGATGTTCAGACCTGATCTGCAACCACCGCAGGGGCTGTTGGAAGCTGTGGCTTAGTCCTCCCAGGGTAGCAAAGCCAGGCAGAGTCCTGGGGTAAAAATGCACGCCCAGGGGACATTCGGAGGAAGACACTCTTGTCTTCCTCGTCTCTGCGAGGCCCTGCCGGCCCGGGTGGAAGCCTTGTGTTTATGAGGCACAGACACACACTTGGGCTTGGGCGAGGCCGAGGGTGGGGCCCCCGCTGGAAGGCTCCGCCGCTTGGCCTGAACCCTGCTGGCTGCAGACAGGTGGGACGTGACGGCTGGCCCAGCGCCCTCCGTGTGACAGAGACAGAAGGGAGTCCAGAGACTAAAAACCAGTCCAGTCCCAGCAGGATTTGTCTGGGACCCCCATCCCCCAGCCAACTGAATGTGGGGAAGGAGCAGCGCATGCCTTCATTGCCAACAGGGGGCAGCCTTGCTCCGGGGGGGGTCACCCTCCACGGCGTGGCTTGCCTGGTGTCCCCTTGACAAAGACCAGACACCACCCCGTGGCCACGATCTTCCACGCCTCCGTTTCTTCCACAGCTGGGAAGGTGACACCTGAGAGCCCAGCCTCCAGAAAGGCTCGGCGTCCAAGAGCAGGGGAGGGGTGGGCTCTGACCCAATGCAGGGATGGCACCAGTGGCCCTGGCCTCCTCTAGCTCTGCGGCCCATTTCTTTCTTTCTTTTTTTTAAAGATTTTATCTGCGGCCCATTTCTTAACTGTGGCTTTGTCCCTTCTGCCTTCTCAGCTGAATGGTTTAGTGGATTATTTGGACATTAATTTTTTTTTAAGATTTTATTTTTAAGTCATCTCTACATCCACCATGGGACTGGAACTCACAACCCTGAGATCAAGAATAGCAAGTTCTTCTGTCTGAGCCAGCCAGGCACCCCTGGGCAATACGTTTTTGGAATAAATAATGACATGCACTTGGTATAGAACTGAAAAGGGAGGGAATGCAATACAGAGGTCTTTCTCCCAGGCCTGACTCCCCAGCCCCTGGTCCTGCTTTCCAGAGGAAATCACGGGCACCAGTTTGGTGAACTGTTTCCAGGAACAGTAAGTGGACACCCAAGCACTTACCATGAACTTGACACACACATGGACAAGCATGTGTGGTATGATTGTTACAGAAAAAGCAGCATGCTAATCAACAATTCTGCAGCCTGCTTTTCTCATTTAATAAAGAACAGCCTCACCCCCGTATAGTAAACCGCCTCCTACAGAATCAGCTTGGGAATTTTCAGCCTGGCTTATTTTTGACTACGGACATTTTTCTCTCTGGCCATATGCCGTCTGGCCTTAGCCCGGCCCCCAGAGCCTTAAGTCCAGCAGTGTTCTTTGTATATCTGCAGGTTTTAGCAGCCTTTCTGCCTTTTTGTTTATGTTATTTTTAAAATAGCATATTATAAAACTGACTTTGGAGCATACAGATCTAAGAATTTTAACACAAGCACAGATCTGTGTAGCCATCGCCACGACCAGGGCACGGAACAGTTCCACGGCCCCCCTAAACTCACGCTGTCCCTTTGGGTGTGCTTTCTTTTTACCATGTCTGCGACCTTGTCCTTGAAGGAACAAATCATGTCTGTCCGATGTGCTTCTCGACCTTGCAGCCCGCTGGATGACGTTTGCCCCTTGCCGATCCACTGTGACCTTTTACCGTTTCGGTTTGGGACATCATCGCAAACATTTCCAAAGAAAGAAGACCTCATCGGGCACACGGTTAGAGAGGAATTTTCCTTTCCTTCTGTCTGTCCTTACCTGGAACCGGGAAGAAGGAGAAGATGCGCAGGGGAACGACGCAGAGCTCTGCAAAGGCGAAGTCCACGCCGATGATGTCGATCAGAATTTTCTCAGAAACGTTGGGCGTCCAGAACATCACGAAACAGAGCTGGGGGCAGAAAGGACAGGCAGCGAGGTCATTAGTAGGAGCGTCCGTGAGTGAACCCACATCAAAGCCGGTGTCTCGTGACCCCGCGGCGTTGGAGGGAGGATGGGGGCCAGCCCATCCGTCCTCCAGCGGCCGCCCTCCTGCCTTGTTCTCACCTTCGACACTAGCCCCGCCCATTTGGCACAGGTGCCCCAAAGGGACCCCTGGAGGGACCCCTGTAGCGGGTGGGTGGCGGGCTAGTGAGGGAGACCAGCTGCTCTCACTGAAGGCGTAACTAGATCGCTAAGCGGCCCGATGAGGCCAGGGTGAGCGTGCTGTGTCATGGGATTTTTATGGCTTTCTCGCAAGACTGAGAAGTGACCCGAAAGCATCTGGCACCCACATCTGCATGCTCAGGGCCACCCCGAATCAGCGCACCTAACGGAAAAGGAAACAGTGAGACTAACACTGATGATGGGTTTGGGATCTTTTCAAGGTCTGGTTTAGAGAATGAGAGGCAGCAGCCACAGAATGTGCACCTTTGGAGAGCTGGCAGGCAAGGAGTGCACGGATAACACAGAACCCCTCCCCCACAAAACGGCAGGGGGAGGGGTGGGGACTGAGTTGTCTCCAGCCCTTCCCGCCTCCCCCTGTCAGGAAATGTTGGCAACAGGCCCTTCTGGAAGTGGGGGTGAGGGCGGGGCCAATAGAGGCCGGTGGAAAGTCTAGTTAGGGAGCAGCTTGGGCACAGTTGCGTCTGCACAGCTGGTGAGTGTGGCCCTGACCTTGGGAGGGCCCTGGAATGTCATCTCTCTGGTGGAGGACAGTTGCTGCCCAGAAACAGGGAATTAAGGGAAGGATGACGTCAAAGGTCCTGTCTTTTCCTCTGATCAGCTCCCGGAACGCAGGAAACCAGCTGCATCCCTCCCGGGGAGAAGACCCAGGATTCTGGAGGCTGGAGGACGCTGGTGAGGCAGCATCCCCTCCCGTGCCGGACTGGCCACCACGAGGCCCACACGGGGGATCGGCGACCTCCACACGTGCATGGCTGCGGGTCGGCTTCTGATGCCCCCACCAGTGAGGAGACAAGCAGGGATCACCGGGCTTCACGGAAGCTCTCTAAGCTGAAGAGGCTCAAACGGGGGGAAAAATTGGGGGGAAACAGAGAGAAAGCAGAGAGGCAGAGAGATGGACACACCCACGCGTTCGCATGCGCGCGCTCTCTCTCTCTCTCTCTCTCTCTCACACACACACACACACACACAGGAAGGGGGAGAGAGGGGAAACTCTCCCCCACTGATATTCTCAGAATGATAGAAGATCCTGCACCCGTGAAATGAGGCCCAAATGGAAATGTTATTTTAAAAAGACATTTAAAGATCAAGAAAGTACTTCTGACAATTAGAAAGATTAAATCAGAAATAAGAAAATTCACAAAATGACAGTAAGATAAAGTTGAAGAAATCTACAACAAAGATGGAGCTGGACAAAGATACGGGAAGAACAGCAGAATGGGCTTGAAGAATATAAATCAAAATCCCACCGCGGAGCCCCAACATTCAAATCATACGAGTTCCAGAAAGAACAGTGAAAATCCGAGAGCTGAACCACACAACTCTGAAGCCCTTCGTGGGGTCCGTCAGCGGACACAGCATCACGGATGAAGGAAGACCCCCGTAGAGCACACGCCGTGCTGGGGGCAGAGACGAGAAGATTCTAGGAGCTCCCAGAGGAGCTAGAAAGCTCACACTGAGAGTCAGAAGACACGGAGCAGTAAGTTCAGGGGGGAAACGGTTTCTATCCTAGAACTCAGAATCAGTCGTGTTGGAAGAAAGACAGCTTCACATGTTCAAGGCCTCAAAGAATTTCCTTCCCACACAACATTCTTTCAAGAAGCCCCGGGGGTATCCACTGCCAGAGCAAGGGAGGAGTCATGGATGAAGAAAAAGATACGGGATTGATCCCAAGAAAAAGTCCTGGGGAATCCCTGGGATGGGGTCAGGGAAGACCTCAGAAGGGCCGAGAACAGGCCCAGAGGTCAGCAGATTTGCACTGGCCGGAAGAGGAGACCCAGTGAGGAAAATGGTGAAAGTCCAGGAAAAACTACTATTTTTTTTTTTTAGAGAAGTAGGGAATCAGAGCTTGGCTGTCTAGAGTTTGCTACAGTTAGAACTCATCGAAAGAGCTGGGGGGCGGTAGGGGGTTTGGGAGTACAAGAAGGAGTGCTCAGGCCAGGGGAAAGGCTGTTGGTAACAATCCTCAGAGAACTGACTTTTGAACCTTCGTGTGTGCATAACTGACAATTCCGGAATTAAAACATGTAATAACAGAACTTTGGGAGAGAATGCTAACCACCTGCCAAGTTCACCAAATATTTTCTCTCCCTTTTTTCAGGAGCATGTGACTCTCTTTAAAATGAAAGTGAATACGTTCAAATGAATCACAATCATATAAAAACAGAACGCTGACATTTCAGAATACCCTCTCCTTTAGTCTTTGGGCAAATTAAGTTTCATGGAATTAGGCTGGTCTCATTACCAATGTTGTCCTGAAGTATTTTCTCAAATACCTTGGAAGATCTATTATAAATATGTGCACCTTATAAATGTAATGGACATTTTATTCTATTAGTGTATTCTTCAGCATCTGGAAAGAATATTCCATTGCTTTTCAAAAGTGACAGTTGTACAATCATTCAACCCTCTTACCTAATGCCAATTCTCACACCCCGTTTTTGACACAAAGGGAAAAGTACTTCCTTACATCCAGCAACCCAGAGCCCCGAGAATTTATTACCTAGAGTCCCGGACAAGTGGCCTTGTCATCTTTTCCCACGGCAAAGCTGCCAGCCTGAAATGCTGAGATGCACGCCTATAGCTCGGGGAGGGGGCGGGTGGGTGGAGGGAGGCAATTTCATGCAATTATAACTTCAAAATGACACTGGGCACAGGGCTGGGACACCATTCATTTCCCTGATGAAGAGACGGATCATCTGTCCTTCCAAATATTTTCCATTGCAGCAAAGCTGTAAAGATTAAGATAAGTGAGCATCACCCCAAGTCTGGACTTGCTTTGTGCCTTAGGAGCTGTGGAGGGCAAGCCATCCTGGGTTTTCCTGGTTGGAGGGAGATACCTCGGGCATATTCTCCTAAAAACATAGGCTTCCAGGAGAATCGCTGGCATGCTGTATTTCTACTCTAGCCTGCGGTTTTCTGTGAGATAATGCTGCACGTTGCAATCTCTCTGTGTTTTGTAAGTCACCGTCGCTGCCAGGTTTCAACAAACCCAGGAAAAAGGCGGGTGTGACCACACGTCCGAGATGGTGGGACAAGGAAGCGTCTGCGGCCAAGGCAGGTAAACCCTCCCCTGCTTCTCCACACGGATAATGTTTGTCTCGAAGATTTCACTGCCTTCGATGAGATTATCAGTAAACTGTTGAAGGAGGGAGTACAATCTGAGGACACAGCAACAGCGAGCGGGTCCCTGTCATCCGACACGTTTATACTCATCTCAGCCTGGACGGGGTCACCGTGCTGGTCCCTTGCAAACCAGACGGTGAGGTTTAGTGGGTCGCTAATAGATCCTCTGGGAGAGCGGCTTGATATTTCACTTCCAAAATTCCACGATTTTGACTTGGACCCACGGAGCGACTCCGGTCTCCATCTGGTCTCCATCCGTGCCAAGGACCCCTTAAAGGTCCCCATCAAGGCCACATGCCGCCAAGGTGCCTCTCTGGAGCTTTCAGTCACATACACGAGAGCCTAGACTGGCTCTTCTAGAACAAGGAAGCTGGAAGCCTTCAGTCTGGTCTGGGGCTTTAGCAATCCCAGGTAACGATTCAAAGAGAAGGAAAACTGCCTGTCTCGATGCTTCCTTTCTTTTCTCCCCCAAATTTCTTCTTCTTCTTCTTCTTTTTTTTTTTTTAAAGATTTTTTTGTACATTCATTTGAGAGAGAGACAGAGGGAGCATAAGCAGGGGTAGAGGCAGAGGGAGAGGGAGACAGACTCTCCAGCGAGCCAGGAACCTGACATGGGGCTCAATCCCAGGACCTAGAGGTCATGACTTCAGCCGAAGGCAGACGCCCAACCATCTGAGGCATCCAGGTGCCCTTCTCCCCCAAATTTCTAAATATGGTCCCTTTGCCTTTGCTGTGCTTCCAGCTGCCTTCCAGCAAGCTCCTGAGAAAGTCACTATTCCCTGCATCGCCGGAATACTTGCGACTTAGAAGTAGGCTCGGAATTGGTTAAAAGCGGCCATCAATAGCGATCTGCATGTCATTTTCCCCTAAGAATAACAACCAGATCACCTCTGACCAGCCTGTTTCCGAAAACAAGAAGCTTCAGAAGTTAACAAAGAACATTTCAGGAAAAGTGTCATTCTAATGAGTTGCCCAGAGGTGGCTTCCCTGGGAACAAGCCCTCCCAGTTGACCATGACATGCCGTGTTCCTCAAATATTTGCAGAGCCTAATGACATTGACTTTTCCAAACCAGAACACAAACCTAATAAACTATGGACAATGAACAGAATTTATTCTCCTTGAAGCAGGTGTGTGGTTGGCTTTTTTTCCCCCCTGCAGAGCTTGCTGTCAATATTATCTCATTAGGAAGTAGCCAGCAAAATGGAACAACCCACTCAGTGCCCAGGTCTGGGTTTTTCTATTTATTCTCCAATAAAAGGAACCAGGGCTTCTTAGAAAAGTGGCTTTTTTCGAAGATGAGGGCAGGAAATATATGAGATGATCTGCCTGGAGTAGCGTGTCAAAGGACACAGGAGCTCCTGATAGCCGGAGCTGGAACAGTAACACCAGAATAATACAGTGTTGAATTATGACCCACAGTATACAATAGCCACCCATGGATCGTGCTGATTTAAACAAATAGGCACAAAGCTCCCGCACAGACTGCCACATGATTTATATTTTGGACGAGACCTCAAGGGGGTGGTGCATACCTCCCCTTCCCAAAACGTGGGCTGACCACAGCCACTGCCTCCGAGAGACAGTGCCTTCCAGTGGGGAAGCGGTGAACGCAGTCTTGGCCAGGCCATCCAGGCCGAGGTCAACAGCGATGAAGTCATGTTGATTGCACACATTCTCGGTAAGATGGGGGAACAGCTCTTCACCTGGTCGGCTTCCTCCCTCCAGACCCATAAGCCTGGTCTAACAGAGAAAAACCTCAGACGCACCCAAACTGAAGCCCTAACGAGTATTCCTCAGACTCTCAAGGCCACCAAAAATCGGTTTGAGAAACTCTCACAGACCAGAGGAGGCTAACGGACGGGAAGGCTCACTGTACTATGGTCACGCCGCAGGGGCCTTAGAACACAAGAAGGACACGAGGAAAAAGCTGGTGAAATCGGAACGAGCCCTGGAGTTCACTTCATGGTGGGGTTGGCCTCTCGGAGCCTCGCACGGGCCCGCGTGGAGCAAGACAGAGTGAGGCAGCTCTCTGAGCTGCCTCCGCCAGTTTCCGTAAACCTAAAATAATGCTAAAAGGTTACTGGAATAGAAGATCCGTGACACATTCCTCTTTTATTTGACAGACTGTAACTCTTTTTCTGAGGACCAGGCCACTGATTCTGACATTTCTATTTTGAACTTGGAAATACTTAGTTACGTTTCGAGATATACTCTTCTCTAGCAGCGCATGGACCTCTCCAGACAGAGCCTCCTACCTTCACAATCGCCCATCTCCTGCTTTTCCTTCCCTTTCATTGTATTAGCCTCTTTAGAAACTAACCACCACCGGGCCACAGCCCTCTCGTTCACAATCAGGACAGGAAGCTCCCGGCCGGTGTAGATGCCACGGTCAGGGTCTGAATGACGGTGTGCCCCCAGAGGGGTGATCTGTTAGGCTGGCCTCCCCTGGATGTAGTTGTTCTGTGATGGGGGCAGTATTTAGCCTTTCGCTTCCAGATTTGTATAACGGTGATCTAAACTATGACCAAGTTCCGCCGTGTATTAGAATCCTCAAACGGGATTACAGCATGCTCAGAGGGCGAAGGAAGCCCTAAGCCTTACAGAAATTTCCCTCTTGGGTCTAAGACCCTATAGTCTGAGTCAATGTGACCAGAACCACAGAAAAGGCATCCTCTCCAAGCCGTGCTTCCTCACCCGCAGAGTCAATGCCTGCCCTGCCCTGGAACAAGGATTTGGGAATGGGATTTGAAGAAGCCAGTTGCTTCTGTCAGGGTCTGAACGCAGAGAGCCTCTAAACCCAGCCACCGTGGCACAGCAGTGTCCGCACGTCCCGAGAGGGACCCATTCCACAAAGAACCAGGCCAAGAGCTCTGGGTTTGACTTCATTTCCAGAAGCTGTTGACCGTGCCTTTGAGGAACACACAAAGCCATCTTCGTGACCCCAAATGCTCAGGAGGAGTAGCAAGTCGGAGATTCTGATCCCCGCAGCTAGAAAAAGGGAGACACACGCAGCTGTTTTGAGTTAACGTGGTCAGCCCTGGGCATCATTCTTATTTGGAGATTTTACTTAGAAAGAAATTTCAATATCCTTTTAATTGGACTTAAGTCTCCACTGGGTAAGCCGGTGGTTAACCGGCAACCACACGGTGTCCACAGAGGTGGTTAGGAGCTTGGCTCCCAACCAAGGGCTTGGCGACTGTGTGCATTTCCATGCTGGTGCCGGCTCATTCCCCCAGTGCAGGCGACCAGACCACCAGAACGTCCGTGGCCCCACACGGAGGAGCCTGCCCTGTGCCTTCAGGGCCCTCTCAGCACCTGGCGGAGTCCACAGGATCAATCAGTCTTAGCCGCCGTTATCATAAAAGCTTTCCTGGGACACAAGGAAATGTTAATGGTGGAGTCATCTGTAGGCGGTAAGATTAGGATTGATTTTATTTTCCTTTGTACTTTCCCTTTTTCCACAAAGCACTTGTAATCTTCTTCCTTTGTCAGAAAAACATTTTAGCATAAAAAGGACCCCTGTATCTGCTTCCCAGACCAAGTCAATATGTGCTTATGGCATGGGTGTGAGAAATCCTGATTTGGACGGGGGCAGCTTTTGCAAGGTGGCTGCCAGTTCAATTTTCTTTTTCTTTCTTTCTTTCTTTCTTTCTTTCTTTCTTTCTTTCTTTCTTTCTTTCTTTCTTTCTTTCTTTCTTTCTTCTTTCCTTCCTTCCTTTCTCTCTCTCTCTCTTTTTTGGGTAAGATTTTATCTATTTACCTGACAGAGAGAATGAGAGAGCACAAGCAGGGGGAGCAGCAGAGGGGGAGGGGAAGCAGGCTCCCCGCCAACCAGAGAGCCCGATGCAAGGTTCGATCCCAGGACCCTAGGATCACGACCTGAGCTGAAACCAGATGCCCAACCGACTGAGCCCCACAGCTGCCCCATGACTACTCGATTTCCATAACCAGTGTCCCGGGGAGCTGTGTCCCATGTCATGACATTCGGAAGGCATGCGGATTTGATTTGCTTGCGGGTGGAGGGGCGCCATCAGAAAAAGCAGGACCCTATTGGGTAGCCCATGCCTGTCTTGCCTGAGTCTTCAGGGAGAGCTGATGAAGACCTGAGGAACATCATTTGGCCTTTTGATTCTTAAGATCAAATGGCGTTGGCCATATGCCTATGGCAGGGGTGGGGTGGGGTGGGGTGGGGAGTTCGGCGAGGGTTTTGTGGGTCATGGTCATGGTTCTGGGCCAGGCGGGGGGGAAAGGGGGGTGGAGAATGGGGGTGCCATGGTTAGAATATTGTGCTGACAGGCCCGCTGCTCTCTGGTGTTGTGTGAGGACTGACAGTGGGGGGGCACAGGCAGAAGCAGGGAGCCCCGTCATAGTGGGGGGTGGGTGTTACTGTAACTGTAGTTACAGTACAGGGAGTTGGCGGAGAGAAGAGGAAGGGTCGGTTCGGAGGAATTTGCGGTTAGTATTAAAGGGAAGTGCTGGGGACAGAGGTGAGGCCGGAAGAGGGAGGGATATGGCGGGATGCGAATGAGCTGTGTTCCACGTCAGCCTGGAGCCCGGGGCCACCGCGGGTGCCCTTCTGGCCTGTCTAGTCCAGTTTCTCCCTCCCTTTTGCTGGCTGCCACCTGAGCTAGACGTGGTCCTTTGGAAGAGTTTTCCCAGTGCAAATAGTGAGCTCATGACCCAGCATGTTTTCAGGATGCCTCTTGAAACCAGCGTGAGTCCCAGTTTTGAAGAAAAAAAAAATGCCATCTTACTAGAGCAGGAATGACTAAAGCAGACACAATGGGTGAAAATAGCCAACGAGCCCCATTTCAGGACATCGGCATTAAAGAGGGTGACAGGGTGTGAAGGGGGGGCAAGCCTGGGGCAACAGCCAGAGGGCATGGCTGCCGACCTGCGGGCTGGCGCTCTAGGGGACCGCCGATCCACCCTGACAGAGAAGGGACAGCAGGGACAACGCAGAGGGAGAGGACACTTTCGCAGAGGAAAAAGTCAGGCAGGGAAAACCTGGAGAGGAAGGGTCACGAGTATGACATCACTAGCCAGCAGGGAGGCGCGGGGCCCGGCGTCTGTAAGGTCAGGCCGGCGGACAGCAGTAGGGGAACGAGATGGGGTAGACCGCAGCTGTCACAGAGACGCCAAACATGGAAAAGCACGTCACAGAGTGTCTGTGGCGTCCCTGATAGTCTCAGTGTGTCTTGAGGACAGTCACACTTGTTACACATCTTCCCCAGCACACATTCCTAAGGGAGTCGTGCACAACCCCCAGCCCCCTGCCCGTGTGAAAGCACAGCCGTGGTAAAAAGTTCATGTTCTCGGATGTACATTTTAAAGTCAGCTTTTTACAAGAATATGAAAACGGAATTATCCCTGCCATCATTTCGATGGACTGAAACTGCCCCATTAGGACACCCCATCAGGACACTCAGTACCTCGCCCAGAGCAAAGCCCCAGCTCCGAGCAAGGCGGAAATGACGCACTTCCTACAGCAGGGGGCGCCATGCACCAAGTCTGCAGAGGGCGTTCCTGTTAGCTGCAGAATTTTTCATTCTTTCCCATTCTTGCTCGATTGGAAGAGTATTTAAAAAGTTCCAACCCAAGGTTCTGCTTAGCCTTAATTTTCCGTTGGCTGCTCACAGTCAAACTGAAACGTGCTCAGGGCTGGGGGCAGGGAGCCCGGGGAGCTGTTTGGTGGGTGGAGAGTTTGAGCTTTGCAAGATGCAGAGCTCTGCGGCTGGACCTCGGTGGTGGCTGGAGCACAGCCGTGAGAATGTACTGACCTTCGCGTATGCAATGTATGTATGAATGTAATGTACTTTAACACTTAGAACTTGAAAACCTTTACAATGTTGCTTTTTTTCCTCTTCTAACCATGTTGTTCTTTAACAATGGTTAGGATGCTAAGTGTTCCAGAGAGGAGAAGAGAGTTGGGGGAAACGGGAGGGGGAGACAAACCACGAGAGACTGCGGACATGGAAAAACCAACTGAGGGTTTTGGAGGGGAGAGGGCTAGGGGGGTGTTGGGGGAGCCTGGTGGTGGGTATTATGGAGGACACACACGTATGCATGGGGCACTGGGTGTGGTGCATAAACAATGAATTATGGAATACTGAAAAAAAATTAAATTAAAAAAAAAGATGTTACGTGTTCCACTGGATGCATTTTACTGCAATGAAAAGACCTTTTTATACTGTCATTTCATGATGAAGTTTTTGGTGGAATTTTGGGCACCAATCGTCACTGTTTTCACCTCCTCAGAGTTCTTCCCAACAAACCAGTAAGCCCCACAAATCTGCAGGGCCGTGAGGATTTTCTTAAAAAGCAGATGCTGGCGAAAGTGGGAAAGGAGAGCGGAGCTTCGTGGGAAGGAGCAGCTCCTACCCCTTCTGATCACGCACCAAGAACCTTCCGTCGCTACACACTGTGGGGCAGCGAGGGAGAAAGCTTCGAATTCAGTTTATTTACCTTGGGTCCTTTTTGTCCTCCCCATGCACAAGAGGGTCATTTTCTTCTCCCGGATAATGTGAACAACGGGCGGGCAGTGTCCAGGCGCGGGGGTGGGGCCACCAGGCAGAACAAAGCCTCAAACAGGCCGTCCTTGTTGGAGACACAGGGTCAGCATGGTACTGTGGCCGGAATAAGGCCCGTAGTGTCCGCTGCCCCAATGGCCGAGGGACGGACAGCCCGCAGAGAAGTTCAGCAGCAGGAAGGTGAGACTGGGTCACTCTCATGAGCTAGATGTTTCAGTCTTTGAAGACAGGGCCAGCCAGACAAGGTCTCATGGGACAGTGGGCTTTCCCTGGTTTGCCTGCTCAGATTCGGCAGCGCCCTGGCACACAGCCGGACGGGCTTTCCTGCCAGGCAGCCCTGAACCGGGCATGTTCCGAAGCAGGAATTCTTGATGCTTACGGGGTGATGTGCTATGCGACCCCACGAAGCACCAAGAGGGGAGGAGGGACGTGCGGCCAGAGCATGTGAGGCCCTCCCCTCTACACGTGGAAAGTAGATGGACACGGGACATGGGAGCATTCATCTAGAGCCCAGGATGCAACACTGGCCCTTAAATAATGCAAAATGGCTCCTAACGGGGGACACGGGAGCAGCGGCCGGCAGCGCGGGTCATGGAGATGTCCCCAGCCTGCAGGCAGGGCACCTTCCTTCCCCAAGATGCTGCTTTTTCTGCCAGCAGCACCTCGGACCCAGAGAGCAGCAGGTGGCCGGAGCCGGGTGCTGGCCAGGATTTGGGATGCTCTATGTATTGATGGGGACAGAGACTCAGCTTCCAAAGGGAGCTGGAGGGACGAGGAGGCAGAGCCGAGTTCCTGTTCGTAGCTTTAGGATTCGTGCTTCCTGGGGACTTATCTAGTGTGAACAGCATAAGAAGTATTTCAGGATTATCTGAACCTCACCGAAAGGGATTATCTCGCACGTCCCAGAGAAAGCACCGGTCTGCTTCCTTCTCTGACGCTGCTCTCTTGCTCTCTGCCCCTCCTGGAGGGTCCCTCGAGGCCTGAAGCCCTGAAGCCTTAGGATTAACATGTTTTCAATACCAGATATCTTCGCCTTAAATTCTGCAGTGGCCTCCAGCCCTTGATGGCCTCTATGTCCCTCCAGGCTTGAGGCTCTGGAAGGCAAGGGTGGCAGAGGCAGCCCGGTGTGTTGCAATCCCATGCCTGATTTCTACAGACCACTCCCTCGGTCACTGTTTGTCCATCAGCCTCCACCCTAATCCTTCCCGCACAAGGCTTATCTCGGGAGGCTGGGGTCGGAGATGGAGGACAGCCTCCGGGATGGGACTCTGACCTGCCCGGAGGAGGAGGAGGCTCACATGGGAGTGAGGGACTGGCCCCCACCTCGCCCTCCCCCTAGTAACCGGGGACAGTAAAAACAAAAAAAAACCCCCAAAAACAATGACCTAAAGAAAACAGATTTCAAATTTTGTGGAAAGGAGGTAAGACCGCGTAGTGCTGGGGCTTCTGAAAGGGGCCGGAATGCTCTCCAAAGAGAGATGGCCTCATACACTCGGAAGAGAGGAGAGCACACAGGCACCTGCTTGCACACCGATGTGTTCGCTCAGCCCCGCTTTCCCCGGCTGCCCGTCCGAAACGGCCTCTCCCTCACGCTGCTGCCTTTCATTTTTCTCTAAAGCTCCCTGTGCACTTTGCAGAGGGGCCGTGAAAAGATAGATTGCCTTCCAGATCCCAGGCCACACCAGTATCGATCACTTTGTAGAGCAGCAGGTGTGATTAAATTAAGGATCTTGAGATAAGATTATCTGGGAATGTCTGGGTGGCCCTAAACATCACATGAGGGCTGGGGAAGGGGGGGTCCGGGCACGCACAGAGAGGGTGGGGTGATGCGCAGGGAGCCGGAAACCGGAGTGCCGTGGTCCACCAAGGCAGCCGCCTCAGGGAGCTGGGAAGCACAAGGACCAGGCCCTTCTCTGAAGCCACAGGAGGGAGGGAGCCCCCCAACCCTTCGGCAGCAGCCCTGTCCACTGAATTTCGGCTTCTGGCCTCCAGAACAACGAGAGAGTAAACTCCGGTGGTTTTTTAAGCCATCAGGTCTGTGGTGATTGTTGCACCAGCCAGAGGAACAACCCCGAGGCCCGACTCCGTCATATCCGTGCCCTGCCTGTCTTCTCCAGATGAGAAATCCCACGAGCAAAGAGACTTGGTGTGTTTACTTCCCTGTGGAAGCCTCAAAGCCAGGCAGGCAGCAGGGGTCCAGCCTGGTGGAAGGCTCGCCACCAGCAGAGCCTCGCGCTTCATTCCAAAGCTCAGGCTTTGGACAATGTTTGCGATGCACACGTGTGTGGCTTAAACTCTTCCCCTGCGGGCACGTCTCATATTTGGTTGGTGTCTACAGATATACTGGACTTCTGAGCCAGAAGACTGAAAAACATCGATTTCTCTTGCAGGGTCACAGCAGACTGTGGGGTGACAGACATTTCTGAGCTGGAGGGGGCACTGTCTGTACCCCACCCTGGAGCCTACAGACAGGAAGGTGCGATGGGACATGTGAAGAGCTTTCCCGGGCCTCAGGGAGAAAAATGGTGCATGCCTTATACGTCTTGTGTATGCGTCATGTCCTTCTATAGAAGATATGTATAAATCGATCCAGATGCCGATTTTTGTTGAAATGCCCCCAAAATTCCCACGGGAATTTGGAAGGATAGATTAGTAAAACTAGAAAAACTCACAGATGCACTCATTGGCATCCAAGGTACCCAGAGCTGTTTGTTTACATAGGCAGACATCTTATGCTCCTTTGGAATCCTGTGTGTCTGGGGACTCCCCGAGCACGGGAACCGCACTCTTGGCTTACAGCCTGCCTGACTCGAGTTAAGCTGAAAGGTCTTACAAGGTGGGTATTTTTATCATGTCCTTCTGGCAGCCAGGGAAGCTGAGGCTGTTTTCGATGACCTTCCAAGCTGAGCAGGTGCACGGAGGAGCCAGTATTTGACCCCAGGTGCTGGGACCTCAGGGACACATGGGTAAACACCATACTCTGTGGCACTGAATTCAAGCTGGAGGTCAATCCCTCTCCCTGGCCCCCTGGCCATTCAGTGAACATGCAGCCCTGCCTCCGAGCCCCTCTCGGAGTTGTGAGGCTCTTGAGCTCTCTGAGCCCCATCCGGTAAGAGCCGTCTCTCAGGGAAGATGAAAGAGAGGCAAAGGCCATCCATCGTTACCTAAAAGCGACTGGACTTTCCAGGTCACCTTCCAAGTCCACCTCCAGGGGCAGGGGACGGGAAGAGGCAGAGCCATGACATACCTGTGTGACCTGAGTGTTTTTTGATTGTTCTCCTTTGTTCCCGGGTCCTGTGGTCTCCGGCGTCGGTAAGCACACAAAATGACCATTTGACGTGCGAACTGGTGTCTAATGTCCTCGATGTGCTCATATCACACACAGCTCGAGGTACACACGTCGGCGTGGCGCTCTTCGAGATCACGGAGATATATGTCGCCGGCTTTGCTGACGCCCTACGTATCCTACCAGTGTCAATCAAGAGGACACCCAGAGTTTCGGGCCAGCGGGAACACGCACACGCCCAGGGCCCCACGCGCCATGTGCTGTGTGAGCGCGACTGCGGTCAGAAACCCGAGAAGCCGCGGACCTCAGCCTCGTGCTGTCCGTGCATCTTCTTGTGAACGGCTGTCGGGAGGGTCTGGACGGGCTCTGACTGTCAGCAGAGACTAATAAAAACCGCTTGAAAGAACCCCAGAGAGTCATGAAAGAGGACTCCTCCACGTCTGCGAATGAATCCCCACTGGGTTACTTTGCCATTTTGCCTGAGCAACAGTTCACGACCGTCATCTTACTCTGATCAACCTGCTGTTGCGCCAGAAGAGCCTGGGGGAGCCTGGGAAACATGCCAGGGATGCGGGGCCGGCCGGGATTCTCCGGCCGATGGGGACTCTGTCGCACCCCCAGGTGGGGATGACCGCATCTTACTGGGACATGTGCTCTCTGCACAACACAGGTGTGTTCAGACCCGGTAAACCGAAACTAAGTAATCTGTATCATTTTGTGCCAAATCAGATACCATTTATAAGATCCGAGGGGGAAGAAGTGGAAGTATCAACGTTCTGAGAAAATTTGGGGGAATAAATACGATTGAATTTGTTCCCAGGAAAGCGGGAATGTGTTTTGGCTTCCCAGTGTTTGTGACGGAGGGCCTGGTGCAGAGGCTCTAGGTCATTCGATTAGTGGAAAGCAGAACAAAGCCGGAGAGCAAAGTTACCTAAATTGAACACGGCTGCTTCTCCTGGACGCTGGGATGCCAACACCACCCTGCCCCGCAAGCCCCCAAAATCCCACATCAGCAGAGATATAGTTAATCACATCAATCTGGGACCATCCCATCCCCACGAATAATACTTTTATCTTACATGGAGAATTGGGAAATAAAAGAATAGAGATGTCTTATGGAAACAGTAAGTGGGGAGATAAAAAAGAAAACAAGTTGCAGAATTGTTACGTTTGGCTGATCAATTCACATGGCCTTCAGTGACTACAGGAAGATTCTTTCTTTGGGAAACAATGTGGTGTGAGTTCCCCAAACTGGAAGGCTTAGGGCAGCTCGAGGTTCTGGCCTCCCAGGCCTGGAGTCCAGCAGTCAGGGGGGCAGTGCCGCGATCAGTCTGCAGTGTCTGGGGACGGTCCCCTCCAGGCCTGTCCTGGCTTTTGGCCGCAACACATGGTCTGGATGCGCCCCCCCCCCCCCCCCCCCCCCCGTTCAGACCAGCAGTCCTACTGAATTAAAGTCCCCACACCTTCCTTATTCACCTACTGGGAACGCATCTTAACCTATTTCCAAATAAGACCTATTTCCACATTCTGAGGGACTGAGAGGGGTCTAGAACTTCAATATAGCAATTTTTGGTGGACATAATTCAAGCCATGAGAGTTTGGAACAGACGATTCAGGGTTGAAGGCAGATTTACACTTTCCCTTTTTACTACCCATGATGTCAAAAAAGCAAAGCTTAGGAGGATCTGGAGTAAAAACCTATTTTAAGTTTTTAGAAAGAACCAGATTCTCCAGTAGTAACAGCTCCTGCCTGGAACCCTACTGTGTGAGGCAGTGCTGTCTGCTGGTACCTGGTGGCAACTTTCTCTCCCCACATTAAGTGACGGCAACACACACGTACACACCACCAAACAGCCTCCGTTTGTTGAAGATGAGGGAGGCCAGTGGGATATACTCTGGACACCCTGGCAGAATCCCAGGACCTCGGCAGGGTCTGAATCTGGGGTCTCAAAGCCACCTCTGGAGAAGCTGGGAAGACGCTCACTCTATACCTGCCTTCCTGAAATAGGCCAGCTCACCAAAAACTGGAAGAGCTTAATTGGCCAACTGACAATCTGTCAAATTCACTGATTTCTTAAAAATTTGTCTTTTTAACTCTTCTAGAATTTATAGTGATTTGTACTGGGAGGATAGGCAGGGCCCAGGGGTCTCTGGGGCCTTCACATCCTCCTGACCTATCTGTGTCCCTCACCTCTGTCTCTACTCCATTTTGCCTTGACTTCCAACCTCTCTGTTCATTTTCTAACCCATAGTCTCTCCCCCTTCTCCTTCTGACCCGCACTCTTCATCTTCCCCTCTTGTCTTTCTCTGGGTTAAAGGGATGCTGGGTATGACTGTATAGGTTGTTCACTGCACAAAAGTACCCGCCTAGCTCTGCCTGCCAAGATCCATTTGGACAGATACCCATTTCCATTTTGTAGAAAGGGGGTTGGGGAGGCCTCATCAGCAGCCAAGCCTGTGCCTTGCACGGATTCTTCTCCAACTCTCTTGCAGCAGAGAGGCCGCCCTCTTGGCACTTGCTCCCCAAAGCTAGAGCAGAAAGGAGCTTAAGAGAATACCAAATGTTCTTAAAATGCTATTGTGAAATCAAAATAGATATCGGTCAACTAAAATCACCCAAAGATGTTAAGACTTCTCCATTTAATTTGATTAACTTTAGAAATAGGTAAAGAGGGGTGCCTGGGTGGCTCAGTGGGTTAACCCTCTGCCTTTGGCTCCGGTCATGATCCCAGGGTCCTGGGATTGAGCGCCACATCATGCTCTCTGCTCGGCAGGGAGCCTGCTTCCTCCTCTCTCTCTGCCTGCCTCTGCCTACTTGTGATCTCTCTATGTCAAATAAATTAAAAAAAAAAAAAAGAAAGAAATAGGTAAAGAAAATATCTGGAGTGGATTGGCAGTTTGATAAATTTAGCAAGTCAATCCACTGGCTTCACCAAACTGGCCTAGCACCCAGGAATCGAAGTCTATTGTCTATATATCAAAAGGATTGTTGAGAAGACACATCCTACCCTGGTTAGCGGTTCCTATTTTACCCCTAACTCTAGAACCCGGGAAGGACTCAGGGTAAATCCAGAGAGGCTAGCTAATAAGAGGGTGAGTTTCTGTACAGTTGTTATTATCAGTGCCTTTCCCCAAGAGGAATGAATGCTGTTCCTGCTTCCTGACTGCAAGCTCATCACCACTTCGTCCACCTTGTGTTCCCCATGGTTTTCTGCTAGAGAAATAGCCTTTAGTACATAATGATTATCACTGGGCTTCACGTCAGTCACAGCAGTGATGGAGACCCAGGCTCTAGCAGAAGGTTTGGGGCACAACCAGCCACCGGTTCAGATCCCAACACCGGCTCAGCCTTGCTGTGGGCATGGTTGATGGCTGCTCTGCCATGTGCCCTCTTCTGTGTGGCCGCCACGCCACAGGCTCTTGCAATGCAGCCCACTATCCAAAGTCTTCCTTCCAAATTGCTTTAAGCTGTGTACGTTTCCGAGCCGTGTGTTCCTTTACTTCAAACAGCAGCTGGGCCGTCCGTAGTCATCTTGTTAACACGGTTTGCATCCATGTCTGCTCCTTTGCTGCCACGGAGGGGACCCCAGTTGACCTGACAGTTCTACCATTTTGAAGCTCATCTCTTGGAGGATCTAAAGCTCCCCCTTCCCTCACCCTCCCTGCCATCAAACGGGACCATCAGCGCTTCTTCCTGAAGGCAGCTCCGAGGGGCCGAAAGGAAGATGCTTCCAGAGTATTTGTCCTTTTCAACTCTACCCACCTCCTCAACCCCTCTTCACAGACGTTTGCTGCCTTCCGTGAAGGAACACTCCCAGATAAGAGCATGAGGCAGAACCCACTTTTGGAGTAGGATAGAAACTCTGAACTACATTGCGAATCCATACTAGGGTGTGAATAACGCTGTGCATTGTAGCATACTGGAGTATTAGTGTCTTATTAACCATCAAAGGTGACACAGCCGTATTTTTCACAGGCCAAGGTGGATGTTGACCCCCAAAATGTCAGGGCTCCAAGAATGAGCCCACTCTGATGGAAAGATGGATTTTTTTGTTGTTGTTGTTCTAGACAGCACACATTTTCTCTTTAAAAAGAGTCAGCATCCCTGGGTCTGTAGAATCTCTGGAGTCAGCTCTTCTCAAAGACCCGAGGAGAAGAGCCAGCGAGCCCAAAGAAGCAGAGCGCTAGAGAATGCCCTGATCCCAGGTGATGTACAGAAGGTTCTGGAACCATCAGAAAGCTCAGAGTCGTCTACGGCCATACCACCCTGAACGCGCCCAATCTCGTCTGATCTCGGAAGCTAAGCAGGGTCGGGCCTGGTTAGTACTTGGATGGGAGAAAGCTCAGAGTATGTAACCTCACCCATTGGAATAAACACAATGTGCACTGCTCTTGAGTATTTCGGTGGACTTCGGTGATGTTAGTTCCCCAGCACTAAGAAGTCTTAAAGTTAAAAAAAAACAAAAATGGGGGGCACCTGGGTGGCTCAGTTGTTAAGTGTCTGCCTTTGGCTCAGGTCATGATCCCAGGGTCCTGGGATCGAGTCCTGCATCGGGCCCTCTGCTTAGTGGGGAGCCTGCTTCTCCCTCTCCCACTCCCCCTGCTTGTGTTCCCTCTCTCGCTGTATCTCTCTCTGTCAAATAAATAAAATCTTTAAAACAAAACAAAAATGGACTTGAGAGGAAAGGACCTCTTAAAAGCTTTAAGAGTCGGATAAACTGAGGGCAAATAAAGAGACTGTCGTTCACCGGGGTGGGTACCATTGGTACCTTTGACTCAGAGGTGAGTCTTAAGTGGCGGTTTATTGAGCACCTCCTTTATCAGACAGGACGCTTGGCCCTGGGGGTGGTAGGTGGCTACGTCGCACACCCGATGTGGGCACTTCAGAGCCTACGAGGAGCGACAGATGTGAAGACTAAATACAGGAAGTGCTACAAAAAGGAATGTACACATTATAGTGACAGCTTAACATTTAATTTAGGAAAGAAAAACCAGAAACCAACCCTACACCTGAAACTAAGGTAACATTGTGTGTCAGTTACACTCCAAATTAAAAAAGTCGCTTACAGGGGCATCTGGGAGGCTGAGTCAGTGAAGCGTCTGCCTTCGGCTCAGGTCATGATCCCAGAGTCCTGGGTTTGAGCCTCATGCAGGGCTCGCTGCTCAGCGGGGAGTCTGCTTCTCCCTCTTCCCCTGCCCCTCCCCCTGCTCAAGCTCTCTCTCATGCTCTCTCAAATAAATAAATAAAATCTAAAAAAAAAAAGTTGCTTACTTTCCCCCTATGTCTTTTAAGGTCAATTCCTGTGGTTAAGTTGTTGGACCAATGGACTGAACCATTGCAAGCGTAATGTATGTGAGACACTTCCCGAGCACCTAACTCAAATACTCCTGTTTTTTGTGTGAAAGAAACTGCCATTTCAAGCATGACGCCCGCGTCTGGAGGCTCAGGGCCAGAGAGCGGTTCCTACCGCTGAAAACTTCACAGTTGGGACAAAAGGGCCCGGAGAGCGAGCCTGGAGGCTGGCTTCTGGCAGGTTCTGTTCCAGGTGCTCGGGTGAGTCACTAATCCTCTCTGAGTCCCCTTCCCCTTCTAAGAAAGGAAGGGTTTTGGCTCACTTGTCTCCAAGTTTTTTTCCAAGGAAGGACTCTGAGTCTCCATTTCTGTGGGGAAAATCTACCCTGACACACTCCAGCTACAGGAAGGAAGACACGAGTAGAATAATGAAATAAATAAAGTCTTCATCTGGGAAATCTAGGCATTTTTCTAAGTTATCACCATTTCAGAAACAAACCAGTTTCTTGTCTCAGAGCGACAGATTATTGCCCGCGCACCAGACCAGAGAAGAAACAGCCTCAAACCCAGGCTGGTGGAGTTCTCCATCCGACTCAGCTGTAGCCGGGCAAGAAGTTTAACCGGAGTGAGAGCAGACAGCGGAGGTCAGACCCGGATCGCCGAGCCAGTGACAACTAGAAGCTTCTGGCGCTCAGTGAGGGATGAGGGCCAAGTCACAGAACCTGGCACTAGGTTCAACTCAACTTTTGACTTCCAATCATTTCCCATCGTCTCCAAAAGCTGAGGTCTGTTCCTGGAATAGAAGCCTTCTCAGCTTTTTCTAAAATACTCTTTTAAACAGTTTCAAGGTTGCTGACTGTTTTCCTAATATTTTAGGGAACTATGGAAAAACTTGCACACCATAGAGAAGTAACACAAATAGGGGAGCAGGGTTTCTGGGGTAACCGACGACACAGGCGCGCTGTTGGGAATTCCTCCTGGGCGAGGTGGCACAGAAGGTGCTCCTGACGCCCCTCTCCTGCCTCCTCCAGCAGAGTCAGGAGGGAGGGACTGACAGGAGGGGCAGGTAGGGGCAAGGGGCTGCTGAGGACGCAAGGTCACGATGGGTGACGTGACCGGCTATTAGTTTCATGTTGCCCTTGTTACAATCTATTCAGGCGTAGGATCCGTGGATCAAAGATTAAGTCATGGGCTTTGGAAAAATATCCATCAAAGGTTTAAAACGAGCTTAGGGCTCGATGATAACTAAGGACCACCATCAGGGCTCATCAAGCCAATAGTTCTTGTGACGAAAGGAAAAGGGGCCAGAGTCACCGTGTTCCTCTCCTCAGCGTAACCAGCCCTTCTGCCCTGGTTTTCAATGACGAGAGTTGCACACCCCTGGCATTTCTGGAACATACTTGTACTTTATAAACAGAGAATTTCTACAGGACTTAGGAGGAACTGCGGAGCCCAACAACAAAGAGGAAGACTGGACTGAGTTCAAAAGACCCGCATTTTGGGGCGCCTGTGGTCGCTCAGTTGATTGGATCTCTGAGACTTGATTTTGGCTCAAGTCACGATCTCAGGGTCATGAGCTCGAGCCCCACGTCATTGGATCCCGCGCTCAGCTGGAGTCTGGGATTTTCTCTGGAGTCTGGGATTTTCTCTCTCTCTCTGCACCCCTGCCCATGCCCGGACCCTCAAGTGCGCTCTAAATAAATAAAATCTTAAAAAAAAAAAAAAAGAGAGAGACCTGCATTTCTTTTTACCTCCTTGTCATCTCCACTTTTAGAACTCAAAGGGCATGGTCTACAATGTAAGTTTGTTTATGAAAGTGCTTTTCTTTCTGTTTTGCTACTATAAACAACCTTCAATTTTATACCATGTGCTTTGGGCTATCGACCATGTACACATTTTTTCCAAGTTTTTTGAACAGTATTTTTTACATTGAAATTACCCATGGGGATGGATAAAGAAAGTGTTGTTTATGTAGGCCGTGCGCAGAGCGCGGGGCTGTCCTTGGGGCTCACGGCTACGTCCGCGAGAATGACCCAGGGCCTGGGCTCTTACAGGCCAGCAGACGGAAGCAGCGTAAGTGGGATGGGGGAGGAGCTTCTACTGCGCTAACTCAAGTAACACCAACTCAATTTGGAAGAGGGTCAGGGATGTTTATACGCTTGACTCTGAATGTTGAAAACGGGATCAGAAGTTATTCAGTAAGACAAGAGTACTGTTAAAACAAAAGGCAGGGGTGCCTGGGTGGCTCAGCCGTGAAGCCGCTGCCTTCGGCTCAGGTCATGAACTCCGAGTCCTCGGATCGAGCCCCGCATCGGGCTCTCTGCTCAGCAGGGAGCCTGCTTCCTCCTCTCTCTCTACCTGCCTCTCTGCCTACTTGTGATCTCTATCTGTCAAATAAATAAATAAAATCTTTAAAAAAAAAAAGGCAAACAAAAGAACTTTGCCTTTTTTTAAAAAAAAGGCAAAGTCTGCCTTCTTTCAGCATGTTAGTAGTCCCCAGACCTGCCAGAAGTCTACCCTTTATTCCTAGATTCAACGACCTCCCTAAGGAACGACTGTTCATATTTTGGGTTGTTAATTAATTCCGTATAGCATTACAAGTATGGAACACAACAGTCCTCCCTTTAAAATGGCCATTCCCCTTTCCCAAAAACAATGCTGGCAGGGGGCGTGGGGTTGTCGGTCTCTCCCCTTACCGTGAGTGATAAGGCCATGCAGACAAACGTGAACTTCTTGATGTGGGCCGCGGTCACGGTGTTGCTCGTGCTCACCAGTTTATTGCTGGGGTTATTCTAGGGGGAAGAGGAGGACAGGTTACCCTCGGCTGACCACACATGCCACTTGAAGAACGTCTTGTTTCGGTTTTATTTGATGCGTCTCAGGTATAGATGTCCCCTGACAGCTGGGAAAACGGCTGTCACTTTGTCTCTCTCAGGCAGCGGTCAGGTTGCTGGACGTGAACATGAACCGGAGGGAGTCACAGATGGACGCTGGGCAGGGTCTCCTGAATGTGCGCTCCCCTTGCCACCGGGCCCCCACCCAGCCTAGCCCAGGGTCCCAACCTGTGCGGCCCCTCCTGGTCACCTGGCATCTCCTCGAAGCCACGGCTCCCCTCTGGGGCCCCATCCTCCCCGCCAGCAGACCGGAAGGACGGGTGGGCATTCTCAGTCCTGCTTGCCCTGATGCTGACTACCCGCCTCGGATTCCAGACAGAAGCTCTTGCTCTGCCCCTAACACACGTGGTGTTTTCCCATTTCGTGCCTTTGCTCCTCCTTGTCCTATTGGATCTTCTAATTTTCAAAGCCCCCTTTTGAGGGCATGTCAGTGGCACAGCCCATCTGTTTCTGAAAGCCTCTCTGACCTTTGACTCCTAACTACCCTGGGGTCCCTCTTGCTGGAGTGCTGGTCAACCCGAGAGCTCTCCGGGCGTGGGTATGTATTCGGGGGGCAGGCATGGAAGCCTGTGAGGTAGGCACTGGCTCTCTGGGATAAAGGATTGTGCCCCTCACCCTACTCTTTCCCTCCTGCCACTCAGCATGATCTTTCTTGAGTAGAGAAAGTGCCCATCTCTGTTAACGCTTAATTTTAAGCAAGGAGTGCGGACAGCTCAAATGTCCTTTTGCATATTCCCGAGGCTTCCTGAGACCATCCCAGTGCCACTGTGAGGCATGCCCACCACCTGATTAGACAAGTGTCTGGTCCCTCACCATGAAAACGAGCGGAGGAAAGAGCCCCCCACCTCCATTGGGATCCAGTCAGTCCCAGAGGTGACCGAGAGAAGCCAGCCCCCAGCAAGTGGCTTGCGTCTCGCTGAACAAAAGACACAGAGGCAGAGCGCAGACAGGTTCCACTCAGAAAAGAGCTTCTGACAGTTCCTTTCCTTTGGAGGCTGCTGGAGATCTCTCACATCCCTTCCCCATGATGCCTCCAGCACAAACATCTGGTCGAGCCTATGTTTTCCTAAGTCCAGCCTCTAAAGTGAATCTGCTTTTCTCAGTAACAGATTCGGCTGCTACAGTGAAGTGCAAGTCACGGTAGGTGCATCTCTCCATCTCTCTGGCCCTGGGGGACCCGTGAGAGAGGTGCCCAGGGGGCTCACCCCAAAGAATCAAACAACCTCAAAGCACTCATGTCACCTGTGATGGGACAGCAGGGTACCATATGTGTCACCTGTGGTGGGACAGCGGCATGTGCCACACGTCACCTGTGATAGGACAGTGGTGCGCCACATGTCACCTGTGGTGAGACATTGATGCATCAGCCATGTCACCTATGGTGGGACAGCGGCATGCCCCATGTGTCACCCGTGGTGGGACAGTGGTGTGCCACATGTCACCTGTGGTGGGACAGTAGGGTGCCAGAGACCCCCAGGTGTGCTTTCATTTCAAAAACAGTGCGTATTTCTGGCAGCAGTGTTGGAATAAAGGAGCACGTATCGTTAGATTGGCAGGTGTGTTTCGCTTTGTTTGCCCGATGCGCTTAGACGCAGACTCTTCTGCAGATGATAACTGAACGTCGGAGAGATTATGTACGACTGCGAAATGCTCCCAGTGGATATTTAGCGAGAACCGTCAGAAGTTATGCAAGAAATGTCAAATCCCTTATTCTGGAACGCACAAAGAGGCTAGGATTTCCATTGTCAGTGCAGCCAACTCTGCAAGTCCGCACAGAGGTGTCTCAGATTTGGGTGAATAGACAGCATTCACACAGACGGCTCGGAGGCGCTCCCTGGAATGCCCGGAAACAAAGAGGGAGGCTCCAGAAGGATTCTGCGTGACCGCAGTTGCTGGCGAGATGTACGCTCGCTACAGGGGTTGCTTCACAGCACCTAACCCGGGTGATCACGGGCAAAACCAAGTTTTCCTTGGATGCTCCCTGTGAAACCGTACAGTGCCGTATTGCTATTGTTAAGTGGTATTATTTCAAGGTAGCCAAAAACATTCCAGATGAGACTTTCCCAGCCAGGAGTTCCTAATATTTAGTACCTGCTGTTCTCCTCTAGGTTTATTATATAATCTGATTCTCCAAGAGCTAGAAATTTAGCAAAAAGACGTATATCCATCTCGGTTTTCTAGGATTTACTTCTATGTTCATGTTCCTTAAAAGGAAAGCAGCAACGTCTGCTCATAGATTGGGTTAAACTCATGCAAACAGGGACTGCCAGGAGAAAAGTCTGCTGGGGAGTGCCCTGGCTCAGGGTGCGAGGTGCAGAGGAAACCTCTCTGGGGCTCCACGCCACAGGCTGTGCCCTCTTCCAGAAGCCCACAGACAACCACACATTTGAGAAGCCGACGCTATGTGGAGAGAGAGCGCCCCTTATGGCCTGTGGCTGGGCCTTGCTTTGTGGACTTCCCGGGCTTCCGGATGCCCACGTGGGTCTGGCAGTGGGCGGGAGTGGGGTGAGGAGGGAGCCCAGCCTCAGCCAGCCAGAACCCACGCTGCCCGAGTGGCCAGAGCTCCTGGGCTGGGGTCCCTAGCGAAGAGGCCGCCTCTCCTCATATCCCAGGGCTCTTGTTGGGATCAGATAAAATGGCTCTGAGCTGGTTCTACAGAAATTCAAGGCAAAAGGGTTGGTGTGAAAAATACAAGTGCAGGTGTGTGCTTTTTTCCTAGTTTTCATTTCACTGTATTTTTAAAAAGATTTTGTCTTTTTATTTGAGAGAGAGAGAGCACAAGCAGTGGGGAGGGGCAGAGGGAGGGGGAGAAGCAGACTCCCCGCTGAGCAGGGAGCCTGACACGGGACTTGATCCCAGGACCCTGAGATCATGACCTGGGCCAAATGCAGACGCTTAACTGGCTGAGCCACCCAGGCACCCCCTTATTTTTCATTTTAAAACATTGTATAGGGGCGCCAGGTGGCACAGTCAGTTAAGTAACTGACTCTTGGTTTTGGCTCAGGTCATGATCTCAGGTTGTGAGTTCGAGCCCCGTGTTGACCTCCGCACTCAGCAGAGTCTGCTTGAATTTCTCTCTCCTTCTCCCTCTGCCCCTGCCTCCCGCTCACTCGTGCGCGCACGCTCTCTCTCTCTCTCTCTCAAATACACAAATAAATCTTTAAAAAAATTGTACACTATCTTTGGGGCTTATGTTTTGCTATAAATGTCTACAGGGTCAAGTCATTAAGCTTTAATGATAAAGCACATTAGTTCAACGATTGGTAGGACAATGCCGACCCAGCCGCAGGCTGCGAGTCTGAAGGGTTTTGTGCAAGCAGCAGCGGGGACAGAGCTGTGGTTAACAGAGGCTTTCAGTGGGGATAAGTCCGCTGCATCCAAAGAAACCTGGACCCAGGCCGCTGCACAGACAGCTTCGGGGGGCATGGACACTGCGTATACCGAAAGACATCCATCCAGAAGCTTAGGACCTCAAGGGCTCAATCCTGTCTATACCTTCACATCTGCTATGAGGCCAGCAAAACATTTGTTTAATTAAAAAAAAAAAAAAACAACAACAACAAACCACAGAAACAAAATCCAATGTAATAAACTTTTTTGAGATTATATTTTCCCCTTGTAAAAAATTTAATCATTTCTTAATCAGAATTACCTACAAGTGAATATCGTTTGGAGGGCATTAGAGGATTGACATGAAAGTAAGCTTCATGACTTCTGTTATTTTCTGAGGGAAATAGCCCACAGTGACGCCTGACGCCCCCCCAGGCCCCACCCCACATTCATCTTACAGAGGGAGGTGAGACGGGGAAACAGCGTGTTCCTCATCGGAGATGCCTGTCTATCACAGGCTAATTTTAAAGCGAGTGTTTCCGACACCACGCCGCACAGGTGCTCACCTTGTCAAAAGCCGGGTAGACAGCACGGATTTCCGTCAACCAGCCATATGGCATGTGACCCACAGGGTATGTGGCTGTCAAAATCGCCACTGCCTACAAGAGAAAGAGCCAGCAGTTAGTGTCGGCGTCCCAGGGAGCATCTCCAGTAGCCGCTCTTGCCACGGGCCAGAGGCAGCGGTCTCGGTGCGGCCACCACAGACGGATCACTCCACACTGGGCGAGAAGCGCTGGCCGGCCGCAGGCGGGACTGGGGGAACGGGGAGCGTCAAGTGCTCCACTGCGACCACGGATGGGAGTGGGATCGCGAGCCTGGGCGTTGGCTGGACAAGCTACGATTTGAACCCAGGCCCACCAGACCAGGGACATTTGTTCCTTCCATTGAGCCAAATGGAACCCTCCAGTCTAGCCCAGTTCTGGAGTCCCGAAATGCGATTCTGAGCCCTTTCTGCTCTCCAGGTTGTCTTTGCTTAGGGTTCACGTCTACGCCTCATTCCTCTCCTTCTGGGTGGCTGGCAGTAGGCGCTAGTTGGTGGCTTTATGGTTTTCTCCTTCTGACTCAACTCACTTTTAATCTGTCCGGCCAGAATAGCCCAATTTTGATTTTTAATTTAAGAAAACTAAAGAAATATTTCTTGTGGAAACCAAACATATCCTTCCGTGAAAATGAGAGTTTCTCTTCTTATGCAAATGAAAATGAAGGCGAGTGAAAACAAAGCATCAAACCCTACATTTTGGCAGAGTTCAACTCTAACTAGCTAGTAAAGGAGAAGTACAGGCTTCATCTATTTTCATTAACATTACACTCATGCCTGGAACACGGGTAAGTCCCCAGCTGGGCGAAAACACTACTGTGTAGACCCAAACCTTCCCTTGGTCACCTTCCAGCTGTGTGAAGCAGGGACCCTCTCAGACCTCCCTGTCTGTTCCTCCAGCAGAACCATGGGAATGATGAGATCCATCACAAAGGTTTGCTGGGAGTCCATGACATGTGCATAAATGGCGGACATGCAGTAGATGGTCAATACACGTCTGTCCTGTACCCTACACGCTGAGTCTCTATGCCACTGAGGTCATTTACCTTGGTTTTTCTTTTCTTTTCTTTTTCCTTTTTTTCAAAGAGGAAGATGGAATGCCAGCACACAAGTTAATGGGGTCACATACGTTTTTTCTGAGCAACTTAAACTGTTGGTGTTAACTGAAAAAGCTATTGGGTTGTAAGAACCACCCAAGATGACCTTCGTGATCCAAAACACAAAGTCCAAGAACAAAGTGAGGCAGGAGAAAGCGTCCTGCTTGTGATTCATGTGTGTCCCTTTCCAAGCCCACATGAGCTGCTTCCCAGGACATGGAAACTGGCAGGAGATTCCCGGCTGGAGACACGCCGACGGCGCATCCAAGGGCGACGTGGAAAGAGAAGGCCCTAATGAGCAGCCACCGGCCTTCCTGAAGGCTCCACAGTTCCAGAGACGGAATCAAGTCTCCGGAGGGCAGCGGAGGAGGAGACAAATGAAGTAACTGGATTTGTTCATACCATACTTGAAAGATGGAAAAAATGATTCAACTCTTTCTTTGGAGTAGCTGCCAGTTTCCAGATAAATTTCTTGAGCTGCGAGTGAGTAAATAATGGAGATCCTCATTTGGGGGAGGGCGGACTGCCAAAGAGCTCAGAGAGCCACGATGGGCCGGGGTGTGGGGGGAGGGGCGTACTGCCGGAAGGCGGGGCAGGAACAGGTGAGAGTGGGTTGGGTCGACATGGGGGCCCTGGGCCTCCCGCTCTGGGCCTGGTCACGTCTGCTGCTACACGGCAGAGTCCGTGGTCTTCGGCCACCACAATGTTGGCATCACACTGACTCCACAGGAAAATGGAAAGGCCACCGGACGGGAGTCAGAAAAATCTGGATTCCTTGACCAGCCCGGCTTCTTGCTAGTTTTGCACCCTTAGCCTTGTGCCCATGCCTCAGATCTGGTCAACAAGAAGGATGAAGGAGATGTTTCCTTCCATATTCATAGAAGTAAACAGTCCCACGATTCTAAGAGCCTCTTGGCTTCTGAGTGTGAATGGTCGTCCATTACAATACCACAGAATTACCTGAGTTCTCTAGGTAAATCGGAAACAAGTCTGTGTCCACTTCCCCACCCTCCGCCCCCATTCTTTAAAAGGTGACCACAAGTGCCCCCATCCCTAGAAACCACCCTACCTCAGTAGCTGCAGAACTACCACCAAGGTCCCGGGAAACAAAGAGGTTGACGATTGGCCTACTGATCCTCTGTGTGGCCAAGATGAGCGCCAAAGGCCACCAGAAGCTCAGCATCTTTCTTATGGTCGCATCTCCCTGTGTCAAGAAATGGAGATACAAATTCACTAAATTCTAGAAACAGAACAGAAAAAACAATTCAGAGCCAAAGCTTTTCCTTTTGATGTCAATAATGAGTCAATTCATTGTACTTAAAAATAATACAAGGAAAAGCCTCTGTAGCCAAGCCAATTCAGATTAAAATAAAACGTACAGTGTTATTAGAAATTAACTCAGACAGCTGGCAATTTACCGTGAAATCAAAGCACACATTTAAGTCTGATGGATCCAAATCACTCTTTTCCAAACAGGGCAGTTCTAACCCAGAAAGAACGCAATTCCATGGCCTGGAAAACAGGCTGGAAATTGGTTTTTGTTTTAATCACCAAACTGAACTTAACTCTCAGAAGTGAAAAAAAAATTACTATAATTTATTTCTGCAGCCAGTTGGGTCACAATTGTACCTAATTATTGAGGTATAAATCTATTACCAAGGATCTTATTCTGAAAGCTCTGACAGAAGTCACGTGAATGTTCAGAAGCATAAAAATGAAAGCATGGTCAAGGTGATTTATTGAGAATTCTACAAAACTAAAAGGTGTACAATCTTTAAAGGCTGGCTTTCATGATTTAACTTCGGTTTTGATTCTTCAGAGGGTAAGTCACATCGTGGAACCATGCCAGCCACTTTTATCTCCCCTTGCTGGCGGCTCAGGGTTCAGAGATGGATTGTCACCATCGAGACCCTTTTGATGTGGGTGTCCTAGTGACGGAAACAACTAGATCAGACTTTATTGACGGCCCGCCTCGGATCGAGGTAAGTGGTCAATACAGTTATTGTTCTGTATTATGCCAAGAGTAAGCTGTGCTCAAAGGCAGGATCAGAGGGTGGAGTGTGAGGCCTTCTTCGGGGCTGCGTGGAGTCGTGCGTATCGGCCCCACAGCTAGACGGAAACCAAGCCCAGGGACGTCTGGTACCGATGGGTGGGGTCAGCATATACATGTCAGATCCTGCTTGCACTGATGCTGAAACAGTGGTCGGGCCAGTTGGGGAGGCTTATACCCTGCTGGCATCTGACTCCACTTCTGTCACCTTCCAGGAGGTGGGGGAGCTTCTGAGACCCCATCACTGTCTTCCCTCCCTGCACTCCGAGGTCTTGTATCCTGCGTGCTGTCTGGGCTCCCGTCTAACTGTTGCTTCTGTGTCGCTCTCATCTACGGGATGGGGCATAATGCAGCTGCTTGAGGGCAGAGAGCAGAGTTCTGTGCTGCCCATGGTGGCTACACTCTCTGCTCACACCACAGGAGGCACCCGAATGAGCGACCGTGTCTGGCCAAGGTGGAAAGTATAAAGTACAAAGTCTGGGCTCCTGCTGTGAACTCAGAAATTATCCAAATGCAAGGTTAAATGGGAGCTGTGGGCCCCCAGCTCCTTGTTGATGAATATACAGAACGACTTACTGTTGACAACAGGGGGTATGAAGAACCAAAACTGCTGTATCTACTCCTCAGCCTGACCTGACCCACTGTGCCTCAGTTTCCCTATATGCAAACAAGGAGGCTGCACCGTGACCTCTCCCAAAGCCATTCACCACCCCCCCCCACTCTGTGTCTGCCTCTGGATGTGCCCTGGTGCTGGACATCTCAGGGCACAGGCTTGTATACGGGTCTCCCATTTCCCAGAGGGCCGTCCCCGGATGTACAGACAGGCCGTACCCCCAGCTCCGGTCCGCTCCGGTCGGGGATGATGTCGTGGATGTTCTTGTAGTAGCCCAGGCACAGGGTGGTGCAGCGCACGAGGGCGCCCATGTACAAGGACAGGATGGGGATGAGCAGAGGCTCTCTGCACTCCAGGTGACTGTGCAGTAAGATGGCGACAAACACGACCTGGAGGGCGGGAAAACAAGGACATGTCAGAGGGGAGACGACAGAACCCGTCAACGGGTGTGCCCGCCGGCTGCTGGCACCCTGACGAGGCGGACCTCCGAGTGAAAACCTCAGGGCAGATGGGGGGACAGGAGCTGGGGCCGGGCTCCGTGTGTCCTCAGGGGAACAGCACACAATCGCTTTGCTATTTTCCCCTCCAAGGCTCTTTGATTTTTTTTTTTTAAGATTTTGTTTATTTGACAGAGAGAGAAAGTGCACAAGCAGGGGGAGCAGCAGGTGGAGAGGGAGGGAGAAGCAGGCTCCCCAATTAGCAGGGAGCTCAATGCGGGGCTCAGTCCCAGGACCCTGGGATCATGACCTGAGCCAAAGGCAGACGCTTAACTAACTGAGCCACCCAGGCCGGCCTTTTCTAAGACTCTTTGAAGGCAATGATATATCTAGTTACAATCTCATTACAAAACATCTGGACACTTTGTTCCCCAGACCCCCAAAGATGTGGTAGAGTTTTACCCGCTTGAGCCTGGATCCTGATATGCACATGTAATCCACAACGAAGGCCCAAGTCCACAAGGAAAAAGTAGTGGTGATCAGCGGCATATACAGAATAACAGACATTAACATTTGTAAGATGAAGTTTGCTAAAAATGCTGCAAAAAGCACCAGTGTCAATTATTACAAAACAAAGTCAATTTAAGTTTAAAATACTAACTTAAAAAGTGGAAGAGTTCAAAAAATAGAGTCAGGAGAGATTAAAATAATAAAGTATTAATCTCTACTGACTGTATAATCTCTGAAAAAATTTAACAAGTATTTAGCTTTCCTGTCTATAAAAGTCCGAGGAGCAGCCCAGCCTCTATCGAGCCATCCGGGGATTCACACATTCAGAAGACCACTGAAGACAGAAGACCACAAAAATTAACTAACGGGGAGGGGGACACTATTCTGGAGTTCCACTGACTTTTTAAAAAAGATTTTATTTTTAAGCAATCTCCACACCTAATGTGGGGCTTGAACCTACAACCCCGAGATCAAGAGCTGCATCCTCCTCTGTCTGAGCTGGCCAGGGGGCTGTGAGCTACCGTGACGTTAATGGCCAAATATCCACGGAACAACAGGGATGCAAAACACACCACCACAGAGTGGTCCTGACCCATGGAGGCTTAACCCCAACACTGCAGTCCCAAGGAATCGGCGATGACTGAAAGTTGAAAAGAAAGCTGGGGACCGAGCATGATGAGCTGGATGAGTGCATTCGGTTGCCGGAAGGAACAGAGAACATCAAGGTTATACAGACTTGTGAGCGCAGTAGAAGTATCAGATGTTGGAGGTGGTTTGTTTGCAATGTGGGCTGCGTCTTATGCCAGCTGTCATTCTCGAACCCAGTACACGAGGCCGATTCGGACCGGGAGCCTCAGGCAGGGCTTGGCCACATGGACACAACCAGGCTGCAGCTGCACCGACGACGTGAGCAGACACCAGTTGGGGTGGCACTCACACTCCTGCTCCTGTTCCCCCAAAACGCAGCGGAGCCCACGGATGAAGTCAAGATGCCCGTAACTGGCCCCGTGCCTGTTCCTTTCAAGTGGGACAAGTAGAAAATGCCACTGAAGATGTTGACACAACCTGGGGAAGTCTCACTAGGGACATACAGTATTAGGAACGGAGGACCGGGAGTTCTGTGATGGGGCCCAGACGTGTGGGGATGTGTCTAATGCCTCAGAAGGCTCAACGGAGCCCCCAGGCAAACTCCCGCTTGAGTGTCTCAGCAAGCTGACCGTCCGTCGAGGGTCTCGGCAAGCTGACCGTCCGTCGAGGGTCTCGGCAAGCTGACCATTCGGCACACAGAAACCCACAGTGGGAACAATGACGACCGTGCATAAAGGCTGAAAACTCGCTGTACAAGAAAGGAATACATTGAGGACTGAGCCCTCCATGGCCACATCCAGGAAGGCTCCCAGAGCCGTCAGGATGGCCACGTGAGATGGAGGCCTGCTGGGCAGGGCCATGGAGGAGGATGCGGTTAAGAAGGGAAAGGGGGACACGAGCCAACGAGAAGTAAGTGTGGTGATGACAAGAAGGGGGTGAGCTATGCAGGCCCGAGGGAGGGGGATGCCCTGGGCCAGCGGCTCTTCCCAGCTCCCCATTTAACAGCTCGATGCCGTGGGGCCCAGCACCCATCACAGAGCTTCCATCGTCACTGTGTACGGTACTACTCATCAGTTAAAAATAACATGGGGTCTTCTGCATTTCAGTCCAGAATTATGATGTTGAATCTGGTATTACCACCAGAAACATCAGGTGATTCTCCGAGGAGGAACCTACTCTCCTTGGTAAGGATTTTCCCCAGGAGAGTCTGTTCTGCACAGACCCTGTATGCAGTGCCCGAAAGCCCAGAGGTAAACAAGATCGTCGCAGACTCTCCTCCGGGAGCTGACGGTCCAGTGCAGGAGTGGGGACGTGAACCAGACAGGGACACTGAGGAGTGTCTACTGCGGGGGTGGAGGCAGCGAGGCTTTGCTGGGATGGCCCGGCTGCTTCGAGGGAGGGCACCCCGGTGCCACCTGAATCGAGACCTGCAGCCTCGGCAGGGTGTGGCAGGAGTCCGTGGCAGGGACGAGGGCGTGAGGCAGAGCAAGTCCTCCTGGGCAGAGGGGCCGAAGCAAAGACCCATGAAAGGGTCCTCTGCCACACCAGGGCCCTAAATGGCGTGCCCGTGGAGGGGGTGGCAGGAGCGAGGGGACGAGAGGAGTGCCAGGCCGGCGAGAAGCACGGGCCAAGCGTCTTGAACATTGTCGCCATGACCTGGATTTTGACTGTTTATCCCAGGAACCCCGGGAAGCAATGTTTAAAGCAGCTTCTGAGCAGCGTGGCCAGAATTTCCAAGAGCAGAGATCACTGTGGCCGCAGAGCGGGGGAAGGAAGGAAAGGAGGAGGGGCCAGAGCAGAGGCCGGTCGGGAGACCTCTCTAGCGGTCCGGCCGGGACGGGGGCTCCTTCGGACCCGGGCGAGGGGGTAGTAATGGGAGCAGAGAGCGCATCAAAGATACACCCGAGATTAAAATCAAAAAGGCCTGGTGATGAAGAGGATGGTCCCCAGGCTTCTGACCCGGTGACAGTGCCACGGGTTTGCTCAAAACTGAAACCCTTGATAGAGAAGGTATGAATTTGAGCTTAGGGGGCGCCGAGGATCCGACTGGCATATAGATATGTTGTCTGGTGCTCAGAGGACAGGGCGCGGCTGATTCGGGAATCGCTGGTCCTGTTAGAGATGGCACAGACCTAGGGCGTGAATTAGGTTCTTCTCCAACAGAGCACAGCAAGGAGAGAGAAAGCCTCGAGGACCGTCCACATCGTCCCATCTGTAGAGGAGGGGCCTCCAGGAGGAGGAGACAGAGCAGGCGGGCGGTGCTGAGTTCCAGAGCGAGGCCGCGTTTTGTGCAGGAGCGAGCAGTGAAGGGAGTAAAGAGACGGCCAGGAAGTGGACGGAACCGTCCCGTGGATCAAGTGACACAGAGGTCATTGGCAAGACCTCCCCCACACCGCCCCGGGGAGCCGACTTGGAGGTGGTCAAAGGACAGAAGTAGAAAAGAAATGCAGACAGTGAGCAAAACTCCCTTCCTGGAAGTCTGGCTGGGAAGTAACAGAACTGGAGCCCGAGAGGCACACGGGAGCACGAAAAAGCTGCCCTTGTGGTTCTGTTACAACGGCAGGTGGGTGAGCACGTTTACGCGTCAGGAGAAACGACCCAGGGGAGAGACAACAGGTCTCGGAGAGCCAGCTGGACCCCGTTCTTGAGAAAGTGCAGGTGGAAGCCGCGGTTCTGGGCCAGAGAAGGGGGGCGCCTCGTTTCCCAGAGTGGGGGGAAAACGCAGATGACGCGGGGTTAGGGGGCAGGCTTGTAGGTCTGGTGGCCAGAGGGTGAAGAAATCGGTGGCTTCGACTTTCTCAGGGCAGTGGGAAAGGAGCTCGGCTACTGGGAAGAGGGAGGAGCGGAGGGACCCTCTGACGCAGCTACTGGGTCAGCTGCGGTGAGTGATGAGCGTCCATGCATGGTTCCATCAGCTGCTTGACTTTCTGGGCGCAGGTGGTGAAAGGTGCATTGTGGGAGATTCAGGAGTGCGGCCTGGCCAGGAGGCTGAGATGAAAAGCCAGCGAGCCAAGGGACTGACAGGACGGCAGCAGCGCTGCTGAGCTGGGAGGGAGGCCTCCCGTCCCGGGGCGCTGGGCTGAGTCGGGAGGCAAGGGCTAGGACAGGAGGTCCCAATAAGATCCAGCAACGCCCTGAGATCGCGCCTGCAGATGCTGAGCAAATATTGACCAGGTGATTGTGAAATACAACAGAAACAGCAATATTCTTCATAAATTCTTTGGCAATCTATTGGAATGTAGCACTGTTTTATTTTTAAAGGTTTTGTTTATTTGACAGAGTGAGAGAGGGAGCACCAGCAGGGGGAGCAGCAGAGGGAGAAGAAGATGGAGCAGCAGGCTCCCTGCCGAGCAAGGAGCCCCAGGCAGGGCTCGATCCCAGGACCCCGGGATCATGACAGGACCCCGGGATCATGACCTGAGTCGAAGGCAGATGCTTAACCCACTGAGCCACCCAGGTGCCCCTAGGACATAACGTTACTGACAGTATTGGTGGCACAGAAAAGCATTACTGCACAGGTAAACCAAACCAAGAGAGCTTTCTTGCACTATGGTGAGAGATCAGTTAGCTTAGTAAAATTTTTTTAAAAGATTTGATGTATTTATTTATTTGAGAGAGAGAGAGGAGTAGGCAAGAGCTGGAGGAGAGGCAGAGGGACAAGCAGAGCCCAAGGCTGGGCTCGATCCCACGACCCTGAGATCAAGATCTGGGCTGAAACCAAGAGTCAGACACTCAACCGAAAGAACCACCCGGGCATCCCAGCTTAGTAAAATCTTAAAAAATGGGAGTTGCCACTGAAAGGCTAGGCATTATAAGCTACTTTCATTTTACCATTGGCGATGACTTGCTGTCTCTCTATGCCAAGGTGGTATTGGCAGAGGACTTTGCCTGAGACCTGTCTACTCACAAATTCGGTATTGAACAAAATGCTTTCAAGAAACAGAGGACTAAAACTGGGGGTGGGGGAGCAGGGTAATAAAAGACTTAGGAACGAACATCGCATTTATTCCTCCAAACTTTCAAACTACAAGGTTTAAAATAACTACTTCACCAGGAATAGCTCGGGGCCAGATGGTACTGAATCCAGCTCCCGGCTCTCTTCCCAACCAGATCTGATCATTCTGCACTTGCGAGCCCTCCCAGCAGGCACCGGCCAGGACGGGGTTTAAAACTGAGAAGGAAAATGGCCGTAGGCGTGCTGGCAAAGCATTTTTCAGAAATCTGGTTTTCCCTTCTACTCCTAGATGCTCACTATATTTATCTCCGGCAAAGTGAAGTTGTGTTTTGTTTGTTTGCCCTTAAGAAAACACATATCTATAAATATTCCCTGAGTTGCTGATGCCAATGTTGGAAAAGAGAGGCGCGGCCTTAATTTCAAATTAACTGATTAGAGTGAATAAGGCAGTTTAGTTCATCTCTCAGAGGAGGAATAAAAGTAAGATCAGGACAAAAATCTCTAATAACACACAAAGAAAATTAACAAAGCTATATCCAGAGAGGATGTGAGGGAGTGTCCAGGCATACGCATGTGTGAGCAAACACACACACACACACACACACACACACACACACACGCACACAGTGTTAACGGGGATTAATTTAAATTACTTTCAATACTGATTCTTGGAGTAAATGCAATTAATTTGGAAATGTAATTGTTGGTCTTTAGGGAGGTGCTAATGGTCTGACAGTAGATTACTTCAAAAAGGTGGCCACCAGACTAGCTTGTATGATGGGGGGAAACCAGGCAGAAATGCATGGAAATGCTCACAGACTGGAACTGAGAACTGGGAAAGGAGCTTAAAAATCAGCCCATCCCCCCTCCTCTGTGAAGAAACGGTTCTCCCGAACCCCTGATTGTAGGAACTAGGGCTGATTTATAGATTACGGGAATTAAATCGAATTTTCTGCGGAGATTTTCATGCAGCATCCTGAGTGGCAGAAGAAAGGAAGTAACGTGGAGAGCTGGGGCTGCTGCCAGTGCCGGGCTCCACAGAAAGGGCAACGTCGGCCTTCCTCTCAGAGCTCGTCCAGCCTCCTGGCTCTTGTGAAATGTGGGCTAATGACGCAGGAAGGGCAGCCGTGTGTGGCGTCTACACGAGAAACGACACGGAAGAAGAATTCCCAAGAGCTCCCTCTAGAGCCAAGGGACAGACCGTGTACTGGGAGACCACACGGGGGACCGAGTGTGCCCCCAGCTGCGGCCCACTGACCACCAGACACGTGTGCTGGGACCCGATGGCCAGGTCACAGGCGAGTTCTGTAAGCCTCAGGGCCCACACATCTGACGCTGAATGTCAGTTCCTACCCCCTCCTTCTCGCAGGGTTAGACGTGCGTCTCCTACAAGAGGTCTCATGCTCCCCCCTGTTCAACACACCTTCCCTGACGTCCACGTTCGGCTGGAGTAAGGCAGGAAGGCCCCGCAGAGGGAATGCACGTCAGCGAGGCAGGAGGGGGCTCCGGGGAGCTCCGATGGACACACAGACCGTACTTACCTGAGCGATGACATCGGAGATTGAGGCACATCCCACCAGGAAACTGTATTTGTGTTTGAGGAGAATGCCAGCATGGGTCCACGCCTGCCGGGATGAAGAGAATCTGGCATGAGAGACACCGTCGGGATCGGATGACTTCTGGCCGTTAGGATTTACTGGGCAATCCGGAAATAGACTGCTACAACCCCCACCCCCACCCCAGAACCTTCGGAGCACAGGACAAACCTTCCGTTGGTCAAATGACCATAACTTGGCCTGGTGGCTAGGTCCGCGTTAGATTTCTAAGTGGAATCAGTGACTGCACAGGATTTACTTAGTACAGGTGGTAAGGCGGACCAGGGCACTCACTAGCTTTCCTGGCAGGGAAGCTAGATGGATACCAAGAACGGAGGGAACACCCTCTCTCTCTGGGGCAGCCGGAATGACAAGGCAGAAACATTCACCCTCTGCGAGGCGTGTCATAACGAGGGCTCCAGCTCGGTTCCAAGTTATTATAGTCATTACAGGTTCTCATCAAACCATGAGGGCTCTAACTCTTTCCTTCTCTTCAAGTTGGGGCAGGATCTGATCTGACACTTTGCCTCTGAGGGAGATGAAGAGGAAGGTTCTCGGGGGGAGCAGACTATGGAAAGCCCGGGGAGCCGGTGAGTTTGGAGGTCTGAAGTCCAAGGCAGAATCTGTGTGAGCATCACCCTTCTGACCTGGAAAGGCCACTGCGGACCGACATGGCAGTAACATTTCGTGCGAGCTTCGCGCCATCAGACAAATACGATTTATTCCCGAGGTCTCTGTCGGGACTCCTGTATAGTAGCTGCCCCATCTACTTCCTCCCTCAGCTCACAGGTCTCGAGGTGCCAGACGTGGAAAGAGACGCCAGCTGTCGATAACATTTGCAAACTGTGGCTTGTGGGCCCCTTTGGTTGACCGAAGCCATCGGGATGATAAGCTTTGTGGTTTTCAAACATTCTCTCTCTAACCAGGGGTAGGTGTGCAGGGGTGTGTGCTTGTGAAGATGACCTGGCTTTTTATCAATGTTCACTATTTTGTTTTTCACGAACGATCTCTTACTGCTGGGTCTTTGGGGGCCGCTGATGATGAAACAGAAAAGTAAAGGGTGTTAATCCCCAATGTTCTGGTGTTATGCTGAGTTTTAGAAACTCTCTCACGGCAAAGAAATACAGCTGAAGGGAAACGGAACATAGGGCACACGGATTCACTTTTACTCCCAAGTCCCTGAAATCACATATCACCGTAATTCTTCTGTGTGTCCACAGAGCCCCCATACAGATGGGGGCAGGCCTCAGAGCAGTATTGGGCCTCTGTCTAGGAAGTTGGGCTTCTACTGTTTCCGGATTCCAAGCACTATGGGGCCCCCTTAGGTCAGCATGGGGCACTGTTAGGGAATCCAGTTCTAGGCAATCACAGCCTCTCTGTCCTTTTTTTTTTTTGGAGTACGTGTCCACTGCCAGGGTAAATACAGAGTAAATTTCTTACTTGGTGATAAGTAAGAAAAAGAAAATCCGGGTACCAGTGCTCCAATGGCCCCATTCTTCCACCAACCCTGCCGCCACACCAACTGACAATCAGAGCCTTGGCGTGAAAACTGTGAGTTCAAGGTCCCCGTGCAGACTGGTGGGAAGCAGCCAGAGATTCCATGAGGCCACGTCCATAAACTAACTGCAGGCGGTATAGCACTCCTGATACCATCGGAGAAGGTGGACCACACGCAGTTGACCTTGGCTCATTCCTCCAAGGATGTGGGGGTTGGCCTCACCTCACTGTGGATGGACGCCCATTTAACTCATGCATCTACAGTATGTGAAACTTGAGGGGCAGGGCGCTGAAAAACTGTACAGATGAACGTATTTTTAAGTCTCCCCCCCAAAATAATTTAAAATGGAACCCAAAGAAGAGGTTTATTTCCCAGCATTGGACATTACTGAAGATATGTGTGTGTGTGTGTGTTGTGTGTGTGTGTATATATAAAATACATATTTTTATTTTGGTTAAATCTCTTCTATAATTCTCAATAGCACAGAGGAATAGAGAAAAAGCATTCTCTGAGAACTCTCCCGTATCATGACTAAGAATTTAATCTTAGTGAGCCACCCTTAGTAATGTAGTAAAGCTGGTTACTAAAGTCATGAAAGCCTATCCATATTTTCCAGAAATTCTCATTCTAAAATGCTTTTGGGTGCTTAAGCCACACAAAGGATGAGTTTATCAGAAAGCTGTCCTGATCCCTTGATCCTGACTATATCAGGAAATAACTTTATATTTAAATACAGCTTTCAAATAGGCTCTCTTGCCTCTTGCTAGAACTCTGTGGCAAGTACGACGATTCTCATCAAATAAATGGCCAAGATAGGCTGGTTACGAGTCTGGGGCCAGCTAGAACCCTTCTGTACTGCCGGTAGGCTTATAAAATGATAGAACTGCCACAGAGATCACGATGAGGGTCCCTCAAAAATTAAACATAGAATTATGATATAATCCAGCAATTTTACTTCTGGCTCTCTACCCAAAAAGGATTAAACAGGGAGCTCAAGGAGGTATTGTATACCCATGTTCATAACCCATTATAGAAATAGCCAAAAGGTAGAAATCACCCAGGTGTCCACTGATGGAGGAATGGATGAACCAAATGGGGGTCTACGGTTAAAATGGTAAATTTTAGGTTAAATACACCATCATTTTTTTTTTTTTTAAAGAAGTGTCCACAATTACTCACCATTGCATCCATAAAAGGGAAGGCAGCGAGATATAGGAAGGCCCGTCTCGTTTTGCTGCCCACAGACTCATCCACATGGTGCAGTTTATTGATAATGTAGTAGCCTAAGTCACTATAAGCTGTAAAGGGCCAAAAACCATACAGAACAATATTTAGAAAAAGTTATCTTTTAAGCTTTTTATCTCAAAAGTGCAAAACCAATGTTAGATGTAATATTTGGGTTTCTTTCTTTCTTTTTTTTGGTGTAGAAAAATGAGAAAATTAGATGTGCAAATGGAAAAAAGATCATGTCCAATCTTACCCCTCTGCTCAGCGGGGATCCTGGTGAATGCTCTGGGTTCTAACAGCCCAGTTCTTTTATGGGAATGTGGTGGGCGCGTGCTGTGGGGTATGTGTGTGCTTTAACATGAACGTGGGATCATTCCATATATATATTCTTTTGTAAGCCATGGCCATCTTTCCGTGATTTGCTCCCACATTTTAATGGTTGCAATGAATTCCTTTTTGTGGGTTTACTCGGCATCAATTACTCAGTCTTCTATTATGCATTTAGGATGCGTCCATTAACTTGACATCATGAAAGGGCACTTGATGGATCATTTGGAAGCTAAATGTTTATATGGAGCAGTACTTACTAAGAGGAAATTCCCAGATGTTGATACGCCTTTCTTTTTCTTTTCTTTTCCTTTTTTTTTTTTTTTCAAGAGAGGAAAGGGAAGAGGGAGAGGGAGAGGATGTCAAGCAGACTCCCCGCCGAGTGCAGAGCCTGACCCAGGGCTCAGTCTCACGACCCTGGAATCATGACTGGAGCCAAAACCAAGAGTCGGATGCTTAACCACCGGTGTCCCCCGGGTGCCCCTGTGAATATGTCTTTTCAATAAAAAAATGGAAAGCCTTTTCACCGCTTGCGATTTGTTTTGTTTCACCCTTTGGGAGGAGCGTGCTGGTGTTGAACTGACACAGAGCGAATGAATCGGCAGCCGCAGGACAGATACAAAGGAAGGAAGAGGAAGGTCTTTCTAGCGGATTAGCTGGGCACTCTGGCAGCCGCTGTTAGCAAAGATGAAATAAACTAAGAGATTTTCACCTCATTGATAGATGATTAGACTATATCGAAAACCAACAATCTTTGTGTTTTCATACCGTTTTACATGGCGGTTTAATAGCACCATTCCTGCTGTTTTCATTTTTCTATAAATACGAATATTAATGCAGTGGACAACTATAAAGCTGCTTTGAAATCGGAACGGAGACAGAATGCAGCGAGAGTCTCATTTTAGGTGAATAATAAGACCCTTCTCTCCACTTCAAAGTGTGGGGGATGACTTGGACCCCTGTGAACTAAGAAGAAACCGATAGTAAAGAAAGAAGCTTCCACTCCTTTTCGGCGGTTAGTCCTGCCTCATGAGAACTTTCAGCCAAGTCTTCAGTATGATCTCATGGATATTTACATGCACAAGTGGGAATCCCAGATGGGGAAGGAAAGCGATTTCGAGGCGTGGGGGTGTGGAGCGGGCAGGACATCCCGAGAACGGGGGGATGGGAGAGGCCCTCTAAGGAGGGGCAGGGGGAGAACCAAAAGGTGAGCCGCCAGGGGAGCAAACATGTCAGGTGTGGGGCATGGTGGGGCCAGCCGAGCCACTGAGGCAGCGAGAAGGGAAATCCGGGAGGGAGCGTGTCGCAGGGCAGAAAGAGCAAAGACCTGGGGAGTTGGGACGAGGAGGGCAGGACGCAGCTGTGAGGTCCACGCTGGGATCCGAGGGCGCACAGACGAGATTAGACGAGCAGATTAGAGAAAGCTTGAGCTGACCCTGGGAGGCTCAGGGGAGGGGCAGGGCGGGAGCCCCACAGCCCACCTTCCCCGCCTGGTGCGAGGCGCTCGGAGCCAGGGAAAGCGGACAGATGGAGACTCGAGGCCCTGGTGAAGACGTTCCTTAAGCGGGTGAATGGTGTACTTGGGGCACTGAAACCCGCAGGTTTTGTCTCAGAGTTTATTGTTGCTGCTGATCACATGTACATTCGTTTCATTCAGCCGGGAACCAGCCACTGTGCTGGGGCCTGCCAGGGGTGTACTCATCCCCAGCCCAAAGACTGTCCCACCCTCGCGGACAGAAGCTGCTGGCAGGTCAAGGCAGCCGAGCTGGCTGAGACGGGCAATGCCGTGCCAGGGGCGAGAGCTGGGCAGCTAGGAATAGCTGATGGGCTGAAATTCCAGGGTCAAGGTTAGAGCCCACAGACAAGGCCACGGAGTGCACTTGATGGACTCTGAGAGCAGGGAAGGCCGAGATCTAGAGGTGAGACAGGATGAGTGAGCCCTGTCCCTGGGGACGGCAAAATGTGACCTTCTTCGGTGACAGGGTCATTGCAGCTCTAATTAGGAAAGATGAGGTCACACTGGAGCAGCGTGGGCCCCCAATCCGATATAACTGGGATCCTTTTAAGAAGGGGAAATCTGGACCCAGAGGTGGACACTACACAAGGAGAACGCCTCACGGATGTGAAGGCAGAGATGGGGGGCGGGGTGGGGGATGCGTCCACACCCCCAGGAAGGCTCAAGGTTGCCAGCAAGCCACCGAAGCTCCCAGAGAGTCCCGGGGTGGGCATCAACCCCGCTGACAGCTTGATCGTCCAGCCTCCAGCCCTGGGAGATGATATATTTCCCTTGTCTCAGCTCCCAGTCTGTGGTGCATCATTAGCACAAGCCCAGCAAAGTCACACAGGCGGCTTCTGAGAACGGGAGAATTTTTTTCCCGGGAGACTCTGGGACCCACGAGTCTGAGCTGCCGAGAGCCCGGCGTGCCATCTGCTTGTGAGGCCCCGGACGGCACGGAGATCAATACATATCTGCTTCTCTACCTTCTGCAGATAGACCTCTGTGTACCTACTGATTAGAATATTTTAGTGAAAATGTCAAAAACAGTGCCTCTAAGCGAGAGGATAAGGAAGACGGACTGAAGGAGGCTGGGTGGTGAGCTCCGTGGGCCAAGCTTTCTGACTCTGCCTCTCCTGCCCCTTTGCTTTTTCTAGCCTGCAGCTGGTCCTGCGCTCCTGTGCCCTTGAGCTGTTTCTGGCTGGAGCCGTTGGCTGGGGGTAATTTGTTGAAAGTGCTTTGCACAGAGTCCATAATTACCAGGCTGGCTGCCCTAACATTCAGGGACGGTCGACTTCTATCAACTGCCCCACCTCGACTGTTCTGAGACAGCTTCTATTCCTTCTGAAGGGCAGAACACTCAAAAGAAAAATTAAACAAGGCTTCTGAACAAGACGTAAACAGATTTCATGACGTGGCCGCAGCAGGGAGGACACAGGCCTGACCTTTTTACAGGTAGACAGCTTTCGACCCCACCCAAAGGAGAAGAAGCCAGAAGGGCCATTCAAATCCCCAGCTCTTCTGCCCTGGGCCCATCAGGGTGACCGACTCTTTCCAGAATGAGTGGTTCTCAGGCTTGCTCACCTAGTAGTTATCCGCGCCTGTTGCAAAATGCCTCGAAATATTAATACTAATCAAGGCAAGTCTATACACCTCTTTTCCTCTGGGAATTGAGGGGAAAGCCTTCTTCTGATTCTAGTAAGAGAATAATACGTGCATTTCCAAGAGGTGATTTGAGAACCTTTATTCTCATTCAAATTCCTAAGTTCCCATGCTTAAAAGTCTTAAAAGTATTCCTGCGACCCTGGTGGCGGGTATTAAGGAGGCACATATTGCATGGAGCACTGGGTGTGGTGCATAAACAATGAATCTTGGAACACTGAAAATAAAAATTAAATTTAAAAAAATAATAAGGAGGGGCACCTGGGTGGCTCAGTGGGTTAAGCCTCTGCCTTCAGCTCAGGTCATGATCTCAGGGTCCTAGGATCGAGCCCCACATCGGGTGCTCTACTCAGCAGGGAGCCTGCTTCCTCCTCTCTCTCTGCCTGCCTCTCTGCTCACTTGTGATCTCTGTCTGTCAAGTAAATAAATAAAATCTTAAAAAAAAAAAAAGGAAAAAAAAAGTACTACTGATTATGCCATGGACTTCTCTGTTTACTACTAGGCTTTTCACAGAGGCAGATAACCTGACCCCCTGTGTTTCTAATTAATCATTTCAAAAGTGTGTGTGCTTCTATGGCTGATATTTAAATCACTTCCACACATAGGGTCGAACAACTTTTACGCATAAGGCACTGTGCCAGCAAACCCGGCTGTGCAGAGGCTGCGTACTGGCACGGGCGTGGGACACAGACATAGGACACTCCTCTAGAGTCCCCATTGTGCAACCGTTATCTGGAACATACAGGTGTGGGAAGTACAAGCGTCACCCAGGCCTTGGAAATATATCGTAAATCCACGCATAAAGTAAGTACAGTGTATGTGAGATTTTAACACAAGAACGTAAATGTGATCTCACTGGTGTCGAGTCTCTGTGGAGTGGGTATTTTGTAATAATTTACCGCATGCCTGACCTCCGTCCGCGCTCCGAGCTCACCGAGCCTGTGGCCGGTTCAAGGTAACCCCGAGCTGTGATCTTACTGTCGGCTCTGTCTCTGTAGCCGGTTTTCCTGTTCCAATACCGCATGGTAACTTGCTTCTCTCTAGAGATGTGCCTTGTTTGTATCTGAATTCCCAGGATCTGCCCACTGTTTGCCACAGAGTCGGTGTTCAATATATACTGACTAAACAAATGCATGAATCCATCATCCCCAAAGAAGTGACTGGGGTAGACCGATTGCAAAATGTCCCCGATTCTTCTCTCCTGCCTATATCCCTTCTCGGCAATATTTCATAGTTCCTCTGGTGCAAAGCTGGAGTGTGTTTCCCTACCGCCTTGAACCTGGGCTGGCCTGGGATTTGTCTTGGTCAGTCATGCACGGTAGCAGTGATGGCGGCCACTTCCAGTTCTTGGCCTCATAAGGCCTTGTAGGCCTCTATCTTCTCACTTGGGGTATTGCCACAGCTGTCCACACAAGCTCAGGCTGCTGGAAGAGAGCCCAGCTACCCCAGCAGAGGCCATCGGCCCATCCCCTGCTGGCTGACAGCCCCCCAGTGAGTCCCGCCTCCTGATTCTCAGCAGAGCATAGAGGCATGAGCACAGTGAGTCCAAAAGAACCGGCCAGCCAGCCCCTGGTCTGGTGAGCAAGAATAAATGCTGTGTTTTGAGTCACTGAGTATTGGGGGGTTTGTTACAGAGCGATACGTTTTGAGACTACGCTAAAACTGTCCCTGTCTAGCACCCTTGTTAGTTTCAGTGATACCCATGTGTACCCTTTCCAGGATGGGTCTGTAACCCGTGAATAATGGAAACGTTGTTGGAGATGGGAAGACTGACAATGGACCCACTCTAGAAGTTACTGGAAGAACCCTGGAACTTGCTCCCCTAAGCGGTGCTCACTGCCCAGGCTGCTCTGGAACATGGAAGAGGCCTTACAGGTCACTTGAGAATCAAGTGTAGACCAAGAAAACAGCCACAGCCATGGTTTCTCCATCTGGGTGAATTAGGTGCACAGATACTACTAACTTCATGCAGGCGAAATTTACCTGGACCCAAATTAACCAAGTACATGGTCAGCAAGCTTTCCTCTTTTACAGATTAATTAAGAGGGGGATGTGGGAGCACACCTACATCCTGACCACTGGCCTAAATTAAGGTTTGGTCTTGGCAAACCCCAAGCCCTGCAATTTAAAAAAGTGGTGTCTCACAGATGAGCCCATAACAACAGGAGCGGCCACAATTTAGCTAAAATGAGACACTTATTGGCAGCTGCCCAACAAAGACCAAGAACCAAAAGCCAGAATTACTCCCAAGGCTCCTGAAGTTTGGATACTGAGAGCCAGGCTCTGGTGCAGAGAGAACAGACACAAACTTTTGGGTCAGTAGATCTTCTAGAATTCCAAGAATCTGCTTAGAACAACAGCTAAATCCATCCGGGATGTAGAACCGTTTTGATTCACACGTAAGATTTTATAATTGTTTTAAAGTGGAAAATTTTAGACTGGACTTGAAAAATGATGCTGATTTTCATCTCGATGACCACATGTTCCTCACTCCAGTTTCAATGACACAGGACGCTCAGCTTTGTTCTTCTGTGATGTCTGGCGCCCTGTAATCAGCTATTAGTCCCAAAGCCTTATTCAACTATGACTAAAGCAGGGAATGTAAGGCTTATTTAAGAAATCCAAATAAAGAGTGATAGCAAAGGGGAACTAATTTACCCATTTCGACACAAATTAATCTAGACCTACTCATTCCATGTCTGGAATTTCTCCAAGGCATGTACCATCTTTGAAAGTGACTTAGATCCAATCTAGCTGCAGGACGTTTCTTCAAAGCACATCCACAAGTTAGTATTCAGGGCATGAGCTGAAGGAAGAAGAGCATCTCCTCTGAACCCCAGGCCCTGAAGCTTTGCGCCCAAATTAAATGATCAATATCAACACTTTGCCTGAAAATCTGGCCCGTGAGTAGCAGCCTCTCATGTTTTCATACTGTTCTCAGGACAAAAGCTTGTGCTACATTTGAGAGAAAACCAAAAGGGGTCTCATGGCATTTACCTTCAGATTCAAGTTTGTGTGAGCAATCATTAGCTGCCATCTGAATACACCATTAATAGTCTGGGTTCATTTCCCGGCTCCTTTATTCACCACTGACATTCACGGAGCTCATACAGCTGGTGCCGTTTGGGAGGTACACAATGGATTTATGAAGTGTTATTTCACGGGTTTTATGCAACTGGGCCCAAATAGATGTGACACTCAATTTTCATGCCCGGTAAGCTGAGCTGTTTTAAAGCCAAGGAGCTCTGAAGTCAGGCTCTTACAGTTTAATTGCCCCCCCAGGAGGAAGCAGAAGCAGGACTGAGGCTCCAGAGGAAGTCCTTTTCCAAGGTCTTGGTCCATCTCTCCGCAGGTCACTGTACGTATGGTATAGTTTTCTTATTTTTTCATGGAAAGAATGTTATGCCATAGTATTTAGTTTCATCTTTGGATAAAACAGACTAGTGAGCCCCTAAAATAAGTTAACTTTAATACCTACAACAATCTGTTTTATTTATTTACTACATAAAATGATCATTTATTCTCACTGCTGATAATCATCAATCTTAATAAAAAGCATTCTGTTTTTATTTTTGAGTCTGTGTCATAAAACGTGTCTCTAGGAAGCCTGGGCCATTTTGTTGACCTTACTGAAGTCACTTCTTCTCCAGCACAGGGCTTGGGAGTCAATAGTAGAGCTTCCCAAAGAAAACACATTTTCTTTTCCTGCGCTAGGAGCACAAACCCCACTCCTCTCATCCCTTGAAATTTTCACGTCAAGTGTTTTAATAATTACCAAGGAAATCACGTACCACAATAAATGCATTCAAATGGACAGAAAGGCACAGGAAACGAGAGAGCTAGCACCTCGCGTGGGCGGCAGCGGCCTTACCTATCAGGGTGTGAAAGACAGCGGCAACGGCGCCGGCCACCACCATGCACAGGACGGCTTTGGTCCTGTCTCGCTTGCTGTTCACGAACACCAGCCCCACATTTTTGAAGTCACTCATGGGACCCGTGAAGAACTTCATGAGGGAGTATGCCAGCCCGTAGCTGGCCAGCATTTCCACTGCATCCTCCTTGACAGCGGCGATGCCTCGGTTCAAGGCCTGTGGAGGGGGAAAGATAGGCCACAAACAGCATTAGAAATGTCCACCATCTCCAGGGACTCACGCCTCCGAGATAAAAGCTCAGCAGACAGGTTTCTATAGAAACACTAAGCAGCTTATAGGGTAAAGCTCACTATAATTTGATAAAAGTTATTAGTTTTCATTTTCATCCATATTAGCTTTGGTTCGAAGTAGCTTCTTGAAGGGGAGACACCTGCCCGTTGGGGTGAAAGTATTAGAGGAAAAACCCAGCAAGTATTTTATGTTAATACCAGAAAACAATTCTAGGCAGTTGTGGTTAAAAGCTTAACATGTTAAATTTTATTTGTGGGCTGAATTTCTGTAACAGCAACAGGCATTCTAGAAATGAGTCAGATGCTTCGTGTGGAGTGGGTGATGGTTTCTTTCTTTTTTTTTTCTTTAAGGAAGGGGCGTGTGTGCACATGCGTGTGTGCATGTGTGCCTGTGCAAGTACATGGGAGTATGCACCCATAACTTGAAATACCACATATGTGCTATGTTGGTACCCTTCCCAGCACAGAGCGAAAGCTACGAAAAACGCAATGAAGGAATATATTGTATAATTGAAGGATGCTATTTGCCCAATTCTTACTGTATTTTAACTTTCAATGTTAGGACATCACCTGTTCTTTAGGAACAGGAAACTGATCAAGGCGGAGAGCTGGCTTTCTGTGTAGTCATAGACTTGTAGAAACAGGATGTAGTGCAAGCACAGACAGTAAGCTTGGACTGCCCAGACAACTATTTCAAAGAGGCACCCACTTCGGAGGAAACTATCATGAATAAATCCATGGCCAGCCATGCGACTTGATAAAGAGTCAGGCTACCTGCCGCTCCTCTAAGGCTCCTTTGTTTTCGAGATCTTGGTTGATTTCATAATTGGCCATTTGCGCCACTTGTCTCTTTCCCAAGAGCTTTAAATTCTTGCTCTTATGTCTTAAATTCACCAATAAAGAGTCAGCGTCTGAAACTCTGGGTCCGCACCCTTGACTCCAATAACAGCAGGATCCCAGGCCTGTGCAGGTGTGTGCTTGTGCGTCACTGATGTAGCCCAGGTGTCCTGTGCAGCTTCCGGGCCTTGTAAGTCATAAACCTTTCTTTTTCCAAAGTTTCCTGATGGCTGCTGTTGAAGGGTGTCCTGCAACCATAGTAAGATCCACAAGGGCCATCCCAGTAGTAACACTGATTCTGAAAGGGAGACGTGTCTGAGGGAGGCTCACCGAGGCCCATGTGAGGGCCTTAAGGCATTAGGAGCCATGGTATTATTATTGATAGGCTGAGATCAGAACAAAACAATAGACTTTACTTTTTAGAGCTGCAAAATGGAGCAGAATGTGCAAAGTTGCTATCCTCCCTCTGCCCCAACACATTCAACTTTCTCCACTATCAATATCCCATGCCAGAGGGGTACATTTCTACTGTCAATGAGCCGACAAGCACACATCTTTATCACTCAAAGCCCATAGTCTGCATTCACTCTTGGGTTGTACATTCTAGAGGTTTTGACAAATATATAATGACAATGTATCCATCGTTATATAGTTGAACGTTCCATACAAAGCACTGTTAGTAAAAAAAAAAAAAAAAAAAAAAAAGTATAGCAAAATACCAATGTGTAAGATGGTTTTAGAAAAACCTAGAAGAAAAATATCTAATAGCTGTAGGAATTTAGTATCATTCTTCTGACAAAGTTGGTATATTATAAGCTAGTTTTCGATAGTTGTTTCCATTTAGATGTCTAGTCCTCTTCTCCCTTTCCCCCCAGTAATACCTTAAAATTTCCCAAAGAACCTTCTTAGCCTTTGTGGTGCATGCCTGCCACAGTCCCTTCCTTAGAAAAAATTTTCCTTCTAGTAAAGCTGATCTAATAGTTGAATCCCCTAAAGCAAAACAAAAACCAAGAAGCTCCTTGATAATAAATCCTGTGTTCAACAGGCACCTCTAGTCAGAGGGTCCAGTCGTGTGTCAAAACGCATCACTGGATAATCTTCCAAATTAATTTTTTTGGACCTTACGCGGGGATGCTGTTGGTGTCCCATGCAGACCCTCTACGGGGCACCATTCCCCAGGTGCCAGGCGGGAGTTGGCCACTAATGGCTCACAGCTGCCTCCTCCTCAGGGAAATTTGTCCCCAGCCACTTTGGGTTGTTTGAGCCACATCTGAGCCCCAGGACGCACACAGCCAGGGGCTGGCTGACACAGGGGTACAGAAGATCCGCTCCCTGCCTCAGGACGGGCTGCTCTGGTACAATCCACACTCCAGAGCTCCCTGGGGGACCAGGAGGAAGCCAGTCTCCAGTGGAGACCAGATCCTCGGTTAACTTCTCCCCACCCCCCAACTCTCCCCTCTCCCTGCAACACTTCACTTGCCTGAGAATTCCCCAACACCAGTTCCGCTCCCAGAGACCCCAGCTTAGGACAGCGTCGAAGTACGTTTCTCGCAGACACTGAGATCAGTGTATGGCTCGGTCTTTTTCCTCCCTGTCCTTCCCCAACATCTATGACCGCAAATGGTTTAGATTTTATCGCCAAAACACTTGTTGACACTTAAGTGATAGCCATTATTTAGCATAGGGTGAAAAGGCATACAGGAGGGCACCTAAATAACATAGGATTAGACTCTGCGTGTCTTGTTGGCAAAATATTACTCTTGGCTAAAAAGACGTCTGCCCTGCCTGGGACACCACTGCAATGCTCTCTTGTTCCACCAACAGGTCCCTGACAGAGTCCTAAAGGCAGGGCTGAAGCAGGTGAGAGGTTGGGGGGTTGCGGGGAATGACCGCTCGGTCAGCAAGACTGAGCGTGAACACTCCACTTAGCTCAACAATTACGGTAGTTTGAGGAAAGTGCACAGGGTTTAAACGCACACAGACTTGAGGGGACGTGCTCCCATCACTTAACTACTGAGTGGCGTCGGCCCAGGTGCTCATTCTCACTGAAATAACCCGGCTGATCTCAGATGGATGGAGTGTACAGGGAACCAGTGACCGGCCTGGAGGAGGCACTTCAAAGCAAGGATTTGTGTCTGTTTTGTTTACCACTCTATCCCGGCCACCTCACCACCTCCGAAACACTCAAATATTTGTTGAAGGAATGAAGTATTTTCTACTAGGAACTTTCATGTCCATATTAATTTTTATGAATGCTAAAAAGTTGCTTTCTGATTCTAAGATGTTATTACTTGTCAGATATACCGCTGATTTAATGTTTTAATGGCCACATTAAATGTATACAGTGGATGAAAAACATTCTAATTTCAAGTAATATTAAAAGGCAAGGAAAGAAGAACTTTACAATTGAGAGCATGTGCTGTATTATTAGCCTTTTTATTATTCTCATTTACAGTAAGTATTTCCCTCAATTTGTCCACTTCTTTATTTCCTGATTTTCTTTTGGTCCCCCAATAGATTTGGTCCCCGAATAATAACTTGGTCCCCCAATAATAAGTTACGTGTAGCCCATCAATCATCTTGTGGAGTTTCTTTCCACACTTTTGGACTTGGCTGTTCTGCCCCATCCACAAGTAAACCATCTATGTAGTTGATGGTTTCATTTGCACACTTAACTTTTAATCCTCCTGGAATTTATGCCATGAGATAGGGCTCAAAATTCATTTTCTAAAGAAATAGCTTATTTCTTCAAAACTGATCTGCATGAAACACCGATTGCCCATTATTGGGGATGCTTTCTTTCCAGTAATTCATCCTTCCAGAACCTTCCATTGCCCGCTGTTTGTTTCATCTGTCTCAACTTGCTTCCCTGTTCCTCGTCACAAGTGCGCTCATTACCTGACATTAAGTTGACTCTTCACTTTCTGTCTTACTGTCTCTCTTCTCCATGTGAACGTAAGTTCCAGGGCACACAGAATTTTGGTTCACCGTATGTCCCCAGACGTGCAACGTGAGGGGATCCCACACTGGTCAGTGTGTGAAAGAAGGAAGTACCACATCCACAAGCAGTATAAACACTCACAGCGACAGGTGCCAAAGAAACGGAATAAGCTCATGAACCGGGACTCCGTGGAGAAGCTCGTTCCGATGGACTAGACGAGGAAAGCCCTCCAAGGATGGGACAGCTGAGCTAACAGTGGAGCCGAGGCCCCAAGAACAAGAACGAGCCGGTTGGATGAAGAGCTGCCAGAAGGCTGAGGGCTACGGGAGGGCTTGCTAAGGCCAAGTAGAAGCCAGCAGGAGAGTGTGTGTGCGTGTGTGTATGGGGGGAGGGGCAGCACATAAAGTGAGTTTGGAAAAGCAGGCAATGCTGAGATCGCTCCAGGTCATGGTCAAGAGTACGTGTTCTGTTCTAAGAGCAGTGGATCTTGGCTCTAAAAGAGCGAGGGTCTGAGCAGAGGTGGGCAGAGGCTCACGCTGGCGGTGGGAATGAGGGTGGGCAGAAGCACAGTCAAGGGTCTGTGGTAAGCCAGGGAAGAGAGGAGATGGCTCGCGCCAGGACGGGATAGCGGAGATGGGGAGAAGGTGACTGATCTGAGAGCTTTCTGGAGATCACGGACATGGTGGGCCTGCGGACAAGGGAGGAATCGAAGCTGACTGTTGAGTTTTCTGGGTTTGAGCCACTGCTTAAATGATCCAACTGTTTCCTGAGCTGAAGAGACTGGGAGAGGGAGGAAGACGTGGGGGAGAAAACGCGAGCGCGCCATCTCGGTGTCCCCCGTTGGGTCTGAGATGCCCCTTGGGATTCCGAATGGAGAAATCAGGTTACATGGTTGGCTAGGTAAGTCTGGAGTCCAGGAGAGACATCTGGGCAGGGGACATACATTTGGAGCCCATCAGCGTCTGGATAGTATTTAAAGGCAAGAGACTGAACGAGATAATCTAGACAGGATATAGATAGAAAGGGGTCCAAGAGTCAGCCCTGTGTCTCTCTAGAAATAAATTTAAACCCATTCAGGAGGTGGCAAGCTCTCCGGGTGACACAGGCCTTGTAACTCTGCTGCGGCTCAGCATGAATGAGCTCGATGGTACCGTTCTTGGCCGTGGCACTCCCGAGCACTGTTGTGTCTCCAGCCAAAGAACTGTGTGTTCCAGGCAGAACAGCTCGCAGCCACGGCGGGGAGAGAGGCACAGTTATGGGCTGGAAGTTTAGCTAAAGTAGTGAGCGAGAGTCTTTGGAATGAATTGGGCTTGGAGTCAGAATTCTGTCCTAACTATAGAGGTTCACTTGCTATTTAAAGGCAAGTTTCTAAACATGCGTGAACTTTCCACAGTAAAGACACTTCAGATCAGAGCATTAAAGTATTCTAACCATCGTGAATATGACCCTTCAATCACAGCCCGGTCGTGGTCCCTGATGGCATGGCTCGGGCCCTTCCTCACCCTTTAGATCAGTGCTCTCTACGCTATGGATGCTCGGCACCATGGGATGTCTGACTTACAAACACATTCGCGACCAGAAGGCATTCAGTGGGTCCTACCTGTCTCAGTCTCCCCCAGGGTCTGCCAGGTTCATGGTGCTCTGTTGCCTGATTTTTTTTTTCTCCCAGAAAGTTATCAAAGCTACAGGATATTAAAAAGTAAAAAACAAAAAACAGAACCAAACAAAACAACCCCCAGGGAAATGGCTAACAAATCCCACATGTGATCTCCTGGATATGAACTGTCTTAGATCTTTAAACCGTACAAGAGATGAAGTCGGGCTCTAGAGACCAGCAACATCTCCATACTGCAGGCTGAGATTCTCAGGCCAAGGGTCACCAAGTCACTCTGATCCTGCAGTCATTTCTGGGCAGTGTGACGGCAAGCACTCCCTGCTAGCCGGGAGGACCGCTGTCTCCCCTGGGGAGCAGGTGCAGGACTGGTGCACAGCTGCCTCCCTTCGGGGAGATGTGAGGCCCTCTCTGTTTCTCCCACTCTATCTCTTGAAGCTTCACTCAACTTTCTCTCTTGACTTCTCCTCGGCTCCTCCTGTCTGTCCTTCCTTACAGTGCTCTGCATTTCAAGGTCACCACTTTAACCACACCATGTCAATATCCACAGCTTACTAATGCAAACCTCTGACCCCAGATTCATCAAGTTATTTACCTTTTCCCCTCTTTGTATTTACAGGCTTCCACTTGGGCTCTGAGGGCGGCTGGAGCCAGGCCCACGGCAGGGACCGCTGGCCGCCATCCCACCGGCCTCCGCCCGCCGCCCAGCTTTTTGCTGCCTCGCCAACCTCATCTTTCCCGTTCCCTTCTCTGCTCCTCTGTCCTGCCTCATTCCCTCGGACTCAGCAGATAACTTCCCCTCTTGCTTCATCTGGAATATGGAATCCATCAGAATTGAAATCTGGGGGGGACCTGGGTAGCTCAGTCGGTTAAACGTCTGACTCTTGATTTTAGCTCAGGTCAAGATCTCAGGGTCCTGGGACGGAGCCCCATGTTCGGCTCCACGCTCAGCACAGAGTCTGCTTGTCCCTCTGCCTCTGCTCCTCCCCCTGCTAACGTACTCTCTCTAATAAATCCCTAAATAAAAATCTAAAAGAAAAAAAAAAGAAATAAAATTTCTTGTTGCTTCTCTCCCTAAAGCGAACCTCGACAAAATACCTCTGCCCAAACCCTTCCTTACCACCTCTGTCCTGTTGCAATGGAAAGCCCAGTCTGACCAGGGTGTTGACCTGGGCTCTGCATTCATGTCCCTCCGACCTTGACAGGAGCCCCCGGCCTCCCCTGTGGCTGGTCCGATCCTTGCTACAGGACAACACTTACAGATGCACCGGTGCTTTCCATCTTAAAAATAACCCTTCTCTTGACTCCTCGCTTCTTCTAGTTCCCACGTGCTTTCTCGCCTTCCTTTCATAGACAACTTCTCTGGAGTGTTACCTTCTTTCATTATTTTCGCATTTGCTCTGCCCGTGGACTCCTCAGCCTGTGGGAACAGCAGCTGCCCGAGGGCAGGCGTCTCCCCCGCATCCCACGTCAACACATAATGGCAGGTTGGAGGCACCCCTGAGCCCTGGCTTCTGCTTTCCTCCCCACCCCCACGGGCTCTTCCTGCTTAAGCAAACCTTCCTGACCCCTTGGCGGATCTGACCCCGTTGGCTGCTCCCTCTTGGAAACGCTTTCCCCCCTTAGCTTCGGTGACATCGAGGTTTCCAGGTTTTCTCCCCATCTCTCCCCTTCAGCTTTTCTCCTGATGCTTTGTCTTCCGGGGGCTCCTAAATATTGGTGTTCCCAGGGCTCGGCCTGGGCACTGTCCTGTCGCCACTCGCGCTCCGCGATTCCACCCTCTGCCGCAAACCTCTGGTGCTTTCTGTCTGCTCAGAATTCTGACTTACAAACACATCCAACTCTCCAGACTTCCTAGACTTCTCTTCAGCTCCAAACCCACACATCTCCGCTGAGGGTCCCACTGATGCCTGGCACACTGCGCTTCCAAAACCGAGTTCACCATCAACAGACTACGTGGGTCCCCGCGGCCCCCTCCCCTGGGGCTCGAATGCACGTGCCCAGGGTTCCCACCCAGGAGGTCGAGGAGTGAGCTCCCCGGATGCCTTTTACCCCGCGCTCCCACAGATCTCGTGGTCCCGTCACGTCTTCCCCAGTCGCTCTAGCATCTGTCCAGTTCTCTCTGGCCTCGCTGCCGTGCCTTGGGTCAGGTCCCTGATGGCCTTCCTGTCCCCAGGCCATCCTCTGACCCTCCACATTGTGGTCAGATCACAAAAATCCAAATGACTAAAAAAAACAGCCAGTGTGCTTCAGGGCTGCACCGTGTTCACAGACCATGGTCTCCATGCTCTAAGGGTCTGTAAGCGTGCCTGGCACATGGCTCGTCAGCATCCAATCAATATCTGGGCCATGAGTGAATAGGTACAAAAGCTGTTCGTGATCTGACCTTGCCCGGCACTGCCTCTTGCACTGTGTGCTTTGTGAAGCCTGCACTGACCACAGTTTTCTAGATATATCATCCCTCTCTCATCCAAGAGCCCTTTGCTTACGCTTTTTCCTCTGCACAGACTCACCTCTACCCGGGTCCCACCCATGCACCTGGTCAACGCATCATCAGTTGAGGGGCCGTGTTCTCTGGGAGCCGTCCCTGGAGCCTACCCCCAGCTCCATGCCCCGCGGCCACCTGCATGGACCGGGGAACCCCTCGCGGCACCCAACACGGGGTCCCGGGCTTGCCTGTTCATTCGACCCCACGTCTCACCAGATGACCTGAGGCAGGGTTGGGTTTACTTCTGGCCACTTCTCCCACATCCACTCAGCACGCCTCATGCGTCACTGAAAATCAGTCTCTGAATAAACACACGTTTTACTTGTACATACAGCTTGCATGGGGTCATTCATGAACAAAACCCTCAGGCTGAAGGTTTGGGTTTCTGGCTAAATAAAGCTATTTTTGGTAGAACTTACGTATTTAAATATGCAAATTGATGGCAGGGGCACTGTACATATTCTTGTCGTTCTGGTATTTTCTCATGAGACAGGCAGGGACTTCTGTTGTCACCTCTATCATGCCTCACTGGGCACCCAGCAGGTATGGACAGGGGCGCGCTGCTTAACTGCTGACAAACAGACATCAGGAGGAAGTGAGCGACCCTGGGCCACATGACTAGCCTCTTAGCCTTAAGCAAAGACTGTTTTTCTGTTTCCCTTCCTTCCCATCCTGTGGATGTCAACAGGGATGGAGGACAGATCTCTATCTGTAACAGAAGTCAGCTGCCACGAGAAGGAAATCCAAAGCTAAAGAGCAGCGAACCTTCTTTGCCCGCCCCCTGGACAAGCTGAGGAGCCTGCCGAGAGCTGGGTGCACCCCCCACATGACCAGTCATCTCCAGACTGTGAAAGACGGGAACTTGTAGGGGCAACAAGGCTCCGAGAGAGGAGGCCACAGAGGTCAAGAAGTGCCAGGGCTGATCTGGTAACTGACGTTCACGGGGAACAGGCAAAAACACGATCATACTGCTCCTAAAGCAACAGCTTTTCAAATTCTTCCAGAAAAAGGTGTTGAGTCGGAAGCTGGTATTATTCCCTGAAATAGCAAGAGATTAGTATATGAAACACTGAAATTCTTTTTTTTTTTTCTTTTAGGAAGATGAATACTTCCTTCAATGCCTCATCCTGGATTAGAAAAATGAATGGGACACTGGGCTCGGTAATAATTCTCTCTTGCTAGACTAATCTTTTTGATAAAAGACTGTTCCTCTGTCTACAGCTTCAATGATCCTGTTACACCTTTCATGACATGAAGCAAACTCGCTATTGTTACAAAAGATCCAGTTTAAAAAAATCTCTCTCAAACCCAGGTTTCTCTGAACATGGCAGTTTGTGAAAGCATGGAGAATTCAGAAGGACATGTGTAGGCAAAGCTACCTGTGGGGAAGAGCTTCCTTCAGTGTCATGGATAATCAGCACCCTTGGATTTCAATCCTCTCAAGGAGTCTAGGTTCTTGTAATTTTCCACTGTTATTGTTCTGTTTGTATTTTAAAAAGTGGTTTGGGTTAAATTAGATCATTTGTCTTCCCGGTAATTTTCCAGCCATGTTTTATTTTCTCAAGGATCTATACTGCTCTAAATGAGACACCCGCACTCTGTTTAGCTGGCACTCCAGCCAAGAACTCGACACCCACACACAAGGTTGTGGTTTAAAGGGACTAGCAGTAAAATGAAGCCCGGTCTGGCCTCGTCAGCAGTCAGTCATTGCCCTGTGCAGTGCCGTCCATATTTAGTGCTTCCTGAAAACACAGAGACAATACGGGGCAAGTCCAAAATATGACACTGGCTTTTTCTGTCACTTCCCACACCTGCAGAAGAGTTTCCATAAAGACTAGAGACAAACTACCCAACATGTACCAGATATGGCTAACTCTGGGTTCTCCTGTTGCTTTTTTCAGAATCTCAGAGGAAATTTAAAAAAACAATTTTTTTTTTTTTTACTTTTTGGCCTCTTGAATGGAAGTAAGTTAGTTAGTTCATTAAAAGATAATACTTCGGTGTTGCAAGACCCTCTTCAAACCATTTTGATCCTTCATTTTAAACACGAAGCTTCTTCAACTGGCTTAACTTAACTTGGATTCAAAATGGTGGGAGGCCCTACAGGGAAGGAATGTTACCATGGATTTCTCGTGCATTTTAAAAAAACAAAGCTTCACGTGCCATCTAACTACTTATTTCCCAGCTTGGCCTCACATCTTTACTCTTAGTGAAACTCCCAAATTTCCCACACATGTTTCTATACTTATAGAGTCTCCTGGTCTCCAAATGGTGGTATTTCTTTTTCTTTTTTTTTTTTTTTTGAGATTTTATTTATTTATTTGACACACTGAGATCACAGGAGGCAGAGAGGCAGAGAGAGAGGAAGGAAGCAGGCTCCCTGCTGAGCAGAGACCCCGATGCGGGACTCGATCCCAGGACCCTGGAATCATGACCCGAGCCGAAGGCAGCGGCTTAACCCACTGAGTCACCCAGGTATCCCCAAATGATGGTATTTCTTGATTAATATCTCAAGATTTTATCCATTCCACTTTAGAAGAGAGTTAAAAATACTTTTACATTAATAAAAAAAAAAACAACCCACAACAACTCCATGAGCAACAGGCTGGAATAGGAGATGACTCTGGGGTCTGGGAAGTCTCTTCGCTAACTGTCCCTACCGTCTGTCCGCCTACACACACACCCCTACCAACCCTGCTCACATGCCGAGATGCCTACTCTCTCCCTGCCAGCACAACCCCCTCTTCCTGCTTGGTGACAGACTGTTCCCTCGATCGTTCCGGCACCCTGCGCTTGTCTGCGGACCTCTGGACCGCTCAGAAGCCCCGTTCCTCTTTCTGACTCCGCTGCGACGCTCGGAAGCCCCCTCCGCTCGTTGCCTTCCACGCCAGTCCAGTAACGCACTTACACTAACAGAATGACACGTGAGTGGCTATTTGCATGTAGACCTTATAATGGAAGCCTTATAACTTACAAAATCCAACGACGCAACCGTGATGACGAAACCACCCCAGCAGCTAGCGCTGACTGAGTGCTGCTTTGTGGCGGATGCTATTCTAAGACCATTTCTCCTCCCCATCGCTCTGGGAGAGAGGCACTATTATTTCCCAGCCTGTCGGTGAGGAAACCGGTCTGTGGAGAGGCTCAGTCACTTGTCCGGGGTGACACAGAACTGCGGAAAAAATCCAGACAGCTTCACTTCGGGCTGTGATCCTAACCATCACTCCGTCATGCCGACACCAACTCTCCTTTCCAAGTCTTTCACAGGGAATCAGAGACTGCAGTCGGTACGAAACGCTTACTTGAAACAGGCTTAGCTGGTCGGGTCAAAGAGAACTTCTGGATAAAGACTCTTCTTCTGAAAAATTCCGAAGACCCTGAGGTAAAGACTAATTTTTCAACAGTAATGTTGAAAGGCTACAAGTGTGTAGCAAAGGCGACAAGTGTGCACGCGGAGGATAAACGGAGTGAGGTGAAGTCACCATATTTATCTGGGTCACGTCAAGGAAGTGCGGATACAGGAAATGGGGCCGTGTGTGTCCCGCAAGAGGCACTCCGTGGTGTGGCGGAGAGGACAGAGGACACCCGTGAGCGCAGCCCCACGTGTGCTGGGTTACGACGAAGCCCAGGGGCTCCCTCTGTCTTCCCCGGCGCGGTAGGAATGCCGAGAGGCTCTCAACGGTGGCCTTCTAAGATGCGGACAAGGATGCTCATGGCTTCTTCTAGACAAAAGAAAAAGCATCATCCCCGTATCTTTAACCCTCTCGAGGTTTCATTCGCTTCTCAGCTGTGGGATTAATGTATTTCTGCCTCAGGTTCAGCGATGACTCACTGCTGGTGTTTACAGAGTGGCATATGCCAAGTTCTGTGAAAGATTTTGGAGGTTATGGGCTTTTGATCGGATTGCTTTTAGGAGGTGAGCGAGCTAGTAAAAAACTGGTCATTAGCCCTGGGTGTTACACAGAATCGATGAATCACTAAACTCTACTTTTGAAACTAATAATACACTCTATGTCAACTACCCTGGGTTTAAATTTTTTTTAAATGGCCATTAAACATGCTAGTGCAGCCACCCCATGCGTGTTCTAAGCCAGTGCCTATGCACACACATGCACACACATGCACACTGTGAAAGGGACCCCCACGAAGTGGGCAAGAGTTAATTGCGACAAAGCTATCCTCTGTGTTTGCTTTCCGTGTGCAAACAGGTTTGCCATGACCTCCCCATGCTCCCACTGCTATTACTAGTTTAAATTATTGGCCTGACTTATGGTATTTTACATGAAGGAATACCATCTCACTGAGTGAACTGCTTAGAACACAATACAAGACAGGATAGACGGTATCGCTGTAGCCCAAGCAAATCGAGAAAGAGTCCAATGGCCTCGTCAATGGTAGCGGGGATCAAAGAATTACAAACCACCCCGAATTTATTTTGCCTTTGCAAGAATAACCATGCTTTATGCCTAATACTTTTCACCTAATATAATAGAGTAACGAACTATAGAATAATGTAGATAAAATTAGTGTTTTGAAAATTTCTAAACTAAACAAAGAACAAAAAATATCTTTTTATAACTTACTACTTCATGCAACTAATGCACGAGAGAGTGAATGCTCTCACTGAGTTTGGTTCCAAAAATCCAGAGTCTCTATATTCCAGTTTTGTGTCTTGGGAAATCCGAGTAGCCCAAGGACTTGTCTTCTTCAGCCTTTTCACCCACATGGACGAGGAGGACAGAGAGGACCCAGTGAAAGGAGACATCTGTCCCTTCTCCCTTCAGAGCCGGGAAGGATTCTGAGGCCATAGACGGCGTAGCTGTGATTCATTTAGGCACCATTTATGGGTCACATGAAGCCTCTTATGTATGCGGTATGTCAGTCTTGAACGTGCCTTCATGCATTCTCTTATTGGTTTTATTTCACATTTTTAAAAGATTTTATGTATTTATTGGAGAGAAAGAGCATGAGAGGGGGGAGGGCAGAGGGAGAAGCAGACTCCCCACTGGCAGGAAACCCCCTCCCCCCAAATGCGGGGCTCCATCCCAGGACGCCAAGATCATGACCTGAGCCAAAGGCAGACACTGCACTGACTGAGCCACCCAGGCGCCCTGCACAACTGGTTTTATCTAACAAGGCTGCAAAAAACAGGGCCCGTTCTGAAAATTCCCACCCTGCACACAAGGAGACGGAGGCTCAAAGAGACTCCGTGACTTGCTCAAGGTTCACGGCTGGTGCGCGGTACAGCCCGAAGGAGAAGCTCGTGGCACGGTGAGCCGGCGCTGGGGTCCTTCCACGCCAGACTGAAGGCGGTGGGGGAAGGGCACCCCTCCACCGTCAGCAAGGCGGGGAGGGAGTGTGGATGGCCCCGCACAGAACTGTGTCATTCCCTGACCAGTTAGGGCTGAACGTATTACTGGAGAAAATCCTTAATTTTAGATAATGACTATTTGGTTTGGGGAACTGGGGAGCACTTACATAAAAGGTATGTGAGGTTCAGTCAGAACCTCCTTGAGGCTTTTCCCTTGGAAAGCAGGCAACAGCAGGCTCCTGGCTGTCCAGCGAAGCTGCTATAGGCACAGGCCTGGTCAACCTCTACCTGGCAGTCTGGGCAAAGAGGCCGGCAGGTCAAGCAGCTCCAGAAGCTTCCAGGGAGATCCCTGCCAGGGCCCGGGAAAGGCATCTGATAAGGCAGTGTGGCTCCCAGCCAAGGCCCTAATGATCCCAAAGGGGAAGATCTGTGAGGAGCTGTGGCCACACCTGACCCCAGAGAGGTCTACGGGTCACACCCATGCTCTGTCCGTGGTTCGTGAGTGAGGAACCTTCCACATGTGGTGGGCAACTCATGAAGGAAAGCAAATGAAGCATAAGCTCAGGAAAAGATGTTCTAATACAACAGGAGTCAGGGAAATAAAAACGGAAACAAGACTACCATCACATTTAAACAATTTGTGACGATAAAATTCAGGGCTGATGAAGGTGTGGCCAAGGGAGGGAAATCTCATCCAGTCCCAGCCACGACGTCCACTGCTATAATCATGCTGCCAAGCAATATGTCAGGAGGGATTGAAATTTAAAATATACCAACTCCTTGATCCAGCAATCCCTTTATAGAAAGCTATCCAGGGGCACCTGGGGGGCTCAGTTGGTTAAGCGTCTGCCTTCGGCTCAGGTCATGATCCCAGGGTCCCGGGATCAAGTCCTGCATCCGGCTCCCTGCTCAGCGGGAATTCTGCTTCTCCTCTTTATGCCACGAGCATAGAACTAGAAAGAAGCCCACATGGTGGTAAGTAGAAGTAGACTGCACTTAACAACGTAGTATATTTTTACTCCATTGAAAAACTAAAAAAGAAAGACCTTCAAAAATGTGTAAAGATCTTTGCATGAGCAGAGAGAAAGCAGATGAGTGATATACACCAAACCGTCAAGACCGGTTGTTTTAGAAACGGTTAAGATGAAGTGGGGCAGGAAGGGAAAGCTGTTAACTTTACACACACACATCTGGAATGTTATACTTACAACAAAGAGCCTGTTACTCTTACCATTTGAAGCAGAAAAAAAAAAAAAAAAAACCTCATCAATGCACACAAAATAAATAAAATGCCAACTTCTTAGGGAGCAAAGCTGACCGTCACCCTACAAAGAAAATGTTGGTATGTTTTTGTCATTCTCTTTCGGATGGTCAGCTGTGATGATACCTCCTAGAAGAATTCCCCTTGTTAATTTTGCTTGAAAATGCCATGATTTACGATATATTTTTTTAAAATGATAGTTTTGAACATATGACTGAATCCCAGAGGCTGTGTGCTGGCCAAAAGTCCCTCGCCATTCTCCAAAACCTAGACTTTTGAGCATGAGAAAGAGGAATTTTCTGTTTCACTCACCCTCCCACTGTCGCTTAAACCCTCCAAGACCTACTTTTTTTTTTTTTTGAATTTAGCACCTAAAACATGATTTGTTTCGGAACAGGTAAAACAACAATTATAACCCAGTGCTATTAGAGCAAAAGGCATTTAACCTAGGCTGCGGGTCAGAGGAGGGTTCCTGGAGCCCTATCAACTCCACAGGCTATCAGTGCTCCCTGGAGAGAGCCCAACCCGAATGTCTCTGCTGTGCACTTTCTTAATCCCCATCAAAACACCAGCTCTGCCTCTTGCCTTCTGGCCATCCTCAGCGATCCAGGACTTTGTTCCTCTGGAACCCTCTGGAGCCAGTCTTAGCTATACAATGGTTCCTGGCATAGGCTTATCTTCAGCTATTTATTCACAGAGCTATTTCATTCATTCAAACACACTTAGTGAGCCGGGTGTACTTGCCAGACACTACGCTCTTTACTGACCAATGTCCACAATCGGGCTGGCAAACGGACCACGAAGCATTTGTGGTCACAATGTCCTCCTGCACACTGACCAGGAAAGAGCTCGCCGTCAGGCAACCACACCACACTCACTAGAGGTATCTGAATCTGTTGGTATCCCTCAAAAACCCTAGAATTGCGGGCTTAGAGGAATAGCTTACTCACTGGTTAACTGTAGCAAGGGTTAGGACACTGTTTAGATTTTATGTATTTATTTGAGAGGGAGAGCGAGAGTGAGCGCGCACAAGCAGGGGGAGCAGCAGGCAGAGGGAGAAGCAGGCTCCCCGCTGACCAGGGAACCCAATGCGGGACTCAATCTGGGACCCCGGGATCATGACCGGAGCTGAAGGCAGATGCTTAACTGACTGAGCCCCCCAGGCGTCCCCGAATTAGGGCACTTTTACATGGCAAGGAGGAGGACAGATTCCAAGAGCTGAAGACGAAAAAAGTGGCCGAGGGGAAGACAGTAGAGAGGCCGAAAGAGACAAACGCGGAAGGACTATGTCTGGAACAAGTGGGAAGACGCGGACACGGCAGCACGGCCATCTGAGTCCTGCAGAGGGAGAAAGGGTCCTAATGGATCAACATGAATCCAAAAGGGAACTTTAGAACAAAGTTCTTATGGAATGGCCCTAAACAGCTGTGTAAAAAGAAAAAAAGACAATAGCTTGGACTCTGGGTGTAACTCCATGAAGCTCGTGGCATCATACTTAACGGCATTTCTGTAAGAATTTAAGAATTATTCCAGTGTCAGTGTTAGAATTGTCTTACCACTCTTGAGCTGCCTTATGGCTTAAATGCAATCTTCAAACAGAAGATTTAATCTTCTCACAACACACTAAACCTCCAGGTAAACCACACTCAACTGATGTGGTGTTTCTACAATGGCAGTGATGAAAAAGTTAAGCGCCTTTTCTGGAAATTTTTTCAGGTGTTCAGTATTTTGGCTTGATCTCCACTCCTTAACACTATGGAATAAACCAAAGTAAATATTTCTTCCTATTTTACTAAGAGCAGAAGGTTGTCTCTCAAGGTGATTTGTCAAGTTTCTAAATGGCAAAGTGCGGACTTTAAGAATTGTGATTCAAGGATAAAAACAACGGCTTTGAACAGTCATAGATGTTCTCATTGTGGAAAATTAATTACTGTCTATATATTTTGATCTGTTTTAAAGTAAGTTTTATGACGCCTTTTGATTGCTCAATATAGAATATGATGCTTCCTCACAAGTTAAAATGCACTAAGATTTTCCCCTTGGTCTTTCCATAGAAGAAGAAAAATGTTTCTTTATAATTAGTTTCTTTTATGTGAAGATGACATACGTTACATAGATAAAATATGATATAAACTATGATATCAAGTAATTCCTGATCCTCTCAAAAAAATATGGGACTGAAGACTAATCCCATATGACTACTACATGTTTTCTCGGCTGGTGCAAAAATTGAAGAATTAAGAGAAAAACACTGATCAGGGAAAAACAGGAAGTCCCAACTTTGCAAAACACTCAAACCACCTTCTATGCAAACCACAAAGAGATTAGACAAACTAAGTATTTGTTGACCTTGGCTGCAAATTTGGAAAAGGAATAGAGCCTTAAAATATATCTGGAATGAGACTCAAATCCTTTTTCACTGGTTCTTTTCTTTTTGTAAAGTGTATTTTAAAGGAACTGCTAGGTAGAAGTTCAAAATTATTTTCATATTCGTCCCTGTATAGATCAGCAAAATCATATGGAACTCCAGTTGTGGGTACAGGGGTCTAGGCTGGTATTTCTCTTGAGTCACTACATTTCACTTAATCCCCCTGAAAATGCAGCAAGGTAGGGAGTCTTGACTCTTGTGAAAGATGGGGAGACTGAGGCTCACAGGGAAAAACAATTTGCCTGAGCTTGTGAAGCTATCAGTAGCAGAACTGAAACTGGTCTCTCAACCCAGCAGAATCTTCTGGAAAGCATGTGGATCAACGCTTCGGATTTGAGTTAAGGCGGCGTTAACTTGGGCACATGACTTCACCTCTTCCAGATTTAGTATCTTTAGTAAAAGAGGGACGCTCACCCAGATCTGTCTCCTGCAGGCCCCGTTTTCGGGATTCACTGAGCTCATGTTTGTGGAAGCGCCTGGTACCAAAGGAGGCAAATCACCAACCCTTTTCCCCCTGGAATCAGAGCACTGGCGAGACAATGGTTTGGATGTCGGCCCTGACCTAAGCTGGAGGACCTGGCCCATCAGGGTGTCCAAGGCCTCCATGGGACCTCAGGATGCAGTGCTGGTTCAGGGCAGACGAACACTGGTCCTAAGGACGTTTGGCCGTCTAAGTATCTTCTGGAATTTACTTGCCTTTTAGAATAGCCACAGCCTGTGGATAGGTTCAGGCCAAAAATCACTTCTGGATCCCGTGCATCACACCCACAGGGCCCCTCCATGTGGAGGACCTTAACTCGGGGTGGGTAGGTGAGCTCAGTCTGGCACCGTGCTGACCCAAGCTGCCTGAGATCTCATGACTCTCCAGTTGGTGGGGAGCAGAGGGGCAGGAAGAAGAGGAATCGTGGCAGTTGCTTTGCAACCTTCACGAAAAATGCAAAGATACGGACTTGGTGAAGTAGTTCCCTAAGTGCCTTCCATTCCAAGACGCTGTGTTACCTAGCTGGGCTCCCCCAGCTTTCACAACCCCTTTCTGCCTCTCGATTTTTTTTTCTTTTCTTTTCTTTTTTAAAGGTTTATTTATTTAGAGAGAAAATGGGGGGGGGTAGCAGGGGAAGGGGCAGAGGAAGAGGGAGAGAGAGAATTGTCCAGCAGACTCCTTACTGAGTGTGGAGCCCAATGCAGGGCTCGATCCCAGGACCCTGAGACCGTTGCCTGAGTCAAAACCAAGAATCTGCTGCTGAGCCGACTGAGCCACCCACATACCCCATCAATTTCTTTTTGTAAATATGGCTCCTTCACTTAAAAAAATGAGTGGAAATTCAGCCACACAGTCCAAAGCAGCAGTAGCTAAGCAAAATCAACCAAACTTCTTACTCCTCAACCTCTATCTTCATTCATCGGACGGTTTCAGAAGGCATATGCACAGCCTGTGCAAGGCAGCACTGGTTTTACATGTTCCCAAGCAGCTTGGAGTGACCCCAGGTAGACCAGGACGTCTACCTGGGCCTCTGGCTGGGGCCCTCTGGACTCTTCCATTCTGGTAGAGCTCTGCTAGCAGGGGATGCACGGAACCGGCCCACCTGGGAGTCTCCTGACTAACAGGTATTTGCTCCTTAGCTGTTATGTGCCCAGCGCCCTGGAGCACCCCAGAGAGATTTCACATGAGGTCGCTGGGTTCCCGGAGGTTATGGTGATAATATGAAGCAAGAAAAGAGGGGTTCAATGTGGTTCAGTACAGACCAGTTGGGACCCGAACTTGGAGAGTGGAGGAGACAAAGCTGGGTGCTGGAGAAGACAGGGAAGGAGGGGTCTGGGGCGGCAGAAAGGAGGGTGGGGGGCCTTACGTGGCTGCGGGAATGGGGGTGGGGAGGACTGGAGGCAAACTAGGCAGGGGCATCACCTGATCCGGGGCAGGGGGATTTAGGTTGGGTGGAACAGGCAACAGGAAGGAACAAGAGCTTGCGTCTGCAGTTTACGGAGACGAATCTGGGAGGAATGTGTGCAATGGGCTCAAGGCAAGAGAACAGCACAGGAAAACCATCTCTTGTCACAGAGCCCCAGGGAAGCTGTGCTGAGTCCAGGACCCATGAAGGGAGCCAACGTTTATTCTGACGCAAGAAATAAGGGGTTTCTCATCTGCCTCGAGCACCCCACCCTGTGTCAGTCACCCTGGGGCCGGGGCCTGTGTCTAGGTTGTTAATCGACAAGGGTTTCAGGGTTTCTAGTTGAGGAGCAGCAGGGGGCCATCAGCATCAGACACCGTGCACTGGAAAGCACAAGCTGGAAACTGTACGTGGACCATCCATGATATATGTCATCCATGCTACATGTCATGCAAAATAAAACAATGATTGGTTACAACGGAGCCCCAAACCAAAGGGACACAGACGTTCTCGCCTATATCTAAAGAGGGTTATGAACCACAGCCAAAGATGTGTGGTCAGAGCCAGGCTCCCTGGACTCTGCCAGTCATGGACATGACAAATGTCTAGGCGGATACTGTGAGTCGCTGCAGACGTGATGACTTAGCTGTCACTCCGTCAGCCACACACTGATTCCACACTGTGCTGCGGGGAAAGCTTGTAGGACCCCCTGTTCCCTCGACTATGTTTCGCTGCAGCCCTGACCCCTGGGGACCCCTCCCCTCTGGTGGTTTTACCAAGAACTAGGCGGAATTTCTCCCAACCCCCGAGGGGCTGTGTCCGCGGAGAGCTGGCAGCCTGGGCAGGTCTGCAGGGGATCAGGGCCAGTGGTTCCCCAGAGGTAGCACAGGCTAAGTGGTCTGAACTGCACAGGGCGTGAGGAGGCAGAATCCACAAGTGAAGCCAGGTGAACAGAGCAGATCTACAGGAGGGGGACACAGAATAAGACGCAGGACAGGCGATGGGCAAGAAGAGACCCCATCGCTGCTCCCAACCTTCACTGCCTCTGCTCCTCGCTTGAGAAACCCAGTCCAGAGAGAGTTGCCCTCGGAAGTTTGCAGGTGACCCCTAGTGGCCCAGCTAGCTGGGTGGCCCTGGGGGAGGGCAGCAAGCAAGGCCCTGGCAGGGGTAGTTTCCTACCCGTTTGCCCTCTTGTGGGGCAGTAGGTCCTCTCCTCTTCTTTTGCTATCACTGCTGCCTTTGTTGCTGACTGTTCAACCATGAGTGGGGTGACTGCCCACAGGGGGAAAAATGTGTCTCTCTAAGTGCGAGAAGTCTTGCTAACCAGCGATGCATTGGGCTCTGCAAAGCAAATATGTTTGCTAAGCCAACACTTATCTGATGGCAAACTTCTGTAGGAATAAACAGAAATATCACTGGGATCTGTTTACACTGGTGAGAACCAAATCCGTGGGAGGTAGACCGAGCCAATGCGACGGCACCGCTCTATTCTCTCAGGCAGCGAGTAGCTCGGGGTGCGGACTCTGGAAAGTCCTAAATGGTTTCGGGAGGGAAAGCACGGTCAGGAAGGGTGCTGGGAAAACTGGCCTGCTCGGGGCCACGACACCCATTTTCAAAGGACATTTGTTTTACCCCCAGGAGAGATCTGGGAAAAAGGTGGAACTGCTCAAGCTGGAAGTGGAAGCTGCAGTCTCCTGCGGGCGCGGGCCTGACCGTGACCGCGGACCGCGCGGCAGCAGGCGTGCTTCGAAGCGAGCGAGTGGGGCGAAGCCTGCCCAGGGACCTGCCCACAGTGGGTAACGGGGCCTTGAGGATGTCCCACTTTCCTCTCCCTTCCTCTCCCTCTTGTTTCTCAGCAGAACGACTGAACAGTTCTCTTTCCACAGAAAATCCTTTGGCTTACTGTTAGATCCGTTGAAAAATACATTTCCCCAGGTTTCTGACCTGCTGCGTCTTGTAAACGCGCTGCGGTTAAAAGCTGACCCCACCCTCTGGAGACAGATCACTTCTTAGGGTACAGTTTGTTTTCCCCTGAAGATGATGAACATAACATGCAAAAGGGAGAGCTTGCTGCAAGTCCTAGAATAATTTTTTTTTTTTTAAAACAGATGTGGTCTTAAGATTTGGATACTAAGGTTTGGAACTGACCAGTCTCCTTTTCTCGGAATTGGGTTCAGCTTGCATTCAGCACTACCTTGTCCTAGGACTTCGAAGAAATACAAATGGCTTTGCTTCAGCGTAAGGTGAGGCAATGGCAACAGACAGAATTCCTTTTGTGCTTTATGAGACGTGCTCTTGTGTTTTCTTCGCTGTGCCGTGTATTCTCTGAGGTAATGGGACGAGAGACAAAGTGTGCTCTGTGCTACTTGGCTGAGTGACATTTTTGTGTGCCTGGACTCAGGTCTGGTCCAACGCCTGTCCACTGGGCCTTCCTCACCACACACTGTCGCAAGCAGCTGCTCCTTTCTGAAGCTGGATTTCTCATGCTTGTGTACAGAAACATTTTCCATTTTCCCCGTGGCATGCTCATGGCAACATAAAGTCTGGTCACTGATCTGGAGCTGCTCCTGCCAAGTCTCAAAATGCAGTAAGCAACCAGAGGGTAGAAAAAAACCAGTCTTCAATGACACGAAAATCCGGCATCAACGTCGTTATTCACTATTTGAACAGGCAGATTTTTTTTTTGTATTTGGAAAAAAAAAAAAAAAAACCCTCAAAGAACAGATGCAGGTTTTCTTCTACACTAGAATTCCCTTAGCACTTAAACACTTTGTGGTTCTTAAACTCACTTTAAGTGAAAGTAAGTCAAGATCATCTGAAATTGATTAATGAGATATGAGAAAGCCAAGAAGGAACATGCTGGATTCTTTAAGCAAAACGTCCCCCTTTCAAACGAGGGCTGTAGAAGGGATAGTGTAAAGCAGACTAGAGCACAAATATATAAAAGCAAATATCCTGAGAGCAGCTCGGGGACAGTGGAGCTTGTTAATGATTTCATTTGCAACATGACATCTTATTAGTGCTCCATTCCTTGGAGCCTTTGAAAAAATTCTGTTGGACACATTTGCCTTTTGGATTGTCAAGGTAGGTTGCAGCTGAAGAAATTGTGTGTTCCGGATATGATATTTTTACAAAGAAATTAATACCTGGGCCTTTTTAGTATAATTTGCTATATATATCTTTGATGATTTCACAGAATCACTAGACTAAAAGTCTTTTTTTTAAAACCATGTAATTTAATTGACTTCCTACCTTTATATAGGACTCTATTAAACACATTCTTTTCTTGAAGTCTTTAAATTCTCTATGACCTCCCTCGAAAGCCCTTTCTCCCTAATTCCCAACCTGGTGATTACCAACACTTACTCTGAAATACCCTAGTTTGGAAATTGAGGAACTCATGCTGTGTTTCTGACTATGCCCTTAGGAACATGGTTTCACCCAGATGTTAATAAGTATTACACTGGGCACCTTCAGGAGTCGAAGTCAAAGTTCTTTTGTTCGAATGATACAGCTTCTCAAACACTTTAAATGACACCGTGCATTCTAAATCTCCAAGAGGAAAATGGTATTAGAGAGTTTCCCATATGTTTTCACCTACAGAATCTGTTTTTGAGGTGCATGTCACACTGCTGATTTTCCTAAATAAGATATACTCCTGCCAGGTGTGCACGCACAGGTAAGGAAATGAATCCTTAGCATAGTATTTCTTTCTTTCTTTTTTAAGATTTTATTTATTTGACACAGAGAGAGAGACATCACAAGTAGGCAGAGCAGCAGGCAGAGAGAGGGGGAAGCAGGCTCCCTGCTGAGCAGAGAACCCAATGTGGAGCTCGATCCCAGGACGCTGGGATCATGACCTGAGCCAAAGGCAGAGGCTTAACCCACTGAGCCGCCCGGGCACCCCAGCAGAGTATTTCTTGAACAGGAGAATAAAATGATCCATGCTCACTGGTGGTTCAAACAAGGTGATACTATGAGGACCAGTAGATGGGGAATCAGCAGGCTTTTAATTTATTTTTATTTCTTATTTTTTTTAAAGATTTATTTATTTGAGAGCGAGAGAGAGAGAGAGAGCATGCGTATGTGTGTGAACGCAAGAGCGGGGAGGGGCAGAGGAAGAGAGAGAATCTCAAGCAGACCTCCTGCTGAGCCTGGAGCCGGACACAGGGCTGATCCCAGGACCCTGAGATCATGACCTGAGTTGAACCCAAGAGCTGGACACTTAACCAACTGGGCCACCCAGACATCCCATCAGCAGGTTTTTTGGAGCTACTTCCTTCCTTGACACAACTGGCTTTGGGATACTGGAGAGGTCACGAGGTCAGCTTGTGTGATCTGGATGCTTCTGAGGTCCTCTCATTGGTTGATTCTCAATTCTATTTGTATGATAGCCTGAAGCAGCTGGAGATTATCAAGGCTCAACTCTTCTGAAAGTGAGTTTAGCATTTCTTGTTTCAGGTATTTATTCTGAAGTATCCAGTTTGCACAGAATCTGCTCAACCTTTCTTATCTTGTTGTCTACAGACTTAATCCACGCATTTCTTTTCTGTAGTGGATAGTAGCTCACATTGATTAGTTTGGCATATGTTAGCAAACCGGGATGTATTACCAACTTTGTAGGTGCAAAAATATCTCCCTCTTCTTCCCACATGAAATTAAGACGATACCGTCACCAGAGAGAACGTGTCTACCTAGGTAGACCCAGGCTCTCTGACTAACTCGGTATCCTCGGGACAGTCCTCCTCCAGCTCCGGGAGTCTGTGCTTCTAAGTATTTTGATTAGCTAAGTGTTTCAGGAAGATGCCCAGAAATTAACAGCTAATTTCTGACTAGTTCAGTCTAGGTAGGGAGTTAGTATATTATAAAAGCATAAAACATATATAATTAAACCACTTGGATGCTACTTTGTAACCATAATTTTCAACGATTCCACACACTTGTTATGAAAATACTAAGTACAGGGCGCCTGGGTAGCTCAGTCAGTTAAGCGTCTGCCTTTAGCTCAGGTCATGATCCTGGAGTTCTGGGATCAGGCCCCACATTGGGCCCCGCATTAGGTTCCCTGCTCAGTGGGAAGCTTGCTTCTCCCTCTCCTGCTCCCCCTGCTAATGCTCTCTGTCAAATAAATAAATAAAATCTTAAAAAAGAAAATACTAAGAACAAGCTGACTAACTGTTGCTGAATAAAATAAAAACATCAGTCAGGTAAAGAGAATCATCCCCCGTGTAGCACCTCTTCCTTTTACCACTCCCCCTTAAAAAAAAAACCCCAAAACACAGCAAAACTCTACGCATTCCATTTATAAAATGTATTTGGGCAGGGAAAAACCCATGATGTAAGTTGACTGCTTGAACAGGGTTAAAACAAGAAGCTTCAATGTTTTACATGGAACGCCCATCACACTTTTATTTATTTTTCTAAAGATTTTTATTTATTTGACAGAAAGAGAGAGATCACAAGTAGGCAGAGAGGCAGGCACAGAGAGAGAAAGGGAAGCAGGCTCCCCACTGAGCAGAGAGCCGGATGTGGGACTCGATCCCAGGACCCTGAGATCATGACCTGAGCCGAAGGCAGAGGCTTAATCCACTGAGACACTCAGGTGCCCCTCCCATCACACTTTTAATAATCAGCACTTAACGATTTTCTTGGAGTCCCACAGAGCCCTCCCCCTACAGCAGAGTCTGCAGGGTGTTGTTACTGTGTCGCCATTTCCTGCTACAAGCTCGTCTGTCGGGAGGTCAGGGCAGTGCTTGCCGGACCCGCTGGAGGAGGTCAGCCCCCTACGAGAGGTGGGCAGGGGGACTCTGCAGACCATTAGGAACAGCAGGGCCAGTTCCTGTGTGTGTTGTTCTTGGAGAACCTTCTAATGGCAATGGGCTGTGGCAGTTCCTCTATCAGATGTGATCTATCCTGGGGATCGTCCGTTTCAACTGTCCTCTCATGACCTCTTAGAAGTATAAAAAGGAAATGTGGAAAGGCAGTGAATCCCTGAACTGATACTCGAGAAAGCAACAAAGGAGACAGAGACACAGCGCAAAGTACTGTTGCCCCACCGAATTCTTCACTTTAGGAAGCCCGTGTTATTTTAGATACATGGTTCTGAACAATCCTGGTTGTCAGGAATTCTGGAAACACAGCTCTCCTTAAAAAAAAAAAAAAAAAAAAAAAGCTCATCTTTTGTTTTTTTGTTCCGTGTGATGAAATGTTTCTTGTGCCTCCTTCTCTCTAGCCCAGCATTAAAATAACGACCCCAGACTTGTGGCTACACAGTTATCCTTCAGGGATTGCCATGATTCCTTCCTGAATGTTACTGAGCCAACCCTGATTCGTGAGGGTTCGAGACTAGTATTTCTGGAGTAGCGTTTCCTTGGGTACCTATCCTTAACCTGAACCAGTGGTGAGAAAGGTAAGCTTGTGAAAGTATTTTCAATTTTTGCATGTGTGGCTTTTCACACATATTTTCATACAGCTTGCCCTGCGATCATCTGTTTTCAACTAGAAATCTCTAAAAAGCAGCACTGTGTCCCCCAAATAATGGGGAGTCTTTAAACGTTTTGCTGAGAGATGGACACACATCACGATAGAACGCTCTGACCCCCCCCACACCCCGTAGTTTTCTATTTCTCCTCGAAATAACCGTTCAGGGGATGAATCGATGCTTCCCTATAGTGACTGAGAGCAGAAGTGAGTACGTCCTGCCAACGTCCAAGTCTCATTGTTCCGAGTTTTCCAGACTCTTCGGGCTGAGGCCAGGGGCCACTTGGGTGAAAAGCCTCCAAAGAAAACTGTGGGCCCACAGGAAAGAGGGTGGATGACTCAACAGGAGGGCTCCTTCCTGAGTCAGCCTGGTCGCACCGTGACCCCAGAGTGGGCACTGGGCTCCTGGAGCCAAAACAGAATCAAGATCTGAAACCAAGTTTTGCTCACAAAGGAGCCTAAACAGGAAGTTAGTTGTCGGATACCAGCTGAACTGCGGCCACAGACACGGACTCGGTTTTCATTCCCTGGTGGCCTTGCTGCTGTCCAGACTTCTCAGGGGCCGTGTCCCACTAGCAGCTTCTGAATCCCGTCCAAGAGAGGGAAGACGCGAGATGCACTGCTGAATTTCACGGGGGAGGAGCACGGTGATTATGAAAGCAAGCAAGTTTTTAACTTATAAAATGTACAGCTGGGCCACGAGGAGCGTCTCTGTGCCTGACTGTCCCGAGAAGTCAGTTCAGGATGAACTTGCACTCGTTGGAGTATAGAGAACCCAAGGGACACGACTAATGAATGTTCACTGTGAATTCAGTGCCTGACCATCGATTCTAGCATTTTCAGGTTTCGGGAATCTCTTGCGACACTCAGAAACTAAAGGGACAAGTGCAGGTTGAACTTCTACTTTCTGTGCCCTTAGAAGCCACTGCTTGTCCTTGGCTCCCTGACTTACCATTCCACAGTGAACTTTTTATTTCTAAATTAAAAAGTCAGCCAAGGGTGGGGGAGGGGAAGATTTAGTATGAGATCAAAGCTTGTGAAACGCTGTCAAGGTCATTTATTACCTCCTGTACACCTAGACTACTGGATGGGAAAGTGCATTCATAAAATTCCAGATTCAACGCGATCATTTCCATGGAGACACAGTGTCATTCTACAGAGAATTATGAATTCAACAGGGCACTACGGGGTGAAGAAGGTAGGCGGGAAATAAATGGACTATTAAAAGCAAGAGATAAATCATGTTCCTGCAAGTACAGCTCACGATCCCTCCCGCACAGCCCACACAGCCTCCGAAATAAGGGAACAGCCTTGCCCTAAGCCGACTGCATTCTGACACTTCACTCTGGAAACAAAACAGTTACTTGGCTTTCCAAAGTCTCTGTTCTGCCAATGCAATAAGCTCAGACACTCCATGTCCTTACTCGTACAGAAGAAAAAGACACAGCTGACCACTAATGACAGGCTGGAGACAGAGAAGGGACAAAGAGAAACCTGGGGGCCTAGATGCTGGTGCCCTTCTCTGACGGCTCTGCTTATCCCCCACACCAGTCAAATCCTTTCCAGCCCACGTGCACCCACATGGGGTCCCTGGGGAGCTGCACTGCTGGTTTATCGGAGGTCCCTTCGAACGGTGATCCTGTGTGTGCCCTTACAACAAACAGCTTAACAGCATTCTGATTCTGTCATACACTGTCCCCAAGCACCAGCCATGAACCTTGTATGATAAAATGACAATAAAAAATATTGAAACTCTGATTTTCAACCCACTGAATTTTTAGTTTCTTAACATTTGAATATACTTTTGTGTCAGAGGAAACGCCTTTCCTTTGTAGTCTTAGGGTCTAATGCAAAGAGGAACTTTTACCATATTCTGTGAGTTCCTTCTTTCTGCAATACAAATTCCTGCCTGTGATGATCCCGTTTTCCAGTTAAATAACACAATCAGCAGTGGCAGCCAGGCCCTGGGGCTGGCACAGACCACTGCTTTTTCAGAGTCTGTACTCGATGTTATCCATCTAATTCCATTTTTTCTTCTACACTGAGACCTTCAAGGTCTGAGGACCAACAGGAAAAGCACATGGCACCACTGTGGCCCATTAGAAACCCTTTCCAAGTCTGCATGTAGAAAATCATTTTTTTTTTTTTAGTTCAATTCATGATACATCATAGTCCTTTCTCTCTCTCCAGATATATATTCCCCTCCATAAAATTCTTGAGTAGGTACTTTCAATCATTTGATCCTGAAGGTAGTTTTTTTCTGTTCAGAATATTTGCCTTTTTAAAAATAAACCAAATACAGCCCCAAGAAGTTTGGGCCTTTCCTTTGCCTACATCAGTGCCCTGGCCACCTCCTTCCCCAAGAGCCCCCTTGACTGTTACACAAATTCTCCAGTGATCTCTTGGTCAGAATCAAACTGCACCGAAGCGTTACAGATGTTCCTGTCACACACACAACATTGTGTGTTTCCCAGTTTTAAGACATCAGACAAGGCTCTTCTTGACTCAGCATTAGTCAGAGAACCGTCTTCTGGACTAGACCTCGTAGACCATGCGTCTTGGTTCTGGCCCACCTAGTGCATCAGCAGCATGGTGGTTTAGAGAGAACTGCTCACCCTTGATATCTGGTCTCCCTTAATACCTACTGGGTTCCTCATCCTCGACCTTGGATGTCTAGGCCCTTGGCCAGCCTTTGCAAAGAATCCTGGTACACTGGTTTAGCAAGAACGCCCCTCCCCCTGTGGTTTCGCCTTAGCGATTCCTAGGCACTGACCCCTCCCTCTGCTCACTGGCTATAAAGGGACACTTGTGCTTGTGGTATTCAGAGTTGGGCTTGATCTCTCTCCCCTGTTGTGATTGTCTCGTCACCGTCACAACAGTCCTGATCCTTGCCCTCAAGCTGCTGACAGTCTAGATGGAGAAACGCTTGTTTTGACACAGGCCATACAAACACATGAATGCGGCATGGCAAGAATCGAGTGCTTTGGAGACAGCACGTGCAAAGTGCTGGAGTTTATTCTGATTCAGCGTAATCTCCCTCGTTGTGTTCACATATGGCTATTAGCATAACCCACTTTTCAGTGCACGCTATGGTCTTAGCACCTTACAAGATGTTGATAAAAATAGCTCCACAGATATTCTGAGAATGTGAATTTCGGCAAAAATACTAAGAAGATAAGTAATGCCAATGAACACCTGAATTCTCGAAAGAAAATACTAAGTTCACATGGTTATTAGAGAGTAATTTTGGCCCAAGTGTAAATATAGAGGAGTCAAAAGAAGAAAGAACAATTAAATTAAATTAAAATGTGTAACCATGTCCTCAGCTTTGTAGGATTAAGGTGATCACAGTGCTCCGAGCCATCCTGGAAACTCCCAGGGGGAACGGATCTGCACTTATGCAGGCCAGGTGACCACCAGAGCCTGGATCCTCCCCATGGACCTTGGGTGGGGCATGGTCCAGAGACGGAGCTTTCCTGGTACCTGCCCCATCAGAATCTCTGCCACAGCCCATCAATTCCACCTGTACTCTCCAGCTCCCAGCTGCTTCTCCCCAGTGCTTCACACCCAACTTCCCCAAAAATGGACAAGACCATGCCACTTCCATTTTCAACACCCGTTAAGGACTCCCACTACCTACAACTTAAGTCTTAACTCCCATCTGTGGACGATTTGTGCCATATTCTTTCCCTGCTGTCTTTCTCTCTCCCCACGTTTCAGCTTTCCCCATTACTCACCAGCCCCTGAGCTGATTCCCCAGGCCAGACTCTCCATCCTCCTACTTTCCCCAAATGTAAGTAAATGGATCCCAAGGTGGATGGATTAAGCCAGCTCCTTTAAGAAAAAAAGAAAAACCAAAAAACCCAACACCAAGGTGCATTTTATGGCATTCCTTGACTAAGACTCAAGGTTATACGTTGGATTTATCCATCTAAGAATTTCTCTGAGCAGCTCATACATTCAACCCACAACACTTGTTGGGGTCATGGAGTTGACTCATAGTTGCCTACCCAGTTCTTTCTCTCTCTTGCTCCCTCTCCTCTCTGTGTAAAATATTACTTCCTTCAAATTTCACTGGCGGCAGGGGGGTGTGTGTCCTAATTCCAGAATGCCAATGTCTACTGAACAAGGCCAGTTTTACTCATCTACATGTGGAAACAGAACTGGGATATTTGACAGCACACTGGCCTCTCTAGTATGAAGAGTCCTGGCCTTTGAAGTACGCTCTCACACACCAGCATCTTATCTGTCCCTCTGAACATTTCACTTGGCCCTTTCTGGAAATTCTACAATTCTATGTAGAGAAACTATACTCAATATTCTAGTTCTTTGGCTTTCTAGAAAAGTAAGGGAACATCTGCTTTTCTAATTTCAATATCCTCTACTTAATGATTCCTACTGGGCTGAGCATGACCTCTGGGCTGGCATATTTCAGAGAGATTACAAGTCTCCTGGGTTGCACCACATGTGAGGACTTAAAATTGATGTCCATCCTGCTGGGATCGCCCCCCACCCACACCCATAAATTCACTGGTTCACAGATGCCCAGGCTGAGGCTTATCTATATGTATGCACGTGGCTATCTGTGTTCATGCATGTGTGTGTGTCCCATGAGCACAGCCACAGCCTTGAACTTTCTCATCCATAGTCATTCTCATCATTTGCAGCCTTCACGGTTTTACCATGTACTTCCTCCCACAGATCATTACAGAACTATGAGTTATCTCGGTTTTGCACATGACTCCACATCCATATGATTTCCAGGGAGCCCTCAGGTTCTGCATTTCCCGAGAGATGTGCTAGTTCTTTGTTCCTTGTGTCTACATCAGTTCGCATGGATGACAAAGTATTCACTCGCTTTTACCAGGCAGTATTCCTTATTTATAAGATAATAATCACAGCTTGGCCATTTCCAGACAAACAGTAAAAGGAACATCAAGTGGTCACACAGAGGCAGGGACTGCAAGGCAGATAGAGGTCATGATCAAAGAGCCCAGAGCCACCAAGTGCAGAGACCAAATACTGCTAAACACAAGTTGGCAAGGGCCTGAATGTCTGCCTGGTTGAGTTGAAACACTGAAAACCAGCATGTTCAGGTTCTTCCGGCAGAGATCAAGTGCTCTGACCAGCAAGCCAGTTGCTGCTCAAGGGGGACACGTTATTGTTGCAAATGGCCAGTTCACAGTTCTGGTCCCTACATTTTCCTCTTCGCATGTCCCATTCACTAGGCTCCCTGGTCCTGGTTTCCAGCCACGACCCGAAGATCAAGAGTCACACGCTCTACTGACGAAGCCAGCCAGATGCCCCAAGAGATGACTGTCTTAACGAAGAAAGGACATTCTACTTCTGGACCTGCCACATCTCAATGTGTTACCTTCACCAAATAAGCTTCTATGCAAAACCGAACAGGGTTGGTTAAAAGCTCTAAGAGAAAGGAGATACTTTAACTTGTTTTAAGATTTTTTTTTTTTTTAAGTAATCTCTATCACCACCATGGGGCTGGAACTCCCATCCCTGAGATCAAGAGTCACACGTTCTACCAGTGGAGCCAGCTGGGTGCTCCTGAGCAACTTTAAATGAGTCTAAGTTTAATTTCTCCTAAGCCTCTAGTAGATGCCCAGTGATTTTTTTCTCACAATGCCTTCACTCCCAACGATGTGATTTAGAACCAGAGAGGGACATGGAGCCTAAGAAAGGAACAGGGCCCAGCATGAGAGGAAGGAAATTGTTCAGATGGGAAAACTGTCAAATTCAGAAGTGAGACTAAATCATGAGCATCTTACGGGATGGAAGAATCTCGTGGATGACTCCTTTCTCTGGATCTATTTTCTTGCAAAACGTTTTTATTGACGCTTCAATATTTTCACGGGGCCCACGTGTCTCTGCCATCTTTCTTGGAATAGGAGTGTCGAGCACACCTGACTGCTCCTCAGTGAAGCCTTTGTAACAGGCTGGACCGGCACCAAGAAAAGCTTCTCAAAAATTCACCCAACCAAGAGGCAGGGCAGTCAACCCTACCAGCCATGAGCTTTGGCCAGCAGGCGATGTGATGGCAAAACAAACTCTCCCACAGGGAAAAGAAAAACACTCATGTGGATGTGAAGAAAGAAAGGACCATGGGCCGGGAACATGTGCTTGGATCCGAGTCTCTGGAGCTTGGCTTTCTGACACCTATTGCCACGCATTTCTGTGGGATACATATTTTTTTTTTTTAACTAAAAAATAAAAAATCGGTTTGGGTGATTCTGTGGCATGGTATTTTCTAAATTCAAGTATTTCACTGGATAAAATGCTTCAATTCCTTTAGACACGGACTCACATTTTTCTGTTGTTTTTGCCAAACAGACAGATGGAAAGGATGTATCGTGGAAGAATCTAGGATTGGACACTGTGGGGTAGAAAGGATGAATCAAAGCTCATAACTTGTGTTTGGCTTTTCGGCGGTGCATTTTGGCAGCCTGTGTGACAAGTGTCAGAGGCCGTCTGACTCTGCGTGGTGCCGCCTGATGGGGGTCAAGTTCTGCGTGTGACGCAAAGACAGAGAGGAAGGAAGGATGGAAAGTGTTCGACGTGAGTAAGCATGAGCGAGAAGCAAGGATGAAAATCAGAACAGCAAGACAACGGCAATGAGAGGAAAAAACAGAGCCCACATGATGGAGGACAGCACACAGATCCTTCTGAACTGCCACGAGACGGGATGCGTTTGAGTGATGAACAAAACCTCCTCCCAGTTACCCGCTCCACATTCCCCAGAGGGGGTCCAATCGGCCTTCCTCTTCCTCCTCTGCCTCGTACTATCTATCCGACCCAGAAGTCGTCAAGAGGACACACGTGGCTTGGGAAAGCATGACATCTGCCCTTGCTTTAAGTGTTTGGACTCCCAAGTGCGAAGAATCAAATGGTTGCTTTCCTTCCTCTGGGTGTTCTGTCTATAGCCTCAGTCCTAGGGACACGCCATGTCTCCAACATGGCCACCCAGCCTGTCACGCCCGCGACAACACAGATTGGCTCTGCCTGGACAGAGGTGTCACCCATGCTCCTATCGTCAGGAGGAAAGTTTGTTGGAGTAACAGTTGCCAACTTCAAAGTATAGAAGTGGCTGTAAGAAGAGCAAGATAGAAAGAAACCAGTAGCTAGATGCGTTTTGTTACCTACTCAGTCCGTCGGCCGCCATGGTTGTGGTTCATCATGCATTATGCGTCCTGATGACGCCTGGAGCTTCTGTTCCCCTCACGGACATTATTTCACAGGGAAGCCCAGATTTAGCCCATAAAGTCGTCATGCTCGGCAGCAGAACCCGGAGCGGGAGAAAGCGGATCCCGCCCGCCACCACGCCCTCCTCGAGCTCCTCCCACCCACCTTTTTTTTTTTTTTTTTTTAATGAGGCAGAAACAGAAAAAGGACCACATTCGTGTAAACAGTGACATCCAAGCAAACTGGCTTCTCTACAACGCCTAGTTTCACAGTTGTTCCTTCTCTAATGGGAATGGAGCGATTCTGCCCTGGCTTCTTTCATGGAGAAATAAAAAGCCTCACTGAAATACTGTCATTCTGGTCAATGACTTGTTGAAATACGCACACAATGGACAGTGAGCCGAGGATCCGTCAGCAAAGGCCTTAGCAAAGAACTCAGATTGAATCACTTCTGCCGAGATCCTTTCGAAAAAAGCTACTTTTTAAAAAAATCATGAAGTACCTTATTCTAAAAACAAACATGTTTATTGAGGGTTTTTTTTTTTAATTGTGCTATGTTAGTCACCAAACAGTACATCATTGGTTTTTGATGTCATGTTTCATTGCTGGAGTATAATACCCACTGCTCCCTGCAATCCGTGCCCTCATTAATACCCATCCCTGGACCAACCCAACACCCCAAACCCCTCCCTTCTAAAACCCTCACTTTATTTTCCAGAGTCCATAGTCTCTCATCATTCATCTCCTACTGCGATTTCTCCTCCTTCATTTTTCCCTTTTCCTAATGTCCTCCATGCTATTCCTTATGCTCCACAAATAAGTGAAACCATATGATAATTGACTCTCTCTGCTTGACTTATTTCACTCAGCATAATCTCCTCCATTCTCATCCAAGTTGATGCAAAAGTTGGGAATTCGCCCTTTCTGATGGCTGAGTAATATTCCATAGTATATATGGACCACATCTTGTTTATCCATTCATCTGCTGAAGGGCATCTTGGCTCTTTCCACAGTTTGGCTATTGTGGCCATTGCTGCTATGAACATGGGGTGCCTATGGATCTTCTTTCCGCTACATCTGTATCTTTGGGGTAAATACCCAGTAGTGCAATCGCAGGGTCATACAGTAGCTCTATTTTTAATTTTTTGAGGAACCATGACATCGTTTTCCAAAGTGGCTGCATCAACTTGCATTCCCACCAACAGGTAAGAGGGTTCCCCTTTCTCCACAACTTCTCCAATGTCAAATTTTGCCATTATAACTGGTGTAAGGTGGTATCTCAGTGTGGTTTTGATTTGAATTTCCCTGATGGCTAATGTTGGTGAATGCCTTTTCATGTGTCTGCTAGCCAATTGTATGTCTCCTTTGGAGAAGTGTCTGCTCATGAGGTTTTAACATAGCGACCAAACATAGTTTTACTACAAAGCTCAACTCTGAATAGGGAATTATTGATGCAGACTCTGACAGGAGTTGCCACTTATCTGTCGCAAACGAGCACTGTGGGCCAGTGTCCTTGACAGAACTTCTCTAGTTCTGGAAAGTGATTCCCATGGGAGGCAGTTTCCATAGTTGTCTTCAGAGAAATGAAACACCACAACTTCATGTTACTCTGCTTTCTCTCCTTTGCATAACCTGTGACTAAACACTGAGGAGGGACATTCTGGCAGGAAACAGACATACCCAAGTCAACATGTCTACATCTTAGATGGTGCCCTATTGCTGGCACGCTACCATGAAAGCCTAGAATGTGCGTCTGGGCCCTCTTATGGAATAAGGTCCCTGATGAGGCCCGGCAGATGAGGCCCGGTCCTCTCCACGATATGAGCTATTCTAAAGTTACAGTGTCATTCTTGATCACCTTCATCCTGTGTATGCTTATTTTTGCCGTAAAGAGAGCCACTATTGGTGCAAACTTTTATTAACTTCTTGCAGCTGGGTTAAAAGAAACTAAACCTGATCTCTAAAATCCTTGTAGCTCAGTAGAGAATATCCCTGGGAGATACATGCCCACGTATTTTGGACCAAGCAATGTGGTATAAATTGAAAACATCCTACTCCTATAGAAACCGTTAAGACTAGGGATAGCCAGTATTTTGGGAACAAGCTTTCTATAAAGTTTTAGGCCAGTTTTTACACTTTGGTTGTAAATATGATAAAATGTCTACATATGGTAATAATAATATGCAACCAACTTTCTAAATAAGAATGAACTTCAATTCTAACCACAGATTTTTACATTAGCCTGCCTGACGTAGCTGCTTCTTTAGTTGGGATAAAATAAGAATTTACTATGGATTATTATAAAAGAAAATTGTCCTAAAGTTTAACACATGGGTTTTCTATGCAACTTGGTGACTGTTCTGTTAATGAAGAAAGTCATTCTGACACTTGTTAAAACAGTAAGGAAGATTTTATTCTAGACTACTGCAATGTGTGTGGGGGGGGTCAGCACCATTGCAGTCAGGATAGAGAAAGCAAGTTCAACTCTGAACACAGGAAGGACAAGTGGAGCTTTACAGCCGAAGAGCAGAGCTAGGGGGTCTGTGGATGGCACTGAGGGTGGGGAGATTCTTGTTAAAGGCAGGGCAGGCACCTGCCCACATCAAGGGTGGGGAATGAGGAGTGTGATAGATTTTCGGGGTGATCAGATATCAAGGGTGGGGAATTTGCTCTAAGCTGACCTAGCAGGATTCTTGATAAAGGCAGGTGAAGCAAGGGCAGACACGGAAGATCAGGGTCGAGGCTTAGGTTGAGAAAAGAGCCAGCTACAATTTGGCTGATGAGAGAAACTTTGTCAGTTTCCACCATAGAGAATATTTAAGTTATTAAACTTTGAAAGCATGTAAAGACATCATGAGGGTCAACATCAAGAGGAAAATAGATTAATGGGTTTGTAGAGCCATTCCAAATTAATTCTGAGCATATGCCTCTACTACAGATCCCCTGAGGATACTAATCCAGCAAAACCTCCATCTCCAATCAACACTAATAAACTCAAAGGTCATAGCTTCTTTGGAATGAGGGCCATCTGGTTGGCAGCACCTCCTTTAATTGGCCACAAAGACAGAGCATGTTATCACCTCCCTTAGAATTACAGTAACAGCTCTCATACTCTGAAAATGGAATGGCATAAAATAGCCCGTGATGTAGAGGAAGCACTGAGGGTGGAAAATCACCGCACATAACTCTGTGACTGGTTCCAGTTATGAGTTAACACTAATCGTTTCTGGTCATTAGGGCTTACAGTTGCTGTAAGTGAAGTCTTTCAAGCACTTGGAATGGCATTACTGTGTCATTTTCCCACTGACCATACCAAGTGAAAACATATGCATTCATTAAGCAGAAATTCCACATTTTTCAGGGGGAAAGAAGCCCAATACAATAAAAATAACCGTTAGCTGAAAAGTAATGTGATGACTAAAGGAAGCACTGAGACTCTGACTGGAGTCTAATTCTTCCATATGGCATCGTGTAGCTATGGCAACAGCAGACGGAGATACATGTGTGCAAAGAGGAATCCTTTAGGTTAAAGCTCTATGATGTTGAACTTTAATTTCCTTTAGGAAATGACTAACATTAGATCAGTTGGGTTCCACCCGCCCCCCCCATCACAACAAAGTCAACTCTGCTATGGAGCAGTGTTTGACCTGTATAAATAAACAATTCATAAGTAAAGTTACATTTTCCAGAACTCCTTGTCAACACTTTCCTTTTCATGAACTGACGTTTCATTTCTCCAAATGAGCCCACATTTCTCATGATCTCTTTCCGCCTCCGACCTGAAGGGGCTATCAAGCCATCAGTAGACATACTCCATGAAAATACCAGACCTGGGCTGTCCAGTGTAACAGCCGCTGGCCATACATGGCCTTGGAGCATTTGGTATGTGGCCAGCCTGAGCTGAGACATAACATATGTGTAAAATGCACACTAGATTTCAAAGATTTAGTGCAAAAGAAAAAAAAGAAGAAGAAGAAGAAATCTCTCATTAATCATTTTATTTCGATTACAAGTTGAAATGATAGCATTTTAGATATAATAGGTAATACATACAAAAATTGTCTTCACCTATTTATATTTTTTGCCTTTTAAATGAGGCTATGAGCTAATTCCAAGTTTCATACGTGGCTCCTATTACATTTGTGCTGGACAGTGTGCATTAGACAGTGCTTTGGGGGAGGCTGTTTTTCTAGCCATCTGAACAGAATGAATATTTCACACGTCAGAAATAGCCCACCAGCAGAATCACATAATGACCCTACAATGGGCCCATCTGCTCTGTTACTGATTTAACTCCGTTATATAATCTTTCCTACTGTATGTAAAAAGGTAGTGGCCTTCCATTTTTCTTTTATGATATTCAGAAGCAAGGCTAACCACAACAGTCAAAAGTCTGCTAATAAACAACAGAAGTTTCATGACCACGAATGTGCAAATCCCAGAAACACATGAGAACTACTTTTGCCCTCTTCTTGTGCTGTAAGTACCTGCTATTAAATACCGCTAATACTGTATTAATTTGAGGTTATCTGGGCTCGGCAATATTTAAGTACACTATTATGAAATTTTACAACACTAAATGAAACCAAACTTTCAACCGCTCTTGTGACATTGACTCTATTTGTTGCAAAGGGCAAAGTATGAACTTGAGAGATTAATGTGACCAGTCTCCTGGGCAGTCGGAAAGCTGAATCTGTATTACTGTTTTACACTTCCATTCTAAGAAAATAACTTCAGTTGATTTATTGCATTGGTCCTAAATGCTTGGAACTCTGATTCATTCACAGCCATTCGAATAAATGTCAGTGAGTCTCTCTCTCGGAATGTCAGGAATAACAACAGCAATGACTAAAAAAACGTAAAAAGCATTCAAAAACGAAGAGAGGTGCTGTTTATGAAGAATTTGCTGTGGAAGGGAACAGTTTTCAGCGTTCAACGGCAAGAAAGCAATTCCAGCCTGGAGCTGGAGGGGAAGATCCTCCAGCAAGTAAGACAGGAACTGGAGAATAATTCAGGACCAAGAGAGAAAAAACGAGTTATTTCAAGGCAGCTAGAGATCAAAACCAACAAATGACTTTCAAGTTCATAGCCTCTGACGCATAAGAGGTCATTTCCACAATTAAACTTTCCTTTCTTCCTGTGCTGCCGTCGCCCAGATAAACAGGCAGCAGACAGAAACCCACTGAACAAGTAGGTGGTAGCGAGAGTATCATATGGTGCCCGCAGAGCCTGCAGAATCTCCAGGCAGCCCTGACTGAAGGAAAACACATCTCGGTTACTAGGCTGAGACGATCTATTTTCAGCAGAACCATCCTTCCTTAAAAGCGGGGAGGGAATGGGTTCTGATTTAATATAGATTGGGAAAAATTAAAAAGTGACGGTAAATTGATTTTCTTCTCCCAGTTTTCTTATTGGGGTGGGGAGAGAATTAGAGCTAGGTAGACTTTGGCAGGAGATGGTTTGCCGTTCAGCCATCCAAACCCAAAGTAGATCAGAAGCCCTGAGGGGCATTCCCAAATGGGTGATTTGTCCGAGAGTGCCGATATTAACAAGTGCTTTCTTATTAATGTTAAAATTGGGCTCCGTTTGAGTTAGGAAGGGAAGGATAGTGTGTGTCCACAGCCATGCAATCTAAAACACAATAGCCCTATGTCGCATAGAACCCCAAATACCCTTGATATGACCTCATGAATGAGAACAACCGCGGTATGTTGTTCATTAGAAAAACAAGCCATTTCCAAACCACGCCAGCTAATAAAGACAATGAAAAGTCCTGCAGTTTGTGAGGTCAGGTAATCAACGGAGATGAGGGACTGCTGATACTCCTGGACCCTGATATGTTACAAAAGGGTCCCCCAGAACGAGGTCCCAAGTCCTAAGTCCCTACTAAATTACCAGGATTACACCCCGAGGGGGTGGCCTTGAATACTTTCATTTTCTGCCTAGCGCCTCATTTGAGCCTAGCCGGTGCCTTCGACTCCGTGACCCATGGCTGTGGTTACACACCCCACAAGAGCGGCAATGTCATTCTCAACTCAATGATAATGACTTTGAAGAACAAATGTGAGCAGGAACGTTCTCATTTTGCAAAGTGGAAAATGCTTTGAGATCTAGAGATGAAAAGCATAGGAGTATCACCTGTTAGCAACAGACAGATTGACGGTAAGCCTAGACTCTCATGTTTTTATAAACTCCAAACAAGACAGCAATGAAGAAAACAAAAACAAACAACACTAATGGCCAGCGAGCCAAATATTCAAGAAAAGGTGCCTTCCTCCCTTGGCTGCCATACTGAGCCTTTTCAAAAGGCAGATGAGGCCATGAGTGACTGGGCGAACGTCCAACTGTCTTGTAACTTGGCCAAAAATGTTGAAGTAGATACGCCGGCGTAGAGACATTCTAATTACGCAGCTATTCCGTGGCCTATCAAAACCCTTTGTACTGTGACACATCTGCCGCTTCTATCTGACATCTGTTTAAATCTCAACTTCTCGGTGCTTTTACAAACATCTCTTAGTCCCACAGAGAAAACTGAAATCCATGGAATGGATAAAAATGGCAAGGAGCTGACTCATTTTAACCGGTCGTGCGAGATCTCTTAAGGAAACGAGCACCTCACCCAAGACTCACTCTGCCTGCTGTCCACCCACAAGGGCTCACGGAGTGGTGATCTTATCTTTTTTTCTCTATGAGGCTATACCCGAAAGATTAAAGCATGCACACCAGGGACATCAGCTTACCTAAGCTCTAAGAATAAAATATTAACTGGAGAACCAATAAATAAGGGGCCGAACTGATTTTTTGAAAAATACCTAAGCGGATATCAGATGTTAACACACTGAAGCTACTTTTCTAGGCTGATGCAACGCACGCATGGTTCACCTGCTGGGAAACTAAGCTAAGCAAATCAAGTAAACCAGAGGACAGAGTACATGCCGATGTGTTTTCCCATGCTCATGCGTGCTCCTTTTTCTCGATAAATCACTCAGGTCATGACAAATAAACGGGTGCCGTGTCAGGTAGAGTGGTTAAGTCTGTTCTGCGGTGTGTCTGGATTTGGTCTCCTTTAAGTAAAAAACAAGACTTGAAGACTACAAATTCATTTTTTATCAAATTTCGTCCCATTAGGGATTAAAGGGCTGTAGGAGAAGACAAATTAGCAATTTTGTCGATCTCTGTTAATCTTTTTTTTCAGGATAAGTTTCTTGTTTTTCAGTCTAAGTGCAGCATATTTTACACACACATTTGGGCTTATTTGCCTGCATGTTAGGTAGGGTCCAACCAGGCATAGCTGAGAAGCAGGCTGGGTGTCCATACAGGTTCTTTCCGTTCCCTTTTGAAGCTCACTCCACTTCCGAGGCCTCCCAACTTAAGGACCCTATCTGACATAGTCCATAAATTCTCTCATCTTTGTTTTAATTCTCCTGATTGCAGAACTTCTCTGGTTCCAGGTTTACTTTCCTTGGGATCCTGCTCACTGAGAGTTGATCGTTGGCAAGTTGGTGCGTTATATCACAGTTCTCCTCCCCTTGGAACTTCTTTTTATTGTTAAGGAGATTTAAACAGAGGCCTTCAAGAGACAATGCCATAATCTGAAACGGTCACTTGATTGCTCACAGTTTCCAAACCTGTCCAAGTAGGTAAAGGAGTCCTATTTGTTTGGATAAAGAGCGGCACTTGGGGGCGCCTGGGTGGCTCAGTGGGTTAAGCCGCTGCCTTCGGCTCAGGTCATGATCTCAGGGTCCTGGGATCGAGTCCCGCATCGGGTTCTCTGCTCCGCGGGGAGCCTGCTTCCTCCTCTCTCTCTCTCTGCCTGCCTCTCTGCCTACTTGTGATCTCTCTGTGTCAAATGAATAAATAAAATCTTTAAAAAAAAAAAAAGAGCGGCACTTGGCAAACTTCCGATCACAGCACGGGGGCCCATTCTAGCATAGGATAAAGCACATTAACTACAGACAAACTACAAAACATGTCCCGCTGTTCCTAGGCATGTCTGCAACACCTTCTTTTAAGAACTGCTATTTTACGCTATTTAGAAAAAGCAATCGCAGTAATCTAACCACACAATTAGACATAAAGTCGTCTGCGACAGGTTGGCTTGGATACCGCCCACGGATATCTTACCGTGAAAAACAAGCTTCTCTTTTCTCTAATGTAGTTCACTGGGCCATGCCTTACAGCGAACCCCACCAGGAATGTGCCGCCTTGTAAGGGTCCCATTACAGGGAAGTTTACTTGTGAAATTACTTCATAGCCCAAATGCTAGCTGTGCTCTAGGAAAAAACCAGTTTGTCAAAATCAGGTGCATCCTCTCATTGTACCCCCGTCGGAGGCAGAAGAACAAGTTAGCAAATGACGTCACCCAGCTGAAATGCACCTGCCTCTAAGCCCTGAATTACTCAAGGGAATTCCTTGTCGGACAATCATTCAGAAGAAACAATGTCCAAGCATGGCCTTTGCTACAGTTTGAGTTAACTGATGACTCTTACTGTACATTATAAAGAAGAGAAATAACAGAATCTAGAAGAACTTATTTAATAACAGCCTCTGCTCTGAGCATCAACACATGCTTTCTCTAGTCAGACATTCACTGGGATGAATGGGAAGCTAGGAAAATGCTTTATTCTCAGCCCTTTACTAAAGAATAGAAGGCCAGGTGGAACTGAGTAAGTAGCCAAGGTCACATCCTTAGAAGGGGCAAAAAGCCAGTACTTGAGCTCAGGTTAATTCTTCCGTACTTTATTTTATTTTTATAGAGAGGGAGAGATGGTGGGGATGCGGGCAGGGCAGGGGGAGAGGGAGAGAGAATTTTAAGCAGGCTCTGCGGGGCTCCATCTCACAGCCCTGACATCATGACCTGAGCAAACCAAGATGCTTAACTGACTGAGCCACCCAGGCGCCCCAGGTCTTCAGTACTTTTAACCACTACGATACTCTGTACAACCAGAAATGCTTATTTTGATATATAGCTACCTGAGGTCCTTCTGCTTTCCTTCCTCAATCTTGGCGGTCAGATTTCTAGAAATAACACATCAAACAATCAAAAGTGAAACATACTACAGAGTTAGAATTCAGCTTCTAGTGGAAAATGTCAAAGTTCTACAAATAATACTGCCTTCTCTCCGAGATACAGGAGAAAAGTGTCAAATCTCTACTTTATAAATAAACTACCAAATGCTGAGGAAGAATGTCTTTGGGCATATTGCCTGTTCTTGTGCCGCAAATCAGCAGGAATGCCTGACACGTGATCTAGAATCTACTTCTGCCAGCCTAGTCCTGGGGAACCGTCATATATCATGTGTGTCTCACGAATCCGTCTTTGAAAAAAACTCCTCACCAAATCAAATCGCACAGAAAGAGCTGTTGCACGCTTCCTGTGTTTTAGGCAGAGATCTGAGACAAATGGAAGCTGTTCTCCTGTGCTCGGGATATATAAAAGAGGTGGTATACTGAGCTAAGTGCCGTGTCTTTATCGGTGTTCACGAATTCACTCCTAATTGAATAATAACTTCAGGAAAACATCAACCTTGCCTCCAAAATGAACCTTCACAATCTCAGCCCCGTGTTATATAAAGCAGGAAACTACTAATGCTTCACTCCCGGTCCGGGTGTTGCAATACGTGGACAAGGCCCCCGTCTCTTCTTCACCTGTAGGACGTCTCTGCAGGGGCGAATCAACATCAGGACAGTACTGTGTTTTCGGCTGAAAAACACCTCATTGCATGTCATGTTACATCACCCTGACAGGCTGAAGACGTCCTTAACAGAACTACTGAGCATGTTTTTAAAAATGGGTGTGGGCGGGTGCCTGGGTGGCTCAGTGGGTTAGAGCCTCTGCCTTTGACTCAGGTCATGATCCCAGGGTCCTGGGATCGGACCCCACATTGGGCTCTCAGCAGGGAGCCTGCTTCCCTCACCCCCTCCGCCTGCCTCTCTGCCTACTTGTGATCTCTGTCTGTCAAATAAATAAAAAAAACTTTTTAAAAAAATAAATAAAAATAAAAATGAGTGTAGGAAGCCGAACTGTGCAGCAGGAAGGTTCTGGGTTGGAGGCCGCCTTCCAAACCTCCGAAACCTTTTGTGCTCGGGCTTGGTTGGGCAACCGTGTTTTCCTCTCCCGGCGCCATATCACACAGGGGACACAACCCTTGTGGCCAGCGCCCAGCGCTGGCACCGCCTCTCGCTGGGCCCACCCCCCCCCCCAGGCCGGAATAGCAGGAGGTGCGGACCGCACGTTGAGGAGGCCGAGGAACGCGCAGCCCCGTCCCGAGGAAGGGGCCAAGTCAAACAGGCGACCGGGCCAGCAGGGCAGGAAGTGGCTGGGAAGACATTCCCCGATGGCTCGGGATATTTAAATGTTGAGGACTGGGGAGTGTGAGCGTGTGTGTGTGTGTGTGTGTGTGCGTGTGTGTGCACGCATGTGTGTGTGTGTGGATGGGGGTGGGCGAGAGGTGTACACAACCCGGAGGATAAGAGAATCCTATTGCTAAACCTAAAAATAATTTGGTCCTGACGGATGGATTGCAGCACTAGCAAAGCAAACACGGCAGCAAAGGGCTATTGAAGATCCCAGGGCGGTAGGTGTGTTTTCCCAGGCTGCCTGGCCTCTGCCTACGTCCACGGGCATTGCCCAGGAAGAACAGCCCTTCAGCTGGCCCAGCCTATAAAACAGTGCATTTGGTCCACCATTTTACCCCACATGGAGTCTGGCCCTTGGTGCTGGGAAGACACCAGCCGCCCCGGTGTGCCTGGGGCCCGCCTGACTTAGCACTCAGAGTCCCAGATCCCAGAAACCCCGTAGTCGCAGGCGAACTGGGTCAGTCGGTTACTCCACGGACAGCTCATGGTGGATCTTTTTTCTGCCTTAGTGGAGAGGTGTTTGCATTTTTCTTTTTTTTTTCTTTTTCTTTTAAAGGCCAACACTTTTAGGTGAAGGAACTGTCTTTGGATCGGTAGAATACTGACAATGTGATCTTGAAGATTCCAAATGTTGCACCACACATAAAGCTACAAACCCAAACGTCTAAAGCTGCTCTTGAGGTCACATAAGGTGATCTCTGGTGTGTTTTTTCACATTAAGACACACTCTTCAGTAGTAGTATTGATGGTGCATTTAAAAGCAGCGTTCTTTAAACTCAAATTTGCACAAAGCTTTAGAAGTTGTAGTCTGAGAGAACTCCTCCTGTGGACGGTTAGCCCTGGGAAGCCACTGAGACAGGCTGTGGCCACCCATGTGGCTCTGGGGCCCTGTGGGGGTGTTGAGGTGGACACCAGCAGAACCCATGGCTAACCCCCAAGCCGCAGTCTCCCTTACCAATACCTGACCTCAGCCCTTCCCCATTCTCCTTCATGAAATGCCAACTTCTTGTTTCGCTTGCTCTCAGGAGGGACAGGCACAGGCCCAAGGACCAATCAGACTCAAGCAGAGTAGTGCGCAAGGAAGGACCACAACTTCTTCCTCCTGGCACAGCACAGCTTGGCGTATCTGTCAGGGAAACACCTGAGTGCTTCACCCAGCTTTGCCTCTCCAGGGTCCTCTGTGACCCCAGGCTGCCTCATGATGTTTTCACTCGGTTTACTGCTTCGGGATTCTAGAAACACAGTGTGAGCCTGCCAGGGTTTTCCCGCTGATTATCTGCTGATTTTGAAGTCACAGAACTGTGTTTCTTTCCGTGGTGTTTCTAGATGCCAACCACTTGGGGGTAGGGTCAGGTGGGGCCAGGACAGTTGCCGCTGGATGATTCCTGGCTGGGCCACAGGCATGGCTTTCGTTAGCAGGGCTGTGATGCCCACTCAGAGGCTGCGGAGAAACGGGGGCTCCAGAAGGAAGGATGTAGAAATTATCGATGTTCCCACTAGCTATTTTCATTATTACTATTTTGGCCTCTCTTAATTAAGTCACTAAAGGTCTCATTAAAAAAAAAAAAGACTTCTCTTGCTTGTCACATGTCCTCACTTTGCTATATAGTTCAGCTCATTTACTCAGGTGTTAGGACGGTATATGCCAAGATGTGCCTCGAAGACAATTCCAGGATCCCCTTTTCCCATGCAGAATGCTGCCACAATATTTACAGCCGTGATTCCCATTTGCAAAGAGGTCCTTGTTCAAATGCCCTGGCCACCAGCCTCCTCTGAGAAATCCTACACTACAGGAGACCATCCTTACTGTCATCAACCCAACATTGCTCCAATGTACTTGACCACAGGGTCTAGTCCGCACTTAAGCCCTACTGGGGCACCTAAGATTTGGGGAAACTTGCTTAACTAAGGTATTCTCAGAATTAAAAACAGTCTCTTTTCCTCAACTAGACTATGAATCTTGCTAATTTAGTAAAAGTGGTTAGTAAACCGAGGACCATTTCCCACAGATTAATCTTTTTCATCAACAAGTTAAATTCTGAAGAAAGATGAGGAGGAGGGGTAACATCTTTAAGGAACAAAGCTTAATCATTTATAAAAAATATTTTACTTTTAAAAACCTACCCCAAATTTTGAGGGGGGGAAAAAATTCCTTGCCCAGCAAAGCATCCAATTCTCTACCAGAATTTCCCAACAGCTCAAAATACCAACAGGGTACAGCTCTACTCAACATTACAGTGAAAATTCCTGGAACCCCCTTCTAAGAAAAGCCAAGCTGTAGATCAAGAACCACCAAATATTGATATTTTCTGGCTGGAAAATCATACTAAGAAATCAGTCTTTAAGCAGTTACATTTCTAAAACAGAACATAATTAAAAATCTAAAAATGTAAACAAACTATTTAAAAGTTCTTAAAAGGTTGCTGCTACAGATATAAATTTATTGTCTCAGTGGAAAATCTGACAGCTTTCCACGTATAGGTATTATTTCCACTATTGTGCTTTGTTATGAGGTCCCCAAAATAGTTGCAGTGAAGGAAAAAAATGCTTCTAGGTTATAAATAAGCATATCCTTTCCAAAAAATTCAGTAACTAAAGTCAACTATCAAATTGCTAGCTAATGGTTCTAGGGGTAGTTACACATAGAGGGAAAAGTCAAAATAAACATTGTTTTAAGTAAATAAGCAGACTTGTGGAAACGTTCGAGTCATCTAGAAAACACAGCATGAGAATTAAAAACAAATTCTAACAGATTTATTTAAAACTGGTGCAAGAGACCTCAGGCTCTTGATCTCAGCTCAGGTCTTGATCTCAGGGTTGTGAGTTCAAGCCCTGCCTACTTAAAAAAACAAACGATACATGGGTTCAAGAGGAGCGAGAGGCCGTAAATTCCAACAAAGGTTAAAGTGAATTTTAATTAGCATTTGTGCTTTAGGTTCCCAGCTTTAAAATGGGGATAAGGATCTATGTTCCACCGGGAGAGCCATGAAAAATCAGGAAAGAATATGACTATCGAGATAGTGGAAAACACACCAACACTCACTAACCTTTCTGCAAGGAAAAATTTAACTAGTTCGGATTACTTCTAGCCTACCTTCCAACTGACAAAATATACCTAGCTACAGCCGAATAGTAGCCAGGGACAACTTCTGGGTGCTTAATGCTTCCAACCCTGATGAAATCCCACTGCTGCTTTGGTGGGCCCCTTAGCTTGGCCAACTTAATGCGGAGGCTCCAGCAACCTGTACTTATAATCCTGGGTCCCCGGTGGATCAGTAAGGCAACCCGAGGTCAGCGGCTTTTCTCTCGCTCATGCTAAGGCTCCTGATTGAGTGTACCTTCAAATGTCCTAGAGGAAATAATACTCATTCCATTCTTAAATCACAGCGAAGCCACCTATGTTGAAAGTTCTACCAAAGAAGAATTGGTTTGACATGCTCATTAAAAATGAGGTCTCTTTCTCTGCAACCTGAGCTTTCTAAATTAGCTCAGGTCTTGAAGCAGGTTCATTGGTGGACGAGACGTTAGCTCTTCGTGCTAACTGATAAGAGTCAAAACCAAGCTCTTACCTACTAACCTTGGACAGCTTGTTGAGCTGTTAGAAATACCAATTTTAAAAAATTTTTTTGGCGAGAAAGAGAATCTTAAGCAGGGTCCCTCCTCAGCATAGAGCCTCAGCCGGGATTCGATCTCACCACCTGGAGACCATGACCTCAGCCGAAATCAAGAGTCCAACGCTTAACCGATGGATCCAGCCAGGTGCCCCAGAAACCCAGTCTTCGTAACACCTGCAACAACGGAGGCTGAAGCAAGATTCTCCCTTGCTCCTTCCCTGGCCTAATGTATTTATGGTCCCAGGACAGAGCCCTAGGGCTACAGGAGTAAGAAAGGGTGGGGATTACATTAAGTGTCAGGATTGAAAAGTCTACTGCACAAGCTTAAAAGGAAATGGTGATCTTTGTCAGAGCCTTTCAAAACAGCCCAGATATGACCCTTTGTGGACTGGCCTATGTTGGGCCTGAGGATGACGAGCCCAACCGACCTGAGGCCCTGCCCCTCTCATCAAAAATTAGGCAAGAAGAAAATGACCTGGTGCCTATTTATATGTGCTGGTGGGTCATTCCTTTGTCCATGTAATAGGAGTATTTTTGTGCAAAGGGACTATTTAGGGGCTCTGCAGTCCTCCAACAACGCTTCAGCTTCTCTTTCTTGTGTCAAAACTCTTCTCAGTAACACACCTTAGAGTCAGCAGCAGGAAGGAGTGAGGAGACCAGGCAGCAGCGGCCTGGGCCTTCCGTGGGGCCCACGCGGACATGTGTTCCGTCCAGACCCGGCCTGGCCTAAGTTCAGAATGGGGCTCCCCTTCCACAAAATTCATAAGCATCTCATAAGCAACTCTAAATTGATTTTCCATAAAATTTTAAAGTATGAGGCAAAAAGGCCTGATGTCGTGGCAAAGAATATGAGCTCTCCCGTTGGCCTGTCGGCAATGCTGTCTGTCCCTGGACAAGCTGTCTGCCTGCCACCTGCAACTTTGGTTCCCCTGTGAGTAAAGCAGAGATGACAGGAACCACCTCCTAAGGGAGGCCCCGTGTACATTGCTGAGCTAGTGCCCGGTCTAGAGGAAGCCCTCCATAGGCGGCAACGACAGTTGCTGTCACTGTTGCTAATTACAGTAAAGGCAGGTGAGCTCAGTGGACTCTGTTGAGGGAAAACCCATTTTTACTGCTGATTTACTAAGGAATACCTTGAGATTCTTTTAAAAAATGTAAAGGTCTATTCTGTGGTCTTAGGCAAATCACTTATCCTCCCTGTGTCTTCATTTCCTCATTTGGAGAAAGAGAATCATAACAGGAGCAGCTTCCTGGCGTGAATTAGCCGATTAATGAGTTAATACCCATACAGGATTTAGAGCAGTTACCTAAAACACAGTCAGGACTAGATAACTTGTTTCTTGTTTCACCCTCATTAAGATAAACAAAAACACTGTTCTCCAGTAAGTTAGTCAGAGTAGGAAAGAAAAGCCTATTTACTTCACTAACATTAATGAATCAGATAGTGCTAATCATTACTTTTGCTGCTAGTACAGCTAATTTTAATTTCTATGGTGATCTCTCTCTTTTTTTTTTTTTTAAAAGATTTTTATTTATTTATTGGACAGAGAGATCACAAGTAGGCAGAGAGGCAGGCAGAGAGAGAGGGAAGCAGGCTCCCCGCTGAGCAGAGAGCCCGATGCGGGGCTCGATCCCAGCACCCTGGGATCATGACCTGAGCTGAAGGCAGAGGCTTAACCCACTGAGCCACCCAGGCACCCTTCTATGGTGATCTCTTTACAAGGTTTTTAAAAACATGTATATAATTCTGGATTTGTACAGAGTTGGTTAAATTTTAAGATGCTTCCAGATTATTTTTAATTCTGTTGAGACTAAGAGACTAATGTTAAGAGATGAATGTGCACTCTGGTTAATCATTAGAAACGCTTGGGCGAGTCTGGGCCATTGTAAAAGGGAGTCCTAGAAAAGTGTGACAGTCTGTGCTCACAGAACAGCTCAGCACACGTTGAAACGCTTCTCAAGTCTACGACCTGTGACTCTGAAAACCAATTTTGCAACCAGGCTCTCAAGCCTTTTCTGATGGCTTGGTGTGTTGGTGATAAAAAGCAGCAGGAGTCCGCCCTCTTCCCGGGCAGGCATCTCGAGCGCTTACCATCATTTAATTTCAAGCCTTGGGAAGATCCAGAAACACTCTTATAGTGCTACTATGAATTTCTGGCTCGTGAGATTCTGGCAGATGTTCCTGCTGGCTGAGAATTACTTTTCCTGTTTGTCTTTCTGCTTATCCAGTCACCCTCTTGTCTTCTGGCGGGATCACGCTTGGGGGCAATCCTGTCCATTTCCAGACAGCACTCGAGCACCTTCCCTGATGCAAGCCCGAAGGCTGCAGTCATGGGAGGGCCCTCCCCTGCCTGAGGTGAGGGGAGAGGCTCCAGCACTAACAACTGGTCCCGGAGGGGCTGTCTGCTTAGTTCCAATGGGATTATGTTACTTGGCAAATGGTACTGTGCACACTTTCTGATAAAGGACAGTTGAGAAACAGTTTATTTTTTCAATAGATCACTTAACGAACGTAACAAAACACTCCGTGGTGTGAACTTTTCTGCCAGTGTACACAAACTGCAGGTGTGCCCAGGCGCAAACTCAGCCAGACCCTTCCCGGCCCCGAAGGCGCACGCAGATGTTGGCCAAGGAACAGGCCCACTCTCCACGTCATGACAAAGAACACCAAAGGCCCAAGCCCTGGGGCCTTGGCTCTTTGTAAACAACAGGGGAATGTCTTCGAGCAATAACTAATCATAAACAACTGAGCAAAGATCCTTCCAGTGATTGTGACCTAGCTAGCTTTCCAATATATCGTCACTTCGCTTTTTTGCGCAAATTGAGCCTAGTGCCCTGTTAGTTTAACAGAGGAGGGAAAAGTCTCGAAAGTGAAAGCCTGTGAGGGTCCTGGGTTGCCATAGCAACCGCAGCACGCACTTTCTCTGCTTGCTTAGGTTTCAACCTCAGTGCTCAACCAGGAAAGAAACCGACTTACTACTTATCATTTCTGGAAAAGGAAAAGATTTTACTCTTTCCTTTTAATCCTTAACAGAGAGTAGTGAGGGCAGGTAGAAAGGATGTTAACACAGATGACTTAAAACTTCTTAACTTGGGGTTCCTGGGTAGCTCGGTCAGGTAAGTGTCTGCTTTCCGTTCAGGTCATGATTCCAGGGTCCCAAGATCGAGTCCCACAGCTGGGAGCCTGCTTCTCCCTCTCCCACTCCCCCTGCTCATGCTCCCTCTCTTTTTCCCAAATAAATAAATAAAAATGTTTATAAAAAAAACCAAAAGCTTTACACAAAACTTCTTGAATGCACACGTGCACACACGCACACGTGCACACACGCACACGTGCACACACACGCCACTGCCACAGTTGTGGCTTGCTGTCTGACAGGGTCCTCCTAAAGCCCAGTATACCAGCATATTCTGTAGCTTGAATTCTCAGAGTTGTATCCATTAAGAACAAAAACCAGAAAGATTCCTTTTTCTTTCTTTCTTTTTTTAATCTTTAGCATTAAAAAAGAGCTTTTGTTTGGTTCTGTTTTCAAGGCTGGGGAGATTTTGATCAGCCTCCAAACTCCTATTACCTTCAGGCTGAAATCCAGACTAGAAAATGCCAAGCCCCAGATCTTCCTTTTCCTAGAAGAAGCCACAAGACACAGAACAACAGAACGAAAGCCCCAGCGGTGCTCACCAGGCAGCATCTCGTTCTCAATATTCTACTTCTGCACCATAAGGAGGGCACTTTGTGCATCGGGGATGTCTATGGGAGCTGGTGTTTATTCTGACTCGGGGAGGAATGAGAAGACGGAACATCTGCCATCAGAGGGAGGAACCCCTGCCCTGCCTGCCAAGCACCAGTAACCAATCACAGACTGACCCTGAGAAAATGACCAATATCTGACCTTTTCTGTGATCTGACATAATAATGTCCAGGCTGGCCTTGTCCAAGTCAGCTGGCCACACCCCTCCACGAATGTCACCAAACCCTTCTGAGAATAAGCAAGGAGAGATGAGACATTGTTAAATGCTTTATTCCGGGGACTCCTGCCCTATTAGCGATGGGCAGTAACATTTTGCTTTCATCCCAACCGCCCTCTCTATAAACCGGTTTGCTCAAAAAGAGATTCCAAAGCTCTCTGATTCTCACCAAGTGGAGCAATCTGGCTAGATCAAGGAATTCCCCGAACACTTTATGATAGTTTATTTTTTCCTCTTTCTGTATCCAAGATACATGGTTTAAAGATTTTTGAGAAGGAACGTTATGCTACTCCAGCAGGCTATATGTACCCACCATTGTCTATTTTGTCCTAGAACAGAACCACATGGGAAGTTTGTTTCTACCATAATGTCCCAGGAAGGAGGGGAGGGGGAAACAAATCACAAACATGGGTTATTCTTTTCTGGATTCAGACCATAACCAAGTTCTGATTTTTCTAACTGGGTTTTTTGCTGTGCTAAATTTGGAATCTAATATTCTATTCATAGGGGAAATGGAACTGTGCGTTTTCTTGATTTGTGAGTAATTTTTTAAATTATGTATTATTTCTTCTTTTATTTTCCTTGTTAAAATTTGAAATTAAAAGAATTTTAAAAACAGCTTTATTGAGGCATATTCAACATGCCTATTTAAAATATTGATTCAGCGTTCTGACGTATGTATACACTCATGAAGACACTGCCCCAATCAGAATGAGCAACTCATCCAGCACCTCAAAAGGTTGGTCCTACTTCTTTTTTCTAGATGGAGAAATCATTGACATATAACATTGTATATGTCAGTTTCAGGTGTACAGCATAACAATCTGATGGGTGTATATATTGCAGCTCCCACCCAACAGGACACATAGTTACAAATTATTTTTCCTGAGATGAGAACTTTTAAGGTCTACTCTCTTAGCAGCTTTCAGGTATAGAACACAGTATTCCTGAGTCAAGTGTGACAGTTATTCTAATGATTGCTTTCAAGGCCACGTTCAAGCAAGAGTAGATGCCAATGAATCTGCTGCCCAAGACGGTTTCTAGAAGTGACACATAATTTGATTTAGTAAATACTACATTTTCAAGTTTCCTTCAAAATTCTGATTTATTGGGTTAGAGGAGTTCCCACCAGCTTTCTAATGATGCCCAGGCAGCCTCATCAGAGACTGTCCTGCAGGAAAAGGTGTTCTGACACCTAAAGACAGCTAAGGTATGGGGTGCCTGGCTGGCTTGGTAGGTGGTGGGTGCAACTCTTGATCTTGGGATTGTGAGTTCAAGCCCCACTTTGGGTGTAGAGATTACTTAAAAATAGTATCTTTAAGGAAAAAAAAAAAAAAGACAGCCAATGTATATCCTGAAAGGTGACTCTAAGGTCCTCTATGGCAATGGACATTGAAAGTAAGACAGGAGAGGACCCCATGGAGAGGAACCTCAGAAAAAGAACTCACAGGTGCTCCAAATTGGCATGCTTTTTGATTTTATATAACTTGACAGGCTAATACCTTAATCGTGAGTTTTTCTTCTTTACACTCTCATGTGCATTGGGAACTTTCCTAAAAGTTTTACAGGCAAGTGTATATGACGAATATGCTTAAGAAGACTAGCTATCACTACTGGTTTTACATTCATTAGGTAGAACGGGGCAAACAAAATATTTAGAGGGACAAAGAGCTAACATACAAAGTTTTGTTAAAACAAAACAAAACAAAACAAAACAAAGGAACATAGCAAGCCTCTTCTATCTGGACAAACAAGGGACCCATGTGAGAATAATTAAAGCATAAAATGATGTATTTCTTTAAAAAAAATTTTTTTAATTGGGGTAAAATATGCACAATACCAAATTTAGCGTTCTAACGATTTTCAAAGAGTGCAGTTCGGAGGCATTCAGCATGTCCACACTGTGGTGCAACCATCACCACCGACCATCTCCACAACCTCCTTCACCTGCAGAACGGAAACTCTGTCCCCATTAAACCAACTCCTAATTCCCTGCTCCCGTCAGCCCCCCGACCACCACCCCTCTGTCTCTGGGAGTTTGACTCCTCTAGGGACCTCATGCGTGGAATCGTATATCGTTCTGCTCTTGTGACTGGCTGATTCCACTTTGCGTAATGACGGCTCAGGCCATCCACATTGTGGCCTATGTCTGTATGGGATAATTTGATAGTTTACCAAAACTCCTAGAATTCCAAAGTTAGGTGCCAATTTTGAAGCTCTCCGGAGTTTAAGGAAAACGTAATGGGTTAGTGCTTTACAAAGTGATGATAAACTTGGAGCAGTTTCTACCCACAGAAGATGGGAAAAGGCTGACTAGAGAGATGCTTCTACTGAAATTGGACAGATTCCTGTGTATGATACATAGGAAACTATCTACTGTGAGGAAATGGAACATTTCATTCCGGCCCACTTTGTTTAAGGCCGAGAGCGCGCCACCACTGACCGGTGTCCTCCGTGTCATACTGATCTCACCCCAGAGCTCTGAGGCTGGGGGGCAGGTTTTTGCTTGGCTGCTGGGCTCACGGATCATTCCCTTGCCTGCCAGTCCGGAAGGTTGCTGGTGTGTTTCACGAGCAAACAGTGTCAAAAGCTCAGCTCCCTGGCAGGCGTGCAGGCCGAGGAGAGAGACCAGTTCTAGCCAAGCAACGCCCCGAACAGACCAGCCTGGTGGGTCCACCCCAGTCCGGCCACGTATCACTGTTTGGCCTGTAGGTCACAGAGATGGCTTAGCCCCTCCGGGGACTCTTCCCAGGAGCCAGCTAGGACTCGCTCTGGGCAAGACGAGGTGGGGAGACTAAACTGAGCTGACCGTCCAGGCCTGCAGAGTAGCAACACAGGGCAGGCACAGGGAGTGTGGGTTTCCTTCTGTCTAGGCCACGTCTGATGAGAAACACTTGTGTCTCCTCCGTTCACTCAGTGCTCACGGGCCACTACTGAGTAATCATGTTACCACTGCATGGTGACTTCCCTCCCTTTCCTCTCTCAGCAGTAATGCCCAGAGAAGAATGTTCTGGAGACGCAAGGTAGGACACACAGAGATCCCAGAACAACACATCTGTTCTACACAACCGCCTCCTATATTCAGCACACTCTGTTCCACGGGGGTTCCCTGCAGCACAGCAAAGAGCATCAGGGTCTGCGGGCATCTACGCTGTGAGGAATGAGAACCTGCCTAAACTGCTCCCTGTACCGGGTCACTGCCTCGGCCTCAGCAGCAGAAACCCCGTCGCCTGGGCTCTTCAGCTCCCTGACAGATGAGTCACTGCGGCTCTCAGTTTTCTGTAACACACTAGACCTCCAAGAATGGGAGCCCCTCCAGCAACTCTGGGGAGGGGGCAACCAAAATGGAAAAAAGAGCCCATCTGATAGCAGCAGAAGAGGCCTCAGAGTGGGAGCGGAGCAACAGGCCCCGGGCAGAAGACTGAGCCCGAGGAAGAAGCAGGCAGGAGGAATCTCGGGAGGAAGGCGGGCTCTTCCCTTGCTGCTGGGCCCCGAGAGCCTTCCGTCCCTTCCCCGACATGTCCTGGTTCTTGGTCTCTGCACTGGGGAGGGAGGGACACAGGCCAGCCCTGAAGGAGGACCAAGTAAAGAGGGGCAGTGAGGCTGACCCACTGAGTTAAAGCCGTCCCCGCTCCCAAGTCCGACAGCCCGGGCAGCTCCTGCAGACACCGCGGGCACACGTCTCACACGCTCGGGCAGGTACACACGCCATGTGCTTTAGACGCCCACCTGTGACCTTTTCTTCTTTTTACTTTTGTTTATTTAGTTAACTGAAGTTGGGGGATGGGCAGAGGGACAGGGGAAGAGAAAATCTCTAGCGGCTACACACCCCCCGAAGCCAACGTGGGGCTCGATCTCAGGACCCGAAGGTCATGACCTGAGCGGGGATCAAGAATCGGAGGCTCAGCCTACTGAGCCACCCACAGGCTCCTAACTGTGACCCTCTCTTAAGGGACTGGATCGTTTTCTCTTCCTCCTGCGAGCCACGAAGCGGGATGAAGGGGAAGGAGTGTCCTGGCATCGCCGGGGACCTTCTGTGCTCGAGCCAAGTCCAGATTCCCATCGCTCACAGGAGGGCACGCGTCTCTCGGCTGCAGAGCAGAGCGACTTTAGTAGCTGGGCTGCAGGCTTTGTCTCTCTCTGCCTCGTGCCTTCGCTGCCCTGAATTTGGGTACTAACATAAAGGCCTTTTTCATTTGCTCCTATTCCCACGGTTAGCCATCTTGGGACAACTGGGATGTCGTACATTTCTCTCTGTAGCCCATTCTTCCTGCGTACCACCAGCAAACAGGCTCGCTGGCTCCCCTAACACTCGATCCTGTTCCAGGTGGCAAGTCTTGCCGACCTTCCTCCCGGCCTCAGGTGGTTCTAGCCACATGGGCACCATCTCGGGCCTTTTCCCCGGCTTCCCAGCCACCGGCTCAACAGCAGACTCCAAGTTAGATCCTGTAGCCTGAAGACAGACAAGTTCGGGGCTTTCCAAATGACAGCCTTGCAAAAATGAAGGGCTCTGCATCCAAGGCTGTGCACTGCTCTTGGGGAGGGGGGAGGGCAGGAAACCAAACCACTCGGGGCACCCCCTCCCATCTGGGGAGCCTGGAGGAGCAAAATCGGGGTGGTGATGACTTCCATCCATGCGGGGAGCGAAAAGGAGGCGCCTCAAAGAGAAGGCTTCTGCAGCCAGTAAGGAAGACAAAGATCACAGGAGGGGAAAAGGGCAGTTGGCGATTTTGAAATCAGATCTCCTAGGCCACCACTATTGAGTAAGCGAGCGCTGCGCAGGAGGCTGCCCTGGAGGGGGTGCGGGAGGAGCCCAGTGATCCCTTAGCAGAGGCAAGCAGCAAGTTCACAGCGCTGCTCAGTGAACAAAACGGTGGGAATCAAGGAGGGTCCATGAGGGGCTTCATGTATCCTCCCGGGAAGCCCCGCTGCCCAGGGCCGATCCTTTCATTTCTGCTGGCCTTTGGCTGCGTGCCGCACACCACCTGCGCGGGGCGGGCAGGGGAAGGGTCTATTTGGTGCCCATAGATAGGGACCCAGTATTCCTGGCAATCTTGACATAAAGAGAGATTTTCCGACTCAACATGGGAGGATCCTATGCCTTCCAGCGACTTCTGCTCATGATGAGACCCCAAGGAAAACGACAGTGGAAAATTCAATAAGGATTTTTAATTTCCTTTTCTAAGTTTTATATTCTGTTCCATGAAGAAGAAAGACTTTGAGTGTTATTATTGTGCCATTCGATGATAAAGCAGGAGTAATTACTAGGAACGAAATGATATTATAAGAAGAGGTAAGTTATAAATTATTCTAATGATCCACTGGGGGAAAATAGTGGTTCATCTCCCTTGACTTTACACCTCATTCCCCGGCCTGCCCCCCAAAATTCAAAAAGCAAGCAAATAAATAAAAATTCCTCAAAGGGGAGATAAAAGAAGAAAAATGCTTTTACACCCAGGAGCTGCCCGCCCCTGGAAAAGAGCAACAGCACAGGCATAAAAAGGCTATTTCTTCATTTTGGAAAACCACTATGCAGACTCTATGAGCCTGGAGTGCCTACGAGATTAATCATACCACCCTCCCATCGAGGCCGGTTGTGGCCTTTAATGTCAGAGTCCCCAACCAGCTTTAAGACAACTCCAGGCTCTACCTTCTAAGATCTGCCCCCGCCCTTTTAAAAACTGAATGCCATCCCATTAAAAATAAAAAAAGAGAAAAACTAGCTTATTTCAAACAACCTATAAATATTTTATACTTTGCTAAGGGAAGCCTCAGACGACACAAAACTATCAAAATGTTGCCAAGGTTATGAAATCAATGACTTAATAAGCTCAAAAGGGAACTAACTACAAACAAGCACCCATCACAGTTCCAAGTTAAGGAGGACCAGGTTTTGGTTTACAACACAGTGCTGTGTTTTAGAAACACGCCACTCTCATTTCCAGGCTTCTCCCTCTGCACTCACCTGTCCAGCTCAGTTGCTAAGGAGCCGGCATATACTAGAGATCAGATTTCTCCTCCGTACACTTGGTGCGGCAGGTGCGTCCCAAGTGCATATTCTTTTCCACCTTCTCATTTGGAGTTTGGAGCGGGAAAGCATTCTAGTTCTATTTTTAACTATCTTCTCTCATTTTGTGTCCCGGTAAGTCATGTAACCCATTCAGAATCCCTAAAGCAATGGACTTTCCCCTCCTACGATGTTAACCACACATAGATAGTTCATAAAACTATTTATTAAAATAAATAAAACCATTTGCACAGAAAATTATTACAGATGATTAGGTGATATATTCAATGGATGGAGGGAAGAGGAACTTCATAGTAATATTATTTGCTATTCGATTAATATTGCTTCAGTGTTACTTTCTGTTCGGGTCCCATGCTAGGACATGTAATATAACATTGTCCCTGCTATGACACGAATATGGTGCATTATAAGCCTGTTGGTTTGGGGGCAGCTCATTCTCATGATAAGAAGTCCAGAGGCTATGGCTAACATGGTAAGTGCTTCTGGCCACTGTCACTCTGCACATTGGGGTCTATCCAGGCTCCCCCAACCACAGTTGTGCAGGGTGATGCATCTGTCCCACACGGAGATGCACACTTGCCAATCAGACAAGACTGGCATCCTTTAAGAGATGCTTTAATGGTCATTTGGGTGTGTATCCCCAAGGAAGCCGGTCTTTGGCGCTTCCAGGGCTGAAGGTGAAGGCCATCAGCCATCCGGCATCCTTGCCCACCTATGGCGTTAAGACCTCCTCACTGGGCAGCAACAGCCCCCCCCCGCCCCCACCACCCCGCAGTACTCAAACCACCCTGACTTCTTCCCTCAGGTGAAGACACTGCCCACAAAAGGGCATGTTTGGGCGTGTTTTCTTTCACCAGAAAATGCTTCTTATCGCAAACACAAGAATTGTTTCTCAGCGTAGTTGGCCTCACTGGCATCTATGCGAAGACCAGTCAGCGAACCCGAGGTTCAAGTCCATGCTGGGAGTTCCCTGCCTGACGTGGGGCCAGCTTTGCCACCCGAGAGGAGCGACCTTGCCCTCCGGGCGGAGAAGGGAGGCCGCTCCGGTCGAACCCTAATGTGTTGCCCTGGTCCCAATCTGAGCTGTGTGCCAGGCGGTGAGCTCAGGAGGAAGTCAGGTCAGTTTGCTGTCCCTCCACTTAGACGGACAGACGTGCTCCAGCTGATAAAAGACCTTGAGCTGATAAGGACCTTGAGCTCATCGCCTGGGTTCTGCCTTAGACGGTTTCAAGCAAGGGGTCGTTCACATCATCCATTTACTTTGCCCAAGCCCGTCTGCAGCTCCCCCTGCACTGAGTGCCATGGGAAAGGGGGAGCCCTGCCTCGGGGCTTCGCGGTAAGGTGGGGACACAGATGTGGCACCGCCAAGATGCCAGGAGGCCTGGGACAGAGGAGCCCTGGGGCCCCCCAGGAAGAGCAGACTGCAGCCACGGGTGAAAAGCTAGGGACACATCACTGCGGCCATCTGGGCAAACTAATCTGAAATTAATGAATGCTGGGAAGGGAAAAATTATCTTTAAAAAAAAAAAAAGACACCTGATTTATGAAAAGGTGCTGAAAAGCAGAGGAAGCTCCAATGTCTGCCAGAAGGTATAGCCAGTGAAAGCCTGGAGCCCACACTGAGGGTTTTTTTTAACCCGATGATTAGATTTTAAGAAAGTAATACTCGGCAGCATAGACAAGGAGGGAGGGCCGCAAGGCTTGCGGGGGCACTCAGAGGCGGCGGGGAGGATGGGGTGAAAGCAGGCAGGTCATTTTGGCATGAACGTTGAGGGAAGAACAGAGCCATGAGGCGAGCCAGAACCCAGGGGGACTGGGGCGGACCCTGTGTGTGACATGCGGCCCTGCTGAGCTCGTGCTGGGACTCTGGCTCATGCTGAAAGGCAGCCCCCATGTTCACTCGGACAGAGTGAGCCCTCAGAGAAGGATGGAGAGGAGGCCGAGGACACAGAGACCCAAGGAGCAGGGGAGGCTGTGCCCGCACTGTGGTGTGCACGGACCTGCCAGGCTCCTGGTGGCTCTCAGCTCTGCCACTTCTCTGCTCTCTGGGCCCATTTTCTTTAATTCCAACAGTGGACTCCACCCTCCCCGGGGCTCAACAGGACCCGGGCTGGGAAGGAAGGTGGAGCTCAGCGCCAAGAGGGAAATGAGGGTGGCTGGGGCCAGTGGGCTCCACGGCCAAGCACGGCCTCTCCAGACAGGCAGAGGCTGCTGGCAGCGGCCTCCTTTCTCCTTCCGGGAGGGGGACCCTACGTGCCTCTGGTTTGTGGACCAACTATCACGTTTAATGAGAGCATATTTTATAAGCTGTGAAGTCCTCTGCAAAACTGAAGTGTGTACCAGGCGAGAGGCAAGGCAGTGTTCATTTTGTTGCCTCCTGAAATAAGGTTATTTACTTCTGTTGAACTAAAAAGATAAAAAAAAATGGGGTAAGTATTTGGCTCTCCATGTAATCTAAGGCATCTGATTTGTCTTACATTGGAGATAACATGGGCTGATTCTCAAAATGAAAAAAAAAATGTCTGGATATAATATATAATTAGAGATATTCCTTTTACAATAGTGACAGGGTCCAATTACAGAACCCCAAATTCTCATCCATATGCTGAGCTTCCTAGTGGCTTGAGGGTCTCTTCCTAGGAAATGCTGTTTTTGTACTACTTGTCGAGAAGATGTCGATGGAGTGCAAGCACAGGGAAGCCTAAATCCATAGGCACGGGTAGGTGTTAGAAAATTTTACTCACTAGAAAACACAGCAAGTTATTGTAATCACAGTTGATGAGCCACGTGCACCCAGAAGATGCTTTTATTTTCTTATTTACTTTAATTACTGATATATAACTGATGTACAACATTTTATTAGTTTCATGCGAAACACAGGAATTCGACATTGGTACACACTGTGAACCGATCACCAGAGGCGGGCTACCATATGCCCCTCGACAGTTCATTAAATGGTACTGACTCTATCTCTCATGTTTTGATTTTAAGTTAACCCGACATCCGTGGCGGGTGGCACCCCCATGCCCCTCTCCCAGCTATGATGTTTCTTACATTGTTATCAAACCAACTGAACCTCAAGTTAATTAAGACAAATGCCATTTTTCAACATTACCACTTCCCCCATTCCGACTATTCTAACGTGGTTTTCTACTAGTCCTCGCCGCAGATGTATAATATTTTAATAACATTAAGAGTTAAATAACTTTGGGGAAATGGCCCAGAAACCTAGCCACAATTTAGAATAGTTCTATAGCAAAATATATTCTAAGTGCCTTTTGTGAATTATAACCAGACTATAAGCTCTAGACAATACTAAAAAACAGACAAACAAACATAAAGCTGTAACCAGACCCCTCTAAGGTTAGTCCACTCCCTACTGTTTACCCAGCAAACATTTAATACACAGAAAGAGCAAACTAGGGAGCCTCATCACACTGCATTCCAGATGGCTTCTCTCGGCGGTCACCAGGCACCTGGTGCGAATGTGATCTTACCCTGAGCAAGCGCGGTGGTGATGCAGATAAATCTCCTCCCCCCACAGCCCTCATGTATTCCAACATCAAATATTCAGAAATGTTGTTGAATACTCCCCCCCACCATTTCATTAAGACACATGGCTGGGAAGCGACCGCATTATAATAAAGCATTTTTTACATGCTGAAAGAAAAATGAATATTCATAGCACTTGCATTTAGGTTAGAAATGCAAACAGCTCTCACTTATAAAGAATATAACTAAGTTGTCCCAGGAAGACAAAGAGAAGGACGGAAGAAAAAAGGGAGACAAAAGGAGAGGGAGAAGGGAGAAAGAGAGATACACACACAGACAGAAAGCAGAAAGAAGGCTATACAGACACAAAATACTTTTGTAGCTCCCACCGTTACCCATAGTTTGTACTGTCTCTGAGGCAAGCGATTTCAAACATTTCACTTGACTTATTAACAAATGGCCATGACTGAGAAATGAAACTTGTTCTCTCCACTCCAGACCAGCTCTTGCAGAGAGAGTTCCGTGGCTCCTCATGCAGCGGCCCTCTCCCACCCTAGCTCGTCGGTGGCCATGTCCACTGGATTCTAGAAGGGGTTTCCTTTAGGTTCCCCCTCCCTGCCCCAGGACTGCTGTAGGCCACCTACCTCTCTGGTGGTTTCTTTGCCGATGGTCCCACCTCCCTCTAAATCATTAGCCCTACTAAAAGGAAATTATCTTTCAAATATGCAAATCCAAGCACACCACACCCCTACTAGGAACCCTTCAGAGCTTCCCACTGCTCTCATGACCAAGGATGAACTGGCACGTTGTCCGTCTGGATTCTGCTCGCCTGCCGTCCTGCCCCTGCAGCCTCCTGGGCTGGTTCCCTGTTCAAGTCATAGGGAGCATCTGCCTTTCCTCACCCAGAATTCCCTTGCTTTTCAGAATAGGGACACACCATCCTCTTCAGGTCTCAGCTCCATCAGAAAACTTCCTTGACCCTTAAAGGCCAAGGTTCCTCTTGTAAGATCCTAGAGGAGATCATCCCAGAGGAGCAATTCTGTAGAGTGCCCGCCTGTCTGCTTGTCCTACAGGATAAGTGCTGTGCAGCCAAAGATGGTGCCTCATCCTTTCTCTTTTTCTGTCCTTAGTGACTAGCACTGTGCCTGGGACGTAGTGGGTGTCCCGAGAAACATTTATTGAATGAACACATTCATGAACACTCTTGCGCTCTGCGTTCCATAGTCCTCATTATTTAATAAGGAAACAGTACCGTACAGTAAGCACCTGGAGAAACAGGTTACAAACTTTCGGCTCATGAACCACGCATCACACTTGAGCTTAGCAAAGACTTTGGTGGGCCACTGCCACAACTGTCAACTGAACTGAGAAAGGCCTGGTCCCACTTGCAGGTGTGAATTAGAGAAGGGGTTCAGTGGGAACCTCCAGCCCCCCTCCTCCAAGTCTGTGACAAACAGCAGCCTGTAATTCAAAGAATGTGTAACCTATCATTTCAAAAAGCACATGTTATCTAAATCCTAGTAATTTGACTTAAAAAAAAAAAAAACTGCTGAGAAAATCCAGCATTAAGTGTCTTTTCCACAAAGTGGGAAAACAGCAGCAACAATGACGACAACATTGCTGGCACACATGCTGCAAAATCCAAGTGTTTCCAGCATCTGCCTTCAGCATGCTTCTGCCTGCCTGAACCCAGCTGGCTCTGGGTTAAGAAATTCCCCTACTGCAAGTCACTGAATCGGTATCAGGAAAAGTCAGCTAGTCAAGGCTGTAAAAATAAACATCTGTAGCAGCAGCATACCGGGCTCTAAGTCTTAGCAGCGCTCCCTCACACACCTGAAGCGCTGCATACTTTTCAAAGCACTTTTGTGTCCAGTCTCTGTTTGGTCTACACCTCCGAAAGAAGGTATGCAAACCCTTTCTCCCTGTTTGACGACTGGGAAGGCCGATGCCCACGGAGGTCAAGGTTTTTGCTCTAGGTCATAGAGCCGGTGGGTACAGGGATAGAGGTCAAATCCAGGGGTCCTGTCTGGCGTGGGGGTCCCTCCTCTCAGCCTTGCTGAGGTCGGCTTGTGGCACTGTGTGCAGACCGAGTATGGAGGAGACGAGGAGACACAGGAACTCAGTGCACCTCTGTACAAGTGGGAGCCATTTCCCACTTCTCTCTCTGCTCTCCTGCTCTGAAATAGCCTGGAGACTAGATTAAACAGGGGAAGCCAAAGTCAGGGTGGTAGGAAAGAGAGAACGCTTTCTCTTCTGGGTCCCCTATATATCACCTGCCCTGCATTTCCCTAGAACACAGTGGATACAAATTCTCCTCTGAGACAGTAAGCAGGAGCTGACAGGCCCGGGAGCAGGGCTGCTCCCCTGGGGGTTGAATGACAAAGGGCACCGCTCTTCATTCAGTCCATTCATGTCTGAAGTGGGAAGGTGACCCCCCACGGTGCAAGCCTGGTGCCTCAGGGCAGGGCCTGGCTGGCACCGAGAAAGGTAACCTTTTTCTCCTCCCCCAGGTGTTCTCCTGGGAAGTTTCAGGAAGCACACTGCTTGAGCATCACTGGACGCACCCGAAAAGCACTTTTTGGGGTGCCTCGGTGGCTCAATCGGTTAAGCGTCTGACTCTTGATGTTGGCTCAGGTCATGATCTCAGGGGATTAAGTCCCACTTTGGGGCTCCCTGCTTAGAACAGAGTGTCCTTGAGACTCTCTGTTTCCTTCTCCTTCTGCCCCTCCCCCCATGTATACTCTCTCTCTCTCTCTTTCTCAAATAAATAAATCCAAAAAAAAAAAAAAAAGGCACTTCTCTCTGCCTGGAAAGCTGCTGGAACAGGTATTTCCCCAAACGTACGCAAGTAAAGCTGACACAATCCTCTTCCTCTCTGCGCTTCTGTCTAACCCCCTGCAGAGTAGAGATTTGGTCCAAAACCTGTCCACTGTCAGGAATGAAAGTCCTGAACAGTTTAAAAGTGTTGCATCGTGAAAAACCGATCTGGCAGCATTAAACAAAATGTTTTTAATAAAAGAAATCATCTGAAGGAGCTGGCACCACGTGGCTTCGTGAGAACGCGCGTGGAGGTTCCAGGTGGTGAGAGTCACTGGGCCCTGAGACAACATCTAGGCAGGGACTGCCCACCACAGGCCAGGGCACCAGACACTTTCATGCCTGGCACCTGCCGGGGCAAACCAGAACCTTCTGCAGAAGCGTGGTGTGCCACGCAGCAGAAGCCTGGAAAGGAGGGCACACGCATGAGAGTATTTCTAGTATTAATGCGAGGAAATAATTCGACGTGTGCACAGATTCCTGTACCAGAAAAAGTTGCCAACCATGATTAATAATAGAACGAAAAGAACCAACTTGAACATCGGACCCCAAGGGAACACATTACGGCGTATCTATGTGAGAGAATGCGAGGAAGCTATTAATCATCATGTGTTAGATGAATACTTAACGGGAAACTGCCTATGATATGAAAAGGAAAGAGGTGGGGCGCCTGGGTGGCTCAGTGGGTTAAGCCTCTGCCTTCGGCTCAGGTCATGATCCCAGGGTCCTGGGATCGAGTGCCGCATCGGGCTCTCTGCTCAGTGGGGAGCCTGCTTCCCTTCCTCTCTCTCTGCCTGCCTCTCTGCCTGCTTGTGATCTCTGTCTGTCAAATAAATAAATAAAATTTAAAAAAAAAAAAAGGAAAGAGGTTACAATTTTGTCTTAAAATGCGTGCCCCCCCCAAAGGAGGCGGGAAGAACACGTGGTCTAATAAGCTACAGCCATTACTTCTGGCTGCTGGGTTTGCACAGGATTCTTAGTTTCTTCAAAAATTTATTGATTTTCCTCCCCTCTAGAGTGAAAATGAATATTATAACTAGAAGAAAATTAATACATGTTGTTTTTTGGAGAAGACAAATCCTCTTTGAAAGCCACAGGCATTCCCCAGCAGCTTTTGAGGTTAATTAAAACTTTTTTTTATTTTGATAAGATATAACATAAAAAGTATCATTTTTACCATTTTTAGGTATACACTCCAGGGGCATTAAGTACATTCACATTACTGTGCAACCTTCGCCAGGGTCCATTCCCAGGGTCCAACGCCATCTGTCATCCCAAACTGAAACCATACCTACTAAGCACTAACTCTCCCCCCGCCCCAAACCCTGGCCACCCCTACACCACTTTCCATTCTAGGCACCTCACGTAAATGGAATCGGACCCTAGTTGTCCTTTGGTGTCTCGCTTCTTTCATGTCTTAGCGTGTCTTCAACTCTCCCCTATGTGCTGGTATACATCACGATTCCATCCCTTGCTAAGGATGAGGAATAATCCACTGTATGTGGCTACCACATTTTGTTTTATGACGTTAGCTTTTAAATCAGACTTTAATGTTTATCATGCCTGAACATCAGAAGGATCAGCCGTTCCTATAATTGAAGGATGTTTACCATCAGAAGAATTAAGAACACCGGACGATACAAGGAAACAAGTTATTTGATTCAGAGAGCCAAACTCTCCACCTGGGGAGAACCCACTAAAATCTAGGTGTCAAGCCAAAGTTTGCAAGAAGGGAGGACACCAGGTGCCGCACACTTGAGGAACACTTAGTGGTCCCCAACTCAGTTGTCTGGGACCAAAGGCACGTGTGTCACTTTGTGTGAGTAATTAAAAATGCCTGCTACAGCAGTCAGGAAGGCACTTGCCTCTGGGGGACCAGGGAATCTTCTGAGCCGAGGGAAATGCTCCGTATCTTGGTCGGGGTGTGGGCCACAGTGATACACATTTGTCACTTGTCAAAACTCATGGACCTGTACATTGCACTGAAATGAAGACCTGTACATTTCACTGGATGTAATTTACTGTATGTAGATTATACCTCGATTTTTTTTTAAAAAAGGAATGAAAAACAGGTTTGCCAGGACCCCTGGCAAGAAGTCACATTAGCCCTAAAGAAATGGAGTAAATGAGAATTCTAGAGACACAGAGGTGGTTCTGCAGCTCATCACTGTTGCTTTTCTGCCTGTCTGCCTCGGGCGCTTCGGTGGGTCACCATTGTCCCTGTGAGTGAGCGTGAGCTCCTTCCTCTTCGCTGCTGAAACACTGGTTTGTTTCGGGGAAGTCTGATAAACACACGGGATGGTCTGCCCAGGCCAGAGAAGCTGCCCTAATCTGGTACACAGCCCCACAGGTGTGTAGCCCGGGTGGCGTAATACCTGAAGGCATGTCCCTCTGTGTGGGAGGAGAGAGCAGACACATGCTGACGACCGGGCAGGCTCCTGAAGAGGGAGGGGAGAAGCACCGTGACCCATTTTCAAGAGAAACAATGGCTCCAAGAGTGCACCGGGGAACCACATTCAAATGTGAGCTCTGGGACGGAGAAGATGCATTCTGACTCCCTCATTTCAGAGCCTGGCTGCCAGAGGCCTTTCTGGTTGCTTCTCCACTGTGCTCAGCTAGACTCACGAAGAGGTGAGAGTTACCTCTTTCTCATTAAGTACAGTTATTTGTTACTCTCGGCCCAGTCCGTCTTTATAAAATGTCAAATTCAGGCCACACAGGGTGGGGGGCCGCCTCGTCCCAGCCACAGAGTATTTCCTGCCAGGCTGTTTAAAAGCACTCGGATCTCAGACAACTTTTTCTTTTTTTCAATCTGCTGCTCTAGATTCCCCACACTGCTACTCCTCGCTATTAAAATGCACGGCCCAGTGGCCAGCAGATCTCCGGATTGCTTACCGCACAGCGGCATTTGGGAGCATACAAAGTTCTTACCGTCTTCAAGGCAGCTCTGAAAACAGAACGGGCCCATGGAAGCCAGATGGTAAATTGGAAAAGAGCAGTCAGAGGCTGAGCTACTTCCCCAGACTTAATGTTATATTTTTAAGAAACTGAGCAGGGATTCTGAAAAGCTTCTCCACGTGGAGAAGCTCATTATCACTTAGTTAGGACAGTAACCTGAAGCGACCTGCTCTCACAGCCGTAAATGCTGAACCTTGAAGCTTCTGGACCCAAACCAGTCCTCTTTGGGTCTCTCACAAAATAAGCTACCTTTACTTCTCATATCCTAGGAAGTCACAGCCACGAGGCCAACTGCGGGCCCTTCCTCTTGTTGGCTCGCCCGGTTCCCTAGGTACAGTCTCATTAACCTGCGGGTAGACATTCTGCCCTTCAGCCATTTCATTCCCCCTAGTGTGCCGGGGGCCTCAGCCTCTCCTTTCCAGTCACTTCGTACCTGCTTTTCCAAGGATTCCCACTTGCTCTCAGTTTCCTCCCAGCCTCGAGTGGGAGTCGGAGTCGGAGTCAGAGTCGGAGTCAGAGTCAGAGTCAGAGTCGGAGTCCGAGGGCCCCCTGCCAGCCGCGGTCTCCATCCAAGCAGAGGCGCAGGAAGTGTGCTGGCGAGCCTGCGTTCCTAGGCGGGCACAGGGGCCTCGGGCCTCCCTATGCTCCCCGATAAGGAGCCACACAGAGCCCCTCCTCCACCCTGAGGCTGGGGACAGTGAGGTCTCCGCACGTCAGGAAGCAGGCTGTGCGACTGCCCCATCTGACAGAAAGGTAATCTTCTACCACTGCCAAAGGTGTTGGACTCTTCGATAGCCCGGCCCATCTAATGATATCAAAATACCATAAAAAATGCAAAACCCAGCAAGAACCTGTGAGCTAACTTACACCAAAAGATACTCTCCCAGCTAAAAACGAACCTTGTCCGTCGGTCCTGGGACCCCAGGACATTTCCTGAACCAGATGTGCAGGTGGTTTCTGATAACTCCCTTGTCTGGGGGAGAAATTACCCCCCCCCCCCCCCGGGGCCCTGACAAATAACCGAGTTGTCTCCCCTCCCAGGATGGACTTTGAAAAGACAACTGACCTCTTTGTCATTTCAATCTTCTTGGTCTTCGGCACCCTGAGTGGTATCTGGTGGGAACAGCAGCTGAATGATCTCCAACCATGGAAATCACAAGAGAAAACAAACAAGAATCCCCGAGTCTATATGGCTTGCTGTGAAGTCTGCCAATTTACCTCTACTGTGACTCTGTGTTCGCCTTTGCAGATGGAGTGCTTCCCTCGTCGGTGACAAGGGCATTTGGAGAAGGGGAGGCAGGGGGTGGGCCCAGCGAGAAGACAGCTATCTCAGAACAGCTGGCACAGCCTTACCGCTTTCTGGGGTGTGTGATCATAAATGGCCCTGTGCAATTACACACACTGACACATCAGTGTCCCTCCATTTGCAAAAGTGGTTCACGTGTGTTTCCTTTACCAGGACCTAAGCAGCAAGGGCAGGGCCACGTCAAAGATGGCAACGCTTCCCTTGTTCAAAGGTCACTGGCTTGACACTGACTCTAGAATGCCTCCAGAACAGACACAACATCAGCACAGGGCAGGAAAGCAAGTGTCCTAAAGGGTATGTGCTTTTTCCCAAAGGAGGCCTCCAAAATGATTTATTCTTCATGTTTCATGAAAATCTCACTAAATGTCAGTTTCTTAGGCCCAGCGCAGATCCGAAGCAAGAAATTAAAAGGTATTCATCATGTATTAGCTATTTTTATTATTTCATTATGTTGTTGTCTTGGTTAGTGCCAAAATCTTCAACTGTTTTGACTATCACCTGTCAGCAGCTACCCCCTGACGGCCCAGCACAATAGGGATCTACAAGACATCAAAAAATATTTCATGACATCCTGAGTACCATATTTATCTAATAAGGTAGACAGATGTGTGATACGTATTTCCAGCAATGATAACTTTTGTACTAAAGAAAGAAAAAGAAAACTAATGATTTATATTTTAAGGGGTAAGCTTCAGTTATCAAAAAAAAAAAATGCACTCATGCAGGCAGCTCACATCCAAATAATGCTGCAGAAAAACAGGGTTTTCCTTATTTTTATTGCATCTCCACAGCAACTCACAGAGTTACAGGTGAGAAAAAAGTACCAGATTGACTTTTCTAAAATGTAAGCATCAGCCAAGTCACTCTGGTATGAGTTTCACAAGGTTCTTTACTCCAACTCACCTAGGACATTAAAGAAGAATGTGTGGCATCTCTCATCTCCCATCCCAACATACCCTGCCCCATGTCAGACAAGGGAGAGTCAGGAGACTCGGAGACCCCATTACTGAGCCCTCACACACACTGAGCTCATCACAGCTGAGAAGGGAGATGGTGCCAGGAACTGTGTTACTCGGGACTCACTGCTTTCAAAGAATGCGATGGATCCCTAGAGAGAGATTTAGATACTGTCTTGATATTTGAAGATGTTGATTATGTTTTGAAGGATATGCTTGGGAAGAAGGATTCTGACAAAGTAGTAGTTAGGCAAGTCATCAAACCAGTCAAGAAATAAAGAAATGGAGAAACCTGCTGCAGGATTAAGCCTCTGTGGTCTAGAAGTAATCCACTTACCTAAGTGCATCAAAGGAATGGGACTTTAAATGTAGATTCACATCCGGAGAGAACTGGGAAACACCAAGGGGGACAGAGTATCAGTTGGCTAAGGCGGTCACAGTGTCCTTGACTAAATATGGACTGCCAGGGAAGAGTGACCTCATTTTCTATGTATGAACCAGAAACTGAAATAGGTACCCAATTACGCCAGGCATAAAACCCAAGGCAGTCAGAAAAACACGTTATCTACTTATTACACAAAGATGCTCACTGAAACTTTATACGGCAAGAAACAAGAAACCTCAGCATTTAAACAAATTGGGGAAGAAGCAGTTGAAGGGGATTAGGAAGTACAGACTTCCAGTTAGAGAGTAAGTCATGGAGATAGAAAGCACAGCCTAGGAAATATAGTCAATAACACTGCAATAACCTTGTATGCTAACGAATGGTGACCACATTCATCACGGTGAGCACTGTGTAAGGTACAGAATTGTCAGATCACTACATTGTACACGTGAAACTAATATAACATTGTATGTCAACAGTTCTTCAATAATAAAAAGTAATAAAAAATAAAAACCATTGCAAAAAAAGTAGGTACTTGATAAGTAATAAAAGAACAAACAAAAAAATAAACAATAGGGAAACATACACAGCAAAGGGAATGACAGCCTGCTTGTATAATCAAATGCTATGCTGCTATTTAAAAGCATACTTAAATACTTGTAAGTGATATGGGAAAAATGCCTCTGGGTTCCGCGAAACATACACATATCTCAATTATGATGAAAAAAATTTGGCAGGAGATATTCAAAATGTTAAAGGAGTTCTTTTCTTTGGAGTGGAATCAGAGGTATTTTTACTTTTTCCCTCCATTTTGAAATACTTAACCAAACTTTCGACAGTTAGCATTTAGTATTTTTATAATTAGAAAACAATGAATGGCATTTTGAAATCTATTCCATTACCATAGAATAGACTGAAGGGAAAAAAATCCCTCCCTCCCCCACAGTTGCTTGGAAACTTGGCTTGAGATTGCCATTTCTGTCTCTAGGTACTTTGCAAAGTGGAACATACAATGGGCAGTTTTATTATTACTTAAGGCAAGCTCTGCCCGGGGGTGGGGGGGGTGGGGGGGGTGGGGGGGTCTCTTCCCTCACTTACAGATCTCGGATAGAGAGTCCTTTCCCAGCAGTGGCCAAAGTCAGACACACACACTTTTTCATTCTTTTACCTCCTGGTCTGGAGTGGGTGGGGGGATGTATTTCCCTACTTAGTAGACAAAAAAGACATTTATTAAACTATTTTTCCTGGGCCTTTCTCTTTTTCCATTTTGTGGTATTAGTAATTTGAGACCCTTATATTGTGAAAGCCTAATGCTAGGTTCCCTCAGTTAGAAAGGACTTAACGTTCCCGTTATGCAACTTACTCTACAATTCTAACAATCCATATACAAAGCTCTTCATTCACACTTAAAAACTTTGGGTCTTTGAATTATTATGAATTATCATACTGGACCCAACCAGATTCAGTGAATCATCTAGGGCAATCAGAAATACCCACAGTTATCATCTTGGTGTGGCAAAGGGAATTACCAGACACTGGGCAGAACACATTTCTTCTCAAGTTTAGAGAACAATTTCAAACTTCTTTACTCCTTTGAAGTCTTCATAATGAAGTTGTATTTAACATTTTAGGTGCCATTAAGTACCCTGAAATAAAGTTCACTTATTTATTCTACATAATTTGGTGAATTCGGCTTTTAAGGAATTCAGGGACTTTGTACCAAGTTTAGTTTTAAGTAGAAATAAAAGTCCTTTGAACATGGTGACAACAGGGACATGTGCAGATACTTTTAAAAAATACATTGTTCAAAATCTATCTTAGCAATCTGCAGTGCTCTAGTGATAAAGACTAAATAATTTCTAAATAATTTTATTGTGAAGTAGCCACTGCTTATCTTCCTCCCTTCTAACCAAAGGCAAAATAAGTTACACTGTTGCTTTATCAATATGAATTATCTGTATAGTTTGGTTCTTCTCCTGTGAACCTCTTGGTCACAATCCCTTTGTTCCTCAGAACCCTTTTTATGACTGTCTTACACCATGAAATTCAAAATTTGACTGCTAAGATTAAGTTTAAGCCCAGGCTGGGAACCAGAAAAGCCAGAAACTTATTCCTAAATTTCTAACAACCCCCCGGGGGGATTTCAGCAGCAGGGGGGCGGGGGGGGGGGGCTGACTGGAGGAGGTGGGGAGCAGGAAGGCCAAGGGCCAGGCAGATGTGGGCTCCAGTCTTGGCTCCTCCCCATAATACCTGCGTGATCTTGCACAAGTGACTCTACTTGCCCCAAATCTCTCAGTCTTTCCACACTTTGTAACATGTGCTAGAAGCACATACCAACTAGTCAGTAAATGGAAACAACTAATAATTTTGATTTTCAATCTGTAAAAAATAGAGATAAAATGATAATTCTAGATTATCATAAAGTGTACTAAGCACCCACAGGGTTCTACAAACACGATTTTACTTTCTGCGATAATGGACTGATTCTCATTGTTTCCTAGGGTGTTTTCATTTACTATTAAAAAGCAGGTTATTCTAGGTCAAGCAGCTTTTCTCCCCCATGTAGGATGTACTCCTCCCTCACAACCCCCCCAAATTACTGCCACCACCAAAATTTAAAATGTGATAACAGGTTTTGCTAACCTTGTTAGAACACTCCATAATATTTGGGTTTCCTCCCTGACTGAGCCATAAAATTATAGGGAAATCTATCTACAACCGAATGTTCATACATCAGGAGGCTTTGGATGAATCACTGCAGGCTTCTTCCTAGCCAGCCCCTCCCCCTCACGCACCGACAGCTCTGAGATAATTTATGAATATGTAATACCTTTACACAATCGCATATGTGCTGTTTATTCAAATTTCAGTGGAATGCTGCATATAGCTGGATTTCCATTTTAAAAGTTCTATCCACATTTTGTTTACAGAAACAGCAAACTGAGACCTTTATAACCATAAAAAAACCCCTCATCTTACATTATCTTTTGTTCCTGACAAGTCAGAGACTTAACAGCTAATGAGATGTTTTATTTTTTTAATTTTGCATTTCTTGTTCATCTCTAGGACATGTGACCCAAGGGCTGCTTTGACCTTTGACCCCTGTGCTCCTGTTACCCCTCTACTGGAGGATGAGTCAATTTTTGAAATATGAAGTCTTGTTCACTCAAGGCAAGGTATAACACACCTGCACACTCCGAAAGAATGGTGGAGATCTACATGCATCCATCTGTCTCGAACATGATTAAAAACCCACATCAAGAGCAAAGTATTTTCTGAGGTCTAATGCAGACCACTTTTGCAGATAGGTTCATTTTCCTCCTCTCTGTTGTGTTTTAAGGCGGTTGGGGTAAAATGCACTTCTATTCTTACCCACAGGTGCCTGGGTCACTCTTCAATTCCTACAGTAATTCTTCTCCTTCAGCTTAAGAAAACGTAAGTTCTGTTCCTCTACCCTTGCACAATTTTGCAAAACAATTATCATCTGATACCAGGTGGCAAAAGAAGGTTTTTGGAAACCTATCATTCCCTCCCCCCCAACTACTCTGACAGACTATCTCCACAACCAGGCAGCCTGTAACCTCATAAACACACCGGCACTTAAGGGATAAGGGCCTCAGACAACACTTGCTGATAAGACATTTGTGCAAAGAGACAACTCTTCCAATACTTTCCGGACGTCGGCTTTGATAATCAGGTTAGCAACATTTTAAGGATGCGTCTGCATTATTAGACCCACTAAGATAAACCGAATGTGTGACTGTTTCTCATGTCTAGTCTCCCTTTTGGGACCTCAGGAGATCTTTTCCCTTACACTAAAATCAAATGCTTAGTTATATCTGCCTGGCACTAAATCAAGACAAATGTGAGGCAGTAGTATGGTATGTTTCAGGTCATTTAATTACGACAAAGAATACTCTCACCTCCACCAGTTATCCCCTATAATTTTCTTTCTCTTATTCCCTCCCTCTCTTGCTCTCACATACACGCTCACTGTCTCTGTTTCTCTCTCTCTCTCTCTCTCTCTCTCTCTCACTCACACACACACACACACACACACACGCTATGACAGCTCAGGGAGAAGGGATCAGGTGAACAGCTCCGGCTTTCTGACCTTTGGGATCACTCCAAGAAAATAAGCCTTAAATAGTAGAAGGTGCAGGTGAGCTTACAGCACTGGACTCATCTAAAATGTGCAGGGCAGTGTAGTAAATTCAGTCCTAGAACCTTTCCACAGATTATACAAAACACCTAAAGTCCCCAGTGCTATGAGAGAAGAGAAGGTGGGCAGAAAGGAGGCGGAGCAGCAGAGATGCCCTGGGGAGACCCTAGGGAGCAAAGTGGCAACAGAAAAAATATAATAGTTCACCGGAGGTCACCGGAGGAAATTAGTTTGCTTACTAGGCAAAGGTCTCTAGACACTATACCTTTGTGAACATTTCTGGGCCAGAAAATTTGAAGTACAAGTAGCTTACAATGGGGGCCAAGCATTAGTGAGCTTACAGAGTTGAATCAAGCAAAAGTTCTGAGTACAGAGAGACAAATCCAAGCAGATACTCATCCGACAGAGCAGTCAAACAGACCCCCTTCTGAAAGGGGGTATTTTAAAAAACAAAAAGTGCACCAACACAGGTGCATTTTTTTATACATATATTCCTTGAAGTCTCTCGATTTTAAGTCAAAGAAATAAGATAGTACAATACCGGGAGTGAGGCTCATCACTGGCTGGGGCCAGTCCCCACACCTGCCTCCTTGACAGGAGGCAAGCCACTGACTCCCACCCCCCATCCTCTCCCTGGCCTTCAAACGCAGCTGCAACCCGCTGGAGGCTCTGCGAAAAAGGTTCCCACAGGCAAAGTGTAGAGTACCAGTGCCCCACTGTTGGGAGAGTCTGCAGCGCTGGGGATTTGCAATGACGCCACATGGAGAGAAACGGGGAGGGGGTGGGGGGGCATGAAAAAGAAACAAGGACGAGAAGGCAACAAACAAAAATGCACCCCCCTGCTTTAGTGGTCCAAAAGGGAAAAAAAAGGTGTGGGGGAGAGAGAAACCCCAAATTAGAGATGGTCAACGGTTGGCTTATCAGGACACATTTGGGTACCCTTAATCCATACCTGGGCAAAAAAAAAAAAAAGAAAGAAGAAAAGAAAAGAAAGAAGAAAATTAGAAGTACCTGGGAAATGAACTTGGACACGTTCTAATACAAAATCTCCCCATCATCGCCATCACCATCACCACCAACACCGCGTAAATAAAAACCAAGCACTTGAGCTATTAGCAACTACATTCTACTTACAGACCTGACGTTTACATAATAACAAATTACATAATACTCCTGCTGTGCACTAAAAACCCTTCTATAGGTGAAGCTCTAAACCCTCTGGTCTTTTAACATTTTCCAGAGAAAGCTGGAAAAGTCGGCTGAATAACTGGGGGGAGGGGGAGATGGAGTGCTGGAAAAGTCATCCTTGACAAGCTGCAAGCCCCACCAAATGCTCCCGGATAAAAAGGGACTCGGAGCAGGTGACTCCCCGCGGCTTTCATCCCCTGGCGCCCGGGTGTCTAAGGCCAAGGCAGAGCGAGCCCGGCGCGGGGCGCAGGGCGCGGGGTTCAGGGCGGAACTGCCCGGGCCGGGCGAGGGGCGCGGCCGGGGCTTACCTGCTCCCCGAAGTCGATGGCTATGTTGGTGATGCCCAGGGGCACCAGGAACCGGATCAGGGGCCAGTAGTGCGTGAGCGCCGGGAATTTCACCATAGTCCCCGCCGTGGGCTGACCCCACACACATCTGCCGCCGCGAGGGGACTCTGCCGGGAGGCGCGGGGCGAGTGGGCCGAGCGGGGGCGCGGGCGGACGGAGGCCGCGTCCGGCGGGGCCTCGGGGCGGCGGCGGCGGCTCCTCCTCGCGGCTGCGGCGCCCTCTCCAAGCGCGGCTGCTCTAGCAGGAGATCCGCAAGCTCAAGTCCATCCCTGCTGCCCTCCCACACAACAAAGATCTGCCGGGAAAAAAAAGAGGAGGGACAGCGGCGGCGGCGGCGGCAGCAGAAGGTTCTGCTGACAGCGGCTCCATTATAAGCGCTCTGGGGCCCGGAAATAAATAAATAACCGCGCGCACGAGGCGCCGCCGCCGCCGCCGCCGCCGTGCGGAGGAAATCAGGGGCGGGCGCGGAGGCGCGGACACCGCCGGCGGCCCCGGGGGCGGGCGGGCGGCGGGCTGGGGAGGGGCCGGGCCGGCCGGGCGGGCGGCGCCCTCCTTTCCTCCGCCGCCGCCTGCGCTCGGCGCGGCCGCGGGGGGCGCTGCGCACGCACAGGCCGCGGGGCCGCCGCCGCCTCCGCGGCTCCCGAGGCCGCGCGGGCTGGGACTCGCTGCGGTGCCCGGGCCGGCCGCGGAGCGGCGGGAGGGCGCCGCGGGGAGCTGAGGGCCGGGGGCGCCGAACCGCTGGAGGCCTCGGGGACGCCCGGGTTCAGGCAACCGGGCCCTGTCGCCCGCCCCGCGGGGCCCGGGTCCGGCGTCCCCTCGCCGTCCCGGGAGCGACCGGGGCGTGTGCGAGCCTGGCAGCCGGGGGACGTGAGCGCGGACGCGCGGGGCGGGATCCAGGCGCGCGGGGCTGCGAAGGAGCGGGAGCCCCCGGCTGTCCCCGGCGAGCGCCGCGCGCACTCCGTCCCCCGGGGGCCGCCTCGGGCGGGCGGAGACGGACCGAGGACGCCCCTCCCGGGCTGGGGCTGGGGCTGGGGGGCCTGCTTCGGGCCCACCTGGGAACGGGGGGCCGGGAGAGAGAGGGAGAGACGCTCCGGAAGGCGGGGGAGGGGGGAGCGCAGAGACAGAGCAACGGTCGCAGCGAAGGGGGCATCGCTCTCGGGGTGTCCCAGGGGAAAAGGCGCCGAGGGCCGCGGGGACCGCTCCCTGCACCCGCCCAGGCCGGGCCCGCCGTCCTTGGGGAGCGCTGGGACCTGCCTCCCGCCGTTTGCTAACGTGAGCCCAGATCCTCCCCAGTGCACCGCCGTTTTAAACCCACCGCAAACTCGAAAAGTCTGTCTCTTTTAGATAAACAAGGGGAAAGAAGAAAGAAAACACGGTTTTTTATTATACGGTGCCCCAGTGACTTCAGGGCAAAGACTAGCCGTGCCGAGGGTTTTCCCTAAAACTTAAGGCGAGCTTGACAGCCAAGCCAGCATCCGTGTGCGCCAGGGCACGAGGACAGCGGGTGGAGGCCCCGGGAGGGAGGAGTGCCGCATGCAGGCAGGGCTTCGTGGGAAACCTCTGTCCCTTCGGCTAAATGTTGTCCTGAACCAAAAACTGCTCGCAGAAAATAGTTTATTAAAAGGAAGCGGGGGAAAGCGCCTCCTGTGCAGGGTCGGCTTCACGGGCTTATGACCCGTGTCGCCGCAGCGAAAGTCCCAGCGTTTGGAAGACTTGTATTGGTTTATCCGACACTGTTGCCCTCTTGAAATTTCTAATTTTGGAAAGAGAGCCCATCCTGCTCAGATGATTTTACACTCCCCCCCCCCACATCGCATGATTCTTTTAAAGTTTAATTAGCATAATGAATTAAAGTAATCTATTGTTAAAAGCCCTAAAGTAATTTTGCAGCTAGGAATGAACCCATTACCTCACATGTAGCTTTGTAAAGCTGGTGCTCATAGCAAGCTAGACACCTCAACTTTCTGGTTTCAGGCATTTCACAATGTATTTGTAAGGATCAAATGTTTTCCATATTTTATGCCGTTTAAGAGACCTTTTAAAATTCCACACGGTCCACACAAGGCCTTGAGAAAGAGGAAGATAATTCACCCTGTAGCTCTGATGTAACCTCAAATGACATTCCCTATAATTAAAATGAAAATTTGGTAATTATTTATTGTGTTACCTGGTGTCAAGTAATATTTTCTAAAAGACTTCCCAGAAAAACAGGAAGTACTTGTGACAGGACTCTTCTCTATGACAAGTTCCCAAAAGGTGTGTTTTAATATAGTCAAATCTTATTTAATATATACCAAGAGAGCTTGTTATTTAAAGGAATTCTCTGGGAAGGAGTTCTTTTCTAAAGCAAATATCACCTTACGGTTACTCTAGGTTTCCCTGGGCTCGTTTTACTCAAAGCAATCTAATTACAGTGACCTTTGTCTGGAATGTGGGGTTGATGAGGTCTTCGATCAATACTCATCAAGTCCAGTTTGCTTTGGCTGGTCTCTGGACAAGGACCCGCCACGTCGCTGCCGGTGCTGCTGCTGGCCCATGTACACACACAGCTTCCATCTTCCGGAGGAATGGTGAGAAAGTTCCAGTGAATCAATGAAAGGCCGCCATCCTCGTTTGAGTATTCTGAAAGTGTATTTCTCCAATGAGTGATTGAATAGTGTCATCTTTGATTACGGCAAAGAGCACTTTTTAGATTGGAGAGGCCTCCAAATTTAATTCACATAGTGGCAATATGGAAGTTAAGGGGACATCTGATTATTTTTTTCTGTCAAAGACTCAAAGTCAGAGAACTGATTTCAAAGGGGGGTTTTGGGCCTCTCTTTTGCTTCCTCTTTTTAACTTGGTTGTTGTTTGAAAAGATAAGTCCAGAGAAACAAGTGATGATAATGAATGGGGAGTTTTCTAAATTACACAGAACCCAGAAGAGATCACAAAGTCATTTACACTGGATTCAGAGGGTTATCTTTCAAAGGGTACAGCTTTGTCTTCAATTTATAGCGTTTTTGATCAAAGGACATTGCAAGATTTATAGACTCTAAAAGTGTGAGGAAAGAATATATACATAGAAGAAAATGCTGGAAGAAAATGCTGCACTATTAACTGTGTTTAGGTACAGTTGCATAGTATTATTAATTTCTTTTTATACTTTTCTATATTTAACATAATGGCCATATAGCAGCTTATTAAAAAAAAGTTTTAAAACATATTTATGAAATGTCACCAGAAGTACAAGTGGACATTAATAATCAGAGCATGGGAAAAGTTACTCTTCACGGAAACAATTTTATAAACGACCAGCTATATGCCATTGTGTTGGTGTTTAAAATTATTAAAATTATTAACTCCAATTTTTGAAGAAAAAGTTACATGTGTGCCTCATTTCTTTTTTTTCTGGAATTGGTCTCAAATGATTATGCACAAGTTACCCCTATATCTGTTGCAAAGGACAGAATAAAAGGTCATGTTTAAAATCATCCAGTTCTCTAACTCTGCAACTCGGATTTCCTTAATTGGAGGAGCCCACTGGCAGCAGATGGGAATTGTAGTCATGGACGGGGTCTGGAAGAAGGTGTCAAAAAGATTTGTGAAAGACTGACTTTATAGTGTTATGTACACACTATAATTATCCTCTCTTGTGTATTTAGTGTACCAATTTATTTAACAGATAGTTCTAGTGGAAGATTTAGTCCTGGATATTGGTGTCTTTTTTTGGATATTGGTGTTTTGAAATGAGCAGGAAGCCCCCTCCCCTCATAGACTAGCTATAAATTCAATCCTTATAGTTCTACATCTGAGCCTCATACAATTTTAAGCCATGGCTCATTGGGCGTGGCGTGGGGAAGCCTCAGATTTCTAGACTATTTAACTGTGTTCGTATGAATATTGTTCTATTTGATGAAGTCATGATTTCTGCCCAGATCCAAGCTTCCAGAGAGCAGGAAGACAAGTTGTCTACTTCCCCCCAAGCTGCATGTTTTGCTTTTGTGGTCTCTGTGTCATTCCAGGCTAAGCCTTGTAACAATCTGACTGGGCCAATGATCAAAGCCAGTTTTTGTACTCTCAACACATCCCAACAATGGGAGGTAGGAGGTGAGTGACATGGGTAAATGGTCCAGAAATGGAATATTTGCTATAGATAAACTAGAATTAGCTAGTCATATTCTGCTAGGAGTTTCAGTTCTCACTTTTAATGATTTCTTTAATATTTTTAAAGGGACCACACAGATGCTTCCAAAATGTTGAACCGCGAGAAGGAATAGAGAGTTTCTCTAACATGCTGATATCGATATGGTCTGCAGACTATTTCGGTAAGTGAGAAGAACTGTAAAATGGCATGCTATTTTGGGGGGAAGGGAGGTAGAATGGGAGAGAAATAGGAATATGGTTGTGCATGTATCCATGTATTTGCTTATATTTGTGAAGAAGACACACTGGAAATATAATCCAAAAATTATTCAAGTGCTTATCCATGGGGAAAGAGCGAGCCCAGGGTCAAATAGGGATGGAAGAAGGAATTCTCTGAATGTATTTTGTAATCTAATTTTGGCTTTGGAAACATTCATGTTTCAAATGATGAAAACAGAAAAATAAAGCAAAAGAAGACGATTATAGGCAGAAGACGTATACGTGTCATGCATTTTTTTGTTTTTGTTTTTTCCTCTTTTATTCTGAGGAAAGTATTTGAGACAGCTTTAATCAGAGCACAGATATATGCCTTATCCGGACATAATGCCCTTTTACATTTTATTTTTATAAAAAAATTTTTTTTCCTATAATTGCTAGAGAATGAAACATATGGGGAACCTCTTGCCGGGTCAGTTTTTTAACCTGATGGCCTTGTGTATTGATAACTAACTTTGTGTCTGAAAAATGACTAAAAAACCAAGAGTAAGCTTTGAGATGGATTCTGCTTATGCCACTCAAAAATACCACCACCACTAGCCCCTGACCTTCAGGATTCTGGAAGCAGGCTACTTTATAGAGGTGAGCACATGATGGTTTGCTGACTTGTATTTGACTCATCATGGTGACACACAAAGGATACAGGCTCTGCAAACCTTAGGTCAGGTAATTCCTAATGAATTGAATGGAATGGAGATGTAACTGAGATTAAAATACAGCAACTTTTGGACGGTCCTGTGTCAGGCTTCCAGCTCTGTGGGGAGTCTGCTTCTCCCTCTCAACTTCTCCACTCTCATGCCCTCTCTCTCTCAAATAAATTAATAAATCTTTAAAAAATAAAAAATAAAAAAATCTTTAAAAAATAAAAAAAAGTCTTTAAAAAATAACAACTTCTTGTAACCGCTTTTCCTCTCTTTAACTTCTGCATTCTTGTTTTTAATTAATCTCTGCGCCCAGCGTGGGGCTCAAACTCACAACTCCAAGATCAAGAGTTGCAAGCTGTACTGACTGAGGCAGGTGTCCCTGCTGTTGCTTGTTTTTTGTTTTTTTTTTTTTAATGACCAGAATAGCATAAAATGCATATTATTAAAATAGTTAATAAGGTTAAATTTTTATTCTTGCTACCTATGCAAGGTCAAAAGTCTGTTTTTTTTTAAAAAGCCATTTTAACATATCATGTGTTTCACAAAGATTTCCTGTGTAATTCCAGCTCACTTTGATATTTTCTTTTCTACTTATTATAGAGAGCTGCATCTTTCACTTTCTAATATGTGTCTGATATCTACCACAAAATATTGAATTTCCTGAGATTAGGAACTATTTAAAATACTACCATCTTCTTTCACTTCCCATGTCTCCCCACCACTCCTGGGACAATGACAGATACTAAGTAATGTGTTTTGAATTGAATTTTCTAAAAGTGTTTTTATGTTTAATCTCCAAGTTTAGTCTCCAAGGGTATAAATCCTTTCCGTTGTATAGTTAGTAGTGACTGGACATCCTTAGCATGTTGATAATATGGAGAAATCAGATTTTGTCACTTCTCAGACTTTACTATCCCAGAGAAGAGGCAGACAATAGTTCTATTGTTACTGCATTTTAATTGAGTCTCTTAATTTGACTAATTAAGGTATTAATTAATCAAATTCATAGCACAGTGTTACCTTCACATCAAGTAGCTAGGTTATCCCTGAATTCCTACATCCCCCTCAGATCATTTTTATATTTGAAAAGGTGCTTGATTTCAAAATGATATCCTGCAACACTAAATAATTTCTCTTGTGACTCCATAGATTTAGTGGTTGGACAAGGTAGTAATGAAACCAGTGCTATTTGAATCTCTATGTAGATTGGCTCACTTTGTTTTAATCCATTCAGCAACCTCTTTGGAGTGCCTACTGTGTGCCAGACATGGTGCGAGGTACCGGCTATGTAGTATTGAACAGAAAAACACCATCTTCCTCAAACTGAAAACAACGTGAGATGTCTTCTCTCTCTGCTGCTCCAACTCAAAGCCGTACTGAAGGTGCCAACCAATGCAATCAGTCAAGAAGAGATAAAAGGTAGACACACTGGAAAGAAAAAGTATTTTTAAATTTGCAGATGATGAGATAGTTCAGATAGAAAACCTCAGAGATTTTTTTTTTTAAGATTTTATCTATTTGAGAGAGAGAGAGAGAGAGAGAGCCAGCACACCAGCAGGAGGAGGGGCAGGCTCAGCTGAGCAGGGAGCCTGAAGACATGGGGCTCAATCCCAGGACCCTGAGATCATGACCTGAGCCAAATTCAAGAGTCGGATGCCCAATCGATTGAGCCACCCGGGTGCCCCAACAGTCTTTAGCTTTTATTTACAATAATTGGTCTATGCATTAGCTTCCTGAGAGTGCTATAACAAAGGACCACAATGTAGTCTCTCAAAGATCTGGGTGGTAGAAATCCAACATCAAGGTTATGGGCTGTGAACGCTTCCTTGGTATCTTCTGGGAAAGAATCCTTTTTTGTGCCTTTTTACAATTATTAATTATTTTTATTAACATATAATGTATTATTTGCCCCATGAGTACAGGTCTGTGAATCGTCAGACTTACACACTTCACAGCACTCACCATATCACATACCTTCCCCGATGTCCATAACCCAGCCACCCTCTCCAGACCCCTCCCTCCCCCCAGCAACCCTCAGTTTGTTTTGTGAGGTTAAAAGTCTCTTACGGTTTGTCTCCCTCCCGATCCCATCTTGTTTTATTTTTTCCTTCCCTACCCCCCAAACCCCCCACCCTGCCTCTCAAATTCTTCATGTCAGGGAGATCATATGATAATTGTCTTTCTCTGATTGACTTATTTCGCTTAGCATAATACCCTCTAGTTCCATCCATGTCATTGCAAATGGCAAGATTTGGGGGCTTTTTGGATGGCTGCAGAGTATTCCATTGTATATATACACCACATCTTCTTTATCCATTCATCTGCTGATAGACATCTATGTTCTTTCCGTAGTTTGGCTATTGTGGACATTGCTACTACAAACATTCGGGTGCGTGTGCCCCCCCCCCCCCTTTTAAAAGATTTTATTTCTTTTTGAGAGAGAAAGTGAGCATGCGAGAGAGACCATGAGCAGGAGGGAGGATCGGTGGTGAGGGAGAGAGAAAATTCTCAAGCAGACTCCCTTCCCTGCTGAGCACGGAACCCCAGGCAGGCCTCCATCCCAGGATCCTGACTGAGATCATGACCTGAGCCAAAGACCGACGCTTAACTGACTGAGCCACTCAGGCGCCCAACCTCAGAGATACTGTAAGAAAGCTACTAGAACTATGACATGAGCTTAGCAAGGTCACAGGATACAAAGGCATTTACAATCCTCAATTGTGTTTATATATACTAGCAGTGAAAAATTAGCAGCTGAAATTTAAAAACCATCACTGACAACAGTATTAAAATTCATGAAACATTTAGGGATACATCTAATAAAAAATGTTGAAAACTATAAAACATCAGGAGTTCAAAAGAGACCTAACTAAATGGAGACGTGTGATAGATTAATGGACCAGAAAGCATTGGTAAGGTATCAGTGCTCCCCAAAGTGGTCTACAGATTACACAGAATCCCAGTCAGATCCTTTGGAAAAAGAAAAGGCACAGGACTGAGGCCAGCCAAAGCAACTCTGAAGGAGAACAGAACTGGAGGACCCAAACTACCTGATTTCAAGACTTACTGAAAAGCCACCATAATCACCCCAGTGTGCCTTAGGTGAAACACACAAAGCAATGGAGTAAAGTAAAGAATCAGAAATAGACCCTCATACACACAGTCAATTGATTTTTCACAGAAATGGCAAGGTAATTAAATGGAGATGGAATAATATTTTCAGCAAGCATTGCTGGGACAAAATAATGACCTGTGAGCCATACTTCATGGCATGAAGTCAATTTAATAAAAATAAGTAAAATTAAGTAAACATAGATCAAAGATTCAATATAATAACCACAATACTTCTAGATAAACACTTAGGAGAAAATCTTTGTGACCATAGGTTAGGCAAAGATTTCTTAGACACAACATCGAAAGTGCAAACCACATAGAGAAACATTCATAAATTAAACTTCACAATTCAAAAACTTCTGCTCTTCCAAAGCTCTTGTTAAGAAAAGTAAGAAGAGGGGCGCCTGGATGGCTCTGTCAGTTAAATGGCTGCCTTTGGCTTGGGTTGTGGTCCCAGGCTCCTGGGATTGAGTCCCTCACTGGGCTCCCTGCTCAGTGGAGAGCCTGCTTCTCTCTCTTCCTCTGCTTGCTGCTCTGCCTACTGTATCTACTACTCTATCTCCCTGTCAAATAAATAAATAAAATCTTAAAAAAAAAAAAAGTAAGAAGACTAGCCATGGATTGGGAAGAAATATTAACAAAATACATATCTGATAAAGGGGTGGTATCAAGAATGTAAGTATCTTTTCAAAACATAGTAATAGAAATACAAATAACTCAAAGTCATGTGTCTTCATAAACATATGAAAGGACTCTCACCTTTGTTACTTATAAGGGAAATGTGCCTTAACATGACCAAACACCTACTAGAATGGCTAAAATGTAAAATTAGGGCAAAAGCACCCAAGAGCTAGGGAGGTTATGGAGCAAAAGGAACTCACATACATCATGTTGGGAGTGCAAAACGGTACAGTCACTTTGGAAAATGGTTTGACAGTTTCTCATAAACTCAAATATACACTTACCAAACAGCCCAACAATTCCACTCCCGGGTATTTACCCAAGAGAAATGAAAACATATGTTCACAAAAAGACCTGCATGCAAGTGTTTATAGCAACTTATTCGTGATGACCCAAACCTGGAAGCAACCCAAAAAACCATGAACTGATGAATGGTTAAACAAGCTGTGATATATCCATACTGTGAAATCCTACTCCCAATAAATAAACCAGGCTACTGAAACACAGTACGGTTGAATCTCAAGAGGAGTAACTCAGAATGATACCCTCTCACATACCCTACCAAAAACATAAACTGTAGGGACAGAAATTGAACCAGTTGCCGGAGCCCGGGGGTGTGGTGGGAGAGCTTAAAGGATCCATTACAAAGTAGTGCAAGAAAACTTTCTGGGTGATAAAAATATTTTACATTTTGACTTTGGTTGTGGTTATACAACTCCTAGAACTGTCTACCTAAGAAGGGTGAAATCTCGATATATATATATTTAAATTACATCTTTACAAACCGACTTTTTAAAATAGGCTCCATGCGCAGCCTGGACCCCAACGCAGGGCCTGAACTCATGACCCTGAGATCAAGACCTGAGTGGAGATGGAGAGTTGGAGGCCGGGTGGCTCAGTTGGTTGAGCATGGGGCTCTTGATTTCAGTTTAGGTCAAGATCTCAGGGTGCTGAGATGGAGCGCAGTATTGTGCTCTGCACTCAGAGCAGAGCCTGCTTGAGGATTCTCTCTCCCTCTCCCTCGCCCCTCCCACACTCTCTCAAATAGATAAGTAAATCTTGAAACAACAACAACAACAACAACCAAAAACAAGTCAGACACTTAATCAGCTGAGTTGCCCAGGTGCTGCAGTATAAACCTACTTTAAATAAAACATATGAGCACATTTAAACAAAATAAAATAAAACAATCCCTTCCTTTGCAGAAGAGCTGTTAATCAAATAAGCACACAAATAAATATACAATTGCATGGCATTCAACAATACAGCTGGCCATCTCCTATCATAAAGAAGGGCTGGATAAGGAAGTTTACAATTTATGTTTAAATACTAAATCAACCCAGTTAATTTGCTTTAGAATTTGCGCAGGGTCTTCTATCTGCTATACTACTAACAGTAGCTAATATTTATGGCCATTTTTCCAAATGCCGGTTGCTGCGCTAGATTCTTTATACATATCATCTCATTTAATCCTCAAAGTAATTCTATGAATTTGCTACTTTTACCACCACCCCACCCCACCTTTTTTATTATTATTATTATTATTTTGCAGTGGAAGCATAAACACAAAGGTTAAGTAAGCAAATTTCTAAGGTCTCACAACTAATAATCAAAGGGGTTGGTGCTCAACGCACATTTACCTGACTGAAAGCCCTTGACCCCCATGCCAGGGCTTCATGATGGGGTGTGCTTAAAATGCAGAGTCTTTGCCCTTCTGCAGAGACTGGGACTCAGCCTGAAGAGTGGGATCAGCCTGCAGGCTTCATTCACAATCCCCCAGGACATGCTGGCGTATCCACCCCTAACCGACGGTCTGAATGGCTAGTAGAGTTTCGAGGACCATGAAGATTTAGAATCACAAAACAGCGAGGCTGGACAGCATTTTAGAAATTATTTCGTTCAACTGTGTATCCAGCGCTTTTGTTTACAAGAGACTGGAGAAAGCAATGGGCTCCAGGAAGGAGAGCAGTGGTGCTGGGAGTGTCTCAGAAACGGGGACATGAAGGATAGCCTGGGAGAGGAGACAGCGGAAGGGGAGTCAAGGTCACCAGCTAGAGCGCTGACCGGGAAGAGGGGGCTGACTTGGTAATAACTTCCCGCTGGCCTCTCTCTGGTGCTGCATTATTAGCAAAGTACTTTTTACATAAATTACATTCATTTGTCACAATGAACTTATGATAAGGCATATTAGTTGTTTTCCTTTGGAAATAAGAGAGACTGCCTTACGCTAGTCTAAGGCTACCAGCAGGACTCTCTCCATTTCTCAATCACTATTCCTCTTCTCTGTCTTCCTTCTCCCCTCTCTCCCTCCCATCTTCCCTTCCTTCTCTCTCTGCTGTCCTCCTCTGCCTTGCTGGTGCAGATCGTGAGTGGAAAATGTCCATCCACAACTCATGGGCTTAGGTGTCAGGTCTCTTTTGCTCCCAGGTCTATGATTCCAAAGAATGGTCCCTCCATGGGCCAGGTTGGTCAGCTGTCCATCCTGATTCAATGAGATGAGTCGGGGCATGGGATCCTCTTGTCCACAACGATCCCTGGGAGCTCCAGAGAGGAGAGCCGGCAGACGACAGGTATCTAGCACATGGCCCTCTGCCCCTTGGTTAGGTTACATACATACACATATCACCCATATCTACAAGTTTTTAAAGACGTCTCTGCCTTACAAGGTCTAATTATTCTTGTTAAAACTGCAAATGTACATTCTTTTCAACAGACGGCAACTCAAGGTAATGCTCAGCCACTCTATAGAACAGAGGTTCACAGTTCATAGATCGTCTCACCTTTTGCCATATAAGGGGATGTCCTCAGGTTCCAGGGATTAGGTGTCCTGAGATGCCATTTCTTAGCCTATCACAAGTGACTTCATTCCAAAACAGTGCAGTTAATTTTAATGATACATTTTTGACCTAATGTATCCGAAATATTGCTGTCAGACATGTAATCAATATAAAAATATCAACGATTTATTTTACACTCTTTTGTCCTGCTAAGCTTTCCAATTCCAGTGCATATGCCCAAGCTCCCTATTCTCTCTGCATCCGGTGGGGAAGAGCTCTTGGGCCGGGGTACAGCTGCACACAATCAGGGGTCATGCTCCAGCACAGGGACCCCATTGGGCTCTTGTTTTACAGGGGAAGAGTGACTTTGGGAACTAGACATCCCTGGAGCACTGACCCAAGGGCCCTCTGTCCCATACCCGGAGACCTTGTGTGTGTCTTGTCACAGGGGAAGCTGAATCTGGGTGCAGCCCTGTTTTCTGCACGTGAGAACATCCTAGCAGGGCTGAGTCCTTGGCTCTACGACTTCATTGTCAGGAAATGGAAATGTCAGGGAAGCACCCCTGGTTGTTCACTGGGGAGTCCTCCCTGTCTGCACAGCTGAAAATGGCGACCCAGGATTAGGTCTCCCTGATTCCAAAGCCAGTTCTCCCAGCCACTCTTCTCTTCCGCTCCTGCTGGCTTGACCATAATCATGCAGGGTTCGAGCCGGGGCCACCTCCCAAGGTGGGCTGAGCAAGGGGGTTGCTTAAGAAGGCAGCCCCAAATTGGACTGAGGTAGGACAGCAGGCAGGCAGGGCCGGGATCCCTGGTGGGGCAGGGATTGGGACACTCCAGGGTGTGGTCCCTGTGGCCGAGGTAAAGAATGGAGCTTCTGGAGACACCCACTTGGCCTGGCCCAAAGTGGAGGCGGTGGCTGGGGCAGCTCACAGAGAAACTTGTTTTGGACGAAGGTGAACTGCTAAGTTGTTTGTTTTTTGATGAACTGTCCCACCCAAGAATGTTCCAGTCATGTCTTAAAAGGCTTAGCCCCCCCACAGGTCTGGTTTTCCTGAGTCAGTGATTTTGTCTCCTTCTGTCTAAGAATCCTGCCAGTTTGTCTCCCCAAGAGTGTTTTGTTGGCGGACTGGGGCTCAAGTGGCTCTGGATAGAGACTGAGTCTCCATAGCCTTTGGTTAGTAATTTTCCAATTCCTTCCAGCGCTGGGGCCTCAGGTGGGCATCTGACCTGAGCATAACAGTAACGAACCCCATCAGCTCCAGTCGCTGGGGTGTCTGCCCAAAACAGGTATCCGTGACAGGCCTTATCTTGGGATGGCTTGGCCGCCTACCAGCCCAGGGTTGCTGCTTGCTGGAGACTCCACCCAGAAGGAAAGGATGTCTTTTTCCCAGTGGTTTCCAAGGACTTTGCCCAGCATTCATACGGCGTGTGTACAGGGATCCGCTGCATGTGTGCTCACCTTTCCTGGACGTGTCCATGCAGAACATGTGGCCCAGAACTCAGAGTGTGCAGATGAGTAACAAGTGAGATTTGATGTAGATCTGTTGTATGACAGCTTCCAACGCAAAATGTGGGACAAGTTCATTGGGTTTGTTTTCCCAGGGTTTCTCGGACTCTTTCCCACAAAATTCAGTATATTTAAATTTGTCAAGTCCCCCGACAGCCCTAATGTCATTAAAGGTAAAATTGATTGTGTTTTCTGAACCCCAAATCCTGTTTGTGGCTACTTTTCAAAGTCAGTCTGATAGGTGTAATTTGGAGGCAGAAATACTGAAGTGTTAGCCGGTCTATAAAAACAACAGTATACACATGATTGGGATATGAGCTGTCTAAGCCACATTTAGGGCCCTTGATGGTTCTTCCTAAAGATAGTTAAGTCCAATCCTCTTCATCCCATATGTATGTGACAGCAGCAAACTCTGAGATAGGTGAGCCAAAGACATTCTTTCTGGCTGGCGTAATCCCCTTGTCTTCCTTTTGACGGTGGAGAGGCTTGGGCACGGCGGTGGGAGATCTACAAAGATGAAGGGCCAGGAGGAAAGGCAGGGTGTGGAAAGGAGCTAGACAAATAATAATTAGTAATAAAACAACAGGCACAGCAGGAGGTAGTATTTTTCAATCACACACCTTGTGCCATGGAAGGCTTGGAGTTTTGTACTAGTACCTCATACATTCATTCATTCATTTATTCATTCATCCCTTTATTCAATCTCTCAACAGTTATTAACATATCAAGCAACATTCTGGGTGCCAAGGATCTAGGAAGGAATGCTCCAAATTCATTGCTCTCAAGGAGCTTACATTCTAGCGGGGGAGAGACAGCAAACAAATACATAATGTCAAGTAGACAAGTGCTGAAAAAAATAAACCTGAGCACAGGACAGAGGGGGACAGAGGTTGGTATGGAGACTTCCTTCCCATGAGTAGGTGTCTGTTGCCTTTGCAGGCAGAGGGAATAGCTGCCCTGAGCCCGGGAAGGGCTTGGCAGGTAGAGGGAAAGAGCAAGGAAGGAGAGCTTGGGGGTGAGGTCCAGAGGGTACCTGGGGATCTGAGTGAAGTGGGGAAGCTGTTGGGGATTTTTGAGCAGGGACATGTGTGATGTGGACTTCAAAGCAGTCATACTACTTGCCTAGTGGAGAAAGGCTTGGTTGGGGGTAAGGGTGGGAGCAGAGAGGCCAGTTGTGGCGCTACTGCATATGGCGCCACCTTGCCTTGGAGGGAGATGGTAATGGCTTGGAGCCACGAGCTGAGATCGGAGGAACTAAGAAGTAGTGGGTTCCAGAGACACTCTGAAGTTATGGAGGCAGTATTTGCTGATGGATTTGGATGTGAGAGCAAGAGAGGAGGCGTGTCTTGACTTGCTAGCCCAAATGAGCACTACCACTTACTGCCACGGGATGCACAGGAGAAGGGGCACATCTGGGGATGAAAAATCAAGAGTTTGGTGCAACACGCCAACTTCGTGATGCTTGTTAGACATTAGGTGGAGACGTTACAGAGAGCGCTGCGTGACTACATTAGTTTGGAGCTCAGACGGGAGGCTTGGTTTGAGATTCAAGAGTCCTCAGCCAAGGGCTGCCATGTGGAATCCCAGCTCCAGATGAGGCCATCCCAGGAGTGAGAAGATCCTCTGACCTGTGTGAGGAGGGAAGGGACACATGCTGGGGGAGTTGAGAGAGGTAAGAGGAAAACGGGGGGGGGGCACTTGGTGGGGGACAATAAGTCAACGGAATGTCCAACCATGTCAACTGCACTAAGAAACTGACTAAGATGAAGACAGAATTGACCACAGGGCTTAGCAGCGTGTCTTTCATCTCAAAAGCTTACGGGGTGGGCGCTATGATTATCCACTTTATCCTCAAGGAAGCCACAACTCAGAGAGGCTCAGTAACTCCACCAAGGCTGACAGAGTCAGCAATGGACCCGGATCCCACCCCAGCTAAGCCCTGAGGCTCCCTGCTCTGTGCCAGGACTCCTCCGGAAGCACACATCCTCCTTCTTACTGCCAGTGTGGGAGTCCTGGGCTTTTAAGCTCACCTCCCAGCCAAACGGTGAAAGTGCTCCAGGAAAGAAGCCTACCTCAGCTCCATTTGGAAGATGACAGATTATTGGAGAATCTTCTGAATGATTCGGAAAGAGGACGGAGTGAGGATAATGCCGAGCATTTTGGAGAAGCCTGCTTTACCACTTATCTTCAGTCCAAACTTATGATTGCTTTAAAAATGTCTTATTAGTATGAGAGAGAGAGAAAAGAAAGAAGCTGAAAATAAAGTGTTTACACCAAAAAATGGAGTGGAGGATTTGCAGGCTTTGCTGACTGCAGGCTACAAAACAGATTTGTGGGTGAAATCTAAGCTCTTTGTGTGTGTTCTTTTCCATTTCCTCTCTTTTATGCTTAATGCCCATTAAAGAAAAGCTAATTAAGACACCATAGGAGTAACATAAGTAACCTTCATCCCTAAATATTGTTATCTATTGACTGCAAAATATTTCGCGTGAAAAGCATTTTCCGGCTTTTTTGAGACAAAAAAAAAAAAAATTAGCTAATGTATTGCCCTACTTTGTATGATTATTTTCTGCCTGTATATTCTTAAAATTAGTAATTCTCTGAACATAGATTTTCAAATCAACCCCAAAACGAATGGGTTTATAGTAAGTGTATTTTATAGGCTCTAGATGCCAAGGCAGATTTTAGACGATAGTTATGAAATAAAAGACTCTTTTTAAAAAAGATTTTATTTATTTATTTATTTGAGAGCGAGAGCACGTGTGTACGAGAGCAGGGGGAGGGGCAGAGAGAGAGGGAGAGAGAGAGAGACTCCTCCTGCCCATTGCAGCGCCAAGGAGGGGCTGGATCTCATGACCCTGGAGATCATGACTTGAGCCGAAATCAAGAGCCTGTTGCTTATCCAACTGACTCACCCAGGCGCCCCTAAAATGAAAGATTCTTAATTTCAGTGTGAACTAGTTTTGTCGGGCTGCCAAAGTAAATCACTGCAAACTAGGTGACTTAGAACAACAGGAATTTATTCCCTCGTGGTTCTGGAGGTCTGAAACCCGAAGGCTCTAGGAGAGACTCCTTCCTTGCCTCTGTCCCCTCCTGGCAGCTGGGGGCGTTCACTGGCTTGTGCCTCCATGAACACCATCTCTGCCTGGTCAGCTTCCCTGATTCTCTGGGTCTGGAAACCCTTTCCGTCTTTCTCTGATAAGCTCATTGTCGTTGGAGTTAGGACCCACTTTAAATCCATACCTCGATTTGCGAAGACCCCTTTCTCCAAATAAGGTCACAGTTACAGGTTTGGAATTTGGGATTTGGACATATATTTTGGGGGCTACTACTCAACTGCCTGTCCAGTGTTATACCCCAAAGTAGCGGGAAGGAATCAGAGACCTAGGTCTAGGTCCTCTTCTCTCTGATGTCTGCTTTTGTAAATTTGTGCCCAACACCATGCTCAAGAGAACACATCCAAGGTGTGTGAGTAGTTTAGAGAGACACGGGAGCGATAGAGGGGGAGATGGTGCACTTTGCACTCCCTGCTGGTAGCGTCTAGGTCCCACGGAAACAGAGGGCTCTGAACCAGACCATCTGGGCTGAAAGTGACTGCCAATTACTGGCTGTGTGATTCTGGCAATATACTTAGCTTGGCTCAGTCTTCATTTGTGAAATGTGAGTCATGATACTGACCTTAGAGTGTCCCTAGGAAGATCGAAAGAAGTGCCAAACATAAAGCCCGTAGCACAGCACTTAGACGATTCTGTAAATGCCGGCATGGTCCTCTCGCCCCGGAACCACAGTGCTTGTGTTCAGCATTTGCTTTTTACCCTTGAAGCTTCCCAGCTCAGGGAGGAAGCTTGAGCCCTGGTCAGGGTCCTTGTATGGTACCTTTGCCAGCCTGTTCGTTCAGGCTCTCTGTTCCCCCAAGATACTTTGAATTCACTCACCAAGTCCTTTCTCTTTTACTGTCTTTCCCTCTTGCCCAGAGACTGAGTAGCTTTTCTCAGCTGTTTGTTAGGAAGCCTGGTTTCAGTCTCAGCCACTCAATTAAGCTTCTGCACAGCACCGCGCCAGCCTGTGGGAAACAGTCCTAGCTCACAGGCCTGGGCCTCTGGCCACCACGTCCAGTGTTTCTGAGCGAGCTGACTTAGAGAGCCTGAGCTGTCTATAGTTGAAGGCTGAGAATAACAGGTTTGTTTGGCAAGTCGGAAACTGTGGGCTGAATGGGGTTGCCGGTGATGGGAATGGAAATTAGGGTCTGGAAAGAGGAGCAGCAGGCCCTTCAGTGGGTCCAGGTGGGGTCATCTTCTCAGCTGCGGCGGACGGTGGGCTGCTCCACCCAAGGAGGGGGCCCTGGGCTTGGAAACTCCGGCTCTGCATGAACCCAGCAGTTGGTCTCATGTCTCTGAGCTCCAGTTTTCTCCTGTGTAAAGCAAAAACAAAAACAAAAACACCCAGAAGTTTTTGGGGCACCTGTGTGGTTCAGTCAGTTAAATGTCTGACTCTTAATTTCGGCTTGGATCATGATATCCGGTTCGTGGGACTGAGCCCTGAGTCAGGCGTTGTGCTCGACTCAGAGTCTGCTAGGGATTCTCTCTCCGCCCCCCTTCTTCTCCCACTCATTCTTTCTCTCTCGCAAACAAATAATAAATACGTCTTTTAAAAAACCCAAACAGACATTTTCAGTTGTTTGGGGTAAAAATAGATCATGGACGTAAATGCAAGTGGCTTAGGTGATTACGGTAACCCCTCTGGGGCAGAGATCTTCTCTCTTTTAATAACTACTCTTCTTTTATGCATGTGGATCAGCAGTTGATGTCATGAATGCAGGTGAAGTCTATCCTAGTCAACAGGAAGGGTTTTCATGTTCAATTCCAGTCCAGAGGTTGTCTTTTCTTCACCAAGAATTAGGCTAAGGTAGAGCGTTTCTAACCTCCATGTCCTTCCAATCCCCTGGAGATCTTGTTAAAATGCAGTTGTCTTTCATTTAGCCAATCTTGTCTGGAACTTGAAATTCTGCATTTTTAGCAAGTTCCTGATAACTGATGGTGCAAGACCTTGCTTTGAGTAGGAAGGGGCCAAGTAACAGCCTGGAATTCAGCCGCTCAGATACCGTTGCCCCATGAACAATGTGGAGCTTAGGGACGCAGAGACACCCTCATGCAGTTGGAAATCTGCTTATAATTTTTAGCTTCTCCAAACCTTAATTGCCAATAGCCTACTGTTGACTGAGAGCCTTACCAATAATATAAGCAGTTGAGGAACACATATTTCCTATGTTCCTAACATTATATCCTATATTCCTATAGTTATACCTAACTTTTTCTTACATTTTTTGGTATCTCTAAAATACTCTGTTCTGCTTTGGGTTTTTTTTTCAAATTGTGTAAATCTCCCCAAAATTTTCCAATATATTTATTGAAAAAAATCCACAGATAAGTGGACCTGCTCAGTTCTAGCCCTGTTACAAAGGTCAAGTGTACTCTGGTTTTCTCAGAAAATCTATGTTCAGCATTTCTCCAAAACTATGAGCTGTAACTTCTCTCTCTTTTTTCACTGAAAACGCATCATCTTCAGGTCAGAATTGGCAGAGAAGAATCTTCTTAGGGTCACCCCAAAAAGAACGGAGACAGCAAGGCAAAGGAAAAATTACTTCTTTGATGAGAGCCATTTCTTGGATCCATAACCCTGCTGACCCAGGATAACCGGAGGTATTTTTGTCTGCCAGGCTGTAATCTGCACATTCTAGGTTCAGTGCTACAAGTTGGTCTAATGCTCACCTAGAAGCCTGATTGATAAATCTTTTCGGTGTTGTTTTAATTTTGCGTCCCTTAAGGTTTTGCTCTGATTCACCCCCTCCTCTCACTTGTGTTCCCTTACTTGGGATCCTCTACAAGCTCTTGCAGCTTCTAGAATTTGCCTCTCTCCTAACGGGTTCCGTTTTATCTCCCCATCCTTTAATGGACATCTCACTTGACACTGTAAGTTCCTTGAGGAAAACATGGTGGTTTTCATCTCTGTGTCTTAGAGGTCCTGGACAAGGTGTGGCCTATCCTTAGACACTCCTGTTCTTGTAACATTATAGGTACAGATGACTACGTTGCTCATAGATACAGGAAACAAACTGTTGGTTACCAGAGGGGAGGGGGTGAAGGATGGCAAAATAGGGGGAGGGGATTAAGAGGGACAATCTCTCAGTTATAAAATACATAAACCGTGGGGATCTGAAGTCCCGCACAGGGAGTATATAGTCAATGGTACTGTAATAACTTTATGTGGAGACAGACAGTAACGAGACTTATTGTGGGGATCATTTTGGGACCATCATTGGGATGCACACTGGAAACAAATAGGATATTGTATATCAGTTGTATTTCAATAAACACAAAAGATTTGTTTGCTGAGACAAGGGCCTTTTGCTCATTCTCATTAAATCCTCATAAGGACTCAGTGCATTTTTGCTGTCTTTCCATTTTATAGATGTAGCAACAAAAGCTTAGAAAGGTGGGGTGACTTAACGAAGGTCACTTAGGTGTCAGGTGGTAGACCTGGGCCTTGGGTGAAGATGTGTCTGCCCCTTTGGTCCAAGTTCATCCTCACCACTTTGGAATGACTAAATGGACAAATACACCCACAGTCAACTTTGTTTACCATGACCTGCAAAGTGTAGGAGGCTAATCATTGCTTTGGCTGAGCGTGCTGACATCCAGAGCAATGACTCCCAAGTCCTAGGCCATGGGCCCCACCAGAAGAGAATTACAGATTCACCAGTCTTTGATATGGGGAAAAGAAGGACATAAAGTTCAGTTCATTCAATTAGAGAACGGCCTTCACGAACAGATCACGTCTCTTCTTTTCTGATGGTCAAGCGAGCTTCTTTTCAAAAACCAATGGCACAAATAATTCGTAGGTATAAGTCCTTTTTTCTCACCACAAGTATATCCGTGACCATACAACGTTGTTTCCATATTATTGTCTATATTCCTTCTGCTGTACCTTTCCTCTCCGTGTTGGAGAGCTACACGTTCGTACTTCCTAGTCCTTGCCCATCCCCTGCATTCCTTTCCCCTCTGGCAATCACCAGTTTATTCTCTATATTTATGAGGGTTTTTTGTTGTTGTTGTTTGTTTGTTTGTTTAGATTCTACATGTAAGTGAAATCATACAGTGTTTGTCTCTCTCTGTCTGAATTACTTCGTCTAGCCTAATACCGTCTAGGTCCATGCATGTTGTTGCAAATGGCAAAAGCTCGTTCTTTGCTATGGCTGAGGAATTTTCTATTGTATATATACCACATGTTCTCTAGCTAGTCATCTATCTGTGGACACTTGGGCAGCTTCCGTATCTTGGCTATTATAAATAATGCTACAAGAAACATAGGGGTGCATGTATCTTTTTGAATTAGTGTTTTCCTTTCCTTTGGGTAAATATCCAGTAGCGGAATTATTGTAGGGTGGTTTTATTTTTTTATTTTATTTTTAAAAGATTTTATTTATTTACTTGACAGAGAGAGAGAGAGAGAGAGAGTGCGTGCAAGCAGGCAGAGAGGCAGGCAGAGGGAGAGGGAGAAGCAGGCTCCCCACTGAGCAGGGACTCCATCCCAGGACCTTGAGACCATGACCCGAGCCGAAGGCAGTCGCTTAACCAACTGAGCCACCCAGGCACCCCTGGTAGGTGGTTTTATTTTTAAATTTTTGAGGAATCTCCATATTGTTTTCCACATTTCACACTGGCTGCACCAATTTACATTCCCAGCGACAGTAAACAGGATGTTTTCTCCACATCCTAGCCAACACTTGGAATTCTTGATTCTAGGTATTATGACAGGTGTGAAGTGATATCTCTTTGAGGTTTTGATTTGCATTTCCCTGATGATGAGTGATGTTGGGGTAGTTATTATTCTTTTTTTTTTTTAAACATTTTTACTTGGCAAAACAGACTGACCATACTCAATTGGAATTTTTTTTTTTTTTTTTTTTAAGACGTCTGTCAAATCCCAGTAACTTGGAATAACTACTCTAAAGAAGATTAACTAATCGGGAGCAGAGACCCTGTTGGAGAAAAAAAATAGCTGGATATTTTTAGTGGATGATTTTGAAATTACCATAAATTTCCTACTCATAAATGTTATGCCCAGCTGACTCTAAGCAGCCATTGATAGTAAGACCCCCCAGCTCCACAAAAGGAACACTCTTTTAATTTGAGCAAAATGGCAGCAGGTTTTTTTCTTTTGAATTTTCATCAGACGGGCACCCTTTGGGGTGCTTGGTAAGCGTGCATTTTCTCAAGCCTGAGCGTAGGTCGCTAGCCTTTCTGGGTAGGGGTGAAGGATGGGGGAGGAGGAGGAGGGGAGCAGGGCTTTGCCCAAGAAGGCCGGGGTGCTTGGTTGAGGGAACAGGCAGTAAGAGTACGTCTGAAATAATGGGCACACCCAGTGTCATGTTGAGCACGCACACCGAGAGAAGAGAAAATAATGGGCAAGTCGGATTTTTACCTGTTAATCTGCTTCGAAACAAAAACCCAAATCAAAGTCAACGCAGCAAGCAAAGTGCCTATGATGCCATCAGAAATGGACCAGCTTCCCCTCGTCAGATGAGCTGATGGAGTTCTTATAGTTTGGCTAATTCAGGAAGAATACAGTCAGGCAGGATCTCTTTCTCACTGTGTTCATATCACTGTCTGGTGATCAGAATGACTGACAGAATAAATATAGGTAGTGACAATCCTTTTTTTACCCACATTTCACAACACTCAACCCTATCCAACAGAATTGATCTGGTACCCACAACTACAAAAAAAGTAGCCTTGTAAAAAGCGGTAGATCACACATTGTCAGATACAGTTAAGCATGTACCATGACCCCAGCAAGGGCTTGGTGTGTGGCAGACCTTATTTTTATTTTCCCCTTGGTGACTCATGAATCACCGCAGCCCATAAACTCCTGACACACTTTCCAGATGAGCAGAATTCACCATCTTGATAGTAAAACTACCCCTCATTAGTAAGTAGCTCAAAAGGTAAAAAGCCACCTTTATGAGGTAGCAAGTATTAGAGCAACATCAGAAAGAGCGTATGTGATTAGAACAACTGGAATGATCTCGCCACGCAATGGATTTATTATGTCTGTGATTTAATTGCTTTTTTCTGAAACAGATCATAGTGAAATTAGTAATGGTCAAGAGTCAAATCAGGTATTTCATATCTGTACTTTTTTTCTTTTTTTTTTTTTACTATTTATGAGGAGACAAGGATTCCTGGCTGTTTAAGGAGAGAAGAATCCAGGAATATTTCTTCGTCCCGAGAGACCTGACCCCCAAATTAAGCCTGAATTTATATTATGTCTTTCTTGATTTGTGGGTGACCATGGGATGGATGTGATCTTACACTTTGCGTATGGGTGGATCTCTCTGTCGAAGACACGAAGCTGATGTTCTCAGCATCTGTCTCCCAGGAAAGCGCTTAAGATTTGGCAATGTGATAACAAGTGAGATGGCTTCTCGGCTGTGAGGACGCTTATAATCTAGACAGGATATGATTTGTGTATGTGCGTAACTCCTTTAGAGTAGAGAATGAGGACGTCCTGGAGAGAGACACAGAGGAAGTCCGAAGGCACAGATTTCTCCCGGCTGGAGTGTGGTGGGCAGCTCACACAACATGCAAGGTTTGCTTTGAGCCTTCGGGATGGGGTCCAGGAAGGGGAACTGAAAACATCTGATATCTTAGCAATTAAGATTCAGGCACATCAAGGGGTAAGGAGGTACGTTTCCAAAAGAAAAAGCAGCAGGAGTATGAAAGCAAAGGGCTTTTCCCATGGGGGCCCCAGGGGCAGGTGGAATGCAGGGGAGTGTTAGTTGGAAGACAAGACGGGCCTAGGTCGTGGGAGCTTTGGAAACCGGACTGGAGACTTTGATTTTTATTCCGTACGTGGTCACTGCCGCCAGACCCTGTTGTTTGTCGACTCAGCAGGTATTACTTAGTCCTTTTTTCTCCTTTGCTAACAGAGCCATCATGATCATAAACTCTGTATTTTATAGACCATCGGCATTTATAAACTAGTTCTGTAAGTGTTTGACCTGAGGAACAGGGCTTGAGCTGATGAGTCCTTAACATGGACAACCCTGGAGGGAGGGAGGGAAGAGGGTGGGGAGGAGGGAGAAAGACTCGGGAGAGCTAAAAAGACAAAATGAAGGCCATGAATTATAGCAGCAACAGGACACACCTAGGAGCCTTCTAGAATATTAACATGTACAAAAGTCACTTCACATAATACTGGAAAGGCAATAACTTTCTAACCACTCTGAGTTGATAATAACATATTTAGTATGATTTGAGTCATTCCAACAGACAGCTTAATCCCCTCACAGAACTATAAGATCTGGGCTAACCGAGGACAGTGTCCAGCCAGAGGGCTCTCATCACACTGTTTGACAGACCCTTCTGTCTCCCTTTGTGTGCCTCAGGAGTATCATGACCCGAGCTGAAGGGAGCCGCTTAACTGACTGAGCCACCCAGGGGACTCCTTTCTTGCCTCTTCTAACATCTAAGCGTTGGCAGCAACTCTTGGCATTTCTTGGCTTGTGGCAGCAGAAGGTCAACCTCTGTGTCCATTGGCCTCCGCCTCACATGGCCGCCTTCCCTGTGTGCCTTATCCATCCTGTGACTAAATCTCCTGCTCTTCAAAGGACATCGGTCAGTGGATTTAAGGTCCACCGTAATCCAGGGTGATCTCCTCTTCACTTTTTACCCCAGCTTTATTGAGATAAAGTTTATTGTTGGTAAAGTTCAGCTCTGTGCAGTGTAATGTGTACCCCACAGTTACTTCCGAGAATAGTGAGATGGTGAGCACGTAAGGGTAGGTAATATCGTCATCCTGTGTGGAAGCAAAAACAAAAAAGAAGAAAGCAAGAAAAGGCAAGAAATTCTTTTCCTTGTGATGAGAGGATTGACTCTCTTGGACTTCATCTTAACTTGATGATAGCTGCAAAGACCCGACTTCCAAATAAGGTCATATTCACAGGTGTAGGGGCTAGGGCTTGAACATCTGCTTTAAGGGGGGGACACAATTCAGCCCGGTTCAGCCCATCGGTGTATAACACATTAATGATACTCCTGGGGCATGGCTTTTAAATTTCAACTGCTAATTTTTCACTGCTAGTATATATAAACACAATTGAGGATTGTAAGTGCCTTTGTATCCTGTGACCTTGCTAAGCTCATATCATAGTTCTAGTAGCTTTCTTGCAGAATCTCTGAGGTTGGGACAGCTGAGTGGCTCAGTCGGTTAAGTGTCTGTCTTTGGGTCAGCTCATGATCTCAGGGTCCTGGGATCGAGTCCTCCCTGGGGTTCTGTGCTCAGCAGGGAAGGGAGTCTGCTTGAGGATTCTCTCTCCCTCACCCCATGGCCCTCTCCCTTGCTTGTGGTCTCTCTCTCGTGCATGCTCTCTCTCTCAAAAAGAAATAAATAAAATCCTAAAAGGAAAAAAAAAAAAGAAGACTCAAGAAAGAACTCTTTTCTAGAAGTTTCCAAAGAAGCATTCATAGCCCTGTTGACACCTTGATTTTGTATTTCTAGCATCCAGATCTTTGAGAGAATATATTGTGGTTTTTTGTTATAGCACTCCCAGGAAGCTAACATGTAGACCAAACACTATAATTAAAAGCCAAAGACTGTTGGGGCACCTGCGTGGCTCAGTCAGTTGAGCATCTGACTCTTGATTTTGGCTCAGGTCCTGGTATTGACCCCCGAGCTGGGCTCTGTGCTCAGTGAGGAGTCTACCTCTTCCTCCCTCTCTCTGCCTCTCCCCCTGCATTTTCTCTCTCTCTCTCTCTCTCTCTCTCTCTCTCAAATAAACAAATACATCTTAAAAAAAAGTAAAAGCTAAAGATTGTTATATTGGATGAGAAGCAACTTATACACTGTGTTTAAGAGACATGCTTTAATTAAGAAGACAGACTGAATGTAAAAAAGTATAGAATGATATGCCGTACCACATGAGCCAACAGAAGGCTATTGTGGCTTATTACCACCAAAACCAATAAATCAAAGGAAAGGGCTACTGGAGAAGAAGACAGACATTTCTTATTGATAGAAGAAGCTATTCAACAGAAACACAGAACAATCCTAAGTTGTATAAACCTCACCTAGCAACATGGCTTTAAGCCATATGAAGCAAAAATGAACAGAAGTAAAAGAAGGAACAGTAATCCACATGATAGTTATACATGTTAACAACACGTCTCCCTCAGCAACTGATCAAATAGGCAGGGAAAAAAATCAGTAATGTAAAAAAATATTAGAGTTATAGGATTTACCAACTTCCTCTGAGCAATGAGCTCAACAGTGCAGAAAATCCACCCCACTGACAGACACCTGTGACATGGGGTGTCTTCCCAAGTGTTGGCAGGGTTTTGATTGATTTAGTATTAGGAAGGGTTCCCCTAGTGCTCATTACACAGACTTTTTTTTTTTTAAGATTTTATTTCTTTATTAGAGAGAGAGCGACAGAGAGAAAGGGGGGCAGGAGGAGGTGCAGAGGGAGAAGCAGCCTCCCCACTGAGCTGGGAACCCAACAAGGGGCTCAATCCCAGGACTCCAAAATCATGACCTGACCCGAAATCAAGAGTTGGATGCTTAACCAATTGAGCCACCCAGGTGTCTCCAGACTTTCTGTAGAGATAGAACAGGAGTAGCTTGTAACTTTACCACTTTATTCCCTACCCCCAGTGCTTTGGCGGCAGGACATCAGTGCCAGAGGAGGAAGAAAGAGACCAAGACATTAGGATTTGACTGACTTAAGAAATATATAAACAATGATAAGACCAGAGTTAAGACTACAAAGATTTGTTAAGGGGCATTTGTGGTTAAGAAGCCAAAGCAGTGTGAACCCGAGAGCCAGTGTGGTTGATGATTAAGGAGAGAAGTCAGAGTCCAGACCAGGGGAGTAGGACTGTCTTGCTTCTCTGCCTTGAAGCCCGAGTGAGGTAAGGCTGTAAAAAGGGAAGTGAGATAAAGAGTGGGCCAGTGGAAAATTATGGGAGGCCATGGAGTGCAGGGGTTCAGAGTATGGACTTTGGAGTCACCCTGCCTGAGTTTGAATCCAGTTCTACCACTTGCTACGTGACCTTGGCCAAGGTACTTAACCTCTCTGGGCCTCAGTCTCCCAACTGAATGGTGGGAATAACAATGGTACGAGGTTATAAGAGTTCTGTGAAGGGACATGTCAGGCAAACTGCTCTAGTCACAGATGTCTGAGCAGTTGAAGGTATTGGTGCAAAGGTCAGGTCAGAGGGTGCCTATTCAGGTAAGATGGGCCTTTGGTCCATCCTCAAAGCATCAGAGAGAGCCCTAAGGCAGGTGAGCTCTGAAGGGCTCCAGGACACTGAGCAAGAAACCTGCCTCTGGGAAGCAGAAGCCTCCTTTCCACTAGACTTTGGTATCATCCTCCATCTTTTCTGATTACGAAGGTTCTTTGCCTTGGCATTATTCGTCATAGCTAAAAATTGGAAACCACCAGAGTGGTCTATCAATAAGGGAATAGATTAGTTACAGTACACAGGCAAACCATGAGACTCTTAGCTAGAGAGAACAAACGGAGGGTGTTGGAGGAAGGTGGGTGGGGGATGGGCTAGGTGGGTGGGGGGCGTTCAGGAGGTCACGTGTGATGAGCGCCGGGTGTTGCATGTAAGTGATGAATCACTACATTCTCCTCCTGAAACCAATATTACACTATACAAAAATTAGTTAAAGTACATTTGATGACTACTCTAGAGCCATTAAAATAAATGAATTGATTCAACACATAGCAACCCGAAAGGCTCTCACAAAGCTAATGCTAATGAAAAAAGGGAGTCGGAAACTTCACCAGCGAGGTAAAATGTAGGTCAGTTTTGAAGAACGCAAAGAATACCATTGTATAATGCTTCTGGCAAGCATAATGTACAGAAAAGTGTACAAACACGGTCCGGATAGGTGCATACCCAGGAAGAGAGGGCTAGGACTGGAAACAAACTTCATCTAGCACATTCCCTTCCTTCGTTATCTGAAGGAAAAACTACAGTTAGTTCTGCATGGAGGGCCCAATACTTTCCTTCACCCTCGCTTATTTTTTTATTTTATTTTATTTTATTTTATTTTATTTTATTTTATTTTATTTATTTATTTGACAGAGAGAGAGATCACAAGCAGGCAGAGAGGCAGGCAGAGAGAGAGAGGAGGAAGCAGGCTCCCTGCTGAGCAGAGAGCCCGATGCGGGACTCGATCCCAGGACCCTGAGATCATGACCTGAGCCGAAGGCAGAAGCTTTAACCCACTGAGCCACCCAGGTGCCCCACCCCCTCGCTTATTTTTAAAACGTTTTCATGATATTGTAGATAATTTAGAAAACATAGTATAGAAGAACTAAGGGACTAGCCCTCAGATATAATCATCACTATAATTTTGCCCTATCATGATGTGTGTGCAGATGTGTATCTGAAATTGTATTGGATGGGCCATTTTGTAAAATGCTTCTTAAACTTAATATATTATATTTCCCTATGTCATTAAGTGTTCTTTAAAGACGTGTTAGAAAGAAAACCACAGGTCCAAAACGGAGTGATTTACATCATAGGCCTGGTCACCAAAACTTAGATAGGGCTTAACACCTGACCTAATTACAGTTTCAGCCTCCCCCAGAAATGGAGTCTTAACTCGTCCCTCAGGAATTTGGGGTAAGCACCAGTGAAGTAATCTGTCCCACGGACCCTCTCCATCCCCCAAAGGCAGCACAATAATGGCCTCTTATTTTTCCCCCAGGGGAAGTTGACCCTGCCTGAAACTATTTCTTCTTTTCTTTTGTTAGTTGCCCCACCCTGTTTCTGCCTCCAGAACCTTTCCATTTTGTGCAGCTCTTTGGAACTGCCCTCCACTTGCCCCCATGGAGGCTTCCCCATTCACGCATCATTTTAAAAAGTCAATTAGATCTTCAGATTTACTTGGTTGAATTTTTTTTTTTTTTAACACACAATTTTGAGTGGCTTCCAAATAGTTCATCTCTTCACCTACCACAATTTATTCCATTATTTTCCTGTAACAGGACACAAGAACTTTCTGACTTTTTGTTGCTATAAATAATGGGCCTGCGAACATTATGTATTTCTGGTTATTCCTTTAAGATACATCTCTAGGGGGAGAACTGTGGGTTCAAAATGTATGGCCCCCCCCTTTTTTTAAAAAAGGTTTTATTTATTTATTTGACAGAAAGAAAGCACAAGTAGGGGAGCAGCAGCAGAGGGAGAGGGAGAGCCCGATGTGGGGTTCGATCCCTGGATCCTGGGTCCGTGACCAGACCAGAAGGCAGCCATTAACCTACTGAGCCACCCAGGCGTCCCTTGTATGGCATTTTTAAGGCTATTGACACATAGCCAAATTGGTTTTCCGAAAGTTTGGACCAATTAACACGTCTATTGGTATTATGTGGTATACTTGCTGATTTTAAGGTCTTTTAATTGGGTAGTAAGACTCATAAACTTACCCTACCTCTGTTACAAATTTGTTTTCCTGATCTCCAGGCCTGTTTTCTTTTGGATTTCCTCTAGGGGTCATTCAGACCTTGGGAAGGGAGTGGCTTATGGGTGGAAGACTGCCCAGGTGGGCGATTTTCCTAATATTTGTTCCTGTGGGAACCTCAGCACCCGCCCCCCACCCCCTTTCCCGCCCTCAGCTCGGATGAATTCAGTCACTTCCAGTCATTAGGCTGAGGGCCAGTCTTATTACTGCTCACGCCTCCTGTTCTGTGACTAACACGTACACTACAGTCTTCCTTCCTAGAGGAAAGACAACCTGTTATTTTGTACTTGTTGCTGTCTTGTATCAATAGGAAGCCAGTGGCAATCCTCTTAGAAAAAACCCCTGATTTAACCTAAGTGGCTGTTTCTTTCTAAATGTGATAATCCAGCCCTGGCGTTCACTGACAAAGGTCCTTTTCAGAGGGACACACCTCTCCATATGTGAAATTGATTCTCGTCAACAGGCTATTATTTATGGGTATTCTATGGTTCAGTGGAACTAGTGGTGTAGACTTGGCCTGTTAGTTGACATGTACTGTGTGTTTGTTGTAGCCCACGTGTTTACTTCTAGGATGTGTGTGGACATAAGCCCCAGCTATTTTCAAAGAGCCTCCCAGTTTGTGATACTGTATTGATTTTCAACTTACATTAATATAAAGTCGACATTATTTGCATATCCAACTGTCAACATAAGATTTTCATCCATCTAACACTTAAAAATTTTTTTCTTTTATTTTTAAAAGATTTTTATTTAAGAGAGAGGGTGAAAAAGAGTGTGAGTGGGCGGAGGGTGGGGGGGGCGGGGTAGGGGGTGGGCAGAGGGAGAGGGAGAAGCAGGGAGCCTGACAAGGGTCTCGATCCCAGGCAGACACTTAACTGACTGAGCCACCTAGGTGCCCCTTCTCCATTCAATATCTTAAAGTAAAAAAGTAGTTCCTTCCCAGTGATCTTAGGATAAATAGCCACATCTCCACGACCCACATGACTTTCTGATCTTATTCCACGCAAATGAACCCCCCTCAAACCTCATTAACCTTCTTTCTAGACCTCAAAAACAGGATGTTCCCCCTGCCTCAGGGCCTTTGTACATGCTATTTCCATGGCCTGGAAGAGTCTGCTTCTTCCTGGAAATAACTTCTGACCCAGCAAATTCCACCCCTGGACCTTCCTTTGCTCAATCTTAGTGAAATCTTTCACATGAGCTAAAAAAAATCACATCTTAAGAAAATTCTATCCCTGACGGCCTCGACCATTTCTAGATCCTCTGATGTATATCATAGCATCTTGTGTTTTGTGTATCATGTTTTGTAACTTACAACTCAGTGTTGATCTATTATCACTGTTTGACGTCTGTCTTTCTCCTTTGTCTTTGAGCTCCACATGGGAAGGGGTGGCTTTTCTTCATCACCGTGAGCATGGCTGGGAGCACAGGGCAGGGCAACAATGCTTGTCAAGAGAATAGACTGAAAAACTGACATAAGACAGCTGACAGCTTGGGTTGGTCGGTGGGATGGCCGAGCATCTTTGCATGCAACTTCCTTGCAAGGGAATATCTGATTTCTTATGCCTTAGGAGAGTGTCAATCAGAGTGGAAAGTTGAAGACAGATGGGCAGGTTTTCTTGCCTGATTTCTCACCTATTAGGGATTGGGCTTTGTTATTGTCTTTGCCTCAGTCTCATTTGAAAATGGAAACAATATCTTTACATTTCATTCATCCTAAGACACCTCCAACTTCAAGATGACCATCTTTTAATTTTTTTATTATTTTTTAAATTTATTTTCAGCATAACAGTATTCATTATTTTTGCACCACGCCCAGTGCTCCATGCAATCCGTGCCCTCTATAATACCCACCACCTGGTACCCCGACCTCCCACCCCCCCTCGCCCCTTCAAAACCCTCAGATTTACTATAGCACCAAGAATCATAAGATACCTGGGAATAAACCTAACCAAAGAGGTAAAGGATCTGTACTCGAGGAACTACAGAACACTCATGAAAGAAATTGAAGAGGACACAAAAAGATGGAAGACCATTCCATGCTCTTGGATCGGAAGAATAAACATTGTTAAAATGTCTATACTGCCTACAGCAATCTATACTTTTAATGCTATTCCGATCAAAATTCCACCGGTATTCTTCAAAGAGCTGGAGCAAATAATCCTAAAATTTGTATGGAATCAGAAGAGACCCTGAATTGTTAAGGAAATGTTGAAAAACAAAAATAAAACTGGGGGCATCACGTTACCTGATTTCAAGCTTTACTACAAAGCTGTGATCACCAAGACAGCCTGGTACTGGCATAAAAACAGACACATAGACCAGTGGAACAGAGTAGAGAGCCCAGATATGGACCCTCAACTCTATGGTCAAATAATCTTCGACAAAACAGAAAAAAATATACAGTGGAAAAAAGTCTCTTCAATAAATGGTGCTGGGAAAACTAGGCAGCTATATGTAGAAGAATGAAACTGGACCATTCTCTTATACCGTACACAAAGATAAACTCAAAATGGATAAAAGACCTCAAGATGACCATCTTAAGAACAAACCATACCAAAAAAAAAAAAAGTCAGCATTGCTTGTACATTAAATATACATATAGATTATAAAACACACCTGGTTCCTGGACATGTTAACATGTGAAAAAATGAACATCTTAGAATTTAGACAGAATTTGGCAGTCCCTATCACAAAGGATGGATGTAAGTAGTGAGAAATGAATCCATGGTGAGTGAATTGCTAAGTGCCCTTTTGTGTGTGTTTTCATGAAACAACATGGGAGCATATTTATTCTAAGAGATCACCGTTGGGTGTTTCTTGTCCCACTGCCACCCCTGGCCCAGGCCTTCACTATTTCTTGCTTGCCACCTGCAGCTCCCTTCCCGGAACTCCGTACTGGCCTCCCAGTACAATCAAGCAAGGTGCAGTCACTGGAGTCATTCATCTAAGCTCCAGACATGCTCTTCTCACTGAAGAAGTCCACAGCTGGGCAAAGCATTGCTCTCCCTTAACATGGAGAGAACAAAGTCAGCCCCCTCAGTTACTGTGCTGTATGAGCTTTCCCACCTCAAGACCCCATTCTAACTTCCCAACCTTCCCTTTGTTCAACGCTGGTTTGTTCCTGACTCCCTGCCAATCCCACTTAGACCGTCTCCTCTGCTTTCTGGAGTCATCTCCCTCACGTGACCTCCCTTATGCTGTGTGGGCTTCTCCTAGAGCACTTGCTTCCATGTTTCCAGCTTGGAATGTAGTCAGACATGCACGTAACTGCTCCCTTCTAAACTATAAACTCCTTGAAAGTTGGCACTCCACCTTATTTACTTTTGTATTGTGTTTTATATATATATATAAGAAGCATAGAATGAGTGAATTGTTTTTTGGCTCCTGAAACACCAAAAGGAACAGCATTTCAGTATCTGTTATGTGTCACATAAATTAAATCTGTGAGGGGCACCTGGGTGGCTCAGTGGGTTAAAGCCTCTGCCTTTGGCTCAGGTCCTGATGTCACATCGGGCTCTCTGCTCAGCAGGGACCCTGCTTCCTCTTCTCTCTCTGCCTGCCTCTCTGCCTACTTATGATCTCTGTCTGTCAAATAAATAAATAAACTGTTTAAAAACAATTAAATCTGTGAAAGAAAAAAGGCTCCTAGTGAAGGGATCTTGCTTTGGTAACAGTTATGTCTTTTTCTGTGTGTTCTTCCTTTGAACAAAATAATGGTGTAACCAAGACTTTCTTTTCTTTGATCGGAAGAAGGAAGGATGTATATGCTGGTGGGTTGTACTATTTTAGCTCCGTGTCCATTCATGTCTGTATCCAATGCTCAGAATGCAGCCAGTGTACAATGTTGAATTAACACTGGTGCTTTACTGTATGAAGGTGGGTTAAATCTGGATTAGAAGCCCAGGAGCTGATGATGGGATCAGTGAGCTGGGTTTAGGGCACAGTTGGGTGAGGTCATGCCTCCCATAGCCCCTTTTTTCACTGTGGTTCCTGGGGCACAGGACACCCACTGAACATTCCCATCCCAAAGGACTGGGCTGACTCAGCTTTCAAGAACATAGATGTCACAGAGAATTATTCTAAGTCAATGACCTTGTGTTACCTCAAAGGGCAAGTGCATGGTGCCTGAGGGTGCTCTAATGATGCAGTTCTACTGGCAACATGGCTTATTCTATTTTATGGCTCCCTCGAGATTTAGGAGTGCTTTTGAAGTAATGATTTTTTGCATCTTTTAAAATTGTGTAAAGATATGATTTATGTAAAAATCCAAACCCCTTTTTTTTCCAGGGGCTGAATTGCATTTGTTTCTGTATCTAGTGGTAGCTGTGTTTCCGAGTGTTAATAGCACAATAAGTCAACAACACAGTTTTGCTAATTGAGAGATGATTTTCAGATTTCTTTTAATTATTGAAAAGTCAAAACAGCAATTCTGAGTTAACAATAGCGGCAACAACAAAGCCGAAAAGCCCCAGTACTTGTTACGACAGACTCGGAGGTCAGGGGATGTGGGTTTCAGCCTCACCCCGGAGTTGTTTGAACTTGATCATCACGAGCAAGCTCTATTCTTCTCTCACTCCTGCCTCTCCAGCTGTAGAACAGAGGAGCCGGTGAGAGTGCTGTCACACCCCAGAGAGGCAAAGTCAATAAAATGTGTGGGAACATCTCCCCACACTTAAAGGCTATATATACATTTGAATTAAACGTTGAGCCTAAGATATTTCTAGGTACTGTTCCTTCTCTGTTGATTCCTTATGAAAAACAACAAAAATACTCCATCTCTGTGACAGGTGACAAATTGGTCATCTGTTAGAAACCAGACAGGAAATATCCTTTATCTTTCCCTCTTTCTCGGCACTATGCACCTTCCTGTTCAGGCACTACAAAAATGGACTGGTTTTCTATGAGAGATGTGCCCCGAGTGGTCATTCTCTCGGTGTGTATGCCCTGTCTTTGTCTTTGAGCCATGAACTGGTCCCTGGTGGTGGGGCAGAGTTTCCTTCATCGTGCTAGCGTCCCAGGGAAAGGTCACCCAGAGAACTGCTCCACGGAATGAGGTTTTAGAGCAGGGTGTTCCTGAGTCTAATTTTCTCTGCATTATTTTAACCAGCTGCTAATAGAAATAAACAAGTGAACAACCTCTCCTCCAGTTTTGGTAAGTTTCTCAGGTAGAAGCTGTTCAGCGAGAAATGTCATTCTCTAGCTCTTTCCAAGTCTTGTGATTTTTATCAGAATAGAGTTATTTGCCTTGAGAATTTTTCTAAACCTATTACTTCCCTATAAAAGACTTTTCAGTTGAAATAATAGGTTTTTCATTATGTAGTTACTTTCATTGCTGGAGACTCAAAATACTCGAAAAATACTTGAAGCTCCGATTCAAGGACCACTGTCGCTGGTGTAAAATTTGCATATGGTGATGTACAGTGACCATTTCAATACCTTGCTGCCATATTAATAAAATCCAGAAGTAATGAGAAAGGATCCGGCATCTTAATAACATCACAGTGCTCTTTTAGAAATGCTGAATAATCACTCTGGCTGGAACTGAGGAGGCAAAGGCTTTCCATTATTTGAAGAGCATCATAGGACGCCTAATGACCTAGAGAAAGTGTGACCATGCTTTCTATCTTATCTGAAAGGTGCCCCTTCTGCAGATGGGCTTTGTGGGGTAATGTTTCTGGAGGCCACATTTTCTCATCTACTTTTTCTTTCACTTACATGAAAGATTCTGGCTCTAGGGTATATCCCACAGAATCGCTGCTAGCTCTGGAATCTCAAAGCCATTCCCCTAGACTGCAAAGCCCATCTTAGAAGGACTGCAACCATATCGACTCACAGGTCTGCTTAATCCATTGCAACCGCCAGTCTTGGTGGTGATCTGAAGGTTTAGGTAGGCTTGTGCCTTGCATACCGCTCTAGCTCGGCCGAAATGCTACCATCATTTAAACTACTTTGTAGAAGTTTAGCACCTTTTATGTAAAACATTTAAAATTGTTTTGTGGTGGGTACATTTTTAGTCTTACCTGTAAAGTGAGAAAACCACATTGTGTATGAGAGTAGCAGCTGGGTAGCCTCAAGAGGCATCTCCATAAGGGTTTGCTCTACAGTTTTTAATTTTAGTGAAGATTAAAATGAAAAGCAAAAGAGGTCTTTCAGAACTGATATATTTTTACTTAAAAACAGTTGCTAAGATGTGTTTTTCTTTCCCCCTTCCACGGGAAAGTCTTTCTGGGTATTAATAACATTTAGGGAGACACAGTTTTTTGATTCTTCAGACATAAGAGCCTAGAACAATCCATCTCAGTAGATGAGGGAAGTTTCCTCCGGCTATAGCAGAAAACAGTTATTTGCCCAAGATTGTAATAGTTAATGGCAATTGTGTCATGGAAATGCCCTGAGCGCTTTATGTGTTTATTGTGCCTTTTAGCAAAAGCTTTACATTCATCTTAATACTGTTGCTCAACTGGAACATGTTTTGCCCTCCTGACAAGATAATTGGTTGTTAGTGGGTCAGGAGAACATCTTAAAATTCCTTTGCAAGTTGTCTTTCAGCACGTGGAGCAATAGCAGCGCAGAACGCACTCAGCATCTGATCACGCCAGATACCTGGAACCCAAGCGGAATGTCTGTCAGCGTCCGTTGCCTCATAGCCAGTGCGGTCGCCACTCCCACAAATTAGTGCTCAAAGAGACGCTGTGTCACGCGTACCATGGAATATAGGCGTGTGGGATGGAATGGGGGGAAAAAAGGTCTTTCAACCATTCCTGAGATCATATTTCCCTTTGTTACAATTTCTTTTTTTTTTTGGAGGTATGTGAATTAGCAGCTATTGTGTTAGGTAAAAATTGTCCCGTGAATAAGCCCGTTCCTGTGAAAGCTGGCTAAACCATGATGATAATTGCATGAGGTTTCTTCAGGATTTCAGATCCCTTTCTTACCAAGACTCTGCCTTGGTGAGATAGCAGATCTTCTAGAAGGCTGCGGTCTAAGGTGGCATTTCCCTACCTGGTAATTCTTCTGGGAACTCTAGTGTCTCACAAATCGTTCATAGTTGGCTCATAAAAAAAGGGTTTTCCTGATTGTATTCATCAGGATTCTCTAGAGAAACAACTGTTAAGATGTGGCTATACATTGAGATTTATTATAAGGAATTGGCTTACGTGACTGTGGAGGCTTATGACTCCAAAACCTGCAGTGTGAGCCAGCAGGCGCAGCCCCGGGAGAGCCGATAGTACAAATGAAGTCTGAAGACATACAAATGAAGTCTGAAGACATTCTGCTGGAAAATTCCCTCTTGGTTGGCTTTTGTGTTCTACTCGGGGCTCCAACTGATTGGCTGTGGCCTACTCACATTGTGGAGGGAAACTGCTTCAATCACAATTTACTGACTTAAATATTACCCTCATCCAAAAATACCCTCTGAGTTGAAAAATAAAATTAAGCATCACAAGTCCACCCTTTGTCTACGTGGTACCTATATGTGTCCCTTTCAACCATACTTAACCACCAAATTAAGACAATAACAAGGTCATAATTCCACCTAACATGATGCAAATACCCCACATACAAATGAATACAGACCAACTCTTTCTCCAGATGATGCACAAAGTCTTTGGACAATGTCCACTCTTCTTGATACCCTATTGCCTAAATACTGTGATGTAAAGTTAACAAAACTTGTGTACTGTGATATAAAGTCAGTACAACTTGTGTTATAGGAAAAGGGAATAAGGGGGGAGAGACAGAAATAGTTGTTTAATGCACACACAGTCTACACACACACAGATAGTCAAAACACACTCATATTTAAAACCAAATAAGGAGGAAATACTCATGAAAATTGCAGTTCTCATTTTGGCAACTAGTCCCATGGTAGTAGTTGGTATCCACAACTCCCTTCTTTCACCATCTATTCTTTGCCTTCAGCCAGCATCAGCATCTGAGCTGCTCATGGGTTCTTTTCTTTCCTTGTGGGGTAATACAAACCTTCATTCCTGAAGGCTCTGGGCCATGAGTAGTCCTGCCTGGATTGGGTTGTTGTGGTTTTGCAGTGACTTAAATCACAGGGCATGATAATCCTAAGAGGCATCCTGAGGGATCTCCTGTCTCTCAGGCATACCCTTCCTAAACCTCCACTGTAGAGTAGAAGCCCAATTTCCCCTTGGTGGTCAGGATCAATAACCCAAGCCAGTCACATGACTCCCTATTTTGCCTGTTGCTTTGGAAGCATGAGGAATCCAAAGTGGCCGAGTAGCAGTCTTAACTTCTAGTTCAGTGGAATCATGATTGTGTCTCCTGGCAGAAGCATTCCTCCCTTTGGAACTAAGATGTGTAGGCCAGCAGGCCTGGAGTATAAGATCATGGTGACAGCAAGCAAAAGTTTTGCAAGTGAGTGACTAGAGGTCACAGTGAGTAATGCCATCCACAACTGCGAGTCTGAGCTCTCAGAGACACAGCGCCATGTTAGAAACTGATTCAGAGCATGTACAGTCCCCTGGGCAATCTTGTTCCAGCTTCTCAAAGTTTTGCTACCTGCACTGTGACTGAGTCTTCAGAAGGTGCATTCTGTCTTTCCACTGAACCAGCTCTTTCAGGGTGATGGGGAACACGGGAAGAGCAGTGAATTCCGTGAGCCTGGGCCCATTGTTGTACTGCATTTGCCCTGAAGTACCTCTGGTACCAAATCTTCACTAGTTAGGGTTTTCCAGGGAAATACAAGTGATAAGTTTGTGTATACATATAGAGAGCACAAGATTTATTAGAAGAAATTACAATTATGGAGGCTGGCAAGTCCCAAATCTGTGGGCTGGCAGCGTTGAGATCCAGGAGAACAGATGATACAGTCCAGTCTGAAGGGCGGAGCCTAAGGGAAGCCAGTGGTGCAGATGGAATGTGAAGACATTCTGCTGGAGAATTCCATCTTGCTCAGGGAGCCCAATTGTATTGTTCTGGTTGGGCCTTCAACTGATTGGGCAAGGACCATCCATATTATGAAGGGCAATCTGCTTTCTTCAGCATTCACCAATTTCAATGTTAATCTCATCCAAAAATACCTTCCAAGTTAACCATCAAACTGGCAAAAAATAAAACCAAAAGAGCGGGGGAGGGGAGGAAGGAACACTGCATGTTATAGTCCTCTTACAGAGGGAGAATCACAATACACATGATCATAAGTGTGAATGAATGTTAATGTCAGGCCCTGAGAAATTCTGCAGTAAGGATGCCCTTTCATGTTCATATAACCATGTCATTCCTAAAATTATTTGCTCATGGGAAACCATCCCCCCAATTATTTCTTCTGTGAAAATTTGCTGCCATTTTGCTGTATAGTTGTGTTTAGAGAAACATAGATAAAAGGCTGCTCTATGGAATGGTGTCTATTAAAGCAAGTGGCTCATTTGGGGATTAAATTGATGACAGCAACTTCATTAACAAGCTTCATTACCTGAATCTAGTAGCCTAAGTGGGTATTTATGTATTTGATTTATTAGATGCTTACTGGCAGCTCTGTTGGCTAAAGCATGGTGCCAATGAATTGTAAGTAAGGTATAGAGAAGTCTGTGCTGCCAAGCTCATGGAGATTGGGGTGGGGTGGCCCCTACCTCACTTACTGGTGAAAAGCCTGGTTGAGCAGATGACGGTAGCAGAGAGAGCATGATGGCAGCCATCAGCTCAGGGTATAAAGAGGGGCCCCTGCCTGATTCCGCACACGGTGGATAAGATGTGAAACACGAGGTGCACTTCCAATTATCATTAGCTCTAGCACAAAACCACCATCTGAGAAGGGCACAAAAAGAAAGGGAATCCTCAGTCAAAGAAAATAGCCGAGCCATTACTTTTTTCCACTTGCAGGTTCCTAGGCTTATAATACCTCTTTTAACTCAAGAAAATAAGGAAACGATCTTTCCTGAGATGCCATTTTTCCCTGTGGCCTTTCTGGAGACGTCCACACGACCCAGAGGCAGGGGTGTCTTAGCGAAGCGGCGGCCATCTTGGTAACAGCCTTAGCTTTGTCCCTTCCTTTCCTGCTTCTTTTTCCTTCTCCCTTCACTCCTGCAGCCCCTGTAAGTGGTAAGCTTTGCCTCAGGCTCCGTTTTTTTAGGGAAGCCAGAGAAGACAATGCCAGTCTAGTAAAATAGAAGTCATTGTGGTTCATTCAGGATTCTTTTTTTCCACAGAAGGAAACCAGAATAGATCATGGGAATGGAATTATAACCTTCACCAGACAGGGGAAAAGCCTTCAAGCCAGTTGCTGCCCAAATAGCAAGAGCCCTTTGGCTGCACTGGGAGAGAATGAAAATGATTGCCTATGTCTTGGGCTCCCTCCCCGGAGAGACACAGGCTGGCTGTCTGTGCGGCTCTGGGCTGGGTCAGGTGGTGCTGCCTCCTGGGGCCAGTCTTCAGGGCAGCCCCTCCAGCAGAGTGCTCCCCATACCAGCTGCCCTGTCTAGCTCTGCCCTGACTAGGGTGTCTGGGCATTTGTAATCGTCCAGCGACCGCTCTAGCCAAGGTGAACAGCCCATCTCCTGTCTCCTGCATTCGAGTTATCTCCCCAGGAGCCAAGGATTGTTGTTTGGGAAGCCTCCCAGGACAAAGCTTTTATGGGCTTGGCATAATCTGCTCTACCCTCCTTTCCCCATAAACTCTGTAATTTTGGTGCCTCAGTTTTGAGAATGTGAGGTGCGCTCTGTATGCATATGTCGCAATCGAGCAGAAATATTGGTGTCTCTTTTCAAGTAGACATGAAATAAAGACTTGTTGAATGAGGAAAAGCCATTACAAATATTTCTAGGGCCGTGGAGAGTGACTTCTCCACAGAACAGTATGACTGCATTTTTGACTTTCTGTTTGTGTCAGGGAAGATTTAAAGCTCTCACATTGCAGCGAGTTAGGAAAGACAGACTTTCTTCCCCACAGCAATGAACTTATCACCAGATAATGCCATAAGCCTACCAAGCTGAGTATCTTTTCTTGCAACCTCCTGAATACGCTCTTCTTCTCCCTTCTCCTTCATGTTCTGTGCCCTGAGGGGCTGCACTTGCTGGGCTCTATCAGTTGTGACTCTCTTGCCATCTGGTCTCCAGTTGGGTCCAGCCAATGGGATGCGGTGGAGGGAATGAGGAGCTCACACCTTAGTACTTTCCATTTGTGAGCGCCATTTACTTCCTACTGCGACCTGTTGGCTAAACAACTTTCTCTGAAGGTTTGTATATTTTTCAACCTGTGGTGGGTAAACGAGTGACGTACTTTATTAACTGTTGTTATATTCATCCTTGACTAATTAGAAATTCACAAGAAACAGAGGGGGCCATATTTCACTGTCTTCAAATAGAAGCCAAGGTTATCTCTTCCTTGGCAAATGTGTATCTAAATAAATAACACAATAAAATACTTTGAAAAAGTGCCATTTAAAACACAATTCCATCTGTTTTTAATGACTCAGAAGATACTTTAGTAGCCCGCAGGGCAATCAAGAGCCATGGGTTATGGGTAACAATTATAATTGTACTAATGATACATGGAGTCTGGTTAATAGGAGCCAGAAAGAAGAATTTTCTATGCTTTAGGTCTAATAATCCTATATGTGTTTACTATGAAAATTCTTTATGCATAATGTGATGTAACTAATAAAACAGAGACCCAGAAAAATGACCCAATGATAGGTTTTATATTTTTGAAATAAAGTCAGAAGTATTTGTTGATTGTCTCCTGTGTTCCAGACACTACTACGGTACGCTTATCTATTTTCTTTCATCCTCTTGGGAACTCACCAAATAGTTTTTGGGTTTTTTTTTTTTTTAATCTCTGAGAAGTTGAGTAACCAGCCCAAGATTGCATCCTTGGTGAGGGGCGAAATCTGGATTAAAGGCCAGGTCTGTTTGATTTCAAAGTTTCTCTTTCACTGGACCAACTGCCAGTCCAAGGATGGTCGAATGGGAATCCAAGAATTCACACACCGGTTTTTCAGAGCTGTCATGGTTTTGAGAGATCTGGAAGAGGTTAATCCTAGCAGGCAATGACAGCTAGTACTTCTCTTTTCATTTCTTCCTTCCAGAAGGAACTGATTCTTATGATCCAGGCTTCGCTTTGAGTCTTTAGCCACTGCAAGGGCATACATAATGTGCCCACATTAAACTGCGGGACAATCCTTCGTGGTAATGGCTGGTAGTCACTATGCTGGGGAGATCCAAAGATTGAACTTCTTACCTGAGGAAACGGTAGGAAGTCATTCTTTCACACAATTGCTTACAGCGCTGTGCATTGAATCATAGAGTTTTAGAGCCGGAGGAGAATGCTTATAATGAAAACAATAATTTTTACTTACTCTTGAAGACCTGTCTCAAAATAGCAGACTATACTTGGCAGGCAAAAAAAGGCAATCTTTATTTTTCATGTCCCATAAGCAAGGCAACAGGCTCTGTGTGAGAAGGTAAAATAAAGTCTTCTTTGTCAATATTTTATGTTCTTTAGACTTATACCCAAACATATGTTAAATCCTGAAGGGTGACCCAGAGCTGGAAAGTGAATCCGGGCTCATCGGGTGGACACAGCTAGCGTGGCAAAGGAGGAAGATGGCTCACAGACTGATGTATGTGGGTGGGTGTCCACGTGTCCTTGTCTTGGAGCCTGTCCTTGACTTGTCGGTTGACAAGCTAGTGAAGTAGTAAAAGGGCATTTTTAAGAGAGTTCTTAACAGGGAAAGCTCTGCGGGAGGCAATCCCAGGAGCTGCCTGAGACAGGGGGAGGGTGTAAGCATCTCCCAACCCAGGACTTGCCAGGTGCCCTGCCAGGTGCCCTTGACGTTAGACCAGGGGAAACCAGGGACAAGTTTGTGTTGCTTAGAGCAAGAGTCCACATTGCCAACCAGACCTTTGTGAGATCCCACTCAAGAGAATTCTGCAGACATGTGGCATCGATGCAGGCTAATTTTGAAGTATTCCTCTTTTCTGATTCCATCATTCTTATGTTTTAAAATACTCAGGGATTTGCTCTGCTGAGCAACGTGTGGGACGTGAAGGATAAAGGCATTCACAGTCCCTCCGTATCTGACCGGTGTTCCAGCTCCAGCTCCTAGAATACTGCCTGGAGTGTTTGGTGCTGGCTGAACGTTTATTAAATGAATGGATGGATAGAGGGAGGGAGGGAAGAAGGGAGGGATGAAATAACGAATAAACTTTCTGCATGATGAAGGAGAGCAGGGAGGAGCTCTAAGGAACGCCACCCAGTGTCCTCCAGGCTGGGGCCAAAGGCGAGCCCCAGGGCAGTTGGCTGAGAGACCAGAGCTGGATGTGGGAATGACTAGGTTCTGTTCAAGATCCCGCATACTTGTCCTTTTCCTTCTGCCCCCACCGTGGACATTAGCACTTGGTCTCCACACCCCCGTCCCCCAACCATGGGACCCGAGGGGGCCTTCAGGACAAGAAGAGCAAATCCTGGCATATCCACTTTTCACTACCCTGGGTCAGAGTGGCTCCTGGAGCATTCCCAAAAATCACATGTGGCCTCCATCTGGAGATGGGGGCGGAGGAGGGAGCTTGGCACCGCAAGGCTGGGAGGCTGTTTTAGTCATGCAGGTGAGAGCTGATGAAGGCTTGCAAGCAAACACAGGTGGTGAGAATGGCCTGGAGGTGATGTATTCTGGAAACATTTGTAGGGAGGATCATCAGCACTTATTGGACTCATCATATCCTGCCCTGAGGCTTTAGATGTCCCCAAATACAGTGAGTTTATAGTTTCCAGCTGAGAATGTTGGATAGACACCAGCTATTGCTAGGAACTGGATTTTTTAGAATGGCCACTATATTCATTGTTTTTGAATTTCTGAGTACCATCTGTTTGGCTCTACAATGCTTTTCTTTCCGTACTTAATAGAGACCTATTGAAATGGCATTTAATTCAGAATTTTTGCACCTACAAATTCACTGTACCTTTTCTCTTTTCTTGTCACCCTAGCATTGTATCCCCCCATGCCACCCCCACTTTTGTCTTAGCCATGACTGGCTCCGTGTATTGCAGGAACACCATACTCTATAACTCTGATTCTGACCCCAGGAAGGAAAACCTTTAAAGCTCACAGGCATCCTTAAAATACATTCATGATTCCCTTGCCCCTGATGCATAGGCTTGCAGGAGATGGAGGCTCTGGAGGAGAAAGGGCATATCTCATGTCAGGGCCCCAAGTCATTTTAATTAATTAATTTATTCACTGATTAGCCAATGAATTAATTAATTAGAAAGATTTGCTTACCTACTTTAGACAGAGAGAGAGAGCGAGCTGGCGCCATGGTGAAGGTCAGAGGGACAGGAAGCGAGATTCAAGCAGACTACCCGCTGAGAGCAGAATCTGACCTGGGACTCGAACTTAACAACCCTGAGATCATGACCTGAGGGGAAACCAAGAGTCCATCGTCCATAGGACCGCGCCACCCAGGCACCCTCCGAGTCATTTTAAAGGTGGATTCTCACTATTCTTCTGCTCCTCTCATGAGGTCCCTAGTTCTTTTCTGGAACTCTGAAGCTTCCCCATCGATTTGCTGTGACCGCTAATTAGTAACACCTGCCTACCAGCCTTTGTCTGCTGATACCAGGAAGGTTGCCTAGAACAGGGCGGACCGTGGTCAGTCCCCCTGCGAGGATCCACTCTGTGCCATGCTCTGCAGACTCAGCTTTTTGCTCTTACCAGTTGTCTATACTCGGTTCCTACCTTCTGTGATCTGAGCTGCTCTGCTTAGCCTGGACTCCCGGGGACTGTGTTCCCGTCTCCTGTGTCACCCAAGTGCAGACCTATTGTTCACTGCCCAGCCCTGGAATTCCATGCCAACATGGAGCCTTCCCCGTGCTCTCTGGTTTGGTGTCAGGACCCAGGCTTCCATCTCCCTGTTGTCCTTTCCCTGTGATCCTGTCCCGCTATGTTTCATGTCTCTGGGTGGCAGTGAGGCCATTTGCTTGACTGTTTCCACTTGAGACTTTTTGGTTAAAAGAAGTTGTGTCCTAGTTCCTGGTACTGTTATTTAGGTCCCCCCCTTCCGGGCACCTTTCAGCCAGTCCACATTAGGACCCAAGATTTCTAAGTTCTACCTCCACCATTATTCTTCAAATTCAACTCCTCATCCAGAAATTTCATTCAATGACCCTATCTGGTTTGATTACACCTTTTAGATTTAACCTGTGCTCATTGGTCTGTGTTTCAGGAGGAAATCTGCTTACTGGGTACTTTCTGTTTTCTCTTTTGGAAGGCAAAAGGCTTATGTCACTTTCTAATGTAACCAACCCCACCAGATATATTGTAAGGCAACCAAGAATAAGTTCAGATAAAGTTGATTCTATTGATGGTTAGGGAAAGGTTATTTCTTTGTGAAATGGAAGTGATACCAGGAAAAAAAAATTAATGTGATTTCTTTCCTTCACTTCTGAGTATGTTGTCTCATCCCTGACTATATCGAGGTTTCTGTCTGTCTCATGGGTGTGGCCCAGTGGTAAGGAGTGGGGCTTTGCTGACAATTACAAAGCTAATGTCAAGGGAAATTAAAAAAATTAATGTTCAGATTCTGGTTTTCAAAATAGGCTCTTGCTGCTAAGTAATAGGCCTGAAAGCCCCATTTTGCTGAGAGAAGATGCCCAAATTAGCACATTAAGGTCTGAACACCAGCCCTTCTGTTCCTGAGGTTATAGGGAGAAAAGGGAGGGCAAGGCCCAGAGAAGGGAAGGAATGAGACATGAAGTCTCTCCCCACCCTTAGCTTTATTGAGGAATAATTGACAGTTAAAAGTTGTATATATTGGGGCGCCTGGGTGGCTCAGTGGGTTAAATCCTCTGCCTTCAGCTCAGGTCATGATCTCAGGGTCCTGGGATCGAGCCCCACGTTGGGCTCTCTGCTCAGCGGGGAGCCTGCTTCCTCCTCTCTCTCTCTGCCTGCCTCTCTGCCTACTTGTGATCTCTCAAATAAATAAATAAAAAATCTAAAAAAAATTATATATATTTAAGGTATATAGTTGGTTATTTGATATATGTATATACTGTCAAATGATCACCACAATCAAGGTGATTAATGTATCCATCCCCTCACATTATTTCTTTTTTCTTTATTTCTTGGTGAGAACACTTAAGAGTTACCCTCTCAGCAAATTTCAAGTATACACTACAGGATTTCTAACTGGTCACATCGTTCTATAGTCTGTCTCCAAAACTACTTCGTCCTGGCAACCACCATTTTACACACAAACTAGTTTGGATTTCCCATGTAAGTCAGATAACGCACTGTTTGCCTTTCTGTGCCCAGCTTATTTCACTTAGCACGTGAAATAAGATTCAGCCATGTTGTTGTAAATGACAGCATTTCCTGCACCCCCCTTTTTTTTAAAGATTGAATAATATTCCATGTACATATATAGCACATTTTTCAATCCATTTAACTGCTGATGGACATTTGGGCTGTTTTCATGTCTTGACTATTTTGAAGAATGCTGCGGTACACATGGGGGTGCAGACAAGTCTTTGGGACAGCGATCTCGTGCCTTTCAAATATATGCTCAGAAGTGGGATTGCTGAATCATATGGCAGCTCTATTTTTAATTTTCCGGAGCCTCCATACTGTTGTTTACCATAACGAGTGCACCAGATTATATTCCCACTAACAGTACGCAAGGGTTCCCTTTTCCCCACATCGTCTTGATCACATCTTTCTGGGAGAGAATCCAGGGAAAGGAGGGGCGTCTTGTAAGTTGAGGTGTTGCTGAGAGTGTGTGGCATGGGTTCCAGTTTTAGGCTGGGAGCTCTGGGGGGAGGCTGTCTTGCTGGCTGCTCCCTCGTGAACCTGGGGACAGACTCCTCAAGGCAAGCTAGTAAACACGGAGTGGGCCAGCTTCATTTGCCTGACGGGCCCTTGCTTCTGATTTTCAGAGGTTAGTAAAATAACATTTCCTGCTTATTGTCAAACTCTCTGGTCTCTCTAGCAAACACCTTACACCCCAAAGACTTGAGTTATTTACCACCAAATCTGAGATCACTCCATATTTTTGAAAGGCTATGTACATCTAAATATTCACTTAATGTTTTTTTTTCTTTTTGTACTTTTTTTGGGTGTGAATCGTATTGTTTGACAGTCAATGAAGACTATACTTTTTATATTAGTGTGCCAAGAGCTTTAAATCATGCCAACTAAGTGAGATAAAATATTGCTTAGCTGAGTTAACTCTGATGACAGCGTATAAATCACTTCCTATCATTTTAACCACAGGAAGGAGAGGTTGTTAGCCAGTTATACGTGATTTAAATGTCTGACTGTGGCTTCTATTACAAACAAAAATTGTGAAATACACTCATCCACCATCATAAACTTTTGACTATTTAAAAACAAACACATAATAAAACTTTTTTCTTAAGCTTAAGTTTAAAAACAGGTGTAGAGGGCAAAGAGGTTTGCTAATGTTGAACGCAGTTTTTCAGTACACACGGACAATTTGTAGCGTATGTTGGATAAGATTCATTTTTTAAGCAAAAACATTTACTTCCTCTTTGCAGAGAGTAGACACAGAATTACCTGAGAATCTGCCCAAGGCACTCTTTCCTGGATTAGTCATTTGACTCTGGATGGAAGTCAGGGTACCCTTGACACTGTCAAGAGACTTAACTAAAGGGAAATTAAGGTTCAGGGAAAGCTAATGGCCTGGAGAGAGTGGTCAGATATCCTTTGTCATAACAGGGCTTAATTATTGCCTTTGCCTTCAGAATGTTTTTCTACTATTACGTCTCCTTTCTGAGGAAGGCAGAGAAGGTGGGATAAAGGCAGCTGTGGCGAGAGGTTTGTGTGAGAGTATGCTCTCCACCACCCACACGTCTTTAACCAGTGTGGGCTGACTTCCGGCTGGCCGGCCACTTTCAGCCTCCAGCCTGACTCACCCTGTGCTTGTAACCTCGTCATAGCCCCTGTCTTTGCTTTCTGTGTCCCACAGGCAGCGCTGCCCCCACTCCCGCCCAGTTCATCAGTATTGGGCAGGAGCCACAGTCCTGTGGGTCTTCAGATGCTAGGAATTAGAAGAGAACATGGCAGCCATACCTTACCTCTTTCTTTTACTGATGATGGAATTGACCCAAGGAGATTGACTGTCATGCAGTCATATCCGGCACAGGGACACACGTCTTATCCTCCAGATCTGTGTCCTTTTGATCCCCTGGGATCACACTGGTACTTAGCTACGATTCCCCCTACTGGAGGACACCCCCCTCCCCCCAGAATTACTGGAGTCCTATTCAAGTCATTTACCCTTGGGACAAGTACAGCCTTGACCAACCCAAGTGCAAACTGTCAAATAGCTCTCTTGTTAGGGAAGATGGCTGAAAGTCAGGGTGCTGCAGGTATGGGACTCTTGTTGAACAAGAGATGAACTTGAGATGACAAGAGTTTTTTCTGGGGCACAGGATGTTGGCCTAGGGCCCTGCTATAAGAGTAAAGGTCAAGCCCTTTGTCACCATTTCTTCTGTGAAAGTCCTCCCTCCAAATCTGCCCTGACACCAGTGCCCACCTTCAGTTTTCGGCCCCTGAAATGCTGGTCTGTGCATCTTTAGAACACTGAGGGGGTACCAGTATCTCTGACTATATTTGGCTTTGTGCTTCTTGGCTAAGACCTGCTCCACAGAGACGAAATATGGTTATTGGTACTTTTGGGCCTTTAAGACTTCCAGCTGTATTAGCTGTTCAGCCCCTTTTAGCCTCTCTTGTCCTGCAATATCTTCACTAACTGAATGAAGGAAAATGGACTTTTAATTCTACGTAATACCATATTACTGACAACTCCACCAGGATTTAGGTGGAATTAAATTTCTTTATAAACAATTTATATTCTGAATGGGCCTAAGTGACTTCCCCATATTTTTTCTGTACTTAGAAAAATGAGAAACTAAGCTATATTTTTACCTTCTTCTCCTGGAGGTTTCCAAAGAAAATTCTACATGTGTAGGCCACCAGGTACCAGTAGTGGACTGAAATAAGGAGCTTTGGGAAAATAGAGCCATTATTGTGAGAATTAATCTCCATGTTTTCACTGAAAGTTGTGAGGAGACCTTAGCTGGAGGAGACAGATTCTGAGCTCCCTATCAGCAAAGCCATTCACTGATGACTTCTCATGCGGGGAAGACTGTCAGGATTCTGGGAGAGTCTTGATTCAAATTAATTTCCAAGTTGTCTATTGGATTCCAGAAGATGCCATAGGTTATTCTGTTAAAGGAAGTGCTAACCATGCTTTTTTTCCCCATCTAAATTATATTTAAAAATTAGATGTAAGAAGACTTGTTCAAAACACATGACATTCCATCCATCAAAACACAACAACACAAAACACTTTTGTTGGTTCACTGTTAAACTGGCATGAGTGTTCCCTTTGATGATCAATGATTTAGGTTATATATCCTACATCTCAATTTCAATATATATTAGTCATGCTTTTCCATGCATTTAGGGCACTAAACCATTATGTTATGCAAACTCACTTCCCAAGATGTACAGCAGATAGAGGAAGTTTAACCAGAAAAATGAGATGCTGTGGTACTCAAAGTATGTCATGTATAAATGAACTAAAACAGGAATACTTTAAAGAGAATAATAATAATCACAGTCTTTGGTTTCTATAAAAATTACTCAAGATAAACTATACATTTTGAGGTACCCTAACTCATGATCTCCCAGATATTATAACACCTGGTCATCTCTCTCTCTCCTTGCTACAGTATACTTGTAAGAAATCAGGTTTTTCATATTCTAACACTGCAGGAAAACCAAAATATGGGCATGTGGGATGTTTTTAAAAATTTTTTAAAAAGATTTTATTTATTTATTTGACAGAGAGAGAGAGATCACAAATAGGCAGAGAGGCAGGCAGAGAGAGAGGGGGAAGCAGGCTCCCTGCTGTGCAGAGAGCCCGATGTGGAGCTTGAACCCAGGACCCTGAGATCATGACCTGAGCTGAAGGCAGAGGCTTAACCCACTGAGCCACCCAGGTACCCCTGGGCATGTGGAATTTTTCAGCGTTGTTGGCATCCTGGGATTTAGTATAATGAAATAAACTAAAATTCCTGGCTACTTACTGCCTCTTGGAGCAAGTTCTTTGACCTCACTAAGCTTTTGTTTCCTCCGTTATAGAATGAAATATCAGTAGCAGATTGTTCAAAGTGTTGTCCTGAAGGTCAAGTGTAGTATGTTCAGTGCGGTGCCTGCTGTGTAGTGGTGGCCGGTGCACATAGATCCTTTTGCTACTCTCTATGCTGACCCTTGTATCAGGATTGGATTTAATGACATCATTCTTCCTTCTAGCAGCATATTACAAAATTAAAATTTTTTATTTCCTAATTTCTTTTTTGTTACGTTAAAAAGTTGACGAATCTCAATTAAGTGTGGGATCAGTTTTTACAGCAACTCAAGCTAGTATTTTACTTTAACTCTTGTTAGGATTTTGGAGTGTTTTTTGGACAAATAATCTTGGGAAGTGGTCAGAGAAACTAATCATTTATCTCTGTGAAGATTTAAAAATTACTAAATACAATAATAAGAGACTGAAAATGACTTTTCTATGTCTTTCTATACCATATTCAGTTTAAATAGTCTTATATACTTGGACAATTAAACAGATTTTTTTCTTTTTGTTATTTTAAATAGGGGAAAATTTGTAGAAGACCGAATTTAAAAACTATATGGGTTGAAAATCCTTTCTAACTGACTAGAAAATAGACCCTTAGACTTAAAGACATAAAAAATATGACTCATTCATTGCCAGTAAGACCATAAGACGGTTCAGCCACTGTGGAAAATAGTGTGGTGGCCCCTCAGTAAGTTAAACATAGAATTACCATATGACCCAGCGAATCTACTCCTAGGCATACACTCCCCCAGATTGGAAACAGATGTGCAAACAGAAACTGGTACGCGGATGTTCATAGCAGTCCTATATGCGCAATAGCCAAAAGGTGGAAACAACCCCAATGTTCACAAAGAGATCACAAATTGTGGTGTATTCACACGACGGACTATTATTCAGCCATAGAAGGGAAAGAAGTGCTGATACGAGCTACAGCATAGATACACCTTGAAAACATGTTATGGGAAAGAAGCCTGACATGAAAGTTCATATAATGTGTGATTCCATTTATACGAAGGATCCCAGATAGGTCAATCTGTAGAGACAGAAAGCCGATCAGAGGGAGTTTGATTACTTCGTGAGCTGGGGGTTTCCTTTTGTTGTAATGACCAAACTTGACAGTGGCAGTGTTGATGACCTTGTGAATGTGCCAAAGGACACTGAACCTCCCACTTGGGAATGGTAAATTTTTATGTTACGTGTATTTATTACAATCAAAATCTAGAAAATTGCCCCATGGTACCCCAAGATACCAATTTGTGAAAAACCTTTAACAGGAGATGTGCTCCCAAATGATTGCCCTTTGATCCAATGGCCAACTCACCTAAATTGCTTTTTGGCCAAATCATTTCCTACTAAACTACAAAGGGCCCTTTTCCAGCGAAATGGTCTGGGCATTTTTGCTCCAGCCTCTTGAGCTGGACTTGACCGAAGGGCATTTGATCAAGATAAGAAATTTGTGTTTGAGAAGCTGTAGGGGCACCCAGTTCCCAATACACACATCTTATTCTTATTCTTTCCATTGCTCTCTTCCTGTTTTCTTTTCTCCTCTCCCTCTATGCCCTTTCCCTTAGTTCTTGCTTTTATTTCAACTTTCCAGGAAAAGGGAAGAATGTTCTCCTGGTGGTACTAAGAGTTCGGTTTGGTTGGTGGTCTTGCTCCTTTGTTTGGTTGAGACAACCTAGTCCTTAAAAACACGCCTGATATCCTGAGCTCTGATAAAGAATCCCACAGGTTTGCATTCATGCCAGTATGTGTGGTAAAGACAACTTTCTTCTTAAAACAACAGCAGGAAGTTGCCACTATTTGTTGTCTAATTTTGGTCAATTCTTTTGATAATTTGTTGTCAAATAGCTTTAAAAGAGATGTCTTTATCACATTATCCCTGAAAGTAATTTTTTAAAGATCCAGCATGATTGATATTTAATGTGAGAGAGTATGAGTACTAGGAATGTTGGACTGTAATTTAAGAAATATATTATTATTTACCAACAAAGTATTGACTTTTAAAAATTGAAGGGCAGGTTATAAACCATATAATGAACCATTTTAAAATGCATAATTCAGTGGCATTTAGTGCATTCACGGTGTCATGCAACCATTGTCACTGTCAAGTTCTCGAGCATTTTCATCGCCTCAAATGGAAACCTCCACTCACTAGGTAGTCATGCCCCCTCTGCTTCCCTTCAGCCCCTGGGCAACTAGCGATCCGCTTTCTGTCTCAATAGACTGACTTATCTGAGATATTTCATATAAATGGAATCACACAATATATGAACTTTCTTTATTTTATTTAATTAATTTATTTTTTAATTTCTTTTCAGCGTAACAGTTTTCATTGTTTTTGTACCACACCCAGTGCTCCATGCAATATGTGCCTTCCCTAATACCCCACCACCTGGTTCCCCCAACCTCCCACCCCCGACCCCTTCAAAACCCTCAGGTTGTTTTTCAGAGTCCACAGTCTCTCATGGTTCACCTCCCCTCCCAATTTCCCTCAACTCCCTTCTCCTCTCCATCTCCCCATGTCCTCCATGTTATTCGTGTGAAAGTGTTCATGTACAAGTGTTTGTAAGATTCATCTGAATCATAGCATGTATCTGCACTTCCTTCCTTTCTATGGCCAAAACATAGTTTGTTGAATGGATATACCGCAATTTGTTTATCCATTCGTCCAGTTAAAGGACATATGGATTATTTCACGTTTTGGCTATAGTGAATAGTGCTGCTATGAACATCCATGAAGGAGTTTTTTTTGAGTATCTGTTTTCAGTTCTTTTGGATATGTACCTAGGAGTGGAATTTCTGGATCATATGGTAATTTTGTATTTAACTTATTGAAGAACCACCAAACTGTTTTTCACAGTGGCTGCCGCGTGGCAGTCATGTATGAGAGTATCTATTTCTCCATATCCTTGCCAGCAGAGGTTGTTCTTCCTTTGTTTCATGATAGCCATCCTGGCAGGCATGAACCAGTGTCTCATTGTCGTTTTGATTTGTATTTCCTCTCCCTTTCTTTCTCTTTATCTCTTTCTTCCCTCCCTTCTTCGCTCCCTCTTTACCTTCCTACCTTCCTTCCTTCTCTTTTTCCTCCCTCCCTTCCTTCTTTCCTTCCTTCCTTTCTTCCATCTTTCCTTCCTTCAAATCACACCCCACATCTCCAAGAACACTGAAAAAGACCTGCAGCTCTTTCTTGGTGGAGGAGGAACCTCTTTTGAATCTTCTCATAGTTGAAGTTAAAGATTTCCCATTGAATTTCTCTTGGTAGTTAGTCGCTTCATTAGCTTTTCTTTATAGGACCTTTCATTATTGTGCTGTGGTTTCACCTGCTTTCTGTGCTTACAATATCAGGGGTCAGTCATCTCTGATTTGTATTTTTAAAATCACCAATGATGTTGAAAATAGATTCATGTGCTTGTTGGCCATTTATACATCTCATTTGGAGAAAGGTCTACTTGAATTCTTGACCCAGTTTTTAATTGATTTGTTCCTTTTGTTGTAACAGCTGTATGTATTCTGGATTCTAAACCTTTACCAGATAAATGATTTGTAAATATTTTCTACCATTCAGGTGGTCTTTTTTACTTTGTTGATAATTTCCTTTGATGCACAAAATGTTCTAATGTTTATGAAGTCCACTTTATCTATTTTTTCTTTGGTTACTCATTTTTTGGGTGCCAAATCTAAGAATCTATTGTGAAAATTAGAGGTCAGGAAGATTCATGCCTGTGTTTTCTTCCAATAGTCTTATTTTTAGCTCTTATGTTTAGGTCATTGATCCACTTTGAGTTTATTTTTGACTTGGAATGAGGTAGGGGGTCCAACATTTTCTTTTTGTGTGTTTATACATTTTTTCCCAGAGCCATTTGTTAAAGAGACAATTCTTCCCCCATTGAATGATCTTGTCCCCCTTGTAAAAAAGCAGTTAGTTGTAAATGTTTGGGTTTATTTCTGGACTGTCAATTCTAGTCCATTGATCTGTATGTCTATCTTTATGCCGGTGATACAATGTTTTATTTACTTTTGCTTTGTTGTTAGTTTGGAAATCAGGAACTGTGAGTCTTCCAGTTCTTTCTTTTTTTCCATTTTTAGTATTGTTTTGGCTGTTTAGAATCACTTGCAATTCCATCTAGATTTGGGGATAGCTTTTCCATCTTTCCAAAGGTCGTTGGAGATTTACTAGGGCTTACATTGATCTGTAGATTGCATTAGGATATATTCCCATCTTAACAATATTAAATCTTCCTATTTTTTAAATTTATTTAGGTTTTCTTTAATTTCATTTTAGTAATGTTTTATAGTTTTCAGTGCATAAATCTTTCACCTCTGTGGTTAACTTTATTCCTAGGTTTTTAATCTTTTGATTACTTTTTATTCTTTTGATTACTATTCTGATAGAATTGTTTTCTTGATTTCCTTTTTGGATTGGTCATGGCTGAATGTATAAAGACACGAATGGGGGCGCTTGGGTGGCTCAGTGGGTTAAGCCTCTGCCTTTGGCTCAGGTCATGATCTCAGGGTCCTGGGATCAAGCCCCACATTGGGCTCTCTGTTCAGTGGGGAGCCTGCTTCCCTCTCTTTGTCTGCCTGACTCTCTGCCTACTTGTGATCTCTCACTCTCTCTCTGTCAAATAAATAAATACAATCTTAAAAAAAAAAAAGACACAATGATTTTGTCTTGGTTTTGCATGCTGCAACTTTACTCAATTTGTTTATTAAGTCTTGTAGTTTTTGGTAGATTCTTCAGAATTTTCTGTATATAGAATCATGCCATCTGCAAATAAATATAGTCTTAACTCTTCCTTTCCAATTTGGATGTATTTTATTATTATTTTTCTTGCCAAATTATTCTGGCTAAAATTCTAGTATAATATTGAATAACAGTGGTGAAAATGGGAACAAGAAAAGGATGTCTATTTTTGTCACTGCTATTCAACATTCTACTGAAAGTAATGGATTTTGCAGCACGGTTTTCATTTATTTCAATCCACAAGCTAAAGCCAGTGGTTTAATAATGCCCCACTTTCTGAGGTTGGGTGTTTTGGTAAAATTGTTACCTAGCTTATATTTAAGAACACAGAAGTATTGGGATAGTCCTGTGAGGAGAAAGACCGTAATAATCACAACGCTGTGTGTCTTACTTGACTAGGACTGCTTTCTGATAAGACCGCATTGACTAAGAATCACATCCAAAATTAAGCCTACTGATTTAGTAAGTTTAGTGTTTTCCTTAGAAAATTGTGGTTCTTTCTAAGCTAAAACACAGGGTGATTTGTGTATAGCTCTACTAGTAAATATTTAGACCAGTGAAGAATTAGTCATTTCCTAAGCAATTAAATCTTGGGGGGGGCACATAATTTATTGTCCAACTAGGACCCTTAGAGAAAGGAATGTGCTATTAATTATGCCAAGAGAAGAAGCATAAACCAGTACTGCCTTGGGCGGACTGAGATGGAGGGTTGTCCTAAGTAAGCCACTGAGTTTTTACTCTCATTGTCATCACTGATTTGTCATGGAAAAAAATTAGTGATGAGAAATTTTTATTTTCAAAGTTTTACGCCAGATTTTCAAATGAGAGGAAAACGAGATGAGAGTCCACTGTTCCGGTGGTTGCTCTTTCCCATTTTCCTGTGTCCTTTTCTAGATGAGCTTGTTCTGGTCAGGCAAGGCTAGATTGCAGCCAACTCAAATCAGTTTGATACTAATGTGGCTAAGACTGAGCTTCCTGAAGGGTTTAGGTCCATCCGAAGACCAGAGTGAAGGAATACTGGCTTCAGCCAAGATCTTTGGGGCCATTCTTATGCCCCCCTTGGTCTTTATACCAACACAAGGCAGCCTGGGACCACCTCAGCCTTACCAGGGCCTGCACTATGTAGAAAAGCCTGGAATTTAGCTGTAATCCCTGGACTTGTTTCTGATGATTAGCTACAACTGAGCAAGATAACTTTCCTCATTAGGAATAGTTTTACTCCCTGGCATTTTGTGATAAGTAAATTTCACGGCAAGGCAATTGCCACACTAATAAATGCTATTATATAAATATACCTAATCATGTGAGTGTCATTTATGGCCCCAAAGGCTAAAGGTAAGATGGTTTAAAATCAGAAACATGGGGCGCCTGGGTAGCTAAGTGGGTTAAAGCCTCTGAGCTTTAAAGACCTCTGCCTTCGGCTCAGGTCGTGATCCCGGGGTCCTGGGATCGAGCCCCGCATCGGGCTTTCTGCTCAGCATGGAGCCTGCTTCCTCCTCTCTCTCTCTCTCTGCCTGCCTCTCTGCCTACTTGTAATCTCTGTCTGTCAAATAAAATAATAAATAAAAAAAAACTTTATAAAAAAAAATAAAATCAGAAACATTTCAGTTTAACTAAACATGGTAAAAGGTACTTGTCTTACTTCAACAGGACCTTATATTTAATAATCGCTCTCCAATATTTGATTGTGAGTTTGTGTATCCTTACAATGAATATACTGGGGGTAAGGATGGCTACTGGAACAATAAAAGTGATGTGAATCACCTCTGAGCATCTATTATGGACCAGGAAAACTGAAAAATGTTAGTAACAGTTAGGAGCTGAGTGGGAATTTATAGTTCATACTCTTTCCACTCTGCTGTATTGACACCCAATCCACAGATATTGTGGACAATGGAAGAAACATTGAGATTCAAGTCAGGGGACCTGTGTCCTAGTCCTAGATGTATCTTTGATAAGAACAGTCACGTGATCTCTCTGAATCACGGTTCCTGCATTTGTTCAAGGAAGTTAATGCAGGTCCTACCTTACTCCCAGGGTGGTGGTGAATATCAGATGTGATGCATATGCAAGTACTTTGAAAATTCTTTCCATGCTGTAAGCACTGTTGAAAGAACTATTACAGAGTTTCTGTTTTAATCACACTTGTATCATGACCTTTAGGAGAAATTCTTCTAGCTTTCTTTGATTCTCTCCTCTGTACTTAGATGTGCAAAAGACAGGGAGAGAAAGGATCTTTCTTTTTTTTCCCTTCCTCATTCATCTCAGGTGTTCCCCATAAACGCTTCTTCAAATGGTTTTCATGAAAGTGCCTTTGTCGGGTTTACGAGTTGTTTGCCGGTACTAATTTCTACATAGACAGGCACAATTCTGAATGCATCTTGTGATAATGTAAGAATTTCTGAGATTTTAAATGTTAAATGAAACTGTTAAGACATCTTAGATTTTAAGTAACACTCTCTCCAACTCAAATTGATTTAAATATGAGGAAATATAAGGTATTTTCTCATCTCAGTTGAGAGTTTCATAGGTTGGGCTGTTCCTCCTGTGTCATCTCAGAGCTATAGCTTTGCTTTCTGGCCATTTTGTTTACTTTTACCTTCACCATGTATTGACCTCTTGGCTGTGATTCCAGGTAGTAAAGCCTACAGGGCATCATCCCTGGAAGGAAGAAAGGAAAACTTTTTTTTTTTTTTTTTTTCCTTTTTTCACCTTTGGATGGATGCCTTTTGCCTTTTGCCTTTGGTTGGATGCCACTTTTGAGCCAGTTACAGCAAAAGGAATGGGATTACCATGGCTAACCATTTGGGTTGGGATGGACTCTGGGGAGTCAACCACCAAGACAATTATATAAGACAGTTTGGAAGGATGGGGCCATTTGACACTATGTAACTTCCAGGCAAACTCTTCCAAGTAGATGCTAATGGAAATGGCAGAGCATCTGCCATTTTGCACATGTCATCCAGGCAGATCAGGACCAGTGAGAAGAAACTGATAGTATGGTCCCGGTTCTGTAGACACACTCAATGATTTATTGCAAAATTTCTATGTAGCTTTTCTGGAGAGGTAGGTGAATGGAGTGTAGTCTTTCCTTTTTCCAAATGGAGAACCCGTCCTAATGCAAATATATTCATTATAATAATTTTTCATACAAATTTTAAGGTAGGCCTTTTGGGAAATTATTTCTTCACTTCTCAAAATGTATGTGGAATTCTAATACGTTTCCAGGTTTTGGCATTAGCAGTATTTTGTTAATGATGGCATCCCGGAAACTCAAAGAACATTGCTAATAATAAGGGAGAGCTCAGGAATGACATTTTGTAGGTTCCTCTTTCTCTTTATTTATTAATTTGCTCAAAGTAGTACATCAAAACTCTCCAAGTGGGATGCTCTGGAGTTAGTCTACTTGGATTCCAATTTTAGCGTTCCATCACTTACCAGCTGTGTGAGCTCAAATAAGGTAATTAGCTTCCCATTTTTCAGTTTCCTCTCTGGAGAAATAAGCATAATAATAATACTGACCTCATAGAATGGTGAGGATTCAATTAGATAATGTACTGGAGGAACTTAGCCTGGCCTGCAGGAAGCAGACTTTAATTGATAGTTCTAATTAATCTTTTCAATCAATGTTCAATACTGCTACTATGACTACTGCTATTACCATTACCACTATCACAACTAACACTATACACCAGTGGGTACACTGTCCTGAACAAAAAAAGAAGGACAATGTGAGATCAGTGTATTCTTATACTGTTGTTTAGTGGGCCAGAGGTTGGAGAGAGAAATGGGCTCACTATTTCCATATCACTATCGAACTTATCGCTTTTAGGAATAAGAGTGGGAAAGTGAAGTGAACCCAGGGAACGTAAGTCTGATTTTTATCTATGGATAGACAAAGTACTGTAGTAATATATTTTAAACCGTGTATTCAACTGTTTTTCTATTAGACTGAGTCTATAATTCCAAATGAAGACATTGAGATGGAAGAAAATTTCTACTTCTTCTAGATTAGCAGGCAAAAACCACAGCGCTGAAATATTACAGGAGATTGGTTATAGCTTATAATGAGTTTTGTGGGAAAACAAAAAAACAAAAAAAAAACAAACAAGCCTCAAGGTCTTGGTGAGAGAGAAATGGCACCTCTGAAACCCAGCATCTCTTTCCTGGGCAATTTGTTGACTCATTTTAGCTTCTATTTTTGGACTAGCCTGTAGTTAATCCAGACTAGTATACTGTTGCTCAGTGTCAAAAGGACAAGTAACTAGTTAGAGAACATTCCTTGCTGTTCCTTGATAAAGCAACAATTCTCATCTGATGGAAAAAGAATTAGCCAGACATTCTGTATGTTTTGATGTAATGGAAAGTGCTCTTCCTGATGAAAGCTTGCTGGAGTAAGACATTAAATGCTCATTTATTTTGGGTCTTCATCTGCAAATTCACAATGGCAGCTGTTTATAGTGTCTATAATTAAAGCCATGCCAGTACGTAGAACATGTCTATTATTCAGTCCCCTGAAGGAAATATTTGAGAACCCAAAGCTTCCAGTATCAATTGAGATAATCTTCTGGAAAATTCCTAGTCTGGACAACCTACCTAAATTGTTCTGTGACTTGCTTCCCTGGATGACTGGAATACATTTAAAATATCATGAGCAGCTTCGCCTCTGCTTTCTCCTTTACTGACTTCTGTCCCTTTTCTTACATTTGAATGAACATTTGATGTGGCAAGGACAACTCATTATGCTCCTGACAAAGCACAAAAACCATCTAGAAAAATACTGACCATTTAGCCATGAATCATGACTAATTGTTATCTAAGTGGAATTAAGGGTAATGGCTCCAAGACGTTCATAGGGAAAGAGTGCTCAGTGTTTCGCAGCAAGGCCTGTTGAACTGTTTTTCTTCTTTTATAAAACCTTTTACCATTTAATCTCAAAATTTTAACAAGAACACTTTTATATACCCTGGGGTTATTCTTCAGAAACATTATGTTATCAAGAAAGAAAAAGAATAAACTTCAGGTTGACTAACTTTGTCAAAAGAGAGGATTTTAAAATGCTCCTAACTTGTGTCAGTGATGTCATTAACTTCCCGGTCTGTTGGCAACAGCGCCTACATTATATCCTTTTGTGACCATGTTTTCTGAAAGTTCAATTTCAGGGCATGTTTCTTATTTTTTGGTTTTTAATATACTTTGAGCAAGCAGAGATCTCCGATAGAGTCTGTTCTCCTACCATGCTTTGGAATTAAAAAAAGATAAAAGTGGTAGATATCTCTTTCGTTGGCTGTAGTCATCTCTTGAGCTTTATACTTAGTGCCCAGGGAAAATTAATTCCTCACAGAGCACACCTCGGCAGGAAGGCATGAGGAAGTGAAATTCCTGGTGTAATATCCTGAAACAGGTGCCCGAGCGTTCTGTCCAAGTTTTCCAGCACCTCTGTGGACAGGTAAAGATTTCATCTAGCTGACAAACCTAGCCCCACGTTTACAGACCCAGGGGATCCAAGCCCAGGGTGTGAATTTTCTTCATTTTTCTATAAGAAACAAACCTATCAAACCACAGCACACCATACCACACCCAACCCGACCCAACCCAATCCATCCCAACTCAACCCAACCCAACCCAACCCAACCCAAACAAACCAAACTAAACCAAACCAAACCAAACCAAACCAAACCAAACCAAACCAAATGACAATTTAATAGTAGGCATTGTTTCTTGCTTATTTTTTCACCTCTCAGCATATATGCTGGCTCAAGCAGGTTAGAAACTGATGTCAGCTTCCTTCAAAAATAGTCTTCCAAATTCATTACCCTTTTCCTATTTAACAAGCGGGATTTGAGGAAAAGGTGATTTGGTATATTTTTATTCTATGTTTTCATTCCATTAGGTGCCAAACAAAAATACACGTACACTGCAGTTAAGATAAACAAAAACCTGAATTCTATTTGATAGTACAAGTGAAAATCCCCATATTCATGAAACTTTCTTCCCAATTTCATGGTCTCAGGAGAACTACATGATCTCTAGGTATTCATAGAAGCAGGAGCTAAAAGATTACTTGACTTCACATCCCAAACCTGACAGCTTCTTTTATCTGTCACTTTAAATATAGTTCAGTGTCTTTACCTTACTCACTGATGTGACATTTATCAAATCGTCACACAGAAGGGTAGGTTACAGAGAATGATAAGATCATATTATTTAATAGACTCCTAAAAATTGACTAAAAATAATGAAGTTTAACTTTAGATGTCTTCTTTTTTTCATTTAGGGCTCAAATGAGTGTTTGCCAATGTACACAGATACCGCTTCTTCATTGCAGGAAAGGGATTATTATCTGAAGTGATTGGTACTTTAAAATACTGGTACAAGAGGGGATTGTGCTGATCCTCAATTTTTCACAGAAATGACAAGGAAACCCATGTAACCAACTATACATGATTTGCCTGCAGAGAAACATTATAGCATTAAATATACATGCATTAATTAAACCTATAACCAATCATTATACAAAGTTGCATTTAGAATTCTGTAATTTAAGGCATTGTTCAAAATTCTCATCCTCACCAAACTTTATTTTGCTATAGCAGTGCTTCAGATGAAGAAATGGATATGTCAGTGTCATGGGGGTAAGAAAAGAACATTCTTGAGGAATGTTTCTCGGGTATCTTGGATCATCAAGTTGCCACTACTGTTAGTTTTCACCCCATGTTATTCAAAGCCTATCTGTTATTTACACAGAATTGTTTGTTGTTGAACCTTGCATTGTTTCTTCCAAAGGTCAAAACCTCCATTCTACTTAAAAGATGGCTGACTTTAAGGTATACAGCTTTGAAAATGGTCCTACATCTCCAGAGCAAGGCTTTCAGTCCAACTCAAAGTACAGCATTTTATCTTTATAAAAGAACAACTTCACTGGAGGGGCTTTTTCCTTTTGTTGTTTATGGTTAGAGAAATATATGACTTGAGTCATTGGATCGGTTTTCAACAATCGTAACAATAAATGCATCCATCCTCAAAGTGGGCATTGTATTTGTTCGAATAATAGAACATATTTGGAATTCCCTTGAGAGGGTTTATGGCCCACACAAGAGAATGAGTCATCACTCCGCATTGACAGTTCAGTCCCTGATTGTCTCACACTCTGTCCCTGTTTTCCTCACGGGGCCTCTCCATTTAGCCTTACATTGCTTTTTTCAGCCAGTGTCGTTGACTAATCATGACTCTGTGAGCAAGCTGGTCCCTCTCTATGGACCCCTCTAGAATCTGTAAACAAAAATTTCTAGGAATTAATTAAAATTAAATCAATTTTCCCCTACAAACTCAACCCAAGTCAAAGATCCAAGAGAAAGATTTTTCTCCTCTATCAATCAAACTATCTTCTGAACTTAGTTTTTCTAAATGCCTTAGACTTCCTAAATGTCACAGATTCCTTACTGGCAGCCCTATCTCCCAGGGTTTGCCCACTGACCGAGAAGATGCAGACTTGGGCTTTCATTTACATCTCGTCTTGTCTTCTTCAGGAAAATATTAAAATTTCAAAATCTCAGTGATCATTAGTTGTTTAACAGCCAAACTGCAAGGGCTTATTCTTTACATAGGATTGCTTTCCCGTTGTGCGTTGAACTTTTTCATTGGCATCCTTCAAATTATTATATAGCCACCACCGTTCACGTAGAGAACCAACCTTAAATAGTAATAGAAATTTAGAGCCTTGGAATGATCAAGCTCCGTCTCTTTGTATACAGAATTAATGAGACCTTTTTTAAAGCTGAAAGCTTTTAAAAGACTTCCACATAGTTACATTTCATGGAGAACTTTTGGTTATTGCACACTTTTTAAGACTGTCCCAGAGTGCTATTTCCATAATAGTTGTGTCCATTTGGGAGCATCATTTATTTCCTGTGCTTAGAACAGTATTTGGCCCATAGTAAATTCTCGATAGCTATGCATTCTGCCCTAGGGCTGTTTTAAGAAGTTCAAGGATGTGGTAGATTGTAGAAAGTGCTGGTTTGTGAACCTGACCATGGGAGAGTAGGCATTCCATACTTGATCCCAAGTGACTGGGAACTGATAATCACGTTGGCCACACCATGCTCAGAACAATTAAAGTTGAAAGTTGTCTAATGAGTCCATAGAGTGAGAAGTAAATAGGGAGATTTTAATTTCTAGAACATGTTCATTGGATGCAGGCTTTAAATTTTGCTCAGAACAATTTCAAATGCTTTTGATTAAAAATCACATTCTGTCCAAACATTGAGGAAAATAGAAGCAAACATTTCCTTCTTGTTTGTGGCCATCTGACCGGTTGCATTAAAGGAATTATGCTGGTGTTTGGCTCCATTTAAGAATTCTGTTTGTTCCTGTGCACTATTATATTCATAGATATGTGAGAAAAAAAGCCATGGGCTTAACCAGCACAGTTGCCTGGTTGAGGTTCCCAAAACACAAGTTCGCTGGCGGGGAATGAATGAAGAATGGCCGCTGGACAACTCGCCCAGTTAATATTCCGGGATGTGTGACACAGCATTGCCATGTGCCATCCACCGGAGGGCACCAGGACATAGTTCTGCTTTAGAGCCTGTGGTATAGCCCAAGGTATCCAAGATAGGGTCTTTTTTTCTTTTTTCCCCACTTGAATTTCTTTAAAGGATTTGCCAGAGTATCAAAGAATGTTCTCACTGTGAAGGGGATTAATGACCACCCAGTCATCTATTTATTTGGCCAGGACATTATCTGCTGATCGGTCCTGTGAGCAGGCTAGCACTAAATAACTGGTTAGAAACAGAGCCAGAATTTAAATTCAGTAGTGTTTCCCCTGCTTTACCGCTAACAATTTCCTTCTTTGCTCGCTCCTCTGAACATTATTCATCCAGAGGAAGGGCTCATTTCTGCAGTGCAATCTACATGAGTTATGTTGGAACAGCCAGGGCGAGGCCGAAATCCTTCCTGTTGAGGGATTCTGCCCTGGAAGCCTTGCCCTTTTCAATACCACAACGAGTCTTTGTGGGGTTCCTCAGAGAAATGGTCAAGATGCTTGTTTCCATTTATGGGATACTGTGGTGCTCTGGTGGCACTGACAGAGTGAGGAGGGGGTTTGGGTTTAAGGTTTTAACTCTTTTTTGCTCAAGCCTTGACATGATGTCAATGGGTCAGGAACAAACAGCACAAGATTTTTATTGTACTATGTAGATTTCCTTAGGGCATTTAGAGAACTGAGTGGAAAGAACGAAATGAGACATAAAGAACCCAAAGGTCATTTTCAATGTGCAAAGAAATTGTTTGATGTGTTTGGAATCGTTTGAGCTTTTGTCTCAACCTCTGGTCTTCTAGGGCTTCCAATTTAAATCTCAGGCAAAATCAACCACATACAGAGTCCTACACACACGCACGCACATGCACATGCACATACATGTACTTAGGGAGGGGTAGGGAGGGGCAGACGTCAAGGGAGAGAGAGAATTCCAAGCAGGCTCCATGTCCAGCCCAGAGCCCAATACAGGGCTAGATCTCATGATCCTGATATCATGACCTGAGCTGAAATCAAGAGTTGGACACTTGACCATCTGAGCCACCCAGGTGCACCCTTATATATTTTTGAAGAAATAACTGTCCTTCTATCACCCCCCATTTACTGTTGCTTTTATGCAATAGTAAATGTACATTTTGGTACATTAAAAAGTAAGCTTTTATCAAAATGTAACAAAAATTGGACATCGGGGTGGCTCAGTTGTTAAGTGTCCAACTCTTGATCTCAACTTGGGTCTTGATCTCATGGTTGTAAGTTCAATAAATTGAAAAAAAAAGCATAACAAAATAGAGAAATGTATGTGTTAATTTCCACAAGATATGAACAGAAATTATAAATGCCACCCAGGGGCCCCTGGGTGGCTCAGTGGGTTAATGCCTCTGCCTTCAGCTCAGGTCATGATCTCAGGGTCCTGAGATCAAGCCCTGCATCAGGCTCTTTGCTCATCAGGGAGCCTGCTCCCCACCCCTTGCCTGCCTCTCTGCCTCCTTGTGATTTGTCTGTCAAATAAATAAATAAATCTTTAAAAAAATAAATAAATGCCATCCAGATCAAGGTAGAGAACATTACTGGCAACTCAGAAATGCTACTCACGGGGCGCCTGGTTGGCTCAGTGTGTTAAGCCTCTGCCTTTGGCTCAGGTTGTGATCCCGGGGTCCTGGCTCTCTGCTCAGCAGGGATCCTGCTTCCCCCTCTCTCTCTGCCTATTTGTGATCTCTGTCAAATAAAAAATAAATAAAATCTTAAAAAAAAAAAAAAGAAATGCTACTCAGGACCCTTTCTAGTAAATTCCCTTCTCCTGGGAAAAGTAGTCAATATCCTGACTTCAATCATGGATTGTTGGTTTTGCAAGGTTTTGAACTCAATAGAAATGAAATTATACAGTAGGTAACTCTTTAGTTTCTGGTTATAAATGAAATTATACAGTAGGTAACTCTTTAGTGTCTGGTTTCCTTCAGTCTATGAAATTCATTCATGTTCTTACATGTAGCAGGTTTGTTCATTTTCATTGCCACATAGCATTCCGTTATAGGAATAAACCACTAACCATTTTTTGTTGATGGATGTTAGAGCTGTTTCCAGTTTCTGGTTACTATATGGAGTGCTTCTGTGAGCATTCTTGTACACTTCTTTTGGTATACATATGTATTCTTTTCCTTTGGGGATGTACTTAGGTGTAGAATCATTAGTCATAGGTGAAACATATATTCAGCTTTAGTGGATATGCCAAATGATTTTCAATTGATTGTACTAATTTATATTACTAAAAGTCTATAGGGGGATCCAATTGCTTAATATTCTCATTGGTTCATATTCTAGTGAGTACATAATGGCATTTGATTGTGGTTTAAATTTGCATTTTCCTGATTACTAATGATGAGCACCTTTATATATGTTTCATGTATATTTGGATGTTCATTTTGTGAAGTGCCTGTTTGTTCAAGTCTATTGCCTATTTTTCTGTTGGATGGTCTTTTTATTTTTTTCATTGACTTATAAGAGTTTTTATATATTTTGGATAATAGTCTTTCATTGCGTATTTGCATTGTAAATCCCTCGTCTGTTGTTTGCCTTTTTAAAAAAATTATTATTTTTTAAAATTTCTTTTCAGTCTAACAGTATTCATTGTTTTTGCACCACACCAGTGCTCCATGCAATATGTGCCCTCCCCAATACCCCCTACCTGTTTCCCCCAACCTCCCACCCCCGGCCCCTTCAAAACCCTCAGGTTGTTTTTTCAGAGTCCATAGTCTCTCATGGTTCACCTCCCCTTCCAATTTCCCTCAGCTCCCTTCTCCTCTCCATCTCCCCATGTCCTCCATGTTATTTGTTATGCTCCACAAATAAGTGAGACCATATGATAATTGACTCTCTCTGCTTGACTTATTTCACTCAGCACAATCTCTTCCAGTCCCGTCCATGTTGATACAAAAGTTGGGTATTCGTCCTTTCTGATAGAGGCATAATACTCCGTTGTATATATGGACCACATCTTCTTTATCCATTCATCCATTGAAGGGCATCTTGGTTCTTTCCACAGTTTGGTGACTGTGGCCATTGCTGCTATGAACATTGGGGTATGGATGGCCCTTCTTTTCGCTACATCAGTATCTTTGGGGTAAATACCCAGTAGTGCAATGGCAGGGTCATAGGGAAGCTCTATTTTTAATTTCTTGAGGAATCTCCACACTGTTCTCCAAAGTGTCTGCACCAACTTGCATTCCCACCAACAGTGTAAGAGGGTTCCCCTTTCTCTACATCCCCTCCAAACATGTTGTTTCCTGTCTTGTTAATTTTGGCCATTCTAACTGGTGTAAGGTGGTATCTCAATGTGGTTTTAATTTGAATCTCCCTGATGGCTAGTGATGATGAACATTTTTCATGTGTCTGATAGCCATTTGTATGTCTTCATTGGAGAAGTGCCCACTCTCACCACTCTTGTTCAACATAGTATTAGAAGTCCTAGCAACAGCAATCAGACAACAAAGAGAAAGAAAAGGTATCTAAATTGACAATGAAGTCAATCTCTCTCTCTTCGCAGATGACATGATTGTTTATATGGAAAACCCAAAAGACTCCACCCCCAAACTACTAGAACTCATACAGCAATTCAGTAATGTGGCAGGATACAAAGTCAATGTACAGAAATCAGTGGCTTTCTTATACACTAACAATGAAAATACAGAAAAGGAAATTAGAGAATCGATTCCATTTAGTATAGCACCAAGAACCATAAGATACCTGGGAATAAACCTAACCAAAGAGGTAGAGGATCTGTACTCAAGGAACTACAGAACACTCATGAAAGAAATTGAAGAAGACACAAAAAGATGGAAGACCATTCCATGCTCTTGGATTGGAAGAATAAACATTGTTAAAATGTGTATACTGCCTAGAGCAATCTCTACTTTTAATGTCATTCTTATCAAAATTCCACCTGTATTTTTCAAAGAACTGGAGCAAATAATCCTAAAATTTGTATGGAATCAGAAGAGACCCTGAATTGCTAAGGAAATGTTGAAAAACAAAAATAAAACTGGGGGCATCACGATACCTGATTTCAAGCTTTACTACAAAGCTGTGATCACCAAGACAACATGGTCCTGGCATAAAAACAGACACATAGACCAGTGGAACAGAGTAGAGAGCCCAGATATGGACCCTCAACTCTATGGTCAAATAATCTTCGACAAAACAGGAAAAAATATACAGTGGGAAAAAGACAGTCTCTTCAATAAATGGTGCTGGGAAAACTGGACAGCTATATGTAGAAGAATGAAACTCGACCATTCTCTTACACCATACACAAAGATAAACTCGAAATTGATAAAAGACCTCAACTTGAGACAGGAATCCATCAGAATCCTAGAGGAGAACATAGGCAGTAACCTCTTTGATATCAGCCACAGCAACTTCTTTCAAGATGTCTCCAAAGGCAAAGGAAACAAAAGTGAAAATGAACTTTTGGGACTTCATCAAGATCAAAAGCTTCTGCACAGCAAAGGAAACTGTCAACAAAACAAAGAGGCAACCCATGGAATGGGAGAAGATATTTGCAAATGACAGTACAGACAAAAGGCTGATATCCAGGATCTATAAAGAACTCATCAAACTCAACACACACAAAACAGATGATCATATCAAAAAATGGGCAGAAGATATGAACAGACACTTCTCCAATGAAGGCATACAAATGGCTATCAGACACATGAAAAAATGTTCATCATCACTAGATTCAAATTAAAACCACATTGAGATGCCACCTTACACCAGTTAGAATGTTGTTTGCCTTTTCACTTTGTTAATGGTGCATTTTGATGAACTGAAATTCTTTTAAATTTTGTCAAATTTATTCATCATTTTATTTATGGTTATTGCTGTGTGTCTTCTAATTTTTTTTTCTTTGCCTACCCCAAGATCATGAAGATATTCTTTTCCCACTCCATTTTCTACTACCTACTTTTATGGCTATAATCCATGTGGAGTTAATTGTTATGTATGATGTGAGGTAAGGATTTAAGATGATTTTTTTCTTTACATACAGATTTCCATTTGTTCCAGTGCAATTTATTAAGAAGTCCATTCTTTCTTTGCTAGACTGAAGTGTCACTCTTGTAATGATCAATGACACTTTCTTCACTGAATTCACACTCTCTCAATTGTTATAACTTTATCATGTATGTTGATATTTGCTCATGTAAGGCATCATGTTTGTTTTTCTAACTTGTCTTGGCTCTTCTTGGGTCTCTGCATTCCCACATAAATTATAAATTTTCACAATACTCTCTGGTGGGATATAGATTTATTTTGGAATAGTTGACATCTTTAAAATATTGAGTCTTCCAATCCATGAGCATGGCATAGTTCTAAAGATTTCTCTCAATCTTTGTAATTTTCAGTGTAGATGTCTTAAAAATCTTCATCAGATTTTTTCCTAGGTTTTTGGGTTTGGTTTGGTTTGGTTTTGCTTAATCATATTGGCTAAAACCTCCAGTTGTTTGAACAGAAGTGGTCAGAGTGGCATAGATATAAAGATCTCTAGGTCCTGCCCAGAGATCCTGACCTCTTAAGACCACATTTATAGCCTAAAATCCCATTTTGTCTTCTTAGAGTCATAAAATTGCTTAAAGCTCTGTTGGCTTCTCTGCCTCCCTGACCCCAGCCCACCACTGATGCCAGAAATCTCCTCGATAAGGAACAGATCCCATGGTTAGAGCAAATATAAACTTGTCAGAACTCTGAGAGCCCAAGGTAACACACTAACTCTAGGGAATGGCAGGTGTCAGGTTCTTCCTTAAGAGCAGGATTGGGCGCAGTATGGTATGGCAGAGGGAAAGAGGTGGAGAAGAGGAAACAGTCTGCAGACATTTTGGTTATGTCTCTGACAGTGTTTAGAGGGCAGAGGCAAATGATCTTTCCATGGTTACAATAATCAGAGGGGCCTGGTGGCTTGAGAGTCTTTGTAACCTACATGGACCAGAAGTCCTGCAGTAGAGGGCGAACTGAGAGGGTGTGAACTAGTCCATTTTCTGATTATTTCACACTGATGCTACTGTTTCCCAGGCTGCATTTGCAGCCCAGGGGAAGTCAGGTAGTAGGAAACATGACCCAATTTATGCTCCTTTGATCTTTGGGGTTTCACTAATGTGTTGGGGGCACAGCCCTTCTAGAAAAATTGGCTATTGGGGTGACTGGCTGGCTCAGTCAGTTAAGTATTTGCCTTGATCTCGGGGTCCTGGGATTGAGAGCCACATGGAGCTCCCCACTCATCCAGGAGTCTGCTTCTTCCTTTCCCTCTGCCCCTTCCCCTCACTAATGATCTCACTCTCCTTCTCATATAAACAAACAAACAAACAAATAAATAAATAAATAAAATCTTTAAAAATTTTGATTATGCTAAGCTTGGTGTGCTTTCCATGTATAAAGTTTCTCTCCTCATTTGTTGTCTGTTTGCGTATGGTGTTCCTTAAATACATTAATTGGTGCCACTTTTAATTTAGCTGTCACTGCTGTCTCTTTTTGGACAAGCTTATATTAAACTCACTTATGATGGAACAAAATAAAACCATCCAGCCATAGGGGCCTATTTTGGCAGGAGAGGAATGTAACAGGAATAAAATTTGTAGTCTTGTGGTGGGGAAAGAACTGGTAGGACTCATCAGTGACAGTTTGTGTGAAAAATTTGGAACACAGATTCCTAGATGTGGATCAAAAAAATAAAATCCTCCAAAAAGCTTTAGAAATAAGACAGGTAAGGTGGAATTATTGGAACAGCTGCAACTTAGGAAATGGGTTAATACCAATTCCAACTTTGTTTTAGCATTTATCATGGCATACTTATTTTATTTCATTTTTTGGAAAGATTTTATTTATTCATTTGAGAGAAAGTGCCATGCGCAAGTGGTAGGGAGGGGCAGAGGGAGAGGGAGAAACAGGCCCCCTGGGGTCCAATACAGGGCTCCCAGGACCCTGGGATCATGACCTAAGCCAAAGGCAGATGTGGAATAGACTGAGCCACCCAGGCACCCCGACAGCGTACTTATTTTAGTAGACTTTGCTTGTGGTAGCGTTTCAGAAAGCATCTTCCACATGTGCTCCTTTCCACCTGAAAAGCCACAGCCATTGAACAGCAATGGATCCCCAACTGGTGCAAGTGCCAATTTCAAGTGTTTTTTCAACTTGATAGAAATTGGCATTAACTAGTTGTATGATAGAGAATATTCTTACTAAAGCCCATCTGTGTGACATTTAAAGACAGAGTAGCAAATCACTTTAAATCTCTGCTATTCTGTCCTCTAAAATTTATAAAACCACTGTTTTGGGATTTGGCAGGTGACTAACATTTAGGATATAATGAGGTCCTTTATTTTTCTATGAGCTTAGACTGATACCATCCTAGACCAGTCAGTTGGTCTCTCAGTCACGGTTCTCCCAGAGAAACAAAGACAGTAAGTGTGGGGGTTGGCACTGGGACAGGCCATCAGGAAGAGTCACCCTAAAACACTTGACAAGGAGCTGGTGTTGTGTCTGCAGGTGAAATTTCTTCTTCCCCTGAGCAACCTCAGTTTTGAGCTTCAGGCCTTCCACAGATTGGATGAGGGCCATTCCCATTATCAAGGGTAATCTGCTTTCTTTAAAGCTAAAGAGTAAGTGTTAGATCTACAGAATACTTTCATCCAGACTAGCATTTGATTGACTAACTAGGTACTCTAGCCATGTCACATTGACACACAAGACTAACCCTTCCCCTTGGTAGTGAGAAACTCTCTTCTGTTTTAAAAGCAATTTTCTGCAAGTTCCACTGAGTGTATCCAGTATCAGCTTTTCAGCTTTGTTATCCCCCGAGAGAGGCCTGGCCTGCATGGTCTGCTCTCCAGCCCCTAAACGGAGCCCTTCCTGGGGTGTAAGAGAAAGCCTAGACTATGCTATTATGTTTTCATGATGCTGATGCTTTGATGGGAGGAGTGTGCTTAGGACATCAGACTTTAAGGCAGAACTTTCTTATTTTTCATGAAAGCTGCACAAAATGAATGTCCATCACCCTGCCTCTTTACCTTTCTTCTGGAGAATGGAATGCAGGAAAAGGCTTTTGAGGATTTGTAACCTGTGTTTAGTTCAACAGATACCGAAACGATAACGTTTCTGTAGGGAGGGGTTCCTTATCCACAGGTGATGCTTCCTTTTAGAACATACAGAATAAAATGTGCACTCGGCCTGTCATAGACATGTTCACGTTTACGTCATGTTTCTGAAAGCTGGAGTAAAGTTAAGTGTGACACGTATAGCTTCTCTGATTTCTTCACCAATTTTACACTTTTTAAGTATGTATTATGCTGGAATGTACAAAATGAATGCAACAAGAACAAAGGCGACATGCATCTGGTAGGGAAGAAGCTTAGCTTGAATTTAGGTCTAGATTCTATTCATTGGCCACTAAATTTTAACCCAGCAAAAGTGACATGGAAAGAGAAACAACGACCTAATTTATTTAAGTGTATTTTGTCGAATGAGTTTATAGAAATTCTCCTTCTTCCGCCCAAAGCTTTCTGATCCTCTCAGGTCTGGGTAGCCTGCATGTCATGTCATGTAAATTAAAACGGCAAGTTCTGCTGCTGTGAATTTATGAAACACATGCTAAGATGCTTTGATGTTTCCTGACCATGAAAGCTACTCCCTGTAAAACCCTTGGCTTTTTTTACTAAGACCTCCAAACTGTATTAAGAGGTAAAGGAAAAGTTTTAATATTTTGACTTTTATTTTCACAACAAACTTATCCTGAGAGAATTTTAAGGAAAAAACCAAGCAACTTTGCAATATTATTTATTGCGTGGATAAAAAGCAATGCTGTCCACATTCTATGTAAGTGGCAAGTGGCCAGCTGTCCCCAGTGCACATTCAGCTAGTGGACAGGAACAGGACCCGCTCTGAGAAACTTCCAGGGGCCCGAGAGCTGTGTCGCTGGTAGACTGGGGCATCCTTTTAACTCGCAGTGGTAAAACCCTGTGGTTAGAACCTGCTGTATGGAAAGAAAACTTTTTATCCGAGCGCTTTTCATCTTCATTGAGGATGAAATATGAACGAGAGTGTTTGTGTTTGAGCCTCTTGCAGCCATTTTCTTGGAAAGTGTTTTCGTAAAACATCATTTGAAATTGGAAATGCAAACTGTGGGTCTCAGTTTGCTTGTCCCTGGGTGGTCTTCAGAGGCTGAAATAAGGCCGAGTGTTTAGGTGTTTGCCTGTGTGGGGTGAGTGAAATGTGGGCAAGCCTGGAGGCATCATTTCTGAGAAACGTGGGTTTTTCTGCTTTCACCTCCTGCCTGGTTTCCTAGGCTGGTTATTGCAGGTGGACACGTTGTGGCAGCTTGTGAGACCAAATTCTATCTTTTAAAAAACATATTTTATTTAGTTATGTATTTATTTTTACATGTCTATTTTTTTATATTATTTGTATAGTATTTATTTATTTTAAAGATTTTATTTATTCATGTTAGAGAGAGCGGGGAGGGGCAGAAGGGGGAGGAGAGGGAGGAGCGATCAGAAGCAGATTGTCCTGAGCTCCACCCCGACGTGGGGCTCGGTCCCACAACCACGAGGTCACGACCTGAGCTGAAGCCAAGAGTCAGATGTTTAACTGACTGAGACCCCAGGAGCCCCCCCAAGCTCTATCTTTGCATGTGGCCTGGCTGGCGTCGGTGCGTGTATTCAGTCTCTGGTATTTTATTATATGTAGAGATAAATATATATGTGTTGCCAGATTTATTTTGTATAATTTATATTTTATATAAAATGGCTAATTTACATTTTATATAAAAATAAAGTTGTTTAACTATGAAAGAGCAACCAAAAAATGAAAAAAAGAAAATAGGCCAATGAAGGGAAAAAATGTTCCCTTCTCTTAAGCCTTATCTTAATACAGTAGTGGTTCCCAACCTATCCGTGCACACCATTGCCCTGTTAAAAGTAGACATTTATTAGGTTGAAATGGGAAGGCTGTTCCCATTTCTATAGGAACATATTTTTTTAACAAGAAGAGCTTCTCCATTCCTGCTCCACTTCCCCTGCGTACCTCCTCCTGACGGATCGTGACCTCCCGCGCCTGCAGGTGTTTGCTGCAAGTGTTTGATGAGGGCCATTTGGTAGCACGGATCAACCTGGCTTGGTTAGCAATGGAACTGGGCACCCACAGCAACGCGGCCAGCTGACCTGCAGCACCAGGATCGAGCCTCCCAGTCCTGTGCCCCAAAATTCTCCTGGGGGAAGTTAAAGGTAAAAAATACCAGGAGATGTGGGGAGGTTGGGGCAAAGGAGTCAACACACAACAGAGCTTCTGCAGGCTCCTTGTATGTGCTCAGGGCCACTGCTCTCTGTCTTTTCTTTGCAACCCCAAAGAGTCAAACTAACACGTGACCCCTTAAGAAATAAATTTATATTTAAATTTCTGAAAAATATTTTATAAGATAAACAGAATAAGTCAAGATAAGAGGTCTACTCTTGGTTTGTGTCACTAGTTATAAAGATATAATTTTATATATATATATATATTTTATATATATATGAAAGCTATATTTATTGGCAATTTTCAGCTTTCTGAAAAAGGTACTGGAAACATATATTAAAATTAACGCCGGAAAGGCCTATTTCTCCCTTCTCGATAGTTCGGAGGTGGCTTTGTATGTGTTAGACCCCTCAAGTTTCATATGGTCTCAGGTGTGCTCACACTGAACCTGGTCACTGGTCCTGTAATAACCTTTATATTTCCTTCTTAAATGGAAGTTTAAGGTGACTGTCCTTTGTTATAAAGCTTTCCAGCTGCTGCTTCCCCCGAACTGTGTTACCCTCTCGTCTCCTGAAACAATCAGAAAGGAAAACAAAATCAAGGTCATGGATTGAATGCCTGTTGGAGAGTCAGTGTGTGTTGTTCCTGTACTTTATTCAATTTATTCAAAATAAAAACCAAACCATTCCACCCATTCCTCTCACCTTCCACCCCTGGTCCCCAACAACCCACCGATCTGTCCTCTGTATCTGTAAGCCTGTTTATTTGTTTGCTTTTTGTTTTTAAGTTTAATCTATAAGAGAGATTACACAGTATTAATCTTTCTTCATCTGACTTATTTCATTTGGTGTAATGTCCTTGAAGGCCCTCTGTGTGTCACAAATGGCAAGATTTCTTTCCTTTTTTATGGCTGAATAACATTCCTTTGTATAGATAAATAGATGGATAGAAAAATAGATAGATATAGATATAGACATATAAACTAGATCTAGAACTAGATATATTACAATTTTTTTAATCCATTCACCCATTGATGGGCACTTGGGTTGCTTCTGTACCTTGGCTAATTGTAAATAATGGGGCAATGAACATGGGGGTTCATATATCCTTTTGAGCTAATGTTTTTGTTTTCTTTGGATAAATACCCAGAAGTGGATAAATATTCCATAAGTGGAATTACTGGGTCATATGAGAATTCTATTTTTAATTTTTTAAGGAACTTCCATACATATTTTCCACCCTGGCTACATCCTTTTGCATTTCTACCAGCAGCACAAAAGGGTTCCCTTTTCTCCAGATTCTCACCAACATTTGTTGTTTCTTGTATTTTTGATTTTAGCCATTCTGACAGGTGTAAGGTGATATCTTGTTGTGGTTTAGATTTGCATTTCCCTGGTGATGAGTGATGTTGAGCATCTTTTCATGTACCTGTTGGTCATCTGTATTCTTTGGGAAAATGTCTATTCAGACCTTCTGCCCATTTTTTAATTGGATACATATATATACATATATATGTATATATGTTGCTATTGAATTATATGACTTTTTAATGTATTTTGAATATTAGCTCTATATCAGATATATGATTTACAAGTACTTTCTCCAATTCAGAACGTTGTCTTTTCATTTTTTTGATGGTTCCTTTTTGCCTTATCAAAGCTTTTTAGTTTGCTGTAGTCCTACTTGTTTACTTTTGCTTCTGTTGCTTGTGCGTGTAGTGTCTGATTCAAACAATGATTCCCCGAGACCTATGTCAAGGAGACACTAGCTATGTTTTCTTCTAGGAGTTTAGTGGCTTCAGATTTCACATTCAAATCTCTAATCTATGTTGAGTTCATTTTTGTGTATGGCATAAGATAGTGGCCCAGTCTTTTGCACAGGATTTATCGAAGAGACTGACTTTTCCCCATTGTATATTCTTGACTGCCTCCGTCTTTCCCTCCCTACATGAAAAGTGACCACCATTTTAGGAGATCTTAGTTGGTTTATTAAAGGTGCATGCGATTAAAATTCCACTTGGGGGTCTTGTTATTTTGATGAAAATCTGTGATTTCACTAGCTGAGAGATGTTGCTCCCAGGCAAAAAGGAGGAAGGTGGAGAGGTGTTGCCCAGCTCCAAGCAGAACTGTGAGCAGCAGCTGGGGAGGACTTGGGAAAGCAGGAAACAGGCACCTTGGCCAGTGCAGATATTACCAGCAGTATTTATCTCTCGGCACTTTGAAATTCATTCTTGAAGTCTCTTTTGGTCTCCTCAAATATAGGCAATGGGACTCTGGTTTTCTCTCCTTGGTCCTAAATCTGAAGGGGGTGACTCGTTCCTGCCTCTAGCATAATTGACAATGAAAATATCCTCATTCGTGTGACATTTCCATCTCCTGCACAGTGGGGCCATGTGTGTTTGTCTGTGTGACAGCTCACCTCTTCCCACAGATTTGAGGGCTTCCGGACTCCTGTGAATGGGTGGCTGGACTTTTGTTTTAGGTGGTTGGCGCTCTTTCCTCTCTAAAATGATCCACTGCCACCTCCTGTGCTCTCCATAGGGGGGAGGGGGCTCTGCACTCTTTTCTTCTATCTTGTCAACATATTCAATCGAAGAATCTTTTCGAACCTAGAAATGAAAAGTGTATTGGCCTCACAAAAATGAAGACCTAGGGTTGCAAGTCTCCTGTGGGCCTTCTTCAGCCTGAAATATCTTCTAAGTCCCAGTCGCTCATGCCGCAGGTCAGTCCTGCTTCTTGGTGCTCCGCAGACATTTGATTTATGTGGGAGCCATGATGATGGCACTGAAGTCAAAAGAGCTCTAAAAATTTAAGAGCAAAAAGGAATGAGAGCTACCTGTTTGGACAGACTATGTGATGTCCTTCAGCCGTATGGCAGTCTCATAACATCATGTGGGCAGAACACCCTCTCCGGGAGAGACATGAACACTTTCTGCTGTATTTCTGGCGCTCCTCTAGGGAGTCCCTGCATACCCAAATGTGAGAAATGCCATTCAGGCCAGGTGCCCAAAGACCATTTAGCCCAGTGATTAACTCATTTTACTTTGGCTCAAAAGATCCCATTTCTTTAGGGGAGAGCCCGGTTATGTCTACTCTGTTCAATTCTCATTTTGAAGTGTGATGTCACTGGATTGTTTCTCCTTGGACAGACCAAGAGTCTTATGCTTCCCTTCTATCCTGGGCTATAGTTTCCAAAAAAGCAACTAAAATGTGCAGAAGAACTCTGTAGCTTTCTCCATTACCCTGCCTTTGCCTGCATTCGAAGTGCTAACCCCTCCCTGTTGCATTCAGAGTGTTAACGCCTGCCGCCATGTTTGTGACAGGAACACTGGCTGCCTTCTGGAAGTGGTTTTGCTTCACTGATAAGACCCAGTGTCTTGAACTCTGGCTCTGCTTCTCCTCTAGCCTATGGATACGTTTACTGGCATCTCAGTGAATCTTCATCATCTTTTGAGAACCCGAGGCAGATAAAAGGCAATCTCCTTCGATCCATAGTCTTGGTTCTGACCCTAGAAAACTAGAAGAGACACTTCTTGAAGAATTGCATTGGCTTATTCTCGGGGGTTAGCTACCAGGTTTATGTTTTATAACTCTTTGTTGCTTCTTGGCCACAGCAGTCAGGATGGATCCTTCTGAGTATCTGTCTGACTTTGTTTTTTACCCTGCAGTTCCCCAATGTGACTTTCCTTTCCCTGGAGTGGAGTGGGAAAGAAGAAAACGGCCTTCAGTTGGAAGTGGACAGTGCATGGCTTGGTGCTGGGAATCGGGGCTCTCTCTTCACCTCTCCCACCTCATCCACACTGGTAGTCAACAGGAATTCCTATCAGACAGGACTTTGAGCAGACTAATTGGTGATCTAGACGAACGTCTTGATGCGGCATTCATTTGCTCTCCGTGGTCGATTCTGGTACACATTCTAAAAGCCCCTAGAAAGGAAATTAATTGCCTACTTTTCCTGTGATGTTAATGGTGTTCCCTTGGGCTTTTAGCAGCGACTTTCAAAGGAGAATGTGATTTGGTCTGTAGTTCTGTTTATTTTTGGTTTCCCAGTGTCTGGACTTCCTTATTAAAGGCTGTCAACCAGGGGTTAGAGCCACAAAGATTTAGCACCATGTTTTTGAAAAAAAGAAAGTAAGGCTTGGGGTTAATGAAAGTTACAAATCTTTGAATCTCCCTGTAGGTCTCCCGTACAGACACTTGTTTTGCCTTCGTCTCTTGCCTGGGTGCGCCAGGCCTTTGCAGACCAGCTCGACCAGAGGAAAAATAAAGTCAACATTACCAACAGTGACTGTCATAACCAGCAACCCCCCCCCCACCTTTTTTTCCTACCAGACAAACCTCTCCCCCACCCTTTAAATTTTGGCTGTATTTGACATTTTGAATCACCCCAGAAGGTAGAATATCGTTTTTGTTGAAGCACTGGGCGAGTGTCTTCTACTTAACTTTGTCTGGAAAAAGCCCGAGACATCCCTTTCTCATTTGCCTCTGGCCTAGGAAAATGCTGCTCCTCTTGGCCTTCTTGGGTCTTGACTCTAAAGCAAATGTAGCTCATGTGGCCCCAAACATGGAGAACATCCAGTATGGAACCTAACAGCTTAGCCAGAGTACCCGAATATGGTGGAGGTAAGCTTGCATGTCCCAAATAGTCCAGAGTCCTGGTCTAGGTCGCCTGTTAATCTGCGTTGGGCCTCCCCAAACTTTACGTTTTACATGAAATGAAAAGACTCTAAATCCTGAAGCTATTAGTCACACAGTAAATGAAAGAGATTCTTGGAGGAGGAGATGGTTGAAGTGTCAGAGGCAGACCTGTCATAGCAGAAGTATCTTGTCCTCATTGCTTTACTTAATGGACAGGGTGGGTTCCAGCACTTGGATAGAATTCTTAGGCTGCTTCTCTGTCTTTATACCTCAGAATAGTCACCATCCACTTTTTTCCAAGACTTGGTTCCGGCACTTCTCTTTTCCTATATGCCCAGTTTCTTCTTTTTAAAAATATTCTTTCCCTCATAACATAGAAGCAGGTTTAAAATCTCTAATTTTGAAAAACAAATTTCTCCCTTGACCATCCCTCTCTTCCCCTCATTGACAATTCCTTCTCTTGCTCCCGATCTGTGTGTCCCAAACTTTGGTGGCCCCAGAATCATCTAGAGAGTTTGTCAAAGCATAGATTCTGAGGCTTCCTCCCTAGAGTTTCTGATTCAGTAGTTTTGGAATAGGTCTGAGAATGGGCATTTCTGACGAGTGTCCAGGTGACCCGGATGGCTGGGGACCAACCCCTCACCCTGCCACTACCACTGACATCCATGCGTCAAATCCATGGGTCACCCAACCCTGTCCCTCTCTTTCCTCACTTGGCTTCCAAGACTTCCCTCTCTCCCTGCTTTCTCCTCTCTCTCTGCTTGCTCCTTTTGAGTTGCTTTTCCAGTAAGCTCTCCTGCCAGCCATGTGTTTCAGCCTTCCTCAGGGCGCTGTCTTTGCCTTCTCTTCTCATTCTGTATCCTTCTTGGGAGGACACACCCATGTTTACAGCTTGTAGTTAGTGTGTCACTAGCCCCAAATTGAGTCCTCTGCCACAGGCCTCTCTTCTAGCTCCACATCTGCATATCCACAGACTCGTGAAATTAAATATGTCTCCAGATGGACTTATTAAATTTACTCCCGTCTCTCCCTCTTGTTTTTCATATCTCCTTGAGTGGCACCCTTGTCCCCCAAGCCAGGACTCTGCGGCCACTCTTAATTTTTTCCTTTTTCTTGATTTCTAGTTCATCATCAGCATATCTCTTATATCCTCCTTTCATTTTCCATCGCGAATGCTTTAGTTCACTACTGTTGGCCAACGTTCCTGAAACAGCCTCCTAACTGTTGACTCTCTTTCCAGGCTAGGGAGAGGGGTCGCTCATGGAATCCAAAGAGACAAAGAGAGTAGCTTTCTGGTGCCTTTAGGAGTCTTTGTATGCTGGGACTACACGTTTCACTCACACATGTAGCATTTTGCTATACTGTAAGTTCTGGTATCGTCACTTGATGCTCCATCATTTTAAACAACGAGCATCGCGCATGTATAACATTGCTTTTCATTTGCGACACAGCTATAATTTTTCTTTAGCCCAATGTATGCAAAATTCTTCACTGTTTTTCTTGGCTTGGTGGTTGCTATACTGTATTTTTTTTTTCCCCATAAAGTACCACAGCTGAGGGAGAATTGGATAACAGAACTCTCTCCATTTTGGATTCAGTATTAAGAAAGGACTTTTATTAATTTTTTTAAAAGATTTTATTCATTTATTCATTTGAGAGAAGTAGGGGGAGGAGCAGAGGAAGAGGGACAAGCAGACTCCACACTGAGCGGGGCTCAATCCCACGACCCTGAGATCATCATGCAAGCTGAAATCAGGAATTGGATGCCCAACCAACTGAACCATCCAGGCACGCTGGAAAGGACTTTAAATACAACCATGTGGGTGCCATATATTCTTAGCCCCATTTCACAGATGAGACTGATACTCTTCAGAAGGTAATGGAATTAGGAAACAGTAGAACTAGAGATACAAACAGGGGCTGTAACCAAGTAACAAAGCATGTTGAGGAAAATGAGAAAGATCTAGCTCCTTCTGGATAGAATTTGCAGAGTGTAGATTATTGTTCTGTTGAAGTGCTGTAAATTTTAATAAACTCAGACATCCCTATGGTAAAGCACCTATGAAAGAAGTACTAAAACCAAATATCATGTGGTGACCCATTTCTATAATCAGTTTTGTTCAGTGTGTGTGTTTCTCTAAAAATGGAAAACGTTTTACTTAGAAATTAATATATTTAAATATATTTATGTAAATATAAATAAATTATAGTTTCTCAGAAACTTGCAAAGGTAGTGAAGAGATTCTGGATACTCTTCACTCAGTTTCTCCCAAAAGTTACTTATTTTTTTTTTTTTTAAAGATTTTATTTATTTATTTGACAGAGATCACAAGTAGACGGAGAGGCAGGCAGAGAGAGAGAGAGAGATAGAGGGAAGCAGGCTCCCTGCTGAGCAGAGAGCCCAATGCGGGACTCGATCCCAGAGCCTTGAGATCATGACCTGAGCCGAAGGCAGCAGCTTAACCCACTGAGCCACCCAGGCACCCCCAACAGTTACTTCTTACAAAACTATCGGGCAGTGTCAGAGGCAGCAAACTGACACTGGTACAAGACGTGTGTGTATAGATCTTTGTCACTTTGTCAGGGTAGATTCATATAACCACCAGTGTAATGAAGATACAGAACTCTTCCATCACCACAAACATGGCTTTCATGCCACCCTTTTGTAATCACTTCTCATTTTCACACCATTCTTTTTTTTTTTTTTTTAAGATTTTTATTTATTTATTTGACAGAGACACAGCAAGAGAGGGAACAGAAGCAGGGGGAGTCGAGAGGGAGAAGCAGGCTTCCTGCTGAGCAGGGAGCCTGATGCAGGGCTTGACCCCAGGACCCTAGGATCATGACCTGAGCAGAAGGCAGATGTTTAATGACTGAGCCACGCAGGTGCCAACCCCCGCCCCCCCCCCAAAAAAAAACCAATACACACACCGTTCTTAACCCCTGGCAACCACAAATCTGTTCTTCCTTTTTGTAAGTTTGTCATCTTGGGAATGTGTGATAATGGAAGTCTGAGCTCTTGCTTGGCCTTTGCTGATGGAAGACAGTGGGGACCATATTTTTTTTGTGTGGTGTTTGGCTGGGGTAAAGTGGTTCTTGTCTCAACTTTTTCTATCTTGCTAGGTTGTCTTTTCCCCAGTCCTTCCAAAAGAGGGAACAAACTTTTCTCAGGGATTTATGGTCTATACTTTTTTTTTTTTTTTCGTTTTTGAGTTGCTGGCCTCTCCAGTACCCTGTCTGGGATATGTGAGGCAAAAAGAAAACCCAAGGATCTCAACATCATGTTGTCCTCAAGTCCCAAGGTGCCTAGTCAGTTTCCTCTTCTCTTCTCCATCTTTCAGAGTCTTCTTAGGTTTGCTTTATACACAAAGTTCAGGGTTTTTAGCAGTACTTCAACTTCATTTCCTTAGATAAGATGTGGTTGGGCTTTCTTGGGTATGTTCCTCCAAAGTGTACTAATTATGAGCGAGTGTGAAAACACAGGACCACTTCTCCAGCTTCAGAACCTTCTTAGCATCTATTTCTGAGTGCCCTACATGCATTTAAATTCAACAAGTTGCCTTCCAGTTCCTTCTTGAGTTTTCACTGTGGAAACTGGTGATCTTACCATTGACTCAGTCATCTGAGCCTAAAATCTGGAAGTTGGTTTAGACACTTCCTCATACACAGGATCATTCATCATGTCTGACTGACTTGACTTCTTAAGTATCTTCTGGCCCTAACATCTCCTGTCTGTTTCCTTGTTCTTTCTTTGAGACTTCATCATCTCTTGCCTGGGCTGTGCCATAACTTCCTCCATGTCTCTGTGTCTCCACTTTGCTCCTTCTGAGAGTTGATACAATACTTGGTATAAATGAGTCTCAGCTTTGGTGGTTCCCTTAAAATATTCTTTCCATATATCAAGAGAATTATTAGGGAATAGTTCTGTTTTCTCTAAGATAACTAAGCCCAAACTCATTTCATCCATCTGTAGAGCTTCTGTTTCAGGGCCATGTAACGGCCTGCGACTCTCTTATCATGTCTACCATTTGAGCTTGGACTTGGATTTCTCCTTGTCCAGATCAGGTTTATAAATCAGCTCCATACCATGATCAAGCACTTTTCAACTATATGACCATTGTAGGTGCATCTGTCTTTGTCAATCAATCATACGGAGAGAAGTTCTGCCTGTTTCCTTAGAGCAAAGACCCTGCACTGAGAGCATGCCTGATGTTTGCAGAATAACAGGGGTGGCAGTTGTGGCTAGGGGTGAGTTGTAGGAGGAGAGGTAATGTGCCTGTAGACAGACACGGAAGGCCTAGGTAAAGGCAAGGAGGGTAGTTAGCATAAAGGTTTAACTCGTCAGAATCTAAAACGTGGAATATATTTAATATCATTTGCTTGTGGATCATGTTTTTACTTTTTACAAATTCTTAATTACAGGTTAGTTCATCTACTGAAAAATCCAAAATATTTTTTACTTTTGATTTTGGCAATGGCCTACTCAGCCTATAACTCTCCTCTTGACTGTGGAATTCATTATGCAATATTTACTGCCTTCCTTAAAAACAAACATGGGAAATGATTTCTGGTGAGTTCCTCTTCAGATTATATGCTAATGTTTTTAAGAATTTCCTACTTTGGTATGAAGAGAAGTAAGTAAAAATCTGTTTATTTAAATGACCTGAGTGAAGTGCTCATTATTTCTTTAAAACCTTTCGACACTCAAAGCAGATTTCATGGCTCTCTGACAGAGTGATTTTGCTTGCTACAGGGATGATCCTCCTTTGCAACAAGGCAGAGTCACATGACTGAGTTTTAGCCAATAGAGTGGGAGTGAGGTGAGCTGCCTGAGCCATAAAGTCTCCAGCTCTTTCAAGAGCAACTTTGGAGGGAGAAGACAATGAAATCACAAGAGAGAATGTTTGTAAGTCCCTGACTTACTGCTTAAAGAACAGTCCTGTGGATCAGGAACATCCACTTCAGAATTTTCGTGAGGAAAAAAATAAAGCTTAACTGTATTAATCTGCAGAAAGTTGGGGGTTTAGCTGCTTCTCAGCTGGCAATTCCTTAACTTAAGTGATAGCATGAGGTTTTAACTCAAATTTAGTTTTCATTTTCAGTTCCTAGATAAGACAGTTGTTAAGATCATAAGTTTGGAATCACGTAGACCTAGGATGGGGTCCTCTCACAGCTATGTAGATATTTCAACTTTTCAGAAACTTTGCTTTCTTACCCATAAAATGGGGATATAATATATACTACTTAGCATCACTGTGAGAATTAAATAAAAAGTACTTTGGACCATGCCTGGAATATCATAAGGAGTCATTGATGGAATGGGAATTGTACCTTATTTTTGTCCTTTTCACTTTAATGGAAAAATCATTTTAATTTAGTATGTTTTAACTATTTTCTTTATGATTATTATGTTAACTACGGTTTCTACATTAACATTTCCATCCACATGCTTATTTTCTTTGTCTTCTCTCTATCTAAACATTCCTTTCTTCATCTGGAAAAAATTCTCATCCTTCAAGGCCTACCTCAAAAATTACTTGCTGTGGACAGGCCAGTCCAAGGTGGTGGTGTAGGAAGACCTTGAATTCACCTCCTCCCATGGAAACACCAAATCTACAGCTACCTGTGGATTAATTCCTGCAGAAAAAGAACTAAAAACTAGCTGAATAACTCCCTCTACAATAAGGGATAGAAAGATAACATGGAGACAGGTAAGAGAGGCAATGATGTAGTGTCTCCAAAAACCCTACCCCTAGTGTGTGGCATAAACTATAGGAAGGGATGTCATGGGTCTGAGTTTCTCCCCAAGGAGTGAGGGGTTGTGTGCACATCTGGCACCTCAACCCTTGGGACCTGCCCTTGAAAGACAGAGCCCTTAAAACATCTGGCTTTGGAAATCAAGAGACTTATGCTTAGGGGGCTTAAGGGGCTATGTGGATCTGATATACTCTTTTTGAGGGGGGATCATGCATAGATTCATTTGTTCCAGGACTTATTACAAAAGCAACAATATGAGAAGTGACTTGATCTGTCTGAGGGAGATTCTTCGCTAGTCTTAAAGCATCTGCCAGAGGGGCAGAGACCAGCTGGAACTTTCTTTGGAAATGGAGGTGCTGGCAAGAACACTCTCCCTCTCCCTTGCTAGAGGAGGCAGGTGCTTATATATAGGGCCTCTATCCCCTGACCCTACAATTCTTTCCTGGCCTGACTAATGCCATGGAGGTACCCCTCTCTCAGCACTTTTCCACAACCTTGCTAAAGCTGGTAGGTGAGCACATTACACACAATGGACGCCTCTTGGTCACCTGGCTCTGGTGGCCAGAGGGGCTTGTGTTCCTGGACCTCACAGGACTGTAGCAATAGAAAAGACAGTTCTGGGCAGGCCACCATACCATTGGTGCTGCATAGATTGCAGACTGAAACACTTTCCCAGTCTGCCCTGAGAAGGTTGATTTACGTGTCTTGAAGCTTCAACCTGAGGGATAGTCTTCAGGCGTTTACACATGTAGAGGTTGCAAAGGTGTTCTCAGGGAACCTATGCCAGGGGACATCATCTTTGTGCCTTTGTGTCTTTGTGCCTTGGCCTCACCACAGCTCACTGGTACCTCCCAGAAAGGAACTTACTCATCTGAAGCCACAGTTGTCACTCAGGGGCTACCTCTAGATCTCCTGGTGTGGAGGTCAGCAGGTGGTCCCACAGGACCTATGCATTAACATACATTAAAAACTGCTGCTTGAGGATCTGGTTTCCAATCATCCTGAAAGTAGGTGCTAACTGAGGTCACTCTCTTTGGAACACCAACAGTTGCAGCCACACAGTCAACAATTAGGACTTTCAAGAATATATCAGGCTACTTAGACAATCACAAAGGTTTGAGAAACCACCTAAAACTAAGGCAAGGGGTTCAATGATAAATTTCATCTACTACACGAGGCCACTCCTTCCAATCTGGGAGAGGTAGCTGTTTTGCATAATGCATAAATACAAACACCTAGTCAAGCAAAATGAGAAGACAGGGACATATGCTGCAAATGAAAGAACAAGACGAAGCCTCAGCACAAGACCTTAATGAAATGGAGATAAGTAATTTACCTGATAAAGAGCAAAGTAATGGTCATAAAGATGCTCACCAAACTTGGGAGAAGAATGGAAACTCAAAGTAGTTAGAACTTCCTGAGCCATAGTGATGCCTGGGTGGCTCATTTGGTTAAGCATCCAACTCTTGATTTTGGCACAGGTCATGATCTCAGGGTCGTGAAATCAAGCTCCACATTGGGTTCTACACTCAGCATGGATTCTGCCTGAGATTATCTCTCTCCCTCTCCCCCTTCCCACCCTACACACACTCTCTTTCAATTTCTAAAATAAATAAATAAACCTTAAAAAAAAAAAAAAACACCTTCCTGACCCATAAACAAAATTGAGGGTGTAGGGACCATTAGAATTTTGAAATTATGACTGCCTTCTCAGCGGCCACATAAAACTAGCCTGTTCATCAACTGTTATTTTTGTGGGTTGGAATAATGCATTTAAACTACTAAGAAGTTTTTATGGAGTGGCACTGTTCTAGAGGGGAAATCACAAGAGTGCAACTGGAGGAAAGTGTTTGATCTGCCTTATCAGATTCCTCAGTGTACTTTCACTATGATACAAGATTAAAGAAGTTTCTGTGACCCCTTTGAAGCTACATTCATTTTCGGTTTGTCTTTAAGAGACCGAGAAAGGGTTAAAAAAATCACACTAGGGGGCGCCTGGGTGGCTCAGTTGGTTGAGCAGCTGCCTTTGGCTTAGGTCATGATCCTGGACTTCCAGGATCGAGTCCCGCCTCGGGCTCCCAGCTCCTTGGGGAGTCTGCTTCTCCCTCTGACCTTCTCCTCTCTCATGTTCTCTCTCACTCATTCTCTCTCAAATAAATAAATAAAATCTTTAAAAAAAATCACCCTAGGGTTGGATTTTGAGAAAATAAAAATACTCAGCATTATGATATAGATAACAAGTGGCAAGCAGGATTACATTTCCCCCCTTAGAATGTTCTCTGAAAGTATTCTGGAGTAAAACAGAAGTTCTTTGTTTACAACATCTTTTCAGTTTTTCTGGGAAGTCAGTAGAACGTACCATTGTCATCATCTTTTTTTTCTCACCTGATCTAGGAGAGTTTTCTTTTTGTCATTTTTAATGTTTTCCCTACTATGAAGGTTTTTTCCACCTCTTGCATTTTGTACTTAGAAATAATAGGAAATGAACTGACAATTTGAACCGACAAGCCATGTAACAAGAGCATCTTCACCAGATACTTGACAAATCCATGGCGGTCTTGTGGCATGTATTTGATGCCTTTGCGACCTTAGACCACTTCAAGTTTCATCTTATGCTCTCAAAATCAGGTTGTCTTTGCTCCATTTCTGTTTTCTCATTACTCCTGTGCTCATACATGTTTATGTGATGTTGTGTTTATTTTAGCAGCAACAAAGTTTAAAATAGTTCAGGCTCCAAGAACAAAATGGAAATGATGTTTTTCCAGGGCACAGAATGCCCACCTCATGTTATGATAGGGCATCCTAAGTCAGCACAGCAAGCCCTTTTGTGCAGGGAATCAGGGCCAGACTCATTCGGCTACTTCTCCCTTTTTTATGATCTGGTTAAGGTTGACCTCTACGTATCTTGAAGTATTATTTCCACAAAAATAAAATTCTTAACTGGGCTCCTCGTCATGAGTGACTATAAAAGTTTTCCTTTCAGCCCCACCTGTTAGCAGAAGGAAACAGCCCTCCCTTCTCCTCTATACTTGGAACAAGTGGTGTAAAAGGTAACAAACAAAAATAGCTTCTAGAAATATTGGACTAACCAAAAAATAAGTCTAATCTTAAACTGTGTTAGATTCTCAATTAGTCCTCAAATGTTATTCTTAATTTAATTTTTATAAAATTGCTAAAACAACTCTCCCTCTTCCTTCCCCCCTCTACCACTACTGCGGTGACTTCTTTACAGTGGAGAACTTTCCATGGTAGCATTGCCACAGGACTCATTTAGACATGGGTTACTTTGAGGATAATGACAGATTAATTGCTGGGAGGCTAGGGCAATCTTTATTATTCAGTGGTACTATCTCTAAAGAGTAGATAATTTTTTTAAAAAAAAATTATTTATTTATTTGAGAGACAGAGCACTCTCTCAAATAAATAATCTCTCAAGGAGAGAGGCAGACGGAAAAGGAGAAGCAGGTTCTCTGTGGAGCAGGGAGGCTGATGCAGGGCTCGACCCCAGGACCCTGGGATCATGACCTGAGACAAAAGCAGAAGCTTAGTAGACTGAGCCACCCAGGGGAGCCAAGAGCAGATAATTTTCTTGAGTAAATTTGTCTGTTAAACACAGTAGCTTTGATAACACTGCAAGAAGACACAGTACTGTATTGGTACTAATACTAATTAGTACCATACTATAAGCACTGTACTATTTTATTTGAGTAGGTTTTTTAATCAATAAAGATCATTTTGGTCCTCAGATATGCATGAGTAATTCCCACTGATTTGCATGGAACTCATGTATTGTAAAGAGTTATGGGGAGTTTAGTGTGGTTGTCTAGGAAAGAAAATCACATTCTTTGATGGGATTTCATGCTACACAGAGATGGTGTATAATGGAAGAAGTTGGTCATAGAAGTCCATGATGCCTCCTGGATGAGCAAACATCCCTTGTTGTTTGGCTTCTGTTTCCAGGATGAATAATCTTTCCTAGTGATCCTCTCACATGTCCTCTGCTATCCCTGTATCTGGACAGTGATGAGGCTTACTGCAGTGAAACTTTTTTTTTTTTTTAAATATTTTATTTATTTATTTGACAGACAGAGATCACAAGTAGGCAGAGAGGCAGGCAGAGAGAGAGGAGGAAGCAGGCTCCCTGCTGAGCAGAGAGCCCGATATGGGGCTCGATCCCAGCACCCTGGGATCATGACCTGAGCTGAAGGCAGAGGCTTAACCCACTGAGCCACCCAGGCACCCCACTGCAGTGAAACTTTTAATGAGTTGTTCAGGTGTTCAGGTAATGTCTGGCACAGAACAAGCACTAAGTAAGTGTTTTCTAACACTTAACTAATTATTTCTATAATTATTACTAATTATTCCAAGATCACCTCAAACAACTCACCAACTAGGTAAGATGGAAATGGAAAGCATGAATTAAGTTGTGTCATTAGGAAGGAAGACGTATCAGCTAGCATTTGCTGTGTAACATAGAAACCCAGAATTTAGTACTCTAAAAATAACAATCACTTATTTAGTTCATGATTGCGTGGGCCATCAAGTTGGACTGTGTTCAGCCTGGCAGCTTTTCTACTTTTGGCTCTGAAGCACGTGGGGTCAGCTGCAAGGCCGGCTGGTGAGTGGCTAGTGTAGGCCTTCCCTGGGATGGTTGTCTTTGTTGCAGAGTCGTGCTTGAACATGGCCTCATGGTGAAGACAGGAGACCAAGGCACAAGCAAAGTCACAAAGACCAGCCACATTGACCAAAGGAAGCTACAGGTTCCACCCAGATTCACTGAGTGGGGAAACAAACTCCATCTGTCGATGGGAGAGGTGCAGAATCACTTTGGGCAGCGTGCGGATTGAGAAGAGTAAAAGATTTGGCCGTTTTTACAATCCACCACATAGAGCGAGACGGCTGATGCGAAGCAAGATGCAGAGAAAGAATCAGAGGATTTGGATGTGCATATTTGTGGGTTTGTGTGTGTGTGTGTATGTACGTACTTGTGTTTGGGGGGAGAAAGTCAGATGTAGCAGAGGGAAGAATGATAAATAACTCCGAAGTCATGGTCATAGGTGCCTTAGAATATGGGGGCACTGTAAATAGGAAATCTAGTAGGAGAAACATTCACCTCTGAATGTATAGAGTTTGCAGTAGAAGTAAGATGTTTAAGAGAAAATATCTAGGAAGGTGTCCGGAAATACAAAGAAAAAGCAGACCTACATGCTTAGGATGTGAATAGACACAAAGAACAACAAAAAAATCACTCCCCCCCACCCAGACTGTTTCGACTCCCCTTCTCTGGTAACCATGATTATGTGATTTCCTTCTGAGTTTCTTTTTCAGGACCCCCTTTCCAGCTCTTAGTTCATGCGACTTGGAGAGACTAACCCCGGCCACTTGCCACCTGGGTCCTGACCAATCCGCATATTCCATCTCTCTGGATGGAATCCCAGCACTTGTGCTGGAACCACTGGAACATTTCCTTCCACCAAAGCAGATGAACTTGGAGGCTGTAGAGCTGCTGGAGGTCGTCTTACCAGTGGAGTCTGCCTAGGAATGAAGCCAACAGAAAGAGAAGCAGAACTGATTTTGTGTATGCATATGTGTGTGTCTGTGTGTGTGTGTGTATTCATACACACAGACACAGACACACACACACACACACACACAGAGAGAGAGAGAGAGAGAGAAGAGAGAGAGAGGAAAGAGGAGAGAGAGAGAGACAGAGTGAGATCGTTTAGACCCATGGATCCAGTTGTACCTGACGCCACATATACCTTCAAGCTTTTTCTTTTCAGGAACCAAGAAATTCCCTTTTTTACTTGAACTGATTTGAATGAGGGTCTGTCCTATGTTACTACTATAAAACGAAAAAAGAATATAAACTTAGAAAACAATTCTATTTAGTGGGCTGAAGAAAAATTGACAAGTTAGTCATAAAAGCCCATGGAGACAAGAAATCCAAGATCAGAGAGACTAGCAAAGGGGGGGGGGGGGCGCACAGCAGTGTCGATGTCATCCCAGGTTGTGGAGCAAGAGCTCTTCTCCGTCCAGAAGCCTTGACTTGGGGGCCAGGAAAAACTCTGAAGGAGAACTCTTGGCAGCAGAGGGGTGGAGAGGAAGGTGCGCTGCCAGGAACTAAGGAAAGAGTGGGCGATTTCCTTTTTCCATAAATGGGACTCCTAGTCACTTGGGCTTGAAACCTTGGAATCAACTCTTCCACCTCCCCCTGCCACAGCCCACACAGCCAAACAGTCATCTTGTCCTGTAAATCCTTCCTCCACAATTACTCTTGGACGTGGACCTTCCTTCACATTCTCATTGCCAACAGCGTGGTCCAGGTGCCCAGGATTCCTTTCCTGGAACCTGCAAAGGCCTCCTCACAGCTCCCGTGCCCACAGTGGTTCACCTCTGTCATCTGTTTTTTATTCTGCTGCCAGATGATTTCGCCGCACAGTGAGGGGCCTTAGAGCCGGCTCTAACTTGCTGTGGGATCTTGGAGAGACTCATATCGTCTCTTTAGGTGTGGGGCTCTACTTTTTGAAGTGAGGGGTTGAAACAGGTGCTCTGACACTCATTGTCTCCCCACTGCGTGTAAAAAAAAAAAAAGCCCCCCCAAAACAGTTTAAGACTTAATTTAACTCTTTTAGCTTTAACTCCTTTAAGATACATATATTGTAACCAAAACGAAATACTTCCTGCCTCTGAACGCCTTCCTCACAACCTTCTAATTTCCACCTCCGTTCATTCCACCTGTTCATTCTTGCCTCTGTTCATTTCACCTGGAATTCCTTGTCTTTCCACGTGGAAATCCTATCAGTCCTCCAAGGCCAAGCTCAAATGCGGTCTGTGAAGCTTCCCTGAGCTCCCAGCTGAGAGCTGTCTTACCCTATCTGTCAGGATGCTTTGCTCTGTTCTCTTGCAGGTTGAGCACACATCTCGCTTCATGCCAAATTAGCAACAACCTGGAGTTCAAACCTCAGTGATACTCATCACTCAGGGGATCTAGCACAGTAGTTAGTTCTTTGTAAATGGTTGAATGAATGAAACACACATTTTATTACTGTGTGGCTAACTCAGCCATCTTGCTAAGTTCCCTAGAGCAGTTTGATGTGGTAGGCCTGTTGAACAGGATTATGTAATAATAATAAAAAAATGGCCATATTGGTAAGAATCACTGGAGCAAATGCTGACATCATTCCAACCGGGGCCAATCATATGTCAATAATGTAAATATTGGATACAAGTTCCATTGAGGTCCCTTCTGGGACTCCACACTGAAGCCAACTGAGCCGATCTTCTCACTGTTTACAAGATAAGGATGAACATATTCTGGGCAGAACAGAGTGGTCTCAGAACCCCTGTGTGGCTCAGTGGGTTTAGCCTCTGCCTTCGGCTCAGGTCATGGTCTCAGGGTCCTGGGACTGAGACCCACATTGGGCTTTCTGCTCATCGCGGGGCCTGCTTCCCTTCCTCTCTCTCTGCCTAACTCTCTGCCTACTTGTGATCTCTCTTGGTCAAATAAATACATAAAATCTTAAAAAAAAAAAAATAACAGAGTGGTCTCCTTCTGGTGCAGCTCTTGGCAGTGGAGAAGAGTGTGGACAAGCTAGTTCAGAAGAATATAAAGCAGAAATGGAGAGAAGGAAGAAAAGTCTAGAAGAAAGAGGTAGATAAAGAACAACGTGAGTATGGAGATCCCAGTTACCCCAAATCCTTTTTATAGAAAGATTATCAACTCCAGATCTATAAACTCGTTGACATGTTGTGGCGAGACTGAGTAGTGACAGAGCCAGTGCCCATAGCCAATAGCTAGAATTATGTGGCTCTTTCCTACCTTCATCAGTGAACCTTGAGACTTTCCTCCGGAATGCTGGTTTTTTCTACAGGGCTGAGGGGAAACAGGCAGCTGTACTTAGCTGAACCTTTGCTCCCTTCTTATTGGCTTCCCCTGTTCACCCACAGCAACTTAAATCATTAAAATCCTGTATAATTAAAATTTCATCCAAGTTACACCAGTTATGTTTGCTGGCCACAGAGGAGTGTATAAATATCTTAGGAAAGCATAAAGACAGAGGCTGCTTCCTGCCCGTGGTTTGCCCCCTACACAGGATGCTGTCTGGTGCTGTGTGTGTTATCGACAGCCCGGGGAAGCTTGAACTTGCGGCTCTGACTGAGCCTTTGTTCTGTAGCATTATTTCCGTGGCGGGGGTCTAAGGGTTACACATTGTTGGTGGGGGTGGCTGTCTCCTCAGCTCCTGGTGGGACTCGGGCTCTCCCTCTTTCTCTTTTATCTCCCCTTCCTTCCCCTCTCCTGTTGCTCTCCATTTTGAATTTGATCTCTTGCTTTTAAATATACTTAGATTAAAATAGCTTTCTCTCTATATATGCCTCATTCTCTCATTTAACTGGAACACATGAGTTTATCTCCCTTCCTCCCCATCCTCTATGCTAATGTCAGATAAATTTCTCTGCAACACAATTTGTATTGCTATTTCATTGCTCAAAACCACACAGGTTTTGCATTACTTACAAGATGATGTTAAAAGTCTACTGTATGCTCATTCACTGAACAACCAATTTTGAGCACATAAAGTGTGCAAGGTGCTGCCAGGAGCTCTCTTGCCATAGATTCTCCAGAAGCTCCAGAGGGTCACAAAGGGATTGGCTTGCTGAACAGCTCTAGAATGGGGTTTTTTTGAACCCTGTGATAATGGCCCCTTTGTGCCATGGGCATTATGTATGTTTCTTAGTCATATAAATACCTTACTTCGTGTGGGGTATCATTGTAGTGGTAGTGACTTTGCTGTTATGTCACCTCCATTGAGATGCTTTTGACAGCTTTGGGATCATGGCATGTCTTGGTTTGGGTTCCTATATGGCAGACCTTGAGACAAAGTACAAGTAGTTTATTTGGGAGATGGTTGCAGTAAGTAAGAAGGAAGGGGCTGAAACCACTAAACCCTGCACTATCAATTCAGTTATCTACAGGCAGCTGGAGGCTGGTTCCTCTGCAGAACTCTGAGAAGCAGCACAGAGCATGCCTCAGGGTGACCCCAACAGACTGTTGCCTGTCAGATGTCCCCAGGCATTACTGGTTGAGAGCAGTTTCAGGGCCTGAATGTACTTGTACTTCTTGCTCATCTGCATGTCTGCAGTCCCACAGCAGACCTCAGGGTTACCAGCACTGCCTGGGCAACCTTTCCCATAGAGAGTGAGGGCTGTGGGGATGTGACATAGGACTGATCGTTCTTTGTAGCAGGGGAGATCCCTGTTTGGTGCTTGTGGAACATCTTGTGCTGTTGCTTCTCATCATTTGTGATTTGTTACATTCTATAAAGTCACCAAACATCAAGTTAACGACTATTGAACCATTGCTCCTAGAGGAAATACAGGGTTAGGCTCCTGCGAGCCTCTGGTCACAACATTTGGTCAACAACACATAACACTGTTTTCTGTGTTTCTGTTCCAAGACAGCTTATTTAATATATATTGTTGATTCATTAGTATTGGACTCGTAGCACTTTAGCTCATACCTGAAGGAAGCTGGTCTAACACACATATTTTCTCCATAAGGCACATCACAACCTTCTCGAGCTGAGAAACACCAGATGCCACTTCAGCACTGTGCTTGGGGCATTTTAAACAATGAAATCACAAACAATAAGAACAAAAATGTGAAAAATGTGGCACTAAATAAATCTCGGAAAGGACACTCTTGTACAGAGAGGTCTTGTTTGCAATGTGAGAGCTGAAATGAGAAGGCGGAGTGTCACCTCATTAGACCTTAGCCGGGAACATGTGCATTATGTCACTGATATTCTTGGCTGCTTTGCACATGTCTGTGAATGACTGTAAAAGGAACTTGCCATTTATTGATTTTGGGTTTACAAGCAAATTTTATCTAGTAGGTGAATTTGCAACCATGGAATTTATGAATAATGAGGACTATTTCATCTTAAGACAAACATCATGAAACCCTACTCATGCTTAGTGGGGTCTAGAGAACTCAATCAAATAAAGTAGGGCTTTATGTTAATGTGAGCGCAAAGAAGGGATTAGGGTGACCAAGAACCCAGTCAGAAATCTCTTAAATAATTAGCAGTCTACAGTCATTCAAAACACCAGTAGGTTATGCTCGTAACAAAGAAATCTTTTTGAGTTAGAATAATCTGTCTATGGCAAATTTGGATTTTCTCACAGACACCACTATCTTTATTTGCATTAACACAAAGAGGTCAGTGCCTGAATTAGTGAATACCCATGGGATGATTTCACCAGGTATATTTTGGGTCATCTTTTAAATATGTTGCATGTGGAGGAAGGGGTTCGGAAATGAGAACTGGTGTGGGAATAAGAAAGAGTAACAAGAAAAATTAATTTGTAAATTAAAAGAGAAAATAAGATAAAATTTGTGTCTGTGTATATAAAAATAAAAATGCTTAAATATAAATATAAATTAAACACATATATTTTAAATGTAAGCTGAGCCAATTAAGGCTGATGCTATATTTGCTGGAAGTAATGAAGTGTTGAGCAATGGGAAATAGATTTTGTGGCCAACTTTGGCCATCTCCAAATGGCATATGGTTGGATGAAGTTGGATAGAAAAGTAGAGAAATTAAAATGCTAAAAGTGTTTGTCCTGAAAGTTTTTTCTTTCTTTCTTTCTTTCTTTTCTTTCTTTCTTTTTTTTTTTTTTTGACAAAGAGTGAGTGAGTGAGAGGAGCAGAGGTGGAGAATCCTAAGCAAACTCCACGCCCAGCACAGAGTTGACATGCTTCTGGGGACTGGGGACAGCAGCAAACTAAACCTGTAATAATTCCTGACCTTACAGTACTTACACAGTAGCAAAGAGAGATGGTTTAATACAGATGTAAAACAGCATTTTGATTCTAGAAGAGCAGTGGAGAAACAGAGTAAGGAAGGGTGATGGGGCTCTTTTCCTGCACTTCTTCAAGTGTTCACAGCTGTCCTCAGGACTCTGGCTGCTGCCTTTGAGACCAGTCCTGGAAGTCTCTGGTTAGCTTTTTCACAAAGTGGCATAGAGCTCTGGGGTTTCTCTGATGCTGAGCCTGAAGCACTCTGTGGGCACAAGGGGAGCATCTATAAATGCTGCTTGTTTTTGTTCCTTACAGATAGAGTTCAGACACACATTTCCTAAGTTTCCTTGGAAGGCGGCTAGAAGGTCAATCATTTCATGGAGACAGTCAGCTAGATTGCAGACCTTTGGGGCACTTGGGTAGCTCAGTCAATTAAATGTCTGACTCTTGATGCTGGCTCGGGTCTTGATCTCAGAGTTAGGAGTTAAAGCCCCATGTTGGGCTCCAGACTGGGTGTGGAGCCTACTTAAAATAAAGGAAGGAAGGAGGGAAGGAAGGAAGGGAAATAATAATAATTTAAAAAAAAAAAAGATTGCATATCCTTGATGGCTCTACCCCTTGTCTTTTTCACTCACCTGGTCCTCTCTTTTTTGCTTTCTGGTATCACATTTTCAAATATATCTCCGTATATAAGCCTTTTTCAAGCTCTGCTTTGTGGGACACCAGGTCAAGCCGGAGAATGCAGTGCTTAGGATGGTGTTGCAAATATATATGGGGTTTCCAGAGAAGATATCACTGAGAAGGTACATTTGAGCAAAGACTTGAAGAAAAGAGGTAATTGTTATGCAGATACCTGGGGGGGCAGCATTCCAGGTAGAGGAGACCACAGCAAGGGTAAAGACCCTTTTATTGGTGTGGCTGGGGTGGAGAGAGTGAGGAGGAGGTGTGGACAGAGACATGAAGGAGACCCAATCCCATCTCTTGGGGCCATTGTAAAGACCTGGGTTTTGTCCCAAGTGAGATAACCAATTTGTTTTCAGAAATGTGTATGCTTTGCCTATTTTATATTTTACTTTACTATTTTATACTTACAGAATATATTTGGATCCCCATTTTATAAATAGGTAAGTTGATATTTGAAAAAATATCATTGACTTGATAAGAGCTGCATATTCTTATTCTCAGCTTCCTTGGTTTGCTATAAAATGGTATGTTCTTTGAGGACTGGACTATAGATATTGATGTACTAGATTGATGGATGTTGATCTAGAGTATCATTCCTCATTTCACCTTTTGAAGAAATGTTTACTAAGTGCTACTATGTGCATGGCATTGGGAGGAACAAAGAATGTGGTAATGCATGATAGTTTCTAAATCAAGGCACACATTTCCTGGAAATTTTCTAATTAAATATTCCATACTCACATTATCTGTTGTACATTATTTCCTTTCATTTTGCTGGTATGGGTAGAATTTCTGTACGTTAAACCCTGTTTCTGCTTACTTCAAATCCCATAAATACCACTGCTATTTTCAGCTGCTTTACATCTCTTCTCTAATTTACCACTACTGAGTAACTACAAATTTAATACTCCTTGGGGAGTACGCTCTGTGCATGCGCAGGTGTGAGACAGAGACCTCAGAGTGAGAATTCTATTGTGGAAATAAATGAATAACCTGCCATGGCTTGAAGAATATGGAAATTAAAGGAATAATGTAAATTAACATTCAGCTCTTCCATCTAAGTGCTCATTCACTGTGACAGGGGTCCTAAGGGGTGGACATGTCCAAGAACGTCTTCCATCTTGCTCCAGAGCAAGTCTTCTTGGAGTTTTATACTTTTGGCAGCCTCACCTTGCCTTGGTTTTGGCATCCCTGGCTCTCTTTTTACAGGTCTTATTAGTACTATGACCTTTGTTTGTGACTATGTTGCATGATTTTCATGTCTATGGGTTTTTCTCAGTCTGAGGGGATCCCATCTCTCTTTTGTTGGAAACTTTTGGGATGGGTAGTAGGACACATATCTGAACATGTGTTGGATCTCATATCTCCTAGAAGTTTCTTATTTTTAAGAAGAATCTCATCCAGAGTCGCGGTTGTTTCACCACTTGCTTTACTTTTTCAGAAGTGAACTTGTAAGCCAGGCAACTTAAATCCAGACATTTATCAGATGACCTGATTTTCAGATGAAAGTTTCCAAGATTTCTAGGTTATTGAAGTCTCTCCTCACTTCCATAACTTATCAATGTACCAATTTTATGGTTTTGTGCCAGGATTGACCTATTTCTTCAGCATATCCCCATTACAGTACCTTTTTGTTCCTCTCTTTACATATTATACTTATGTACCTATATGTATGTATTTTACCATTACCCAGATTTCTCCTCTAAAATTTTATTCTTGTATTAACAGATTTTCCCAAGGGTTCGAGTGACCATTTGTTCCAGTTTGCCTGTGACAGTCCTAGTTTATCTGTTCTTCCTGGCGGATTAATAATTAATACCTTCCCCCTTTTAATTTCAAAAGTGTGCTAGCTTAGGTTCTAAGTTATATGAACACCCAATCAATGTTTCCCTCTCATATTCTCTATCCTCACTCAAAGTTTGTATCTTAAATTGGAAATAAAGAAAAGAAATACTTGTACCTTACTGGCCTTTTAATTTCCTGATCAGTTCTTCCAGCTCTTAGGGATTTTTAGAGTCACATGGTCCAGCTTATGTTAAATCCACATATGGCTGGGCTGAGCCATCCACCATGATGGGGTTTTTTCCTTTTGGGTCTTTGACTCACTAGATTGGGTGTGCTATTTCCTCTGGTTCTTTCCTGCAGGGATGTGTTGTTGTGGCTAATCCTCAGCAGGTTCTAGTTCATGGTCTGAGACGATGGGTTATAACTGAGGGACACGTGCACTGGTTCTGAATATCTTCTGTTCCTCTTCTTTTTCCCCAGTCTGTCTCCTGAGAGTCTTGATATCCTGGATCATTATTTTCTTCATTTCTCCTCCCCCACCCAGGAACACTTTGCTGTGTTTAGCCAGCAGGCATACAGACAGAAGTTGGCCCTACCCTTTTACCTGCTCTTTAAGCAAGGAAACCATTTTGGCCAACTGGTGGCCTCCAGCAGAAAAACGAAGCCAACCAATGTCTATAGGCCTTAGAAACAGTACTCTCTGCTTCTCTACTTCTGGTGTCAAGCCCTTTGCTTCTTCCCTACCACCTCTTAGGGCAAGCTCCTTTTTGACCTGTTGGAGGAAGACTGCCCACCTAAGTGGTCAAGCTCATGACCTTGGAGTCAGACAGCTTTGGGTTGTATTCCTCACTCTTTGGGTTCAGGCAAGATTCTTTGTTTCTGAGTCTGAATTTCTTCATTTATAAAATGAGAATACCAATTCTTACCTTATTAGATTCAGGGGAGAGTTAAATAAGGTCATGTATAGAATACACTGAACATTGTGCCTAGCAATTAGTATATGCTTAATAAATAGTTGTTATTCTTATAATAATCATAACTATTATGATTAAGTGTAGTGTCAGAATTATGGTAAACTATTGGTTCTTCAGGCTGTATTTTATGAAGGTGACAGAAATCCTTAAGGCAATGACACCAATCTTGAGCCAACATTGAAGTTTTGAAGGCAACCCAGTTCTGTTTCCTTGGGTGGCTCTTGGTGACTGAGAATGCCAGAGTCAATAAGCGAGCCAATAGGCCATGTGCAGAAATGAAGTTGACTCTCTATGTGTAAGTGATCGGGTGACTTCGATTTTTTTTTTTTTTTCAGAAAGAATTCTGAATTCCCCTTTTAACTCAACAAGGTATAACAGTCCTAGTTATACTGTTATCTTTTTTACTTGAAGTAGGATAACATGGAGAAAATGAAGGGTGGAGAGAAACTAGATCTGAAGTAGGTCTTGGATTTGTATCCTGATCAGATGGGAGCTCTCAGAAGGTTTATTGGTATGCCTAAGAGTATGAGCCCTAAAGTGAAATCTGAGTGCTTCTCCTCAGTTACTTTTTCCTTCTGGAGACAAAGAGAAAGACCTTGTGATTCCTGACACTACTCTCCCCTAGATTCTTGGTTCTTTGATTTTATTCCCGTCATAAATTTTTTTCCAAACTATCTCTTGTGGTAACCCATAACCAGCTAAATTTACACTTACTAGAGGAATCTTTGGTACCTCCTTTTAGTTGATAAAATCAATTATATAATTCTCTTCTTCTTCTGTCATTATTTCTTCTGGCCATTATTACCAATTTCATGAAGTTTTGTATTTAGATGGTATTATTTATTTTTAGAGTCAAAAAATTTCTTATTTCAGAGTTAGATGATCTGATTTTTTCTGAGCAACAACTCTACAATGTTGGAAAAAAGTGGATAAACTGAGGCTCATAATGCTTCAGTGACTTTCCTAAGATCTTTTGATGAGTCAAGGAACAAGACCGGAATAGAAACCACGACTCTGTTTTTCTGACCACTAGACCACACTTCCTCTCCAGACTATGAAACACTGGAAAATGGGAGTCAGGCAGAGAGTAAATATGGAGGCAAACCCACAGAAACACAATTTTACTTGTACCCAAATCATGTCATTTAGCAAAGGAAAACAGAAGAACACCCCAGTCCCTTTGCTGTCATCAAAATTATAACCTAAACCCACAATGGATATAGAATAGGAAATGAGTCTGCCTTGAATTATCTTATTTTTCCCATTTAAAATGAATTTGAAAAAATTGTCTGTTTTTCAATCTTGATGTGTTTTTCCCTTCTACAAAAGGATCATCTAAACATACAATTTTATTTAGATTTAAGGGTATATAAGTAAAATACCTTTATTACTCTCATTCTTCACACAATAAAGACCTAACCAATCATTATTTATTTCACGTTTAAGGCTTTGTGGGAACACCAGGTTTGTTAGACATAGTCATTATCTTTAAACTTAAAATTTACTTGGACAGAGACTCCATCTACCCCTGAAGAGCTGAAGGCAGTCGATAAATATCAACCGAGCAGGAGATATTACAGGTTGCATGTGATATGTGATAATGAAAATCAAAGTGATATGGAAGGCCTGGGTTTGAGTCCCAGCTGCACCTCTAGCCAGTTTTCAATCCTGGGCAAGTCCAATCTTATGCATTGAGAGGGGCCATAGCAATTGCCTGTCTTGTCTTCCCACTGTACTGGTGTGGGGACCGATAGGAAAGAACACATGCAAAACAGTCTGTGGGCTGACAGATAAAATATGAGAGGTGTTCCAGTCACGGGACGTACCCGTTCATGCCAGGGCTGCACAGCCCAGCCTTTCTCCTTTGTCTCTGGAATCCCCAATGATAGAGCTCTTAGGGGCTGTTTATTTGTCCACATGGAAATTAAAACAGGAAATTAAAAGAAGGCTCCTTTGAAATTATTTTTGGCCGTGAGAACAGAAAATAACCCCATATTTTCCTTTTGGCAAAGAGCTCCTTGCCTCATCGTTTGGCATAAGTGTGAGCGAGAGATAGGTGAACACTTTGGAAGCTGCTGATAATGGTTGTGAAGAGAGAGTTTTTCACTTGGGCAAGCAGGGCGTGCAACTCAGGGAAGCTGAGTCCTTCCTCTGTTGATGGAGACAGAGGATTCCCAAAACTCTTCCCACCTGTGGTTCCCAGGGAGCAATGACAACAGTCTTTCATCACCGAGGCCATGTGGCAACCCAGAGGGATCCTTGAATGACCCTTTCATGGGGGCAAGCCTAAACTTGAGTTCGTGGCTTCCATCTGTGGGCGAAACTGGGTATTGTTGATACAAAAATGTGAGAAAAGGCTAGCGTGTGCCTCGGAAATCAGGCAGGGGAAGTCCACCACCGCGACTGTGAGGTGCTATTCTGTGAGGACGCTTTAATTCCGGGGGGGAGGGCATGTGATTTTTCTTAACGAGGAAACAACGTTATGACTTTTGTCTAACCTTCTTTGACTGATCTCGGTTTATAGGGAGTCACTCTTTTACACCAAGAACTCATTACACTTCACATTTAGCGAAAAAATGGAAATGTCTTCTGCTGATGGCTTGACCCGAGTTATGATATCAAAAGACAGCTATTTCAGTTATCTCATATCTAAAATAAAGCAGCTGGAAGACAATCCCAGCCTTTTTTCTCAGGGTAGTGCATGGGCTAATGTAAGCAGCACTGTTGAGCCCTTGTGTCAGAAGTAGAATAATAGGCGGCATTTAGAAAAAAAATACCATGGCGCCTGCCAGTCCTTAGACACTTTTTTTTTTTTTTTAAATTGTGAAATTTATGTGAAAAGCAGTGCGGCGGGCTGTAATATATTAGCACCATCTAGTGGTGATGGCCAGGGCAGCTCCCCGCCCCCCCGCCCGCCACACCCCTCCTCATCTCCATCAAACAAATTAAGGCCAAGCAAGGAACTCTGTAGTCTTCTATCTCAATTTGTGCCAATTTCCACGAGAAAGTGAAAGGTGATGCACAAGTGGAGTGAAAAGATAGAGAAGTGTGCAAACCTAGTGTAATGTTAGTAATAACAATCACGAGTAACGTTTAAGCACTAACTGCTTAATAAGTTTGTAATAAATGCTTTTTTTTTTTGAGAGAGAGAGAGAGAGAGACAGCGTGCAGGAGGAGGGGCAGAGGGAGTGGGAGAGAGCATCTCAAGCTGATAATTCGGATCTGAGTGTGGAGCTCGACCGGGGGCTCGACTTACCAACCCTGAGATCACGACCTGAGCCGAAATGAAGAGTTGGACACTTAACTGACTGAGCCACCCAGGTGCGCCTGTACTAGATGCTTATTCTATAATCATCTTATTCAATCTTCACAAGACTCTATGAGGTAAATATTATTCTTGTTATTCCCAATTTACAGGGCCAAAAACAGGCATGGGGAGCTTCAGTAACTGGCCCGGATTCGACCTCTGGTGTAGAGGACAAAAAACGGACATTGAATTTTCAGACCTTGTCATATTGGTGCCATCAGATGTCCCTGTGACAGGATACTGCAGGTCGGTGCAGCTCAGGCGTTTTCCCAGGCGGAGAAAGCATCCAGTGGGGAAGCAGTGGGGCATACGGATTGAGAATGGGCGCTCCGGAGTCAGACTAGAACTGCGTTCCAGCCGCAGGCCAGCCAATCCCATGTCCTGGGGCCAGGTACAGTAGCCTCTCACAACCTGAGCTGCTGCTTCTGTAAAATGGTAGAATGAAGGCCTTACTCACGGGGGCGTTGGCGGTGTTGGGTGAGATGTGTGTGTAGAGTCCGGGTCGTGGAAGCTGTCGAAGGGCACTTACTAGATTTCCGTTTAAAAAAAAAAAAAAAAAAAGACATTGTAGATTTCGACTTGAACTGCCTTGAAGGCTGAACTCACACAGTGTTTGGACTTCTCCACCTCCTTCCAAGGGTATCAGAGCACCCATTCTGTGGGTGGAAAGAACCGTAAACAATGAATCTTGGAACACTGGAAAAATAAAATAAAAAAAAAAAGAAGGCTTTCTTTTAGAGTTCAATAGCAAATCTGGGATAGAACGGAAAGTAGCGTAATTTCATTCCTAATCTGTCCCTTATTGTGGAAAGAGGGAGTGGCTCCTTCCTACCACATGGAGTTGCTGCCGTTGGCAAGTTCGTTCACACATGGAGTCCGGACAGGTTCATACAGTGGGCAAGTAGCTCTTCCAGCCTGTATGGCGACGGCGGGTCATGAAGATTCGGGAACGACTTCTTTTCTCCTCTCAGGGCAACCCTCTAGCCCTTGCAGGAGGTACCCGGTTTTCATGATCTTTTCTCGGGGCACCGCAGGTGATCGCCATGGGATGGTGGAGAAATCTCTCCCCTTGGAGCTCTTTCTTCTCTGTCCATGGCCTCCTGTCTGCTTGTTCAGTGCAGTCTGAGGAGGTGGCAGGAGGGGACGGCCGAAGGCAGAACTTCGATCTGGATGATATAAGACAGGACGTCAGTGTAACGGGAGGGCGTTGGCCCTCATGGCCTTGTTTAGAAGAAAATCTGATTCTTCCCACTGTCCAGGATCAGCTGGGAGAGCATGACTCCTTTGAGCTTTGCTGGACATGACCACGGCCCTGTTCCTGTTTTATTTTTGGCTTCTTTCCACAGCTTTGTGCAACTTGAATGTACAGAGGGACTTGTGTTAATATCCTCGTGTCATATCACCTCTAACACACTGCCTGCCCAGCAGTCAGAGATGGTCTTATGAACACTGGTCATGGGGGATAACGTCCCTTCCTTGTCTAAAGCCATCCAGTGGCTTCCCATTGCTCTTACTAAAAAGTGCAGAATCTGCAACTTGACTTACGAGGGCCACGGGTGGGCTCGATGCAGCGGACTTCTCCACTCACCTTCAGCTCCGTCTCCGACCCCTCCCAGCCTCCTCCTGACACGGCGGACACTTTGGTTCCAGTGTGCACTAAGCTCTCCAGACCTCAGGGTCTCTATCTATTTTATTCCCTCTGCTGGGATGAGCCTCTACGGACTCACTCCCATTTATCCCTAGACTCGTGTTCCCAAGTTTTGCTGTGCATTAGAATTACCTTGGGGGCTTTAAAAGAATCTTGATTCCCACACTTTACCCCAAACTGGTTCCATCAGAATCTCCAGAAGTGAAACCCAGGAAAAAGTTTTTTTTTTTTTTGAAGCTCTCCTGGTGCTTTCAATGTATAGACAAGCTTGAAAGCCAGTTCTAAGATTAGTAGGTGCCTAATTTCTAATTTTCCCGCCTAGTTTGGGATTCCTTCCTTATGCGTTCTCATAGTCCTCCATACGTTCCCACATGTGTTGGTTGCCTCTCCTACTAGACTATAAGCTCCATGAGCTATAAGTGTCCATTGTGTGCACTTGCCTCTTCCTGGGGTGTGGCACAGAGCCTGGCATTCAGGGGGTGTCTGATCAATAACCGGGGAAAGCAGGAAAGCTGGCATGTGGGTTTATTAGTTTTCCTACCACTTAAAGTTGGTCCTCCTCAAAGGCTAGAAAGCCGCAGCTTGCTGGGACTCAGGCACCCGTGCCCACATGGTGAGTCAATGAAACAGGTGTTAAGAAGAGGAGGGCTTCCTGCTGGGAGGCAACCATACTTCTATCACCTGGGGAGTGTTTCCTTGCCTTGGGGAACGTATCTACTGCTGGGCCATGGCAAAGACCAGGATTATCAAGGATTACATTTGATCGTTGGGCAACCCTCCCACAAAGATATTGGCCTACTAACTTATTTTTAATTAATTGTCTTCAACAGTGAACATTTGCCAAGAAAAACATTCTCAACCCTCAATAGTCAAAGGATATTCCGATCTGACTCTTGCTCAAGTTGATAGCATATTTCTTGATGAATAGTCACGGGTATGGGCAATACATTAAAAATAAGTTAATAGAGTGACTTATTTGCACAAAAGCAGCTGATTGGGATCAATATCACCCTAGAATATCCTTACAGGGACCCCGGGTAGGCTTGGTGTACGACCCCCAGGACGCTATCTTGAAGGACAGCTTAGCGGTGTGCTCAAAAGGATAAAAAAATTAAGATGCTTTTTCATGTAAAATGCACTGATCAATTAAAGATAATGATAGGACGATCCTGACCTCCATCTCAATGGTTTGCATTTTCTTTTCTGCATCCACTTTTACAGACTTGTTGCATTGTATCACAAACACGGAAAATGATCTTACTGAAAGGAAATGTAAGCAGTAGTCATATTGAATGACTTGACATCCCAACTAGCATCTACCAGAAGATTCTGCAGCTGACCCCTTCTGCAGCTCCACATGATTCATTTTGTGCTAACGTCTCCCAGTCTCCACCCTTAGAATGAAAGTAATAAAATTTGCCTTTAATTAAAGTCTCTAAAGTTGGGTCCAATGGAAAAATGAAATACTTGAGGATATGACTTAGCCTGTGCTAGGAATTTTATAGGCAGTTCACCAAGGATTTTTTTTCCAAGTGATTTGCACGATAGGCAGAATGTATTTTAAGCTGAACGCCCTGAACTGGAAACCGCGCACAATAACCTGTCCCAAAAGCAATTATCGCATCAGGACACACCCGTTGGGATTCAACACTCCTATTTAAAGTCTGTCCAAACACCACAGCCCACATGTATAATGGCTTTGGCAGAAGGGTGAGAACCAGCATCTGCCAGAATCTTATTTAACGGAGCAGGAAATGGATGTTTTCCGAACCAAACTTTTAAAAGTCGAGAAATACCTATTTGGTGAACAGGATTTATGGTTTCATTCCCATGAGAAGAAGAAGAAGTAAAAGAAAATGGACAGAATGTAATTCCATGAAGACATCACAGCCCTGGAGCCCATTTTCTAATGGGAACGGAGGGTGTTTGTGGAGCTGGCTGAGAAGTAATCTGCTCTAAACACAAGGTTTTTCTACCCGTGCAAAAATATTTTAATCTCTGAGATTTCGAGTATAAGATTCAGTTCCGGCTTTGCCCTTCCCAGGACGTCTTTGCTAGTACCTCCTCTTCTGTCCTCTGGGTTAGAAGCGCCGCCCCCCGACCCCCTGCCCACCTCCTTCCAGGCCACATACTCATCAATGGCTTTCCGTGTTGTTTGGGATTGCCCTCCTGTCTGTTAGATGATGGCTGTGGATACTGTTCTGCTCATCCTTATTCCTGCCGGACCTAGGGATTGCTGTATCAGTGAATAAAGGAACAAAGATCACCATTGCTATCGTAGGCTTGGTACAGTGTAGGTGGTGACACTTGGAACCCAGGCAAATAAAGCTAGTCATGGGCCACTCTTGTTTGCACATGACTAACTTGTACCTCCGTCTTGCATCATCTGAAGGCTGAGTGTTCTGCATGTCAGGAAGCACTGTGGTTCCATTTAGTCCGTGTGTTTTGGCCCTGGTGGATTCTGGTAGTTGCCTGCTGCAGTGATGTGGGTAGGCAGGCAGGGAGGGAGGGAGCGAGCGAAGCCCGAAGAAATTTCTCAACAATCAAAGCCTGTCTTCTTCAAGGACTTTTCTTTCCTTACTGTTAAAAGAAAATACTACTTTAACACATCTTTCCCTGAATCACCTTCTAAGAGGAGAGAACATAGAAAATCATTTAGAAAAGGTGGTCAAGAATTATTCAGGATAATTCTAGGGGAAAAGCTGCCTTGGCTCGAGGCCCTCGCCTTTGGTGTTCTGTGGAAGATACATTTCAGAGGTCTCAGAGTTGAGGGTGGAAGGTTCAGACTGGCCAGGTATATTGGCAGGTTTGTTAGGGGATTCTGGGTGACAGGCAAGAACTTGACCTCATAATCAAAGGTGGTTTGATGAGGGGCAGAAGAACGGGGTAGAATACTGAAAAGCTATGGAGTGAACTTGAGAAAGGAGATCATAGTTAAAATAAAAAAGCAACAAAGATGATTTCATCTCTTGAGCAAAGGAAATGTGATGTGTAATTTTTTTCCTCAGGAAAGATCAAATTAGCTAGAAAATGTGGCTGGTTTACATTATAATGGTGTGTTAAAATTATTCTGATTCTTAAAACACTAAAGTTTTATGAGAGAGAGTACCTTTACTTAAAACTGTTGCTCCTCCCAATTATACGGAAATAGGTGATGTTATGTAACTCCGAGGAAATGCCCATTCCAACCAAGAAGAGAGCCCATCATCTACATGGGTGGCTGAAGTCTGCTCAGCTTTATCTGTGGTGATTCCGTTCCTGTGACCTCAGAGCCCAAAACATCAACTTTTGTAACTCTCTGCCCCTCTGTTTGTATTTACTTTCTAGAACTCTGTAATATTTACAGAGGGGGTCAATGAGTCTGAGTAACTGAAATGAAATTGCTTGTTCATAAAAAGGTACCTTTTGTGTAGAAATGAAACATAAAAGTCATTTCATGTTATCTTGCTGACGATAAAGCGTAAGTTAACTTCTGTGCTCAAACAAGAGTTCAGTTTTTACAAATTTTATTTTTGTGAGGTCTTTTCACCAATCAACCAGTGAAGGATAGGACAAAATATTACCCAAATCAGCAGGCTTTATCGAGGATACAAATCCTGTGTTCGGAATGTGAGATTTCCTTATAGAAAAGTTGCTAGGGGGACGCCTGGGTGGCTCAGTGGGTTAAGCCACTGTCTTCGGCTCAGGTCATGATCCCAGGGTCCTGGGATCGAGCCCCAAATCAGGCTCTCTGCTCAGCAGGGAGCCTGCTTCCTCCTCTCTCTCTGCCTGCCTCTCTGCCTGCTTGTCATCTCTCTCTGTCAAATAAATAAATAAAATCTTTAAAAAAAAAAAAAAAGAAAGAAAGAAAAGTTGCTAGGGCAATAGCAGGGAAAGGTATCTAGCTATCTGGCCAGAAGACACATGAAAAGATCACTTATCATCAGAGAAATGCAAATCAAAACCACAAAGAAGTATCACCTTATTCCTGTCCAAATGGCTAAAATCAAAACCCAAGATACAGCTAGTGTTGGCGAGGATGTGGAGAAGAGGAACCCTTGCGCACTGTTGGTGGGAATGCAGACTGGTGCAGCCACTCTGGGAAACAGTATGGAGGATCCTCAGAAAATGAAAAATAGAGCTACCCTATGATCAAGCAATTGCACTACTGGGTATTTACCCAAAAGATTAAAAAACAACAACAACAAAAAAACCCACTAATTTAAAGGGATACATGCACCCCTATGTGTATAGTAGCATTATTTACAATAGGCAAGGTATGGAAGCAACCCAAGGGTCCGTTGATAGATTAATGGATAAAGAAGTGGAAAGTAAATACAATGGAATATTACTCAGCCATCAAAAGAATGAAATCTTGCCATTTGCAACAACATGAATGGGGCTGGAGAGTATAATGATAAACAAAATAAGTTAGTCAGTAAAAGACAAATACCATAGGACTTCACTCAGAAGTAGAATTTAGGAAACAAAACGCATGAACAAATTAAAAAAGAGAGAAAGAGAGAGAGAGAGAGAGACAAACCAAAAAGAGACTCTACTATAGAGAACAAACTGGTGTGAGCGGGGGGAATGACTGAAACAGGAGATGAGGATTACGGAGGACACTTACCAGGACGAGCACTAAGCAAGGTATAGGATTGTCGAATCGCTGTATTGTATGCCTAAAGCTAGTATATAGCACTGTATGTTAACTGTACTAGAAATAAAATAAAAAACTTAATAAAAAAAGGGTTTGTTTATGCACAGACAAATGCTGCCTGATAAGCATTTATCGTAATTATAGTAATCATGCAGTAATGATATGAATAATGTGTAATGCATATATGCATTATAATGCATAATGTAATTATATTATAATATTGCATTTTAGGTACCATTTATACATATAGTAATGTAAGTGTCTTCTTTTTTCTTTTTAAGATTTTATTTACTTATTTATCACACAGATGCCAGGACTCTGGGATCCTGAACTGAGCTAAAGGCAGATGCTTAAGGTACTGAGCCACCCAGGTCCCCCATGTAATTGTTTTCTTAAAAACAAACAAACAAACAAAGTATCTCTCTATCTCTCTTTGCTAGTATCTACCATGTATAGGCACCACACTAGGTAAATTACATTTCATTTATTCTTCCTCACAAGACCCTAGAGTGGTATTGCTAGTCTGGCTATGTCACAGATGATCTGATGTGGAAAATACTTAAGAGGGACAGCTGGGTGGTCCAGACCTCATGGTCTGTTAAAGGAGTGAATGGAGCTCCAGCAGTCACCAAAGCTTGAGTTCCTACCCATTTCAGTATAACATCTTTGATCACTGACTGTTTATAAAATGTTTTCATTCTAATTTAGAAAACAAACCCAAATGTAAAAAAACAAAAAGACTGGGGTGCTACGTTAACATCATAAACCAACTCTATCTCAGCTTATACGGTTTTAATTTGCAAGCCAATTCCAAGTGAATTCCAAGCTACTTTTTGGACCATTTCTCTTCTTTCCAGAATATTTTAAAATAGAATCACTTAAGGCCTATGGCATTTGAAGAATTTACACATATGTGCTTCCCATGAAAATGGGAAATCATTAATTCTCCAAAAAGGGCCTGCTTCTCTTTTTTTCTTTTCTCTCTCTTCCTTCCTAACTCAAAAAATGTAACTGGGAGGGCTTCTGGGTGGCTCAGTTGTTAGGCATCTGGCTTCGGCTCGGTTCATGATCCCAGGGTCCTATGATTGAGCCCTGTCAAGCCCCATGGAGCCCCATATTGAGCCCCACACCTGCTCCGTGGGAAGCCTGCTTCTCCCTCTCATAATCCCCCTGCTTATGCTCCCTCCTCCCTCGCTGTGTCTCTGACAAATTAATAAAATCTTAAAAAAAAAAAAGGGTGAAATTAGGGAAGTGGTTTGATAGGCTTGAGGCCCCCAGGGGACTCCAAAATGATTCTCTGGCCGTCAAGTGTGTTTGAAAATGTCGGAAAAAAACAAGGCATGGCTCCTTTAAGAAAAGACTGTATAATGTTTCATGAGACCCCAAATGGCTGTTGGGCTATTAAAAATGCTCGACATGGAAAGACGTTTACTTAGGATTGCATGAAAACGTGGATTGTGAAACAGGCACAGTGTTTCCCCTGTTGCGAAACGCTCACGGAAAGGACAGACCCATGGATGTTAGCGTGTCAGTTCGCTAAGGTTACCCTATCAAAGCACCATAAGCTGGGGGATTCCGAGAATTCTGGAGGTCGGAAGTCTGAGATCAAGACGTCAGCAGAGTTTCTCCTGCGTCCCCCGTTCTTGGCATGTAGACAGCCGTCTTCTTTCCTCACCTTCCCATCATCTTCCCTCTGCGCGCGTCTGTGTCCAAAAGCCTCTTATGATGACAGTGGTTAGAGTACGCTGGGGTACACCCTAATGATTTCATTTTAACTAATCACTCTGTGAAGACCCTATCTCGAATATAGTAACATTCTGAAGTATTGGGGGTTAGGACTTCAAAACATGAGTTTTGGGGGAGATGCAGTTCAACTCATAGCAGGCGTCCTAAGTGAGAGGCGGGGGGCCAGTCCTCCCTTTGCAAGGACGGTGGGCAGCACTGTCCGAGGAGAGGTGCCGTTCTGGACAAGGAGACCTCACTGCGTCCACTCCTCAGTCAGGGAAGCCGGGAACCTCATGTCTTGGTAAACTGACTGAAAATTCAGTCAACTCTTGGATTTCAATTTTTGAACCCAGTTACCATCCTACAGTTTTGAGATGTAGTTTTGGAAAGAAAGACTTCTTAAAAATCACTGTGAAAAATTCAACCCTTCATAAGCATTAAAAGCAGAGTAACAAAGGGAAACTAAGAATGGGGTGAGGTGAAGAGATAAACTCATAAATGAAGACGGGTTCACAAACTGTGTTTCAGTCAATACTCTTCAAGGACCCACCATCACAGAGGCACCAAACAGGGCTCTTGGGATACGAAGAGAAAACATACAGAATTCCTGCCCTCAAGGGACAGGTGGGGAAAGACGATGAACAGAGTGTTCTAGCACTGTGGGATGTGGGCTGTCTGAGAGGTATATCCTGGCACAGTGGCAAATGAGCGGGAGTTAATTAAGCAGGCATGGACAGGTGGGCGGGAGGGCTCCAGGTTAACGCCATAGCAAAGGTAGGAGTGTGGAGGCAGGACAGGGCCTGCCGAAGCCTGGGAACCATAAAGGCTTTGGCTCAGTTGGAGACATGGGGGCTAATGAGGGAGGAGGTAAGTTTCGGAACTTACAAAGAAGGTGAGACTCTGTGTTGTGGGCAAGGGGGCATCTTTTAAAGTGTTACAAGCACGTGCTTTAGAAAGCTGTGTAGAAGGATGGACAAGAGCAGGGTAAGTCTAATTAGTAGGTTAGTGCAAGAATTAATGCAAAGAATGAGCAAGGCCCGGATGAGATTGTTGGAGAGGGAGGGCAGTGGTGCACTAGAGAGACATTTAGGACGAGAATGAGGGGCTTGAAGACTTGGAAAGTGGAGATGAGAGGCAGGAAGAGTCTAGAATGTACTCAGTGACATTTATCTAACCAAGATTTATGGGACTCCTACCCCATGACAGATAGGACACCAACATTGAGGGTACATTAATGGATAAGACAAATCAGGTTCCTGCTCAGACTGAACTAGAGTCAGGTGAGGATGGGAAACAACCAAAAGATACATTTGTCATGGAATAGGTGAGCATGATGATGGCACAATGCCTCCTAGCTCCCTAGTTTGTTGTCTCCTAGTACTTACTACCAACCAAATCAGACAGCCCAGAAGATAGAAAAGATAATGAGTCTGGCTTTGGACATGTTGGGATTATGGTAGAATATACATAATGTGATACATTATTTCCTACTGCCACTGGGAAATAGGACTATTTTTCCAAATGTGTGTCTTTTTCATATATGGCAGCTACTTTCTTAATCCATAGTTTAGTACAAGGGTAAACTTTCTTAGTTAAGTATGAAATGAACGAAAGCAGACAAATTTATGGGCATGTGTGGGGCATATTTTCTACTAAAAAAAGCGATTCAGGGGCACCTGGTGGGCTCAGTGGGTTAAAGCCACTGTCTTCCACTCAGGTTATGATCCCAGAGTCCTGGGATCGAGCCCCACATCAGGGCTCTCTGCTCAGCGGGGAGTCTGCTTTCCCGCCTCTCTCTCTGCCTACTTGTGATCTGTCAAATAAATAAATGGAATCTTAAAAAAAAAAAAATGAAAAAAGTAATTCTAAAAAACCCCAACAAGGTAAAGTAAGAAAACAAAACAACAACAACAAAACTACCAACCAAACAAAAAAAAAAACCCCATAAAATACGGAGGAGGTTTATAGAGCATGGATGCAATTTTTAACAGAGTGGCAAAGGCAAGCATTTCAAAAAGACATTTTAATAAAGAGTTGAAGGAATTGAAGGAGGAAGTCATGCCAATATTTGGGGAAAGACTATTTTAAGGCATTACAACAATAAACGCAAACAGTCTACCGAAGTGGGACGGTTCGAAGGCCAGCGAGGAGGCCAGTGAACAGAGTGAGGAAGCAGAGCGGCCAGACGGAGAACGGTCAGAAGCAAGGACACATAAAGGGTGGAGAGAGAATGATGTTGGGGCCTAGCTGTCGTGTATAAAGAGTCTGGCGTTTACTTGGAGTGAGACTGGAAGACACGAGATGATTCTTAGCAGCGTGAACTTCCAACTGTGTGGTTTTTTCCCCATGCACCAAGCAATTAATTCTGGCCTGGAGATGGTGTCAGACCCCACAGTCCTCCCAGGCTGCTCCCCTCTGCTCCCACTCCCTTCAGAAGCCAACCGCAAGCCCAGCTCATCACCCGTGTTGCAGAATGTCTGGCTGTGGATCCGAGGTTCCCATCGCCTCAGGTTTGGCTAGTTCGCCCGAGTGGCTCACAGAACTCAGAGAAACATTGACTTACACTTAGCAGTTTCTGAGAGGGATATTAGAAAGGAAACAGACGAACAGCCAGGTGAACTGTACACAGGGTATGGGCGGCCGGAAGGAGTTTCCATGCCCTCTCTGGGCATGTCTGCATGTGTTCACCAACATAGAAGTTCTCTGAACCTTGCCCTTTTGGGTTTTCATGGAGGCTTCATGACACAAGCGTGATTGATGAAATCATTGGCCTTTGGCAACAGAAATCTATCTCCAGCTCCTCTTCCCTGCCAGTCTACCAGCAGGTCAAGGGTGAGATCGGAAACTCCAACCCTCTAATCTCATGGTGGGGTCCGCTGGCAAGCAGGCCCCATCCTTGGGCTACTTAGGACTTTCTCCAAAGTCATCGCATTAATGTAATGAAAGCCAACTTTATCACTCTCATAACTTAGGAAATTGCAAAGGTTTGAGGAACTCTGTGCCAGGAGCTGGGAGGGAGACCAAATATATATTGCTTAGTACGTAGCAAATATCACAGCCCCTGTTATGTTTTGTAAGCTCATGACTCTGCTCTGATTCCTATGGGAAGAGCAGGATGCAAAGGGGCAAGGGCAGAATCAAGGACAGAGGTCAGAGGTCAAAGGCCAAAACATAAATAAATAAATAAACATAAAGGCCAAAACACGGTCTTCGCAAGACCAAATAGAGAGATGATGGAGGTTTGGATCAGAATCCTGAACGGACTTTAATGAGTTCATCTAATTAGCTGGGGACTGTTGAGAAGTAGTCAAATTCTGGATGTTGAAAGAAAAAGCTGAAGAGCTGGAAGCCAGAGTGGGAGAGACAGGGAGGTGAGGAAGGTGAGGAAGGTGAGAGCTCTCCGACGAGCATGATCTGAGTTAAGGAGCTGCTATTCCAAGAAATGATGTAGACCGGGGAAGAACAAATTTGGACCAGGGACCAAGTGTGGCTCTGGATGGGTTAATCTGAGACACTTGTTAGATGGTGAAGTAGAAAAGTTGGGTTGGGGCCATGGGGGCTGAGAGCCTGGAGTTTTTGGAGAAGGTCCAGGATGCAGATTAATACATAAATGCATTTGAGAGATGAAGCCTGTAATGGTCTTTAAGTCCATGAAGCTTACACACTGTGTTCCATACATCCCTCTCATGCAATCAGGACCTCTGGTTTTGCAGACAAGTGGGCTGATATTTCAGCCACCTCGTATCCATCATATGTATGTATATCCCGCACACTCGCGTATATTTCATATATATGTATATACGCCATTCCAATCCTAGTTACATACATAGGACACAAAAGGCACCTGCACAGTGGTTCATAACAACACTGCTTACCATATTCTAGCCTGGAAACAACTCACATGTCTGTTGCAGGTGGAAAGTTTAAACAAATTCCAGTGAATATGTACAACAGAATAATGTACAGCCTTGAGAACGGACACATGATAACTACCCACAGGAATGTAAATGAAGCTTTCACACATACCTTTGACTAAAAGAAGCCGGACCCAACAAGTGTTTGTTGCACCTTCCTATCTATATAGAACGGGGAGAGAAGTGAGAAGTCAAAATGGTGGTCAACATTGGTGGGTAGTGACTTGAAGGGGGCACAAGAGGGACTTTGGAGAGGCAGGTCCTGTTCTTTCTCTTGAACTGAGGGCTCATGGTGTTCACTTTGTGAGAAACCATTAAGCTGAGCACTTAGGATTTGTGTGCTTTTCCATATATATATACTGTATTTCCATAAAGTACTTGAACTATCTTTATGCACCCCATTTTCCCCCTTAGCTCCTGATGTTGCAGATGAGTCAGTAAAGAGGAAGACATTGATACAGTTGGTGAGAGAAAAACATTATGATGTCTTTAAATAGATGAGGGGATATGGGAAGTAGTAGATAGGTAGAAGCTTTGGTCAATGTTGGGGACGTGGGCAGATCATCCATCGTGTCTGGAAAAAGCAGCTCTGGAAAACAGTACAGAGCTTCCTCAAAAAATTATAAATACAATGTCCATATGATCCAACAATCCCACTCCTGGGTATATGCCTCTAAGAATTAAAATCAGTATCTCAAAGCGACAACTTCACTACCATATTCATTGCAGCATTATTCACAACAGCCAAGACACGGAAACAACCTAACTGTCCATCAACGGATGGATGGATAAAGAAAATGTGGTATATACATACGATGAAATTTTATTTATCTAGCCTTAAAAAAAAAAAAGGAAATTTTGCCAGTTGGGACAACATGAATGGTCCTGGAGGACATTATGCTAAGAGAAATACTGCTTGATTCCAGTTTATATGAGGTATCTAAAGTAGTTCATGGAAACAGTAAAATGGTGGTTGCCAGAGGCGGGTCGGTGGGGGAAACAGGCATCAGAGTTTCAGTTACACAAGATGAGCAAATTCTAAGATCTGCTGTACAATGTCAAACCTCTAGTTGACAATACTGTGTTGTGCAACTGAAACTGTGTGAGGAGGATAAATCTCAGGTTAAGCTTTCTAAACACACACACACACACACACACACACACACACACAGGGAAGGGAGGAGGAATCTTCTGGAAATGATGGGTATGTCTATTACTTTGATTATGGTTATGATTTCATGAGCATATACATATCTCCAAATTCATCAACTTGTATGTATCAGAGTCTTAAAGGGAAGAAGAAAATATTGAGGAATTTTAGACATCCTTAGTTTTTCTTTTGAGTATATATATGAGGAACAATGTTGCCCTCTAGTGTTCAAGTGTTCAAGCTTTTTTTTTTTTTTTTTTTTTTTTTTTTTTAAATTTCATTCTGGGAAGGGTGGAAAAGGGTTCCAGAGCCCCTGGGAAGACAAAAATTTTTTAAAAATTCTAAAATTAAAAAAAAAATTAAAATGCCTCGTGGCATTTTTAGTTAAGGTTTTCAATTAGGACAGAAATGAAAGTATTACTAGTGCTTTCTAGAAGTCATCCATTAACTGGAAGAAACCAGGAAAAGACTATAGGAACAACAGTGTGAAGCTTGTGATTGTAGTAGATCCTTGATGTGGAGCCACAGTTAGTCTGTGATCCAGTGAAATGTTTCCACTGTTTTCAGGCATTTATAGAATGTCCAGGGTTTCTCTTAACGTGACATGCTCGCTATGCGATACATTGGTACGTGCACACACAAGTGCACACACACACAGCAAAATTTCGTACTCAAGACAGATAGTCTGGCTCTTTATTAAAGCCTTATTCCAGAACAAATTTCTTAAAATAAAATAATTTTTAAACTTTTTCCCTCCCTTGTTGCTCTGAGTATGATCAAACACATTTTTATCTTGAACTCATAAGGATGTTGTCTTTTGGGAGTTGGAAGCCAAGAAAATGAAGTGAGAATAGTAATACTGATCCATTTATAAGTCGAGGAAAAGGGCATATGAATTAAAAAACTGGCAGCATACAGGGAGAGTTGGTCTGCAGTGTCTAGCGTCCTTCCCTTCATTTAGAGCTCTTCCCTAGGGACGCCTGGCTGGCTCTGTCTGTACAGCACGTGACTCTTGATCTGGAGATTGTGAATTCGAGTCCCAAGTTAGGTGTAGAGGTCACTTAAAAAAAAATCTTAAATAAAAAAAGTAAAATTTTTCCCTAGAAGCTGTGAGGATCCCAGACCTCTCTGGTTTGTGGGAAATTGTGTAACACAAAATTCACACCATAGGCGCTCGGATGCACCTAGATGAGTCTCAGACTTACTAGTTTTCTCTGAAATATTTTAGAAGGTATCTAACTTCCCTGAGTCTCAGTTTCGGTGAAGTGGGAAGAGTGATACAACGCATCTCCTAGAGACGCAGAGATTACCTGGGATTGAGTGTGGGAGAGCACTTGCATAGGACTTAGCCCAGCATGTATTCGCTTTAACAAAGGAGAACGTGACGTAAGTGACACACCACAGGCTCTCTGCAGTGTTTTGCTATCAAACAAAAAGGTGTTCTAGGATCAAATCAGAATAGATTTTTTCCTTTGGAATTATTATAGGAATAATATCAACAGATCCCAAAGCAAATTCTGTAACCCAAACTGTAAAGCTCTATCTCTATCTCTTACAGGCAAAGCAGTTGTAATTTTTGTTGTCTGGACTCACTATTTTCTATTCCTTCCAAAACTGCCTCAAAACCGTTGCCAAAAGTTGTGAATTATTTACGAAATTCAGAGCAAACCCTTCCTTAAGAGTGGATTTGCCCTTCCTATGAATATTACTACTAAAGGACTGTTCAGAAACTCCTTTTGCCTTTTAATTTCCAAGTTCATCCATTGTTTAGGATTATCTTCCCATTGGAACTGGCCCCCTATCATGCCTATTTTTGTTACTTTCTGGGGACTTTAGAATGAAATTCCCATTAACTGAAATTTTTCTTTGAGTACATCTTCAGTCAATGTGGGATGGGCCTCCCGGTATCAGCCTGGTCTGAGGTAACGGGCAGCTCCCTTCTGAAGCCTCGTTCTGGAGGCTGATGGGAATCCCAGCACAGTGAGGGACCAGACCGGAAGTCACCTTCTCCTCAAAACTCCATACAGCTCAGGCGCTTCCATTCCAAAGTCGCAGGAGCTCAACTCAAGTCGGTATCCTTGGCAAAGAGAATGTATTGGTTTGAGAGGTTTAAGAGTCGAAAGTAGATATCCTTTGGAGGGTACCTCAGAAATGGCCGTCAGGATTTTAGCTGTGTCTTGCGGTTTGTTCATGTCCCTTGTGACATGCACGGTCAGAACTGGTCTTCACTGGTATGTTTCAACATTCAGTCTCCGGGAGAGCAATGAAGCTACCGTGGGATCCTTTCCAGCTTCCTGAATGAAAGTCTCATCTTTCAGAGGTTCCTTGAGCTCTGTTCACTCTAGGGCAGGATCCTCAGCCAGGGTTGGCTACCTAAGTTGCAGGGCTCAGTTCAAAGTGAAAATGGTGGGACCCTTTTCTCAAGAAGCAGGAAAAAGTGCCATAAGCCACTCAAATATAGATCTTTGCCCTTCTTTTGTGGTTTCTGTCATGGTGTTTATAATTTTCTGTTTAACATCATGTTCCTTTTGGCTATGCTCCTTTGGTTCCCCTTTGGAGATCCTGGCTGGGAGAGGTGAGATCTTCACAGGCACTGGACCCCTTAGTTCACTCTGTAAGACAAGCAGGAAATGAAATAAATACATCTACCAACCATTTTGACACCCTCTGCCTATTGTCTTTTAAAATTAGTTTTTTTTATTTTAATTTTTTACTCTTTTATTAGTATTCCATTTTGTTATTTATTTATTTTTTATTTTATTAATTTTATTTTTTAAACAATTTTATTTATTTATTTGACAGACAGAGATCACAAGTAGGCAGAGAAGCAGGCAGAGAGAGTGCGGAGGGGGGAAGCAGGCTCCCCACCGAGCAGGGAGCCCGATGTGGGGCTCCATCCCAGGACCCTGAGGTCATGACCTGAGCTAAAGACAAAGGCTTAACCTACTGAGCCACCCAGGTGCCCCTCCATTTTGTTTTTTAAACAGGGATCTTCTGTGTGTTTTCTAAACCGTGTTGCTGAGTCATCTGATTTATATTTTCCAAGTCACTCTTGTAGGTTTTCAAAAATCCACATACTCTTTCCCTTGAGTTTCTTTGACTTGGTCTTTTGAAAGTCATTTTTTTTTTTTTTAAAGATTTTATTTATTTATTTGACAGAGAGAGAGACAGAGATCACAAGCAGGCAGAGAGGCAGGCAGAGAGAGAGCCAGGAGGAAGCAGGCTCCCGCTGAGCAGGGAGCCCGATGCGGGACTCGATCCCAGGACCCTGGGATCATGACCTGAGCCGAAGGCAGTGCAGCTTAACCCACTGAGCCACCCAGGCACCCTTGAAAGTCATTTTTAATCAGGGTTTTGTGCAGCATCTCCTTGCTCACTGTTCTTGAGTCAGAGTTTTGAGAATGAAGAGCCCCCGAGGAAACAATTTCTGTATTCTGTGCCAATATTGTGACTTCTTGGCAACGTTAAGTTCAAGTCAGACGATGTGGTGGCTCAGTCACTTTCCCATTTTTGTGGCCAGAGCCTTGTGTTAAATGGCTTCCTCCATCTAACTTTCAAGATGTCCAGTGTGTAGCGTGTTCATGGCTCTGTTGTGAGTTTCTGTCCTCTGGAGAGAACAATGGTAATGCTAAAAATATAAAAGCATCTTTTCTTCCACTTTTTGGAGAGACAGTGTGATATTTTGAGCATTTTGCTTCCTGCATGGAATCATTGTACCTGCACAGCTGAGTTGAAGGGAGGTAGCTACTTAAATCTTTATCTACTCTTTGCCTGCTGTCAGAATGACTCAAACAGCCAATATTCTTGCCCAGAAAGGATTCTAACTGCTTTGAGACTTCGCTTAATTTTCTACTTTTCAGTTCTCTGCTGATTGCATGTGCACGTTTATATCTCTACAGTTCCTAATGTACCAATAAACTCCCCCACAAAAGCCCGAGCCATTAAGTGGGTTATAAATTAGGACAGTTTTAACCTACTTTTTTTTTTTTTTTTTTTGTTCTGGACTTTCAAATAATCTTCCACTGAAGACCAATTTTCCTGAAATAGATTTTATAAGGCTTTCACGGAAAAATTACATTTCAATCTCACCACTTTCTCCCTTCGTAATCACATATTTTAACTGAACGGTCATGTATTTACTCAACCTATTGCATAGCAGACAAAGTAATTTGTATTTTGAGTCCTGATCTATTGAACACTAGATTTTTTTTTTTTTTAGCTAAAGATTTACAGGCATAGCTTTTGTTAGCTCGGTCAAAGAATAACCTTTGAATTCTTGCCTCAGATGGGTGTTCTTTGTTTTGAAGATAGAGCCACTGAGAAACCACATGCCATGGATTCATAATGATGAGACAACAGCACGGAGAGGGACTGTGTCAGTGATAGACGCTCTGGGAGAAAAAGTCTGGAGAACCGAGATCTAGGTAGAATTATGCCATCGATCAAGGCTTTTTAATAGTTGCCCCTTCTGTAAAATAGGAAAATTAACAGCGATGTCAGCTTCTCCACATCCGACCATGATGTAGGGAAGACGTGTGAAATAACAGGTAAACAAGATTTGAGATTAATGAGGAAAAAAAAAAAGCATCTGAGGAAAAGAAAAAAAATCACTGGAGTCGTCTTCGGATGAATTCAATAGAATAAGCTTGGTAGTTTTTTTTTTTGTTTTTTTTAAAGGATCTTCTTGAAAAAAATCTACACTTGTGTTGTTGTTTTGCCTTCTAGATTACCAAGTACAAAACAGTTTCATGCGAAATGGCAAGGGGAATGAAATGGAGAGGCAGTCGAGAGTCCATCTAGTGGAGCAAGATTCTGACAATAATTCTGCCATAAATTATGGCCCTATCCCTCCCTTCATACCCACATTGACAGATGCTTTTCTTTCCCTGAGGAAAGGTTGAGTTCCTCAGGTTTGAAGCAATACCTAAAAATAGAAACAGAATGTGGAAGACCCTGGGGGCCAGGTGGACCACAGCAGAGCTGCACACATTCTTGGCAATAAAAAAAAAAAAAAAAAAAAAAAGGCTCATCTTCTTGGGGAAAGTAATTTTGGTGAAACAAGCAGAATTTCTTTGGCAGCTCTTCTCACAACTGGATTCTAGTCTTGGGTTACAAAGATTGTTAACAATACATTCAGTTGGAGTTGGATAAGGAAACTATTAATAGGACTTCACTGGATCCTTATGAAATAATTTAGCTCTTGAAGTTCAGGTGAGCGTTTAGCATCTCTACGTCAGCCCTGGTCCCTCTAATGAGCAGTTTCAGACACCACTTAGATGCCCAGCAGGTTGGCACTCCTGGCCAGTGCTGCAAAAGCCAAGAAAATGATTTTCAGCTCTGGAATGACTGATAAATCAGACTGCTCTTTGAGACGTTTTGAAAGTAATAGTGTGAAAAAGGCCTTCTCTACAACAATTTCTGGCATGTGGGGGCAGGGGGAGTGGAGAAAGTAAGCTATTCTTCAAGAAAATTCTTTCAAAAGGAATGGAATTTCGATCCAAATCCAAGAATAGTGAGAGGCTCCAAAAATAGTAGCTTTCCCCGCACCTTTTCTTTGTTGCCGTTGAAAACAACTCTTGAAGTGTTGAGGATGGGTTGCATTTTATTGTTGGCAATTGTTCTAAGCCGAATTTAAACAGGAGGGTCCAAATAGAATGTGTCTGTTTGGAAAAGACATTCCATGTCTTTTGTCATCTAGGTTCTGTTTTTTTCTATTATGGTGGTTTGCAACTGGGGGTGATTTTGCCCCCCAGGGGACATTTGGTCATGTCTGGAGATGCTTCTGGTCGTCGAACTAGATGGAAGAGGGGCTGTTGGCACTTGATGGGGAGAGGCCAGGGATGCTGTTAAACATCCTACAATGCACAGGACAGCCCCCACAACAAAGTCTTTCCTCCAGATGTCAACTGTACTGCCACTGAGAAACCTGCCCTCTTCCTTCCATTCCCTGTAGACCTCCTCGTAGAGCCAACGCAGTGACTGCATGTGGAAATGGATAGGGGCAGCTGTGTTTTGCCCCGACAATAGGCTTAGTATTTACAACCAGTTTGCCTGAAATTAATGTGAAGCTGCAACATACAATTGTTTAGCGGCTTAACCTCTCTTTGTAAATAGTCTTTGAAAAAACTTACAGTCAGAAATAATGGGGAATGGGCTTCTGGGTGGCTCAGTTGGTTGAGCAATTGCCTTCGGCTCAGGTCATGATCCCGGACTTCTAGGATCGTGTCCCACATTGGACTCCCAGCTCCTTGGGGGGTCTGCTTCTCCCTCTGACCTTCTCCTCTCTCATGCTCTCTCTCACTCATTCTCCCTCAAATAAATAAATAAAATCTTAAAAAAAAAAAAAAGAATGGGGAAGAAAATGTAATTTCAAATTTTGTTTGGAAGTCCAAATGATCCTCATGTACATATGGACCAAATTCCAATTAAAATAATATCTAAGATGCTACCCAGTATTTTAGAGGGCATGGAAGTTAATTCTGTTGTGTTGTTCATTATTGCCAATAATGGCATTAAGTACAGTTTGGTGGCTGGTGCCATCCGAGTATGGTGGCCTTGTTGGTTGGTGAATGGCAGTGTTGGAATGAGGGATGGGGAGTGGGGACGAGGCAAGCCCATAAGTTAGACACTTTACTTCTAGCCTTATGTTACTTTCAAAATTTGGGTGAATATTACATTTTACTCCCCAATGTAAGGATAACATTTTAAATTGCTTATCATTAAACAAAAACTGATGCTCAAAGAAGGTGAATACGGTTTGTGTTGGGGCTTGGAGTATCTGAGCAAATTAACATGCCCTCCTGGGGGTAAATTCTTTTTGGCCTGAGATTCAGAGTTATAAAGAGGGAAAACAACACAAGAAAAGACAGGAGACTTGGATTCTCAGCCCAGCTTTCACACTGACTTGCTTTATGACTGTGACAAAGATGTCATTCACATAACTATCTATTCTTCTGGCAAATACTTGTTTTTACTTGAGCATTTGCTTTGCCTGGCATTGTTACAAGAGCTTTACAAGTATTATGGATTCACTTAATCCTAACCTCAACTGAATACCATTATTGGTGTAATTTACCTGCGGTCAGAAAGCTGGTAAGAGTCAGAGCTGGGATTCACATCCAGGCAGGCCGACTCAGGACCATGCTCTTAAAACTCTTTGCTTCACTACTTCCCAATAAACAATTAAATGGGTAATTGTAAGAAACGTTGGTGACAGCTCTCATATGAAAAAAAGATGTCATGGGGCCATTACAAAAGGGAAAGGCTCTCTCTGCTTGACTTATTTCACTCAGCATAATCTCTTCCAGTCCCGTCCATGTTGCTACAAAAGTTGGGTATTCATCCTTTCTGATGGAGGCATAATACTCTATCCCCAGGGGTACAGGTCTGTGAATCACCAGGTTTACACACTTCACAGCACTCACCAAAGCACATACCCTCCCCAATGTCCATAATCCCACCCCTTCTCCCAAACCCCCTCCCCCCAGCAACCCTCAGTTTGTTTTGTGAGATTAACTTAGAGTGGAGAAGGGAGTTGGGGGAAATTGGAAGGGGAGGTGAACCATGAGAGACTATGGACTCTGAAAAACAATCTGAGGGTTTTGAAGGGACGGGGGGTGGGAGGTTGGGGTACCAGGTGGTGGGTATTATAGAGGGCACGGATTGCATGGAGCACGGGGTGTGGTGCAAAAATAATGAATACTGTTATGCTGGAAATAAATTAAAAAAATAAATAAATTAATTAAAAAAAAAAAAAAAAAGGGAAAGGCTAAGGGAAGTCCTTCTAGAAAAAGTCATATTTATTCTGAGACTGGAGGGCAAACAGAAGCTACTGGAAAAAGAGGTAAGATGGAGCGACTGTTCCAGATACTGGGGGAGATGTGTGGCAAGGCCTCTCAGATGGAGTGTAGTATGGTTTGAGGAACAGAGGAAGTTTCATATGCCCGGAGTCTTGGCTCTAAGCCAAGGTGGGTATGGACTTGGAGCTGGATGTATCACAAAGGACGCTGGAAGGTTTTTACATGAGAAGTGAAGGGGACCTGGGGGTCCTTTACAAAGAGGAGTGACAAATTCAGCCTTCATTCAAAGAAGGTCATTTTGGTTGCAGTGTGGGGAATAAGTGGAAGAAAAAATGAGAGGTCAGAGGCCAGCAATCTTCCGAATTTGGAAGTCCCTGCCGAAGTCCAAGTCCTTGAGCACCCAGCCAAACCAGTAGAAATAGCCTGTGAAGGAGTTTAGAGCCACACCTCTCCTCTGACCATCTCTCACTTCGGTCCTAGTGCATGTGCGCTGTATTATGGATTCTGCCCAGGGGAGTCTTGCCCGTCACCTTGTCCTTCAGTGTCTTCCCTGTGCAGCTTTCCTTCTTTGGGTATTGCCAGCATATTGTCAGCGTTTCTTCTTCAGTTAGCTGGGCATAAGGAATGTCTTAGGAGGCTATGGATATGAGTTGAGGGACAGGAGACAATTCCAACTGGAGTTGGTGTTCAAGAAGTCTGAGCAGGCTGCTCATAATCCAGAAGTAATTTGTTTATTCCTTCCGGATTTGCTCGAGCTTGGTTTCTTAAATACCTGTATCAGTCAGGGCCCAACCAGAAAAGAATGAGTAGGAGTTTATTATGTTTACTCAAGAGGGAGCTGGTTAAGCAGTCTCTGTAAGGCTGTTGTCCTTGCAAATCCATAGGGCAGGCAGACAGGAATGAAAGGTCGTGAGTTGACTAACACCTGGTGGGCATGAGCTGGAACTCCATGAGGACAAACCAAGACCTGGATTTGATGAACCTTTATCATGGAGGTAAAACCCACAGACACATACCTGGCCCTGAATTCATAAAATCTAGAAGAGGATGTAGGATTAGAGAGGGTATTTTCAGGCCCAGATGCTGCTTCATGCTAACAGGGTGAATCGATAGGTCACTAACAACTGTATGTATATTATAAATAGCTGCTTCTTCTTTGCAGCCTTTCAAATGCCTCAAGAATCTCCCTTGTGACCCAGCATACCCAGAAATGTGCAAGAAAGGGAATTCTGGGAATGATTTCAGCATCATCGGGTTGACACATTACAAAGCTACCTTAATATAATTTCCATTTGGTGATGGATTGCTTCTGTTCAGACCCAATCAAAAGGCAAGACTTGGTGTGTCATGGGAAACTCAGGTCGCATGGTCATCTGATGTCCCATGGTTAGGTCTTCAGTCTTTACCAAAGCCCAATAAGAAGCCAGATCTCTTTCTCAAGAGGAGAGCAGTTCAAATCTCTGATTTATCTCATTAACTCTCCACATAGAACACAATATGAGCTTTCCACTTTTTTTTTATAATAATCTGTGTTTGTTCATGTATCAAGACCCAGTCGATACACACAAACACCATATTGTGTTAGCTCACAGAACTTTATAGCTTGTTTTCATATTTGGTAGATCAAGTTCCTTTCACTGTTCTTTTTTATTCTACATTTCCTCTTCATTTTATGATTAGCTTGTCAAGTTTAATAAAAGTTCTGTTGGAATTTTGATAAAGATTGCACTGAATTTCTCCAATTCAATGGATTTTTCACTCTTGCAAGTATTCCTCATATTTTAGATTTTTATATCATAGCTTTTTTTTTCTTGTCCTGTACTGAAGTCCAAATTTTTCAGCTCAGTCTGCCAATTTAATAACTTATTCCTCAGGGGTGCCTATTTTGATATTTGGTCTACATGAAATTTTTATTTTGGTAATCATGTTATTTTATTTCCAAGATTTCTAATTGTCAAAATAATTCATTTTTATTTCAATGATAAATTTTCTTATGACTCTGAAGTTATAAATTATACTTCATTTAAAATTCTCTCCTTTTTTTGCTCTATTGTACACATTTTCTATTTTGCTGACTTTTGTGTTTCTCTTTAAAAGTGTTAGTTTTCTTTAAATATTTTCTGTTTCTTATTCATGTACTCATTTTTACAATTTGAGATTCCCTCCTTACATGTGTGACCGTGTTCGTTTACTGTAGTTTGCCCCCAGTGGTTTTGGAAGGGGATAGGATGGACTCCCCGGTAGAGCATTTGATTACTCTGTGTTCTGGTCCTGTTTCTATTGGTCGGAGGTTCCTCTTGGCACCAACCAGCCTCTACAACCTGAGCATTCAAACTAACTGCTACAGTCGAGGGTAAAATTCTTTCTTCCGATAGAAGTGGAGGTATGGTGAAGGGAGGGCGGGCCCACCAGGCTGCTCTGAATGCTTCAAATGTGATTCCGCAACCCTGATGGTTTCCCTGGCAACCTGTAAGAGCCACCTGGGGGTTTAGAGCCTACCCAGCTCTGCTATGATTATTTGCAGTTTCCCCAGCCTGGGCTGAGTCTTGGATTTTTGTGTACTCCATCAAACCAACCTCATTTGCCTTCTATCTTTCAGGATTTAGCCAAATTCCTAGTGTACCGACAGATCTTTTTTTTTTTTTTTTCTAATGCAGATAAGCAATTGATCTCTTATATATACACACACACACACACACAATTTCTCATGAGTCTGGGGACTTGGGATAGGAGAGGCAACTGTCAGTGCTTTCAGTCTGCCATCTTGATCTAATTTGACTTGATGTTCTTCAAGTGATTTAGGTAGCCTTTTGTGATTCTCTAATGCCTCAAACCACAAGTTATCCCAGGCCTGCTCATGTTGGATGAAATATTCACAGTCTTGCAGCTTAAAGGCACTAGAAATAATGCTACTGGAACATAATGACTCAAAGTAATGAGGTTTCATTTGAGGGTAAAATGAACAACTGGGGACTCTCGTCTTAGCTCTTTGGATTTTGGAATGCTTTCACATTGGGAAAACAGGAGGCAGTGGCTGTTTCCTTGGCTTTTGTTCACAGACTCTCTAGCAAACTGTCTGCTTGATGGATGTATTTTCTCATTGCTGGTGATAATTCTATAGGGGGTGATTCACTAGGAAACGGAGGCTGCCGCAGTGCATTTTCCTCCTTCCCCACACTCATGCTCATTCACTTTGCTGTTTGCTCCCAATATCCATTTCCTCTACTCAATAAATCACCTTTTGATGAGAAAAAAGTACAAAATATTAGTCATGTGAGGATTTGGATCATGTTTAATTTAGCACCAATGACAAAATTTTCTCCTTAATCCAGTAGCTGTCTGGAGCCCCAGCCTGTGATTGCCAATGGTTTTGTGCACGCACCATCTGAAGCCTAGACAGTGAGCTCCCAAACAGCTCAGGACTCAAAGGATTCCTGCTAAATTCCTGCTGTGGGATGAGACTCCAAGCCAGAGGGTTAGACTGTAAATCAGGAATGACTCAAGGTAACAACTTTGCTAAATCTGATTTTCTTTCTTTCTTTTGACTTTTTCTATTCTTCTACTTCTCTATTCTTCTATTATTGACCTGACTGTCTTGGGTTTAGTGTTACACACATACCTCAGATTAAGGGGCACAGGGGAGCTGTGAGAGCACCCAGTGGCCCTGTCACTGCCATAAGGAGACATGGATGGACTTCTCTCTGCTTTTAAATTCAGTCCTTGCAAATCATGGACCCAGTGGTGGACTCTGAGTTGCCACTTGCTCATCTGTGTTTTAGGTCTTGCTTACCTATGTAATTAATCAGAGAACAGGTTGATCACGATGTTTAGATTGCTGTGTGTTTGTGTGTGTGAGAGAGAGAGAGAGAATGAGTGCGCATGTGTGTGTATATGAGTTCACTCCCAGACTTAAAGAAGTGAGGGGTGAAGCTGTGAACCAGAGAGCATGTTCATATTTATGTCGACCAGATTCTTCATCTGTTGATGAAGGTAGAGGTACAGATTGGTTTCTCCAGAAACATATGGAGTTTAGGGTACAAGACATTATTAGGAATCAGCAGCCATTAAAGAAGCAGAGGGAGTGGGGTGGGGAACTGGGCAGAGGAAACAGTGAAATGGAGCCATCAATCTGAGAAGTCTTGGCCAATCTGGCAGAGACCTCTGGGGAGAGCACTCCCATCAAAGTTGTCTTCCTCAGGTCAAAATGGCAGCATCTTCATACCCCTCCCTTGCTTAGTTCCTGGACATGGGATGCTCCCCAAAGGGCATGACAGAGGGTGAAGAGGTTCTAAGAAGCTGAGGCAGAACCTGAAGGAGCTGACAGTGAAAGCTGTCTGTGGACCATACTTCCTGCAAATGAGAGCAAGCCCTCCTTTCTTCCTTGAACGGCCATCTAGTAGATGTGTCGGCCTCAGGTAGAGTAGCTAAGGGTAAAAGAGAAAGTACAGGTTCCCAGGCTTTTTCTGGGGACTGAAGTAAGGAGTGAGAGGGGTAGAATGATCATGAGTTCCTGATATTTAAATTACTTCTCAACCCAGCCTTCTTTTCTGATCAGGTTTCAGAGGAGAAAGAGGTTATATGCAAGTTACGTCAAGAGTTCCGTTGTCCTAAGCCTTATTTGAACAATGGAGGTAAGGCAGCTCTGATCAGCCCAAGAGCAGAATTCGGAGCAGTAGTAAGAGCCTGAATAGACAAGTGGAATAGACAAGCCTGAATACCTTGCATAAAAGCAGAATGCTGACTCAATGGTCTGCCCAACCAGCACAGGTAACCAGCCCATTTTCTATGGTAACCAGCCCAGGAAGCCAGTCTGCTACTTCTATCAAACTTGTAGGAATTCAGACCACTATCTCTAGCAACAATTCAGAAAGTTCAACAATAGCACCTGTACCAACTGACCCCAAATGCTGGAATTTGATTAATAACTTGCAGCTTCCTATGTCTGTCCCGGCTACCAATTTAGGACCAGTTGGAGAATGCCAGCTATGGGCACCTAGCCAATCACAAAGGGCTCCCTGCTTCCCATAAGTTCTCTTCCAGCTTCCACATGAACAGCCTACAGTCAGGGCATACCTGAAGACTTATCTGTTTTCCACTAGAAAACATTCCCACTTCTCTGCTTGCCTTTCTTTGAGTTTCTGCCAAAACAGAAGTGATAGTTTCTTGCAATCGCAAGCTCTCACTCACTCGATTGTCTTTGCTTGTGTTCATTTGGTTGACCTTCATCAATTTCCACAGGACAGAAGGTGATACGTCCAGCCAATTCCACGTGCTAACTAGAAGAGCAGAATAAAAGAATAAAATCAAAATAAAATAATAAAATTTAAAAAAGAATAAAAAAATAAAATAATAAAAATTTTAAAAAGTCACAAAGTGTCAGGGAATGGCAGGAAGCCCGAGAAGCAGCGAGATCAGCATCTAATGATAGGAGTCAACTCTTGGGAACCACACTTGAGCCTGTGGAGAGAGCTTTGGGACTGTCAGTTTAGCATTCATAATGCAGAAACTGAGCCCAAGAATTGACTCTTATTTTGAATTTCCCATGTCCAAAAACCAACTTCATCTGGCAAAAAGGTGGGACGTACATAACCACCAACATCTGATTAAATATTTGTCAAACATTGAATATACGCCAGACTGAGTGTTGAGCACAGGGGACAAAATAATGAACAAAATAGAAATACCACCGGCTTCATGTTTTCCACGTACAGTGTCAAGCACTCGTAAGCCTTTAATACTAGTTTTACAATATAAAAAATCTGGTAGCTAGAGATTGGCTGCTAATGTAGCTTTGAGGAGAAGTTTTCTGACTAAAAAATGCTAAGATATGAGTAGATGTCTAAAGGAAGAAATACTTTCAGTCCTAGCTCTGTCCTCTGCGTGTGTGTACAAATATATATATTTGGATTTTGCCTTGGACTAACTATTTAACGTTTTCCATGCCTCAGTGTCTTCATATCAAAATGTGATTTATGATAAGTGTCCCTCCTTTCAGAGATTCGAATAAAATGACCGAATAAATGTAGGTGTGCAGAAGGAATTGCCTGTTATTTCCCATTTATCCCATCACAGAGCTGGGAGACACAGTTGTATTTATACAGTAAATTATCCAACTTCTCTGACATCCAGTGGGCAACATTTGAAACTCTGATTCTATTTTGGGCTCAGCTTCTTTCTTTGCAGGATTCCTGACTCTCTTAGGTGCAATGCCCCATGGAGCAGAGGGTGATATGACTGAGGCAAGAACAGGGGATGGGTTCAGTTGGCTGTATTCTTCCCTTCTTCCCTTCCCATGTATGCCTCCCCCCATGGCATGGCCCTGGCTGGAGGAAGACAGTTTTCCAGGGAAGACGGCTCTCAGGTCAAGGATGCTGAGGTAGATGCAATACTTAGCTTGAATCACAAAATAATCTCTTTCCTGGAATACTTCAAGAGCCTCAAAAGTGGTCTTTCTGAATCCACTTTGCCTGTTTCTAACTCATTTTGCCCAAAGTAGCAGAGTCATATTCTGAAAATGTCAAACTATTCATAACACACCTGTGCTCAAAATCGTTCAATGACTTCTCACTGCTCTTAGCAGACAAAGCCATGAAGACATTCTGGAATTCATCTGATGTGACTTTCGTACCTGTAAAGATTGTGATTTTATAGATGGGAAGAACAGGACAAGAAGTGAGCACAGATTCAAGCAGTACACGGATCTGTGGATCCAATCAATGGAGAAGCCCCTGGGATGGAAGTTCAGGATTCAAGTCATGTGCAGATGGGGTGATGCTGGGACGCGCTTGATAACAAAAACAGTACCACATAATGGAACGCAGCTTGGCAGTGAGAGTAAGAAAAAGACTTGCCCTGGATGTCTGTGGTTCAGGATATGATAACACCAAGAGATTTAGTCTGGTTGTTAAGCAGCCCCAGTATGTCACGAAATCCCAAATAGTCCCCTGGGAAAGCAAACTCAGCATTGTCTGAGGTGGCAGGATTTCCTTCCTTTTTATGGCTGAATACCGTCTGTGACAACAGGACTGAACCGTGGACGGCAGGACATTATGCTGAGTGAAATAAGCTAGACACAGAAAGGTAAATACCACGTAGTCTCACTACATGGGGAATTAGAAAAAGAAGTTGAATTCATAGAAGCAGAGAATGGAATGGTGGTTGCCGGTGGCTGGGGGTGGAGGAAATGAGGAGATGCTTGTCAAAGGGTGCAAAGCTGCAGCTGAGCAGGATGAGTAAGTTCTGGGAATCTAGTGTATGGTGTGGTGACTATTGCTAATAAAACTATATTGAACATCTGAAATTTTATAAGAGAGCAGATCTTTTAAAGTCTTTTTTTTTTTTTAAATTTTGTTTATTTATTTGAGAGAGAGAGATCACAAGTAGGCAGAGAGGCAGGCAGGGGGGTGGAAGCAGGCTCCCTGCCGAGCAGAGAGCCCAATGCGGGGCTTGATCCCAGGACCCTGAGATCATGACCTGCGCCGAAGGCAGAGGCTTTAACCCACTGAGCCACCCAGGTGCCCCAAGAGAGCAGATCTTAAGTGTTCTTACCACACAGGCCAAAGAGGTCACTATATAAGGTGATGGATATGTCAATTAACTTGATTGTGGTCAACCTTTCACTGTGTATATGTACATTTAATCATCATCTTGTACACCTTAAATATATACAGTTTTATTAGTCAATTATATTTCAATAACCCCCCCCCAAAAATTGTTTGAGGTAACAGATTTTTTTCCCTTAGTGGATAAGCCCCTTTAATGTTAGATGGTTTAGAATTAAGTGTAGATGTAAAGAAAATAAAAACTCATAGTTATTTTAAGATAAGATGTGTACATTGGTTGTTTGTAATGTTTAAGAATATCTGAGGTATTAGAGTGTCAATAGCTTAACCTTGTGATTTTAGTTTAAAAATAAGAGGAGTAATTATTTTAGGTTTGTAATTTATTTGAAATCATACTAAGCTTATATACAGTTATTGGGACATCTAAGAGACTCTAAGAACCCTTGTATTTATAACATATTTATGATTACAGGTATACTTAAGAAAATTTCTCAAACAATTGCAAAATTAGCTAGTATCAAATGGTAGGTTTATTAATGTACTGTATGGTGTTCCAAGGCAGTAAATTAATCGAGTTTGTCTGTGGGGTCAAACATCAGTTGGATATCTTAAATGATTATTAAAATTTGCTAGTTGAACAACAAAATTCTTTAAAAGCTTAACGTGGAACCAAGTTTATGACTTATAAATATACAATATTAATTAAAAATGAAGTAAACTCTGGGGTTTAATTTTTGTTCACCTAAAGTCTTTCATTCCTGAGCTCTTTGTATAAGCCCTCAATTTCCTAACAATTTCCCCAAAGCCCTACATGAGCTGGATTGGATTTAGATATCGGTCTGCATCTCTTATTCCCGTTTCTCCCCATAACTATGCGCCAGCCAGGTACACGGTCCTATTTCTGTACTTACTTTTCAAACACACCAAATCCTTTCCTGCCCTCTGGACTTTGCGCTTGTTATTCCCTCCACGTGGGGAGTCTTCCCTAAGGCACAGGTCATTTCCCTGTCATCTTTCTAAATTCCCCCCGAGTGTTCTCTCCCGAAGTGAGCTCATGGCAAGGTCATCCTGTTCACCCTTTGTGAGCTGGCTTCTGTACTCTGCATTTGATCATGTTATTTATTTATTAATTTATAAGATTTTATTTATTTATTTGACCAAGAGATAGAAAGCACAAGTAGGAGAGCAGCAGGCAGAGGGAGAAGAAGAAGCAGACTCTCCGCTGAGCAGGGAGCCTGATGCAGGGCTTGATCCCAGAACCCTGGGATCATGACCTGAGCCAAGGGCAGACAGTTAACTCACTGAGCCACCCAGGCGCCCCTGATCATTTTATTTCTTTCTTTCAGATGAATCATCTCAATTTTTAATGATTTAAAATGATTACACTGTTTGCTTTTATCATTGTTTCCCAACAAAACATACTCATCCCAAGAGCAGGTACATTGTCTCGTCTACAGCTGCTGGTGGAGGTTAGTAAGTGGTAAATATTAATTCAATAAATGATAGAAATGTATATTTATGCTTAGAGCAAAGATGAGACCATGCTATCCTGTGCAGTCAGGATAATTTCTTTTTCTCATCTAGTAATTACAGAATAATTTTTTTCCGAGTTAAATATGCATGTTCCTCCTAATAAAAGACTGGTAAAGTTTCTCTACTAGAGACTTCATAATGTCCATTAAATAGGTACATTATGTCTTGAAGAATAATGAGCAGAAGTTTTGCATTTTAATGAAATTGAATTTCTCATTTAAAAAATGGACTGAGAGGGGTGTGTGGGTGGCTCAGTTGGTTAAGCCTCTGACTCTTGATTTCAGTTCAAGTCATGACCTCAGGGTCTGGCAATTGATCAGGCTTCATACTCTGCGGGGAGTCTGCTTGGGCTTCTCTCTCTCCCTCTCTCTCTCTCTCTCTCTCCCTCTGCCTCTCCCATTCCTGCTCTTGATCTCTCTCTCTTTCCCTCTCTCTCTCAAAATATATAAATGAATAAATGGATAGAGAGAGGAAAAAGACCATGTCTAAAACAAAGAAATCCAAGGAAGAAGAAATATCTTAAAAGTCATTTATTTTAAGACACAGAAAAAAGGTACTAGAAATTCCGAACATCCTCTCTCCAAAAGGACCCCGGAAGAATTCATCCTTATGTAACAGAGAGTCATTGGAAGGGAAAAACATCCCAGAGTTTAAGAAACAATAGGATAATGTGAAAATACAAATAGATAAGAAAAGGAACTTTTAATGAACTAACCTATCATTCCAGAATTAAAATTAAAATTCTTATAAAGTAGGCGTTGCCGAAAATAATCTCGAGAAGCCCTTGAGGAAAAAGACCAAGCTGAGAAAATAATGACAGAAAATTATAAATAGAGACTTCAACATAAAAATTAGAGGAGTGCAGCAGAACCCTTGGAACGTAGCTTCCATATGAAAGAGAACAAATAATTGATCATTCTCTTTCCCTGTTTTCACTCCATGTCAGGTGAAATTCCTGAAGAGAAATACACACCCCAAGAAATCCAGGTTCACATTCTGAATTGGGCTGATAAAGGTTAAAAAATTACCCAAGATTCCAACGAAAAATATTCTTCTTCTCAGAATCCAAAGACCAAAAGACAATGAAGAGTGATCTAAGAGAATGTGGGGAAAGCTGGGCGATCAAATAAATTAATGCCCAGAGAAGCTGCCTTTCATGTGAAAGTCATCAGAAAGGTGCTATTAGACGTGCAAGCCTTCAAAATATAAGTGAAAAACTGAGGATTGTATATATCCTCTATTCCTGATTTTAAAAAAAATAGAAAATGCTAAACACTTTGAATTATTTGCTGCCTTGTTGGTTTGGGTAATGTTGAACCCCATGAAACCTGAAACTTCCTGGCTCTCTTCTTAGCTCTCTTTTGGCTTCTTTTTCTGTGTCAGGAAATCTGTTTCCCCAAGGGACAGCTTTCAATCCATCATTCAGATTCACTTCTTGACACATTCGATAACCATATGTAAAAATGACTGTGTTTTTCAATTGCAGCTCTTGCTAAGAAAGTACCTACTAATGACCCACCAGGACAGAGTGCGAGGAGAATTGTGCAATAAAAAGCCTTTTTCTTCTTTTTAAAATTTTTTGGTTTTTATTTTCATTCCAGTAGAGTTGACATACAGTGTTATATTAATTTCAGGTGTACAATAGGGTGAAGCCTTTTTGCTCTTACAAAAGCAGAATTGTGTGGGTCTCCACACTGCTATTTATCTGTCAGGGAATTTAACAAGTTTTGGCACCTTATGTTAAATGGATCAAGTCATTTTTTAAAAAAAACCTATCCAGATATTTTATAAAACACTTTAAAGAAAACTCACCAGGGGCACCTGGGTGCTTCAATTTGTTTTAGCGTCTGACTCTTGATCTCGGTTCAGGTCATGATCTTAGGGTCCTGGGACAGAGCCCTGCCTTGAGGTTACCGCTCAGCAGGGAGTCTACTTGTCTCCTTCGCCCTGTGCCCCTCTCCCTGCTCGCTCTCTCTCAAATAAATAAATAAATCAGTTAAAAAAAAATAAAAGACAAAATTCACTAAACAGTTGTTATGTTGACAGTATGGAGGTATAAAAAATTAAAGAAAGTTCTTTTTTGGTACATCAGTCCACTAATTTCTATCTTAAGTTATATATATATATATATATATATATATATATATATATGTATATATTTTTTTTTTTTGGGCAGGGCTTGCTATCTTGATCATTCCCATCAGAACACAAGCATGCTGTTGGAACTCATTCCATCTGAAAAGCCTTGTCTGGACCTTATTTCTTACCTCCCTGTCTCTCCATTTCCCAAATTTGTTTAGCAGAAAAATGTTGAGAGCTGTCCAAATGCACACCATCTCCGATTTGTCTCTTCAATTCCATCTTAAATCAACCCTAATCAGCTTTTACTTCTCTGAAACCTTTCTTGCAGAGGTCTCTCCAGGGGCTTCCAAATTCCTAAATCCACTGGGCCGCTGGCCTTCCTCATCCTACTTGGCCAACCCCTAGCATTGGACACATTAGCCAACCCACCTTCTCACATACCCCCAGAACTGCCTTCTCGTTTCCACCCCAAATACTGCCCTTTTCTAGACTCCCTACTTCCACCCCTGCAATTACAGGGTCTCAGTGCTCAGTCCCACCTCTTAATTTCTATCCATGTCCCCTCGCTTGGTGATGTCATCAAGTCTCAGTGCTTTAAATGACATTGAACTAGTTTCCCATGACTCCTGTACCGAATTACCACAAACTTGGTGATTTTAAACTACAGACATTCTTGTTTCTCTGTTCTGGGTGCTGGAAGTCTAAAATCTGGCAGAGGTGGAGGTAGCAGTCCTCCCAGGGGAATCTTTTTGGGTAATGATGGCGAAGAAACAAAATCCCCTTTTCAGGGCAATGATAAACCCTGATTTTGAGGTTCAAGAGCAAAGTGAAATTTGGCTCTTAGTCCTCCTCTTGCTTCTGCAGAGGCAGGAGGGCCCAGTGTGAGCTGTGCAGGTCAGAAGGGGCTCTATCTTCTGGGAAAGTCTCCCGTTTCCTGCTGTATCAGCATCCTCTTCTCTGAGCCTCCTGCCAATTCGTATGGTCATCACGAGTCCTGTTTGAAGCCGTTTGCTTTGTGTTAATTGTTTTGAGTCTTACAACATCTTTACGTTGCAGTTGGTAAGATGGAGGGTTCCAGTTGAAGAATCTGAACTTCAGAGAGGTAAAGCCTACCCAGGGCAATAGAAGCTGGTGGGGTAGGGTCTCAGGCTCCAGCACAAGCCTACTGATCTTCCTTCTGTTGTAATACTTCTTTATTTTACCTTGAACCTGAACCCCTTGTGTATGGCTTCTGAGTTTGAACTGAGTTTATAATAAATGTTTGCATAAGGTCATGGTTGGGAAGATTTTGTTCTTCTTTCTTCACCTCCCCCCTCCAATATTTTGAGTTGGCAAGTCATTTTTAACACATTTTATCCTTTCTTAGTAGAAGCCTCTTTATTTCTGCTTAAACCAAGTAGGGAGTTCAAGTGGGTCTGCCATGAACACGTCGTAAACAATCGGTTGTAAAATGAAGATGTATTGAGTTGAGAACAGTGTGGGGCTGATCAGACTGTATTTTATAAGTTGTGTAAAAATTCCAGCATGGATAATAGAAATGATTTATAATTTCTTAGGCATGGGGAGAGCATAAGTCGTTGAAGCAGGTTATTTACTTGGATTTTCAAAAGGGTAATATTTCATGCCCTTGAGGTCACAGGAACTAGAGACTTACTAAATTTTCTAGCGGTTAAGAGCGCAGACTTGGGAGTAAGATGGAACTGAACTCGCAGCTCATCTACACTATGAGCCAATCATGACCTCTGATACTCAATCCTCAGCTCCTCCATTTATAAGATGGGGTAATACCAGGCTCATCTTACAGGACTGTGAGTATTTAAAGTGATTGTTTTGGTGTAATGAAATAGTATTAGGGCTACGAACATGGAATGTTGGATTTTGTCTTGCTTGGGATCTCTTCTTGCCCACATGTTCCCAAAAGGGAGCGTTCCTTGGCCAGAAGCAATGGTGTGTGGAATACCACGTGATGTAGAAAGTCTCCGGAAGCTGATGATGGTGCCACAGCATAAGAGGTGAGAAAGGCAAATCCAAATGGTTTACCTGTCCATGGCCTAAACACCTCTATCTGTTCGATCTGTCATGAGAACTTGTCCCTCTGAGGTGTGGTGTCTTATCCCAGCCTGGTTATCACATTGCTGAAAAATCAGGAAATTGGAGTCAGGGTAGCCATGTTGGCCTCTGAGTCATGCAAAGTCCACTGTGTGTTATAGCTGCTTTGATCATGAACAGGAACAGTCTCCCAAGCAGGGGTCAGTAGAATGGGAAAAGGAGAGCAAGGGGCACTGTGCCCATCACAAAGGACATGTCAAGTGTCCTTATTTCTTATACTCCTAAGGTCACTTATATTCCCTAAATTGGAGATGAATGAAGAATATTTTCTACATTGGTGCTGGTATAAACAATTTCCCCTGAGCCTCTGTGCTGGTCCAACTGGCTCCATACTTCACTGGCCTAGTGACCAGTTTGGTCTCTAGATCTGTAGGGCACTCTGGACTCTGGCCACTTTTCCTGGGCACCGCAGTGTAATCTCTTTTGAAATAGCACTGCTTTTTCTGGCTTGATCTGGCTATTGATCCCACCACACTCCAGCTTCTTAGCTATAGATCATGGCAATGCTAATGAATCTATGAGATTTTTCTTGTCTACCTTTATTGCCTGAGGACGAGAGTCAAATCTGTCATCAGAATGGATCCTATGGGTAATCAAAGTAGACAGTTCATTCATGCACTTTCACTTAGTGCATATTTAAAGAACACTTTGGAAGGCGTTTGGGGTTTACAGCAGTGAATGCAGTCAGCCATAATCTAGTAGGGAATAAAATGTCAAGTGATTAAAAGGGTTATGAACATTGTAAAGGGGAAGTACTGGGCACTCTTTCAGTGACAGGAGCATTTGACAGCTGGTGCTCATTCATTTACTCATTTTTTTGCATTTGTGAAAACGTACTCATTGAACACCTACGAACGTGCCAGTTCCTGATTTGGCTACTAGCATATAACAATGAACAAGACAAAATCTCTACCCTGTGGGATTTATTTTAAAACAAGAAAGATAATAACATTTCAAGGGGTGGATAAGTCCCATGAGGAAAGCCAGGGAAGGAGCAGGAGGTGAGGGAAAAGAGTATGTAGCCTTCTGATGAGCTTCTCCGATGAGGTGACAGTTGATCGAGCCTGTTACAACAGGGTGGGAGGGAGCCCTGTGACTATCTGGGGGGAAGCATTCCAGACAGAGGGACCAGGAAGGACCAAATCCTGGGTCAGAGGTGTGATGAGCATGTCTGAAGACCTGCAAGGGCACAGCAAGGAATCAGGTGCAGAGGGAAGAGAGGAGGCGAAGTGCACAATCGGAGACGTAGCCTGGGACCGGATCATGGCGGGCCTTCTAAGTCATGGAATGGACTTCGATGGGATTCCAGTGAGTTGACTGGCTTTTAACTGGGGAGTAACATGAGCCAATGTATGTTTTCAAAGGACCATCATGGCTACCTTGTGGAAAATGGATTATATTCTTGAACTAATCTATGGCGGTTGGCTTGAAGAATCTATACGGTTTTTATTTTACAGACTTGCAAGTATTAATTATTATCTATGAACCGCAAAACAGGCTTAGTTCCACTTTTCTCTTAACCAGAAATTTTCTAGATTGCTATGCCATGATGAAGGCAGATTTATTGGCATGAGATAAGTAAACCATGACAGTTCCATTAGGAAAACTGGATAGTATCTTTTTAATGGCTTTCTAAGCATAAAAGGACAAAATGACTTTAACCCCTTTTATAATATCTCATACTCTGTTCAGCTCCCATCCGTGAATACTTTACTGATTCTCTTGATTATGAAGTGATCATAAGCAAGTCAAGTTCAGCCCTCATTATTCGTGCAGCTCTATTCCCCCCAGGAGTGGGCCCAGGGAAGAGGAAGACTTCTGCTCTCTCTTCCCAAATAGTATAGTCTCCAGTTCAACATAAAAAGTGACGGGGAATAGGGTTGAGAGTCTTGAGTGGGTCTTGGCCTTGAACTAGGTGAAATATTATCCAAGGGTAAGAGCAGTTGTTGAATAAGCACGTACTTTGTCAAAGCAAAAGTGGTTTATGAAAAGTAGCTCTGTTTTTTTTTTTTTTTTTTTAAAGGGCTGCCAAACGACATTTTGGGCTGAAGCTATTACTGCTCTTTTAAACAAGTGGCTAAAGGCAGAGTCTTACTGCCCTCAACAGAGTGGCGATTTAACATAATCACAAGCAGCAAAACCATGAACGACTAAGACCTATGATTCTTTTTAAAATTCTCTTATTTGAGAGAGAGAGAGAAAGAGAGAATGCAGGTGGGAGGAGCAGAGGGAGAGAGAGTCTTAAGCAGACTCCACTGAGCGCAGAGCCAGATACAGAACTCGATCTTGTGACTGTGAGATCACGATCTAAGCTGAAATCAAGAATCAGACACTTAACTGACTGCGCCACCCAGACACCCCAAGATCGATTATTCTATCATTAGTGTTGTTGATTTAGCATCTCCCTTGGTTAGATTTTCTTTGGGTTTTGTTTATCCTGGAGGCAAAGCTAAGTTTTATTGAAGGCTTTCAAGTATGGGCTCAATTCCATCTTGGTAGTGTTCTTAAAGAGGCAATGGTAAAAACATGGAAAGGATGATTGGGTTGATGACCTCTAAGTTCTATTTCAAACCTGAGATTCAGTGATTAAAGGATAGAATCTGAACTTGAAGACCAAAGGATTTGAACTCTGCTTTCTATAATTTTATTTCCTGGTGATTCAAAATTGGTTGGTAGAACATCTTCAAAGTTTCTATGTGAGTTTGACAAAAGCAATTTTCCTTCTGAGAAAAGAATGTTTCAGCCTGTGTATGTCCAATTAAACCTCTTTTTAAATGATAGAATAATATGTTTGTAAAAAACTGCAAGACCGGGGTGCCTGGTTGGCTCAATGGGTTAAAGCCTCTGCCTTCGGCTGGGTGGTGATCCCAGCATCCTGGGACTGAGCCCTGCATTAGGCTCTCTGCCCAGCGGGGAGCCTGCTTCCCCCTCTCTCTCTGCCTGCCTCTCTGCCTACTTGTGATCTCTGTCTGTCAAATAAATTAACAAAATCTTAAAAAAAAATTGCAAGACAGCAGCTGTCCAAAGGAACTGCAGTAACAGAAGTGTTGGGTATCTGCTGTCACAGTCAGTTCCCACTGGACATATGAGAATACTGAGCCTTTGAAATGAGGCTTGTGCAAGTGAGGAACCGAATTTTAATTTTTACCTAATTTAATTAATTTCAGTTTAAATTTACATAGTTACATGCGGCTGGCGGCCAATCTCTTGGATAGCATGGCTCTAAGACAACCCGAAGAATTGTTCAGCACTAAATAGCACAGGATTGAAGATTCAAACATTTCTATTTTACCCAGAGTCAAATAAGCATGGTTATTTACCCACATTTTATCTCTAGTCCCCATACCCTGGTTTATTTTATTTTATTAAACGTTATTTATTTATTTATTTATTTGACAGAGAGAAAGAGAGAGAGAGAAAGCTGAGCAAAGAACCCAATGTGGGGTTTGAGCCCAGGACCCTGGGATCATGACCTGAGCCAAAGGCAGACACTTAACTGTCTGAGCCACCCAGGCACTCCCCTCATATCCTAGTTTGTATGTATGCGTGTACATGTACAATGTCTCTCTGCGTCTCTCTTTCTCTCCTGTGTATGTGTGTATGTATGTATGTATCGTCTGCCTACCATCATCATCATGGTCGCCGTCCATCCTCTACATGTTTCCATAGCACATTGTGAGGGATGGGAGAACAGAAAGAACATGATGAAAGTTCTTTGTGTTCATTCCAAAGAGAAAATTGTCATTTTTTTTTTTCAAAAAAGGGAAAAAAAATTGGGCAAAACTAACTTCTTCAGTTTTTGACATGTCATTAGGGCAAATTAGCTTCAGTGGTGCCTGGGAATTTTTTCAGAAGACTAAAATCATATTCCCTAGAAGTAATTCAAGATTTCAAAGATCTTTGCTAACACTTGTGCTCTGCAATATATAGACAGAGTTAAGGGGGAAACTGTGTCTGGAGCAGTGGAGTTCTGGGTTCACTTTTCATACCTCTGATGCTTTTTTTTTTTTTTTTTTGGTAATGACTTTGAAGAATGAGGGCTTTTAAGGAGGGTGTAGTAGGAAAGGATTGCTGGTGGGAGCGGAGTTTGATAAGAGCTTGTCAGAGACCGTGGTGCTTGTGGGCATAGAGGAGAAATAAATGATGAGAAATCTCAGTAAAAGATTAACTTCTTCCTTTATCTCCCCAAACATGCCCTTATGTAAGGAATATTCATCTTAAACCAAAACCATTGCATTCTACGATTTCCTTCCTCTAGCTGCTTCTCCTCACTGGCTGATAGAGCTCTTCTACTCTGAACTTTCCATGGCTCCTCGTTGCTAACAACATCAAGACACATTCCATAAATATCTGCTTCTCACAGTTTTTCACTGAAGTATACCTAAGGGCAAGACCTGCACTTGAACCCTGAGAAATCAGGGGCATGACTTGATCCCCACCGCAGCAGCCGAGATACTCTTTAGAAGTGTTGTGATTAATCTTAAAAATTCATGGGTGACTGTCACATCCAAATCATTCTATACTTCTCTGATTATAAAAATGATATTTTAAAATACTCTCAGGAAAAAAGACATGGACACAAGTGTTTCCTGTCTGGAGCCCTGTTTAATTGGGTGGCTGATTTATGCATAAAATATTATTGTATTGGATTTATCAGTTGTAGAGTGAGGCTGAGTTGAAAACAGTGGAATGATCCACTGAGTATGCCTTTGAGATGATTTCACGGCTGCTTCTTGGTGTCATGATAATTCAATAGCTCAGACTTGAATTATGTAAATATAAGTAACATTTTCCCCCTTCAGTCTTACAAAAATTTTTATCAGAGAAATCTCTGCAGAGAGAGGCCCAAATGTTGCCAGATAGGTGAAGAGTAATGATTTCAGGCTGATATTGGTGGACATTTTGACGGGTTCCTCCCTGAGAGGCACCAGGGTTTAATAATATTCAGACTGGAATAATTTCGGATTCATGAGTTGGAGCTCTCCTATTGCCAGAAGAAAGTTGATGTTTTGATCTTCTATTTTTACCACCGATACTTTTAATCAGATGAAAATGAAGAAAAAGTTTCGGCACAGCAAAGGAAAGAATCAACAAAACAAGAAGGCTACCGACTGATTGGGAAAGGATATTTGTAATGATGTATCTGATGAGGGGTTAATATCCAAAATATATAAAGAACTTATGTAACTCAACACCAAAAGACCAAATAATCCAGTTAAGAAATGGGCAGAAGACATGAACCAACAATCTTAACTCTTAGTTCCCATGTTCTACTTTCTTATGTAATTCTCAAATTTAATTTTCATTACATTTAAGAGAATCTTTATATGAGATGGACTATACATGCACATGATTAATACAAACTTGCCATGCTCAATCTTTGGCTGGGAGGAGTCCATGGGAAATGTGACTGGATGTGAAGGTGAAGGTGAATTTCCAAGCGCAGGAGCTGTGCTCTCAGTCCAATTCCATCCCCTAAACCCCATCCCATGGCAGAAGCACTGCTGTGCATTTGCTACACCTTGAGGACTTGTCCCCTTAAGTGTGGTCTCATAGCTCAGGCCTGGGTAGGTCAAGGCTGCTGGAATATCAGGAACTTGTAGTGGTTGTGACCAGATTGGCCTCTGAGAGGAGACTCTCATTACTATCATTATTTTTCAGGCCATGCAAGTCCGTCATGCTGCCGTGTGTGCTCTGTTCATGAGTCCATTGGACAGGAAGAGGCTGACCCGGGGAGCAGGGTGGCTGGCATTCACTGAGCAGTTCCTCCTCCTCAGTGATGGCAGGTCTTTTGGAGGTAGGCGCCAGGGTGGTGTTACCATGGTCTTCTTTAAAATTTTCTCAAGGGCTCTCAGTTGGTAAAATGAATCATCTTGGGAAACTGTAAATGATCACTGTGACGAACAGTTTCAAGTATTTCAAGTGTCTTGATATCACCTTCCCCTGGGCACTAACTTCTGGAGCTCTCCATCCTTTGGAGACAGGAAGGGAAGGGAGGGAACTATTACTCCCGGTACTGAAGTCAATGAATTTCCCGGATTTCAGGCCCTCTTTTCACCCTTGCCCTCCCTCATTCTCACCCCTCCAAGACTGGAGGCTCGAAGCACGTCCTCTCTTTCTTTTTGGCCTCCTTGCATGTAATCTTGGTTTTGCCTTTCTTGGCTCCTTTCAATCAGCTGACTTTTCTCAGCCCATTTTCTGCCTTCCAGAGTAAGTTTTGAAAGTCACTCCCCATTTCATTGAAAAAGGCTTTAAGCCCTCATTTTTTTGTCATCTTGTTTGTTCTACCAAACTGCCCATTTTTACCACCCCATTGAACACAATGAGAATACCAAGAGGCAAGCACTCTATTCTCAGTGATGATGAAATGAGTACTAATGCACTTGCTGTCCTTAAGGGCCTGGGGTCTGACAGCCACCACCCCAGCAGTTTTATCTTCATTGGTTGGGCTTCACACTTGCTTTTAGATTCATTTTTTCCAGTTGACCCTGTATCCACTAATATACTCACTGATCCTTTTTTTTTTTTTTTTTGGTCAAGTATGTTGCAAATTGACATTTTTTCCACAGAGGGCTGCTATTACAATGACTTAATGCTGAACATTTATTCTTTCATCTGGCTGTAAACAGATCTCAGTTCCTCAATCAGGTTTTCAATATATCTTTTGAGCATATTAAATGATGCCATTCTAAGTTTAGTTTGATAAAAATACATTTTATACTTATTCTTTCTTTTTAACCTAAAGCAGATCTGAAAATGTCTACGTCAAAGGTCTTTATCAAATCTCTTCTATTACACTGAGGTTCACCTTTTAGTGCCTTGTTGCCGCTGGCTTAAAAGTAGAGAAGAACATAGGCAGTGACCTCTTTGATATCAGCCACAGCAACTTCTTTCAAGATATGTCTCCAAAGGCAAAGGAAACAAAAGCGAAAATGAATTTTTGGGATTTCATCAAGATCAAAAGCTTCTGCACAGCAAAGGAAATAGTCAACAAAACAAAGAGGCAACCCACGGAATGGGAGAAGATATTTGCAAATGACAGTACAGGCAAAGGGCTTATATCCAAGATCTATAAAGAACTTCTCAAACTCAACACACATAAAACAGATAATCATGTCAAAAAATGGGCAGAAGATATGAACAGACACTTCTCCAAAGAAGGCATACAAATGACTAATAGACACATGAAAAAATGTTTATCATCACTAGCCATCAGGGAGATTCAAAATAAAACCACATTGAAATACCACCTTACACCAGTTAGAATGGCTAAAACTAACAAGACAGTAAACAACAAGTGTTGGAGAGGATGTGGGGAAAGGGGAACTCTCTTATACTGTTGGTGGGAATGCAAGTTGGTGCAGCCACTTTGGAAAACAGTGTGGAGATTCCTTAAGAAATTAAAAATAGAGCTTCCCTATGACCCTGCAATTTCACTACTGGGTATTTACCCCAAAGATACTGATGTAGTGAAAAGAAGGGCCATCTGTACCCCAATGTTCATAGCAGCAATGGCCACAGTCACCAAACTGTGGAAAGAACCAAGATGCCCTTCAATGGACGAATGGGTAAAGAAGATGTGGTCCATATATACAATGGAGTATTATGCCTCCATCAGAAAGGAAGAATACCCAACTTTTGTATCAACATGGATGGAACTGGAAGAGATTATGCTGAGTGAAATAAGTCAAGCAGAGAGAGTCAATTATCATATGGTTTCACTTATTTGTGGAGCGTAAGGAATAACAGGGAGGACATGGGGAGATGGACAGGAGAAGGGAGTTCGGGGACCTTGGAGGGGGAGACAAACCATGAGAGACTGTGGACTCTGAAAAACAAACTGAGGGTTTGGAGGGGAGGGAGATGGGGGGTTGGGGGAACCTGGTGGTGGGTATTATGGAGGGCAGGTAAGGAAGGCATGGAGCACTGGGTGTGGTGCATAAACAATGAATGCTGGAGCACTGAAAAGAAATAAAATAAAATGGAAAAAAAAGTAGTGTGACGCGATATTTATTCATTTAATTGTGCTTTGTGTTTGTGATTACATGCTAACAACTTTTCATGCAGCAAAATATTGCTGTAAAAGTGATCTTTTATGTATTTATTGCTAACAGTTTTCTTATATGAGTATTAGTTCTGGTCACCAATTCCAAAGTTTGGAGAGGGAGGTTTTCCTCATATATCCAACAAGCCCCCTCTGATTACTGACTGGGTGTCCTATAGCTCAACTCAATTCTGACACTATCTACCCAGAGACAGCATCAGATCCCACAGGTTAAGGGTTCAGTCTTACAAGACTTCCCCTCTCCCCAAGATGCCAACCTAAGTTGTCACCTGTGTTTCTGACTGACTGGCTATAAAGCAAAGGCTTCCAGTAACCACTCCCCTTCACACTTCAGGGTTAACTAATTTGCTGGAGTAACTCACAGAACTCAGAGAAACATTTTAGTTACTGGATCATCAGTTTATTATAAAAGGATATAATTCAGAAACAGCCAGATGGAAGAGATACACAAGGCAAGGTATGGGGAAAGGGTATGGAGCTTTCACACCCCTGAGGACATCACTTTCCTCATTTCTCTGTGTGTTCACCAACTGGAAGCTCCCTGAGCCCATCATTTTGGGGTTTTATGGAGGCTTTATTACACAGGCTTGGTTGATCAAATAACTGGCCATTTATGATTGATTCAACATCTAGTCTTTCTTCCCTCCTCTCTAGAGTTGTTTCCCTGACAGCCAGTCTCTTTCCTAAGGTGAGTTCCGAAAGTTACCTCAAGGACAGAAGACACTTTTATCACTCTCACCACATAGGAAATTCTAAGAGTTTTAGAAGCTCTATGCCAGAAACAAAGGCAAAGACTAAATATAAATTTCTTATTATAAGTGACAAAGCACAATGAGACATTAAACATAATTTTGTTTGTTATTCAATTACCTTTTGAAAGCATCTTGATTGCTTCCAGTTTTTGGCAGTTATGAGTAAGGGTGCTCTAAACACTGTATGCAGGTTTTCATGTGAACAGATTGTCAGCTCACTTGGGTAAATGCCAAGGATCATGGGTGCCACCTTGTATGGTAAGCCCATGTTTAGTTTTGTAAGCCATCACCCAAACTGTACATGACTGTACCATTTTGCATTTCCACCAGCAGTGACTGAGAGTTCCTGTTGCTCTGTGTCTTTGCCAGTATTTGGTATTCTTCAGGGAGAAGGAAAATGATACAGGAGAGAAGCTTGTACATAAAGAAGAGACAAAGGTTAGAGAAGGAATCCGGGAAGCTAAAATATAATCCTTTCTTTTTCTTATTCTCAATTGATCTCATAGATAGCTATTTGTTCAAAATAATAATGGCAACAATGTATTGGGTACTTACATCTTGTGAATACATGAGATGAATAACAACAATGTTATAAGGGATGAAATGGAGGGATTTGGAATACTCTGTTATAAATTACCACACTACTTATTATAAATAACATCATGCTAATATAATCTAAGTAGATGTAGATTAGTTGGAAATGTTCAAAGAGAGCCCTAGGGAAACCGCTGTATATATTTTTTTAAAAGCATATTGGTATGCTAAGAGGAGAAAATGGAAGTAATGTCTCCTGTATCAAAATAATCTTTAGCATGTTTCAGATTAAGTGAATATTTGTAGGGCAGAAATGTATTGCTAGTTTGTCTTATTTTATTTTATTATTTTGTTTGTAGTTTCAAGTTCTTACTTAAATTTTGGTTAGTTAACATACAGTTTAATGTTAGTTTCAGATGTAGAGTTTAGTGATTCATCACTTACACACAATACCCAGTGCTGGTCTTATTTTAAAAACAAATTATTTGCTTGTGAGATGACCTCTTTAAAAAAAAAAAAAAGAGGATGTGGAAAGTGATACTTAGAGGCTCAGAGAGGTCAAGCCATGTTTTCAAAGCTTGCAGCTAGTGAGTGACTGACCCCATGCCAGCCAGGTGGGCTTCAGTCCGATCTGCCCTAATTCTTCTTTGGTCATCATTCTCAGTTCTACGTCATGCTGTCTGTTCGCTGAAGGTGCAATCTGGCTACACACACACACACACACACACACACACATACACACACACACACACTTCAGATGGAGACAAGACAAGTGTAAAGGATGCATGTCAGCTTAAGGTGGCACGTGGGAAATGACACATGACAGGAAAGGAAGCAAGTGACGAAAAGATGGAGAAGACATAAATGCTGTTGACATTCCAACAATCTTGATGTTTCTGCTTAAAGCAAGAGGTGAGGCCATATATTGAGAGTGAAAACATGGACCCAGGGAGAACAGGCTTCCATAAAAGAGGCTCAATGGGTTTGGCATGGTTAGATCCGTGACTCCACAATTAGAGAAGAAGAAACGAGCAGAGCGTTATCTAGGTGGACAGTGAGAACAAAACATGGGGCGGGAGAATCTGAAGGCTGGGTTAAGGGGACGAGCTGCTCCTTGTAGCCAGTAGGTCTGGATAACAATGAATAAAGCAGGATGAAGAATCATGTCAAGAATAGAAAAGGGGCACTGGGTGGCTCAGCGGGTTGAAGCCTCTGCCTTCGGCTCAGGTCATGATCCCAGGGTCCTGGGATCCAGCCCCACTTAGGGCTCTCTGCTCAGCGGGGAGCCTGCTTCCCTTCCCCCCTCTCTCTGCCTACTTGTGATCTCTGTCTGTCAAATAGATAAATAAAATCTTTAAAAAAAAAAAGGAATAGAAAAGACTGAGTTAGAAAAAAAAAATTAGAAGAGATTGGAAAATTGATCTCAATCCATTTCCTGTTGCCCATTGACATCATGTAGTTTCATCACACACTGAGTTCTGTTAAATGGCATTGCCTCCTGGGAATTTATAAGGGAAAGTCAGTGGAACGAGAGAAGGTGCTGGTACATAACAATGTTCCTTCGAAGAGGAGTAAGGACAGGGGATTTTTGTACTGATGAGTGGTAGAAAACGGATCTGCTTATTATATGGTCATTTCATTGCTTGATAGGAAAAAGCAATTGAATGAGACATGTTACTATTGTACTCATGAAAAATTTCAGTGATGATTTTTCCACTGGTCCTTGATCTCAAGGGGAAAAAAAATCTTAAAACCCACAGGCAGCAAAAGGTGAAGAACAAGTTTGGATTTTAATAGCTGCTCAATATTATAGAACTTGAAAGGAATTCAGGAGAACCTGGCCTTCTTATTCAACAATGTGGAGTTCAGCATTGAACTCAAGGATAAAGGTCTCTAAGAAAAAGTCTTTTGATTGTATTCATCCTGCTCTGAATGAAATCTGGCCTTCCCATGACAGTCCACAGCTGTTCCTGCTTGCCAAAACTACAGCTATTAATGTTGGTATGGTGGGAGATTCATAATAGGAAAAAAGTAACAACCATAGAGGTACTAAAATTCTTCTATTGGATACCTTGAAAAAGTTCAGCATTCTATAAAGAAAGAAAAACATAGTAATACTAATTGATTGTTTATTGTAGCTGCTATTCTTTAAAGTGGCATGTCGTGGGGTGCCTGGGTGGCTGAGTTGGTTAAGCATCGGACTCGATTTCAGCTCAGGTCGTGATATCAGGGTCATGAGATCAAGCTCTGCGTCCAGCTGGGCATGGAACCTGCTTAAGATTCTCTCTCCTTCTCCCTCTGCCCCTCTCCTGCCATGCTCTCTCTCTTTCTTAAAAAAAAAAAGAAAAGAAAAAAAGTAGAGCAGCATGCCATCACAAAAACCATAAATACATTATAGTGATTTCTTCCTCCTCCTCCCTCTTCCTTCCTTCCTTCTACTCTCTCCCTCTCTCTGTCTCCTTCTCCGTCTCCCTTTCTTTCTGACAAGGAGGGTGCCATTCTCTACAGTACATGGATTTTTTTTTTTACATCTTAATTTAATTTGATTTTTTTTTCGGTGTTCCAAGATTCATTGTTTATGTACCACACCCAGTGCTCCATGCAATCCGTGCCCTCCTGATACCCACCACCAGGCTCACCCATCCCCCCTCCTCTAAAACCCTCCGCTTGTTTCAGAAAGGATGAATACCCAATTTTTGCATCAACATGGATGGGACTGGAGGAGATTATGCTGAGTGAAATAAGCCAAGCAGAGAGAGTCCATTATCAAATGTCTCACTTACTTGTGGACCGTAAGGAATAACGCAGAGGACATTGGGTGAAGGAGAGGAGAAGCGACTTGGGGGAAACTGGAGGGCGAGACGAAGCATTGGAGACCACGGACTCTGAGCATGCATGTTTTGCTATCATACATGGGGGAAGCTATACTTTCTATTTCTTCAAATCTATGTAAACTTTGTCTTGAGATTCTGGAGACGAGATGTCTGAACCGACTCCTGAAAGATGAGCAATAGCTCCTTCGCTCAATCTCTCAGTGAATCCTTAGTGATCATTTACTGAACGTCAGGCTCTCTCCTGTGGTCTGGGGATAAAGGGTGAACAAGACAGAGCAGCTCTGCTTTCGCTGATCTTATATTCCAGTTGTGATGATGTTCAATAGCCAAGTCAGCAAATAAGGTAACTTCAGATAGTGATAAATCCTTTGATGGAAAATAACACAGTTTAATTGAATAGTGCTGACAGGAAGAAACTTCTTTGGATTAGAGGTTCATAGAGGATTCTTTGAAGTGGTGTCATTTGAAGACCAGACTAATGTCTTAGAAGAGACTCTCTTTTCAGGGAAGAACGTGTGGGCAGGGTGCCAACAAGTAGAGGGCTTTAAGGCTGGGGGAGGACTGAGGCAATCACAGAGAAAGAGAACCTTGATTAAACTGTACCTGAATTCCACAACACCTCTGGTCTTTGATTTACATCATCCAACAAGTATTTTTTTAAGGCTACTTTAAGTTAGGTTTTCTCCTACTTTCATTTGAAAGCTTCCTAACAGGTTCATATATTTTCAGAATCTATCCACAGAAGCCCCTAACTGATGCCACAAGTATTCTTTAAAGAACATCAGAACTTTGTCCACGTTTGCAAACTGTTGTGGAGTTTACAGTATAATCGATTCTGTGGTTTTTCTGACTTCCACTCGAATGTAATCATGCTGGAAGATAATTTTTAGTTCTTGTCTCTTAGAAGAGGGCATAATACTAGGTAGACAGGATGCTTGGCATGTCTTGACTGAGTTTATAAAAGTCATGGGAACTTAGTGGTATGAATTTATCTTTTGAGCAATTAAAATTCTGATTATTTTTTGGCATTGCTTACTTTTTGTTAAGGGGCGTAGGCTTTGTAGATAAACTCTTTTTTCACTTTATATGTAATTTATATTTGTATAGTTGAGAATAGAGATAATTTTATCCTATCAGTTTTGTATTATAGGTTTCGTCCCTGGGAATGTCAGAGGATAATGTTTATAGTTATCTAATGGAACCAGGAAGACTGGGAAAAAAATGATTGAAAAATTGGAAATAGAAGGACTTATTGGGTGTCCTTACTGACAGTGGTCCCAAATGGTCCACCTGGGAAGCAGTTAATATTTCAGGCATGTAGACAGAGATGTATTATTGATAGAATATTCTACAACTCTGTCAGGGTTATGGGTAAGTTGCAGAGAATTGACAACAATGCTGGTGATTTCTGCCTGGTAGAAAGATAACAAAAGAGAGTATCATTTATTATTCAGTAAAACCGTAAGCATTTCAGTGTCTAAACAACTTATTGTCATTTTTGTAAAAAAAATGCATTTCTGAGTGAATATATAAAATTCTGTTTCTCAGAAGTCTGAACTAGCTTTATCTTCTCTGGTGTGGTCATGAGTGAGTTAATGTATTTTGGACAGACATTCACTCTATATTTGTTATGCTTTTAGCTTTTTTGAGAATATAATTTAATGAGATTTTTATGGATATAATTTTATCCTTTATTTGATATAAAACTTATTCAGAAATCAAATGGTTACTATGATAACTTTATTTTTTCTTTTCATATATCATGGACTTTTGGCTAGTCAATGCATATATATCCGGCATCTTCTTTTTAAATGGCTGTATAACATATTTCTTAGTATGCATAACTATTATATATCCAATTATTTTATTGTTGATGAATATTCAGCATATTTCCAGTTTTTCCTAAGTAATGAAAACATAATAAATTTACTAATAAATAAAATAAATTTATTTTAAATTTTAGATTTTTTTCTTTTTTTTCTGACATACACACAGAGATCACAAGTAGGCAGAAAAGCAGGCAGAGAGAGGAGGAAGCCGGCTCCCTGCTGAGCAGAGAGCCCAATGTGGGACTCGATCTCAGGACACTGAGATCATGACCTGAGCTGAAGGCAGAAGCTTAACCCTCTGAGCCACCCAGGTGCCCCTGTTTTAAATTTTAAAATAAATGGTGGACTCTCTAAGTAGTGGGCTATTTTAATATGTTAAAAAAACAAGCATCTGGCTAGGTAAGTAAAATTGAAAAATTTTCTCAGTCTCTCTGAGCACCTATTGTTATTCTTTTTTCCATTAAAATTGAAAATAATAGTGTCTCAATCATAGCCTTTTTTTGTGAGAATTGAATGAAGTAATAAACATCAACATGGTTTGTGTAATACCATAGTGTTATGTAAATACATTAATTTATTCCATGAGTCTTGTTATGGAATGAAATGAGTCCCTCCAAAATTCATGTGTGGAAATCTTAGCACTCAGTACCTCTGAATGAGACCTCATTTGAAGATAGCGTCTTTACAGAGATAATTACGGCAATAAGAGGTACATGGGTGGGCCCTAACTGGACATGACTGATGTTTTAGTGCATGTGGGTTGGTTGAACCATAGACCACAGACCAGGTGGCTGAAAAACAACAGCAAGCTATTTCTCACAGTTCTGGAGCCTGGGAAGTCCAAAATCAAGGTGCTGGCAGATTCGGTGTCTGGTGAGAGTCTTCCCCTCCTGCTTCATAGACGGTCTTCTCTGTGTTCTCACATGATGGAAGGGATGAAAGACCTCTCTGGAACCTCTGTTATGAGGACACTAATCCCATGCATGAGAGCTCCACAGGCATGACCTAATGACCTCCCCAGACCCCACCTGTTTATACTGACATCTTGGGGGTTAACATTCAACACAGGTATTTGTGGGGGGGGCATATTCAGACCACAGAAACTGTGCCCTTATAGGAAGAGGATATTAGGACACACACACACACAACACACACAGGGGGAAGACCCTGTAAAGTTGCTCGAGGAAGATGGCCATCGACGGCCTAAGGACTGAGGCCACAAAAGAAAATAAACGTCTGCTGTTTGAACTGCCCAGTGTGTGATGCTTGATTATAGCAGTCAGAGCAAACGAATACAGCCCTCTTAATTAGATCAGCCCAGAAAACATTTGGCTAAAGACAAAAAGCTTTTGAGCAGGGACGCCTGGATGGCTCAGCCGGTTAAGCATCTGTCTTTGGCTCAGGTCATGATCGCAGGCTCCTGGAGTCAAGGCCCATGTTGGGATCCCTACTTAGCAGGGGGTCTGCTTCTCCCTCTGCCTTTCCCCAGCTCGTGCTCATTCTCTCTCAAATAAATACAATCTTATTTTTTTTTTAAAAAAGCTTTTGAGCTAAATGACTGTTATTTAAGATATTCTGGGCAGAGGCGTTATAAGGTTTTCTCTTCACATGAGCCCGTTCTAGAAAGCTGTTCTCTTTGCAGATATAAAGCAGCAAAGACAACAAAGATCCAGCATTTCCTTCCTCATTCCCTCTGAGATTCTCTTTTCTTCCCCTCAAGATTTTCTGAATAGGTCTCAATCAAATTATTGTATCACTGAGGACTTTTTATCCTGTTTTGAGCATATACAAAAATATTTATTATATTTATATACAATATATTTTACGTAAAATATATTTATTACATATTTAACATTTTTTATTGTTGAAGTACAGTTGATATAAAGCATTATGTTAGTTTCAGGTGCACAACAATTGTGATTTGACAATTCTGTATGTTACTCAGCACTCACCACAGTAAGTATCATAAACCATCTGTCACCACACAATGTCGTTATAATATTATTGACTGGGGGCGCCTGGGTGGCTCAGTGGGTTAAGCCGCTGCCTTCGGCTCGGGTCATGATCTCAGGGTCCTGGGATCAAGTCCCACATCGGGCTCTCTGCTCGGCGGGGAGCCTGCTTCCCTCTCTCTCTCTCTCTCTCTCTGCCAGCCTCTCTACCTACCTGTGATCTCTCTCTGTCAAATAAATAAAGAAATTCTTAAAAAAAATATTATTGACTGTATGCCCTAGGCTGTACTTTTCATCTGTATGACTTTCATAACAGGAGTATTTTTACTGTTAATTTGCACAAGTATTTTCTGATGTTGTTTGTCTTGCTATTAAGACTATTTAGGAGGCTTTTTTTTTTTTCTGCTTCGTTTTACACACGTGCTAGTTTAAACACAGTGTGAAGTAAGATGCTGAGAAGCAGTTGCCCTTGTCCCTTTCTTAGCCAGGGGCCAGGCCAAGAGAAAACAGAATCTAAAGGGTCCTCCTGTGACATCCCTCTCAGGCATGGGTCATATTTCCGGCTGACCGGTTAAGCCCATACTTCAGTGTCTGCTCTGGAGGTTTACTTCACAGCCCCTCGTGGGCTCTGTCTTGCAGGTGCTTTTCCCCCATGCTTCTTTCTTCAATAAACTGTGGTTTCAGACCTAAGATTCAAATTTTCTCACACCAGAGTTAAGAAGCATTTGTGCCTGGAAAGGGGAGAGGGCTGTGGGGTTTAAAAGCTGGTGCTGGGAAGAGCTTCACTTAGAAGGCTACGGACCTTACTGAGGCTTTTAAAAAGTTTAGGCACCTAAAAATAGTCTCAGCATTAGTCATTAGGGAGAAGAAAACCAAAACCACATGACATACTACTTCACAAGCAGCAGGATGGCTCAAATAAACAAGACAGACAATATATAAGGAAGTGTTGACAAGGATGTGGGGAAATTAGATCCTTCTTGCACTGATGGTGGAAATGGGAAATGGTGTATCCACTTTGGAACAGTCTGGCCATTTCCTAAGATGTTATACGTGAAGTTGTATACACAACTCTTAGGTGTATATCCAAGAAGAGTGAAAACACAATGTCCACACAAAAACTTGTATGTGGATGTTCATGGCAGCATTAGTACGATAGTCCAAAAATGGAAACCGCCCAAATGTCCATCAGCTGATGAAGGGATAAATAAGACATGGTATGTCCGCACAAGGGAATAGCATTCTGCAATGAAAAGGAACAAAGCTCTGATATATGCCATAGCATGGATGGACCATGAAAATCATATGCTAAGTGAAAGGGAGCCAGTCACAAACACCATCTATTGTATGATTCCATTTACACAAAAGGCCAGTAAGAAAATCTACAGAGAGTGGGGGTAGGCTGGTGAGTGGGGGTCGGTGTGGGAGTTACTGCCAGTGGGTACGAAGTTTTTTATTGGGGTGATTAAAATTGGCCACGGTGGTGTTTTCACATATCTGTGAATGTACTAAAAACCATGGACTTGTATGCTTTAAATGGATGAATTATATGATATGTGAGTTATATCTCAATAAATCTGATAAAAACAAGTTCTGTTGGGAGCCAGGGGTTCCTGAAGAGGAGATGCATTAACTGAAGGACACATGGGGGTTAAGCAAGATGGCTTTAGGAAGGGGAAAGACCACAGCCTTAGAAACTGCGGTGAAGAGCTGGCATGCTCACGCTTGGCATTGGAACGTAAGCCACCCAGGCTGAAGCCTGGAGCGTTCCCCCACGTCTTCTGGTGCCATTAGCCCCCTAGAATCTCATACACGATATGAATGAATGTCAACATAAATGAGGTTGAAGTCCAGTCACTGCAGGAAATCAGGGTCTGGAAGCCCATTTCATTGGTTTTCTTTCATCTCATTGCGTCCTTACCAGCCCTGATTAACAGTGAGATCTCCCCACGCTGTTCTCCCCCATTTCTCATTTGGGGCATGATGGGGTAAATGGTGTCTGAGGAGAACAGTTGTAATGACTTTTGAAAAAAATGATACTTCGATATCTGTGAGTTTTGTAACTACATGCCATTTCTTTTGCTTTACCCATAACCTAATTTATCACCTTCTCCAAGCCAATATTTGAATTCTGGAAATTTCCTCTTCATTCCTCTCTTGGAGAATCTATCTACTGCAGGCTTCTTATGAAATCCATGATGATCAATTTAACATTTAAATAGCTACAGGGCAGAGACATAGCCTTGTGTCTGAATAAGTACTAGTTGGCTATGGCTTTGTAAGAATGCAATATTTTTTAATTACAGGAGTTATCTCCAAGGCATACAAAGAAGTCGCTGCTCTAGAAAGTCTAAGACACACTGAAATATGAAAAAAACTGTCGTTAAGGCTCTGTTGACTGGGTGATTAACTGAGAAATGGGAATCAACTAATGGGAAACATTTGGGCAACAATTTCCAGAAAGAAACTCAAGAAGCTGATGTAAAACAAGAAAATTGCTCTCCTTTGTAAGAAACCCTCTCCCCCTTTTAAGATACTGAGATGAAATGCCAAGAAGGACGCACAGAGGTGAAAGCTGAATTTCCCTTAAGTGCACGTTGTACGTTTAAAGCCAAAATTCTTTCAACAAGATTAATAAGCGCTATTCATAGTGTTCCCTGGGCAGGTCAACAGTGTGAAGAGCATGGGTATGAGGCTACAAAATCCTCTGCTGTCTTCAGATGTATTTGAGTGGCAGCCAACCACGGGAGGAGCTCCGATCATCTTCTGGTGAGCAAGAAGCAAATTGTGGAGAGCCAAGTTATAAAACACAAATCATTTTGAGGCCAACCTGGTGCTTTAATTAAATGGCTGACGTGTAAGCGAAAGACCTTTACTCGAGAATATGCAACTTTCTTAACTCCTAACTTGTAAGGCTTAGGAAAGAAAAAGTGAGAAATCCTCCCTCGGGGCTACAAACACAGGGTAATCAAGTCCACCAGGTCAAAGGGAGATAACACGCATTAGAGACAAAGGGAAAGAACATAGCAGCTTCTGATTCTTTTCTGTTTTGATGACTGACTCATAATTAAAATTCAATTCATAATTCTATTTATTTGAAATTACAATTGGAATTCATTTCTAAGTCCAGCAATAATGTAGCCAAAAAATAAGGGAACTGGGGAAGGAGAGGACCTAGGTTTGGATCTGCCCTTTACGTTGTGTGACTCCAGGCAATGCTTTTCACCTCTCAAGGATTCAGCACCCTTATCCATATAAGGACAGGGCTCGAAGGTCCTAAGATGACTTCAACTTCATGATTTTATAATTTATGAATCTTGAGTTTCAGAGCTGGCTGACTCACAGATGATATATCTGAGAAAAATAATATTATTGACTCTCAAATGAAAGACTAATATTTCCTGTGGGTGAAAAATTAATTTTTAGATATCATTAATGTCAAACCAAAGAAAATATCCTGACTCCAACAAGAAATTTAAAGAGTCTGTCCAAAGATAGATGGCTAGGAATTAGCAGTGTGTGAGTTCCCATAATTAACTAAAACTCCACTCAGGAATTTTTCTTAATTTATTAAAAATTTCTGTGGTTCTTTATCGTTTCCAAACTAAATATTCTCGGAGAAATGAAAATACGCTTAAGGCGCACACTTAGCAAGGAGCTACTATATTTTATTTTCCAGCTAATATTGTCTAACTCTTTATAAATGATGAAAGTAATATTACCAAGTGACAGTGACATGCCACCACAGGCTACTCTACCATTTGTGTTTTCCATTTAGTGTCCAGGAAGTAAAGGAACCATCAGACACTTGGAATGTATACATTAAATGTAGGTGCTATGAAATTTGGACTAACCAAATAGATTTCCCTGGGGCCATTTACATAACCAAAAGTGTCCACCTGGTCACAGTTTAGATAACGATTAAACAAATATGTAAAATATGGCAGCCAGTGTTTAAGGATTGATCAACGAGTTTGATTTTGGAAGTAAATATCAACAGCAGCAATTTGTTCTGATGTAAACAGTAAGGCAAGTCCTGTAGGAAGGTGGGATTTGGGGTTGACCACTTAGATCTCTGTCTTTGCTTCCTGTGTTCTTTCTTCTCCCCCATGTGTGGCTCCATCCTTGATTTGGACGCTGGCTCCAGAGTCGGACTGTCATAAGTTTCATTTTGCCTCTGTCTCTCCTTGACAGATCACAGTGCCTGGAACCCAGTGAGCATACCATGAATAATAAAAACCGTGATAAGTGCTGGCATTTATCAAGCTCTCATTACGTGTTCTAAATGTATTACATGTATTGATTCATTTACTCTTGACCATAATCCTGTCAGTAGTGTGGTACTTTAAAAAATATGTCCACAAACTCTTTGAGATGCTTCCCTGCAACAAGTGAGCTCGAATTCCCCTCTTCTTGAGTATGGGCTGTGGACACACACAGTCTGGCTTCCAAGTCCATGTTCTCAAGCCCCTGTTGTACATAGTCTTGATGTGATGGGTATTGGTGTCTTGCCTCCTCTATTTGAAATTCCTAGTTTTCCTTTAAAGTGGCCCTGAACTTCAGGATTGGTGGATGATTTGAGAGGGATTAAAATGAAGAATTAGCCAAAAGTGTTAAAGCCTTCTGAAAAATCATTTTATTTGAAGTTGAAAGTAATGTTTATATGTCTTATAAGCCATCTGACATTTATATTTCTTAGATTCTCAGATTGCAGAGTATAGATGTGAGAGGCGGCTCCTAGATTTAGGAAAGGGGTAAGGAAGTGACTGATCTTCCACATAGGGGAAGAGATTTGAGTTCAAATGCTGTGTAGATATGAGTTTCTACTCATTAAATGTATGTTGAGGAGACAGCCGAGCACAGTACAAGTGTCTAGTTTTATGAATTCTGGGAAGCACAACTCCAGCTATGTTAGGTGTTGAGTAGATTTCTTCAGACATAAAGACAAGACTAGATGAGATTATTTTTGTTCTGAATTCATGTGACCACGGATCTGAAAATCAAGAAAGCCTCCGTTTTACTCCCCGTATCATTGCTGAGGTCTCCTGAGGAAGTTCCCACAAATCTTCTCTGCAAATCTCCCCATTTCTTGGCTCTCGGTTGGAGAGAGAAAGAGACCCAAAGCCAGATTCCTCTCCAGTTTCTCAGTACTTTCTTTCTTGTTCCTGACCCCTCAGTTGGGTGGGGACCAAGGGGCAACAAGTGGACTATCTATGGGGACCTGGGGCAGCAAGTGTCCATTCTTGTTTTACCTGGAAAGTTCCCTTCATTTTCTAAAACACAAGAGCCCACAGAGGGGAACTCTCCTGCCCAAAGTCACTTGAAGAATGAATGACAGGAGGACATCATGGTCTGGTTATCTTTCCATTGCTATGTAGAGAATTTGCCACCAAGCCTTCTTCGAGGGTGGGAGGGTTCTTTACTCAGTCCTGGGAGGTGACCTATACAAGGTCTATGTTGTGTTCCTTGTACCAAGATTATTCAAGACTCTCTTCTCTCCCTAATGGATTGGAAACTCTTTTGGAGGCAGAAAATGGGAACACTGCCTTGCCTAGATCATAGCTTGATACCTCCTAATGCTCCTGATAATTAAAAGTGAAGGGTGGATGGATGGATGGACAGCTTGAATTTCCCTCCTAAGTTGTCTTGTTATATGTACATTGAAATAAGAACACAAAATCTTAAGTGTATTTTGAATTTACAAAATAGGTGAGTACACAATGTTACTTTATATAGAAATTGCTGTAAGAACAAAGTTCGGTTCCGAAAATTTACTTTATAATCAACTTTTTAGTAATTGACCTATTAATGAAGTTTAACAGTGAACAATGACATATTGAAAACAATGACATATGGTTTACTCAAAATAACATAGAACTTAAGGCAGAAACCACTTTCCTTTTCTTTTTTTAAAAAATTAACATGTAATACATCATTTGCTTCAGGGATACAGGTCTGTGAATCATCAGTCTTACACAATTCAGAGCATTCACCATAGTACACACCCTCCACAATGTCCATCACCCAGCCAGCCCATCCCTCCTCAACCCTCCAGCAACCCTCAGTTTGCTTCCTGAGTCTCTTATGGTTTGTTTCCCTCCCTGATTACATCTTGTTTCATTTTTTCCCTCTTTTCCTCCTACAACCTCCCACCCTGACTCTCAAATTCCTCATACTGGAGAGATCGTATGATAATTGTCTTTCTCTGATTGAGTTATTTCGCTTAGCATAATACCTTCTAGTTCCATCCACATTGTTGCAAATGACAAGATTTTGGGTTTTTTGATGGCTGCATAGTATTCCATTGTGTGTGTGTGTGTGTGTGTGTGTGTGTGTGTGTATCTATCTCACATCTTTCTCCATTCATCTGTTGATGGAATCTAGATTCTTTCCATAGTTTGGCTATTGTAGACATTGTTGCTATAAACATTCAGGTGCACGTGCCCTTTCGGTTCACTACATCTGTATCTTTAGGGTAAATACCCAGTAGAGTGATTGCTGGGTCATAGGGTAGCTTTATTTTCAACTTTTTGAGGACTCTCTATACTGTTTTCCAGAGTGGCTGCACCAGCTTGCATTCCAACCAACAGTGTAGGAGGTCTTCCCTTTCTCTACATCCTCACCAACATCTGTCCTTTCCTGACCAGTTAATTTTAGCCATTCTGACTGGTGTGAGGTGGTACCTCGCTGTGGTTTTGATTTGTATTTCCCTGATGCCAAGTGATGTTGAACACTTTCATGTGTCTGTTGTGTATGCTTCTTTGCAGAAATGTCATTTCAGTTCTTCTGACCATTGCCTGATTGGATTATTTGTTCTTTGGGTGTTGAGTTTGATAAGTTCTTTATAGATTTTGGATGCAAGCCCTTTATCTGATATGTCATTTGCAAATATCCTCTCCCATTCTGTCAGTTGTCTTTTGGTTGACTGTTTCCTTTGCTGTGCAAAAGCTTTCATTTTTGTCCTTGCTTTCCTTAAGGCAGAGACTATTTTATAACTTGGTAGATGTCCTATTTTAACAAATATAGTGTATTTGGTATATTTCTACATGTATAACTCAGTTTTTAAAACTTGGAATGGAAAGTTAATTGATGATTAATATAGTCAATCCCTTTCCCCAAAAGGACTAGATGCTATTTACTGCTAAATTACAATGCAAAATATAAATATTATACATAGCTCATAACCATGAGGTGTTTTTTTGGTGCTTATAACATTGTCTTCCGGCACCATAGTCACAGGGCACCAGATCAGAGATGTGTAAATGAATGGCATCAGAGGGAGAAGAAGCATTAAGAAAAAGTTTCCTGCATCAGAGAAACAAGATGGGTTCAGGTAGGATCATGCACATTGATGCCCAGTGGGCACATAGAGAATGGACTTTGGCTGGGTCCATCTTGGTGTTGGTCAGGGAATAGAGAATCATGGGTTATGAAACTCAAATTTTGGCGTTAATATTTACAAGTAATTTTACATTATCAAAGTGCCTTTCTTTCTTTTTTTTTTTTTTAAAGATTTTATTTATTTGTTTGACACAGAGAGAGAGAGAGAGATCACAAGTAGGCAGAGAGGCAGACAGGGAGAGAGGGGGGAAGCAGGCTCCCCGCTGAGCCTAAAGCTGGATGCGGGGCTTGATCCCAGGACCCTGAGATCATGACCTGGGCTGAAGGCAGAGCCTTAACCCACTGAGCCACCCAGGTGCCCCCAAAGTGCCTTTCTCATTAAGATTTAATCATCATCAGAATTTACCAAATGCCCAAGGCAGTGCCTAGCAAATATCAGGTACTCCGTAAGCCAGTGAGACCGAGGAAAGCCCAGGACAATTTCTGTATCTTAAGGTCAACTGGCTTTGAATTTTAATTACATCTGCAAAATCTTTTTTGGCATGCAGCCTAACATAATTATGGTTATAACACACAGCGTGAAGGCCGTGTGGACCAACATTCTGTCTGCCATGGCCCCAAAACTAGAAAGTGACAGAATTCAAATACCAATTGAAGGCCAACTGACTTTGAAGTCTACCTCCATTACATTATATTATGAATGCTCTATTCATGGATTAAAATAAGAAAAACATATTAGAAATAGCTTAATATCCCCACTAGGATATAAATAATTCATTGTTGTTGCCATGAAACTATCTGTGGTCCTTTCCTGAAATAAATGACTTGAGAATATAATCCAGAAGAGATAAATCAAAGTATTGAATTCAAAAGGTAACTTTTTATGAGACTGGACAAATTCCCAAAGCTTTTTGGACTTCAGAATGCTCCTCTGAAATATGGAGATGATAGGATTGTCGTCCTTCCCAGGATCGCTGTGATGATGGCATGTGGTACAATGCACGATCCTGTTCCTAGTGCATCGTAAACACTCAATCTGTACTCGGTATTTTACACATAAAGCAGTGCCATTTACTTTGTCATAATGTTGACCATACCTTTTTTTACTGCTTATTGGATTATCTGTCTCCCTTTCTTGATTGTACTACTCACAAGAACAAGGATCACGTCTTTTTTCATTATAGTATTTTTTAGCCTCTGGTACTGAGCTTGGCATATGAAGGTACTCAGTAAGTATTTGCTGAATACAGGAATATATCCTTTGGGATGAAATCTCTCAATTGTTTCTAACATGGTGCACGTCAGATAAGACACCCGTGAAGGCTGGATCTGGCCAGTGGATATCCTATCTGTGAAGTCTGCCAAAGAGTATGACCACAACAATTTAGCAAGGAAGTTTTTTGGACATGTATTAATCAGAATATTCTACAGAATGTTCTATTCTATAGAACTCTAGAAGACTCAATAAATATCCATAGTATGTCTAATTCTCAACAATCTAGATGTTGGTGAAACTTTGACATTTTAATAGTTGAGAGGATTTCAAACATATTTCTCCCAAACTGAAAGAATTGTTTTATTATGACTTTCTTTTCAATTAAAAACTATTTTTCCTGATAAAAAAATGCTAGTGTGTCTTGATAGCTCTCTAGATGTGGCTTCAAGCACTTTTCTCTTTCTCAGGGATGTCTTTCATCTGTTGTTGACTCATAACACCAAGATGCTGCCCTTGGAGGAGGACCAGAAGCTATGCAGAGGGAGTCACCTCAAGTTCGTCCTACATGTCACTGCTCTGTGCCCCCTCCTGGTTCTTCAAATGCAATCTCACCACCCAGTATTTATCTTCATGGTATTTGGTACTTTGATTTGGAATTTGAAAAGGAAAAATAAATGACTTCAGTCCAGTCAATGTAGCATCAAAAAGATTCCTTGGACTAAAATTTAGTATAGAACTAGTGAGACACAGGCATCATTAGGACCAGGAACAGAAGTTCCCTATGAAAAAATGCTAATTATAAAAAAGTTGCCATAATTTAATATTGTCTTCTCAATAGCCCTAATATATTCCTGATATATGTATATGCACAAATATTTTAATCAAATTGCAGTGACTTTCTAGACAGACTGGTAGGATATCTCAATGAAGAATTTAATGAAATAGGGTTTTGTAAAAAACTCTAAAAGAAAAAAATACTGTTATAGCTTTGTTGTATTGTTTTTGAAGATGTGGTTTGGAGAAGAATGGGCATATGGAGAGAGAAAGAGAATGCCAGTTTTAGAAATGAGATTTTGGGCAAAAGAAAGGGAGAAGGAACATGATTGGAAGCTTCTGTATTTATGAAAGCACTTTGGGGAATTCCGTGACTCCAGTTGTGAACTGGGTCCATGTTAGCTTTTGTGTGTTTGGTGGTAAATAACATCAGTGCTTCGAAAAATGGCTTTTTTTCTTCCTATTCATTGTCTCGTGATTTCAGTGTTGTCTTTTCTGCTGGCCGTCCAAAAAGGAGGTCCTTACAATTATGCCCTTTTTTCATATTTTACTTTGTTAATATATTTTGAAATAAAAACTTCACATTTTAGAATGTGGTTTCAATATGGACCCTGTATAAATACCCCAGCTTCAAGCTGGAGTCTGGAAGATTTGGAAAAATTTAAGTAGTCTACAGAGAAAAACTGGGGGAAATAATCTGATCAAAGTGTAGTTTTACAGTTCATGGTGTGAGGGAAGGTTTGTAACTTCTGATGTGAGGTCAGAAGAAATCTGTCTTCTGCCTGAGTCTCCTAGAACCTCTTTTGTTGCGGAAGCTAGATACCCTGTCAGGAGACTATCCTGAGACCGCCATGCTGTGGGGAAGCCCAGCCAGTAGGGTCTTTTCTCATTGCTTCATGTTCTGGACAGCTCCACTTTTGTACATTTGGCCCAGAGCTCTCCTCTTAGTCTCAGCGTCATGTACCCACATGTCAACCTCACATCTCTACTTGAAAGTTCTGTTCCATGAGCATCACAGTGTTAATGTTTGAGAGGAACACTTGATTTCTAGTGCCCCAGAAATCTCTCTCTTTTCCAATTTCTCATCTTGGGAATTGGTTCTGGCATCCTCCAAAGTCTTAGTCAAAATCTCAGACTCAATCTTCATCTTTCCTTCTTTTGAACAGACAAATCCATCCACAAATACTTCTGATTCTGCATCCACCAACGTATTTTCATTTTTCCCTGTTTTTTTCCTCCTCTGCTCTTTGCGTTGTCACCTCTTCCAACAGCCTTCTGAGGGGCTTCCTGCCACCCTCTTATTTATTCTCCACTTCCAGCTACAGTAATGTTTTAAAACTTTAGTTGTGTCTTTCCATGCCTTTGGGAACACTCAAGTGGCTTGCTAAAAAGCACTGGAGTATAATCCAAACTACGTGGTGTGATCAGAGTGGTCTTACCTGATCTTCTACAGCCATATCTCATGTCCCTCTCCCTTGCTTCTTCTGCCAGCACTCAAGCCCTTTCTCACCTAGGCACCTTGGCAATGATTGTCCTCTGCCTGGACCACTCCCATCTGCCCTTCACAATCTCCTCAAATGTCAAGGAGGCCTCTCACGATTGCCCCATCTAAACTAGGTTCCCCTAGTATCCTTAATTACCACAACCTATTTGTTCACCACAGAGTCTGTAACCACTGTAATCATTTTGTGAGTGTGTGCTTTTATATATAAAATTATTGTCTAGCTCCTCATAGTATCCTTTAAGAACCACAAACTCATGGTCCAAGTCTATTTCATATTCATCATTATGTCCTTGGCACTTGTCACCACAAGGTGCTTGATTAATTGTTCTTAATTAGTTCTTCTGTTGAATAAACTAATAAGGACCAAAGTCTTAGAAAATCTCAAGAGAACCACGTACTTAGGGAAGAAATTATCAGAAGCTGAGGGATGAACTTGTGAGAAAGTGTTCTCTTCCATAGTGAACTAGAGCGGAAAACTGGAACCAGAGGACCTTGTTTGAAGGATTTTCACTTGGAAGTTCACTGGGAAGACCTAGTCCCTGTACATCTCTGTCTTGCCTCTTGGACATGCTGCCCAGCCTATCACCAACCAGGTTCCTCATCCTAGAAATCTTGCTCCTAAGTCTGACCTTCAGAACCCTGCCCTCTTTTCATTCATATCCACCTGTGATGCCGCACTACCAAATTTCCCTCCCGATGCTTGAAGCTACAGGTCACCCAGTCTTCCATCCAGTGAGTGGGGTGAGGAGGTTTGGGGCAGAGTAGGGGGAGGTGATCCTCAGTTGCTTGTCCTACAACTATGTCCTCAGGATCCCATTGACTCAGGTAGAACTCAGATGTCAGGTAGATTTGTGGGTACATGACTGCAGCTCAGAGGAGAGGTCTGGGCCAAACGCATACAGTTAAGAGTTATCACCATAGATGAAGTCTTGGGAGATGATGAGCTTCCCAGGAAAAACATCACAAGGAGGAGGAAAAAAGGTTAATGAGAACCATGGGAAAAGCAGGTAGCTGGGAAGGGGAGACAAAGCTGTCTTCTTCTCTGACACTTAGTCCAAATAGGAAGAGACTATATCCAGAGCATATCAGCCCCTGATACTGCCCCTGGTTTTCAGATATCAGCCTGGAGAAGCAGCGAGAAGGGACCTCAGTATGTTTTTCTGGCTTTTGTTCCCAATGTTACAATATCCCCAGTCTCCCACAGTTTTACCATTTCTTCCATCCAGCCCAAGAAGGCTTTGAGGACTGCTCACTGATCCTTTCTATCCTATGGAGTTCACTGTTTCTCTCTGTCCTATGCTGGCTTGCTGGGGTTTTGCAGCCCTTGTGATCAGGGTCATACCCCAGCTGCAGGTGCCCAGGGCTGGGCACAAGCTCCCAGGCCTTCCTGTGGTGTTCAGAAGCCCTGGTTACCAAAATGTTTGTAGGCTCTCTGCCCATTGTGTTCATCTCTCCAGATTGAGGGAGTTGCCCCTGATAAATTAGACATGAAGCCCACGGTTGCCGTCGAATTTGAATATTGTGAAGTGACTCTTGAGTCCCTAAAGACGAGCCTTCCAGCAAAGAAAAACCCTGCTTCACGTGTGACTCAGAGAAAAGCTACATCAATAAAGACCCCAAAAGCTTAACATCTGCTGACCCAGGACCGTCTTCCCATAGGGCCAGCTCCCCGGGGTGGGAGCAAAGCCTTGTGTTTTTTGGGGGTCGTGACTGGACTTGTTCTTTCGCTGCTGTCAGAGAGCAAGAGGATTTGGGAGAAAGCCCTGCCTGGAGGTGTCTGAGGCTGGAAAAGAAGCGGGACAAGGGACTCCTGGTTACTTTACAGCAAGAGTTTTCATCTCTTCTGCACATGGAGTTTTACTAAATACTCCTAATGCTTGCATCTCGCCCCCAGAGATCCTGATGTTCTTCATCTCAGGTGCGGCTGGAGTACTGGGACCTTTCAAAGCTTTTGTGCAGTCAAAAGACAGTCTCTTGGGCACCTCTCCAAATATCCCCCTCGTAGTTCCCCAATCCCCTCTATCTGAAATGTAAATTTCAGATAAATCAGCAACTTCAAAGCACACACTTGAACTAAATCATGGAAATGCAGAGGGGCTGACAGGTGCATTTAAGCCCACAATGTAGAAAAGAAATAAGGCCACAAAAACATGAATATCAAAAGTCTTTTATACACTTTTTTCTCTTGGGTATGAATGGTTATGTTTAAGGGAAGGAATGAATTGAGAAGAATCAGGAAAAAATATTGTGATCTTGGGCTGGGGTGGACGATCTCATCTATAGAATTTTTGTGGCCTTTCCTCCCCATAAATCCAGTCATAAGGTAAGTCACAGTCCTGTTCCAAGGTGTCCCAGGCATTGCAAAGGCAGTAAAATATTCTGAGATCCTGAGCCAAGTGGAGCCCCGTTGCCTCGATGATGGAGATCCCTCCCAAGGGCATGTAACTATATGAAAGGAGAGATAGAGTTTAACCTAAATTTTGCATTTTGTGTTTTAGACCCCCTTGAAAGATACTGTCATCATAAATACTGATCCAGATCTTTACCACAGCCAATGAAGGGCTCTCCAGAGAATTAGTATTATTTTTAAAATATTTATTTATTTGAGAGAGAGAGAGAGAAAGAGAGAGACAGAGGGCACATGAGCAGGGGGTGGGTAGGAAGAGGGGCAGAGGGAGAGAGAGAATCCTCAAGCAGACTCCCTGCTAAGTAAGGAGTACGATGGGGGCTCGAGCCAGGATCCTGAGGTCATGACCTGAGCCAACATCAAGAGTTGGCCACTTAACCAACTGAGCCACCCAGACGCCCTTTCAGAGAATTATTTGTAAGGTTCACAGGAAAGCATGATATTTTTATCCCCTCTTGATGAATTTCAGCTTGCCAATAGTTGATCTAGCTATTGAGAAAGAGTTGGATTAAGTCACTAAAATGATAAATTATAGTATGAAGGAAAAAGGAAAGAGGAAGAGGTTGCATATTATGCATGCCCTGAAACTTTTGATAAGAATTGTAAATCCAATTTATCTACCCATAAAGAATGAAAAGAACTGGAAATGGTGATAAGTCAGCCCTGATGATAAGAAATGAGGCCAATGTATGATCTCCATAGCAATTGGGAACCAAACAGTAATCTCTGACTAATTTATGGTCAGGTTGCCTTGGTTGTCAAATCAATGAGATTCCGGGGCACTGTGAAAAGCTGCAGTTAGTCTGGAATTAAGAAATGTGGGCATTGTGCATAGGGGTGGGATTGGATTGGTCTCCAACTCTTGAAAGGGGCAGCTTGATTGGAAGGTGGGTGGCTTAGCGTTTGGCACATGGGACGTATGCATAGAATACCACTGTTACATTTGCAGGACATGCATAGAATATCTTTGTTGTTTGCAGGACATGCATGGAATACCATTGTTACGTTGACTACTTGGAATTCCAATGCTTCGTCTCTCATCATATTTCTGCTTCGACTGTTGTTGCTACCTTGACTTTCTAACCTAGGAATTTTATACCCCTTGGAAGCATTAAGGACCCTACATGTCAGGTTTAACGAGAGGATGTGCCAAGTGCTATATCAAAGCAGGTCATGATTTTATTACGTTGCATTCGAGCTTGGCTATTGCTGGCCTTGAGCACTTTTAACCTCCCTGTCTCCGTGAGGTCAGGAATAATGTAGGAATTTTAATATGATTCTCTACGGTGGCTGATTTGAATTTCTGGGGCTGTAATTAGGGAAGAGGACATGTTTCTGGTGGAAGACTGCTTCTTCTGTGTTATCTCAAGTGAAATGGCTTTCATGGTGCGTTTCAAATGCCAGCAGTTGTATCCTTTGAGAGCTTACAAAGAGACCCGTTTATTAGCCTTGGCGCCCTTTGCTAAGTCAAGAACTGTGTAACGTTCTGGCATGCAATCACAATGAAGGAAATCTACCAGCCCGGCCTCACGCTCATGTAACACACACTCATGCAGCTCCTTCTTCTGAAGCCCGGCTGGCAATCTTGGAAAAGAAACCGATCTGATTAGTGGTTGTGCAACTCTGCAATTTCCTGTGCTCTCCAGGTCAGAAATTCGAATGGAATGAACTGAAATAGACACCAATTTTTTTTTTTTTTGAGAGTCAGAGAGTTAATGGGTGCTTATCAAATGCTTACATAAATGATAATTCGATGTGGCAGAGAGCCTCAGGACAGAAATGTATGGGCTGGTGATATTTAAAAGTCAAAACATCTAGATTAGAATTTGGGCCATAAATATGTTATTATCTTGGTGCCTGTTTCAAAAATTGCATGTAGTTTCATTTAAAAGTTTAGTCTAAGTGGGGCCCTTGGGTGGCTTAGTTGGTTCAGCGTCTGACTTCTGATTTCAGCTGGGGTCATGATCTCGGGGTTCTGAGATCTAGTCCCGTGTTAGGGAGTCTGCTTGAGATTCTCTCTCTCCTTCCTCTCCCTCTGCCCCTCCCTGCCCCACTCTCTCTTCCCTGCTCTAAATAAAATAAAATAAAATAAAAAATAGAAGTTTAGTCTAAGTTCCAGTGACCTGATCAGTAATAAACTGTATGTGTGTGTTTCTATCTATACACGTCGCTATACATATCCACACACGTATATACATACATACATAGACACACATGATATATACACACATAGATAGATGGATATAGATATAAAAGAATATCTACATCCTGCAAACTTTTTTTTTTAAGGAGATTTTATTTATTTGACAGCAAGAGACACAGAGAAAGGGGGGGGGAACAGAAGTAGGGGCAGAGGCAGAGGGAGAAGAAGACTCCCTGCTGAGCAGGGAGCCCGGTTGTGGGGCTCGATCCCAGGACCCTGGGATCATGACCTGAGCCGAAGGCAGATGCCTAACGACTGATCACCTAGGTGCTCCCATCCTGCGAACTTTTATACCTACATCTTTCCTCCCTCTACCTACGTACGTGTGTGTGTACACACATATATGTGTATTTTTTTTCCCCTTCTTATGTCTGTTCTTTTCTTTAGGGGGAAAGCAGTCCCAACGTGTCTGGAGTAGCATCTATGTAGATGCTTGTCAGCTGACTGGTAGGTCTAGGACTGACATCTGTGCGTGACCCACAGAGACCCGGACGGGACAGACCGCTCTTAGAAACGGCCGCCACTCAGCAGTTACACTGGAAAGAAACATTGTTCACTGTAAAGGCGACTGACAAAGAAAAACATGGCCCGTGGCGGTGGCTGATTCCGTTTGCCGACATCCCAGTTGTCTCTGCAGACTGGGTTCTTGTTGGCGCTGCCGGACGCGCCGGGGAACACGACACGGGGGAACGTCAGCTTGGCTTCTTCTGTGAAGATTAAGTCTTCTAGCTGCTTTCAGTCCGAGAAAGTAGCTTAAAAGGAAAACAGAATCACACCAGTCTTTGTTTTCCTTCCTCCCTCTTTCCACCCATCCTCCCTTTTCCCCTCCCTCCGTCCCTCTCGCCCCTCCCCTCTTTCTCTCTCTCTTTCAAATCTTTCTTCTCTTGGAGCATGTTTAAGGTCCTTGTATTTACTGCTAGCTTGGCACCATGACACTGACCTCTATCTTCACTGTTCCCTCTTATCCCAGTCATTCATTGTAACCGTCTCACGGGGCCCGGCTTCCGCAGGGCCCCAGCGATGCCTGGGAACCATTCTGTTCTCCCTCTCAGGACGAGGCATGTCCCTAGGGCCATCTGGGGAAAGGTGGGCTCTTTGTCTCCTCCTCAGCGGCAATCACTCACGTGGTTGTTTTTCTAGTACTCTGCCATTTGGGGAACTCATTTCTTCTGTTCCTACTGCCATCTGCTGACCAGCTTTCTGAATCTTGAGTCCCATCCCCAAGCGAAGTCTGATCCTATTAGCCAGCCACCCCCAGCCCGTGTCCCTGGTGTCAGGGACAGGAAGGAATATTGGCCACTGGTGAGACCTCCATTGTTGCCTAAGCCAGACGGGATCAGAGTGTGGGGTCAGGGGTGCAGTACAAAATCACCTCTGAGCAAGGAAGTACCTCGTACCTCAAGAGCAGGTTTCTCTCAGGAGGGTCTGGGCATTTCTCTGGACTGTGACCAACCCCAGCCGTGCAGAGGATATGATAGCCCTGCCTCATAGAGGACTTGTAAGTACATAAAGAGAACGCCAAGTGCCCAGCACGCGAGGACTTAGCAAAGCGACGAGGTTGGGCCGACCCTACCCTCTTTGCCTGAAGCTTGCGGACAATAGTCACTTTCTCAGATTTTTAGGTTCTCACATTATTTTATTTTATTTTTTTGGTCTTTGCTTTCTTTATTAGTACACGTGAAGAGTGATGCAGACAAGTCATATTGAGGATACAAAAGCAAAATAACATATTTTATCTTTGGATGACAACGGGACGATGACGATCATGGCCGGCAATATTGGACGCTTCTTCAATATTGTGCTAAGGACTTGCATGACTTATCGATTTCGTCCTCATCCTGCTGCTGGGAAATGGTTCTAGTTTTGGCCCTATAACATCGAGGAGGTGCTGAGACTCTCAGGAAGGTTAGATGAGGTTCCCAGAGTCACACGGTTTGTGGATCTGGTTTTGAATTCCCCTGCATAAGGGGAAGCTTTAAGCGGTGAGTGGGTTGAAGTTTTAGTTCCTGGAAAGTTGTTTTTTTGTGACTGTGTTGCTGTTAGAGAATTATCACCTGATTTGTGGATTCGTAATTGCACACTTGCCAGAAATGACCTGTGGGGGAGGGGACACGTGGGACCACCTTTTAAAAATTATTGGCCAACCAGTGTAAGTGCTTAAAATATCAGTCAAGTCAGTGTTTAACCGAGACAAGAGGACTTAGGAGAAGTGCTCTTTTGAGTGTATACAAATAATAAAGAGGTTGGTAAAGTTGTATTTTAAGAAAGCAATCAGAAAATACAGTCTGTAAGCCATGCCTCTCTAAATGGTGGTCATAGAAACAGAGGCTGTGAATTTACTGCTAATTTGGATTAATTTATATTCTAGAAGCAGTCATGTTCTCTTTTTAGAAACGTGATGGTGAACCATTGCAACCAGCATGTCTGATGCCTTATGTGTAAATGATTTTAAATATGGAGTAATTTTAAATAAATACCTCATTTTCATTATTTGAGTCTGTCATCATTGGTATAAACACACTCTTGATTTCAATGTCTGGAGCTTCTGCTCTAAGGATAGATGTGAACTATTATCCTACTACCTGGACCCACCCTTTTTTTTTTTTTTTTAAAAAAAAAAGCAAAATCTGATTTATCTTCTCTCATCTTTACCTACTGCCAAGGTACTGATGCTTATCACTTCTTAATAAGATGATGAATAGGTCACTAGCTCTTCTCATCAAAAAAGTCAAGGGGTGTGGGATATTTTTGAAGATATTTGAAATGTACATTTTCATATTTTGGGTAACAGCTTTCTCAGCTTTCACGAAAAGAAAACCCCAGAACACCGTAGTCAGTAATTTATAGCAAAGAGATAAAAGAGGCCTCAGTCTAACAGTTCTGGAAATAGATGAGGAACGAACTTTCTATTATAGCTCAGTGTAGATAATTAACATCAAAAGGACAAGGGACAGCAGTGGAGTTTTTCTAATATTAAAATATGCTCCGTGTTAAATACGTTCATGCACCTTCTTATAATAAAGTGCTGTGGCAAGCGTTATAAATTAAACCCATAAAGTTGCAGACGTAGAATTTATATAGCTGGGTACACAGCCCTAAGTGATAACTGAGTGTGGAGTGAGTGAATGAATCTTGGAGATAGCAAGGGGTTGTGTTACATTTGCTGACTTCACTACTTGGAGTCCATTCCCAGCTTTGCCTTCACAGCTCTGTGACCTCAGCAAACAGCTTAACTTCTCTGGGCGTTTTTCTTTCTCCTTTTCTTTCTTTCCTTTTCCTTTCTGCTCTTCTTTTTTCTTTTCTTTCTTTAAGATTTATTTATTTATTTGAGAGGGAGGAAGGGCAGAAGGAGAGGGAAAGAGAGAATTCTCAAGCAGACTCCCTGCTGAGTGCAGAGCTTGACCTGGGGCTCGATCCCATGACCCTGATAGCATGACCTGAGCTGACATCAAGAGTTAGGATGCTTAAAACTGGCGGAGCCCCTCAGGCGCCCATCAGTGTTTTTCTTATATGCAGACTATGGGTCATAATGGTACCTACTTCATAGCATTGCCATGTGGATTCATAATTTACTATACAAGCATTTAGACAGTCTCTGGCACACAGTAAGCTCAGAAGCGTTAGTTCTAGTTATAGGATTGGTTCTCATTCTCATTCTGGAAGGAAGGAAGATGAAGTTCAGAGTGATAGGACGGATCTCTAGTCAGATGATGCAAAACACTGAACCATCCCAAGGAGAAATTTAGGAAAGGGGTCCAACCCCAATGAGTTAGTGAAAATATCCCACACCCAGAATGAGAGTGGCCTATGAGCAGAATAAGCGTCATGTTCCCTGTCCACACTCCCCCCAGCTTGTTGCGATGACTTGAAGTGGTGGGTTGACAAGGTCACCAGTGGGAACTCAAGGGAGGAGCAAGAGGGGGCTCAGTGAGCTTGCCAAGTGTCCAAGTGACTGTCACATTGCCTTCCCCACCTAGTGCGAGCTCATGCACCCAGCCTGGCTGATTGAGCCAAATTCACTTCTTCTGGAAAAATCCAGAGAGAGCTAGAAAGAGAGACACAAAGGAGAGAGAGACAAAGAGAATTTATCTCTTCATGTTGGCCAGCACATAGATCTACGTGCTTCTCTCAGTTGAGGCCAAATGTTCAGCCAAGCAGAGTCAGGAAATCCTGCCGCAGCTGGCCAAGTAGTCCTTTATCCTGCGAGGTGGAACCAGGTCGCTAAACTTTCCCCTTCCCTGGCAAAAGCCTCTGCGAAATGCTCCTAGACAATGCATGTGCGATGCCCTTTATTATGGGCTTTTAATTTTTATCACTAAGTAACAGTTTTTATCATCCGTAAAGAATTTCTGCACCACTACCTTCAAATTCCCAAAGGGTCTTATCTAATTCTACAATTTATTCTCCCCGACAGTAATTCACTAATCAGCAGAATCTTTGAGTCCCATGAATCATCTTAGCAATGGTTAGTACGCCCTGATATCACATATCAAATGTGGGATTGGGGTGCTTGAAGGAGCTTGAAAAATAAAGCACTTCATATACATGATCTCACTAAGATTTAGAAGCTTCCTATAGGGTACATTTCATCAGTATTTTACACATGAGAAAATTGAAATGTAGAGATATAAGTAACTTTTCCCAGATTAACCTCCTAGGGGTTGGTTGAGCTGGAATTTCAGGCCTGGCTGACTCCAGAATCAGAGATGTTCAGTGTGTGTGTGTGTGTGTGTGTGTGTGTGTGTGTGTTGCTCCCTGATTAGTTTATAGGCACTCCTCTTGATGTGAGGAAATGGTTTAGTGCCCTTGTGAAATTTAGTTCCATGGAAAAGAGAGGTGATCAGCAATCAGGTTATAGTTAGCTGGCAATCAGACATTGTGAAGGAATTCAGTGCCAAGCCTGGGAGAGTCCAGCTCTTGGCCCAGGTCACAGTGGACAAGCAGGTGCTATGCCCCCTAGTTTAAGCAGGGTGCTCCTTGGGCCACCATGGCCCTTCCTCCCAGAACTGGGTATTAGATTTTCACAGGAGCAAGCAAGGAGGACTGGGCAGCGGTGTGTTGGAAAGAGGACAGCACAGGGAGAAGGAGGAACCCAGATACGAGTGGGACTGGGTAGTTTCTTGAAGGTAAATTCTATATGACAGACTAAGGTGCTCATAAAATAACTGAAGAAACTTACCAGGTCCTCAGTTTCTCAAACAGTTATGCAAATGAACAAAGAGCCAAACCTGACAGAGTTCAAGTGGGCGCACCGGATACCGGGCTGACAGCAAATGAACATTTGCACATGATGGACAATACGACCCCACTTCTGCAGCAAAGAACGTTCCCTCTCAGCTGCCAATGATTGTGACTGAGAAGTAGGGAAGAATATAAAATAGGGTGGGATCATTTTTGACATTTGATAAGTTTTAGAATATTTTTGCATGCTTTGACCATGTCATTATTCTTTTCCTTAAAGACACGTTTTGATAAAAGTATTTGTGAACACGGGTGTGAAAATGAAGGCATGAGTTTTTAATTTCTGCTTATGTGGATGTGGGTTCCAGGATAATGGAGCCTGAGAATGACTGCCAGTCATCAGCACAACTGTACTTCTCCCGTCCCAGACCCCCTGAAAAGCCCAGAACCTCTGTGTCTCTCCCTTGAGATTTTACGTACGCAAGTTGCTTAATGAGATATTTTGTGGTATAATGAGTTATACCTTGGAGTCCAGAGGGACTCCAGTTCTCATCCTAGGAGACCACAGGAAAGAGAAATACATTTATATCTAATAAAAATGAAGGCATATATGAGAAAGGTTCATATCAACTGACTTTGTCCTCTGAAGTTAAAATACATGAACATATCCAGAATGTCAGAAATGGAGCAGTCACATCAAGGTCATGAACAATGACAATGGTGATGGGGAGAGTCTGTCCAACCTGCAAAGAGACCAAGACACATAATAATCAAATGCTTAAGGTGAACTTTGAGTGGCCCTTGGATCAGTAAAGAGACAAGGTATAGAAGATATTTTGTGGGACAATTGAAAATAATTGAAATCTGGCCTCTATATTTCATAATGTTACTAACTCATTAAATTTCTTAAGTGTGACACTGATGTTGGGGTTATAGAGAAGAAGGCACTTTTTCTTGGGATATGAATGCTAAAGTATTTCAAGGTGAGAGCTAATGATGACAGCAATTTGTTGTCAGTCATTCTAATTGAAATACAGAAATAAAGACGGGGAGAATGTTATCAGTTGGTGAATCGAAAGAATGGGAATGTAGGCATTTCATGATGCCATTTTTTTTTCTTTTTGTAAGGTTTGACAATTTTCCAAAAATAAAAATTTGGGAAAACATGATCTCGACCTCTTTTCTGGAATGCCCTGTGCAGAACTCATCTCACAGATTAGAAATAATCACTTTCTAAGTGACCTCTACGTGCAGATGTCTTCTTGAGGTAAGTTTCACTATTTCTCTCTTTTTTAATCATTGCAGAAAATTCTTTTGGACAGTGCTGACATTGCTTGGATTCTTCCCTTTTTTTTTCAGTTTTTTAAAAAAAAAATTATTCTATTTTGCTTTTGCCAGAATGTTACCTTGGTTGCATACACACCTTGCACCCAGAAATACTGTTATAATTTTAAAAGACCTAATTCTATTTTACATAAATCTCAGTTATTATTTGGGCGCATTACTTTACATATTGGAGGGTATTAACTTCCTCATCCCCACAATGCCCCTTTGTGAAAACTTAATCTTTAAAAGTTTCTCTCTTGGGTGATTGGTAAGTTTAGGTGCCCAGCGCTCCCGCGCTCCCGGGGAGCGGCCACAAGATGGCAGTGTTTCAGAACATTGTTTTGCTTGGAAGTTGGACGTGAGCGTGGCTGAAAGGCTGAGGGGCATCAGTGGCAGAAGGTTGGCAAATCTGATGCCGTGTTCATCATCCAAGAGGTTTGAAACAAAGACTTGGAAATTGTACCGGGGAAAAGACAGTATGATCTGTCCTTTGTCTAGAGCTCAACCAGTTGATATAGTAATCTCATGAACTCTACAAAGTATTTTCTTGTCTGCCTTCAACATTATTTTTTAAATCATTTTCCTCTAGCTGTTGACACTGTCATGTACTAATAATGCAAGGGCTCCACCCAGCATTCCTCTCTGTTAACCCATGACCCATTCCATTCACCGCTTAAGCAACGTAGACTACACTCAACTCTCCATTTGCCGCATGGATTTTACACCCGAGGACCCGTGAGTAAACTTCCTTCCCATGTGTACCCATAGAATTATGGACGTGGGAGTGTTTCCATGACATTTCTATTAACCTTCAAAATCAAGGAAGATAACATTTCTCACTTACAACCTTTATATAGGATATGATCTTTAATAGCCTCAATCTTTAATATTAGGCTTTTGTAGTCCATGAGGAGATAATGATTGAAATGTATGATTCTTATGCGCCTGTGGCAAAGCCAACCAAGGTCATTTTTGTCCAAGGTCCACTGCAGACTCAGTAAATTCCAGAGGATCCTAATAGAAATAAAACTTGATGGCTCTGCAGTTATCTTTGGATGAGCTTCAATCTGAGGCTGTAGATCACTGTAAATGTCTAGGAGAGTTCAGCACTGGTGAAGCCAAACCTAAAATGAAGAGGTGAGGAAGCTGCCGTGGGACCCTCTACGCGAGTGTGGTCTTCTTGCTCCATAAATCTGCGTGTAGGCTTGTCTCCGGTGCGGGCTCTTGGGCAGGGGCCCTTCTCAAATCTGCAGGGTAAGCTCAGTGTCTGGAGAAGCATCACTTGGGTTCTTTTGCTCTGACAAGCCCCTGATAAATTCTCCCGGCTAAATGGACAGACATTTGAGCAAATATGCTTAATGGATTATCTTGTTAGAACAACATAACTTTTGGAATTATCCAAGGCTGAATGAAGTGCAAACATTTGTCTTTCACGGGGTGAACCCACAAACTGAATTAAGCCTTACCTCATTTATCAGGTCAACTGACAAAATTGACTTCCCACTGTGTAAGGTTATAGTGACATGCATAGACAAGCTCATGCCTGGACTGGCATCTGTGAACCCAAGCAATCATAATGTGCCTTAGAGATTAGGGTATATTTTTCTATTTCAAAATTACAGATTACCTTTGATTTCTGGTTTTCTACAAGCTCTGTGGATTAATTGTGGACTGTGGATGAATTATCATGGAGTCTGTTATTTTGCTTACATATACCAAAACCCAATATTTTGCTTCCAGCATCAGGATACACTATTGTTATCAAGACTTGATTCCCAAGATTTGCATTGATTATAGGCTAGTTGGCCCCCAAGTTGGTACTCACTTTATCATTCTGTAAAGTGATGACCGGAACCAAAGTTTTTATAACTGATCTTATCTTTTCCAATTGTTTTGTAAAACTTGAACCTCAGGAACAGACCAGGAGACTTCAGAAATGATTTAAGGCAACTATTTCTTAACTGTTTCGTCAAGTTACCTCAATTTCTAACATCTGTTCCTTTTGATATGTTAGCAAATTGCAATGTTGTGGGTCACTGGGGTAGAAACTGTCCAGGGTATCCCATTTTGCCTTTGTTTTTTAAAATTTTTTATTTTTTATAACATAGAATGTATTATTAGCCCTAGGGGTACAGGTCTGTGAAGCACCAGGTTTACACACTCTGCAGCATTCACCATAGCACATCCATTTTGCCTTTAAAATGACTCCAGAGTTTGCAAGATTTCAGGATTTCAGCATTTAACAATTGGTGGTGATAACTCTGCTTTCAGAAAGAAAGATTTCAAGACAATAGCTTAGGTGAGATAACATCCTTTATTATGATTCGAAGAATATAAAATGCAACAGAATGCAAATATTAGATGAATCAGAGTTGTCTTCTTTGGAGTGGATATTCAACACGAATTGTCCTGCGTTGGCAACTTAATGATAACGACCTGCCTACTTCTTCCAAACCATAGGTCCTCATGCTGCAGATATGACACCATCTTCTTCTCTTTTTAAGATGTGAGCTATTTTCGATTTTAGTCCATAGAATAGCTCCACAGGCCGTCTTCTGTTGCCTTCTTTTATTCCTGAGAGTTAAAGAGGCAAATCCTTGGCATATTCCCCAATCGGAGCAGAAGCATCCCAGAGTGTGATCTGGGAACATTTTTGGTGACCTGCCCCTGTACACCTCTACCTCCCTTCACAGCTCGGGGACTGCAAGAGGGAATGAGATGATGTCTGTAATGCAGGGGCAGAGGGACAGAAAAAGTCACGGGTGAGATAATTTTTGCAAATGGGGTTACCAAGACTCTATTTCTGGATGACAGTTCATTTGATCCAGGCTTTGAAGGACAGGCAGTAATTTAAAAGGCACTTTGGGAAAAGTGGAGTATTAGTCAGGGGTGGTGGTGGGAGCTTAAGTGAGATGGGAAATGGGTGGCAACTTTCGATCAATGAGGGGTGGCCAGATGCACGTGGATTAAAGTGTGCATGTCTGAAGCGCAGAACTGAAGACAAACCTGGGAAGCTGATAGCCCGGATGCTGCACTGAGGGATCTGGTCTCCAGTCTGTGGGCACTAAGATCCACTGTCAACACTGGAAAGTAGAGGACTAGAAAGCTCCCTGAGTAGTCAGTAATAAGGTGCTTGCTGTGTGCCTGCCCTGCTCTACTGTTTCCTCATGTGTGAATACGTTGTATCTTCTCCCTATGGCCGTGGAATCAATAGACTTGCCCCCATTTAGGTGGAAACAGAGACTTTGAGCAATTTCCTCAAGGTAACATGGCTGCAAGAGCCAGAACCCACACCCAAGCAGCCTGGCTGCTGAGCCTGGGCTCGATACAGTTATACTCTTTGGGGGCCGGATTGGCATGAGGAGAGCCCAGAGGGAAGGGGAAGGTGTTGCAGTAACAGCAAGAGATGAGAGGGACTTGGGGCATGCAAGGGGCAGAGACAGAGGCAAGAGGCAGATGCAAAAGACCCTGCAGAGGGAATGGTGGTGACCTTGGCCGTGGTAGAGAAGTGAAAGTCGACTATCCCCTTGTCATGGCTTCCAGTCTTGGCACTGTCCTCTTAAGCCTTCCTCCAACTCTACTCACCTGTGCTTTGCTTCTTCACTCCATGCTCCAGGTAAGGTCTCACCTGGGCAGAGTCAAAGAAGGTTGCTACTTACTGCATTCTAAACACGTGACGGTTGGGTTGATGTATTACTGTTCTGGAAGCTGCATCACCTTGTTTGATAAGCTTCTAAGTCTGTTCCCACGATGACTATGACAGGTCTAGAGAGATACACTTGTCATTCTTTTTAAGCCAAAGGACAGACCTTATATAATTTCTGGAAGTTTAATGTTTCTAGAAAAGACATAAAGACCAGACTAGAATGAAAATGGCATCTCATTTAGTTTGGGAATTTTCTACATCAGCTTTGGACTATCGATTTGCAATATGTGGTTTATTAATCACTCACAGCAATCCATCTTTTTCCCCTGCCAAGTCTTGTTTTCATGGGATGCTTGGCTAGAAAAGGCCTCTCTCAAGCTAGAAATTATGACAGAGCTTCTTGCTGAGAATGTTGAAGCATGATGTTAGTGTGGTATCTCAATATATCAAATTTGCCTTATAAAGGGAACTGATATCATCGTAACAACATTGATGATGGCGTATCCTGGATTTATAAAGGACCTTCCCACTACTAACTCATTGGGAACCACCAGAGGAAGACAAGAAACCCAATAATTTAAATAAATTTGACACAAGGAATTTCCATACTTATCTCGAGTCAGCCATGTAAAAAAAAAAATAGAAGATGCCATGATATTAATATAGTTATTGCCCAGTGAGCTGAAAAAGGGCTGTAGCTCACCAAGCTTGTAGATGCAAAAGTCTAAGAATGGTTTCAAAAATGTCTGGCTGGGCACACTGTCATGGAAAATTGAGAAGAAACTATAGATTTGGGGCTTGTGGCATGTGGCACTAAAGTGGCCTCATTAGAGTTGATTCCAGTATGGAGAAAATTGACATCTATTTAATGTCTGTTGATGGCCATACTTATTCCAATAATGGGACACCTAACCATGTCCTAAGAGCTGGATATCTTCACCTCAGAGACAGAGAGCGATTGTCTGAAATCCCATCAAACTGACAAATGATGAAGGGAAGCCTATGATGCAGGTCTGCTGACTTGGTAACAGAGCGTTTCCCTCAAGTGCTGAAGGGAGCAGCCAGTCTTAGTAGCAAGGCGGGGTCTGTAGCTGTGGAAGAGATTCTGTCAATCAATTGAACATAACCGCTTGTCAGTGATATAGAAACAACCTCCCTTTTAGACATGGTGTCCATTTTTCCTTCTCTCCTGAGGAATATTTACACGAAAACATCTTTGTTCCTTAAGAGTCTGTTTTCCTCCTCTTTTTCAGAGCGATCCTCCCGTTGAAAATGGTGACTTTTGTCTCAAAGCCTTGAAAGATGGTTCCAGACTGTTCTGCTCATAACCACATAGGTCAGTTGCTGGCAAAACATGTCACTTCACAGTTAACAGAAACTGAAGGCTCTGAGTTAAATAGACAAGATTTCCATGTAATTGGAACCTATGATACGCATGAACAGTAACTTCTGCTGATTAATTTTGCGTTGATGAATTGAATCCTCTCAACTTCTTCCTGGGGCCAATGTTAACCTTCTAACGTGGGCTGACAGCCACAAAAGGATCTTGTCAAAAGACTTCTTGAAAGATCTTGCATCCTGACAAACTATAAAGGATCTTTTTAAGAACCTCTTAATTTGTATCCTGACAACTTATGTAAGGATTCTTAATAACATTAAGCATAATTACAGCTAAAATTTGAGCCCTTGCTTTAAGGTATGCACGCACTACAGACTTGGTAAGCATTAGAAGGCTAAAGGTGAATCGTTAATTACTACAGCGCTGTGGATAAGTGTTTTTACTGTTTGCATTTCACAGATGAAGAATTTAAGTAGCAGAGAGGCTCAACAACCTGCCCTAGGACAGCTCGGCAGTCAGGTGGCAAGGTGGGGTTCTGAACTCTGGGAATCAGACACTATCAGTGGTAGGTAACATCCGCGGTGAAACTATCCTACCTCCTTATCTTGATCCCATTGGTTATTCATCTGTGAAAGTCACATTTTTGAAAAATGTAAAGTTAAGGAACTGAAGAGTAAGAAATTCCATTGGATAAGCGAAATTTTCCCACAATGGATTTCTTTTCCTCACTGTGTCACTTGTAAAAGAAATGAGTCTGATTTTTTTTTCGGAGGGGGGTGCTCTTCTTCATGAAAAGGTAGAGGAGTGAACCCTAGAACACTGTTTATTTTTGTGGTAGCTTCAATAGCATCAGTCTTCTGCAAAGTGGCTGACATAGGATTGGAGGTGATGTTGACCAGCTCCTTTACACTGACTTATCCTTTTAGCTATGTGCTGGGCAAGGCTCATTGACTGATGCGACAGACTCAAGAGCTGATTGGATTCAGGAGAGTGACAATCTGTTCTCCTCAGATGTCCTCTTAAAGGAACAACAGCCTTTTCACTACAGAAGAAAGAGTCCTTTCTTTGGAGAGCTGCTACAGTGGGTAAGTGTTCTTGAGTTCAAGTGGGCTGTCTCATTAGGGGTGTGTTTCTGTATATACACATAATGGTGTAGGAGTCCTTTCAGAATGGAAAAGTAACTTGAACTTGGAATGAACTGAAACAATAAAGCAAACTGATGTAAATAATATTAACCTATTGACTTTTTTTTTTTTTAAGGAAGTACAGAGAGGTGATCTCTTCTAGTTCATATTTTTCACCAAAAAATGCCTCAGGATTAATCACAGGCATATCACTGAGGTCTTTACAAACATAGTTCTCAACTTGGATGGATTAGATTTTGTCTTTTTCTCATTGTCTCCACCATTTCAAAGAACGCTGTATATTTAAACTTTTGTGAAAACTCCCTTCAATAAAAACAGAAGTAATATTTAAAAGTCCCAGTAGGTCCGCTGCCAAGTCCTTGTGGCTCTTTCCTGCTTATATATCCTCAAGATTAGGCGTCATATACAAACAAGTCTTTTCAACACGTTTTCTGTTTCTGTCCTCCATATACTTCAATACTGGTTTAGGATCATTAATGTCAAAGTTTTTTTTTCATTGTTATGGTAGAAGATCAATGGATCAAATATGTCTTCTAAAGGTGAAATATATTTTTGAATATGAACCACTTTGTAAAAAGATTTGTTTACTTATTATTAGAGAGGAAGGGAGAGAGAGAGAGAGCACATAGTTGTGAGTGTACAGAAGGACAGAGAGAAAGGGAGTGGGAGAATCTCAAGCAGACTCCCAGCTGAGCAAGGAGCCTGACATGGGGCTTGATTCCAGGACCTAGACATCATTACTTGAGTTGAAACCAAAAAGAGTTGGATACTTAACCAACTGAGCCACCCAGGTGCCCTGAGCAAGAGGCATTTTAATGGGATACTTTACATCAGAAGTTTTGTTATTCCTTTGGTCTAAAGATGGCTGGATCTGTGTGTGTGTGTGTGTGTGTGTGTACTCAGATGCATGTGCAGGCATAAGTGTGCATGAATGTTCTGGCTGAGACAGCACCTGATTGCCCACAGTACAATATTTATGGAGGCCCTCACTTTCCGGGTCCATGGTGCATGGTTGGTACCTGACAATGAGGGCACCCTTAAAATACTGGTCCTCTGTGTCTCTCTTACCACACCCTAGTCATGGCCTTTCTGTGGATTCTCTGACAGAAAGGGGTACAGGAAAGAAGCCATGCTGGCTTAGTTGTCTGTCTGCTGGTGTATAGTGAGGCCTGTGACTCACCCCTGGGTAAGGTCTGTGAGACCCCGTAGCTGGGGCAGGGCACTCACTTATCTCTCCCAACATATTGAAAATGGAAAAGGGCCAAAGCAGAGCTCCAAAACTATGTTAAAATGCTTGTAATTTAACTCACTGATGCTTCAAATATACCCCCCAAATACAATGTATTATAATTGTGTTTTCAAAAGTAATTGTATGATTTATAAGAAAATGAATGCATTGCACACTCTAAGTGGTACAGTTTACTGACCAGATTTATGTTTATAGTTGTCCCTTTTAAGGTATTCTTTCAAACCTGCCCATGTGTCTTTCTGGCTATATGCATCCAGTTGTTGACTAGGCCAGGAGTCTACATTTGGCCCATCTATGTGGGGCTTACGGCAAGTGCCCAGTTAGCCCCTTACCTCTTCTGCATAGATCCCATATTAGAAGATGTAATTGGCAAACAATGATGGGCCAAGTCAGCGGTGAGAAATGGATACCCGATTCTGACAACAGCTTCATGAGAGGGGCTCTGCAGAGAAGCAATGCCATGGGTGACTCCTGAGATGTAGCAGCAGGAGGAAACTTCACATGGAGTTTAACCTCAAGGTGAAAGAGAGATATTGACTGAGGTACTCTCTCCAAGAAACAGGGACCCTGGGATCAGGCAGTGGGTCTCTATCAGCTGTGCATTAGAACCTCCTTGCAAGCTTTCCAGAATACTAGTGCCCAGGAGCCTCCTCAGGCGTATGAAATCAGAGTATCTGAGGTGAGCTATACATCTCCATTCTCACAAAACTCTTCAGGAGACTCCAGTGCACAGCTGTGGTTATCCAGTATCTTATGAAGATCTAGTAGAGGTTGACCCAGTACTTTTTATCACTTCTTCTTCTTCTTCTTCTTTTTTTTTTTTTTTTAGATTTCATTTATTTATTTGACAGAGACAACACAGGCAGGCAGAGAGGCAGGCAGAGGGAAAGAGATGGGGAAGCAGGCTCCCTACCTAGCAGAGAGCCTGATGTGGGGCTCGATTCCAGGACACTGGGATCATGACCTGAGCCAAAGGCAGAGACTTTAACCCACTGAGCCACCCAGGCGCCCTTTATCACTTCTTTCTATTAGAAATCTGTGTGACCTCTGCTTGGTAAAGACAAGGAGGGAAGGCTCTAAAGGGAGACAATAATGGAGAATTCCTAGAAAGAGCCATGTCCTGGCTCCGTGATCCCTGGGGAGGCAGGAGGGATTGTTTGGGAATGAATGGGGAACCCAACAAGAAATGGATAGAGAAATGAAACCATGTTCCCTAGTTTCGTTTCAGACTCCCTAACTGCTTTCCCGCAGCTGCAATCATTTCTGGATTAGTGAAGATGAGAGCATGAGTAAGATGTGTGAAAGCAGAGAACAGCTAATAAAGTTCTTCTTTCTGATGATGCAAGGCAGCTATCATGATTATACTTCTTTCCAAGGCCCAGTGGCCAGGGTTGATGCTGGTTTCCAAATGAGGAAGGTCAAGTTGCCTGGAGGCAAGTTTGCTTAATTCTATGATTTAAAACTTCAACCCATCTGTCTAGCTTAGGTGATGCCCAAAACAAAGATAAAAAACAAACCATAGGATCACATAAACCATTCTGGAAACCTATAAAGCATTTAAGTTGTATCTGAACAAGATGGAGAAGATTTCCCAACATAACTGGAATCTTTCCCCATTGATTTTTTTTTTTAAATCATATTCTCAGAGACTAAGTTCAAATATCTGTGGGAGGTCTGTAGTTAAGACAAATGTTAGGAATGGACCTGTCCTCAGATGCTGAGCTTTTGGAACTATGACCAACAGTGGCAACCTATGTGCTTTGCCTTTAAAAATACTGTGCAGATGTATTTAAGAACAGCTGAAGAAACCCCCTCAGCAGGCATCAATGCCAGCAAGTGGCCAGTTAGAGCCCTCTCCCTTGGATGCATAGATATGTTTTCCCTTCTAAAAATTCCAATATTCTGTATTAGATGTTTCTTTTTCCAAAAAAGCATTGGTCTCCTCAGGCTTTTATCCTGCAGAAAAGCAATTCTTCATGCCGATATGAGAAGAGAGCTTAGTGGAAAGAAGAGAAACATGATGTCTACTTGATTTTATTTCTGGATGGGCCACATACCAGCTGTGACTGTAGGTAAGGTATTGGTTCTGTCTCCATTATGATGTGGGTAAGAAGAATTTCCTGGCACATAGTAGCCAGTCAACACAAGCTATTTATTTTTTTCCTCCTCTACCATTAAATGAGGCAAATGTAAAGTGTTTAGCACAGGACTCGGTATATAGTAGATGCTCAATAAATGTCAGTTATTATTTTTCGTTCCAATAGCATTGCCTAAGATATGATAATATATGCTGAAATTTTCTATGTATGCATAAATATCTGTACCATAATATGTGATTCTTATATAATGCTTGCTTTCTTCCTTCTTCTCCTTCTCTTTCTCTTTCTCCTCCTCCTCCTCCTCCTCCTTCTTCTTCTCCTCCTCCTCCCCCCTCCCCCCACCCCTTTCCCCTTCTTCTTCTTTCTCTTCGCCGTCTTCTTCTAGGCTCCATGTGCAATGCTCAACACTGGGCTTGAACTCACAATCCTGAGATTGAGACCTAAGCTGAGTTCAAGAGCTGGTTGTTCAGCCAATTGAGCCACCCAGGCACCCCCATATTCTTATACAATGCTTTCTCTGTGTGAGACACTATTCTGAGTGCACAGCTTATGTGAACAAATTCATTTCTTAATAGCTCTACATCATAATAACACTATTAAAGCATTATAGAGGTGGGGACACTGAGGCAACAAAGACTCAAGTTGAATTCCCCAAGGAAGGACCTCTACTGTTGTGCCTACATAGACAGGCTTACATTTATGCATGGAGACAATAAACCCAGACTTACTAGCACAGTGGGAGAATTTCACAGGAGAGATTCAAACGAGGGTTTCGAGAAAAGAGGCACCAGGGTGGGTGGCAAATTTTGTTCAACGCTTCAGAGTCAGACAGGGGCTTGAAGTGCCTGGGTGACGTTGGGAGATGCGATTTTAAGCCCTTTCTAGATTTTCTTTCTTTCTTTTTTTTTTTTTTAAAGATTTTATTTATTTATTTGACAGACAGAGATCACAAGTAGGCAGAGAGGCAGGGAGAGAGAGAGAGGAGGAAGCAGGCTCCCCTCCGAGCAGAGAGCCCGATGTGGGGCTCGATCCCAGGACCCTGGGATCATGACCTGAGCTGAAGGCAGAGGCTTTAACCCAATGAGCCACCCAGGCGCCCCCCTTTCTAGATTTTCTACTGAGGTCCTTTCTTCCCCCATTTCCTCACACAAATTATCTTAAGATTTTCCACAAATCAAAGTCAAGTCAGCAAGTAGAACTATTTTCAGTGCTTGCCATGCCCTGATACAGGATGTAGAGTTGTCCTCAGATCAATGTACTTCTTTCTGTTGGCCAGCTGTCTCCATCCTGGCCACCACTTTCATCGTGGCCGGGTGATGGGTGATTTGCTGGCTACTTGGTCCTGTCCCAGTGGACCTGCTCTGTAACTACGTTTCTGTGAAGTCAGAATCCTTGGTTTGTGAGGAGCAAAAAAGTCCTGTGTAAGGAAGGCCAGTCACAGAATAAATGAATACCCACGACAGCGTGTGGTACCCACAGTGATAGGAACAGGCACTTTTTAACAAAGCTCATTCCTCACTGCTCACAGGCTCCATGCTTCTCATTATCAGTCAGTGGAAACGCAGTGGGTAGATCTGGGTCATTGCGGGAAAACTCATAGTTGTCCCTGCTTTCTTATCAAGTCTTCATTACACAAATCACAACTTCCCAAGTAAAATGTTTCATGTGTGTGTATGAGTGTGTTTAAGTCTCTGCCAATGAAGAAGGAGTTGGAGGAGGAAAACCCTCTCATTTAGAACTTCCAATCGAGACAAAAGGCAAAGGGGCACTGTGATGATGATACCATGCATGGAAAATCCTGAATTTTTCATAAATTTTCACTCATTGGAAGAAACGCCCCTGTTCCTTGGTTGCTTTCCTCCCTCATCGAGGACACTGCATTTTCTCAGTTTGTTTGTGTCTTTCTCAACGGCAGATGTATCTCCCTCTTCCTCTGGAAAGAGCATTTTAATTTAAAAGTCGGTTGTTGGAATTGCATTTTGCTAACGAGATGAGTCATAAGATCAGGGTAACTGATTCTTTTTTAATTTTTTTTTTTTTTTTTCCCAAAGGCAAACACATTGAGGCAGCCTGCCGGGCACTCGCAGCCCACATGCAACTCATTAAAGGTTCATTAAGGGACCCTTAAATTGAATTTGTTTGTGTAACCAGTGTTTATATTTCTCCAGTTGATGATTTATCACTTAAGCTACAGTAGCGCGCCCCGCTGGACGTGAGCAGCCCGCCGGCTGTGACTCACGCTTGCCCACGTTGCCTCGTGCCTTGGTTTCCAGGTCACCTGGACAAGGACCGTCCAATTTGCTTAGAAGTTTCCTGGCTGCCGTTCCAGGAGGAAATGTCCTTGTAAAGGCAGATTCTGTAACATAAGCAGTTTCAAGCACAGAGATTTAAGAGCAAATTAGGGGCTTACTTTGTCGGCATGAGGGAACTAAAATGTCATAATGGTCTTCGACATGATGTGCTTAGCAGACCTGAGACGGGTGAGCAGATTATGTCTGAAAACTGGAAAAACGCAGTTTGCCTAGCGCTGTCGCAGTGTGTCAGGCCCTTCCGAGCACGTAATTTTGGGGGCCCTCCAAATAGCTCTGTGAGGCCAGGAGATTGGGGACTATTATTTAAATAACTGTGCCACCGAGGTTCCTGGACGTGAGGGTCTGGCCTGCCGTTCGCACAGCAGCTCTAGGGCTTCTCAAGGCTAAAGAGGACTTTGGAGAAGATTGTCTACTTCAGGTCTGGTTCTTCACCCATTTTCTCATTTTTATATAATATTTTCTGCTCCCCTGATCACAGCAGCCAGTTGCCGGAGCGCAGGGAGGAACTCCCTTTCTCTTTACTCTGTTCCTTGTGAAGAGACCTCCATTAGAGCAACATTCTTGGCCTAGAACTTTGGCCCTGACTGTAAAGGTATCTCATGAATTTGGGGGAAGTAACTGGACAAGCTCATTTTTCAGTCAGTATTAAAGCCGACAATTTCATATCTATCTCTTAGACCCAGTGTTTATCCTCTACGATCCTCAATTCACTCAGGGAAGTTATGGTGCCTGACTTTATTAGAACGCGCATCTCCACCCCTTAACCTTGACCCTCAAAACTGTAGCAAAATGGTTTTTTCCCCTTAATCAAATTGTTGGCTTGTTGTCCATTAGCTTTTCAGATTTTTTATGGTTGGGGGAGTGTGGTCAAACTTTAGGATGCCTTTAAAATTTCTCACTGACATGCTACGTTGTAAAAATTCCCTACGAACCCAGGGAATTTTTGGCAGGGGCAGGGACAATGTCTGATTTCCCCCGGCAGCTTCTGGACCCGGTTTAGTTCCCATTGTTTAGAAGGTTGAATTGTACTGAGCAGAGAAACAGTGACTGCTATGACTGCCGCTCTTTGGGTGTAAGTATTTGAATTAAAATGACACTATCTATCCTTTTATATTACTTAAAATACATATATATATACACACATATATATTTCTGATTATATAAATTGGTGATTTCATGCAACATGCAAAATATGAAGATGACAAAAAGAGAATTGCCAACAGCTTTTAGAGACAGTCCTTGAATTGCTTTCTGTTTGCCACTCTTCTCTTCCACCATGGAATCGCTGGGTTCGGGGAAAAAAAGACATGGTGGACAGAACCCTCACTACAGCTTTTCAAATGGCTTACAACGCTATTTTTTGATTTTTAAATCTTGTTTCTCTATTCATCCCTCAAGGAGCACTTTGGGCTACTGTGGAAGATGGGATGTACAAATATCTTTTCGAGACCCTACTTTCAATTATTTGGGGTATATACTCGGAAGTGAAATAACTAGATCATATGCCAATTCTGTTTTTCTTTTTTCGAGGAGCTGCCATCCCATCTTCCACAGTGGCTGTCCCATTTTGCACTCCCCCCAACAGTGCATGGGAGTCCCAGTTGTGCTCCCTCTTCGAGAACACCTGTTAATATTATTCTTTTTTATAGTGGGCACCCTAAAAGGTGTGAGGTGGTATCTCATTCACAGTTTTGATCTCTATTTCCCTAAAGATTAATGACGTGGAACATTTTTTCATATGCTTATTGACTATTTGTATATCTTCTTTGGAGAAAAATGTATTCGAGCCCTTTGCCATCTTCGAATTTGGTTGTTTTATATGGGTGGTTGCTATTGTTGAGTTGCAGGAGTTCTCTATTTTGGGTATTAGTCCCTTATCAGATGTATGATTTGCAAATATTTTCTCCTCTATGTTGGGTCGTCTTTTCACTCTGTTGATCATTTCCTTTGATAAGCAAAAGTATTTAAGTCTAAATAGTTTCATCTATTTTTGTTTTTTTTGCTTGAGCTAATTTTCAAAAAAAATTTCTTTATTTATTTTAGACAGAGAGAGAGAAAGCATGAGCAGTGGGAAGAGAAGAGGGGGAGAGAGAGAGAGACTCTCATGCAGAGCTCTAAACTCACGACCCTGAGATCATGACCTGAGCTGAAATGAAGAGCTGGACATTTAACAAACTGAGCTACCCAGGAACCCTATTTGCCTGAGCTTTTGATGTCATATCCAAGAAACAATTGCCAAATCTATTGTCACGAAGCTTCTCCCACCCTGTGTTTTCTTGAAGACTTTTAATAATGTGAGCACTTCCATTTAGATCTTCAATCAATTTTGAGTTAATTTTTGCACATGATGTAAAACAAGGGTCCAGTTTCATTCTTTTGCAGGTGGGAATCCTGTTCCCTCAACACCATTTGTTGAAAAGATTGCCCTTTCCCAGTGAATAGTCTTGGCACCCTCATCAAAAATCAATTTAACACACATACAGGAGTTTATTTTGGGCTTTCTAGACTACCCTATTGCGCTATATATATATATATATATAGATAGATAGATAGATAGATAGATAGATATATCTATCTATAGTTATATTGTTAGCGGGTTTGGAGGATTTTTTCCATTTATAGAACCCTCGTTGATATCTATCTATCTATCTATCTATCTATATCTGTCTTTTTCCCAGTACCACACTATTTTGATTATTATCGCTTTGTAATAAGCTTTGAGATCAGGAATTGTGAGCCCTCCAACTTTGCAAACCCTGAAAGTTCAGTCCAAGTTCACTACCTCTCAGCTCCCACCTTTTCACCTTTTGGCAAATGGGAATCGAGTGGCCATCCCCTTGGATCTCAAGCTCTAGAGGATAGGGTCAAGCTGTCTCCAGAGTTTTCATAAAACCCTCCTCAACTGGCGTACGGGAAAGCCAGAACAAGTGGAGCAAATCAGAGCATATTTGCAAAGGTGGTCATGGTTGGATTCTTCAAAAACCCAGGGAATGCTCTGTTTTCAGCTGTGCAACCTGGAGGGAAGTGACGAGGCCACTCCTGCAAAGCTGTTTTAAAGTCTTAGCCCATCCCTCCTGGGTGCTCTTAAGTCTTATGTTTGAAGTGTATTTCTTGCACCACAGGCATTGACTTTAGCTGGGAGCTTATTAGCCATGCAAACACTGAGCTCCACTCCCAGTCCACAGGAACTGCATTATACCAAGAAACTAGCTGATTTTTTTAATGCATATTAAAACTGAGAGGCAAGGATCAAGAACTTAGCATGGCCGGTGCCTACAGACGTGCTCAGGATCCTCTGCTGAGACCAGGACAAGTCACATCGAACACCCTGGGTACCTCACCATGCATCAGAAGGTTCTAAATAATGAAATAGGAAGACGGGCAATGGATGAAAAGTGAATGGGAAGAAAAGAAGAGGTGGCACATTTTTAACAGCAATTAGGTCCATGGACTATGTTTTAGGATTAGCAAGAGTTCCATGTGATGCTATCACAGTGGCATGTGTAGAGTTTTATTTTCAGCTGTGTTTTGGTTGCATGTTGTTTTTTTCCTCCCCATCTTTTCTTAATTGCTTTTCCTAGCATGTCTTAATCTTCACCCTCTTAAACCCCTGATGCGAAGTCAGCAGTTTGGGTTCTCTATTTGTTTAGTTCCTATGATTCAGGGATTTCTTTTTGTAAACTCGGTAAACTTTTCCATATTTCCAGTTATATTGTTAGCGGGTTTGGAGGATTTTTTCCATTTATAGAACCCTCGTTGAAGTTGTCGAGTCTTGCAATTGTTAACTCTTCGGTTACGTGTCATAAAACTATGGTGTGTGTGCGTGTGTGTTCGTGTGTGCGCCTGTGTGTGTTTAAAGAGCGTCCGTTAAAATAATTACCAAGAAATTCCCCGAATTAGAATTTTTGTTGTTGAGGCTTAAACAAAACTGCAATTTGTTGTTTTGTCAGCGAGCCAGAGTGCACTACTTACACATTAAAAGCATACACATCTCAACATTTTTGTTTCCTTTCATTTTAACGGACTTATCTGAAAAGCTTTAGGCCGGACTTAATTTCTGTGCACCATCTGTTACCACTGGATGTGAGGCCATTCTGTTTGGCTCAGGCACGCAGGGCGCCATTAATTTCTCCATCACGCGCCTGAGTGCCACCATTTGTATTACATCTTGTTAAGGTAAACTTATTTTGATATATTAACTTTTTCTTCTGGGAAAGGAAAGCTTTGCCTTTACTTGGAATTTTTAATAGTCAAGAAAGCTTAAGGTAAGCAAAGGGATTTTTTTTTTCATCCCTTCTTTATATTTCCTTGCTCTACACCCACTTCCCCACCCCTGTAATGTCGCCACCTGTAAGTATCATAATTTTCACCTTGTTTCCCTCACTGGACCATTTCCCACTTCAGGGCTAGCCTGAAGTAGAATTATGCAGTTGGTCTTGGATAATGCAGCCTTTTTTAAAGATAAGATTTTGATTTTGGAACAATTTTAGATTTACAGAAATGGGGCAGAGAGCTCCCATATAGTCTTTACCCACTTTTTCCTGTTGTTGACATTTGACATGATTGTGGTATACGTGTCACAATGACGAAGCTGACCCTGGTGAATAACTATTAACCAAACTCAAGACTTTACTTGGATTTCACCAGTTTTTCCACTTTTCTCTTTTCTCTTCCAGGATCCCATTCAGGATATCCTATTGGGTTTAATTGTTAGAAGAAACTGGGGCCGTTTCTTGGTCTTTCTTTGTTTTTCATGACCTTATCCATTCAGGGATTTTGTAGAATGTCCTTCAACTTGTGTATGCCTGATAGTCCTCTCATGGAGAGATAAGATTATGGATTTTTGAGAATATTGCACAGGAGAAGTCCCCTTCTTGTTCCATCTTTCTGAGGTGCCTGATAGTGACTTCATCAGCACTGTTGAAGTTGACCTTGGCCCCTCGCCCCAGGTCCTATCTGCCAGACAGCCTCTTGTTTAATCTTCACCTCCTACAGCCCACCAACCACACCATAACCCCCTCTTCTCACTCAGGGCACAGAATAATTCCTTTTCTTGACATGACGTTAATAGGTCTCTCAGGAAAATATTTGAGAGAATTTTATACAACCACGAAAACTGCTAAATGCTATTCCCTCTCCAGGGATGCGTAGGTCCTCAGCTTTATCTCTGATGATGGAGTCATGAAAAAGAAGGCTTCGTTTGCTGTGAAAATTATTGTGGCCTTCGTGGGGTCTGATAGGCAGCTTGGCGAGGGTTTATTATTTTCCTGGGGCATCAGGCAGGCCCAGGGGAGGAGGGAGGGGCTGGGAGGATTGTGTGCTCTTTCCAGAACCTTTGACACTGTTCTAGTTAATCAGCTGCCTTCCCTTCTAAGCAGTAAGTTCTGCCCCATTTGTAATACTCTTTAAAAAGAAGTAGCAAACAATGGCCTGGGGCTAAGTCTAAGTGAGGTCAACATTCTGATTGTGAGTGGAACAGGCTGGGGTGTAAGGGTGCAGGGTTGGGTTTCCCAGCAGGACAGCTGTGTAATGGAGCCTTAACTTTGCCTGGGGCTGTTTCTGAGAGAGTTGCTTTTAATTCTTCCTCCCTCCCTCCTTTCCTACCTTCCTTCCTTCCTTCTTTTCTCCCACTTCTTTTCCTTTCCTTTTTTGTTTAGCAGTTTTCAGTTTTCTGCCTCCCATCTGTTTTGTATGCAACTGTAGCAGATCCCTCGTGCCCCACACATACTCCTGCGGCCATTCTTGAGGTTACTGGCCAGCAATACTGGTACACTTAGGTTGCCCTGTGTATCTCTCTGCCTGATGGTGTTCTCTGGTGGATGGCACAAGCCAGAAGGTGAGGTAGTTAAGGCTCCGCAAATGACCATTATCCAATAAGCAATGAAAGGTGGTAGATAATTACCCCAGCTCCCTTACCCATTAGATGGGACAATTCTGTGCTGGGGTCTATACCAGCCCTGTCCAGCAGGACTGTGACTGTGATTCTGTCATCTGCCATGTCCAATATGGCAGCCATTAGTTGCAAGTGGCCACTGAGCACTTAAAATGTGGCTAATGAGAATAAGGAACTGATTCTAAATTTTAGTTAATTTAAATTCAAATGGAAATAGTCACATGTGACTGGTGGCTAGCATGTGGGAGAGTGTACACATACAGTCTTTCAGAAGGTCTTGGTCAGGGTTGAGTTTCAGTTGCCCATTGTGGTCCCCACTCATGAACCTACCCCGCATTGGCTTTGTTCCTTTCCTGCCTTATGTCCCCACTCCTCCACACTTTCTGGGATTACCTGTTATGATAGTTGGTTCTATGTGTTACTTTCACTGGGTTAAAGGGTGCCAGATAGGTAGTAAAACACTATTTCTGGGGATGGCTGTGAGGGTGTCTCCAGAGGAGATAAGCATTTGCATTGGTAGACTAAGAAGATTGCTTTCACAGTTGGAGCAGGCATCCTTCAGTTTATTGAGGGCCTGAATAGAACCAAAGGTGGAAGAAGGGAGAGCTTGTCTGTGGCTTGAGTGGGGACAACTGTCTTCTCCCTTGGACCTTTAGACTTGGCTGAGATTATACTGTCTAACCCCCTCCCCGCCCCCTACCCCCTGGTTCCCAGGCCTTTGGTTAGGACTGGAACTCCACCACTGGCTTACTTGGAGCTCCAGCTTGTGGTTGGCCGATCATAAGGCTTCTCAGCCTCCACAATCTCATGGGCTAAACCCTCATAATATTATAAACTTCTTTCTCTATATCTATATCTATATCTCTATCTATCAATATCTTATTACTTTTATTTTTCCGGAGAACACTGACTAGTACATCTCCCCAAATAATTCCTTACAATTTTTTTTTCCCCCTCAGGGATTGCTTTGCAGGAGTCCCAACCTAAGAAGCATTTGACCTCAACCTCCCCATGTCCTTCTCCGTTTCTCTGCTGGTGTCTCTGACCTCTATCACCTCTGCCTCTGTGTACTGCACTGTGTATAACTGTACTTGGGTGTCAATGTGGGATTTTTTTCCATGCACAACATAGGCATAAATACAATGCTGTGATAGTGAAAAGAAGCCTTAAATGTTTGCTTACATTCTTAAAGCCTGCCTCCTGAGACTCTGGTGTGTACTACAGAAGAAATACAAAAGAAATAATTTTCTTTATTCCTTCTGACTCTTGTTTTACTACCACAGAAGTGCATAGAAATAAAATCATCTATGCCCTTGGGCTTTTTCTATAGATTAGATTATAGGGAAATAGAAACACAAAATGAAATAGAAATAGCTATTGCATATTCAAAGAAAGGTATTTTTCAAAAGACTGAAACAGTCTATTTGTTAAGAGACATATTGCCTTGTTCAAACGGTCCATTTTTCAATTCCCTACTTCCTTAGGACCAACATTCACTAGAGAGAAGGAGATCACCACCCCGCTACTCCTCCTTCCTGGCCCAGAGTAAAGGAGAGCCCACAAAGGCTCAGGTGCAGGGAAGGGGAACTTTACACATGTCTGGTGCCTGGTACCTTGGTGCTCCTTCAACTTCACTGTGCCTGTTCTCCTGCCTGCTTCTACTCACTTCGTGGTCTGTTGATTATTTATATTAACTGATAACAAATTTATTTTATTTATTTATTTATTTGAGAGAGAAAGAGAGCATGAGAGGGGAAAAGGTTAGAGGGAGAAGCAGACTCCCCACAGAGCTGGGACCCGGATGTGGGACTTGATCCCAAGACTCCCGGATCATGACCTGAGCTGAAGGCAGTGGCTTAACCAACGGAGCCACTGAGGCATCCTGATAGTGAATTTCTTAAGAGCAAGAATTTCTAAGCCCAAGTCTAACCTGGCAATCCTGTGACCATGCAGGAGGCCTTGATAATGGGAGGGGGACTTCAGAATCAGACACAAGAGACTCTTGTCTACCCAAAGAAAAACCCACTTTGTCTTCAGGAAGCAAGAGGCTGTTTGTCACTTCAGGATGCTGACAATAAAGTGAACATAAAGACATGTTACTTTTGAATATGTTTGGGATTTCCTATTATCTGTTATATAAGTTTTTCTGTTACTTTTATTGCTTATTTATTCTAATCTTAGCATTGGAAAGGAGGAGGTGAATTTGTCATTCCCAAGTGACCCAATTGTGAATGTAGAAAATTCTAAAGACTATACAGACAAGCTGTTAGAATTCACAAGTGAATTTATCAAGTCATCTCAGTAATATTTCTGTACATCAGCAACAAACAAAGAGAAATTAAGGAAGACTTTATAAATAGAAAGGCATGGACTGGGATATTCAATATTAAGACACCAACTATCTCCAAATTGATTCTTAACTTAATGTCAGGCTACTCTACTCCAAGTAGGAACTTTTAAGTGTGTGTAACTTGACAAGCTGGTTACAAAAATTTATTTGGAAATGCAGAGGGCCAAGTATATGCAGAGAGATCTTGAAAAAGAATAACAAAACTGGAGCACTTGAACTACAGCTATGGAAATTGAAGTCATGATGTGGGATTCAAGGAGACAAGCCAACCAACGGAAGAAAAGAGAGTCCAGAAACAGACCATGATGTATACTTTCATCTGATTTATGGCAAATTAAACAGTGAGGTGAGCAGGAAAAGATGAGTCAGTTGGATATTGATACGGAAAACAAATGTATCCTTGACCTCAACCTTGCATCATACAAAAAAGTAAATTCCAGATGGTTTGTAGATCTACATGTTAAAGGCAAAACAATAAAGCCTTTAAAGGAAAAACATGACGACCTCAGCATTGGTAAATGTTTCTTTCAAAAAAATCCCCGAAGTACCAAGGTCAAATAAAAAGTGGTAAATTGGACCGTATGAAAATCAGAAATTTCTCTTTACAAAGGTTGTCACTAAGAGGATGAATATTCAACCCAGAGTAGGAAAAGATCTTTGCAATACATATGTTCAAAATATATGAAGAATGTAACAAATAATAAAAACAGACAATCAGTAGAAAACTGGGTAAGAGGCATCACAAAAGAAGACATATGAATGGCCAATGAAAAGGCACTCAACCTCATTAGTCACTGAGGACATACAAAGTAAAAGCACAGAGAGATGTTACAGCACAACTATCAGAATAACTACAATGAACAAAGAATGAAAATGCCAAGTGTTGGCTTTTGTGTGAAGTTTTGAAAGCTTGTAGGTTCTTGCAGTTATCTGTGTGATCTCATCTTTTGTCAGGGATGATAAGTTAGATGGTGGTAAGTCTTTTTTATTTTAAGAGATAAAAACATCTAGCATCCATCGTTGGAGTACACATCCTTTATGTAGGGTTCGGTGAAGTTTCCTTTAACATTTCAGTCAAATGGAGAAATGTGTTTTCTTTAAATCTATGGAGCAACTGAACCCTGAAATTTTGTTGAAGTTTGTTCTCTGTCAGAGATTTAAAGTTGACAAAAGAATCTATTTTATCCCTTTTATTGAGATCAATGGGGCATTAATTTGATATCTTATTCTCTCAGTGCCCACTTCAAAGGTATTTTAGTAAGAACAAATAACCATGCTTGTATTTATTTATGTTATTTGTGGTTAGAATTCTTCATGAGAGAATATTCTTTGTCTCCCCTCCCTCCCTTCACTCTTTTGACTTCTCTCCTAACCCACATGACTGGAGGGAGAAAGATATTCTCCTTGTTGTAAATTTTCCAGTAGGTTATCTTTCTTGTTAAAATACTTATTCCTTCCTTTGCACTTATCCTTTGACAATAGAATATCAGGTAAATTTTATATTCTCCTGTCCCATACTCATGACCGTATTTTCCTGCAATATCTCACTATGTATTTAATCCAATTCCAACTTAGCTTTAGGAGAATTTTTTCCCACCACCTGTGCTTTAGTCTTATCAGATGGCTTGGGATGCCCCAAACCTCCTTGGTTTCCCCACCGCCCCTGCTTTTTGTTTACTTTGTTTATGCTGCTTCTTTCCTTGACTGGGAATTGCTTCAGGCATCTCCTCCCTTCAGCTAGCTGCAGGCAGATCCCTTCTCTGAGATGTCCTTCACCAGATGAATGGATTAAGAAGATGTAGTTCATATATATGGTGGAATATTACTCAGCCATCGGAAAGGATGAACACCCACCATTTGCATCGACATGGATGGAACTGGAGGGGATTATGCTAAGTAAAATGATTCAAGCAGAAAAAGACAATTATCATATGGTTTTACTCATATGTACAATATAAGGAATAGGGCAGAGGACCCTAGGGGAAGGGAGAGAAAACGGAATGGGAAGAAATTAGAGAGGGAGACAAACCATGAGACACTCCAGACTCCAGAAAACAAACTGAGATTATGGAATGGAGGGGGTATTGAGGAGGGCACATGATGTGACGAGCACTGGGTGTTATACACAATGAACTGTTGAACACTATATAAAAAATTAATGATGTACTATATGTTAGCTAATTGAACATAATAAGAAAGAAAGAAAGAAAGAAAGAAAGAAAGAAAGAAAGAAAGAAAGGGAAAAAGAAAGAAAGAAAGAAAGAAAGAAAGAAAGAAAGAAAGAAAGAAAGAAAGAAAGAAAGAAAAAGAGATTCTGTCTTTGGGGCTATTCACAAGCCCAGCTTTCTCCATTGTCTTAGCATAGGGTAGTGCCTTTTCAAAGCCTTTACCACTCAGCCTGTGTTTGGATTAACTGCATTTTAAAAAAATCAGTTTCTTCTATGACAAAATTACAGTCTCTTGTTTGTGTTGATAATAACTTAGTGTCTAGCATGGTGACTTGAGCACAACATTTACTAATTTATCTCAATACTTCTGAATTCATGAGGTATGTACGATTGTTATCTTCGAGGCTGTAACCTTTTGAGAGAACATGACTGAGGTTGCTTCTTGGATGTCTGTTAAAGGGATTATGAACCAGGATATGGTGGAACTAATGTAGTTGAATCACAAAGTGGTGCAGTCTTGACCCTGATAATCTGTTTGAATTAAAAAATTTGAGGGGTGCCTGGGTGGCTCAGTGGGTTAAGGCCTCTGCCTTTGGCTCATGTCATGATCCCACGGTCCTGGGATCGAGACCTGTGTTGGGCTCTCTGCTCAGCAGGTAGCCTGCTTCCCCCTCTCTCTCTGCCTGCCTCTCTGCCTACATGTGATCTCTGTCTGTCAAGTAAATAAATAAAATCTTAAAAAAAAATTGATGCCAGGAAATATACATCACTATTTCAGGCAAATAAGAGAGGAGTGGCCAACCCAAATGATAGATTAATTAAATACATTACATTTTGTTACTACCAAGTACACACAGCTAATAGATCTAGATATATGAAATTTTTACAACTAAAGCATTTTAGTAACTTCCTTCATAAAGATATTTATTATAAGTATATAGTCTTTGTATGAAAAGGAGTGCTCATTGAATACTTTAAAGAACTTATAATCATGAGTAGGTGAAATAAGAGTCTATCCAACACTTACTTGCCCATGTGTAAATTTGTTTGCAAACTCTTTTCCCTTGTTGAATTGTGGGTAAACTTTACTCCTCATCATAAATTCCAAATTAACAGCATGTGAAATAATGAAGATTTTGCCAAGACCCCTTAAGAGCTTACACACAAACAAGCTGAAATCAAATCACACAAACATAACTCAAAATCAGTGACACTCACTTTTGAAAATGTTTCCACTAAAACAGGAATAAATATGAGATTCTGTTGAAAGACAAACTATTGCCCTAAGTAAAAGAACTATGTTGTTGTAAAATACCATAGACTATGTTTATGGACATAACAATTTATTGGCCCAAGGTACCATTATTTCTTCTCTGGGTGGAGTAAACTGGGGGAAGCAACTAATGAATTTTGTACAGGTTGGATGTGAATAAACTTTCTTGAACTCTTGTTTTATCTAAGTCTCAAAGTTTCTTACTTTTAAGTCTTGTTTACTTTCAGCAAAACGTGACTTCTTTGCTTCAAAGTAAACAGGCTATAAAAAGTCTCATAAGTCATCTTGGGATTTAGAAAGCTCTTACCAAACAAAAATCTTAATGGGTTCAGTGTTCATGATTCAGAAACATACGGATTGAATTTCCTTTAAAATACACATGAGCTTGAAAGTTAAGGGTGAAAGTGGTTGGCCAATTGCACTTGGGGTTTTGTGGGAGCCAAGACCTTTGGAAAGGCACTTGAGATGCTTTTCTATATCCTTGGAGTCAACCAGGTTTTCCAATTGTTAGGAGCTCCTTGTAATTACAAATGATGCATGTACATAGCTTGAAATGTTCCCATGGAGGTTATACAAAGACCAAGGGCATGTGGCACATTATGTAATCAAGATAATTTGCTTCCTTTTTATAAAGACATCAACATACATCACTCATTGCCTTTTATCTCCAAGATGAAAGAGCTTAGTCTTGGATGCTATAAGCATAACAAAATTACGACCCCTAGTAAATAAATTTAATGTAGGTGATATGTGCCACAAGTTTAGACAACTTTGTGAGTTGCCATGTCATTTGTACCTTTCTTTTTTGAAGAGGGAGCATGTATGATGTCTCCTGTTTTCCCAGAGCCCCAGGTACCACCTAAGTCTTTGATTAGGAGTGTCTATGACAGGTTTCCCCTTGATAATACATGTGTAAGATATTGAGACAAATTTTGGTAAGTGATTTGAACAACTGATCACACATTTTTTAGCCATTGTCAGTACATCTTTGAATTGATGGAAAGAAATATCCAGCATAGACAGTCAATAGTTTTTCTTTTTTATATAGCTATTGGAGGTTTTATATTATTTGGAATCTGGAAGATGATTTCTTCATTGCTAGGAAAGGGAAAATCCTAATTACATTTCCTAGCTTTGAGATGAGATCATTTGTTTAAATGAAACTTTTAATGTGGTGGTACTTTGCAATTGTTTTGGCTCTGTAAACTTTGCTTGAAAGTTGATATCTGGTTTGGTGTGGAAACATTCAAAGAATGCATTTCAAAAAAATCTTTGAATGTGATATGGCATGACACACATTTAATATGGTGGGACACCAGGCAAACAAAGGAATCCCAGCTTTCCTGAGCAGAAGAGTAATTTGTGAGCTCTGCCTGCTGACTTCTGGCTGGTCAGTGGACAAGACCCAGAAGCATTTCCAAGTGAATCAAATGCTCTGATTTTTCTTCAATATAGACAACTAAAAAGTGATCAACTTGATGGCTTCAGGGTAGAAAGTCTTGCTTTATGAAACCTAAATGAAATATTCTGATAAACATTTTCTTTCTCATTGGAAATTAAACTTTAAATGAGATATGTTCTTTTCTTTTTAAATATTTCTTGATTTATTTGAGAGAGAGAGAAATAGCACAGGCCTGTGAGTGAGGGGAGGGGCAGAGAGAGAGGGAGACAAGCAGACTCCCCTCTGAGCAGGGAGCCAGATGCAGGGCTGGATTCCAGGACCCTGAGATCATGATCTGATCTGAAGTCAAGAGCCAGATGCTGGGTGACTGAGCCACCCAGGCACTGAGAGGTATATTCTTTTCAAGAGGGTTTCTGTATATTTTTGGATGGGCTATGTGAAATCACTTCTTTTAAAAACTACTTTATTAAATTCTTACCGCTTCAAATGCTTCAGAAGAGAAAATTTCTTTGGGGCATCTAGGCAGACACAGAAGTTTCACACAAAAAGAACAAAGGTTTATTTTCTGCCCCATTGAGAGCTGTCTGAGGGTTCTGCCCCTACACGGACACTGTCCTTCCTCTGTTACCCAAGCTGGACTTGCACATACCAATTTTTCTCCTCAGACTTCAAGTTGCGAGGCCATACTTCAAGTAGAGTTAATGTGGTTCTACATGTGCCCGGAAGGACAGATCCAGGCTAATGGTGAGAAGCCCCAGTGGCTATCACAGTATTTTGTATACTTACAATCCATAAAGATCAATTTAATTCTCACCAATGTTTTTATCCATCTGTGTATCTCTTGAGGACATTTTATTACTAGAAGTTAAGAGACTTGAGACCCTTGGAGAGTATGCATTGTTCTTTCATACCACAGGTAGAGAACCATGCTTGTCATAAATTAATATAGTAACTGACCAGAGGAAGCCATTTACATATCTGGAAAAGCTCCACTTCATATAGATACTTAGGAACTTGGCTGAGTGCAGTGCCATTTTCTTTAAATAGGCAAAATAGTCCATGAGCACATATTAAAATGTATTTTGTTATGTAGGTTGAAATAAAAGTAATAAAAAAGTAATAATAATAATAAGTAAAATATTAATAAGAATAAAATATATAATAAAAATAAATATATTTATAAATAAATATAATATAAATAAAATAATAAATATATATAATAAAATAATATATAATATAATATATAAATATATATTTTATAAATGTATATTTATAAAAATATAAATATAATAAAAATAATAAGTAAAAAAGTAATAATTATAATAATTATTATTGCAACTGAAGAGAGTATGACTTTAGTGCCAACGAAACTATTTACACTGAGATATTACCATAGAAAATACTGATTTGATCTAATTAATTTCACTTAAAATTTTACTTAAATTGGGGTGCTTTGGTGACTCAGTGTGTTAAGCCTCTGCCTTCGGCTCAGGTCATGATCTCAGGGTCCTGGGATCGAACCCTACATCAGGCTCTCTGCTCAGCAGGGAGCCTGCTTCCCACCTCCCGCCCCTGCCTGCCTCTCAGCCTACTTGTGATCTCTGTCTGTCAACTAAAAAACTAAAATCTTTTAAAAAATGTACTTAAATTATTAGTTGTTATTAATTTATTTCAAATATTAAATATTAATATTTATTAAAGATTATTTAAAAGATTAATGATTGAGAATTTGCCTTAAGTGAGCTTTCAAAAATCTAATTAAACTTTCACTTTGTTTCATTTTAACTTGGCTAACTCTAGAGTCTGTGCTCTCTTCATTTGCCTTAGTTGATGTCTATTTCATTGTCCTGTTTCTCTAACTGGCTTAAAGCTGTCCATTTCAAACCAAATGCCACAGCCACTAGTGGGTCATACAGTCATTTCATGGGCAATAACTACCATAATTCCTAAATAGAATAGTATATAAAATATTTAGGATTCATTCTACATGTTAAAATTATTGCCTAATGAAACTTTGTGTAGTATACCATGCATATGTTTTTGTGCATAAATTTCTGTGTATAGATTGTGATGTGGGTCATGGTCAAAAAGTTTGAAAGAAGGAACTAAATGCTCATCTTATTCACAAGGAGATTAAATTATAATCTGAATAATCGATTTGAACTTGAGGTGAGAAAATAGGGCAATAGAAGAAAATAATTTTTTTTGTCATTATATATTCTCAGTCTGATTACAAACTAGAAGAAAAGTATGCAGAGAAAAGTATAAGGGGTAGCCTCGGCAATGTAATTACATATACAATTCTAGCAAATTTCTGTAGTGGAGGACAGTTAACATATTCTTGAGTCATGGTTCTGCTTGCAGCATCTATTCTGGAACCTAATTAAAGTTGGGTCAGATGCAGAGAGATTAGAGCATACACTTTGTTTGTTATAAATTCAAACACTGAAATAGAGCATACTTTCATTTACCACCATGAAGACAAATCATTGCTCAGATTGTAAAGTTTGGAGTCAGGAGGAAATGCAGCTTACATGGTGCTTCGTGGCTGAACTGCTGGGCAGTTGTGTGCTTCCCTGTGGGGTAGAGTGTCAACTCAGTAAAAGTCCATAGATGTGCTTGAGTTTGGAAGCATGTTTCCCAAATGTCATTTGTCTCAGTGTCCTGGCAGGAAATATTTGGAGAACTCAAAAGGGGAGAGTCCTTTGACTCATTTTTGATTGAGGAGAGATTAATGAAGAGGGTCTTTGCAAGTTGTGGTACGGGTGCTGGCAAAGGAAGAAGGGGGTGAGGAAGCACCCTTGGTTGAGCAACAAGGAGAGACCTTACCTCCACAGGTAGGGAGAGGCAAGGGGAAGAGACTGTCTTTTTTTTCATTGGATATTCCTTCCTGCTTTGTTGAAGATTAGTTGACCATAGAGTTGGGGGTCTATATCTGGGCTCTCTATTCTGTTCTGGTGTATGTGTCTGTTTCTGTGCCAGTACCATGCTATTTTGATGATTACAGTTTTGTAATAGAGCTTGAAGTCTGGCATTGTGATGCCACCAGCTTTGGTTTTCTTTTTCAACATTCTTCTGGCTATTCAGGTTTTTTTCTCATTCCATACAAATTTTAGGATTTTCTGTGAAAAATGTTGATGGTATTTTGATAGGGATGACATTGAATGTGTAGATTGCTCTGGGTAGCATAGACATTTTAATAATATTTTTTCTTCCAATCTATGAGTATGGAATTTTTTTTTTGTCTTCCTCAATTTCTTTCATAAGTGTTCTGTAAATTAGGAGTACAGATAATTTACCTCTTTGGTTAGGTTTATTCCTAGGTTTCTTAGGGTTTTTGGTGCATTGTAAATGGGATCGATTCCTTAATTTCTCTTTCTTCTGTCTCATTGATGGGGTATAGAAATGCAACTGATTTCTGTGCATTGATTTTCTATCCTCCACATTGCTGAATTACTGTATGAGTTCTAGCAATTTTGGGATGGAGTCTTTTTGGTTTTCTACATAAAGTATAATGTCATCTGTGAAGAGTGAGAGTTTGACTTCTTCTTTGCCAATTCAATGACTTTTATCTCTTTTTGTGTCTGATTTCTGAGGCTAGGACTTCTAGTACTATGTTGAACAACAGTGGTGAGAGTGGGCATCCTTGTTGTTTCCTGACCATAGGGAAAAAGTTCTCAGTTCTTCCCCATTAAGAATGATATTCGTGGTGAGCTTTTCATAGATGGCTTTTATGGGGTTGAGGTATGATCCCTTCATCCTTACACTGTGGTGAGTTTTAATGTACTGCTGGATTCTATTGGCCAGTATCTTGGTGAGAATTCTGGCATCCATGTTCATCAAGAGATACTGGTCTGTAATTCTTCTTTATGGCAGGGTCTTTTTCTGGGTTTGGGATCAAGGTAATGTTGGCCTCATAGAACAACTTTCTATTTTTTGAAACAGCTTCAGAAGAATATGTATTAGTTCTTCTTTAAATATTTGTAGAATTCCCCTGGGAAGCCATCTAGCCCTGGACTCTTTTTTGTTGGCAGATTATTGGTTATTGCTTCAATGTCCTTGCTGGTTATGGATTTGTTCAGTTTTTCTATTTCTTCATGTTTCAGTTTGGTTTTTAAGTTTCCAGGAATAAATCCATTTCTTCCAGATTGCCTAATTTGCTGGCGTATAGTTGCTCATAATATGTTCTTAAAATTGTTTCTATTTCCTTGGTGTTGGTCATGATCTCTCTTCTTTCATTCATGATTTTATTAACTTGGGTCCTTTCTCTGTTCTTTTTGATAAGTCTGGCTAAGGATTTATCCATCTTATTAACTCTTTCAAAGAACCAGCTTCTGGTTTCATTGATCTGTTCTACTCTTCTTTTGGTTTCTATATCATTGATTTTAGGTCTAATCTTTATTATTTCTATTCTCTTGCTTGGTTCTATTATTTCTATTCTCTTGCTTGGTTCTTTCTCCAGGTCCTTTAGGCATAACATTAGCTTGTATATTTGAGCTTTTTCTAATTTTTTGAGAAATCTTGTATTGCTATGTACTTCCCTAAGTACATAGAAGGACCTAAGGTCCTAAGAAGGACCACCTTTGCTGTATCCCAAGGGTTTTGAACAGTTGTGTTTTCATTTTCATTTGCTTTCATGAATTTTTAAAATTCTTCTTTATTTTCCTGGTTGACCCATTCATTCTTTAGGGGGATGCTCTTTAACTTCCAAGTGTTTGAGTTCCTTCAAAATTTCCTCTTATGGTTAAGTTCAAGTTTCAAAGCATTGTGGTCTGAAAATATGCAGGGAATTATCCCAACCTTTTGATATCAATTGATACCTGATTTGTGACTCAGCATGTGATCTCTTCTGGAGAATGTTCCATGTGCACTAAAGAAGAATGTATATTCTATTGCTTTAGGATGGAATGCTCTGTATATATCTGTGAAGTCCTTCTGGTTCAGTGTGTAATTCAAAGCCCTTGTTTCCTTGTTGATCTTCTGCTTAGATGATCCTTCCATTGCTGTGGGGTGAGGTGCTGAAGCTCCTTACTACTATTGTATTATTATCAATGTGTTTCTTTTTTTTGTTATTAATTTGTTTAGATAATTAGCTCTACCAAGTTAGGAGCATAAATACTTATAATTGTTAGATCTTCTTGTTGGATAGACACTTTAAGTATGACATAGTGTCTCTTTTCATCCCTTACTACAGTCTTTTAAAATACGATTTGTCTGATAGGAAGATTGCTACCTCAGGTTACTTTTGATGTCCATTAGCATGATAAATGGTTCTCCATCCCTTCACGTTAAATCTGGAGGTGTCTTTGGGTATGAAATGAGTCTCTTTTAGACAGCATATGGATGGGCCTTGCTTTTTTATCCAGTTTGATATCCTATGCCTTTTGGTTGGAACATTTAGCCAATTGATATTCAGACTAACTGTGGAGAGAAATGAATTTAGTGTCATTGTATTACCTATAAAGTCCCTGTTTCTGTAGAATGTATACATTTCTTTTTGCTACTTTTGGGCTCTCTTTTTGCTTAAAGGAGATATATTTAATATTTCTTTTAAATATTTCTTTTAAATATATGTATATTTTTTCTTTTTTTTTAAGATTTTATTTATTTGACAGAGAAACAGGGAGAGCAGGAACACGAGCAGGAGGATTAGGAGACGGAATGCAGGCTTCCTACTGGATAGGGAGTCCGATGTGGGGCTTGATCCCAGGACCCTGGGATCATGACCTGAACTGAAGGTAGAGGCTTTAACCCACTGAGCCACCCAGGTGCCCTTCAGTTTGGTAATGTCTATTGATTATCTTCCAGTTCACTTATTTTTTCTCCTGTCATCTTGTATCTATTTCTTAGCTTCTCTAGTGAACTTCTCAAAAAAAAAAAAAAAAAAGACCAAGTGAAAATTATAGGGTTGAAATGTACAGTAACAAATGAGAAGTTTTAAATATATTTTTAAAGGAGATATATATATATAATATTTCTTTTAATATTTCTTGCAGGGCTGGTTTAGTAATCATCAATTCTTTTTTTTTTCTGTTTGTCCTGGAAGCTCTTTATCTCTTCTTCCATTCTGAATGGCAACCTTGCTGGATAAAGATTCTTGGCTGCATGCTTTTCTCATTTAGTACCCTGATTATATCATGCCAGCCCTTTCTGGCCTGCTAAGTCTCTGTGAATAGGTCAGCTGTCAGTCTAATGTTCCTACTCCTGTAGGTTAAGAGTTCTTGTCTTGAGCTTCTTTCAGGATTTTCTCTTTATCTCTGAAATTTGCAAGCTGCACTATTATATGTCAGGGTGTTGGTCTATTTTTGTTGATTTTGACAGGGGTCTCTACCTCTTGGACGTGAACGCCTATTTCCTTTCCCAGATTAGGGACGTTCTCAGCTATGATTTGCTCAAATCATAGCTTCTGTCCTTCTCTCTCTTTCTTGTTCCTCTGGTACCCCAGTAATTCTAATATTGTTTCCTTCTATGGTATCACTGATTTCTCAAAGCCTCCCCTCATGGTCCATTAGTTGTTTTTCTCTCTTTTCCTCAGCTTCCTTCCTTTCCATCATCTTGTCTTTTATGTCACTGATTCTCCTTCTGTCTCATTGTCTCATTTGCCCTAGCTGTTAGACCATACATTTTATACCACGTCTCAGTTAAAGCATTTTAAATTTTGCCATGATTAGGTTTTATTTCTCCACTAAGAGACTCTCTAGTGCCTTTTATGCTTTTTTCAAGCCCAGGTAGTAACTTTATAATCATTATCCTGAATTCCAGCTCTGACATTTATTTTTATCCATCTCGATTAGATCTGTGATAGAGAATTACCTCTGATTCTTTTTTTGGTTGTTGTTAATTCCTCCTTCTGGTCATTTTTCCCAGAGAAGAATGGATGAACAGGAGAACAAAATAAAAAATATCAACCACAACCCAAGCAAAATACACACTAGACAAATCCTAAGAGGTCAGGAGCCAAAAAAGAAAAGAAGAAAAGAAAAAAAGGGGGGGAAAAGAGAGAATATAATCTCCCAGGTGGACAAAACAGGGTGATCCACTTGTTTCTGGGTGTATTAAAGTCTGTTTGTTAAAAGACACTAAATCCCAAAGAAAGCAAAACTTATAAATATACTAAAATAAAATTGAACACAGTGAAATGAAGCCCCCAAATGAAGATTATATATATAAAATGTAAATGTAAAAATGACAGTTTAAAAAAGTCTTAAAAACAAAGGGTTGATAAAATAAGAAACTAGTTGAAAAGGAAGGAAAAGGAAAAGGAAAATTTTAAAAAGGTAAAAGGATTTCGAGAAGAAAACCTCAAATTCTATATAATATTTTCCCCTAGCACTGGATTTTTTCAGTTCTGTGCGCCCTGTAACCTTGGTATTCACATGATGTTCCAGCTGGTTTTCTGGGGGAGGGGCCTGTTGGGCCGATTTTCAGGTGTCTTTGCCTAAGGGGAATTGCACAACCCTTTGCCAGGGGATGGGGCTCGGTGTAAGCTGCTTCAGGTTGCTCTATGTGGCTTTTGTTCCCTGAAGGCTTTCTACTCCACTTTAGAGGATCAGAATGAAAATTGTAGTACCCCAATCTCCAGGCTTAGAGCTGAAAGATTGGAGCCCCCTCTCTTCAATAAACCCTAAGGGAAAAGCAATACTCATTTTTGTGTGGACCAACCTCTGCAGGCTCCTGTGGTCTGCCCCCATGCCAATCTTCCTGGGTAAGGCAGAGTATCAATGTGTTTCTGCCCTTTGCAGGGACCTGTATGGGGAGAGGTTGCCTGATCATGCTGCTCTTCATGGTTTATGGCAAACCGAGCTGAGAGCCCACCCCCAGCTCATTGACCTTAGCCAGTTTCCCTGCTTCAATGCTTGGGATCTCTGCTAGTTCAGGTTCTTTCTGTGACCCTGGGCATCCTGAGACTACACCGTCCCACCTAAGATTCTGCCCTGCTTCACCACCTGAGCAACTTTCAGGCAGAGACATCGGAGCAGACTTCTAAATATTCCAATTTTGCAGTCCGCAGCTATATCATTTTCTGGTAGCTGGCTTACAGAGGCTCCCTCCCCCCTGGGGTTTATTTTCCAATATATTCCCTCAGATTCATGTCTTTGCACCTCCTGCCTTGAAAAAAAGCAGTCGCTTTTCTATTTGTAGAATTCCAGTAATTCTTTTCTAACTTTTAAGTTTGAAGACATAGTTATTCAGAATGATTTGATAGATAAATCTAGGTGAATTCAAGGGACCAGATGAAATGAGGTCCCCATTTTGTCTCCCTCTCTAGTTCTGATTTAAAATTTCTATCATTTATCTATCATTATATATAGTTATGATAGTATGAAATATATATTATTTAAAAAAGAAATTGTACTTCAGCCCCTTTTCAAATAATTGTTTATATCTGTGAGCAACTCAACAGGGATTTCATCATTGCATTTTGCAGCCCCACATGATAAACTGGCACACAATATATGCTCCCAAAAAATGACTACATGAACAAAATAAGTAAAGATAATAGAATTGTTCACATAATGGCTCTACAGAGTAGTATGTTGTATACATTCCATTGAATGGAATGAACCAAACATTATAGAACATTACAGAATCTGGGACTAGTTCTTAGGTTGGGAACCTCAAGAAAAACTTGAAGGAAGAGAAAAATATTGAGATGGTCTTTGGACCATCAGGACTTTGATAGATGGTCATGGGGAAGAGGTTTCTTTCTTTGACCTTTTCTCACTTTCAGTTTCCTCTCACTTGCAAACTCCGAAGACAGAGAAGACAAGCTAAGTTTTCTCCCCCTTGCTAGTTCTGAATCAGAGTGGCAGCCTCCAGGAGCATGGTGTTGAGAAGGATGCTGAGGTCCAGTCTGGGCTGGGCAGGATTGTCTTCATAGGTGTTGAGTAATTGATACAACCTGGCTCACATTAATGTCACAGGACTGAATGGCTGTTTTTTTAAAAAGGAGAAATTGACTTTGGACTACATTTTGTAACATAAGGAGTGACAGGGAAGTTCTGAAGGAAAACACCTACTTTGTGATCTCTCAATTCTATCTGATGATTTATTTCTTTATGCTAAGGTTTTTCTCTTTCTAAGATGAGTCCTTATGGCCAAGCTACTCCATCTATGATTTCAGGGGCAAGAATAACATATTCAGGCCTCCTAGATAAAATGAAAACCCCCAGGGTATGCTTTGGTACATCTCAGGGTTTTGAATTAAATGAATTAAATCACAGGTATTTACACCCTCCTCTTTGATACTAAGGTCCTGTGATAGATTATAAATTAAACTGTTGTCTCTTTTCTAAATGGTTTGACTGAGGTTTGGGGAGAAGAGCAAGGCGGTAGGCCAACAGTATGGTTTTTACTGCCTTCTTGGGTAGAAGCCTGCCTCGTCCCTACCAGCATCAAGACACATCGTGTGTCCAGGCTGTCATAATATTTATTCACAACAGCTGGCGTGTGACAGAAAGTGAAGTCTCTGCCTTCATTCAAATTAGATCCATGGCTTGGTTTATTTGAACTGGTATTGAAAAAGAAAAATCTTTATACAAAATGACATCTGGGAGAAGATGTACTTGCTTTTCAAAACACTAATGGCATCATAAATTCATGAGTTTCTAGGATGACTGCAGATGTCTGAATGGGAAATAATATACACAGAGAGAATCAAAAAGCAAAGTGGATTCAAGGGGCATTGTACTCTGGCTTCGCAGGTACTTCCTATAAAAAACCTCAATTAACTACTGATTTGGTCTCTTTAGTCAAACAGAGGCAGAAGGGTGGAGTGTGGCATGGTGAATCTGATGCGGGAGAGATACCCACTTACCTGCTATGATCATGGCCATCAGTGAGTCTCTTGGGTTTTGGGAAGTGGCTGGCTGGACAGTAAGGATAGGAAGGGAACATCTCTCATCTCAGGTAGAGTTTCTAGGTTATGGCCCATAGCAGAAGTGTGGTCATTCATGGATTGAGTTCCTCTGTGAAGGTGGCTGGGGTGTGCCTCTGGTGGCCACTTCACTTAGAAAATAAATAGGGATATTTAAGCTTTTTTATTACAGGAACCTCCTTGGCAGTCTGGAAAAGCTTATGGACCACATCTCAGAATATTTTTGTAAGTATAAAATATATAATACATGATTATAAGTTTATAACTTTTTTGAGATACAGTTGGCAAAAGAGTAAGGAATGATAAATATCTCATAGAAAAATATATATTCTTCTTTATTAATGCATCAGATGGCAGAATTTAGTGGAGTGTCTGGTGACATTGTTATTTCAAAGTAGGGATAAGCACAGATGATATTATGAGGTCTTTGCAATATCTGTAATGTGATATGAAGATATATGTGATTTTTTTGGTACCATGTCAGAAATTCTCCAAATTCTATTATAGTTTGTTGCCTGCATTGATATTGTGGGAATTGTTAGATTTCAGTTAGAGGTTTGTGAAAATAAAGATTTTTTTTTCCCCATTTAAATTCACAGAATCCCTGAATTCTATTTATCTGCAGACCCTAGGATATGAATTATTGATCTAAATGCAAATTCAGGAGATATATTAAAAGTGGATTTCATAGAATTTGATAAATTCTTAGTTTCAAGGAATGAGGAAAAGGATGGAATCAAGCATAACTCGCCAGTTTCTGATCCATCATTTCGGGGAAGAGCAGAAAGCAAGAAGTCCAAAATGTTTACTAAGAGGGAATTATTAAAGGAGAAAAAAAAGGAAAAATAAAAGCCTATGGAGCATATTTCCGGAGAAGAGAGTGGCCAACAATGCTAAATGTTACTGAAACTTCATGTGTAATAAGCTTTGAGTAGTGAAGAACAAAGGTCTTTAAGGAATTTGATAATAGTGGTTCCTTTGGAGTGATAGGGAGGGCTTCAGAACACCCCGAGCTAAGAATGGGTAAGAAAATAGAGGACGTTTTCAAGACATTGACTGTGAAGGGAAATAGGGAGAGAAAGGATGATTGCTGGAAGAAATTTGTTCACTAGGACTCTTTTATTCTAAGCAACAGAAACCCTAAATCAAAGTGGCATAAACACAAATGGAATTTTATTGTTCCATGTGGCTGAAATTAGGCGGTGATGTCATCTGAAAGTAAGGAGGACCTGGTGAGACTGTATGTGAGGGGGCATGGGGTGGGGCTGGGAGGGTGCACTGCCAGCGACCAGGGAAGCACAGCTAAGGAAAAGAGTCATAGCTAATAGGAGGGCCCAGTGGAAGGAGATCAGGGTAGGACTTATCAACTACTACTTCTTTTTGCGTCAAGGTTCTTTGAGTTACAAGTCACTGATTTTTGAGTTACTAATTTTTGAAGCAATTTTGAATTTGATTTAAGTTTTATTCAGGTTCTTTAAATTACTTATTCTTTAATTTTGGTAGACCTAAAATGTTGCCATGCCACCTCCATTGAGTTCATAATATCCCTTTGTATTAATGTTCTTAATTGTTGAATAACGAATGCTTACAAACTTAGCAGCTTGTAACAACACACATTCATTATCTCAAAGATTCCGCGTCAGGAGTTTAGGTGGAGGTTAAGTGGGTCCTCTGCTCAGTGTGTGAACAGGCTGAAATCAAGGTGCTGGCTGGGGCTACATTCTCACATGAGCCACAGATTTTTCTTCTAAGCTCATGAGTTGATGTCAGAATTCAGCTCCTTGTTGTTGTAGGGCTGGGGTCCCAGTGTTGTTCTTGCTGCCTGTTGGAAGGGACCCACTCTCAGACCGTTGCTAGGTGGCCCTTTCCCATGAGGCACCTTACTCTTTAAGGCTAGTGGGACAATCTCTCTCATTGTGATATGGAGGAAGGCTTGCAAAATGCTTGCTTGGTGGACTTGCCATCTGATGTTGCTGTCACTGCCATCCCCCGGTAGCCATAATGAGACATGTGGAGCAGAGCCAACCTGCAGAGTTGAGTACACACCTCTGAGGTTTTGTGTCTATATTCAATGGCCTAATACAAACTGGCTTACCCAGCATTCTTCAACATCAAAAACTAAAAAAAAAAAAATTGGGTTTTATATTCTTAGGGGAAGAAGGGAAAGTGAAATCTAAATAGAATCCTGAAATTAGAGGTACACAGTATTTCTTCTACAGGTGAGTAAAATGGGATCTGGAGAGGTTAAATGAAAAATCCCAGTTCACACAACAATTCAGAGAGAAATAAAAAAATAAGTTAGTCTAGTCTGGGCCTCCATATATACCTCTATGGACAATAATGCAGATACTGGGAGGTGCTTCGTACGCATGAAATAGATTTTAAGTCTTTTACTCAACTCTTATTCATAACTTTTTAATTAGAACCAGAGATGGGATCACTTTAAAATGGAACATCAATTTTATTAGAGTTGAGTCTGATTTTATAGTATTTTGACTTTCTGAGATAGGAAGTTTGGAAAAAATTAAAAGCAGGCTGCAGAAAATATGGGTATGCTGGAAAATACATAGAATTATAGAGATCATAATGTGGAAGCTCATACACTCTGCAGATGTGTTTTGCTTGGCAGAGAACTTTTCTAAATTGTATTTGATGCCTTTAGTAAGAATGGGTATTCTCCAAGCCTTCCCAATCCCACCACCTTTCTATTGTTTTGTACCTGGCTCATATCACTCGTGGACTGCATCTCCTTGGCCTCTGAAGGTATCTGCGTTTGCAAGCCCTGATTCTAAACCATCTAATATGATGTTATCCTTGCATCGATAGACCCTTGATGGGTGGCCACGGCATTTCAACTCTTCAGCTCACTACTGCATTTACATATATATTCAAGGATATCTAGGAGTGCCAATTTGGACAGACACTATTCCAGGTGCTTGAACCGAACTGAAAGGGATTCCTCTCCCCATGGAGCTTGCTCTAGATATAGTAGATAATAGGCATAATAAATAAATTATATAGAATATTAGAAGGTGATAAATATTATACCAAAAGAGAGAACATGGAGAGGGAGAAAAACTGGTTTTGCAATTTTAAATCAAATGGTCTGTATAGACCTCATTGAGAAAATAACACCTGACTCTGAGCAAAGACTTGAAGGAGGTAAGGGAGATGGTTTGTGAAATGAGAAAATGAACTGAGGAATCATTCCTGAGAATTGAAACATATTTTTACCCAAAATAGTTTCTGCAGATCATGGCTTTTCTGTTCCTAGAAGAATAGCAGGGGAATGATACCCATTGCTTACAATTTTAAAGTGCACTTTCTTCTCTGTATCTGAGCTTTTCTAATATTTCTAATATTCTAATAATAGAAATTAGAATAGAAATAATAATAGAAATAATATTCTAATATTTCTAATATTTCAGGCCCCATCATAAGAAGTCAACTTGCAATGTCTTTTCCTAGGATTCCCAGGGCACGTGGCTTATCCTCAGACTCTGCAGTGACATGCAGGCTTACTTATGTAGGGAGAAAGTGAGAAGAAGGGTTCTCCTTTAAGAGAGGGATCTGCAGGTACAAAGAGGGCTGTGGGCACCATTCCATTCAGAAGGCATCAATGGTTCTATTGTGCAGGGGGCACATTTTCCCCTTACGCATGGCTTCCATGGAACAGAGCTGGGGCTGAGCCTCAGACAGAAAACAATTTATGTCAAAGGTGGCTGAATAAAACATCGACAGCCCATTGAATCACAATTGCCGGCTTTGACTGGTGGAGCCAAGTCTAATTGAAGCCATCATTTCACTACTGAGAGGAACTTTCTCTGGAGAAGCTGAGGTATGCATTATCAAAACAAACCCGATCCAGAACTCAGAATTTCAGAGCTACAGAATTCGCTATGTTGGGAAAAAATGCTTCCCCTTCAGACAGCTATACTGTACTAAAAGACCCCTGGGATTCCAGCCGATATCTGATCTAGCATTTAATGCTGGACTACAGTATTTGTACCCAGACCTGGTGGCCTAACTCCCAAGATTCAAAGAGGTGGTTACAATGTTTATGCTTCAGAGAAGGAGGCTATGAGAATGGGCACCATTTCAAAAATGTTGATTTTGGAGAAGTAATCCGAAATAAAAGGCTTTTTGTTTCTGTCACTTACAACGAAATGGCACTGTCCAGCCCTAGCTAGCCTTCGGCTGAATTATCGTAAGGACTGTTTTGTGTGCATTTTCTCCCAGTTGTCAACACCAAAGCAAAACATAAAGGAAGCCTTGTCACTCCTCGGAATTCCTGGGATGTTACTCACTTTTAACTTTTCCAGGCATGTTAATGGGCCTTGGGTAATATTTTGGTAATTTCTATCTAACAAATTGCTTTCTTTGAATCTGGAGTGGGTGGAAAAGGAGAATGGGGAAATGTCAACTGGATGAGGAGCTATGTTGAGCATTAAACTTAGTCTCATGTCTCTTTTGCAAATGAGTCATGGCCCTCATCCAGCAGTGTGAGGGAATCTAAGAAAGACGGACCCATGTCCAGCTGAATCCAGGAGGAATGAACTGATAGGTTGAGGCCAGTGTATTGGCTTGGGTTTCGCCCAAAGCAGATGCTGAGATAAATCTTCTATTGCAAGTAATTTACTTGGGGAGGGAATAAGGACATGGGTCAGATAAGTGATGGTAGCCAAAAAAGGCAAACTTTCACTGTGGGTGGCTAGCATTTACTCTCTCTGGGAGATTCTGGGAAATAAAACAGCTAACACAGCATTTTCTCTCAGCACACTAGATGCTTATTAATCCATTTATTCAACAAATATTTTTGAGGCCCACTAAAGCCAGACACTTTTCCAGGCACAGGGGGGATAGATTAGTGAGTGAAACAAGAACTTATGTCCTTAGGTAGCTTTTGTTGTTGTTGAAGGAAAGAAACATAAAAGCAGTACCAATAGGTTAAGTCTAGATCTGTCCATTATGGTAGCTTCTAGCTACATGTGGCTACTAAGCACTTGAAACATGACCAGTCCAAATTGAGATACATTGTGAGTACACTAAATTTTGGAGATATACTATTAGCAATTATGTAAGATATCTTAATAATCCTTTTTTATTGGTAATTTGGTAAAATGCTAATAATAAAGTTATATAGGGTTAACTACAATGTGTTACTAAAATTAAAATATAGTACTCTAGATCATGAATACCTCACTTACTTAGGTTTTAAATGTGGCTACTAGAAAATTTAAACCAACATATGTGGCTCACATTTTATTTCTATGGAATCTGGCTATTCAATGGGTGGCCTACATTCCAGCAGCATTAGCATCAGATGGAAGCTTGTTGCAAGAGCAAAATCTCTGGTCCCACCCAAATCTGCTGAATCAGAATTTTCAATTTAACAAGATTCCCCAGGAAATTTGTAGGCATAATAATGTTTGAGAAATATCAATCTGTGGTGTGCAATGGTTAGATGCTAAGGTGAAGAACAAAGCAGGGAAAGAGAATATGACATCCAAGCAGTTTATGCTTTTGTCTTATCCCATTTTAGATATGCTATCTAGGAAATGTCCTCACTAAGTAAGAGTAAGTTCCCACAAATAAAGTAATAATTAAGTATTAATCTAAAGAAAGGGATGCAACAGCCATGTAAATATATTTGGGGATAGGAAGACAAGGGCAGCTTTTGAGCAAAGGTATTGCATGATTTGACTCTCCTTTCAGTAGGAGTATTCTGGCCACAGTCTTGAAAAGAGAGTGTAGTGGTTCAAGAGTGAACACAAGGCATCCAATGATACCACAATAATCCTATCAAGAAATCATGGTGGCTTGAACTTAAGTGGTAGCAAAAGAGATAATGAAAAGCAAATGGATCCTTTGTTTATTTTGAAGGTAGATTCAGCAGTATCCTTAGTAGTCAATGGTAACTCAAAATATTTTGGCCAGAACAAGTAGAGGAATGCAGCTGTCATTTTCTGAGATAGTAGAGAGTAGGCAAAGAGCAGATTCAGGGGCAATGTTAGAAACTTGGTTTGAATAGGTGAAGATTGAGATGCTTATTGATGTTTAAGTGGAGTTCCAATAAGCACGTAGATATATGAATCTGGGTTTTAAAGGAGGGATGTAGACTATAGATATAAATCTGAAAGATTTTGCATATAGATGATATTTACTTTCAGAAGGTTGGAAGAGATTGAGAATAGAGAGAAATGAGAAAGGTGAAGGACTGAACTCTGGGACATTGAAATATTTGGATGCCACATGAAAGGGAAGAGGTGTGGTTTGAGAGGTTAGGAAAATCAGATTGATGTAGAGACCTAGAAACATAGTGAAGGAACTGTTTGGGGGGAGGAAAGAGTTAGCAGGTAAATCACAGAATATTGATGGTCACAGAAGATAAGGGATGAGAAAATCTGTAGAATTTTGTAGTGTGGAATTGCTTAGTGATCCTGAGAAGATAGTTTCTGTGGAGTGTATGTGATAGCCAGCCAGGACTTGATTTGAATGGGAATGGCAAGAGAGAAATTGGTAGTTGTAAGTACAGTAAGTACAACTTTTTGGGTTTTTTTGCTATAAAATATATGGCACTGTTGAATCACTATGTTGTATACCTGAAACTTGCATAGCATTGTATGTCAACTATACTTTAATAATAAATAGTAAATACAAAGAAAATAAAATAAAGGATGGAAATTTGATGGTAGTTGGAAGAGGAAAGTGGGTGTCAAGAGAGGACTGATATTCTGGGAGAAAAAAACAGTATGCTTGGTGACAATCCAGAAGAGGAAAAAGGTGATGATGTGGGAGAGAGGAAAGGCACCGCTGTTGGATTGATGTCCTTGAGCAAGTGATAGAGCATAGGGTCTGGTGGAAAAGTGGAACAGGCTTTACCAACTGGGAATACAAACCTTCCATGTGGGATACATGCTAGTGACCTAGGACAGACCTGAAGATAGTGCAGGTGCAATGGTGGGAGCCTGAGGAAGTTCCTTTAGATTACCTTAAATTTCTCAACTAGAAGGAAACAAGCCCACTCTTGAGAGTGGTGATGAGGGAGGATCTGGCCATATGTGATGAGAAGATGAAGGTATGACAAATGACCCAAAAGACTAGGAGAGAAAATGGGCCAGGAATGTATAGCAGGGTTATGGGACAGCACTGAGGATCCATTTGAGGTTAATGAATTGTGACAATGACTGAAAACTGCCAACAAAAACCCTTTCTCAGTTTCCTCCACAGTCACAGGGTTTTACCTGGGCATTTGGCTACCAAGCCAGTTTATATTTATGCTTCCATTGTAGTTTCAGGTGGCTAATTTGTGGGTTTAAAAAAAAAAGATTTTATTCATTCATTTATTCATTCATTCATTAATTCATTCATTCATTCATTTATAGAGCTCAAGTGCAGTGGGAGAGACAGAGAGAGAAGGCGAGAGAGAGAGAGAGAGTCCTCAAGCAGACTTCCCACTGAGCTCAGAACTGAGCTGATGTGGGACTCAATCTCATGAACTGAGATCATGACCTGAGCCAAAATCAATAGTCAGATGTTTACCCTACTGGGCCATCCCAGTGTCCTTATCTTACTAAGTTCTTAAGAAAAAACCATGAGGATAACTATGTACCACAGCTAAGTCTGAGCCTGAAGCACTGGACAAGGCCTCTTTCATGCTCTTTGCCCCTGTTTTCTGGCTGGCTTATTGATGAGAATCTTCCCAGCTTTGTCCACACAGACAACAAGACTACCCTAGGAGGTGTCAGAACAACACAATAGAAGGTAGCTGTGAGTCTGAATGACCACATGAGGTAGCGACATTCCACCAAACAGAACTGTTATGTGTGAGAGAATGAATTCCTTGGTACTTAATCAGTGATTGTTGTGCTTCTTGGTGGCAGCTGATCCTGAAGTATGATACAGTGATTCTGAAACGAAAGGTGGACTAGTCCCCTCTTTGCATAAGTCATCTTGAAAATGGATCCTACATCTTCCAGTTAAGTCTGTCTAGCTGTTTCTGTGTGGAACAAAGACAAGTCATCCTTGGCAAGCCATAATGAGATAGATTCATCAGTAAAATATATGGTAATTATTGTTTTAAGACACTAAGTTTTGGGGTAGCTATACAGATTTAGTACCTAGAGGTAGAATACTTACATAAACCCCAAAACATTTGACTTTGGCTTTGAGACTGAGTAACAGGTAGAAGCTGGAGAGACTTTAAGCAGAGTGTTAAGCAGAGCCTGAAAGAGTTCAAGGAGAATGTTGGAAGTATGAAGAGAGGCTGTCAGTGAGGGCTTGAATGACGGTGAGAAAAATATCATTGGATGCTGGTGGGAAGGAAATCCTTGAGAAGTAATGACTGGTAAAAAGCTTTGCAAACTGTCATCTGTAGGAGTATGGCGAACAGTAAATATACGTAATGAACTCAAAGATTTAGATAAGGAGATCTCCAGGCCCAATTTTGAAACTTTTCCCTCTTGCTGCCTATGACAAAATGCAGGAAGAGAGACATGAGCTAAAGACGTGAGCTGTTAAATTAAAAGGAACCAAAACATTTTCAGCTTCTCCAGATCTCAATCAATTTGTACCTTAAGAAAGAATCTTAGGCTAAAGGTAAATCCAAGGTGAAGTTATAAAGTCTTTTAAACATACATCATACAAATCTAACTTCATACCTTTTAGAATCTTTCTATGTTTCTTAGGGCCTTAAAGATCTTAAGGGCATGACTGTCTTACAGATTTTCTCCATTAAACAACAGTATTTAAAAGAATCTTGGGAGTATTGTCCAGCAGCAGCCACAAAAAGACCTCGAGAAGGCTTAGGCTGAAGAATTATGTGGGTGTGGCTTTGTATTGGGGCAGAGAAAGCCCCAATAAGATTGATAGAAAACCAACAATATTTTTAAAGATAATTTTCTCAAATAAGTACTGCCAGGGTGGATTAAAGAAACCCAGACATACTACAAAATAAAAAGAATTTTTTTTAAACCACAACGCTTTTGTTAATTGGGCTGAGAAAATCACCCAGCTTCAAACATGGCTACTTTTAATAGAAAAAGAAAGATGACCCAGGAAGAGGAACCAATAACTTTGGAGGATAACCCCAAGGACTAGGATTCCTAGTCCTCAGCAAGTGGCTGAATGTGCCTAGCTGGATTTCAGAATTACTATGGGTCAGTGACAGCTATGTACCTTCTATTTTACCATTTTTGAACAGGAATATCTAAAGTGGTAATCCTATGCCTGTCTCATCAATGTATGCTGGGCATGTGTCTAGTGACATACTTTTTCCTCTTTAATTCGTATGTTTTCAGAGTGAACAGAGTGAGTCTTAAAGAACTGTCCCTGAGGAACTGCGTTAGAGGAACCTCATGCACACCCGGATGTGATTTAGGAGAATATTCTGGACCTCAAGCCCAAGACTTATCCTGTGAGATGAGCTAGAGGATCTTGGGGAAGGACATGAATATATTTTGTCCATGAGAAAGATGTGAATTGTTGTGTCAAATGAAGACTGTGGCAAATCGCATGTTCTAAAAATGGCTGAAAAATTATCTCTTATCCTATATGCGCCTATGGAAAATAGCCAGTCTTCCATTGCAGGTTCAGTTTGCCCCTTTTCCTTGACTCTGTACATGTTTGTGATTTGCTTGTTTGATAGAATATGGTGGAAGTGATGTCATATAACATTTCAGAATAGGTCATAAAATGACCTATATACTTTTACTTTGTTCTCTTGGGATGCTAGCATGTATGTATGTATGTATGTATTTATAAGATTTTTATTTATTTTTTCAAGAGGGAAAGCACAAATGGGGCAAGGGGCAGGGAGAGAGGGAGAAGCCGACTCCCTGCTAAGCATGGGGCTTGATCTCAAGACCCTGAGATCATGACCTAACCTAAAGGCAGACACTTAATCTACTGAACCACCGAGGCACCCAGGATGTTAACTTTTAGAATCTAAGCACCATACTGTAAGGAAGCCCAAGCTGCCTGTGGGAAATCCCACATTACAAGAATTCATCTGCCATGTGAGGGAGTCACACTTGGGAGAGATCCTTTGGCTTCAAGTTGAGACTCCTTTTCTGATGTTTCACGGGACAGAGATAAGACATACCAGCTACACTTTGTCAAACCACAGATTCTTGAGTACAGTGATCATTGTTGTTTCAAGACAGTAGGTATTGAGGTGGTTCATTTTCCAGCAATAAATAGATAAAGTCTGATTCTATACTCCTTACTAGCTTCCACTGTTGCTGTTCAAAAGTCATCTGTCAGTCTAAATGATGTTCTTGCACTTGAACTTTGGCTTTGTGCTTCTATTAAGAGTATACTTTGCCTTTTGTGTTTTTCAGTTGCATGCTATTATATTTAGGTATCAGTTTATTTATTTTTTATCTTGCTTGGGATTCATTTGGATTCTTGAAACTATGCTTTGATCTTTCACCATATATGGAAAACTTCAAATATTTTTTGTGTTCCATCCTCTGTCCTCTCTTTTGGGAACTCTGAATATTGGGATGTTAGTATTTGTTAGTTATAAAAATCAAATACTAAGAGTTCCAGGAAAGAAGAGAGGATGGAGTGTGGGCCGTATTTCAACTGATAATGGCTGAATTTTTCCACTTACATTAATCTCCGTGTCTCCTCAACTCTATCTAATAGGCTATTAAACCTGTCCATTGATTTTTTTATTTCCAATTATATTTTCCATTTCTATCTAAAAGTTTTATTTGCTTCCTGAAAAGTATACATTGTAATTCTTTGTAGTTTCCTTTCCTTTGCAGATACTTTCAAACCTGGCTTATAGTTTTTACTGTGAACTGTTGATTTTGTTCATGTTTCCTTATTGAAGAAGTAATCATGGGAAAATTTTAAAGGTCGAGAATGAAGACAAGATCTTCCAGATAGGCTTTGCCAGGTCCCTGGGAGCCATCTCAATCTGGACATTCTTTAAACTAAATGCTCTGCTTGAATTTGCTTTTGTGAATTTCGGGAAAAAAATCTGCAAAAGTCAGCTTGATGTTACCATTTCTTTTCCTTTCTTCCCTTTTCTTCTCTTTTCCTCTGCTTTGCTTATTGCCAAAGCAACACAGCAACTTTCCCTGCAGCCTTCAGTGAGGGAGGTGATAAATTTTCTTCCAGTTAATCCTTAAACCAAAAGTGGAACCCGTTGGGGTCCCAGCTTTATAAGGGGAAGGTTTGTTATTAGACCACCCACTTTGTCTCTATTCCACATGTCTGAATGAGAACTTAGAAATCACCTCTCAAGTTCCTATTTTGGCAAATGCCCTCAAGCAGAAGGGGCTAAAGCACAGGCCTCCTATTACAGCCTACAGCTTTCACTTAGATTTTGGCTGCAGACTTTCATACTATCTTGCAGCTCATCAATGTTTGCTTTTTGCTTTTTGTTTTTTGGTCGCTGTTATTTTCACCAACATTTTAAGTTATTTTTCATGGGGAAACTTAATCCAGTGCTCAGCCCACCATATTTCTGGGAGTTCTTGCCTTGTGTGGCACACTCAGGCCTTCTAAGCACTTTCAGGCACCATTTAGGTCCTTTGGGCTTTGTTCCATGTGGATTTTACAAACATGAATTTGAGCCAAAGGCCAGATACAAGATATGGACTAAGTTTCTTTTCCTCATCTCGTTAGAGAGAAGAGGTGGGAACTGTTCCTATTAGCACCTTACCACAGAGGGGATGGCATAAGCAAAAATCACATTGGAAATTGAGGGAGTTTTTAGCAGAGTCACCAACATTATGATGACTTCTTTTACACACATGGTATGTTTAAGGAAAAAGGAGAATTTAAATGCCTTATAAATGGTCATCAGTTGTCTTCAGATTTTGATTAGGAGTTGGGAAATAGGTCCCCAATTGTGACTATTTGTTGGCATAAGGTTACTCTTTAAAAAAATTTAACTTGAATTAGCCAACTTATCATTATCATTAGTTTCAGATGTAGTGTTCAATAATTTATCAGTCTCCTATAACACCCAATGCTTATCACATCACATGCCCTCTGTAATGCCCATTACCCAATTACCCCATACACCACCCCTATCCCCTCTAGCAACCCTCAGTTTGTTTGCTATGGTTGAGTCTCTCACAGTTTCTCTTTCTCTCTCTCTGATGACGTCTCATTCTGTTTTCCTTCCATTCCCCTGCAAGGGTGGTTCAACATTTGGAAATAAATCAGCATGATATATCACATTAATAAAAGAAAGGACAAGAACCATATGATCCTCTCAATTGATGCAGAAAAAAAAAACATTCAACAAAAATACCGTATCATTTCTTGACTAAAACTCCCTACAGTGTAGGGATGGAGGGAACATACCTCAGTACCATAAAAGCCATCTCTACAAAGAGCCCACAGTGAGTATCATTCTCAGTGGGGAGAAACAGAACTTTTCCCCTGAGGTCAGGAACACGACAGGGATGCCCACTCTCACCACTGTTGTTCAACATAGTACTAGAAGTCCTAGCCTCAGAAATCAGACAAAAAAAGAGATAAAAGTCATTGAAATTGGCAAAGAAGAAGTCAAAATCTCCCTCTTCACAGATGACCTGATATTTTATGTAGAAAACCAAAAGACTCCACCCCGAAATTGCTAGAACTCATACAGTAATTCAGCAATGTGGAGGATAGAAAATCAATTCACAGAAATCAGTTGCATTTCAATACTCTTACCAATAAGGGACAAAAGAAAAAAAATTAAGGAATCGATCCCATTTACAATTGCACCAAATCCCATGAGATACTTAGGAGTAAACCTAACCAAAGAAATAAAGGATCTGTACTTCTAATCTACAGAACACTTATGAAAGAAATTAAGGAAATATTGTTAAAATGTCTATGGTACCCAGAGCAATCTATACAGTCAGTGCAGTCCCTATCAAAATACCATCAACATTTTCCACAGAGCTGGAACAAATAATCCTAAAATTTGTATGGAATGAGAAAAGACCTCGAATAGCCAGAGGAATGCTGAAAAAGAAAACCAAAGTTGGTGGCATCACAATGCCAGACTTCAAGCTCTATTACAAAGCTGTAATCATCAGACAGTATGGTACTGGCACAGAAACAGACACACAGATCAATGGAACAGAATAGAAAACCCATAAAAGGCCCCTCAACTCTATGGTCAACTAATCTTCAACAAAGCAAGAAGGAATGCCCGATGGAAAAAGCATAGTCTCTTCAATAAATGGTGCTGGAAAATTGGACAGCCACATGTAGAAGAATGAAATTAGCATTAGGTTTCTAAATGTTATCTGGGACAACTGTCTGCTTGTCGTAGAGTGGCAAATTAAAACTACAAATGGCCTGTTATATGAATGGCATCCACTACATTTTAACCCATAAGAAATTGCCCACAGATAAGAAAATTCAATGGGATAGCTTAAAATACTGTAAGGAAAATTAGATTTGCTTTAGAACATAAATGCCCTAAGAGCACTTGAAGAAATATATAGGTACAACTTTTAATATTAGTTTTTTTTCATCTTTTCTCACAATCATGCATCTCATTCTGGAGGCAGCATTCATTATTTTGAGGAGCACCTACGTGTACTTTGCAGTCTTATGAGGTGCACATTTCCCAAGAGTATGATTTCACAAGAAAAAATACTACCCACAAAATTGGGATTTACTAATAGATAAAAGGATTCCTATAATGACATTTGCAAGGAACCCTCAATTACCATGAACATAATTGTAGACATTTTCGCCTGGGGATGGAGGGGACTGGAACCAGCTCTGCACAGCAGATTTTTTTTTTTTCTTTTCTAAGTGCCTGCCACATGCACACTCCTCTTCTGAGCAAAGAAGCAATAGGCCGTTTTGTATCTAGAGTCCATGTGTTAGGTTAGAAGAGCTGTAGATCTGGCTTCTACTGCTGGGACCAGGATCATGTCTGGGCATAAGAAGTGGGAGTGGTTGAGAATGTGGCTCTGCAGGGGACCTCTACCCAGCTGGTGGTAAGGTTAACAAGCCAGTGATATCTTTTCTGAGAAGTTTGGAAGTAGGATAAGAAAGACAGGAACAGTTAATGGAATAAAGCAGGGTTCAAGAGATGCAGAGGGGGCAGATAAAAGCAGAAGGCACTGTGGCAGTCGAGGCTGTGAACAGGGCAGAATCCCTGAGGGAAAATACCAAGTAGGGAGGACAGCGAGCGAATGGAGAAATCGGGGAGCTGAGAGGAGGGGGGTGGGTGGCGGTGCTGTGGTGGGACACTGGTCTTGCTTCAATTTTAGGGACACATTCAGGTCCTTGTGGGCTCTGTGCTTCCTACATCTGTTACGTTAATGTGCTCACGTGTAGTCCCAGCAAACTCTCATTACTTCCAGAAAATGTGTTTCTGTTTCTTAATAAAGAAAGATATTAATCAAACCAGCTCTGCTGGAAAAATAGACAATGACCAGACTGGTATTTTAATAAATGGGTCGTGAACACATTCATCAAAGTAGCGCGGCAGATGTGTGTGTACTTTGAGGGTCTTTCTTCTTCTTCAAACAAAAGCCAACTAAATATACATGTTCTGTGTATCAACAAGAGCTCAACACTGAAAAAGAAAAAAAAAAAAAACAAACCAAAACATCTAAGTCATAGCCACCATCAAAAATCACGTTGTACATCTCTGGACCCAAAGATGAGAAGAACTCAGGTGACCCCATCATACTCACAGAACTACAAGGGGATAGGGCTGTTGACTCTAGGTAAGGAAGTGCGCAGAGGGCCTGCCTTGTTCTCCTCCTGTGTGTTCATGGAAAATAAACATCTGTGTGAGCTGGGGAGACTGGAACCAGTTTCCTGCTGAAAAGCCATGGGAGGGAAGGTGAGGGAGCTGTGGCTGGAGGCTGCCTGTGGCCCACATCCCAGGGAAGGAGGGAGAGATAGACTCTGTCTCACCAGCAGGACATGAGTCAAGTCATCACTGGCTCTGGGACAGGGACAGTAATGTCCTTAATGCCACCTTGGGATAGGACCTTGAGTAGATGGGTAGAGAGAAAATTGCCTTAGGGGAAAGGGTGAGCACAGAGATGGAGAGAAAAACAGACAAGAAAACAACCTCCTAGTCAAACAGAAGAAATTCTGCCTCAAGACTCTGATGTCAGCTCTTCCTTGATGAGTTGCTGGCCCGTGGGCCTGCCCAGATTTCAGACCTGCCAGCCCCCATAACTGTCTGAGCCGATTCCTTAAAATAAATCAGGTAGACTTATTATATCATTTAAAAAATGATTACACGTAATGATTAAATAGCATGTAATGATTAATTATTATATAAATATATTACAATAGTGATTGAAGAATCACTACTAGAAGATAAAAAGCCAAAGAAACTTCCAGAAATTAGGAAACTATATGGGTCTCAGATTCAGAGTATAAACTGAGTGCTGAACAGGAAGAATAAAAATCAATCCACCACAAACATGAGGTGAAATTCTTCAGAGCAACCAGGGAAAACAAGTGATCTGCAAATCTTACTGGACAGGAAGTACAGACGACCTGCGAAGGGAGACAGACTGACGGCGGTTTTCTCCACAGTAAAAACAGATGATGAAAGGGTGGAATATTATGCTCAGAATGTGAGGGAAAATATGTTTTGACCTGGAATACAACTACTCCCTCCTTTATTTTACTTTTTTTTTTTTTTAAGATTTTATTTATTTATTTGAGAGAGAGAGAGTGTGTGTGTGTGAGCAGGAGCTGGGGGGACGGACAGAGGGTGAGAGAGAAGCAGGGTTCCCGCTGAGCAGGGAGCCTGATGGGGGGGGCCCTCGATCCCAGGACCATGACCTGAGCCAAGGGCAGCTGCTTAACTGCCTGAGCCATCCAGGCACGCCACCATGCTCCTTTAAAATGTGGTTTATACCCAAGAGTTAAATGAAGACATTCCCAAGCCATAGTTCTCTGCTGAAAGAATGAATTGAGGGCATCAGGTAACTCAGAGAAAGGAAGTGGGATGCAAAGCAAAACAAAAACAAGGGAGTACAACGTTTTAAGAAAATTACATTTCAAATCTGAAAATAGCTACCAATTTTTACATTTACAAAGGGGTAGAAATGAGTTCTATATAAAATAAGATACAAGATGGCAGGTATAGTGACTAGATGAATTGTGTTTCATTGTCTTGATTGGGGGGGTATAGAATACAGATGCAATTAACCTGAAAGACAGAGACATACACTGAAATCCTACACATTGCTCCCTATAAATGCTCACTCCAGCTGTGCTAGACACCAGGAAATGAACAGTGGCTTGCACTCGCACAGAAAATCCCATGAATGGCATTGCTGCAAATGCAGAGTGATGTTGATGTGTTGTTCTGGAGACTCAAACGTTATTAGCAGTTTTGCCCTGAGGGATAGGAGTTCCAAAATATTGCATAGCTTTTGGTAAAGGGCCAGGCCGAAGCACAGCTTGCCCTTGGTGTTCCTAGTTTGTGCGTTTTCGGAAAATTCAATCTAACTTAAAACTGCAAAAATACTTTGCATAGCCAGCCAGTGCTCATTATTTGTGGATTCCTTATTTGCAACTCTGTTACTTGCTAAAATTGATTGACAGTCCCTAGATGGATACTCGCAGTGCTTTTTGCAGTCTTTCCTGAGCATGCACAGAGCCGTGAAAACTTTGAGTCGCCAATGTGCGCATTCCCAGCTAAGGTGGGACAGCAGCTCTGCCTTCTTGCTTCAGCTTCTCTAGCTATAAAAAAGTGTCCTTTTTTAGGTCTACGTAGTCCCAAGTTTTTTGCTTTTGTTGCTGATTTTGCTGTTGTCAGTGGCCCTCAGGCACAGTCCTGAAATGCTGTTTGCTGCTCTTAACCACAAAGAGGCTGCCATGTGCCTTATAGAGAAAATACAGGTGATAGGTGAGTTTTTGAGGCATGTGCTATGGTGTTGTGGGTGGTGCATTTGATGTTAACAAGTCAGCAGTAAATATAAAATCAGATGTATTTAAACAGAGATAAAACAAGGGTATGCATTGATGGGTTGATGAAAATGTTATGACCAGAGGCTCACGGGAACCTGGCTGTATTTATCCTAGGAGCCATGGTTTGACTTCACTAGCTCAGTGTTCTTGGTGGCTTTATAGAATGTAATGACCACAAATGAAGAGAATCAACTATACAGGTAAAATAGAGATATTAGAATAAAGAGGAATTTCACCTCAATAAAGGTCTGGTAGGACTTGTGAAAATCGTGCACAGTTTGGGACAAATCTTATTGTGCAGGACTGTCACATGAGACACAGACCCTCTAGGGTCCTTGCCACACCCATTGAATGCTAAGTAGTATCTCCTCCCACGAAGATCACTAGAACTAAAGACTCCCTCCCATTTCCAAAATACTGCCTGGTGAAGAACAGCTTCTGTAGTGAAATGCTTTGGGAAAGGGTAGTCTTTTTGTTCCAGTGACTTTGTGTCTCACGTTGAATCCTAATTTCTACTTGGCTCTGATGCCCAAAGTCTCCAATACATAGTATATAAGCACTTTCTCTCCAGAAGAATCAGATTTCATAGAAAGGTATTCTCAGGGTCAGCTCTCTTTTGGAGGAATTTCTCTACCTTTGATTCCAGTCCATATTCAAGGCAGCCACTCTGTACCTCTGTTGGTGGTGAGAAATGGACTATCCCCAAAGACTTGGTTTTGAGAAGAGAAAACTTGTGGCATCCTCAAGTCAAAAATGATCCCCAGGCAGTGTTAGCATCAAATGGAAGTTGAGGAGGTCTCCAAAGTCAGAGATTATCAGATTATTTACTGTGATGTTTGTTTTCATTTTTCATCATCTCCAATATCCACTTTTGTCCTTTTTCCCCCTCTCCCAATGGAAGAGGACAGGGAGAGCTTACAGTGAGCCCCACTAGGCCTTGTATTTATTCCAGAGAGCATACTGCCCTGCTCACCTGCAGATCGTCCTTTCAAAGCTGGAAGTGTTGGAAGTGTATAAAGAACACACTTTATGAAGGACTCACAGTGGTCCTGGGTTAGGCATCGGGCAGATAAGGACCACCTCCTCCTTGCAGTTCTTTAGGAAAGACAGGCCAAGGAACAGAACATTTCATACAAGATGAGTGTGGTGAGCATGGTAGACAGCCCTAAGGAGAGGGCCACTCTCTTCCTCAGGAGGGAGTGAGGACAGCTCTGTAAGGCCTTTCTGGAAGAGGAGTCACACTTGAGCTCATTCCCCAGGGAACTATAAGAGTGTCCCAGGCTATCTTATTCCAGCCCACTTAAGGTCCAGGGTCATTTTGGGGTTACCTAAAACTCTTTCCAGCCATTCCTGAGCCAGATTTATCCCTTCCACAAATTCAATAACTATATCATAGCTGTGAATTGTGTAGTTGGAATAGTTGACCACTTTGGTTGCAACCCATTAGGTTAGTAATGAAAACTCCCACATGGATCTGGCACATTTTCTGGATTTATTCAACATCTTTATTTTAGGGAGGTCTAAGCTTATAGACAGTTTCATTTATTCTCATATCAAGTATCACTGAAAGGTTAAATTTGGTGTTCAGTGACATTCTCCAGGCAACCTTTCCAAAGCTAAAACTGAAAATAATGGATGTGACATTTCTTCCAGGAAACCTCCTCCACAAAGCCCAGTCTGGGGCCGTGAGAGGACTCAGCAGTTTGGGACTCTATCACACCTGCCAATTTCTTGTGATGGGAGTTCTGAACAGTTCAATTGGACAGAGTGTCAGGAGATGCGGAATCCTTCTGCTGACAAGAATTCAAAGGAGGAAGGAAGAAGGGAGATAGAGAAAGGGATAAGGAGGAAAGGAAGGAGGGAGGGGGAAAGAGGAGAGAGACTGAGTCAGAAAGAGAGAACGAGAAGTGGTTGGACACCAAGAGAGGCCCCATACCCATCATTGATGAAGAGTAATTAAAGCAATTAAACAGATGATCCCTTTCTAAGGAGACAGCATGATGTAGTAGGAAATCTAAGAATAAAAACAGAACTCAAATAGTAACTGTGCCATCATGGCAATTAAACTGAGATTCAGTCTAATGAACTGTAAAAAGGTGACTTTTTCAGTGGCTCTGGTAGGAGAACCTAATCCATGGAATTGTCGCAAGAGTTAGATGACGTAAAAGGCATTGAGAATTTAGAAGAGTTGCTGTTTAATAAATATGTTACATCAATAATAATGACTGTTTTATATATTATATGATACTATTATAATTATTAGTAGTGGCAGCAAAATTTTGATTTTTATGGGAGGAAACACAGAAGGAAAAGTGAGTACAGTTACATCCTGAATTAGATGTCTATTCCCAATATAAAATCTGTTGGGATGACTTGATGAGACAGAAATTTGCTTCCCATTACCAGAAGCTGGGTGGCTTCAAACAACAGAAATTTACTCTGAAGATCTGGAGGCCAGAAGTCAGAAATCAAGGTGTTGACAAGGCCATGCTCACTCCCAAGGTTCTTGGGGGGAGATTCTGTTCATTTCCTCTTGCAGCTTCTCATGGCTTCAGATGCTCCTTGGCTTCTGGTGTCATCACTCCAATCCCTGCTCCCATGGCTATATCCCTCCTCTTCATCTCTGTCTAGTCTTCTGTGTGTCTTTTATGAGGACACTTGTTTTTTGATTAGGGCCAACTTGGTAATGTGAGATGATATCCTTCTCTCAAAATGATTGACCTACCTACAACTGCAAGACTCTTTTTCTAAATAAAGTGACATTCACAGGTTTTTGGGATTGGGACATGGATATACCTTTTTGGGGAAGACCATACACATTCTTTTGTGTATTTTTTATTCACCTAATTCTTGGAGAATAAGGAACATTTTTGTTCTCAGAGAATGAATGTGGGCAATGAAAAACATGAGACAGTCCCAGATGATGAGGAATCTATGTTGGTTTTTAGTTATAAAGGCAACATGGAGGGCATGTGGAAAGTGATATCAAGATTTGTGATCTATTTCAAAGTCTAAGACTTACTAGATGCTTGTCTTCACCTGCTTAACTTTCCTTGTGTCAACTGTCTTTAAAATGAGAAAAATTTGCTCTTGATACCTGGATGTTGTAAGTATAAACTAGATCCCTCTACATGAAAGTGCTTTAGTAACCCCCCCAAAACATCTTCACTGTCATGCTACACTCCTCCTTCTGCCATGTACCAGTTACATCCTCAAAGAGGCTTCCCTGCCTCTCCCTTCAATCAAGGCCCCATCCCTCAAGGCACACCGCACTTTCCAAGCACACAGTGTGAACACATGGGTGCACTCCCTACGCCATTGGTCTACTGTCGGTTTCTTCCACTAAATTCTGGGCTCCCTGAAGTAGAGAACACATTTAGCCATGACCCAACACAGCTCCTGGTACACACTAATGACTCAATAACTGCAACATTAAAAAGAATAAATGCTTCTCAAATGTATGCACCTTAGTGATGTTGGTTTTGTAAGAAATGAGACCGAAACCCTATGAAATTTCTTGCTGCAGGAAGATAGACTTGCATTGTTTAAGTTGTTGAAGAGATGAAGGACTAAATGAATAACTAGCCTGATTAAGTTAACCATTAACTTAATGGTAATAAATGTAGAATAAAATAAGATCACTTGATTAGAGTGCAGTTTCTCAAAAAATTTACTAAGTAGACAAGATATCTGTTTATTCTAATAATTAATGGTTCTTGAGGCACAATATTAACATAATGCTAAATGTCAAACAACATTTCTTAAGCACCTTTTATTTTCCCAAAGATATCTTGCATAATTTTCTCTCATTCACATTTGTCAAATGAGACCACCACTTAATATCCAAAATTAAAAAAAGATTATTGCTGACCATAGAAGTGAGAATAACACTAGTCAAGGACAGTCACTCCTTTGGGGATTGGTGACTTTCAGAGGCATATGTGAGTTCATGTCATCTCCAGAAATGTGAGTACTCCGGTGTCACTGTTGTTTATTGGTGGGCACTTAAGAGTGTGATTATTGGAATGAACCCATCCCTGATTGGTAAACGCTTTCAGAAGGGGTTGGAGACTGTTGGTGATTGCTTGACGGGCAGCAACGTGTTTATGGAGAGCCATCACTGGTCAATTGAGTAGGTTTGACAATGATTCTGATGGCTGCTTATTATCATGACAATAGGAAAGTCAGTCTTTAAGCTAGGGAACTTCAAAATTTCTCATTTTTCTCCTTGTTCAAGTTCATTTATCTATACATTCAACAAATATTTGTTGAATAAATTGCCCATTATATTTTAAGGAAATAAAAGTGGATAGAGCATTGTCTCTGAGTCAGGTGAGGGAAACAAAGAGGTAAAGAGAGAATATGCTGTGATGGTAAGAGCTGAAGGAAATGAATCAGGAAGGTGATCAGGAGGTCACACTCCAACATGGAAGGAGAGGCTGTTAGTTTTTATAGATGGCTGGGAGGGTCTCAGTGATTCAGGACATCTGCGTGCAGACCCTGAAGGAAGTGAGAGTATGAGCCCCCCCAGATACTCAGAAGAGGAACATTCTGGACATAAGCTTGCAAGTGCAAATGCCCCTAACTTGGCTGGGTGAGTATCTGACATTTTGGAGAAACAGCAAGATTCAGTACTGCTGGATGCAATAGGCTTAGGGGAGAGGGGCAATAGTAGATTTAAAAATGCGTGGGAGGGGCAGATCATGTGGGGCCTTGGTGTGGTCCTTGCAGCTCTATGTGAGGATTTCCAATTTTACTCTCAGGGAGGTGGTGACACCTTAAGAAGGTTCTAGACAAAGGAAGGATGGGTCTGACTTAGGTTGTTGAGAGTCACTCTGACTGATGGCTTGAGGATATTCTGAAGGTTGGTGTTACGGGTTGAATTGTGTCCCTCCAAAATATAGTGAACACCTAACCCCTAGTATCTGTGAATATGAACTTATTTGGAAATAGGATCTTTGCGGATGATGTGTGCACCAAATTAAGATGATGTTGAAAACTGGGCCCTCCTCCTTTTATGATTGCTGTTTTATAAAAAGAAGGAAATGTGGACACAGCCACAGGGAGAACTCCATGTGAGGACACAGGCAGAGACAGGAGTGATGCTGGCAGGTGCATCAAGGAAAGCCAAGGACTGCAGGGAACCACGCTTTGCTAGGAAGGGGCAAAGGAGGGATCCTGTTCAGAGTCTCTGTGCTTGGCTCTGTGGACACCTTGATTTAGGACTTCAAGCCTTCAGAACTGTAAACCAATACATTTCTATTGTTTCAAGTCACTTAGTTGTGGTACCTTGTTCTGACACTGGTAGGAAACAAATGCAGCTCGTGAGGGCAGAGGAGGGTCGACCAGCGAGAAGACTCAAGCCATATGCCACAGGGGAGATGCCGGTGGCCCAAACCAGAGGGCTAGAGATGATGTTAGTGAGAAGTGGTCACACACTTTGTGTATTTTGAAAGTTGAACAAACAGGATTTGCCGATGGATGAATGTTCAGTGTGAGAAGACAGGAGTCAAGGACGATTCCGTGATTTTGGTCTGAACAACTGGCTATATTCTAAAATAAGTAATATTCAGGAAGTGGAGGAGGACTTCATTTGGGAATTTCATTTTTAAGTTTGAGATGCCTAGTAGACATCAAAATGGAGATGTCAAACAAAATCAGATGTATGTATTTGGAGGACAGGGAAAACTCCAGGAGGGAGAATAAAGTTTTCAGTTGTTGGCATAGAGAAAGCATAGACTTAGTAAGATCTCTCCGGTGTAAATATATAAAGAAAACCAAAGTGAGCCACAACCATCTTCTGAGGTAGATAAGACAAGTATCACATATTATGAACAAGCAAATGGAGACCCACAAAAAATTAAAGAACTTGCCCAAGGAGAAGTAATTAGAATGCCAGAATTTCAAATTAGTTTTTTCCAATTCTAAATTGTTTCTAATATATGCAGGGTCTCCTTTGTAAAGCTGTCTCTAATTGGAAGAGTCTGATCGATAAAAGCCGCATAATGTAGAAAGTTGTCTAATCGCTCTGGAGGACACCTGAAACTTGTAATGCTGTATGTCGACCGTAGTTCAATAAAAAAGAACTGGTTGTGACTTGTTCTCTTTCTCACCATATCCCTTTGGAAGATATAATAACTAAGAATAAATTTAATTTTAATTATTTATGCACACATGGCTTTTTCCTCTGACTTTCCGTGGTAGCCTAGACTGTCACCCTCCACCACATACTGAACGTTAGAAATAAGTTTGCACTTGAGATAATGAAATTAAACTTCATTAGTGACAGACCTAATTCTGGATGCCATTAAAATAAGGTTATACTTTGAAAGTCTTATCTAGCGGCATCTTCTTATTTCCATTTTAGGAATAGATAACTTACTGTTGGCTTGTTTTGTATTGTCTTTTGCAACTGCTATCCTCAAATACTTTTGGTTAGGTGCTCGGCGACGTTTTGCCGCATCAAATACATTTCCTATTCCTGCTTGGTACAGGGATTGTGTAGCTTTTGAAGGTACCCACTACCATGGCACTATTAAAAAAACAGCAAAACAAAAAACAAACCAACCTTTCTTTCAAAAACAGAAAGAGTGAGTTACAAAAGGATAACTCCGTGAACATGAGAATGGAAATAGATTTTGTAAATCACATTCTTAACCTCTTTTCTCTGGAGCCAACTAGATCTTCACTCTAGAGAAAGTGGAAGTCTGGAGGAGTTTGGGTGACAGTACTCCAGACAACAGCTGGCTGGGGCTGGGATTCCCTGTGTTGGGGTCCTAATACCCGAGTGAGAGAAGGGAAAACCAAGAAAAGGAGGATAAATCAATGCCTGCACCAATAACCTCAACATTCCATGATAGCTTAGACGTAGAGAACACAAAATCAGGAAAAAAAGGAAGAAGGTAAATTTTCTACAGTACAGGCCAGTTAAAATGCTTCAAAGAGCAGCATGGCCAGAGCATGAGAAGCAAACTCTGTCTTCAACACTTAGCACATGACTTCAACTCCCCATGCCTCAGTTTCCTCTTCTACAAAATGGGGATAAAAATAATGGAGTTGTTTTGAGGATTGTGTAACTGCACATAAAGGGTTTTACAGAATTGTGCTTGTCACACAGTAGGAGCCTAACTAATACTAGTTATTATAGTCATATTTTTTAACATGTAAAGTCAGCAGGGCATCTGGGTGCCTCAGTCGATTAAGCATCTGTCTTCAGCTCAGGTCAAGGTCCCAGGGGCCTGGGATCGAGTCTTGTATTGGCGGGGGGGCAGTCCTTGCTCAGCAGGGAGCCTGCTTCTCCCTCTGCCTGCTGCTCCCCTTGCTAGTTCTCTCTGTCTCTCTGACAGATAAATAAATAAAATATTAAAAAATAAAAAAGTCAGAGAACCTAGGCTGAAGACTTCAGTCTTCCACTGGCCATGTAAACTCAGTCAAGTCCCTGGACTTCTCCCTACCTCAATTTCTCATTATGAAATGAGATCATGATACTTTTTCTGCTGACCTTACAATGACATGAGCACGAGAACTGAATGAGAGCTGTGAAGTGCCAGAGTCCTGAAAATGAGAATTATTTTTACAAATTCTTATTTCCAAGCCCTGTCTGTATTACTATTTCCTCAAATGCCTTATCTGAATGTACCTTTAATCTCAATGCTAGCATGCTTATTACTATATTAATGGAAAGGAGAGAGCAGCTCGTGATATGGAAGGAAAAGAAAAAGGTGCTATTAAAGACCAAATATCAGAAGTCGAAAGAATGGGACCTAATACATTATTTTATATCAAATGGGACCTTCCTAAGATCATTAACAAAAAGTAGCCATTATGGGTGTTTTCTTGGCACCCTGAGAACTTTAACCAGCTGGCTTGTTTTAAGCAGTCAGATGGATTTTAAAAAATGATAACATTAAACATTCTGAAAGAATCGAATAATTGTGGAACTTTTCTTTATGGCTACATTTTAAAACACAAAAAAAGGGACAGGAGATGTTCTTTGTTAATTGGTGGATAATTGGGAATTGGGAGCCATGACACTTATTTTTAGTTCCATTAGCATTTTCTCCAGGTACTTCCTCTACTTCTGCCTCATTTATTCTATCTTTTAGGATCCTGTTGATTTTCAGCTCTTCTACCCACAACATAGAACTGTGAGGCTTGCTTTCGAATAGTCTCCCTTGAGTCAGTAACAGGAAATAGTCACTGCTGTGAGATTATTCCCCTATTTTACTTGAACAAAGGAAACATGTTTAAAATTACCAAATACATGCTATAGAATGAATGGCATGCTTTCATGTATTTATTGTCTTCGCTTTCAGGGTTCTGTTCATTATACTTTTTTATACGATCTTCCAAATTTAAAAATATTGATCATCTCATAAATCAGGTTACTGGTGCCTGGCAAAATATTTCACATGCAAGTTAGAGTTAAGAGGAGTAAATACCAGTTTTTTTCCTATCATGCAAACATCAGACACTTTTGCAAAAGTCACACTTTTGCATACATTTTCACTGAAATATCCTCTAAAAGGAGACCAGAGATAAATGATAGGCTGCTCGGGAGGTTGTTCTTAGGGGTAAGCTGTGACCCAAGGGAGTTGTCTTGACATCTGCCTCTTTCTGTTTCTGGGTTGTTTCCCATTTTCTTGGTTTCTTTCTCGACTCTCCTTTACCAAGTGGGACTTTGCTCTCAGCCTCTCCAGTCAGCTTTATCAAGAACATGGACTAAGTCAGGGACTAGCTTTCATTCCATTTTCTCTATGTGATTTGAAGCCAGTGAATTACTGCTCCCACAGTTATTTTCCTTTTCAGTCTTATCCATAAATATCAAAGACAGTGATTTCTTCTCAGAAATCTACATTTACATGTTGAACAGGTGAAGGATGCATATTTTAAAGCAGAGAGCATCACTTTTGATCCTTCAGTGATCATACGTTTAATGTTTAAGGTGGGTCATATTGGCTGGAACAGGAACAAATACTCCTACTCAAAAATGCCCATAGGATGAGGAGAGGAGATCTGTGAAGAATTTTGCCTTTGAGAAACAGACACACATTTGAGAAATCAGCATTCTTACTTCTGGCTGCAACTCTCAAGCTTGTTCAGATCTAGTTCTCTTTTGAATTTTATCACATTTTCAACAGAAAATAACCAAGCTCTGCGTTCTTATTCATTGCTTATTGTATTGAAGAAGTCATTATGTTTGACTTCGATGCTCAGTCTTCCCAGAGACCAAAAACGGTGAGTGAGATTTAGAAAATATTTAAATGAGAAACATTCAAGAAGGAGAATGACCCCGTAAACATGGATCGTTTGTTTCTAAGGCACAGCGATGACCTCATTAATGAAACTGTTTCTAATAGTCAAATATGTTCCAATGGAAGGAAAAACATTCCTTATAGGAAATGGTTGTTGTAAATCAAATATGAAATCTGAACTACTTGCAAACCAGCATGCTCAGGATCCGATTCTCACGGCTAGTTTAACTCTGCCCCCTTGTGTGTACATATTGCATTGAAATGAGGCCAGTAAGCTTCTTAGGAAAAAAGAGAGAACATATCACAAACTGCGCTAAAATTGTATTTAGGAAGAGAACATCTTTCTCAAGTCCTTAGATAGAAACTTTACACTTGCAGTGAAAACAATATCCTAAGACCAACTTGTGCAATAGACCAAATGGTGAAAAAAATGGCATGTGAATGGATCTACACCAAGGTGACTTTTAGGAGGACTCTTTGTTTTACTACTAATACATTCCCAGTTATAACTGTACTTACTAAAAAGGAAAAAATATTTTTGACTTAAAATTCCAACTTTTCAGAGATTATTGATTTTCTTCTGATCTATTCACTATAGTTATTTATTTATTTTTCTGACCCCCACCCTCACTATAGTTACTTTAAATTCTGAACAATTCAAATTCTTTTAAAGTCAATTGACTTAATGTTAATGGTATACTGAGGAGGTTGTGATATGGGTAAAAATAAAATACATGACAATAATAGCACAAAGATGGAAGAGGGTGTGAGTGGAGCTATACTGTTGATGAGATTCTTATATGGAAAGTCATATAATATCATGTCAAGTTTGACTGGTAAATTAAAGATGCATAATATGATCCCTGGAGAAATCACTAAAAATCTTTACATATATATGTAAAAGTATCAGTAAAAAGCCAATAGAGGAAGTGGAAGGGAATACTAAAAAGGACTTGATGAATCCAAGAGGATTCAGATGAGGATCAAAATAATAAAGCAACAACACAAATAAAACAAATGTCTAGAAAACATATAGCAAGATGATAACTTTAAGCAACCCAATTAATAATTGCATTAAATCTAAATGTACTAAAAATTCTATGCAGAAGGCAGGTTGGCAGACTAGATTTTGAAAAAGGGATATACAACCACATGCTGTTTTTAATAAGTGATTCCCAATGAACATGAACAGAAATGATACAGAATGCAAATTCTAAGTGTGAAAGCTTATGTACCTTATGTCATCACATGAAGTAGACTTCGAGGCAAAATGTATTACTGGTGGTGAAGAGGGTCATTTCTTGGTGCTAAAAGGATGAATTCACTAAAAACATAAATCAATACCAAATGCATACCCATGTTATAATAGAGCTTTAAAATACATGAAGTAGAAATTACAGAACTAAGAAATAGAAAAGTCCCAAATTAACAATTGAAGATATTATCATCACATTCTGAATGATAAAAAGATTACATATACAAATAAATCATTCACATTGATTCAAAAACTCTAACACCCAAAGCACAATTATCTAGAGCAATTATACCCAGCAGCGATAGAATATATAATCCTTTCTGAATAGGCATGTAACAACTGTCAAAATAGACCATCTGACAGATTATAAGGCACATTTTGATAAATACCTAAGGATTAAAAAATACAGAATACTATTCTTAAGAGAACTAAGTTAGGATTCAGTAGTAAAACCCACAAAATTATCAAATATTGGAAAATAAACAACACTTCTCCAAATAACTAATGGATTAAAGAAAAAGTCACAAGATGCATGAGAAAATACGTCAAATTAAATCATCCTTAAACACAACAGATCAGAATTTATGGGAAGCAGCCAAAGCACTGCTTAGAGGCAAAATCATGGCTATAAATATTTATATTTGAGAAAGTATTACAAGAAGCTATAAAAATTTTTTTCTTAAAAACAAGAGATTAGGGGCGCCTAGGTAGCTCAGTGGGTTAAAGCCTCTGCCTTCGGCTCAGGTCATGATACCAGGGTCCTGGGATCGATCCCACATTGGGCTCTCTGCTCAGCAGGCAGCCTGCTTCCTCCTCTCTCTTTGCCTGCTTCTCTGCCTACTTGTGATCTCTGTCTGTCAAATAAATTAAAAAAAATCCTAAAAAAAAAATAAGTGATTAAATCCAAAGTCATAGAAGAAAAAGAAATAATAAACAGAAGTATAGATATAAAGGAGAAAACAATGAAAAAAATCAATACATTTCATATGACAATAATAATAATAAAACTTATAGTCCCCTAGCTACATTCACTCTACACACACACACACACACACACACACACACACACACACAGAAACAAAACAAAAACCGACTAAATGAAACAAGTAGAATACAAAAATTACCAATATCAGGAATGGAAGAATAGCTCACTACTAATCCTACAAGCAATACAAAAATAATTGAAGTATAAATAACTTTGCACAAACAAATCCAACAACTTAGATAAAATGGCTAAATTTCCAAAACAAATACAAGAAGAAATAGAAATTCTGACGGCCCTATGTTTATTAAATAAATTGAATTTTTAATTAAAAATGATTCTAAAAAATTTTCCAGGTCCATAATATTTTTTATTAATTATGTCAATTGTTTAACATATAAGTGTAAGATATATTTGTGTAAGATATCTTACACAAATTACTTCAGAAAACAGAGAAGAAAGAACATACCTCAACTTTTTTTATGAGGCCAGTGTATCCTTGATTCTAAAACTTGATACAGCATTACAAGAAACCAAGTTTTTCATCCAATCTTTCTCTTGAACTTGGACTCAAAAATTCTCAAATATTTAGAAGTCAAATCCAGCAATTTTATTAAATGAATAATTCATTATGGCCAAATGGGATTTATCTGAGGAATGTAAGGTTGGTTTAACATGTGGAAAATCAGTGAATGTAATTTAGCACACCAATGAATATAGAGAAAGGAAAACATATAAAAATGCTGATACAGGGTACTCGGGTGGCTCAATTGATGAACCACAGCCTTCAACTCAGGTCACGATCTTGGAGTCCTGGGGTCAAGTCCCACACTGGACTCCTGGCTCCATGGGGAGTCTGCTTCTCTTTCTGACCTTCTCCCCTTTCATGCTCTCAATCTCTCTCTCTCTCAAATAAATAAATAAAATCTTTTAAAAAGTTTTATACATGCAGTGAAAGTATTATAATTTTTAAAAAACTTTTAATTTAAATCCAAGTTAGGTAACATATACTGTATTATTAGTTTCAGAAGTGGAATTTAGTGATTCACCAGTTACATATAATACCCAGTGCTCATTATATCAAGTGCCCTCCTTAATGTCCATCACCCAATTACCCCATTCTCCCACCGACCTCCCCTCCAGAAACCCTCAGTTTATTTCCTACAGTTAAGAGTCTCTTATGGTTTGCCTCCCTCTCTGTTTTCATCTTTTTAAATTTTTCCTTCCCTTCCCCTATGTTCACCTGTATTGTTTCTTAAATTCCACATATGAAAGAAATCATATGGTATTTGTTTATCTCTGACTCTCTTATCTTGCTTGGTATAATACCCTCTAGTTCTACTCATGTTGTTGTAAATGGCAAGATTTCATTCTTTTTGACGGCTGAGTAATAGTCTATTGTATATATACCACATCTTCTTTATCCATTCATCTGTTGATGGACATCTGGACTCTTTCCATATTTTGACTATTATGGACATGGCTACTATAAGCAAAATTTAAAACACATTCATGATTACAAAAACACTCGCCAAGGCAGGGATTGAAGGAAAATATTTTAATTCAATAAGACACACACATATAATGCCTATAATACTTATAGGTGATATTATAGAGTATACATATACATAATACATGGCACATATACACATGCATTATATGTAATTGTGGAAGAACAAGAAGAAAAAATAACTAAATTTATTGGTGTCAGTAGTTTCCCAAAAAAAGTTTCTCTAAGATCACTCTATAATAATCCTCAACTTGACAAGCTCCATCCACATGTTCAGAGATTCCAAGCACATTTTCATTTCCCTACTGTGAAACATAAGCAAACAACCAACTGTGACCAGACATCTAAAGAAAGCTACTGAAGATAGAGATTCAAACAAGCAAACAGAAATTGAAAACAACCTGGAGAAACAGAAAATATAAAGAAATACTTCCAAAGCAACTTTAACATGAGTTTCCTTAGAGAGATGAAAGAATATGTTGCATCTATGAAACAAAACAAACTTGTAAAAACAAAAACAAAAACCAATAAAAAAAAAAGAGGACAAATATTTATCTTGGGAAGTGAAAACTAGATAGAAGAAATAAAAGATATTTGGAAGAGTTAGAAGATGAGGTTGAGGGATTCTGATGGAAAGTAAAGTAAATAAAGATGGATAAGAGGAGAGAAATTATAAGGAAATCAGAGAATCTGTTGAAAAGATTTAACATTTGAGTAAGAGTAGTTCTAGAAAGAAAACAAACATGTATGGGGAAGAAATCATCAATACATAACTGAAGAAAGTGAAGGGCACATCTTCCTTCAAATCTCATGCTACAAATCCTGTTATTTTATCCAATTTTTAATGGCTTGTCTTCTATCAGCATAACACGGATCTTTAGCTCATGCCTCTCCCTTGTATATGGGGTTGCAATTTTTTTTTGCCAACAGACCTCTTACCCTGAAGGTGTAATGGTAAAAACCAGGTGATATTCAAGGTAACTTTAAAGAAAACTGTGTAGGATAGGATAGAGCATTTGGGTAGAACTTCTAACAAGCAAGACCTAAGATTAATCTTAAAGACAGTTACAGTTACAGTTTCCCACCATTGATGTGACCAATTACCACAAATTTAGTGGCCTAAAAACACACATTTATTCTCACAGATCTGAAGGTCTAACACCAAACTGTCAGCATGGCTGTACTTCTTCAGGAGAAGTAAGAATTCATCTCCTTGCTTTTTTGAGCTCCTAGAGGCTACCTGCATTCCAGGGCTCATGCCCCCTTCCAACAGCAAAGCTAGAAATCACATTTCTTTTATCTCTGGTTCTGTCTATACTTCTGTTTCTCTGACACTGCTTCTTCTGTCCTTCTCTTTCACTAGTAAGGGCCCTTATGATTGGGCCCATCAAGATAATCCATGGTAATCTCCCCATCTCATAGTCATTAATTTAATCACATCTGCAAAAACCCTTTTGCCATGTCAGGTAACACAGTCATAGCTCCAAGCATTGGAGCCATCATTCTGTTTAGCAGAGCTAGGTAGAATTGGGACAGCTAGACAGGAATCATTTTCCATACAATAAAAGAATGAGTGTAGTATGTTTCAGGGTAGTGAGGAAGTTTTCTGGGTGCTTTTGAGTCCCATGTTGAAAGGCATTAAGAGAATGGATGGCTGGGAGGTGCAGTGGGGGAACCAGATTATGGAGAAGCCTGGTTGTTAATATCGACATTATTTTGACTTTTCTGAGATCAACAGGAGAATTTTGAAGTTTTTAAAGTCAAGTCAAGCTATACAGGATCTTAGAGTTCTAACCCCATCTCCTGCCTTCAGGAATGTAAAGTGTGATGAGACCACAAAAGTATAGTTGTCTTACCTGAGGCATAGACCTAGAGAGTATTAGCAAGACTTCTCTTGTTACTTCATGAAGAGCAATTCTGCTTTGGAAGTGGTAATACTAATTTTCTTCATATTACCTTGCAGAATCATTGATTTATTAACTTTTCCTTCTGCCGAATGGAGAAGAGATGGAATGCATCTTAGCTCCTCTGCCAGTCAAAACTTTTTGGAGTTACAGATGCCAATTTCAATGTAGGTACCATGACAGTCAATTAGCATAATTAGCATAATATTTTGACATTGCGTGGGAGATACCATTGAAGCCTTGAAATCCATCTGGATTCAAGGGGGATATTTATAGACAAATTTAAGGGAATACCTGCCTGGTTATAAACCCTAAAAAGATTTTAATTCTAGTGAATATTCACAGCCTTCAGACTTAACTAACAAATCTCTTCTTAATGGTTTTGTTCTTTCGAATTGCCTTTTTTTTTCTTTTTTTAAAAGATTATTTATTTATTTATTTGACAGAGATCACAAGTAGGCAGAGAGGCAGGCAGAGCGAGAGGAAGGGAAGCAGGCTCCCTGAAGAGCAGAGAGCCCGATGCGGGGCTCGATCCCAGGACCCTGGGATCATGACCTGAGATGAAGGCAGAGGCTTTAACTCACTGAGCCACCCAGGCACCCCTTGAATTGTCTTTCTGGTACCTACTTAAACACCCTACCCCACTTTTTCAGAATTCTTGATACAAACAGAACTTATTAAGAAAGTGTGTATATTCATGGCTATAGGCAGGATTTCATTTGATAAGAATGGAATAAAAAATGTAGGGTCTGTGATGGGCACATGGCCCTCGCTACAGAGATACATATTGGCTGCCTGTGCCCTATGCACCCCAGGCAAGGGCAAGTTCTTCTCCAGCAGGTTCCATGATCCCTCCCAGAAACATTTCCCAGCAACCGAATCCTGGGACCCACACATGCTGCTGGCAATGCAGAAAACCCAAGATCGGATGATAGAGGAATCAGCTCAGCAAAGCTACCGTACCTACATATGACAGAATCCAGTCAAACCACCAGCAAATACAGCCAAGTGAATAAGCTCCTGGCAACATGCATGGAGGAGAAGAGCCACCCAGCTGAGCCCTACCTGAATCCCTGAATCACAGAATCATGGTAAATAAAATAGGTATTGTTTTAAGATTAAAAACAAAAAACTTAACAAAAGACTTTAGGAATCAGTCTTTAAAAAGAATATGGGGGTTTAATATTCTTCGGTAGTTATCTTTCTTGGTGTCTCTTTTGGCACCATATTACTTCAAAGTTGGATCTGTACAAGATCTGTTTTCAGATTTTTAAATCTTTGCCCCCCTAAATTTGTATACATACATTGTGTTTCACATCTTATGAGAGAGAACTGCTATTTTAAAGAGGTGCAGCTTTCACATCATTTATCAACATGATTTTCATATCTAACAAGAATTTAATTCTCAATATTATCACAATAATTTAGGCAATGTTTTACCTGTTGGTTTCACAATAGGTACTATATCTATCATGCCCACTTTCATATTATTACCCGTTTCCCCCCAGACAAAGTGATCTTATACTTTGGAAATATTCTGAGCACAGCCCAAAAATACAATTAGTTCTTAAAATGCTACTATCGTTATTGGCATTGCAAAATAATCTAGGCACTAGTTGAAGGATGGGTGCCTCTATGTCTTTTCCACTGTGAGGGTGGGGAAATGACAATTTTTAAAAGTAAGGTTAGTGCCATATGCAGAACCTTCGGGGAGTTTTTCACTCCCTTGCTATTCAATTGTTACACATTTCAGTCCACATGAAGTGATATCCCTTCAGCATTGTGTGGCACATGATAGGTCAGCTTTTGGAAACCTATGTCTTTTGTATCTTGAAATAAGGATGAAGGGCCGTATTGTTCTTATGCCCTTATGTTCCAATAAATAAAATGTAATAGCAGAAAAAATATAGCCCATAACTTTCAGCAGAGGGCATTTTTAATGAGCTCAGGACAATGACTCCTCTTCACCCCACAGTTGAGACTTTTGACCACATCAGAGAGGTTAGGAGCAGAGGAATCATGAACAGTTCCTGGGGAGCTTGTTTACTGTTCCATGCATTGTCCTTAGTGAAAGACTTTCCCTAATGGACAAGAGATAACTAGCCATGTAAAATGGCTAGCAACAGGGGAAGGGGGCTAACAGGCCAAGAGTAGAGATGGATTATTCATCGAGAAAAATTATTAAATCAGTACCCGAAGAGAATATCAATGCATTATTTCTGTTTCCAAATTTGCTGTCCCTTTAACTTGTTTAAAGGCAGCCAATGCTAAAATTACTTTCAGATAGCAGTGATCGACCTGTAACATATAGGGCAAATTCAAATTTAGATGGAAAGAGTTAAAGTTTTCATTTTCCTTTTTTCTTTTCTCTTTCTCTCTCTCTCTCTCTTTTAAAGTTTTCGTATTGACCCAGGTCATGTGGAGATCCTTTGGAAATTATTTTCTGTGTCATCTGAAGGTGCAAGAGTCCCTTTGGAGCAATCAAGGTTGTCAGTTGGTGACTCTTGACAGGCGAGTAGATTTTACTGTCTAAAAATCACAGGTTGAGTTTAAGGTTTATCAGCTAAGTTTGTGTGTTTGGGCTAAAAGGTGTTCTTGTGTACTAGCATAGCATTGGCTTGTTAGTTTCAAATCTAAGACCTAAGAAGTTGCTAAGTGGCTGTAGGTGATGTCATCTTACAGAGCAGCATTAGTGATAGGACTGTGGTAATGTCCCTGGTAGTAGGTTTCCAGCAACATTTTTGTCTGACAGATTCCATTAATACTCATCTCACAGATTTCTGCACAACTGTCTTATCTTTAATTTTCTGCTTACATGTCACCTTTTGTAAAAATCCATACTCCTTATTCAGCACTATAGTTTCCATTTTCATAGCACTTATTACCTTCTAATGTACTCTACCCTTTACTTTTTTATTTTATTTTTAAATTGCTTATCTCAATTATAAGCTCCAAAAGGACAGGATCATTGTTTTGTTTTGTTTTGTTCCCAGTGCTGAAACTCAACGACAGTGCCTTTACATAGCAGGCATGGTAAGTAAGAAATAAATATTTCTCAAATGAATGGATTAATGAAAGGAGTGAATTTTGTTTTTGATATGTTTCAGTAATACCTTTAAGTAATTGTATCTCAACATTATGCAACACATAAATGTCCTACCACTGGACATTATCTTAGGTAATAATAGAAAATCTCAACAACTTACCCATTAACATTTTTTTGTGGGGAGGATTCAAAACATTTATTTGCTGAAGATCTCAAGCTCATCGAAGCTATGGGTCATGAATCTGGCAAAGTCATGTATCTGAACTATTTACTTTTTAAGTAAATATCTTAGCCTTCAATTCAGTTCTTTAATTTTTCATTTGGAATGCACAGTAATAATTGAGGAATGAAAGTCACTATTTCTAAAGCAGCATATTAGAAAATGTGAGTCCTGTTGTTTCTAGAGTGTCACTAGTGGACAGGCCTATAGAGAATTTAGATGAAAGTAGGTCATGGGGGAAATAATCTGAGGAGATACTCTTAGAAGAAAGGAATGTGAGGTAGACAAAGGAAACATGTCAACAGAGTGTCTTCATGAACAGGGTATGGCTGCGACAGACTGGACAATTCCTGCCAGGCTCCTCAGACTGTAAATGGGCTGAGTCATCCCACACAACACAGTGAGAAGTCAGAAGTGTTTGTCCTCCAACTTCCATATGTCACTGGTGGAGGGTTGCTTTGTTTCTGGGGTATTTTACCCTTCCTCCTGCCCCACACATGGGCTGGTGAACATGCTTCGTTGACCAGAGAGAACCTTCAGGTAGAGTCATGTGCTCTTATAATATAAAGTTTGTAAGGGGATGGTGAGAAATAAAGGGATATGGGTGGGGCACGGTCAGCATCTGCTGCTGTCATGTACCACAGAAATACTAAATAGTCCTAGATAATAAATAACCACAAATATAAATAAACTCTTGAGATGGGGCAATATCGAGCATTATCCAAGGAACCTTCCTTGGGGGCATCTGGGTCCCTCAGTGGGTTAAGCCTCTGCCTTCGGCTCAGTTCATAATCCCAGGGTCCTGGGATCGAGCCCCACATCAGGCTCTCTGCTCAGCAGGGAGTCTGCCCCACCCCCGCCTGCCTCTCTGCCTACTTGTGATCTCTCTCTCTCTCTCTATCAAATTAATAAATAAAATATGTAAAAAAAGGAACCTTCTTTGGAGGATGTTTGTTTTGAGTGGGACTGTCAAGGGTGGGTATCAGCAGCACTTCAGTGAGACGGAGGCTTAGCGCTCCCGGTGGAGGTACTGAAATCCGCAAAGACAAGCCACTCTGGTGAGTACGCACAGGTGTCAGCTAGGAAGTTGCAGCCTTCCCGGAACAGAGGAGCCACCCTGAGGAACAGACTAGGGCTTGCTTGGACTGAATGAAGACATACTTCGAATGAGACACAAATTATAAAATGTGGTAATTATTACTGGCACGTCCTAGGCACTCGTATATGCCTACTGTGGTGCTGAACACTTTATTTTCATTATCTTTTTATATGTAACATGCAGAAACCTTTATTGCATACCATTTTGGTATAAGAAAGTCCACATTAAAAAACTTTCTCCGAATCAACTTTAATTTGTTTCTATGATAATCGCAACTGACAATAAGATGTGTGAATTTAGAGGCACCTGGGTGGCTCAGTGGGTTAAAGCCTCCGCCTTCGGCTCAGGTCATGATCTCAAGGTCCTGGGATCGAGCACCACATTGGGCTGTCTGCTCAGGGAGCCTGCTTCCTCCTCTCTCTCTCTGCCTGCCTCTCTGCCTACTTGTGATCTCTGTCTAACGAATAAATAAAATCTTAAAAAAAAAAAAAGACATGTGAATTTAGTCTGCATTTCCATTTCTGGCCAAAGTTCCTAAAACCTTTAGAATCCTAAGTAATAAAAGTGATAAAGGTGTCTTTTGTTCTGTTACTAAGGTGACTTTTGGACCCCACTAAGGATGGGGGCTGTTTGGAAGGGAAACCAACCATGTCTTTAGAGCTGGAACCTTCAGCAAAGTAATCAAGCCTGAGGAGGGAGTCTTGGGAACCCCTGATTTATAGCCTGTCAGAAGTTCAGGTAACAACTTGGACTTGTGACTGGTGTCTGAAGTCAAGAAGGGGGATATCGGAACCTCCAGTTTGTAGCTGCTTGGTCAGAAGCAGAGGTAGCCACTGGCATTAGAATCTGAAGTGGGGGATGGGTGGTCTTGTAGGATTAAACCCTCAAATGGAATCTGATGCTGTACCGGGAAGACAGTGTCAGAACTGGGTTGAACTTCTGGACACACACAGCTGGTGTCTGAGAGGTTTTTGAAATTGATACCAGAATACCGAAATTAGTTCCCCATTCCTGCTCACTCTTTTGATGGGAAATTCTCTCTTGGTTGTATTCACTGGGGGCTGTTCCTTTCCTTCAGACCATACCCGAGGCTAAGGCCAGAATATTCAGAGATAAGGTCAAGACAGGCCTTGAGTTCACTTGATATGCTTAGTTTTCTTTTTTTTTTTTTTTTAATATTTATTCATTTATTTAACAGAGAGATCACAAGTAGGCAGAGAGGCAGGCAGAGAGAGAGGAAGGGAAGCGGGCTCCACGCTGAGGAGAGAGCCTGATGCGGGGCTCATCCCAGGACCCTGGCATCATGACCTGAGCCGAAGGCAGAGGCTTTTAGCCCACTGAGCCACCCAGGCGCCCCAGATATGCTTAGTTTTCTAAGTCATGGGATTCTTTGAAGGCAAGTGGCTCTGTCAGGTGTGAGCATATAAGTCTTGCGAAGGTAAAAACACCTAACGCTTTTTCCTATTTAAGATTCTAAGGCTTCCTCAAGACACTTGGAGAAACCGGGCCCTGGTTCCACACTATTTGTGAACCTGAAATATCCCTGTTAACCACCTTCTGAGTTTATGGAAGGCTCTCAAAATTTCATTTCCACACGCTGTGTACTTAAACCCCCTGAGAGGCTGAGACTATCCAGGGGCCTGGGATGTTAGAGGTGCTTGGAAATTTCTCTTTTCTCTCTGTGATTCAAAATCTTGAGACAAAGTCAGAACTCAAAACACAACATCTGTCCAACTTCTTGGAATGAGAGAAAACTATCTTTTATTCATTCCACTTAGTACCTTATGTCTCTAAACACAAAACCTAAACTGATATCTTAATTGATAATCTGAGCATATTTAATTGTCACAACTCTAGAGGTAATATTATAATGCCCACTATGGAGGAGGAAATGAGGCTTAGTGAGGTTTTAGAAATACACCCAAGATGACACTATTAGTGGGGATTCTCTTAACTTCATGGTTGAAATACCTAAAAACTATGTATGCAGTCATTTAAATTTGATTTGCTGGTTAACCGCAGGTCTGCAAATTAAGGCACTCTTGTGCAAGCTTACAAAAGCAGTGTTTGAAACGTTCTGGAGCACTGAGGGAATGAAGACAGAGACTTATGAAGAGGCTGGTTTGGCAATCCTCCGTGTGAGTACAAAAACTAGTAGACATCATTGAAAATTGATTCACGGATTACTTAGGGGAAAAAAGAGATGGAAGTTGAGAACCAAAAGTGAAGTTACGCTTAAACATCTGTTCTCCCCATAATCCTGACTGCCTCATTGTAATATTTACATTTTTCCTTATGTAATTATCACATAAAGGGCTAGATGGAGCAATTAAAATCTAATAATTTGTCCTCTTGTTCCCAGACCAATTTACTTATAGTTACCACTGAATCTGAGCATTAAATCTTCCCGATGAACTTTAAGGTCACTTTGCCAATGGCGCAAACCCTTTGGAACTTTGACTGATATGGTATTAAATACATAGAATACATTTTAGATGAGTTGGAAGGTTTATGTTATAAAGATTATCCAGGTTGGAACACGATCTGTTTTCCTATCTTCTCAATTTTTCTTTTATGACCTTCCATAAAGTTTAAATTCTTTTCTTTATATCAGGCTTGCACATTTCTCATAAAGTTAATTCTACACATTTTATATGAACTGTTGTTAATATAAATGGATTTGGTTTCTTCATATTATCGAATTATTATGAATATAAAAGAAAGCTATTAATCTGTTATTTTTATATTCTATTAAACACGTAATTCTTAATAGATCTTAGGGGCTCCAGTAGTTTTCATTATTTTTCTGGGTTATCTGGATGGATAAATCATATTACTTGCAAATAATAATTACTTTCTAACAATAATACTTTTTCCTCTTTTGCTTTAGTACACTGGCAGGAAACACAGACACAGACAATGTTGAATAACAATTATAGTTAGGAGATTTAAACTTTTATAGCAAGTGGTATAAGTCTGATGAAACCAAACTACTAAGAATTTAATACTTCAAATTATTGTTTTGGATTAGATTTGAATAAAGGGCTATAGTTGTGTTAATTCAACTAACCATAATTCCATGGCAAATCAGTTTATTTGAAAGGAAACTCATCATGAATGGGAAATGACCGAATTCCAAGAGACACTAATGTCCTTACGAGGCAAGTTCTTGGTACCTGAAATATCTAATATATGACATATGGTTGAATGGTTCATTTCCAGAGAATTTTTGGCTCACTCAAACATACGTCTACTATTTTGAAAATGTCTCCTTGGGGTGAACGGAAAAATGGGAAGTCTGTACCATTGAAAATAGCAGTAAATAAATAATTTTTAGTTAAAGGGATTTGGGAGTTTCTTCACATTAGGTACTTATTTCGAGCATGGGTATATGATGGTTTGCTTTTATTCTTTGCCATAGACTCAAATAAAATGACATCATTAAAGATCATCTGAAAATAATTAGGATTGTGTCACTACTTGGATTCCAAGTGGGAACAAATAAGCACATTGGCAGGGAAAGTAATCAGAGGTAGGACTGGGGAAACGCTGAACATTGGGAGAGACAGATCTTTCAATACCTTCTGAAGTGGAGTCATGTGCCCAGGGAAGGTCGCTGGAGAGCTGAGTCCTGTGGGGATTACTGACCTTGGCCAGGAGATTAAACAGGTGTCTCCCCCCACCCCCAAAGAGAAAAAGAGAGAGAGAGAGAGAAAAGAAAAAGAAAAAATAAAGGAAAAGAAAGAGATGGCCATTAGGTTGGGAGAGGGGTTTCACAACACAAGAGAAGAACGCTTCATAACCACAAGACCCAACCTCCAAAGCTAATGTAAAATGAATAATTGGAACAATTTTGCCCCATGTCCTTTATTTATTTTGCCAAGCATGTGTTTTAGTAGTGATCCGACAAGGTTGTAAATACCTCAGAATGAGCACTCAGGAGTTTTTATCTGACTGATTCTAGATCCTTAATTAAATCTTTTCCTTGGTTTTGGGTATGAACTCCTCAGTAAGACAGTGAGGATTCAGAGCAGAGCTCTGGCTATGCGTCTACACTGACACAATATTTTGGCTAAGAGAACAAGGTGCTCTTTAGAGAAAAATGGGCAGGAGAAAGAAAGGATAAAAGGGGTGGAAGATCCAATAGAACAAAAAAGAAACGAATTAAGTACAGATAGTAGTTATCCAAGACATATGAATGAATGGAAGAGAATGAATGATGGCACGTGGCATACAGTCTTGCCTTGCTTCACACTGAACAGGTCTTTTCAAGTATTTGGAGAGTGTCTGTGAAATTCACCATTTCAGATCTGTAGTATCAAATGTATACCTTGGTCAAGGCTGACCAATAAAAAGCCTGCTGAGTAGACTTTGTATTCTATGCTCTGTATAAATGTTTCCACTACTTTGGTTCCTGGTAAGACCTTTACTTGTTAGTAGTAGCATTTCTTTTTTGTGTATGTATGTATGTATTTATGTTTGAGGAACTTAATTTTTAATTAATTCCTAAGACTTTCTAAAAGTGTAGTGGTGTTTCTTTAACTAACAGTGTAGTATTCATGACAAAAAGAATGTTATTAATTGTATCTAAATAAAAGCATAGAAAACTTTTACTTATCTAGAATATTAAAATTAGGAACCTTTGGTAAACCAATTATTTGTTTGTATAAGGATTATGTATTGACCATGTGTATGCTGAACAAAATTAACACCATTTAGTCAATTTCTGATTTGTCCACAAAGATTGTGTTACTTCTTAAAAATCCTTATTTTGCAATAAAAATCACAATATGGCATCATCTACAAAATCCAGTTATTTGTAATTTGATTTAACCCTTATTTAAATTTTAGGCAACTACAACTTTTGATGCAAAGTTCTGAATTATTTCCAGGGGGTCAAGAAATGTCCTTGAAAGAAAGATTGTTCTTCAAGGCTTTACTTTGAAGGAAACATACTTCCTGGAAGGTGTATGCCTCAGGAAACTTCGTAGTAGAGAGATCTTATTTATGATCAGGCCAATCAGACTTATTTTACTTTTGGAATGCAAAAGGAGAACGCTGCACTGGGGAGAGTGGGCTCCCAGTTGCTGTGACCTTGAAAACCCTGCCAACCTCATGGTACCTTAGAATATTTGCATGGGTCTGGTACAACTGAGCAAGAGACCAGATTCAACCTCCAGGATATTAAAGGCATATTGTAGCAGGAGTTAACAGTGATTGTACAAGGTTCTAAACACTTTCCACATTCCAATAAACACTAGAGCTGAAAGAAAATATGTAATTAATGCCATAGCAGCTGCTAACTCCTGCCAAAGTCTGCCATCCACAAAAGAAGTCCCAACACTGCTGCACTATTATTACATTCTATGCTCTATGCAAATATTTTGTTTTCAATAAAAAGACCCATATGGAGCAAAAAGCTTGCTTTTGAAAGTTCTCTGGCAGAGTCTAGCAGAAGCAGTAAAGGAAAAGTCTTAAAACACAAATTTCCAAAGTATTTATTTAGAAGAAAAAATTGTGCAAACAGCTCACAGTGTCTCTGCTGTAGGTTGGATGGAGGTGCCATATGGGTAAATCATCTCTCCTAGCTTTTTGGAACTAGGGGCACTTATTGTTGAATTGCCCAGCATCCCTTCCTTCTTGAGGACAACTCAGCTATTTTAGGGGAACTGCTCCCTCTTCGGCCAGTGAGGTAGCCTGCCTGCCAAACTCCCCCTCCTCTGCTGAAGATACAAAGGAGGGCATTGACACAGGTTTGGCCAGTCAGTCTTTCTTTTAGGATTTCCATGTGTGATGGAGAGAAGTGTAGTGGAGGCAAAAGTAAGGTGTGTATCTGGGGAGCTGCTAGCAGCCTTTTGGAGAAGCTAGTCTGCTTCAGGAGATAATCAAGTGGATGGTCAGTATGAAGCAAAAACCACCTGCAGGGGTGACCCACAGTCTCTGATTCCTGCTATCTGAAACTCTGGCTGGTCTTACCCCATGGTATGAGCCACCCAATGCCCCTTTTTGTGTAAGATGATTTGAACCATGTCTTGACATACACATCCTCCTTCAAGAATAGGTTGATGCTGACTTTTATTTACAGGCCTCGTGACATTTTACCAGTTAACTAATCTCTCTGAACTATTTGCACATCTGTAAAAGGAGAAGTACAGAGCAGTTGGGAAGATTAAATGAGCTACTGTGGATATATTGTGTATTTGTTTATTGTCTGTCTCTTCCACTAGAAAAATGAGGACAGGTACTGTGGTGATTTTAAAAATATTACACCAAATTCTTTGGCATTGCACCCAATTGGAGAAATAGAGATTTGTCTTATTCCCTTGAACCTGGGTCAAGGGTTGTGGTTGTGGCTGTTTCAACCAATAGAATGTCATGCACGTGTGTGTGCGTATGTGTTTACAACTTATGACTAATAATAAGTTATACATTTGCTTTTTGATTTCATTACCTGCCCAATGTACCTGAAATTTATCATGTTGCTTTATCTTTTCAGTTCTTTTTAGATTTTCTAAACTTTTAAACATACCAATTAATCCAAATGAAAAACAAAATGAAACTTATTCATTCACTCATTCATTCATGTTTTCTTAGCCTGCAAAATTTTATTCATTGTCCTTCACGTTTCTGTCAGGTGTCATGTCCTCCATGAAAAATTATATATCATTTTATGTACATCTGCCAGAAATTCTATATAATAGATACTTTTAAGTATGATTGCTGGGTTAAAGCGGTTATGCATTTAGGTATTGACTCACTCTGCTGTATTGCTCTCTTGAAAGTTTAGATCAATTTACATTCCCACAAAAGTTATATAAGGCTAATTGTGGGCACCATTGCCAACATGAACTATTTACCAGATTAAAAAACAAATTCCAATTATGAGCAAGAATAGTGTCATTGTTAATTTCCATTTTTCTGATTTCAGTTAGGAAATATTTTTGCAAGTGTTTGAATACATTTATCTGAAGTGTTAAAATTAGTTTGGGCAAAAATATCAGCAAGAAATGTTTCTTACCAACAAAATAATAGCCCATTACTGAAAATATATAAGAACAAATAAAATATTTTAAGGTGTCTGGATATAAGAGCAACGTATAGAATCAATTATTTTCAATTCATTGGAATGATATTAGTTAAACAGTAATATAACTATTTTTTATCCAGCTTATATAATTAATGATAATTAGTAGATATAGGCACATAAAAATGAAATATAGGCACTAAACCTCATATAGTAGGCTTTAGATCTAGTGAATTGACTCAGGAAATTTTTACTTGGTATAAACAGTGGTCACAAAAATACACTTACAATGGCATCAGCTCTAATTAATAAAATAGTCCTTAAATAATTGCTTCAGAAAACAAACTCACCCTAACTTCTAAAGAGAATCTGTTAAAAGCTGTGACTATTCTCTGAGGAAATAAATACACTCACACACACACACAAATACATATGTACACAATTGCATATATATTATCACATAGAGTATCAAAGATGTCTTGGATTAATAACCCTGAGTTGGTAGAAAATATATGTACTGGATTGTCAACTATTCTTATTATATTATTCTATTTAGCATCCCTGAGAAGTAAGAGGCAAGATTGCTTCATGGCCTACACAAATTTATTACATTTTCATTACTTTACCATTGTGTAGAGACTATTTTAAAAGTATATAAGCCCAACTTTGGATTCCTTGACAGATAGATGGCATTTTGAGCAATGAAAGGAGATTGTATTACCTATATGGACGAGGTAGGTTGACAAGAAAAGTTTACAGAGCCAGGACCTAGCCCAAGGCAACATCTCTAGATCTTTCAGACGAAGAGAGTTTATCAAAGAAGACTGAAAGGGAAGACACAATTTGGGTAGAAGAGAAACCAGGAAATTAAGAAAGTGCGATGCTATGAAGTGAAAAGAAAACATTTCATGGGCAAAGGAGTCAACTCGGATGAATATTGCTGAGATGTTAAGTCATGATGTTAAGATGTTAATATTACGATGTTAAGAAATGAGGATGGATAACCAACCATTGGGTTTGGAGAAAGGATTATTGTGATCTTTACATGAGCAATGTCACTGATAGAGGGGAGATGATAGCTGTACTGCAGTGGATTGAGGAGAGAACGGGGGACGTAGAATTAGAAAAGTAACAAAAGACACATCTTTCCAGAAGTTTTGTTTAAAAGGGAGCAGATAAATGGTAAGTAGAAAAGGAGGTAGTTGAAAAGGCATGTAAAGAAAGAAGGAATCTGGTTTTTAGATAAGATATACAGAGAGTTTGATTGTATGCTGTTGAGAATTATTCAGGAGCAAGGCAAACATTGATGGGGCAGAAATGAAGTGCTTGGGAAGGTGAGAGATGATGGGACCCACAGCGTGTGTGGAGGGATTCGCCTGGGATAGAAGCGGAGACATTTCTTCTGCTGTTAACACGAGAGAACACAACAAGTCAAGCACACATACACAAGATGAGTACATTTGCAGGGAGAGAGCAGGAAGTTTCCATCTATTGTTTTACAGTTTCCTTGTACAATATGGAGGGTGGAAATCAGCTGAGAGGCATGGGTAGGATACATGGCAGAGGGTGTTTAGAAGGGAAGAAGAAAATGAGAAATGCTCATTTTGGAAAGCGAGAAAATAAGCATTGTGACGAACGCAGTAGGAATGATGAGTCATGGCAAATGGCTTCTTGAGATTTGTGGTAATACATTTAAAGTGAGTCCAGATGGTGCAGTTTTGAAGGTTTCTTTAGTTAATATTCAGCTACTGAGGTTCAGGAAAGGAATCAGCAGAGTTTGGGTTTTTTTCTTGGTTAATTTGATTAGAAGGAGCAGGGTCAGGGGAGTTAAGACTGTTTGCCAGAAAAAGATTATAATCATGGACCACAGAGTTTAAATTAGGTAAAAGGAGGGGGGAAGATATGCAAATGAATGTGACTAGGGAAAAGATTGAATGGTCAGTGGGTTTTATATTTTGTTTAAAAGAACGGAATGATGGCATTTACTAATGAGCTGGAATAATAAGAAGGGGTTATTACTGAGGAAGAAGCTGGAGACTGAAGATTTCAAGATAGTGTGGTTACCAGAGATGATGAGGTCAACAGAGGACTGTGAGGTCACTAATGGGAGGCAAAGAATGAGATCTCTGGAGGTGAGGCACTCAGAACGCAAAGGGGCAAGTGGTTGGAAAATCATTTATACAGATGTCAAGGCCAAGGACAAGTAGGAATGAGAGTAAGGCAGTGATGCTGGATGCTGGATGCTGGTGCTGTGCCCACCATCAGAGAGTGAAGGATGTGGTAACGACGACTAGAGGAGGTTTACTGAGTGGCAGGCTGGCCAGTTAACTGGAGCATATGGACTTCCCAGGAAATGGGGGGTTTAAAGGAAGGAGACGTCAGATGATTGGGAAGCAGCTGTGGAGAGCATGGAGAAAATTTTCCCCACCTCCAGGGCTTGACATCAAGAGCCATTCTGAAGAGTTTTGGGGAAGGACCCAAAGAGCCGTGGAACTGTATTTACTGAAGAGGGTGATAAGGAATCAGTATTGTCAGAGGGGCAAGAAGATGAAGGAAGTTTTCAACGACGTCGAAGATCCACAGGGGTTTGTGAATGCCAGAGAACACAGAGGATGTGATTCAAGGGCCCAAAGCAGGGGAGGTTAGAAAGATGGGTTAGGTTCAGGAAGGTGCAGAGGCCAAGCGATAAAGGAGGATGTGGGGGGCTCAGCCTTCTTTGACTAATGAGATGCAGGTGGGTTTGGTCCGGAGACCTTGGGATAGGGCAAGTAATCCATTCAACCTGGGAGGGCTAGGACCACAGCTAGAAGGACCGCGCAGGTCAGCCTGGACATGCAGGGAAGGCCTCTGCAGAGTCCTGATCCCTTAGGCAGCCAAGAACACGAGTCTGTTGGGGTCTCTTGCCTCCCGCAGAAAAGTGGTGTCACAGACCATGAATTGACTGTCTGACCTGGATAAGTGGCTTTGAAATGGTTCAAACTCTCTCTCTCTCTAGGTGTTTCCAGAATACCAAGTGATAAAGGTTAATCGGCAGATCTTGAGAAATCTGAACCTCTGGGAAGACAGACTTCACTGTGTCCAGATCTCTCTACTGGGAACCGTATGCCCAGCACCCCCGCGCCGCCCACCCCCACCCCGCAGCACACACTGGTGCAATCTCACTCCACATTCCCCTGCATAATATCCCTCTCTTAGAGATCCTCTCCCTGAGGAAACATGGGCCTCTTCAGTCAGCTTTATTTAGATCTTAATCTCTTTCAGACAGAGGTTGGGTCTGTTTTGTCTGTGGTAGAGGCCGCCATGGTAAATCATTCCTTGCTCAAGACCAGCAAGAATCAGTGAGAGAATGCATTAATAAAGTGGACGCCAAGTCAGCCAGGAACATATCGCTGGGTGGAGAATTCCTTCCTCTGTCTGGAAGGATTACAGAAATGGTAACGGTGGGGCGGATGGGAGGGTGGAGGGGGGCCCAGGGAGGGGATTACAAAGCCCAGAAGCTGGTCTTCAAAAAGGCAGTAACATTGTTGGAGTTGCTTGTGTGCTACTAATCACGCAGTCCTAGGCTCTGTAGCCAAGGGGCAGAGCTGGGCAAAATTTCTTTTGTGTGTTTATAGGAGAGGAAAATCTTATACCAACACGTGTGTCTGAAAAGCCTACACTCCAGAACCCTGAGCATGATCCTGAAACCCTCTGTGCTTGGGTTTCCAATGCTGCTACGGAAAGGGCCCATCCACATTTGTTCAGCATCTCAAAGAGCTGCTCTTTGTAAGGACCCCGACTAGCACTGCAAATATGTTCTACACTCTTCTCTTAAACTTTAAAATAATAACCTCTTTTGAGTTGGGAGAATGGATAGAGAGATGGTCTTGGAGTCTGGTCTTCCTCTTTCTAGTCTGTCTTGTTGAAAAGTAGGAGACTGTTTTAGATAAAGACACTTTGCCTTGCTGGCCTCAATCTTCTCATCTGTGAAATGAAAGGGTGGACCTCTTTCCAGTTCCATCATCCTATGAATCATAAAATAGGATTCCAAGAGGCGAGAGCAGGCTGTATAATATCTCTCTTAGGGACAAAGATTATACCCACTGGTCATTAAGGAAATGAAAATCTAAAAGTGTTATGGTAACTTTTGCTTATTGAGAAAATAAAAGTAGCACAGATGAGTGTCTCTGCTGTCGGGTGCAGAGACAGAGGTCTTCTCAAGTGTGGCCAGTGACAGTGTGAAATGGCACATTAGAAGGGAAAGTGATCTGACATCGTATCAAGAAATTTCCAAGCACCCAAGCCCCCAAAGTCAATGTCTGAAATACTTGCTTATAATTTCTATAATAAATGTCTACTGATGGATTTTAAGGAAAGAAAAAAATCATGCAGGAAGGAAGTAGGAAATCAAAGAAGGAAAGAAGGAAGGAAGAAGGATGTTATTTGGGTTTTGGTTTCGGGATTGTTTTTGCTCCTGAGGAAATCGAGTTCAGTTTTAGACAAGTGAACTTTGAGATGGATATTAGATGTAAAAATGAAGTTATTTGAATAGATTTTTGGATATAAATGAATTAGATATACCCCCATTCTTTTATTCCAGTCTTTCTTTTATTTAATGGCATGACTTTTAACTGGGTTGGGTTTGGAATTTGGTTTTGGATTACGTAGCAGAATTGAAATGTAATAGTAAAGACCTAGGCCCTATGGGATTCAGTCTTCAACTGGTAATACATTTTCTGGTCATGTCAGCATCCTTTATGTATTTAAGATTGATATACTTCGGCACAAATAAAAAATTTAATAACACAAACTCCCTATTTCAGAAAGTCTGTACTTCTGTAGACCTTCTTCTAAATGAAGCACTCTTTCATCAAAGGTCCCTTCAGGGAAGAACAGGGGAATCAATTGCCCTAAGAGTGTTTGCTCTCTATTTAGAGGAAACTCCAGATACACTCATAGAAGGCCACAAAGTTCATGGTAAAAGATGTCTACTAGGACTTACCTCATTCAAGAAATGTGTTTATTCTACCAGGAGAAGGAGGAGGAGAAACGAATCAAATTGCCATCTTGCAGCTTTTTACTGAAAATGCATGCCTTCTCCATTTCAAGTCAATCCTAAGTGAAATCTCTTTTTTAAAATAAGAAAAAGAGCACCAGTGCATTACTAAGAAGTAACACCTGGCTGGTTATGTCACCAGTAGGAGAAAAATGATGATCGTTTCATTTGGCAGTCTTAGCTCCTCTTTGACATTTCCTTTCTGAAACCTGGTGGCTACAGCCTTTTGCACACCTCTCAGAGGGAGCAGCTGCATGAAGCTGCTGCTGGAGACTGATGAACTTGGACGTGTGATTGGAGGGGAATTCTGGAAATTGAGCACCTCACCTTTGAAATGCAGTGCATTTTCACGAATGGGACAGTTGTAGCCTGCAGATTTAGGCAAAACGCTTGGTACTTTATGAGGGATTTTAAAAAGAAAAAATTACAATAAATATTAAAGACATGTTGTACTTAAAGGCATGTAAGTGCTACAAATATTTAAGTAACATAGTGCTGTTTTTCTAGAGAGTATCAAATCATATTCAAACATTGACATAGTAATACAAGACTCAGGCTCCTGCTTGTGTTAGGATTTTTTTGGTTGTGAGTGAAAGAAACTCAGCTCAGAGTGTCTTAACCAAGGGAGATGTGTTGGCCGACACAACACCAAGTCTAGAGTAGATAATATCAGGCAAGGCCAAAACCAGATGCTCACACACTGATGTCTGGAGCCCGTCTCTCTCCAGCTCCTGGCTCTGCTTTCTCCGTCTTGGCTATGTTCTCAGAAAGCCCTTCACAGGGGACAACAGGAATCCTAGCAGCTATAGGCTTACATTCTTCCAGCTAAGCAACCTCAGAGGAAGAAGGAGTGCCCCCTTGCTCAGAGTTCCAGCACCTATTCTGGGACTCAACCTGATTGGCTTGGCTCAGGTTCAAAAATGTTCGACCCTGAACCAATCTCTGGGGCCTGGGTTGGGATTTTATGATTGGGTGGAGGTGGGTCCCTCAGGTGCTCATAATTGGAATTGCAGAAGTGAGGTTACCATCATTCCTACCTGAACACTCAGGGCAGAGTTGAGTATGGTATTAGTCAGCTAGGGCTGCTGTAACAGAATACCACAGGTGTGTGGAGGAGGGGCAGGGTGCGTTTAAGCAACAGAGATTCCCTTTCTCACTGTTCTGGGTGCTGAAAGTCCAAGATCAAGGTGTTGTCAGGCTTACTGTCTTCTGAGGCCTGTGCCTGCAGATGGCTGTCTTGTTGCTGGCCCTCACTTGTCTTTTTTCCCTGGGTCTACATTTCTGGTGTCTGTCTTTTCCTCTTCTCCTGGGGTGAATCCCTTGGTGTTTCCACTGGAGCCTAATCATAAGTATCCATTTAGCATACTCACTTTCTTTTATTGTTAAAGTTTTTATTTTAATTCCAGTTAGTTAACATACAGTGTTATACTGCTTTTGGGTATACAATATAGTGATTCAACGATTTTATACATTGCCCAAGGCTCATCACAACAAGGGTGCTCCTTAAACCCCATCATCCGTTTAACCCATCCCCACCCCCCTGGCCCCTCTGGAAACCATCAGTTTGTTCTCTGTAATTAAGAGTCTGTTTCTTGGTCAGTCTTTTTCTCTATCTAATTTTTTCTCTTGTGCCTGTTTGTCTTGTTTCCTAAATTCCACATATAAGTGAAATCATATGGTATTTGTCTTTTTCTGAAAGACTTATTTCACTAAGCATTAGATTCTCTAGCTCCAACCATGTCATTGCAAATTGCAAGATTTCATTCTTTTTTATGGCTAAATAATATTCCTTTATAGATATAGCTCTATATAACTCTCTCTCTATCCTTTGTCCATTCATCAATTCATGCTCACTTGGGCTGCTTTCATAATTTAGCTATTGTAAATAAAGCTGCTATAAACATCAGGATGCCTTCGGATTTGTGTTCTTATATTCTTTGGATAAATACCCAGTAGCTTGATTGCTGGATCCTTAGGTAATTCTAGTTTTAAGTTTTTTGAGGAACCTCCATACTGTTTTCCATAGTGACTGCACCAGGCTCTGAAGGTCCTGATAAGCCTGATGCATGCACTGAATCCTCTCATGCATTTGTCTCCCAAGAGTAGATCATCCCAGTTTACGACTGCTATAAATTTAGCATTTATCATCCCCTTGGGTTTAAGGTTATTTGTCCTCCACTGCCTATCAGTTTAGGATCCTTATTGCCATCTGAACAATGAGTGACTTACCTCCAAAATCCCATCTTATCAACTACTTTCTAGAATACTGTCAGTATAATTGTTCCCAGGCTGAAATTCTCTGAAAGTAGACACTGACATGCAAAATCTTTAGTGGGGCTGACTCATGTGAAAGGCAGGGAGAAGGAGCTCACCTGGACAGAAGAAGATCTGGGGTAAAGGCCAACAAAATGGCCTAAAGTGTAGGAGGTTCTGAAGTTAATATTGCTCATGGTAGGCTTACATGATCAAGCCCTCATACCTCTGCTTTGCCTAGACGGCAGATGTTGCTCAGTCACCAGATGGTTAGGTATACCAGATGTACCCAAAATGACATTGGGAAAGATAGATTTTTGTAGATAATGTAGTCTCTGAAGTAGATAATAGCTGGAGAATGCATGCTGGCTATATTCCCTATAGCTGGATTGAAAGATCTTCCCTGAAAGGGGCTTTGGGTAGTACATCTTTGTCCTTATCATAGATACTGTTCTGCAGGTCCTATGGTGCTGTTCCTTTCCTTCAGATGGCATGATTTCTATTTGTGTCTCCAAGTTCATTGACTCTTCTGCTGTCTCCAATCTGCTGTAGAGTCCATCTAGCAAATTTTGAATTTTTGTTTAATTTCTCTGTTCTAGTATTTCCACTTGGTTCTTCTTCATAATTTCTATTTCCTAGCTGAGATTCTTTATTTGTTGACTCATAAGACTTTGTTTTCTTCATTTCTTGAATTTTTAAAACATATATCAAAAACTAGTGTTGTACTGTATGTTGACTAAAATAACAATAAAAAATAAAAATAAAACATAATTAGAATAGGTGCTTCCAAGTTTTGTCTGTTAATTCAATATCTGGTCCATTTCTGCCTTCGATTCTGTTGGTTGCTTTTTTCTTTAATATGACTCACACTTACGTTTTCCACTTTTTTGCACAATTAGAAATTTTTGTTGTATAGTAGACAGTGTGGATGGTACACTGTAGAACTTCAGATCCATTATTATCCTCTAAGAGCACTGATTTTTGTTCTATTGGGTGGATGACTCATTGCTTGATTAACCTTGAACTTGGATAGGCTTAGTGTTCTGCTTTATTAGGGAAGACTTATAAAAAGAAAAATAAAAGGTCTGTTACAAGGCTCTCTAATTTGGCAACTCAAACTTTAATTCCCTCTCTTTGCAAATGGAGTTAGGACTTGGTTTTAGGCTCTGTCATAGTGGGTCTGCTGTTGGCATCCTTCTAGGACAAGACCTTTAGGGCATGTGTAACCTTTAGTATAAGTAGAATTAGTTATATTCATATTTACAATGTTGTGAAAATATCACTACTATCTATTTTCACAAACTTTTCATCGCCTCAAACAGAAACTCTGTAATCATTAAGTATTAACTCTCCTTTCTCCTTCCCCTCATTTCTGGTTATTTCCTATCTCTGTGAATTTGCCTATTTTCAGGATCTCATATAAGAGCAATTATACTGTGCTTATTCCTTTGTATCTGGCTTATTTTACTTAACATAATGTTTTTAAAGTTCATCCATGTCATAGAATATGTCAAAACCCTATTTTTATGGCTGAATAATGTGCCATTATATGTATACATGACATTTTTTTATCCATTCATCTGTTGGTAAACACTGGATTGTTTCCATTATTTGGCTATAGCGAATAATGCTACAATGAATATGTGTGTACAAATATCTGTTTGAGTTCCTGCTTTTAATTCCTTTGGGTACAGATACCTTGAAACAGACTGGTACATCATATGGTAATTCTATTTTTAGCTCTTTGAGGAACTCCCAAACTATTTTTCATTGCAGCTACATCATTGCACATTCCCACAATGTACAAAGATTCTAATTTCTCCACGTTCTTGCCAACATTTGTTATTTTGTTTCTTTTATAATAGCCATTGTAATGGGTGTGACATGATATCTTGCGGTTTTTCTTTCAGCTCTTTAAATATATCATTCCCCCTGTCTTCTGGCCTATAAGATTTCTGCTGAGAAATCTGCTGATAATGCAATTGAGGATTCCTTGTATGTGATCTTTCTCTTGTTTTTAAGATTCTGTTGGTCTTTTGACATTCAGCAGTTTTAACACAATTATTAAACTGTGAGGAGTTAGTGAAGCTTCTTTTATTTGTATATCCATATATATCTTTTTTATTTATTTTCAGCATATTTATTTTTTATTTATTTTCAGCATAACAGTATTCATTATTTTTGCACCACACCCAGTGCTCCATGCAATCCGTGCCCTCTATAATATCCACCACCTGGTACCCCGACCTCCCAACCCCTGCCCCTTCAAAACCCTCAGATTGTTTTTCAGAGTCCATAGTCTCTCATGGTTCACCTCCCCTTCCAATTTCCCCCAACTCGTCTTCTTAAGCTTTTTCATGGTGTGCCTCTTCCCTTGGCTTGTGCATTTTTGTGTGCTTTTTTCCAATTCTACCATATACAGTTTCTTTTAAGTGTCTTGATTTCCCTTAGAATCTCGGTCCTGTCTTTCCTTGGTGCCTTAGCTGTTCTATGTAATTATTCAATCAGAAACCTTTTACCACAGACATCGGTGGGTTGGTGGTCTTCTTGACATTTTCACAAGCTGTGATGGATGATCTCCACACCCTGTCTTAGGTTGGGATCTCAACTGCTTTTGGGCAATCTGAACTCAAGTTAGGGACTCAGAAAATAATCCCTCAGGCAGGCTGAGTTAGACCAGAACATTGCAAATTCACTCTGCTCTGCTCCTTCCATTCTGTAGACAGTAACTGGGGAACAAGCCACTGCTTCCTCCAAACTGTGCTCTGCCTTGCCAAGGAAGAGGTGAGACAAAGACAAGTAAAATACCTTGAAATTTCCCCCCATTCTGAATGTGGCTTTTTCTCGATTAAGTACTTTCTTGGTTTCTGTTGGTTTTCAACTGATTTCCAGAGCTCCTATGAAATTATTTTAGTCCATTTCTAATGGCTTACTAGCTATGTCTAAGGACAAATGTCTGAAACTTCCTAGTCCACTATCTTGCTGATATTAACCTTTACCCACCACCTTTTAGGATACAATAGGAACTTGGACCAAAATATGTGGTATCTGAGAACTTATGTGTGTTTTTGACAAAGTGTCTTCTCAGCTGGGCTAGAAACTAGAATGGGTGTTCAGCACATTAGTAAGACACTGTGACTCCCACTTTGAGCTGTTGATATTCATTCTCATAGGAGACTCTGAGAACTGACTGGATAGAGGCAACCCATTTCCAAAAGACTTTCTTTAGACTACATGTTAGTCTTGGAAGTCTACATTTTGGGCATTATATTTTCCCAATCAACATTTATTTAAAACTTCCTGCCAAAGATGGAAAGATTAGACAAAGTTGGCTGCCATTGTAATTGTCCCCCTGACCTTTCTCTGAACACAGGAAGTAGGACCATCGGTTCAGATTTATGTCAATTTACAAACTGGAGTGGATTATCGCCTACTAGGTATATTGCAGAGGAATTAAATTTTAATTGAGGTGACCCAGAAAGGGAAGCTGTTTCAGCAGAGCCCTTTTGCCCTAAGAAATTGGCTTTTAATGACCAATTTCCTTTCATGTCAAATCACTAGAGGTGGTTAGGTTCAGGAATTAATTTTTTTTTTTTTTTTTTGCCACCTCTGATGCTTTTATCCACCTCTGAGAAAGGATAGACACTAATTAAATCTACTTTTGTGACAGGGAACTGAGAACGCCATAAGTCTGCAAAAGAATGTCAGAAAAGGAAGATAGCATCGTGGGTTGTTAACTAATGGAACATCTAAGCAGTTAAGCTCTTGATCTTGAAGTTTCCTTACTACAGATTAGTTTTCCTCTGCTAAGACTTATAAAATGACTGGACCTAGGCTCATTAGAAATGGCAATCACTAATTAATTGTTACATGTCTTGTGTTTCTCCTGGTTTTGGACAGTTAGTCTTCTCTTTCTCTTAGATTCATGGATTCTGCAAAAACTGACACTTGCAAAGTAGCCCATTTGAAAATTGATGGATTCATTTTTAAACTTTTATTTCTATTTTTAGTCTTCCATTTCCTATTCTTCAAGGGTACTTAGTAAGGAGGTATCATGACAAACTTGTGGAACTACTTTCTTCTATAATTTAAGGAAGTCTCGCACATGATTTTATGGTTACCATCTGTGTTGTGGGACCATCATCAAATGACTTATCATGTTTAGGGACAAAAGGAGAGTTTATTGCCTTTGAAACAGGCTAATAAGCATGGGTTAATTTAAATTCTAATCAAGTTCTTATGCTGAATCCCTATGTGACCTAAAGGAAAGTAAAGGGACACAAATTGGAACAAAAAGAACAACCTGCCAAATGTAACACTGACAACTTAAATATATTCCTGCTACAAAGACCCTTTCTAAAGAAGTACTATGCATAAATATATATGGGGGTAATCTTGATCCACATCCTGATTGAGATTTTCTTCTCACTAATACTTATTATCTTAGATAAAAAGAGTGGCTAGAGTAAGGGGTAAAAGTAGTACAATGAATAATTTCTTTTTAATGAGCTTTTAAAATAGAAATTTTTAAATGCTACAGATTAGTCATAGTGAAGCACATTATAAATCACAAATAGAGTTTTCTTTAGAAGTATTTTTTTAAACTACTAAATGGATAAAAATAAATATCCTTTTGCATCAGTCATGGCAACAAAAATCCAGGATTATAATCAGAAACCTCTTTGTTTGAAAAGGACCCTAAATGCATGCAGATGTTTGCAGATAGGAAGTGTTGGGAGTGTCAGTTTCAGGACAAGACATATGAACCTAACCCACCTCTTAAAGAACTGTTTTATTTTGATATCCGAAAGAGCAAACCCTTTTCAATGGTGAGCACAGTTATCACTGCAATAGCTAAACACACAGGGAACACGTCAGTGAAAAAATAAATACCAATTTCCTTGCAGAAATGGGTAAGACTATCTATTCCATTTTGTAAAAGGAAGTCAGTGACCTTTAGTAGGGCGTGTTTCACTCCTGACTGAAACTACTTCTTTCTTTCAATCTTACATCTCAACTTCAGGTTTGAAAAAAGCAACACATAAGAAAATGAATCTGTGCTTCAGAGTGAGCTAGTGTCTTAAAACCCGGGGATATCAGAAGACCCAGACATGGACTAACCACAGTCGCCTGGGCCAGCATATACTGGAGTACTGGTATACTCAATCTTTCCCTCCGCCTTGCCCCAGGCATGTTCCTGGAGATAGGGGATAAGGAAGACTTATAATACTCGTAATCCAAACACATGTCTGCTTCCCCCCAAAAGTCTTCATAACATGACTCCCAAACCCTACTAACTGCCCAAAGTGTGTCTGTTAAAGGAAATTTATCTTTAATTGATAAACCTTCATAGTTTTCTAGCAATACTCGTCCATATACTCTAAAAGAATGTTTCCTGGTTTTTTGTTTTTTGTTTTTCTTTGAAGATCAGTGCTTTTCCCTCTCATATTCAGAGAAGCACTTGTAGGAAAAGCAGTGCTATTTTACAGGTCCCAGGTGAGTTATTTTAAAACAAGAAGGCTATGTGCAGGAAACACCCTGGTGGGAAACTTTACTTGGATGTTGCATGGTCTTTGATCTCTCTCCTCACTGCTGGGTATGAGGAGTGGCTGCTCCCAGCCCCTGCTGACCCAATTATGTTCTCAGCCATAGCACTATTTTGATACCTGTGGTTTCCTGGCCTCTGGAGGTAGTATATTTGGCAGTGGGAAAGGTGAAGGAGCACTCAGCTGATCAAGGAGTTTTGCTTGAGATGTGGAATTGAGATCCAGGGGTGAAGTCTGAAAAGTCTAGAAATATCAGATCCAACTTTCTGACCTCTTGTCTGAACAACCTAGTGAACTACCAATAGCTTAGAGCCTGTTTTCTGAAGAAAATTCAAACCAAGGTGAGCAAAGCCCCACAGCTCAATGAAAGAGAATGGTTAAGTTATCAAGATTAGATGTTTTTAAATCGCAATAAATAATTAAATGTATTTAAACCAAACTCTATCAATCAACCTTTTGGAAAAATTGTTGAGTCAACACCCAAAAAACAAATAATCCAGTCAAGATATGGGCAGAAATCATGAACAGATACAGATACTTCTTCTCCAAAGAAGACATACATATGGCTACAAACACATGAAAAAATGCTCCACATCACTAGTCATCAGGGAAATACAAATCAAGACCACAATGAGATACCACCTCACACCAGTCAGAATGGCTAAAATTAACAAGACAAGGAACAACAGATGTTGGCGAGGATGTGGAAAAAGGGGAATCCTCCTACACTATTGGTGGGAATGCAAGGTGGTACAGACTCTGGAAAACAGTATGGAGGTTCCTCAAGACATTAAAAATAGAGCTACCCTATGAACCAGCAATTGCATTACTAGGTATTCACTTCAAAGATGTAGATGTAGTGAAAAGAAGAGGCATGTGGACTCCAATGTTGACTAGCAATGTCCACAATAACAAACTATAGAAGGAGCAGAGGTGTCCTTCCACAGATGAATGGATAAAGAAGATGTGGTTCATATATACAATGGAATATTACTCAGCCATCAGAAAGGATAAATACCTACCATTTACGTCAACATGGATGGAACTAGACGGCATTATGTTGAGTGAAATAAGTCAAGCAGAGAAAAACAATTATCATATGGTTCCACTCATGTGTGGAACATAAGGAATAGTGCAGAGGACCATAGGGGATGGAAGTGAAATCAGAGAGGGAGAGAAACCATGAGATACTGTGGACTCTGGGAAACAAACTGAGGGTTACAGAAGGGAGGGGGTTGGTGGAGAGGGTAGCTGGGTGATGGGTATTGGGGATGGCAAGTGATGTGATGAGCACTGGGTGTTATACACAATGAATCATTGAACACTATATCAAAAACTAATCATGTACTATATGCTGGCTAATTGAACATAATAATAAAATATTATACAAAATAATGTTCTATACCACTGCAGTAATTTCCAGAAACCATAGATTCTTTAGCTATCTTTAAACACATCTACAGCTCTGTTGATTTTGCAATTCTGGACATTCATACATACACACAAATGTGTGCTAAGGGGAGCTGGGGACCCTCTAGATGGTTACCTAATATAAAATGGAAAGAAGAATGCATGTAAAGTTACTTGTTAAACATGTATTATTTGGCTTAAGGAAAGTTTATTAGTAGAAAGATTTTATTTACCCAGCTAATTTCAGTTTTTTTTCCCAGCTGTAATTTTAAAAATGCTTAATTATTATTCAGGCTTAGAATTTCTAATACTAGTTAAAAATTTTTTTTAAATTTGAGCCCAGTTAGCACAGAATATTACATTAGTTTCAGGTGCACAATATAGTGATCCCACAAGTTTAAACATTTTATGGGTACCTGGGTGGCTCAGTTGTTTAAGTATCTGCCTTTGTCTCAGGTCAGGATCTCAGAGATCAAGTCCCACATTGGGCTCTCTGCTCAGCAGGGAGTCTGCTTCTTTCTCTGTGTACACACACACTCTCTCTCAAATAAATAAAATCCTTTTAAAAAATTAAACTTATTCTATGCTCACACAAGTGTAGTTACCATCTGTCACCCTACCACAGTATCATTGACTATACTGTGCTGTGCCTTTTATTCACAGGGCTTATTCATTCGATAACTGGGAGCCTATATCTCCCACTCTTCTGTACCCATTTTACCAAGCCCCTTACCACCCCACCCCCAGCAATCACCAGTTTGTTCTCTGTATTTACAGGTCTGATTCTGCTTTCTGTTTATATACTTGTTGTTTGTCTTCTTTTTTTTTTTTTTAATAGAGTCTACATATGAGTGAAATCACTTGATATTTGTCTCTTTCAGTCTGAGTTACTTCACTTAGCATAATATCCTCTAGGTCCATCCACGTTGTTGTAAATGACATGACCTCATCTTTTTTTTTTTTTTAATGACTGCATAATATGCCAGACACACACACCACTTCTTCCTTATCCATTCACCTGTGTGTAGAATTCTAGGTTGTTTCCACATCTTGGTTATTGCAAATAATGCTGCAATAAACATAAGGTGCAAATGTCCTTTGGATTAGTGTTTTCAGGAAACTCAGTAGTGGAATTGCAGGATCATATGGTATATATGGCATTTCTATTTTTAATTTGTTGAGGAACTTCTATGTTTTCCACAGCAGTTGTACAAATTTGCACTCCCACCAACAGTGTGTGAGGATTCCTTTTCCTTTACATCCTCACCAACACTTAGTATTTCTTGTCTTTTTTATTTTAGCCATTTTGATAGGTATAAAGTGATATCTCATTGTTGTTTTGATCTGACTTCCTGATGATTAGTGATGTTCAGCATACTTTCATATGTCTGTAGGGCATCTGTCTTCTTTGGACAAATATCTATCTGGGATCTCTGTCCATTTTTTAATTGGGTTGTTTAGGTGTTTTATATTTTTAAAGATTTTATTTATTTGAGAGACATGTAGAGAGAGCATAAGCTCGGAGGGGTAGGGCAGAGGGAAAGGGAGAAGCAGAGTCCCTGCTGACCAGGGAGCCCGATGCAGGGCTTAACCTCAGGACCCTGAGACCATGACCCAAGCCAAAGGCAGACACTTTACCAACTGAGCCACCTAGGTGCCCCTGGGTCATTTGGTTTTTTGAAGTCAATTTATATCTAGTTTCGATTTTTGAATGATCTTTGATTCCCTTCAATACTTTGTATATCATGTTTATTCAATTGTTCCTTCATTCATTTAATTTTCATATATTCATCAAATATGCCCTTGGACAGAATAAACATCATCTCATCCCTCCTGTTGAAGACCCCACTATGTTGTGAGTTTGCTGATGAACGACTTTCTGTAATACCTATATGAATAACATAAAAGGGTTTGAAACACTCACTTAATGCCAGAAGAACTAGCCCAGCAATTCAGATGATCCTAAAGTGTGTGCAACCCGCATGGAAGATCTTCGAAGGCATCCCCTCCCCCTCTGCCATATTCTTATTTTGAATCCCCCAAAGCAACTGAAGTATGTTTGGTGGGGAGTCAGCTGGTGCTTGTTGAATGCACTCCACACGATAAACTGTTAAAAGGCAATAGACCATAAACTGCTGTCCCGTAGGCTTGTTGTTGGGACACACTGAATTTAGCATGTTTTGACAGAAGGTTAAGCTCTGTATGATTCTTCTGTTTCCACCCTCCACCGATTTTCAGCTATTTTCATTACATTACCCACATCTCTCAAGAGTTCAGTTCTGTCTGCTTTTGTTTCATTGTTCTGGACAGGTTTTTGCACATTACAAATGCTCAGCAGTGTTTTTTTAATTCACTGTTTTTCAAGTAAGATTAATTTTCTCATTTCCCACAGGTTCCGTCTTTAATCTTCTATGTTACATGAATAGAAAAATATAGCACACAATGGGTAAATAAAGTTTTAAATTTTGAGACTTGGAGCCAAGTTGATGGTACAATAGAAGGGAAAACAAATCTCTCTCTCTCTCTCATAAACACCAGTTATGTGCTTTATGAATATTGTAGGTAACCCCACAGATAAACCCAAACACAAAGATTGAGCAAATTAGGGAATCTGTGAATGAGTAAGCAGAGAAAACTGAGCCCTACCATTCTCAGTGGATTTGTTGAATCTGCATATTTCCTTCACTCTTAGGCCCAGTTTCTATTATTCCTCAAAGAAAGATTTTTTTTTAATTTCATAAGATAAAGCTACTTTTTTCCTCAACACTGTGCTGATTGTGACTTGGCAAACAGATCATCTATAGTTCTTTGGAGAAGGTTGTTGAAATCCATTTTAAAAAGCCACTCGATTGACACATCCTAGGAAAAGCAATTCCTTGGAGAACTTAGAGTGGCCCAGGGATTTTATTTATTTTATTTCTACAAAGTAGATCTCAATCCAAAAGACTTAAACTTGGTTATGTAGACAGGACAAAATACTTAAGTATTTTCTTTTGTGAATGTTCGATCGAGAAAATAGGAGGTGGCCAGTCTTTTGACTGTGGGATATAGTCCAAAGCAGGAGAAAAATCATCCACATAGGTCAACAAATTTAGTAAAGTTAGTTAAATAGGAACTGGGTCAGAGTTGTCAGTGTGGTCTGACAGGGGTACATTCTGAACTTGGAGCTTTGAACTGTGTTAGAGATGCTTCTGTTTCTAAGAAGTTTCTTTTTCTTTCTTTCTTTCTTTTTTTTTTTTTTTTTGGCATGACCATTTATGTCCTTCTGCCACTTTTTCTCCTTGCCTTAATGAGCACGCACCTCATCTAGTCTCCCACACTTTATAGCTACTGGCTTATATTCTTACTCCTTTCTTCCACTCACAAACTCCTCAAAACTGTCTGCTTCCTCATCCTCTGTTCACTCTCCATCCATTATCGTCTGACTTCTGCTTTCACTTTTCTACCAACACATTAATTCTGGGGGAAGAAAAAAAAAAAAAAACCCTAACACAAACCAGAAAGAGGTTTTTCAAAAGGTTTGTATTTTATTTCCCTCTAAGATAGATCTTAGTGGCTAAATAGTTTTAAACTTTGAACATGTGCCTATCCATTCATGGCAGGTCAAAGAGAAAGTGGCTTTTCAGCTTTTTCTTTTTTTTTTTTTCCCCTTTTCTTTCTTCCTGCCCCCTCCTGCACCCTTCCGGAGGAAGCAAACAGCTCCTGCAAATGGAGAAAGTTCCGGGCTCTGGACTGCTGCTGTTCCAAAGATTCAGCAGCAGTGTTGCAGAAAAGTAAAGCGATTTTACAGAAGAAACCTAGCTCTTATTGGCAAAGCTTGGAGGAGAGACAAGAGGAAGTGATAATCCAATGACACATTCTGAGACCCCACGTTAATCAGCATTTCTCCATTTTCGCATGCTCTTGCGTCCTATCTTTGGCAGTTTTCTCCCATCCCTCCTCACCCCACTGACTTTCTCATGGCAGGGCTGTGGCTCTCCACCTGTTCCTTCTCAGCTTTCCTTGTCTCATTTCACCTGCACTGATGGAGCCTCCGGAAGCTCATGTCAGGTCTGTCTTTCCCATATAGCACTTGAACTCTCATGACTCAACTACCCCTCTCTGCACTTGCTCCCAATCTCTCTTTCCATACCTGGCCCTTCCTTTGAGCTCAAGACCCATGTTCCCATTTCACAAAGCAAACCTTAACTTGCTTATCCCTCAGCACCTTCTTTTTTTTTTATTATTATTTTTTTTTATAAACATATATTTTTATCCCCAGGAGTACAGGTCTGTGAATCACCAGGTTTACACACGTCACAGCACTCACCAAAGCACATACCCTCCCCAATGTCCATAATCCCACCCCCTTCTCCCACCCCCCCTCCCCCCAGCAACCCTCATATTTGAAAGTTTCTAACTAGCTTTTCCTTGCCCCTCCATCTGCCCTCTCCAAATGTGTTTGTCCTCATACTTCCACTGCCCTGGAAAATGGGATCATGTTGTCTTAATATCTTCCTCCTCCTCCTCCTCCTCCTTCTCCTCCTCCTCCTCCTTCGTTTTCTTCATTTAGAGAGATAAAAAGAGCGCACAAATGCAGGGTGGGGTGCGGAGGGAGAGGGAGAGAGAAAAATCTCAAGCAGGCTCCATGCCCAGCACAGAGCCCTGTGTGCAGCTTGATCCCAAGATCCTGAGATTATGACCTGAGTTGAAACCAAGAGTCAGTCACTCAACTAACTGTACCACCCAGGTGCCCCTTAATTTCTTCTTTCATACCTTCATTCTCCATGCTCATTGTTCCCCGAAATCCCTTGTCAGGTCTGCTTCTTAAATGGCTTCCTGGTCCATTTTCTCTTATCCTCATGACCACTCACCGCCTGACTTCAGGACAATGAAATTGTCTCTTACACATGCCTGTCTCCCTAGCTTCTTTCTTCCCCAAACCTCCTCCAAACTGGTAATAGCCTTACTTTTTAGAAGGGAAATGGTATCACTGTCATGCTTGAAGATCTGAATGGCTTTCAGTCACCTAAATATTTTATAGCATGAAGTAAAAACTTTTAGATTGTCATGCAAGAACTTTCAGCTCTGACTCCAGTCTACTTGGCCAACTTTGTCTTCTACAAGCTCTTCCTCTTCATCAGGCATCATGCCAAGATTATTTTTAACTCTTTGCCAGTTCATTCACTTGGAAAGACCTCACTTTTCTCAGTCTGATTAAAACCTACCTGTCCAATAAGACCCAGGGTTGTTTGGTATTGCCTTCTCTCAATCTTCTTTCATTCCAAAGATGTTGGTCCATACCTCTTTATAACACTATAGAAGATGCTGAGATATCTCATTCGTAACCACAGGAAGACGGGATTTACACTCAGTCAGATTCCTGGCTTGACCACTTACCTATTGTGTGAGCATGAATGAGACAAATAGCTTTTTTTTTTCAATTTATTTTTTTTTCAGTGTTCCAAGATTCATTGTTTATGGACCATACCCAGTGTTCCATACAATATGTGTCCTCCTTAACACCCACCACCAGGTTCACCCAACCGTCCACCCCCTCCCCTCCAAAGTCCTGTTTGTTTCTCAGAGTCCACAGTCTCTCATGCTTCATCTCCCTCTCCGATTTCCCCCAACTCACTTTTCCTCTCCTTCTCCCAATGTCCTCCATGTTATTCCTTATGCTCTACAAGTAATAAATTTTCTTTAAAAGAGATTTAATCACCTAATAAGTGTGTGAGGAATAAATAGGGAAAAAAGCGTGAGCATGTATTTCATAGATCACAGCATTTTGTAAATAGACTATTGTTTACTGTCCTTGACAACTTTTCTTTATATGGTCAACTCTCTTTCTTTCTTTTTTTTCTTTTTCTTTTTTTTTTTTTTAAAGATTTTATTTATTTATTTGACAGAGAGAGATCACAAGTAGGCAGAGAGGCAGGCAGAGAGAGAGAGGAGGAAGCAGGCTCCCCGCTGAGCAGAGAGCCCGATGTGGGTCTCGATCCCAGGACCCTGGGATCATGACCCGAGCTGAAGGCAGCGGCTTAACCCACTGAGCCACCCAGGCGCCCCCGGTCAACTCTCTTTCTAGGCAGGAACAGTTATTTTATTTTTGTGGAGTGGCAGAAAAAGTATGCTTATGTCATTTATCATATTTTGCATTTGTTACTATTGTTCATATACTTGATTCTTCTTGTCTATTCAGTTGTATGTTCTTAGGACTGTACACAATGTTGTACTCATCATTATAAGCCCTATACCACCTAGAATTTATCAGAGGTTCATTTAATAGTTGTGTGAATTGAATACTTAACTCTATATTAGATTACTAGAATTAGGGAATATTAGAACTACTGTATTTTTATATTCTTTAAGCCAGTGATCTCAACTGGATATGACTTTTGTCTCCAGGGGGACATTGGTAATATCTGAAAGCATTTTTTATTGTCATAATTATGGGTTTTGGAGGGGGGAAGTGTTATGACTTTCAGTGTGTAGAGACTGGGGACACTCCTCAACATCCTATAACAAAGAATTATCCAGCCCTAATGCCAATAGTGATGAGACTGAGAAATTCTCCTTTAAACCATAAACACACACACACACACACACACTACTACTACTACTACTAAAAAGAAATATGAAATTAGGTCCTTAAATAGGTCCTACATTTCATCAGAAAAACAACTCTGACATCTTAGGGGATTTCTGAAAGCTTTGCTTTGAGAATTTTTCTAGGATTTTTTATTTATCCTAGTGTGAATTTTTATTATCCTCATAGCTCATCTCAGCTTACAGCATAAATCCAATAAAGTAATATTCCATTTGCTTTAAAATTTTGATTTAATTTCATAAAAATGGCAACCAGATCCCAACTTTGCATATTTTTTAAAAAAGTGGTGTCAGTGTTTTCAATAGCCATGTTTAACTTTTGGAAATATAATCATAGAATAAAATGTTCCCATGGGTGTATTTAATTTTTTATTATTCAAATATTACTTTGCAATTGAGGAATTAAATGTAAAGGGCATACTGAGGGTAAAGAAGTAGGGAATAATACTTTTTATTTTTGCTTATGACTTACGATATCCATTTACTCCTTCATCAATCTTAGGTGAGCTATGGTGATGGGAAGAAATGGCAGGATGGTTAGTTTGGGAATCTGAGAAGAAACTGTGGCAAGACTCTTTTCGACTTGACAAAGGATTTCCCTCTATTCTCCTTCTTTATCACCTTCCTTCTCGGTGGATAAGTATGTGGCACAGCCTATAAAGCAGCTGGGTCCTTTACTTGGACAAAAGAACAATGCAGGCCCCCATGGTATGTAGTTTTCTACATAAAGAGGTGGTTTTTCACTTTCTCTCTCTTGGTTGGACAAAAGGCATATTTTTTCTAGTTCTCTTTCTTTTAAAATAAATGAGGAAAATAATTATAATACTTATCCTTCATGAGTGAAATTACTGGTTTGAGGATTACATTTGGTTATGTGTGTGGCTTTTTGGACGCTAACACACCATAAAAGTGATATGAATTATTACATAGAGTATCCACTTGAATTTTGAGGAGGGAAACCCAGCTAGAAGTCTCCTCTTTTTCTAAAAATATGGCAGTAAGCGTAAATTTGTCTTCTGGAGGATCCTGGGAGCAGTTGCGTTGAGACACTGTTCTTGAAGGTAGAGCAAGTTGTTTGTGAGAAAAGTTGATAGAAAATGTGCTAACCCCCCTTTTTTTGAACTTCAAAAATCAGACTCTAATTACAGATATCTTTTCCAGATTTAACCACCACTAATTTAACCAGAAACATATGTGTGTAACAAAAGAACTCGTAAAAGGAACATTTGAGGTTTCACATGGATTTCTGCAAAAGACAAACACAGTAAAATCACAGAATTGGCTGATGGACACTCTGCTATACGAAAGCTATAAAGGTTTTATTGAATCCTTGGGACTTGTAATATCCATTCATCCTTTAAGAGAAACTAAAGGTCTTAATCCACAGAGGATCCTTCTACTGCTTACCAGAGAAGCAAATCCTTCCACCTTGAATGGCAGAGTCCAGAGCTCCCTGGAACCTAGTGTGATTTGCACTTCTGATCTCCACCCAGCCAGCTATCAGATGTGCTGTGGAGAGGTGTTAGCCCTGTCACTTAGCATATAACTTGAAGCTATATTGAGCACGTAGAATTGGAGTTCTTGCAGTATATTTCTGAATAGGAAATTGCCCATTTTGCAGCACTTATCATGGAAAGATGCCCAATGATGCCAAGAACACTTGGTAGACTTCACCAAATAACGTTAAGTTCAGCTGACTCACAATCAAGATGAACGTGCTCGGAACAAGACACCTAGAGACTCCTTATTAACCAAGAGGGCTGACAAATGGAGATGCAGTCCAAAACCCTATGGAAAAGACTTCAATGTTTTAGAGTGATGTTGAGAAATAATATGTAATAAATTAAATTCAATAAACACCTCTTTGCTTCGAGGCAGCCTGCTAAACATTCCTATTTTGTCTCTTCTCATAAACTGCTCAGAGAAATCTTTGAGAAACTAAGCAACAAACTAAACAAAGAGTCTTAGAGGCCATCAACTAGCTAAGATCGATAGACAATGACTGTTGTCATATTACACTTTGTAGAAATGAGAACTATTGTCACGACAAATGTCTTTTGGGTGTCAAGACACTACTATTGAGGAAGAGAGAGAAGATGGCGGTAGAGTCTATCAGCTAAATAGTTAGCTAACTCTTTGGTGAATTACAGGAGCCTAGAAAATGCACATCCTTGGTCCTGAGCATAACAGCTTCTTCTGAAAAAGTAGGAAAGATGCAGACTTCTGGTAGAACATGATTCCTTCCTCCTCTGGCTTCAAGGCATTTGGAAGGATTCCTATATTCCTTATCACTCAACTTCTGCTATCATGGTAGTGGTAGTAAATATAATTGTGAAGGTCCCATCTTTAATAATCACAGAATTATCTAATAATATGCATGCTAGTTATTTGGCAGGATATCTGTGTTATTCCTGGGCTAAGTATTTTTGGTAAAAATTAATTAAGAAGAAATATCTGGGCAAAGCTGGCAAAATAATTCAGGATCACAAATATTTTCACAATGTCTGTAAAAATAAATCTTAAAAGGTTAAAAAAAAAACCAGCCAGGATTTATTAGTAGCAGACAAACTAGAAAAAATATGTAACTTTGTGGTAAAAATTTCTGAAAGTGGTAGCCCGGGATGGCTCTGCATAGGTTTAAGCAACAGCCAGACCAACAGTCATCCAGAGCATTGAAAAAAAAAAAAAGATAATCAATAAAATCTTATGGATTTGTATTAATACAGGAATAATTGTTTTCTTTAATTAGGGATCTGAACCAATGGAACGGGGGGGGGGGGGGAAGCATATAGAGCTTTAATAGAGGAAACTTTCCCTTAAAAGAAAGGAGAAATAAACTGTAGATTGAAATGCCATTGGGGAGACAAAGAACAACTGATTAACAGTAGTTTATATGGAAACCTCGCTCCAAATAAAAGCCAAGGACCTTCAGGTCCCTCAAGGGCTTCTGTGACTCTACCCTTTACTGATCTTATCTCCTACTTACTTTTAGCAGCCCCTCTCTGCACTGGTCACATTTGCTTCCTTGCTGTCATTAAAAACACAAGGGTATGCTATTACCTCAGGATCTTTGGGGCTGTTCTTCCTTATGTCCAGAAGGCTATATAAATTCCTGCTTGATTTTTCCATAGCAATTACTATCTTCAAATATATTATAAAGATCACTTTTTAATTGTAGTTTCTATATGTACCCTGACTATGCATGTGTCCTGAAGGCAAGTTTTGTTTGTTTGTTTGTTTGTTTGTTTAATACTCCAAGTTCTGCTCACTAGCCTCCCTGCTACAAGTACCCCCTTGCCCCACACCCAGGCACAGGGGACAGCCTTGGCTGCCGGCTTCCCTGCTTTTCTGCCTCTTGGTTTGTGTTACAGAGTAACAATATTCATTTATAACTTGTAGTTGATGTAGCTTCGATATTGTGTTCATAATTTTGACTCAGTCTGTAATTTTGTAGCTGATGGGGTTTTTTGGGGAGGGCAAAGCAAGCATGGGCCTGTGGGAAGAGACAAGGGAGAGGGGGAGAAGGAGAGGGAAAGAGAGAATCTTAAGCAGGCTGTATGTCCATTGTGGAACAGGTTGGGGGGCTCGATCTCATGACCCTGAGCTCATGACCTAAGCCAAAATCAAGAGTCAGTGGCTTAACCCCTTGAGTTACCGAGGCTACCCCTATGCTTTTCTTATCTAGTTTTGGTGTCAACGTGATATAAACCTCACTGAATAAGAGGACCATTCTCTAATTTTCTGTTCTTTGGAAGAGGTTTTGTTTTGTTTTTAAATCGGATTGTTTCCTTGTTGAATGTTTGACAGAACTTGCTTTCTTCTGGGCCTGGCGGTATTCTGATGGGTATATTTCTTACTATAGATTTAATTTATTTAAATATGCTAAAGTCACTCAGGTTTTCTTTTTTTCTTGATTCAGTTTTGATAAGTTATGTTTTCCAATTTGTATATTTTTATTCAAGTATTCAAATATATAAACCAATATATATGATATTTTCCTTATGTTAAACTACACTCTATAGTATCTATCTGCCACCTTTTATTTGAAATATTTATTTGTAACTTCTCTTTATTTTGTGAATCTTACCAGAAATTTTACTATTTTCTTAGTCTTTTCAGAGAACCTATGGCCTTATTGATTGTCTCTATTGATTTTTTTAAGATTTTATTTATTCATTTGATAGACATAGATCACAAGTAAGCAGAGAGGCAGGCAGAGAGAGAGGGAAGCAGGCTCCCCACTGAGCAGAGAGCCCCATGTGGGGCTTGATCCCATGGTCAAGGTCCTATGACCTTAGCCAAAGGCAGAGGCTTAACCCACTGAGCCACCCAGGCGCCCCTTGATTATTTATTTATTTATTTATTTATTTTTAAAGATTTTATTTATTTATTTGACAGAGATCACAAGCAGGCAGAGAGGCAGGCAGAGAGAGAGGAGGAAGCAGGCTCCCCGCTGAGCAGAGAGCCCAATGCGGGGCTCGATCCCAGGACCCTGAGATCATGACCTGAGCCAAAGGCAGTGGCTTAACCCACTTGAGCCACCCAGGTGCCCTTGATTTTTTATTTAAAAGATTTCTCCTATCTTTAGTCCTTCCTTCCTTCTAAGTTCCTTGGATTCATTCTGTTTTCTAACATCTCCAAGTTTTGAATGCTTAACTTCTTACTACAGATTTTATTTTTCTGAGAGAAAGTGAGCGCACAAGCAAGGGAGAAAGACAGAGGGAAAGAAAGAAGCAGACTCCCTATTGAGTAAGAAGCCTAACATGGGGCTCAATCCCAGGACCCTGGGATCCTGACCTGAGCCTAAGGAAGACAATTAACCAACCGAACCACCCAGGTGCCCTTCAGACTTTTTTTTTTTTTTTTTCTAAATCAAATATCAGCATTGAAGAATATACATTTTACTTAACAGCTTAGGTCTATCCCACAAGTGTTTTGTGTTGTATAATCATATTACTGTGTTTTACATATCTTAACACTTCCATTATAATATTTTTGAGTCATGAGTCATTCGGTATTGTGTTGTTAAGTTTTTCAAGCATGGAGGTAGAGTTATATTAATTTTATGTTTCATATTAATTTCCAATTTAATTTCATCATTGTCTAAGAATGTGATCAGTGAGAAATTTACATTCATTAGCATTGATTTATGGCTGAGTATGTGGTCAGTTTTCATGAAAGTTCCATGTGTGCTTAAGAAGTATGTGCATTCTCCAATAAGGGCTACATTTTTGTTCAAGTATTTTCTTTTTTCTGCTGTTTCCTTATATTATTGTTCCATTCCTCTATATCTGTATTCAGTTTTATCTGTTTTATCTACTAATTGCTGAGACATCTGTTTAAGTCTCCCATCTAGCTGGTATCATCTATCCATGTGAGTTTCTCAGTTTTTGTATATTTCTTGAGCTTAGGTAATTAAGTACATACAATAATATATGTATATTCACATTATGTCTTTGTGGTCACTCTTTATCCCTAATTGTGCTTTTTGGCATCAAGTCTATTTAGTCTTTTACTAATATAGCAAACTGATTTTCTTTTCCTCGGTTTTGCCTGATGTATCTTTTTCCTATGCCTTGACCTCAACTGTCTGTGTCCTTATGTATTAAGTTTGTCTATTAAAACACATACGTTTTGTTTTTCTCTTTTCTTGCCTTTTCAATTGATTTATTTTTTAATTCATTATTTCTCCATATTTTCCTAGAGGTTATATGCTGTATTATATAATTTATATCATCTTAGTGGTTACCTTAAAATACTAACATGAATAATTGATTTAACACAGTCTCAAGTTAATCATTATCTTTATTTTCTTCCCACATAATGGAAGGAAGTTAGAACAATTTTAAACTAACCAAGTCTCTTAAAAGTTGTTTTTACCCAATGAATTATTTCTATCTCTTAAAATTTCTAAGATCAAATGTTATTATTGTTTGCAATCATCAGTATTTTTTAGATCTAACCACATGTCTGTCATTTTCTTTTCTCTCTTCTCCGTAGCGGGTCTCCGCCTTCCCTATGGAGATGATATTACTTGTTCCTGATGTCCTTCTTTGACTGCACTGTATACAATGGTATATTCTTTTGTTTTTGTTTTTTCACTTGAAAATATCTTTATTTTTGTCTTCATTCTTGAATGATAGGTTATTCATGGATGAAATTCTCAGTGAATGGTTATTTGTTCACAACATTTTAGATATCAATCCACTTTGTTCTAACTTCCATTGCTATTATTGAGTAATCAGTGGCCTAATTATTGCTCCTTAGTAATTAATCTTCCCTTTCTCTTTCCTATGATCTTCTCATGATCAACATATGTAATCACTCATGGCTGTAAATGTCTTCTTTTATAACTAGCTTAAATCTTTAATATGTTAAAAAGATCATTTCCTTAGTTTTATGAGAATTATATATGATTATTCACCATTCCTTTATTAATTATTTCATTTAATTAGCAAATTATTGAACATGATGTACATGCCTGGAATTGTTGTAGGTACCATGAATGGCAGAGCAAACAAAAGAGGATACCCAAGTTCTAATATAGCTTATTTTCTACTTTAGATGATTAAATTCTGCCTCAGTCTTTCATTGGCTTTAAAAATATTGAGATCACTTGCAATTTTTCTCATGTGGCTTATTTTTCACCCCTTAATAACTCTAATTTTTCTCCTGAAGTTCCTTAACATCTAGTTTGCAACCTTGAATCTGTCAAAGTATGCTACTGACAAATCTGTGCAAGGCTTTAATTAGGATTTCGGGGGTCTCACATGTAAATGTTCTCTTCAATTTCAGAGATACAATGAAGCGTCCAGAGCAGAATTCAGGATACCAGGCCCTGATCCTAAGTCAAGCTTCAACAGCAGAGTGATCTTGAACAAATTCCTAAGCCATTCTAAGTTCTAATTTCCTAAATGTTAAAATAAAGTGGTTTCAATGACTGTTTGGGTTCTTCTAGTTCTACTACTTTATTTTTCAGAGTAGTTTAAAGTTGATGCTTTTGTGATGGGTCCTGAAACACATCCTCTCAGTTGAGTTGAAGAGTGCTTCTTGCCTAAGACATTTGTATCAGGAATGACCTCATCTTCAAGAATAGAAAACCAACTTCTTCATGTGATAATACAGTTTAGCTGGATGAATACAGGGTTGATTAGTAGCTGTTTACATGTCACCAAGAGCCTAGTCTCCTTCTACCTCTTTACTTTGCCATTGTTTTAAGAAGCATTTGTTTTTGTTGTTGTGAGATGGTAGCTGTGCCCCCGAGCAAACAGCAAAATGGGAAAGGAAGAAGATGAAGAGGGAAAATGGGCCGTAGCTACAAAGTCTTTTCCTTTTTAAAATCTTTCTTGGAAGTTCCCTCCACTGACTTCATGAACATGCAATTGTCCAGAACAATGTCACATGGTTATTTCTGCTAGTAGCCATGAAAAGCTGAGTATTCTCAGCCTTTCCAGTAGAGGAAACTAACATATTTAAATCTTAAATCATCCCTACTCATCTCAACCTCATGAAAAAAAATAATAATGAAGACTTGGGTACAGGGAACCATGGGCTAAGAAAAAAACATCCAATCAACATAAAAGCAAACAAGACAAAATTCGATGAGGAAATATAAAGATTAACTGAAAGAGTATGCTTTTGAATAAAACCTCTGTTTCTTTTGCACTCTTTCTTTCTCTCTTTCTCTCTCTTTTTTTAATCATGCCAGATGGTTCTCTTGAGAAAAAAGGCAAGGTGCCTTCCATTACCTTTGTTCTAATACATGTATATAACCTTACAATGAAGAGAGAGATTGAGATTGATTCAGTAGGAATTTAATGTGTTTTCTTTCTGTTCTAAAGCTACAATGTCACTTTCTTGACAATAATCACACAACTTGTAATTATATACAGTGGAATGCATGTTGTCAATCAATCAAGTTTACTCTGTGGAATGCTGTTTGCATGGGTGAAAGTGATGATAAATAAATTCTCCACTAGCTTTATATATAAATATGTACACACACACACACACACACACACACACACACACATATCCTCTCCACATATCTTAATGTTTAAGATGTAACACTAGTCTGATTACTTACTGCTTCAAACATGGTGTGACATTAAAAAAAAATATATGGCATGATCTAATGAAAAGTATATGAGATTAAGGACCACAAGATCTGGGTTCCAGTACTTGCTTCTATGAATTTCATCAATTTTATTATCTCTCCAAATAAGAAACGGATCACTACCGATACCACATAATTATAGTAACAATTAATGAGAATAAGTTCATCATAAAACTGCATATTTACAGAAAATTAACGTTTAGCATTCTACCAATCTCATTAAGAAATAGGCAAAGAAATCATTACTTTACAGTATGATCATCACTAAAATGGAAATGTGTGTACAATGGTGAAAGAGCAGTTATAAAGAGTACCTAAATCTGTGCCAGAAAATAAGAAGGGCTGCTCAGAGGACGCCATCCTGAACCGCGACTTTTTAAAACATGAAACATCTTCTAGGAGGATAAAAAGCGAGAGAGTTCCAGGAAGAAGGGGAGAAGCCAAGAACTACTGTTGGCTCACAACAGCCAGATGCAATGTACAAGAAGTGTGATGGATGGATGGACAAATAAGCAAAGGTCAGATCATAGAGAACATTACATGCCTAATTAAGGAGGTATGCTTTATTGTGTGGGACATGAGGAGAGTAAAAAACTTTGAGGAGGGTAAACAACAGAGTGCACAGAAACTGAAAGAGAAAGAGAAAGTGAATGATCCTGTAACATCATGCAGAATGGACTGGAAGAAGCTGGGAAGCCAGTGCATAAGCCATTGCAATTTTCCTAAATGGGATGATAAAGCCTACACCATGAATATGTCTGGGAGTGGATGGTGGATTGGAGATAAATTTGGGAGGAAAATTAACTAGATATTTTAATGAATTATAAAGAGAAAGACAAGAAACTGGTTGATATTCAGGATTTTGGCTTAAAATGAGTGAGTGGATATTAGTAGCATACTCTAAGAGAATTTATAAGACAGTGACAGAATTGGAGGAGTCAAGAGTAAAGTTTGAAACATACTGAGTTGGAAATGCAGACAAGGTAAGGGAGGGGATTGTGGATGTTCTAAGTTGAGATTTTTAGACAGCTGTTGGATGTCCTTTCATTCACTCGTCGTTTAACACTCATTAAACACCTATGGACCAGGCACTGGGTTGGGCAGAGGGAATGTGAGAAGTGAAGACATGGATCTCTCAAGGATTTTATTGCCTCATAAGAAAATGGTCATATAGAAGCTGAAGGAAACCATGATACATGTTAAGATGAAACTAAATACAGAACATGGGCCTAATAAATGGATTCAATCCTTGGAGGGAAGACCTGAAGGAGAGGCCTATTATTTGAGAACATCAACAAGAGAGGTATTGGTGAACCCATGGACATCATGGGAATTGCACCTGGAAATGTGTACTAGAGGAAAAAATTGAAGTGTGCACCTAGGACTCACCAAGAAGCTTGAGAAAGGGTAGGCAGGGCAAAGAAGTACTTAAGAGCAGGGAGTTTATTGTAAGAAAGACCGGATTTGAGTTCCAACTCTGTTTCTGTCAGATGAATGACCCTGTAAAACACATTCAACCTCTCTAAGGATATTTTATCACCCGAAATATGGGTGTGGTATTATTAGGTCTGACTCAACGGGGAATTGAAAGAATTAGAGATATAATGTTTGAAGGCTACAAAGCACTTAGCATTTTATGTTCAAAAAAAAGAAAAATGTTTTCAATCTTCAATGACGTTGGGCTGTGAGAATTTGAAAATGAAAATAAAAACACAGAGACAGTTCTGTTATGGAAACTAGGAAAGAACAGAGTTTCCAGATAGAGTCAGTAGTCATCAGTGGCAGGTGCTACAGGAAGGTTAATATATGAGGAATGAAGATTGTGGGGTTGGGAGATAGGAGGCCGATGATGATGTTAATGCATGTAGTTTCCAAGTCCACTGGGGCTACGTTATTTGAAAAGTGAATGGTGGGTGAAGCAGTGCAAAGAACAAGGAACACTTTTTCTTGCACGACTTTTTTTTTTTTTTCCCCTAAAGGGAAGGGAAATAGCTTGAGTGAGACAAAATGTAAAGGATTATGCTTTACCTTTCCTTTGTGATGGTTAACACGATCTTCCGTGTGGATACAAGAGAATCAGTGATGAGGAAAATGGTGAAGAAACAGCAAAGAAGAAATATTTGATGGGTTGAGGGCCAGAGACTGCTGGGGACATAGGAACAGAGCATTCCGGCTGGATGAGCTTTGAAGAGAACCTAAGTCAGCAGGGATGGAGGAATTATCTTGATGAGGTCATCTGTATATGCTGAGTTTCAGTTTCCACTGAGATGAGTGGTTCGTGCCTCCAGGGGTCAAGCAGGTGGTTTACATGAGTGAAGCTGGCCTACTTTAAGCACATCTGCAGATGTTACATGAGTGGTGGGATTTAGTTGGAATTGGAGCTCCCAGGCTCCTCAGGTCCAGCAGGTTGTACCTTATAGAAATATCGAGGCCAGGTTTATGAGATGTTCCAGTTCTTTAAAAGGAGCCAAAATCTTGGACATTATATAAAATATCCTGAATTTTATTTTGGTCTACATTTAAGAGGGAAAGAAAAGACAAACCCCCAATCTTCCCCCCACCAAAAAAAAAAAAAAAAAAAAAAAAAGACCATCTGCATACCAGAATTGGTCCAAGAACCACTAGGTTGCAACCTCTACGGGAGGGGAGAGTAGAATACAGAGGATGGTAGAGGTCCTATAACAGAAAACAGGTGTCATGTGAGTTTGGTCAAGGGAGCATCAGTCACTGAACCAGTAAGGCAAACACACAGATGGAGACACATGGTCAGGGGTCAGCAGACTATGAACTATTAGTTTTCACTATAAATGAAGACATTCGTGGAGGTAAGAAGAAAGGCTATGTCACCTTTCCTCTTCTAAAGTTCTTTCTCTTTTCTGTCTCCACCTTGCCGTGGCACGTGCACATGCAGGCAATCTTGCACATGCTCACATGTTGTACAAGAGACAACAAGAGACATGTTGTACACTCCAGATGCAAGCAGACTTCTCTCTCCCTTACCACTGCTGCACTCTGCTCCCCCTCCATTCCTTGGTACCAAAGACTGAAATGTAGAATGGACAAAAGGGAGTGGTACAAACTAGAAGGAAAAAGGAGAGCTCAATCTAACTTCATCCTTTTTCCCCACCACACCCCACCCTCAGGCTTGATGAAAAGGATGGCAGTTTCCTACATTACAAAAGTAAGTTACATTCCATTAATGTTATAATCTTCTTGGCCCCATCTTTAACCTGGCAAGCCTGGAAAACATGGAAAGTTTACATATTGAATAAAGACTTTTAGATTAGCTCATGTTTTGTTTGGAAAATGCTCGACTCTGCCTGGAGATAATATAGTAATGCAGTTCCTTTATAGTGTGTGTGGGGGGATACTGTGACATTTCCTAAGCATAATAACCTCGTGGTTTCTTGGGATGGAAAGTGTCTAGAGGAAACCTGCAAAACGTTGTTTTGTAAACTCAACAGAAATTTGAGATAAAAATGTCATTGTTGGCTCTAACTGCAGTAATTGCTTAAGAAAGTACCACACTTACATGTAAAAAGATTTGAGAATAAAGTATTTAATCATCACATACTGAATTCTATCTGTAGCTTTTTAGTAGGAAATGTTCAGTTTTAACATATTTCTGGTATTTTCCTATTGTGGTTATCTACATTGCCTCTCTATTGTGGTAAACCCAAGTAGGACTGATATACATCAGTGGGACAAGATGGGGTCAGGAGGGAGACAAACCACAAGAGACTCTTAATCTCACAAAACAAACTGAGGGTTGCAAGGGCATGGGGGGATATGGATAGGGTGGTTGGATTATGGACATTGGGGAGGGTATGTGATATGGTGAGTGCTGTGAAATATTTAAGCCTGACGATTCACAGACTCCTGGGGCAAATAATACATTATATGTTAATTAAAATAATAATTTAAAAAATGATGCTCAGATCACACTACGAAGGGTCTCTAAAACCATTGTGTAGGAAGGATTTCAGGTGTCTGCTCACTGCTGTGCCCTTGGTGACTGGTCCAATACCTGACTTACATGGAAGACTCTTCAGTTATTTATAAAATGAAAAAATGGGAGGTGTAGCTGAGAGACATTATTTTGCATATAACCATTTTGTTACTTTTTAAAGTTTGATTTTTGTCTCCATTAGATGATTTCCATAATTATTAGGTACTTACCTTTACATGCACATGATAACCATATTGTAATATCTTCAGTAAATTTTTGTTGTGTCAACACAGCTCTTCCACACTGAACTGACTGGTTCTGATTTTTTCTACTTATTGCTGAAGTCCTTCAACACTTGCATAGACATAGCCCGGATATATGTTCTAGAAAATCCAAAGGGGGGCTTCAGTTCCCATTGTAACTTTCCCAAGCTCTAGTCTGTAGAACACTACTATGACTCAAGATGTTATAACAGTATTAAGTGTTCCATGCAAATGGCTGAGAGAATACTTCCCTGCCCTGCATTTATATTATTGTGCTAATTCTTGATATACTCTAAATCAAACTGAACAATCATGAAAAAGAAATTTGGACATCAATTTCATTTCTGCTGCTTGTGAGAGTTCTCTTTATTTCTTTAAAATATACAATAATCTCTAAAGTATGTGAAAATATATGAGTAGTTAAGTGACCTAACAGAGTCTTCGGTTTCCAATGTATATTTTTCTAAGCCAAAACTGATACTCTTTGGAAAGTAGGGAAACAGATGCAGACACCCACTTTAGTGACCATTTTCATTTTGTCTGTGATAAATTCAAAATCCCCAATGGTACACTGTGTTGTCTTCATAGAGAACTCATTCTACATTGAACATGAAATGTTCAACCCTCTGGTATTGGCAGAAAATTGTGTCTTGACATGCTTACATGCCCCAGAATATGAAACATTTTGGAGATTAGAGAAAATTTGATATTGTCTGTGTCAACATGGTATGAACAGTGCTTTATAAGAAACTAAAATTCTGTTTCTATTAGGTTCACATACATTGTTCCACTCTCGGGGAAAGAAATATGTGTAGTAAACATGTGAACAGAGCTGTTGAGAACTGACGGGCCTTATTTAATTTACTTCAAACTCTAAATGTATATTGTCTTCTTAAAGAGCATAATGCACCTAAATTTTAAAAGTTAAACAGCTAAACTGCAAAATGGAATAATACATATGATTGGAAATTCAGTGTCCCATGTTTTATCCATACTTCTCTCTTAGATGTGTTCTGGGAGGTTAATAAAACTATTCTAGGTCTCAGGATTTTTATGGAAATAAGAATAGCACAGAGCACAGACAGCTATTCCTGGCTGTGTCTTCTTCAAGATCAAGAACAAAATAATTTTTAAAAAATAATTTGACTGTATCAGGTCAGGAACTAAACTGTGCAGCTTGATTTCCTAAGATTTGGAGAAACCAAATTCATAAGATCATCGGTTCTAAAGTTTATAGAGAGATGACAGCATAGACTCTAAAGAAAAGCATCAAAATGGACAAAAGGACAAAGAAAATCAGGCATGATCACACTGATAAACTTTCCTGCTCAATCCTGAGAAAAGCATTGAAAGATATAGAACTGCATATGCTGTCGGAACCCAAGTGTATTCACTGTCACTATTCTGCAAAAGAGCGTGAATAACGCTAAAAGGGATAGAGTTTCTTGGACCATTTAATGCATTTGGATGATTTCAAACTTGACTTATTTGTGGGACTCCAGACTTTCCTAGACTATTGTGATTCCAAGGTAGTCATCTGCATCTGAATTATACACCTTAGCTTCACATCAGCAGAAATAATAGAAATGATTACACACACACACACACCCCGTAGGACACTTTCAGGCTTTGAGAGTAGTCTTCAACAAAAAAACATCTTTCAATTAGTAATCTTTCTTGTTGAGAGGACCATAAATTTCCTATTTTTAGATTATTTTTCCAAAATAGACATTTGGTGCTTCTGGAATGATCCGGTTGCAGAGAAAGCCTTGTTGCACAAAAATTTATCTATTAGGGTGGACAGAGATGCTAGTTTGTGTTTCCCATAGCATTGCCTTTTCATGTGAATACAAGAAGACTACATTCCTCAGAATCTTTTGCTATGGGGTTAGCGCTATGAAACTGGCCAGTGTAATGTGCATGGAAGGGGTGTTTGCTCTTCCCAGGTCTGGTGCTTAAAAACATCCTTTGAGAGCAGTTCAACCAAATGCATGAGTTATTTGTGAGAATACTAAGTATAGTTAGAATGAAGGATTCTTGCCTGAATTGTACAAGCTTTTCATATCTCTGGGATCGAATTCCCAGAACCAACTAGCCAGAGCTGCTCAAACTCCACCACACTTTGTGTGAATGAGAAGTAGACATTTTTGTATTACATCACAGATTTGGGGGTTTGTCTATTCCAAAAACTAGCATTATTGCTCTCACTAATAAACTCAAAAAATAATCAAGTAAAGTGGCAGTCAAGTACTTCCACCAAATATGGTCCCATTAAATATTTTCATGTTGGTTGATCTCACTAATAATGGGACAAAATGTTCTCAGGTCCCTCAGGCACTTACCAGTAGTCTAGGAATGTGGTATCACATGGAAACAGAATAATAGAATACATGTGTAAAAGGACAATAGGATGTTATTTTGTTTACCTTAATGGAAGCCTATTCATGGCCAGATTTTTAGTTCAGTGCGAAATAAATTCTTTTTAGTCTTTGGTCTCAGGGATCTTGCAAATGTACATTGTGGTTGATTTCTGGGAATTGTGTCCCAGAGAGATGAGGATGTTGTACAATTCAGGCAAGAATACGTAATTTTAAGTATATTTACTATTCACTAATGAATACTCAGATCTGTCTCATGCTTCCATTTCCGTCAGCCTCATGCAGAGTTAATCTACATGTTACAGTCTGTGGAGAGATGGAAAAATGTTCATTGTAATCACTAAAGGTTACCAAAAATAAGATAATTTTCCTGCCAAATAAATAAACACTCTTGGGAAAAATGGCACTTTTGAATTTAGGAACAGATTGATATGCCTAACCAGCTGATGATGTGAGGGAGGTGGTCGGCCAAGTGGGAGAAGCAAAGGCCTTGGGCTGGAAAGTACTGCTCAGTTCTTTCCTCACAATGACTCGCCTGTGACCTTAACACTTACGAGGAATCCCTTAGTCTTTGAGACTTAAATAATTTGTAACATGGCGATGTTAATAACTGCCTGGCCTATTTCGCGTGGTTGTTTTAAGTTACAAATGAGATAGTATACATGAAAGAGCTTTACAAAGTGTTATGCCAATGCATTATTATAATTAATTTAGGGTTCTTAGAGAGTCATGAGTGAACGTCGAAAAAGCACAGATGTGTGTGTCCTTCATTTAGTAGCTATGGAGACTCTACAGAGGGGCTGCAGGAAGCGGGCGCACAAGCAGGTTTCAACCCAGTGCTCATTCCTTAGTGTGAAGAAGTCGGGACTCCTCCTTGTTTACAACGCTGGCAGTTGGGTAGTGTGGGTGTTCTAACCTCAGAGAATAAAATGCTATTTCTCCTCTAGATTAATTAGTCTTTTAAGATGAAGAAAATAGGCAGACTTTGCTGGAGGGGCTTTCAAAACTGAGAAGAGAAAGCCTCCCAGATACAGACAATAATCATGTGATGCAGATCATAAAATTTCTGCAGAGCTGGATTTAATTAGAAATTGCTGGAACTATTTGGCATGCAAACAGCTGCTGTCAGGGCTGCACAATATTTCCCGGCCTTGGAACAGCTGTATGTAGTTTTTCTTTCTCTTTCCAACTATTCCTATGTAGAAAGCCTGTTATGTGCTGGCACGGCTTCGGAGTAATTCTCATGAGCTAATCACATCAGCTTAGACAATACATGAAAACGATTTGAGTATTTTATATCTAAACAATCCTTTATCTTTTTCTGTTGTTGAAATTTCTTAGAATGTTTTCAGTGTAAGCTCGTGAAATTTTTTGGAGGAAAAATATTTCTAAAGTACCCTGGAATCTCCCGCAGGATGGCAATGGGCTCTGTTACTCGAGGAGCAGGTCCGGTTTCAATGCTCTTCGACTCACACGTGAGCTGGAGGCACTGTTTTGCTCAGGCATTTAGAATGTGTCACTGATTGTGGCGCCTGGGTGGCTCAGTCGGCTGTGCATCCAACCCTTGCTTTTGGCTTTGGTCATGATCTCAGGATCATAGGATCAAGCACCTTGAGGGGCTCCACGCCTGCGTCTGGTTATTTGCTCTTTGCAGAGTCTGGTTGAGACTCCTCTGCCTCATTCTCTCTCAAGTAATTAAATGAATTAAATCTTTTTAAAAAAGAATGTGTCACCAATTAAAATGAGACAGAGGGACAGGGGGCCTTTAAATTTTATACTCGAGTCACCTGGGTGGCTCAGTCAGTTAAGCGGCCACCTTTGGCTCTGGTCATGATCTCAGGGTCCTGGGATCAAGCCCTGCATCGGGCTCTCTGCTCAGCGGAGAGCCTGCTTCTCCCTCTCCCTCTGCCTACTGCTCTGCCTACTTGTACTCTCTATCTCTATGTCAGATTAAAAAAAAAACTATACTAGAAAATTAGACGTGTAAAGGGACAATGTTTCTCACACTGCTCAGCCACCATGCGATGTGGGTTCTGGTGGTCAAAGGAGAAGAGAGTGAATGTACCTGTGTGGCCCAACCCCTCTACCCAGGGCAACAAATTCTAAACACATACTTCACTGGCGATCAATAGTATCATACAGTCATATACCCAGAAGAGCAGAGCTTATGCCTGCGTGCCATGTGTGTGCGTGTGTGTGTGTGTGTGTGTGTGTGTGTGTGTGTGTGTGAAAACCTTTATGAAGCATCCATGGGGTGGTGCTGACTCTGCTGTGGGCTTGGTCCTGACTCTGGCCGTGCAGATCCTCTTCCCCAAAGCGACTGTAAAGCTGTGCATAATGGGTACAACCAACCATGTCTAGCACTCTAAAATATGATCAAAAGCATGCAACAAATTGACAAGGATTAATTTCACAAAAGCTACTGCAACTTGATTAAGAACACTGTGAGTCTCGTGCCTCATTCTCAAGGCTGTTGCAAATACCCCCCAGTTCTCCAGTGTGGTAGTTCATCCAAGGCAGGCAGGGCAGCCATCAGACCCACCAGCTTAACTGTCCCTGCAGAAAGTCATTCACCTGGAATGGAATATTGTCAGTTAGAGGAGTAACTCGGTGGCAAGGCAACAGAGAAGGCCAGCAGCTCTGTTCCTTTTAGAGTGTGAGCACATGCCAGGCAAGCAATATTCAAGTAGACCAGCCAGGGATTTAGAAGGAATTTTCAGAATATGAGAGAGCTTTGGGAGCTTGCTAAGTTCTGCTCTATCCCAGGTGGACTGGAGGCTGTGTGCCCGCCCCGCACAGATGCAAGCAGTCCTCCACTATGCCCTTCATCCTAGCAGATGGAGGCTCAACACAGGTGCAGAGGAGGCAGAGATAGCCAGTCAGTAGGCACCTCATTGTATACGTTGTACAAGGTCTTTGTACACAAAGGACATGGGGCTACATCCAGCGGGCAGGTAGATGCCACTGTGATTTTGGAAGAATCACTCTTGCAGCCATGTTGAACCAGAATTCAAACCAATTCTTCCAATTGTGGTCCACTTGTCCTCCAATGATAGAAGTGCATCAGAATCATCTAAGGGAGTCAGGATGTCTGGGTGGCCCAGTTGGTTAAGTGTCTCCCTTGGGCTCGAGTTATGATCCCAGGGTCCTGGGATTGAGTCCCTCATTGGACTCCTTGCTCAGTGGAGAGTCTGCTTCTCCCTCTGCCACTGCTCCTCCCCCAGCTTGTGGTCTCTCTCTGTGTCTCTGAAAAATAAAATCTTAAAAAAAAAAAAAGTATCATCTAAGGGGCCATGAGAAATGCAGATTCCTAGGTACCAGTTCAAACATACTTAATCAGAAGCCTCCCAGGTAAGGCCCAAGGAATTGGCATTTTTGCAAAAACATCATGATTATGAAGCACTCTGAACCTCAAGACCTAGAGACAGAATGTTGATTTGGGTGAAAAAGAAGTGTGAAATGAGGAACAGGAAAATATTTGAGGTTGTTTTTTGTTTTGTTTTGTTTTGTTTTTGAATAGAGGGGAAACATCCTGGTAGTTTAGTTATTTCAACTGCAAAATACAAAGTATGTGTTTTAGCAACTGAAACTTTTCTTTTGAATGATAGAATATCATAGCTTATTAGGATCCAATCATGAAATACATGTTTATCACACCAATTCCAAATGACAGGACTTGGTCACTAATTTAAAAAAAATAAGAAGTTATAATTACTAATCTTAATAATTGCATGATCATGTAACTCACACAGATGTTTTGTGAATTAAAAGGGGAGACTAAAATAATTTATATCATAGTAACTTTCTGAAGTATTTATTTATTGAGCTGCAAGTTGATTTTATTATATTGGTGGCCCTACTTATAAAACCATATTTAAAATAAATGCACTCTTTAATCCCCATCACCTATTTCACCCATCCCCCACCCACTTTCCCTCTGGGACCCATCCATTTGTTCTTTATAATTAAGAGTCCGTTTCTTGGTTTGAATCTTTTTTTTTCTTTGTTCATTATAAAACTATTCATTTATTTATTTTAGAGAGAGTGGGAATAGGAGAGGGAGAGGGAGAAAGAATTTCAAGCAGACTCCATGCTGAACACAGAGCCTAACACGGGGATCAATCCCAGGACCCTGAGATCATGACCTGAGTAGAAATCAAGAGTCCAACACTTAACTGACTTGGCCAACCGGGTACCCCCAAAACCGTTCTTTAAAATAAAACTATTAAAAGAAAAAATAACTTAAAACCATCACATTATATTAAAAGGAAATTCATTCAGATGATCACATCTGAAGATTTAAAGTAACATGAGTAGTATAGTCATTCTTAGAATACATTTTCATCCTTCAATCAGTTTTCTCAACCTTCTCTTTCTAATGCCATGTTACTGGTATTTTTCTAAAGAATTTTAAATTTCAATATAGTCTTATTTTTTCCTATAAAATAGTATACCATCTTCTTTAAGGTTGTACTTTATGATTAACAAATATACAAATCTTGGCAGAGTCAATCGACAATTTTCTGCAGACCATAATATTGCTAAAGAACTCTCTCCCTTCAAGTGTTAAGATACCTGGTAATTCAGGCAAAGTTGCAAATGTAGGAATTATCAGTTCTCATATTTTCCACAGTGAAGTCTATAAATATTTCAGCTCCAATATTTTCATGACTACTCTCTTTTTACTTCTATTCATCATACTTTTGCTTGACAGTATTTTTATAAGACAAAACATGTCTAAATTTTCTCAATGATTCTTTTGAATGTTTTACCATATGTAGATGCTGTAAAATCATAGGCGTTCTTAATTTTGCTCCATTGTGATACAGAATATATATTTATCTAAAATAAGAACTTCATCAAATATGCATTTATCTAAAATAAGAACCGCATCAAATATACATTTTTCTAAAATAAGAACTCCAACAAATATACATTTTTCTAAAATAAGAACACTACATGAAAAATCCAAAATCAAGTTACTCTAAAGTTCAACTATAAAATGTCAAAAGTAAACCAGTGCTTTAATTTCCTATTGCTACTGTAAAAAGTTAGCAAAAATTTATTTCCTTAAAACAACACAAATTTATTATTTTACAGTTTTGAAGTTCAGATATTCAATCCTGGTTTTATGATGGGGCTACAATCAAACACTGGCAGGGCTGTGTTCCTTCTGGAGGCTCTAGAGGAAACCCCACTTCTTGCCTTTTTCAGTTTTTAGAGTCTGTCTGCTTTCCCTGCCTGGTGACCTACTTCCATTTTCAAAGCTAGCAAAGGCCAGTTGAGTCTCTTTCTCAGGCATCACTCTGATGCTGATTTTTCCTTGGCCTTCCAGCTCTATCATGAAGGATAATTGTGACTACATTTGACCCACCTGGATATTCCAAAATAATCTCTCTATTTTAAGGTCAGTTTATTAACAATCTTAATTTCCCTTTGTCATGGAATATAACATATTCATAGGCTCTGGGGATTAGGACCTGCACATCTTTAGCAGGCTATTATTTTGGCTATTATACCCTGAAAGCTATATTTGATAAGGAGGTTGCCTAGGATTCACTTAGGGGAAACAAGAGGTTGAAAATAGAATTTTCAACTCATGCTCCATGAATCAAAGCAACATTCTTTGACATCAAGTGAGATCTAAATACTTTATTTTATTTAGAAACCAGTATTTGGAAAACTGGCAGCTTTCCCCTAAGGGTAAATTGAATATGATGCCGAGTTCACACTCATAGAATTAATTGACTGCTGTACTTTCAACATAAGGTATCAAAGCCTTCCACATTAGTGACCCATGTCAAACAAAGCTTAGCACATGGACTGTGGTTTTCAAGAAGTCTTCTATTAAATGAACTACTCAATATAAGTTTACCAGAGTGGAGAGGGATGGAAAAACACAAATGTACTTAAAATAGCTTTTTTTGTTTCTTTTTTTCTAATTTTATACCTAAAACTTTTTTTTTTGACTTTTTAGTATTCAGAAATCAACATTAGTGACAGAGTTTACTTTTAATCACAGAATTCTTCCTAGAGCAGAAGCATAGGGAAAGCTAATTCCTTAAAAAAAAAAAAAAAGTCTACATGTAAAAATTCCACTGTTTGAGCATTGTGATCAATTTACTGAACTTTTGATGATCTTCTTTGCCATGTAATCCTTAATGTCACCTTAAGCTAAAGCTTGCTTCCTGTAAGTCATCATTTTCTTTCTCATGGACCCTAAAAGTTCATCTTATGTCCATTCCCTGTCCAGAATTTTCTGGGGGCTTCACACTCCTAAGAACAACTGCACAACAACCATAGCAGAATAGAATATTTTATGGTACTACTCTTTGTATTTTTCACACAATATTCCCCCCCCCCCCCACTTTACATAAAAGATGATGGGGCCCATAGACAGGACTAAGAGTAAGAAAAACCTATGACCTCTGGCATGTAGTGCTTGGGCTAAGTAAACACAAGTGATATGGTATTCAGACCAAATGTTTGACCAGAAACAGCAATGAACGTGAAGTTTCATTTTAACCTACAAAACTATAAAAGGTACCCCTGATTGGAGGGAAGGACAAAGGAGTGTTTTAAAAATTTATTTATAAATTTTTAGAGAAAGAGAGAGAGCGGGGGTAGGGTGGGATGAGGAAGGGTAGAGGGAGAGAATTGCCAACAGACTTCCTGCTGAGAGCAGAGCCCCACCTGGGGTTCGATCTCAGGACACTGAGATCACCACCTGAGCTGAAATCAAGAGTCAGACCCTTAACTGACTGTGCCCGCCACCTAGTCATCCCAAGGAGGTATTGTAAAATATTAGTGAATTAATAGCTAATCTGAGGTATGGTAAGACCAACAGATCAGGAGACAGCTGCCATTAATAAATGGATAGTTTATTACTCATAGTTCCCAAGGAGAAAAGACACACCAAACCATGGGGTCAGTTGGGCATCAGAGAAAGTGGGAGAAACAGGATAAGAGACTTTCCTGTGGTTTCTGCAGGGAGGAACAGGTAAGGCAGGAAAAGCAAGATTTGGACTGGTTAATTTGAATAATTTTCTTGGGTTCTGGGGCATAGTGGCTGCCCCTAGTTATTTGGTACCTGGCCGTTGGGTGATTAGAGCAGGCGGACAAGCCCTAGTAGGTGAAAAGCCTCGTAGGTGAGGTGGCTGAGCTCTGGATTTATCAGTTTGTATTTGAAAAGCACACTTGGTGAGTAGCTTACTATCCCTAGCTATTGGCTCACCCTGGGAGGAAAAGTTCCTACATGGTCCGCAAGGCCCCATTTAATCAAAGTATCAGAATACAGAAAATTAGACACTGCTATGACAAGGAAGGATTTGCTCCCTCATTCCTGGCATCAGTAAGATCTAAGACAGGTACCTTGGGCCTCAAAACGGAAAAGGCTATATTATTTATATATTATTATATAATAAATTATCACAAAATTTAGCAGCTTAAACCAATAAAGACTTACTATCCTATAGTTTCTGTGGTCAGGATTTAAATTCACTTAAACTGGGTCCTCTGCTCAGAGCTTCTCATAAGTTTTCCATGAAAGTATTGGTCATGGCTGCAGTTACCTCATGTCTTGACCTCGGAGGGATTTGCTTCCAACCTCACTCATGTGATTATTGCAAGGATTTATCTCCCTGTGGGCTATTGAACTAAGGACCTCAAGTCTTCTCTGGTTGTTCCTTACCAGGTGAGCTTTTCCACTGGGAAGCCCACAACATGGCAGCTGGCTTCCATGGGAGAGGTTGAACAACACAGAAGCCAGAATCTATTTGCTACTTAACATCAGAATTCACATCCCATCATTTTGGTTGTATTACATGTATTAGAAACAGTTACTAGGTCTATGCTACAGTTGGGGGAACATGACTATCATGACTCTCACATGGACAAGAGTTGAACATTCTGTCATTGTGTTAAGGAAGAAATCAGACCCTAGAGAAGGATGTCAGCATCTCTGCATAAATATGGACAGATTTGGAAAGATGTCACTTCCCAAACATAGCAGAGAGGTGACAGAAAGTCTCTGCCCACAGACCTGATTGTCTACACAATTAAACTATGTAATTTAGTGGTCAGACCCTTGTCCCCTCTTCCTACACGAAGGCCTGTGAGCCTATAACAAGTTTGAGTTGACCTGGGGATTGAGGAGGTGATTTACCAGGGTGACCACATATAGACACTAGGCTATATTTGGGAGTATGGAGAATTACCCTGGAATAACCAGCCTAAGCCAGGACATAAGCAAACCAGAGTACAGAGTCACCCAGTTTAACTCTAAGGAAGATGGATCTGTTTCTTGCCATCCTGATGAAGGGAGATTCAAAATGGAAGCCAATTTGGGATACAGAAAATAAAGACTCTGGAGTGCAAGTAGACCTGCTATGTAAGTCATTTCCCTTCTAAGAGTTTTATAGCTGGATCCCGCAGGAGAAATATTTGTCGGGAGGAAAGCGAAAAGTTGCCCATAATCACCATAATCACACATGGTCATCCCAGGCATTGTTTGTACTCCTACCCACTTGCAGAAGTGTATCTCCACACCCATGGCGCCATTGCTCACCAAGCCCCAGGAGTGTGTTTCTTCCATCTGTACCTGCAGGTGGAGCTGGGGTGGAACAGGACCATGAAGCAGTCCGTGGGGCAGCACAGTCCTGTGGAGCAGAAGGCTTCTGCTCTCCCTGCCTGTCAGCGCTGGTTAGCACTGGATTCATGCTCCAAAACCCTCTCTAAATCCTTTTCCTGAAAAGAGAGACATTTCAGCAGCAGGTGCAAATAATGAGTTTTCCGCCATACGGATGATAACAGAATATCTTTTGTTTGCCACGTGTGTGTTTTGAAGAATTTAAAGGTGTCCAGTCTGTAGGAACGAACAGATGGTGAATTAAACACCAATGGATTCTGGCGTCTCCTCATCACCAAATGTAATCACATTTTCATTAGCAAATAATTTTTGTTGTCACTCCAAGTATACCTCTTTGGGTAGGAAACAAATACTTAGATTAGTAGCTGCTCAATGTGAGAAAGCACGCTTTGCATGGATTTTTATGCTTTAGGGTTATAGATAAGAGACACCTCTATTTTATATTTAAAAAAATTCAAAGATATCATATAACATAAACTAATTGGTTGACAATCCAAAGGACTTTTTAGAGCATAGATTTTATTTTCCCCTTTTCCCCCCCTAAAGCAAAGAGTGATTAAGATCTCCATTAGTGCTTTTGCAATTTTTTTCTCCCCATGTCTTCATTTTCTCCAATAAAGTCTCCTGTATTTCCTATTGTTTCTTTTCATAAAGATGATATATCAATAACATTTCCTGGGAGATTTGTGGGTCTCCATTACAACTGACATTAATAGACCATTTTTTTCAATTATTACTATGCTTTTATATATATTCCATTTCTCAGGTCCTTGCAGACACAATTTCTGCCCAGCACTAAATCTATAGAATTTGCATAATAGAAGCCTTGTGTCTTTAAAACTCTTAACCATCTTGGGGATTTTCAGTACCTGTTACAAAGATCCTGAGAAGGGACTAATGCCAAGAATTTTTTTTAATGTAGTTTTTGAATAGTAAGATTTATAGAAGGTTTAGGTGTATTTTTTAAAGATATCAATTCTTTCCTATCAATGGAATGTATAAAAGCTGGATATTCAGTGTGATCTCTCATGAAGTATTATGAACATAAACCAGGTATAACATTATATTCTGTCTCTGACAGTGTAATTGGTACCAGGAGTAGTTTCAGGAAATAGATCCTCAAAATGTGTTTCTGGGATTTGGTAACTCTTATTGGGTGAGGGCTTGAATAACCTTGTTGCTGGGGGGAAATTGAACACTGGTAATCTATGGCATGTGGGAGCATCAAGGTAATACATCACTGTGGTGACATGGAATGCAGTGCAGGTATAGGGCAGGACACTGGGAAAGCCAATGCCTGTGGCATTTAGTCACAATGGCAACTCAAGTAATTACAAGGGTTCTAGCCTCCCATGGCAGGATAGAATGGAGTATTGTTCCACACCTCTTCACTAACCTCACCCTCTGCTTTGTGTTGGTCTAAGCCTATGGATGGTGATGCTATTGACCAGGAATGCCTGGGGCACTGGACAGGGCCCTACTACTTCTGGAAGCCCCCAAAGACATTTCCCAGATAGGAACCAATGTTGTGGTTAGATCAGCCGTTGTGCTCTTAACATGTTTGCAAGACGCACTTTGGCAGCAACTCTCAGAGAGCTTTGAAAGAAGAAAAACATCTATTATACCCAAGTCCTGGAGGATATACCACACACCCAAGGGTCACACATAGAGGTCTCAGGTAAGAGGGGAGGAAGCATGACTTTGGGCTCTACGTTTGTTGAGGTCGAGGGTGGGATGTCTAAATTTTCACAGGTTCACTCTATTGGTAAATTAAAACTTTTAGAAGAGGAATTAGGGCATGAGAAGAGAAATGAGGGTTACTCAAGTGATCAGTTACTTAGGTGACCCAGGGCTTTGGGGGGAGGCTGCAGGAAAGAGTGAACTTTAAGCAGGCTCCACACCCAGCACAGAGCCCCACATTGGGCCAAAATCAAGAGTCAGTGGTTTAACAAACTGAGCCTTCCAGGAGTCCCATCAAGGGCTTTCTAAAAGGGGAACTTCATGGTGGGAGAGCATCTTGGCTTCTTATGTAGCTGTTTTACTAACAGCTGTGTCATTCAGCTGGTAAAATGTCTCTGAAATGGATGTCTTGGCAATGAAAAAGTTTAATGTCAGGCAGTTACGCTACACCTTCCCATGGGGCAGAATGTATTTCCTATCCTCCCACCTCCAACTTTGGGCTTGACCATGGGTCTCACTTTGGCCAATGAATGTGAGCAAAAGCAATGTGAACAGAGGTATTAAAGAAGTGTTGTGTGTTTCTCCCTTGCATACTCCTGAGATCACTTTTAGAAGGGCTTAACTCTGCTAGCCACTGGTTCTCAGCAGGAGACAAGTGGGACAAATGTGATTCTCATCTGTGGCCAAACCCAGCTAAACTTTGTCTCCAAGCAAAGCCACTTCTGCAATCCCCAGGCCTCAGATCAAGAAGCGAAAATGCTATGTCATAAGCCACTGAGATTGGGGTAAGTGATTACATGGCATTCATGAGAAAGAGTATTCACTCACAGAGAACCAGAAGGTGCCAATGACAGCTTTCAAGTGGTCCCTCATCTCCTAAGACTTGGGGCAGCTAGGGAGAGGGTTAAGCTGTAAGTCTGATTGTTAGGGTTTCAGAGGTACAGGGCCAGTTCAATACTGCATACCGTATCCTTCTATAAAGTGGGACCTCCCTTGGAAAAGAGCTGGGAGAGGTGAAGACACAGTGTGTGCTGTCCTCTGGCACCTTCCATCCTTGCCCAGACCAGCAGTGCTGACCTACTCTGTGCTGCTGTCTCTCATCTGTGCCCCAGGAACTGCAAGCCTGGCATGTCCCCTGCTCTCCAGGTCGCATTCACCTTTCCTTACAGAACACATTCCTTTCATTATACCTATTCTTTCCCTCTCCTTGGCAGGGCTTTGGGTATATGTCAAGGAGAGGAGACACTGAGCTCCAGTTTCCTGTAGTCAGTGAATTTCTTATTAAAAATCCAAAGCTTTAAAAGGTCCTCTGAGTTCCTGAATCATACTAGTTACATCTCAGTTCATCTCCATGCCTATGTCTGTCCATGCCCGTAAATTTTGGGAGTTTAGTCGATCCATATAAAATTTTTGCTCCCAGGGAAGAACCATTTGATATTTGCAATCTTTTCCAAAGACAGAGTTTTAAAAAAGTGATAAAACATGGGTGTGTCATTGAAATCTGGGAAGAGCCTTTGAAAGGGTTAAATATTTTTTAGGAAAAACCCCAGACCCGAGTGAGACCTGGCCCAACTGGCTGCTTCCCACCGCAAGATCCCCAAATCCTGAAGCAGGCATATAATGCTGGTGTTCTTCTGCCCTCCAGGTGCCTTGGGATCCCAAGAAAGGCTCTTCCCTGTCACTTCTCATCACTACTTATGAATTATTATGGTTCCACTCCACCAAATCGTTGGCTTCTCAAACTGTCCCAAGGAGTAAGAGGCTGACTGGAAAAGTAGGTTGAGTCAGATGGTGAATGAGTCCATGAGCCCTGCTGTGGAATTAGGAATTTACTCTATTGGGAGCCATTTTTATCAGTGGCAGGACATGGTCAGATGTGTGTTGTAGAAGAATATTTCTGGCAAAGTGTTAAGTCCAGGTTTGATGAGGTTAACACACAAAGTATGGAGCAGTTAGGCTAATATTAAAACAATCAAGTGAACACACTTGTGTGCACCCCCTTCTCCTTGGGACAAATTGAGAGTCAACAATTAGGCAGAGTGGAACCATACTGTATGGTGACTAACATAACATAATTTAAAAAAAAAAAAGGAGGGCACGTTCTGTAATGAGCATGGGGTATTCTATGTAACTGATGATCACTGAACTCTACCTCTGAAACCAATAATACATTATATGGTCATTAATTGAATGTAAATTAAATTAAATTAAATTTGAAAAACAGAGGCAAAAACAAAACAAAATAACAAAACAAAAAACAACAAAAACATATAGACAAAAAAACCAATCAAATGTAAGATATGATATAGCATTGAATTGGGAGAAGACAGACTCAAAAGATATCTCGGTGGTTCAATAGCTCGTACTTGCTGCATTATAACCTAGAAGCTATTTTAGTTGTCACTGACAACCTCTCCTCCCATCCACAGCTCTCATGAGGGTCTAGGTAGTGGGAGGGATCTGAAAGAAAACTTACTAAATCTAAATGTTCATTCTCCTTAAGTGCCCTACTCATCTGCCCAATCTCATGATACCCTCTGCCTTCACCCCTGCTTCATGATACCTTCACATCCTGTTCCCTCATGAGGGGTTCTCTGACTTACATTGTATGAGCAAAATTCACTATTCACTTAAAGTTTTGTTGTTTAACCCTTTTCTTTATGAGATATCAGTTGGAACATAGAAAGCAGAAAGCATGTTTTATGTTAAATTCACAAAAGGGCAAATGCAAATAGCTCCCCCTTAATTAATGAATAATAGGATGCATGTAAGGGGACCTCTTAGAAAACTGCTACTCACAGTTTAAACATTAGATATAATATACTGTTGGGAAAAAAAAAAAAAGACAAGCGCCACAAATGGAATCACTTAGCTAAGTTCCACACCAACAGACTGAGATGTAATATCTAACCTAATTATATTTCATTCCCAGGAATGAAATCTTAAACTGGTCAGCCTGGAATTAACTGGTCAGCACTAGTAAGGTAATCTGCCTTACTAGACCCAGGCCATTCCCTACAGGAAGGTGACCTTGCCACAACCAATCATTCTTTGCTAGTTATACTTGTCTCCTTCCCTTCTGTCAATAAAAGCCTCTCATTTTGTATAGCTCCTTGGAGTTCCTTTCTTTTTAAAAAAACTTATTATTATTTTTAAATTTAAATTCAATAAAATAACATATGGTGTATTACTGGTTTCAGAGGTGAAGTCCAGTGATTCATCAGACTTATATAATACCCAGTGCCCATTACATTATGTGCCCTCCTTAATGTTCATTACCCAGTTACCCCTTCCCCACACCCACCTCCCCTCCAACAACCCTCCATTTGTTTCCTATGATTAAGAGTCTCTTATGATTTGTCTCCCTCTCTGATTTTGTCTTATTTTCCCTCCCTTTCTATATGATCTTCTGTTTCATTTCTTAAATTCCACACATGGGTGAGATCTTACGATAATTGTCTTTCTATGATTGACTTATGCTTAGCATAACACCCTCTAGTTCCACCAATCATTGCATATGCCAAGATTTCTTTTTTGATGACTGAGTAGTGTTCCATTGTGTGTGTGTATGTGTGTGTGTGTATGTGTATGTGTATGTATGTATATACATATATGTATATATGTATATATGTATATACACACACATATATATATATATATATATATATCTCCATTCATCTGTTGATGGACATCTGGCTTTTTCCATTGTTTGGCTATTGTATATATTGCTACTATAAACACTGGGTGCAGGTGCCCCTTTGGATCACTACATTTGTATCTTTGGGGTAAATCCCTAATAGTGCAGTTGCTGGACCATAGGGTAGCTCTATTTTCAACTTTCTATCTGCTAAAGGGGAAGCTACCTGATTCATGAATCATTAAATAATGCCAGTACGATCTTTAAAGTTTACTCAGTTGAATTTAGTTCTTTAAGAATACCAAGAAAATAATGAAAAAGTAAAAATTCACTTTGGTTACATTGTTTATCTTAGACATGATCAACAGTGTAGAAATTGCTGTGGTTCATAGATAGTCTCCATATGGTGTCAGATTATTCATCCTGTCTACCAGTCTGCAAATAATTTGCTCACATGGTGCCAAATTTTAAATGTATTAAATGTGAGTTTACCCAAATACACTGAATTTATACACTTTTCTGAAATAACGCTCATGGCTTGTCTAATATTATAGAAATACACATACAGATTCATCTGAAATTTTATCATGGGTAAAAAAATGAATGTTTCACATCAGAATTGATTATGGTGCATATTTACATTTTATAGGGCCTTGATGTCATTGTGCTGATAATGAACAATGTGCATATTTAAAATCCAATGCAAGGAATGGGGAAAACTTTTACTCAGAGGAGGTCATGCTAATAAGTCCTTCTGTGGGGCAAAGATCTTTCTGATGCTAACAAGTGCCTGGTGGGAAACTGGTAGAAAACCAAGCTTCTATTTGTTTGAATAAAACCTCCATATGGCTTCAAGAAGTGTGTGTATGTGTGTTTTTAAAGTAATGCACTCTTTCCCACGATAATGGGAAGAAGATCATGCTCTAAGAATTTCAGTTTGTAAGAGCCATGCAGCTGTGGTATTAAAAAAAAAGCTATTACTTCATTATATATAAATTTGTATATATAAATGTATATATACACGTTATGTATATATACACATTTATGTATACACACATATAGTAAATAAATAAGAAAATAAGTCAAGGGACAAATAAAATTAGGTGAAACAAACCCAAAGGTATGTTTTATTACAACAGAAGTTTGATGACATCTCTACAACTTACTTTTAAGACTTAAGAAGAACTTTAATTCAAAAAAGCGTCAATTCTTTCTTCTTGGCCATTCTGTCTGCATAGATGGGATGGTCTGCACAGAATCCTCACTCTTGTGAGGGTGTTGCTCACCATTCTTCATTGTCCCGTCCACACATTCCATATTCCTTTTAAAGGGCCAGCTGTGACCCTCTCATGATGAGAGAGAATCCATAAGGGATACACATCTTTGTGGTGGGGTTGAAAGTTGGGTGAGGCAGGTGAAGCACTTGTCTTGGGTGCTATAGAGGGTTGAGTAATGGCCCCCCCAAAAGATATGTCCAAGTCTTTTTTTTTTTAATTTTTTAAAAGATTTTACTTATTTATTTGACAGACAGAGATCCAAGTCGGCAGAGAGGCAGGCAGAGAGAGAGGGGAAGCAGGCTCCCTGCTGCTGAGCAGAGAGCCCAATGCGGGGCTTCATCCCAGATCCTGAGATCATGATCTGAGCCAAAGGCGTAGGCTTAACCCACTGAGCCACGCAGGCACCCTGATATGTCCAAGTCTTAACCCCTGGAACCTATAAATGTGATCTTATTTGAACACAGGGTCTCTGTAAATGTCAGACCTCCAGATGAAATCATCTTGGATTTAGACTGGGTCCTAAATCCAAGAGAGGTATCTTTACCGAGAGATCTGAGACCCAGACCATGTGAATAAGAAGGTGAAGATTGCAGGGATCCTGTCACAAGCCAAGGAACACATGGAGGTGTCAGAACCTGGAGGAAACAAGGAAGGATTCTCTCCTAGAGGTCTCAGAGGGAGGCTCTGCCGACACCACGGTTGCAGACTCCTGGCCTCTAGAACTGTGAGAGAATATGTTTCTATTGTTTTAAGCTGCCCAGTTTGTGGCAATTGGGGAGAGCAGCCCTATGAAACTAACACAGTTGCAAGACTTAAAAGGACGCGAGAAAACTCAGTTATCAAAATAAACTATATTTTGAGGTAATACTTTTAAAAATCAAATGAAACAAAGAACGAGAGAACTTATGATGATCAGAATATTAACATTTTGGATGAAGATGATGTCTAAGGTGATGGCTGGGATGGGCACATGAGTACTCTGGGCAGGCTGAATCCAGAGTTTAATATATTAGTGAATTTTAAATGAAACAAAAATGCATAATTATTAATGCTTATTTGCAACAGAGACCAAACTGTCCATGGGAGAATAAGGAAAACTTTTGGTGCGCCCAATTTCTTGTCTACAGTCCAGACCAGTTCAGCCCTTGTCCTTCAGTTGTATGGCTCTCAAAGGGAACTGGATCTAGTCTAGAGATTAGTGACACTTCCTTGCAGTCTCAGGTTCCCTGAGTAGGGTTGGTTCCAGCAACTGCCTACCTGCCTACCTCTGAATCTGGCTTTATTTCTGTCTGTATTTTCCCTCTTATCCTTGTCTTCTTGAGTTCCCGGAGCCTAGGAAAGGAATTGAGTCTGCATGGATGGGAAACCTTCTATGGAAACCAGGTGTTTGGGTTCTTCTCTCATCTTCTTTTTAGGGTCATGAATCCGTCTCCCTGGTTCTCCCATATCATCAAGGGATCTCATTAAGGAATGACAGGTAGTGGTTAGGGACATCTGCAGTCCAGTAGTGTGGGATGTTCCCACTGTCAGTGTGACTCATCATGTCTACTGGTGAAAGGTTTAATCCTTCATATCTAGGGTTCTTACCTCTGTCAGCCTGAATAAAGAGAGCTAGTGATCTTCATGTTACCCACAAGTTCCTGGCTTTGGGAAGAATTGATTAAAATCTCCAAAAAAGTGAAAGTATTTAGCAATAATCCCCAAATCCCTGTGGGCAGCAGGTATATAAGAAAGCAGGAGAAAGGTCTGCATGGGTGGCTCTGGCATGAGACTTAGGTGTCTTTATTGCTCCTTAAGACTTTTTCTACAGCCACAAGATCAATTTCCTATTGAAATCATGCCAAGGACCTTCCATGCCCTGTTTTCTATATTTGGCCATTCCAGAAGACAAATTCTGAACTGCCTCTAGGACTTGTGTTTTCTTAAAGTCAAGTCATGGAAACCTACCAGGAACAGGGATCTTCCTTTGCATTCCAATAACCAATGACTCTAACAACACCTTTTCTGTAACATAGCCACAGGAATGATTTTGCTAGAGCTTTTATGACAGTTGCTTTTTAATGTATGGTGCACACATTTCAGTTACTGGGGATGTCATATTAAAGCATATTCAAATAATAGTAGGAAATGCAGTAACTAATATCAAATTTTCATACTATAAAGCTTAGCCTCTGAATATTTGGAAATTGCCTGTCCTGGGGTGGATGTGACTTGAGCTGAGAAGTGGATGCAGCTCAGATGGTTCAGGTCAAGAAAGGCCGCTGCAGTTCAGCTCTGAGTGAGTGTGGTGGGGGTGGTGGGAGCTGGACCATGCGGGAAGTGTCATGGTGTCCATGTTTCTGCACAGTGTGGGGTTCGCTTTCATCTTTCTCCCCAGGCAGGAAGTGACTCCTTCTGCCAAAAGAGTTTAAAAACCCATCCTATCACCACAGCCTGCGGAAGACTGATGATCCTATAGAGAGAACACAGCTGCCAGAGAGAGAGAGAGAACTGGTTTCCACAAAGAGGCTGAATGAAGCTGCTGGCAGACACAGAACCTTGAGATCAGAGAGAAATGCAATGAGGAAACACAGCCAGACTAGGATTTTGCATAGAATTTTGGATGAAAGCAAAGCCTTCCACTGAATCAGCTGGCAAAGATTCAGTCTTTAAGTGGTGTACTTTGAATGTATGTTGGAATATATTTACTAAGATTTAGAAACACACGCTCAAAGCTAGCTATGGCCATCCTATCCCATCTCATGTGTGACGAGAACTCCCCAGGGCACTTCGAATAGGGTCCAGACTCAACCAACATGATTTTTTTTTTTTAACCCTGATAAAAGTCATACTACTCTCCATCATGAAGAGAAACTATGAGTTCAGAAGACTTAAAAATATATTCTAAAGTAGCTAGTTATGTATTTCAGATCATAAACTCAGGTAGTTTATTACCTCATTTTTTATTATTTTTTTAAATGAATTTAATTCTGTGTGGAACCTCCATTGCATCAGATTGTGGACATTAAATCTCAGGCAACTAAGTTTATCTCACTGCCTCTACTTCCTTTTCCCCAAACATATGTCTATATACTGAGGGGACTGTGTTGTGTTTTTCATTAGACCAAGGGGGAGGGGGATGAGGGGAGTTTCCCATCTATATCACTGCCCTAGTATCTGCCCTGCACTACTGTCCTGTCCAGTCCTTGGAGGTCCATCCAAAGGTACTGCTAACGCACTTTTCAAGCCCAGTTCAGGTCCCTCACCATTACCCTTCTCTCTGTTTTTTTCAGGAGTGCTTTAAGTATCCCGCAGCACTGGACATCATCTGAGAGGCTACCTCCAGGGTCCCCCTTAGGAATTTTCAGCTGTTCATGCTCCACCTTGGGCCATGGATACCCCATGTTTATCTAGGATCTCATCTGCTTAGATGCCTCTATAGCCATTGTTAGTTACCACAGGGTCTTGTGCCTGCTCTGATCTGTCTGGGAGTGGCCATGTGATCCCCTTCTGCTCTGGACAACTGGAGAGTTAAGGCAATAGGCAGAGTCCATGCTCCTCCTTAAAGATCCACAAGCATGTTATTGCTGCTCCTCTAGATCACCTATCCCCAAGGATTCTGAAGATATTCTTCTTAGTTTGTAGTAGGTGGGGAGGGGAAAGCATATAGTAGAAAATGTACTTTTCTGCAATGGTTATTCTCTTAAATCTACTATTTGTGTCTTTTCTCTGCATATGGAACTTCTGAATCTATATTCATATTCTCATATTTTCTTTCTTCCTGCTGCAGCTCCCCTTCTGGAACACAATGGTGCTGAGTACCTACTCATCTGAATACAGGAAGGGCTGAGAAGGAGAGGAAATATCAGCAATCAGCAATAATTTAGTTAATGTTTCAAAATGTCAACATCCCTTGGAACTACATTTATTTTTTCTTCTTTTTTAAATTTAAATTAAATTAACCAACTGATCATTAGTTTCATATGTAGTGTTCAATAATTTATCAGTTTCATATAACACCCAGTACTTATCACATCACATGACCCCCTTAATGCCCATCATCCAATTACCCCATTCCCCCACCCACCTCCCTTCCAGCAACCTCAACTTGTTTCCTATAGTTAAGAGTCTCTCGTGGTTTTTCTCTCTCTCTGATTTCTTCCTGTTCTCTTTTCCCTCCCTTTCCCTATGGTTCTCTGCCCTGTTTCTTATATTCTACATATGAGTGAAATCATATGTTAATTGTCTCTCTGATTGATTAATTTTGCTCAGCATAATGCCGTCCAGTTTCATCTACATCAGTGTGAATTGTAAGTATTCATTCTTTCTGATGGCTGAGTAATTATCCAATGTTTGTGTTGTGTATATATATACACAAAACACACAACACACATACTACATGTATATATTTATGTACACACACACACACACACACACACACACACACTACATCTTCTTTATCCATTCATCTGTCATTGGACATCTTGTTTCTTTCTGCAGTTTGGCTGTTGTGGACATTGCTGCTATGAACATTGGGATGCAGATGCCCATTTGGATCACTACATCTATATCTTTGTAGTAAATACCTAGTAATACAATTACTGGGTTATAAGGTAGCTCTTTAACTTCTTGAGGAACCCTCATATCATTTTCCAGAGTGTTTGTACCAGTTTGCATTCCTACCAACAGTGTAAAGAGGATTCCCTTTCTCTGCATCCTTGCCAATATTTGTTGCTTCCCATCTTGTTAATTTTGGCCATTCTGACTGGTGTGAGGTGGTATCTCATTGTGCTTTTGAATTATATTTCCCTGATGCCAAGTGATGTGGAACATTTTTTCATGTGTCTGTTGGCCATTTGTATGTTTTCTTTGTAGAAATATCTGTTTATGGCTTCTGCCCATGCTACAGAAAACTTATGAAAGAAACTGAGGAAGACACAAAGAAATGGGAAAACATTCCATGTTCATGGATTGGAAGAATAAATATTGTTAAAATGTCTATACTACCCAGAGCAATCTATACATTCAGGGCAATCTCTATCAAAAAACCATCAACATTTTTCACAGAGCTGGAACAAATAATTCTAAAATTGTTATGGAACCAGAAAAGACCCTGAATAGCCAGAGGAATGTTGAAAAGGAAAACCAAAGGTGGTGGCATCACAATGCTAGACTTCAAGCTATATTACAGAGCTGTAATCATCAATAGAGTATGGTACTGGCAAAAAACCACAAACAAACAAAAGCAAACAAACAAACAAACAACAACAAAACAGAGAAGTGGATCAATGGAACAGAATAGAGAACCTAGAAATGGATTCTCAACTCTATGGCCAACTAATCTTTGACAATGCAGGAAAGAATATCCAGTGGAAAAAGGACAGTTTTTTCAATAAATGGTGCTGAAAAATTGGACAGCCACATGTGGAAGAATGAACGTGGACCATCTTCTTACACCATATACAAAGATAAACTCAAAATGGATGAAAGACCTAAATACATCAAAATCTTTGAGGAGAATAGAGGCAGCAACTTCTTCAACCTTGGCCACAGCAACATTTTGCTAGACACATCTCTAAAGGCAAGGGAAACAAAGGCAAAAATGAACTACTGGGACTTCAACAAGATAAAAAGGTTCTGCACAGCAAAGGAAACAGTTAACAAAACTACAAGTCAACCTATAGAATGGAAGAAGAATTTGCAAATGACATATCAAATAAAGGGCTAGTATCCAAGATCTATAAAGAACTTATGAAACTCAACACCCAAAAAACAATCCAGTCAAGAAATGGGCAGAAGACATAAACAGACATTTCTCCCTTGGAACTACATTTTAAAAACTAATTGTGGTTTTCGCAGAATATAAGTTTGGTCATTTTCAATGGATCCCGTTATTCCTTTTCATGAAGTTCTAGGTTTAGGCAAGCTATAAATATTATCAATGTAAATATTCCAAGTCTTGGTGAATTCCATATACTAAAATTGAGATTCTTGTGTTTACAGTAGGAAACACAGTAATATGAGCACTATCTTTTGCAGAGTTGTCTCTTGGGAAGCTATATTTGATGTTGGTTCATGGACAGAAGCATAAAAAGATTTTGCTAAGTGTCTAATATCAAAGCCCACTCAAATATGGCTTTTTGGATATCAACTCCAAAGGGAATTACTGAGAATTAATGGTCTAACCTAAATACTAAACTATAAAGAGATTCCACTATCTTTGTAGTTAAACATATTTTGCTCTCTTAATGTGACCTGATTAAACAATCACTCTGAAAACTCAAAAACAAAATTGAATCTATTTATGTATTCTGAGAAAACAGTTGTTTAGGAACTTTGTAATCCATTTTTTACTTCTTGATAGTTATAATTTCAATGTGGTGACTAACATAGAAAGCATTTAACAATCTCCCTGTATTAGTTCAAATCTATCTTGCAGGGTTTTCTCATTCTTCTTACAAATTCACCTAAGAGAAAATGGTTTCTAGCATTGGAAATAGTGTTAGAAGAAAGGCCAATAGAAACTTAGGTGAAAAAAAAAATGTCAAGTAGAGTTTAGAGGTATTTAAACTGTTCGCCGTGTCTCAGGAGGTTTGACAGGCTCATGATTTATCTTGATATGGTCAATGTTCAGCTCTTACCTCTTGGTAGAAAAACTGCCACAGTCACCCAGTAAACCACAGACTGCTTACCAGAGACAGCTGAGAGATTTGTACCTGCAAAGTTACATAAACACTCTAGATAAAAAAGATAGGAGCCTTAATCTTGTCGGCAGCCTTAGGACCCCCTCAATTAGGACACTGGCTTAATGACATCTGGCTAGAATATATGACTAGTTTGCAATGGGATGCTCTCAGTTTTAGGATAAAGCAGTTGGTTGCCCGGTTTCCTAGTTGTCAGTCAAATTTATCCCCACAGGGGGAAAATGCAATTTGCTTTGGGGTGCAAGGAGAACCAGAATGTTGACTGCACAGGGCATGATACAGGCAACACCATCTCTTTTTTTTTTTTTTTTTGAAGTTTTATAAGTACTATTTATTTCTATTCATGCCTACTTTTGATGGCTTCCACCAACCATTAAGTGAAATAACTTTCTTTTTTTTTTTTAATTTATTTTTTATTTATTTTCAGCATAACAGTATTCATTGTTTTTGCACCACACCCAGTGCTCCATGCAATCCGTGCCCTCTCTAATACCTACCACCTGGTTCCCCCAACCTCCACCCCCCCCCCCGCCACTTAAAACCCCTCAGATTGTTTTTCAGAGTCCATAGTCTCTCATGGTTCACCTCCCCTTCCAATTTCCCCCAACTCCCTTTTTTTTTTTTTAAATTTTTTATTTTTTATAAACATATATTTTTATCCCCAGGGGTACAGGTCTGTGAATCACCAGGTATACACACTTCACAGCACTCACCAAAGCACATACCCTCCCCAATGTCCATAATCCCACCCCCTTCTCCCAAACCCCCTCCCCCCAGCAACCCTCAGTTTGTTTTGTGAGATTAAGAGTCACTTATGGTTTGTCTCCCTCCCAGTCCCATCTTGTTTCATTTATTCTTCTCCTACCCACTTAAGCCCCCATATTGCATCACCACTTCCTCATATCAGGGAGATCATATGATAGTTGTCTTTCTCTGCTTGACTTGTTTCGCTAAGCATGATACACTCTAGTTCCATCCATGTTGTCGCAAATGGCAAGATTTCATTTCTTTTGATGGCTGCATAGTATTCCATTGTGTATATATACCACATCTTCTTGATCCATTCATCTGTTGATGGACATCTAGGTTCTTTCCATAGTTTGGCTATTGTGGACATTGCTGCTATAAACATTCGGGTGCACGTGCCCCTTTGGATCACTACGTTTGTATCTTTAGGGTAAATACCCAATAGTGCAATTGCTGGGTCATAGGGCAGTTCTATTTTCAACATTTTGAGGAACCTCCATGCTGTTTTCCAGAGTGGCTGCACCAGCTTGCATTCCCACCAACAGTGTAGGAGGGTTCCCCTTTCTCCGCATCCTCGCCAGCATCTGTCATTTCCTGACTTGTTGATTTTAGCCATTCTGACTGGTGTGAGGTGATATCTCATTGTGGTTTTGATTTGTATTTCCCTGATGCCGAGTGATATGGAGCACTTTTTCATGTGTCTGTTGGCCATCTGGATGTCTTCTTTGCAGAAATGTCTGTTCATGTCCTCTGCCCATTTCTTGATTGGATTATTTGTTCTTTGGGTGTTGAGTTTGCTAAGTTCTTTATAGATTCTGGACACTAGTCCTTTATCTGATATGTCGTTTGCAAATATCTTCTCCCATTCTGTCAGTTGTCTTTTGATTTTGTTAACTGTTTCCTTTGCTGTGCAAAAGCTTTTGATCTTGATGAAATCCCAATAGTTCATTTTTTCCCTTGCTTCCCTTGCCTTTGGCGTTGTTCCTAGGAAGATGTTGCTGCGGCAGAGGTCGAAGAGGTTGCTGCCTGTGTTCTCCTCAAGGATTTTGATGGATTCCTTTCGCACATTGAGGTCCTTCATCCATTTTGAGTCTATTTTTGTGTGTGGTGTAAGGAAATGGTCCAATTTCATTTTTCTGCATGTGGCTGTCCAATTTTCCCAGCACCATTTATTGAAGAGGCTGTCTTTTTTCCATTGGACATTCTTTCCTGCTTTGTCGAAGATTAGTTGACTGTAGAGTTGAGGGTCTATTTCTGGGCTCTCTATTCTGTTCCATTGATCTATGTGTCTGTTTTTGTGCCAGTACCATGCTGTCTTGATGATGACAGCTTTGTAATAGAGCTTGAAGTCCGGAATTGTGATGCCACCAACGTTGGCTTTCTTTTTCAATATCCCTTTGGCTATTCGAGGTCTTTTCTGGTTCCATATAAATTTTAGAATTATTTGTTCCATTTCTTTGAAAAAGATGGATGGTACTTTGATAGGAATTGCATTAAATGTGTAGATTGCTTTAGGTAGCATAGACATTTTCACAATATTTATTCTTCCAATCCAGGAGCATGGAACATTTTTCCATTTCTTTGTGTCTTCCTCAATTTCTTTCATGAGTACTTTATAGTTTACTGAGTATAGATTCTGTGTCTCTTTGGTTAGGTTTATTCCTAGGTATCTTATGGTTTTGGGTGCAATTGTAAATGGGATTGACTCCTTAATTTCTCTTTCTTCTGTCTTGCTGTTTGTGTAGAGAAATGCAACTGATTTCTGTGCATTGATTTTATATCCTGACACTTTACTGAATTCCTGTATAAGTTCTAGCAGTTTTGGAGTGGAGTCTTTTGGGTTTTCCACATATAGTATCATATCATCTGCGAAGAGTGATAATTTGACTTCTTCTTTGCCGATTTGGATGCCTTTAATTTCCTTTTGTTGTCTGATTGCTGAGGCTAGGACCTCTAGTACTGTGTTGAATAGCAGTGGTGATAATGGACATCCCTGCAGTGTTCCTGACCTTAGCGAAAAACTTTCAGTTTTTCTCCATTGAGAATGATATTTGCGGTGGGTTTTTCATAGATGGCTTTGATGATATTGAGGTATGTGCCCTCTATCCCTACACTTTGAAGAGTTTTGATCAGGAAGGGATGCTGTACTTTGTCAAATGTTTTTCAGCATCTATTGAGAGTATCATATGGTTCTTGTTCTTTCTTTTATTGATGTGTTGTATCACATTGACTGATTTGCGGATGTTGAACCAACCTTGCAGCCCTGGAATAAATCCCACTTGGTCGTGGTGAATAATCTTTTTAATGTACTGTTGAATCCTATTGGCTAGTATTTTGTTGAGTATTTTCGCATCTGTGTTCATCAAGGATATTGGTCTATAGCTCTTTTTTTGGTGGGATCCTTGTCTGGTTTTGGGATCAAGGTGATGCTGGCCTCATAAAATGAGTTTGGAAGTTTTCCTTCCATTTCTATTTTTTGGAACAGTTTCAGGAGAATAGGAATTAGTTCTTCTTTAAATGTTTGGTAGAATTCCCCCGGGAAGCCATCTGGCCCTGGGCTTTTGTTTGTTTGGAGATTTTTAATGACTGTTTCAATCTCCTTACTGGTTATGGGTCTGTTCAGGCTTTCTATTTCTTCCTGGTTCAGTTGTGGTAGTTTATATGTTTCTAGGAATGCATCCATTTCTTCCAGATTGTCAAATTTATTGGCGTAGAGTTGCTCATAGTATGTTCTTATAATAGTTTGTATTTCTTTGGTGTTAGTTGTGATCTCTCCTCTTTCATTCATGATTTTATTTATTTGGGTCCTTTCTCTTTTCTTTTTGATAAGTCGGGCCAGGAGTTTATCAATTTTATTAATTCTTTCAAAGAACCAGCTCCTAGTTTCGTTGATTTGTTCTATTGTTTTTTTGGTTTCTATTTCATTGATTTCTGCTCTGATCTTTATGATTTCTCTTCTCCTGCTGGGTTTAGGGTTTCTTTCTTGTTCTTTCTCCAGCTCCTTTAGCTGTAGGGTTAGGTTGTGTACCTGAGACCTTTCTTGTTTCTTGAGAAAGGCTTGAACCGCTATATATTTTCCTCTCAGGACTGCCTTTGTTGTGTCCCACAGATTTTGAACCGTTGTATTTTCATTATCATTTGTTTCCATGATTTTTTTCAATTCTTCTTTAATTTCCCGGTTGACCCATTCATTCTTTAGAAGGATGCTGTTTAGTCTCCATGTATTTGGGTTCTTTCCAAACTTCCTAATGTGGTTGAGTTCTAGCTTTAGAGCATTGTGGTCTGAAAATATGCAGGGAATGATCCCAATCTTTTGATACCGGTTGAGTCCTGATTTAGGACCGAGGATGTGATCTATTTTGGAGAATGTTCCATGTGCACTAGAGAAGAATGTATATTCTGTTGCTTTGGGATGAAATGTTCTGAATATATCTGTGATGTCCATCTGGTCCAGTGTGTCGTTTAAGGCCTTTATTTCCTTGCTGATCTTTTGCTTGGATGATCTGTCCATTTCAGTGAGGGGAGTGTTAAAGTCCCCTACTATTATTGTATTATTGTTGATGTGTTTCTTTGATTTTGTTATTAATTGGTTTATATAGTTGGCTGCTCCCACGTTGGGGGCATAGATATTTAAAATTGTTAAATCTTCTTGTTGGACAGACCCTTTGAGTATGATATAGTGTCCTTCCTTATCTCTTATTATAGTCTTTGGCTTAAAATCTAATTGATCTGATATAAGGATTGCCACTCCTGCTTTCTTCTGATGTCCATTAGCATGGTAAATTCTTTTCCACCCCCTCACTTTAAATCTGGAGGTGTCTTCGGGCTTAAAATGAGTTTCTTGGAGGCAACATATAGATGGGTTTTGTTTTTTTATCCATTCTGATACCCTGTGTCTTTTGACAGGGGCATTTAGCCCATTAACATTCAGGGTAACTATTGAGAGATATGAATTTAGTGCCATTGTATTGCCTGTAAGGTGACTGTTACTGTATATGGTCTCTGTTCCTTTCTGATCTACCACTTGTAGGCTCTCTCTTTGCTTAGAGGACCCCTTTCAATATTTCCTGTAGAGCTGGTTTGGTATTTGCAAATTCTTTCAGTTTTTGTTTGTCCTGGAAGCTTTTAATCTCTCCTTCTATTTTCAATGATAGCCTTGCTGGATATAGTATTCTTGGCTGCATGTTTTTCTCGTTTAGTGCTCTGAAAATATCATGCCAGCTCTTTCTGGCCTGCCACGTCTCTGTGGATAAGTCAGCTGCCAATCTAATATTTTTACCATTGTATGTTACAGACTTCTTTTCCCGGGCTGCTTTCAGGATTTTCTCTTTGTCACTGAGACTTGTAAATTTTACTATTAGGTGATGGGGTGTGGGCCTATTCTTATTGATTTTGAGGGGCGTTCTCTGAACCTCCTGAATTTTGATGCTCGTTCCCTTTGCCATATTGGGGAAATTCTCCCCAATAATTCTCTCCAGTATACCTTCTGCTCCCCTCTCTCTTTCTTCTTCTTCTGGAATCCCAATTATTCTAATGTTGTTTCGTCTTATGGTGTCACTTATCTCTCGAATTCTCCCCTCGTGGTCCAGTAGCTGTTTGTTCCTCTTTTGCTCAGCTTCTTTATTCTCTGTCATTTGGTCTTCTATATCACTAATTCTTTCTTCTGCCTCATTTATCCTAGCAGTGAGAGCCTCCATTTTTGATTGCACCTCATTAATAGCTTTTTTGATTTCAACTTGGTTAGATTTTAGTTCTTTTATTTCTCCAGAAAGGGCTTTTATATCTCTCGAGAGGGTTTCTCTAATATCTTCCATGCCTTTTTCGAGCCCGGCTAGAACCTTGAGAATTGTCATTCTGAACTCTAGATCTGACATATTACCAATGTCTGTATTGATTAGGTCCCTAGCCTTCGGTACTGCCTCTTGTTCTTTTTTTTGTGTTGAATTTTTCCGTCTTGTCATTTTGTCCAGATAAGAGTATATGAAGGGGCAAGTAAAATACTAAAAGGGTGGCAACAACCCCAGGAAAATATGCTTTAACCAAATTAGAAGAGATCCAAAATCGTGAGGGGGGAGAAAGGGGATAAAAAGAGGTTCAAAAAGGAAGAAAGAAAGAAAAAAAAAAAAAGAAAAAAGAAAAGAAAAGAATTTAAAAAAGAGAAAACACCTAAGAAAAATGTAAAAAAGAAAAAATATATATATTAGATAAACTAGTAAAAAATCGTTAAAAAAGAAAAAGGTAACAGTTAAAAAAAAAATTTTTACCCGAAGGTGAGGAAAAAAAAAAAAAAAAAAGAAAAAGAAAAAAATTAAATTAACTGCAAGACTAAAAAAAATCACAGGGAAAAAGCCATGAGTTCCACGCTTGGCTTTCTCCTCCTCTGGAATTCTGCTGCTCTCCTTGGTATTGAAACCGCACTCCTTGGTAGGTGAACTTGGTCTCGGCTGGATTTCTTGTTGATCTTCTGGGGGAGAGGCCTGTTGTAGTGATTCTCAAGTGTCTTTGCCCCATGCGGAATTGCACCGCCCTTATCAGGGGCCAGGGTGAGTAATCCGCTCGGGTTTGCTTTCAGGAGCTTTTGTTCCCTGAGCGCTTTCCGTAGAGTTCCGGAGGATGGGGATACAAATGGCGGCCTCCTGGTCTCCGGCCCGGAGGAGCCGAGAGCCCAGGGCCCCACTCCTCAGTGCGCCCTCAGAGAACAGCGCCGAGTTACTCCCGTCTGCCTGTCCTCCGGCCGCGCTCTGAGCTCACCGAGCCTGCGACCGGTTCAAGGTCACCCCGAGCTGCGAGCTTACTGTCGGCTCTGTCGCTGTAGCCGGCTTTCCCGTTCCAATACCCGCAAGCTCTGTGACACTCAGACACCCCCGATCCTTCTGTGACCCTGCGGGACCCGAGGCCACGCTGACCCCGCGTGGGCTTCGCCCCGGTTTAGCCTCTGGAGCGATGTCCCTCAGCGGAACAGACTTTTAAAAGTCCTGATTTTGTGCGCTGTTGCTCCGCCGCTTGCCGGGAGCCGGCCCCTCCCCCCCGGGGTCTATCTTCCCGTCGCTTTGGATTCACTTCTCCACCGGTCCTACCTTTCAGAAAGTGGCTGTTTTTCTGTTTCCAGAATTGCTGTTCTTCTTCTCTTCGATCTGCCGATGGATTTTCAGGTGTTTGCAATCTTTAGATAAGCTATCTAGCTGATCTCCGGCTAGCTGAAGTAGTCTCAGCCTGCTACTTCTCCGCCATCTTGACTCCTCTCGCAACACCATCTCTTAATTAAACTTCTATGCCTTCTGCTTCCTGAGAACTCTTAAAGGCATTTTATCATTTGATTCTCAGGATATTTGTGGCTGTGGAAAGGGAATCTCAGAGCTCAAGGCTTCAGGCGATACTTGTTACTCACACCGCACCTGACACCGCCTTCCCCATTTCCTTCGCCCGGCCAGGGTCCTAGTCTGGGCTGCCATCACAAAGGACCACCAGTCTGAAACTTAAACAGTGGGTACTTGCTTCTCAGTTTCAGAGCCTGGAAGTCCAAGATTAAGGTGTCTATGGATTCTGTTCTCAGTGAGAACATCTTCCTGGTTTGCAGAGAGGCTCCTTTTCCCTGTGTCCTCACCTGGCATTGAGAGGAAGGGCTCTGGTCTCTTCCTTTTCCTAAAAGGGCACTAATCTCATCATGAGGGCTTTACCCTCATGATCTCACCTAATCCCAATCCCTTCCTCATGGTCCCATCTCCTAATAAAGTCAAAATTGGGACTTAAGTCTTCAACATATGACTTTGGGTGGGGAGACTTTTTCGGTCCATAACAATCAGCAACAAGTTCCTTCAGATGCAAACTCCTTCAGGAAGGCTTTTTGGACTTCCCATTTTGATTTGGGAGAGCATTTGGATCTCCCTCTGATCAGACTACTTCTAATAGTGGGTCTGAATAATGCAGTCTCTAATAATGCTTCTATGGTGGGCTGATGTGATTCTTTCTCACCAACAGATATGAGCAATTGCTGTACGGCTTTACAAATCTGGCCCATAATCCACACACAAATCTCTCTTTTCTTCCTCCTCATTGACTTTGGAGGCCACATGTTGAGCATAGCCTGAGTCACAGACATTTAAAATTCTGCCTTCCATCAAAAGAAAATATATACATGAAAAGCCTATATATATATTTTTTTTTACCAAAAGATAATTTAAATGTCTCTTGCTGTCTCTGGTATACTAGATAAATTATTAAAACTGGTTATTGATGAATTGAAAATGTGATATTGCTTATTTTATTTTGGATAAAAGTGAAACAATATCTTGAGCTTGCTGAATATGCTACAGGAACTTTTCTGCTTCCAACACCATACCACTATGAAAAGGATTCCCCTCTCACGAGTCATTAAAACGTATCACAAAATGATTTAGATACACATTATCCCAAGAGGTGCTGTCTTCAATCCAACTTAGATTATGTGAATTAACAAACCAGACACAAACTCATTTTACACATTTAAAACTATATATATTATTATGGGATGCCTGGCTGGCTCAGTGAGTTATGTGTCTGCCTTCAGTTCAGGCCATGATCCTGGGGTCCTAGGATTCAGCCCCAAGTGGGACTCCTTGCTCAGCAGGGAGTCTGCTGCTCCCTCTTTCACTCCCTCTGCTGCTTGCTCTGCTTGTTCTCTCTTGCTCTCTTGTCAAATAAATAACATCTTTTAAAAAAATAAATAAAACTATAGATATTGTTATAGCAGTGTTCAGTCTGCATAAAAGTGTTTAATATGGGTATTACTGTTTTACTTACAGCCAGGGTCATAGTAATGATCTATATTAATCTCCCATGCATGCACTTTCAATGAGTGAAGGGTATACTTTATTAGATTTTTGGTTTCTTTGTGCTAAGTTTATTATCATTTTATAAACTGAAATGTAATTTTCTTTGTGTTGAATCTAATAAGAGATAAAGATTTGTATTTTGCATGTATTTTTAAATTTTATTTTTTCCAGTAATCCACTTAAATTAAAAATTTTAAAGTATTAGTCCACGATGGATTAGGGGGAAAACTAACAAACAAGCAAGCAAAGCCAGTCCCTCCTCAAAGGCAGTTTGAGAAGCACTGAGTTAGGTTTCAGACATGCAACGTGTGGTTGAGGAGGTAGATAATTTGCCTGTTTAGTTCATAGGGGAGCAGACAAATCAGTGCCACATCTGGGTAGGACTGATGGGTAGATCTGCCTGTTACCCACAGATTCTGGACACTGAGCCGCATGCATATAGTAATAGGATGGGATTTTATGTTTTCTCCCAGAGAGGTGGCAGTGATTATATGTAGGAAGAAAAATGATATTATGTGCTGACCCAAACTGAAGACTATTTCAAAAACAGCACTCACATTTATAGGAATTCTGCCAATAACGTTTGATAATGTCAATAGAGAAGAAATAAATCCAGAGGTACATGGTTCGAGAATGTAAGAATTATAACTAATATTGTTTGAGCTAATATTATATGATAGCTTCTGTCTGAGCTGGGATTTCTCAACCTTGGGACTGTTGACATGGAGTGGGAGGACTGTCGTTTGCATTGTAGGGTGTTTGGCACCATGCCTGGGCTTCTGTCCACTAAATACCAGTAGCATGCCCCATCCCAATTGTGAGAACCAAAAATGTATCCAGATATTGCCAAATGACCCTGCAGACCATATAGCCCTTGTTGAGAGAAACACTGGTCTAAACTCTTTGCAAGAGCAATTACTAAGGAGGTACTATTATCACCTTCTAGATGACAATCACCTTGTAGATGACAATGAGATGCAGGCTGGTTAATGAAATAGAAGTATCCCAAGGCCAGGAAATGAAAAAGGAGCATAGCTGGGCTTGAACTAGGGCAGTTCACAGGAACCCAGATTGTCTGATCCAGTCTGCTTGAATTCTGCCCAGTTTCAATAGCTGAAAGATGCTGGTGGCTTTAGCCCTTTGAGTGATATAGTTCCTTTATTATTTTTTTAATTGTGTTATATTAGTCACCATAAAGTACATCATTAGTTTTTGATGTAGTGTACCATGGTTCATTGTTTGTGTGTAACCTCCAGCACTCCATGCAATCTGTGCCCCCCTTAATACCCACCACCAGGCTCACCCGTCCCCCCACCCCCCTCCCATCTAAAGCTCTCCGTTTGTTTCCTGGAGTTCATAGTCTCTCATGGTTCATTTCCCACTGCAGTTTCTTCTTCTTCATTATTCCTTTCTCCCAATGTTCTCCATGCTATTCCTTGTGTTCCACAAATAAGTGAAACCTGATTATTTCTCTGTCTGACTTATTTCACTCAGCATAATCTCCTCTGGTCCCATCCAACTTGATGGAAAAGTTGGGTATTCATCCTTTCTGATGGCTGAGTAATATTCCCTTGTGTATATGGATCATATCTTCTTTATCCATTCATCTGCTGAAAGTCATCTTGGCTCTTCCCACATTTTGGTTATTGTAGACATTGCTGATATGAACATTGGGGTGCATATGACTGCTCTTTTCACTACATCTGTATCTTTGGAATAGATATCTAGTAGTGCAATTGCTGGGTCATAGGGTAGCTCTATTTTTAATGCCTTGAGGAACCTCCACAATGTTTTCCAAAGTGGCTGCACTAATTTGCATTCCCACCAACAGTGTAAGAGGGTTCCCCATTCTCCACAACTTCTCCAACATTTGTTGTTTCTTGCCTTGTCAATTTTTGCCATTCTAACTGGTAAAAGGTGGTATCTCAATGTGGTTTTGATTTGAATTTCCCTGATGGCTAATGATGATGAACACTTTTCCTGTTAGCCATTGTATGTCTTCTTTGAGGAAGTGTATGCTCATGTCTTCTGTCCATTTTTTGACTTGATTATCTGTTTTTTGAGTGTTGAGTTTGAGAAGTTCTTTATAGATTTTGGATATCAGCCCTTTGTAGTGTCATTTGCAAATATCTCCTCCCATTATGTGGGTTGCCTCTTTGTTCTGTTGACTATTTCCTTTGTCGTGCAGAAGCTTTTTATCTTGAAGTCCCAAAGGTCTCCAAAGGCAAGGGATATAATTGCTTTAAAGAAAATGATAGCTATGGTCTTTCTCTGACACACTTCAAAGTTTTAAAAAGAAATGTCAGTGGTTCTGTGATGGAACTTAACATTTCCTTAGACACTTACTCCTCCTCTCTCTCTTCTTTTTCTCAGCAAAATGGCACTTATAATGACCCAGTTTCTCATCAGAAAACTTCCTCCTCTTCTTAAGACCTATTACCAAGTGGTGTACTGCCAATCTCACAAATTCAATTTAGAGGTAATTTGAAATAATAACCTGCTTTTGTTCTCACAAGACTATCTTAAAAATATTTCCATAGATCATTCAGTATTCATCTTCAAAATGGTTTTTAATGGCAGTATAGTATCCCATCTCTGGGATATATCCAATTTATTTCACTAAGTCTTGATCTTGGGGCACTGCAAGTTTTTTCCTAAATCGTACCAATTTTGAATTCACCTTTCCTGTCCACAGAGTGTCAGCTAAGATCACTATCCAGGGCTTATGGGATCTTCTCTGAAATAATATCTTAAGAGGGCACTCACTGCACAGTTTCTTTGGGGACACTGAGATATTTAAGCAAAAGAGTGACATGGTTGATTCAGATTCTAGATAAAATATGCTGGGTATAGATTTGAGGCTGGAATGAGCGGAAACAAAACTGGATTCAGGAAAAAGAATAAGAAAACAACTAGATTTGGTAAGGTTCTGAGATTAGGCAGTGGTAGTGGAAAAAAGCTTAAGAGATATTAAAGGGTAGGATTTACACACTCTGGGGACAGATTAGATAACAGGTTTAGGGAGAGGGAGTTTAAGAAAACTTCTGGATCTACACTTGTTTATCCTTCTGATTTTAAAAATTAACTAGGAGGGATAAATTGAACTATAGTTGATGGACAGGCCCAGAAGAAAAATAATTTGAGAACTCTTTTGTCTTTCTGAAATCTAAACCATTTTAATTCCACTTGGGATCAATTCTGTTATTCATTACACCATGAAACATTATACTGCTGAAAATCCCTGAATGATGAAAAAGGAACTGTTCCTCCTTCTTACACTCTATTTTACATTTGTAAAATACATGTGATCCTTACACATATATATTTGTCTGGATAAAGTGAACATCCTTCCTTGATTCTTCTCTGCAGAAAGTCTGGGCAGAAGGGAAAGGAAGGAAAATAGAAGTTAACCGTATAATTAATGAGCTCATAAGCATAGCAGCTCAATTCAAGTAAAAGCCATTTACTGAGTTCTTATTCCAAGCAAGGCTCTGGCTAGGAGCTGGGTGTGCTGTGCCTAGGGGCTGTTGAAATTTCAGGACCCTGCGGGAGCTCTGGGGTTATCAGAACAGATGACCAAATGACTCATCTATGGAATTGCCAAGATAGCATCAATTGGAAGCTTGGAAACAGAGCCTGAGTAAGTTGCAGAAATTTCTTGTGCTCCACTTTTTTATATGTAAAATGATTAAATGGTGCGTGTTGCTTGATTTTGCATATTATATTTGTAGATGCAAGATCTGATTTGTGGAAGACTGCTTAATTATTTGCTGTGGAAATATTCTCTATTCCTCTAGGAGTACTGAGTGATTTCTTACTCCTGTTAGTGGGTGACTAAGCCCAATCCCTTTGTCTTCAGGTTCGAAGAAAGCAAACAAAAATTTAGAAGTAGTTTCTTTCTAAATATAAATCAAGAGAGAAACAAAGATTATATATCAATATTGTAAGTTTTCCTAAATATCTGTCTGGGAAAATTATACAAGTCTTTAAACTTCATGTCATTCTTATTTTTTAAAAATAAATGTAGATCAAGATACTATGTAAAGCCTGACTCAGAGGATTGCAAATAGCTAGCTGCAATGTTAATATCTTCTTCAACCAAAATGAAATGCTTTTACTAGCATCTTTATTCAACAGTGAACCATTATCTCTTATTTACTTTTTCAACCATTGGGAATTATGTGCCAGCCACTGCTCTGAGTAATAGGAATACAACAGGAAACAGTACAAACAAGACCTTCACTCCCAAGGTCAGAAACATTTGTTTTCTGTCACATGTAATGCTACTAAATCTCTCTAAGGATAGGAGAAGCATGAAGATAGTCAACAGTTGAGAAATTTTTTAAATTATTTCTATTTTTTTTACCTAATTTCCATTATTTGCATGGTGTAAGGGTCTATTCAGCCAAAGCCGCTCCACCCCGGTTGAACTGCCATGTTGTTGTTTATGCAGTAAAACTTAAATTGACCCCCCCCCCCCAGGGGAACTTACTTAAAAGCAAGTCCCGGAAACCAGTCCCAGGTAACCACCCAAATACAAGGGTGAGTCAGGTCAGGTGGAGACATTCAATCAGTGGGGGTGCATACTGTCTCCTAGCTACCAAGGAGTATGGGCCCCGCCCTTTGGGCACCTTTTGGACACCAATTCTGAGTAAGGGATAGGTTGGTTCAAATGCCTACTGAGGTGAATTGTAATTTAATTGGCCACCTGTGTGTGACCTAGCAAGACTGTGCAGCTTTCTTTGTAAAGAAATATGTAAAATGATTGGCCAATCTCATTGGCCACCTGTGTGTGGCCAGGCCCAACCACATGGCCTTTGCTCTATAAAAGTCTGGAAAGCAGGGAGGGGTCACCCTCTCTTGTAAGAGGTGCGTCCCCGAACGTTCGGTCTGATTCTTGATGCTTGGTGTGAAATAAAGCTTTGCTTGACTTTAGCTTTGTATCACTCTTGCGCCTTTAATCACGGAACCATTATTGGGGTACCCATTTTTTGGGGGGACCCAACAATGGAACACCATTAAATTCTGCTGGGTCATAGGAAAATAAAGAGAATATTGTTCCTACCCTTACGGATTTTACCATCAAATGAAAATGATTAACTAATTCCAAGATAATGGAGATAAACTGAGAATTAAATGTCTGCAGGTGGGGGCTTTATTAAACAAATGTTTTAAAACTGTACTTCTTCCATCCTATTCTCCCTTATGTAATTAGTCCACCTAGAGCTAGGAGAAGCTAAAATAAAGGACAAGAAGATGCAAAATAATATTTTGAGTATTAACAAGAGTCTCTTTTCTGGAAACCTCTTCTTAACATGGCAGAAATTAATACTTCCTAGTAAACTTAAGCTAAAAGTCTTAGGCCATGCTATAAATTCAGTAAGAACTTAAATTTTGCAGCCATAGCCAATTCCCTAGGAAATACAAAATTTGAGATAAATTTGCCATCAAATTCTTTAAGAAGTGGTTGATAAGTGAACATGAAAAAGACCGGGTTCTTGAGAGTACTTGAGTTGACTTATAAGATGGGGAAGAAAGTGGCCGGTTAGCTCAGTTGGTTAGAGCGTGGTGCTGATAAGATGGGGAAGAGAGCAGAAACAGAGAAAGACAGTGTTCTACCTCTCACGTCATAAGAGGACAAAATTAATTCCTTATTCTTACCCAGGCTTGGCATCTGAAATTAAACAGCCATCGAAATGGCCCAAGGTTATAGTGAGCCACATTCTCATACTATTGCTATGGAAGAAAAGTTAATATACCCAGCAGCTCAGTTTCCTTGCCTGGCACAGAAATTTCCTGAAGAAATGGCAGTCTTTTAGCAGCTATGGAGAGATGAAGCTGGGCAGTCTTATGCCAGAAGGCACTGGCGAGCCAGTGGCATTGTTGCTAGGTGTAAGGACATTCTGGATAACAGTGGTGGCAGGTATACAGATACACAGAGAGCACATGTAATTCATATTGGCTGACTGACATCTGTGAAACACTTGAGGAATTCCATCCACCTACCTCTAGAATGGGAAAAAGAACTTGGTGGGAATAAGAGCTCCCAAGAGAAAATACAAAGCAAAAAATTTTTTATCATTATCTGATACCTGATTACTCAAAAGAGATAGAGATAGAAATAGACAAGGGGTGTTAGAGAGGAGAAGGGAGTTGGGGTAAATTGGAAGGGGAGGTGAATCATGAGAGACTATGGACTCTGAAAAACAATCTGAGGGGTTGAAGTGGCGGGGGGTTGGGAGGTTGGGGTACCAGGTGGTGGGTATTATAGAGGGCACGGATTGCATGGAGCACTGGGTGTGGTGCAAAAATAATGAATACTGTTTTTCTGAAAATAAATTAATTAATAAAAAAAAAAGAAATAGAGAAAAGATAGAGAAAGAGAGAGGAAGAGAGAGGTTGAGGTTGAGAGAAAGAAGGAGACCATACTAATTGTTACAATATTCATTCTTAGGCATGAGAAAGAGATAATTAATGATTGACATTTGTGTTTTTCTCGGGGATCGCCAAATAGCCCTCTGCTCCTCCACATTTCCCAGCCTCTCTTGTGGTTGGACTTAATTTTGGCTCTTGGGATATGGATAGATATGGGGTGTGTAATTTCTAAACCAGCCCCATCAATACATCCCTCAAGATTTCTTCATCTCTCTCTTTCTTTGCCATGTGACTTGGGAGGATCAGTATGGTATGGGGACAGGATGGGCCACTGGACATATACTGGACTTTGTACAAGCAAAAAATGAACCTTTCACGTGTTAAGTTTCTCCAACTTACCTGTTGTGACAGTTGGGGTCGGTTACCTTGAAAATAAGAATCCCAATCTCTATCATTGCTAAGGATGGGATAGAACTGCCACTCCCCTCTTTGAGATGTCTCTTTTAAAAGTCCCTTTTATAATTAGTCTCTCTCTCCTCCAACATGAAGGCTGCCTTTTTTGTTATTTTTAAACTAATAGGGCTAAGGAGCTCGAGAAAAGCACAAAGTGTATTGCCCCAGTGGCCTCTACTTTGGCTCAAGAATGGCTCTCTGATTTAGGCTATACTAAGGAGTAAAAAAAAAAAAAAATAGTATCTATAACACCAGATCATGTTGATTAATTGGAGAAACAAGATGCAGTCAACTTGGAATTGTTAGAAAAATCATTGCCAAAGTGAAATGACTCTTCCCTTATTTCAAGGCACATCTGTTTTGTTTTCTACTGATGTGTAAGGACAGAGATTCTGATCTTCTTAGGGATAACTTTTATCTTTGTGTGTGTTCGCAACTTTTTAAAATTTAAATACAATTAATTAACATGTAACATATTATTTGTTTTGGGGGTACAGGTTTGTGATTCATCAGTCTTATGTAATACCCAGTGTTCATTACAACACGTGCTCTCTACAGTGTCCATCACCAAGTGACCCCATCTCTTTGCTCCTCTCCCCTCCAGCAACCTTCAGTTTTTTTTTCCTATGATTATGAGTCTCATGGTTTTTCTCCCTCTCTGGTTTCGTCTTGTTTCATTCTTTTCCTGTCTTCCCCTATGATCACCTTAAAATGAACAGTTCTGTTTGTCAGATACCATTACGTTCTTATAAGAGTATATGTCCCTTTTAACTCATTGATGACATACATCTAGACATCATATCTAGATATGATCCTGGGACAAACCAATTGCAGAGTTACATCTTTCATGTCTGTACAACTTGATCTGGCATTTCATAATGATAGATATGTTTCTAATTACATTCCTGTCTGATGTCATTGTAAAAAGAATATAACACTTGTGTAGTAGGATAATAAGGGGCAATGTATACATCTGTAAGTGACATTTCCTTTATTCAAAGTGTTGCCTTCAGGAAACAATAAATGTATTTTGTATTTTGTTGCCTCTTACTTAACTTAAAAAAAAATCCATTACACTAAAAAATAGCTTCCCTAATCAATGTTTGGAACATGTAGCTAGAGATAATAAGCTGAGAATAGGAAAGAGGAATAATTAAAGAGCAGACTGTAAAAGTTTATTATGCAATTAGTTACATGCACACATTTGCTCATTTTTCATTCTAGACCACTACTATAATTAGAAAAACTTTAAACAGGAGAAAAAAGAAAAAAAGTTATGAAGTGTGCAATTCTGTTTACAACTCAGTGATGACTAATTCAGATTATCAGATGGGTAATAAAATAGGAAGTTTCCCAATAAAACAAGCCATTTAACATCAGATAAAGCCTTCTTTATAGAAGTTAAAAAAAAAAAATTACCTATCAATCTTGATTTCAGTAACATAGCCTGAAGATACTATGTGACTTGCCCTTTTAACTCTAGAATGAATCCCTTAAGAGATTTGAGTTGGAATAAATATCACATCTTGAATTGGAATTATCAAAGTTAATGTCTACTTAATTTCTGGCTTTCAAACTAACATAAATCATGTTTTCAGATTCCATATGGTATCATTTTTCTAAGGCAGAACATTCAAAATTAATGATTTTAGTTTAATTTAGGAATGTATATAAACCAGGCACAAAATTATAGTGCTGATATCATCACAAATCTATATTTGTAAATAAAATAAGGTTCTGAAAGGGCAGGAAGGCCTGAGTTCACCTACATTGTTACATATATGATATTCAATCTCACTGTGCCAGAGTTTTTTTAATTTATATTTTAGTTTTTCTGCCTATATCATTTAAATAAAGGTATTTCTACCTCAAAAGTAGTGTTTTTATTGAAACACAAAACATGATACATATAGACATGAATTTACACACAAAGCAATCATATAAACAAAAGAAATACTATCATGTCATATTATTTAATAATGATTGCCTACATTTATTTCAGTCTCTTTATATGCGTATTAAATCTTTTCAACAAAACTAAGAAAATTTGTTATAATTAACCCCAATTATAGAGGAGGAAATGAAAGTTTAAAGATTAAGAATATTGACCAAATTCATCCATCTAGAATTAGTAGAACTTAATTTTACATTTGACTATGATTGGTTCATTTGGTTTGAGACAATTAAAAGAAGTCCAACCTTTGAGATTTAATTTTCTCTCCATGGTCATTATGTGATATACTTAAATGTCAAAATTCAGTACTGCCTAATGCAGGAGTGGAAAGCCCTAGACTTCCTTGCCACCTGGGTCTTATTTAGATTCTGTCCTTGAGAGGTTCTCAGTGAGATTTGACATGTGGACAAGAAGCTTCTATTCTATAGTGACAATTGGCTATGGGTGGTTGCCAATGGCTTCTTCGTGACCTTTTAGAATCACCTACTTCCAGGGTGCCTGGGTGGCTCAGTGGGTTAAGCCGCTGCCTTCGGCTCAGGTCATGATCTCAGGGTCCTGGGATCCAGTCCTGCATTGGGCTCTCTGCTCAGCAGGGAGCCTGCTTCCCTCTCTCTCTCTCTCTTTGCCTGCCTCTCTGTCTACTTGTGATGTCTTTCTGTGAAATAAATAAATAAAATCTTTAAAAAAAAAAAAAAAAAAAGAATTACCTACTTCCATGTCATGGGCATTTAAGCTCATCCAGTGCCTGTTTTCTGGGATCCCAGTACTTCTGATTTTTCTTGCTCATAGCAGTTTCCTTGATTTTTACTCCTCCAGGTTTCCCAAAGACTATGCAAGCCTCTAGCCCTTACCCATATCAACAGTGGGTTCCATATTCCTGATGATGCTCTTGGATGCAGAATTTGGTATCAAAGTTTGATCAGATACAGAACTCATAGATGAGAATCTGGGATTGATGATTTGACTTAGTTAGATTTGAAGGCAGTAATGATCTCATTGCCAATGAAAAATAGGTTATTAGTAGTTCACAGCACACATAGACAAAACATTTGCTTAAAGTAACATCTCAAGATACTTACAACTATGTGACTATTAAAAGGAAAGACAGTGGATGACCAAGTGACTATTCCAATAAAATGTTAACGGCGGAAATGATGATTTTACAGACTTTGGAATGATTTGGCTGCTTCTTATTGCAGTGGAGACCTTTGAGTCAGGTAATGACAAGTTTATGGTTCAGAGAAGCAGAGAGCTTCTATACTGACCTAAAAATATTTCTTAGTTCTTACAGTTATAGGACCAAGGTATCCAAAAGCCAGACTCAACATTTGATCCTGTAGGTTGCAGAAATCAAACAATTGATTTCACTATTTTACCAGGTTCCATGTGAAAATTAGGGAGTAGGCAAGGGTGGGATCCTGAAAACTGAAATAGTAGCTTTTGGATGGATTCCAGTGACTTTGAATATTTTGATTCCCTGGTATCACTGAGCCTCCCTTTCCAAAGCAGCAGCCACTGCTTAGATAATTCTTCCATTGTTCCCCTTGCTAGATGATCCTGCAATGACTTCACTTTAGACCCTCACATTTAAGAGACACCAATTCTCCTCACAGTATGTTTTCAATACCTCCTCTTGTCACTGGTCCATAATTAAAGCCCAGTGGCAGGAGTTGAAGGGCAAATTCAGACTGAACAGGAGAGAGTATGATTATCAAGAGTATGGTCTCTTAAGATTTTTGCTAATTTATATCAAGAGAAATTCAGACAATACTTGTGAGAAATGGATGTTAATGACTGGAGACCAGAGAGTAAAGAACCTAACACTGAAATAGGTCAAATTTTCTGATATCTTTGTACCCACCCGAGTTTCTGGATTTACTATGTGGCTCAAGCAGCTGAAGATGACTCTCACAATTTCACTGTTTGTTTGATTGAAATCTAGATGCAGAACTGTCTTCCACTAAATGAATTTGAGACCTCAGAACTTCCTTGACTTAATGGAGAAGAAGGAATCCAATGACTTAAGGAGATAGGAATGTTGAAATAAATTTATCATGTATAATCAGTTCATTAGTTTCCTTACCACATGTCCCATAATCCAGAGAATACTAATTTCCTAGAGACTTTGAAAACAATATATTGATGAGGAGAACAAAAGCAACCTCTGAGCATCTTAGTGACTGCTCTCTGTAAGTCAGGGATGATGGTGGGTGATACACTTTAGAAAGGATTCAGAGCACACTAAATTAGCAGAAGCCACTCACTGTACTCAAGTACCAGGAACTAGTGGGGCAGTTGCTGAAATGGGCTGCACAGTTGGTAATCAGGGTTGGTAATCAGAATGGTTTGGTTTGTAGAATTTTTTGGCAGTGGCTAATTGATAACGGTTCCTATAAGGCTGAAAAACATAGGAACCCTGCTAAAGAATTACTTGAAATATATAATCCAAAAAAGTCTAGGTCCTAATTCAACACAGTGGGTGGAGATGTCCACCCCATTGCACCCCCATTCATTCTCAGAGCTGAATCCATCCAAGGACTGACAATGCTTTGAGTGAAGGAAGGCTGTGTTCACTTAAGGGAAGACCCTCTGACCCTCTATATGTATTTACACCAAGTGTGCATTCTAGCCTTCCTAAAAAAACATTTGGCTTTGGAACATACTGACTATGCACTGGAGAAATGTAGGTATCTGGATTTTTGTAGATTTATTGTACAGTTGCCTTGAGATGAAGTGGGAAACTGAAATTCAAGTCTGTTCCACCAGTCAGAGAGGAGGCTTATGGAGGTCAGTGAGGTTTTGGCCCAAGTCTGTCTCCCAGTTGTCCCAGTGGAACTGGATAATAATAATGGTTATTTTCATTCCTCCTGAACAGTATAACTGATTTATCTTAGAGCTATGCCAATTTTCTAGTTTCTAATCAAGGATTAGATTATGTAATTTGATTGTGTCACTGCCCCGCAAATATTGGTATTGTCCACTATATTGATGATATCATGCTGATAAAATCTGATGGACAAGATGTAAACAGAACACTAGATGCTTTGCTGAGACACACGTTTAACAGACAATTGGAGACAAAATCATTGCAGTTCAGTGACCTGCCACCTCAATGAATTTGTGGTCCAGCCTGGTTGAGATATCACATTCAATGTGAAAAATAAGTTACTGAACTATTTATTCCCTACCCCTAAAAGATAAATTAAATATCTGGAAGCCTTGTTTCATTTGAAACCCATACTATATTTGAGTATGCTGGTCTGACTCATTTATTGAACATTTCTTAAGACTGCTAACTTTTCCAGGCCATTCTGCCAACTGTGCCTCATGACCCGTAGACCCATTGGAGCTTGAATTGTCTATGAAGCAGACGGGAATGTTACATGGACTCACTGGCAGGCTCTCATAAGATATTCACTGTGAAGATCCCTAAGGTTTTAGATTGGAGCCACACCCTTTTTTTCACATAACTTTCTTCTTTTCAGAAATAGCTGATGGTTTGCTCTTGAGCCTGATTACCTAGGACTAATTACCTGAGAATGGGACACCATGTTGCCACACAACCATGAAATGTTTTATTTGATATATCAAGATAACTGATATATTACAGAATGCATGGAATGATGGACCAGTAAGGAAGCACTTTTCTTCAAGAGGAAGTGGCATACATATAAGGTCAGTCTTAAGTACTGACTCTGAAGGCCAATAAACTGAATGAGCAGATGACTCAGATTCTTATGAAGCCATTCCTCATGTATTACTACCTCTCCCTCCACACACACTTCATCCTCCTGGGGAACTTCCTCTAACTAGCTGACTGAGGAAGAAAACAATTGCTCTTGGTTTAAGTTGTTTCCACATGATATGCTGGTGCTAGTCACATTTGGACTGCTGCAACCTCATAGCTCCCTTGGGAGGTGTCCTGAAGGGCAATGGGAGAAAAATACTTTCAGTGGAACTCCAAGCATCTTGTTTTTTACTGTGTAGGAGAGGAAAGTGACCAGAGATAAAGTTCTATATTAATTCATGGGCAATGTCTAGCAATTTGGCCAGATGGTCAAGGTTTTGGAAGGGGTTCTTCTAGCAAGTAGGCGGCAGGAAAGGAGAAGAATGGAGCTCTTAGAAGGCAAAGAGAGTACATAAATATTTATTTTCCCTAACAGTGACAATCAAAGGTTATTTTTTGTAAATGTCAACCAGTGTCTTTCCCCAGACACCTCAGTGCTTTCTCTATGGGCCCATAAATAAATAGCCACACAATAGGATTGAGGTTATGAATAGGATAAAAAACGTGGGTTTCCTCTAAACAAGTGTGATCTGGCTACAATCACTGCTGATTGTTCAACCTGCCAACGAGAGAGAGAGAGATGAAGAGTAAACCCCTTATATGAGTTTTCTCATATTTCCCATTTTCCAGAACAACTAACCAACCATCTGACATCAGGTTCATTACATTAGAACTCTTTCGGCATGGAGGGGATAGTGATGTGTCCTCCCTGGAATAGGTATTTTCTCTTATCATGGATTAGCTTCCGTACTTTCAGTGATACGGACTGCTCTATCATCTACATATTTAATGATTACCTTATTCACTTTTTTAATTTTATTTATTTTATTTATTTATTTTTTTTTACCTTATTCACTTTTATGGTGATAATGAATTTACCACCTCTGACCAAGGAATTAGTTTTACAATTATAGAAGGTAGCCTGATAGGAAAATTGAAGAGCCTATTGAAAGCTCAGTTTCATGCAGGTTGGAAGACAATACCTTGCAGAAGCTAAACCAAATGCCTAAACCAATGAACATACGATGCTTTTTCTTCTGATAGGAAATCACTGGTCTTAGAAACAAAGTGTGGAAGTGGGCTTGATTCTCCTTGTTTTTTTTTTTTTTTTCTTTCCATTTAACAAGCTTCTCTCAAAAGTTATGCTTCCTGTCCCCATAATCTTGGACTCTGAAGATTCTGATATCTTAGTTCCCAAAAAGGTGAGTTTCTACCAGGGTTCATGCTGAACTTGAAGTTCAGAGTGTAACCTGGCCATATTGAATTTCCAATGCCATTGAAATAATGACAAAGAAGGGAAATACTGTATGGACTGAGGTGACTCATTTTGATTATCAAAGGGATACCACTAGAGAGGCAGAAGCATGCAGAAAATGCAGACATTGAGTGTGCCTTTTAATACTTCTAATACTGTTTACGGAAAATCATATCTACCTCATAGAGGCAAAACTACTAGTGGCTTGGATGACTCAGGAATGAGGTTTAGGGTTGTTCTGAGAGGCAAAAGCCCACATCCACCTGAGTGGCTACCTATGGGAAAAGTGAATATGGAATGCGTAATAGAAGAAGGAAGTTCCAAACATTTATAACTTTATGATCTGTTGAAGAAAGAACTATAGCAACTATGCTTATATTCTTCCTTGTTCTATTGTGTGCATATTATATGAGCCAAATTAGTTATCTCCTTCCTTTCCTAGTTTATGTAAGTATTGATGTTGCTTAAATTTATACCTTACTCTGGAAATTACAGAATATGAAATAAGTATTGTTGACTTACCTGAAAATGAATGAATATCCAGTGATGGGTAGAGTAACACTTGGGTTTTTGAGGCTTGCAATTTGAGGGAGAAGGAGAACATATCTTCATTAAACTGGAGGATAGTTGCAACGGGACAATCAAAAGCATAATATTGTTGTTTGGGATCTCAAAGATGTATGTATGGAGAACCAAACTAGGTATTGTGTCTTGATTTGCAGGACAATCCCTATTCTTTTAAACTCTATCATGTGATATGGGGCAAGACAGGTTGGAAGCTGCATTGATCAGATTTACTGGCCAATAGGGATTTGGTTTATATTCTGCCAATGAAAAGCATTTGTGCAAGATCTGGAAATGGAAGGTGTACAGCAGCTATTATTCTCCAGGAGCAGCTGGACATCTGCAGATGGCAGATATGGGGTTTTGCCAGTGGCTTTTAGGTATCCTTTGGCAATGCTATAAGCAGCATTGATCATTGGTAGAGGTTTATTGGAATTCTTCTACTTTCTGATTGTTGAAGGCTATTTTTAGCTTCCTAGATTTTGCAGTATTTGTGTAAGACTTTAATCCTCTGTGTTATACCCCCTTGATGCTTAAAATACCAGAGTAGTCTCTATCTTTCTCAACAAGTTTGGATGGATGCATGGACTATATCTTTACTCCTATATTTGGCCTGACTTCTATGAAGTCTTTATAAGACTGCAATGTGAACATTGAAAATATATTCTCATAAAATGCATGCCTAAATCAGTGTTTATCTGCAGCATTGTCTAAAACTACAAAGAGAGTTCATAGATGGAATATTTGTAAATATATGTTGTAAAATACAGCTCAAGGGGTTCAGCCAAAATAGAAACAGCCGAGATTTAACTGGCTTGCTTGAATATTCAGCCAACTCATATTTATTATGTTGGTGTCCCAAAATATTACACTGCTGAATTTTCTGCCAGTTTAACTGACTGTGAGTTTGCCAACATAAATGGGAATAGAAGAACAGGTTTAGTTGTGTGAAACTCATTGCAGATCCAACCATATGCATTTTGAAAACATTATTTTAAATTTATTTCTATCTCACTTGAACTCCATCTTCTTCTGTGTTACAGAAGGGGAAGAAAATAAGAGTGACAGCTGCTTTCATCAGTGAAGACTGTATTTATTTTTTCTTTTAGTTACACAAACTAACTCTCCTCCATGTCCGTTAGTCAAGCTGCCTGGAAAGACTTTGTATTTTGAATGGTGTGTCAATGTTCTTTGAGGGAAACCATGCAGATTTAAAAGAATGAAAAAGAGTTAATTCTAGGATAGAAACCAAGTATTCCAAAATGAGGTAGATTCATTATGGAAAAAAATTTCAAAATAATGTTTTAAAGAAGATAGTGGTTAAAAAAACGTAAACAATTTATAATCAATGTAGTCTATTTCTAAACAATTTTTTAATAATAGGCATTTGTTTTTTAAAAAATAAGGAGAAAAGAAACATTGCATATTCTCAAAAGACTTTAAAAAATAAATTCCAGGCTCTTTGGCAGATCCCATCACCATTGGCCATTACTGCCTTCCAATGATGCTCTATGGCCCTATGGACAGGCACACACCCCTGTGCGTCCATGTGGGGCTGTTTGCTTCTCCTAAACATATCAATACTTGTAGCTCCTGCTTGGATCTGAATCCCTTTAGCAGCGTACAATGTCTTTAGTTACTTAGGTGCATCTCTTCAATTGAGTTCAGTAACTGTAAAGATTATTTTATTCATCTATGTATGAATGGTGCTTAGCACGTGTTGATCGTCGATACCAACAAAAAATGGTAGACAAATAAATAAAATAAACAGGTGGATGAAGAAACCACAGGATTTTATATGTGGAAAGAATATTAGGGGCTCTACTCTCTAAATTCAATGTTTTACACAAGGAAAATGAGGCTCAGGGAAGCTTTTTTGGGCCAAATTTACACAGTAAAATAGCAATGGGGCTGGTCCTAGAACACAAGTGCCTCAGCTTTTTCTGTTCCACTTCCATTTCTACTGCTTCATTCCTAGCAAATTTGGAATTTTGCTGGAAGGGTTTGTGGTTCATTTTCTAAATATTTGTTCTGTAATACTCCTTACATCCTTGGGGACATCATTCACACTTTAAAAATAATTGAAGAAAAGTACCTTCAGGCATTCAAATAGCTACAGTAGCCTCTAATTTTTCAGCTGGCTTCTTGCCTGTTAGCATTTCATCGCTTTCATGAAACAGCAGCACCATTGTGGTGAGTCCTTCTCAAGTACATTAGAAGCTACAGAGGGTATAGATTCTATACTCTGTATCTGTAACTGGCTTTTTATTATTGAGTTGCAGGAGGTTTTTTTTTTTTTAATAATTTCTGGATACATACAAGTCCTTTTTCAGATAAATAGGTGAGTAGATGGACAGATGATAGATGATACATAGATAGAGATAAATTTCCATCCAAAAGATGTCTTGTCTTTTCATTATTTTCCTAGTATTTCTTAAAAAGTAAACGCATTAACTTTTGATGAAGTGCAATTTATCCATTTTTTCCATATTATGATTCGTGCTTTTTGGGTCTCCTAGAAATCATTGCCTACTCCAAGATCATGAAGATATATTTTGGTGTTTTCTCTGAGAAATTTTATAGTTTTTGTTTTAAAGGTTAGGCCCAGTTTTCATCTTAATTTTTTGAACGGTGTGAGGTGGGACTTGACCTTAATCGTTTGTCCATGTAATCATCCAATTGTTCCAACATTATTTATTGAAAATTTTCTTTCCCCACTTAGCAGATTTCACATTATTCTTGAAAGTCAATTCATTTTATATATGTGGATCTATGTATTTCTGGACTCTATTCTGCCCTATCGATCTATCAGCTTGCTAAAGTCATTCTTCCTTTAGCTCTAAGGTCAAGTCTTCAAATCAAGTAGGCATAAGTCCTACAATTGTGTTCTTGTCTTTTAAGATAATTTTTTCCTATTTTAGGTCCTTTCCATTTCTATGTAAATTTCTGAATCTGCTTGTTAAATTGTACCATGAAATTGATGGACTCTATAAATCAATTTCGGGACAATGACATCTGAACAATATTATTTTCCAATCTAAGAACATGGATTTGTCTCTCTATTCATTTAAACCTTCTTTATTTCCCTTAGCAATGTTTTGTTATTTTCAGTAAAGATAGCATGTATTTTTTTGCTAAATTTATTTCTAACTATTATATTTTTGTTGTTATATTTTTTTGATGAGGCAGCAAAATCCTACTGTTTTATTCCAAGATTTCTGTGTCACTTGCATTCAAATAAATTGTAAGAAAAAGTTTACTTGTTGGACAGTGTTTAAATTTTGAAATGTAATTCTACATGGATGTAATTCTACCTTTTCCACTAACAAAATGAGATATATACATATATATGTATATCTACACACACCATATATATATACCATTTGTACATATATATATCTCATATATATGTATATGTGTATATATATATATATATCTCATATGTATAATTTGTACATTATATATATATATATATCATATATATGCTCCATACTAACCCATCAAAAATGAACTTAACAGAATTGGTGAAAATAAGTCATGTACATATAAATGAACCAGTATTAATATTTCAAATATCTCCTCACTCTCCAACTTAATTTATCTTTCCAAATCAAGACTCTGATGTTGAACACTTAAGTACGCTCAGTGATTAAATGTATGATGCTGAATGGGGCTAACACATGACATAGAAAGATCAAGCAGGTTTGGTGGTAACAATAGAGGTTGCAGCTTTGTGCTTAAGTTGACAGTTTGACTCTTCTGTCCAGGTGGAGCAACTAAGGACAGTTCTGAAATTTGAGAAAGAAGCTAGGGGAGACCAATAGGACAAAGAGGCAGTGTGAGCCTAGCCATGGTGAGCTGGTCTGCGTTCTTGCATTTCTGCATGGGTGGGCAAAATATAAATTATTCATCACTTCCTTATTTACTACTCAAAACAACAGTATATTTCTGTCCCCAAATTCTTGCCAATGGTCTTGTTTCACTGGGACCTGGGGTTCAAAAAGCCCTCCAAGTGCGTGACTCACAGAAACTTCTCCAAGGGTAAATGTTCCTTGCTGGGGTGCACCAGCAGATGTTACCACCAACCCCTCCAGCCCTGCCTGGTCCTGCAGGTTACGAGACACTAGCTTCCTGCTACCCCAGCAAAAAACTTTTGTGGAATCTGTGCATGACACCTAGTGCTCCTGGAAACCTTCCTGGTGCTCTTTTAAATGGTTCTTTAAAATTAATTTTCTAGTTATTTTTTGCTGGTATATGGAAGCACAATTAACATTTGTATATTAGCCTTCTACTCTATGACCTTGCTAAGTTTTATGTCTAGTAGTTAAATTTTTAGATCCTTTAGGATTTTCACATAAACCAGGAGGTTACTTGTGAAGAAAAATAATAATGGTTTTACTTTTTCTTTTCTCATTTGTATCTTTGTTTTTGTGGTTGTTATATTGCAGTAGCTTTACTCCTCATCTGAGGGGGAAGTTTAATATTTTACCATTAATTATGATGTACACCACAGACTTTATAGATCTCTTCATTAGGTTGTACAACTTCATTTCTGCGTCATTTCATTGCTAAGACTTTTACTGTGAGTGAAATATTCTGTCAAGTGTTTTCTCTCCTACTGAGACAACTGCATGCTTCTCTACTTTTTGTCTATTTATGTACAAATAAGTAAAATAATCTCTTTGTAGAAGTCCTATTTTTATATAAAAAATTCCAACAGGATCTACTAAAAACCATGAGATTTAATATCTGTTTAGTGACTGGCTGGACTATTCTAGTGAATTCTATTTACTTTGCAATGGAAGCTTCTGATGGTCTTTGCTCCCAAGTGCAGCCTTGGGGCATGCACACACCCACTTAGGTTTAGCCAAGCTCTCACTGACTTTCTTTCCCTGATTGCACCCAGCTGTTAAGCTCTACTAAATTCCAGATGATTGCCCTTTTGTTTTTGGCCATGCCCTGGAGAATACATTGCTCCACAGACTGATCCAATTAAATAGTTTTTCGAGTCTAGGTCTGACCCTAAGAGTGCTCTTCTTAGCTGCCTCCTTCCCTGCTTCTCACTGACCAACCAACAGGCCTATGGTTTCGCTTATAACTTTTATGAAGCTACCAACCTCGTCTTAATTGTTTAGCACCCAAGTCACCATTGCTGGAAAGCACTATGAGGCTTGAACTTTCTCATACTCTGTTCCAAAAAGGTCAGTTCATTTGGGGGCATTTCTGGAACTTTCTGTTCTATGGCTGTTGCTCCCTTCAGGCAAAATTTCTGAGCCAGGGCTCTGATCTGAGGGCAGGGGTGGTTGCCCACTTCTCTCAGGATCTTGCATGAAGACCAGGGTGCTGGGTAAGTGGAGGAGCCTCTGGGATTCCTGGCTTGCCTCTCCAGGCATTGGACCATCACCCTACGAATAAGCTGGGGCGAGAGAACAAGGATCTCAGTATTCTCAGCATGCCATGCCTGAGGTTGAGCCTCCATCTTGTTAGCGGGTGTTTGTGTAAGAAGGAACCCCTCCAGTTGCACTCATCTGGGATTCAGTCTCTGTAGCATACATGAGGAGGTGCTAAGACATGCTGGTGACATGCCCATCCTGGGAAGATACTAGTCTTAGTCAATTAGTGTTTTGTAAAACACTATAGACTGGGTGGCCCCAAAATAACAGACATTTATCTCTCACAGTTCTGGAGGCCAGAAGTCTGAGATCAGGGTGCCAGCCTGGTCGGGGGAGGGCCCTCTGCTGGGTTGCAGACTTCTCATCTTACCCTTACCTGGAAGAAGCAGGCTAAGGATCTCACTGGAACCTCTTTTTGAGGGCACCAATCTCATTCAGGAGGGCTCCACCCTCATCACCTACTCAACCTCCCAAAGACCTCTCCTCCTAACACCATCACATTGGGGGTAAGATTTCAACATATGAATTTTGAGGGGACCCAGATACTCATTCCATGGCCAAGAGCACAGAAGCAAAATTCTTTTTTGCCCCCCTTCTAAGACATCTTAAAACTTGTCAATGGATTATTTAATATTTCCATTCCAGTTTGCATCTGTTTCCAAACTGGATACCAGAAATTTGTACTATAACAGTCCCTCCCTATGGGAAAAAAACACACCAGCACAAAATAGCATACAAGGAAACTCCAATAGATGGTGCCATTGAGTCTAAACTCTTCCTGTTCCTTCCGTGTAAATCAAGGACTAGGCAAAGCCCGTCTCATTTTTGTGCACAAGAGGAGGTATCGGAGAGGGACACATTTCTCTGAGAACTTTTTTAAATGCAATTTTAATTCAGGAAGTTAGAAATTTGAGAGTAGACAGACAGGCAAAGGATCCAAACAAGTTCTACAATCAAGACTTCGCCATTGGAAGAGGAAAGAAAAAGATTTCTAACTCTAAGAGAGGAAATCTAATGCAGAATAAACTAGAGGAGTCAAAATGTTTGGTTAGCACAGCATGGTTACATTGGGGTGAGCTTTATTTATTATTTCAGTAGACGAAGTATGTTGGAACTGATACTCTCCAGATACGCTAAATGTGGAAAAAAATGTTATTAGTGATATAACTTATGAGAATTGACTTAAAAATATTCCCTCACTTGTATGTATGCTAAACATATTGCTGAGAAAATGTCAAAATAATATAATCACACTTCATGTTTAGAAAACATTTCAGCAGACGAATAGGATTGCCCCATACAGACACCTCATTTGAACTAGAGATGCTAAGACGGCCAAAGCCAATGCACCATTTGAGGAGGATTTTGTCTGTGTCATCTTTGCAAGGGGTGTAGACCAATTAAAACATCCTTTTAATTTTGTGAGAGAAAATGTCAATTTTTACTTTTATTCTGCTTTTGACATCGGATTTCCCACATAAAAGAGGAATAATTTTATCATGGACTGAGATCTACTAATGCAACGTTCTACTTTGTGATTTTAAACTTCAACTATTTAACAAATTCCTTCAGATGCTGGTACTGCTGCTGACGTGAGTTGGGTGGGCCTACGGAGAATGAGAACAGACACTGAACACCTATAGTTTAAGAGCCGTGGAAATTTTCCTCTACTACCTATGACATTGAAAGCATAGAGTATCCTTTAACCACAGACACTATAAATACATACTAGAAAAATCCATCACGAAAGGGTCAATCAACTTCTGTAGTTACTCACATAATAATCTGGATATTTAAGAAGTTATTTTCCAGATATTCCAAGTACTATCCATAAATGACTCCATAAATCACTCAAGGTAAATTCTTGGACTCCTCAATAAGTGTTTGGACTGAGTAAAAACTAAGTAATTCTGTGCTCAGCTTGTGAAAATGACAAATTGAGAAGCAAGCAGTTGATCAGAATTTCTGCCTGTTTTACATATCTGCTGTTTAAAGTTGCTATCTGTCATTTGGCGTCCCTCAAAAAGGCAACCATATTATTTTTACCTTAGTTCCTATGGAAATACAGACCTCCGCAAAAGTGTTTGAATATCTTTCCTTTGTCAGGCAGTAAGTGGCGGATGGCTCTATGGGTTTTATTTGCTTATTTATTTGCCTAACTATATGAATCAGACCAATAAAATGTCCACGAATGAGATGGCCTACCTGATGTCACACTGGTGACACTGAGCTGTATGGCACTATGCGAGATGGAGGGCACACGAAAGCAAATTTTGGCAAGTTACTTAGCCTTAATGTCCTGATGTCCTTAATGTCCTTAATTTTCTCATCAGTAATATACAGATAATTATACTGATCCCATGATATTACTAGAAATTTCAAATGAGCCACATGAGTGAAAGATATTAAATGGGAATAAAGGTGTTGTCTGACACTGAAAATATGCAATCTGTATGATGAAATCCATTCTGCAACTAGACAAACCCCATACAAATCTCTTTTATAAACAGTACCTAAGAGTAAAAACAAATCATTAGGATCATGAGGGTGAGCAAGACAAATGATAGGGAGATTGCCTGGCAACACCCAAGCAATTCTGTATTCCAAAATGAAGTTTTGAGTAATAATACCTTTCCTGCCCAGAAGACAAGCTATAGAGACTAGATGAAAAATACAACTTTACTTAAAAACCAAACTGTTTGAATTCCAAGTTGTGGCATTGGCACCCTAGCTTGTACCACCTTATCTCATGTTCCCTAGAATTAATCTTCAAAATAAAGAAAAAGAATCCTGTGACCATCCAGCTGGTACCCACTCACTTTGAAAGAGTGACTTCCCTAAAAGGGACTTCCTGTTTCCCAACAGGAAACTGGGCTCGTGATTTTTCTTGGCAGCCCTGAATGTTAAGGATGATAGAACAACATCTATAGAGGATTAAAGGAAGCAGGTTGTGACTCAAGAATTTTATACCCAGCAACATTTACCCAGGTGCAAACACGACCTGTGGAAACCCAACAAAATTTCAAGACTCTTCTGGAGACAACCTCACTGCTCCACAGTGTATACTCCTAAGATGCTGCAGACATTCCCTATGGTAAACCATGAGGATGGAACTCTTTCTCGCCTTGCATTTCAGAAGAGCCGATTTCCTACATAGCTGGAGTCTCGTTTGGCTTATTGCCATTTTTCCAATTTTGCACGAATGAATCCACTTATAGGAAGGCACATTAGAAAAGGGGCCAAGGGGGCACTGCTCAAGCAATCTGCAGTGTTGATCATTGCAGGCATAAGCAGTTAGAAGAAATCAGGGAGCAGGATTAGTTTCAAAGTAGATGTCTAAGCGAAATTTAGAAGACTCAAAATGTTCCCTCAAGTGATAAACAAAACAAAGAAGTAATAGTTAAAAATTATTAGTGTAGTAAATGTAGCATAAAAATATAAATAAAAATACATTAAGATTACAAAAAACACTGATAAAAAGTTCTAGAGAAGATCAAGGGACTCAAATGAATATGAGATTTGAATTAAGCTATTTAAGGAGTGAAAGAGATAAGCATAGATCTAACATTTTATTCTGTGGGAATTACTTTTATCAAATATGTATAATGAAGTTATAATTTTTTCATATAATACTCTACAAATAAAACCTCAATAGGAACTAATTCCACATTGCATAAATTATATATGCTACATACTCTTACTCTGACTCAACAATATATACTTTGACCGCATTAACACCAGAAATTAATAAAAATACCCACCAACTTGGAAATTTCTATATGCTTCTACATTTAGTAAATACTATTTTAAGGAGAAATTAAATGTATAACCTTCTTTTTTAGAATGTTAGGGGAAACATTTCATTTAAACATATTCATGCATAAACCTTATGGATGAATTTATGAAAGAAATTATAATAGATTGACTTCATTAAAATGTTAACACTTAAGAATTGGAACCCCAAACACAAATTCAAATATCTTGATGTGGCAGATCAGATCCTCCCAATTTTTCATTCCATTCTCATTACAGAATTAAATATGCATACACTTTGCCATGTGACTTTGTAGTACCTCTCACTGGAGTACACAGAGTATATTTCCTTGCCTCATTAATATTGAGCTTGCTTATAAGTTCACTTTGCCAATAGGATGCTAGCAGATGTGAAATGAACAGCATCATAACCTGCCAGCAGCCCGACATACAAGGAATAGGTGAGCCACTGAGTCCTGGGTTATTTGTTATTCAACATTATTGCAGCAATAACTAACCAGTACACTTAGCCAAAGGTTTGGAGGGAGGTGGCAAAGATCTTTAAATGTGCTTGCATTGGTTGTCTCTATCTTTTGCATTCCTTTCATTTGTCTTGAGAAGACATCTTGTGTCGCCATGGGTCCAAAGAGAATGCAGAGACAAGCGGAGCATGTTTGAGTCCATCTTTCAGCTTAGAACAGGTCCAGCCACTCACAGCTGAGCTCAGCAGAGACATAGCTTATGTGCACAATTACATGCAGGAAACAAATGCTTGTTGTGAGCTACTGAATGTTGGAATTGTGTAATAGAGATAAATACACTGATTCAAAATATGATGAGTGGATATCTCTCATATACACACAGTTTATTTTATTAATCATTGAAAAACATTTCCTTACTCTTCAGTGGAGAAATGGATAAAAAAATACAGACAATTAGCAAAAAAGAAATTTTAAAAGCCAATAAATAAATACTTATATAAAATTTAGAAAGAAATGTAATCAAAATGAGTTACAAAAAATAGGTTTGATTTTTATATGTCAAATAATCCAACATTTGAAGTTGAAAATGCATGGAAATAACAAGGGTGATGCTTGCAGCTTTCTACTGGTAGGAGTTTAAATTGGCTCAGAAATTTTACAATATGTGTTGAATCTTCTGCAAATTCATGAACTTGGATCAAATTTCTTTTCCAGGGATATTTCCTAAAGAAATGATAGAAATATTATTAAATACTATTATTTTTAATATGATACATATGACAGTATTTTACACATTAATGGGACAAAAAGAATCTAAATTTCCTACCATATGGAAATATTGCAATGAGTTTTTTTAAACACATATATAAAGAGATACCATATTTGCAAACAAAATAGTATTTTCTTTTTCTTTTTGTTTTTAGAGATGGAGAGTGCACTTGAGTGGTGGGGGAGGGGAAGGGCAGAGGGAGAGAGAAAGCTCAGTGTGTAACCCTAAGGCAGGGCTTAATCTCACAAGCTTGAGATCATGACCTGAGCTGAAATCAAGATTCAGATGCTCAACTGACTGAGCTACCTAGATGCACCCAAAATAATATTTTCAAAGAATTTTTAGTGACATAAACATATTTTTATATATGTTTATATATATACATTTATATATATATTTATATATATTATATATATATATTTATATAATTCTTAAAAGCAAAACAACATTTGTTTGTAAGAGAGGAAAAAAGTGTAGAGAAAATATTCTAAAATAATAACAATGCGTATCACTTCTTCTACTCCAATTTTCTCTCCTATGCTTTGTAATATGGTTTCTAAACCCAAATTTTCTACATAGGTGTTCTCTTAAAGGGCATTAATGACCTAAGATACTAAGATGTCATTGATACTGAGGATGTCATTGCCTGAGTTCTTATTCTTTTTCAGCTCTTCAAAAATCTTTAACACTTAAGGATTTAATTTATTTGTCAGAAAGAGAGAGAAAGCAAGTGGGAGGCTGGGGGCGGGGGGGAGGGGCAGACAGAGGGAGAAGCGCAGAAGGCGAAGCAGCCTCCCGCTGAGCAGGGAGCCTGAGGAGGGACTTGGGGCTCATCCCAGGTCCTGGGATCATGACCTGAGCCACCCAGGTGTCCCGAAATTCTTTAACACTTTCACCTGCAGTTAATTACTTCAAATATCTCAAAGTTGTTTTTATTTCCCTCTGTGCCTTCCTCTGGTGTCCTGTCCCTCTATCCCTTTAGTCACTGTTTCTCTCCTCTTTCTTTCTCTCTCTCTCTCTTTTTAATTTTTTACTTTTTATTAACATATAATGTATTTCTAGCCCCAGGGGTACAGGTCTGTGAATCACCAGGTTTACACACTGCAAAGCACTCACCAGAGCACACACCCTCTCCAATGTCCATAACCCAACCCCCCTCTCCCTAGCCCCTTCTCTCTTTTTTTTTTTTTTTTTTTTTTTAGATTTTACTTATTTATTTGAGAGAGAAAGAGAAAGAGCATGAGTGGGGAGAGGGGCAAAGGGAGAGAATCTCAGGTAGACCCCCTGCTGTGTGCAGAGCCCGCTGTAGGATTCAGTCTCAGGACCCTGAGATCAAGAGCTGAGCCAGAATCAAGAGTTGGACTCTTAAGGGACTAAACCACCCAGGCACCCCCACTGTTTCTCTCTCTTCTTGACTGGCTTCTCTACCTATGCTTACATGTAATGCTTCTACAAGTTTTAGTCCCCAGTTTCTACTTTTCTCAATGTATAATTTTTCTTATGGAAAATTACATCTCGCTATTTCCAATCTTCTAATAGACATCAGCACTTGGTTGTACATCCTACTGTATTTGAATTTTAATATGCCCACCCAAGGACATTATTTTGTGGTCAGGACTGTAGCATTAGTAGTTTATACGGTCTTGTCCTGTATTGGCCTCTGGAAAGACTTTCTCTCCATTCTCTAAGCTGTTTTCAAGTCCTTGATAAATTCTTATCTGCTTAGTGAGAATTACTATGGCAGAATATATTTTTGTTAAAAAGTATTTACTCCCCTTCTCACATTCTTATTCCCAGTATACCTACCTCTTTCATTGATGTTGGGCTTAGCTGTCTGAGTTTTGCTTTAACCTCATGTAGGTGGAGTGTGCTTCCCTAAACCACGACATTGAGCTCAGCCATGTGGCTTGCTCTTGGTCAAAGGAACTTGGCAGCTGTGACAGCAGTGGAGGCTTGAACTGTACTCACATGTTTGGGCTTGTCAGCTTACATTTACACCATCATCATGAAAACCTGTCTTTTATAGCTAGTGCCTGATTACAGACTCCAGGATAAATAAATATGGAGCAGACCTGAGTGCGGAGTTCAGGAAGTCGAACACACAGGTTGAGGCCAAGTTGCACTTATCTCAGTCTATTTCAGGTGTCCTCCAGCCAACTCAGACATGTAAATGAGAATAATTCATTAGTTTAAGCCATTGATTCCTGCAATGGTTTGTTATACAGAATTATCGTGGAATAGCTGACTGATACAAGGGGACCCTTATTTGATGCTACACCCCTGAGCCTTTTGGGGGTTTTATGGTACCTTGCTTTGTTAGTTATGAGTCTTTCATCAACCAAAGACTTACGGGCAGGTAAAACTTTCAGGAGGGCTTGATTCAGGGCTTGAACAATGTCATCAGGTTCCAGCTCCTCTCACTCTGCCCAGTTGAAGCTCTGTTCTCAGGTTTTCCTTTTTGCATGGTTCTTAGTTCCCTTCATTTATTAAATGAATAATCATCAAATAGGTACTGTGGCCATCAAGTATAGCTTCCTAATGCAACCCCAATGCGAATAATCTTCTGTTTCTCTTTTAGAAACCCCAAAACACTCATGATGAAACCAGTCATTTCAGTTAGGGGAACGCACTGATTCCATTGAAGCCATATAAGCCACATGCCCAGCCCTGGAAGCAAAAATGGAGTCCATACCACTTGAGGGGCTTTAGCTGGGAGAGTTATTGTTCTCCCAAAGGGAACCCCAAGAACTGTTTTCAAAGGAAAGGGTCATGAATATGTGGTGGTGTGCTGGAGGCAAACAGCAGAACTTCTCTATACCAACTTGTTAGCATTCTTACATCCAGGCTTTCTCTCCTTTACACTGTGCCCCCCACGTACCCGTCTTCATAAAATACAGGACTTGTTGTATCATACTCCTGCTCAAAACTTGTAGGAATCACAACTGCAATCAGAACATGAACCACATTCTAAATGCTGACGTTCAAAGCACTTTGTGATTTATTTCATGCCTTGTTTAGCCTTGCAATCCCGAACACACATGCAAACCTTCAATAACATTGGTAATTCTTCCATTGTCCTACCATACCCTGCCGTTCTTTTGGCCCCATTATCACATTTGACATACTCTGGGTCTTTCAGGACCTCATCCAAATTCCACCCTTTAAATTGTGCTTTTACCATAGCTGGTATCACAGTCGGCCTCATGTTGTTTTAAATTCATACATGGCCTCCAGATGGTGAACCTCTGGAAGATGTAGGAAAAAATTCATCTCTGTGTCCCGCAGAGTAACGTACATAGTACTTTTCAAATAGTCAATAAATGTTTGTTGAAATGTTGAGTTGTGGAATTACCTAGCCTCAGGCTCCAGAGCAGAAGTTGGGATTACTATAGAGCTCAGTATTTTCAACATGTAATCTCTTTAGGCCCCTACAGGTGGCCAAATCCTGACAGGCTGCTGGGAAGGAAAGGTGATTTAAATTACATATCTAAAGGAAGGTGTAATTTAGCCCATATGTTGAGATAAAATAAGCAGATAGTCAGAAACTTCACACAAATAAGAAAGGGGCCCATAGTTAGCTACAAGGGCCCAGATGAAATGCTCTTAAAACATACTGTCTACCATTTGGGCATGTCCTCGGATTATAAGAGGAAAGATTCTTGGGCCATTTGAAACTCAATTCCCTGAGTGAGGAAGGCTGGAGGCTTCCTGCATGGTAAAGATGTCTTTATTTACACAGAGTTCTAACAGCTCAGAGGATATCTCTGAGGACACTGAGAAGGGAGAATGAAATCACCCAGGAATACTTACATTAAGCTATACATCAAGTGCTTGTCTTTCATCTTATGCCACTTTTATACACAAAATACAATCAGAGAGCCATAACAATTAACCTAAGGTGATTAGAAAAGGAATAAAGCATGATCATGAGGCTGCACACATGTAGACCTATGGGGGAACATCACTTTTTGAAGCATTAGAAAGAGCACTTAACGGAGAGTTCTGATAAGTGGGTTCTAGTTGAGGGCTAGCTAGGGCTGATGAGCCCTGTGTCTCTGAAAGCATCTCTTAAGTGCTCTGAGCTTGGCAACATAACCTGAAAGACCAGATGAGAGTTCTTTAAAGTCACTCGCAATTTTCTTAGGTCATAGGATTCTGTATTTGATTAGATATTATAGATATCATCTATACACAACATTAGAAAGGGCATGGGTAAGTGAATCTGACAACAGTCAATAACACTCTTTATCATTTCTTGTTTTACTAGCCTTCAGTGCTCGTGGCAAGAGGCTACTGCAGTGGTCCTGGTGAAAGATAATGTTTTAATCAGACTATAGCAGGAGGAATGTGAGAGGTGAGCAGATTTTGAATATGTTTTAGAGATGGAGCAAAATAATTTATTGAGATTATGGGATGTTTGAGAAATGGAAGAACCAAGGTTGTAAGACTGAAACAACTAGGTTGATATCTTTTATTATGGGAGTCATTTATTTATTTATTTTTAAAGATTTTTTTTAATTTACTTTTTATTTATTTTCAGTATAACAGTATTCATTATTTTTGCACCACATCCAGTGCTCCATGCAATCCGTGCCCTCTCTAATACCCACCACCTGGTTCCCCCAACCTCCCACCCCCTGTCCCTTTAAAGCCCTAGGATTGTTTTTCAGAGTCCATACTGTCTCAGGGTTCAACTCCCCTTCCAATTTCCCTCAACTCCCTTCTCCTTTTCATCTCCCTATGTCCTCCATGTTATTTGTTATGCTCCACAGATAAGTGAAGCCATATGATACTTGACTCTCTCTGCTTGACTTATTTCACTCAGCATAATCTCTTCCAGTCCCGTCCATGTTGCTACAAAAGTTGGGTATTCATCCTTTCTGATAGAGGCATAATACTCCATAGTGTATATGGACATCTTCCTTATCCATTTGTCCGTTGAAGGGCCTCTTGGTTCTTTCCAATTTGGGGACTGTGACCATTGCTGCTATAAATATTGGGGTACAGATCGCCCTTCTTTTCACTATATCTGTATCTTTGGGGTAAATACCCAGGAGTGCAATTGCAGGGTCATAGGGAAGCTCTATTTTTAATTTCTTGAGGAATCTCCACAGTGTTCTCCAAAGTGTCTGCACCAACTTGCATTCCCACCAACAGTGTAAGAGGGTTCCCCTTTCTCCACATCCCCTCCAATACATGTTGTTTCCTGTTTTTCTAATTTTGGCCATTCTAACTGGTGTAAGGTGATATCTCAATGTGGTTTTAATTTGAATCTCCCTGATGGCTAGTGATGATGAACATTTTTTCATGTGTCTGATAGCCATTTGTATGTCTTCATTGGAGAAGTGTCTGTTTATATCTTCTGCCCATTTTTTGATATGATCATCTGTTTTGTTTGTGTTGAGTTAAAGATTTTATTTATTTACCTGGCAGAGATCACAAGTAGGCAGAAAGGCAGGCAGAGAGAGAGAGGAGGAAGCAGGCTTCCTTCTGAGCAGAAAGCCCGATGTGGGGCTCGATTCCAGGACCCTGGGATCATGACTGGAGCTGAAGGCAGAGGCTTTAACCCACTGAGCCACCCAGGCACTCCATGGACATTATTTATTAATATGGGTAAGGATAAGGGCACAGGAATGTTTGGGTGGGAGTGGAAATAATGACTCCCTCCTTTTTAAAAAAAATAAGTTTGAAATATCTTTTATACCTTCAAGTGGGGAAACTGAAGAAATAATTGATTATACAAGTTTGGGGATATGCTTGGAGAAGAATGTGTTTCAAGGAGGGAGGGTCAATGGTGTCTAATATCACAGAGATTTAAATATGGTGAGTATAGGAAATTTAACACAATTTCCATTTGATAATTGTCTTCACAAATTTGAAGTAATCTAACAAATGTGATCATGTCTCCCCCCCCCCAATAATATTTACCTACTCAGATCCAGGTGCCAAGTAAGAGGACAGCAGTTGTAAATAAGTTTGGATTCTGGCACCTGAGGATATTGATGGGAGAGAGGGAGAAAGGAGTCTTTGCAAAAAGCATGGTTGTAATTTTAGAACATGTTGAATGAGGAGGGAGATAAAACCATCAAAGTCCTGATGGGTAATAAAAAAATGAGATTTTTGAGGATTGAAGTGTTTGATAAGGTGGAATATTTTTGTGAATAGCTTTTTTCACAAAGGGTTGGAGAAGAAAGCCTGATTGAGTAAAAAGTAACTGAAGAGAATGAAATCTGCAGAGTTGGAGCCAGAAAGCTTAGATGATAATTTTGAATTCTTTCCTGTTATTGGATCCAGAAGAATGGGACCCACTAAATAAAGGGAGACATAAGTCAGTGAGCAATTTTTAAATGTCTACATGTTGATGGAAACAACACAGTAAAGAAGGTAAAAATTGATGAGGAAGATGTAAAAAGGTAAGATTGGGGAAGGGAAGGGGATCCCCTGCACGAGTTGGCTCTCCATAAAGGCATTGAAGATTCATTCATCCAAACACGTGGGAGGTGGGCATACATGGCTTCAGAGATAGATATGTTAGTGAATGTGTTACAAACATGAAGATGTTATCAGTGAAATAAGAAGCATGATTATCAGATGAGAGTTGGGGAAATGGTGGAGGTTCCAGGGAAAAAAGAGAAGGTTTGAAATTGTCTCAAAATGTGTGAGAAAAAATTAACTAAATCAGCACTGTCTGATCATTTCCATTTGAGATCAGCAGTCAGTAATTTGAAGCATGTCTGGGCACCTGGGTGGTGCAGTTGGTGAAGCATCTGACTCTTGGTTTCTGCCCAGGTTATGATCGTAGGGTTGTGAGTGTGAGCCCGTGGGGCTTAGTGCAGAGTCTCTGACTCTGTGCAGAGTCCACTTCAGATTCTCTCTCCCTTTGCTCCTCCCACTCCCCATCCCCAAATAAATCAATAAATCTTAAAAAAAATTTTGAAACATGTCTATTAAATTTGATTTTGTTAAGTTGTTCACCAATATTTACCTACTCAAATACAAGTGCTGAGGGAAAGGATATTAGGATTCAGTAGGTTTGGGTTCTCCTATATGAGTTTGTTAAAGGAAGAGGGAAGAAAGGACTGTAGGGTTCCTCTAGTTTAATTTTAGTGTATGCTGAATAAGGAAGGAAGCAAAACCGTAAAGGTCTTGATGGGTCACGAAAATGTGATAGGTGTACAGACTGAAACTCTTGATAATGTTGAATATTTTGATGACAGGAACACCCAGAATAAGCAACAAGTAGGAAGAATTAAGACAGGGATATTTACAACAGAGCTGTCAGAAATGGAACAGTCTTAGAAATAAGATCTAGGACAGGGCTTTCCAAATGTTTTGACCTTGCATACTGCCATTGGGTGAATTTGTCCCCAGAAACATAGGTTGAAGTCGTAATTTCTGGTACCCCATGATGTGATCTTCTTTGAAAATAGGGCATTGAAGATGTGATTAGTTATATTAAGGTGAGGTCATATTGGAGTAGGGTGGGCCCTTAATCCAGTATGATTGACTTATTTGTAAGAAGAAGAGAAGAGACCAAGACACGGATGCCATGTGATGATGGAGACACATATTAAAGTCCAAGGAAACTCAAACATACAACTCCAAATGTTCAGCATGAAATTCCTCTAAAGATATCTATGTATTTATAAAGTATATACACTTACAATTATATTCATGTGTCACCTATAACATAGAAGCAAAACTAGAAGTGTTTGTCTTTGTTATACTTTCAATGAAACTAATGTGAAAATGTCATCTTAGTGTTTGTGATACAGTAATTCAAAGGACCTGTGCCAAATTTAGTCCATGATGTTGCTTAGTTTTAAAGACTGACATACTACAAAACATCATAAAGAGGAGACACAATTTATGACCACACATCTCAGATAAGCATTGTTAGAAAATTCTGCTATGCTTTGCTAGTCAATTATCGGCTGATATTTTTCAGTCTGTCTGCAATTTTTTAATTTGTTGTTGCAGTTTAACTAGTAGGTAGTCACTTTTCAAGGTCCCCATCACTTGTTGTTAATGTAATAAAAAACTTATTTTTTATTTATTTTTTAAAAATTTACTTATTTGAGAGAGCGAGCATGAGTGAGCAAGGGGTGGGAGGGGCAGCAGGAGCGAGAGAGAGAGAGAGAGAGAGAGAGAGAGAGAGAGAATTCTCTGGCAGACTTGCAGCTGAGTAGGGTACCTTGATTCCAGCAGGGGCTTGATCCCAGGACCCTAAGATCATGACCTGAGCCAAAATCAAGAGCGGGATGCTTAACCAACCATGCCACCCAGGCACCCCAAAAAACTTAATTTTTTAATCAAGTGGTTTTAAATCTCCCTAAAATGATTTTTAAGGGATAATTTTTAAGTAGTTCATATTTTTTTCTATTTTTAAGTGGGCAAGTATGAGAGCCTTTGCAAGTGACACTTACATGTCATTTTTGGCAACAAAAGCACAACACAAAGGATATTTTTCTGAATATCTATTTTCAAAGTCACTTCATCAGTCAAAGTAGCAGTTTATGGGGGTTAGATAAATAATGTAGTTTGGGTTTGTGTCAGTTTCAGAAATTTCCCCAGAACTCCTTAATCCCCACTGAATTCGGGAGCCTACTTTGCAAACAGCTATTCCTGCTGTCATTTTTTGGCCTATGGAAAATAGAAACCACAGAGATTTTCCAGGATGTCAAAGATCTCCATATGAATGTATTTTTCTCAGCCTTGTTAAAGAGAATGGCCTCCGGACCTCCCAAGTGACATACTTAAACAGGTCTTACGTTATAAATCCATTCTAGTATTCCATCTCCTCAATATAAAGGTTATATTTAACAAATTGTCCAAGGGGTTCCTGAGTCCATTTTGTTATTTCCTCAGTTTGCAAAGTAAATTGGAATAGATACAGTCAAAAACTGACAAAATTCCCACTTGGGTTCTTTGATCTCTGCAGTGATGACTATTATTGTAGGAATGGCCAAGGGAAAGCATCTGGAACTTCCCATATCTAGTTAAAAATTAAATCAGAAGAAATAAGACATCTTTGGAGGTATTGCATTGATTCGTGCTGCCATCAAGGACTTGAAAGTTTCAAGGGGTGGGGGTCATTATAACCATATTCTCATATAGTTCACCCCTTTGGTTTGTTCAGAAGACAGCTGGATCTTGGAAGATGATAGTGGATGATTATAAATTTAACCAGGCATTAATTCCAAATGTAGCTCTTTTCCTCTTCCAATTTTACTCTAGTTCAGGATTTTTCAAGCTTGACACTGTTGACATTTCAGACCAGATAATTCTTTGTTGTGGGTCCTGTCCTGTGCACTGAAGGGCATTTAGCGTCAGTCCCTCACCCACTGGATGCCAGCAGCACCTCTCACTCCAGTTATGATGGCCAAAAATGTCACCAGACATGGCCAATGTCTTTTGGGTGCCAAACCTCCCCCACACCACTCCATGGATAACCACTGTTCTACAGCAAATCAACATATCTTCTGGCAACTGGTATACAGTTATTGATCTGGCAAATGTTCTTTTTTTCCTATACCTCTTGGTAAAAACCATCAGACACAGTTTTCTTTCACAATCAGCAATATATTCACACAGTCCAAGCTCCAACTATACCTATTCTCTAGTCCTGTTTTATAGTCCAGTCCATAAAGAACTAAATTACCTCTCCAGTCCTTAGGACTTCACACTGATCCATTACATGGATGACGCCATGTTAATTAGACCTCAAGAACAGGAAGGGAGAACTACTCTAGGTACAATGTGTATTTGCCTGAGGGTGCAGGGGAAAGTTCCATAAAAATGTGTAGGTCTGCCACCCAGTGGGATTTCTAGGAATCCAGCAGCCTGAGAAATAGCAAGATAACTCTTCTGAAGTGAACAGTAAGTTGTTTTATCTGGCCCTTCTGATACTAAGAAGGAAGCAAAAGGACTGATAGGTCTCCTAGGATTTTTGAGGCCACCCACACCTAATATGGGTGTGTGGTTTGTCCCATTTATTGAAGAGCGCCAAAATGTACAACATTTGAGTGGGTCAAAATATCTTATACCCATGTGGCCCTGAAAGCCCTTCTGTTACTATGTCTGTAATTCATAGGGATGCTGTGTTTCAGGAGACACAGGGATGTTGGAGACACTGCTGTGGTATAAACTCAGCACATGTGCAGCGTTACCTGAGCTGCTTCATGACACCCAGCAGGACCCGGGAATGAGATACATGGGTGCAGGCATGAAGCTCAGGCGACTTGCTGTGCTGTGAGTAATAAACGTCTTTGTCTTTGACCCAGAAGTCTTGTGTTGCCTACCAGCGTCCATGAAACTATAAGCAGACCAATTTCTTAACTTGCCAAGACCAGTATGATCTCAGACTCTTCACAGCTGCTGAAAGCTTTTGGAAAGCAGGATAGGATACTGTTGAAGACATGGCTTTCTGGAAGAGAAAGAATGAGAGCTTTGTAAGCCTGGTTAGGGAATCTGAGAAGACTTACCATGACCCAGTAGCAAATGCTTTCAACCAAGTGATAGGGAAGGTATGGAAAAAGGATTCCCCATAACCTACTGATGAAGGTTCAGAGGCTAAGCAAAATAATTAAAATGAATCTCCCGAATGGTGCCTTTGGGTTTTGCCTGCTCTCTTTTGGGCAGAGAAGGAAGAGATATTTATCCTGACAATGAGGCAGCAAGGCCTGAGAATTCAGACAAGAAGCAACATGATGGCAGCTGCTGAGTCAAGGAGTCTGCAAAGTAGAAGTCATGGGTGTCACCAGTGAGAATAAAGAGCTTTGGATGGATCAAAAACATTAGCAGATCATTTACTGGAGCCATAAGCAGATTTCAGTCTGCCCAAGACAGTGAGTCTGCCTTCCATCCTGGCAAGCCACCGCTCTCCCTCTGTACTCTCTGATCCCTCCCTCTCCCTCTCCCTCTCCCTCTCCCTCTCCCCAGTGTCAAGGAGTTTCAAGGAAAGATTAGAGATAAAGCTGAAGATTCAGTTTCCAAAAGGGACTAAGGCTATGTGCAACCATCCAAGTACACAGGAAAACACTGGGAAGGGAAAGGATGCTGTGAACAATGCCTCTTGGACTAATTCGATATACTCTTGCTATTGTTTTTCCATCTCAGTGTATGATAGCAATTGCTGTGTTGTTGTGTCCCAGAAGTGCCATTAGGGATTCTGTCAATCAGGAAGAGACATGTAGGGAAGTTCTAGTGGGACAAAAGCCCCTGCTTCTTGCCACCAAGAAGGGGCCAGGATTTAGAGTGAGTGCTTCTCACCTCTGGTGTTGGTTGGAAAGGCGCTGTCGAAACTACCCTGACTCTGATATTATTATACCTCAACCAGCTGGAGCAGTTCATAACCCCCCCCCCCCCCCAAAATCCAGAGTCCTCCTTGCCAAGTTGTTTCTTGGAACTGTGCAGACAAACTCACAAGGCTCCATCTCTCTGGCAGTCAAGGAAAAAGTGTTGTATCTTCTGTCTTTCCAGCACCAAAAGGAGGCCCAGCACATTACTGGATTCTTGAAGTGTTTAGATAATATGTGTCTCACTTGGGCATTCTGCTTAGTCCTTTAGATCTGCCTACCCCCAAATCAGCATGCTTTGAGTGGCAGCCAAACCAACAGACTACAGAGAAAGTTATCCAGCAAGCTGTGGCCTGCTCTCTGCCTTTGGGGCCCCTAATGATCCCTTTAAGCTACAAGTCTCCGTGGCTGATGATTTTACCACCTGCTAAAGGGAGGCGGCCTCCACTTGGAGACACCTCTTGGGATTTTGGACTCCTTGCCTCCCTGACTTGGCTTCCATACATCCCTTTTGAAAAGTAGTTATTAGCTCACTGCTAGCCTCTTGTTAAAACTGAATGCCTGATCCGTGGAGACCTTGTGACCCTCAAGCCTGATATTCCCATATAGGGGTAGGCTATCCTGGAGTTAGTGACTACGGTGGAAATGGCATATTCAAAATGTAGTTGGCTTGGCCCAGCACCATCTCTGCTCTACATGAAACTGTGGCAGGCGGACTTGTTAGCTTTTATTTTTTTAAGATTTTATTTATTTATTTGACAGAGAAATACACAGAGAGAGAGGGAACACAAGTAGGGGGAGTGGGAGAGGGAGAAGCAGGCTTCCCACCGAGCAGGGAGCTCCATGCAGGGCTCGATCCCAAGACTCTGGGATCATGTCCTGAGCCCGAGGCTGATGCTTAACGACTGAGCCTCCCAGGTGCCTCTTGTTAGGTTTTAAGTAGATAAAATCTCAGAACCTTCGCCCTTATTGACAGATAGTAACGAAACACGATCTCTGCTTTGGAGAGAGACACTCTCTCTACTTTCCAAGGTTGTTTACTATGCAGACATACTTTAAAAGATAGTTTAAAACAAAGGCCATCTGTGCTTCTGCTCACAAGATGTACAGAAATGCAAGGGACCCATGGAGAGTGGTCTGCTAACAATATGCTGTCATGGCTTGAGTGTAGATGTCCGCAGCATTTCCCTTGAAGGATGGTGGTGAGGAAACATCCTTCCAACACATAGACCTTTGAGCAGTATACATGGTTGTTCAACTTTCCTGGGAGAAGAGCCCAGAGATTCAAATCTACATTGATTTGTGGGTAGTGGTTAATAGTTTGGCTAGATGGTCAAGGACTCGGAAAGAAGACGACTAGGAAAATGGTGTAAGGAGGTCTGGAAAAGATGTATTTGGTAGACTTTTCTGAATAAACACAGATTGTAAAGGTATGCGTGGCATAAGAGCATGATAATCAGGTGAAGAAAGTGACTTGCTCAGTCAGCCCCTTTCCCAGAACCCCTCTGCCCAGTGGGTGCATAAGCAATATATTTATGGCAGCAGGATGAAAATTATACTCAGGATCACAAAGATGTGTTTCTAAGGCTGATCTCACTCCAGCCATTAAGACATATCCAATTTGTCACAACAGAGGTAACATTAAGCCACTGGTGGCTCCACTACCCAGGGGCATTAGTCAGCTACCTGATGGCATGTTGACTCTGTTGAACTGCCACCACTGGGAAAAGGGAAGTGCTTAGTTCTGGAGTACATACTCTGAGTAGGGATTTGTGCCTTACCTGTTTGCAACGCTTTTGCCTAAGCTGCTATCCACGGGCTCCCAGAAGCCTTTTTCACCGCCATGATATTCTACACTTGATCTTAGCCAAAAGGCCGAGAAGCGATCACCGCCATGATATTCTAAACAGTGTTGAATATAATCCAGGAACTCGTTTTACAACAGATGAAATGTGGCAATGAGCTCAGGTACATGGTATTCCTACCATCATAAGTACAATTTCATGCCTCTATTGGCTGCTATATGTATTCTTTTGTGAAGAATTTGAAAGGTCTTTCAAATCTTTTGTCCTCTTTATAATAGGGTTGATCATCTTTTCATTATCTATTTATAGGAGTTCTTTATACAACGCCATACAAGACCTTTAGATAATATATTTTGTATTTTTCCCAATCTTTTTTAAAAAAGATTTTATTTATTTATTTGAGAGAGAGAGAATGAGAGAGAGAAAGAACTTGAGGAGGGGGAGGGGCAGAGGCAGAGGGAGAGAGAGAATCGAAGAGAATCTCCACTCAGCATGGAGCCCTGCTTGGGCTCCATGTGGGGAGGACTACAGGGGGCTCCACTGAGGATTCTTTGGGGGTGGGGCTTGACGGGGCTGTGGGGGGACTCAATCTCATTACTTTGAGATCATGACCTGAGCCAAAACCAAGAGTTGGATGCTTAATCGACTGAGATACCCAGGTGCCCCAAGTTTTTTCCAGTCTTAAAGACTGTTTCTACAAACGGGATTTCCACTCCCTGCCACAAAGTCTTAGTCAAAAATTCAGGTAAAATGCTAATACAACATCCCTAAATGGGCACTGACATCAAAGTTATTTTGATAATAATAATGAAACTAACCTTTGAAACACTGACCTCTAGAACATTAGAATGTGCTCTCTGTCATTTGCCCTTGTGTTGTATGAAATAAACCTCTGTTAAGCCATAAAGTTTCCTAAAGAAGTGTCATACTAGGGGACAGTCAGGTTCCCATTTCTAAATAATTCCTCTAACAGAGTAGGAAAGAATAATTGGTATTATTCCAAAAATGCTTTGGATGGACCACTGCTTTGAATCTGAAGTTAGAGTTCTATGTGAATTTTACATGAGTTGGTTCTATCAGCAAGATCCAACAGCTTTTGTTCGGGGAAGGTGTACGGCAGGGAGGCTAGAGCGAGGGCACAGGTTGGGGTGGCTAGGAGAGAACCAAGCCCTGCCTGCTCACAGGGATCGGGAGCAAACTGCTGAACGTTCTGGCTTCCATCTCAGCTTTTGCCAACCTCCATTAAGTTATCCACTACTTGGAGTTTAAAAAAAGAACACGCTCAAAGGTTTGTTTTCTCACTAGCCTTTAAACAACCTAAACTGGTAACTCCGAATCAAGGGGCAGAATTGTCCATAAGATTTTTCTTTGTTTAGAAATAATATGCCAAAGAATATCAGAAAATGGGTGAGCAAGGTGAAAAGTAGTGGAAATTGCTACTTATATTATGGGTCTTTCCAGGGGGAGATGGCGTCTATTCCCTTTACCCTCAAATCTGGATTATATTGGTGACTTGTTTTGGCCAATAAAATGAAGCAGGGATGAGATTGCACAGGGACCAGGGCAAAAGCTCAGAGGCTTTCCAATTTCTCTTTTGGAATCTGAGACCACGATAGGAAGGAGCCAGCCTGGCCTGCCAGATGGTGGGACAGACTCCCACAGCCCAGTCCCTCCTGCTGCTCTGAGCCACCAACACCAACCGCCACCCAGCTCAGTGAAGCCCTCCCGGACCGTCCGGCCAGCAGCGGACCTGCCCATTGACTGCATACCCAGGAGGTGTCCTGCAAAGGTCAGCCAAGTTGGCCCATATCGGAAGACTCATTCAGCGGATCCATGGAGTCAGGAACTAAGTCTTGTTTTAGGCTGTTAGGTTGCAAGGTAGTGTACTATGGTAGAAAAACTGATTCGGGCTTTATTTTAAAAACCTGGTGAGTGAGGCATCTGGTGGCTCCCTTGGTTAAACCTATTAACTCTTGGTTTGGGCTCAGGTCGTGATCTCAGGGTCATGGTCTCAGAGTTGTGAGATCCAGCCCCAGCAAGCTCTGCCCCTCCCCCCACCTGAAATAAATAAATGAAATCTTCTTAAAAATACTGAAAAACCCCAAAACCTGGTGAATTATAGAAGCCCAAAGCCATATGTAAGTTGCAGACACATAGACTTTGCAACCATTGGGCAAAAATGAGAGGCTGAGTCCCAGGTTTCTATATTCTAGGAATTCATGAAAATATTTCTTGAGGTGGGCCATCTGCTCTATTGATGTGGTTTTCAAGAAATACTCAGAAAAATGACATTATAAAACCGAAGAAGATTTTTAAAAAAGCATGTCTGCTCAGGTAGCGAATGCAGTATAAACCCCAACGTTACAGAAACAAAGAAATTTCCCTTGTTCATCAAATCACAGCAAGGTGATGCTTAACTGAATACTTACATGTTGAACTTAATACTGAAGATACATTGTAAATAGTCACTTGTCCAGGGGAAGTAACCAGGAAAGTATTAAATATTGCTGCTATATTTGTTTTAATTGCCTTTGTGTTTACAGGAAGAGTAATACTATTTAAAAAAAACTGGAAATTTTCTCTTTTCATTTTGAAAAGTTGGGAACAACTTCATTAAAGGAAATAAAATATCTGGAATCTAAAGGCTACATTTACTTGAGTGTTGTTTTGACCATTTACCTATAGGAACTTCAACGAGTTTCCTTTCATTTCCTCACCTGGGAGTTGAAGACCATGCTATGTATTACATAACATGCTCACTTACTACAAGATAAGTGAGGACTAAATAAAAATGATGTACATTAAGGGGACTGACACATTGTGAATATTTAGTGGGTATTTACTACAACCATATAATTTAAAAATTCAAAACTTGTTCTTGAATGCCTTTGGATCAAAAAAAGGAGAGTAAGTGCCACAACATTATAAAACGGATGGTTGTACATTAAAAAAGTTAAAAACCTGAATTCAAACTTCATTTTTCCCCACTCATAATATTTCATTGTAATTACCCAAAGTTTACATTTTTGCAGAATTCTTTCTGACACAGCAATGATTATACATTTTTATTACTGCTTTTTGAAAATAATGTAATTGCCTAGCACATTGTGTTTTTCAGGAGACTGTAATATCCTACACACTCCTTGACCCTATCTTAGATGCTTTGAAATAAGTAGGGCAGGTCTTATTAACTCTATGGGAAACTGGGACCCTACTCGTTAAATACCTGACCCAAGGTCATTCAACACAAGAATAACTTATGTACTCTTTCTGATTCCATACTATACAGCCAATGTCTATTTACAAATCAGCTGGTAGATGTTTGCACTTGTGGCTCTGAGTGTCATGTTTTGTTAGTTATTTTAAGTTTGTGTTCACCTGGCACTTTTTTGTTTATTTTGGACAGTAACATTTGTTTCGTTAAGATTTTCTTAGACACAACATGAAGATAACAGGTTTGGTGTTTGTACTCAAAATGGAAACTTTGTGTGTAAAATTTATTTACTCTTGGAAAACTACTGCTTCCTGTTATTTTGACCTTTCCTATAGAGGGCTTTTTTTTTTTTTTTTTTTTTTTTTTTTTTAATTTAAGGAAAGTACTTTTAAACATTTAAAAATCCTTCTTGAATGTTAGATAACTCTGAAATAACCTAAATTTTAATGATTGAAGTGTAAATTAATCAAAAACATGTGGATAAAATTTTCTTTAAAACACACATGGGCTTAAAAACAAAATAAAATTGCTCGGGGCCAAATACATCTGGAATTTTATTGAATCCCAAACATTTGGAAAGTAGTTTGTGACCTTCAGCAAACTGTTGCCATAGCTCAATTCTGAACTGCTTTTTGCATGTACCCAGTTGAACCTAAGTCAGGGAAGAGCTGCTGTCAAGGTGAGGTTAAGGAGATGACCACCTGCCCAAAATACCCTTTGGGCTGAACCACTGCAGGGCCTGAAATCTTCTCATTATAGGCACTCTTTTTTATTAAGAGGATTTATCACTTGGAAAAGCCAGATCCTGCTAAAATGTGAATAATTTGGAGAAAGAATAATTAAAAATTAATATTTAACTAGCCCCTTATAATTAATAAATACTTCCACACATTCAAGTGATTGAATGCTAATCTTATCACTTAGACAATATGTTCCCATACTTTAAAGCTCAGAGAGAGAAGTGATTTATGCACAGTGGTCAAGCCAGGACCACAACAAACAAAACTCTCATGCCTGGTAGGTCTCTTTACTACAGCATGCTCCCTCTTAGAGAGCATGCACGTCTCTACATTTGCCACTCCATCAGTTGAACTTGGGAGGAAAATGACAAGAGAGGACATGGAGAAAGTAAACAGTGGCTACCTGGGACCTAACTTGTCTGTGAAGGATGGTTAGAGACAGGTACGTAATTGGAGGAGGTTTTTTATTTGTTGAGGTGGAGGAAGCATCAGAAGATAGAGTTTGAAAATCTTGTCTTCAAGAAAATGGGGAGAGCTAGTGGGACAAAATCCCCAAGGGAGCCAATAGGGATTGGGTTCAGCAAGCAGAATGAGGGACGGCTACACCTCAGTCTGAACAAGGAGGGCAGGAGTATGGGCATATATGGATGCATGAAAATTGCTAAGCTAGATGGGAGGGGGTTGAAGAAGTTACTGGCTAAGAAGCTTCTAGTGCCACAATGAACCAAAGAAAGGAGAGGTTGGTGACTAAGGACGTTTAAAGGGATTAATGGGTAGCGTTAAAGGCCAAACATGACATGTCTTTCTCACCCAGACAAATGGTTTTTCCAAGCAGTGTTCAGCAGCTTAGCTGTGGGAACAAAAAGGCTATTATTCAGATTCATCTGAGACTGGGGTTTTATAAGGTATCTGTGGTTGATAGGTTAAGAGATTTATGGATTCAGAGATAAAGTAGTTTCGCATAGTAATCCATTCCAGGATTTGGCCCTGGAAATAGTTTACTAAAGGGGAATGCTGTTGAAAGATTGATCCACTTAGATGTTGAAATCACCTGGAATACTGGTGGCTTTTATCACCAAAAGGAAGAAGATGTGTCAAGGGTCAAGGACCTCAACTAAAAGTGGGCACATCTAAGAGGCCATAATGCAAGTATGGTCATAACATAGACTATTAGAGGATATTGAATCTGGGCATACGAGCCAATGATGCTCTTAAATGAGGAAAAATAGTGTGAAAGTAGCTATGAGAACTGAGAAACCTCCCATCACCACCCTGATATTCAAGAGAAGTGGTAGGCATAGGTACTCAAGAGAGCTTAGGGGGAGTAGATGGAGGTGGACGCCTCTTGAGAGTGGCTGGGGCATGGGAACAGCAGAGGACGTAACAGAGCATGTTGGGGATATGGCAGGTAAGGTGAACAGACAGACAAAGGGAACAGAGCATAGAACAGACTAACCAAGTTGCTTGTATTTGTAATGAAGTTCAAGAATGCCTTGGGGAGAAGGGAATGGGGGTTCAGCTGGATTCATCTGATTCAAGTTCCACTGACGACAGTCTAGACAGCAACCTTGAGTCCTTACTTGAAGTCCCAGGTGGAACACAGTCAGTCTTGCTTCTTGCCTTCATAAGTATGGCAGTTCTAGGTGCCAAGTTTAGAGACTCCTATAGAATTCTTTAATTTGTTGTTTCAGATTCCTCAACATAGTAGAAACTCAAGAAATGCTGAATGCTTGGTTGGATTTTTGGTCTGGTCACTTTCTACTTGCTTGTTTTCTCTTCTGGGTAGAGCTGTTTATCTTTTGTTTTGTAGCATATCTTTTTACCTTCTATAGATTTCCCAAGGAAACTGGTTTGATTATTTTTTTTCCAGCAATCTTAAAACAGTACTGTTTTTCCAAAGAAATAATACACATTTTTCCTGGAATGAAAGGTTTTAATTATGAAATTATTGGGACACTATATCATAGCTTTTGTAGGGCTGTTTAACTGTACTGAGTAGTGAGCTTAAAGGCTTTATCAGCTAAAGCTATTTTTGTAAAAGATGATCTCTTTATAGTTTCTCCAATGTATTCTTTTAAGTAAATTTATTAAAGTGTCTGCAAATATTATTTATGTTGAAAATTCATCTTGATAAAATATTTTATATATAGCAAATTAAGATCTTTTCTATGTGTAAAATATAAATAGATTACATTAGGGTTTTTTTTTAATGCACCTATTCCTTAGGATTCCTAAAGGATAAAGTAGTACATTTGGACATTATTACAAATTCACGGAAATGTATTAACATACAGGAACCAAGAGAAGTATGAAAAACAAAAATTTCCCTCCTAATTTATGACAGCATTGGTAACATTGTGGGCTGTTGTCTTGAAAACTATTGTTATAGAAGGAGAGGTTTAGCTCACTTTTAGAAATATGTATTAATTTATTTGGCAACTATTTATTGAGATCTATTATGTGACAGCCTCTGGCAATGAAGATATGGCAGTGAACAAAATAGACAAAATCCTTGTTCTCACGGGGTATATAGCCTGAAGGAAGACAGAGGAACATTTAAATATATAAGTAATCAAGGTAGTGCCAGCTGGTGATAATGACCATTCCTATAGTGAAAATAAAATAGAGTAACAGGATAAAAGGACTAAAGGTTTGGGGGCTGATTTAGATGGAAGTTGGACAAGGCCTCTTGGCACTGGAACTGAGAATTGGGTAATGAAGAGCCAGGCAGCTGTGCTCTGGATGAAAGAGTGGTACAAACAGCAGAGACTCTAGGGAGGGAACCTGCTACATAGCCCATCTGGGATTACTGAGGATGGAGAGTGAGAAGAAATGCAAGACAGGGAAGCAAGTCAATGATGTGCGCCTGGGACGACAAAAGAAAGCATTACGATGTTATGCTAAATGATGGGAAGCCATTAGGAGATTCAACTTTGAAGGACAAAACTCTATTTTTATGTTTAAGAGACCTCTGTGGCTGCTTGTAGACATATGGTGGGCATGAAGGCAAGAGTAGGAGCAAGAACACTGGTTAGAAGTTTGCTGTGGAGGGTCCTGGTGAGAGATGTGGTGACTTGGGCCAGATTGTTAAGAGAAAAATAGAGTGGACTTGATTCAGGGTGCATTTTTTAAAAAAAAATCACTGGATTGTTGTAAAGATACATAATGTAATATTTACCATTTAAACCCTTCTTAGGTACACAATTCAGTGGTATTAAGTACATTTGCAACATCGTACAATCATAACCCACTCTCCATTTCAGAACTTTTCACCATCCCAAAGGGAAACTCTGTACCCATTAAATAATATTTCCTCATTTCTACCTCCACCAGCCATGGGTAATCCCTATTCTCATTTCTGTATCTGTCATTTCTGTATCAAATCTGAACTTGCCTGTTCGTGGTAGCTCACATAAGTGGGATTATACAATATTTGTCTTTTTTTGTCTGGCTTATCTCACTTATTCCTCTTAGCTTATCATTTTCAAGATTCATGTATATCTTAGCATGCATCCAGATTTCATTTTTATGGTTAAATAATATTCTACTGCATATGTATACAACAGATTTTGTTTATACATGAATCTGATGATGTTTACTTGAGTTGTTTCCACCTTTGGTTATCATAAATATTACTGCTATGAACATTGGTATACAAAATCTGTTTGGACTCCTGCTTCCAATTCTTTGGTAGATATACCCAAAAGTAGAATTGCTGGATTATATGGAAAATCCACACTTAACTGTTTAAGGAGCTGCTAAATTGTTTTTCACAGTAGCTGCACCATTTTACATTCCATTTCTTTACCTCCTCACCAATAGCTGTTATTTTTCAAATCTGTATTTTTTATAGCCATCCTAATGGGTATGAAATGGTGTCTCATTATGGTTCTAATTTGCATTTTTCTGATGATTAATGATGTTAGCATCTTTTTTAAAAATTTATTTTTTTATTTATTTTCAGCATAACAGTATTCATTATTTTTTCACCACATCCAGTGCTCCATGCAATCAGTGCCCTCTATAATACCCACCACCTGGTACCCCAACCTCCCACCCCCCCTGCCACTTCAAACCCCTCAGATTGTTTTTCAGAGTCCATAATCTCTCATGGTTCACCTCCCCTTCCAATTTCCCCCAACTCCCTTCTCCTCTCTAACTCCCCATGTCTTCCATGCTATTTGTTATGCTCCACAAATAAGTAAAATCATATGATAATTGACTCTCTCTGCTAGACTTATTTCACTCAGCATAATCTCTTCCAGTCCCATCCATGTTGCTGCAAAAGTTGGGTATTCATCCTTTTTGATGGAGGCATAATACTCCATAGTGTATATGGACCACATCTTCCTTATCTATTCGTCCATTGAAGGGCACCTTGGTTCTTCCCACACTTTGGGGACCGTGGCCATTGCTGCTATAAATATTGGGGTACAGATCGCCCTTCTTTTCACTATATCTGTATCTTTGGGGTAAATACCCAGGAGTGCAATTGCAGGGTCATAGGGAAGTTCTATTTTAAATTTCTTGAGGAATCTCCACAGTGTTCTCCAAAGAGGCTGCACCAACTTGCATTCCCACCAACAGTGTAAGAGGGTTCCCCTTTCTCCACATCCCCTCCAACACATGTTGTTTCCTGTCTTGTTAATTTTGGCCATTCTAACTGGTGTAAGGTGATATCTCAATGTGGTTTTAATTTGAATCTCTCTGATGGCTAGTGATGATGAACATTTTTTCATGTGTCTGATAGTCATTTGTTTGTCTTCATTGGAGAACTGTCTGTTCATATCTTCTGCCCATTTTTTGATATGATTGTCTGTTTTGTGTGTGTTGAATTTGAGGAGTTTATTATAGATCCTGGATATCAACCTTTTGTCTGTACTGTCATTTGCAAATAACTTCTCCCATTCCGTGGATTGCCTCTTTGTTTTTTTGATTGTTTCCTTTGCTGTGCAGAAGCTTTTGATTTTGATGAAGTCCCAAAAGTTTATTTTCGCTTTTGTTTCCTTTGCCTTTGGAGACATATCTTGAAAGAAGTTGCTGTGGCTGATATCGAAGAAATTACTGCCTATGTTCTCCTCTAGGATTCTGGTGGATTCCTGTCTCACGTTGAGGGCTTTTACCCATTTTGAGTTTATCTTTGTGTACAATGTAAGAGAATGGTCGAGTTTCATTCTTCTACATATAGCTGTCCAGTTTTCCCAGCACCATTTATTGAAGAGACTGTCTTTTTTCCACTGTATATTTTTTCCTGTTTTGTTGAAGATTAACTGACCATAGAGCTGAGGGTCCATATCTGGGCTCTCTACTCTGTTCCACTGGTCTATGTGTCTGTTTTTATGCCAGTACCATGCTGTCTTGGTGATCACAGCTTGGTAGTAAAGGTTGAAATCAGGTAACATGATGCCCCCAGTTTTTTTTGTTTGTTTGTTTTTCAACATTTCCTTAGCGATTCGGGGTCTCTTCTGATTCCCTACAAATTTTTGGATTATTTGCTCCAGCTCTTTGAAGAATACCTGTAGAATTTTGATCAGAATGGCATTAAAAGTATAGATTGCTCTAGGCAGTATAGACATTTTAACAATGTTTATTCTTCCAATCCAAGAGCATGGAATGGTCTTCCATCATTTGTGTCTTCTTCAATTTCTTTCATGAGTGTTCTGTAGTTCCTCGAGTAGAGATCCTTTACCTCTTTGGTTAGGTTTATTCCCAGGTATCTTATGGTTTTTGGTGCTATAGTAAATGGAATCGATTCTCTAATTTCCCTTTCTGTATTTTCATTGTTAGTGTATAAGAAAGCCACTGATTTCTGTACATTGACTTTGTATCCTGCCACATTACTGAATTGCTGTATGAGTTCTAGTAGTTTGGGGGTGGAGTCTTTTGGGTTCTCCATGTAAAGAATCATGTCATCTGCGAAGAAAGGGAGTTTGACTTTTTCATTGCCAATTTGGATACCTTTTATTTCTCTTTGTTGTCTGATTGCTGTTGCTAGGACTTCTAATACCATGTTGAACAAGAGTGGTGAGAGTGGGCATCCTTGTCTTGTTCCTGATCTCAGTGGGAAGGCTGCAAGCTTTTTCCCATTGAGGATGATATTTGCTGTGGGTCTTTCATAGATAGATTTTATGAAGTTCAGGAATGTTCCCTCTATCCCTATACTTTGAAGCATTTTAATCAGGAATGGATGCTGGATTTTGTCAAATGCTTTTTCTGCATCGATTGAGAGGACCGTGTCGTTCTTCTCTCATCTTTTCATATGCTTATTGGTCATTTGTGTATCTTCTTTAGAAAAATGTCTACTCAAGTCCTTTGGCCATTTTGGAATTGCTTTTTGTTTTGTTTTTGGGTTTTGTTTGTTTCTTTTGGTTAAATTGTAGATTCTTTATATGTTCTGGATTTTAGTGCTTTATCAGATATATGATGTGCAAATGTTTTCTCTCATTCTGTGGGTTGTCTCCCTACTGCCTTGAAAGTTTTTAATTTTAATGAAAATCCAATTTATCTATTTTTCTTTTGTTGCCTGTTTTTGGTGTCATAAAAATCATTGTTAAATCTAAAATTGAGAGATTTTCTCTATGTCTTTTTTTAAGAAATTTATAATTTTCATTCTTAAGTTTAGGCCTTTGATACATTTTGAGTTAATTTTTGTACATGGGGTAAGAAACGGGTTTAATTTCATTCTTTTGCATGTGGATATTCAGTTTTCTCAGATTCCTTTCTGTCCTTTCCCACATTGAATGTTCTTGGCATCCTTGTGAAAAATCAATTGACCACATTAGTTCACTTTTTATAAAGTGTTCACAGCTTCTGAGAAACATAGAGAAGTCGTATTTTTAAGTATTTGTCTAAAAGGATCAATCCAAAGTGTTAGTAGTATTGAATCGGCATGTTTCCAGACAAAGCCTGAATCTAACTTATGGAATCCAGGTTTGAAAGTAGGGATTGAGGCTTTAATAATTTTTAAAAATACAACAGAAATTTATTGCTCACAGTTCTGGAGGCTGAAAATGCAAGATCAAGCTGCCAGCCATGTTGGTGTCTGATGTGATTTCTCTCCTTGGGTTGCAGATGACTGTCTTCTTGCTATGGCCTCACTTGGCAGAGAGAGAGAGAAAAAGAGAAAGCTCTATCGCCTCTTTCTCTTCTTGGGGCACCAGCCCTATTAACTTAGGGCCCCAATCTTATGACCTCATTTGACTTTCATCATCTTCTCACAGGTTCTAGTCACTTTTAAGACTAAGATTTCAACAGATGAATTTGGGAATGATACAAATATTCGATCCATTGCAAAGTAGAAGGACCATCCTTTTGGGTCTTTTTAAGGATGTCTTCATGCTGGTGTTGTATGAAAGAAGAAAGAGTGGTTTCCCCAGTGTTGGGGATTTTAAACAGAAATTAAGGGGTAGAAGAAATCAATGAGGTGATCTAATGTACTCACCTTATTGAGTTAAGAGACTTCATATCTGAAAGCTGAAGTATTTTGTACGAATCATACAGGCAATAACTCTTAGATACAATTTTGAACCAATTTTCCTCACCTTAAACTTACTGCTCTTTCCATACTGAAAACATTAAAAATTCCACACCCTCTTTCTTCCATCTTGGAAATCCTGTGAAATTCTCTTTGCCTTAATGGCATGTAACATGTTCAAGCACAAAGAATGAGTCTATTTATTTCATCAGCCATGATTTTTTTTTCACGTGAATATTCTCATAGAGGAGCAGCAGCCAGGTCAATTTATCTTCTTCCCTGTCGGCAAGAGTTTCAGACTCTTGGCTTCTACCTGCCTGTGGGCAGGTATCAGAACTGCCATTGCAATCAAAAAAAAAGAAAATGAATGGTACCAGTCCAAAGGAATTGTGGCAACCATTTTATTTCATGAAAACTAAAAAAAAAAAATTTTTTTTTAAATTTTGAGATGGCACAGTGTTATTTCATTCTTCTAAACAAAAACAGATTCCCCACTTCCTGGCTGGTAGACTTGGGTTCTGTGAATAAGGTTTTGGGTCTGGGAACAACATAAAGGAAGGTAAGGTGTGTGATTGTAGTGTATTTTCTGTGTGGTGTGCATGACAGGGTCTCAGAGGCAGACCCACAAAGTATCAGGGCTTTAATACATCTTTGCTATGCAACTTATTTGACAGTGCAGATAAAGGGCCTATTTCCCAGCACCTCCTCTTCTTATCTACTGAAAGCAATGTATGCATCAATACTGTAGCTAGAGATTCTTGAAGACTCGACTCAGTTCCAGGCAAATTCGTGAGTCCTGTGTTAGCTGGAGTGGATGAGTTCGTTAGTTTTCCCCTGACATATAACAACCCCACTCTTTCATCTTTCTGGCATGCAAAGATTCTGAACCTCTCTACAGCCTGAGTCTGCGGGTTGCTGATGTCATTCCAACACATGGTTGAAGCCCACTCTGCATACATTATGGAAAACAGCTCGCTTTAGTATTTAAATACAACTTGTCTCCCTGGCCAAGAGAGAGGCAGGGCCTCTAATAAGCCCCATGTGTGGGGGAAACTTGTCGTGAGTTTGGAATTTGCCAGTCTTTGGAGAGGAATGCTCTATGAAAATATAATTCTGTATTTGTCATCATGGCATCACCATGTCACAATTCAAGTGCATTTAGGGTTTTAACATTCTTTGAGGAATGTCTTCTTGTTTACATTCGTATCGTGCCACCCTGGAAAAAGAGAATGTCCAACTCATCTTGGTTTGCCAAGGACTCCCAGTATTACAGCCTTTTGGGGCCTTAGTTTCTTCACCTGAATCTTGCAGGAAATTTACCAAGATGGGATTCATGGTCTGCTGGTGATAAAAGGTTCCAACTGTTCAGCTAATCTTTGATTTTAAAATTTCTGTATCTTGTTTGTTTACCCTGACTTTCCTGTGTACCTTCAGCCCTGGATAAAATATGCCCTCTCTTCTTTCATTACTTTATTCCAGAGCTTCTGCCTATCAATGGAGAAAGCCACCCCACCTAGCTGATCATTCTATTAACTGTTCACTTTACCTATTCCCTGAGCCACACTACTCTTTGGAAAGACTTTTTTTGTTTGTTTACAATTCACTATGCAAAGTTGTTCCTATGGACTGAACTGTGCAAAGCAGTTTCTGTGGGCTGAACTGCTTCTTTCCAAATTAATACGTTGAAGCCCTAACCACTGTTGTGACTTATTTGGAGTAAGGAAATAATTAAGGTTGAAGGAGGTAATTGGGCTGGAACCCCAATCTGATAGAATTAGTGTCCTTATAAGAAGAGATTCTAGAGCTTGTGTTCTCTCTCTGCCATGTGAGGGCATAGCAGGAAGATGGTCATCTGCTACCCAAGGAGAGAGATTTCATCAGACAACAACATGGCTGATACCTTTATATTGCACTTTCAGGCTCCAGCACTGTGGGAATTAATTCCTATTGTTTAAGCCACCCAGTTTATGGTATTTTATTATAGTAGCCTGACTGATGAAGACGACAGGCAAAAAATTATAGGCAGGATCAATTGCTTAAAGTGAACAGAATTATAGGCAGGTAAATTGCACATTTGGCATCTTAACACCTAGGACTTAGAAGGAATAATGTATATCTACCAGAAGAGACCTGTAGGGCCTACAACTGCTATATGTCAGGAATCCAGGTAAGGACATTTGTGTTTTGAAAATATAGAATCTGAAGGTCAATTTTAATGACTAAATCAGCTATGGGAAGTTGAGACCATCTACTAAAGGAATCAGAGACACATTGGTATATAGGAATGATGTGCTAGTCACCCAAGTCCAGATCAAGAGCAGAAATGGTCAGTGGTGCTCTTCAAAATGTTAACAAGGATGTTGGTCAGTGGGAGTGGATGCTAGACAGCATACACACCAGTGCTAACCAGCAAAGGTGTTCATGTTAGGACCCTGCACAGTGTCAAATACATTCTGGCCAAGTGGTTTTAGATGTTCTTGATCAACTTGTAAAGCCCAAACCAAAAAAGAGGTGTAAGTAGAGAATGATTCTTATTACCAGTAGAGCAAGTTAACAATTACTCACCAAGATCACTAAGCAGGAAATGATTGGTCAGGCACAGAAGCCATATGTTTTGATACCATGTCACTGCCAGATGTAGTAGAAATCATGGAGTCCTCATCAATTTGTATAAACATACTGAAAAGAGATTTCCTCAAAATGGGCAAATATCTATAAGATATTATTAGTCAGAGAACTAAGGTTGGGATTTCCAGGTTTGTTGGTTGGTTAAATTCTTTAAATGGACTGTGCATAGTGTGCAAATGTATTTAAGTATGGTCCTGCAATCTTGTCTCCGGAGTCCTCATAATTTAGCCCTGTGATTGGTAACAGGTTTTAAAAAGGACTCCAGAAGATTAGAAAGTTTGAAAAATGATTAGTGGGGAGCATGTAACCATTCCCAGTAACCCTTTCTTCTCCCCAGACATCTATAGCCAGGAGGGATGTTGGTAGGATGGCTTAAGAAACACATGGAATCCATGACTTCTACATCCTGAAGTCTTTCTCAGTTCAGAAACACACATGCTCAGCCTGAAAGTTTCTCTTCTTCCGGGGTGAAAACCAACTAGGATATAAAAACCCCCCTTCCTCATCACCACAGATTGGCAAAAACCTTATAGAGCAGAGCGAGGCATGGAGCTAATACAGCATGGCACACAGAGTCATTCCAGAAAATAAAATGGAGGAGGCATTTTGCAGAAAGAATGAATGCCTTAGAACAAAACCTCCTTAGAGTGTCAACATTACTTCTCTAGAAAGGAAAGATTTAGGTTAATATATGCTACTTGTTTGAGGTAAATTTGTGATTAAGTTAGCCATTTACTAAGCCTGTCACATATTGAGATGTATGTTTTCCAAATGAGCCTTGTTTTCTCTAAAAATTCCTTGTTTTCTCTAAAAATTCCAAACGAGACATTTGTTTTACTGCCAACTGTCCAATTTTACTGAGCATTTACTATGAGTCAGGTACCATGCTAAGGACTTTATATTTCTTGGAGGTGAGGAATGAAGAAGAGGAAGAATAAAGATAAAGCTATTCTTTTAGCCTCTGTCACTGACCCACTAGAGCACATGGGAGCACGAGGCCATTTCAAGAGGGAGATGATGAATTGTGTTTTGCACGTGTTGAGATTTTTGTCTTGGTGTGACATAAGGGTATAGGTATCTAGAGGATGATAGTATCTGTTACAAGTCTAAAGCTTGAAGAATGGCTACTAAATACATAGGTCTGGGAGTGACTGGCATATAAACATATATTCGCTAGAAGTGGGAGTTAGACTAGATCACCCAGAGAAAGCATGATGGAAAGCAAAATGGAGAAAATCTGAGATGGAACCCAGAAAAAGAGTTGAAATGGAGACTATGAAGATGAAAAAAGAAAACAACTGAGAGAGATGGGTGCAAAATCAAACAAGTATGTCGTCACATATGTAAGAGAAGGGAGTGGCGGGATGCAGTTTAAAGCTCTGTAAAACTATCTGCAAAAACAATTCCGCTGAAATCAAGTGAATCAAGCCATTGGGTGATCACAGTGAGATCATTTTCGGTAGCATAGTGGAGAGGGATGTCATATCATAGGAGGTTTAGGATTGACCAAGAATGATGAAAGGAAGATAGCCAGGAGAGACCAATATTTAGAGGAGTCTAGATGCAAGGCAAAGTCTAGATGGTAATGGAGAATCAAGGGAGGGGGTTTATTTTATTTATTTATTTTTTTAAAGATTTTATTTATTTATTTGAGAGAGAGACAGTGAGAGAGAACATGAGCAAGGAGAAGGTCAGAGGGAGAAGCAGACTCCCCATGGAGCTGGGAGCCCGATGTGGGACTCGATCCCGGGACTCCAGGATCATGACCTGAGCCGAAGGCAGTCGTCCAACCAACTGAGCCAGCCAGGCGCCCGGGAGGGGTTTTATTTTTAAGAGGAGGGAAATTTCGAGTATTTATGGAGAAAGGCAATAGTCCATTTGATGACGAGCAGAACTAGGATGTGAGCCTAGGAATGGCTCAGTGATGGAATAGAGAATGGATGGTCATTGAAATTAAGGAGATAGGGATAGGTTTCCAGGTCACCTTTCACATGTAATTGTCTTTCAGGAGTAGAAAGACATCCTCAGATTTTCCCAGACAGTCAATACCTACAGCTCTAGCTACAGAAGATGCTGGGTAAGTAGCGCAAGAATTGTCAGAGAAGAGAGTGGATCAAATCTTGAAGGATTCAGTGAGTAAATAGAGTTGACCAGGGTGTTAATAGATGACAGCAGTGATAAGGCATAGAGACAGTTATAGTTTAATGGCCTGAGTTTCAGAGGAGCAGGAACTCCTTACTGAAGGTATCATGATAATGATTTGGAAGAGGCAGTAGGCTGCCAGGGAAATGACAGTCTGAGCTACTTCCCAACCCCACGAATGGTCCCCTTGTGCAGATCAACTCGCCCATGTTCAGAAGGGAACCATGGTATTGCCGAGCACAGAAACACTTTTCGCATATCATTTCCTTCTTTGGAATTCAGGTATGAAACATTTCAAGACCTACAGAAACAAATCACAACAATACAATATGTTTTTGGCTGGCTTAACCTGGATACATACTGCCTTGTAGACTAAAGCAAGATTTTTGGGTTTCTAGTCACTCATTCTGAATAAGAAAAACTGCATTGTTCTACATTCCTAATTAAGACACTGAGAATTTCTACCATATAGTTTATTCCCTCTGGAACTTTCTGACCAGGGTAAGAGATGTTTGTAGTAATTGCCAGTTCAGTGTGGATTCAATTTGGTTTGAGGGGATATTTAAAAAACCCAAGCTCAGCAGGCCAAACCCTACAAAATGTTAAAAACTTGAAATAAAGGCACAGGCCTCCAATCACCTCATTAATGCCTGTGGGTGCTTACCATGTGTGGTGGTCTGGGATGAGCCTGACAAAACGACAAGAAGTTTCTACCATTAACCTTTGTGCTTGGGTATTGCACTTGAAAAGGCAAAATAATAAGAAGATGCTGGATTAAGAAAAGCCAATAGGCAGGTACATTCAAGGGGAGAACTGACCTTGGAATTGTGAGGCACAGAGCCATTCTTGGATTTGACACGCCCCCAAGGCCCAGGATCGAGCAGCTCAGGAGAGAGAAGTCTCCCTTGTAATTTTGCATGAATTACACAGCACCTTAAGCGTTCTGAGAGCATCTGGGAACAAGAATTATATATGCCTCCTGACCATTGCAACCTAAGGGCATAAATCAGTACAAAAGATGGGCCATGGAACAAAGCTGGTGGGCCTGCAATGCTTTGCAGAACTCTTTTTTTTCCCCCTCTCCCAAGAGATTCTTTAAAATGGATTGAAGGTGGTATAGTTGCTTTGCACTAATTGTGAAGTAGTTCCAAGAACTAGAACTGGCATGCAGTCCAAGGTTACAGAGGGTAGGTGGGGAGGTCCTGGGAGGGAGTAAGGAGGAAAGGAGAGAAGAAGGAAGCTGAGATGTAGCAAAGGATTCAGTGAGTTGTCAGGACACTTGAAAGTGGGAAAGGATGCAACCCCAAGGGAGAAAATCAAGTAAATACTAAGAGCAATAAAGAACGTAATTCAAAACCAAGAGGATCTTTGCAGACAGAGGTTTGGGACCAACTCAGGTAGCCATTCAAAGCATTATTATGCCTGGTGAATAAACACAGAGTCAGTTAACTGCTGACTCTATTTTTCCACATGTCACTTTCTGTTTAAGCCTCTTTTACTAAAACCTAATGTTTAATAGACTTGTCTGTCAGATACTGTATTCAGAGATTATTTATTATTTGGAGCCATTCATAACTATCGTGGATTTCTAAGAACTGTGTCTTTCAGATTATACTCTGTGTATTTCCTAAATACAGATTATACTCTGTGTATGTATAAAGCTGGAGAAGGTACTAAAAATAAAGTATATGAGATCTGCTGACAAGGATAACCAAGCCGACAGCTTCTGTTGGGAAAACAAATACTCTTCAGAGGAAATTTGAGGGAAAAAATTTCTTTATAGTATTTATTAATATATACAGAACAAAAAGTAAATTTCATTTAAGTGTTTCATGCACGGTTTCCAGGAAAATAAACCATTTTTTACCTCACATTTGACTTTTGAAAAATAAAGTCAGATAAGAAGATGACACCAGTGAGTTGCCACCTGCTTGCTTTGTTCATTTTTCTCCCTCCTGAAATATCTGCTCCTTCTGTTCCTAGTTCGCTAGAGCTTGCTGGCTCCGTAGCTGCTCTATGAAGCTGCTCTTTGTAAGCACTAAGTTTGAAGAACATTGCTCTCCCAGCATTTATTTTCCTTGTATAATCATTTAAAGTTCCAGAAATAACTGTTTTGTCTTCCTGCCTAGAGAATCTCTTCATGGAAAGAGAAGCCTATAAAATAATGACTACTATTTCCCTCTGAATTCTCCTCTCCATTTAGGCTTGCATATTGGTCCTAGGGAGCTGAAGTCAATTGGTATTTACTGACTGAATTTCAAAATGTAGTAGTTGAAACTTTAACATAATTTCTTTAAGGAAGTGCATATAAACCAAAATTCCTTTTCAGCCAAGATACATGTTTTCTCTCTAGATGATTCATGTTATTATCTATGGTTAAACCCTCCCCCCCTTTTTTTTTCCTTCGTGGAAGTAGCTGAATAATTGGGGGTTTAGAGAATCCATACTGTGCAACATGCCTGGTCTCCTCTGCTTTAAATATTACAGAGATTTTGTGGCAGCTCCCTCATGCCAGAAGCATGACACTGCATTGTCTCCCACCCAGAAGAACTGAGCAAGTGTAGAACTGCTCAAAGATCACAACACTTTTCACTTTGCAGATTTCACTAGCTTGATTACTCATGTGATGTGACACAGGATCCTCCTCATCCAGGGATGGTGTTAAAATATTACATCTAGAAGAAAGATCATCATAAGCAAAAAACCATTTACTCAAGTTCTGACATCAAGAAACATACTCTCATATCGCTCATATTTGAAGCCATTCGTCCAACACATGTCAATTTCTCAGTCACTATTTGCCCTTCTTAGCTGATAGGCAGATCTTCTACATTGTTTGAAATAAAAATGTAAAAATTTAATTAATTTTAGTGAAAGTAGCAACTCCTGCAAAAGATTCAGGATTTCAAGAAGTCAATGAATGTGATACTGGAGAAACTATGAGTCAATCCCTACCTCACACCATGCATAAAAATAAATTCTACTTGGATTAAATATCTAAATTTTAAATTATGAAATTTAATATAAGTGTAAAATATAATTTTTTTAAAGATTTTATTTATTTGTTTGAGAGAGAGAGCATGCAAGCAGTGGTGGGGGCGGGGAGCAGAGGGAGAAGAAGACTCCTCACTGAGCAGAAAGCCCAATGCAGGGCTCAATCCCAGGACTCTGAAATCATGACTTGAGCTGAACACAGATGCTTAACAAAATGAGCCAACCAGGTGTCCCTGTAATAAAATATAACTTTTAAAAATAATTTGAAGGTCATGAAGTTTTCAGAGAGAGAGAGAACCCAAAATTTATAAAAATAAATACTAAGATATTTGATGACATGAAAGGATAAATACATTCTACTATGTATTGAAAGATAAAATAAATAAAAAAGCAGAAAGACAGGCTAACAGAGTGAGTTTACTTTATATAATTTTAGCACCTGTATAGAGTGTTCATAGAGAAGAACTATTTCCTTCCCTTTCCATAGTCTAGGGAGAAAGACTCCAAGATATCCACTAATAAGATATATCTGGGGGTAGAAGAAGAATCAATGAAACAAGATGGAATTGGGAGGGAGACAAACCATAAGTGACTCTTAATCTCACAAAACAAACTGAGGGTTGCTGGGGGGAGGGGGGTTGGGAGAAGGGGGTGGGATTATGGACATTGGGGAGGGTATGCTTTGGTGAGTGCTGTGAAGTGTGTAAACCTGGTGATTCACAGACCTGTACCCCTGGGGATAAAAATATATGTTTATAAAAAATAAAAAATTAATAAAAAAAAAAAAAGAAGAAGAAGAAGAAGAAAAGATATATCTGGGGGTGCCTGGGTGGCTCAGTGGGTTAAAGCTCAGGTCATGACCCCAGGGTCCTGGGATCAAGCCCCGCATCTGGATCTCTGCTCAGCAGGAAGCCTGCTTCCCTTCCTCTCTCTCTCTCTGCTTTCCTTTCTACCTACTTGTGATCTCTGTCAAATAAATAAAATCTTTTTTTTTTTTTTAAAGATATATCTGCAAAAAGGGAAACATTTAATTTTGTTTGGATGTCTGCTTGGTCATTATGTCTGTTAAGCACCACCTGTGTTATTCCCACAGGCGAACCTGCATTAGTAAGAAATGATGTGAAGGTATGACCAGGTGGAGAGGAACAAGGTTGTTCTTCCAGTCCTAATTCTTCAGAGGCATAGAAGATAGATCCCGAAAATTGTTGCTGGGTACAGTGATGGAGATTGAAATGACAGGTAAGACTGTGGAGGGTGAGAGGTAGTGTGCTACAGGTTTGCTAGGGATAAGGAGAGCCTAAAACAGAAAGACAAAAAGCATCACTGCTGAGAGGCCAGCAGTAGGATGCTGCTAGCTAGTGACCAGTTGGAAACAGCTGAATCTCACCAGCAACCTCCAATGCACAAGAGACTTTGCCAATGCGTTCTTTTTTTGAGCCAACAGACAATGAATTTGAGTCAGAATCAACCAAGGAGAGGCTCATGGTCTCCTGAGGAGCAGACAGCTGAAGAAAATCATTTCCTCTTCCTCTCTTTCCAGCGCTGCTGAGCAGAGGAAAGAGCCCAGACAGAATGTCTATCGTTCTCTGATGCAAACCTCCAGAACCAAGAGTCTAGCAACTCTAACTGTGTGAAGAGAGAGGAAGAACAGTTTTAAACAAAATATGAGACCGAAATTTCCCAGTAATCAGAGCCAAGTCTTAAAAACTAGCAATAGACTTCCTGATAATTTAGAGTTACCAGATAGCTATAAAACTCAGCAAATAGGTCTAAGGGGGCTTAGATATGTGGAGGAAAAGGGGTTCAAGACATACTGAAGACATTAAGTCTCCCCATTAAACAGTTTTACACATCATAACTTTTTTTTCTCTGTGAGAGAGCTTTGGGGATGTGAAATTAGAATCTCTAAAGGTAGCTCACCTAGATGGGTGGTTGTAGGTACTTTAGAATCATTTAGAGAGGCTTTCTTGGGGTGGGGGGAGTACCACCTAGAATCCTTGGAGGCAGCTTCCTTTTAACCAATTGTCTGACAGAAAGACAGTAAAATTAGATCAGGGTTAGGAAATCACAAGCTTCCTGTCCTCCTCAGATGACTCCTTGAAAGAAGGATGTTGATAGTTATGAATTTGTGACTAGACTTTGCCCTCCTGGGGATGGCCCAAGGTCTGGGGAGTGAGAAGCTGAGTACCACATGCCAATCTCTGAATCCCAAGCCTAAGGGTGTCATGGCTGAGTCTGGCACTGGGGATGGTCCTTGTTTCCTCTGGGCCCTCAAATGTCTGTGATGTATCTGGGCCAGCCAGGAATCATAGCAACGCAGACAAATGAACCTTGAGACATGGCAAGTGTGGTGAGCTAATGAGACCCTGGTTGTTTCTTCACTTAGGCCTGGCAACTGGACTGACCCCTCACCCACCAGGGTACTGCATACCTGTCTATGTGAGATGGCTCAAAAGGGAATACAGTCTTTCCCACTAAAAGGCTAGTGAGTGCTCAGCATTTAATTGAACAAATGAATGGGAGGAAAATGTATTAGGGACGTAGTTCATGGAAATTCCATGTCAGAGCCCTAGACCTGGATTTAGGAATTCCTGTACAGTATGGATCTCTACCATTGACTAACTAAAATCCCTAAAGTGTAAGTCTTTTGAGTTTGAGTGAAACAATGGCTGTATGATGTAGATTTTTTAATATTGTTGAAGGATGTTAAGAGTGAATAATGCAAAGTCCTTAAATGATAAAAAGGGGTTGGGAATGAGGGATAAACAGCTTATTTGAGCTGTTTCTGTGACTATCAATCCTTCCTGAGAGATAATGGGGAAAAGGAATTCACGAGAAATTATTCTTAACACCTAAGCCTGGAATGTCTATCAGAAGCCTAGCTAACACGTGGAGACAAGAGATAGGAAAGATCATGTTGTCTGTACAGGAAAAAATGATGCACCAGACCCTGATGGTGTTTTCAAGCAACAGACTGTCAATCCCAGGAGAAAAGGCATTTGAACCTTGGCTGACCCATCCCAACAGAACTCTGTGAATGTCAGCGTGCAGAATGAGAAAAGGGTAGGATACAATGGACTCCTTACATGGTCTGCACTAGAGGTCATCAAGTTTCCTCAGACACGCAATACCCACATCGCTCCAGCCACGTAAGATGCTGGCTAGGTCTGAGAAGAGCAAAGAAAGCAGAAAACTGTCCGAAGTCTGGGCTCTGAAACTTTGACAACCGTTGCCCTCGGGTGGCAGGGTACAGATTATTCCTTACTCGACTACTCTCCATGAAAGATGGGTGGGCAAGTTTAGGCAACAAGACAAACTTCCACGCTTCCCAGAGGTGAAAGAATTGTTGTGATTATGATCTGGAATTTGGAAGCCCGTTTGACTGGGACTTAGCAACGGTGAGTGTTCTTTAGTCATGCATTTGAAAGGTTCTGAATCGTCAACAGACTGACCCGCCAGACACAAAAGGGAACGGTCTCTGAGGAAACTCCTGAGGAGGTAGGAAACGGAAAATAGCCATCTTGGTTTTTTGTTTCTGAGGAAGATGGTTCTTTTCTCGGAGTCTTCGCGTGGGAGACTCCACTGCTAATGGTTAAAAAAAAAAGTTGGGACTGAAAGCTTCAGAAATCAAGATGGATTCAAGCATAGATGCTTTGGATCGCAAATGGTTAGGCTCAGCAATCCTGAGGATCCCTTATCACACAGACAACAGGAAGCTGATGAAAGAGTGTGTGTTAGGCAGGATGATGGCCTCGGAGATGCCCACATCTTAATCCTAGAACCTGTGAAAGTCACCTCACATGACAAGAGGGATTTTACAGACATGATCAAGTTAAATATCATGAGATGGGGAGATTGTGTTGGCAGGCCCAACCCAATGTCAAGGCTCCCTATATAGGATGGTAGAAGGGTCAGTCAGAGAAGGAAATGTACCAAAGGACCAGGAGACAAAGTGAGGCAGGGCCATGAGCCAACAAATATGGGAAGCTGGAAAAGGTAAGGAAATTGATTTTATCCTACAGCCTCCAGAAGTAATGCAGCCCCATTCATCTATTTAGGATGTCTGACCTCCACAACTGTAGTTAATAGACTCGTATTGTATTTGGCTACTAAATTCATAGCGATTTGTTACAGTAGCCATAGGAGATGTCCACTGTGTGATCAGAGCATGGCAGTGAGGGAGGCTGGCTGTGCCCACACCCAGCATCTCTACAATAGGCCATCTCAAGGTGAACCGACAGTCAACCCCACTGCTACTTCCCTGAGTCTCATGGCAGGAGTCAGACGCCCCCTCCCCACCCTCCCCAGGAGCAAGAGCTGCCCATGTCTGGTTGCCCACGACTTGGGGGCTAACTCTGCCCCTGATTAAGAAGAAAGAGAAGCCGGAGGCTCATGCTGGGCACAACCTCTTCTTCCAGACATGGATACGTCCTGATATTGGCTTGTTTAAGCTCAAGGACAAAGCTTACCCTCCAGCTTTGTGTGGTTTATCAAATACTCTCTCAGTATCACAGAAATCCAAGCAGAAACCAGGGCCCTTCGGAGCAGAAGAGGCTGGAAGTGGAGTTGGAGAGACTGCAGGGCAGGGGCTGCCTTGTGAAGACAGAGGTGTAACATGGTAGAATTACCTGGAGAAGCAGCTGGGAAAATCCCTGATGCCGGCTCAGACTCCTCTGCGCCAGTGAGTAAGCAGCCTAGGAAGGTGGGGCGGGGGGGGGGGGGGGCGGAGAGAAGTCTGTGGGCAGCGGTCTTGTGGCAAAAGAGACAGTGGTACATCAGTATAAAGGTGCTGCCCCGTGAAATCTTCCATAAAATCTACATTACTCATGAATGGATTTGGGATTTTGGTTTCTGTTTGGGGTTACAGTAAAATGCTGAATCTTCACTGCATGGAGGTTACAACATTTGCATGGCACAAATATTTAAACTGTCGAGTACAGCTTCAACAGCTTTTCTTATGCATGTTGTAAAACACGCTTGTCTTCGCCTCTAAAAATAAAGAAATGTTGGCAAACTTACCTCATTCTTCTAAGAATAATACTTAAATTTCTGAATCTTCATTTATCTAATTTAATTGAATAAGTATCTATTGAGCCCTCAAAAGTAAAAAGTGGTTTTTTGTTTTGTTTTGTTTTGTTAAAGTTTTTAAGTTTATTTTGAGTTGATCACACTCAGGCCATGCAAATAGCGCGATTCGCCAGGGCTGTGCATTTCCGCTGCTAAGGCCGCTGCAAAGCCAAGAAGCCAAGATCTGGGTCAAAGTCACTTTGGGCATCCCATTGGATGAATGGATCAGCCTCCTATAAAACTACCCAGTGGTCTAGCTAGACACTTCTCTTTTCCTATTTTCAAATTGTAACGCTCACCTGTAAGTTGGGGGCCTAGGCATTCCCACCTTAACAATTTATAAAGCATCTGCTCTGTAATCCAACTATCAGTCTTTGAAATAGAAGGAAGTAGTCCGGGGCATATCAGCTTTGCAATGCCCTCCAGAGGCCAGTTTTCTCAAAACACAATAACTTTCTAGAGCACGGTATCACTACACATGCCTGTGTTTTTATAGTGAGTGAAGACAGGCAGAGTACTTCTCAAGGAAAAGGAATAAAGTGAGCCCAGAAAAATTCTGTATTACAAATGTGACGGAATACAATACAAGAATGACCAAAGGAAAAAAGAAAAAGGAAAAAAAAAAGGAAGGAAAGCTAAACTTTTTCTCAGAAATTGACAAAACTAGAGAATTAAGGAGTAAAATACCAACACAAAAATAAACGTGTAAAAAGATTACTGTCACCTCTAATTACTCAAAACAATGTAGTCCAACCATGGGTGAAAAGCATTGGTTCCTGACAGGCAGGGCTCAAGTTTTATAGAATGAAGAATTCAATTGCTAAACCTACTTGCACGCAAGTCTGAAAATAGATCAAGAACAAGCAGGGGAGCGCACCCACTGAATGAGCCAACTGACTTATATAAACTACAAGAGCCTTCATTTAAATACATTATGGTTGGGACCAAGCAGACAAAATGCAGAACATTCCAATTTGTTCTTGGGAGGAGATCTCAAATGGTCCATGAAGCCACCCAGGTCAGACAGTTGCAGCTTAACTTATAACCACCAAAGAGAAGAGCCTCCAAGAATAAAGCGACAGAAATAGAAAGTTTATAAAAGAGAAATGTAACAAGAGGTGGCCTCAGCTAATGACTGCCATCCTGGCGTCGTCTGCCACCGTATCCAGCTGGCGGCCAGGGGCGGCCCTTGAACCATCTCTAGATGAGAACAACAGGGCTCGGCGAAAGGGTTTTCAGCGTCCTCTCTGTGGAAGGGATTTTGGTGGACCCTCTGGTTGTGGGGACGGAGGCTATGGACAAGCAGATGAGACTCGTCCTTATCCTGGAGGAATTTTTAAGATTTTACACACATGAGCGCAGGGACATGCCTTTACCACAAAGCAGAGGCCATTCAGAGCCGCGGAGGACACAAAACCCAGGGCCCTGTGAGTTCGGGGAAGTCATAGTCTCTGCAGGCACCAGTCAATTCCATTCTCTCGTAAATTCCCAGAGCCCTCTGCCTGTTTTGCAGCTCTAGATTTCCAAGAGAAATGATGCAATGGCTTCATGTAACAGAGGACAAGTGTGTGGAGAAAACTGAAAATGGACTCAGAAATAAATGTAATCAATTTAAGCTTGACAAAACATTTATGGAGACACTGGGTGGCTCAGTCCATGAAGCAGCTGCCTTGGGCTCAGGTCGTGATCTCAGGGTCCTGGGATCCAGTGCTGCCTAGGGCTCCTTGATCGTGGGGACCCTGCTTCTCTCTCTGCCTGCTGCTCTCCCTGTTTGTGCACTCTCTCTTACTCTCTCTCTCTCTAACAAATAAATAAGATCTTAACACACACACACACACACACACACACACACACACACACACACATTAATGGCACATCCACCGTCTGTCAGGTGTTTCCCCAGGCTCCAGGCATGAGTTTTCTCGGGCACCCTGTGATACAGCCTTCTAATAAAATGTCACTTAAATGAATCCCAGGTTAGAAATGAGAATATAAGGTGGTGACCAATAGTACTCACTCTCTAAAGGGAACGTAGAGCTCCTTTCTCCCAGAACTAAGCCTCTCCTGTCCCATGGAAGTGCAGAACAGGGAGTCCACCCTGACATCCTCATTCCCCAAACTCTGAGATATCAAGTATGGTGTCCTGATAATTTCCTCTATTTCAAATGTCTAACAGGGACCGTTCATTTAGCTCCCACCAAAGGGCTTCCCAGGTAAGCTTTGCTTTCCTGGGAGTCAAATCGATTTCAGGAAGTAATACTGGTTGTCTTGCACTGATCAGCAGCTCCAAAGGAGAGTCACAGAATGTAGAAGGGAATTGTTACCAAATTCAGCTTTGTCAACTAAATATTTTTACCACCATTAACATGTGAAGTCATGTCTAAATGGAAAGCAGGTGAAGACACCGCCAGCAGTGTAGGTCTGTGAGAAACTCTGCTGGTTTCCCATAGCTGCTGTAACAAATGGCCAGGAACTGGGTGACTTAAAACCCAGAACTTTATTCTCTCACCCTTCTGGAGTCCAGAATTCCGAGACTGGTGTCAGCAGGACCACACTCCCATGGGTGGTCCTGCCAAGGCTTGAGGGGAGAACGTTTCCTTGCTCTTTCAACTTCTAGTGGCTGTAGGCATCCCTTGGCTCATGGCCACCTTCACCAGTCTCTGTCTCTCTCTTCCCATGACCCTTCCCTTTGTGTGTCTCCTCTTCTTTTCCTTATTCAGGACTCTTACCACTGAATTTAGGGCACACCCAGATATTCCATCCAGTATGACCTCATCTTGGGTTCTTAATGTAATTCATCTACAAAGACTTTTTCTAAGGTCACATTCATGTTTCTGGGGGTTAAAGCATGAACATTAAGTTTTTAGAAGTGACCACCTAACCCTCTACTGGAACCAGGGAGCCTTGTCGGGGAATTACTAAATTTAAGAGAAGGAAGAAGTCAAGCTTCTAAATTTGGCCTCAGGACAACAGGTCGGAAGCATTGAGTATTTAATGAGGCGCTGTACACTGCTTTAATTAATCCTGGTCCATCTAGAGTTGGATCACTGAGATTTTGGAAATGATATTTGAAAAGCTGGTTGAATGGAATGATTAAAGGGCATTTGTGCCCCATCAGGATGTTCATGCTTAGAGTCTGTTGGCTCACAGCTTAGAGACAGATGGGGAGAACCTGTCATAACATCTTTGTATTTCCAGGGTCTAGCTCAGATTCTGACACATAAAAGTGGTGATGAATAAATCAATGACTGATCACAGCACAGATCATGAATTCAGCATTGTCTTCAGGCAGTATAGAAACCAGAGTCATTTTAGAGCCATCAGAAACGGGTAAATGACTGAGTGGAAAATTCCTGAAACCTATGATTACTAATGATGGGTTTCCTGTAGTCCTCTACGCATGGAGAATCAACTTCTGTATCTTATTTCACAAGATGTCTCGGTGTGATACATCACTATTACTGAGGAAGGAAGAGAACACAGCTCTGGAAGTCAGGTGAAAAGGGATCCAGTTTCATACATCTCTTACCATGACATCTTGTGAAAGCCAGGGTTCTCCCATGCTCCTGACAGGTCAGTGGCTGCGTCTCAGTCCATACCCAGATCAAGCCCACCTGAGACCCTCCACCTGCAAGTTCTAGCAGCAGAGCTGCAACCCTTCCATTCCTGCCATGTGTCCAAGAGTCTTCAGGACACCTGATGGTCTTGAGGCCAGAGTCTGTCCTACCTCTAGCCCAACTCTTTCCACCAACTACAGAGAAGAATGCTGGTAGCTTAGAGCACTCCATGCTGACAACTTGTGTATATAAAGCTCTCCCAACCTTTGTAGTGGGCAGAGTAGGTGTGATATTTGCTCTCCTGTAGTGCAGATGGTGAGGGCTAGAGCAGCTGACCTTCAGATGGGTGGCAGAACCCTGTGGTAGGCACTGGGTTTCCCTCTTTTGTATGAACCTCAAAGTAGTACCTTCTTGTAACATTTCTTCATTCAATTCACTGGCACAACAATTCACTGGCCCCAACATGCAAAGTAGACAAGATATCAGAATTGATGCCATCAGCAGACCTAGAACCCCTGCCTTTGGCTTTTCCTTGGCAATATCCCTGCATGGGTGCCACAGAGTTTTCTTGTTAACTCCCGAGAACACAAAATGGTTAGGTGCATCCCTCCCCTCAAGGAATGGGTTACTCACTCTTTACTCTTCCAAGTTGGGCTGGCACATGAAAATATGGAATACCAGTTGTTTAAACACTGAAATCCTTCCATGCTGGTTAGTCTGTGTGGCTTCTGCCTCATGTTTCCCAAGGGCCCCATCGCTGGCTTCTCCAGCCCCTCCCTCAATGCCTCCAGACCATCCCATTATTCACTAGCTGAAATTCAGTGCCCAGCACAGCCAGTCTCCAGAATCCTGCTCCAAACGCGGCCAATGTCCAGTCAATGCCTGGTCAGTGTCTGTGTCATACTAGTTGCTAATTAGAATATTACCTCTGTGTCTGAGAGCCCTGGGTTCTCTCCCTTCCCTAGCTTCTAAGGCGAGCTGGAGCTGTTCTTTGTTATCCAGTGTGGTTTTCGGGCATTGTCCTTGCTGAGGAAGGCGTGGGGGGGGACCCACAAGTCAGATTATTGTTGGAGCCCTGCTATCCACCTTTAAGTCATGTACCCACTCCTGATTGCAGATTCCTCATCAGTCAAGTTCAGGAGCTGGCCTACGATCTCTCATCTTTTACCAGCTCTGAAATTCTGTGATTCCATACCATTTCTTGAAAACACTGTCCTAAAAAAAGTTAATGAATAATGGACCAATAATCATTCTAAAAGGGAAGCTGGCACTGACTGATTTCTCTAATATGACCATGGAACCAGTGAGTGATGGAAATCTGAATGGGTAGCTATGGGATTGACCCAGACTGTTAATTTGTCATTCCGTGGACTATTCCATAGCACACGAGTAAAGGAACTGACTAAGGAAATACTTTTCTTTACACCACACCCTGCCTTTTAGCAAGTGATTACTTGCTCATAATGTGTTTAACTGACAACTAAGGGAGGAAAATGAAAAGAAGGAAAAAAAAATTAAAGGATTTGGAAAATTCAATATCCACGCAACCTGTGGCTCTCCTTGCTTCTGTAAATTTCTAGCTTACACAAAGGCCTTCTGTGCTCAACTTGTCCTGGAAATGCGAACCTACTATCATGGCTCATGGTTGCTGTTTCCACTTAAAGGACTCTGACTGAGATGCCAGCTGTCTAGAAGTTTCCGCTGTTCAACCGATGCAGAGCGACCTGGAAAACAAAAAGAAGCAAAACCTTTGCTAAACCCAAATGCTTCTCCTGTGTCATGTTCTCCTCTTCATTTTGCAATTTTCTAGCCCGTGTGCAAAATGGGGCAGCTGCAAAAGATAAATAAGTTTAAGGCATTCACTGTACAGAGATTCCAAATGAGTGCTACGGTCATTTTTCATTATGAACAGTGAAGAACCGGGGAGATATGTCAGTATCCTGTCATTGCTAACCGGGGATGCACTTGTAGCTCTTTCCACGTTGGAAGATGACAGTTAATCGAATCAAAATATTCACAGAACCATATTTGTGTTGGTTTGTTGTATGATTGGTGGATAACGGGCTTGAATCCTTAACATCGTGAATATAATAAAAAGCAACTGGATGGATTTCGAGGAATTAGAGGATTGGGGTTGTATTATAAATAAAAGTTCACTTGGTTTGGGTATTTCATGCTTTCTCAGTCAAACGAGGCTGATTTTCCCATGCCCTCTGCTGGGCTCTCTGGAGCAAGAATGTTGTGAGAATTACCCTAGGTTGGACATTGCCGGCAGCTGCCCAGGGCTCAACGGCCATCCGAAGAACAAATAAGATGCTTATTCATATTTAAAAATGGATACCAAATAACACAGACTGGATGAAAGCGGCCTTTTACTGAACAATAACACCGTAACATCTGGAGTGTTTCTCCATTTTTGCTAGGCTCATTCTGGGGTGGAGAAAGCTGAGGCCAAAGAAAACCAAAGAAAAGAACATAGTTATTACAAAGCAGTAGGTTCTGTACGGGTGTGCTCCAAATCTGTGATGTTCCGCTAATCACTCCATAGTCTCATGGGGAATGTGTCCTTTTTCTTTCTCTGTTAGGCAATTCTTGATGCTATTCCCTAGTGGTAGAGTTATGCCATTCTACATTTTAGGCATCCAGTTATTTTTCCTGTCTTTCCTGGCTAAGAGAGAGCAGTGTCTGACCTGTTAAGTATTACATGAATTCGTATTTTCTGGTAGTTATACTGCGGCTGTAAGCGCAGACTGGTGAGAGAGCGAGCTACGTCTTCTGGTTTCAGGAACAGGTGCATAGGACTTCCCACACAGGATGAGGGAGAGAAGTGTCATCTTTTGACTGAAACCTTGGACCCACTGAAAGCCTGAGGCAGAAGTTTGGTTTGGGGGAAAAAAAAATCCGAGGACAGTTTGGATCCTGGAGCTATGCTGATGAAGTGGTCTTCACATGAAGGAATGGGGGATCTGGGGAGTAGAGAATTCTAAAGAGCAGAAACAGGCAGCCAGAGACTCTGAGGACACACATGTTTTAGGGCTCGTCCACAGAAGTCATGCCCGAGAGGCTGCATTGCGGCGTGGACCATCCCTAGCTACCCTGATTCACAATAAATTGACAAATTCTGGCTTTGTGCAAAAACTGAGATGTATAGAGCTGATTCGAAACAAAGGGGACATCGGGCGCCTGGGTGGTGCGGTCAGTGAAGTGTTGCACTCTCGGTTTCGGCTCAGCTCATGATCTCGGGGTTATGGGATCAAGCCACGTGTCTGGCTCCGCGCACAGTATAGAGTCTACTTGAGACTTTCTCCCTCTCCTTCTGTTCTCTCTCACATAAATAAATCTTAACAGAAAACGAGAAGGACACTAAGAAGACAGAGAAAAGAGGGAAGAAAGTGGGAAAGAATGCTGGCCCCAGGGCGTAGGTAGCTCAGTAGTTTAAGTATCCACCTTCAGTTCAGGGTCCTGGGATGGAACCCTGCCTGGGCTCCCTGCTCAATGGGGAGTCTGCTTGTTTTCTGCCCCTACTCCTCCCCTGGCTCGTGCTCGTTCTCCCTCTCTCTCTCTTTCTCTCTCCCCCTCAAATAAATAAAATCTTTTAAAAAAATGAACGCCAGCCCCCATAGTGTGGCAGTAGACAAGGTAAGAACTACCTGCTGGGTGAGGCACAGTACACCCCATGATGCTGAGGGTCAAATGAGGGTCTCCCACCACGAGTACCCAAGTCAGAGAGGATTGACAATGCAGCACGGGGATGTGCAGCCACCTGCCCTTTAATATTGCATTCCTCCTTCTGTATATGGGTATGGGGGCGCGGGAAGGGATGGGCGGGAGCAAGTTCTTCCTTTGCTGCCCCTGAGGATGCTTCAGGGCAGGTTTCGATGAGAAGCCACAGCGTTTCTGCTGTGATTACAAATGCTCCAGTACGGGCCGTGTCGACAGCATATGCTTGTGTATCAGAACCCTGCACTGTCTGATAAGAAACTGAGGGGTGCCTGGGTGGCTCAGTGGGTTAAGCCTCTGCCTTTGGCTCAGGTCATGATTCCAGGGTCCTGGGATCGAGCCCCGCATGGGGCTCTCTGCTCAGCAGGGAATCTGCTTCTCCCTCTCTCTCTGCCTGCCTCTCTGCCTACCTGTGATCTCTCTCTCTCTCTCTCTCTCTCTCTGTCATATAAATAAATAAATAATCTTAAAAAAAAAAAGAAATAAAGAAACTGAACATCATTGCATTGTGATAGAACCGCGATCCGGCCAGTTGGGGAAATCTCAGAACAGCCGCAGGTGAGGACAGCATGTGCATCAATGAGGTCATGAGGTCGGGTGGGCCTTGCCCATCATGAGATGGTCTGTTAGTGGGGGAATGGGGAGCTGAAGTCCAAGTCTCCTTTTCCCAAGTTCAAGGTTCTTTCTCCGGCTCTTCTCTCGCTCCCATTAGTTTCCACTTGCTTAAGAAGGTTTTGAGGTCCACAGATGGTTTGAAATTCATCCACTGGTAGGAGTAACCTCTCTAGTGTTTGAGATTTAAGGTTAAGTTGTTCTATTCATTTTAGATATAGATACATAGAAGGTCAGCATGATGGGAAGGACTTTGAACGTCTCACTGGCTGCTACACTAACTAGGCCAGCTTAGTGCCAGGCAGGTGGTGGGTGCCTGAAAAAAATATTATTTGCATTGAATGCCTAGAGGTGTTTTTCAAAAGACTGTGCTTTCTGCAAAGTTATATTGATTACTCTGTCGATCCAAATTATTAGCCAAGGCAGATTTTGGCATTGAGCTAAAGACATTGACAGCTTATGTTAAAATACGTCAGAAGAAGGTGGGGGACAAGTGGAAGAGAAAAAAATGATACCCTTTCTGTTCTTCCATGACTACAAAGTGGCTGGTAGAGCTGACGTCAAACATTCTCCTCCTATGCTAAATCCAATCCATTAAAAAAAATCCCTCTCTTTGATCTAAAATGAGTGGAAAATATGAACTCCAAAGCATGTGCCCTTTTTTAAAATTTCAAGACACCCAGTCAAAGTTGAAAATGTTCATGTTACTATATTCCCCAGGTTAAATCCATAGTTTACATTTGTTCCTATTCTTATTTAGATTCGTTGCATACATAGTTTCTTCTCTTTGGCTGATATAACTTTTAGCTTTATCGATATATTGCCAAAAAATTAAAGGTAAAGTTCATTATTTGGGGCATTGGGATAGTGAATGAAACAAATGATCACTTGTCCCGACACAGTGAAAACAGAGAGGAAATAGATGGAATTTTACAATTACAATTACTTCATTGAACATTTATTCACTCATTCAGCAAACATTTAGTGAGCATCTATTACATGCCATGTAATATTCCAGAGATAAGGTTAAAACAGTAGGAATGCTGACAAAAAGCCATAAGGAAGCTTACATTCTGGTAAATTATATTTCCACAGCTTTATTATAGAGAGGAAAATATTCAGTGAGTTTAGTATTTTCTAGAACAGGGTCACCAAACCTTTGCTGTAAAGGACCAGATCATAAATTAAGCTTTGTGGGCTATCTTTTGACTCAGCCTGGGGTTAAGAGAGCATTGGAATGCATACAGAACAACCCTCAAAAGAGCTTCTCTGGAGATTTGCTGGCCACAAAAGAAGACAGTTCCCACACACGGGTCCCATCGCTCCGTGAGCTCATCCCACTCACCCACACCCTGTTCTTTCTAGACTTGTTGACTCCTCTTCATAGAAGATAAGCTCTTGCTGCCTGACGCTTGGAGATTTTATGGTATTGCAAATGTCTCCCTCCCCACTGTAGTCGTCTTTTTTGAACCAAGGCTCTTCTTACCTGAGTCCAAATTCGTTTTTTATTTGACATGTTGCTGGCTTTCAAAAGGGAAATTACAAGACTGGCTTTCTCAGCCCACAGCTGCAACCTCCTTATTTTACTGACATATCAGTGTGATCCTCTGACCCATGGAAGGGAAGAAATCACTCCAAAGAAACCAGGCCAGACTGCAGCTAAGAACTGGAACGTGCTCTTGCCCTCAGTTTTGTGGCTGTTCATGGCGTACCTCACTGACCCCTAGGCAGCAGCGTGTGTGTATACTATTCTGGGAGAGTTGAGTAGCGGCGTAATTTTGAGACCGATCATTTGGAATTTAAAGAAAAAATAACTGAATATTTTGAGGATTGTCATGATGAGCTCTTTCAAAGCCAAGTATTATTACAGCTTTTCAAATTAGGAATCAAAAAGCTACTGAAGCTTTTCTTGAGGTTTTATTTTTTTTTTTTAAGATTTTACTTATTTATTTGACAGACAGAGATCACAAGTAGGCAGAGAGGCAGGCAGAGACGGGGAAGCAGGCTCCCTGCTGAGCAGAGAGCCCCATGCTGGGCCTGATCCCAGGACCCTGGGATCATGACCTGAGCCAAAAGCAGGGGCTTTAACCCACTGAGCCACCCAGGTGCCCCTCAGGTTTTAATTTCTATAGTAAATGTCAGTACCTCTTATGTAAAACAAAACAACACTAAACAAACAACAAAAAAACTCACTGGGGTCCTGTTGAGAGTGTAAAATGCTGTTGAGGTTAAAAAGAGAGAGAGAGAGAGAAACCCATTGTTGATTGTCCCTACTCCTATTTGGTTGACTTTGTAAATATGACCTTAAAAGGAGTCTCTCCCGGGCTGGGCTTTAGGCATCCACTGCCTAGGTTTGCAGGCCAGTAGGTCAGGATGCTGGTAGTCACCTGCCCGAAGGATCCAGCCAAAGCTTTACCTGTTTCTTCCTTTGGATATATTGCATTGACATTGCCTGGGTGTAGTCTGTTATTAATTTTTAAATTATTTTCTTTTTTATGTTTTTCTCTTCTTTTCCCTCATTTTGCCTTTTTGTCTTTCTCTTTTCTTTTTCTTTTTAAAATTTTTCATTCCTTCTTTACTCGTTCAGTTTTCCCAGTTTTCTTTTCTGTATGCCTTCCTTTTTGATTTATTCCTTTTAATTTATTCTTTCTTATTTCCTTAACTTTTTATTTCTTCCTCATTTTTCACCCTTATTTTATTTTCTCCTTTTTTCTTTTCTCACTGGTCTTTATTTTTTCTCACTTTCCTTTTTCTCATTTTTCTTTTCTTTCTTTCTTTTTTTTTTTCCTGTGCAGCTTGATAGCATTACTTTGGCATTTTTCTTTTTCTCTGCCATTGTGTTGTGAGGTCATTACAAAGAGAAGTTCCTGAAGTGGACCAACTCTGGAAGTGATTCTCTTTTGAGGTGATTTGAAGCAAGCCTCTCTTTAGCATTTCCCATGGGAAGTCCACCTTCGGGCACACTGGCTCCAAGCCCTATGTGCTATGGGGCCACCATTCAGCCACACCTGCCCACGGAGTGGAGTGGGGGGTGCCCTGGAGACCATCAATTGGCACAGGTCAACCGGCCAAGGTGACATTGGCCCCAAACATCCTGACTGTGTGACAAGTACATATGAAGATCATTGAACCAGATAAGAATGAGGAAGGCAGTGAATCAGCCCGATAATCACATCCTTCGAAGTGGCCAAGACCAAGAAAATACTATCCTGCGTGGAATTTGCCAGCAGAACATGGGTGCTGAATACAGGTCTCCCACACTCTCTGAAAGTAGAGCGTTCCTATGAAAACTTTCATAAGCCAAAATGGCTTTCTGTAACTTTGTATGGAAAATGTTCTGAAATTTCTCAGACCCATAAGGCGAAAATCCTTTTCAGATTTCTTTCTGTTAGCAAAATCAGGTAGTAATGTAGGTCTTTCACAAAAGCAAAGTGGCATGATGGGAACTTACCTGTAGAGAGAGCCTTGAGGAGACATGGAAGAAAAGGTTAGAGCCAGTTTCCACCAGGTAAGGTCTGCTGTGCAGTGCCATCAGCAGAACTTGGTCTTTCGAAGAGACTTACAGGCAGAAACTCTGCTCTTGCGTGCTGGGTGAGCATCAAGATAGAGCCTTTGGCTTTAGCAACGAATCCACCTTTGGCGAGCAGCTGCTTACCTTCTGTGGCGGTCCCCCTCTTGGTGCCCCCGGAGCTCCTGCGGAATACAGACGTGATGGACTTGAGGTGTGGAGCCTGGGAGTCCCACTGTAGCACTGGTCCAGGGACCCTGCCTCAAGCAGCGATGTGGGCAGGTGCTGAAGACACCATAGAAACCTGCAAAAGAAATTTCTCATTCTCAATGCCAGCATGTGAAGGCAAATCATGGAATGGATAGATGAATGTGGGTCATGAAGATGATGCATAAAACCTTACGTGGAGTCATTCCCAGACTCCAGGGACCCTATGTGGACTGCGCTAGTAGTGCCCTGGTGTGACACACAGCGAGAGAGCCAGAAGTTGCTGGAGACAAGGTAACGGTTACCTGTCTGCTTCTGGGCCTCAAAAGCTTGAAGCTAGAGGGCGACATCATTCCCTTGAAGCCTATCTCCAGTGGGGCTGACCCACAGCCCTTTCCCCACCCTTCAGAGTTGGGCAGCGTGTGTCTGCCAACCCCAGGCAGCAGCGCCCCAGCGAGCGGTCTGCCCCTGCCCTTCCTGCTCCACCTCTGCTTTCAGAAGACTCCAGGTAACTGCGCCGAAAAGGAACGTCCTGAGGAGCACCAGAGTCCGGGTGGAAAGGTGCCTGCCAGCCCTCTGCTTCGCCCAGAGAGGAAGGTCACCCCATCTCGTCCACCACCAGCATCCTCTCAATCACCACAGATCGAAGCAGGAGTCCCCCAGTACAGAAGGCTGCTCTCGGAAATCAGCCTCAACCGCGCCTCCCTCCAGAATGACTCAGAGGGCCCAGCCATGCCGGGCTCTGGCTACACATCTTCTCTTGGTGCCTCTGCCTCCTGCTGACATCCCCGTGGGCTTCATCGCACCCCAGCCGGGCCCTCAGCTACTCCCAGAGACGGGCTGATGGGCGCCACGGCCCAGCCTCTGTCGCCTCCAGCTCAGCAGAACCGCTGTCCTCCCGGGTGGGTCCGTACGACATCAGCCTCTTCCGTGCTGCCCTGCCCGGCGAGGTGTACAACCCAAAGAATTTGTCTTATGGTGTCACCCCAGACTCTCCCTCTGGCCAGAGTCAGGGCTGGCTGGGGCCTTCCAAGGGATCTTTGGCAAAGTCACCTTCAAGTTTGTCTGCAGCGGTCTGTGCCACAGCTGCACCCAGAGGAACTTGGATACGCCTGAAAGTGAAGATGCAGTGGAAATGTCCAGGGGTCCCTCAGCAGACATCCAGCGTCTCCCTAGCCTCCAGAAACATCGCCTCCCAAGTAGCCAACCTTCTGAAGCTTAACGGGCTGCCAGGAGCCAGAGGAGGGTGGGGGCAGGGGGACTGGATGGAACCTGGCCTTTCCCCTCTCCCTGGTCCTTCAGAGCTTTTTCTTTCCCTCCCTTCCTCCTTCTCTCCCTCCCTCCCCCTACCCTCAACCCCTTCCTCCCTCCCTTCCTGTCTTTCCTTCCTTCCTTCCTTCCTTTTTAGATGTATTTATGTAAGAGAGAGAGAGAGAACGAGAGAGAGCAGGGGGAGGGGCAGAGGGACAGGAGATCTCAAGCAGGCCCCCTGCTGAGCGCAGAGCCCAATGTGGGACTTGATCTCACAACCCTGAGATCATGACCTGAGCTGAAACCAGGAGTCGGACGCTTAACCCACTGAGCCACCCAGGCGGCCCCTCCGCTTTTTCTTCCATGTTGTGGGGGAACGTCCGCCTCTGTGCAGAAATTCCTTTTCCTTTTTCCCCCCTGAGTGGAGACACTGGAATGGAAGGGAACCCCCCACCCCCCTTGGTACTATGGTCACACAGACTATGTCACCCAAACTAACATATTGTTTATCACCAAAAAGAAAAAAAGAAGGAAAAGAGTCCCCATAGCCACTTTTCCTCTCTACCCCGTTGGACAGTCAAGACTGGCTCTGTGCAGCTTTCTAGGAGGATGGCTCAGGCCACGACACCCAGATGAGGGAGTGAGTTCCCTGTCATGGCCAGGCCCACTTCTCGTCTCTAGACTCTCATCCCTTCCTCCCATCTGGGCAAACCCCCAGAGGTGGCCTTCGGGGCTCCAGGCCAGGGCAGTTGGGGTGGGAGCAGGAGGGTCTGCCCTGGGCTGCCAGGATGGAGGGTCCCTGCTCTGCCTCCCTCCCCGGAGCCGGACATTCCCCTTCACAGGCTGGGCAGCATTTGTACCTTCCTCGAAGTGCCACCCACCCACCCTCAGAAGGCGGAAGGAGCAGACCAAGGATGACTGGGAGTGAAGGGGCACCTGGGCAGGGTGGGTGGTCTCCTTGGTGACAGGGACCCTGAGGAGGGCTCTGTCTGAAAGCATCCCCGCCACACACACCCGGTTGTCCTCCCACTGTGTCCCGTCATCAGCCATCAGCGCTCTGGGCCCAGCTGTTTCCACAGGGGCAGCGCGCCCCCACACCCCCGCCGTCTCATCTCTCAGCCGTGCCCTCTCTGCCTGGAGCGGCTGTCCCTCCACAGGGTGGGGACAGATGGGGCCAAGAGGCTCTAGCTGGCTCACCTCCGTGGCCGTGTGGAAGCGGGTGGCTGTGGGTGCTTGGCTGGGGGCCGCTCTCCAGCTCATTTACTTCTATGTTGTCTCTGTCCTAAGAAACTGTGGAGAAAGTTGTGCACAGAAGTGGTCCCCATTAGCACCATTAGTGTGCATTTTTTGGTGATTTTTTAATTTTGTTCATTCTTTGGATTTGTGAGGATGCCCTGCAGTCCCCCCCGAAAGTCCCCGTGCTCCCCCAGTTCACCCTTTCCACCCCCAGTGCAGGCTCAGCAGCAAGTCAAATCCTGGGGTCCCGGGAAGGGGTCTGCAGGCTTTGGCTCTGATCCCCCTTCCCCTTCTCTCTGACCCCCACTCTTTCACCCTGTGAAACAGCCCAGTGCTCTAAGGAGAGCAGGAGGGCAGGAGGGCACGGGGCTTGGCTGGGCTCCACAGCTGTGGGCATCAGGGCTCCAGCAGGTACCCACAGTCCTCCCCGCCTGCTGGCTCCTGCACTCAGTTTCTCCTCTGGATCAACCGGTGATAAAGAGAATGTTGTGGGTCAGGGTTGGAGGGGGTCTATTCATGATGCTGTATGGATTTTAAAGGTGCCAGAGTATGAATAGCGAAGCTGCTTTAGGAGTCCAGGGAGAATGAGGTGGCTTGAATTAGAATATCCAAGAAGCAGATCCAACAAGAAGGACATGCTGGGTGTGGGGAGCAGCAGAGAAGGAAGTGTCCAGATGAACCCCTACATGGCTTGAGCCACCGGGTGGATGAGAGAGACTTGCATGGGCACAGATTTGCCAGGAGAAACCAACATGGCGTCTCATGGTTGAAACCGAGGTGGTCTTGGATGCCATTTTGACATTTGGACTTGTGATGTGTCTGTTGGAGGAGAGGTCAGAGATCAGAGATGAAGAACCCATCGGAGGATCTGCATGTGAGTAATCACTTAAAGTCCTGGCCATTAAGAAGATGGCCTAATTGGAGGGGAGGGTGGGGAGAGAGTCTGGATGGAGTGCTGAGGGATCCTAATGTTCGGGGGTAAGGAAAAGAATACTAAGGTTGAAAGAGGCTGAGGAGAAAGGCAGGAAGAAAATTAGTCCCGTGATGTCAACAGTCTGGCTGTGAGGGGAGCGGAGGAAGTGCTTGGGGATCAAAGGGTATATTCAAGGAAGGGGCTTGTGCAGAAACACAGGAGGTTTGGCCTTGAAGGGAAGAGAGGGCCTTCCTTTGTTTTGCTAAGAAGAAGAGAGGAGATGCAGAGGTAGTAAACCTATAAAAGGCCAGAGAGTAAATATTTCCGGCTTTCAGTCCCGTCTGGTCTCTCCCGCAACAACTCAACACGCCTTTAGAGCAGAGAGGCACCATACACAGCAAGTAAACGAATGAATGCGGCCGGGTTCCAAAAACACTTTATTTATGGACACTGAAATTTGAATTTCATATAATTTTCACATGCCCTGAAATATGATTCATCTTTTTTTTTTTTTTCAGTTATTTTAAGTTGTAAAAACCATAGTAAGCTGGCGGGTCATCCAACGACAGGCCAAGGGCTGAATCTGGTGTCTGGGACCCAGTTTGCCATGTGCTGCTCTAGATGCTGGAAAGGAAGGGGGGACTGTTTATGGAAAGGTGTTCATAGGGCCGAGAGGGTCCTGTTCACAGAAGTCTGCTCTTCCAGTGCAGTATGAAGAGTAGTCTTGAGCTGATGTCGGAGCTGGGATGGAGGCCCAAAGGCAGAGAATTCTGGAGAGGAGATGAGGAAGCCGGTCTCCAGGAAAAACACAGCAGCATGGAAAGCAGGGTGGAAATTCAGCAGAGGCCTGATGGTGTTGACCAAGGGGAGGCTTTCTGGAGGCCCTGCATGGAAGCCGGGTCTTGAAGAATGATCAGAAACGCTTAAAGTCATGGAGAAGTGGAAAGCAACGTGGAGAATGCCAACGTCCCGAAGACAAAGAAGTGATGACACGCCACAACAGGACTGTTTTCAAGGGACAGGAATCACATTCCATGATTTCTGTTTCACGCAAATTGCCTTTTAATGATACCAAAACAGAGACTGACGGGAGCGTAAGTGTCCAGACATCCCTACCCAGGCCAGTGGGCTGTGGGGCGCACACATCTGGTCAGCATCTGGAGCACACGCGGCACGAGACGCATCAGACTGGCCCGGCGTGCTGCACTTGGGTGTAGCCAGAGAGGTTCAGGCTCATTTCAGGTTCGGGAAAACTTGGTCAGTTTGGCAACAGGGTAGAGAAGGCCTTCACAGCTACTCCCATTTATGGTTTTTGTGGGGCCTGGTGTCAGGTTCCGGAGTGTGAACCTACCTTAACATCAGCTCAGCCTTCTTCCTGGGGTGATGCAAGAGAAAGAAGTTGAACTTTGAGTGAAGGGAGCTAAAATTTCAGCAAGGGATTCACGCTACTGTCTTTTTTTCTTTCTTTTCAAGTCAAAAAGAATGTAATTGTGATAAAGTGACCATAACGTAAAAGTTACCATCTTATCCTTTCTTTTTTTGAAGGTTTATTATTTTTTGGAGCAGCTTTAGGTTCACAGCAAATTCAAGATGGTGCAGGGATCGCCCATCTGCCCCCAGCCCCCACACATGGATGGCCTCCCCCATCATCAACACCCCTCCAAGAGTGGTCCATATATCCTGTGCAAATGGTGACCGTCCACTGACACATCCCAGTCACCCAGAGTCCTTCACTGACACTGGGGTTCAGTCTTCGTCCCGTACAGTCTATGGATTTGAATAAATGTATACTGATGAGTCTTTACCATTATGGCATTATACAGGATATTTTGAAAATTTTTATATTTTGCTTAATCCACCATGTCTAAAATAGTATCATTTAACATGTAATGGGTATGTAAATACTTAACATTCCTTTTGTACCATGTCTTTAAAATCTAGTGTGTGCTTTACACTTAGAAACCTTCTATTTGAACACAATTGAAATTCTCATTGGAAGAAAAAAGGGTCTGTGTTTATGTATAAGATCTGCATTTGAAAAAGATTCCTAGTTGTTCCAAACACAGTTAAAACAAGTGTTCCAGGGACGCCTGGGTGGCTCAGTTGGTTGGACGACTGCCTTCGGCTCAGGTCATGATCCTGGAGTCCAGGGATCGAGTCCCGCATCAGGCTCCCAGCTCCACAGGGAGTCTGCTTCTCTCTCTGACCTTCTCCTCGCTCATGCTCTCTCTCATTGTCTCTCTCTCTCAAATAAATAAATAAAATCTTTAAAAAAAAAAAAAAAAACAAGTGTTCCAAACACACTTAACAGTTTTGTAACAACTGAACTAAATATCAGTTTTTAAATGAAAACAATAAAATTAAAAATGGACTTCCTCAGTCATGTTAGGCACGTTTCAATCCTCAGGAGCAACGGGGGGCTGGTGGCTACCACGTTGGAGAGGACAAGTCTCAAGATGCTCTTCTCCCAGGGTTACTCTTGACATTCATTAAAAAAGAAAATGTGTATGGATTTTACTATTATTTCTCATTTTTAGTATAATGAATATTTCTTATGTTTCTCTTCTGATCTCACTGATCTCAAATTCCTTTAGTGTTTTTTTTTTAAGATTTTATTTATTTATTTGACACAGACAGAGATCACAAGTGGGCAGAGAGGTAGGGAGAGAGAGAGGAGGAAGCAGAGAGCCCGATGCGGGGCTCGATCCCAGGACCCTGATATCATGACCTGAGCTGAAAGCAGAGGCTTAACCCACAGAGCCAGGCGTCCCAGTTTCCCTTTTTCTCAGGACATGTCTGTTCATTTGGTTCTTCTAGAGCCCTCTTGTAGTTCATGGCACCAGACCGGTTCAGGGTAAGGAGATGAGTTCAGGAACACAGTCCTCTCTTGAAACTCTATTTATATGCTATAAACAAATCCTGCTTCGTTCTGGTTTTTCAAGACTTTTTTTTTTTTTTTTTTTTTAGAGGGAAGTTTCAGGTTCACAGCAAAATTAAATGTATAATGATATCTATCCATCAGGACAGTATTGTGCACAGGATTTTCACAGCCCTAAAAAGCCTCAGTACTTTGTCTCTTCATCCCTGTCTCCGCCGCCGGTTTCTACTTTTATTTACCTTTTCAAATGTCTCTAATTATAGTAGCCCTCTTGAGAACGTTGTCCAATTGGGTGCATTTGCAATTGTTTAAAAAAATGCAATCAAAACACATCTTTAGGAGGAGTTGAAGGTTTTTTAGACTCCATACGTTTTGCTGTGTGACAAAAAAGAATCATCTAGAGAGAAGTAAGAGTTTAGAATTGTTCTTGCCACATACCTCATATCAAAATAAATTTTGGCTTCTGTGTTTTCCTTAAAGGGAGAGCTATTATTGTTCCGTTCTTATCATAAACTGTTTTTAGCCTTCTTTGTTATCTTTTTGGTTTTTTAAAGATTTTATTTATTTATTTGACAGAGAGAGAGAGAGAGAGAGAGAGAGAGAGAGAGAGAAGCAACAGAGGGAGAGGCAGAAGCAGAGTCCCCGCTGAGCAGGGAGCCCGATGCGGGACTCGATCCCAGCACTCCAGGATCATGACCCCAGCCGAAGGCGGACATTTAACTGACCGAGCCTCGCAGGCGCCCAGCCTTCTTTGTCATCTTCTTGAAATTCTCCTTCTCCTCCTCTTTCTCTTCCTCCTCCTCCTTGTTCTTCCTTTTTTTATTTTTTTGATGGTGCTGCTAATAGCCTCAGGGTTTGTAGGATTCCTGCTCTAAAATGTGACAAATCAACTTAAAAGCTGATCATATTCATTTTGTCACTGTGAGAGTCGATGCCCAGCAATGCTAACGGATTGGCTGTCCTGGCGTGAGTGGACAGTGGTAGCTGCTGGCTGGAGTCTTCAGAGAGACACACAGGCTCGCTCGCTGTGTGAGCAGACTCCCTGCACTGACCCTTCCAACAGGAGGGAGAGAGGATCTTCTCTTCCACCTCCCTTCAACTTAGTTGGAGTCATATCGAATATTAAAACCAGTTAAAATAAAGATACTGCCTTTGCCATGAGTACAGAGGATGAAGCTGAATCCAAACAGTTCCCTTATTCTCCCCAGGTGCCCTCCGAGGGTTCCCATGGGATGAGAATGGGGATTCTTCTGTCCTAGACCCGTCTTGGACTTCCCGGCGGATGGGTTCTCAGTGAGCAAAAATGTCAGGATTTTAACAAACGTCTTAGTTTTACATCCTCTGAACGCTGGAACGTTAGAACTTCGTGCTCATTTTTATTTCTGGCAAAGAGCAACTGGTTTGGCCAAAGAGTTATTTTGGAGGGCATTGGTATGTTCCTAGGTATAGGATTTGCCTTTTAGCCCAAGCTAAATAAAGTCAGATAATTATGGTTTGGGGGTTCTCTTCCAGGAGACAAATCGATATTTTTTTAAAGGCAACATGTAGGCTCTAGTTATTAAAAGATTTGTTCAAGAACATTCATATTCCATAACCTCACGTCAGAAAAATTCAAGCAGTAAGACATCTAAAGAGAGGGTGGTTTTGTTTTTTGTTTTTTTTTTTTCCAGTTTTACTCTTTTCCTTGTTAGCACTTCATAAAAAGTGACAAACCAAATATCCTTTGGCCTTCTTGCATTTATTTCAAACTCTGCCATATAGTGGTTTTTCTCTTTAGATGAGCTCTCATTTGTACTTTCTCCCTCTCTGAATTTAAAAGTATTTGAAACCTACTTTCATTATGAGAGACACCATCAGTCTTCCAAAATAAAGGGAGAAATGAATGATTTTTCACAGATATAGTACAAAAGGCCAGAGAGTCACAAGCCCTTTTCTTGCTTTTCTACACATCACACAAAAAGAGTGATGCTATGAATTTCCTTGATCTGGCCATCATTATGCCAAGAAAACATTAATTTCCATTTTAAGGGCCAATAAACTAAATTTGGCAGGAAATGTGGTTTTACTTTCATAAAAATTCATTGAGGGCAGAGACATAGCTTAAAGCTATGGTGAAAATAACATTTTTTTTTAAAATTTAGGAGTATGAACTGCTGGGAAGATGATGATAAACACAGTTACAGGTTTTTACTTAATACTTCTAACGCTTGAGGTGTAGTCCATCAGGACCAAAATAAATAATTTCTTCTAATCTAAACGTAGAATAATCTGTTTTCACATATAATTGGATATGTTATGGGATTTCTAGTGATTTGGACCAACTGAGAAATACAATTAAACTTTGACTTGGGTGGGGAAGAATTTTGTTTGTGATAAGGGAAAAGGCAAAAGGCAGTCATACCGTTCTACTCATAATAAACCAGTTAGAAAATTACAGAAGGATTAGAGCTTTTCTCCCAATACAAGGATTGCAAGGAAATCTTCGCTCTTTTCACGCAATCCAAAGTGAATTCCCATAGAGGCAACATTGCATAAGGAGATGAAATATCTTATACCCAAAGAAAAACATTTTGAGTGTTTCCATATTTTGTTGGTATCAAATGCTGTTCTTTCTCCCTCTTTCTTTTTTTTTTTTTTCTTAAAGTTGTTTTTCTTGGTTGTTCAGTCAAAGCTCCAACGAGGCGCGCCTCGCGTCAATGAGGAAAAATGTATTGTTTTGTTTTGTTTTGTTTTGTTTTTTCAAAACTGAAAGGTTTAGCTGAGCTGAACGTCCTGATTTTTGATAAGACAAACCCCTGTAAGGATGGGTCTGTTGCTTTTTACAGATAATTTCTCACTTGCATGTTTCTATTGGCAAGCCCAACATATCACCGTCTCCTGCCTGTGAAACACCGCAGGGGCTGGGAAGAAACGTGGGCTGGAGCATTCTTTGAGAGATTCCCCGGTGTTGGGAATTCTTGAGGCAATGATATTACAGTCCTGACTTTTGAACTATGCATCTGGCAAAGGCTCTTCGATTCTTTTCTCCACCGAAGAAGCCCGAGAGAATGATTCAAACTACAGGAACACACCAGACAGGATGAAAAAGAAAGATGGTTTTAGGAAGCACTTCATTCCCTTGAAAACTTATAGGAAAAGATGGCCCTTCTACCCCTTTTTGTTTAAACTAAAGAAGAAAAGTAGTTACTAACAACTACTGATACCCTTCTCTTAGGAAGAATTCACTAGAAAAAACTGACGTCTTCTTTAAAAGGCATTAAGTTAAAGTTTGCAAGGTGGGTCAAAGCAGGAAGATACTATTTTAGCATATTTGCAAATGATTTAATCAATTTAACAGTTATCAATAAAATGTTCAGTGTAAATTCCATGAGAGGAAGCACTTGATCTATTTTATTTACTGTTGTAACCTTGGCCTCTGGAGAAGTGTCTGACACATGGGAGGTTTTCAATAAATATTTGTTATATATACAAATACATGAATGTTGAGATTGGCCTTGCATAAAAGAGGATATTCATGGGCCACAAAATGATTTTTTATTATTACCTTGGTCTTTATGTAACTGTAACATTTACCTTGCTGTTAGTGTTTTATTTTATTCAATAGAGGGCCTTTCCTTTCCACTTTTTTTTCACCATTTTTCTGTTCTACTTTGATGTTATTTGAAGATTTTTCCTTAGGCCATGCCAATACTCACATGAACAGGAATCTTTGACTTGCTTAAGCCAATTTCTTTTTTTTTTTTTTGGTTGTGAGGAGTGTGTGTGTGTGTGTGTGTGTGTGTGTGTGTTTTCTGCCTAGTTTCTCATCAAGCAATGACTTTTTTCCATCAAAGCTTCTTTTCTGAGACATTTTTGTGTTTCTCAATTTGTCATTATTCTCATTCTAATCTGCTTTCTTATACCTGATAATTTTTATTTTCTGCATTTGTTTCCTCCAATTCCCATTAGCAGAAATAAATATCACTTCTATCCAATTGTGTTACCTTTGTTTAGGGTAAATATGAGAATTTCTCTGTAAGTAAAGCACATTCATCCTTTACTTTTTAAAAAAATGTATTTTATTTATTTGCTCGACAGACAAAAATCACAAGCAGGCAGAGAGGCAGGCAGAGAGAGAGGAGGAAGCAGGCTCCCTGCTGAGCAGAGAGCCCGATGCGGGGCTTGATCCCAGGACCATGGGATCATGACCTGAGCCAAGGCAGAGGCTTAACCCACTGAAGCCATGCAGGTGCCCCCATCCTTTCCTTTTTAACTCAAGTATATAGTCATTTTGCACATTGCAAATAGCTCCAAATCTTTTCCACCTCTTTTTGTCCAAATTTTCAAATGTTTGTGGTACTCTCATAAATGTCTTCTTTATACAAAAAAAAAAAAAAGTCTTATCGGGATATGATTTATATAAAGGAAAGCAAATGATTTGAAACTGTACACTTTGATGAGTTTGAAATACAAGATAGTAAACATATCCATCACCCCTAAAAGAAAGCTTCCTGATGACCTTCTGCAGTATCTCTGTTAGGCCGCCTTGCACCATTTACAATCTTGTCCACAGGTAACCACTGATCTGCTTACTGTCATGATAGATTCATGTGCATTATTAGAATTTTAAATAAATGAAATAAGACAGTCTGCGCTATTAATGGGAAATCTTGTCCTTAAAGTACTTCTCCCAAACCAAAATTCATTACTTTTCCAGTTTCTATGTAAGTCTTTTGGTGTGGTTTCTATGTCCATTAGTAAAACTCTTATTAAAGGTCAAAACTGGAGTTGTCCTTGGCGCTCCTTTCTCTCTGGTCAAGACACCAGTTCTGCAATTGCCAACCCCGTGTCTGAGATGTCACTTCCTATCTCTGCCTCTGGCTCTAGGCATTCTCTTCCTGGATGGGAACAAATAGCTCCCCTCCGCACCTCCCAACTGTTCTCTTTGCTTCTAACATTTCTCTTTCTCTATAGTCCGTCAGCCATGCCACCAACCTTTACTGAGAATTTGTTATGTCAAGACAATAAAAGGAATTTGTTTCATTCATCTCTGTGTCCTTGCATAGCTCAGATTCCCTTTTTTCAGAGTATGCATCTCAATTTAGAATTTTTTTATTACTTTTATAACTCCTTAACCTGTTTCTCAGACTATACTCCAGGCTTGATAAAGTTCTGAATCATGTCTGCTTGTTATTATCTTTTTATTTATCCTCAACATGTACTGTGACATCAGTTACATAGCAGGTGCTCAATAAATACTTGTTAAATGAACATGATGTAATATTTGACTTTTAATGTATTCTATTCAGGATTTTTTATAGCTTCATTACCTATGGTGTAAATTTCGTGCCTATTCTATACAATACTTTCAGGAAATTAGACTCAACAACCTTGCTAGTATACGTGACCTTCTAGTGCACATGACCTACACCCTATACCATTTCCCAAATGTACCTATTTTACTGCTGCCATTTTTCTGGACTATCTTTCCCTCCTGTATTGCTGGAAAATATCTGCTTTTACTTTAAGCCAGTCTCCAGTGTTACAACTAATTCTGAGATTTCGTGGCCCAATCCTGAATAATCACTTTTCCTCTGTTGTTCTATACAGCTGACCATGTTATAGTATATTAATCGTTGGCCCACTTATCCATAACTAAGTAGAAAGCATCCCCAAACTTACTGTTTCAATCGCAACAGTTTTATCTTATGTCATGGTTTTTTGGGTTGACAGAGCTCAGCAGGGCAGTTCTTCTGCCCCACATGTTATTGGTTGGCTCTCCAGAAATCTAGGAGGTTGGTGGGGCTGGAATATCCAAGATGGCTCTCTCAGAAGTCTGGCAGTTGATGTTTGCTTTCACTTGGAAATTCAGACAAGGATATCAGTTGGACAGCTTTGGTCATGCACTAATATGAAGACTGGGCTTTCAGAACATGGATACTGGGTTCTAAGAGGTTGTATTCAGGCAGCAAAAGATAAAACTGATAATATCTTAAGGTCCAGGCTTGGAAGCTACATAGCTTTAATTTTACCACATTCTATTGGTTCATTCCAGTCTCTGGGATACTACAGACCCACAGCAGAAAGGATTACACAGGGCATAAATGCCAGACAATGTAAGTCATTAGGGTCCATCATTGTAAATTTTATGTGTGTGTGCTCTTGTGTTCAATTATGAGATATTTAAAAACAGTGTGTTTTATCTTTGTTTACACAACAGCTAACATAAACATCATTTGACAAATTCTTGTAGAATGTAATAGTTTTACCTCTTCCCTCTCTTCCTATTCGCTACCCATTGTGGACAGTCCCAGGGCTGATTTTGACTCTTGTTTTCTTCTCTCCAGCTTCAGTGATGACCCATATGTTTACTCTTCACATGTCTGTTGCACAGTCTCACACGCTTTCTTCCACTTCAGAGCAAGCCTTCTCCTCCAGCAGCCATGTGGGTCACTGGCACCAACGACCATGGAGCCACTTCCCCTTTTTGACTTCTTTCATTGCTATTCTTCCTCAAGATCAGACATGTTGTCCTTTGAGATGATACAAGCCCTGTTCTCATTGTTATTACCTTAGCCCTGGCCATCATCCCTGAACAACTAGAACAGGAGTTTCTGGAGTCTTCTCTATGCCCTGCTTTCTCATCTCATCTAAATAATCTTTCCCAATATGTCTCTTGAAAACACGAAACTCATTGAAGTCTCTCTCCTGAGACATCCCTCAGATCAGAAAATGCCTAAGGCAATGGTTGCCTCCTAGGAATCTTCCAGTGCCTTAGGACAGCATTTAACTATAGAATCTTCCTCAACTTCACCTGGCCAATCTCAACCTCTACCTTAACAGGAACCTCAGACAGATGTAACCTCTCTCTGATTCTTGGATTCTCTGTGATGATCATAGGCTCTGACTTAGGCTTTTCCCAAGAATTTGATGCAGTGTCTTCTTGAAATGCTTGCAAGTTTTCTCTAAATACTGGAATATTAATACATTATTATGGATCTGTGGTCAAAAGATTTGGGAAAATATTTGATTAAATAAAATTAAATAGCCTTCAAGTTTGTGGAACTTCTCAGAAATCTTGTTTTGTTTATATGCATGGTGTCTCTCCATGGAGGAATTTGAGTATGGACCTTTCCTCATATTTTCTTAAAGAAACCGTTTAGGGACACACTAAATCACATGCAATCCATGCCTGGGAAGCTGTTGTTCTAGTATATACTAAGTCCAATCTAATTTAGGTAGTTATTCATATATCCTTTTTTTCAAACATCTTTTTTTTTTTTTTCCAAACATCTTTTTTTTTAATTACCTAGCATTATGTTGTTATATAGAAAGCATAATATAAATGTTAAATGAATGAATAAACTTTCCATTTAATTGATGAAAAAAGTTGGGAAACACTGAGACTATACCAATGTCTCCTGAATTCTTCTCTAGTACATAAAGCATTTCCTGGCTAACTGGCTCCCCAGAATTTAAGTTTTTACAGCCGAATCCCAATTTTGTGAGCCCTGTAGAATTTTGGTACTTACTTATCTTAAAATACCATAAAAGGAGCCATTCATATAGCACTCAGAGGCAGATTACTTAGATAATGCATTCATTTTTCTCTGGAAATTTGGGCAATTTCTGCAAAGATTGTCTTGTTATATTCTCTAATTTACTCAAAATTACAGAGCATCACAGAAATATGGAACTATGAGTGGGTATATTTGCAAAGAGACAGGAATGAGAAAGGAGGTAATGAGCTTGGTTTTTGTTTTTGTTTTTTGTTTTTTTTGACTAGTTAAAAAAAAAACCATTTCATCTTTTGAATTTATTTGTAACTTTCCTATTTCAACACACACAAATAAATCAGTAAATTAACAACATGATACATAGACTCTTCTTTTGCTCAAGTAATATTTATTTATTCAATAAACAACTATTTATTGAGGAATCATTACCTCTCAGTCACTGTGGTAAGTGATGGGTTATTGCTGTGAATAAGGAAAAGTCACCATTGAGGCACCTGGGTGACTTAGTCGGTTAAGCCTCCAACTCTTGATTTTGGCTCCAGTCAAGACCTTAGGGTCATGGGATTGAGCCCCTTACCAGGCTATACACTTAGCAGGGAGTCTGCTTGAGATTCTCTCCCTCTCCTCCTGCCCCTCCCCTCATGCACATGCACTCACACTCTCATTCGCTCTTTCTCTAAAATAAATAAGTTTTTTTTTAAAAAAAGAGAAAAGAAAAAGTCACCATTGAAGATATCCTCATGATAATAATAGATGCTACAGAGGATAAGTACAGATTCCAAAGTATGCACACAACAGCAAGCCCCCAACTTAGTCTTGGGACCATCAAATGCTTCCCCAGGGAAGGACCCTTTAAAATGATATTTGAAGGGCAAGTTAAGACTCAGGAAGAGAAAAATCATAGGCAACTGAGAAAAGGCCCTGATGGGAGAAAAGGCACAGAGAGTTGAGAAACTAAAATAAAGTTGAAGATGTGGTGCATAAAGGAGGGAACCTAGGGCCAGCTTCTGGGCCAACAAATAATGCCAGGGGCTAATCTGACCTTTCACTTTTCTTTTTGCCTCATCACTATCCCAGCATGAAAGTTTAGGTTTTTCTTTTAAACTCCTTTAAGAAGGGTTTTATGGAAAAGCACTGCTGGTAAGTAGAGTAAATGATTCTGAAGCTTACCGCCAACTTTTTAGAAAACTCGGAGTTATACAACAAAAGTTCCAGTTTGTGAGATTTATAAAATCCTCCTCGGCCTTTGAGCGTGATTGTCAAGTCAGCCTGGATGCCTGGCTTGGGGCCAGTGTGAATGATCACTATCTGGCCTAGGTCAGAGCCCCCCCATAACCACAGTGAATGAAAGACCGTTCATTTTCTGCCTGAAGTTATTTTCAGGCGCAGTTGAAATGGAGCATGCCCTTGACCTCGAGTGAAAGCTTGTGTGTGCTGAGTGCAGCCCAGAGATCACAGACACTGCAGGTACTGTGGGTTCCACCTGGGCGTGATAATGGGAATAAAGTGAGTCATAATAAGAAGAGTGTCATTGAAAAGAAAATGGAGGGTGCCTGGGTGGCTCAGTGGGTTAAGCCTCTGCCTTCAGCTCAGCTCATGATCTCGTGTCCTGGGATCCAGCCCCACATGGGGCACTCTGCTCAGCAGGAAACCTGCTTCCCCCTCTCTCTCTGCCTGCCTCTCTGCCTACCTGTGATCTCTCTCTCTTTGTCAAATAAATAGATAAATAAAATCTTAAAAAAAAAAAAAAGAAAAGAAAATGGGAAAAAAGGTGAAATTAAATGAGATCCAATTTGAAGTTTCTGATAGGTATTTTGGAGAATTTAGCTTTAGAGGTGATATTTTTAAAAGACTACCTTAAAAGTATTATCAATGACTTAATATCTTTTAAAAATAATGATAGAGGGCGCTTGGGTGGCTCAGTGGGTTAAGCCTCTGCCTTCAGCTCAGGTCATGATCTCAGGGTCCTGGGATCAAGTCCTGCATGGGGCTCTCTGCTCAGCAGGGAGCCTGCTTCCTCCTCTCTCTCTCTCTGCCTACTTGTGATCTCTGTCTGTCAAATAAATAAAGAAAATCTTTGCAAAAAAAAAAAAAGAAGAAGAAAAAAAATAATGATAGAAAAATTAATCAAGGGTCTTGTCCTTTAATAATTTTCATTAATCCATTACCTTAGAATATGTAGCACAATAAAGATTATCAAGAGAACTTTGTGTCAGAGAGTCTCTGGGGTGGAAGACAGTGAGAGCCAAATCCCTGCCTACTTTTCCCTTCTCCCTCCCTCCTCTCTTCCCTCCTTTTTATCTACACTGTCCAGAAATAACTCATGATGGCTTATAAAGTCACATTTGGTAGAGCACATAATGAGGAAATTGGAGGAATGGGAGAAAAAAGGAAGTGGAAACAAGTCAAAGCAGGGATCACATGACGACCTCTCACCACCACACTTCTGTACTTGGCTTGGAGCTTCCTAGCACCCAAAGCAACATCCTTAAGACAGAAATGGACCAAATGCTGGTTGGAGAGGCCAGGGCTCAGGGAAATTTCTCTGCTGTGTGGTAGTAGAGGTAACAGTGAGAGGGAGCTGATAAAGGAAACATGTAAGTTACAGTAAAATGTTCAACATCAGTCATGATAGATACAATCCTAAATCTTGTTGGTCTATTTTGAGTCACAGTTCCTGATCAGATTCCTTCAAGTCTGCAGTCTTCTACTGAGCAAGCTCAGCCGTAGAATCAAATTTGGTCCTTTTTCTAAAGATTTTCAGGGATAGATAGATGAACACAAGGCTTTCCTGTTGCTTTTATAAAGACTGAAAAGCAGCCAGGGAAAAGGAAGTATTCATAAATAATTAAGAATTAAATGTGAAGCAAATAAAAATTGAAATAATGAAAGCAGATTCATAAAAATAAACCATTCCAGAGTTAAGAGAATATATCTTATAAAGCATACAAAAAGGAAAGGGGGAGAAACGAGAAACCAGAGGAGGTCAGTGGTCCATGTCCTCAATATGGTGATGCCATTGCACAGCCAGATCACAAGCAGCTGAGAATGGCACAGACAGAGGGTGGCACAAGGTAGGTTTCCTCATGACCTGAGATAGGTAAGCAAGTGCTGCCTTTAGGAAGCTGTCATAGGAGAGACCCTGCCTCCATCAAAGAGCTGGCTCGGGGTCACTATCTCACCTGCTGAATCAGGTGGAATGGTCTTCTAGTCCTACCCATGCTCAATAGCTTCCAAATTTGAGTACATTAACTGCATTACAATGTGGTGAGTTCCACGTTACTATGATGGGCAAAGTGTTAGAGGAGCCCTGAGAAGAATTTACTTTGGGCCAATTTCTGTGTTGGTTCAATAGTTTCAGAAAGTATTAAGTGCTCATGCTTATTAGAGAATTAAAAGATACAGGTTTGTTTCCAAGTTTAACTTAATCCATAAAAATCTTTCGATGTCTCTGTTTGCTCTGTAGTTTGAAAAAATAACACTCGAGTCTCACATGTAGTGTTAAGGTCTCAGCATTTCCACAGATGCACTGCAGAGGGACTCTGTGGACAAGTAAGGCATTCACCTGAAAGGTCTGATCAGAACTGTGTCCATGGAAAATGAGAAATAAGAGTAATATAAGAGTTTATATTCTTACAAAATACTGGAAACATATGCTCTTTTGTTAAAAAAGTCTTTATGTCAGTCAGATTGTCCCTAAGAACCAGGCAATCTGGCAACATGCAGTGCACATGGCTATCACAGAAGCATTGTAGGCATTGTGATTATGCTCCATGGTTTCCACCCCAAGACAGCTTATGTTGGTACAGGAAGTAGGGCATGAAACTTCCATTTGACAGATGACCAGGTCATTGGAGACTGCCATAAATGGAATGTTTGTGTCCCTCAAAACTTAATTGTTAACGTCTAACCCCTACTGTGATGGTGTTTGGAGGTTGGGTCTTCGGGAGGTCATTAGGTCCCAAGGGCAGAGCCTTCATGAATGGAATTCGTGCCCCTATAAAAGAGACCCCACAGAGTTTCCTCATCCTTTCTGTCAAGTGAAGACACAATGAGACGGCTAGCATCTGTGAACCAGGAGGTGGGTCCCCATCAGGGACCCATTCTGCCTGTTCCTTGATCTTGGACTTCCCAGCCTCCAGAACTGTGGGAAATAAATGCTGTGGTATATAAGCCACCCCATCCATGGTATTTTTCTTATAGCAGCCTGAACAAACTAAGAGACATAGTCAGAATTGTATTTATATATTTTTAATACTTTCGGTTTTCAGTAAGATGTTACAAGATCTGCTATACATGGTAATCACGATGTTGAAAAACCACATTCTCATTCCAGCGTGGAGTTTTTATGAAAGCCAAAGACATTGGCATTGCAATATCACATTGTTTGCAAAGTTGTTTTTGACCAGAGACAGGGAAATGTCTTGAAGAAGAAAATCCCATGCTTTTTAGGCAGGAAAAGAGAGCAATGTGTCTAATAACTATGGCAACAGCATTAAATGTAATCCTCTTAACCATCAATGGATAGAGTACGTGTGTGTTGCCAATCATTTAGCACCTTGTGCATGGTCTTCTCTCTGCTTTTACTGAAAGCAATGTCTCCATCAGGATGAAGCTATGCTTTTGAAGTACAGCAGAATGCTCAAACACATGGGTATGGACTCTTGTTCCAAAGGCTGATTACTGATTTTTCAAAACTCTGAATAACAAACAGGAATTACAGTCACAAAAGTGAGAACCAAAAAGCTAATACAGATGTTCCTCACTATTTTTTTAAAAAACTGGATATTATTAATAAATATATCAATAAGTTAATAATATGACCGATATATTAATGTATTGATGAACAGGTATATTAATAAATCTCTGATTTTAACTTGTCCATTGATATGTAAATAATCATTAACACATCTCTTTGAAGTGGTCACCAAACGTCATGACTTTGGATTCAAAAGTATAATGATTTGCGGTAGGTAAATAAAGATATCCAAAGGTGCTGTAAAAATTTTATGCAAATCCCAACATTGTTACTAAGGAGAAACTGAAATTATATTTGTGCTATGAGGACAGTTGATCCAGTTTACTCTGTGAAGAAATCCATCTCAAAAAACATGGAAAATAAAGACTTGAATTGAATTTGATATTTTTACATAGAAAAAGAAACTCACCAGGTAGGATTTTAAAGTTCCCTGAAGTCACACCTAAGCAAGTGCCATGTTGGGTCAAGTTCCTGGAACTTGAGTCAGGATCTCGAGTCAGATCATCAGACAATCAAAATTTAAAACAAGGCCAGCAGGGCTAACCACTGAACCAATGACAGCTAATTGGTGTCAAAATGAGGAGAAAAATGAAAAAGTATTCAGCATTCTATTACAAAAGTCTTGTCCTCTAAAATACAATAAAATAATACAGAAAGGATAAACACTTTATTAATATATTCTACAATGAAAGAGCATTTTTACCTTATTCTAATTCGGGGGTAGACTTTTTTCCCTGTAAAGTTCGGGTAGAAATATTTTTGCCTTTGCCAGCCATGCAATCTCTCTCCCAATTACTCTATTCTATCACTGTTTACAAAAGCAGTCCTAGACAATACCAAAGCAAATGGCTTGGATGTGTTCCAATGCAACTGTTGGGTTTTTTCCTTTTTTGCAAAAATTGGCAGCAACTGGGTTTGGCCTAAGGACCATACTTTATCAACTTCTGTTTTAGATCATAAGAAACCTTAATGGTTAGCGAGAACAGATCATGAGTCAATGACATACAAGCCTTTATCTGCAGTGAAGCCACAAAATTTCATAACTATTTGGACTAATGGTAGAGTATCCAAACTTCTTGGAATAGTAGCAATATAAAATTTTAACAACTAAACTGAGATCTACTTTCCACAATAATTGTAGCCACAGACCACATGGGACTATTTACACTTAAGCATAAGTTAATTTAAAGGAGATAAAATTTAAAATTTAGTTTCTCAATCACATCAGACACATTTCAAGTGTTTGATAGATATGCATTGCTTATGGCTGCCATATTGGACAGCACAGAACATAGAATCTTTCCATTATGGTAAGAGTTGTATTGAATAGCACAGATCTGGGTTATACAGACACAGATTAAACAGACAAAGCTAAACAGACAAAGTTTAGCTGAAGTTTACCTGTGGAATGTCTGCTATTCACCAACAGGGCTATTCAGTAGGAGCGTCAGAAGCTGATCTGAGCTCTTCTGTCTCTCAGTATCTGGTTGCCAAATAGGAGATAGCCAGGCAACAAAGAAGAAACAAAGCAGGGTGTAGTGAGCCCAGTCCCAGACAAACATAATATCAATTGTAAAGTTACCCAAAGACACTACTGACCTACTCAACTGAGGCACCAGAATCTTGGGGAAGGCCCTATGGTTACAAATATTTCTCTATAAAAATATCTGGGAAGGTTCTTTGAGTTGGGACTTTATAGACAATAAAAGGATGAACAGGGAGTGCCCAAAAGCTCTATGATACATGAAGGTAATTTCTTGGTTAGTGAATTTATATAAAGAGAGTTGGGGTTTGTCTAATACTAATGTCAAACACTTCCATTGGAAGGAGCAGAGAAACTCCCATCTGAGAGTAGCTTCAACAGGATTATTTCCAATGTATTTTAAAAGGGGAGCTGTCTGGTTTGCCTATTAGTGAGTTTCTGTGGGTTCCTTCTCTCTCTTCCAGGTGGTCTGTGCTTTCATCACTGCAAAGTCTTTTTCTTGCCAAATTGTCCTTATCCTTAGTCTCTACTTGTACAGTTTCTGAAGACTCACTGTTAAGATAACATCTGTAGGCTCTAGAGGCATTGCTTCACCAAAATAGCTAACACCACTAGAAATGTCTTTTAGTACCTTCTTTTTGGATAATCTTGCATTTTTCAGCCTCGGTAATCTGAGTATTCTACTGACTTCTGTATTCTGCTTTCACCCTGAAATTGGGGAGTTCCGTCAACCTTGATTCATTTTGGTAGAAAGAGGGCCTTTCAAACTGGGTCGGAGCCACAAGGGGGACCATCTGAAACATGGCTCTTTCCAGAAAGAACTGTCTACACATGGCTGGGATGTTGTTGTTTAACAACTCTGTTTGTACTGCTAGTGAGCACTAGCATGCTGTACTTGAAAAGCCTCTCTATGCTGAGCTAGTACCTTCATTCCAACAGTTTCTTTTAAAAAGTTCTAGACTCGCCATAAAGCACTATTGGTATGCATAATACTAAATGCAGGTCTTGGGTTCATGTCCCCTGGAAAAGACATTGAGAGAAAGGTTGGTATGTAGGAGGCTGATGGAGAGAGCACCAGTAATAAGGCCTGTCAGGAAGTGGGGGAGACAGAATCAAGCAGAGGGAGGTGTTGAACTGTGATGCATAAGAGGTCCCAGCTGACCCCACAAGGAACTCTACAAGAACAGAACAGTCTTCCAGAGTCATCCCAAAGTGAAACAAAGGGAGTGGGTCTCTGTCAGGCAATTGGATGGGGCTCCCCCAGGAAGGAGATATAAACTTGAGTGGGGCTTCCCCCTTTGGTCAAGAGCAATTCCTGGAGAAGGAAGTAACTGCCAGCATTGTTGCCAACACTTCCAGTAGCTGAGGTGACGATTGTGCCATGTTTGAGGGAACATCAGGGCAGCGCCCCATAACGTCCATTATAATAAGGTAATATAACAAGTCACTGTCAATACATACTTATTTTAAAAATTCTACTTCTACCCATTTTGACAGAATTTTGTTTTGTTTGGGATCATCTCAAATCATGGAATCTTAGATTGGGAAGATACATGAGAGACCATTCACGCCAACCCAATGGGAAAATGTTTTCACAGATTAGAAGAGGGCCATGCACAAGATTGAGAGGCAACGGAAACTTCGATAGGTGTTATAGACTGAATATTTTTGTCCTACCCAAATTGTGTTGAAACTTAATCCCCAATGGGATAGAATTTGGAGGTGTGGGTCTTTGGGAGGTGATTAGATCTCTCCCCTTATGCTTTGTGCCCTTCTAAGGAGATCCCATGAAGCTCGCCTGCTCCTTCTGCTAGGTGAGGACACAGAAAGCTGTGAACCAGGAAATTGGCCCCACCAGAAACCAGTTCTGACTGCACCTTGGCCTTAGACTTCCAGCCTCCAGAACCATAAGAAATTAATTTCTGTTACTCGGAAATTTAGCCACTCAGTCTATGGTATTTTCCACCAAGCCACTCAGTCTATGGTATTTTCTATAGCAGCCTGTATAGATCAACACACTAATTAGATGGATAAATATAATGTCCCTAATTACTGCCTAAAATCCCTGCAGAATAGAGAAAGCAACTACATACAGCATATGAATGAACATTGAAAATTTGGTGTAACTAGGTATGTCTGGAGTATATAAAGTCACAAATACTTGTTCATAGCTATGATGCTGTTATTTCATTTTCAGGTGCCTCTTTTATTTCCAGTTTTTTGGCATTATATCAAAATTGTCTTTAGATTCCTTTTAAGCATGTATGAAACCAAGCTATGTGAATTTTAATTGAGCTTTTTATGATTGGCATTGCATAAAGTCACAGATTTATGCCTACCAGATTTTTAAAAAACACAATCTATTTCTTCAGGATATTATTTACATAAGACACGTCAGCCTACTTTTTAGTACTAAGAGGCATGCAGTGTAACAAATAGGAGTAGTTAAAGATACCTCCCCAAAATAAAATGACTGTATCCAGATATAGAATTTTTGTGCACATTTTTACTCTAGTTTAAAAATAACTCATACTAATTATTTTTAAATAGATTCCTGATTTCCTTCAACTGATAAAACTGGGTCTATTTTCAAATCAAGAATCTGTTTGAATACATTAAAGCAAAATAACTTTTGTCTAAATATATTCAGTTGATCTGAAAATAGACAAAGAAATGTACAAAAAAAACTTGCCAACATATAAATACTGTAATCTTATTATATTTTTAGAACTGCCCTGAACTTCTGAAGGATTCTAAAAATGCTGGAGGATATGGCAGTCTGCAGAAATGTCTGAGAAGTCAAAACTCATGCAGAGGGAATACAAACACAATGTGAGTCTGAATAAGAAAACAATCTGTAGATCAGTACTCTGACCTTGTTTACTGAACCAGTACCCTGAGGCTTAGTCATCCTCAGCGGTATTATTTCTCCAGGGCTACCTAAGAAAACTCATGCTTCTTCCAGAGATACTGCATTTCTCAATTCATTTCTTGAAATTCTTTCTGGAAATGGCCTGTAAAACTTGTTTCACATTGCTTTAAGAGTCTCATTATTTGTCTTTGGGTTTAATTTAGGGAATAGCCAAGGCAACAAATAAAATCAAATTTAGAAATAATACTCGAGATCCAAAGTGAGATATGATTGATAAAACATTGCCTATTTTTCTAGAATGGCTCCTAGACTAGCTCCTTCATTCACTTATACAATTTTATTTTATTTATTTTATTTAAATGGCAATATAATTGGCATGTGACATTGTGTAAGCTTATGGATACAGTGTCATATGATTGCTACTGTGGCATTAGTTAACACCTCAATCGTAACACATAATGGTCATGTTTTTTGGTGAGAACATTAAAGATTTACAGTCTTAGCAACTTTGAGGTATGTAATACAGTATTGTTAACTATAATCACTGTGTTGTGCATTAGATCTCCAGAACTAGAGAACTAGATCTCCAGGGTCTCTAGAATCTATGCTGTGCATTGGATCTCTAGAATTTTTCACCTTCTGGTTGCAAGTTTGTACCCTTTGACCAACATGTAATCAGCATAAACTGTTGTGGGCATTCAAGGCTTATATTAATTAAGGGTCCAAAATGAGACATAAACTTGGAAAATATAATTTTGTTTTTCTTCCCTCAAGCCCCCTATATTCTTGCCTCAACTCCCCATTTCAATGGAGACTCAGAAATAAAGACAGTGGTGAATAAGAAGGAAGACAAGGATGGCGGGGAATAAGCAGATAATGCAGAATTGGGTCACTCAAATGTCACAGTAATTAGGATGGGAAAAGTATACATTCCAGAAGCCTCCAAGAGATTAATTTTTGACACAATTAATTTTGCTTTGGAAATATGAAGTGGATTTTATTCTCATCTGGATGCAATTGAATCTTCCCAGTCCTAAGGTTAATAGGTTTTTGTTTGGTTGGTTAGTTTTTGTTTGTTTTTTGTTATTATTCTGTTTTGTTTTTTAGGTTTTTGTTTTTGTTTTGTTTTGTTGCTGATTTTAATATGCTGTCAGTGCCAAAAGTTTTCTGACTAAATATATCAGATTTATAAAAACGCCTAACAAAATCAAATTAACTAAACACTGTTGAATGAATGACTCACAACATGGGGCATTTTTACTAAATAAATAATTTCACTTTCCACCATATTTAGCTAAGAAAAAAAAAAAAAGAAAAAGAAAAATTTTGGACTGATCCAAACACTTAGTGTTTATTATGAACATGTACACAATGTAGTATCAGAATTTCATGTACAGTTAGATGGAATAAGTGATCAAAGGTCAGCACTATTTAAATGACTCTCAAAACAGTGCTTTTCGTGCACTCCAAAATGTTTATACTCTATTCAAAGAGAGTCTCTGAAGGTTGAAATGTGATAGCATTTTGGTTAGAAAAACATTGCATGACTCTCCAGTTAGGCTGTAGAAAAAGTTTGGTAAACTGAAAATACATTTCAAATCTATCACTGACCAGCTCTTAAAAAAAGGATTGTTTAGTTGAGCAGCTGCCTTCGGCTCGGGTCATGATCCCAGGGTCCTGGGATCGAGTCCCACATCGGGCTCCTTGCTCGGCAGGGAGCCTGCTTCTCCCTCTACCTCTGCCTGCCTCTCTGTCTGCCTGTGCTCGCTCGCGCTCTCTCCCTCTGTCTCTGAAAAATAAATAAAATCTTTAAAAAAAAAAAAAATTTAAAAAGTATTCAAATTTATCAGGCAGATCATACGCAGTTTCTCGGGAGGAAGCAAGAAGTGACAGCATGTGCTGGTGATGATGTTTACAACTGACAAGGAAACAGTTCAGAGAAGTAAAGTTGTTATTTTCATGTTGCTTAAACTTAAATCTCTGTAGCTGTATTCAATATGTCAATATCATAATATCTTGTTAAGACCCACAATGGCTTCCAATTTCAACAGAGTCATGTCACCGAAATCTCTATGAAGTCCTAAGGCATCACCAAAGTAGGACGGGGGTCCAAGTGCAGAAGCCCAAACAGAATGCAGGTGTTGTGTTGAGAAGAATTCAGAAAGGGTGGTATGATGAAGACATTAAGGTATACCAGGTAGATGCCTCACCAAGATCCTAGACAGAACTTCAAAGAAATTCTTCCAGTTTACTGTGGAAGAGCCACTTTTTTCTTGAAAACCAAAGTGATCAACCACCAGAAGATATTTCACTAAGGCTCTGTAAATGCTCATCACAATCTTTTTCAGGGAAATTTCTTAAAAATTTTACTAAGGACATTTCTACATAAGTGAAAATTCAGAGATGATTATAAAAAATGCATATTCTAGACTTTGTTTATAGAAGTAGGTTGAGGGCACCTCACTGGCTCAATGGATAAAGTGTGGGACTCTAGATCTTGGGGTTGTGAGTTCGAGCCCCACAGTGGGCAAAGAATGTGCTTAAAAAAAAAAATAGAAGAAGGGGGGTTGTATATTAACCTAACAATGGAAGAGATATAATCTGTCCTTTTTCTCCCTCTCAGTTAATTTATTTTTCTGTTTTCGGATGACATATATCAATCTGTTTTTATATTAATCTTGATAAATTCACTTCTTCATTTGAATAACTTATAAACCTCTTATTTGACCAAGCAAAGAGTTATGTTCCTTGGGAGGATGTGGCCATCTAGTTAAAGTACCAGCCATGTTTTCATTTGCCTTCTCTCTTTTGCCCTGAATCTCTCCCCTTCTCTTCAATACTGCATGGTATTTGATTAAGTAATTACACTTTGCTCCAGGATCTGCTTTCCAGGGACCCCAGGATAAAACAGAACTCAAATTTCCTTTTCTGTTTAATGACTCCCAAGGCTCCTTCCAATTTTAATATGCTTGCCCAAAGCATAATGCCAAAATGTGGTGTAGCTGAAAGCTAAACCAATCTGTCTCACCATTATCGCCACATTCCTTCTAGTCAAAACTTGACCCCCTGAGTCTGTTTTTGCCTTGTCCTAACTCCATTCCAAGAAGACTCCCCTGTCTTTCCCTGGGAGCCAATTTTAAAAAGAAAGAAAAAAAAAAAAAAAAAGAATTGCCTTTTCCTCATGAACAGCTGTGAGCAGAATTTGTCTTGTGCTATTCTATGAATAGAAATAAACACTTAGGAGTTAATTTTCAGAACAACTGGAGATCTTGCTAGAGAATGTTTATTGACAAGTCATTTCCTATTTGAAATTCTTTCCTTTCCCTGATTTCCACCCTGTCATCTACTTTTTCCTTTGCTAACTTCTCTAACCACATCTAATTAATGTCCCCAGCTACCCTATCCTCTGGTTTCAGAAGCACTTTGTGCATCCACATTCTTGGAAGCTTTCCCTATCTATCCCTTCTCCTTGAGTCTCTTTAAAGTGTCTACCCGCAGAGGAAGACTACGAAGGCATTTGGGGTCTCATAGATCAATATGTGCTCAGATTCTATATCTAAAAGCTTTCTGTTCTTTGGAAATTCTTCTTTCCCCAGTGTGTGGTTGACCTGAAAACTGCCCATGGGTCCCTTTGGGGGAAGGATTGGGGAAATATATACCCGTTTTACTTTATTCCACTTATCATGCTTCCTTTTCAATCATACAGCTCTGAATGTGTGGATTAACTTATATCTGGAGTCAGGGTGAGGAATCTTGGCTTTCCATTATAGCTGCTGACATCATCCTTCAGTTTCTCAGACTTTTAAATTTTTTGATAAAACAAATCAAGCAACATAATTAGTCACCTAAACATTTCTTTGTCTTAAATTTCTGTCTTCTCCAAACACAGTTGCTGTGGGTCCCGTTGGGTGGAACATTATGACCCTTGTTCATCTGATGCGTGGCTCTCTGTTCCCACGTTACATCTACTCTGCCGCAAACAGTTACTTTCTGCCACCTGATCTGGTCATGAAATGAGGGGTAGTAGGCACAGACCTGTTTAAAAAGAAAAAGACAAGACACCCTGGGAGACCCCTGCTTCAGGTGAAGTCTGTGTGGGATCTCCAGACGGGAGGGCTTTATCCTCCTCTGCTGCATGAGAAGGGGTCGTCTTCTGCTGGCCAGGAGAATTCTGGGGGAAAAGGACATCCAGATTATTAGACACATTGATCAAAAATGCCCTTTCCTCCCTCTTTCTATCAGGCCTCAGCCTCCATAGAGAAGATCTCCGGTGTTCATTTAGTCTTCTCTAACTCTGCTATGCTGATAAACAGGTATTGTGCCAGATTTTCAATATAACCTTCCCTGTGTCTGAAGGAAGTTCCCCTTCACTTTAAAGCTGTCAGAGAGGCCGTTGGGCTTTCAAAGCATGTTTTAAATTGGCAATGTGTTGCCCGAGCCTACCATTTTTTTCTTCTGAGCCCTCCACTGCTAACAACAGTATTCACTTGCTATCACAATTTTTATTACCCTTCCCCCACACTAACCAGACGCAGCAGCCGCCTTCTCTCTCTGATGCCCTGCTTTCCACCTGCGTGCGATCACAGCTATCAATAGGGGGGAGCTTCAGTAACTGTTACTATTACAGGTGGGAAATCAAATTCCAAAATCCTACCCCAAGAGACTGTTTTCCAAGGCCAGTTATCTTAGCCTAGATGCCTAGAATTCTGTTGGACAAAGCTTACATTCTGATCTCATGAAGCAATAAGGAAGGAAAAGGGGAAGGCAAAAAAGGAAAAAAAAAAAAAAAAACCACACAAATTTAAGTTTGTGCACTACCGAGCTGGCCACGACTTCAGATGAAAACATAGCTGGTTACGTTGATCTATGAAATGTCTCCAGCAGGGTAACATGGAACTCTTACTTCCCAGAACATTCTGTATGGAGTCGGGGGGAAGGAGCAATGTATCTGCCTGCTTTCCTCCATTCAACTGTTTAGAGATCACTCCACTGGACATTAGTGTCAGTCTGTCTGTCTGTGTAGCTGCTGAAGAAGCTAAGGCTTCTGTGGGTCCAGTAGGACCCAGATACTAGAGGTCCTGCGTCTCCCACTGCCAAAGTCCCTTACCCTTGGTAAAGGCTGTTAATGTCAGCTGTGTTAGGACGTGATACTATTATGGTGGCAGCTTTACCATCCCAACACAAAATAAACAAAATTAAAAAGAAAAAATAGTGGGTGGAGAGAGAGCAAGAACGGGTGGTCGTCAGCGGTCGGGGAAGATCTCTCTGAGAAATGATACTTGAGCAGACGTGAGGGACATTGTACTGACGTTCTATCAAGAGCATTTATTCAACACATTTTTGTGGATACAAAGGACCTATGAGGCACAGAAATGTGAAAAGGGCACTCACAGCTGCTGCCCAAGATTTACTATCCAGGATATAATAGAAAGAATGAAGACAATAAATAGATGTATAGGTTAAAAAGGACTTCAAGAGTTTTGTATGACAACCTCAAACTCTGGTATATGCGTGGATATCTACCATTTTTTTGTGAGTGGGTTTTATAAAACCACATAGGAGACTACCTTGCCAGTAATTGTGGGGCTTACGTGCCTAGTGATTGTCAATGTATAATGAAAATGGGATGGTCTCAGTTTTTCTGTGCTCTTGAACTTTACTTAGGGGCAGTTACAAGAGGCCTTTTCTCTAATTGTTTCAGCAAGGAAGAGTTCCTTGGAAATAGTGTTTAATATATTGTATCAAAATTTCCATAATTTGACCTTGCTTTACACTGTATGATGCCTTAAGTATTCATAGTTTTGTACCTCGGTACCTGAACTGATTGTATCTTTCTATATAAAGTAGAAATGTATTTAGTGATAAGGACAGTATATAACAAATACATACTGCATGGAGAAACCAGCTGTATTTTGGTTTACAAAATGTCTCAATTTATTTTTCAAGTATTTTGGATTCGATGAAACCCAATGAGGTTTTGCCAAGAACGTTTCCCCCCTTAATTTTTGAAATCATGTGCAATTTTGCAGAAATTTACTCCATATGTTTCTGTTTCATTTACACTTAAATCACCAAAATATTGCTTTGTAAGATCATTTGATGTCCAAGAAGTCATTTGAATTAGTCCAGTACCATTTCTTAAAATTGAGAAATAATTCATATACTATAAAACTCATCCTTTTAAAGTGCACAATTCAGTATTTTTTCATATCTTCTCAAAGATGTGCGGCCCTTACCACTGTCTAGTTCCAGAACCCAGTACAAGTTTTTAAAACGCATTGCATTAATAAGACATTGAATTTTAACAGTAAGAAAACATATGAAGAACTGCATTGTGGGTTTTACCTTGAGGCTTCTGGTCTGAAACTTAATGTGAGTTTTTGCTGTAAACAAGAGACTTGTTCCAGCCCTAACACTGCTATCATAAATCAGAAAATTCCATATTTAGTGGAGAGTCTTCAGAGTTAAAGGGTTATTGCAAGGATGAGTTTTCTCTGCTGTAATACACCCATACAGCTCAAGTTGAAAATTCTACTGCTTTCCCACTCAGACCCACTCTCCTACTGATCATTTTTTTTTGACAGTTTTTTGACCTGGGAAAATCCCAGACCACTGAATCCTGGTCAAACAATTCTTGGCTTCAAATAAAGTTCTCCTAGCTCTCACTTTCTACACCATCCAGCTAGGTCACCACCAGAGAAATGAGAGACTACATAAGGCTGACTTGGAAGACAGAATGTTCCCCAGGTGATCTCTATGGATTGAACTTGGAACTGTCTGCTTGAAGGAATGAGAATAGTGAGTCATAAAACTTAATTTGTTATCTCAGCAAGGCCCTTCAGATAGTAGTTAAGGACATTGCCCAATCAGGTTCTTCAAGGATAAAAGAGATCCCTGTAAAAGATTAATAAGCTTCTTTGTCAAGTGTAGCTCCCAATTAGGTATATTGAATTTAGAGCACAGACATATACATAAAATAATACATGAAATAAAATAGCATAACTGAATGCATTTAGCCATATTTCTCAGCTTTTGAGGAATCATGACACAAACTTTGGGACCCTAAAACCCTCACTCTTTAGGCATACTGAGTAAAAAGAAAAAAAATTAAGCAATATGTTGTTCATAGATACAATCGATCTGTGGGATTTGGGAGATTTTTCTTCATCTTTAAGACCCAGAGTTCCATTTATAAAATTGGAATAATAATAGCCACCCCCCAGAATTAATGTAGAATAAATGAAATGGTAGCCTGCTTGTGAAAAAGTACCAGCCCAGGACCTGGAACACCAAAGGGAAATAATTATTGAATCTGAACTGAACGTAGGCTAGTAAGCTGACTTACGATTACACAACTAGAATTGGTTTCCATAAAGGAGTGTTTTGGTAGTGACTGTTCTTTCTGTGAATGCATTGCCTCATTTGTAAAATAAACACTATGTCAAATAAAAATGGTTTGTGTGTTTTCTATTAAGTGTCATAATGATACTACCACTTATGATGATCGTTATGAACCCATAGTAAGAAACTTCTTTCAATATAGTCTAGAAAGTTTTAAAAATTAATTTGACACAATATTTCATTAATTGCTCTCCTTTTCCATAATAAACTTAGCAACAGTTCTTAAGCTCAACAGATCAGGCAAGTTTTGCTAGACCCTGTTTTTTCTCTTATGTCCCTAGGTTGGCAGTGCTTTTCGTCCACATGACAACAAAATGCCTGGATGAAAAGTAAAATATTCAATCATCTGCATGTTTTGTCTATACAATGCTACATGTTTTGATGTTATGTAGACAAAACATCCAGATAATTGGTTTTTTTCCTTTCATCCAGATGTTCTGGCATTATTTATACATAGCTCATGTCTAGTTTACTATTCACTGAAACAGGAAGAGAGCACATACGTAAGAGGTGACTTCCAATGACATGAAAAATGTATTGGGCCTTAGATCACAGGTAAACATTTTCTTACATTGAAATAATTCCTCTCTTGAATACCTATGGCATGTACTTTGCATTTTTTTACTTCACATATATCAACCATTACAAACAAAAAGATGGTTAGATACACACAATGTTGAAAATACTGATCACAAATTATTTAAAATGAAGAGGGACAAAAGGGGAAACTTTGGTTTGATGAAACAAATCCTTTAATATCATGAATGTAGGACACAGTGATAATTACTTTCAAAAGCCGTTCTGAACCACTTTCTCTCTCTGTGTTCTAATACCAAAGCTGAAAATCCAGATACTTCATTTCTTGGCCTCTCAGTTATGAGTGGATAGCCAAGTGACCTAATTCTTGACAATGAGATCATAAGGGGAAGTGCGCTATGAGATTTCTGAGAAGTACAGCTTGCTTCTTGATGAAAAGAATAGCTACGAAGAATTTATGGGTTCCGCTCCTTCCCTATTCTTCCTTCATTGATTATGGATGTGATACTGGAGCTGCAGCAACAATTTTGCAACTGTAAGACAGCAAGCATGAGGATGAAAAAACAGCAAACAGTGGCGTACAATAGAGTACAACCAAAAAGAATGGGTTCTTGATACCATTGTTGAGTTGCTGATCTATCCTTAGGTATCCCACCTCCCAACGTTTTATTCAGTAAAAAAAAAAAAAAAAATCCTATGCTTTTAGACACTGTTGTTCATGTATTTTGTTATTTGCATCTGAAAACATTCCTTACTGATAAGGGAATGCAGATATAACGTCCCTTTGACACAGAAGAATACTATAGGGCAGGTTGTTGAACTGAGTTGTCTAATCTAATGCTGGAAACAAAATTTGAGCCCAGGTCTTTTGGCTGATATTGCCCTGTGCTCTTGTTTCCAGAACACCCTGAATTTCTGAGGACATTAAACATTAGCCAGTCAAATGCCCAGGGCTTAATTTAGAAAAATGGAAATGATTCCACCAACCAATAAAGGGAACACTGCACAACTGTTCAAAGATACTTAAGTCAGCCAACTGAATTTCTCCTATTTGCCATATGTGGGGCATATCAGAACAGCTTCTGAGGCTTTAAAAGCAGTAAGGTTTAAGAATCAGAATTCAATATTATGACTCTCTTCCAACACAATAATCTCTGGGTCCCTCGGGATTTAGCTGTTGAAGAGTTTTGGTACCCCTGCATCATGAATGGGGGGTGGGGTGGGGAAAGCCATGGGTTTTGAGAGCCAGACTTGTATTCAATTCAAATCTCTGTACTTGTCTGCTGTGCCACCCAGGGTGGGGTTTACCTGAGCAGTTTCCGCATCTGTAATACTGTGCTACTCTCACCCACCTCTTCAATTCTTAGGAGGATTGAGTGAGATAATATATACACAAACCCACCCCAAAACATGGCAAATAACTTATTAAGAAGTAGCTATTGTTATCACTGGTGGATTAGAACAACTATCAGACCCAGATGATACCAGTGCCCTGCGCGGAGTCACTATTTTCTACTCAAGTGGCCTTCTCAAAGACAGCCATAATAATTAGATTTGGAGGGTCTGATAGTATACCTGGGCAAAGATTGTGTGAACTCTCATACCCCAAGACATATAAGTTCAACAACAGTTGACCATGGCTTGTGGTACTTCTATCCGGCAAAAGGCTCAGGTCAACATTGGGAATCATCTGATGAGTCAGTCCTCTTGTTATATGAAAGATCCAGTGAGCCATCAGACCACCTGAACGATCAATTTTTGGTTTTCAAAGATACACTTAACACAGTGAATAACTTAGTTCCATTCTACATTTAACAAGCCTCTTGTCAAAACACCTTGGTGGTTTATGTCCTGAAAAAGGAAATTAAAGTAAAAACACTAAACCAAATGTCATGGCCACACACACACATGCGCATGCATACACACCAATTTCTAAATTCAAGGAGGCTCTTGTTACAGTAAATTTAGCTTACTGTGTGTTTTCACAAAACAACAACTACCCAGGAGGTTCTTTCTGTCCTGAATTCTCAAACACAAAATAAAACCTTAGGCTCTTGGTTGAAAGGTGGAACCTTCCATTTGACTCCCAGGGCCGAGAATGTGGTTGCAGTGAGAACACCAAGTCCAGCTCCACTATTTTTGCATTGTATAATGTTTTCTGTAAACCTGGCAGAGGCCCACGAAGGGAAGACAGTTGGTTTTAGGCACTGACCTTGATTTCCTGCTTGAGACGGTGGATATCAGGAATCCATTTCTAATGAAAAGCAAACAGAGAATCACTACTTTTCCCCATACATTCCTTACATATTTATTCTTGAACGTATTCTGTGGAGACAGTTTTTTTTCCCTATGAGTTCTGCATTCAGAGGGGGTGCACAGGAAGGCCTCATCTGGAGGGCTTGGGCTGGAATAACTCACTGGAAGTTAACCCTTGTGTGTTCCCAAAGCCCCTGGACCTCCACCTCCTCTGCTTTCTCAGAGGCATCCTGGCCAGAGGCATCTTCATTCAAGGGCAAATCAAATCAACTGTGCTCCTCAGGAGATAGAGTTCCACAGCTTTTGATATTGTCAGCCTGCCCTTAATATATTATCATATAATTCTCCATTCATTTTCATTTGATTCCTTGGGATAAAGGCAATTCATCCTTTTCTATGGCTTGGCAAACTTGTGATTTCCTAGTTAAGCTCATTATGATGGAAAAAGTTCCAGAGTCAGTGTCCAAGCCTCGGCTCTTTTTTTTTTTTTTTTTAAAGATTTTATTTATTTGACAGACAGAGATCACAAGTAGGCAGAGAGGCAGGCAGAGAGAGAGGGAAGCAGGCTCCCCGCTGAGCAGAGAGCCCGACGTGAGGCTCAATCCCAGGACCCCGGGATCATGACCCGAGCCGAAGGCAGAGCCCTGGCTCTTATTAGTTATATGACGAAACTTCAGGCAGCTTACCTCTAGAAAGTTCTGCTTTGTCATCTCCAACAGGGCAACAATGGCTGCCTCAGCATGCAACAAAGCTCTGGTGAGAGATACAGTGTGGAAGTATCTGGAACAACGCCAAGTACCATATGAATAGGAGGTATTGTCTTATAGTATATGAAGATATTCTAAAACGAGTTCCAAAACAGGATTCCTTTTCAAATATTTATGTAATATTTACTTTTTAGTTAAGTTTACTGGGAGATACTTGTAGATGCCTATGAAGGTGTCAGAAATTACAGAGACTGACGCTGTGTACCCTTAGCTAGTTTCTCCCCACGTCAGGAAGCTCCACCTGCCGTAACAAAATACAATCGACTCGGTCATTCAAACACCAGAAATTTGCTCCTTATGGTTCTGGAAGCTAGACGTACAAAATCAAGATGCCAGTATGGTGGGTTTCTGGCTGACATTTCCTTTCGTTTAGCCCTTGTAAAACATTGTGCTGCTTCCTTGTGGCCTCCTTGTCATCTGGTCCGGGAAACACACTGTCACCGGGATTCTTTTTCCCACAGTGATAAAGCGTCATTTCTTTGTTCACTGCTTGACAGATGATTTCTTTGTTCTCAGTTTGCAGAAGTTTGCTTATCACATTTCTTGGGATGAATTTCTTTAAGTTTATCCTGTTTGGATTTGACTCAGCTTCTCAAATGTGTACTGTAGGTCTGTTGCTAAACGTGTGAAGGTTTTAGCCATCATTTCTCTGAGGACTGATTCTTCAGCCCTCTTTCTTGCCCGTTTATATCAATAGCTATATCATCTGTGTCTCTAGCCGTGTCATCCACATCTGTATATCTATGTGGATATTTTAAGGAATTGTCTCACGTACTTGAGATCTGGCAAGTCCAGTAATAGCAAGGTAGGCCAGCAGGTTGGAGACCATATGGGGGTTCATTCTTTCTCTATGAAGGCCTTCAGATGAGTGAACACAATTCGTTCACATGATGGAGAGCAAACGCTTCACTCAAACTCCACTGACGTAAAAATTAATCTTACCTTAAAGTACCTTCACAGAAACATTTAGAAGAATGTTTTCTTTTAAATTTTTATTATTATTTTTTTAAAGATTTTATTTATTTGACAGACAGAGATCACAAGTAGGCAGAGAGGCAGGCAGAGAGAGAGGAAGGGAAGCAGGCTTCCTGCTGAGCAGAGAGCCCGATACGGGGCTCGATCCCAGAACTCTGAGGCCATGACCTGAACAGAAGGCAGAAGCTTAACCCACTGAGCCACCCAGGTGCTCCTAGAAGAATGTTTGACAAAATATCCAGATAACATGGCCTCACCAAGTTGCCACATATAATCAGTCATCACAGTCACACAAGTCTCTGAGGTTCTGTTCATATTTTTTTTTCAGTGTATTTCACCCTTGCTGTTCAGATTAATGTGTATTGTTCTGTCATCACTGGACTCATTTTCTCTGTTCCCTGCATTCTGCTCTTGATACTGTCCTCTGAGTTTTTAATTTCACTTCTTATATTTTTAGTTCTAAAATTTTCCATTTTGTTTTTCTTGAAGTTCCTATTTCTTTGCTGACACTTTCTTTTTTTAAAAGATTTTATTTATTTATTTGAGAGAGAGAGAGAAAGAGAGAGAAAACATGTGAGCACAAGTCCCTACTGAGCAGGGAGCTTCACGCGGGGCTCGATCCCAGGACACTGAGACCATGTCCTGAGCAGAAGGCAGACCCTTAACCGACTGAGCCACCCAGGTGCCCCATGCTGAGACTTTTTATTTCTTTGCTGAGGATCTCTATTTTTCATGTGCCTCAAGCATATTCCTAATGTGTTTAAGCATTTTTATGACAGTGTTGCTTTAAATCTTTGACTGATAATTCTAACATCTCTATCATCTCGATGTTGGCTTCTGTTGATGGTCTTTATTTTTTTTCTTTCATTTAGATTGATATCTTCCTGGCTCTTGGCATGAGTGTTTTTCTATTAAAATCTAGATGTTTGGGGCATCTTTTTTGAAACTGAAAATTACCCAAACCTCCCATTTTAGGTGCTTTCTCTGGTGCCACTCTGGCAAGAGAAATGTAAAGGAGACTGCCTCATTACTTCTAGGAGCAGTAGATACTGAGGTTCCCTTCTTAGCCTCCTTGGGTCCTGAGGGAAGGTGATCCATGTTATTGCTGGGCAATTGCGGAAATTTTGCCTGTATTCTTTTTTTTTTTTTAAGATTTTATTTATTTATTTGAGAGACAGTGAGCACATGAGAAAGAGAGAGAGAGAGAGAGAGAGAGAGCAGGTACGAGAAGGAGAGAGGCAGAGAGAGAGGGTGAAGCAGACTCCCCACTGAGCCAGGAGCCCAAAACGGTATTCAATCCCAGGACGCTGGGATCATGACCTGAGGCAATGGCAGATGCTTTACTGACTGAACCACCCAGGCACTCCTTGACTTTCACCTAAGTTGTCCCAGCCTGGCTGGAGGGACAGAAATGCCTCGTTGCTATTTTCCACCTGGCCTTCAATGATACCATGAGGCAGAGTGTGACCTGTTACTGCTGAGCAGGGGAGGGAAGTACTGACCCTCCACTTGGCCTCCTCTGATGTCACTCCAACTGGGTGGTGGACGGCCCCTCATTACTATTAGGTGAAATCCAATCTCTTATTCAGGTTTCTCTGACACCACCCCAGCAAGCGTTTGGGGCATCCCATTATGGCCTGGTGGGGATGGAAGTCTGGAGTCTCCACTCAGCCCGTGCTGGTGGGAGACTGAGAGCCACCACTCTCTGGTCTTTGGGCTACAGTGATGGGATTTGGCAGAGGTGAGAGGGTGTGGGCGGCTTTTTTTGTTTGCACCTTTTAGCATTTCCAGGTTGCTGGCTACTTCACTTCCAGTGAGACTTATAGGCCAAGAAGAAAACTCACAGAGTTTACATCTGTAAACTTGGATCAGGAGGTCCCAGCCCAATTACTGTTTTCTCTCCATCTTTCAAAGGTTTCTTATGTTTGTTTTTTTGGTTTTACTAAGCAGGAGAAATAGGAGGAGATATACCTACTCCACATTCTTGGAAGGCAAAACTATAAAAACTCGCTTTAATAAGAAAGGTAAATGATATCAAATAATAATTTAATACTGTAACTACAAAGGATTATGACTTGCCATTAAGCTAGAAATCATAAAAGCAGCTTCTAAAAAAGCTTTCTCACTAGAATCATATTTTACTTTGGGATTTCACTGAATTCCCATCTCGAGTTTTTTCACTTTCACATATTTTAAATGTTTTATAGTAGTTGTAGCCTTAGTCTGTGATGACATTTAAATTTGTCATTTCAAATTATAGTACTAGGTATGGCAAATACTTAATGGGCAAATGCTTAACACCTAATTTCTTATCACCAATTCATGCTTTCTCTGGAGGAAAGTGTGCTATTTGCTCTTCTTCCACATTCCTGGCTAGTTCCCAAATTTGTCACTCGTATTCATAAGCAAAAGAATACAGGGTCATCTTGACCATACTTTTTAAAAGAAGTCACACCCTATACTAAGACCCTTTCTTTTGTCTTCTTGACATTTTATTTTTTTTGACATTTTAAAATATTAATAAAACTTTACACTTTTGTTTGTCAAAACTTAAAACCTAGAAGTGCTTTCATTTCCAAATCCTAGAATCCTGGAATAATTTTTGTAGTAAAAAACATAAATTACATTTAAAAAGTCCAAGGTCTGAATTTTCTTATTTATAAATTAAAGGTGTCAAGTCAATTAATTATAAATTCCCAGCCAGTGGTCAACTTTCTACAGTTGTAGTTGACAAAGCATGTTAGCGGCTAAAATGGAATTGGAGCTTTCAGTATCCTGACTTCTACATAGGAGTCCAATGAGAGACATCTTGCCACCATTTTAGTGGTGAAGAAACAAGTTCATTGACCAGTGTCACCTACTAAGTAAGTGGTGGATTAAACTTCTTAAAATAACATAATTTGTAGCTGGCAGAAGCAGGAGTCACTCACTTTAAGCATTCTACCTCCAGATGCAGTGTTTGCTTGTTTTTCTTTTTTATTGCATCAAAGCTCCCTGTCTGGGACTGATTTGAAGCTCTGCTTCCTCTCAAAGGATGAAGACCAGGAAAGTCCTAGAGAAAGAGTCTATACTGTCTTCCCCTCATTTTGCTTTGACTATGTCATGTTTCTTCTTACTATCTTACAGTGACTTATCTCCACATTGAGATAAAGTCAAAATCCTTATAGCCTTCCCAAAGCTCTTGACAAGGAGGCTTCTGCTTCTTCTTCTTCTCACAATAGAATAATGGTTCATTCCTCGAACGACTAGAAAGTGGGACAAACATATGAGATAATGATTTCCAGACATTGGATGACAAGCAGTGCAACACTGAGACTCCTGAGAAAATGAAAACAATGAGGCAATTTCTATAATAGTATCAGATCATTACCTGAATGCAAGTTCTGTTTTCTTCCACTTTAAAATCAAGGAATATTATCTGGGATAGAAAGAGATTTCATAATAAGAAAAAAGATCAATATATCAGGAAGACATAAAAATCCATTCACATCCAAAATGTGAATGGGCTTTATAGCAGAGCTTCCCAATAAATGAAGCAAAAATTAATGGAATTAAAAGAAAAAAATAAAAAATTCAAAGTGCAGTTGCAGACTTCAGCATTCTTCTCAATAATTAATAGAACAAGTAGGCAGAAAGTTTATAAGCACTTATATGACTTTAACTAGGCCTAGCTGACATTTATAAAATACTCTAGCACAGCATTTTCATACACACACAAAACATACACAAAGCTAGAACATATTCTGGGCCATAAAACAAATCATATTTAATTTAAAAAGACTGTAATCATACTAGGTATATTCTCTGGCCATAATGAAATTAAGCTAGAAATAAGTAACAAATGGTTATCTGGAAAAGTGTCAAAACATTTGAAAATCAAAACATATACTTCTAAATAACCCCCAAAAAGCAGAGAAGCAAGTGATTAGAAAATATTTTGAACTGAAGGAATATGAAAACAAAACTCATCACAACTGTAAGATGCAGCTAATGTAATGCTTTGAGGGAAATGTACAGAATTAAAACAAAGAAGGCCTCAAATCAATGTTCTTAGATCCCATTTAAAAAAAAAAAACAACAGAAAAAGAAGAACAATTAAAGTGGAGGAAAATATTAATTATAAGCAGAAATCAAATGAAGTAGGAAACAAAATGTAATAGAAAAGAATCAATGAAATCTAAAGGTGGTCCTGTGAAGAACATCCATGAAATTCATAAAATCCTAGCCATGTGGATCAAAAAATGGGGGCAAAAGCCAAACTGCCAATATCATCAATAAAAGCAGGACATCACCACAGATGCTACAGACTTGCAAAACTAATAAGGTAATATTACCAACAACTCCATAAACTAATAAATATGACAATTTTGCTAAAGTGACCAAATTCTTTAAAAACACTAACTACTAAAGCTCCATCAAGAAGAAATAATCTAAGTGGCCTCAATATAGCAAAAACTTTCCCACAAAGAAAATTCCAGGACCAGAATGGCTTTACAGGTGAACTCTAACAATCATTGTAAGAACAAACAAGAATGATTCTGTATTAAGGTCTTCCAGAAAATAGAAGACTCATTTTATGAAGCAAGCTTTACAGTGTCAGCAGCCAGACAAAGAATTATAAGAAAAGAGTACAACAGACAATGATCTGTATGAGCACAAATGCAAAAATTCTTAATAAAATGTTAAGAAAAATTAATCATGCAATATATAAATATTTATATAAATATAAATTATGAAGAACTAAGATTTATCCCCAAATAAAATTGGTTTAACATTAAAAGATCATCTTAATAGAGGCAGAAAAGTTATTTGGAAAAATGTCAACATCTGTTCATGATAAAAAATGACAATAAACTGAAAATAGAAGCAATCTTCTTCATGGTAAAGAACAGCTTTGAAAAGTTGACAGCTAACATCATGTAAGTTATGAGAAACTGAACACCATTCTTTTAAAACTGAGAACAAGGCAGTTGTTCACCCTTCCTACTCAACATCATCCTGGAAGTTCTACTCAGTGAAAGGAGGAAATAAAACAGGCATACAAATCGGGAAACTGAAATAAAACTCCCTTTTCACAGACATGATTATCTATGTGGAAAATCTTATAGGATCTAAAATAGATGGGATACCTGGGTGGCTCAGTCAGTTAAGCATCTGCCTTCAGGTTAGGTCATGATCTGAGGGTCTTGGGATTAAGCCCCACATCGGGTGTCCCTGCTCAGTGGGGAGTCTGTTCCTCCCTCTCCCTCTGCCTGCCACTCCACCTGCTGTGTTCTCTCTCTCTGTTAAATGAATAAAATCTTTAAAAAATAATAAATAAAATAGTTACTAAAGCTAGTGAATAAGTTTAGGAAACTCATCGAACCTAAGGTCAATATACCAAAATTAATTGTATTTCTATATATCAGGAAACCAACCACGGACAATTGAATTTTTAAGAAGTCATTCTCAAAATAACTAAAAATATGAAAAACACAGGCATTGGTTTAATAAAACGTTTGCAAGACTGTGTACTCAAAACAATAAAACAGCTGTGAGAGAAATTAAATACGATCAAAATTAAATGAGAGATACACAATATCCCTGACTCAAAAGATTCAAAGTTATTAAGATTTCCATTCTCTTCAAATTAAACTACATTTTTAATACAATCCCATATAAAATCATCACAACCTTTTTTGTTGACATGAAAACATGGTAAATAATGAAGATTTTGTCTTTATGGAAATTCAAAGAACCTAGAATTGCCAAAGCAATTTTGAAAAAGAATAAAGTTGGAGGATTTACACAACCTGAATTCGAGTCTTATTATAAAGCTACAGTAATGAAACAATGTGGTATAGGTACAAGACAGATGTACCCAGAATCAGTGGAACGGAACAGAGATTCCAATATATACCCAATTGATTTTTGACAAAGATGACAAGACAATTCAATATAAGGATAATCTTTTCAACAAATGATACTGAAAACATCAGCTATCCATATGCAAAAAATAAAAATAAAAAAGAATCCCAAACCTTAACACATACCATATACAAAAATTGATTTCAAATGGATCACAGACCTAAATATAGGAGCCAAAACTATTAAAATTTTATAAGAAAACCTATGAAAAAATGTAGAGACCTCAAATTAGGCAAAGATTTTTAAATAGGACAAAAACAGCACAAACTATAAAAGAAAAAAAATTTAATTGGACTTTGTTAAAATTAAAAACATTTGCTCTCCAAAAGCACTGTAAAGAAAAATGGAATCAAGTCACAGATTTGCAAAACATTTGTCTGGATTTGGAATCCAAATATATAAAGAAGTTTTATAGCCTAATTAAAAAGTAAAAAAAAAAAAGATTTGCATATACTTAAAATGAATATACACAAATAGTAAACAAGCACGTGAAAAGATACCTAACATCATTAGTATTGGAAGAGTGTTCATTAAAACTACAGTGAGATACCACTACAGACCCACTAGGTTAGCTAAAATCAAAGGGAATAATGGCAAAAAGGCAAGAGCAGCTAAAAATAAAAGGAGTTAGTGTTGACGAGGACGTGGAACTCTACCATACAGCTGGCAGGGACACAAAATGGCTCAGCTACTCTGGAAAAGAGTTTGGCTGTTTCTTACAAAGTTTGACACACCTGCCATGTGCTCCAGCATTTCCATTCTTAGGTCAACATCCTGGGAAATGGACCTCTACAAAGACTTGTACTCCACTATTCACAGCAGCTTTAGTAATAACAGCTCCAAACTAGTATGATCCTAAATCTCCATCAGCTAATGAATGGAAAACAAATTGTGATTTAGCTTTATAAAAGTACACCACTCAGCAGTAAAAGGGAACAAATCACTGATCCCTTTAACACTCCACCCACATAGATGGATCTCAAAAACACTGTCCCCAGAGGAAGATGCCAGACACGGAAGACTCCATACTGAACAATTCCATTCACATGAAAGTCCAGAAAAAAAGTCAAAGCTCTAGGGATAGAGAGCAAATCAGAGACTGACAGGGTTCAGGGGGAAGAGGAGGAGATGGCAGAAAGGGACATGGAGAAATTTGATGAGGGGAAAGGAGTGTTCAATACCGTCACTATGGTAGTGGTTTAGGGCCCTATGGATTAGTCAAAATTCTTCAAGTTATATTCCTATACTTGCTGAATATTTTAAGTTACACTTCAGTGAAGCTAATTCTTTTTAAAATGAAAGAAAGAATGGAAAAAGATATCTCATACTAACACAAATCCAACGAAAGTTAGAGTGATTATATTAATGTCAGACAGGGTAGATTTCCAAACGAGGCATATTGTTCGGAATAAAAAGGCACATTTCATAATATTAAAGGGATTCATTCATCAAGAAGACATATTAAGGTTTACTTGAATTCCTATCCAGTTATTTTTATGGCTCTTAAAATTAATCTTCCTGGCGTAAATTTACTTCCCTTTAGAAAGAAAGGTTCTAAAATTATTTTTTGTTGTTGACTTAGTGTGGCTTGGAGTGGGGAAACTTTTCTTTCCCCAAATTGGGTGCCTGAATGTTTTTTGGCCAATCTCTCAAGTTCTACTGTAATTACGTTGGCTAGTTTTGTTCATCCACTAGAAACATTATTAATTGTCTTTCATTCAGAAGTCTGAAACTTACTGGCTTCACTGACAGATTTCCCATTGCTGCTCAGTAAAAAAGGAACTCAGTATGTCGGAAACCTTTTTCCACTTTGCCGCATATTGAAATATTTAGGAAGATTAACAAACCTGAATCACCACCACTGACCCAAATGATGGCCAAAAGGAAGAAGAGTTTTCAATATAATTGTTAAATCTTAGCATTTTTCCCTCCTTTAGAATTTTTTCAGTGTGATTATCAGAGAACCCCCAGCTTATCTGCCTCCTTTTCCACCATGGCCTCGGCTCTCCAGGGGGCATCCTCACATCCTGTAACAAGGTGATATTGTTCACCTGCGGCCTCCACTGCCAGGTCCATGTTCTTGCCAAGCTTCCACTACAGAACCCTCCTCTGTCCATCGTGACCCCTCTTCTTGCCTAGGTCTTGGTAACATGGTGCCGCAGATCCACACATCCCCTCTGCTCTCTCTCCATGAGGTTTATAAAACACACCTCCTTTACAAAGCAGAGGTCAACCTTTTTGAAACCAGCATCATTCAGCTCTCCACTGAGGCCATCCAGTCTCTTGAAATGGAGAAGAATGCAAACGAGCTTTAACTCACACATGGTGGGAAGTCCAAAACCTCCCTAAATTTGTTACTTCCCAGGGGGCTCATGTTCTCCTGGTCACTTTTGGCTCCTACCAAACGCTTGTTCTCACCTCTCAGCCTTTTTTCTTATTTCTCTGCTCCACACCGAGTGAAATGTGGAACGTTACTCATTTTCTGTGACCCCCCTCACCCCAATAAAAATGCTTACACCTAGCCTTTAAATATGTAGCAGATCCTGCAAATGGAGAGGTTTCGGATTACCAATTTACTCACTCCAAACTCCCTTCAGTTTTTCCCCCTCTCTCCATTTCCCCAGATTCCAACCTTTAAGAGACTCTAGGAAGTTCTCCCTTTCCAAGAGAAAGTACAGCTCAAGCCCCTGGGCTCAGGTGTCCCCAAGGGCCTACAGGGGAGGCCCCTGACCCCACCTAAACACCACTACCCGTCTCCCTAAGGCAAAATTGATGCCACTTCCTTGTCTTTCCCTACATTAGGTATAAGAACCAAGATTCCAGGAGATGAGCAAAGTTCCCCTGATCCAGTTATAAGAAAACACCCAGTTGTAAAGAAAAGGCTTTACACAGGATGTTATGAAGTTGCCTAATGATTTCAGACCAGTGTTTTGCTGACCTTTGTGAATGGGACTGAGAGGTGATGGACTGAATACATGAAAGAAAATACACTGGCCCTTCTGCCCTTCATATATCATATAGTCCCTTGTGCCCTTTTCATTGTGAGTGACTGGACATCCTTTTTGAATAAAACCTAGTTATATGTGGACGATGTTAAGGATATATAGTTAAGTTTCTGACGTCCACCTCAGCTTCCTCACGTGAAGGCTGAAAGGACAATTGTTCTGGTCTAGTTCCCATTCTCTTCTGGCCCGTTCAGGATCTTTTGGCCCCTCAAAGCATGGCTTTCATGGAAAGATCCTTTCCTTAATTTGGGTCTTTGTCACTGATCAGAGCTATTTCCTTGTCTTTTTATTTGTAATCCTGGATATTGAGCTGCGGCTTTTTGCTCTTCTACTCTGAGGTTGTGTGTGTCCCCAATGCGTATTAGATGTCTCTTCTCCGCAAGACAAGGAGCTCCTGAGTCCTGTCATGACCGCGCATGCGCGTGCGTGGGTGTTTGTGTGGCGTGCAGGTACAGAGAACCTCGTTTCGACTGGGGTCCCAGAGTTGCCGCTGACCTAGTAATGGTGCATCGTCATGACAGTTTTTGTATTCTGTTGTTTTTAAAAACAGCCTTAGAAGGTAATGCCTAGTCAGCCACGCTATCCTATCTGGATAATTAGGAACTGGAATATGAAACAGCAGAGATGTGGCTGCTGCTTTGTGTCCCTGGTTTGTGCGTGAGCCAGGAAGGCTATGAGACTGGAGCACGGCATTCATTATTTATGCGAGCATCTTATTATTATTTATTAGTAGTTGTAGCAATAAATAATATTAATAATTTAATTAATAATTAATTGTTAATGATTAATTAACAATTAATTAATTATTAATTCAGATTTGTTCTTGATAAATCTGTTTTCTATTATCCTCAAGTGATAAATTTTTCATAGAATAAATGCTTTGTGTTATTGAAAAAGGCTGCATTTACATAATGCCAAACATAATTTTTCCAAATGGCATAGTTAAGATAAATAATTTATTGCAATGGATATCAAGCAGGTTTTTGTTTAAATCTCACTACTTCAAAATTATTGGTTACATTATTTCAAAAAAAGGTTGTTTTTCTGGTGTTTATTTTCAGCTTCAGAAACTTTTATCTTGAGTCATGATGGCAGTAGGATCCTAGGTCAAGGACCTGATATGTATCCACCGTGAGGACTCAGATACATATGAGCTTTCTGATATGTTTTGTGGGGTTGACCACTCTGTACAAGAAAAAGCCTCCAGGAAAGAAGGTTGCCCTAGGGAAAGATAAAATAAAGGACTATGTATTTGTCTCTAACAATTGATTAGTGACAGAAGAGAGAAGGCAACTTGACTGATAGTATCACTCACACTTGATGTTGCGGTCCACATGGGGATAATAGAACAAAATGGGTAGGGAACTTCGCTCCCGATCCAGTGCATGGGGACACTGGGAGCCAAGGGCCTGGGAAACCAATGCATGGGAAGTAGGGTCATAATGGCCCATGTCCAGACCCAGCCCAGTCCCCTCTGTCCTAATGTGGATGGTGGCATCCCTACCCAGAGCCTCCACATGATCTGCCCAGACTATGCACCTTAAGGTAGACTGAGTAATAGTCTCTCCCAGAGATGCCTACGTGCAGATCACACAGGCTCCAAGTAAGAGCAAGAAGATGGAGGGAAGAAAGCTGAGGTCAGAGAGAAGATGCAGCCCTGCTGCTGGCTTGAAGATGAAGGAAGCAGCCACGAGTCAAGGGAGGTGGGTAGCCTTAGAAGCTGGAAAGGTCAGAAAACAACTCTCTCCCAGGGCCTTCGGAAGGCACATGGGCTTGCTGACACATTGACGTTAGCCCAGTGAAAATGATTCCAGACTTGTCACGTACAAAGCTACAAAGACAATGAAATTATATTGTTTTAAACCATGAAATGTGTGATAACCTATTAGACAGTAGTATCAATAAATCCACGTCTTCCCCCTAAGGGGTGCTGTCCACATGGATACCGATCAACATGGTGCTCTCTGCGATTGGGAGGTGTTGCTTTTGCTCTAGTCTCCAGTGGGGAGGCGGCCAGGGAGACTGTTGTGCTGGGCTCCTCAAGAATTCAACGTGTCTGCTCCTTGGCAGTTTCTTCCTCCTTCCATTGGTGACTTCACAAGGGAAGAACCTCTCCACCCTCAGCTCCACTCTCCTGAGGGTCTCTTCCCCATCCAGGTGCTGAGGAAGCAGGTGTTGGGTCCTTTCCACGTTCTGGCACACCATCATCCCACCCTTCACACACTCATCCAGATTGAGTTAAAATGACTATCTTATTGAGGAGCCTGGAAAGTCACTAGAAATAGTGCTGGTCGGGAAGACAACAGCTAGGGACCTTACCTAAGGAGTTTGCTCCCTCCCCAGAGGGGAAATGCCTCACAATGTGACTTCAGAGACTGTTTCAGGGCAACCCTCTGTCACTCCCAATGTCCCTGTGTCTCTTCAGTCCCTCTCATCCTTCTATATTTCCTCTTAAAGCTCTTTGTCTCTCTGGGTCAGATGGCCCCACTTATTCCCTCCAAAACCCCACTAGACCTATCTGCAGAACAGGGCCTGGACACCTGCCCCAGTGTGGGATTTGTGAACTCTCATTCTTCAGGTGGTAGTAGCTTCATGCTTTCCTCAGCCTAGTTCATTGTTGCCCCCAGAGAATCCAGCATGATCCCTGGTCCATAGAATGGAAAGGAAAGTAGATTCACTGACAACACAAAATGAGGGCAGTTGTCCCACAAGTGAGTTACAAGCAAACATACCCTGGCTCCAGGTCATTTTCTCCTTGAGTATTCTATCTGAAATCGTGTGGGACAGTCTGCCCACTGCCATGCCTTGGACCCCACTCCTCTGGTCAATATCACAAAGGTGTACTGGGGCCAAGAGCAAGTAACTCGCTGCCATGACCGCTCGTATTATCAAGAGCCACAGTATTTGTGGAGCATAATCCAGACACAGCCATTCAGGATGTGTGGCACCCTCTCTGTTGCTTCCTTCTGATCCTCGAATCTCTCTCTTGATAGAAGGCAAGTGGTATTTCAGTATTTGTCCCACAGAAGAAGCAACAGAGCATAGATAGTAAGAATCAGGAGGATTAACATTGCTAGGGGAACAATACTATGTGCATGTCTGAAAACCCCCAGATAATGACTTTCCAAACTAGTTGGGAAGAATTTAAGGGAGGCTAAATTTCTTGCAATCCTGTGGGCAAGGCTGAGTCAGAAAAATACTTCTTGTTGCTGTTATTTCAAAACTCTTTTTTCCTCTAGGCTGCTATAATCTGGAGAAACATATGTTAAATATGTTATCTTTCATGAAGAACTGGTAAATCTAATTATTTGAAATTTGTTTCTTTTTTTACTTTTCCCCATATTTTTGTTCATGGAAATGACATATTGTAATAACAATAAAAGAAATTAAAAATGAAGGAAATTATCCAGAAATCTGCCTATGAAAGCAGTTCTTTTATTTTCCATGTTTCCTCCCAGGAATTATCTATATGCCGACAAGGCAGTTCTGTGCTACTTCCCAGCGTGGAAGATTTAGAAGAAAGACAGAGCTCAACTTTTAAAAAGTTAGGAGGTTTTGGCCACATCACTTAAAATCTTGGGTATCAGTTTCTTTTTAGTAAAATGAAATTGTTGGACTCATTGATTTTTTAATGGATCTTCCCAGTTTAAAAATTATTTTTTTTAATATTTAAATAAATTTTTAAAATATTTAAAAATTATTTGTACTTGCCATGGAATGAGTCTTACTTGGAAGCATCACACTGGGGAACTGGAAATGTTTAAAAGCTGAGAGAATGTACTGGCAAGTGACAATGGTGATTAGGAACACCACAAACAATAGACAGGAGCAGAAACTGAAATTCTAGTGACCTTCTGATAAACAGATTCTAAAATAACTGCTTGTTTTGTTCTAATTCTAGAATTTCCCATGCTTGTTCATTTCAAGCTTTCCTAATAGCAGCTTAGCCTCCTGTCATGATATCTATCCACCATCAATCATAAAAATATTATAGTCATGTCATTAAAGATCAACAAGTGATATTGCTCCGTTTAAAATGGTTGTGGTTGCGTGCTATACAATTTGGAATGATGCTTGTCTTAGTCCATTCTGGCTGTTAAAATAAAAATATTATAGACCAGGTATTTTAAACAATAAGGATTTATTTCTCATGGTTCTGGAGGATAGAACATCAAAGACCAAGTTATCAGCAGATCCAGCATCTGTTCAGAGGCTCTTCCTGGTTTGCAGTTGGTCCTTCTGAGTCTCTTCTTAGGAGGGCACTAATCTTATTCGTGAGGGCTCCACCCTCCACCTACCTCCTAAAGGCACCAACTTTTAATACCATCAGTTTGGGGGGGAGGTAGGATTCCAACATATGAATTGGGGTGGGGGGAGCACAGACCTTCAGTCAACAACAGTGCTGGACCTAAGTAGCCATTATCCCTACCCTGGACTGTTGCAGAATCATGCTTATCTTTAGCTTGCTTTTGCTACTACTTTGAATCAAGATATTTTGGCCAGAAGTATGGGACCTTATTTTAAAAATAACAGTTGGTACAAATCTTTCAAGCGCTTTTACAGGCAGTGGAATTATTTCCTTTCCCCAGCAATGCGAAGAGAACCCATTCTCAAATAGGTAGAACACAGAGGGCACAGCTCAGTCAGTAAACTTGTTTCTGAACTTCGGTGCTGCCAGGCTTTCCACACTGATGCACAAAGTGTGGAAGTTACTGAGCCAAGCTATTATTCGGTACTTCTGACCATTTGTGAGTTGAATTTTATACAGGCCATCCTTCCTTTCACAGTGTGCTCTTAACTGAAATGTGTGCGTATCAGAACCCTGCCTTCACTTTGTAGGGCTCAATGTTAATGCAGATTAAACCTCAGCAGGGAATTGTGCAAAGTAAGGATACAGTTCCATGGGCACGCATTTTAGACACCATTTTACCTCACAATGTGAGAATGATCGTTATTACAATCTGGACCCTCAGGCTCTATTCCAACCTCAAGAACTTGTGATGTACACACAGGATTTAGCAGAATCTCTAGTCACTGTTCTGTTCAGAGCTGTAAGGTCCACAAACAGGACTAACAGCTAGTGAACAAGGGTCATCTTCGTTTCATTGCCAAGCAGTGCTCTCTTAACATATGAATGTTGGCACAGTTTTGGATGTTCTAGTGCCTGTGATGTTTTTGATGGATCATTTTGAAACTGAATAAATTTGATGATTGTAAGAAAAGGTACAAAGCTACAAATGGCAAATAAATAATATCTCAAATGTCAAATTGGAGCACTGAGTTGAAAGACATTCTGAGGTCCCATGTGGAATTTACAGTGAAGAGTATATAACTGAAAAGCTGTTCTCAGTGATTTTGGCAGTGGAGAATGTATGCCACTTATTTACCATTCTTGCATAAGTAATGAGGCTATATTATTACATATCATAGTAATGTTAAATCAGATTCTAATGTAAATGCTATTTATAAAACATAAGTAGAGAGTTCTAGTAGGATTCAGACCATATTCATATGCATTTAGATATAATATACCCTTTTCATGTGAGAAAAATTATACTATATGCATTGACAGAGGGTGACCAGTAAACTGCAATTAAACTTGGCCCAGCAACTCTCAAAAACTTGTTATGGCAATAACCATTCAAGATATGTTCTATGACCTTTTTCTCTCAAGACACTTTGCTAAAGCCAGTATGTAAAATAAAATATTGGAGTCAACATTGATCACCTTAACAGATTTCTCATTTTAGCCACAGGTACAATGGAGAGTGGTCCATTCTCTTCCCTACTGCCTCTTTCATCAGTAATTCATTTCTGGTGGATCATAAATATAACAGGTCTAGTTATCCCTTACCTGGACAGATCCAGAGACTCAAAGTAGTGCCAAACATCTCTGAGGATATTCATGAATAAAGGAAGGCTACACGAGATGATAAGATGCTTACACCCTTAAGCAGAATTAGATTCTGCTCCTCCCATAACAAATGCTAGCGGCAGTTTCCAAGAATACCCACAGGTGCGGGCACAGAGAATCTCAAATAAAAAGCACATAACCCAAATTACCATATATTTTAGTACATCAATATGATGTCATCAGATTCAGCAAAAAGAACTAACAACCCCCAAAATAGAGTTATTAGCCAATAGGAAAGGACATAAAGAAATGTAATCATATGATCATTTAGTATCTGATAAAAGTGTCAATTTTAATGACACCCATTAACTAGGAAAATATTATTTGGCTTTCTTCTTCATTCTTTACAACAAAAATAAATTTCAGGTGAAAGGAGAATATTAGGAGAAAACATGGCTAAATATTTGTCCAGTTTTGGCATGAGAAAGACCTTTTTTAAAAATGACAAAAAACTGAGAAGAAAATAAAGTTTTAAATAATTGCATAGAAATAAAATTAAAAACAGAGTGAAAAAGTGGGAAAAATTATAACACCCCTGGCAATAAAAGAGCTAATCACTCTAAAAGATGATATATGTCTTTGTTAAGGTTAAGAAGAAGTAGGCATTCATAAATTATTAATACAACCTCTTTGGAGGACAATTTGGTAATGTTCATCAATATTTTAAATGTGTATACATTTAGACTTGGCAATTCCATTTCTAAGAATTCATTCTATAACTCACATTCCCACAATGAAAAAAAAGTAAATATGCACAGATGTTCACTACAATGTTTGTAATGGCATAAAAACAGTTATGATCTTAATGTTTATCAATAAGAGAGTTAATAAATAATTTATGGTGATCCATAGAATAAATTGTAAGAAACCATTTTTTTTAAGATTTTATTTTATTTTTTTTTTTACAGAGATCACAAGTAGATGGAGAGGCAGGCATTGAGAGAGAGAGAGAGAGAGAGAGAGAGAGAGAGAAAAGCAGGCTCCCCGCTGAGCAGAGAGCCCCATGCGGGACTCGATCCCAGGATCCTGAGATCATGACCTGAGCCGAAGGCAGCGGCTTAACCCACTGAGCCACACAGGCGCCCATTTTTTAAAAAAGATAATTCTATGTGTGTGTCTATAAAAGTACTTCCAAAATTGTTTAAGTGCAATAATGAAGAGAAACAACAAAGATAGTCATATTTCAGAAGTATGTTTATATACCAATTTTTTTGTTTAAAAAATGTATATACCCACATATAAATATATGCTTATTATACACAGAAAATTTCTGTAATTCTATACCCACAAAAAAGAAACTGTTGACCTAGGTTCCTCTCCAGGAGCCTCTGCTGGCCCTAGATAAAGGAAGACTTATTTATTATCTGTTCATTGAAGCTTTTGGGGGGTGGGTATGTGATTTACAATGAGCATGAATCACATTTTCAATAAAAATGTTTTAAAAATTAAAGTGTCATTATTAACCTCAGAAATATAAGACAGGAAAATCAGGAGTAGACTGCTAAACTAGCCTATTAGGTATTTTGAAAGTGGAAAAAAAATATGATCATTGAAATTTTAAAAAATCTAAGCAGAAAGAATAGACTAAGCAGATTAACTAATTAAGACCAAAATCAGATGCTAAAATCTCAGTTATAAGGTTGTGAATGCTCACAAAATAAAACACAAAACAAGAAATAGAGAAAATAAAAGAAAAATTGAATACCTGGAAGATAGATTCAGAAATTCCACTGTCTGTATAATAAGAGTTCTGATAAAAGAGAATAAAAGCAAATGGCAAGGAAGAATTATTCAGATTAATAGAAGAATATTTTCCACAAGTTTTCAGATGAAAAAAACCATCTGAATGTCAAACAATTTGAATAAGATAACACCCACACCTAGACCTATTACAGTGGAATTTGAGAAATGAAAGGGGAAAAAACTAAGAAAGTGCAGCATTATTCACAATAGCCAAGCTGCGGAAATAATCTAAGCGTCTGTCAACAAGTGAATGGATAAAGATAATGTGAAGTGTATACACACACACACACACACACACACACACACACACACACAAAGGATAGACTATCATTCAGCCATGAGAAAGAAGGAAACCCTGCCATTTACAACTACCTAGCTAAAATCTGAGGTCTCTACGTTAATAAGTCAAATATAGAAAACAAATACTGCCACAGCAACTTCTTTCAAGATATGTCTCCAAAGGCAAAGGAAACAAAAGCGAAAATAAACTTTTGGGACTTCATAAAAATCAAAAGCTTTGCACAGCAAAGGAAACAGTCAAGAAAACAAAGAGGCAACCCATGGAATGGGAGAAAATATTTGCAAATGACAGTACAGACAAAAGGTTGATATCCAGGATCTATAAAGAACTCCCGAAACTCAACATACACAAAACAGATAATCATATCAAAAAATGGGCAGAAGATATGAATAGACACTTCTCCAATGAAGACAAACAAATTACTATCAGACACATAAAAAAATGTTCAATAGCCATCAGGGAGATTCAAATTAAAACCACATTTAGATATCACCTTACACCAGTTAGAATGGCCAAAATTAACAAGACAGGAAACAACATGTGTTGGAGGGGATGTGGAGAAAGGGGAACCCTCTTCCACTGTTGGTGGAAATGCAAGTTGGTGCAGCCTCTTTGGAGAACAGTGTGGAGATTCCTCAAGAAATTAAAAATAGAACTTCCCTATGACCCTGATATTGCACTACTGGGTATTTACTCCAAAGATACAGATGTCGTGAAAAGAAGGGCCATCTCTACCCCAATGTTTATAGCAGCAATGGCCACAGTCACCAAACTGTGGAAGGAACCAAGGTGCCCTTCAACGGACGAATGGATAAGGAAGATGTGGTCCATATACACTATGGAGTATTATGCCTCCATCAGAAAGGACGAATACCCAACTTTTGTAGCAACATGGACGGGACTGGAAGAGATTATGCTGAGTGAAATAAGTCAAGCAGAGAGAGTCAATTATTATATGGTTTCACTTATTTTTGGAGCATAACAAATAGCATGGAGGACATGGGGAGTTAGAGAGGAGAAGGGAGTTGGGGGAAATCGGAAGGGGAGGTGAACCACGAGAGACTATGGACTCTGAAAAACAATCTGAGGGTTTTGAAGGGGCAGGGGGTGGGAGGTCGGGGTACCAGGTGGTGGGTATTATAGAGGGCACAGATTGCATGGAGCACTGGGTGTGGTGCAAAAATAATGAATACTGTTATGCTGAAAATAAATAAAAAATTTAAAAAAAATACTGTATGATATCACCTGTATGCAGAATCTAGAAGAGTTGAACTCAGGAGCAGTGTAGAGTGGAGGTTACCAAGAGCTGGAGAATGGGGGAAATGGGAAGATATTGATGAAAAGGTACAAACTTACAGGTACAAGATTAACCAGTTCTGGAGATCTAATGTACAGCAGGATGATTATAGGTAATCATACTGAATAACATACTTCAAAGTTGCTAAGGGAGTAGATCTTAAATGTTCTTACCACAGAAAAAAGAAATAGTAATTTTGTGAGTTGGTAAGGTGTTGGCTAATGTTTGGGTGGTGATCATTTTGCAGTACACTTGTATCAAATCAACACATTCTACACCTTCAGCTCATGCAATTATATGTTAATTATATCTCACGTGAGCAAAAAGAATGACATATGAATGCTTAAAAACAACAAAGATGATGAAAGCCAATGGAGCAATGTATTCATGGTTTTTTTTAAGATTTTATTAATTTATTTGAGAGACAGAGAGCATGAGATGAGAGAGGTCAGCAGGAGAAGCAGACTCTCTGCCTAGCAGGGAGCCTGATGTGGGGCTTGATCCAGGAACTCCAGGATCATGACCTGAGCTGAAGGCAGACACTTAACCAACTGAGCCACCCAGGCACCCTAATCTTGGTTAAAAAAAAAAAAAAAAGAAAGAAAGAAAATGATCTTACCATTAAAGTGTCATCAGGGTAAACACAGTCACCCAGAGGAAGCTATAAAAAGCTTTCCCAGGACCCTGGACATTTACAGGATGAGGTCATGTGTCTACCTCCAGACACCGATCAGTTCAGCTGAAAGCAAAAATGTTGTTTCTGCTCTTAGTAAAATATAAACAAAAGGAGAGCAAGAAGATTTAATCAAGCTCTTCATCAAATTATCTATAAATTAAGAACTTTGATGATTTCAATAAATATCTGGTAAAACTAATTAAAACCATTTGGGTGATAAGGGTAGCCCAAATATGTTATTCTGTCAGAGCACTTGCATGTATAAACATAAGTATTTGTGGACAGAGACACACACACAAATACATGCCAGACTCCATCACCAGTGTTGAATGAACAAATCATTATGGTCCAAATAGTTTAGCAAATACAATTCGTCTTTATGCTGAAAAAAATGGATGGAAGGTTGAAAATCACTGGATAATTTATCCAAACCTTTTCCCAAATTGTCCACCAGTTTTCCCATTTTTTTTCTAGTTATAATTCCTTTTGACAAATCATCCAGATATCTGGATCAGTGGTATATTTCACCTTGTTTTATAACACTGCCTTTATTTGCCAATGTAGATGTCACACCTGAGTCCCGTACATGGGCAGCCCAAGTACCCAATAGGGAAGTTGTACTTACATTAAAAATTTAACAGAAAATAGTTTCTGGGGTAAATATTGCAGATCCAAATGTTTTGAACCCCTTTTCTGTTGGTTGAAGTGGTGCACACTTCTTCCCTTTACTAAAATATCAGAAACATCTGCATCTCCTCCCTCATTCAGTGTACCAGATTTTATGAGTACCAGATTTACAAACAGTATGAGTTATACGCAGTAAACCCTATTTTTGATCATATTAATTATTTTCCATCAACTTTTCACTTAGGTGTCCTGGTTACAAAAGCATGCTGACAATCAACAGTAATGGTTTTAAGTTAGTTATTTGACCAGTAGCTCCCTTTGTAAAGAGTTTCTTGTTAATTATTTGAAGAGTCAGTGCCAAGGGGAGCTTTGCTTGTTCTCCTGTAAGTTATATTCATTTGCTCCTATTTTCCTCTTCTTTCCCCTCTCTACTTGTCTACAAAATTTTTAGATGTCTAACGTCTAGACACTCTAAGATTAAGTTGTTTTAACCTTTTGTATAGCAAATTTATTCCAAATCTTAGACGAGCCTCTGATCATAATTCCATGTACATTGCTCTGACATTACATAAAAAATAAATATAAATGATAAGCATATCACAGAGAATATATTTTCATAGATCTTATACTTTACTTTTTTCTTGCATCTCAGTTCCTGGGGAAAATGATGATTAATGAATCATTAAATGCACATGACCAGAGGTTCACATGGGAAAAAGGTAGATTGGGAAACTTTCTATTCAAAGGTTGTGAGCAAATGAGGTGTGAAATTGTTGACAAATTGCCTTCATTAAGCTTTTGAAGTGGACATTTTTTTCATAAATTTGGCTTCTATTCAAATATCGCTGTGCAGAGTTTTGAGACCTTCACTGTCAAGTTACGATCTGCTATAATTTTTGTCCTTGAAAACCTTTATTTTTGAGACAATTGGAGAAAGTTTAAAGTAAGGTTCTCTTGGCAGTGCTTACATGAATAAAACTCACTTACGAGCAGAAGATGGATTTTAATCCTGTCCCATTATCCCTGAGATGGACAAAGGGGACAGGGATGAAATACGGAGACCATTTTGGTCAATTGTTGATCTCTCTAAAACACAGCCCCTTGACTCGGGGTCCAATATTGACACTTAAAATTTTGCACATTTCACTATAGATTTTTTTTTCAGCTCAGTGTTATGTAGCATAATGGACAAAACCATGGTCTTGTAGTCTGTTGGGGGTTTAAATCCCAGTTTGGCTCTTTACTATGGGTAGAACTTCAGACAACTAGCTTAATTTCTCTGTGTCTCAGCATTCTCAACCACAATTGAAAATAATATCCACCTCAAAGAATTGAGCTGTGTATATTCTCAAATTAAAATTTGAGAATATACACAAAGTACCTAGCTGCTACCTGGCACACAGTAAACTATTAAATAGTAACATGCACTAGTTCACGTTTGGATAATCAGCACCAACTTTGGTCTGAACTTTGGATCTGAGAAGCCAATCATTATCCATTTTTCTGTAAACTTTTATATTTATCTCTAAGTCCATTATTTGGGTTTAATATTCCTTCACTTTAAGTTCCCATATGACCCACCTACATTTAGAGCTTTTTTCCTCCTGAATCATTGTGGCATAGGATAGATTTTGATAACATATTTATGCAACAGTTCCTGCTTCTTAAAAGGCTTTTCTGAAAATCTTTCTTCTTCACCCAACTCTCTCATGTGTAAAAAGGCATATCCAGCCAATGTCAGAGTAAAAACTAAGACCCAGAAATCCTGCAGCCTTGTTTCCAACTGTCCTTAAATATTGGTGAGGGTAAACTGGTGTAGGCCAAAAGAATGTCTTTTCTGATAGTTCACAATCTGAAAAACATAGAACTTTGTCTCAGATCTTTAAGGAATCTGGTATCATTTCCCAAAAATGGCTCCATTTTCCATCAATTTTGAGGTGTGGGCCTGAGCAGCCCGAATCTGCGAGTGAGACATCAATTTGTTTTTAATCCATGGCAAAGAAGAATTATTTCTTAAATTCCTGTTCATTTCTTGTTTTAACCTATGTGTAGTCCTCTTACCATTAATGTGGCACAGACTCACAGACTGAGCAAGGGTCTTGTGGTGTTAATGTCTCAAGACTTGAGTTCAGAGTTTGAACTCTATCATTTGGCTTTTGGTATATTCTTCATTGATAAAACTTGCTGTATTTTGGTAGAAGGAATGGCAGTGGTGGTTGGAAGGTTAGTAACATGCTGCCTCAGGAAAGTCACAATATGACCAACAGGTTATAGTGACCCTATTGAATGTCTTCTAAATTCTGACATGTGAATACTGTGGGAGGCTCAGAAGTCCAGATCTACAAGTCCTCTCAGCTTGTGATTCAAAGTCAAGAGAGGAATCCTAAGATACAACCTAGTAAGGGAGGTGTTTATTCTCTGAGCTTCCTACCACCTGGACCAGGATTTCAGAGTATTGCTTTGAAAGAAAGGTAGAACTGTGGTGTTTCATGAGGGGCCACTCATCTGCAGGAAAGTGTAGATGGGAAGCAGAGCCATTCTAGTGATGGCTAGAATTAGGAGTAGAGTACCTCAACACACCCAGTGTTCGATCCGTATTCTAGGGAAACTGAAAGATACAGAGGTCCTCTTATATCTAAATTTCTTTTTTTAATTTTAAAAACTTTTTAAAAAGACTTTATTTATCTGAGAGAGAGATAGAATAAGCATGGGGAGGAGCAGAGGGGAGAGAGAGAGAGAGAGAAACAGAACCCTACTGATCAGGGAACCCAGTATGGGGCTCAATCCTAAGATCCAGAGATCATGACCTAAGACGAAGGCAGGTGCTAAACCAACTGAGCCACCCAGGTGCCCTAGGATCTAAGTATTGTATTTAGGTTTTTAGTCACCTCATGAAACACCACCATCCTTTCTATGGACCTATGTGTCTCCTGTTCGTGTTGTTCTTGGGAGTGGCTAGAGTGACTCACATGTGGCGAGAGTGACTAACAAAATAACAGTTTGGGTGGAGGAACTGCCACCTACTTTTATATATTTATAAAGGGTATATCCAATCATTTGCCTAGTCAAGTCATACCCATGTAACCAGTATGCCAGGACTGGCTGCTTAAAACTACAAAAAGCATTGAAAATCACCTGGACTCACATTCGGTCTTATGGTCTCAGCCTTGCTGTTAACTTCTTGAGTTACTTTGGAAAAATCAGTCTGCAGCTGTGGACCTGTGTTTCCTTTTCTGTAATTTAATCATAAAAATAATTCTTCTTCACGTTTACATGCTGTGGTGACTGCTGTCCTTCACTTCCACAAATCCCTTCCAGGCTATGAGGCACATTTCCGTATATCTTGCACTTACCTCCTCTTTAGTTGGTTCTTGACAGCCATCTTTATTGTTTCTCTAGTATCAAAGAAATGTACACGCTGGGGTTAGTGGGAAATAGCACAGCACATCCACAGCACATCCACCCCCCTCAGGAGCAGCACGGTACAGTAAAGCACTAGATGTACCTTCGTGAGCAACCTCCAGCTGTTAACTCGAGCTTTGGAAGTGAAATATTACCCTCACCATTCCTGGGCTACTCAATATACTTACGTCTTGAAGCGGTGAAATTTCTCTTTAATTTAGATGGTACATGAGGTTAAGAGTTGTTGGTGACTCTTGATATGTAAATTTTGCGAAGTTTTAGACCCCAAATCGATGAACATTACAGTTTTGTTGACATCAGCATTAACGTGCCCAGGGACTGTTGTAATCAATTCAAGGGTGGAACAGAGGCAATCCTCTAGCTGACAGATAAAGGTTATTATGCACAAGAGGGTGAGCAGTTATTCTGAGGAGACAGAGTAAAAAAATGTGCATCAGTCTCTTGTGAAATATTTATCGGGGGGCGGGGGAGAAGTCTCCTGGAGGAATTGTGGAATCCCCCTATGGTTTTCTGAGATCTTCTACTCTATCTCCATTGAAGGAAGAGAGTAGCAGGAAATAAGACAAAACGATCATTCCTTTTCCTTTGTCTGTCTTCTGCCTATGAACTTCCATTGCATTGTGACTTCAGCTAGGTCTAGGTAACCCTGAGACTATTGTCAATTTCAGGATATAAGGGACGAGTCATTCAGAAAAAACAAAAAAATTCAGTCTAGGTTTTGGATGACCCTGACTCATAATTTGAATTAATTTCAAAGAGAATAGAGAAAATACAACTTTATTTAAACACTAAAAGAACCATAGTCTTAATTTGCATTTTCAATTCTATTTTTAAATCTCTGAAATATATTTTGGTTTTCCCTTTGCAGGATCAAAATTCTCTTATTGAGTACCATTTTTTCCAAGTGACCTAAATGATCTGAAGTTCAAGAGCTACCTGAAACTGTGATGATGTCATGAGCATTTTTATCTTGCTGAAACCATCACACCATTTTGTTTTCTTGAGATAAATCATAGCACCCACCTCAGAACAGACTGCATACCCATGCTTGGAGAAATGCCTCCCCACCTTCCCCAATCTTTCAAGGTATAAGGATTGACCCCAGAGAAGGAATTGGTCCACAGGCTCTCAAACATGTACAAATTTGTATGTGTGTTATTAGAGCATTCCCCCCATCTTAAGCATGGGATTGATTATTTTTCCAAGTAGTTCAAAACATCTGCTAGTACCTAAAAACTCTCATTGATTTCTGGATGGCCTGTTTGGTTATGTAATACTTAATGCTGAATACACCAGGCTACTCTCCAGTTTACTTCCAGATATAATTTTAGGGCTGATGTTAATCTGTAAAAGCACATGGGATTTGGATTTTGGCAATCCTGAAGGCAGCCTCCCCCTCTCTACACACCATCTTGATGGTTGATGGAAGCCAATGGGTCCTGAATTTTACCTCCTGCAAGCTGGCAATTCCTAACTGATTAACTTCATCTCTGGAATTGGCTTCTACCCATTGGTTTGATGAAGCCAATGTCTGCTCTCTTTAAGGTCATGATCCTGAGCATACTGACATCATTAAAGGTGGGGGAATGAGATGTTTTTTGTATGTGACAGTGGAGGCTCCTTACCAAAAAGCCCTTTATTTTAACATTATGAAGAAACTAATTTATAAAAGGCAAACCAGTAAGCCAATTGGCAATATAGTTCTTCTCAGCCTATAAACAAAGGAAAAAAGTAATAGCTATTTTCAGAATTTATTTCAATATTAAAGGAACAGCTAGTGTCATTAAAACCCAGTGATAGAAATATGATTAATACAGACTATTAAGGGAGGCTTTCTTTCGGTGCCCCACGTCAGACAAAATTAGCATTGAATGAGCTTTTCTGTGGGGTTAAATAAATCTACAGGATAGCAGAAACTTCTATAAAATTTAAAACTGTTTTTTAATGGATTCTATATAACCAAAATGTTTTTTCTATTTGGGACTTGATTTAAAATATTTAAGATATTTAAAATCAGTTTCAGTCCCGTGCAACTTTAATACAGATCAAGTGTTTTAAAATATTTATGATAAAGAAAATGATTCCATCTGGGCAGGGAATGTATTACTGGAATATCATATCAATTTGAATTGAAGCCACTGTGAGATTAATTTCTTCTCTGCTGCTGGAATATAAATGTGTTCTGACAGCTGCTTTCTGTAACTAAAGGGTACTTATTTGCATGTAGTATCTCCTACTCAACAGAATCATATATATCAGAGGAACTCTGACTAGTTTAAACAACAAACAAAGATTGATTATCTACGCAAATGCCAACCAGAGATTTACTATAAATAGCAAAGTATCAACCAATGCCCCTTTGGAAATCGAAACTGGTTATTTAAAGCTTCCAGAGAGATAATCATGAATTTCAGAAGAACTTGATGTTAAAAAACAAGAATTACACAAAAGGGAAAGATGGCCTTGATCAAACACATGCTTTTCAGATTTATTAATGATTAACACATCAGACACTCTCTTTGGATTACATTCCCTTTCACCAAGGCTAAGGAGCTGAAAAGACAAACATTTTTACAGTAATAATATGTCATGAAGGATGTGTAATAATTTAGACATTTATATAATATGACTGGAGATCTGAGTAGTACAGTTAGTGGCTATAATTTAGGCACTGATGATAATAAAAGAGAAGGGTTTCAAAGTAGAAAGCTAAAATTTGTCAGATTCTCTTGAAGGACAAGCCCATCTAACTGATAGGCCATAGACTCAAGCAAAAGGTATGGAAGTTAGTATAACTTTAAGAAAAGTAAAAGGAGGGGTGCCTGGGTGACTCAGTTGGTTAAACATCTGCCTTGGGCTCAGGTCATGATCCCAGAGCCCTGGAATCACCCCTGATGTGGGCTCCCTGCTCAGTGGAGGGTCTGCTTCTCCCTCTGACCACACCTCCCCCCACCTCCACTCATGCTCTCTTTTGTGCTCTCTCTCTCTCTCAAATAAAATCTTTACCAAAAAAAGGACCACTTGCTCTTTACAAGCAAGTAGAGTTGAACAAACCCCTTAAAGTTGAGACCAGTTGAGAATAAACATGATTTATAAACACAATGACACTAAGTCAAATTCTCACTCTAGTTTTTAAAAAAGATTTTATTTATTTAAAGAAAGAGCAAATACAAGTGGGCGAGGGACAGAGGAGGAGAGAATTTCAAGCAGACTCTCCACTGAGCAGGGAGCCTGACTACATTTGGGGCTGGTTCCCAGGACCTGAAGATCATGAACTCGAGCCCAAACCAAGAATTCCAAGTTCACTTAGGCGCCCCCTCACGTTAGTTATTAAAAGCAATATTTTCTTATTTTTTCCTCTTAGGAAGAATTTTTACGAAATGAGCTGAGCTTACCTTTGGCTGGAGAGCTCTCTATTCTAAGTAGATTCACTCACACTGACAGATGGCAGCTGAGGCAGCCTTGGTGAGAGGACAGACTCAGGAAATCCAGGGTCTATATGTCCCTATCTCTCTGCTAATACTGATCTTAGAATGAGCCAGAAGGTCGTTTCTGGAAAGAAAAGAACAAAAGGGGAGAAAGTACTGAGGAGATTCAGGTTGCAAAAAGATTTAAACTCAATTAATTGTATATAATTGAATATAAGTCTATATTCCTTGGAAACTACTGTATGGTTCTCAAACAAAAGATTACAATTACCCACTGGAAATGCTTATAATACACTAGCAAAATCTCTAATTTTACTCTTCAGTGAAGACAAGGTCATTTTATAAACTACCAAACAGGTGCGTGGGCGTCTCAGTCCATTAAGCATCTGCCTTTGGCTCGGATCATGATCCTGGGGTCCTGGGATCAAGCCCCAAGGCAGGCTCCTTGCTCAGTGGGGAGTTTGCTTCTCCCTCCGTCTTTACTTGTCCCCGCACTTCCTCTCTCTCAAATAAATAAATAAAATCTTTAAAAAATATATTAAATGACCAAAGAAAACGTCATAAGTAACAAGTGAGAGTGACAAGTAGGCAAAGGGGCAAGAGAACAACATTAGTAGGTTTTGTCACTTAAAGTCCAGAATGTTGAGAATCCCACCAAACTGCTGTATTCCAGAGACTGCCATATCTATGGTTAGTATCTGCCACATAAATGGTGATTTTGATCCATCCCAAGGAGAAAAAGGGAGAAAGTTGGATTGGAGTGTTCAATCACTTAGCTCTTGCATTTTGGTCAGTAGGAATGTAAAAGGAAGTATGAAATTTGGTCTGTATTATTCAGAAGTTTTCTTTTTGATAGAAAATCAAATGGTCTTGGTCCTTTTGATAAGAGTCTAGAAAGGGAAAGTAATATTTAATGCTCATCAGGAAATATTTGTCTTCTTTCCTTCTCCCTCTTTTCAACACCTAAGACCTAATTTTGGGTGGATCATAAGTGGTCTTGTGTATTGCGCAGCTCACCCAATCAAGAAGGACAGCATTGGGACTGTACCCTGAAGGGGCTGCTGCCTAGCTGTCCTATCTGCTCTGGACACCAGAACCTTGGGTGAAGCTATTGTTGAGATTCTCCTGAATCTCCTATGTGCCATCACAGGGGCAGAGGGAAGGGTGGTTCTTTAACTTCCGACTCCATAGAGACAAAGATAAGTGTGAGAATGCCTGGACACCCACCATAGAAGGAGAAGAGCATATAATTTACTGAAGAGTTAATGTAAATAAAATAGGAAACTCTTGTAAAGACTCACCCAAGTACAATGCCATGCAGTGTTCTGTTAACCAGCCTGTGGAGACACAATAGTCTGGTGTTTTTTTCAATCCATGCCATCCCCACTCTATGAATCTTTCCTATTACTACCAGTTCTCTAAGCTGTATCTGCTATACCAACTGGTTTTTGGTAAGGAATATCTTGATCTTTCTCCAACCATTTTGACCTCTTTGAAAATGCTGTTTTCAGTGGTGGCATTGTATCTCCCACACTGGAGGACTGAATTGTGATTTCTCTACTACTACTCACCTTTCTTCCTTTGACATTTAATGGTAGACTTGACTCTACATGCCATCCATGACTCTTGGTTTTTGCCTTCAAGGGGCTCAAAATTGACTGGAAGACAGACAAATGGAAAACGTTTAGGAGGAGGGGAGCACAGGCATATGTTGTTTGTGGGTGAGAGAAGGTCAGAGATAATGGTGGCATTCTAGGCTCAGTGATCCCTCTCCTTTCTCTGTGGTTCAAGGGAATGGATTAAATGGAGAGAAACCTCTGGTCTTAGGAGCTATTTGGGAGGTGATGGAACCAACCTCATATTGTCCTTTTAGCTGATGAAATCACCCTGTAGAGACAACACCTGTTCTATCTATACTCCATCTCTCAAGAATTATGAAGTTCAGATTTTGAAATTCTGGAAGGAAATTTCACTTTTTGTGTAAATTTTAACCATTTTTATGAAGCTTAGCATCAATACTCTTAATTTCTTGTTTAGCATATCATTTTATAAAAATAAAAACACACCTAAATACAAAATACTTTTTAAGCCAAATATAATTTTCAGAGGGACACATCCTACCTTGAGGACTGTTATTAACTCTCTAAATTAGTTACTAATATTTAAATTCTTGTTCATAATACAGCTGAAATGAAAACGAAAATAGACCAATCTATTTCCTCAAGATATAAATGTTTTTCTTCATAATGCATTAGCCGGTATAGCAATTTCCAAAATTGTTTCTAGCTAGCAGTCTTCAGGCAAGCTTCTAACTTCTAGAAGCATCACATTTCTTGTTTTCAGAAAGGAATTAATTGAAAAGATAATCTCTTAGGTTATATCAAATCCTAAAAGTTGGTTTCTAAGTTTCTCCTAACAGTAATGTTCTGTGAGTTAATAAAACAGCCATATGAGCTGATGCAAATTCTTCTCAAGAGTAGATACTCTGTGAAAAATTATTGAGAATAGAGAGAATGAAGTCAAGGAAAGTGTTGCTGGTCTTCCCTTGAGTAAGAAAACCAATATTGTGGATTCTTAACCTGACAGATAGGAAAAAGCCAGGGGTCCAAGAACAACTGGGTTATTAAGAGCTTTGGTTTCAAAGGTTGTTAAGACTGTAGCTTTCTGATGCTCTATGGAGATAATACCTTTGGGAGAAAATCCTGCTGCTGGCCTACAAATGAGAAAAGGTGACTGGTATTTCTAAACATTTTCCCTCATGGCCTAACTATATTAAAACTGTTTCCCATTGTCCATACCTTTCATCCCCAGTGGTAGGGACTGGGCTCAGATTTAGGGTGGATGTAATTTGCTAGTGGTTGGTGAGTTTCCATCTTGATGGATCTTCTTACGTGAGCATTAACTGAATGAGTAAGGTCATTGGGCCTGCCATATAGAAGATGACGTTTGAGACTTAACTGTTCTACTGTTTCACTTAGCTGCTGCTTGGTTGGAACAAATAAAAGTCGGGGGCAGCTTCGAAGAAGGGGTTGGGGATGGTGCCGGGAGAATGAAAGTGTGCACTATAGCACTGAGAAGCCCTGAAGGCCAGAGTCCCCTATAACCTCATGCTTACCCAAGAATATTTGACCACCCTTTCTCTCCACTCAAATCCATTCACAGCTCCTGGGATTCACCTTGGGAAAGGCTTGAATGCAATTTGTTGAGATAAGAAGCAGAGTGGTTCTAGTTAGTGATCAGTTGGTCGCTTGACAGTTATTGCCAGAACCTGAGTCAGTGGATTTAGAAAGGAAGTTAATCTTCATCCCCAAAGCTAGCAGACTTGAGCATCCTCAGGAATCAAGAGAGTCATTTTAGAGAGAATGTGGGATGACTTGAGGCCAATGAGGGGAGGAACCCAAGCAAGGCAGATCCTCATTGTTCAACTGGAGTATCAATAGTCTTGTTGAAATTTAACATAATTTTTTAATACATTTTATCCCTTGATAATGGGAAATTGCTTAGAAAGTTTCAAGCTGTGTATGAAGCAGAGACAGTGTTGGGAAGTGTTTGCTTTCCTGTTTGTCCAAAGGACCTGAATTCATGGAAAACATTATTGAATACTGGTCTAGAGAATGCTCTTTGGAAAATAGGGTTCTGCTCATTCTATTAACGTCTCCTTTCCTAGAACCTAGCAGGGCTCATACATCTCCTGGTATGCCCTGAGTCCCTCGCTCCTGTCCAACTATATTCAAGTTACTCTTTAGCCAATTCTTTTTTTTTCTTTTTAACATTTTTAAAAGATTTTTGTTGTTGTTGTTTTTGTTTTGACAGAGAGAGAGGACAAACAGGGGGAAAGGCAGGCAGAGGGAGAGGGGGAAGCAGGCTCGCCACGGAGCAGGGAGCCCAATGCAGGGCTCCATCCCAGTATCCTGGGATCATGACCAGAGGTGAAGGCAGACACTTAACCGACTGAGCCCCTCAGGAATTGCCTTTAGCCAATTTGCATTGAGTCAGAGACTGGCTCTAAATCTTTTGGAGGTATAGGTTACATTTCTCATCTCTAATTAAAAGCCAGCAACAGAATACAGCATGTGACTTGGTGGCCAAGTTGTGGTCTTGACTTTTACCTTTAAATCCGTCTCTAGACCTCTTGAATGTCATTGCTTTTCTTCCTCAAGGAGGACCACAGAGCTGTTCTAGATAATAGCTTGCTTCAGTTGCACCTTACCCTTTTCTCTCCCTTTTGATGCAGGCAGCTTATATGTCGGTTCCAAATACGGCTTTACTCACTGAGAAAAAAATGACTCCATATATACTGTGTCTCGGCCAATGGTCACAGCTTCTTTTACTTACAAGGTAAAAGTTGAGACTGATATGAGATAAGGTCTTCCCAGGACGATGTGGTAATGTTGATGTTACACACTTTGTCCTCCGGTCTCTTTACATTCAGGGAAGCAGATACTCACATCCCAGGAGGATAGAGCTAATATGGCATTTCCCCGTTACCCCAAATGGAATTGCTTTCATGTAGCTTTCATGTAGCTAGATGCCTTTTTTCTCCTTTATCAATTCTATTTCTTTTCCTATTCATGAGGCAACAAGATCTACTTCATTTACTCAGTTTGTCACTAATGTATTCACTTATTGTGCGCTGAATATAATGCACTGAATGTAAAAGAAAAAAAACATGGTCTTTGCTCTTGAGAATTTCAGAATCCAGAAAAAAATATATGTAAGCAACCAACCAAACGATCAGTGGTAAAATGTAGGAAATACAGTGTGAACATAAAAATATGTGAGTGGATAGAAAAGGGATGGAGGGAGGTTATAACATCCCCAACATGAAGAAATTATTGGAGGGGCGCCTGGGTGGCTCAGTCGGTTAAATGACTGCCTTCGGCTCAGGTTATGATGCCAGGGTTCTGGGATTGAGTCCTGCATTGTCACTGGGCTCTCTGCTCAGCAGGGAGTCTGCTTCTCCCTCTCCCTGTGCCCTCCCTCCTGCTTATGCTCTCTTTCTCAAATAAATAAATAAAATATTTAAAAAAAAGAAAGAAAGAAATTATCAGAGCTGCTCTTTGAAAGGTGAGTGGAAATTTTTCAAGTAAAAAAAAGGTATGTGGGTTTCTATGTATATAGGGGATAAGAATGAGGCCAGGGGGAAAGAGAGGGAGAGTTGTTCTTTAGGATTCACACTGTTTACTAATCTAAGCATAATTATTAGAGAAAAATGGAACTCTTAAAAGCAAATCTTTCCTAAGACACTACTTCTTTACCCTCAAATCCCTCTGAAGTACCTTGGCCTTCTTCATATTATGAGTTTATAAGAAAAGATAGGAGGAAGTCAAACAAAAACTTGGTATATCATAGAAAATAGGGTTTCAGTAAAACCAGAAGCACCAATTTCCCAAAGAAAATTCAACTAGTATCTCTGTTTAACAAGCTGGTTCGTTCATCAGAATTACTTTGTGGTTATTTTATGGTCATGCTAAGTCAGAATACCCCTGCTACTTTGGAGCGAGGCTATACTGAAACATTTATCAGAGCTTTAAAATGTTGTTTCCACCTCAACTCTACAGTCAACTAATCTTCGACAAAGCAGGAAAGAATGTCCAATGGAAAAAAGACAGCCTCTTCAATAAATGGTGCTGGGAAAATTGGACAGCCACATGCAGAAAAATGAAATTGGACGATTTCCTTATACCACACCCAAAAATAGACTCAAAATGGATGAAGGACCTCAATGTGTGAAAGGAATCCATCAAAATCCTTGAGGAGAACACAGGCAGCAACCTCTTCGACCTCAGCCGCAGCAACATCTTCCTAGGAACAACACCAAAGGCAAGGGAAGCAAGGGCAAAAATGAACTATTGGGATTTCATCAAGATCAAAAGCTTTTGCACAGCAAAGGAAACAGTTAACAAAATCAAAAGACAACTGACAGAATGGGAGAAGATATTTGCAAACGACATATCAGATAAAGGACTAGTGTCCAGAATCTATAAAGAACTTAGCAAACTCAACACCCAAAGAACAAATAATCCAATCAAGAAATGGGCAGAGGACATGAACAGACATTTCTGCAAAGAAGACATCCAGATGGCCAACAGACATATGAAAAAGTGCTCCATATCACTCGGCATCAGGGAAATACAAATCAAAACCACAATGAGATATCACCTCACACCAGTCAGAATGGCTAAAATCAACAAGTCAGGAAATGACAGATGCTGGCGAGGATGCAGAGAAAGGGGAACTCTCCTACACTGTTGGTGGGAATGCAAGCTGGTGCAGCCACTCTGGAAAACAGCATGGAGGTTCCTCAAAATGTTGAAAATAGAACTGCCCTATGACCCAGCAATTGCACTATTGGGTATTTATCCTAAAGATACAAACGTAGTGATCCAAAGGGGCACGTGCACCCAAATGTTTATAGCAGCAATGTCCACAATAGCCAAACTATGGAAAGAACCTAGATGTCCATCAACAGATGAATGGATCAAGAAGATGTGGTATATATACACAATGGAATACTATGCAGCCATCAAAAGAAATGAAATCTTGCCATTTGCGACAACATGGATGGAACTAGAGCGTATCATGCTTAGCGAAATAAGTCAAGCGGAGAAAGACAACTCTCATATGATCTCCCTGATATGAGGAAGTGGTGATGCAACATGGGGGCTTAAGTGGGTAGGAGAAGAATAAATGAAACAAGATGGGATTGGGAGGGAGACAAACCATAAGTGACTCTTAATCTCACAAAACAAACTGAGGGTTGCTGGGGGGAGGGGGTTTGGGAGAAGGGGGTGGGATTATGGACATTGGGGAGGGTATGTGCTTTGGTGAGTGCTGTGAAGTGTGTAAACCTGGTGATTCACAGACCTGTACCCCTGGGGATAAAAATATATGTTTATAAAAAATAAAAAATTAAAAAAAAATGTTGTTTCCAGAATGCAAGTGTTTTGTGTATCGCATATTACAAGACAGCAGCAAATGTTGGTGTATGGGTGGGGACAGGGTGGGAAAGCTTTCCTAGTTTAAGCCCAGGGGCTTCACTCACTCTTTAGGATTTGTGAGTATTTGAAGATATAAAGAGATGTTCAGTCAAACTTGCCCTTTGTATGTTATCAAAAATGTTTAGCAAATAAATGTGCAGAGGGACCAAATACAATCATACTTAAATTATGAGGTTCACTGCCTAGCTTTGCAAATTATCACACATCTGCTAAGTAACTGATTTGGTAATGACAAAGACAGTCCCAGGGAGCCACAAGTGATTGGGCAGGACAATTTAAGCCACGTGCCTGGGGACAAATTTTTGGAGGGCAGGAGGATGAAGGTGTTAATTTCCAACTCTTCACTGGCACTTGGTAATCTTAGAATACATTAAACCATTGTAGGAAGGCATTCCCAGCATCTGTTACAATGGGTAATGGAAGAAAAAGAGAGGATTACTGTTGAAGCTGGGTAGGTGCAAGGGAATATAATCTAGAACCTACCTGGAAGGTGTGGCCTCAGGTAGGAGCAAGGAAAGAATGTGAAGCACAAATCCATTTGACTGAATAGGGATGTGAGCCTAGAAAGTTCTCTTCTTTCTGTTTTCTCAGCAGATTAAAAACTTAGACTCATCAGCAGAGAATGAAGACGTATGGGAGCTGATGAAGGTCGCGGAGAGAGAAGGGTGAAGCGGTCATCTCGGAGAGTGGAACACTAAATGGCCAGGGAATCGGAGCAAGGTGGGCAGGTCCATTTTAAATTAGGGTACCTGTGTATTTTCGTCAGCTGCATTCAGCTGAAGTAAGTACAATATTTAAGTAGAGAGTTGGCTTTCTGGGTTGTGGTTTTGGCCAATTAAGTGCAATAACACAGCATGAGGTCCCAGGAGTTGAAAATGATTTTTTTTATGTTGGATAGGAACTAATCTTTTTAAGGCAGGAACTAAGAATATGAGGGGAATTGGGGACAGTGCAAACTTGGTCAGATCCCTGGATAGTGGGTCTGCATGTAGTGAACGTTATCATACTTCGGCAGCGTGAAATGGGGGCAAAACCCCAACTGAGCTATGGTAAGACAGGAAGTGAGTTGGAAAGATAGGATATCATTATTGGAAATGTGTCCTTGAAGTTGAGCTTATAATGGGCGTGAGGGGCTGAGGTGGGATAAACACATTCATTCAATGAAGGGGTTGTGTGCTCCATCACCTGGGGTGTTGGAAGGGTCATCTACTCACACAGTGAAATCCCTAGGGATGTTGACAAGAGGGAGTTTGGGGGGTGAAAAACGAATAAGGGACTAAAATCTCCAACAGATGAGCAGGAGTCCTTTCTGGGGTCTGCAAGTAACCATACCCAGGAGGGGCAGTTATCATACGATGATGCAGAATTCAGAACTGGGGCGTTGAGGAGGGTAGGAGAAATGATCCAGAATGTTTGGCAAGATGCATATCATCAGATTTTGATAAAAGCCATTTTAGTGGAGTGGTTTGGGGAAGAAAAAAAAAAAAAACCCAATGGGGAAAGAATGAGAAGTGAGAAAGTACAGGCAATGAACATAGATTTCAAGCAATTTTGAAATGAAAAGGCAAAGAGAAACCAAGCCAAATACAGAAGAAAACATGCACCAGGATTAAGAGAGGTGTCACGGAACAGGTGTCCTGAAAACCGTCTCAGTGGAGATCTGTGTATCGGTGGTTTCCTGGGAACTTCTCTTGCAACAGTTCCTATATGAAGTGTTGGGAAACAGGATGGGCAGAGGGAGGTGTTGGATGGTGATGTAGCTACATGCACATCCTAAGCAGATTAAGGAGTTTTGAAGCCAGGACGGATCTTGAGAGGTTTCAGAAGTAATCAGACCTACAGAACTTTCCTCCATAATCCTAGATCCAAGAGCTTACTTGCCTGTGATTCCAGAGTCTACCTTCCCACTCTTTCAGGGCAGCACCTCTTCCTGCTCCTAGCCAAAGTCAACCCTTTTTCTTGTGCTCAAAGTCCCAAACTTTCTCCTGTTTCTATCCCATTATATACTCCCCTCTACTGGATTATTCCTCTCAATACACAAATATCACCTAACAGAGCCCGTCCAAACAAACAACACTTTTCTCAGGATGCTCCAACCTTCCCCCGACCTACTCCACCAAAATGGCTTCCTAGGGTGTATGATGAGCCCTTCCTGCCACATTCACAGTCTGCTCGTTGAATTTGAACCATCGTCAGCATTCGACATACCAGGCTACTTCTGTCTGGAGGCATTTTTCTCTTACTTTCTGTAACAGCACACACTCTTGTATTTTTGTCCTCCTTTGTTATTCACTCCTCAATCTCCTTCACCAGTTACTTCTCTTCCCCTGAGACAGCTGAATGCTGACCTACGTTAGGGGTCTGTCCTTAGCTTTCTACAATAACTACATTCTCTTCCTAAGTCCCCTCCTTTAGATGCATGGCATTAAATACTCTATACGCTTAAGCTTTCCAACGAGATAGATCCAGTGATGTCCTCTCTCCTAACACCCAACTCATTAACTTACCCGCCGCCTAACACCTCATTTGTGTCAAATTGTTCTTTCAAGTTTAATGTGTCCCTAACAAATCTCTGGATGTCAAACTCCACCTCTGGACAACCAGTCCTCAAGTGCCTCTCCTCCGTCTTCCTAACCACTGCCCACCCTCTTCTCCAGAAAAATAAAAATCCTTTTTCATTTTCTCTTATTTAATGCAAGGCACAGTCAGGTGAGTTTTGTTGGCTCTATTTCCAAAATATACCTTGAATCCGACCATTTTTTTTTTTTTTTTTTACTTTCTCCACTATTGTGCTAATCAAATTCAAAATGTTTTCACCTGTTCTAAGCCTGAGGCATCTTAACAGGTCGCTGGGCTTTTAAGGGTCGATCAGTTCCTGCACTAAAACCTGCTGATCTGAAAAATATGTCAGATCAGATCAGTGCCCTTAAAACCTCCCTGTTCGGCATTACAATTAAAATAAAGTTCAAAATTATTGTCATGCTCTTAAAGCCCTACACAATCTGCCTTTTGTCCCTCTTCCAGCAAACCTGTAAATTTTCCATGTATTCACAACGTTCTGTCCATACTGGCTGCAATAGATTACTTTTCTTACTTCTTCAGTCTCTTGTCCTGTGACCTTGCAATATGCACAAAAGTGGGCCAAGCAGCTCCCTCATGTTTTAGATTTACACTTGGCCATGTGACCTTCTTTTGTTTGTGAAACTTGCAAAGGTTTCAAGTGTGCTTCCAAAGTTTGGCCTGGCCTTTCCGAGTCCTGTGACCCACCCTGAGAAGAGCATGTGCTAGATACCGTCACCGTTCTGGCCTGGACTCCAGAGGGACTCACGGGGAAAGGCTGAACCTGACCTGAATTCTGGCACCAACCCCAGCTCACCCATTAAAGTAGCCCCACTTTTGTCTGGGTGGTTCAGTCTTTTGGGCATCTAACTCTTAGTTTCACTGTTGGGCATCTAACTCTTGATTGCAAGACTCTGAGGTCTTGAGATCAAATCCAGTTCAAGGGTTGCTCTCAGTGGGGAGTTTGCTTGTCCCTCTCGCATTCTCCCTGCCTCACCACCCCTGCTTGCTCTCTCTCTCTGGCTCTCTCTGGCTCTCACTCTTTAAAAATAAGATAAATAAATAGTTATCAAAAATAAAGTAGCCCCACTTGATCTGCAGTCTTGTGAGCAAGACCATTAAGATGTATGTTGGGTTTGGGGGATAATCTATTGCCTAACATTATCATAATAGTAGCTGTCTGATACACTGGCCCCTTCTTGGCCTCAGAATGTGTCAAGCTCATTCCAGTCTTAGGGACATTATACCTGTTGTTTCCTTTTTCTGGAATATTCTTTCCCCAAAGCGGCACACAGCTACATTCTTTTCATTGCTCAAGTCTCAGCAGAAATGTCCCATACACAGCACACATTCTCCAATCACTCTAGCCACTGTAACTGTTGCCACCAAAATGACCTCCTATATGCCCTTCATAAAGTCTTTTCCCATCACACCCTAGGTGCTCAATGTCAGCCAGAAATGGGGTTAGTTGGCTTAATGCTGATAGCTCTTTGAGTTTTGCCAAGAAAGGTGACAAATACATAGAAACTACTTATATCAGGGAATTGATTTACTGTTGCCAGAGAAGGAATCCACTTGAAACAAACTGTAAGCTCTCTTAAAACTTCCTTTTCAGGAAAGTCACAATGAGTTTCAGGAAAGTTTGATATTATCTGTAGTTGAGAGATAAAATGTGCTCTAATATTCCATTGTTACTTTGCATCTTTTCTACTGGTGTGAGTTTGGCTTTAAATACAAATTAAGTCTTTTTTTTTTTTAATAAGATTTTATTTATTTATTTATTTATTTGACAGAGAGAGAGAGAGAGAGAGAGAGATCACAAGTAGGTAGAGAGACAGGTAGAGAGAGGGGGAAGCAGGCTCCCTGCTGAGCAGAGAGCCCGATGCGGGGCTCAATCCCAGGACCCTGAGATCCTGACCTGAGCTGAAAGCAGAGGCTTAACCCACTGGGCCACCCAGGAACCCCCAGATAAAGTCTTGATAAAGACAATGAAAATACTATTTGTTCATGTTGAGTAAATTTGTGTTATTTACACATACAATAGTATATTAGATATGATGGGAAATGAATAGAATAACACTTTAAGAGGCCAGTACAGTGGAAAATTTGCTGTGGGTGTATATTTTCTACATAATTCAAAATTTCACATTTAAGTATTGATCTATCTTAGTACAGTTCAACTATTATGAATGGAAATATTGTTACATCATCTGTTCTTTCTTCTTAAATGAACAAAATATGTATCCCTTAGGTATGCATTTGGCTTTGAGTCACAGAAAAGCCAAATCACAGTGCCCTAAAGACAGTTTTTACACTTCTGTTATAGTGAGTTTGGAGGTAGGAAGTTGCTGGTGTTGTCCCAGTGGTTTTAGGTCTGCAGGACCCTTGGTGGCCATCAGTGTAATTCTCTTGGTATTTCCCTAAAGTTCCTGAGATAGCTACTATAGTTTCAAAAAACAGTGGAGTTGAACGTGGGGAGAAGAGAGAGGAAATAGTGGCAATGCTATCTTTGAGTTTGATTTCAATAGCCAAATCTCTTCCAGGTGCTCCTTGTGAATTTTGCTACATTTCCTTGGCCAGAATATTGCCATCTGGCCATTCTTAACTACTGGGGATTCTGGGAAAACAAGTATTTAACTTTTGAACTTGAGAGAGGAGGAAGGCAAGGGAGAAGGCAAGGGAAAATGTGTATTGTGTGAGCCAGCCAACAGTCTTTGAAATATAAGAGTTATTTGTATTTATTGTTAAACAGTAAAGTAGTATTTTCAGGGGCTATCAATGACTTAAGCTCCATACATGGTCACTGATATTACTGCTCTCTCTCCCCCAGTGCGGGGTCATTGCTAGGGACATCAGACCAGCCAGAGACTACACTTCCCAAACTCCTTTGTACCCAGATGTGACCACTGAACTTGTTCTCATCAGTAGGTTGTGTGAAGATGTTATGTGATATGTTTTCTCACTTACTCTTTGTGCTTTCTGCCAGCTGCATGTGGATGGTGTGGTTGTTGGAGCTACAAGATGGAAGAAGCCAGATCCCTGAACTGCCATGTGAAGAATAATATCCAGTGTACTACTAATGTACTTAGAGTATTTTATGAGCTAAAAATAAATTTCTATTGTATTAAGCCGCATCACTAAAATGTAGACATTTATTTGTTACAGGTGCTAACATTATGTTATCTAAGGCAATACCCCATGCTTACATCACCCCAGATTTTTCATTTGTGTTTTGTTTCTATTTTAATTCAGTTTTTCCATCTTCCCCCTAGAGATTTTTCCCATCACTATATATTTTTCCCTCACTATAACTAGCCTTAACTTAGCAGTTTCTCAAATACATTGAGCAATACTCCTTAAGAATGTCTTGCTTCTAATTTGTTCTGTTCTAAGGAGCCAGATACTTAGGTATGTGAGGACTTTTAATGCTCTAATACTCTGAGTTAAGCACATGAACTTTGTGATGCCAGATTGGGTTTTTGGGGGTTCTTGGGTGCTTTATCCTTTGATATGGGCTAATTACCTGATAAAGGACCAGTACAAAGGGATATAGAATTACCTGTTGAATGTAGCATCAAGGATGAAGGGCAACTGGCAGTGTGTGAATATTGTAATATTTTTAATTAGAGCCACTGGCTATTTTGTTTTTCAGGGCTGGAAAGGGAACTTTTGTAAGGAGATGGTTTTAAGAGTCCTGTCGAAAGTATCCATTCTATTAAGCTATCATTTACTTTATAATTATTAAAATATACAAATTAGGGGCGCCTGGGTGACTCAGTGGGTTAAGCCTCTGCCTTCGGCTCAGGTCATGATCTCAGGGTCCTGGGATCGAGCCCCACATCGGGCTCTCTGCTCAGCGGGGAGCCTGCTTCCTCCTCTCTCTCTGCCTGCCTCTCTGCCTACTTGTGATCTCTCTGTCCAATAAATAAAAATAAAAATCTAAAATATATATATATGTATATATATATATACATATATATATATATATATATATATATATATATACACACAAATTAAATTTCTTAAATTATCTAGCCATTCATCATTGTGGCTACGATGAAGGTTCATGCTGCATAAAGATTATTTGTTTTGGAATCTAATTAAGTTTTACAGATGTCAGAAGATGTTGGTCTCTTTATTATATTAAATACATACTATCTCTGTTTGAAAGCTAGGCTTTGTCCAAGACTAGGGTATCATGTGATGGCATGAAATTGGTGGGAAGAAGAGGTGAGACATAGTCTAGGGTCCTCAAGTAGATATGGATTCCAACCCTGCTGTGCTTCATGGTAGGATTTACTCATTTTCTCTCAGCCTCAGTATCCCCACCCATAAAGCAGAGTCTAGAAGCACTGCCTGATTAAGTTGCAAGCATTAAGTGAGACATGAACACTTAATTCAAAACAGCACAGTGGCAATAATAAAATAAAGTTGGTTTTTCTTCTCCTCTAATTTTATAGATTAATTAATAATATAATAAATGCTGTTGGCGGGGCGGGAGCATAATAAGGATTTATACCCTTGCTATCTGATATGAATATTTGCCTTACCAAGAGTCCAACTTAATATTTTGATAACAAATCTATGCCAATGTAAAAGCAATATCTTCTGTTTCAGATAACATACACTTAAACACAGGGCTACTCCAGAACTCAGTGGGCATCTTCCAACGTAATTGCAGTAACAACATAGGCAAATCGAACATAGGCGTATTCTGAAATGTGAAAACAACTAAAGATAAGCAGGTGATTCTGATGTTTGAAGGCAACCTGGTGTGCCAAAGAGAAAAAAAAGTCAATATACATGTGAATAAACTTGTGTTTGTTTCATTTTTTTCCTTTCACAAATTAGTATTTCTTATGATCATTTTTTCTTAAACGATGGAGTCCAGCTTTGGAAGTTTCCCAAAATGGGCTTCATGGAAGAGTTCCTTTTGTCTACAGCATTCCCAGGAAAGCATGGGGTTAACTGTGCTCCTCTGCACGCCTCACAGCCCACCGCCTGCTGAAGAAGAGAGGGGCTCTGATTGGTTCCTGGCATTCGGGCTTCATTAATGCAGCTTGGCAGCCTGTCCATCACCAGTGCCAAGGGCAGGGCATTAACCTGAACCTCTGTGGCTCCACCCCAGAGAAAATGGGGGCTTAAGGTGTTATAAATCCAGCTCTCTTTTGAATTCAATATTCTAAAAATATACTACAAGGAAAGAACACATTCCCACTACTCAGAGTGTGGATACACTTGTTAGAGTAGCCAAAAGGTCACTGAGTTCGCTCCTGAAAAATAGAAATGAGGACATGACTATCAATGAAGACATAGGTTTTTCTACTTTTACATTTTTTTTTCTTTCTGCTATTCAGTTTACACTGGACAAAGTAAATGGGCAATTTAAATTAGCAATTCGTTAATTCGTTGACAGAGTCTGTTAGTTCTAACAAACCAAAGTCCAAGGTTTTGGGTATGGATGATTTTCAGGTTCTTGGCCTCAATCACTCCTGAGTCAATCCTGAGTTGACTCAGATGTAAATCTGAGTAACACCCAGGAATCAGCTCTCAAGAAGACTTTCGCTCTCCCAGGTGAACATATGTGTATGAAGAGAATGTGGGAGGTGTAGTAAATGGTAGTACAGAAAGAATATGTAGAAATAGCTCTTGGCAAGAAAAGGGTTTTTCTTCTTGTTCCTTTTTTAAGTTATACTTTTTATTTTGAGATAATTGTATTCTCTTTTACCTGTAAGAGATAATACAAATGGATCCCATTTATCCATTTAGGCGGCTTCCTCCAGTGGCAACATCTTACCAAGCTATAGTAACAACCAGGATACTGACATGGATAAAACGAAGATAGAGAACATTGTGTTCAGGAAAGTCCTTCATAACCACACCCACTTCCTTTTGGAGTCCACCTTAATCTGTTCACCCATGAATATGCTTTCCATGTCTGTCACTTAGTCGTTTCAAGTATTTGGGAAGTTTTTAGTCATTATTTCTTCAAGCAGATTTTAACTCTTCCCTCCTTTACGTCTCCTTCTGAGGCGCTGATGACACAAACGTTAGCTCTTTTATCATGAATCCATGTGTTCCAGGGGCTCTATCATTTTTTCAGTCTATTTTCTCCTTGTTCTTCACATGTGCAAATACCTATTGTCCTGTCTTTCAATTCACTGATTCCCTCCTTGGTGTCTTCCATTCTGCTGGTCAGCGCACCCACTGAGCTTTCCTGTTTCAGTTCGGAAATTCCTATTTGGTTCTTTTTCATATTTTCCGTGCCTTTACAGAGGCTTTCTGCTCTTTTCATTTATTAGAAGTGTTTTTGTAATTGTTCATTGAGTAATTTTTCTGTGACTGCTTTAAATTTTTGGCCAGATAATTCTAACATCTGTCATCTCGGTGTTGGCTTCTGTTGATTGCCTTTTTTCATTCGACATTTTCCTGGTTCTTGGTATGACAAATGACTTTCCATTGAAACCTGGATATTTTCTTATCATATTATGAGGTGATGGGTCAAAATATAAAATAGAATGTTAATATATAAAGTTAAAACCTTCTGTTTTAACTGTGCCACCTTGTAACTGCCAGGTGGAAGTAGAAGTTTAGGTTTCCCACTCAACCCCTGTTGACACTGGATGCAAAGGGCCCCTCCTTACTGCTGGGGGCTGTGAACATTTCTGGCTCCCCAAGTGGTCTCTGCTTGGAAGAGTTGAGGGAGTTGCCCTGTGACTTCTAGATGATGCTGAAAGTCCCGACTCTTCTGCAGGACCCCTGCAGATACTACTCTAGCAAGGAGGAGGAGAGCACTTGCTTATTCCCTTACTGACAAAGGCAGGTGGGTAACCGGGTCAGCCTGACCCTGGGGTTTCACTTGACCAATTGTTTCACTCCTACAATTGACAAGCTCCCACTGGAAGCCCACAGTTGGAATTTAGGTGAAACTGTTTCCCAAAGGACAGGAACTGTGCTTTCAGAAAAAGGTTGGAAGACACTGGATGGAGAAAAACAACAGTTGCTTAAATATTCTTACTGGTTTGTGGTAACTTAGAATGCTTACTTGGCTTTTTATCTTTTCAGTGATTACAGCCTCTTTAAAAAAAAAAGGCAGAGAAAGAAAGCGGAGTAAATTACAAAGCTTTTTATCTCTTTGTTCATCATTCATTCAGTCTGCAAGTTTTTACTGAGTGATTACTTTGTGTTAGGAATTGTGCTAGATATTGGGAACACACTGCTGAAAACCATACCATCCTTTTCCTTATAAATATACAAATCTGTATTGAAAGTTAGGGGGTTAGGTTTGGCAGCTGGGTAAAAAGATTGGTAATTTTGGTTAAAATCATATATTTGTATAATATCTTATTTTAAAAAAATAAAATATATACGTGTGAATACAGCTTTATTTTTAGCAGGAACAGTGCTTTTCCTTCTTTTTGTTAAACACGTTTCACCCCAAGCTTTTACAGTGACTATGATAACATGTATTTCTATTTTATAATCAGAAGTATGTTAAAAATCATGTAGTTTCCCCCCCATTAAAAAATTTTTTTTTATTCTTTTAAAGGTTTTTATTTATTTATTTGACAGACAGAGATCACAAGTAGGCAGAGAGGCAGACAGAGAGAGGGAAGCAGACTCCCTGCTGCCGATCAGAGAGCCCGGTGCAGGACTCGATCCCAGGACCCTGAGATCATGACCTGAGCTGAAGGCGGTGGCTTAACTCACTGAGCCACCCAGGTGCCCCATCCCCCCTCTATTTTGTTTTAAAGTGAAACTTCTTAAACAGAATCATCTCTGTTCCTCTTTCTAGTAGACAATGAGCCTTGACAATATGTAGATACTTTAATTTCAATGTTGATGAATATTGTTAGTCATTATAACTTACTTTTCACTGTTAGCTTTATTCTGATATTAAAGACCTTGGGAGGCAAGCCAACTAAAAAGGTGTGACAGTGACTCCAAGACGAACAATGGCCAGGTCCAGAGATGCCATGGCCCTCCTCTATGAGGAGGACAGGATCTAAGAACCTGAATCCACCTGTCGTTTACAACCTGGGTGACTCCAGGTGTTTAAACTGTTTGAACCTCAGTTTCTTCTCCTCCGGACTTGCAGACCTCAAAAGAGGGACTGAGAGCATCAGGAAGTCAACAGCGTATTTAAAAAAAAAAAACAAGTTATCAGCTCTGCAGCAAATATCAAGATGGCTGTCCAATGTTCAACTATTTTTTGGTTGTTTTATGTTCAATTATGCCTCCAAAATGATCAGACTCAGGGTAGTTCCTAAATGGTGGTGGAAAATCACAAAGACCAGGTGAGCAGAAACCTCCTTTGGATGAAGATAATGTAGATGCTGGCTTGTTTCTAGATTGGCTTTGCGCTTTCAGGTGGAGTCTCTGAAAATGCATTTAACTCTTCCAAATTTTTAACACCCATCTCTTACTTAGGGCCCATGATGCAAGGATTTTTTGTTTCTTTGTTTTTTGTTTTAAAAGGTTTTTTAAAAAAGTAATGTCTATATACAACAAGGGGCTCAAATTTACAATCCACAGATCAAGAGTCACATGCTCTACAGACTAAACCAGCCAAGCACCTCCACAAGTTTTTAATTTAACTCAAGGTTATATGGGAAGCACATATTATCAGCCAGGCAGTATGCTAGATTCTATATATAAAAAGATGAATTAAAATGCAGCCCTTAATCTCTTGGGACTAGGGCAATTTAAATGTTATCAGAACAACACAAAACTACTTAAACCTGTCCTTGAAAATAAGTGAATTTGTGATATTTTTTGTCAATACATGGTATCTTCTGAACAATAAACCTCGATTTTTGAATTTTGAAATATGCTTTATCTTTTAAGAAATAATTTTTTTCCAAATACAAGGAAATTACCCAACTAGAACCCAAATTTCTGCATGTGGTTGATAACCTTTTAAAAAATAGGTAATTACAAAAATTCCAGATCTCTGTGAAGTTATTACAGATGCTTATTATATATTATACATATATGTATCATAATATAAGTTTAACTTAATTTAAAACATCTAACACCCTACAAGGAGAAACTGGGCTGTGTTTGTCTCGCTACAAAGAAATTTGTGTCGTGAAGGCTGGGGTCTTCAGAAATATGCAATGTTATTAAATTCTAGGTATTTCCATGGAAAGGGAATAAAACATTAGGAAGAATTTCCTTTCTCTATTTACAGGAGGGAACACCAAAGGGCCATTTTAAGGCTCTATAAGTGCCATATAAATCTCCAAAAGAGGTTGTGATGTATTAAACAAAGGATAACACTAACCACGAGGAAAAAAAAAAAAAAATCATAGAAACTTCCTGGCTCTGAAGGTCTTGAAAGTTCTGAGCCAGGAAACCTTCCGCACCGGGGCGGGGAATGTCTTTGGCTCTCCAGTGACTCCCTGCTAAGTTCCCCTCAAGTTTTCCCTCTCTCTCTCCTCCTTTCCCCGCCTCAGTCCCCGAAAGTGGGAGCCACAGGAGAATGCCAGCATACATACCTGACTTAGAATCAGACTCCGATGCCTGCTTATTTTAAAGGCCCCCACACTCAAAAGAGGCCGTGTTTGCAAGCAAACCCAAGGGACTGCAAACGAAGCCTGGAAGCTCATCTTACACGTTGGGGGCCAAGCCTGCAAAAGAACAATAGTCCAGCAGAGCCAGGAGCACGTTCCTTCGCTCGAAGCGGTTCTGCGGGGGCGCGAGGGCCTGCGCCTCGGCGGGGGCCGGGAGCCGGAGCCCCGAAAAGGCGCGCTGCCCCTTTAAAAGGCCGCGCATCTCCGGGCCGGCCTTCCTCCCCCGGGCTCCAGCTGTGATTGACGCTGGGCGGCGAGAGGAGGCGCCTGGCGCTAACAAAAGTCCGGCCCGCGGGCGAGCTGCGCCGGGCCGCGAGTCTCTGCTCGCTCGGGGCACCCGCAACAAGTGGCCGCCGCGCCCTCCCCGGGGAAGCCGCGGGCGCGCAGGGGCGCCGAGAGGAGGCGGCCGAGCGGGGGAGCCCCGGCCGCCCGCGCGGCTCAGCCCCACCGCAGAGGGATCCGGGCGGGCGGATGGGGACCCGGCGGCGGCGGCGCGGCGAGCCTCTGGGCGGCCCCGGGGCGCGGGCTCTGCGCCGCGCTGCGCCCGCCGGCCCCGAACGCGGATTCTAAGAGCGGCGGCTGCCCCCGGCCCCACCCGGAGCCATCGGGGGTGCCAGGCGGGGACCGAGCGCCCCCTCCCAGCGGAGTGCAGGGGCCGTCCCCGGTCGGAGCCCGGCCCCGGAGCGTGGGGTATGCGCAGCTAACGGTCCCGTCGGGCGGGCTTTCCTCTGGTGGAGCGCGCAGGCGGTGCGCCCCAGCTATGGAGTGTCCGGGGAGACGGCGGGCATGACGGCGGCAGGATGGGCGCGAACAATGGCAAACAGTACGGCAGTGAGGGTGAGTGGGCCGCCCGTCCTCAGACTCCCGGATCGCGCCCCCCTCCCCTCCCCCTCGCCCTCTCGTCTGGGAAGGAAGGTTCTCGCAGGCTACCGTGGCGCACCCCCGTTTGGCACCGCGTCCGGGCCGTCACCCTCCCCTGTGGCACTGAGTGTCGAGGCGCCCCGAGGATGCTTTCCCACCGTGGGGGTCTCATTAAGCAAGTTCCCAGGTTGTCCTTGAGACGGCTCTAAGTTGCATTTCTGCCGTATTTCTGAGCACATGTGCCTCAACTTTCCTTCCTTAAGCATCTGGGGTTTAGGATGATGGTTTGGCAGATGGTGGAAGACGTTTTTGAAAAATAACGCTGCGAAAACTTTCCCAGGCCTTTGTGCTCCAGTCCCCTGGACTCTCCTGTAGCAGGAACGACTTCTGGAAGAAGAAGTTAAGTTTCTATTCTCTGCTCAGTGCCCCTGAGCTGACAGCTTCGTGAAACACCACCTAAGAGCCTCGCGAGGCGAGGAGTGGCCCAGGGCTTTGTCTGGGACTCTCTCGGGGCTCAAGACGGGCAAAGGACCATCTGTTACGTGGGGCTGGAAATTGCACAGAAATATTGCCTGTCAAGTGGGAACTTGGAAGTTGGGGGAACTTTAAACTCCACCTACTCCTAAAAGGATGATGGATGTGTGGGTTGGCTTCTCCCTCGCTCCTCCTCCTCTTTGCATAAAACCGTAGTATTGTAACCCAGCTGATTAACAGCCTGCCCCCGATTTGCGTCCTGCAAGGGCTCTTTCCGCGGTTCAAAAGTTAGGAAGGTTTGTCTTTCGTGAACTTGACTGGAGGGGAGTGGAAGAGACCGGGTTGCTTTTATAAGCCCGCCCCCAGGGGACAGGCGGTTACAAACGGGGTCCAGCGCCTGCAGACTGGTAGGAATGCAGAATGGCTATTCAGCGTGTGGCGTTAGGGAAACTCCTATCGTCCTGTTCAGAACTTTGAGGTGTGGCCACAGAACGTGGATGTCTCCCTGCGTTTGTGTGTGTTCGTTCTCAGCAGCTTGATGAGATAACAGCAGCCGACCCTAGGAAACCATATCCCCAAGAACCTTTGGTTTAAATCGTTTCTTTCCAGATCACTATGTTTTGAATTCCATATATACTCCTTATTCTGGGCAGTTTCATAGGAGAGTTCTTTTTTTAACAATTTCATTGTTAAAAAAAGTTAAATGGTTGTCTTTTTAGATAGGGCATGTGGAAATATGCCAACAAAGATTATTGCGGAATCTTGGACACTCCCCAGAACTTCTCAATGTTTTAAAAATTTGTGGAAAACTGAAAGGTTAAGCCTTTTACTCTGAATATTAAAAAGCTTGCAGGGAGTCAAATGTGTGTCTGTCAGTTGTAGGTATGCATATATTGTGATACTTGAATACGGTCAGGGTGGGGGGCAGGGACGACCCAAGAGGTAAATGGAGTCAGGGCTCTGCGTTCCTGAATAAAACCCCTCCAACACTCCTAATCTTCTGCAACTTGTTCTGATATCCCAGCGTTCTGGTATTGTACAGTGTGTGGTGTATGACGACTTCCTGTCTGAACAGCAGAGTTTTCAACCCTTGGGAGAGAAAAAGAGAGACAGAGAACTAATGATCTCCAGCTGTTATCCGTAAATGCTACCTCTGCATTTTCACTTCAGCTGAAGTGAAATTTTACTGGGATCAGATTTAGATACACTGTGGAACTTTTTATAGGGAAAACCTCTTGGGCTCAGCTGATTCAAGGGAACCAATAGGAAGCTTTGGGTGGTAACTGAGGTTCGGCTGGAGGGAAACATTGTGCTTAGCGTTCAACTCTCATCAAATGCTTGGAGATTCCTCTGTGATCAGCAAGGAAAAAATACAGAAGTAGAAGTGACATGAACTTTAAAAAAAAAATCTTTTCTCCCTCCCCCCTACTCTAGTTACATTGGCCTTCTAAATAGGGTCATAACATATTTACAGTTGACCTTTGAACAGTGTGGTGTTTCATTGCTCCTGTGCAGTCGAAACTTAGTGTAACTTTTGATGCCCCCCAACCATTGGCCAGAAGCCTTACCGATAGCACAGTTGATTCAGGTGTATTTTGTATGTGTCCTATGCTGTACTTGCAATAAAGTAAGCTAGAGAAAAGAAAATGTTACTAAAATCCTAAGGAAAATACGCTTACAATTCTATATTGTATTTATTTAAAAACTTGCATGTAAGTGAACCTACACAGTTCAAACCTGGTTTGCTCAAGGGTCAGCTTCCTTACCGAGTGTTACTGGATGGTCAAATATATGCAGGTAAGCCTGTTGGAATTCAATGTGTCTGTGCTATCTTTCTTATCTAAAATGTCATATTTCAAAGAATGTGAAATCAACCCTTCGGCATAGTATCTCTATTAAGAAGACTGAGAATTAAGACAGTTTTAGATTTAGTACAATTTAGGCATGGTTTGAAATTAAGATTTATTTCAAAGATTTATTTTCAACCATACCTCAGTTGTACTAAAAGAAGGATAGTATTAGTAGATGCATATCCACTGAATGCACTGAGAGGCCACTCAACTCTAAAAGCTAGGGGTTTGTGTAGACTTTGACGGTCGGATCTTTAAGTATATTTTAGAGTTGACTCCACTGTGTCAATGCAAACCACCTTAATTTTACAAATGGTGTCGAACTATAGGAATGTTTAAAACTTGAGTATTTCATATGGAATTTTACCTTCTCTTGCTCCTTGAAAACTCCTTTTTCATTAAAACAACAAAAACTCTTCCTGAGGCTTCCCATGGCAGGTACAACAAGGGCAGAGGATTCCTATTCTGTGTAGCCGAAGGACCAGCAACATCGGCGTCGCCTTGGAGCTTGTTAAAAATGCAGAATCTTAGGTTCTTCCTAGAAATTTGGGGACGTTCTTGTGTTGAGTAGAGACCATTAATTTGGATGTCTGTAAGTTTGAGTCCAGCTTTGATTTAGCTACTGTGACCTTGCTCAATTCTCCTGAAATCACGAAGCCCCTGAAGTCTTTCTTCTCTAGAGAGAAGAGAGGAATTCTTTATTGACATTCTCTATCAAGAGCTCATTCTTGGGCACACAGACATTCATTTTATTTAGCTCTTCTAATGCCTTAATGGACCACTTAACAGAGCGGAGCCTTGGAAGGTCCGTTACAATAAATAGGGAAGTTAAGACTGTTATTGCCATGAAATCCACAAGAGCCCCTCCCCCATTTGTCATCTCCTTTTCCCTCTCTCTCCTCCTCACTTACTCCCCATTCCTCTCCTAATTGAACCAGTCTTGAAATCCCTGCTTTTTTTTTTTTTTTCCCTTAAATTCTAGGTATGGGTAAATAATGGGTGTTTCCAAAGGTTTTGTTTTCCCAAATACTTAGCGACTCTTCAGGTTAGTGGTTTAATTTGTAGTCCGAGCCCCTACACATGCTTGGATTTTGCCCCAGGAAAAAGTTACTATACCATTCCCAATCTTTAGATTTCTAGAAACATAAATGAATATCTAAATGATTAGTATGTTCTGGTAAATCCCTTTATGGAGGTCTATGTTTTTCTCTTTATCTTCCATCAGGTATAACTTTCAGCCTGTATGTAGAAACCTGGAGAACGAGTTGGAGTGCAGCAAAGCCATTATAACCATTAGCTTTGACTCCAGTTAAGCCAAATAAAAAAATCTCATTCAAGTAGGAAGAGGCAGGCTGCTTTCCCTGCCTTTTAAGGTGTCTGAGCCTCCCCCTCACTTACTCAGTGGTTACATTGTTATGTTTACTCTACTCCAGCAGGAGTGGAGGGGGGGCAGTAATACACAGTTAACAACTCCTTTGCAAATTCCTGGGTGTTGTTGGATTGGAGCTGATGAGGCCATAGTGATGGGGTTTGACCCTTGGTGGTTCTGCTGCTCTGTTAACTGCCCGGGGCCCCTTTTCACCATGTCAGATCTGTGCTGTCGGATGCAAGGAGAGCCAGTTGCTAGCACACTAAATCATCACTCCTCCGTCACCACCTTGGGAAACATATCTTGGAATAATAATAATAATGGCGGCTAATGTTTATCAAAAGCTTACTGTGTCCAAGCATTATTCTAAGCCATTGACATACACTGACTCATGCTATCCTCACGACCTCCTGGGATCCTCCTCTTACCAGTAGGGAGACACAGCTGCGGGGAGAGTGAGCCTTTCTCCTGGTCCTACAGCTAGGACAGGTGGAATTGGGACTCAGGGCCAAGTGTGTCTAAGCCCAGAGTATTTACTTCCTCAACTAATGTACACTGACTTCTTATTTCTTACTCTGTGTCAGGAACTCTTCAGGACAGTGGGGATGCATCAGTGGACAGATTAAGATCCTGTTGCCTGTCAATCTTTTCTGCGTGTGTGTGTGTGTGTGTGTGTGTGTGTGTGTGTGTGTTGGGATGGAGGGAAAGTGGTACAATTAACAAATGTGCAAAAACACACACAGTAATTCAGTAAACCGTGTGATACATTCTAAGGGGCTAATGTCTGAATAAAAAAAAAATCATCCGATGATTGGGAATTGGGAAGAACAGGCTGCGGCAATTTTAGTTAGAATATTTGCCATTGGCCCTGTTGAAAACCTGGCATTTAGAGCAGGACTTCAAGGAAGTGGAAGACTGATCCTTGAGGATGAGGTAACATGTCGCCTGTCATTTGGAACCGCTATGTTATACCAAGTGAACTACTCTCCGCTGGGGAGCCTAAGTCCTTATTTCATGCGAGTGTCACATCACTAGTCTTCTAACCATAGCCACTGTGGAACAGAGTCAGTTTTGGTCACCGCACATGTTTTGTTTTATTATTTTTTTTTCTTTTTTGCCTAGAGTCTTTGTGAATGTCTTTTATCTAATTATATCAGATATTTTGTGACTGCTTTTGGGTGGAGGAAGCCTAGGACCTTCTCCTCTTGCTGTGACCATGGAATATTGCCTGCCTCACTGGGTATGTAGACATCGCTCCAAAGATCTCCATAGTTCTAAGATAGAAGTAGGTCTTCATTTTTTGCTTCCAGCTAATAATTTCATTTTGATGAAAATCAGAAGGTAAACATACTGATTGCACTATTTGTTCAAATCGAAACATTAATGCAGCTAATGAGACCATCTTTCTTCTGATAATAAGATATTCTTAGAGATTTGGGGTATCTTTTGCATGTTTAAAGTGGGAAAGCAAAGAGAGGGAACTTTTCATTTCCCTTGGGATCAAGTCACACTAAAATGAATTCTGGGTTGATTTTGAGTAGTTAATAATAATTTAGCCCTTAGACTTTATCTAGAAGCTGCCTAGATAAACTTCTCTTGGCTGTTTAACTGGTGGGACATTCTAGATATCATGCATTTTAAGGTGGTGTTAGGGATGTATTAGAATATATGACATAATCTTGAATAAAATCTAGAATGATTATGTTCCCTGAATAATGAAGAAGGGGATAAATGAAGTTGAGAGACTTAATCTATTAAAAATAGTATTTGAAGCTCTGTCGTGGTGAAAATTAAATTGCAAAGTGCTAAGCAGAGACCAACGTGTGTAAGTTACTAGACAGTTGATTTGGCTGCATCTGAGGAAGACCCTCATTGAGGGGTCTGACCACATCTGGGATAGGCTTTCCAGTGAGCCTGTGAGTCCTCAGATATGGGAAGGATGTGATCACAGTAAATGATGGTATGCTAGAGATTTCTGCACTGAGTAAGGGGTATAGTTTAGGACCCTACACCAAGCTCCCTAGCAAATATTCTTTCACAAGATGGGATTGGGAGGGAGACAAACCATAGGAGACTCTTAATCTCACAAAACAAACCGAGGGTTGCTGGGGGTGGGGGGTGGTGGTTGGGTTATGGACGTTGGGGAGGGTATGTGCTCTGGTGAGTGCTGTGACATGTGTAAACCTGGCGATTCACAGACCTGTACCCCTGGGGCTAATAATACATTCTATGTTAATAAAAAAATTAAAAAAAATTTTTAAAAATTCTGTCATGTGAAGTTATCTTTGATGAAGGGTTATTGTTTGGTTCCACACCTAACTCATTTTACTACGTTGCACTCCCCCTCCCCCCTCCCCCACCAATATGCTCTGTCATTTTCAGTGTTAAAAGATATTCCCCCACCTTGCCTGGGGGAATTAATTCTCTTTTTCTCCCTTGGTATCTGTCTGTTGTATGTATGTACTTTTGTCTATTTGATTTATTTAGGTATTAACTGGAAAAGTCTGGGACGTCTGGGAGGCTCAGTCAGTTAAGGGTCTGATTCTTGATTTCAGCTCAGGTCATGATCTCGGGGTCCTGGGATCCAGCCTAGTCTTGAGCTTCATGCTCAGCAGTGAGTCTGCTTGAGGTTCTCTCTCTCTCTCTGCCTCTCCCTTTTGTTCCTCCTGCTCCTGCTCTCTCTCAGATAAATAAATCTTTTAAAAAAAGAGGAAGATCTATTGATTTTGTTTATTTTCCTGCCCTCTGTGAACCTAAACGCCAGCACCGAAAATTGGGTTCGATAAATGCTTGTCCTTATTTCCAGTGTCGTGAAGGCCACTGACTCTAGCATCTACTGTCACTTTTATTATGACCCTGAAACATGCAGATCTGCTGAACTTGAAGCGAGCCCCTTAATTGTGTTGATGCTGAATGCCTTGAATAAGTGTTTTAACCTTGAATACAAGACTTTTAACTGGTATTATTGGTTAGTGGTATTTGATCAGAATCTGCAAATTGACTAGAACCACACAAAGAGAGTCATCTGCTAGGAAGCTCTGATACACTTTTGTTCCACACCATGTTTACTGCGAGTGAGAGTGAACAGCAGGTCTTCTGTCCAGTGTTGGAGTCTATATCAGCTGAACTTTTCTAGAATGTAGCTGTTTTTGTTTGTTTAGTTGTTTGGTTCTAGTTAAAGAAATTCAGATCTCTTCTCCCACTTACTCTTTGCGTTAAATCTCCAGATAGAATAGATTTGCCCTAAGGAAGTTCAGTAACTGAGCAGCGAGGCAGGGAGACAGATCCTTCTAGAACAGGGTGAGGAGAAGTCCTAATTCACAGGAAGACCCTAGTTCTCCAATGTGGATGTAAGTGGTGAGGGGAAGTGTGACCAAGAATAGAGTTACTCTCTAAATAATGACAGTTCTGAACAGCGTCTGTGCTTCCCAAAATATCTAAAGGATGTTTCGAAAACAACAGCAACAAACAGGTGTGTTGGATGAGCAGTAGCTTAGATCCTTGGGAGAAGCTTAATGTTTTGTTAAGAGACTTTCCTTAGGCGTTCCCGAAAATCCTCAGGTTCTGTTTCCCATGTGGTTTATCTCCTGGGAAGCGATTCCTGTGGGTTCTGTGAGTGAGGACCTCGGCATGATTCAGAGGAAGGGCAGGAGTGTCTGCCCAGCCTGGGTCCCTCCCCGGTGTGCTCACCGCAGCAGAGAGGAGAATGGAAACCTTTGGATAGAAGCTCTTAAAATGTGCTAGCTTGTAGCCCAAAGACAGGCAACTGTAAAGCTTCTGACATAAATAATCGTTAACCATCTCTGCATTTTCCTCGGTAATGAAATACAAACACATGGTCAACATCTTCCCGTTCCATGGTTGAAGAACTGTAGACTGTTTCTGGAGCCGTAGATCTCTATTAGGCCGTGCATTAGATGTGCTCATTCTATCAATTCCTATTTAAATTTGAAACCAGTGACAAAATGAAAAACAGTTGTTAACACTGCATGAACTCATAATTGTAACGTTAGAAGCCTTGAGCAATGTGTAGAAATGTTATTAAAACATTTTTTGTTTGCTACCCTTTCTGCGGTAAATTCCTTTGCAGCATTTTTCAAGCAGATGTACCCATGGAAAGTGAATCAAAATTTCTAGAGAAAAATTTCAGGAATTTTTCTTGTCCTTGTGGATTGACCTTCTGGCTACAAGTAACCCACTTCTTGGCAAGGTGAAGAAGTCAGGAAAAGGCTACTTCTATGTGCCGTGGAACCTGCTGGCCCAGTTGATTACTTGGGTCAAATCGTGTTAGCATCTAAGTTAAGTCCAAGATGAAGGCCAGGTCTGACACGTTCCAACAGTCAGAAGTAGCTTAGAGCCCAGGAAGGAGGAGCAGGTGGGAGACTGAGCATGAAGGAGAGAAAGGAACCCAAGTATAAGGAGAGGGAAAACAACAAATTCAGAGAGAATGGGATTTAGGGCACTGATTGCCTCCTAATGTAAAGAACAGGGCCAATGGCCCACTCAACTCTGTTTTCTTAAAAATGTTTTGGTTCGTGGAACAATAATGATTATTCATAGATATGAGTACTGCTAAGTTTATTGTATTTTTGGTCATGTAATAAATAATAATTGTTGAGCACTCACTAGGTGCGCCTTCCCCCTCTGAGCACTTTACACAGACTCGTTCTTGTAGCTCATGGCAGCCAGACAGGTGGGCGATGATGAGCCCATTTTACAGCTGTGAACAGGGAAGCCCAGGGCTCACAGCTGGTGAGTGGCCCAGTGATGCCTGCAGTCTCTTGGTGGCCCTGGAGTCCGTGCCCTTCCAGCATGCCCATGAACTCTTCCTCCCTGGACTTCCCAGGTGCAGCCAAAAGTTTTCCAGTCTTTGTTTCTTTGTGTACCTTAGAGAATTGCAGTGGCCAGGAAGCATCCCCTAGAGAATTGCAGTGGCCAGGAAGCATCCCCTAAAAACAGACAGTGACAGTTTGACAGACTAGGAGGTGGCCAATGAAAGATGTTGTTGAAGGAAACTCTCAACTCCTTTTACCTGGCTCCCCTGCGGCCAGATGCCCAGCTCACGAGGCGGCAGTCTGCTGACAACCTGGCCGGCTAACGAGGGGGCAAACTAGGGTCTCTAATAACGTCGGCATGTGAACTGATTAGCATACTGTTTAGAGTCTGCGGAGCGAAAAGTAGAGCCAAAATGCTCTCCTCCAGATTCTCCAGAGCCCTGCGCCCTTTTCTTTCGTCTTTGTCCTGGGATAGCCTCACCCCTGCGCACACACGAAAGCAGGACTAGGACAGGCACCCACATGTTCTTTCCTCCTCAGTAGTTTATGCATTATAGCTTATATTTCCTCTGCTTTCAAAACCATGGATTTGAAACTGCTGTTCATGCAGGGAATTACTCCAATAAGTATTGGAGAATTTGCCCTTCTCTTTTGCCAGTTTCTGGGAGACTTCTCCATAAGTATATCTGTGAAATTGCTTTGGAAGCTATGAAGCATTTCAGACATTAATCTTACTTATCATCACAGGGACTATGGGAGAGGTGTCTGTCATTATCCCCCGTTTATAGGTGAGGAGACGGAGGCCTTGGCAGAGTGAGTTGCCTTGATTTTACAATGAAGATCAGGCGAGGGCACCTTGATTCTAAATTTAGTACACTTTTCATGATACAGTCACTCTCTCTTAAGTGCTACAGGAAGCAATAGAATCATGCTGGAGGGTTATCATAGACATTCTTGATACTATTTTAAATTGCTTGCACCCCAGGATGAAAATGGGGATCTGTAAGCATCATCCTTTAATCCCTTTGGCAGCAGAGAAGCCTAGCTCCCTAGTGGTCCTCTCCAGCCATGGTGACTGCGGGTACAGCCTCCTGGTGACAAGACGATCATAATGAGAATGCACAGAGTGAGCTATTGGATACATGTTCGCGATGAGATGACAGTATCGGTTAGAGAGCACTTGCTAGTTGATAAAACTCAGCTGGGGCTTTGGGGGGCATTTACTTCCTCCGAAAACCTCTGCAGGGGATGCTTTGGAGAAAGTTATATCGCTGCCTGGGAGATCAGAGAATCACCTCGGAAACTGGGGTTTCCTGATTCCCTTCCATCTTCTTCGTCCTTTGCTGTCGAATAACCACATTTCCCAGAGGCCTTTGGAAGAGCTGAGGGCCGGGGGCAGGTCTTTTAGGAGGAGCGAATAGTGACTCAAGGAGGTTCTGTCATTGATAGAAACTCACCTTGTTCATTTAGTTTTTAATTGCTTTACTTTCTGATCACTGTCTTCTAGTTGAATCGCAGTTTTTTCCTAGTTCCTGTTCTTTTGTATGTTTTCATTGTTCACCCTGCATGGGCTTACCCTGATGTGACTGTAACCTGCTCATATAGTAGGTTTTCAATACATTTTCTTGTTAAATAATGAAACGAGCCTGAATCTTTAGCCATGGTCTTTGAGGGATCTAAGAAAAGCTTATGAAAACTCTATCACATTTTCAGCAAATATTTCTTAGACTTGGACATTTTAACTCTTAAAAAAAAAAAAAGTTTTTCCAGACACGTGCTTTCTTCTGAGGATAGTCTAACTTGGCCCTTTATTTTTGACAATGGAGTTCCATCTTCTTATGGATGAAAGTAGTTTAACTTGTGTATTTAAGGAGTGATGAGATGGGTATTTTTTAGTGTTGTTGAAGATAATTGTTGAAGACTTTTCAAGCTCACTGTCTTACAGTATCATCGTCTTCACTATTTTTCAATGATTAGTATTGAGTTGAACAGTACTGAAGAGTATATTTTTCTTCAGTATATTTCAGTATTTATGAAGAGTATGTTGTTTGATAGTATTTGCTTAACCTGATTGGAAATTGATTTTACATGACAATTGAAGCAAATTATTAACCTAGAAAGCATTTTTAAAATTTGACCTTTCAACTAATAAACCATTCCTTTGGCTCTGGGTTCTCTGGATTAAGCGCTCATAGGGCTGTGACTTTAAAAAATCTTACATTGATCTACTTCATGCTGAGTAGATGTGTCTCTATTTTGTGTCTCTTTTTCTCCTTTATTATACAAAATGTAAAATTCATTATGTGTGTCTGTTGTGATTGGAATAGTTTCTAGCGCTTCTGCTTCTGGCTTCCCCCATGAAGTAAAATCAGAAGTAAAATAATAATCAATTTGAGAAAAAAAATTACTGAGGTGTGTGTGATGTATGGATATGTACATGTACTTGAAACCATATTTAAATAATTATTTTCTATAAATTTAGCCAGATCTATTCCTCTTCACACCTGTTTTTTTTCTCTAAGTGGAAAGAAATACATATCCTGTAAGGAATTTAACAAACATAATTAAAATTAAAATGTCATTTGTTTCTTTACTATTTTGGTGTGTTAGAGGAGCGGCTTCCAACAAAAGGTCACCAGAAGAATCAAGCCAAAGAGGAAACAAAAAGTCCAACACGTAACCTTCATAGGCAACATTCATATGCTCATTTTTGTCTTTTTTTTTTTAATTTTATTTTTTATTTTCAGGACCAATAGCTACTCCGTTGGTTGGAAGGATTTGTGTTGCCCCATTTGGACAGTGTATATTGTGTAGCCTAGTATGAAAGTGAGTTTCAAGACATGACATTTCTGTCCTGAACATCTTACTCTCCACATTCTATTTTATATCCACTCTGCTTATTTAATTATATTTTAATAATTTTCTCTATCTTCCATCTCTCTTGAAAGACCTCTCCTGTTGATTATCCTGTGAGCTTGTTTTGAGATACAGTGTCTCCTTGGGGAGTCTTTCTCCACTTCTAAAGCCGTAACAACATGAACTAAGCAATAAAAAGCCAATTCCCTCCCCTTGGTTGTGCTTCAAATAGTCATTTCTTTGATACAGGCTAATAAAAACAGGAAAAGGATCATTTTTAAATGCTTGGGTTGGGGTTGCTTTACTTGCAATAAGGAAAATTGCCTCACAAGGGGGAGTGTGGGTAATAAAGATACAGCTAACTGAGTAATTGTATTCAGTCTAATGCTGGAATCCCCAGGCTGTTGCCTGCAAATCTCATTTCATCTTGGGATTGCTGTGTGTCCACTGTGGTGTGTAGATTTCAGTTTGCTGCTGCTACCGATCATCTCTGCACAGTTACGGAAGATGAATTTCAGCTACTGGAGATTTTTGGTTTGGGTGGGTTCTTTTTTCCTGAGGGATGTTTGTAAGGTCACCAAAGGGTTTTGGATGTTGACCAAGAATGAAGTATGGAATACGGTTGTGGCTACTATAGCGGTGGCAGTGACCGTCGTGATCCTTACAAAGAGATAGCGGCACGAAGACATGAAACCGCTGTGCCAAAGTCATGCAGATAGCAAGGTTTTAGGACCCTGACATTGATTTTCTTAGTCCAAGCTGTTTCCTTTTAATCCCTTTCTTCCCTCCTCATCATGCTTCACACCCTGTTCTTCTGGCTTTAAGACAATTCGAGGTGGATGTCCTTTCTGCTTGACCTTCCTGTCCTGTGGCCCCTTCAAGGAGGACCCTCTCAGATCTTCAGCTCACAGGTCCTTGGCACAGATGACTCATAGCCCAGTGCCTCTCTAGAAATTATTCTCACCTAAGGCAAAGGAGCAGGCCTCATTGAATGACTAACCGAGGCAGGGATGCCATCTGGGAAGGCCCTCCGGGGTCCGAGGTCCCTGGACTTGACCGAGACTGGTGTAGCTGCATCACAGACCAACATCTGTCCATCCAATCTGCGTTCTCCTTTGCCTTTCCCAAGCGTGATCCCAAGGGTAATTCCTGAGAAACTGCCCCTAAACTCATCACAGAGACTGTTTGCCAGGGGACTCAGCATAAGAAAAATGGAGCAGTTGGAATGGGATTCTATTCTGGCAGTGGTCAAGGGCAGGATGGCACTGCCGGGAAAACCAGCTGCCTGGGAATCCCGGCGGTCCTTATAGGGGAGCCTTCAGCCGAGAGCTAAGAGACCTGCACCAGTTTTCTGCCTGGGGACCAGTCTCTTCCTTTCACTATATAGATTAGGAAAGCAAACCACATACCCTAAAGTGACTTGACCAATAGCACATAGCCAGTTGGCAAAAGAGAACAAACAAGCTTATACACCTCTCTGGTTGTGTTGGTGCTATTTTTGAAGAGCCATTTTGGAACTTGTTCTGAGTCGTTCTGCTGTTGTAACTCCGAATGGGTTGCAGATGGGTCTAGAGACCATTCATCTGTCTGATCCATGTGTTCAGCTCTGGCCCTGAAGTCAGACATCTCAATAATTCCTTTGTGGCCTTATTTTGCTGATCGTCCACTATTCTTGGAGGAGTGATGGCTGAAGCTCACTGCGGTTGGTAGTAGAGTAGTGAAGAAGAAGAAGAAATAGTGTGGTAGAAACAGATGGTCACAGTTGTTTTGCCTGAAATCAGCATTTCGTGTTAACTGGCTATTAAGAGAATTGGGAAATTGGCAAGGCTTATTACATGATAGACCAGTGGCAAGTACACATTCATTAGACAGATGAAACATGCAGCCGTGGGTTGCAACAGTCATAAGCAAAATGAAAAATGACTACAAATTAATATGTAGTCTCATGATCACCCTAAATAGTTTATTAGTCATTTTATTATGCTCAAATAATGTTTCGTGGAGATTATCAAACTATTATGAGCTCAGAGTCACTATGATCCTGAGAAATTTGGAAGTAATTGAAAAGCAAATTATTAGTTTATTATTATTGCTACTACAAGGATTCAGATTTTATATACTTTCCTTGGCATAATTCACCAGCCACTCTACCTGAAATTATTCTTTGACTCTTATTGTCTGTAAATTATGTCAAAATTTATTTTATTTGGTGTTCAAGGCCTTATGTGTGCTCTGCTTTCTCTCAGACTTTCTCATCTATGTGTAATTCATACCTCAGACTTTGTTTTCCAAGATTTGTGTCTTTTGTCATGCTGGTCCTTTTCTTCTGGGACCGTTCTTCCCTAGTGACTGCCAATCAATGAAATTTTCTCTGACACATCTTTGGTTATAAAATTTAACCCCTTGCTGCAAGGAAACAGGTCAGGTGTTCCCAACTGGATTTACTCTTTCTTCCCTCTGAACCACCGTGACATTTTGTTTGTATGGATGTTTTTTATGTCCTACTTTGCATTTTAGCTGCTCTCATCTCTCAAATTCAATAAGTATTTGTAGGTATCGCTGGACCTGTACTAGCTAATGGGAGATTAAAAAGTATAAGAACTTGATCTTCACCTAAGTGGTCTACAGTGTAGTGAATTGCATATAACAAAGTGCTGGAGGAGCCAGACATGGCCAAGCTAAAGCATGGGATGGAAGACACAAACCAGTCCATGGTGACCCTCAGTGGGAACTATCCACTTCTCATCTGAGGGGAGCTTGAATGGAGTCTAGAAAGATGAGGAACGGCTTGCCAGGTGTGGCTAAGAGGGAGGTATGTAGAACAACAGAAAGTCAGACAAAGAGGCAGAAACCAGTGGATGAGCTACAGGCGAGGAGAACGTGATCTGAGTTGAGCCTCACACCTGGACAGGTAGGCAGGTTTATATGGCCATGAAAGCCTGATGGAGATGGCTAGCAGGAGGAAGCCAGTGGTAAATGTTTAGCGATGGCAGCCTTGGACAGATTTATAGAAATCACTGAAAAAACCTATGGATTACTCTTCTCCACCACTTGTGTTATTTCCTTGTGAAGAGGGTGTCATTAATATAACTCCTGGCCTGGAGAATTTACCCAGTTGGTAAATTTGGGAGAAGTGAAGTCAGCTTCTGAGCTCCATCCTGTTTTCCTCTTGAGAAGGAGCTGCCCTTGGGGGGGCAGCTTCTCTGGGGGAAGCTCTTTGAACAGAATTCCACGAGTAGACCGGCTTTGGTCTCATGCTTGCCAGCACTTAGGTTCAACATTATTAGCCGCCTGGCTATAGACCTAAAACCACAACCTCTGAACTAGAGTTCCCAGAAATAAAGGTGCCGTTTTTCTCTCTGTCTGCCACTCCTTTTAAGAAAACTTATTATTAATTTAATTTGCTTTAGACCCGGGTGGGAGAAAGTGGTGCTCTTCATGGAGGCCCATCGAGACACTAACTGTAACGCGTGGTGGGAGCTGGGAAGAACAACTAAACGAGAGCAGTTAAAAATCTGGATTATGGCAGGGGTAAAATGACTGAAGAGGATGATGTGGGTTCCAGTGATAAAAAGAAGATAGAATGAACGGGACCTGGTGACTAATAGGCTGAGGGGATGAGGGAGATGGAAGGCTCTAGAAGGACCCTGCCTTCCGGTTAGGGTGGTTTCAGGCCACATGAGTTCACATACTTCCCCGTTCTGATTGACCTGCATTAGCATTGAGTCGGCCTTTCAGGCCAGGACGGTTAATCTGGCCTTTCATTTCTCCTTGGCCATCACCGTCCAGGATCTGAGAGAATTTCTCAGGCACTGATCAAAGTATTTCATTCGTTTTTTAATTCATTCGGCCCGTCGATATTTATTAATTTCCTCCTGTGTGTCAAAACCTATCTTGGCTTGCCCATGATATATAGTGATGAATAAAACATTCGCTTGTCCTCTGTGGACTAACACAAGAGTCTAGGGAGCAAGCCAGAACCATAAGGGAGGGCGTGGGAGTGGGTGGGGCACGGTGCTGATCAGACAGCTTCAGAGCCAAAGAGCCTGAGTTAGAATCTGGGCCCTGCTGCTTGTAAGACAGGTGACCTCACCAGAGCCTTGTTTTTAAGGTAGCCAAGTCAGCATCTACCTCAAATGAAACTTCACACTTTCTAAATTCTCCTGATTTGGCCCAATAAACGAGTGGCTTGGCTTTGAGCAAATTCTGCCAGAAATGTAGAAAATTGGGGGGAAAAAGTTGTTTTTGGAATTCATTTTTAAAACAGGAAATTCCTGTCTCTAGCTGAAAGAAGTTGTCACAGGAGCGACTTTAAGTTATGCTCTATTTCTCCCTCTTTTGGACAATCCCTTCAGAGTGCACTTGATGCAGGAACGTTAAAACGTGGGTTATTTTTTTGAGAAGTTTTCATTTTTGAGTTTTCGTTGCATCAGGGACCTCAAAAGAGTCTGAGCTCTCTTATGATGGCAATTCTAGACATTACTAAAAAGTGGAGAAAGAACGGGTTTGCAGTGTTGAGAAACAGATCTAGTATTCAAAGGGAATGACATGCTGATTTGTAGGTTTTCATGCCATTTCATACAAATATGGACTTTTTAATGTTTTAAAATTGGTGGGGAAAATCCCACTGTTTCTGGAGTCCTTGATTCAATGTAAAATACTATCCACATTTGCAAATTGTGTCCACATTTGTGTGTATGTATGGAAACTTATTGTTCCTATTTCAGTGGTTACAGGATCAAACCATAGGCTTTGCACCAGATTCTGGCACATTTATTTGCTATGATTTTAGTTTGTCCCCCAGTGTCCCAGAGCACATAAATTGAAAAAAGTAGCTGAATTAGGTAGAAGATAGTACAGAAGCAGGTTTCCTAATGGGTACTCTCTGCTTTATCTAAAATTACTGTTATTTAAGCAAGAACAAAAATACCCCAGTTTTGTCCTGGCAGTATGTTTTTCCCATAAATGGAGAGAAATACAATATCCTTCTGTAAGGAATTTAAGAAATACAGTTTAAAGTAAAGTATCATTTGTTTCTTTAATAGTAGGGTGTCCATTCTACAAAGGGATACGATCCGCTCTCCCTTATGTCAAAGAATTCTATGTTTTAAAGTCGGATGGAACTCTAGTGATGTCCAGTGCTGTCCTTTGGGGACCAACGGACTCAGGCAAAGTTCCGTATGAGGTACAACAGCCAGCATGGTGACTAATAACACAACAGTCTTAGATGTTGAACTTTCTGGGTTTCAAACTGATTCTCCAGTTATCAGTTCTGTGATCTTATGCAAGTTATCTAGCCTCTCTGTGCCTCAGTTTGTGCACCTGGATAATGGAGTCAGGGGCAGTTTTTCCCTCCCAAGAGTTGTCAGGGAATGGATTCATTTAGTAGATGCGAAGGCATAGTGCCTGGCACAGCAAATTCTGCTTGTTCATCTATGATGATTCACATCTCGACAACTCTGAGATGCAGTGACGTCACTGGTACCTTGATCTCAAAATGCATGACTGGCAAGTTTCACAAAATTACGGTGTGATCTGCTGCAGGGGCTGGAAGGTGATATTGATTCTCAGATGAAGGTGAAATGGACAGTAAGGGGGCGGAGCTTAGCATCAGGGAGATGGGGGTGCTATTATTCTTCTTTAATTGACTTAAGGCAGAGTTGGAATTAGAAGCTGTGTCTCCTAATCCAACCCTCAGTCCATTTTTCTACACTTTATATCTAGCTAATGTAGACACTTGGACTTTGAGAAAGAAAATTTTTAGCTGTTTATTCTGAGCACACAGAGCCTACCCTTCTTTGGATGATTTTTTTTTTTTTTAAAGATTTTGTTTATTTGACACAGAGAGAGACATCACAAGTAGGCAGAGAGGCAGGCAGAGAGCCCGATGTGGGGCTTGATCCCAGGACCCTGGGATCATGACCTGAGCCGAAGGCAGAGGCTTTAACCCACTGAGCCACCCAGGCGCCCCTGGATGATATTTTTTGACTCAGAACTGTTGCGACACTTAAGCTTTGTGGCTCCAAGTCCTACAAGAAACTAAGTGTGATGCTCCTATCTTATTGCAGAAAGGAGGCTAAAGAAATGCCCGGATTTCCCTCAAAGAATGAGTCTCCTCTCTTGGCCCGTGCTTGTGGGCTGAGAGGTGACATTGCCCTCTGTGTGCTGTTGCTTCCTGTTTGGGTGGGTTAGATCTTTAAACAATGATAAATGTCTTTACGCTGAGCAAAGATTCAAATTCATCTGCAGCTTTTAATCATGATTAGAACTTGCTGTTTTCCTTGCTGGTAAAATTCATCCAACAATGGAGGCTGGGGTGTCCATTTGTTAAAATTACTGATCAGGTCATTTGGGGCAAAAACCGTGTGCCTTTTCTAGGTGTCTGTGTAAATCCCCACAAGAGTGCCTAAGTGAGGACTTTTGTGAATATATTTAAGACTTTGGGCCAGACTTTCTGTTTGATTTGTTCCTTCATTACTGTTTTATTTTTTGTCCTGCTCTAGATGACCTGCCTTCTCTCACCCACAGCCCCCTCTCCCTCGCCCTCGTGCCCTGCTACCCCTCCCCTCACCCGGCTCTCCTCGCCCTCTCTCTTCCTTCTGTCTCTCTGTCTCTGCAAAGTTTATATTTGACTGTTGTCTCTGGGCAGTCTGCCTGGTTTGCTTTATTTGTTTCTCATAACTGTATCAGAGCCTCAGTTACATGTTTCAGATGGATATTTCAGATGGCATTTTTGTCTCCTTTATAAGACAAGTATTTTCCTAGGGTTTTGTGTTTTACGATCCACACACAAACCCAGCCTCTCTAAAACGGAGCTTTACAAAGCGAGTGCCCAAATCGGTGAGAAGGTATTCTAAATATCCCTAAATTAAGTTTTACCGTCCCAGGTCTCTGAATAATGGAATAAAAGCAATAAATTACTAGTTAGGCTTTGTACTTTGCTCTTCAACAAAGACAGTCTGCTGAGTTTAGCTGTATGGAAGACAAACATGATGGTGTAAAGGAACCCCAGGTGTCCTTCCTATTGAAATGTAAGCTCGCGTCAGTTTTAAAAGGAAGGAACAACCCTTAACACTTCCTCCTTAATCTCAGCCCAGAGTCTGTTTCTACTTTGAGAAAACTGTGGTTTGAGGCCTTCTCTTATTCTGTGACATTCTAGCAAAAACTCTAAGCTTTCAAAATTAGGTCTTCCTGTGAGGATAATGGTTCTCTCTAACTGTGCGTTCGTAAGTTTAGTTGTTCCAGACACTGCCTTGTCCAACTGAGTAGTAAGTAGCGACTAGCTCCATGCAGCTTTTAAAAGTTAAATGAACTACAATTTAATCAAATTAAAAAATTCAGTTCCCCAGGCACAATAGCCGTATGGCAAGGGCTCAGTCTCCATATGTGGCTACCATATTGGGTAGTGAAGATACGGAACATCACCATCACGGAGAAAGTCCCACTGGGCAGTGTTGTTGCAGAGGATTTGATTTGAAGTCAATGGCACTAACCAGTAGAGTTCATAGAGTTGTTAATGGGTAACTAAGCTGCTTTAACAAGAGATGACAAAAATACAGCAAATAGAAGAATATAAACAACTCTTCCTAAAACATCCAGGAGGTGAGCGGTCCACATTGCCCATGGGGCACTTTTCTGTCAATCATTCCTGGATATGGTTCCTTCCATCTTTTTGGCTCGGCATTCCCAAGGCATCATGAGTCTCTGTGTTCCAGTTTTGAAGAGATACAGAAAGAATGCCGGGGCGAGTGGCTTTCTTAATTGGTTGACAATGACCCGGGCATGCTTGACGTCACTTTTGTTCCCATCCTCTTGCTCCAAATCCATGGCTTCACCCCCCTCGGCAGGTGAAGTCAGGGAAGGTGGCCTGTGGCTCGGTGGGGTGTATTCAGCTTAAATTATCCCGGGGAGTGGGGGGAGAAGAAGAGGAGAATGGACTTGGGGGAAGTCGTTTCTACCACAGAGCTAACGTGCAGTAGAGGGGATTTGATGCTTAATGTGTTGGTTTATTTGGCATAGTTAATTTGAGTGTTAGGAGAGATGATGTGGGGATTTAATTTAGCTATTGCTTGGCCTTCAGCTTTTACTTGTTGTCATTGAAGTGGGTATGGACATAAAACCCTAGTAAACGAGAGCGGAACATTTTATACACCTGGGTTTGTCCCTACATCGACTGAATAACCCGAGATAACCCGAGTGTGTGTGGAGGGGCTCAGTTTGGATTCTTCCGTGGAACTACAGAACTGTGACTCCCTGAATGCTTTTAATGCTAGGTGGAGTTGGGGATTGAAAATATTGACTGTCTGGCTACTCAAAGCAAAGGCTTGACTAAGGCAGTGAAATATGCTTCAACAGAATGGATTTTATGGGCCATTAGTGTGAGTAAATGATGCTTCCTTCATGGGAGGCGGAAGAACTCGTTTCTGTAATGAACCAATAAACCTCTTCTGGAGAAGCCCAAGACATTCTTTTCAAATGAGTGGAATTATATTTTACTTTCCTTTTTCTTGTTTAGAATCAAAATGGGAACTGTCTTTGTGCATCTCTGGTGTGATTGCTCTTCTACGTGGTAGTGGAGAAAGGTGATGACCCCTTTCTTTCTTATTCCAAACCTGATAGGATTATGTATGGTCAGAGTACACTTTGTAGAGCTGGAGTTACTCTCTGTAGGTTATAGATTGGGGCCAGTAACTCATGCCGTTAATTGCTGTGATCATTACATTCTCATTTTTGTTACTAACACACAGAAGTTTATCTTCTCAGGTGGTGTGTTAGACTATTTTATCTATTTATAATAGGAGATTAAATGAAAAAATTTTAAAAGTTGTGTTCAAGATGTTACCTCATCTAACCCAATCTTCTTTAATTACTTACACATTGACCTTAGTCATAGAATATTGAGGTCTACTGTGTGTAACCTAGCACTGAATTAGTTCTTGTATACCGCCATTTTTCTCTCCTTGCTTCCCCCAACCTTTGCTAGTACGTGGACTATATCAAACTTACAATTTTTATGCCTCCTTTTCTTGTTGTTCCTCCACAATACAGAGCTATGCTCAAAGAAACCCGATGTTGGGTGTTGTTGGCTCAGGGCCAAGAGTGTGCCGTCTCTGATAAATTGTTCTCTAAACCTTGGTGTCTTCAACTATAGCATGGAGGTGTTTTAATAAGTGTATCATAGGCTTCCATGATGATGACGTATTTTGTATAAAATGCTAATATATTGGTTGGTATATAGTGAGTGCTAGATACAAATTATTCCTGGTTGTTATTACAACCAAACCATATGTGCCCAAATACAGGTGGTGAATAAGTCTGCTCAGTATCGAGTAGGCAAATCCATCTTTTGGCAGTGTCTATTTCTAGCCAACACTAGAAATGAAGAGTTTTGGTTTCCTGACAATTCATAGCATCTAATAGAGTTTCCCATTTTACTATTAAGTGATATTGCCCTCTACCATTTAAAAAGTATTTTGAAGTGAGAATGAAATTCTCGAAGAATCTGGTTTAGTTTGTTAACGGGAAGGAGCTGTGATTAATGCTTCTTTCACAGCCTTTATTTTATCTAGCACTTGGATAAAGCAACATTCTGAGATAATTCCTTGAGGACAAATTCTGAGGGACAAACCCTTCTATCAGTAAGGTGTTTCCTTGGCTACATTAAAAGTTAAAGGATTTAATGAAGGCTGAATAAAAATCCTTCTTTCAAAAGCTGGGACCCAAAGTGCTTTGTCACAAAAATAACATTTCAGTGGCCATGGTCCTCCCTAACAGGCTGCATTCCCAGCCTTGTCCTCCAGCATCAGCTCATCCTTGGCTGTATCTTCCAGATCTCTTGCCAGAGAACAAAGAAGTTTGGAACCTCTGCCTTTATAGGGGAGAATCAGAGTTCAAGAAAAACTTACATCACACCAATGTTACGTAATCAGCAGCAACCAGAACAGAGGTTGTAGAGGGGAGTGGATTCAAGAGCCACTTAGGGCTTCCCGTTGGCAGAATTTTAATGATGGACTGGATGTCAGAATAAAAAATGAGTCCAGGGGTCTCCGGCATTTCTGATGTAGAAGACTGGTTGAATGGGGGTGTCATTCTCCCGTCAGAGGAAATGAAGCAAGAGGACCAAAATTTGGAGACACAACAGTGTGTTCCAGACTTGTGGGGGTGTCTGTGGGATGCCCAGATGGGGGTGCCTAGTGGACATTAGAGTCTGAAGCTCGAGAAGAAATCTGGTTCTGAGAGTCTTGGGGTCATCCTGTAGTTGAAATCACTAGAGTGCGTAAGGTTGGCCAAGGAGCGTGTTTCTTAGAGAATGACACCCGAGGTCTGACGCAAGCCACGCTTTTGCCTTAATGCACCGCAGGCCGTGGCTGTTCCATAAACATTTGGTGAAAATGACAAAAAAAAGAAAAAAACAAAACAGATTGGCTCACGGGGATAAACTGTTTTCTCATTTTGGCTCCCTAGAAATGACAAAACATTTTTTTGTGGTAGGCTAAAGGGTATGTGGGGTCATGAGTGATATTAAGCACTGTTTACGTGCAGGGAGCCGAGGGAATTTATGAATGACTTTCAGAGAGCCCACAGAAACTTCAAATTATATACAGATATGGGTAAAGGAGCTGTAATTTTTATCAGATTCTCAAAGAGTCATGAAAATGGCTGAATAAATGTGTCTTATCTCAGAGCAAGTAAAAGGAATAAAGATCACATCAGAATAGCTCAGAAAGCCAGAAAACTCACCTATATGACAGGGGCCCAGTTCCTCCACGCTATGCTTTTTCACCCCGCTGCCAGTATTGTACAATACTGGAGGAATTTGGGGGTCAGGAGTTTCACGGTGTGGCTTGGCAGAATCAAAGGCCAAAATATGATTAATTCTGGATGTGGATAATCTTAGAAGGACAAGGAATGTAGGGAGGATTAAGGGTAATTTCTAAAAACTGGCTACTTCCTTAGCCAGAATATTCACTGTCTTGTTTATTACAGATAACAAAACAAGGAAGGTACTTTTGAGAACATTCAACCAAACATTCCTAGTTACTTGACGAAGGAGTAACATTTTTGTTTTCTTTTGTTCTCTTCTGACATCGATTTTATTTTTTGGAGCAGTTTCAGGTTCCCAGCAAACCTGAGAGGGAGGTCCAGAGATTTTCCATTTCCCTCCTGCCTACCCACCTTAATCCTCTCGCCCCTCCCCGCCCCGCCCCTCCCTACCCCACGCGGAGCCTCCCTCATTATCAGAATTCCCCACCAGAGGGTACAGTTGTTACAGTTGATGAACCTACACTGACACATCAGTACCTCCCAGAGTCCATGGTTTACACTAAGATTCACTCTCAGTGTTGTACATTCTTTGGGTTTGCAAATGCATAATGACATATATCCACAATTACAGTATCCTGCAGATTGGTTTCACTGCCCTAACAATCCTCCGTGCTCCACATACTCATCCCCCCCCACCCCCCCGACTCTTGGTGTTTGCTGACTTCTTTGCTGTCTGCCCACTGTTGTCCTTTCCAAGATGCGGAGTAGTTGGAATCCTAGGGTATGCAGGCTTTTTCGACTGGCTTCTTTCTTTTAGTCATATGCATTTAAGGTTTCTGCGTGTCTTTTCACGGGTGTTGGCTCATGGCTTTTTAGTGCTAATAATACTCCATTGTCTGTTCGTGCCACAATTTATTTAGCCATTCAGCTGCTGCAGGACATCTTAGCTGCTTCCAGGTTTTGGCAATTATGAATAAAGCTGCTATAAACTAAACATTCACATGCAGGTTTTGTGTAGATGTAAGTTTTCGACTCCTTTGGGTAAATACCAAGGAGTGTGATTTGGGATCAGATGGTAAGAGTATGTTTAGTTTTATAAGAAACCTCCAAATTGTCTTCCCAGTTGGCTGCGCCATCTTGCTTTCCCACCAGCAGTGAATGGGGCTCCTGTCGCTCCACATCCTTGTGGCCATTGTGGCCTGCACTATGGCCATTCTCAGAGGTGTGTAGTAGTATCTCGTTCTTTTAAATTGCATTTCCTTGATGACTTATGATGTAGAGCATCTTTTCATATGCTGATTTTCCACCTGTATATCTTCTTCAGAGAGCAGCATTTTTTTTTATTAGTTTTTTTTTAATGATTTTATTTTTTATTTGGCAGGCAGAGACCACAAGCAGGCAGAGAGGCAGGCAGAGGGAGAGGAGGAAGCTGGCTCCCCCTGAGCAGAGAGCCCGATGCGGGGCTCGATCCCAGGACCCTGGGATCATGACCTGAGCTGAAGACAGAGGCTTTAACCCACTGAGCCACCCAGGGGTCCCTAAAGCAGCATTTTTAACAAGATATTAAATTGCAAGTTTTTTACTGCGATACGAAAGCACAGTAGATAGGGCATCACAAAGACCCGAGACCAAATACACATCGGTTAATGAAATTTCAAAATCCAATCTTTTAGTCCTTGAGGCACTCACTGCGTAGAGGCTGGGAAGGGTTGGGTTCTTGGAGGTGAAAAGAGCCGATCACCGTGAATATGTTTAGAGAGAGTTACTGGAGTTCTGAGGGGCCCCTTCCCCGGCCCACAGAGGACGGGAGGGATACCTGCCCTTCCCTCAAGGCCACTGAGAAGTCTTCAACCTGACAGCTGGCAGTGGTCCCTGAAGTGGGACGAGTGACAGAGTTGTGGGGTTTTTCTTACCTGAAAAATCTTTCTGGCTAGCTACTTCAGTGCACAGAGCCAAGGGAGTTAATAGGGAAAGGTGCTTTTCCAAGGACATGAATGGGAGCTGAGGGCCAGAGGGTCTAGGATGCTGTTAAATCTCTCCCACTGGGGTTGGCTGCCTCTCAGCAGAGGCAAGCTGGAGGTATCCCTGCACCCTGGGTTACAGAGTGAGCAAGTGACCAGCTGGAAGAAAGTGCCTCTTCCACGTGAAGGGAACTGTTGTGAGAGAGACAGAGCTATGGTGAGGAGGGTAACTCATATTCAGAAAGATGCATTAAGTCTTAGCCCAACCCAGGTTCTGTCAGTGCCAGTCAAATAACATTTCTTCTGCTTGTCTCATTTCTCCTCCTCGTAGGACTCCGTTCCCTGAGTTTCTGTCCGGGTGCAGGGGAACGCCCCCCCCACCCCCACCCCGCAATATACGCTAAGGGGGCAGGAGAGAACCGGCATAAATGACACCTTGAGTCCTGCTTATTCACTGTGTCTCTTACATACATTGGAAAACATTGTACAATACACTGAAGGTTGTAGCTGTCTGCAGGAAAAAATTCTTGATCCTATTTATTTCTGAGAACACGATTTTTAGTAGGCAGCTATATTGTGAGTAATATTCTACTATTTTCATCAGCTAAGAATGAGAAGAAATAGCACTGATGGTGCTTTTCAGCGGGTTTGTTATTTTTAGAAAATTCAAGTAAAGGCTGGTATCTTCAGGGGGTAAACTGGTGAGGCCGTACCCCCTCCCCCGTGTCTTAAGCAGCATAATTGCATTGATAGGAGTGGGGGAGGTAGAGTAATTGGCTTGTGCTCTATCATAGGACAGAAATCAGCAGATTCAAGTTGACATTGAAAGTCAAGTTTTCAAGAAATTACTGGCATTCACGAGCTCAGAATATTAATGGCAAATGTGCTTAGGGAACCTGATACTCTCTCTTCCATGCATCCTGGCAGGGCCCGCTATTTAAATCTATTTAAATGCATCTACTCTGATTATGAAAGGCCCCACACAGGCCAGTGTGCACTTGGAGGGGCTGGTGGGGAGCAGTGGGTCAGTGACATTGTGTTGGTAGGATTCCAGCTCAAATGTGGGGGAAATCATTTTGTTTGCTTACTTGCGGGTTTACACAAACTCACAAAGCCTGTTGGGGTAATTCCCCTGTACAGATTTAGAGACAGCTTATATTAGAAGAGCCAGTAAAAAAACGTCGATGGAGAAGAAAATGAAAATGTATTCTTACGAGTGGCAGACAGAAGAAAAAATTCTAGAGGATAAACAGAAGGAAAAAGCGCACCCACTTTTTATTAGCTTACAGAACTAAAATGATTTGCAGATGTTCAGCTGAGCATTTCACATAAAACATACTTATATACCTGGGCTTTTTTCCCCCTCACTTATTTTAATAGCTGAAGCATCTTTCTCTTGCGAACGATTTATTCTAATGGCAATAAAAATGCAACAGCCCTACCTCATTATGCCCAATAGCAAGAGAACTTGCGTGGCGTCTTAGCTTGCCTTGTTGGACTGTGCCCCGGTGACTGAAGGCAGCCACATCTAACCAGACCCTCTGATGAATGAGGTGGGAAATAGGGAGCCACAGCAGGATAGCACAGCTTTTGAGGTGGGACTCCGCGTTCGAGTTTCTCCTCACCTGCCCACAAACATAACTTTCAGAGCAAGGAGGTCAGGATCTCCCTGGGTTTCCCAGAAGGGCTTTCCGGAACGGAGTAATTCTTCCCGGGCTACATAATATCTTGTTTATTCGTTACCTCTTTTTAAGTTGAGCATGAGTCATCTGTCAGTTTACCATTTGGGCTGTGATCGTTTATCTTCAGTAAAAGCTTCTATGGACAAGGCAGACAGACCGAGGATGCTTGGTACCCTGGGAGAGAGATTTCAGTGGATAGTCTGCCTCACTGCTTCATTCTGGGGTTGGGCCGATGCCTCTCTTACAGTTCATCAGCCCGTCTCGGGGGGTGCATTCCGGAAAGGAGGTCATTTTTCCAACATACATGTTCCTAGGCTTTCTTTGGCAAATGGAAGGATACTATGTAAATAATATTTTGATTGCTTTACAAAACACTGGCCTTCTGCATCTAACTGAAAGTTATTCTTTTTTTAAGTTTGTCTTAAAAAGTAAACAATACTGTTCCTAATAAGGATCCTTCATTTTACCGTATCTAGGAGTTCTCAGAAAATACAGAGTTGGGTGAAAACCTGACTTTCTTTCTCAGAGGGACTTGATAATCCGTTTTGTTTCCCGGACTAATATGCAAATAACACACTGTGTGGGTTGGCCACGGTCGCTAGAATAGACTATGGGAGAACCAGTTTGGGGAGAGGAAAAGTCCCAAATATAGAGCACTTTGCCTTGATGGACGGGAATGATGACATCAAAACGCTCATGAATCAGGGTCAATGTTTACTTTCTCTTTTGCCCTTCTAAACAAATACTTAACTGAAAGAACCCTTTTAGAAATAAAATGCCCAAATTACATTTCACTGATTGGTGATATAGTCCTCTTATAGGGCAATTTGTTCCTGTCAATCAAAATTTTAAATTTACTTTTATCTTTTACTAAGCTGCCTTACTTCTTGGAATCTGACCTATAGGAAGACTTACTGGTTTGTTTCAACCATGTAGGACTAAGTCCCAATGTCTCCTCCTAGATTAAAAGTCTGTGCAACCCAGTCTCCCCTCCGAAGGGGTAATTTCCTGCCTGCCCCTCAGATGGCCTGTCCTCCAACCCACTGCCAGGGAGGCCAGCCAGCCCTCAGCGGATCTCCCGGGCTCCGGGTGTAATTATGTGCAGTGGCAGGAGAAAAAGAATGAAGGTACAAGGTACCTTCCCTAAGGTTCATTGAGCTGTAAGATTTTTATCTCACTTACTCTCTCTCTCTGTTTCTGCGTGTGTGCATGGGCCTACATGCTTATGTGCCCACATGTGAGTATGAACCTACATACGGATTTCTTCTGACTGAACCACTTGCGGATCCGTCACAGATAAAATGACCTCTCACTCCGCATACTCCAGTGCAAATCCCTTAGGAATAAAGATGTTCTCTTATGTAATCTCAGTACCAATATCTCATCCAATACAGTCTATGTTCAAATCTAGAGGATTTTTCCCCCCAAATTTAATTGTGTGTTTGAATATAGGAAATAGTCCTATGATTCATAAGTCAAAATTGTGTATATAAAAAGGTACAGCCAGAGAAGCTTTGAACCCATCCGCATTCCCTTATCCCGTCCCCCTGGGCCCACTCATACCCGTAGGAAACCATTTTATCCCTTTCTAGTTTACCTGTCCTCTGTTTCTTTATATAGAGTGAATGTGTGAGTGTGGCTTTGCTTTCTCCTTTCTTACTTACTTCTTGCTTTTTTTTTTTTTTTTGTATAATCATCTATGCTGGTTTATTGCTCCCTATAAGTTCCAAGTGATCTTTCTCTAAGCAAGTTTCCATTAGTTGACAGAGCATACTCTTTAAGAAACTTTAAGAAATCATATAATTGAATTACACGTCAGAATTAATACATCTTTATTCTTAATGCCTTTGGGGTGTGTGTGTGTGTGTGTGTGTGTGTGTGTGTGTATTAAAGAAAAAATAGCAATTCTTTTAAGTATCTTCAGTTAATAATGTAACAGTATGAGGGGCGCCTGGTGGCTCAGTCATTAGGCATCTGCCTTCAGCTCAGGTCAGGATCCCAGGGATCTAGCCCGACATCGGGCTCCCTGGTTCTCCCTCTCACTTTCCCCCTGCTGTGTTCCCCTCTCTTGCTGTGTTTCTTTCTGTCAAACAAATAGTCTTTAAAAAAGTAATAATATAGTGGTATGATTCTTTATATATTTCCAAATGACTTTCATGCAGATTTTTTCTTTTGCTTTTCATATACCTCTGTGACATTGAGTGTGAGAATGTGCACACCTCTGCATTTTCTTGATTATCCCATTTTATGTGATTAACGAATTGAGGTCCAGAAGGTGTAGGAGACTTTTCTGCCATCACCCATCAGAGTTTGTGATAAAAGTTCTTCCACAGCCTTGCAATGATAAATCACTTTTAGTCACAATTTTGACACATTCCATAATTTAATATTTTTCCCAAAATAATTACTGTAATCTCCTGGCAGGGGGTATACAATCATGTATTCCATACACTCAAAAGCAGAGCTATCATTCTTCTGGAACAATTTCAACATTTATGAAGAGCCAGAAATTCCCAATTCCTAATTTTATATTTCCTGAATCATAAATGACCCTTTGTGACATTCGTGGACATGGAGCAGAGAGATAAATTTCAGAATCCGTATGACCTTATGCATATTTTGATTGAGAAAAATCTGAAATGTTCCAACTTGCAAATTCACTTCCTGCTTTTTAAATCATAAGGTGTACACGAAAACGAGAACAAGATGACTCTGTTTAATTGTAATGTCCCATGGTTTTTATGCCCCCTTGTACAAACACAAATGGTGATTTGCTTTCGGAATATGGAAGAACTGGTTTCCTGAGCTGGAACAGGTTGGAGCATCAGCACAGTGACTGCAGTGATCCCCCAGCTGCCCTTTGCATGCTGAAGAAAAATTTGAGGTTCCTGAGTAGTAGAAGTCTAAATATAGGTTTAATGGATGTCTGTTTGTGAATAAGACAGGGGGGAGTTGGCCTTGGAAGAGAGTCACTTTCTCCCAGTGCTTCCAAAATCAAATCAGCAACCCCAATTTAGACCAATAACCATATATACTGTTCCTAATATATAACAGGCTTCAAGCTCAGCATTGGGGATAAACTGTGAATAAAGCACATTCTCTGCTTTTGAAACTAGTCTAGCAAGGGCCACGTCATTTAGTTAGGTCTGTACCTTCATGAAACTGGAAACGTGTGGGGAGAAAGCGTGGGTGGGTCAGTGGGCAGATAAGCAGAGTCTAGTTCTTGGTCCCATGCACAGAAGGGTAACCAAGGAAGCAGGGTTGAGCTCAGTGGAAAGGGCTGTTGGGCCAGTGAGCCGGGGATGGGATATCTCTTTCTTCTAAAGTCTTCCAACTGTTCTGAAACGCTTCCCAAGTCTAAATGGGACTAGGAACTAAATGCACTGGCTCTGCCAGATTTGCATTTGCTGTGTCCTCTGTCAGCAATTAGACTGCCCTCGCTTAGTCACCCGTTCTCCTCGCCTATTTTAGTAGGTCAAGGGAACCCCAGATGTGCACTCACCCGAAAAACACTTAAGTGCGTATATATGGCAAAGTGTCCTTTTAAGAATTAATAATTTCATAGCCCATTTAAAAAAAAGATTTTATTTATTTATTTGACAGAGAGAGAGAGAGAGAGAAAGAAATCACAAGTAGGCAGAGAGGCAGGCAGAGAGAGAGGAGGAAGCAGGCTCCCTGCTGAGCAGAGAGTCTGATGCGGGGCTCAATCCCAGGACCCTGAGATTGTGACCTGAGCGGAAGGCAGAGGCTTAACCCTCTGAGCCACCCAGGCACCCCCTAGCCCATTTTTGAAAATTATCGTTTTCATTGGTTTGCTTTTGCAGTTGCTTCTAGTATTTAGTGTGTCATTAAGACATCTGATAATGCCAGCTCAGACATTTTTTTGGTGTAATATCTGCAACACACACCTGCATACGTGCAAGCGCACACACACACACACACACACACACACACCATCCTTCCACATATACCTTAAATGCCACCAAAAAATAGAAAAGAAAGAAAGATACATTGTATTTACTTTGAAGTTTTGGAAGAGGGGGCTTTTGTTTATGATTAATTTCGAAGTTGGATCTGGATGCAGAGTTTGCTTGTGAGTAGGGAGATTAAATAGCCCTGCTGGGGTGTAGCCCTTCTAGTCTTGAACATTCATTGTGTCTCTTTATTGCTAAAGAGCACAACATAGTATCCTCTTAATCACCCAGCAGTTCGCCTTCCTCTGTGAAGCTTGTGAACTTCACTTTCGTTTGCCCTCATTATTTTAGCCCATCTTGTTTCTTATTTATTAAATTTTTGGTTCAGAGTGGCATTGTATATCCCCTTTAGTGTGCCACGGTAAAATCTGCCAAGACCTTACTATGAAGGACTATTGAAATTCATACAGAGGAGGACAGAAAGGGTCTTCCTGGAGACCCAGCTCCTGTACTCTGTACACCTTTTGTAGGTAGAGTTGGTATCTCCCCATCCTACTGTTTCAGATCCATGGGGCTACCTTAAAACCACTAGGAAAACTCAAAATTATTTCTCCTTATATTGCCCTCTCTGCTCAGGCTGCCCCCATATTTCCCATCACATGTGCACTCATCGTCACGGGTCAGGCGCCAACCCTATTCATTACTAGTTTAGTCCACGAGCTTCTATTGAGAACAAGCCCTGGGCCAGACACTTCGCCAGCTCTCCTTCTCACTTATGTTTCATGAGCAGATACTAGTTTGCAATTTGGAAAGGGGAACGGGGGCCAATGGAATTATGAGACTGGAGACCACAGTAGCCGGGAGTTTAGCATGAACAAGACAGAGCCCGTCCTGGATTCTGGACTCCAGCGATGGCTTCGCTGAGCAATCCTGGAACCCTCAAGGCAAGGTGATTAAGATCTTCAGCCCACCGTGTCTTTTCATTTATGTTATCATCTCTTGTTTTTCCCCAGTTACTTCCTCGTATTTGGTGAGGACCACAGGCACAGTTTTAACATGCCATTATTGGAAACTTACACACACACAGAGATTAAATTGGGTAATAGCACTGTGGAAGGGGAACACTATAGTTTCCTATAGACTGTCATGTTTTTCAACTGAACATTACTATTTTTTTTGCTTCTTTTGATTTTTTTAATGATTGTACCCTCAATTTCCCCCCTTATTTACTACTGACATAATTTATTGATTCCTCGCTGACAATGAATACATATCCATTGAATGGTAACATCTGGGATTATGATAGATACTCTAGGGATAAAATAAATATTGTTCTTAATATGTTTGGAGTCCAGATGTGAAGACAAAACTTGTAGTCACGAAATGCATAGAAAAAAACTGTCCAACAGAATGCACTGGTTATCAGTATCATGGCAATTGAAGGAAGGGGAAGATCCGTAAGGCCTGCAGGAACCGGAGGGATCTTGCAGAGTGGAAGGAGTCGAGCTGATCCTTGCATATCGGGTTGAGTTTAGATCTGTACTACCCACCACTGTCCTCTGTGGCGGACATAGAGCCCTGGAAGTATCACCAACTTGAATTTCGACCTTCTGTAAGTGGAAAATACACACAGGATTTTGAAAGCTCTGTGTAAAAAAAAAAAATCTAAAGCTGTCCTTAATATTCCTTAATATTTCATACTGATTAGATATTGACATCATAACACTGTGGATATATTGCAATAAATAAAATATGTGAAAATTAATTTTACATTTTTTAGCTTTTAAAATACGGCTTCTAGAATATTTGAAGTTACATATAAGGCTCACAGCTTTGGCTTGCATTGTCTTTCTTTTGGGTCCATGCATATGTTAGATAGGAGGGGGCGTTGTGAATCGGATGGGGTGGCGGGGAAGAGGAGGGAGGCAATGGACTGGGTCTGTGGTGTGAAGATATGGTCATGAATCAAGGTGAAAGGCAGAAGAAGGAAGCTTTATGAGCCCAGGGTAGTTGACACACTGCGCTTGTTGCGAGAATGGGGAATCCAGGCGTAGACGTTCCAGTGGGCATGGTCTAACAGAATGGATATGCCTTTGACTTGGAGAAGAGATTTGGGTCAGAGATCTGGATTTGAGAGATGTCATTTTGCATTCAAAATTCCAGAGGGTGTCGGGGGTTGTCAGAAGGGTGAGGTATCTTGAAGTGGACCTTGAAGGCTTGCTTTATGAGTTCCTTCCCAGAAGCTTTGCATCTGGTACCCTGTGACTTCTGTTGAGCCTGTGATGTTTGCACTCTGGGGATGTATGTTTAAGGAAAGTGAAAAAAATGGATTACCTCTTGGGAAATATTCTCCCTTCATTTTAGCCCCTAAGGACTGGCACGCAGTAAGCTGGGGTTTGGGGAGGAAATGCTGGCAGCTTCAAGCCTAGGGTGTACAGAGTAGAAATCCAGGAGAAATGAGCCAAGGACTGACAGACAGCAGTGAAGTGGGGAGTGTTGATCTATAAGTCTCTCTGGAGCTTCCCAGGTGAGATCTGAAACCAGCCCCTGTTCTCAGAGGATAGGGAGAGACCCAGGAAGGAGGCAGCCACTCCAGGTTGGTAAGTGACGGTTCTATTAACCAAAGGGAACTCGCATGTGAGGCTTGTCTTAGGCAGCAGCTAGACTAGTGAAGCCCCGCTCACCTGCCCACCAAATCTTTAAAGTGTATAAAGAGACCCTAAATGGGCTCAGTCAGGTGTGTTCATACCACATACCATCTCAGGGCTGAGTCATTGGAACAGCTTCTGGGAGTGAGAAAGGCAAGGGGAACCCACATTCCAAGGACAGGGGAGGAGCTCTCAGGAACCGCCAGGTGTCTGGGGGCCAGCTCACAGATCAGTGGGCAGTTACATGCTTCTGATGACCTTCCCCAGGATAGGTGAGAAATCAGGCATGCGAGCAGGTTCTCTGTCCTGGGCTGCCCAGGGCTCTGGAAGGATGGGTCTGGGGATGCTCCTGGTATGTGGGTTAGGGTGATGGATGCTGACAAATTAGGAAAGAACCTAGATTGGCAAATTAGTTTCCTATTTAACCACGAAAGGATGCTGGGCATTCTTCTTCCAAGGAGTCCACAATGGACTATCTGATGAGGCAGTCTAGTATTTCATTAACTGATATATTAGCTTATAATTTAGAAAGGGAAATTAGGAGTAACAGTGTAATGAGACTGAATGCCCCCTGGAGTTAATGAACTTGTTTGAAGGGTAAAACCAAGAACCTTTTGAACAGTGATGCTTTATTTGGAAAGCAAAAGTCTCTAAAGGTGAACACCTTTGAGGGACAAAACTCATTTTGATGTCTATGTTCTGAAACATACATTAAAAATTCATCCTAATTACTTCATTGACTTACCTCATTAACAAGAATAAAAGCGATAATAGCCAACATTCATCAGGCGGGGCTCACAGATGCGAGTGGTGATGAGTGCTTTCCCACTGCTTATGTGGGTGCCTCGGTGGGTGACCTGGGCCATTTTGCTTACCTTCTCTGCTCTTCACTCCTCACCTATAAAATGGGTATAAGAACTGTACCTACCTTGTACAGTTTTGTTCGGATCACCAAATTAGTTAATACTTGGGAGAGCCACAGCACACTAAATAATTTCTAGGACATGGGACACCTGGGGGGCTCAGTCAGTTACACATTTCGACTCTTGATTTCAGCTCAGGTTATGATCCAAGGGTTATGAGATCAGGTTGCGCTGGGCGGGCATGGATCCTGCTTAAGATTCTCTCTCTCCCTCTACTCCTCTTCTCCCATCCCCACACCCCATCATCCTCTCTCTCTTTAAAAAAAAAAAAAAAAAAAAGAATTTCTAGGACATAGTAGGAGTTTGACGCATGCTAGTCATTAGTTGTGGATTGCTTGCAGTTATCTTCTTGGCCCCTTTATAAAGAAGAAAAAATTATGTGTTAGAGAAGTAAAGTCAGAAGGTGGCAAGCAAGTTGTACAACCCGTATTTAACCCAAGCTCAGCCCAAATCTCAAGCTTGTGCTAAACCACCCCGAATCCGTAAACTACAGCTTGGGGGCCACATTCTGCCAGCTGCCTGTCTCTGCAAGTGCTGGAGCTAAGGATGTTTTTTTATGGTTGGCCGTTGTCCTTGGGTTGCCCACAGAAACTTAGAACTCCAATTAAGGACAAGTTATCCCCATACTCCCCCAAATAATTCCAAACTCTCATTAGTGCGCTTGCCGCGATTGCACTCCGTTATTATTATTGTATTCTGGATTTCGTGTGTAAAAGACGTGGACATGTGCTTCTCTCTTGTTGTACAAGGGCCCTCCTGGTCCTTTCCAGAAAGTGCTTGCGGGTATTGCTCCAACCCCTCTGTTGCCTCCACTGCTGTTAGCCGCTGGGGTGATCCCTGTATGAGAAAGTTCAGAAAACTAGAGAGCTAGTCATTACAGAGAGGGTGCAGGGAACAGAAGCTGGGTTGCCAGGGAGGGTCGAGAAGGATACTTCCAGAAGCAGGGATGCTTCATGTAACGCGTCTGCAGAGATTCAGGTAGGAACCCATGCCCGGCAGGAGCTTCTGTGCAGAGGGGCGCAGGAGGCAGTGCTTCCGAAGATCTCTTGTCCTGGGGAGCATTGGCTGAGTCTGTCCAAATAGAAACATTCCCCCAGATTACACTTTTCTTTCCACCTCTCAGGGGTGCTCTAAATAAAAAATGTCCTCAAAAGATGTAAGCCTAGAAGCTTGGCAGGACTTCTCAAAAGCAACTTGAAGTATTTTTATTTTCCCTTGAAGGAAGCTTGGAAAACTCATTTACATCGCGAAGCCGCTGGGAGATGGCCTGGGATCAAACCATGTCACCGATGGCTTCTGGGATGTTTCATGGGCTCTGGTGGCTGACATGGTGCTGTCGGGGGCACCGGTCCCACGGCGATGTGGATTTCGCCAAATAAAAACAGACCAAGGGGATGGAGCCCTGGAGCTCGCAGTCGAGGCCGGCTGGGAGTTGCTGAGACATTGAGGATGGGTCCGCTTCCGTGCACAGAAGCCGAGATGCGACCCGTAGAGCCTGAATAACCTCCTAGCCAAGCTGCCCTATGGCCGGGCGGAGGCCCCTCGGCTTCCTGCAAACTGTCTTGTCGACTTTGCCATCAAACCGCTTTAAACCATTTTGTTTCTGCAACTCGTGAACATGGAAAACACGCTCAGATCCCTTTGCGGTGACCCAGATTCTCCTGAACCCCTCCCCAAAGATGCCCCCGCCCTTCGCTCCGGGCATTGGCTCCAGGGAACGAGACCCTTGTCACCTCCCCTGTCACCTGCACCCCCACTTGAAGGGCACCCACCCGCCATTTCTGACCTCCCCTCTGCGAGCAGCTGCATTGGTTCAAGACTTAAACAGTAGCATACGAGCAAATGTTAAAATTTAAATCTGGGCTTTTGGCCATGCAAAACAGGGTGGGAGTTATTATTTTCTGCCAATTTTAAGTAAAATGAACATCCACTTTCTTGGATTGGGAGAACGAGGCAGAAAACCTCTTACCAGGACGCCCCCGCCTTTCATCTCCTGATGTTTGTGTTGTACTGAGCTCTGCTGCAGAATTGTCACGTTACAGCGGGACAAAGGCTTGATTAGAGAAAACACTCTGCTGCAGGCTTTGGTCTATTAGTTTGTGTTCATTTGCATGTCCCTCGCTTTCTCAGAACATGTACTTGACCCGGGAGCATCTGTGTTTCCATGGGACCCTTTTCTTTAGCTGTTAGGCACCAACGTTTGAATAGCTTCCCTTTCAAGGCAGAAAGCCTCAGTGCCCTGCAAGCTTCTCCAGACAAAGCATGGGAACGGTGCATTCTTACTGCATAATTCTACAACTGGTAGTAACACTAGGGGTCTGTCCTATATGCATTAGAGGGGATATTATCAAGAACAAGAATTTTGCTCTCTTGAACGGGGAAGGGATTTTCGCAAGCGCAAGCATGAACCATTGCCCTCAGTAGTTAAATGGTTGCTCCGTGTCCCACTGTGCCATAGTGACAGAGTGGGGACCCAAGCTCCTGGCCAGGCTTAACGATGGATCTGTATCCAGTCCTTAAGATAGTTTTAACTTATTTTTTTGATGGGGGATAAGTGTTGAGCCATGAAAAAAAATATTCAGGGTTTCTCTAAGGAAACTCATTTCATGCCTGCGTGTTGTTTCTCTGGAGCAGAAGCTGGTGATCTCTTTTTATGCAGGTATGTGTCCACGTGTGTGTGTGTGTGTGTGTGTGTGTGTGTGTGTGTGTGTGATGCAAGCCTTGGGACTTCTGCTTCGGCCACAGGCAGTGCTGCAAGAAGCATGGGAGTCAGTTTCACTCCACACTTACCCCTCCAGCATACATCCACGTTTCTTTTGCTCCAAAGAGTCTCACCCCTTCCTGTTTCGTACTCACATCATCTTCATATCCTCTTGCCTATTTCAAGGTATCCCTTAGTCTTGGAGGAATCGATAGACATAAAGTAACTCAAAAGGGAGGGGTAGTTGCTTCCATCTGTTGGAAGCCTTCCACGTGTCAGGTACTCAGTACACGATTGCCAAGTTTCATGCTCACGGAATCTGGGAGCCACTCATCATGGCAATTGCCTTTTTTTCCTCCAGGCACATTGCACTGGGCTCAATGTCATCCTGTGGGTTTTGTTTATTATCCAGGTTAATTCCGTTAGCCGTTTTGTCATTTGATGAACACCACTGGTTACTTCCTCCTGTCCCAGTGGACAGTTGCATCCTTGGTATATGACACAGCAGCCTCCCTGTCCTGCCTCTGCCTCCCCGTGTGGCCCATCCCCCTCTGTGCCAGTCCCTACCCACGGGTCCAGAGAGGGCCCAGACAGGGCCCAGACAGGGGCGCTGTCCCTTCCCCAGACCATCATCTCTCCCCCCACAGACTCGTGCATCCCCTTGTGTTCTCCTAAGACCATGGGTTGGTCTCATTGTCTCATGCAGTTGTATCTCTGGTCTAGACTTTTCTACCAGGTCCACACGCACACTCAGTGGACGGCTGAGCTGGAATGTCAGTCTCCTCCTGATGATGTCAGACACCTTGTGTTGGTACCTCCTAGGTCATGCTCAAGATTTTTGCCTCTGTGTCTGGTCCTCTGGCCTGGCCTGCTCAAGCAGCCTCCTTCCTGCAGCATCCACATCACTCCTACCCTGTCCAGTGCATCTTGCACACTGTGACCAGCATGAAATGACCTTCTCTCTGACGGATCTTGGAATATGTATCTTAGAATAATGATCAAAATACTCATCGGGGCACACCCAGCCCCTGGCGCTTTGCCTCGGACTCTTTTTCAGCTTCATTGCCTGTTGGTTTCCCTTCTCCCTGCCACGTTCCCCAACCCTCACTTGTCTGTCTTCAGCCACATTTACATGTTCCTTCTTCCGAGTCTGCAAATGAGGCTTTTTGCCTGGAAAGCTTTCCTTTTCCCTCCTTGCCGTGTTACTCTCTTCTCAGATTCTCGCTCAGACTTCCTCTTAAGCTGGGCCCCTTGCATATGTTTTCATTATATCATGTCCTTCCTTAGTTGGAACACTTACCGCACTTGTAATTTTATGTTTATTCTTATGATTGATTTATCTGTTAAGGCTTAACATCCTCTACTGTAAACTCCACAAAGGTACGGATAGTTTTTGGAATTCTCAACCAACTCTTTTTCTCCATTACATGGCTAGTGTTTGGCAAATGATAGACCCTTGATAAATCTTGAACAAATGCATAAACCCCCACTTTACAGATGAAACTGAGGCTTATGGAGATTAATTGTCAGCTTACTCAAATTTCTTAGGTATGCATTGTATTGTAGGCATCAGAGTTCCCCACCAATTCGTCAAAGCAAAGGGGAAAAAGGACACAGGGTAATTATGTAGAATGTAAGTGCGGGACTTGAGCCAAGAAGAGAAACCTATCAGCAACAAAGAGTCTGGTACCCCGGTCTGTGTCTGTCCTGTCCCTGTTGTCACGCTCTGTCTCTCCATCAGCGCGTGGGCATCGCATCCACCCTCCTCTTTGTTCCTCCTCACTGTCCAGCCCCCATTAGCATCCACATCCAGGATGTGAGGCCACTGGACACCTAAGGCACAGCGAAAAACGGGAAAGTCACGTTCCAGTTAGGTTCCTGGGGGAGAAATCAAATCGACAGTCTTGCTTCTGAATCATTTCTGCCTCCTAGGGGTCCCGTCCAGATCCTCTAGATTGGCACTCGGCTCTGGGCGGACCTGGTTCCCAGAGCCCCCTGGTTCCCGTCCTGAGGACAGGCGGGGGGAGCGGCGGTGGGTGTGGGCGGGCACCCTCGGAAGCGCCCTCCCCCTGCCGTCTCCCATCCTCCTCCGATGGCGGCACGAAACGCAAACTCTAGTCTTCGCATTCTGCCCCTCGTGTTATTCCAACGGAAGCAGGTCGCGTCTGGTTGGTTGGTGAATCTGTAAATCCTCGGGGACACTGGTGCTTGGGTACCTGTAGTCAGCTCTGCCAACTGTGAGCGCTCCGTATCCGCCAGGCGTCTTACCGGCACTAAAATCTTCTCTCGGGCCGGACTTCCTAACAGCCCAGCGAGGGCTATGCACTGCTCTTTCAAGCCTTTAGTTGGAGGAGGAAACCGAGAATAAGCGAAGTTAGGTAATTGGATGAAAAATATGGCCCTCAGAATTTTGTGCTTGCGAGCGGAATCTGACACACGCTGCTCGCGGAGAGCGGGGACGCCCGGGATGCGCCCTGCAGACCCGCAGCGTCAGCCTCCGGAGACGCTTGTTAGAAATGCAGAGCCTCGGGCCGGATCCCCGCAGGGCTGGGCCCCATCGGCCTGTTCGCAGATGCCCAGCGGATCGGTGGCGTGCTCAGGTTTAGCACCTGGTTTAGAACCAGAACGCCGGTTTAGAATTCCTAAGCCGGTTAGAATCCCCGCGGCCCGATGCTCCCTTTGCGATGACCGAGACTGTCCCTGTGGAAGGTGGGGACCGCCGCGTGTGGCCTGCTTAGCTCCTCTGCCCCGTGGCAGCGTTTCTGCCGGGAAGGTACAGGAGCCAATATCGGGTGCCTGGTGGGCATTCTTGAAAGGTAAGTTCTATCAATTAAGTAGTTCTGACCAAAATCAATCAGTCAATCAATCAATCCAAAACAAAACACTCACACCGTGAAATCTATCAACCCCAGTAAAAACAAATATTGCTTGCTCGTTTCCCCTAGAAGAGATGAGCCTCCAAGTGACTGGGCAGTGAAGGCATTTCCAAAGTACATGCTCCTCACATTCTCGCTCTGAAGGATGCCACTCCTGTGTTCCCAAAATTTAACTTATAATCATCCAAGTTTATCCAAATTTAATTTATTCATCCAAATTTAACTTATAATCAACAAAATTTCACTAGTTCTTCCTAAAGTTAACGCATACTTGCACACACATGCCCACGCCCCACAGATCATCCAACCCAAGCACGAAAACCACATCTTCAGTTGGGCTATGGAGGCCTCTTGCGTTTCTCAGAAATCGAAGGCCTGTGTTGACGGCCTGGTGACATGGCCAAAGGACAGCTCTTGAATGGTGTAGACCGTGTGGGAAGCAGAGGTCAAAGCTGGTAGCTGTGTAGCTTTTAGGGTAGCTTCCCCATCAAGTGAGTTTGGCTCAGAGTCTCTCCCACAAGGGCTGTTGTGGGGAGCTCACCGGGCATCCCCGGCTGGGCAGCTGCTGGGATGGGTTTAGCGGCCCAGTGGCGGCCTGGTTGAGGGTAGAGTCCTTCGTGAGCTTGGCCTTTCCCCACAGACGCAGTTGTTGTCGCAGATTGTTGTGTTCAGGAGGCAGAGCCTGTGCCCTTTTTTTTAATCAGGAAGAAAATAGTCCAAGAAAGGGCCTCTCCCCTGCTTTCTTTATGGTTCATTGGGCAGAGCGTGTCACAGCCCTGGGATGAGGGCTCTCTCCCGGGTACTTGAGTAGAATTGGTGATGGGTTAGCAGAGAAGACAGACGGATGGACACACAGCAGTGCCCACAGAACAGGAGATGCCTTTTTACTTGATAGAAAAATAAGGCATAACCTCTAAGTGTATGAGTTAAGGTTCTCCAGAGAAGCAGAACCAATAATAAGCCATGTATATATAATATAAGGAAAATTTTATGTTACATGTATTTTACCAAAATTTTAAATATGTGTGTGTATGCATTGTGTGTGTGTGTGTGTATTCATTCATTCATTCATTCATTCATTCTATTGTTTCTGTTTCTCTGGAAAACCCCGATAGACTTAGAGATTATACCCTGTTTTTGTAATAGGATATGTAATATAATGAGATTTCTTATGAGGAATTGGCTCACAGAATTATAGAGGCTGAGAAGTTCCAGGATATATAGTCAGCAAGCTGGAGAACCAGAAACGTTGGTATAGTGAGTCTGAGTCCAAAGGCCTAAGAGCCAGGAGAGCCAGGAGTACAAGTACCTTTCTGAGGGGAGAAGACTGATGTCTCAGCTTCACATTTTTGTTCTCTTCAGGCCCTCAAATGTTTGGACAATGCCTCCCCTCACTGGGGAGGGTTGCCGTCTCTACTCAGTCTATCAATCCAATTGCTACTCTCTTCCAGAAATAACTTTCATAGACACACTCAAAAATAATATTTAACCAAGTATCTGGACATCTGCTGACAAGTCAAGTTTATTTTTTATTTTTTATTTTTTTTTAAATGTTTTTTAAGATTATTTATTTATTTATTTGAGAGAGAGAGAGATCACAAGTAGGCAGAGCAGCAGCCAGAGACAGAGGGGAAGCAGGCTCCCTGCTGAGCAGAGAGCCCAATGCGGGGCTCGATCCCAGGACCCTGAGATCATGACCTGAGCCGAAGGCAGAGGCTTTAACCCACTGAGCCACCCAGGTGCCCCACAAGTCAAGTTTTTGACACATAAAATGAACCATCACACTAGAATTGGGATGAATCAAAATACTGGAATATGAGGGATAATAAATGGTATGTTTATTTTTTGTTACAACATACATGCATCTGAATACTTGGAAAAACTATTTTATATTTCATTCAGTCAAATTTTTAGATTCCTCTCTACCTTCTGCATTCATGACTGTGCCTGGTTTGGGAGAAATCCCTGGTAAGTTACGAACTAAGAATATTGGTATCTCTTTTACTGTGGCAAATAAGAAAAGAAGCAAGGTATATGTGTTAACTATGTTTTAGGATTTTCCCAACCTCGATGATATGATGGAAGAGTCAGCATCCCTTTTATTTGGATTGAAAGCTGCATGGGACTCAACTCTTGTCTACTTTGAAGGGATATTTTAAAACCAGAGCCAGTAAATGAGACCAAAATGAGAAGTGTCTGAAGAATCCTGGCAGGAATGATAAAAGAAGACATTTTGTCATTCACGCACAGGGAATTTTTTTATTTATTAGGCCTTATCGGGATAGTTCCTAAGCCCTGCAATTTTGTTAAATATAGAAATGAGACTATATAACATTTTAATTAACAAAGAAATATATCACAGCAACTTACGATGCAACTCAACTCAGAACTGTACAAAATGAAAGTGAGCTGTGGGTTATTTTAAGTTGATATCCTATAGGATAGTTCTTCTAAAAGTAAGATGAGTAAGGCACATGAAGTTCTTAGAATGACGCTGATTCCACCTTTTCATAAAAAAGAACATCATCTGGGGCGCTTGGTGGCTCAGTGGGTTAAAGCCTCTGCCTTCAGCTCAGGTCATGATCCCAGGGTCCTGGGATCGAGCCCCGCATTGGGCTCTCTGCTCAGTGGGGAGCCTGCTTCCTCCTCTCTCTCTCTCTGCCTCTCTGCCTACTTGTGATCTCTGTCTGTCAAATAAATAATAAATAAAATCTTTAAAAAAAAAAAAAAGAAAGAACCTCATCCTCCTTTATTTGAGCTACTGTGTCAGTGCCTTGAACACAGGAGTTAGGCGTGCACTGTTAACAGTGATGTGGCCTGAGGTCTGGACACGTAACTGATGGAGAGGTGCTTGAGAACATTCCTCAGCTTGGTGGACTGGTCATTTAAGTCTGCTGTCCCAGTTTGAACACTGGCAATGCAGGGACCTCTGGGGCAGGGAATGACTACCTAGAGACAGGCAGTGGGATGGCTGGGAAGGACCCCAGCTCTCCTCGTACTCTTGCGGTCCTGTAACGCTTGTAGTTAATTGTGTTGGGAAGAGATTCACTTAAACCTGAATCACATGACACAACGAACAAATATTGTATGATTCCACTCTCATGAAGTCACTAGAACAGGTAACTTCATGGAGACAGGAAGTGGATTGGGGTGACCAGGGCTGGGTGAAGGGGGAGAATGGGGACCGGGCTTCTGTTTGGGGTGATGACAGATAGAGGGAATAGTTGTACAACACAGTGAATGTAATTAATGCCACTGGACTGGGCCCTTCAAAACGGTTAAAAGGGAAAGTGTATTTTTGCCAAAATTTTCTAAATTTAAAAGTGAAAAAAGAAAAACAAGGGAGAAAAGCTCACAGTGGGGTATTTTGCAGAACGAACGTCTTATTAACAGCATTAGGCTCGGCTGCAGCCTTCAGGAGCCAGAAGAGGCTGAGCTGGTCTTTCTTTTACTTTCCAAGAGGATAAATCTTCACTTCCCTTTAGAATGCAGAGCACGGATTCTGGCTCATGCCCTGCTATTTATTGCTGCCAGGCCAAGGGGAGCCAGCCAGGGGAACCACACAGGTGCCAGGCTGGGTTTGACTAGCTGGCATATGTGGTTTCTAAGTACCCAGCTTGCTATGCCCAAGGGGCTGAATATAGAAAGAGCTTGTTCCCTGCATCTCGATTCCAAAAATAAACCCAAGTTTCCTAAGTAAACTGGCACTGCCATCAGTATCCAAGCAGTTGTACCTCCTTGTAGGTGAGGGCACATAGAAGACCCTTTGGGGATTAAGATTTAAACCCACATTGAATGGTGTCCAACCCAGATGTATTTTATAGAGAATCCTTTTCTTCTCTCTTATACTGAGGTCTTAGTGATGCTCTAGTCATCATGTGTTTGCTTGTTCAGACATGCCATTAAAAGCAAGTTGTGTTTGGAGAAGGAGAATGCATGGGAAGATGAAAGTTTGAAATTTAAGACACATCCAGAAGACATGAAGTGTTGTGGAGAGAAGGCACATGTCCCAGACAACTGGAAACCCATCAACCTGTTGCCATTCAGTTTAATCTAATGTGAGATTGTGAATGGCTGAGGGTCCTATATGCACAGCATTGGAAGACTCAAAAGTCATGGCGGTGACATTGAAAAATGTCAGTGTGATAGAAATTCCATCTGTACATGTATATATGGGGGTGCATGTGAATTTCACAGACGGTCCCTGGATGTGTAGTTTTAACTTCCTTAATTTGTAAGTGAAACAGCAGCATTGGGGAACTTAAGTGACTTGCCTAAGTAACTGTCACTTAAAAGTGATCCGGAAATGTCTTCTAGAAGACCCCTTTCATTATTCTGTGGGATAGTTTTACGCACCTCCTGTGAGCAAAGGACAAAAAACTGATTTTGGCAAGTTCCTAATTGGTCAAAATGGACCTAGAATTGGATAAAGGAAAACATCTGTCAAAAAGAAAAAAAAAAAAAAAAAGATTAGTGGGTCTAGAGGAAAGATTGGAAAGATTTACAGCATTTCTGATATTCCTTTGGCAATAGAAGATCTGGAGGTGTGAATGATTGCTGTTTCCATTGAGGGTAAGAACTAGTCTCAACACTGAATAACATAAGGCAAGGCAGCATTCAGCATGCACTGCTTTTTTTTTTTCCTTGTTGTTAGAATGAGCTCCTCATTTTCTCTTGTCACTTCATGCAGAAACCATCAGGCACAATCCTTTTTGTTAGGGGGTATCCCTGACACCAGCAAGTGTGGTGTGACTTGTATACATGTCTTAGAACCAGTGTGGAAACTCATGGAAACCCTTACCTTTCTGCGTGCCTAGTAGTTACCTTGCACGTTGCTGCTACTCAGTTATAGTTTCTGAATAAATACTGAATGAATCTACAGCAGACCACGTTAGTTCATGCAACTGGAGACCGGTGATCCTTCCTAGTCCCCAGATGACCTTATAATCCCTCCTGAAACATTTCCTCTGGTCCCTCCACCTCCCAAATTCTGCTGAAGCTGGGCGAGATTTCTTTGTTAAAATATGATAAACAATTATTTAGGAGGCTTCTCTAAAATGAACTACAGGTTTAAAAATATATAATTCCCAATGTAGGACTCGATCTCAGGACCCTGGGACTGTTGGGTCCCCAATGTTGGGTCCCCCAAAAATGGGTCCGTGATTAAAGGAGAGAGACTGATACAAAGCGAAGGTCAAGCAAAGCTTTATTTCGCGCCAAGCATCAAGAATCAAACCGACCGTCAAACAGACCGGTTGGGGCTGCCCCTTACAGAGAGGGCGACCTCTCTGTCCCTCCAGACCAACTTTTATAGAGCAAAGGCCATGTGGTTGGGCCTGGCCATGCACAGGTGGCCAATGAAATTGTAACACACAGAGAAAGCTGCACAGTCATGCTAGGTGACCAACTGAATTAAAATTTACCCTAGTAGATATTTGAACCAGCCTATCACTTTGGTCAGAATTGGTGCTCAAAAGGTGCCCAAAGGGCAGGGCCCATACTCCTTGGTAACTAGATGGACAGTATGCACCCCCGCTGATCAGATATCTCCACCTGGCCTGACCCACCCTGGTATGTGGGCTTTGTTACCTGGGGCTGGTTTCCCAGACTTGTTTTTAAATAAGTTCCCCTGGTGCAGGGCAGGGTCCATTTAAGTTTTACAACAAAATGGCTGTTCAACTGGGGTGGGGCCGCTCTGGCTGAATAGGCCCTTACAGGACCATGACCCGAGCTGAAGGCAGCCGCTTAACCCACTGAGCTCTCCCAGGAGCCCCTGCAGCTCTTGGCTCAGCAGGGAGCCTGCTTCTCCCCTGCTTTCCACTCCCTCTGCTTGGGCTTGCTTTCTCCCTTTCTCTTTCTTTGTGTCAAATAAATACATAAAAAATAAAATATATATATAAATCAGGGGACCATTGGAGACCAGTTCCTTTGCCACTATGAGAGGAAGCATTTACAACCACACAGGGCTCCCAGCCGACCACCACCTGTGTGCTGCATACCCGTGCTCGCTCCTGCGTCCGAGACCTCATCCCGTCCTGCTGGAGTCCTCTCTTGTCACCGTGGACCTTCTTACTGACAGTTGGCTTAAGTGACTTGCTGTTTTCGTGTTAATTATGAAATTTGAAGGCACGTTTTACTGCCTGTATGAAGGAGGGGACATAATAACGATGTGTAAACTCACAGTCCCGCTGAAGGATTGGGGTGCTCCCACGTGTGTCCAGTCCTCCCTGTGCCCCCTGCAATGCCATCACCCCGGGCAGGTCCTCTGCGTCAGATTTTGTGTCTATCACACCTTTGTTATGCTCCTCACGGTCCTTTGACTGATGTCTGTATCAGAAGATGAGTTTTGGCTGTTTGGAATTGAACGTAAATGGAATCAGGCTCAGTGTGTTCCTTTCCATCCGGTTTTTTTTCAATCAGCATCATAGTCCTGAGAATTTCTTTCGTCCAAGTTGTGTTTCGGATTTTTCAGTCTCACTGTTTCAGAGCAATTACTTGCCGGTCTGCCGTGTTTCCTCCATTCTCCTCCCCGCCCCCCCCCCTTCTTTCCTCGGCCCCTCGCTCCCTGTCTGTCTCCCTCCCTGTCCCCCTTCCACACATTTATCAAATTCCTCCCAGTGTCCGATGCCCTTCCAGGCTCCATGGACAGACACAGTAGGAAATAAAACAAGAACAAAATTCTTGCCCTCAAAAAAGAAAAAAAAAAAAAATCCTTGCCCCATGGAACTTGTTTCAGGTGGAGACACAATGCTAAACAACCTAAACTGTCAGAATAGTCTCGGATTAGATGTTAATAATTGTTGGGCGTGAACGTAGGGCATGAAAGGGGTCAGGGCCCCTGATCAGCAGCGGCGATTTTCAATATTAAAAAGGATGGTGAGGGAATAGGACAGCAGTTCATGCCTTTCTCCAGCTGAAGGGCCTTTGGCTGCTTCGTTTTTAGGCCATTGTGACCAAGGCTTTCCATGTCATCGGCTGCAGAGGTAGTGAGATATTTCCCAGGTGTATATTCCTAGGAGTGGGACTGTGGGATCTTCTAGAAACGCCAAATGGCTTTCCATTGCTGATGATGTATCCATCTCTGCATCTTCAGAACCCAGCAGAGTGTACGGCCCAGACTTAGGCTGACACCGGCTGGACCAAAGAGAACTTCATTGTAGGCGCGAGAGCAGCAGGGACTAACTCCTGAAGCCTCCTTCATTGCCCAGTGGTGCTCCGCTCTTTCTGCCCCAGACCTCCTGTGGAACGCAGACAGCAGCCTTCCGCGCATTTTCTGTGCTGAACTATTCTTAGAGAATGCCTTCTGACATTTGGTGGAGCTCCTGTTGGCTGTGACAACTGGAGTCACAGAAGCCACGTCAGGAATAAAGAACGTTCGGGGCAAGTCGACTCTAGCTGTTTATTGCAAGGATTTCTCACTCTCCTGTTTGAAACAGCCCTAGAAGAAGCCAAGTTCTCTTTATAGGACATCATGCCCCCTTTCCTCAGTGCTCCTGGCTTCCGAAGCTTGCCTCAAGAGCAGGCTCTCCAGCCCCCCCGGTGGAATCAGAAGTCTGCACTTGAACTTGCACCTCTGAAATTCCTGTCCAGCTGATGTTTTGGCAAGCAGAGTGTTACACTTTAAAATTGATCCTTCCTTGCTTGTGGAAAATGAATCTAAGGTACTTAGGGAATTATTGGGGCCTGGGAAGGCTTGATGTTTCATAAAAGGAAGTTCTGGGCTGAAGGAGTCTTGAAATAGGTCAAGTCCCGGAATTGCGCCTTTACTTTCTAAATATTTAAAATAAAAATGGGTGGTTACATCCAGTCGCTCTCATCATGCTTTAAAATGTCCTGTCTCAGCACTTAAGATAAAAAAGTCATTTCTTATAAAGCCCGTTTTAGGGCCGACATTGGCGACTATTCATCCCGGTTAGCACATTTAACAGATGAATTGTGGGTTGTTGTTTTTTTTTTTCCTGTTCTCATTCTTTTCAGTATATATTGAACCATTTAGTTACCAACCAATTTTTATTAAAAGTTGGGATATAATATTCTTCCTAATAGACGGTTCTTGGTATATATAAGATTCCTGGGTATTTCCTCCTCTTTCTGCCATTATTTTAAAAAGCCACAATGCGCATTTTTGTTATATTAGTGTAAAAGAGGGTAACAGTTGTGTGTTGTGCTTTTTTTGTTTGTTTGTTTGCCATTTCAGCATAAATGGTCATTCTTAAAATTCTGGCTCCAGCTCTTAAAAATAATTTTCAGCCTCAATCTAGTGGGTTAGGCAGTTGTGATGTCTGTGTGTGTGTGTGTGTGTGTGTGTGTACACACATGGTGTATTTAGTGAACCTCACTCTAGATTTTCTCCAGGAAGTTGCTGGAAGTGAATAGTGTAATGTTCATGAGATTTATTGAATGCATAAATAATGAATAGAAGCGTACTCCCAGTATCAGAGCAAGAAGCAAAAAACAAGGGAAAAGAAATATCTGAAGGACAGTTTGGTATAGGAAAACGTATTTCATTTCAGTTAACTGTTTGGTGAGCTGCCATGTCACTTTCTCTGTCTCTCCTGTTAGTGTGTTTTTGTTGTTGTTGTTGTTTCTTATAAATAATCTCTACACCCAACGCAGGGCTCGAACTCATGACCCTGAGCTCCAGAGTCACACGCTCCATCAGCGGAGCCAGCCAGGCATCCCTGCCCTCCTGCTAGTGTGACTGTGGCCCCGTATCCAGGATGCCAGATGGCTTTCAGAAGGGTTCTGACGGCAAACCCACAGAAGTCCGTTCAGTGAGAGTTACATGGATGAAGATGTAATTTGGTTCACGATATGGCTGAGATGCAGTCAAAGGTTGCAAAGTTTGTTCTCTTGGCCCCTGTAGGAAAGATGCACAACACTTGTAATGAAAGGCCTGGGAACAGTTATGTGGTCTTTAGAAAAAAAAGAAAGCATTGTAAGTTTTTTCAAAACAGAAGAAAAATGCTGTGATGTATTTGTGTGTGGCTTCTTTTTGAAATAAAGATACAACTTGGAAAAGCAAATAAAGCTAAGCATTTGTGGATGTTTCCAATATGCTGCTATTAAAATAACAGTAATAAAACAGTAGATTTTCCTAGAGTAAGGAGAAAAAAAAAGGCATATGATCTTTTCCATCAAAGTGAATGGCAGTTGGCTGCATTTCCCCATGTTTCTGATACGATTTTTCCATGTCATAGAAATACGATTAACTTGTGCTTAAGAAAAGTTTGTCAAATTTCCATGAAGAAAATATTTATTGAAACCTGGACTATTTCTAATGTGACACCATGTTTTTGTAGTAAAAACGTGAAGCTGGGGAAAGGTAATAGTCAAGTGGAAGAAAACCTTCATCTTCGTTCAGTGAAACTAGCTTATGGTTTGGGGGTAACTTCTGAAAGGAGACAAGGTGAGAACGGGGTCATGTGGCTCCCTGTCGTGTTGTATTACCTAACCTTCTCCAGAGAAATGGAATCGGAGGGGTGTGTCTACATGTGGATATACCTATGTCTGTGTGTGTGTATATAGATATATATGGGCTGACACAGTTATGGTGGCAGACACGTCCCAAGATGTGTAGTCGGTAAGCTGGAGATCCAGGAGGACCACGGTGTGGTTCCAGCAAATGCTAGCAGGCTCAAGACAGTGAAGGAGCCAATGTTTCATTTCAAGTCCGAAGTCAAGAAAGAATGGAGCCCCAACTCAAGGAGTCAGGCAGGAGGAGTTCTCCCACTCACTGGATGGTTAGCTTTTTTGTCTGTTCTGGCCTTCAGCTGATTGGATGAGGCCCACTTGCACTGGAGAGGGTATCTGCTTTATACCGTCTCCCAATTTCAGATGTTAATCTCATCCAAAACACTCTCATTCTCACATCCAGAAGAAACGTTTGACCAAGTATCTGGGTACCCTGGCCCTGTGATTCAGTCAAGTTGACACATTAAAATTAAGCATTATACATATCAAAAAAGATGTTATTTTTAAAGGATAGGAAGATGAAAAACACAGAAGACAGGAGACTAAGGCATTTACAGCAATCTGTCCTGGAAAATTCACTTCTCTTCTGTTTCTTGTATTGAAAATAGATTGAAGATGATGTAAAATGCTTCAGGATGTAGACACTTTTTATGTTGTAGTGAGAGTGTGGGGTCCAAGTTCACTATTATATTGAAAAGGAATTTGGATGGATGGAAGACTTAAATTGAGCAAGTTTCCAAGAACCTGTGGTCCAGTACTTTTTTTTTTTTTTTTTTAATTTGAGCATAAGTAGTAAAAATGAACAACTAGCATTTCAATTGTAAGTGCAGTTGGCAAAGGGGCACTGGCTTCTCTTGTTTTACTCAGGCAAGCCAACTTAGGAATACTGAACAATAGTTGAGTAATTTTCCCCAAGGATGTCTGTAAACCATTTAAATCAATTTGAGTAACTACCATGTGCGCTGTCCTGGGCTAGGTGTGGCTGTAAGGGACGTGACTCACAGTGAACACTCGGGGACAGAAAGGACCTTGGCTTTCTAAATGTGAACATGGATTTGGGGAACCGGACGTGAGTTCCAACACTGTAAATGCCACATGTTGTCCACGAAGCAAGTTTGTGAGAAACATATTTTATTGCAAAGGAATCGATATTTCAAGCATTTGAAAAAGCCGATGGCTTCTTTTTCTGCAGTCCCTGGTGTTCAGTGGGTTGGGTTCCTTAGCCCCGGTGTGTCAAGTTCAGGGTCCTACATGCATATCCTGCTGTTTATGACCCATCTGTGGGGATTTGCCCTTCTCCTGGAAACTGCAATTCTCTTTGGAAATAAATGTATTTGTACATGTAGAAAGTCTGTCAGAAAAGGTTTACTGCGGAAGCATTTTTTCCCCCCAGTGAGACACTGAGTCACACAGCTTCCTTCCAGTGGCGGAGCTGGGACAACAGTCATTTTGATCCAAATGATATGCATTTGTCTGCCTCACACCACATGGCCGTGGTCACAGCCATCTGGAACCTGTCGCACCTGAAGGGCACCAGCAGTCTGGATTGTAACTGAGCTAGTAGCTCATTAGCATTATTTTCAGGCCCCCCCCCACTTTTTTTTAACCTGGTTCATTGGTTCAGTTGTTCCCTCCTCTCTCCCTTCTTCCCTCCCTTCCTTCCTCTATGTGTTCGAGAGCAATTTCAGGCCCACAGCAAAACTGAATGAAAGGCACAGAGATTTTCCATATATCACCTGACCATATACATGCCTAAGCGCTCCCACTGGCAGCATCCCCCCCACTACAGTGGGACATTTATTACAACTGATGAACCCACATTGACACATTCTTTTCATACAGGGTCTGAGGTTCCCATTAGGGATCACACAGGTGATGTACCTTCTGTGAGTTTGGGCAACTGAGGAATGACATGTGTCCACAGTTACGGCGTCCTACAGAGTAAGTTCACTTCCCTAACAATGTCCTGTGGTCTGCCTACATACCCCTACCTGCCCTCAACATAGAGGACTTCTCTTTTCCTGTTAATAATTAATGACTGCCATACTCTTAGATTTCTACTTAGTTGAAACATTTTATCAATAGAAAATAGTATTCTTTTTTTTCTTATAAACTATAGAGTAGAATATTAAATGCTTCAACGATTTAATATGCTCTCTAATTTTTTGTATTGCTAAAAATGTATGAACTAAGTAGAAATCCTTATAGGGAAGAAGTGAACTGGAAGGAACTGAATTAAATTCTTCCATCTTATGTACCAGCAAACAGAGGCCAGGAAAAATTGGGTGGTTTGCTCAAATATAAATGAAATAAATCTAAAAATGTCTCCAAGTCTGTAGGAAAAAAAATCCCTCAAAGTTTATTTTTCTTCCCAAGAAACGATACTCGTTGAATTGAATTAATTAGAAAATGCATGTCTGCCCTGCAGACCAGCTTCAGTGACTGCTAACTGGCTTCTAGATGATCTTCATGGAGAGCCCTTTCCCCATTCGTGAAGGCTGTGCACTTCTTGTCATCAGAATTGTGCATTCTGCCCAAGTCAGAGTGTGCAGATCCAAGATAAAGGAGGTGGCTAGTGTGTGTAGCTGACCAGCCCTGCGCAAGGCCACAGGCTGTCCATCTCTCGCTCCAGGCTGCCCCTGTGCACTTGCCAGCTTTCAAAAAAAGTGTCTTCCTGTGTTGGGTTGTAGGATGTGTGTTTTCCGCAGCTCCATATACCCCTAAGCAGAGACTCGGGAGCCCCGTCGCCCCTCATCTCACTACAGCTGTGTGGGCTGGTTCCTTTTGAACTCCTGGATTATAGCTGTGCTTTAATTTTCACGAAATGAAACTTTCAAAATGTCATTGTTTTAGGAACTAAAACATCTGTTTTCCACAAGCAGATTCAAATCCCAAAATGGAATTGAAATCATAAAACCTAACCAAGAGTTTGACTGTCATTTAAATCAGTGGTGCCTTTTTTTTTTTTTTTTCCCTTCCCAAATAATGTCTTTTAACTAGCTAAGTAGAGACTGTGGGAATACCCTGTTTGGCCATGCATTCTTTAGCATCATACTAGCAACAACTGAAGTGACTCTGGGCGTCTTCCTAGACCTCAAAACCTTGCCCCATCCCATAGTCATAGGCAAATGGGCAGTACAGGTAGGTTTCTAGAAGATTAGGGGGTTGGTTTAATTTGGAAGGGTGGGAATAGGACTAGAGACAGCAATTCGAATCCAGTGGCTTTCATCCTCCACAAATATGCAAATGGTTTACAACAGTAAGATGATTGGACCAAGGTATAGACACTTGCTCGGAGGAAGTGTTTTCCATCACTGGGTACGTATATATGAGATGACAGCATGACATTGTTGAGCGAAGGACATTTAGCTGAAATTTGTGTGAGTGGAATCACCCTGGAGATGACATAAAGAAGAGGACTCTGAGCATTTGGGGTGAGATATCCCCTGTCACTTGCCGTAGAGTTTCTCAGTTTGGTGACGAACTCAGGGACCCTTGCAGGCCAGACAGAGGAGTTGGATGAGTAGGTCATCTGGGGTGGGCTGTTGTAGACTGTGAAAAACTCACTTATAAACCCCCCCATCTTCCACCTTGTTACTAGCACATGGAATTTGCCCAGAATTGTCAGAGCTTCCACGTCTCAGTGTTTCAAGGATTCTAGAAATCTGTGTTTTTACTGCATGATATATCCAACTTTTATTTATTTATTTTTTTAGAGAACACTAAGCGGGCCAAATTAAAAAAAATGTCTGTGACTCACTAGTTTGTGACCTTGGGCGTCAGAGCTCCTGGGCCTGTCCAAATCTTTATAGCATTTACTATTAGAATGATTTTGGCAAGGCAATTTCGGCTTTCTGAGGATTCATTTATACTTTCTAAAGCTGAAATAATAATTCTCACTTTAGAAAATGATGAGGATAAACCCCGAGAGGAAGATGGAAACACTTTGTAATTGCAAAGTCCTTTAGAGGGTTGAGATGTTACGTGGAGGGACGAGACACACTAACATTTGGAATTGCTTCAGCAGAGGGCCGATCAGTAGGGGCCCCCACTTGGGCGAGCTGCTCCCCAGCTATAGTCTGCTCCCTAAACGAGGAACTAGCCAAACATGGGCGGGAACCAGCCTTGTGCCGATGCCGAGATACTCAAAGGGGCTGGCAGCTGGTCAATTCTTTTCATTAAGTATCATTTTTGACTTTGTAAAAGAAGATTGTATCAGGATTGTAGACATGGGACAGAAGGACAGATGTGTGTCTTGGGTGTGGGAACCTGGGATGGTGGGTGCGTTCTGGCCTCGGAGAGGGTGAATATGGGCCTCGGTCATGCTGACTGCATATCACTGAATATTAACCCAGAAAGCAGATGGCACAAAGGAAGGGCAAAGTGACTGCCTAGGGAGTGGGAGCCTGAAATCTCTTCCTTCATGCCCAAGGCACAGCAGTGTGAACCTTCTGCCCCCCGACCCACCCCAAATACTTCTTCCTTTTTTTTTTTTTTTAAACTACTTTTCTACCTTTAAGGAAGACTCTGATGGTTTATAGTAATTTATTTACCCACACCAACACAGGAGTCTTTTTTTTTTTTTTGTTAGAGAAGGATCAGGAGGTGATATAGACAATGTATCTCACTCTGGGTCCTGGAAGAGCCTTGCCAGATCCAAAATTCATTAGCAAAATGGATCATTTCCCCTTCTCTTGCTGGTGTCCCATAGTAGCTGGGCATGCCTGTTATTCTACTCATTTGTTTATAGCCAATGTTTGTCTTCTCTTCTAGACTGTGGAATCTTTGAAGGAAGGTGGTCCAAATGTTATCTCTTTAATTCTAAAGCCAGTGAGCAATACAATAGCTCAGTGTTTGTTCAGTTGCACTGGGGGACTCTGAACCCTCCATGTCTGCCAGTTTCTGGAAAAGTTAGTGTTTACTCAAGGACGTACCTTCTCATGTACTTCAGGTAGACAGGTAGCCATCAGGGGTGACAAGGAATCCTACAGCAGAAAATTTCAAGGAAGGCTTCTCAATATTGCGAATAAGGTAGTCAAGCCAGCTCAGAAAAAGAAAAAGATTTTTTTCCCTTTTTATAAAAAGTCACAATGATACACTAGTTTTAGTTTGCTTGGTAGAAAGAGGGAAGACATCTTGGCAAAGAGGGAATCCAATGGAGGCCATCCCTCTGCACGGCAGGGGAAGACAGTGTCCCTGTTGCATTCTGGACTGTTCTTTGTTTCTCCCAGAAAGCAGATGGTCCAGTTTAAGCAGTGGCTTCTGCCAGTATGTGTGGTTAGAGGCTGCCCTGTTCAGCCCATTGGATGTCCTGCTTCAGCTGGTCAACACTGATGAATAATGACAGTGTGCCTCAGATCTCCGTAGACCAGGAATATGAAGCCAGCCATTCAGATTGATAGTTTATTATGTGGTTTTTGATCTGTGCCATCATGAATGCAGATAAATATTAACAAAATTTGTACCATTTCCACCAACTCGTCCACCAAAGAAAAATAAAAGAGCTGGAAACTTTTTTGAGCCATGGAGATATACCATAAATTTGATGTATAGAATTCAGTGTTACTTTTACATTTGATATCTTGCTGAGACAGAATGAAGCTCATAATTTCTTTACTTTGGGGGAAACTCTTTAAGATTTCTGAGCGTAATTTACTTTCCCAGAAACCCATTGCTAGCTTTTTATTGTATATACCTGTCCTTGTTATTATTTCAAAAATACTGCAAATATTTGGCAACTCTTGAAGGTACGATAACTCCATAATATAGATCTTTTGAAATTCAGGAACATTTTATGAATACATAAACTGTGTCATCTCCAGAATGGTTTATTAAATCACAGCTTTGGCTTAAAAAATAAACTTTAGTGCCTTCACTGTAAAAGTGCAAAGGGATAAAATGCGACTTAACAACAGAAGTACTTACTGATCAGGAATTTACCAGGTTCAGTAAGATAATTCAGGTTCAACCTACTATTTGCTGGTGTAAGAGAAAGGTGTTTTGAGGTGAAATAAATTTAAATTTTAGCAGCCTTTGGATATATATTTTATGATTTCATGAAGAAATGCATTGTGATGGTGTAGACACAAGGTATTAATATTTCTGGACTAACTGAAATTAGGTTAAGACTAACAATAAATTCTGCAGGGTTGAAGCAATCCAGGAACTTCATTACTCCTGCATACACTGGATGTTTCTAGATGGAGAAAGTTGTGTTAACCCTCAGGTAAGTTTCCCCTGTATGTTGGTGTTCCATATTTAGTTCTGGAGGGAATGAGAGAGTTGGTTTTACCATGGGGGTACTTGTAAGCCTGCACTAATTATTCCACTTGGGCTTTTCACTGGAATACGCTGGTAGCAGCCAACTTTAGGTCACTTGCTTTAAATAAAATACTAGTGTTTTTGGTGTGGGAATTAAAGTGGTGGAAAATAAAGGACAGAAAACTGTATGAAAATGAAATATATCAATCAGAATCAGTACAGGTACCAACCTAGAACTTCATATTTCTTAGTTATTGAGATTGGAAAGCTTTGTAGTCCCCTCTGAGTCTACTCTTCCCTTTTAAATTTAGCATCTCTAAATCATAAGCACTCTTTAGTCTGTTCTCTGTCTTTTTCACACTCTGTCCTATGTATTTTTGGTTCTTTCCAGACCCGTGTTGGGATGATTTAGGGGTTAGACTGGTGGGGGAACAAGTGGGAATCCAAAAGACTTCCATCAAAGGTAAATCCACCAAAGGTGGATTTGCACCCAAGTCAAGAGTGTAAAAGGAAATATTTGAAATATTGAAAGGAAATAAGAACCTGCTATAAGACAGGGTGATCGGGGAAGGCTGCCTGGAGGAAAATGATTTAACTGGGATCTGAGGGGTGTCTAAGAGCTTAATAGTCCAAACAGGGAGACCAAGCTGTTGCCTGGAACACTGTATACAGTGGTGCTGTGGTGGGAGTGAGCATGGCAAACATGTGGGACTAAATAAAGGCTTTTCCTAGTTTGAGATGATTGTCGGGTTTTCTGCAGAATTTTTTTTTTTTTTAAGATCTTTATTTGACAGAGAGAGAGAGTGAGAGACACAAGCAGGCAGAGCAGCAGAGGGAAAGGGAGAAACAGGCTCCTCACTGAGCAGGGAGCCTGACGCGGGGCTTGATCCCAGGACCCTGAGATCATGACCTGAGCTGGAGGTAGTCGCTTAACCAACTGAGCCACCCAGGTGCCCCTCTGCAGAATTTTTTACATTGATCATAAGGTCAATGGGAAGCCATGAAAGAATTTTAAGTAAAGTGGTGATGTGGTTAGTCTTGGAATTTGAACTGATGACTGAGTGTTTGTAGGTAGGCAAGAGTGAATTTGGGTCAGTAATTCAAAACTTTTATGGAAACAATCAAAGGATGATGGCAATTGGACTAAGGAGGTCCTGATAGAAGGGGAGAGAACAGGCAGAACTAGATGTATGCAAGGTAAAGATGTATGCAAGGTAAACTTCCACAGGATCTGGTGGTAGACTGGATACAAGAGACAGTGTCAAGAATGATATGCAAATATCTGGCTTGTGTAACTGGGTAGGATGTGGTACCATTTCCAGAGAGAAAAGACATAAAGAGCATGAGGCTTTGTAAGAAATACCATGAGTTCAATTTTGGACATGGTGAGTTTCCTATTACTTCAACCTATCCAAAGGGATTGTCAAACAGGTAGTTAGTGTTAACAGCACGAGTGTGAGATGAAGTCTAGGTGGAGAATTTCTAAACCATGTGAATACAGATGATAAGTGAATGAGCAGACATGAGATCATTTAGGGGGAATGAATTAGAATAACAAGGCCACAGGGTCTGGCCCTGACCTTGAGGGAATCTAGTATGCACTGGCTGAGACCAGTGGGGTGTCCACCAAGGACAGTTTCTGTGGAAATAAAGGGAAACCAGTATTTTAGTTGGGGCTTATTGCTGTAGACATGACACTTGATTTTGTGTTTTGTCTTTTCCCTTGACCCCCTATTATAAGAGTCTTAGGAAGGTTGAATTTTTGAAGTACAGTTTAATTCTTTTCTCAGAAATATTTAGAGAGTCTCCATTCTCTCCGAAGTTTAACACCCTGCAGGGGCTGGTTTTTACCCACTTTCTTTTCTTCTCAGATCTTGTGAATGGAGGGAGCTGAACCACTTGTTTTCATTTTTAGCTATTAAATACCCTTGATTTTCCATTATGGAGACTGCTCTCTTGTAGCTTCTTCAACTAGAAATGCCATCCTCACTCACCCCTGCTATGTCCACAGCCCCACCACCCTTCCTGATCTAGCTCAAAAGCTTTTAAGAACTACCCAAATGAAATTTGCTTGGGTATAAGTGCAGCCAGCCATTGGTAGTTAGAAGAAGGTCTTTCAGGTGATTTGAATATATAACCAATGACTATACAGGCAGTATAGTCATTGAAATGACTAGTATGCATGTCTTAGACTTCATTGGGTCCCTGAACTCCCAATGGCAAGACCTAATTCTCTTTCCTAATGCAAAGACAAAACTCCCAATGGCAAGACCTAATTCTCTTTTGTCTTTGCATTTCAGGTGTTGAATCACAGTAGGAGTCCAGTGCCTGTTCATTGAATGAATTAATAATTTATCCTTTAAAAAAATCTGAGGCATCTTGGAAAGTTTCCTTCTAGTATTTCTTGCATCTTTGAGTTTCTTGGTCATTTTAGTGACCATTACATGTGTTCCCTGTCCTTTCCTTCCTAATGGTTTCTAAGGATTCTACATTATCTAGGCATGGGTCAAATTGACTTTATTTATGTAGACAGTTCTGTTAAATCCCAGTGTTGAGATGGAAAATATCACTCCCAGAAGAGGAAATGCTTTAGAAGCATTTTGGGAAGGTGTGAAGCCTGACGCTTTCTTCCCTTTTTGTTGGCCTACAAACCACCTCTTCGGCAGTGAACATCATTGAGTTCACTTGAGCACCTTGGACAGAGATAATCTGATTGCATCTAGGGCCATGCAGTAGTTCAAAGCTATTTGGCTGGCCTATGTGGGATTTACCTTGTCATCACTGGGTCCGAAGAGTAGTTCTTAGTATGGACAGTGTTGCTCCCCAGGTGACTGACATTCAGCTCTCTGGGGACAACTTGGATGCCACAGCTTGGAGGGAGTGGTACTGGCACCTAGCTGGGAGAAGCCAAGGATGCTGTTAGACATTACAGTGCACAGGGGACAGCCTCTCAAAACAAAGACTTTTCTGGCTCAAATCAAAGTGTTACAGCACCAGTATTGGGAAACCCTGGATTAGCCAGCAGCTCTAAAAAAAAAAAAAAAATTATGTGTTGAGTTTCTCTCAACCTGAGACATGGGGTATTACCAGGTTGCCTCTAATTTACTCCAACACAAAGGTGTGTTTTCACTTAAACCCGACCCTCTTTGTGCACTTAGCTATGTGCTTTTCTCATTGGGGTGTGTGTGTGTGTGCTTTGCCTTTTCCTTGAAATATGAAACAAATCTCGAGTTGATTCCTGGATCAACTCAATGATGGGCTTGAGAATCAGACAAAGGAGGGTTATCTTCTTGGAGTTTTCTTGATTCTTTTCAGTTATAATAGCCTTCTGTTTTAGTGACAGGAAAAGGTGAATCCTTTTGTGTTAGAGGAATAAATGGTTGGCCTAATTATTTTAGATTCGATGTTTCTTTCAGGAGTAGAATTCAGTGATTCATCACTTACATATAACACCCTGTGCTCATCTGACTTCATATTTTAAGTCTGTGACAATAGGTGAGTATCGCTTTACTTTAAAAGATAGATTTTGTTTCTTTGTCCTTAGTATTTGGACTGCTTAGCAGAACATTTCATTTCCTATGAAGAATGGCTGGTAATTGTATCTGTCATTTTTCCTGCATCTTATACTTCAATTATTTTCAAGCTTGCATACAGTAATATAAGTTGGATGAAATATAAGCGTTCATTTACATCTATTGGGAAATATGGTGTAATCTCTACCTACTTATCCTTTCTCTTTGGTTCTCTTTTAGCACATGCAATATGTCTGTCTTGTCGCACACTTACCTAGGGAGCAAAGAGCTGCGGTTTTCTATAAAAGCTTGACAAGAGACGTATAAACCAAGAGCTAAATTATTGGCATCTCATGTCCTTGGTCCTCCACAATGCATTCTCCATTCCCTGCTGTGGTCTACGCTATAATGTTTTGTGTTTGATTTATATTTTTAAATGGGAACTGGGCTTAGTGATTCATTAAATGATGTCAAAAATAATGTTTGTCAGAGACATTCTTAATATTGTATCTTTTTCAGATATAAACTGGGTTTATAGCTTACCACTTTCATAGCAATGGGAAAGATGATGCCTTCTGAATCTTAATAGTTAGAGTTTCATAGCAGGATGATAACATTTCAGGAGCTAGACTTCATAAATGAGCAAGAAGCTGTATCTTTGAAATTAAGAATAATATTTATGCTGTCAGTGTTCGGTGGATGGCAAAATTCACCAGGCAAAGAGACAGTTGATGCAGACCTCTTGCTTAGCTTAACAGCTGGTGTGGATCACTGACATTTAAGGCACCTTTAAAAAAATTGATTTTTTTTTTTTTATCCTTAATAACTCATTGGAACCATAAAGTTTGGATGAGGTAGCTGGCTGCTAGGGATCTGGGCCATCAGTTTGAAAACTCATTCCCAAGTGTGTAGACATCTCATTACAGCATCCTCCCAATCTTTCCGATACCCTGATTATCTGTCTCTCTGTTTTTCCTCTTCCTTTGCAGCTGCTCTAAGGGCATTCCTTGCATACTGGTCTGAATGTGGCAAGCAGTAAAACATAAAAAAAAAAAATAGCAAAAATTGAACTGAATAAACAATACTAACAAAGCCTTTATGGCAAATATATATATATATATACAAACAAAGCCTTTATGGCAAATATATATATATATTATGGCAAATATATATATATACACAAACAAAGCCTTTATGGCAAATATATATATACACAAACAAAGCCTTTATGGCAAATATATATATGTATAAATATATATATGTATATTTGCCATAAAGGCTTTGTTAAACTTAAAGACTCCAAAGTTACAAGATTTCATGTAAAATATTTTGAGAAGCAGCCTTGTTGACAGTGCGTCCCAAGAGGCTTGCTTCATTTTAATCTGCCCACCATGAAACTCCTTCTGACAAGCGTGACTCATTCATTCATTTTTCTACGCCAGCAGCCAGGCTCATCCCATCTCCAGACCCTCTGGCTTAACGGGTTTCTGATGACATCATCTCTCATGGCATTTCTTGTCCACATCACAGTATCTGGGTTCTTTGGAAGACTGGTTTCCAGCGTCCTTGGTGCCTTGAGGGCATTTGTTTTCTTCCCCTTGACTATGTGAGCTTCCTGTGGACACGACTTCCTTTCTAATGGAAATCAGGTACTATGCAGAATACCCAGTGACCGCTGACAAGGAGAAACTGGTTCTCCATTAGCTAGGTGCGTGGCATCTTCATTCCGTAAGACTTCTGAAAAAAGACATGTTCTGGGCAACATCATCATTTTCAAGCAAATTAAAATGGTTTCCAGTGGTTTTTGTTTTTGCCCTGATTCCTTTATTGAAACATTATTATTAATATATTAAACTGGGGGTGGGGAGAGTGGTATTTGTAGGCAAAGGGATGTGGTAGTTTCAGGGACTTGAGGTCTAACTATACTTCCCCCCCCCCCTCAAATTTGTCTTTTAAATGTGTTAAGAAAAAAGAAGGTTCAGGTCTGGCTAAATATTTTACGAATATAATCGTGTGCATTTGCCAGCCAGCCACCATAACTCTGCCTTAGTGCTTTAGTCTGTGGTCATGTTTAGTTCAAACCCTATACATTATAAAAATAATTACAGGCTATTGGGATCAATACTCATGTTTCCTAGCTATAATTATACCCTTACTATCTTGTTTGTTTTGAAGAGATTGTTGCATATTACAGGTTTACATGGAGCTGTTTTTCTGCAACACCTGTGGTTTTTTTTTTCTTTGGATTCTGGTTCCTTGTTTATGGGATGTGTGGTCATGGATGTAATTTGGGAACACAGGCTATGCAGGTGTTTCCCTTGGCTGATAGGAATGCTGTCGTTCTTCCGGAGAAATACAAATGTTAACTGGCCATCACCCATAACATAAAATACTTCTTTATTATACTGGGAAAGTGCCTAGAGCTGTTCTTGTGAGACTAGAGAAATTTCTGGAACTTTCTGCCAGAAAAAAAAAAAAAGACAGAGAGAGAGAGTGAAAGAGAGTAAAAGAAATCCTTATATAAAACAGAGGAGAGAGGAACAGCATATGGTTGTATTTTGAAATAACTAATGAGTTTCTTAAGACAAGACACAACAATGCATTGGAAAAAATCCCCTTTGGGCAGTAATTAGGATATGGTTCGCAGTAGGCAGAGACTTGATCTCAAAGAAAAACAGTGTTGTTCCTAGTATGATACCAAATATCAAAAGGACATCAGTGAGTTTAACTGGTCAGCCTTTTGGGTGGTTTTGTGTAAGCCCGGTGGATTTGGAGCTTCTGTGTCTTCTTGGGCAAAGTCTAAACAAATTAACCTCTATCTATCAGCTCAGATGTAGTTCTAGAAAGTCTGAAGCACATTAAGTGTGTTCACTTTAGCGTTGGAATCTTCACAAACTTTTCATGCCCCACCCCCATAATACTACAAGAGATCCAAAGTACTTTCATAATTTAAGCAGCAAATAGTAAATTACCATATGTTTAAAAGAAAAATGGATACATTTCCAATCTAGTATGAGCAAATACAGGTTCAACTTCTGTTCTATTCCATTCCCCTCGAAGAGAGTTTAAAAAACGTTTGGTGTTTAAATACTTGAGATGGAACTTGCAGAATCAGCTGAAGGCTTCTATATGATGTTGTCATACATAGCATAGAACATATTGAGGAAAAGTAATTTTTTTCACCTTTTGTGAGCCTTCACAATCCAAGTGAGTCTCCATGTTTGTCCTCCAATAGATTTATGTCGATATCCAGCTGTTGCCAAAGAACACATTGCTTTTTGGTAGACATCACTGTATTGGATTGCCAGAACTAAAATTTTCGCAAAAAGTGTTGTGTTTGTTGACATTTGTATCTTTTTAGATTTCTGGGTCTTAGTGTATTTAGGCTTTTAGGTTTCTACCTGCATGTGGGAGGCGGACCGTATAAGAGAGGAAAGCAGTGATAGCCCTCACCTTCCATGAAAACAGGTAGGAAGGACTTCGTACCTCAGTACTTACGTGTAACCACGCTGAAATTAAGACTTGCTCCCCAAGGCAGTGCTTGGCCGTAAGCAGTGTGGGAAGAAGTTCTCTTCAGGGGAATTTGTATATATTACTGTTGGGATCTGTGAATAATTGGCATCTTAGAGGGATGTAGGGCTCCAGGATGCTGCTTCTCCCACAGGCCGTAATTTGTCCATTACTATGTGGCTTTAGAATCAAATCTATAACTCCTTATCCATAAAAACACCATGTCTGAAGGGAAATAATGAAAGTTATAAAACACAGATGCTTCCCTAAGCTGAACAAAATTGCTTTACAAAAGTGCAAGAAATCATATTTTAGAATAAAGCAATTCTAGTCTCTCTATTATTATGTCACAGTGTGCTCTGGTTACTGTTGCTGTGTAACAAATCACCTTAAAACTTAGTGGCTTAAAACAATAGCCATCATTCTATGCTCTGGCTCTCAGTTTTTGTGAGTCAGGAATTTGGAAAAGCCTAGGTGGAGTGGTTCTGGGGCTGAGCAGTGGCTAGAGCTAGAACACCAGGGCTGGAGCAGTTCTGGTTAGGGCTGGCCTCTCTTTCTCTCTGTCCCACAGGGTCTCAGAACCTCTCCTGTGACCCCTCCATATAGGCTGGTTTGGTCTTCCTCACAAAATGGAGGACTCAAAGAAGTCAGTCTGTTTACATGGCGGAAAAAAAATTCAAGAATGGTTTATTTCACTCTTGAAATAAAGCGAACAAGGTAGAAGCAACATTACCTTTTACGACTCAGTCTTGGAAGTCATGTAGTGTCACTTGCCACCTGAAAAAGACATCTTCCTCCTAAAAAAAGACTCTTCCACCTGAAAAGGACAGGAATCAGACTCCATCTTTTGATAAGGGTGTGGCAGGTTTCCAGGGCATGTGGGATAAGAGATGATGTGTGGGAGTGTGTGGTGATATTTGGAAAAATACGACCTACCACACTTTGCTTCACATTTACTTAAAAATAAGAAAAAAGTTAGTTTCTGTTCTGGGTATGCAGACTGAGAAGACTTTTTTTTTTTTTTTTTTCTTTTTTTACAAGTCCTGAAGTACTTAACTCTTTTTCTTTTTTCTTCTTTCTTTCTTTCTTTCTTTCTTTCTTTCTTTCTTTCTTTCTTTTTTTTTTTTGTAACAGGTAAGGGGCCCGGGCCATGCTTACCATGGGGGGAGATGCTGAAGGCAATGTAAAAATAAATCTCTGGGTCAGGGACTGTTGGGAGTTAGTAGAACAGGAAATGAAGGCAATCATCCTGAAGAATCCCATGAACTGCCCCTCTTGGGTATGTCTTGAGGCCATCAAGAGTCTCCTGACTGCTCATGTTTTCTCTCAGTTATCCAGATGAGCAGTCATGGGCCTGGAGATGGTCTTAGCAACACTTACGGATGCAACAGTGAATTTTAGCACATGTCTAGAATCATTAATGGCAGGCAGGAGGTTGAAGTCCTGCAGTGGTTCTGCTCTAAGGTGGCAAGGTGACCCAGCAAAGACATCCCTCTAGATCCAAGACTATGAGTTATGCCAACTACGAGTCATGGTTGAACAGTTCCAGCACCCAGGGACAGATGTCACTAGGTGATGGACATAGCTTGCTTCCTTACATACAATCAAGGAAACACTTCCGTGGACTTTATGTTTGAAATGTCTTCAAAAGTTGTATGGGAGTCTGGTTCAAGCTATTGTTCCGTTTTATTCTGACACGTACTGAGTAGAACATTAGACATATCAAGTATCACTTTTAATAATCAGCCTCAGCAGTTCTCCTGCTGACACATTCACTAGCTCTTCTTCATTATGTAATTCTTCTAAACTAACTTAATTCAAAATAACACTTTACCAGAGTGAGAAGATGCATGAGGGACCCAGTTGGTGAACACAGGGTGGTCTCAAGGGCATATGAAATCAGAGATGTTGTATGGGACCCACATGTGTTCTACCTGCCTTCTACGCCTCATCTCCCTACCTCTCGACCCTGGGTCTGCCCTGACACCTTGACTGCTGCTCACACAGTGGAGTCCCTGTCCGAGTTGGTGGACCCACCACTGCTCCTTCCTGCTGTGTCCTTGTGCTGCTTCATTCAGAAAAAACAGCCTCTAGGGCTGTTACACACCACAAGAATGCAGGTAAAAATGTAGCAACCTTTATCAGTTTTATGCAACCTTATCTCATGCTGTAGAAACTTCTGGGCCCACTCCATAGGCTATCCCTCTGTATCCCTCTGTATTTGATCTTATTAAGTAGAACTTCTTTTGTCTGTTTGTCTGTTTTCCCTTCCTTCCTATCATGTGCTTATGTGAGCACTGATGGGTGTGGTGTGTTTGTGTATGAATTTATGGGGTGGGGAGAGGGGGTGAGGGTGGGAAAGCAAGCTTGTTTCTGTCAGATACCCAGCTCCCTCCAAGAAATGCAAATCCCACAAACTAGACATAATCCCTCTTAACATGGGCTTGTGCTGACCTCACTCCTTATGCTAAAATATATTCCAGACACATGAAAGTTTGGAATGCATAAGCCGAACATTGAAGAGGTACTAGAAGAACATAAGCATACATTTTTTTTTTTCTATTCTGGGTTAGAGAAATCTAATTTAATAGTATTAGGATATACTGAAAGCATATAGGAAATGATGAATGAATTTGATCTTCCATGTTCTTTTATGTGAGAGAAGAAGAAAAAGAAATCTCTATGTTTATACAAAGACAACTACTTGGGCATCATGACACACAAGCAAAATTGTTTCACACATGTTATTCTGTAACTTCCTATGCAACAATGTCATAGACACTCTTCCGTGTCCATAAATGCATCAATTTTTAATGTTTGTATCACCTTCCTTTGAATATAAGTGGCAGTTTATTTAGCTAGGTCCATATTGTTCTCTCTTTTCCCCTCCTATAAAAGGTTAGATGAAAAAACAATCTTAGGTTACAAACCTTTTGAACATGGGAGGCTTCTGTGGCTAAATTCAGAGCAGTCTTGTTGGATCAAAGAGACTATGCTCGTTTCAAACGTTCACACATATTGTCAAATTGTTCTCACAAGTGTGGAGCAGTTTCCACTCTTCCTGGGTGCCGCAGAGTAGGTGTAGCCTCATGTCCCATCGTGTGGGTTTGCTGAGTCTGTTCAGATCTCTTATAATGTCACCAACATACACACACAAAATTCCCACTATTTTCATTTTCATTTTCTTTAAAGATTTTATTTACTTATTGGAAAGTGAGAGAAGGGTGAGGGGCAGAGGGAGAAGCAGACTCCCTGCAGAGCAGGGAGCCTGATGTGGGGTTCAGTTCCAGGATTCCTGGATCATGACCTGATCTGAAGGCGGATGCTTAACCAACTGAGCCACCCAGGCGCCCCTTTGTCTTCATTTTTATCGTTACCATTGACATAGAACATTTCAAATGTTCATAGATCACTTCTCTGTTTCCCCTGATAAATAGCCTAACCCTGTCCTTTAGTCATTTTGATGTTGGGGTTTTATTCTCAGGAATTATGTAATAATTATTGTTTGTCTGTCCTCTATGTTAATATTTTCTTTGTATTTTTTTTTTAATCTTTCAACTTTCCATAGAGTCGTTTTTGGGTGATTTTCTTCCTTCCTTCCTTCTTTCTTTCCTTCCTTCCCTATTCCTCCACCTCCTCCTCCTCCATCTCCTCCTCCTTTTTCTTCTTCTTCTTCTTTTGCGATGTAGAAGTTTTACTGTACTACTAGGTCACATTTATGCATCATTTCTGATGGGATTTCAGCATTTTCTAATAGGATCAAACAGATTTCTCTAATCGAGAGTAGAAATTAGATGCTTTTATTTTCCTAGCACCCTCCAGTTTTCAGTTTGTGCACTTTAATGATGTATTTGTCTGAAATATATTTTTGGGTAAGGAATGAAGTCAGATCTAGCCATATATATATATATATATATATATATATATATATATTTCTAAGTTGTTGACCAGTTGTCCCAAAATATTTATCAGATATCCATCTTTGTTCCTATGGATTTAAAATGCCACTCTATTGATTATATTTCCGGGCAACTTGAGTTTATTTTTAAACATGTGAGTATTTCTCATTGCTTTTGGGATACAGATCTCTGTTCTAAATGTGCCTCGTGAGTCTCGCATGGTCTTGCTTCTGCCCCCACCTTGTCCCTGTCTTCCATATGCCTTCTTTAGCTGTTGAACTCTTGCTCTTTCTTGCTGGGGGCCTTTTCAGTCTGTTTTTTCTCCCTGATAATCTTTCTGTATCCAGGTTCCTCTTTGGCCTTAGGCTTATCTCTTAATTCTCAAATGAAATCTTATTTGTTTTCCAATCTCAGGCTGGTTTTGTTTCTTTATCACACTTTCAAAGAACTATAGTCATTCCCTTTAGAGTCTTTAGTTATAAACTATACATTTATAAGTGTGATAATTTGATGAGTACCTCCCTCCTTCAGCAGGCTGGAAACGTCCCCCTCCCAGGGACTCTGCCTGATACTGCCTATGATTGTATCTCCATCACCAGCCATGTGGCTGCACTTAATAGAGATTTCTTGGTTGCTAAACGAATGAATGGACAGATGTTCTTTTTACTATTCTTATTTGGGTATTAGATATTATTGCATGAGCATTTATAGAAGACATAAGGAGAGGGCCTGGTGTATCCCAGTGCACCTCTGGGATATCTCCAAAGAAGAGATTTGTTGTCAGGTTTGCCTGGGTCCTGAATCTCCTCTGATTTTTCAAGTCTGAGTCAGATGGAGATAATTCCTGGTCTTTCTCTGTCTTTTGAACAAGATGTAGTAATGAGGTTTCAAGGGGTTCATGATACTCATGGAGATCCCCAGCAGAACCTCATCTAGTCTGATACCCGGGTCCTGAGGGTCTTGGTCCTGGTTTAGGAATCCTGTGACAGATTGACTGGTTGTCGATGTTGAACCTTATCCTGAAGTGATGAACTTCCTGGTCTTTTGCTTTTCCTGGTGGGAAAGGGCAGGGAGGAGGAGTGATCATCTTTTACCTCCAACCAGGATTCTACCTTTATCCTGGAACCAAACTGTCATGTCCTGAAGCCATTAGATTGGAAAATCCAGAGTAAAAAGCAGGCTTCTGGGGCATAATTAACACTTTTGAGAAAAATATTTCTTAAAAGAAGAGCCTTTCTCATTTACCTGCACTCACATGCTATTACACCAGTTAGTTTTGTAAAGTCATGAACACCCATTGGAATTCTTTTAGCTACTCTGCTGTAGGGCACTGAAACAATCAGGTACAGTTTGTTTTTTTTTTTAAATATCCCATGATTTATAATTAATTCATCAGATTATGATTCTTTACCCCCTCCTTAATTTAAAATGTGTATCTGTGTTTAGTAGGGGGTTGAGGAGAGGAGGGGTTGCCATATGTGAAATTTGATAGCCTCCCACATAAACCAGAAGGAAGAGACACATTTGTAATTTGCATCAGAAACAAGGGAAACTGACAGGTGTCCCAAGGCCAGACCATGAACCTAATTGTACCACATGGTTTCTCGTGGTCTTTGCTTCTACAGGGAGGGAGATGAGACCAATAACAGGAGTGATAGAAATGGTAAGATTAGAAATGCTAAGGAGTTGAATGACCTAGGCCATTGTTATTTCTTGCAATTTTCTCAGGGATCTAGGAGCCACCTGCTTACATGGAAAATCTGCCCTTCTAAAATCACCGGGTAGATATTTTTCAGAGCACAGAGAATAAAACGTTCAAAATTAAAAGTTAAATTTCAAAAAATATCATCATGGTGAACAAACTTCCTTTACTATACATGCAGTCATATACATTAAATTGTCAATCTGATTTGGTCTTTGGGGTGTCATTCACAGACAAGATCAAGGCTTATACGCCTCAACTATGTTGAGAGGAAGAGGGAACATTTAGACTCCTTTTTCTCATGTGGAAAGCTCAGATACCATCAGCGGCAACTCTATTGGCTTGATGTAGTTCTCCCTGACAAATCCTGATGAGTTGTTGAAATTGGTTTAGGTTTGTGCTGGAGTAGTATCATATTGAATATTTCTTGTCAGACTTGTTGGTAGGCATTACCCATGAGCATGTATCTTATTAGATCTAAATCGAATTCTTATTCAAGGCTAGACTCACAAATGTGATCTTTTTGATTGTGAAATGCCAATGAATGGCCATTCCTAGACGAAACTTCCCCTTTGGCTCATTTGAACGAGGATGATGTGAAAATGATTAACTTAGGAATCAGAAAACTATGGGCGACTGGGAGGCCTGGAGCCGGTCTCCTTAGCTAGATCCCAGTAAAGCCCTCAGAAATATGTGCTGTCATTGCAAAGCTCATTTTCCCAAGCTGGACTCTGATATTTGGCTCAGAACTTTCTTTCTTTCCATGTTTGCTCTGCATAGTATCTGGTGGGTATGAAGTAAGAGCCTGAGTTTTGGGAGCCTGCGTTAGTGTTTCTGGGTGATGACAAATCTTGCTTTAGCCACCCCACTTTTATATATATATATCTTCTGTCTCTCTTATTCTCCACCTCTTTCTCCCTCATCTCTTTTCTTCCTCAAAATACGTGGTAAGTTGGAATGGAATCCTGTGCTTTTCAAAAGGTGTTCTCTATTTTAACATCTGGATGGAAACTGGGTGACAAATTGCCCATTCTTGGACACTTGATCATGAAGCTATGGAAGGAAAACCTTTCCTTCCCAGTCCTCCTGGCCACCAAACCTCCAACGTGCGTGTCGAAAGACAACTGACTGTTTAATCGGAAGGGAGAACAATGGAGAGTTGTCTACCCTGCAGGTCTAGCACCGGTATGCATCTTGGTTTTGCTTTCTAAGGAGTGAGGTCTTCCAGTTGCCATTCGAAATGACATTGAGACGTCAGCCTGAGCTGTTGAATTGGTTCATGGCAGGAAACTCTCTTGATTAAAAACACATTCTTAACTCCAGGGACTGCTGTCTTTCATGAAGAGAGCCTCCTGAAGAACTTCAGTAAATAGGCACGATTTACATGTTCTTCTTCGCCATTTCTTTTGTCCATATTTGCAACTGAGAAGAGAATGGCAAAGCAGACCTTTTGTGATTTTCAGGAGGTGTCTTAAATTCTCTGTTTCTACCTCCCCAGTCCCTGCCAAGGAAACATAATTTCCTCCTGAACTGAGGTTAGTAGCCTCTAGCTGCCTTCGTTTTTTTTTTTTTTTTTTAAGATTTTATTTATTTATTTATTTATTTATTTATTTATTTATTTATTTTAGAGATGGGGGCTGAGGGAGAGAGTTAGAGGGGAAGAGCGGAGGGAGAGGGACAGGTGGACTCCGTGCTGAGCGTGGAGCCCGATGTGAGGCTTGAGCCCATGACTCTGACATCATGACCTGAGCCAGAGTCAAGAGCTGGATGCTGAGTGACTGAGCCACCCAGGCACCCCCACAGTGCCTCATTCTGAACTTCTCTGGTCAATTCACTGCCCGGCAGCGAGAATCTGTCATTCTCCCACTGGAGAACCATCCAGTGACTTCCTAATCCATACAGACGGATTCACTAAAGCCAAATTCTTTATTATTGCCTCTAAATACTGCATGTTTTGCCCTTTTACTACATTTCCCCTGTTTCTGGAATACACCTGGGTAATTCCAAGGTCAGGGTCTTTGCAGATCTAAAATCCTTGGCCTGGAATCTATGCGTGGCTAACCTTTTCCCATCCTTTGGATTTCAGCTCAAAGTTCCCAACCAGCAGAGCCTTCCAGGACCCATCTAGCGAAGTAGCCCCCTGCCAGCCCCCTTTATCCTTTATTCAGTAGTGCTCTGTGCATTTCATCCAGGTCTTTGCCTGTTTTGAAATTCCAGGTTTATTTATTTTTCATTTCCTCATTATGTCCTCTGCCTTCCTGTAGGTGGGAATCTGGTTTGCTTTATTCACGGCTATAAATCTTAGCTTTGGCATGTACCTGTTTACAGAGGATGCATGACTATGTTTAAAGTGACCTCTAAGTTAGGTACAAATATGTCCCCATTTTACAGATGAGGAAAACGAGGGACAGTGAAGTAAAATATTTTTTTCAGGGTCCCAGGTCTGTTAAGAGATGAAAAAATTATTTGTTTTGTATTAACTGAGAGAATGAATGAAACTTTATTGGTCTAACATAAGCCTTCTAGAAATAAACAGTTTTAGAGATTAAAAAAGAGAAACGTAGAATAGGTCAGCTAAAAGGAAAGGTCATGAGATAGAGTGTTTTCCCAGCTAAGGTGAAGACTCTTCCCATCTCTCTACTCTCCCATCCCCAGCTGTTTAGCATATGTTTTTGTTTTTCAAACTTTTTTTTTTTTTTTTTTTTGGTTCCTAAAATCTCTCTAAATTCTGGGATCCTTGACAAAGCCTGACTGTTATGCCAGGTTGAAACTCAGCCACCCATATTTGCTCATTTTGCATCAGATTTACTGTCCAGCAGAGGGAAAACTGAGGTCACCGAGTGAACACTAGACTTTGACTTTACAGCATGATGTCTGGTGTAATGTTGAATGAAGAGATTTATTACTCCGTGTGTAGATTTCAGGGAGACCGTAGGGTGATTTATTTACTGTCAGAACTAAATAGTCAAGTTTTTAAAGTGAATGCTATTATTCCCCAAATAAGTTATCACTTTAAAAATACTTTAGGCTGATTTTACTACACGTTTTAAAGTATCAGTGTGTAAATTCCTGGCTTTGGTCATCACACAAAACAACTGTGGCACAAGGCGAATCTAATGTTATAATCTTTGTTCAGTAATAGTCTTTTGGGCAATGGGTATATGTGTTCGTGTGCATGTGTGTGTGCACACACACGTCTATATATGACTTTCTTTCCAGTTGTAAAATGTCTCTCTACCTCTATCAGTCTTCCATTTACATGCAAATCATGGAATAATTATTAAAATATGAATTTTTGAAGGCCAGTGCTGTCAGAACTTTGCTTTGTTCCAACTTTTAAAGATTTTGGTCCAATCTCTTTTTTTAAAAACTCAATTAACTCACTTTCTGTCTCTTTTGATATTGCTAATCTGTTGCGTTTTGATTCTTCATGTGGAAATCAGTGAAACAGTGCTGATCACAAAAACCCCTTTCCTAACAGAAATTTCAGAAGGTTTCATGTTGGAACGAATGGAAATACTTACAAAATATATTCAGTGAGACAGAAGGATGCCTGACTATCCAAGAGGACCGATAACAAGAAAAACCCCATGTTCTTGACATGAGTACCCCGAAACCTTGGGTACTAGTAAGCAGCCCATTTGCCGCTCCATCCCTGTGTGGACACGGCTCCCCAGTGAGGCGAGCATCATGCCGAGTTACTGTGGTTCAAGAGGCTTGATGAGCTGCATTATTTGTTTTCCTGTTCTTTAAGTTAGAAGTCATGGCTCTGGAGGCTATCCTTCAAGAAACCTTCTGGTGGTAGTGGTGTCAGGTCAACATGAATAGGCCTGAAGAGCTATTCTTGTTTTTTGAACATTCCTGTTGGGTTTTCTGAGCCAGCCTTGGGCTCAGCCAGTGGGTCCTCAATGGCGTCATCATAGGCAAAGATGCCCGATGAGATTCAGGCAGACGCTGTGGATGCCATGTGCACCTGTTTCAGTGGCTTCTCCATCTGGTCTACAGTGAATGAATGTTGCTGTGAAGAATCGGCTAAAACTTGATGCTCCCTGTTTAAAAAGATAATCGAAGTTAGTACTTCAGTCAGCCACCCAAGTCTATGCCATGTTTTTTTTCTTAAAAGAATGAACTTTTTTCCAGTGTATCTTAAGATATGTTTGACCTTGAGGGTCAGCAGTGCTGTAAAATATGTTTGAAAGCAGCAAGTGGAAGGGACGGGAACCCTTGGGTCCTACTTGGGCCTGATCTATTGGGTTAAGAGGAAAAATAAGAGAGCTGGAGAATTTCCCAGGCATGGGGAGGTGAGGAGAGAAGGTGGACGTCTGTGACTGGGCAGGTAGGGCCTGGAGTCTGGTTTCTGGTTGCCTCTGGGTGCAGGCATGATTCAGATGGTGTGGAGGAGTCTTGACCACGTTGTCAGGTGCCTCATGTGACTTTCCTGCCTGCTTCACTCCGACCATCCAGTCACCAATTCTTGGTGTTTCTGCTGGACTCACATCTCTCAAACCTATTCTTTTCTGTCCACCCACCACCGCTACTTCCAGGAACATCTTTCTAACCGATCCACTCTCTCCAGTTTTACCCTCTCCTGTCCATTTCTCATACTGTAGCTTAACCTGCCTTCCTGCGACCTGGGGTGCTAGTCTTGTTGCGGCCTCTCAACGGTGCCAGCTGCCATCTGGACATAGCCCAGGTTCCATATCAGGATCTGCGAGTCTGCACTTTCCTGACCATCACCCGTCTCCTTTTCTTTCTTCTTCCATCTTCCCCAGCCCTGCTAAGTTATCTGTGGTTTCTGAATGCTGTGTTCTCCTTTGCTTCCAGATCACCTTTTTCCTCTTATTCCTCCCAGCCAAGTCTGAGCTAGATAGACCTACACTGAGCTCTGGAGCAACTTGCCTTTATTTTGGCATCTGCAGAGATGATCTTGCTTCTCGGATTAGTCCTTCCCCATGTCATAAATGTCCTGAGAGCAGAGAGTATTGCTGTTAGGCTCCTACCTCCTAATGCCTGGTCATGAAGGCAGAGACCAAATCAGTATCTGTCATATAGATCAATGAGTCAAGTAGCTGTGTTTGGGGAAATATTTTCTATCAACTTATGGTTGTATTATTATTTTATTCCAGGCCTCTTTCCTTTTTCCATTTACAGTTTGGAGAATTCTGGGTAAAGAAGGCATATTTGTAATTGTGTAAGTCTTGACCACACTGACCACTGCTTGCCCCTTCCTTCCCGTAGTATTTTGAAGACTTGAGTCTGGTTTTCCTGGGGCTCAGCATCTCTGCAGGCCTGAATCATTGGAATACCATTTTGCCCGTAGGTCATTGCAGGTTGTGATGGCTCTAAGTTAAGACTGGAGAATTGTAGGTCATAGGGCAAGGGGCTAATGTGCAAATTTCACCTTCTAAAATGGAAATATGGTTGATCCTTGAAAAACTCAGGTTTGAAGTTCCACTTATATGCAGAGTTTTTAACAGAAGAGATCATAAATGTATTTTTTCTTCCTTACAATTTTCCTAATAACATTTGACCTTCTCTAGCTCACTTTATTGTAAGAATACAGCATATAATACATGTAACTTGCAAAATATATTTTAATGTACTATTTATATTATCAGTAAGTCTTCCGATCAACATTATTAATAGTTAAGTTTCAGGGGGCATCAAAAGTTATACCTGGGTTTTTGATCACATGGGGGTTGGCATTCCTAAGCCATGCATTGTTCAAGGTTCAAGTGTAATTTCCTTGTAAAAGGCTAGGACAAAGGGGAAGGCTCAGAGTAGCAGAAGGCTTAGGAGTAGACCAAGCTTGACTCAGTAAGTGTCAGCTTCCACTCTCTCTCACTTGGCTGGATCAGGAGCTTAATGACATCAATCCTCTCTGCCACAGATCTTGTGATGTGAGTCTTGAAATTTGTGGTCTCTTATTTAGCCATCCGCCTGCCATGGAGGGTGGTCCTCCTGAAGGCCACTGCGTGGAAGGCATCTCGGGGACTCATAAATCTTTGGGATCAACCAGTAGTCATGAGTGCCTACTGTATCTGCACTGTGAGGAATTTGGGGCTCAGAAAAATGTAAGTCCCTTACCCAGAAAATTCTAGAACTTAGCCTGGAAACTAGGTATTCTTGCTGTTTGTCCTCTGGTCCAATTTGATATTTTCCTCCTCCAAATTTGGTGGTTACCCACTTAATTTATGCTGGCACAGAATAATGAAGAGTTTTGGAATCAGATGGGCCTGGTTCTACTCTAGGATAGACGTGCACTGTGACCCCGGAGAAGCCCAACTTCTGTGCATGAGGTCTAATTCTCTTACCTTGAGAATGGAGATGATAAGGCTTAGTTCATAAGGTTCTCATGAAGATCCAGTTGGATTATTTATATAAAGTTCCCCGACTACTGCCTGGTGCCATATCAGATATTTTTTCCTCCTCTGTTTTGGATGTCTGAAATCCATACAATTGACCCATGTAAGTTTCTCCATTTAAAATGAAAGCTTTGTGGTTATGCTGTGTCCTAGGCCCCTACATGTGTTTGGAAGTACTGCAGTCCCTCCTTATCTGAAGTTTCAGTTGCCCAGTGTTCTAGAAGCAGAGGATCCTCCTTTCTGATGAATTGTCTGAAGGTCCACAGTAGCCTGATTCTCTGTCACAGTGCCTACATCACTGAGCTCACATCATCTCATCACAAAGGCATCCTTTCTCACATGCTCAGAAGGTTAAGTACAGCCCAGTAAGATATTTTGAGAGTGAGAGAAAGACCACATTCACGGCATGAATTACGGCGGGTTATTTTGTTAGTTATTATTAATCTCTTATTATGCCCAACTAATAAATCACACTTTATCATAGAGATTTATGTATTGGGGAAAAAACCCAATATGTATAGGGTTTGGTACTATGTGTAGTTTGGTACTATGTGTAGTTTCAAGCATCTGCTGGGGGACTTAGAACACACCCCTATGAATAAAGGGGAACTGCAACCGATTTGGAAACTTTGATCTCCACAAAGAGGAGGATGTTTGTCTACACAAACCCTTAGTGTTTAGTTTTTGTTGTTGTTGTTTTCTACATATATTGGAAACTGATACTCTACTCCTAACATTTGCTCAGCTCAAGCTACAGAAAACAAAATGAAATTTTATTAGTGAGGTTATTTTCATTATTTGGGGAAGTTTACAACTGATGCTATGCTTACCTCGCATGTTAGCCTAGAGCTACAATGTTGTTTTTGTTTTAAAATGAAGAAATAAAAAAAGCACTAATGAACGACAGATTCCATGGTATAATATGCGTATTCAAGTGCAAGGGAAGTACCAGCCACATTATGCTGCTGCAAGATTATGACTTGCTCCGATCCTAGGAGGTATTTAAGGATGGGCAATAAAACTCTTCTTATAGAACAATAGTCCCTGCACAGATTTGAAGTTTTAGAGCCTTTAAAATGAAAAACGACAGACTGAAGGCCAGCTAGCTGCGTTGGAATACAGCTGCTAAACATTTGCTTACCATTTTGTTCCCTGGCGTGGCTTTCTCCTCCCTGGCTTCTTCCAGATTCTGTCACTTGCCTCTTCTTTGGAAATGAGGAGACTTTCGTCTTTCTCTGCGTGGTGTGGAATTCTCATTAAGTTTTCTGGTGTGAAGATTTAGATGAGAATTTAAGAAGCTGATTTTCCCAAGAGTTTGGTAAGACGTTAAACAGCCTGAGAGATGGACATAAAATTGTGCAGGTTTCATCGTGGTGGTGGTGGTTGTTTATTTGCTTCATTAGTATGACAAATATTTTTCATCCTTTTTATTGGAGGTTTGTGGATCGTCTTACTTTGTGCTGAATGTTATTTTTCTAGGTTCACTGGTAACTCACTGTGAGAAGTGTTCAGTAGAAGGGATTATGCTCTCTTGGGCAACACTCAATGATGTTGACTGACTTCCTCACCACCCTTGGAATGCAGTCCCAAAGAAGTGTTTATCATTAGGTTGAATCATGTAAAATGGTTGATCCTGACCTTTGTTTTTAACCCCCAAAAATGGCAATTTCTTATAATTTAACAGAATATTAAAAATCCAGTCTACTCACCTCTTCCCTTATGCTGCATTATCTTGTCCAGTGCTCGTGTTATGTTCTATATACATTAGACAGTAAGTATTTATTAGTTGATGAGGTAACGGGCCTGACATCCACCTCTATACCATGGAATGAAGGTCAAATCTCATGAGGCAGACATGGCTGACAGGAGACTTAATGCCTCTCGGTTGTCCAGGCTTTTCATTGTATATGAAGAGAGGACATGTGTTGGGTCAAGGAGGTCAAGAATTTGGCAAGGCATTTGAAAAGCAAACATTTGAAAAGGTTAGACATGTATCTATTCTGATCTTGGGCAGTCTAGGCCAGTAAACATAACCATGCTTTGAAACAGTGTCTCAATTCCTTACTTGGTGAAGGAGGTAGATTTTGCTGGAAGGATGGGCGGACTCCTTAGCCACTCACCAGATAGTCTAAATTCTTGATGCGTGGAATTTAGGGATAAGAACTGGAGCATGAATTGCTATTCCCAGCTCACACTGGGGTTGGAAATGAATGGTGCAGGGTGCCTGTGGGCTTTGCTTTGGATAATAAAGCTGAAGATAGGCTTATGGAGCTAGGAAAACTGATTCTAGAGAAGGGGCAGGTCCACAGTAGAGACTCACAGGTGGCCTGGGACATGTCCCAGATTTCAGGTTTCTAGAATCTTAGACCTTTCCATAATAACCAGTACCCGTGACACACTGTATTCCAGGGACTGCTGACGAAATTGCCAGAACCAGCCCTTCTTTGCATATTAGGAAAGTTCTTGGGTCATGATGGAAATGCCGTGTCTCTCCCTGAATTCTCTGTGTGGGTCTCCTTTGCTAACATTGGTTACTTTGTTATTCTCCTGTGTGGATCTCTGCACACTGTGATAGAATCTTGTCATTTCCATTGACAAAGTACATGTGCAGGGGAAAAGAAGTCTACTGTGGTTTTCTCGTCTTCCTTTCTCATTTCATTGACCACTGCCATCAGCAGGGAACTTCTTCTCTTGAAGGCTCCACGGCATAGTCCTTTGCTAGCTGCAGTGTGGGAGAGGCTGTGATCCTGGGGCATAAAAGAGGTTAGGAATGCCAAAGCAGTAGAGAAGATGTATAGAAACCCAAATTAGCATATTCCCATCACAGCCATAAAGGTCAAGCATGATTATTGTGATCTTAAGTGCCAAATGATTATAAATGGTACCAATATTCCAAGTGAGATGGGTCCCTGAGACCCATAGAAGGTAGTCACAGAAGAGCTGACAATGGTTAAGGTCATATTTACATGAGAAAGAGATCTCACTCTAAGCTATTGGGAAAGAGGGAACCAGGCCCAAGGTGGTGAGTTTGGGGAATTACCCAGAGACCAGACTGGCCAGTCCAGCAACAAAAGAACCAGCAGGAAAGAGACCCCTGGTCTGAATTCTTTAATCTGATTCTTAATCCAGGATAATTTTTTTAGATTAAAGTGCTGATCTAGGATCTTAATTTTGAAGTGTCCTACAACAGTATTAATCCACATTGGGAACAGTAATAATAGGTAATATTTGCCAAGTGCTTACTATGTGCCGACCATCAAATTGGGTGCTTTCCATGTGTTAATTCATAGGAAACCCACCACTCTGAGACCCCCATTTTATAAAAAGGACCCTGAGACAGACAGTTCAGTATCTTTCCAAAATCGAAGGGGAGATAAGTGACAAAGAGTTCAAATCCAAGTGCACTGATTCTAGCATTTGGGTGTTTCCCTATGAAGCTATCTAAAAAAAAAAAAAAAAACTTCTAAGCAATGATGTCATATGGTAGCTGAGGTGTCTGGTACCTGGTGCTCTTCTTTATAAGCTTTAGGGAAGTTACAGTCTATGCCTTAGCTTCCTTCTGTGAACAAAAAGGAGAGAACCATGGGTCTTACCTCACGCGGTGGAATAAGATTGCAGAATGTGCTCGGGGCTGGGGGTGCTTGGAGAGTTGGGGAACATCTCAGTCCTAAGCTTCTCACCTGGCAGAGGCATGAAATGGAGGCTCAGAGACACTGTGAGGTCTGCTCGAGTACGATGTTGGGGTTAGAAGGACGTGCTCTCTCTCTTCTGCAAGAAGAAGGGCTATTGCCTCAACAGCATGCCACATTGCGCTGTCTGCTCGTGCGGAAGCCGGGGTGAGGTTTGCTTTGGAAATAACTAAGAAAAAACATTTTAAAGTAAGTTCTGGTGTTTTCAGATGGACCAATCATAGTAGAATTTAATTTTGTGGTATATGACGATCTCTGTGTATGTGTGTGTGTGTGTGTGTGTGTGTGCACGCAAAGAGAGAATTTGCTCTGTTTTGTTTCTGAATAGACAACAGGGGTGCCTGGGTGCTGGGTTGATGAAGCGCCTGTCTCTTGCTTTCAGCTCAGGCCATGATGTCAGAGTCATAAGATCGAGTGCCATGTTGGGTGCCACATTGGGTGTGGAGCCTGCTTGAGATTCTCTCTCTCTCTCTCTCTCCCACTCCCTCTGCCCTCCCACTCCCCCTCAAAGAAAATTTTTTTTAAAAATAATGAATAAATAAATAAATAAATAGACAAGTAATCATTCAGAATTAGTTTCTAATTCTTCCCTTCTGTATTTTTAAGTATGTGTTCCCCACATTAAGATGAAGATGAATTTCAACTTTCATATACACATTTTGATATATATTGTTATTTCTGAAGCACCTTGTATATGGTAAATTTATTCAGCGACATACAAGCAGATTCGATCATTATCTATTGTCTCCTGTCCCTTAGCCACAGCCTTCCTTGATTTGGGAGACACCGAGAAACCCGTCTCTAGGGCCAGTGACATCCCCACGGCTCCCCTAGTATCCTTTCTCATCCAATGGCAGGAGAGGGTGGGCGAGGTGTGAACGAAGCTGGTCGGGCCATCTGTCTGACTTCTCTCTCAGCACAGGAGGAGAAGGAAGAGAGACTGGGCTTCTGCCCTGGATGACAACGAAGTTCCATGAAGAGAGGACAGTGCTTGGCCTGCCTCGTAAATGCCCAGGCTTGCCACCAGCATGTTCTCAGGTGTATCATCTCCGTGACCTCCTTTCCCCTTTCCCTAGAGAATAGGGCCTTTCCTCTTAACATCCAGTGCTCTCTCTAATCCATCCCAGGGCTTTCACCCACTAAGCAGGATCAGAAGGGCAAGGCCTGCATGAACCATAATAAGAAATCTCCTTCCCAGGATGCCTGGTTGGCTCAGTCAGTTAAGTATCTGCCTTCAGCTCAGGTCATGATCCCAGGGTCCTGGGATCAAGTCCACAATGGAGCTCCCCGCTCAGCGGGGGGCCTGCTTCTCCTTCTGCCTGCTGCTCCCCCTGCTTGTGCTCACTCTCTCACTCTTGCTTTCTCGCTGTCAAATAAATAAAATCTTAAAAAAAAAAAAAGAAATCCCCTCCGCCACCCCGCCAGCAGTCTGGGTACAGAATACACCCTAATAGGGCCAGCTCCAAGGATTTTCTACCTTTGCAGTCACACAGAGCCCTGTGTTCCGAAGGGTTCTCTGCTTGCTTTAATGTTCTGCTGTTGCCCTCTTGAAATCCCTAATCATGTTTTAAGAAGGGTCACACATTATCATTTTGGTCTGGCACCCACCAATCATGTAGCCTGTTCTGTCTCTTAACAACCGTGATCAGCTGCTTGACTTGCATATGGTTACTTGTACAGACAAATTCAAGAATACATTGGGTGAGGACGTGGTAAACTCTGGTATTAATTCAAGAATAAGTGGAATTGCTAGATAAAAGGGCTTCAACCCTGTCAAGGCTTTGATGTGCATGTTGCCAGATACTTTAAAGTACTTGTATCTATTTATTCTTGTCTGGGTACCCTGGGTATTCCCATTAAAACAAACACTTTGCTTGGCTTCTATCCATGAGTGAAACTATGTTTCAAATTCTACCATACCATGTGTGGTTTTTTTCTGCAGAGTCACCTGTTTGTTGTCCTTTCCTGACTTGTATGGTAGTCTTTGTGCTTTTTGGGTGATTCCCTAAGCTCCTCAAACAATAAAGACAGTTGCCCCTATGATTTATTTTCCCCTAAAGTATAGTTTGGCTTCAATAATATATGTTACTGTTTGTTTATTTTTGATGTAGAGAAGTTCAAAATTTTTGTGTGGTTGAAGCTCTTGATAATTTTCTTTGCACTTTCTTCTGTTAGCTTTAGGCTGGTAGACTTCCACCTTCCACAAATTTGATAAACATTTACTTTTTTTTTTAAATTTTATATTTTGACGGTTATACTTTATTTTCGAATAGGATGTAGATGAGGATATGGATTTTTAAGAAACAGATACCTAGCTTTCCCAGTCATTAATTCTTCTTTTCTGCACTGATTGTGTGTGTGTGTGTGTGTGTGTGTGTGTGTGTGTTACATTTCTGCCTTCACCATTTACGTATGAATTTATCTCTGGGCTTCCATTCTGTCCCATTGATATTTCTGTCCTATCTGTAACCTAACTGGTATACTTTTCTATGGTAGTGATGGGCTAGGGCTAGGGCTTGTCACCCAGCATACTCCTTCTTGACCTTCAACTCATTTATTTTCTGATCTGTTCTCATTAATTTATTTTTCTCCTAACTCTTGTTCGATTTCCACTTGGCAATAAACTACTGTATGTGGTTTTTCTATGAACTTAAAGGGATATAAGTGACATTTCCTTTCAGCGATCAATATCCAGACTCATTGTCTGTCCCATATTAATCTATATGATTTTTTTAAAAAACTTTCTGTACTTGAAGATGGTTTGTATTTTTTTTAAAACTTACTAGTTTTGTAATTTAGATAAAACTAGTTTTGTAATTTAGATAAATCTAAAAGGCAAAGGCCATATTTACATAAGTATTCCTTAGTTCATTGAACAAATATTTATTGACTATCTCCAAGCACCTGGCAGTGTGGATAGCAGTGATCTCAGCAGACAGAGACCTTCTCTGGGGATCTTTGGGGTGAGATCTGAGCGGAGGGCAGTCAGCTGGCTGGTCAACACACAGTCTCATGGGCCATAGTAGAGAGTTGGGGCTTAAGCCACAACCTAATAGGAAACTGATAGGGAGTTTTAAACTGGGCTGGTGACATGATCCCATGGTACAAGCATCAGCATCTACATTGGTGACATCTTGAAAGGATGGGGAAGAAGGAGTAGTGAGGGCAGGAGGGAAAATGGGGCCAAAAGATTTAATGCTAGCTCTTTTTGATAAAAGATATATAAACCTTGAGGCAGGCAAGATTATTCTGCCTGTCCCAAATCATGCATCTGAAAACATTTCCCTAGATAGTATCACATTGAGAAAAAAATAACAACACAAATGCTTGAAATTCTTATGTTTCATTTAAATGAGTTAAGTAAATTGTATTCCCACAAAGTCTTTATGACCATACTCGTAGCATAAACATACCCCAGAATTCATATTTTGGTTCCACAAAATGTATTCATCAAATACAGTTTGCCTTTTAGGATGAGTGTAAGTCTTACAAAAAGGTGAACGAAGTCTTAGAATAGAGGAAGAGTTGAATGCATAGCGCGATTTAAACTTTAAACCCCTGCTCCTTATTCTTTGTTCTGACTACATGGGATGGTCAGAATGCCCCATCACTTTCATGGATGAAGCAATGACTTTGTGCTGGAAGAGTTTGGGAGAAGAATTCTAGGAAGTTTATGCTAGCAGCCACGCATCTGCACATCAGGAAAGAGAATGAAGAAAGGAGCAGCAGGTATCTGTTGGGGAGATCTATCTTGGACAAAAGGCAAAGCTATTATATTTTTAAAAGAAAGGCGGGAATAGCTTCTAAGTTGCTATATTCAAGAACTATTCCACTTTCAGGCAAGATTTATTTTGCTTAATGTATCTCATTTTATAAAAGCCAGACCTTTCCCTTCACTGGACCCTGCAAGCCTCAAGTTAGGTTATGACTGCAATTTATATGATAAAAGGGCTGTAAAAGCAAAATTTAGGGAGGGTGATTTTTTTTGTTAATGTATAAAGCTTTGAAAAATACAACGTAGATTATAGGTGGAGGCCAAATTAAGGTTTTTAAAAGAAAGACCTACCAAATCTTCTGTTCATTGCCCAGAGCAAATTAAACTATTTCCCTGGTCTGGAAACCTTATCAGATTTATCATGTGGCTATGTGTACTCCTGCTTATTTTGCTTGGTTGTGCTTATTTAAAAGATTACAATTCATCATTGTTAAAATTACTACTTTATACTTATTCAGCCTGCCATAGATAGAGTCAGTCCCTAAACTAAGAAAGTGCTGTTTTCACATGGAAAAAAGCATCTTACCTATAGGGTGATTTTTTTTTTTTCCTCCCTGGTTTGCAAGTTGCAGCTTTAAGCATAAAACTTCTGCAGTTCCAACGTTCACCACTAGGTGCAGCAGACAGACCTCTTTGTCCCTTACAGATCGATGTAACAGCCTTCCAGTACCTGGGCAGGTGTCAGGACTCTTTTAAATGGGTAATATCTTAGTGATGTCCTTACCTGATTTACTTCTGTCTTTGGTTTGCTGTGTGCATCTTTATGCCCAGGTGGGCTCTCCTTTTCAATACAATCTGGCTGCTAACAACTGCTAAGGTTATATCCAGAGAGGGAGAGAGAGCACCTTGGTCCCTACTGCTGAATGGCTTTGACCCAGTCAGTCACTGTGCAGCAAGGGCTGGTTCATGCCGATGGGCAGAGCTCCGTGTTGGAGCTACTCTCACCCAACCATGAGACAGGTCCACCAAGTCACGGGGATGGAGTGGGTTCAGGGGTGGGGTGACCATGCCGTTCAGTGTACATTTGAGCCTCTCCTTCCTTTGAGTCAGGACTTAGAAGGATTCTGGCTTTCCGTGAGATACTCTGTGGTTGCCATTCATGCTTTCTCAGAGATGCCTTCTGGCAAGGAGAAATACCTCCACTCCTATGAGATAGAATTGTCGTTCCCTACCATGGGCCTAAGCAAAACTTCTCCCAAGGCATGGGAAGTGGAGGAGGTGCCGGAGGAGGATAATTATTCTCTCAGGGAACCTGGCAGGTGGTATACTTGGGATTTTCCTGTGGGGACTAAGATCACTACATTGGACAGGCAAGGTCAGAGGTAACCCAGTCTACGAGAAGACACAGCAGTGAAATAATACAACTGTGATTTGGAGACATAAATGTAAGAATGTGTATATTTATATATTTGCATATATGTGTGTATATATATATTTTTTCCTTGTTTACACGCCACACACATACACATTTATATACAATTATATATAATTTCAATTCAGTAGAGGAAGGAGAAAGTGGGCCAACAACTCCATCATTCAATTTTTAACTAATTTTTAGGTCTTTTTGAATCTCAGGTGGTGGTTATAAGCAGATGTGCTGTGGAGTTGGTTACTTTTTGAATCTGGGGGACGTAGAGAATGTGGCAGTTAAAAACTGGAGTATGACCTTCTCCAGTTTCCCTTTCCCCCAGTCAAAGGTGTCAAGGTATTTGCTGAGAAGTCCTGAGTAGCTACTCAGAGCCTCCTGGCTAGTCAGGGAGCAAATGTAGATCTGAGCTGGGAACAGTTTCCTTATTTAAGTGCTTTCTCAACAGTATCGGGCACCTGTGTCTTCTGTGGTTATTATCTTCTTTACCAAGGCGGAATGTTTGAATCTTTTCTGATTCTCTTATACAGAATTAAAAAAAAAAAAGATTTTATTTATTTTTTTGAGAGACAGAGAGAGCACGTGCACATGCACCCATGGGCAGGGGTGGGGGGAAGCAGACTCCCTGCCAAGCAGGAAGCCTAACATGGGGCTCCATCTGAGGACCCTGAGATCATGACCTGATCAAGACAGACACTTAACTGAGTCACCTGGCGCCACCCCCACACAGAACTCTGATAATAGAATTTTGCCCAAGGTAGAATGGGGAACATAATAAGATCCTAAGATTGTTTTATATTAAATAAGATTAAGTTCTGAAATATATAGCTTTTTCCCCCTTTCATTATTGTTGATTTACTGCTTCTGTACGAAAGGAGGAGAATCAATGACTTTTAAGAATTTATTATTCAGAATTTCCACTAATTTACATTGATCATCAGTGATAATTAAGATAAATACCTATAAACATGCTTTGTATAAAAATTCTGAAATCAGAGTGGCCATAGGATATAAACATCCGTGACTTATTTTTGATGGGTTGAGCCACAGAAAGCCACAAAGACTCAAAGGATATTGCTTCCTGTCCCTTCCCTAGACTCTCTGTTAAAAGGCGGAGTTGGTGTTTACTCTTTCCCTGCCTTTAAGATCCTGCAGCAAAGTAGCTGCCAACAAGATGGCTTGATCACAGAATTGTGTCTAAGACGGGGTCTGGCACCTGGCATGTTGAATGAGCGAGTGAGTGAATGAGGGAATCAGAAGAGGCAGGTATGAATTTATTGGCACCAGAGGCTCTTGATGCCAGGAAATTAACACATAGCTGTGAAACCGTTTCCAGACCGTGTTGCAACAGCAATGAACTTCAAAAAGAACTCTCATCTTTCCTTGTGCATCACATTAAACGAGGCACGGTCTTCTCATGGTCTTTGGGCCACAGCAGCCCTTCTGAACGTTGGAGGAAAATCACTGGTACAAATTACAGGGATGTTGCCATTGGTATAAAAATGTCTTTTGTATGACTTAGAGTACAATGGAAATTCTTGCGCTGGTGTACGTACACTTTCACCTGTCCATGGTGTTATCTTCTCGTTACACGGCTTGGAAAGCCAGCTGTGAGGCACCATCTGTCAGCAGCAACAGCATCTGTCTCCGTGACATCTGTGTTAACTCTTGTGCAATTCCCTGAAGGCCCGTAGTTAGCTGTGAGGCTCCAAGGCAGGCTCTGCCTTGGTGTCTTTAGTGAAATACTGCCCGGCCTTTTCAACCTAAAACTACCTGTGATGGAGTGCTAAGTGCTTGCTTTTTCACAAGCTGGGAGACTCTTTTAGGACTTCGTGCATTCCATGAAGCATTCAGTCTTACGTGCTAATCTTTTCTACTCACATGCAGTAGGACTGGCCTAAGGGCTTGTATGATAGACTCGTGAGGGGGGGTGGATTTCTGCTTTCTGCTTAATTCTGCAGAAAAGGGTGTTGGAATAGCTACTGGGTTGGAAAGTGACCTCCTAGCCCTGCCCCCAACTCTTTCATATCCTTCCTGGAGCATCAGAATGTGACCTTAGTTGGAAATAGAGTCATTGCAGATGTCCTTGGTTAACATAAGGGCACACTGGAGTAGAGTGGGTCCTTAATCCTTTGAGCTGGTGTCTTTATGAGAAAGGGACGCAGAGACACGTGGAGTGAAGACAGCCACATGATGACCGAGGCAGAGGCGGGAGTTCTGTTGCCACAAACTGAGGAATGCCATGGGCTGCTGGCAACCACCAGAAGCTAGGAGAGAGGCATGGGAGAGATTCTCCCTCTCAGAGAATTGATTGAACTCTTGGATTTCGGACCTTTAGCTTCCAAGACTGTGAGACCGTACGTTTCTATTTGAAGCCATCTAGTTAGTGGTCATTTGTGAAGGCATGCCTAGAGAGCTAGCGCAGAGTACTGTATACTGTGTCATCACTGGGAGTCTGTATGAATTTTGCATGCTCAACACGGAGCCATTATGTAAAAACTCCCTTGGGTTAACATGGATTTGAGTGGTGTCTGTAAGGAAAGGATGATGCTTATTAGGAAACATTCCAGGGCCGGGTTTTTCTGTCAAAAATAAGTTTCCAGGGGTGCCTGGGTGGCTTAGTCGGTTAAGTGTCCGACTGTTGATCTCTGCTCCGGTTTTGAGCTCAGGGCTTTGAGTTCAAGCCCTGCTTTGGAGTCCATGCTGGGTTGGAGCCTACCTGAAAAGAAAAAGGAAAAGGAAAAGGAAGAAAGGGAAGAGACGGGAAGGGCGATGAGAATTTCCAGGTTATTCACTCAGTCAGGACCTCATGTGCCAACTCATGTAGCACATATGGACTGAGTGTCTACAATATGCCAAGCACAGTGCTTGCTTTGGGGGTCACAGCAGTGAACCAGCCGGGTACAGAGGCCTATTCTCATGGAGTTGAGCATCTAGTGGAGAAGACAGACAGGGTTGATTTCAATCAATCTACATATCTTTAATGTCATTATATGTAAAAAAAAAAAAAAGGCAGTCCCATTAAACAGCAATGAAACTTTGTGAATCGGATAGTATTTGGGGATGCCACTCACTGATCTGATTTAGAAACAGAATCGTACTGCATTTCTGTTCGATTCTATTCATGTGTCTGTGGTCTATCTCCCCAACCCAATATGCCCTGTCTTGCTTTTTCTAAAGCTAATCATATCATTTGCGTGCAGTCGGTTTCACATGTAGTTGTTGAATTAAACTGAGTGATTGGTTGGGGATATTGATTGGGAAGATGATTAATAAGAGCTAGCATTTATTAATATCTTTTATATATTTATGCAATTTGGGGGGAATTTTTATATGTAAGCAGTTGCCTTACATCATTTCCTTCTCTCGGCTGCTCTGCGAATGTCCACTCAGAAGTGCCCAATTTTCAGATGTAGTAACTGCTACTCAAAAATAAGGCGAGGCCTGAGGCTCTCCCATGGGTGGAGCCAAGATTCAGGTGTGAGTGGCCCGAGGGCAGGCTCCACGCCTCCAGCACCATACACCACGCTGTGGGCCCATTTGTGGCCATCTGCTACCTTCCGTGGATTTGTCAAAGTCATGCCCCTTTCTTTTTCTTTTTCTTTATCACAGTATCCAGGAGGCGTGCAGAAGAGATGGGTTTTAACTGAGATTTTTGTCTCAGTATGCTTTCTTCCCCCAAGAAGTTTTGCTGATCAACTTAAATTATTTCTATTTGATTCTTCTCTGTTTACCCTCTGGCTTCGACGCTAACGGTACTTAAATGATTAGCTATCCTTTGGGTTCATGTGGGGTTAAGCCCTGGGCTTGCATTTCACACATCATGGTTTTGCTTCTGTGATTTGGGAGTGGGACAGCCCTCTCCTCCCTGCCCACCCCCCCACATACTGTCTTACAGGAGGCAAAAGCTCTTGTCTTTCTTAGAGAGAACATGCACAACCCCCATGTGGGGAGAAGGAGGAAGCCCCCAAGTGTGCAGTCAGAGCCTTGCAACTTTCCAAGTGCAGACCTGGGGCCAGCAGGTGTGTGTCTGGATCCCAAAGCCCGATGTCTGCTCAGCTAGCATCCGTGCCCTGTGCTGGTTTTCTGTTCTAGATTCGCCGCTACCGGCAGCAGCGGCCATCCAGCCCTGTCTGGAGGTAACTCAACACTCCCACCATCCTTGCTCGACATTCCGTCCTGGGGGCTGTGGCCGGGCTGCCATTGGTTCTCCAGAAGCTGCTGACTCAGCGGTGGGCTTGTCCGGTTTTTCTCTCCTGGAAGAACTCTGTGTACTCTGTTCGCCTGCTGCAGCCACAGCACTCGGGATCTGATTTCGGCTGGAAACAACGTGCACCAGAAATCTGAGAGTTAAAAACCACAAGCAGTCAAAGCCAGCGTCCTGTCATTGCGGCCTTACCCACAACAGCCAAAAGAAGAGTCAACAACAGTCAGAAGTTCCTCAATAGAGAAATGAAGAAACAGAACATGGTGTATATACACGACGAAGTATTATTCGACTGTAAAGAAAGGAATGAGGTACTGATCCGAAGGGACCTTGAAAAAGTGAAATAAGCATCTGTATGGCTCAGTTGGTTAAGCATCTACCTTCAGCTCAGGTCATGATCTCCAGGTCCTGGGATCAAGCCCCGAATCCCGCTCTCTGCTCAGCGGGGAGCCTGCTGCTTCCTCTTCCTCTGTCCCTCCCCACTGCTTGTTCTCTCTCTCTCTCTCAAATAAGTAAATAAAATCCTAAAGAAAGAGAAAAAGTTAAATAAGCCAGACACAAAAAGACAACTATTGTCTTATTCCACTTAGGGGCTGTATCTAGACTAGGCGAATTCACAGGGACAGAAAGCAGACCAGAAGTTACCAGTGGCTGGAGGAGAAAGGGATGGTGAGTTATTGCTTAACGGACACAGGATTTCTGTGTCAGGTAATGAAAAATTTTGGAAATAGGAGTGATGGTTGCACAACATTCTGAATGTAAATAATCCCACTCCATTGTGCACTGAAAACCAGTCAAATGTTATGGCAAATTTATGTTATATGTATTTTAAATATAATTAAAAAGCACTACCACTCTGAATCAGGTCTTGGGTTTGGGTGGGGATCGTATCTCTCAGCAATAAGGCAAATGCTGAAACATGTCGTTGGCTTTTCTTAGGCTGAATATGAACCTGTAAGAATGGCAGCTGCTTAGTGGAAGGGACCAGCGCACGGTCGCCTGGGCACGAAGCAGGTGCTCACTTAGCTATCCTATTTTCCAGCACTGCCCCGGACTTCCAGTGCATTACAGATGTGTGTATCCTGCTCAGTGGCCCTGAGATCACTTGCTAAGCACTTTGAGAAACTGGCAGAAGGACACCACCAGTTAGGGCATTAAATGGCTTGAAATAAAAAGAGCATCAGGGCTGAGGGTTCCCCTTCTGTTTCCTTTCCTTTTTTTCCTCTCAACCTTTTCATCTCCTGTTCAGTCTTCTCTAGGGGAGACGCAGACACAAAAGGCACCATCTACTGATTTTTGCTCACAATAAAAGAAAGCAGAGTGTTTAGGATTTGATCCCTCATTTCCCTCTCCTTCAGGGTCTCTGACTCTGGAGAATTCCTTTGCTAAATCCCCCTCTCCCCTTTAGCCTGAAAGAGCTAATAGGCTTTCACAGTATCAGTTTCTTTTCAAAACCCAGTGTGCACCTGGTTTGGGGATTAAGCCAGATCATGCTTTGAGATAACTAATATTATTCTTTATGTAGAGACACTTGAACTATGGATCAAAGAAGGTAAGAAATTATCTCAAGATAACAATCAGGAAGATAAGAGTGAACTCAACACACAAATATGACCCACCACTCCCGTGATCTAATTCTAAGATATTGAAAAAAATTCTCTTTCATTTAATTAAACCAGGCTGTCATGGTGTGCCAACAGCGGCTTGAAAACAAGGTACGGCAAGGAACCGGAAATGTAACGGGCTGAGGCCCCCACGCCGGCCTACGTGCTTGTTTGTGGATTTCATATCAGAAGTCTGTGGCTGAAACCCACAGGAATGAATTCAATGCATATAATCTGGAAGTTATATAAGGGATCAATTTTGCAAGTAATTTCTTGGACTCTTAAGAATGTTGAAGATCGTAGGACCCATTGGTTCCTTTTCTTGTCATGTATTGATCAGTCTTTCTATTTCACCCTTTACCTTCCTCACATTATCAATAAATCACAATGGAATGTCTGGATGTCTTGTTTTAAATACCTGCATTTACAAAATCAGCCTGGGCACTGGGAAGGAGAAGAGAGAAGAAACTTAGTTTTGCAGGTTTAAAATGAAGAGAGAAGGGGTGACTGGGTGGCTCAGTGGGTTAAGCCTCTGCCTTCAGCTCAGGTCATGATCCCAGGGTCCTGGGATAGAGCCCTGCATCGGGCTCTCTGCTCAGCCGGGAGCCTGCTTCCTCCTCTCTGTCTGCCTGCCTCTCTGCCTACTTGTGATCTCTCTCTGTCAAATAAATAAATCTTAAAAAAAAATAAAATTAAGAGACAAGGGGCGACTGGATGACTCAGTTGGTTAAACTCTTGGCTATGGCTTGGGCATGACTGCCTGGCCGTGAGATGGAGCCACACGTGGTGCTCCACGTTGGCTCATGGTTCGTGGTGACTTTGTAGAACACAACTACCATGAGTAACGAGAGTGGATGGTATTTCTCTATTACCTTGCTTTCCTTAATTAGTTAATCTGTTAAATACTCAGTGTTGTGCTATCAAAAGCGCATGTTCTCAAAGGGACAGAAATTGGTTCTTAAATTGGGGGGGGTGTTGAGAACTCCTTTTTATGTAAAAACCAGAGATCTACACAGAGCTTGTAATAGTTATACAGTATATTGGCTAAATTACAATTTCTCTTGGACGATAATTACGAAAAAAGTCCAGAAATTTTCCTTGGTGGGGGGAAGGCAGTAATGAAAAAGTGATTGCAGAACATAGCCACAGGGCACATGGACTATTCACCACAGTTAAAGTATTTACTAAACTACATGGCACAGCATATACAGCTGTTATTATAAATATCATTGATTTTATATATATATATATATATATATATATATATATATATATATATATATATATTTTATCTTCTTCCCTTTCTTCATGGACCAGCATTTCTTTAATTGGAGTTTGTGGTCCCCTGAGGGGGTCTGCATTCTGTTTTCAGACCTGTCTGAGTATTTCCTCTGGAATTTGTTTTACTTTGTGCTTTCGTTTTGATGACAATCATAAAAACAATAAATCATTGTATACTGGTTCCCCTTTCTTCGTGAGTCCTGCCACAAGATTTCATTGTCCACGTTTACATCTGCCTTTTAAGGCAAGAATTCTACTTTGATGCTTATGGGCCAAGAAGGAATAAAAGAGGAGCAGACTTAAAGATCGTGAGTGAAACATTCAGACTGAGGGAAGGCCCAGTGGTGTGTCATTGTGTTCGGGGAGGAAGGAGTCCTGAGATTGAATGCAGGAAAATGGTGGGCAAGCCAAGCCCTCACTGTGGAGGGGGGGGTAGTATGGGTATGCCCAAACCAAGAGAATATTGGCTTTAACAGCAAGTTCTATATTTACATTTTGTAAGGCAATTTAATCTCTCTGCAAAATAACATCATCTGCCACATTAAATTAACGCTGTTAATTTGAATTTTATGGACTTTCTTGTTTTTGTGTTTAATTCGTTACTTTGTTTTGGTCTTATTGTTGAATCAGAGTTAAAGCATATGGAGTTTATTTTTAGATTTCCATTTGTGCATCACTAAATAACGGTATACTAAAAATAATTTAAGTCTTCATTAGTGCTGAACAGCAGTGCTTTTTGCCATATTAAAGGGAGTATTGGCATTACTTGGGTTTGAGGAGGACTGTGATGGACTCAGAGAATCATAGACTATTTGAGCCACTGGGAATCGCTCAGTCCAACCTTCTCTCCTGCCACCTGTGGAGACTGAGCCTCCTGGAGAAGAAGGGAGTGTCCAAGGTCAAAAAAAAAGGGAGTAGCAGACTGAGGTTAGAGACCACACTGACATACTTCTAACTACACACCTGGACTAATATGTCCACCCTGTCCGAAGGTGAACCATGGCAGGTGAATGGCAACCACGGCCAGGCCACAGAATGGGCTAGCACAGACCAATGAAGAGTTGCTGCGTCATCTTGGCTAACTCTCAGGGAGGAGGATGTGCAATGGGAAGGGACAACAGGAATAACAGACTTGTCTCAGAGCCAGAAGTCACTGTGAGCCATGGACAGTGGTAAAGGGAGAAAATGCCCTTTGAGGTTCCTGCTCAGGTGGTATCACCCATGACCTTGGTGTGTTCCGTTACTCCCAACATTGCCAAACAAATCCCAGAAGCTCTTTAAGCGAAGCTCATCTGTGCTTTTCAGCTCTGTGTTTTGAGGTAGGCTCACTCCCAAACTGGGGTGTGTGCCACTACACAGGAAACACTACCGGGAATGTGTTTCTCAGCCACACGTAAGAGTCCCGATCATACCGTGTGAAGCAAAAAGAACTCATTTGTGATAGAATTGGAAGGTCATTATATTAGTTTTCTCTTGTCGCATGACAAGGACCACAAACTTAACAGTAGCTTACTGCAAGATACATTTATTTTTTATTTTTTTAAAAGATTTTATTTATTTATTTATTTGATAGAGATCACAGGTAGGCAGAGAGGCAGGCAGAGGAAGCAGGCTCCCTGCCGAGCAGAGAGCACGATGCGGGGCTCGACCTAGAACCCTCGGATCGTGACCTGAGCTGAAGGCAGAGGCTTTAACTCACTGAGCCACCCAGGTGCCCCAACAAGATACATTTATTATCTTGCAGTTTTGGGGGTCAGAATTCTGGGCCTGGATCAGCTGGGAGTTTTTTTCTGGTCTCACAGACTTGTTGTGATCAAGAAACTCGGCTGTCAGCTAAAGTGCTCTCCTCTGAGACTTGGGTGAGCCCTCTTCCATGCTCACCGGGCTGTTGGCCGCATTCATTTCCTCACAGCAGCAGAACTCAAAGTGGCTTGCTTCTTCAGATCCAGTCACCAGGGTCTCTTCTCTAGACTCTTGGAGAGAGCTCACCTAATTAGGCGAGGCCCATCCAGGGTAACCTCCCTTTTGATGAAAGTCAACTCATTGGGAAATTAATTGCTTCTGCCAAACCCCTTCACCTTTGCCATATTCTGTTGCTTAGAGGCAAGTTACAGGTTCTGCCTACTCTTGAGGGAAGAGATTATCAAAGACATGGGCATCAGTTTAGACTATTGAAGTGGCTAAAAAAAAAAAAAAAAAAACCACAGACTAGTGGCATATGACAACAGAAATCTAATTCTTATGCTTCTGGAGGCTGAAAATTCCAAGAGCAAGGTGTGTGGGGAGAGCCTGCTTCTTGGCCTATGGATGGCTATATTTTTCGTATGTGTTTACATGATGGAAGGGACCAGGGAGCTCTCAGGGGCCTCTTCTGTTCGGGCACTAATCCCATTCGTGAAGTCTCCATCCTTATGCTTTAACCCCCTCCCAGAGGTTCCACCTCCTAAAACCATCCCCCTGGTGGTTAGGTTTTAAGATGAATTGAGGGGTTGGGGTGGGGGACATTGAATCTGTGGCAGGTACCAGGGGAGTGATCTTACAACTCTGCTCACGGCAGTCACTGACCCTTCCCTCACTCGGTAGTGAGTATGGTTCATATTTACCATCTTCTGTATGACACTTTGAGAATATTTAGTGACGTTCGTGTCTCTCTTCATATTAAATGGAGGAAGAGTAGAAACTCGGCTGTCAGCTAAAGTGCGATTATTTATACCAGGGTTTTTCAACCTTGGCATGATTGATGTTTTGTGCTGGAGAATTCTTTCTTGTGGGAGTTGTTCTGTGTGTTGTAAGATGTTTGGCAGAATCGCTGACCTCTCCCTACTAGGTGCCAGTAGCATTCCTTCCCCAGTTGTGACAACTGAAAATGGCACCAGACTTTGCCAAATGTCCCCTTGAGGGAAGAACATCCTGCTTGATAACTACTGCATTAGATATGTAAGCATTTTTTGTTTGTTTTTTTAAAGAAGAACCTATTAAAACAGGGAATTTGGTTTTTAAGGTGATACAACTGTTTGGAGCCAGCAGGTTCTTAATATTTGGATAATGCCTCATTCTTAGATGTGCTTTTGTCCTCTACTGGGAAATGGATAGTCTATAGTTGCAAATAAAAAATTAATACTGTAGATGAGTTTCCCACATGTCTTTTCTTATTCACACATATGCCAAAATGAGATTACGCTATCACATGTTTTATAATTAGTTGAGCTATACTGTATGTAATAGGGCTTTGGTTCCACTCATATGGGTCAGATATTTGATGCAAGAGGCAAGAAGCCTAATAAACTCCCTTCCTGGTATTATGGCTCCTTTCTTGGAAGCAAGCGATATGGCTCGGTATGGGACAGAGTGGATGGCATGGTCCATTTCTGAAGTTACAAAACTCAAAAGCTGCTCATTCCTGTTTTCTCTAGGCAAAGGCAGCTCAAGCATCTCATCCGACGTGAGTTCAAGTACAGATCACACGCCGACCCAAGCCCAGAAGAATGTGGCTACCAGTGAAGGTAGGCATCTGGTCTTCATTATCTCTCTCCCTGTGTTCACAGTGCAGACTATTTTTGGAAGACAAATAAAATGTGAGTCTCAGTTCTGTTCTACTGAGTGAGAGCATATGAGATTCTTAAAAATGAGAAGGCAAAGGGTTTCCCGAGTTGCTTTTTTGTTGCTCTGTTGTTGCAGACTGATGAAGGAGTTTCGATAGGAGTCAAGTGTCTCAATTCTAAGGCAAATGCTGTTATTTTGTGAAAAGATAATAGGCTGATGTCTGGGGAGCCTTCATGATGTTATCTGTCTTGTTTCTCAGTGTGGAAAACACTGTGATTATAAAATTCCCATGTTGTAGTTGAAAGTTCCTGCAAGAACTTTCAAAATAGGCCCACTTGGAATTCAAGATATGGACAATGGGAGGGTCACAATCATGTGATTTGTAGAACTTGAATTAACCATTATGTGGGGATGGGGGAAGAGGTTTGTTTGATTATTTAAAGAATACGTGGAAAGTCCTGCCTATCAAGGCAAAGACCAGCTCTGTTGATAGTCTTGATACAGATTTTCACTCTATGTTGTAATCCATGTTGGAATTAATTGCTCTGCATGGTGCAGAAGCATTTGTGGTATTACTTGTTTGCATGCGGGGATCACTGTTTCTGTGGTAGTTATTTACTGGAAAGCTGGCTCAATGATGGAATTAGTTGTTTTTATTTTAATGTTAAACACAATTAAGTGAGTTCTTTTCTGAAGAAGAGTTCCTTCTAAATTAATGGTTGAATGCAGGTCCGGTGTAAGACATCGATGCTGCTTATAATAGAAGACCCAAGGTGAGGTGATCATGTGTAGAGCCCACTTTCTTCAAATGTGCAGGGTGTGTGGAGGTTCATGTCTATACTCTGTCTTGAGGCTTACTTTATGCTGCTTGCAGTATTAAGAAGAGTAACCCCATGACCTTGGTCTCAGTGTTTGGTTGTTCTTGATCTGTGTGACCGTGTGTGTGTGAATGATGGGGGTTGATCCCTTGTGTGGATGGCTTCTCTTTGGGTATTCTTTGACTTGATGTGTTTCAAACAGAGTGATGTATGAAGAGCTTTTATAATGGGATTATATTCCTTGATGTTTAATGCCTTAGGATTATTTCACCAGCATTTGAAGGCAGACAGATCAGGTTGTTCTCCTCAGGGCTGCAAACCACCCAGTAGAAATCCAGTTTGAATTTTCTGCCTGTTAATTCAATCAGAGCACTAGGTCATTCTTGAAATGTAGTTACGGTAACGTGCAAGTCAGGTAAATTGACTCTAGACATTTGTTTTGAGGCCTCCATTTTTAGGAGCCTGAGTAGAAATCAATTCAACATAACATATTGACTTACAGTTCTCTCTTATCAGAAATTTTTGTTTTGTAAGATAATCACTTCTTTCTACCATGATTTTAGTCACTCTTGTTATAGTCATAGTTTGGCTACTTGGAGTGGCTGTGAAAATCAGAAGTTAAAAGTTTGTGAGATAATATCTCTGTGTTTGCCTCTCCAGGTTTAAATGTTCATATTATTGTTTTCTCTTTTTCAAAAACAGAGATTATGAAACTGTATGGGCTCTGTTGCAAGGGTTGGGGGAGGGGACTGTGGGACTTCATGCATGAAAAATGTCTTCTTTTTATGCTTCAAGAAAAAAAAAAACCCTCTATAGGGATTTCAAATTTTCATCTTATGCTGCTTTTTCCTTAGGAAAATTCTTTTGATGTGAGACTCAGCCAATGTTTTATACATTTTTGTCACAATGCATTTCCTACCATTCTGAGGGTAAACTCAGGAGAGAAAAATGAGAAAATATGATGTTTATGTGAAACAGAAATTTTAGCAACTGGGCTAAATTAATAGAAGTTATTTCTTCCAGCTCTTAAATGGAAAAACCCCATCTCTATGGAAGATGCTATCCATTTTGTGTGTGTGTGTGTATCTGCAAAATTAAGGTTTTTTTTTTTTTACTGTTTTATGTATGAATCCATTTTTCTACTGTTTTTTAATCAATAGAAGTAAAAAAATATTTTCAAATAAATTAGGTGTGGGTGCTATTTCCATAAAACTGTATTTCAGGGATGTCTTCTGCAGAGTAATCTTGCTCTCAGGCTGGGTTTTCAAGATGGAACACCAGCCAGCATTCGTTTTCTCAATGCACAGGTGACAGAGTCCTGGTCTGCCTCTCAGGATTGTGGTGTCCCATTCTCGGACCTCCACAAAGTGGGTTTATCCAATGGTATACAAATTTGCTCCTACCAGAAAGCACCTACTAGCCATTGTGTGCCAAGAAACAGAAACCGACACGACTTTCTGTGGAACCAATTGAAAAATGGTTCTCTGGTTTTCTTCCCACTGTTTCTAGAACCATGTTTAACCTTGGTTGTTAAGAAAGTGTTGGGCGAGTGGTATAACCGGTTTTGCAGAAGTGGTTTCCCTACCATTGCTTTCTTCACTTCTTTGATCGTCTTAAGAGGACTTTTCACCTCTGAAATTAACAATATCCTCTTTAAGAAACAGGCAGGATTCTCACGTTAAAGGTCTGAGTGGTACTGATTTCTAAAAATGAGATTTGTCATGAAGGACAATATTTGGTTTTCCTGCAGCCTTTGCAAATCATGGCCATACCTGTAATAGCTGAGTTGGAAGCCTTGGGGAGCAGAGTTGGATTTCTCTCTGGTGGGCTGGATGGGGAAAGTATTATATCAATTCCCGGCCTGGGTGGGAGGTATGTACACGCATGTACCTTGTGCCTTGGTGTCCAGCCTCCACACGATAGCCAATGGTAGAGTCGTTGTGTCTTGCCACGAAGCACTAAGGAACCTGTGCTGTGCAGGTGAGGCGGGGGGTGGGGGGCGCCTGACCTGAGGACATGGGAGCTGAGGGGAGGGAAGGGCACCCACATACCATGCACCAACCTGGGGCTGGTGGTGGGAATGGGAATTAACTGTGACAGACACCAGAGATCTGACTGGAGAGATGACCGTGTTCTAAAGTTGGATCGTGGTGGAAGTTTCACAACACAGAACATTTGCTGAAAGTCATGGAACTAGACCCATGAAATGGTTGTCAGAAGCTGCTGCTTCTACCTGGCCTTCAGACTTGCATGTAAATCAGTACAAACTACTCTTGGAAAGTGCTGCCTCCCACCTCTGGGGAGAAGTCTTGAACAATGGTGAGAAGACCCCTTAGGAGTGTGGGTCTTGGCCATACAGAGAGCAGGGCTGCTGGCTGAAAGCTTCTCTCGAGATGCTCCAGCCTCTGGGCCAGCACTGCTCTGAAAACATCATAAGGAATCTCTGGGCCAGCAGTGTTCACAGCCCCGCAAGTGGTGTCTGGTCAGAGTGGACTTCTCCTAGTACATACTCTCCTGGAAAGTTCTGGAAGACATAACAGAGGATAGACAAGTTTCTCAAAACTTTTTTTTTTTTTTTTTTTAAATACAGCTTTTCCTGGAGAGTCTCTAACCACAGCTTGGATTTTAAGTTTTTAGCAACCAAGCCTGATTGTTGGTTAAAGCCTTGTTCACATCTATTCATTCTAGTAAATGTAAGGACTCATGTCCTTGCCATCTTCCTGATGTTCCCACTCATCCACTTTGGGTCATCAGGCTGTTCCACTAGGCATGGAGGGCACAGACGATGGTACAATTCATTTTTAATCCAACAGAGAATTGTTTTTTTTTTTTTCACCTAAATGGTAGTGTTGCATTCCGAAGTCTCATGCAAAATCTTTGTGCATCTTAATTTTGTGAGTCTAAACCCACACCCCTTTTAAGGAATTGGCAGCCTGCAGAGATTTCTCCTTGATAAATGTTATAGGTTTTCTTTAAACCCCATTATATTTCTTGTGACAGTTTAAGTTCCTGATTTCCTGACACTGTAGGGGGTTTGGGTTCAAGTGCAGAAAGCTGGAAACATTCCATTTTCCCCAACAAAATCTGCATTCCAGCATCATAAGCCACAGCTTAATTCTTTCCAGTTGTGTTGCTATTCTTTCTGTTACACTTTTTTTCAGTCTTTCTCATCCATGGGGTGTTCTCCCTTGTACTAGGAGGAATAGCCTTTGACATCCAGCTATGAAAGTCACGTCCAGCCCGTGGTTAGAATAGAGCACACGGCAGCCAGCCTGAAAGGACTGAAACAGAATCAGTTGGATTGTGTTGGATCATGAAGAAGCTTCCTGGAAATAGTAAGCTCAGCTGGGGCTTCTTTCTCAGAACAGGGTTATGAGGTTGTGGCTTTAATGGTGGCATCTCGACAACTCTGACTTCTCTTGAGCTGGGGGAAGGTGACACCATTAGTTCAGAGGCCAGTGTAATTGGCTGAGGAACAGTCAGCTTCATCTAGCTGCTCCTTAAACCTCTTCAAGTTCAGATATTGAACTCACTGACAACACAATTTATAGGTGAGATGGCTTATAAATGTTGTTATCAAGCCAGCCAAATATGGCATCATAGGATTTTTTTGGAGCTACAAAGGCCCTGGCAATTTTCTGATCTAATACACTCGTTTTACAAAGAAATCCCTGAGGCACAGAGAAATAAAGAGATTTGCTCAATATTACACACCTAATAAATTGTCGAGCAGGAGTTTGACCCTGTGTTGTTTCGGTGAGAGATGGTCAAATCAGGAAGAAGCATGACCTTTAAAAAAACTATTTCCTTCTAAATGTGAAACTCTTTAATTCTGCTTGGTCCACCTGCGAGCTGCTTATTTTGAGCTGGTTGACGGGAGGAGGCAGGCCGTCCAGAAGAGTTTGAGGAAGACTTGAGTTCAAATAGAGCAGTACTTCCAATGGGAGGAGAAGGTCTATTTCAAGTGGAAAAAGGATCTCAACCCACTTAGATAGGTTGGCTTCTCACTTGGAGATGGAAATACTACCTTTAAGTTGGCTCATGATTATAAAATAGCCTTTCAGTAAATTCACTGAATATTGTTTTGTGAAACTGCTTATTTAATGAACTCCCTGAGGGAAATTAATTTTACAAAATGATTCATTTGAGCCATGAATGAATTGAGTTGGTAAAAAAAAAAAAAAAGAGTCCTTTCCGTGGTACCGACAATCACTGCTTTATTTTCACAGTCATGGGTTAATGTGTTTTCTGTGCCCCAATTAGACCAATTCTCAATGCAGTTATTTTGAAAACACCCAGGAACTGGGCTTTGCTTTCTTCTCTTTGTCCTCCATATATTATCTTTTTTCTCCTTCTTGAGTGTACTTCTCGAACAACATTGACATGGGTCACTCAGGAAGAGAAAGATGATGCTTTTAATTCAAGGTAGATTTCATTTCCCTACACAAAAGCCTTTTTGACCATCCAACGAATTCAACACACATTTTGGGGGATACATGTTATTTCATGCTACTCCTGGTCTTTCATGAGAATCACTGCGGTCAGCTGTTTTCATCGTCACATTGCTCTCGAGAAGGAGGTAAACATATTTTCATTTGGTGGGTGACAGTAAGGAAACCGGGAAAGCATCAGTGTGACCCAAAGTCGGAAAATTAGTAACAGGCAAAGATGGTTATAAGCACTGACTTCTGAGTAAGGTTTTTTTCTTAATGTTTGTTTTGAAGTTGTCCTATGCAACTATTAAGAATTTCATGCTAATCATTTTTATACGTTTATATCAAATTACATTTTGAAAGTTCTTATGAGAAGTACCTTTTCAAAATGCCAACCCATAATTGTATCTCAGTTGTCAGTATTATACATGGAAAGCTGGTCTATGCATAGTTTAGAAATTTACTTTAAATTCTTATTGAAGGCAAACTTCAATATTCCAAGCTAACTTTTACTGAACTGTTGAAGGGTTAATTTGTAGGTTATCATAATTGTGTCCTTGACATGCTATATCAGACAGACTTAGGATTTGAACTTGATATTTAAATTAATCATGATATAGGATCTATAGTGCATGTAATATAAAAGTACTCACTAGTTACATTGCTCCTTTTTACTTTAAAACTGAGCCAAGCAGTTATTCTTTAATTGGAAATGTACACAGGTGGAAGATATCAATCTTAGAGCATGTGCCTTGCAAGGCTGGAATTATGCCTTGAAGCAGACTATTACAGTCAAATGGAACTCAATCCATGACACAAGAGAAAACAGAGTAGAAGCATATAATAAAGGAAGAGGAACAAAAAGTACAGAAGTGGGGAAAGTAAATGACACAGGAAAAGGACCTTTAAAAATCGTGATAAGATGACATCTATTCAAACTGGAAGGGTGGTTTTGGGGGACCTTATGGGAGGGAGAGATTCCAAAGTCAGAAAATTACTTTTAGGAGGTTTTACTCTGTTTATGAAGTAGGTAATGATTGATTATTATAAAGATTTGTTTTGCCTTTAAAAATTAAATTTCAGGGCATGTGGGTGGCTCAGTGGGTTAAAGCCTATGCTTTTGGCTCAGGTCATGATCTCAGGGCCCTGGGATGGAGCCCCACATCAGGTTCTCTGCTCAGCAGGGAGCCTGCTTCCCCCTCTCTCTCTGCCTGCCTCTCTGCCCACTTGTGATCTCTCTCTATCAAAAAAAAAAATAAAAATACTTAAAAAAATAAAAGTAAAAAAATTAAATTTCAAACTTAATCTATTTCTGAAAATTTCAGGATTATTTAGGAAAACCTTACAAGGCTTTAGCTGTTGAAGCTTAGTGTGTTCTGGTAATTAAATTAACAAGTCCGTGCTTCATGGCCAAGTTTCTAACTACTGCCTAATTGTAAGTTAGGTGACGTTTGAAACCTGCACTAATTACAGTGGGTGATTTGAACATATTATAGATTCAATGTGCCCAATTTAATAAAGAAGTCAAATTTGCATTTGAGGATTAGTTTAAGCAGTGGAAAACTCATCAGCTTGGTATCCACAAAATTGTTATATAAGCCTAAAAATGTGTAATGAAACCCTAAATACCATCTCGGACTCAAGAACTAAGTTTAATTTCTTAAAGGAATCATCTTCCAAAATGGGTCATCCAGAATGGCAAAAATGTCATTTAATAGTCTCAGAAGAAAATTAGGTTTCTGTATGTGAGAGTGTGTGTGTGTGTGTGTGTGTGTGTGTGTTTAAGGACATCTTAAAGTAATACTTAATTGAGACCTCCGGTGTCTGTCAGTGTCTTTATGGAGAGTTAGGAGAGAAAATGTAAGATCTTTAGCATTCTAATCCCGTGTGTAAAACTATTCCGTGTTTCTCTCATCTCTAGTCTGTCATTTGCAAAAAAAACACTCAATAAATAATTGATAGGTTTCAGCCTTAGACACCTAAATACAACTAAGTGTATTTGCAGGGAAGGCTTGGATCATTTCTAGGATATCTTACCAGTAATCTCAATAATTTAATTCAATGGAGGTTTAAATCCATTTGTTTAGGCATTTACGGAGAGACTACAAAATGTATGTCAGTCCCAGACTGGCAGCACAGAGAATGACCCCTCAGATGTGTTTTTTCCTCCTTGAAGATTTTTCGAAACTACTTTTGGGTTTAATTTAATGGATTCAGGTGGGGCATCTACCCTGCAGCTCCTGAGTCCCTGTCATTCTCTGTTGCCTTAAACAAGCGTCTTTCACAATATTGCCATTAGCTCTTTGGCCCCTCATGGAACTTGGTATTATGGCGAGACCCACTGCTGTCAGAACCTTAGCAAGTTCTGGGGGGAATGAACACTGAATCAGTTCAACAGTAATGCAGGGCCGTATAAGATTGTGTCTTGAGTGGTCTGAAGAGGGGCTGCAGTTGGAGAGGAAGGGAGAGGGGCATGGTTTGAAGCAATTGGGAAAAGGTGTCAGGGCACCCTGGGACTTAGCTTGTCCCGTGTGGACAGAAGGTGGAAGGGTGGAGAGGAAGGTACAGCGTGGTGTGTAAGGCTGTGGGGAGCTTGGAAAAATCTGTCTGGGTTCACGTAGGGGAAAATGGAGGCGTCTAAAGAGACCCCTTCTAGACGATATTGAATACATTCCCAAAGTGCTTTGAAAATCTAGTGTTTCACTAAAATATTTAGTTTGAGAGTGGCTGCACAGTTTTTGTACTATGTCAGTGACAAATAGGCCATCGCTCTATGACATTTTATACCCACCACCTTTCTTTGGGTTATTTGGAGGGTTTTACGCTAAAAGGCTGACTTTTGAGCTCATCGAAGGCACAAAGGGCATATGGAAGGGGTTGGGGACCAACATTTTAGAGAGAATAACCTGATACTGGAAATATTTGCCCTTTACAGTCATGGACACAGTCTGACCTTAAAAATCAGGTTAACACGTCTGTTTACTTCCTCTTTGACTAGGAAATAACTTCCTGAGGATAAACTAACTTCCTCAGGAAGTCCCAGGCTTCCCAAGGCTGTTAAGCTGATTAACAAATAATGAGAGAAAAGCACTTTAGCTGTAAGTGTGTTCCTTTCTATTCCATATACTTGAAAATATAGAAAATTCCCATTAGGGAGAGAATAATCTACAAGTAATTTAGGTATGATTTGTGATCATTAAGACGTGATTAAGGAATTTTATAAAGAGTACGGCTGTGGGAAGCAGATAGTAATACAGTTTATCACTGTGAACGTAACTGGGAAATTTCTGTTGTTTGTCACTGCTGCTGCCTTCCAAGGTGGGGTGGGCTACCTGCCACCCTGAAGGATGGTTGTTCTTCCAAATAACTGTGTGTTTCGAACATGTGAGTTTTCTGATGTGGGCTTCAGAAAACCAGATTTCTCTGCACAGGGGAGAGATTCTGAGCTGCACAGGAAGGAGACACTGTAGATAGCCAGGAGATTGAATGGGAAGAAGAGATGGTGGAACTGGGGAGATGTCCTTTTTTTTTTTTTTTTTTAACCCTGAGATTGAGACCTATGCTGAGATCAAGTGTAGGACACTCAACTGACTGAGATACTTGGATACCTCTGGGGAGATATTCTAACAACTTGGGTGGTAGTGGCTCCTAGAGTTACACATTCCTGCGTCCCTAAAAATCCTTAGTCCTTAGTAAACTCACAAAGTGCTTGGAAGGAGTGGGTTTCCTATAGAAATCAGGGAAGGGCTGAATTTGAGACTGTCCACTTGCATTCCTTGTAGTCACTTGACTTAGGCAGATGCAACAGAAGTCAGTTGATAAAGAATCCGTCAATTAACACTCCCTTACTATTACAATTTACACAAATTTAAGCATTCTATTATGTTTCTATTCTGTTGTATATAATGATATTCCGTTATATGATATTCTAACGTAAAATTATGCAATTTGTATTAACTTTTCTCTTTTAAGTCTGAAATTGAACTTACATTGTTCCAATTATTAATCATTATTATTCTCTTCTTGAGGCTTGATTTTTCACAACTTATTCTATGGAAAACCTTTAAGCATCTTCTTTGTCCTTCCGGCACTATCCGTCAGAATATAAAAACACCCTTGCTTTCTGGCCACAAAAGAATGTGGCTGGTCCACTTATTTGCTTCATTTTCTTTTGTTGCTGCCCAAGATACACAATCAGTCATGCCCACTGGAGATTTTTTTTAATAAGTCGGGAAACATTTTCAAGATGTAAATCTGGGAGTGAAGCAAAAGACTCCTGCTGCTCTGGGCTCACTTTTAATAAAGTTGGATCTGGAGAAAAAAAATATTTTTAAGGTACCAATCCACATTGATTTTATCAATTTATAATATTACATTTTCTAAATTCTTGCACTGTACTTATGGTCTCACAATATGAAATTTCATTTGCCACTAAGACGTTCTACTATTCAGCAAGCAAAGATATAACTTAAGTTGGGCCCTCTCCCTCAGATCTTCAAATATATGCAGACATGCCTGATCTTAGCAGGGATGAGTAAAGGTTACAGCTTGATCAAGATACCCACTGCCTGAGTTCTGTGCATGCTTTCAGCTGATACGTCCATAGTGTCATTCCTGCGGTTGCTTGACTCCTTTGAGGAAGGAACTTTGTTTTATCCCCCTTTGATGTCAAGTGGGCTATCACAGTGATGGCCGTACAATAAACATTTGGAACACGTTTTTTTAAGTGAATGAATGGGCTCAGATTCTAAGAAGGAAGAGCCCCCTTGATACTAATTTTTCCAACTATAGTCATAAAGACTACTACCTCAACAGTTGTGCAAATCCAAGGTAACATATGAGAGATACAGTTACTTTTTAGAAAAAAGAAACATACTGTTCCTTAGGAAAACTTGAAGCACATCATGGGAATGTTAGCCATCCATTTGCTTTTAGTTGCCTTTTGTGTTAAGGGGAAAAAAAAAAACAAATTCTTTAACAGAAGAGACATGTCAGAAGGAGGAAGATATTTGGAACAGAAGATATTTATGGTTTTTGTGTTTTCATTTGTTTCAACACTTTTAAACAAAAATAAGGTTTGTTTTCTATTGAATTTGAGCTCTAAAGATAACCAGTTTTTAATCAGAAAAGAATTTAACATTTTTAGATTACCAAATGAGATAAATTCAGAAATACAGAATTCTAGAGCATTTCAGCATCTGTACCTCAATTTTAAGGGCAGAGGAAAAATATTCTTTTCCCCTAACCAATTCAAATTTATTAAACCTCTTTTTAATCTTTTTAAATCTTAATACATTGAATTATTTCAATTCTTTACTTACTGATATGTCAATGTATCAGATTAGAGCCTGCGGTTTTTTAACGTATAAAACTGGAGAAGTAAGTTTCATTTTATTGGCATAAAATATGGCTGAATTGGTCAGTTAATAAATGTGTTTAGATTTTTGGGGGGTTGGGTGGGTGGTTCCTGATCTGTTAGGAAGAAATGTTAGGAAACCTAAAGGAGAAAATAATACTGTTCTTTCCCTTTTTTAAAACTATTTTCCTAGAGCCAACCTTGGCCTCTGATTATCTTTTGTGAGCTATATTCTATTTCATAGAAAGTGGGAAACTCTAAAGTTCATGTTTTGTTTAACTGGGTTGGAACCGGTCAGTGCAGAGATTAGGCAATCATTTCATGCAATCTCAGAGATTTACAAAGAGGTAAATTCTGGTAATGGATGCATTTGGAAAATGAAGTAGGAGGTTGAACTCTGCATTTAATAGGAATGGGGTGGGGGGAAGCCATGTAACAAAAATTTTGTGACCTTTTTTTTTACTCCCCGTTGATGGGTAATACGAGTCACTTAGCCTTAATTTTCTTCTCTATAAACCAGGAATAATAATATTCTCTACTTCATGTGTTGGTTATGAGGAGTAAATTTAAAAATTATATGCAGTGTGAGTCCCTGTGCATATTATCTGGTTTAATTTCATTGGCTTACTCACAGCCACTTAATGGGAGTTCCATATCCTTCCTTGTTCAGGGACAGGAGGCTGTTGTATGGAAAAATCACTCTTAAATGAATTCAACATAATTCCAGTGGAAATCCCAATAAGATTTTAATTTTGCAACTTGACCAAACTCTACTTTTTTTATATGGAAGAACAAATCCAGCATCTATAAGTACCTACCACGTGTGGACATTGAATTCAATTCAGTTACATATGTAGGACATTGTGTATGTTGAATCACTTATGTGTGTTGAAATCATTTGTCGAGCATTGAATACATGTACATCTGAGGATATCCAGGAAAATTTTGGCAAGGAGTAATGAGAGTAACATTTCCTTAGTGTCATGAAAATATATTATACATTTACAAGTGCTGAAGAAATGTGGTATGGTAGAGCTTGGTGCAGTGGAACAGAGAGTTTGTGGTGGACTTAGTCGTATATGGGAATTTAGGGTATAATAAAGATGGCATCATGAATGGATAAGGGAGATAAGTCTTAGGAGATAATACATCCTAACAGGAAAACCAGCTTCTTTATTTTAAAGAAAAGGAACATAGACAACCTAATGTGTTTCTGATACCAAAATAAATTCTGAATGGATGAAGGATTTAAATGTTCAAATTAAAAATAGATGAATTTATGATCTCAAGGTAGAAGAACCTTATTTAGTTAATTAATTAATTAATTAATTTTTAACATATAATATATTATTTGCTTTAGGGATACAGGCCGTGAATCATCAGTCTTACACAATTCACAGCACTCACCATAGCACATCCCCTCCCCAATGTTCATAACTCAGCCGCCCTCTCCCTCCCCGTATCCTTCCCCAGCAACCTTCAGTTTGTTTCCTGAGATTAAGAGTCTCTTATTGTTTGTCTCCCTCCCTGGTCCCATCTTGTTTCATTTTTTCCCTCCTTCCCCTCACGACCCCCCCCACCCTATCTCTCAAATTTCCTTATATCAGAGAGATCATATGATAATTGTCTTTCTGTTATTTACTTAATTTGCTTAGCATAATACCCTTCAGTTCCATCCACGTTGTTGCAAATGGCAGGGTCTCGGGGTTTTTGATGGCTGCATAGTATTCCATTATATACATATATATAATTATATATATATGTATATATCACATCTTCTTGATCCATTCATCTGTTGATGGACATCTAGGCTCTTTCCATAGTTTGGCTATTGTGGACATTGCTGCTATAAACATTCAGGTGCATGTGCCCCTTTGGGTCACTACATTTGTATCTTTAGGGTAAATAACCAATAGTGTGATTGCTAGGTCATAAGGTAGCTCTATTTTCAACTTTTTGAGGAACCTCCATGCTGTTTTCCAGAGTGGCTGCACCAGCTTGCATTCCCCCACCAGCAGTGTAGGAGGGTTCCCCTTTCTCTACATCCTCTTCAACACCTGTCATTTCCTGACCAGTTAATTTTAGCCATTCTGACTGGTGTGAGGTGGTATCTCACTGTGGTTTTGATTTGTATTTGCTAAGTTATGTTGAGCACTTTTCCATGTGTCTGTTGGCCATTTGGATGTCTAGAAGAATCTTTTAAAGCATGAAAACAGAATGTTTCATAAAGCAAAAGCAGGCCACCAGCACATGCCTGGAGAGGTGTGTGCTCTAGATGGTAGGGAAAGATCTTTCCATTGCCAAATATATCTGTCCTTTCATTAAGTAAAGTTCAACACCAGTCTCTTTTATTGCTGGACTTCTTGATGTTGTTGGTGTGTTAGTGTATGTTGTTAATTTTCAAGCAGTATATTTTATTTCACAAACTTCTTCCCCCCACCTTATATCCAGGAAATGCTGATACATGTGAATAAAGAGACTTAAAATATATGTTCACACTTTGACCTAGGGATTCTGTATTAGGAAATCACCTTAAAAATCTAAATTTTAATTGTAGATATATGCTTCCTAATTCTTATGGCATAAAAACATTGGGAAAGTATTTCATTGGAACATTTATATGTCAAAGACCTGTTAAGCATTAAAAACATGTTCATAAACAGTGTTTCATGATATGGGAAAATGTTTATGAAAAATGTATATTATGAAGCAGCATTTCCTATGAACTCCACAAATAGGATTATATTTGAAGAGGAAAAAGACTGAGGGGGACATGTTTCACGGTGTTATGAATGGTTATCACTCAATGACAACATTATGGATTATTTTTATTTTGTGTGTTTTCCAATATAACTTCCCATGGCGAAGAGGTAATTAACAAGTTGGTTCTTTTTTTAAGAGCTGAAAATGTCCTTTCACTAGTTGTTTTGGAATTTTGTTGAATGGGATATGATGAAAGTTTTAATTATTTTTTTCAGGATTAAGATTTATGGATAAAATTTGACCTTGCTATTTCTTATCCCTGATACCTCAGTGGGCATTCAGCACCCATCTGGGTAGTGGTTGATTGCTTTCATGGTTTTCCTTATAATCAATTTTAAAAAACTTTTTTTAAACTTAAGAACTTAAAACTTTTTTCCTTTAGTTGAATATAGTTATAGCACAATTTTTCTCTTTTCTATATTTCTATAGAGTAAGGCATATCCAATGCCTTGCATATATTCTGATTCAATCTCTATTCATTTACTCAGGGGTATTTTCACTCACCAAAGTTTACCGAATGCCAAATACTATGCTTGGGGGAATGGGGACTCTTTGGTAAGCCAAACAGACACCTACCCAACCTCCTGAAATGTTGTCATCTTACAGAGACACGGATATTATAGAAACTTAAAAATGAATTATATTCTAAGAATGTCTTCTTCAGTACATGCCTAGAAATAAAAAGTTAAGCTGAGACCTGAAAGATGAGCAAGAATTAGCAAGGTAAATATCTGGGTGAGCTTTTGTATGTGGTGAGGTCTGGTAGCAGGGAGAGTGGGTCCTAACCAGGATGGTTAGTGTCCTAACCTATATATTGTAATATATAGGTTATATATATAACCAAAGTTATATATATATAACAAATATATGATATATTTGTTTTTGCATAGCAAATTACCCTAAAACAATGCATGAGTTTCCTATTGCTGCTATAACAAAGTACTATTAATTCAGTGGCTTCATATAACACAAATCTATGATCTTATAATTCCAAAGGTCAGAAGCTCTAACAATGTCTCCAGGGACTAAAATCAAGGTGTTGGTAGGGCTCTGTTTCTTCTGGAAGTTCTAGGGGAGAATCCATTCCTTGCTTTATTCCATCTGGGTTCATGGTCCCTTCATCATCAAAGCTAGCACCAAAACATTTTCAGATCTCTTTCTCTGATCCTTCTGTGTCCCTGCTGTAAGGATTAGTTTGGACCAACCCAGATATTCCAGGATTATCCCACTATCCCAAGAGCTTTAACTTAATCACATCTACAAAGTTCCTTTTATTATGTAGTAATGGATCAAGTTTCTGGAGACTAGGACATGGACATCTTTGGGGAAGCCATTATTCTGCATTTGACACTTACTTAAAACACCAACCATTTCATTATATCTCACTTTTTTTTTTTTTCTGATGAGAAACTTGGTTGGGTCTTGGCTGTAATTCTTCTGTTCAATGTGGCATGGACTGAGGCCAATGGTGGTATTCTGTTGATGGACAAGCTGGTCTACAAGGTCAGCAGTGTGGTCCTGCACCTTGTCTAGGATGGCTAGACTGTCAGTTGGCGAGCCTACATGTGACCTCTGTAGCAGGATGGTTTCAGGGTTACTGGACTCCCTACAGGGTTGCTCAGAGTGCAAAAAAGAGTATCTTGAGAGAGAGAGAGGAAGTGGGAAGGGAGATGGGTAGGGGAATGGGGTAACCGTGTGATGGGCATTAAGGAGGGCTTGTGATGTAATGAGCGCTAGGTGTTACATGTAACTGATGAATCACTAAATTCTGCCTCTGAAACTGTAATACACTGTATGTTAATTAAATTTAATTTACATTAAAAAAAGACAGGAAGTGGAAACTGTCAGTTTCTTAAGGCCTGGGTTCCGAAATAAGCACAGATTCGTTTCTGCCATATTATATTGTCACACCATCACAGAGCCACTCAGATTTGAGGGTGGGAACACTGACTCCTACATTTCATGCACAGATGTTGATATATTTGCAGCTATTTTGAATCACTAGAGTGGATGGGTAATGGCACAGGATTCCATGAAGAGGGATGAGTTGTGGGGACGCCTTGGACCTGGAGGAACCTTTGGGCTTCCCTGAACCATGGCTTCTGGGTATTTGCAATGCAGTGACAGAGGAGAGCTGATGCTGGATGCGTAGTAGACCTTCTAGACTATGTGCAGGTTATGGATTTATTCTAAACAGTCAGGAGGAGCCCCTGAGGACTTTGATCAGGGACAGATCTGCTGTGGCTAGTGGGTGATCCTGGCAGTGGGCAGTCAGGGAAGCCGGTGAGAAGTCAGCTGTGGGCTGGGTCAGAAATAACAATACTCAGGCCAATACTCAATGATAAAGTGAGGTCAGTGATAGTCTGTGAACTGTTTGTCTCTGCCTAGGTCAGTATGGAAATCGAGAGTGATTAGAAACCTTTATAACAGCTTGATGGGCTGTAGCATCCAGAGGGGAGAGCATGTGCTTGCATTTTGCATACCTATCTTTTTAACTTGTGTTTTTCTCTTCATTTTTGTTGCATTTTAGCATGTTCATTAGGAATTTGAAATTTGAAAAAATAACTGGTCTTTTCCAACTCAGGTTGAGAAGGTCACCCTCGCTAGGTTCCTGGAACACAGTGTTGCCCCTTAGCACACATGATACCTTTCCTCTGTGTCTCTTTTGGGTGCCCTGGGCTCTCCTCATGGGAAAGAAACACCTCCCACTGTGAGTGCAGGATTTCTTCTGAACAAGAGAGGCCAGACTCATTCTGATTTGTTCTTTTAATGTGTGACTGCTGAGGGCTTGGACAGAGCAATTTAGTAATGGTCTGCTCCAGTCCCTGAAATGACTGCTCTTTTGTAGAATCTTGTCAGTATTTATTTGTCACACTTGTATTTTAGAATGAAGCGTTCTCCGGTTGCATTAGCCACGGAAGACCTCTTGCTCACAGGGACAGGGGCCAATTGGTGGTTGGTCCATGTTGGAAAGTGTAGACTAATACAAGGAATCCTTTAAAAATTAATACATAGGCTGTAAATATTTTCATTAACTCAAAACCTATTCATTCGTTTTCTAGTCTTTTGAAGTTCGGTTAAAATGTTCTGTTTGAATATGTGGCTGCTCATTGGAGTTCTGCAGTGTTTTCTTGCATGACTCACAGAGCATCAGATCCTTTATAATTTCCAGTGTTGTTGCCTTTCAATTTGATAAGAGGAAATATAATTTTTTTCTCAAAAGTAACAGACCTAATAGAAAGGGGAGGAATACAACTTAAAAATGTTATGTCACACATTTAATCAGAAAAGTAGGAATAGTGCATTTTCATTATGGTCCAAGGAGAAAGAAGCAGAAATGGTTCATTTTTGCAGTACTGAATGCATAGGTGACGGAGCTTTCTATCTCGGCAGAGAGAAGAGAGATGTGTGATGGGTCTCTCAGTGCCTCAAATGTTCTAATTCGCGTTCTGCTAATTAAGAGCAGCTAATGAATTTAGATACTCCTTACTGATAGTTTTACATTTCGGAAATTAGAAAAAGGAATGATGGGAAAGCTTATAAAACATAAAAATCAAAAATGAAATTTCGATAATCTAATTGACACCATCCCCCACCCCCCACCCCCCACCCCCTGCGCTGGGCAGAAACCGGAGCCATAATGAATGGATTTCTTTTGAGCTCAGATTTTTGAAGCCCATATAAAACAGATAAAGACAGGCACGGAATCTAGGGGAAAGTAATACCGGACCTTTAAGAATAGTATGATCAGGAAGAGCATAGAAAATGAGCAGAGATGAACAAAAATGAAAAGGCAGAAAACCGCACAAAGTCTTATTGTTTAATGTTATGTAACTCGGTGGCTCAGTCGGTTAAGAGTCTGCCTTCAACTCAGGTCATGATCCGAGGGTCCTGGGATCAAGCCCCATGTCGGGCTCCCTGCTCTGCAGGGAATGTGCCTCTACCTCTCCTTCTGTTCCTCCCCTCGCGCGCGCGTGTGTGTGTGTGTGTGTCCTCTCTCTCTTTCTCTCTCAAATAAATAAAATCTTAAAAAGAAAAGAGAAGGTGAAGTGGGAAGCGTGCCTAGGAAAGCATGCTGTGATGAGAGACAGCAGTATCATTGAACAGGTGACCTAAAGAGGACAGAAGGACCCGGAAGCTGGAACAGTTCTTTCAGTAGCAAGAAGTCTGTCTTCATAAATACTGAAAGACGTCAATGAGAGCAACAGGCAGCCCACTCTCTGTGCTTTCTTTGTGCTAGGCGTGGTTCTAAGTGTGTTACGTATATGAACTCATTGAACCCAACACCAGCGAGGCAGGTACTATTATGACAACCATGTTAGGAGCGAGAGGCAGAGAACAAGAGTAATTTGTCCCGAATGATGTGGCCACTAAGTGTCTTGAGCAAAAGTGTCTTTTTTTTCTGGACTCCACAGTCTTCTGCATAGGGCTGTGTGATTCAAAATGGAAGCCACAGAAAGTGACACGTCTTGAAAAGAATCTTTAAAATGAGTACAAGTCAACACGGCTAAGCCATTCACACCATGACGGAAGGACTGGAGATTTGGAAAATTGTGAACAGTGTAGACCAGGATCGTGCTCCCGCGGCTTGTTGAGTCTGCCTCATTCATTCCACTCACCCAGTTTACCGCCAGCTCCGTGACCGTCACTGTGCAGAGGTGTTACAGTATTAAGGATCAGAAAACACAGGGGCTGCCACCCTTGCCCTCCAGAAGTGCCATTGGTGGCAAAGACCAAAAGATGAAGGAGGCCTGTAATTCTATTTGATGCATTACTTGCAGACCACAGTGGACCCAGAGGAAGCCTGGGGAAGCAGATGTGGCAGAGGCTTCACCAAGGAGCTGATGTCTGATCCAGGATTCTCATGGTGAGGATGAGTCACCCAGTGAGAATTGGGTAGAAGAGCCTACTCATAGTGAAACCCAGGACCAGCAGCACTGCATCTCCGGGAGCTCAGTGGAGATGCACAATTTCAGGCTTCACTGCAGACCCGCCAGACCTGCATTTTAACAAGTTATCTGCATGTGCACACGTACACTGAAGTTTAGAAAGCTCTGTTGGTAGGGTGAGTCTGTAGTCTCAGCATTGTGTGCTCTCAGTAGGTGGCGGGCTGCCTCGGGAGGGGTGGGGAATGTGTTTCCCAAGTCTGGCTGACTTTAAACTCTGTCCCAAGGGCAAAGATGACCTGTTGCAAAATCCTAGCAGTTCAGCAAATAGATTGTACACGTGGTCCTTGAAAGTCATCAGTCTGCAGATCAACCTGCTCCCTATCTCCCAAAACAGCATTTCTACAACGTTTATAGAAAGCGATAATCCAGAATTTTGATACTAGAAAATAGATTCCTACGACATTTTCCTTCATACTGCTCTGAGCCTTAAAATAGAGTCAGAGCTGTATGGACCCAAGTGTGACTTCCCTACCTAATCTGGATTTCCCAGCAAAATCAGAAAATGATCTTTGAGTGAGAGGTTCTCAGGAAGGAGTATTATTTTGTGTTTTGATCATTCAGGATCTCTCATGTCTTAGGCACTTTCTGGTGAATCCTTATCAAGGAGAGCTTGTATAGTCTTGTCGATGTTCCTCTCTGGCACTGGGATTTATTCTTAAATTTCCAAACTGTGGAATCCATCTGGTTCTTGATGTCCAGAAATATCTCTAGGGCTGAGTTGGGTGGGGCTTCAGACTCAGACAGGCCTGGCCTCAAAACTGAGCTCCATAATTTATGGGATCTGTACAAAGCTCTATATCTCATTCCAAAAAATGAAGATAAAACTGCTTATCTCTCAAGTTATTTCAAGTGTCAGGATATAATCTATGCAAAGATTGCTAAATCATTGCCTGGCGTATGTAATATGCTTAATGAACAGTTGCATTGCTCATCATAATGTACAAATTTATGTCTGCTGAAGTAGACCAGGACTACAAAAGTCGCATACAGAAGCCAAGAGCAGAAGAAAGACAGTGGTTGCTGCGGTGATGAGTTCTGATGTTCTTGGTGCTTCTACCTGGTTCTGTCCTATTTGCTGCACCCATTCCATCTCTGCCTCTGTCATCACACGGCTGTCTCCTTGCATGGCCAAGCCTCTTCTCTTCTTCTATAAGGAGTAAGGGCCCACTGTACTTCAGTATGACCTCATCCTCACTAATTTTATCTTCAAGGACCTTATCTCCAAATAAGGTGACATTCCAGGGTAATGGGGCCTGGGACTTCAACACGTCTTTTTGGTGGACACAGTTCAACCCATAACAGAGTCTTGGGGGTTAGTGTGCTTCTCCTCAGTCTTAGCCATAACACCAGGCCAAGTGGAGCCTCTGTCATTACAACGAGCTGCAACATATCACATGCTAGAGCTGGAACAGTTCAGGTGAGGTCCCTAAGGCTCACACAGCCGGCCCTGGCTGAGGCCCTGTGGCCAGAGCTTGCTGATGTATCCCAGCGTTCAAGTCACGTGAGGCCAACCCCCATGGAGCCAACACACACTCCAGCTGCAATTTTGCTTCTGGAAATCCATAACCTGTTTCTCTAGGTTCCCAGCAAATGCCCTATACCTTAGTGTTTCAGGGACTTCTTGAAGTGAGCTAGTCTCCCCACCCTTTTCCAAGGAACTGAGGGCTGAGGGTGGTCCATGGCCATTCTGTGAGGTGCCTTCAAGTAAAGGGTGCATGCAGGGCAGGGTCCTGAGCATCTGCTTCCTCCTTCCAGACTCAGTTCTCCTCCTTCCCTGGCTGTGAGCCTGGGCGGCAGAGAGTGGCAGGGAGTTTTGGTTACATGGAAATTCCTTCACAGGGAAGAAGAGGGAATAGAAGTAAGGGTCTCTCCTAAGTTATCACCGCCATTTTAATTATGAGGGTTAATTGCACATACGGTGTAACCAGAAATTTGGTTCAACATTATTCTGTTTGTGAGAGCATTTCTGGATGACATGAATGCTTAAAGTAGTGGGCCCAGGAAAACAAATGGCCTTTCCCAGTGTGGGTGGGTATTGTCCAGTCCATGAAAGGCTTGAAGAGAAGAAAAGGCTCAGTGGGAAAGAATTCTCTTTCTGCCTGTCCTCAAGCAGGGGTGTCAGACCCCACTCCTGCCTTTGGACAAGGGGGCTCAGACTTGGGCTGGAACTCACAGCATCAGGTTTCCTGGTCCTCAGGCCTTCTGGCTCAGACTGGAACCACACCACTGCCCTTTTTGGTCTCCAGCTTGCTAACTGCAGATCTTGGGACTTCTCAGCCTCTGTAATCATGTGTGCTAATTTTTCAATAGTAAATCTATTTTTTCCATATAATCTGTTGCTTCTGTTTCTCTGGAGAATCCCAGTGAATACATTAGTAAATGTGACCTCCAACATATTTGGGGATCCAGTGAGACTTTGAAAGAGCAATACTTTCTGACACATGATTTCAATATCTTAGTAGTTAAAATAATTGGTATTTTTTTTAGCTAAGAGATCTTAGAGAAGTTCTCCCCAACCCTCACCCCATGATCTCTCCATTTCTCCCAGATGCTTTTCTAGTCTGGTGTAGGGAAAATTCACACATGGTTGACTTTTCATGCTTCTCCATTCCTTTGTGTTTGTCACAAAAAGAAAAAAGACAATTGCTCAAATCCATTTTGAAAGTGGCTGGGATATATAGACTCTTTCAAGGGTACCACACACAGTAGGTTTTTTACTGACAAGTTTACATGAGTCACAGAGTCCAGGGTCCATGCACCTGCTCAACTCAAAACTCTACTGAGAAAGTCTTTCCTTGGACTTGATTTTTGATACAGAGGAGTCTGGAGTGGTTGTCATGATGAAGAATTTGGGGCTACTTATAATGTAAAAATTGATCATCTGTGAAACCTGCTCTTCCCTACCTAAACTCAAATCCTTAAGTGGTAGAACTAACTCGGCCTTTCAACAGGTTCTAAATGCAAAGAAATTCGGCTTTTTCTCAACCCATTTGATGCCATGGAGCAAACCAGGCTAACTTTGTATCCCTGGGATGAGAAAGACCTCAACAGGCTTCCATGCGGGAAGTGGGGAGGGAGTGGAAGACGAGACTTGGAATCCGTATCAGAGTCCTCCACTGGTGTTCATCTAACAACGTCCCATTCTCCTAAATTCTTACCTCCCACAATGACAGCTTGGCAACCTGTTTGATTGACTTTGTGATAATGTTTAAGAAAAAGAACCATGGCATCTCCCTTTTTTAATTTAAGTGCAAAACTCTGAGCACTTTTCTGCCTTTCTTCTTTTGACCAGAATACTATTTTATTCATCCCAATTATAATTTGTTTAACAGGTTTCATTTGCTTTTCCCCTCTTGATGCATGAACCCTCTTATGTGTTTAACTGTTATTTGTTTAAGAGAGTCTGCAATGAATAATACAATGAACAGCCAAATTTTTCACGTAATAATTTTTTATGAACCATACAAAGACAGCTCGAGTTTTATAAATCTAAATGAACTCACTAGCAGCAAGGGTCCCAGTCCTCAGGCTTCCTCATGGAGCTGCTTCTCTTCCTATAAGTTTGAATTATTAATCTATCCAACATCATCTTTTCCCCTTGCTGTAAAATTTACAAGAAAGGAACCAGCTAAACCTAGCTAGAGATTTGCATGAGTTCTGATTTTTAAGAGCCAACAAATTCAGCCAAGAATCACCTCATCTTCTGTATCTTACTTGTATTTGTAGGTTAGAACCTTAATGCAATGTCTGTAAATAACAGCAGTAACAACAACAACAAAAACAAAACTCATGCTGGCTTCCTCACCCCTAAAAGGCAGCCATACAGAAAGATCTGGGGGGCAGGGCGGAACAGCTGATTTTGGGTGGAACACGTGCAGAAATATTCATTGTCTTTGTTTTTTACTTTCTTTACCCCTAGCACTGTGGCCAAGGTTGGAAAGGTGGGTGGATGAAGGGTTTAACTTCTTTGACTATCGTATGGAACTTTCAATCATGCTTGACTTCCCTGAATCAAGCCAGGCTTGGAGGCTGAACTGAGAGAGCCTGAAGGAAGCATTTGTTTTTCTTTTTTTTAAAATTTTTTATTTTTAAAATTTTTTATAAACATATAATATATTTTTATCCCCAGGGGTACAGGTCTGTGAATCGCCAGGTTTACACACTTCACAGCACTCACCAAAGCACATACCCTCCCCAATGTCCATAATCCCACCCCCCTTCTTCCAACCCCCCTCCCCCCAGCAACCCTTAGTTTGTTTTGTGAGATTAAGAGTCACTTATGGTTTGTCTTCCTCCCAATTCCGTCTTGTTTCTTCTCCTACCTCCTTAACCCCCCATGTTGCATCTCCACTTCCTCATATCAGGGAGATCATATGATAGTTGTCTTTCTCCGATTGACTTATTTCGCTAAGCATGATACCCTCTAGTTCCATCCATGTCATCACAAATGGCAAGATTTCATTTCTTTTGATGGCTGCATAGTATTCCATTGTGTATATATACCACATCTTCTTGATCCATTCATCTGCTGATGGACATCTAAGTTCTTTCCATAGTTTGGCTATTGTGGACATTGCTGCTATAAACATTCGGGTCCATGTGCCCCTTCGGATCACCACGTTTGTATCTTTAGGGTAAATACCCAGTAGTGAAATTGCTGGGTCATAGGGTAGTTCTGTTTTCAACATTTTGAGGAGGCTTTGACGCCAGGAAGCATTTGTTTTCCTAAGGTATGAGGTTGATATAGATGAAGACTGGTTTGGTCAAGGAGGAGGAAATAGTTCTTGCATGAGCTGTTGGTGTCATGTGCTTTGAGTGTCTGTTGATTGGAACCAGTGATCATCTGTGAGTGGACAATCTGGCTGTAGAGGTGACTACTTGGGTTTGATCTGAGGCCATGGCAAGGCCTAGCAAATAGAAGAATTTAGCTCAAATGAGTGCTTGGATGCACGTCTAACTCAATGTTTTCCTCCATTATAAAACCAAAAGAAATGATTTTTGAATTAAGCATTGTTTTGACAATTCATACTTTAATTCATTCAAAGGGATGCTGAGTTTGTCAGGCCAAGTAACCTGTCATTTTCCTTTTCAAATCCATGCTCACTGATATTTTGCTATTTATGTGGATGACTTGGAGTGAGGGGTTAAAGAACAGTCTTATTACTACCCTTATATGGGGAATGATATAGCGTCTATGTGAAATGCTGACTCTTCCTTTCCTTCCGTACTGAGAAAGAAAGAGAGAGAGTTTTCTTTTGCCTACTTGAGTAATGTTTCATTTTTTAAAAAAGGTGTTATATATTTATTTGACAGAGAGAGAGAGAGAGAGAGCACCCAAGCAGGGGGAGCAGCAGTCAGAGGGGGAGGGAGAAGCAGGCTCCCTACTGAGTAAGGAGTACAGTGCAGGGCTTGATCCAAGGACTCTGGGATCATGACCTGAGCTGAAGGCAGATGCTTAACCACCTGAGCCACTCGGGTGCCCCAGTAATGCCTCATTTCTAAGGAAACAGACCATTAGTCTTACATGACTTCAATTCAACATTTGCTTTAGGAAACTGGATTTGAACACATCAGAGATGTGCAAGAAGCTGAATATTTAATAAGAACTGCTGCTTTAATGGAATTAATGGCATCTTTGAGATGCTCCTTAGTTGATGGTTTTTAGATCTAGAGAATCTAGTATGCTTAGGACAAAATAAACTTTCTTTCCCTACTCCCCTGAACTAGGAGACAAAGCAACACCCTTGTTGCTTTTTTTGTGTTTCTAGAGAATCTGGTCACAGTGCTGTGTTGCTAGAGCATCTGGTCACCGTGCTGTCACCCTTGGAGGGACCCAGACCAATGGCAGAGACAAAGATATTGGAAGCCAACAGGCTCCATGCAAATCTGCATTTCCTGGGATTATATATTTGCCTTGCTCCTTTCCCAGCTGGGGTGTTGACCCACTCTGATAATCAACAATTTTCATGGACAGAGTGATATGCAAAACTAATATGGTCAGACAATTTTTACCACAATCTGGACAAATTTCTTTATGTGGACATTTGATTTTGGAAAGTAATTTTCCATTTTTGTTGTTGTTTTTCATTAAGCCAGTGTGTGTATTCATTGTTTATACCTTTACATCAGTTGATGCCTTCATCTGGTACTGAGCTCCTTGATATGAAGACTATCTCATGTTTTCTTAGATATTTTTTTTTGCCTCTATGTTGTTTCCTTTTTTTTTTTTTTAATTTGAGATACAATCGATATATAACATTATGTTAGTTTCAGGTGTACAACATAATGACTTGGTACTTATATATATTGCAATATGTTCAGCAGACTAAGGCTAGTTAACATCTGTCACCATATAGCTACAAAAATTTATTTTTCTTGTGATTGAAGACTTTTAAGATTTACTTACACTCTTAGCAACTTTCAACTATGCAAAACTGTATTATTAAGTACAGTCACCATGTTGTGCATTACATCCCCATGACTTACTTTGTAACTGGAAATTTATATCTTTTGACCCCCTTCACCCATTTCACCATTGTTAGATTGTTTTAAAAAAGTATCTTTATCACTCTTTCTCTTCTTTGTAATAGTCTTACTCAGGGTCAATTCTATATGAAACTTTACAGATTGAAAGTTCTGTCCAATAACAAAATAACTTGGCTGCATTGTTCGCTTGAAAATGACAACATAATTGCTTAGCCTTCCTTTCAAACATGGAATTTTGGCTTGTTTAGAGCTTGTTCTCTGTTCTAACAATCACCCACAGTGATTACTTCATTCATTTGTATTTCTAAGAAACTTTTAAACTCTTGGAGGCATTGAGGTTTAATGGGTGTGGGTAGAGGTGGGAGGAGGAGAAATGTTAGAAACCATGATTAACCCACTAACTTGTTGGGTAATGTTGGAAATTCAGCCTCTCAAACAGTCTCTGATTTACAGAATGAGTCTCGTAGTACATGCCTCACATCTTATACAATTGAAGGCATCAGTTTGGTACAGTGTACAGGACATGCAAAAATTATTTCTTTTTGAACCTTTATATACCACTTAATGATAATAATAGTAAATACTACGGAACTACTTTGTGCCTGGAATAATTTTAGTTACTTCCAATTTAATCCTCCCAATACGCAAATAAGGTAGCTTTGTTATGACCCCTATTTTACAGATGAAGAAACTGAGACAGAGAGGTTAAGGAGCTTGCCTGAGGTTACACTGCTGTTAAGTGGTCAGCTTGTGAATTGAACCCAGACAGTCTGGCTCCAGAATGAAGAACTTGAAACAATGCCAGGAAATGATTTTCACCAAGTTTAGCTGGAACCGGGCTTGAAAACTGTCTCAAATGCTGCTTCTACGGCTATGACAGGAGCTGAATAGATGCTCCTACATTAATGGAAATTAGACATTCTCCCTGGCTGATCTTATCCCTCAAATCATTTTCAGCTGTTTCAGAGCCTTAGAATTGCTGGAAATGTTTAAACACCACATTGTTGATTTAACTTATTTTGGTGTTTTGCAATCCCCCTCCCCACCTCAGTTTTCTGTTTGAATGTTAATTGTGTGTTACTCTGTGGTACTGTTGGATGACTCTTACCCATCCCCCCACCCCACCCCCTACCCGCACCCTCATTGAGACATTATGGACAATGAGTCTCGGACATTTAGATTGTGTTACGGGGACAGTCCCCAGGGGAGTATGTGACCAAGGGATATTCCCCAAAAAACTCAGGAGCCTGGACTGACCTGGTTGGCTCTAGAATTCACGGAGTGTTCAGGTCATATTTTGTGGAACTGGCCTGGCCAGGGATAATGTGTCCTCACTATGTCTGTTGGTCCAAATCACAAAATAACCCCAGTTCAGTCTAGTCCTCAGGTATTAAGTGGTACCGGTGAAACTCTGACATCAGCTCAGAGGGTGTGGAAGTCCTACCCGAAATTGGATCGGACTAACTTCAGGTTGGCAACAAGACGATTCTGAGAAGAAAGGAAGTCCAATCTCTACGTGACCTTCTCATGACAAGAATAGGCCAATCGTTAACATTTATTGAGCACTTAGAAACAAATGCTACAAATAATTGCAGTTGAGATCCACAAATTCTTATGGTTTCGATAGCTGAAGCATTATTATCCACATTTCCAATGTGGAAAATAAGACTCAGAAAAATCAGGACAATAAGTGCTCTACTGTGGACTTAACCACAAGCCTCAGATGCCAAGCCTTTTCACAGCCCCGTGATACAGCATCCCTTTTATTCCTTAGTGTCTCTTAATACACTTAGAGGCAATGGTCAGTTTTTCATGCTGTGTCCCAAAATGGTACCTCCCAAATACCAGTGGTAGATCACAGCAAAATCTGGACTCTAGAAGACAAAGAGGCTGCATGTCTAGAAAAAGAGAGTGCTATGAAGGAAGTGGTAAAGAAGAATCCATGGGTGAGTGTAGTGAATGAACATAGTGTATTCTTTCATGCTTATTCCTTCTCCGTATTATTTAGGCAAAAGTAGGAGTCCCCAAAAGAAGAACACATTTAATCAAATATATTTTGTACCAGTGATCGTGGAAGATGGAATAGAGCAGCACTGACGGTTCCTGGAGGATTTTGGTATCCGCTGAGTGCTGTAGTACAATCCTATTTCTTCATTTTTGCCCCAAGCCAGGTAGGCAGTAGTACCTCCATTTTACAGATGAGTAAACTTAGGATCAGAAATGGAGGTGCTTAGCCTGAGCTCACACAGCCGGCAGTGTCGGTATCAGAATTTGAAAGCAGAGTAGCTGTGTTTTCTCACTTTCTTGGTCTGCCTCTCTAAAGCCTAGAGGTGAGAGGGAGCCCTGAAAATACCAGTTAAGTACAGTAACATTTTGTAAACACTTGCTACCAGGACACCTTAGAAATGAAAAGTTTAATAAATGAAACATAAACATGCAGTGGATAGAATGAGCAAATACTTTTTGAATCCATACTTAATTTTACTACTACTACTACCGGCTACTGAATTTAGTTTGCCTTGAATGTATTAACCACTGACGTGACAGCAATATACATGAAAGTGTGTTTTCACTAAGATTTAAGTCATCCAAGAATTGATTTTGGTTTTGTAGGATCCTCTATGGTTTCTCCTTAAACACTGTGACTTGGATTTTTGTGTGTATGTGTTTGTTTTGTTTTGTTTGTTTACTTGTGTATTGGGAATGAAGGCATCTGGTTGTCAACTAAATCCACATGTTTAAGTTTAGGTGAACGGACATGTATAAAACCTTTTGAGATGGGGAGCATGAAGAGATCCCTAACTAGGGATATGTGAAAAAGCACCAACCTCTGGTGTTAGGCTTTCTATAAAGGATTTTCTCCCAGTAACATGGCCATTTCTGCATTTTAAAATCTCTGGAACATTCCTGTGGTGATTGTTTTTATCCTGTCTGAACTCAAGCTCAGTTTAACTGTTCAGTATTCACAGAGCCAAGAGGATCAGGCCCCTGGATGGCTTGAACCTGGCTAATGGAAGTGGCCACATTCTTGCAAGATAAGGTCTCTGTTACCAACCTCCACAGGCATTTGTGTGAAGCTTATTTTTCCATTCGGATTCCCAGAGCCACAGTAATTTTCCATGTGTCCATCCTCTAGCCGGATGCCCTGTTGAAGATTCTGTTGAACAACGAACTCCAGCTGAAATGATCTTTCCCCGGAAACTATGGAGAAATGACCACTTGAACTCAGACTCTATAACTGTTTTATTGTCTCAGACTGTGCTCATCAGAGTCCCAGCCAAGTTAATTTCATCTTTTCTTGGAGCCAGATTTGTTCTTAGGCTCTTAGGAAAATGGCTGTATTTTCATTTCCTTTCTTGATATACTTATTGTCTTTTTGTTGCAGTATATGTATATGTTGACATTGGAAATCTAACCAGCCTTCCTCATTGGTTGCTCAATTAACATATTACTGGTTCAAGTTACTGATGTGAACAAGTTTTGTAGTTATAAAAGCTATGGCTGGACCTAGGAGACAACAGAATAGCTAAAGAAAATGTGTGTTACGAGGTTGTGAGAATAAAAAGGAAAAAATGAGGCCATTACCTTTTGGCAGGATGACTCTAAGTTATCTAGAGTAAGGCATTCTCATGCTTGGCTTTTTAGATAGTTATCTCACAAAGGTGTAGCTATAGTAGACCTCTCATGTGTCATCTAGGTAGGACTAGATGGGAAAAAAAAGTTGGTTATTCCAATATCCTATCAATCTGTGGCCAAGGGTCTGAAGTCAAGTATTTATAGCTTCTACCTGGTCCTCTATAATCTTCTTTCTGTTGCTTCCACTTTGTGGTTGGGACTGCTTCACTCCTCCCCATGACATTAGCTTCCCTTGGTCTCCAGGGCCGATCCTTCCTTGGGCTGGAGAGATGTAAGGAGTTGCAATGGTGTTCTCTGGGCCTCTTCACCATATGACACCTATTTTTATTTGGTTCTGACATTGTGTCCTGTCATTAGAAATGGAGTACTGCCTGATCCCAAGACTAAAAACCTACAGGAAACATGACAGTGTGTACTAATGCAAAGACAGAAAAATAATAAATAGGTCAGTAGAATAGGACAGAATCCACAAATAGGCTTATAGAATGGATTTTTGACAATAGTGCCAAGCCAATTCAGTGGGGCAAGGATAATCTTTATACAAGTGGTCCTGGAACAACTGAATTACATGAGCAAGTAAAGTCATCCCAATCTGTGCTTCGCACTAGGTACAAAAAAATACTCAAAATAGATTGTAGAACAAATTGTAAGAGCTAAGACTAAAAACAACAAAGAAACAAAACTTCTGTAGGAAAATGTAGGAGAAAATTTTAGTGACTTTGGGATTGCCAAGATTTACCAAATAAGAACAAAAATCAAAGAAAAAAAATCAATACCTTGAACTTCATTAAACTTAAAACATTTTGATTTTCAAAAGACACTCTTTAGAAAAAGATTTTTATTTATCTCTTTGAAAGAAGAGAGCATGAGGAAGAGGCAAAGGAAGAAGCAGCCTCTTTGCTGAGTAGAGAGCCTGATGCAGGGCTCGATCCTAGGACCCTGAGATCACAACCTGAGCTGAAGGCAGCTGCTTAACCAATTGAGCCACACAGGTGCCCCTCAAAAGACACTCTTATAGAAAAAGAGGGAGAAGACAGGACCCAGACTAGAAGGTATTTCCAATGTCTCAATCTGACAAGAACTTGATTCCAGAAGTCATAAAGAATGCTTATAAACCAATAATAATATGAGCAACAACCCAATTAAAAAAATGGGCCAAATATTTGAATAGGTACTTCACTAAAGAAGAGGTATGAATGTCGAAAAGATATATGAGGAAATGTTCAAAATCATTAGTCATGGAGGAAATGCCAGTTAAAGCCACAATGAGACATTACTACAGACCAATTAGAATGGCTAAAATTTTAAAAGATTAGAAAGACTGAATACATGATATACAGGTGAGGATATGGAGCAAGCAGAACTCTCACTCACTGCTAGGGGGAATGTATACTGCTATATTCAATGAAAAAGAAGCAATTCAGTTTTTTAAAAAATTAAATATACACTTACTATCTGATCAGTCATTCCACTCCTAAATGCTTACCCTAAAGAAGCAGAGTATTATGGACCATACAAAGACTTGTACACCAGTGTTCATTGCAGCTTTATTTACAGTAGCATAGAACTGGAAATAACCCAAGTGTTCATTGGGAGTTGAGTGGACAAACTGTGAAATATGCATACAATGAAATACTATTCAAGAATTAAAAAAAAAAAAATTGACTGTTGAAACATGCATCAACACAGATGGATCTCAAACTAATCATGCTGAGGGAAAGAACCCAGAGGAAAGCGTACAGTATGACTCTGTAAAGTTCTAGAGAATGCAAACTAGTCTGAGTGACCAAAACCAAATCACTGATTGCCTGGGGACATTAAGGAATGGGGAGAGGAGAGAGAGATTACATAGGACACAAGGTGATTTCTGGCATATGATATATCTATTTACTTGATTGTGGAAATGGTTTCCATTTTGTAAACCTATGTTACAGCTTCTCAAACTGTTTATTTTGAATATGTGCTTTTTATTGTATATCAGTTATACCTCAATAAAGGGAAATAAAAACTCATTTAACCACAAAAGAAATGCTAATGTATCCTACTAGTGAAACCTTTTTTTTATTGGGTTATGTTAGTCGCCGTACAATATGCCATTAGTTTTTGATGCAGTGTTCCAAGATTCATTGTTTACATAGAACACCCAGTGCTCCATGCAATACGCACCCTCCTTAATACCCACCACTGGGCTTTAAAAAAAAAAAAACAAAACAACAAAACAGATCGTGATCACCTTTCTACCTGGCATCTTACTTCTAAGAAATATGCTCCCCATGCATGAGCCCCTATCTCAGCCTGTAACTATAGGGCCTGCTTCAGCCTGTCCCCCAATTTAATGGCATGATGTAGTCTCACCAGTTTTGCCCTTCCTCATCCATCTGTTTTGATTTCTGAGTATTGCCTACCACTGGATTCTTCCCAGTTGAATTTTTCTCTCTATTGGGGTACACTGGTATTCCACTTCTTGCCCTCGCCTGCTATGAGAGCACACCTGCGTAACTGTACTTTTGCCTTGCTCTCTACGTTAATGTTTGCCAGCTCACACTTTACTTCGTTTGTAGAAGATGTTCTCATTGCTTACCCTGCCCCATCCCCAGGTCTGTTCTTCCTCAGTTGCTAAAACTTTACCTGTCACTGACTTCTGAAATTTGACTAGACATGTCAATAACCTGTCTATAACATGACTGTGGTCAAAATTTAAGAACATGTTACAATAATACATCATTTTACAAATTTGTGCTGAAATGTTATAGATCCATGTATAATCTTTAAATAGGGGAAGATTAAAGTTTTTACAATGTAAATTTCCTTTGATATTTGAACCTCAAGACCTAACATAGACCCAAACTTCTCTTTTATGATTTATTAGGAATGAAATTTTGTATTTGTTTTATTTCTCTTTGTTGTTTTTAAGCTGCACTTGCCTCCATTTTTCCTCACCTGTGTGCATTTCTTCTTTCTCTTACATCACTATGAAATATAAATGCCAGTGTATCTTCTTTTCACATCTGTCTTACCTTTCAAAATGAGATAGCTCAGTACCCGTGGCTATACCTGCCTTTCTGTTTTCCCTTGTTGATTTCTTGTTGGCGAGCGAGTTTCTCTCCTCTCTTACTTCTGATTTTCTCTGACTTCCTATATTAGGATAGAAACAACTCTTCCATCAGCAAATGGCTGAGTAAAAAGTGTTCACCCATCCACTTCACAAGTTTTATCTGTATGTTCTAAATGTAGGACTGTTTCTGTGAAACAGCAGTTGTCTTGATGGCTAAGGAATTTTCCCTTTCCTGGATCAGTTTTTTTCCAGTTGTTGGATACAACCATACCCAGCTCTACCTACGCTAGAGTCACTCTGGTGGCTTCTGCTTCCCTCTGGATTCATCTTTTCTCCTTTCTATCATACTTCCTGGAGTGGAAAGCATTTTACTCAAGCCACAGGCCAACACCACAGCCTCCTGTGTCATACACAATTTTAAAAGCCTATTCATTCTCTGTTTAGAAGCTTGTGTTATTAGCCACAGGAAAGAAATGCCTTAAGATTTCACTTAAATTCCAGCTTATCTGGAATTGCTGATAACCTTTATTCAGATTCCGTTGTTAAAGGACTTGTGACCGACCTATGGGCCTGATTTCCCTGATAGGAATTATATTCCTGGATGGAAAAGTTATCACAATTTACCAAGTAACTTTGCCCTTCATCCATCTGGTACAGTGTGTTGTAAGACTACTTAGGTTCTTGAGAAACAGAGTTAAAGAAGATATGCTGCAAAAACTCGCGGCCAATCAAAAGAGCAAGTTGAAATGTGAAGGAATTTCAACTTCCCCAAAACGTCACCCATAATGGAAAAAGTTAATGGAATAAAAAAAGCTTTTTTTTTTTTTTTTTTTTAATCCATTTGCCCTCACTATATTAATCCACAGTATTATCATCATTTCCTTTTGGGGAGTTCTGCACAGAAGCTACCAGAAAGAACGTGCACCTTTAGTTTTCCTGACTTTGCATGACCAAACTGATTTCAATTTTCTTCAGTGTGGTGTTTATTTATGAAACTTGCCCATTTACGGAAAACATGAATGACTTTGACTCAAACTTGGAGAACCAATAAACATCATTTAGCAGCAGTGAACCTATCAGCACTTGGAAATAAGGTTTATGGTCATGCAAATGTCTTGTACTCCATTTGGGTCAAATACACCAAACAGTGAACTAATTAGCCTTAAGTAAACTGGCTTTAATTTCCACAGACAGTGGAACCAATTATTTCTTAGAGAAAGGTTTATTTTTACTCTAGGGCAAGGGTCTGTAACTCCTTGGAACACCCCTGAATGATTCTCCAAATCAGGCCAGATGAAATTGGCAAGTCACAGATGGTTATCTTGATTTGTAAATGGTAGGGTCCTTAATTAGGCTCATTGACATCATTGAGAATGGAACCTAGGATTCCATTTGTGCAGGGATGAGATTAAGAGGATCATCTGCCACTTAATTCTGCTTATGAGGGAAATTTATAAAACAACAACAAAACTGTTCTTTAGCAATCTACTTAACTTCCAACCACAGACTTTTCTTTTGGTTTGAATGCCTGATACATATTCGGTAGCCATCTCTCTATTTTAATATTCTTGATGTCTATTACTTATGGCTCATTTTTGTCTTGAATTTAATACCTGAAGGATTCAAGGTTATTTAAAGGATTCCAAACCTCTAACTATTCCCCAGAGCTTTAATCTCTGAAACAGAAAACTTCCTGATTAGAAAAACAGATGCTTGCTTTAGCCCCCTGAAACACTGAACTATTAGAGCTATTGTCCAAGATTTTTGGTGGTTTTTCTCTGTGTGTATTGAATAAATTTTGGAAGAGGAGGCCTAACATTTCATTTGAGATTTTTAAAAAATTATGTAATAGGAATCTACCATAAACCTTACTTTATTTAGATATACACATGTGGGTTCTGTAATTGTAAGTCTCTACAATATAAACTACATGTTGAAAATCCTGTATATTCAGTTATATGTTTGCATACTATTTACATGCTAGAAAATTTCTCAGAATGTGGCTCAAATGGATCTTACTATAAACTGGGATATGGTTAATTTGTCATGGCATATGTAGAGGGCCTGCCTTCAGAAACGCCCATATTCCCCATGTGGCCATATTAGGATTGTTACTGATGTCAGCACACATTTTAGTCCAAGTTACATTTAAACATCCTGTGTCAGCCAATCCAAGGTGTGAAAATAAGCAGAAGCTGTATTTACTTTTGTGGTATCATAATTGAAATAGGAATATAACTTTTGATTAGATTAATCCCTACTTCCATATATGTTGTGGTATAATCAAGCAAAGATCTAGGCTACAGTAAAATGCCTTTATAAACAAACTATGATTGATCAGTTTGCCTGAGAGTTGTAGTTTCAGTGTGCCTGAAATAGTTCTGTTTCCATAGATTCAGACATATCAACCATTTCCTATGGTCTTGGGGGGAGCAAGAGAGTCTACTTCCAAAACGTGGAGCCTTGGAACATGAAAAGTTAGAGGACTTCAATGTCTGAGTTAGATGAACTCACTCCTTTTATAGATGTGGGACTGAGCTCAATGAATTACAAGACCTCATATTTCACAAAGCCTTGACCCAAACTTGAATCGTTTGGCCCAGTTCATTGTTGCAGCTAATAGTCCTTTTGTTGCATCTGGAATGCTCCACTCTACGAAGCATGTTCCCATCACAGAACTCAGCAATGTTGGAGCCCCCGAACTGATCACTTTGGGCATAGGATCAGAATTATTTCTGAGTAACTTATTATACTGTATTTTATAAGGAAAAACAAAATTCTTTACGTACTTACCCCTTGTTTCACAATCATTTGGAAATTTTTGCTTTGAGTTAGAAACTGGAACTATAGGCTATATACAAAGAAACAGATGATTTCACAATGTTTGCTGGAGAGTTTATGGGATTCACGGTGACTTAGGGACATGTCACGTTGCAGAATAACACTGGTAAATAGTAAGGACGCACAGGTACACCTTTAGTTATTATTACAGTCAAAACAAGTTGGAACTATAACCTCTAGACAATGAATATCTAAAAGAGGGGTCAGTTTAGGGGTGCCTGGTTGGCTCAGGAGGCTCCTGGGTGGCTCAGTCAGTTAAGCATTTGACTCAGTTTTGGTTCAGGTCATGATCTCAGGGTCATGAGATCGAGACTCACATTGGGCTCCACCCTGAGCACAGAATCTGCTCCATATCCTCTCTGAGCCTCACCTCTGCCCCTCCCCCCAGTCACGCACATGCACTCTCTCTAAAATAAATAAATAAATCTTTAAAAAAAAAAAAAAGATGTGTCAGTTTGAAAAATAATAAATCTAGTGTATGAGACAAAGGTGATTAGGAAATTGTCATTTTATATAAAAAGATTAAATTATCAATGTAGGGTACTCTGGAAGTTACTTACATGAAGGGTAGACTCTGCATTTTCTATATCATAGAATCAGAGGCAGTTAGAAAAATCACCTAAATTAGCATTATAAAAAATGGAAATGAGAAAGATCCCATTCATAATCACGTGGGAGAAAAAGCCATGAAATACCTGGGAATGAATCTAATGAAAAAGATTCTATGAAAAGACCTATAAAATTATATTGAAGGATATAAAACAAAAATCCAAATAAATAGAAAGACCATGGCCTGGATAAGAAGACTTAATGTCATAAAAATGTCACTTCTCTTGAAATTAACATATAAATTTCAGGCAGTTCCAATTAGAATTCATTTTTCTTTTTTTTTTTTTTTTGAACCACATAAGTGATTCTAATATGTATATGGAAAAATAAACATGTGAAAATTGCCAAGAAAATTTTGACATGGAGCAACAGTGAAGAAGCTTGCCTTACTAGATATGAAAACCTAATATAAAGCTACTTTAAACAAACAGTATAATTTTGGCTTACAACAAATTTAGAACGCATAAAGATCATTTAACATGTAATTAAAGATAGCATTATAAGTCAGCAAATAAATATGGGTTATTCAATTAATAGAATTGGAAGACCTGGCTGTGCTTTTGTAAGAGAATATAATTTTATTTGTGCTTTATTATATAACAACCAATTACAGATGAATGAAAAATCTGAATGCTAAACAATCAGACCACAGCAGTCTTGGAAGACACTCCGAGAGAATATTTTTGTAATCATCATGTGGTAATTTTTTTTAAAGCAAGACTAAAACCATAAAAATAATAAAAAGTGACATACTTTATTTCCTGAAATTTAAAAACATATGAAACACAAAGTCTACATATAATGGACATTTTAAATCTTTGCTGACTAGTCAACAATTTTGAATGTCATTCAGATGTTTGGGGAATTAACACCATTTGTAAATTCTGTCTTCCTGAGGTAGAAGCAGAAATCCATTTTCCCAGGCTCCCTTGCAACCAGTATTGGGACTTTAGCCTAAAGCCTAGAGTTTAAGATTCGCACCCATTCATTCTAATTCTGGTTCAGAAAAATGAGATGTGAAGAAGGAGGTGGCTCATGGAGCTAGTCATATCAGGAGTGACAGAAACACATTAGCTGTTATAATAAGCAATGGCAGTGACCTCTGACATCTGGGGGATTGTGGGACAACACAGTACCCCGTGGAACAATGCAGCAGCTTCATTCAGACATTTTCCTTCAGCTCGGTGGCTTCAGAAATCAGTTGGTTTATTTTTCCTTGGAACTTCTGTGATCTATCTAATGCCCTTTAATAAATTTCCTTTTTTGCTTAAACTAGTAGGAGAGAGTTGTGTTTGTAACTAAGAATTCTGCCGAGTAATTCCCCATGAAAGATCAAAAGACAAATGATAGACTTGAATAGGATAATTACCACCCAAATGAGAAAGGGTCAAAACAACCAAAGAGGAAAAATATGCAAATAATGCTCAAATGATATAAACAGACAATATATTAAGGAAAGAAAAATGCAAATAAAAAGCTATATAGCCTTCTAGGTGATTAGGGCAGTGATAATAAAGTCATATATCTCAACCATTGTATTTGTTTAAACTTCAAATATGGTTAGAATTCAGGGCTTGTAGGAATGTAGAAAAATAACTATATGGGAATGGCTATGTGTGAGGCCTGGTGACCTGACCATACTTTGTACAATTAAAATGTAGACACAAATCGATCTATTAGTTTCATTTACAGAGATTTATCCAAAAAGAAATCAAAATACTTGATTTTTAAAATAAACACAAACACACATAAATACAAATAAAGGTTTATCACTGCTTTCTTTGGAAACAAGTGTAAAGACCATTGGAAGGAGAATGCTTGATGTATCCCCTACTCTAGGATTCCACAGCATCATTAAGATAGGTCGATCTGCATGGGCTTGGAAGACTGTTCTTGGTATTCTGTTAAATGAAAATATCAAGTTACAATCTTATTTTGATATGAAAGATTATGTATAAAAATATATTTTATTTTAAAGCTAATGTTATAGAAGATACACACCAAATTGCTAATAGTGTTTATGTTGTAAATGAGTTCTGGGTATGGGAGGGCGGAACTAGAAGCTTTACTTTAGATGTTTCTATATAGTTCAATTTGACGCAGTTGGTTTCACAATCCAGATGACTGTGAAAGGACAGAATAGTGACTTCTGTATCAGCATCATGGTTTCACCCAATAGCATGTTATTTGTAGATGGCAAGGTGTGGTTATCTATTTTTTCTTTTTTTTTCCCATTCTTGAACTCCCTGAGGAATGGGCTACAGTTCCATCAGCAAGTGCCAGAGCTTCCCCATCCTAGGTCAAGCTCTGATAGAAACATGTTGATTCTTTGCATCCCATCTCCTCTGAAGAGTAGATTTCCTATTCCTTCATTTTTTTGCTTTCTCACTTTTTCAGAAAGGAACTGAGTGACTGTTGTTACTACCAATCACTGAAGCAGATCAAAGTTCATTGGAAAATACTTAGATGTTGGGAATTGCAGGAGAGAAATTAATTAGGAGCAAAAGAGATACCTGCTCAGACTGCTTTGTAGATATCCTAAGTGATGTGCAGCCATCCAATTTCTCTCTCCAAACTCCCACTAATTATAAGAAGTCTAACAAGCTTTTTGTTAATTTAATGTTTATTATGGCCCACACATTGGTTTGAAATCAAATTTATGACACAGCCAAGCTGGGTTGTTAGGTGGTATATGCATACGGGATGGTACGTGCAGGCTCTTCCCCTAATCTTAAGTGTACAGCAAACACATTCCCATTTTGTAGAACTTGGAATGTAATCCAGCACTTTTTAAAACGCTTCTGGTTGCATTTTCTTTTATTTTTGAAGCATTTCCTATGACATATTATGGCTTTGTCAAAGGTTGAGGATTTTACTTTTCTTACTTGCTGTTCCAGGATGGAACACCTCTAGTTTCTTAAAGCTGCTGGGTAGTGCATGTAAGTTCTCCATATGCCTGATTGTTACGAAGCAATCTTCTATATTGAGAAAGTCGTCATTTCTTTCTATCTTCCACCTGTTGGTCTTAGGATGGCACAAATATAACTTCTAATTGCAAATGTTCATTGCAAACATACAGAAATGCAGTTGATTTTTATAAAATGACTTGTATTCTGTGACCTTAAGGTTACTTACTAGGTTAGTGGCAGATCTGTGGGATTTTCTCTGTAGGAGATCACATTATCTGCAAATAAAGATGATTTGAGCTCTTCCTGATTTCTGTGTATTCTGTTTGTTTGCCTTGCTTCACTGCATCATCTAGGTCTCCTGTACAGTACTGAATCAAAGTGATGACATTATACATCCCTGCCAGTCTTAGGGGGGAAAAGCTCTCAGTCTTTCAAAATTAAGTATATTGTTAGTTGTAGAGTTTTTAGTAGACATTCTTTATCAGGTTGAAGAAGTTTTGTTTTGATCCTAGTTTGCTGAGAGTTCTTATTATAAATAGATGATCGATTTTGTCAAATGCCCTTTTTTGCCACTGTTGATCATCTATTGAAATGATCATATGGTTTTTATTTTTCAGTCTTTTGAATTTTAAATTAAGCACTTTTTGAATGTTGAACCAACTTTCCATTCCAAGGGGAGAAAGCACATACTTATGATGTGTTATCCTGTTTATATATTGTTGGATTTAACTTGCTCTTTTATTAAAGTTTATTTTTTTAATCCATCAATATGAGGGATATTGGTCTGTCATTTTTCCTATCTTGAAATAGCTTTAACTGAGGGGAATGTTGATCTCCTAAGATGTGTTGGGAAGTATTCTTTTATCCTATGTTTTCTAGTAGAGTTTGTGTGGAGTTGGCATTATTTCTTTTTCTAACTGTCTGGGGGTGTCACTTGTGAAGCATTCTGGACCTTCAGTTTTCTTTGTGGAGTGTCTTTGAATTGAGAATTTAGTTTAATGGCTAAATGACTATTCAGGTTATTATTTTCTTGAATGAAATCCGGTAATTCATATCTCTCAACGAACCTGTCCATTTCATTTATCTTATGAAAATTATTGGCCCAGAGATTTTAAGAATATCATCTTATTATACTCTTAGGTCTGTAAGATCTGTAATGATGGCTCCGCTTTCATTCTTGCTATTGGTAACTATTTCATATTCTCTGTATCCTTCTCCCTGCATTTCTGCATATCAGTCCAACTAAAGGTTTAGCAATTTCCCTATCTTTTCAAAAGACCAGATTTTGTAATTTTTATTACTATTTTTCCATTTCAAAATGATTTCTGTATTGATGTCTGCTTTTTATTGTTTTTTTATTTCTGCTTACTTGGAGTTTAACTTGCTTTTCTTTTTCTTTGTTTAAGCATTTGATGATATAAACAACCCTTAATTACTACTTCCTTTGATTCCCACAAGTTTTGATATGTGTATTTTCATTTATCAATTCTATTTTTTATTTTGCTTGTGACTTTGCATGTGTACTTTCCAAACATTTTCTTTTTTTTTTTTTTTTCATTTATAAAGATACTGGGATTTTCCACATAATTTTAGATATTTATTTCTAGTTTTATTCCAGTGTCATTAGGAAATATACTTTCTGTGATTTCAATCATTTTAAATTTGTTGAGAATTATTTTATGACACAGATTATCTTCTATGTTTCACTTCAAATTGTACTTAGCTATAATTGAATTGAGTGTTCTTGAAATTCCAGATAGGTCAATTTGTTAAGTTCTATTGTTCTAAGTCTTCGGTATCCTTAGTGATTTTCTGTGTATTGTTCTATCAGTTATTGAGAGAAGAGTGTTGAAGTGTCTATCTAAACTATGGATTTCTTTATTTCTCCTTGGAGTTCTACTAGTTTTTGCTAAATATATTTTGAGCCACTTAGAATCATTGTGCCTTCTTAAGGCATTGGCCCTTTATAATTATAAAATACCTTTCTGCATCTATAATCGTGTTCCTTTACCTGAGATCTACTTTGCTTGGCAATAATATTGCCATTCAAGCTTTCTTTTCATTAGTATTTGAATCCATTTACTTTAATCTAGCTTTGCCTTTTTACTTAAAGTGGATTTCTTACATAAAGTATACTTAGATCTTGCTTTTAAAAATCCATTTATTATCTCTTCAATCTACTTTTTGCAATTGGGGTGTTCACGTTCCTGCATTTAATATCATTGTTGATGCCATTGGCTTCATATCTATGGTTTTGCCAGTTGTTTTCTTTTCATCTTATCTATCTAGTTTATCTTTTTTCATCTTTTCCTGCCTTCTTTTGTACTGCTTTGTTGTTATTTCAATTATTCCATCTTATCTTTACTTTTGTTTCCTCTTGATTTAGTTCTTTGGAAGGTTCTTTAGGGTTACAGTGTATATCATTAGTTTATTACAGTCTATCTTAAACTACTATTATAGAATTTAACATATAGTGTAAGAACCTTACACCAGTGTACATTTTCTCTTCCCAGCCTTTGTGCTACAATGGCCATTTATTTTACTTCTACGTATGTTTTAAATGCTGCAACCAACATAACTGTGGCTTAGACACTCAGTTATCCTTAGAAAAAATATCTTTAACATTCACCTTTATTTTTATCTTTTCTGGAGTTCACCGTTACTTTGTAAAATTTCAAAGTATCATCTGGTCTCATATTCCTTTCTGAAGAACCTCTTTCAACATTTTTGTTGTGTTTGTTGCTTTAGGCTTAGATAATACATTCTTTCAGCTTGTGTTTGCCAGATAAAGTGCTTACCATGATTTCATTCTTGAAAGATGTTTTCATGGGGTGAAGGATTCTGGGTTGACAGGTTGTTTGTTTGTTTGTTTTTCTTTAATACATTAAAGATGTTATTTTACTGTCTTCTGACTTTCACGGCAGCTAACAAGAAGTTTGTTGTTATGTCTATCTTTATTTCCCAATTATGTTAAGGTACTTTTGTCCCTTCCATGGTGTAAGGATTATACTTTCAATAAAAGAAAGATTTCATGCCCACTCCCCACAGTAGCTGATCACTGTTTGCACACCGACACCACCATTTTCTCCCCCTGCCCCTAATTCTTACCAAAAACCTGGTGGAATCCTGTGAAAAAGCATATTAATTTTGAAACTCTCTCTGTCTTTTGGACTTTCAGCTATTTTAAACTGACACCCTAGCCCAAGTGTGGTCTTTTAGAACCCAATCAACTTTTAGCTGATTTCTTCTTACCTACTTGCATGGTAACAGCCTCTTCCTCCCATGCTCTGCCAAAGTTTATCTCCTGTCTCTTGCTGGAATTCAGTAAAGGTTGCTTTACTAACTCAATTCTTAGATGGAGGTCACAAGTTTCTGGGTCTTTCTCATCCCTGTAATGAGAGCAGCATTATCTTGCAACACTGCATTGTAATTTGCTATGGTTTTATAGCTGTTCGCTATTTTAGATACTCTTATGAATGGATTGCAGTTTGTTTATAGCTCACTTAAATTACCCTGAAATAAAAATCTTCAGGTGAACAGAGCAGCAAAAGGTATATAGAGTATATCCATAGCTAGAAGTACTTGTCGGTGTCATGCATATTACTGTCCTGTGCATCCTGTTGGATCATAATATGTTTACTGTTAAAATATCTGCCAGGTCTTTTGCATACATCCTGCTATTTCTAAAACATTTCTTCCCAACTGTGGACTCTGAACCTGATTTTTTGACCCCTTGAGCAAAGCTTTACAAACTATCATTCAAAATTATAGTTTGAGGATTAAAAGAATCTCTTCTGGATTTGGGGGATCCCGATCTTCCATTTAATGGGGTTGCTGTTCTTTCAATAAGTCACTGAGGATGAAACTATTGAACAGGTCACAGCTGAGTCCAAAGAGGGATCTGCCAGAAATCCCTCGTCTTAAGATTTAACACTGATTCGTGAACTGTTATGTTCAACTTGATAAAATCCACTTAAATAATTTCGTTTTTATTTTTTATTGGTCTTGGTCATAAGATTGACTTCATGATAGTTCTGAGTTGCTTTCTCAGAAATTCACATGTATTATCTACTATATTTACAAGTTGTATTTATTTGTGTAATAGCCTTGACCAAGAGTAGAGTTTGTTGTATGTAGTAAAGCCATGCTGGCTATTAACAATTATTGCTTCTGCATATTGCCACTTTCCCACCATCCCTTAATAATTTATAGTAATATTTAGTTTGGAGAGTGCCTTGATCATTTTTTTGAAAAATTAGAATATTTGTCCATTTATTGTTTTATTCTTCCGGCATTATTTCCACTTTCCATAATTATTTCAATACCATGTCTGATGGTTTTAGGTACATATTCTGTTGGTACTCTGGGACATTTTTAACCTGAGGCAGAAAACTAGAACTCACTTGGATCAGATAGTAACTCTTCCCTATGCTGCTTTATTCTTTCTTGGATTCATACACATTTACTTACTTTTTCCCACCATTTTCAAAGAGTAGCTTATGAGCATTAGCAGGGAAAACAAAACATAAGGTAGGAGCTCTCTCTTTGTTATTTCTTACTATCTGTTGGCTCTGAGTAAAGTTTTTAGGCCTGCCTTAATCTTAGTTGATCATTTATTAATTTGACATCAAGCCTTAAATTTTAACCTTTGTAAATTACATTGTGACTTTGTGGGATTGCTGTGTGGTACAACTGGAGATCTCCTGTACTTTTTTCTAATTTTGTAACAAATAAAAAAAGTTTATGGGGATATATTGATGGGCCATCATAAATTTTATTCACTGGTTCACAACTCTCAAAGCCTAGAAAATAAATGATAGTAATTATGTACTAACATCAATCCTAGGTTAATATTCCACATCCAGACTGGTTAGAGCAGGCATTTTTCATTTGGAGTGTGTTCCTTTCTTTCCCTTTTATAGTAAAAATGACTGCCAGAATGTCAATCAGTCAAGCTTAATTTCAATCCATTTGTTTTGGACCCGTTTCATCTGATGGAATCGAACAGATTTACGTTGTGAAGTGGGTAGACAGTAGCAAGAAAGAAAACCCCATTAAATGCTAGTGGATTTCCTTCAGGGCACTAGTTTATAAAACTTGAACCTCTTATTCCTGGAAAAGAGGACTATACTTGATAAACTTAAGCAGTTTCCTAGAAGTCAGAGTAAGAATCAATCATTGAGTGCAGATTAGTTGCTAATGCTGCTAATGCTAGTCGCTATAAAAAATTAACTTTAAATTATTAAAAAAAATGAAGCTGAATTTATGGCATGAGTAAACTCTAACTTGTGTCAACGACAGGGACTTCTACTTTATCCTTCCTGTCTTTTGGGGAAAGAGAGAGCCATGGTCCTTAGTGTGTGGGGGGGGGGGGGGCGGGGGGCGCGCGCGTGTCTATAGCTTGGCTGCATAAGAATATAACAACAACAAAAAGAATATAACAAAAATATTTTTAAGATATCTTAATGTCTCTAAACAAGATCTCTAGGAATTTTAGCAGGTAATGGCTTTTAACTATTTGAAAGTGGTATTTTTTTTTTAGCACTTTAACTCTTAAAAATATTCTTATAGTTTGTTTTATGTGGCTGAAATACCTTTGGCTAGCATTACATCTCTTTTTCCTCCTGTTTAATATTAGATATGTTAACAGTGTTTTCATTTAGTTTCCAAAAATGATTCTGTTTCCATAGAGAGATTTTATGCTGGAAATAATGTTCTAGGAGGTCTTTTAAAATCTGAAGTTGTAAATTCAAAAATGATTTTGTAATTTGTTTTCCTAAATTGAATTCTTGTCAGTTGTCTACCTGTTCTTTCTCTTTCTACTTTGGAAAATTATTTGGTTGCTATTTTTAGCTGTTTTTGAATGTTCTACCAGATATTGGAGATGATTCAGAGCATGATTTGAGAGATACCTAAAGGATATTTCATGGAGTTTTCTTGGACCTTTCAGAGCCACTGAAGTTAGAGAAAAATTCTAAATAATCAGACTGAAAATAATACTTTCATCCTCATTGATGGCTTATAGTATACTCTAGGAATATAGTCATTTATTGATCACTTCATTAACACAATAAAGTGTTGGTATTACACTTAGTGACTACACTGATGGTAAATATTGATCATGAAACACAGAAACAAATTTTTAAGCTCAGGTCATTCTTCAAAATGAATTTTGTCCTTTGGCGTGGTCACGTGGTAAGGATGTGCACTGATTCCAACAGTGTTACCACTGTTTAAACAATTTTGGGTCTCCTTGGAATTGTCTTCAGAGTCTATGCACCACAGAAGAAAATGAATCTTGTACTTTCAGGTACACCTCATTTTTTATCCAAAATAGTATCCCCAAGCTTGATCATCCGTTTTTTATACATCTTGGCTCTTCATGATACTTTTTGTGGTATTCAATAAACACATCTTTCAGGAACAGAGGTTTATTGCCGTTTATGCTTAAATTGTCTAAACTCTGAAATTCAAAAGGAGGAAGTCCAAAAAATATGTGAATCAATGGCAGCATACTAGAAAACACATGTAATTCCCTGAGCAAATTATCTTGCAAGTGAGAACATGCATTTGGAAATGAATCTGGCATGTGGGGGGCAACCAGTTACATTGTACTGTAATGTAATAGAGGGGGAAAACTGCATATGCAGACTTTAAAGAGTCCTGGAGATTAGTTCAGAAGAGCTCCAGGACTCGCTAACTGTGTGCTGGTGTCTTTTTGAACTATAATTTCTTCAGCTTGGAAGTGGAATTGAGAGAAGCAGCCTTGTAGACTAGAGCAAGAACTGGTGTTAAGCCACTTGCAGGACCTGGGGTCACTCCAGGCTCAGTAACGGACCCTTTGATGAGGTTAATTTTTATCAGAATATCTGGACATAGCTCATAGAATGCTTTATGTAACTTCTTGCTCATATAGCTGTATGATTGGATATCCACTCTTACATTATAGGAACAAATCGATATATGATGTTTCTCGAAAAGTTTTTGAGAAGGACCAGACCCAACTATTAACTGCTTACAAGTTTTTTGCAAAGGTTTCAAGGTTATTAAGAAAAGACACTGAAAACAATGATCAGGTTTGAAAAAGGTCTTTAGAGATAGTTGAATTGTTCATAGCAAATACAACCAGATGGGCTGAGTTAGAAAGTTCGCAAACTGAATTGTCCCATTATTTAAGGAAAGAATTCCAATCCACAAAGTTCATAAATATAACTCACACAGTTTGCAATTTCAGTTTACTTGAAGAGTTTTTTGTTTACCCCAAAAAAGATAGGGAGGGGGTGGTGATGAAACCTGAAACTTGTAACAGAATTCCTCTCTTACTATTGGATTAGAATTTAGCTCTACATCTCTTGACCACAGAAATGCAATTGATCATTATTTTAGGTAATTCTGATATTTTGCCATGCATAAGAGTTTTTAGTGTTAAACTATGTTATTGGAAAGAGTTAAGGTTTCTTAATTCACAGAAATACTTTCATTGGTTCCAACAATGTCACAACATTTCCTTCAGATAGATCATTAAGATTGCAGGACTGAAGGTTTCCAAGAATTCACAGCACTGTATTCTTGACTTTTCAATCTTTGCTGTGTGACTGAACTGGTATCAATAGGCTTCCCTCAAGACCTCCTTGAACTGCAACAGGCTGAGTCAGACAGACTATCTGCATTTATTTTGGATCACAAAATAAGCCAGGAATTGGTTGTATAATGCATCAGTTGCAGTGCCTGGCATGGGATATTTAAAAAAAAAAAAAAAAAGCAATTGAGTCAAAATATGCTTTATATTCAAAATGTTGTTTTAAATTACTCATATGTTAATTGAAATTATTTTTGCTATAGTTGAACTTTGAGAAGATTTTTTATGTGATTTGCATACTCTGACTGTTAAAAAATATTGTATATGCAAGGTTTTTTCCCGAATTTAGATGTTATCTGGAATAAGCAGCGGGAGTCTACGACTTACTATCTGGGAAACTTTAACAGATAAAACATTCTCATTTCATCTCAATTTTCTGGGTATTTTGGATCAAAGTATTGGCTTCCAAAGGCCTGAGAAATCTGTTTAATTGCTTCCATTCATCATTTCAATTAGCTTATGTAAGTTCTCCAAAAACTTATTTATTTACTGAGCTGAAGCGTAAGGTTTTTCTTCTGTAAGGATTATCCATTTGGAGGGAACATGCAGCCAGAAAACATCCCATTGCTCAGCCTTTTTGTGCATGGCACTCCCACTTGCATTCTCACTATTGCTCATGCATTTGCTGGGGTAAATACCTACCAGCACGCAGTCCCTGAAATTCCCGTTCCATAGGTCCATACGTCCTGAGCCATTGGCATCATTCTAAGGGTACTGTCTGGAGGAGTTTGAATGTCTTTTCATTGGTTTTATTATGACCACTAATTTGACCACGTAAATGGTCATTCCCTGGCTTGGGTCAGATATGCAGGAGCATCAAAAGAAGTATATGATTGTTTTATGCCTTTACAGTCTTTCAGGCCTTTTGGGTGATAGAACTTGGCCACTAGAATGGAGTCCAGAATGGTAGAGGCAGCAGGAGACTGAGAACACAAGGGAGGGAACACTAAGACAGACTTAGAAGAATTTCACTGCATTCCAGCTGGAGGTTTGTACAATCCATAAATCATGTAGTCCATATTGTCATTTATCTCTAAATCCTGTTGCTTTCTGGGTCTCCCCTGGCCATTTGGAATTAAGTGGCTCCACTTAGGCCTGTTCTTAAGTGTGAATGCTTCTAGTGTTGTTTAAATGCATTTCTGATCTGATTTCTCTTCAGTGCTTCTCTCTCATATGCAGCCTTTCCCTAACTGTATTCCATGGAGCACTTAGCTAGAAGGTGAATATTACTCACATGTTCATGCAAATATTTCTCAAAAATTATTCAGTTACACAATTCTACGTAACATCAAAGTTGGGAATGATTCTTGCTTGATATTTGAAACTATCAATGTAATGGTGAGAGTTGTGACGTCTCGGGGGTATGTGATAGTATTTTTTTTTTTTAATCAAAGAGCATCTTCTTAGGCTGGTACTCCATGACACATGCCTTGGCCTTTATGATAAACCTATAATTCCTTTGCATATCATACAAAGCCATTGCCTAGCTTTTGAAATTCACCTTCTACCATTCTTGTCCTTTGTACAATGCATGTTCTCCATAGCAACTTGCTTCACCTTTCTCCAGGATACTACCCTGCTGACTGACCACAGGTTGTTCCCATCTTGCTGCATACTTCTTCTTCCCTTTAAGACCCATGCAAGGCATTCCTGCCTCTGAGAAGTCTTCTCTGACAACCTCACACAGCACTCAGCATCTTTGATGCATGGAACATTGACCTACAAAAAGGCAGTTTTGAGTCCTGCTATCTCCATGTCCTGATCCCAGGATTTGGTCATTCTTTGCTTCCATGGCTCTCTTCCCCACACAATCTTAACTCTTCTTAATATTTGTATTCCTTGTGCACACCAGAGTGGGCTGCAGAGAGTAGGGGAAAAGAGTGCAGTGGCCAAGTGTACAGCCCTCAAATGTCTCTAATGTGTTGTGCAGCGATTCTTAAGGTTACATTTTTATGCTTTTAACTATATTAGTTTTTTGTCCCCCCCCCCCAATATTGTGTAGCGGGAAAGCAGGAAATCAGGAGATCTAAGATATCTCATTTTTCTAATTAACTGGAACATGTGTCTCTAACTTCAATGAGCCTCAGGTTGCTTATCCATAAGATAAGGTTGGAACAACCTCCAGAGCACTTTCCAGCTCTCAGATTCTGTGACACTAAACCATCTTTGCAGATGCTTTTTAGGTAATGAGTTGATTTACAGATGAACTAGGGGAGACTTAAAAATACTTCCCTTCTTCACTTTTCTGTCCTTATATCTGATTGGTCCCAAATCCTTTCTTGACCTCACTTTCTGATCCTTAAAATGCAGTAGGATACTGATATCAGAGTTCTCATTAGACTTAGTAATTTGAGAAGCAGAAATTTTAATTATGTTTTCAGAAAACAACTGCAAAGATTTTTGTTTTTTATTATTTTTTAAAATCTTACCCAAGCTTTCTAAAAACCATCTGGTTCTTAGCATCACCCTCAGACACTTTTGCTGAAAATATTTCTGATAGAGATGGAAAACCCCCCTACCTAGTGAAATGTTTTATCTTCCGTGATTTGCCCAGTGAGAGCTCATGTCTGTGTTAGGAAAGCTTCTTGCTCAAGGCTCCAGTTACAGGAGCCAGACCACAGGTCACCACGCTGCAGGGCATTACTCTTCACAGGGGCCAGACAAAGAAAACAAAGCAAGCAAAGATGAAATGAATGCTTTTCAAGTAAGAAAGAGCTCGTGAACTGGCCCCCAAGAAAATATTCCACATGGTAAATCCTGACTGCCTCACGTGGAAGCAGCTTACCGTGGAGTGTCCTACCTGGGAAGTTTCTGCTCCAGCTCTTCATAGCTGCCATTTTATATCCTTCTTTGCAAAGCCACACGTTAAATATAGCCCCCAACTGTAAAAGCAGAACCTGTTAATGCAAATGTTAAGATCTTGTGGTGAACATGAAAATACAAAGGGTATTTCTTGTTGGTTAAATAATCATCATTTTCATTATCATCATCAATAGGTAAGACTCTGGCTCATCAGTAGCGTGCTGTTATTTTTGAGGTAGAGAAATGATGATGAAATACAGTTGCTATCCTCAAGAAATTTCTGGGAAGGACAGAGATTGAATGTGTCAGTAGATGTTTTAACAGGTATGAGCTTTAATTCTCATCTTTTTTCTCAGTGAAATCTTTACTTAGCATGAGATCTATCATCTTAAAATTTTAAATGTACAATAAATGCAATATTATTATCTATAGATGCTATGTTATACAGCAAATCTTTAGAACTTAATCATATCACATAGTTGAAACTTTATACCCTTTGGATGGGAGCTTCCTCTTTTCCCTCTCACCAGCCCCTGGCAACCCTCTTCTCTGCTTTTATGTGTTGTGCTGTTCTAGATAATCTCATCTGAGTGAAACCATACCATATTTGTCCTTTTTGACTGGCTTATTTCATTTGGTGTAATGCCCTCAAGGTTCATCCCATTATCCATAGGCTGGATAATATTTTATCATATGTATATACCACATTTTCTTTGTCAGTTTATCTGAGAAATACAAATTCATACCATGATGAGCTATCCTTCACACCTGTTAGGATGGCTATCTTAAAAAAAAAAAAAAAAAGATAACAAGTGAACAAGTGTATGTAGAAGAATGAAACTTGACCATTCTCTTACACCATACACAAAGATAAACTCAAAATGGATAAAAGGCCTCAACGTGAGACAGGAATCCATCAGAATCCTAGAGGAGAACATAGGCAGTAATCTCTTCGATATCAGCCACAGCAACTTCTTTCAAGATATGTCTCCAAAGGCAAAGGAAACAAAAGCGAAAATAAACTTTTGGGACTTCATCAAAATCAAAAGCTTCTGCACAGCCAAGGAAACAGTCAAGAAAACAAAGAGGCAACCCACGGAATGGGAGAAGATATTTGCAAATGACAGTACAGACAAAAGGTTGATATCCAGGATCTATAAAGAACTCTCAAACTCAACACACACAAAACAGACAATCATATCAAAAAATGGGCAGAAGATATGGACAGACACTTCTCCAATGAAGACATACAAATGGCTATCAGACACATGAAAAAATGTTCATCATCACTAGCCCTCAGGGAGATTCAAGTTAAAACCACATTGAGATATCACCTTACACCAGTTAGAATGGCCAAAATTAGCAAGACAGGAAACAACATGTATTGGAGAGGATGTGGAGAAAGGGGAACCCTCTTCCACTGTTGGTGGGAATGCAAGTTGGTGCAGCCTCTTTGGAGAACAGTGTAGAGATTCCTCAAGAAATTAAAAATAGAGCTTCCCTATGACCCTGCCATTGCACTACTGGGTATTTACCCCAAAGATACAGATACAGTGAAAAGAAGGGCCATCTGTACCCCAGTGTTTATAGCAGCAATGGCCACGGTTGCCAAACTGTGGAAAGAACCAAGAGGCCCTTCAACGGACTAATGGATAAGGAAGATGTGGTCCATATACACGATGGAGTATTATGCCTCCATCAGAAAAAATGAATACCCAACTTTTGTAGCAACATGGATGGGACTGGAAGAGATTATGCTGAGTGAAATGAGTCAAGCAGAGAGAGAGTCAATTATCATATGGTTTCACTTATTTGTGGAGCATAACAGATAGCATGGAGGACATGGGGAGTTAGAGAGGAGAAGGGAGTTGGGGGAAATTGGAAGTGGAGGTGAACCATGAGAGACTATGGACTCTGAAAAACAATTTGAGGGGTTTGAAGTGGTGGTGGGGGGGGAGGTTGGTGTACCAGGTGGTGGGTATTATAGAGGGCACAGATTGCATAGAGCACTGGGTGTGGTGCAAAAATAATGAATACTGTTATGCTGAAAATTAAAAAAAAAAATTTGAACTACCTTAGGATCAAGCAAGTCCACTTCTGAGTATTTATCCAAAAGAGTTGAAATCAGAACCTCACATCACTCCTTTGTTCACTGTGGCATTATCCACAATGGCCAAATTATGGAGACGGCTTAGTTTAGGGTAAATTTTATTTAAAGTTCTCAAAAATCAGAAACAAAATACTTTAGTATAACAGCATGTCTTAGATACATATCTCAGGCTACCATGTGGGTTTGGTTCTGAACTACGACCCTTACCAACCTTTTTTTTTTTTAATACCGACACCAGAGAAGAAAGAAAAAGACAATGGCTAATCCTGAACTTTGACTCCTCTTCCAGTCTGATTATGGCCTGGAGATCCCCTTTCTTTTTAGCTTCATGTCCTAAGAGAGGTGATAGCATGAAGGACCCTAGTCACCTGGAACATGAAGTGTGACAACCTCTCTGCAGTACATAGTAAAAACTGGAATACCGCCACCTCATCCCCCTTCCTGTCTTCTGCCTCCTGCTGGTCAGATCAAACTCTCCTCCTGCTTCCACTGAGAGCTTCGCCAAGTGGGCCGAGGGAGGCTGAAGGGATATACATCACATTACAGCCTTCTCCCTGCCAAGTTCTACTTAGTTTCAGCAATGTATGTGAAAACCTCCAAAGCAAACAGAGAGAGGAAATCAAAATTAAATTAATCCCCTCCCAGGATAAATAAAACATGGATACATTGCCCTTGAGCTCACAGGATGGAAATCAGAAAGACTTTGCTTAGATTTCAATGATACCAGTGTTCAGATTCCTGATTCTTCAGCCCAGAAAATATGAGAGATACAGACTTATCAAGGGACCTTACTGATGTCTGTATATGGAGGAAAATACGTCTCAGTAGTTAATATTTATAGATATCTTCAAGCTGGTGTATGTGACTTAGCAACAGAAAATCATCCTTAAAACTAGCCAGTGTGTCTTGAAAGGAGAGGAATTACACTCTTTCTTTGAGAATATTAAATGTCAAAGAACAAAATATCATGTAATTTCAGACAGATACAAGTGACTTTCAACTTCTAGTCCTCATTTTTATCAGTTGAGAAAATTTGGTTGGGCAGATTTTCTCTGCTTTTCTTCAGACTTTGTTATCACACAACCAAAAAATTCTGTTGCATCTTCAATTTTGTTGACCATCTATATGATTTTGACTAAGCCCTTGACTCTGACCCTCTGACCAACGTTGGAAAGGCAGCTACTGAAAAAATACAACCCTCTACTAATTTGCTTACAAACACTGAGTGATTTTGGAGCAGATGAAATGAAAATTTTAGTTATTTTTTTTCCCCATCAGTTCTTAACTGGATAATGAGGCCAAAGGAAAACCATGCCTGGTTTTCCTAAATGCTGATAAGTGCTCTTCTGTGTTGAAACCTCATTCAACCATCGAATGGACTATTACAGATTGTGCTTTTGCCACCCTACTGCAGTGCTTCTTAATACCCCTATTTTAGACAGGATTACAGTTCTTTTTTTTTTTTAATATTTTATTTATTTATTTATTTGACAGAGAGAAATCACAAGTAGATGGAGAGGCAGGCAGAGAGAGAGAGAGAGAGGGAAGCAGGCTCCCTGCTGAGCAGAGAGCCCGATGCGGGACTTGATCCCAGGACCCTGGGATCATGACATGAGCCGAAGGCAGTGGCTTAACCCACTGAGCCACCCAGGCGCCCCCAGGATTACAGTTCTTAATTATGGTTATCCAGTTTGGTTTTTGAATAGGTTACACACCATCCTGGTAACTTTGCTGGGAAACTGTGTATATGTTAATTAAGATTGGAAAATATAAGATCCCCTAAGATACTGCATTCATTCTATTTTTTTTCCAAATTACTGGACCTCTCATACTCAGATACAAAAGCTAAAATGTATTTCATGAATATAGTTATGGAAAGTTACACTTTTTTCTTAAAAAGAACAGTATATACTAAAGTGAAAGCATTGAGTGGACACATACATGTCTAATGAATTTTTAGATGGTAAAGGCTTGCTTATTGCCCAGTTTTGAGAGAAGTCTTAGAGGACTATCCACTATTCCATAGAAGGAGAGTTAGTTGACCACATCTAACGATTCAGTCATGAGGAAAAAAATGAAATGATGGCAACACTGAAAATGGAATAAGAAATAGACATTTGCACCAACTACAGAATTGGGAGACAAAGGAATAAAGGTTTATTTTTGTATAGAAATATATGGCCAAAGTTCTTCATTAAATGTCTGGAGTGGCAGAAGTGTAGATTATCCAATATAGATTTCTGATAGAAGTTTCCAAGAGGTGGTACAGACAAGTTTTAATTGAGCTTTTGCTTGTCTGTAGAACAAGTATCCACATTCGTGGTTGAACGGAATTTTGTTCAGTGCTTTGGCTGTTCACTTCTGCAACAACTGAAGCTACTGAGGACAACAGTACTGCTAAGTGATGCTTTCATGTGATTTTGAAAAAGGTAACTCTTCTGGGACATTGTCTCTCCAATTGCCAGAACATTGTTCTAAGTATTAAATTGATTAGAAAATGAATTCACTGCCATTTTTTGAAAAATTATCTTAATAAATAAACATTCATCTCTGGAGGTGATGAAGCCATAGTAAAAGCAAAAACAAAAACCAGATAGCTAGATGTGAATTACAATCTATTAGATATATTACCCTTGTGCAATTCACAACTAAACAACCGTACTAGGCAGATACTTCAGGTGATAGTTACTCCAAGAGTGAGAAATCTATCTAGGTTTATCTTCCTGTCCTACCGTCAAGTAGAGAAGAAAGAACCAGACTGAAGTAGATCACATGGTCTTTTATTAGATTGCATTTGGATTTCAGTAGACTTCCAATTAACGTATTCAAAGTAGGGGGAAACTATTGTAAAAATGAGGTATCAAGTCAGAATGGCTAAAATTAATGAGTCAGGAAATGACAGATGCTGGTGAGGATGTGAAGAAAGGGGAACCCTTCAACACTGTTGGTGGGAATGTGAACTGGTGCAACCACTCTGGAAAACAACATGGAGGTTCCTCAAAAAGTTGAAAATAGAGATACCTTATGACCCAGCAATTGCACTACAGGGTATTTACCCTAAAGATACAAACATAGTGTTCCGAAGGGGCACGTGGACCCAAATGTTTGTAGCAGCAATGTCCACAATAGCCAAAGCATGGAAAGAACCTAGATGTCCATCAACAGATGAATGGATAAAGAAGATGTGAGATATATATATATATATATATACAATAAAATACTATGCAGCCATCAAAAGAAGTGAAATCTTGCCATTTGCAATGACATGGATGGAACTAGAGGGTATTATGCTTAGCAAAATAAGTCAGTCAGAGAAAGACAACTATCATATGATCTCCCTGATATGAGGAAGTGGAGATGCAACGTGGGGGGTTTAGGGGATAGGAAAAGAATAAATGAAAGCAGATGGGATTGGGAGGGAGACAAACCATAAGAGACTCTTAATGTCACAAAACAAACTGAGGGGAGCCGGCGGGGAAGGGTGTAGGGAGAGGATGGTAGGGTTATGGACATTGGGGAGGGTATGTGCTATGGTGAGTTCCGTGAAGTGTGTAATCCTGGCGATTCACAGACGTATCCCTCTGGGGCTAATAATACATTATATGTTTATAAAAATGCAAATGGGAAATTAAATAAAGTTTAAAAAAATGAGGTATCAGTTATAAATAATTAGACTGGTAAGTTGTGCTGAATAGATTCTTGTTAAATCCTACAAACATCCTAAGTGGGAGCAAGTTTCAGTTTTGTCAATGACATTCATCTAAACATGTAGATTTCAGAAAATGTATTGGATGTTCTGTTAGTGTATCATTTTACTGAATTTTACTAATTGCTTATTAGGTACTTGGATATTGTGCCAAATGCATTCTATTTAATATCTTAATGAGTTTTCATAATACCACGAGGGTTATTTTTGTAGTTATTCCTATCATCTGCATGTGGAAACTAATGCTTTAAGTAAAGTAGACGTCCTACTTTTTGTGGACCCAAAGTCCATGCCATTAATGACAGTGAAAATGAAAAAAACAATGTTTAATAGTGTTCTTATATGCCACAAAAATCAGCTGGGAAAATATAATTATTAAAAGATGCAGACAGGCGTGCCTGGATAGCTCAGTCTCAATGAAGTATCCAGCTCTTGGTTTCTGCTCAGGTCATGATCTCAGAGTCATGGGACTGAGGCCCACATTGGGCTCCATACTCCGTGAAGACGTTCTTGGGATTCTCTCTTTTCCTCTCCCTCTGCCACTCCTCCTATGTGCTCTCTCTCCCTAAAGTAAATAAATTGGAAAAAAGAAAGAAAGAAAGAAAAAAGATGCATCATTGAACACTACTACATCAGGAAGTAATGATGTACAATATGTTGGCTAATTAAACTTAATAAAAAAAAGTTAAAAAGGTAAAAGTTGCTAATAAACAGGTACACATAACATTTTAGAAATAAATAGGTTGAGAAATGTAGGGATCAATGTGAAGAACATGACAAACCTGGTAGGAACATAAATTGGCACAGCTTTTCTGGGGATAATTTGGCAATTTTGGTAATTTATGTCAAAAGCTTTACAGAAATTCTTGTTCTCAAACTCATCAATTTCAGCATGAGGAATTCATCCCAAAGATGTAATTAAAGAGATGGCAAAGATTTCTCTAAGTTTTATTCACTTTAGCATTGCTTCTGCTAACAACAACATTTGAAATAACATATTAATCAATAAGAGATTTTGTAAATAAAATATAGTGATATACAGCTTTACAAATGATGTTGTAGAAGAAACATTCTATCAAAAATGTTCTTAACTTACTGAAAAAAGTATTTAAGGGCATTATTGAAAGTATCATTACAAATTTATAAAATTAAATATGCATCTGTACACTCACATCCATGCAGAGAAAAGACTTGACTGGTTTCTATGATTCTGTGAATAGTAGTTACCAATGGGTGGAGTGATAATGGGTGATTTTTCTACCTTTCCATTTTTGTGTATTTCTTCTATTTTCTGTAATAAACTATATTGCTTTTATAATAAGAGTAAGACTTTAAAAATATAGTTTTAATGTAGCCATTTATCCTGTGATTACACTGGAACCAAGTATAAAGGGGAGTTAATATTGGTTTGTTTTTTGTGTTTATCTCAGGTTTACATTTTCCTTTTGTCTTTGTTAGGAAGTGTGGGAACTCCTATCAAGACAGAAGGAAAATGAATTTATTTATTTTTTTAAGGTAGGACATAACTGTGTTGTCTAGGCAAGATGACTTCTCTCAAGAAACAAGAAATCTCTGGCTTGTTTCATTCAGACTAGGTTTATGTAAACACCGTGCGCCAATCACCCAGATAATCCAGGTCTGCTTTAGTCAGGATATGCTGACTGTTGTCACAAAAACACCTGAAATATCAGTGGCTTAATATAATAAAAGCTTATTGCTTTATGACGTCATAGACGATTGTGTTGTGACATTTGGGAACCCAGGCTTTGTTCATTGTGATCAACATGTGACCTCCAAAATTGTCACAAAATAAGAAGAGATAATAGTGAGGTTGCAGGGGGGTTTACTTACTTAAGGTTAATGCAAAGGAGGACTGGAGAGGGAGCTTATTGTGTCTTTGGGAGGGAAATAAGACAGGTCGAGTTAATATAGGACACATGTCACTACCATTTCCACTACCACATCCTACCCAAAATTGACTTTTTATCTTTAGTGACAGAGAATGGCACTTGCATACTCTGCCTTACTTTGGCATCTAAGTGAAACATTGCTTTTAAGTTTTCTTCTAAGAAGCTTCCTCACTATTTTCCTTTTAGGGCACACGGTTGTAAAACCTGAGAAAATCCAATTGAATTTATCAGGGAGTAGATGATGCCCAAGAACATGATAACATATTTCCTGGACAGAATCCCCAGATGGCTCTTGGTTAAGAGGAAAGCTATTTAATAACTACATGTTTGTGTAGGTTACAACTTCTCTGATGGATACAGTCTGTTACCCCTGCCTTCCAGCTTCAGAAGTGTTTATGTCTGATTGGAAACTCTTCAGCTTGTATCAGACACTGGAAAAATACTTTGGTGTCTGAGATTTTCTATTTGTTGAAGATGGCAGTAAAAGAAATTTGGAGCATATGGAATCCCCTGGCCTCATTTTTCAGATCTGGGACTTTAGGCAATGTCCGGTCATAATAAATAAACTGTAGCCCTAATTATCTTTCCTGTAATGTTTACGAAGGCCAAGGACAGGTTGTAAATAGAATAAGAGAGCAAAATGAAAAGGGAAGCTATTATTACAGATAGTGCTTACTCATTTGAAATGTAGGAAGTTTCTGTTTCAAATGTAGAATTATCCATTGATTCAGGAGCACCTAGGAGTAGACTTTGGAGCCCTTAAATTTGTCTTTTGTTGTTCTTGAAGCCCTTACCTCGCAAGTAATGGTTTATTGTTATTTTTAATTAACCAGCTAAAAAGTGTGTCCATGTATAGTGCTGTACCAAGACACTTTGGGATATAGTGACTTTTTTCTAAGAATTTATTTATTTTTGTGTGAGAGAGAGAAAGAGAGCATGAGCAGGAGAAGGGGTAGAGACAGAGGGAGAAATGGACTCCTTGCTGAGCAGGGAGCCCAACGCAGGACTCGATCCAAGGACCCCAGGTTCATAACCTGAGCTGAAGCCAGACGCTTAACTGACAGAGCCACCCAGGTACCCTGGGTTTTGTGGCTTTGTACCAGAAGTGTATGTGGTAGTGTGGCTGGGTTCTGCCAGAGTTGAACAACTTCAGGGACCCACCCAACCCTGCCAGGGTCACACACTCTGTCACCTTTGGGCTCTGCAAGAATTCCCACCTAAAGCTTCCAGTAAAACTGCATCTGACCCGGGGCTCATGGGAGAAGTCCCCCTTTAAGAAGATCTAAACCATGTGTTCTGGGACACCACAGAGAGGGTGGAAATGTTAATGTATTTCAGAAGGGAAGAAATTTCACAGCAACGGGCTTCTTGAAGAGTATTTATAGAAGGTCAGCCATAATGATGACGTGGAACACACCCCCATAAAAGCATAGGAAGTGGGAGACATGGCTTTTAAGAGGGTTTAAGTAGTTTCAGACCTAGAACAATTTTCCTTCTCTTCCATAATGGCCCAGGTTAGAGAAGAAACTCAACACAAAATTTTACCAAAACCCTCACTTCTGACCACTTCCTTGAAGTCCATCATTTCCTCCACCTTCCTCCCACATATTTGGACCCCTTCACTTCCTTAAATTGCAGTTTCCTCATATGGAAAACAAAGACCCCGTAGTGCCTCCCAAGGGCTATCTGCAAAGTAAAATTTAAGAACACAAAGCCTTGTTAAAGTTTGAAGTGACGAAAAGTTAACAAAAATACTTTGATAATTCTCTCACATTGAGAAAATTTAGACAATTTTTAATATAGTTCACATGTTTTAATTGAGATGTAACATTAGATGTGTTTCAGGTGCACAACAAAACAATTCTCAATATATGCCTATGGTATCAAGTTAAATGATGGCAAGATACCATTGGTCCATGCTGCCCCTGCCCTCACCCATCCCTCCTCTCCTCCATCTGTTCATTTCCCACATTTTCTCATTGTTGAGAGAGTCCTCATAAGTCTTTGTATTAACTTATGGGGCTACCTGAATGGATCAGCCTAAGCACCTGCTCTTAGTGAATTTATGGTCTGGGAAGGAAGGCAAGGGAATGCTATTATAATATGATACATGCTAGGAGAGAGATAAATGCAAAATAGCATAAAGAAGAGGTACATGGTTCATCTACCTGGGTGGGTGTGGTCCAGGTCATGGTGGCCGATTTGGGTGTTGGAGGATAAATAAAAGAATTCCAGGGACACCTGGGTGGCTCAGTTGGTTAAGCGGCTGCCTTCGGCTCAGGTCATGATCCCAGCGTCCTGGGATTGAGTCCCACATCGGGCTCCTTGCTTGGCGGGGAGCCTGCTTCTCCCTCTGCCTCTGCTTGCCACTCTGTCTGCCTGTGCTTGCTCTCACTTCTCTCTCTATGACAAATAAATAAATAAAATCTTAAAAAAAAAAAAAAAGAATTCCAGCAGACTGAAGGAGATTTTCTAAGAGTCAATGATAGGCCAACATGCTAGGCGGAAGGATGGCCTGAAAGATGTCCATGTCTTACTCTCCACAACCCTTGATGTGTCATCTTACATGGCAAAGCTTAGCTGATGTGGTTAAGGATCTTGAGATGAAGATATTACCCTGGATTATCTGATAGATAATCAGGACTATAGAATCATACGAGTCGGTAGAAGAGGAAGGCAGAGGCTCACAGTCTGAGAAAGAGATTTGAGGAAGGACCAATTGTTAGAATTACACAGAGACTAGAAGTTGCAGTGCTGCTGGCTTTGCAGATGGATGAAGGAGCCATAAGCCTGCACATGTCAGTGGCCTCAAGAAGCTGAACGTGTCAAGGAAACGGGTTCTGCTCTAGAGCCCTCCATCAGGAACATGACTCTGTCAATGCCTTGATGTTAGTGCTGTAAGACCCATCTTGGACTTCAAACCTCTGGAACTAGAAGATAAACCTGTGTTGCTTTAAGCCACTAAATTTGTAGTTACTTGTTACAACAGCAATGGGAAACAAATACATTTAAATAGGAGCTCTGGCTCCAGCAAGAGCCGTCGATCCCTGGTGTCTTGCACAATGGACAAGCCACCGACTCAGGGTTTGTATCTGTGGAGCAAACTGTGAATGAGTGAGAAATCTGGAGACTAACTGGGGAGGCTCAGCATGAAAAAGATCACAGGAAGGTGGACAGAAAGTATCTGTTAGCTGGAGGGAACCGTGGAAGCACTGCCAATGAGGAGTGCTAGGACATTTCTTTTTCTCAGCTGTTTCAAAATACTTTTGTTTCAAAAGACTTTTTTTTTTTTTAATTTTGTGGAGTAAAGGGACTATAGAAAATGTGGGTTGAATGAAAACAGCCCATAATGGAAGAAGAACACTTGATTGGAAGGAATGGATTGTAGGTTTCCCCATGGCCAGACAAGCTACGAAACCTCAGGCAAGTCAGTTCCTTTCTCTGGTGCTCAGGCTCCTCGTTGTGCGGATAAGGACGCTGTGTGGGATGGACTCACCTCCCCCCCAGCGCTAACATTCTGCCCTTCAGTGTTGATGTCATGCCATCTGTGAAAGTCAACAGCATCTGCGCACAGAAGTCACAAAGCTGTACCCCGTGTGGATGCAAGACTGTCTTGTTCACTGCAGTGTCTGTCCCTTTGCTCACAGCGTGGTGCCCGCAGGAATCACTGTGGAGAACGAATGAGCACGGTGACTTACGTGCTTCCCAGAAAGTTAAAAAGGAACAGGAAGATCCCTCTGTTCCAAAACACATAACATTGACAACATAATAAATGTGTTAAATTCATAATGTATTCAATTTAAAATTAATTACAATGTGATGTCAACAGATAGATGAGAGTGAAGACAGAAAGGCCGGTGTACTGTTGTTGGAAAGAAATTTGGCTAAATTCTTTCCTATTTATAGTGCTAAATCTGGTTGTGATATTTTATAAGATCCTACCTTACCCAGCACTTTACCACGTAGCAGTATCTGCCTAGGCAGAAGTAGATTTCCCATAACGACAAAAAGCCTTACTCATGAGTATGAACATAATAAAAATAATGAATGCACTTGGGGAAACCATTTTCAACTTTTTAATTATGTTCATTTTGTGAATATTAGCTGCGATGCAGTTTTGCACATGACATGAAATGCCCAACATGTATAGATGCATCTGGCCTGTGCTTTCTGGATTTGGATATAGGGAGGACAAGACAGGTATTTGGAAGCAGCTGGCGGCATCTCAGCTGAGTGGTGGTTGTGGTGGGTGGTTCTCAAGATGAAATTAAGGAGGACAAAATCATAGCATCTCCAGGCACACAGTGAGAATGAATTTACCCTGAAGGCCTGGAATGAATATTTCAGGGAAAAGGATTGGAATGTAGTATAGTTAAGATGCCAGGAAGAAATACATGGGGAGAGGGAGGGGAGGAGAATATTCCATTTATTCTGCAGGGCTGGCAAAATACAGGCTGGATATTTTTGGAAGGCTACAGAGCAAAGTGAAGGCTCTTAAGACTGTCATACCAGGGTCCAAATCCAAATCCCAACACTGCTATTGGCCATACTTACGACCTTGGCCGCTTCACTTTACCACTCTGTACCTTGGTGTCCTTGTTTAATCTAGGGTGACAATGCCTCCTTCACGTGTTGTTCCGAGGATTCAATGAAAGAATATGTGTGTAGAGCTTAGCACAATGCCTGGCACAATGGAAACACTCAGTATACTCAATAAATGTAATTATTATCATGGCATATTCTGGTTTAGACCTTATGGTGTCTTATCATGATCTCATCTTAAATCTGAAGTCATTGACCTGGTATTCAAGTTAGGTAGCTGAGAGCAGAGCAGATGTGCAAATGCACAAAACCATACCAGGGAAAAAAAAAATTTTAACAATGGCCCTCTTGGACTCTTTGCTAAAGAACAGTGACCAGATGGTGTGTGGTTTTTTAGGAACGCCCCTATGAGGGGGTGATGGACTCAATGTAACAAAACATAGTATTGGACACTAGTTCCAAATGCAACCAGTTAGCTGTCTGAATGGCTTTGTTGACTGGGTCACTCCAAGTACTTTGAAGACCTGGGCAATTTCACATAGACTTGTCCTGCCCTTGATGTGTCGGTGAGATCAACTTCGTTGATGTCCCTCAGGAGCGTAAAGAACAAGTTTATCTTTTTGTTATATTATCCATTGCACATTCAGACTTAGAAAGCCCCATGGTGGACAGAGCCAGTGCATTTACATAATGAACTATTGTTTGATAAGTTGGGACAGTATATAAATTATCTTCTATGAGCACAATGAATAGGCTGATACCAAACCCAACAACACTTCCATGGTCCCTCTGTCTGAACCACCCCACCTCGTTCCTACTTCACTTGTGTGCTTTTTTCTCCCAACCTCGCCCTGTTTAGCAATGAACAAAGTATATTGACCACTAGGGATATAATTTTAATTGCTGCATTTTATCCAAGACTTAAACATACAGAAACCCCAATTTATATCATTTTCAATGTAATTTAGAAGGTGAAATTGAGTTTTTTGGACATGTATCTTTAGTAACTGGATTTTTAATAGCTTGGAAGTGCAGTGATGCTTGAAAATGTAAATTTTTGGAAGGGAAAACTCTAGGAAATTGTGACCTACTTAACTTTTAATTGATTGGACTATTGAGCCAAGAAGCATGGTGACCACCCACTGGGCTTCAAGCATGGTGTCATGATTGTCAGACTCCAGTTCTAATTAAATGAAGACAATCTTTGGGCCAGAGAAATTCTAGAATCATCATATGGATTTAGTATCTGTGTAGTGTACCAAGTAAGCCTGTCCTTATGTCTGAACTCAGAGTCTGGCAGGTTGTCTAACTCACCTCTTTGTTGAATGAATTAGAATACCACACTATCTGCTTCCATGATAAAATTCTCTCCTTCCCCCATTAAAAGCATACAAGAGAAAACATTAGAGGGACTCACACTCCAAGGCCAACCTGGATTAGAATAGGTGACTGTAATAATAACAGAACCCCTTTACAGGAAACCCTATATTTGGAAAAGCATCAGAAATAAATCCACATGGCTGATTAGAATTCAAAAGCTCTGGAATATAACTACTGCTTTTTCCTTTTCAGACTTCTGAGGTTAACTCCTGCTCTCCTGATATCAATCTTAGTGGATCCAAATTGTGGCAGCAGAAAAAGACATTCAGAGTCCAGAAGCCTGGCATGGGAGCAGCCAGAGCTCATTCCCCACTTAGAGCTTCCCCCTGTTCTTCTCCAACCTTCACTCTCCATGAGAGAGGCCTGCAGTTTTTGTTCTTACTAATTAATACTAACTCTAAATACATTTAATGCATTGTGATGGATAATCATTTCATAGAACTGTAAGACCTTCTGTTTTTGATGTGATAGTGATATTGTTGACCTGGGGCAGTGGTTCTTCTTAACTGGTGTAGCACCACTCTCAGGGCAGCATTTGGGTCAGAGTTGTGAACATACATTTGGTTATCATAATGATTGGAGGAGAGCTATTGGAGTTCAGGTTAAGAAGGAAAGAGACACCAGTAACCTGCAATGCATAGGAGAGTTATGTACAACCAAGACAATGAAGAAATGTTTGTTAGATTTTTGGACATTCATGTAAGTGAAAAAAAATTGTTAGTAATTATTTGGGTCTAGGACTAAACTCCCATGTCTTTGTGAACATGAAATTTTTTGTTGTGTGTATGTATGTGTGCAGAATACATATGTATGTACATATGTATCAAATTTTCCAAGAATGAAGCTACTATAGACAATTGAGGGAGGGTAGGATTCTGATTCAGAATATTCCCAAGAGCTGTTCATGGTTTCAGGTACTCTATCTCAGTGGCCTGTCTGTTTGAGGGATGGCAGGCACCGAGTCCTAACTCTTGTCCCTGCATTTGTAGCCATAGTTGCTGCTCCAAAAGTGCAGGGTTCTCATCCTTGACAATGCTTTTGGTCCACATAATTTGGTCTACATGATTCTTCCCTGTGGAGTCATTCTGTGTGTTGTAGGATGTTTCCCAGCATCCCCAGTCTCTACCCTGTAGATGCCGGTTACACACCTTCGATGTGACAACCTAGAATGCCTCTAGACATTGCCAGATATCCTTGGGGTTGGGGATTATATGCAGACTTGCCTCTGGCTAGGAGCCACTGGTGGGAACCAAAAGTTTTCTGCCCTTTGCACTCCTCTCATTATAAGGAAAATCATTTTTTTTAAATATTTTTAAACAGATGAGCTAAGTAAAGAGGCATTTTTTAGAAAAGGAGTGTTGCTTTCCAACTTTTGAATTATATAATTACTTTAAATAACCAGCTTTGTGGGTGTAATCAAAACCTAATTCATTTAAAATAAATTCAGTAATAATACACAGCTAAGAAACTGTCCCGCTGATCAGTAAATATCCTTTGTTCTTCAAATCTGACCAGGTAATACCAAGGGAGTGGAAGCCATCCTGAGGAATTACTACTGGGTCCCTTCAACACGAGGGCTGTGGGAGCTCCCTCTATTATTATAACTGTAGGAAGAGGAGAAGAGTTTGGAGAACGTGTTTTCTGTGCATGGAGTGTTATCAGAGAGTCTGCAGTTATTGATCCGCTTCTAGAACTTAAGGAAAGAATGCCTTCTCATCTCTACTTGGAATAATCGATTTTAATTTTCAAAAGTGGGACATTTCCTCTGGACAACATGCCCTTCTCCATCCTTCTCCCTACCAAATATTCCTAGCTACTCATGTCACCCTTTTCCCGCACTGGGTCCCCATGATGACAGTACAGAGGGACAACAGCCCTCTTTTATTGTCTGTGTGGAGCCACTGGAATGCACACCGCCCTCTGGGGCAGGGTTTCCCAGCTGCCTTTCTTTAGGACATCATACAGCAGGTTACAGGGTTAGTCTAGCATCAGGTGGAATGACTCACTGGGGAGCATCATCAAGTGACAGCATATGTATCTACAGGGAAATTCATAAACCCACCTGATGTTTTCTGTAGCTGTAACCAATAGGGAGGACTGACTAATTTACATATTCTGGCCTTTTTGTTGTAAAACTCTAAACATGCTTATGCCATTTGCTTCTCTAAGGCCAGTGAATCAGGCCTCCCTAAAATGCTAAATCTGCTGGTGTTTTGTTCCTTCTTCTGTCATCTCATTTTTGTCATAGGTGGCCCATGGTGTTTGGTCTCCTCTGGTGGGTTTGCCTGTACTTTTGGATGTTACTTCTGTGGAACCACCAGAAGGCTCTAGGTGCTGCTCATTATACTTCAGTAGTGGAAATTTTGTTCTGCCCACTGTCTTCCTTTGAGCATATTTAAGTGGCAAGCCTGCCAGGCAGGGGAGATGAGCTCTTCGAGGCTAGCTGTGTTAGGATTTGCAATTGAGTCTGAAGATTCCTGACAGGTGTGTTTGTGGGTTTAATTCTCTTAGAATGAGCCAGGGAAACCTAAAGAATTCCTTATCATTCCATCATCACCTGGGACGATGTCAGTAGAGACAAGGTAAGTCTGAGACGCCAGTGGCATCTTGAAGGAGGATGCAGATCCTGCGGGATTCCCCACACTGCTGAGTTTGGATGATAAAAGTAGTGTTCGCTGAAAGATGGGAGGCTTGGGTTTCTGGCAAACAGCTGGGAGCCTGTGAGGCCAATGTAAGATTGCACAGTACTTGTGTTCTGGAAGTGTCTGTGGCAGCTTTGGCAGAGGTGGTTCTGGCTGGGTTGGTGGGAGCACCAGAGCATTTGAACAAGAGGAACAGTGTGTGCCCTTGGGTTCAGGTGCCTAGATGGGAATCCTGGCTTTCTTCCCTTTCATAAGTGAGAGAACCTACAAAATACTTCTCCTCTCTGTGCCTCAGTTTCTGTATCTGTAGAGTGAAGATAATAGGAGTATTTCCTCCATGGAGATGAGAATTAACTGAGTTAATTAATTCAAATACTTTGAATCCTGTTTGGTGCCCAATAATTGTAAATATTATCCCTTGTTACTAACAAAAAATGGCAAGTCTACAAGGAGTGTATCTTCCTCCATCAAGGTGATGTCTCCATTTCCATTTTCCCCACTTACATACCAACATCTGCAAAGGACCTTAGCTCTTTCTTTATCTCCCTGCACTATTTTTAAAGAGCCGTATGTCCAATTGTTTTCCTTATCTCTCCATGTCTTTCTCTTTGATAAATATCCTGGCATCATGAAACCCATTCTTCTCTACTCTTGGGGTTAACTGGGGCAGCAAGTTAAGTTTCTGACCCCCGTTCTTTGAGAACAGACTTTTGCCCCTGGCCAAAGATCTGGGGACCTGATCCAGGCCTGACCAAAAGGACCCATCTGCTGCAAGGAGAGATGTTCAGGGTCTATGCCTGTGACATCAAGGTCAGAGTCCTTCTAGAAGCTGCTGTACACACATGAAGCTAAGCACCTGTTCTCTTTCTGCCAGAGTAGCTAAGCTGGTCCTGCCAGCCTCAAATTTCCTGTCAGTAGAGAGAGCAAGTAAAGCTGACCGCAGGCTTGAGAACAGGCAAAGAATGGGGAGCAGGGAGTTTGGAACACTGTGGGAGTGCCCAGCTCCTGCCTCCTTTCTTCACTCACTACCCCTTCCTCCCCAGAGCCCATACATTCCCTTCTAGCTTAGTCATGTTTGGGCTGTGCCCGTGGGGTTCACTGAATGGATCTGAAGGCCAGAACTCAAAAACAAAAATGAAACAAAACAAAACAAAAACAACCAAGAAAGCTAACAAGCTCTATGAAGGCTGGGCAGTGGTGAGGTCTTCTGCATCTCTATGATGCCAGGGCCTTGCGGAGCACTTGGCTGGGGCAAAGGAACCACCAGGAACCCTGGGAAAAGCAGAAGTTCATGTGTCAGAGCCAAGACTGACTTCTTGTGGGGCTTACGTTGGGAAAACATTGGGACCGGAAAGTGTCTCCTTGTCTCCTATGAGAAGAGCCTCCTGGGGTTCTCACCTGGAACGCATCGGTAGCAGTGAATTCCACGAAGGGTGGGATTTACTGGCAGCCCAAAGCCATCTTCTCTCACTCCCACAGATACAAGTTCCCCTAGTGCCTGGGAGGCTCTTTTCCTTTGGAGAGTATCAGATGGGATACGTGTCCCCTTATTCCCCAGCTTCCTTTTCACTTGCTATTTAAATATATCCCTCCCCAGGGCGCCTGGGTGGCTCAGTCTATTAAGTATCTGCCTTCAGCTCAGGTCATGACCCTAGGATCCTGGGATTGGGCCTCCCAGTGGGCTCCCGGCTCAACTGGGAGTCGGCTTCTCCTCCTCACTGCCCCTGCAGCCCACCTCATGCTGTCTCTCTCACTCTCTATCTCAAATAACTAAATGGAATTAAAAAAAAAAAAATCCTCTCCTTGGTTATGTCTAAGCCTTCACAGCTTTCTTTTGTTTTAGCCTTGCATAACTAGCAACACAGTGGGACAGTTTTTAACCCTAGTGCTAACACAGATGGGGACCCTGATGCTCAAAGTCCCTCAGTGGCGCGATCCTGCATTAAATGCCAGGCCTCCCCCTGTCCCCAGCCCAACACAAGGCACAGAGGTCTGGATAATGCAGACATAGGAGTGGCATTCATTTAAATGCCCTGTCTGCTTTATATATTTTTCTAGAAAGTGTTTTAAGACTTTAAATAGACTTTCTAGGTCAGCTTCTAGGAGCCCAAGAGATCATCATTTCCCAAATAACTGCAGCCTGCCCTCGAAGAACAGACCTGGGACAAAGGAGCGTAAGCCAAGCATCCTCTGTCATTTTGACACCTTTATTAACCCACGGTAAGGAATGAAATAATCTATTCATACATGTTTTAGCTAAGCCTGGAATATACATTTTTAAGGCCGAAGGAGGGGAAGGGGTTGAGTGGGGGGAAAAGAAAAAGAGCTAAAGGGAACCAAAAAAAAAAAAAAAAAATCTGGATGGACTTTACAACCATAAATGGTAAAACTAACCCTGTTGCACTGCCAGCTACGAGAACAGCCGAGTAAGGTTTTGATTTACAGGAACAGCTCAGCAAGGGCCTTGTAGAGAGCTTCATGCCTGCTATAAAAATGTGATTAGCTATAAAACAGGGAGATTTAACAAGAGAATTTAAGTATAGGCAACAGACCTGCTCAAAAATAAACAAAAACAGAAAATTGCTGCCTGCGTGTCTAACTCAATTCTACAAAGACTGTAAGGGGATGAGGAGAATTTCTTTTCAGGCTTGTGATAGAATTAATGACTTTTTACTTTGAGAGTCAAAAGAAAGGAGGAAAGATGACCTTGAACGTTACTTTCAAAGACCTCAGCCTGCCTTTCGCCTGCAGCTCTTCCATGGGACGCTTGCGTGGTCCTAATGCACGAAGAGGGGTCCTCCCACAGAACGACTTTCTGTTCAGAGCCTCCCTGAGACCCAGGCTGGGGGGAACGAGAAGTCGGTGAGAGCATCTGGGGCCTTGGAAGGAGAAGGGTCTAAAGCTGCGAGCTCCTCAGCCTCAGAACTCCCTCCAGCCTTTCCCTTGCTTTGTGGCAAGTCTGCCGGGCTGGGCTGCGAAGGTCTTTGGCCAGAGGTTGAATCCTGTCCCCATGATGGTCCTCTTGAGAACAAGTGCTCCTCCATAGATAGCCTGAAGGGGTCCGATGGTAGAGGGTTGGGAATATTTAGTGAAAATCCTGGCCCACCCAGGTCAGGCACTGGGGTGATTTCTTTGTAATTAATCATAGCAGCTGTGATCTATAGATTTCTCACTGTGTGTCGGTCACTGTGCAAAGTGCTTTATATGGCTTATCTCCGTGCCTCATAAGAAACACTCTGAAGTCGGTTTTATTGTCTCTGCTTCACAGATGTGGAAACCCTATTCAGAGAGATTATCACACAATATATAAAAGTTAGAGCTGGGCTTCAACCTGGCCCATCTGAATCCAGAAATTGAGCGACTAACCTCTGTTCCAGAAGAGTGACGGTGTTATGAAGGGCTCTGTTCTGCTGTTTCTGGCTGTTGTTTTCTCTGTCCTGAGGAATACCAGGTCTGCTTCCATTCTTGGCTGAAGCCTGAGCAACAGCAGGGCAGAAGCCCTTGGAAGATCTGTTTCTTTGCCCAGAGAGGCATGCCTGCTGAGTCCTCCGGTCGCCCAGGAGGCTTGCTGTCCTACGTGCCTGTCTTGCTTATCCTTGTCCTCCTGATTGTGTTTGGTCCAAAACTCTTGGTGTCTGGGAGTAAAACCCTGCTTTCCTGGGATGCGTGTGGCATGCTGTGGCTCACTGCGGTTTCAGGTTCTTCTGTCATTCCGTTAATACTTTTACTGCCCAGAAATAATGTAAGCCTAATTTAATATCTTTAAACAGTAAATGATCATGGTCATGGATGAAAGTTGTGGTTGTTTTTGTAGACATCGGTTTTTCTCTCCATACTATTATACACTGGACTTGAACAAGAAGAAAGGGATGATTTTGAAATTGAAGGGTTTCCGGACACATCCTAGAATTTAAAGTAAATAAAACCCTGGTGAGATCTGGTTTTGTTCTCAATTACTCCTTAGACTATAAGTTAAACCTCCACCTCAGTTCTCATTAAGACTATCCTGTGTGGGCCTGTGTATACAGACTCCGTCTTATCTCATAATCATACCGTGCAACCATCTCCAGCTTCATTAGGATATTGCTTATTATAAGTTTTCACGGTTACTGGTATTTTGAAGGAGCTTTCTATTACATGACTGTTCTATCTACCTTAATCTAGCTTTATAACTAGAGCAGATTTTTAATCCCCAAATGGCTTTAGTACCAGTCTGCCTCAGAATAAAATCTGGATTAATTGTAAAATGGGCCCATGAAATGATTCCCCTCTTGCTAGAAGCACACCCTTCTCTCAGGGCCGTTCATGGGACCAATGCCAATTGCAGCTCAGGCATTCCTTTTCTGGAGGTCTTTTCTCACATCTTGTGTAGCGTAAGTGCCCTACTTAGACCTTTTCCATTGATACCTCTGTGCTTTTATCATAACAAATGCACCCTCATCATGTAAATGTATCTCTTAAGGTTCTTTTAATTTTTTAAATTAAAAAATGAGTATAGTTGACACACGTTACCCTAGTTTCAGATGTATAATATATAGATTATATAATATAATCACTTCATGATTTATAGCACCATCATTTAGCAGGTGATCAATAACTATTTCTGTTGAGTGAGGGAATGCAAGGCTTTTACAAAAACTAGGGGCAGAAAAGAGAAGTTTGCTGGTAACTCCGTGTCAGACAGATTATAGGAAGTTCTGTGAGCTGCCGGCATTGTGACATCCAGGTCTGTGTGAGTGCGAGATCATCTCCTCTTGGGGACCAGAGTGATTTCCAGGGGCATTTAATAATATATCTGCTGGGTGCTGAGGAATAGATCCTCTCTGGCTAGGTGCAGACTGACAGAGGAAGAGTGCCAGGATAAAGGGATGGCAAAATTTCAAGGTCTAGAAGTCTCAGAGCAGGATACATATTCAACAAGAGAATGTGAGGGGAAGATAGAGACTCATGTGAGAAAACCAAGAGAATAATCCATCTTGATGACACATTTTGAAGGGTCTTAAATGTCTGCCCAAGGAGTTATACTTAATTTTGAATTTTGAAAGCAATTGGAGACCAAATGTAGGGTTTTGAGCCAAAGAATGATAAGATTGAAAAAGTGCCATGAGATTAATATGACCATAGTATGTAGTACATCTAAGGATAATAAGAAGTTAAATGGGCAGAAAAATCTCCTAACAGTCTATTTTAACATTGTAGGTTCAAGGTAAGGAGACATAAATTGGGAGTGGGTAGAGTGGAGACAGAATGCTAGAGGTGACAAAGACATTTTTCTTAAGAGTTGGCAGACCATCTATGCACACAAGACTTAATTAAACTATCAAAGGAATCCATTTGCTTCTCTCCCTTGTACATTTTAAAGACTTGCCTGAAAAGCAAAACTGTGAAGTTCTGTCTTTTTCTTTTCCCTGTAGTGTGTTTAAATATGAGCAAAGAAATCAGCTCTCAACTTGAAAGACAATGCTGTTTGGATTTTACTAAAACCAACCAGTATCCTAAAGCAGAGAACTGAAGAAATGCTGTTTTCCAACATCAACAAGGAGTTCAAACTCTTATTTTAGAGGGAAATCTGATGGTGATTCACAGCCCTTAGAGTAATGTGGCAAGCTGCAATGTGAAAGCTAATGGTTTCTTCCTGATTTTTAATGTGTCTTCCAGAAGTAGAGACACACGAAATTTAAGCATAAGACAAACAGAAAGCAATAGAGTGTTTTTAGAAAAATCATCAAAAGGCAGATGATTTGTAATTAAAAAAGAAATAACTGATGGTTACCTTTCATTTATATGAAAGCACAATAGGATCCAGAACATGGTAGAGTCAGTACACATTCTAGCCCTGTAGCTATTACCTAAATCCAAATCATGTTTTTAATCTCAAGTACTAAGCTGTATACAAGTTAGTGCTTAAGCACAAGTGTTTTTGGGGAGCACGTTAACAAAGATTTCATAGTTGATCCAAGGAGTCATGGTGCCTAAAAAGGTTAAGAACTATAGAGCCAAGGGCACTTGGGTGGCTCAGTGGGTTAAGCCTCTGCCTTCGGCTCAGGTATGGTCTCAGGGTCCTGGGATTCAGCCTCTCTGCTCAGCAGGGAGCCTGCTACCCACCCCCCACCCCTTGCCTGCCTCTCTGCCTACTTGTGATCTCTCTCTTCCTGTCAAATAAATAAATAAAATCTTGAAAAAAAAAAAAAAAAGAACTATAGAGCCAGAGTAGTGATGGTCAGAGCTAATCTCTTTGATCTTTACCAGTCAGTAGTGCAATGAGCAAAATAAAGATGGTGTGCCATATTTCTGTGAATACAGAAGACTATATTTTATTTCCAATTTTCATTTAAAACAGTAATGATACATTTTAGTGGACACCTTAAGTTATCTCCAATTAAAAGGAGATTTCTTCTTTCTGTTTCTCTTTCTCTGTAAGATCCACAGAGCTCAATCAAATGTGTTTGTTATACAGTGACTCACAAAGAGCATGATTGAGTTCAGTTACTTCTGCAAGAATTTGGACTTAAAGTGTAAGATCATTTTCCATAACAAAGGTTAAAATCAAAGCATTGCTTGAATAATACTCAATTAACTCTAAATTAAATTAATTGTGAAACCCTATTCTTTCAGAGTTTGCAAACTATATAATTTGCTGGAATAGTCTAGACTTCTCTTAAGAAGTTTGAATCTTGCACCCGACCTGCCAGAGCCTCTGATACACTAGGTCGTAGATGGAACTCAGGAAAGTGCATTTTTTAAATTAAGTGCTTCTCAGCTGGGTCTGAGGTTGGTGTCCTCAGAGTGCATCTAGATTGTCACTAGATGAGAAGGTCGCTGTAGTATTCCAGCTGAGAGAAAACAAGTATCTGGCTCTGCTTGCTGTTTGGTAGGAATGATCCAGTGGACGGTAGATAACCCTAGTTGAAGGTCTTCTTCCATCATTTCTTCCCTTAATCCTTTTCCTTTTGTGACATTGGCAGGTGTGTTAGTTTCTGGAGTGGCCCTAAACTAAATGGCTTTATACAACAAATGTTTATTTTCTCACAGTTCCGGAGACTGGAAGTCCAAATTTAAGATGTCAGCAGGGCAAGTCCCTCTCTCAGACTGGCTAGAATGCTTCTTTGTCATTTTTCTAGCTTCTGGTGGAGGCCATCAGTCTTTGACTGGGGGGTGGGTGGGGGGCATTGATTCCAGTCTCTGCCTCTGTCCACCATGATATTCTCCCTGTGCCTCTTTCCTCCTCCTAGGACGAAGCTGGCCAAGGTGGATTAAGAGCTCATTCTACTCCAGTGTGGCCTCATCTTTACTAAGTCAATGACATCCACAACAATCCTATTGCCCAATCATTGGTCATAATCTGAGATACTGCCCATTAGGACTTCAACATGCATTTTTTGCAAGACATGACTTAACCTATAAAAGAGGGAGGGAGGACACATGGCTAGAATAAGTCAGGGATTCCCAAATCAGAGTCCTCAAGTGGTCCAACGTGACCATCTAATATCTTCACAAACAAGCTAATGTCACAGGTTCCTTTAACCTGAGCTCCAGATTCCAACTTAGTAAATATAAGATTGTGCCTTTGAACTTGTTCCTGCTCTGCAGAATCTTCACCTAAAACATCTCCTTAATTATGTTTTACTGAATGCACTGTGTAAATGATAAATTATGACTCTTTAAAACTTAGGTAATAGCCACATATAACTATGTATAATATCTTCACCTCACATCACTACCGCACGTTTGTCTCTCTTGGCAGGAGCAGGGAAGCAGTGTTCACAGATTACTCTTGTTTAATTGATACATTCCATGCTTTTAAGGAAAAGGAACGCTCCTCCTAAGAATGATCTTTTATGAAATTAAGCACCAGTTTCTCAATGTTTTTATTTTCCACTATTTTAATTATCAACAGGATTATGAAAATTGGGCTATTCGCCCCCAATATGACTGCTTTCTTTTCATTAGTAGTGGCAAAAGCTCTTCTTGACGTGGAACCAAATATAAATATGAGTCCACCCAAGCCTCTAAGGACTTCAGGAGGCCATGCATTCAATCAAAATGGCATGTTTAACAATCGTCCTTTCAAGATAGAATACAGATAAAATACAGAGAAACTGAAGCCAAAAGCACTCTGTTGCAGCCGCACTCAATAATACATACATTGTTAATCCCTGGCTGTTTCAAAGTAATTGCAGGCTTCTCCATGGAACCAATTTTCTGATCTTGGAGACTAAGATAATTCAAATTGCATGTCCTTAAGTATAATAAGTGGAGTCTGCCAGTGGTTGCTTGTAAGAGCTGATCTTGCTGGAGGAAAGAATTGGACCTTCATGTGTCTTACAGACTGTAGTTTTGTATGGAGTTTTTCCTCTGCAAGAGGAGTCATGCCGGTCTAAGAAGGAACAAGTGTATATCGGAATCACTGAGTTGCATTATTGAGTGGAATTTATCATTTTAATAATGCTGTTTGCTGTTTCACGTAACACATTTTGAAAAAACAAATGTGGTTTGTTCTTGAATAACTTGTAGTCAGTTCATAGTTTCCTTTGAGTATTTTTAGTTACGTTTGCATTCCAATGGGACTTTTTCCTCTACAGTGCCATTGTTACTGGTCTGCATTTAGTTTGCAAAATCCCCTCTGGTGTTTCTGCGTCCCTGGTAATGTTGCATATCATGTGAGGTACAGATCGTTTGTGATTCCTTGCATAAGTCTGGTACATAAAATATTTTGCCTAAATTGTTATTTCATAGAAAGTATTTTTTAGTATGAGTTAACCAAATATCTCCATCAATTTCTATATGCCACGTGGAGATCTAGATTGAGGGAAAGTATGACTGAAGGCACATGCTGCCTGTTAACTTTGCCCGGGGCCAGACTGCAAATACAATTAGACAAAAACCGTCTCTATGGATATCTTTTTGGTTTCATCTTATATTCACTGAGACTGAAACCTTGATTTCCAGATTCTTAGCAAAGGGTTGCATTCTCTTGATAAATCTACTATTTTTTGTGTCTCTGGCGCAAAAATATCGAAGAGAAGCAGAAAAATCCAAGCTGAAATCACACTCCAAGTAGTTCAAAGTGTATCTAGGACATTCCCCATAAATATTCAAGCTTTGTGGGAAAACAGTGGCGTTAGGCAAATGGTGGTATAGTTCAGTCTCACGTTCGGCAGCTGGTCATCCCCATGTTGTTGGGTTTGTTTTCCTTGCGCAACAGCCCATCTTCATTGTTAGGCTTCATTTTTTTTTTCATTTGTATTAATGAATAGGTTCTGAAATATTTTTCAAGCATTTACTGCTTGCACTCACTTGGACTAAACAATTTAAGAGAAACTCTCAGTTTAATTGAGAAGACCGACCTATGGGGGAAAAATTGTCGACATTGGAACAAACATGATAAGTGATATGAAGTCCCACAAGAACCAAACGTAATAAGAAAGTGTGAGGAAGACCATAACGAGAAATACACGGGTAGGAAGATGCTCCTGGTGAAATGGACAATTAATATGGATAAGAAGTACTCCTGATCTTTATGATTGATATTCATTTGCCATATATTTAAGTAAGCATTTCTATGTATTGGGCATTGTGCTAGCAATGACTAGAACATGGCTTTTGCCCTAAAGACTCACAAGTAGAGCAAAGACAGCCAAGTAAAGGAAGAATCATGGCACTGGGGAAGTGCTGCCTCGGAGAACTGGCAGCTGTGTTATGGAGCAGAGAGGAAGGGGGTGCCCAGAGATAAATACTAAGAGGTTCTCTCGTTTGTAAAGCCCACTCAAATGAGCTCAAGTAAAGTGGGGTCATTGAGAGACGTGAGGAATTCTCACAGAAACAAAATGCAAGGAGAATCTGGAACTGGGCATCAGGCAGGCACTCCATATGTCTGTCTCTTTGTCTCTAAGTGATCTGGTCTTGTTGTGCTTCTTTCTATATACACTTTGTCTAATATGGAGTCACTGGTATTTTACTGAACAATGTATTTTTTTCAATAGATCCTCCCTCTCCTTTGTTTAATTAAATTGCCTGTAGTCATCTTCAACGTTGAATTTTGTGGTTAACAAATTGGAAATCACTGACATTTCCAATTGACTCTTGTCTGTAGGTTCTTGTAATTGAGAAAGTACTCTTTACAGTTGCTGAGGAACCTACTAAGTTTGAAGCAAATTCTGCTGGTTGGAGTTTGTTTGTTTTTTTTTTTTTTTTTTATCAGAGAGAGAGAGAGCGAGCACAGGCAGACAGAATGGCAGGCAGAGGCAGAGGGAGAAGCAGGCTTTCTGCCGAGCAAGGAGCCCGATGTGGGACTCAATCCCAGGATGCTGGGATCATGACCTGAGCCGAAGGCAGCCGCTTAACCAACTGAGCCACCCAGGCGTCCCTGGAGCTTATTTTTAATTCTAACTTTTAGTATCTGACTCTAATTATTTCAGCCAGAATATTTTCATAGTTTATTTACAATGTCAAAAAATTTTTTTGAAGATTTTATTTATTTATTTGACAGAGAGAGAGAGGGAGAGAGATCACAAGCAGGCAGAGAGAGAGGGGGAAGCAGGCTCCCCGCTGAACAGAGAGCCCAATGCGGGGTTAGATCCCAGGACCCTGAGACCATGACCTGAGCCGAAGGCAGAGGCTTAACCCACTGAGCCACCAAGGCACCCCTTATAATGTTGAAATTTTAAAGTGAGTTTACACTGGTCATCCACGATAATGTCAGATGTTTCACCTTCAACAGAATGAATTTCCAGAATTTACTCTGAGTCTATGAATTGGATGATGAAAACCAGAGTGTTGTTGGAATTAACTTTATTTTTCCCAGGAAGCATGTACTGATACTGACATAAAATTTGCATCATTTAACTTTGTGGGAACTTCTTCTGCTAATGGAACCAAAATATTGACTGTTACTACTTCATGTTTTGTATATGCATACTACAACTTGAAACTGAGAATAAGCAAAATTAATCCAGCAAATTATTGATTGATCTAAATGGAAAGTGCTGGCTCATGGTCTAATTTGAAATTTCACCTTTCATAGCTATAGATGTTAAAATGTCTATTTTAGGTACAGTCTTCCTAAAATAGCTTCTAACTTTTGACAGTACTTGTCGATCCTTCTTTCACAGATCAAGTGACTTGGGGATTTCATGAGTCCAGAAAAGTCTGGTAGGTGATGAGGTCAGAAGCTAGATGACTAAAAAGAGGTGTTAATATTGAAAGGTGTGACCGCATTGATTCAAAAGTGTTGTGTTGGACTTTTAATTTTAATAATGTAATATTTAGAATAATGCAGTGTCCAATTCAGTGTCCTATGTGAAATAGCCTTACTGCCACTGAAAAAGTACACCGTATTGAGGAAAAGACATGCAGTAACAAATACAATTATTACTCCGCCATGACCCAAGGATAGGGTCAGCCTGCTGTGTACAGAGCAGACCAACAAGGTCACACTTGGGTAGCACCAGATTCTTGTTTCTGAGCTTCAGCCTTGAGTTGGAGGCTGGCATAGGACCGGATATCTGCTTCCTCTGTTGCCCCAGGTGGTTCCTGCAAAGTGGGATGGGACACTGACAATTAGCATAGGGCAGCCAGATGAGGAGGGTAGCGGCGCTTCCTGGAAGCGTGACGAGGTTACCTTTCAAGTCAGCAAAGTTAAATTTTGCTTGTGCTGCTCATTAACATGGTGACTTGGGGGGAAATTCTTCGGTCTCTCAAGATGTCTGTTCTCTCATTTATAAAATGAGGAATTGGCACAATGGCCCCTCTGACTTTGATATGCAAAGACCCCAGGGTCTATAATTCATGGTACGACTTTTCCCTTCACTCCTTTCCTTCCTCCCTTCCTTCCTCTTTCTTCCTCCATTTGTTTCTCTCTCTTTCTTTCTTTCTTTCTTTCTTTCTTTCTTCATGTATGTGAGTGTATTACTGAATTTACAGTCCATTTGCTTTGACCTTTGAATATAAGACAATTCTTTGAGGTAAAAGAAAGTTTTCTAAGATTATTCAGGTAGAACCTTAGCATTTGACACAGGGCTTCTGAAAGACAATTACAGGAGGCCCTGATGCAGAACCCAAGTGGGGAGATCAAATCCAAGAATTAGATTCAAATCCTGTGAGCATCCCATCTCCTGTCTGTAGTGTCCTCGTCAAGACATACAGCGTTTCTTCTGTTTCGTAGTTGGGGTTAAATTCGGCTGGACGCTAGACTGCATGTTTTTATTTATTTTTTTAAATGCAGAATGCTCTTTGTCATTTGACAGTGCAACATACTAAACTATTTAAAATACTTTGTGAGTGATATCACGAGTCTGAGATGTGGTGTGTGTTGCTCAAGCACGTGAAGGGCAGGGCTCGGGCTGGGAAGTCTCCTTTGTCTTACCTCCTTTCTTAACCCCGGGCGTGCTTTTCTTCTCTCTCTCTTGAATCCCAGTAATTATCCTAGACATAAAGCAGATTTCAATGCATAGACGGTTCATTCAGATTGGTGGGTTGCATTATGTCAAAAAATTATTTGGGCAATTTTTATCTGGTTTAAGTGGGTTAAAAGAATGACGGTGCCCAGAACTATGGGGCTGCCCTCTCCTCTGATTTTGTATTCTGCCAATTCTCTCTCCAATTCTCTGTGACTCAAAGAAGCATTGCATTGAATTTTCATCAATTCATACTTCTTTTCCTTCTTCAAAACTTCACATTGTTTTTGAAGTCAACCCAGAGAGAAATATTGACGATCTCAGTGTTAGAGACCAAATACTATAATGAGCATATTTATGCTCATGTACACAGAACAGGGAGCTCACAAGGGCAGGGATTTCTCTTTGTTTATTATTACATTCCTTTCACCTTCAACAGTGCATGGTGCAGAAGGGTGCTAACTCAATTAAATTAATGGATACGAGGGTGACCCCTGCTCACTTGTGGATGAGAATCGTGCCTGTTTTGTCCAACTCTGCATTGCAGCCCCAGGATACCTCTCATTTGTTGAGCGAATGAATGAACTTCAGAATTTGATCCTTTCCATTGAAGAGTTTACAATCAAGTTTGGAAGACAGATAGGCAAAATAGTACAAAGCAGCAATAATCTAGGACTGCAGGGGGAAATTATCTCAGGACAGTTGTATTTTAATTGTCCAATTAATGACATAAGTAATTGTCCTCAATATTCAAAGTAGGAAAATAATATAAGCAAGAATCTGCCCCCTCCCAGCAGTCTTTGACATTTTTGGATTTTTGTTTGTTTGTTTTTTTTAATAAATTTTTCAGTGTCTCTAGATTCCAGGCAGATTATCAGGTCAAGGAAAGTCAATAGTGAATATGATACTATTGATATAAGATAGATGCAGGTCTTTCCCCAATTAAACTCATAACTGAATAGGGAAAACAGTCAAAAAACAATCATTAAAAATGTTATTTTCTGGGGGCACCTGGGTGACTCCGTTGGTTGAGCATCCAACTGTTGATCTCAGGTCACGTTGTGATCTCAGGGTTGTGGGATCAAGCCCCACATCGGGCGCTCTGCTCAGCATGGAGTCTGGCAGAGATTTTCTCTCCCTCTTTCAATGCCTCTTCCGTATCTCTCATGTGCTCTCTCTCTCTAAATAAATAATATTTTTAAAAAATGTTATTTCCCCCTCCCAAGAAAGGCACATTGAGTTACAGAATAACAGAGAAGATTACTCAAAATAGGAATGAACTAGAAAAATGGAACATTTAAGCTGAATTTGGAGGATAAGAAGGAACCAGCTCTGTGAAGACCATTCCAGGCAGAGGAAAGTGTATGTGCAAAGGCCCTGGGACCCCAAAGCATTATGGAACTCAGTTGCCAAGAGAACTGTTCCAGATGGTGGTAAACAAAGAGGCAGGTACTGAAAGTTATAGCTCGAGGGAACACGGTAAGCCAGTGTACCATGAGGCAGTTAGCTATAATGCCATTTTAAAACATTCATTCTTGTTCAGATGTGGAGAATGGATTGCAGTACTCAAGAACAGAAGGAAGGATTTGCTTTAACAATTCTCTGAAAAAAAAAATGATAACCAACTTGCTCCTAAGTTAGCACCAGTGAAGAACACCAGGTATGGAAGGACTTGAGGTAGAATGAAAGAATTTGCTATTAGAAAAAAGCGGGGGAGTGTTCAGGGGAATGCAGAAAAGATGGAGTACTCCTAGGTTTCTGATTAAAACAGTGGGTAGACAGGGGTGCGCTTGACTGACAGGGAAATACCAGTGCAAGGAAGCAAATCTGGGTGAGAAGAAGGCACGGATTTAGTGGTGAGCAGGTCAAGCGTGAGATGTCTGCCATACAGACTCAGAGGTATCAGGTAGCAGGAGGGAACCAGGTGTGAGAGTATTCATCTCAGAGGAGAAGTCTGAGCTCACTACATAAAGGTGAGAACCCTCAGCAAGTTGAGGGCATGGTGACAGCAAACTAGCTGGACGTATTAAAATTCATGCCTTCAGTTTACATAACATGTACTGGAACGGTGAACTACTGTAAATGCTTTTTCATCCCCTATTATTTTGCGCACCTGGATTTTCTCAGCCTGGTCCTGTACTTTCTTTACTTGCTACAGGACCCTTGTCCACACATTTGCCCTCCTTGACCTTGACTCCGTTCTTTGTTCTCTCTCATACCTGCCCTACTTTATCCTGTCATCTCTCATGTCTCCACTGCAGCCCATGGTCCCTCCGACCTCCTGAGCTGGTGTCTCCACCACTTGCTTCTTAACCTTTGGACCTTTACTGTCTGCTGTATATGGTGGTTCACAAATAGTAGTGGCCTGCTGGTATTTGTTAAACAATGACAATATTCTTATGTCCTGTGAGTCTTTTAAGGTGAAGCTCTTTTTCCAATATCGTGACATGAAAGGTCTTCAGTAAAAATGAGGCTCAAATCCTACAAAAAGGAGGAAGAAGAGAGAGAAAGGGAAGAGGATCATTGGTTATGGGGCATTTGTAAAGCAGGTTGCAATTTGTATATGAATCAAGCTTGACATGTTTTTTCATGAGTCATCTTACCAAATTTCTCAAATAATACTGTGAATTAGAAACATTTTCTCTACCATGAAGATAAGATACTAGATGATCAGGCTTCTCTGTAACAGTGGATCTCCCTCAGCACCATGAATACCCGGGGAAGTACAGTATTTGATACATTACAAAGTCTTCATCTATAGCTATTGATTAATGAAGTTTGTCCTTCTCTATATCCAAAGGTTTTGAGACACATCATTGCACAATACTGCCTGCGACTACTCATTTTAGCTGGTCACACCGTCATCCCTACGTGTCTGTTGCTCGTTTCTCCGCATCTTGCCTCCTTCCTGCCTTGGATGTAGAGGTCCTGAGACCTTATTTTTCTCTCAAATGGCCATCCCAGTCTGATGAGTGTTTTAAAAAAAAAGTCAATTCACAATAATAGTTCTTTTTTTTTTTAAAGATTTTATTTATTTATTTGACACAGAGAGATCACAAGTAGGCAGAGAGGCAGGCAGAGAGAGAGAGAGAGAGAGAGGAGGAAGCAGGCTAACTGCCGAGCAGAGAGCCCGATGCGGGACTCGATCCCAGGACCCTGAGATCATGACCTGAGCCGAAGGCAGCGGCTTAACCCACTGAGCCACCCAGGCGCCCCACAATAATAGCTTTTAATCATTTATAAGCATGTTGGATTATAGATGACAGATATTCAGGTGTTTATTCCAGAAAGTAAAATCTGCTAACAATCCAGTTCAAATAATTTACCTATTCACAGATCTGGAAAAGAACAATATATGCAAATTATGCAAACATTTTTAATATTCTTTATTACGTGCTTAAATTCAGAATGAATTCTCCTTTAAGGTATACATTTAATATTTGAACAGGGATTGCATCTGTTAGTTTATATTTTTGCTACATTAAAAAAGCAAATATCATGATAGTTTTTTCTAGACTACCTAGATAACTCTCCTGTGCACATATATCATCATAGGCATCTCTCATTTTTACTAAAGAAATTTTGTGGTATGTTTGGAAAAGTCTAAAGGATAGAGACCTATGTTTTCTAAACTAAACATATTTAGAATAAATTCATTATATGCTTATTGGTGATACCTCTGTGCAGGAAAACAGTCAGTGGCTCCATAGCTGTACAAAGACATCCAAGGTAAAAGGATGACCAGGTCTTTGCATTTGTCAGTTTGAAGCCAGGAGCTTCAAGAGGAATACGAAGACTCTTTGGAATTCCCAAACTTATTTGGAATCAGAAAAGACAGAGAGCCCTGGAAGGCTGCAGTATGACAGTGGAGTCCCACAGAATGTCTTCACAAAGAAGGACTAAGCAATCATGAGAAGGAAGGGTTGACCCATGGCTTTCTAGGGTCTTCTACACAAAAGCCACTGATAGGATCTGTTAGAAATGATTGCCTCTTTCCAGTATCCCCTTTCCCAGAACAATAATGCAGTATCCAAAGGTAAACAGAATCCAGTTTACAGAATTAGTTTTTATTGCTCATTTGCTAGATACACACAAGAACTATGGAAAGTATGTGTGTGAAGGGTAGAATGGGTCCATCTGTCTACCATGCACTGCTATGGTATCCAACCATCTTTAGCACAAATATTTTTTTGTTTGGGCCATACTCCTACCTTTGGGTATTAATTTCTTCTCATACTATTTTTACTGTATTGTCTTGCCCTTCTCAAAGGGCTATGCTACACTTTTCCTGCCAATGTGCAATTTCCATAGGAGAAATAAGGGTCTGCCTTGTTCTGGAAGTGCTGTATTAAAACATTCACCTTTCAAACACCTTAAACAAATACGTATTAAGCCCTTACTTTGAGAGTTCTGCATAGGACAAGGGTGTAAAGCACAGATTAGTGGGATGTTTTTCTGTCTGAGTTGGACGGAGTGTGGTCAGTTAGTATGCTGGAAGCCACTTCTTTCAAAGCACCTTCATGCATTCCATTCTCCCTGAGAGATCCTGCTCTGCCCACGTGGGAATGTACAAGTAACCGGGAGTGGTGTCAGGGATTCCTTCTGTGTCTCCGGCCTCCCCTTATCCAGCCGGTCCTTCCTCTTCTTCCAGCTCCCTTCCCTTCCCTTCCCCATCTCTGCCCCATCTCTGTAACAGCGCCTGTCTTCTTGCTTTGTACTGCTTCATCTTGCTGTCTTGCTAAATGTACTGACAATTATTTTTATTTATATTTTTATGCCAAGCGTTGAGTGTGCCTTTCCTGCAAGACCTGAGATGCTTTTCTGCTTCTAGTTTTCTCTCCATTTTTGATCTCTTTGTGCCAAGGGATCGGGCTGCTGACTGACCAAGGAAGGTATGTGGCTACCCTGGTCTCTGTGGAAAAGAACAGAGATCTCAAGACAAGTCACAGCCACATCCATCTTGCTCTGTATTGCCTGCTTGCTATGGTGGCTACACAAGCAGCACCAACCCTTGAGATGAAGATAGTCAGGCCCATCGCCTGGTTCCCATTCCAGCTAGTGGAACAGAAGTAGAAACTTGCAGAACAAGAAGTCTGTTTCCAAATGAAAACCACATGAGCCCAATCCCTGTGTAGTGCTCAGTCCACTCTCTCCGCCCTGCGTCTTAGCAGGTGTGGAGGAGCACCCTTCCCTCACGCCCCCTGCCCATCACTCCAGCATTCCATTACCTAAAAAAGTGATGCCGCAAATTAACTTTCAGTGACTGGAGCTGGAAATTGCAACCTCCGGCATTCAGAGAGCTGAACTGACCGTTGCTGGTGCCAAATATGTTGTCTGACATCTCAGTGCTGAGGAATTATCTTTGCTAATTAATTTTTGCTTCAGGGAATGAATAATCAGTTATCAGATCCCCTGACCATTTGTATAAATCTCTGAGACATTATCCTCAGAAGAAACAAGTCCATTTTCTTCCTCTTTCAGATGAAGCAACCTGAGCTAGTGACCTGATGTACTTTTGTTTTCAATTTTATTCTCATGAATTCTCCAAGTTATGTCTTTTTCTTTGGGGTTTAATTTGTTTTCCAAATTAAAGTGCTCTAGAAGAGCACTTTAAGTAAAATCTATGGAATTTTAAAATGTCCAGGGCTTATTATTATTGGGATATTTGAATATAGTTAAATTTACAGCAATAAACTTAAGTGTTATAGGGTATGCGGCAAGGGATCAAGGTTAGGGGTTGTCCCAGGAAACGTTTGTCTCATAGTTGGTCATCAACTGAAACGACAAGTGTTCTGGAATCATACTTGTATGGCATCGATGATGGGTCTCTGGACATGGTTAGTTCCTTCTTAGTGAATGAATCTGATCAAGAGTGTGTTCGAAATGCATTCCCCACTCTTGGGCTCTGTAAGATAAAGGGTCTGGGAATACCCAAGACTTAGGTTTGCCCACGAGGAACTTACAGCCCATTTGGGAAGTTAAGACACGATGTTCTGGTCCCAAAGTCATCATTAACATTTCAGACCCTGTCAGCTGTACCTTCAGAACATTATCTGGTCATTGCCACCCGTGCGAAGCCCCCTCCCCTCATCTCCCATGCCAGTTGCTGTCCTAATCTCCCACAGGACATCCCTGCACTTCCATTGCTGCCCTCTTCAGCCTGTTCTCAATATTATAATCAAGGCGATCTGGTCCTGTCAATCCTCTATTGAATACCCCTCAGAGTCCCCCAACCTCCTCAGCATACTAGTGTCCTTGCAACACAGACTATGCCCTACATATAGTCCAGCCACATGCACTCTCAGTGACTCTCTGCTTCCAGCTTTCTTGCACACCTTGCTCCATCTGTGCTCACCTCCTTCCTCCTCCTGGAGATGAGGAGTTGCTACCTCAGGGCCTTTTCACTTACTTGTCTCTCTGCCTGGAAACCTCTTTCCTTCAGTTGGTTCACTTTCTTATATATACAGATTTTCACTCATAGTGAGGTCTTCTTAGGCCACATGCTCTTAAATTGGATGTGCGCATCTGCGCGCGCGCACACACACACAAACACATACATACACACACTTGCTGGCGTTCATCTTTTCTTTCTGTATAGATATCACAATGTGAAATCCTAATATTTTGTATATTGTCTGTCTTTTCCCCAGTAGAAGTAACCTCCATGAAGGGAGGGTTTTTTTTTGTTGTTGTTTTTTGTTTTTTTCCCAGTTTGCCATATCTTAGTATGTGCAATGGTGCCTGGCACACAGTAGATAACCAATAAAAACTTACTGAATGATTATTTTATTGTTCCAAGCATAAGGTGCTGTGTTAGTTTCCTAGGGCTGCTGTAACACAAATTTCATCTGTAACAGATATATACTATCCCATAGTTCTGGAGGATAAAGTCTGAAATCCAGATGTCTGCAGAACCATGCTCTTCTGAAATTCTAGAAGGGAATCCTTGCTTGCCTCTTCTAGCATCTGGTTCTGGCTTGTAGCATTCAGTCTCTGCCCACATCATCATATGGTATTCTCTCCTCCTATGTCCGTGTCCTCCCATGGCCTCATGGGTAAACACAAGTAATGTGGAATAAGGGTCCACCTTACCCAAGTGTGACCCCATCTTAATTTAATGAATTACATCTGCAAAAATTTTCAAATAAAGTCACACTCTGAGACACTGGAAGTTAAGACTTAAGTATATTTTTCAGGGGGACACAGCTAAACCCAGAAGAGCCAGTAAAGGGCTGAATTACTTAGAGATGAAGGAAATGGGGACATGGAAAGCAAATGGCTGGCATGAGATTTGAAGGAAGAGCACACAGGGGTCCCCATCACAGGTGCCCCTGGAGCGTGAGGAGATAGAAGCTGGGGATGGAAAATCATCTCAGTCCCAGTTCAGTGGAGCATGGGGGAGATGGGAAGGTTGGAAGACATGTCCATGCCTCCTGGTGACACTGGCACTCATGGTCCAGTCTTCTCATCCATAAGCTGCCCCATATCCCAGAGCCAGCCAATGTCTAGGGCAGGCTATGTGTTTCCTGGAACTCTGACCAAGACACAAGTGAATCAAAGCTGTCCTTCCTGCTTTCAGGAGACAGATGTTTAAAGAGCTAGTAGAAAGTGGGGAAGAGGGTGATTTTCATCATGTCAAATAACAAATTGGTCACACATTTTACTTTATTTTTTTTAATATTTTATTTATTTATTGGCGGGGGGGGCGGAGAGCGAGCACAGGTAGACAGAATGGCAGGCAGAGGCAGAGGGAGAAGCAGGCTCCCTGCTGAGCAAGGATCCCGATGTGGGACTCGATCTCATGACGCTGGGATCATGACCCGAGCCGAAGGCAGCTGCTTAACCAACTGAGCCACCCAGGCGTCCCGTCACACATTTTAAATTCTCCCACTTTCTTCACATCACCAAAAATCCTTTTTAAAACTTTGATTTATGCTTCATGTTCTTATGAGAAATAGTATGTTTAATCATATAAAGGACTGATACACCTGTTCATGTCCTCTCTCTTTCATGTTCTATATTATCCTGCATTTCCTGTTTTTCTTTATATACTGCTGATCTTAGATTAAGCTTGAAAATGGAAATTTTAAATTCAGGTATCTTTTAAAAATTTCTTTCGTCACCACTAAGCCAGTCAAATGGAACTGCAAACAAACAGTGCGCATGCTCATGTACATTCACAGTCCACCATCAAATACATCTCGGGAGTTCCCAGAACATTCTCAAAGACAATTGGAGGAGCAGAGCAGATGAAGTAGCAGATGAAGGGCTACACTGGAGAAATTCTGAGCTTCGCCCAGCCTCTTCTGTGGCGAGAAATACTTTCTCATCAATACAACCCTTAGGGATTCTAGTTTGTTTAATGCTTTTATCAGTTCTTTCATGCAAATCCATTCTTAGGAGAAATCTTCCTAGCTTTTTCTACCCTCTCCCAAAAGACAGATAGACAGACAGATGGAGATATAGACATGGGTAGATACAATGAAATACTTCGTTCTTGGTGTGTGGGTTGCATGTCTTGGGTGAGTCATCTTTTGTGATTCATGAAATTACCTGTGGTATGACTTGATTTTTTTTTCATGTCTCTTGTGGGAAGATCACACATAGCACATGCTATATAAATCATTGTATCAGTTTGTATGTTTTAAAACAGGTTTTGAAAGAAAATTCTCACAAAGCGAAGAGACAATGCATTGGTAACTATAGAAGTTAAAAGAGAGAGGGGTGTCAGGAAGCAAAGGAAGAGGGAAGGAAGGAAGCGAGGAGGGAACAGGCATTCCCTTGGTATATTACCTCACCTCCGTTTTCCCTATAAATTCAGTCAGACTAATATCACTCAGCAGAGATCCAGTCCAGCAACTACTCACACACAAAAAAACCTTTAACATATATGTTGTCTAAAGTCACTAGATTTGAGGCTTTCCACACTTGTTTGCTGTCCACCGTCACATAACCTGTGACCCACCTAACTTGTAGGATTTGCTCCTACATATAGATACCCCTTGCTGCATCCTGGCATAGGTTTCTTTTTATGCATTTCCTTCAGCCCTTATCAAGTGTAGCCATTACTTACAGCCTTTCCTGCCATTCTCCTTCCAAGCCCAACTTGTCCATCTTCAAATGCAAGTTTATTCCTAACCTTTTGGTAACATTCATTATTTCCTACCCTGCCTTTTAGGTATATGTGAATGAAGTTTTTATCTCTTCTAATTTAGATGATAAGCATACCAAGAGTATGATTCTTCTGTTAACACTTTTCCGGAAACTGTAGATATAAATTTTGATTAAGTTTTTGTTGTTCTGAACAAAAAAATGTGAAGTTTCATATGTAAGAACATAATGTCCCTCTGTTGTTTTCTGAGACAGCAGTGCATGACAATGAAAAGGGGTTAAGATTCAGAGAACGGTTTGAGAAAGAAGAATCAAGAAATGTGGAGAAAGTTTGGTGGACATGTAAGAGTCTATATTTTAGTATAATTAGCCATCTTTGGTTTTGTTTTTCAAGTACTTACGCTCTTTTTGAAAAATAAATTATTCTGTATATTGTGGTAGACCAAATAATGTCCCCCCAAAGACAGCTCCATGCTAATGCTTGGAACCTATGAATACAGTAAATTACATGGGAAAAGGGATTTTGCAAATACGATTAAGTTAAGGATCTTGAGATATGGAGATCATTCTGGATTATTTGACTTTGTCCGAAGTAGGAACAAGGGCTCTTACTAAGAGAGAAACAAGAGGGTCAGACTCTGGGAAAGAGATGTAATGACCAAAAAACAGAGAGGAAAACAAAGTCATTGTGACAACAGAGCAGAGAGAGATTGAATCGTTGGTGTTGACCATGGAAGATAGGGCCACAAGCCAAGGGATGCAGGTGGCTTCTGGGAGTTAGAAAAGCAAAGGAATAAAATCTTCCTTGGAGCCTCTAGATGGAATTCAGACCTACTGACACCTTGATTTTAGAATTTATGAGCTTCAAAACTGTAAGATAATAGATTTCTGTTATTTTAAGTCAATTAATTTATGGTGATTTATTACCATGGCAATAGGAATCTAACACACATATCTTAAGGGAGAGAATGAAGGCCCTGATGATTAAAAGCAGACTAGGACTTGGCAATCATTTCTGTAAAGGACCAGATAGTAAATATTTTAGGCTGTGTGGGCCATGTGGGCTCTGTCATGACTACGCAACTCTGTCATGTAGCATGAAAGTAGCCAGAGACAATATGTAAATAAACTGATGTGGCTGTGTTCCAGTAAAACTTTATTTACAAAAATAAGCAATAGCCTGGATTTGGCCCATGGGCTGTAGCTTGCTGATACATGGTATGAACCTATGACTCTCATAATTTATTCTTTCAATTTATATTTCATCATATTCTGGAATCTGTTCCTATTGCAGTGTTCTACATAATTTCCACTGAACTCACTATAGAACATTCTTTGATGATCTATACTTTTTCTCTCACCAATAACATTAAGATATTTAATCTGTAAAAAATAAAGACCATTAAGACTCCACAGTTATCTCTAATTCCTCAATGTTTGCCCATTGCAAAAGCTGTGTTTTAGTGCTAGAAATAGCAGTGCTAAATTACTCTGGCTTGATTTGCGCAAGTGAGAAGATCATACTGTATTTTCATGAAGCCGCCAGCATTTCTAATGCTGAGAATATGCACATCTCATAAAAATGTATTTCATCAAGCACTGTCTACAGAGGATTAAACTAAACTGTAAAACCATGTTTTTGTGTACAGTTTTCAGGATTGTTAATGCTCTTTTGTTTATCATTTCTCCATGAGACATCTCTCTCGAGGCAAATGTTCTCTCAGCAGAGGAGAACCGTACAGACTGTGTGATTTTCAGCCAAAGAGATTGCTGCATACAGGGATTCTTATTAGGCTCATGTCGTCCATGAGTACTTTGTGCTTGTGTGAACCTGACCCCAAACATCTGTATGTATGTGGCAAGTTAGAACAGCCTGCTAATACCTGACTTGCCAGATATGGCTTTGTCCTATTCATGTTTATATTGGGATGATGTGGCATTGACCTCCTTCCTGAGCCTGTTGGCTTCCTTCTCTCTTCCCCCTTTCCTGTCATGGTGACTCCAACCTGACCAGCTTAGATCCAATCCTGCCTGCGCCCAGATCAGGCTTGAATCACCATTACCTCCTCCCTCCCTTCCCCTAACATTCTTCTGGTCTATATGTTGGTTAGTTCATTAATGTCGCATGAAGTTTTACCGTTTACATGATTTAGCAGGCATCCTGCTAAATTATAGAGGTTCATATTCAGAAACTAGCTTATAATTTGTTTACAGTTCTTAACGCTTAAGTATAAAATTCAATAAATACTTTATGGCTTATTTAATTTCTAGATTCTGTTAATTTGAGCCTTCTTTGGATTTTTATTTAAAAACTTGATTGTTTTTAGAACATTTTTAGGTTTACCACATTGAGGCAGGTGTAGAGATTTCCCATATCCCTCCCACCCTCACATAACCATACCCCCGTCCCCCATTATCAATGTCACTCACCAGAATGGTGGCTTTTTTACCTGGGATGGACCTCCACTGACACACCATACTCACTCAAAGTTCATAGTTTACTTTAGGGTTCACGTTGAGTATCGTACATTCTATGGGATTGGACAAATTCCATCATTTTAATATCATATGGAGTATTTTCATTGCCCTAAAAATTCTTTGTGCTCTGACTGTTCATCTCTTTCCCCTCCACACACTCCTGGCCACCACTTGTCTTTTTATCATCTCCGTAATTTTGCCTCTTCCTGAATGTCATACAGTTGGAATCATACAGCATATAACCTTTACAGATTGGCTTTTTCACCTAGTAATACACACCAAAGTTTCCTCCATGTCTTTTCAGGGCTTGATAGCTCATTTTTTAAAACACTGAATAATTTATTCTATTGTCTGATGTACCTCAGTTTGGCCATTCACTGGCTGAACATCTTGGTTGCTGCAGAATTTGGGCAATTGTGGATAAAGCTGGTATAAATGCCTGCATGCAAAATTTTGTGTGGGCATAAGCTTCCAATTCCCTTGGGGAAATACCAAAGAGCACTGGATCATATGGTAAAAGTATGTTTAGTTTTTAAAGAAACTACTAAAATAACTATACCATTTTGCATTCCTACACCCAGTGTATGAGAGTTCCTACTGCTCCACAATCCTTGTCAGCTTTCGGGGCTGTCCGTTTATTGGATTTTCGCCATTATAATAGGTGTATAGTACAGTGTCGTTCTGATTTGTATTTCCCTGATGAGAGAAGCTTTCATGAGTGTTTTGACCATCTGTATATCTTCTTCAGTGATGTGTCTGTTTGGTCTATTTCTTCAATGAGTTGTTCTCTTATTATTGAGTTTTAAGTGTCCTTTGGATATTTTGGATAACAGTCCCCTGTCAGATACACCTTTTGCAAATATTTTCTCTGAGACTGTAGCATGTTTTGTCATTCTCTTGCTATTGTCTTTCCAGGAGGAGAATTTTTTTTTTTAAAGATTTTTTATTTATTTATTTGAGAGAGAATGAGTGAGAGAGAGCATGAGAGAGGAGAAGGTCAGAGGGAGAAGCAGACTCCCCGTGGAGCTGGGAGCCGGATGCGGGACTCGATCCTGGAAGTCCGGGATCATGACCTGAGCCAAAGGCAGTCGCTCAACCAACTGAGCCACCCAGGTGCCCCCCAGGAGGAGAAATTTTTAAACAAAGTTCAACTTATTATTTATTTCATGGATTATGCCTTTGGTATTGTATCTTTAAAAAGCCTTGCCATACCCAAGGTCAAAGAGACTCCTCACTGAGCATGGACCCAACTCAGGTCCTTAAGATCTTAATCTTAAGATCATGACCTGAGGGCGCCTGGGTGGCTCAGTAGGTTAAGCCGCTGCCTTCAGCTCAAGTCATGATCTCAGGGTCCTGGGATGGAGTCCCGCATCAGGCTCTCTGCTCAGCAGGGAGCCTGCTTCCTCCTCTCTCTCTCTCTCTCTCTGCCTACTTGTGATCTCTGCCTGTCAAATAAATAAATAAAAATCTTTAAAAAAAAAAAAAAAAGATCATGACCTGAAATGGAACCAAAAGAGAGATGCTCACCCAGGTTCCCCTGTATTTAAGGTCATGATCCACTTTGAGTTAATTTTTTGTGAAATATGTAAGTTCTGTGTCTAGATTTTTTTTTTTTTTGTATGTGAATATCAGTTGTTCCAGCACTGTCTGTTGAAGAGACTACCTTTATTCATTATATTATTGCCTTTACTCCTTTGGCAAAGATAAGTTGACTGAGTTTATGGGGATCTATTTCTAGGCTCTGTATTCTGTTCCATTGATCTATTTGTCTGTCCTTTCACTCATAGTACCCTGTCTGGATTGCTATATTTTTATATTAAATCTAGAAGTCAGTAAGTATCATTGTTCCAACTTTGTTGTTCTACTTTATTATTGTATTGGCTGTTCTGGACCTTTTATGTCTTTGTATAAATTTGAGTTTGTTGATATCCTAAAATAACTTCTGGTTTCTCATTGTGATTGCGTTGAGTTTCTAGATCAAGTTGAGAAGAACTGATATCTTGTCAATATTGAGTCTTTTCCATCAGTGAACACAGAATATATTTTCATTTGTTTATTTCTTCTTTGGTTTCATTCATTGGAGTTCTATAATTTTCCTTACACAGATCTTGTACATATCTAGTTAGACTTACTCTTAAGTATTTCATTTGGGGGGGGGGGTGCTTGGGTAAATGGCTTTGCATTTATTTCAAATCTCATTTCTTCATTTCTAATATATAGGAAAGCAGCTGGCTTTTATATATTAATCTTGTATCTTGCAACCTTACTGTAATTACTTATTTATTACAGGAGATTTCTGTTGATATTTTTGGATTTTCTTTTTCCCCCAAGTTTTTACTTAAATTCCGGCTAGTGCAATACTCGTTTCAGGGGTAGAATTTAGTGATTCATCACTTAACATAAAACACTCGTGCTCAGCACAACGAGTGCTGTCCTTGATCCCCATCACCTATTTAACCCATCTCCCTGCCAACCTCCCCTCCAGTAACCGTCAGTTTGTTGTCTATAGTTAAGAGTATGGTTTTTGGTTTACCTCTCTTTTTAATTTCCACTACACTCATTTGTTTTGTTTCTTAGCTTCCACATATGAGTGAAATCCTCTGGTATTTGTCTTTTTTTGACTGACTTAACTTCACTTGGCATTATTTTCTCTAGCTCCATCCACATCATTGCAAGAGGCAAGCCTTCATTCTTTTTTATGGTTGAGTAATATTCCATTTTATATATTATATGTGTGTGTATGTGTATACACACACACACCCACACACACACACACCCCCCACATATTTTTTATCCATTCATCAATCAATGAATATATGGACTATGTCCATAATTTGGCTATTGTTGATAATGCTGCTATAAACTTTGGAGCACTTTCCCTTTGAATCAGTATTTTTGTATCCTTTGGGTAAATACCTAGTACAGCAAATACCTAGTACTGTTGGATTGAGGGTAGTTATGTTTTAAAAATTTTGAACCTCCATACTGTTTTCCAGAGTAGCTGCACCAGTTTGCATTCTCACCAACAATAGAAGAGGGTTTCCCTTTCTCCGCATCCTTGCCAACACCTGTTGTTTCCTGTGTTGTTAGTTTTTGCCATTCTGACTGGTGTGAGGTGATATCTCATTGTAATTTTGATTTGTATTTCCCCAGCGATGAGTAATACTGAGCATCTTTCCTTGTGTCTGTTGGCCATCTGGATGTCTTCTTTGGAAAAATGTCTATTCATGTCTTCTGTCCATTTTTAACTGGATTATTTGTTTATTGGATATTCAGTTTTATATATTATTTTTGTTTAAGTAAGCTAAATGCCAGTGTGGAGTCCAGTGTGGGGCTTGAACTCACAACACTGAGATCAAGACCTGAGCTGAGATCAAGAGTCAGACACTTAACCAATTGAGCCACCCAAGCATCCCGTAAATTCTTTATATATTTTGGATACTAACTTTATTGAATATGTCATTTGCAAATATCTTCTCCCACTCCATAGGTTGCCTTTTAGTCTTGTTGGTTGTTTCCTTTGCTGTGTAGAAGCTTTTTATTTTGACAAAGTCCCAATAGTTTATTTTTGCTTTTGTTTCCCCAAAATTTTGGATTTTCTATGTAAACAATCACGTTATCTGTGAACAAAGACACTTGTAAATCTTCTTTCCCCATCTATACCTTTTATTTCCTTTTCTTGACTTATTGCTTTAACAACATAGAATGCAACATTGAAAAGGAATGGGGAAAAGGACATTCTTGCTTTGTACTTGATCTTAATGGGAAGGATTTGCGCTCATACTATTAAATATGATGTTAGCTATCTGGTTTTTTGTGGATAGTCTTTATCAAGTTGAGAAAGTTTCCCTCTATTCCTAAACCTGAGAATTTTTTATCATGAATAGGTGTTAGATTTTGTCAGATCCTTTTTCTGTATCTCCTGACATGATCATGTGACTTTTCTTTTTTAGCCTGTTAATGTTATGGATTATATTAATTGAATTTAGAATGTTGAACCAGGCATGAATACCTGGGATAAATCCCACTTGGTTATAGGGTGTACTTGTTTTTATACTCTTTTCAGTTCAGTTTGCTAATACCACTAATATTGAGAATTTTTGCATTTGTTTTCATGAGATGTATTAGTCTATAGTTTCCTTTTCTTGTTATATCTTTGTCTAGATTTGATATTAGGGTAATAAAATGAATTGGGAAATATTCTCTCTGTTTCTATCCTCTGAAAGAGATTGTAGAATTTGTATAATTTATTCCTTAAATGTTTGGTAGAAATCATTACTGAATTCATCTGGGTCTGCTGCTTTTGGTTTTAGAAGATTATTAGTCATTCATTCACTTTATTTAATAGATACAGTCCTATTCAGATCATCTGTTTATTCTTATGAGAGTTTTGGTAGACTTTAAAGGAATGGGTCAATTTCATCTAGGTTATCAAATTTGTGGGCATAGTTGCTCATAACATCTCTTATTATGCTTGCAATGTCCATAGGAATCTGTGCTGATGTCCCCTTTTCCTTTCTAATATTAGTAATTTGAGTCCTCTCTCTTTTTTCTTAGTTACCTTGGCTAGAGACTTACCAGTTCTCTTGATCTTTTGGAAGAATCAGTTTTTGGTTTTGCTGATTTTCTGTATTGATTTTCCTGTTTTCAATTTCATTTTCAATTTCTGCTCTAATGCTTATTATTTCTTTTTTTCCTGTTTACTTTAGATTTATTTTATTTTATTTTGTTTTTTGATTACTCTGAATTTAATTTTAAAATTAAAGAAAATTAAAGAAAAGTAAAATTAGTTTTCTTAAGGTTTAAAAATTAAACTTAGCTCATTGATTTTAGATCATCTTTTCTGATCTATGCATTCAATACTATAAATTTCCTTCTAAGCATTGCTTTTGCTATGCCCCATGGATTTTTATAAGTTGTGTTTTTATTTTCATTTATTAGTATTTTTTAGTTTCTCTTGAGATTTCTTCTTTCATCCATGTATTATGTAAAAGTATGCTGCTTAATCTCCACATATTTGGAGATTTTCCAGTTATTTTTTCTTTTATTGATTTTAGTTTAAATCTCCTGCGGTCTGAGAGTAGACATTTTATATTTCTATTCTTTTACAGTTGTCAAGGTATGTTTTATGGCCCAGAATGTGGTCTACCTTGGTGAGTGTTCCATGTGTGCTTGAGAAAAATAGACCTGCTGCTGCTGTTGGATGAAGTAGCCTATAAATGTCAATTATATCTGGTTGATTGCTCATGTTCAACTGTGTCCTTACTGACTTCCTGCCTGCTGGATTTGCCCACTTCTGAGAAAGACTCTTTGGATTTTAGTGTAGATGTATGACAATATACTGAGAAATATGCTAGTGGTTTACAACAGAATCCTTATTTTCATTTTACCATTTAAGTTACAGCAAGTGTTCACCCCCTCCCTTAATATTTTCTCTTTTTAAAATTTTTTTAAAATGTTCCCTCCCTTAATATTTTTAGAGAAAACAATCCACTCTCATTTCCAGATTTGCTTAGTGGGTGTCATTTGTGTCTAAAAAATCATATTTAATAATAATATATAATTAATGTCTTGGAAGCAAAGTATAATTAGGCTGTATGCCTGAGCATTTTTGGTTTTGGCTTGACTTCACCTAAGCACTTCCAGATGATTAAGCATTTTTATTATCTTCAAAGACATATAGAAAGCAAGGCTTGAGTCCCCTGACATGGATTGATTCTAGTTTATATAATCTGCCATGTAAGATTCTACACATTGGCCAGGCCTCCATGAATATACCGCTTGGTATGGAGACCTGGGTTTGGCAGTGCATGTCTGACTTCTTTCCAGTTCTCAGGAATACCCGCTCCTTATATTCCGATGTCTCATAGATGTGAGGACTGTGTTGTTGGCCTGGTTTAACAGCGTATACTTCCATCCCCCCAGCAGATAGAAAAAGCAGAAGTCCCCTGAGACTCCATCATAAACTATTCTAAGGACATTTACTTAAAAATCTTGAATGCTGAGCTCCTCAACCATTCCTCTTTTTAATTGTCTCTGCACCCACTCCACCAAAAAAGTTATGATTTAGTAGATCTTCTGAGGACTAAAGTATTGCAGGCTAGTGGTCAGGCCATTAGAATAATAAGAAACAGCTAAACGTGCTTGCTTGCCCGTTTGCAGTTATACTGTTCCGATGAGTGAGAAAAGATGAGTAAAAAGTTGAGATCAACTAATCACATAAAAATAGACACAAGACTTTGCTCCTCACATCACCTCTGATGTCCACCTGCCGAAGATATATGTCACCTGGAACTACATGCGAAAAACCAGATGGATCCAAATGGAGGCACATTGGGCCAAGTAATGGGCATGGGTTCTTGCAAAATGTCAATGTCATGAAAGTCACAGTGCCTGAGGAAATGTTCTAGATTAAAGAATCCCTGATCAGATTCGAAATTCAAAAATAAAATGTCTCAGTTTTACAGGACATGACTACATCAGTGGAAAAATATTAAATATGGAGTGCATGTTAAGAGGATCACGATATTGTTTTCACTGTGTAGAGAATTATGTTGAAATAATATGGGTTAATACCCTTCATGGAAGGTACATGGTGAAATATTTTAGGCATTTGAAGTAAAAGATTTGCCACTAACTCTCAAGTAATTCAGAGTAAAACAATGTGTACGTGTGTATACCTACACATTCATACCTATGAATACACATACACTAATCTGTATACATATATAACCAAATGCAAATATAAAGAAGAGAGAGAGAGACTGTGGTAAACATTAACAATTGGTCAATCGTGGTATATGGTTGTTTGTTATACTATTTCCCCAATTTTTGCATAGGCTTGACATTTTTCAAAATAAAATGCTGGGGAGAAAAAGACAGCAAGTCCCAAAGTGTCTTTTCCCCTGGCTTTGGTTTGGATATTAGTTAAGGTTCAGATAAACTAAAGTGGAAAATCCTGAAGCTACTAAAATAAATAATCTGTTCTAATCCTTTACAATATTTGGATATTTTGGCAATTACAAACAAGAGCAGTTGAAGGCTAACTAAATAAATACGTCTTCATATATATTTGACCCTGTAAGGGATGCCTGTTCAATGTACAAACAAATAAAATAACACAGCCAGGCATCCAGGCATGGTGATAATCACAAGTTTTTGTGAAATATTTCCCAGTTTGAGAGTTATTGCTTTCAGCTGTAATAATAATGGGCTTTTCCACTAAAGGAGAAATACATAGTGTTTAAAATAAATATCATCAGTACCATTTTGCAGTGTTGAGGAAACATAAATGACCTTTTTTCTTTCCTTTTTTTTTTTTTAAACATTAAGATCACTTGAAGTTCTCATGAACGTATATTGAGGGAAACAGAATTCTGATGGACTAACCTGAAAATAAAGACTGGTTACGAAAGGGTTTGCCCATCATTTTAGGCAAGGCTAAAACATTTCTATCTGTGGCCTTCACCCAAGGATAAGCCCAGAATTTTGTCCAAGCCTGTTGGCTACACTTTCCTATGAAATCTGGATTTTTCCTGTTGAACGCAATTCAGAATGGAATTATAAGCTCAGGGGACGTCATTACTTACTTCCTAGGAATTGACTCAAACCACTGTTGTTCTGAGCATTGCAGCTGTCTTTATGGTTATCCTGAGACCAGTTTTAAAAGGATCCACACATCGCTCCAAGGAACAGCAAAAGGTCTGAAGACATCTTCTCGATGTGATTTCACACTCTAATTTTTTTTCTTTTCCTAATGGAAAAGTAGGAACAAGTGGGGCCCTCCCTCAGTCTGACATGATACATCTTTTAGCATGAAGGTTAAATAATTATTCACTTATAACACTAAATTCTATTTCTGTTTTTTTCTCTTTTTATCTTTAATTGCGAAAATACCAAGAACTCTAGTGAATACCATTGATCAAGTACTCGTGAGGTTTCTGACATCATGCTAGGTGAACTGCCTACAATTATCGAACACAAACACCACAAGAACCCTGTTGCTACTATTGTCTTACTTTATAGAGCAGGAAAATTTTATAGCTAAGTTAATAGGTGGTTCTTGGTCTGATAATAAAGCCTTCCTTTTACCACTATAATATACTGTTTCCTGCAAATGAAGGACATTTATTTTTCTTTATTCCATCCTCCATTTCAGAATGTGACAGATAGCATACAGAAGCACAATCAAATGGATTGAAACAAATTCTTTTCAGGTCGCAATTTTATTACTTTTCTCTACCAGCTGGACCGTTAGGTATTTTATGAGTGTGTTTATCTTTCTAAAGTCTTAACAAGGACGGACATTTATTTGTCAATTAAAATCTATACCACCAACTAAAGGAAACATCAGACATTCTGCAGGAATCATTCATGTCAAGGTAATGTGCCTTTATTTAGACCAATGATCATGGAAGAATTCAACTGAATTCTCAAGGACTCTTTTTGGAAGAAAGAGAAAACAGCAGTGGGGTTTCTAAAGCAAAAAGATTCCTCAACTGAGTGTGTGTATGTCCATTCACTGACTCAAAAAGACTTGACAGGTGGGAAATTGTGTGCATATTCAACATCTAGTAGCTACTGCTTCTTGTTTTTGTCAACAAACATGATGTTAGTCCTGTGCTAGGCCCTGGAATCACTCAGAGGCCACAACTGCCTGTAAGTCTAAATTCCTAATCTCTATTGAATTGCTATTCAAAGTAGGATGTTAGCAATAAATGATAACGCCAATACTAAACAAGTCACTTATTAGTAATCATGCCTGTTAGCCTTATCTTTAAAATATAGTAATAAAGAGCCCACATTTTGGATGCCCCCAGGACTTTTTCCTCATAGTATTTTTGAATCTTTTTCTGAAAACAGCCACAAATCAGGTGGAAGATAACCAATTAGAAACTTCCATTTGTAAACATTAAGCTTTGATTATATTCACCTTGGATGAGTGAGTTAATTGCTTGACTTTTCTCCAAGCTTAAAAGGGTGTTATATAGCCACATTCTGCTTGATTCCATGATTCACTTCTATTGTGAACTGTCGGAAACACGCATCTAGGTTGTACTCATTGAGAAATGATGTAATAATTCATTAAATCTTAATATGTTTTAAATTGTAAGCCTGATTTTGCATTTATACCCAGCTAATTTTATTTTTCTGAAATGTGCTGATCAACGATTTTTTCTAATATGACCCATCATTATGAACATTAAGCCACCAGCTTTGCCAATAAAGTCATCAGCTACTATCTGTTTTTATCTGTTTTCTTTCAGACTGGTTTATTGGAAGGAGTATAATATTACAGAATCACACAATGATTATAATAGGTTAATATGAGCATTTCACTTAAATTGGTAGTTATCCCTGCTTCTCTGAAAAAAGAATCCAGGAGAAAAATGCCCAAATTGTAAGACCTCCTATAATTCAGCCTTAGAGAATGAGCTTGTTCTGGAACACAATGGGTGTTTTTACAGTGCAAATTATTTGTTAAATAAAGGCAACAGTGAGTCAGGTGAGAAATTTAAAGGTAATACTTTTCAAATGTAGTATTTTTTTATTCTAGTAAGTTATGTTTTGGCTGCAACTTCCCCTGTAGAAAAGTTATGTCAGCTTTAAATTCTTGAGTATTTTATTTCTAAAAAGATCCCATATTAAATTCAAAATTACATAAAATTACATATTTGCCTTCATGATAGAATATTTATGATTGAATATTTATGACAGATTATGATTTATGATTATAAATTATGATTTATGATAGAATATTTATGATTATAGTTGTAATTGTTTGACAGCGGTTTGTGTAAAGTTCATTCACACCCATCCTTGAAGCTCCATATTTTATTTTATTACAAGGACTATATAAATTTTCATTTTCTGCTTATAGATTTTATCTTGGATTTTAAAAGAATTGTTTTTCAGTGTGAAATCTATGATACCAGACAACACAGTCTCATTAAAAATTCCTTTAGGCATGAGATTTCAAGAGACTTGTGAATATATAAAGTGATTAAAAAAAAAAGTTCCAAGCTCGTGGAGTTAGTCACAAAATGTGTAGGTAGGATCACTCACAAAATCTCCAAAAAACTCTGCCTAAAATCATAGATCAATAATACAGGAAGATTTACTCATTATGGGTCCTACCATGTTATTTGCAGTTCAAATCATATTATTGATATTCGCTCTCTTGCCCCCCTTCCCTTCCCCTTTCTTCTCTCTGTGCCCTGCTTTCATTTCTTGCATTTATTTCCACAATATGACAAAAAATTCCCCAACTAAATAAAAGACAGAGGAGGGGGTGCCTGGGTACCTCAGTGGGTTAAGCCTCTGCCTTCAGCTCAGGTCATGAACTCAGGGTCCTGGGATGGAGCCCCAGGAGGACTCTCTGCTCAGCGGGGAGACTGCTTCCCCCCCAATCTCTGCCTGCCTCTCTGCCTACTTGTATTCTCGCTCTGTCAAATAAATAAGTAAAATCTTAAAAAAAAAAAAAAAGAGGAAATCTTTTTTGACTCTCAGATCCTTCCAACTGTCCATTTCTCAGCTCTTCTTCACAGTTAAACTTCTCAAAATATTTTCTTTCTTTCGTTTCCTCACCTCCCATTTTTTGTATCAGTTATTTTTTAGTTAGCATTGCACTGATATTTTCTGAGACATATTTCAGCCAGATAAGGATAGTTTTTAGGTAGAAATGCATTATACACTATTTTTTTAGCCAGCTGGATCATTAAAAAGTATAAACTTATTGATAGTGGCTTTTTTTTTGCTATTATAAAATTAAATATTGCCAAAGAATGTACATGATTGTGCACTTAGCATATTTCCATTTTCTTCTTAAGAAACATTTTTATTACGATAAAAGGAAATAATCTGTTTTGAAAAAATACTTTATTATGAAATATTTTAATATCTACAATAGCAGACCTATAGAGCCCATAGTAAGAGTACCCATGGAAGCTTACTTACCATTTGATAAATATTTAACAGGTCTATGTCATGCAAATGAGGAAGTATGTCCTGCAACCTTGATAATCATAGCCTTGTAAAACCTAGAAGACCGGGTTTGAATTTAGAATCCTAGGATCCGTGGTGTCTCGTTCATACTCATACCACCAACCCCTCCTTGTTCTATACTAATAGGAAATTTGCACACATACACTTGGACACCAAAGGCTACGTATTCAGGATCTACCCCAAGCTTCACAAATGGTTGCCCTTGGCTATCCAGCAAGGCTAGGTGTGCATATAGTAATAACACAGTCTCCTGCTGAGAGGTTGGATCCAGGGAATAGAATGACACAGTCGCTGTAGTTGGACTAGGGTCATTTGGGCAGGGTCTGTGCACTAGAACAAGGTACTGGTATCAGGTGGGTACCTTCCTGGGGTGGCTGATTTATTGCATGTGGAAGATTTCATTGCAATATTCATACCAGCATTGTTAAAAAAAAATCTGGAGGCAACCCAGTTACTGGTTAACAGAAAATTGGATAGTTTGTGTGACACAATGGAATACTATAAAGCAGTGAAAATACATATGCGTGTATTATAAGTATTTTACATAATATTCTTTAGAGTCATATTTATGTAACCAATTAATTATGACAATGCTTTTACTGATATTTTAGCTGTAGTCAACCTATGGTTGCAATTGGTGAATGAGTGTAGTATAGAATAATGGATGATATTCTTGTTTATGTTAATAAGTCATACAAAAGTGAAATAATAAGATGTGTTGAAAATTCACCATTTTTCAGTGACATCAATGACTTCTTTGTTAAATCAGATACTAACATTTGAGTACTGAAAACCTTTTCTTAATTATTTTGTACTACTCAGTGTAATGGCCATAGACATGATACACTTTTAAGTTTAATCTGCATTATTAACAGTTTTTCCATTATGCTTCTATGTCTGGACAATACAAAAAATAACAAATCAAGCTCTGATTTCTAACACTGAACATTTCCTTGGTATAAAGACTTTCCAAATTGCCAGTGTCAAGCTACTACCAGGGTCTTGCTGAAAGCAGAGTTAGGAAAACACATGCAGTAGTCCACATTACTCAGTGTTTCCACTATACAGATCAAAGGACACGCAGAACATGCAATTTAATAAACTGCAATAAAAATAAAGAAGTGATGAGTTTTGAATATTTATTTTGTTATTAATATGATTTACTTAATTTTAAATTTATACAGTTTACTTGTTAATAATGACCATATTAACAAATAGCTTGTAAAATTTTTAAAAATTTCACAGTTGGCTATTGTCAGCTGGTTCAAACCAGCTCTAGCGCAGTGTTGCCCAACACCACTGACTGACTAGTCTGTGTGGAAAGTTTCTGGTTTCCCTTCTATTGTCCTATTTCCTTATTTCTGCTCCAATACAACACTATTAAGTAATTCAGTTTTAAAACTCAACTCCAGGAGAGCCTGGGTGCCTCAGGCAGTTAAGCAGCCAATTCTTGATTTCGGCTCATGTCTTGACTCAGGGTCGCGGGATTGAGCCCATGTTGAGCTCTGAGCTCAGTGTCTGCTCAGTGTTCTTTCTGTCCCTCTTCCACCACCCCGCCCCCTGCTCTCGGGAACACTTTCTCTCTCTCAATATCTGGAAGGGCAATCTTTTCAGAGGTTTTTGTCATTGTTGTTATTTATTTTCTTTTTTCTGAAATCTCTTTCTTGGCTGTTCTTGTAAAGCGGTATTTTGAGACCTCTGTCTTCACTGTACATTTTACAATTATTTTGTGAATTTCCCAAAAACTGTCTTGGAATTTTGGATGAAATTCCATTGAATAATAGGTCAGTTTGGTGAAAACAGATATCTGTACGATACTGAGTTTTCTTATACAGTAATACTGTATGTTCTTTTTAAGTCTCTTTCACATTTTTAATACAATCTTTAAATGTTTAAAACTTATTTTTTAGATTTATTCCTAAATATTTTATATTTTTTGGTTGCTGGTGTAAAAACTTGACTTTCTTTTTTTCTCTTAAGTCACCTTCATTGAGATGTAATTTACATACAGTGGATGCACTAACTTTATATGCTTGGTTTGATAAATTTTGACAAGTATGTACACTAGTATAACCACCTCCATAATCAGGATGTGAGACATTCCTATCATCCCAGGAAGCCTTCATGGCCCCATTTCAGTCAAATCCTCCCTCCCTTCCAAGTCACTGATTCACTTTTTGTTACCACAGAGTCGTTTTGCCTGTTCTGGACATTCATATAAATGGAATTATACAGTATATACATTTTTACATCTCTCTCTTTTTGCCAAGCATAATATTCTTCTCCAAATATTTTATTTATAAACTTGCCAGTGTATGGCAATGAGATTTATGTTTGATGAAAATTGATGTTATGTACAGTTGTTTTGCTAAGCCCTTTTATTAAACCTAATAATTTATCTGGGGCTATTTTGGTTTTTTAATGTGAATAATAATAGAGTCTGGAGATCAGGGCATTTTTTTCCCTTTCCAATCCTTATACCCTTTATTTATTTTTTCTTGTCTTATTATGCTAGATCAGTGCTAAATTGAAGTTGTAAGAGCAGACATCATCGTGTTTGTCTTATTATCCACAAGAATGCTTCTCCATATTATACCATTGAATTTAATAATTGCTGTAGGTGTTATTTAAACAGATTTTATTAGGTTAATGACATTTCTTTCCATTTCCAGTTTGTTAACATTTTTAAAAGTCATTAATGGATATTGGATTTTATTAACTGCTTTTTACTGTAGCTATTGGTAATCAGTGTTTTTCCTTTAATGTCCCATTTGCATATATATTCATGAATGAGATTGGTTTCAAAAACCAAAGTTTGGCAAACTTTTTCTTAAAGAGTCAGTTGATAAATATTTTCAGCTTGCAGGCCATATAGTCCATCACAAATTCTCAGCTTTTTTATTATACTATAAAAGCAACCACAGATAATATTTATGTCTGTGTTTCAGTAAAGCTTTATATGAAAATATAGGCAGCCTGATTCCAGCTCAGGTCATGATCTCAGGGTCATGAGATCAAGCCCTGTGTTGGGCTCTGCACTAGGTGTAGAGCTTGCTTAAGACTCTATCTCTGGGTGTTACACACAGACAATGAATCATGAAACACTACAGCAAAAAGTCACATAACATAATAAAAAATTTTAAAAAAAGACTCTCTCTCCTCTCCCTCTACCCCTCCCCCTCACTCACCCACAATCACTATCTCTTTCTCTAAAATATTTTTTAAAAAGGAAAATATAGGCAGGCAGCCTATAGATAGTGTTTTGCTGGCTCCTTTTATAAAACACAAATACCTTTCTGACACTAGAATGATTTATATTTTCTATGTCTTCTTGAGTCAGTTTTGTTAAGTTTCATTTTTAAATATTTTTTCCATTTCATCTAGAATTTAAAGTCATTTTTCCAGTTGTGTTATTTGTAGTTCTCCTTTATTTTATTTCATCCTACTCTCTTGCAAGATGTTTTAATTTGATACTAGTCTCTTTTCTTGATCCATCTTGGAATTTTTTTTTAACAAAACTTTAAGCACAGCCAAGGAAGTGGTGATATCATGTTTGTCATTCTTTTAACCAACAAATAATTTGACTTTTCTACAGATGGTAGATCACTCCCTCATGTGGTTCATCCAACTCCGTTCTATGTTGCATCCTTTCTTAACCTACATGCTCAAATAAAGGAATCACCTTTCATATGTGGGGAAGACACTCTTCCCCAACACTCAGCGGCACAGGATATTGGTCCTTGTGAATGGATACTGAAAGGTAGCACTCTTTGAACCCTTCCTGTATGCCCAGCACTCCACTACGTGTTACGTGTGTATCATCTCACTCAGTTTTCTTTTTTAAGGTTTTATTTACATTCCAGTTAGTTACATACAGTATCATATTAGTTTCACGTGTGCACTTTAGTGCCTCAACACTTGGTGCTCCTGACAACAGACGAACTCCTTAGTCCCCCTCCCTGATGTCACCATCCCCCACCCGCCAGTGTGTTCTCTGTAGGTGAAGTCTGTTCCTTGGTTTTCCTCTCACTTTTCCCCCCTTACCCTAAATTCTACCTATGTCATATCGCCTAGTCTTCCAGTTGTTTTACTGAGTTTTATCATTATCTCCATCTTTTCAGAAAAAGGAGGGAGGGCTGGGAGAGATTAAGAGACAGAAAAGTAATGGTGGACCAGGATTCCAGACTCAGGCCATGTGAATCCAGAGTTTTGCTCTTAACCTCAGGAGAGGTTGTCTGCTACTTTTCCTCTAATTCTGTGCTCAAAAAGTGAACTGTTAATGCATAACTTAGTGTCCGAAGAGGATATGGCCATTAGGAAGAAAACTTGGACTCATTATGTCCTACAATTTAAGTTTAAAGTGGGATTCTAGTTTGTAATTAATTCTCTTGTGAGATTGGTTCTTGCCTAAAATACTAGGATTGTGTATTTGGATTGTTACTAAGTGAAGGTCAGATCATGAACAATGGTTCGATTTCTGTGTATTATTTTCTTTTTTTCTATATAATATTTTCTAATTTTCAAAGGCTTTTTTACAAAAGCCTCATGTTATCTTCACAATATGTCTTCGGAAAGTGATAATTTTTTTTCTGTTTCAGATAAGTACATTGAGGCTGAGAGATTTAGGTATTTAGGTCAAAATTGAAAATTCCTGAGTGTGAAGCTCAGATGTAAATGAAGTTCTTCTGTTTCACCATATAGTACTGTCCTCCAGTACAACATAAATCAGACATTTCATGAATCCTTGGCTGAAACTGCCAAGTGATCTGGCTCTTACACCATCTGATTTTGCTCAGTATCGTAGAATTAAGAATTGGATGATGAGTGACTTATTAATGTCACAGAGGACTGCAGTATTTAATGTGTGTATGGACCTAATTTGCTAAATGAGCAAAGTAACCTGCAGGAAGTTAATGTGTGGCAGAAATGCGCTGAAATGAGAACTAGGACGCGGATCATTAAAGAACCCATTTCTCCCCTGGACAAACCAAGTCAAGAAGGATTACAGAAACTTCTCTGTGTACTTCTTCCTAGAGTATTCCCACATCAGCTTGGCCTCCAGATAGATACTTGTTGTCAGTTTTTGAAAGCTTACTTTTCAGGTTTTTAAGGTATTGGTCTGGATAATTTAGTGTTCTCTGGTGTTTGTTTTTTAACACCAGCGAAGAACCTGTACATGGTTAGCTGACTTCTCAGGGGTCTTCTGATGATGCTGTTTCCATCAAACTGATGTCCACTTTTTTTAGTGACCAATGTTCCACATAATGACATGTAAAATATCTATTGGTAGCCTCTTTCCTTGACCATGACTACTTTATAAGGAAGAAAGAAAGAAAAAAAAAAACAACCCATGGTGATTCCAAACCACTAAATTTAATAGAAGTGAACATACAAACTTCATTGGGAAAAAAATACAGTTGCGTAGTCTGTTGGTAATGATGTGTATCTTTTCTTTATGGCAGAGTTCTTGTTCTGATGATACACTGTTACACTGTACGTGCAGACATTAATAATTATGTGTAGTACACAGACATAAATATTAATAGTAAATCCTAATGATAATTTTAGTCATAACTAACATTTTAGTGTTTGACTCTTCTCCAGGCTCTGTCATAAGCAATTTAATTTGATCCTCACAACAAAGGTTGTGCACTAATTATCACCATTTTGCCAATGACTGAAATGACACCCAAAGAAGTGAAGCAGGTCAGCCAAGTCACACTAATAGTTAAAGCGCTGGTTCCAGATTCCACATTCTGAACTATCGCTGTAATGCCATTTGACATATTGTTGAGGAAGAAAGGAATTTGAATTTTCATGAGAAACAAGCACATACCTCACAGAACAAATGGAGAGCATTAGACCACTAGCTGTCCTGTTACCAGCTTAGTAAGTTCAGTGGCCAGGAAGATCAGTGCACATTTTAATTCTCTTGAATCAGGATGTAGAAATAGAATACATTTTAAAGTAATTTTTTTCTGTTTCCCATAGTATCCACTTTATGAGAACAGAAAAGTTTGGAAGAAATTTCTTTCAGACGTTCATGTATTTTTCTCTCAAATAGACATTGTGAGTCTTATAACTGATCATGATTGCCTATTTTCTTTGGCTACTAAGAAGTTTGAAACCAAATGTGCAGCCTACCTATAATAATTGTGTAGGATTTTAAGATACCCTGATACTAATCATATCTTGACTTATTTTTTCCCTACCCCATTTTTCATGGGCCCTGGTTTCTTGAGCTGTTTACTCTTATTCTATTGTATGGTAAAAATCCCTTCAAGGCATCTCAAAATCATACTAATGTGGACATCAAAGTAAAATAGGTAAGATAAAAATTCAAAATAAGTAATTTTAATTAAAGTCACATAATTGTCAGAAATATGGACCAGAGAGATTTTCTGTTAAATTAGAAGAAAAACTTAGTTTAGTTTGGTTTACAGAGCATATATATAATTACATTATTACATATTACATTATATTATTACATTATTACAAAATATTACATTATTACATATCCTACTATAAAAATAAGGTTTTTGTTTTTGCTTTGTTTTGTTCTTGGTTTTGTCTTTTGGGGGAGGGGTTGTTTTTGTTTTTGTTTTGTGGGCAGCAAAGCAAGGTTTCTTGAGTGATAACAAAGTGATAGTACAAAGCTCCAGAGGAGGGAAGGGACCCGAGAGGGTTGCCCAATAGGTTTTATACTATTTTGGACAAACTATTCTAAAGGATATTTTTCCATTTCACAAGTAGTTGTGTGACACATAGAGACAGTTTTCTGGTGCTTGATAACAAATGTTAAAGGTGACTTTCTGCATAATACTGTGTAGCTTATAAAACAGTGTTGTTTGAGATGACCTCCTAACACAGCTAACCCCCACCACTTTCCTGGGACATCACCATTGATCGTTCTGACAAACCGGAGGTGGAACCTGCACACTGATTGCTCAGATGAGGTGAAGAGGTTGCACTGGAAACCAGGTGTGGTTGAGCTCTCTTGGTGGTGTCTGGGAGCATCTCATTATCAGCGTGGCCAGGAGAGAACAAGCTTTCTAAGCAGCACCAGTGCCAGATACACAACCTGTCTACTGACGCAAGATGAGTCCATTCTTATTTATAAGAGGGAAAGTGACCAAAAAGGGAAAAAAAAAATTTTACTCTATTGTATCCCAAGGGAGAGAGAAGAGGAATGATCCTGGGGCGGAAGTGGCGGGTAGGAAAAAGAAATATTGCTTCTGGATGAAAAAATTAATGAGCACAGGACACAGAAGACCGAGATAAGATAAGTCCGTGCTGAGCATCAGCTTCCTGACAGCCTCTCGCAAGTCGTGTGTGGCAAGTGGCAGATCCCACGATGCCCTTTCCTTCTGAGTCATGCTGCTGGAAGGTTGAGAAGATGAGTTTTCCTGATGGATTGAATTCCTGAGTGTACTTGGAGGGTAGAGGCAGATAAAGGAGGCTGTGCTGGGGCTCTAATCTCCTCTCAGAAACTGGCAGCTGCCTTTTCCTGGCCGGCTCCTTGGCTTCGTAGGTCCTGTGCAGAGTGCTGGGCGCCAGAAACAACAGTCATGTCAAGTCGCACTTCGGGACTGAACAAAGTTATCTCTGTCCAGCACGTTTCCAAAGGCAGTGAAAAGGAGGTATGAACAGATGGACGAATTTACTTGTTCCATTTCCCTCTGGTGAATCTTAGGAGCTCTTTTGCTCATGGTATGTTTGTTTTCCATACTTTGAACATTTTTTCCCCAGATATAAAATTCGGTATTTGAAAGTTGGTTCTGGCAAAGTTAACCAAATAATTCTTAAGTTAATTCCACAGATGTTTATTGATTCATGTCTCAAATGCTTTCTTTCTTGCCTCAAATTACTGTTCTTCGTAGCTAGTGCATGTCAGTAATTAGAGCTTCTTTCAGAATTTAAGGGTCACTCTGTTAGCGCAAATGAGCAAACAAACAAAATACACAGGAGAAAGAGAGGCTTCATTAACACCAAATAGTGTTAGTGATTTGTAGTTTTTATTAATTAGTGCATACTAAATAACACAATACCAGTGAAACTATTTTAATGATTAAAATGAAGCTTTCTTTTTTTTATAGAAAAATGCAATTTATTATCGAATTTCATTCTATAAATAAATCCAGACTGATAGCATTTATAGCATTTAGGGAACATACATGACTTTATATTTTATTTTTATTTTTTATTTTTGTAATAAATGTTTTTTTTTTACTAACATATCATGTATTATTTGTTTCAGGGGTACAGGTCTATGAATCATCAGTCTTACACAATTCACAGAGCTCACCATAGCACATACCATCCCCAGTGTCCATCACCCAACCACCCTATCGCCCCCTCCCCAGCAACCCTCAGTTTGTTTCCTGAGATTAAGAGTCTCTTATGGTTTGTCTCCCTTTCTGATTTCATCTTGTTTCATAAAATGAAGCTTTCAATATTTAATCTTACTTCTTTTATTTATATTTTCTTTTACTCTTCAGTGTCTTATTTGTTAGGTAAAAGAAACCCCAGCTTTGACAGGGTTCCCATATTTATTGATTTGCAGAAACATATGTGTAGCCAAGTTATGGAGCTCTCTTCTAAAGATGGCATGGCTAAAGGTTGGAATTATGGTGAATGGTTGTATATTTTAAGATCACAATCTATAGAAACCCTACTTAGTCTAAACTACAGTACTTGCATGTTTGGAACCACAACTTAATATCAAAAAAGGTTCCCTTTCATGTGGGGTTTCCTCTTTTAACTGCCTACAGCCAAATACAGAAAAAGAAATGCCATCCAGAGTAATGACATTCCCCTTGGACACTAATCCAGAAACAGCAAAGGAAGTTTGCACCTTTAGGACTTCCCTCTCTTTGGGGATTAAGCGATGTCAGCTTAACTATCTATTTAGCATTATAATAGAGTTTAGTACAGAATGATGATACTTCAGAGGTGAAGCTATCCAAATTACAAACAATCACATTTGGAGAGGCACTATGGTGAGTGCTGCTTTGGTTCTCACTGACTGGGAACACACATCAATATAAGAACTTGACTTAACATGAAGACAATCACAGGAAAATGAAATTAGGGTTCTCTCATTTTTTTCTAAAATGACTGATGTAATGAATGTTTTCCATGCAGAGGGTAACTGAAATGTTTGTCGAGGATGGTGGGTGCGGCAGAGACAGCAAACCTCCAAAAGTGGACGGTGACCAAATTAAGGAAAAAAGCTTCGTGATAAATTACAGAGTAGTGTTTTTCTGGCATATTATATATTTTAATAGCAATTAATAACCTTAATAACTATTAATTAATAACTATAAAATCACTTGTTAATGTCCTTGCTACAGCCCTCTCTCTGGTCTTGCTGTCCAGAAGGTGGCTGAGTGCACCCCTTCAGACTGCTGCCTGATACCCGAGCCCCTTCCTTGTTCCCTCCAACATGATGCTGCCTCTGGGCCAGGCTGAGTGTACCTGCCCTAGTCAGCTTCCCCAGCCTGGCTGGGGCATTTCAAACATCATGACATTTGTGGCCCAAATGCTTCTGATGTTACACGATGTCTCTTCTCCTTGACCTCCGTGAGACACACACTTTCTCCTGATTCTGTGGCCTCTTCCCATGTGCCGCTAGTCTTCTGGGCCACCAATCACACCTATGACTTCAACCCCTGCTCAAGACGCTGCTGGCTGCTTAGACTTTGGGCAAGGCATTTAATTTCTTGATTTGCATCCTCTTTTGAAAAATATGGGTTATTATAAGGTATTTCATAGGACTGGTTGTTGTAAATATCAGATGAGTAACAAGTGAAGAAGGTTATGAAAAAGGACCTGTCCCAGAGCAGACCCAGATACGTCCACGAACCTTTTCCTCCCTCTCTCACTCTCTTCTTCCCTCCTTTTCTTTAACTGTTTCTTGCCTGTTTTCCTTCTTCTGCTGTACTTCTTTTCATTCTTTCTTCTTTCCTTTCCTTTTCCTTATTTTGTTTGGTTTTTGGAGATCTTAAACCACATAAGAACGATCTGTGATGTGCTTGGAATTCAGAAAAGAAAGGGATTTCTAACAATGGAAGCACAAGAGAGAGACATTCAGGGAGAGCGTTTGATAGAGGTCTTGAAGTCTGAATAGATCTTACACTTGTGGAAAAGAGAGGAGGAACTGGTCGGGACTGGTGGGTGGGAAGTTAGAACCATCACGGAGGCCTTGCTTTCTATGTGGAGGTGCTTCAAATCTATCAGGCAAGACAGAGCCTTGAGGGTTGTGTGTGTGTGTGTGTGTGTGTGTGTGTGTGTGCATGCGCGCGTGCGCACGTGTGCATGAGTGTTTTAATCATGTCCTAGGTATACCGTAGGAGGTTGATACTGAAAATGGCTTTTGTGATTAATTGAACAAGTAGAGAAGAAAACAGAGAAACCATTCAGGGGATTTGAATCAGGTAGTGACAAACAAAATAGGGAAGGTGGTTGAGAAAATAAATTGCAATCTCAGTAGAACTCACAACTAATGGCATGTAGGGCACAAAACATTTGGTGGAAGCAAAGGCATTTGAGTTTTAAACTTAGTGGTAGGAGGGATGGAAGTGACAATATTGGGAGAGGAAATGTAGGGAAAGAAGGATTTTTGCAAAGAAAGTTTGACATGTCAGCTGGAAATGTGGGATGTCGTGTTTCTAAAATGATGGCAAATATAAGCCTTGAAGTTCTCAGCTACTTAAGCACCATTTACATGGAGTTTGGAATGGAGATTAAACGACCAGGAAATATCCAAGTGTAATAAATGTCAGAGGGGAGCAGGGCTTGAGACACTGTGATGAATGATGAGCAATGATCATCTGGAGAAATCAGCATCGGAACCTGAGCTTCTCAAAATGATGGGATAGGATTTGGTTTCATGGTTTTCAATTAAGGTTTGTTTCCTATTAGTTGTTTTCAGTGTAGGAATTGGTGTTTTTCTGGGGGTTTTATCCAAAGGAAAAAATCACTTGTACTAACTTCTGCTTCTTTTAATCAATATTCAGTATACTAAAGTTGCAAAATTCTAAAACCTAATTTTTCATAAGTTCTTACATTCAGACTCTCTTCATTCTATTTATAAATCTGGTTCAGTTTAGCAATCATTTTCAAGGGGACCTTCACAACTAAGTTAATTAAATTTCATTAAATATTTAAATAAAATTCATAAATTCAGTGTATTCATTTCTTGTTTTTAAGCTTTTCAGTGGTCTGACAAACTAAATGGTCCCAAATTCTGGGGAAATCTACTTAAATTTAAGAATCTGAATTTAAAAGGATGTGACCCTTCACTTGGCATGAATGTTACAATATTGTTTTATGAACTCATAAATTTTTCTTGCTTAAAACAACACATCTGAATAAATTACCCAATTCTTAAATTTGACAAATGCATAAAATGGAAAATATACACAAATTATTTCTAAACACAAATATGTTAGTGTACTGGACTTGTTCCTGATTGATCATCTTTGTTCCTCACTCTAAAATGTGGCTGGTTTTTAAAAAATTATATACCAAGGAGACAGTTTTACCACCCAAGGTCTGGTCTCCTTAGCAACCATTCCCTTTGCCTTCCTCCAACTTAAAAACTGGAAAGTGAAGTATTCAAATTCTCACCCTCTCTCGCAGCCAGAGGGGCACTTGACATTCTTGTATCCAATGGCATATATAGATAGGAGTTATGTCTGTTTTATTTTCTGGATACAAAAACAGTAGATATGTGCTCAATATGCTCATTGCCACAGTAAATGAGACCTGCTAATTATCATATCCGAAATGTATGTGAGCCTTACCGTGTTTCAAAAACCATTTCATGCGCTTTCTATGAGCTAACTGTAATATCTCAAACTACTCTATGAGGGAGATACAATTATCATGCCATTTCATAGATGAAGAGACAATAACACAGAGAGGTTACTAAGTTGCCCAGAGTCCCACAGCCAGTAAGTGGGCAAAGTTAAGATGTGAGACCCAGCACCCTACTTCCAGAGTCACATTCACCTCTCCACTGTTGTCACCACTCCCCAGTCCTTCTTCCAGCAGGTGCCTGGAGCTCATTGTTGTATCTATGCTGCAACACTGAGGGCACGCTCTGAGAGCTGGCAGTTTCCGTGTCTTCCCCGTTAGACTAAGGGGTCCTTAGCCATGTGCCTCTTTTACACCTACATCACAACACCAGAACTTGTCTCCCACGGATGTTCAACAATTACTTCAATGAACACATGATACAAGATCTGTAAAATTAGAAATGTCACAGAAACAGACTTATTTTCAAAGCCTCAGTATGTCAAACCCTTGAAATTTAAAAAAGAAGTAGAGAGGCAGAAAAGTGACTGTAGAGAGGGTGTCACTTTGTCTAATGTCTAATAACTCTTTGCCGAGTTCCATCATGGAGAGGGAGTTGAGAAGCCCCTCACCAGATCTGGTAAGAAAGGAGGGTCAATATTGTGCCGCTGTGTATTTTCCCATGAATGACTGTGTCATTATCTTACACTTTGATAACTGTCTGGCTCTAGAGCAAGAAAATAAATAACAATGCGCTTTTCAGATCTGTGATTTCCCTTGAGAAAATCTGAAGTGTGATTGGGTGCCTGGGCCCCTATGTAGAGCCGATGCCTGCCTTCCCATGTATGGAAATGGTGCCAGAGTCACCAGAACCCAGGATGTGGTCCATAGAAAAGGGGTGTCACTGACAGATTAAGAGATCATACCAAGTTTCATGATGCAGGATATTTATTTGGTTTCGATGAAGTAACGTATTAGATTTTTCCAAAGAAACAGAACCAATGGGAGATACATATGTATGTGTGTGTGTATGTGTGTTTACACACATACATGTATATACACAAATATACTCATCTATATATACACATATATACATATATATACATACATGTATATGTACATCTGATATACTGTGAGGTTTGGGTTCACACAATTACGGACACTGAGAAGTTGTCTGATCTGCTGTCCATTAGCTGGAGACCAAGAAAGCTGGTGGGGTCATTCAGTCCAAGTGCAGAGATCTGAGAGCCAGGAACACCAGGAACAGGAGACGATCCATGTCTCTGCTCAAAAAAATCAGTCAGGGAGGGCTGAATTCTGCCTTCTTGTGCCTTTTGGTTCTGTTCAAGTCCTCAGCAGATTGGGTGATACCCACCCACAATGAGGAGGGCCAACTGCTTCACTGAGCCCACCAAGGCAAATACTAATTTCATCCAGAAACATACTCAAAGACATAACCCAGAAATAATGTTCAGTCAAATATCTGGGGCCCCCACAATCCCATCAAGTTGACACATAAAATTAACCATGACAAATAAATATGTAACACTTGGGAGGAAATGTGTGAATGTTATGTCAGACAAGTATGGCTTGTGGCACATGTTCATTAAGCAAAGCTATTTTGTCTCCATGGTCTCCTCATTACTCAGCAGGGACCCTCCCTGCCTCCTGGGGCAAACACTCACGTGAACCCAGACTCTCCGGTTGTTGTGAAAGAGACGCAGAGACTCCCTTATTTCAGTCATTCAATTGTCCAGACCCTTAGAGTCTTGAAGCCTCCAACTCAGTGGAAGGTGGCTTCCGGCTTCCCTCCATGGCAGTGGTGCGGGTGGAAAGCCCACAGCCCGCAGCTGGGGGAAGCAGAGTTTGACAGTTTCTCCTGCTCCCATGCTCCCCCTTGTAAACTGAGATTCTGAGACCTCTAGGGGGCAGCTTGCAGAGGGGAAGGGGGTTCTTGCTCATGGTGGCTGTCGTAGCATTGCTGTCCCCATTTTTTGGACTTAACAGAGTCTCAAAGCTGACTCTCAATCTCCCATGACTATCATTGTTTGATTCAGGGACTCCCTCCACCCCTGGGGCCTTCTCACCTGTGGCTTCTGTCATGTGGAGGATGCAACCCTGTTTTCACTTTTTTGTCTGTAACTCCTGCAGCCCCCTCCCAACTGGGGGCCGCCTTTGGATTCCTCCCTGGGCTCCCCGTCACATCTCCAGCTGGGCTGCAGGAACAGGATTTGAGGCACATGGCCACTTGCTGATTCACGCTTGCCCACCAACTGTCGCTGGGCCGCAGGAACACACACGAAGCACCTTTACTTCCCAAAGTACAGCTCATTTGCATCAGGGAGCCTCTTGTCTTTCAGATGTTTCTGGCTGGAACTCAGCAGGTACTGCCGCAATTAGGTTATTGTGCTATTTTTATGCTAGTTTTTTAAAAAAGCCTTTTTTCTGTGTTTCTGTGTTTTTCTGTGTTTTTTTTTTAAGATTTTGTTTATTTATTAGAGAAAGGGAGAACATGTGCACAAGCAGGGGGAATGGCAGAGGGACAGGGAGACGCAGACTCCCTGCTAAGCAGGGAGCCCAGACACAGGGCTCAATCCCAGGACCGTGACCTGAGCTGAAGGTGACCCAAAAGTCCTCTTTTCCTATCAGCTTCACTGAGATATAATCATATGGCATGTGATTTCCTGATTTATGTGTGTAGTTCAACAGTTGTTAGTATATTTGCAGACTTGTACAACCATCACCAAATCTCATTTTAGACCATTTTCATCACTCCGACAAGAAACCCCACACAAATTAGCATTCCCTCCTCATTTCTCCCTACCCCTCAGCCCTAGACAACCTCTCATCTCCCTTTTGTCTCTGTAGGTTCACCCATGCTGGGTATTTCCTATAAGGGGAATTGCACAGTATGTGGTCTTTTGTGATGGGCTTCTTTCATTCAGCAGAGCGTGTATGAGGTTTATCTGTGGTGTAGTGTGCATCAGTACTTCCTGTTCTTATTGTCAAATATGATTCCATGTATAGATTTACCCTCATTTTACTTATCCATTCATCAGCTGATGGACCTTCGGATTGCTTCTCATTTTTGCCTGTTCCGAAGAACACTGCTATGAACATTTATGTGCAAACTTTTGTGCGGACATGCATTTTCATTTCTCATTGGTATCCACCCAGGAGGAGAATGAGTGGTTATGTGGGGACTCTGTCATTTGAGGACCCTCCAGACTGTTTTCCACCGTGACTGCTCCATTTCATATTCCCGCCCGCATTGTAGGAGGTTCTGATTTCCCCACATCCTCACGAGCACTTTACTATCCTTTCCAGGATAGTAAAGGAGAGTCAAAATTGATTGTACCTCAGTCAATTGATTGTACAATTGATTGCCCCAATTTCCAGGAGAGCCATCCTTCTACCTTATTGGCTTCAAGTAGTTTTTTTAAAGCTCCCTGCTTCCCAAGACTGAAGTTGGAGGAGGCACCCCATACCTGCTTCATTTGGCGGTGGTGATGGGGCACTCACAGCCAAGTTCTGTCCAAAGAAATCGTCTTCAAAGATCATTCTCCGGGGCGCCTGGGTGGCTCAGTGGGTTAAGCCGCTGCCTTCAGCTCAGGTCATGATCTCAGGGTCCTGGGATTGAGCCCCGCATCGGGCTCTCTGCTCAGCAGGGAGCCTGCTTCCCTTTCTCTCTCTCTCTGCCTGCCTCTCCGTCTACTTGTGATTTCTCTCTGTCAAATAAATAAATAAAATCTTTAAAAAAAAATCATTCTCTAAGGTCCAGTCTCTCAGACCTTCTGTCTCAAGGAGGGTGAGGGGTTCTAGGCTCATCATCCTGGTTTTCCTCCACCTCCTTTCCCACACGTTCTGCACAGTAGCGTTTCCCCTTCACCCTCTGTGCGCGAACACATGGGAAATGTTGGATCGAGAGTCTTTAGGCCTCAGCTGGAATGTCCATCTGACAAATGACCTGCTTCTAAAACCATGGGTTGTCTATTTACTATCAACCCACAGCCCCCTATTTTGGGCACAGCCCTCCTCAGACTTCACTTGAACGTGGTGTTCTCTTCATTTGATCCTTAAGATGAGTTGCATTTTATGCAACTGACTTTCCTAAAGGAAAACACACACACACACACACACACACACACACACACACACACACACACACAGTTGCAAATAGTCATGAATCACAAGTGAGAGCATTTATATATCTAACGAGAAGTTATTTTTGTTGACAAATATGTGTGCTTCCCTCTGTTCCTAATAAACCCTTACCTTTTAGACGAAATGAATTTGAGGTTGCTAACCAAGAGCATAGAATAAAATCAATACAGAGGTACAATCAATTTGGCACAGCGAGAAATAGGATAGAAAAATGAAATGCAACCAAGAAACACTTAACATTCACAAAGGCTGGGCATTGCTGTGTTGGTCAGAAGAGGTCACAAATTTCGCTGAATTCCGTGACTGGCCAAACAAAGAGAGGAACACAATCAGTTTCACAATTCAATATATTTGTAAGCCATAAAAAAAATGCAGTTGCCCTGGTAAATCATACATTTTCCTAAGAGAGAAGTTAAGTGTCTCCTGTGTGTTCTCGTAATGGGGATAGCATTCAAGGAGGTGGTCTAAAAGACAATTTTAAGCACATAAATCACACATAACTTCATGCTCTTTCTTGTAACGTTTCTCAACGCAAATGGATGGCACATTGCCACAAATGGTTATTTAGAAAATATTCTTTTTTAAAATTTTATTTATTTATTTGAGAGAGAGAGAGCACAAGCAGGGCAGTAGGGGAAGAAGCAGACTCGCCACTGAGCAGGGAGCCCAGTGTGTGTGTGTCTCAATCCTGGGACCACAAGATCATGAACTGAGCTGAAGGCAGACACTTCACTGAGCCTCCCAGGTACCCCTAGAAAATATTCCTATAGATAGAAATATGATGTTAATCAATGGTCTTGTTTTAGACATTGCCTAGTGTTGGGCTTTCACACTTACGCAGACACACTTTAAATTTTCAGATACATATTTTTCATGTTGATAGCAGTTCTGCCTGATATTAAACATCAAACCCACTTTTTGTGGGTGATTTATCCATTGGATAGATATGAGTGTTTTGTACATGTAATTACAACTTCTTTCTCATATAGGTCTCATGAATTTTCAACTCTTTAAAAAAAAAAGGAATTTTTCTTTCCAGAAGTTGTGGATCGACAGTCATGGTGAAATTACGTAAATGAAGGAAGTCATTCTATGGCATTCACTACCTTTTGTGGGAGATTTAAAGCTCCTTCCTTTGGTGTGTTTTTTTTTTTTTCCTTTTCCCAGAAAATGCTGTTGTTGGATGTACAAAGGATAAAAGTTATCAATTTTTAAAAATGCTCCTGGTTCTGTGCAGTGAATATTAATTTGTGTATTCTTACTGAAAAAGGAAAGGCATGAGGCAAAAAAGGGAAAAAGATGCATATAGTCTGGTTAAATTTCATAAGAAAAATGGTACCTTTTTAGGAGTTATAACACCATTTATACAAGTTAAACAGGAAAGAAAAAATTTTTTTTCCCTGAAAACACCCAATAGCTCAGCAAGAATAAGATTACCTCACAAATATAAAGTAAATCCATTGAATGGATGGGAGCATCATGATCAGAGGACAGATAGAGCAAGCCCCTGGCCTCATGGTGGTTACAGGTAGGTCTGAATGGAAATCAGATGTAATTTTTTTACTGATGCCAGAATGGGCAGCACGTTGGCATAGACCCAGAGCTCTAGCAATGACGAGTGAGTTAGTAATTGTGCATATAGATTGTTTAAATTGGTTTCTGCCTCTCAGCCACTTTCTGCTGTTTTAAGAAATGTTTCCATCCAAAATTAATTGATAAGATTACTTACATGAGAGAGATATATATACACTTACATGATAGGTGCCTTTGTGTGTGTGTGTGTGTGTGTGTGTGTGTGTATACTCCCTCATGAGAAATACACATGGTTTTGTCTTTTTTTTTTTTTCATCTTTAATAAATCTAAATCTGAGAAGCATTTCCTAAGTGTTTTCCCTGTGGCAGTGGAGGGGAATATACATCTTAATTTTGAAGTCATTTGGACATTTTAAAATATGGAGTACGGAGAATAAAGTAAACCCATCTCTACAAAGTAGACGCTAAAATTCCTTGTCACCGATGAATTACAGAATGTGGTTGATGAAAGTAGTTCTACCGTTTTTAAAAACAGGTGTCAGAAGTAGCCAAGCTTCCCCACCCCTGAAAGGCATCTGGGTGAGGAAAAGACTACTGTGTGCTTTGCTGATGGCTGTCCTGTTCTCTGCGCACCCCTGAACAGTGTCCAGCACAAAGTACGTATTCACTATATACCTGCAACAGGAATAAGTGAGTGATAAGCCTAAGTAACAAAATGAATCCTGAAGGAGCTTGGTCTGGTAGAGCCTTGGGATCTGCACTGTGGATAGATGAGACTACATTGTAATTTACTTATCATTTGAAAATTATAATTGTCATTGTGAAAGCACAAAGTTATCATTTGATAATTATAATTGTCATGGTGAAAGCACAAAGAAGTCTTTGTGCTTTTATGGCTTCTTTCCTGGTATTTGAGAGCTGGCATCCTTAAAAATTTTAAAGCATTTTCTCTTAATCTTATATACACTATTACATTGGATTTTCCATGGTTTGTTGAACAAAACTCATGCTTTTATCACAAAATAAGAATCAGGTGAGTCTGAATTCATGCATTTCCCCACAGTTCCATTTCTGTGACTCATTGTTGAAAGGTCTAAATAGTTATAAGTATTTAATTATTTGGAAACTGTGGCTCAGAGGGTGCCTAGTTTCTCAATAAGCATGTTAAAGAAATATAATGAATGGGTGAGAGACAAACCTAAGTAGCGCGACCCTTGTTGTTAGCTAACAAACTGTTAATGCTTTGTGTATTCATGAACATGTTGGAGATAAACTAGCTCCTTCAAACATATTTTGGGGCATTCTCTAGACACAGGACAGTGAACAAATCTAAATCCTTGCCCTTCTGGACGTTACGTTCTAGTAAGAAAAGAGAGGAAATTAACAAATTTTAAATTAATGCAATCTTACAATATTAATTAATCATGATGCATTGAAGTGAGAGTGATTAAGACAAAGCATGGTGATGTTACTTGGAAAAGGTTTTCAGGGAAGCAAGGGAGTGAGCCTTGCAGATGTCTAGAAAAGAAAGTGTCTCAGACAAAGGGAAACCAAATGCAAAAGCTCCTAAGATAGGAACATCCTTAAGGTGTTTATGAGACAGGAGGAGGGCCCGTGTTTGAAGCAGAGTGAGGCAGCAGAAGGGCGGTCACAGGGGAGGGCAGAATAATGGAGGGGCCGATTCTATAGGTATTACGGTAATACACCGGACTTTGTTGTGTGATGGGAATTCACTGGAGAGCTCAGAGACCAGGGAACTTGATCAGGTCTGTACTATTAAAGAAGCATGTGGCTACTGGGGAAAATAGACTAGTATGGACAACAGTACAAGCCAGGAAAAGAATAGATGCAATTTTATTTTTCTAAGTTTGAGAGCATGGTGATTTGAGCTGGGGTCTCACTGGTGAGATGGTGAGAAATGGTCCACTTTGAGATATCCGTTAGAGTCAGAGCTTCCAGCCATGCTTGCTGCATGAGGTGTAGAGGGTGGCAGAAAGATACTAGTCAAGGGTGACTCCTACATATTCGCCCTTAAAAATTGGGTGGGTGATAGTGTCATTTAATGAGCTGAGGAATAGCAGAACAGAGCCAGACTAAGGAGCATAAAACAAGTGACTTTGATTCAGGACAGGTCAACTTTGAGACGCTTTTTAGGCATCTAAATGGAGATGCCAGTAGGCAATTGGACATCTCAATCTAGAACTCAGGAGATATTGAGGCTGGAGATATAAAATTGAATCCTGGCAGCATAGAGACAGTATTTAAAGCCATGGAATTAGATGAAATTATCTGAAGATGGTTCTTTTCAAAATATCTCTGATCTCTGCCAAAGAACCTTTGTTTTTTTCTCATTTGCTATGGACAAATCCTTTGTTGAATACAGTAAATATGAGAGAAAATGAAATTAAAGGAGAAGTAAAATAAAGACAGGTGAAACATAAGTGCTATATTTCTGTTTCATTCTCTTGCTATTGCATTCACAGACATGAACTTGTTCTGTCAAACTGCTAAAAAAAAATAGTTTCTAAATGCTTATTCTGGCTTTCTGTACTTACATTGCAGTGGACTGATAAGAAACAGTTTGCAGGCAGCGTGTTGTCACTCAGCTGTGGTGGTGGCGACAACATGCTGGGCATGTGTGTAGCCAGACAAGGAGCCCTGGGCCTCCACCTTTAGCCCTGAGCAAGAGGAGAAGGAGGGAATCATCAGAGTGTGGGTCTTAGCATTCAGATGAAGACGTTTCAAGAAAAAAAGAGGCAAATAGATAAGATAAGCAAAATTGATGTTCCCAGGCCTCAGCTGCAATGATCAAATAGGCCAGAATGAAGGCAAAGATGTTATTTTGCTTTTACTCTTCCCTTCCCTTCCGAGCTTTCGTAAGGGTACAGTTCTTCCAGTCTGAAGCTTTGCTGATGCATGGTCTGATCTTAGATGGTTTGGGGACAAGCCTGAATGAAGAATATCCAAAAAACAGCAACAGGATCACCAAGGTTAGAGTGAGATCAGTTTTAAACATCTTCTTCCATAAAGACATAAGCCAAGTGGCCTCACTCTTAGATTGGAGGTTGAAGGGGGTCAGCCTGGCCATTGAAGTTTTTATGAAACCAACCATTAATATTTATTGGGGTTTTCCTTCTTTACCATCAGCAGTGGGTATTACTTCAGCCAACACATTCTCTGCATCAGGCCAGCAGAGCAGTGGTACTCTTGATTTCTCAGCAAAGATTGTTTTTGCAGGCAAAGGGGATTAGTAGGTTCAAAGGGACACATGTGGATCTCACATGAGAATATTACCCGAAGTGGTGCCAAAGGGAATTGCACAATTCAGGTTTTCTGTTTCCACTCATTCATAGACATTACCCCATATTTTTTTGCTTAGCCTGGTGCTTGTTTCTCCTCATCCCTCTCCCCTTTTACCATCCTGTGTTCCCCAAGGAGGGCAGCTGTGCTTAGACCACTCCTCAGTCAGATGTTAGGGCTAGGGCTTACTCTAGTATTTTGCTGATAATTCTTTTTATTTAACTATGATTATCTAAACATCTTCTGGCTCTACCCCCTTTCCAACATGGCAGCTTCACCTGTATCAGTCATCCTCAAGTGTGTGTGATTTTGCTTTCCAGCAAACATTTGGAAACATCTGGAGACATTGTGCTTGACTCGACTTGGGGGGTGGAATGCTGCTGGCATCTAGTGGGTGGAGACCAGGGCTGCTGGTAACCATCTCATGATGCACAGGGAAGCCCCTGATGACAAAGAATTATCTGTCCCCAAATGCCAGTAGTGCCAAACTAAGGAAACTTGACCTATATACCTCACTATTGATTCATTCATTAATTTATCTTCCATGCTAATGTTTCTCTTCACTTAAATATTTTATATGGTTTCAGTTACTAACTATATTTTATTATGTCATAACCAAAGAAAAGGAAAAAAAAAGATCCAAATGCCCAGAGCAGCATGTTTTCTAGAGTTTATAGCTGTATGAGGGGTAGGGCAAACATGGTTTTGCAGTTTCAAGAGTTGAGATTCAACTTGTGAGTTAAGTTTGAAAGGACTTGTTGACAAATCTTGTAAAGATGCATCCTCAGCCATTGAACAGGATCATGGATGCAGGAAGCCCTCAGTAATGAAATGAACCAACAGGGTGTCTACATTGTAGAATAGTTTTGAAGAAATGCATTGCATTGCTTCTGAGAACCTTGACCTGTACAGCTCACCACAGTCTCACCTGGAGGGAGCATGCCTTGTGTGGGAGCCCAGGGGGCTTGGTTCTCAAGAAAACTTCCTCGCTGGGCAGATGGAATACAAAACAGCACTCACTCTACACTTTGCACTTGTAGGACAGGGCCAGGTTTTGGTGGGGTGAAAAATAATAAATTGCAGAGGATTTTTATCATTAGGCATAGCAATAAACTATTTTAAATCTTTTGAGTTCCTTGGGCTAGATGTTCCTTTTGTTGCAGAGTATTCCAGCTGACCTCATCCTAAGTCTGGGGCAGTTTTCTTTGTCACTTGCTGTAACATTCTTCTCTGATCTTACACTATTCTCCGATCTTTCCTAGTGGGCTGTTTTGGCAAAGAAGGAAGCATTTTACCCTCTTCATGACTTTTTGGGAAATATCTTATTTGTCTGTTTATTGATTTATACATACATACATACATATGAGTAAAATTTGAATACATTCTAAAATTCAAAAACGTTTTTACTTGCCCCCCATGTTTTATGTTTTTGAGGTCATATTTTATATCTTTTTACTGTATGTATCCCTTGGTTATTGTATACTTATTTTTACTACTTTTGACTCTTAACCATCACAATAGCTTTATAAAAGCGATTGATTCACTCCCTTTACTATATATTTACCTTTCCCAATGACTTTTTGCTTGCATGTGTTTTCTTCTTACCAATTAATGCCTATTCTTTTCAGCTTACAGAAGTCCCTTTAACATTTCTTGTAGGGTGGGTTTAGTGGTCACAAACTCCTTTGTCTGCAAAGCAATTTATCTTTCAACTTTGAGCAATGACCTTCTTGGGTAGAATGTTCTTGGTTGGAAATTTTTCATTTTTTGTTGTTATTGTTTTGTTTTGTTTTTAGCACTTTGAATCTATCATGCCCTTCTCTTCCAGCCTGCTAAGTTTCTGCTGATAAATCTGCTGATGGCCCTCTGGGGGTTCCTTTGTACATAACAAGTTGTTTTCTCTTGCTGCTCTTAAGATTCTCTCTTTAAGTCCTGACATTTTAGTTATAATGTGACTTGGTATAGGTCTCTTTGCATTCATCTTCTTTGGAATCTCTTAGCTTCCTGGATCTGATGTCTGTTTCTTTCCCCTAAAGTTTTCAGCCATTATTTTTCCAATAAGTGTTCTACCCCTTTCTCTCTTGCTTCTCCATCTGGGACCCGTCTAATGTGAATGTTATTCTCCTTACTGTCCCATAAGTCTCCTAAGCTATTTCACTTTTTATTTTCTTTTTTTCTGCCGTACTTGGGTGAGTTCCACTTTTTCTTCCACTTCATCTAGTCTGCTGTTGAACCCTTCTTATGTATTTTTCAGTTCACTTATTGTACTCTTCAGCTCTGTGATTTCTGTTTGGTACTTCTTATATTTTCAGTCTCTTCAAAGTTCTGTCTATGTTCATACATTCTTCTCCCAAGATCAGTGAGTATCTTTATGACTATGATTTTGAACACTGTCTCAGGTAAATTATTTACCTCTGTTTCATGAAGGTTTTTTTTTTAAATGAGGTTTTATCTTTTTTTTTCATCTGAAAAATATTCCTCTGTGTCTTCTTTCTTTCTCTCTCTCTCTCTCTCTCTCTCTCTCTTTTTTTTTTTAGCTTGTCTCTGGGTTTATCTCTATGTACTAGGTGAAAAATTTGCTTTTCCCAGTCTTGAGGGAGCAGCCTTGTGTAGGAGATGAACTTAACTGTTTAACTTTGTTTTATCTCTTGGTTGTCTCTTGAGTCTTTGTGATTGCCTATATAGCCTGATACATTTTTGATAGGAAATTGTATCCATTGCTGAGGGACTGCCAAGCTCCCTTAGTGTTCCAGAGGGAGGGATCTCTGTCAACGCCTAGTTTCGGGTTGATTGAAAGCTAGACCCTTAGCAGCAGTGTTTAAGGTATGCAAATAGATATGGTTCTCTGGGACTGCAATTGTAAACCCTTCTGGCCTCTAGACCAGGTGATCTGGAGGTACCTCTTTCACAACAGTTACAAAAATTCAGGTTCCAGACATATATATGAACTCCCCCCGCCCCGGGGAAGTATCAGAAAGCTGTAAGGAGGCCAAGGAAGAACACAAAGATGGCACCCCCCACCTACACTCCCTCACAAACTTCTGAAGCCTCTTATGCCCCTCGGACTGAAACTCCATGGAAAGTAAATAGACCTTTTTCACAGGAAGGCTGGCGGTTTGTGTTTGTTGTTGCCTGTGCAGTGCCCACAGGTTGGTAGTCTGCCAAAAACTGTCTCCGATGGTTTCAGGCCTGGGGGACCAAGAAACAGTCTTTCCTGGCCACCAGAGTCTTTTGTTCAAAGGACATTCCCTGTGTAGGTTGTGCCATGTGCAGACTTAGGCAGGGCCCAGGGGCAGAGCGCTCCTGGCCCTAGCAGGGTAAGGAAGGCGTGGCCAGGTTGCTTGGTCACTGCTGAATGACTCTGAATATTTCCAGCAGCCTCACCTGCAGTTCCTGGCAAGTGTCTGTTTGAACATTTGACTTACAAATTCCATTCTGAATTTGAGACATTTTTTGCTTTTTTTGTTTAGTTTTGCTTTTTTGCTCTCAGGTACCCCAAACCTGTGTCTTGGGCCATATCAGTCAAAAGGATTCTGTTTTGGGGTTTGGAGATTGCTATTGGCCTAATGCCATGAGCAGTTGCCTTACTCCAATGTCTATATACCACCATCGCCACGTTTTAACCTCAGTCCTGGAACGAAGCATGTAAGAGCACATAAAACCAAAGGTAAAGTTGATAAAGCAGGCAACAGTGAGCAGCTCTTGTGCGTGGAATGTGGTCCTAAGGAACATTTACCCAGCTGTGAATTACCCTCAGTGTGCATTTCACATCTGGAAGGAAACAATGCCCAAGTCTACAAGATACAGATTATTGGGCACAATCATTCCTGTTCCAAAATGTGTCAACTTATACCTATTACATTGTGTCACCTTATACCTATTACAATGAAGGAGAAAGATGAACTAATTTTTTTCAGTAAGACATAATTCCTACACCATCTTCAAACATATTTCTCTTTGTGTGTTTTGATTTGCGGTTACTATAATTTCTGAGGATTGTATGTTTCAAGAAAATATGATGGTCAGCTAAAGTAGACTTCTATATACAACAAGTGCCATCATAATTGTTAGTGAAAACTGGCCTTTTTTCCCATAAGTCTCCGACCCAATAGTAAAACCTTTTTCTCACATTGCCTTGATCAGTTATCAGGTGGCAACTAGAATTTGGGTTGTGAAAGGGAGACCATTAAGAAATCAAAAATGTACATAATGTGATAGAGTTTGAGGGAAGTGTTCCCACATGAACTCTGAGGTTCCTGTTAAAACTCAGTTGACTGAAGTCCAGGCTAGACTTCATGTTGTGCAAAGGAGTCATCTGTAGGTATGGCTAGTTCCAAAAATCTATGACTTTGTTTGTTTTGGAATCTACATAGGTCTCTTTTATATCCTGTAGGTGAGTTGGACTCATTTATAAGGCTTGAAGGTATTAGAGACCATAGGATTCATACATAAATGGAATGGAACCACATTCTTTTCCTACCGTGTTTAAGAGTGAGTATTACAATAAGTAGAAGGAGGAGAGACCCAGACCTCTGTTGTCAGTTTTTAATAATATACATTAAAGAGTGGAATGCAATGGGCCTGGTCTGCAGCAATGGCTTATCTTAAAAATACATTTGTGTTTGGTGTTTGGAATATTTGCTCTCTTTATTTTTATTTTACTTTTTTGTTCTTGTTATTTTCTTTAAATATTTTATTTATTTATTTGAGAGAGAGACAGTGAGAGAAAGCGTGAGAGAGGAGAAGATCAGAGGGAGAAGCAAATGCCCCGTGGAGCTTGGGAGCCCGATGGTGGGACGAGATCCTAGGACTCCAGGATCATGACCTGAGCTGAAGGCAGTCACTCAACCAACTGAGGCACCCAGGTGCCCTGTTCTCCTTATTTTTAAAGGGGTTTATATGTGAAGTCCTGTTGTTTTGGTCAGATTAATATTTAATTAAGAATATGTTTCCTGGACCCATAATGATTACTCAGCAGCAGGAGGGCAATCCAGTATGCTTCTTAGCTGTTGGGAAAGTGTTCCTGGATTAAAATGGAATAATCCACAAAGTGAGTAAAAGATGAGGTACAACTGCAAATCCCAGTGTCATTCTGGGAATATTCACAGAATGGTAAAATAGATAAATCATTTTAGCTCATTAAGTAATTATAAGGTTTGTGGTCAAAGAGTAAGTTCCTCTCAGAAAAATTTTAATACCTTGTGTTGATTCCTAATCCATCTTCAGAATTATATTTTTAGTGCACACAATACTCACATCACTCCACGTGGAGAATGCACCCCAGGGTTAAGAATAGAAAATGGAGTATAAAAAAACGAATCACAGGGAAAGGGCTGGAAGTTTTTAAAATAAAAATTGGGGGGAAAAAATGAAAGAGACTTGTTCCTCAGTTGTGTTCTCTGGTGACACGTGTTACAACAGAAGAAGGCAAGACAGATGAGAGAGGGTTATTGGCCTGTGCTTTGCCATGCAGTTTTTGCGGGCAAAAAATGTCAGGTGAAAGAAATATGGTTTGAGAAATAGGCAACAGAGCTGAGTTTCCCAAAGCATTTTGTTGTATTTTATTTTGTTTCAATCCCAACCCATTGGATTTCTCCAACCCAGGCAAGTAATGGGAGATAAGAGTTTAGAATTTCAAAAGCATTAGGAGTTTGGATTAGAGAAAGGGGTGGGGGGGGCTAGAAAAATACACATCTTAATAGGCAACAAAACAATTTGCTAACATTTCATTGAATCTGCAAGGCGAGATCTTAAGGAATATGTGTCATCGAGGAAAGATAAATGGAAGTCAACAGGATTGTGTTAAGACTGCTAACTTATTATGTAACAAAACACACAGTGCATTGTTTACTGTACTTTGATTGCTCCATTTTACTAAATGTACATATATTATGGAGACTCCTATAAATTCACCCCCAACCTTAGTCCCCCAATCTTTCTTTTACAGTTATGTCTTAAATTCATCAACTACAAATGACCCTTCTAGAAAGTTTTCAGGGAACTGTAAACGACTCCAGGGATGACTTTGCTTTCACTACCATCATTCATTCTTGTTTCAGTGATGTGTCTAGGGAATTGTCTTTGGTTTAATCAATCTTTTTCTTCAGCAAAATGTTGACTTTAGGGCAGAGTTGTTTCTGTTGTGATAAGACTTTGAACATTTCTGTCACTGCAATTCAAGTAGTACTTGGCTGTTCAGCAGCAGCCAGACTCAGAAGGCTGAGTTCTGCTTGCATAGCCGGTAGAGTCTAGGGAGTTGGCTTAGGTTGGACATTGTTAGACACGCACTCTCTAGGTCACAGTCTTTCTTTTTTTCCCCTCTAGTGGTTGTGACTGATGAATTCACTAAGCACTTGAATGTCTTCTACTTTGTTCTTTCAGCAGACAATTTGTTTATTTGAGAGCTTATTTTGGCAAGTGAATTATCAGCTATCTGAACAAGCCCAAGGACAATCAAGGGGAATATTTGACCTCAACTTCAGATGATCCACATTTTTAATGTCAGTATTTGTGCCTTAGCAGAGTGATCATCACAGCTGGCTTACTTTCTTCCTAGCCTGGGAGCATACATCAAAAGCTCTAGGATACACACATAAAGCAAGGCTTAAATGCCCTCATTATTCTTAAAATTCTGTGTGATTTTTAAATTTGCAGATAAGAAGTGTGGACAGGAGAGACTTACGTTCCTTTATTCTAATGATCGAACTTCCATAGTTACATTGTATGCTTTTCCCTCATTCAGAACTTGAATTAGGACAAATTCATTACTTGTCATATTGAACATTGTTAGTCAGATGTAGTTAAGTGCTTTGATCTTGTTCTCCTACTGGATATATTTAGTGTTTCCTAGAAGATTTAGCTGTCTGCAGGGGAGTGAAAATAGTGTGATGATGCAATGAGACATGCCATTAGAGCCTTCAATTCTCACTACTTCCAGCCTCTTGCAAAAGTTTTATATTTACTAACTTGGATTTATTGGTTGAGGACAATATCAGCAAACAATGGCATGATTAGTAATAATGTTATTCTGGAACATAGAGAGCCCTAGCCTGGACATCAGATGTGGGTTCTAGCCTTGACCTCAACACCAACTAGGAGTGAGGTCATGGATAAGTCCTTTAATTTTCATGAGTCTCAGATTCTCATCTGTAAAATGGGTGGGCTGTATTAGATCAGTGGTTCTCAAACTTGAGGGTGCAACAGAATCAACTGGAGGGCTTGTTAAAATGCAAATCACTGGGCCTCATCCCCACATTTGGCAGAGCCTGGGGTGGGGGTTGGATAAGTTGCCTTACTAACAAGGTTAGTTATTTCTGTATCGCTAGGGATGTTTCTGTATCACTGCCATCCTTCAGCAACTATGAAATAAATAATGTGCACAAGCACAGAATGTTAACTAAGAATAGTATTGACTTTTTTCTTTGTTGTCTAGATTCTTAAATAGGTTCTGATAGTGATTCTGGAAAACACTAAATCTTTGGCTTTTTCAAACTTTGCCCACAATATTATAAAAATATTATTATAATATTATAGAAGTTATAAAAATATAATAGAAAGATGTCCTTGGGGAATATCAATAGATCCCATCCAAGAAGATCTCTAATTAAAAAAATAAAAGGGGGGCGCCTGGGTGGCTCAGTGGGTTAAGCCGCTGCCTTCGGCTCAGGTCATGATCTCAGGATCCTGGGATCGAGTCCCGCATCGGGCTCTCTGCTCAGCAGGGAGCCTGCTTCCCTCTCTCTCTCTCTCTGCCTGCCTCTCCATCTACTTGTGATCTCTGTCAAATAAATAAATAAAATCTTTAAAAAAAAAAAAAGATACAGACATTGAAAGCATGAATGAACAGCCATAAAAAACAGATTTCCAAGGGTTGTCTAGGTTTCCAGGGTGTATGTGGGCATGTATATGTGTGGGAATGTCTCTCTCTGGTATACAAATAAAAATTACCCCATCCTATGTAGTATGGTGAGTGCTGTGAAGTGTGTAAACCTGGCGATTCACAGACCTATACCCCTGGGGATAAAAATACATTATATGTTTATAAAAAATAAAAAATTAAAAAAAAAATTACCCCGTCCCACCTACCTCATGGGAAGGTAGTTTTTCCACACCAGCAAGCATTAAACTCTCAGCAAATAGCTACACTTTGCCTGGTCAAATACTTCGTAATTTAACCAAAGACAATTTTCAGAAAAGTGCATCCAAGAGAAATATCCTTGACGCTCTACCTTTCTTTCTCCATGGAGGTGAACACTTCCCATTACATCTGGAAATGATAGCAATCACTGGCCAGTACAAAATCTTAGCCAAGAAGAACTAACCAGACATATGTTATCAGCCAATCAGAATGTTATACAATGTGAGGGAAAGTTTACAAATTATTATGAGGCTCACTGCTGAAATAAACTAAGAATGCCTAGCCCAGAAGATATCTGTTGCTTTCCAGTGCATGGGCTAGAGAAGAACTTGTTGGACCTGTTGAATCGTCTGCTTTGTGGTTTTCCATAGTGGTGGAGGGGACGGGGAGGGAGACAGAAAACAGCGAAAGACAACAGTTTCTAGACTCCCCTACTAGCTGACTACATTAAAAATAACTTTCATCTGTCAACTGTGCTTTAATTAACAACAACAAAAACTTACTTGATGAGAAATTGTCTTAGAATAAGAAAATTGGCATTTCCAGGTATACTAAGAATGTTCACAGTTCCAGGATCAGCCCTGGAATTGTCCAATCCAGTTACTGATTTGCATGTTTCTGAAATCTTAAAGGATTTTCCCCAAAACCTGGCTGAGATTTTTTTCTCTAAGTCATTCAAATATATTTCCCTCTAAAAATATAAGCTTTATACATAATACCAATTCTTCACATCAAGACAAAGCAAAAAAAAAAAGAATAATCTTATCCCCCAAAACCATGATTTTTTTCATATTTTCTTCTGCCCTCAAGTAAACTGGAAATATTTTATTTAGTTTTGTGATAGCATAACTACACTTTACATCTTCCTTCTGCTTTTACACAATTCAGTGTTAACTGAAAGCAAATTAGTCTTTCTCTTCTCTTCATTTTCATAATCTATTGTTACTCATTTGCTCTAATCAGTAATGACGCTTCCAGATAGAAAAAAAAATCAATCAATATCAAAGGGTTAAAAATTGTGAAAATCCTGATAGTTAACTCTCATACCCATTGAACCAGATTATTCTCCAGAAAGTCAGCCCTTTCTTGGAGAAAAAGACAGATTTGAGTTGGGATATTTATACCTAATAGCTTTGTCTTACTGTGGCTTACACCAGGAACATATAGAGTAAGACACAAGGAAAGTCTTGAAGTCACTAAGCATTGAGAGAGATGGACCACTTTTTAGGATATCCACATTGGATGAGATAATTCTGAAGCTCTATGACTCTAGTTTTATTGCTTGTGCTATTCTTACCCAGGGAAAAGAAAGACTTCAGACATCAAGTCCCCAGAATAATACAAGGGTATCTGTGAGTGGGAAGCAGGTCTTTAAAAAAAAAAAAAAAAAAAAAAAAAAAAGATTTTATTTATTTATTGGAGATAGAGTGAGACAGAGAGAGAGAGCACGTGCGCACAAGTGGAAAGGAGGGGGCGAGACAGGCTCTCCGCTGAGGGAGGAGTCCTATGCAGGATTCAACCCAGAATCCTGAATTCATACCCTACGCTGAAGGTAGACGCTTCGCTGACTGAGCCACTGAGGCATCCCATGCAGGTCATTTTTAATGGTGCCAAATGCACCTCGTAAAATGTATAATTGAAGTCATTAAGAGATTATTCACCAACTTGGTCTTGCCTTATTCTCAAATCTTTTAGTGAAACAGCATATTCTTCAACATTATCCAATACTAGAAATAACCTTGATGGGCAAATAATAAAAGAAAAACAAGTGGACATTGAAAAAAATTACCCAACTTAAAGAAAAAAAAAATTGCCAGCCTAATTGTTTATTACCTATAGAGAATCAGGGTCAATAGTTTGAGCAGAGGAGTAAATATGTAGGTTTATAAGTATTTTTTGCCAAGAGAGAAGGTTGGAGGCTGGGAGTTCTTTATTCAGTGGTAGTGTCTACAGGGGGTAGATTAAGTGGTATTTCTAGGAAGCTCTGATAGTGACTTGATGCATTAGATTTAGCACTCAGGGACACATCAGCAAGAGCTGCTTTGTCATTTCAAATTCTGCACCTTACTCCTACATCAGAATCTTTTCCTGGAAAAGTGTGTTCTTTTTCTCTAAAGCCAAGTTTCGTGGTTAAGCAAAGCTCTCAAAGGGTTGGGAAGTCACGGAGAACCTGAGGAGCCTTCTCTGTTCCAGGAGGCCACGGGGAGGAAATTGACTCAAGGAGCACAGCTCGGAGGCCTGGGCGCTCAGATGCCTTTACATTTTTAGAAGAATGCTTCAAATTCTTGCTGTACTCCTAGGAGGCTCTCAGACTTCAGACACTAATCCCAAGTAGAGGCCGAAAATCGGGAAGACATCAATTCACTGTGACAAACAGAAAGTTGAATTACGTTCCTGCCAAAGCCCTGTATGGATTTATTCTCTCAACAACAACAAAGCCCTTTGTGACCAGATGTCTTGAGCTGTCTGAACAGAGATAGTGGTGATATAGCGAAGAATCAAGGATTTCCTCAGCACCCCGGTTTTGTCACCCAATAGCAGCAGGATGGCTGTGGGGCACTGACCCATTGTCTCATTAGTAAACCAAGAATGACTACAATTTCCAGTCCAATTCTTTTGAGGATGTAAGGAGGTTGCAGATGTGGAAACACTTTGTGTGCTTACGGCGCTCCACAAATCTCGAAGGGCGGAAGGGTGGAGCTAAACAGAATAAGACTTCATTCAGCCAACGGCAAGCAATCCCAGTCCGTACCACCAACGTACTAGTTTTCTACCCTCAACTCGTTGATGCGTTTTCACGTTCACAGATAAGTTTGGTTTCTGTTTCTTCCCTTTTTTCTCCATTTACATTGTTTTGTTCTGTTGGCACCTGTTTTGTGATGGAATTATGATCATGATGGGAGACCTAAGGAATCCAGCCGTGAAGCTAGCAGAGAGAAAGGTAATAGTGAACTGGTCTGGGGAGCCCATTCATCCCTATATCCAGACCCATTTTCTTAACTGTCACAATATTTTGAAAATTGCCTTACACATTAGTCCCCCCAAAAAAGTGTATGCTTAAAATATTTAATGTACGAAATCAGGAAAAAAGAAGAAAAGTACTGTAAGAGAATATAGTTTAATATTTATATAATTTTGAGAAGGGAAAGTACTTTTTAACATAATGCCAAGATCAGAATTGATAAAAGCAACTGCAGAGAGATACAATATTATGAAGTTTTTGCATAAAAAAATAAATGAAAATAAAGGTAGATAAGAAAATGAGGAAGAAAGTATTTGCAGGGGTGTCTGGATGGTTCAGTGGGTTAAAGCCTCTGCCTTCAGCTCAGGTTATGATCTCAGAGTCCTGGGATTGAGCCCCACATTGGGCTCTCTGCTCGCTGGGGAGCCTACTTCCCTTCCTCTCTCTCTGCCTGCCTCTCTGCCTACTTGTGATCTCTGTCAAATAAATAAGTAAAATCTTAAAAAAAAAAAAAGAAAGAAAGAAAGAAAGTATTTGCAACATAAGATAGTCAGTGGCAATTTCTTAATGTATAAAGAACACTTAGAAAACCAAAGAAAGAAAATCCTTTATTAGAAAAAGACACCCCCAAAAAAGTATTCACCAAAAAGCAAATACAGATGATGCAAAAACATACTGTAAAGTGTTTTATCGTCCAAGTAGTTTTAAAACATACATTTTAAGCAGTAATGAGATACTCTCAGATTGGCTTAGATGTTTTAAAAAGGAAACAGTTGAATGCTGGTGAGAAAGTAAAACAGAACATCTCGCTGTGTGCTCTTGGCTAGGGGAGCTGACATGATCTGTCTTCAGGAGAAACCATTTGGCCACACATAATCAAAACTTCTACAAGTCATGCCATTTGGTTTAGCAGTTCTAGCTCAGGGAAGGTAGTCGGGGGAGATAATCCATTGTATATGCACTTATTTGTCTGCAGGAGTGGCTCCTAATTCAGGACAATTTCATTCCTTGGAGAGTATTTGGCAATGTTTGGAGAAATTCCGGGTTGCCACAGCTTCAGGGAGGGGGTCCTACCGCATGCAGTAGCAAGGGGCCAGCCATGCTACCAAACATCCTACAATCCACAGGACAAACCTCCCAAAGCTAAGATTGTCCAGTCCAGAGTGGCAATAGGACTGAAGTTAAAAATGCCTGGAGTATGTGCGTGTTTACTAAAGTCCTCAATATCCCCAAACAAAAGCCTGGCTGGATATGGTACCTCTGTAGAATGAACTATTTTGCAACAATGGAAGTGTCACCAAAATACGTCTAATGCTATATAGAAGGCTTGTCACAATGTAGTACATTTTAGCCAGCCAGTCCCAAGGTTGCGTGATCTCGTTTTGGGCTGAAAACGTAGACTTAATAAAATGTATCCATAGCAAGGTGTTTATAGGGATTGGTGCTATGTCATTGGGTATGATTGTAGATATTTTTCTATTTATAGCCTAAATATCTTGAATTTCTTTTATGTTAAGGAAAATTATTAAAGGAGTTCTGATAAATTTTGAAAGAAAACATAGGATGGATTTATCAGTGAGTTGTAATTGATTGAGAAAAGACATGACAAATAGCTATTATAATTTTATTAAATCTTTAAAATATATGGCCATCTTTAGAATAGACACTACACATATTTGAAATAGGCTAATAATGTATGTGTTTGTCCATAGATTATTGCTTCTTGGATTAGTTCTAATAATTTTGACCACACATAAGCTAGAGGTAGACATTGTGAATTGTTTGTAACTTACAAGCTATTTACAGAAGTGAAGCTACATTTTATATACAAAGAGGTGGTTTCTTAGACTTTTTCTACTTAAGAAATTGAAATGAGGTTATGTCAGAATGCTAAAGCTATTAACACGATACTATGTTAGTATTGGCAGGATACATTTTTAAAGTCTGTTAAAAATGAAAATGTGAAGAGCAAATTGTGGAATCCACAATTAAGGTGGAATTCAGTCCCAAAAAATAATTTCATAATAACGTCTCTGACTTTTTTTTATTAAAACTGAACCATGGACTTGAAAGAAGACATTGCTAGTGAAATTACTCTTCATCTTTTCTAGATGTGCTTTTTCTCAGACTCCCACTGACCTTTGAAATAGCTTAGTACATGAAGTTGGCAAGCTTCTAAATTTGAAGAAATATTTTTACTTTTACTTTTTTAACAAAATAATTATGCTTTGACATTGTACTTTGTAAAATAGATTTTTTTTGTCCAGACTCATTAGGATGTTCTGGAAGCATAAATTATTTTTTGTGACTTCCAATCATTTGTTTAATTTTTATAATATGCTGTCTTCTGAGAGATAATGATGAGACCAAGGTCAATAGGTAATAATTCATATGTTTATTCATTCTCCTGTTCAGAAAATATTTCCTTGGCTACTATTACATGCCGGGGCCCTGGAAAAATGACAGGGAACAAAACAGGCAATGGGATTAAATTCTGTTGAAGACGTGTCTGGTCATAAGGAATTCAGTGTCCCGGTGGGGAAGAGTCAGATGGGAAACAAAGTACTTCACTACCCTGAGTAACTCCTCTCAACTGAGCTTTGCAGAAGGAATGAGAGACCTACTCTAACCGAGGATGAGCAAACCTGAGTGAGGACTGTCTGGTAGACATGATATCCGGATGGAAAAGTAGGTGTTTCCCTTTGGGAACATTCTAGGAGCAGTAGGCCAAGGATAGAGCTTGGTACCAACGGTAGCAGGCGGCACCCAAGGAAGAATTGGCCTTTCTCCTGGAAAATAGAGTGAGTAAAACAAAGTGCTTGGCATTTGATTAAGTGATCTCAGTAAATGAGCCAATGACTGCAATGTATCTATATCCTTGCAGAGCCATAGGAGGCCTTTGAAGTTCTGTGCCTTCATTCTTGGTTTTTTAAAGATGGAGGAATTAAGGTGTGGAAAGTCACAAAGCAGACTGAAGACAGAGCTGGGAGGAACCCCTCCAGACTCCCCCTGCAGGGACAGGGGTCGGCTGTTCTTCTCAATTGTCTAGAGTGTTGTTGTTGTTGTTTTGTTTTTTAAAGATTTTATTTATTTATTTGACAGAGAGACATACAGCAAGAGAGGGAACAGAAGCAGGGGGAGCGGGAAAGTAGAAGCAGGCTCCCCGCCAAGCAGGGAACCTGACGCTGGGCTAGATCCCAGGACCCTGGGATCATGACCTGAGCCAAAGGCAGATACTTAAGGACTGAGCCACCAAAGCAGGGAACCTGATGCTGGGCTAGATCCCAGGACCCTGGGATCATGACCTGAGCCAAAGGCAGATACTTAAGGACTGAGCCACCAAGGCACCCCTGTCTAGAGAGTTTTACACCAAATTAAACACACTCAAAGTCACACACACACCACAGCTAATGGCTCTGTGATTATTCAGATCATAGAAGAAGGATTAACTGTGGTATTCCCCTATATGGGATGTTAAATAAATACTACACACACACACACACACTATACATTATATATACTATATGTACATTATAGTACATATATAATATATTGATACTATAATATGAAAATATTCGGGATTCACCATGTTTCAGTTATATTTATGTTGAGGTTTTTTTTTTCACTGGATCATCACCATTAAATAGACTGGTGTTTATGTCAGACCTAAACTCTTTTTGATTTTTGTTTGGGTCTCAAATGATAAGGGGTAAGTGTGAAAACTAAGGGGCAAGGCCCTGTGGACCTGAAACTTACTGTTTCACAGAGCAAAGACATCATCCACATAGCCAGGATTGAGCCTAGAAGGTAGAGGCCAAGGTACTGTTTATGAGTTCACTCCAAGAATTAACATCTCTGTGGGAATAAAATGCTGGAGAGAATGGGACAGTGAAAGTGGTCGTCGTGGGACAAACTTCACTTCGAAATGATAGCTTGCAGAAATCAATGAGTTTATGGAACAGAAAATTAACTCCTGCATAAGCAAAATGTCAAATGAGAAATTTTTTTAGCAGCCCCAACATAGGCCAGAAATGGCTCAGAAGGAAGCAGAGCAAATAACCAGTCATTCATATGTTAATGTGACCCTCAGGTATTAGGCATTTACAAGAATAGTGCATGAATGGGAAAATGAGAAAGGTAGGAAATATGAAAATCATTCATTTTCTTCTGGACAACCACCTTCCTATCCCGGCTGCTTTGTCCATTGTCTTGGTCAGGTATAAAGTGTGAGTGTGTGGGCAGGATGAGTGTTGAAGAGGTACAATTATGTTGACATTGGAAACAATCTGTTCCTTCCATTTCCTGTCTACTGCTTCAGTGTTGCTTTCTGAGTAATCTACAGCATTAATTTTTTGAGTAGGTAATTTCCTTTTCTCTCCCTTTAAAAATAATTGTTTATGGCTGTCTTGGTGCCAAAAATATCACAGTCTGGTTTCAGAAAAGAGAATGCCATGAATAGAGAGAGATTCCACACTGCTCAGGATGTTCCTGTACATAGACACCAGGCCTAGGATTTCATGGTCCTACGTCTGTCTCTCTTCTTCTGGGACAGCAGGGAGATTGGCTTAAGCCCTGGGTTGGGGCTTCCTGGTTCTTCAGAGCTTCAGCTTGGTGAAGCTTGGAAAAAAAGACTTCTTAGTTTCAGTCTATTGAATCTCTTCACTTCTGGAACAACATTTTCATTTGCTGCTTTTCCCAGAAATAATTCAAAAGTGAGTCCTAGTTAAAATTATCTTAAAAGATGTTTGAGTCACTTAAGATAAAAGTTCTCCTTTCTTTGACCAACATGGGCCTTTAGTACTAGTACATTCCCATATTAAGTTGTCAATCACTACATAACAAATTACCCCAAAACTCAGCAGCTTAATACCACAAACATTTCTTACCTCACAGTTTCTATAGGTCAGGAGTCCAGGAGCAGCATGGCTGAGTCCTTGCCCTCAGGTGTCAGCCTGGGCTGTGGTCACCTCAGGGCTTAAATGGGAAAGCATCTGCTTCTGAACTCATGTCCTTGCTGCCAGGACTTCAGCTTCTAACAGGGTGTTGGATAGCACATCTCAGTTCCTGGCTGTCCGTTGGCCAGACACTGCCTTCAATTCCTAGCCATGGCAGTCTCTCCAACATGGCGCCTTCCTCCATCAAAGACAGCAGGAAGGAAATCCTGCTAGCAAGAAGGAAATCACAGTCTTCTGACCTAATCAGGGAGGTGACATCACTTCACCTTTGCCAGATCCCATTGGTCAGAAGCCCACTTGGGGAGGAGGTGAGGTGAATCCACGGAAGCATGAGTAGCAGGAGATAAGGATCATTAAAAACCATACATAATTATGTGTATCCCTGCTTATTTCTTAATGAGCAGGCTATGTGTTTAATTTACTGAGAGTAGATTAGAGGTTCCAGATTCAGATTCCATCCAAACTACTGACTAGCTCTGGGACCTAAGGTAGTTATTTACCTTCCTAAGCCTTACCCGCCTCCTCTGTAAATGTCCACCTGTAAAATGTAGATAAAAGGAATATTTTCCACTCAAGTCGCTTTGCAGGTTAATTGAAATAATTCTTGCAAAACAACTAGCATATTTTTCAGAGAACGAAATATTGTCAGCGTCTGAATTTTTCAGAGTGCTGAAAGGGCACTTTTTAATGTAACATTTCAATTGAAACATATCTAAAATGCATTATGTACTGTCTTTGCAGATAGTTTATGCCCAATGGAATTTGTAACCTGACCATTTGTGATCCGTGTGTAAAATCTAACTGTTGCTTTGTGTTACTGTACAGTGATGTCCTGAGTGGCTTTTAAACTGTTTGAAGCAGGTGCCTGGGTGGCTCAGTCGGTTAAGCATCTGCCTTCAACTCAGGTCATGATCTCAGGGTCCTGGTATCAAGTCCCATGTCGGGCTTCTGACTGCTCAGTGGGGAGCCTGCTTTTCCCTCTGCCCCACACCCTGCTCATGCTCTCTCTCAAATAAGTAAATAAAATCTTTTTAAAAATGAAATGTTTGAAGATTTTTGCCTCCTTAAATGGTCTCAAACTTCTCTAATGTTTAAGAACTTACTTTGGATTTTAATCTGCTTTTTCTGTCTGGCTCTAATTCTGCTACCAAGTAGGTTTCATTGTTCTCACAGTGATTCGGGCTGCAGCCCTTCTTCTGATCTGTTGTGGACTTAAAACTGGGAAGCCATAGGTACAGCTAAGAGCATAAGACAGTCCTAGGTGAGAATCCCAGCCTTTGCACTTGCTATCTGTGGGTTGAACTTAACGGCCAGTACCTGGTATCCCTGTGCCTCAGTGTGTATCATCTCTAAAACATGTTATCAACTATCTGAACAATAACCTAATTATGAATGTGCTATAATTATTTAATAATTTAGCTATAATAGCTAATAGCTATAATAATTATAGCTATAAAGTAGCTATAATTATTTAATAATTTACATCAATAACTCAGAATTTTCTGAGTTTTTATAATAGCTAATAGCTATAATAATTATAGCTATAATTATTTAATAATTTACATCAATAACTCAGAATTTTCTGAAATACAAGAACAAACAGGCTATAATTTTGGATCTCTTTTTTGGATCAAAGTACCTTAGCACCTGCAATGTTCCCGTGCGTTCTAGATCACTGAAGTTTTGTTATGGGATTGGATCCAATTCCATTTGTGTTCAGTCCCATAGGAATTCCTTCGGGAAAAAGAAATCCATGGTAGGGCCTGAGTGACTGTCGGTTGAGCCTCTGACTCTTGACTTCAGTTCAGGTCTTGATCTCAGGGTCGTGACATGGAGCCCTGCGAGTCTGCTTGTCCCTCTTCCTCCCCCTCTGCTGCTCCCCTTCTTCCCCACGATGCACCCATGCTGCGTGCACCTGTGCGTGCACACGCATGCTCTCGCTCTTGAATGAATCAATAAAATCTTTAAAAAAAATAGAAAACCGTGGTAATCAAGTCCTCTTGCCACATACGTTCGACCAAATGGCTTTCTTTCTGTACATCAAAGCTTTATTGCATCTTAACTCCCATAGGGTTCTAACTAAGGAAGGTATTTGAAGTCAGTTTGAAAATAAAACATGTAATGCTTGGTTTCATCCTCATTAATGACAATTTTAAACCAAAGACTGAATATCAGCATATTGTTGGAAAATGCTTAAAAGATAGAGGAAGTGACACCATATTTCACCTGCTGCCCATCCCCAGCGTGAAGACAAGACCTGGACTGGGAATATTCTTCCATTTGACCACAAGATCCTATCGCTGTTCTTAGGCATATCAACGAGAGTAGATGGAAATGTAAGTGTACAAAGATGTGTTCTCCCGTCTTTTTCTCCTCCCTGAGATTGAGTGGCCTGTTTTGGCTAAGAGATAAGCACGATACAAATGAATATTAAAAGCACGGGGAACATGCAGAAATATGGAGGGAGAGGACAGAAGCTGATGGGGCATAAAGCCAGAGAATGTGCCTAAGGGGAGGAGGGATGGATGTGAGCCCCGAACTCAGAGAGCGTAGAGTTAGGAATATACGTCTGGACTCTCAAAGCAGACCAACTGGGTCCAAGTCCCAGCCTTGTCATATCTTAGTGTGTGGGCGTGGCAGCTTCAGTGTCCTCATCTGTGAGGAGGAGTGAACTGTAGCATCTGCCCCACAGCGTTTGTGAGCTTCGAGTGAGAGACGGAGAGTATCACTGGTACCGGCGTGCTGGGCACAATGTGAGTGTTCTCTGTGCTTGGCTGTCTCACTGTCATCCATAGGAGTCCCTGGCCAACTTTTTCTCTAAGGGGCCTGAGAGTAAATAGTTCAGGCTTTGGAGGCCAAGGGACGAATTGAGACTATTATCCAGGTACTTATATAATCGACAAATTTCTACAATGGTTTTAGTGACAAAATGCGAACTCTAACAATGTGGTGGAGTACAGAGTTTTACAATACAGATGCACTAATGAGAAGAATGAAATTCTTCCTGCAGAAAGATGATGGTTCCCTGTCACCAAATCTTTGTGCAGATGTTCATCTGTAAAAGGCGTTCTGAGCACAGGGGAGGGCTATACAAAAACACACCGTGGGCCAGATACGGCCTGAGAGCTCTAGCCGGAACAACAGTTCCCAACACTTACGATCTTGCCATGGAGATGTACATCATGGAGGACGGTCACCGATGGGACACACGCCCATAGGGAGCTCCACCAATTACTCACTTCCCAGTACCCTAGCTGTAACCCCGCCCTTCTGTCTGCCCCACGAAAGAAATAATCTGCATTATAATGAACATAGTGTCAAGTGACACAGACACATATCACAACTGATCATGCCTAATCATTGTGTTGTGACACCAGATCTTCTTTTTTTTAAGAGAAACTTGTAATGTAGATTGAGAAGGATAGTTTTTTCTTCCTTGGTGGGTGGGGGATGAGGAAATGGAGATGCAAGCTCTGGGGCCAGGAGTAATGCATTTCCTCTGACCCCCGGTGGCCCCAGTTCTGTGCCCACTGCAGACTCTCCCTGACTCGTATACCTGTAAATCCACCTCTGCCTGGATCACCAGCAGGAATCTCAGACTAATGCCATAACACTGACTCATTATCGAGATTCCACCCGCTACTTCTTAAGTGGATCCCTCGCACTCCATCCCTACAGGCATGTCCCTGAAGCAGGAAGGCGGACTGCTTCTAAAACATGCAGCGCCTTACCTCCTGGTCGGCAAGAAGTCCGCATTCCATAATGCTGGTCTTAGGGCTCACACGCTGGGACTAGAACCTACCTCTTCTGTTCTGTGTGTAAACCTATTCCAGCATCATCGAATTGCCAGCTCTTCTCTAAAAAAGCCTTCTCTAAAAAAGCCTCATTTCTTACCTCCATTCTCTCTCCTGCTGTCTCTTCAAAGTTAGTCCTCCCTGTTCCCAGGCCTGGAGGGTCTTCCATCTACCTCCTGCTTTCCGCCCACTGCCAGAGTTTGCCCCACTATCCTGTGATCCCAGCAGTGGCTTGGGTACATATGCACCTGCTACACTGAAGTGTAACAGTCTTTTGATATGTCTGCCTCTTCCCTGCTTACCGAGACCCTTGAGAACCAGGACTGTGTCTGCATTTTTGTATCCTTGGACCAGCGTTGTATTAAAGTAAGCACTCAGTAAATGTTTCCCAGTTTAATTGACCCTCCAGAACTGGCTGGCTGCCATCACCTTTCTGTTGGCTTCCTAGCCACAGGACGGAGGGGCGATCATCAAGGAGGAACCGGCAACCTAATATGTAAAAGGCTGCTTTTGAGGTTCCACATTCATTATCAAGTACATGTGATCAATTTAAAATAAAATTGTTCCTATTTTATTTACTTACTACTTTTTTAAATTAATCCTGTTTTAAACTTGACTCTCAGTATCCCTGATGGAGCCTTCCTTAGAACATATTTGCTCTTCCCAAATAGAAAGAGGGATTAATGACTTTCCTATCAAGTTATTTTGCTTCATATTTGATTTTTCAATTTTTCTCTACCTTCATCAAATGCAAGAAGTGGAAGGGAAGAGAATTGAAGTGTTAGACACTAATAAAGAACTCAATACATTGTAAGCCCCCCCACCCCTTTCTGCCATGACAGAGGACAACCTGAGAAAAGGCCAGTTTTCTCCTGAGCAGCCTCGCTTTCCCTTTCACACCAATGTGGAACCTCCAAATAAAAAACAACTTTGTTTTTATTTTTTTATAAAGATTTTATTTATTTATTTACTTGTTAGAGAGAGAGAGAGAGAGAGACATCACAAACAGGAGGAAGGGCAGGCAGAGGGAGAAGCGGGCGCCCAGTCCAGGACTCAGTCCCAGGACCTTGGGATCATAACCTGAGCCAAAGCCAGACACTTAACCGATGAGCCACTCAGGTGTCCTAATCTGTAATTTTTGTCAAAAAAAAAGGTTACTTATGTTATGAAGCAATTTAACGCTGTTTTGCTCAAAGGATAAAATCCATAGCACACCACAGGACCAAAACTAAGATTGGACACAGATTTGCTCATTTAAGTTTGTATCTGGATCCAGAAAGCCCAGCCCTTCCAGTGTGCAGAGGAAGGCTACAGCTCTGCATCACTGCTCCCTTAACCCTAGAAGCACAGTGGATGCTTAACACACATTTATTTCCCCATAACTTGGTTCTGAAAGCTTAGGGAGACCCTTGGGATAAGAAAACATGGAGGCCGTAAAACCGGCAAGCCCATATATAAAGACCAGGTGAAAAATTTGGAGAAGGTTCATACAGTAAAGAGTATGAAATATAAATATGTCCTCTAAAATATGTATCGATAAGTGGAGAAATGACATCTATAATTGCTTGGAGAATTCGTAGTCTCATCGCTTCCTGCTTGCCTTGGCCAATTAGTTTACTGTTATTTTCAACTTGTTATTTTCAACTATTATTTTCAATTATTTCATTATTCTACTGGTTATATGTAATGACCAGTCTCCAATATCATGTGGCACAAAGATAAATATTTCATGACAAGAGTAGGTGCTGTGAAGAAAAGCATACACACAGATCATATTTAAATAAACCATAATAGTGCTCATGACTAGTTTCAATTGACCGAAAGAAATAATACACATACACGTGGCAAGAAATGCTGGCACGTTCGTATAGTTTTCTACTTTTTGTCACCTTTCCTTTGAGAACAATTATCCTTCCTACCTCTTCAATTTCCTAACAATTTCATTCAGAGCATTCAAAATGTCCCATTGCTTAGGTTAACAAGTCACAGCGTACCCTGCGTCAGAGTCAGAAATCTTTTGTTTGGAAGGGAAATGAATACCTCAAAGCTATGTCGTCCTTTTCTCAAGTGTTTTGACGCCTTCTACTCTAAGGACAGTGGGAATTCTAAAAGCAAGTATCTATCATTTGCTTAAAGAGTAGATTGTCACACACGTGCTAATTCTTAACCCTCGGAACAGAAATAAAGTGTAGAACATGCATGGAAAGCAGAGAAGGCCACCTACAGTTAGAATTTTGAATAATGGTGGGACGCCTGGGTGGCCCAGTTGGTTAAGCATCCTGCCATCAGCTCAGGTCATGATCCCAGGGTCTGGGGACTGAGTCCCACATCGGGCTCCTTGCTTAGCAGGGAGCCTGCTAGTCCCTCTTGCCTGCTGGTCCCCCTGCTTGTGTACTCTCTCTCTCTCCCTCTGATATATAAATAAAAGTCTCTTAAAAAAGAATATAGATTTTTGAACGATGGTAAACGTCATCTTCTGAGCTTGCGTGGTCAAGTGTGACCATACAGACATCCAGGTGAACTCACAGCGTGTTGCTGTTCTCTGCTAGCACCGAGCCAGGAGACTCCCTTCAGCCCTGCCCCGCTTCCCGCCCCTCTGTGCACTGTGGCTACAAAGGTGCCCAGAACATCAGCTGGAGGATGTTGGTGTGGACTGAGCATAGAGATGTGAATATACGTCCAAGCCCAGAAATGTGGGCAGTTGGATTCACTTGCCTCCTACTTCAGAACAGGCAAGCTTCAATTTATCATAACAGGGAACAGTGGAAGAGTCGATAGGATGCATCGTTTAGGGAAATGCACCCAGGTATTGACCCAAAATATTGGCGTCATATTGAAATCTGTTTGCCAAGGTTATAAATCATTCTCGTTCCAGAAGCAAGCAGGCAGCAGGGCATAGAGGCAAGGAGGGTGCCTGGGGAGCCGGGGCTGCACTTTCTGCTGCCCTGCCACATGGCCTCTGGCACACGACTCAGTGCTGCCAGCTGCCATCTCACAGGGGCATGCATGGTCCCTGCCCTTCCAGGGACCACCAAGCACTCTGTACTGGAATTTTGTAATAAATGATGCTGTATCTACTTAGCTAATTATCACTATTGGAGCATATATCTTGAATGCATCCTTCTGGAACCTTCAAAATCGACCCACTATGGTATGATGAATGTACATGTCACATGGAGGAAAAGGCTCCAAAGGAGAAACGTAGCATTCTCCAAAGCAAGATGCAGAAATCCCTCCTTAATCTCGACTGTATTTGTCTGTAGCTTGATCATCTGAATGCTTTTTATTCTGAAATGTATGTTTATTGCTGATGTAAAAAAATATGAAGCAAATTAACAATAGCAAATCAACCATTTAAACCTCCAGGTACCACCTCGCAAAATATTTTAAAATTTGAAATGGCACATTCAGAAGACTTTAAAACAAATGGCTCTGTTGTCACTGCCTCAAGATAGTAAAATTTTCTAGCTTTAAAAATATTTCATACCCAGATAGGAGGAGGCAGTGGAGTTGTGAAGAGTAACACTGTATCAGTGTTATTTTCCTGGCTCGGATCAACCCACTAAGGTCATATAACATGTTACTATTTGGGGAAGTCAAGTGAATGGTGTCTGAAACACCACTGTCGTGATTTTGCAAGTTCTTTTATAAATCTGAAGTAATTTCAAGAGTTAAAAATATTCCATGAATGAGATTTTTCACTGTCATATTTATCTTCAAATAGATCAGTTTAGAGAATTTTTACTATAGTATTGATTTCTGATTATTACTTAACAATCCATATGGAATCACAGACTATTATACCTGTATGGACTGATGCAGTTTTATTGGTGGAGGAAGGATGAAAAAGTAATATTTAATGATGAATTACTAGGTGCCGAGGTGTAGCCAACTCTTGTTAGCTGTCTCCCAGTAGGACTCAGCTTGTTCTTTCTTGCCACGTGAGCCCTGATTTTGTGCAGGGTCCCATGTGCCTAGCCTGGGTGATAGTTCATCATGGTCCCTGACTTCCCAAGCTCCCTTGCAGCTGGGATGGCCCACACGAGCCAGTTCTGGCCAATACGATAACACGAGAGGATGTAGAAAATAATTCTAGGAAAACTCTGCTTTCCTGAAAAAAGGAACAAACATCTGATTCCTCCCTTCTTCCCCATTTTACCTACCTTGAATACAGCTATGATGTATGGAATTCTGGCAGCCAACTTGTGACCATGAGGCAGAGTCCAAGAAAACTACAGAGATGTCAGGACCAAGGTGATAAACCAACCAGCAGCTACCTGCCTCCAGAGTTTTTGATATGGGAGGAAAATAAACTCTTACTAGTTTAAGCCAATGTTGTGGTTTTTGGTACCTGAAGCTGGAAACACTTACGATTTACTTAAAAGTTTTAAATGAAATATCTCATTTCACCTTCACAACTATCCCTTTGATATAGGTGTTATTCTTATCCTACCCATTATACAGAATTGGGAAACCGAGGCTTATGAAGATTAACTAACTTCCCCACAGTACTACAAATGGGAGTGAATCTGTGAATGGAATATAATGTCCCTGGCTCTAAGCTTCCTTCCTTTTCCAACACACCACACCACACGCTTCTATGCAGTGATTTGTATACACTGCAGGGCAGTTGAAAATGCTAGAGTAGGAAACTTGCCCAGAGTTACCCAAGTAGGGATAGTTGTACCAAGACAAGACTCCAGATTTCCTCAAAGCTTGGTTTTCTTGTTTCTATATAGCTCAGCAAGTAAGGCATACAAAGAAACATCTACATCTCTGATACAGTTTTATCATCCCAAACCCCTGTGGAAGGGTCAGACCTAGCTTTCATCCCTGTAATTTATAGCTACGTCTTCTCTGCAACAAAATCTGTGTGAGCAGCCTGAGGTCCTGTGGTCAGTCATCAGTGGCCCATCAGCTTCTTGGCCCCGTGCTGGTCTGCTCTACTGTGTGACATTTGCTTTCACCTTTTAATCATTGGACGCTTTTCCCTAAACAATACATCTTATTTGCATTTTTACTTTTCAGTGCTCTGATAAATATGACCTTGTTCTCCCTGAAGTGGAAATGGAATGCCTCAAAGCAGTGGAGGAACACAGTTCTGAATATTTATAGTTTGACTCTAGTTTTCATTTTTTTCTTCTTTGTTAGAAAAATAATGTGTGGCACATCTCTATTGTGATGTTACTTTCTTGGGTAAGTACTTACTGAGTTCGAGCTACACTGAGGATATTATCAGAAATCCGAGAGGTGCTCAGCAATACCTTAGGGTTTATAATGAAGTCTGAGAAAAGAACAGATATCAGAATGCTACACCTGGGAGAAACTCTGGGAGTTGGGAGATCTGGATTCCAAACTGGTTGTGCTTGGGAAAGGTCAGGGGCTACAACAGTGGAAGTCACCATGAAGGAGGGGGCTGGGGTATTATTGTCCAAAAATACTGGCAGCCCCTCCCATCAGACCCTCCCTTATTCCAAAACCACAGTTACCTGGACTAATAGAAGAAAGTCAATAGATAAGGTAATTTTAAAAAAGAAACTATCCATAAATGAACTGAAAGTCTTATGAACTGATAAACTATGTGTCAAAATCACAGGAGCAAACTAGTGCACATTCTCCATACTCTTACTTTTCTAGCAGCTTCCACTACCTCTTCTGCTCCTCTTAATGGTACAAGAGAGTTAAATCCAAGAGAGATGTTATGTGTCCAGGTTTATAGGTCAGAGTGTTGTTCTCGTCTGCAGGCTGAGATGTAGGATACTTGGTGTATCCGTGTGAGGAGGGGCTGGTGGTTTATAAGACTGCCCATCTTCCGTGAAAATCCTGCTCCCTTGGCAAAGGAGCAACCAAAACTATCTTTCCAGGGCATGGAAGACAAGTAGTTAAACTAAAAAGGCTTTATTTATACTCATCACCAAAAGGCATGATTGAAAAAGCATGGCTTTGGAGTCAGATATTGTTAAATTAGACCCCCTGGCTCAGCCACATAAGCTATGTCAACTTGGGCCAGTTACTTAGATCTCTAAGTTTATTAAAATGAGAATAATAATGCCCTCTTCGTAGTGTGATTGCATGAATTTAAAAACATGTTGGCATGAACTACAGCTCTGTGGTTAGCCAGACTCAATAAATGATTGGAATTAGTGGAGGAAAAAGCCAGTTCCCACCAATCTTGTATTCACCACTCTTTTCCTGCCCCCAGATACCCTTCATTATTCCCCTTCTCATTTCCATATTGACTCTTTCTATCTCTGGCTTGACATATATTCTTTTAGTACCTCTTCAATGCTTGGAAGATCTTGGTCATGACCAAGGGCTATGAATAAAATGTGACCCTTCTTTTTGAGGTCTAAAATGCTTCTTAAAAAATTTGACATTTAAACAGAAAGAAAAGGCCAGATCAGTTTTTTTTTATTATTATTATTATTTGTAACTTGTGTTGCTCTCACCAGTTGCACCCAACCTTATTGAATTGCACTTCACTTTAAATATTTTGCCTTAGGCATATTTTTTTTCAAAACTCAAGAGGATTTTCAAAAAGTGAAAGAAATTATTAGTGGCCTAGAATTCCATCCTGATTGCCATTGTTTATTGGACAGCAGAGTGGGACCATATAAATAAAATGTGTGGTTTATAATGGTTCTATGTGGTCTAGTCTACTTGGGGAAAAAAATGGATGAGTAAAGGAAGGACCTACTTATTGGATGTCCCTGTCAATTTAAGGAAATGGCCAAAGAAGGCAACAATACAGAAGTCCTAACACTCAAAAAATATATCCATGTTATGTTGTTTGGTTTCCTTTCCTTTTCCTTCCTTTGCACATGGATTTTTCTGTGTGTATTGTATTAGTTTTGGTTTTTGGCTTTTGGTTTTGGTTTTGGTTTCCCCCCTTTTTTTTAACTGCTGTAACAATTACCACAAATTTGATGGTTTTAAGAAATGCAAGTCTTACTGATCTGGAGGTTAGAAGTCTAAATCAAGGTGTTGGCAGGTCAGCATTCCTTCTGAGGCACTAAGGGGAGAACATTCCCTTGATTTATTTTTTCAGCTTCTAGAGACTACCTGTATTCCTTGACTTATGGTCTCTTCCTCTCTCTGTCATCACACCTTCTTCTCTAGCTCTGACCTTCCTGCCTCCTTCTTATAAGGACCTTTGGGGTTACATTGGGCCCACCCAGATAATCCTGAGTAGTGTGATCATCTTAATATCCTAATTTAACCAGAACATTCCATTAAACATTATAAAGTAACCTATTTGTAGGTTCCAGGGATGAGGACATGGACATTTTTGAGAGGACATTAGACAACCTACTACATATATTGAACTAAATAGGGTTTTAATTTCAGATTTTACTGTCGCCCCCCGCCCCCGGGTTCCTATTTCCCAGTTCACCTGGCTATGGCTCTGGACTTCAGAATCCTTTCTCACCTTTGTGATTTCCATCTCTGAGTTTGTCATGTCTGCACCATAATGTGGAGTCTAGATTTCTGACAAGACCTGCCAAGTTTAACCATTCATTGTTTTTCTGCAGGGTGACACTTTAATGAAATGATGTTAACCTGGTTGTAGGGAGAATTTCAACAGTCTAAAAAATAATAAAAAATTTAATAATAATCCCTGACTAATTACGTGGCTCTGGCCCTTCCGGAGCCTGGCTGTTGAATATAGAGGTGAAGGCAAGGTGTGTTTGCAGTTGTCCATGGTCCTGAACTGCCCTGTATGCCGGTGTTCAGTTGTTTCTCTTGACCTTGGGACACCAGGGTCTCTGGTCCAGTTTCACTATCTTTTCCAGAAATTCTGAAGTATATGAGAAAAGAAGAAGTTATATCTGTGAAGGGAACTTAGTGAGAATATATAAAGTAAACATCGGAGCCCTTGATAGGTTGCCACAGAAAATATGAAAACATTGTTTGACATAATTTTCAAATATTATACCGACAAAAAAGACCCACTGATTGACCATTGCATAAATATCAAATAACTAAAGGGAAGTAGAATATTTGTGTATTGAACAATGTAAAGTGTCATGCTAACCTCTGGGTAAACAAAATAGGCAAAAATTAGTGATTATTAGTTCAATCGCACAAATATGTTCAAAATTCTTTTTTTGCTTGCGATTTGCTGGAAAATACTACCTTGTGTAATTTGTTACATGTAATTTTATGTCGTGCATTTTTAAGGACTTATTTTTTATGGGGTGGAGGAACAGTGGGAGAAGGAGAGAGAACCTCAAGCAGACTCCATGTGGAGCCTGACTCAGGGCTCCATCTCAGGACCCTGAGATCATGACCTGAGCCCAAACTGAGAGTCGGACACTTAACAGACTGTGCCACTCAAGCACCTGTCATGAATTTTTGACAGCTATCATGTTTCTTGAAGTTACTAGTGGCCCTTAGTCCACTCTTCTCTCTCCTCTCCCACCCCTGCCCATCCCCACAGCCCCAGACACCATGAACACACACCATGGTGGGGAATGTGCCTTTCCCCAAATTTTTCCCATTCTTTCCATCCTCGCATCAAACACAAACTATACTTTTGGTCCTTGACCTTATCTATGATATTCATTATTCATTAGTTCCTCATCTTGGAAACCTCCATTCTTCAGGGATGGAATGGAATGGGAATTCGAATGGATTTCAGGTGCTGGATGTCTGTGATGCACATTATTTGATATGGAAAAAAAACACACAAAAAAGTGCTTACACATTTGTCTCAGCTAGTTTCGAACTTCAGTGGGGTTGGAACGCAGTATGGACTGGGCACTTCTGCTGCACACACCTTTGGATAAATAAAAATAAGATGAGTCTTTATACATGTTGACAAAGCTGGTCAAGGCAACCTCATTGCAGTTGTACTGACAGGACTTGGTGGTTGTTCTGGATTCCATTTGTGGTGGATATTTACTTAGACACACGGGGATTGGGGGGTGCAGGGGCAACCATAGTCTGGTTATATCATTTTGTACCTAAAACTCCTGGGTGTCTGGGTGTTTACCTGGTAAAGCTTGAAACAGATTTCAGTTTCTATTATGTCTCAGGATTAAAAATAGACACCTGTGATGTATTGTGAGTTTCCTTAATTTAAAATGTGAGTCAAAGTTTTGTTCTTGTATTTAGTAGTATTAGTGGTAGTAGTAGTAATAGTAACAGTAGTAGTAGTAGTAGTAAAGTAGGGTGATAACTAAATAAATGCATAAATCTGAATCCAGAGCCCTTTATTAAGCAAAGCATTCCAGGAAGAAGTCATGGTAGATGCCCACCAAGGCGGATTATTACGTGGTGAGTGCACTACGCTTGGCTGCAGAATTAACATCGTACAGAAAAGTGTGGTAGATTTTATCCTAATTGCTGTTACCCCCCAAAGCCCATTTTGCTTACAGCACACCTTCATTTTATAGCTAGTTAATAAAGAAGACCATGGTTTAAAGTCTGTGTCGCCATGGAAACAACCAATTATAAGTGCAATCTGAAGACATGGAAGAGAGCTGCCAAAACTCTCAGGGAAAAAAATGATCTGGGTTGGCAACCTACAAGAAACATTGCCTGCTAAAAGCTTTTGCCAGCTTCCCCTCACACTGGCCTACAAGTTTCTATCTGAACACACATCTTGCACCCATTTGCCGAGCCCTGCATCTGTAATACATTCTAAAAGGATAATTGTGTCTGGGGCTCAACATATGGGATGGTGAGGCAGGAAGAAAATTCTCACATATTTTACTATAATTTCTCTCATATGTTTCTTATAATTTCATGGCACTGACATCAACATGAGAGAAAGAAAAGAACCTCTCTTCTAAGTTCAGAAGTGTATTCCTAAATTGTATCTTAAATACACTTATGTTAATTGTTTATACATAACAATATGTAATGTTAATGTTTATGAAAGTGAGAATTATAGAACTTTATTGAACTATTAAACCACAGATTTAGAGTTTTGGTGTTTAACCCTTGTATACTTGTGGTGCTCTAATTATACTTCTATTTTAATTTCCACTTCCTAATCACTCTGTACATTATTATGCTTTGTTTTCAGGAAGCTTGATATGGAAATATAATGCATTTCCAAAATAGAAAATTAAGTTGAAGACAATTCACATTAAAATATATTCACATACATCATTCCATTCATCCTATTAACCACCTTGGGAAGAAGGATGTTTTCACTTCCATTTTGCATATAGAGAAACTGAGGTGTAGAAGATTACTGGAACTAGGGGCAACCCCCCACCTGTATCTGTAGACCTAGCACGATGTTCACTCAACAACGTGGCTCCCTGCAAGCTTAAAATTAAATGCACCTGGGTGTCAACCTTTAGTATGTCAAATAATGTAGCTTTTAATCTGTGCTCCAAGAAGTGTTTATGGCTGAGACTCATCAATTAGTAGTATACGGATACCATATTCCCTATAGTCCACCTGCGTCTTTCTCTTATTTGTAGTTAAGTGATTGGGAAGTAGAAGAGTAAAAGTGACAATGATGGGAATCACGTTCAATTAGCACAAAATGGTAAACAGCTGCTGTGTTCAAATCTTGTTACGGGATTGTCAGACTTACAAAATGACAATACACATGGCACGGTTTTGAAAAGTGAAAGAGAAGCTGAATCAAAATTTAAAAACTTGATACATAGAACTTCTGGGTCCTAGGAGACACACAAGAATTTCCCTTTTAAGGAAATGGACTATATATAGTGTGCAAACCCCTATTCTAGTTTTTTTTTTTAAAAAAGTGAATTCCAAGGTTGAATAACTTTTTTTTCTTATATTGGCACGGTACTCATTTGTGCAAGAAGCATTATTCTTGTTGCACTTAGTCTAGGGCAACACTAATTATCTTCTCCATAGCCATGCTGGGGGAGTGTGGGGAATTTGTCACACAGTCTCACTCCCCTCCCCCATCTCACCAACCAACCAAACGAAATAAATCTACATAAAAATATCTTGAGAAAACATAGTATTTTGGTTTACAACTTTGTTCAAAATTAGTCAAAATTTGCAAGGGCAGTCAACAGAGATATTCCCCATATTTTATACCTAATTAATACAAAGGCATCCTACATCAACTTATGAGATCTAAGATGCTTATCAAACTTAATTAGGCTTTCTCAACAATAAGGGACTGTTCTACAACTTTCACACCCTCTAGTTTATTTTAGGTTATTCAGAGGCTATTTCTGGTTACAGTTATGTTTCATCTGTAAACTCTGCCCTTTCAAATATCCCCCCACTCTCTTCAAACACACAACCCAGTTCCTGCATAAAGAGATGAGTCCATGTCTTACTTTTCCCAGAGAATGGACTCTTTACTTTCTATCCCAACTTCTCTTCATTTTTTTTTTTTTTTTGCCTTTCTCTTCATTTTTCCAACTCTCAACCCTGAGTGCACACATTTTTTAAAGCCTTTTTTAAACGGCTTTTAAAAATATACCATTGCCTAGACCCATACTAAACTGGTTAGTTAAGAGTCTGGGCTGAGAACCACTGACCCATTCTTTTTTTCCCGAGAAGTAACCTCTTCTTTGTCAAAGCCAGATATCAATCCATGGTCAAGAGTGTAACTTGCCTTCTCAAGGGCGCTGCTTCCTGAATCACCTATCTTATCCTCATCATTCTTTTCCAGTGGTTCGTTTTCCTAAGTCTGCCAAGTTCTCTTTTCCAGTGGTTCATTTGGTTCATCCTCTGTCCTTTGTATCTTCCCAAGTTAGTTCAAGTGTCATAACAGATATGGTGAATCCCTGAGCCTTCATCCCCTGATAACTGCAGGTGCTGTAGTCAGCTTTCTAGTACCATTGAAATGGCTTCAGAAACTCATGGTTCTAAAAGCCAAAGAAATCAGAAGCGATTTTAGCCAGAAAGAAAAATGGACCGTGCCTTAAAGTACATACAGAAGGATCATCCCACCAGGGATATAAGATCTTACAGTTCTAAAGTCCTGCTTCTCAAAATCAAAAGCATGTTACTACCTACTATATCTCTGTGATATGAAGTTCAGTGTATCAGTTTACTCTTAATTGACTTTGTTTTTCACTTACCTTGTAGGCAAAAATCCTTACTTATTGATATTGATTGTCAGCAGTTTATGGCATATATTCTTGTGTTGGGTCTTATTACTACGTCTAGAGCTGAGTAGAAAAGCTGTGTATTGAACGTGGAAAAGAGTGGTGTAGGAGTAATTATTCTCCTGTCTGTCACAGGGAGTGCCTTTTTAGGAAATGTGGTTCCCAGTTGTTGGGTTCCTGCCATTCTGAGTACTAAGGAAAACCATCCATGACCCATTTTTAAAAAGTGTTTCATATCAGTTAGATGAAATTTTACTTGAAAAAATACTGTTAAGTATTTGAATCATAATTCATACAAAATAAATTTGAATATGTATAAAGTTTTTCAGATACAGTCAACAAACTAAAGACAATTTAAGTGTAAACAATAAACGTCTGCATGGTCTTTTTTAAAAGTGCTTAAGATTTGATTTATAGCTTTTGCCCAAGAATCATCATGGAAAATCTATTTGTTCTGTAGTGGAACTCAATAAGCATTTTCTTACTTGAAAAAGCAATTTCATTTTAAAGACAGAACCACTTACTCTTAGAATACTTGTTTCTTCAGTAAATATTTCTGAAATTTCCATTTATTGCTCTTCTCTCCCCAGACCTAATCATCCCTACTTCAATTCCAGATGTCCTACTTGTGTTTGTCAAAAAATGTATTTGAAAACCAATTGCCACATCATGTGGGTATTGAGTAAAATAAATGATTTCTCTTTGGCTAGTCTTCCTTTGGAACTTACCTCCAAGGGAAACCTGGATCTACAAAGAAGCTTGGGGAAGAGGAATAATTGGGTTACACTTTCCATTGCTGTGTCTATTTTTTTTTTACTCAAAACGAAGCAAATTCTAGTTGGTTTCACTAAATAAATAGCAATATTAATCGTAAATTCAGTATATAATCACTGGTTCAAAATAAAAAGCTGAAGATTAGCTGTGGTAACTTGCTTACATTTACTGAACTTAAGGAAGCCATATGTGTGTCCTAGAAGGAATCTCAGGTAGAATCCAGGAAAAAAAAAAAATGGGTGTGTGTGTGTGTGCGCGCGCATATATTTATGCTTTGATATTATATACACATATTTTACATTATAAATCATTTGAACTCTACTAATTCAGAATATGACGTAAGTTATAACTGTGCAGTAATTAACAATTAAAAAACAATTTGTTAAGTACATTAACCTCATAAACCAATTTCAGAGGTACTAACACAAAGGAGTGGGTTTTAGAGGCTTGACAGATCCACATTGTGTGTTCAACAGGCAACTCTAAAATAGGAGGTCAGTAAGTTCTATCTGCTCATTAAAGCAGATGGAATAGAGTCTGGGAATTGTGGCTGGAATTACTCTACAAAAGATAAAAATGATTTTTCCTTTCACACTTATCCTAAAACTTTGTTCTTTTTTTAATATTATGAAGAATTTAGTATAGAAATGAATGAACTGGAACTTAGTATACAAATGAAAGGACATGGTATATATTATCTAAATTGAATTTAAATTAAAAAAAAATTTTAAATGAACAGACAAAAGCAGTCATTTAGCCAGATTTTTAAACAGCTGACTTTGCCTTTCCCAGGTTGCACCAAATAGTCAGGAAAATTCTGTTCTTTCTTTCTCGAGCAAAATCTCCTTTGGCTGTTAAAGGGACTAGTGCTCTGATTCCATTATCCTGAAACTGTTGCTCTTCATGCTGTCATTATCACCTTCTTAGACTTTTGGCCAGGCATATTTTTAAGATATGCTGCATATGGGGTTGCAACAGTGATTCCCTAGAGCTCCTTTTATTCTCTCTCTCCCCTGTGCCACAGTGATCTACTTCCAGTCAGAGGATTGAGGACTCCAGGAAGGATGTGTCCAGCAGGAATTGGTACTAAAAGTATACTGTAATGTTTGATATATTAAAAGAAGTTCTACAGCTCTAGTAGAGATCGAATCTGTGATAAATAGAAAAATAATTAGAAAATTTAAGCAACTGATAACTACAGAAAAAATAAAGTATCAAAAAATAAAATGCAGTTATGCACTTATAGTCATGCACATCACAATCTTGTTGATGAATACTCTTTCCATACCATTGAACACTGGTTTAACCAAAAAGTACAACCTAACTACACTAGGAGGATGGGAAAAGGAGAAATGTATGCGTGAGTGTAGGAGTGTTACATAGTAGAATACAATGGCATTCCAGTATGAGGGGCCACTACAAGTGTCAGAAATTGAGAAATACAGAAGTACTTTGTGAGCATATTCTTTTAAGGTCAATCACAGGTGATTTACTGGAGAGTTTCAAGCCACTGTCTATGGGAAGAAAATTTAAAATATATAAATACATTTTTAGAATATGTAAGAATCTTATTCTGTTGTTTAAAAATAAAAATTTTGAATGTGAATGAGAAACCAGGATGTGGAGACCATATATCCAGGCATCCCTTGACAAGTACTACTCTAAGGGTGGATATGAAATGGAGCAGATGCTGTAGACATCTGAGGACTTGAGGGAGGACCTTTCCTTTAAGTGGAAAGACTGGAGTGTGCATTTCTTGCTGATAGGATTGAAAAGTTGAAATGGAGAGATGGGTAACACAGGAGAAACAAGGAAGACCACAGAAGCAAAATTCTTGAGGAAATAAGGGAGGATGAGATCGGTAACCAAAGTGAAGGCATTTGTGTATGGAAGGGTAAGAGATACTTCCTCCATTCTAAGACAGAAGTTGGGTTTGGGGAGGTAGCCATGGGAAATGTTTGAGAAGAAAAGATACCTAACAAGGAAGAGTGAATTTAGGAAGGAAATGTAGCAGGGTTGCCAGGAAATATTGAGACTCTGTCATTTGCAACCATAAACTTAGAGTGAAACAAACTGTTGTATGATTTTTCTCCAGCGATATAAATCAGCTAGTAGGCAGGCAGAGAGAGGGCGGAAAGTTAGGGCAATGAGATTTGGGGTTTTGGCAGGTGAACACAACAGCAGAACAGAGAAGCAAGAAAGTGAAGGTTTTTGTGTTAGTGACAGTGGTGCTGTCCCAGGAAATCCAGGCTCGGCAAAAGAGGAAGAGACAGCAGAAGGTGGATGAGGAATAGTGAGAAAGTGGTGGGGTTAGTAGGAGAGTACCAGGAAGCATGAAGAATTGGAATCATCCCCAGTACTTCATTCCCAGCACATGAGCTGGAGATTTATGAGGGGTGGTAGAAAACAACGAGGTGGTGCAGCCCCCGGAGCAGAACCTGGGTGTGATGTTGGGAGAAGATAATGAAGGTAAGGTGGAAGAAAAGGCCATTGGAGGTGAGGTCAAGGATCTGAAAGGTCAGGATATTGGATGCTGAGGTGTCCAAAAATGTTTGTTTTGAGTCATTTGTGAGTGGGAAAAACCAACATGACAGTGATGAGAGGAGAGGGTGGTCTAATTTTTCAGTACCAGCCTCAAAGGCACATGACATTGTAACAAGGGGGATAAATCCTTGAAAGGAGTAGCAAGAAGATCAAGAAGGCTACCTACCCCCAGCTCATGGCCTGAGGTTCAGGGATTTTGGGAAGAATATTTTGTTCACTGGAGAGGGCAACAGAGGAAGGAGTGTGCTCAGAGGACAGGTCTCAGTTAACGCATGGAGGTGAAGGGAGCGCTCAGCTTGGTTAAGGAGGCAAGGCTGTGTACTGGATTGTTGACTAAGGGCACCAGCAATCATGATGGGAAGGCTAAGCAGGGAAAGGGAGAGTGAAGTTCAGGGTCATGAGACAGAATTTATGCAATGAGAATGAGGACTATCGGATTTCCCAAGGAGCCTGGACTTCTGACAATGGCTACAGTAAACAGCAGCAAAGTGGAGCATGAGGCATTATCAGCTCTGATAGTATCTAGCACAGTGACCCTAAAACATTAAGCTTTGTCAACACAGTGGTGACTGTTTCTCCACAGTCCACATCACTAGAGCAGTTCTGGCTGGACACATTCTCCATCTCCTACAGAAAACATTGTTGTTGCCTTGGTAAAGGTTACCTCAGAGAACATGACAGTGTCACGCTACATGGACGTGTGAGAGAGAGTTGGGGGTGGCAAGGGCGCCTGGTCCCCACTCTCACTGGAAGACCTGGGCAAGTCAGCTACCTTCCGTGAGTCCCAGCTTCCTCATTAAAGAACAAGAGTAGAGAGCCCTGGTTAAATGTTCATGCTTATACCTTTAATATATGAACACATGTTTGTAGCATTTCTAAGTTAAGGATTTGGGCCCCTTATTATCAAACAGAAATGCTGAAGGATATCGGGCTTATAAAGAAACCCACACGATGGGCTTCATTTTCTGACATACATATTATGATGCCATTTATAACTGAGATGCTGTTTAAGTATCTATATTCAAACATAAATATAGCATATATATTATTATTATATATAAATGATGGAGGTGATACCAATATTTATATCTATATAGATATCATTTTGTGCTTTTATATTCCTATGCTTTTGTTCCTTCAGGCATATGAGGGTTTGAGGGTTGGGTGTGCCTATTTCCAGGAGTCAGATCCGTGGACGTGACAAAGCCACCTTGTCTCACCAGTCCAGGATTCTCTGTAATTCTCTGCATTTCAGGAAAACAGTTTATAAGTTATGAGGTTTAAAAGAATCACCTCTTGGCCTTCACAACTTCCCGTCGCCGCATGTGTACAGACATCTGGGGGCTCTGCACTGCTCTCACCAAACAGCCGTGCCCTCTGTGGCACAGGGAGAAGCCCTCCGCCATCCACGTGTCCCTGTGCATGGCGCACAGACCCACACCCCACTCTGGACATCTCAGAGCATGGTGCAGGCTTCTAGAAGCAACCTGGTCCCTTCTGCTTCAGGTGGGTTTTAACTTCAGCCTGGCTCCTTCACAGTATTTTATACGCAGAAGAGAAGTCATAGATGAGAATGATGTCTTCGTCCATGCTGTGCTTCCAAGAGTGTAAACCAACAGCCGCTTCCCCACTCTCAATTAAAGGAAAGAAGTGAGCCTCATACATGGAATCTTGAGCCCCTACTATTAGAAGTCACGTGCTCCGTGGAAAGAAGATGAAAAGTGATGTGGATTACCGTGTTGGAAGTGGAGATAAACTTAGCAAGTGGTTGTATTACCATATCAAAGAGCATGCTGTCCCAGTGATAATTCTTGGGCAGAGTAGATTCAAGACAATTTTTATTAAATCCTTTCCAGCCCCGGCTCGGTTGGGCTGCATCTGGTATATATTGTGGCCTGTTTGCTGGAACTTTGCAACAGTGTGAAATCCCCAGCTTCAGCTGGAGCAGCACGGGGCTCTGGGGGCCATCGGTAACACAATGGCATCTCTCAATTTTCATAATCAAGAGAAAATACTTTATGAAAACAATATTTAATATTGGAACTGCTCCACTTTCCTGATTAATCGGACGAGACTGTCACTAGGAAGTGGGCAGTGAGAAGCCAACATGCAGAAATAGTTTCTGCTGGAGACCAAAGTTTCTAAAACTTGTCTTCTCCTGTAAGTGCTACTAAATGCAGAGTCCTCACAAGTTCTAGGCTTTTGGGTTCCTACACGTGATTCTCTACAATCATTAGAATACTGAGAAATTAAAGGTAGATGGCATTAGAGATACTTTGTGGGATTTTGTTTTTTCCCTTCCTTCCTTCCTTCTTTCCTTCCTTCCTTTTAACAAATACAATAAAAGTGAAATCATACAGAACTTGCCATGACTGGACAGCCAATAAGTAGGACTAGAATTCAAGCTAGTTCTAGCACTGTCTAGATCTCACACTGCTTTTGAGTATCATTCTTGTCTTTTCTGATACCTCCTGTTTTCTCAGGTCCCTCTCACGTTTCCCGTCCAATTATTGTGTTCTTTAAGTGTCATCACAGAATTCAAGACTTGGTCAGTCCATGATATCCTTACCGTGCAAACTGTCTCTCTGGTACTCGGACGGTCATGCAGTATCTACTAAAGGCAGTTGGCAGCCATGTAGTTGTACACCAGAATGTTGTTTGTGGTTTGGCGTGAGTTCAATGTGATTATTAAAAAAGTGAACTAGGCTTGTCTGTAGATACCCTTAAGCTAGTGTCCAAAAATTGAACTTGATTTGACTTAATCAAAAATGAACTACCAAGCACATATTATGCATAAGGAACCTAGAGGGACAAGGGAGTGCGGAGATAGGTCAGTGGGCTGCAGAGTGGCCTGCCCAAAAGACAGGTCCACGTTCAACCCACCAGAACCTATGAATGGGGCCGCCTTACTTAGAAAAAAGGTCATGGCAGAGATGTATCCTGTATTAGTTTCTTAAGAGGCACGACAGATTACCACAAACTGAATGGCTCACAGCAATAGAAATGTGTTGTCTCCCAGTCCAGGGGTAAGCAATGTCCCTCTCTGCAGGGTGGTGTGGTACAGTGGACAGAGGGCGCCCTCTACAGTTGGTGTGCTGCTCTGGACTCCTAGCCATGTCACAGCCCGCCTCGTGCAGGAGGGTGGGCTCTTGCACTTAGGTGAGTCTCATTTCCCTCAGCTCTAAAACGGAATGTCACCTGCCTTGCCAGATTTTCAGACAGATTAAAAACGAGTTATGTCGAAATGCAGAGCACAGGTTCAGTGTCTTAGTAGGTACTCAATAAAGAGTAAGTATGCTGAATGCTGTGAACTGCAATCAAGATTTAGAATAAACTCGTAATTGGATATAACAAGTTTAGTTCTGGGGTTCTTTGTTCTTTAGTTCTGGGTTTCAGATATTCTGTTGTCTTTATGCATTTTCGTCTTCCACAGAGAACTGGGTTTTGATGATCCAACTAAAAATGATTTTATTCCCAATGTAAGGCATCCATGTGGGATATATGCCTAGTCATGTACCTAAATAGTAAATACTAAATATTTCACTAATGCATATGTCATGGCCAGGTGCCCCCTAGGGTCCAGTAATGACATGCATATGTAGAACATTCAAACAGGGTAATTGGAAAGAATTTACTAGAGGAGCCTTTATAAAGTAGAGGGCAAAGCTGAACAGTACCCTGGACTAGCTTCTGGGCCTGTCAGGGCAAAAGCAAGCGTACTCCTGGGGGACTTGCCAGGCCAGGGAGGGAGCTGTAGTTGTGTCTGATGGAGAGAGCTTTGTTGTAGAAGAATGGATGACTGGGGAGAATGGCAGATAGTCAATGCCATAACCTCTCCCTTCTCTTGTTCTTTCTGTTTCTGCTGGTCTCCCTTTGGTCATTTCCAGCCAGAGAGCAAAGGAGCCTTGTTTTGTAGGCGTAATCATTAGGAGCCTGGATCCTGAATATAGAGCAGAGTACAGAAGGTTCCAGAGTGGATCTGGTGGATGAAATGCAGAACATGACTCCAAAGAGTATCCCATGAGAAAATCCGGTTATTATCTACTTTGTAAGGACAATAGGTAATTGGGGTTAATGATTAAAGAGAGAATCCTTTTGTCTTCTGGAGCTTTACTAAAAGCTAATCATTGTGATATGGTAGTAGTGAATGGCGGGAAGATGTTACATATTCATAAAGGCAGGAAGAGTAACAGAGAAATGGTTTGGCCATTTAGTGTTGAAACATATTATCCTTGACCCCATAACTGAATGATGTTCAGCAAGTACCTTCCAGTGAGAGGAAGCAGTGATGCGGGCATTTTCACTCTGCTTTTGTCTTTCGGTTTGGTTTGGCGTGCATTCATTACACACCAAGAGAGCCACATGTGGCCACCTATACCTCACTAAAGCTGAAAAAAAAAAAAAGAAGAAGAAAGTATGCCTTTCTCACACCCCACTTGGAATCGTGAATACTTGGGCTTTCAGATAGTCAACTCTGAAATGTTTCCCAGGATGCATCACGGACATAACTGGGGCACTGTGCTATACTACCTTTCCAAAGGGTGGACTGTCCTGAGAAGAGAGAGACCTTGCTGGGTGGTCCCCGGCCCATGGGATGGGGGGGTTGGATGAAATAGGAGCGCTCTTTTAATTGCTTAAGGAACCTCTTTACTGTCACCAAAGTGACACCAGTTATGGTCCCATCAACATCCTCGTTGACACTTGCTATCTCTTGTCCTCTTGACCACAGCCATTCTAACAGTTGGGAAGTGGCATTCCACCGTAGTTTTGATTTGCCTTTCCCCACTTACTAGTGATGAAGGTGAGCTCCTTCTCATGCACTTGTTGGCCATTTGTCTCTTTTCTTGGGGGAAATGTCTACTCAGGTCCTTTGTCCATTTTTTAATTGAGTTATTTGGTTTTTTGCTACTAAGTTGTACAAGTTCTCCATATATTTTGGACATTAACCCCTTATCAGTTACGTGTTTTGCAAATGTTTTCTCCCATTCCATAAGATGCCTTTCATATCATCATGGTTTCCTTTGCTGTGCAGAAGCTTTGGAGTCTGATGTAGTCCCAATTGTTTTTCCTTTATTGTCTTTGCTTTTGGTTTCAAATCCAATAAATCATTGCCAAGATCAATGTCAAGAAGTCCGTCTTTCATTGATTATTGCAAGTGGTATGAGGTAGGGGTCAAGTTTCATTTTTCGGCCTGCGGCTGGACAGTTTTCCCACCGCCATTTGCTGAAGAGACTCTCCTTTCCCCACTGAGTATTCTGAGTTCCCTAGTCATCGACTACAAAGGCGGGTCTGTCTTTCTTTCTTTCTTTCTTTCTTTCTTTCTTTCTTTCTTTCTTTTTTTAATTTCTTTTCAGCATAACAGTATTTATTATTTTTGCACCACACCCAGTGCTCCATGCAATCCGTGCCCTCCCCAATACCCACCACCTGGTTCCCCCAACCTCCCAGCCCCTGCCCCTTCAAACCCCTCAGATTGTTTTTCAGAGTCCACAGTCTCATGGTTCACCTCCCCTTCCAATTTCCCCCAACTCCCTTCTCCTCTCTAACACCCCTTGTCCTCCATGCTATTTGTTATGCTCCACAAATAAGTGAAACCATATGATAATTGACTTTCTCTGCTTGACTTATTTCACTCAGCATCATCTCTTCCAGTCCCGTCCATGTTGCTACGAGTATTTATTTCTGGGCTCTCTATTCTGTTCCGTTGGTCTGTGTGTCTGTTTTTAGGATGGTGCCATCACATTTTGATCACTGCAGCTTTGTCATATAGTTTGAAATCAGAAAATGGGATGCTCCGGTCTTCTTGTTCTTTCTCTGGCTTGCTTTCGCCATATGAGGTCTTTGATGGTTCCATCCAGATTTTAGGAATTTTTTTTTCTATTTCTGTGAAAAGTGGAAACAAAACTCTCTTAAGCTTCTGTCTACTAAAACTCTTACTCCCCCAGATGAATAAGTCGTGAAGTTTGTGATTTTTGTACTAGTATATTTGCATTTTAGCAAAGAGGGAGGGATAAGCATTCTCTTCTGATCGGAAGCATAGACCGATGTTGCATCTATTAGCTAAATGCAGAATTGGGTATAGAAAACCTCCTTTTACTCCAGAGTGTCTTTCTGCTCATCTGTGATGGTTCCATAGGAAGTTTTTAACACTCAAGACTGTCACCAGAATTTCTCAAGTGCTTTTAATTATTTAATTCAACTACAGTGACATCTCCTGGCTGAGATGAGAAATAACTGCTGAGCATCTTCCGAGGAGCTAGAAAATGATGAGGATGCAAAAGAAGTGAATAAAGGATCCTTGCCACATGCTGGCTTCTAAAGCCATCAGCATTTTATAAGTTGTTGTTATTACCATCATGTTCAGAACAATCAGGGAGTGACCAGAACTAATATTACTCCCTCCCCTAACTAAAGGTAGATAAATAAAGCAAAAAAAAAAAAAAAAAAAAAAATTTAAAATTGGCAAACCATTGTGGGAAAGATTGCCAGACCCTTACAAATGGAGTAGTGAGGATTTTTGCGCACAGGTTCCCGTGGCCTTCTCTTATCTTTTGTTGTGAGCTGGATGACGAGTTTCGTGAATAGCACTTATATTTCTTTTTTCTTAACAACTTTGGGATACAAGGCTAAGGAGTAATCACACAATTGTATGCTGATTTTAGGCTCCTTTATTCCTGCTTTGTAACAAAAAACCTATTGTTTGCCAACTAATAATAATGTGAGAGGGGACAGTGGGTAAAAAATCCAACACAAAAGGTCCTTCCTCTATAGATAGAAATTTGGCTTCCGTACAGGCCAGAGAGCGCAAGCAGGCTCATTTCCTGCGGGAAATATTTTAAAACTTTTTTTAGCCTCATTTGTTAGTGTGATGCCTTATCATGAATTGCTCACGAAACTTTAAGAGATGTTTGAAGACTTAGCAGCCTTCGATAACGGCTTTGCCAGAGCAAGTCTTGAGTGTGATTCTGTGGTTCCTCTTCTCTGGTTACGCCCCGTGCCCAGTCTGGTTTTGTTTGTGTGGTTGGTTTTTCTGTGTCCTTCTGTTCCTCCGGGATGAGCTCAGGGACTACTGGCGAAAGCATGGGTCTGACAAGAGCTGTAGCGCACACAGATCTAGAAAAACTTCCTTCTTAGACTTCAGCAGTTTTCGAAATAACGATGTTTGCAGTTCGGAGAGATACAGTCAAAAGCTGACTTTGTGATTCACACCAGGATTTTACATATCAATTTGGGATGTCTAACATAATCTGATGCAGTCTGCAAACCCACATTAACATCCTAATGAAGATATGTTTAAGAGCCAGAGAGCACTATTATCATCCAGGTACCTTTTTTATGTGAGCACTTAAAAATTCATGGGCTTCTGCTTCCCAGAGTGGCGGAACCTCGCCCGAGGGTGCCCACCTCCTGGCACAACTTTCCTGGCTCCCCTTCTCCTGAGCCCTGAAACTTCGCCGGAGAGCGTTTTTAATAAATCTTGCCTTGCACCCACAAAAAAAAAAAAAAAAAAAAAAAAAAAAATTCATGGGCTTTAAGCATTGCTAATCTGAACAAAATGTGCTTTCCTTAAGGACTAAGTCACAAGAATTATCTGCGAACAAAAAAGTGTGTTTGATCAATAAAATCATCTTAAGGTTTTGCCTAATGCATTTTTTTTAATCGAGAAGTGATAGAGATAATTCCATTGTTATTTAGAAAATGCTATTTTTATATTAAGTTAGAAAGAAGTTGGGGCACCTGGGTGGTTCAGAAGGCTAAGAGTCTATCTTGAGCTCAGGCCATGATCCACAGGTCCTGGGACTAAGCCCAGCGTCAGACTTCCTGCTCAGCAGGGAGCTCTTCTTTCCTCTCTCTCTCCCCCTGCCCCCCGCATGGCTCCTTCTCTCTCTCTCCCTCTCTCAAATAAATAAAATATTTTTTAAAATTAAAATTTAAAAAGAAGAAAGAAGTAAGCACACATCTTCTTAATAGTTTTTGCCTATTCAGAGATCCAAATGGACATGAACATCTCATTGATTTCAAAGTCATGTTCATCATATTTCTACCATAAATAAATGAAGAGAAAAGGGAGCCACATCTTAAAGCTGGAATAATGGCAGGCCCCAAACTGTCAAGTCTTCATGATAATTTATAATCTGTTGTTTACAGTTGATGACCTTACAGTGTGTTTTCCCAAGACAACTTACTGTGGGCATATTTCCTTACTGAAGGAGTATGCCATTGGAAGTCAAGCCATTGTATTGATTCACTGTATCCATTGTAATGTTTCAATGCAGTACAGTTTCCCTGCAATAGATTGTTTGTAGAATAAATTATTAAATTATGAGTAAATCTTGAGGTATAATAGGATTCTCAAAGTCAACCCTGAAAACTCTCTGAATGGTTTTCTGCTGTAGAAACCAAGAATGTCTCGTTCGATGAGGAAAGATAAGGTGGAGACCTTGCTATGAGTCATAATGATGGTAAGGGCACATTTTCTAATAAACACCCATGGGGAAAAACCAGAGAGCAGGTGAGTTTTCTAACTGTAGGGGTCAGCAAAGTTTGAGCACAGGCCAAATCCAGCCTGCCAGCTCCTTTTGTAAATAAAGTTTTATTGGAACACAGCCACACTCACTTGTCTGCACATTGTGTACAGCTGCTTTTTTGCTGCAATGTGGAGTTGAGAAGTTACAACAGAGACTGTTTGGCATGTGAAACCCGACAGTCCATCTCTTTGTGGAAAAAGTTTGCCAATCCCTACTTTGCTAGTTTGTCTGTTTAGAATCTGCACAGTTCCTGACCCAAACTGCCAAATCAAAACACGGAGTCCTAGGTAGAGACACAAGTAATTATATGAGAAGAAAGCTTCAAAGCACTTGGATTTCAAAACATGACATCCATTTCCTGTACGATTTGCAAATATGAAAGAAGCTTTTAGCACCTCGGCAGTCAATAGTTTTCCTTCCTGCTGGTACAATCCCAGATTCACTAGGATCCACTGTGCCAGGCCAGAGAGGAGTAAGGAATTCCATGGTCTGCCTGAGGGTCCCTCAGGTTGGCTAAGTCAATGTTGAAATGAAGCATGGACAATGCAGCAAGAATGGATTTGAGAATGTGAATGAGGAGATCTTGAGCTGCCGGGTGGGAGATTAAGATGCTGGGTTGGAGATTGAGAAAGGTCCTGCAGAGTGGTGGTTTTACTCTTACTGACTTTGTTTTCATGCTCTCCACAGTGGTCAAAGGAAGGGCACAACTATCTCAATTATCATGAAACAGTACTCTTTTTGTTGTTGTTGTTGTTGTTGAAAAAAAAAAAAACAATTATTGGTAGGTAATCTGAAATACAAAGTGGATTTCAAAGAGAAATATAACACAGCTAAGAGATCCTTTGGGCCATTATCACAAGTGTAGCTTTGAAAGGGACTCAGTTTTTCCCTGTAAATTAATCTCCTTGCTATGAAAAAGAGGTAGAGGACAGAGCATATATGACTGGGGTGACCGTAGAGTAGGTCATGGAGTCCGAGGCCTTCCTAAGAGTGAATGAAAGTGGCGTTTGTAATAATTAAGCCGAGGAAACAGGTATAACGCAGGACTGTCCTGGGTGAATCTGATGTGTGGGGTCCCCTGTGAACATGACGTTGACAGCACTGATTACTGCCAGTGGTTTAAAGTGCGTGGCTTCAGGGCTGAGCTAGACCATGCAGCACGTTCATGAGACCTTCGAGATGGCACTGCTTTCTGTGGCCTCCTAGACACGTTCTCCTCTTCCTCTGGGCTCATGTAGCCCTGCTCCCTAGGGCATAGCTTGCTGAGTGGCAGACCAAATCTCAGCCCTCAAGCTGAGCCCAAATGTCTGGCAGGACACAATCACATGTGCCTGTTCTGCTTGGCACTGAGCAGGGATGCTGGTAGTTCAAATAGGTTCGTGGGGACATACACTGTTCGGTATAGGCATCATTTCAACCTTGATCTCAAATCAATATTAATTGAGCCATTACTGATTTCAGTTAAAACAGATTTTAATAATAACTTGCAGTTTAGTAAGAAATTTGTGGGGCCTGGGCTTTTAAAGATGTAACTTTATGCTCCTGAAAGAAATTTTATGTTCTGAAACCTGAAGTCATCTCAGTCATAGGAAATATTGGCTTTTAGATTTGCCTGGACCTTCTGGGGGAGAGTAATTTGGATCTTTCCACTTAATTTTCCAGATAATTGCTGTGGTTCCTCCCCATTTCTCCATTAATATAGCCCAGATGACAGAAAGAGATAGCAGGGGGAGAAAAAGAAAAAAAGACATTCAGAGATGAGGAGTAAAACAAGATGGCTGTCGTATTAAGAACATCGGTGCCATTTCACGTAATTTTCTGACCACAAGCTGTAGCGAATCTCTCAGTCTGCTATTGTTCTCCATGTTCCTGGCGACTCTAAGCTACTTATTTGCGAAGACTGATGACCAAAACGTGTGTCTTAAAGCGCACAGACGACCCCCAGGGCTTGCCAAGACCCCTCACACTACTAAGTGGAGGCTCTCCCTCCTTCACTCACGGATGATGGAGAAGCAAATAAAAACCACTTAAGTGCTTTTTGCTTTTCTTTTCTTCCAGTTCCCCTTTTCCTTTGGGTTCATTTAATTTCTTCCGTTTATGAATCTTATGGTTTCTCCGCATTGTCTGGGACTTCCTTCAGCACTGATGAATTCACTTTTTTTATGACTAAGTATCGTTTTTTGAAAAAAGGGGGGACATAAGAATTTATATTTATATATGCACACATGAAAAGTCTTTACGATTCATAAAAACTAGGAACGGGGTGATTCCGGGAGCTGTGTACTGAGCAGACAGGAGACGGAATTAGAAGAGGCTTTTCACTGTGTATCTTGGTTTTCTTGCACTTAAGGGTATGTGTGCATTTGTTACCTGCTCAACAAATTAAGTTACGATATTTCTTGAGTAGAAACGAACAGAAATAAAAAGGCAAGAGGAACTTGAGGAAAATGCCTCATCAGCAGTCTCTCCCACGGTGGAATCGTGAGGGTCTAGCACATATCCACTTTTCTGGAAGACCATGGTTGATACGGCTGTGTCTGAGCTGCAAATATATTTTGACCTCCAACTCTGCCTGGTCAGCCTCAGGGGAGACGAAACTCCCTGTCTGCACATGAGGATGCTGAGCTAGACTGAAAAGTAAATGTAACGACATACAGACCCTTACGGCCCAGTGTGGTGCTCAGAGGCCGTCCCTTTTGCCAGAGTTTATTGCAGATATTCACACGTTCTCCTATAACACAATCACTTGTACTTATGCAAAAGAGAAACAGTGAGTGGATGACACATGCTGGCAGCTGGCCAGGCAGTTGAAAGCACTCTGCCTAGTGGAGCCTCCTATGGAACCTAAATATCCAATATCAGTGCACTGCCATGGGTGTGACACAAGGTATAGTATGAGAGATGGCTCGCTATCAAGCTCCATAGGAGCAGAAGGGGCTACTCTCCTGGCCCAGATGGATCAAGGAAGAAACGGGGTCTGTATCTGATTCCGTTGAAACTACCATCAGGGTCTTTTAGACACCTCCCCATACCCTCTTGGAGGGAAAAAAAGGTCACAATGCTGAATGTATCTCAAAGCCTTGAGGAAGACTGTTCAGTGTATCAGCACAGAGCCCTGCACGGATTAACGTCAGGTCCTTAGAAGGTCCATTCCGTTCTCTTGGTGAAACTTCCCATCTTGGAGTTTTATTGATAGAGGTCATGAGAATGTTGACCAGCTTTAACCAGGGCAAAATATTTCTTTACAAATAGCACTGTCAGCAATTGGAGTCACATACTGTCATAAAGTTCTTTTTTTTTTTTTCATTTAGTTTTGTTTAATTACCAACCATTGTACAATAAATAGACTATGAGAAAGCTTCTCTTTGATTCAATTAGGAAGCAAAGCTTTTGGGAAGAGTTCTGCCTGGCACTGAGAAAAAAACATTCTAATAACACCTTGTGCATTTTTTGTACCTTCATTGAAGTCAGGTGTTGAACACACAGTAAAATAGAGTGTGTTGGGGCACCTGGGTGGCTCAGTGGGTTAAAGCCTCTGCCTTTGACTTAGGTCATGATCCCAGGGTCCTGGGATCTGTCCCACATCGGGCTCTCTGCTCAGCAGGGAGCCTGTTTCCCTCTCTCTCTCTCTGCCTGCCTCTCTGCCTACTTGTGATCTCTCTGTCAAATAAATAAATAAAATCTTCAAAAAAAAAGAGTGTGTTGGCTGTGAAGGAGGTGCTGTCATACTGATTATTAAAAGAAAGGGAAAAAAACAAAAATCAACAAGTAGGACTACACTAAATTAAAATGCTTCTGCACAGCAAGGGAAATAATCAACAAAACTAAAAGGCAACCTACTGAATAGGAAAGAATATTTGCAAATCCTATATCTGATAAGGAGTCAATATCCCAAATATATGAAGAAACACTCAATTCAATATAGCAAAAATACAATCTGAATTTAAAATGGTCAAAAGACCTGGATAGACACTTTTCCAAAGAAGACATACAAATGGCCAACAGGTACATTAAAAGGTGCTTGATATCACTAGTCCTTGGGGAAATGCAAATCAAAACCACAATAACGGTCGCCTCACATCTGTTGGAGAGACTGTCATCAAAATGACAAGAAATGAGTGTTAGGATGTGGAGAAAAGGGAGTCCTTTATGCATAGTTAGTGGGAATGTAAATTGGTGCAACCAGTATGGAAAACAGCATGGAGGTTGCACAGGAAATGAAAATGGAACTCCCATGTGATCCCACAATCCCACTTCTGGGTATATATCCAAAGAAAATGCAAACAGGATCTCAAAGAGATATCTGCACCTTCGTGTTCACTGAAACAGTTTTCACAGTAGCTAAGATAAAACAACCTAAGTGTCCATCAGTGGATAAATAGGTAAAAAACACATGTTCAATACATATGATAGAATTGAATTCAGCCAGGAGAAAGAAAGACATCTTGCCATTTGCAAGAGCATGAATGGACCTTAAGGGTGTTTATTATACTACGTAAAATAAGTCAGACAGAACAAATACTGTATGATATCACTTATAGGGGGCATCTAAAAAAGCTGAACTCATAGACACAGACTAGAATGTTGGGTTCTAGTTTCTGATGGATCAGGAAATGGAGAGATGCAAGTGCACAGACTTGCAGTTATAAAAATGAGTAAGTTCTGGGGTTATAAATATAGCACATTATATAGGTAATAATACTGTATTGTATACTTGAGAGTTGCCAAGAGAATGGCCCTTAAATGTTCTCATCACAAAGAAAGGACAATTATGTGATGAGATGCTAGCACTGTGATGGCAATCATTTTGTGATATGTAACAGGCTGTATGTCTTCAACTTATACAGTGTTATGTGTCAATTACATCTCAGCAACCTGGGAGGGAAAAGAGCAAGAGGTGACTGGTAGACATCTACACCACCCTACAACGGGCAGATCACACCCTAAGGTTCACCTCACTTCTCCATTACTGATGAAGGGAGACAGGTTCCAAGAGAAACAGAGATAAGCTCAGTGTTGCTGAAGGGAAAGCTACTCAGATTGCCTGCTCGGTTTTCATAAATTGGAAACCAAAGACAGAAAGTAACAGATCTCTGTTTTGTGAATGATAGACAGACCTAACAGGCTCAGGGAGTTCCTAAAAGAAACAAACCAGCCCTAAAAAAAAATGAATGGGTAGGGAGTGCTGAGACTGATTGAGCTTCCACAAGCCTGTACCTGGTGTGGTCATTTCAGTCCTCACAACACACTGAAGACTCAGAGATTTTCTTCTCGTCTAGTAGACCAGGGAATGGTAGCACAAGAAGGCGAAGGGAACTTGCCAACAAGTAGTATGTGTTAAAGGCAGAGAGGTGAGGCCTTATCTAAATGTACTCTGGCGTCCAGGGACCACTCTACTTGACTGAGCCGTGCTCTGGGTATTGTGGCAGGACACTGTGAAGGTCCTCAGACCCGTCTCTTCAGCAGGCCTGGCCTCCAAACCTGTGAGTACACTTTGGTCCAAATGGTCTTATCAGAAAATGCACCTATGGGATGTCTGGGTGACCTCAGTGTCCTGGGATCGAGCCCCACGTGGGCCTCCCTGCTCAGTAGGAGGCTGCTTTTCCCTCTCCCCTCCCCCACTTGTGCTCTCTCTCGCTATCTGTGTCACTATCTGTTTATCTCTCAAATAAATTAATAAAATCTAAAGGAAAGGAAGGAAGGAAGGGAGGGAGAAAAGGAGGGAGATAAGGAGAGAGGCAGGGAGGGAGGAAATAAACCTGGAAGGGACTTTTGTTAGGAATGTATCAGCCAGGGTTCTCCATAGAAACAGAACCAGTGGGACTGTATGTATATATACACATAACCAAAACAGGTGTGTGGGTGTGTGTGTGTGTGTGCATGAGAGAGAGAGAGAGAGAGAGAGAGAGAGAGAGGAGAAGAGAGATTTATTTTAAGGAATTGGCCTATAGGAATGTAGGGGTTGACAAGTCTAAAATCCACAGGGCAGGCCAGCAGGCTGCTAACTTAGGCAAGAGTTGATGCTATTTTTGCTCTTTTCGACCTTAAACTGTTTGGATAAGGCCCATCTATGTGTTAGCTGCATCCATAAAATACCCTCATGGCAATACCTGAGTACTATAGTCTAGCTGGGTTGACATACCAATCTAACCATCATAAGGGATTTGAGCCATTGACAGTTACTAGAAAAAAGGATAATTGTACGTTACGGGTTAGAGCCATAGGATTACTATTACTATACTGAACAGGACTGCAGAGCAACCCACATGTATAACCAGTTTTTAATGGAAAACTAACTATATGAGGTGCATAATAATGAACATCGTGGGTCAAAAGTGTAGCTTTCATTTTGGTGAGAAAATACAAGACTTGCCATGACTACAGTAAAGAATCTTCATCTGTGTAGGTTTTTATTTATCAATGGATGGAATCCTTCCACCTTGGTATCAAGTGAAACAAGCAAGCCAGAGCTCTTAAATATTCACTGAAGGAGGGGTCAGGGTGTGTGTGGATCCAGGTGGAAGAGAGGTGGTTTCCTACTTTTGGCTCTCTTCTCTGAAAATTTCCTTTGAGCCCAAATGGTCAACATAATAACTTATTTCCATCTTTCTGCAGGGGCTTATTTTGCCAGCGTGATTCCTAATACTTTACTATACTTGATGAACTTACTGAGAGACTATATTTATCTCCATTCTATCCATGAAAGTCCCAGATGTTGGGGACTTGAACTTAACAAGGCTTAGCCTAATAGAGTGTTCTTCACCTTGGCAGAAAAAAGGAAGCTGTCGGGTTGGGAGAAGACCACACATGTGATTAAACTTCCCTAGTTCCCACCTTTCCTTCATACCTTCACTTGATTCATGGATGATTCCAGTTGGCTCTACCTCCAGAACCCCATCTGAGTCTGAGTGCTTCTCACCATCTCTTTTGTGATGTCGTCTGGCCCCTCCTTTGGATCACCCTCCCTCTATTCTTAACCCCAACAGTCCATTCTTGACCCAGGAGCAAGAGTGATGATCTACAGCATAGCCGGATCATGTCAAGTCCCTGCTTAAAATTGAATCCTATTCAGGTAAAATCCATACTCCTCCTTGTGGCTGGGACAAGTCTGTATGGTCTCACCTGCCACCTACATCCAACTTTCACCCCGACTCACTGCCATGCAGCCATTTCCCCTCTCTCCCTTGGTCTTGCTAAAGTGGTCTCAGCCCAGGACATTTACACTGGCTCCTTCTCCCATGCATTTTGCTTGGCTGTCTCTGGTCTCAACCTAATTATCTCCCCAGAGAAGCCTCTTCTACCCTCCAGCTTTAGCCCTCCTGTCTGCACCACCAGACCATTCTTCACCAAACCTCCCCACAAGGTTTCTCTTTGCACTTAACTGTGTCTGAAATCATACTTTTTAAGATCTGTTGATGGCCTTTGTGACTATTTTTCCCTCCTTAAGAGAAATTGAGATCCTTGAAGACATCGACATAAACAAGTACCTGTCCTCAGAGCATCAGTGTGTGCATCACCGTAGTGGACATCTGATGACTAGCTAGGGACTGGCTGGTTTCTAGCAGTTTTATGCTGAGACTTGGGAAGTCAGCCACTTAAAAATATTTAACCAATGTTTTATCCCTGAATATACCACTTGATCCCCTATCTCATAGATCTCTATCTCTGTAACGTGGGTTTGAGTCAGATACAAGTGACATTGGTATTTCCCATAATCACTTTGTCCTCTTCTTGAATATGGCATTGTCTTCTCCTTTCATTTAATAATACTAAGACAAAAAAACCATAGCAAATGAGTGGTTGAGGGAACCTGAGTCACTCTGCACAAATCCAAGCCTAGATTATCTTGCCATAAATTTCATATTGAATTTGGGGATTAAAAATGCATTCGCATTTATGCCCAATTAATATTCTTGGATCCTCATATTTTGCTTGTCCCCTCCTCTCTTTCTTTCTCTACAATCCCAATATTTCAAGATTAGTCACATGTCATGCAACCCCATGGGGAAATTCATTAGATGACCTCCAGCATTCTCCAAAGTCTCCCTATTTGTCTTAGAAATAAAGAAGGAGAATAATTTTAATAACATCTATTTCCCCTGTTCCTGGGTCTCCCTTCATTACTCATACCTCACGAACTCATCCAGTACAAGGACACCGTGTGAGGGTCAAGTCAGGCCCTCCAGCAGACATGCAGGGGGTCACACAAATGGGAATGGTCGTGTTTGAAGCAAAGGACGTGGATATTCCACAACATCCACCAGAACATTCCGTACACATCTAGCTGCTTCAAAAAGAGCTTCAGCTTCTTTTGAAAGAGGTATCACAAGATTCTTACCATCACTTGTAGTTATTTGTGACCATCTCTTCTCACCCAAATATGAAAATAATTGACTTTATCCTTCAATACTGTTTGTTAACACCAGACTCATTTTTTGTAGTTTCTTTGCACTGCATTCTTATTTTACTGTTCCACAGTTAAAATAAAATTTTAAAACTTGACTATGGTGCTAGTTTGCGAGATGACCATAACAAAGTATCACAGACCAGGCGTGGGGCGGGAAGAAACAGAAATGTAGTTTCTCACAGTCTGTAGGCTGGAAGTCCAAGAGCCAGTGTCAGCAGGGCGAGTTTCTTCTGGGGGCCTCTTTCCTTGGTTTGAAGATGGACAGCTTCTCCTGTGTCCCCACGTCATCTTCCCTTATTCATCTGTGTCCTAATTTTCTCTTCTAATAAGCACATCCGTCCTACAGGAGTGGGGCCCATCCTAAGACCTCATTTTAACTTAATCACCTCTTTAAAGACCTTATGTGCAAATGAAGGCTTTCTCGGATACTGGGGGTAAGGAATTCAATATATGGATTTCGAGGGGGGCCCCCACTCAACCCACAGCAACCGTATAGAGACTGAAGCATGTTGTTCTGAATTTTTCCAGCTATCAGTCATTGAGGAGGGCTGATTCCTCTTTTAGATCATGAAATTTCACTCTTCCCAAGTAGAAATCCGCTCTTTGAATTTGGTAACTACAAATACTCCACACTCCAAAGTTCTAATGAATTATCATTTCCAGTATAGTAGTATATTCTATTAAGACAGAATTTTTTCATTTTTATGGATTTTGAGTTTTTTGTAGATTTAACTTGAGATCTATATAAGGGCCATGTCTTCACTGTGGATTCATATAATGGTATCTAGTTACAAAATTCCTTGAGAAACTGTATCACCATAGCCATTGAGAAATTTTATAAATAGGCAACAGAGCCGCAGAGGCCCTATTCAGCCTCTGAGGTCACTGGTGTATCAGCTATAATCAATTTCAGGAGAAAAAGAATCCATTCACAAGAAAAAGATTAAATCATAGGATTTTTAAACAGAAAGCTAAGGTATTTGTGCTAAATTGAAGTATTTGATGAGATTTACTTAATCAGTCAGCTTCTGTGGCTATAAAATAGATTTCTTCACTTTTGTTAATTTATTTTAAATTGAAAAATCGTTTAGGTATTGAAAGAGATGAAAAACTCCCCTTCCTTTTGCAGGCTATGAGTCGAGCAAGAAAAATGAAACTTGATTTTGGTCCTGTCACTCCTTGTTTCTCAAGTTGACCTGCTTTTAAAAACCTCATAATCACACAATCAAATTTACAAGTAATAAAGTCCTTCCCGATCGTCTGATCCAATTCCAGAATCTAGAGGTACGGTAACCAAGACCCAAGGAAAGCAAAGTGACTTCACTTACAGATTGAACAATTAAACAGAAATATTTAAAACTTAAAAGTAAGTTTAATTTGTCCAACAATCCTTCCATTTGCTTAGTTACAGGCTATCTAAGCAGTTTTTATTCTCTGAAATAATGGAATGCCTGCCACTTTTGTGCTTCTTGTTTCTTTAGTCAAAGCAGAAAAATTAACTCCTCCAACACTCACGCGTAACATGTTGATTTATGGATGATTCATCTCAAAATTACCTTCCCATGTATCTGTTTAAATTAGCTTTGACAAAGGTAAAGACAAGAACCAAAATAAATCTTTGGCAGAGTCAGAGAGAGAAGAAAACAATGTAAATAACTTAAAAATAAATTATTGTTTTAAAACCGTTTGAGAACTTAGGGAGCGATGGATGGGAGGGAGTTGAAAGATCGTGAGTAGACAGTGACGTTGGGACAGTCAGGCGGTGTCTCTTTCATGTTGGGGCTCCTTTGAGCTTGTGGATGTTGTGATGATTATTGGGACATGAGATATAAAACAGGACTTTTACCAACAAACTTGGATACGTGATTACCCTATTCTTTAAGGAGATTAACCCAGCAGAAACTTATGAGGCCGCCTGGACAGATCACGGATTGGTATGTCTCTCAAACATACCAACTAAAGAGAGTGGGGGCCCACACATGCCCAGAAGCAGCTCTCCTGTTGGGACACGTGGCAGAAGTGGACAGTAACTTGCTATGTGGTCTCCCCATCCACCTGTGTCTGGACCAAAGCTGCCCATCTGTCCACTGTGTCCTGTCCCGTGGGGCATCTTCTGTTTCCAAATCTATGGCATGAGTACATTTCTAAACAGTAAAAAAATACATATGTTCGAATGAGAAACAAAAGATGATCATTTTGACAAGGGGAGACACCCCGCATTGGCAGAGGAGACGGACTACTCTGCCTCAGAGATCGCCCACATGCCTCAGCCGGCCCTCAGCCACCCGAGGTCGGGCCACGGAGAGGAAAGAACTGTGTTCTTAGCAGCCGCAGGGAGCTTGCCTGGCTGAGGGGCAAGTAGCTTCCTCTGGCCAACAGGAGAGACTGCTGCAGTCAATAGCAGAGATTCCGCGCTTCTGATGAAAGGCAGTCAGAGTGTTTAAATGGGGTTTTCTGATAGACTAAACGTCTAAGATTCCCAATTAGAGCGTTAAATTGTAAATTGTGTTTTGTTTTGTTTTTTAAGATTTTATTGATTTATTTGAGAAAGAGAGCATGAACGGGCGTGGGAGGTGGTGTGTGAGAGACAGAGGGAGAAGCAGGTTCCCCGCTGAGCCGGGAGCCCCACACAGGACTCGATCCCAGGACCCTGGAATCATGACCTGAGCAGAAGGCAGACCCTTAAAACTGAAGCACCCAGACACCCCTGCAAATTTGTTTTCATCCGGTTTCCCCTAATTAGGTATTTACCTTTGGCTCCAGTGCTTGTTTTTCTTTTGCGTTTCTAAGGAAGGTGTCGGTAAATTGAGCTTCCCAATTCTCAAGCATCGTTTCCAGAAATAGGAGCACTTATTCTTTGTAATTACCAAATACACAGGTTTCTGGCAGCTAAGGCACCCCCAGAAGGCATCAGGGTGGGTATTTTTCCCTGTGGTTGGAAGTAACGCCCGAGTCTGAACGGGCAAGTGTGCATGGTTTTGTGTTACTCTGGACCACACTCCGCTCGGAATCCACGGGGCGGACAGAGCTGAAACTGGTCCTCAGCTCAGGTCATGATCCCGGGGTCCCGCGTTGGGCTCCCTGCTCAGCGGGGAGTCTCCTACTCCCTCTCACCTTCACCTCACTGCTGCTCGCTCTCTCTCTCTCCAATAAGTAAATAAAGTCTTTAAAAAAGAAGAAGAAAGAAAGAAAAATGAAAAAAGCAAGCAAGCAGAGCCTGAGCTGTTAGGTACGGAGGGCTCTGACTGCTGGGTCTCTCTGTGACCAAGCCCAGGACTTGGCAGTTGAGACAAGACAGCCTTTCCAGGTCTGTCAGCAGCAGGGGGCACATCTGTGCTGGAAATTTCTCACCCACGCCGGAGGATGGGATCATTTATTATTTTCTTTTTTCCAAATAAGCAGCAATACGTGTTTGAAAGTGATCTAACCCCTTGCCTGCTTCCTGTTGAGTCGGCCACAGGCCTTTTTCCTTCTATTTCCTTCATCGTCTCTCTCTCAGTGTAGTATCAAATTCTGGAGATCTCTAGGCCAAGTGTTCCGTTTACTCTCCCGTCTCTTCGTCTGTAATTGGAATAAGACAAACCCCTGAATTTAATGAAAATGTTTATCCTGTTGTGAATCTTTGCCTATGCAGCCTTGGACTTCGGATGGGCGGTGCTATCCTTCCTCGTGCTCGGCTGGACTGGCCCCTCCCTCATCTTTAGCTGATCCCGTGGGCCTCTCCCTGGTCTCCTGGAGTCAGTCCTTCAGTGCCTCCTAGAGGGAAAGTTGGGGGGGTGGGGGCGGTGCTGGGCCCAGGGAAGAATGATGGACAACACATAGCCTCTGCCCCATTCTCTTCCCCAACATGAAGAAGTCATTACAGACTGATACATTATTATATGGGAGAGAGTTGTCCCAAGTTGTCCCAGTTCCCAGTGGCAGTCCCCCTTCTCCTGAGTTTCCCTTGTCAGTAAAAGGCGAGACCCTCCGCAAGAGCAAGGGCTTGGGTGGTTTTGTACTCTCCTATGTAGCTAGTGCTTGTAGGGTTCCCAACACTTAGTAGGGACTTGATGTATAGAATCGAATTGCATCTGAGAGCTTGCCTAGGTGTATTTGGTTCTCTCAACCACTGCTGCCCGAGTTCAGGTGGGCCGCTCTTCAAAAGTACACTTGCATTAACCGTGTCATTCTGCCCAGCCTGGATTTCTGAAGACAACTGACTATTCTTTTCACCCAGCATACCATCCAAGCACCTGCTGTTTTCCTTATGTAGTACTCACAAAAGGAATTGCTCTACCTTAGTATTAAACCACGGCTGTGGATTGAACTATGCAGAAATATATTTTTTCTTTTTTCTTTTTTTAACTAGTGGGCAACCCAGAAGGGTCATCATGTGAAGTTGCTTAACGTAACAAAACTGTCCTGTATCCGTGTCCCCATATGACAAATGTCTGTATTATTGCATATTCAAAAGCAAGATGGTGAATGCCTATTTCTTGGATGGTGTATGCAGATGGTGATTTGAACGCTGAACTTCAGAACTGCTGTGGGCATCCCCGTCCGTTAGAGCTCTCAGGCTGTCACAGAGCTTGTCTTTCTGCCCCTCCCTTATCAGGCAGTGATCCTGGTGGTTTAGAGCTCCGGATCTGGATTGGAATCCTAACTGCTTACCCTCCCTGAAATTCATTTCCACCAAACAAAAACAAAAACAAAAAAATAAAGACAAAACAGGAAGCCTCTAATAGAATCAACTTCATGGGGATGTTAGGTGGATGATATTGATAAGGGCATGTAAAGATTTTAGCATGGGGCCTGATACAGAGTAAACACTTGATGATTATTAGCCATTAATTTTATCACTAGATTCTCAGATAACATACTATTATTAAAATACTCATTTATGCATCTTAATGTATTATACTCCTAGAAAGCTCCTGTCATTTTAAAGAAAAAAAAAATTGCTTTAACCATTCTGATACAAGATCAATAGGCAGATGACAACAAAGGAGAAGAGAACCAGGATTATTTGATTATACTGTGAGCAGAGCTGAGGAATCAAGCTGAAAAAAAAAGGTGAAAAGATGAGAAAAGACAACCTGAAAATAACATTTACTTTGCATAAATGAAGAAATGTCAACATGCCCATTTTGAAGTACAGTATCTGAATGCTGCAATATTTTATCAGCCAAAGCTCCAAATCCTTTTTTTTCCCCTACTGTTATAAATGACATTTGTCATTCAAATGTGTGACATGCATATGTGATTCTGGATTCCCAGAATTTCTTTGGATGCAAAAAATATTTTGTTGGGTATCTTAGCAAATAGCACTCTATCGTCTGTTTTGGTATAATATATGTATTTTCTTGTCAAATATTGGTATTGAAATCAGATAATGACCCATTGTTTTCATTTTACGCAAAAAGTAGTTGAGGAAAATATTTTAAATTGAAGTGCATTTCTTTTTGCTTAATGTTTCTAGATCTCTCTCAGCACAAATAATACTAAGAAGGTGAATAAACATGTAGCATTGAATATAATAATCATCAATGAGCCTTATTCAATATTAAAAGGCATATTACATGGAATGGCAGGTGGAACATATTAATGTTTACCATGATTGCAAACTCTATTTGCATCATTATTTTATATGTCTTGGATTTATTCCGCGAAAGCTATAATACTGTGATAGCCCAGCTGTCACCGTATTTTTTGTTGATACGACTTATCAAAACTGAAGTAAAATAATAAATTATACCAATATTTGTTCATCTCTCCCTTTCTCCCCAACTCGAAAACCCAAGAGGCAGACCCGTCTTGTTTATTCTGTATTCTCCTCATTTAGCACAGTTCTTGGTACACAGTAGGTATTTAACAAATAAATGATCAACCAAAATGTAGATACAGAAACATTACAGCTGCATTTTTACCCTTCCTGTGTTTCTTAACAAAGAAAACAAAAACAAAAAAAGAGGATCCTTTGGTAAAGTTAAAAGAAATTGCAGCTGTATGTCTAAATTTACTGTTCACAGTCGTATAAGAAGTTATGATCCTCACAACTGTTACCTATGCTGTCAGTGTAGTTGCACACAGAATGGGGTGAAAGATAATTTAAGGACATAGACTTTGTACCTCTACTCTACACTATAATTATAGGGACATTTTTGCTGTAAGATAGTGTTCGGTCCCAAGAAGTCTTTAAGATGTGTGTGTTCATTTGCTCAGGTTACCATAACAAAATACCACAAACAAAGAAATGTATTTCCTCACAGTCCTGGAAGCTGAGTCGAGCCGGTTAGCCCTCCAGGTGTCAGCAAGGCTGTGGGCTCTTCGTGAGCCTCTCTCCTTGCCTTGCAGATACCCACCTTCTCCCTGTGTCTTCAAATGGTCTTCCCTATGTGTGCCCGTGCCCTCATCTCTTCTTAGAAGGATGCCAGTCCTATGGGATTAGAGCTCACCCTAATGACTCATTTTAACTTAAATATCGCTGTGAAGATCTTATCTCCAAATATAGTCACCTCCTCAGATCGTTAGGCTTGGGGCTTCAACATATGGATTTGGGGCTGGGGAGGACACAGTTCTGCCAGTAACAGCATGGTCATGAAAATCTTCCATAACCAGGTTGGTTTGAGGAATGCTTGGTGAGAACAGATTTGATGGATCTTTTTCATCTGCTATCACGCACTAGGAATCTCCAAGAGAAAACTCTAGGATTCTGGCTTTCCCAAACAAAAACAAAAATGAAAAAAAAAGAAAAGAAAAACAGCCGCCCCACCCCATTGGAATAACATGCACCTTTGACACTCCAGATCTTCCTGTGGAATGCCCACTTGGCATCACAGTGGTGGCCCAGCATTGTGTTGACTGTACTGCATCCGAGTCGCACCAGTGGAGAGCACTATAATCCGTCTGACTCTAACGGACCCCACTGATGGATCCAGTCTCTCGTGAGCCGTTGTCTCCAAATCTGTCCCTTCTCCAAAATTCTTAATTTGATGCAGGACTTTTCTTTATGCATTTAGTATTTACTAAATTACAACTTTACCTTTTTTGCACTCTACCAACCAGATGGTACCAATTTTTCCACCTACTTCCTCACTCTAGGTTGGAGATCCTATTGGAATCTTTCTCTATAATGACTGGCATTTGATCACACGGTTTGCAGCTAAATTTTCTCTCCTCGCATGAACAAAATGAAGAAGAGAGACAATGAGTTGCCTCTTAGAGGGAAGGAAACATAAGTGTACAACTTTGAATAGAGCTTCGATGCAGACTAGCTGTCCAACCTCCATGGAAACAGAATTCTTTATGGACTCATTATACAGGCAAACTTGCTAAGCTCTTTAGGACGTTAGTGCTTTTGAAAATGATGTTAGCAACTTTCCCTGAACTATTGCATATTTACAGTGGGTCCTTAGCAGAGTAGGGGCCTTGTGGATTAATCCTTATTTAATGAGAAATATTTGAAGGTGATGAGAGTCATACGCTGCTGATGAGGAAACTCTGCCTTGATAGATTATTTTTGGAACATTAAATTCTACTCAATCAAGACACTTGACTATTTAGGACAGGACAATTTTGTGAAAGATTGAAATAAAATACAGGATTTATACTCAATTATTTTCATCACCTATAAAATGTCCTATATTTGCTTTAAGGATTTTAAGTTTTCACACTTTCTTGCTTTCATCAAACCTCAGTAGCCAGCACTAAATCAAATGGCTAGATACTGAGTTTTGGCTGAAGGGTGTTTTCAGTAAGGTGACAGCCAATGGCTGCAATTGAGAAAATGTAATTTATTTTAGATTAAATTGTAATAAATGTTTCATTTCAAACTGTCTGGAAAGAGCTATGAAAAGATGTTTATATGTGAAAAGTGCTGTTGGATTCTCACCAATGTGATATAGATTTTCCACATCTACCTCAAGACTTAGGTAAAAAGCATAATTAAAATGTTTTTAGGTCCTCAGAAATGTTCGGATATTCAAAATAAATTCTATCCTGAAGTCTGTTATTATGATTTCTCTATACTTAATCTCATCACTCTGATAGAAAGTACTCAGATATTAAGTGGTGGAAATATGTTATCAAAGTAACCTGTTTCCCTTTTAACTCACTTGCTACTGGGTTCTGTCCTTAGGTAGACAAATAGAAAAGGTTTAATTTCTTAGGTTTGCGTGGGGCTTTGGGGGGGGTGGTTGGCGGGTTTTTTTTTTTTTTTTTTTTTGAGTGTGTGGGGGAGAATGGGTGTGGTGAAATCTATCAGCAGAAGGATCTGTTTTCTTTTTGGGGACTGGGGGTCCTTCTCATGCTGTCAGTGTCCTTTGGCTTAGGCATCTGCACAGGTCATCCAATATTTGACATGTTTTAGATGCCACCCTAAAACTCAGAGTTGATCTAGATAGCCTGCTTTGCAGCTACTTTTGTTTTTGGATATGAAGGGCACAAAGTTGGTCATCTCTTCAAAAGTTCATGTTGAGAGATGTAGCTATTTTGTGATTTCATACACGATAATCTTGTTGAGGGTTTTTTGTTGGAAAATGAAGTCGAATTCCATAACCAACCAACTTTTGTCAAAAACCAAAGTTAAAAGAACGAACTTCTCCTTATTTCTGTGTAAGTTGGTTTCGTTTAGATCCGTGAGAGATTTGTGGTTGAATGTGAGGCAGTGAGAAGTTGTCTGGATTTCGAGCCCAAACACCTGGGATCAGGTCCCGGATTCTACTGTGAGCCTTGGGCAGGTCCTCCTCAGTTTTCCCACCTGTAAAAGAGGAGTGACACCCTCAGAACAAGTCAGAAAGTGGTGTGGAAGGTGCTTGAGACTCTGCCCCTGATGGGTGCCCGTGTCATAAGGGGAAGACAGATATTCTGTCAGAAGACTAACCATGTGATAGAGACTTGCTTTCCTAAATGCATGACTTTTGCTAACTTAAAAAAGCTATTTTCATTTTTGTCTGGATCACAATCCCTAGCCAGCTGGTGAAGTTTTCTAGCTTAGTAACGGATAGGGCTAGTTTAGCATTAGCATGGAAGAGTGGGGATTAAATAGGTGATAAAATTTAGAGACTGGATACCAAGTCTCATCCTAGAAATGAAGGGGGAAGGCATGCGGCTTCAGGTATTGGTAATTCCACACACTGAATCAACTCGAACTCAAGAGTCAGAGGGTGACTGGTAATAGTGCTCTGACCGACATTCATCATTCTTCATCTCCAGCACTACACACACACGCGCGCGTGTGCACGCGCACACACGCACACCCCAAGTATATATGTACACTTTTACAGACATAGGTGTTTACATATATATATACCTATGTATATAATTGTATGTATATATGTATATAATGTATATATAATACATATATTATATACATATGTATATAATGCTACTATCATATATTATTATAGTAAATACTAGGTGTCTAGTATTTATGGGGAGATAAAATCTGACAAAGCACTACCTGTACCAGGAGAGAGTCTCAGATCATGTTCAAATGAGAACCTAAGAATCTGTAGACAGTAGATCTGCTGTGGCTTTTTTTTCCTTTTTTTTTTTAACTAATGAAGAAAGAAGAATCACTTTGTTTTTCATAGCTAGACACTGAACTGGAAATGCAAAATTTTTCAGTAAACATGCATTCATATTTGTTACAAATTATGACTAGTAAAAGTAGCTAAATTTAACTTCTAAAAAAATTCATTAAACAATAGGATAAAAAAAAGTAAATCTTACAGAACTTTATGTTTCAAAGGATGCAGAAAAAATAGTAACGTCTTTAGTTTAAATGTTTTCTTTATTCATTAGCTTTCTATATCAAAATATAAATGTAATACTGGTCATTAAATAAGCATATTAGTAATAATTATTATATAAGAAAATTTGGTAAGATTTAAGTCTTTATACCGAGGTGAATTTGATTCTCTCATTTCTTGTAATTTATGTCACTTAAAATTATAAAAATGGAAACTGTGAGAAATGTTTTAGCAATTTGTTTACCTGTGCATCTGAAGTTAGCTCTTTTCTTAAGAAATATGTGGTGATTTCCAAGGTGAAGGATGGATAACCCAGTGGCAGCCTAACCACTGAATTCCAGGAAGCTCACCTCTGAACAATGGCCAAAATCATTTTCTCATTTTTCGAAGCATGTATCATTCATGTGCATCTAAAGTACACTGATTTATTATAACATCCTAAAGACATTCACAGAAAGCCAATTAGCTAGGGAAAGGAGAGAATCTGCATAAAGGATTGGCAAACGGTTTCCACAAAGGACCAGGTAGTAAATATTCTTGGCATGGCAGGCCGTAGAATCTGCATCATAACTACTCAGCTCTGCCTTGCAGTGTGAACACTGCCAGAGACAATACGTAAAGAAATGGTCGGTCTAGATTTGGCCTGTGGACCTTGGTTGCTCACAAGGGTCCTACGTGATAGGAGAGTAATTTGGATTTCTAATTACCTTGTTGCAATTCTGAGGCCTGTGGCTCCATGAAGTCCTGTAGCTGTATGAAAACTGAAAAAATGCAATCAGTCATCTGGGTACCTTCAGCAAAGGCCAAACATCTGGATGTTTGGACATCTAAAAGTTTAAAAAACACCTATTACGTTATCATTATGATTATTGCTAAGCTTTTGTGTACTTCATTCCAAGAGTGATCTCAACATGTTTAAAAAGCTGGAAACAAAGTAAAATTATACCTTTTTTTCTTTTCACTTTGAATCTGGTGTTTTAAAACGACGGCCAGTGGAGGGAAGCCATGTTCCTAGTAAAAGATAATATATGTTTTAATATCAGATACTGTCTTAAAACGATCCCAGTTAAAGTCACAGTCACGCTGGGTTAGCTTGACATCCACCAGTTTGCCAATTCAAGGTTCTGGGTTGGATGCCGGAACCAGAAGAGCGCACATGAGAACACACAGAACACACATGAGCCACCAACCACGTGGTTCCCAACTTAACCCCATCTGTGTTCGAAAGCTGGCGAAAGAACCTTCGAAAAGGGTCTTTCCTTCAGGAAGAGGGACGGTGCGCAGTCAACCCTTCCTGGTTTCTGTTGTGGCTGATAACGGAAAGGATAGAAAGAGGAAGATATGTCCTGTAGCAAAACTCTTCGGGTGGTTTCTTTTCCTTTTCGGAATAGTACTGGAAGGGGAAGCCTGGCCCCATAGTGAATTCTAGAATGAAAATAAACCAGCTCTGTTTATTCGGAATCTAGCGAAAAATCAGTGCTAGGGTTGTTTTGTATTCCTTGCTAGAACAGAGTATCTTGGCTCATTTGGGGCATGAACTCCAGCTTGAATCTCAAAATCCCTTCACACAGTGTTAGAAGCTCCTTGATCGTTATTTGACAGCATAGGAAAAAGCGTCTAGAGCACAGGTGTCTGGTTGGCACCAGCCCCACACAGTTCGCTGCCCGGGCGACCGTCCCATCCTCATCGGTGCCCACCCCTACCTCCGCTCCTGTACCTCCATTTCCCCTGATCCTGGATCCTATCCCTTTCTCCGTCTCCGAGAAGGCTCCATTGCTTACCCTCTGCCTGTCTCTCCTCTCTCTTATTAGTCACAAAAACTCCAGCCCCTCTCTTCTTGAAGTCTCTCTCTCTCACCCTCTCTCTCTTCTTCCCTCCATGTCCCTTCCTACAGTTCAAGGGCCGTTTTCCCTCCTTGTCTTCCCTTTGGGGCCAAGCTCCACACAAGAAACTTCTCGTCGCCCTCAGACCTGCTAGTCTCCTGGATGTTGGTGGGCTTCCTCCCTGGAAGTGGATTTCCATTTTCCCGTCAACTGAACTCTCTCTTCTCGGTCTCCTGCTTTTGTTTTTGAGGACTCGATCGCACCGTCACATCTAGTGGTAGCTCCAGATTTTTGCCCCTTCAGGAAGGATGATTGGACAAGAAGGAGCACCTGGCCCCACACAGGCTGGGGAAGAGAGAATGAATCGCAGGACTCGAATGGGGTCCTCAGCCCTATGGTCTCGTCCCGATTGCAGCTTAACGTGATCTAAGGAGATCTTAGGAAATACCGATGCCTGCATCACCAGCTCCTCCTCAGAAAGCCCGCTGTGGTTGATCGGGATTAGTAAATGCTGTAATAGCATTTACACAGTAAGCTGCCGTGCTATTGGAATGCTGTCTCCCAATGGCAAGGATACTTGGGATTTCGAGTCGCCAGACTTTTAAAGGATCAAAGAGATTCCTCAGCCTTCACTCGTGTCCACCAAAAAAGTCAGGGCTGACTTTTTTGAGATTTCAGGGGAGACGCTGAAAGTGCCTGGGAAGCCTCAGTTACCCCTTACCCTTCTAACACCTGAAGGAGCTGGTCTTCTAATTTCTCAGTTATGAGGAACTGCGGAGTCCCGATTGGCTTCCATCTTGGGAATGGACTTGAAGACATGACATTTTAGGCCAAGTTCCTTTGGCCACCTCAGTAAAAATCATCTATGGGGTCTGAGGTGGGCCAGCTTTAACGCAATGATGCCTCTCAGAAAGCATGCTAGGGCAGAAAGTACAGATGAACACACCTGATTTTTCTTTCCTTCCCTAGGGAAGTCCTATAAGCCCTGGTTTGTGAAGCCTCGATATTTCTCCAGTCCACATTGTAGTGGGTATCTCCAAATAGCATTAACGTTCCATCTGATATCGCTTTTTCTCTGTTTCTCTCTTTTTAAGTAGGCTCCATGCCCAGTGTGGAGTCCAGTGCAGGGCTGGACTGAGCTCATGACCCTGAGCTCAAGACCTGAGCTGAGATCAAGAGTCTGACACTTAACCGAATGAGCCCACCCAGGTGCCCCTCACTCTATTTTCTCTAAACGGCTACTGAGATGATACAGTAATAGGAAACAATACTTACATGTTGCTTAGCACATCCTGTGCGCTGTTCTAAACACTGGCGATCCGTGTATCAACTCATGGATTTCTCACAGCCACGCTATTTGTCTCATTTTATAGCTGAAGAACGAGGCACGCTGAGAGGGAACAGTGGCTCTCAGATGCTGGCGTGTGCCAGGAGTCACCTGGAGGGTTTGTGAAAATAGATGGCTGGGCCAGAGTTTCTGGTTCAGGAGGGCGGTGGTGGGGTCTGAGAATGTGTGATGCAAGCAAGCCCCCAAGGGGTTGCTGACGCGGGGGCTGCCCTTCCCCCACTGAGCCACTGAGATGGGGTGAGCTCCCCAGGGACACGTAAGCCGTAGAGGCTGGATTCCAAACCAGGCCAGCAAACCTCAAAAGCCTCGATGTCACCAGTGTAGCAATAACTAGATAACACTGATAACGTCTTCCCAGGAAGAACATCCATTTTGCTATAAGCTGTTCCTCCTTTTCCGCATGTAAATGTGCACGCCCGGTTAAGTGTTGGTACACATGTGGGTGAATATACACACGTATGTTACAGCCGGACACTCCACTGAGTCCAGCTGTGGATCAGGAGAGGATAACCATTAGCGGATTCTTGAATCGGTCTTATACTTACTGGAGCAATTATCACCGTTGGTTTGTTTTAATGACTTCTCTGAGCGCATCAGAGTCATTATAGCCTGTTATTGGGAACTAATGCGCTTGCGTTTCGGAGGCATATGCAACCTCATACTTACTTTTTTAGAAGTAAACCAGACCCTACACAGTTTGATATATGACAAGTGTAATTAATACACTGCAATTATACATTCTTTGTCCTCGATTCCAACCTCTCACCGGATTCCTAAATCTCTGGGGTCTGTGAATGAAGTGCAGGCAGCCGTTGCCCGGAAATTTGCCCTTATCTGACCCAGTCGTGGTGGATCTCCCTGTTCCAGAGTTCTTTGTCACAACCACCCCCCACTCCCCCAATCTGCCCTGCTCTGGCCTCTGACCTCCTAGACCTGTGCCTGCCGGCGACCCAGAAGCCTCATCTGTGCTTCGCGGAGACCATTCAGGTACAAAGCCGTCACCCCAGGACCATAGTCCTCGTTTCTTTTTTTCATTATGTCCCGTTAGCCCAATACAACGAAAGGTTCCAGAGGATACCCGAGAAAGAGAATCATAGCCCTCAATGTGGAAACGCTTGCCGAGACTAAATATAAATCACTTTTATTGGCAGCTTCCCAAATACACCCTGAAAATGTTTTGTTCCCACCTGGCTGTGGCTCATTTTCTCAGACGCAGGGCTGGGGACTTCCTGGCCCTGGATGGGGATGCCCAAGTTTTTCTCGTGTTTTGGTTGTGATTGTGGCGCCCTCTGCTGTTCGTCGGCGTTCCTAACCTCTGCATTTTCCAAGAAAACGCCCTGAGCCCCTTGTGATCAGTGTGGCCTGATCTATAAATAACGCAGTCTCACCTACTGGCTGATTTTCGCTTTTACGTTAGAGCTTTGCAATCAATCCATGGAACAGAAGAGCTCCTGGGTCCTCGCAGTACGTTTGGAAAGCTGTTATCCTGATACATAAACTCTCAGGGCTTGAAGATGCTTTTAAAATTGCCAGCCCAGTCTTTTTGCAGATGTGGGACCAAGGTTGCGAGAAGTCTGAAGAGTTTCCAAGGGGCATAAGCAGTGTCAAAACCCGTCTGCAAGTTTTAGATGTGAACCAAATTCACTGTGATATGTTTTTATTTTAGTAAATCAGATATATTAATTTTGGAACATGAGACATCATAAACTTTCAGGGGTTTTTAATTTTAAGCCAAAATAAATAATAAACATTTAGTTAAAATTTTGCAGTAATTTAATTATTTTGGCATTTATTTAATAAAATCCATAAGCTATGATGGATGCCTTAAAAGTCCAATTCTCAATGTTTATTTTCCGATGTTTTCTTGTATGCTTGCTAATGCAACTTCTGACAGAAGTAAATATATTTGTGGAATTGTTGTGGCCACTCTCATTTGTATATGATTACTAGAAAACAAAGGAAATTTGGAATTTGCCCATAAATGTTATTATTGTCTGAACTGGATCCAGTAAAATCATCTTTATTTGGTAAAAAAAATACATATATATATATATATATAAATATCTATGACTTCATGTGGAATAGAAGTTCTCGATCCAATAAAACACCACATATGTTGCTGTAAAATACTGAATAGATCTTACAACTCCTAACTATTTACTTTGCAATTTACTTATTTAGAATTGTTTGAGGTTTTCCCTGGACTCTAGCCAAGGGAAGGAAGGAACACACATGTATTTGAATGACTTAGACATGTTCCATTTCTATATGTATTCCAATTCCTGTTGCAAAATACAAAGCTTTGGAAAATTTATTTTAAATGTTTTCTAATTTCTGAATTTTTATCCATTCAGGTCAGGGGGAAGCATTAGCATCTTTTTTTCTAGATACTATCCCAGATGCCCTGCAATTTTACTAAATCTCTCACACAAAAGATTTGAAATCCAAATAAGTAAAAAGTAGGTCCATCTAACAAAGTAAGTTATAGAAGTAGAATTACAGTCAGGGGATTGTAGCAATTGTTGACCTCAGTTGTCCCTTTGTGGAGATGAAAAAAGAGAGAAACTCAGCAGTTCATAACTTGTCTTAGTAAGAAACAAAACCAAGAGCAAACTCAGGTCTTTGTTTCCGAGCCCAGTGCTCATTGCTCTCTGCCTAAAGTGCATGATCCTAGCCTCCTTATAGAACTTTCCTTGAACTTAAAATGGCAAGAAAGGTGCTGTGGAAGCTTAAGGACAAGGTTCACATTTCTTCTTTAGTTACCAGGGGCCAAGCGTAGAATAAGACTGTCTTGAGAGTAAAATTAAATGTGCCAAAGTCAACACTTTTCATTATTTCTGCTCTGATTGACACCTGCATCAGTCCATCCTTTTGCAAAGTTTTTATTTCCTACTCCTTAGCTAGAAACCAACCGTTGAAAATACTACAGAGAATGTACATTTCAAAATACTTTGAAGACTTCTCATTTAATACTGAATGTCTAAAGTGGAGAAACTCTTACAAAAAGCAGATGAGATTTTAAGACTTTAGTATTTAGAGAAAACAGCGGTTATAACATACGTATTTCCGTCTTTAAGTAGAGGGTGAGGAAAGGTAGTCCCACTGTGTTCTGTGATCTTCTCTTTGCTCTGTTGGCCATGCAGGAAGACGTAATCTTGTGCCTGTTTATTTCAGCAACAGAAAAAAAGAGTGTTAAAAAGCCAAGAGGACTGGGGTTGCCTGGCCGGCTCAGTCAGTGCACCACACAGCTTCTGATTTGGGGCTTTTAAGTTCATACCCCACATTGGGTAGAAATTACTTAAAAGTAAATTCTAAAAAAAAAAAGAAGAAAAAAAAAAAAGCCAAGTGGCCTGAAATAACAGAGTATAACAGTGTTCCTTATAGTAGTTTCGACATTGCAAACGGGCAAACATTCTTCTTTGGGCTCTCCCTATGGCCTCTTTTTTTTTTTTTTTAAGATTTTATTTATTTATTTTAGAGAGAGAGCACAAGCAACAGGAAGGGTCAGAGGGAGAGGGAGAAGCAGAGGGAGAGGGAGAAGCCAAAGGCAGACGCTCAACCGACTGAGCCAGCCAGGTGCCCTTGGCTTCATTTTTCTACACTGAGAACGTGCTCCAGGAGCGATGGATCCAACTGCCTAATGATGATAAGCAAGGTTCTCTCTGTTTCATTCTGTCGACTTTACCCACAACAACCTTCCCAGTTGCCTATTTGTGGAATACTTCCTCATTCTTTAAGCTCTAAGTCAGCCACATCTCCTCCTTGAGGGCCTTCTTGTAATCCCCTAATCTTGAGATGGCTAGCCCTGCTCTGGGCCGTATTTATATTTTATGGGGCACCTGGCTGGCTCAGTGAGGAGAGCACATGACTCTTGATCTCAGGGTTCTGAGTTCAAGCCCCACATTGGAATGGAGACTACTTAAAAAAAAAATAAAAATAAAATTTGATATTTTATGTAGCGACTGGATCTTTCTGTACCCTAACATCCAGTGTGCTGCATTTAAATTATTTCTTTATGTGTCTTTCTTCTAGATCTGACATGTAGGAGGTACATGGTACATGAGCTTATGTTAAAACAGAAATCTTCATTTTGGCAGTTGCTGGGGCTCATTTAAATAGTTTCTATCAAACAAATAGCAGGTCAAATTATTTGGCTATCAAGGGGCATACATTATAGCCAGTTTATCTTGGAAGGCTCACCCAAAATTTAATTGCTTAAAATTCAATATTCTATGAGTGTTTTAATGGCCGCAGTGGGCAATTGGTAACACCTGCTGTGCATATTTTCCAAACTAAAAGTATATAACAGTACTCTGTGCCAGAGATTGTTAAGGACCTTGACTGAGCGTCCGTCCTTGTGTTCGAGCAGCTCAGAACTGTTTTCTATGGAAAACCTTGGCCCTGCGCACCACCATGTGACAGGAAGACATCAGAGGGTCCGGGTTTAAAGTATTTGATTTCATGTGAGAATGTTTATTTCTTTGAGCTTCCCTTTTCACACCTGTAAAACAGAGATAATAGCTACCTTGTGAGGTTGTTGCAATAGTTCAAAACACATAAAAACACACAAGGGCCTGGCATGGTCAGTGTTGTGTGTGTGCTTTCGCTGCCTGTCATTAATATGCAATTAGGTTAACATTACCAGATTTAGCAAATAAAAATGTGGGATACTCAGTTAAATTTGGTTTTTCCAGGAAACTAGACATCATTTGTTTATTACAAGGATGTTCTGTGTGATATTTGGGACACACGCACCCTATGAAACCATTTGTTACCTGGAATTCAGATTTAATTGGGTGCCCTGGGTTTAATCTGCTTGACCCTAGCTTGAGTGAATGAATAAAGCGTAGTTGAAGGTTAGGAATGTAATTTTGTAGAGGGTTGGTTTCATCAACCGAAAGAAAGGCGTAAATCTCCTCCAGCAGGGGCCTTCTCCAAGGAACTCCTTCTTAAGACAGATTCTTGGACTTTTGCCCTGTAGGCTCAGGTGATGAATGAGCTAGGTGCCCAGAAGTAGATCAGGAATTCTGAGTGAACCAATCTCTCAAAGTCTGGGGGGTCCAGTGGGCCTTCTGCACCAGGTGTCGTCTTGGGTTGAGTCTCTTTCTGACCTGCCACGGGCATGTTGGAAAGGCCAAAAGGAATCACAGCAGAAATCTTGTGTGTGTGTGGTGGTGGTGGTGGGAGGGAGTGTGTTATGTTAGTCACCATAAAATATATCATTAGTTTTGGATGTAGTGTTCCAAGATTCATTGTTTATACACCACACCCAGTGCTCCATGCAATACGTGCCTTCCTTAGTAGCCACCACCAGGCTCACCCATTCCCCTGACCCTCCTCCCCTTAAAACCCTCAGTTTTGTTTCTCAGAGTCATAGTCTCTCATGGCTCTTCTCCTCCTCTGATTTCCCCCAGTTCACTTTTCCTTTCCTTCTCCTAATGTCCTCCATACTATTCCTTATGGTCCACAAATAAGTGAAACCATAAGATGATTGACTTTCTCCGATTGACTTATTTCACTCAGCATAATCTCCTCCAGTCCCATCCATGGTGATGCAAAAGTTGAGTATTCATCCTTTCTGATGGAGGCATAATACTCCATTGTATATATGGACCACATCTTCTCTTAAAGAGAGTGATAGCAGAAGATTGTTACCTGACTAGAAACACCTTCATTGGACCTGAGAAAGAGGTCAAAAAAATGCCATGGGGACCCCATTCATGTTAGCTTTTCTACCTGCTTAGTCCTTTTTAATTTGAGGAGTTATATGGATTTAGAGTTACTAGACTTTTTAATGAAATAGCAAAAAAATGAAATATGAGAAGAAGTCATTGTTAGTAATATAACTAATTTAAATAGTGATTCATGACCTTCAGAAACTTGGGCCATTGCCATGGATTATTGGGTTTTAATAGAGCTTGCTTTCTTCAGTTGCATTAACCAGCTCAGTAAGTAACGGGACATTTTCATATCGTTATTTAAGAGTGACCCTAAGTTAACTCTCCAAACTTCAGAGCCATCTTAAGTTCTTTCTATTTGGCCTTGTCATCACAGTAATTGTCTTTGATCTTTTTAAGGTGGCTCATTGATTGCAATTTTTTGTTTGTCTGTTTGCTAAGCCATTTAACCCTAGAAATTTGTAACTGCAAAAAATATTAAATTTGTAGATTTTTAAAAAAATTTTCTTATACTCTTGAAAAGTTTGCACCTGGTGTTCAAGTGTATTTAAAATCCATGTTTCAACACCAATTCAAGAAATAAAGGGTTAAAAATAAAACATGGATTTTTTTTTCATTTGTGCTTTTTTTTCTAACATTGGGAGTCACCCAAGTAACATATGGTAATCATTTAGGATTCTGAATCATATGTAATTATTTTCATTTTAATAACATTGGCTCTCTTTGCTTTAAAATTCAATTCACCAGTCGGCAGATAAGTTTGCCAGTGGACACTCAGTCTGTATTTCCTAGAAGTACTCCTAAGAATATATGAATTGTTATCCTATAGTGGAACCATAATGTTGGAAAGTTGAACATCAAGGTTTGCTTTTGAAATATTATTGTTTCTTTAGAAAAAATAATAGTATGTGGCACTTGGATATTTCCCTTGTAAAAAAAACCTAAAAACTGGTTGTGCTTAGGTTTCCCCTTTTCTGTTAGTGTAATACGGTTATTTTTGGTAATTTAAAATAAAATCAAAATCAAAATCATTGATGTCTTGAGACTTGTCCAGAGAGTTACATGTTGGGTTGACAAACGAGTGAAGGTGCCCTCGTTTAGCATAGTTTCTCGCCATAGCTCTCCCTGCTTAAGACCCTCCCCTGCAAAGCCATATTATCCTGAAGCCAAGAGGCTTTTGCTTCAGGGCCCACCCCTACCTGGGGCCTTCCAACATCCTGGGAGACATCTTGAAATGTATTCACATAGGTTTCAGAAAAACTTGCAAAAATAGGGTATTTTACCATAGTCAGGTAAGACTTCAGTCCTTCAATCTCCTTTCTTCTCCGAATTGAAAGAAGACCTCCAAATTGTGCAAACCTCAGGCCCCACTAAACTGGGGTCCACCTCTCTTTCCATGATTTAGCTTATTGTGTTAACTACAGATCCTAGATTATAAAGGGGGTTCAACATTTTTTAAATTATGTTTCTTAGCCACGTGTTGGCCTTGGAACCTGTTTTTTTCACTCTCAACTTTGCCCCAAGGGCGAGTGGGGTGTTTGCCAATTCCTAATGCTTCCTCTGGAGCCCAATACAGCTTCTCCCAAGCGGGGCTCCCTCCTGCATCCCCTCTTTCCTTACTCTTAGGGCCAACTTTCCTCTGATCTTCACACCCAGAGAAATGAACCAGGAAGTTCTCAGCCCTAGGCTCTAGCTCTTTCTCAGAATCTGAGGACAGAGGATGAAACACAATGGCAACCCTAGCACAAATACTGTTAATAAGATACTGTGTGATTGCAGTGCTAACCAGAATCAGTAGTGCATGGCGGGTGCTGTTATGGCGTGGGTTGGGATCAGCCTTCGCCCACCCCTTGTCTGACTGAGTAACTGTGTGCAGCAGGATTTGATGAGGTGATCATCAAATGGACGAGAGAAGAGCTTTGTTAAGTGGGGAGAAGTGGGGGAGCTCCATGTGCTTTCACCCTTGCCAGGGTGCTCAGAAGCTCAACACCATGTTTTCGTTCAGTCACGTTACTGACACGGGGATGGGGCAGGTGTTGAAGCAGGAAAATTCTAGAGCCAGGCTTCCTGACCTAAAACCTGGACTCCATTCCTTTCTTGTTACATCAGCAAACAGTGTAACCACTCTGGACCTCACTGTCCTCATCAGCGTAATGGGGTACATGGAGATACCTCCTATAGAAGGATAAAGAGGTACTTTGTAGGGAAATCCTGAGGGTTAAATAAGTAGACATAAGACATGAGACACCATAGTTGACACATGGGAAACACTCATGAAATGTCAGTAGATGCCGTGGTCACCCTTAGTCCAGGTTTCCTGCCACCATCATTTCTCTGTGTTGATTCTAGAATTATTGGTTTCAATGATATAATCTAAGGCCTTTATTATGACCACATCAACTCATTGTTCAAAATAAGTGGGCCCTACATAAAATAACATAAAAGGTACTGATAAGATTTCTTTTAGTAAGTATCTGTTTTATACAAATACCAAGTCATTAGGTTGTACACCTGAAACTAATATAATATTATATGTCAATTATACCTCAATAAAAAAGTAATAAAATAAAATGAGGAAATAAAGAAGTGTCTGCTGGAGTTGAACAAAGCACATAACACTCTACTATAGTAAAATGCAGAAATCCCTCAAAACCCGGTTCCTCATTCAATTCTTCTTGAAGAAGAATGTGAAGATTTTTCCTACATGAAAACTAAATAAATTAGTAGACCATACACCATTATTCAAGCCTTGAACACAGAAGTTATCAGCCTGATTCCTGGGTTCAGGACGGGAGCTGAGAAGAAAGACAATGTTTTCTTCCTTCTTTAACCTGGGAATGAGGCAAGACCAAAGTAAAATTTCAAAATCATCTGAGTCTGCCTTCTCTGCCAAGCCATCTGTTTCTTCACACTTTCTTCTTCTGCCCAGGGGTTCCTGTGCTTGTTTCTTAGCACACAGTGGTCTGTCTCCCTTCAGGATGTCATCTACGATTCAGAATTGCCAATCTGCTCACCCCAAACATCAGAAGAGCCTCTCTGCTCACAACAGCGATCCATTCCTAAAAAACCAAATATGCTGATTTACCTGGGAACACCATAGCCACAGACTTTGCCCTCTTCTCTGTGTTTTAAGGTGATGCTTACTTCCACCAAAAAAAAAAAAAAAATAATTTTTTTTTAGAACGTTTCAGAAATGACAATACACAGAACATAGTTCCTTCCTCCAGCTCTGCAAGGTGGTTCTCTGAAGTCTCCAGGTTCACTCACAGCTTATTTACATCTTGTGTTTCAGCAACATCCTCCACACAGGGATACAGAGGGTACACCCACTTTGTTCAGGTCACAGGTGAGATATCCAGAGGAGGTGACTCCTACACACTGGCTGTGATCATAAGCAAAAAGAAGAGGCTTGCACAAGACCCAGCCATGTAACTAGTTCTCGCCGAAGAATTCTGAACAGAGCTGATGGCACAGTTAGTGGGCTGGATCATTAGCAGTTTACAGTGGAGGCAACCATCTACAGTTCTTTCTCCTTCTGCCACATCAATAAGCAGTGTTCCAGGTAGCATCTTGGATCTTAGAGGGAAATGACTGGCATAAAACTACCAGTTCACCTCATGTAGCGTGAACAAGATAGAGGCTTTATTGTTAGAACTGTGAACTCTGGGGCTGTTTGTTACTGTGGTGCAGCCTAGCTCATCCTGACTGATGTACTATCTATATTGGTTAAGTGTCTCCCCTTTAGTCCCTGCTTCCCTCTCCCAGCAATCCCTTCCATCCATCAAATGACAAGTGGGTGCCTACTCTAGCCAAGATTCTTTCTAGATGCATAAGATTCCGAGATAAAATCATCTGACATATTGTTCTTTGAGGAAATTTCTGTCTATGAGGGAGATAGACTTATGATAATGATCGCATATGGCAGAGTGTTTTTAGTACCAGCAATCAAAAGACTGGTTGGTTATACTAGAGACCTTTAAGATTCTTCCCAGTTCAAGTGAACCAAAATGCTCTTGGAGCTCAAGGAGGATTATATGTCAAGACTAGCTGAACCTTTCCTGGAGATGGTGGCCCTTCAAGCTTGAAGGGTGAGGAAGATGTAGAGCTGGGGATATGAGTCAGAACATTTCCAGCAGTAGGTATGTAAGAAAGGGCATGTAAGGGAGGAGACAGGGTGCCTTCTCATGGAGGCGTACAATGTGCAATCCTGCACATTGTACATGATACAGTCTCACCTGATACTATCAACAATGCTCAGTAGTATTTGGAACAGAATCTAAGTCAGGAGGTAGCCCCAGGACACACTGACCCCACACCCACGGAGCTCGCCTAGTGTTCCCCCAAAGTACAATTCAAGGAACAATGGCCTCACAGGATATCAGCCTAATTCCTGGGAAAGAGACATGTGTTTGAATGGATTTTTATATGATCAGATATCCTAGGAAACACTAAGACATTTTCCTGTCCCACACAGAACTCATAAAAACTCTAACAGGCTACTGTGCAGGGTGAGTCTAGAAGTCTGTTTCTCAAATTGTGTTCTCTGAACTCATTCTAGGACACATCGTTCTAGTATCACACACAGGCTGCGTTAAGGAGGGCAGTGAGAATACTCCCTTTGCAGAAAACAATGTAAATTCTTAAAGGATGGTGCGGCAGGAGCTGTCAAAGAGAAGGGTGTTGGGGAGGCTGGGATGCATATAACATCTTTCATTAGGAAAGAAGATAATAAACATCTGTATACACATAGCAGCCCCATATTTTGCATGACTCATCTATTTACAAAGAGATGGTCCATCATCCTTGCTCTGCAGGTGTCCGTGGTCCTTGTTCTATCCACAACCCCTCAGGATCCCTACTCTCCTTTCCACCCTAATCCCTGGCCTTCAGGGTAAGAAAGCAGCTATCAATCTTAACATAGCCCTCCCTGCTCCAGAATTTATGGGATAAAGTCTATGTTCTAAATATTACAGGCTCTGGTTAATAGAACCCACACATCTTTCTTTCTCCTGAAAGTTCCAAGCCTTTCTTGTGAATTTAAATTATTCCAGTCCTCAAGACTGTTGTCTCTGCTATGAATTTCAAAAGCCTATTTGAAGCTCCTTGGTATTACTCTTTCTCTGAGGGGAGGTCGTAGAGGAAGCTACCTGGGCAGCCTAAATAGTGCGGCAAAGGATCAGAGAAGCCGTAACCTCAGAGAGTAGCAGCCTTGTCATATCATAAAATATGATTTTGTTATATCTGTTTAAAGGTTATTTTTACAAATCCTAGAAATTACATTTACTAGGGAGTAAGTCAAGCAAGAAAATCATTTGTTCCTTAATAAACATCAGTGTGTTATACCTCAGCTTAAAGTTATGTATTCAAAAGTATTTGAATAATTCTCAGAAGTATAATCGAAAAACATCTTGATTTCGTGTTGAGTCAATGACCTTTCTTAATATAAGGCACTCAGATAAACTGTCATGAGAACAGCTAGTTCAATTAAAGAAGTTTTTGCAAGTGGAACAATGAAAAATAATACACTTGGATGATAAACACTCTTATAGAAATTCTGTCAGCTTTTAACTGTAAGAAAGAAACTGAGGGTTCCTGGAGGGAAGGAGGGTGGGGGTTGGGTAACTGGGTGATGGACATTAAGGAGGGCACGTGATAGGATGAGCACTGGGTGTTATACGCAACTGATGAATTATTGAACTCTACCTCTGAAACTAATGATGTACTATATGTTGGCTAATTGAATTTAAATTTAAAAAAAAAAAGGAAAAAAAAATTCTCTGTCCAATGCAGAGAGGAGCCGAGCAAGAATTTATCTCAGAAGGCTTTATCCAATACATGGAATGATTGGATCAAAATCTATAGGAGTCCCTGGTGGCTTATTTATTCTTCTCTGCTGTAATAGGCCAGCTCCACTATCTCCCCTATTAATTAAATTTCAGCAAGTCTCCTTTTCTAAAGCAAGGCCACACAAGGCTAGTCTTTCCAGTCCTAATATTGACTTGCTGCCAGTTAGACCAGATTTTCTCATTGGTGTCTATGAGGAAGGGAGACCCATATTCAAGCCCCAGGAGGTTGGTTATAACAGTGAAAAGAGATTTGTTTATCTTTCCATCCAGGTCAATAATGTCACCTTCAACTTGTCACTTTTCCTCCTCTGCATCTGCTTCTCACTACTGTCTGAGAGGAAGTGCATAGATATGCTAAGATTTTCATGATGTTCTCAACTACTTTGAAATAATAATTTTCATTCAAAATGTATATTTTGGTAACATTCTTTATAGGGAAGATCTGGTCCCTACTCTTAGAAAATAACAGTCGTGCTCTCTTGCATCAGAAATACCTGGGTGCTGTTTTCACCATTTAGGTAATTTATAAATTATAAAATGACCATCTGTAAATAAAACATTAGTATCTTATCTTCATTGTACTTATTAATCTCTCTTCAGTTTCCAAGAAGACATTTGCTAAGAGTGAAGAAAAGTTTTACAATACTAGGAAATAAGGCAAAGCGAGGTAGCATATCATTTTGATGCCAATAGGAACACTGTTTAACAAGTTCACCCAAGGATTGTATATACTTGGTAGGAAATATCACTTCATTTGACTCACAGGTATTATTGACTAAAATCCTAGATTCTGTGAAATTATTTATATTAATGTGTACATTCTTGTCCAGTCAAATGATTCCTGTCTGCAGAAAACATATCTACCCCATACAACACTGCCCAGTTGTCCATCTGATAAAAATCTTGTTACAAAATTATTTTCTCTCCACCTATATAATTTTGTTCTCTCTTGAATCCATCTTGCTGGTTCCCTTTAAAAAGTTAAAGAAAATGTTTTCATTTGTTTATTCCATATTTATATGAAAGTCATGTTTTTTAATTTTTAAAGTTATACTTTGGCGCAAATAGTGTATAGATTTTTGTAAAAAGATTTTTGTCTTCCATGAAAGACACATACATAAGACAGATAAAAGTATTGCTGTTCTGAATCTGGTGGACCAGAATCATGCCAGCCAACCTCACATGCATAGCTCTCTGATTCTGAATCCTATGACCTTAACTGGCTTCTCTTTCAAATTCAGATCATGGCTCAACACTTAGAAGCTGTGTGAACCGATCAGAATGCTCAGTCCTTCAAGACCCCCATTTACCCTAACAGTGTGTGTTTTCTAGCTTTGAGGCTGAAAGCCTGGTCTTCTGGAATTATGCAGATGGCAGAAATACTCCTTTCTCAATAAGATTTACATCATGCAAGTGATAGATGTAAAGACCTAAGTAGGCAACAGAGAAATCAGCAAATTCATTGACTACTAATTTGCTTTTTTTTGAATTCCAGAAGTTAAATGTTAATTACATTTCAATAAGAAATATCTCTAAGTAATGGAGCAAAGCCACTCACTGTAAACTAGTTACATTTTTTAATGGTCATCGTGCTTGGTAATCAAGTCATGATTTATCAGGGATACATACCATTAGCTTCTTTCAAATGTACATAGTGGGTGACTTATGAGGCATTGGTCTGCCCTTTTAGTAAATATTCTGATATAATGCTATAATTTTTAAGGAAGCCAGCATTAATAACCAATCATGGCTCTCACCAGCTAAATTTGCACTCAGGAAAGAAATGAAATGGTCTGTATTTTAATTCTAATTTCTTATGTCATTTTCTACTGTATGTTTCGTGTGTAAAATGCAAGAAGGAAATATGAACAGAGCAGTCTAGTGGTTAGAACTTGGATGAGAAAACAAAATCATATTTGGAATTCTAATAGGTAACTATTATTATGCAAAACTATACAATTATAATGTGTAATAGAAATACTGGAATCATGAAGACAAAAGATAAAGAGGGCATAGTGATCATTTTCAGCTTCACAATGACCCTGAAGAATTGGGTGTTGTTTTAAAATACGGGAAATGGAGAACCAGACTAAGTGAGTGACTCAGAATCACCCAGTCCAGGATGTGGTAGGGAAGACATTTGGTGCAGGTCTGTCTGACCACAAAGCCCGTGATCGGTTATTTTAACACAGGAAAACAGCACTGAATGGAGAGGCTTCATACTGCAGTGGAATCCTGTATATTACATCACAGGACGAATCATCGTCATGTGCTTTTGCTTTGTATAACAGATCCTGTCACCTTTGTCAGGACTTTTTTTCTGAAGTAGCTGTAGCCTTTTGGAGTTTTTTTGGAATAATCTACTTTACAGCACTCTGGGTAATTTTATGACATGCATGTAGCTAAAGAACTCTAATGAGAACTTGGGTCACAAAAATACTTCAATTTGGACCCAAAGGTATTTATTTTCTGCTAATACTTACATAGGTTTTAAGATGCCCTCACCCCCACCAATAACATCAATTCCCTCATTCAGTAAATTCAATACTCTGCTGCTGGGGAGTATTGTAGGTGCTTAGGATATCATGGTGAGCAAAATCCAGATGTCTTTGCCCTCACGGTCCTTATCATTGCCCAGTAGTCTATCAATTTTATTCATTCATTTATTCTTTTATCAAATATTTATCGCACACTTCTTATGTGCCAGAAATTGTTTTCAGAACTTTGAGATACACCAGTGAACCGAACGAAGTTCCTGGCTCTTCTGGAGCATGGATTCTGGCAAAGGCAGGCAGACGGCGCTCTGCAGACAGGGTAAATGAGAAACATTATATAGTACTTTGGAGATGAAAAGTGCCACAGAGGAAAAAGAAAACGTGAAAGAAAAGATAGATCACGTGAAGAGAGATTGATTGGGAAGACCAAGATGGGAGGCAAGCAGGTCGCAATTTTAAATAAGATGGTCTAGCTCAGCCTCCTCAGGAAGGCGACATTTGAGTAAAGACCTGTATGAGGTGGGAGAGTGCTCCTGACTCAATGTTTCCGGTCCTCCAGGTTCCTATGTTGAAATCCTCACCCTAGTGTTATGGTATTAGGAGGGGGGCCTTTGGGAGGTAAATAGGTCACAAAGGCAGAGACAAATGAGTTAAGTGTCCTTGTAAAAGGGAACCCAGATAATTCCCTAACACTTTGTTTTATGTGAGGTTACGGTAAGGAGACAGCCATCTTCTCAAGAAGGGAACCAAGAAGTGATCCCTTGCCAGACACTGAATCTACCAGTGCCTTGGTCTTAGACTTTCAGCTTCCAGAACTGTGGGAAATAAATTTCTGTTGTTTATAAGTCACTCATTCTCTGTTATTCTGTTACGGAAGCCCTGAGGGACTAAGGGAAAGAGCCATGTAGACATTTTTGATGAGTACATCCCAACAAAGGCAGCAGATAGCCCAAAGCTTCTAAGTAGAAGAATGTCCAGTGTTTCCCAAGCCCAGTGAGGAGCAGTGCACTAGAATGAAATAGGAAAGAGGAAGAATAGTGAGATGTTGGTTTGAGAGATAGTGAGAGTCTCTGACCGTGTGATATGCTATCCCCCACTGAGCCCAAGGCACCCTGCAAGCTGTGGGACAGAGAGTGAGGGAACCTGGCCTGTGTCAGCTTCCAGCCTCCTGTCAACCACTCACCAGGGCCGTCCCCACTATATGCTGTCATGGAACCTACAAGGGGATCCTCATCAGGAGAACGGGGATAAATGAGCTGTCAACTCCATGTTTATCCTTTGTCCAGGCAGGACCACGCCTGCCCCCCTTGGACATTTTGTGAGCTCTTGGTATCTTCCACTACTTCACTTGGAAAAAAGCTCTGAGGCATCCAGACTTTGCAGGTTTAGATCTCTCCCTCTGTCTAGCAGACAAATACCCAGAGTTTTGTAAAATCACCTAGTCTAAAGCTGAAACATTACAACAGTCCTTAATCTAGGACACTAAGATGTTCCATGTTTTGGTGACATGTTGTCTTAGTCAGTTCAGGCTGACTATGGAATAATACATATTCCACTGACTGGGCGGCTTTTAAACACTGGGAGTTAATTCTCAGAGTTCTCGTGGCTGGGAGTTCAAGATCAAGGTACCAGCAAATTCAGTGTCTGATCAGAGCCTGCCTCCTGGTTCTTAGGTGATTATCTTCTTGCTGTAACATCCCGTGGAGGAAAGAGTGAGGGAGCTCTCCAGGGCTTCTCTTAGAAGGGCACCAGTCCCATTCACCAAGGCTCCACCATCAGGAGCTCATCACTTCCCAAAGGCTAATCCCTCTTAAAACCTTCACATTGGGGAGGAGATTTCAATCGGTGAATCATGATGGGGTTGGGGAGGGACACAAACATTCACCCTATACTATAAATCTAGAGCACTTACCCAGCTTGGACTGAAGCCATCATAACATTCAAATTAAAAATTCAACACGAATTGAAATACCATAAACAATATTATTTTATGAAATTACAAGCAACTACGGTTAAGAAAACTTAAATTTTTTAATTTAATTTTATTTTTTTTTTTAGTATAGAAAGAACCCTTTCAAAAGCAACAAACGCTCAAGTTATCTTTAACTGCATACATTGGATAAAATTAGAAGTAACACATATTTTTTTCAAAGTTTGCAGAAGAAATCCTAGGACATTTTGAAGGACCTGAGATATACAGTTTCGCCCATATACAGCCATCAACGGGGACAACAACCATAAATATGCTTTATTTAACTTCCAAACAGCTAATCAGAGACTACAATTAAGTTTAGTGAAGATAAACTTGTTTGAACAAGACGTTTATGTTTGGTTACAATTGACATTTAAGACAAGCATGCTTAAGATTGAATCCAGTAAAAGGAAATTGAGCCAAATTGGAGATAGAGCTGATTGAGACGACCCTCTACAGATAAGCTATTACCTAATCACTGTTCAGTAAGTATTATTATTGTGATTAGTGTTAAGATATCATGAGAGCTAAGGATGGCTAGAAGTCAAGTCAGGCAAAGACCCAGAACCGAATGCATCCTCCTTGAAACTGACTTGGTGGGAAGTCGGGGATCCAAGGTCGGCATCTCACAGCTGCTGTTCTCAAGGCTGTGGGTTCCTGGATACAGACTGTCCTTGGTGGCTTTTTATGATGCTCTTGGATCAGAGTAGTTTTGGGTTGGTTTTTTTTTTTGGGGGGGTGGTTTGGAGATTTTTGAAACTTAATCACTTGGCACAAAGACAAAAAAGGATAAATGAATAATAGATAAGTGAGTTTTGTTTGGGAATACAAGGGAGATGCTCACTCCTCTTGACATTTCCAAGGTGCACAATGAATTGTGTCATTAGGCCATGAAGAAAAACAGCTGTTCAGTCCCTTTAGTCCAGGGTGTTGGAGTAGGGGAGAGGCATGTGGGTGGGCTTGCCCCTGCTGTGGCTGTGGCTCGTCCTAACATAGAATCAGACAAGCATACCATGAATGGGGACCATTCTCAATGCTGAATTTTAAAAACCTGCAAGGATTTGCATTCCCAGCTCAGTGCCTGTCTCCGCTACATTTGGCTCTGCTAACTATACCTCTTGCTTGCAATCCTTTTTACTCTTGGTTTCGGAGTGTATTCCTGGAACCTAGACCATCTTCCTGTACGGACATCTATTCTCACCTGACAGCGCATTTGAAACACTAGTCATCCTTGGAGGGTCTTTGCCAACCCCCTGTCTTTTTTCCCCAATACACTTTCTAGTACAGACTTTAAAGGACTTAAAAACCGTGTGGAAAATCGTTACCTTTAACCTGGATTTTCTTCCCTAAAATCTATAGATAGAGATAGCTTTATCGATGGGTGTATTGAAAACAGTGATTATTACTAAAAAACCATAATTACAAATTTATTTTTGTCCATTTGTTTTTGAAACATGTAGAGCCAGTGGGCCATATTTTGCCTTTTATGAACTGCTTATCAGGACTTCCTAAGATTCTTCTCCTTTCTTTGTTTTTCCTTTGCTGTGATTTTTCTCATTCTTTAAAAACTCTGGTTTTCCCAGAGAATTTTGCTGCTCAAGGGCTCTTCATGCCTTGCTGGACACTCCCCTTTTCTCTGCTATGACCTTCCTCCCTCACATACTTTACCCATTTTTCTACCAGGTTTTCTGTATTTTCATTGTCTCCTCATGTCTCGGCGAATTCAGATTTCAGGAGCTATCTTAGAATAAGTAGAAAGCGTTTAAAATCTCTCCTGATTAAAAACAAAGCATTTTTGTAAATTACCCTCACTAGAGATTGCCAGATGTCAATCTTCTTTTTGGGGGAGGGTGATCTGAAAATCCAGAAGAATCAAGCATCAAAGGTATTTTTGTGTGGCTGATGATTTCTCAAAAATAGTTTTTGGGGGGGGGGGTTCTATCTCTTAAATTATGCTACCAAAAAAAAAAAAAACCCACAAAACTGATTCCATTTTTTAAATAATTTTGAGAAATTCTGCATATAATTTTGCATGGCAATTTCTGAGATGTGTAAAGATCTGAAGGCCAGGAGAGCTCTTGCCTTCATTTTTGTTTCCAAGCTCGATATACAACAGATCCTTTCTCAAATGACATCTATTGTTATATTAGCATCTCCAGGAACTGGTGCTGTCTAGAAGCCCCATCCAGCCGTACTGAAATCAGCAGAATTGGCTAAGTGGGGGTGGAGATGGGGTCTGTTGGAAAGGATACGGCTTCTGGAGTGGAACAGACAATGCGGGTTGACTAGTGTTTCCTTTTAAATGATTTGTGGCAAATGTGTTGTATAGTAATGATTTAATTGTAATAAAAAATGCATTTTATGAACTAGTGTTTTTTAGTGGAACAAGTAAGGAAACGACCATTAGCTTTTTCAAGTTCTACCCGACTTTATGACCTATGATTAGAAAAGAAAAAAGACACTATGGAAGGACCTCTATGGATAAAATGTTATGTTTTGAAACATCCTTAGTATCAACCTTATTTTTATAGGTGATTCTTCATATAATTTTCAGGTAACATCTTTTAGCTCACTTTCCTCGAATTTCCTACATATGTCAAGTGCAAAGAAATGTGTTTTCTAGTATCAAAAAGATAATTCATGAAACTTTTACTTCTGTTAAGAAGTCTATCCCCCTCTTCTTCTGAAAAACATAATTTAAAATAAATGCCTTTATTTTTCTCTGTCCCTATTACTCTCATTTTTCTTTGTAACACTTTTGATACACACACGTGTGTGTTTGTTGGCTTTATTGTCCGTCTTTCTCTATTAGGGTGAAAGTTACCTGCGCTCTTTCCTCTTTCCTTCCCCTGCTGTGTCCTGCTCACATAGTAAGAATTCAGAAGATATTTAAATGAATAAAATAGTATGAACTTTCTTCCCATGTGGTTGACTTGTATAGTATTAAAAATATGATGAAAAATCCCTTACTCTAAGCATGCAAAGAACAGTGTTGAGAAGACAGATAAGTATCTATAAATCCCTCCCCTCAAATGCCTAAATCTGAGGAAGGGAAGCTTAAAAAAGAGGATTGTAAGCATCTCTAGAATTTCTGTTGATTCCAGCGGGTTGCAAATTGCTGAATAATCATTGTGGTTTTATTGTCTTTTCTGTCTAAGTTTTAAAATCTTAAAGCTAATTTACATCTCAAAGAGATGTCAGATGCGTAATCTTTAAAAAAGGATCTATGCACAGTGACAGCAAAGATATGTAGACTTTCCAAAGATTAGGCTTAAAAGAGAGTAACTACTGTTCTGGAGAAATGCCATTTGTTTAAAATATGTTTTTATAGGAAAAAGTCTTCCTTCCTTTGATGGCTCTGTCCTTGCCAACCCTGCCCAAAGACACTCCTGGCAACCGTGGCCGTTCAGCCATGGACGGGGACAGCCTGAGAAGGGGGGCGACTTGGAGTTCTGCTTTAACAGGAAAGAGAAAGCAGTTGCTGGTAGAAGCTTTAATCACATACAGATTGGCCTTTTCTTTTGCTTCAATCCTTTCCGTTCCCGTGCCAGGGAAGGGGAAATATTACCTTCACGGCTCACACTGGAGGTCTGCTTCTATTTAGCTGCAGCTGCCCAAGCAAATCTTGCCTTCTTTCTAGAGCAACTGCTCCTGAAGTGGACTGAGAGGCCCTAAGGTGGCTCTAGATAAGGGCGGGAACATTTCTGCTCCTGTCCCTGCCTGTGGGATGTCCTGGCCTCCCCGTGGAGCCCCGAGAGAAAGCCTGGGGCCAGGTCGGGGTGGGAGACCAGGCCTTGCCTCCCTCGTGCTGGAGGAGGAGGCAGAGAGCAGAATATGCAGCAGGATTGGGGTGGATGGAAGCAAATGATCAGGGCTCAGGAAGAAGACCAGTGCCTCAGCCGCCCCACCCTCTCCAGCATCCCTCAGGCGCCAGGGGAGGAGGCTGTGGGGATGAGAGAAAACCAGACACTGGGAAAAGGTGTGTACTGGAGGCCACAGGGAGAAGGGCCAGAGCAGGTGTGTGTGCTGCAGAAGGGACCAGGGCTTTGGCATTGGCAGAGATAAAAGGCATTATTTCTGTCACAAGGGATAAAGTGTGGTCACCCACAGAACCTCCCCTGCTCAAAACACAAACAAACAACAAAAAACCCAAAAAACAACAACCCTTCAGAAATAAGTAAGACTCATGAATATAAGACAATCCAAATGGTTAGGGGCCCCTGTAGGATAATGTCTTTCCCCTTAAGCCTCGGGATCTGTCTTGTTTCCTCCTTCCCTCAGGGAGGACACAGCTGACCCCCTGCTCAGCCCCCAGCCTTCCCTGTGTGCTGTGCTCCCAGATGCAAAGGCGATGGCCTGGCTGGGCCACTTCTTAGCTCCTCTCCTATGCAGTTTGGTACCTAATTCTCCTGAATGCTCTGAGTCAACCACTATGTGAAAATAGACCCTTCAATGAAGTGCATTCTTTCAACTTGAGGGAAATGACTTCCTTTTTGTTCTTAGCGAGTATTTCTGATGAAGTAAATTCACCGACGGCTTCTAATTAGCTTTTCTGTACATACCAGCCTTGTCCCGTGGGGGGTGCACATAGGATGTTCCCATTTGCGGGTGATGGTGTAGAATCAGTACTCGGACCGGACTCTGAGCACCTTGATGGTAGTTCCACTTTCCCCTCTCACCAGCCCTCTGACCACAAGCCCAGTGGCAGACTCACTGAGACCCAGTTACTTCCTCTTGCCAACTGGGAAAATTATGACTAACTCACCTGGTGTTTAAAAAAAAAAAAAAAAATGGAAAAAAGCTCTTGTTAAATGAATATCCATGCCTCAAATATAAAATAGGATTAGCAGTATTCTATTACTAAAATCCAATAAAATGTGGCATTTCATACTGAAGGTAGATTAAACATCATTATATCATTACTCATCTTCTTGGTTTTTTTTTTTTTTTAAGATTTTATTTATTTGCTTAAGAGACAGAGAGAGAAAGAGCAGGGGGAGGGGCAGAGGGAGAGAGAGAATCCCAAGCAGACTCTGCTGATCATGGAGCCTGATGCAGGGCTTGATCTCAGAATGCTGAGATCATGACCTGAGCTGAAAGCAAGAGTCAGACACTGAGCTGAGTGAGCCACCCGTGTGCCCCTCATTACTCATCTGCTTTTCAAATATAAAATCAAAGATCATTTACTGCAAAGCTAAAAGAAAGAATATGGAAGTGAATAAAATAAAAAGCCACAGCCCACTGCCTAATTCAGTTCTCTGGATGGGTCCAGTGTGGTGTGTGGATATATCTTGAAGTGTGTCATTCTGGACATTTTTCTAAAAGTAATTATTCAAATAAGCAAAACAAACTTTTTATCAAGCATGGGATCACAATTACAGATCTTACACTTGCCTACTAATTGAAATATTAAAGTCCTCCTTCTCTCCATGTCCGTATCTTCTAAATCGACCTCATTTTTCTAATGTTTTCAGAGTATCCCATCACAAGAATATACATCAATTTATTCGGCAAGCTGATGAACAAAATTTTTCCACTCTTATACATTTGTTCTAAAAACTTCTCCTTAACTAAAAAGAGAGAGAACATGTTTAAAGGCCAAAAGAGAGAGAAATGATTTCAACACATAAAAACAGAAGTTTTTTTTCCCCATAATATAGAAATAGCTCTTAGAAATCAATATGAAAAAATAAGGAACAGCCCAACTTAAAAAGGAACAAAGACAAAATGTTATGAAAAAGATAATTCTCAAAAGATGTGTGAAATTATGCTCAATCTCCTCTTCAAAAGAAATAGAAATTAAAAGTATAACAAAATGCTTCTCTCCTACCAAACTGGAGAAGAAATGAAAGGACTAGTCATCTTGAATATTTATTAAAATGTGAGGAAACAGCATGTTCATATGCTGGTGGACTGGTAATTGTCTCAAACTTTGACAGAAAATTTTGGCAATACAGATCCAAATTTTTTAAGTAAATATTCTAGTAAAGGGTGCAAGGCAGAATTCTAAGATGGTCTAAAAGATTCTTGCCCTCTGCATACAAGCTCTGCACTATTCCATCCCTTAAGTGTGAACAGGACCTATGTATTTGATGACATCTCACTCACTTGATTAGGTTACACTATATAGCAAAGATGAAGACATTTTGCAGATGTAATTAAACACCCAAATCAGTTCATTTTTATTTCATTGAAAGGGAGATTATTCTGGGTGGGCCTGACCTAATTAGGTGAGAACCCTTAAAGGAGAGACTGGGGCTTTCCTAAAGAGATTCTCTGCTGGCCTTGATAAAGTAAACTGCCATTATGATGAGCAGGGAGTCATATGACAAGGAACTGCAGGCAAAGTCTAAAAGCTGGGCAACCAGCAAGTGGGCAGCCATCAAGAAAACGGGTACCTTAGTCCTGCCACCACCACCTTCCAACAATGATGTCAATTTGAAAAAGAATCCTGAGCTTTAGAAAGGACACAGCTCAGCCAACACTTTGATTGCAACCTAGGGAGATCCTGAATGGAAGATCCAGCCAAGACTCCCATCTCACAAAAACTGTGAAATCATGATTGATGGTGTTTAAAGCCACTAAGTTAGTGATTGTTACACAGCAGTAGGTGACTGATACACCCCACAATTGCAATTCTAGGAATTTAACTGACAAAAACCCTCTGTCAAGTCTACAGTTTATCACGTACAGTTATGTGCCTTGAAAAATGGTTTCAGATAATCTGCTCTTTTGGTGACAATTTCCAAGGCTCTTCCAGCTCTTAATGTCATCAGGGCCCCCTCAATAACTACTTTTTCCAGTCTTACAGGAAGTTCAATATGGCAGGAACAACAATTCAAAACTAAGATGGTTTTGTGTGTGTGCCTGCATGCGTGTTTTAATAGAATTGTTGAGCTCAGGCAAAACTTGAAGTTAAATGTCAAGCTTTCTACTACAACAAAGTAACTGCAGGATTTTTATTGTGGCGGAGAGCTCAAATTTTGTTTCATGAAGAAAGAGGAGCCCCTGTTGCTCCTCCAGAAACTCAGGGTGAGGGAGGGGTTTCATTGTTACTTCAAACGGTATTTTTCGGCAGCACTGAATCCTTGGCTGTTTAAAAAGAAACAAAGCCGGGGTTAATGTGTTCAAATGCTGTTGCCTGAAATTATTCTACCTTCTGGAAGAGTAAACCCAAGATGGCAGCTGCCATGATTCAATAGGTTTTTGGGGGGTGTTCTTAAAACTGAATGTATAAATGATTGTGCTAGTAATGTGCAGTTTAATGAACTCCACTGTTCATGGTTTACGAAGTGATTCTTCCATGTATTAAAAACTCTTCCTAGCTTTGGCCAACTCCTAAATTTTATCCTTTGGTCTGTGATTTAAGTATTTGCAAAAAGCCAAGGAACTGCAGGCAACTGTATGATGAATGCAGTGTGTGATTCCTCTCTTGACATGCCTGTTAAAATGTAGCATCCATTTTTCTTTTTTTTCTTTGTGTCTAAAAGAGACATTCTAATAGAAGGCTAATAAACATTTGGCAAATAAATGAATAGATGAATGAATAAATCAGAAGAACGAAATCGCTACTAATTCAAGATACAAACTGTTTTACGTGTTACTTTTGTCTTTCATCTCTTGAAATGAAATTATTGATAGTGTTCTGACAGCTTATCTGGGTTTAATTTACCTGTAAAAACATGAAGCCCATGGCTGTCTTCATGCTTCTGCCTTACTTATTCTCAAAGCTTCATAGGTCTTAATTCATCTAATGCTTCTATGAGTGAGGTACTCTTACTGTCTCAGTGACACAGTTGAGAAAACTGAGGTCTGGGGGGATTGGTCAGTGTACTTGACATGCCAGGTAGGCAGAGTGGAGTGAGGGTTTGAACCCCAGCAGTTTGGCTCCAGGAGTGGCCTCTGTAAGTGCTAGTGATTCTACCAGTAGACATTAGAGCTTAGGTAACCCAGATGTCCATTCACCATAACAACCTGGAAAAGCATGATTACCCATGAAGGCTCTTATCCCACTTTAAGTTAAATTTGCCATGAATACTTCTGAATGTGGAAAAATGTGATATAAAGGTAAGGGGAGGCAGAAAAGCTTGTGGAAAGAGGGCAGGCAAAATAGGCCCTGATTAAGAAAGTATTTGAAACCTTTGAACTGATCAATTCAAGGGAGAATCACAAAAGTTATTCTGTGTGGAAAAGCAATAATTTTGAAAAGAAATTGTGCAATATTCTTCACCTGCTGGGACCACAGCTTCTGTAGAGAAAGGGACATGTCTTTGAAAGGGCTCCCAAATCCGGCAAATCAGTGCCAGATCATAGGGGAGGGATCAGTGCCAGGGAGACATTTACACAGCCATATAGACTGAAATTATGTCATCGTCTCCCGAATGACAGGTAGGAGGGCCTCTTAAAGCTTAGATATTGGTTAGAGTTATTAGTATCATGATGAAGAATTATAGCTTTTTTATAGAACATACATGCTGGGCATTATAGCAAGTGCTGCCAAGAATTATCTCATTTAATTCTCTGTCCCAACCTTCCCTGCCCAATCGACTGGGGATGGCAGCCTTGCACTGTCAGATGCCCTGACAGTGTTCAGATATCTTGGTTGTGATTTAAAATCTGAAGGTCACTATTTGTTCCTTACCTTTACCTACCATTTCCCCTCCAGAGAGAGCTCATCCACAAAGTGAAATAAAGAGATGGACTTCCCACATAACAATCTATGCCCTTGATCTGGGTTTTCCTGAATACTTTTTTTTTTTTTTTAAATCCTGAAGGAGTACATCCACACTGGCTTTTCCTTTTGGATGCATACTGTTCTGTGCTCCCTGCCTCTCTTATCTTCGTGTAGGATTTCACCATTTCCCATGGCACAGGAGCACCTACTAATGTCTGTCCTCTTGAAGCTGCTCAGCCTCTTTCCAAAAGGGCTCTGTGCGAGGGCTCTTTCTTTATTCCTTGGGAAAACACAGCTCTTAGAGGCAGCTTTGCCTGATAGAGAACATTGCTTGGGAGCTATTTTATGTTTAATCAGCAAGGATACACACACCCGGCCATTTCCTGGAGAATATGTTGCCAGGTCAGCTCACAATCCACTCTGCTTCTTTTTTTTTTTTTTTTTTTTGGCACTCCCTGTCTTTTGGAGAGTCTTACCACTGTTCAGAGAATTTTTCAATAGTCAAGTACTTTCTGTCTGAAAATGAGGCATAAATGCCCTCTTTTCCTGTTTTAAGCTGAATGCAAAAGGAAGTCCAACTGGTGAACAGACTTTCTCTTAGAATCACTCACAATGTAGCACATGCTTCGAGTCACTGCAGAACGTAACCGTAGGAATGCAGACTATTAGGAACTTGTCCTTTCCCTGTTCTCCAAGAGGCTAGAACTCGTTTTATCCACAACAGAAATCTATTAGAATTAATGAAATAAGGGATCTTTCCAATGATTTAATATATGCTGTGCAGCATGGGGACACTTTTCCCCCCTTTTTATGTCTGAGAGTGAGACTCGCCATGAGTCTCTTAGCATACAGTAATGCTCAAGGCTAAATTTATATGAATTGAATAAATATTATTTGCCATATATCTCATCCAATACTCCCAATTTGTCCTTAATAGTTTCTAATGATCAGGTAATTAATGTGATTTGAGGGAGCTAAGGATGTATAAGGATAAATGCAAGATTGCCCTATTCTTGGAAATAAATAGCAAAATGGAAAACATGAGTCCACAAACCACAAGAAAAATGCCTAAATAATCCAAGAAACCAGCAATTTTTCCTACATTAGGCTACCCAGTGGCCTTCCTCTAAGGCAGGTTCTTAATTCACAAAAAGACCTATAACCAATTGACTTTTCATTAGTGAAGGATATGTCTAAAATATAATAGGGAGGTGTTGAGAATACAAACCACTAAGCACAATGAGCCCGTTCTCTCTGCTTGCCGTACTCATCTCATCAAGGTCACAGCTAGCCGGGTCCTTGAGTGTGGATGGAGATGGTAAAAAGTCCGTCAGTCCATGTTAGAAAGTAGTTTGCTTAGCACTACCCTTGCAGACTTTGGAATAGCTCTCCGACATTGGACTGCTTACAGCTGAAATAGAGAGAAAAAGATTCTAATCATACATAATAAAGATTTCCATTTGTGAGCTCAACTATTGGGTCTGTCATCTTTCATCAGTAGAAACATGGAGGAAATCAAATACTTTGTTTTTGTTTTAACCACCCAGAGAAGGAAGAGAGCAGTGTGTGGGAAATCAATATATCTTACTGACTCTGACAACCCCTCCCCCTGGAGTGTATAAATGATCAGTGGCAAGCAAATTACTTTTCCATCATATTTGGTGCAAAACTACCCTGATGAGTGAGGAGAAAGGGAATCCTTTGATAAGATTTGGAAAATACCATCTGTTTTTCTTAGCATTTTTGGATGAATGTATCAGGCATCCTGTAATCTACACTTTCTGTTGAAAACTATAATTGAACACCCGGCAAGAACATAAAACTTTTGGCTATTCGTCAGACGCCATGTACGGACTGCGTCATTGAAGGACGCTATGTTTACAGTCAAGGACAGAATCTTAAATGTTTAGTTGTTTCCTCCCTGGGGGTAAAAAATGGTTCCCTATTCTCCGTCCAGAGAATGCTTCCTTGCTCTATGAACTTGGAACTAAATATCGATGTTTAGGCATTTCCAGTTCTGGGACCAGTCATTCTATGACTTGGAAATTATTCTTCCTATTCTGACAAGTTTAGTTTGGCTTGCCATGTATGGGCACTTATAGATGCCAAGCAGTGGGGCTAGGGTGAGGGATACACAAATAATTAGGAAGTCTTTTCCTGAGAATAATAAACGGGGGATATCAAGCGTGGAGAGCCAGTACAGGTGAACACTGCTTCTGCTCACAGCTCCCACCGAAGACTCACTTTTGTAAGTTTGAGGGATTCTGGTTTATTTAATCCTCCTCTTTTGAGATCAGGTCTACCGTAATGTCCATTTTACAGAAAAGGAAACTGACTCTGCCGGCAGATGAAGGGGCCAGGAGTCGAGCCCTGGGACAGTAGGTTCAGAGTCCGTGTTCGGAAGCCTTATGCTCTGATATGACACAGTGCATGCAGGGGTTAAACACGTTACCACTGGGTACCATAGAGCACAGACAAGGGCTGTTTGGCCCAGCCCACAGCGGACAGGGGCAGGTGGTGCTCAAGGTGTAGTTGCTTGCTGTGCTTTTGTCTTTTCAAGGAGGTGATATCTTGAACGGAGATTTAGAAGATGAGAGAGCGACTGCTAGCTGAAGGAAGAGACCCGAGGACCTGCTGAGGAGATGCCACAACTCAGCAAAGGCCCTGAGTTGAGGAGGGGTACTTGGGCAAAGGATTGGGGTAGTGAGAGATGGAAGAGGAGCCGCTGTACCTGGGACCTGAGCGATGAGACTCAGTTCTGGCCAATCAGGACAGATTGGAAGAGATGTTACCATCTCTTTGGTAGAGTATCTGGGAGAACACCTCCTGGAGGGACCCAGCACACTGCTTTTCTGCCGTCCATGACCTTGGTGTCCTATACATTGAGGCACACTCATGTTCTAATTTGGGATTAACTGTTCAGAGTCCTGGATTATCAAATGCATGGCAGGAAGGGGCATGGCATGAACTTAAAGGTATAGACAGCAGTGCAATTAATAAGGGTTTTGCATTTATGATCAGGAGCCCAAATTTTCCCCTATGTGCATGGTTTTAGAAAAATCAATGTACCAGTTGCACAGAGCTTAAATTTGTTAAGGTCACAACTCTAAATTTCGCATTTCTAACACTGGCTGTCTTCTTGAATGACATATGGATATTTGATCCTTTCAACTCTCTTAATGAACAGTGACAGAGATGTAACAGATTGTTTTCATCAACATTTACAAAGTTTCTCTCTGCCAAGCCAATAGACCAAAATGTTCAGTAGAATAAAGTGGACCACTTGGGAGTTTCTTTGCTCTGATTTCATCTTTTTGCCTTTAGAGAAATGGTTCTGGCACCAGACTCTGAAGCAGAAATAAGAGAGAGAGAGGCAAAGGAGCTGTGAAATCCATATAGTAAATAACCATCTGTTAGCAATTTATCTGACAAATATTTGTAGAAGGCCCAGGCATGCTTGGTTCATTTGGACATACAGCACTAAGTGTTTGTCCTCATAAGTGTGTACATTTCATAGTCGTGATGAATAGGTCAGCCTAAATGTGAAAAAATTAAATTCCAAAGCATTTTTTTAAATAAACATCCTGTTACCCAGCATGTTAACTATCCTGTCATTCAATAGGATTTAGAATCTGTCTAGGTAATCTTATGCCTATTTGCAGTACAGCCTTACCTGAATGCTAATTACATGAGCATGTCTTGGTGGAAAGAAAAGAAGGAGGAAGTCTGAGTTGAGATATCTGGCTCAGGGTCTGGTTCAAGAAAAAGCTTCAGTTCAAATCAGGTGCTTTTCTAGAAAAGGAGACATCAAACTGGATGATGCTTTTAATCCTTTTTGAGGATGAACATGCAAAGAGTGTAATACTTCCTGTTTTGCCATACGCTTTCCCACCTATGACATGTTCATACTCTAGGGATCCAGTAGATCATTCTGCTGGGAAACCCAGCCACAAACAGCCCCCACCACTTCCAGCGATTTCCCAATGTATTCACTTAGCAGGATTTTTGGGTCTAGTTCTGTACGTGAGCGTGGAGATGGTTAGTCTCTTTCCCAAATTAGTTAGTTAAACTTAGTTAAACTGCTCAACATAACAGGTTCAGATGGACCATAAAAAGCCAATACTGTTCCCTAAATACTACCCATCCACTTCTTGACCAATGTTTTGTTTAATTGTTTACAGTGAAACCAGGGCATTAGTCCGCCACTGTGATGATAAGACCAGTGTATTTCCTCATGTTAGAAACAAGTCAGCATTCATTGTTCTCACTTCCTTGGCAAAGTTCAGCTAACCTCACCCAAATCAGGAACACAATTAGCTTGCAAGTTTGCCGTGGTAATCTTGATGAAAATAAAAACAAAGTGATTATCTAAGACCCCAGTTTATTTTTTTATCATTGCATAATTCTACGTATTTGAAATATACATAAAGAAAATGTTACAACAGTTAGTATACATTGTTTATTTAAAAATAAACATTAAAAACTTTTTGAAGTTTTTTTATAATCTCTACACCCAATGTGGGGCTCCACCTCATCTCCCCAGGATCAAGAGTCTCACGTTCTTCCTAATGATCCAGCCAGGTACCCCACAGTAAATTTTTTTTTAATGGGTAAAATTTCCTGCAATTTTATATTTTTATAAAATTTTTTATAAAAAATTTCCTGCAATTTTATATTTTAAAAATCGCCACTGTTAATGTGAAGAAGAGCTTTTTCTGCATATGTATATATTTATATAAATCTACATAAATACATATTTGCAAAAATTTTTAATGACGGTAACTCTTTTACTGCAGTGCTTGGAAATGGGTTGGGACATAAAAATTCTGTATATGCTTTTGTCGTGATGGGCTTACTATAAAATAGTACAGGTAGTTAACTATTATTTTTCCTTCTTAATATATGTATTTTCCTATTTCCTATAAGATAAAAATGATCTTAAGGAAAAATGATACATTTAAGACAGGACTATCACAAATTTGGCCTATTAAATTTGTGTTAGTCATAGAGTAAAATTAAATTGAGAAAGATTATATTGAGAAATATTATTTCAACTGTTTAAACAGCTTAGTATGTAGATATTTCATAATTACCACAGAGTGAAGGTAGAGAATGGGCATTTTGAAACATTTATAGTGTGCCACGCTTTGTGATAAGGAATTAAACCTGCTACTCTACTTAATTTTTCCAAAAGTAAGGAGAATTTGATATTATCTCTTTGAAAGCTAAAGGAACTAAGATTCAGAGATTTTTAATAGTTTGCCCTGATCATGCTGCCAAAACGTTGTAAACTTACAATCTGAGCCCAAGCTTGTCTGATTCCAAACTCTATGATTGTTCTTTAAATATGTGTGTGTGTGTGTGTGTATGTGTATCTTTGTTTTCCTAACTACCAAGATAATGTTTACTTATAGTTTAAGATATTTAGAGAATGAAGAAATAAGTAACATAGGAAAATAAAGACATCATAATTCCTTTCACAGAATAACTACTGGTAGTTGTCAGGTAAATGTTTTCTCAAGTAGTAGTCCATACATATGCTAAAATACACATGTGTTTTTTATTGCTTTCCTTTACTTTATCTTATTTCCTTCCTTCTCTCTTTCTTTTTCTTTCTTTCCTTTTTTTGATAAGATCATGATATATAAATTGTTTACAATTGGTGCTTTTTTTTCCACTTGGCTTTTTAGTCCCCTGAGTATCAAACTCTTTTTTAATGGCTATAAACTAAAGTAGCACTGTTTGTGATAGTTAACTAACTCCTAATAAATGCATATCTTGGGTCATCATAAACAATATTTCAATATATATTTTCATGTATTTATTTTTTGTATGTATGTAAGTATTTTTTGGAAGATAAATTGTGAAAACTAAAAAGGCCTAAGATAGAAAGTTTGCACATATTAAATTATAAGCAATACTATAATACTGCCTTCCAAAAAAGTGTTACTAGTTTTCACTTCCATGGCATCGGGTAAGGGTGCCCTGTTCCACTGCTCCAGCCCGCATCACTAAACCCTTCCCACAAGAGGGGTTGCAGAGTATCCATCCCTCTCATTTCTCTAGTTGAAACACTGAGCCTGAGAGGTGTTGAAGGTTTATTTTTCCATCATCACCCGTGTGATAGGAACTGGGTTCAAGCCCGGCTGAGATCATAGTGTTAGTAATAATAATGATGGCCAATAGTTCAGAGCCAACCACTCTTGTAAACACTTTCCAAAACATTTTCCTCACAGCAGTTCTACAAGTTAGGCACGTTACTATCCCCAGATTGCAGGTGAGGAAACTAAGTCACCAACAGATGAAGCAACTTTTCCCCAGATCGATATGGTTAGAATTGGCAATATGGCCCAAGAATCCATGCTCTGAACCTGCAGGCTGTATTTCTATTTCATACTTATTTTCTACAAATAAGTTGTTTCCAAGGTTGATTCCAACCAAGTTGCCTAGCAAGTTCATTAAGAATTCCAAAATAGAGGCATGCCTGGATGGTTCAGTGGGTTGAGCATCAGACTCTTGGTTTCGGTTCAGGTCATGATCTCAGAAGGTTAAGGTCAATTCCCACGTCAGGCTCCAGGCTCAGTGGGGAGTCTGCTTTAAGATTTTCTCCCTCTCCCCTGCTCCTAAATGAATAAATAAACAAATAAATCTTTAAAAAACATAAAAGTCCTAAATATGAGTCCATATGTGCCATCAAACATAGAGGAAGAGCAGGATCAAGGATCTTGAGTTAAAAAGAACTCAAAGGGGGTGTGTGTGTGTGTGTGTGTGTGTGTGTGTGTGTGTGTGTGTGTAGGTGTAGAAACAATGACTAGTGCTTAGAATGTGTCAGCCAACTCTGACCAGTGAACTGTGGCTGGGGTTTCTCAGGAATAAGAGCAGAGACCACACACAGCCCCTTGAGCCACTTAAGCTATAAATCTAGCAGTGGAGAAAGCTTCGAACTGAGGAAGAGACTGGGGTGTAATCTGGACTGGAAAAATCTTCACAAATGAAAATGACTGAAAAATCATGTATCCATTAGGGTGTTTCTTACGATTCAATAAAAAGAATACAGCTTGGAATTGATGGAGAAAATCTGTTCCAAGTATATAACTCAATGAGTTGAGACTCTCCGCTCAAAGGGGTTCTGTAGTGCATTGTTTTCTAGGTGTAGCAACCTATAGGTATGCAGGGATCTCATATCCTCAAAGCTCTCTTAGGGTTGATGGGCCCCCGAGGGCTTAGATAGGCAATGTCTGCCTGCCTTCTGTAGGAGGCCTCTTGCCGGACTCTTATGTTAAGCACACTGCACATCCTTCTGAGCCCTACCTCTAGCTGCACTCTTCATCACCATATGCAAGCCCAAGGCTTTTCTGGAACCCGTTTCCTCTCCCTGAACATCAGGGGAACCTCAGTGTTCACTCCCACTGCTCTGCCACAGCAGGACCATTTTTCTCCAACACTCATGCTGACTGGGCACGTCTACCAGTCATGATGCTCTGCTGACCTCAGCCAGGGAGTGACCTATCACGCTGCACTTGCCACCTGCCACAGAACCTGGTGGCAGAGGAAGTGTATGTCCTACTCACTTCTTGCAAATTCTGTTCCTTGGAACTCTCGCCTCTCTTCTCTTCCTCCCCTTTCCCTCTTGTCTCCTCCTGCCCTAAAGGCAGGCTTAATATGGGCCCAGGTTGTGGAAGAAGATTTTAATGAAATGAATTCAGGTTCTCTTCTCCATGCTGTCATTCCACAAATCTTGAGAAACCCATGGTACTACTTCCAGTGGTAGGTAGGTTCTCCTTTGAAATCTTTAGTTCTGTGTGTTACTTAGATTGAATTTAAGCTGCATGCATGGGAGTGAATGCAGACAAGAGGCTCCAAACACCCAAGTCCATGAACTCCACCTTGTTCCTCAGGAAGACCCTGACATAGGTTGATAGAACCCTAGAACCTGTAGGAACACAGTTTGAAAAACACTGTTCTAGAAATGAATTATTCAAAGTCTATTAGCAAGAGAGTCAGTTGGTAAAAGTAATGAATGTTTTCTTGTGGTCCTAGGCAAAGTGGAAACCAATGCCATTGGATAATTGGATTGGGATCAGAAGACATATTTGAGCTTATTTTAATTACACATAAGAAAAAAAAAAAGTCCTTTCTCCTCCAGTGAAATTCTGAATCTTTTTAACTGCTAACAGATACATGTAAAGATGACTTGCAAAAGGTGATTTCCAATACATAACATATACAGTTTCTGATATATATGTGTATAATTATTTGATGCATATGTTTGAAATGTTTCTGTTTCAAGGACCAACAGCCATAAATTGAGGAAATAAAAACAGACAAATTAAACAGTTGTTCCAAGCTGGTACACAGACACAAGAACATGTAGCATTCATCAATATGGCAGTTTGGCTTTCTTTCCAAGTTCATGGCTTCATATTCTAGTCTTATTCCATCTCTTTTTTTGCATTAGAATTCTACAACACCCCAAGAGAACCATCGCAAACTTCAACCTTATAGCTATTAGAGAATAAAAAAGTTGGAGGCATATATATATATATTTTTTTCATCATATGAAAAATAACATAAATAACATAGCATCATTGATAGCAAAGATAAAGGATTATTCTATACTGAATCTTTCAGCCAATATTTTGGTATTCACTGGATCAAAGAAAGAGAAACCAGTGGTTTTGCATCTTAAGCCCTTTGATGATAGTTAGTTCCAAAGGATCTGAAAATTGTAGATTTCTCTGAGGACATTTATTGTTGTGTACTATATTTATACAGGACAGGCAGAACCCTTATGTGTCCATTAATTTCATTTGCAAAGAGACACTCTGGTGGGAATGATCTGATGTACGCATCTGTACTACTTTGTCCATCCATAAATTCATAGGGGAGCAGGCTACATTGGGCCAGTTGTTCATTTTTTTGTCTTCTCTCTTCTTTCTACTGAAAAGAGCCAAATTTGATTTATATTTGTCTGATATAAGTTGTTTGCCTCTGCTTCTTTGGGCAAAGCCAAAATCTACAGTTTTCAGATTTTACCATTTTTCCCCCACATTTAAATTTCCTAGGGTATTATTTTATGGATTCATCCTCACCATACTGTGGATATCTGATCACTAGAAATTTAATGTACTAAAATAAAATACTGTTTTATGACCATGAACTATAAGTGAATGATACACAAAATTAAGTCTGGAAAAATTTCCACTAATATGGCTTAATAAATACATAATATGTATTTTTTAAGACTTTATTTATTTGAGAGAGAGAGAGCACACATACTGTGTGCGTGTGCATGTGCCTGGGGAGGGGGCAGAGGGAGAAGCAGACTCCCAGCTGGGCAGGGAGCCCAATTTAGGGCTCAGTCGCAGGACCCTGAGATCATGTCCTGAGCCAAAAGAAGTCGCTTAACCAACTGAGCTACGCAGGCACCCCTATAATAGCTATTTTTAATATACTGGGATTTTAAAAATATACCTTGGATCCTTTTCCTCCTCTTCCTTATCTGTCTGTGTCACTTAAAGTTAGGTTTTCGCGGTGCCTGGGTGGCTCAGTCAGTTAAGTGGCTGTTTCTTGATTTCAGCTCAGGTCATGATCTCAGGGCCCTGCGTTGGTCTCTATCTTCAGCAGGGATTTGCTTGAGGGTTTTCTTTCTTCCTCTGCCCCACCCCCCACCCGCACCTACTCACTCTCTTGCTTCCTCTCACTCTCTCAAATAAATCTTTTTTTTAAAAAGTTAGGGTTTCAAAGCCAGTCGTAAGATAAGACTATATCTTATAGGGACTGTGCAGCCATTGAAGGTTTATAAGCAGAAATAGTAAATAAAAGGTAATACTTCTAGAAAATCAGAGCTCAGCTAGGATACTTGGAGAAAATACACCAGCACACATAAATTCCTATTTTCCACCAATTTATTGGTCATGAAATTTCATTCCTTATGCTCTCCTGTTTACGCAGACACATATTCTCCTGTCTGACAGCCTTGAGTTGCCAAAATTTATTAAGAGTAGCAAACCTGGGCCAAAATTAAACCAGACATTTTATTTTATGTGTTATTTCCAAAACTTCATTTTTAGTTTCCAAATATCAAGTAATGCCCTCTGGCTATCCTGCTTGCTTCATTTTCTTCTTGTTATCTCTTTTCAGAGAGGTCCAATGTGGCCAGGTTACCAGTGAAGAATCCTGATTGCACTTTACACGTGACATTGAGAGCTCCCAGTTTCAGTGATAGTATTTCACTCTTTGTGATGTTGGGTTTATTTTGTTCTCTCATGAGCTTATTCAAATTCAGGTCCTCAGAGCCCGTTTTTGAAAACTGTTTTTTCCAGCCTCCACTGTCTTCTCATATTTGCTCATCAGCATAGTAATTTTCCTCAACCTGGCTTCCTAGTTTCCCATTTCCATAGTCACTACCAACAAATTCAAGCATTCTTTAACCGCTTAAATGCTTAAGGGTCGTGCAGCTCTTACATTGGACTCCTCTTGGAAAATTACTGGACTCTGGGCTCAAATGACTCATGGGATGTTGGCACTGAGAGGAGCCTTAGAAATTGTCTAAGGCTCCTCTTGAAATTGTCTAGTCCAGTCCCCTGTTCAGATAGTTAGAGAAGTGAGATCAAACGGGGTGAGTGTCTCGGCCAAGGCCAAACAGCCAGTGAGCTGTCACAGTAGGACCATGGTCTTTATCTGCTGATTTCCATTTCCAGGTTCTCTTCATGACCCTTTTTGAAAATTTCCTTCCAGTAATAGAGCTCATTGGAATGTGGTTCAAGGTAGTATTTTCTATGTGGGAGTGAATTTTACTTCACAGACTATGTGGTAGATTCTGGAGTGCTATGTTTCTGCTTCCTGTGTATTTTTTTAACACTGCTGGTTTCTGACCTTGCCAAGACGATGCCTTTGCATTTCTTGGGACCAGGTGTGATGAAAGTAGAACGAATACCTAGCCGAACACCTGAGAAGGAAATGTCATTGCTGTCACAGCCTCCTTCTAGATCAGGCACAGGCACAGGCTCCCAAGGGTGGCCGGCTGACAGCCCCCATATGCAAGAATATTACCAGACAGCAGACAGTTGCTTTGTCCATATTTCTATAGTCTTTTAAAGAGCCATGGGAGCAACTCTGGGGTAGCTCAGTCAGTTATGCATCTGACTCTTGATTTTGGCTCAAGTCATGATCTCAGGGTCATGAAAATGAGCCCCGGGTCGGGCTCCTCACTCAGTAAGGAGTCTGCTTGAGATCCCCTCTCTCCCTCACCCTCTGCCTCTCTGCTCCCTGCATGTTGGTTCTCTCTCTCTCTCTCTCTCTTAAATAAATAAATAAATAAATCTTAAAAAAAAAAAAAAGAGCAATAATTGTCACTCAGACTAGAAGGCAGGGAGCAAATCCTCATGTTCTCCTGAGGAACCAAAGCCTCCCATTGCTCAGCCATTTGCAGGTCTGAAGATGAGAGGCATCTGTGTACGGGATATCGGGGCACAGCTTAGAGGCAGTTAAATGAACAGCCAGAGAAAACCCATCTGTGCTGACTCAGTGGGAAGGTGGGAGCAAGGCTCCTGGGCTAGGTGAGGTGAGCGCTCCAACCCTGCCCTTCTGCTGACCGGACTTACAGGTGGGTGCTGAGGATTAGGAGGTGTGAATGGATGAAAATACAGGATTAGCCCTCAGCTTTCCCAATGGAGAGGAATAAATCTTGGCAGAAATAATTTCACTCAAGTGCTACAGAGCAAGCAGAGAAACTTAATGAGAGAAGCCAGAAAAATAGTGCAGATTTCCGTTAATGTGGAAATGTAGCCAAGACACATTGAGGTTTCAGTAGAACCAAATCAGTAGATTGGGCAGAATCTGTAGACTTTAGAAATCTAATTTTAAAAGATATTGAAGAAAACATTTTCACTACAAGAAATAGAAATCCAACCTTAATCTAGCCGTAAGCTAAAAAGGAATCTATTGGCTAGTGCACCTAAGAAGTTCTGGTGCTGTACTACTTTAGGCCAGCTAAATTTAAGTATTCTGTGAATGGTTTCAGAAAATGGACTCTTCTTCCAAGACTTGGCCTGGATTTCTGCAGCCTTGCTTTCATTCACTGAAGGATTGTCTTTACATGGTGGGAAGGATTACCGTTTTAAACATGAATGTTCTAATCATTCATAATCTCATAAGGGAAGGGACCATCTCTGGCTCCAAGCATCCATTCCATCCCCCCAGAAGTTCTCCTGTAGGTGAGCAGACCTCACTTGTCCAGCTTCTGCGGGAGAAGCAACCGCCCACCTCCTGCCGGCTCCATCCTTACCCCACAAAGTGGGGATGGGTGGATCCCACAGGAAAGGTTCCGAAGACGGCACAAAGGAACCACAGCTGCCTGCCTCAGAGACTCCCTGCAGAGACCCCCGTCTCCCAGCAGGAGAAACAACTCAGAAAGCCCGCGGGAGCTTCCTGGATGTAGAAGAGGGGGTTCATCAGGGTGCAGACTCTCCGAAAACCAAGGAGAGAAAGACTCCAAGTAGCGTTAGATTTGTTGGAGGGATCCAGAAGCAAAGATGATTGTTCTGCTTGCCTCTGGCACGGCATGACGCTGAACTCCTCATCACCCCTCCCGAGTCTGTGGAGGAAGCTGAGAAATGATGGCAGGTGTTTAAGTGCCTTGAAACATCCTCCCCCCCAATCCCTTCACACCGTCCCTCAGCATTGTGTTCACTCTGTGCCTGGTCTCTGGGTCTCTCTCCCCCTGTCTCTCTCTCTGTGTCCCTCTTTGCCCCCACTTCCTCTCCCCTCCTCCTCTCTCTCTTTAAAATAGCCTTTTGAAAACAATGTACAATAGGACCACTGGGGCGGACAATTACTTTCCATCTACTTTTACTTAGAGCTGTTTTCACCATAATTGTTGGTGAGATGAAATACGGACCTTTCCATGTTGAGAAAATTAAAAGTGCCTCGAGGGTCAGAAAATATAATCCCCGAAATACCAGCTGCAGGGAGAAGGCCCACATCAAGCGACTCCTCCCTTCCGGACACCACCACATGTAATTCTCTCATTTTCCCAGCAGAATAGATCTCCCACCCACTCTCATTATCTTCAAAGACGCCAACAATGGGACCCCTTAGCCCAGAAGGCCCGCAGTGGCCAACCATTTCTTACAAACAAACAATAGTGAGGAGTTCTTTTCCCTGAGACAATATCTCCACGACCACATGCATTAGCAGAGAAAAGGTCACTTTTTCCCAGAAATGGTGCACAAATAAGATAGAGGTAGATTTTGCTTTTTATTGTTAATTCTGCACTTGATGTTTACATGTAGACATGACGGTGAACCACAAAACCATAATTATTAGGTGACTGAAGTTCATAAGTGGTCTTGAGACACATGTTTCCCTAACCATACATAGAATTAAACTACTAACGTCAATGTCTAATATATAATGTGCCCATCAGAGAAAACCAGAAAAACATCGACAGGCAGGTTATAAATATGTATTGAAAGGTACACTACTATACACATAGGTACGGAGATCCATATAAATAGCCACACAGGATCAGAAATTCCCAGATGTTACTTCAGTGAGAAACGGTTCCTGTGTTTACAAGTTTAATTTTATTTGTGACTAATTCCCCCTCCCTTATATGAAATGGGGCAAAAATGAGCCAATTTATATCCATACCAAACCTTAGATTTTAATTAGAAACTTCAGAAAGATGTACTATGGTAGGAAAACCCATTTGGAGTGCGTTAAGGCATAGAGAAGTGTGTATTTTCTACTCTATGTAGAAATCATAGTATGCAAATATTTCTTCTTTTTAAAGATTTTATTTATTTATTTGACAGAGAGAGAGAGATCACAAGTAGGCAGAGAGGCAGGCAGAGAGAGAGACGGAAGCAGGCTCCCTGCTGAGCAGAGAGCCCAATGTGGGGCTCAATCCCAGGACCCTGGGATCATGACCTGAGCCAAAGGCAGAGGCTTAACCCACTGAGCCACCCAGGCGTCCCTTTAAATCTTTCTTAATTGGAAGAGCTTGTAAATTCTAATACATACCTTTCCTACTCTGACTGTGCTCTACTGGCCCCTCTCTCAGACCGGCTATCGCTTCCTCCCTTCCTTACTCCAGAGCAGGTAGTGTCAGTTATTGGCATGTGGGTCTGTGCTGTGCATGAACTCAGTGACTTTGCTCAGCGCCTCTTCTCTCAGGAAGAGCATGCTCATCCACCCTACCCTTCTCCTGAATATGCTGCAAGACTTCACTCAAGCATACCTCCACACTGAGCATGGAGTCCATGTGGGATTATCTCTCTGTCTCCCTCTTCCCCAACCCCCCTAACTCTCTCATGGTCTTTCTTTAAAAAATAAATAAATAATAAAGTCTTTAAGTAAATAAATAAAATAATAACCAGGTGAGGTGGTAGATATGTTCATTGGCTCCACGACTCATCTCACAATATACAGGTATATGAAAACATCACGTTGTATGTCTTAAATACATACAACTGTTTATTTGTCATGTTTTCCTCAATAAAGCTTAGGGGAAAAAAACAATATGTATTTATGGTCTCACTATCTTAGTGGACCAGGTGTCCAGACACAGGTTTGCTGGGTTCTCGAGCTTCAGGGTCTCTCACAAGGTCCTCCAGAAGAGGACCTTGTGAACTGGAGAGTGGGCCACTTCCCACCTCCCTCATGCAGTGGGCCATAGCCCAGTCATGGCCGGCTGCTGGACTGAGGGCTTCTGTTCCTCCCAGGCAGTCGGCTGGAACCTGACTTCTGTTCATGCCACATGGGTTTCTCATCAAAGCAAGCAAGCCTAGGAGGCGAGAGAGAGTGATAAGACCGAAGTCACATGCTTTTATAACTGAATCTTAGAAGGGACATCCGTCGCTTTTGCTATATTCTGTTTCTTAGGTGGTGGTCGCTAAACCCAACCCACACTTGAGGGGAGGCAGTCACATAAGGGTGTGAATACTGGGAAGTGGGGATTCTTGGGAGCCATGTCTTGGCTTCACATTAAAATCACCCAGGAAACTTTTTAATATGTTGATATTTTCTGGCTTCTGGTAGGGATTTGGGGTTCGCTCTCACTTCTTGGAACAAGTTTAACCCAAGTTTAGGTCAGCCAGGAGGTGTCAAGAATACCTCGGGCATTCTGGAAAGGGAGGAAGAGGACAGCAATACCACTGGTTGAAGAAGATACGTTAAAAGGGAGCTATATTGCACCTCCTCTGACACTTAATGTAGGGAATGAAGAGCTCAGCCTGGCTTCCCCTCCAGCTTCTTGGCCACTCACTCACATTCTTGGTCAGCTGTATGGCTTGTGCTGTTGTGTGTGCACAGAAGGCAGTGTGGTGCAATTAAAAGACCACCAGAAAAAAAGGGTTCAAGGTTTTCCACAGGAAATGAGGAGGTCAAAACACTAGAGAATTCCTCAAGGACCTGGAGATGTGGAAACTAGATTGTGATCCGAGAATGAATTCTAAATAGTTTGAAGATCACTTCCAGGCTCTCTGGGTTGGGGATTACATTCTGAGCCAACACTGGCTTAGGCAGCTGTGAAATCTTTTATCTTCAGGTGGAGTTGCCAGGGAATATGGATAGAGATTTGGCAGGAAAGGGGGCATCAGTGGGCATCTAAGTTGAGTTTATCATGTGATTCCATACTTATATGTATCAGGATTTTATGAACAGAAATAGGGCATCTACATATAGAGCTTCCATTACAGTCTTGCTGTATGGTGACTTTAGTCCCCCATCATTCTGAAGAAAGCCAACTTCCTGAACCTTTTGTGTTGATCCTCATTCAAAAAGATGTGGCTGATCTTGGAAGCAGGGTCGTCTATGAGTGTCTGTCAGGATGATTGAAAGATTCCCATAGTTTTTTTTATGCTCACATTGTCCTTGTGGTCAGGCCCCCTGGGGAGCTCATGGGTCTGTGATCTTGTCTACGTCTTTGGAATCAAGCTACACTTGCACGGCGCTGACCCAGCACCTGTTGAGGGCCAGGCCTGAGTCTGACAAGGCTAGAAGGTCATGCAAGAAGCTATGTGGAGTGACATAATAAAGACCTGTAAAGATGAAGAGGGACAAGTGTGGAAGACGGATACCTTTTCAGAGAGTTAAGTAGCTATCAGGGTAATGCTTCTCTTTTCCAGAAATATTTAAAAACAGCAGTTTCTTTAACAGCCAAGTGATTAGACAGTAGGAGTTTAGAAAGAATTATGAATTGTTTTAAAGGGAAACATCAGCACTTCAGATGGGTTTGGTGATGCAGAAATAATGGCAAACTAGAAATGCACGTTATTACTAATTTTCTTTGTTTCGTTTGTTAATTTCCCCTATTATAGGATCTGTCTTTTGGTACCCACTGAGAGATGGCTCCAAATAATATTTTTAGATTATTTCATTATTCAGTGTTATTTACCTTGCCAATTGCGCAGATCTAAACAGCAAGGAATTAGAATGACAAAGATGGATTATTTGTACTTTGCTAATTGCATCTCTTTAATCTCTATGGAATTTAAATATGATTAAATGATCCCTTCACATAAATTAACAAGCAGCATGAAGGAAATTAATATCTCCGTTACTATTCACATTGGTTTAACTTTCCTTTGAATATTATATTATAAAGTTAGTTGAGACTGCAGAGTGACTGAGCAAAAGTCTCCCATTCAAATCTCTACATGGGCTTTATTCTCTGTTCAGAATCAAAATACATCACGGAATAAGTAGGAAAACTTGGGGATTTTTGGCAAAATGTCTGCACGTTGCTAACTAGAAACACCGTAAATATGGGCAGTTGCAGGTATGATGTGAATCCAGTAACAGCTGTTTTCAGTGGGAATTCGATGCTAAAAACCAGAGGTTTGACTTGGCTTTGGTGCTAATGGCTGTATGATCAGAGACAAGCCAACTGACCTGAATCTGGAAAAAGGGTAGTTGAACTGTGCAGTTATCTAAAAAGTTTAATTGATCTCTAGAGACGCAAATTCACAGAGATATTAAATATTCAAAATCCTTACTTTTGGACATGAAAGGGGTTTTTTTCATTTTTTAAATTTAAATTTAATGAGCCAACATGTAATACATGACGTCCGTGAAACCAAATGAACTGAAGTTTAGACCATCCTCTCAATCTCTCACTCATGCACTCATGATATACTTATTACCTGTCTCCTATGGATAGGGTTGTGGGTCCCCTGTTAACAAATCAGTTTGCCTCTGGCAAACCATTATCCACCACCATCAGAAATGTTTTCCAGAAAGTGTTAACTGAATTTGATTTTGCAATTACTTATGGTAAAGAATTCTTTATTTTAAGCAAACTGAAATAGAAGCTCCCAGTTATTAAAAATAAGCGGAGTTTAGGGGCACCTGGGCAGCTCAGCTGGTCGAGCATCTGACTCTTGGCTTTAGCTCAGGTCTTGATCTCAAGGGTGGTGGGATCCAGTCCCGCAATGGGCTCCACTCCTAGAGTAGAAGCTGCTTGAGATTCTGTCTCCTGCCCTCTCCCTCCCCCTCTGCTTCTTCCTCCACTTATGTTCTCTCTCTCTCTCTCAAGTAAACAAATAAAATCTTTAAACAAAATAAAGAAGTGGAGTTTAGACTGCAAACATACCTGACTATAAAAGGGAAAGTGTCCATAGCTGACACAAGATAATAATTTCTTATTTTAAGAAGTAAGGTTTTTACTCTGAGGTTTATGTGCACAAACTGATGGGGTTTCTAAATTTGGGGTATTATCTACTGGAGACTCTCTGGAGTATCAGGCCCTCTAGAAGTGGGAACAGACATGGATAATGCAGAGTTTTATGCAGCCAAGGTCAAGAACTGTCTCATCCCCAAATGATCTTTCTGCCAGCCAACTGGCTACTCAGACAAAAGCAAATTGTGACAGGTATCCATGCTAACTCACCAGTGATGGTGATGATCTCATTGTTTCCCCTCTCAATAATTACCTGTACCTTGGTATGGAACATATACAACCAGCGAAGTCTACTGTCACTAAGTATAATTTCAGGCAATTCATTTTTTTTCATTCTTCTATGTCCTTGCAGAAATTACGCATGAGGAAGTATTTTGATGCAAAGTATGTTAGTGAATCAAATAGGAAGCTTGGTTTTCATAATGACCAGAGGAGAACTTAAGGACAGCAACCAGTCTCTCAGTTAAGAATGGAAAACATGGGGTACCTGGGTGGCTCAGTTGGTTAAGTGTCTGCCTTTGGCTCAGGTCATGGTCCTGGGGTCCTGGGATGGAGCCCCTCGTTGTGCCCTCTGTTCAGTGGGGAGCCTGCTTCTCCCTCTCCCTCTCCCTCTTCCTCTGCCTGCTTGTGCTCTCTCTGTGTTACACAAATAAATAAAATATTTTTTTTTAAAAGAGGGGGGATCCTCAGGCCTAATATTCTTATTTTTGAAATTTAAAGTTTTCCTAAAAAAATGTCTGGACAGCCTCCATGCCTCCATAGGCACCATGCCGCGAATGGGAGGGCATGCACATCCAGAGGTGAGCTCATACCGTTCTGCACCTCTCGGGGTTAAAGAGGTTTTTATCTACTGAGCAGAAAATTACCTCTGTCACCCATTAAATGGCAAGAGGCTTTCACCTGAGAAGTCTCCTACATGGGAAAATCTGCAGGACTAAATTTTGTTTGGGCCCAAGAAGAGTGAATTCTCAGCATAAATTCCCTCGGTGCAAAAAAGGACAACCAAGGAAGACTGATTTCCTACCTAATTGTGACACAGGTTTTCCCTACTGGCCCATGTCCCTTGAACCTGTCAGAATGTAGTATAAAATGTTCATCGATTTTCAGCTTGATTTTGGAACTAAAATGAAGGGTATAAAGGTGTGTAAAGACACACACGATTGTACTGTAGGGAACAAGACAAAAAAAGAAGGCGGTAAAACTGGAGTTAGTAATGGGATAATAACATGGATGTGAAGGCCTGAGTGTTTCTAAACAGCTGGCGGATAGCCAGACTCAATGGGATGTCACATGCCAAGACAGCCCACCTGTTTGACTTTCTCTTTTAAATTCATGGGAACTACTTACTCAGGGTTCTTACCTGCAAGCAATACAAAGCTACTGGCTAATTTAAGCAGACAGAACTGATTAAAAGAATGTAAGTAGATCACTGTCTCTCCAGGAAAATCAGAAACTTAAACCAGAAGCCCCCCACCAAGGACAGTGGACCACAGTTGTGGCCAGTACTGGTCTGGTGAGGAGCCACAGCCACAGACGCCACCCAGGCTCCTTCTAGAATCGCTGTTGGTTTTGCTTTTGGAAATGGAGTGTGCTACTCTCACTATCTCTAGCATTTACTGGCGTGAACTCTACCTGTCTTCTTCTCATTATCTGGCTTCCATTCCAAGTCTGTACCTGATGGTTGAGCCAAGGCCAAGGGCTGGCCCTAGTGTTTTCAGTGCCCGCAGTTGGAGGGGAGTGCCACAAGTTCGGGCAGTGAACACAAGGAGTGTTCAAGGAGGGACACAGTTACCCAACCCCAGAGAATGTTCTCCCCAGTCCTGAGCACAAGAAAATTTCTCTTACCCTCCAGTGTCGCTCCAGGTGGGGTCTGCCGACAGGTGCCCATCTGTGAACCAACCATGTGACCAAATGACAAAGAGACAAGTATGAACATTGAGAGGAAGCTTCCAGAAACATTTTACACAGCTGTTTAAGCTTGGGTCTTACATACCTTTATTCCATTTTTATTTCATTTTCCTAGTAATTCACTTGTATTAGTGTGCTGAAGTACTCATCTGTGATAGGTTGGAAACAAAAAACTGGCATTTTAACAATAGGGAATTTAAAAAGCACTACTCCTTACCATATAATTACTTTGGTTTGTAATATATGCTGAGTAAAATAAATTCTGAAACATGGAGGCCAAAGGAAATTTAATATTTTCATTGAATAATAAAAAATAATGTACTGAGTACTTAACATAATCTTTCTGCCTCTGTCTACTGTATACTACCCTATGAGACTGGTACTAGCTCTCTCTCCCTTTTTTTTTTTTTTTAAGATTTTGTTTATTTATTTGACAGACAGAGATCACAGTAGGCAGAGGCAGGCAGAGAGAGGGGGGGAAGCAGGCTCCCTGCTGAGCAGAGAGCTCAATGTGGGGCTCGATCCCAGGACCCTGAGACCATGACCTGAGCTGAAGGCAGAGGCTTCAACCCACTGAGCCACCCAGGCACCCCTGGTACTACTTCTCTTCCCATTTTACAGATGAGAAAATGAATCAACACAGAGATAAGTAACTTTCACATGCAGCCCGCTTCCAGAAATTCCATTCTTATCGACCAGATCACACTACCTCCTTGTATGGACCCCCCTACATAGGGTAGCCCAGAGGAAACTTACTAGTATTACTCACTCACTGTCCAAAGTTGTCTTTAAAGCTCAGATTCATTAACCAGATACACTGTTTTTCAAAGTAAAGCAAAAATCATTCTTTAAAAAAAAAAAAAAAACGGTTCACACTATAGATGACTTCATAGTTTTGCTGGACTTGTTTCCCAATTTGAGCTAGTTTGTTTTTTAAGCCTTTTACTTTTCTGCAGAAATCATAGAATTCCCTCTACCAATGACAAGTAACTCTTTGCAGAGACTCGAATTCTCTCATCTGTAAGTGTAGCTACCGAGCGTAAGCTCTTACAAGATGACGACCGATGTGTTCACCACGGGCCATCTAGCACACCCTGCATCTAGCCCTACCGATCATCCGTGACCCTCCAGAGACAAAAATATCAGTGCCTGAGGGGTCAGGGCCAGAAATCGCATAAGACCCTCTTAGGGGACCCAACCCAGGCTGGCGTCAGACTTGCCTGAGGTGTGCTCACAGGAGGCAGGAAATCTTTACTCTTGATGACAAGGGTCAGCACGGCTCCCCCATTCCTCAGAAGCAGCCAAGATTTCTACAAAACTCATTTCAGACCTGACAGAAGTCACTATTCAGATCCAGAAATACATCAGTGCTTCGAGGCAGGGGATGTGAGCAATGAATCTTGTGAAGTCAAATGGCCTTTAAGCAGTAAACACAATCTCTTCTCCGTCTATTCCCGTTTGGAAGGAAACCTTTTCTTATGGGCACAGAACAAGTTCTTTCTCCTTGATCAAACCCCTAGGGTAAGCTGAGGTGAGACTATTAAGTTTGCAGAGCAGAGAAAGCACAAGTGTGGGATTACCAGGCAAGGTGATTTTTTATTTTTTTTTGATGCCTAATATAGCTCCAATTTCAGAAATGCATATTGAAAAATAATGTAGGATATGTTTAGCAAAATACGTATTAGAAACGAAATGATTTACTGATATGTCAGTCCAGCCACTTAAAAAAATAAATCACTGAAGTAAGACCTAGCCTGCTTTCTTCATCTCAGACACATTGTCATGAATTATCCTGTCTTTTAAGACGGTGGCTGATTCTCAACAGTTGAAAAATTCTTTAGTGTGATTAAAACCATCCTTTTCACATATGTCATTCATATGCTAGGGTGTGGTCTTTAAACATTTGCAGTAGATAGGGAACAGGAAGATTTTTTTTTTAAAGATTTTATTTATTTATTTGGCAGACAGAGATCACAAGTAGGCAAAGAGGCAGGCAGAGAGAGAGGAGGAAGGAAGCAGGCTCCCTGCTGAGCAGAGAGCCCGATGCGGGGCTTGATGTGGGGTTCGATCCCAGGACCATGAAATCATGACCTGACCAAAGGCAGAGGCTTAACCCACTGACCCACCCAGGCACCCCAACAGGAGGATACTTTTTAACCTACACTTTCAGTGTAGGCATAGTCGCCATCTTGGCATGGACGCTGACTGAGCACGGTGAAAGGGCAAGGAATTCAGAAGACTGCACATTCCCAAGCACTCCATCCTTGACAAGACCATTTTAAGGTTTGATTTGTTTTTGTTTAGTTTTGGGGTTTTCCCAGAAGAGAAAATTCTACCAATTTTCTTCAGTCTTATTGAAAAATAGAATATGAGATATGCAGTGGTTTCCCAGCCTATGTATGGAAGAGTTTTTATTCACCAAACAAGGTTTCTCCCACACATTGGTTTGTCATCACGAGTTGTAGGTGTAACAGTTTTTAGTGTTGGAAGAAATGGGTCTTATAACCACAAATTGAGCATTAGGAACTGACCATTTTACAGGTGGTGAGACAGGCATCCTTTTTATTGGGAAGATTTGGCAGCAAGTCCAAGATGTGGTCTTGGGAATATTCCCTTAGGTCCTAGATCAATGTTGGCCAAATTACCACTTGGTCATGCAACTTCAGTGAACATCTGGAGATAATTTTTCAGAGGGTGGCAGAGGACAAGAGTTTGTGGCTGGGGCCTTAAAATGAATTAACATCATAATACCCATCTATTTCTGAGAAACTATTCCAACTAAAGATAATCTGCTTATAAATATCAAACTGGGGGCACCTGGGTGACTCAGTCAGTGAAGCATCCACCTTTAGCTCGGGTCCTGATCCCAGGGTCCTGGGATTGAACCCAGTGTCAGACTCGCTGCTCAGTGAGGAGCCTGCTTCTCCCAGTCCCTTTGTAGCTCCCCTTGCTTATGCTTACCTTCTCTCTGTCTGTCAAATAAATAGATAAAATCCTTTACATAGATAGATATATAGATAACAAACTATCCCCAAAAATGTATAATGTAGATTCAAGTGTAGTTAACTGCCTAATAATGCTTATGGAATTATTTTTGTACAAAAAAAAGGAGGGATAATCACTTGTCTGACTAATTGCATTAATCTTGTTTATATTTTGTTGTTGAAATGAACAAACAAAAGTAGACTAAAAGGGAAAAACACAATTTTCTCACAAGTTAAATCAATATAGATAACTAAAAATATCAAATTTTTTTTTAGTTTAGTTTTTACTCCATTGGTATAAACAGTCTTGTTTCATTAGGGACACTTTCACCATTTAAATTACATGAATCTAACAGATTCTTGTAGAAAGGGAAAAGTGGTGGGATTCAAAATTAAACAGCCCTCCCAAAACAATGTGGATGGAAACTTATAATAAGTTCTGTATGAGTGTGTTTACCTTTTTAGAAAAATTCAGTCTACCAATGAATGATGGTTCCTTGGCCACTGACTGCTGTGAAACAAATTACCCCAAGACAGGATGGCTTAAAACAATAGCTTTTGTCATGTCAGAACGTGTGTGGGTCGGGAATCAGGCCCAGCCTAGCGGTGCCATGTGGCAATGCATCACTTGCCCAGTCAAGTGTGGAGATGCCCGTAGCCCAGCTGACACCCCGTGCTGTCTCTTGAGTGATGCTCACCTATATGGTTGTTGGCAAGAATCAGTTCCTTGCCATTTGGTGAACTGAGGACCCACTTCTTCACAAGCTATTAGCTAGAGGTCTCCCTCATGCTCTTGTCCCATGGGCCTCTCCACAGGTCAGCTCACGCATGGCAACCTCTCCATTTGAGCGGGGAGGTGAGAGCATGCAGTAAGACAGAGGTCAGCATCATTTGTCATCTAACCTTGGAAGTGACATCTTAACACTTCTCCCAGATTTCATTTTTTTAGAAGCACATGACTAGGTCCAGTCTAACCTTAGGAGGAGGTGATTACATGAGTAGGTAACTAAAAGGAGGTGAGATCATTGAGAGCCATGTCGGAAAGCACCTACCACACACAGTGATCAGTTTCTACTTTAATGGTGGCAAAATGAAAGGTGGAAGAGCAAAGATCCATTTAAGTTCCCAAATTTTGCTTCCAAAATGTTAAAAATATACACATCCTCCCTCTAGGACCTAATTCAACCTCTATGACCATATATATATATATCCAGAACTAGGCAAGTAAACGGTCCCTGTTATCATGAGTCACTATGAAATATGACAGTTTCTGGTTCAAAATGTATATAAGAAAGGAGATGAGGAAGAAGGGAGTGGGAAATCGACTCGGGCGAACAACCAGAATGTTCTGTATTAAAGGCAGCCAGATATGCTGTGTCTGTGTTTCTCTTTCTACAAATCAGTTGGAAGAATGATGAAGAAAGAATTCTGAGCTCTGTGCATGTGTGACCATGTGCAGACATGCACTTATATGTGTGCCTCTGCACGCCCTCACAGTGAGAGCACATTCAGAGGAAAGGACCCATGTCCTGGTGGGTGGCCTCGCATGTTTACCTAGCTCCTTTCTCACGATGGCAATAAAACTGGGCACAGGAACTTTTTTAAGTTGATGAAGCCTAAATTAGTTGTCTCCACAAGGCATTTCCTTTCTCTGAACTATGCTATTTTCTTTTTTTCTGCAAAAAGCAATCCTAGCATATACTACTTAACAAATCTCCCCAGTTATACTTTGTCTTCAAATGGAGGCTAATGTCAGTTTTGCCTGCTTTGCCCCTTCTTTATATTGGTTGCCAGATGACCAGCCTGCCATTAGGGCTTTTCACCCCATAAACCGAGGATCTTCCACTTCCTTAATTATCAGGGTACAAATGCTAATGCACACAGCCAAAGGGAAATCCTTTTCTCATAAAGTCTGACAAAACTTTGGAATCTACATGTGTGTTTGCTCTTGTGTGTGTGTGTGTGTGTTTGTGTGCACTTGTGTGTACATGCGATGTGTATGCCTAGGGTCACAGCGCACATTTTCCGAGAGCCGTCACTCCGAAAGCATCCTTGCTGATCTAATGATTACACTCTCCTCAACATGATTTACACGGATATTTCTTTGCGCTGAGCAAGCTCGCTGTGGCTCACCTTCAATTACCAAAAAAAAAAAAAAAAAAACGACCAAATCCAAAACTGTGTTTTGTTTTGCTTTGAGCTGGAAAGAGGAAAAAGAAAAAAACTTAACAATTCAAGAGACAGATAAATTGCTTTTTCTAAACAAAGACCCATTGCATTTATAAACGTGGGTCTCCCATAATTTTTAAAAATCGTTTATATGAGGCGATGAGCCTTATAAACAGTACAGACTCGTCAGGACTCTGGTTTTGCCCAATTAAAGGACTGAACCCGACAAGACCACCAATTGTTCTGTTGTGTTTTGGAAGCTTGGTCCAAGTTTACATTTCCAGCCAGTGCGTCACCCCTTCTGTTTATGACAGCACAAAAGAGCCAGCTCTGGGACTTTCTCGAGGGGAAGTCACGGCAGCGTGCGTTGTCACCGAGAAGGAGAGTGGAGCAGGGCAACAGAGCAACATGTGGAAGGGAAAACAGAAGAAGGGATGGTCCCTCTTGGCTTCGCATTTAAATCCCAAATTGGATTCCCCTACATATCAGATGTGAAAATATTTTCAGTGTTTGGACATATGTCGGAATTGCCACATGGAGATTTAAGTCTGAGAAAGTACAACAACATCAACCATTTGCACAGCTGTTGTTAGAAATGGCTCCAAACTATCCTGATATAAATACTGACCATGTGCACTTGTAGGCTTCGTTTGGGGGTGTCCCTGAACCCAGCGAGTGAGTCCCTTACTAAACACCCTTCTGTGAGAGTAACTCAGTCAAGACGGTTGTTACTCTGCAATCTACTTTATCGTTTTGCATAAAATGGCTTTTTTGTGGGAATCAGAAAGTATCACATGTAGTTATTTTGGGGAACTCAAGAGGATTGACTGTGTGTTAGCGTCTGTGGAATTATTTTAAATATGTATGTCCTTTTCCAGTAGAAAGGGAAGGAAATGCCAATCTTTAAAAAAAAAAATGGTAACTTATTCTGGGATTCTTTGTGCCCTAAAGACTGTCACGTGCTTCCACTCAGTGTCTACCTGGTCTGGGCACCTGGCCACCTGACGCTTTAGTCAAGCCTTCTCACATCTGACATAATGGTACCATAAGCTCTCGATGTTCCTGAACTCTTCTCCTCAATCAGAATGCCCTGGCGCCAATCTGAGGGTCCAATTAAGGAGATTTCATAGTAACTAACTTATATTACATTACCATCCAAGAACTTATCAGTAACTATTAATTTTGCCTTCCAGATTGCGTTTAACTGCTTATTGTAACCTACCTATGAAGTCTACCTAAAATGCTAACACCAAGCTTCCAAAACACAGCAGAACAATTGGTGGTCTTGCTTCCAGAAGCCACTGAGTTCTTTCTCTCCATGATTCTAATCTTTGTATGGGGACTTTGTTTTGTTTTGTTTTGTTTTTTATGGTGACGTTTTAAAACCATTGAGTTCTTAAGAGAACCACCTGGTCAGGTTTGTAAGAAAGCTTCTGGGAGAAGAGGGTAAGTGATGTAAACCGTATCTTACTTTCATGCCTACTCTGCCACTTATGGGCAAATATCTCTGCATGTCATGAAAAATGGCAAAATTAGTCTTTATCATTCCAAAGCCTAGAGCAGAGTTCAGGCAATAATAAAGAGCCTTCCCCCCCCATGAGAGTTTCTTCTTTGTTCATGTCTGTAAGACTACCTGGACTTGTCTCTCTACATCCTGGACAGGCATGGAAAATCCAGTGGGACAAACAAACAGAAAAAAAGGATGGGAGAAGGAGACATTAATAGCCTCCCAGAGACAATGAATGCTGTAAAGCACTGTGACATTTCCCAGCAGCTGACTACAAGCCAATGCAAACACTCCCTTTTGTGTTTCAGTGGTTGGAGATTAACATGCTGAGAGTTTATTCTTCTCCTCAGTGAGTAGCCATCCATCCTTCTTCATGTACCCCCAAACAGCCCTACCAGGGATTAAGATAAGATTCTCCTTGTCTGATTTATCGGGAGGCTTGCACATGACTTCTAATCGTCTTCCTCACTGAAAAGCAAAAGCTCATGTTTCTTAGAAAATCTTTGAGCCACAGATTTTTTGTAATAAACCAAAGTGAGGGAATGCAGGAGCATCAACGGTGTTTCTTAGAGCGAAAGCAACAGAAGCTGTGGATGGCTAGAATCATCTGAAAACTGCTTTCAAGGTATGCCAGTGATGTTGGTGCTATCTAAATCAGCGGTTTTCCCCCTCTCTCCTATATTAGAACAGATGGGAACTTTGAAAACCTTCAGTACTTACAATACACACCATTCCAATTAAATCATAGTCTCTGGAGGTAGGATCCAGGATCAGTGTTGTTTTAAAACTCTCCAGGTGATTTCAACATGCACTGAAGTCTGAGAATTGGTGCACTAAACAGAGCACATGTGAGTGTCTGCAGGTGCGTAGCTCTGTGTTTGATCATTACTATCTCCAGGGCCCATTTATTCTTTCCCTCCACAAACATACAGTTATTCAGCAGCAACTGCAAAATAAAAACCAGGGCTAAGGTTTGAAAAATCAAACCACAAACAAAGAAACACAAAATTCAACCAGGTGCTGTACCCCAGGTCAGTTTAGGAAGCATGGTGGAAGGAAGGTGGGCCATCCCTACCCAGAGGTAGATTTCTCCTAGTGTTGACTTTGTAATGGACAAAACTCTTGGGAATACTAGGCTCCATTCTCTCTGTTTAAATAAAGAGCTGAACACTGATATAATTCAACTTTGGTGTCTTCTAAAGACGATCTGAAAATGACATTCGACATGAAGATGTTGGCTTATTAGCCTTACCTTTCAATATGTAAACTCTGCATATTGTACACAAATTCAGAAGGAGATCAAGAGTTTATTAGCTATTTTCTCATAATAATTTGGTGACAATATTTGAAAAAAATTTGTACAATTAGAAGAATCCAAGAAAGATAAAAATTTGTTATCTGTGCAGAGGGAATTCAACTGAATTATAGTCATATTACTTTTAGCATTTTCTCTGCATAATTTCTCCTTTTCCATCTTTGGTTCTTGCTATGACCTATTACCATTTGGGTATTTTGATAGAGTTGAAGCAGTTTTAAAAGACCTCCAGTTGCACTGCCTAATCCATTACTTCCTAATTCCACCCTATGTATTTAGATATTTCACAAAAATAGATGCTTTAACTATCTTCAAGTTCTTACTCAGGTCGGAGAGGTACTGTGATTTATATTATGATTGACTAGTATTAAGGACAGTAGATTTCCAGTGATTTTTTTTTAAGATTTTATTTATTTATTTGACAGAGAGATATCACAAGTAGGCATAGAGGCAGGCAGAGAGAGAGAGAGAGGAGGAAGCAGGCTCCCTGCTGAGCAGAGAGCCCGATGTGGGACTCGATCCCAGGACCCTGAGATCATGACCTGAGCTGAAGGCAGCGGCTTAACCCACTGAGCCACCCAGGTGCCCTCCAGTGATTTTGTATTCCATCTTCCCCTGATGGTCTTCTCTGCCCAGATCAGAGTAGTTTCTGTTGTTATTAAGTCACTGCCTCTAACATTTAAAATCTTGGAAAGAAAGAGAAATTCTAAATATCATTTTCTAGGTCTTAGCACCCATTTATTAAGCAACTATTTTGTGCAAGCTAGACTCTGTGATAAGAGCTAGAAACACATCAGGAAGCAAAAGAAAGAAACTCCTTTGAGCTTACAATCGAGAGGGAGGCTCACAATTTTAAAAATACGTGAATGCATTATGTATCAGGTGATGGTAAGTGCAATGGAAGTAGATAAAATGTGATCAAGAAGTGAGAGGACTTTTGTCTTAAGGAAACAAAATGGAGGTTTCCCTCAGGAGATGACCTATGAGCAGGAACGGATGGCACAAGGAGTAAGTGAATGGAGTTGAATAAGTACTATTTACACAAATAAAAATAGGACTAAAGGGGAGGGCTGGGGAACACCCAGGGAGCAGCCAGGGACCGGCTGTAGTGGGGCGCGTTACTTTCCGTAGTCCTGAAGGGCAGAGGGTGGGAGTGGTGATACCCCTGCGTAGGGAGGAACAACAACAGATTACAGACCAACTCTCCCTGCCTCCTCCTACTCTCCTGCCTCTTGCCAGTGCTTCTTGGCCAGAGGGAAGGGCTCCCAAGGGAACCTGAGAGAAGCAGATCCCAGAAGTCAGCATAAGAGCAGGACACAGAGAGATCAGAGACTAAGGGGGGAATATGGAGTGAGTCAGCCCACGGTCTGAGGGCACAACCCCAACTAGCAGAAAGGTTCTTAAGGAGAGCTGGGGTTGCACATTGTAGGAACAGCGAGGGAGTCTGCGGGGTGGAACTCAGGGCTTAAAGGGAAGCCTTGTAGAAATCTGGGTCAGTGAGGCGAGTAGGAGGCGGATAAGGCAGGACTGTGCCGAGTTGCAGAGCTTTGGCTCTCATCTTAAGTATTGTGCAGGGAAGATGCTGGGGGAGTGCTTCAAGCAAGGGAAGCCATGGCTACTGTGTGGAAAACAGAGCTAAGGGGCTAGGATGGAAATGACGGCAGTCACCCAGAGCTTAGAGGCGCAAGTTGGGAGGTGAAGGTGGTCTGAAATACAGTGGAAGCAGCAGGAGTCTGGAGAAATGGTGAGAAAACCAGTTTTGCACTTCTTCGGGTTTGTTCACCTTATTACATCAGAACACCTTTCGTGACACTTTCATTTATTTCATGGACATTTATTAAGTAGCTACTATGTGCAGAGCATGTATTCAGGAAGTTCTCTAGCTCAAGCACAGGAGGGAGGGAATTTTAATGAGCACTTACTATGTGCCAGACTCTTCACTAAGGATTTGACCTGACCTAGGTTAGTTATCCATTTCATGTTCATGACCCGCAATGAGGCAGATACTGCTTTCCCCCTTTCTCAGATTAAGAATCAGGGTTTAGAGAGTTAAAGGTGATTTGTGCAAAGTCCTTAAGCTAGGGAGATGCAGAATGGAAATCAGTTCATCTGACCCCAGATCAGTGCTCCCGCACTAACCACAGTGCCCCCATTAGCCAGGGATATAAGACACAGATACTGTGTATTATGTAACACTTGAGAGACTGTCTTTGAACATCTCTTTCAAAGAATGCTATGAAATTATGAAAAAAAAAAAGAAATGGTGAAAGTTAAGTTTGTATCTATTACAGGAAGCAGAACTGAGCGTTCTCCTTTGGGATACTATAAATCAGTATTGAATTTATGCAGGTAAAGTGAGGACCGGTGGGAGTCACAGAACTCATCCTCTAAACAACTAATTTGAATAGAGCAATTAGCATACATGCAAAAGAAGATTACAATGGGCAGAGTACCTGTTGATTTTAAGTTAACCTACTACATAAAAGCATGGCCTAAATTTAGTGAACTTCTTTTTATCCTTTCTGTGCCTTTGTCTACAGGGTCCATCTGAACAATAGTGATATTGGGCACTCTTTTTAATACTTCTATTGCAGCATTAGGCCAAAAGTAGTCATGATGAAAATAATTTAGGTCAAGGGATGCCTGGGTGGCTCAGTGGGTTAAGCGTCTGCCTTCAGCTCAGGTCATGATCTCATGGTCCTAGGATCGAGCCCCACATCGGGCTCTCTGCTCCGCGGGGAGCCTGCTTCCTGCACCCCCCCCCTTCTCTCTCCCTGCCTCTCTGCCTGCTTGTGATCTCTCTCTCTGTCAAATAAATAAATACAATCTTTTAAAAAAATAATTTAGGTCAAGTGTTTTTTATTAGAAATTGCATTTAAACTCATAGTGCTATGGAATAAATTATTTCTCTCCACTGTACTTAGCAAACTCAAGCTCAATGCATACACTTAGACAACAGCCATATGGAGGCATGATCAAATTCTCATTTTGGGTGAGAGTCCAGTCCATCAGATGTGGCTGTAGAAAAAGTATGTCAACATTCGGAAAATTAGATGTTTGGCTGCAGGCTGACAGAGTTCACTAATACCAGTCACTGTAACAGATGTGCCAGGGTGGACTTCTAGAATATTTGATCAGATGTGACACAGCTGATAAAGAACATTCTAATAACAAAAATTTTCCTTCCCAGGAGAATTGAAATGTGCGACTTACCTAACCACCCACTGATGGGTGGGACAAACAGTAAATATCAATGACAGACATCATGAATGTCACAAGAACTGTGGAGAGGTTATTGATTGATAGTAGGGACATGTCTTTACATAAGAAAGTGTACTTCCTGTAGTTTTTTTTTTATAATTTAAATGATATTTTATTTAAAGCCTATGGGAATTGCCTAAAAGATTCCTTCTAAGGATAAGATTCTGCCACATTTCAGTAGGTGTGTATAGAGTGTGTTATATCTTGACATATATTCATGAGATAGAATTTTGACTGTCATTAACCTTCAAGGAAAGTACATTCACAGAAGGGCACATCTGAATTCTGCTCAAAAACCATACCTCAACTTCATTCTAGTTGTACCATAGGACTCCTTAGAGGCTTCATTGAAGTTTTCAAAGTTTTTTTATATTAGAACTGGACAGGGTGGATATTTATTTTTTAGTAGGTAATAAAAGTTACTTTACAAAAGAGAAAAATTTGCCAGTTTAATGGCAAATTATAAGAATTTGGATTTCACTGTATAGTGTTTCAGGTATTGAACAATTTATTTCTATAATATGAATTACTGAATTCTGAAGATCAAAGCATTTATATGTTTCAAAAGCAGTTCAAACCTATCAACATTCCAAAATACGTTTGTCCTATCTGTTCTGCTTGCCATTTTGCCTACCTTCCTACCTATATTTAGAAAGATATGTCAAATTATTAAATATATTACCTATAAGTGAAAAGATAATAGATACTATCTTTACTGTTTCTGACATTCTGTATCTTCTGACTTTTTACCATGGAGCATGTATTAAATAACTGAAATTCTATAAAGCTATTTAAAAAGTTTTTGAAAGATCTAGTTAATTTTCTTTAAGAGAATCTTTTTTTTTTTAATTTATTTATCAGAGAGAGAGAGGGAGAGAGAGCGAGCACAGGCAGACAGAATGGCAGGCAGAGGCAGAGGAAGAAGCAGGCTCCCTGCTGAGCAAGGAGCCCAATGTGGGACTTGATCCCAGGACGCTGGGATCATGACCTGAGCCGAAGGCAGCTGCTTAACCAACTGAGCCACCCAGGCGTCCTAGATCTAGTTAATTTTTAAGACAAGAAAACCAGTTACCATGCTTAGCATAGAATATATGGATTGGGGTATTACTGAAACTCTTACAGAACCCTTAAAAATATCATTGAAAGTCCTTAAGAGTTTTCCAGGAAAAAGAAAGGTGAAATTTAATTCTAATAATTAAAGAAGGTGCTATAAGCTGGATGCATTGCATTTTAGTAGGTGTTTCATTTGCAAACATTAAAAGGTAGACATCGCCAAGTCTTTAAATTCCATTTTCTCTAGGAAGGATCATCTAATTCTGATACTTAGGACATTTTTTTTTTCATATTTTTAAGCCCAAGGCTAATTGAGAAGTTGGGACTTAGGCACTGAACTCAAGGTCAGCTGTGTCGACCATGCTTTAATAATGGAGTCTCTACTTTGACCTTAGATGTTTCGATCAGAAAGGTGAGAGCTCAGGTAGGGGAGGGGACACATCATGCCAAAATTGCTGGCCTGTCACCTATGCCTCACTTCAGAGCCCTACTCCAGATGTGGTGGGTAAACCACCAGGATGTTCTGAGAGCCTGGGATGGCTAAAATAGCACCTGAAGCTACCCATCACACAGTTGTGGAAATGAGATCTTACCTGGTGTGAAGACAATGGCCTTGGAGTATGACCTAGCTCTGGAGGGTCCAGAACAAAGTATGCTCCTAATTCTCTAGCTGATGTGCCTGCCTCACAGGCTAATGAGAATAACTCCTGCCAGTTCTTTCCTCCTCTAACCCTTTGAAATGGAGATTACCTGGACAGCTTATTCGGGCATCTGTTGTTGACAGTCATCAGAAAATCAGCAGTCCTATCCCAAGGCTGCTATTTATTATTCCTCTGTGTGCATTAGTAACTCAATCTAGAATGGGGGAACTAACTTATTTACCTTAATGCTTTAAGTTTGAAAAAAAAAAAAAAGATAATAAAAGTGCTTTATAAACTGTCTTGGGAAAATGCAATTTTTTCTAATTCAACAGTATTTTTGCAGGGTCTTCTAAATTCAACAAATTTATATATTGGAGTCCTCTATGCAATCATTCTGCTTACTTCTGCAGGAAACAAAAAGAAAGACTTCAAAAAGCTAAATCTAAAGCCTTTGCTCATCCCATTTATTTATTTGGCAAACACTTATTGATTATCTCTAAGTGTGAGACATTATTTAAGATAGAATGCTGTGGTGATTTACAGGAGGCAGATGTCATAGGTTGATGGACCCCCTGGAATCTCATGAAGAAGAAAGCATTCTAGTCAGCCCTAAAAAGATTTAAAAACAACAACATAATTTCACAAGATGGAAGAGGGGACAGTTTGGGTAGGGAGACTTTAATTTAGCTCATGATCCAGGAAATAAGGAATTTATTCAAGGGACCACAAGGGAAGTCCTAGCAGAAGAAGTTGGAAAAAAACAGGTCAAAACCCCAACAAGCCCAGCCTTCAGTGAATAGGCAAGAAGCTTGCTCTGAATTCAGTAGGCAATAGGGATGGCCATGACAGAGGTTGAGTTAGGGATTGGGTGCACCACAGGTGTGGTTTAAGATTGATCCAGACGTCAGAGTATCCACCAAGCCCACACAGCTCTAGTTCATGGTGGGACTTGGGGGTGATGTATAAAGCCTGGTATCATGTTCTACTTCATCCTCTCAACCTTTGATGGCTCAGTGCACGAGGAACGTTTACTGTAACTGGAGGAGTAACAGGCAGTTTCGCTCCACATGTGCAACACTCGTGACCCATTCAAACAAAGACAAACCAACAAAAATGGATCCAGCCAGAATGGATTAGAGTTTGAAAAGAAAAAAAGGTGTGAAATCCCTTGGGGGATTTTCACTATCATTAACCACCTTCCATCGTGTCACTGTGACTTGTGCCAACACAACAAAGAAACACACTGCAAAGCCAGTGTGCAAAGACAACACCCTTAGAAGATGTGGGGCAAAAATCAAAATAAAAAAGATGTCTAGCCAGTGTTTTGTACCCCTATAGACTACCCCCCATATAAATGTTTTCCAAACTCATGAATATAAAAGATTTCTCTTTAGCCTTGTTCTATATAGTTATCACCACTAAAGTAGGAGAAACCAGGACTCTCCCCATATGCAGAGGAAAGACACTCACGTAGTGAATCCAGCCCCAGCCAGGAACTTCGCAAGCTAGAGCATGTTTCCAAGATAGCAACTATCAGCTACTCATTTCTGGCAAAGCAGCCTTTTTCTCCCCAGCCACGCTGGAAATTCTGTTGACTGACTTGAAAACACAAAGGAGAGGTCGTAAGCAATAGTAAACTATAAGCCCAGAAGTGATTTCAGGTGATGGAGCAGTGCCAGCCAACAGCTACATTGATTGATGTGCACATAATGTTTATGTGTGTGAGAGACAGAAGGAGAAAGAGAGAGAGAGAGCGCTTACATATCGCGCAGCACGAAAAGAGAGAAATGAGCAGTTTGACATAAGTACTCATCATTCTCAAAGGACATTTGTTCACGGAGCCCAACGAAATTGTCCTTGGGTGTAGATACCTGGAAAATGTTTTTATGATAAAATTTACATTTTAACCTCAAGCTAAAAATATGTGTCAGGATAGAGCTTTCCACCTCAAAGAGTTTCCATAGACGATGGATAAAACTCGGTGTTTTCTTAGCTCAGCCAGTCCATTATACCTGCGGCAGAGCTGCAGCTCAGAACTGTGTTTGGGAGAACTGGTTAATAACACGTGCGTTTACAGTGCCATCTTCCCCTTTCGGCTGCGAAGTCACTTCATTGCACCTGCTCATCTCCTGCCAACTATTTCTTTCTTGGCCAGCTCTTCCTGCTTCTTACAGTTTTTTTGGCCTTTCTTTTTGAAATGGACTGAATAATTCATAGAGCTTTCAAAGCTAAGAATATCCACATTTCTTAAGTATATGTATGTATATATACTTATATATAAATGTAAGGTATATATATGAAGATTATATAATACATACACATGCACACATGCTATCCATCATTACAGTATTTTTAACTCTTTAAATATTCTGAGATCCTGTTCTGTTTCAAGGACTCTGATGTAGGAGAGGATGCATTGTAAGATCATTTACACAGCGAAGGAGATGTCATTGAGATAAACAGATTTGAAAAAGCCGCTTTTTTTTTTTTCCAACATAACAGTATTCATTATTTTTGCACCACACCCCGTGCTCCATGCAATCCGTGCCCTCTATAATACCCACCACCTGGTACCCCAACCACCCACCCCCCGTCCCTTCAAAACCCTCAGATTGTTTTTCAGAGTCCATAGTCTCTCATGGTTCACCTCCGCTTCCAATTTCCCCCAACTCCCTTCTCCACTCTAAGTCCCCATGTCCTCCATGCTATTTGTTATGCTCCACAAATAAGTGAAACCATATGATAATTGACTCTCTCTGCTTGACTTATTTCACTCAGCATAATCTCTTCCAGTCCCGTCCATGTTGCTACAAAAGTTGGGTATTCATCCTTTCTGATGGAGGCATAATACTCTATCCCCAGGGGTACAGGTCTGTGAATCACCAGGTTTACACACTTCACAGCACTCACCAAAGCACATACCCTCCCCAATGTCCATAATCCCACCCCCTTCTCCCAAACCCCCTTCCCCCAGCAACCCTCAGTTTGTTTTGTGAGATTAAAAGTCACTTATGGTTTGTCTCCCTCCCAATCTCATCTTGTTTCATTTATTCTTCTCCTACCCACTTAAGCCCCCATGTTGCATCACCACTTCCTCATATCAGGGAGATCATATGATAGTTGTCTTTCTCTGCTTGACTTATTTCGCTAAGCATGATACGCTCTAGTTCCATCCATGTTGTCGCAAATGGCAAGATTTCATTTCTTTTGATGGCTGCATAGTATTCCATTGTGTATATATACCACATCTTCTTGATCCATTCATCTGTTGATGGACATCTAGGTTCTTTCCATAGTTTAAAAGCCGCTTTTTATAAGCTTAAAATTTTCGTCTTGAATGGACTTGAGAAGATATCTCAAGAGACCAGAAACCTGAAAAACCCTGGTTTTGCTCCACTAGGAGCAGCCATATGGATATACAGTATTAGACCACCTTGGAAGGGTAACGCCGTGCAATCTGGCCCAATTAAGAGCTATTCAGAACCCTGAATGAGAAACTCGATCAAGAAAGAGGGGGGGGGGGAGGAGGGAGGAGCAAGAACCCGCAAGGATCTTCCTAAAATGGGGTTGGTAAGAGATGGGAACTGGTAAAGCTTTTAATAAGATTATTGATGATAATGATCAAAGATAAGAAACTAATTTTTTAATGTTATAGATACATACCTAAGAAATTTGTTTCACCATGAATTTCTTCAGGATCTTTCATTAGAAGTTTTCCCCTGGTACTGAGTATTAGAGAAAAGGAAAATATGGGATAGGCACTCAAGAGGCAATTTGCATTGGGGCTGGAAAGATTAATTGGCCATTAGGAGAACTGCCTGGGGGTGACCCTACTTGGGGTAACCTCATGTAGTTTATGCTCAAAAGAATATAATCAGTTTCTTCTCATAAGAAATAAATGATTGTTAGTACTTTGCGTTCACCTGTCCTAGACTTATCCTCACTTTAACCTGGAGGGTATTTCTAAGGACAAAAATCCATTACTGGGAACAGATAAGGGAAGTCATCGTCACCATCTTCCTAAGTTGTAAGCATAGTCCTTTCTCATACAGCTGGCTCTGCACCACCATATTTAGATATGTACTGAAGAATTACAAAGAGGAAAAATATAATATTTTTGATGCTCAGGTCTATGGGGTCCATTCATGGTGTACCAGCAAAACCAGCAATGGTGACAGAGTGACAGGTAGAGATATTAAGCAAGATAATCACTTCCTTGGGATTTTTGCTTACCTGCTAAATGATATACTTTATAATTCCCAGCAAACTTATTATTGTGGATTCCCTATTGCAGTCAAAACAACATTTGAAAGTAAATCAAGGGGCGCCTGGGTGGCTTAGTGGTTTAAGCCGCTGCCTTCGGCTCAGGTCATGATCTCAGGGTCCTGGGATCGGGTCCCGCATCGGGCTCTCTGCTTGGCAGAGAGCCTGCTTCCCTCTCTCTCTCTGCCTGCCTCTCCATCTACTTGTGATTTCTCTCTGTCAAATAAATAAATAAAATCTTAAAAAAAAAAAAAGAAAGTAAATCAAATGTATAAACTCTAGAATTTTATGAGCAAGCATCAGACTATACCATATATATTTCTAATCAAATAACCAGTGAATCAACTAAACGAAAGCCCATGCTTGTAGATAGAAATTGAATCAGTATTGACTGAAAAGTAATTAATTTGGTTCAAGGAAGGAGAAAATCATTACTATAACTTCTGATAATATTTATCAGCATTTACACCTATTGGCTTAATTAGTAGATTTCCAGTTTTCCTTGGAATAATTTTACTTCACAATTTGGGCTTAATTGAAATGAAAAACCTTTAGAAGGTAGACTACTCTGGATTCTTATTGAAACCCAAATTCTTCCAGAGTATCAAATAGAAACCTACTTAACTTCAAAGATGTATGTAGAAAAACCATAGAAATCAGAAATAAATTCTTTAATTCACTCTGGAAATATGGACTCCGTGGTGACTACTCAAATTTCCAAAAACCATACACTCCCAACACCACAGTTCACTGCATGATGCATGCTGGAAGCATCTACTATTTCCTCTCTTAGTATATTTTTTAAAATTAATAAGCCATAATTGATTTCTCCATAAGATTTTTCCTAAGTGAACTACAGAACATTAAAATAGTCAAGAGACCAGTAAAGCCAGAGCTTGGTTGTATCACTAAATTCCATACAATGCATAACTCTTTTTGATTAGAACAAGGCCTAGAACATTCTCTCCCCTCCAGAAGGACTTTTGCACCATACCCAACACAATGCACTAAACGCTCTGCCATGGGTGTAAATGATGGGTTTCACATTCTTAATTATTTTTAAGTTGGGAGTGATTGCCATAGCTTGCTCTGTATTCTACAGGTTTATTTTTTCAGATTAGTACCATTCATTATGGAATGCAGGTACGTAGGGATTGTACTGCATCCTTCCAAATTGTTTTTTGCAGATGATCAAAAGTGATATGATTACAGGCTGACCAGAAAACTACATTGAATTAGGAAGCCAGATCACTCCATTCCAGTGACCCTGCTTCTCCATTTTCATCCAGTAAACTGGATGTGGTACACCGCATGGGGAAGGTCCCATGCAGCTGCCTCTCATCTTTTTTGCTCCCAGCCTCCTCTTTGTGCCTGTAGAGTGCTCAGTGACACTTTTATATTGGTTGTCTTGCATCCACGTGGCTATCCTTTTTTTTTTTTTTCCCTTACAACATGTGTTTAATATTTGAGATGGAACAGGATGTTTAAAGTTGGGGACTATCAGTTTGTTTTCCTTAGAAGGCACAGATGCCCTAACATGGAAAGTCCCAGAGCTCTTAAAGTCCTCATAGCACAGAGTGCCCAACACAGCATCTATGTTTACACAATTATTATTATCTAAGTGGTCTCGTGTTTTGAGCCAGCACATTTTTGCCATTTGCTGCCATTATGTTGACTGAAGACAATTGAAAAATATACAAGGAAAAATATACAAGGAAAATATACAAGGAAAAATTCAATGCTTTGATTTAAAGAAAAAAAGCATCCAGATGACTTGTGGACGTTGGTCCAACTGAACTTTCCACATGGGACATATTTGAGCTGCTCTATAATCCCCAAACGTGGTGTAATGAATGATAGTGGTGTTTAGAGTTTGCCGTTGTTTGAATGGAGAGCTTACTTTTTAGGAGAGAAGTTGTTAGCTTCTTTTTAGGGTCCCCCCCTCCCGCTATACATTTCAGAATGACTTGACACAGTTCCGTTAGGCAGCAATTTGATACAGTTCCTTCACCAGATCCCCTCCACTAAGAGAAGTCTCAAAAAGCTGTGCTGTGCTCAGGAATCCAACACCAGCCATCATTGTCAGGGCTTCGGGGTGACTTCAGCCTCTCACCCTTCTGGTCTCCAGGCGAGCATGGGATATCGTCTTTCTACAAAGTGGGAATAACATTGGCAATGAAGGTTGCAGGTAGTAGGTCCAGCTCAGAACAGAGCAAGCTCTGCAGTCTTGACCAGTGACCTGCTGACCAAATGTCTAAACTCAAAAGCAAAAGTGCTGAGAATGAAAGACCCAGCAGTCACCATGGTGGTGATCGCTGGGAGTTGCCTGCGGAAAGAGCAGGTCAAAGGCCAGGCGGCCAAGTAAATACATCGAGAAGTAGAGGCCATTTCAAAAGATGTATTAAACTCCCCGCCTAACATTTCAGGAATAAAAGAGTGGAAAGTGAGACCTATCTAGAAAAACAAATGTTTCTTATGAAATCTCCCTCTTTAATTAAAGGATTCTGAAAAAATGGCTACCTGGAAATGGTTCTCTGATGCCCCTTTTCCAGTATTGTGTCCACTGGGTACAGATTGTTAAACACAGGAATTGGGAGGAGGGGGTTTAGGTGTAAATACCACGAAATCTGGTTAATGTTCTTATCCTTTGAGACTTTGGCACACTTCCCCCCGGGAAGATTGACAGCTTCTTGGTTGGTCTGGTTTTATCTTTTTATGGCCTCTGGTCTCTGTACACACATGAAAACAGACTTGGTAGCAAAAATCCTTCCTTTGTTCAAGAACAGGGAGGGGATAGTAGAATCCAGAATTTATTCAGACATCTGACATTTTTTTTTTATAAAAATGATTTTAGTTCTCAATTTTGAAAGAAACGTGAATTGACATTTTTATGGCATATTCTATAAAAGATTATAAAACTTTGCAATGAAGCAGTTGTCTTACTGGGTTTTTTTTTTCTTTTTTCTATTTCTCATCCAACTCAAATTTTTAAAAACAGATTAGAAGTCAGAGTGCCATTAATTCATTCAAAAAAGTCCAGCACAAGAGCAGTAGAATATGCTTCTATCTTCTGCTCTTTTACTCTCCAGGGATTAGAATTGTGGCTCACAGCTTTCTCTGTATGTAACTTTATTTTTTTAAAGATTTTATTTATTTATTTGACAGACAGAGATCACAAGCAGGCAGAGAGGCAGGCAGAGAGAGAGGGGGAAGCAGGCTCCCTGCTGAGCAGAGAGCCCGATGTGGGGCTCGATCCCGGGACCCTGGGATCAGGACCTGAGCTGAAGGCAGAGGCTTTAACCCACTGAGCCACCCAGGCGCCCCTTGGCTGCTCTAATTTAAAGATGTATTCTTGTGTTTTGATATACTGTAAGATTTAAGCCAGATTTGTTCATCCTATAAGTTACCTGTTACAAATGGAAATTACAACAGACCTTTTTCTGACATTGTGTATGCTCATGCCCATTAAAAACACACAAAACTTGAAAGCCCAATGTGAATACACAATGCTCTTTGTTCCCTACTTTGATTATGTAGCTGGGCCAAACTCTAAAAGAGAGATAATTATAAACCTTTTGCGGATTTTGTGGCAAAAACAGAGGTTCCTTGCTATGATTAAGTATTAGGTAGATTATAGTTGTGGTGGGATGTTTCTTATTTTATTTTAGGTCTTTACACAATTCAAGTCGTATTTCCAGAGATAAAGGACAGCTGAAAATTACTTCCAGGAGTGTAAGATACAAAAAGAAAGAGTTTCATTAATAACTACATGTTCAATATCTTGCACATTAATCTTGTTCAAGATGTTTCTACATTTTTTCCTAAGAAAACAAAATCTTTAATAACTATTTGACTGTATTTATATGGATTATTTCTAATAATGGGAAAAAGAAAAAAAAGGAGTGCCTGGGTGGCTCAGTCGTTCAGTGTCTGCCTTTGGCTCAGGTCATGACCCCCGGGTTCAGGGATCCAGCCCTGCATCGGGCTCCCTGCTCAGCGGGAAGCCTGTTCCTCCCTCTTCCATTCCCTCTGCTTGTGTTCCTGCTATCACTATCTCTCTCGGTTAAATAAATTGATTAAATATTTAAAAAAAAAAAAAAAGGAAGAAGGAAAAGTATGTCCTTTATTAAACATTACTGGCCAAAGAAGAATGTTAAATAAAAATATCTGACTACTTCTTTGTGGTTTGTGCTACTCTGTGCTCTCTCTACTTGAAATAATCAATCATCTGTATTATTTCATAAGGCTCTTGACATGGCCAAAAGAGCCAAATTGACCATTTTGCAAAATACTGTTTTATTCTTTTTATTTGCCTGATCCATGAAGCAATATGAAACAATTTTCTAGCTATAAACCATGTTGTTTTATTGTTCACATGACCTGAAATTAATTCCAAAACAATAAAATCTTGAAGTTCATCATTAAAATCTAAAATTAAAGTGCCATTTTCATCTTATATTCCCTTTTCTTCTTAACCAAAAAAAGGACAGACTTACTGTTTTGAGGCCGGCCTACAAATAATCTGACCTAGGATAAGGAATTTCTTCTAAGAGAGTTCCTAGTGAATGACTCAAAACAATTTCTACCTTAAGGCTTCTATCTGGTCAGCCTCTGAAGAATGAACCTGAAAAAGTTTTTGTCATCTTTTTGGTAATCTTTGCTTTTATTAATTTAACAGATATTTTAAAACAAAATGAACAAATAAAACAACAAAAAATCTTGAGGAAAACTCAAGCCACCAGCCTGTAATATAATGTCAAGAGTGTTAACATTTCTAGTAAATATAAAGCACTTTGAGGTCAGAGCTAAACTTACAAAGGAAGGTCAGGTAGTCCACATCCAAAAGCAATGTAGATTCTCAGTAAGGGTTGGGGAAGCAAAGGGAAGAGTGCAGAGGGCAGGTGGAAGGGATGAGCCCTGAGTTATCTCCCACTCCATTTGTGCCCCCATCCCCACCCTGACCCATGTGACATGGTCAAACCTTGTCAGGAACTAGAACTGTAATCTATGGAATGTTTTACATCCTAATATATGAAATATCTTATAAACGATGAATCACAGTCGAACATTTTGTTTGCTTCATGACTAAGTGCAAGTCTCAAAATTTGGTTAAAGGGAAACGAAAAGCTTGGGTTGTCTAGAAAAGCAGTCTTAAGTAGAAATTATCTCAAATGCATCAGATGACTACTTCCACCCCTCCAGGTTTCCAGCCTCCACCGCCAAGCAATTTTTTTTTTTTTAAATGATCTCAGGATTAAGTGGGAGCTTCAAACATGATTAATGCCATATGTTAAAATTAGCAACTTACTTTTAGATTTATTGTTGTAATCTTAATCCAAACGCTCTTGAGGTATAGCCAATAAATATAAACTTATAGGTATCTTCCTAAAGAGAAATACGAATCAGAAAGTATGAGCTAAGTGGAATATGGATGAATTGGAAGGTTAATGAGAAGTCCTAATTCTATAGGAAGATATTGTGCAGTCGGAGGGATTTCCCAGAAATATTTTGGTTTGCTTGAATTCTACTCTGCAGGTGAATTTCTGAAAGATTATTATTAATTACCTTTTTAAATGGGGCTCCCTAACAAAGTGCGATTTAACTTTTGAAAAATAAGATAGTCTAGAACTGGAGCTTTGAGCCAACCATGTAAAGTCCTGCCCCCAAACCCAGGAGCCCACTGAAAAGCCAGTCTTGTGCTACTGTGTATTGGGTCTATTCCTTGGGGAAGTCCCACCCAATAGGGTAGGCCTGGAGTCTCAAAAACAGAATATGAACTTGGACTAGTAGACCCAGGAACTCCCCATCCAAAATGAGTCCCAGGTCAGTGCAAGGTGTCTGCCCACCAGACTGCTGTGAGATCCTCCGCAGATAAATAAAACAATATTTAAATATGCTAATTTCCTCTCATTGTTGCCTTCTCTATTTGCTACTGCAGAGAGAATAAAACATTTCTCTGAATCATTTCATCATTTATTTTCCCAAGCATTTAAAACTGTAAGAAGGAAATTGCATTTATGAATCAATATTTTTGTAGTTCTTAGAACAGTGCCTTGTATATAATAAACGCTTTACACATATTTTTTACATTGAAAAAATTGTAGAGAATTTAAACAACAGTGGATCATATTTTCAAATGGCTAAGGAAATTCAGGGATTTGCTTTGCTCTGGGAACATTCTAATTAATTATTGATCTTGTACATGTTCATAAGTTTACCAGAGATTTCTCTTTTTTCTCACTTGAAAGTTGGATTTGTGAGCTAGACGAGAGCCCCCTGTGAGGCCTGTTTTCTGCTGTGAACTGAAAATTTATAAGTTTCTCTTTACCAGAATCTAAATTCAATATTCTACCATGTATTGCACGCTGAAAGATGCAAACGTTGGAATTTCACAGCTATTCATGGAGAAATAAGGTGGAAGCATTATCTGACAATTGAAGATAGAAAACAATTAAGGCTGCAGAATATAGTGCAACTTGAAGGTTGAACAGTATGGATTGCAAGGCTTTTCATGAAAATCTATGTGTTTCTTCTCTTGTCAAGACCAGAGCTGGCTCATTTCCCAAGCTTTGCAAAGCTATCCATGAGCTCTCTAGAGAACAGCAAATAAAAATCACTGTCTACCCTGCACTGTGAAGAAAAAGCCAGTTCTGCTGATTACCACTGATGTGTGAATCAGTTCTGTGGGGGTCGCCAGGGGGTTGGGGGATTTCCTATTCTATCTTAAGTAACTAAACTGAAACAGAGTAAGTCTTACAATTCTGAACCAATGTAAAAGTGTTACTCTTTTTTATTTATTTTGAGTTTTTATGTTTATAGTTATTTGGGAGTAAAAAGAGATGTGAGTAATCCATAATAGCAGAGGCACTGGGAGGAAAAGCACTAAAATTTGGCTTTAGGATACTTGAGGTGATGTGTGCTGTAAGAGACTGTTTTTATGTGTGCATGTGTCTTTCCAAATATCTTCTGAGTAGACCAATATCCTTAAGCTGAGTGTGTATACTACCTCAGCCTAAGTTAAGTGTAGGGACAAGGAAAGGGGTCTAAAAATGAAATGTTGATAAAGGACAGAGATGCTCCAACTTCTTCAATCTGAAACACCTGGTTCCTCCAAGCAGTTCCCATAAATACTTCTAAAAGCAACCAAAGGAAAACTGAAAGGGATCTGTGGTAGGACAAAGCAAAGATCACTCCTTGTGGGGCATTAGTTGAATGATTTCTGGATGGCTGAAGAAGGAATCACTTAGAGATGAGTGAGACACCTCCTGGCCTCGAGATGTCCACAGTCTAGTGAGCAAAGAGGCACTATGTGAAAAGAGATAAAATAAGATGTGTTTTAATTCAAGGGAAACTCTCAAAGTAGTTAAATTACTTAATCTAGCTGGATCTGGAAAAGTTGACAGAGAAGCTGACTTCCCACCTAGGACTTGAGGTATGACTAGGAATCTAGTCTAGACTTAGTCTGAGGGAATAGAACCTCTGGTCTCCTACACAGTCTAAAAAACTGGACTTCATTCCCTAAGTAGTGTCTAGTATAATGTCTGACACTTGGGAAGCAGTCAATTATAAAAAAGTATAGAAAGAAGGATGTAGGGTTCCTGAAGATGTGGTTACAAAGTACTACAAACCAAGTGGCTTAAAACAACAGAACTTATTTTTCCCATAGTTCTGGAGTCTGGAAGTCAGAAAACAAGGTGTTTGAACAGAGACATGGAGAAGGATCCAAGCTTGTCTTTTTCAGCTTCTGGTGCCCCTAGACATTTCTGGGCTTATGACAGCATCACTCCAATCTCTGCCACCATCTTAATGCTATCATCTTACCTCTTTGTCTTTGTGTTTCTGTCTTCTCTCCCTGCGTCTGTTTCCTCTCCTTATAAAGATGCTGAATCATATTGGATTAGGGACCACTGTAGTCAAGCATGACCTCGTCTTGAGTCCATCTTTGAAGACCCTACTTCCAAATAAGGAATTAGGATGTCAACCTATCTTGTCAGTGACACAACTCAACCCACAACAGAAGGAATGAGTCATTCAATATTTGGGGGGAGGAGGTTGAATCATATTTTAGAAAGTTATTTTAAAATGCAGGGCAAAGGCTGTATGAGAGCAGTGGAGATTTGAAGGAAGAGTCAGAAATCTCAGGTAAGGATAGTTGAGAGGAGAGAGATGTTGAAAACTTCAAGTGGGGTGGTAAGCATGGAGACAGAGAAGAGAGGACTGTTAGCTCTGTAAGTTAATCAACTAGTTAGATATGAGTAGGATTCAAGGTCATTCCCAGGTTTCTAGCTTAGGAGGTAGACTTGATGGAATAGTGGTACAATTAAGAACAACACAGAACATAAAGAAAGAAGGCTCTTCTCTGCAAAGGACATTGGTGTCTTCAGCCTTGTATGTATTGTAATGATGGTATATCCAGTACACTTTCAGGGATTGGTTTAGTAAAGATAGTGCTGTCCACTAGCACACTCTTGTTTTTTTTTCCCCTGAGATTTTATTTATTTATTTGAGAAAGAAAGAGAGAGCATGAGTGGAGGGAGGGGCAGAAGAAGAGGGACAAGCAGGCTTCCTGCTGAGCAGGGAGCCCAACAAGGGGCTCATTCCTAGGACTCTGGGATCATGACCTGAGATGAAGACAGATGCTTAACTGACTGAGCCACCCAGGCACCCCTACTCGTACTCTTTACAGTGGAATTGTTCTGTATCTCTGCCATCCAATACAGTAACCTCTGGCCACATGTCACAAGTGAGCTCCTGAAATGTACACCCACAGAGCTGAATTTTTAGTTGAATTTTAAATAAATTTAATCTGCATAGTCACATGTGGCTAGGGCCATCATGTGAGGTAGCACTGATCTGGCAGGTGTTTGTATATATTTGTTTAATATTTGAAAGAGACCCACAGCATGGTCCAGACTGGAAACTGGGTTTGGGGAGTCATTAGCAGATGGGCAATTCCTGAAGCCCTGAAGACATCCTTTGTAGATACTTGTGTTGCAGACAAATCAAACTGCACTATAGATTCCCAAGATGTCATTCTGTACATTCACTGGTTATATTTATGGTTTATAGAACTGTGTGGTTTAAAAGCTTCCTTAGCAGTATGACTGTTCCCTTTTTAAAAATAAATAAATAAATAGGGTCAAAGAGAATCAACTCAGTTGAGAGTCAAAACCTGAATACAGGGCACCTCGGTGGCTCAGTGTGTTAAGCCTCTGCCTTCAGCTCAGGTCATGGGTCCTGGAATCAAGCCCCACATTGGGCTCTCTGCTCAGCAGGGAGCCTGCTTCACTTCCTCTCCCTCTGCCTGCCTCTCTGCCTACTTGTGAACTCGGTCTCTCTGTCAAATAAATAAATAAAATCTTAAAAAAAAAAATCCCTGAATACAGCAGGGAACTTGTATTCCCACTAACTATAGAGCAGGGCATTTCACTAAACCATATGTCTTGTAGGACTTGGTCCTACAAGGTCCTACAAGACTTAAAGGATCACTCACCATAGCTCTATCCTTATGGGGCTAGTCCACGTGACTAATAAGGCTGGTCCATTTTTGTCCTTGGACAGAAGCGTTAGCCATAATCTGACCCTGGGGTGGGGGCTGGGGGGAGGGAGGTGCCACCTTCTGGGCAACAATCCTAGCAAGAATCTATGGGTCTAGAGGTAACTTTCTCCAGGTAAAATGCAAGATCAATCTTGTCTATATAAATTTCCACTTTATACAACCAATACCTTAAATAAGTTCTAGGGTGTGTATATTATGTGAACCACATTAAAAGCAAATATTTTGAAATAAAACAAGAAGGAAAAAGATCCCTCAGATTGTATTTTTTTCCACTGGCAAGGTTTTATAGATCTATTTTTTTAAGCTTGAGTTTAAGCTAAGAAAAGAAATCTTGCTTTTTATGGCAAGCGTTCTTGAGTAGAAAGACAATTTATAATGGAAAGCATCTTGCAGAAAAGTTTTGGTAATCATAGAGGGAAAATTCAGAGTAGTTTTGTAAATTTTGACTTTGAAAGGCCAGTATAATGTAAATATGACTTCCTAGAGTGTAAACAGCAGTGGTTTGAAAATAAAAACTTGTGCAAAAGAGGCAGCTATCTAGTTGGAAGAAAATGTGCCTAATAAGCATGGGTGTCTGAGATGCCTTGAATATTTTTGATAATGAACTATAATTACTAAAGATGTAAAATTTCCAGGACTTTTGAAACCATGAGAAAACAAGTTTATTGGTTTTTTGTTCCTCCCAGAATAAGACAGCTATACTGTCTGGTATTCTTTACATATTTAAATTAACCTAAGAACATTAAACTTACTGTTCTCACATAAATTACATACTTGAAAATGTTTTAAATTCTTAATGGAGCCACAAATGCTTAAATTTTAAGGTATCCACTATCTCTTCATTTAGTCAACAGAAAAAATATCAGTATGAAAAAGTATAATTATTAATTTGTCTTAGTTAGGGTCCCCATTGTATCAAAGAGTACACCATTTTGAGAAAAACCAAAAGCCTACCAAAAATAGTGTTTAATTCAAATGTTTTCCACCACTGGGAGATTCTGTGTCTTTGTTTTTACCTTGGAGTTCTAAAAACTGACTTTCGTTCCAGATTTAGACAACCTCTTCTATCCTTTACCATCCTGGGTTTTGTGTGATTTGAGTACACTCTCAAAAGAGTCATTTTTCTCTCTCCCTAAAGGATACAAGAAACTGAAGAGGTCAGATTCTTGGCTGTTGAGGTATTTTAATGGGACTGTGGTATAGAAAGGTGGTGGGCTAGGAACATTTGCTTTATAATCTAGTCAAATGCAAAAACTCCTCCCTTCCTAGACCCCACTGGGCACTCAAGCAACAATAATCATGTGTATTAAATGAGCCAATGAAAGAATGAATCGTCACTTTCTTTTCTGCCTATAAATCTGTAATCCTAGAACGTGCACCAGCCTAACCTACTGAATTTTACTACTCAGCATCTGTCCCTGTGTACTCCTTGCAGTCTATTCTGCATATCTCCCTGTAGACATCAGGGCTGTGTGTTTTTCATTTTATTTCAGTCTCTTAGATATCTCCACCTTCCCAGTGTCATTAAGAGACACAGGCTGCAAAATACACATCTCATTGGAAAGATCTATGTTCATTTCTTTAACTTCTCCCATTCTGCTTTCATGACACTGACATGTGTTCATCTCTGCCTTTCTTAGTCTTATGTATTTATAACAGAAACCTTGTCTCTGATTCTTACATCTGAAATAAACCAGACATGTCCTTTTTTTTTTTTTTTTTTTTTTTTTTAATCAGATTTTTCTTTCGCCTAACCCCTCAAACTGTCCTGGTGACAAGCTTATTAGCTAGGTTAAAATTAATTTGAACTTTGGTCAAATGAATACAAATCAGGAAAATAAAGCTATAAAGGCATTTTATCAAGCATTCCAATACCCATTAGACATTAGTTATAGATTTCCAGTATCAGCTATGTCCCTTTTCTCCATTACAGGATTATAAATTGCTCTGAGTATTCTTCATGTAAGATTGAGGATCAAACCCATTTCACATGGACATCAGCCAGGCAACATAGGAGCTATTACCAAGCCAACTTCATCAATGTAAATGACTAATTTAGATAACAGAGGATCTAGTGACTCTCTGTCTTGGTGGAATGTTGAAAATAGAGGGGAAATCACTTGAGAAATTACGTTTTAGTGAACAAATAGTTTTTCTAGGAAAGTATTACTATTTAGTTCCCTGAAAAAAGCCTTTAAATTTGTTAATTATTAGGACATCAAACCCTAAAGGAATGCAATTTTAAATATAAAAAAGGCCAACACTTTTCTATAAATAAAACCATATAGACTCAAGATAATTGAGGATAATAATTTTTCCTCTAATTGCTTTGTCTGTCTGTCCATCCCTCCATTCAGCCTCCCATCCTGCCACAAAGAAATTCATTGAGTCCACCTTTAACAGATTTCATTAACAATTTATGTATTCATTTTTGAAAAAAAAAATTTTTGTGCAAGGAATGTCTGCAGGGAAATAGTAGTCTTGGTAAATTTAAAAGGTACCTGCCTTGGAGGAGGCTGGTAAGATGACAGAGTATGAGGACCCTTAGCTCACCTTGTCCTACAGATACCACTAGATAACACTCACAATAGTGTAAATAACCCAGAAAATGACCTACAGACTGGCAGAACAAATCTTCAGTTGAAGGTAGAGAAGAGGACACATTGAGGAGGGCGAGATGAGAACAGAGATGATATGGGGTGCAAAAGGGATCACAGCCATCTGTTGGGGGGAGGGAGTCACAGGTGCAGAGAAAGGAGAGAAGCAGACTATCATACAGGGAAGACAAATCCCCCTAAAATTGGCTTTGAAAGCAAGAGGGGCCGAATTTTGAATTTCATGAGTTCTTACAACCAGCAGGACTTAATGCCTAGAATTTTAAACATCAGCAGGTTTAGTCCTGGGAGAGCCTGGAAGGCTAGAGGAAGCTGAATCCCCATCCTTAAAGAAGAGCATGACAAACAGTCCACAGAGATACAGGGTAGAAGCAGCAGTTTGTATACAGTTTGGGACATAGAGGAAAGAGAGTAGTTTACTCATTTTGGAGCATATACTGAGGAGCAAGGATCACTGAGGGAGTATTCCAGGAACAAAGGAGCTGCTAGGTGCCACTGCCCTCCTCTGCTCCCCCAGCATAAACACAGAGCCACCTGTGGGAACCAGAGGCACTGACATTCTCTACCTAACTTGTTTATTTCAAGCCCTGCCCAGCAATGCTTCCTTGGATCCCTTTCCATTATTGCTTACCTCACTAGCAGAGCTGTGGGTCTCCTCTCCCAGAAGACCAGTGCAAACCTTGCCAACACTGTGTCTCTGGACCAGCGTGATTTGCCAAGCCTAAGTCCCACTGGCCACAGGTTTCATTTCCTAGCAGACTTATATGCACCTTTTAAAAACTGTGCTCCCCGCCTGCACAAGAGAGCTGGAAAAGAGAGCTTACGTGGACTACTGGACCCAAGGAAAAGTTACCAGGATACAACAGCTTAGTGCACACAACACACTTAGGAGACACAACCAAGCACCAGGTTCTGGTCAACAGAGGACAACTGCATGGCAGGGCACTCCAGGACGTCTTCTTCATAAGACCACCACTTTCAACAGCAGGAGATATAGGTGACATCTATAACACACAGAAACAGACATAGAGAGTTGGGCAAAATTAGGAGACAGAGGTGAATGTCCTAAGTAAAAGAATAGGTTGAAGCTACAGCAAGGGACCTAAGTGAAACTGTGATAAGTAATGTGCTTGATAGTGAATTTAAAGTAATGATCATAAAAATACTTGAGAAAAGAGTGGAGGATATCAATGAAATCCTTAACAAAGAGACAAAAAAGAACCAACCAGAGATGAGGAACACAATGATGAAATTTAAAATACACTTGAGGGAATAAGTAGCAGACCAGAAGAAGAGGAATGAATTAGTGACCTAGAAGGCAGAACAATGGAAAGTAATCAAGCTGAGCAGCTGAGAGAAGAAAAGTAAACAGAATGAGAATAGATTTAGGGAACTTAGTGACTCCATCACGCATAATAACATTCACATGATAAGAATCCCAGAAGAAGAGAGAAAAGGGGGCAGAAAATTTATTTGAAGAAATAATAGCTGAAAACTTCTCTAATATGGGGAAGGAAACAGATATGCAGATCCAAGAGACATAGAAATCCCCTAACAAAATCAACCCAAGAAGGTTCATCCCAAGACACATATAATTAAAATGGCAAACAGTAGTGATAGGGAGAGAATTTTAAAAGCAGCAAGCAAAAAGAAAACAGTTACAAACAAGGAAAAACCCATAAGGCTATGAGCGGATTTTTCAGCAGAACTTTGCAGGCCGGAAAGGAGTTGCATGGTATATTCAAAGTGCTAACAGGAAAAAATCTGCAGGCAAGAAAACTCTACCCAGCAAAGCTATCTTTCAGAATAGAAGGAGAGAGAGTTTCTCAGACAAACAAAAGCTAAAGGAGTTCATGATCATTAAACCAGCCCTACAAGAAAGGCTAAAGGAGACTTTCTGAGTGAAAAGGAGAGGCCATAAGTAAGGGTAAGAAAAGCAAGAAACTCACAAAATCAATAAAAATAAGTGTATCTGTAAAAATCCGCCAAGAGATGCACAGAATAAAAGGATGTAAAATATGACACCATTACACCTAAAATGGAATGGGCAGTAAAGAATGGGTTCAAACTTAAGTGACCATCAACTTAATATAAACTGCTCTATGTAGAAGATGTTCTATACAAAACTCATGATAATCACAAATCAAAACCAATAATAGATATGCAAAAAATAAAAAGAAAGGAATCCAAGTAGATCACCAAAGAAAGCCAGCAAGCCACAAAAAACAGCAAGAGAAGAAAGAATCAGAGAAGAACTACAAAAACAACCACAAACAAGTACTAAATGGCAATACATACTTATCTATTAATAATTACTTTGAATGTAAATGGACTAAACATTCCAAACAAAAGACATAGGGTGTCCAAATGGATTAAAAACAGCAATAATCACCACCGTCTATACGCTCTGCCTACAAGATACTCATTTCACACCTAAAGACACATGCAGACTGCAAGTGAGTGGATGGGGAAATATTTATGATGCAAACATATGTGAAAAGAAGCAATACTTATATCAAACAAAGCAGACTTCACAACAAGATTGTAACAAGAGACAAAGAAGGACACTGTAATAATAAAGGAGATGATCTAACAAGAAGATAAAACAATTGTAAATACTACTGCATCCAAAAGCTCTCTGGAGAGTCTTATAAGGGCAGGGATCCCATTTGTAAGGGTTCTACTCTCATGACCTAATCACCTCCCAAAGGGCCCACCTCCTCATACTATCATCTTGAGGGTTAGGATTTCTACATGAACTTGAGAAGGGTACAGACATTTAGCCCATGGCATTACTCATTGCGCTTTATTATTAATTTAATCATCAGGTGCTATTTTTTCAATCATGACAAATCATACCCTTTCAAAATGTCTGAGTCCTTGAATAACTAGGAAGGATCCTGAGAACCCTAGTGTACCTTCTGGCGAAAGAGACATCCAGCTTTCCTGGTAGAAATCCGCAGGCTCTCCTGCTCGTCTCCTCACGTGGGTGAGCAGTGGCCTTGAGATCATGAATTAATCCTGAGAATTCTGCTGCTAAGCTCTAGAAAAGGCAGGAAAGAGAGCAATTACTTGCTCCTGAACCCTCTCCAGGACAGAATGTTCCTCACAGATGTGCGAGGCTGCCATCTCCTTCTGAGTGTGAATTCCGTTACCACTCGGGTATGATTATTGGCAAAGAAAAACCGGAATGTGTTACTCACAGCACAGCAGTTCTGGTCAATCTGGATGCGTCCCCATTCTCTCCCTCAGTGCAGGGAGCATGAAAGAGCGAAGAAAGGTGAATCGGTTATACATGGAAGTTTAGGAATCCTCCATTCCCTACCACAAGCATGTTCATCCCCAAGGGGCATAACTCAAGAAGTGCAGGTCTTTGCCGAGCACTGTGAATTGTCTTCTCTCTCAAGATGAAGAACACAGGCAGGAGAGAGATTTCAGAACGCTCACAGCCAGGAAAATGTCAGAGCTGAAAGCCTAAGATTGCCCTCCCCTTCTGGCCCTAAATAAGCTGTTTATCTGCCTAAGAAAAATGCTAACTTCGGAGGCAATGCTCAAAGTTCACATCATAATGAAGGTTAGTACCACGGTAGCTCGAATAGCAGTTTGGAAATCCCGTAGTGTTTTCCTTAAAGATTTACTATATTTTTTAGCTGATGACAAGAGAGAGATGGACACGTTTCTTTTCTTATGAATGATTTAAAACGCATCTGTATACCACCTGGGATAGAGAAGTACATGCCAAGCTAGAAATGATTGTTTTTTTAAACATTATAAGTATTTCTTCTCAATTCAAGAAATTCATATGCACCTACTGTTTATCATAAACTGTGTCAGGTGCTGCCAGAACATAAATACGATAAGGCTCTAATCCCTGTCTCAAAGGAGTCTTTAGTGTAACGAAGGCCTATTTGTCATCTGTTACCACGGTAATGCTGTGTAACAAATCACCCCGTGCTCGGTGTTCTAGCTCACATATCGTGGTTCCCCTGGGTGTCAGGGACCTCTGCTGGACTTGGCTGAGCTTGGCTCAAAGCTGCAGGTTTCAGCCAGTTCTGTATTCTCCATGGGCCTCTCACCACCTAATGATCAGAGTACTAGCCAGACACATTCTTCTCACTGGGCACATCAAATGTCCTAATCCTCACTGGCCAAAGCAAGTCACATGGCCAGGCCCAACATCACAAGACAAAACAAATCTACTCTCCCTCGGAGGAACCCCAGAGTCACCAGACAAAGATACGTGGATACAGGGAGTGCTGCAAAATTGAGAGAAATAATACAGTCAAGCACATTAGGGAGAGAGAAATTCACCACTGTGTAATAACAAAGGATGACAATTTCAATAGGGAAGGGACTGATTATATCTCAAAAACATTAAGAAAATATTCTTAGAGGACGTGGCATTTGCACTTGGTGTTTGTATTTCAAGAGGCAGACGGTGCGGGGAGGGGGGAAAACTAATTCAGAGATGATCCATGAGCAAAGTCACTGACGTGTAGGACATTTTCCGTGTTAGGCTGTAAAGAAGCAAACTGAAAGAAAATATCGTACCCGTCGGAAAACTACAAATAGACACTCAGTGGAGCCCCAGTGTCAGAAGTTCTTGTGTTGTCTGCTATTACTGGAAGTTCTCTGAAAAAAAAAAAAAAAAGAGTGTTTGAAAATTCCCAACTATGAGATGTGGAAAAGCACACAAGGATAGAATTTTTGTTTAAGTATTTAGAGCTGTAATTAGAGCTGGAAATTAGTTAGAAAACATCCAACCCCGCTCACTTATTTCTTTCTTCCCAGATTAAGAAACTTGTGTTTTGGAGATAAATTCTCTCTCTCCCTCTGTGTGTGTGTGTGTGTGTGTGTAAAATATAAACATATTTAGAGAGAGAGAGACTAAATGTCATCTTAAATAGATCAATCCATCTATGTATGCAAAGTACACGATCAATGTATTTATATAGAAAATAAATTATTTCATAAGATATTAAGGTGGGGGGTACGTAATGAGCAGACTTCTTAAAGTGGTATTCTAAAGAACTCTTAATCCTTCAAAAACTTAAAAGCCACCTGTATCCTTATTAAGTGGTTGTCTTTCCGGTTTCAAGGACTAGTACAGGAGTCATGTCATTCAAATGCAAAGGGCATAGTTAAGAAAGAGAAAAAATAAATATTGCCACAGATAGTCAAGGCCTGGAAACACCACCTGAATGGCTGAAGTGGGGTGACTCCCCAGACCCCAGGCTGCAGTCAAAGTTTGGGATATGGTTATCAGAAGATGAGGGACTGGACACTAGGGGGCAGGCCAGGGCAAAGACAGCAAAAGCTCTCTACATCCATCAGCCAGTCTTCCTTTGTTCTGAAACTCATCCCTTCCTTGGTAAATGCAATGGAATCACCTGCCAACCCAAAATGTAATTAAAGGGAAAGAGTTTGTGTTCACAATATGTGAGATTTCTCCCTGGAATAGAGATAATGAAACCTTGAAGTTGTGCCCTTTAGATGATCACCGCTCATGGAGATCAGGAGTACCCCAGCTGTGGCCCGCAGGTCAACTCCAGCTGATCTGTTTTTATAAAACAAGTTTTATGGAAACAGCCACCCGTTTGTTTCCGTATTGTCTATGGCAGCTTTTGCACTCTGATGGCAGGGTGGATTAACGGCAACGGAGACAGGGCCCGTGTGGCCCGCAGTGCCTCAGACATTCCGTATCTGGCCCTCCACAGAGAAGGTTGCCCCCCAGCCCCGCAGACCGGGGACTGTTTCTGGGACGGGTGAAACTTGCATGTGCTTCTGCTTCCGGTGACGGATTCGGCAGCGGGTCAGCCCGGGACCGGTATCCGTGGCCTGAGCGTCACTGGTTTGCCTCCTTCCCTGGGCTCCGCTAAGGGCTATCCTTTTAACCCTTTGCTCTCTGTCCTTTGCCAGACTCCGACCTGAGCATGCGCACACTGAGCACGCCCAGCCCAGCCCTGATATGTCCCCCGAACCTGCCCGGATTTCAGAATGGAAGGGGCTCGTCCACCTCCTCGTCCTCCATCACCGGGGAGACGGTGGCCATGGTCCACTCCCCGCCCCCGACCCGCCTCACCCACCCGCTCATCCGGCTGGCCTCCAGACCGCAGAAGGAGCAGGCCAGCATCGAGCGCCTCCCGGACCAGTGCATGGTGCAGATCTTCTCCTTCCTGCCCACCAACCAGCTGTGCCGCTGCGCCCGCGTGTGCCGCCGCTGGTACAACCTGGCCTGGGACCCGCGGCTCTGGAGGACTATCCGCCTGACGGGCGAGACCATCAACGTGGACCGCGCCCTCAAGGTGCTGACCCGCAGGCTCTGTCAGGACACACCCAACGTCTGTCTCATGCTGGAAACCGTCACTGTCAGTGGCTGCCGGCGGCTCACGGACCGAGGGCTTTACACCATTGCCCAGTGCTGCCCCGAACTGAGGCGACTGGAGGTCTCGGGCTGTTACAATATCTCCAACGAGGCGGTCTTCGACGTGGTGTCCCTCTGCCCCAACCTGGAGCACCTGGACGTGTCAGGTAAATGGCAGCCGACCTCCCCAGCCGCGAGGCCTTCCAGGGCACCCTCCCAAAGCAGAGGAGGACATTGCCACCTGGAGAAGGTCCCCTCCCTGGTAGCCATCAGAGATGCAGGGTTGGGCGGTAAGGCGGGGACTCTTCCAGAAAGACTGTCTCTATGTAATCAGGACCCCAGAAGCCAGAGGTATCCTTTTCATCACATAATGCCAACTCCTTAAAGGCGCTAGAGTCATCTTTTCGTCTGGCTGTTAAGGTAACGCGACTTTAAAACCCATCCTTCCTCCCCATAGCTGTCTCTGAATTTCAGAGCAACCTGTAGAATAGGAACCAGACATCTAACCCAAACACAGGCCATTTAGATGCTGCCCTTTATGTCCACTGGTTCACAGAGCCCAAAAGCTGTGTCTAAGCGGAGTCTGTGCTTTGGGCCGTGCTCACGATTGCCTGCCATTTGCAGGCACTGGAGAAGAGCCATCATGGCCATGGGTCTCCTTATATTTTGCCCCCACTCTACTCTCTTCACCCTTGGGTTGATTTTGGATTTTTTTTTTTTTTTAAGCAAAATTCTCAGTTACATAGTGCAAGGACAAGGCCCATCAAGTGGAGCCTTTTCATCTTTTTAAAATTGAAGGAAATCCCAGCATGGCTGCTTTGCTTGAAAACCTCTCTCAGGCAGGAAGAATTAAAACCCAGACTCACACTTTGGCGCCAGACGTGGGTCCAGCCGGACTAACAGCCTTTCTTTATCTCATCCACTGCCCAGTCTAAAGACAGACCAACACAGGAGAGGCTGAAATGTGTGAGATGCATCAGGGAGTTAAAGAAACGAACAGCAGGAGCCACAACCTCAGGGATGGTTGGGGAGGGGTCAAGAAGTACAAACCATGGTGCAGGCGAATAAACAGAATTGGGGATTTACAAGCATCTGAGGTACATGATACCCTCCAACAAAATCTGAAGTCAAAGTCCGCTCTCTGGGCCTGCTCTCTCCATCAAAAGCCAACATCTGAAAATATTTCAGATGACAGTCAATTATTTTTCGCAGATTCTTTCCCTTGCTGGAAAGCAACTCTACCCGCACACCCCACCCTCCCACCGTGCCCCCCATCCCCGCCCCACTTCTGCTGGCTTCAGGACAAAACCATAGTAACCATACATTCAGTTCATCCTGAGCAGCCGCTGGCATAAGAGGCAGGAAACAAAGAGGTCTTCTTACATTTTTTCCTCCAAGGAATTCTGGAAACAGAAAGCATTGTGATGTGGTGAAGACTGGTTTCAAAACTTTGTGATTTGGGACAGTTCACGGCTTTCTCTGGATGTGTGTCTTCTTCAGTCAAAAAAAAAAAAAAAAAAGGCAAGGAATCAGCTTCGTTAACATTCTAAGATTCTGTACATTGTAGGCCTATTCTCTAGACACCTTACTTCCTTGTCTTTTCAAAAATCAGGTTAGAGAATAACTTGTTCTTGGAGTCCCTGTCTTTGTTAAGGGAACGCCCTGAGCACCCTTGGGACAGGCTGCAAGTGCGGTGCTCTTTTCCGCCAGAGACCTTTTGAAATTCAGAAATGTAGAAACTACTTGCAGAATGGAAATTCCTGGGCTTCTAACCCGCGTGAGTGGATGGGGCCAGGCCCCTCCGGCTGACCATTCTGTAAGCCTGATGCCCTTCCTCTATAGTCCCTTCATCTGCAGAGCCTGATAGATGAGTGGTTTTCTCACACGCCTCTCAGGGACCCGCTGTGATGGGTGTAGACACTACCCAAGGGAATCGCTAACTCACGAGAACACAGGATTCCAGATATGGGGGCGGTGGCAGGGGGAAGGGGCGTTCCAAACAGTGCACTCCAGTTCTGAGGGAATCTGGAAACCTGAGGCTGATACCGAGAGAAGCCAGAGGGTTGCCCCACCATGAAAGCTGTCTTTTCAAGTCCTTGAAACTTACTATAACTAGCTGTAGGCTTTTGTCATTATCACATATTACCTTTTATTAATATTTAGTCCAGGTTCTTCCAAGAAGCATCAACAGTGTGCGTGTGTGCACCCGCGCACAAGCGCAGAGATTTATTTGCCCTCTGCAAGCTGGAAACCTAGGAAAAGCTGGCAGTAGAGTTCAGTCCAAGTCCAAAAGCCTGAGACCAGGGTTGCTGGTGGTGTAAAGTCTCAGTTCGAAGGCAAGGGAAGACCAATGCATCAGTTCAAACAGTCAAGCAGAGAAAGAATTCTCCATTCCTCCCCCTTTTGATCTAGTCAGGCCCCCATCTGATCCACGATGCCCATCCACATTGGGGAGGGCACTTCTGCATTCACTGGGCCCACTGATTCAGATGTTAATCTGACCCAGAAACAGTATTAAAGGTACCCCCAGAAATGTTTTAGCCAAATGTCCTGGCACCTCGCCATCGATTCAAGTTGACATAAAATTAACTATCCCAATTAATAATACCTTGAAACATCAATGAAACACGGTATAGCCACCCAGTTTTCAAAGTATCATATATTGTAATTATCGCAAATGAAGTTGCCTCAGAGGGTCCTCTTACAACCGGACAGCTGGAGTCCTCCAATCATGAGAGGAGGTGGTATCGAAGGACACTTTTATGAAAGCAGAACCAAATCCGGAATTAACTGAAGAAACTCCACAGATGAGTTCAACCCAGATTGCTCCTTTCCTGTTAAGTAGTACCCATATCCTGTTGAGTATTGGGCAGGTCCCGTAATCTGTATCCCCAGTGGACCATTCCTATCTCAGTTCCCACTAAAGGCTTTCAGATACTCTGCATTCCACCCTTTGACTATTCCTCACAACCCCACTGCCCCCTTGCTTTCTTGGGTCTCATATTTGCCCGTGCTATCCCCTTACTGCCTCATCTCCATATAGGTAACCAAATGGCTTCTCTCTTTCAAGAATCCTCGTATAGGTACTTCCAAGACTCTTGATTCCTCAGTATCTAAATGTTCACTTCATGCTGACGCAGCTATAGTAAGTCTCTCTTGCCATTCATCAATTGCGTGCTCTATCCTAGTCATTTCTTACCTCCTCTCCTTGGACTGATCTGATCCAACGGAAGCCTTGGAACAGAAAACTTTCCCTAATCTGGCTGTCCAAGTCTCATAATCTCACTGAGTCTGAGCTGCCTCATCTTTAAAAAATGAAGGTTTAATGGGATGATTTCTAAGATTCTCTGCATCTCTGTAATGTATGCATTTATGAGCTAACCACAGATGCTACCTACTGAGCCATGGACCAATTTATTTTCTTTTCAATCCAAACGTAACAAATCTGTAAGAATTAAGGTTCAGGCTTAAATTAAAATTATTGATCTAAAATAATACAAGCAGGTCAAAATAGCATCTTTACCAAAACTGAACTTAATCGGTATTTCATTAAATTGGGCACTTGGTTTCAAAAACGAGGCATGTGTTTCCCTGAATTGAATATAATGTCCTTCCTGCAGGGCATCAGATTTGACTAGATATTAATTAAAAAAAAAAAAAAGAAACCAAAACTAAGAGTTTAGGAACAAAGGCTGTCATCTGATCTTGAAAAACAAGGTGCCTTCACAGGCATCACAGATAGGAAGCCACTACTGTAGACATATAAATTCAGTATAAGCAGGATCATAGCTGCTCTAAAAACAAGAAATTCCAAACAAAGGACGATTTCAGATCTAAAGGTGAGGGGTACAAAACACCTTCTGCAAATCCACGAGGGCTACTGGATGGAGCAGAGGGGACAACCTCTGAAGGGTCACAGCTTTGTTCTCCAGCATTGGATTGTATGCTTCTCTCTTTCCTGAAAATCTCTGACTTGGTAGCACTTGGCTTTTGAACCTGATTATTCCCAGGACCTGAATTTCACAGGTGTTTCCTGGGCAGCCTGCCAGGAGGTGGGAGGACTGTCCCCATTAGCACTGTTATGTCGCCACTTGGGAACCTTGGATATTGCTTGAGAAGCCAGGGCACGGAGGTGCCTGAGGTGAAGCACCTGGCCTTGGAACTGCAAGAAGTATTTGGGACAAGCACAGAGAAAGTGAAAAATACAGATACAGTTTATGTAGTGGGATGAAACAGATCTATAATATATATATCTATGAAACACCCATTTCAATGTATATTTCAATTCACTTGCTATTACTACACAAAATATGTACAGCATATTTTAACATATAAATATGTCAATATATAATATAAATATATATGCTACATACATAATTATATATGACATATAATGTATATATCATTTATACACACATTTCGTAGGGAAAGAGTGGCTAGAAACAGTGTTTAGAGAGATAGCTAAAGCTATCTTCCAATCATTTGAAAAAGGATAGAGTATTAAAGGGATTCTAGATTTCAACAACACTAATCTTCCTAAGGATGAATTTCCTTATCAGTAAAATGGATTAAAAATCAGGTAAGGAAATGTTTATAAAAGCATTCTGTAAACTTCATAATTCAATACAAATAAAAGGCATTGTAATGAAATATAAAACAGACAACTGTGTCATAGTATAAATTTACATAAGCCATGAGCAAAGTCCTGAACACATTTAAATGCTGGAATTTAAATTCTCCTGAGTGGGGCAAAATTAGCCCTAGATCAAGGTTCTCAAATATTTCCTAGAGGCTTATATAGGCTTTATGGGCCAGGAGGTGAAATCATATATATTTTGTAGGTACTTACATAGAGGAAATCCTCCCTTCACCCCACCACGTGACTGGGGTGGGCCTCCCATGTGCTGGGCATGATTTATGCCCAACTGCCATCTTCTGGAGACATTTTTGGTATGAGTGCACTGGTCTCAGGGGAAAGGCCTGGCTATGTGTGGGAAGAGGAGGTAGTGTTATGGACTGAATGTTTGTGTCTCCCCAAAATCCCTATGTTGGAACCCCAGCCATCAGTGTGATGATACTAGGAGGTGGGGCCTTTGGGAAGTTGTTAGGTTTAGGTGAGGTCCCGAGGTTGGAGCACCTATGATGGGATTAGTGCCTCCGTAACACAGAGACCAGAGAACTTGCTCACTTTTCCACAATGTGGGAATATCAGTAAGAAGGCCGCTGTCTGCAAGAGGGTTCTCGCCAGAAACCAGGAAATGAATTGGTTAGCAACCTTGATCTTGAACTTGTCAGCCTCCAAACTGTGAAAAATAAATGTTCGTTGTTTAAAAGTAAATAAAATGAATTACCATATCTGATCTTCCCACAGAAGACTCTATTCACTATAATTCACTAGTTTGTTCATTCAACAGATGCTTCGTGAGCACCAGCTAAGAACCAGGGATGAGGGATGCAGCCATGAATGGCCCAGAGTCCCTTTCTTCAGGAGCTTACCCTCTAGAGTGAGGACAGCAAATACATAAATGAACAAATAAATATATCATGTCACAAAGTGATAAAGAGGGCTGAAAAGAAATGGGAGTCAAGCAGGGGACACCAGTTCATACAGGGTGATTGGGAAGAACTGTCCAGTTAGCTGACGTGTGCTCAGAGACCTCAGAAGGTAGGGATGACCCACGGGGCTTCTTGGGGAAGCCCCAGGCAGTACACACACACTGAGGCAGGAGGGCAGTTGAGCTGTCTGGGAACCAGCAAGGAGACCAGTTGGTTCAGAAGAGGGGGGTAAGAGATGAAGTCAAAGAGAACAGGGGTGCAGGTCCTCAGGGCACACCTAGGCTGTAGGGGGTGACATCCAAAGGCTTTGAGCAAAGTGACATGATTAGAGTTCTGTTTTCCAGAATCTCTCCAGCAGCTCTGAGGCAGGACAAGGAGACTGGGTAAGGGGCTGGAGCAATCATCCAGGTGACACAGTTGTTCCTTGACCAAAAAGAGTTGAATTGAGTCTCCAGGTGGCCAGTGGTTAGATTAACAATTACATGTCTTTCCCCTGGAGTTTTCCGAGTACCTCTGCACCCATTATTTCGTTGCATCATCATGATACCCCTACAGTACCAGCACCCCAGCTACTCATGCTGGTTGCTTGAGACAGAGAAGTTGAGCCTCCTCCCTGAGGCCCTAAGAAGTAGACCTGAGCCAGCTATGACTTCCAAATGCTGTTTCGGTCAAACCAAGGTCATGGACAGACCTTCTCCAGCATCTTACCACTTTGCCCACAGAGCTATTAGACCACTGTCGGGTGAGAAGCAGCCCTTACCAAGCTTCTAGGACCTTCTGGGCCAGGGCAAGATATTTACAAGCACGGTCTCCTTTATTCTTCAGAGCGACCTTGCAGGGAACGTTATCATCCAGGTTTTAAGACAAAGGACTCAGAAGGATTGGTTTGACCCACCTCAGGCAACTAGAGATGGATGTGGAATTGGAGCTTTGGTGTTTGATTGGAAAGTTCAGGGAGCCTCTTTTTTTTTTTTTTTTTTTTTTAAGATTTTATTTATTTGACAGAGAGAGATCACAAGTAGGCAGAGAGGGCGAGAGAGAGAGAGGGAAGAGGAAGCAGGCTCCCTGCCCAGCAGAGAGCCCAATGTGGGACTCGATCCCAGGACCCTGAGATCATGACCTGAGCTGAAGGCGGAGGCTTTAACCCACTGAGCCACCCAGGCAGCCCTCAGGGAGCCTCTTAAACCCAGATCACCAAAATAGATAAAGACTCAGATGACTCTGGAGAATCCATTCTTGCTCTCCTTCTCCACAGGGTCAGGGGTAACATCGGGGCCGCGTCTGGGGTTGGGGGGTGTTGTAAGAATCCATATGGCACCCCAGGTGAGGCACATGCGCGCGCGCACACACACCCGGTTCTCGAAGGTTCTCTGAGCCTGTGTTCTGTCTCCCTGTGTAGGGTGCTCCAAAGTGACCTGCATCAGCTTGACCCGGGAGGCCTCCATTAAACTGTCCCCCTTGCATGGCAAACAGATTTCCATCCGCTACCTGGACATGACGGACTGCTTCGTGCTGGAGGACGAAGGGCTGCACACGATCGCGGCGCACTGCACGCAGCTGACCCACCTGTACCTGCGCCGCTGCGTGCGCCTCACCGACGAGGGCCTGCGCTACCTGATGATCTACTGCATGTCCATCAAGGAGCTGAGCGTCAGCGACTGCCGCTTCGTCAGCGACTTCGGCCTGCGGGAGATCGCCAAGCTGGAGGCGCGCCTGCGGTACCTCAGCATCGCCCACTGCGGCCGGGTCACCGACGTGGGCATCCGCTACGTGGCCAAGTACTGCAGCAAGCTGCGCTACCTCAACGCGAGGGGCTGCGAGGGCATCACGGACCACGGCGTGGAGTACCTCGCCAAGAACTGCACCAAACTCAAGTCCCTGGACATCGGCAAGTGCCCGCTGGTCTCCGACACGGGCCTCGAGTGCCTGGCCCTGAACTGCTTCAACCTCAAGCGGCTCAGCCTCAAGTCCTGCGAGAGCATCACGGGCCAGGGCCTGCAGATCGTGGCGGCCAACTGCTTCGACCTCCAGATGCTCAACGTGCAGGACTGCGAGGTGTCCGTGGAGGCCCTGCGCTTCGTGAAGCGCCATTGCAAGCGCTGCGTCATCGAGCACACCAACCCCGCCTTCTTCTGAAGGGGCCACGCCCCCTCGCCACATTGCGCAGGCGCTGCGCATGCGGTGCGTCTCCTAAAAGCGGCGTCTCTAAGCACCGCCTCCCACTGGCTCCTCACAGCCCTTGCTTCCTGGAAGTTCCTTAAGGATCTGGCTTTTCCTTTTCCTTAGTGCTCGTGGGCATCAGGGGTCACAGAAGGGAAGGGGGAGCTGTGTCGGTAAACTGGTTTTGGGGGTCAGGTCATCTGTAGGCAGTTTCTCTTCTCCCAAAAGAGGTAGCTCAGAAAGCCGACGGCCGCCGTGTGTTCGAGAACGCCTCTTTCTGTCTCCGCTCCTGGTGGCGTCCCGGGCTTGCGCGTGCGCACACCACGTCCCCACTCCCCGCCCCCACCCCTTCCCTGGCCGACAGCAACCACACATCCAGGCTAATGATGCTCTCCAAACCTCCTCCTCTTTTTAAACTGCTTTATTGGCCTAAACCGCGCTCATCAATCCCGCGCCCAGGCAAATTCTTGTTAAATCAATGTCCTAGCACCGGGTGCATACAAAGTGCTTCCAACCATTTTCTAGAGAATCACTTGTGGCGAGCAGCACTGTGCGGGAGGAGACCTGATTCTCACCGACCCCCTCCACCCGCCCCGCTCTGCCACGACATAGCTGTGTGACCTTGGGCAAGTCACTTGACCTTTCTGAGCTTTGGCTTCCCACAGTGAATCAGAGGCCGTCCAGCTCGAGGATCCGCTTAATACCCATTTTAGAATTGAGAGAACAGATTGTCAGTGAGCGCCAGCGCCTTTACCTACAGCGTATGAGGCATCTACCTCTTCCAAGAGTGTTGGTTCTGCGGGTGCTTTCAGGAGATTGGGAAGTGCCAGCATGAATGTCCCATATGTCCTTCAACTCCGATCTGAATGTCACCCCAACCCTGTTTCTTTTAATGGGTGAGTCTCTGGGGCACCTACTCCTGCGCCATTAGGTGGATGGTTCCTGTGACAAGCACTTCCCGGCCACCCGATCCCACACCATCTTAGCAGGCCGTGGACTGTCCGCGCACAGCACAGACCACAGCCCCAGTCAAGGGGATCTTGCTGAGCGTTTTCACATAGGAAGATAGACCCTCACGATTTTTAATTAACAAGGGAGGCCCAAGAGAACACATGTCTTCCATGGGTTTTCACTCCTGTCTCCGTGCACATGTGGCATGCAGCAGACACATCTGCCCTGCAGCTGGCAGAAGCAGACGTGTTGGTTCTTTGTCATTCCGATCACATTGCCACTTTTCTCATCTATTTATTTCTCTGTGCATCCAGACTCCATCACGTGAAGCCTGTTGGGCTTAAGTTTTAAGTGTTTAACGGCGCAGATCGCCACCTCGAGTGCCTCCTCCTGTGGCTATCTGCACGTTCTCTGTCAAAGAGCACACAGCAGACTTTCAGGTGTTTAAGGACTGTTCACTCCCAAATGCCAGGCAAATGGAAGAAGGAGCACATTGTTCACACTGAGGCGCTGGCCCACGAACCAGGCCCTTGGAATAGAACATTAAAATCCTTGCCAGCTATGCATTTTAAATGGCCCTGTTTGGATGGGAATCCATTTGCGTGAAATCGGGATGCCAGAAGAGAGTCCACTGCTCATTTTCATGAAATTGGGTTGCCTTTTGTTAATAAACACATGATTTTCCCACATTGTTCTCTGGCCACACCTCTCCCTCATCACTGTTCAGTCATCCACTGCTTTCTCAAAGGGTCCACCAGCCAAACCCGAACCTTTGCATCTCCAAGCCAAGTAGATGGAATTGGTTGCAGATCAAGTTCACACACAACTCGACAACTGCACTCCCACTGTAGGCTCCCTGCGTTTCTTTGCCTTGTGTCGGGAAGGAGGAGATAGAGTGAGGTGGCGTATGCCCAGGAGGTTTCTTTCCTGCATCCTATGGCACAGATCTCCTCTCCAGTCAACATCATCAACAACTTAGTGTGCAATCACAACTATGTGCCATGGGGGGAGGTGAACTACTTGGCTGGGGAGAGTGTCTCGTGATAGTCACAGTGTTTAGAACCATGGAAGAGGTTGAAGGTAGCATTCTCATGCTCTGTGGATTGTGACCATGTCTAACATTTAAGGAGTTCAGAGTCACGCGGAGTTGAGAGTCACAAGAATTGGCACTGGGGTCTTCCAAGTGGCAAATTTTCATACTCTGGGAATGAGAAGAGAGATCCAAAATGGTGTCCTGAACCAGAGAAGGGGTGTCCCATTACAAATACCTTTATTACCACCACCTGACCACATTGCCTAAACTGTCTTCCGCACATGAGACAAAGCTGATTTCCATACTCATTGCCCAGCCCACGCTGTCTCTCATAGTCTCTCCCTTTGCCACAGCCCTCTCTTCAGCCACTCTGTCCCACCCCACCCACCCCACCCACCTTGGGTTATGAATCTATGGTGAAGGTCACTGGGGAAAACAGCTCAGCAGATTTTTAGAGACCAAGCAAAATGTCTCACTAGGAAATTTATCCATTTTAAAACATTGCTTCCTTCCTGCCTCTGCAAAATTGAATGCTCATTGTTTTTTTTTTTGTTTGTTTGTTTGTTTGTTGTTTTTTTTCCTAATGTTCAATCACTGCGTGCTGTATGACTCTAGAAAGCCTTAATTTACTACCACCAAGAAATAAAGCAATATGTTGGTAATCGGGTCAAGTCTCATTTAATACGCTGGAGGAGCCTCGTATTCAGTTGGGGACACCCAAGAGTGAGCAAGAAACAGCTTCTGCTAAAGTAGAGAGCAAGTCGGGTCACTGCAGCTCTTGTGCCTTTCAAGTTGCATACACGATTTTGTCGTTTCTCTTGGCTCTGTGGCTTTGGCTGGAAATTAGCAGGCAATGAAAAATAATTACCTTCACAGTTTAGATCAGGTCTTCAATTCCTTAACCTAAAACTCTTAGAGCCACATGTATTTGGGAATTCATAGGCTTTTTGTTTTGTTTTGTTTTTTAATTTGAGGAAGTGAGCTGGGTTTGGTTTATAATGTCCCTGGCAGATTCTAGGGCAGCACCCTTGGTCAAACACATTAGATTTCTGCAGCAATAGTTACTAATAGTCATACTATATAAGAATATTACAGACTATAAATAGCCTTGCATCCATTCAGGTCAGGTTTTGTCACCAAATTAATTTGTGCCAAACATAATGAAAAAAAGCTTCTATTTCTTCAGAGTTCCCCAGATTTCAGAATTATGAATAAGTAACCATGGACCTGAATACTTCCCCCAGCATGGGTCCAAACACTGGAGTAATCGTTGAAATTATACTATTGGATTTATCAATTTTTTAAAAGGTCTTAGAACATTAAAACCTAGAAGGACAATATGGCAACTTGATCTGAAAGAAAAAATCATCATTCCATTGGAGAAAAAGAAGTGCCAAAGTTCTACTCACCCCAACCTTTAGATCTGAGAAATCAATATGGCAGAAGGCAAGCACTGAGAGCTGAATGGCACATTTCGCTTTAGCCAGTAAAAAGGTTTTAAGACATATTGATTTTAAATGTATTTGTCCTCAACCTTCTTCACATCCTATGTCAATTGCTTAATGACTGTCACATTAATCAATAGTCAGTGAATGGCCTGGGAACATTCACTGGAGGTAGCCCCATGCAATTTTCGTCAAGATCCCGGAATAAGCTATCGGGAAATAAAATGCATTTGTCCTTGAGGTTCATGGCTTCTTAAATTGACATTTGTTCAGAATTAGAAAAGTCTTCAAAAAATTTTACTACACAAGAGCATGCAACATGAAACTAAACAGATTGGGCCTTTTTAGGAGGAAAAGTAATACAATAAAATTGTTTCCCACGTCTCGGTTTTCACAGAGAAGTCCCCAAAAGTAGAGCATTTGTTCAATAGCTGGCAATCATGACTAGTTAAGAAAGATGTTAATCTGAAGAAATGCTGAATCGACAGCAGGGGAGGGAGAGATTACATTCAGAGACTTAGTCAACACTGCAGTGAAAATGTTCACACAGACGATCTGTCAGATGAAGTTGGTTTCCCCTTCGCATGCTGTTGGTCAAACGGTTTCTTTATGATCCATTCACCAGCAGTGGTCCTTATTTGTGGCAGGAAGGGGAGGTTCAGGGAGAAGGGGCATCCCTGTCCTCACCGGTCTGCAGCAGAGGCTGATGCTGTCACCAAGACTCCCCCCAAAACAGCTTCAGTTGCCCAAAGACCAACTCAGGTGGTTTCATGAAGATGACCTCCGGCTGGGCAGAGCTGTTCACAGAACAGCTGTGAGAGAGAAATACTCTCACAGACACTCAGACTGGGGACACCCCATACAGGAATGTGAGTGCACCATCATCTCCTAAGGTAACATCCATTTTTGTAGATCCTTTTCCCCGCCTCTTCAAGCCATGAGATCCTCTAAAACCACATAGAATGGAAGAACATCTCCATTTGGGAGCTGGAGGCAGCTCAACCCCAGCCTGTCACCGGCATCACTGTGGCATCTCCAGCAGAGTCATCTGCTGGAAATATTTGCAACAAGGAGGCTGGTCTCCTGGACTACCCAGGAAGCTACATGTAAGCTCTAAACTGTAGCTCAGTTGTTAGCAACCAGCATCATCTAGGTATCCAGGGTGGCGTTGAAGATCATTAAAACAAAACAACAACAACAACAAAAACTCGTGACTTACATATTTCCAAATCTAGTCATTTATATATTGTGGAATATAGAATCCAGTCACTGAGCTACTGAGTTTTACACTGATGAGATCAGTATGTCTGAACTCTATCCCAGACCATGATGATCAACATATGAGGGAGACTGGAAATTGCAGTCATTCTTCATGAACAAAGGATGCCCAGGGAGTGCCAATCACTTTCTTCTGAAGGAGCAGACAGTCCTCAGCAACTTTCAACCCCTTTCACAAAGGTTTACTGAGCAGGTACTGTAATAGGATCTGGGGGATAAAAGAAAATATCATTACCCTAAGTGGAATGTCAGATCAAGTAACTATAATATCATGGAATGAGTTATAGGATGGGGAGGGAGTTAGAAAAAGCAGAGAAGCAACCTCCTTTCATTTATTCATCCAACAAATATAACTAATATTATACAGTTAGGTAACATGTACCAGACACTGTGGGGACACTGAGAGTCTTTCCCTGATAGAGTTTGCCCAAGAAGTAATTTTCATCAGCATACGGAAAGAGGAATAAAACTTAGTGACTCCTGTCAGAGGAGAAGACCCTCAAGCTGGATTTTAGAACTCAGACAGAGGGAGCATCACAAGCCATGGTGTACTTGAACATGCCAACAGCACACATGGAGCCCACACAGGGAGACAGTATTGGATAGAGAGTTAACAAAGTCATTTCTCTTTACTGTAGGTTAACATTATCATAACATTACACTAACTATGGGTTAAATTAGTCATTGCCTTGTGGTCGTCATATGGAAATAGCAAGTTCTGTGCTTTTCTAATGTCGTCCTACATATTAGTTCCTGTGTACATTTACACACTCTTTCACGCACACATACAATGCAATTTCAAGAGCGGGAACATTCTGCAAAACAACACTGAGATGTAATTTCTTGGATAAACTCTGAGCACCCACAGAGCAGCTTGACTGACCCCCCAAACAGTATTCATGATAGGCCTGTGAGCCTGCAGCCATGATTTCTGCAGAATCTAGCACAGAAAGACCGGACAGGAGTGCCCTTGCTCTGATATCCTTGGATGCTTCAGCCAACATGGCTGTTCTTCAGAACAAGTCTAATTGTTTCATGGTTATGATGGGAATGGCCGGAATAATTGAGGCTTCTCAATTTACCATGTCCCTTTGGCAAACCAGCCTGTGCTGGTAATGTCAGAAACACTGGCGGCCCAAGTAAGATTTATTAAGTAGTCGTTAAAATTGCCAAGAAATGGGTTTTTACTTGTAAATTCACTGAGGATGGGTTCTTCAAAACCTCAAATATTACCAGGCTTAGGAATGTGAAATTATCTGCCACAGTCACATAAACTAAGTGATGAAAGCCATTAGAAAGTGTGAGGGTGGCAGGAAGTCTTTTAATTTCTGTTCTGCTGCAGTGAGACAGCAATTCTCGTGGTTTTTCCAAGGCCCAAATGTCTTCCAAAGTCTGGGAAGGCTTCTGAAGTGAAGCCCATTTCCAGACAGGCATGTGGAAGATCCAGGGAGAGGATTTCTAACTACACAGAGCAACCCATCACTGGCATTTCCTTGGTCTCTGATCTTCTACCACTACTAACGAACACAGCCACGCCCTGGAAATAAACATTTTTAAAGAAATTCCAGGTTTCACATCATGAATGTATTCTTTATAGGTACTTACACTTAGAATTTAAATAAACTTGTCATGGTCTTTTTCATTAATCAGAAGGTAGATAAAAGGACAAACTGTCAAAACTGATAAACAGCCATCTTCGTTTTATCCTGAAGCCCTCCCTTTGGAAATGGACACCAAAATAGAAAGAATCACCTGCGTCTAATTTTACACTTTTCATGCTTACAAGATAACTACACAAATGCTTTGGATTTCAGCTGTATAACTCTTCATTTTGCAATTCCACCACCCCTTTCTGCCCCCAGAATCATGGAGAGTTGTGGCAAAAGCTGAGATTTCATGCTCCCTGGCCACTTGGTAAAGCCACTGAAGAGATCATTTTGCCAAACAGATCCTTGTCTTAGTAGAAGACCCAGAGAGAGAGAATCCACACCATTTCTCTTGTTCTCATTGTTCCCTGATTTATGAGAGAGTTGATCTGTCTGAATGACGTCTATGCCGCAAAGGCTTTCCATTAGCTCGTTGGATGGGGAGACTCCAGTTGGCTCTATGTTAATAATTTTAGAATATCCAAAGAATAATGGCTATGGATGCACTTGAGGGTTGGAGACCAAAAGGCTGTAGATTTAAAGAAAAAAGAGAGAGGGAAGGGGTAAAAAAACCCACGTAAATAATGAATGACCTCTTGCTCACTTAATGAAAACCAGAGTCTCTGCCAGATTTCCAAGCTGGCATTGTTTCACTGGTACCATCGCCTTGGGGCTCCTGTGTGTAATGTTTCTTTTAAAAATAGTGCACACAGGAAAGCGATGGGACAGGCAAACACTGCCATGGGAGAGCCTTAGCCTCCATTCCTTTTAAAACATGTGCTTAATCCCAAATGCAAGTGGCAAAATAGTCTTGAAGGTGATCAGGTTATGTAAGGACTCCTTTTACCTTTACAAAAAACAAAGCCACACAGGCTCAGGTGTTGAGTGTTTCTGTTTTTTTAACCTCCCTCATTCACTGGCCTTGTGGCTCTGATGCCTAATTTCTCACAGCCAATAGCTTGTTCTGACCAGGAAGAAAAGTAACCTTTCTTACCCGATCTTCTGAACGATGTAAAGTATCATAATCAGCAGCTCCGTAGCAAAGTTCTTCTCCAGGGTTCGGGAGCCCGATGTTTAACCCTTGGGGCTAGCTGAAATCCAAGAACAACCCTGGGGAAATGTGACTGCAAGTCTCTTTTGGCTGAAACTAAGAAATCTTTGGTAATTCTTAGGGTGATAGCAAATGCAAATTTTAAAACTTTTTTAAAGCTTACTGTTTCTTGACTTCGAGTAGGAGAATCTCAGGTACTTCTCTCCTGTATAGTCCTGCCCACTAAGTTTTCTGAGCAACTGATGAAACATAAATTCAGGTTTGAGTTCTGTAATTTTTTATCCTGTTTTTGTTTTTTGTTGTTTTGGATTTTTTCTGTTTTGTTTTGTTTTTTAGTTGCATACACAACTTGGGTTTGGCCCCTATTGGGTTGTACACCATTTTCAGAAGGAGATGGATCTCTGTGGGGTGGGGGTGGGGGGTCTAATTTCAAGGCACTTTTAAAGAAAAAAATTATTTGAGAGAGAGTGAGAGAGAGAGTGAGAGGGGAGAGGGTCAGAGGGAGAAGCAGACTCCCTGATGAGCAGGAAGCCTATTGTGGGACTTGATCCTGTAACTCCAGGATCATGACCTGTGCCGAAGGCAGCTACTTAACCAACTGAGCCACCCAGGTGCCCACTGTGGTGATTTCAAAGACCATCTTGGTGACATGACCAAGTGTGGAAAGCCCAGTGTCCAACAGAAAATATCATTGTTGGAAGGTGACGTAATTTGTCAGGGACACAAACATTTTTGGAGATGCTTCTGGAAAAATGAAGAGCCTCACTCTGGGGGACTGCAGAGGCCCACTCCACTCCTGGCAGGTGAGTCCCAAACTGTAGGCAAAGACGTAATTACTCCATAACTATTCACAATAAGTTCAACAAATTTGGAGGGTATTCTGGTCCAACCAAAAACTTCATGGTCCGTTTGTAGATGTTCACTCATCACTCACTGTTATTTCTTCCTTTGCCTGGATGAGCCTGCTGGTGCAGCACTTAGGATAGTAAGTTTTGTTTCTTCTAGAATGCAGGGACCCTCATGTAAATGACGCGTGACTATCAGCAAGTTTCTGAAAATAGTCACAAAGCTACAGATAAGTCCTCTTCCAGATGCAGTTCAATAATTTCAAAAAGCCACTTAGAGAAATGTATCAAAGTTCTTTACAACAGTTTGTTTCTGGCTGAGTATCACAGGGATGAGGGGTTTGTAGGGTTTATATCTCTAATCATCAACTATATTCCTCCTATATGTATAGTAAAGGACTAGAAATAAAGAATAACCGAATTTTTAAAAGATTTTATTTATTTATTTATTTAGTTAGTTAGTTAGTTAGTTAGTGGAGGGGGTGGCAGAGGGAAGAGGGAGAGAGAATCTCAAGTAGACTCCATGCTAGGCATGGCATCCCGTGCCGGGCTCAATCTCACGACCCCAAGATCATGACCTGAGCCAAAACCAAGGGTCGGACATTCAACCAACTGATCTACCCAGATGCCCCACAAATGTTTTTAAAACATTAACTTTCATTTTATAAGTGTTTCAGCTTTGGTTGAAAGGATTCTATTTAGAAATTTTATATTTCGGGTTGCCTTGTCATGGGGATACCTGCTGGTCCCACCTACTTTCTGTAACTATATATCAACTTGTTTTGGGTTGTAATTGATGCAATAGTCATGGATCCTGTGGTAGAAAAGCTGTAAATATCATTGATTGTATTCCAAGGTGTCATTAGCACATGAATAACTCAAGTCTGTTCCATGTTAATGTCAAGTAGCTTACTCCAGTAGGATTTATGAACATCTGGACATCTAATCCTCCAGAAAACTACTTTCAGCCACCATCCTTCTGACTGAGCAGAATCAGAATAAAGAAGAGAACCACTTGCAGACCATTTCCCCAGCCTTTTGCAAACCTGTCCCCACCACTCCAGTCTGTATTAACAGTTTCCAAATGTCCCTGAATTTACCTTGGTCCAGCATTTGGGATGTCTCCAAAGAGCTTTCTAAAATAAAGTCTTAATGTCGCCATCAGCATTTCTCTTGACACAGAAGTCTGTGCAAGCAGACTTTTAATATGGTCTTCTAGTAAGAGAAAGGCCCTATCCTACAGACACAAAAAGAGCAGACACAGAAACACTGACCCCCTCTGTCCCCACACTTCTACAGATATAAAGGGAAAAGATTTCCTTTAACTTTTTATGACACGCTCAGGTCTAATCAAGTTAATTCATTATTAGATTTGGGTTGAACAGTCCCTGCCTCTGGCACTGATTTTCTGTTAATGTTTGAAAGAATTGCTTGATTTCTGTATTAGAAGATGTGACAACAACCATGGTTAAGGGGCCAAGATTCTTGGACATATTATCATTGTTTCCATACAAAACTCCAACAGATAGGTAGCTAGATGTCTATCCATGTACGCATATATATAATATGGTCAAGGAGCACCCAGCATTGACGCCATCCCATAATAGTTTCTGGTGTTCCTAAAACTCTCACTTGCTTAGTATTTTAAGCTTTATGAGACACATTAGCTTCAAGGCCCAGAACAGAGCAGCAACGGAGGTGCGTCTGTCAAAAATACTGAGTGTTGCGTCTGCCCTCCATTTTTATCAAAATCACTCTAAATCTTGCCAATCTGTCCAACTAAAAAGAATAAAAGAATCGAGATAGTCTGCTGGTGCTGGAATGAGGACAAACAAGACATTTGACTCAGCCAATAAAATTGAAATACTGTAGGAGGAAGCCAAGGGGATAAAGAAGCCATCTGAATTGGAATGCGGACAGGACTTCGTGGCCTGATTTTCTTTCTCAGTTCTGGTTACTGAGACTGAACACAGGGTATTTACTGGTGGCATCCAAACGTTTCCTCTTTGCCAAACACAATATTTTTTCCAATGTGGTAGTAGTGAAATGTATCTTTTGTACTGATTCTAAAATTCCCTAGACAGATTTTTTTTCCCCTGGAAAAATATAGCTGGATGAATACCATTGATAATCAGAAGTAGCCAGCATTCTAGGGAAACAATTTCCAAAGAACACAACTAAATTTTTGTATGTTCTGCCTCTTCATGTTTTCTTTTGGATGGAGCAGTTAGATCTCATTATGGTAAGCACAATTAAAGGGCTCAAGATGTGAAAGAGTCAAAAGCTGTCAAAGAAACATTTGGGGATATGGGCCTTATGCTGCTGCTATTCCAGAATGCAGTGCCTTTATTTATTTATTTTTTTTAGGTGCCACATCTGGGAGTGTGGGGCAATGCACAGGAAGAGGGAGGCTGTTGGATATAATTTGTTCAGATGAGAGTTTACACAACTTCAGTGACACCAGGAGGACTAATTTCCATAGCTGACTTGAGCAGTGCTTCTCCAAAAGAGTAAAAGGCAACAACCCCTGGGTCCTCTCCATGTCTGACCACACAGAAAGACAAGAGTCATGACAGAGAGTCTCCATCTGTGCCCAGTGTCCTACATGCATGTGGTCCCACTACACAAGTAGTCCTCAGAGGCTGGGAAGTCTAAAGCGTCCTAAACATTCCACCCAGTGAACGTTGACTGATGGTCTTCCATCCATAGCTGTCAGAGACATAACAAGAGAAAACCACAAGTCCTGCCCTCCAGACGCCCATCATCTAATGAAGGAAGACTAAAATGGCATTTTGATTCAAATCAAGAAATATTTTTTGAAGGCCCACTTAGGGATCTTAGTGTGTTAGGCACTGAAGGTGAACCAGACAAAATTCTATGCCCCCATGGAGCTTGGATTCTAAAGACATCCTGTCCAACCGAACTTTCCATGGTGAGAGAAATGGTCTCTATCAGTGCTGTCAATCAGAACTACTAACCACATGTGGCTACTGAGCAGTTAAAATGCGCTAGTACAAATAAAGAACCGATCTTAAATTTTTATTTAATTCATTATTCTTTTTAATTAATTAATTAATAATTTAATTATTTTATTTAATTTTGATTAATTTACGTTTAAATGGTCACATATGACTAGTGGCTACCATATTGTACAGGAGACTAGAGAGGGGCTACTTATGTGAACTTGCAGTTGTCATGAAATGTTCTGCATCTGTGCTATCTCATAGGGAAGGTAGCTACTGGTCATATATGGTCAGTGAGCATCTGAACTGTGGCTACTGAATATCAAACTGTATTTAATTTTAGTAAAGTTCATTTAATTTTATTTAATTTTGAATTGGTACTAAATGAATATTTAGATTTTATATTTTAGTAAATTTCAGCTTGAAGAAACTGATGTGGCTAATGAGTCCTGTTTTGGACAGTAGAGTTCTAGAAACTTGTTTCTCAATATATGCTTCATGGGCCAGCAGCATCAGCAACATTGGGATGTCAAAAATTCAGCCTCTGCATTTTAACAGGATCCTCAGATTAAATTTTGAAAAGCACTTGTCTATTAGAGGCAGACAAACAATAAAATAAAATAAATGAATTAATGTGTGTGTGTATATAGAGATGTATGCGTGTCTATGTGCGTATGGTTGAGAATGTGGATTTGGATGAGGATGAGAAGTTCTGTGTGATACAGAATAAATCAGGGAAGTAGGACAGGGAGTGTGCCACATAGAGAGATTCCAATTTTTAAAAGGAAATTAAAGGAAAAATCTTCACAGAAGGGGTTTCTGGATGGCTCAGTTGGTTAAGCATCTGATGCTTGACTTTGGCTCAAGTCATAATCTCAAGGTTGTGATATTGGGCCCTGCATCAGACTCTGTGCTGGGCGTGAAGCCTGCTTAGGATTCTCTCTCCCCCTCTCTTCCTCACCTCTCTTCTATCTCTCCACTCCCCTCCCTATCATCCTCTCAAAAAAAAAAAAAAGAAAGAAAGAAAGAAAGAAAGAAAGAAAGAAAGAAAGAAAGAAAGAAAGAAAAGTCTTCACTGAAAAAGGTGACATTGGAGAAAAGACTTGAAAGAGGTTAGGGAAGAGGCAGTGTGGACATCTGCAGGAAGAGCGTTTCAGGCATATGAAACAGCAAATGCAAAGGCCCTGAGGCAGGAACAAAAACCCTGGTGCCTTGTTCTAGGAACTGCAAGTAGGCCAGCATGGTTGGAGCAGAAAGCATGGGGCAGGATGCTTCCAGGATGCTGGAAGGTGGGGTCTCAGAGGTAATGGGGACAGCTTGTGTGAAGCTTGTGTCATTGCAAGGAATTTGGCTTTTATTCCCAATGAGCCTGGGGAATTTTAAGCAGAAGGAATAATATGATTTGACATACTTTAAAGGGGGCCCTCTGGCTTTGTGTTGAAACGGTGAAACCAGGATACAAGCAGGGAGGTTACCCTAAGAAACCACTGCAGCAGTCTGAGTGAGAGATGAGAGGTTTGGATTAGGGTGGTAGAGGTGGAAGTGATGAGAAGTGGTCAACCTCAGTGAACGTTCTGGAGAGAACACCTAAAGAATTTGTCCAGAGGCGCCTGGGAGATTCGGTTGGTTAAGTGGTTAAGCCTCTGCCTTCATCTCAAGTCATGATCCCTGGGGTCCTGGGCTCGAGCCCTTCCTCTGACTCCCTGCTCAGCAGGGAGCCTGCTTTTCCCCTCTCCCTCTGCCCCTCCCCCTGCTTCTTCTATCAAATAAATACATTTTAAAAATCTTTTTAAAAAAAGTCTTTGCTTACCATTAGATGTGGATTGAAAGACAAAAGGAACAAAGATAACTTCAAGTAAACAGAAACATGTTCTAGGTTTATTAATAGAAACTACAAAATAAGGTAGATATTATTTCCTGTGCTTGTGCTCTGCATGACAAAAACTGCAAAGTCTGTCCAGTCCATTCACCTATCCACACCGACAACTAAAGCTGATACTGTATAGAAAGACTATAGTCAACCCTCCATCAAGCCACCTGCCTTGTTATGGAACTTCAGCTTTTCTCAATGTTGCGTAGGGGCTGAGAACTCATCCTCCCAACCAAACCTCCCTATAGAAATTCTGGAGTCACTCGTGTCTGTTACTCCTCTTCCCAAGGAACTTTCTGGAAAGCCACAGAGAGACTACTTGACACCTCCATCTGCCAACTCCCCTGGATCCTGGCTGACCCTCCACTCAGCAGGCCCCCTCTGGCTGTCTCTTGAGTGGTTTCTCCTGGTTGTACCTGCTCTTCCCAGAATTCAGTCAGTGTAAGACAACAATTACCAAAGATTTTGTTAATCATTTAGCTTATTTAGCCAATATTTACTGCACCCCAACAATGTGCCAAGCACTTTCTTAGGTACTGAAAATGTGAAAAGAACAGACAATTTTCTATGCTTGAAAACTTACTTTGTTTAAAGAAAGACAAGGTACAAATAAATTAAAACATAACACAATATCTTGTGATGATAAGGATTAGGAAGAAAACTAAAGTAGTTTAAGGGTAGGGTGCACACCCCAGAGGCGGGAGTGTTGTTTTAGATAGAATGGTTACAGAAAGCTCCTCTGGGGGAGATGACATTTTGGCAGCCAAGAGAAGGTACTTGCACTGTAGCAACATGAACGATTTGCAACTGGATGCTGTTATGAGCTTCCTATTACAGATTACGTATTACCCCCAAAATTGGCAAACCAATGCAACAAACACTTACCATCTCACAGTTTCTGTGGGTCACAGAACCATATCACGACTGTGTCACAAGTTTTCTATCACATAGAACTTGGGAGTAGTTCAGCTGGATGATTCTAGCTCAGGGTCTCTCAGTTAAGATACCGGTGTTGGCTGTAGTCATCTGGAGGCTCGACAGGCTGGAGAGCCCACTTGCAACCTCATCAATGGCCTCAGGCAGGAAGCCCTGCCACACAGGCTGCTCTATGGGACTGTTCATGACGCGGCAACTGGTTTCCCCCAGAGTGAGTGATCCAAGAAAGACAGTGAGAGATAGCAAGCAGGAAGTCACCATGTTTTTAATGACTTTGTCTTGATATGACACGCCATCACCTCTGGTGGATCCTGTTGGTCACAGAGACTGACGCCAATTCAACGGGGGAGGGAACCACAGAAGCCATGAATTCAGAACTATCTTGGAAGCTGGCTCCATCAAAACCGTAGCTTCCCATTCTTGAGAGCCACTCATCTCTTAGTTACTCAGTTGTGTTATACACCTCCTTTTGTAATCCCTGTCTCTTGGGAACCAAGAGGAGAAGAGCAGAAAGGGAATGAAGAAGAGGAGTAGAAGGGAGAAGAAGAATAAGAGGAGAAAAGAAATAAAATGAAAAGAAATTTCTGCATTCTCCTTTGAAAAGTCTTTCAGTTTTGCAACTCCTAAAGCCAGATCATGTCTAGACATGCATGTCCTGAGACTCAGTACTAGCCCTTCCTGCAATATGGCAGCTTACTTAGTATCTCGAGATTGCTTTCTCCCATGAGCAGTCACTCCAAATATCCCACGGAGAAAGGAGTTTCCTAAGGATTTCGTTTCCCCAAAGTTATGAATTATGCCAAATGTTCCTCTTATAACCCAAAAGTTAGCTACAAGACAGTTTTTATTATGAATAATTACTTTCATTAAACCTGTTTGAAGACATTGTCTATTTTACGATCCACTATCCCTTATTCAACATCTGACATTCTTAATTCACTCAGGTCTCTGCAAAATGTCTCACGCAATAAATTTCTCCTTGGGTTTGGTTCCAGGAAAAAAATTTATTCTGCAGGCAAGCTTGCCTGCTTTCTTTTAACAGTCCATGAAGTTGACATATCTCAGTATATCTCTCGGTCTTCCTTTGTTTTCAGGACATCCAGAAAAATAATTAAGGCCAAACTATAATCTCCAGCTCTTTTTAGTTAACTAATAACATCTATTCTTTCTCTATATTTCATGTGATTACTCTTCTCTTTTTTCATGATGTTTAAAGTTATATACCACCTCTAATCCTTTTAGCAGTAGGCAAGATTTATATTCCAAATAAATAGTAAATTATGACAGCTTCAGCCAAGAGCAAATGATTTTTGACTCAAGCTCCAAAGCTTAGGTCCATATGCGCAAGTACTGTCACTCAGTTCCAGGGGCACTGTTGAAAATGAAAGACTCTTAGCTGATCCCTCTAGTCTCTTGAGAATGATTCTGTTCTTTTTATGTGTTCTTTTTTGCAAATCATGGAGCCAGCAGGAGATGATTCAGATTTGTCCCTCCTTTGAGTCAACTTGGATATTACTTTTTATGTCTTGAATTGTGTCTCTTCATCACATACTTCCTATGATGAAGTCCCAGGCCCCAGTAACTCAGAATGTGATTGTATTTGGTGATAGGGGCTTTACAGAGGTAATTAAGTGAAATGAGTTAATTAGGTTAGACCTTAATCAAATATGACTGGTGTCCTTACAAGAAGAAGAAATCTGGACATAGACAAATACAGAGGGAAGACTATGTGAAGATACAAGGAAAAGACAAACATCTACTGGCCAAGAAGGAAGGCCTCAGAAGAAACAACCCTGTGGCCACCATGATCTTGGCCTTTTAATCTCCATAACTGTGAGAAAATAAATTCCTGTTGTATAAACCACCAATCTGTGGTACTTTGTTATGATGGTCCTAGTTAACTAATACACTATTATATCCTCCTACAAAGGAATAAAAAATTAAAGCCTTCAATATTTTCATAAATGGAGTCAAACCAAAATTGTCCACAATTTGGTTTGTAGCTATGAAACCAGGCTGAGTATAGGGAATATAATGACAAAACCCAGTCATGTTAAAGTATTGCTTATATCCCAAGTGAACTTCTGGAAATATCTAAAGCATGGGCAGCCTGATCAACAGCTCACTTCTCTGAACCTTACTGGAGTGAGGTAATGCTAATAGAGGAAGGAGGGTATCAAAGAGAAGATAACTCATTAGGCCCAAAGTTCAGGCTTCTCCACTCAGTTCTGAGGTACCACAGTTGGTCATATACACTATGGCTCAAACCCACTAATTGTCATCTTCTGTTCATCTTTTGAAATTGTTTTCAATCCCCTTTTGTATTCAATTGTAGACTGGCAGAGGGCATAAGAACTTCTCTTGTGGTCTGGGAAGAGACTCTGAAATGCAGGCACCACAGGTCATAATCATGTTACATCCCATTGAAACATTCTTCTTCTTTTCCCAAAGACAGCCAGAGGGGCCGGAGGATTTTTGCAGTAGTACAGGTCTGCTGAAATCATGGCTGAATAACATTTCCAGCATCTAATTTGATCTTATGACCTAATAAAGTTGGACTGTTGGAGAAGGCATGAGGGAAGGCAATGGGTGGAAATTCACAACCAGGAAAAAGTTGTCTCCTGTAAATAAGCTAAACACGTGCACATATTTCCTTTTTTTCTTTTTCTTCCTCTCTTCTTTTTTTTTTTTAACTACAGTAGTGTTTCCTTTTCATCAAGGGGATATAAATATTTATGCATCCAAAGATGGTGTTGCTAGTGACACTCTGCTTCTATTATCATCTTCAGAATGTGCTGCAGACAGAGCTATTTCAAATATTTCCATGCTATTATGCCAATGGCCAGCTTTGATAAATGAGAGCCTGTATCTGCTCTTTTCTGAGCTGTTTAAATGTACATGGTGATGTTTTTCCTCAAGATATCAGTTGAATTCATCCATGCAAAGATGCAAGCCTTTTACTAAAAAAAGCAGGATGTTTAACTGCTGACTCAAGTGTCCAGGTGCCAGACATAGATACGTCTGAGGCACTAATGGATGATGTGTCCCTTTATTAGCGTTTGTTATGATAGCAGGGCTGATAAGTATAGTTCGTCAACTACTATTTTTTGGCTGGAAGGATTGGGAAGGATGAATGGCGGCTATGACAATGCCATCAGAGTCATTATCATTCATCCCGTATACTATGACTGGCTGCTTCCTGTAACTGTTTCCTTCATCATCTTGTTGGAACAAAGAAGCTACATCCAAAGTATGGTGCTCACTGCTATCTCATGAGATGACATGAAGTCATAGAGTCACTGATAGCCTTGCATCAAAAGTATCAGCTCTACAGCTCATTAACCATATGACCCTGGGCAGGTCACTTCACCATTCTTTCCTCAATGGCCCCATTCCTCCTGTGTGGGAATCTGACCCAGACTCCTTCTCTTGGCTATAGAATGAGAGATGATAGATGAAAGTACTTCGTCAACTTGGAAGCCCTATAAAAGGATAAGTAATTTGCCTACAAGTCCAACAGAGTCTTCAGGGTGCAAATCCAAAAGGATTTTACATCTGTTTTCATGTTTTGCCCCACCAAGCCCTCCAAGGTTGTCTCCAAGAAGTCCTGCTCATTTCTTTTTTATTTGCATAGATTTCTGGCTTCTTGTAATATCACTGAAGCCATCTTCAGATACTATGCTGAACTCAAGAACATTAACTATGATTTAAAAATTGGTAAGGTTTCATTCAACTACTGATTTATTTACTCTCTTACTAAAATTAAGTTCCTGATGAATACATTATCTATAAGATATAAACTTGGCTCAGTGCAGTCTAATTCTCTGAAAAGATCCTAAAAATAAAGTGATTTTGGATTCCAAGTTGGTCTTCTATAAAGAAAAGAATTATACTAGAAAATCTTGTGTGAATTCTCACAATTTTCTTTCTTATTCAAAAGCAATCGATATTCTCTATCTCTGAATATCAGGATGATACTCTTTAAAAAATACCTTTAAGTTTATTTTTAACATGTTTATGGCTCAGGAATGGGCTTTGGTGTCTAAATGTACGTATTCTTCACCTACTGAGTAACTAATTAGTCAGGCGTGGCACAGTTTTGGAAACTTCAAAATTAAATTAATCTTTTGGGATTCAGTTCATAACACTACCAACTTGTTTTAAATCTGGTCTCCCTTTCTGTGTTAGTAACATATCACTTCTTTATCCAGGGAAGCTGGCTCCTGAGTAGGCACAGGAATGTCACTGGGAGTCCTGGAGAACAGGAAGCCTGGGCACCAAGCATCTCGATGTTCTCAGCCCTGAAAAATTGCACCTGAGTTGTTTTCTGTTCTCCATGCTCTGTTCTGCCTACAACAAAACCAAAAAAAAAACATGGAAGGAAGCAGTCAGTGGCCTGGTGGTGACAGGAAGCCCAGGAGAAAGAGCAGATTGAGACATCTGGGCAACTCTGATAGAGGTTCTAACCATGCCTGGCTCTGGCTACATTCATCAATGAAGACAGAAGTGACCAACCAGCCACACCAAGGGATTGTCCTCAGCCAGCAGCACCAGGCCCTTGAGCAACCCCAGCCATGATGAGCATGCCAAGAGAATAGACCACAGCCAGAGGTAGAAGAGCTGAGAAAACATTGACTGGGTTTATGGAGGAAAGGGTGAACACCCACTCTTCTCAGTGGTTTCTGGATAGAGAAGGGAGCCTGGGCCTCTCGGTTCTAGTCACCTGTTTTGGAAAGGTCTAGAAGAGTGTTTGTGACTTGGGCCAAGTTAGGTACCAGGAAGAAAAGAATTGTCCAAATAATGGGCATAAGCCCCTGAGTAGTCAAAACAATCTTGAGAAAGAAGAACAAAACTGTAGGTATTACAGTCCTAGATTACAAGACATACTAAAAAATTGTAGTAATCAAAACAATATGGTACTGGCACATAAATAGATACATAGATCAATGGAATAGAATAGAAATCCCAGAAATAAACCCACAATTATATGATCAATTAATCTATGATAATCTATGATAAAAGAGGCAAGATATACAATGGGAAAACCTTTCTTCAACAATATTGGAAAAACTGGACAGCTACATGCAAAAGAATGAAACTTTCTTATACTATACATAAAAATATACACTTTCCTATACTATACATAAAAATAACCTCAGAATGGATTAAATATCATCTACATGTGAGACCTGAAACCATAAAATTCCTAGAAGAAAACAGTAGTAGTAATCTCTTTGACATCAGCCTAAGAAAGATTTTTTAGATATGTTTCCTTTGTTAAAGGAAACAAAACCAATAATAAACTATTGGGACTACACCAAAATGAAAAGCTTTTGCACAGGAAAGGAAACAACAAACAAAACAAAAAGGGAACCCACTTAATGGGAGAATATATTTGCAAATGACATATCCAGTAAAAGGTTAATATTCAAAATATGTAAAGGACTTATACAACTCAATACCAAAATAATAATAATAATAATAATAATAATAATAATAATAATAATGTCCCAAACCATTCTATTCAAAAGTGAGCAGAAGACATAAACAGACATTTCTCCAAGAAGACATGATGGCCAACAGACACATGAAAAGTTGCTCAACTTCATAGCTGTCAGAATGGCTAAAATAAAAAACTCAAGCAACAAAAGTTTCAGCAAGGATCTAGAGAGAAAGGAACCCTCTTGCACTGTTGATGGGAATGCAGACTGATACAGCCACTGTGGAAAACAGTATGGAGTTTCCTCAAAAAATTAAAAATGGAACTACCCTACCATCCAGTAATCACACTACTGGGTATTTACACAAAAGATGTGAAAACACTAATTTGAAGGGTACAGGCACCCCTTTGTTTACTGCAGCATTATTTACAATAACCAAACTATGGACATAGGCCAAGTGTTCATTGATAGACGAATGGATAAAGAAGGTATGGTATATATATCTACAGTGGAATATTACTCAGCCATAAGAAGAAACAAAATCTTGCCACTATATGTGACATATATGTCAAGTTTAAGAAACAAAAAATTAAAAATCTTGCCACCTATAATATGATATGGGGAGTTTAAGAAACAAAATAAAAGCAAACAAAAAAAAACAAGGGAAAAAAGAAACAAACAAAAAACCAGATTCTTAAATATAGAGAAGAATCTGGTGGTTGCAGCGAGGAGGTGGCTAAGGGGATGGGTAAAATAGGTAATGAGGATTAAGAATGCATTCATCATGGTGAACTCTGAGCTATACAAAGAATTGTTGAATCACTCTATTTTGTACCTGACACTAATAGAACACTGTACGTTAATTATACTGGAATTTATAAACAAACGAATAAATAAATAAATTTCAAAATAATGAGTATAAACTGACAGAAGAAAATGAAGAGTACATCTTCATTATATCCTAACTCCACACTTTTCACACACTAAACTTTTCCTGAAAATATTCCTTAAAACATAGATACATAAAATAATACAATAAATTGCTCTTACCAATGATACCACAATATAATGTTGCTTCTCGGTGTCGATCCAAGAGAAACTTCAAGGTTTGAATATTCCATCTGGATTCATTCTCGCTAAATGAAAGTGTACTATCTTCCACAGTTTCCTATAATCAAGCAGAAAGAAACTATACTCTGACTAGTGTCAGATGTTCATTCAGATGTGCATTCACAAATAGATCTCTGAACATTCACAAATAGATTTACTCTACACCCTTCAAATAATCCCCAGGAGATCCAACCAACCAAAAGCTTTATTCTCATTCCAGAAGGATGAAGAACTGTCCAGCCATCAGTAACTCTGGACCTAAAATTGAAATTTCTGAAAAGTATTCTATTTTGAGTAAAATATGAGAAGTATTTCATGAGAGTGAGTCATAACATTGGGAAACAGACTTGCCTACATCAGTCTAGGCTACACCTGAGTGTGAATCTGGGGACAAAGGTACTTATATATCAGAGAACACAAGATCTGTGCCATTTCAAGTTGGATCCTAGTTTTCCTGAGAAGCTTCTTTAGGTCTGTCCTTGTAGAGAGTCCTTGGGTTTCTTGTGAAAGGTCTCCAGCTCCTTCCTAGATTTCTGCAAATCCATGGAGAGGCGACCATCTCTAAACCCAGAGTTCCTGAGCAGGAGCAGGCCTCCTCTGCTGATGAAGGTTCGTGACAGGGACAAGGTGCTAATCTTACTTCCTTATCTTGAAAGTGAGACTCATAGTACCTACTACCTGGGATTGTTGTGAAGATTAGTTAAATTAATACAGGAAAAGCAGAAGAGCACTCAAGTGATTCCTCACAGAAAGCATAGACCGGCTTCAAAGCTACCTCATTGCTACCTAAACAAACAAGTGTGTCCACAGCCATCACTCAGCCAGGGTTGTGCAGACCTCTCAGTGATGGCCATTTCTTTTTTCTGGGCTTCCCTGTAGAGACATTAATTTGATTTTCAGTCACCCTGAAGTGAATTCCATTTCACCACCTACCCTGTAGGGAACGGAGTTTCCCCAACTTTGGAGTGCGCCAGAACTACCTGAAGCTCCTTAAAACACAGAGTGAGGAGCCCCACCCCAGGATCTTCTCATTATGAGCCAGAGAATTTGTATTCCCAACAAGTTTTGAGGGAATGCTGATTTCCTGCCTTGGGGAACCACATTAAGAACCACTACTGCAGAACAAGAACGTTGTTAAATATTCTCTTTGTCAAGCAAACCCCTTTATTGTAAATAGGACAAGATCAGGTTAAAGTACATTAATCTCTTTATGACTCATTTCAAATAATTCTTGGAACTTATTCTAAGAAATACGTAAATGTTATAAAAGTATACCTTCCAAGATGATTGTATAAATTGATTTCTTTGAATGAGAAATTCAAGAACAAAGGGACATGGAGAAGAAACCTGCCATGTGGGTATGAATTTTCCCTTCATAGCATCACCCAATCTTGTTCATCTTTGGCTATTAATTATGGCTTGTTTTATGTCTACTGTTTTTATTTACAAAACTGAAATGAAAAGCTGGGACTTGCTATGTTTTTGGAATTATGAGGCTGCAGAGCAGATGGTACAATCAAGGGCCTAGAGCCCTTTTCTTCACTTTCAGCAAAGTGTCAGCTGCAAGGACTTCTGAGATCACAGGGAGAAAGAAAATAGTATCCTCTAGATAGAAAATGAAAATCCCCTTAGCATTTACGAAACTTGGAAAGGAAGTGGCTGTTCGCTTCATGATACAGAGAAGTACATGGGGCAAGGACCCAAAACTCGGAGCCTGCTTTCCATCATGTTACACACAGAGAAGGGACCCAGACATGCCAGAGATAGCCTATATTGGATGCAGATGTCCCCCAAAGAGCGAGTTTATTCTGTTAAACTGCCCCGGCAACACCAGCTGCTTATGAAATCATGAGGAGAGAGGGGTGAGAAGGGTTACATGTTCAGACATATATTTATAGTGATTTTACAAACCTCATTATTTCCAAAGAAGAGCGAGATGAAAGCAGTTTGCTTATAAAACCGGACTTACCAATTATATCTACCATTCCCCTCAACTCCCTTGAACACTATTTCTGCAAAATAGGTGCCCTAAAGGGACAATTGAGGCAATTATCGAGAGCATCAAGAAATGTCCCCTTTGATTCAACCAAGTGTCTGCTTGAATAGACAGACTTAACTTATATAAATGGAATTGAATGTTGTCCCTGTATCAAACACTATGGGTTCAGACTTCACATTCTGAAATGGCATCTGGCTGAAGACTTCTGAGGAAAATTCTCCCAGCTTCCTCTAACAGTTTGCTTTACTTTCTGATCTTTCTGGCTAAAGATCAACCCATCCATCCATCCATCCATTAATAATGACTCATATGGTTCTGAAAAGTAGAACTGATGGGCAAATGTTTCCCGAATTTGAAGGAATTTCCCATAACTATAAAAGTGATGGAAGTTGACATATTGTCTGCTTCTGTCTGAGAAAGGTAAGGATAGGATGCAGTCAGAAAGCTGGACCATAGCTTCTTATTTGCAAGGAAGTGCCAATTAAAGTACTACATGGGATTTTGAAAGTGTGGTAGAACCTTTATGCCTCAGTTCATTGGAGACTGAAATTCCCAGAAAACTGAGCAAGAAGGAAGCTTGATGGTGAACATCCAGGGAGAGGAGGTAACCCAAAGAAAGGACTCTGGATGCAGCTGTGAAAACTGTCCAGAAAGTAGGACAACTTGAGGTGAGGTTTCTTCTATGATCTATCTCTTTAAACTGTCAGAAAGTCAGGGAGATTGGGGAGATTAGTATAAACATAGAGGAGATGAATATACTGCCCATGTTATTACCTTCAAATCTTCACAAATGCAGTTCTGGTGTCCAGAAATCCTCTAACTATCCCTCCTCTTCACCTGGATACCCTAAACACCCTCCTCACAACCTGGAACTGGTTTCCCCATAGAAGTTTCCCTAACATTCATAGCACAGGAAGATATCCTATGGCATCATCACAGTTATTTTATTTTATTGAAGGTTTCACATTTCCTGGGAATCTGAAAGCTTCACAAAGCAAGGGCCATCTTTCTCCAGTCTGATACCAGAAGTATGAACTCATACATACTAGCACAAAAGAAGTTCCTGAAAGACATAATGAAGGACTGAGGGTTGGAGTGGGGATCTCAGCCCACTCTCAAGCTGTAGCTCTCGATGGCTTTATTGCGCTCAGGGCTCCCGCAAGAATCAGGTATCCACATTCAAAGTATGATCATTTGAGTATGTGTATCAGTCAGGGTTCTCCAGAACCAGTTGAAGAGATAGACAGATAGGTAGGTAGGTAGTTCTACCAAGAGAGAGATTTATTTTAAGGAATTGGCTAAATAAGACTGTGGTGACTAGGAACTCTGAAATCCATCAAGCAGGCTGACACGTTGAAAACTCAGGAGTGATTTCTATGTTATGTTCTTGAAACAGAATTTCTTCTTCTCTGGGAAATCCCAGTTGTTGTTTTTAAGGCCTTCAACTAATTGGATGAGGCCCACCCAAACAGTCAGAGGAGATCTGACTGTAAAAGTCAACTGATTGCAAGTGCTAATCATACTTTAAAAATGCCTTCACAAGAACATGTAGTCTAACCTTTGCCCAAACAACTGGGCAAGTTGACTCATGCTAGCCAAACTGACTCACAAAATTAATATGTAATTAGCACATTATAGGAAGGACTATTTATAAAAGTAAGGGGGGTGGGTGGCTCAGTCATTAAGCATCTGCCTTCAGCTCAAGTCATGATCCCAGGGTCCTGAATCTAGTTCTGCATCTGGCTCCCTGCTCTGCAGGAAGCCTGCTTCTCCCTCTGCTTGAGTTCCCTCTCTTGCTGTGTCTCTCTCTGTCAAATAAATAAAATATATATATTTTTTAAAAAGTAAGGGAAACCAAAATTGATAGTATATTGGAGTTAAAAACAACAGGGCTGCCATTATCCATGGGCCTGAAAAGATAAGGGAGAGGGGTGAGCAACTACCAAGTATGGACAAAAAGAGTTATGTGTGAGGGGTGCCTTAGTCACGGCACTTAAGAAACCAGTAGCCTCAGGAAGGGGGTTAGAGGAATGGATACTCTAGCATCCTCCCTCCCTCCCTTCTCTTGCTGGAGATTCCCAATGGTTGAACCCCACTGAAAACTCAGGCCATGTGAAACCCAGGGAACTTCAGAGCAGCTGGTGGGGTAACAGAACATTTCAGCAAGTCTTCCATTGGCCACCACACTGACCAAGCCAGAAAATAATCTGTATCTTTTCTCTAAATTAACAATGGATCTGACTATGTCTCAGATCACTGGAAGCTGAGTTACCATGAAATACAACAGAACATTATCTAGAAGACTCAGGGACAAAAACTTCTTTCAAAATTATTTGCAATAGGAGCCACATGAAACATGGGGAAACCTGGTATCAATTAATGGCTGTGAGAAAATATGAACAATATGGAAAAGAGGAGGAAGGTAGAAGGACAGAGATAGCAAGGAGAAAAGGTAGCACTATGACTTGAAGAGCAGAGAAGTGGAACAGGGAATCATTGGAAGGAAGTTAGCAATACAATCACAAAGTTATGTTTTCTATGGGAGGCAGTAAAATACAGAACTGACAATGTAAAAAATAAAAGGAGTGATACGGAAGAGAAGCTGAGGAAACTCTACAGAAGCAATCATCAAAGACATATTTGAGCAACCAACTTTCATGTTTATGGACTTTGCTGAGTTTGAGATTTAAAATGTGAGGATACAAATTCAAAGTGTTTTAGTGTGTTCCAGGAAAACTCAGTAACAAGATACCTACATCCTGATGGAAGTATTGAATTTCAAAAGTAAAGACAAATTTTATAAGTTTCTGGAATAGGTTGGAGAGAAATTGCCTTTGGTCATTAATCTCTGCAACTCTAAGTACCAAGAGACAATTGAGTCACATGTAATTCTGTAGCCTGTGCTTTTCAATGTGGCAAGAGGACAGAGACTTCCAATTGCTCAGAAAATTACTCTTGCATTATGAACAGTTTCAGTTGGATGAGAAAGGAATCAAAACTTAAATCTCACAAATAACAACACAGCACAACATATGTTAACATCACATGACTATAATGCTCTCTACAAAGTAACCCAGACCACATGTGTCTGACTCAGCTACTTACCTCATCCTTTGTGGATAACTGACAATGGTATGAAAGATTTGTTTGGGTTAAGCATTCTTCCGCATTCATGCCAAACTTAGAATTGAGAGGGTTCATGTTTATCAGCCCATTCTGCAGCTCAGTTACCTAGGGTTACCCTAGAGTATATCCCTCAGATTTCACTCAATTAGTAGCAGAAATTGTGGCATTTTTATAACTGTCCCCAGCATTGTTGATGACACCTGAAATAAAAACCTTTTGTTTTGTGCCTACCCCTGCCAACCATGGCTGAACGCTCTTGAGTATCGGGACCCTGAATGAGAAGGAGTACTAAGCATTTTGCTTCCTTTATTCATAAAATTAGAGATGTATAGACAATCCCAATTCTGTTGCAAATTACTTGAGTAATAATTTTTGGCCTTCTTAAAATTCATCTTGAAGACAGCAGTGATTGGAAATTTTAATTAGGAAAATCCAATAAATCTACTTTGTGACCAACATTAGCTATTACTGAATAGTTCTTTACAAAATTTTTCATATAGAATCTGTAAATGCTCCTTGTTAATGTTTAAAAATCCATGTACACAGTATGATATCAACTATGTTTCTTTAAAAGCATAGAAAAGGGCAATAAGAAAATACACCTGTGATGTTATTAACAGCTGTGTACTTTCAAAATTTTGAGTATGGATTTTGTTGGCATTTCTAATTTTTCTATAATGAACATGTATAGTTTGTAAGTCAGAAAAAATAAACAAAATTTCAGCATATACAGTATGGTCTATTCTTTAACAAAATCACATAAAAATTCACAGGAAAAGATGTAAAGAAAATAAATCAACATGTTAGCAGTACTTATCTCTGAGATGTAGAAATATAGGAAATTTCCTTTCCTCATTTTTGCAAAAATTTAGACATTTTGACAATAATCATGTTTTAGATCTATAAGGGATTAAATGAAAGAAATATGAAAGGATTTCAACAGTGACTTATTTTTCTCTGTGGAGTTACAGTATGAAAGAGTTTCACTGAGGAGTGTTATGATCCAATAATAATAAAAATCATGCTCACAATAACAACAAGAAGTAATATTTACATAAAAGGTACTATGTTGCAAGTATTATTAGCATTTAAATTCTTTGTCTTTTTAGCTCTAAAATGACCTTATGAGATGTATTGCCATTGGGATAAACCATTTCACAGATGGGAATACTAAGTCTAAAAGGGAATAATAACTTGTTTAATAGCTAACAAAGAGGGAAGTCTACATTTTAGAGCTAAATCTCTAGACTAAAAGTGAAAGGATAAAGATAAAAATGGAATAGATGGGAAAGTCTCCCTCCCACCCAGGTCAGGAGGTTTGACTTGCATCAAGTTAACTTCCAGAGGAGAAGGGCCCTCCTCTTAGACATACCCCAACTCATTAACATCTTTAACACTTCCCTATGGCCCTTACCTGCACACCCACTCCCTATGTGAATGACCTGCATACTAAGCAACGTGACTGAGCTCTATCAGTGCTTGTGCCATGTTCACATGGGTTGGGGAGGGGAGAGGAGGAGAGAGGAAGAAAAAGAAAGAGGAGGAGGAGTGGAGGAGGAGGAAGAAGCACCCAGGATACCAGTGCAGTCAGCAGGCTTCCTTGACCTCCAAGTCAACCTATGATGTCTTATCTCTGCTCTGTGGACCCCTTCTTTTTAGCCTTTCTCATCCTTGTAAGTCTATATTTATTTGAGATTTCTTTGAAATCTCCTGTCTTTCTGACTTGATTGTCAGCCTCATGATGGCCCAAAATGGGGTTCTTTTATCTGTACCTTGATTTGCCCAGCATGGTTCCCAGCTTACGCCTATTTTTCTGGCATATTTATTAATAGTGCCCTTTAAGGGCATCTGGGTGTCTCAGTTAATTAAGTGTCTGTCTTAACTCAGGTCATGATCTCAGGACCCTGGGATCAAGCCCCATATCTGGCTCTCTGCTCATCGGGGAATCTGCTTCTTCCTCTTGCGCTCTCTCTCTCTCTCTCAAATAAATAAATACATATTTTTTAAATAGTGCTCTTTAAGTCTCCAACAGATTTGGATTGGATCATGAATTATATGATAAGCCTTTTTGAGTATAATTGTATCTTCACTGACTGCAGAACTTGACACATTTGGGGAGCTTTCTACATAGCTGTTGAATGAATGAATGAATGAATGTCCCATTAGCACCTAGAAGTCCAGTTCCAGTTTCTCACTTTTCCCAGTGCTAAGCAAGAGACTTCCCTGGGTAGGTTGTGTTCATGATGGTGAATGGAAATGATATATCTAGTCCCCTTGTTGCTTGTGTGGGTCAGGGCTCATCCCAGGGATATAGTGAGGTAGAAAAACTCTCAGTTATGGGTCTAGGTATTAATTATGGGAATTAGATCTGATACTGTTGTGGAAGAAGCTGGGAAGTGAAGGTCCAGAAGGGAAGCTAGATGATGAAGGGAGTCAACAATCCATCATCTGTTAAGCCAGTGTGTTGAGCCACCAGTGTGGCTCTGAGAAGGGGAAGCTTATGGCCAGGCTGTGGGAGTCACAACAACCTTCTGAGCATCGTGGCTAGGCTTTCATTACTGCCTTCCAAAGGTTGCTTTAGTTCATCTTTGGTCAGGTGCGACTCAAGATCATGCAGGGAATGGAACCCAGGAAACATCATTTTTGCCTAAGCACGTTGACACAGCACAAAGCAGCATGCTTGTCCTCTGCCTGCCTGGGCACACATTTGCACTCTCCTTTCTATCTGCAGCATTCCCCTCTCCTGCGGTGTCCCGTAGACTTTTCAAATGATCCTGCATACTGTTCCCAAAAGGAAATGCTCAGGGTGTTTTGTCCCAATTCTGAGCTTTTCCCTGGATGATGGAGTATTTTTTCAAGTCCTTTGTGTTCCCAAAGTCACATTAATGTTATTGTTTTAGCACACAAGGCTTAATTGAGGGAAGGACTGAGGCTTAGGAGAGCAACACTTCTACAAAAAACACAAAACCCTTCCACTTAGGATGGTGGAGTTGATATTATGTTTCTACCATGGCTTCTGTTTGTTTCCATGAGGCTCCCTGGTGCATAATCACCATATTTAATATAGCTTTTATAAGCAGGGTGGGGAACCATCTGATTTATTATTATTTTTTTTAACTACCCGATTTTTGAAATCAGCTTCTAAGTGAACTCAAGGCACATGGCCACTTTAGGGGTGATTCCAGTTCTGGTTGAAGGTACCATACTTGAGAAAATCAGATGGTGAAGAATGTTCCCCACACTTCCCTGGCTGGGCTGCCAGATATCAAGCTAGAACTGGTGAGAGAGACCTAAGACCAGTAGATGAACTTGGGAGTGTGAGTCAGACAGCACAGCACTAATGTCAATTTGATGGGCAAGTTTATTATTAGGAGTGATGGCCATGAATTCATATTTAGATTGAGAGGCCAAATCTAGGGGTATAATTTGGAATTCAGGTAATGTGTAGGAGCTAAAATTTAGGCATAGCATCTGGATTTACCTTGTGTTATATTGTCCTTCATCCTGGTGTGCTGCTATTGTGTTCTTGATCCCTCTCTAGCTCTGTCTCTGTCTCTCCCTCTCTTACACACACACACACACACACACACATGCACACATAGCACCACCACCATTTAAGTGCTGGGGCAACGTCTGAGAATAGGGTGAGATATTCAACAAACCCAGAACCAGGAATCAGGCAAACTCCATGCTGGCAACCTACAAAACCCATGCGAGTGCCTTGCCTTTATAAGACCATTGATGACATTTTGATTTACTCTCTTGCACCTGTTCATATCCCTGCCTAGCAGCCAGTTCGACTGTGTAAACTGACAGGCTCACTCTTGATGAGCCCAAATTTGGGGTGACTTTATTTCCAAATGTAGAAATTCGTGATGTGGAAGACAGACTGTGACAGTGTCAGCATTGTGGCACTCGGTGCCTGTCCTATAGATCCCTGTCCTCTGTCTCACTGAGAAATCTTACCTGTTCTTCCCTCGTGGTACTCAGCCTTTGCCATCATACACTACGATAATCTATGTCACATCCCTCTCTGCTCAGACATATAATTCCTTTAGCTCAGAATTTATGTCAGCATTGCCTTTTTATTTATCATAGGCACTCAGTGTAGTATGCCTAAATAAATCAAACAATAGGTTTTAGCACCTTAATAGTACTCAACAAGTCAATTTAATTATTGTTCTTGTCATTTATGTTACATGTTCCCTATTAGCATATTGTTTTCTTATATTTACTGCCAGTTTTCAGTAATAGAGCATTTGAGGATAGGCGTCTTCCTGTTAATTTGCAAAAGAATACAGTTGGTGTCAGTATACAGAAGCTCCGCGTGGGGTAGAGTTAGTGGGCTGCCAATGAGGGTTTAGATACACAGTATGCCATTGAATATAAAATATTATCATTGATTCAGACTAAGAGGAACTGTGACTCTGGGCAATGTCCTCATGTGCAAAGTGTAGATGATGATCCCCATCTCTTAGAGTGGCTATGGAGAAAGAAAGAAGAGGTATATAGAAAACTTAGCACATAGTTCATGCTCAATGCATGGGGAGGGTTGGAAATTTTTCTACATTTCAGAATCAAGAAAGTAATTTTAAAAATCATTAAACCCCTGGGTGGCTCAGTGGGTTAAGCCGCTGCCTTCGGCTCAGGTCGTGATCTCAGGGTCCTGGGATCGAGTCCCGCATCGGGCTCTCTGCTCAGCAGGGAGCCTGCTTCCTTCTCTCTCTCTCTCTGCCTGCCTCTCTGTCTACTTGTGATTTCTCACTGTCAAATAAATAAATAAAATCTTAAAAAAAAAAAAAAAATCATTAAACCCCATCATTTGGAGCAAATGTATTGAAAAGCATCATGGGGCACTTTTAATCTGAGATCTAAGATATTAAATTGTAGAGGTTCCAAGAAGCAAATAATGCTTGGGTTGGGTACATTTCTAACTTTCTAGTTAGGACACCAAAAAGAGCAGCCCTGCCCTTTTATGTGATGCAAGCGTGTCTGTGGCCAAGAGTGAGCACAGGCCACCCCAGGGTGTCCATCAGATTACTCTAATGTGAGAGGCAGCTGAGTTGGTGACTTTACATCTCCCCTTACCCTTCTATCTACAGGTGCCACCACCCTCCTCAAATGCACGCTCCAGCATCCCACGCACAAACCCCAGAGAGATGAGTAGAGTAAGTGCCGTTTTGATAGAGTGTCCAGGAGACCAAGAATTCAAGAGGTGTGAATATTACCACCAGGCAATGAAATTCCAGATGAAAGCTACAAGCTTTAGTCACCATGTCATCCCTCAGCTCTGGCATTCCTGCAGATATGAGACTGAGTCACAATAAGCCATGGAAAAGAGACGTCCAGAATGAGGCTATTGAACGTGAATTGCTGTACCGTCTATACTGTAACTCTCCCTATCACCACCTTTTCTATGTGAGATCAGATAGCAGTGAAGGATATAAAATAGAAAAGGATCTGCCCACTATGTAAATCATTGTGCCTCGCAGGCATGATTGTTTCCCTGAAGACACCTCCCCATCAAGAATCTTTGGATCATCCTTTACACTTCCTCCATGTGATAGGTTTGTGATGTGTCAACTTGGCTAGGCTAAACTTAGTCTCCAGAATTCCCTTTCCCATGTGTTTGTGGTTTGGATGAGCTACAAGAGATATCTCACCTAAGAGCTGGGGGATGGAAGGAAGGCAACAGACAATTTGTAGAATATGCACACTTTCTCCTTGATATTCAGTCAAACACAGTTAGAGGTGCTGCTGTGAGGGATTTTTCACATGTAATTAAAGCCCTTAATCAATTGACTTTATGTTAATCAAAAGGGAGAGGATCCTGCGTGGGCCTGGCTTAATCAGTTGCAAGTCTTTGACAGATAAATTAGGACTTCGCTGAGCCCAGTGGCTCCACACAGCAGCTAAGTCTGCAGTTAAACTCCTTCCTTCTCCCTGGATCTTCCTTCTTTAACTGATTGTGAGTAACAAGCTTTAGCCCATGCCCATCGGGTTCCAGCCTGCTTGTGATCTGTCCTCTCTGACTGTCTACCTGTGGCTGTGGGCTTACTTAATCAGCTGCAGAACTGCAAAGTCAATTCCAAATAATAAATCCATATATGAAAGCCATACATCCTCATAGTCCTGCTTCTCCAGTTGAACCCAGACAGGTAAACCTCCTCTCAACCTTAATTATCCGTCAGGTTACTCACCAAGTCCTGTCAATTCTTTTGTCTATGTAATACCTTGATATCACTGAAGTCGACACTGTCACCTGGGGAATCCAGTTCCAACTTCTCACTTCTCCCAGTGCTGATGGAGAACAATTTATCTCTATCCTTTCCCCCACCAGCCAAGTCCATAATACCATCAACTTTCACTAGAATGACTAGACAGTTTCATGATCTGCTACTCAACAAGCCTTCTTTAACAAAACAAAAATATTTATTTAAGAGAGAGATCACAAATAAGGGACAGGGAACCAGATATAGGGCTGGATCCCAGGACCCCAAGGTCATGACCCAGCCATGCTCCTCAGTGGCCTGAACATACCCTAGATGGTGGGCAGAATAATGGTAACCCAAAGATGTTCACATCCTAATTCCCAGAACTTCTGAGTTTGTTATATTATACGGCAAGGTGGAATTGTTTGCTAATCAGCTGACCTTCAGGTGGGGTGATTATCCTGGATTATCATCGGGGGTCCAATGTTATCACAGGGTCCTTATTAGTAGACGAGGGAGGGGGGAGAGTCAGAGTTTGAGAGAGATTTGGGGAGCTCCTACACTGCTGTCTTTGAAGGTGGAGGAATGGACCTTAATCAAAGGAACAAGAGCAGTCTCTAGATGCTGAAAAAGGTAAGGAAATACATTCTCTCACTGAACCTCCAGAAGGAGCACATCCCGGCTAAGATCCTAATTTTTGCCCAGTGAGATTCATTTTGGACTTCTGACCTCCAAAACTGTAGGATAATAAGTTTTTATGTTTTAAATCATCAAGTTAGTAGTAATTTGTTGGAGCAGCAAAAGGAATCTAATATATCTACCATTGAGAATTCACACAGCAGTAAAATTTCACAAGTGATGAAAAATGCTATCAACTTTTAATTTTGTAAGTAAAAATAATTACTATCTACTATAACCCTGTTTTCATTCATGAAAGGACTTCTTAACTTTCTGTTTTGAAATAACCTAACTTATGGAGAACTCACAGCAATAATACAAAGAATCCCCATTTACACTTTATCCAGACTCACTAATTTTTACTATTTTGCCACATTTATCATTCATTCTTTCTGTGTTTTGCTCTTTCTCAATATTTCTTTACCAGTCTCTCTCTTTTTTCTTCTCCTGCATATATACATACAAATGCAAATAGTTATTAAGAGAGAAAATTTTAACACAAAATTTAGAAGTGACACAAGTCTCAAAATGAAGCAAAATCTTTTATATTTAACAACTCCATAATATGGTCCTTATATTTTCCTTGTTTCATCAAGGAAAAGTTCATTATGAAGCAGTACTGGTTCACAGACAAGCATGTGGAAACCATAAACTCTTATTTATGTATCTTTACTCATACTTTTAAATTTAAGCCTCATTTTCAGGGAAGCTTTATACCCTCACACTAGAGCTGATTCACCAGTTTTGTATTCCTCTTGAAAACTGAACTTCTTAGTGTCCCCATGACATCTGTGTACTGCCTACCATCCTTTGTCACCTGTTAGTTCCTTGAGGACATGAATTACAGTGTCATCTACCTCATATACACAATGTATAAAAATGGAACTTTGTGACCCTGGGACATTTTTCAAGAAATTGGAACCCCTTGGTAGAAATGTGAAATGGTAGAGCCATTGTGGAAAACAGTATGGAAGTTTCTCAAGAAATTAAAAATAGAATTACCATGTGATCCAGTAATTCCACTTAATATACACTCAAAAGAATTGAAAGGAGGGTTTCAAAGAGATTTGTCTATCCATGTTCATAGCAATATTATTCATAGCAGCAAAAACATGGGAGCAACCCAAGTGGTCATCAGTAGATGAATAGATAAGTAAGTTAAATACTTTGTACACATACAGTGGGATATTACTCAGTTTAAAGAAGAAAGCTAGTGTGACACATGCTACAATACAGAAGAAACTTGAGGACAGTATGCTAAGTGAAATGAGCTAGTCACAAAGAGACAAATACTGTATGATTCCACTTATAAGATGTACTTTGAGTAGTCAAAACTGTAGTAGTTGCCAGGGTGTATGGGGAAAAGTCAATGGGGAGTTACTGTTTAATGGGTATAGAGTTTCATTCAGCAACATAAAAAGCATTCTGAATATGGATGGTGGTGACGGTTACACAATGTGAATGTACTTCATGCCACTGAACTATATACTTAAAAATGGTTAACATGGCCAATTTTATTTTACCACAATAAAAATGTTAAATAAATAAAACTTTATAATTGAATAGTAAAGCTCACTTTCAAAAAGTGACTTTTCCTTAAAATCTCAGCTTATCCTTTTCTTTTTTTTTAAGATTTTATTTATTTATTTGACAGAGATCACAAGTAGGCAGAGAGGCAGGCAGAGAGAGAGGGGAGGAAGCAGGCTCCCTGCGGAGCAGAGAGCCCAATGCAGGCTCGATGCAGGGCTCGATCCCAGGCCCCTGGGACCATGACCTGAGCTGAAGGCAGAGGCTTTAACCCACTGAGCCACCCAGGCGCCCCAATCCTTTTATTTTCTAAGCCAAGGTAACCTGCAGCCAAAATCACAAGGACGTATCTACCATAGCACAACATAATTTACTTCATCAGAAGCTTTCCACAAAGATGTCATTGGAAATATAGGCTTCTAGAAATGATTATACCAGTTTGTCCCTGTATAGAGTTTAATTGTTAAGCTTTTCTGAGTTATCTTTGCATTTACATTAATAATTTCTAAACCACCGCAGATATTCCCCCCACCAAGCATCCTTCCAACCTATGTATAATAAGAAGTTGTTGAAAGATATCAGGGAACATATTAATTTTCAAAAATACAAATACATAAATAGACTTCAAAAGACCATATGCTACTTTTCTGTAGTTTCAAACCACAGCAGATGCACTGGGAATGATTATTCTAAGTTTCCTGTGATAAATAAAATCCAAGGTGGTTCCATAAATGATAAACTTATATAGTGGAAAAATAATTTCACTCCTTTCTTATCTTATCCTAAGGTTTTTTTTTTTCTTTCAAATATATAGGAGGTTGGGATAAAAAAGAAAAGAAACAGGAAGTATCTTTGCAATGTTTACAAAGCAAAAAAGAAATGTTATGTTTCTGTAAATAAAGAATGTTTTTACAATATTTCAGATTTGGCAGGACATCTGGTGTGGGTGTTATCAAGGGCATTAGAAGAAAATAGCTAAATTCTGCTATCAGTTCCCTTACTATGCTACCATATGGAAATCTTTTTCTTTTTTCCCTTACTGTATCATTTATTGACTTGGGGGAGAATCGTATTAAAAATGACTATTTTAACTGCTTCCTACCAACTCTTGAATTGCCTAATGTTATGGCCTGTTTTTAGTGCATAGACTTAGTTTCTGACCTCGGCTACCTTAAATAGGTTTCCATGCATTGGCTTGAATCTTGTATAGAAGTCAGAACTGTAAAAAAGTAAGGATCTGAAAAAAAAAAAAAAGTAAGGATGTAGAAGACTTGATATAATTAAGAACGTCAATTCACTTCAAATTGATCTATGCCAACCCAGTGAAAATCCCAGCAGGTTGTTTTGTAGATCTTTACATATAAAGGAAAAGGAACTAGAATAGTCAAAAAAATTTTGAAAAGAACAGAGTTGGAACACTCACACTACACAATTTCAAGACTCAATATAAAACCACATTTATCAAGACAGCAGGATGTCAGTAAAAGCACTGATGAAGTTTAGAATCAGTGATGTCCCAGTAATAATAAACTTTCCTGTAACCTAGGTCTTTGTTCCTCATGCCATTTTCCAATGAAAGAAACCTGTATTCTTTGTAGACATAATTGATTTCAGAGGTGGGGCAGAAAATACATGAGATGAGCCCGGGGCATTGTGCTGTGTCAGAAAATAAGGAAGTGCTCAAAAAAGGGGGGGTGCATGTCAAAAGAAGCCAACCTCAAGGAGTTTCCAACATCCAAAGCTGGAGAAAGTTGAGTAACAAAATAAATAATGACAGATTAGATTGCAACAAACAATACAATAAACAATCATGGGTCCCTAATGACATAAAGAATGATTGAATTAATAAATAAATGAGGCAGGAAACCTCTTCCAATTAATATATGTAAAAGAAAAGATGGGAAAAGAAATAGATCTTTAGAGGGGCACCTAGGTGGCTAGTTGGTTAAGAGTCTGACTCTTGATTTAGGCTCACGTCATGATCTAAGGATCATGAGGTTGAGCCCACATCTGGCCCCACACTCATCTACTCCTTACACATGTGCACACATGCTCTCTCTCTCTCCTAAAAAAAGAAAGAAAGAGAAAAAAAAGAAATGAAAAGAAAAATAAATACATCATTAGAACACAACAATAAAAGTTGTTTCAGACAAGATCTACCAATGAATAATAAAACATTGAGGAGGAAGACAATCTTTTCCTAATCTCAAAATATCTACTTTGAAGATATTTATTAGTTACAAAAGGAGAAATAGTACTTTTTAAATGGAAAGAGCTGACAGATGTCATCTTAGCTAAGGAATCATGGTTAGAATCACCAACAAAGAGACATATTGGCATCAAGCACCCCTTGATACAATACACTAAATGGGATTCATCATCTCAGTGTTAATTCTTGCCCAAAAACCTACAAATTTAATCGGTTCATGAAAATTATTAGACAAATCCAAATTGTGGGACATTCTGAAAAATATCTGTCTAATATGGTTTGAAAGTATCAAGGCTCCTGGAAGACAGAGAGGGAGAAACCATTACAGAAAGGATTACAGAAAACATGGAGACATGAAAACTAAATGCAGTGTGGAAACCTGAGCTGAATCATGGGCCAGAAAAGAACATCAGTGCAAAAATGATGAAATCCAATTAAGTCTGTAGTTTAGCTAAGTAATACTACTACTACTACTACTACTACTAATAATGTGTCTAGTTTCTATCTCCTTAATACAATTCCCCAAGCTACCATAATGCAGTGTAAAATAGTAGCCCCATGGTGAGCTACTGTGACTATTTACTGCATTTAAGAATAAAGAATAATTACGGATGTGTGAACAGATTCTAATACATTAATGCTTCAGAAGGTGCTGCTAATACACACTCAGTCCAAGCATCATGTAGCAAAAATAGTTTCACACTTCATAATCCATTGAGCTTCTCTCTGTTCTCACTGGTCCCTGAATCTGTTCCCCTCTCCTCTTCCCATCTGTCTCTTTTTTCCTTTTCTTCCCTCTCCCAACCTTCTGCACTATGTTAATACATAGTATAGAACTGAAGTATCTTTTTAAGTAACTGATATTATCAAGTTTTATAGCCTGTCTACCTAAACTTTTAAAAACTTTCTTTCCTTCAAAATAAAAAGCTAATGCTGTATTAAGTTGATCATTCTTCATGTAAACCTTAAACTGATTTAGCATGTGTGAGGTTACTGGCTCTTGAGAGAAAACGTTCTATTTCTGGCAAAAAAACTTAGAAGTCCATTCAGAATGATGTTGTCAGAATATATTTTCACTGGATACTTTGAAATAGACAAAAAGAAAACAGTACACAAAGATTTCATTCTTTAACATTATAAATCACCCCAGTTTTGACATTCTTATTCATAATCATGCTGTAATTAAACACAATATATAGATGGCTAGCTAAAACATCAGAAATAATTTCAAAATTTGATGGTTCTTTTTTCATAGAAAAGCACAATTCTTACTTGCAAAAGAGAGTTAAATCAAATTCTCTTACATTTCATTCTCAATAACTACTGTTTCTTCAGAAAAACAAATTACATTGAGTGATAATAGGGTACAAATTAGAAAGAGGAGAGGTGCTCTCTCGGTAGCTACCCCACAGTTTATACCAAAATTAACATCAAGTGGGACTCAAGAACTTTCAGAATCTGGCTGTGATCCCTAATGCCTTCACTGGAGGATGCAAAAATGCTATTACTTTTTTCCCCCCACATTGCTTCTGATTTCCTAAGTTGAATTACTTCTAATTTAGCCCTGAAAGAGTTTGATCCAAAAAGATCCTGAAGATCAAGGAGGATATGAATCTGTGTTCCAAGAACGAAACCAAATATAGCATTTCTCAAATATGTTAGTATCGGGTTTCCTAAACCCATGCTTTCTTCATTCTCCAATCCTACTGACATCTGGCCCTCGATGAGGTAAATGCCAAGGGCAGGAGAGAGAATGGACTCCAGGTGCGTGTAAGTACATGTGTGCTGGATGCAGGGCTGGAGCAGTAGGGACTGGACGGCAGGGACAGCGTTCTATCTTTAGAATAGCCTGCTGATTGAAATGCCCCAGCTATGTGGAGAGCTACCAAACACATCTTTGCTATGACATCACCAAAATAACTAAACATTTGAGGAAAAGTGAAACATGAAAGAGAGGATCAAGATACAAAATTCTTTTTTTTTTTAAGATTTTATTTTTATTTGTTTGACGGAGAGAGAGAGATCACAAGTAGGCAGAGAGACAGGCAGAGAGAGAGAGAGGAAGCAGGCTCCCCACTGAGCAGAGAGCCCGATGCGGGGCTTGATCCCAGGACCCTGGGATCATGACCTGAGCCGAAGGCAGAGGCTTTAACCCACTGAGCCACCCAGGCACCCCTGCTAGATACTTCTTGATTTAATCTCTATATCCCTTATTATATATGCCGTAATTATGGCCCCTATTTCTTTCTGTCCTTGTAGATTTCCTTTAGGTTATTTTCCAGTCCTGTTGAATTTTTTAAAAATCTGAACGATCATGATTTTAATTTGTTAAAGCTTCCCTATTCTTGTTTTATGAATAGAATTTTTTTCATATTTCTCTGAGGAGCTCACTGGAAGATTTAATAAGTGTTCTTTGGGTACCTGAAATTGCCTCTGTTTGCTATAGCTCAGAATTTTGTATCTTGAGGGGCGCCTGGGTGGCTCAGTGGATTAAAGCCTCTGCCTTCGGCTCGGGTCATGATCCCAAGGCCATGGGATCAAGCCCCACATCGGGCTCTCTGCTCAATGGGGAGACTGCTTCCTCCTCCTCTCTCTCTCTCTCTGTGCCTCTCTGCCTACTTGTGATCTCTGTCAAATAAATAAATAAAATCTTTTAAAAAAATTGTTTAAAAAAAAAAAGAAGTATCTAGCAAACCCTATATTTGCCTATTGAATATCTATTCTTCATTTCAACATTATTTGATTTAGAGGGGACCTTCAGGGGCACCTGCGTGGCTCAGCTGGTTAACTATCTGCCTTTGACTCAGGTCATGATCCCAAGGTCCTGGCATCGAGCCTCACTTTGGGCTCTCTGCTCAGTGGGGAGCCTTCTCCCTCTCCCTCTGCAGCTTCTCCTGCTTGTGTGCTCTGTCTGTCAAATATATAAATGAAATCTTAAAAAAAAAAAATTAAGGCTTCAATGGCTTCTCCCTTTTTTCTTCACTCTCCCCTCTACTCTCTGACTGGACCACAGGAAGGATTCCTGGAGAAGTAGCAACCACCGTGAGAGGGTGACAGTGAACAGTGCATGCTAAAGATGATGGCTCAGGAAAAGAGAATGGCCCCAGGCCGTTATAGCACTGTCGAATTGCCATACCAGACCTTGACTTCTTCACTCTACTTTTGTGAAAATTCAAAGCTATATTTTTTTGAATAAACCACTTCAGTTGGGTTTCTGTTTACTTAAAAATAGATATATTATCTAGTAAGATAATATTAGGATGATATCATTCATTATTCATTAATAACATAACGTTTTTCATTGATAATATTAATATAATACCTGACAAAATGCTATTTAATCCAACATCCAACTATTAGGGAGAAAATGAGTAAAGTGGGAAGAAAGGGGAAGGAAGGGAGGTGGGAAAAGAGTAGAAAACAGAAGTGAGGGATTTTCAAAGAAATTTAAAAAATAAAACTCAAAAAAACGAAGGGATACAAGTGTCTTACATTTGGAAAGGTTTTCCAAATGCTGAAATCATTAATAGAAAATGTTCACATTTTGTACAACAAAGATACAGAGATCATCTTAAAAGTTGTCGGAGAGGGAAAAATAAGGAATATACATAAGATATAAAAATAAAATGGAAGAAAAATCTTAAGCTGGAACTCTTAGCTAGAATGTCTAATAATATATTTTCATGGAATCAGAAAGTTTATCTTCCATACAGCCTTTCTTAAAAGCTGGGTCAGGATGTACCTCAGCTGAGTAAGCCAAAGACCGCACAGGATCCAGAAAATGTTCATCTAACCTGAAAAAGTAGTGAAAAACAGCATTAGGATTATGGTTCATCATGCTGCAGAGCTCTCTGTCCAGAGTGGAGCACATAAATGAAAGGCAATTAGAAATTCTGGGATAGAAAATAGTTTCCAAGATAGTTTGTGATCCAACTATTAGATAACAAGTACAAATTAGAATAAAAAGTTAGTGAGTTTCCAAAGAAATTTAATGGGTTATGTAGTTAATAGAAAGGTAGGCATACTAGAAATACAGTAATGGCATATGTTCCACACTTCACATATCTTTCTAATGAGATTGGCATTAAACAGTAACTTTTTAATGTCTTGGGAAACACTTACAATACATTATTGTTCCAAAAAGAGAATTGAATAGGATCCTATTTTCTTAAATATGTGATAATGACTGTCTTGTCAGCTCAAGATGCTGTAACAAAATACCCTAAACTGGGTGGCTTGAATAATACCCATTAATGTCTCACATTTCTGGAGGCTGGAAAGTTCAAGATCAAGGTCCTGGATGGCTCCTTTCCTGGTGAGAACCCTCTTCCTGGTTTACAGACAGCTACCTTCTCACCGTGTCCTCACATGGTGGAGAAACACAGGAATTGCTCTGGTCCCTCTTCCTCTTCTTTTAAGAACAAGAGTCCCATCATAGGGCCCTCACCTTCATGACCTCATCTAATCCTAGTTATCTTCTCAAAATCCCACTTCCAAATACCATTGGGAGTTATAGCTTCAATATAAGAATTTTGAAGGGACATAAACATTCCATAACAATATTAAACATTTATTATCACCTGTGTGCAAGATAATTTTTTAAAACTTCACATGTATTAATCTACTTAGATCTCCAAATCATACTACGAAGTAGATGCTGTTAGTATGTAAGTATTTTTATTATATATTAAGATTTTTATTCACTGTTTATAGTTGTTGAATGAATTTAAAACAAATAATCAGTCTCACATTTAGGTTACATGTTTGTTTTTATATACAGAATTGTCTTAAAATTATTTTGATTTGGAACTTTTGATATTATTCAACATTTATTCAAACTTAATTTTAAAATTCAGCTTGTTCCATGCTTTAAAATGTCAGAAGTTAGATAATCTCTGGCTCAAATAGTCGGTTAGACTTTTTTAGAAAGCATGCTGAGGAATCAGTGAATTGGTGGCTTACCTTATTGGGAATATATGAACTTCTTCAAAATGTCATAAGACTGGTATAATAAGTTGCTCATGGAGATCCAATTGTATAGATCCACAGTACAGAGAATATAATTTTAGCCTGTTTTAATTTATCTAAAACCCTGAATGAACTTTAATTTATACAGCCACTGGTACATCCCACTTGAATACATTTGTTGAGCTATGATAAATCATGGTGACCTTTGAGAATATTGATGAAGTATTTCATGTAGCAGGTAAAGGGAGAGAGTCCATCAAATAAGACAGTGCTAAGGAACTGGCCAGAATCCAAATTTATTCTTTAAGACACTTCTGAGTTACTGTCCCAAAGTCCCTTGAGCAAGGAAGGCAATTACTTCGGCACAGGGGGAAATCAAGAGTTAGCTTCCCTTCTACCATTTAACCTTTTTCTTTACCCCCTTGCTCCTAGCTGTCTTGGATCTAAGACTGACGTTTAGGTTGGTCCCAAGAGGTACACTTCTGAAAACACAAAATCCATCCTTATAGAATTACAGTTAATTGTTTTCATGTTGATCTCTCCAACAAGACTCTAAGAATCACTGCCTCGGGTAAAAAAGAATAAACGACCCTGAGTCTTTTGAACAGCCTTAGTGTTAATGAGAGTCTCTAAATTTTCTTATTGTTATACTTTTCTAGTGCCTTCTTTCATCAAAAATAACACCGAGCTAAAGTTATGTATGGAAGTCACAATTCTGTGATACTTTGCCTGCTTTTGCTTTCCCTGTACTCAACATTCTTCCCATAGAAGGCTGCTTGAACTGGATAAAAATGTGAGTTACAGAAGACATGGTCAGATGGCATGAGTGCCTTTCAACCCACCAAGAGGTCTTTCCAATGTCTTCCTGAAAATAGAAGTAGTCAAGCTATAGGTTGCCTCATGAATATTTGACAGCACTGCAACCCTATGACTTTTTGACTGAAGAATCAAAGTATGTATTCATCTTATTGATTTTGGGAAGACCATTGGCAATTTAGAATATTATTAAAAGATATTGGCATTAATTAATTTTTTATTGGAAGTGTTTCTTCTTTGGATATTACATTAATATCTCTGACAATTCCTTTGTACTTTCCTTTTATACTTTTGAACTTTGCTTTTGTACTTTCTTCATTTCTAGTTCAATTTTTACTTTTGCCTTTTCCTGATTTCCTTTTTTTTTTCCCCCATAGGAACTTGACTTATTTTATTTTATTTTATTTTATTTTATTTTATTTTATTATGTTATGTTAGTCACCATACAGTACATCATCAGTTTTTGATGTAGTGTTCCATGGTTCACTGCTTGCATATAACACCCAGGACTACATGCAATATGTGCCCTCCTTAATACCCATCCCTGGGCTAACCCATCCCCAACTCCCCTCCCCTCTAAAACCCTCAGTTTTTGTTTTTCTTTCTCAGAGTCCATAGTCTCTCATGGTTCGTCTCCCTCTCTGATTTCTCCCCCTTCCTTTTTCCCTTCCTTCTCCTAATGTCCTTCATGCTATTCCTTATGTTCCACAAAGAAGTGAAACCATATGATAATTGACTTTCTCTACTTGACTTATTTCACTTAGCTTAATGTCCTCCAGTTCTGTCCATGTTGATGCAGAAGTTGGGTATTCATCCTTTCTCATGGCTAAGTAATATTCCATTGTATATGTGTACCACATCTTCTTTATCCACTCATCTACTGAAGGGCATCTCAGCTCTTTCCACAATTTGTTTATTGTGGACATTGCTGCTAGGAACACTGGAGTGCATGTGACCCTTCTTTTCACTATATCTGTATCTTTGGGGTAAATACCCAGTAGTGCAATTGCTTGGTCATTAGCATAGCTCTATTTTTAACTTTTTTAGGAAACTCCACACTGATCGCCAAAGTGGCTTACTACCTTGCATTCCCATCACCAGTGTAAAAGGGTTCCCTTTTATCCACAGCCTCTCCAACATTTGTTGTTTCTTGCCTTGCCAATTTTTTGCCATTCTAACACTGGTGTAAGGTGGTATCTCAATGTGGTTTTGATTTGAATTTCCCTGATGGCTAATGATGATGAACACTTTTTCATGTGTCTGTTAGCTATTTGTATGTGTCTTCTTTGGAGAAGTTTCTGTTCATGTATTCTGCCCATTCTTTGACTTGACTATTTGTTTACACAAGTCCCAGTAGTCTTAAAAACTCACATATTGTTAAAAAAGAAAGAAAAGAGGAAGAAAGCAAGGAATAAAAGTAGGAGAGAAGGGAAGAAGTAAGGAAATTTTTCTATTATTCACCAATATTTACTTGAACACCTGAAACACTCCTAATATCATGAAGCTCAATTGATCCTCAGATGGGGATTTGTGAGGCTGAAAACTATTCTGTGAACAGAAGAATTTGAAGGTGTTCTTTAGGCTACCCTTAGAAGTACTCCTTGCGATTGATTTACATACAATTGGTATAAGAGCTGAGTAGTTTGCTATCTGAGCACCTTTTTGTAAACTATGCTCACGTTAACTGCCACTTATCCAGATGCTCCTGCAATCTCTTTGAGGAACTGGCAGTTTATAAACAGAACCAATTTAATACAATCTGATGGCTTTGGAATCAAAAGGGTAGTCCCTGCAGCACGGGTGTGCTGGTACATATATAACCACCAGCTCTCTGTTTTAAAAGCCCTAATTGTAGTGTTTGCCAATTTCCAAGATATAAATAGCCCCACCATAGCCAATTTTGAGCTACTGGCATTGTGTCACTGAGCACAGAGTTGGGAAGAGATGCACACAGTAGGCATTCATGAATAGACATGAGGCAGCTCCAGCATCTTTCAGCTCTCCATGGATGGATTTATTAATCCCTCAAGCATTTGTGGATACCCTGGGTCGGCCATCTCAAGTTGCATTTCTAATATCCACTCTCTCAGCATGTTTCTGGTGCTATGTACTCTATCCCCATGCCTGCCCACCTTGCCTCCTACCTCTCCTAGAAGGTATGGAGGTGATCTGAAAATATTCCATCAAATTCCTGCCACTGCACACAAAATTTCCCAGCTCCGCATTGACCCTCAGTCTCTCTTCCACCCTCTGAGGAGGAGGAAATCCTTCCTCTAAATTTAATCTTGTTACTCAAGAGCTCATGTCCTCAGTGTCTTTCACAGTTATTCCCACTCTCCTAGAATTTTAATCCTTTTCTCTATCTTTTCTCTCTTCTCAGCATACAAATATACTCAAGACTTGCTCTTGACCATGGATTCAGAAAAACTCATTCCCACTTCCTTCTGAAAGATTTTATCTCTCCATCTTTTTCCATTCTTAGCCAAGCTTTTTGAAGGAATACTGTGATAGACAGAATCACATCTTGAAGGATGATGTGATAGACATCATCCTGGAAGATGGCTTCCAGGAGGCCCAATCCCTGTGTCCATACCCAGTGTAATCCCCAAGACATGTGATTTGATGGCTTTCAGCCCCATGTTTGGTCATCTTGATGAAGTCTTAGATATAAGTGAGGTTCGGTAGGATGAGGTCTGGAACCAATGACCAAGAAAGAATTCTTCAGACATCTTTGGTGCAAAATTGTGGTTTATTAAAGCACAGGGGTAGGACCCATGGGCAGAAAGAGCTGCTGCCCCAGGGCTGTGAGGAATGGTCCATTATATACTTGCAAGTTGGGAGAGGGTTAGGGATGGTGTAAGTCTCTAAGGAAATTTGCAAACCAGGTTTCCAGGACCTTGAGGGGTTAGCTATTGTTGGGGAAAAGGTTATTTATTACCAGTAATAAAACCTTTTTGTGAGACCCTTTAGATGTATATCAGTGGGCCATATGCTTGGGAATGATTGTCAACACTATCTTGGAATGTTTAGAGATAAAGTGTTTAAAGAAATTGTTAAAGTAGACTTCATGATCCTGGCTGGGGATGGGGTTAGTCAGGCTAGATTGCCCTTTGACTTAGCAAAGTGTTTAGGTGGAGGCAGTTGAGTCCCTAGAGGAATGTCACTCTGCTTATTTTAAGGGTTTGTCAGTGGGTAAGGAAATTTAATAATTTTTCTTCTGCTTCTGTTTCCCACATCAATCTCACATGGCCTAGGTGACTTTATGAATGAAGATGATCCTGATGGACCTGATCCCTTTAAACATGGGTCTAGAGGTCAGTGACAAAGGAGTCCGTGATTTGAAGCATGAGAAGATTTGCTGCGCCATTATTGACTTGAACATGAAAGGAGCCACCAAGCAAGGCATGTGGCAGCCTGTGTGAGTTGAGAGATTAAGAATTTCATAAGGATAAGATGAATATTTCCTTAGAGCCTCCAGACAAGATCTCAAGCTGGCCAACACCTTGATTCTTACCACAGTGATCACTGAACACTTTTTAATCTGAAGGTCGTGCTGTAGATGCCCCCAAAGCCAATCATTTACAATTTTATGTCATATGAGTAAAACAAATTCAATTAATGTTTATGACTGTCCCCCTATAATATCCATGTCAGGATTTGTTACTATCTTCCCATATTATTTTGATATACAAATACAAACATATGCCTCCATTTGGAACAGCCAAGATGCAGGTCCAGCATTGTGTTCAACACTGTTCAGAAAGTGGGATCTCCCCTTAAGGAGTTTACATTCTAGTTGAAAAAAAATAAATATATACCCGAATAAATATCATATGAGGAGAAAGTGATGCATTATTACAAATGGAAATAAATTTCCATAATCTCAGATATAAATTTAGATATGCATTTTAGAAAAAAGGGTAATTGTTTCTTGCTAGAATAACACAGGAGGTTTTATCAACAAGGGGGCACAAGATCCTTGGTCTAATGGGTAATTGAGCTAAACAGTATTTTCCACCACCTCAGTAGAAAGCCATGGTATCACTCTTGGTTTCTAAACATGTTTCCTCACAGAGTGCCCTGGATGCAGTTCAATTCATAAAAGTCCTTTTTGGAAATTAATTAGTATTCTCAAAGGAAAATTTCTCAGTTTTTAACCTTACAAAGCTTCTTACATTAATAAATCACGGCAAAGGAAAGAGGACTCATTCCTTCCTCTCAATGGGACCCAAGCCTCCTGGAGTGAGATCACGTGCAGACAGAATGGTCCCTCAAGCAGGCATTTCCTAGGCTGAACAAGCAGGTCACTCTTAGGAGTCAATTGAGGAGCTTCACAGAGGAATCCATGTTTTCCTTAAACATCTCACCAATCTCCATCGGGAAATAAACTTTCTGGACATGTCGCTCCTTATTGCTCATCCTTGGGAGGAAAACCAAATATGCCATCATTACTCATTAGCACCTCACCTGGAGAGAATGTCATGGCTCATCAGCTTTCACTGGGGACTTCAGAGAACAGGGTCTTTAGGGAGCAGGGAATAAGACAACAGAGTGATTCAGGTCGGGGAGGAGGAGGGAGGACTTAGGAACAGATCTGGATGCTGGGACACTGATGAGGACAGAGTCTGTGGGGAGAGAGAGAGTAGGAAGTTTCTCTGGAGGAGAAGAAGTTACAGAGGTTGTGGGAGGTATCAGCTCCCACATAAGTAGGACTTCTGTTGGTGAGCAGAAAAGGCTTATAAAGGTATTGAATGTCCTCTAAGATCAGAAAGTGACAGATTTGGAGACATGAGCCAGAATTAGATCCTTTCTCTGTCATGCTTCCCTGTGATTCTAGTAGGCCTGTTGAAGCAATATTTCTTCTGAGATTTATGCTTCTGAATCATGAGAAAGGATCTAGCCTCACCTTATTTTCCCTGACAGCATTTGGCATGTAGGAGGTGTTAATAGATGTTCATGGTTCATTTCTTAATCAAGAGCATCTTACTCCTGTTCATGCAGCTCTACAAAACCCATCCTGCCAATGGTGTCTCTCTCTCTCTCTCTCTCTCTCTCTCTCACACACACACACACACACACACACACACACAAGGATACATGCCTTTTCACCAGTTCCAGAAGTGTTTGGCTCTTGATTCCTTATGCACAAAGAACTTCCCAATCTAAAACCCCCTTTTTTAACTTACCATTTCTGCCTTTTTGTTTGCTAGTACATACTGTCTCCACCTGAAAGTAATAGAATTTGCATCAATAGGCCCAAATTTACCAATGCACTAGAATACTTTAGGGAGTTTTTTAAAAAAGGAAACCAATAGATACTGGTACTCTAGCTTACAGATTCATTTTTAATTGGTCTGGGACGAGGTTCAGGCATCAAGAATCTTCCGGGGTCCCTAACTAATTTTAATGTACATGGAGGATTGAGAACCACTGATAGGAATTTTATTACTTTCCCACAGAGAAAACTCCATCCAGGATTAATGAAATCAGAATCTCTAGGGGCCCCAGGGAGCAGTATTTCTTAGGGCTATCCCATGTGATTTCGATGTATAGCTGGGGTTGAGAATCTCCATCAAAACAGTGAGTCTAGAACAGTAGCACATGCGAGAAACATCCAAGGAGATTTGTAAGACTGTGAATTCAAGTCTCACCCTCGACGTAAATCAGGCTCCTTGGTTTGCAAAATTCCCACAGCTGTCACAGCTGGTTGGGGAGGGCGGGCGGCTTTAAGGAGAGCAGGCCAGCTGTACCTCGCTTGGTTGATCTCCTCACATGCAATTAAAGATGGAGATCCCACCACTTGGAACTGGTGCTGCAGACAAAGAAGAAAGGTCCCCAGAGAGGCCCAGAAGAGGAGCTTCTGGAGTGTTGACAAGCAGGATAGTGTCCTGCCTATGGGCTTACATGCTTCTGGGGCCAGGAGGGGTGGGGAGGGGAGTACTCTGACTGTTGGTGTCTGGGACACCATGACATCATTGCCTAAGGTGGAACAGAGTTTACATCTGCTAAAAGTACTTGTTGAGTTCATGAATCTAAGGGAAGTTCTCTAGGGGCCTGAACCTCTGAGCACTGGGTATTTATCTGAGCAATGAGAGTTCTTATAAAATTTGTTTAGAAGAGTTTATTGGTAATAAACGGGTGCAGTCAACAGGTCCCAGGTCTGATGAATTTCAGTCCTGACACTGGACACTCTGCTGCTTGTGACAAATCAAGAGAGGGTCAGCTCTGAGTATCCAGCATATTTGGTACCTGCCAACCTGCTCACTGACCAAGTAGAAGAGGAAGGCATTGGGACTGCAGTGGGAATTCACCACAAGAGCATCACTGCTGTTTTCCAGAAGCATGCCCTTGCCCTAAGCAGGTAAGTGAGAACTGCAATTTGTCTAATGCATAACCGATTTCATATACTTCTAGCAAAGTGTCAAAGGGATTGTTGAGACTATCTTAGCATTGCTTTGAGTGTCCAAAGGGTATTCTTCTCCTTGGGGATAACAATACATTTTATGGGACGTTGCCTTGCATCTCAGGGCTACGGATTTCAACCCTTCACCTCTATTCCCTAACTGAATGTTGACTCCTTGGCCTGTAAGTACAAAGAACTTCTGTTACACAAGCTAACTGCTGGAAACACGATGGCTGCCAGCCGAAAGAAATGAGGTGTGTACACAGACCACATAAAACAATGAAAGCAATTTAAAGACAAAATGTACAGGGTAACGAGGAACAATTTTTGCAATATTGAAAGCATGTGAGTGGCCTGCTGCTTTGGGCAATGCTCTGCAAACCTTGGCGTTCATACAGGCTGGCCTCAGATCCCCTCTGGATGAGGCCTGGATAACTAGCACCTTCCACCTATAAAATCAGCCTTTCTGGACAGGTTGTAGAGGGCCAAGGCAACCATTTCAAACCAGAACTGTCCAGTGCAGCCATTTCCTGCTGACTCAAAGAGGGGCAAAATCAAGGGACGATTTGCAGTTGATGAAGCGGCCATTGAGTTAACAGTGTTCCTCCTTCTGGTTAGATTTGCCGTTGCCCTGCTGATGAAGCACTTTGTTGAACAAGAGCTCCATCTATGGGAGAAATCAGTTAACTCTGACATCTACCCTTAACATTGTCCTGACGATTTCAATTTACATTGGACCACTGGTTCTCAATGGGAGGTGATTTTGCCCCTCAGGGGACATCTGGCACCATCTGGGGACATTCTTTGTTGTCATAACTGGATTAGGGGATCTAACGGGTAGAAGGCAGAAATACTGCTAAACATCTTACAGTGCTCTAGACAGCCCCACATGACAAAGACTTTTCCCAACCTGCCATTAAGATGGAGAAATTTGGGGGCACTTGGGTGGCTCAGTTATTTAAGCATCCAACCTCAGTTCAGCTCATGATCTTGGGGTTCCTGGGGTTGAGTGGGGCTCCACGCTCAGCGGAGATCTGCTTGTCTCCCTGCCCTCCCTGCCACTCACGCATGCTTGCTCTCTCTCAAATAAAATCTTTTAAAACAAAAAATTTTTCGAAAGGATGGAGAAAGTCTGCTCGAGACAAGAGAATCTATAAAATTTATGTTTACAGATGGGTTCCTTTGGCAACAAACAAACAAACAAACAAAAACCAAAACTCATTTTTTATTTAGATCTTACCCTATTCCCCCACCACTACACTGGGCTTCTCATCTCCCTACCTTCTCCTGTAACTCACAGATGTGACAAACTCTTTTACCCTAAGGTGTTAATGAATGACTTACTATGTTAATCTATATCTGGGCTATTTGAAAAAAGAAACTAGAGAAAAAGGATGAGATAGAAGGCAAAAAAAAAAAAAGAAAAGAAAAGAAAATTGAATTTATAATGGTAGAGCTTTAGGTATTGGTCCCTAAATGGGACTGATACTTTGGGTTCAAGTTTTCTCCTTGTAGCCTTCCCACAGGGTGATCCTACCATTGTGGCTGCTTAAATAAGTAAAACTATATCACCTGGTATTCCGACCACTGTAGTAGACATTATAGTTGTAAAAAGTCCTTATGGTACGTTCACAATACTGAGGGGAACAAAAATCAGTTTTCACGGATTCCCTGTTCAATACCTGCCATTCAGCAGGTCACCATTCATTCAGTGCCTCAGGCAGCAGTTTCCTAAGAGGGATTTTGGAGAACTAAAAACAAAGTCAGCTTCTGAGAGATTTTCTATCAGCCCACAGAGAAGCATGCATACTCCTGAAGTTTACAAGAGAGAAGATTTTTATAAAAATATAGTCTGGGCCAGGGTTTTCTGTCCTTTGAGACCTCCAAATTTCGAACTGTGAATAACATTTGTAGCCTCATCCTTCAGGGTTGTCACAAACTCAAGTGCCTTCAGAGACCAACCCTTGCTCCATTGAGAAGAATCTTTGTTCCAGCTGCAGAGCTTACTGCTTACTGCTATGACACTCCAGGGAACCCCACTTGCGGCCCTCCACCTCCAAGAAAAGCAAAGGATCAGCTCACTTGTCTGAAAAGATGAGTTTCTTTATTCCTCTCTGTGGGTTTGTGTCTCTTCTTCTCTCTCTAATGACTAAGCATTAAATTCATCTCATTAATCGGAGCCAATCTGCAGGACAAAGCCATGGGAATGCAGAGATGCAGAAGAGAGAGTCCCACGCCATGAGATAACCAAACAAGGGTGTTATAGCTGCATTCCGTGACTCCATTCCATTTTTCCATTGCGGCATGGCATCTGGCCCTGGATAGTGCAGCTAAAGGAAAACAGGCATTCTTGAAAGTTAGCAGCTCATCTTTTCTGTCATTAGCAACTGCAGACCAACTATTAAACCCTGTAAGTCACTAAGATCTTGTCCACATTTCCTATACAATATCTAGATTTATATATTATCACTGTACTAGGCAAAGTATATGGGGAGAAGTATTAGAGCATCCTAAAAATTCATATTAAATGAATAATGATTTAATAACTTTCTTCATCAAGTGCCATCAGCAAGAAATTGTACAGTTTTATGGGAACCCTTGATTTATTGGTAGTGAAGATTGCTTCAGCACAGCCAGTTTGCCTCATAATTTGTGGGAAAGAAGCAAGATTAAAAAGACATTTGAAGGGAAAAAATGAGTTGAGAAAAATTGGCAACAAGGCTTGTGCAATATTAATTGTAATTGAGAAGGGAACATGCCTGCTGAATCTAGGGCATTTTTCTGTATCATATACACTAATAAAACCAGTGTCCCCCAAATTATCTGATGTAAGATCATTGCTTCCAGTCAAACGGATCTGATGAGCAGTGAATATTAAAATGGTGTTTTTAGTAATTACAAGTCTGAAAACAGAAAATAAAAAAATAATAACACAATACCTACAAACACCAAAAACTGTGAAAGGTAGCCTGTTTCTCTCTCCTCAAGTAGAACTTGGTGTGATGGTTGAAGGAGTGTGGGGTGATAGAAGAAAATGAATATAAATGACATATAAATAAAATAAAATATTGAAACATTTTATCATCCTGTTCCAAGGACAAGAACTTTCCAGAATATCAAAACACTCATTCTATGACCTAAATGTAGTGAACAAAGAAGAAGAAAACTGGCCAGACTGTGTCTATTCCTAAGAGATTGGCTTACAGCAGTTCAATCCAGGACTATGGAGTTTCAGAAAATGAAAAGCTTTCTTATATACTTATAGTTGTGTTTAACAATATCATTCGCTAGTCAAAATAATGCCGAATTCTGCTTTGCTGGAAAAAATAGCTCAGTTCTTTTTGCTGTATAGAAAAAAATGTTTCAATAAATATTAATACTGTGTCTACACAGGGCTTACCTTACCAAGAATATGGTAATTGCTTTTGTTACCAATAAATCAAGGTTAATAGTTAGACAGTTTGGAGCAATTGCTTAGGTTTCTCATGTTCCATTTGGAAAAGTAAAGTTATTAAATCATAACCCATGTGTTATGAGTTTATAAAACACTATAGTTTCAGTGACATACCTTATATACTTCAAAGATGAAAGGCAGATTTTCTACTTAGACTCTTTCAAAAGTGTCATGGAGCATCAAAGTTGTAGGAACTGTGGATTTCATACTCATTTCTGCAGAACTCTGGGGTTAGAAGAAGCCAAAGTTCATCTGACCAGCCCACACAAGTTCAAGGCAGCCACAAGGAGCCAGAACTCTCCAGGGCTGTCCAACTTGCATGCTATTTCTTAATTATGTCTACTCTCATGTACCATTGTGTGTCTAATTGAAGATCTAAAGACTTCCTACAGTTATCCATCCTATTTGGGGGAGATTTAACTCTTAAAAACAATGCTTTTTACACCGATCTCAGATGTTTATCTCCCAGTAATTATCATCAGCAACACTGGCCCTAAGATGCCCCCTAGGGACAAATTAGAAATGCGTGTGTGTGTGTGTGTGTGTGTGCGCGCGCGCGCGTGGGCGCGCGTGTTAAGGGAGGGTGCGGGGGGGAGGGGTGAATGCTCATTTCTTCAGAGATGACCCTTGCAATAACTGTAGACAATTAACCAACCATCATTGTTCATGCCCCACCTCCTTACCTTCAGACTTTTCTCAACAGGCTGAAAGACTCATTTCTTCATGTAACTTAGAATCAATTCTCCTCTCCAGTTTTCAGGATTAACTCTAAAAATGGTTTGGCCTCCCTGATCTCAACATATGCATTTCAAATGTGACATCCAGAATGGCAGCAATTACCCAGTGGTCTTTTGATCTAGTAAGCAGAGACATTCCCTCCTTTTTCACTCATATTTTTAGCTCAACAAAATTTTATTGGGCAGCTCCTATGTGCTGGACGCTCAGCTGTGTGTTGGGGGTACAACAATGCACAGCAAGATGCAGCCACTGCTATGATGGGAGAGCTTTAAATGAATACACATCAGTAGATATAAATTACTGCCTGTGATGAATGAAATGAAGATAAAAACTTGGAGTGTTTTTAGCAAGAATAACAAGGAGAGGGGCATCTGGCTGGCTCAGTTGGAAGAGCATGTGGCTCTTATTCTCGGGGTTGTGAGTTCAAGCTCTGTGTTGGGGCAGAGATAAATAAATAAAAACTTTTAAAAAGAGAGAGAGAGAAAATAAGAAGGAGGATTTATCTAAGGAAGTTACATTGAATCTGAGACCAGAAAAATGAATGAGATCATTTTTAAAATTTATTTATTTATTTATGTTCAGCATAACAGTGTTCATTGTTTTTTGCACCACACCCAGTGCTCCATGCAATCCCTGCCCTCCCTAATACCCACCACCTGGTTCACGGCTTCAAACCCCTCAGATTGTTTTTCAGAGTCCATACATAGTCTCTCATGATTCACCTCCGCTTCCAATTTCCCCCAACTCCCTTCTCCTCTCTAACTCCCCTTGTCCTCCATACTATTTGTTATGCTCCACAAATAAGTGAAACCATATGATAATTGACTCTCTCTGCTTGACTTATTTCACTCAGCATAATCTCTTCCAGTCCCGTCCATGTTGCTACAAAAGTTGGGTATTCGTCCTTTCTGATGGAGGCATAATACTCCATAGTGTATATGGACCACATCTTCCTTATCCATTCGGTGAAAGGCATCTTGGTTCTTTCTACAGTTTGGCGACCGTGGCCATTGCTGCTATAAACGTTGGGGTACAGATGGCCCTTCTTTTCACTACATCTGTATCTTTGGGGTAAATACCCAGGAGTGCAATTGCAGGGTCATAGGGAAGCTCTATTTTTAATTTCTTGAGGAGCACACTGTTCATTTTTTAAAGATTTAGTTATTTATTTGTTTGACCGACAGAGAAAGAAAAAGCATGAGCAGAGGCAGCGGGAGAGGGAGAAGCAGGATCCCCTCTGAGCAGGGAACCAGATGTGGGGCTTGATCCCAGGACCCCAGGATTATGACCTGAGCCAAAGTCAGACGTTTAACCAACTAAGCCACCCAGACATCCCAGATCATAATTATTACTGTGTGAACTGATAGATTCTAAGGCCAAGTTAATTTTGAAAGCAGGTATATCAATATAAGGACTCATTCTGACTTTATTTTCATATTACATGTTTACTCATTCTTCAAAAAAATATTTGAGCGCCCATTAATTTAAACAAATAAATATAAATATACACAGATAAATATTTTAAACAGACATGTTAAGCCCATATAAGGCTCTCTCTGCCAGGGTGAGTGTATATGTTAATGTAATCCCTGCTGTCAACTTTTCAAAAAAATACCTCCGACAAGTACAGCAATGGAAGACAAATCATTCCCTTAATAAGTCTTTCTAGGAATCTTGCCCAAGATGGAAGTCAATCTTACTGGCCTCTAGTTCTCAAAACCTACCTTATTCATCTGGTTGAAAATTGCATTAACATTTTCTCTCTTTCTAATCTTCTCATACTTGTTCCTTCATTGATTTATTCCACTTTTCATCCTGGACCTTGGGAGCACAAAGTGCTTTTGTATAAATTAGGATGTTTCTACTTTCCAGCAAAGGAATTGAAAAATGGATGCCCTCCAATAGACCGAATAGGAAGAGGAACAGTTTCTTCCGAGCTGTCACAGTCCCTCTGCGGGGATGATGTCTGCCCACTAGCTGAGAGCTGATTATATTTCAGCCCCTGCTAGACAACCTTCTCTGCCATCCTTGTGTTCAGCTCCTATCCTAAGGAACACCATTCCTTTTTTCACAATACTTCAAAGATTACGGAAAACAATTGACCATTTTCATTTGCAAGCTCTTTCTGTATAACAATCTGGAACATTGGTTTTGTCTTAACTTTTATTTTTGCCCCTTGGAATAGGTCATCAACCTTTCCAAACCTGATTTCTACCATCTATAAGGTGAGGATACTAGTGAATAACTTCTCCCAAAGAATTTCTGTAAAGATTACATGAGATAATTCACATAAAGCGCTTAGCACAATGCCTGGACTTTGTAAGAATCCAATAAATCATAGCTATTATTAGTTCTGGTCGTTGGAAGGCAACTGTCTGAGCCAAGAAAGTAGAACAGCCAAAGTTTCATTTCCATTTATTCATACACCTTATATATTTCAATCCCCACCTACCAATGAAGGTTTTCCATGTTTAAAATGCAAATAAAAAATGGAAAGAAAATAGCCCTGGAATCTTGCAATTTTATTGTTATCCAGCAATATAATGCAATTATACCAGGAGAGCTCAAGCCATAAATCCATCCTTTCTGGGAGCTTTCTCTTCTAAAGAAAATTTAGAAAGCCACTGTTACTGTCCATTTGGGGTTGATACAACAAAAATACTATAGACTGGGTGGCTTATAAATGCCAGAAACTTATTTATCACAGTTCTGGAAGATACAAAGTCCCACAGATCTGGTGTCTGGTGAGGACCTGCTTCCTGATTCGTACAAGCTGTCTTCTGGCTCTGTGCTCACATGGCAGAAGGGGCAAGGGAGGGATCTCTCTGGAGCCTCTTCTACAAAGATATTAATCCCATTCATGAGGGCTCTACCGTCAAGACTTAATCACTTCCCAAAGGCTCCACCTTCAAGTGCCATCCTATTGGGGATTAGATTTCTGCATGGGAATTGGTAGAGGTTACAGGGAGAGGGCACAAATATTCAGTTTATGGCAAGGATTCTCATTGGCTCAATTCCCAATTCTTGAGACTCTAATCTTGCTTCCTTTCTTTTCCTTCTGTTTGGGGGCTACCTACTCAGAATTGGAGTTTGAGGAATTACTCAACCTTCTTGAGCTTTTTTCCCCATCAAATTCTCATAACATGCAATTATCCATTTTCTTAAATCTAGATTTCACATTTGATAAGTCTTTACTTCCTAATCTATCAAAAAAATTCCAAAATGAATATAGACATTTTCTTCAGTGGTATCTTTAACTTCCTCCTCTGCAATTAAATCCTCCTTGTTCATCAGAACTGAGGCCATAGAACCAATTCTCCTATTTATTTCTTCTCTCTTTAGAAAAATCAACTTGTAAGAAAAGCTGGTCAAGAATGTTATCAGACATTCTATGTTCAGCCCAATGATATTCCAGCAGATAGTCATGGGATTGAATTCCTTCTTAGAATCTGCCACTGGTCCCAGTTTAGTGACCTGTGGTCTATGAAACTTCTTCCATTTCCTCCATCTGGCCATGCTACCCATGGTATGCTCAAATAATAATAATTTTATTACTCCCTCCTTTTACCCATCCCCATGTATTTTCTGACATGCTTCCATTTTTGGCTTTATAGATTTCCAAACAGGTATGTATATTCTTAATTGTCCTAGATGTGATTTTTTACTATCACGAGAGAAATGACTAGGAAAATAGACTTAATAATGTTGTGGCCTTTGAAAGGCTATCCACACAAGAGAGTCAGCTGGGAGCCAAAGGGAGTTTAGGGACTGAGCCAGGCATCATGTTCTCTGAATATTTAGACCTGTGTACCAACTACCCCTTTCTATCTAAATCCAAAATGACCTCCAAGTGCCTAAAAAGTTCAAGACTGGTATTAAACCCAAATTCAAGGGGAATAAAATTTCTTTTAATCTTTGTGCATCATTCACCCGATGGATATATACCTTCTGCCAACTCATCTTCATTCTTTCTATCCATTTGTCAAAGTCTGATCTTCTAAATTCCATTCACTGTACATTGTTAATAGCTGTTAAATTATTTAAAGGTTAAATTTATTTTAACAGCTCTCTAATGTGTAATGGGGGGTTGTGTATCTTATCTTAGAAATATGAGCATTTGTTTCTAAAATTACATAGAATGGAATCAGCAACAGAAAGAAAAGCAGGAGAAAGGAAAAGAAAATGCCACCAAAAACTTTAAAGCCCTCAGTCTGCTTCTGATATGTCAATTTATGCAATAATAACAGCAGAAGTATCAAACAGCTCACCTTCAGAGAGTTATTTTTATGTGTCAAGGATTATATAGAATACATCCCATATATTGTTGCATCTTTCTTTTAAAGCAATCCTGTGTGATGGGTAGTTCTCTTATTTAGCTCTATTTTGCATATGAGAAATTAAATAAGTTGCCTAAGTTTCGTCTTCAACTCTCAGTTAGTTAACAGCAGAGATGGGAATTAAACTTGACCTTAAACAGGTTTTTAACCACCGAATTGGGCTTCCTTTTGCCTGCCCCGGACATAAGGTCTTTGGCAGTTTTTCTACAGTATTGCATATTTGAAGGGCTTTATTCTGTTTAAAAGACTTTCAGATCTATTGATGTAATAACTTGTTCATCAGAGTGGCCAAGAGTTACCTTCCAAGGCTGTGCAAAGCAGGTAGGTATAGGTTTCCTCAAACGCGTAGCTGTTCACAAAATATTGTGTGTTTATATCACGCTCATTAGTGCCAATTAAAGTGAAATAAAAAAGAAGTTCTTATCGGATGCTTTTTTCTTTTCTTTTTTGTTCATTGATTTAATCCTTAAATTACAGTGGATATTTTGACTAGTAATTTTAGCCTTTACAGAACACTTCAAGACTGGTGAGAAATACAAAATCTTTTTGTAGAAAACTCTCTATGTTCCATGAGAAAACCATCTAAATTTTGGAAGATTTAGAGAAGCCTAAAGGAGGCTCTCTGGGGTGCCTTAAGAATCTAAGGAATTCATATTAAATAATTCTAATCGAGGAAAATAAGCTCAGATTTCTCTCTTGCATCCAGGACAACATAAGATATGAGAGGCCAGCGAGCATCCTCTACTTTCTCCACCGCCTTGGCCTCTCAGGCTGAATTCTGGGAAGCCCCAGCCCATCAACAGGATTGCCACACTCAAGCATGCAGGGTCAGTCCTGTGCAAGTGTGGCCGGCCAAGCAGGAGAGTGGGGATCCAAGTACAGCTTGTGCGTTGTTTGCCAGAACACGTAGGCTAGCACTGAGCTACACCCATCAAGAGTCAGCACCTTTTTCTAATTTGCACAGAGACATTTATGTATGAGTCAGTCAGAGTTCTATATGGCCACCAACGCCCTGGACTACATAGTAACTAGAGATGCCCTGACTTTGGAGAAAGTTCTTTCTGTTGCAAGTCAAAAACCCAACTCTCCACAAAAGCTAACTCAAAATGGATCCAAAACTTAAATCTAAAATCTGAAATCATAAAACTCCTAGAAAAAAACCCAAGGGAAGCCTCCTTGATGTTGGTCTTGGCAATGATTTCATGGCTATGCCACCTAAACCATAAGCAACAAAGCAAATATAAATAAATGGGACTACATCACACTAAAAAGCTCCTGCATAGCAAAAGAGACCACTAACAAAAAGAAAAGGCAACCTACGGAATGGGAGAAACTACTTGCAAACCACAAGTCTGATAAGGGTTAATATCAAAGTACATAAGGAACCCATGCAACTCAAAACAAAACAAAATAATTCAGTAAAAGACCTGAATAGACATGTTCCCAAAGGAGATATTTAAATGGCCAACAGGTACAAGAAAATGTGCTTAACATTGCTAATCATCAGGGAAATGAAAATCAAAACCACAACAATAAGGTATCACCTCAAACCTGCTAGAATGGCCATTATCAAAAAGACAAAAAACAAGTCTGGTGAGGATTTGAAAAAAAAGGTAATTCTTACATGTGGTTGGTGGGAAGGTAAGTTGGTGCAGCCACTACGGAAAACAGTATGGAGGCTCCTCAAAAAGTAAATATAGAACTACCATATGCGTCAGCAATTCCAATTCTGGGTATACATACAGAGGAAATGAAACCACTATTTCAAAGAGATATCTGCACTCCTGTGTTCATTGCAGCATTATTCATAATAGCCAGGACATGGGAATAGTCTAAGTGCCCATCAACAGATAAATGGTTAAAGAAAAGTAGTATACATAAGCAATTGAATATTTGTTAGTTACCCATAAAAAAGAAGGAAATTCTGCCATTTACAATAACATGGATGAATCTTGAGGATATTATGCTAAGTGAAATAAGGCATAGAAAGACAAATACTGCATTTCATTTGCATGTGAAATCTAAAAGAACCACACTCATAAAAACAGAGAACGGATTGGTGGTTGCTAGAAGTGGGGGCAGGAGGGATGAAGGGAATGAGTAAGTGTGGTGGAGAGGTACAAACTTCCAGTCATTTATAAATAAATGAGTCCTGAGAATGTAATGTTCAGTATGGGGACTATAGTTATTAATACGGTATTGTATATTTGGAAGTTGTTGAGAAACTAAATCTTAAAAGTCCTTACAACAGGAAAAAAAAAAAACAATGTAAATGCATGGGGTGATGATCGTTAACTAAATTTATTGAGGTAATCATTTCACAACATATATGTACAACAAACCATTACATTACACACCTTAACTTTACACAATGTTGTTTGTCAGTTATATTTCAAAAAAAACCTGGGAAGCAGTTAAAATTTTAAAGCCCCAGTTCAGGTCACTTTAGCCTCCTCCTTCCCAGCCTGAGACACTAGGTCAGTCACTTGGAATCTGAAAACTTACACAGACCATAAAAGCCAGTTCCCCTGGGTCCAGTCTCCATTCTGCACTAGAGCAACACTGAGATGATCATCTAGTATTTTTATTAATGCAGTGTCATAGACACAATTTGCTAATGATCTTATTCAAAGTAAGCTTGATTTGACCAAGAAGATTTTCCTCCTTTCTTTCCCAACTGCTTATTCACCGTAACTTACATCGGTGTGATATTTTTGAAATACAATCCACATTCCCTAATAAGCATCATACTGAATTTCATTTTCTAGTAGTAGAAACTGAACAGTGAGGATTTTCATGCCTACTATAGTCTAGTCTTATTGTAATTCTTAACAGACCTCAGCAGCTCTGAAAATGCCTAGAACCTGGAACTGGGTCTTTCTTCTACACCACAAACATTCCTGAAACACCTTACTATGTACCAAACATTGGAATGTGTAGTGGAAGATAAAGGTAAGAACAGGTGATGTTGTCCATCTTGGAAAGCCTGCCATGGTGATCAATGAGATTAAACTGGATATACAAGACCCAGAGGTTTGCTTGTAAGCCCTTTCAAGAGGAGAGAAGGCCCTGACCACAGGTCTACTGGGGCCTCCTTTGGTTTGACTTGTATGATAATAGTTTCATATTCACATCAAGAGCCATCTTGGGTGGTTTAGAGAATCTGCCTAAAGGGAGGAGAATAATCCAAATGGCCTCTGAGGGTCTCTTTGAACAATAATGCTTTAAGGTATTGACAGAGAAGTCAATTCTCTGAAGTTTTATCTTGCACTTGGGGGAGGAGGGAGCTGAAGGAGACTTACTTTTATTGGACTCACTGCTTTAAGTTACAGAATTCAGACATGGAATATGTATCAGTCTACCAGTTCAAGACTTCTACTCTTGACCAGATAAGGACAACGTACAATAAGTTTTAAGACAGATGGAAGAGTTGGAGACCAGGATATCTCTAAACCACCATATTTTAAAGTCATATTTCTTTCAGGCATTGCTTTCTCTGTGTCTTATCCCTAACTTTTGATATTATACAGCCTTCCCTCCATGTTCTATTTTTTGTTTGTTTACATAACCCTCCAGATTCTGACCTGTGTTTTCATTGCCTTGCAGTAGGGGTGCCTCCTTTTTTTGACTCAGCATGCTTAGGACTAATCCCATTGATATGTTTCTCTGACATGTCTCACCGCACTTCCCCCAAGGCCAGCACCAATAGACAGTATCTCCCATTCCCAGGATATGTCCTATCTTCTCTGAATCCCACACCAAAGTGTTGGCTGTAATATCACAAGTGATGGTCAGAATGACACAAACAGACTGATATTGACTAGTGACCATTCTGTCCCTTAAGTATGGTTGCAAATTCCACGCTATCGGGTGTCTCTCTTGAAACATGATGATACTGAGTGCCTGTTACCATTCAGTCGTTCATTCTATGTGAAAATATCTTCATGTAAGAAAGTCTTTGAGAACAATATAAAATGAGTTACCAACAATATAAAATGAGTTGAGTGAACTTTGGGGTTGGACCAGAGACCCTTCTCAAGACAAGGTTAAGATGGCTCCACGGAGGTATTGTCAATTTTGGCACTGGAGGAAAGGGGAAGTTTATCACAGTGCAGCAGCCCTCCTGGAAGTTCTTGGTGGGATGTTGATGTGTCCCTGAAGCAATTTTCTATGCCAATGTTCTGTCATTTAGACTGTCAGTGAATTGTTGTAGAACAGGTCAAGCTATGCACACTTAGCGTTATTTTTAACTATTAGGGGCAGTCCAACAAAAGGAACATTTGCTCTGGTCCAGAGACAGAGCAGGGGAAAAGGAGATAGAAAGAAGCAGGGAAGCAAACCAAAGCTAAAATAGCATAGTGAATGACAGTAATGCAATGTTCCAAAAATATTCTACGGGGTTACGCTTTGAATAATGATCATGTCTGAAAAAGAGAACTATTAAGGGCCATAAGAATTTATAGAAATGCTCTGATCCTGAAGGAAAGATGAATAGTTAGATGGGGCTTTGGAGGATTACAGAAACAAATGCGGTCAGACAATTTCCATTATAATCTTTTATTTAGAATTGCATGTAACTCATTTGTGTTGTTGTTGGGTTTTGGTACAGATGCATATATGCCCTGAGGTGCATTCTTATGAGTGAAGAAAATAAATAAGAGGATTTTCAATAGATCTAAGAAAGGTTAATCCTTTTCAACTGAAAAGCTCCTATGCTTGCCTATAGGGCTTAGTGGATTTGGGTCTCCCAGAAGTGAAATACTTTTTCCCCAATGCATAAATGTAACTACCTTTTAGTTCAGGTAAAGAATGTGAAGGTGCAATTTGAAGGATGTTAATTTTCAAAATGAGCCAACCTTTGATTGACAGCTTAAAGAAAAATGGGACAGGAAATGTGGAAAAGCAGTACATGCCTGATGCAAAGGGATAAGAAAAAGAAAAAGAAATATCAAAGCAATGTTCTGAATTTGTACACTGCTTTAACATTTACAAAACGCTTTTCTGATTGAGATGTAGACTTCTTAAAAATAAGAAATTTATCTTCATTAATCTTTAATTCCTTGATCCTTAACATAATGCCTAGCTCAAAGTAGGAACTCCATAAGCTTTACCTCTGTGAATACACCAAAGAACAGCTGAATGAAACAATTTATTATTTTATTCAATTTTTGCTATAATGCCATAAGTTTGGATTATTTTCTTGATTTATATAGGAAGAACTCAAGATACGTAGAGAGCAAATGACTTGTCTAAGATCACCTGAGTCAGAATTCTAGGCCAACTTTTCTGTCCTTGGCCAGAGCTTTTTATAATAATGAAACTCAGATACTAGTGTGAAATAGGGTTGGGACAGATTCTGAAATAAAACTTAGGTTGGTTTAGAAAGAAAAAAAGAAAAAAGTGGTTTTATGTCTTATTTTTTTTTAAAGATTTTATTTATTTATTTGACAGGCAGAGATCTCAAGTAGACAGAGAGAGAGACGAGGAAGCAGGCTCCCTGCTGAGCAGAGAGCCCAATGTGGGGCTCGATCCCAGGGCCCTGAGATCATGACCTGAGAGGCAGAGGCTTTAACCCACTGAGCCACCCAGGCGCCCCTGGTTTTATGTTTTAATGTGAGTTGCTATATCAATGAGCAATTGCCGCAATAATTCTGCATGGGATAATCTCCCTTGAATGCTGACAGATGAGGGTAAGCATTTATTTGAAGGGTAATGAGACTGCAAAGGGTCCCATCCAGGCTGGAACTAACTTGGTGACTCTGCTTCAAGCTACAGGTTGGGCTGAGCTTGGATCCTCACTATGTGTTGGCTCAGAGCCCTTCCAACTCTATTCACTGCAGGGTCTAGACAGAATAGCTATCAGCTACATGGGTTATCCTCCATGATGAAGGAAGAATCAGATATCAAGGCCATTCTTGCATGGACATTTCATGTCTCCACTTGCCTCTTCTCTGCTAACATCCTGTTGACCAATATGGTGGTTAGAATGGTCCCCAAATATTCTCATGTCCTAATCACCAGAACCTGTGAATATATTACATTATATAGCAAAAGGAACTTTATAGATGTAGTTAAGATTATGATTTTTAAAATAGGAAGATATCTGTATTAAAAGATTATCTATATGGATCCTATCTAACTGTTTAGGTCCTTAAAAGCAGAGAACTTTCTCTAGCTGGAGTAAAAGAGATGCTGCAAAAACAAAAGATGAAGGGAATTGAAGTATGAGAGAAATTCAACCCACCTTTGCTGGAGGAGGCCACATCCTCAAGCTGGAGGAAGACACCTCAAGAAGTAAGGCAGACAGCCTAGAGAAGCAAAGACTGGTCTCCACTGACAGTCAGCAAGGATACAGTGGGGGAGTCTCCTTCTTGCACAAGGAACTGAATTTGACCAACAATTTGATTGAGATTGGAAGCAGACACATCCATAGAACTTTCATGAAAGAGTCCAACCCATCTGTAACCTTGATTTATGCCTTGTGAGACCCTAGGCAGAACACTCAGTTTTGAGTACACAGGACATCTGAGCTACAGAAAGTGTGAGATAATAAATGTAAGTGTTTTGAGCCAATATATTTGTAGCAATTTATTATGACAGCAATAAAAACTTCTATAGACAATGAAAGTCATGTGGCCCAGCCCAAAGTCAAAGACAGAAGAAGGCCACCCTATCACTCAGTTATGGCCAATCTTTAAGATAATTCTATAGGACAATGAAAAATAAGAGCCAATATTTAAAACTTTCCCAATAGAACTGAGGTAGAAGAAAAACATCAGCTGCCCAGAGGACCACCATGTTAAATTATTGGGAGATAAATTATCCCATCTTAAAATTATTAGGAGATCAAGAAGTTTTTAGAAAAACATTTGCCAAGGTAACAGTTGCCCAGAAAGGCAAACTATTTAAATAAGTTATTAAAGCAGAGAAGTTGCCAAGTAATTGTTGGAAAAGGTAGTTTTGATCTGAAACTGGGGTGGTGGGTGGCGTGTACATTTTCCCAAGAAACAAAGGACTATTTAGGGTGGTGGTGGGGAGTAGAAGTTAACACCATAAGATTAATATATTGGGTGGAATCCACACTCAACTAAGGCTCTAGTAGTTGTTCCCCTTTGTATAATTTGCCCCTTGAGATTTTCTCAGCAATTTGTAAATGTGTATTTTTTTGGTCACAAGATGGATTCTAAATAATTGTGGCAGAAAACCCAGAAACTGAACATAGTATACAGCTATATTCCCAAGATCTAAAAAGGAGAATCTTCTTTTTTCTTTTCGATGGAGGTGGCATAAATTATTATGATTGTGTCTCCCAAGGGCCCAGAGACATGCTGAAAATGGGTTCTTCAGAGTTTTAAGGAGAGGACTATTTTTTGGCCTCCTTCTTCTGTTCTTCCTTGAATCTATAATTCTGGCTGGCTGGTGCAGTGAGTCACCTAGCAACTAATGCAAAGGAGCCATGTTCATCTACTTCCAAGGATAAGGAATTAAGCTCCTCTAGTGAAACCCTGTTTGGAGATTATAGCTCACTATGGGTACACGGCACATATCCCATGTTCAGCTCCACATTGGGCCTCTCACCTTTTTTTTTTTTTTTTAAATTTCTTTTCAGTGTTCCAGAACTCATTGGTTATGCACTACACCCAATGCTCCATTCAATCTGTGCCCTCCATAATACCCACCACCAGGCTCACCCAACCTCCCACCTCCTTCCCTCCAAAACCCTCAGTTTGTTTCTCAGAGTCCACAGTCTCTCATGGTTCATCTCCCCCTCCAATTTCCCCAACTCACTTCTCCTTTCCATCTCCCCATGTCCTCCATGTTATTCCTTATGTTCCACAAATAAGCAAAACCATATAATTGACCCTCTCTGCTTGACTTATTTCACTCAGCATAATCTCTTCCAGTCCCGTCCATGTTGATACAAAAGTTGGGTATTCATCCTTTCTGATGGAGGCATAATACTCCATTGTATATATGGACCACATCTTCCTTATCCATTCGTCCATTGAAGGGCATCTTGATTCTTTCCACAGTTTGGTGACTATGGGTCACTCGCTTTTATTGAATCTATAAGACCAGCACGAATTCAAGATAATCAATCCACCCCAAGATGAGTTCTCTTTATGTGTTGGGGAAAGCTTTGTCCATTTCCATTTCTAGGGAAGACAAGCTCCTGTGTCTGAGAAACCATCTTCTCCAGTGGGGATCTGAAGGGCAATGTCTAAGGGTCCCGGGATCTGAGTGGGTGGGAATCCCAGCCCTCCTCCATTCTCACTGTATGACTCTGGACAAAGTACTTAATCTCACCAAATGGCATGTTGATCACCTGTAAACAGAGGCACCCACCTCTTAGGTAGAGAGCTGTTGGGAAGCTCAAATAGTAACTATTGTTTTCATGATTCAGGGGCAAGCAGAATATAACCAGCTGAGTTGTAGGAGAGCTTTCAAGTTGACATAAAAAGCAGCTTCCCAAAAATTAGAGTTACAAATCTTACTGCGAACGTTCCATTAAAACTTTGGAAAATAATCCTGACTATTAAATGGCATGACAGATGTTCCTAGTCATTCAAGAATTTATATAGTCGGGGCACCTGGGTGGCTCAGTGGGTTAAAGCCTCTGCCTTCGGCTCAGGTCATGATCCCAGGGTCCTGGGATCAAGTCCCACATCGGGCTCTCTGCTCAGCAGGGAGCCTGCTTCCTCCTCTCTCTCTGCCTGCCTCTCTGCCTACTTGTGGTCTCTGTCTGTCAAATAAATAAATAAAATCTTTAAAAAAAAAAAAAGAATTTATATAGTCAAGTGACTTCATCACCTCAGCAGGGATGTTGGAAGTATCAGGATGAGAATTTCGAACAACTGTCATTCATGTGCTAAGGTGTCTAGAAGGTAAAGTAGACACCATGCAAGAACAGATGGTCAAAGTAAGTAGAGAGATAGAAACACCCAGAAAGAACAAAAAAGAAATGCTAAAGATTAAAAAAAAAACAAAAACATGGAAACAAAAATGAAGAATGTCTTTGCTGGCTTTCTTGGTAGACTTTATATGACCAAGAAAAGAATCTCTGAGCTGGAGGTTATATCAATAGGATCCTCAAAACACAAAAAGCAAAGAGAACAAAGACAAAAAACAAACAAACAAACAAACAAAAAAACAAAACAAAAAAAACCACAGACTAAAAAGTCCAAGGACTGTGGACAACTCCAAAAGATGTAACATCTGCAAAATGGGAACACCAGAAGGAAACAGAGAAGAGCAGAATCAATTTAACATTAAGCTCTTCTAATCTACCTTAATCGATGGAGTTTATCTGTTTAAGACCTACTTCACTGGCAGGGTGCCATATAAAGTGAGGAGTGTAAATAATTGAAGCTTCCATTTTCTTCGTCACCAGAGTCCCACTTTCCAACTACAAGCAAATGCCACAGTCCAAGCTCACATCTCAATGAGTATTTTTGCTAAATATGAATAAATGATCCATGTGCCAAATCCGAGAAGGTCACTATCCTCTTTAACATTGGTGCATCTAGCATGCTGGTAAGTCAAGAGAGTTATAGCCTAGAGGTTCTGCAAATACAGAAGTGAGTGAAGCAGGTAAGTTGGAAGAAAATACAGAATCCACCAACGAGAAAGAATTCACACTGAAAACTTTCAGATTTTTCTGGGCACTAAATTTCAGGCTTTTTCTTGGATCTGCTTTTTTAGCATTCCACCTTCTCAGTATGGTCGTTTTTGTTCTGAGACCCACGTTGGAGAGGCATCACTTTAGGGCCTGTGTTTCAGAGAGATAACTCCTCAAGTGCAGGAGAAGTAGGCCTACAAATTACCCAAGGTCTTCTGCACTGGCTCCCGTAAGGTCACTTTAGGCCACTGGAACAGAGTCTGAACAAGTGGCTACACTGGTGACTAGTTACCTGGAAGCCCATGGTCATCATTCTGGCTACAGAATTGAAGGAGGTGTTGGTAAGGGAGGGGGAATTAATCTGGCCAAGCGCTGACCTTCTGTTCCAGCTGAGCATAGCCATATATCTTAGGGTTCCCCAGAGAGGGAAAACCAATAGGAGATATCTGCATATAAAGAATATTTATTATAATAAATTAACTTGCATGATTATGGAAGCTGAGAAATCCCAACGTGGAGTCCTAAGCTAGAGACCCAGGTGGAAGGTGGTTTGGCTCTAGTCTGAGTCAGTCTAAAGATCTAAGAACCAGAAAAGCCTACATCATAAGTTCTAGTCCAACGGCATGAGGAGGTCAATGTGCCAACTAAACAGTCAGAAAAGCAAAATTCCCTCTTCCTCAATCTTCTGTTCTGTTCAGTTTTTCAATTGATTGGATGAGAGCCATGTATGTTAAGAAGGGTAATTTGCTTTATTCAGTTTACTGATTCAAATGTTGGTCTCATCCAAAAGCATCCTTTCAGACACACCAGAATAATGTGTGACCACATGTCTGGACACATGGTGGCCTAGTCAAGCTGACACATAAAATAGATCATTGCATCCTGCCTATTTGCCATCATGACCAGCAGTCTCCTAAGAGAGGATTTTCATTCATAGCTCCCTCTCTGGGGAGAAAGGACATCAGTATCCAGAGGAGTGTCTCCGGCCCTTATTTTATACGGCCCATATTTCTGAGTTGAGGATAGAATTAGTAGGTAGGTCACTGTGATTCCTCCCTACTTCTGCCCCTGTGTAGAGGAAGTCCAGTCTAATTGACTCCAACTCTCTTTGCTGATGAATATAGGGTCATTCTCTGAATTATTTTTGTGTAACAGTTTTGAAAGCCACAATAGAAGTTAGCATGCAAGAGGAAACCCATTTGCCTCCAGATTTGTTGTCAGGCCCGAGCAGCTCAGAAAGCAGATAATTTGTGTGTTGCTTCCTCCCATGTTCTTAAATATAAGCATCTAGGCATTACTTTTCTAGAATCAGAACACTTGGAAGTTAAAACATCTTCAGAGGTTCATGTAATTCAACCTGCTCCATTCACAGAAGAGCAAATGGAGTCCTGTTGTAGACAGTCTCTTTGTCTCTCACTGTCTCTCTGTATCTCTCCCTCTCCCTCTGGTCTCTCCCACTGTCTCTGGCTACCGGGCACCCCAAATCCTCTCACAAATGGAGGATTCCTCTGTTCACAAGTCTCAGTGGGAGACCAAGCTTGATTCTCACAACAGGTGTTCTAAACCCTCAACTTTTACATTATTTGCCTGTCTTATACTCCTCCCAAACACTGAATTGGGAGCTTAGGGTATGAAAAAGCAGGAAGATTCCATTCTGGTGATAGGTGATGGAAGCCATGTCTTCAGGAACTCCAGACTCGATGCTACAATAGTGACGTTCTTGTGTAGTTCTGAAGGTAGCAAGGGTGTCTTCTCCCACCTGGTACTGTCCCATGGTTTAGCATGGCTCTCACTGCTGCCAGTGTCCCATGTTCTTGAGCGGGCCTTTTTCAGTGGCCTTCCTGGTTATTATGGCCTTATATCCTAACAGTTTCCTCCTTATGTCTTCTTAACAAAATACTTGTCTGCTTAAATTAGCCCAAAGTTTTGTTTGTGTGTTGTTTTGGGCTTTGTTTTTTAGTTTCCTACAACAAAAAATGCTGACTGGTAGTTGACCCACTGAGGACAAGCTGTCAGTAGGGTCTTTGGCAGAGCTGGGGTAGGAGACATGGACCCTCCCGCCCAATGTGATTTACACGGGGCACCGATCTTCCTCTTATCCCTTCAGTATCTTTTCTAGTTCTATTCTCTTCATTCTGCTGGGAAGCACCATGTTGTCCCTGCCTTTCTTCTCCATCCTGAGTGAATGAAAAAGCAAAGTGGGCTAGCATAAAAGATCAGTGTTACTCAAAATATTGTGAGTTACAATTTAAATGCTTGAGTTAGTGAGAAATAGGTTAAGGGGCAAGCAACCTGAAACTCACAATGTATTGATGGCTTCAGTGAGCCAGAAGCATATTTCCTTCTCACATAAAATAGAGTGTGGCATGGTGGGAGACTTCGACCAACCTCCCCCTCAGTCCTCCTTCACCCTCAGCCCTAGGTGCCCCCCCGATGATGGGCTGTGGTCAAGGTCTTATTGTAGACAGATGGCCCACAGAGCCTGAAATATTTACTATCCAGTAGACACTTCTGAAAATTCTTCCTCACCTGCCTTAGTTCAGGCTGCTGTGACAAATAACATAGACAATGAACTTTTATTTCTCATAGTTCTGAAAGCTGGGAAGTCCGAGATCAAGGTGCCGGCTGATTCAATGTCCGGTGAGAGCCTGTTTCCTGGCTAGCAGATGGTGCTTTTGGCCATGTCCTCACACAGCAAAGAGAGAGAGAGAGAGAGAATGAGCTCAAGCTATAGTCTCTTCTTCTTATAAGGATATTCAGTCCATCACGGGGGCTCCAACCTCATGGTTTTATCTAAAACAAATCACCTCCAAAGGCCCCATTTCCTGATACTATCACTTTCACAGTTAGGGTTTCAGCCTATGAATTTTGAGGTGACACAAATAGTCCCTAGAACCAACCCACTGCCCCAAATCTGAGTAGACATTATTCTCGGTTTATGTGGACTCAGATGAGGGTCTTATGGGAAGTTGGGGGGCGGAGCAGAGGTCCCTGGGTTTCAGCAGCACCAACTGTACAATTTTGACCCCACCCAGCATCAAGAGTGGCTGAATGACCCTGCAGAGGCAGGATCAGCTCTCAGTTCAAGGTATAAAGCCAAGGTCAAAACAACATCTTCTCCCTGAGCGGTACGCGGATGTGGGATACTTTGTGCCTCTGGGCCCGAATGGCAAACACTAGGCACAGATGCTGAGTGCCAGGAAATGTCAGCTTGTATCTTGAAGTTTTCCAGCCAAATCTAATATCTGATTATATAAAATAATTGTACTGTAATTCTTAAGAGCAAAATGAATTCTGTCTTGGCCTTGGCACCTCCTGAGAATAATTAGAAAATATTCTGTAACCAATATCCCCAAAACTCCCGAGAGAAATAAAGGATCTCTTACACTAAGGAGGAGATTAGGAAATACCTCTTAATGCCAAGATTTCAGCCACTAGTAGCTCCACTGATTATGCCCACCTCCTTTCTCATTTGCTTGCTTACCACCAGTTCAGACCAACAGAGGAAATCAGCGATATCTGTGTCCGTGACAAGCATTTAGTAATGCACTATGTTCTAGCTTATTCCAAAGCAGATGCATGGTAATTATTAAAAACCTTCCACAAAGAGGTTTATTACTGATGTTATCCTGTAACCTGAACAGGCGCCTTAACTTTTAATTATCTTCTCCTCCTTCAGATTCTGAAAGCAATTTTTTTAAGCTATGTAATCTCCACCAACGTCTATCATTTTAAGGGCCAGGCCACCGACCTCTTCAAACACATCAACTTCAAACATAGTGTTTCTTTTCCTTCAACACTGGTCAGTCCAGGTTGGCTCTTAAGAGTCAAAATCATTTCACATCTCATTAATCGCATGTTCCTCAGACTGCGGAAGGAGCAATGAAAAGCCATCCTGAGAGCAGGGGAAATAACAATAGTTATTTGCAAAAGCACTTCGACAATTACAAAGGGTTTTTACATAAGTATTTTTTTTTTTAAGATAACCTACATCTCACAGCTCATCTTTGTGTCATTAGTGCCAACCTGGAGCAAATAAAGTTTATTGCATTTTACTTCTTTACCAGAAAAGAGAATCCTACAATGGGCTCAATAAAAGTTCAGCAACTTTTCTCAAAGAAAAAAAGTGAAAACCGCTCTGGGTATGTTTGAGAGAAATCAAACTACCTGGAATGATGGGCTGAACAGACAGGATTCCTCAGCAGGGATGTGATGAAAATCGAAAACATTGATTTTTCTGAGACAGAGCGTGGGCTCCCAATACTCAGGGAACCCCTGATGCCCGCAGTATCTGGCTGCGAACACACAGCTCGCGTGGCAGGAGCCGAGATGGCCGGGTAGGCTGCGACGGCCGCGTCTGTGCGGGCACTTGCCAAAAGCCTGCAGGAGGAGATTCAGCTTCCTTTGGAAAGAGCCAGGCCAGTCTCTGGGATGTTGCTCTGCATGATATGACAGGACATCTCAGCTGGCTTTCAGAACCAGCAGAAAGTGACTTCTGCCCTTCACAGCCCTGGGTTCCTAAGCTCGGGTTGGCTCCCCTCATGGAGAGGTGAGTTCCACACACTGACCCGTCAGGAGCTCCTGAAGACTGAGGAGGTCCGAGCACCAATAAATTGGCATGAGCTGAAGTCTCCCTCTCGGCAGAGTTGGCGTCATGGACAGGTGTCTCCTGGCCCAGGACAATCTGTCAACAACTGAGCTCAAGTGCAGGGCTGAGGTGGGCAGTTCCCTCCAGCAGCCTCGGATGCTGGCGGGGAAGTGAAGTGCCCACTGGGCTGGTTTCATTCTTTGTTTTCCCCCAGCAACTTATAGTTTACTATGTTTAATTTATAAATTCTGGAAACAAACCCAGAAAGACAAATTATGTTCATTTGAGTGCACTAAAGTTTCTCTAAAATAACATGCACATTGTTCCACCTAACGGTTCTGAAGATACGAGTTTATCAATTACCATTATGTTACAAACAAAATCAGCTTTCTAAAAGAATTTATTTATTTATTTATTTATTTGACACACAGAGAGAGATCACAAGTAGGCAAAGAGGCAGGCAGAGAGGTGGGGGGCGGGGAGGCAGGCTCCCTGCTGAGCAGAGAGCCCGATGCGGGGCTCGATCCCAGGACCCTGAGATCATGACCTGAGCCGAAGGCAAAGGCTTTAACCCACTGAGCCACCCAGGCGCCCACCAAAATCACTTTTTTTTTTAAAAAGATACTACTTATTCATTTGAGGGAGAGACAGAGAAAGCACAAGCAGGGCGAAGAGGCAGAAGGAGAAGCAGACTCCTTGCTGAGCTGGGAGCCCAGCATGGGGCTTGATGCCAGGACCTGGAAGTCATGACCTGAGTCTAAGGCAGATGCTGAACCATCTGAGCCACCCAGGTGCCCTCAAACAAAAGCACCTTTGTGCTAGCTTATCAGCGTTGGTGACTGGAAGCAGCACAAGGAAACGCCATGCTGTTCGGTTCTACCCTCTGCCCTTGCTCACATCTCGAGCTTCAGCTCTGGCTTCTCATTCCTTCACATGTTGCTCTTGCCGGCGAATTTCTTTTTGTTCTCAAACTCCGTACTTTGTCTTCCCGCCCCCGAGACGGTGCATGTTTTGTTTCACGTATCCATCAGCCTTCCCTCACTCCGGATTGCCCACCTTCTAACCAATCTTCAGCGATCAGCTTGAAACGTGACTTACCGTGTAAGACATTTTTCACCCCTTAGATACAATTATATTCTCCAACTAAGCAATTTCATAGCACTTGACACTTCCCTTGTCTATATCACGACATGACTAATACTTATGGAACCCAGGGTTCTAGACACTGTTCTAAGAATACACACACACACACACCTATATGTTTGTGTATGTGTGTATGTATCACCTGTCTATCCATCTATGTATTCAGTGTGAGGACTGAATGGTACCTACACAGTAGCTATAGATAAGTAAGCAGGCAGGTAGATAGATAGACAATAAACGCATGAATGTAGATGGACTTGCTCTTTTGTCATTTCCCTCTAAGAGGACTATGAAGTTCCAGATGGTAAACCCCAGCCGACAATTCCAGGATGCCGCCCTGCGGCTTCCGACCATCAATCTGTGTATTTTCTCGGGAGTAGAGTCAGCAGAGGTGAAAAGAACACGAAGCATCATTTTGCATGCATGCCTGGTAGGATCAGCCGTTGCCAGAGTTTAATGCAGCCAGGGCCGTGGCGGGCTTCGCCCAGGAAGGAGAATAAATCTCTCCGTAAAGAGCGATATTGAGAGTAAAAGAAATCGTGCCCCAGCTGGAGTGACAGCAACCACTGTAACAAATCAGCCCAAAAGGAGTAACAGCTTAATGCAATGGAAGCTTATTTCCCGCTGAGCGGTCCCGGATCAGCAGGGTCCTGTCTTCTCCGCATAGGTTTTCGAGGGCTTGGGAAGCTCTACGATCTCCAGTATGGGGCTTCTGTAGTCGCTGTCCTTTGGTCCTGATAAGGGAACAGAAGGGGGATGAGGACAAAGCAGAAGCTGACACCCTGCAACCTCCCCCTACCCCCACTCCTAGGTAGGACCCTGTGACGTTCTTCCCGGAATCTCCCAACCATCTTAATGTTAATACTTTGTTAAGAAGGGAAAAACAGCCTTAACTTGACAACCTCAAGGGCTCCAGTATCTTGTAGGTCTTCTTTAGCATATGAAAGTTATTTTGAAACCTCCCTTTGTCCTTACCTTCCCCAAACCCTTAGCATGTAATCAGCCACAACCCTGGGGTAGCAGCTTTTACTGCCCACGGGTCTGGTCCCCATGCTTTAATAAAACCACCTTTTTGCACCAAAGACATCTTAAAAATTCTTTCTTGGTCGTCAGCTCCGGACCTCACTTGTATTCTAAAACTTCATCTGTTTCTCCCATCACAAAGAGCTTTGAGGATACTATGTGGGCAGTGTTTATAGCCCAGACCCGAAAACATGCCTGATCTACTCACAACCCATTGGCTAAAACTCAGCCACATCGAATATTAGGTTTCCACTGCTGCTATTAACAAATTACCAGAAGCTTGCTGGTTAAAACAATATGCATTTATTCTCTTATAATTTCTGAATTATAAGAAATCAAGGTGGAAATCAAGGTGTTTAGGAGAGCCACGCTCCTTCTAGAAGCTCTAGGCAAAAATCTGTGTCCTTGCCTTCACCAGCACCCAGAGCTGCACCCCTTGTTTTGTTGTGGTCCTGGTCCCTGCCTTTGTCCATCTTCAAAGCCAGCAGTAGCCTCGTACCCCAATGCTCACGTGACTTTCTTCTTCTCTGTCAAATCTCCCTCCACCACTCTCTTACAAAGACACCTGTGACTGCATTTAGGGTCCACACCTCTCACCATTGATCATGCACACTGGAGAGTCCTTTTCTTACAAACTGATGAAATCACAAATTTGGGTTTGGATTTTAGAGAGGAAGAACCATTTAGAAGTTCTCCATATGGCGCAAGTAGATTACAAGCATTTCGCTTTGGGCTTTGGGGAGAAAGTTCTAAATAACTATGGTTTGTTTTTTGTGTTGTTTTTTTTTTAAGATTTTATTTACTTACCTGTCAGAGAGAGAGAGAGAGAGAGCGCGCGATCACATACAAGCAGGAGGAACGGCAGGCAGGGGGAGAAGCAGGCTCCTTGCTGAGCACGGAGCCTGGTGAGGGACTCGATCCCAGGGTCATGCATGACCTGAGCTGAAGGCAAACACTTAACCAACTGAGCCACCCAAGTATCACACTATGGTGTTATATTACCTTCCATTTGTAAACCACTGTCCTATGACTGTGAAGCCTCTTGGCAAAGTGATGAGTCTGAAGGTGATGCAGGAATTACTGAACCCCCTGATGAAATGATAACGTTCATCTTCTCATGGTAGCCTCCTGGGGTCATAGAAGTAGCCAACATTCTGCCATGAAGTGGTTGGTTTGAGGAGGGTGGCCAAAATTCATAGTTCTTGTTGTTTTTCTGATTCGGAACTATTAGGGTATACAGTATTTTTTTTTTTTTAAAGAGAAAGAGAATATAAGCAATGGAGAAGAAAGTAAAAGTCTCCAAGAAGAAAAATGACTTCAAAATAGGAACAGGAGCCAGATATAGTAACGGTCAAAGCAGGGGAAATGAGGACATGCAAGCTATAATATATGCAGATATGGTTTTGAAAGCTTAATGAAATGGAGAGAGAGTAAAAGATCACTAGCAAAAAGTGCATGTTCTTTGCCAAAAAAGATACTGTGAGCTTACAATTTGGAGTTTCATTTTGTAACATGAAAAATCGTGTAAGATTTGAACCAGAAAGTCTTTCATAGTTTTTCCAAGTCTGAGATTCTCCATGAAATACAAAATGGCCATGTAATGGTATATTACATTATTTTGGGCAGTAATAAGGTGTTCCACCAATATTCCACTCTCCATTCTGTAACTAAGTTGCAGCACTTACGCTAATCGACGTGCACACACGTACATGCAGCGCACACACATACCCACACTCATACTCATGCATATGTCTTCCTGAAAGAGCCAGTGAATAAAATCTTCCTCATTGATTTTAAGAGATTAAGGGCATTTGGGCAACACAAGAAGGGGATACATCAGCCACTCAGTAAGTTACAGAACACTGCCCCCCCCCCACCTCCATGAACAGGATAGAATAAAACCCTATATTCAGGAAAGCAATCATACACCGACAATTGTACTTGGAGGAAAATATTGCAGATGTAAGAGACAGTTATAGGGGTGTTTAGAGAATGGAAGTATGTTTTCAATTACTTTAATCTCCAGAGTCAAATATTTAGAGCATGACGTCACCATTGACCAATGAAATGCTAGCAGCATTCCTCTTTGGCACTGGGCTTATCTCCCTGGGGCGCTCTGACCTGGGTGGGACCTGGGACGCACTTCATTTAACCAGCAGAGCCAGAAATACGGGGCAGTAAACAGAGCTGGAGGCTAGAGATGGGATGAGGAGAAATTGCAGGGTTTTAAAATATGTTTATGGGAGTGGTCAGCTCTGTGATGTATCTCTTACACTAAGATTAAGCAAAATTTTCACTTGATGGGAGCATTGCCTTGGTTAATGTGTTGTGATTTTTTTTTTTTTTTTTTGATCTGCTGAACACAAGCACTAAACTTTCCAGAGCTCCGTGTAGGAGTCTGAGCCCAAGTATATATAAAGCAAATAAGAAACCCAAGGCTTTTGAATGGATTTAGACATCTTTGGCATAAAAATCAATGAGGAAGATTTTTAAACATCAAGATATTGTATCCCAAATCAGACGCGTGGAAGCAAGATCCCCAGGATCTCTGGATCCCACCTAGAGGTCCGGCTTGTATGAGTTCCCCTATCTGGCTTTAAAGGCAAAATTCTTTGCTGATCACCTCTGCCTGACCCTTAGTTACCCTTCTCTCTCCTTCAACCAGGAAAGCTTTTTCTAGAGGCAAGTGTGGAGAGTCACAATTTATATGGATGTGAGGGTAGCCTACTTTGACCTACTGCCCATCGTTCTCCAGAGCAATTTTCTTGATCTTGCTGCCCTAGGGCCCTCCTCTTTAGGAGCTGTCCAAAGGTAAGTGGTTTACACAGATTGGGGGCGGGGGTAGATTTTCTCACAGGATCCCTGAAGTTATAGCTTTTTAATTTGATATACCGTTTTTCTTCCTTGAATATGGCACTCCATTTGTAATGCTTGAAGATACTGTATTGCCTGCAAATTGCCTTGAGTTTTTCCTACAGCCAGATCCTACATTAAGATATGGAGTTTGTATATTAGAGAAGTCATTATTACTAGTTACATCTAAAGTATTTTCCAAATTTTACTTGACGATGACTCATAGATATGACATTTTGATGCATGTCTATTAAGTTTTGACCTGGGGCATAGAAACTCAATGCATAGACTCTGGATCCAAACCTCCTGGGTTCAGACATCGTAGCCCTGCCCCTTGCTGGTCTGTGACTTTGGATTTCATCTCTTGATATCTCAGTTCTCTCATCTAGGCAACCTACTTCATAGGGCTGCTATGGAAGTTAAGCGAGCTACTATTTGTGAAGTGCTTAAAATAGAGCCTGGGCAGTATTAGACACCTAATATGGGTCCGACTTTATTATTTGTTTCTTTGTATATGTGTAGATAAATAAATAAAAGAATATTTCCTACTCTGCATCATTTTTCCTTTCCTTAAAACAAAGCAATGAAAAAAGAACTCAACTTCTCCATCTATAGATTGGAAATGGGAGCTCAGCCAACCTTTAAATGGAAGCACGGGTAGATCTGGTGACATATAAACCCTTTCACAAAAGTCTCAGTCATTGTTTTTGTTGTTTGTTTGTTTGTTTTTGTTTTGCATTTTCATTGGGGTTGGGTGGGGGGCAGGAAAGGTCTTCACTCCTCACTCTACATGGACCTCCCAACCCGGAGACTAATGGAATATTAGACATCAGTTACTCATCACAGTTGTCCTAAGAACTTAACGAAGAGTTCTGTGGATCTCTAAGTTCTGAGAAAATCACAAGGAAGAAGAGTCATGGAGAATCAAAGAAGGGGGAAGAGAAGCCAACATGTACTCAGTGCCAAATATGCGTTAGACGCTGTAATGCACACTTTACACATATTGCTTTCAGAGCAAGGAATTACTGACTGCATTTTGTAGGTGAAGACATCATGTATGGGAGAATCAGGATTGGAACCCAGGATGGTCTGATTCTGAGCAAAGTACTCTTTCTCCCTCCTCAGTTTGCCTCTATGGCACTGTGTGTCACATACTGTATGTGTTCCCTGTTCATAGCTACAATCCTAAGTAATCAAGATGAGATTACTTTTCTCTGTGGGGTTTTTTTTTAACTAGGTAAAGTAATGGTATATTTAAGAACTTTTTCATTCCAAATAGTTACGACACATGTTTATTCTTAAAGTATTAACATGTATATATTCAGTACAGGTCTTTGAGTTGAACCCCTTATTCTTTGCCAAAGCAGGATAAACTGTAGTGAAGCCAACCCAAGCAGCTGGTGGGTGGCCTTGGGGCCTAGAGAATGGGAGAGAGCCCAGACAAATGTGTTCAGCTGTGAAGTTTCTTCTCTTCCCCCAGCTTTCTTGAGATATAATCAACATTTAACATTGTGTGAGTTTAAGGGATACAATGTGATGATTTGATACAGGTGTATATTGTGAAATGATGGCCACAGTAAGATTGGTTAACACATCCTTCACCTCACTTTTTGTTACTGTGGTGGTGGTGGTGGTGGTGAGAACATTTAGGACCTCTTCTATCAGCATCTGTCACACATACAATACAATATTTCTAACTACGGTCATTATGTTGCACATTAGATCTTTAGGACTTACTCATATTTTAACTGGAAATTTATACCCTTGACCAACATCTCATCATTCTTCTCACCCCCCACCTCCTGGCAACCTGCATTTTATTCTCTGTTTCTATGAGTTCCACTTTTTTAGATTCCACATATACGCGAGATCATACGTTATTTATCTTTCTCCATTTTACTTAATCCACTTAGTGCAATGCCTCAAGTTTATCAATGTTATCACAAATGGTAAATTGCTTTCTATGGCTAAATAATATTTCACTGTGTATAGACACACTCCATCTTCTTTTTTCATTCATCCATCATGCATGGATGCTTACTTTGTTTCTATGTCTTCGTTATTGTGAATAATGCTACAATGAATGTGGAAGTATATTGTCTCTTTAAGACAGTGATTTCACTGTTCACTTTATCTCCAGAAGTGAGATTATTACTAGGTTATATCATAGTTCTCTGTTTAATTTTTGAGAAAACTCTGTACTGTTTTCTTTCTTTCTTTTTGTTTTTTTAAAGATTTTTTTATTTATTTTAGGTAGAGACAGAGATATTGTGGTAGGAGGGATGGGGAGAGAGAGAAAAGAGAGGATCTCAAGCAGGCTCTGTGTGCCCAATAGGGGCCCAATCCCACAGTCCCAAGACCACCACCCACCCAACCCTGGGTGGTGCCTGCCAGACGCCCCTCTGTACTGTTTTCCATAGCGGCTTTGCCAGTTTACATTTCTACAGACAGTATACAAGAGTTGCCTTTTTCCCACATCCTCATCAGCACTTACTATCTCCTGTCTTTTTATAATAACCACTCTAACATGTGTGAAGTGATAATCTCATTGTGATTTTGATTTGTGTTTCCCTGATAATTAGTGATATCGATTACCTTTTCACGAGCCATTTGTATGTCTTCTTTGGGAAAATGTCTATTCAGGTCCTTTCCCCATGTTTTAATCATATCGTTTGGGGTTTTCGTTTTGTTGTTATTGAATTATATGAGTTCTTACATATTTTGGATATCAGCTCCTTATCAGAGGAAGTTTGCAAATATTTTTTCCTATTCTATAGGTTTTCTTTTTATTTTGTTGAAATTAACAAAAATGATGGGGAGCTTTTTATTCAGACATAGTCATACTTGTTTATTTTTTGTTTTTGTTACTAGTGTTTTGGTGTCATTGTCAAGACTAATTTTAAGATTTTCCACTATGTTTTCTTCTAACGTTTAAAGTTTTCAGATCTTACATTTAATTCTTCAATCCATTTTGAGTTAATATTTGTGAGTGGTATAAGACAGAGTCCAATTTCATTCTTTTGCATGTAAATATCACTCTCAGTACTATTTATTGATAAAAATTGATAAGAATTCCTCACTCTTCTTTTTTTTAAAAGATTTTGTTTATTTATTTGACAGAGAGAGAGAGATCACAAGAGGCAGAGAGGCAGGAAGAGGGAGAGGAGGAAGCAGGCTCCCCACCGAGCAGAGAGCCAGACATGGGGCTCGATCCCAGGACTCAGAGACCACGACCTGAACGGAAGGCAGAGGCCCAAACCACTGAGCCACCCAGGCGCCTCCCAAGAATTCCCCATTCTCCTTTGAATTTGCTTTGTTTCCTTGTCAAATATTAGTTGACTGTATATGGAAGGGTTTATTTCTGGGCTCTTGATTCTGACCCTTTGGTCTATGTGTCTGCATTTATGCCAGTACCAGACTGTTTTGATTACTATAGGTTTGAAATCAGTAAATGTGATATTTTCAGCTTTGTTCTTTCTCAGGATTGACTTTAGAGTTCTGAAGTCTCTAACATTAACATGGATGGCACTGGAGGAGATTCTGCTGAGTGAAATAAGTCAGCAGAGAGTCAATTATCATATGGTTTCACTTACTTGTGGAGCATAAGGAATAATATGGAGGATATTAGGAGAAGGAAAGGAAAAGTGAAGTGGTGGATATCGGAGGGGGAGTCAAACATGAGAGACTGTGGATTCCAAGAAACAAACTGAGGATTTTAGGGGATAGGGATGGGTGAGCCCAGTGGTGGGTATTAAGGAGGGCATGTATTGCACGCAGCACTGGGTGTTACATGTAAACAATGATGGAACACTGAATCAAAAACTAATGATGTATTGTATGGTGACTAACATAGCACAACAAAAATTTGAAGAAGAAAAAAAAGACTGATGAGTATCTAAATGGAGTCTTTAAATAATCAAATTGGATTTAAATTATTTCGTTTTGTTTCAGCTTTGTTGAGGTATAATTGACAAAAAAATTGTAAGATACTTAAATGTACAACGCAATGCTTTGATTAATGTATATGTTGAGAAAGGATATACTTTTTCCTTTTTGGTCATGTTTTCTCAGGCTGAATGCAGGATGAACAAATTTGGAAAAAAATAATTGTAAGATATTAAAGTACTCTGTGAAGAAAATGGCCATTTTGTAGAATAAAAATCGACAGAATTTCCTACCACCACTAGAGCTCTCTTGAGTGACTCATGCCTATATTTTATGTGAACAAAGAGCTGGTCCTTAAGAAGATGTTTGAAAATGTGAATTTTTACCTGAATTCAATGCCTATTCTATCTGATCAGACTCTTGGTGTTACCCTGAAGATGGGGCAGAAGTTGAGTACATCCATGTGTACCATGAAATGATCAGAGTGTCTGATGAAAAACATGACCAGATTCCCATTTCCAAACTGGATTCCTAGTGGAATCTATCTGCATTGAGGACTCTATATGAAAATCCCTAGAATTCCTTTATATGCATAAAGAAAATGTCAGGGAAGTATATTATTTTATTGCTAAATAAGACTTTGACCCCAAGTTCCCATTTTGTTTCCTATTTCAGTAGTCTAAGATGGTCCATGTGGGAGCCCAGAGGTATCTGTTTACCTGTTCTTCATAAGGGATAAGAGTAAAGACCTAATGCAAGCTATACAGCAAGGCCAGGCAAATAATACACGCTTTATAAGCATTCACCGCTATTATTATCATCATTATTATTTTACATGGTATCCATCCACTGCTCCTGAGCAATATGCCTTAGTCTCCTGGCCTTGACTTAATAGAGGAAAGACTGCATTATCTAAAGGGGAAATACAGTGATATTGCAAAGCATTATTTTGCTAACTTACAGTTTTCAATATAATAGGTCTATTTGTCTGTTGGCTTCTTTTGGATTTTTGAAATACAACAGACACATAGCTGTAACCTAAGACGGACCAGTTCTACATTCGGGGGAAAGCTGTGACTGCCTCTCACTGAGGTTTCTTAAAGCAGCGTAGATGTATACACAAGCCACATTTTCGTACCCACTACCCTGAGGAGCATTCTCATTTAACTCTGGGCATCCATAGCCATAAAGGGGTGTTTTGGGGATAGTTATCCCATAATCCCCTGTGTTCTTAAGATAGACAGACTCAGGTCTTTGAACCATAAATAGATTTTGGAGCATAAGGTAGGCACAGATAGAGACATCTCTTTACAGTGGAATCAGACAAATGAAGGCTTTAAAGGAAATAACGTCTGAACAAGACATCTACTTCACATGAGGGCCAAATCGAAGACGTAACTCAGAACACAAAGGCTATGGTGGTAGAAGTGTAGAGTTTTATTGAGGAATACCCATATAGTATTTCTTTCTAAAACAAAACGAAACCATTATCACAAAGGTTTGCTTCTGCAGGCAGCCACAGCTGTATACAATATGTAAGTTTGGGTCTCGGGCTCAAAAACCACATTAAAATAAAGTTAAGGGCCTGGCTTAGATCCATCAAAGTTTGGGTAATTTCAAGGTTATGCCAAGTCTCCCAGCCACAGAACACACTGTGTAACGCCAAGGCTCCTCCAGTCATCTGGTTCTTTATATTGGGCTGTTTGATCGCTAGTCGTTTTGAATCCCTCCAAGGAGAAGTTCTGGAAAGCAGAGAGTAGGGTTCAAAATTCCACTAGGGTTTCATTTTCTTGTCCCTTGCACTAAGCGGTAAATCCAGGAACGGGCCACCCTGCTTTCCAGGTCTTCATCTTTAAAGGAATTGTCCTTCTAATGAGTTTGGAAGGTGAAAAATCTGAATGAACCATGATGGTATTCACCGCTGCACCTTGGTGGGAACTAAGAGGGAGATAAGATCAGAACAAAGAAAATCCAGAGTATAACATGATGGGATCCCTGTCCTTGGGCTGTGGATTTGGAACAAAGGGAAGCCTTCAGTTACATCTAAGCAAATTCTGTCTTTGAAATGGACTTAGAGGTTTTCCTCTAATAAAGAGTGAGAAACATTTTGCTGTGGAATTGTGTGTGAATAGCGCGGCTGATGGAGACTTCAAATTTGAACTAAGAAAATAACAATTACACACTGATTATGTAAATACTTTCCAGCTGAGTTTATCATGTGCCTTTCCACATATATGAGGTATGTGCAAGTGGCAGGAAACATCGTCTGTGCTGACAGATCTTTTAACTGAAGGAACGTGACTGCATAATGAATTGAGACATCACAGCTTAAATCCCCCACGGTGATAAATATTTAATACGTATCCACATACTTTACTGTGTTGGGTGTCAGTCGTACCTCTGCTTCACACCTGCATTGTGACCTTGGGGAAGTAATACTTTCCCTTCCTGTACTTCTTTCTGCCAGTTGCATAAAAATAATTACTAGAAAAAGTTATACAATTATGTTTTGTTCTTCAAGCTCTTTGGGAGCCATTGGTATCCGTATGCCAATCAATGTGTTCTATAATAAGAAAGAAAAAGAAATATCTCCTTATATTCACTAAACTTTCAAAAATACATATTGATCAGTTTCCATATCCTGATAACTCATGTGATACCTCTCATCACTGACTAAACTGCCATCTGGTTAATCCTGTCACTCTAACCTCTTCTAGAAGTTTCTATATTCTACTTCTGACTTCAAAAAACTTGCAGTCCAATTATGAACTATGGAGCATATCGAAAATATAAGGCTGTGAATACAATAAGGAATCCTGATACAGGCCCATGTAAGGATAATTGTTAAAGTTTAAAAGGGTAATTGTTGGGCGCCTGGGTGGCTCAGTGGGTTAAGCCGCTGCCTTCGGCTCAGGTCATGATCTCAGAGTCCTGGGATCGAGTCCCGCATCGGGCTCTCTGCTCAGCAGAGAGCCTGCTTCCCTCTCTCTCTCTCTCTCTGCCTGCCTCTCCATCTACTTGTGATTTCTCTCTGTCAAATAAATAAATAAAAATCTTTAAAAAAAAAAAATAAATAAAAGGGTAATTGTTAAAGTTTACACACAAGTACAAGATAATTGTTTTTATACTAGCCAATATAATAAAGCTTATTTATAGCACTCTTCAAAGAATGAAGAAATGAATCTTTATCAAATGGAATAACTGCATGTGTATATTCTTGGGATCTTGGGTACGTTCTTCCTTTCCTTGGACCTCTCTTTCCTTACCTGTAAAATGCGGGCAATAATAGTACCTAATTCATAGTTTTGCTGTGAGGATTGAGTGAGATAGTGGGCATCAAGAATTTAGGAGACCCTAAACCATGAGTGCTATTATGAGCTCAACATTATGGAAGTCCTAGTACCCCAGAATGTGACAATATTTAGGAATAGGGACTTTTAAAGAGGTAATGAGGTTAAAATGAGGCTGTTAGTGTGGACCCTGGTTTAATATGACTGATGTCCTTATAAGAAGAGATTAGGACACACAGAGACACCAGGGGTGCATGTGCCAGAGGGATGGCCATCTGTCAGCCAAGGAGGGGATTTGGAACAGATCCTTCCCTCATGACCTTCAGAGGAAACAACCCAGTTGGCACCCCAGTTTTAAACTCTTAGCCTCTAGAACTTCAAGAAAATTAACTTCTGGTGTCTAAGCTGCCCAGTCTGTAGTATTTTGTTACGGCAGCCTGCGCGGACTAATAAAAGGGCTCAGTATGTAGTTGCTCTACAGAGAGGAGAAGGGCAGAGGGCGGGAATGAATGGGTGCAGGGGGCACTGTGGAAGAACGGATGTGATTACTTTCCACTTCTGCTTTGTGTTGAACCCTGAATGACCTCAAGGAGCCCTGTCTTTCCGGCACCGGAGCAGTCTCATTAGATTGTGTTCTCCAGTCAGTGAGGAAGTTCTGGGAAGAATTGCAGCTGCTTGCAGACAGAGAAAAAGCAGAGCCTCCTCATCAATATCACTTTATAGATTCATTTGGAAGGAGACTAGGCTTCAAATCATACCAAAGTAACACACCAAACAAAAGGAGCTCCCATTCCCCCAAGACTATTGACCATTTGCAAGTAGGAACCAACAATGCATTTTTAAAATGCTTTGTTTCTTTTATGGACGTCTTAATTTCTCGAGGCCAGAGACTCTTAGAGTACAAGATAAAATAAAATAAGCCAGGACAATATGCATCAGCGTCTGCTCATAGGGACCTAATCGGTGCAATCATTAAACAATATGTTCTTGGCAAGTCAGTGGGGTAATGTATGCAAATATGTAATTCCTTAGTATAGACCCAGTCATTCTGCAGTGAGGTCCAGGAGGCTAGGGGAAATTAGGCTCGGAGCTCTATTTCTTTGCCGTGTCATCTCAACAACAACCCAAATTCCACAGAGATCTAATAGTGTGTTGTTGCCAATATCTGGATCTTTTTATTGCTAAGTGTTCTCTTTCTCCTTTGCTTGCGGCATAGTTTTAAAATCATGTAGTGCTGTGAGAGACCAGATGATATCTCTGTATCCTGAGGTCAGACCCCAACAGCCCATCAGTTAGCACTTGACTGCTGTGGGCTAGGCATGTGACGTTTTAAAAACTTCATTAGTCTGGGGCCATGTTCCCTGGGGCGTCCATCTAACAAAGGGTATTATGGACGCTTGCCCAATATTCAGTTGTTTTCAATCCTTGTTATTAAATGTAGGCAGGCCATGGAAGGAAGAGAAGCCTAGGATTTCAGACGGTACCTTTGAGTTATTCTAGTCCAGGGGTGGTAAATAAATATTATTTCAATTGTGAACTCTTATCAAGTGACTGTGGCTTCCCAGAGGGGGATGTTGAAACTGTGCCAAAGCCAAGTGGGGTAGTACCAAGGCTGATGCTGATGTCCATTGTGGGTGCAAGACTGGGGCCTTGTAGGAAGACATACCAAGTATTTTCTGTCTCTCAGTCGGATCCTTTCTTCTTATAGGTAAGGAAACTGAGCTCCAAAAACATTAAATGGTATTCTCAAGATCACGTAATTAGTTAGCAAAAAGCCAAAGTCAGAATCGATACATCTGGACTCCCTCCTTACCACATCAATAAAAAAAATCCTAATTGCCTGAATATAACTTTGTTCGCCCCTTCAGGTGATAATACTGGTATTCATTCTCGAATGAAACCGTAATCAAGATAGAAGTATTAAAAACTTCCCCCTCCCTCACACACACATATCCCTTCTTCCCTCAAGGACATATTTACTCTGCATTTACTTAGACACATTTTTCTTCTGAGCCCCTTTTCATGTTAGAAATAGGAGATAAAGTGGCATCTGGGTGGCTCAGTTGGTTAAGCAACAGCCTTTGGCTCAGGTCATAATCACAGAGTCCTGGGATCGAGCCCTGCATCCGACTCCCTGCTCCTCCAGAAGCCTGCTTCTCCCTCTCCCTCTGCCTGCCACTCCTCTTGCTTGTGCTCTTTCTCTCTGTGTCAAATAAATAAATAAAATCTTTAAAAACTAAAAAAAAAAAAAAAAGAAAGAAAGAAAGAAATAGGAGATAAAGCTTGTTTCTAGGTACTATTTACTCATCTGTGAATTGGGAGGCATGATATGCAAAGTCTGAATTCTGCATGTTAAATTTAAGCTAGTAAAGCGCTTTGAGTTCTTTAGAAAAAAAAATTCAAAAACAGAAATTTCTTTTGTTTTCAATATGCCAAACATAGGTAAGAACATACTAATCCGGATATGGAAACACCAAATGTTCTGCATGTGAACTGAGCTAATTACAAGGGGGAAGGAAGTTGTGCAAAGGGTAAATATAAATGCTGGTGAACCTTTTGAAGGAATGAGCCAGGAGTTCAATTCTAATTCTTCGTAGCAATTATTTTTCCCCTTGGGAAAGGACATTAAGAACTTTTGCGCTGCGATGCCATCTATTTTTTATTGCGCCAATGAACAAGTAAGTACATCTTTCCAAACTGCCACTATTCATCACTTTTAAATAAGAATAGATGAGTTTGAAAAGATATGAAGATTCATTAGTCCCAGCTCTAAATATTGCAGGTGAAATTATTTCCATCCGCTGTGGCCTACTGCAGACTCAGAGAAGTATCTCATAATATCCTTGAAAATTATGCTTCTGAACAACATGCCCCTTTTTCGGACAAATGCAAAGGCCACAAGGCTCTGTGCTGGCTACCCCAGCTTATCCTGTAGACTGCCGGTCTAGCATAACTTTCCATCTCGTTGGAAGGAGTCCTTTCTATAGATTGAAACCAACCAAAAAGCAGGGGGAGGAGGAGTTTGAAATCGATATGACATTTTAATGAAGTTGCGTAGCCAGTGGAAAAGTTTTATTAACATCCACTCCCTTCCAACCACATCAACCTCCAGAAGCCAATAACTGAGGCAGTATTTACTTCTGAGGAAAAGCTGACACAAGGAGCCCTGAGTTCTCCTGAGCTCTTACCTACCCAGCATTGTGTTTGGAGATTGACGTTCATTCCCATATTCATCATCACAGTGCTCCAAAAAAGTGGATATAATCTACACATGGAGACAGAGATACGGAGGGCATAAGTGGGTTGAAGTAGGTCAGTGCTCTGGAAGCAAGACTAGACTGTCCCTTGACTCCTTTCTACTAGGCCAGCCTTAAGGCTGTTCTACACCATACTTGGTGACCCAGCACTATCCCTCTGCATCCTAATCCCTTTGAAGGTCTTCCTTCAAAACAACCAAACCTCAGGGGTGCCTGGTGGCCCAGCTGATTAAGCGTCCGACTCTTAATTTGGGCTCAGGTCATGATCTTAGGGTCATGAGATGAAGCCCTGTGTTGCTCCACGATGGGCGTGGAGCCTGCTTAAGGTTCTCTCTCTCTCTCTCCCTCTGCTCCCTCACCCCCCAAAATAAAACTAAACAAAACAACCAAACCTCTACCCTAGCATTGCCATTTGTTTGACTGCTACATGCCCAGGCCCTAACTGGGAATACCTAACTCTCCCATACAGAGGAAGGGCTAGTTCTATATACTTTCTTGTATGTAGTCCTACATACATTTCTTGCGGTGGTGTTTTGAGCTGGGTACAGAGAATAAGACGTGACTGGGGAGGGGTTACCCTACCTCATATATGACCTCTGTTTCATCTTGCACTTCACTGGGCTTTTGTTACTTGCGTGACAGAAGGCAAGAATCTCTCATGCAGCCTGACTTCCCCACAGTACCTACTCCTGTGCCCTTTACACAGCAGGTGTTCGATACTTATGAGAAGACTGACTGACTAATTGAATGAATTAATGGGGGTGATAAAAGCTCATACTGGAGTGTCCTCAGCAGCCAATCTGTTTCTCCCCTTTCACTCACCGTCTATCCCCTGGGCCACTTCACAGACAAAAATGCAACCTCTTTCCCTCTCCTGAGCTCACCCAATGTGCCCTCCACTGTGTCACCTTCCACTGACTTGCCACAATGTAATGAGGGCCTCAGGAGAATGACTCAGCCCAGTGTTGCATCTCGATGTCCCATGATCTTTTCTTCTTCATCGTTTGCTCATTGCCAGTGTGAGGGACTCAGCTGTTTGCTTTAATGGAAGGGGAGATTATCTAATATGGACTACACCATATCTATGTCTATGCCAATAATTTATATACCTATAAACAAAATACTTTTAAATGCAAATTAAATAAATAAAATATATATACATGTTTTCTAGATTCATACTTAAATTCCTGTACATATAAAAGATTTTTAAAACTCTCCCACAGCCACTATCTCATTTGCTTGACCCAGCACCCCGGGGAACCAGGAGGACAGGCCTCGCGAGCCTTATCTTACAGGAAATAAAGGAGAGGTAAGCAAGGTCATAGAGCTAGTTAAGCCAGGAGCTGGCAGATGCTTGTCCCACACTCTTTTCACCATGCCACCCACGTCTTCGGTTGTTGGCTGACTTGTTTCCACTCTCAGGATAAAGGTCCAACACCCATGACTCAGTTTCAGCCTAGCACAATAGGTGTGATTGAACTTGACAGGAGCATCTAAAAGTGTATCCCAGCAGATTTTTAGCTCACTGGCCTTGAACAGGAAAATTACCTGAAATATTTAGCATCTTGGAAAATCCCACCCCTCTGAAGTCTCATCAGAATTGGACACTCCCCGTGCGTTCATGTGTGAGAACTTGGGGGGATGGAGGTAGCATAAGAAGCAAATGTCATGGAAGATTCCAGAGGTCTTCTGCCCTAGTGAAGGCCACTGTTGAATATGGCCTGAGAACAACCCCACAGCCAACATGGCTGGGGCATGGGTCGAGAGCCGATGGGCCAGGTGCTCTGTTTTGAGAGAGAAGGAAGTTCATCCAGGAGGGGGTGGGGACTGAACGCGTGGTTATCGGAAGACAGAAAGGACAGGTGTGGCAGAGACCTGGCTGAGCCATTTGGCATTGCTAGGTCCAACTGCGAAGTGCATCTGGGGACCATTTTGATCCTCAAAACACGCATGTAGGCCTTGTTTTTATTTAATTTAGCTTTGTAACTTTTTTAAAATTATTTTTTTCATGAATCCATTTTCCTGTGTGTTAAAGAGAGACAAACTTACTACTTAACCATGGACACTGAGAAAAAGTTTTAATTTCTCTAAGCCTCCTATTTCCTCTTTTGGTAAATAGAAAGACTCTAAGCTGCCAGAGCACTGTTGTGGGGACAAAATGAGATGATCTAAGTGAGGCCTCTGGGAACAGTTCTTAACACAGAGCAGTTGCTTTGTTATCTGTTTTCTGGGTGAGTTTTAATGTGCTTCTGTCCTTCATACTCAACAGACACATTCACAACAGTCTTGATTCCCAAAGTCCAGATCTCCTGGAAACACTGATAGTCATCTCTTCAGTCTAGAGACTAGACAGATGATAGGCAGCAAAGTGGAGATGGGTAGAGAGAGGTGGAGAAAGAGACAGATGGAGAAATTATTTTTTCTTTTTTTTTTTAATTTCTTTTCAGTGTTCCAGAATTCATTGTTTATGCACCACACCCAGTGCTCCATGCAATACGTGCCCTCCATAATACCCACCACCAGGCTCACCCAACCCCCATGCCCCCTCCCCTCCAAAACCCTCAGTTTGTTTCTCAGAGTCCATAGTCTCTCGTGGTTCATCTCCCCCTCCAGTTTCCCCCAACTCACTTCTCCTCTCCGTCTCCCCATGTCCTCCGTGTTATTTCTTGTCACAAGTAAGTGAAACCCTATGATAACTGACTTTCTCTGCTTGGCTTATTTCAATCAGCATATTCTCTTCCAGTCCCATCCATGTTGACACAAAGGTTGGGTATTCATCCTTTCTGATGGAGGCATAATACTCCATTGTATATATGTACCATATCTTCTTTATCCATTCGTCCGTTGAAGGGCATCTTGGTTCTTTCTATAGTTTGGTGATATGGCCATTGCTTCCATGAACATCGGGGTACAGATGGCCCTTCTTTTCACTGTATCTGTATCTTTGAGGTAAATACCCAGGAGTGCAATTGCAGGGTCATAGGGAAGCTCTGTTTTTAATTTCTTAAGGAATCTTCACACTGTTTTCCAAAGTGGCCGCACCAACTTGCATTCCCACCAACAGTGTAAGAGGGTTCCCCTTTCTCTACATCCTCTCCAACACATGTTGTATGCTGTCTTGTTAATTTTGGCCACTCTAAGTGGTGTAAGGTGGTATTTCAATATGGTTTTGATTTGAATCTCCCTGATGGCTAATGATGATGAACATTTTTTCATGTGTCTGTTAGCCATTTGTATGCCTTCTTTGGAGAAGTGTCATGAGAGAATTTCAAACAGTCTCTCTGTTGAGCCCAGAGCTCAAGACGGGGCTTGATCTCATGACCCTGAGATCATGACCTGAGCCAAAATCAAGAACCAGACGTTTACCGGAGTGCACCACCTAGACACACCCCCTCCCAAGCTCGTGAAGAAGTTAAAGTGAGAGAGGGGAAGAAGGAGGGAGAGAGATGGGAAGGTAGATGGAGATTTACAGATAGGGAATTGAAAAAACGGTTCTTGACTGACCCCCACCTCCAAGACATTACCCTGGAATCCCTCTAAATCCAAAGCCTGGGTAATTGCAAATGTCATTTGGATGTGGGAGACTTTGCTGCAGATCCTGGTGATTTCTATTTCTTTCTTGTTACTGAGTAATGAGATATTGCAGGAAAATGGAGGCCCTAAGTAAGGAAGAAAAAATTTTAAACCTACTCAGATAAAGTGGGCCCAAATGAAAACTGGAGAACAAAGAGTTTGTATTTTCCCCAGTCTAACTGTACGTTTTCAACCCTCTATCTCCATTATGACTTTAATAAAGGCCTCCTCCCCAACCCTGCACCTCCTCTCCCCTGCCCCTTGTGTGTCTATGTGTAGCTGGGAGGTAACGAAAATTCATGTTTATGCTTATGTGGAAACCAGGAGTGCTAAGGTTCACACAGGGGGAGTGGGATAGAGTGTGCTAGGCATAGGTTCTTGGAAGAAAGAGCTGGGTAGAGCAAAGTCCATCGAGACTGGATACCCTGAAATAATTGGCGTCTCCCCTACACCTGGAGAAGGAAAGAGTCTCAGGAAACAGTGTCCTCATTGGCCTTTATCAATGTACGGAGGGCATGTGCAAGAAATGGACATGACAAGTTTGAACCCGACAAGTGACTCAACATGTTGCTGACTTGGGACTGGTGACAACAGTTTATAGGATTTATGCCAAATGATGGCAACTGGCTCCATTTCCCCCAGCCAGTTCCCTGGGAAAAAGTTTCATTCCCAAACTTTTCCAGTTATTATAAACCCATTTTTTTTTAAAGATTTTATTTATTTATTTATTTATTTGACACAGAGAGAGATCACAAGTAAGCAACAATGCAGGCAGAGAGAGGAGGAAGCAGGCTCCCTGCTGAGCAGAGAGCCCAATGCGGGGCTCAATCCCAGGACCCTGATATCATGACCTGAGCCAAAGGTAGAGGCTTTACCCACTGAGCCACGCAGGCACCCTAGGAACTCATTTTTAACCACAAAGTATTTCATGCCCAACTCCATGATTATAACTGTAGCTAACATTTTATCATGTGCCAAGCCTTGCTTATGTGCTTTCTGTGTATTGATTCTGTTAATGTTCATTCCATCTTTATGAGGAAAATAGTATCATGGCATTTTCCAGAGGAGAAAGCCAAGGTAAGGGGAAGTTAAAGAGCTTGCCCAAAGTCATGGCACAGGTAAAGGGGTCCCAAGTTATGGCCCATTTCTACAGTCCCTGCTCTTAATAGCTATGCTATACTTTCTCCTAATTGTAGGTGAACTTTCACTGCAAAACAGAAAGACAGAAGTCACATGAGGACAAGAAGATTCCATATACATCCAGCAAAGCTTTAAAATTAATCCTATGCTCCTGAAAAGATAATACACTGGAGGTATTATGTATTTGATCCATAAACAACACTTGAAACAGCACATAGCAGTATAGACTTCTTCTGATATCAGTCCTTGCCCTGTCAAAGCATGGTCCAACTACCACCATGCCCACATGGCCCCAAGGCTTGCTGTTCCAAGACCCTATCATATTCTCTGGGACCTTGGCTATATATTGGTCATATCCTTGGAGTCAGATTGTCTTCTATGTAATTGCAATTTATGCACTCATCACTTCTTGCCCATAATAGGTGCTCAGTAAATATTTTTGGAGTGAATGAATACATAGTTCTACATCTAGCTCCTGCCTCATCCCACTGAGTGTATTTGCAAGTACAGATGGTTTGCAAACAACTAGCTTACAAGAGGTAACCAATGATCATACTAGATCTTTTAAGAGGGTGAGCTAGAGTGCCTGGCTGGCTCAGTCGTTCTGGCATCCAGCTCTTGATGTTGGCTTAGGTCATGGTCTCAGGGTCATGAGATTGGGCTCCACATCCCACTCTGCACCAAACTTGGAGGCTGCTTGTCTCCCCTCTCCCTCTGCTCCTCCCCCTCCCCAACTTGTTCTCTCTCTCTCAAATAAGTAAAATCTTTAAAAAAAAAATTATTTAATAAACTAGTTTACCTTAAATAGAGAGAGTACCTGGGAGTGTGCAGCAGCGCCCCCTAGAGGGACCAGTATAAAAAGCATGGCACAAGGTGGGTTCCTGGAGCCCTTTTCCTGGGCCTCTAGTAAGGCAACTCTTTGGGGATGGTAATGGACATTATGGTCTATGAGTGGTCAATGTCAGCAAATACCTTCAGTGAAGATGGCAAGTTCTTTGGCCAGGTTCGGTCTGAGGGTGCTGAGGTCATGAGTTTCATGTGCAACCTAGGACAGAGTAGGAAACACCTTCCTCAAACCATGAGAACCACGTTGACTATTAGAAGGATGACTTGAGGTGGTCAAGTTGCCGAGGCGTCTGATCTGACTGGCTGTATAACAGAGTTTTCAGCTTCAGGTCAAATTTTGGCCAACCCAGAGGGAATCTTTCCCTCCCGGTCTTCTTCCGAGGTCATAATGCCAGGTGGGTTTTACCCATCACTAATTACAATAAATAACACTGGGAGATTTCAACGTGTATTACGGGTGTGACACCAGACACTGTGGGGTCATGGGAGCCTTGGGGGGGACGCACCGGAGAGACCAGCGCATGTCTGTGTTCACAGCTCTTGGGTCTGCCCCCTGGGGGGTGGGGCTTTGAAGTTGCCTCCTCTCACTCTAAGAAACAGCTAAGAAAACCCAGGGAGCCCAGCCTGAGCCCAGGATGGGATAAATAAGAGTTCTCCAAAGAGAGCAGGGTCTGGGTTATATATTTTTTTATTTTTTTAAAAGAGTTTATTTATTTATTTGACAGACAGAGATCATAAGTAGGCAGAGAGGCAGGCAGATAGAGAGGAAGGGAAGCAGGTTCCCCACTGAGCAGAAAGCCCAATGCAGGGCTCGATCCCAGGACTCTTGAGATCATGATCTGAGCTGAAGACAGAGGCTTTAACCCACTGAGCCACCCAGGTGTCCCTGGGTTATATTATTTAAAATGATCCATGTGGGGCGCCTGGGTGGCTCAGTGGGTTAAGCCTCTGTCTTCAGCTCAGATTGTGATCTCAGGGTCCTGGGATCAAGCCCCACATCTGGGCTCTCCACTCAGTGGAGAGACTGCCATCCCCCCCCCCCCCGCGCCTGCTGCTCTGCCTACCTGTGATCTCTCTCTCTCTGTCAAATAAATAAACAAAATCTTTTTTAAAAATCCATGAAAATTGGATAGCAAATCACTGATGTTGAGATTTTTTGATCTGGAATTTGATTACATGGTCAGACCCCATTTATTGTTCTTCACATCCTAGTATGAGTGTCCCAGTTACAGAGGGCCAATGCAACACAGAGAAAGGGATACAGAGAACGTGCCCAAGAAGTATCCCATTATGGCAGCCTTATATCAGAAAGGACTGAGCTTGAATCCTTGCTCAGAAAGCCCATTCTCAGCTGGCGATGTCCTTGTCCTTCTCTGTGATCTGACATTCCGCTCACCTTTACGCCGCCACTTGTGACCTTGGGATAGCTTTACCTTACCAAACGAGTTCCAGTGACCAGCCTGTGCACTCAGCAGAGCAGCACCAATTAGTCATTGCCTATTAAAACTTTAAACTTCTCAAAAATGAGAAGCAGAGAAAACCAGCATTGTTGTCGTGTGTCGGATATACACACAGAATCAACTGTTTGATTTCTAGTAGAAATAAATCAAAAGCAGACAATTCCCTTGACCAGAGATGAGGCGGTGTCTGGAGCCAGAGAGCGGCAGGTTGCTGAGTCTAAAGTGCACATAAAATCCAATTGTGAGTTGGCTGACCGCAGAACAGGACTGGATTCACTTACTGCTAATTAGGATGAATAAAAAGAGACACTAGGCGATGTGAAGCTTGGGATTATGGGTAGTGAAAGCCACTTGATGGGAGGAAACCAATTTTTCCTGGTGTTTTGGAAAATCACTTCGTACAGAGTCTGGTCCGTTATTTATGTTCTGAAATGTGCACGCAAGAAGGACAAAACGTATTCTGATAAAACGACACCCCAGGAAGCCCAGTCTGAAGGAGTCTTAAGGGTCCAAGCTGGGAAGGGTGAGTGGGTTTGGCTTTCTATTAAAGAATGGATCTTCTGTTCCTGGCCTGTCTAGAAAGACATTTTTCCTTCTGCCCCAAGCGATAAAACGCATGCCATGGAACAACACTCTGGATATCGTCAGTGGAGGCTGCAGTGATGGCCAGATGGCCCACTTGGTTATTGATCATTTTATTTGTACCTCCTGGTGCTAAGTTCTCTTTCTTAGGGTGACTTCACTATCCCTCTACTCTCTTTAGAAAGGAAATGAACTGACAGGCTCATGTAAGCTAGGAGTGGCGGTCGGGAGGTGTGAGGCCAGAAGAAAGCAGCTAGACGGACTGCTGGTTAATGCCATAAAGGAATCTTTATGTGGGAATCCTTACTCCATTATGTTGGCACATCCCTTTCCCCCACTTTCTGGCCAGCAGTGATATGGGAGAGTTATTTTAATCTTAACTCTATTTGGAGGATTGGAGTGTTCCAAAGAGAAGGAGAGTTTTGCCGAGTATTTTAAACAATTGATTCCAGATGGATCCTCTTTGTATCATTTTTGGAATTATCTTCTCTAAATGAGTTCTAAAGATAGAAGGTACATATTCACCAAAGATTGAAGGATGCTGACATATTCAGCAACGAGGGTGGTAAATGTTGCTGTATTCAGGTGTCACTTTGGGTAAATTTTTTCAGTTCTCATTTTTGTTTTGTTTTGTTTTGTTTTTCCTGGTGCTTCTATGACACGTTTTTCTTGGGACTTCCATGACACGTCAGAGACAGCAATCCTCAGGGGGTAGGGATTACAGGATAAATTTGCAGGATGACTTATCCACATCACTGCCCAAGTACATACTTGGAAAATATTGTGCAATGATAATAAATGATTTTTATTTCAAATTAGTTTTAGGAGTAATTTTTTAATTTGAATTCAATTAGCCAACATACAGTACATCATTACTTTCAGCTGTAGTGTTCAGTGATTCATTTGTTGTGTATAACACCCAGTGCTCATCACATCACGTGCCCTCCTTAATGCCCATCACCCCGTTACCCCATCCCCCCACCGCCTCCCCTTCTACAACTCTCACTTTGTTTCCCAGAGTCAAGAGTCTCTCATGGTTTGTCTCCCTCTCTGATTTCTTCCCATTCCTTTTCCCCTCCCTTCCCCTATGGTCCTCTGTGCTGTTTCTTATATTCCTCATATGAGAGAAACCATATGAAATTGTCTTTCTCTAATTGATTTATTTCACGTAGCATAACACCCTCCAGTTCCATCAATTTTAATGAGAAATGTGTGTGTATGTGTGTGTGTGTGTGTGTCTGTTTGTGTGTGAGGAAGAGAAAAAGAGAAAGAGAAAGAGAGATAGAGACAGGGAGAGAAGAGAGACCCACAGAGATTGTGAGCAGAGAGAGATTCTAGTGAAGAAGCCAAGATTTAAAACCAAGGTCTGGCAACCATAAAAACCCTAAATCTTGCCATTTGCAACAACATGAACGGAACTGAGGGTATTATGCTAAGCGAAATAAGTCATTCAAAGAAAGACAATAACCATATGATTGCTCTGTTATGAGGAAAGGCAGGGGTTCATGGAAGGAGGGGAAAAATGAAACAAGATGGGACCCGGGAGGGAGACAAACCATAAGAGACTCATAATCTCGGAAAACAAACTGAGGGCTGCTGGAGGGGTTAGGGAGGGATAGAGTGGGTGGCTGATGGACATTGGGGAGCTTATGTGCTATGTGAATTGTTTAAAACTGATGATTCACAGACCTGTACCCCAAAACAAATAACACATTATATGTTAATAAAACAAATAAATAAATAAAACTAAACCCAAGGTCTGATTCCCACTCATGTTCTTCTGCACAGCGCCCCTTTCTTTTAAATGGTTATCATCAAATAATCACCTGCAAAGGTGGGAGTCAAAACAAAGGGAAGAGTGCCAACCTGCTCAAATAGAATGAATGCCAGTCATAAACTTCCGGCATGGCTCTAACTGCAGAGGGAGGACCACCAGTCATCAGTTGAAGCTCCTGAAACTCTGCATCCTTGCTCTGCCTGTGGTCAGAGTGGAATTGAATGTGTTGTCCTGCTTTGTGCCATCAGACATGGATATCTTGGCCACAATGGATTGAACCAGAGATTGGCTCCTCAACTAAAACCCACACGACATAGGTGATAGCCCAGTAGCTCACAAGATGGTCAAGGACCAGATGAATGTGTTTCTGTTTGGGTGGAGATTAGTGAACCCAATGAGGGACCCTCTTTCTGGAGGAACTGAACGAGTAATACAAGAACTAAAAGGGGCGCCTGGGTGGCTCAGTTGGTTAGGGTCTACCTTTGGCTCAGATCATGATCTCAGGGGGATTACCTCAGGGGGTAGTCTGTTTCTCCTTCTCCCCCATCCCTGCTCGTGCTCTGTCTTGCTATCTCTAATAAAATCTTAAAAAGAAATACAAGAGATAGGAGGAAGAAATAGAGACAGGGAAGCAATGGAGGAAACCCAAGAGTAAAGAGAGAAGCAGCCAGAGTACTTCAGCGTTGAGAATGGCAAACTCACAGGAGTAGGTCTCAGTGCTGTTGACAGAAGGGGCAAGAGGATACCGGAGCTCCTGAGGATCAGGAATCATGCTTCCATTCCTTGTAGCATCTACTGTGGGAGAGCAAAGGTAGTTTTCTGACCCTCCTCACCTCCCTCAAGTGTTCCCTGCTAATTTTCCATTCACTTGGGGTTTTTCGAGGCTGTCTGTCCTCCTTGTGACCTAAAAGAATTCAATGGTAATAACTGTAATAATTAAATACTTACTATACATTAAATAATTTAGCAGATTGTTTTAGTTAATCATTTCAAAAACACTATGAGGGGTGCCTGGTGGCTTAGTCAGTTAAGTTTCCAACTCTTGGTTTTAGCTCAGATCATATCTCATGACCTTGGCTCAGGTCCTGGGATCCAGCCCCGTGATGGGTTCTGTGCTCAGCAAGGAGTCTGCTTGAGGATTCTCTCTCTCCCCCTGCCCCTCTCCCTGCTTGTGCTCTCTCTCTCTCTCCCTCGCTCTCTCAAATAAATAAATAAATTAGTCTTTAAAAAAAACACTATGAAATAAATAAGTATCATGATGATGACACTCATTTTGTAGATGAGTAAGCTGGGGCAAACGGGGGTCAAGTCAACTGCAGCTTTATACTGAATTCAGTAAGTCCCAGGAATTAATCAGTTAACTGGAAATTGAAACAGAGAATTGTTAAAAACAGGTACGTGCATACCTTAAACATTCTATTTTTTTAAATGCGTGATATACGTCAATCTGACAAAGGCTTTTCTTTTGGTAGAAGTTGCTAATGGAATTCAGGGCTGTTTTTCTGGCAGAAACTACACATATAATATATGCTTAACAATTTCTGGTTTCAGTTTCTCGATGCAAAATAAACCTAGAGACATGTGAAATAATTCGACACAGAATCTTTCTCGATTTCTTTTCTGCTTTCTATAATCTTCTACAGATATTTTTCCAACATCCAACTTGCATGGCTCACTCTTGTCTGGTCCTTCCAAAGCATTCGGCCTAATGTTCACCAAGAGAAAAAAGGCACCCACCTTTTTTCATACTCCATTTCACCATTAGTTATATTTGTTTAAATTATGTGATGATATTGGTATTAAGAGATGTAAGAACTGGGGCGCCTGGGTGGCTCAGTGGGTTAAAGCCTCTACCTTCAGCTCAGGTCATGATCCCAGGGTCTTGGGATTGAGCCCTGCATCGGGCTTCCTGCTCAGTGGGGAGCCTGCTTCCTCCTCTCTCTCTGCCTGCCTCTCTGCCTACTTGTGATCTCTCTCTCTCTCTCTCAAATAAATAAATTAAATCTTTAAAAAAAAAAAGAGAGAGAGATGTAAAAACTAATTCTTAGAAACTCATCTGGTAAAAGTAGAAAAAACAGAGGATTCTATTTCCAATATGGCGGCAACTAGATGTACTACCTTGGTTGCTCCTGTAGAATCTATGGCCCCTCCCCATGAACCTGGAGGAGAATCGGTAACTTCCTTGGCAGAGTATGGCAAAAATGAGGCTTTGTGACTGCCAAACGTAGCTCCTAAAAATGCCATGCACATCTACCTTGTTCTGCACCCTGCAGAGATACAACATGGGAAGGAGCCAAGGCCCTGAGTGAACCTCCAGCTGATGCCAGCACCAGCTTGCCAGCCATGTGAATGAGCTCTACTGAAAGCAGATCCCGCAGGCCCAGACAAGCCGCTCTTCTACCTTACACCATGTGTGGAGAGAGGAGCCCTCTCTGCCGAGTACTTTCCAATTACAGATTAGTGAACTACATAAAAGACCATTATTGGAAGCTGGTTGGTTTAAGTAGTTTGCTGTGCCGCAATAGATCACTCCAGTGAGTGTTTTGGGTATCATTAGTATGTTTTGCAGAGGGAATGGAGGACATAGATCAACTAGTGGGTCTGCTCAGTAAACATCCTATGTAACTCTTCCATGATTAAGAGCTAAAGCCGAGCTTTGAACCCAGCAGTCTGAATTCAGAATTATATTACTATATTCTCCCCCCAAAAAAGGTAAAAGTCCTTACTAAACCATGTAGCAGTTGATGATTCATAATAATTTCTTTTGATTTTTTAACTCCATGCTTGTAGACAAGCTCTTAATATTTACAGGGTTCAAAGCAGGAGTACAAATACCAGAGGTCTAATCTTTAAAAGTTAAAAATGAAGTTAAAAACTCTCGAACAAGTCTTATCCTCTTAACCTGAAATCTAAATTTCTGGTTGAGTTCGTGGATGCCATGGCTATACCCCTTTTCTTTTTACCCCTGGATTCTCTCCTTACCACAAGGGCTTTGGTCACAGGTGGTGACCTCCAGCTCATACACCCTGGCTTCATTCACACATCCTCCTGCCCTCTCAGCCACTTCTTGGCCAAGCCCAGGTCCTAGGGATGGTCCTGCGGGAGGACAGTCAGCCCTAGAAGAATACACCCAGGAAAGAGGTCTAGGCGAGCTCAGGTAGTAGATATGTGCAATTCGGATAGAAACTTCTGGGATGTTAGTGCTTAGAGTGGATTCTAAATTGAGAAGCGGACTGTGGCTGGACTCTGGGTGGACATGTACCCTTGGCTGAGTCTCCCTGTGCCATGCGAAGGGGTGCAGCTAGAGGGGACTGCTAGTGAGGGACACATGACAGAAGCGCCTCTTCGCAGCTCCAAGGACAGGACTAACTCCACCTCCAAACCCTCTCCCCCACCGTCTTTCGTCTTTCACCATGTCTGACTCCTGATTGAGGATCAATAAATATTTACCAGATAGAAGTAACCTTGTTCCCAAAGGCAAATTTTACCTTTCTAGTCTTGGATGCTGCTGGGATTTAAGACTGTCAGCCCTGAGTGAGGTCATAAAGCTGGGACAGGAGCCAGACTCCCATTCATCTCTGAGCACAGCTAAAATTGATTCTAAGTGACTCCAAGAGCAGGCATGGTGGGTGAGAATTAGATTGGGCTCCATGAATGGTGACACAAACAAGCACCAGACACCTGGGAATGAAACCCTGAGCACTGACTGTCCCAACCTCTTGTCCTGATGGTGAATTTTCCACTGACACTGACAAATGGCTCTCGTCTCCCCCACACCCATGCCCACCTCCCTCCCCAAGCAGACATACTCTTCTGGTAATGACAACCAAGTAGCAAGGAAATGACTGGAGCTAAGGATGTAAAATGTAGCACTTAAGCATTTAGGATATTTATTTAAATATGTCTACTGGGCCTATTTCTTCAGAGTAGCATCTGTAGAACAGCCTTCCAGGACGCCACCCACCCCCCGGCCTTAGTAATGGCAATGGTGCACAGTCACCTCCCAGACCTTCTAAACGTGTTTATGTCATAGACATAAACCCTCCTACTCTGTCTGAGAGCCATTTCAAAGTGCATTCTCCACTACGTCCAGAAAAATCACCACTCATGGACATAGTTGCTTTAATTCATTGGAGCTAGGGTTTTTAATACCATTTTAGTCCAAATACAAAGGACTCGAGTCATAAAGTCTTATTAAAAAAAAATAATTTGCCTGCCTTTTTGATGAAATCTCATTCTACAAGCCTCAGGAAAAAAAAAAGACCAAAGTAAGTTTTACCCTAGGGTATTTTAAGTAAAAGTGGGGAAAAGAAATAAAAGAACATTTTCAGCCCAAAGTTCTGTCAATAAATTTATTTGGCTTTTATTTGGAAAGGTGTTAATGCAAATTCTTCATAAATATGGCTAGGTAAAGGTTTCTAATGGAATAGAACTTGCTCCGGCATAATTCCCAAAGGCTGTAATTCAAACTGTGCTCTCTGAATTCTGTTTCCTGTAAGGCTATCTGGTCTGAAGCAAACAGCAAAGATTAAATCTGTGAGAAATAAATGTCACACTCTCTTCCTGAATAGTCTTCTGACATTTAAGATGTCCATCCACTTCAGGAAACCCGTCTCTGCCTAAATTCATGATTGGTGCTTTGGGCATACATGTCAACAAAGAATTATATAAATTGATGTTTTATTTATTTTCTTTTTAAAGATTTTATATATTCATTTACTTTAGAGAGAGAGAGAGAGAGAATAAAGGGCAGAGGGGGAGAGGGAAAGGGAGGGTAAAGAATCTCAAGCAGACTCCTCACTGACCACAGACCAATGCAGGGTTCAGTCCCTGAGCCAAAACCAGGAGTCAGAGGCTTAACTGACTAAACCACCCAGGTGCCCCTATAAATTGATGTTCTAAAAGGTACTTTCCTCTTCAGAGATTTTGAGAGAGTTTCATGAATTCCAGGAAAAAAATAAGCCATAGAGAGGTAATTTATTAATTATTAACTATTAGTTAATTGTTTTCTGCCATATGTCCATAGAAAGCTAAAATGTAAGAGAATGATTCTTATTCCCTCATTCCCAACGTTATGTTTGCCACTTTTTCCTGCTGTGAACAGTTTTTTTGTTTTATTTTAATTTTTTTCTTCCATTATTATTATTATTATTTTTTAATTATAACTTTTCTAAAGGAGAATTATACTTGGTCCTGGAAGTGAAGGGAGGTGAGAGATACAGGAAAAGAAAGAACGGTCCTCCAAACGTGTCCAAATTTGAATCCTTGCAACAGGGGACTGTGTCGCTTTATATGGCAAAGGAGATAAACATAAACATTTTCAGCTTTATCCTGTTTTCAAGAGATGAAATCTAAGTATAGATACACAAATAATTTATTTTTAAAGATTTTATTTTTTATTTGACTGACAGAGAGAAAGCACAAGCAGGGCGAGGGGCAGAGGGAGAGGGAGAAGCAGGCTCTCTATTGAACAGAGAGCCCGATGTGGGCTCAATCCCAGCACCCTGGGATCATGATCTGAGCTGAAGATAGATGCTTAATGACTGAGCCACCCAGGTGCCTCAAAACACAAATAATTTAAAAGTAAAAGGAGGAGGGGCACCTGGGTGGCTCAGTCAGTTAAGTGTCTGACTCTTGGTTTTGGTTCAGGCCATGATCTCAGGGTGCTGATATCAAGCCCCATGTCGGGCCCTGTGCTCAGCAGGGAGTCTGCTTCTCTCCCTTTGCCTCTGCCCCCACCCCCACTCATGTTCTCTTGTACTTTCTCTCTCTCTCTACCTCTCCAATAAATAAATAAATAAATAGAGGAGAAAATGTGTACCATTGTAAATAAAAAAACTATAAGAAAACTGGTTTGGCAAAATTAATATTGACCAGGTTAACTCCCATACCAGAGATAAAGAGCATTTCATGTTGAAGAAAAGGTCAAGACGCAATAAACATATATATATTATATATATATATATATATATATATATATATATATATATAAAATACACACACACACACACACACACAGAAGCAGAGCTTTAAAACACATGAAACAAAAACTTACAAGCTAAGCAGAGAAATAGAGAAATCCACAATCATAAGGAAGTAATTGATAATAACATGTAAATTTTTGAAAAATATGTAAAGATATAGATTTGAAAACTATTGACCAGTTTGTCGTAATGGAAATCTATAGGATATCATGCCCAGCAATTGTAAGATCATGTATTTTTTCAAGAGTTCATGGAAACTTCATGAAATGCAATACATTAAATGCAACCACAAATGAATTAGGAGTCAAGGCCTCATGCTAATTTCTTTTGATCTCACTCTGAGACTGCGTTCAGTGGGAGAGTTTGCTAGGGCTGGGCACAGTTGGGACCCTGGTGGGGCTGGGCTTCTCTTTCAACCTCAGAGGTTAACCCTGGCTCCCTTGTAGCAGCATTGCAAAAGGGTGGGGACAAAGGGTCAAGGCCTCTGAGGCCTTGACTCCTAAGTAGTGTAACATCAGTTCGGCCATACTTCATTGGTCAAAGCAGATCGTAAGACTGGTTCAGATTTAAAAAGTGGGAAAATGAGTTCTACCTTTTAATGAGAGGAGGGACAATTCATTTGTGGTTGCATTTAATGTATTGCATTTCATGAAGTTTCCACACCTTAAAAAGCTAGACAAAGAAGAAAAAATGAAACCCCAATTTCAAAATATGAAGGAAAAATACAGTCATAATTGACAGATATGGATCTGACTGTGTATGTAGAGAACACCAGGACTATAACAACAACAAAAACCTTGGAGAATAATGAGAGAACTTAGTGAAGTCTCAGGATACAAGGTCTACATAGAAAGATCAATATATTTCCACCTACTAGCAATAGACAGATAAAATTAAGACATCATTCACAAAAACATAAAAATATGAAATACTTAGAATAACTTTAACAAGAAAAGTGAAGGAACTCCACCCTTTAAACTATAAGATGAGATTGAGATAAATCAATGAAATCCTAAATAAATGTCTAAATAAATGTCTATGCATTGAAAGATTCAATCCTGTTACACATATTTGCCCCTAATTTCACGTTTACCTCTGATAGAATTTTAAGCAAGAGACCAGCATGCTGGCCAAAGCAGTCTATCTTGGTCTGTGTGGGGCTGGGGGGTGCTTCAGCCTCACTCCATATTCTAGGATTCTCTCAGGGGTGTCTTCTTCTTCAATAGTTGTTAGTTGTTCTTCTTGTAAGGAGAGCAAAGTTGGGAGAAACCTCTGTCGCCATCTTGGTTATCTTCTTTAGGAAACTCTCTCTGAACACTCAGTTTGGGTCGTCTGTTCCTTTCTATGCAGTCTTTTAATGGCATCAAAGTGCTTAAACCACTTCATTGAACTGCCAGTTTACTTGACATCATCCTCCCCAAGATCATAAACTTTGTGAAATCAACCGCTTATCCCCTGTTCCCAGGCAGCCTTCCTTCATTATCACCTCTCAAGCAACCCCTTGGGTTTGCTGCCACTGTGCCACACTTTTTCTTGTCCCTCCATGATGACTGCTTCTTCTGAATTCTTCCTTATCTCATTATGGGTGGCAGCCTCCCCAGCCCATCTGGGGAGCTGGTGCTTCTTGATAGACCCAACTGGAGCAGCCAGGGACCTCATTGTGTGTCTGGGTCACAGGACTTTAAAAAATGGCATAAGGGTGATCATGCCCCTTTGTGGTCTTAAACCAAGAATAATGAATAAGGAGGGAGAGGAAGAGAAGTAAGTTTCTTGGGGACTGCAGCTAACAAAACCAATCACATGGTGAAGGGCATAGTTAAATGGAATTACTTTTTCTTCTCCTGGTCTCTGAATCTATGCTTTGGCTCTTTCTTCTTAATAAATCTTGACAGTCCCAAGAGTATCATGGAAAGTGTGCCCTGTAGAGAATTTCCAGCTTCCATCCACATAGTTGTCATCATAGCAGCTTCTGGGCAGATGTCTTGTGTTCCCAAAGCCCTTGTATAGCTGTGATGAGGATCTAGAATTACCTCTTATACAGAAGTTTCTCCCCATGGTTCTACTCACCCACAGCTGATGCTCCTCCCATGGTTCAACAGCTCAGTTAAAGATTCCTGCCTCATAGCTCCATAGGGCAGGATTTGAAAACATCCATGTCACCATGATCTACCTACAAGCATTAGGCTCCATTCCCTATGCATCTTGGAGCAAACCTCTTTTTTCTACTTGCAGCTCTAGAAAAAGATAATTTTCCCCTGAAAGCCATGTTGCATATAGAAAAACTTCTCAGAAACTTGAAAAAGTTACAAGAAAATTAAGTGACCACTAACTTGTTTTGGAAAATCAGTAAAAATGCTTTGAGGTATAGTTTGTGATGGTTTTTAAAAAATCACCAAAATTTTACAGGAAATCATGCATAACTCATTCTCCCACTGCCTGCCAGCGTCTCTACTTCCTAAGGGGAACATCCCTTGAAATAACTTTGAAGTCTTTGACTAATTTACTAGATAAATCCACTGTGTGTAAAATGGCATCTTTACGAGATAATGAATTAATATCTACATTCCACTGGGGCCTGGAACTTTGAGCTTTGCTGTAAATTATGACACCAGCTGCAATTCTGTATCACACACACACACACACACACGATGGGAACATTTTTTCTGAAGTGATTAACTGGGTCTGAACTAACTGCCTCAAGTATCATCTTAAGGTTTTAAACCAATTATTTCTTAATATGCTAAGTATCAAATTATGTTAGGTCATTGATACAAATACAAATTGAAAATTAAAAAAAAGAAACTTTGCCACTGAATTTGGATAAAGGATGAACTTGGAAAGAAAAATTTTATGGATCAGATATTGGTAACCTACTGTCATTAAAATGTGCAAGTCAAAAAAAATTAAGCTACAAAGAAAAATACAAATTATGACCTCTGTTTAAAATGACACATCAGTTGTTAGATGATGGCTGATCTGATCTAATTCTGGATTAGTAAAGATGCATTCATTTTGCTATTTCACTCCATCGATAAGGGAGGGTTGATTAGCACATCATCAAAAATATTAGGCTATGCTAACAGTGTGGGGAAAAAACAAGAAGAATAGCAGTCCCAGTCCAAAACAGAAGCAACACAGAGAGCTTGCTTAATTTTGGCATATATTTAGTTAATGAGACATATAGAATAAAAAAATAATTAATCATGTTTAAGAGCAATCGGATGATAATCTTTATCCTGGGAAGCGTTTAGGAGTATTTTCAATAATGGAGATGCTGTCTTCTACCTCACAAGATTTACAATGTGCTTTCCTCTTCAGAATTACGCATTTTGCTCTCTTCTGGGAGAGGGAGGAAAGCCCATTCCCTGCCCCCATATTTCTACTGCGTTATCTAACTTATAGCAGTAGATTTCTGTCTGGTCTCTGCCTACTACTTCATTTCATAGGATTTCTCCAAACTCTTTTGAGGGTATGACCACAATCCATCATATTTTAGTTCCATCTTGAGAAGTGAGTGCTGCCCTTAGGTATGGGACTAAAGGACATTTATTCTCCCAAAAATGACTTTGCCAGTCTTACCAGTTGCATGGTTCCCTGTGGAGTTTAGTCCCAGCTACCTAGTCAACCCCGTAGAAATGGATTGTGTCTTCACATGTATCCTCTGCTCCACAACGTGAAATCTCTCATCATTACTGAAACCTGCCTATCTTCTACCCACAAGGAGCTATTCCCAGAATGTTCTTCTCTATTTGTTCCATTGGCAAACTTCTACTCATGCTTCAACACCCAAGTAATGCCAGCTCCTCTGTGATGCCTTCCCCAGCTACCCCAGGGAAATCTGCTTCTCTGGCCTGCCACTGCCTTTTGCTCACCTCTATCCCAACACATACGCTGCAGTGCAGCATGGCCCCACAGTCTCCCTGAGAACCTGAGCTATCCTGTGGCCCACTGCTCACAGCCTCTGGCACACAGGAAGTACTCTGTAAATGTCTGTCCCTCAGATGAGTGATTGAAAAGAGACAGAGGGCCTGTGGGTCTACATTTTTACAATATTGATAAATATTTTTAAAATAATGAAAATATTTCCAACTCTTTCCTTAACATAAATATTTTTGATATTTAAGGCTGCCCAAGCTTGAATTACAGCATTTATCGCTGAAAGTTAATTGTTTATATAACTTAGATTGTCTATTAAAATTTTAATTGTTAAGCAGTGAATTCAGTTCTTTAACTGCATGTCCCCTCCCCATCTGGAGCGCTTCTTTTGAGTTTCTATGTAATAATTTCACTGATGGTACATTTCATTGAGTGGTAGTTCTACCAGATCCTATTTGAACCTTGACTCGGTCCCATGTGGGCACGTGACTCTGTGTGGGTGTGTGAGGAGGTGGGGTTTGTGACGGTGAAGAGGAGAAATGGCAGGTGTAGACAAAATGTACATCCAAAGGGCAAGGTGCTGGAAAGCAGGAGAGCCTAGGGGTGCATACTCCTTCCAGGTTGACAAACCCACTCTGCACTCTCCACTTCCTGTACCTACCTGATGCTACAGCGAGGGGTTTCTCATCCATTCCCCTTTTTGTTTCTAGTGAGTTGATGTGAATACAAAAGTGCACGCTAATTAGGAAGGCAGACTTGCTAAATACAGAGCAGGATCGTCTAGTCTGTATCTAAGTCTCCTTGTCTAGTATTTTTAATGAGAGGCTCTGAGCAGTGCCTACAATGATTCTCCATTAAACGTGGTGTTGTCGAAGAGTCCTCTTGGTGATTGAACAGTCCAGGACAAACACGAACAGGTGTGGGGTCCAAATAATGGACTGCTTCTTTGAAAACAGATTCGCATTCCTGGTGTCTCTATTCCATGATCTGCTCTGATCGCAGGTGGCCACATTCTGAGAGACAGGGACCAAATTTATACCCAGTGACTCACCCAGGGTTGTGGTCATTAATATCGGTTAAAACAAATGACACAGAGGGGCGCCTGGGTGGCTCAGTAGGTTAAGCCTCTGGCTCCTGGTTTCCACTGAGGTCATGATCTCATGGGTCGTGGGATAGAGCCCCGTCTTAGGCTCTGCCCAAGACTGGTGGGGAGTCTGCTTGAAGATTCTTTCCTTCTGTCCCTCCCCCACTCATGCATTCTGTCTCTCTCTAAAATAAATAAATCTTAAAAAGAAAAACCACAAACAACATAAAGAATGAGCATGTGTAACACTCTTCCTACGTCTGCCCCTAAACAGTAGTTGTTTTCTTTCTTCTGTGACTTCTGGATTCCTTCCCATTTTTGCAAAATGATCACATCCTTAACTCCTTTGTGACAGTTTAACTGGGAAAATATTATTTCAAGTACTGGTGGGATTTGTTATGTTGGAATCACAGTGCTACCTATTCACATTAACTGTTCTATCATTAATCATTCAGAGGTCATTTTTAGAGAATAGGATGTAAAGCATTTTATTTCATATGCTTTAAAATCTAATCATCAATTACTTCAAATGACTTACGTGTTCCACTCCTGTTTCTAAGGAAAGCATGACTGCCTGCCTCTTCATTTATCCTGTCATTGCTCATTAAACTGTGCCATTTCCCTCCATTAGGAGGATTAAAAGGTGGAAAATCTCCAGGTGCCACTAGTTAGCAAAATGTTCCTGGCGAATCAATAGCCTCATTTTTCTTTTCCTCTTTTCATTTAAAAATACTTATCTAGCAAAAGAGAAACATTTCTCGCTGCTGGTGAATATATTTCCAGGGACTTCATTAAACCAAGTAATAGAATCAGTGTTTAAATGATTAAGTAGGTATATAAGCTTTTACAAAAAGAAAATCTAATTAAGATAGGGCTCACAGAAATCAAGACACCAATAATTAACCCAAGTGACTATGATCGGTCTGTAAGAGGTTATGCAAATGTGAGGCAGTGTTACTATTATGCACGAGCAATGACGCAATGTGTTGGTGGGTTTTAGGGCTCGGAGTATCCAGAGTGCCTGCCTCCTTGTATGTAACACAGTACGTCATACATACAGGAGTAAAACTATTTTTTTTTCCATTCATCTTTAACTTTTTATAAGCTCTCTGGGCTGTTTCAGAAACTAGAAAACAGGCCAACATTCCTAGAACTTGTATTCCTGGTGACAGATTATTTCAACCCAGCAAAAAAGTCCCGCTCACATTTACCGATAAACACGAGGCACACAGAGGGCCAGTACGCAGCGTCGCATCGCCGGTTAGCGCTTTCGCACCTGCCCACAGAGTTCCAAACTCTTTCCCGCCAGTAGCATGCCTGAAAAACTACACAGGGAGCAAAAAGTTTGACAAAAATATATTTAAAACAAGCAAGAAAAAATAGTTTCAGCCTTAAGGATAACTTTCATCATTCTTTTAACCAAGTAGAGTTAAATTATACGTAAAATGATTTCAAGTACCAACTTATAAAAGATGGGATAAGTCAGAAAACAAAGAACCAGAGTACTCTTTTTTTTTTTTTTTCAGAAAAATGTATTTGCAATTCAAATGTTCATATAAAAAGCATAAATTTTAAAAAGTTCATAGATGTGTGTTTTTAGAAGTGCTATGGTTTTGCCATTCATTGCAATTACATTCCAAAATGTGCAGGGTGGTCTGCACCACGCCGTCTTACACTGTGTCACACAGAAGTCACTCTCATCACAACCTCCCCTGAGCTATTATCCTCTGACAAATCTTCATGGGGCCTCATCCGATTGAACAGATGCAGCAACACGTAGCCACACTGGAACCTCGGGGAGGTTAACTGCGTTGGGTGGACCAAGTTCCTGTTCCGCAGAGCCGTCAACGGCAGCCATAAAGTCCTGCTTGTGGAAGACTCTCCCCGGCTACTTTCTTCGATATCTGTGGCTTTATCGTAATTTAATACATCCCAGTGTAAGTTAACAGCTCGCCAGCGCTTAAATACTCTGTAAACTGCAGCTCCTTCATGGACAATGAGACCTAAAATTCATGGAAAAATAAAAAAGGCCCGTCATGATCAAAAAAGTTAAGAATGTTGTTTTATACACAGGTAAGGGATTGAAAAAAAATAGTCAATTCTCTGTTACTCGTCATCGTCAAAAAACACGGTATCCTAACTTCTCAAATATTATGGCTAATGGTAAGCTACTTTCCAGATTACATAGGAATAATCAGTCTCCAAAGAATAAGGACACTAACAAGCACAGAGCAAAGTTCTCATGAATATAATTAACTTGCCTCATTACGGCTGAGAACATACCTTGGGCACGTACATTGCCGTAAGAGAATCATTAGGGTTATTGATTCATTCATCATCTCTGACTGCCCACTGTGGGCCAAGAAACGTACTGGGGACTTTGGTCTCAACTGGTAATTTAGGAAAGAAATACATATTCAAGTCATTACCATCTTCCCAGTTCCTAAAACAATGTCTGACACACAGGAGGTATGACACACGTTTTTCTTATTTTTATTTTCTTCAGTAATTCAACAAAAATGTATGTAGCACCGACTTGAGAGTTTCCTGCATATTACACTTCAGTGAGTTTTCACCATGAGCCCATCCCCCATTTTACAAACAAGGAAGGAGCTCCAGAGCAGACAACGAGTAGCCGTGGACGAGGGTTTCAAACCCAGCCAGGCTCGTTCTAGAGTCCTTGCTCTTTGTTGCCATACAGTAAATGGGATGATTACACATTTCTGAGACAGACTCTCAGGAAAATAAACAAGGTCAGGGATCGTAAACTGGCAGCCTGTAACTGGGACACCAGGCTCCATTTCTACCATCCTGCCCAGATGCCACCACACCCTGCATTTTTCAGTTACATTCAGCCTGGTCCAAGAGCTTTTGAACTGGTGACCGCTCACAAAAAGAAATTCCTCGGGGAGGTCCCTTCATTTGAGAATCGAGAAGGAACTCGACTTTATGAGACTCAAATTCCACTGAAAGTCGGTAGAGAGATCAGTAAGCGTCTTTCTTAGATGGAAGATGGCACGTAAATACGGCACATCAGGAGCGCCCGAGTGGCTCAGTGGGTTAAGCCTCTGCCTTCGGCTCAGGTCATGATCTCAGGGTCATGATCTCAGGATCCTGGGATCGAGCCCCACAGCGGGCTCTCTGCTCAGCAGGGAGCCTGCTTCCCTCTCTCCCTCTGCCTGCTTCTCTGCCTGCTTGTGATCTCTATCAAATAAATAAATAAACTCTTAAAAAAAAAATGTTGGCTACAGGCACTGTTTAATTAAAACTGAGCAGATCTACCTGCCAGTATTTAGATCTTAGAGTACAGAGCCTAGAGAAACGCTCACAAATGAGAACAAGGAAGTGTGCTAAAAATGTTTACTATGTAGCGGCGCCTGGGCGGCTCAGTCGGTTAAGTGTCTGATTCTTCGTTTCAGCTCAAGCCCTGATCTCAGGGTCATGAGATTGAGCCCTGCATCAGGCTCTGTGCTCGGACAGGGCACTGGGGCGGGGGGTGGTGGGGGAGAGTGGGAGTGGATCCGTTTGAGATTCTCTCTTGCCTCTCCCTCTGCCCCTACCCCCTTCTCTCTCTCTCTCTCTCTCAAATAAATAAATCTTTTAAAAAATGCTTATTCCATAATCATTTGCATTTGAGGGGGAAAATCCCAAACAATCTCAAAGTGCATTCTAAGAAGAATGGATCAACTGTATTATGTGGCTCATTGGATCACAGCCACACAAGTGAAGGGAACAAGGTCACATGCACAAAGATGGAGAAATCTTAAAATATTGAGCAGAAATCTCAAAGTCACATTAAAAAAAAACAAAAACTGAAAGTTTCAGAAAGAAATGATGGGGTTAGTAAATCATTGTTAATTAAAAAGCCAATAGTGAATCTAAAGTATACTTGAGATTTAGTATACTTTATACTTTTATAAAGTATACTTTAGTATACTTTATAAAAGTATAAAAACATGCATAAAAATAATAACCATGAAAGACATGATGGTGGGGAGCTAAGAAAAGAAATAAGGTCCAGGAGAGGCTTCAAATAGGCTTTCTAATCTCTAATGTCACTTTTTTTTTAAATTTTGGGGATGGAGATGTGGTTGCTCAACATATTCTGTATACTTTTTTCTGCCTGAATAATTCATATGTTAAAAAATTCAGAGAACTTATTAGGAAAATTTACCCAAGATGTACTGAGGGACAGACAACTAAAGTAGTGGCGACAAATAGGGAGGTTAGCACATTGCATGTGGAGAGCAGAGTGGAAACAGTAAGGAAAATCTAGAGGGACAAAGTAATACACTTGCCAGATTTTAAAAAAGTTGATAGAAATAGTAATGTGAGAAGCAGGAAGAACCAGAGTCTCACATTTTTAAGGCTGCATAAATGGGTGATTAAAAGGATGATAGTTATCTTCCCATAGCTACAATAAGTGAGGGTTTTGAACATGGTTTTTTTTGAGAGGATTACTTCATTTTTTTGTCAATTGAAACAATGACAGGTAGGTGATGGAGATACCCAGTTTTTGTTTTTGTTTTTAAATCACAACTGTCTAATACTAGAATTTAAGTTTTATATCGCTCCCTTCCCAGGAGATAAGCTTCTGACACATGTGGCTTTAAAGTATTCCAAGGATGTGAACATAGGCCACTAAAACAAGCATGTGGTCCAATAAATAAAAATAGATAATTGCAGAATATCACCAAAATAATGAGAAGGAATGGAAACTTCTGTTAATCATACCAAGTGCAAAAATTGTGTTTTGGTCAGCTTCATTTCCTAAGGAATGACTGACAAAACTGATCAGATATTTTTTGGGAAACAGCCAGAATTAAAAGAAAGACTACCAGATATTAATTGATGATTCTATTATTAGCCTTCTGATATCTCTGTGGGCCATGATTTAACGTTTCTGGCTCCATGTTTCCTCATTAAAACACAATCAGAGTACCTAATCTATACTTTCAGCAGGATAGTATGAATATAAATTGAAATTCATCAATTATAAAGCACTCAAATTTCCTCGAGATGGTGGCTCTATAAACACAAGACATTATTATTAACTAAAAAGTCAATAGTGAATCTATGTGGTGAGAAACATTCAGTCACACGAATCACAAAACCATTACAGCTTGCAACAGGTCCATTCTGGGGGATGGCTTCACCCCAGGAAACCACTCATTTCACAGGACCCTATTCTTCTTTTATTGATTTCCTTTAAGGGGCCACAAATCAGATCATTTACTAGAGCGTATAGTCACTTTCTGGGAATACATTCCTGGTAGCCCTTTCCTAAATACATAAATGTACCCAATGTGCACAAATAAATGCCACAGGTCTTTATAGGACATTTTGAACGGAACTGAGAGAGTTACTTGAAGTTTTCACAAAGCCATAGTCCTCTTGAATTTCCAGCTCCACGTGCTGCTTCTTAATTGCATTTCAAGTTATGAATGATGCTTAGATTTTGTTTTATTCCCCCATGAGCGTTTGGAATTATTCCTTGCCCTTTAGGAGCTTAAAGTTTCCTGAAACAGGAGAATGCACTCCACCCCCAAGTTGTCTTCTGGAAGGTACATTTCCCCCTTTCTTCTCTGAATCTTCTAGAATCACAGCAAATGCCTTTTGTTCTTGATGTAATGAGAACATATGGCTACTCCCAGCACTTAAATTCAAGAGTAAGGATTCATTTGACTTTAGCTCACAGGCTGAAAATCCAACAATTAAAAATCATGCTGCCATACTTCCTTACCGATGATCTTGTCTCCTCCTGTTTCACAACTGAGAAACTCACTTCCTCTAGTAGCTTCACTATCTGAGCAACACCTCAAATTAAGCTTTAAATGAACTTGTCACCTTGATATTTCAGGTCATATAAGAATAGGCTTAGATTTATTCTTAGATTTATATTTTTCATCTGAGCCACCAGACATGAAAGGAAAAGCAATGATAATTTCTGTAAAATTTAAATATTAAATATTTTAGGATACTTGCTACATTATTAATAGCATGGATGTCCACAAGGTAGGATTCATAGGAATTTGGGGTTTTGAGAGTTCAGTAATTATGTGTGTGTGTGTGTGTGTGTGTGTGTGTGTGTGTGGTTATCATTTCCCTGCCAGTAACATTTAACTAGAGCACCATTTTATTGATGTGCAAAAGGAACACTTTTGTTAGGGAATAATCTTCTTTAAAAAGAGCAAGTTTAAATGTTTCTGGTTTCACTGAAATTAAAGCACAGTATTCGTGTATAGGTAAAATATCTTCCAAATTTGTAAGTGGTGTGTTGGTTGAAATTCTTATATAGTAGTAGAAAATGAATTACCCAAAGAAATGATGGGGGAGACTATCCAGGTACATATATGCTCACACACGTGTGCACACACACACACCACTTGTTCGTGTCTATTTCAATACAAACAAGTGATGTGTTATAATGAACAGAGACTTGCCAAATTTATAGTCAAAAACAAATTTTGATATTAACAACCAAACTACCGATCAAAACATTTCATTTCTTGTGTTACCTGTATCAGCTTTTGTTCAAATAAGTTTGGTTGTTTTTCAAGACTTAAATTTTTATCAAGGATCTGTTTTGTGCCAAGCATTGTACTAAGTGCTTTATTTGCATGATTTTCACTTAATCTTGACATCGACTCTACAAATAGATACCGTGATTGAACAATTTCATGGTTGAGGAAATTGAGACATGGAGAGATTTAATAACTGTTGAAGCCCTAATCCTTCATGTGATGGTATTTCGAGGTGGGACCTTTGGGAGACTTATTAGAGCTATTTTAAGTCATGGGGGGAGGCTTTCATGATAGGATTAATGCCTTTCTGTAAAGTGGAAGAGACACCAAGAAAAGGCCATGTGAGGACACATGAGAATGACAACCATCCTCAAACCAAAATGAGAGACCCAACTAAACACTGAACATGCTGCCATCCTGACCTTGTACTTCCCAGCCTTCAGAACTGTAAAAAAATAAAAGTCCTTTGTTTCAGCCATCCAGTCTGTGGTATTTTGCTATAAAGGCTTGAACAGACAAAGACAGACCATGTAGATCTACAACACCCTCATTTAAAATATGAGTAAATTAAGCCTTGGAGACTGTGATTTGGGCGAAGTTATATAATTAGCTGCCATTTTTAATATCCTTGTGTGTCACTGACACTGTTATATCTCTAAGAGGCCCAATGAAATAGCCCTTTCCTCATCTCCCTACCCACAGGAAGAAAGTTGTTGAGGGCAACACTACGTTGCTGAGAGCCTCATCTGGGAAGCTGCATCCACCCTGAGCTTTCCCAAGAAGTACAAGGTCCACAAAGGGATAAAGGCTAAAGCCCTGTGTGCTGTTCAACCAAAACGACCTTTGCGAGAGCTGAAGAATTTGCAACACACAGCAGATATTTGGCCAGAAAAGGCTCTTGACTGTGAAAATTCCAAGATTTCTAGATTAAATTTCACCACCGTCCACTGCCAAGATTTCTTTCGGTCTCTCTCCCTCTCTCCCCACCTCCCACAGTGAAATTTACACATACTCTACAAAATACAACCGGTGTCATCCTGAGAAGTCAGTGTGCACCAGAAGCAGACCGGGGACTTTGGGTCCCATTTAATCCCACTTAAGAACAGTTTAGAGTCAATCTCATAAAGTAGACCCATGTTTGACCCCTTAATTTCCATTACTCGAAGACCAGAGCATGGTTGTTCAAAGAGTATTAACTAAATAATACTGTGGTCAAAGATACCCTTTGTTGCATGATCTTTGATAGAGTGTCATAAAATACATTAATCTTCCTGGTGTATTTTCCCAACCTACCCCAAATTTAAATGCTCAACAGTTATGGAGACTTAGATGTGACTATACAGGCAAACACTTTAAAACTCACTCCCCCATGGGGCACCTAAGTGGCTCAGTTGGTTAAGTATCTATCTTAGGCTCAGGTCATGATCTCAGGTCATGATCTCAGGTCATGATCTCAAGTTGGTGGGGAGGTGGTTGGTGGGGGGGGGGTCCCTGCTCAGCGGGGAATCTGTTTCTCCCTCTGCTACTTCCCCACTCGTTATGGCTCTCTTTCAAATAAATAAAATCTTAAAAAAAAAAAAAAGTCATTCTGCCATTGTTGAATCTTGTTAATATGAACCTTGAAGAAATAATCATGAGTGATTCTTTCTTTGTACACTGAATGCTTTTTTTTTTGAACTGAACTATATGCACAGCTTAAAGAAAAAAACAAAAGTGCAAAAATATAAAACTTACAGAGATGAAGACTGAAAGATGATATAATAGATACCGTCCCTGAAGTCCCTAGATTCACAACACAAGGCCATCATAAACTGATATCTTAAAAGTCAAGTCTCTGGGACCTACAATGTCCTGATTATATATGGGGATTTTTGTGAAAATGTATTTCCGGTGCTGCCCATATCAGAACAAATAATGTTAAGAAATAGCCCACATAAAATGCACTTACAACTAAAAAAGATGAGTTGATTTTTCCATTGTTGAAATTAAATTATATATATATATATGTCATTCTGAGAATATATTAATTCATAGATTTAAGTTGAGAATGTCAGGCTCATCATGAGAGCATAAAGTCCAGGGACTTAAACACTCAAACTATTGGTAAAATCTTCTGTGAAAGAAATGTAATAAGAATAAGAATTACTCACAAACTTCCCACAGCACAAAAACTCTTGCAACTAGAGGCTGGCTAATTTCCAAATACTGATGACCTGACCCACCCTGCCCCAAAGCAGAGTACACAAGAGTACCCATGGGGAAAAGATTATTACAATAGTGAAGACCCTGAGTGATTGCTCCTCTCGGAGTTCACAAAAGAAAACTGATGGTGTCTGTCCTATGACCCTGTCACTCTCCCTGTCCTCCTGTCTGCTCAGTGAAGTCCAGTCCTCAGGCTGGATGCAAAGAGCACACGGGCGCTAGATCTTCCGTGTTGATGATGTCACCACCTGGTGACTGAACAAGATGGCAAAGCCAAATTTTAATAAGGAATATAATAGTTTACTAACTGGCAGGGAATGAAGCGCACTCTTTTCCAAGAGGTCCCGACAAGGGTTGAATTTGTTTCTTTTTTGTTGTTGTTGTTTATTTGTTTATTTATTGTTTCTTGACCTGCTATTCCTATTTCAGTTACTGACCATCCCCCAAGTCAGTTAGGCTAAAACCTTGGAATCGCTTAAGCTCCTCAGTCCTCTTGCACTAAATTCTGCTCATTCTATCTTCTGAGCAAATCTGTGATAAAGCTGTAAGAAAGAGACTTCTCTGGAATGATCCACTCTCCTACATTTTCACGATGAACTATTATTAAACATCTACAAGGTCCAAATTCTCTCATAATTTCTTCTCTGGCCCACTCAAAATTAACCCTTCTCTCCTACCTTCTACCTCACCACAAAGGAAATACCTGCACTGTTTTCCTTATTACCTGTACTGGAATAATTTTTTTCTATGCCCATGACCTCAATCAGCCAGGTGCTCCCTGAGGACAGGAGCCCAACTCCTACTTCAATGTTTGAAACACAGCAGAAACTCAAAAATCTTCCCTGAATGAGAAGGAATGAGAAAGAGAAGAGTAGCCATCACTGGGATTTAAGGGGTGACAAGGGTCAACTTAAGTCTAGTCATGATGGTGCCATGAACACAAAATTAAAGTATTGTTCTTTAAAATCGTGAAGCACTACCTTAAGATATCAAACTAAGACACTGGGACATGCGACATGCACTCCAAGACTAGAGATGAAAAAGGCTTAGGAATCGAGGCCCATGTTTCATACATAGATAAGCATATGTATGCCTACACGCAAACACACACACACATACGGCCTGGCAGGGGCTAGAAGAGCTCAAATCCTTTGCAAGGACTTATTTTCAGTCCCAGTAAACTGTAGCCGACCCCTCCATGGTGTTGTACCCTTGTCATCAAATATCTCCCCACATCCAGCAGTCACAAACCCAGCTAGTCACAAAAGGACTACACTCGGGCCTAAGGCATAAGAGGTCAATGTGGATTCTTCTCTGCTATGTCCATGCAAAACAGGGAACATAAAAGAGATTGTCCATTCATTTGACTATCTGCTGTTCTAAGCCAATCCGTCAATCGTATTTCTTTTCTTAGTAGATAGGAGATTCCCAATTTTTCAATGACTAGCCCTGCCTCTCAAATCTACCTCTGGCATAGTCACAGAACATTCCTCAAAAGCTGCAGATTTTGTTACATGTTACAAAACACATGATATGTTCATTTTCTAAAGGATTAAGAGAATTCACAGGAGAGAAGAATTGTTATATCATCTAAGTTTCTACCCAAAAGTGTCTGTGAAAAAAAGTCACCTATGGACATGATTGTTTCAATAAAAGAAATGAAGGAATAAGCCCACTGCCCTAAGAGATGACAAAGATATCCTAGAGTCCTCCTATATCTGGGAGCATGGAATAGAACTAGTTTAATTTCTGCTGAATACAACTTCAAATCTGTCCTTCAAGTCATGAGCAGATGAAACACCTTGCAGCAACGGGGTGATGTCATCTATCACAGCAATCAGCAGTGGACGTAGTCACTGAATTTCAAAATTAGAAAATACTGGGTATGATTTCATCTAATCCCTTTGTTTTGGGGCATGAGGACTCTGAGGCCCAGAAAAGTGACATGGCTTGCCGAAGGGTCCATAGTTAGTGCTAGAGCCCAGGATCAGAGCCAGACCTTTGATGCCTAGTCCAGTGTGCTTTATACTCTGCAAGGTCTCAGACCTCAGGAGCCATCCTTGGCCAATGTCAGTCCACACTAGTGTCTCCTTGGCCCAGGAGATATTATATCATGAAGGAGATAGAATCACAGTCTCTTCAGGAACACCCAAAGCTGGGATAAATGGTAAATTCTGCTCTGGTCTTTATCTTAAAGAGTACACTGTAGCACTGGGAAGGATTACAGTGACCCTCACAATTTATAGAAGTAACTCTGCAAACCCCAGCAGAGCAGTATGGGGTTCAAACCCTATCAATGTCCATTTTATGTATTAATTAAAGGTTTTAGAATTGGGGATCTACTTTGGTAGATTTCCAGTTCTTTCCCCCACATTCTAGTATATGGACTGAACACAGATCTTTTGTTTTTCTTAAGTAGGCTCCAAACTGAGATCGAGAGACAGAGGCTGAAAGGACTGAGCCACACAGGTGCCCCCGAGCAAACACAATTCTTAGGAGACTGTTAGTGGGCTTTTCCTAGTAGCACGTAGAAACCCAGCTAATTTAATTTGCCTTCTTCTCCAATGGACAAACTGTCTACTGCAAACTCAAAGAACATGATTTTATTCATCTCTAGAGCAAAGCATGTATGTATTAGCTGTTCTATTTTTCAGGACTAGAACAATACTTAAAAAGATCTAAACTAAAATATCCAGAGCCTGTTTATCTTTAGGACTGTAATGGGCTACTTCATCTTTGTTGGCTTTGTATTTTCATTTCTTTTAAATCGTATAGGCAGTGGGTAAAAATTCCGAACAGAAGCAACCACCTAAACATAAATAAAATTTCTAACTCTTTGATTTCATTCATGCAACCTCAGTAAGGTTTTTTTTAATCAAAAGTATTAGTGGATTTTTTAACCTGAATATTAAAGTGCTCAGACCTCAGCTTTCCCTAATATTCTGTGACCTAGCAACAAAATTCAAGGTTTCGATGTGATTCTTCACATATGTAATTCTTATTTGGAAATTGTCTCACTCAGATCAGTGGAAAGTGATTGCTCTTGGAATGCTGTATTAAGTCTTTCCTATTCTCTACTAGTATTTCTCTCTGTTCTGTATGGCTCTACTAATTTAGAATACACGAGTAAAGGTTTCACAAAATGGCTACATTACTTTGGGTTTGGGAGGAAATTTTTTTTCCCCATTCCTGATCTAAATTCAGCTCTCCCCTCCCTCAAAAAGGTATTTATTCCCATTGTTAGCCTCAGGTGTTTGAGACACCAACTGATGGTGGTTTCACTTCCTGAATAAACAATATCATCTTGCAAATGAACCATTCAAGCTCAGCATACATGAAGGGGTATTTACTAAATAATAAATAGAATTAACTGAATCACATAAATATTTTGACACGGGCTCTGGAGGACAAGGTCTGGATTCCAGTCTCGGGACCCTCTTCCACTCTGTGTGACCTTGGGTGGAGGTGGTGAGGGTGTCCTCCTTAATGGTGCCTCGAGTGCTTTCATCTCTGAGACAGAACAGCAACTGCACTTACACCTGGCGGGAGAGTGTCGTGAAGATGAAATGGGAAATCTAAGGAAAATCCTTTTGTATAGTACTCGGATTAGAAAATAAAATCTGAGCCATTATTACAGTGTGGTCTTTAAAACCTTGTTCCTGCCTACTGGCCCCAGGCCCCCAGCCTCTGCGCTGCGCATGGACGCATCATCAGAGGAGGGATCATATTCACATTTTCTTTGGTGAATAAAGCTCTTGGCTGCAGAACAGCCTGGGGCCAGGAGATCCAGAGAGAGGCAGGTTCGGAAGACCCATCTCCAGGATTTTAGGCTCAGGAGCTGCCTCTTCATATCATGGTTCCCTCTGCCACACAATTGACTCTGATCTCTCCTCCCAGGAGAACTTCTGGTTCTGAGCCGGGGGCCTCAATACCAACTCTGTCTCCCACAGGCCTAGGGACATACTTGGATCCCTCAAAGGCTGCTTGGCTGTGCAGGAGCCTCACGCATTTAAATTCCCACAGCTCTTCTTCCAGAAAACAGTAAAGCACGCAAAAGAAGGGGTGAAGTTGCACAAAACACGTGTGATCACGTGAGCACACAGGGTAGCCACGAAGGCAGCCCCTCCTGGCCCCTTGACCACTCTCAACCATCCCCGGTGCTCTGTCCCCTGGTTCCCGGGCCCCTCGGCCCTCTTGACACACACGACTTGGTGTTTCAGGCTGTTGTGGATGACCCGACCACGACCTGAGGTGCAGGACCTTCGCCCTCCACTGCGCACCCTTCACTCCAGCCTGGGCCCTTCCCTTCCAGAAACTGCTCCAGCTGCAAGCTTCGGGACTCTCCCACCGGGTGCCAACAGCCACTGCCTCCCGGGCTTTTTAATCACTTTCTTAATCTCTGCGCGCCCTCCTCCACCTTCTGAAGGCCAGGCCCCTGGACAGCACATTCATTCCCCATCGGCCACTTCTTTCTGGCTTTGGTTCCTTCCCCAGCACCAAGAAGACACCGCCTCCCCCTCACCCCCGACCCCGGAATCACTCTCCCAGCCCTGGAGATGAAAGTCAAGACCACCAGCAATGCTCGGCTCTCTGCAACTCTGCACAAACCCCATCTCAGCCCAGCCTCCAAGTTCACCTCTCTCCACTTGCTCCTTGTCCCCAGTGAGTGAAAAATAGAGCCACTAGGCCTTGCAAGTCACGGCCACCCTCATTCCAGCCTCCAGGGGGCGCTCTATCTTGCCCAGGGCAGGGACCAAACCCCTCACCCAGCATTGATTTTCATTTTTAATGTTCCCCTCAGACGCTTTCCCACACTGTGCCTTGACCCTACTACCAACTTGAGTGAGAACGGGGGTCTTCTGCCAGGAAGCCCTTCAACTTGTTCTCCAGGAGCAGTACAGTCAGCCACGCCCCGCCATGCCTCCTCTCTGCCTTCTAGCCCTTCTCAGGGGCACCACGCCCCTCCTGAGCAAGGTCAACCCCTCCCCTGAGTACTGGGGGCCAGTTCTGCGTTCACATAGGCATCAAGCTGTTCATTCTTCAATCTTTCTCTGGTTTCTTCTGGATCTTTCTTCTCAGCATTTATCCCCGCCTGGCTCTACCATTAAAACAAATAAACAGGAACTTCTTTCAATTCCACACCCAACTCCAGGTTCTGCCCTCATTTGACTGTGTCCTTGTTCAGCCAAGATTTGTGAGCCTACATTCTGAGCCCCCTTCTGCCCGTCCCAGCCACTCTCAGCCACCATAACCTTTGTGTCCAGTCATCCAACACCCACACTACCAAATACAGTGAGTACATTTTGGCTTCATTCACCGATTCTCCTGGCACCCAACACTACTGGCATGGTGCTCCCCTTCCCCAAAGTTCCCTCCTTCCTCCTCACCTTGTCTGACCCACTTTTTTCTCCCCTAAGTCATGCCCACTGCCTGTTCTTTGAGTCTCTGTGTTCCTCAAACTGCTGTTCATCTTGCCGAGACCACTTTTCCCTGCAGACTGAGGTTTCGACTACCACATGTCCATCTCCAGCTCAGATTTCTACCCTGTGCTCCAGACTCCTATCTCCAGCCACTTCCTGGCTGGTCATTTCCACCTGATTCTTCAGAACTTCTGCAAAAAGAAAATGCTCAAACAGAACTTATCATCTTTTCCTCCCATCTGCCAATCAGACTCTTTGAATTATACCTGATGGCCCCTCTCCTATACCCTCGCATTTCCGCCCAGCCTCCACGGATTTCATCGCCGTTATCTTGTGACCAACCTCTTTGAATTCCAGCGGCTGTCTATCTACATTAATGATGGGCCTAAACCTTGCCTGGCTTATTATCTTCTTGCTTTCCTAGCATGTCCTCTGAGTCGACCACCCCGTTCGGCCCCGCCCCCACCCCCACCTCCAGAGCTCGATCTTTAACATCACGCTGCCCAATCATGTGCAGCGGACCACCCTCCAGGGCTTCTCTGAGCTTTCTGGGTTGGGTCCCACACCCACGCCCCACCCACAGGATCCCTCCGGACGATCAGACCTCATTTCTTCTGCTACTCCCCCAGCAAGCATCTTTTGCTCTTGTCACACCCCATTCCCTAGGAGTCCTCCAAAATACACGTTTTCATGTGTCGACAGGCTCAGGCAGCTGCCTCTCTCTGGCCCCTTTCACGCTCTTCTTTAAAGCGTAGCTCAAATACACTAAAGTGTAGCTCAAGATTGCTTCCTCCCCATAGATTCTGCTGCCCCGTGAGGATGTCTAACCAAACTCCTCACACCTGCCTCACACGTATTTGTCTCCTGGCACCTTCCATTTCCCATTTCAATTGCTTATTTCCCTGTCTCTCGCCAGCAGCTGGAGAGCAGAGAACATGTTACATTCCAGGCTCCACAAACCCTTTCTGGAAAGGGCCAGACAGTAAATATTTAAGGCTATGTGAACATTATGGTCTCTCACTGACGAGATTGGAACTACTCATCGACAGCACATAAATGAATGGGTAGGTCTGTGTTCCAATAAAACGTTATTTATGGGCACTGAAATTTATATTTGATGTAATTTTCATATGTCACGAAATAATATTCTTCTCTCAATATTTTTTAAACCATTTCAAAATGTAACAACCATGCTTAGATCATGGGCTGTTCAAAAATGGGCAGTGGACCCTGTTCTATTAATACCTCTACCCTGCAGTCCAGGCGATAAACACAGTCAACACCCAGGAAATATTGGCTTCATACATGACTGGTGCCCCTTCAGCTCTGCTGTCCCCAGTCGAGAGAGACAGCTGAAAGGGTCAGCTTTTCTCGGGAGGAAATAGAAGTCAACAATATGAGCATGTTTGGTCTGTTGCTCTGCTAACTATTCAACATTTCTCCAAAAGAGCTTAAACTTTACAAGGTCAAAGGAGAGAAGGCAATGGCTTGTGTTTTCTCCCCCATGAGGAGGCCTAAAGAGTTAATTTGCTTTGAGGGTCCATTTCAGGTGCTATACTGAAGGACAAGTAGCAAAAACAAGTCCTTCTATTCTATTTCCTGGGGTTTAAAGGCAGCAATGTCTCTAATAATCAGCCATGATCATGACCTTTAGAGAAATTCGTAAACTTCAGTATCATTAAGGCATAGAAAAGCCTTTAATTTGTACCTCCAGAGTGAAGTGATAATAATGGAGTACTTCTCAAAACATAGAAAAGGTGAAGGTTTGTTTTTCCTCCGACAGTTCTGAGTTACAAAGCTCCACTCTGCTCCTCCCCTGACGGGCCTGACCGTGATGTGCTGAGAAGCGAGAAATGTAGGGACCAGAGGACGGACTCCTGCTTCGGACTCTGTCTAAAGGAAGCCGTGGCATTTCCTGGGGCATGGTGCCTGCTCAGACACGCTCAAGTCAGGAAGGAATGATCGATGCTTACCAAGGAGTTCTACTCTATTTAAGAAATGATTCCATATTGAACCAACCTTGCAGCCCTGGAATAAATCCCACTTGGTCGTGGTGAATAATCCTTTTAATGTACTGTTGAATCCTATTGGCTAGTATTTTGGTGAGAATTTTCGCATCTGTGTTCATCAAGGATATTGGTCTATAGCTCTCTTTTTTGATGGGATCCTTGTCTGGTTTTGGGATCAAGGTAATGCTGGCCTCATAAAATGAGTTTGGAAGTTTTCCTTCCATTTCTATTTTTTGGAACAATTTCAGGAGAATAGGAATTAGTTCTTCTTTAAATGTTTGGTAGAATTCCCCCGGGAAGCCGTCTGGCCCTGGGCTTTTGTTTGTTTGGAGATTTTTAATGACTGTTTCAATCTCCTTACTGGTTATGGGTATGTGGACATTGGGGAGGGCATGTGCTTTGGTGAGTGCTGTGAAGTGTGTAAACCTGGTGATTCACAGACCTGTACCCCTGGGGATAAAAATATATGTTAAAAAAAAATTTAAAAATTAAAAAAAAAATGATGTATTGTATGGTGACTAACATAACACAATAAAAAATAAATAAATTATTTAAAAAATTAAAAAAAAAAAAAGAAAAAGAAATGATTCCAAACGAGCTAGCAGAGCATGCAAGTCTGGTAGCGGTCATGGGCATGGTGGTACTAGACCCAGCAGAGCGGCCGCCCTCCCAGACGGACCAGCCTCAGCCTGGGACGATGGTTGAATTGAATCCCAGAAAGGCTCTGGGCAAGAGTAGAAGGAGGCTTTTGTCCTCTCTGCATTAGCGGCTGGACCACGTTCTCCTCAGTAGCCAAACTGTGGCACTGCAGGGATACGGATGCCTCGTCGAGCCACCGCTCAGGAAATGGAAGCATTTCTTGGAGCAGAAGGGGCTGATCGTCTTTTACATCAGGAGGGAAAACTGTGATAGGAAGACTCAAAAAGGAATTACGGGGCTAGTCAAGTTCCCTAGTTATTCTGCCAACCGCTGTTTAAGCGGAGCAGCCTTTTCCACATGCCTTAGGAGTCAGGCAGATGCTTCCACATCAGCCTTTCCTAGGACACTGGACAGCCTCCAGCAATGCCATCTCCTACGATTGTAGGGGGCTTTCCTTCTGGGGCAGCCCGAAGTGCTGTCCACAGAAGGCTTTCCACAGCTCAGATCCCAGACTTGGGGGTGCTGGTGCTGGTGTGACTGGGGTGGGGGAGTATGAAAGGCTGGATCTGGGCTCCCAGTGTTCTATGATTTCAAAAAAAAAAAAAAAAGAAGAAGAAGAAGAAGAAGAAGAAGCTACATCTGTTTGGAGTCTTGCCATCAAACTTGCTGACAGTTTTGAACGGGGTGGGGCTCTGAGAAGAGGTTGTGGGGGTATCGGTGGCGGACATCTGTCCTCCCCACTTCCATAGAGGAAGCCCACCCAGTCATTCAGGATTCTAGGGTCATGGCTCTCCTGTTCCACCAGGCATCCTCAAGCCCTCTGTGCGGGACAGCGTCTACATGGGCCCCGAAGAACGTGAGGAATGGGACTGTTCCCGTGGTAACTACGTTTTTCACTCGGAAACTTTTGCTAGACTTTATATCTACCCATAGATAGTTTGTCTCTCTGCAATAACCCAAGGGTTATCTTTTTATGAACGTTTTATGAACTTTGCCTAAATTTCTCTTTAAACACACTTATCCATATGGTTGATGGTCCTACCTGACAACGCGAGAACCAAAGGCTCTACTGGGGTCTCCGGCAAACCCATTTTCTTTCTGCCCTATATTATGGCACTTTCCAACTTCCAATGCTAATTTCTTTCAAACTCCTTAAGTAAATATGTTGTTTTTCACTGAAACTCCTTCAGGAAATATTGTCAACTTCTGAATCATACTGAGAAGTGCCAGAGAGCATGGAAAATTTTAAACAAGAGAGATTCCAAAAGTCATTTATATTTTGCTTGGAATGCATTAGAATTCTTTTTCCCGAGTTGATTTACTTTCTTAATCATGCTTTGCTTATGCTAATTGGTTTATATTTGTGGAAAGCGAGCCACAGGAAGGAAGACAATCTAAAAGCATCATTTTAGGAACAAAACAACCCGGGCATGACCACTGGCCCTCTGCAGTGAGAAGAACTCATTTGTGGTCACCAAGAGTTGAATTATCCTGAAATTCTTGGACAAAATTCTTCACTTTTCCTCATACAATATCACAGAATCAGATAAGCTGCATTTTAAGCTCAGTGTCAGTAAAAGGTTCGATCACGTGTAACTTTAAGCTGCTTTGCCTACTGGGAAGAAAATAGCACAGTGAAGCAATATTGAAAGCAACAGAAAAATATTACCTTGGTTTTTAACATGTAAACATATGTCTCATATAATCAAAGACTGCAGGAATATGCAGCATTTATTTATCTGAAGTTCTATAATGAAATGTGAATATATTACCAATGGGTAACTCTACCTGGTTTATTTGAGTGTGCCCAAGAACCTTGAGCTAGACAGATCATCAAGTTATGAAAAACAGATTTTTCAAAACTAAGAGCTATAAAAATTCACATGAATTTTTTAAATTAATTAGATGGAGACTAGAGGAAAATAAAACCTGACATTGGAGGTATGAAATTTCTGCAGAAGGAGAGTTGTTTTTTTCCCCCACTACTGACTATAATTGGCACATGAAGGAAAAGTTATTTTGATCTGATCTTCATTCAAGTGTATATATCAGGTTATTTTTTAAAATTCCCTAATCTCTGCAGTTTTCAAAGGCAGGGCGACATAAGCAATCTTAGTATAGTTTACTGCATTATTTGAATGGAGCCCCAAGAGGGACTTCTGGTTCCCAGTGGGTCCGTGTGCGTGTCTCCTCCATCCAGTGTGCCTGTGTTTTAATCTGAGAAACAGAATAAGAGGGAAAACAGGCAATAGTAGCCTCAGTGCTTTAGCCACAGACCCAAGTGACAGAGGGAGGCAATTTTCCTAAAAGCAATTTCTGGGAGCCCTTTGTACATGAAAAAAGAGACAGAGAAGTGAACTCCTGGAGTGTTTCATGGTATCAGAGCTAGGAGAAACTGGTCCTGAGCGCATGTGTCGGGGAATGTGGGGTGTCTGAGAGGCAGTCATCTCTGACCTTGATCCTGTCTTCTGAATTCATGTTCAGGAAGAAGAAGTGGAGTACTTACAGGACAGAGCTAGTCTGGGCCCCTGCCCGCCACACCCCAAGAGACGCCAGGCAGGACCAGCTGCCCTAAGAGCAGGGGCCCCAACGTGGATGTTCTTATTTTCTTAAGGCAAAATTGCCCCGCAAACCTAAATAGTTGCAAGACAGACTTTAAAGAAAGCACTTAAATATAGCTCAAACTACCAATGAAAATGTCAAAAAAAACAGATATCCATTTTGGTCAAGGCGTGGGGGAATGGGAATTGTCATACAATGTGGGGAGGGCAAACTGGCAAAGCCTTTTTTAGAGAGCAAAAAATGGGGCAGGTACTTGTTCGTCAGCCCAGACTTTGTACTTCTTGGAACCTTGCCTACGGAAATACTCATTGGCACCATTGTTTCTAATGGCGAAGACTGGTAACAACCAGGATATCCATCAGTAGAAGAAAAGTAAACAGCTGTACATAACACAGGGAAAAATCTCTAGATCATGTCGTTGAATGAAAATGCTGATTTTTTAAACAATGAATAATATGATCCCGCTTATATTGAATTACCTATGTGTCTGTATCCCCACATGGATGTAAACCCAATAAAAAAGATCGGGCAGATACCAAAACACTGGGGAGCGGGAACCTTTCCGTAAAGGGGAGGACATAAGAGAAAGAGAAGTATGAGTGAAGTGGTCTTCTTTTAAACTTTATATATTCATTAAATGGGCTTATTTCAATACATAGATGTTTATACTACGTGGACAATTAAGAAATTTTTTTAAAAGAACAAAAGTGATCCAAGTTTTTAAATTTTATAAGCATATCTGGTCCCTTTCCTTGGTGTCTCAGGGAGGATCCAAACACTTTCCAGATACGCAGCTGGCACGAGTTTATAGTGTTAGTGAGATTAGACATAAGTACTGCTATTCCTATTTCAGGAATCCCACTGACCTAATGGGGTTTCAGTCTTATTTTGTTGCTTCAACAAGAAACAGGACTCACCTCATCAAGTTCTACCAGACACTGAAATGACTTGGTAACCTTGTAGAAGCAAGTTAATCACATGAATCCCTGTCCTCATGGCTGACTCCAGTCATTTTAGTCATCACTAAATGCCGTCTTCTTTGGAACAAGCTTCATCTGAATCTCACAACCAGTGAGAGTGACCGCCTTCTCTTTTCTCAGTGTGTGGAGCATGGAGGTCAGAACCAAATCCGGAGCCCACAGCCTCCTGCCACGCATTGGCTCTTCATTTCCCTTCGGGTTTGCTAATCTTCCTTTGTCCACTGTGCAAATCTCAGGAGGGAGCCAACATTCGGTGATTCGCCCTAAATGACTGCCCCGGGCTAACACAACTCAGTGATTTAAATCCTTTATATTAGTTCCCCTGGTACACAATCATAGTTGGAATGCCAGCTGTTTCAATATTTAAAAGAGCCCCCCAAGTGTAATATAAAGTTATCTCTTAGCATTTTGAGTTCCTGCAGACCCGGCCCCCTTTCGCGGCTCTCTGTCTACCTCTTGGCCTCCTACCGCACCTTTAACACATTTCTCTTAATCCTCTTCAATTCATTCTTACTTTCTTCATCTGTCTTGGTACAAAGCTTGTTATTTAGGAAATACAACCTATTTATACAGGTAAGGGGAACTGCGCTAATCAAACCCTTACACATTTAATTTGAATCATCATCTAGGATCTGTGCTGTCCAATACGATAGCCACTAGCCACAGGTGGCTATTTATTGAAATTTAAGCTAATTTAAAGAAAATTGACTTTAAAACTCAGTTTCTCTTTCTCACAAACCACATTCAAGTGCTCAGTAGCCAAATAGAGCCCATGGCTAGTGTCTGTGGTACCGGACACCAGCCGGACATCTTTATGACTGTAGTAAGTTCTACTAGACAGCCAAAGTCCAGGCATCTCAACCCTAAGAGTACCTCGGCCCCTGGGAGAATTCAAAACTTGAATGCAAGAAAAAACTGAATCTTGGCTTGACTTATTTCATTCAGCATAATCTCTTCCAGTCCCATCCATGTTGCTACAAAAGTTGGATATTCATCCTTTCTGATGGAGGCATAATACTCCATGAGAGACTATGGACTCTGAAAAACAATCTGAGGGGTTTGAAGGGGTGGGGGGTGGGTTGGGGTACCAGGTGGTGGGTATTAGAGAGGGCACGGATTGCATGGAGCCCTGGGTGTGGTGCAAAAATAATGAATACTGTTATGCAGAAAATAAATAAAAAATAAAATTAAAAAAAAAACTGAATCTTGGAAAAGCAGAAAGGGTATTAACTAATAATAATGAATAAAAGCAGAAGACAAATTCACTATGTGTACAAAGGAGTAAACAGATTTCCCCAGGTAAATACATTTTCTACAAAATTTTGTATTTAACATTCCACCAATAATCTCTTCCTCAGCAGTACAACCCCTGGCTGGATTGGAACATTTTTTTCATTCAGGTATAAGCTTCTGTGGATTTGCAAAATTGTTTTTTAAACAACATTTATGAAACTGTCAGTCTGCTCCTTCTCATTTAGGTGTAAACCAGTTTGAAAAGTTTACCTTAAGGCCCTCTGAATGGAGAGCCAACTTGACATTGTCCAATGGTGACAAGGGGGCCACTTCCCTATTGCTAAGCTGACTCATCTGTCAGCCTGCTTGGCTATCCCTCCCCCTTGAAATCTACCTGGAACCACCCCCAGCTCGCATACAACACCCCAGTACTCATGTCTCGCCACTTTGTCCAACTACCATTCCTGTTCCTCCTTCCAGAACCAAGTACATCCCACCATCTCCCATTACCTAGCCGCCCGCCTGTCCTCCTCTGCGGCTGGGAGCTCCTCCGGGGCAGGAAAGGGACTGACCCTGATTTGTATACCCAGCATCTACCTGGCACTAAGTCTGACACAAAGAAAGTTCTCAATAAATATTTACTGATCTGAGCTCAGCAAACTGGACATGCTTTCCACCCTAACTCAGACTCTTAAATCCTGTGGTGAGGGATAATCTGAGGCATAATCAGTATAATCTATCTTGTTACTGTCTACGATTAATTCAACAGACATTTGAATTAATTTGAAACATCAGCAGGAGCTATTACTGGCTATGATCCAAATGGTTACTGATAGCCTATGTGTATTTGCTAACTTGACTGTAGTAGTTTCCCAACTTCTCGAGGAAAAAAATGTGATTTTCTCTGGGCCCGAACAGACCAATTAATGTGATTATGAAGTGACAGGAACAATGCCATTCCATCTGAATTCTTTAACATTTTTCAAAATACTAGTAAATGCTTACATGATGAGATTTGGATTTAATGAGTCAAAATGTAATGAAAGGTACTGTCAATATTTGAAACTTCAGTAAAAACTCATGGTCCAAAGTGTAAGCCAGGAAAATATCAACTGGCTTTCATTCCTAAGAAACTTATCTTTATAAAATGGGCAAATACCCAAATTTCAAAAGGAAGCCTGAATATGTCATATTCTGCCAAAAAATCATTAGCTCATATGTATGTGCTTTTAAAACCAAAGTTGAATAATTCTGATTAAAAGACTGGCATTAGCAATCAAAATTTAAGACCTAGTAACTCAGCACTAAATGTAACCTGTAAAAACCAGGAAAGTGAGTTCCCAACCAGAATGGGTGAGTGTGTGTGTGTGTGTGTGTGTATTCCTCATTAGTGCTGTTATGATATCATAGTTCAAAGTCAACTGGACTCTTTCCCTCCAGGTTGGACTGGAAGCCTAATGGTTCCTTTGTTTTTCATCTCTCCTTTTCGTATCAGTGAAATACCACATTTCATAACATTGATGCTGGAGGACCGAATGAACACAGTCTATCTCTGAACTTACTGAGGAGCCTATAGAACAATTCTGTGACTCTCCTTTATTTAAAGCGGTGTCCTGGAGACTATATTTGTATAGAGATGTGGCATTTCCAAATGCTTCCAAGTGCATTATCATATTTAAAGCAAACTGTTTGTATACATGATTAACTCAATCATTCAGGCAACATCTGCTCAGTTTACATGTTATTCTTGACAGTTCCCCCTCCCCCCATTTTTTTTCCTTCCTGGCCTGAAATGTGATCGTTTTCTTTCCTATTATTCTTGTACTAGTGGCAAGGGAGAAAGAAAGGAGAGGAAATTCAGGCTAATCCTATTTTAAAATTTATAGAGTTCTTTTAGAAAAAAAGTCACTGAGAATATTAAAACTTCCAGTTAAATTAAGGCTCTGGTTAGTAGAGGCATGTATTTAAGTGATTTGAACTATTTTAGTATTTGTGACTTATTCAAATGCCTTTCATTTATAATTTCCAATTAATAACATCATTGTTTAGAATCATTATTTCTTTTACTTAGGCCTGTCTGCTAGGGAGTATTATTTCCGTCTTCATGGGCGAGGAAAGAGGACACGGAGAAACAGAGTTGACCTGTCCCAGCGGAGGCCCAGATTGGAAACCAAGTCACTGGATCCCAAATCGCACCCTTCCCTCAAACCAGTGGTTCCCAAGCTTGAGTGTTTGTGCGCATCTCAGCGGGCTTATGATGCACAGATGGCCAGGGCGGGGGGTAGGGGGTGGGAGTGGTGGTATTTGTCCTAACCCTGAAATTTCTGATTTGGCAGATGGGGTGGGGCCTGAGAACATGCATTTCCCAGTGGGACCACACTTTGAGAACCACTGCTGTCAACTATGGCTGCCTCTTTCAGCTTTCTTCTACAGCCTACTGAGCTGCATCAGGGCAGAGAAAGCCTCTTTGAGACTCTGTGGCCCTCTACGTCCCCACCCCCCACAGCCGACCAGACACCGTTCACAGCGGGCCAGGCACCTCACACACTTGAACCGGCTTCTGCTTTCTCATGGTACTAGGGAAATAGCGGATAGGCCAAGAGAAACGTTTAAGTCACCTTTTCTGGTAGGATCTGTTTAAGCTGAAATGTTTCATCCTTTTTCTCTTCTAAGCCACTGAATTGATTAAGCAAAACAAAGAAGCCCAAGACAGAAAGGAAAACTGACCCCTGGTCCCCAACCCTGCAAGGAGCCCTTATGTTCTCGAGGAATCTGTGTCACCTCGCCACGAGGTAAGCCCTCCCAGGGACTGTCGGTCCTCCCCCAAACACTCAGACCACCACCGGCATCCGTCAGTGCTTCCCCGGTTTGCTGAAGAGGGGGCTGAGATGCTCTCATTCCCTGGAAGTAAATGACAGTCCTTCTCCTGCCCACCCCAATCATTTCCTCCACTCCTCCTTCCTTTCCGTTGCAAAATAAGTCCCTTTAAATGGGCATTTTCCTGTTCATTTTTTAGACTGCATGGGAAGATAGATACTATGCTTTTTGAAGGAAGTGTCCAGATTGTGACACCCCCGACAGTGAAGTAGCTGGAAAACTGAGATCATGTGAACCACAACAGTCTATACGAGATCCCACTGGTGGAAACGTAGTAGCTGCAAGAAATGGATTACCGACAAGTTAATGTTCAACATCATGGTCTTACCTATGCACACTAGATCCATAAAACCATACATTCCATAGCAGATTTGAAAAAGGATGTCCTTCCTCTGCCACACTGCATAGGGGCTGAAGGCTGACCAGAGGAGCCAGGTCACACTCGCTATTAAGAACAGGGATCCTAGGATTACAGCAATCATCTGAACTTTCTCAACCAGTGTTATAGATATGCTTTGCCACTAAAAGAAAAACAGAGGCATGTGAGAAAAAGGTGCTGCGTTTAACTTAAAAAGAAAAAAAAAAAAACACATTTTCAGCCCCATGTTTCTCTCCATCATGTTAGACCCTTTTCAATCTGATCAGCCCCCAAATGAATTTTTCCATTTCATCAGGCTATAAAAAATAGACAAGCAGATAAAGATTAATGAATTGCCTTAGCGTCATTATTTTCCATAATTCACCATTCTGCAAATTTAATCTAGTTTTATTCCAGATAACAGTTCTGAGAGCGAATGGCTGAAGAATATTTAGTACCTGTGATCACATTATTATCTTTCATGCATGCACAAAATTAAATAGACTTTGAAGATATGTCTTGAAGACTCCTCTATTTGGAAACTTATTTTGCTCTTTAACACATTTGGCTACTGCAAAAAGGGTCTCTTGTTTGTACACCAAAAAAATGCATAAGAAACAAATAAGTAACTTAAGAACATCAGTGAAAAGTCATTAAAGTAACACACTAGAATTACAAGGGAACTGTACGATTGTACAATCTGTTATTGGTACATTTCATGTACTCAGATATGACTGAACTTTAATTATCTAAGGGGTGATCTGTGAAGCCATTTTTGTCAAGATTTAGAATTTGTAAACAAATGGAGTATCTTTGAAATTTTCAAACTGCGTAAGTACCGCACTAGTCAACGGGGAGAATAATTTGGTATCTGAAGTATCCGAATGTGGGAGGATTTTACAGTATAAATGATCAAAAGTCTTTCAAGGGTGTTATCAACGTAAAAAAATTAATTAGTCATGTTCTCCCTTTTGCATCATTGAGAAGAAACAAAACTAGAATCGCTATTAGGGTTTGTCAGTAAACAATGAAACTCCAAACAACCTGCACAATTTCATTCTGTGTGAAAGAGCTCTGGCTGTTGCAACATATGGCTTGTCAAAAGAATTCCGAAGCAGTTTAAATAAGCTTTAAAAGCAAATGAGCTTGAACAATCAGTATCCATTGGGTGAATGTGATATTTCCTTAAACTCTTTACTTACCTTTCAGTCTGAGTACGTGCATCCCAAATGGCAAGTCTGTCACTACTTCCCTTTCTCCCTCACTGCTTCCATCTCTCATCAAAAATACTTCGCGCACCGTATTTAAATGTGCCCTTTTCCTTGCATATTCATGGATATTGTTAAATTCTACATTTGTTAAAAATTAAGTATCAAAATGCATTCGAAACATTGAATTCTCTAAAGTCATTTATTTTTCCTTTAAAAACTTCAGAACCAAAGGACAGCTTGGTGGAATTCTACAAGAAGGGTATTTCTAACGATTTTAATATGCAGATTCATTTACTGAAAAATGACTTCTGCTTTTACAATTCTAGATAAGTAATAATTAAATTTGTCAATATTATCTTATTATACAACTGAATCAATTTATTTCAAACGTGTATATGAATTTGATGTCTTTTTTTTTTTTAACTAGTTTCCTGACATAATTTTAAACACATTCATTTTGAACAGCCAGGCATTGGAATTTAAAGCCATTTTAAATCTGGTGTCACCAAACAGGTGTGAAGTGTCACTGTTTGTTGGTTTTGTTTTGTCTCGGTGCTCACTGAAATCCGCATTAAACACAACAACATGGTAAACAGCACAGGAAACCACTTCCAGCTAACGTCCACCCCAGAAGGGTGCTATCCTGTCTACATGCATTATGTTACCCTTTATCAATTTATTAACCACATCAGATAGATGAAACAAAGCATACTTTTAAATCCATGGGGCAAAGGTACACAAGTTGTGTGTGTGTATGTGTGTGAGAGAGAGAGATTTTCACATGGTGAACCATTTGTTTCAAAACACATAAGCCTGAATCACAGAAGTCTTGGGTAAGCCCCAGTGAGTAAGGATTTATCCAGAACGGTACAGGGTGCCTGGGAGGCTCAGTGGGTTAAGTGGCTGACTTCGGCTCAGGTCATGAGCTCAGGGTCCTGGGATCGAGCCCCATCTAGGGCTCTCTCTGCTCAGCAGGGGCCTGTTTCTCTCTCGTGCTGTCTCTCAAGTAAATAAATAAAAATCTTAAGGAAAAGAAAATGGACTTAAGTTTTTCCTTTCCCAGAAATCCCTTACGTTCCACGTTCATTCTGTAGTTTTAGTGGAGTTAAATTTGGACAGATCAATATTGTACAACTAATCATATTTAGCTTCGGTTAGGCTTACTAATCAATTGATCCAAGACTGCCTGCACGTCAATTTAGAAAAACATGGTGGCCAAGGGCATCTGTAGCGAGATCCTACCAACCACTCAGGAGTTTGGGGAACTGGACAGGGCGGAGGGATGCAGCTGAGCTGTCTCCTGGGACACGGGAAATGACAGTGGTTCCCATCTGAGAGTGAACGTGACTGCCAGCCACACTGGGCCTGGAAGCTTCTGACCCACAAGGCTTAGGCTGTTCCTTGGCAGGGAAGAAGAATGAGTGAAGGGACAGACCTACCAGGAAATAAGAAACACAGATGTTTCACCCTTGTCTGAGGACATCAAATTTAAAATGGTTTAAAATTCAAATACCTGGCAGGTTGAAATTAATGTGTTTTAAAATTATGCCCAGAAAGCTCGGGGAAAAAAAGAGAACAACTCTCAATTTCAATTCACTGAGATGCTTATTTATTATTATCAGAGAAATTATTTTTTGTGGTAGAGATGAGAAATAATTTGAGATTTCTGAAGCTTCTTTCTCAAGAAGGATAAACTGCTCAAAATCTATAATAAGCTCCCTGAAATTTCTGGTTTTATATCACTCCGGTAACAATGCAAAAACGCCAGTGTCTGCAAGTGTATCGATGTTCTTTATACACTGATGGACCTTAAAATCAGCACCATTCCACTGAATAGCTAATGAGGCAAATCCTTATTGAAACCAAAATCATTAAACTGATTATGAACACAGGGATTTTCCCTTTGAACGCTGATATCATCTTGGTAATTTCTTTGCCCATTATATAACGCGCTTTCTTACTGTTACCATTAAGCAGAAAAAGTGGGATTGCTCACATTCTTCCCCTAGGAGAAATAATGCTGCTTTCCACCACTAGGAAACACCCACCTGGCATCTTTGCCCTGGGAGGTACAAATTATCGAGCGGGCTCAGACTCAAGAAGCTGTGTTAATGGACCATTAGCTTAGACAATAAAAATAGAAGATGAGTCTCTTGGGGCTTCTCTCCCCATCCCAATGGTATCCAAGGCCTAGATTTCAGTCTGTAAGATATTTCTGAATCTTGAACAGAATTTGTCAACTGCCGAACATACCTTTCACCTCTAAAACTTAGTATGTATGGATGGATACATGTATGTGTCGTATGTATTTCTTTAAATTTCTTTCCAAGTTTGTTAATGTAAGTACCATACCAATAAGCAGAATGACTCTGAATAATTGTTACTGTGCACCTGGGTGGCTCAGTCGTTAAGCGTCTGCCTTCAGCTCACACCATGATCCCGGGGTCCTGGGGTCAAGCCCCGCAGCAGGCTCCCTGCTCAGCGGGAAGCCTGCTTCTCCCTCTCCCACTCCCCCTGCTTTGGTTCCCTCTCTTGCTGTCTCTTTCTCTCTCTCTCTGTCAAATACATAAATAAATCTTTTTAAAAATAAGTAAATTATTATTATATCTTTCCATAATATTTTAATATGTTTGGCTTTTATATTCCTGAAAAGACGTTCACATCTATACAATCTATTGGCTGTATTGTTAGAAAAAATGGGACCAAGTAGTTCCTCTTCTGAAAATTCATCCTCATCTGTTGTAAAGAAGCAATTTAATAATTACAGTCTATATTTATAGAGGGCTGACACTTCCCCGGCACTTTTCTAGGAGTTTTTTAAAATTCATTTAATCCATTTAATCCCCACAACAACTCTGTGAGGAAAGTACTATTATTTTCCCCACTTTAAAGATAAGTAACCTGAGGCAGAGAGAGTCAAACAATTTGCCCAAGGTTACACACCTAGTAAGGACAAAGGCTGACATTGAACCCAAGTAGTCTGGCTCCTAGGTTCACACTTTTATATTATATTTATATTATATGTCCTTGAACAACACAAGGATTAGAGATGCCAACCCCCCCCCCACACACAACCAAAAAACCCATGTATAACTTCTGAATCCCCCAAAATGTAACTACTAATAGCCTACTGTTGACCAGAAACCTTAGCAATGACAAGGGCACCTGGGTGGCTCAGTCAGTTGAGCATCTGGCTCTTGATTAAGGCTTGTGTCATGATCTCAGGGTTGTGACCTGCATCGGGCTTGGGCTCGTGCTCAACAGGGAGTCTGCTTGGAGAGACTTGCCCTCGGCACCCCCCCACCACCGCGTGTGTCTGCACGGTCACTCAGATAAATAAATAAATCTTAAGAAGAAAAGAAACCTTAGCAGTGACATAAACAGTAAACGGACTCATATTTTGTAAGTTTATATATTAGATGCTGTATTCTTATAGTAAAGTAAGCTAGAGGGGGGAAATGTGAAGAAAATCCTAAGAAGAGAAAATACATTTACAGTACTGTACTGGATTTATCCGAAAACATCCATGTATAAGCGGGTTCACGCTGTTGAAACCTGTCGTCCAAAGGTCGTCTGTGCTATACAGTAATTCTGAGCTCTGATGACAATTAACTACATAGATCCCATTCTGATGACAACTACATATATCCCATCTTTGCAGTGACACTACAGTTTTCCTGGGAACAGCTTCAAGTCTCCATTCTTTGGTCCTGAAATAGCTTTCCAGCTGGACTGCTGGCTATGAGCCATTCCCTGATCCCGAGTGGCACCCCCAAGTCTACATTCCTAATGAAAAGAGCCCCGTGACGGAGGGCTACATGTGTGGCACTGTGCCCGTGCCTGGCATATAAGTCTCGCAGGAAGGATGAAAGGAAGGGACAGAGGCATATGATGAGGAAGAGAGGGAAGGAAGGGAATGGGGGGAGGGGAGAGGAGGAGCGGCAGGGTGGGTACACTCCCCACTTTTGCTTAATCTGTCTCCCCATATTATCCGAAATGTCACGTACTTTTCATTTTGGTCCCTCTCTGTCTTTGAGCATGCTCCTTTCTCAGCATGCTCTGCCCTTCTCCCTTTTCTCACGGGCAGAAATCTCTCACCCATCCGTAACTGGTTCACATGCCAAGTCTTCTCAACAGCCGTCCCCACCTCCCCTTGGGCGGAATCCCTCTGTCTGGACCCCATAATCCACTGTTTATATTTCTGTTTAGTGCAGATTTCTCTCTTGCATCCCAGATGATTATCTCCCTATCATTGGCAGCCTGTAAGTTTCATGTAGGCAGAAGGTGAGTCTCACCCAGAAAATGCTTGACTCCTTGGTATTCTTTTTTTTTTTTTTTTTTTTTTTTTTATTTTTTTTTTTTTTTTTTTCCAGCATAACAGTATTCATTATTTTTGCACCACACCCCGTGCTCCATGCAATCCGTGCCCTCTATAATACCCACCACCTGGTACCCCAACCACCCACCCCCCGTCCCTTCAAAACCCTCAGATTGTTTTTCAGAGTCCATAGACTCCTTGGTATTCTGACTTCAGTTCCCATCATCTTTCTGATGTCCACAATCTCGTTCTCTGCACATCCATTCTGTCCTTCCTATGGGATCAAGTCCCAGGTCTGGCCAAACCACCAGTGAGTAGAGAAGCGAGAATTTAAACTCCAACTTATTTCCAAAGCCCAAGTTCTTTCCAAAATGCCCTTCTCCCTGCCTACATAAACTGACACATCCTACATCTGAAAACAAAAACAAACTGAGCATAATCATACCTCTTGAAAAGGTGGTTGTACAGCTAGGGAAAAGTCAACATACGCAAAAGGCAGTTGAGCAGAGCAGAGTGCCAACAAAATGGGACCAACTGTTTTCTAAATGGCATTCTCGAATACTTCTTCAGTCTGAAAGTTGCAGTTTGTTATATGAATATTAACACAAAGAAGATAAACTCAAGGAGCTAGAGCTCTTTTATTTTACTGAAATTTAAAACCAATGAAATAAATTCACATTGGAAATTATTTAATATTCTCACTATACACAGCTGTTTATAGAGATGTACCAAGTACAGTCCACCGGTCATAAAAAGACATAGACAAGGTACATGGCCCAGAATCGGGTATCACTGTGTGTGAGGGTTTATGTCAGTGTGGCATTCTTCATGAGAAATTAGATAATTACCCCAATAATTACCACAGACTTCTTTGAAGTCATGGCAAAACGGCTGCCTTTCCCAAAAAAATCCAACTAATTGATACAGATTTATAAGTTCCTTCAGAGAAAAAAGGATGAAAGAATAAGCTGGGAATTTTCTTTAAAGAAATGATGGGAGCCCAGTCCAAGGTAAGACCAAGTCATCTCCTCATATAAATCACTTCCAGCCCGTAAGATAAGAACGGGAGAAAGGCATCCACTCCATCGGGTCTCCAGGAAGCTATTTAGAAAGATGTACCTGTCATTCTATTGTCTGAAACAGTTAATGCACCTTCTCAATTTAGAACCCAATTTTCTCCCTGAAAATCACACATGCTCAGAGGGAACGAAATTGAACTCAAAGAAAGTGATTTGTTCGATGTGCATTAAATCCTTCATTCTCGAGTACTGTTTCACCTTTGTTTTTAAAAGGCAGGTCAGATATGAATCATGAGCTAATAGATTTGTAGTATGATGATTTGTATGGGCACGTATGACAGCGGGATTACTTACCAGTGTCACAGAAGAGAACTCCTGCTCTTAAGAAATGTCCTCTTCAGAAAAATGAATTTAGCTAAAACCTATTTTCAATCATCTCAGATGGTGTTTAAATTGAACCACTGTAAGCTGGGATTTGAAATGCTGGCAGAAAACATCTCTGTGTGTAATCAATGTGACATGAGGATACAACATTCAGTTAATTATATGCCCATTCTTTGTAGAGTTGTATTTATAGGCTGCATAGTAAACAGGATTTCTTGCTTTGGTATGGGTCCTCTCTGCTAGAAAAACTTCTTCAGAAACTTATCAGAGCTGAAATTAAAATCAGACAAAACACATTTGCTTTGCCTGAGAAAGGTGAAATTTTTTTTTTGAGAAAGGTGAAATTTAAATAACTCAGAAAATAAATAGGAAAAAAAGAAATACTTCTTTAAAATAATTAAGAAAAACTGATAAAACTCTACTACAGGTAATGAGGAAAAAAAAAGAGAAGATATAAAATGACTGTTTCTACAGGTAAAAAGAGTAATAAAGGAATATAGTAAACAACTTTAGGCCAGTTAATTCAATAACATAGATGAAATAAATTATTTGAAAAACATAAGTTATCAAAATTGACTCAAGAAGAAATAGAATGTATGACTAATTCTTCAAAAAATGGTTGAATTTATAATTAAAAGCCTTCAACAAATAAATGAACAAATGCCTCAAGGACCAGATGGTTTTACTGTAGAATTTCGTAAAACATTAAAGAAAAAAAAAATCAAAGTTACATATACTCTACCAAAAATAAAAGACAGAATATTTCCCAACTTATGTTATGAGGTCATGCAAAACCCTGATACCAAACCCTGAAAAAGAAAAGAAAATTTTAAGAAAAATTTCAGACTGATACTCCCTATGAGCATAAATGGAAAAAGTAATCATCTACAAAATATTAACAAATCAAATCCGGCAGTAAATAAAAAGACTAATGCATCCTGAGTGAGTGGGACTTATCCTAGAGTTGAAATGTTAATAAAACAAAATGTTAATCAATGTAGTTAATGATATTAAGAAACTAAAAAATAAAAGACAAAGAGAAAGATCCTCTTAAAAGATGCAGTAAAATTGGGGCACCGGGGTGGCTCAGTGGGTTAAGCCTCTGCCTTCAACTCAGGTCATGATCTCAGGGTCCTGGGATCGAGTGCCACATCGGGCTCTCTGCTCAGCAGGGAGCCTGCTTCTCCCTCTCTCTCTGCCTGCCTCTCTGTCTACTTGTGATCTCTGTCTGTCAAATAAATAAATCAAATATTTTTTTAAAAAGATGCCGTAAAATTATATGACAAACACTCATTCAGGATAAAAACTAGGAACAGAAAGAAAAGTTCTTAACCTGAAAAGGGCATCTACAAAAGACTGAAAGCTGGGATCACACTTAATGGCATGAGGAAAAAAACGATGTTTTCTCCCTACGATCAGGAAGTGGGCAGAGATGTTCACCCTTATTACGCCTATTCACTAGGAAACTAGAATTCCTAGTCAATGGAATAAGTCAAGGAAAATAAAAAAGGTATAAAGATTGTAAAGGAAGAACTATAAAATTATTTCTATTTGCAGATGACATGATTATCTATGGAGAAAATCCTAGGGAATCTACAAGAAAACCTAACAGAATTAGGAAGTTAATTCAGCAAAGCCTCAAAAAATTTTTCAATAAACAAACATCAATTGTATAAAATACCACAGCAAAAAGTTGGGAAATGAAATTACAAAAATAATACCACATAAAAAATACCATAAAACATTAATTACTTAGGACTAAAATTTTTGAAAGATAATCTGCAAATCACTCTAAAAGAAATTAAAGAAGACCTAAACAAATGGCACTTATGAAGACTTACTACTGTTCAGATAATTATTCTCCCCAAATTTAGGTTCTACAGTTAAAGCAGAAGAAATTAGTATCAGAAAAACAATGGTTTCTTGTTACTGTTTACAGTTTCAAATCAGAGGCCACTGGTTTAGAATGATCGCTAATCAGCTGACATCATCAATCTAATTTTAACTCACAATGATTAAAAGGAAAAACAAATCTCCAAATCGTTGGTAGCAATCTCCACAGAAGTTCAGCAGAAAACTCTCTGGACTTACTTTCTTATAGGGAATCAACTTTCCCAGAGTTCCCTTGACAGGTCCTTAACACATATCCTGTGAGGCACCTGAGTCTTGGCTACAGAACATCATTTTGTTTAATTAAAATGCCTGAAACTAGATCGCATGTTCACCAAAAAAGCAGAAAAGTGGAGGGCACCTCCCTGTGTGTACTAGGGGATGCTGTGAGGGCTTCATATTATTGTGCAGTACTCACAGCACCAATGAAATTTTGTTCTTTCTTCCAGAAACCTGGAAGTTCAAGAGGTTTGACAAGCCGTGTCTCCTAACTACAGAGATTGTAGTCAATATGGTTTGCAGCTCAACGAGAAGAAACTGAGAACCTCAAGGTGAGGTTCACCATGGGGGATCCTGGGATGAGTGTCAGGGACTATGTGTCTGGGACCTAGGATTAAGTGAAGTAGGAGATTTTCTTTCCCCAGAATAAAGCCCTTAGAAGATGGGGGTGGGGTGTGGGGCAGGGTTAGGGTGGCAGGTTATAGACATCGGGGAGGGTATGTGCTATGGTGAGTGCTGTGAATTGTGTAAGACTGAGACCTGTACCCCTGAAGCAAGTAATGCATTATATGTTAATTAAAAAAAAAAGTTAAAAAAGAAAAGAAGAAGAAGAAGACGGCCTATAAGACTTCACTCTGGTAAGGAGGTTCTTCCCGGTTTTCCTCATGACAATTAGGCTTGATTGCGCTAGATGTAGGAATAGGCAAGGCTGCCCTTTGACTTCAGGGTCAGGAGAATAAAGTCCTGGATGAATAGGGACAAAGACAAAACTGATCCAAAGCCACGGAGAGCACCAAAGGGACCACAGATCCAGAGCTAGGTAGGCCACTGTGACCAGAGAGTCTGCAAAGTGTGAAAATTTAGTTCTGGGGGCGGGGGCGTGGGGGGGGTGGGGGAGGAGGGAAGGGAAGGAAAAGAATCTAAAATCAAATCAAGGTTTGGTTACTGAGAAGTAAAACTAGTGGAGCCCAGAGATGTGCCACGGGAAGGGATGCTACACGGGAGGGGCATCTGTGAACGGCTAGGGGCCACGACACCACTACGCACGTGAGAGGAGCCTTGTAAAGCACTCCATGTCCAGAAAAAACCCTGGAATAAAAGCTGTCTCTTATCTCGATGCCAAATTTTTGGAATAGGAGACTAAATCCTCGAGAAAATCCTCTCTCGCTGCCTCCAGATTGGCCGGATGATGGTACATCAAAGAAGCTGAAGGTATGAAAAGTTTTCTTCTAAGAGATGAGGATCATTAATTGGAAGGTTTCGTCTGAGAAAAATCTCTCAAATGACTATGTCTATCCCCGACAGACCTCACTGCGAGTTCTCTACAGGCAGGGATGGACCTTACAGATGTCTGAGTCTTTGTCTCTTGGCACTGTAGGGACAGGCCAGCAGAAACAACTACTTTTGAACTAACAAGCATTACTTTAGCAACTACAGGACACATAGTCCGCATGAGAAATACCAAAGATTCTGGATTTCCCTTAAGATAAAGCATATTGATTCTCCCCTTTTTTTCTTTTCATTTTTCCAGAATTATTCCCCACCTCATCTCTCAATGTTCTCTTTTATTCAATTGTTTCGATTGTTACCGACTTTCATGATTGTTAAAGGTGTATTAAACCACATTTATCCAAAAGTTAGGATAGTAACTAGATTTTGCCCCATATGAATCCAAAGTGTGTCTGTATATAATCCATTTTTAGTTCATTACCTTCTCAATATTTGATATTAATTATGTTTAAACACAGATTCCCCTGGAGATTTCTATCTAAGTAATTAGTCGGTGGTCATAACCCTATTTACATGTTTTCTCCACTAAGAGTTGAAAGCTACCTTTGTTAAAGCTTATTTAAACTCTCAGTGGACTGCTGCTGTTTTCAATCTTGATCTTGGAGCAAAATTTTCATGGAAAGCAACTATCTTCCCATTTGAAATACTTGAGCTCATGTCACCCAAACACTGTATATTCTCGTAGTCGTAACAGTACATTCTCGTAGTTTTTTCTTGGGTAATTACAAACCAGACCATGAGGAGCATTAGCTCTTCTGTGGAATTTATCCAGAGTCTTAACAAAGTGACTTTTTCTTAGCAGTGGCAAGGCAGCATAACGTGCTGGTACAAACACACAGTGTGAATTGACTCTGATAACAAGTGAATTATTCTTATAAGGATCTCCAGTGTTCTCTATAAAATGACAGTTGACATTGTATCTCAGAATTATTGTGTACTGATACTCCATGCTTTGCTCCCCTTCCTTAATTGGGTTCTGGGGACTGAACGAGTGGCCATAAGACCATGAAGTCAGAAACAGGGAAGACACAGCCCATCACACTGAGTACTGAATGCACAGTGTCCACTACACGGAACTGGGCTTCGCCTCACTTCTTGGCCAGGGAAGACTCACCATGAGAGGACACCACCAGCATAAAGGTGTACATAGAACAGCACCTGCTTTAAATTTCTGATGTGTATAAATGTATCCCCCCTTCAGCATATACTTACCAGATGCCTGGTACCTCTCAGGCACTATAGCAGTTACTAGGCTGGGGAAAAATCCTATTCTTACGGGAATCACTATCTAAGTATTAAAAAGAAACCAAAAAAGGCTTTTAGGACAAGGCAATGGGGGGAGCAGAGTTTGAAAGGATGGGCAAGAATGTTGACTCAGTGGAGAGTATGCTGCAGACACGGAGAGTGATGGGAAAGGCAGACACGAGCTGCGAGGTCTGGAAAACAGTGAGATTTTTACTGTTGCTGGAGAGTAGGGTCCATGTGGACAAGCCGTGAGAGCCAGCTCCTGAGGCGATCCCAGCACTGGTTATGGAGTTTGAGCTTTATTCTCTCAGGCAATGACTATTAGAAAAATCACAAGGAAGAACCAGGTCTGAAGATGACAGGATGTCTCTGAGGGGTTTATCTGCCTGGCGCTGCTCTTGCTTCTGGTGTTTTCCAAAGAAGGACACAATGTACCCCTTCCCACATGCTCTTCTGCTATGTGGCCTTGTCCATTCCTGTCAAGAAGGAGCACTGATTTCTCCACTGTGTTGAGTAACGGATGCTTTAACCAGCAGAATACGGCAGAAGTGACCCTGTATCAGTTCCAAGCACAGACCTTAACTGTCATGGCAGCATTTCTTCTAAGAAGTGTGACCACCTCGAGACCGCCATCGTGTAAAAATCTCAAGCCATGAGAAGCCCTGGGTAGGGACAGCATCATGTGAAGAGGGAGCTGAAAGAGCACTGAGGCACTAGACATGTGAATGAGAAGCAATCTTGGAAGTGGCTCCTCCAATCCCAGACCCCCAGCAGATACCACAGTGATCACAGAAGAATCACCCAACTGAACACTTTCTGACCACAAAATCATGAGCAAAAGAAAATGGTGGTTTCAAATCACTAAGTATCGGGATAGCTTTTTCAACAGCAAGAGAGGAGTGCGATCCCTCCCTTCACTGATCATTCTTTGCATCATGGTAATTGCAGGAGCAACAGGTTGAGAATCAGAAAACCCGACTCTTGGTGTGTCACCAACTCATTCCATATCCTCAACTTCTCGACCTTTCTCTTCCTCACTTAAAATGAAGATGTCAATGAAATCACCTGGAAAGCTCCTTTCTGCTCTATAATTCCCTCAAATACCCCTTTCTATTATGTAACCTTACCTTCCCACTCTCATGTCCCTCTGTCTCCTTCTCCCCGTATCACCTCCGGGTCCTAAGACAAATTGTCTTTAAAAGCACAAGGATTTCTTGGGGGAAATGGAAATTATGTAAAATTGGAATGTGCTGATGGTTGCATAAGCCAATGTATTTACTAAAAATCACTGAATTGTGCATTAAAAAATAGGTGATTTTAATTATATATAAGCTATACCTCAATAAAACTTATTTAAAGATATATTCATTTGTTTTAGAGAGAGAGAGCACTAGCAGGAGGGACAGAGGGAGATGGAGAGAATCTTAAGCAGAATTCCCACTGAGCGCAGAGTCTGACACGGGGCTTGATCCCAGGACCCCAACATCAGGTCCTGAACCAAAATCAAGAGTCAGATGCTCAACTGACTGAGCCACCCAGATGCCCTTCAATAAAACTGTTTTTTAAGACCCCAGAAAGTCCTTAAAATAGCAAAATGAGTGAAATCTTTTCAGCAATTACTTGCTTGGTTAGTGTGTGCTATCTTTTATTATAAAATACTAGAAATGGGTTTAATTTTTTAATTCCATAGAATTCCCCATGCAACCCAGCAGAGAGGGGACCCCTCAGAAGGCCATTTACCCAAAATCACTCTGCTCTATCCACTATCCTCTGCTTGGAATCTGGGTGAGATTTGAATACAGGGTCTGATATTTCCAGCTGGTTGCTATATGACTTTGGACAAGACCACAGGGACTCCTCAGCAATCACATCTGTGCGTGCAATGCTATCAAAGCAGATACACTGTATAATCAGAAGCCACAGAAAGCCTAGAGGCGAAGGTAACATGTGCTCTGGGGTCTTGGAGCATCAGCAGAAGTTCATTAGGCAGGAAAGAAGGTGCCAGATGGAAGACCCAAGGACCTGCCGTTCTTTAGCTTCAGGTCTGATTCACCTTCATCTTTCAGTCACTGTTCCTCCTAGTTTTGAGTTCTCCCCCGACACGGAGTTTGCAAGCCAACGACAGTCAAAGAGTGGCTCGCTTAGCCATTAATGTGAATAATCCAGTGTAACATCTGGTTTCCACCTTCAGGTAGCCCAGCGTCTCTTGAGTGATTAGACCCACGGATGGTAAGCAGGGGGCAACAGGCTGTACAAACAATACAGTATGTCATGAAGCCATAAGCTGAGCAAAAGGGATTGTGAGTTTCATGGGGGTAGTTTGCTGGATAGACACCGACACAAGCTAACGCAATACACAACAGCTTCCTGGAAGAGATGGGCTGGCCAGGGACTGGCAGGGAGAATTCAGAGGTGTGAAAATCAAAGCTAAAACCTTCCAGGCAGGAGCAACTCAGCAAGGCTCCAAGGCGGGAGAATGAGCAAAAGATGTTTCTGCCGAGCACAGTTTTTTAAAAGGGACTGATAATGCAGGATGCTGGAAGAAAGAATTTGAGAAGTAAAAAGTGTCATCTGTGGGATCAGGCTGGAACATCCAGCAGTAGGACTAATTTCCTCCCTGTAAGTCCTATTGTCCGTGACTATCTGTTCACACATCTGTCCTCGGCAGACCTCACTGTGAGTTCTCTACAGGCAGGGCTGGACCTTACAGATGTCTGAGTCTTTGTCTCTCGGCGCTGTAGGGACATGCTGGCAGAACTCAAGAAACAGGGGGTCAACAAAAGGACAGATTTTGCTTTATCTCTTTACCTGCGGGACTTCCCAAAAGTCACTTTCACTTTCTCATTCCAATGCAGCTCTCAACCAAGGATGACTTTGCCCTGCCCACGCCCCAGGGGTCATCTGACAGTATCTGGAGGCATTTTCACTTGTCCTTCCTGGAGATGGTGCTGTTGGCATCTAGGGGTCAGGGGTCACAGATGCTGTCCAACATCCTACAACTTGTAAGTCAGCCCCCACAACACAAAATTGGCCCAAAAGTTTGCTAGTGCCAAGGTCATGGAACACTCTCCTGGTCTATCACACTTAAGACTAAAATAGATGCTGTGTTTCGACCGTGGGTGTTTTAGTTGTTTCCCTTCTGAACACAAAGCAAAAGAAACGAGAGGGAATGAGGCTGACTCTTCAAGATAATTGCACTTAGTTTCCTGGGAAACTGAACAGCAGAGACATCCAAGGTGTGCCACGGGTCAGCGTACCAGCCAGCAAACCACATTACATGGTCACTGAGTCTGGAAAATGTGTGAGAAATGGTGTAGAGAGGCTGTCCGGTGCTGACTGACGCGCCCGTCTGTTCGCAGCGCCTGGCTAAACGCAAGTGCACGCTCTCTGTGATGCTGTAGGCAATCAGCTACGTGTATATATGAGCACGACATGCTGATTTTTAAAATATATGACAGAGGATTCAATAAAGTGTTGATGAAGGAGGGAAAGGCATGTTGCTGAAGGAAAGATTTCTTTATAGCATGGGAGAGACAGATAGCAATGGATAGAGAGAAAAAAGGGAGGGAGGAAGGAGAGAGGGAGGGAAGAAGTAAGGGAAGGTGGGTGACGGACGGACGAATGGATGGACAGAGAGACAGACGGAACTACCCTCATCCAAGGCCAAGGCCTTGGTCACTATAACATCCGTAATACTGTATGGCCTTCCCACACTGTGTCTCCATACACGGTGATCACCCAGATTACTGGAAACTCTTGGCCTTCTCTAGTTTGGACTAGGAATTGGAAGAAAGCTATGCAAAAAGATTAGGATGCTGCTAATCCTCTGGTACCCACCTGGACCAGGCCACTTTTAAGCCTTGGAGAGAGGAGCCTGTCCTACAGACTAAACTCCTGGGTTGTAGAAGGAACAGCCCTTTAGACAGGAGAGAAAGGCAAAACACTCTGGTTCTGAGATGGTGAGCACAGAAGAAAAATGTGTGCTCTGGGGACCAAATGCAGCCTAGTCCAGCTCTGAACACATACAATTTAGAACTTGTCCTCGTAAAAGCACATTTGGAAGGAGACAGAACTCTCCTCAGAGGCCCTTCATTTTAAGGAGGAGAAGGGAGGAGCAGAGCTCTACGGCAAGGCCACCGAGCTGGCCGACGGAACGGGCACACGAGCGTCACGCATGGGTCCTCAGCTACGGGGACTCCAGACGGACCCCGACGCCTCGCCCTTCCTAGCTGGCTCCTCTCCTTCCTGCGGGCTGCTACGATTCACTCGTAACCCTGCCTTCCCGCTCCAGGAGAGCCAGCCGGCTCCTTACGATGGACGCAGAAATCTCCTGCCCCATGACCATCGACCGCGGCTGGATCCCTGGGCAGCATGCGACTGTTTTCACAGAGCTTCACCCCTACTTCTTATGAGAAAGTTCTATCTGGAAAACATCCTAAAAAATGAGCATCGCTGAAGGAATGGGTATGAAATTATCCTCCTGACAGCCCAACTGGCTCCGAAGCCACTTTAACTGATGAACAAGATTTGTCTGCTAGAAGATGGGAGAGCAAATGTCCTAGAGTTTTCCCTCCCCGGAAAGGTATGTAGAGTGAAAAAACAAAAACAAAAACAAAAAAACAACTAAGTGATTTGAAGATAAGGAGAGGGCTTGAGGGAAACACTATTGCTATTTTTGGAAATCCTATTACCATATTGTTGCCTTTTGGGAGGTTATGTCCCTGGTGAAGGATAATTTATTCCTCAACAAACTTCTTTGACAAGTTTTACAACCCAAAGCAGGAGCACACGACCAGAACTAAGCATGTTTTGCAAATAACAAAAAAAGGCAACTTGCAATTCCACAAAATTAATAAATTATGAAGTAGCTGTGATAACATTAAATGAGTTCCTCACTAAAAGAAATAAAGCCTGTATCTGGGCATTTTAAGGCAAAGACCAGGAGAGGGACGGCAAGCATCAGGTTGTGGTAGTGGGTCCAGAACTTGGAAAGTCCTGTCTGGACATGAACCACAGAAGAGAAAGGGGACCTGCAGGGGTGCGGAAGGGTTCCCAGGGAAGGACAAGCTCCAGGTGGAGAAGAGGAGCCCGGAAGCTCACATCCGTTCACTTGCAGAAGCCCCAGCGGTCTGGGACAGGGAAGGCGGGCTGAGAAGGAGGCACAAAGCGAGAGAGGGCAGCAGGGAGGGCCGCTAGCACACTGGTCCACGCTGTGAGCTCTATAAGCCGCTCCCACTGACATCACAACTCCAGGAAGGTGAGAGAGTGGGCAACACGGAATGAGGCCAGTGTATTTCCAGGTAGCTGGGACCTGGGAACAAAGTGTCTCTCCCGCAGCCACAGAAACGGAGCTCTATGTGAACAGCTTGATAGAGACAGCCTCTGCGTAGTGTGTGCACGTGGGTGTGCTTGCGCATGTGCAGTCACAGCCACGTGCTGTGTCCTCCAGCCTGATGATGGTCACCGTCAGAAGTCCCAGCGGAGCTGGACCTCAGTGAGAGTGCTCACTGCCATTTTCTGTATAACCTGGGAAATGTGCTGGACATTTCAGAGCCTCATTTTGCAAAACAGGGATAATAATACCAATCTGTAGAAATGCTGTGAGCATCACAAGAGATCATTTTTATAAAATGTTTATTAGCGGCATCCCTGACACGTAAGTGTCCAATGAGCGACATCTAGCTATTAACTGCGAAGAGGATGGACTTGCCAGAATCGCCCCAGCTGAGCTCTGCGATGGTTTATCAAATGCACAAGTAAGAGCAATGACCCTTTTTTCCCAGGACCATCAGTGTAACTTATCAGTGAAGTCCCATTTGAGGAATATGTTTTCTTTCTGGTTCTCTAGAAAAACTGGGCAAATTATATTAATCTATTTTGGTACTAATTTAGAAAATTTTAGAATATACGCAATTTTTAAAGGCCCCCTCTGAAAGACAAAAATGATAATGCAAAGAATACTAAGGGAGGCCAAGCTCACATAATTCAGTTTGTAAGATCATTTTTTAAGGGGGGGCAGGGGTGAGGGAGAGAAAGAGAGAATCCCAAGCAAGCTCCACGCCCAGCCCAATGCAGTGCTCAGACTCACAATCCTGAGATCATCACCTGAACCAAAATCAAGAGTAGGACCCTCAACTGACTGAGCCACCCTTACTGGGGCCCCAGTAAGATCGTTTTCCACAAATGAATCATTAAAGCATGTCACTGAAGCAGAGGGGATCAGATATAATGAAGAAAACCACGCATCCCACAGACTTCTGCATTTTTCCACCAGTGACATAGGGGCTAATAGTTGTAGGTAAAGAGCAGCAGCATCATATGTGAAGCACACTATAATACAATACAATCAAACAACAGAGTAGAAAATGGATATTTATTTAGACTAGAGAATATCAGAGGTTTAAAAAAGTACTTAGAAATAATCTAGTCCAAATTCCCATTTTACATAAACTGAGAACAAAGGTAAAGTGACTTACCCAAGATCACACAGCTAGTTAGTGGCCCACATAACAGAAGTTACAGATCTTTTTTGTTTTTATTACAGACCTAATTTAGCACTGTAATTAATAACAGCAGACTCAGAAAATCGTGTGATTTTATATTACGAACCCCCAGCCTATGAAGTAATAGTTATTATACTCCTTCAGGTCCAACAAGAAGATAATTCATTCCATATCAAAAGCTGAGGAATTGATGACACAACCAGAAAACATGAGTGTTACAGTAACCATAATAGGAAACTGCTCACACCGTGGCCAACATCCCCAGTAAACTAAAGCCTTGGCAATATGTGATATATTTAATATAGATTTATCTCTGGCAGATGTATTCTTTTTCCTTAAAATTATTAGTAGTTTAACATAATTTATAGAAAGCTCTTTATATACTGGATTGGCAATATTCAAGGTATTGACTAAAATTTGGAATATTCCTAAGCATACTGAAGAAATTCACTATGTTAAAATTGCTCCATTTTTTAAAAGACTGGATTTGATTTATTTTTAATAGCTTTATTTTTAAGTTATCTCTACACTCCATGTGGGGCTTAAACTCACAATCCTGAAATCAAGAGCTGTAGGCTCTATGGACTGAGCCAGCCAGGCATCCTCATAAGATAGAATTTTAGAAAGATAGTTTTTAAATCAGAGTCTATCTTCTCCAGTTTAAAAAAAAAAAAAAGTACACGTATTTCAGTGAGCATAAAAAAGGGCATAATTAAAGAATGACATGTATTAAAATCTCAACACCACACTGTCTTTGAGAAATTGTTAACAATATAATCCACCCTCCTAATTCCGATATTTTGTATCAAGGGAGTATTTTTATTTTCCAAGGATGGTCATTATCTTACTTTTTCACAGAGCCACAGAGACTTTGGTTTTTAAGATGAAAGCCAAGATTATACAACTAAAGATAAATGGCATAGAAAGAACCTAAAATCTGAAAAAGATTTGTTGGTGTTGCATTTTTGTACTAATTATGTTTGCACATCATTTCCAATGTGCCCTTTTTTTCTTGCTTCCAGCTTGTTTATCCCCCAGAAAGCAACCTTACTCTTGGTAGAGTGATCACGTCTCCTTCATGTCTGGAATTGCTGTATTGCACGACCGGGAGATGCGGAGGTCCGACTGGCGTGAGTACTGGGACTGACTCTCTAGGAAGTCTCTCTCTCACAAGCAAGAAGAAATGGCTGCCTTCATTATTAATACGAAAATGAAATACAACACGATTTCTCATATTTTTCCCAAGATTCAATTTACTTTGATTATTTGGGTTATTGATTTTAAGAATAAAACGTCTGTGTGGTGGAGTGAGAACCAAGCTCAGCTTGTTGACAAGACTCATCTGTAGCATTTAATTGCACACCATGGTTCACACCGTGGTGATTCTTTTACCCTTTTGCAGTGACTACATTCCTGTCACCAGTGAAGTCCACGGATAGGATTATTAGTCTCGACTTGGCAGTAACATTTTTAACGAAGACTGAGGTGGAACTTTGCAAAGGGCATTTCGCAAGAAGAATAACGTCAAATGAAATATTTAGCCAATCTACTTATTGAGGTAAAATTGGTGAGTCTAATTTAAGCCATTATTTTGTAACGCATGCCCGCTCCTTCCCTAATTCATCCATTTCTGTCATAACCCTCGCACTTAGATTCTCTTCCTGTGCGTCCCTGAATGGCGTGTTGTGTGCGGCTGGCTTTCTCCTCAGCTGTGGAACACTGTCAAGTCCTGCTTGATGTCACAGTCTTGTCGGTTTATGAGAAAAGAATGAGCTCATGATTCTGAATCAAGAGCGGATTGTAGAAAACAGGACAGAAGCAACAGCGTGAAAGAAGAACACTTTTTCTTAAGGAAGTATTTTCAGAAAGCACGTACGTTACCAGTGATCTAGTATTTTCATTCACTGGGTGAACAGCAAAGGAATAAAAAGGTTTATATAAAAATTTCATAGCACTTATATTGAAACTTGGGACTTATTTACATTTCTAGATTATTTTTTCTAGGAAAATGTTAATATAAGCAATTTTGCTGAGACTGGTTTTGCATGGGCATCTCTGAGAACTAAATGCTCTTGTAAGCTCAGGTTGATTCACATTTAGCGAGGTTGAGAATTACTAGGGGCAAGAAGGGAAAAGTTGCGTGTGGCATGACTCTAACCTTTGGAACGTGCACGTACTTAGTCATGACCGTCAGAAGAGAACCAGCAGGCAACAAAGGAAATCATCCCCTTTAAGTAGATCAAGCCAATGAATGGGATTCTTGAAGTCAGTGTCCTGAAATGAAGCATTTTGATCACAGGATGCTTTCTGACGACAACTGCAAAATTGAATCTATCCCTGGGAAATCAAACTGACTGCACTACAGTGCTCAGGGCTGGGATTCTCCCTCACTAGGGGATATCCTGCACCCACAGTGCTACCTAAATGACAGGTGCCCCTAGATATCTAACAGGCAACTGGGGTTGCCTGCTTTTCCCTGCTTATGATTTCCTCAAACAACTCTGAATATCTCAGATGGCTTAGTTCAGCGTAACTCCTACCTCCTGAATTGCAAAGAACTGTCATTATAGGGATACAGAAAAGTTTCTGCCACCATATGAACTTTGGGGGGTGGGGGGAAACAGTGCTGAGCTACTGATTACACTTTGTCTACCTTGATAGAGTAAAGAGATCCTATGACAATATTAGAGAAATTAATCTTTTATAAAAGATTTTATTTATTTATTTGTGTTTGTTTGTTTGTTTGTTTGTTTGTTTCTGGGAGAAAGAGAGCATGAGCATGCATAAGCTGGGGGAAGGAAATAAGGAGAGGGAGAAGCAGACTCCTGGCTGGACGGGGAGCCTGATGTAGGGCTTGATCCCAGGACCTGGCATCATGACCTGAGCCCAAGGCAGATGTTTAGCTGACTGAGTCCCCCAGGTGCGCCTCAAAGAACACCTTTATAACAGAAGTTGTTTTCTCAGAAACAGTGCTACCCCCTCATGCAGGGGCAGCACAGGGACAAAAGCCCCGGAGTGCTGAGGTTGTCCTACCAGGACATCTGAGTTCGACAGAGACCATGGAAGAGAACCAAACCCCAACTCAAAGTCATTCCGGCAACTGGAAGCACAGAGCATTACAAACTCCAAGTCAGAGGGGCGCCTGGGGGGCTAAGTCCATGAAGCATCTGATTCTTGATTTCAGCTCAGGTCATGATCTCAAGGGTCATGATATCAAGCTGTGGAGCCTGCTTCAGATGCTCTCTTTCTCTGCCTCTGTTCCCCCCCACCGCCGGCGAATGTGCAAGCACGTGCTCTCTCTCTTCCATAAATAAACACAAACAAGTAAATAAAATAAGTTAGAAACATGCTAAAAAGGACAGACGTGTAAGTCCTGCAGTGGTAACTGCGGTGGGGATCTTACCAGAAGTAATAAGAGCAAGAGAAAGCATGAGTTTTGCAGCTGTTCTGTCTGAAAAGAATCACCCAAGTTTACACATGGAGGAGTGGGGGGTTGGGGGGGCAGAGGGGATCAGCTAAGCACCAGGACTGTTCTGGAAATTTTCTCAAATTGATTTTCTTCAATATAGAGATAAATAAAATATGACTGGATTGGCTGTGCTATAATATGGCTCATTTGGGATGCTGTGAATTATTTATTCCTGACTGTACCCACTCGGCATGTTTATCCACTAACCTTTTAAAGCCATCTGATAAAATGGGGAAAACTTTTCTTAAGCTGATTTATTTGGGGAGGCATGCCTCGGGACTAGCTTCCTTCTTTGCTCTCCTGAAGAATTTTCGTGTTAAGCATCCAGAAAAAACATCATGCATCTAGGAAGAGCTCTACACGAAGCAACAGGGCACAGCCTGGTCCCCACTTGCATGGTCCCTGGGGAAGGCCCACAGAAACTGATGACTGGCTTCTTCAAACACGGTTGTCTTCCAAAACAAAGTCGGATATAAAATTCACGTGTTCACCCAGCAACGGTGCTCACTATATGCCTGATGCTGGGCATGTGTTGGTGGAAAGTCAGGCAAGTTCCTGCTCATGCGGTGCCTGTGAAGAGTGGAAGGCACAGACCCTGGACCAACATGGCACAGAGTAAGTCAGCACGGAACTACGAACTGGGACAAGGCCGCTGAGAGCCAACACAGGCTGCTCTGGAGGAGGAAAGCAGGGTTTGGGTTTGGGTGTTTAGGATCAAAAGGCACTTTCTCCTGAGACCTGAGGAACGGGTAAGAAGAAGTCATTGGGAGGAGAGCAGGGAAAAGGTGTCCCTGGCAGAGGGCAGAGCCCCAAGCATCTGTGGCGTTTGGAGGCACATGCATGTGCACAGATGAGATGTGAGAAGAGCTCCCAGCCTCAGGCACCGCGAGGGTCAGGCAGAGCCTGTGAGTCCTTTCAAAGGCTGAGGTTTTCTCCCAACGTCACTGGGGAACCAACCACCGAAGAGTTTTAAGGCAGAAGGTGAATGCTTCCTTCATCGCCATGTAGAGAACGAATCTGAGCAAGATAGAAACAAAAAAAATCCATTTAGAAGGTCAATCAACGGGTCCAAATAGGAGGTGGCTGTGATTTGGGCCACATGGTGTCTTCAGAAAGCAGGTGAATGGAGAAGCCACACGTCGTGATGGGGAGCCTGGGGAGGGCAAGCTTTGATGGGAAAGCCCAAGAGTCCGGCTACAGACATTTAGATCGAAATTCCCATAAGCATTCTAGTGACAGCATTAAGTGGGTAGCTGGATTTATGAGAATGAAAGAATTTACCGTATCTGAAGGGGAAAGAAGAACCAAGATAAAAACCAAAAGGAAACAGAGCAGTAAGCGAGATAAGGGGAAGGAAGAGAGAGGCATGAGAGCAAGACAAGAAAGGGGGGCATCTCTCACGGCGCCGTGCTGCTCAGACATGTCTCAAGACCCACCTCTCTTCCAGGTCTGACTGGCATCAGCAAGGACAGTTTCAGGGAAGTAACAAAGAAGCAGATTAGAGTGGGCTGAAGAAGGACAGGGAAGGGAAGAGGCAGAAACAGTGAGGGGCTCCATATTTTTAAGTGGAACGTCCTGGGAAGAAAATCAAAGGAAGGTGGATTTGTAACCATCTTTCTTCTTCCGTTCTGTTGCTTAGAACGGGGCTGCGGGACATCAGAATTCTACGTAACTACTCCTGGGGATATTCTAATGGAGAAGAGAGTCAGGCAAAGAAGAAAAACAACTGAGGAACAAAAGCCTTGAGCCATAGAGGGGCTGAGCTCTGGAGCAGGAGTAGAAGGATGGGTCCTGAAGAGCCTGATACGTTTTCTCTGGTACGAGGAGCAGAGACAACCTGCAGGAATATCATCCTCACATGCTTTCTATGAGGGACTTGAAAATAAATTGATTTTCATTGTTCCAAGTTCCTGGAGCCATGAAGGTTGGAGGCCTTGAGATTTTTAAAACGTTAAAGGATGCCTATTCATGAACACAATATGTTTTGGGGATGCTGAAGTCCTTATCAGTCAACAAAACAACTATGTTTACTGACTTGCTAACAACACTATTTAAGAACGCTCAAATTCTGAGTTTATCCCACCGATTATTCCTCCAAGGCAAAAAACCCAAGGCTCTGTGTTTTATTACTTCTATTTATAGTAATAAAAACTCAACCCACAGATTCAAATAAACATGGAGAACGCAATGAAGCAAAATGAACTAGCTTAAAATGCACTACTAAATAACCCTTCACAAATGGATTCCCCTAGGCTTTATGTCCCTACATATGCCGCTAAGTGCTCAACTCAAGGACACTCCCACCCCAGCAGCCCAGTCCAAGGACAACAAGCAGAGGCCTTCAGCAGAAAAGCACGCCATGAGCAGCCACGGGTTGCCCAGGGCCACTGGGGTCCCAGGGAGTTTCTGAGAATGGGGTTCTATTTCTTTCCATAAGTTGACCTTGGAAATCACAAGTCCAGCAGATCCATTTACTCACCCGTTCATTCAACAAGTATCTATTGAACACCTACTATGTGCCAGCCATGGTCCTAGGTGTTGAAAACACAGTGAAAAATAAAACATTCCTCACCCACAAAGAGCTTTCAATCAAGGTGACCAAAAGAAGGAACAAGCAGGGGAAAGCACCCGAATATGGTCGTTTCTCACCCCCTTCACCACTACCCTCCAGTTCAAGCTGCTGCCAAGACTGAAAGGATGATTATAGCAGCCTCCTAGCTGCTCATTCAGCTTCCGGGCGGCTCTTTGGTTTCTTTTCCAGACGAGCCAGAGACCAAGTTTTCAATTACGAAGTCAGATCATGTTAAAGCTCTGCTCTAGACTCTCCGGTGGCTTTCCAACTTACATTATGAATGAAACTGAAACTTAACACTTACAACTTACGAGGCTGCACCACTCTCTGGCCTCATGTGGTGCCACTCCCCTTACGGGAGATTGCAAAAATGGCTCCGGTGCTTCCCCGCAGTTCTTCCCATTAGGAGGTGGCGTTCCCCACCCTTTGAGTCTGGGATTGGCTGTGAGACTTGCTTTAGCCAATAGAATGTGGCAGAAGGGACTTGGCCATGTGGAGAGGCATCTAATGTGGACCAGACACAAGCCAACCTGCCTGAAGGCCCCAGTCAGATGTCACCTTCCTGGCGGCTGCCAGAGATGTGTAGGCGAGTCTAGTCAAGACCAACTGAAAAACTGCCCACAAATGAGCCACTAATTTTATGAGCTTCTGAGCATAGAATGACCTGCGATGAAGAGCCTGGGCCTAAGGAACGGGATTAATCATACACTATGAGGAGAAGGAGGAGGGAAAAGAAAGCGAGGACCTGGTACACAGGACCCGGGGCTCGGCACGCAGCAGCCCAGGAGAAGCCAGCAAGGGCAGGGATGGAGAGCCTTGGCTGCTGGAGGCGTTTCTGGAACTTAATTTCTCTTACAGAAAAGGAAGGCTAGTTCACACAAAGCTCTGGAAGGATGGCTCAAGGGGGGTCGCCTACTAGAATGTGGCAGAGATGATGGACTTACTCAAAGGCAGGTCTCAGTAACCTAATTAATCTTCATTAATCCAGGAGAAGGCAGAACCATGAGTCTGGGGGCAAACAGTTGCCCAAGAAGTCAGATGAGAGACGGAGCGTTGAATCTGGAGCCCACATAATGGATGACAGGGGACATGCAGGAAGGACAAGAGTATGTTTTCTAGAAGTGGAACCAAACCAGAGTCATGGCCTGTGACCTTATACGCTCTACTAGTAAAGCTTTCTCCCCCTGTTGGGAACAGTGAAATGTGCCACATCAAGGAGCCTCAGAGTAGTCCCTTGAGTGCTAACTAAAGATGCTTGGGTACTTGGGGCGTTTCATCTTAGCTGCCTAATCCAATTAAAGTCCAAGACAGCCATGATTCTTGGAAATGCAGTCATTCAGGGCAATGAGAACTGAGATCAGCCTAATGCAAATCTGTAGGCACAGAAATAAATATCAGCTTCTGCAAGGGTTTCTTTCTTTTTTTTTTTTTTAAAGATTTTATTTATTTATTTGACAGATGGAGATCACAAGTAGGCAGAGAGGCACGCAGAGAGAGATGAGGAAGCAGGCTCCCTGCTGAGCAGAGAGCCCGATTCGGAGCTCGACCCCAGGACCCTGGGATCATGACCTGAGCCAAAGGCAGAGGCTTTAACCCACTGAGCCACCCAGGCGCCCCTTCTGCAAGACTTTCAAAAAGCTTCCAAGCGCATGAATAAAACTGGTCTGCCCTGTTCAAATATGATCTGAAACTATCTTTGCAGGAACAACATAAGAGACTTGTCTCCCTGTCTTGCATATTACACTTTGAAAGAGTCTTGGTAATTATCTTGGGTTTAGAGCTTAAGGTCCCAGATTTTCTAGGTTCACGGAACCTTTGGTATGATGGTCAATTTTCTCACGATGCTCCTAGTCTAAAAGAAATAGCTTATAGTTCTGTTTGTCGAGTAGTTGGAGCCAGACAACTTAATAAGTATTTATTTCCTAACTTAGTAGCTGTTTGGAAAAAATAATTTAGTTAAGTGTCACTGTTAAGTGACTGTAACTATGTGTAACAGGACGTGTGACCCTGCGCATCTTTCCAGACCTGGGACTGAAATAAGACACTGCCATTTCCATTCCCAGTTCCACCTGAATTGTCGAGGGGCACGTGCATTATATCATAGCACACGCTGAAAATCCAGCTTCACAAATGTATGACATCATCAAACAGAATGTGCAAGACCTAATGCTGAAATCCGAAATCCTGAGCTACCTCATGCTGGTAATTCACCCAGTGCCCGGAAGGTGGCGCTGTATTTTCCTTGACATTTTACAGTCTCTTGGTGCCCTTGGGAAGTCTTTTCAGAGGCAGGGATTTATACAATCATTAGTTTTATCTAGTACACGACAATGCACTTAGGGGAAAGATTTGTAATTAATAATAGAAGATGCAAATCCACATTCCTAAACACCTCTTATTCATTTCTAGGTTTTTAGCTTTTTGTCAGATAGGATTAAATTTGTAATTTTTTCCCCTAGAACTACGACTATGCTAGTACTAGAAATGCCAGCTTGAAAATGTTTTTATTGTTTGATTAGGTTTGCAGTCTTATAATTTCCATCAACCAAGAGTTTCTTTGCAGGAATATTTCTTAGCCTCTTGCCAGTTATGTGAGGATCAAGTGGAGTTTTGTTTGTTTGTTTGTTTAAGATTTTATGTATTTATTTGACAGAGAGAGAGAGAAAGAGAGAGACACAGAACACAAGCAGGGGGAGTGGGAGATGGAGAAGCAGGTTTCCCGCCAAGCAGGGAGCCCAATGCGGGGCCCAATCCCAGGACCCCAGGCCCATGACCTGAGCCGAAGGCAGACGCTTAATGACTGAGCCACCCAGGCGCCCCTCAAGTGGTGTTGAAAGCATGTACTGTAATCTGCACTATCGGCTTCACAGGGCCCTGATGGCCGGGATAGGTCTCTTTAGCTCTAAGTGTAGTATGCATGTGGCGGAAGAGGGCGCCAACAGCTCCTTCTCTGGGGCAGAGCGGACAGCACACTCAGGACTGTCCCAGGTTTGGACTGAGCACTGGCACAGATGCCCACTGTAGACTGAAAACTGGAAAAGCTTTTGTGTGCATTGGGGATAATACATGCAACTACTTAGAACCAGGACGGCATGTGGTTCCAGTTCAATAAATCCTAGTATTATCTATCCTTGAGCCCTTAGTGCTGTACAGAGCCCCCAAAATGGCCCTCTGCCATGTGGCTTTTAAATGTTTGTTTTAAAGATTCATTCATTTGAGAGAGAGAGAGAGAGAGAGAGCATGCGCACAAGCAGGGGGAGGAGCAGAGGGAGACAGGGAGAACCCCAAGCAGACTCCCCGCCTAGTGCAGAGCCTGAGGCAGGGCTGGATCCCACAGCCCTGAGATCAGGGCTTGAGCCAAGATCAAGAGTTGGTCACTCAACCGACTGAGTCACCTAGGTGCCCCTACCAAGTGGCTTTTAAAGCATGGAAGCGCTGTCCAGCAATGCTTGGGCAACCATGAAGACTCTGGTCCCAAGTTTGGCATCCAGGGATGGGAGCTTGTATCAGTAGCTGGGGAACCCTGGCTGTCTGCAGTTTTTGCACTGACCACTGCTTCACTGCAACGCCGAAGGGAACCATGCCAAGAAACCCAGAATATACGGCCTGATTGTGAGGAGATCTAGCTATACTTGCTCAGTGAGAAAGACAAAAGCTATATAAATAAGTCAGCAGAGATTTAATATAAATTGCTTTCAGGTTCCATTGATAAACACCAGTAGTCCTGAGGTAACCTGCATTTTTACTTTCCTCAAGAGAAGAAAGTTACAGTGAAGACATGACGCCCATGAAATCTGCAGCCACTGAGCCAACGTGATGAGAACTTCCTCATTCTGATTTGTGGACATAACTTCCTGCTTGCACATCTTTAGAAAATGATCATTCTGAAAGTTCCTTGTGAAAGATTCAGATGAATCCCTTAACTTCATACTTGTTAGTTTGGATTTCTTGAATAACATCACTCTAACCAAGAGTTACTGTGCACACTAAGGGTTGCAGCCTGGTGCAGTCGAGGAGAAGTCAGAGAAATTGTTAATGAGTGAACAACCTAATGTAAATCAGGGATGGTTTTAAGTTGGGGTGTGGATGGAAGGGGCACACAAGGACACTGACATCTAATAAAAAGAGAATCAGAAAGGAAGAGATATAATTTTCTCATTTGCACCGTGTTCACCAATTCCATGAATTCACATGCTAAGAATGTACCATATAAATGCCGCTAATTAACAGCTAAAGCATTTACGAGAAAATGTTGGCAGATAGACTAATTCTTAACACATGAATTATTTTGTAATTTATTTCAAATTATAATACTTTGCATCTGGATTTGAAGTTCTTAATTGCAAAGCCTCTATTTGATAGCATTCTTATTGTTACAACAGCTCCTTTTTTTTTTTTTTAGTGCCTTACATAGACATTTTATAAATAAGAACTAGCTGCTTATAAGAATGGAAAAAATAGCATCAGATTGTGGGACTATATTTCCTACGGCGAGGAAAGCTAAATGATATATTCTTCCTCTGGATTTTTCTTTGGTCCTAAAAATTTGGTTTCAAATGCTTCAAAATTTCTCATGTAGTAGACATGCAGAGTTGAGATTCTAATTGCAGAGTAAGGATTCTGAAAGCACTGACAGTAAATCAATTTGCCATATTAACCGTTCCCCATAATATGATTCACTGTTTGTTCTAATCTTAAGTAATGGCATCTGCAAAAGTTCTGAATCTGGTTAGCCCCTACCTATAATAGGCATGAACATTTTATAAGGAGTCAAATTAATATCTTGATTAAAGCATTAATATTTGCCTTAATTAATATTTGGGGAATATTTTTAAAGGACCACAAATCTTTAATGACATAAATCTACCTTCTTCTATCATCTCAACTCAATCAAAAGGGAAAAAAAGCAACTTCCACAGTTCTTCCAAATAATGAATGGTGGAAATAATTAAAGTTGCATATAATTTAAAAATTAGATAATTAAGGTAACACGTCTAGAGTAACTGGTCAAACATTTCGCAGGACATGCTGATAACTCCTAAGACAGCAGGAATTAACGGGTATATGCAAACAGGGGAGGTGAGTATTCCATTGCCCAGTTCACTCGAGGGTATGTTCCTTGTTGGGACTGGCATACTCTCCAAACAACCTGCCTTTCTTCTCATTCAGTTTAGAGCCATGTGGTTAAGTGGTCAACAGGAGGTGAGTGACCGGAGGTGAGCCATACCAGGCCTGGCCAGAAAGTCATCTTATATGTCCCTTTCTCTCTCTCTCTTCCTTCTCTTCCTATGCAAAAATTACTGCTCCAACCCAGCTCCTAAGACCAGAAGCTACGGTGGCATGGGACAGCGGGGAGGAAAAGAAAGGCTGTGTGCCAAACACTCTACAGTTACCCCTCCAGGCCTCTTTTCTGTCTTTTTCCGTGTTCTTCATGAAACCATATTAGCTCCTTTGTCCTCTGGCTCCTGGTTGGATGGGGCCAATGGGCGAGGCCCGCAGGAAGCCAAAGGGAGGAAGTGACGTGAAGTCAGAGTGTCTGCGCCCGCGGCTCCCTTCCTTCCTGATCAGGAACAGGGCAGTGGCCACATTCTGCTACCCTCAGCTCATGTCCTCTTCCACAGCTATAGCTCCGAAGGCGCTCTGGGAGCTCTCCACCTGCCCTTCACTTCCCAGTGCCTCCCATCGGTTTGGTTCTCTTAACCTGGCTCATCCCACCCACAAAAGCCATTAAGGTATCCATGTGTTTCCCACCAGGGCTGACGTGGGCTACATGCAGTTAAAAAGGCGAATATCTTTATTGAAAAGTAAGCCCCAAAACACAAGGCAGCACGATCTGGCAAAGAATGACCAGAGAAAGTAAGGTTTTCCTCCTACTCTGACTCGGGCACAATGCAGCCTGACTATCTGAAACAGCCAGGTATCAGTAACACCCCCTTATCCCCGGGCCGCAGAGGCAGTACCCGCGGGCCTGGCGGTGAAGGGATAGCGCCATCTGCAGGCAGTCCAAATATGGGCACAAGAGGCTAGCTGGGTTCTTCTGCACAGTGTCGCAAACAGCTTGAACAGCAAGTTAACAGCCACAGCAGCCTCAAGCCCACTGAGAGAGCCCCCGGGGATACCCAGAAATAGACAGGAAAGAGTAGGCAGCCACTCAGGGTACCATTATAGGAAGGAGGGATGAGAGCCAGAGAAACAGAATCGAATGTTCTTTGAGGTCAGTAACCACCCATATAATTCTCAGCTGATGTGGCCCGGAAGATCATCTTTCCAGGAGAAGGTGGTGTGGGAAAAGTCTCTGAGCAAACAATGTGCTCTAACAAAAGAAATAACCTCCTCGGAATGGACTGTAGAGTTCACTGGTCATATGCCAAACCGTGTATGTGTGTGTGTGTGCACGCGCACATGCACGCACACTTGTGTAAGAACACCACTTTCAAATGTCTGTTTCAGAGCTCATAAAAAATAACTGATCCAATATTCAAAAATTTAGAGGAAAAAAATGTGAGCAAGCTTGGCCATCTGTTCATTCAAGTAATTCATAAAACATCAATTCCAGATGGATATTTAAACCTTAGACATTCACTTATTCTACCCTTTCGTGTCCGTTGTTTTCATTTACAAGATAGTCTCTTTTATTTTGTATGTAGAACCACTCCCCTCCCAACATTCATAGTTTACACAGAGAAGTCTCATTAACCCTTGACTAGCAAGGGCTGATCGGAAGATGACCATCACTCCCATCACTCAGTCCTTTCTGGCTAACACGGAACTTACCAACTGTTTGGCACAGTTCATGCACCTGGCATGTGATTGCCGGGAGCTGGTATTCTGCTGGTTATCTTGGTACACTACTTTGCTTTCATTTCTGAGCAGTCAGACGTCTTACAAATGTAAAAGTGTAGATTGGAGGGTTCAAAGACATGTATAGGTATTTAAAGGTGTGGAATAGCTAGGAATGTTTTCCATCCTATTTCCACACTATTACTGGTGTTTCTCTGGTTATATTTTCATGGCACTGCTTGGGAAAGCTTGTTCTAGCATATAATCTGTGCCCTTCATTTTTTTTTTCTATAAAGCAATGTATTACTATAAACCATTTTTAAAGTTTCAGTTTAAAAAGGGAAAAATTGAATTTTTAAGCTATTATTGAAATAGCCAAGTCGAATTTAGTGTTTTTTATTTTTTTAAAGATTTTGCCTATTTATTTGAGAGGGAGAGAGAGAAAGCGTACACAAGCAAGAGCACAAGAGCAGGGAGAGGGAGAAGCAGGCTCCAGGCTGAGCAGGGAGCGTGATGTGGAGCTCCATACCAGGACCCTGAGATCATGACCTGAGCCGAAAGCAGCCGCTTAACCAACTGAGCCACCAGATGCCCCTGAAATTTAATTTTGCTTAATATGAAGATGTTCAAATAAAGACTTTTAAAATATTTATCTTAGGATTATTTCACATTCCCATTACTTTGTAAGTAAATTATTTTTCAAACAACTTGCTAGCTCAGCAATACTTTATTTTTATACTAAGTTACAGCAATTCCAGAAAAGATTTTATAAAAGTTAAATGTAGAATTGAAGAAGATATTTGCAGCACCCTGCTTGAGTTTGTTTTCAATTATTTCAATAGGGAAACAGTGATTTCCAATTGACACTCATTCCAATGAGTTGCATAATTCTTTTGCTTATGGTCGTTTCATGACACCTGTCCTCACCTCCTTCGATCTGTACATGGCGCAGTGGTGATGTTACCCGAGTGAGGAATACTTATCAGTGAGACAAGGACCAAAGAAAAAATAAATCACAACCACAAAGAGTATGCAGTCAGATTTGCGCTATGAAATCCAAAATGGCTTAAATTTCCAGGCCTTCTCCTTTTCAGACATATTTTTTGTCAGTTACAGAGAAAATGAGAAGTAATTATCTATTGAGCCTAAGATTTTATCTAACTGCATTATGTAAATACAGGTAAAATCTCATGTTGATGAATTTAATAATTATATTCAATTTAAGAAATTTGGTTCATCTCTCAGCCAACAACTCATATTAACTGTGGTACAGATGAAAATATCATAAATTCTAGGTAACACCCACATATAATAGGTGTGTTCATATTTTTATTAAGCGTTTATTAACCATGATTAGCCCATGTTTCTAATCAATGAAGATCATAAGCTCTTCAGTAAGAATGAGTGTGCACAGACCTTGAACTTGAACACTTCTGCTCTGCTAAATACGCTCACCAATTAGAATACTGCGATACGGGGCACCTGAGTGGCTCAGTGGGTTGGGCCTCTGCCTTCAGCCCAGGTCATGATCTCAGGGTCCTGGAATCGAGCCCCGCATCGGGTTCTCTGCTCAGCAGGGAGCCTGCTTCTGCCTCTCTCTCTCTTTCTGCCTGCCTCTCTGCGTGCTTGGCATCTCTCTCTCTCTGTCTCTCTCTGCGTCAAATAAATGAATAAAATCTTAAAAAAAAAAAAAAAGAATACTGTGATACAACATGTTGTGCCTGGGACACTGGGCATTGGAAGTGGTTTTACTGTTTTGCAGGCTTCTGCAGTGCTGTGGACTGTTATGGACTATAATCAGTGCAGGGTGTTCCTAAACAGAGGACAAATCACTCTTTAGAAAATAAAACATCCTTGGTTCTGGTTTAAGAAGGAAAAAAAAATCTCCTGATGATGACATTCAGGAAAGGAGCAGACATAAAAGGGCAAAAGGCAATAACAATTTCATAGATGGAAGCAACCAAGAAAGCACTATTAAAGGACATCAGGGATGCTGAAAATATGCTCCTAACTTGTAGTTTCTAGCGTCAAAGACAATCGTCATCAGCCGCAAATCAACCCAGTCTCACTGCCAGAGTTGGAACCAGAAACTGATGCTCTCTCCAAATACGTTTAGGTGGCACCACATTTTCCTATCTGGCAAAATTTATTTTAATCCATATACCTGAAGGCTCATGTTAATTTACCATGCAAATATGATCTGATGGATCCTTCGTTTTATTTTAAAGATTTTGTTTATTTATTTGACAGAAAGAGAGAGAGACAGTGAGAGAGGGAACACAAGCAGGGGAGGAGGAGAGGGGAAGGGAGAAGCAGGCTTCCCGCGAAGCAGGGAGCCCCATGTGGGGCTCGATCCCAGGGTCCTGGGTTCACGACCTGAGCCAAAGGCAGATGCTCAACAACTGAGCCACCCAGATGCCCCTTTACATGTGTCTTTAAATACACATTTTTAAAGCCAGCGGTACTTCCTTGATTGTCCCATTTAACAGAGGATAGCCTAAAGACAGGAGCAAACGAACATGAATCCATAGGTACTACTGAGGAAAGAGCTACAACACCTAAAAGCAATTATTTTTTAAGAAGTTCAAAATACTACGGACACCTGGCTCGCTGTCGGGCGAGCATGGGACTCCTGATCTCGAGTTTGTGAGTTTGAGCCCCATGTTGGGTGTAAAGATTACTTAAAACAAAATCTTAAAAAAAAAACCAAAATCTTAAAAAAAAAAACAAAAACAAAATCTTAAAAAAAATAAAGTTTCAAAATTCTAATCCTAATGGTGATAACCCTAGTTAACTTGTAAGGAAGAAAGTGACCAACCATCATGGAAGACACAGTATGTGGCTCAGAGTAACATAATCCCCACCAGAATTACCTCTATGGAGAAATGGAAACAGAAAATAGTAAATTACAGTTTGTTATTTGTGATATTCTAGACAAGTAGATTCTGAAAATAATTTCACTTTTGAAATATAATAAATAGGCAAGTGTGTAATTATACTAGGACAAGGGTGGAAAAATGTGTACTGTAGTAGCAAAAAGGGAAGAAAAAAATCTAAAAATGTGATGTTATCGGCAAAGCAGTGTGAAGACCTGTTGGGGTGCAGATAAAGAACAAAGGGCAGCAGACTGGGGGGGCCTGGGTGTAAATCCTGTCCTTCAACTGTCCACTCTGGAATCATGAAAGAGTCAGTCCCAACTTCCTGGGGCTCAGGTTCCCCCGGTTCAACCTGAGGATCTATCAGATCCTTGTCAACTCCCATATTCTGGGAATACTGCCATTTCACCAAGGATGACTTAAATAGAAAGCTCATTTTACTTTGTGCTTAGGAATGGGAATACATGTCCTTTTTTCCCCCTAAAATTCCTAATTTCTTCCAACTTCTGATGGGAGATACTGACTGGTGGCAACGTGCTACCATTTAGGGTAAGCACAGAGGTGAAGCCGCAGATGCCCCCAGGGAGGGCAGAGTTCACAGAAAAAGAGAACAGAAAAGGAGAGCAGAGGTGAAGACCACCGACTGAGGTCCTCTAGTGAGTCCAAGCCGGCCCCAGAGGATTTCTTTTACCCCTAAAAGGGAGAGCCCCCCAAAAGAGCTCCAGGCACCCCAACTTTGGTTGGGGAGCTTCCTTGGGGGAAGAGGGAGACTGCAGCAGGCGCAGCTCTTCCTCTTGTCTGCAGAGCAGGTTTGCTGCCATTCGGAACCGAGCATAACAAGAGTTCTTTAAATGGTCCAAGAGCAAAGATAATGAGAGGAAATAATTAAAGATCTGAAAAGGAGAAGGGATAAAGTGTGAGGGCAGCCATCGGATGCGTTCCTCTTGGTCTGATATCACCAATCATCATGCCGGTCCTGTGTGTCCTAGCTGTCCCACTTAGGACCTCTCAGGGCTCCATTTCTTGCTTGTCTAGGACCTTTCACTTTGCACCCATCTTTGGCTGCTTCTTCCTTAGAGGAGTCCCTAACCTTCCTCCAGTATCTGGATTACCAGAACCAAAAGGAGTCAGTGATGGAAAGGTTGTGCACGGAAAGCTGGTTGTAGCAGGAAAGTTTTTTACAAGCAAACTACTAGGATATGGAAAAAGTCTGAATAACATGAAAATAATGGGCTGCATTTGGATGTGGGTGATTTTTATTCAAAGTGTCAAAGGATACTAATAGCATGATGAGCTAGCCTGGATGGAGACTGAAAGTAACACAGTTGATATCTTATGAAAGGAACCCAAAGAACATTTTAGAAGACTTCTTAGAGGCTTCAGAAATATGAAAGAAGGGGCACCTGGGTGGCTCAGTTGGTTAAGCGTCTGCCTTTGACTCAGGTCATGACCCCAGGTTCCTGGGATCAAGTTCCAGTTGGGCTCCCTCTCTCTCACTCTCTCAAATAAATATATAAAATATTAAAAAAGAAAAAGAAATATCAAAGATGTATGCCCTGCAAACGCTGGAATTAGAAAGTAACAAGGAGAAAAAGTCCTCAGATGAACAGTCAGTGGGAACAGAGAGAAACAACCAGCTACAACAGAGGTAAAGATAAAAAACTGCAAGGAAATAAGACATAAAAAGACAAATCAAAACTCACATTACAGTAAGAAATTGACATGATCAAGAATAATAGGAATAGATGTGATAATCAAACACATACTGAAAAAAAGCCTTCCTAGACAGAAAAAAAAAAGCAAAATTATTTTTTAAATGTCTCTTATTACATCCTTTTGAAACAAAAGGATGAAGAAATATCCTAAAAAGAGACAGTGAAAAATAAATAAAAATAAAAACCACCACCAACAAAAAAAACCATTCACCTACTGTGGAAAACTAAAACGGCCACAATTAACCACTCCTCCCATTGTCTTTCACAGCGTATTTTGCAGCTTCTCTCATGAAAAGGTAAGAGTCCATGTCACCATCCTTTGAATCAGTCTGGTTCTGTGCCTTACTTTTGCCATTAAGAATGTCAGAAAAAAAAGGAAAAAAAGAAGAAGGAGAAGTAGAAGGAGGAGGAGAAGGAAGAGGAGGAGGAGGAGGAGGAGGAGGAGGATGCCTGAAGTGTCAGACATAGCTGGGTACCAGTTCCAAGGCTTTCTTGGAAGCCGGCCATTTAAACAAACCATGCTAGTCTGGAGACAGAGAGAATGCCCAGCTGGCTTAGTTCAGGTCATCAGAGTCCGGACAGCTTGCCAAAGCCTTAAATGCCTAAATGTGAGAGATCGTGTGTAAAATCAGCAGAAGCAGGTCTACCTACAGGGGACCACATAGGTATGAGAGAATCCAACCAAGACCAGAAGAATATGTAGACTACCCCAAAACGAATAAACAATAAGAAAGGATTATTAATGTGAGCCACCAAGTTTTGGGGAAGGGGATGTTTGTTACACAGCGCTAGCTAGCTGACTTACCTAAAGAGAAACAAAAAATGTAATGTGAAATTTGGCAAAGATCTCTTTAAATAATTCACAGAAAAAAATACATATGGTTAACAAACAACAATCTACTCAATTCCATTGATTAAAATAAGCAAATTAAAGCCAAGAAATGCCATTTTTACTGTATGAAATTGACAACAAAATTTCAGACTCACATAAATGCTGAGGTTGGCATAGGCAGGCGACCACACAAGCACGTTCTCCTGGTGAGAACATAAAACGGCACAACCATTCTCATCAGTCTCACATTACATCTTGAGACTAAAAATGTTCACACTCCTGTCCTATTTCTGTATATGCAGTTTTTCAAAATTAAACACTTAGAAAACAAACCAAAAAACTTGGCACCAAAAAAGTCTTCATGCTCACCCATTAACTTTACTTCTTGGACCTTAGCTCAATGAAATATTTATAAATATGGACATCTGGTAACACAAAAATTTCAACAATGAGGGATTGACTAAGTAAATTCAGGTATAGCCTTATAATAGCCTTATCATTTAAAAATTATGTAGTCATTACAAAAACCACATGTAAAGAATATGTACCAAAATGATATAACATGGCAATAGAAAAAGAAAAACTTGATACCAAATTTTAGGGGTACAGAGCAGGACTATAATTTAATAAAATTAAATGTGTATATACATATTTAAGATTAAAAGGAAATATAAAATCACGCTAAGTAATCTGTATGCCCTCAGGATTAGGGGTCATATCTCTCTCTCTCTCTCTTTCACAAACACACACACACAGAGTTTTCAAATTCCCTATAGTAAGCATGCATGAATTTTATTATGAACAATAAATTCACTTTTTTAATGACTGGTTACGATTTGGGGTGAATTTAGAAGTCATTCCTGGCTGGGGGCATTTTATAATCTTGTCATCAGTGACTACACTTTGGACAGTGCATTAACTTAACAGCTTTGGATCTTTTACCAAACCTGGAGACTTTATGAATTCAGAATGACGTGGGTAAATACTGAGGTAATCAGAAGCAAAAAGGATGAGGTACAAAAGGGACCGCTGCTGGGTCATTTACAGAGGATAAGTTAATTACACAATGTAATAGACAATGAATGCAGGTGTGCCTGAAATGGATCTAGGAGTTAGTAGACCAGAAATTGAACATGAATTAAAAAGCTGTGTGTAAAATCAAATGCATTACTGAAACATATTGACAAGTAAAACATGAGATTAATTCCTCCCCACCCTACTGGTGGTCATGTATAGTCTTTTATGAATATCACCTATAGTTTTTAGATTCACAATTTAAGCAGATTCAAAGGAAAACATAAATAATAGTATTCTTTGGAAATAGGATCATGCTCCCCCCCCCAAAAAAATGTTGAAAATATTTAAATCTTGGGATAGATGAAAAGCAATTATTACATAGCTGGCAATGGCCAGGTGGTCTACTGAAAAAATGTCCCCCAGGTAGCATGAGTCAATCATGTGATAATCACATCATCTCCCTACCTCTCACCATGACCACCTCTGACCCCAAACAGCGGTTTTTATATTGAACATAGTTCCCCGGTGCAAAGATGTGGGAAAACATATCAACAGTAAGAAAGAATGAAGAGAGGAAGAGAAACCAGAGTGAGAGGAAGAGAGAGAGGGGCCAGGGGGCGAGTGAGGGAGGAAGGAAAGAAGGAACGTGGGACAAACTAGGAAGGATCTGAAGTAGGAAGAAAGGTGCTCATGGGAAAAGACAGAAAAAGGAGGCACACGTGGTTTTTAATGCCAGCCAGTCCTGTCACTTACTATGCCTCCGTTTCTCATCTGTAAATTAAGCAATATGCTCTTTAAAATTTCAAGGAGAAAGTGGTAGCAGTTTGACAGAAAGAAACTGTATCTGTACAAAATTTGGCCCAGAGTAAGAAAAGGGAGCAATCAGGACAGAGAAAGAAAGTAGGGAGAAAGGGAGATAGGGAAGAAGGACAGGTGGGAGCGAGCGAAGAAGAGAGGTGATGTAATACAAGAAAATGTTTAAGAAATGAAGAAACAGATTGAAAGTATACCTTGGATGCCAGAAATAAATCTGATATATAACAACAAACATGAAGTTTATAGACTTCAGTGGTAAAGAACAATCCTTTGGGCATCCAGCTAAGCGAAAGAGGTAAATTTATCTCGAAGAGGAAGACATCAGCTAACCTTGGACTGCTCCCCAGCAACATTCAATATTGAGACATGGCAGAAGGTGTCCAAAGTCCTCAGACAGAGAAACTCAAGAGGCAACTAAAAACCCTTAGCAGAATGACTAGTGGTGATCCTTCGCTGCATTTAAATAAGGAATGAGAGTTAAAGCACTATGAGAACTCTAGAACAGAATGCAAATATTCTGTACCGTGAGAAGGTAGAAAGAAAGGGGGCAAACACCGATTATTTCATCCCTCACAAACAGAGCAAAACTATAACATTTAAATCTGGTAAAGGAAAAGAAAAAAAAATAAGTATATGAAAAATATAAAGGTAAATAGAGAATAGCTAAAAAAAATAGAATCATCTAAAATTAGGTGGTACAAAGAAGGAGTGGAAAACAGAAACAAGTGGAATGATACTTATTTCTTCATGAGTCTTGGGGGCATAAATAGATACTGTCTAAAGAAATATTAACTAAATCTATCTAAGAAGCTATAGTTATAAAGGTTGTTACCAAAAGAATTATGCCATAACAGATAGGAACTTTCTAAATAAGAGGAAAGAACATACAACGAAACCAAGACCATATGTAAAAAGTCAAGAAATAAAAGAATAACATAAAATATGATTACAGAATTAAGACTAAACGTGTCTATTTTATAAATAAACATTTACACTATATTAAGAAATAAAAACAAAAAGACCCTCAGGCTGGCTCTCAGAGAGAAAAAAACAGATGCCATGCTCTATTTAATAAACACCTAAAATAAAGTGACTCAGAAAAGCTGAAAATAAAAGTTCTGGGCAAAGACATGCCAGATGAGTACCAACCAAACCTTGGAATACTGATCTAAATTTCAGACACATTGAATTCAAAGCAATTTGCATCTAATAAGAAAAAGCTACTTTAAAACTGTAGAGACTATAATCCACAATGAACATCTAACAGTTATAAATATGGCATCACTGTTTATACAGCAAAACCTATATGAAGAAAAAAGTATGAAATACAGAAGTATTGAAATTTATCTCTTTCTGCAGAAGAATGATCACATGAACAAAAAATAAGAATAAAATCACAGGGCTATTCTGATTTATAAATGGAATTCCATATCTTAAAAGAAAGAATGTGACTTCTTTCCAAATTAATGGAATATTTTGATCATTAATTAAATCAAAAATAAAGCTTCAGTCAGAAATGGAGTAAAAAATAGCTTCTGCTCACAATGCAATAAAAATTGAAATCTGTAACAAAACCAGAAAATCAAAGGACCCTACCATGTGAAAATTTTTAAGCCTCCAAAATAAACTTTGTGTCAAAAATAAAATTAAAACCCAGAATTATGGACTATGCAGAAAATAGCAAATATGGAATGCTCTAGATCAGAAACTCTGGGATATAGCTGTGATGTGCTCAGAAGAAATTACACAGATTACACTGCTCGTATTAATAAATAAGAGACAAGTCAAGAGACCTCGGGCCAATATATGAGATTAAACTTTTAGCTCACCAAAATAAAGAGGAGAAAAATTGAGAATATAGAAACAACCATAAATTTTTTATGGAATATATGAATCATAAAAAGTACTGGGCTCCAAAATATTATAATAAATGTAAAAACCTAAACGAATGGATGATGTCGTACATTACCAATTACCACAAATGAAACTGAAATACGTTTTCAAAGAATAACTCCTCCCAAAATGCACCTGATTTAATCAATTTCACACTTGAGAATTCTACAAATCCTTAAAGGAACAGATAATTTCAATGCTATTTACCATGTATATAGAAAATGAAGGGCAGCTTTTGATTTCTCCTAAAAATACAGCATAACATCCACACCAACATCTGAAAGAGACAACACACCCACACGAGAAGAAACTGCAGGCAAATTTCACTTATGTTCTCAACGCAAAAAATCTCAAAGTAAATATGCACAAGCTGAATTATGCAGCACAATGGTGCTCATAACAGGTGTGCAAGGAATGTTCAACATTAGAAAATATGTCCACGTAATTCTTCATATTAGTAAGTAAAAAGAAACTGTGTTCTCTATTAACACTGGGAAATAACGGGACAAAATTTAGTAAAATTTAACGTTTATCCCTTTTTTATTTTTTAAGACACTTAATAAGATAGAAAAATGTGGAGACATCACTAATATCATAATAACGAGTAATGTAATATTATGAGCATTTATAAAGTGCATATTACATGCCTGGTGTTGCTGTAAGTGGATGTGTACCTATTCAAAATTGTTCTTTCCTTTTTCTAAAGCCATGGTTAGATAAGGCAAGGGCAGTGGGAATGAAGGGGGCAGTGGCCAGAGCCAACACTCCAGGACTCTTGATTTATTCTGAAAGGAAGGAATCATCTAGTTGCCAAGCCAATGGAAGTAGAAACATCCAAAGTCCACCTCACAGAATTCTTTCAGTGCTCTTGACAGGACACCTTAGAGACTGTATAAAACACCCCGCTTCCTCTAATTACGGGTGTGTAACACATCAGATGGCAGACACATTCATTCAGCATGCAAATATTTATTGAGTGTCTGCTGGGTGCCAGGCACTGCTCAAGGTGTTAAAGTGGTACAGATAAACTGTCCTCATCCAGCTCTCTTTCTGGTCCTAAATCTAAAAGCAGAGAGAATACAGCTGCATAAACCCTCTTTATTGGTAGCAAACACTCCCAAACAGATCTCAAGCACTCAGTGCAGTAAAAACAAAAACATGGCCGTTCTCTGAGGAGCCCACAGTGTCCACAAGGACATGAAGGCCGTCTGGAAACTAGCAAACTGCAAATCCCTCAGCCATGTTCTACTGGCAGAATCAAAGGATATCCTTGGAAAGTCATCAAACAGAAATGTGAGAGAAAACACATCCTTTAAAGGAGAAAGAGCTTGGGATACACTCGTCTACACGGCATGTTCACTTTAACATTTTGGAGAAAAAACGATATCTTTTTAAAAAACCATAAACTTGGGGCGCCTGGGTGGCTCAGTGGGTTAAAGCTTCTGCCTTCGGCTCAGGTCATCATCTCAGGGTCCTGGGATCGAGCCCCGCATCGGGCTCTCTGCTCAGCAGGGAGCCTGCTTTCTCCTCTCTCTCTGCCTGCCTCTCTGCCTACTTGTGATCTCTGTCTGTCCAATAAATAAATAAATAAAATCTTTAAAAAAAAAAAAACATAAACTTGAATTTCCATTCACCTTGAAAATGTGAGTTGAAACTCAAGGGCCAAGAAACTCATGAGAACGATATATTCTGACCTTGAGCACAAAAAGTAGCATGACCTCCAAAACACAATGCTGTGGAAAGTACTTTCCAGTGCCCAAGTTCACGTTCATTACCTCATGGCACAAGGACCCCCTCAAGGCATTCAGCAACCAGGATGTTGCCTAATTTTTGGAGGGATCTCTTTTCCATCTTTCTGGAAAATCACTTTAATACAAAAATTTTAAAAGGTGAAACGAGCCACCCTATGGTTCCCACATGACTCACTGCCAGAAAGTTAGAAGACAGCCTTGTGATCATTTTTAAGAGGAAAAACAGCAAATTCTATCTTAGTCTCACAGTATCACCTCAGGCCAATATGACTAAAAACCTCACCGGAAGGAGTTGGCATCCCTATTTCCAAAACCAAAATGATTATCAACAAGTAGTTAAATTTGGGGGGAAATTATTAAATTGTACTCTATTTTAAAAAGGTAAGCCATTTCTAAGGTGAGATTTTTAAGGGGCAAAGGCATCCAAGAACATCCAATCAATCCTGGTTTTCTGCATAATCTAGTGTGTACCCATGCCATCATCTCTTCCACTCAAGCTCACTTTCCTTGTTACAATATCGACATTAAAAGCAATTCTACACTAGGACAATTGGGACAGATTTCAAAAATCCCTCCTCTGATCTCAACAGTGCCTTCAACCAAGTAGATGGTTCAAAAGGTGACCGGAAGACAAAAATATACCATGGAGTACAACAGTGCAGCCTGACTGTGCCCTGAGGGTTCAGACAGCCTACAAGCCGTGGACACCAGGGCTTCCGTGGAGTGTGGTGTGCTGGGTCCTCTGCTGGACCTGGGGAACTTCCCATTATTGCTTCCAGGACCCTGCCTTCCTCTTCTTTGTTAGCACCATTCAGAAGGACAACACTGCTTACTCTCTGTGCAAGCTACCAGGTACTGTATACAGGCAACCAACATCAGACCTTAAAAGCGGGGAAGCAGGGACACCTGTTGGTTAAGCATCCAGTTCTTTGTTGCCATAATCTCATTGTTGCGAGCTCGAGCCCCAAGTTGGGCTCTGCGTGGGGCATAGAGCCTCTTTGAGATTTTCTCTCTCTGCCCCCTCTGTGTTCTCCTCACCCCTCCCCCCAGCTCACACATGCTCTCAAAAAAAAAAAAAAAAAAAAAAAAGGATGTGGGGACATCCTATGTCTCTCTCTTACTTTCTGTGTTCCTTCAGTCTCTTATCCATCCTTGAACATTCATTCTATTCACAGCTCCTCTAGCTTCTCCCTTTGTTGTGTCGCCATCTGACTCCTACTTTAGCAGAGACAGGCGAAGACTGACGGGACACCATGCAGGTGGAGGCCAGCAGGACAGCTGATGGGGACACATGTCTTGACCTACCTTCTTTGCTTCTATTTCCCAGCTATTCCCTGTCCCTCGAACAACCCAAATCTGACCCACTGGGCCAAGGCAATGTGGCTATACCATCCCCGCCTCTTCCAGGAGTGGGCTCACAGCGCCCCTGAACATTGACAACCCTTCCTTGGTTGATCTCTCAAGCAGCAGATCTACAAGACTATGAAGTCTTAGTAGATACTGGAGTAGATACTTAGTAGATACTTAGAAGACAACTGTCCTACCCAAGAGCTGGGCTCTAGTTAGTATTCCAAGGAACACAGGCATTTTTCCTCAACTATAACCTAATCCTTTTAACTAAGCCAGAGAGACTAATTATACAACAGAGCAAGGTCAAAGAGAGAGATGCAGGCATTTGGGAGAATTTTGTTCAGATCTAGGGGAATGAGAGCAAGGAGTGGGAAGTGCAGTCAGAATCCTCAGGCCTTGGTTTGGGTAAGCAACCCCTTCACCAAAAAAGCTTAAGCATCCTGATAGCAAAATCTCTTCAAAATACTGGTGGGCTTCAGGAGACAGTTTTAAGTGGACTGCAGTAGATTCCCCTGTGCATGGCTCCCCCAGGCTCAGCGGGGAAGGCTGCTCCCTTTCCTTTGCTGACACAATGGACTTGAATTGAAAGAGTGAAATTCCTAGTTCTTTATCCCTGAACAAGTGAGACCTCCGTAAGTCTCAATGAACTCATCTGCAAAATGGGCCTGATGATGAATTAACACCTCCGATTCTTCTTAAGAGATTAATGGGCCAATGCAGGCAAAAGCACTTCACACATGAAAAAACAAGAAGTAGATGTTTGTTACCACTTCTCAGAGAAACTCAGAACGAACACCGTAAAATGAGTTTAGTGAATACAAAAGTGGATAATGTATTCTTGAATACTCTCTAAATATGCATTAAAATGGTTGTGCTCTTTGAAACAGAATTTAGCAAATTGCTCCTTAATGCCCAGATCATACGTTCTCTCCCAGTGTCCTATCTGCCTCCATGTACAATCAACAGCGGGTCCCCACGGCCCTCCCCACAACAGTGCGTCTTGACAGCATCGCCCCACATCGCCCCGCATCGCCCCGCATCGCCCCGCATCGCCCCGTCCTCTCCTTCGCTCCCTACCATTCACTGTGAAACATGTGCTCACTGACCTTCTCTCCTCTTTATCCTATAATCCTACCTCTTGTTTTTCCATCAGCCTGTTTGATTGATCTGGAGGTTTTAGCCCTTAGTTAAAGAATGCATTTTGATTCCTAATCAAAGCAACATATTGCAATCTGTTTATCGAGCGCACAGAGGAATGCTCAGATGAGTCACACGGCTCCACATCCAGTGGAATGATATCCTAGTTTCATAGCAGAGTGAGGCATTCACTGTGCCAGAGGAAGTGTCTCACTTAGCAAGGCCAAACACTGTGATTAAGAAACGCTTTTCAGTTCGCTATTTGAATTTTTAGGCTATTAGGCAAACGTTTACATTAAGTGGGAACATGGGGATAGCCGACTAACTTTTTCAGTGTTACTCTAGATTTTAAATGCCATGTGCACACAGCGGAAAACCTGCAAAATTAAGAGTGACAGCTGCCAGAAATGAAAAAATAAGATGGTATGTAGAGCTTGTGAGACAAAACCTTCCCATTAGAGTTAGAATTGAGATGTGCTTAAATGTTGCAGATTAACAGAAGACCGAAGAATATGTTCAATTTTAAAAGTTCAAGATCTTCCACCCTTTGAGTGTGGGCTGTATCTATGGACTGGTTTTCCAGGAGTCTGTTATGGAGAGGGAGAGAGGAGAGGGTAAATTTATGGTGGAGAAACCTTACAATCATGACCTCAAGCCAAGTGGTCAAGGTCCCCATCAACAGTGCTAAGTCCTGTTGACAGCATGTATCCCTTGATAGGATGTGATGTGGCACGTCATCTAGGCGGGTCATTCCCCAAAACCCCACAATCTTGGTCTACCTAAAAGAAGAACAGTATGCAAATCCAAATTGAGAGACATACTAGAAGACTCCTGACCAATAATCCACAATCTGTCAAGGTCACCAGCAGCAGAGGAAGTCTGGAAACTGTCACAGCCACAAGGAGCCTAAGGAAACACAAACCACTAAACCTCATGTGGTACCCTGAAGAAGATCCTGGAACAGAAAAAGAATATTATGGGAGAACTAGTGGAATTTTAGTAAAATGTGAAGCTTGGTGTCAATAATAACACACCAGTCTTTCTTTCTTCATTATGACAGGTGCACCATAGTAATACAAGATGTTAACAAGGAAAGTTGGATGTGGCGGTGTACAAGAACTCTCTGTACCATCTCTGCAACTCTTCTGTAGACATAAAACTGATTTAAAATTAAAAACTGATCAACATGTCAAAGATCACTAACAACTGGAAAAACTAAACTGCTTTCTTTTCCTTTAAGCTTTATTTTTAAGCAACCTCTACACCCAACGTGGGGCTCAAACTTACAACCCCAAGATTGAGAGTCACATGCTCTACTGATTGAGCCAACCAGGTGTCCCAAACACTAAACTAACTGCTTTCATTGCAAATGTTTTGTAGGGCTGGAATAAAAAACAGGTTAAGCTGTGTCCTGCTGTTCATTTTCTATATCCTCAAATTCCAGACCAGGCTTCACTTTTACCTTCTTGTCTTCCATCCCTATCTAACCAGCTGTCCCTCACAGGACCCTAAATTCAGTCTCTTTCCTGATCCCCACCTTGAACTCCCCTCTCTTTTCTGTGGGAAGAGCTAACCCATTTGTTGATGTTAATGTATCAACAGCTCTGAAGTAATCTATGATGCCACCTGGAATAATTTAAGGGGGAGAGGTCAATAAACGGGGTGGGGGGGGAGGGTTGTGCAAAGCAAGATTTTCCGGATTTTTTTCCTCATGCCCAGGGAATGTGAGGGAGCTCATTCTTCACCAAGACATCTGGATGGAATTTATAAACTCAGTTTATAATTTATAAATCTCAGCATCCTCGTCAGACTTCCAATGAAACTGACAACTAAACAGCTTGGGTTTTGTAGGTGCTCACTTTCAGTCCAACGTAAGTTCTCATTACAGACAGAACTGCGTCCCCCACAAAATTCATTGTTCAAACTCTAATCACCAATGAGGCCATACTTGGAAATAAGATCTTATAAGGTAATAAGATTAAAGGTCATGAAGATAGGGCCCTAATCTGATAGAATTGTGACCTTTTAAGAAGATAGCCCTCCATGGAGAACACAGTAAAAGAAGGTGGCATTCTGCAAGCCAGGAATGGAATCAGCCAGCACCTATCTTGCACTTCGTGGCTTCCACAACTATAAGGAATACATTTCTTAAACCCCCCAGTCTGTGTGTTGGTTACAGCAGCCTAAGCGAACTAATAGAGTTCTTTTTGAAAGAAAAGGTGGTTTTAGAATACAGGACCAAACATAATTACAACATAAAATGATACGTATGTTGAAAAGATCAGTTTGTCAATATTGACAGAAGTATATTTGGGGAAAACTATAAATCCTGTCCATTTTTTCCCCTTCTAAAACATGCCATTTACCAAATAAATGCAGGAAGATATATTCTTCTTCATGAAGAATTGTGAAAAGTGCTACTTTTCACAGAATCACTATCTGTAAATTTCAATATTCACACAGTATATGACCCCAGATGAGTGTCCTAGTAATGAATGGCCTTCCATTTTTAGATAAGATTTATCCATATTTGCCCAGGGAGAAAAAATTATATATAAACTTTACCTTTTTTTAGGCCTTGGATCTTTAAGAGGGTTCTGCGTGGAAGCATTTTGAGTTTCTTCTACCTAAGTTCAATGAACATTCTCCCCAATTTCATAAATGTGGCCATCTTTCAAGAACAGCAGAAAATTGCTTGAGTTCGTCAATAATCAAAAGAATCGGAACATAAGGTCAACCTCCTCAATCATGAGCAGGCGATGATGTTAATTTCACTGTCTAAATGTCAAGACTCAGTTTGTTTCTATCTTGTCAAAATAAAGGGCCAGGCAGTATTCCTTACAGCCTCTCTCAGTGACTGTCTTTATATTTACCACCGAATCATTCCAACTCATGGAAGTTAATGCCTGCTACACATCAGTTAAGATCACAAATGGAAAAACAACAACAACAACAACAACAAAAAAAAAACACAAGGTACACTTAAGCAAAACCTTTAATTTGCAAACAGCATTCTACCTTTTCTCTTTAGCTCTGTTTGTTGAAATAGTCTCACAACAAGTATTCACGCTGAGAGAAAGATGTCAACTCAGAACTGGAGAACCCTCACTGGTTCGCCACCACTAGGAGAAGGAAAAGGCCCCTGGATCCCAGAAGCCAGGATTTTAGGGCTCACTCTACCAGCTTCATGACCCTGGGGGGTTTGGAGTATGTGAGGACTAAGGTACACTAACTACTAAAAACCTTAAACTAATCCCAAGTCCTAATTTCAAAGACTGTGAGAAGAAGAAGAAACGCTTCTGGGTGGGCTGTTCCCAAGTTTTGAAGTTTGTGGCACAAGAGCCCAACTGGAGGGTAACCAATAACTTCCATGTAGGCTTGGAACATGTCTGCTGGAACAGTTTATAGCAGTCTGGCTCATGCAGAAACACAGGCTGAGCACTCACACGTTGTCAGCAACACAACTCTTGCCTTCCATTACATGGTTCTCTGGAGGAGATGAGGTAACTGGAAATCCTAGATTAGCTCTTCTTAAATAACACTGAGAGACAGACAGACACAGAAACAGAAAGAGACACGATGCTGACTGTGTTGAAGTATACCAGGGTGCCAATCATGAAATATCTCAGTAGTCCTTCCATCAGTGTTCTCAAAGGAAGGAACAGTTCAAGGAACTCTCCTACACTTGACACCGTGGTAGAGGCACGTGTTTGAGGGGACTGCGTTTAAAGTAGGGCAATGCCACAAAAGAGCAGTTTTTCACTGGGCAGTCTTTCAAGAACACCTTGAATCAGTACTTGGTCTTTCTCTGACTTCCACCACTCTGCTAAGTGCATTGCATGCATATTCTCATTTAATCCTCCAAAACGCTATGGCCCAGTTACTACTATTATTACTAACCCCCTCTGACAATCGAGAAAACTGGGGCACCAAGAGGTTAAAAAGCAGGACCAAAGTTACAGAGCCAATAAATGCGGAGACTCGAAACCTGACCCATGGGTTTATTAAATCATGCTCTTGTCTCTAACACTTCCTGGAAGAAATAGCAGATCCTGGTTCTAGACACGGCTTAGCCACTAATTATCGTGGGGAGCTTGGCTCCCTCATCTCTTCTTTCAGTAAAGAGGGCTGGTCTAGAAGATCTTTAACGTGGGTGTCGAATGACCATGAATCAGCAGCCCCCACTCCCGTTAACTCAGAGGAGCCCGTCCTAGACAGTGGAGTCTACTGTACTGGATCTATTTTTGCTACCTAAATATTGTGTGGCACACACAGCAATTCCAAACACTCTGCACATGGGTTTGCTGTGATTTGGGTTCGTTGTCTATGTCTTGAATATGATACCCATTCAATGAGCACACGTGAATGGAGGGAATAAGCCACAGAACCCAAGGAGGAACAGCTTGTTCGTGGTTTACAAGACTGTAAATTCCAGAAAAATCTCTGCCCCCCACAAGGCCACGCAGTACACCCTTGGCCATAAGCAAAGTCTATAAAGGGAGTTTTTCTTCGTTGTCTGCCCCTGTTTTATACTTCACACTTTAGGAAATATTAAGGAAAAACTGGGGGAGGGGCAATCAACAGCAGATTTAATAAATAATCAGAGTATGAAGCAAGTGCACTGTTAGGAAAGGCATTAATTTAGTTGAGAGAAAACCAACATGTAGGATTAAAAGATACATATATATGAATATATATATTGAGTAAAACTATAAACATCATAAATGTACCACTATTTTTTAATCTCAGGTATGATTTCCATAGACCTGACAAAAGAATGGCTACCAGAAATCAACCAAATTCAGGGACTACATGGGATTTTCCTCTCCTCTTTCCTTCTTTCCTCACAGGTCCACACACGCTCACTAACATTTGGCCACTTTTCCCTACCCCTGGTACCAACTTCCAACTATAATCAGTATTGACCCTCATCCAAAAACATGCGCACAATGGCGAGTCTGGGGAAGAGGGAGCAAGCGTCCTATCCTTCCTTCCATGACGTGTTCTCCACGCCCCTACTGAGTCTTTCCTGCCATCACCAAGGCACCTTGCTAGCAGGCCCCTCCCATCTCCTCACCCAGTGTCCTGCTAACCCCAGCCCAGAGCTGGTCCATACCTCCCCCAAACCCCGGCTGGCCTCAACTTCCAGGGCTTTCTTTTGAAATATAAGTGGAGTTTTTCCAGAAAGTCACTTGCATTTCTTGTTTTAAAGACCTAGGATTCAAGTGAAATGAGGAGAAAAAGCCATGGAAAACGGATATGAGGGAAGAGCCCTTTTACCTTACAAATGCTTCTTGATGAGGATGTGGAAATGATCTCTTATATTCCCGGTGGGAGTATCAATTGTACAAGCACTTGGAAAACTTCTTGATAGTCTCTACTGAAGCTGTCTATACAATATGCCCTGTGACTCAGTGCCTCCTAGAACGTATGGCCCCAATTCTTCACCCTGTCCTGTGTCCATGGCAGTCACAAAGCTGGAGAGAATGGAGATGAAGAAAAATATGTCTCCCACCTCCCCAGACCCAGAAAACAATTCACCTAAGCAACTTGATATGTGGTGTTAAGCCTACAAACTAAATGGCCTCTGTGGGCAAGCCGGAGAAGACCGCATGGACTCCATGAGTGGAAAAGTAATGCTATTTCCAAACAGGTTCAACACACTACCTGTCAGTGAGCTGGAGACGGTATTTTCCATCCATGGAACAGTCAAGTCTGAGGTAAGCGTTCATGCTTGCTTCTAGTATTCTTTACTCTCCACATAGATAACTCATCCTGAGTTTCAACTCATGTTCATCTCTTCTAGAAAGTTCCCTCATGCTGCACCTCACTGTCTACCCCTGTTCACCCTGGTCACACTCAAGGCTTAGGCAGGTACCCATTTTTAGCACCCCCACAGTGCCTTTAGAGATGTGTTTTCCACATTGGACTGTAATTTCTCTGCTTTCCTTCTCCAGTGGGCTCTAAGCTCCTCCAGGCCGGGAGCTCTAAGTTACACATGATTCCTGGCATCTGCCTCATCGCTTCACACAAACGTTGCAGGACGAACACTGTTACCCTTCTCTATGACACTGCTCCTGCCTCTCCAGCCAGTCAAACCCTGACTCTGGTAAATGAATTAACTCAAGTGCTTCCTACTGTGCAAGCCCCTCTTTGATCTCTCTGGCTACACTGATCTTTCCCGGCTCTGAAACCCTGTGACCTTGAGTTATTGCAAATATCTTCCATTATTCTCCGACGGCCTCTTTTTGGCAGGTGTCTTCCCAGCTGGATTTTAATTACCAATGTCCTTATTTTAGCATTTTTTCTAGTTCTCTCTATACATTCACAGGTATGCTTAGATATATAGCTCTAGGTCTACCTATCTATTCAACTACTAAGTGGAATTAGTACACACACAGGTTCTGTAACCTACTCTTTGTCCTCAACAAGAGGTTGCGAAAATTTCTCCAAGTCAACACATTTCACTGGCTTCACAGTACTCCAGCACATAACCATTCACCAGTCCTTACAAATGAGCATTTAGATCTTTTTCAATATTTCTCTGTCACAAACAAGACTGAAACCAATATCTTCATACATACATCATTTCAGACTTGTATAATTATATCCTTAGAGTAAACCTCTTGATGTATGATTGCCAAGACAAAGAGCTGAACATATTTTATTTTATATTCAGATAAACATTTCTAGACCACTCTCTAAAAACACAGTATCAGTTTATAGGCCCCAAATCCTTTTCCCAGAATCACTCCTCCACCATACCCCACTCTTTGAGACTGATTCATTATTTTGTCTTCTAGAAGGACAAAAACCTGGCAGATTACAGTCTTGCATCTTTGCCTTAAGAGCCTGTGTGTGTGTGTGTGTGTGAGAGAGAGAGAGAGACATGGAAGCTATTGAAGGCCAGTGTCAACTGAAATTCTTCCTCCCATGTCTCTAGTTATTGCCACAAGTAAACATTTCCTATCTCACTCTTAACATTGCCAATAAAATATGAAAAGATATCTAATCTCCCCACTAACCAAAGGAATGCAAATAAAATAAGAGGGACTTTTGGGGGGTTTTGTTGTTGTTGTTATTTTGGGGGTGAAGGCAAAGAGCGGTATTCTTTGTTGATGTTGACCGTGAAGAAGGTGCCAATGCCCATTTTTTGGTTCTCTTTCCTAACTGCATTCGTTTGCACTTTTAGAATTACCTCAGATAAGAGTGTGCTGGCTGTGTTTCCACTATCTCACTCACTAAGCATGAAGAGGTTTTTAGTTGAGCTTTATATTTTAGTCACAGCTCTATTATAAACAAATGGCTTTTACCAAATGCATTTTGTATTTGTTAAGATAAAGACATGGTAACTAATATGCATATGATGGGTGTGAGGCAAGTCAGACAGTTTCTACTTGCATACCTGTCTAACAGAGAATGTTTGTTCAAACTTGGGACTTGTTCCAAGTTTTCAACCAACATGGAAAAACATAGTTAAAACTCACATTCTGAGTTTATATATGGCCTAAGAACACTAACAGCGTTATCAAGAGCCATGTCACAAACCATATCAAGCCCTGTTTACTAATTCATCTTAAAGAAACTAAGCCAAATTCTGGCCAGATCTAGTCACATACCAAGAAATCCCGATTGAAAAGAAAAAGGTTTAAGAACACAAGATCAGATCACCTACAAACTGTTCTCACAGCAAAATCAGGGATCCGTTTCTTATCCTCAGTCAGAGACACAAATGGAGCCCAAGAAGTTTCATCACTCCCTCCCAGTGTTGATGGAATAAAGTGTCCCCTGATGAAGCCAATGGCAGGAACTGGCATTGTTTCTAAATTCTGCTTCCTCTATTTGGCTAAGAACAAGTCTATTAAAATATTAAGATGTGCCAGTAAGTGGTATCCTGCTCTCTCCTGCCGCCGGCAGCCACTAGGGCTATCCTTGAACTAAATGCACTTTTTAGCTTATTACAATGATCAAGTAGCAACCATGTCATTTGGATCAGAAAGAACATAAGTTATATTAATGTAATATGGTAATTGACACTGTATAAAATAAGCATTGTGACACTAAATGCACACACTTACCAGCAGTCAATCATTCACTTAATTTCCTGTCTTGACGGTTTGTCCAATGTTATACACACGGTAGGACACCATGGAGGACAAAACATTAATTTGGGTACCAGTCCTGCCCTCAAGTGCCAAGATAAAAATGTGTGCACCATCACAGAAGCACAGAAAATATAAAGTGCCATGGCAGGGCAGAGAAGATTACACACATGGTGGAATGTTCGAAGATGTCTTGATAGACAAGTGGCTTTTAGTTTAGATTTGGAAAGCAAGAGGGAGCTTCTCCATGTAGAGAAGGGGCAATTCTAGATGAGAAAGGAGTGTCTTCAGCTCAGGAACTAAGTTGGGCCTGGTTTGTACTGGAGAAACAAGGATAACTCTTTGGCAGGATCACAGGTTATCGGAAGCATGGAAGTGGGTATACATTTGGTAGCCAAGATGTGGCTAGCTCCTTAAGACCTGCTGCCATGTTGGGAGCATCAGCGTCACTCTGCAGGCAACCAGGCACTGCCAGAGAGGCTCCTAAGAAGTTGTGTTTTAAGATGTAGCAGAGGTGAAAGTCTAAGCATTTTAACAAAGATTGCACAAGAAATGAAGTGTGGTATTCTTTACACTTCAAGACACTTGTATTCGATAAATTAGGTATTAACTGATGGATGTACCACTGACAGAATTGGTTATGGCAAAGTCTGCTAGTTGTTGCTCAGTACCTATCCATTCCTTTCTTGTTCAGTAATATTCCCAAAATTCGGTTGGTCACAGGCTGACCAGAATGAACCCCACACATTCCCCCTAGCTTGCCTTGAAGCTAAATGTGATCATTGTTAGTCAAGTGGCCCATATGTCCATTGCCCATGGGATATAGTCTGATGTGCTGTGCACACCTTCTGGGAAATGGCCTCTAGATATGAGTAGACTTTTCTAGAGAGATGTGCTTTTCTCTCTTTTTCCTTCTTCCCAGCTGGCATGTGGATGTGAGGTGAAGCAGCCATTCTGGACAATAAGATGAACTTGGGAATGGAAGTCTCATGTTATCAGGACACTAAGACAGGAAGAGCCTGGACTCTGACACATGGAGCACCTTCAGAGCCCAGGGGCATTTTATCTGACACTTCTTTGAAAAGAAGAAAATCCTATCTCTTCTGAGTTTCTGGCAGTCTGAATATCCACCACTGACATCTAAAGCAGATCTTATCTGAAATGGTTAGGAAGTAACGCAAGGAGTTTTCTATAGCTTCATGTCCAGCAAATATGTTAGTTCCTCCCTAGGTAGGAACTCAAAAGAAGTCTGTAAGGGGTGGAACACGTCCTACTGGAAAATCCAATCAAACCTGAGAAACTACATCCAATGACTAGAGAAAAAAAACATTCTTTTCCAGCACACATGAAACATAAATGTAAATATTAACCACATACTTGGCCAAAATTCAAGTCTCAGCAAATATTGAAAGAATGAATTCATAACATCTATGTTTTCTAGACACAAGGCAATTAAGCTGGAGAGCAGAAACACAAGGATAATCCTAATATAGAGTTTAAAAATTAATGGCATGATGATTTGTTAATTCCTATCTCCCAATTAGATTGTAAGTTACATAACAGAAATTGAAAGATCAAGCTGGCCAAAAAGAGGGGGAGAAATCTTAATGATGTAAATATAAATTTTTAAAATGAATAAGCTTGATCTCAATAAAAACAAAGGATATGAACATATAATTCACAGGCACAGAGAAATACCAATGGATAGTAAACATGGAAAGCAATGTTCAACCTCATTAGTAATCAGAGAAATGCAAATCAAAATAACAAGAGATCACTTTTATGTAACATTACTAATTAATAACTGGTAATGCCCATGTTGGTCAGAACAGGGGAAATGGCCACTGTCCTACAATGCTGATGGAAAGTCATATTCATAGAGTGCTGATAGTGGGCAATTTGGAAGTATTTCTCAAAAATCTAATGGTACACACTCCATAACCCAACATTACTCCATCTGACCCTACTCTACAGTAATAGACACAATGTGTGTATAGAGTTCACTGCAGCATTTTTACTACAATGAAAATTTATAAACCACCTAAATGTCCCTCAACAGGAAAACTGTTAAATAACTTGTTAGATTCATTGTGAAGAAGATATTCATTGTTTAAAAAAATAATATGTACTGATACACTGTCAAGTGAAAGAAATTACAGAACAAGGCAGGTAGCAGGGAAAGAGAAATACTATAAATACACAGACCTTGAATATACATGTGTAAATGCATTCTTCAGGAAGTCTTAGAAGGTGACAGAAAGTCTTAACAGGGATCACCAGGATTGTCCTAATAGATCAGGGGTGGGGCCTGGGAGGTAAATCAAAGGAGGGATTATCTATTTTTATTCTGCTGGTTTCTTTCCTGTCTGAATAATTTAAATTTTAACATATATTTTAACTGGGATTTCTGGGTGGCTCATCGGTTAAGTGTCTGCCTTTGGCTCGGGTCATGATCCCAGAGTTCTGGGACCAACACCTGCATCAGGCTCCCTGCTTGGTGGAGAGACAGCTTCTCCCTCTCCCTCTGCCTGCCACTCTGCCTTCTTGTCCTCTATCTCTCTGTCAAGTAAATAAATAAAGAAATAAAAATCTTAAAAAAAAATACATTTTAACAATATCACCATTTTCCTGAACTATTTGTGCAGTTTAAATCCGTTTAGTCCATCATTAGACTTACTCCACATCCCACAGCGATGCATGGTGGCTCAGGAACTAGTATTCAGCCTTCCTCACTGATCACTGACAGGGAAGCGTTCTTTCCCTTTTCCCAAACTGATTTCAGTGTGATCGTGTAAATTTTGGCACAACTTAAAATGAAGCATCCGAGTAAGATACATTTTTCTAGACTGCTCATTTTTACAGCAGTCTGGGAAGGACAAAAGCCAGTGCCTCTTAAGCACTTTGCAAAGTGACTGGTGCACAAGTGCTTGAGAAAATGGCGGCTCCTATTATCAGGAAGTATCTCTAAAAATAGCCATTGACACAGACTTTGTAACAAATGTGCTTGTTTCCCAGGCTCATCCAAGGTTCAGGGGTGGTCAGTCTGAGAAAGTGTGCCCACGGGGAGGTGCCCAAACAGATTCTTAACCTCCCACTCCAAATCACTCTCGACCATCCTTAAGAAATACTTTCGGTCCTGGAAATGACTTGTTGAGTTTCACTTCAAGTAAATATGTGTCTAATCTACATCACTTTCCATAGCTGTTTGCTATGCAATCAAGTCATCTTTAATCCTTAAATAGCTGGAAGTCAATAAAGCAATATAGTCATGGCACTAAGTTCTGAATGGATTGACTATACAAAAGTTAAAAGAGATTAACTGTATCATTTCATTATGGTATAGTCACTTTGCCATCACGGTTTGGTTCTGATCAGACATCTAGAAGCAATTCTATCATCAGACTCTGATAACACACGAGCAGTGAGCTCGCTCACGTCTGAAGAGCTAGAAGAACTCAGACTCATACTTGATAAGGAATTCTGTATACTTTTCATAGCATACAACTGTACCATGTAGAGTTAGCCCCTTATCTGCATAAAGGACCTTGTCTTCAAGTTACAAACTAAAACTACCTCCAACAATAGCCAATATTCTCTTAGTCCTTCATTGGAATAGTGACCTGTGAGCAGGGAGCTACTAGGAAATGGTGTTAATACAGAATGTGCATTGTGGAGACATTATCAATATAAGCATTTCTCTCCTTACTCTCAGTGAAACTTCATGCTATTTTATTGAAAACCATCCCAACTCTGTACCAACCCTTTGCTGTAATATTACCACAAAAATTCACATGCTCAGCATTTGCTCAAGGCTTAGCTGCTGAAAACGTGTTGTTGACCATGCAAAACAATTTTAATTTACTGTGTGTGTCATTTAGTACCCCATGGTTTGCAGCTGAAAGAAAAAAGACACTTAATAAGCAATACAAATCATTTTTCTTAGTGTATCAAAATCTGGTGAAGAATATTTTTCTGACCATCCAAACTAAAATATACACACTAGCTACCAAGATATTGAGCTGCAAATTAACCATGCTAATGTATGCAATTATTATCATGTTTGGCTTTATTAAGTATTCTCTAAAATTCGTTTTGGCCTAGAAATACATTTCAATTTTTGATAAGACAGAAGTACCATATGTACATTTTTATGTAAAATATACTGTTTTTATTTTATCTATTTATTTATTCCCCCATACTTTAACCCTATTTAATATACATTTAATGAACATTATGGCCACATCACTATCTAACAGAAGCTTAACATTCCTACAGTCCCCAGTCCCACCAAAGACACTTGAAACTACAGTTGAAATGGTCTTCCCTGACCAAATATAACATTCTTTATACCTTTTGCCATGCTCTCCTGGACTATTTGATAAAAGAGTTACTCAGTCAAGGAGTCAGAGACAGTGTTACAAACCAAGTTCTTTGAGTATTTATGCATTGTTAATTTTTAGTAACTAATATGTCATATTTTCTATGCATCAAAACAAGAGTAATTGTAGCCTCCTTGATATAGAAAGGGCATGCAGGTGAGTCCAGACAAACAGTATTTGTCTAATGTTCACTGTTAGTGGTCTTAAAACACCCATACCTCTAAACTGAAATTATATCTCCCATTTAGAAAAAGAAAACTCTACGTATCTCTTTTTCCTTCCTCCATTTCTTGGTTGTTTCCAGTATTTCCAGAGCAACGGAGACTTTCCTGGGGATTCACAACCAGAGATTCATTCTTCACATCCTCTCCCACCAGGGATGAACCCCAGGAGATGGCCAGTGAGTGCCTAGTTACTGCTTAATTACAGTTCCTCTGGTTGTTAACTAAGAACTCAAGCTGCTTGGAAAAATTTTCTCCCTCAAGCAAGATGACTTGCCATTAGTAAAACAATCAGTAGTAATTAAAAACCTCATTTTCAAATATAGTTCATAAGTTTTACATCAAGAAAATTGCTTCTCTTCTAACTCTCTTTTAAAATGTTACCGTAAGCAAAATAAAAAAGACCCTCTTAAAAAAAACTAAAGCCAACACCCCCCCCCAAAAAAGCCAAAATGCAGTTCACTGTTTTTCAAGTAAAAAACCTGCTTCATGGGGTACGTAGGTGGCTCAGTGCATTAAAGCCTCTGCCTTTGGCTCAGGTTATGATCCCAGGGTCCTGGGATCGAGCCCTGCATCAGGCTCTGCTTGGCAGGGAGCCTGCTTCTTCCTCTCTCTGCCTGCCTCTCTGCCTACTTATGATCTCTGTGTGTCAAATAAATAAAATCTTTTTTTAAAAAACTGCTTCATTATTTATGAACCCAAATAAAGGATTTTTGTATCTTGCTGACAAAAGTATCTACAAAATATTTAATCATCAATATATTGCAAATATTTTGGCAGAGACGAATAGGTGCTATAATTATCTTCAGTTTAAACTTGTGCCCAGATAGTCAACGGGCAATCAAAATGTGAATGCATTCCCAAAAATCACTTTAAATGGATTTAACATTCTGCTTGAGTTCACATACTTTACACTTTTAAGCCATTTATAAAAAGTGGCTATTCCAAAATCTCTGAACAGAGTAAAATCTAACTCCCTCAAATTGCAAAGTGTAAAAAAAGAAAACAAATACTTGATTTAATCAAATAGAAAAAGACACCTTTTTTTGAAACAAATCAGGTGAACCAATAACAGATGTCAATTAAGTAAATGGAACCTGGGCCAAATGTATTTTCAAACAAGATGCAAAAAGTAGAGAAATGTCTGTAAGATGGAATTCTGTGCACCTCAAGACACATTTCAGGAATGTAACTGGAGTTAACAGGAAACACTAGAGGGCGGAGTTGCATAGTGAAGTTCTTCTGACATCTCACTGGGGATACCTACACTCAGATGCCTGCTCAGACAAATCGACAAGACCCGCCAATAACGGACTTACTTTGAAAGACTCTAAACTTTGAACAGATGACCTGAACTCATCTACTACAAAGGCAATCAAGCAAATTCAGGGAGACCCAGGGAAGGACTCCTTGGACAATACATATCCGCAGGATGACCTATCTCACCTCTTGCTTGTGTTGATAAATACAAATCTTACTCACCATGAAATGACCATCACTTTTCTCCTGAATAAAGGATTTGTAATAACCCACTTCGTTTATGGCCTTTGAAAGCTAAGGGTTATACGTTATAGATGGCATTTCCCATCAAATTTGCAGAACTGATTATTCCATTTTCGTTGACTAAGTACCACAAGCTCAAACAAAATGTCTCCATATTATGGAGTGTTCACCCTTCAAAACTCCTTTATATTCATATTCTCTGACAATGGCAGAGATTTTTAAAAGATGGGCTGCCCAACATCCTGTTGCACTGATGAATGGAAGCCATTTATTTCAAATGGATTTTGGGAGCCCAGATGTCAGTTTCCGCAGCTCCAGCAGCAACATAAAAAGTCATTTCCCCTCTTTAAGTCAATAGGAGACTTTCATAGTGGCCAACTTATGTTCAGTTATCTCCCAATTATATTATCTTGAAAATCACAGCCTCAAACATTCATTCTCCAAATAGCTAAGTTTCCTACATGACATTCAATGAGATAATGGAGCTTCTCTTTAAAACGATCCATCTCAAAAATTGTATGTTTTTCCACACCAGGAGAAAATTGGCCCAATACTCATTTTTTACTTATTTAATTATTGCTATACTTATAAAAATCATTATTAAAAACAATTATAATCCAGGGGTGCCTGGTTGGCTCAGCTGGTGAAGTGTACGACTCTTGACTGCGAAGCCTTGAGTTCAAGCCCCACATTGGGCATGGAGATTACTTTAAAAAATAATTTTAATCCAAAATAACTGAATTTATCAAATATCATAGGTTTTATTTTAAAATCCTAACCTCTTGATAATTCTGTAGATGGAACAGTGAATAACTCAAGAAGAATCTTCACTATCCCCCTTCTCTTAATATCTGATTGTACTCTTTTTTCCTTGCTCCTAAAACCAATATATTGAATCTGTACCATGATATCCTGGATAGTACAATGGATTAGGAGATTGGTCACTACTGAGGCTTTTAATATATTGATACAAATCATAAAAATATAGGCAATAAATATTGACCTTGCCAGTTCATAGAAAACTGAAATCCAGAATAAAATGTGTTTCAGTGGGAAAATTAGTCATGGTGAGTATTCATTTGCATACCCTATCTCTAGAAAGCCATAAATTAAAATATTCTGAGAATCAAAGTCAAAGATCATGGATTGGTAAGCCTTCTCTGACCAACCTACCTAAAAATTTAACCATCCTTTCCCAAGATTTCATGTCTCTCGTTTTTTCCCCAATATTTTTTTCCTTAACACTTACCACTAACTAATTTTATTTAGAGTTTATTTATCTATCCCTCTCTGGATTATATGCCCTCTGAAGGCAGGGATTTTATTTCTTTTGTTTACTCTCTTGTTCATCTGTAGTCCTGGGACAGTGCCTACCAATTAGTAATTAAAAATTTGTTGTAATACTTAAATAATGAATAAACAACAAATACAAAATCTGGCAGAATTGCATGTGTTACAACTCTTGTTCTAACAAGGTTAGAAGTCTGGAATTAATAAAGCACTATCACATGCCAAGAACTCTGAAACTGTTACTTGATTTAACCTTTCCAAAACATGATGAAATTAAGATCTATGGCATTGCTGTTGGTCACAGAGCTTGGTAAGTGGCTGGGCTAAAATGTGGACCCTGGTCTGCCTATTGCTAAAGGCTACACTTTTGTCTATTATATCACACTGACCCTCATATAATCTCAATCCCTCTAGAAGATGTGTAACAATTTTTTTAAAGGATGGGCTTAAGTTACAAAAGCTAATTTGTCCACATACTTATATTTGGAAGGCTCTGGAGACCTTAGAAGGAGCACTTGAATATTTATGAATGGTAGTAAGTATCTCCCACTTACTTGAAAAGCATAGAATCCCACAATTCCTCAATTACTCACACCAAGTCTCAGGTGATTGGGGAAAGAGAAGATAATGAAAAATCACACAGTTCCTTCACGATTGTGGGAAAGGACAACTGCACAAATACATGGGTTAACAAAACAATTTGATTAGGGATTTGAAACACATAATCTCATTTAGCACATAATCACCATGATTGCAGAATCACAGACTCTCTCTAAATTGATAACTTCACAAAGAAGCTAGCTCAACAATATTTATTGATTTTCAGAAGGCTCCATTCCAGGAATAACCATATACAGGTCTAAGCTCCCTTAGCTGCCAACAATCCAACTATATGTTCTTTGCGAGGATATACTTTAGATTCAAAGACCAAATAGGGTGAAAGTACAAGGGTGAAAAAGGGTATATACCCAACCAGTAACCAAAAGAGAACTGGAGTGGCTATACCATCCCTGTGGTTGGTACAACAGTATCAGACAAAACAGACTTTAATATAAAAATTGCTACTAGAGACAATGGACATTTTGTCATGATAAAACAGCCAAAGTCTCAAGAAGATAGAACACTCATAAATATATTTGCTTCTAATAACAGAGCCATGAAATACAAAAAGCAAAAACTGACAGAATTGAGAGAAATAGACATTTCAATAATAGTTGGAAATGTAAGGACCCCACTTTCAACTGACAGAAGATCAACAGAAAACAGAATCTTCAAACAACACTATCAATCAACTATATCAAGCACACATTTGTAGAATACACCATTCAACAACAGCAGAATACACATTCTTCTTAGAAATACATGCAACATTCTCTAGGATAGACCATGTATTAGGCCAAAATCCCTTACCCCAAATACTTTGGACCACATATGTTTCAGAATTTGAAATTGTCCATGTTTTTAAAATATGATATGGTACATTTCAACACAAATGGAGCATTCCCACATCATCAGCAAGGTCTAGGTCAACATCCTATTAACTAAACACAATATTTCTATGACAAAACACATGAATATTGATCTTAACTGATAGCTAGATAAAGACCACCGATAGCCTCAAGTCAATTCAAATATTTTGTCTTCGAATAAATTACAAAAACAAAAACAAAAACAAAAACAAAAAAATTAAAACACACCTGTTGCTTCAACTTTCAAACATTTTCCAAATGGATCCACTTTCCCTTGTTTCTACCGTCATCATGACCTACTATTATGTCCTTCCTATCCACCCACCAAGGAAGCCTTCTAACAGCATTCCTGCCCCAGCCCAGCCTCTCTCCAACCCAGTTTCCACAAGACAATCAAAGACAACTATTATTACTAGTATATTACTCCTCTACCTCAGACTTTCCAACGTCTTCTCCTTGCTCTTAGAAGGAAACGTGAATTCCTCATGACAGCCTACATGGTGAGCTACACTCCTGCTTCCCCAATGACATCACTTGCTCCTCCTCCATCATGGTCCTCTTTTTATTCCCTCCAACGCACCAAGCTCTTTCCTACTTAAGAGTTTTTGGTTCAGCAGCTCTCCCTCTCAGCACACTCTTCAAAGGGTTTTTCAAAGGTGGGATTATCATCAACCTTTAGGTCTAAACTCAGACATTGCCTCTTCAGAAAGACTTTCCCTACCCCTTCTACCTAGATAGACTTAGACTTCCCCATAACTTTTTCCTAAAGAAAGGGACCTGGGAATATTTTAGGTTTACATAAAAGTTACAAAACTAGTATAAAGAGTTCCTATGTACTCTACACACAGTTTTCCTCATTAACATCTTAAATAACTAGGATACATTTGTCACAACCAGTACGGTAACAGTGGTGCATCAGTATAATTAAGCTCCACACTTTACTAGGATTTCTCTAGTTCTTCTCCAGTGTCCTTTTTTTTTCTGTTCTAGATTGCATCCAAGACACCACAACAGGACATTCAGTCATTATATCCCTTGAGATATCTTCTATCTCTGTCTGTGACAGTTTCTCAGACTTTCTTATTTTTCCTTTGCAGTGTGGAAGAGCCCTGGTCAGGTACTTGTAGTCTCTCTCCTAATTTGGTTGGGGCTGATGTTTTTCTCATTATTAGACTAGGTTATAGGTTCTTAAGAGGATAACCACAAAGGTAAAGTAGTCTCATTCACATCATAACAGCATACGTTATGAATAGGACTCATCACAAGTAATGTTAAACTTGACCACCTGGCTAACATCGTTATTTGCCAGGCTTCTCTACTGGAAGGTCACTCCCCTGCCTCCTTATACCTTGTAACCGATCTACTCTTGGGAAGCAGGTCACTTAGTATATCCCATACGAAGAAAGGTACAGCTGGAACACAACTCCATCATGCGATATGCAAATATTTATTTATTTATTTATTTATTTATTTATTTGGAGTTCTTCAGTTAGGGAGATTTGTCTCTTCTCTTCCATTCACTCATTCAATCATTTATTTATATCAATATGCACTCATGGATGTTTATATGATAGTATGAGTTATCATCCAATACTACATTATTTAGTTCATTGCTCAAAGTATTCCAGATTTAGCCATTTCAGGTTGGCCTTTATGTTGCATTGCTATTCCTCATCCTTTTGTTTTTTGAGCATTTCTTTACCTTCTAGTATGAGGTACTCCAGCCTCATCTTGTGTAAGAACACCATTTTGTATGTGACCGGTTCCCTTGATTGGAAAATGGAAACCAAGACCTAGTGCTAGATGAGTTTATTATTACTGGAGTGTCACAACCATTAGGCCCTCTCAGCAGACAGAGCTAGGAAATGGAGGTATGTATACTAACCCATGCATAAGCACATATCTATAAATATTTACATCTATCTTGCAAACCATGAATTTATACAGATGTCTCCAACTCTAATCTAGGGCCATGCGGCTCACTCTAGCATGCCCTGTTTTAACCACTCAGTTTATTTACAATAGAAATATTAACATAATCTATAATTACCTACTTTTTAAAATTTGCTTACTTTTTTATGGTCTATCTCTCACCATCAAGGATTTAAAATAAGAAGCAAAGGTTCACCTTACTCTGTAGCTCTAGGGCCTAAAACTGTCTGCTATGTACTGGTGATCAATTTGTTGGATGTGTGAAAAAATAATCAACAGAAAAGTATTGATTATATAATTCTAAGTAGGAAATAACAAAGATGGAATATTTTGAAGTTAACCCCTGACATGAGTAAAATCATCATTTAGACCAAAAATAAACACATATTAATCCATTGCTATGCCCTGTTATATTAATAGCCTCTACATATTCATCATCACTTAGCACTGAAATTTTCCCTACAAGCAATTCAAGGAATGGTTGGTGTTTTCCCCCTAAAGTTTAGTGTAGCAGAGCTTAATCATGTCCAAAATGAAGGTAGTATCTTCTTCTTTTTTTTTTTTTAAGATTTTATTTATTTATTAGACAGACAGAGATCACAAGTTTGCAGAGAGGCAGGCAGAGAGAGAGGGGAAAGCAGGCTCCCCGCAGAACAGAAAGCCCGATGCAGGGTTCGATCCCAGGTCTCTAGGATCATGACCTGAGCTGAAGACAGAAGCTTTAACCCACTGAGCCACCCAGGTGCCCCAAAAGTAGCATTTTCTATCTCAAATTTCCTTTTCTGTAACAGTAGAGTTCAGGTCAGAGAGAAGAGCCAGGGAGGAAGTAGGGAGATGAGATGAGTCACCCACTGCTACTTGTTTCACCAAATTACTCAAAAAGTTCTCAATATCCAATAGTCTTTCCCTCCATAATCTAAGAACCATCATGTCATCCAAAGCTACCCAACAAATTTTGGCACCATTACTTAAAATCTTGTTGGTTTAGCATTTTTTCACTTTTTACTCCTTCTCAAATCGCTGAGAAGTCTTGTCTAGATCTGAAAATTACTTTAATAGAAGTTAGAGCAGTAGGACTGAGAGTCCACCATCAAAGTAAAAAAAGAAACAGTTTCAATGAACTATTGGGATTTCATCAATATCAAAGATCAAAAGCTTTTGGCACAGCAAAGGAAACAGTTAACAAAACCAAAAGACAACTGACAGAATGGGAGAAGGTATTTGCAAACGACATATCAGATAAAGGGCTAGTGTCCAAAATCTATAAAGAGCTTAGCAAACTCAACACCCAAAGAACAAATAATCCAATCAAGAAATGGGCAGAGGACACGAACAGACATTTCTGCAAAGAAGACATCCAGATGGCCAACAGACACATGAAAAAATGCTCCACATCACTTGGCATCAGGGAAATACAAAACCACAATGAGATACCACCTCCCACCAGTCACAATGGCTAAAATCAACAAGTCAGGAAATGACAGATGCTGGTGAGGATGTGGAGAAAGGGGAACTCTCCTACACTGTTGGTGGGAATGCAAGCTGGTGCAACCACTCTGGAAAACAGCATGAAGGTTCCTCAAAAAGTTTAAAATAGAGCTGCCCTATGACCCAGCAATTGCACTACTGGGTATTTACCCTAAAGATACAAATGTAGTGATCCGAAGAAGCACGTGCACCCAAATGTTTATAGCAGCAATGTCCACAATAGCCAAACTATGGAAAGAACCTAGATGTTCCTCAACAGATGAATGGATAAAGAAGATGTGGTATATATACACAATGGAATACTATGCAGCCATCAAAAGAAATGAAATCTTGCCATTTGCAACGATGTGGATGGAACTAGAGGGTCTTATACCGAGCGAAATAAGTCAATCAGAGAAAGACAACTATCATATGATTTCCCTGATATGAGGAAGTGGAGATGCAACATGGGGGCTTGGGGGTAGGAAAAGGATAAATGAAACAAGATGGGATCAGGAGGGAGACAAACCATAAGTGACTCTTAATCTCACAAAACAAACTGAGGGTTGCTGGGGGGAGGGGAGTTGGGAGAGGGGGTGGGGTTATGGACATTGGGGAGGGTATGTGCTATGGTGAGTGCTGTGAAGTGTGTAAACCTGGCGATTCACAGACCTATACCCCTGGGGATAAAAATATATTATATGTTTACAAAAAATTTAAAAAATTTTAATAAAAAAAAAGAAAGAATAACAGTTTCAGAAGGGATGAAAAGGTGATTTTACATTCAAAATTTTCTTTCAGCTTCCAGGTTTGAGCTTGGTCCTAAAGGATACAATGTGGGTAAAGATCAATAACCTTTCCTCTCTAAAAGGACAAGAGCTTCCCCTGGCAATCTCCCATCTACTTGCTCCCAGTAAAACAATAAGGGAAGATGTCAAGAAAAGGAAGAGAAAGACGGAATGAGTGTGAAACAAATATTTATTGAATGCCACATATATTCCTAGTAAACCCTATGCTCTTGTCTACTCTACTATAAACTTTTTAAGTTCTTTATTTTTTTTCTTTATACTAATAGAGAGATGCCTCTTACATGCATATTTATGTAAAAAGTTGCAAATGTAACATAGAAAAGAAGTTAATATTGGGGGGAGAGAAAAGAGCACAAGAACAAAAGTATTTCCTGGAATAATCTGGAGTATTCTTTCAGAAGAAAGTAAGTAAAATTCCCTGATATTTGTGAGAAATGTTATTATGCTTAAAAATTTTTTGAACAGGCTGAACAAACCAAGGCGAGTCTGTATACATTTCTTGAAATAGCTCCTTGTTTATTTGAACTATATTGTAACTCAGAGTCATGACACAAATGAGCTTTGTGCCACAAGTGCATGTCCATATATAACAAAGGAGTGCCCAGAAGGTTCCTGTAATTAGAGCTAGATGCATATGGGAGGGCCCCCTGTGCCCAAATTAAGCTTTGGCCACTTGCACAGAATTAGCATACCAAAATGAGAAACAAAACCGAAAGGCATATTAAGGCAAGGGCACTTTTTACTATGATAAGGATACACTGCCCAACTGTGATCACAGTGAATTGTCTTGAAGAGATTAAAAACTGGAGAGAGCATGGTTTTTATACAGTAGTTTCCAGAGCATACCACACGCAAAAGGAAGGATGGAATAAGAAATGTCTCCTCAGTAAATTCTCTTACTTTGTCTATAGAGAAACGCTACCAGGTTTCTGGCATGTCTTCTCACGTGACTGCTTCCTGCGGAGGCCGTCCACCTCTACTTACATGGGACTTCCGTTTCCATAAATCTTGTCGAACAGCTGTTGAATTATAAGTTACGCTCGCAAGGGAGATGCTGTCAAATATCCAAGGATACAGAAAGCTCAAGCCACAGTACAGTTTTTCCTGGAGAGATCTCTGAGTCTGCCATCAATTTACTGGTAATTGTAGGTGACCCTCTCCTGTTGGTCCCCTCCCTAGAAGCACACTCCCCTTGCCTGTAGTCATACCACATTCTACGCTTATACGGTCCAAAAGACAGAAGGAAGCCAAGTTTATCAGTCACATCACAACAAAGCCACACACCAAGCAGGAAATGAGCAAGGAAGAAACAGACCATTCTCTTACTACATTTCCTTGTGTTGGAGTATTGTTATCACCAGTGGGAAAGCACCTTTGAAGTTACCTTACAACTGTACAGACCTTTTGTCAAAGAAAAAAAGTCACCTTGTTTTCAGCCAGGTGAAAAGATTCCACACCAAAAAAATTCTACCAAGAACACGGTCTTAGCAGCCGATCTATACCCATGATCATACAGCAAAATTTCTGACTAATTATTCAAATTCTCAGGACAGACCTTAGATTAAATCCTTCAACCAATGACAACCTCAAGAATTTCACAAGCGTGTTCCACATGGATAATTCCACATTCACAGGGACTCTTTTCATGACATTTTATTCTGTGAAAAGAGCAAACATGTCTCTCTGGAAACTTTTTTTTTTTTTTTTTAATTTTAGGTTTTAAAAATAGATCCCTCTATTACCCTTCAGGTTTTTTCCCTGTGGTCTGAAGAACTGAACATACTTTGCCCTAGCACGTTGAGAACAGAATTCTTAGAAGAGCAATTTAAGAACGAGTTAAGAACTAACAACCAGTAGATGGCTAAAGTGTGAGCAAAGAAGGTAATTCGTTTTCCTTACGACACATTCTCACTGCAGGAATAGGAACATAACCCCCATGGTTCAGTTCCCCTTTCAAGACGTTCGCTTAAGCATGCATGTTTTCATTCATTCATTCTACAAGTATTCATTGAATGACCACAGAGAGACCAAGAAAGAGAAGTTTTCCCAAGCTATGTTGAGCTGTGTTACATTTGTTCTGAAACCCTTCCCACTCACTGATAAGCTTGCCCTCCTAGAAGGCAAGCTTGGAAACCCCAATCAAACTAAATATTACTTTAAGTCATCCAAAAGGTGGTATTCTAAGCATATCTGTTGGGTTGCAGATAGTCTGGAAGGACTTGTTTTAGGAATGGATCTGTGAACACTCTCTAAAATGCATTCTACAACTCAAGGTGATGAGAAGGTGGCCTATTCCAGGGATGCTGAGGGCTTACTCTGGGATGTCTCTGCCTTCTGCTTCTAACTTAACTAAAGCCCCTCCTGGAAATGGAGGGTTGAGTCTGACACAACCAAAAAATGGTTTAGAAGAAACAATGGTTTTAATATTTAATATTAAAAAGTTAATAGCATTTTGTTTTTGGAGCTACAGTGCCACCATTTTCTGAATGATAGAGGTTTATGACGATTTCACTCAAAATTACAAAGAAACACAAATTTTGGAACACTTCACCCATTTCATTTCCTAAGAGGTCAGAAAACACCTTTGTTCATACTGATACTCAATTTGTTTAAATCAGGGGTTGGCAAACTATTGCCAAATCTATGTGGGCCCAATCCAGTTCACCACCTCTTTGTGTTGTCCACAAGTTTTTAAATTTATTTTTTTTAAGATTTAATTTATTTATGTGACAGAGAGAGAGACAGCGAGAACAGGAACACAAGCAGGGGTGATGGGAGAGAGAGAAGCAGGCTCTCCGCTGAGCAGGGAGCCCAATATGGGGTTCAGTTCCAGGACCCCGGGATCCTGACCTGAGCTGAAGGCAGACACCCAAAAACTGAGCCACCCGGGCACCCAGTTTTTAAATTATAAATGGTTGGGGTTGAGGAGAGACAAAAGGAGGGTCTGATTTCGTGACACATTACAGTTACATAAAATTCAGATTTCAGGACCTACAAGTGAAGACTTCCTGGAACACAGACACACCCATCCCTTTATACAATGTTTATGACTGCTTTCATGTTAGGACAGTAACTATAATATTTTAGGCCCTCAAATCCTAAAATATTTATTCTCAGGCCCTTTATAGAACAGATTTTCTAAACTCTGGTTTATATAATAAGATAAATGTCATCAAACGAAGACATTTTGGAGCTACAGCAAGGTTCCTCGACCTCACTACTCCCAAATTTTCTCGCCACCACAACCTGCTTTGACCAAAAACATCTGCCCAAGCTCCATCCCAGCGGGGGTTGTGGGCAGGGGTTCTTTCTTCTACAGGCAACTCGGTAGAGGGGCCAAGAGAGTAGAGAAGAGGAAGATATCAAAATGGAAATATACTTAAAAAGAGGTAGGAAATGAAGAAAAGCAAATGTGTGTAGGAGAGAGTTCTGGCGAGTTTCATCCATCTGGGCAACACCATCCCCAATCCTCTTTCAATAAAGGGTAGAGGCCCAGGCTGACACACAATGCCTAAATGGACTCCATCTCTTTTTACTATCAACTCAGAACAATCTGGCTTTGAGACAAATTGTAAAATCCCAGTACATGTGGCCTATACAATAAGGTAGATGGCTTATAAGTAGTACACAAAGAGTAATTTACATATTTTATTCAGCAGAGCATCATTAATCTGTTCTAGTGAGTAAAATGAAGATTCATGTGTTTTGAGAATTAGTAAGCAAATGAAACAAAAATAATTTCAAAGGCGAGCAAATTGCCTCATGATGTGTTCTTTGTTTATTTTGACATTTTTAATTACCTATAAAATATGCCAACATATGCATTTAAATATTACATTTTAATGTTGTTTCTCGGTTGTTCAGGCATGGTAATGAAAAGCTTCTCCTCAACTTGCCATTTGCTAGCAAACCTTCAGAGAATGTTAGTAATAGCAACAGTTAGAAAAAGAAAAAAAGAAAAGAAAAGAGGATGCTCACCACGCCAACATTTTTAAGCCATAAAATGCAAATGCTCTGAAGCACTTCAAATGACAGCACGCAATAGTGCTAAAGTTCATGCTCTGATGTTTTCTTATTACATTTTCAAAACCACAGTCAGTTTTCTAGAGTAACCTGCCAACTTCTCCTAGTGCATCAGCTACACCGTGAGAATGATTACATCACTTCTGGAGGTAGACCACCCCTTTTGTGACACAGCCCTGGTCCTTGAGAAGTTAAAGTTCTATAAACACTTTACAAATATGCCCCAGAACATGAGCCCTGAGGAACCTACCTGGGTGCCAACTTCCTCTGTAATTCAAAACTGTCATGATGAGCACCAGGGTTTTAAGAATATGGATAAAAATGAAAAACACTCCCAAGTCATTCTCCCTCCCAAGAGACTTTCCCGTCATTCTTACTGCTATGAGCCGACCTGTTGCAGACAGCACACTGTAAGTGTTGAAAGGAGAAGCCATAAGGGGAATGCAGATAAAAATGTTACAGGCTAGTAAAAATGTCCAGGGGCCTAATATTCACAAAGGTATCTGTGCCCCATGCAACTTTCAGTGCTGTCCAAGGCAAGATCCTTCTTGCCTTCCCTAAGTAAGGCGGGAAGAAGGAAAGCTGATGGACACCACACTTCACCCTGACTGATGCTCTGCCCACTGTCTGTGCCTCTTCGGGATGCTCCCCAGGGATCTCTGGGGGCTTCTCCAACCTCTTCTTATGCACACACACATCCCACCCAGCACGGAGATTTCCCAGTGTAAACAAGTGACACCTGAGAAGCTGAGCAGCGCTGTGTGCTTGGCTACCTGTGGAGGCATCTCGTAACTCCACTTATGAGCAGACTTCAATAAGGACCCCTGGGGAGGGGTATCTGGAAAGTACAGATGCTCCTGTGTGCTGAGAACATTATATTGCATTACACCCCTGAGTTTTTTAAATGCTGATTCATTCATTATTTACAAAAACAATTTTTTTCAGACACTGAGATGGGCTCTCCCAGAAAAAGCGGAGGGGTAAACATCTAGTGAAAAAGAATGATACGGAAAGAGAAGTCCTTAAATTCATGTTGGTAACAAGAGACTGAAGGACATGACAGGGACCCATGAATGACTGAAGGTCCCCATCTGTTAGCTGAATAAACAGGTAATAATAATCAGAGCCAATATTAAAATGGCACCTACTCTGTGCTGGGCACTACTCTAACCAGTTTACAGATATTATGTATTTAGTCCTCAAAACATACATTATATTATATATTATATATGTACATATATAATATATATGTTATAATAAATACATATATATTTAGTCCTCAAAATAGTAGATAAAATAGTTGCCCTTATGATCTTTTAAAGATGAGTTAACTGGCTGGCCCAGTTGGTAGAGCCTGAGACTCTTGAACCCAGTGTCACATGTTCCAGCCTGAGGTTGAGTTTAGAGATCACTTTTAAAAAATGAGCTAATGAGGCACAAATAGTTCAGTAAATTGTACAAGGTAACACCAGGAGTACCTCCCATTTACAGTGTATTTTTCTGTTTAGGCAATGCGCTTAGTCTTTTATAACAAGTCTTGAGTTTCCCATACAATATGTTACCAAATAAACGCTATCTCTTCAAACATCCGTATTTCTTGAAAAAGTTCTGAAAGCATCCATAAACTTGAATATAGCTTAATTAATGTCACCAACATCGCAATATAAATTTGATCTGATATATTCTTAGATTCCACTAATTTTATACCATGCTATGAGATTCAAAGCAGAATTAGCTTTTACTCTGAAAATATTACTAGTGCACCATCTTGAATGTGTTAACCAATGAAATAGATTCTACAAGTAGGTAGGAGGGTAAATGCATGTTAATTACTTGGATTGTCTTAATTAACTCCTACTGCTAATGACACAGCAATTAAGGTTTAAATATGCTTAGAGGATACATCGGGTTTTCTACTGGGTTGTGTTGCTGAACGCCACTAACATCCAAAGGAATGGGGAGTTTTACACCCAAGTTCTCAAAGAACTCTAATCTCAATGGGAAAAACAAGTAAAACTTAAGTTTTAGACTGTGCAGCACAAGGTGCGTGTGCACGCATGCACACACACACACACACACACACACACACACACACACACTTTTGGTTAGTTGCCCTTCTCTGTCCCCATATCCCTCTGAGCACCAGAGACACCCCATGGTAGTAATCATTTCTGAAAGTGCTTCAGGGTATGCATCAAGCTTCACTGATGGAGTCAACCTCCCATACATATTTTTTTTAAGTTTCCTTATTTCTGAGGACTAGGAGGTACATCACGGTTCCTGTTGACCTATCTGGGCTTAACAAGTACTTGAAGCAGAGACCAGGGTAGGTAGATAGAGCTATTTTTAGAAGCTATCTCCTGTTGTGAATTAAAGATAGCGATTCTCTTTAAAAGAAGGACAGACTCCAAAGGTGAAGTCTATTTTCCCTTCTCTTGAATGTGGGCTGGTCCTGTGACTTGCTTTAATCAAGAGAAGGCAGCATACATGAAACTGTGTCACTTCCAAGATTGGACCTTAAGAAATCTGTATGCTGTGTACAGTATACTGTGAAAACATGGAAAGAGAACTGAGGCACCAGGTGACAGCCCCAGCTGGGCTTCCAGCTGACACCCAGCACCAAGAACAAGTCCTACGAGTGAGCCATCTTGGATACTCCAGTCTAGTCAAACCTCTGGATGACCATGGCTCCCAGCTGACACCAAATATGGAGAGGAACCTTCCAGCTGACCTCAATCAGCCCGGGCTTTGGAGAGATCATGACAGATTGTTGTTCAGACTACTAAGTATTTGAGGTGATTTGTTATACAAAAATAAATGGTCAAAGCCTTTCTAGACCATCTTAGAGACCCAGGGTAAAACCGGTTCCTGACTCACCTTTGCACAGGACAAGCCATGATGGAATTGAGATCACCTTCTAATATGGGGCATGGAGACTAAGACCATGGACCTCAGAGCCAGACTGACTAAATTTGGAATCCTGGCTTTGCCTTTGACTAGATATGTGCCCGTAGAAGTTATGTAACTTTTCTGTGTCTGTCTCAGTTTGCGTCTGTGTAAAATAATGATTATACTATTCCCTACCTTATAGGTTTGTTATGAAGATGAAACATCAGTATCAGCATATGTAAAGCACTTAGAACAGTGCCTCGCACAGAGTACGTATTCAGCAAGTGTTCTCTGTTAATATTATTATTGATTCTCTCTTCTGTTCTACATCCAAGGAACCACCCACTCGCAGCCATGGAGGGCTCTATACTTAGGACAGAGGGATAAGGAAAGTGAAGGGCGGGTGCCAAAACATACTTCCTGTTTGATCATACACCATGAAGAAATGGATTTCTGCCAGGTCATAAAAGTGTGCATGTGATAAATGCTAAATCTGATAGGCCTCACACCAGCAAGGGAGAAAGCCAAAAATCAGAGTAAATGCTCACTCTGTAGGTGATCCATAAGAGAAGCGTCAGACAATTAATAAAACTTCCTCTGAGAATAAATTGCTCCTACGTAGAAGAATCCACACTCTAGGAACCTTATAACTGATTTCCGTTCATTAAAAGTACTGAGTTTTTAGGCATATAACAAGTTATTTTCTTGGGTATGATCTAAGCGATCATCATCACACTCATATCAACTTTGTTTCTGAATATTATTTTGTAATTCACTCTAACAAACAGGTCACCTTACAGATCAGGGCAGTATTTGCATATGTCATAATAAAATTAATTCTAGTGTATTAGTAACACTGGGTTAGTTTGGGGGTTTGGGTCATTTTTTAAATTTTTTGGTCATATCGTACACGCACTTTGGGGAAATGTTTTTTGTTAAAATAATATTGAATGATTTCGTTTTATGAATGAAGAAAACATAATAGCAAATCAATTCATTTTGCTATAGAATTACCAAACAGTACTTTTTGCCCCAGCCTGTTGTCTCTTCTCTATTTTAAAATTATATCAAGGACCTATTTCTGTTGACTTCAAAATTGATCATCCCACATGAGTTAATATATGATAGCCATACGTTTCTGAAATACTTAGCATTCTATTTGAGCTCTTGAACTTCTGGCCATAACGCTTCTTATGGGCTTTTCACTAGAGTTCCAAACTCCCCCCTTCTCATCTCCCCCTGTTTCTAGTCATGGAATTATTGGAGATTCCGTGATAGCACTCTTATCCTTATATCAAGACATGATTCCATCTGTTTTTCAGGACAACTTTGATAGATCTATAAATTGATACCCAGGTAGTTCAGTCAATTGGAGGTTCTGGGAACAAGTGTCAGGTTTGCGCCTATTTTCAGCATGATAGTATCACTTTTCCACATGAGTTATTCTTCTCTCCAAACTATTTATAAGCCTTTGGTCAACTTGAAAAAAATCCACATTTTCATCTCATGCCTGCTAATCATGCTTTAAATGATGATCATCAGAGATGCAAATTAATTGCAGACCATATGAAGGATGTGCAAATTAAAATCTATGAAATTTAAATTATTAATGCAGTAGCAATTCAGCTTCCAGTTTCCTTCTGCAGTCACTAACAGTTTCACCTATTTTATAGTGCTCAATTTAAACTACATTTGTTAAACAGAAACAAGGGATACTAGATTCTATGACTTTCTTCCCTTCCTAACTTTTCAGTTCCCTTCCCCCTCTTCCTGCTACTGCAGCCTTGGTCTCTGTTTTGAACTTAATCTTTTATGTCTGCTTAACTTCAGCCCCATGTTACTACCAGATCTCATCAATTACACACTATTTTGCTTTAATTTAATATGTCATTCTTAATATTTTGAATTTTACATCCCACCGGTCTTTTCAAAGAATCTGAATCAATTCCACCGTGAAAAAACCAAAGCCTGTTTTTCCAAGGGCATTTGTAGGGTTATGGGTATTGTGTTTTATGTGATTATACACAAAAAGTTTAAGAATATACGCAATTTCAGTGGTATTATTGAGAGCAACTGTTGGAAATATTTCTGCATCCACTATGCAGTTGAACACAGCAAATGAAAGTAGCCAAAGTTTCCAAATGCAGCATCATACGAAAAGAGCCCAGTTAAGTGAAAAGTTTTCAGATTAAAGCTAATAGATTCCACTGAAGCTTCCAGACTCGTAAAGTTCTGCTTTACTTGCGTGTGTTTCCCATAAATGGAGCCCATTCTGAGCTTCAATGCTTAAATTAACAAAAATATTATTAAAATAAATTATGTAATATTTCGAATTAATAATAATTGATTTAATTGAACATAAGACAGTTTATCAACTTGCCCTTTTAGAAACAAAGATGGGCATAACTTTACCAAAAAGCAACAAATTAATAAAGGAAACCACTTGAATAAACTGTCTCTTGAGTTTCTCAGACAAAAATGTCACAAATTTCTCAAAGCACAACTCAACAAATTCTAAATCTTGGCTTATTTTGATTTGCATAAAATGTTTGTAAGTAGCATATATAAATAAATATCCTTAGTAGTCACTAAACTCAAATGCACACATGTTTAGCAAAAGCATTTCAGGAAAAAAAAAAAATGTTATGGATGTTTACCTGGCAAGGCTGTTTCATTTTAATGGCTATGACATGGTATCTGTAACAGCAGAGCTCGCAGGTCCAGGAACCCCTCTCACTGATCCACTTTAGCAGGCACAGCTGATGTGTATATCGAACTGACCCATCACAGCGGCAGGGGTTTAACAACTCCCCCTGAAAACAAAACAGCTCATGAGAATATTTACAATTGTGTGTCAATTTTAAAAACAAAACAAAACAACACAACACAACACAACACTTGCTTTCTTTTCTTTCAAAGCCATTTACCCGGAAGGATACCAGCATCAAACTATCCTAGAAAATAAAATTAAATTTTTATACCTCTGGTGGGAATGAAACTAAAGTCTTAAAACTATTTCAAAGATATTGCTTAGACTTATGACATAAATGTTCTACCAACATTCAAAATGTCTGCAAGATATAGCTCCCAATACCCTTGGGGGAAAGCTGTACTATTAAATCTCTTTAATAACTTTTAAGTGGATGGTCAGATGCATTTCCTCTGCAGTTATTCTTAATCATCGCTAAAGAAGAAATGCGTGGCATCCCAGAAAGTAGCTTGCAATAGCATTATGCTTTTATTTTTTTCTAAATGTAGCATCATAAATATTGACTTAGGGCACTATATTCCTGAAAGCCTGCATATTCTTATGCAATTTCCTTACTTTTAAAAATATTAAACCTAATGTATTCTCAGATCGCGTAAAGACAAATTATCCTCTTGTCTCTAAGATTACTCTCATATAAGTTTGCATGCACCTCTAATGGAGTTTTTAATTTTAGTTTTTAATTTATGTTTCTAACAAAATACAAAATACATTGTTAGCTAAATAGGCTTTCTTTCACAAGGTCAAAGTACATTCCTATTTCTCTTGTAAAAACTGTACCATGTTCTTCACATCAGTGAGATTAAGTCAACATTATTTGCAATATGTAAGGGCTCTGTCCTTTTTGGTTCTGGCATGCCTCACCCCCAGTTTGTATTCTAAGACTATCTGCCTCAGGACACATTTGTAGAAAAAAGGATATAGGTTTGTTTTTCTCTATAAACCAAAATCCATTTAGCAATTTACAAAAGATACTTAGGACCTGATCCTTAAAGCACCTGAGGAATGCGTAACTGCAAACCAGGTGGGGGAAAAAAATAAGTATAGATCAAATTAAACCTTGCATTCGCCACCGGGACATTTTCATCTGCCTTCGCAGAAAGGGAAAAGGGAACACAAGTAGCAGCCGCTCAGTTGGCCGGACTAGACAAGCCCGACTGGCGAGGAGGGAGCGCTGTCCGCGGTGCTGAAAGGTCGACCGTCCGGGGCAGGAGCCGGTCCAGTCCAGACCCGAGCCCACTGCCAGCTGCTCTGAGGTCCCCCAGGGCCTTACCTGCTCCGCGCCCTGGAAGCAGATCTTGCAGATGGGCTGGTGGTGCTGGTGCTGGTGCCCGGAGCGCTGGTCGCCACCGCCGCTGCTGCTGCTGCGGCTGCTACACACCGAGCGCGTCTCGGGCTGGTCGCCGGCGCCCCGCCGCTCGCCCTCCCCGCCCGCGCCGGCCTCAGGCTCCCCGGGGACGCCCTTCACCGCCGCCGCCGCCTCAGGGATCGCCGCCTCTGGAAGGCGCCTCGGACCTTCCCCCGAGTCGCCAGCCGCGGACACCTCCTGGCCGGCGGGCGTCAGGGGCGGCGGCGGCGGCAGCTCGTCCGCGCCCCGGCGCCGCGGGACCAGCTCCGTCGGCGGCTCGTCTGGTCCCGCGGCGCGCTCGGGGGACGCGGGCGGCGCGGGCAGCGGTGGCAGGTAGCGTGGGAGCGCGGGGACCGAGGCCGGCTCTCCCGGCGGCGGCGGCGGCGGCGGCGGCGGGGGAGGCGACGGGGGAGGCGACGGGGGCGGCTCGGTGTCCCCGCTCTCCGCCCCGCGGCGCAGACTGCCGCTGAGGCCGCCCTCAAAGCTCATGGTGGTGCCGCCGCCGCCCTCCTGCCAGCCCAGCCGGCGGGCCGGGCTCGGGCAGCAGCCGAAGGGAGAACGGAGGGGGCGGGAGGACGGAGGGAGGAGTGGAGGGAGGGAGGAGGGTGGGGAGGGGGACCCGGGCGCCGGGGCTGGGGGGCGGGACGGGGAGGGGAAGCGGAGGGCCCGGCGGCGGCGGCGACGGCGGCAGAAGCTCCTGCTCCGCGGAGCCGCCGGCTCGGCTCTGATGGAGGCGGCGCCGAATTCGGCTGCGCGTGAGAGCCGCGCCGCGGGGGGGGGCGGGGGGGGGGGGGAGGGCGGGGGCGGGGGGGACTGGAGCCGCGCCGCGGGGGGTGGTGGGCGGGGGAAGGAGGCGGAGGGAGCGGGCGCGGGGCCGACGGGGAGGAGCGGAGGGGGCGTTCCGGGGGAGTGCGGGGGGATGTGGAGGCGGCGGGTGCGAACCCCGGCTGGGGTGCGGAGACCTCGGGCCGGAATTCAGGGAGGGGAGATCCCCGAGCCGCCTCCGCGGACCCCGCCCCGGGGCAGCTCACGTCGGTTCCGGGGCGGATTACCCCTCTCCAAACGGCGCGGCACTGCGGCTCTCTGGAGCCTGGAAAGGGGGGAGGGGTCGGAGGCCACGGGTCCAGAAACCGTTACTGGGAAGGCAAGTGGGATGCGGCTGCGCCGGGCTGGGTGGAGCCGGGATGGTCGAACCCGAGACCCGCGTGGGAGTTGGGGGACGCAGGCTGGTGCCCTGGGCTCACCCGCGATTGCTCCCAGCCCTCTCAAAACCTTGTCCCTCAAGGGCACTCTCACGGATCCACTAGAGCCCTAAAAACCGAAGCCTCTGGAACCTATATCCTCCCTCTGCCCGTCTCGCCCCTGAATCTTCCCCGCGTCCACCTCGCCCCCTCCTACCTGCAGTGAGTATCCTGGCTTATTTGTAAATATCTTGGTGACATTGTCACAATCTTGGGTCATTGCCTGGGATGGTTCCTCCTAGTGAACCCTGGTGCCACGTTGTGCGGCGGGTGGTCACTTTCATCCTTGCCCTTTTTTAAAGGATTCTCCTCTTGGAGAAGTGGCTGTGTCCTCTGGTCGGGATTTTAAGCATCCCAAAGCTTCCGTATCTCCACTCCGCAAAATCTCTTTGGGACTGCTCTATGGGTAGGGCAACTTTCCCCTCAGTTCTTTTCTGAAAAAAAACTGTCATACCTGCATGAAACTGAACGGAAAAGCGTGCACATGCAGTAGTTTCCAAATCCGTTCAGAGTAAACTCATGAAGTACTGGATTTATATAGTGCAATGTGCCCATCCAAATCAATGGTGATTTTCAATGTCCTAACAATTTAACGTCTTTGGCACAATCTGCTCTCTCTGGGCAGGCATTTTGGGCTGCATTTCATAGCTGAAGACCTAGGATCAGATAGGCAAAGTAACTTGTTCAAGGTCACCTGACTATTAACAAAGAACCTCTGAGCTCCTTGACCTCAGATTTTCTGGCTCAAAACACCTAATGATTTTCCCCCCCCCCATCCTCTATTGTCTCCTAAAACAGTATTATAGTACATGGTATGTTTGATGACGCTGACTCCCATTAATAGATGCTCTGAAACGATTGAGACAAACTACCAGCTTAAATTAATTTGTCCATTACACATTTTGGCAGTAAAAAAAAAAAAAATCTGTTTGTTAAAATATGAACAGCAGCAGCGGCAACAGCAAAAAGAACAGTCCTAGCTCTTTTGACATAAACTGGTTTGGCTGCAAAGTAGAGAAAGAAAGTAGTAAAAAAGAGTTCAGAAATGCTTTGTCACAAATGGTCCTGAATGAAATAGTTCCCAGGAATGTCCTCTAACACTTAGCCCCCCTCAGACTAGCTTATTTTTGGTACCAGAGTGGCAGGCAGCAAGCATATTTTTAAAATAATAATCCCTGGGTGCATTCGGAACTTATCACATTGAAGAAATGTTGGTTGTAGATAAGCTTTCATTTTCAATCTGCACCTGTCAAAATGACATTGCCACGTTTGTATGCTGCTACAGTCTTATGATAGAAGCCTTGATCCTAAGTTATTGAATTAAAACTATCTAAATTGTCTTTAAAAAAAAAACCCTGAATAATTCAATTTATATCCAGTAAATTTCTACCCAATGTGGTACAGTCCATTATTATTTGAAGGACAGCCTAGAAGCTGCAAATTCTGTATAAAAACAACACGGAACGATTCAGACAGCAGAGTAGCATGGAAAAAGGAGGAAAGAACCACAGTGCTGGGTGTGTCCTCTTGCTTGATTGTTTCTGAAAAATAATTCCAGTAAAAGAAAATTAATTTTCATTGATACACGGAGAAGCCACATAAGAACATTATTTTTTCCAGCTATGACCTCCAAAACTGACCCTTTCCTGAAAAAGGGAAATTTATTTGTTCGTGTGATCCTTCTTCAGTTAACTCCGTGAATCTTAAATGGATCAAGGAAAAATACCTTTGTAACTTTGAAAGCATTCTCTGCTGTAGAAATATAGAGCGTTGGGGAGCACAGAAAGGATGAACCACTCTAGCTGCTGGCATCCAAGGGAAAGAGGTGATAGAGACAACAGACATCTGGTAACATCAGGGAACCAGCAGCCACTGACAGGCATCCAGTAGCCAAAGTGCATCTACCAACTAAAAAACGAATGAGGGGAGAGGCAATTCTATCAATTTGAGTAAATAGTGGAAGGGACATCCAACCTGCATCAACCTATATGGAGAAGAAAGCTATAAATAACATAACAAATGCTTGGCATCTCCCTTATTATGTCTCCCTCCCTCATGCACACACAGAGTGAAATGTATCCTTCACCAGAACAGGTCTCTCATTATGAAGTTGCAAACCCTTTAGATACCCAGAGTTTCTTGTGCTGAATCCAAGTATGAAGGAGAGAGGAAAGGGCCCAGGCAAGTATGTCCCCAAAAAGTGACTTGGTGATATTAGTGGATATCTTTAGGAATTCTCTTTGAACTTCCCTTGTTACCACATCCTGAATCTGTCCTCTGGGGTCACGTTAAGGATTTTAGATAGAAAGCAATTCAGGCTACACTAGGTCAGAATGGTTTCAGAATGACCTTGAAGCTACATTATTTGTGATCTTGAAATGCCCTTCAATAGGAGGGTTAGCAATAGGAGAATTAGTCTGGAGAGCACTTCAGAATTGCTTTTCAATTCTTTTAAGTTAAGCTCTTCAAGGTGTTCCAGAATTGTACACTTGGAAACTTTGGGTTGCACTGATTTGTTTTGGGGGGTTTAGCTTCTTTATTTTTTATTTATGTCATAAATCCTGCCATTTAATTTAAGATAGTCTAGCATTTACACAAAATTATTTAATGGTGACATTTTTCTCTTTTCCAAACTGATGACAAATGTTCTTTAAGCTATAGACTATGCCATATTTGTAAATATAAATTCATGGCAAATATTCATAATACATATTGAATAATTTAGTGATTAAAAGATGAATAAATATATGCAGGGACACATAGTAGTGGTTACATATATTTGAAAAATGTTTTAGAGAATATTTGGTTGGATAGGGTGCACTAATTTGTCTTTGTGGTCGCTGAGTACAACACATAGAATTCTCAAGTGCCTTCAAATGTCTGAGAAAAAAGAACTCTATGTTATAGAGCAATCAGGTTAAGCTGTATCGGTGGGAGGGTGATTTTTTTAAAGAGGATAGTGAAGTGCATTCTGTGTATTATGAGTATTCAATGCAGAGTGTAGCTTTGTTGTACATCAGTACTAAAACTTGGTCAGTATCCTATAACACAGTACTGTGTGCCGACCAGTCCACAACTTATATCTCCTATTTTAACCTCTCCACTGAACCTCAGACCCATGTATCACAGTGTCTTCTTGACTCCTCTCCTGAGATGTCACACAGTCATTTCAAACTAACCCTGTCCAAAAGCAAACAACATCCCAAGCCTGTTTCCCAATCTACCTTGTGCCAGTAAGCTAGTCGTTTGTTCATACAGTTACTTAAGCCAAAATCCCTGGAGTCATTGAATTTTTCATGTCATATATCAGGGTATCAAAAAATTCTTTCAGATGTACTTTCAAAATATAATCCAAATTCTACTACTATTTTTCCCCACCCCAACATCCCAATTCAAACTACCATCATGGTGCTTCAGGAAGATCAAAGGAGCCTCTCATCACTCTGCTTCTTACTCTTGAATCCATCCCCTGTGGCAGCCAGGATGATCCTATTCAAACGTAAGCCCAATCACGCACACCGCCCACCAATGGCTTCCCCATCATACTTGGCAACATCAAGAATCTTAGCCTGCCCTACAAGTCTTCAAATCTAGCCTCTGGCTACATCTCCAAGACTTATCCATACCTTCCCTACCACCCCGTCCCCCTCCCTGTTATTCAGTGCTACTACACTGAGCTCCCAAGCTTACAATTTCCCAAGCATACTCGCTCTTCGCTCTTCTCAGTCATGATGGCTCTCTCCCTCACTTCGCTCAGAGAGCCGCTCAGAGGCACGTCGTCAAAAAGACCTTCCTTAACCTTCCTATGGGAAATAGGGTCTTCCACTACTCAATATTCACTTCACTTCATTGAAGTGAATACACACAGATCTTCTGTGTTTTACAAACTGAAGGATTGTGGCAAACCTGCACTGAGCAAGTTTGTTGGCACCTTTTTGCAGATAGCATTAGTGTTTTTCTCACATTTTGGTAATTCTCGTGGTATTTTGAACTTTTTTTTTAATCATTATTATATTTGTTATGGTGATCAGTGATTACAACTCACTGAAAACTCAGATGATGGCTTGCACTTTTGAGCAATAAATTTTTAATTATGTATTTCTTTAGACATAATGCTATTGCATGCTTAATAGACCACAGTATAGCATGAACATAACTATTATATGCACTGGGACACCGAAAACCTCATTAGGCTCACTGTATTGTGATATTTGCTTTATTCTGGTGGGCTGGAACCAAACCCATGATATCTCTGAGCTATGCCTGCATTTACATATTGTGTGTATTTTGTTTGCTTATTTTCTTATCTAACATCTTCCACTGAAACACTTGATTCATTGGAGACTTTTGTTCACTGTTCTGTTCCCAATGCCTAGAACACTGCCTGGTCAGAGCAATGTTCAGCCAAATTTTATGGAACAGATAGGTGAATAGTTCAGTCAATCAGCCAGGTGATCACTAACCAGCCTCTGTCTTTAAGGTGCTGTGCATCTGGTTAAACCCTAGTTCCCAGGTGGGATTGCAATCTGTAGGACAATGAAGGATATACGGTACTATATAGCACATTTTTTTTCATTGCCTAACCAAATTAACTAAAATTATACTGTTCTCTTAGCAATTTGTAACTAGTTAGTCATTGGCTACAGTGTAGAAGTGAAATCAAAGTCTTGATTGACCTTTGATGGGGAACAGAATATATGACACCAAAATATGCCATTTTGGCATGTGCATTATTTTGGGGTAAAGACAGTGATGACCCAGCAGTTTTGAGAAAAACTTTTACCTCTCCCTTAACTACCTACAGAATTTAGATAAAGGCCCAGAAAGAGAACTATTACCAGAGGTAACTTTTTTCTAAAAGTTAGGTGGCAAGGAAAATATCTAATTAGAAAACATCTTCCCTTCATATTGTCCTGTGACTGGCCCTCATCTCTTCTGATACCCCATGCCCTTATTCCATTCCTTAGCTTAGGATGGCCTGTAAGCCACAACTGCTTCTCTTGCCTTTGGGTGTCCTATTTTATGGGCCTCCCATACCTACCTAATTAAATTTGTTTTTCTCCTATTATCTGTCTTATCTTACTTTAATTAGTAGACCAGCCAAAAGAACCTAGAAGGGAAGAAGGGAAAATATCGCCTCCCCTACACCTTGATTTCACATTCAATGAAGACGTCAGAAATTTGAAAATGCATGCCATTGGTCTTAAAGGAAAGTGAAGGAATATGGATGGAGGGGTCTCCATATCTAACCAATCTAACTGATCACTCATGATGCACCCCACATGATGTTACACAAAACTGCATTCTAGCATTCATCAATTCTACTCATGAGTTTAGTACTATACTTTCCTTCAAGTGTCTCTATCTCTGCCTCCTCTTCCATCTCTCCATCATCCTCTGTTCCTGCTGGCTCGTCCATTCCTAAAGGCTTCCAAATCTAAGCTGACTGGCTAGTCCTCACTCAACCCTTCGTAGGTGCCTTGATCTTCACCAACCTCCTTTGAACTGTTAGCTTTCCCAGAACCTGGTGTCTTCTCTGAATGCTCAACAGATGCCTAAACTCTGCAGACAGAAGTCTGAAGACAGAAACTCAGAAGACAAAATCTTCAAAGCTGTGAAATAATTAGCTTCCTAAATTCTACCCCAATCCCCTCCTATATCTTCTCCAATACCCTGAGAACTTCAAAACAATAAAATAACATACTAAGGTTATATCTGATTTGTAAAGAATCATATTGCATTTTAAAAATTATAGAACAAAACAAGACATTATTTTCTATCTTGGTTGTGCTACCTTGAAAGTTGGTAATCCAGAAGGGATTTTTACTAGACAAGTTGAAGACATAGAAATATGTTGAGGGGCGCCTGGGTGGTTCAGTGGGTTAAGCCCCTGCCTTCAACTCAGGTCATGATCTCAGGGTCCTGAGATCAAGCCCCACATCGGGCTCGCTGCTCAGCAGGGAGCCTGCTTCTTCTTCTCTCTCTGCCTGCCTCTCTGTCTGCTTGTGATCTCTCTCTCTCTCTGTGTCAAATAAATAAATAAAAATCTTAAAAAAAAAAAAAAAGAAAGGAAAGAAAGAAAGAAAAGAAATGCATTGAAATACTACATATGCTGAATATCCTAAACCTGGCTAAGATCTGGAATGCAGTCGAATCAGCATAACCCAATAGGGCCACCCGAGCCTTCCAAGGACCTGGAATAAAGCCAGCCCTGATTCCCCTCAGCTAAAAATCATGTATTTTTATACCAAACTCACATGTTAAATTAGATTTTTTAATAACCTTTATCACATTATACCTTGCACTGTGGTTAGGTATGCACTTACTGGGATTTTTTTCACTCTTGTGCTAGATTGTAAGCTACCTACAATTCAAGTCCGTCTGTTTAAATGGACCTTTTCTCGGGGCACCTGGGTGGCTCAGTTGGTTAAAGCCTCTGCCTTCGGCTCAGGTCATGATCCCAGGGTCTTGGGATTGAGGCCCGCATTGGGCTCTCTGCTCAGCAGGGAGCCTGCTTCCCTCTCTCTCTGTCTCTGCCTGCCTCTCTGCCTACTTATGACCTCTGTCTGTCAAATAAATAAATAAAAAATCTTTAAATGGACATTTTCTCTTAAACATGTGCTATGATGGCCGATACTAGTGGGAACTCAATAAATGTGGATCAAATAAGTAAATATTAACTGAAATCTTATTTCAAAAGAAAGATTATTTACTTTTTAAAAAGTTTTTGATAGAGTTCCATGAATAACTTAAAGATAGCTGTGCTTCCATGATGCTTGAATAGAGAGCAGAAAACTAGTTTGCTAGATAGACAAACTCTTCTACAGATACCTTCATCAGAGTCCCTAAGGATCAATCCAAGATTAATAAGTACAGTGAAGGACAGCTGGCTTGCTCAGTCAGTAAAGCATGTGACTCTTGATCTTGGGATTGTGAGTTCAAGCCCCACATGGGGTGTAGAGATTACTTAAAAATAAAATCTTCTTAAAAATTAAATAAATTAATGAAGTAAGTATAGTGAAACACCCACATTTCCTTTTTCTTCTCCCTTTACCTGCCCACTCTCCCTCAGGATACTTCCCTCTCTCTCTCTTTTAAGATTTTAATTATTTAATTAATTATTTATTTATTTGACAGACAGAGATCACAAGTAGGCAGAAAGGTAGGGGGGTTGGGTGGGGGAAGCAGGCTCCCTGCTGAGCAGAGAGCCTGATGTGGGGCTCAATCCCAGGACCCTGAGATCATGACCTGAGCTGAAGGCAGAGGTTTAACCCACTGAGCCACCCAGGTGGCCCCAGGATACTTCTCTTAACCACCTGGGTACCTAGTCAGTTTTCCACCATTTTGAGAAGAGTGGAGCCGTGAAGCCAGAAACATACAAGGATGCTCTGCTGGAGCTTGGCTTCCACTGGATTCTGACCTGAACCGCGCTTGCCCTACTCATAGAATCCTAAGATCCTAACCTCTCTCTTTCTTCTACAGGGTCTCTGCCTGCATGAGGGGTACTGGTCTGCTCTTATTCCCCTTAGAGGGTCCTCATTTAGATAAAAGGAGGGGACAGCTCCATGTTTATACCAGATCACATGTCCCACCTCCAACCCTATGAAACCCACTCCTTTTCCAGACTTTAGAAGTTTCAGAAAATGACTGTGACTCAGTCTGGATCAAGAGCTGCTGACCAATCACCAAAGTTAAACTTCAACAGATTGACGTGGTTGGTATGGCCAAACAGCAACTCCTCAAAGGAAGAGAAATGTGTTTCCAGGGAAATGACTTTTTGACAGATACAAACAGATGTCAACCCTCCCCGCATCTTGGAATTTGACTTCTAGCCCATTCGATATACAGTACTTGTCAGCTCCTCCCTCCTGTCTAACAGAACTCCCAAATTTACCCTGCCAGCTAAAGCAATAAGATGAAACTTGACTCCAAAACATATTGAAATGCAAAACCAAGAGTTATAAATGGCAGCTCTATACAAGGCTTCTTATATGGAGGAGTTTTGAATAAGTGAACTAAGAATACAATTAAAAAATAATTTTTGATGCTATAAGCATGAGTTCAATATGCTGGTGGGGGGGATTAAGAGGATGGGGGAATTGAAGGATCCCACAAATGATAGGCATTATCAAAAAAGGATTGAGGGCAAACCACAAAACACCATGTTTTATAAAATCAAAAACTACCAAGTGACAAGTTTTTGTGTAATGGACTTTGAGAGATGGATGGACCTGACCTCAAAAGAGCCATAGTCCAAATAAAAATATAGGCACATAGACATAAATGTGTTATGCAAATTGAGTCACAGTAGAAAGATTAAAAGCCTGATGGAAGTAGAGATATAAACAAATCTGCATGAGAAAGATGACTGTCCTCAGAAAAAGTTTCTCGAAGTGGGTCGTTTGAACTGGGCTTTGAAGCCTAGATAGGAGTGTGCCAGGTTTCCTTCCATCTCAGCAACTAACAAAATCAAGAATCTAGAGAAACTGTTGTGGCAGACTTAAGTTATGAGGACTGTAGAGACAAGAAAGTGTGATTGAGGATACGATTCAAGTTCATAAGAAATAAAGGCAGTGATAAGCAGGATAAAGGTGAACCTACTCCATACTGAAATCCTGGAAGAGGAGCACTCCTTCTCTCGGAAAAATAATCACTATAGAAGAATTTGGATAATTCTTGGTAATTTAATTACCAAGAAGTCACTTTTCCATCAAATGCAACCTAGAACCATGAAATAAACAAATCAGCCTCCAGAAGACCACTGCAGCCCACCCCAGTCACATTCACTAATGCTTTTACTTTCCTATCAAGTGAAACCACTAGATCTGTTATATTTGATTTTAAATATAATCCCAACACCTATGCTTTATTTCCCTATCCACAGCAAACTACAAATAACAAATTTAGAAATGTAAGCAGAGTAGGCGCTTCACCAAACAACAGCTAACATTCCAGTTCTCCTCCCAAAAAACCAGACCCAATAATTTAAAAATCTTAGCAGTGGGGCGCCTTGCTGGCTCAGTCAGAAGAGCATGTCACTCTTGATTTCAGGGTTGTGAGTTCTAGCCCCACGCTGGATGTAGAGATTATTTTAAAAATAATAATAATAATAATAATAAACTATTTTTTAAATAAGGTATTATAAAAATAAATTTAAAAAATCATAGCAGTAAGAGTTCATTTAAGAGCAAACAGCTCTATACACAGTTTATTAAGCTGCTGGAGGTGCGTATGCCTTGTAGCCTTGCATAATCACTGGTATTTGTAATGAAGGGCATGAATCTGCAAGAAAAGTTTACACCTTTCTTTACATCATTCTGCAAAGAATGATGAGGCACGTGTTCAGAAGATTCCCTTCCAGTATTATTAGTTACAAATTTCTACCACTGGGGTACCTGGGTGGCTCTGTAGGTTAAGCCTCTGCCTTCAGCTCAGGTCATGATCTCAGGATCCTAGAATCAAGTACCATATCAGGCTCTCTGCTCAGCAGATCATGCTTCTCCCACTCTCTGCTTGCCTCTCTGCCTACTTGTGATCTCTCTTTCTGTCAAATAAATAAATAAAATCTTAATAAAAAAAAATTTTCTGCCACTTAAAGTAACCAGAGTAAGTAGTTGTTGTTTTAAAGATTTATTTATTTACTTTATTGAGAGGGTGTGGGGAGGAGGGGCAGAGGTAAAGGGGGAGAGAGTCTGAAGCTGACTCGGAACCAGATACGGGGCTTGCGCTGAATACCCTGAGATCATGACCTGAGTCCAAACAAGAGTCAGATGCTTAACTGACTGTGCCACCCAGGCACCCCAAGAAGTTTTCTTACACTTTTCTTTGTCCCCTTCCCGAGTGGAGTGGGGATCACGCAGGGCCCTTTTGAGCCTAGGCCACAGCGCACCCTCCTAACTCTCTGCTTGTCTCTCTCCACCAGCAGCTCACAAGTTACTGAAGCCAGATCATTTATATACATATGAAATTTATGACTTGCTCCCAGTGCTAGGTACAAATGCATTGGTATGTAATGGGTTGCCAAAAAAATTTTATATAATGAACAAGAGAAATGAAGTGATTGTAGCACTTTTAAAGAAGATTTATGCCACAAATGAATGAACCTTTATCTACATAAACAATTCTCTTGCACTTACCAATGATAACTGAAATTGATCATTTACTGGGTCAGGCACCATTCCAAGCGCTGAACATGTGTTAATTTATTTAATCTTCACCACAGTGCCGTGGGGCAGGTGTGATTATTCTCATTCTACTGATGGGGAAAGCCAAGCCAGAGAGAGTGAGTGGTGTCCATTCAGGCAGCTAGTAAGCTGCAGAGGCCATCTGACTCCCAAGCCCATCCCTTGAACTACTCTGCTACGTGCCTTTCATGCTATCTAATTTATAGCAGACCAAAAAAATTTCTGTTGCTAGAAGTGGCTAAGATCATCCATCCTGCTTCACCACTTTAAAAAAAAAAAAAAAAAAGATCCTCTGTGTTTAACCACCCTTGTAACCTCTGCTTCTATGAGTTGGACATTTCTGGATTCCATATACAAGTGAGATCATAAAATATTTGTCTTCCTCTGTCTGATTTATTTCACTTAGCATAATATCCTCAAGGTCTATCCATGTTGTTGCAAATGGCAGGATTTCTTTCTTTTTTAAGGCTAAGTGATATTCTATTGTGTATATAGATCACATTTTCTCCATCCATTTATAGATCTCCGCTATCGTAAATAATGCTGAAGTGAACATGGGAGTGTAGTGTTAAAAGATACACAGAGGTATATTAAAAATGTTGAGTTTGAGCAAAAATCAATACTAATCTGGTAGCACCCAATCCAGCAGATAGAAAGGAGCTCTGAGAAGCTGTACGAAATGAAAGATTTTGACAGGCAAAGAGAGCATGAGCAAGAAAGTTGTATTAAGCAAAAGAGCGAGTTGGTTATTGCAAGGTCAGTTTCCCTTAGTGGGTGGCAGGGGTCTATCAGGCAGAAGACCTGACTCTTGCTGAGCAGGAGATTCCTGATTGACAGATTTAGGATTCCATTTCTGGAAGAACAGAAACTATCATTAAATTTTGGATTGGTGATGCCATGTTAGCATAAGAGACTCCATTTGGGCCCTGATGTGTTTTGTTTTGTTTTTTTTAAAGGTTTTATTTGACAGAGAAAGACATAATGAGAGAGGAAACACAAGCAGAGGGAGAGGGAGAAGCAGACTTCCCAAGGAGCAGGAAGCCCAACAAGGGACTCTGGGGGACTCTGTTCTGCGGGACTCTGCGGGACTCGATCCCAGGACCCTGGGATTATGACCTAGCTGAAGGCAGATACTTAGTGACTGAGCCACCCAGGCACCCCAGGTGCCTGATGTTTTTAATAGAGGTAAACTTGACTTTCATCCACATTTTCAGAGCTCTGCTCCTGAGTAGCAGGGAGTATTAGGATACAGCGCTGGGGAGGTGGGAGTGTTATATGCCTGAGATGGATAGAGAGATTTTAAGATTGATAGAATGAAGTACCATGGCCATACTCTTTCAAAATTGTGTTCTGATGCCAGTGGCAGAAAGAAAATAACAGAAATGAAGAGTCATTGAGTTGAGTAAGTATGATACTTCTTAGGCTCTTACCTGTGTACTGCTTGGAAAAAATATCCAGGTGTAAAAGGCTTAGTCACTTTCATGTTTCAGAGAACAATTCATTTATACATCATGATTGAAAAATGGCAACACAAGCCTAAAACTCACCCTCATTCTGTGGTTTTCCACTGGGAGCAACTTTGCCCACTTGTATCTTCCACCCCTATGGAAAATTTGTCCGTTCTGGAGATTGTAGAGGCTGCTTTTAGGCAACTAGCTTGAGCTATGGAAACCTGATCAATGGAAAAGGGCCCACAGTGACCCCTGAGCTGAATACAGACAAGCCCATCAGGCAACCCACCCAAAATATCCATGAGGAACTACTTACAACCAGGCACAGGCACAAAAAAAGGAAGGAAGGAAGGAAGGAAAGAAGGAAAAAAGAAAATTGCATGTGTCCCATACCTCTTCACCTTCCTTCCCCACCACCCCCTAGTGATGGATTCTGTCAACTTCTAGCTCCTTTGTTCTGCCTTGGGTAAATCCTTTCACCACTGGTGCTGCTGGCCTCCACCCTACTGGGTCACCCCACATTTGGGGACCCCTGTCTGATTGGGAGAGATGCCACAAAGAAGTGCTGGTGTGTCATAGTCAGCCGATGGTGCTTCTGGAAAGGAGTTGGGTAGGGACTGTGGTGTTGCTTTATCACCTACCATACAGAGAATTGCTCCCTCAAAAAAACGTTTTAGACATCAATAATACTGTAAGGACCTATGTAGCAAGAGGCTTTCATTAAAGTTAAACTGTCCCTGCTCCCCTTCCCCCAGGGGATTCCCTTAAAAACAAGTCCCGGAAACCAGCTCCAGGTAACCAAGCCCAGACACAAGGGTGGGTCAGGCCATGTGGAGACATCCGATCAGTGAGGGGGGGGGGGGTGCATACTGTCTCCCTGGTTACCAAGGAGTATGGGCCCCTGCCCTTTGGGAGCCTTTTTGGCGCCAATCCCAATCAAGGTGTAATAGGCTGGTTCAAATGTCTAATAGGGTAAATTGTAACTCAGTTGGTCACCTTGCATCACTGTGGAGTTTCCTGTGTGTGTTACAATCTCATTGGCCACCTGTGCATGGCCAGGCCTGACCACATGACCTTTGCCCTTAAAAGTTAGTCTGTGAAACCGAGAAGGATCACCCTCTCTTGGAAGAGGTGTGTCTCCGAATGTTGAGTCTGATTCTTGATGCTTGGCATGAAATAAAGCTTTGCTTGACCTTCGCTTTATATCAGTCTCGCTCCTTTAATCACGGACCCATTACTGGGGCACAGCAATACCAAGGTCCCACCCCCCAAAATTACAAAACTCTTATGAAAACACTAGTTTTCAGTAACATAGGAGAAAAAGTTAAAAATTTTAGAGTGATAGGGGAAAACTGTACTCTAAGATGGCCGACCAAACCAGCAAGGGAATTCCAGGCCCTGTCTCAAAGCCCTTCCGGGTTCTTCTTTCCTACCTCGTTTCCGTGCGTGTGCCAAAGGTACCAAGTATGTGGAAGTCGAAGGGTATAAATCCCCCTCCCTGCTTGTGTGCAGGGCTCAGACCTTGGGAGAACAACCTCGTTTGTGCCCACCGGTGTTAAATAAACCTCCGATCCTCCAAAGTCTCCAAGTGCTCCTTGGTTCTTCCATCAGGATCCAGTCCAGGTTCTGCAACAAAAGCAACCCCGAAAAGGAAATTATAAACTACACAAAGAAGGATATTCTGAAAAGTTTCAGAAGTAGTAAAAAAATGAGAAGTTGAATATTAAAGTTATTATTATTTTTTTTTATTTTGAAAGAAATAGCAACAATTAGGGAAGAAGGACAGGGTCCAAAGACTAATTGGACCAGCAATACATAATACAAGAGCACATGCTTAAAGAGCTAATTTAAGATAGACGGAAAGTAATGCCTGTGAGAAAGGTAACCCCTCACAAACAGGTAAGAGTCACTTTGGGCTTATTTTTCATCTTTTCCAGTGCTTAGTGAACAAACCCCCTACTGATTTCAAAGAATATTTTGGTTTTGACATTAGCTTTATGGAAGCTAAAATTCAGACTTAAAGAATTATGAACTCACAATAATTTAGACTTCAAAACTCTGAAAATGGACATGCTTATCTAATTTCTGCCGAAATTTGTGTACTAAACAACAATAAATATTTTGATGAAATATTGCAAGGACACCTGTATTTCCAGGAGAGGCGGTAGTAACGAAAAGGAAAAATTCTGCTGGTAGAGAAAAATGTAGCCCTCATGAAGTGGGTTTGAAAACTAAAATACTCAGAAGAAATCCCTAATCATCAGACGTCATGTTAATAACTCTTAAGACAAGAAGAAAAAAATTTAATAACATTGATTATACTTTTTCAGATTTTTTTTTAAAAGATTTTATTTTTATTTATTTGACAGAGAGAGATCACAAGTAGGCAGAGAGGCAGGCAGAGGGAGAGAGAGAGGGAAGCAGGCTCCCCGCTGAGCGGAGAGCCCGATGCGGGACTCGATCCCAGGACCCCAAGATCATGACCTGAGCCGAAGGCAGCGGCTTAACCCACTGAGCCACCCAGGCACCCCTACTTTTTCAGGTTTTTTAATAAGAAGGGGAGTCAAACGTGCCACTCCAAAATACTCGGTTTTTGGCCTAAAGATTATCTTGAGTGGATTGATTACTTTTTATTTATTTATTTATTCTTATTTTTATTTATTTTTTAATTTTTTAATTTTAATTTTAATTTATTTTTATTTTGTTTGTTTATTTATTTATTTTTAAGAAAAATCAGCCACAGCAAAAGCTCTGGAAAATAAAGAGGTTACCCACTCCTAAGGGACATTTACATTTAGGCGGAAAATCTGCATGTGTAAGGGTGTTTCCCTCTGGGGAAAGATGCCTCTAAATCCCATCCAGAGAATCTTGACAATGGAGAAGGCTTCAGTTTAGATCTACATAACAAGTCTCACCTTATGTTCTGAGCTTTTCCTGGTCACATCCCCCGCCTCCCCCCCCAACATTTGGTCTTTACCTTTAAGGTGATGTTTGGGGGGTGCGGACAGGAGGGAGGGTTGTCTCTCCCATGTATATACAGGATTAAGCTTCTGTTTGTTTTTCTATTAATCTTTTTTTCGCGGGCGGGGTGGGGGGCGTTCTCAGCCAAGAACCTAGAAGAGTAGAGGGAAATTTATCTTTCCTTCCCTACACGTTATCGGTTGAAATTTTGAAAAATACAGAAAACAAAAATTAAACAGTTGATGAGGGAGCACGAGGCTGGCTGAAGACAAAGCAAAAGCTGGAGCCTTGCACCCCCCTCACCCCCTCTCCCTCCGCTCCCTCTCAGTCCTGTGTGTAGCATCCCTCAGGCAGCCCTGACTGCCATGAACAATAAGCAAATAGTTAACTCGCAGAGCTCACAATGCTGCTAGACAGGAGTCTCCCTTGGCTTACAAATGTCCTAAATCTCACTAACAAAGATGATGGATAGCAGGATTGTGACATCCCACCAAAAATTCTCCGAACTATCTTAATGTTAATGGCTGGTCTAAAGACAACACTGATCAAGCCGCAAGGGCAAGGCCTCAGGTAGGCCTCGGACATCCTGGCACCTTGTAGGCCCTCTTTAGCATATGAAAACTCCTCTGAACCCTTCCTTCCCCTCACCTTCCCCCAACCACAGGGTACATAACCTGCCATTCTTCACAACACGGGGCAGCTGCATCTCCGCCTGCCCACGGGTCCTGTCCCAGTGCTTTAATAAACCACCTTTTTGCACCAGAGACGTCTTAAGAATTCTTTCTTAGCCGTCGCCTCCGAACCTCACCCCACCGAACCTGACTTAGGTTCTGGGACTTCATCACAGTGACCGCGCTTCTATTACCCAGGCATAGCAAAGGTGCCTTTGTAGTGTTGCAACTTTTCTGTCCATTCCAGAAACCCCTTGCTAGGAAGGGTCTTTGGTAAGAACAGGAAAAGAGCCATAATCTTCATTGGAATAACAATGCAGCAGTGGGGGAGCCAAAGAGGGGTCTCTGCTAAGAGAGCCAAGTAGTATATGCGAATAAATCCTTTCTTTTTGTTTCAGAAATGCTTCTCCCTGAAGGGCTGGAAGCATCCGAGCCCTTCTCCAACACCCTCAGGAAAGACAGAAGAGGGGTTTCCATGGGGATATGGTATGGGGTGAGCGTAAAGCCAGAGAGAGACTGAGTTCTATAGGAGGGGGCACAGGGACCCAGAACACCTTTATGGTAATAGGAACACCTTTAAGAGAATAGGAAATCTTCTCCACAGCCTACTCTTTAGGAATGCGTACTTAGAGAGATTTCCCCTCTAGTGAATCAACTAAGCCCCTTAGTCCTCCCAGACCCTATGGCTCAGCTAAGGGAAGTCCACGCTATAGACAGTGTATTTTGATCGTTTTCTCACATCCTTCTAAAATATACTTTTTAATGTTGAGATTGATGAGAGTGCAAAAGGCAAGGTGACACCCCACTTACCATCCCGCCCCACTAAATGTGCAATATACGTGCCATTCCTCAGGCACCCAAGACGGCCCAAGAACAAAGGGCCGGGAAGAAACAAATGGTAAACTGATAAAGATCGTGGTCCTGCAGGACATGAAACTCCATCACAGTCTGTAACTGTCTTAATGACTTACAGGTAAAACACGAGTTTAATAATAGCCAGACCTCCAGGAAGAACCTATAGACTCAATTTCCTGCAGTCCTAACGTCAAGTTCCCCTCCACAGGATACAAAAACCGATCTAATCAGTCACTCCTCAGAATCCCAGCGCCACACTTTCTGCCCACAGGACCTGTCCCCATGCTATAATAAAACCACCTATTTGCACCATAAACTGTCTCAAGAATTCCTTCTTCACCACTGCACTCTAGGACCCTGCTCGACGACCCTGCATCAAAATGCCACTACATTATATGGAGATCCTGTTTATTTTTTTCTCCTACAACATTAAGAGTATTTATTGTTCACTCTTTTCACTTTTTTCCTGTGTTTGTCATTGTTATTTTGCTTTTGCGTATTTCAATAATATTTGTGTAAGCATAAATACAGAAAATTTTCTCCATGCTTTCTGATGACTTCCTAAAGAAGAATCACTGTATGACAACTGTTGGGCTGGCAGGAAGGGCTACTAAAGATGGCTAAAGTTCCCGCCACAGGACCTGAGCTCGGGACAGGAGAACAAAGGCCCAAGCAGGAATCTGAGACCCCCGCCCCGGGCTCCTGTGGACCAATGGGATCCCGACGAGCAAGCGGGATATCCAAATAAGGGAAACTTGCCAAAAGACCCCTGAGCTTTCCCCAAGACCCCTTAAAGGCCCCCTCCTCCCTGCCTTGGGTGCGACTTCCCCCACTCTGCTTTCCAGAGTCGCGGAACCTCGCCCGAGGGTGCCCACCTCCTCCCGGTGCAACTTTCTCGGTTCCCCTTCATCTGGGCCCTGAAACTTCACCGGACAGAACCTTTAATAAACCTTGTCTTACACCCACTTCGCCTGGTGTTGTGTTTATTTCGTCGGAAAACTTTACAACAACCAAATGGTCAATCAGTTTGGAACAGAAGCTGCATTTATATTAATGATGGAAACAGTACAAATGTAAAACCAAGTGACAGTCACTCTTTTGAAGCACCAAAATAAATAAGAGTACTTTTATCCAATGGTTGCATTAATTCCTTAATAGCATCTACGATGCCATTACTGTGGTTCTGCAGGGCTTAGCTCTCTGCGCACTTGACATGTCTGTTTATGGCATGATCAGTTCTACGGCCTCAATGTTCACCTCTGTTTCCTTAACGTCCTCCTCTTCACTCTCCTCTGATACAGTCGGGGTCTTTCTTTTTCTTGAATGTTCTAGACAGCTTCCCCTTGAACTCTGAATTTCTCAGCAGCTGCTAGCTATGCTTGCTGAGATAGGCCCTTGACCTGTTACGAAACCTGGACTGGATCCTGGTGGAAGAACCAAGCAGCACTCAGAGACTTTGGAGGATTGGAGATTTATTTAACACCGGTGGGCACAAACGAGGTTGTTCTCCCAAGGTCTGAGCCCCGAGCACAAGCAGGGAGGGGGATTTATACCGTTCGACTTCCACATACTTGGTACCTTTGGCACACGCGCGGAAACGAGGTAGGAAAGAAGAACCCGGAAGGGCTTTGAGACAGGGGCGGGAATTCCCTTGCTGGTTTGGTCGGCCATCTTCCAGCTTTTCCCTATCAGACCTTGTCTTCTTCCCCCAAAATTATGATAGGTCCTAAAACTGGGCTCTTGTAGACATATGGCCTTGCGATGACGAAGGGAACGTTCTAAGATTTCTGGATGGTGACTTTAGTAACTTCTATAACCTGTTGAGGACTTGGTTTGGACATGGCCTCCCACTGACTTTTTTTCTCTCTGACTTCCTTTGCTTTACTTTTCCTGACGGCTTCATCCATTTCAGGGGCTGGTGCCAGTGGGGCTTGCTGTGTGCTTGCCTGTGTGGTAACCTGTTCCTCCAGCTCCGATACTGATTCACCAACGTCAGATTCTGTTCTGACTCTGTCTTTGCTGCTCTGTGTCAGGTAGTGTTGGGAGGGGACTACGGACCCAAGATGGCAGCAAGAACAATATGAAGGTTTATAGAGATAACTTTTGATACTATTGCCAAATGACTTTCTAAAAGGAGATCTAAAATTACATTAATGTCTCTTTCCAAAATACCTTGGATATAATTCTTTTTAAAGTGGTCGGGCTGTTCATATTTTGAATGTACTTTAATGTATTTAATAATTTAGGTTGCCCCTTGTTTTTTATAGGATGTTTCTTTTAATACATTTTGTATTAATATTTCCATGCAGAAAGTCTCTAGAAGTAGAAATCGAAAATAAAAGATAAGACAGCATCGTTTAAATTTTGATAGATGCTGCCCAAATACATTGCAAACTGGTTTATTAATTTATCTCCCACATATCTGTTTTCCTTCGCCTCCAAAAGAACAGGATATAATCCATCTTTTGAATATTGAAATTATAATGTGGACAGAGAGAGCATGTAACTAGTATTCTGGTATTTACTTGCATATTTTTCCTGATGATCAGTGAAGTTGTGTTATTTTCTATGTGTTTATCATTCACTTCCTCCCCTTTTCTGTGAATAGCCTATTTATATCCTTTAAATTTTTTTTTTTTAATTTTGACTTTTCTTTTAAGTGCCTTATAAGGGTACTTTATATAGGTTAGATACTAATCCTTAATGGTACCCACATTAGTAGTAATTTTTTTAAAAAATTTTATTTTGAAATCTCTTCTCTATTTTGAAAACTAAAAATAATTTTTGGGAGTCTTGCCTTGGCAGAAACCTAATGAGTGGTTTCATTCAATTCTGAGTAGAATGTAATTTGTTTTTAATTTTTTTCTTTCATTTAAATGGTACTTTTTAAATAATTTAATGAGAATAGCATATTTTTTATCATTTATTTTTGCTATTACATCATTTTGAATCGAGGACATGGCCAGAATGGTTTCTCTGCTTTGGAAGACACAATATTTTCTTTATAACCTGGTACTTGTGGTGAACATTTATAATTTTTTCATAAGTGCTTAAAACGATTTCATATTCTTATTTTGTTTGGTACATGTATTTGCTGATGATTTTTCTTTACTTGATATGCTGATTTTTAAGGTAGCTCTGAAAATCCCCCAATAAGTCTGTTGAATTTGTATTCATTTAGCTTTATATTGAAACTCTCTGAACAAGCTAATCATTATTATAAAGCTTATTTATTATTATATTTATATGATACACATTTATATTTTATTTGTAAAGTTGTTGTGTTTTTTTTAAGATTTTATTTATTTATTTGACAGACGGAGATCACAAGTAGGCAGAGAGGCAGACAGAGAGAAAGGGAAGCAGGCTTCCCACGGAGCAGAGAGCCCGACGCGGGGCTCGATCCCAGGACCCTGAGATCATGACCTGAGCCGAAGGCAGAGGCTTTAACCCACTGAGCCACCCAGGCACCCCTATTTGTAAAGTTTTGTATCCTTTAATGTAATAAGCACATATGTGGTGTTTATATAAACATTATATATTATGCTTCATATATAATTAATTATAATAATTATTTAGTTCATTCTATTGCCTAATTTGGTTGGGAATGATCTCTGTTTAGTTTATGTTTTCCATTCAACACAGCCTTTGGTGTTGAATATGGTGAGGGCTGGAGGAAGGCAGACAGGAAAGCTGGAGAAGTCATGTGTGAGGAGAGACAGACCCACAGACATAGAGCTAGACTGGCTCTCCAGGTGTGTGGATGTGAGATCCCCACGTCCCTCAGAGGGTCTTGGAGACCTGGGCTCCTAAGGCACCTTGCATTTGGCTCTTGGGATGCTTAGGAGCCTCACATCAACAGACCATCCCCAGAATTTCCACACTACACCCGCACCCTGGGAATTAATTTCAGAGGCAGCTTCTCTCTAGGAGTGGAGTTGGGGACAAGAGAGCTTTTCTCCATCTGTTGCCTTTTCAGTATCTGGCACACCATGACAGCCCATGCTTTCTCCCATTCCCGCTAATTTTGTGGTGCTCAAGTTACAGCATAATAAGGTTGTAGGTTTCTCAGCTCTGTTAGCATTTACTATCAGTCTATTACCAATAGCTTTCTACATTCCAGAATTTCCTGTTTTATTATGCCCTTAGCACCCCCACTCGCTTTTCAGTATCGTATGGGTTTAATTATTTATTATTATATTTTAATAGAGTTTGAAAAGAGAAAGACTTTATTATGCCTCTCATTATCTAAACGGGACCAGAATTCAAATGCTCTTTATATAAGAAATTTGAATTTGTATTCATTTAGCTTTATATTGAAACTCTCTGAACAAGCTAATCATTATTATAAAGCTTATTTATTATTATATTTATATGATACACATTTATATTTTATTTGTAAAGTTGTGTTTTTTTTAAGATTTTATTTATTTATTTGACAGACGGAGATCACAAGTAGGCAGAGAGGCAGACAGAGAGAAAGGGAAGCAGGCTTCCCACGGAGCAGAGACTTTGTTCAAATTTAGGATCTGTCACTTACCAACTGCATACTAACTGGACAAATTACGGTGCCTCAATTTCCTCATTGATAAAGTGTGGATAAAAGTACAACATAGGGGGCGCCTGAGTGGCTCAGTGGGTTAAGCCTCTGCCTTTGGCTCAGGTCATGATCTCAGGGTGCTGGGATTGAGCCCCACATCGGGATCTCTGCTCAGCAGGGAGCCTGCTTCCTCCTCTCTGTCTGCCTGCCTCTCTGCCTACTTGTGATCTCTCTCTGTCAAATAAATAAGTAAAATCTTTAAAAAAAAAAAAAAGTACAAGATAGGGTCATAAACAGACATCTAGAATACTCCATAAATGCTACCTGTTGTTATTATTTTGTATGTTATATATATTGTGAATTTTCTTTTACTTGTAATAGTGTGTATTTATATATCGGTAAATATATGCATATATATCTTTATGCTTTTCAATAATAAAAGCCAGCACTTATAAAGTACTTACTATGTACCTTTTTAGCCCTTCATATATATTAATTTACGGTCCTGAAGGAGAAATCACAATGGCAATTAGGAAATTTTTTTAGCAGATAATGAAAACACAACCTAATAAAATGCATAGGGTGCTTTTCCCATGATGTTTCCTAATTAACCATTGTCGGTGTCTTAAAAATATTCTAGTTTCAGTTCATTTATTTTGAATCTGGTTTCAATACTGAGCAAAGCCTCAGGCTGAAGTCTTAGGAGCTATTAGTTTATTAGGAATTAGCATTCCGAGGAGTAGGAATGAGGCCCAAGGGGGTGAGGCCAGGCTGTCAGGCTCTCCTGAGTCCACGAGAGCACAGCTGCCTGCAGGGGGGCTTGCCCAGTGCCTGCGAGCCTGCCCTGAGGAGCTCTGCAACCGCACCTGCACCTCCGTGTGGTCTTTCTGGGGTAGGGGAGGGCAAGGAAAAGGAAATAGTTTCTCTCTCAGCTTCCGTCTTCCTCCTTCGATCTGGGATATTAGCTTCTCAGTTCCCAGCCTTGGCAGAAATCCAAGTCAGTAAGTCGGCCTTTCTCCAAGAGCATGGCCCCTTACTTCCAAGTGGCTTCTGCAATCTCTGAAGTCTTCAAAAAGATTGTTTTTCAATGCAGCCAGCTTTTGTTGTTCTCAACAAAGTACCCCTCAGCCACAAATCTGCCACTGAGGTCAGAAGTAAAAACTCACCTATATATTTTGGTATGTGATTTTTCTGTAACTGCCCCCCGCCCCCACCCAGGAATCAATAGTTTTAGTTTGGTTAACTCTTGCCCTAAGAATCATTAAAAAGTAGTTAGGTTGGGGTGTTTTGTTTTGTTTTGTTTTGTTTTCCAACTGGTTTTCCATTGCTTCAGAACAAAGTCTATAAAGCCTGGTAGGTTAAAACAACATATACTGCTTCTGTGGGTCAGTAATCTGGGCCCAGCTCAGCTGGGCGGCTCTGAGTCAGAAGCTCCGCCAGGATGCAGTCAAGGTGCCAGCTGGGGTGGAACTCATGTCAAGGTTCAACTGGGAAAGGCTCGGCCTCCAAGCTCACTCACAGGTTGTTGCTTGCAAGATTCCATTTTTCCACTGGATACTGAACAGATATCTGTTCCTCCCTAGCTTTTGGCCTGAGATGCCTTCTATTTCTTGGGATGCGGCAGCTCATCATGGCGGCTTATGTCACTAAATGAGCGAGTGTCAAAAGCCAGAGAGCAAGAGTCCAACAAGCCGGCAGTCTTTCGCAGCCTAACTTCTGAAAGGCTATCCCATCACTTTTATTGTATTCTCTGTATTAGAAACGAGTCTCTAAATCTAAATCTAGCCCACATTCTAAGCTTTCTTTTTTTTTTTTTTTTCATGTTTGGAGATTCCCCAGTTGTGTCTGGAAAAAAAGCCTGTGTTCACCTCTACAGAGAGTGGAAATGGCAGACACCACAGACTGAGCGCCTTCTCAGCCTCTGAGATATAGGGACAGCATCTACACTTCCCCACTCAGATGCACCACTGCAGACTTTGAAACAAAAGTCACTTGCGGGAAGAAGCTGGAGGGCAGCAGCGGGAGTAGCTACATCCAAGTACCAAGAGCAGCAGGAAGCAGGAGCATCCCGGATCCTGCACTCAGTCCTTCTGCCTCACGCTGTGCCTCCTTCCTGGTTACCAGGACTCCAAGCCAGATTCTGGTACTGTGAGCTAACCACTATTTGTACGTCAAGTCTTCTCTCTGGTTAAATGACCCAGAGTTACTCTCTTTAGCTCGCAGGGAAGAAATCTGAAGGCCAGAATGTCCTCATCCTTGGTAATTCCCTGTCCTCCGGTGTCTTCATACCAGTCAGTGGCTCTCTGCTTCGGCTTTGCCTCCTCTCTCTGCATTTTCCTTTTGCTCATTTTTGTAGTATTTCTTTCCTTTCCCTCTGTATTCCGAAATATTTTTGTTCTCTTTCACCTAATGACTTTTCTGCAGTCTCAGGGAATCTCTCAAGGACAATTTTACCTCCATAATTTTATCTTGACGTTGTTTTCATTGCTCTCTATCTCATCCATTTGTCTTTTATTTCTACCCACCTCTCAGGTATATCCCGACTCGTGCAACACCAGGATTTTCATCTTGTCATCGGTCTATTATTTCACAGAATTCATGTACTCCTACACTTTACTGAGCATGGAAGCAAATGCTCCCCCAAATTAATCTCTGTTTTTTTCATAGTAAATTTTTTAAAAGATTTTATTTATTTTAGAAAGAGGGAGAACATGTGCGAGAAGGGAGAGGAACAGAGGGAGAGGGAGAATCTCCAGCAGACTCCCCACTGAGTGTCAAGCCCAATTCATGACCTGAGCCAAAACCAAGAGTCCAATACGCAACTGTCTGAGTCATCAGCTGTCCCCACAGAAAATATTTTTAAATGGAGACTCTTTTCCTCTGTCTTAAGTGCTATGCTCTTTATCATCCAAAATGTAAATAGAACCTTTTCAGAGATCAACTCTTTTGTGGTCAGATTCCACTTGAGTGTGATCACTGTCCACTGGTTGCTGCTAAAATCTTCTGGGGTTTCACCTAGAAAGCATGCCCACATTCATGGCTCCTAGCAGTTTTTAAAAAATTCAGATTAAATCGAAATTCTCAGAACAAATATGATATATTCTTTATAGCGCTGACTCTCAGGGAACTTCAAAGGTTGAATAATTTGCTTATAAAATAAACTAATGATATCAGAAAATTCGACAACATGGTCTACGTCAACTGACAAATAGGAAACTACAAAAAAATATTGGCAATATTCACATTAAGTTTAATGTCCCTAATTTTATAAATATATATAATGGTTACTATAAATATTATTGATTTATTATAAATTATTAATAAGAAAAAGGGGTGCCTAGGTGATTCATCAGCTAAGCATTTGTTTGCCTTTGGCTCAGGTCATGATCCCAGAGTCCTGGGATCAAGTCCCATGTCAGGCTCCACGATCAGTGGAGAGCCTGCTTCTCCCTCTCCCTCTCCATCTACCCCTACCCCCGCCCCTGCTCATGCTTTCTTTTTCTTTCTCTCTCTCTCGCTCTCTCTCAAATAAATAAAAGAATATATTTTAAAAAGAAGAATCCTATGCACACAGGCAAATGCCATGAATAGGTAATTCTCAGAAAGGAAATATAAACATTTTTATTCTTATGAAAAGATAGTTACATCAAAATAAGAAAATTGCAAATGAAAACTATAATAAGGCATCATTTCTTACCTATCATATTGGCAAAATTCTGTGACACACTGAATAGACAAGGGTTTGAAGAAATAAGCACATGATACATTTAATTGGTGATATAACTTTTATATAATGTCTATAAAATTTGACAATATGTATTAAAATTTAAAACGTGTATATCTCAGCGATTCTGTTGGAGTGCTTTTACCTTACAGGTATACTTACATGAATGCCTAGAGACAGTGTAGTAGACTATTAATTGTGGTATTTTCTATGGCAGCTAAAGATTAAAAAAACTTAAATATCCATCAATAGGAAAATGATAAAATAAATTATAATACATCATATAATGGAATCCTATGCAATTTTGAAAACAATGAGGAAGCATCAGTCATTGTAACATAGAATGATTGCCAACATATGCTGGATACAGTGGCAAAAGAAAACAGGGCATTGGAGAGTGTTTATAGCATGTTCTCGTCCAAATGAGAGAAATAAAAGAAAGGTACCTGCCTAACGTTTTTGTGTGCATTGACTATCTCTACAAAGGTAGAAGAAACAACTCAGATGGCTGACTCTTGGAAAAAGCACTGTGGGACAGGTGAACAAGGGTAGAATATAGGGCCACTTTGTACTCTATTTCCTTTGTAACATTTAATATTTGTCCATTTGCGTCATTTCAAAAATACAATAATTAAGGTCTTAGTGCGGTGCACAATACAATCACGTATTGTTTTATGCACAAGTTTTCTTTCCACTGTTTTGTTTGTCTATTTTTAATGGTAAAAATTGAGGCAGGAATAATACAATACAGCATTTACAATCTCACAGGTTTTGATCCTGAGATTCTTAGGCAATTCTGTAAACTGAAAAAAAGACTATTTTTTTTTTTAAAATGGAAGCAACACTGTTTCCTCTGGAGAGGTATTTAGACGGTAAATTAATTAGATAGTCAAATAGTTTTGAATAATAAGGGCTGATGCTCAACTAGTGGTCCTTTGAAAATGAACTCGATTCAGAATTTGAACCGATTACCTTAAAAGCGTTTGTTCAGTTGAGAGGATATAAGCCCAGGGCTCCATATGTGTGGACCCACAGGGCACATATGGTACATTTCTTGGTTTCCTCACAAAATATCAGGACTTTGATCTTTCCTCTGAAATAATTTTCACCTGTGTGGATGATTTCACATAAAAAAAATCTTGGTCTTAATTTTGCATTTTCTTTCATTTCTTCTTCCTTACCAGTTACATTTAATTGTTTTTTGTTTTGTTTGGTTTTGTTTTTTCCTCTCCATTCCAAATGGGAATTTTCTCTTTATTCAGACTTCTGGACTGAGTTCATAATGTGGAGTTAATCTAGAGCAGTCTTCAAAATGATGTGCCAAGAACCTGAGACAGTGGGAGTTTTGAGTAAGTGCGGCTGCTTCATTTGTAATGTTGTATTTAGGAAAAAATTAAAAGGTCTTCAAGTCATTTTTCTCTCTAATAGACCAAGAATCAACTGAGTTAAAACACAGGCAGACATACACACATACCTTGTATCTACGGGGTGGCCATGCTCAGATAGTTCAGAAAAGTTTTTACTCTGAATAACTGACACAATATTGGTCATAAATTTGTAATTGTTGAGGAAGGAGTTCAAGTTCAGGAGCAGCATATTAAACCAGCTTTTCTACTTTTGTGCAGATTGAAATTTTCCACTCTTAAAAAAATGTCAGTTGTTGTTGACTGCCGCTCCCCTGGGCGTGTGATGCCCTCACTTCTCCCGACAGGGCCGCCTTCTCTTCTCCCTCTCCAGCGAGGAGGAGAAGCTGAGGCTGCTCCACCAGGGCCCTGCAGGAGATTTTCGTTCACTCAGCACATATTTCCTGAGCGTTTCTGTGGGTGGCTTCCAGACTCTGTTCTAAGCTTGCCAACCCCAGTGTCAACAAGACCAAGTTCCTGCCTTCGCAAGGCTAAATCCTAGAAGAGAGGACAGTGACTAAGCAAATCATCATACATAATTTCAGAGAGGGATATCTGTCTGTCTTCCGTTGCCATTCAACCCCGAAATTTAGTAACATAAAATGGCAACCACTTCTTTGCTCATGATTCTCGGTGTTGGCAATTTGGGCAGGAATCAGCTGGGGAACAGTCAGCTGTTCCAAGCCATGTCAGCTGGGTTCGTGTGTTTACTCGTAGTTAGTTAGAAAATTGTCTGTAGGCTGGCTGGTCCCAGAGCCTCCATTCACAAGTTTGCCAGTTGGCTTGGGTTGTAGGCTGGGACACCTCAGTTCTCCACCACGTGGCCTCTCCAGCAGGCTAGCTCGTGTATTCAAATGGTGGTCTCAGATTTCTAAGTGCAGCAAGTGAGGGCAAGACCTAATACACAAGAATTTTAAATCTATACGTGTGTCATATTTGTTATTCCCCCTATTACCCAAACAAGTCACTGGAGCAAGGCCAAAGTCACTAAGAAAGGTGACTGAACAAAGGCATGAACATAAAGAGGAAAATTGTTGTACCTATTTTTTGAAAAAAAAAAAAGATGCATACATGTATGATATATAATTATATATATATATATATTTTTTTTCACATATATTATGTACCAAAGATCTCAGATTCAGGCATTTTCATGCAACCTTGAAGGCTCTTCATGAGGCTCTCATGAAGGCCTGCTTACATTTTGCTTCTACATGTCTCGAAGTCTATTTTTTTAAAAAAGGAAAAGTTTTCTTGCCTGCTGGAAATGCTGCATTAAACAAAATTACACAGTGATTATTATCATTAGCATTATTATCAGCGTGATTCAGGGCTTGCCAGGGAGTTTACTATGGCCTCATGGAATGGGAATCCCTAAAATGGGGACTCTCCCTTGCACTACACAGACTTTTTCAACCACATAGTATCTTCTAAGGGAGATGCTCCCTGATTCCTACAACTGCTGCTGTCAAGATTGGGGATCCCGCATAGCTAGATCTTTCAAAAGAAGCAAGTAAGTTTATTTTATATGAAATTTCTAAATTTTAGATATTGACAACTTGTTTGAATGTCTTTTAAAGATATGTTTTCCTTTTTTAAAAAATAAGCAAAGTACAACGGCAAATCAAATTTGACTGGTTGGTGATTTTACATAGAAGCCCAAGGAGCCTCTTGGGAGAGAACTCATGTTGATGAAAGGCAGAATGGAGGCTCAGAGGTTTGGCCTCACAGGAGACCTGGCTTTAAGGGGAGGGCAACAGAAGAATGAACATCAGGCAAAGAACTGTTCTCCATAACCTCCGTGGGGACCAAGAGCTCAGAGTGTGAGTATCTCTGGTGAAAACACTGGTGGCTTTCACTCAGTGATCTCAGCATCAGTAAAGATCCTAGGCCACTGTGTCGCAAGGAACTAGCAGGAGGAGAAGCCCAATTCTTCCTGATAGACCCACCTGTCATGGATTCGTAGCTTGTCAATTGTACCAGAGATGGGGGAGAGGCAGTTGTCCCTCTCAGCTTTCCTATCAGAAGCATACTTTTTTCTATAAAGCACATTGACTGGGTCCATTCCATTCCCCATCTGCATTTTATATATATATTCTGGACCCCAACTTTGCTGGCATTCAGTGCTGTCCGCCCATATCTGTTTTATGCTTCCATCTCTGTTAGAGTAAATTGTACTTTCCTAAATCATGCTGTCCACATGCTCTAGCACAATGTCACCTTGCCAATCCCCAACAACAGGTAGAGTCTAGTCCCTTTCCCTAGACTTGCTTTGTGCACCTCCTGGAAGGAGTACGATGGGGGAGAAGTGACTCTCTGTGGCTTCTGAAGGCCTTACGGAGGCTTCCTGTTTCTCCTGGGCCCCTGGATCTACCACAGAATTTCTTGACATCAGCACTATAGACATTTTGGGCTGAAGGATCCTTTGTGAGGAAGAGTGGGTGGGAGTTGTCCTCTGCATTATAGGATATTTAGCATTGTGGACCCTCTGACTAACCCATCTGCTGACTGAGGACCACTGAGCAATCTCAAAGTCACCAGACACAGAAGAATTACCCAGTTGAGCCATATCTGATGCCCCGCCTACAGAATCTGTGACATTTATCTTTCGAAAGGTTGCAGTTTTAACCCACTATTTGGAGATAGTTATGTAGCAATAGTGACTAGAATACCTACATAGTTGGAAGTGAAATGTAATGATATTTTGCTATTTTAAGAAAAAGGGAAATTGGGGCACCTGGGTTAAAGCCTCTGCCTTTGGCTCAGGTCATGATCTCGGGGTCCTGGGATTAAGCTCCGCATTGGGGTCTCTGCTTGGCAGGGAGCCTGCTTCCTCCTCTCTCTCTCTGCCTGCCTCTCTGCCTACTTGTGATCTTTGTCTAATAAATAAATAAAATCTTAAAAAAAAAGGGGGGGGGGAATTAGTATCCATCGGTTGGCCTTGGATACTTCTTTTAATTTTCTAACTTGCTATACAGCAAATGAGGTTGCTCTCACTCATTTAACACATATTTATTGAGGACCCATCTTTGAGCCAGGAACCAGGCACAGACACATTTTGTAATTGTTATATCTGTATAATTTCCTTCATCTGTACAATTTGCTGCTATCTATTCATTTTCTGTTCTGTGAATTCATGACCTTGAAATAACCTTCACTCTTGGATTTCATTCTTCTTCTCATTCTAGACCCCTTCCTGGAACTTATTCTTCTTCCCACCCCCCACCCCCGCCCACTTTACCTCCATCTTGTCCACCTTAAGACCCAATCCACCTCTTCCACAAAACCTTGTCCTATGGCATTAGTCAAAATGATTTCCATCTATTTTTTATGGTCTTTCATATTATTCCTCCTCTTCTTTCATTCCAGGTAATATATATTACCCTCTTTACTTGGTATCTAGCCTTTCCTCCTACTTCATAGAGAAAACAGGGCTCATAAGCACTGAATTCTCTTGGCTTCTAGCTTTCTGAGCCCACAAACACATCTGTATCTGTGATGCAAACAACACAGCCATACGTTCTGTATTAGGGCTCTCCAGGGAAACAAAACCAACAGGAGATAGATAGAGCTATAGCTAGAGATAGGGGGAGATTTATTATAGGAATTGGTTCACATGGTAATGGAGGCTGAGTAGTTGTACAATCTGCCCTCTGCAAGACGAAGCACCAGAAAAGCCAGTGGTATGATCCAGTCTGAGTCTAAAGGTCTGAGTATCAGGCCAATGGTAAGTGCCAGTCTGAGTCCAAAAACCTGAGGCCCAGAGGTACCAATGTCCAAGAGCAAAAAAAAAAGATGTCTCAGATCTAGCAAAAAGAGAATGAATTTGACCTTCCTCTGCCTTTTTGTTCTGGATAGGTCTTCAGTGGGCTAGATGATGTTCCTCCCACCCCTTCCCCCCACCCCACAAACAGTGAAGGCAGTCTTCTTTACTCAGTCTACTGACTCAAACGCTAATCTCTCCTGGAGACACTCCCATAGACACACCCAGAAACAGTGTTTGACCAGCTATCGGGGCACCCTTTAGCTCATTCTAGTTGACCCATAAAATGAACCATCCTACCTCTTTAGCTCTATTTTCATTGAACAAGTTGTTCTGTCTTTAGTTGAAAGCCACTCAGATCTCTGCTCTGGACCCATATTTTCCCTGTCTCTGAGAGCTAGATCCCTTTTTCTCTGAAATACTTCTGTCTGTCTGTCTCTGTTGCTATCTCTCTCCCATTAGCTTCAGTTTTAAATAATTACCTGAAGCCTCTGCCATTCACAAGAGAAGGATGTTTTCTTGATTCTATCTCTAGTTCTACCCATGTTCCTTCTTGTCATTGTCAACATTCTTGAGTTACTTTCTCTACTTTTTAAGCCCTCGTTCCTTTAACATGATATGGTGTGCTGTCTCCTCATTCCTATACACAGCCCTCATCCTCATCCCAAACACATTCTAAAACTTGTCTGCTGAAGGTGGCCACGGATTTCACTATTCCAGGCTCCATATCACAAACCTTTGCTGTCTTCAACAACTGCCCACTTCCTCCTGCTCACAAATCCCTTGGCTTTCCAGAACCCTGCTCTCTCTTTATTCCCACTACTCCTTCGTCTGTTTTTTGAGGGGGCTCTTCTCTGTCTACACATCAGCATTAACATGCTCTTCTCACTATTTCCTGCTTCTCAGGCTCTCAGATACTTCCACAGCTTCTTCAGTCACCCACACAGCCCCTGATTCAGTGATTCCCGGAAGTCCCAACCACTCTCCTGAGCCCTAAACTCACAGATTCAGCGGCCACCTGAACATACCCACTTAATTGTCCCTCACATATCTCAAGTGCCCTAGCTTTAAGACCAAACTCGTTATTGGTGTATTTAAATATGTCCCCGCTAAGGTCTCCATCTTGCGGAATAGCACCACTCTCACTGGAGCATCTGACAGAGCCACCATACCCTACCAATGACTAGACCCTTAGGATTCTGTCTTCCTTAATTTAGCTCACTTCCATCAACACTGACTTTGCCTTAGCTCAGAACCACATCATTTCTCCCCTGGACACTTGCAGCTGCCTTCTCTCACACTTCCAACTGTGCCCTCTCTCCTAACCAATCTCCAATCTGCTGCCAAATTGATCTTTCTAATATAAACATTTGATCATCTGGACGACATGATGAAAATCTCCCTTGACAATGAAGTCCACGTTCCTCAGTCTGGCAGACAGGGCTTTCTGACTGGTCACTGCTCACTTTTCCATCTGACCTCTTGCTGCATCACCTCTTACAAACTGACCACACTAAATAAATTTACAGGTCCATGAAGACATCATCCTCTCTCATGTCCATGACTTCCCAGTATGATATTTTTCTCTATTACTATTTTCCTTTCTGGTATATCTTTCTCCTATCTTACCCTTTTCTTAGTCGGCTATTGTTATATTAGTTAGATGATGCAACCACAAACAGATTATTGCCTTATTTAGATTTGTTTGTAACCCAGCAAAGCAATGAAAATATGAGAATTCAGGTATCTACATTTTCTGTTATTAAGATGATTTGGCGTTAAAATATATTATTTTTGTCTCCACATACCTAATGTTTCAAAGCAAGTTTAGCAGCTGATATTATCTTATTTATCTATTCACTTATTCTCTTTCTCCCCACTAGAAAATATGCTCCACGAGGCCAGGGATCTCTGTGGTGTGGTTGCTGTAGATCCATAGGCCTAGAGCAGTGTGAATGGAACAGTGAGTAAATGCTCAGTCTTAAAGAACTCAACCAACTGTCTTTGGGTAGCCTTCTCTGATGCCCCCAAAGGAGGACAGTATGGGATCATCTTCTTTTGTGACCCAGCATATTCTCGGGTTTTCTCTATTACAGCAAGTAAAACAGTATACTGTGATTTTCCATAGCCCCGTCTCTTCCTGCTGCCACCCTGCAACCTTATTGTTACTTCCTTGGGAGCAAGAACTATGTCTCTTATGTCTGTATTTGCAACTTTAAGCATAATGCCAGGCATATAGTAGATGTGCAAAATAAGTCTAAAACAATGAACCCCGTTCCCCTTCCTACGAAAGCAATCTACACTCATTCTTTGTCTCTTGTGCTGGCTCACCAATACTTGGAAAAAAGGAATTCTATCTTCCCAACAACCTCTCCCCTACCATGCTGCTCACATTCTAGACACACAATAAATGTTGAATTAAATTACCATTAGTGTTTCATATGCTCAGTTAAACCTAAATGGTGTTCATCAAAAACAGCAAGATGTTCATTTTTCCAATGCTGACCAAAAGCATGATGTCATGATGCCAAAACAGATGGTTAGTTGCAACTTCTATAATGATATGAAATGCATTCTTTCAATAACAATTTGTTGTGGAAGTTTTGGCATCTAGTCCATATCTAATAGTCCGTGTTGTTTCTGTAGGATTTTGTGCTAAGGTACTCATTACCTTCAATCAGAACTTTCTAGAAGGATAATGCTCTATTGCTGCAGAGTCCAATCTACCACAACCTGGATAAAATAGCCTACAGAATGATTCCACTCCCTTGGCTGTGGCCGCCTGCTCAACAAGCCTATGCATTATTTACGTCTTGGACTATAGAAAGTAGAAAACTTCCTGGTCCGCCTCCTGGACAGTGTTTATTTGGTCCTGAAAAATTCTGACTCCGAATCTCTCCTTGTACGATTTCACTTCTTTTGGAATATTACCCCTAACCTACTAAAATTATAGGCATCAACATTTATCTTACAGTGGCTATCACTTGGAATTTTTTTAAATATTATAAACAATCTTACACCAAAAATGAGATTTGGGAAGAAAAGAAGGTTTTCATATGATGTTGAGGGAAGACTGTTCAGCTGTTGGCTAATTTCATCCAAAGTATGTTTAATTTCTTATTGTTTCTAATGTATATAAAACATGTTCACTTTTACCAATCCAAGGTTAACATAATATATTGATTATCATGTAGAGGATACACATTTCAATCAAAGTAGAGTTACACTCTACCGGGTTAGATTCTAAAGTCAGTCAACATGATTTGGCAAAAATCACATGTAAAAAAAATTACACAATCACCCAAATGAAGGTAGACCTTCTTTCTCTCCCAATCCAAGGCCCCCAAATCACTCTCACATTACCAGACTGCTGTTTCATCAGTTCTACACCAAATGGAGTTCCTGACTTGCATGTAAAGCCACTTTGCATGAATAACATCTATCTGCAAAAGAAGAATCATTTTCAGCAGTGTAAGATAATCATGGAGCCAGGGCCCCCAGGACGAACAACAGATTCTTCCTCCTTTTCATTCACATGGAAGGTACATGGTCTTTGATGGCTAGCGAGCAGAAGCATCACAATGTTCTATGTCTTTCTCTTCCTCCTCTATCTCTTCCTCTTCTCCCTCATCCTCCTCCTTATCTCTCTCTCTCTCTCTCTCCTTCACTCTCTCTACGGTAATTTGTTGAAGTTAAACTCACATGTTCTGTGTCTAACTGGAAGTTTTCTTAACTGTTTTTAATAGCTTATTACAAAACCAACTGTAACCAAGAGCTTACCTGTCTACCCTCCCCCTTCCGGCGGTTGCCCATTTCTGATCATTACAAGTGTGATTTCTGTTTTGGGTTCTGAACTCCCTGTATCCTGGTCATAGGAAAACAAACTGGACTTGTCTATTTCTTCCAGTTTTAATGAACACAGAAGAGAGTCCTGGTGGCATTATCTGAAGTTGTATTTTCAGGACACGGTTCATTTTCTCACAGCTAATGGCATCCCCTATGGTATACATCTGGGGAAATATGTTGGGTGTTTGGGGTATGGGAATCGGTCTGTTCACTTACAACAGGGGCTTCTTTTAAGAGATTTTATGTTCTATCTCTGAGGATATACTTTAATTTGCTCCTTAACTGAGCTTCTACACATTTAATTAAAACTTCCTCTGGCATCTAGCTGTATCCAGCCCTCATTGAGAGGTTCGCTGCAAAGACAAAAGAAGGGCAAGAATTTTTTTTAAGAAAAATAATGTGAATAGGATTTGAAAATTCCCCACAGACAAAGTCGAGCAGAAGGGACAAGGCCAAAAACATACAATCTCTTTAATTCTCTCTACTGCCATGAAAGGGGTTATCCCCCCCCCCCATTTTATAGAGAAAGAAACTGAGGTTTGAAAATATTTAATAACTTAACCAAGCCCCCCAGACAGTAGGTGGTGTAGCAGGGATTCAGACCCAAATCTGTCCAGCTTGCACACACTCTGCTTTCATTAGACCCATATAATTAGTACTATTCCTGAATCCCACGGTTTTGCCTATGTCAAAAAGGTACTTATTTTTATAACACTTTTTTCCTAATCAAGCCACAAAATTTGTAACTACTGATTCCTTTCAAAGATTTCCATACAGTAAGTGAGACTGCTAGACCACTCCAGCTTCTGAAAAGGACTAGAAATCTTGGATAAAATACAAAACAACAAGAAATCAATTCTTGGGCCGGGGGGGTGGTCAGAAGAACACACAGTGCAGCCTTTGTGCTCAGGTCCTTTGCCCAAATAGATGCCCTAGAGCTTTCGTTTTTACAGCCTCGGTGGATACAGAGGACAGAATATAAGGTCCTAAGAGTCAGCCCGAGTTCGAGTCCTAAACAGATGATGGCCCTAAGAGATGAGAAAGGATGAGTTTCCAAAAGGGTTACACCCTAACATGGGGGAAAACCGGAAAGCAAGATGCCACCCCCAGATTCAGGCGTTCTGCAGGGAACAGCAACACTTGGCTGTGAGCAGATCACAGGGCAAAAAAGCCCTGGGAATTTGGACATACCAGTTGGTCCCCGTGAGAAGGTCAGCCCTCAATCAAACTACCTGTGAGATCCCAAAAGCCTCAGGCCAAATAAGCATTGAGAATCGGGGTTTTCATCTGGTGCAGATACCCCCGACAGAAGAGAGTCTGGACAGGTCTGGGGAGTTTTCTGAGTGCTCATCATGCCCGGGAGCACCGCAGGCATTTTTCAGGTAGAAGCAGAGACACGAAATCTCTATAATAAAGAAATGTCCCACCCAAGACGCTAATAACACACTCCTTGAGAAACACTGATTTAAGGTACCTCGATGGGCGGCAGCCACAGGGAGCTGAAAAGTGCAGCAGTATTTGCCTTCAGAAACCCACGCTTAGCTCAGATCTCACATTTTTTTCACAATTCTTAAGGAAAAATAAAATCATAGTCAATAATAACAACATAAATAAGAGAAGAAAACGAGGCACAACCTAAAACTGACACGTCCCCCACCCCTTCCCCACCCCCCCCCCCACCAGCCTGTTTCCTGAATAAGGAGTAGGCAAGAAATTCTGCAGAGTCCCCCACCAAACATGCCTTGCCACTACCAGCCTGGGTCTGGCACCTGACCCTGACCCTGACCCTCCCCACACCTGCGCCAGGTCCTCCTGGTGTACCAGACAGCTCATACTAGAACATTCCGCCCCAGGCAGCAGTCGCTGTGTGGCTGGGAACAGAGTAGGAGTTTGAGTGAGGCACAAGGACTCAGGAGAACCTGTTGGGGAGAGACAGGCACCCGGATATCCGCCTCCTCAGCGTCTCCACAGAATAATTCTCTAGTCTTCCGCCAGGTCAGGAGAGCTGGAATCAGGATCACCATGAAAGGTGGACGGGCCCTGGGGGTAACTGATCTCATGAATACTTGTAGACAACCTCTGCCTTCAAGCCCAGGCAAACCCTATTTTCAGATGTATACAATGCTTTCCATTTATAAAAACTGTCATTTCTAGGCTTATAGGACTTGGCTTTCCCTTCCCGGCTGGCATTTCGACTTCCTGGACATCGCTGATTCGGTCACCACCTGCATCTCTTCCATTTGCATGTTCAGAGGCTCAGTGTAGAGAGCTTGAAGTTAGCCATGGCAGGGAGTACTGACACCACAAGAATTGGCAAATGCTACAAATCAGGGTTTTGGGGTTCCCTCCCTGGGATAGTTGGTTCTTAAACATTTAACGGCACATCACTGATGGTAATCCTAGTTGCGAATTTCTCTGGCCCTCAGTCTGCCTGTCTGTGAAGTGCGTATAACCCTTCTGCTTTTCTTTCTTCTCAGAGATGTTGAGATTTACCCAAGATAAAGACGCTAAATGATTCAAATATTGAGTAACTTTTGACAGTATACTTCAGTTTTTATCATCAATAACACTGATTGTTAATGACACATTTCCTTTCTTTTCTGACTCATAACTTATGGAAATAAAGATACTAAAATAACATTCAGAAGACACAAAAATAAGTGAGTAAATTCTCTATTCATTTTCTTCAGCAAAGTGCAAAAACCCTTGAGCAGAACCATAGAGAGAAGAAAACTAAGTTGCTTTTTACTATCCACCCTCTTCTCCTTGGTAAGAAATGGAAAGAATTTCTAAAAGATTAAAACACTCATCCAGTCTGAAGGTGAAAAAAAACCTCCAACTCTCTGTATCCTACAGTATTACTTTGTATTTGTACACAAATATATTTTACAAAGTGAGTCTAGGTGCCTTACCTTACTTGACTCTACTAACATCTGTTTTTGTTTTAGAGCCCAATGCCTTTCCTCCCACCTTTCCTTTCATATAAAATAGAAGTTCTCTGATAAAATATGGCCTGAATTTCAATTTCAAGTGCCGAGAAAGGATGCACAATGGCTACATTTAGATCCGTATCTGGGCCTTTGTGCTCTGTGCTCCGAACAGCTGACTTACCATCAACCCTCTGTCCCTCCTTTGAAAATAGATGTGGAATCAGGACAACATGGATATTTATCATCGTGAAAAAATATGCCTAAGGTAAGCAATTCCGATAACATTAGAAAACAACTACAGTGCTTTTGTCGTTTATGGCTTGCTTTTGAGAACATGAAGGAGGGGACAGACTTTGTCCCCTGGGCGGCCGCTTGAAGGACAAGTCAGGGCACAGACCCAATAAGCAAGTCAGGAACGCGTGTCAGGAAGGAAGGTGGGTTTCACAGGTCGGGAATTACTGACTTTCAATCTTGTTTCTCTCCTCCTAGGGAGAGAGTTTTACTCGAGGACTAGATTCAAAAGATTTGTTGAAACATAATTCCGAAGACAAATTTGCGAGCAACGGATTTTGTTGAGCAAAGCCGAAGAGAAATGTGTTTTTCACACGGAAGGAACAGCCTCAGAAAATTTGTAGGGAGAAGGGGAGTGTCGAGATCTGGAGAAAATGAAGTCAAGAATATGCATGGGCAAGAGAAGAATGAAATTTGACCAAAACAAGGAAAAGAAGGGGCTGCGACGCAGTAAGGTCGCATCTCGGAGTGCCCCCGCAAGTCAGTGACTTGACTGTGACTCAGCTCTTCGCTTTGACACTGGGATAAAAATCACTAAGGAAGCCACACACAGGAACTGATCGTCAACTCTCACCGTACCAGGTGGCTGGTCCCACCTCCTGTCCAGGGACCAGTATGTGTTGGCCTTCCGGGTCTCCGCCCACGGCTGATATCTTTAAGCTGCATCTCTGACTTAGAATGAAAAGCTCTGCCTACGAGAGGAATTTCAGGCATCAGTGAGTGGTCAAGGACCATTTTTCACCCCAGCCCATGGAAACGACCGCATACCACCACTTGCGTATTCTACAGATCTTTAACTCTCTTGTACCCCTTGAGGCAGGCCCAGAAAAGGAAAACTTGATGACTTACTGCTTTTAGGGTGAAATCAATGAAACAACCACTCAGAGTGATAAAAGAAACATATTTCCAACCTGGACGATGTCATGGGACATTGGGACAATGCAAAGCCGGAGCGGGGCTAGGGGGCGGGGGCAGGCGGCACTACAGGAGATCTTCTCAGGAAAAAAGCAGGGAGGTTTCTCTGTCATTTGGTGATCCTTGGAAGCCTCTGTGAGTACAATCATGGCGATCATCTCTTCAGCCTCTCGTTTGTTGATTCATGGAACGAATATTTATTTACTGAGCAGCTATCCTATGACAAGCCATGTTCATACCACTGGTTTCCTGCAGTGAACAAGGCAGGGACGGGACCTGCCCTTGTGGAGTGGACATCACACTACAGGTGAGGGAGGAAAACCACCAAACAAACACAAGAGAAAAATGTCAGATGGAGACAAAGTGCCTAGAGAGACCCGATGTGACACCCCGAGACCGTGGGACTATGTGAAATAGTGTGGCCAGAAGAGGTCTCTCCAGGCCAGTGAGGTTTCAAGTAAGCAGGTGCACGTGTGTGGCTGGAAGCCCCAGGCAAGTGAAGCCCCAGGAGAAAGAACAGCCGAGGCAGAGGAACTCAGTGTCATAGTCACAGAAGGAGGCGGCTGTGGCTGGAAAGTGGGTGCCAGCGGAGGTGGGCGGGTGATGTGAGGTGGTGGTGGAAGTGTAGACAGAGGCTAGGTCACAGAAGAAGCAATTGGGTTTCATCCTGATTGCAATGGGAAACCGTCGCGGGGGGTTAAGAAGGGGAGGAAGGAGATCAGACCTAAGTGTTGACAAATCCCACTGACCACCCTGCCCAGGACGGATTATAAGGTGTCAAGCATGAGAGCAGAGAAGCAGAGGAGGGAACCATGCCAGTGAAAGAACGCTGACCATGGCTTCAATGGGGTGGGCAGCCACAGTGACAGCAAGCAGGGGTCAGGTTCAAGATCCATCTTAGAAGCACCTTCAGGGGGTGCTGCTTGTGAACAGGACGGGACCATGTGGAAGAAAAAAGTACATCAGGAATCTTCTGCCGGCAGCTCCCAGCAATCTTTGGCGTTCCTTGGCTTGTGACTTCAACCCCCAGCTTCTGGCCTCTGTCTTCTCTAGGCTGCCTTCCCTCCATGTATCTGTGTCTCCCTCTCCTAACAACAACACCAGTCATGGGACTTAGGGCCCACCCACATGCAGAGTGACCTCATCTTAACTCGATCACCTCTGCGAGAACCTTGTTTCTGGGTAAGGTCACATCCGCAGCTTCTGGGCGGAGGGGAGTTTTAGAGGATACTGTACGACTTAGTAGAGCAGCGGAGGGGGCTGCACAGTTGTCCTCGAGAAGCTGCTCTCTCTCTCGAGGAACCAGAACCACACGGCACATGTGCAGGCAGGGCTGTCATCCCAGGCCCTGTGAGGCTCAGAACTGCCTCGTTGTCTTCTGAAGCAGGGCACTGCCGTGTGGTGATCTGGGGATGTGTGGAGACTCTACCTGTTGGCACTGGGGCGGGGTGGGGCTGCGTGCGGCGCACGGTGTGTGTGTCTCCGGAGCAGGAGCGACAGGTAGAGAGAGGAGAAATGGATCACACCCAGGTCAGACTTCCATCTCAACTACGGAGGCAACAAGCAGCATCAGCAAGTGTTACAGCCTGAATTCTGTCCATCCTCAACCCCAGTTTCCTAGGTTGAGCCCTTACGCCTCAATGTGACTGGACTTGGAGAGCAGGGGTTTAAGAAAGTAATTAAGGTGGTCTTAAGATTGGGACCCTGATCCGATAGGATTGGTGTCCCTACAAGAAGAAGAGACACCAGATCTCTCCCTTTCTCTCTCTCCTTCTCCATGCACGCACAGAAGGAAAGTCCAAGCGAGGCCACAGCAAGAACGTGGCTGTTTACAAACCAGGAAGAAAGGCCTCACCAGAAACCATCCCTGACAGCACCTTGATCTTGGACCTTCAGCCTCCAGGAGTGTGAAAAAATAAATGTGTGTCATTTAAGCCATGCAGACTCTGGCAATTTTTTATGGCAGCCTGAGGAAACTAAGAGAGCAAGTCTTCATTTCAGCCATAATGTATAGGAGTCACATCCCGCACAGACAAACAGAAGAGGGGAGGGAAGGTTCAAGGTATGGTTCTATCTTCTAGAAACACATCTGTGAGATCTTCATGACAGAGCTTGCGACTGGCTTCTCAGGGATATTAAACAAATGCTTATTGTGTGTATATTATGTACAATTCACTAGTTGTATTGCTAAATACAACTTGCCTTTCAAGAGTCAGTGGAAATTAGTGGACTTTGATCTGATTCCAAAGAGAAAGTGGCTGTGTGCTTCCCCATTTCTGTGCATTGAATGATAATAACATCCACCTTCTGGGATGATATTTTGAAGGGCTGAAAATCCAACCTGTGCTGTGAAAGTAAAATGGTATTAACCATTTCTGGGGGAAAAAATGATTTGTTTTTTAAAAATTTGCCACCATGTTCTAGGCACCACAGGCATTGTTCCTCGTGCTATCTCCAGCAACGAGAGCTAAAGTTCTTTCATCTTCCCCCTGTGTTTTCTAGTTTTCCTGCCATCCCAAGCCCCCTTTCACAGGATTGCCACATAGGGAATTATTTTGACCCTTGATAACAAGTTCACAGGCTTCACACAATCCGATTTCACAGTCCATATTCATGTTAAGCTCTTCCTGGATGGTCTCCTGAAAAAGCACACAGCTAGGTCAGGCGGAAGGTCTCTCTGGTTTAACGTCTTTACTGACCACCTGGAAGACTGTGAAAATACTGCACTAATGAAACCTGATTCTAAACGGGGAGTTGCCACAATGGCAGGAGAAAACCACAGAGTTACTGAGATTCATGCTGGCAAGTCACCATCTAACCTGTTGGAGAACGAAGAAAGATTTCCCAACAGGGACTGCCGATGCATGAGTGAAGTCAGTCACATATTAACGTCCTAAGGCCTGAGGGTGATGGCGAAGTTAATCGTGCGTGGCTGCAGAAATGAGACGCGCTAAAAATGACCTGTGCTGCTTTGTAGAGCAGGGAGGGAGCATGCGAGTGGGCGGGGACACACCATCTAGAGTTCGAGACGGTCTCGCTGGTGTTGCTCCTTTGGAAACTCCCTCGGTCACAGACAAGTTAAAGGTGTATTTCAAGGGAAGAGGGGAAGGAGAGGGTGGACATTGGGGAAAACAAGTTGAACAGAGGAAGAAAGCAGATAATTCCAACCGGCTGCATTCAAAAGTATTCAGGGCTTACAGCAGCGGTGTGGCTCAGTAGGTAAGGACTTCAAAATCGGACCGGTTTTGAGTCTCTCGTTTGGCCACTTCTTAGTGGACCTTGTGCAAACGGTGGAAATCTCCAAGCCTCGCTTTCTGGATCTGAAAAAATGTAGAAGGAATAATTGGTTCTCAGGGTCTTTTGAGGAGGGAATGAGAGAGCGCATGGCAGAAATTAGTGCAACTCAAGCCATAAAAGAGATCGAAATCTTCGCCATTTGCAACAGCATGGATGGACCTGGAGGGAATTCTGCGAAGTGAAATGCATTTGACAGAGAAAGACAAATACCATACGGTTTCACTTATATGTGGAAATCTGAAAAGAAAACAACACAAGTCAGAAGCAGACTCAGATAGAGTGAACCACCTGATGGTTTGCCAGTGGGAAGGAGGGTCCCTGTGAGGGGAGGGACGGAACAGGTGAGTGCAACTTAGAGGTACAAACTTCCAGTTATGACATGAGTGAGACACAGGGACACAACATATAGCACAGGAATATAGTCGATAACATTGTAACAACTTTGTATGGGGACGGATAATAACTAGATTTACTGTGGTGACCATTTCATAGGACATAGATATTGAATCATTATACGTGCACCTGCAACTAATACAATATTAACATGAGATTATTCAATTAAAAAACAGAAATGAGTCCAATCTCTGATATAGAAATTCTCAGCAAGTGCTAACGACAACAAACAATAATAATGATGATCCACATGTCATTTGGATTTTTGTGTTAATGTACATACATTTTTGTCAAAAGTTTTTACCTTCTGTTAGTGATGATTTCTGCATGTGAATTTTCCAGACATAACATTCAACTTAGAGTATCCAACCGACAATTCAGCCACCCCTGTGTTGACAGGGTATTTGTTTTAAATAGTTCATTGTCCCCCATCACTTTCTCTACCACATAATTCTACCATCTGTCCTCTCATCCCTTCTTAATCAGAATAACCCTAATAGGCAGTCCTGGATCTAGTGATTTTTTTTAAACCACGAGAATACGGAATGAGAACCAGATGGCAAATTTGAGCATATTTAGGACAATCCCTTTTTTTAGCTACAAAAACAAACAAAATTAAATAGTGGTTTCTCTTTTTTATACATTTGTTTTCCTGGCCAGATATCTCCTTGAACTCTATTAGATGACACCAAAATTTCCATCTGCTCATCAAGTAGCACATATCACAAACTACAGGGTATCAAAGACCGTGTTCTTTGCTTGAGTCATTTGAGAATCTCACACTCAGGTAGGTTGTTTCCTATTGCCTGTATCGATCAGGTATTTTCTGTGATTCTAAGTGGAAGGGCAAATGGGAAATACTGTTTTTAAAAAGATAAACTATTTGAAGAAAATTTAATGGGAACCAAGGGGAGAAGGGATGGACAGAGTGCGCTGATACACAATTATATAAATGACCAGGTTAAAGAGTTTCCTCCGTGAAGTCTGCACGCTGGTTTACAACCTTTCCAGGGACACGCAGTAATGAAGTGTGTTCCCATAAATGTCCTTTACCGAGGTAAGAACCTGGTTTGTCTCCTTGCAATCTAGAGCCTACTGTATTAATTAACAAAACCAAACACATTCCTTTTTCAATTGAAAACTTGTGCTCCAATGGCTTGATGAATCTGATAACAGAAGAAAAGAAAAAAAGAAAAAAAAGAAGACATTCTAGTCTCAATGAGTTTCTTCTGAGAAAAGAAGTGAATGACATAATACTTCTATACATAGTCCAGACATGTCAATTTCTTTTCTGAAATTGAACACTTTTTGAAGAGTCCATAAAAACTATCAAGCAGATTCTGGCAGAGATATTACCTCAGGATAATAGATCAATCATCTCAAACCTTTCTGTGTCATCTTGGATTTTAATGCCATTGGAAAAATTTCCTGTACTTTCAGCTATTTCCACTGAGGTACCAAACTATTTTTTATATGTAATTATTAAGGATAGTTTAGAGTTTTTTAAAAACTTCAATAGTTTGACAAATGTCTTCCTTTTTTCCTAACTATGTGTCTCTGTATAACACCATAGACAATGATGTTTTCATACTTAGAGTGCTTTATATCAGACATTTATTTTTGCCTGAAGGAAGGGTCTTCGTTAAGAAAGGGGAAAAGGTAGCATGCTCCCTTTCTGGAAATATAAACATCAAAAAAATATACCATGTTCTACTTGGGAATTCAAACTCATTCGGAATACTTTATTATTTAGGGAAGTGTTTCCCCAACATAAAGTTGCTAATATATTCCAGACGTGTATATATTAACTATCCAGCTCTTGGCCTACAACTGAAAAGATGTTTGAGATGTTTTTCTAGCTTTTTGAAATAAAAATGACTGAATACCAATTGGCTTTCCACTTGTATGCTATGTATAACCATCAGATAAGCAATCACACAAGGTATATTGAATTATCTTCAGCTTGGGACATGTGCTTTTTGGGTTTTGTTTTAAGATATTTATTTGTTTATTTATTTATTTATTTATTTACGAGAGAGCCTGAGCGCACACTCGTTGGGGGGAAGGTGGAAGGGACAGAAGGAGAGGGAAAGATTCCCAAGCGGACTCCACACTGACCGGGAGCCTGATCCAGGGCTCGATCCCATGACCCTGAGATCATAATCTAAGCCAAAATCAAGAGTAGGATGTCTGACTGAGCCACCCATGTGCCCCCTCATGTGGGTTTTATAACCTACTCTCCAGGTGTGGCAAACATGTTTTGGTTAGTTGTTTCATGTTGATCTGGCCCCAGTTTGGGGTAAATACGTTTTCTTTGACAACTTGTCTGCATTGGCTAGTGGTTTCCTTGGGCTTAGAAAAGTAATCGGAAAGAATAAAAATTCATTTTTCACTCACACATGGTGCTTTTTTGAAGTTTGTGTCTGTCTTTTTCACCAAATGCTTTGAGTAGATAAGAGTAATTCTTGACTTTCTATATACAAATTTTATTAGAAAAACATTTTGAAAAGAAAAAGAAAAATATTTCATTCTTAAAGAATCATTTGGATTTTCTTTAGTGGAAAAAAATAGCTGTTTATTTGGAAGAATATAATAGACCTCCGGAAACACCCACGTTCTGCTTCTCTCTCCAACAACGACTCAGGTGACTTCCTTCTCTCATCAGCACCAAGGTATAAAGTCTCCCCCCTTCATCTGCCATCAGATAATCTTGTTGGGGACAGTTTGGACATTTACGAAATTCGGCTTGTACCAATATGAGTTATTAGGTCCCATATGATTAAATCATATGTTTCCTGCTCCTTGATCAAGGTTATCCAGACATCTGGAGCAAATTCCATTTGTTGTAGGTAAAAGCAAGCTGCCCTACGTTAGGTTTGATAGGACAGCATTAAATGTCTGCTACCTTAGGCGTGTTTTGGGCTTTTTCGATTAAAATGTCTGATAAAGGCGTTTGTGTATTTTCATTTACCATGTACTGCCTGTGAGGTGGAAGTCTTTTCTCTCAAAATGTCTTTGGTTATAGGAGGGAAAATTTGGAGACAGTGTCTCTGTTACTTCCTAGAGAAAATGAGTCCTTTATTTATACCATTAAGCCACTTCTCTCTCTAAATTGCTCTGCAAGTAATTGATAGATTGTCCTTTAAAATTTTTTACACTGTGAGTGTTGTGTTGTTTTAAAAACAGTTAAGAAGTACTTATCCACTTGGAATTCTGTTCCTTTAGGAGGGAAATAAAAAGAGGAAGAAGGAGGAAGGGAAAAAAGCTAGTCCTCAATGAAGTTCAAGGGTTGAGGGGCGCCTGAGTGGCGCAGTCAGGGGGGCACCTGCCTTCAGCTAAGGTCATGGTCCCAGGGTCCTGGGATCAAGGCTCTCTGTTCAGTGGGGAGTCTGCTTCTGCTTCTCCTTCTCCCTCTGCCTGTGCTCTACCTACTTGTGTTCTTCCTCTGTCAAATGAATAAATAAAATATTTCAAAAAAATAAAGGTTCAAGGGTTGAGGGAAAGAAAACCATGGAATGAAGAAAATGAAAACAAAGAAGAAACGTTTGATAAGTGTCGAAATTCAGAGTGCAAAGTTAACTGCACATCTGAGAAAGCCAAAATCACAGGGAACTGGCGCCTCGTTCACAGCAAGGATTGGTGGTTTTCAGGGTCCTAGAACCATCTGCAAGAGAATGCAGACACTTTTAAAATTATGTTTTATTTGTGTGTTTGTTTATAGTCAATTATAATTAACATACAGTGTTATATTAGTTTCTGGTGTGCAACAGAATGATTCAGTAATTCTTTACCTTTCTCAGTGCCCCCAAGTAACTGTACTCTTAATCCCCTCCCCCGATTTCACCCGGCCCCACCCCCCTCCCCTCTGTCAATCACCAATTTATTCTCTATATTAAGAGCCTGGGGTTTTTTTTTTGTTTGTACCTTTTTTTCTTTGTTCCTTTGTTTCTTAAATTCACATATGAGTGAATCATATGACATTTCACTTATTTCACTTAGCTTTATACCCTCTAGATCCATCCATGTTGCTGCAAATGGAAAGATTTCATTCCTTTTTTATGTCCAAGTAACATTCCATTGTATGTATGCCACTTCTTCTTTATCCCTTCACCTACTGATGGACATTGGGGTTGCTTCCATTCCTTCACTATTGTAACTAATGCTGCAGTGAACATAGGGGGACGTGTATCTTTTCAATTTAGTGTTTTTGTCTTCTGTGGGTGAATAGGCAGTAGTAGAACTGGTGGATCCTATGGCATTTCTTTTCTGAATTTTTTGAGGAGACGCCATCCTGTTTTCCACAGTGGCTGAACCAGTTTGCATTCCCAGCATTAGTGGGATTTTAGCCATTGGACAGGTGTATGCTGACAGCTCATTGTGATTTTAATTTGCCTTCATCTGATGATCAGTGATGTACAGCATCTTCCCAGGAGTTTGTCTGTCATGTGTATGTTCTCTTTGGAAAGATGTCTACTCAGGTCCTCTGTCCATTTTACACTGAATAATTTGTTCCTTGTGTTGGTGAGCTGTGTAAGTTCTTTATGTATATTGGATATTAGTAATTCCTATCAGATATGTGATCTACAAATACCTTCTCCCATTCAGTAGGTTGCCTTTTGGTTTTGCTGGTGGTTTCCTTCACTGTGCAGCGTTTTTTATTTTGGTGTAGTTCCAACAGTGTAATTTTGCTTTCGTTAAAAAAATATGTCTACAGCTGATGTGAAAGAGACCATGAGAAGGCAGGTGAATTTAACAAGGCAGGTTCCAGGGCCCCACAGCATTGATGATCTATCAGAACGGCTAAGGAGAAACCCAAGGATTTTCATGTTAACCATTTCCCAGGTGATTTGTATGCTCCATGGAGCCTGAGATCTGCTTATATATTCAGCCCAAAGCACTGAAAAATACCACCGGCCCAACCTCCAACTGTCTAGTTGGCCTTCAATTTGTCAAATAACAAACCCACCTATATCTCAGCCTGGAACCACCGTGCTGTGAAGGATGAGCCCCCCCCCCCCCACAAGCATCCCCATCAACGCCTCCCCCTCTGGCCTCTGCGCCTCCAGCAGCCTCCTCCAGACCTCATCTCCCACCTCAGCCCTTCCCCTCCCATCCGGTGCCCCCCAAAGTGGCCAGAGCTGTTTGAAAAATGAAAATAAGGCCCTCTTCTTTTCCTGCCTAAAACTCTCCAGCGGCTTTCTGAAACACTCACTAAAATTCAGATCCTTCTCTTGGGCTGCCAAGCAACACAGGACGGCACTTCTGTCCTCCTCTCCAGCCTCACCTCACCCCCTCCCCCCTGCTTTCTGCGGGTCCTTGTGTGCCGGCCGCAGAGGCTCTCTTTCAGATCTCCGGCCACAGTAAACCTGTTTCTCCCTTAGGGCTTTTGAACTCTGAACGGAATGGGCTAAACTTGGAAGGAAAAAGAGCTTTATTCTTCCCCGCCAGTGCCCTGGGAAACACTCCGCTGACTTGCAGTGAGCAGTAACTAGGCCACGGCCATCTAACGTGCGGTCTGATTAACACAGACGACGCCGCACTACACGGTAAGCGTGTCCTGTGGTAAGCATCACTGCAACGGCGGTCGTATCACAACATAAAAGCGTATCAAAGTTGCAAGTCACACACCTTTACATTTACACAATGTTATATGTCGTACGTATTCAACTAAAAAAACGCTCTGCCCTTCCCGCTCAAGCCGTGTCAGAAAGAGCTCTTCGCTTTTGGCTCACATTCTAAATAAAAAATGTCACCTCACCCCCCGGTGTAATGCTTGTCGCCTCTCCCTCGCTCAGGTCTGGCCCTGTGCTCAGGAGCGGAGGAGACAGCCCCGATGTCCTCACCCCCTCCTTGTCTTCGTGCCGTCTCCTCCCACCTTCCACCGGGCTCCCCCGTCGGGGACAAAGTGAGGAGGGCTTACGAAACAGACGTGATGGCTGATCCACACACCTGTGTTGTCCTCACTTGAACTGTCTCTTGCTTGCCCTCTGGCATCCAGAACGTCAGCTCTCCTGTGGCGGGTGCACCACGTGTTCTTTGAGCCATCTCTACCACCCCTGGGGCCACCCGACCCATACTGCGCTGTCCGCCGATGAGCCTTCTCTCATGGGTTATTCAGACCTGCCTCCACCGTTCTTCCACGCACGGCACGCCCTTGGGACCCTCTCTCTCAGCAGACAGCCTTTGGGGGAAGCCCACAGGCAGTCTCCAGCTCCGCTGCCTCCACAGAGCCCACGTGGTCCTTGGGTACTTTCTCCCACTGGTGCCCCACCAACCCCCGAGCTGCTGGCGTGCTTCTCTGCTGCTCTCCGCCTTCACCTTACCATCGCCAGCTTCCCCAGCCAGCTTCCCATCTTCAAACTTCTCCAACCAAAGTATGGGCCACCCGAATCCCAGGTCCTCCAAGAACTACCCTTGACATTTCTCTGATAGGACGCATGTCTCTGAGCCTCTGCAAGCAAGTTCTGAGAGAGGGCCCCGGATTCCAGTTTCCCCTTCTTGCAAACAGAAGCCCCCCAACCCAAACTGTTCAGTTACTGCTTCCTACACACGACGTAGAGGAGAGATCAGGACTGATCCCTTCTCCCCACAGAAAAAAGAAAACGAAATGCCATGGCACTTTCATCCCTACAAATACACATCAGAGCAAGCCGCACTCTGTCCAGCAATTTCCTATACACAGTCTTGCACAAGCAGCACTTCTACCTCCCAGAAAGCCCCAGGGAGGGTGGCTCTAGTGCTGGTCCGTAGAGCCACAGGAGATTCTATCACCCTCTACCCTCCGCTCTGAGAGTTAAGTCGCCCCAAAAAGAAAGCCCTAATTCCTTAGGCTGTTCCGTTCCCGTTGCTTCAGTTATCCATTGCTGTGTGACAGACTATCCCCAGAAGCAGTGACTTAAAATAACAAGTTATTCTTTCTTGCAGTTCTTTGGGTCGACTCACCTCAGCAGGGCAGGTCTTTCCTTCCCTGTGGAGAGTCTTCAGTCCCTGGTTGTGCGCAGCCGCAGTGGTGTGGAAGCCTGACGAAGCCTTGACTCGTGATGGAGTTCCGTGGTGCCCCTCTTTGTAGCTTGGGCTTTCTGACAAAACATGGCGGCTTCAGAATCATTGAATTTATGCAGAGGCAGTTGGCTTCAAAGAGGGATAGCAGGAGCAGCCAGGCCTCTTCAAAACCAAAGTCCTGGAACTGGAAGCCACGAGGCCAGCCCAGACTCAAGTGAAGGGAAGGAGACGCTGCCTCTGGTTAGGAGGACTGGCATGCTCATGTAGGAAGGGAAGGGTTGATGCAGTCCATCTCTGGAGATGTTTATCATACCGACCTCTTCGCCTAACATGACCACAAGTCTCCATCTCACCATCCATTTCTCAGCCCAAATGTCATCGCTGACCATCCTCACCAAGACCATCGCCAATTCCACCCATCTCACATAACCTTACAGTCACTCTGGTTCACTTTCTTCATTTCTTTTCTTTGTTTTTTGTATTCTTCCATTATTTATTATATATTGTTTATTTTTATTTGTATACTGTCTGTCCTCAACTTCCTTCTCCCCATTGGAACATCAGCTCCCCGAAAGAAAGGAATTTGGCTTCCTTATTCTCTGTAGTCTTTTCATCATCTAGAAAAGAGACGGAATTCTGTAACTCTTTGTGACTAAATAACACCTAGCTCAGTTCTCCCATGCTCAAAGCCAGCTCCCAATAACAGTGGCTGATGGACACATGTCTTTATATCCATCCAAGGTTTCATGGTAGAGTAGCACTTTTAGAATGTTCATTTCATTATGTTTTTTCCTCTACAATAATAGAGACAATTTCTCAGTGGAAGTTTGAAATAAAATCAGTGTTCTGACTCCAATAACACTTTGTATTTTTTTTTTAAATAAAATGACCTCAGGTTTAATGAAACTTTTAAATTTCAATAAACAGAATTTTTTTTTCCCCAGCAAAGTCAAGGGAGAGTGTTTATATTACACCTTTGATTTTCCTTCTCATTATAGCTTACTGTTATAGTAAATCGACATCAGTAAGGTGACCATACCTTCAGGTGGGAATCAACAACCTAGAGCTTTTATCCAATTATTTTTGGAAAGATAATAATAACAACAGTTAAATGTCTTGAGCACTTACTCGGTGCCAGGTCCTGGGCTAAATGTTTCATGTGGACCAACTCCTGGGTTATTCTAAGCATGAGGACAAGAAGCTTCCACTGTCTTTGTGCAAGTGCCCGTGACCTCCAGGAAAATGCCCTTTATGAGTTTCACCATTTGAACAACTTCGCTCCTGATCCTCCGCAAACTCTAAAAGAAAAGAGACTTTGACCTACAAGATACTTAAATTCCCTTTTACCCCAGCCCTAGAACAACTGTGTTATAATAAGCCTTACTCAATTGAGCATAAGACTCAAACATTTTTTTCTTACTTTGAAATGTTAGTCAACTCTTATCCCTAAAGTAGTGTCTACTTCATCAAAAAATACCAATCATTTGAGCATTAATTGTCTCTTTTAAATTATTATTTCTATTTAATGACATCTTTCTGCAAAAGAGTAAGGACTATTGCAAGCTCAATGATTTACACTTCTTATTATGTATACCTGCGAATACCTTAAATAACAACCTTTGAATATGAATATGTAATTATATGCTATGTTAAATGTTATTCTAAAAATCGCTTTTTGTTAAATTCCTCTCAAGCCACATAAATGTGTTCTGGCCTTCTAAATCGACCAATGCACCCAGGCTTTTCACAAATGCTATCCCATAGGGCATAGAACTGAGAAATCCTTGGAAATACGTCCATCCAGTTGCCTCTCAATGCCCATAACTGAGCTATTCCATGCTGCAAACTCCAGTCCCAAGATCGCAGCTCATCTAATTGATGGCTACTGTCTTCACCACACAGCTGTTAGCTCATCAAGAAGATAGTTAATAAACTTGGCAATATACATTGCATTAACTTTTTTGCCCTAAGGTTAATAATGGGATTATTTTAAAATGTGCTTTTGATGTGCAAAGCTTCCCTAATAAATATGATTAAGTAAAATAAGTTGTGAGGAAGACCATCAATTCAATGAAGATTGCTTAACATCAGGCAGTAGGTTTATAGGTGAGTAAAAGGAAATTTAGTGTCTGTACTTCATGGCTCTTAAAGAGCATTTGGCTGTGACCCAGACACTGAGCTTTACCTCTTCTGAGCTAAGCCAGGAAAACACTGATGCAGCAACACGATGGTCTTCAATGGAGCATTAGTCATGGATTTATTTCACATACAATATGTTCCTTTGTCTTTTTCTTCATATCAAAATGAGCGTTATAATTCTTTGCAACAAAAATAATAGAACATATTCTAAGACTAAATTAATGACGGGAATAAACAATGTTGAAATAGTAGACTCTTAAGAACAAAAAGTGTCTTGGGCGCCTGGGTGGCTCAGTGGGTTAAGCCGCTGCCTTCAGCTCAGGTCATGATCTCGGGGTCCTGGGATCGAGTCCCGCATCAGGCTTTCTGCTCAGCAGGGAGCCTGCTTCCCTCTCTCTCTCTCTCTGCCTGCCTCTCCATCTACTTGTGATTTCTGTCAAATAAATAAATTAAATCTTTAAAAAACAAAACAAAACAAAAAGTGTCTTATTAAAGACACTTTGTCCCAAACGTTATAAGTGAATTTCATATTAAATATTAAACCTTTCTATAATCTATTTACTTAATTTTTCAAAAAGAGAACTATGTAAAATGCACTCGTTACTACTGCAACTACCTTTACTGCAAGTGTGTCTGATATTCATCCTTCTGAGTGCCAACATTTTAGTCCTTATTGACTTAATCAGTATTAGACAAACTCCAGGAATAAAAATTAGCTATATAACATTTAGAACAACAAAGATTATACCAGTCAGAAACACATCTGGTGATAAAATTCTCCTTATTTTAGTTTCAATAAGTTTTATTAAGAAAAATAGTCCTGGATTTAAACTTGCTATCCTTTGTCCAGGTCTAAAACAATGTTTTAAAAAAAAATTTGATAGAGTTACACTAGTCACTTCCTCCTGTGTCAGTCAAATGACTGTAATGACCATAATGATGACATCAGTTGGGGATGATGGCGAACACCTCTGAAGAGAAGGAATTCATTTATATTTGAATGGGATCCATTTTTTTTTTTTCTAGTACAAAATCAGTACTCTCTGCCCTCTTAGCACAAAACGTACTTGCTGGGATAGGAAAATTTCATTCAGGCTTCCTGGACTCAGCCTCCCCTCTGATTTAATCTTGGCTGAAGGGGAGAATCAGAGCAGATGTCAGTAAAGGAGGAGCATCTAGTCTCCTCTGGTTTTAGGAGAGACGGCAGCTTCTACAGTAGCTTCCTTCACCAGACATAATCTCCATTCACCCACTGCTTTAATGGCTTCCATTTCTTCATTAGATGACAGACTCTAGGCGTTTGGAATATTTGCCTGAGAGGAATTTCTAGTTTCAAGAACAGCTACCCAAACTATTTTTGAGTCAAAGTACCCTTTCTCTAGATTTCATGAGAAAAAGAATGACACCACAAAGGTTTTGCTTTCAAAACTCTCAAGACCAAATCAATAAATATTGTCTACTCTTCATGAACGGCTACACAAACTCTTCTTGGGCCAAAGTATGTTTTCTTTAGACTTCTACAAGTGAGGAAGTGGAACTATAATCAAAACACTCATGCTCAAGTCAATAAATATTTAAAGTCTATAAGGTATTGAACTAAGGAGAAGATAGACGTAAGAGGAGTTTGGGGAGTGTCCAAGTGAAACAGGAAAACAAACAAAAAACCACATTTCTATCCTCCAGTTGCAGATATGTGGTGAGGGAGAAAGACATGCTCTAACAATCTGGTATAAATTGCGTTATGTGGTATGAGGGAAACTCAAATTCATTGGGGGTTAAGGATGGGGGCATCTGGGAAACCTTTCTGGTGTGCTGGCAATTTGGTTGAAGCTTTGGGAAACTCAAATTCATTGGGGGTTAAGGATGGGGGCATCTGGGAAACCTTTCTGGTGTGCTGGCAATTTGGTTGAAGCTTTGAGATCTGCAAAAAGGTGGAAGAGAATTATGACCCAGGAAAGAACTTGCTCAAAGTCTGAGCAACCTGAGGTCTCAGATTCCATTCTAGGAAGTAGGCTACAGTGTGAGATATATAGAGGACACAGTGGGATGAATCAGGAGATAAAACTGCAAAAGGATGGAAGGCCTCCTTATTTTTTTGTGACTCTTTTTGTCATTACTATTCAGAAAGGCATATACATATAGTCCATTCCCAGAATGTGTCATAGTACTGTAACACTACACAGAATCCAGAAGCTGATGTCAGAAGGTTCATGCATTTCCCCCTACAGGACCTCATCCTATCATGAGTCCATCTCATGGGGGCCAGGTCAGTGTCCTCTCTACAGCTTCCAGTATTCTTTCTCCTCACCATAGTTTTCTAGATGTGCAGCCAGCAAAATTTTCTTAAAAAGGGCCAGGTGGTAAATATTTTAGGTTTCACAGGCTAAACAGTCTTTGTCACAACTACTCAATGCTGCTATTATAGCATGAAACCAGCCATGGACAATACAGAAATGATTTGTGTGGCTGTGTTCCAATGAAACTTTATTTAAAAAGCAGATGTCAGACCAAATTTGGACCATCTGTTATACTTTATGGACCCCTGTTACATGTCCCAACTCCTCTGCCTACTCCGAAGAATCTTAGTTATTCCTACTCTCTGTCTCCAGTCCGGATTATTAGTTATTTAAAACCAGAAGATTTCCCACCTTGAGGAATCTGGAGCAAGATCTAATTTTGGAGGCAAGGATAAAAAGAAATTGGTCTTTTCTTATCTAACCCTCAAAATGAAGGATCTAGAAGTCAAAAATTTTAGCATAACTGTAGAATGTTATTGTGCTTGATATGTCTCTCTTTTTACTAGTTTTACCAAAGATGTCTTTCTGCAAATTTCATTCCTTTGGGCCAGGGCTTGAGAATGTAACTAGCTGTATACTATATACCAGGAAGGAAGTGGGCCAGACGTAGAAGGATGAGAGGGGAAGAAAAATACAATTTTACTGTATTTGTAATCTCCAAACCTAGTTACTGAGTGCTAGCAACACTTCATGAATTTCTTAAGGAAATATAATTATGATAATAACATGTAATAAAGACTAGAAGCAGAAGGACCAAAGTGCTTTAGTTAAAAAGTCTCAGTGACCAGAAGTTTGAGGGGATCAGAGACAAATAGTCAGAGCACAAGCAGTGTAAGTATTCTGTATGGTATTATAATGGGAAGTAGATCTCATACATTTCTCAAAACCCATGAAATGCGCAACACCGAGGATAAGCCCTAATGTAAACTATGGACTTTGGGTGATCGTGATAAGTCCATGTAGCCTTACCAGCTGAAACAAATACACCACTCTGGAGCAGCATGTTGATAGCGGGGGATGGATGCTCTGCCAGAGGCAGGGGGTGTATGGGAAATCTCTCTACCCTCTGCTCGATGTTGCTATGAATGTAAAATTGCTCTGAAAGTTAAATTCCATTTTTAAAAGAAGTCTCTGCCAAGGAATAACCTCAGCCTTAACTTGTCAGACAACGTACATAGATGTCCCTGAAGGTCTGGCCAGGTACCATTCATTGGGCCACAAAGACAAAATTTCCAAAAGGAGAGTATGCTTGGAAGACAGGTAAGAAGTCCGTCTTGAAGTGAGCTGAGGGAAATTAGAGGGGGAGACTGTGGACTCTGAGAAACAAACTGAGGGTTTTGGAGGGGAGTGGGTGAGGAGTTGGGTGAGCCCAGTGGTGGGTATTAAGGAGGGCACGTATTGCATGGAGCACAGGGTGTGGTACATAAACAATGAATTTTGGAACACACACACACATACACACAAAATTAAATTCAATTAAAAAAAAAAAAGACTCATCTGGACAGAGTGCTGCTCTGTGCTCATGCAGTGTGTGGACTGTATTTTGCAAGATGGCTGCACTAAGACTCTCCATCCAACATGTCTTTCCTGTGTGAGGCTGACACTTCTCCCACAGAGCGTGGAAGTTTTGTTTCTCTCCTTAAGTCTTGACGGGGACTGTGATGCTATGGAATTTTCAAGGCTAGGACAAGAAAGGCCATGCAGATTTCACCTGCTCCTCTTGGGACACTCATTCTGGAACTTAGCCACTGTGCTGTGAGAGAAGTAACAAGACCACACAGAGGCCAAGGGTTACTTTCTGGGTAAAGTTCCAGGTGAGGTATCAGCCAATAACCAGTAGTAACCTCCTGACATCTGAGTAGGTGAGCCACAAGCTGACTCTAGCCCTAAACACCATCTGCTACAATAGCGTGAGATGCCCCCAAACAAAAACTGCTTAACTGAGTCCCATCAACACCCAGAATAATGAGAGAAAACAATAATGCTATTTTTGTTTTTTTGATGTGATTCCTTATATGGCAATAAATAAGTTATGGGTATGAAAAGGGAAGTCCAGGTGGGTGGTTATTGTTATTTAATAAACCAGTAGAAAATAATAGCTAATGATATCATATTTAGCTCTTCTGTACACTTTTTAATATTCTGATCAAATGAACCATGATCTCTTTTGAGAATCATCCTATTGCCCAGCTTTCTTAAGTGTGCTACCAGGATTCACAGGATCCTGCTTTCTCCACAGCAAATGGCCTACATAAGCCAGAGACTTATGTAGTAATTATAGTATAGTGATAGTAATTATCAAATTACTATTCATGTATTCAATTTAAAAATAAAAAATAGGGACCCTTGGCTGGCTCAGTTGGTGGAACCTGTGACTCTTGATCTCAGGGTTGTAAGCTCAAATCTTAGGCTGGGTGTAGAGATTACTTAAAAATAAAATCTTTTAAAAAATAAAAATAAAAATAAATAAAAGTAAAAAATATTGCTCATCCCTCCATAGATACTAGGCTGACAGAATCAAGCAATCAAATCCCAGAGATACAATTCATTTTTAAGAGTAACCTCACAAAAAAGTACCTCCTTATTTTTAACATATTAACTCATCTTTTCCTTTTTTTTCCTGATGCAGTCACATATCTCCTGGGATCACTTCCAATCTTGATAAGGCCCTGTGGCATGTACTTTATCTCAATATAGCAGCAATTCCAGTGACCTATCATTCACTTGGATGCAATGAAATGCGTGACTTAACAGGGTCACATTCTTGGGCTCAGGCTACTCCCCAGTTTGACAACAGGCAGCTGTGTGAGCTCGTCCAGAGATATAGTATGCGGCCACTCCTGCTTCCAGCCAACACCCGTCCCCTTCATTCTCTGCAAAAAATTCTCTCCCACTTTAGGGCAAGGAATAATGTCACCTCTCTGACTTCTGCTTCCCATTCCTTCCTCACATACAGTCTAAGAAGAACGTGTCTTTTCTATTCAAAGTTAAAATCTTAATCTCTCTTCCTAAACCCACCCTTTCCCACCTTCTCAGAGATAATCCCATAAATAATTCCCTCTTCTAGTATCTTCACCTTCCCCTCTCTCCCAACTCTTGACCCTCTGCCTATAAAATTAAAAAACTTACCCATCCTAGAGATGAAGTCTTCCTCGTGCTCACATCCCTTTAGATGCCTCCCTATCTTCCCTTTTCAACCAAACTTCTTGAAAATGTTGTTAGTGTTGTTTTCCCTTGAGCAGTTCCTATTCCTTCATATATTGACCATATCATTTGCATTGTTAGGTTCACCAATGACCTTCTGAAATTATTTCCACTCTCACTGAACTTGATCTTTGTGTTTTTAGAGATTTTCCACCATTTCATCCTTTGGAAGTAATCTATCTTCTCTGATTTCCATATCACTCTCCCCTAGTTGGACTTCTCTTCCTTCCTACCCTTTTTTCTTCTTTCTCTCAACAACATACAGGGTCAACATAAATAGTCAGTCAGCTCAGGCCATCCTACAGAATATCATAGATTGAGTGGCCTAGGTCAGAAGTGTATTTTCTCACTGTTCTCAGAGCTAGCAGACCTAGATCAAGAACTAGCTAACTCAGCTCCTGGTGAGGTTTCTCCTTGCTTGCAAATGGCTACCTTCCTATTATGTCCTCACATAGAAGAGATTCTTCTTATAAGGCCATCAGCCTATTAGATTAAGGCCCCTAATATGACCTCATTTAACCTTAATTGCCTCCTAAATAGCCTATCTCTAAATAGAGTCACCTTGGAAGTTAGGACTTCAACATAAGAACAGTGGGGAGATGGGGGTAGTTTAGTACATACTACATGTAATTTGTTGGCTTTTGCTTTCATGTTTGTTATTTCGGAGCCCAAGATGGATGCTATAGTTACAACAAACTCTTCCTCAGGTATCTTCCTTCAGAGCCTGAAAACAGGCAAATCTATAAACAATAGCAGACCTCGGGCTTCCCCTTATGTCTTCCCGGCCAGCACTGCCTTACATGCTCGTGGATAATCGTATCACTGGCAGGGCAAATTTCCATGATTGGCTCAGCTTAATTGCCATCTGTTTTGCTGGGACAATGGAGGGGTGTTATTCTACAGCACACAGGGCCTATCCACATGCAGGCACCGGGACACAACTCACTTCCGTCTCCCTCGCTATACACTCTCGGTCTTCCTTGTAACGTCCTCTTACTTCAAGTAGCCCCTGAAATTTTGTTCTTCTCCAGGACTTCTTTCTTGGACTACTATTCCCTCTACACTCTTTTCCCAGTAAACCTCATTCACATCTACTGTTTGCATTAGGCCTTAAACATTATAAACCCCCAAATCTTTTCGTCTAGTCTAGATTTCATTTTTTGGCTGAAGGTCCAAAGGTCTTCCCTGCATGTCTACCAGGATTTGCCACAGACATCTCAAACTCAACATGTTAGAAAGAGAAATCATTGTTTCTGCCCTTATTTGCCATTCATTTTCCAGCTCTTTAGTATTTTCCCTGATGTTTGGTGGTAGCACCCCAGAACCATTCACCCAAACCAACAAACCACTATCATTTCAGGTGCCTCCCTCTTCCTCCTACATCTAGTTACCAATTCCTGTTGTCTCCTTTCTAAACATTCAAATTTCCAGCCTTCTTTTCATTCCCACTGCCACAGCCTTCCCCATGGCTTCATTTCCTACCTTTTCCCTTCTGTCTTATTACAACATTTATCAATCCAGGACCCGCTTATATTAATGTGTACCTTGGTGCGTATATCTACCATCAGTACAAAACTTAAAGGTACAAGAGGACAGTGACCTCCTCTTCCACATTTTTGTATCCATTGCAATTACAGCAACCTAGTGCATGACAAGCCCTCATGAAACTAAGCTCCATTCAGCTGCCCCAACTCATGTATACAGAAATAATAATGCAGTCTCCTTACACCAGGCTTTCTTTCTCATCTCAGCATAAGATATTTGAGAGAAGAACCTCTATAGTTCACCTCCTTTCTACCTTCTAAAAATACCAGGTAGAGCACTTTCTGCTAGTGATGATGGGAGCATTCAAAAACATTAATAGATTAAATAACTTCTGAAAGCAAGTTGGTATTTTCTATTGTTGTGGATGGATGTGGCATTAATTTATTTTTCCATTTTGCATACAGTCTCTTTTCTGTCTGCACTGTACACAGACTCCTCAGAGTTAGTCACCATCAGAGTGTTTGATCCAAAATGAAATCTTGGCTCAGATCAGGTCCATGGTGTCTTTGGGCTCTCATGTCTTATGATTCTGTCATTATAAGATTACTGAGAGAAGCAAGTTCATTTTGACATAAATAAGCCCATTAACTGGGTAAGGGAAAGTGCATTCCCTGATGATGTTCTCAACTAATTAGCTCAAAAAAAAAAAATGTAAATAGCTTATTATTAGCAAAACGGGATAAACTGCAATCTTTGAAGTTTTCAATGGCATGAGTTTCTTTTTGGAAAATACTAAGAACAGCAATGTATTTCTTTGAATTTGGGTCACAGTTTGAATGCATAGTATCTATGATTATATTGGAACTACTGGAATAAATCATAGCTACCTCCTTTCTTCAAACACATTTTATCAGCATAATAACTATTTTCAATTATTTAAGCTAAATAAGGAAAACTAAGATATGATTGAAATACTAAAAAACAATTGATCATACCACATTTAACATATTTTGACGAAGTTGAGTGAAATTTGCTTTGCTTCTAAAAACAACTTAAATGATTTTTAATTATGCAAACTGGAGCAGCCACTCTGGAAAACAGTATGGAAGCTCCTCAAAAAGGTAAAAATAGAACTGCCTTTTGATCGCAATTGCATGACTAGATATTTACCTAAGAAATACAAAAATACCAATTTAAAGGGATACATGTTCCCTGATATTTAAAGCAGCATTATCTACAATGGTCAAATCATGGAAGCAGCACTAGTGTCCACTGACTGATGAATAGATAAATAAGATGCAGTGTATACAGACAGACAGACACACACACACCCTGGAAAATTACTCAGCCATAAAAAAGAATGACATAGAGCTAGAGAGTAGTATGCTAAACAAAGTAAGTCAGTCAGAAAAAGACAAATACAACATGATTTCACTCATATATGGAATTTAAGAAACAACAACAACAAAAATGAGCAAGGTAAAAAAAGAAATAGGCAAACCAAGGCAAACAAAGAAACAGAGTTAACTAATAGCGAACAAACTGATGGCTACCAGAGGGGAGGTGGGTAGGGACATGGGTGAAACAGGTAATGGGGATTAAGAAGGGCACTTGTCCTGATGAGAACCAGGTGTTGTATGGAAGAGTTGAATCACTATATTGTACACCTGAAATAATACTACATGGTATTTGTGTGTGTGTGCGCGCGTGTGCTTTTTAAAGATTTATTTATTTATTTATTTGATACAGAGAGAGAGATCACAAGTAGGCAGAGAGGCAGGCAGAGAGAGAGGGGGAAGCAGGCTCCCCACCCAGCAGAGAGCCCAATGCAGGGCTCGATCCCAGGACTCTGAGATCATGACCTGGGCTGAAGGCAGAGGCTCAACCCACTGAGCCAACCAGGTGCCCCACCACATGGTATGTTAACTAAAATATAGTTAGTTTATTTATAGGTTTTTATATATAAAAACAAAAAAAAAGATTTTCAATTACTTTATTACAAATAAAAAATTTATAAGTTATGCTTCTAAGGAAGTTCTTATTTTTATCCCATTATTGACATTCTTCTTACTTTGAAAGTTTCACACTTGAAATTATCATCTTTACTCATAAATTTGCCTTATGTTTCTCAAAGTATGAGGAGCAATGTCCTTTCTGATCTATTTAACTGCTTCCAAACCACTTGTTAATCTCATGAGTTCAATAAACCAGATATAATTTTCAGGTGAGGAAACTGTCACCTTTGTCACATATCACATAATTATGAAGTGACAGAATCAGAACAAGACTCAATATTTCTGACAGTTTAGTGCTCTTTGAAACCCAGCAACCATTCTAAACTCAAAAAATAAATCTCCCTGGGCACCTGGGTGGCTCAGTGGGTTAAAGCCACTGCCTTCGGCTCAGGTCATGACTCCCAGAGTTCAGGGATCGAGCCCCATATCGGGTTCTTTGCTCGGCAGGAAGCCTGCTCCCTTCTGTCTCTCTGCCTACTTGTGATCTCTGTCTGTCAAATAAATAAATAAAATCTTAAAAAAAATAAAAATAAATAAATCTTCCTCTGCTTTTTGTAGAAAGGCACTAGAACTGCACTTGGGATGTCCAAAGTTTAAAATTTCTTGTAGGATTTTGATTACTTTTTAATTTTTGCCTTTTTAATTTTGAAACAGCAACCCATGGGAAGTTACCCAAGGTTTATACAGTGAAAATTTTACTTCTCAGTACTTTGGAAAGTCTAACCAATATATCCAAAATAGAAAAAACAAAAACAAAAACAACCTCTTCTTCATGTAATATTCATAAGACAAATGAATTTTTAAAACTTGCAAATTTGGCTGAGGTATAACTTCACAAGGTATATTTTAAAATATGTTAGAGGTCTTCTGCTTGTGACCATCACAAAATAACTTGTGAACAGACTAACCTTCTCACCAGAGACAATATAAAGCTGGACAAAATACAGGAAATGATTATTTTGAGATGTTAGACTTAGACAACATAGATCTATGATCCCTGAGAAAAAGAAACATAAGATGAATATCACAGTTATACCAGCTTTCTGCCTGGAGGCACTCTGCAAATGGTAGAGCAGGGGGAAGGAGCCAAAGATAGTGCAGCAGTCTCACTGGGCTGAGTAAACAGATATCATAGCTCTGGGCTACTGAGATGGCTGGAAATGGTGGTGCAGGAATGGAGACAAGGGAGCCATGCAGGAAAGAAACTCCAGAATCCTGCATATGGTTCCACTTGGTCTCTGGCCCAGTACAAAACTGTGTACACATGCGGCAAGAATCTAGAACACGGGGCAAAAGCCAAGGACTGAAGAAAGAAAAATTACTAAGGAAATCTGAGCTGAGCAACTACTAGAACTCACCCAGGCTGGGAGAGATTTGAGTCCTGCCCAATCAGAGTGGAGACACCTCAGAAAGTGACCCTGATATTCAACAGAGACCCAGGGAAAGTCATGCTAATCTAGTTCCACAGTAAAAGCTACTCTAAAGTTATCCTAATAAATCTTAACAATAATTCTTGAAAGTGTCAGGCTTAATTAACTATCTGTTAGAATAAAACTGAATATTCTATTAAGAAAGACTATAAAAGCCAGCTATCCAGCAACACAGCATCCATAGTTTCTAGCATATAATAAAAAATTACTAAACATCGTGAAGCAGCAGCAAAATGTGATGCAGAACCAAAAAAGTCGGTCAATATAAAGTAAAATAGTTCATTGTTAGAAACATGCGATGAATCTCATTCTTTGAATGCTTAGTAAGTATATATTTTTGGGAAAGATCATTTTCTAAAGTAAAGAAAGTGATAAAGAGAAAATCTTAAAAGAAGTCAAGAAAAAAAATTTGAGAGTGACTGTTAAGCTTATTAGAAACACGGCAAGCCAGATGACATTACATTGGCATATTTAAAGTACTAAAAGGAAAAACAAACTCTAAAATCTTATGAAAATATCTTTTAAAAATGAAGGAAAAATAAAGAAATTTTTAGACAAACAAATGAATCTGTAACCAACAGATAAGAACTATGAGATACATTAAGGAAGTTCTTCAGACTAAAAGAAAACGATATTAGATGGAAATTCAGTCTACACAAAGGAATGGAGAATTTCAGAAAAAATGAATATGTAAATAAATACAAATGATTACTTTCTTTTTTTAAAAAGTTTATTTTTAGTAATCTCAGTACCCAACATGGGGCTCAAGCTCATAAACCCCAAGAACAAGAGTTGCATTCCCTTATGACTGAGCCAGCTCAGCACCCCTGACTATTTTCTTATTGCTTAATTCCAGAAAGATGGAAGTTTACTAATATAAGTGTATGTATATTTGTATACATATAATATGTTTAAATATCTTTTATATATATATATATATATATATTTATTTATTTATTTATTTATATTTCTGTAGACCGTGATATATCAAGGATGCATGGCAAACTGAAGGGCAACTAGGTTAAAAAATCAATAAAAGAGGCAAAGCTCAAAGACCTGTAGAGGACATGACATAGAATCCTAAAGAAAACTTGCTCCAAAAGAAAGTAGGAAGAGAGGGAAAAAGAACAAAGATCTAATGGGACCAAAAAAAAAAAAAAAAGAGCAAATACAAGATGACATATTAAACACAATCATATTTATTATAATTACATCAAATGGGACTGACTCTAGTTAAAGCAAAGGATTATTAGACTGGATTTTAAAAAAATATTTGGTGCTTATAGGAGAGAAAAGATGAAAAAACATTTTCATCGTAAATATGCATCATAAGAATGTTGAGCTGCTATGCTAATATTAGACAAATTAACTACAAGACAAAAAAATACTATCAGAGATAAGGAGCGACACTTCATATGGAAACATGATTGCTTTATCAAGATGCCATTAAAATCATAAATGTGTATACCCCTAAACACAGAAATTCTCTATATACAATGGAGAACCTGATGGAACAGAAGGGAGAATGTTTTAGAGTTCAATACTCTTTTCTCAGGAGTAAACAGAATAAGTATACAAAATGCTCTGTGTGGATGTAATAGATTTAAGCTGCATTATCAGCTAGCTCGACCGGCAGAATACACATTTTTCCCCCACAGGTGATCATGGAGCATCTACCAATATAGGTCATATGCTGGGCCATAAAGAAGCTACAATAAATCTAAAGTACTGGAACCACACAAGGTATATCTGACAGCAAAGTAATTATAAAGTGATTTAAAAATAGATATCAGAAAATCTCCAAGATTTGAAAATTAAGGAACCTACAGCATAAGGTGTAAGGTCAGGGAAGAAGTAGAAAATATTCTTAAATGAATGATAATGAAAATAACACATTTCTTAAAAAAAATACCACATTTCTAAATTTATGGGATGCAGTGTTTGGGGGGAATTATATATTCCTACTAGCTTATTTCAAAAAGAGGAAAGGATTAAAATCAACAGTGATTGCTTTCACTCTGAGAGTCTGGGAAAACACCTTATTTAGACTGATCAAGGTAAGAACAAAGAAAACACAAATTATCAGTAACAAGATGGAAGAGAGGATATCAGTAATGATCTACAGACATTAAAGGAATAATAAAGTATATGCACCACTTTATATCAATAACTCTAACAATTTAGATCAAAGGTTAAGTTCTTGAAAGCCACAAATTACTAAAACTGACATAAGAGGTAACAGAAAATCTGAATAGCATGGCAATGATTAAAGATACATATTTTTATTCAAAAACCTTCCCGAAGAAAACTCCAGGCCCAGATGGCGTCACTCATAGATTCTATCAAACAACTGAAGAAAAAATAACATCAATTTTGGAAGACCCATTAGAGCTCAAGATATGGTTTTTGTCTTTACTTTTCGATTTTTAAGAGTACCACTAGTTCTAGAAATTGGTCCAATGTCTAAATGGTATAACTAACATAAAAAAATCTTAAAAATTGGATTGAGGAAATAAAACTAAATGAGAACAAGAATCGAATTCAAAGCACCACTTTTTGTGATCCTTTCCTGAGCTGGGCAGTACTAAAGCCAGGTTGGAGAGCTCAGATGGCAGTTGCTGTGCTCAGTCACAATTGTCCTCTGCAGAGCTGAAGAGACTTCCCCCTAGTAACTGCTTCCTTTTTCTGCTCTCTTTCATATGAGTTATCTAAACTTGCTGCTTCTACTTCCTTTTCTCTGTTTCCCAGCAAAGAGGCACCCAACTCAGCCTGGAAGTTGGGGAAAGCCAAGGAAGCTTCTGTGAAAAGGTAATGCTTGTGTTGAGCCCTGTAGGATGGACACGTGTTATATACAGAGGAAACAGGCAAAGAAGCCTAGAAAGGAGCATGGCCAAAGGCACAAAAATGAGAAAGCTGACACGTTAAAGAACTCGAAGAGATTCTTTCATACTGGACCAAAGAGCAATAAGAGTGGTAAGCCAGAGGCCACATCCTGAATATGATATGCTCTTGAGGATTTTATCTTCAAAAGTAGGAAGCTTTTGAAGGATTGCAAGCATGCCAATTCTGCACTGTAGAAAGAATATTCTAATAGTGCATCGGAAGACGGGTAGACCTGTTCCCCAATACTACAATAGTTCAGTGCAAGACGATGAGGGCCTAGTGCAAACTAGAGACAGTGGAAAGACAGGGAAGGTGACATCGATACAGGAGCAGAATCCATGGGACTTAACAACTGATCAGATATCAGGGGTGAAGAAGAGGAAGGAGTCTAGCTGAATCCAAGGCCTCCTGTTTAGACGGCTGTGTAGATAGTGGATAGACAGTGGGGTCCTGGTAGGAGACTGGGTGGCTACTAGGCTTACCCTTGTGAACTCCTGAGGTTTGAGATTAAATGTGGAGTTCTAGTAGGCATGTGTATATATCTTGCACTCAGGAAAGAAGACGGGAGACTGGTATTGGGGTGTGATGGGCCCATGATTTCACTGTGCAACCATGCCATATATGAAATGAGAAAAAAGATGTATGTGGCCATTGAAGCCACACGAATAGATGAGATCTCAAGGATACAGAAAAGGACATTATATAAAAAGGGCCAAAGTGAGATTTTCATTTTATATTTACGAATATATAAGTTCTATGTAAGCAAACCCCTTCCTTTTTCCAGATCCAACTTTTACGTTCCTAACTTCTGACAGTAATTTCGAAGATGACTTCTTTTAGTAACAAAGAAAACTATATGAATAACAATAGAAAAGCTGGCAGTCAGTGATTTTCTCTAGATTATAAAATATTAGGGAAAAACATTCAATATGTATGTACTAATGATGGAGGCACTACACGTTTGGCAAAGATCAATTCTCCGTCAGTCCTTGACTTTTACAATAGACTCCCTACAAGTACCACTCACAACACCCCACCCTTCGCTTCTTTTGTTGTCATAGTGATACTGCACAACCTATAATGCAAGTTGATATCCACTCTTCAACATGACACACCAATGATCTGATGGTAAAAGACAGAACGGATTTACTGTGAAGCTGTTGACAATTGCCTTGTGTTCTTGTGGTTGGACAGTTTCCTCATATTTGCAAAGGTAAGATCTCTTTATATTCTTTTTCTCAAAAGGGTCCCCCCCCCCCAAATTATATGAGCTGCAGCTCACATGCACTACCCCTGGATAAGGACTAAAAGTCAAATGTTACAGAGCTTAGATTAAACAAATCAATCAAATATTTTTAAATTCATTAAATAAAATTAATAAATAATGTAGGAAGTGGTCCTCATGCTGAGGTCTTCTGACATCAAGGCCCGTGGCCTTTCCACTATGGCAGGAGCTCTACATTGTGCCTGTCCTTCTGAATAACCCCATGGCCTTCCAGATTGAGGATCACAGTCTCACTACCTCTGTTAACATTTGCTATACTTAAATACAGAGTTAATAATTCCAAAAATACATTTCCAAAGGCAAAATAGTAGAACAAATAAATGGAGTCTTTGCATTTTATTTTATTTTATTTTTTATTTAAAAAAATAATCAGTTCACTAATGATTCAAATGGGCCAAGTATTATGACCACTTAGTCATACAAAGAAAATTATTTTTCTTATCTGGAGATAATACAACAGACTATATTTGTTTTGCAATCAGTTATTGATATTTTTCTGACTTGGAATATAAAATTAAATATCTAGCAACTCTCTACTGTAATCTACATAAGTTTCCTTCAAATTATTTGCTATTCAGGTTTTATTCAATTGCCCTTTAAAAAAAACAAGAGCCATCGCCCCACTGGTATGTTGTCTTTTGCCCAACATTCAAGATACGAAGAAGTATTTCCCTCAAAAGGTGAGCTTTTATAAACTGCCATTCCCTAGCTCAAGCCTTACATTCCTTATGGAAACTATTTTTTTCAACCAATCTTTTCAACAATTAAATTACATCTCTAACAAGGGACAGAGAAGCAATGATACAGGAGAGAAATTATTTGAATACAGCCTTTTCAAATTCTTCTGGGACTCCTTGAGCCGTTTACTTTTGTTTTGTTATCTTCCTTATCCACTTCAGGTGACATTTCTTACCTTCCATGTACAACTGCTTTCTCCTTGTAGACAACTCAAAGGAACCTGTGATGTAGTGAACAGAGTAACTGAATGAAAGGCTTGGATTTCGGTCCCAGTGGAAGAGCTGTGCAAAACTGACCAATGTGCTTAACCTCTCTGAAGGTCAGTTTCTCCTTCTGTAAAATTAGAATATAAACATGCACCCTGGGGTGCCTGGGTGGCTCAGGTGGTTGAGCAGCAAGATCTTGGTTTCGGCTCAGTCATGATCTTGAGGTCCTGGGATGAAGCCCTGCATCAGGCTCTGTGCTTAGTATGAATCTGCTTGAGACTCTCTCTCTCACTCTCCTTTTGCCCCTCCCTTTCATTCTCTTTCTTGCGGGCATGCACTCGCTCTCTCTGAAATAAATAATCTTTTTTTTTTTTTAAGAAAACTCATGCATTATACTTCATGTAATTGTTAAATAACCAAATGTAATATCTCTATCGTGTTTTATTTGACAGGGAGGTATATGCTACTGGGAGTCTTTGATTACAAAATCTTTGACTGAACACCTTCACTTAGGAAACCATGTCCTGACGTATATACTCCAAACCAACAATTCATCCAATGAAACATTTCACTTGAGTGTTATAAACCACAGGAGTCCTGATGTCTTTCTTCCCTAATTGGAAATGATTATATACACTTAAAATTTCCTTTCATTTAGAAAATGTCTCCTGGAAACAGATGTATTAGCATAATTTGAGAATATGATGTTCCTGAAGGGTTTAAAATCTGATTGACATTGAGTGATTTCAAGAACCACCATTGATTACTAGATAGGAGTATCTATAAAATTATTTCCTTGTATAATATCATTTCTCATATACTTGAGTCAGTATCTCCAAATATGTGATGATACAAATCATAGTGTGGGCAAAATGCACATTTAAATACTAGAGCAAAGAGTGCTATTCGTTAAAGTCCCTGAATGGGGCAAGAAACACGGATATTTTTTCATAAGCTTAATCTCTTATTTGACAGATAATGAACCCAAGATGAAGTGATTTTTGTCAAGAAGAGGTTTTGTTGTAGAGTTGGGACTAGAACTCAAATCCCTTAACTCAAAATGTAGGGCTATATTAACTACTCCACATTTAACCACGGAGACATTTCCCCAAATTTTCAAGCTAAAATAACAAATACATAAGATTTTAGGGGGCAGGGAGAGAATATGTTCAAAATATAAGGGGGCAAAGTATTTAGATCTTTATCAAAATTTTACCATGGATTTCCATCTTACAGTTTGATAGAGGAGAGATGTCCATTTAGTATAATACCTGAGTTCTTGGTTCCAAGCATAGATTTTCTATTAGACTATTAGAGCCTAGTTAAAACAGATTTAATTTAGATGCTTACTCATATTTGCAGTACTGAACTTAAGTTGGGATTTAATTACAGAAAGCATTATACTAAATTAATCTCATTGGAGTTCATTTCATTATTCTTATGCAGCAAATTTCAAAAAATTAACTTAAAGGGAAAAAAAAACCCAGAACAATCTCATATATACTCTTTCCCAGAGGATCAATCCACTTTAAAATCCACTAAATGGTCTGATGAGGCAAACATTTTCCCTTATTCAGGCCAGGCAGTTAGGTGCACATTTTCAAAGTAATGATTACCAAGATGTTAGTGTCATTAAATATTGTCAGTTCTGCAAAATTACATGTAGGGTGTTCTGAACATTTTTAATCTGGACAAAATGTAAAGCAGGGGAAATCACCTAGAAAATTTAGCAGAGATAATTTTGTCTTTGCCACTGGAGTGGGGGAGGAGGCTATGGCCTTACTCTGCAGCTGTTCCCAAATTCTTATGTGGCAGTTGCAAATAGGAATGCTCTATCATAAATATTTAACTCCAAGTTTATGGCCCTTTCTTTGAGAAGCAGACTTCATCCCAGTTGTTCACACTTAAGAGAGGATTGCAGTAGGTGGATGAAACTTGAATTCAAAATAGAAATTGCTTTTTCTGATAAAGGAAATAGTTTCCAAACATCATGATGGTAAGAGTGCACGGTTATGCTTAAGTCTCAGCTCTATCACTCACTAATGCCCCTTACCCTCCCAGGGACTTGATTTCTTCCTGTATAAAATGATGATCTCTATGACATATACTATGCCGATATTGAATCTCCCCAAATGTTCAACTTCAAGCGTCAAAGCAGACTGCTGGTTCTTCACCAAAGGCTAACATTGCCCCAGAGGTCAATATTTTATTTTGTTAAATTCAGTGTAACAGCACTGGGAATGAATACGTGAATGAATGAATGATGTTTATGTAGGAGACAAGGGAGTGAGGAGGCTCTTGTGGGATACATTATTTTACTTCTCTTCCTATTTTATTTACACGAAAGAGCAAGCTATACTTTCACATAAATTCCACTCAGAAAACAAAGTTGATGAATTCTGAGCAGCGTGACAGGAGGGATTTAGCTTTCTACAGTAGAATACATCTGGTGAATTTCCATCCCTTTCTTTACTTTTTTTTTTTTTTTAAGAGACAGAGCATGTGTACCTGAGCACATGTGTGTGAGCGGGGGGAGGGGTGGGGGGAGAGAGAGAGAATCTCAAGCAGACTCTTGGCTGAGTGCAGAGCCCCACACAGGGCTCTATCCCAGCATCCTGAGATCATGACCTGAGCCGAAACCAAGAGTCGAATGCTTATCTGACTGAGCCACACAGGTGCACCACCATCCATTTTTTAGAGATGAGTTGTCCATTGCAATCACTATGGTGTTAAGTCTAGAAAGAACATGGAACCAGGAGATGGAGAGGCCCCCAGAAGAAAGGAGTCCCATCTTTCTTGTTTTTCTTTGCATCCCTAGAACTTAGCTCAGTGCCTGGCATAGAGCAAACACTGAAAAATGAGGCAACTTCTATGGTTGGCTCTGCTGCCTCCTGGATAAGTGTCTCCTGGTCCAGCATACTTTCAGAAGCAAAAGCTGAGACAGAGCTGTGTGCTGGGCCTTCCTTAGGAGGTACAACCCCAAGGCCTTCAGAATGAGATAGAAAAACAGAAAACAAATTGAAGGTAGTACATATGCTACTGAGCCAACAACAGCTGCTAAGAAAGACACAACTGGTTCCCAACCCAGGATGCCAGCTAGATGGGCCATGTAGAGGCCCTGAGCCTCAGGACCTATCAGGGGAGAGCAGTCAGTTTTCCTGTGTCTCATCTCCCAATTCGCCCCCGGGACACTGACTCCCACACACGCCTGGTGATGTCTGCTGGCCCTGCTAGGCAGTTGTCAGAGCAGCCAGCTGCACTGCCAGTAGCACGGTGCTCACCTGAACCCGGAAGTGCTGGGAGGAGATACAACCTGTGGTTAAGCTGGGTTGAGCTTCGGTACAGGAGCAACTCTTCCTTCAGGGAGACCATGCCAAAGACCAACTCTCCCATCTGGGCTAAGGGGGTCAGTTTGTCTCTCCACGGAACAACTGGTTAAGTTGCAGTGAGTAGGAAAAGCTAACTGAATCTGGGGAGGTGATAAACCAGGTCAAGGACAATGCAGTATTTTAGAAAAGTACTTGACCCAAAGCTCAGCTTCAACTCTAAAATCATGATCATATAGTTGCCCTCACATGTCATAAGGGTGTCAGGAGGATGAAATGAGAGAGGAGAAACTTCCACCTTCTCATCCCCCTCCTCCATCTCTTGAATCTACCCTACGAACCTATGCAGGAAAAATACACCCACATACCTTCTCCCTGTCTACCACCAGGAGCTGCTAAAAAAAAAAAAAAAAAAGGTCACATCGCTAATCTCAAGGAGGCCCTCATCATTGACACTTAGACTTGGTGTTTTTCCCCATTAAGCTTACTCTCCCTGTGCACCTTTCCTCCCCTTCCCCTCTACTCTCTGTTCTCAGTGACCACCCCTGGCCAGGACGCAAGCAGGTTTTGTAAGCACTGAAGGTTATATGGTGTTGGGAGTTCCTTTTAAGAAAAAAATTACAAACATAAAATTAAATATGAAAGTGAATATTCATTTCAAATGAGCAAAGAAAACACACCAACTACTACAGACTCGGGGGTCCAGGTCCTTTTTCTCTTGAGATCTCTTTAGAGAGTTTACCAGAAATGCTAACTGATGGCAACCTGGTTTATCTTCCTAGCCTGGAGTACCCAACAGCAGTGTTCCTCAAACCTCAAAGAACTTAGGAACATCTGGGGAACTTGGCCAAGTATAGATCCTGATTCAGTGGCATCTGGATGGGCTCCAAGGTCTACGTATTTGACAATCCCCAAGGGCATGGCCAGGTGATACGAATATGGTCCAGCCACAAACTTGACACTTCTAGTAGCAAGGCTCCTAACTCCCAGCACTTGCTAGGGCAGGTACAAGTGAAGGTTCTGGAAGCTTTAACTTCATTGTCTTAGGTGTGACACCCTCCCCACAATACCAAACAAAGGGGTGGTTCAAAATGGTGGTATAGGTGTTGAGAAAGTGAATCCTGCAGGAACCGGGTGGAGGATCCTTTTCCAATTCTTGCTTTCAACACAACTGAGAGCAAAACCCATCCCTTTATCAAGCAGTAGGTTATTTGTAAGGGTGCTTGATATACACAATCTGATTTTTATTATATAACTCAGAAGGCATTTAAAGAATTTAGTGGTATGGCTAGAACAAAGTCCTTCCATTCTTGTCTTATTTCTGTGAAACGCTTTCTCAGGGATTATATTAATGAAAGTAAAAAATGGGAAAAGTATTGATGCAGAACTCTGTCTCATTCACACAAAAAAATACTGAACTATGGATACTTATACTACTTGAGAAAAAAATCCCACCATCTATCTCATTAACACATACATTTCCAGTAAGTTTTGTATGTTTAACAATTATTTATTGGGTTTTATAATGCATTATGTTGTTTTGAACAATTGTATGCAAATGTTAATTGTAAAAAGAAATCAATGCAGAAGAAAAATATTTAAGACTACACAGTTTATGGTCACAGGGCATTTAAAATTTTCATTTCAATGTCTACATTTTATTGCAAAGATTGCTCAAAAAAAAAAAAGATTGCCAAACATAAAGATATATTATGATAAAATTGGGCCTAAGAAATCAAATGAATATAAGATTATATGGGGGAAAGAACAGCATAAAATTTCCAACTTATTCATGATTTAAAGTGAATTGCTGAATATCAAATTGTGATTGCATGCTGATTCCACTAAGTATATTTTAAAGAACCATATAATGGTTTCATCTTAATATTTCAAAAATGACAATATGCCTGTGATATTGTGGTTTATAATAAGAAATCTCTATTTGGTATTCATCACCATTTCTGGCACACAGCTCCCAAAACTCAGTTTTTCCTGAGTGAGAGAGTGACAGAGGTGTTTTTTATATTAATGAGGTAGCTTTTAGACCCCATCTAAGGGTGGGTATGGATTGCCAGGAGAATCATGTGAACAGAGGGTTAGAAGTTTCAATCCCACCTACCCAACCCTCATCTCCAGGAAGAGGAGAGAAATAAGGCCAGTGACTTACTCAATCGTGTCCATGTAACGAGGCCTCCATAAGAAACCAGAAGGACAGGATTCAAAGAGCTTCTGAGTTGGTGAACACGTGGAGATAGATGTCATGCTCTGAGAGGGCACAGAAGCTCCAATCCATCTTCCACATACCTTTTTGCCCTGTGCACCTTGTGCATCCAGCTGTTTCTGAGTTATATCTTTATAGAATAAACTAGTTATCTAATAAGGAAAATGTTTCTCTGGTTCCTGCGAGGTGCTCTAGCATATTAAACAAACCAAAGGAGGGGGTCGTAGGAACCCTGATTTCCAGCCAGTTGGTCAGAAGCACAGGTAATATCTGGGCTTGTGATTGGCCTCTGAAGTGGAGGTGGGGACAAGAAAGGGTTCTTGTAGGATTGAGCCCCTAACCTGTGGAATTCAGTGCTATATCTGGGTAAATGGTGTCAGAATTGAGTTGAATTGTAGGACACTGCTGGTGTCTGGGAATTGCATATTAGTGTGAAGAAACCGTTATCCATTCCACATGCTAAGATTTGGTACAGGACCCCAAAGAATGCAGAGAGAGAGAGAGAGAGAGAGAAATGAAGAAATTACTTAAAATTATGATGTGTTAACATAAAACCGTGACAGAGATAGACATTTCCTAAAACTTGTTAGAGTTTCTGGAAGCACGTGAGGTTTGGGGATCAGAGCTCTCGGCAAGATGCCTCCACCTCTTGTTTCCCGCAGTTTCCTTTACCCACCCCTGCAGTCTGGCTCTGTCTTGTCCTCAGCAAAGCCACTCTTGCCCAAGTCATAGTGCTCAGCACTTTATGACTCAAAGGGACACCAGCCATAATGGATGAAGGGCCCACCCTACTCCAGTATGACTTCACCCTAATCTTCAACAACACTACTTGCAAATAAAAATCATATTCTGAAGTACTGGGGTTTAGGACTTCAATATATATTTTTCAGAGGATACAAGTGAACCCAAATAGTGACTGAGTGTTATGGTTTTCTTTGATAAGCTCTCAAAACCCATTCTCTTCTCTTGACTCCCTGGTCCTCTTACCTCACTGGACCCTCAGTCTGTCTTCTTTGATGGTCCCTCTTTTCCCATCTCACCCCTTGGGTAGGCTGCCAAGGCCCCCATTCTGGGCTCACCTCTTGCTCTGTAATCTCTCCTCATAGAGGCCATCCATGCCCAATACTTTGTAGCCTCACACTGCCAATTATCTCTTATCTTGACCTCTCTGCAGAGGCCCAGACCCAACACCCACCTGTCTACTTACAATGACCTCTAGTTATCTCACAGACATCGCTCTCCTGGTGCTTCCCAAGTTTACTTTCCCATACCCACTCATCTGCTCTCCCTCTAGTTCTCTGTGTCTCAGTAAAGGCCACCTGAATACCCCCAGGTTTCTTTTCTAAGTTTTTATTTATTTGATAGAGAAATAGAGAGAGCACAATTAGGCAGAACGTCAAGCCGAGGGGAGAGGAAGAAGGAGGCTCCCCGCTGAGCAGGGAGCCCAACACGGGGCTCAGTCCCAGGACCTTGGGATCATGACCTGAGCTGAAGACAGCCGCTTAACTGACTGAGCCACCCAAGTGCTTACAAACACCCCAACCTGGTCATGCCAGTAATCTGATAATCATCCTGGATATCTTCCTCCTTCAAATACATCTCAAATCCACAGAGCATTCTCAGTTTCCCTTGCCAGTTACCTAATCCAAGCCACCATCATCACTCTGCTGAAAACACTGCACTTTGGGAAAAATCCAATGTCTACTCAAAGCCTTCAAGATTCCCCATGTCATAATCAATTATTTAGACAAATGCACCTGTATGAGACTTCACTGTTAACTCTATTTGATTAAAGCAGAAACCTTATAAAGTTTAAAGTTTGCTGGTAGATTTCAGTCCCATAGAAAAAATAAGTCCAACTATTATACTTATAGGGTCCCCTAAGACACTAACCAATTTTGTATCCATTAGAAAATCTATTTCTGCATTCTTCTGACTTTCTGATTATATAAATCTCTGTACCATGAAGTATTTTTTCAGTGTTGTGATCCTGCCAGTTCCTTCGTTAATTAACAAGAATAAAATCTTTGACATGTGCTCTTTTTCTGTATTTGAACAAGAATAATATTTTTAACTGTCCCAAAATCAGACTTTGTTTGGAGATGGTCAAACATGTCCAAGTAGACTCTGTGCTAGAACAAATTAAACCATGTTGTCCAAAAAGTGTTTCTCACGGGCTTATCTTTTCTAGGCCCCCAGAGGGATTCTCCAGGACACTCTACAACTTCTACTTTTGCTCACTCTGTTTCTTCTTTTACTCTTTAACTTGATGCTGAGTCCTTCCTTTTGGTTTTGGATCTTCATCAGATTTGGTCCTGGTTTTGTTTTGTGTGGGAAGCTACAAACTCTTGGTTCAAGTGGTTATGAGCTCGTACATGGCTGACAGGTTAGCAGCAGCAGCATTGGGAGGATGATGGATGGGAGTATGGTTTCATGGTTGGACCATTTGGTGAGCTGTGTTGGTTGAGTTGGTAAAGACAACAGAGCATCTGGTTTGTTAGTCTTCTCTTTTTTCTTCTTGCCCTCTATGTGATCTCAGCTGAGGGATAGTTCTTTTAGAGCTAGAAAGGTGAGGTGCCATATGTCTGTGTTCAGTCCAACCTGTGAGACCTAGAACTACCTGCTCTTCGGATACCTGTGTGTCTATACCTGAAAAAGGCCTCCACCTCTGTGAAATATTCTCCTACCACAAGGGGTTACTATTAGATTATAAAACCTCTTAAATAACTCCTGTCTGATTGGCTTATAGAAATAAGTATGTACTTATATAAATTATGTGCCAAAATTTCCAGAAAATAAAGAAACTGAGTTTCTGATATTTTTATTTTGCTAGCCATTTAAGTAAAACAAAACAAAAGAAAAGGAACCATGGGCTCAGGAGCTTCTTTTAAAAAGAAATTCAGGTTCCCATATTTAATGTGAGTCTTTGGACAAGTCAGACTTATTGAATAATTTTGACTTAAAAAATAACACCAAATATATATTTCCTCGATGGTATCAGTGTGGCATGCTATCAGTGAGTCACATAACACGAACAGGATTGTTTTTCAATTTTTTTTTGAAGAGCCTAGTTAATCTGATTTCTTAAATGATTTGTATCAGTTTACTGATCAGATAGATAACTGACATCTGTAGAATGTTTAGGAATGTAAAAAACATAAAATCATGTGTTCAACTAAACTGAAACACGATTCTAACATTTTTTAACAGAAATTATGTTTTGTAGTATATCAGCTTGAAAATAATCTCTAAGGTGCTTAATTTTACATCCTAGACTACAAGTAAACTAAGTTGACTAATGGACAATCTTTGGATATCAAGATAGTTTCTATGTAAAATAAAATACAGAAACATAAGTAAACAGTAGATACACACACACACGACAAAGACACACATGCCACAACATATATGTCAACACATCCCAAAAGTATAGCCATTCTAGGGGTGCCTGTGTGGCTCAGTCATTAAGCATCTGCCTTCAGCTCAGGTCATGATCCCAGGGTCCTGGGATCGAGCCCTGCTTCGGGGTCCCTGATCTGCAGGAGCCTGCTTCTCACTCTCCCACTCCCCCTGCTTGTGTTCCCTCTCTGTCTCTCTCTCTCTCTCTGTCAAATAAATAAATAAAAGCTTTTAAAAAAGAAAAAAAGTATAGCAATTCTCTACCTTAGAAAAACCAAGACAAAATTACACTGAGTCAGGATATCCTGCTGTCTCTTTAGTGCTGATGCAGGAACCTTCATGAAAGTAGATGGCTAATCCAAGGTACTCAGAATAAGAATTAATTATATAGGACTGAATGAATTGGTGAGTCAATAGTGTTAGTATCGATTTTAATGTTCCATATTCTCATAGATAGAGTTTGTTCTCTTTCTTCTAAGAGAAAGGTGGGGTGAGGGGGATTATTCTGCTGAGACATTCCCTCCCCCTCAACCCATTCTCTTCCGGCCTCCAAAACTCTTTCCTTTGTTTTTCTCACTGTCTATTCATAATGCCAATGGCTAGGAGATACTGACTAAGACACAGACTCAACAGAACCCAAGTTTGGGGTACTCAATTGTTGAGTTTCTATCCAGACCCTTGCTATCTAGATTGGCTTATTTCCAAAGCCAACTGACCCCCACAGTATGTTGGTTATTGTCTAAACGAACTTCTCTTGCAAAAGACAAAATGTGTTTTGGAAAAAATTTTGTTTAAATTCTTCCATAACATTGACACAGAAACAAAATTTTTTCAAATGAGATGATTTACAGAAAATCCTTTTGATAAATATTCAAATTTATTGGCAAGATAATCATCATAAGAAGCCATTTTAATGGCAAAGCAAAAGTACTTTTTCCAGGTTTCCTATATGAGTATTTCCTCATCTCACACTTACTTTTTAAGTCTTCTTACATTCTTATCAGCCCCTCCCTATCCCCTAATACACACATCCAAGCATTTGACCTGCCTTTTGGAATCTACTACTAAGATAGTAGCTCACCTATTTCCCCCTTGTTCTCCACACCTACTGCTGCTAACACAGTTAAGGCCAGCGTTACATCTAACCTATAGTGTGACATTGCCCTAAACCATCTGCCTGACCCCAGTGTCATGGCTCCTTCCACCTAGCTTCCCTCACCTTCTTTCCAACAATCTACTGCCTTAATTATATACATAAAACCCATCTATAATCACATAACTACTCTGCTCACAGAATAACACTCAAATCCTATCTTGGAACCTCAAGACCTTCTACCATCTGGTCCAATCTTCATCTTCCCTTGTTTATAGGTTTTATAGATTCCTCTCACTTTCCAAGTGTTCTGCTTCTGTTCACAGAGTTCCCTTTGCTTAGAAAGCCCCTCTTTCCTCCTACCCACACCCCATCTGTGTTTTCCTATGTTTAAATGATTCCTTGTCCACAGCTTTCTCAAGAGTGTTTTGTCTGTTAAGAAAAATTGTCTAAAATTTTACCTAGAAACATTCCTAGAAACATTGAACTTAACCTGCTACTCTGTGTATGATCATTCGCTGCCCCTGTTTTCTCCTTGGTGTCCATGGATTCTTTTCATAGGAGAATTTTAATACATTTCCTGTTTGTTATTTTCTCAACTGATTTTTCTTGGGATTCAGGATTTAGAATGACATCTCCAAGAAATGTCACTTGGGAATTCCCATATGAAAACACTGCTTTCAGTGTCATGTATAATATATAAAGATTATTTAATCATCTCAGGGAATGTCTGAGTTCGAATTTGTTATTTACTATTAATTAAGACCTTAGACTGTGTGAAGTTGCATGTTTACTTGTCGATTTTATTCTAGAAGAAACAATCCTCAAAGTTATGATTTTCCTGCCCCATAGGACATTAACTAACTTTGCATCTAACCTACCTATCACATTTTAACATTCTTTTCTCAAAGTGCCAATAAATATCCAGTTCTTCAAGATGATCTTTGGACCAGTTTTATCATTTTAATGGTTCCCTCTTTAATGAGTTAATAAAAATCTGACTCATTTCATTCTATATTTGCATAAGAATCACGTTTTTAATTTTTTTTAAATTTGACTTTAATACTATCATTTGGAAATACGTTGTATGACTTCTCTTGATTTGCATAAAATCTCCCTCACTTATGCTTTTCTCTGCTATCCATCTTATTAAACTCTCTGCTCCTAGAGGGCAGGTCTTAGAAAAATTCACCTTTGAATTCCCTTTGAATTCACCATATAAAGTCCCTGAGACTTTATATGGTGAATTGCAAATGGTAGAAGCCCAGTAAATATCTGTTAAATATAAGGGGAAGTATAAATGAAATACTCTTTTTTAATATCAAATATCTGAAGAAATCATTTTAAATGGTAAAATTGTTCTTTCATATCTATTCAGACACATGGATTCCTACCTCACATTTTATTAGAAACAACACTCCAGACGCTATTAACTAGCATGTTAGCTTTGGCATATTCTTTTAATTTTAAAAAGTTGTCTAAGCAGCTACAATTATCACTAAGGGAAAAGGTCCAGTATGCTTAAGACCATACTTTTAATATTTGTTCTTACAAATAATTGGGTGACTCAAAATAAATGACCAAAATAATTAGGTATTCATTGAAAGCAAATAAGAAAATCTCCAATATAACTTCAGTATAACAAAACAAGTATCTCTGATTAATATATACAAATAATTAAAGCAATAGTTTTATGTCCTAGTTTTCTTTTAATTTCCACAAAGTTCTCGAGGCATGAGACCATCTGCATCAACATAACTCAGCCATTAGGACTGAAAAGCAAGACCACCTATGAGAATATGACCTGATTGTCCCAGGTAATTCATGCCCTGGAAGATAAGACTGGAAACCAATAATTAACTTCACCATTTGCTTCAGGAAATCCTTGCAAGCCAATTTATCAAGGCAAACAGTTTGTTCTTCTGGGCAAACAACTCTCCTGTCAGAACAAAGATTTGTTCACCTATTCAAAGAGCGTGCTCATCAGAACTTTGCTTTCCCATGTTCCCCAGACCAACCCAGATCCTGCTTTGAAAGACCCATCTTAAACACTTGGTCCAGACCTCAAAATCCTTTTAAAAGGAATCCTTCTCGGGACGCCTGGGTGGCTCAGTTGGTTAAGCAGCTGCCTTCGGCTCAGGTCATGATCCCAGCGTCCTGGGATCGAGTCCCACATCGGGCTCCTTGCTCCGCAGGGAGCCTGCTTCTCCCTCTGACTCTGCCTTCCACTCTGTCTGCCTGTGCTCGCTCTCGCTCTCTCTCTTTCTGACAAATAAATAAAATCTTTAAAAAAAAAAAATGTTTAAAAGGAATCCTTCTCTAACTTCCTGCCTTTAAGATAAGGTGATGCTCTCCTTTGCTGTGGGAAGTTTATCAAACTCAGCTTCATCAACTGGTCTTTGGACAGAAGTCAATTAACATGCTATAATCAGGGGCGCCTGGGTGGCTCAGTGGGTTAAGCTGCTGCCTTCGGCTCAGGTCATGATCTCAGAGTCCTGGGATCGAGTCCCGCATCGGGCTCTCTGCTCGGCAGGGAGCCTGCTTCCTCCCCTCTCTCTCTCTGCCTGCCTCTCTGCCTACTTGTGATCTCTCTCTGTCAAATAAATAAATAAAATCTTTAAAAAAAAAAACAACATGCTATAATCAATGATCACAGAAGAATTATCTAATACTTAAAAAGCTATATTGTGTCAAGCTTTATGACAGTTTTCAAGGTATCGTGTTGTTAGATTTCGAATTATTCTGTTGTAACTCATTGACTGATACTGAATATTGCATGTAAAAGGATAGGGTTAGGCCCCTAAAGGATACTTGGAATTTATAGATAACAACATTACAGAAATGTAATCAGAACAGGACTAGGCAAGTGATAGGTCTTCCTGATGCCTCTGTATGACCATGTGATGCCTCCGACAAAGAAGATGGAAACATCATTGAGTTTGACATTGTTGGATACACAATCTTACCCATGCAATGCTTACTGCTCTGAATTGGCAGACAAAATTTTAGAATAGTTTGTCCTTGAAATTTCAATTTTCTCTTCTTTATGGTTTTCCTTCCCTCTACCCTTTCCGGAGCACAACACCTTTCTGCATGCCTTATGGCTCTATTTCTCATAAGCCTGGACCTTGTCAGTCACTCACACCTTGGTACGACTGGGTTTCCAATAGTGTTTTATCTTCCCTCCTCCTCCCATCCCGTGCCTTAAAATCCAGCCATTGGCTGTGCTGCTCCTCTATTACACTTTTGCCTAAGATATTTTCACTGAAGCCTTTTTATTTTTTCCTATTGATATAATGAAAGGGCTCATCACCAGTTAAAGGAATTTCAGGAGGAAAAAAAAAAAAGAAAATTTTGGTAGGGTCAGAGAATTCCCTTCATTCATTTCATTTAATGTGTCCTTTTAACCTATATGAAAGCCTGGTCATACTGACATGACGGTAATTGAGATTATCATAATGAAATGGGAAAAAAAAATCCAGTCGGAAGAGTAAGTTAAGATACTATAAGAAGTAACCAGATAAATCCAGAAAGTGTGAAAACAGGCCCAACCACATCAACAATTCAGTGTCATTTAAAGAAGAAGAAGAAGGAGAAAGAGGAGGAGGAGGAGGAGGAGGAGAAGAAGGAAACTTCTATTCTAGATTGAGAGTGAGCGAATCTTTTTTGAAAAGAGCCAAACAGAAATATTTTAGGCTTTGTGGGCTACATGGCCTCTGTCACAACTACTCAACTCTTCCTTTACAGAATGAAAGCAGCCATGGGCAACACCTAAATAAATGAATATCTGTGTTCCCATAAAACTTTATTTACAAAAATCAGAAGCCAGATGGATTTGGACAGCAGCCCTGGTTCTAGACTTCAGACTTACTATAAGAAAAAGATTCAAGGGATAGTCCTGATTGAGATTCTTCTTGGTACAAACGTGCTGTAAAGACATTTGGTTATACTTGGACCAATTTAATACGATTTGGATACTTGTTGGGATAGTTTCATTTACATGGAAAAATAGAAAATGTTAACTGAGAAAAACAAATCACTCACTACACATTATACATACTATCTCATTTGTTTAAAAATGTACATACATAAAAATTTACAGCTATGTTCAATAAAGTGCTACTAGTTTGGGGAATATAGTATTTTAATCTTTTTTCTTTTTCTATTGAAGCATAATGTACACAATGGTACATTAGTTTTAAGTGTCCAACACAGTGACTCAATAATTCTGTATGTCACACTGTGCTCATGAGTGTAGCTACCGTCTGTCTCCATGTGATGCTATCACAATACCACTGACTGCCTTCCCTACGCTGTAACATTCATCGTGTGAGTTACTCATTCCAAAACTAGACACTGTATTTCCCACTCCCCTCCACTCATTTTTACCTATCCCCCGACTCCACTTCCCATTGGTAACCACCAGATTGTTCTTTGTATTTATGAGTCTGTTTCGGCTTTTGTTTGTTTGTTCATTCATTGGACTTTCAGATTCCATATATGAGTGAAATCATTTGGTATTTTTCTTTCTCTACTGACTTATTTCACTTAGCATAATACCCCGTCGGTCCAGCCATGTTGTTGCAAATGACAAGATCTCATCCTTTTTTGTGGCTAAGTAACATTCCATTGTATATTTATACCACATCTCCTTTTTTAAATTCCAGTATGATTAACATACGGTGTTATATTAGATTCAGATGTATGACAGAGTGATTCCACCATTCTATATATTACTCATGGCTCACCATGATAAATGTACTCTTAACCCCCACCATCTATTTCACCCATCCCTTCACCCCCTTCTTCTCTGATAACCATCAGTTTCTCTCTATACTAAAAGTTTGGTTTTTGTTTGTTTCTTTGTTCATTTGTTTTGTTTCTTAAATTCCACATACAAGTGAAATCATATGGTATGTCTTTCTCTGACTGACTTATTTCTCTGGCTGAGTAAGATCCCAGTATGTAAAGTGTTCAGTGTTCACACACACACACACACACACACACACACACACACACACTTCTTTATCCATATATATATTAATGGATACTTGGTTTGCTTTCATATATTGGCTATTGTAAATAATGCTATAATAAGCACATGGGGGCATATATCATTTCAAATTAGTGTATTTCTTTTCTCTGGATAAATACTCCGTAGTAGAATTCCTGCATCATAAGGCATTCTTTTTTTTTTTTTTTTAAATTTAAATTTGAGTTAGTTAACATACAGTGCAACATTGGTTTCTGGAGTCAAATTCAGAGGTTCATCACTTGTATACAACATTCAGTGCTCATCACAAGTGCCTTCTTTAATACCCATCACCCATCCAGCCCACCTCCCACCCACCCCCCTCCATCAACCCTCAGTTTGTTCTCTATCATTTAGAGGCTCTTCTGGTTTGTTTCCCTCTCTCCTTTATTTTCCTTATCCCCTTCCCATATGTCCATCTGTTTTGTTTCTTAAATTCCACAACTGAGTGAGGTCATAGCAGTATTTGTCTTTCTCTGACAACTTATTTCACTTAAGCATAATTTTTTGATGACTGAATAGTATTTCAGTATTTATATATACCATATCTTCTTTATTCATTAGTTGACAGACATTTGGGCTCTCTCCATAGTTTGGCTATTGTTGATAATACTATTATAAACTTCGGGGTGCATGTACCCCTTTGAATCTGTATTTTTGTTTCCTTTGGGTATATACCTAGTAGTACAATTGCTGGATCATAAGATAGCTCTATTTTTAACTTTTTTTTTCTTTTTTTTAGGAACCTCCATACTGTTCTCCAGAATGCCTATACCAGTTTGCATTCTCACCAACAATGCAAGAGGGCTCCTCTTTCTCTGCAGCCTTGCCAACACCTGTTGTTTCATGTATTGTTAATTTTAGCAATGCTGACAGGTGTGAGGTGGTATCTCGTTGTGGTCTGGATTTGTATTTCCCTGATGATGATTGATCCTGAGCATCTTTTCGTATATCTGTTAGTCATCTGGATGTCTCCCTTAGAAAAGTATCTATTCATGTTTTCTGCCCATTTCTTAACTAGATTATTTGTTTTTTGGGTGCTGAGTGTGCTAAGTTCTTTACAGATTTTGGATATTAGCCCTTTATCAAATACATCATGTGTAAATATCTTCTCCCATTATGAAGTTGCCTTTTAGTTTTGTTGATGATTTCTTCTGCTGTGCAGAAGCTTTTTATTTTGATGTCCCAATAGTTTATTTCTGCTTTTTTTTTTTTTAAATCCTTGCCTCCAGCGATATGTCTAGTAAAAAGTTGCTTTAGCCAAGGTCATAGAGATGGCTGCCTGTGTGCTCCTCTAAGATTTTGATGGCTACCTGTCTCACATTTAGGCCTTTCATCCCTTTTGAATTGATTTTTATGTATGGCTTAAGAAAGTGGTCCGGTTTCATTCTTTTGTATGCTGTTGTCCAAATGGTGTTCCCAACACCATTTGTTGAAGAGACTTTTTACCATTAGATATTCTTAACTGCTTTGTCAAAGATTAGTTGACCATATAGTTGTGGGTCAATTTCTGGTTCTCTATTTGGTTCAATTGACCTGTGTGTCTGTTTTTGTGCCAGTGCCATTATTGTCTTGATGACTACAGTTTTGTAATATAGTTTGAGATCTGGAATTGTGATGCCTTCAGTTTTGTTTTTCTTTTTCAGAATTGGTTTGGCTATCCGAGGTCTTTTGTGGTTCCATACAAATTTTTGGATTGTTTGTTCTAGCTTTGTGAAAAGTGCTGGTGGTATTTTGGCAGGGATTGCTTTAAATATGTAGATTGCTTTAGGTAGTATAGACATTTTAACAGTGTTTGTTCTTCCAATCCATAAGCTGAGAGCCTTTCTCCTATAAACAGGAACAAGACAAGGATGTCACCCTCACCATTACTATTTAACATAGAACTGGAAGTCTTAGCCCCAGCAATCAGACAACAAAAAGAAATAAAAGGCACCAAAACTGTCAAGGAAGAAATCACTTTCACTATTTGCAGATGACATGACACTCTATGTAGAAAACCCAAAAGACTCCAACAAAACAATGCTAGAACAGATATGAATTCTGCAAAGTTGAAGCATATAAAATCAATGTGCAGAAACCTGTTGCACTTCTATATACCAATAAGAAAGCAGCAGAAAAAGAAATCAAGGAATGGAGCCCATTTGCCATTGCACCAAAACACAATAAGCTACCTAGGAATAAACCTAACCAAAGAAGTGAAAGATCTGGACTCTGAAAACTATAGAACTCTTATGGTAGAAATCGGTATTCTTCTTTTTAAGTTTTTGAGGAACCTCCACAATGTTTTCTACAATGGCTGCACCAATTTACATTACAACCAACAGTGCATGAAGGCTCCTTTTTCTCCACATCCTTGCAAACACTTGTTATTTCTTGTCTTTTTTATATTAGCTATCCTGACAGGTATGAGGTGATATCTAATTGTGTTTTGGATTTGTAATTCCCTGATGATGAGTGATGTTGAGCATCTTTTCATGTGTCTGTTGGCCATCTGTCTGCTTTCTTTGGAAAAATGTCTATTCAGGTCCTCTGACCATTTTTAAGGGGATTATTTGTTTTTTTCTGGTGTAATTTCTTTACATTTTGGATATTAACCCCTTATCAGGAAATATCATTTGCGAATACTTTCTCCCATTCAACAGGTTGCCTTGTGTTTTCATTTTTTAATTATCTTAGAAATCTTTTTATAATTTATATTTCACTAATTCTGTAGTAGTAAAAGTTCATTTTTAATTTTTAAATAACAGAAGAAAACTATTTACTCAAAATCTTGAAAAAATTAGTATGATCCTTGAGTGATTAAAAAGAAGAAAGCTTTAAGGTTGGATCTTTTAATTTCTTTATAATTTTATGATAGGAATATAAATAGGCTAGTTGTATTTTAAAATATATTATAGAATGAACTGAAACAAAGATGATTCTACAAACAAATAAATCTCCAATTGTTTTAGACTTTTTAAAATTTTTTTATGGTTTTTGGAACTGTCCTCAAGAGAATAAGAAATAGACTTCACACAAATTTGTGACTTATAAATCACATTTATTATTGCCCACAGGAAATTTCATACTTAATGTATGCAATGAATTATGTGCAGCAATAAATGTGTGTCATTAAAAAATATATATAGCTATTAACTCTGGATTTTACATTTTATTAAAGGAATTCTGTAATGCATTTCTAAGTGGTTGTCATTTAACATATCTGAGACTAAATTTACACAAGGTAAGTATTTCTGAGTAAAGTGTATTATTTGACTAGGTTTTTAATCTTTTTCACTTTATTTTCTTCCTGTAATAAATTCGAGGCTGTAATTGCAATACTTGCATAGGTGTATTTGCTTGGCACGTTATTCTGTATAAACACGTAGAACACCACTCAAATGAGTCTCCGCGGCAGGTGATGGCAGCTTACTAAGGGAGCTACACACACTCTTCCTGCATGGTGGAATGGTGACTTCCACACCAGCACGATGAGTTGTCTCAGGTGATATATTTGACCTCTGTGGTCTTCACATTTCTCTTCGAAAATAAAGGAGCTTGGATGATATCTTCTCTAAAGGTCCATTTAGCCCTGGTATGTCATGACCTACTAATTGGGTGGCTCATTCGTCTTCTTTCATCTTCTATTTTTCCATTACAGATAAAAGAATAGACACCGAAGTTAGCACCGTGTGGCCGGCTCCTTCTCTCCCACTCCCTGTGCTGGTGTGTTACCGTCTGAGTCCAGAGCCACCCCGCACCGCCCTTCTGCCTGAGCTGCCTGGATCTGCTTCAGCCTTGCAGGCTCTGCAGGGCCCCCCGGTTCCTCCATTTGCACCCTTCCATGCACATCAAGTGAAAACTGATTGTGAGTTTCCCTTCCTGGATCCTCTTCTGAAAACTCTCTGCATTTGATGAAGTCATGCTAAGGTCAAATATCAGTGTAAGGGCAACAGGCTGGAGTGATGAATCCCAATGGTCAAACTCCAAAGTTCATGCTGTTAAGCTCTACAAGATGAGATCACCATCCTGATGAGGTCTCAGATTCTTCTCCCTCTTTTCTCTTTCCAGCCTCTACTGAACTTTGTGTAACTTGGAGACTCAGTCCAGAAACAATCCATATCTAGCTATTTGACACTTGGAGTGGATAGTTTTTAGTGCCAATTTCCTCCATAAATCATAATCATTTTTAGTACTTTGATATTCATAAAGTGAAATTAATAATAATAGTGGCCACAAAAGAAATTGAGACAGTGAAAATTTTCTTTTATAAAACTTTGCATATAAAATCATACCAAAAATATTAAAAGATAAAATAAATATTGCAGTACAAAACAGGAAAAAGTTTCCTGTATTAGGTTGAATTGTGGTTCCCCCAAAGATAGTCCAAGTCCTAACCCCTGGTTCCAGGGTCTTTGAAGATGTAATTAAATGGAGGAGCTCAAAGTTAGCTGGGTGATCCGTATACCCAATGATAAGTTCCCTTATAAAATCAGGAGAAAGGGCTGTCTGGGTGGTTTAGTCAGTGAAACATCTGACTTTGGCTCAGGTCATGATTTCAGGGTCCTGGGATCAAGTCCCATCAGGCTCTCTGCTCAGCGGGGAGCCTGCTTCTCCCTCTCTCCTTCAGCCCCTCTTGTGTGTGTGCGCCAGCACTCTCTCTCTCTCAAATAAATATTTAAATAGAAAAAAGAGGAGAAGGAAAACAGAGATGCAGGGGAGAACCCTTATCAGAAGGCAGAGGCAGAGAAGAGAGAGTATGTACAGCCACAAGAGTAGGAGAGACGCGTGAAATACATTCTGCCTCAGAGCCTCCAAAAAGAAACAACTCTGCCAACACCTTGATTTCTGTTTTCTGGCCCTCAGAACTATGAGAAAATAAATCACAGTTTGTGGTAGGAAACTCATGCAGTAATGGATTAGTACTTTTTATTACAGAATATATATATATTTAAAAAGATCAAAAGATTGATGCATATATATTGATTTATTACAGTAATGGGTAATAGTGTAACAGCCTCTGTTTTCAAGTCCTTGCAAATTTGTCAGTGATTTCATCAATATCGATCCTCATATACTCATGTTCAATACACGACATAATGAGTTTCGTCCGCCCAGTCTCCATCACAGTGGATTGAATCACACTTTTTATTTTATTTTAGACAACCTACACATCAAGCCACAGACCTACAAGTAGTTAGAAAAAATCTTAAATTCAAGAATAAGTTTGGTCAAGAATCATAAAAATCTTATTTTGGAATAAATTTCAAAAACCACAATACCATCCATGTCTTTGCTTTCCTTTCTCGCAGCTTTTCAATTTTTCTGTTGAAAAAAACTTACACACCAATAAAAACTCCAAGTGGCCACATTAGGGAGGCAGAGTGCTCTCACTGTTTACTTTGAATCTGCTCTTTAAACATAGGAATATCTAGTATCGAGGGGGGAAGACACTAACCCAGAGCTCAAGCAATTCTGAAGTGCCATTCTGAAAGGAACGTGAGTAGCCAGGTCTATCTGTGATGCGGCTGACAATGTAACTGTGAATTCTCCAACTTAATTTCTGTGTGGAAAACATTTGTCATTAAAAGACACAGAACTTCAGTGTACTAACTGGAAACTTAATATGTATTGTTAAAATTCAACAATAATTGCAGCAAATGCTTAGATCTTACACCAACACCATGTATGGGGGAAGGACTAATTGATGGTCACTGATGTGGTTTGAAATTGGTGACCCATGGTGGTAACAAAGCACAAGCCAACTGTTAGTTGAACTATATTACTGTTCACGAGTTCTCTATAAAGGATGCCTATACCCATGAGGGACGTCTCCTTCTGTACTTCCATCATGAAGGACAAGAGAAAGAAGATGGAACTTGTGTTCATTCCCTAGGGCTGCTGTAACAAACTATCACCAACTGGATGGCTTATAACAATAGGAATGTTCTCTCAGTTCTCAGATTCTGGGTTGGTCCCCCTGCTCTATACCAAACTTCTGCCATTCTCTGTCATTCCTTGACTCTCAGCTACGTGACTCCAGTCTCTGTCTCTGTCCTCATGTGTCCCTCTGGGTATCTGTGCCTGTGCCCAAATTTCCCTCTACTCAAAAGGGATACCAGTCACACTGGACTAAAGACCTACCCTATGCCTTCATCCTAACTCAATTACATCTACAAAAATCCCATTTCCACAGGATACTAGAGGCAAATCCATAGGTACCAGAGTTTAGGACTACATCATATTTCTTTAGGGGACACAATTCAGCCCATCACAGAAGATTACAATTTTTAATGTTTATTTACTGTGTAACATTTTGAATTTTTTTTAGGGAAAGACCACTTGGGTGCTCTCTTCATTGACCCTACAGATGGTTTATTTGAGATGATAACAGTTGGTAACAATAATTCCTTTTAGTGGCAACCCACTCAAGAGATTTTTATATATATGTTAAAAACCTTGAATTATTGATTTCTTCAAGCCATCTGCAAAAGTCAGAGAATTTTATCTCATTTATTAACACATTTTTTTTTCTCTGAAGGTTTTTTTTTTCCCACTACCTTAATGGAAATATTTCTAAAGTGCTTCAGCCACTCTATATTAGTATTCTGAATTTTTTGCCACATATTTTTACCCTCTTCCCTCTAAATTTTAATCTTAATTTCTAGTCTTTTAAAAATTACCAATAGTCTGTCTTTTGTTAATTAATAAGTCTTCCCCATGTATCTTTAACTTCTCCATGATGCCTTAGGTCATTAAATACTTTTTTCCAATCCCCCTTTTCAAAAGGTTGGGGAGCCATTTAGCCTTCATTATGAGATCTTGCAAAATTCTACCTTCCCTTCATATATAAAAAGTTTTGTTCTTTTATACTTTCCTTCTCAATTTTCTTAAAAAGTCTGAACATCCATATTTCTTTTCCCTCTTTTCTTTAACATAGAAAAATTCTCCATACTGTGTTGAGTTCAGTATTGTACAGATATTTATGTCCATCAATTTTTCTTACTATTTTATCATTTGAGTCCCTACTGTCACAGCACTAAGAACTAGAGGGTCCACTAAGGCAGAGAGGAGGCAATCCTTTCCCAGTATGGTTATGCACCAAAAGACCCTTGACTTCAACATGTAATAAAAGTAATATTAACATCATTTTATGTATGTATAATTTATATCCTGACTACTGCCTAAACTATTATGGGGGGAGTTTACAGAGAAATTAGATACTTAATAATTGTATTTATTGAGACCAAAAAAAAAAACATTCTTAAGGTGAACTTTATCATGTGGAGTCTTATCTGAATGAATGACTTTGGACATTCACTTAGTTTTAGAGAAGACAAAAACTTTCTCATGTTTGGACTTATGTTTCAATGTCACCCTCACCCCCAAATTGAGATGAACATATAAAGCTAGTTGAATTTTAAATACTGAAGACATTTCTGGCAGGAACATAATTATCAGATATAGCCCACAGGTGAATCTTTTTCATGATCTAACATGATACAGGGTCTGAGAAGAGGAAAACAGAGTCTTGGTATCCATTGTGTAGACTCCTGATGAACTGAGGGCCCTCAAAAGTAAAGACGAGGGTCCAGCAGGAAACAGGATTCATCCTGGATGATTTAAAGATGGAGGTTTTAAAAGAGAGATGCCTCACAGAGTTAGGGAAAGGCTTAAGGGAAAAAACAACAGATAGTGGGGCCCAAAAGAACAGCAAAGGTTGGAAGTTTTTCAATCCTAAAACTGGAGGAGCAAGGACATGAACTGGTATTGAAGAAGCCCAGTGAGATTTGGAGCTTTGGAAGAGAGACCAGGGCTCTGGGCATTGAAGGAACTGGCTCCTGAGAGAGACAGGCTAATGAGGAATCGAGTCAGAGATACTCTGACCTCTCTCTTCCGCCACTCTCCAAGCCCCTGCCCGCACTTCTCTATGGCCAACTCAACTGGAAGGGTGAAGGGGCTTTAGGATTCCAGGATTCCATCTGTGGTACCAGCCAGCCAGGGAAAAGAGCAGGACAAAGAAGACTAGAGAGTAAATTTGAGGGGTCTGGGGAGTGGAGTCTAGCCAGCACGTCAGCACACTGAATGAGCAACTTGGCAGAAACTAATAAGCTCTAATTGGCTTCTATTTTATTCGTTGTGTAAATGCATCATTTGTATCCTTTGTGTACAGAGATCATTTGGAACCCTTCACATCTGCAATTGAACCCAGATAGCATGGTGTAACTTTGAGCCCCTCAAGTTTAATTTCAAACTGTGAAATTCACACAGTATTTAAAATGATTAAAAAACAGAAAATACACATGAGGACTTGACCCACACGGGAATCACTTTCAAAGTCACTGAGATAGGCGAGGGATGTGCATGTTCTCAATTTAACCATTGTCGTCAGTAATGGTTATCTAATTCAAATGTACCTTCCGTTTACACATTCCACAACTGAAAACCACATGAACACTCTCAGGCAACATTCAAAATGTGTTCTCTCATTTTATCTCACCAGACTCTCACAAAAACGGTGGGAGGCCAGTAGAACAAGAAGACAAAGAACTGTAAACCTCTGATACAAGGCAGACCCTTCTGTCGGAGGCAGGCCCCTGGCCATGGCGGCCTCCGCCATTAAAAGATGGCGCCTGGCTAGTTGCCAGGTTAGGATTGCCTAGTGAGACTAAGCAGAATGCCCAAAGAGGAAGTAAACAGCATTGGTTGCTAGCGAAGTTGTTCGTTTAGGTGCACAGCCTGATTCGCTCCCTCCTGTACCCTGCTCGCTGATTGGTCATGTAAGCGTATATAAGTGTGTAGACTTGCGGAAATAGAGAGAGAAGATGCATCCAAACTGGGGCGTCTTGTCGTCCTTGTGCGCCGAGGGCAATACCCTTCCAATGTGTGACTTAATGCACTGTGCCCAAATCCCTGAGAGAAGGTAAACTGCTCAAGGTCACACAGTCAGTGATAGACAAAACCCAAATTAGAACGCAAGTCAGCCAACTCTCAAGTTATTTCCATTGCACCACCCCTTGTAAATGTAAGTACATAGGCTCAGAGAGCCTATCAAAACTGACATAGGAAGAGATAGAGCCCAGAGAAGAAGCGCAGTGGGTCATGTACTGCACCCACAGAAAACAACCACCAGGAAAGGCCAGACACAGCAAGAGGGAAGCCAGCAAGAAAAGCCAGGAGGCTCTGAATGGGAGGAGCCACTTCCTCCATAATCACTGACTGCATCAGCCTTGGGTACCACACAAAGTGTGGTCACTGGGGTGATCCGTGACCTCAGACATGGTGTGCCCTCTCCCAGGGGTCTCTCTTTTGGGGAAAACCATCTAGTTCACTCTGCTACAGTCCCAGTGCAATTCAAAGAGGATGTAGGGAAATTTATACTGCTGCAGTAAAATGTGAAGAAAATTGTGGTAATGACAATGCTGTGATGTGTTACATGAAAGAAAAGAAACAAACAAAAAATAATGGGATTTTCCATGACAATGAAAAGTTAACATGAGGAAATACAAAGCTAAGATGAAAAAAAGACTTAATATGAAGATCTAAAAACCAATAAAAACCAGAGACCCTGAAGAGTATGCACCCTAGTGTAATTATCATGACCTTTAATACAACTACCAACTGCAAAATAAATTGTTATTGAAATGCCAGTGTGGCGAATGACCATATTTTGTGCTTTAGAGATGTCCCGTCTGGCAGTGAGAGGATACCTTTGTCACTGTGCATATGAGATCTGATTAGGCTGACCCACAAATACCTGGTACATAGGGGAGTGCTTTGTAATGTTACTGTTTGTTATTTCAAATAGACGGTCTCCATTTTTAGGAACTGCTTATTTTAATTTCTAGATGATCAGTGAAGAAACTTGGGTTGGTATTTTAGACAAAGAAAGAAGTGTTATCAAACACATTAAGAAGGAACTAGTTCCACTTTTCTTCCCCAGGGTAATCAATATTTTTAAACCATTTTTTTAATAGTCATTGGTGCCTCATGGAAAGTGAAAATAGAGCCAAATGTTACAAATGTATCAATTTCACATACATTGCAGTTTTGTAAGTGGAATTTATCGAGAAATTGCTTTACATGTACCAAATAAAAGCTTTATTCAAAGAATTAAAAGCCTGGAGATCTGAATATTTTTTTTTTAATCAAAATAGAACCTGCAAGGGAAAACCTAAACAGTGAAAGTGTTAATTATAAAGTTGTATTGCAGCCTTGGAGGTTGAGGGGGCAACTTTTGACCCCTCTGTGAGCTACGGAGGTACACTGCAGCAGCTGGAGGAGAGAAGTGAGGCTGGATGTTTGTAAATGCAATCAAAGGAAAGCACTACATATGCACAAAACACTAATTTTCATCAGTGGGTCCCCATGTGCTGTGTGCGTATGTGCCGACAATTATTATCGTCACTATATATAACCGCAGTCAGTGTGAGCTAGGAAAGAACAGCTGTCTCCCATGAAACAATGTGCCTCTGAGGAGTCTCTAAGCAAGTCTCAAAGCAAGGAGAAGCAATCAAGACTGATTAAAAGGATAGCGTTTAACAGCAGTCGAGGAAAAGCTAACGGGGGAGAAGGAGGGAGCGACCGTTATACCTAAAATCAGACTCGCATCATCCATAGGTATTACTAAACCCTATAATCATACTGATAGCTGTTTGCAGTCATGATTACTTATTCTAATGAGGAAATTAAAAAGTTCTTTGTTATGCCACATATCTGGTTATGCAGGTATAAATCATGTCATGGTCCTAACACACAGAGTAAGAGGTTCATCCTCATGCATTTGTATGAAGTAAAAACACAGCAGGCGTTAAGAACTCAAATTATTGATGCCTTCTCTAAAGTCATTGCCTTGGGAAGTTACAGACTTACTCCATGATGCTTCCCAAACCTGCTTGAACTCCTCTTTGGGGAGAGCTTATCAGTCTTTCAAGAGTTTCTCTCTCTCTTTCATATGCACACAAATATTTATATACATACACAAATATGCACACATACATGTACACATGATAGCTCATTGTAATGCAGTTATTCTATAATTTCTTTTGCGATTATTTTTTACCAAATGTGTATTATTTAAGTTTCTCATCATTACCTAACAGCATTTCAATTCCTTTTTTTTTTTAATTTTTTATTTTTATTTTTATTTTTTTAACTTTTTATTTTTTATAAACATATATTTTTATCCCCAGGGGTACAGGTCTGTGAATCACCAGGTTTACACACTTCACAGCACTCACCAAAGCACATACCCTCCCCAATGTCCATAACCCCACCCTAATTTTTTATTTTTTATACACATATATTTTTATCCCCAGGGGTACAGGTCTGTGAATCACCAGGTTTACACACTTCACAGCACTCACCATAGCACATACCCTCCCCAATGTCCATAACCCCACCCCCCTTCTCCCAACCCCCCTCCGCCCAGCAACCCTCAGTTTGTTTTGTGAGATTAAGAGTCACTTATGGTTTGTCTCCCTCCCAATCCCATCTTGTTTCATTGATTCTTCTCCTACCCACTTAAGCCCCCATGTTGCATCACCACTTCCTCATATCAGGGAGATCATATGATAGTTGTCTTTCTCTGCTTGACTTATTTCGCTAAGCACTGTAACAAGACGACCCCTGATTTTCAGCCAGTGTATAATACATCCGAAACAAACTTATCCATCTCCCATATAGCTAGCTAGGCATGCTCACATAACCAGATTCTGGCCAACGGTGTACTGGTAGAGATAACATGTGCCGCTTTTGGATTAGTACCTTACAGGCAAGGGTTTTGCTCTCCTGCTCCCCTCCTTCTTTCGGGTTGGAGCGGGAGCCAACTTGGAATGGCCAGTGGGTATGCTAGGGATGGCAGATCAACAAGACAGAAGGAGCCTGGGCCTCTAGAGACTTTGCAGAGCAGAGTCGTGATACCATCCCAGACTTCTGAATGAAAGGAGATAAACTCTCTTGTCTAAGACATTGCTGTTTTGGATCTGAGCCAAATCTGAATATTTGGATTTAAACAGAAACCCCAACTAATAGAGCTATTAAAATGAAAAATTGAATCTATCTTCCCAGTAAAACAACCATAGGTGCCAAAATGCTTCTGGGCAGGAAGGATGTTTAGACATTAAGCAGAGTGTAAGGCCTTCTCTTCCTTCTTCTTCTCATCAATTAATATTGAAGGTCTTCTTTTCTCCTGAACTTCTCACGCATTGACTGACATCCTCTGGAAGTGGAGACCGAGGAAAACAATACCACAGATGGTAAGAGGAGTTTGAGTTTTTGTTTGTTTGTTTGTTGTTGTTTGTTTTTTATTTTTGGAGATTCTATTTATTTATGTTTGTTTATTTATTTGGGGGCATCATGTAAACTAGGTTTAAGTCCTGATATGTTTCAGTGGTGGTGGCAGTGGTGTTTATACTTCTTAAGTGTGGACACTGGAGAAAAGACCTGAATAAACTTGTAAGAACAAGCTCTTTAAAGCCCTTTTAAAAGAGTGTTCCAGCGGGAAGGACTAAAAAACACAAACGCCTGGACCGGAAATGATCATGGTGTTTGCAGAGATCGACCATAAGGCCATTGTAGAAAGATGAGAATAAGAAAAGATGGCAGGCAATGAGATCACTGGAGAGGGCAGGGGCCAGTTCATGTAGGGGTTTTAAGCTATATCAAGGTGTCTGGATTTTGTACTATGTGTGACAGAAAGCCATGGAATCAGCTGGAAGTATACTGACTTAACATTTGCTTGGGTCACTCTGTGGAAGTTATGAGCCTGGAGCAGAGAAACCATGGTGCCTTGGACCAGGGTACTAGAGGGAGAAGTAATAAGAATTGGGATTAGAATCATATGTATTTTAAAATAAACCATCCTGGCCTTGCTGATAGATGAAAAATGGCATATGGAGGAAAACAGAGAATCAGAACTCAAATCTTAGATTTCTGACATGTATAACTAAGGAAGAGTGGTTTGGGGGAGGGGGAATCAATTGTGAGTTGGAAATGTTCCATTTGAGATCATGTTGAAGGCCTGTAGAAGATGTTGACAAGGCAGGTGATTATAAGAGTCCCTGGAGCTAAAGACACAGAACGGTGAGAGAGGAAAAAATGTTGGGGAGATCATCATGTAGGGTTATTTAAAGCCATGAGATTTGATGGGATGAGATCAGTTACAGGGAAGAATTTTGAGAAGTAAGCTGGGGGACATTCCAACATGCAGAGAAGAGAAGAGATAATAGACTCATCAAGAGAGTGAAAGGGTAGAAGCCAATGAGGTAAATGGAAAACAAGAAATTGAGTCATAGAAGGCAAAGTGTTTTAAGAAGTATAGAGCATCTGTGTCGAATGCACTGAAACTGAAATAAAAGGAGTACAAAGAAATTTATATTGGATCCGGCAAGAAGAAAGTCAACAATGACCTTGACAAGAGAACTTTCAGGGGGTGGGGAGATTAAACAGGAACAAAAGCCTAAATAGAGGGGATTAAAAACAAAATTAGAAGCAAAAAACTAGAAATGGAAAAGATAGGCAACTCCTGCAAAGAATTTGCTTAAAGGTGAGCAGATAAGTGGGGGCAGTTCTTGGAGGAGACTGGAGATCAAGAGGGAACTTTTTTTGATAACTTGTGATATACTATAGCCTTTTTGTTTAAGGATGAGATGTGTTCCTTTGTAGAGGTAGCAACTGATGATGGAGGAGAGGGAGACAATAGGCATAGGAGCAAAGGCCTTGAATGGTGAGCTAGGCTAAGATCCAAGTGCATGTGGAGAGGTGGGCCTAAGACAGAAGCACACACCCTCCATTGCATACAACTGTACCCTGTCAAAGGTACAACAGACAGAATGGTATGATTTAGACACCGTTGATAGATTTGCTGGAACAAAATGAGATTGTTCTGCTCTGCTTTTGCTTCTATTCTCTAAGTGAAATGTGGAGCAGGATAATCAGTTTGGGAAGAGATGCGAAAATGTTAAAACAGTTGTCTCAGAGAATGAGAGACTTCACTGGTTAAGGAAATACAGCACATTTCCAAGGCCCCACTTGAGATTCTTGTGGTCATGTGTCTTCTGCAGACAAAGTCAGCTGTCCTGGTGCAGGTGTGGAACAGGTGTCAAGAGCCAAGCTCAACTAGAGTTGCTGTTTTACTAGTTAAACACAAAGGAGGGAGTGAAGGATTGAGGATATTTGTAAGGGAGTCACTGCAGTGGGTAGAATGTAGTAGTTAAGCTGCGTAAGAAGGAAAGTATGGATATTAGATAAGGGACAGTAAAAAAGAGTTACGTCAGTTGATTTGAGGTCTTAGAGTAGAAGAGTTCTTGGACTGGGAGACTCAGGAAGTGAGAAGGTGGTATCAGGGTAGGAGACCCTCCAGATCAAGAGGGTGGTGGTGTCTCTGTTACTAGTTCTGAGAAAACCTGGAGTATAACCATTATCTAGTGCTGAGTGAGCTATATAGTATGGTAGCCCCAACCATGTGTGGCCACTAAGGGCTGATACTTGATGGCTCATTGAAATTGAAATATGCTGCAAACATAAAATACACATTAAGTCTCAATGACTCAGTATAAAAACATAAAACATACCATTAATATTTTTATGTTTATCATATATTGAAATGATAGTATTTTGAATATTGGGTCAATAAAGTATATCGTGAAAATTAATTTCACTTTTATAATGTGGCTACAGTAATACTTAAAATTAGTTCACATTTGTGGCTCAGATTTTATTTTCACTGGACTCCACTGTTCTAGAGTGATTATGGTGGGGCTGAGAAAAGATGTCTGGAAAGCAGGTAAAAGCAGTGAGGTGCCAATTGCTGGAGAAAAAGACCATGAGCCAGGGAAAAAAGACCTCAATGAATGATGATGTGACGATGTTGGTTGATGACTACCAACAGGAAAATTAGTAGGTGGTGGGTTCTGACAAGCATTTTGGAGATTTCTGAGCGGGAGGAGAAGAAACAGTGTCTATAAGTAGCAAAAGGAAAAAAAAAAAATCTTCTACCCCATCTTCAGGTTTAGTGGTACACAGTGTGTATAAGGAAAACAGCACCATATGAAGGGTTTACAAGGAAATCAGAGTCCTTAGGGAATGAGTTTTAGTTGGATCACAGAGATCAAAGTTTGTAGAGAAGAGCTGTTAAAGATACAGGATTTTGCTAATGGCAGACAGTTCATTAGTGCCAGTGGGTGGGAGATTCAGAGAACTGTGTGACTGGTTGGACTTGGAGAGGTATTGGGAAATATGGGAAATAGTGTCCTGGTAGCTGGATAACCTGGAAAACCTCTAGTGACTTGGAAAGCACGGACAGTTAGACCTGATGCTCACGTAAAGTATATATAGGTGATCTGGTTCAGCTCTCAGCTCTCAGCTCTCTCTCGGGCTCTGTCTCTCAGCACTCACAGGGGTAACAGAAGTGGTGTCACTGTGTTGGGCATCTCTGAGTTCTTACCATGAACACACAGTTCAAAGAGTGATGGATGGCAATCATGTAGAAATTTAGGTGGACCCTAAATCCAGAGATTGGTATTCTTACAAGAAGAGGAGAGACACAAAGAGAAGAAGGCGCTGTGACGATGGACACTGAGATTGGAATACAGCCAGAGATTAGATCTAACCCCAGAGACTGTATCTACTACCTAGGGAACACCGAGGACTGTTGGCCGCCCCCTAGGAGAGAGGCAAGAATCAGTTTTCCCCCGGCTATTCCAGGAAGAACCAACTCTACTGACATCATGATCTTGGATTTCTGGCCTCCTGAACTGTGAAAGAATAAATTTCTTTTGTTCTAAACCAACTGGTTTGTGCTAATTTGTTACCACAGCATGACAAAATTAATACATTTGGCAAGAAGCTTACTGGGGAAAGGTCCTAGGGTTTCAGAGATACATTCTAAGCCCACCCATAACACAAAGGCATGTCGTGAGCAGTTAATAAATGTCTTTTGAATTAACCCAACCACTTCTCAAGTCTAGGTGTGCAAAGTTTCTCAGACCCCCCTAAACTATTGGTACAGAGGAAAGTTCAGGAAGTCACTTAAAGCCATTTCCCTACTCCAGTAGACATGATCCAAGTGATATAGAAATTGCACAACATTGTTTCAACCACCAGAACACATGAAGATAAATCCCTTAATTCCACCCATTTCCCCCCATTAGTGTCTGTAGAGTTGGAACACTGCATATGCCTTTTCCCAGATGGCTATTCCACTGAGGCCAGGTCCCTTATTACCTGGAGAAAAGCAAGTTCAGAAATTCTATTAAAGTTCTGAAAAATGTTAATCTCCATCCACTCACGCATTTTTAGAAAGTCCCGTTTGTACTTTAGAGTGGGAGAGCAGAACACAGCTACAGCAGTGGAATTAAGCTTGGTAGTGACAAAGCCATTTTCTACCAAATGACCTCCTGAATCTGACTGACTGGTTGGGAAATGGAAGCAGTTGTAGGTTGACAGCTGGACTATGTTCTCTTGAATTCAAGTGATGCCTTTTTTGCCAAAATGATGTTGTTCACTAATAGGGCTTTAATGTTATGGACAAATTACTTAGAAGATTTTTTTTTTCCCTATCAGCTGTCTAACCAGGTTTTCTCCCCACTGCAGAAAGGCACAAAATAAAATATAACATACTCTTGTAGGTGAGGTAGAGAGACCTGGAGACCATGAGCCACTGTTTCACCCAAAAACACTTTGGGGGGGGTATAAAGCGGAACCATTAAAAGGACACAGGAATGTTTCGGTGCTGGCTGGGGGTAGGGGCAAAAATTGGGGCAAAGGAAACACCACTACCTATCCTTCCCCCAGCTTCACTCAAGCATGAGTGTAGATACAGTATTTTCATTCTACTGTGTCCCGACCTGCCATTCTATGTCTGATATCTTTCACTCTGAGAACAGAAGGGAATATGAAAAGAAGGGAAAAGTGATATAATCACAGAACAACAGGAGCAGAAAATGAGGGGCTAAGGTTTACTTTAGAGTATAGCAATATAATAAAAGTTGCCAAAAGACAGTGGTGCAGAGTTTTCTTCCCGCTCCCTATCTCCACCTCAAGTATTGGTGTATGGACAACCGGAGAGGCTTCGAGAGCACTGCTGGAAGCCATGCAGTGAGCTCTACCAAGACTGCTTCCAGGAAGCCAGCCTCTGACGGGAACAGCATGAATCTTCTTCCTCCCCTTTCCAGGTTCATGATCATTGGGTGGACAGAAGGACCTGCAGGTAACGCTGATTAAACTGATTATAATATATTCATCATTCTTCTGTTCCAAGCAGCCATCAAAAGAAATGAAATCTTGCCATTTGCGACAACGTGGATGGAACTAGAGGGTATCATGCTTAGCGAAATAAGTCAAGCAGAGAAAGACAACTATCATATAATCACCCTGATATGAGGAAGTGGAGACGCAACATGGGGGGTTAATGGGGTAGGAGAAGAATAAATGAAACAAGATGGGCTTGGGAGGGAGACAAACCATAAGTGACTCTTAATCTCACAAAACAAACTGAGGGTTGCTGGGGGGAGGGGGTGGGGTTTTGGACATTGGGGAGGGTATGTGCTATGGTGAGTGCTGTGAAGTGTGTAAACCTGGCAATTCACATACCTGTACCCAAGGGGATAAAAATATATTATATATTTATAAAAAATAAAAAATTAATTAAAAAAACCATTTTTTAAAAATAAACAACACAGGGGTGCCTGGGTGGCTCAGTGGGTTAAGCCTCTGCCTTCGGCTCAGGTCATGATCCCAGGGTCCTGGAATCAAGCCCCGCATCGGGCTCTCTGCTCAGCAGGGAGCCTGCTTCCCTTTCTCTCTCTCTCTGCTTGTGATCTCGGTCTGTCAAATAAATCAATAAAATCTTTAAAAAATAAAATAAACAACACTTTTACACATTAACATGAGAGACAGTCCTGCAGAGTAGTAAGCTGCAGATCATTCCAGTGTTGATATGGCTGCATAAAATATTTTAGGGCTCGTTTCATGAAATTACTTTTAAATCCTATGTTCATTCTCTAGAAAACTTTCAGTAGTGATAGAAACTTAACCTTTGAGTATGGATGAGCTTCCTGGGTAAAATTAGAAGTCTCTTAGAAAGAGCAATGGAGTTTGAGATGAGGGGTTAGATTAGGTGATATCATTTATGTACAAAAAAACAGATCCCAGAAAATATGCCATGATCTTAATGGAAAATGCCCATAACTGCTATAACTACTCTTATTTTTTAGAGAGAACAAGCAAGCGAGCAGCAGAGGGGGGATGGGTGGAGGTGCAGAGGAAGAGGAAGAGAGAATCTTAAGCAGGTGTCACACCCAGTATGGAGTTGGTCATCAATTTCACGACCCTGAGATCATGACCTAAGCCGAAATCAAGAGTCAAACGCTTCGCCGAATGAGCCACCCAGGCACCCCAGCATCATTACTTTGAATAACAACCACCTAACTCTCAGAAAAGTTGTAGATACACACACCTATCCCCAGGCAGCAAACCCAGAAAGTGACCAGTTGTATACCCAAGGAGACAAATAAAATGAATGATATGTACAACATTGTTTACAATGGTGGGCAGGCATAGTTCTAGGGTGTGATACTGTAGTAGCCAAAGCTACATGGATCAACATAGATGAATCTTAAAAACAAAATTTTTAACAACAGAAAAAAATGTTTCAGATGGATATATACAGTAGGATGAAATTTACATAAGGTTTTAAAATCTGCAAGGCAACTATAAATTGTTTATGGATACATACATATTAATGAAAGTATAAAGACTTGCATGTGAATGATAAACAACGAATTGAGGAGAGCACTTAACTGGAGAGGGAGGACAGACCATGGGAAAGAGGAGGTATATATTATCTAGCCCATCTATCAGGTTTTATTTCTTAGGGGAAAAAAGGAAAGGAAAATTTGAACAAGCAGGGAAAAACAGTAAAATTTGACAATTTGGTGAAAATCTGAGTGTTCACTATATTATAACACCTATTTCTAGTTGTTTGAAATATTCATCTTGCGGGGGGAGAAACAAAGATAATCAGTGAAATACTTCAGTTTTTTGAGTCAACAGATCCAGAGACTTTCAAATTTCAGACTACAGTATGGGTTACTTTGGCCTTGCCAGATAAATTCTGCAACATCAAGGACCACAACAGCCACAAAATACATCAACATTTTCCTCACTTACTAGTAGTTAAGTGTAATTTTTAGAATTTTATAATATAGGTTTGGGCATAGTTTTCCAAGTCATTTTGGGAGTCTCCTACTCTTGATGGAGAGTGGGATAAATGCAGATTTTCAATATTAAAAAAAAGTCAATGACCATGTCCAATACCATTTTGCAGAAACTTTCCTTAATTCAATTAGCCTTTCAGACTCAGTCTATTCTACTTCTTAAACACTATACAGTTGATGTCTATCTGAGTCAAATGAATCAGTGACCCTTCCAAAGCCTCTCAGTGGATCTTGGAGTGGTTAAACCACTCATTATTCAACAAATGTTTGCGAACCGATTATTATGCCCTGGGCAGTGACCAAAATAAACACACACACACACACACACACACACCCCTCTGCCTTTAGAAAACTATCTGGTAAAGGAAATGAGAAGTGCAATGGAGATTTTTTCTTTTAAAGACAGGGCTAAAGGGGCACCTCAGTGACTCAGACATTAAGCATCTGCCTTCAGCTCAGGTCATAATCCCAGGGTACTTGGCTCGAGCCCCACATCAGGCTCCCTGCCTGCGGGAAGAAGCGGGAAGCCTGCTTCTTCCTCTCCCATTCCCCCTGCTTGTGTTCCCTCTCCACTGTGTGTGTGTCTCTCTCTCTGTCAAATAATAAATTAAAAAATCTTAAAAAAAAAATAGATAAAAAAATAAAGATAGGGCCAAAAAGGAAATTTGGAAGCTGCAGAAGGGCGAAAACAGATTTTAAATTTAGTGCAGTTGGCAGAGTAGACCTTTCAGAACAACTGTGGTTTGTACAAAGGGCTGAGAAGAGCTGAGGAACCAAGCTATGTACTTTGCTGGTACATTTCAGGAAGAGGGGATTCCAATGCAGAAGCCAGAATGTAGGAACTTGACTAGTCTGTTCTAGGGAATGTTAGGTAGCCATTGCGGCTGGAGCAGAGGGACGAAAGAAAAGAGGAAGAAGATGAATCTAAGACAGACACCCTAGACTGAAGCTTGGGTGAGATTGGAGCACAAAATTGAGAAGCGTCAAAAACTAAGTACTCAAGAAGATAATGGTTTATAACAATATCCTTTAAAAAGCAAATGCTTTTTATACTAAAAAAATCCGTGATGGGCAAATGTCAAAAATTTAAAGGAAGATAGGATCAATATCTGATTTAATTTACTGATTTTACCTTTTGCCTCACAACCCATTATTCTGTCTTTTTAACAAAACTGTGATATGTGGGGGCGCCTGGGTGGCTCAGTCGGTTAAGCATCTGCCTTCGGCTCAGGTCATGATGATAGGGTCCTGGGATCGAACCCTGCATTGAGCTCCCTGCTCAGTGGGGAGTCTTTCTCCCTCTTCCTGTGCCCCATTGCCCTGCTTGCGCTTGTTCCCTCTCTGTCAAATAAATAAATAAAATCATTTAAAAAAAAAAAAAAAAAAAGAACTTGTGTTCTGTGGGGCATCTGGATGGCTTAGTCAGGTGGGCATCTGATTTCGGCTCAGGTCATGATCTCAAGCTCCTGGAACTGAGCTCCATGTCAGGCTCCTCACTTAACAGAGAGTCTGCTTCTTCCTCTTCCACGGCCCCTCCCCTGCTCATGCTTGCTCTCTCTCTAAAATAAATGTTTAAAAAAAATTGATATGTGAAGATGAATGCATAAAGAAGTATATAGATAGATAGATACATATATATGTATATATATAATGGAATAATAGAATTCTATTTAGCCATTAAAAAGTGAAATCTTGCCATTTGCAAAAACATAGATGGAGCTAGAGAGGGTAAAGTTAAGTGAAATAAGTCAGAGAAAGACAAATACCATATGATCTCAGTCATATTTGGAATTTAAGAAAGAAAACAAATGAGCAAAGAGGGGAAAGTGATAGAAAAAGAAAGACAAAGCAAGAAACAGAGGGTTAACTGAGAACAAACCGATGGTTACCAGAGGGGAGGTGGAGGTGGGGAAGGGTGAAACAGGTCACGGGATTAAGGAGTGTATTGTCGTGCTGAGTACAGGGTGTTGTATGGAGGTGCTGAACCACTGCATTGAATACCTGAAACTAATAACAACACTGTATGTTAACTACATTGGAGTTAAAATTTAAAAAATAAAAAATAAAATTTTGATATTTGATTCATTATGGGTTTTTTACATTCATTTTGTTTTTGAAAAATCTTTCAGGGACACCTGGTTGGCTCAGTCAGTTGCAAGTCTACCTTCGGCTGGGGTCATGATCCCGGAGTCCCAGAATGGAGTCCCGCTTCGGGATTCCTGCTCAGTGGGGAGTCTGCTTCTCCCTCTGATCCTCACCATCTTGTGTTCTCTCTCTTTCTCACTCTCAAATAAATAAATAAAATCTTTTAAAAAGAGAAAGAAAAGAAAAATATTTCAGTGAAATATGACTTATATTGGCATCCCCTTAAATTTTGCCCTTGATACTATTTTTAAAAGTTTTTTACTATTTAAATATAGTTGACACACAATGTTACATTGGTTTCAGGTGTACAATGTAGTGATTCAACAAGTCTCTACATTATACCTTGCTTACTACTGTAAGTGTTGTAATTGTCTGTCACCATACAACATTATTACAATGTTATTGACTAACCCTATGTTCTACTCTTTCATTTCTATGACTTACTTACTTTGTAACTAGAAGTTTGTACCTCTTAATCACCTTCACCTAATTTGCCCATCTCCTCACCCCCTTCTCTTCTAGCAACCACCAGTTTGTTCTCTATATTTATAAGTCTATTTCTGGTTTGCTTATTTGTTTGTTTTTTAAATTCCACACGTAAGTGAAATCATATGGTCTTTGTATTTCTTTGTCTGACATTTCGCTTAGTATTATACTCACCCATTCCTTAGGTTGTGTTTTAGTTTTGTGGATCATTTCCTTTGCTGTGCAGAAGACTTTTAGTTTGATGAAGTCCCAACAGTTTATTTTTGCTTTTGTTTCCCTTGCCTCAGGAGACATATTTAGAAAAATGTTGCTATGGCTAATGTCAGAGACATCCCTGCCTGTGCTCTCTTCTACAGTTTTTATTGTTTCAAGTCTCACATTTATGTCTTTAACCCATTTTGGGTTTATTTTTGTATATGCTATAAGGAAGTGGTCTAGTTTCATTCTTCAGCATAAAGCTGTCCAGTTTTCCCAACACCATTTGTTGAAGACACTGTCCTTTTCCCATTAAATATTTTTTCCCCCTTTGTTGAAGATTGACCATATAGTTGTGGGTTTATTTCTGGGCTTTCCATTCTATTCTACTGATCTCTGTGTCTACTTCTGTAACAGTACCATACTGTTTTGATGACTACAGCTTTGTAATAGAATTTGAAGTCTAGAATTGTGGTACCTCCAGCTTTGCTTTGCTTTCCTTTTTCAAGACTGCTTTGGCTATCCATGGTCCTTTGTGGTTTCATATAAATTTTAGTATTGTTTGTTCCAGGTCTGTGAAAAAATGCTCTTGATATTTTAATAAGGATTGCATTAAATCTGTATTTGGCTTTGGGCAGTATACACATTTTATCAACACTTATTTTTCCAATCCATGAGCATGAAGTGTCTTTCCTTTTCTTTGTGTCATCTTTAATTTCTTTCATCAATATTTTAATTTTCAGAGTACAGGTCTTTTACCTCTTTGGTTAGGTTTACTCCTAGGTATCTTATTATTTTTGGTGTAATTATAAATGATATTGTTTTCTTAATTTCTCTTCCTGCTGCTTTATTATTAGTGTACAGAAATGCAAAAGATTTCTGCACATTGATTTTGCATCCTGTAGTTTTACTGAATCTATTTATCATTTCCTGTAGTTTTTTGGTGGTCTTTTGGGTTTTCTATATATAGTATCATGTCACCTGCAAATAAGTATGGTACATTTATTGTAACTAATGAACCAATATTGACACATTCTTATTAATATTAACTAACATCAATAGTTTATTCAGATTTCCCTAGTTTTAAGCTCATGTCCTTCCCCTCTTCCAGGATCCTATCCAGGACATTATAGTACATTTAGTCGTCATGTCTCTTTAGACTCCTCTTGGCTGTGACCATTTCTCAGATTTTCAATGACATTGAGAGTTTTGAGAAAACATTCAAGTAGAATGATCCACTACTGGAATGTGATTTTTTCATGATAAGACTGGAGTTATAAGTTATGGGGAGGAAGACCACGGAGGTTAACGTGCCATTTTCATTACATCATACCATGGGTATAGACCATCAACTTGATTTATGACTGTTGATATGGACCTTGACCACCTCGCTAAGGCAGTGTTTGTCAGATTTCCCACTGCAAATTTTTTTTCTTCCTCTTCCTTTCCATACTTGAATGAATTCACTATTTGTAGCCCACACCCGAGGAATGGGGAATTGCACTCTCCCTCTACAGTTCAGAGTAGCTATAAACATATTTTTGAATTCTTCTGCACAGATGTGTCTCTTCTCTTGCATTTGTTAATTTACTCCCTTATTTATATGGGTATGGACATAGGGATACTTATGTATTCTTCAGATCATAACCCAGCACTACTTTATTTATTTTAGTGCTCAAATTGTTCCAGTTTTGGCTATTGGGAAATCTTTACGTTAGCTCTTGTGCTCCTTCGACAGACCCTATCGCCGTGGGGTTTGGAGAGGAGAGGGGTACTTCCTTACTTTCTGATGCTATTAAATACTTTAGACTGATGTTTTGTATTTCCTGCCTCAGTCCTAGAATAAGTCATTTCTCCAAAGCTCTGGTTCCTTTGATTTGAGAATATTATTAAAAACCAAGATCGGGATGGCAGGTGGACTCATTGCTACTGGGTACTCCCCAGCCTTTTAAAAGTAAATATGACAGGGAAAAAATTAATTCCTGATCATAACATTATTTTATCCCTAGAGACTTTAGTTGATATGTCTAATAATTTATTTTGAGTTTATTAAAATCCAGGCATAATTTGTTATTAAATCTGCACTTTGAACAACTACTTTTATGAGGACAAAGAAAGACATGCCCTTATATTCAGCAGACCGACCAGCTACAGGGCCAAATGCTGCTCTGTCAAATGTAACTACAAGTGGCTCCGACAGTCATTCTGCCCTCCTTCCCTAAATCACAAGGACAAGTCAGCCTTATTATTCTTTATACATGTCACATTCAACCAGAACCAAAACACATCATGGGATGTTGGGTCCTTATATAATCTCACTGATCATATACAGGGAGAGGCATGTGACAGGGATAAATGTCTCCACCTGTCCCCAGAACCAACCCAGCGGCAGCCAACCTCCCTCCGTCCCCCACAGCCTTTACCAGTATCAAGTCCTTATTACTACTTCACCTTGTTACCTCTAAGACCATTTTGGCCCTTACTTATGGTTCCTCTTACATTATTTATCTTATCCTACCTCATTAGGACACCACCAAAGGCTCTTCCCAGTTATGCGACCGTAATCAGCAAGTTATTTGAGTTGTTTGACCATAAGGAGTCGTCACTAAACTTATCCTTTATGCATGGAGGTGGAGTAAGTAAATTCCAAAGCTTTTCTGGAACGTGAAGCAAACCTATTTACATGTCTGCTAAAAACGCAGACATTCAGGGATGCCTGCGTGGCTCAGTCGGCTAAGCAGCCAGCCCCTGATTTTGGCTCAGGTCATGTCGCATGGGTCATGAGAGCGAGCCCCTCCGTGGGCTTCACACTTGGGGGGGCGGGGCTCTGCTTGAGATTCTCTCCCTCTCTCCCTCCCCACACTTGCACATGCTCACCCTCTCTCTCTCTCAAATAAATAAATAAATCTTTAAAATTTTTAAAAATAAAATACTATGAGAGACATTAAGTTAAATATTGTTACAAATGATGACCAGTTAGTATTACAAAAATGCTTTTTAGAAATTTAAGGCTACATTCCAGAGGTCATGATAATCCCTGAAGTTTGGTTTCAATGACCATTTTCGCTGTTAGGGTTTATTACAGTAATTGCAGAGAAAACAGCATTTTATTCTCCTAAATAGCCTAAATAGCCTCTCACTTTACTTAAACAGTTACTCTTAGATGGCTATGCCGTTCAGAATTCCTGTATCTGCACCGCAGCTGTCCAGACGTATTTTGATAGTAGAATAACTGGTCAGGGAGAGCTGTAGTTCCAAACCCTCACTTTTTAATGAGAAAATGGTTACAACAGTTTTTGACAGGAAAGAGACAAGTGATCCTAAGACTGCCCTTTGAAGGTGATGAGTATGTTTATTCCCCAGCTGTGATGACAGCAACATGAGTACATACAGATGTTCAAACTCACCAAACTGTACACATTAATTATGTGCTGCCTTTTGTATACTCATTACACCTCAGTCAAGCTATAAAAGTAATACCGTATCTGCCTTGAAGGTGTGTGCCTTAAAAGCTAAGAGGCAGCCGAAACCACAAGTTGGTTGGAAAATTTCAACTTGGTAGGAAATAAGCATGTGCTATGGTTTGAATGGCTGTGTCTCCCCAAATTTACATGTTGAAATCCTAACCCTCAAAGTTGATTGTATTAGGAGGCAGGCCCTATGAAAGGTGATTAGTTCCTGATAGAATTAGTCCTCTTATCAAAGAGGCTCCATAGAGATCCCTTACCCCTTCTAGCATGTGAGGACACAGTGAGAAGGTGCCAGCTATGCGCCAGGAGAGAGCTCTCACCCAGAACATGATCACGTCCGTACCCTGATCTTGGACTTCCAGCCTCTGAAACCATGAGACATTAATTTCTGTTGTGTATGAGCCACCAATCTCTGTTATTTTGTTATTGCAGCCTAAATAGACTTAAGACAGCATGCCAATTAAAAATTAAAATCTCTTCTCTACAAAGAAGTCAGTTTTCTATGAGATTTCCTTAAGCATCTTACATATATGGGGCAGAAACCAAGATGAGATCTCAATGGTAGTCAGCTCATTCTGAAATTTGAACTGAATTTTACTTATGCACAAGCCATGATGAAAATAGAAGGTCTGAGAGCAGGAGGCAGGACATGTCCAAGCACCCAAGAGCTCCTGTGGACATTTACCACCTTTGTGAAGTTCAAGTCAGATGTTTCTATTTTCAGTCCTCGGGTCTAAGAGAAAAAGAGAAGTGTAAGGGAATGTGAGTGTGTGTGTGTGTGTGTGTGTGTGTGTGTGTGTGTGTATTTTTAACATGTTGATGTCATCTTATTGTGAGATACGTGGATGGGAATGGGAAGACTTTACCTTGGCAGCAACACTGGTGTCCATGTCTTTGATGAATCTGGATGTGAACTCCGTTTTTGTGCATTCTCTCTTATCACGTGTGTCAGGCTCAGGGAAGAGGGCTTCTCCAGTCTGTGAATGGACTACTGTGTCATGTTTTACCAACGCCTTGTAATAATTACGTTAGTTACACTCATTATCTAGCTGACCACTGGGGGAGTAATAAGAAGTCTCACAGGCCTTCCTATAAGCATCTCTTATGGGAAGATCCCTTGTGTCCGAGTAGATTATTGCTCCTGCCTCACTCTCTGTGTTCTTGTGAAAGCAGGGTACAATCCTGCCTGTTACCATGTGACTCGTAATGCTTCACTGGGGAGTTTACTTTCCAGTCTGTGCTACTTGCCCTACGGCTTGCCCTATGGCTTGCTTTGGCCAATAGAGCATGAAGAGAAGTGATATGAATCATGTCAGAGTCAATGTCTTAAAAGTCATCATATGCTTCTGCTCTCTTCCCTCTGCCATGAGCATGGAATGTTCGAAATAGAGGCTTCACCTTCAGTCTGAAAGCCCAAGAAATAAACTGCTGTTGTTTAAGAGATTTCAGAGCTATGTGTTACTGCAGCACACCAAGTGGAAACTGACTATGACAATCAATCTGTATCAGATAGTTCCTGTGCATCCACTCAGCACTGCCTCATTCTAGCCTTTGCTCAGCTACCGGTTCTGCCCATGTTTCTAGTAGCTTCAGGCAAGTTCAGTCTCAGCACCTTGTTTCAACCTGGGCACAGAACTTTTGATTACTGTCTCAGGAAATTTAAAATATTAGGGGATGTTACCACCCATAAAGCTACTCTTAACAAATGGTAAACTGGAGGCAATGAAATATTCTTCCTCCTTTTCTCTTACGTAGTCGTCTTTTTTCCCCCAAAGATTTATCTCTTCATTCCAGAGACAGAGAGAGAGAGAGACAGTGTGTGTGTGCGCACACACACAGGCAAGCATTCACATTGTGGGGGAAGTCAGAGGGAGAGAATCTTCAAGGAGACTCCCCTGTGAGCATGTGGCCTGAAGAGGCTCCATCTCATGACCCTGAGATCATGATCTGAGCTGAAACCAAGAGTCAGAAGCTCAAATGACTGAGCCTTTGTGTAGGCCCTTCTGAGATACATTTCATGAGGCTCCTCAGCAGTTCCAGCAGGACGGACCACTGGCTACGCAGACGACTGGCCAACTCAATAATGCTTCTTGGTATAGGCTTCCTTTTCTTCTTTGTTTCATTCCCTATGTCCTGCATTCCTGCTTCCTGGAATCACAATGCTAAATCAAATATCTGCACACTGTGAACTTTGTCTCATGCTCTGCTTTCCAGAAACACAGGCTCAAACACAATCCAACTATTCGATTTGCTATAGATTTTGCACCTGACCGCTTTGGCTCTCTGCCCAGAACTTGGTTACTTTTTTTCTTCCCCCAAAATTTCAGTGTTTCCCTGCCTCTGCTAATTCTAGATGATGTGAACATTTAAAGCATTGTCAATCCATAAGGGTGTCACCATTCCTTTTACAATGTGACCTATGGAATAAATAGGCGTTCTTAGTGGTCTAATAGAATAATCCAAATGTGGAAAGAAAAGTATTTTAGAAGTCCTTAACTTTGTCTTAGAGGGACCCATTGGACTTTCCCAGCTGTCTGAATCATTATGTAGCAGCTGGATCACTCTGTTCCAAAACCCTAATCTTACTTTTGACGTAACTGAGTCCTGTCACCTTTGCACACACGTGCACTACTGCCATCCTACGAATACATGTACAATTACTAGGATATATTCCCCCAGACAGCATTTCTTCCATATAAATAAAATCAACCTGAATTTTCATAAATGGCTCCCAGTGGGGAGGATAAGCTTCTCTCTTTGTCATCGCAGCCTTGCACAAATGTGCACCTGTTTTGCAGGATGGCTTTGATAGCAGTAGGGACCGCGGTGGGAGAGCGCATACATGATGGTGCTATTTCCATCACCTGCCCCACTCTGTTTCTGTGTGCCAAGCCGTGAAGTACAAAAGCAAGGGGAGAGTACTGCCAAGTGGCTATCTGGAAAGGCCCCAAGTAATTCAATGATTCAACGCTACAGATTGTGTGTGCATATGTGTACATGTGTGTGGGGGCTGCAAATCTCCCGATCTTCTGTGTGTGTGTGTGTGTGTGCATGCACATGCACAGTTCTGTATAGGCACACGTGCGTGTACGCATGCCTTGCATAAGCATGTGGACATGGGTGTGTGTGTGCACCCACGTACTCACGCACACGTGTCCACAGCATCAAGGCCTGACTGAGAAGCAGGGCATCATGTGGAAGATCTTCGGAGGAGACTGACCAGTTGATAGAAATGAAAACAAAGACAGAGCTCAAGAAGGAGGCCTGGCCATAGTCTTCGCTGGGCTTCTAAGTAGAATAAGTATTTTCTAACAGCTGTACCAGTGACAGACGTTTTCACCATCTTCTACAGGCAGCAGGCATGCTAACAGACATTAGAGAAGGAGGCGGCGCTCTAGACTGAGGGGACAGAAAACACAGAAAGCCGACAACCTTCCCCTTCCTCGTGCTGACAACAGACAGCACAGACAGAGAGCAACTCTTCCAGGGAGTCTGGGTGATGGGACCCATTCACCTCAAAGTCGGGGTCAGGGGCTTTAATGCAGACAGGGAAGCCCACCTCATGGCTCCTTCATTCTAAGCAAAATGGCCAAGCGTTGCCTTTCCTATTCTTTGTGTCAATATACATGTGTCCTCCCCACTCCATTTTTAGTCTCTGGGGTTTTTTCTCACTCCTTTGTTAAACACAAGTTTCTACTTCTAAAATGAATATGTTTAATAATTCATCCAGTCATAATTACCGCACGGTACTTAACTATCTCTTATCACAGGCAGTTGTATGTTGGCTCTTAAGTCCTTAGAAGATTTTATTTTATTTTTGCATATTTTACTTATATACTTAGAGAGAGAGAGAGAGAGTGCATGAGCAGAAGAAAGGGACAGAGAAGAGAGGGAGAGAGAGAGAGAGAGACTCTCTAGAGTCTCAAACAGACTCTGCACGGAGCATGGAGCCCACGCTGGGGCTCAACCTCACAGCCCCAAGATCAAGACCTGAGTCAAAATCAAGAACTGAACCCTTAGCCAACTGAGCCACCCAGGCACCCCTCCTTAGGAGAGTTAAGAGAACTATAGAGTATTCACTTTTTAAACAGTGAATTGGTTTGAGGTCCCAAATTTCTTGAAGGGCTTTACAAAAATACATTTAAATTAACACTAGAAAATCATAGTATTATTTGATATTAAGAATATTTTTTAAAAATGACACTTGAAATATTTTCCCAGATAATTTAAGCAGATTCTTTTTATAGGAACACATAATTTGTGACATTGAGTCTCATAAGAGACATTGTGTAAAAATGATAGTTATTTAAACTATAATTTAACTTAGCTAAACTCCCAGGTTGACATTTATATACTCCTAAATATTTACATAGGTAATAATAATGACTGACTAATAAAACAAATGTACGAAAGTTCATTTAATTTAGTCATTGTACAAAAAAAGTCCAAAATGTCCTGTTTTCATTTTCCTTTATTTTACTATAGCAGCAACTTACTCTTTCCACAAAAATGAGATAGATAGCTATCATTTAACATCAAAACTCACAAGACAATTTGCCAAAAGATTTGTCATGATTGAGTATATTACATGGATCTTAAAATTTAAGTGCTAGCCTTCATTTTACCATGTATGATTTCAATCTTCTAATTCCTGGCTTGAAAGTCTTAATACAAAATATTACTAAATACAGCCTTTGCAATTTATTGTTACCACAAACAGGCTGTGTGTCCTCTATAGATATGCTACTGTTAAATTTACAAAAGAGGCAAACTCTGCCCCATTTTTTAGATCCAGTCAAGGTTCACCCAGGAGTGGGCTGGAGGAAGTGACACAGAGTCACAAAAGCTGATTGTGCGTAGGGCTTTTCATTCAGTGAAATCACAAGGAGCTTGAGTTAGCCATGGGGGTAATATCTACACCATGGAAATCAGCAACATTACAAATCAGGGCTGGTTTTTTATTTTTTCTTTTTTTTTTTCTGAGAACTGGCTGTTAAGCACTTATTAGCACACCACCCATCTAGCCTCATCTGTGAAGACCTGAGTTTACCAGGCAGAGCTTGGGGAAAGGTGAGGTTACCAAGTGCAACCAGCCCTAAAATCTCCAGGTCTTATCAGAAGAGAGTTGAGTTCTCATCCAAGCAGAGTCTGCTACCAGTCTAAGTAGTAATGTGGTGACTCAGAGCCTCGGGCATCCAGAGTCTCCACTATCCTGTAGTGGCGCCATCTAGAACCCAAGACCTTTAGAGTCAGGGCTGCACTAGAGAATATTAGACACTGTCTTCCGGAAATCAGTGCATCAGTGCTTTAGGTTTCTCCTGTTGCTACGACAAATTACCACAGACTCAGTGACTTAAGATAATGCAGACCTATTATCCTACAGCTCTAGAGGTCAGAGATCCAAAATGGGTCTTAGCGGGCTACAATCAAGGTATCAACAGAACTACATTCCTCTAGAGCCTCTCAGAAAGAATCCACATGTTGTCCAGCTTCTAGAGATGGTTTACATTTCTTGGCTTGCGGCACTTCCCCCCATCTTCAAAGTCAGCAGCATAGACTCCTCAAATCCTTCTCTTGACTCTGGTCCCTGCTTCTCTTGTCACTTTTCCTCCATCTCTTCTGCCTCCTTTTTCAATCTTTTAAGAATCCTGTGAGCACACAGTCTTCCTGGAGCATCAAAGATAACCTCTCTGTCTTAAGATCCTTCTCTTAATCACACCTGCAAAATCCCTTTTTCCCAATGAGGTAATGTATTCACAGGTTCCAAAATGCCGATCTCTTCAGGGAGCCATTATTCTGCCTGATTTAATGGGGTTGAACATAGTGGAGTGATCCTGCCTCCTCAAGAAGAATAAACCTACACTTTCACAGTCTTTAGAAAGGCTGATATTGTCATCAATTAATTCAGCCTCTATCCCAGGTTTTGAAATGCTTGTGGGATATGTAAATATACATACAAATATACATATATTCCATCTCTCTTCTCTTTTGCTTCTTCAAGGACCATCGTCAGATGTCCCGTATTTTGGGCGTGGCGGGGGGGTGGGTGGAGGGAATCTTTCTCCTTCCTAGGAGCAGAGGAGAGATGGAGTCTCCAGGCACAATAAAGAATCCCTTAGCATGAATTTTTATAAGGGATCCACATTGGAGTTTAAGTCCAAGAGTTAAGTATTGTCATGTATCAATGGCTATTAGGTTGTAGGGCTCCGTTTCTAGTTCGAGCCTCCCTTGATCACTATCAATGAACCAGGTACATAACTTTTCACGTCTGTCATTTGGGGGGACTTGGAGCATCCTCTGTGCCTCCACATAGTTCTTCAAAGGAGAAACTAATTTTATGAAAAGGTCTATTTTCTTTCTCCCTTGCATTCTATCTTCCCTCTTTCCTTATTATCTTTCTTCCTTTCTAATGAAAAATGGAATTAAAAGCCTCCAGAATTTTAAAGTTTTATACCAGAAAACCTGACTAAAAAGTAGGAAATCTATTTTGAGCCAATTTGGCTTATACAACAGGAAAATCTGTCTTCAAATCATCCCCTTTAGGAGTGATTTTTGCTTTGTCCAAAAGCTACAAATCAAAAAACAAATGTAAAATCTTACAGAGTAAATATATTGACCGACTGAATTCCTTATGTTTCATAAATATTCAAATAACACTGAATTTGACATACCAGAGTTACATAATCTACTACCTAATCAGATATCCTATTGATTAGAAGAAATGGGCTTCGCTTGATTCTTGCAAGAGGGTAAAATTTTGCGTGTTTGCACTTGGCCAATTACAGAGGTCTCTTTTGGTGCAAACATGAATACTAAGCCATTTCCCGCAGACGACTGTATTACATGGTCAAAAGCATGGCAGTTGCCTTCCTCTATCATCAGTTTTACTTATACTCAAGTCTCTCTTTTTCCCCACGACTCTTCAAAGTGAGAACAAAGAATGCACACCATTTCATCCATATACAAATTCAGAATCAAAGAATAAGAAGTTTTATGTTTTTAAGATTCAGAGTGATCAACTCTTTGGGCAATTACACAGGTTATGATGGGAAATGCAAAATTCCAGGCACCCACTGAAGCTTAATTATGCCCCACATTTATTCGGATCCCTTCTTAGCAGCCTACATTTCTGCCTTAATTCATAGCTAATAGAGGTCAGAGTCAGGGTTAATAGCCTGCAGCTCAACATTCATTAAGTCATTCACTGATCATTAAAACATCCTGAAAGAGCTTTGTGTTGAAGTTTTAATAGCAGCAATATATGGAGAGTTGCTGTTCTCAAATACTAATAATGTTCTTTTATGACAGTAAGAAAGTATGGCTAACATTAATCTTGATTACTAGTTCCTCTCTCCTAACATGAATTCGAAAACAAATTTTTAAGAAAACTTGTAGAAAGGTGAGGTTTCGTGCATCAGAACTTTCTGATCCAGGAGCTGACATCACAATTTGGGGGATCGGTAAGCTCTCCGGGTGCTGATTGAACCAGGTATGGGAAATTGCCCCGGAGTCAGCCTGGAAGATTCCTATAACCCTGGAGACCTCTCAGTCCATCCAACCGAAATTCGTTGAGCACACGTGATAAAAAGGCCCTGGACCAGGGACACGGTAGTGAACAAGACATGATCTTGTGGAATTCACTTTACAGCCACCTGGGGAAATTTCCTGGCCCACATTAGTTTGAAGAATCTGCGTGGTGAAAGGAATCATGTAGGTCCATAAGCATCATCAAGGATGGAGTTGAAACACATTACCAACGTCTTCTATGTATTGCTACTTGTAGAACTACAAAGGTATAAAATTGATAGTACAGATTGTCTCTTAATACCACATAGGTTTGTAAATATATTTTTAAAGGATGGGAGGATACACACTTAAGAGTAGTTATATCCAACTTGGGGTAGGGAATACGGGAGATGGAAGAGTCAGGAATAAGAATCAGGATAGTCAGAGGAACCTTGTTGGAGGGTTCCAAACTGTCTACTGCAATGTTCTGGGAAATAACCAACACCACATCTCTTATGTTCCTGCCAAAAATAAACACACTGAATCCAATCACAAAGAAATGTCAGAAAAAGCCAAGTGAAGGAACATTCTACAAAATAACTGGCCTATACCCTTCAACAATGTCAAGGTCATGGAAGACAAAGGAAGCTGAGGAACTGACTAAGGAGACATGACAGCTAGGCGCAATGCCTGATCCTGGACAGGATTCTGAGCCAAACCCCAAAATACCTGGAATGACATTATTGGGACAATCGAACAACTTTGGGCTGTGACTGAAATAACAGTGTTGTATCAATGTTCAAGTTCTTGATTGCGATCCCTGGAATGTCCTTGTTTGTAGCGAACACACATGAAATATTTTGGAATAAATGAAATACTAGAACTTAGCCTCTGATGTTTCAGAAAAATCACTGCAGAGAGAATGTTGCAAAGAAAGGGGGGAGGGACGGAGGGAGGAAGGAAGGAAAAGAAAAAGAAAAATGGAGCAAAAGAAGCAAATTGTGGGCAAGCAGCTTATCTGGATAGAAGACACGGAGGCATTCTTTGTGTTATTCTTCCAACTTCTCTTTAAGTTTGAAATTATATTTAAAAATTTACAAGGAGATGTTCATATATTCATATAGCACCAGCATCACTGTGTTTCGTATCCACACAGGGAAAAAAAAAAAAAGACGAGAAGCAAAGATGCCAAGTGTTGATAGGGTTAATTGTGGGTGTTGGGAGTAGGTGTGATTGGGTTTTAAAAGATTTTATGTGTAATGCTTTCTGTTTTCTAACTCGGTAAAAAAAAAAAAAAAAAAAAAAAGCAAAATCTGAAGGCCATACAGAAGAGCCAGTTACATGTAGGCCTAGGTGAGGTTCAGTAGGGATCTTGGAGTCAGAACGAAGTTGGGTCATCCTACAACTCCTCTCTTCTGTCAATATGTTGACTCCTCAGGGCCACTCTAGACCCACTCTGCCTGTCCAGGGCCTGGACAATGGCCTTTAGGACCCAGGGATAGCGCTTTAGTTGAGACCCCACTCAGAGCATACCTTGTACCTAAGGATCAACTCCGCTGCCCAGCTCTCTGTCCTGAGGTGATGGATGGGGAGGTCTGTGAAGGCCTTGGAGGCACCTGGGGGCCAGCTGGGTGGTGCACTCCAGGACCCCAGGGCCCAGGGCAGGGTTCCAGGTGCACAGGTCTCCTTGGGGCTGTGGAGGCCTTGCCCTGGGTGGGGAGGTGCACCCAGGGGTCCAACTGGGACTTGTGCAGGACACTGAGGTGTAAGGGTCCTGACACAGGGGAGAGCGAGGGTGGACAACAGGATAATCTGCTCCCCCTTGTTGCTGAGAACTCCCGAGCCTCTAATCACGGTTCCCTGGGCCCCCACCTCTTCCCCAAGATTCTTTGTCTCTTCCTTCCTGGCTTTCTCTCCCCTTTGTCTCTCCTGTTTTCCAACTCCTTCCTTTTGACATTTGGTTCCCTTTCTTCTTTTCTCCTTCAGTGGTGAGATGTCCAGCAGCACCCCTGGCCCTGTCTGGCCCCAGGCTGGTGTAACAGTTTCCAATCCTTATTAGGGCCTCTCAGACGAGCTTCTATCAGTACAGGGAGCGTCCGGGGGAATCTTCATACGCAAAGGCCCGTTATAGCCTGTTCATCTGTTTACTGGTTGCTTCTTCCTACAGGATTTGGTTGAGTGCCTACAATTTGATCCACATCAGTAAAGGCACACAGCCTCTCCTCTCTCTCTCTCTCTCTTTCTCTCTCTCTTTTTTTATAGCATAAGAGAGAGCACATAACCTAACTATTGCAGGTCAAAGGAATTAGTGAAAACATTGAAGTAGAAACTGAATAGTGGAACTAGGAACAAATGGAAATAACTGAATGTACTCTTTTTTTTTTTCTTTTTTAAGATTGATTTATTTGAGAGAGAGAGAGAGAGATAGCAAGAACCCGTAAGCAGGGGAGAGGCAGAGGGAGAGAATATTCAAGCAGACTCCCGCTGAGCATGAAGCCCAACTCAGGACTTGATCCCATCAGCCATGAGCCATGAGATCAGGACCTCACCCTAAAGCGAGAGTCTGGATTAACTGACTGAGCCACGCTGGCGCCCCAAATGTAGACTACTCTTTAGGAAATCTTCCCTGACAGCAAACTTATTTCCAGGAATATCAGATGCAGCAAAATAACATTTAAACAGCAATAATTTACACTGCTCACTGGAAAGTCATTAACTGGAGTCCAAGACACACTCAGAGGAAGGGGCTCACCCAGACAGGAAACATCACACCCCACTACTATCTCATCCTTTGTGCTCTCAGACAAGCCACTGAACCACTCTGATCCTTAGTTCTCTTTTCTGCAGATTAAAGTAATTACATGTGACTCACAGAAATAGCATAAGGTTGAAATTATACTTATGCATATAAAGGTAACAATAAATTGAAAACAGAGATGCAGTTAGTAGTTATTATAAATTATTATTCCTATGAAGTACACACATAATAATAAAAGGATCTAAACTTCTTTTTGAAGGTTTTTTTTTTTTTGTTTGTTTGTTTGTTTTAACTTCTAAAAATTTGGTGAACCTTTGTTGAAGGCTTATTTGATACTCTTTTACAGACAACTATTTCAATTTATTTCCTAATTGTATAGATCAATACAGATCTTGGAAAACTGAACCTTACAAAACATTTCAAACATTTAACTATTATTTGAATTGTTGATGGATTCAAAAGCATGTGGTTAGCCTTTCCTCTTTTCATACTTATGAACTCATGGCATAAACATTTCAACATGAAACTGGACTGGTACTTTTCTAAGCTCATTAAAGTCAGCAGGCTTTTCAATAATTTCAACTTTTGGTATATAGGCAAAAATGCAGCTAAGTTTCCATTAGACAAAGTTAAACATAGTCTTTTTTTTTTTTTAAATAATTGCCATCAGTTATTTTCTTCCCACTGAGGCAAGTTACTGTGAAATCATTAAAAGGGGGGAAAATCATTTAAAAAAAAATGGTGGCCAAGCCATGTGTGGCTTCCTGTTCTTTAAAGACAGACCACTGATGAGCCACGCACAGAGCAGAGAAATGGCAGACTAGTCCCTTGATGAGTTGGTGCTTTCAAAAGGGTGACATCTGTATTTTGATTCTAGACATAAATAATGTATATTCATAACACTCCACAAAAACATCAGCTCTTCAGTGGTGTCATGCCAGTCCCATGATGTAGGTGAGGTTCATTCATAAAATGTTTATTGACCACTATACATTTATTAGAATGCCCCAAATCTAGGGGTGCCTGGGTTGCTCAGTTGGTTAAGCGTCTGCTTTCAGCTCAGGTCATGATCCCAGGGTCCTAGGATTGAGTCCTGCATCGGGCTCCCTGCTCAGCAGGGAGTCTGCTTCTCCCTCTGCCTGCTGCTCTCCCTGTTTGTGTTCTTTTACTCTCTCTCTGATGAATAAATAAATAAAATCTTAAACAAACAAAAAAGAATGCCGGAAATCTGAAACACTATGAAAACCAAATGCTGGTGAAAAGGTAGAGCAACAAGAATAATCTTTCTTTGCTGGTGAGAATGCAAAATGGTACAGCCACTTTGCAAGACAGCATGGCAGTTTCTTACAAAACTGAAGACACTTACCAAAAGATCCAGTACTTGTGTTGCTCGGTATTTACCCAGAGAAGCTGGAAATTTATGTCCATACAAAACCTACACATGGATGTTTATAGCAGCTTTATAATCACTGAAACATGGAAGCAACCAAAACATCCTTCAGTAGGTGAGTGTATAAATAAGCTGTGGTATATCCAGACGATGGAATATCATTCAGCACCAAGGACATATGAGCTATCAAGCCATGAAGACATGGAGGAAACTTAAACGCATTTTCTAAGTAAAAGAAGCCAGTCTGAACCAGCTACATACTATATGATTTCAATTATATAGCATTCTGGAAAAAGCAAAACTATGGAGACATCAAAAAGATTAGTGGCTCCCAAGGGTTGGGGTGAGGTGGCTGGAGGAGCGACAAATAGGCAGAGTATAAAAGATTTTTAGAGCAATGAAAATACCCCATATAATACTACAATAATGAATACATCTCATTATACTTTTGTTCAAATCCATAGAATGTATCATACCAAGAGTGAGCCCTTATGTAAAGTATGGACTTTGGGTGATTATGATGTATCAATGTTGGTTTATCAGTTCTAAGAAGTGTACCACTCTGGTGGGAAATACTGATAACAGAGAATGCCATGCATGTGTGGGGGCAAAGGATATATGGGAAGTCTCTGTACCATCCTCTTAACATCGCTGTGAACCTAAAATTGTTCTTAAACAAATGGTCTTTTAAAAAACTCATTTTCTGGGGCACCTGGGTGGCTCAGTGGGTTAAAGCCTCTGCCTTCAGCTCAGGTCATGGTCCCAAGGTCCTGGGATCGAGTCCCGCACTGGGCTCTCTGCTCAGCAGGGAGCCTGCTTCCCTTCCTCTCTCTGCCTGCCTCTCTGCCTACTTGTGATCTGTCAAAAAATAAACAAAATCTTTAAAAAAAAAAAACCACTTATTTTCTATCTATACATATATCAGTATACATACATATATGTATAGAGAAAGACAGAGAGGACTTACTAGGTATTACTATTATGTACACATACTTCTATTTTTTGAGCACTTATTATGTGCAGGCATTGTTATTGGTGCTGGGAAATACAGCAGTCAGTCATCCTAAGAGTCATCCTAAGAGTAACGGCCATCCTTGGAAAGAACTGAAGCAAGTGAGTGACAGGACCTCTTTTCCATGTTACCAGTTAGGAAAAATAGATTAAAGGGAGGCAGGACCAGAGACAGCAGACAGGTGGGAGCTACTGGTGCTGTCCACTTGAGAAGTGAGAAGGTCTGGATCAGCACGCTGGTGCCCTAGTATGAGGTTTGGATTCGCGAAAGGCACGGATGGCAGAATCAGCAGGACTTGAAGGCTGGCTGAGTGACGGAAGGGAGGGAGACAAAGGAATTGACTTGTCAGTCCAAAGAGTCAAGTTCCTTTCAACTCTTGTTATGACTGAAAGTTCATGTCCTCTCACAGCCATATGTGGAAACCCCAGTGCCCAAAGTGACAATATTTGGAGGTGGAGCCTTAAGGTAGAGCCTGTGTTTAGATGACGTCTTGAGGAACCCACAACAGGATGAGTGTCCCTAGAAAAGGAAGAGACCAGAGCATCTTTCTCTCTCCACCATCTGCAAACACAGCAAGAAGACAGTGGTCTGCAAACCAGGAAGAGAACCTCACCAGGAACCAGATCCATAGGTCCAACCTTGGTCTTGGACTCTGCAGCCTCCAAAACTAGGAAAAATACATCAGTTGCATAAACCACCCATTATATGGTACCTCGTTCTTTCAGCCTGAGCAAATAAACACAGTTTATAAACATAACATCCATGTTCATAGCATCTTCCCTTTCTGGAGTGGATTTTTTTTTTTAATTAAAGAATTTATTTATTTATAAAAAAGAGAGAGAGAGCACAAGAAGGGAGAGCAGCAGACAGGGGGAGAGAGGGAGAAGCAGACTCCCCGTTGAGCAGGGAGCCTGATGTGGGACTCAATCCCAGGATCCTGGGATCATGACCTGAGCCGAAGGCAGATGCTTAACTGACTGAGCCACTCAGGTGTCCCCCTTGAGTGATTTTATATCAATATAACTGTCACTGGTTTGAAATCATTAATAATTACAATGTGATCAAGTGCTTCATTCTCAAAATAGTTTGAAAGAATATGTTGACTGCAATGAAGCTGCATTTTTTTCTTTTCTTTACATGGTGCCTTCATAGCTCTCTGTCCATTCTGTAGCGTTTCTGTGAAGCTCTCACTTCGGATGGTGTTCTGACATCTGTGCTCCAATTCTTTTTTTTTTTTTTTTTAAGATTTTATGTATTTATTTGACAGACAGAGATCACAAGTGGGCAGAGAGGCAGGCAGAGAGAGAGAGAGGGAGAAGCAGGTTCCCTGCTGAGCAGAGAGCCCGATGCGGGGCTCGATCCTAGGGCCCTGAGATCATGACCTGAGCCAAAGGCAGTGGCTTAACCCACTGAGCCACCCAGGCACTCCCAATTCTTTTTTTTTTTAAGATCTTTTTTAATTGTTTATTTGATAGACAGAGATCACAGGTAGTCAGGCAGGCAGAGAGAGAGGAGGAAGCAGGCTCCTTACTGAGCAGAGAGCCCAGTGCGGGGCTCGATCCGAGGACCCCGAGACCATGACCCGAGCCAAAAGCAGAAGCTTTAACCCACTGAGCCACCCAGGTGCCCCTGTACTCCAATTCTAAAATGCTATTCTCTCCCACTTGTGGCCAGTCATAAATTCAGATGTGGTTCAAGCACACCCTTACTATGAAAGAGTGCTTATTGAAAACAACTGTCACAGATGAATGACTGTATTTATAAATATCACTCAAAAACAAATACCTAGTATTACAGAAACACTAAATTTTATCTCAAGATTCACTAATGCTATCTTTATTAAATTTGAGAGATAAATCTCTATGGAAGATAACAGCAAACCACTTTGGAGTAGATGCCTCGAGAGAAGGCTCCATTCTTTCATGGAGACGTGTCAAGGCTAATGGATATAGTCAAAGGTTAAATTTCAGGGCCCTGGACCAGGTTTGATTCATGCTGTGCTATAATTGCATGCCCGTGGCTACCCTCAGTGGTTAGTACACTGCTAATGAGGCTGGTGGCAGAAGTTCAAATCCCCAGGCAGGCAATTTGTTTTTCTCTGCTGGTGGTTGGGACTATCATACCTGTCCCAAGTCAGGCATCAGAAATGTGTGTCAGTTGTCACAATGTCAAGAGAAAGTGCAAATGGCTTAATGAAAATCTGTCCTTTCCATTAGAAAAACATCTCAAAGCACATGTAAAACTAATGGGGGGAGAGTGGTGTCACCTTCAAATACAAAGCAGAGAACATTCCTCATATTACTACAACAAACAAAATTCCTGCCAGAAGCAAGTCATAAATGTCACCAAGAATGATGATCTTAAATTAGATTCCCCATGAATAATTTCTCCATTTTTCATCTATGACCAAACAGCACTAAATTTGCCATTAAGTAAAAACTGTGTGAAGTGTGCTTTTACCTGCTTCCTTCCTGTCTCCCCAAATTGTTATGAGAATGAATCAGATAGCATCTTGGAGGCATTTTAAAATAATAAAATATTAATCCAAATGATTCCCCTTCTGACTCAAAGGGAGAGTAGATAATATTGAGTTTTCACAAGACAATAGCAATGGGTAATATGCAATCAGCCTCAAACAACAGTCAATTCAGAAAAGGAAAACAGGATCTCAGATCTGCTTTTTGAGTGGAATGGTTGCAGAAGTTAACGTCAACTGGTAGACGATGTCTTAGCTAGTTCTGACGTAGTCATTCTAGAGTTTCTGTCGAGCTGTTGAATACTGTTGAACAGAATTCAGACGATGGTCAGTCTGCCTTAAAAACCTAGCTAGGGGCACAATGACTTTATATAGAACAATTCTCACTGGAACACAAATTAAATTGTAACATGGGGGCTCTCCTTCGTATGAAGGCCTGGAAAAGATGGCTGGCTGGACAGATATACAGATGCATCTTCAAATAAAGGAAGAGAAACAGAAAGACAGGAAATTATACAGGTCTAGGGTCTCGTGATCAGATCTGTAGCTCTCTGAATCCAGAACCAAAATTCAAGAAGCCACCCTTGAATGGTTCTTCTTATGCATATATGACCATTCACGTCAATGGCTCTCACTCATGTCTCTCATCATTCTACTTCCAAAGAGTGACTCAAATCCCTGCATTTTATTCCATCCCCTTTTCCAGCCCCTCCTACCTAAATTAGGTCAACTGCCTGGTCACTCCTGTCATCTAGGGTTTGTCCTTCCATTCTCTTACCCATATTGCTCTCAGAGGGACCCTTCAATAAAAGCAATATGCTTTAAAAGCCACAGTGGCTCCCCACTGCCCTTCAAATACAGTACAGTTTCCTTAAGATGGTTTGCAAAGCCCTCAACAATGAGACCTCGTTTCATACCTTGCCCTGACATATTCCCACATAGTCTCTGCTCTAGTTCATTCCAGTCTTACGAATGTGACATTCTTTCTCTCAGTTCCAAGTCTCACACATGTTGTTGCCTCTGATAAATCATTCTCTCCGCACTCCCCCAAATCATTGAACTCCTACTCACCCTTCAGAAACCAGCTTAAACGTCTCTCTCTCCTTCTTGCAGAACCTCCCTTGACCCCAGATCTTGGTTTCACTGCCCTGTTTCCTGTACATATTTAGGTAATCAGTCGTCAGGTACTCTATACCTTCTGTTACCCCTGTATTGAATATTCATCATACTAATTATAGCAATCAATTAAGATTTTGTCTTTCCTGCTAATCTCCAAGCTCAGGGAAGCAAAGACAGGATTCATCTCATTCCTCTGTACTTGTAATGAGACCAAAAGTTCCGTGAGTGTAGGAATTTCTTTTATTTCTACTATATCCTCAGCACCTAGAACAGTACGGATAATAACAAACACTAAATACGTTCTTGTTGAATAAATAAATGAAAGATAGACACTCAGCATATGTTTGCTTAAAAGAATCCAGTAAGGAAATTTAAGCCCACACAGAGTTTTATTTAAAAAAGAAAAAAAAAAAAAAACCCTCGAAACAACCAAAATTACAGGAAACAATTAAAAATCAGAATGGTGATGATTTAATTATTATTTTACATTGGGAGAATAATCCACCTGTGTAATTTGCCCAGGACTCTCTCCCTCCTAACTCAGATATCAAGACGTTATTCCATAATCACAGAATGAATTTTTCAAAGAGTAAACATCCTAAAGGACACAGCCACCAAGCCAGGGACACTGGAGCCACTGTATTCCCCCTTTCTACATATTACCAACTGATGGGCACTCTGGCAGTGGGATGTCGGGAGATGATCCAGATTTTTCCAAAGAGGTAAAGATTGTTGTTCAATGTTGTTTGAACTGCTCCTCAGGGCCCAATCCTTTAAGGAAGAATATTTGTTTATGGTCAATGCATGAGCAACAATTTCCTCTGCTGCAAAGAAGATTAAACTACAAACTCCTAAAGCCTCTTTCAAATTTAGTATCCTTTTAAGATCATAGAAACTAAAAGTCAAATAAAGTCATGAGTTTTGCCATTAAAGGCTCATTGAGGGGTGCTTGAGTAGCTCAGCTGGTTAAACGTCTACCTTCAGCTCAGGTCGTGATCCCAGGGTCCTAGGATGAAGCCTGCTTCTCCTTCTCCCTCTGTTGCTCCCCCTGCTTGTACATTCTCTCTCTGTCTCTCGCTCTCTCTCTCTCTCAAATAAATAAATCTTTAAAAAAAAAAAAAAAAGGATCATTACTATGTTTCTGTACATAACCAGAACTAAAGTCCTAGAACAAAGAGTCTCATGATACAGCTTCTTTCTGTGACTTCCTGATCACACTCTGGCAAAGTCAGTGAGAATATGTTTATTGGCCTAATTAGAAGTTAGAAGGTCAAGCTCAAGAGGCAAAATATGTAATTCTTATTTTTACATTTGAGCATAGGTTATAATGAATAGGTTTTCTAAAAAAAACAAAAAAAAAAAAACAAAAAAACCAAAAACAAAAAAAACACAAAAACCTTCTGTGTTCTCCCCATGTTTACAGTGACAGCCCCTCTTCCTTCTCTCTGCACATCCGAAGCTGATGCACGAACTGGTGGTATACAAGAAGAGGTGGTCTTACTTGCCAAAGCAAAGTGGACAGCATTTTTTTTTAACTTTTTAAACATAATCAGATAAGTAGGATGTTGAAGGAGAATGTTCCCCATCACTATATGGGGTGGTAAATTTGGTGGTAGAGCTCTCTAGAATAGCAGACCCTATAATACACATTTGGTCTTTCTTCCTCCTCCCTCTGCCTGTCAACAAGAAGGATGATCTGGGAACGCAGCCAGACAAAGGAAACCCACCCGGAGTAGCAAAGAAGAAGAAATTAGCTTTAATTAAAGGTACAGAGATTTCATCTGGGCATAAGGGGGAACTCTTGATCTTTGCTATGATTAAATACTGAAACAGGCCAATCAGATGCATGAAGTTTCTGTCCTGGGGGAATTTTCTATAAAGGCTAAAAAAAAAAAATCTGCCAGGGGTCCTTCATTTTTCATGCATTCGTTTCTTTGATAGAAACAATTGATTACCTAAGGACTGATTACCTAAACATACAAAGCATATTTCTGAGCCAAAAGATAGGAATCAGGATCATGTGGTTTCTTTAGGTTTGTGACATTTCTCAAATGTTATAAAGTGTTCAGGAATATGCATATGGAGACTATGGCAAAGGGAAGATTATCCAGAGAAACATTTTTACACGAAGTGAGGATCCCTGGGCCGACTATCCGATACGGCTTTTTGAGATAAAGATAATTTCTGAGACCTGGGTGTAGATCACCCTGTGTAATTTATTTCAGAGGGGAAAATGACGTTTGGGGGAGTGAAGTCTCCATTACCAAAGTTATCCAAAAACTGGATGACCATCTGTCAGCTACAAACAGAAATTTCCATATTTTGTTTGAAGAGAATACCTCTAAAGGGTATCTTCTTTCTTTTTTTTTTTTTAAAGATTTTATTTATTTATTTGACAGAGATCACAAGTAGGCAGAGAGGCAGGCAGAGAGAGAGAGAGGAAGGGAAGCAGGCTCCCCGCCAAGCAGAGAGCCCGATGCGGGGCTCGATCCCAGCACCCTGGGATCATGACCTGAGCCGAAGGCAGAGGCTTTAACCCACTGAGCCACCCACGCGCCCCTAAAGGGCATCTTCTATGAATACAAAAAAGCCCAATTTTTGACCAGAAATGTTAATTGGAGACATCCTAAAAAACAAAAGATGCATCAGGCCCATTACAATGCACACATGCTTGCACATCCCCCCCACACACATTTGCCCACGTGTGTGCATGTGCGCATGCAAACACACACACACACACACACACACACACACACAATGTGGAAACAACTAAACTCAACTCCAAAGTATTAATTTGATTTCCATTTTTAAAATTACATAATGTCATACCAAATTCATGTGTAAGCACCTCAAAGAAAAGGTCCCACAGAACAACCAGAGATGGTAGTCAACAGCCTAACAGGGCAGGGCCACCAGCTAATCAGAATGGGTTGGAGCAAGATACCAGTAGATCATTGCTATGCCAGGTGTCGACCTTTATTTGCTGGATCTGGGGACATCCAGCAGTCCCTGAGGGGAAAGTAAACGAAACTGGGGGCAGGATATCTTAGAGGGAGCCTTTGGAACTAGCTATCTGTCAAATGCTTCAGAAACATTTCCCTAGTTTAACAAGCAATGCTTCTGTACTAGGGCCCTATGGGTTAGCTCTCAGTCAGGGACACAATCACTAGTGTGAATCCAGATACTGACAATTCCACCACACAAACCTTCCCCCCGCCCCCGACAGCGAGCTTTGGAGGGGAAGGAAGAGAGATGCAACCCACCTTGCTTTATATAGGCTCTCCCTTCTCTTCTACATGACAGGGCCATTAATTAATGGAGATACACAGTGCCTGGGTGGCTCAGTCAGTTAAACATCTCTCTCTCTCTCTCTCTCTCTCTCTCTCTCTTTTAAAGATTGTATATATTTGAGAAAGAGAGAGAGTACAAGTAGAGAGAGCAGCAGAGTTAGAGGGAAAAGTAGGCTACCCATGTGGGGCTTGATCCCAGGACCCTGGAATCATGACCTGAGCTGAAGGCAGTCACTTAACCAACTGAGGCACACAGGTGCCCCAAGAATCCAACTCTTAATCTCAGCTCAGGTCTTGATCTCAGGGTTGTGAGTTCAAGCCCCATGTTGGGTTCCATGCAAGCATGGAAGGGAGGAAGTCAGAAAGGGAGGAGGGAGGAAGGGAGGGAAGGGAGAGAAAGGAGACAGACGGATGGAGGCAGGGAGGGACAGACGACAGGCTGGGTTTCACAACACGGTAGAGACTATCTGTGTGGAGGGTCAGGTACAAAGAGGGTTTCAATGACGACACCCCAAACAGAAGACACTATGCCCCCCAGGGGTTTGTTTTGAGACCAAGGATGTTCACCCACTTACCAATTTTATTTTGCTTGATACAATAATGTGTACAAAAACTAGCATCTTGATGGAGGCTGGAAAAATAGAGTTCCAACTAGAGGCGAAAGAAAGTATGAATTAGAAGTAGGGAAGAAATGCTAACTCTTTGGAAGATCAACACGATTTCAAGTATCACTGGCCACTGAGAAAAAGGCAAAAAAGAAAGAACTTTCACACATTATAGGTACCAGGTGAGGTAGGAACAAAACTACACAAAGGTGTGAGATGATGTTGATAACTTATATGTAATTAACATATTGATGCCTGCTGTTCCTATCACTCTAGCTTCACCCAGTCATCCATCTACTCAAAATAAATGGATCCCCTACCATTTAACCCTTTAACTAAATTTGTTAAAGATGCTGTAATCCTTATGCAAAGCACCATTATCAATGTCTGCTTTATTATCATCATCAATTGGGTCTCCTTAAAGGCAGAAATCATGACATTGTCTTCTATAAAAATGAATTTTAATTACACAAGTAGCAATAAATCCACTCCTTTTCTAAAAAGGCAAAAACTAAATAGTAAAGAAAAGTAGAGTGAACATATAATTTATTTGCCAAATTGGGACACTCTTGAGGGTGAATGGAAGTACATTTAACCGCTATACTGAGACATCAAGTGTAGACGGAGATCCATGAGACAAACTGGGGCATGGGGTCACCCCACAGTTGAGGAACCCAGAAACCCCTCGAGAACAGCCGCCTACCCCATGAAGGCATTGTCTTACCCAAGAGACAGCTGGGGCTATTATTCCAGAACAGTGACAACTTGAAAGCATTTAAAGTTCAGAGAATGTTGGCTAGAAAGTCAGAAAACTTTATTTGGAGAGCCAAGGCAGGTAAAGTGAAATAAGGAAAAGTCTTTCCCAGAATGTGACCCATCTTCGGTCCATGGCACAGGTAAGGGACGTCACTCTGACGGCCGCTCCCCTATGCTCTTGCTCTGACGCACTTCCTCTGGGAGATTTTAGCTCCATCTGATGATGTCTAACTCATCCTTTGGCCTCAAGAGATACTGGGCAGTCTCTCTGAAAACTCTCTGATCAATTCTAGTCCTGTTTTCTATGGCCTTGAAGGGCTTTTATTTCCATTTTGAAAAATAAGTCACTTACAATATCTCCCCACCACGATTGCAATTCAATCTGCCGTTGATTCAGAGATGCACTTAAAATTGGGGGGAAAAATGTATTCCTAACTCTTGATGTTCTAAAGAGAGCAGATAATAGGCCTCCTAAACCCCCAGAAGGGAAAGTTATTGGGGAAAGCTGCTCTCTCGCCTTTGTCCATTGCTCTTCTAGGGAGGAGAGACATAGAAGGTTGGTGATGTCCATAGAGAAAGCTGAGCAATGCCAGGCCTAGCCCCTTCAGAGAGACCATGGCCTTCTGCACATTGGATGTTCTCTCAGCTGAAGGAAAGGAGCTCACCTGCACTGACTGGCTGGGCCACGGGCTGTGGCGAGAAGTCTTCCAAATTTGGGGGGAGTACTACTAAGCCCATTTGGCCCAAATGCAAAGCCATGTTTTCCCATCAACTTAATCAATAATAAAGCCAACTTTCTTTATACTCCCCATCTGTCTGTCTTCTCTAGCCTGTCTCTCTATTGGCTCCACAATCTTGAGAGAAAGCTGAGTGTCATTTATTGGTCCTCCAAAATCCCACACGTGGCTCTAATGGATTAGATTTCCTACAGCTCTTCGGTATTTGTGACCCCTGTGTGGAGAGGCCATGCCCCACCCCACCCCACTCCCGCGCCGCCCCCGATCGACCATGTGATGTTTTCTCTTGTGCCCCTGTGACTAATAGCACACACTTGCATGTCCATCCCAGGGTCAATTGGTGAGGTCTTAGGCTACGAGATAGAGTCCCCTTTATTAATACGCGAATTCCATTAACATTACATCCTACTGTGGGAGATCTGAATTTTTTTAGAATCATGGACTATTTAGATTATCATATAAATATGGAAATTCACCCCAGGTAAATGCACATATTCAAAAAGTCTTAGCAGCTTCCTGAGACCCTTGAAATCAAAGGTTAGAAACCCTGGCCAGATGAGTGCAGGACCCAAATGCCTCACTGCTAACTGGCTGGCAGAGAATAGAATCCTAGACTCAGTGGAAAGAGGCTTCAGAGCTCCTCAGAGCTGACTTCCCATTTGAGACCCTGGAAGCAGACCTAGAACCACACCGTGTAAGGCTCTGACATGCACATCCCTTTAAGCTCCTTAGGACTGTTAGTATTTCAAGTGCACAAGAACTATTTTTCCTAGTGCAGAAACCCTGAAATTCTTCCCACCGCGAGCTGTATTTCCTCTGTACTAACTTATTCTACATGTGGAAAAGCGAGGGACTCAAAAGATCCTTTTATTTCTGGAACAATTAAATTATCCTCCTGGGGATAGCTGATGTAGGCCGCTGTTTTAAAACAAAGGAAACGAAATGTGAGTACCTTTAAAAAATATGTACTGAACACAGCACCAAGGCCCCGCAGATGCCTAATAAATGATCATTATCCGGCAATGGAGAAGATACATTAAAGAAAAGCCACCCACTGTTGCTTGTATTTATTATAACTACATTTTATGTAAACACATCATTATATGCAAATCAGTTACAACCCCGAGGCTCTGGGCAAGTAGCCAAAGCCACGCAGTCCAGACGTCACAATCATGGAACTCCATACACCCGACCAGGAGCATTAAATCTTCTTGTCGTGTCTTTGCCTCTCCTGGCTAGTACTTCTCTCCTTGCCTCAGCAGAACTGAAGTCCTTCCTGATTTTTTATTAGATTCTCCTTCTTCCATGACCATAAAAATCGGTCCCTTCTTTCAGGAATTCTCAACCTTGTCATTCTGGACATTTGAGGCCAGATCAATCTTTGCTGTGAGAAGCAAAATGGGGGAAGGAAACCATCTTGTACAGCCGAAAATGTTTATTAATATCCCTGGCCTTGACTCACTAGATGCCAGTAGTGCCTCCCCAGCTGTGACAACCAAAATGTCTCCAGACATCTCCAAACGTCCCATGGGAGGCAAAAATCACCTTTGTCCCAAGCTGAGAACCACTACTTTAAAGGAATTTGCTAGAAGTCAAGAAGCCAAATCAAATTTAAATTTGAGAAAGCATCTGAGAGTGTAAAGGCCCTGCAAGGCCCTTCTTAATAGGAGGCTGCTGATTTTCTTCCCAATGATTTCCTTGACCAAGGCAGCCTCACCATATGCAATTCACTGGGAATTTCTCCTTATGACCAGCCCCTCCCCTAAACTCTTCTGCTTTGCTTCAGGACCATTTCCTCTTCTGGTAGACTGTGCCATCCTTTCTTGTTTTTTAATATTTTTTAAGATTTATTTTTGTGAGAGAGAGAAAGAGAAAGAGATTGAGCATGAGCAGGGGGAGGGGCAGAGGGAAAAGCAGGCTCCCCACTGAGCAAGGAACCCCAGGCAGGACTTGATCCCAGGACCCTGGGATAAGGATCTGAGCCGAAGGCAGACGCTTAACTGACTGAGCCACCCAGGCACCCCATCCTTTCTGGTTCTATTCTGTTTTGTAATAGAAGCACTCCCTGTTCTTGGGGGAACACCAAACTTATTTCATTCAGACAAATAATCAATGGGTTTCCTTAATGAAAGGAGATGGGACAAGTGGGAAGAGGATATGGAAGTGGCTTAGGACAATGTGTCCGGTCAATATAAATTTACCTGAGCAGCAGAGCAGTCGACCCCATGATTCTAGAAAGTTCTTTGCAAAGTTGAGTAACTTTGAGATGGCCCTCAGGATGGCAACCATTTATCCACAGAATCAGAATCTAGCCAAATGGAATATGAGGACGAGGTTTCCTGTATGCCTGTCTGTGCAGTGCCCTCATTCAAATTCTCTCCATCTTGCTAATTTATGGCAGAGCTCCATCCAACTCCAGAGCCAAAACGCAATAATGCAGCTCATTAAGAGCCACCAGGGAGTATTTAGGAAACATGCAAAAGGAACAGTTCCTTTATTTCCTTTCCCTAGAGTCTTATTTCCACTCTGAGGCTTTCTCCATTTCTTCTAGTTTGAACAACTAAAAATTGGCTTGAAAAATAACTTACCACTATAATTTATCTCTGAGCTAGGGTTGTTTTTTGTTTGTTTTTTCTTTCAACTTTTATGTTTCCTGAAGTGCATGTGATTCAGTTCCAATTCCAAATTTCAAACGAGCAAAATGAACTCCTATTTTTCATCTCCAATTAAATAATTCATTTCTCTAATTCTAAAGCATCCAATTCAAATAATGAAGTTGACAGGAACTCATCTAGTGTATTCATTAGAATTTCACCTTTCTCTCTCTCCTTCCCTTATGATGTGGCCTCCCACAATTTTGGTGGTTATTTCAGATCATGCTGAGCAGCAAAATCAATACCTCATTAAGCTATTTCAATTCGGCGGACTACAGCTGTTGTAGGGCATGAGCATGAAATATGGTTTCACCAATAGAATCCCACGCTCTGTCTACACAAAGACAAAACAATTGGGTAATTTAGTCAATTCTGTTTAAAAAAAAAAAAAGTCAACTGAGTTGTTTGGTACTGGGGAAGGCAAACATTAATTTGCCCGTTATATTTGTCACATGCATAGGCCATAGGACTGGTAGAGACTATCATGATGTGGCGAGTACATTTCTTTGAGTTCCTACAACACCGTAAAGAGAAGAACGCCCATTCTGTCCTTCAGTGCTGCCGAGAAAAATTCCCTGCCAATTGCCCATGAGCATGGTCTCTACTTATTAAACCTAAGCATGACAGTGACCAGCAATTACTCAGTAAAAATTGAATATTTACTATGAATAAAGCCCAAAGGTGAGAGAAAATTTTAAAAGATTATAAGACAGGGTTCCTACCTGCAAATGGCTTGTGGTCTATGCAGGAGACCAAAACTGGCATATGGGGAGGGAAAAATAAAACAAACAAAACCTGCCAGCAATCCAAGGCACAATAGAATTTACTGTTCAACCGTACGGATTAGGGGCTAAGGTGGGAAGAGTTCTAAAGAGAAGCAAACCATCAAGGTCTGGCAACAATTTAAAAAACTCCTGGGGGGGCACCTGGGTAGCTCAGTGGGTTAAAGCCTCTGCCTTCAGCTCAGGTCATGATCCCAGGGTCCTGGGATCGAGCCCCGCATCAGGCTCTCTGCTCAGCAGGGAGCCTGCTTCCCCCTCTCTCTGCCTGCCTCTCTGCCTACTTGTGATCTCTGTCTGTCAAATAAATAAATAAAATCTTAAAAAAAAAATGTTGGGGCACCTGAATGGCTCAGTGGGGTAAGCCTCTGCCTTGGGCTCAGGTCATGATCTCAGGGTCTTGGGATCAAGCACCGCATCGTGCTCTCTGTTCAGCAGGGAGCCTGCTTCTCTCTCTCTCTCTCTGCCTCTCTGCCTACTTGTGATCTCTGTCAAATAAATAAATAAAATCTTAAAAAAAATAAATAAAAGTAAATAAAAAACTAAAAACTGTTAATTATTAAGTCTTTACTTAAATTCCATACTGATCTTACATACCACATCTTATATTTCTTTATATACTCGGAAAACGCATGGACTTCGCCAGTATATTAGTCTAAGTAGTACAAATAAAATTTATGCATCTAAGATTATGTGCTACCCAGAAATAGAAATGGATTCATAACTATGAAATGATTCAAGAATCAGAATCACAAGGATCTGACTACTTCTGGCAGATGAGTAGCTCCAAACAGTGAATTCTAATTTTTTCAGAGAAAATCAAGTTACTTTTTACTTTCAAGAACAGCAAGGGACAGCCAAAGTCTAGACTGAAGATGCTGGAGAAGCACTTAACCCACAAAAGTCTTGCAGGAGCCCCAGGCAATACTGCTGAGCCCCCACGACCTTTGGCAAATGATTTTCCCTTTACACTCTTCCTCTATCTTCTGTTCCTTTTTATTTCTTCTTACCTTATTTTTCTTCTCTTTCAATTATTATTTTTTTTTAATATTTTATTTATTTATTTGACAGACAGAGATCACAAGTAGGCAGAGAGGCAGGCAGAGAGAGGGAGGAGGAAGCAGGCTCCCCGCTGAGCAGAGAGCCCCATGCGGGGCTCCATCCCAGGACCCTGGGATCATGACCTGAGCCGAAGGCAGAGGCTTAACCCACTGAGCCACCCAGGCACCCCTCTTTCAATTATTTTTTAAATAGCCTTTTTATTGACGCAAACAAGTATCTGGAAGAATTACAGCTGATTCTTGAACAACATTGGGGTGGAATAGAATGCAAGTTAAACCACCATAGAGCACTGTATACCCACCAGAATTGGTACAGTAAAAAAAGACCGACAGACTAAGAGGTGGCGGAGACAGAAGGACACTAGGATTCTCGGATTGTTGTTGGAAGGGTAAAGTGGTACAAGTATTCTGGGAAACTCTTCGACAATATCTAGTAAAAGGACTTATGCATACCCACTGAACCAGCGATTCTACTCCTAGGTATTACCCCAGAGACAGTCACCCCAGAGCCCCTCACCCAAGCCCTGGACCAATAGAATGTTAACCCTCCCACTGTCAGAAATCCAAGTATAACTTTCAATTCCCCCTGAACTTAATGACTAATAGCCTATTGTTTCCCCCAAAGCCTTACTGATAACACGAACAGTGAATTAACACATATTTTGTATGTTATATGCACTAAAACAGTTTTCTTGCAATAAAGTAACCAGAAAAAAGAAATGTTATTAAGAAAGTGGTAAGGAAAAGCAAAGACATTTCCAGTCCTGTACTGTAAAAAAAGAAATCCTATGGGCAGTGTCCCCAGCAATCCAGCAGACATGTCCCTTCTTTCAACAACATTTGGAAGAAACAAACCCAAAGGTGCCCCTCCTTCCAGCCCCCGACCACCCTCCAACTTCTTTGACAGTTGCAACCTTCACAACTGTCTTCTCGGCCACCCTCTGCCCTGGGGACAAGCCAACACCTCATTTTGAGCTTAGATCCTTACTGACCCCAGCCAGGAGCTCCCAGATCGCTCAGACCCATTCCACAGGAGCTGCTGCCCGCCGCCAGGTCCCCAAGCATCCGGGCCTCCTGCGCTCACCTCTCTTTGGGCTTCCTGCCTCCCGGGAGGCTGTGGCTCTGACGGGCGGGCGCGCCACTTCTCCCGCGGGTCCTCCAAGGAGAGATCCCTGGCCCGGCCCCCAGCAGCTCCTGAAGGTGCAAACCCAGCAGGGCGCCGGGCTGTCTTCCAGGAGGCGCGGACGCTGCTCCAAGACGCACGGGCTAAACCCCTGGTCCATGGAAGCCACCGTGATTCTGGCGAAGAGCCTGAACCAGACCTTTTTGGATCCTCGTGGCCCGGGTTCTGCGGCCGCACACCTGCCGCTAGGACTTCCCCGGGGAGCGACTTCCTGGAGCAGCAGGTGAAACGCATCAGCAAACGGCGAGCCTGTGGGGCACCTGTGCAGGTCGGCCACCCGCAGGCCGGCGGTGGGCCTCTCTGGGGTAGGGGCTCCTCCTGCAGCACGACCCGGAGCCTCCAAAGCCCCCGCAGCCCAGCAGCCCTTGAGGGGGCCCCTCTGGCATCCCCCTGGTCTCAGGGCCCCTGCGGGAGCCTCTCCCTGCAGCAGCTCCCCAGCTTTCTAGCCACCCCAGAACCCCTCACCCAAGCCCTGGACCAAATATAAACAATAAAGGTTGTGCAGCAAAAACCCCCAAACCAGAAAGAGTGTAGAGTGGGGCCCATGCAGCTCAGACCCGTGTTGCTCCAGGGCCAGCTCTCTACAGATGTTAGCGTATAACTCAATTAATGTTCGTACAGAAAGCGAATAGAACGTGGAACGAAAACCCGTCAAGAACATCGCCACCGGCGGAAAAATCCGCCCCCTTTTCCCGTCATTGCTTCGACTTCTAAGACTGGAAATTAAGTTTTGTTTGTTTTTGAACTTAAGGCAGGTGGAATCATACAGTATGTCTTCTTCCTTTGCTCAAAATTATGAAATGTATTTATAGTCGGGCACCGGGGTGGCACAGTGCCAACTGCTGGTTTCCCCTGAGGTCCTGATCTCAGGGTGGGGAGATGAGACCCGTGTCCAGGCTCCGGGCTCGGTGGGAGTCTGCTTGAGTTTCTCTCGCCCTCTCCCTCTGCATCAAATTAATAAATCTTTAAAAAAAAAAAAAAGCATTTATGTTGTGGGTAGCAGTAGTTTACACATTTATATTGTTCTTTTTTTTTTTTTTTAAGATTTTATTTGAGGGGTGGTGGTGTGCAGAGGGACAGGGAAGGAGAGAAACTGAAGCAGACTGTGCACTGAGCAGGAGCCCCGTGTGGGGCTGATCCCATAGCCCTGAAATCAAGACCGGAGCCAGAATCAAGCGGCTTGTGGGCTGAGCCACCCAGGCGCCCCTATTGACAGTGTCCTTTAGTATCTGATTATATGAATATACCATACTGTATGTATCCATTGTAACTGATGAATATTTGGGCTGTGTCCAATTTGAGGTTATTCAAAGAGTACTGCTCTGAGTATTCTTGGTAAACACACGTCCACATTTCTCTTGGGTGGTACCGAGGAGTCGAATCGCTGGTTCATCTGGATGGATAAGTCCTTTTACTAGATATTGTCGAAGAGTTTCCCAGAGTACTGGTACCCCTTGAGCCTTCCAACAACAATCCGAGAATCCTCGTGTCCTCTTATCTCCACCACCTCTTAGTCTGCTGGTCTTTTTTTACTGTATGAGTTCTGGTGGGTGCGCAGTGCTATATTGTGGTTTAACTTGCATTTTCCTGAAGACCAATGATGCTGACCACTATATCATATATTATTCAATGGTTTGCATATGCAAAGTGTCTATTCAAGTCTACCTATTTTTGGTCTCTCTTACATTCTTGTTGAAAGTATCATGTTTCATACTTTGGCCTGTCTTTTTCACTCTTCTAACGGTGAGTAATCAGTTCCAGGGTTCGTTAATGCAGAAGTTTATGGATGTCACCTTTTCTGTAAGTCTTCTGACTTTTTCTCCAAGGTCTGAAGACAGCTGGCCAGAGTGCCAACCAACACGTCCTCTCAAAACAATACCTAAAAGCTAGAAGAAAGAAGGTTTCTTCTTGTATGTCTATTTCTTTTTATCTGAGAAGAAAATCTTTCCCAGAACATCCTTCACTCCGGCACAACAGACTTCTTAGACTTCATGAGCCAGATTTGGGTCACATGCCAACCTGTAAACCAGTCACTGACAAAGAGGAATGAGGTTGTTGTGACCGGCTCAGAGCAACTGCGATTCATCTCCTGGGAAAGAAGCCAGTAAATCATTGCTGTCGCGGGTGTTCCATAAACATGGTGGAAGACGGGAGGTTAGGAGGCTGTTAGCTAGGCGGCAGCCGTATCCACCACACTCACCAAAGAACGTCGGCTGAAAATTTTGAGCGAAAAATGAGATAAAAACAGTCATTTACAACTGTGAATTGAGTCTTAAGCTTAATTTTAACCTAAGTTGAAAGGCTTGAAACATATAATAAAGTGTTCAAGGTATTTATTTATAGCTAAATTAAAAAAACAAGGATTTGGGCCTGGAAATAAATCTGTAGCCCTAGATAACTCTGGTGGGACTTAAATGACCTTGGAAACATTAATATAAACAGATACTGATGCTTATTAATAAATATAAGTATTATTAATTAATTATAATTAATATTAATAACTATTAACATAAACACAGAGATTAATGGCAAGTCATTGTATGATTCATTCAATGGAAAGAATTAAGCCAATTTAAATTATTAGAGGAGCGCCTGGGTGGCTCAGTGGGTTAAAACCTCTGCCTTCAGCTCAGGTCATGATCCCAGAGTCCTGGGATCGAGCCCCACATCGGGGGTCTCTGCTCAGCAGGGAGCCTGCTTCCCCCTCTTTCTCTGCCTGCCTCTCTGCCTACTTGTGATCTCTGTCAAATAAATAAATAAATAATCTTTAAATTATTAGACTATAAATTATTTGGGAATAACAATTGTGTCTTTCATAAAACAATGCTGTTCTATTATGTACAACTGAACTATTTATTTATTTTTTAAATATAAGTACGCTTCATGCCTAGTTTGGAGACCAGTGTGGGGCTTGAACTCATGACCCTGAGATCAAGAACTGAGCTGATATTAAGAATCAGATCTCAGTCTAACTGACTGAGCCACCCAGATGGGCACCTCTGGACTATTTAAATACAGAGGTCCGACATATATTATCTCATTTAACCTCCTAACAGCTCTGTCATATAGACAGGGCAAAGCCTACTATTTCCATATTTATTGATGGTGAAATTGAGAAAGAGATATTAGTATGGAGAAATTAATGGATTCTCTAAGATCACAGAGTTGATTCACACAGTTGACTAGATCTAACTCAGGACTCTTGCTTTCTAGACTGTTTCTCTATCTACTCCATCCATCCATTTAACAATTCATCTATTGACATATATAATAACGGAAGCTCATTAATGATGAGCAAATTAACAAGATGAACTTATTCTAATATTTCTCAGCTAAAGATTTTCATAGTTAGCTGATGGATATTTTCTCTGAGAGAAGAAAGAAAGAAATTTTACTGGCATTTATTTCATTGTTTACTTGATCTAATATCCTAAAAAAGATTTCCTGAAAGTTAGTCCTTCAACATAGTATTTGAGGTCATCTCAGTCTAGCAAGCATTTTTTGAGGGGCACAGATGCTTATGATACACAGGTAAGTGCTGTACCAGAGAGAGATGGAACCACGTAGGCTCACACAAGAGGATCTGATGACCATTGCCTACGAGAGGGCATACTTCTTGATGATGTAACCCCTGAGATGAAACTTTTCTGGTAAAGAGAAGCTGTCCATGAAGAATATGAAGATATCCACGTGAAGAAAAGAAACCCAGATGAAGAAATGAGGTTTGGAGTTTCCAAGAGAACTTGCACAAAAACTCAAAGGTTAGAAACAAATAGTGTGCTCAGAGTGCAAAGTGGGGGACTGGAAATGGTTAAGACATGGCGATTGTATGTCAAAAGGTTTAAGACGTTTGTATGACTATAGGAGATGGATAGGGCAGTTGAGGGGGTTGGTACAGGTTCTAGGGTCAGAAGGATCTTCAGATTAGAATGAGTTTGACCATGTTTATAGACTTAAGAAAAAAAGCCAAAGCTAGGAAGGGATTGAAGATCAAGAAAGCAATGTGAAAAAATAAGGCCAAGTATATGGATGGAGAATGGAAACCAAGAGGAAGTAGACCTCTTTCTGGGACAAAACTAACTAATGCAAGGATGAGACAGAGAAAATAAATTTACAGATGGAGAAGAGACTGGGAAGTTGGTGTAGCACATGTCAATGGCTTTATTTTGGAAGTGCATAATAACAATATGACAATAATAAATGTGATAAGCATGTATTTGGTGTCACTGTGGACAAGATATTCTGCTAAGCATTTTACCTGAATTATCTCATTTGATTCCCTTAACAGCCCTGTGAAGTAGCTGCTATTATTATTATGCCTATTTTACAGATGAGGAAACTGAGGTTTGGTAGATTAGTATCCTGAAGGTCAGACACATTTACAGAACTCCTAGCCTAAGAATTAGTTCAGCACCAAAATGAGCCCTATACTGTTGGTTCTACCTCTTAGTTTGAGAAAGAATGTGAGGACCAGCGTTTGGAGATCTTCCTCATGACATTGGGCAGAGATGTACATCTTCACCTGGATAAAAGATGCTAAGTGACAAATACCTTAAAAACTATTTTTAAAATATATTCCATTTGCTGAGAGGCATCAAAGTAGCTTTCTTTCCATATGACTTAAATGGCATTTGACCATAGTTTCCTATTGCCTCAGCTGGTTATTCTTATAATGTTGTTAGAGTCAAACTGATACTCAACAGAGTCAATTTTTTATAACTTATTTTGAAAATTAAAGTACCTGCCTCAGCAATAAATCAGGAGACTCAGCATTTCAACTGAAATGTCCAATATTGTCTCATCAATTATCTTTGCTTTGAATAAGGAATACAAATCAAATGACTCAACTTGGCTCAAACCTGATAAGTCTTGAAATTCCCAAGCAGCATATACCGAAAATCCGAATGATACTTCTAGAACACCATTATTGGGAAACAAGCTTTCATTTGTGGTCTACAATGAATGAGTTTGTGACAATCTCTCTACTGTCTTCTGCCCATTGGCCCTAGTGACCTGGAGAATTGGATGTGGAAGTTAGGGAGGGAGAATTGACCTTAACTGGTTAGAGTTTCATGAAATCACCAGGAAGAGTATATTAGTTTGTGTGGATGAGTGAATGAGGGTGTCTCCAAGGGCCCAAAAACTCTACCCCCCCTACTTTGGCTTCATGTCTTGTACAAGGTGGATGCTCAAAAAACTGGGTCTATAAGATAATGTAAGAAAGCCATAAATACTATGAGGACCTAGGCTCCCCCAGTACACAAAGAGTCCAAGTAAGGTATTAAATAACTGCTTCTTATCTCTCAATAAAGAAAAAATATCACTCATTCCTTTCATTATAGTTAGCATGTACCTAACAGCTTTAAAACACTGGAAGCTTTTGCAATTACTACTCCCCCAGAGTAGTATCTGTTTCTTGTACTCAAAAAACCAGATAGAATTGAGCTGAAAATAGCAGTTGTAGATGATATATATTTAGAGTGTGGTGGGTAATATTATCAGCATCCTTTGCTCTAAAGCCTTTCTTACCAGATTTGTATGTTTACTAGTTGAAAGCACTGATATTTTTGTTCAAATATGAGAAATTTTATTTTCCCATTTATTGGTGAAAATACTGCTATTCAAGAAGTTTTAACATTCTTTTTGTGTGTAGTGCCATGCATGAATCCCTTTGACAGTATAATAAAACCTATATTCACAATTGAAGGAAGTACTCAATTTCAGTGAAAATTTCAAAAAGAAAAAAAAAACAAGAATATAAATTTTCCCATCTATTTGTAGCCTCCCTAAATACAAAGGTACATGGACACCAGGTAAAGAAACCCTGAAGAAATCAGTGTGAAGTGTGTTATGCCCACGGTGTAGACAGCATTCTTTCTTTATTCTGGCTCCATTTTTTAAAACAATCTGCAGATTTATTGCATATAAATCCCCCTTTTCTTCCATATGATTCTCTTACTCTTTCAAAAGTTTTGAAAATAAAGGTATTCCGTAAATATACTTATCAGAGTATCAAAAAATAATTTTATATGGCCTTTCCCCCAAACTGATAACAGTAAGTAGAATACCCTTATGTAGGCAAGAGGAAAACAAAGCTGATGAGTTCTCAAAACTCTATGCCTTTCCCTTCAGTGTCTACTCCTCAGCCACAGTTTCAGAGGTGGGGAGTAGATAAATTAACTAAAGTGTTCCTCTGTGTTCATCACAATTGTTTAGTCTTTCTTTCCTCAACTAAGGTACTTAAGTTGAAACTCAATCCTAGGTACAATTCCTTTGTCCTGCATAAATTTCACCTCCTCAGCTTTTCTCTTCTTTCTTGTAGAACACATATAGGTTCATTTATGAAAATTTTTTTTTATTATAGAGTGGGAATGTGCTAGGAGATCTGAGAACAATTAGGAATTTGGGGGCTCTGTTTGCCATGAAATTCTAGATAAATAGTCAGGGTTTGGTAAATCAGAAAGAAGAGCTGAAAGATTGTGAAAGATGATTTAAGGGATCCATTATAAACAGAACAAAATAAAAACCTCCAAATTCTTGTTCTACCCAACTGTATTAGGAGAAGATAATTTGAATAAAGAAATGGAACTCTTTGGTATCTTCTTTTTTTTTTAATAAAGATTTTTATTTATTTATTTGACAGAGAGAGATCACAAGTAGGCAGAGAGACAGAGAGAGAGGAAGGGAAGCAGGCTCCCTGCTGAGCAGAGAACCCGATGCAGGACTCGATCCCAGGACCCTGAGATCATGACCTGAGCCGAAGGCAGAGGCTTAACCCACTGAGCCACCCAGGCGCCCCTGGTATCTTCTTTTTGACAAAAGATCCAATCCTTTCTGTTCCATAATGTGTATTGTTGGGGGTGGGTAGGAACTAAGCCATTCTCCCAGATTGTATTCTTATCTGTTTCTTTTTAGAAATAGAGGAGCTGAAGCAGGAAATGGAGAAAGGCCACCTATTACTTTTTTCCCTTTAAACTAAGCCTGCTTTCAGTGATCTATGTCCATATCCTCCAAAAGCACAGCTTCAATTTTTACTTTGAAAAATGGGGGTTGGGGGGGCGCCTGGGTGGCTCAGTGGGTTAGGGCCTCTGCCTTCAGCTGGGGTCATGATCCCAGGGTCCTGGGATCAAGCCCCTCATCGGGCTCTCTGCTCCACGGGGAGCCTGCTTCGTCCTCTCTCTCTCTGCTTACTTGTGATCTCTGTTTGTCAAATAAATAAATAAAATCTCTTTAAAAAAAAAAAAGAAAAGAAAAATGGGTCCAGGCATTTTGTCAACACACGTTCTTCTCCTCTGGATGTTTAATTTGTCCTGGCCTTTCTGGAAAGCATTACCTTCTTGGGTTCTGCCAAGACCAAATAGAGCCATTCCCGGGCAGCGCGTGGTCAGGTTTGCCCACAGGAGCAGCCGGCATCGGCGCAACAAATGAGATTCGGGCGGTGAGAACTCCGCGGCTGCAGTTCTCCATCTCCTGTGTCCTCAGGTCCTCGTCAGCATGGAGATGCCCATTTCTCCATTAGCTGGGAGCAGCTGCTGGGAAAGAGAGACTGGCCAGAAACGTAACTGAAGGCTTCTCTGGCAATGAGGTTTTTCTAAACTGCTTTTAAAAACACACTGGAGGGGCGCCTGGGTGACTCAGTGGGTTAAGCCTCTGCCTTGGGCTCAGGTCATGATCTTAGGGTCCTGGCATCCAGCCCTGCACTGGGCTCTCTGCTCGGCAGGGAGCCTGCTTCTCCCTCTCTCTCTGCCTGCCTCTCTGCCTGCTTGTGATCTCTCTCTGTCAAATAAATAAATAAAATCTTGTTTTACACACACACATACACACACACACACAAACAAACAAACACTGGATCTGAGACAATTCTCCAGTGAGTCTGTGTGATTCTTTCAGTGGTTTCGGCAGGAAGAGCCAGTGATGGGCTCTACTCTCTATTCTGAAACTTTGTTGACTGGCTAGCAAACTTGGGCTCAGTTCTTGTACAAAGCCGCAAGATGAATTTACTTTGAGAAGCTGCTTAGTGTGATTCTCAGCCCATTGCCCTAAAACTCCGTGAAAGTCTACCAGACTTGGAAGACCTGACTGACCAACAACATGGAACCAAACACCAGTTTGATCAGGGGTTTTTTAACTTTTTGTGCGTGCCATGGCTCCCCTTGGCATTTTCATGAAGTCTATGAACTTGGAACAATCTTTTTTTAAAATCATAACATACAATAAACAGTATTAGAGAGGCAAGTTAGCAGTAATTTTGAAATATAATTAGCAGAATAAAAAATAACTTTGGGGGACTTTGGGCTTCTACATTAGCATGTGAAGGGATTAAAAATTGCTACATTTGCTCTACCATCCTGATGAGAAGTAAAAAGCTGAATGAACCGGAATATCCAAAACTCTTTTTCTAAAAAAAAAAAAAAAAAAATCAATCAATCACCTCTTTTTAAATCTGCCGGATGAGTCAGGTCATAGGGTTCACAGCCCCACTTCACCCCCCTCCTGCCCACACTGGAGAGAAAGAGAGAGAGGCAGAAACAGAATGATGATCTCCTGGAGCAGAGACCTGTGAGCAAAGACTGCTTCAGAAGCCGGTGCTAGGTTGGGAAAACCACAAGCATCCTCGATTAATTGCTTGAAACTCCACATTCTGCATTTGAATCCAAGCTGATTCTAGAGTCCCCTTAATTCTGATGCTCAGTGATGTCTCTGGGTCACAAAAACTGGCATAGGTCATGAGTCCTAGTGGCCAAAGTACACCTACCTCTGTCTGCATGACAGCTTAGCTTGAAGTCACAATTCCCCGCAATCCCACCTGCCTCTTTTCCCGAACTCTTTCCAAGAGGTGATTCTCATCTTTCTTACCAAGAGTCAAACTTCACACACACCTACGTTTGGCATATAAATCATCTGAAATATCTCATCTTTCCTAACAATAGCTTCTAATTAAAGAAAGACAGAGAGTCTCATTTGCTTGAACTATGTCTAGGAAAACTGAGGTCCCTCCTAATTTTTCTGTATTTTTTTCATTCTACACATCATGTTGGGTACTTACTATATGTGTCAGGCACCGTTTGGGCACGAGGATAATAGAAGCAGCAACACAGAAGTTCAGTCTTCACAGACAGACATTCTAGTTGGGGGAGGGGTAGGTCAAGAGAGAAATATACAGTAAAGAAGTAAATACATAATATGTCAGGAGAAGTATGAGCCAAGAGGGAAAAAAATTAGAGTATTTATGACAAGAGATAAAGGCAGGTGAGAGACAAGCTTTCATTATTTGACATTTTCCAAAGTTACCTCAGAAAGGGTAAATAATAAAATCCCATAGTTACAGAATTAGCCCTAGTCACAACATTACATGGATTCAAACAGTCCTCAGACCTAATTACTAATCTGACCTCTACAAAAGCTGACATCAAAGAAACCTCCAGTAGGTCATGCTACCTCATAAGGAGATGTTATCCCCAAACCAAAACAGTTTAAAGGTATAGCTCATTATGTATGCATATTCTTTCCAAGCCTTTATTACCTATAAAATTTGTATCATTAAAAGCTTAGCTACTTCTCTTTTGAGTTCATGATCACCTTAACATAAAAAAATATTTGTCTAGGGGGCACCTGGGTGGCTCAATGGGTTAAGCTCCTGCCTTCAGCTCAGGTCATGATTTCAGGGTCCTGGGATCGAGTCCCACATTGGGCTGTCTGCTCAACTGGGAGTCTGTTTCCCCCTCTCTCCCTGCCTGCTGCTCTGCCTACTTGTGATCTCTCTATGTCAAATAAATAAATAAATAAATAAAATCTTTTTAAAAAACTGTCTTAAAATATTTGTCTATAAAGTCCGGTGACTAATTACTTAGGGTGGGGATGGGGGATGGGGAAGAACACAAAAATGCTACAATAAGGTAGAAGTTTGAACTGAAACCATCATGTAATCAGAACTGCTCTTCAAATAGAAGCTCAACAACCAAATCTCTCCACGAATGTATTTTTATAGGAGTTTCTAATTTCCGTGTCCATAAGGCTGGAGATTCCTCTGTGTTTTTACCAACCCACTGCAGAAGGCAGAATTTCCAGGAAGGACCCCAAGATTCCATACTTTAACTCCCCAAACCTGTGCATTAGTGGAACCAGCCCACCTGGGATTGTGTTATGTTATGTGCCACCCTCAAAAAGGGGACATCACCTGGGTGGACCTAATGTCATCATATTAGGCCTTAAAAGTAGAGAAATTCTCCTGCTGCTGGCATGACAATGAGGTAGGATAAGTCAGAGAGAGTTGCAGCTTGAGAAGGACTCTTCATGCCATTGGTGGCAGAAGATGGAGGAGGCCACGTGAAGGGGACAGAAGCCAGCAAGGAAACGGAGTCCTCAGTCCAACAATTAGAAGGAACTTGATTCTGTGAACAACCTGAGTGAGCTTGGAAGTAGACTCTTCTCCACAGCCTCCAGAGAACAAAACAAAACACATAGCTCGTATTATTGCTAATCTCGATTTTAGCCTTGTGGGATCGTGTAGCAGAGACACCAGCCAAATCCACCAAAACTGTGAATTAAAAAACTGTGAGTTAATATATGGGTGTTGTTATAACCTCTAAATTTGCAGTAATTTGTTATCCTAGCATAAGAAATGAATACAGGGGTGCCCGGCTGTCTCAGGGGATGGAGCATTCAACTCCTGATCTTGGGATTGTGAGTTCGAGCCCCCATGGTGGGTGTAGAGATTACTTAAAAATAAGATCTTTAAACAAAAACAAATACACCTTCTTATCCTATGTCATGGCAAATGCTTTTAAACATTGTTTTCAGTTTCTACCGTGGGACTATTTCAGTTGGATTCACTCAACCAAACTGCATGTCATAATGTTAAAAGCACGATATTGTCTCTTCATGATATGCTGACCTTGTTTGCCCTTCCTGTGGCAGGTTCTTTTCCTTATGCTGCTACAACATCCATTAATTAGCAACAGACATTGCCTCAGGGTCACTTGATGCTCTCTGTTACCTGGTGCACTGTTAGTTGTGTTACCCTATGGTACTTGAAATTTTGTGAGCCTTGTTCCACCATTCTTCAAGCAATTGTCACCTATGTCTCTTGTTTGTCCATTTTAATCAATGTTGATATGTCCATTGAACTACCTGTGAATTTAGTTTGATTTCCCCTGTAATTTATTGTTTTAATTATAAAATTAGTATTTTCTTTGAAATTTGGTAGCTTGCAGCATCAGTAAGTTGGAGAAGAATGGTGGCCTTATGAATCATAATGGGATTTGGGCCATTGTTGCTACACCAGGCAGCCTGCTCCCCACTCATGGTAATGTGAACATCAGGATCTCTTACAGAACTTGACTCATGATTCATGACCTGGACTCAGTGAAAATGCATTCTCCTTCCCAAATAGAGCCTCTGGAGGTTACAAAGCTCCATTTAAGATTCTCTTGTTAAAGGAACTCCAACTACAAAGAAGAAGGTCACACGTAACCAGAAGCGGATTCATGTCTGGTAGAGAGGAATGGCAGGAAGATAACCAAGAAGGATAAAAACAAAGACTTGAAAATAAAAGAAAGCATCAGTGTCCCACAAAGACATTTTGAAGGTAGTTAATGTAGCCTCCAAGTCTGGAAGAAACTGGAGATAAAGTGTCTATGAAGTCAAATAAAGGATGAAGTTAGGAAGTCTGTGGTCATGTTAGAATGAAATGAGAAGGAGTTTTAAAAGCAGACCAGGCAAGTATCTGATGACAAAGATAATTTAAAATAGAGGACTTAAAAAGTGAGCAGTTATTCATTCCTGAATTTTGGCTAAAAAAGTAAATAAATAAATTTTTTAAAAGTGAGCTGTTGAAACAATGAGATAGGACTACATACCTATTAGAATGGCCAAAATGCAGAACACTAACGACATCAAATGTTGATGAGGTTGTGGAGCAACAGGAGCTCTCCTTCCTTGCTAGTGGGAATGCAAAATGGTGCAGCTACTTTGGAAGACAGTTTGGCAGTTTCTTGCAAAACCAAACATGCTCTTAACACAGAATCTAGCAATTCTACTGCCTGGTATTTACTTAAGTCCACATGGATGTTTACAGCAGCTTTATTCATAATTGCCCAAACTTGGAAGCCACCAGAATATCGTTCAGTAGGTGAGTGGTACATCCAGACAACAGAATATTATTCAATGCTAAAAAGAAATGAACCGCCAAGCCAGGAAAAGACATGAGGAAATGTAAATGCATATTACTTAAGTGAAAGAAGCCAGTCTGAAAAGAGAAAGAAGGAAGAATTGGTGGAACCCACAGAATTTTTAGGGCAGGGAAACTATTGTGTATTATAATACTACAATGATGAACACTATAAAGATGGATACAGCATACATTTGTCCAAACCCACACAATGTACAACACCAAGAGTGACCAACCCTAGTGTAAACTATGGACTCTAAGTGATGACCATGTGTCAGTGTAGGCTCATCAGTTGTAACAAATGTCCCACTGTGGTAGGGGTGTTGATGACAGGGAGGTGATGCATGTGGGGGGCAGGGCATATATTGACAAGCTCTATACCTTACTCTCAATTTTGCTGTGAACCTCAAACTTCTCTAAAGAAATAAAGTCTTGGGGAGTCTGGCTGGCTCTGTTGGTGCAGGATGCAACTCTGTCTCAGGGCTGTGAGTTCAAACCCCATATTGGACACGGGGTCTACTTGAAAGAAAGAAAGAAAGAAAGAAAGAAAGAAAGAAAGAAAGAAAGAAAGGTGGGAGGAAAAAGAAAGGGAGAGGGGGACACCTGGATGGTTCAGTTGGTTAAGTGTCTGCCATTGGCTCAGGTCATGATCTCAGGGTTCCAGGAGGGCCCTCTGCTCAGCTGAGAACCTGCATCGTCCTCTCCCTCTTCCCCTCACTGCTTGTTCTTGTTCTCTGTCGTAAATAAAAAAATAAAATCTTAAAAAGAAAAAGAAGGAGTAATGTACTTTGTAGAAGTACTTTCTCACTTAAATACTTAGGTTAAATTCCTGGCTAAAGCTTAGTGCTTAGATTAGGAACTTACAGAGCCATTTAGTAGAATACGGGTTTGTCCAACTCTAAAGCTCATGCCGTAACCAACTGGATAGAAAAAACCATATAGGATATGATCTCATTTTTTAAGAAAAAATCATAAATATATATTCAGAATAAACGATTTTATCTATTCTGTGATGCACTCTTCTCTTACAACCTGCTTGCACCTTAAAATCAATTGTGTCTTACAATTGCCGACAGGATTCTTCCAGAGAGAATTTGGAATTGATTCTGCCAGTTGTTAAATTGAATTAAATTCTCTTCTCTAGGAGTTTTAAACCACAGGGGAGTTGTGACTTCAAACCACAAGCCTGCATATATGTAACAGCTTGTAATTCAAATTATCAAGGGAGGATTTTTTTTTCGCACTAAGTTCAGAATTAAAATTTCTTTCTGCTTCCTTCTATATGGTGTGTTGTACTTTCTGTGTCCCAGATTCACAAGTGAGCTGAGAGGGGTTCCTAGTATCTTCTTAAATTCCTCACCTTGGTTGTTTTTTTTTTTAATCTTTCTTAGTGGTATAGCTCATAATCAATGACTTTTTGTATTATATAAAATACAGTACTCACATCAAAACATCGGTAGCTATTTTATGAATTTTGTTCTTTTCCCTTATTTCCTTTTCAAAGTTGTGTACCAAAAACATGAAGCTGTATTTTTTAAAAGTAACATTAAAAAACGAAATCAGCCTGTATATTATAATTTTGAAACAATCAATTGATGGAGCTAGATCGTAGACATACTAATACCTAGTGCACCTATCATTTTATATATAGATAGAGATATTGATATTGATATTGATATTGATATATCCACAGTCATGTAATGAGAGAAATTATATATTATGTGCATAAAAATTATAACTCATAGAAATATGCTATGTGTTACATACAGACATAAATTTGCCTATTATATGTCATAAGATATATACAGATGATACATTTTATATGGTCTATGCATATACATACAAAGGACACAGTTTTATATATGTGTGTATGTACACAGACATACACATAAACATGCATACACACGTCTACACTGGCACTTTTGCTAGTTTGGGGGTGGCAGTGGATTAGATAAGACGGTGATACAGGTGCACATGGAAAGAAAGCCCCAAGCTCAGAGTGATGCTGGCACACTGGGGGGCGGAAGAGAGCCCCCTCCAAGGTCCGGAGCCTGAGGGACTCCTGAGTAAGGCCGACTGATTCCAGAACCTCGACAACATTCCGAAGTGGCAGAGCTGCTTCAGTTCCAGATCGCCGCACAGTCCCTCGTCCGTGGCTAGCCACAAAAAGGCAGGTTTGGGGCAAGCTGTTATGATTAAGTTTACTTCTTAAGTATGTGCCAGTGAGTTCTGGATCCCAAAACACGTCGCAGTGTGCGTCTGGGGAACTCCTGATGCTTGGCGGACAGCAAGCAGAGAATACCACCCAGCACAGGCCAGGTGCTCCCCGCAGCCCTTCTTGAGGCACCGGAGTCGGGAAAGCAGAGCAGGTCGCGAGCTCACGTCTAAAGGCTCAGGAAGGTGACGGTACCTCCAGATGGGCCAGCTGCTGTTCGGGCCAGCGGTTGCGTTGTGGCAATGTTAGCCCAGTTTTACCAGATTGTCCCCGTCTTCAAGACAATTTTCAAATGACATTTCCTGGCTCTTAAGATATGGGTGGGAGAGAGGGACCCGAGGAATAACCTTGGCAAACATTTGGGGAGGATAAGGTTAGAGGATGGCCTGGAATCAGCTAACGAACGAGTGGGATGTAGAAAGGGGTTTGGGAGTGGAATATTCTTTGATGGAGGCTGGTCTCTAAGAAAGCAAAGAAGCAGTATAGTAACTTGAAAGCAAGGGAGAGTAAAAAATTCTTTTAAATTTTTCAGTGGGCAACAGTTTTATAGGCGGCCGGGGAGAGAGACAGAGGGATATTGCAGATGGTCCGACCACAGGGGGGCAGTGTGAATCGGTCACCCCCGTGGAGAGGTGGGTATTTCAGAGAACCGTGGAACTCTGTTCCTCGGAGGCAGGAGTCAGGTCTAATGCTAGCTGGAAGGGAAAGGAGCTGTAAAATATTGGTCAAATACTCCATCTTCTTTTTTTGCTTTGTTTTGTTCTAGAAAGAGCAGGAGCGCATGCACTTGAAGAGGGGAAGGGCAGAGGGAGAGAATCCTAAGCAGACTCCCCAGTGAGTGCAAAGCTGTTGACATATAGGGCTCATCCCTTAACCCAAAGATCATGACCCCAGCTGAAATCAAAAGTCGGATGCTTAACCCACTGAACCACCCAGGTGCCCCCATCCCATCATCTTTATAAAAGGTCACATCATCCCCTGAGGGGTCCAGAGAGGTCGACTGGGGGTTTGAGGATGGTGACAGTGGGAAGAAGGGATTGGCCAGAGACACAAAAAGGCTGGAGAGCAATAGTGAGGGTCTCGCCTGTTACTTTGCCTTCATTCAACACACAGGCACCAGGCTGAACAGTTCATGGCTTGACTTTCATACTTCTTCACTCAATCGAATGTTTTACTCTGCTCTGCCCTCTTTCAAACACAGTCTTAGTCTTATTCCCACAAGTGAAATTCTTATAATGGTTCAAGCGTATTCATAGGGCTCTAAGTGGAAAATCTGGTTAGACACATGCCCTGTGTCTTGCCTTTAAGCTTGATAGCCAACTCTCTTTCTCCAAGACACTATGCCAAAAAATCAATTTTGTTGACATTGCTTTATATTTGGAACACTATAGACAGTTTACCTCTTGCTCCCAGAAGGATTAAACTATTCTCATGCGTTAGATTACAAGTGTGAACTGTTACATCTTACAAAATAGGAGAATGGACCAGAGTTTACAATAAACACAAAGCGTAATGCAGCTGTGTTCACACCTTGCACATTTGCTTGAGACTGGCAGCTGGATGAGTATGGACATTTCCCGATTATGGCAAACAGTTGAGCACTTCATGATATAGAAAAGTTTTATGACACAGGATCTGAAAGTTTAAGACCTATTTCTAAATATACATGGGTTGTAGATTTTTCCCTAATGACCAAGTGTGTCCCCAAAAATTGGAAGTGGAAAATTATTTTTAGAAATAAGAGATTATTCTCCAGCCTTTCCACAAATATAGCATGTGCGAGGGAACACACCCCTTTATTTCTCTGGTTCAAGGTCTCTCCATTTGCCTTGACTCTTTGGCCTGCAAAAGAAAAGAGGCCTCCTCCCACAGCTGGACCAGAGCTGCTGTGACTGGTGAGCCCACCTGCTCAGAACGGGGACTTCAGGGCTGATCAAGGAAAACGACATGACCACAAGGTGGCAGTAGCGTGCACAAGCGTCATTTGGGTGCCACTTGGAGGAATTGACTTCTTAGGGATGTCCCTCCCAGCATAAGACTGTCCAGAGGCTATAGCATTGGGGCCATCATCCAGAAGAAGAGAAGGTCAAGGGAGCTCCCAGGGGAGAGGGAGGCCAGAGAGGGGGCCCTACTCCTCTAAGTGACATCACACAGCAGGCCAGCAAGGGTCAGAGAGCTCCCAAGTGTAGCAGTGATAACTCGGGGTCTTTACGGCACATCTAATGCACGGCTAGATGTTGGGAGCTTCACAAAGTGTGCAAACCAGCCAGGCCCCAAATGGCAAAAATTTCTGCTTATTTGGCATATGTTTAAAACAATTGAATGTGTAAAATACTGAGTTTGGGACTGATTGACAATTGAGCTAACAACCACTCAGCCCCCTGTGAAGACATGAACAACCCAAGGGCAGTACGCAGAGGCCAATACAGAGTTATTTGTTGGACACCATCTCTTTCTTGCACATCTTCTGTCTCAGCAGATTTTTTTTTCCTTTTTCTAGGAATGGAGAAATAGGAGTTGCCTGTATGCTAATGATTATGTCCCAGTAGACTGGGGGGAAATGGCTGATGTATTAGAGAGGGTTTAAAATTGCTGGAGCAATGTCCACAAGTATACACAAGTGGATGAGATAGTCACAGAGAGTTGGGTCATCCATAATGGGAGAAGAGAAATAAGATTACATGGGCACACACATGGAGATGGGATGTGATGAAAATGATGGTGGCTCTCCTTTGAGTACTTCAGTCTTTCCAGGGAAGTTCAGGAAGGTCATCAGCTGAGAAGTGGAGGTCCAAGAAGAGAGGAGAAAAGTTGAGATTGTCACCTAGAGAGCAGGAGGGTGGATGATGTAGAAAACAGCCTGATTGCCAACAAGCATACCTGCACTGTTCAATGTCAGCAAACATGCATTAGAGGGCCACCCATCCACATAACTCCAGCTGTGTTCAGGGAAGGCAAGGAAATGCTGGTAATGTAGAGAGGGACAAGGGAGCCGAAGATTTAAGAAGGAATGATTTTAATGATTGGTCCTGGAAGTAAAGGAGCAAAATTTGGACATGAGGAAAGTAAGTTATAGGGAAAAGATGGTAGAACCCTTAGAGGTAGCAGAGTTGTTGGGTTGTTGGGACCAGGGTACTAGAGGGAAAGCATTACAAAAGTAGGATGTGGGAGCAACGCTGTTTATAAGTGAAGGACAAGGAAGGACGGGGGTCTGAAATACAGGAGGATGAGATCATTAGCTCCTGAAATTCGAGGAACTGGGAGCTCCATGGACACTGAAATCTCCAAGAACAGAGTCTGGAGTCATAGTGATGGGTGTGAGTCAGGAGCTAAGATCTTTAGGGAAGGGGGAGAAGTGACTGCTGTGATGGGAAAGGGGACCCAGGTAAGGACCCCAAGAGAACTACAGTTTGACTGACTGGTGCAACAGCTGCAGATGTGACCAGAGAGTAGGTAGGATCTGACAAACCCAACAGCTTGATTTGGTCACATCACTGCCAGCTGTCCCATCATAGGAGCTTGGTCTCATGGGTAGAAACAATCTGAATCCATCAAGCATTCTTCTCTGTGGCGTATCTGCACTGAGAGCCAATAAAAACCCGTAGAATTCTGAGTGTCTTCTATTTAGTTCACACATGGAAATCCATGAAGCAAAATGAACAACAGCTCATTTATTATTGGGGTACGAGTGGGGGGGGGGACTGTCTTTCCCCAAACTCAGCAAAGACTTTCGCAGCCAGATCTTTAAATGCTCGACAGTGATTGGAAGAAAGTGTTATTTTAATTATTTTCATATGAAACATTTTCAAAAACCTCCTGCAATCATTGTCACATAGCCTTTAATTATTCTTCTCTTTGTTTTGGCTACCAGTCCTGTCAGGACAAGCCCATGCCAAAGTTCTTTCTCTAAATTCAGCATATCTGTTTCTTGCATCGTACGTACAGCAGCCAGGTTTACTAGAATTAATGGTTAGTGAAACAAGCATTCTATTCAAAATCAGGGAGCAACCAAATTCCATAAGGCCAATAATTCAGTGTCATTTGTGAAAGAAGACATTTTCAAGAGGTAAAGAGGAGACCGTGCACATTTTATGTAGAAATACCCACCATGTTCTCTCTTCAGGGTCTTTGCTCATGTTGTCTGCCTGGAGCCTTCTCCCCTCAGACATTGCTTGACTCATTCTTACTTCATTCTGGTCTCTGTTCAAATGTCACATCCCCAGGGGAGTCTGCTCTAACTACCCTAAAATGGCATTCTTCCCTAATGCCTCACTTACCTGTTGGATTCTTCTTCTTCTCTTTTTTTTTTTTTTAATTAGGCTCCACACCCAGCATGGAGTCCAGCATAGGTCTTGAACTCATGACCCTGAAATCAAGACCTGAGCTGAGGCCAAGAGCCAGATGCTTAACCAACTGGGTCACCCAGGTGCACCCATCTTTTAAATTTTTCTTTCTTTCTTTCTTTCTTTCTTTTTTTTTTTTTTTTTTAAGATTTCCTTTATTCATTTGAGTGAGAGAGCGAGCATGGCGGTGGGGATGGGGGGCCAGAGGGAGAGGGAGAAACAGACTCCCCACCAACCGTGGAGCCCAACTCAGGGCTTTGATTTGTCTTTATCATTACCTGGTACTGTGTCTGTTGGGCTTCCTAATGAAGACCCACTGCTTAGACACTGAGTCTGGCACAAGGCAGGCACTCAAAAATACCTACTGAAGGAGTGAACAGATAAAAGTATGAATAAACAAACTAATTGCAAGAAATGCCACCCTGGGAGAGAAAAGTTTTACAAATATGTTAGGTTCAAAACCTGAAAGTGATCGTTGAAAATACACTTCCCACAAGTTTAAACCATTAAAATGCAGACTTGTCACAGAAGAGAATACAATACAACTTTCTGTTGAAAAAAGAATTCCACTTAGCCAGGAAAAAGCAAAAAAGAAATGTCAGTCTGGAACATAATTTTACCTGGAAAGTACATACTTGAAAACAAAGTCTTATAACGGAAGTGTTTCACCAAACCCAGTGCGTGCTTGACAAAGCATTTTCATTAACGTAATTTATGTTGTGGTTGGTTTGAGCAAGGTAAGATACACACATATTGAACATAACAACTACTCAAAAATGTACACAGAACTGCTTCTTGTCTAGTTTGGAGAAATAGGTAAGTCTTCCTTCTGGTTAATAATCACATTGGTGTTTATGGTAATTGCTGTGTTAAGTTACATGAGCTATTCCTTGCCGAAGGATCAATTTAATGTTCTTCCCTAAGGAGCATCAATCGTCTGAATAATTTCCTCCTTATAGATTCAGGCAATGTGAGATGGCATCTTCAGATATCCCTGGCCGAATTCCAACTCCGCATTCACAAACTCATTGATTGGGTTGGGGCCATGGGGGAGGAGGGTTGGGTACAATAGGAGAAAGGGTGGACACAGAGACCAAAGCAAAACTAGCTGAACTACTACTTCTATTTGTTGTGCAGAACTACAAATAAAATATAATTATAGCTCAGTTTCAGAAATTGCACTACCCACCACCCCCCCCATTTTCCATTTTAAAGAAAGAAACTCTGCAAGCTTAGTGATATTATTATATAGAGACATGTGTCTGTCTATTCATTTCTAAATATATATTACGTATTTATAATTCACTCAGCCCCAAGATTTTGTTCCATTCTTTTATCCCAGAACCTTGGGCATCGACTTAAGCAGAAATCCGCAAACAGTGTCCTGGAATTCTTTTTTTTAGTGTCGGCAAACTGTAAAGTAAATCTCATAAAAGCCAGGAAGAAAAATCTAAATTCACATCATGACTTCAGACACAATGCCTGGCCAGCTACCCATGTTAAATCAATTTCCACTCTTTTATAAAAATTTCTGTTTCCTAAAAGACTTATAACTTGTTTTCAAGATTGTAGTCCGTGTTCTTAACACACAGCCCTGTGGTCAGTTGTTAACCTTGGCCAAGTAGTGGAAAGGCCACATACACAAGTTAAATCAGACAGAACTTGAGGTTGACTGTTTTATTCTCAAAGAGAGTCCATAATCTTCTATGACTGACGCCCTTAGAACAAAAAGAAGATGAAACTTGTGTCTAGCCCTTCAGATCGTTTTACCTCTTATGCTAGGAAATGTGTCTTCCGTTCCAGGAAAGGGGTCACCAGCTTTCACTCCATAAGTCGCAGCTTCGCTCCCTCTTTGTTCATCAAACCTTTTTGTAAGCCCTGTTAATGAGATGGAAGTGTCCGAGCTGTTTGAAACAGTCCCGTCACCAGAAATGATTTTCTACCTCGTCTGCACTAAGGTCCCTCTCACCCAGGAAGGCACAGACTCCTGCTCTGGGGACTTGCAGAAACCCAGTGTTTCTGGGTTCACCTGGCAGACTTCTCACCTAATTCAAGAAGCAGACATTTCTTCAGGCTCGTTACGCAAAAGGGTGTCTAATAGTCCTTTGAGGCAGATGCTGTCTTTATTTTCCTGAGTGTTTCGGGATGTCTGTGGAAGGTGCTCGGTGGATGTATTCAAAGACCCTTGATGGACTGATTTCATGGCACTACGCTGGGCCAAGGAAATGGATCTTCCCCAAAGGGTCAGATCAGACGCACTCCGGCATCTGATGTTTCCTTTACCTTTTCCACCATGAATAATTTAACAAAAAGCATCCTCAAATTCCGAACAACACAAATACAGAATAAATTATTAACACGAGCTTCCCCAACCTAATCATCTTCTCTTCCTCTTTGACGAAAGGCTCCTTTCCGCTCTTATCATGACTCAGTAGAAAAGTCTCTCTTCTGAGCTCCTCTGTCAACCAGCTGTGTACTCGAAATGTCTGTGCCTCCTCTCTTCCTCTGTAAAGGGAAGGGCTGAGTGAAGTGATTTTATGGCCTGTCGGCTCTAATGGTTTGTCGTTTTTTTTTTTTTTAAAGATTTTTTTTACCTGTTTGATAGATAGAGATCACAAGCAGGCAGAGAGGCAGGCAGAGAGAGAGAGAAGAGGAAGCAGGTTCCCTGCAGAGCAGAGCCCGATGTGGGGCTCCATCCCAGGACCCTGGGATCACGACCCGAGCCGAAGGCAGTGGCTTAACCCACTGAGCCACCCAGACGCCCCATGGTTTGTCGTTTTTTTTACATCAAGATTTAGGAGCAGGAGTCATTCTTTTTCTCCCAGTGCAATCCAGCTGCTTCTTGAAATGAGGGTTTGGGAAGTCTCCTTCAAGCGTTTAGTGAAGACCAGGGCTTACAACGGAAGGATAAGAGCTCACTGGTCGCTGGTGTAATAATGTACCCAAGTCCTCGGTCCGCTTGTTCGAGACTGGAGGACGATGAGAAGAAAAGCGCGCGGAACCTGAGAGTTACGGCTTCACTGCTCATCGGGGAATTCCCTGGGAAATAAAAGAAAAAGATTCTGCCAGTTGCTCCTTCGTTTCTTGACTGCAGATCCTGACAGACGTGCGGCCTTTCCCTGGATGTCAAAAAGTTTTAACCTCGCGCATAGGCTTTGCTTTTATTTCCTTCTTGGCATTTTTCACCTTCACCGCTCTCTCCCCACCCTGCCCACCCCGCCCCACACACCGCTCCTGTTCCCTCAGTTCTCCCCACTAATTGCTCTTTTTCCCCCCATCGGAAACGGAGCTACGGAGGCTCCGTAGGGAAAGAGAGACAATGAGAGAGAAAACAGAGGTCGGCACTGTCTGGTAGAAACAGAGAAACACAGTTAAGATCAGGGAGCGATCGTCATGCCTTTACTCTCTCTGCTTCCCCTTGTTCCCATCTAAGAAATTCTCATCAAGATGATGTGCACTGTGGGTCTCCTGGGCGTTAAGAAGAAGCGTGATGTTGATGGCGGGTGTCTAGACTCAGCATGTCCTGTAATGAGTGTGCAGACTAGCAGGATGTGGTGCCTTCCGGGAGCCAGGAGTCTGGGACTCCGCGGTGGCCGCTGTGAAGTCAGCAATCTGTCAAAGCCAGTGGGGGAGGAGGGGCAGCTGATGGGGGATGGGGATGGAGACAAAGAGAGAGGGCAGTCCAGAGGCGGGGAGCCTAGGGCGTGTGTCCCTTTGGCTCTGATAATCATATGCATCTGACTTCGTACATCACACCTGGGAAAACTTGGCTTGGATTATGGGTAGATGACACCAGACTCCAAAGATTTTTTTTTTCTTCAGCACTTTTAAAAAGATTAAAGACTGCATTCACAAAAATTATGTTGACAGTCTAATTAATTTTCCTGTATGACAGGACGGCATGTTGTAAGATGAAAGGTATATTATAAATCATTGGGAAACAGGGTATCTGATATATATGAGTTCTCACAATTGGTTTCTTGGAGGGTTATGAAATTTGTTCATTTGTTCATTGTTCAAATGTTCAACATGTCTTGTGAATGTATCAGTTGCCAGGTCCTGGGGCGGTAAAGGATGGAGATGTGGTGCATACCTTGAGAAGCTGATAATTCTAATAGGGTAGAATATTGGTTAGTGTTCTTGGTTGCCAATGAAAGAAATCACTCTGGCTATTTTTAGCAAAAAAAAAGATATTTTTGAAAAGGTTACTGAATGGCACAAAATGTATCACTAGAGTGGGTCCTGGGTGCCTCAGGCCTTCAGCTCAGGTCATATGATCCCTGGGTCTTGGGATCGATCCCCGTGTCAGGCTTCCTGCTCTGGGGTAAGCCTGCTTCTCCCTCTCCCACTCTCCCTGCTTGTGTTCCCTCTCAGGCTGTCTCTCTCTCTGTCAAATAAATAAAATCTTTAAAGAAAAAAAACTATCACCAGAATAGCTGGACACTGACGCTGGAATCAAGAGAAGCTGCCACTGCCGAAAGCATGTTGACAAGCACTCTGGTAGGGACACTCGTGGTGACGGCATGCCCCAGGACACCGCTGGAGGTCACTATCCCTGCCACCACCACTGGACAGCAAAAGAACTCTGAATCCTCACTGCCTTTTGGTGAGTCTCCCAGGATTAAAAGTTCCAAGTCCAACCTAGTGAGTATCTGCCCACGGGGCTTCATCAGACTCACACAGTGGGGGCTTCTCCCTAAATAGAAAGGGGGAATAGATGCTGCCAAGCAAATATATGGGATCAATATGCACTATTTGGATGCAGACACATCTACAGACCCATTCTGCATGAAGAAGACAATGCTGTAATGGCAAAGGAGAGGTCCTGGCCAAGGAACTCAGGAAAGGCTTCCAAGGGAGAGGACGCGTTGAAATGAACCGCCCAAAGTAACGTAAGCAAAAAGTAGAACAACGATGGTTAGTTTGGGAACCTAGCAGTGTTTAAGGGCCCTACAGCCGAGGCTGTGGGTCTTGACTTCCCGTTAGGCGTCGCTCAGGGAATGTTGCCGGAGAGTTGCTCATTCAAACTCCCAGACCAATCACACCAGAGTCTCTGGTGGGGGACCGAGGGGGGCTCGTGTACTAAGTGCTTCCGATGTATGGCCGTGTTTGAGTTCCGCAAAGAGGAGACCAAAAGTTCCTCTCTGTTGCACTTAGGGACCGATGTCCCTCTCTTCTTTCTTAAGGGTTCTTGTTCCTCATACCACCAACAAGACCCAGGATATTGCTTTTACCCTTGATTTTTTTTCCACAGGGAGAGTCAAGTCAGAGACTTCCGAAAATCCAATTCTACAATTGAACATAAGGAAAAGAAGAATTAACTGATTTTAAGTACATCCAGGTTTGGAACTGAAAAGGATTCCTAGTGGCAAAGCCAGAGTATTAGGAGAACTTTCTAACTGCCATACACAAAGACCCAGTAAATACAGTGAAAGCCATATCAACTGGTGAAAAGAATTCTACATAATAGTAGTTTTACAAATTGGGCTGGCAGGCATGGGGGTGGGACGGGGCGGGGGAGGGAGGGCGCCACGGTCTCTTGATTTTGGCTCTGATCTTGATCTCAGGGTCCTGGGACTGAGCCCCGGGTCAGGCTCCGTTCTCAGCAGGGCGTCTGCTTGTCCCTCTTTCTCTGCTCCTCCCCCCAGCTGCAAGTGCGTACATGTGTGCTCTCGCTCTCTCTTAAATAAATACATAAAAATCTTAAAAAAAAAAAAAAAAGTTGGATTAGCCATCCATGAGCTCTAAAGTCACCAAAGAGCATTTTATGAAAACTCATATGGAAGCGCAAGAAACAAACGGCACGCCCAGACTGTGGGATGCACTTGAACAAGCCTGGGTTTGCAAAGATGGGCCCCCAGTCCGCAGGGAAGGGCCCATAGGGAAATCAGCAAGGGACAGTGTGGTATCCCTCTAGGACTTAACTGGGCAAGGGGAAGAAGCGGTTACAGGATTCCTGATACGGAAGAGGACGACCACCTGCTAGGCTGGCAGCCTTCGGTGGAGCCACACGGCAAATCTGCGGTGACTTCGCAGCGAGAGAGCTGAAGCAGTAACTGGCTGGACCTCCCTCTCCTCCCACTCTCCAGTCTTCTAGCAAGACTCCCACCCCTCCTGCTCGGAGTCACCTAGAACCAGAGGACAACAGACTCACTGAGGCATCCCACTCCGATCACCTCCCAGGGCCCAGAGCAATTGGAGAGGGGGAGAATGAACCTAGAAGACATCCATATAGTTATGTTAATCCCCATATCTCTATTATCATCGCTATTTCTGGGCATGCTGGAGGTTTACAATTCCCCTACTCATTTTTTTTGGTTTTTAAATAATTTCTAGACCCAACCAACACGGGGCTCAAACTCATGATCCAAAGCATCAAGCATCGTATGCTCTTCCGACGGAGCCGGTCAGGCGTCCCCATGCCTCCCACTCTTGACATGCAAGAAGAAATCTGAGAGCTAATCTAGTCCAATCTCTTAAATAAGATGTGCGCTCCAGGAAGGCAAGGATTTCCAGTTTTGTTCACTGCTCGAGTCCCAGTCTAGGTTAACACCTGGCACGTAACAAGTGCCCAGTAACTATTTGTTGAACGGATGTGTGGTGGAGATCACACCACCTGATAGTATCAACTATAAGATTCAGATTTCCTAATCTCAATCCTGCATTTCTTGCTTTATTCCCTTGTGAACATAGCATAGGTTTTGAGCTGTTTCCCCACAACTGGTGAAGGATTTCTGAAGATCCAGTTGTCTGTTTGCCCCAATTTCCTTTGAGACAAGAGCAGCCTTTTTAAAATTTCTTATTTACTCTCCCTAAGTGCTCTTGTCCCATACCATAACTTCAATTCTCACCTCTGTCCATGCTCCCATGCTCTCTAGCTCTTAAAGTTCTTGGGGGCATCAGAGCCTAGAGTTTGTTCCAGTAAGGGTTTCTCAGCCCTGAGAGCACGTTGGAATCACCTGTAGCTTTTACAAAATCCCAGTGTGCTGTCTCCATCCAAGAGAATCTGAGTTAACAGTCTGCCTGGAATCCATGCCCCCAATTTTTTTAAAGGCTTTAGGTATTCATTTGAGAGAGAAACCCAAGCAGGGGGGCGCAGCAGAGGGAGAAGCAGAGGCAGATTACCGGCTAAGCAGGGAGCTCCACATGGGGCTCGATCTCAGGGCCCTGGGATCACGACCTGAGCCAAAGGCAGTCACCTAACTTACTGAGACACCCAGGTGGACTGCACCCAATTTTTTTTTTAACAACTGAGGGGATTCCAATGTGCTCCCAGAGGTAAGAAACACCGCTTGGTCTCTTAAACTCTACAGGTCCAATATCTTTCCCCCAAATTAGGTTTTTGTGATGTCTTTGTTTCTGTTATAAATCCATTATTTCCCAATTGGCAAGAACTGAAAACCTTGGCATTCTCCTGGGCTTCTCCTGTCTTCCTTTGGGTGTTTGTTGGCCAGGTCATGAAGCGTCAACATCGTGCATTTTCTCCAATCCTTGCCCTGCCTGCTGTCTCTTCTGTTGCCCCTGACTTCAGGTCATTGTTTCTTCTACCAATAGCATCACAAAGCAGATGTTCTCGCAGCGTCTAGGTATGAGGCTGAGGTGACCTGTTGTCCCGGTAGTGCCTCTTGCCAGCTCTGCAACCTCAGCTGGATTACTTGACCTATCAGCAAGGACAAATGAACCTGGTACTGAGTGGATGCCCTGCAGAGTGTCAGTTTTCATGCTCACGAATGGTTTCTATAAAGTTTTTCCTGTGTTTTGTGTCTCCCTACACTAGTCTATACCACACATGCAATTCTGCCCTATGGTTATTTTCTGGAGTCATCTGCCTTTACCTAACTTTCTCTTCTCAAAAAACAACCATGGTTTCCCAGTGGCCATTAAATTCATTTCAACCTCTCCCCTTTTCTCCAGCAAGACCCCTAGGATTTCCTCCCTTCTTCTCGCCCACCCTACCATCCCCTGGACAGTGTCCGGAGAGGGACCACACCTTCCTTTTGGGTCTGCCTGTCCCTTCACCTGGAATGGACATCCCTCTCTTCCCTTCTGTTGAAATCCTATTCCTATCTTCAGACCTGTCCTCCACCCTGAAACCCACCTGGACTATGCGATCATATCATCGTGTGCTGCTTATCCTCATCATGTGATCGTTTGATCACATGATCACAAATTCATAGGGGGAACTTTCTTTTTGTCACTTAACCTAGCCTTCAGTTATTCTGAGGGAACACTTCATCAACCTCACAAATTAGATATCTGATGAAATGCCAGTCCCTGCCCCATAGGAGGCACAACTATGGCAAATAGATAGTTGTTGCTGTGAATTGCCCCTCACAGTCAATGAGTACCTTGGCAATGGCATAGGCTTCTCTCTAATTTAAAATATAAGAAGCAGGGGCACCTGGGTGGCTCAGTGGGTTAAAGCCACTGCCTTCGGCTCAGGTCATGATCTCAGGGTTCTGGGATTGAGCCCTGCAACGGGCTGTCTGCCTGGGGGGGACCTGCTTCCCCCTCTCTCTGCCTGCCTCTCTGCCTACTTGTAATCTCTCTCTGTCAAATAAATAAATAAACGCTTTTTAAAAAATAAAATACAATATAAGAAGCAGAACATGGATGGAAGAATGCGGTCTTCCCTTGTACGGAGCACCTTCTGTGTGTCAGGCACAGGTGGTGTGGGTCACCTTTAATCATTATTTAATGGGACTCCCCAGGTCTCAACTAAATAAACCTTGGAGGCATTCCAATGTCTTGCAGAGTCAGCTCCCTGCACCCTAGGATTTGGAGGAGCCCCCAGGGGGATGGATCTATACACGGCAATGTCCCGCAGCTTTGTTGGACTGGCCCTTGGTGGCCTGTGGGGCTTAAAGCCTTCTATCCTGAGGAGCTCCCCCCGACACACACACACGGGGCCCAGCAGTTTCTCGATCCATGTTCCCTGGTGGTGGTGACATCAACAAGGGAGTAAAGAGACAGTGTTTGGTGAACACTCACAGTCCCGCTCTGCTCCTCCAGGAAATAGGGATCCCCAGTTTTCCTGTCCTTACGGTGACTTTTTTTCCCCTTTGGTGGCTTGCCCTCCCTCCTGGGAACGTGGCTGCCGTGGGACCTTCTTTGTGCGATGCACGATCTATTCCTGAATGCCAGCTGCACACCTTGCTTGTCTTGCCGCACGAGGGCCCCCAGCCTCTGGAGCTGGACCTCCCCAGAAGGGGCTTGGTCGCCAGGACGCACCTCCCCCTCTTCATAGTCAAAAGGCATTTATCCCATTATCAGCAACCTTGTAAGGAGATATCATTCTTTTTTTTTTTTTTTAAGATTTTGTTTATTTATTTGACAGACAGAGATCACAAGTAGGCAGGGAAGCAGGCAGAGGGAGAGGAGGAGGCAGGCTCCCTGCTGAGCAGAGAGCAGAGAGCCTGATGCGGGGTTCAATCTCAGGACCCCAGGATCATGACCTGAGCCGAAAGCAGAGGCCCCAACCCACTGAGCAACCCAGGCGCCCCTACCCCCCTTCTATTTAAAAGCTTCCAGGACAAAATGTGGTAAAATCTTGCTAAGGTAGCAGAATCTTGAGATACGTTTTCCTTTCATTTTTTACCCTTTGTTGATGTTAAATTATCGTTTGCTCACTACATATATATATATATACACACACACACACACACACACACACACATATACCCAGTAGAAAACTCAAGGACTTATCCCATCTGTCACAGAATAGTAAACCAAATATTAAACACATGGAGGAGCAATTTTTAATTACATTCCAGAGGACTCTAAACCCCACAATTGTTGTCAGCGATCACCTCCAGACGGTCACCTTTGCCAAGAAAATGATCAGCTTATGGAGGCCAAGGGGTCTTTCAACAACGCGTTTGCCTTCACGGTGACCTGCAGGGCCCGAGGGGACCCATCTCCACCACCTTCTCCATTGTCACATGCCCTTTCGCTCACCGCAGCCACATCAGCCTCTGGCTCGTTTCCTTTTTAATAATCCTGACTCCCGAGGAGCCAGGACCTTTGCCCTGGCAGCTTCCTTCGCCTGGCAGCCTCTTCCCCCAGGGGGGCCTCACGCTTCCCTCCCTGGCCTCCTCAGGTCTTTGCTCCAGCTTGCCCTGTTGCCCTGTCCACCTCTCACTGAGACCTTCCCTGAGCATCCCGTGAGAAACATAACCCAGCCCACCCCTCCCTGTCCCTTTCAGATGCAGTCACTCTGGAATATTCCCTGCCACCCAACACCGACACCATGAGAGCAAACCCTTCTAGGGGGCTCACTATATGTGGCCTCGCTCTGAGAGTCTTACAAACACTATCTTATCCAACCCTCCCAGCAACAATGCAAGGTGGGGGGGGGGGGTCCCCTAATGGTTCCAGTCTGCAGACGAGGAACTTGAGGTACAGGGATATATTTAGTGCTTTGCCCCATGTCACACAGTACTTCAGCAGTGGGGCCAGGGTTGGGGCTCTGTGCTGTTGGGAGAAAAGGTCAGTTCCCCCTGCCGAGCTCCTGTTACTTGATCAGTTTCTTTTGTTGATTTCGAGCCTCTGCCCTCTACAGCGTAAGCTCCATGAGAGCAAGAATGCTGACCTTTTTTTTAAAAATTGCTGTATTCCCAATGCTTGGCACAGTGCCTGGCCCATAGCAGGTTTCTAATATATATTTTTCTAACTAACTGGTTCATTAACATACATCTCTGATTCCTATTTCAGCAGCTGGTATATTCTTGCATATATGTTAAGTGCCTAGTAAATATGTTTCAATGGGCAGTAAATCCCTAAGGCACGTTTCCCTAACCATATTCCACCACTGCCCTGCCGAGGGAGGAAGTATATGATCAAATGTTAGAAAGAAACTCTATCTGACTTTTGGCTGAGGCCCCAGAGACCAAGAACACAACAGTAAGTGCCAAGGGCCCCTCACTTTCCGAAGTAGTGATTCAGGGCAAGTAAAGAAGGTTTGAGACTCCTTTCCAAAGCCAGACGGGCAAGGGAAGGTCACAGAGAGAGGGTGGGCGCTAGTCTGCTGTCTGGAACGACTCTCCCGGGCGACAGAAACCAAACCTGACAGCACGGGCTGGTTCTGAGGGATGCCTGTCAGCTTCCATCTCTTCCTCTGTGCCTGGCCGCCAGTGCAAACATGAGCCCCTCGGCAGCACTTAGCCGCAAAGACACACACCTACCCTCAGCCTGCGCTCCCCAGTTTTCTCCCCTGGGGACAACGCAGAGGCTGATGTCCCTCTCAGCGAGCCACCTGTTCTGAAATAGGCTTTCATTCACATTCACCTGATTTGTTCATGCCCAGCCCCCCAGGCCCGACTCCCCACCCCCATGAAGACAAGAGTCACGATAAAGATCAGAATCATTTTACGGCACTGCCTGCCAGCTCTTGGAACGAAGCAAGGTCAAAATGCTGAATCAGAATGCCTCCAGCCTCTCTATTAACATGTCTGGTTAGTGACAAGCTACTTTCCCGGGGCCTCCTCCAGCTCAGCCTGCCTTTTCCCGGTGCACCTCTCCAGCTACTGTCTCCCCTGGGCAGCTGTCGCCTGCCTCACCATCTGTCAGGCTTGGCCCTCTACCCACAGGGGAAAAGGACCCCATGGTACCACATCCTGCAAAGGCACCCCGCGACATGAGGATTTGCAGGATCAGCAACTCTGTATGTGCACATTCCATGCCTCTTGCTGGAAGCCCTTCCTGATTGCACCTGTTGACAATGGTCCTCATGCAAGGCTCTGGTCATCCTGTAGCCTAAGGGAGCACCTGTCAGCCCCAGAGCTGAGACAGCAATTACTCTGACTGCAGCCCCTAGAGCTCTTCCTCTGCCTGATGCCTTGCGAAAGGAAGATCTCCACAGGTTCAGCTCTGTCTGGGTGGTATAGACCTGTCACCCCTTGACCCCAAAATCACCTGGGAAGAATGTGCCACTAGGGGAAGAATTGAGCCAAACTGACTTGGTTGTTCCCTTGGGAGCTCTGGTTACATGTCTGCCTAACAGAAAAACCAGAACACGATGTCATCTGCAGGACTGTGTGGTCACTTTAATTGCCAGTTAGCTTCACGGTATAATTTCTCACATGAGCAAAAAGCGGTGTATAAAAATGAGGCTGCCCCAGACGCCCAATTAGCCAAATTCCTATCAACCTGTTATCTCTCGGACAGCAGAATGTCCGCCTTTTGAGGGAGGGATGGGGGTGGGGGCAGGAGGAAGAAGGAAAAATAGGGATCAAGAGAAGATAATTAAACAGATGGATCTGGAGTCAAACCAGGGTTAGGATGGAAGTGTTCCTAATGCGCCATTTAATTAAAAAAACAGGGAGAAATGTGCATTTTCTAGCATATTTTGGTCTTCGATAGGACACCCTTGGAGGTGGCCACAACACTGTCTTGAGCTAATCAGGTAGCATTTAGAAAGCCCAACAGAAACAGAAACATAGTGTCTCCTGCAGAGTGAGAGAGAGTCTGCTTCCGTGCCGTCCTTACAAAAACCGCTCGGGCCAGTCTGGAGGCACTGGGGCTGGATCTGAGTGATGAAATCCCTCCCGGGCCGAGGCTGCTGCTGGGAAACAAAAATGCAATGACTCTGGTGTAGCACCTAAGAGTCTATGGGGGCAGAATCTCCAGATGGCCGGGAAGGACACGAGCACAAAACCATGCCCCCAAAGGAGCCTGGGCCTGGCTCTGTTCTAAGGTCCCAAGAGGTAACTTACACCCGAGTCAATGCTCCGTAAATTTCCCTTTTCATTGCAAAAGAGAATGATTAAAAAAACAACAAAAACAAAAAAAAAACCTGGCAGAAATCACTCCCAAGCCCCTACTTCCCAGATCCCTGGTCAGCGGAATCAGCATGTGAAAGGAGCATATTCTCTTTAGGGGCTCACCCAGGGCGGGGGAGGCTCTGCTTCAAGATTTGCATTATCCAAACCACCACACTCTAAGAGCAGGCTTCTGACCCTGCAGCTCCTCTCTACTTCCTTCTCCTGTTCTGTACTTTCAAGATGCTAATTTATTCATCCGTGCTTCGTGAGACTAAGTTTCTGATGGTCAATAACCCGACAGCCCTGTTCAGGGATGCGGGCTCTCTGCTGGGGAGCCCTGCCAAGCAGAGGGGAGAGGCTGATCGCTGGGCTGGGATGCGCTCTCCACTCCACGGACCACGGACCTGTCCGTGGCCACCAGCTTCCCCGTGTGTGGCACAGACCTCAGTCCGCAGCTCGCTGAGCTAAGGCCACGCAATTTACTTTCCTTCAGACAAGGAGCCTGCCTGAAGCGAAAACATTGGAGGCCATTAATGCTCTTTCCATCCATGAAGTAGGCCAGGAAATTACAGATTCCTTTCACTGAACTTCTCTATGCGAACTGAAATACTCACAAAATGGCATAACTGTAGATTATAAAGTACAGCTGATTTTCCAGCTTCGGTCCGCCCACTTTAGAACACGCTCGTGCTCAAACGTAGATGATGTGTGATTGGAACATTACGTCATGGTCTCTTTCTAACCTTAAGTGAAATGGGTCTTGCATCATTGGCAGAGTTTCTAAATGGACTTAATATTTGTGATTAAACATTCACGATCTTCTACCGTGGATATCCAAGATATAAGAAGGAGAATCCTGACCAGAAGCGCATGGCTACCCGGATGTAGGGAATGGCTTGTTCTTAAACCGCAGGCTTCCTCCTGCCCTCTGATTCCCCCTGGGAACTCTTCAGCCCAAAGCAGGTATCTCTCCGGGGCAAACCCCTCGGAAGGAGTCTGTTCCAATAAGCCTTCTTTATCTTAATCACACTAACAGCTTTGCTCCCTTGTACCCAGATCTTAAATAACCTTGCTTTCGAACACTGCTCCCATTCTCCTGTCTCTTTCTTATTTATTTTTATCAGGAACACTTCCAGCTTCCGGGAAGGCATCTCAGATGAGCACTTCCGGGAAGGCATCTCAGATGGGCACTTCCGGGAAGGCATCTCAGATGGGCACTTCCAGACTTGCCCTCCTGCATCCTCTGCCCAAACGAAGCACGGAGGCTGGTCACTGCTCTGCTTGCCGATGTGACTGTGGATTTCTTTTGTGTCTGTACCGTGTGTGTGTGTGGGGGGGGGGGGGGGTTCTCCATCCAGATTGACAGATTCAGGACTCCCACTACTCACATAAATATCTCTGTTCTCCTAAGGCCTCTAAGAGGGGGAATGATCAAGACAACATGCTCGTCCAATGAACCGCATGATGGAGAGACTCTCATGAAATCTGAAAACTCAACTCCAGAGCCATCCCTCTCCTGAAATCATCCACCCACCAAGCTCGTGTTAGAGTGAAATTTTATTTCATTTGGTCTGTAGAGCATTTGATTCCTCCTTTATTGTTGCATTTATCATACCCTTGGCCTTGTAATGTATCTACTTGTGCGTACTTCTCTCCTCTCTGGGCCAGCTGTGTACACCTGGACTAGCTTTACACATATTCTCCCTAATGCGTTTAATGATCATTCCCTGCAAGTATTACCGACTCCATTTTAAAAACCAGAAACTTAAAGCTTATAGAAATTAAAGTAGTAACAACAAATAGTGAACCAGGAGTGGAGGCAAGATGTTGCTTGCAAGGTCATACCTTTGCCCCCAGCCTGGTGTTTTCCATGAAAAGGAGGGAACCCCATTAAACACTCGAGGCCTCTCTGCCCCTGACTTCTTCCTCAGGGGGAATGGAAAATCTCAATATGGTGGTTTAGTTGGGAAGGAGAGGCATGCTTTTCTCTTCTCTCCCCTTCCTCACCCTTCCCTTCCTCCTCTGCAAAGAATTTCTATCTCCTCTGCTCCTTACACTGTAAATCTTTTAGAAGTAGCCCCAGCTCCTGCGGCCAAAGGCACGAGGGCTTGCCGTTGGGGGGCTATAACCTCAGATGTACCAAAATCCGGCACCATAAGTCACTTCTCCTAGGAAAAAGACAAAGAGTAGAATTTTGGAGGAGTAAAATATCTGTAGAATGATGGAGTCCAAGAGGTGGCTTTGAGCCTCTGATTGTAGCTCATGAGCGGGTATTTTGACCTCAGAAGTGTGTAGAAGCTTCTACACAATGGTTAATGCAATCATGCAGTTGGATTTTAAGTATTCCAGGCTGGGCAGATCTTTATGCCTTGGGCTATGTGGTATTTGGCCTTGGGACATCACTGCAGCGTATGCCGGCTTCATCCACAGGCCACTGACAGGCACTGTTGCTTGCACGAGGCCAGAAGCTGATAAGGTCCACGGGCCTTAGCAAGGGGAGGCACAGGGCACCACAGCCACCGAAAAGCACAAGGCATCTCTGCCAAACAGGAGCCACACAGAAGCTCTCCGCAGATGTGCCTCATGGGAGCTTTGTAAGCCAATGCCAGCGCTGCTGGTCTCGGCAAAGGTGTGGGTCATTACTCAGGGAATCTCTGAGTACAAGTGCTACCGCTTGTCCTTGACCTCTACTGGCACAGCCTTATCTAAGTAGGCACAGCCAAGGCAACAATCCAGCCGTAGAGAAAAGAGCATCCTAGACATTAGAGGGCAGACCCTATTTGCTGTTTTATTTTATTTTTTCTAAGGTTTTATTTATTTATTTGACAGAGAGAGACAGCAAGAGAGGGAACACAAGCAGGGGGAGTGAGGAGGGAGAAGCAGGCTTTTGCCGAGCAGGGAGCCCGATGAGGGGATCGATCCCAAGACTCTGGGATCATGATCTGAGCCGAAGGCAGTTGCTTAACGACTGTGCCACCAAGGCACCCCTATTTGCTGTTTTAAATGACTGTGATAGAGAATCCCATTTGCATGGCAGAACACCGAGTGCAGTTTAAGATTTAAATTGTTGACACCAGGCACCGGCAGGCAAAGCGAATGGGAAATGTAGCTCCATAGGTTAGGGATCTATGGGTTGGCAAAAGCAGAATTGTCAACTACCAGTGATGGGAGTTACAACATTGCAAACCTCTAAACATTGCGAGAAAGCTGCCATGCCTCAAATGCCACTCTTGAGCAGATATGCCTCTGTGGATTTTCCTTCTAGACGTGCCCTTGTTGGGAGGATTTCGTCCCCATCAAACTTAAGTTCAAATCTCATGGATTTCAGACAATCAGCATCGTCTAGAGAAGAGGGAAGCCACGAAACCTTCCAGGTCTGTCTGGTTCTCTGCTGTTTCCTGGGGCAAACTACTTCCCTCTGTTCTAGAACCCTGGTTTTGCCGGGAAGAGCTATCCCTGGGGTCAAGGATTGGCCACTTTTCTCAGTTTGGTGTGGGTTGGGGCTGTGGCACCTGCGTGTGTGCTATGAACCCTTCACACTCTTGCAGAAGAAAGGCACTTGGACATTTTCACAGAACTAACACCACTCCTGAAGCTTAAAAGGAATGATGCCCATTCCAGGTAGACACAGTTCAGGCATCTCCCTGTAACACAGACCTCAGAGGATGGCCCACAGTGCTTTCAGGGGGTCTGCCAGGACAAATGATTGTCATTTCTTTTCTTTTCTCGAAACTAGTTTCTTAATAAGGGTAAGATGGGACTTGCCATTGTCATTCGCTGACACACGCACTGTGGAGGCAGAAGCAGGGCGCAGAGACTGCCGGCCCCTTGCAGACGGGCCATCCAACCTTGCCAGGGGGCATGCTGTTCCTTACTACCTCACGCTCACGAAAGATGCTGGAAGTCCACGTTCCCTTAAGAACATCTTTGGCGGGGCGCCTGGGTGGCTCGTGGGTTAATCCACTGCCTTCGACTCAGGTCATGGTCTCAGGGTCCTGGGATTGAGCCCCGCATCGGACTCTCTGCTCAGCGGAGGCCTGTTTCCCCCTATCTCTCTGCCTGCCTCTCTGCCTGCCTCTCTGCCTGCTTGTGATCTCTCTCTCTCTGTGTCAAATAAATAAATAAATAAATCTTTTAAAAAAAAGAAGAAGAAGAAAAGGAAAAGAAAAAGAATGTCCTTGGCAAAACTGTACAAATGATTAACTGTATTAAATCTCATCCCTTGAGTACACATTCTTTTAATATTCCATTTGATAAAATGGAAAAAAGCCACATAGAATTCTCTTGCTAGGTCCCAAAATACGAGGTTGTCTAGAGGACAAGTACAAGTGCCATTGTTTGAATTCAGAGCTGAGCTGGACTTTTTTTTTTTAAAGACTTATTTATTTATTTGAGGAGGAGGGGAGGGTCAGAGGATGAGAGAGAATCCCAAGCCGACTCTGCTCTGAGCGCAGAGCTCCATCTCAGGACCCTGAGATTATGACCTGAGCCCAAATCAAGAGTCAGACGCTTAACCTACTGAGCCACCCAAGGGTCCATAGCCCCTTCTTTTTTAATGAACATCTTTTTTTATTGAAAAAAATTATTATGGTTATTCAAACTTGGTTGTTTGGCACCAATCATTCAAAATGAGCAAAGAGCTTGTCAGTTCAAGGAAAACAGCTGACAATAATGGCCACCCATAATAAAAGTTGAGCTATCAGCAAAAATAAGTATTTTTTAAAATGTGCCATCCACCACCATGAGCTTGACAGCTTCCTAGAACTTACTGATTTCTCTGATGAGATAGTATAATACTAACAAATGTGATTTGTTTTAAAGTTCACTTATCTATCTTAAATAACCTCTCCATCCAACATGGGACTTGAACTCTTGACCCCAAGATCAAGAGCCACAGGCTCCTTTCAACTGAGCCAGCCAGGCGCCCCACAAATATGATTTTTTGATATTGAATAATGAAACATGTCAACATTCAGGAGATCTGGCTAATTCAATGAACCAATATTTTCCAAATGACCAAAGCACGATTTCAACAAAATTACACATGGGTAAAAAAAAAGATTCTTTCAAAATTCAAGATAGTCCAATGGACTTTAATGTAACAAAGTATGAAAAGTACAAGAATAGGGTTTCAGATTCCACACTGAAACTGACCTTTAAGAAACTAGCACTTGCCAAGTATTAGTTTAATACCAAAGAAGAAATCTCCACAATTATCCAAAACAGGTATGAAAAATACACCTGTCTCTTCCAACTGTGTATCTGTATCAGGCTGGAGTTTCCCCAGATTTTTCAACCAAAAGAACACATTGCAACAGATTGAATGCAGAAGTGGCTATAAGAACCCAGATGTCTCCTATTAAACCAAACATTTAAAAAATCTTCAAACATGTAAAAAAAAAACAACTTTTTTCACTATACCTTTTGTTTTAGAAAATAGAGTTGTTTTTTAATATGTTAGCTATGTCAAATAGTAATTTTTATTTTGTTATGTTTAAATGATTTCATAGGTATATTTAAATGTCTGTTTTACTTTCTAATATAATTAACTTTGATAAGTACTTCTGTGTTCTCGACAATTGTTAAAAGGACACTGAGCTAAGGAATTTGAAAACCACTGACCTAGGCAGTAAGAACTCTGTGGCTAAAACAGTCAGAATAAGAAATTGAGAGATGAGGGAACTGTAATACCTTTCAATTTTTGACTTTCTCAGAAAACAGAAGTTGACTTCCAGCTGTTAATTCAAACTTAATTAATTTATTAATTAACTTTAATTTTAATTAAGTTAATTTGAACATTAACCCACAAGGGGATTTAATCTTTGGACTCTAATTTCCTGCTGGGAAGTATAGAATTGGAGAGGGTTTAGAGTTAGACACAGGGGAGCTATGCTGTCGTACTGTATTATTATCCCTCCTCAGCAATGTTGTCCTTGAACTTCATCTCAAAATCTCTGAGTTAGAGACATCAGAAGGAGCCGAACGGGACAATATAGCTGATGATCATTTGAAATGGAAATGGAAAGATTACATTTTCAGCCTGGGGTTTAGAGTAGCCTTGCCTTTCAGTTTATTAATACATCTCTCTAACTCATTCTAGAGGGTTCTGAGAGCAAAATCTGCAGGACACAGGAAATCCAAGAGGGTGCCCAAAAGAAAGTGGTTGGTATTGGGAGCAGCATCTGGAGGTCTCTTCGGAAAGCCTGCTAATCTCCTCCTACGTGGGGAGTGACCTCACCTTGAATGGGCGGCTCATCTTCTTCCACTCCTAAAGTTGCTTTCGTGCAGAGGCAGCGTCCTTAGCACGCACTCTGCCTTTCATCACCCTGGCATTCACTGTGCCTCAGGTCAAGGGCTCTGGAACTTATCTTGGTGGTTTGGGAGTAAGATGTTTTTCTGCACCTTCTATTCCTTTCTTGGGAGTGCCTCCAAGATGGTGAGTTCTGTTCTGTCCTAGCCCCACTGAGTGACTGGTGTTATCGTCTGCCTCGTTTCGAAGTTCTCACTTCAAAATGGAGGTCGACTTGCTTACAGATAAAAGCCCCATCTCTGAAACCATCTCATCAGTCACAGTGGCGATGTACTGTGTCCTCTTACTTCGTCTTCTCTCTCAGGCAGATCAAAAACCAGACTACGAAACGGAAGTTAAATATCGGGTCATCTCAGGTACCACAAGACACTGAACCTTTCCTTTGGTATCAACATCCCTGATTTTCCTTTTTTACCTGAGGAGAAGCCAGCCACAGAGGCGTACCCTGGGAGACGTGGCATTCTTTCTGGTAGAGACACACCTTCAACACCGTCTCTGAGCACATCCTCATTGTAGTTTTCACATCAAGTGGTTCTCTTTTGTTCTCTTCAGATCTACCTGGTAAATTTTGATCTTTTATTTCTGCATTCTATTCCCAGTCCTCTCTTTTATTAAAACATCAACCATACTTGTTTCACATTCTGCTTCTGACCATTTTCACATCTAATGGCTTTGCAAATCTGATTCTGTGCTCTGTTTCTTACTACCAGCTTTTGTTTATGGTGGACTGTTCTTGCTTAATTTTTTTTTTTTTAAATTATGAACTCATGCTCTTGGAAGTTTACCTAAGGGACTTTTCAAGCCATAGTTCAAAATGTTGCTCTAGAGAATATCTGTGTTTGCATCTATCAGCCTCCTTGGGCACTACCAAACCAACACTACTCTATAGTTTCCATGCCAAAAGCTTGGAAGGGATTTGCTCCTCAACTCTTGTGATAGCAGGCTTGTGGTTGGAAATTTCCTCCAATTCATTGAAAGCCAAGCTTGAGAAAGGATGTGTCTCCAGTATGTGTCTCCAACATCTTCATCAGCAGGGAAAATTTCTTCTACTTCAGATGTATGCAAGAATTCCTACTTGACCCCCTATCTCTTTGAGGCTCAGGCTATGTGTCCTGCTCCTTGTGCATTGGTCCCATGAAAACCGAGGAAATGGCACAAAGCTTCATCAGACACCCCCAGGGCACACGCTGGCTCCAGTACCATGTTGCTCTTTGGGTTTGTACTTTCAACAAGGTTTCTAGAAAGACCCTGAGAAATTCTTCCCCTTCTCCCAGCTTTACCATTATTAAAGATATGAAAGGTTGAGTTTTGATACAGCATTCTTGGGTGTGCCATCCTGGGAGAGGTCTCTCTGAAGATCTAAACTGCCACGATATGAAAATTGGACAAGCTATGGTCCGGTATCACACCTCAGGAAAGATAAACTATTTACTTACACCCTAGGCTTGAGATGATCAATCAAGAAAGAAGACTGTTGGATTACAGGAGTTAAGAAGGTCAAGTTCTCATTTGCTCCACATGGTCTGCCACAAAGGGACAGAGGACAGCCCAATGGTCTTGAAACAAGTCAATAATTTAGTGTTATGAGGAAGCAATAAAGTGTCAAATCTTAAACAACAGCAACAAACCACAAAGCTGAATTTATTACTTCCTTAAATAATGAACAGTTATGTGGATGGGCACAGTCTCTGAGAAAAGTAGGTATCTGATCTGATGGAGGGTATTCAACAAGCGTGGACATCAGGGGTGGGGGGTATCGGAGGCAGGAGCTAGGTGCCGTCAGCTGGAGAAATCTAGTTACTTAGTTAACCAACTAACTAAAATAAAAAAATAAAAAATTTAACTAAAAAATTTAAAAAGTAACTAACTTAGTTACTTAGTTACTAGTTAACTTGGTGATGGATTCACTTTCAGAGGCCTGGTCCCTGGAACAAACCCAGTGATCCCTGTTGGCTGACTTTCCAAAGTGAAAGGCTAAGGCTGATTGTTGACTTTCAGAAACACATCCACTGGGGTCAGCTGCTGATTGATTAAATAGGTCTAAAACTAGTTCTGCTAGCTCCATGTCTATAGAATTCTCTTTTTTATTTTTTATTTTATTTATTTATTTGAGAGGGAGGGAGAGAGAGAGCACGCGCAAGTGGGCATGCACACAAGTGAGGAGAGGGGCAGGGTGAGAAGCAGACTCCCTGCTGACCGGGGAGCTCGATAAGGGGCTCCATCCCAGGACCCTAAGATCATCACCTAAGCAGAAGGCATCTAGATGCTTACCCCACTGAGCCACTCAGGCGCCCCTCTCTCTCTTTCCTTTATGAAGCAGTTTAAATTTTGGTGGCTACTTATTACTATTGCCATCTTCTGATGTTACAGAATAGTCCTTTCTTGGGAGTACGGGAATTTTTTTGTTGGCAAAAGAAAATGGCCAAGGAAACAATGCAATAATTTATAGAACTAAATCTCAACATCATCTGTGTTTTTTAGATCGTACAAAAATCCTCAAATTGGAGTTAACCTACCAACAGCATCAATTAACCATACACGTGTCTAGATGAACTCATTCATCTTGTGAGAAAGAGGCAATGACCAGAAACATTACGTCCTTTGGTTGCCTCAGTCTCTCTCATCTGCAACAACATGACTGCAGGATTCGAAGTAATACTCGGAGAACTCACCTTGGTCACAAATCATAAAACAAAATCCTCACATCACAAAATAAGATTTTGGTCCCTGGAACAAAGTCTGTGTAGTAAAGGAAGAAAAAAGATGTGCCTCCCGGAATATTTTTAAATAAAATTTCAAGTAAAAAAAATATTACACTTCATACTTAATAAACTAGAAAGTTAATATATCTGACTTATAAATACAGAGAAAAAAATTGGTGGTTGCCAAAGGAAAGGGGGGGGGGTGCCTGAGGGGGGGATGGGCAAAATAGCTGAAGGGAATAAAGAGGCACAAACGTCCATGTATTAAGATAATAAGTCACAGTAATGAAAAGTACAATATAAGGAGTATGGTCAATAGTACTGTAATAACGGTATGGTGACAGATGTTGACTTCCTTGGTTACAGTGAACACTGTGTAATGTATATATGTGGCAAATCACAGTGTGGTGATTTTAATATAATTAATAATATATTAATTATATCATATATAATCATACTATATTAATCACATCATTATATAATTAATGTGTAATATATTAATTGTATCTTAATTAATGACTATATTAATATGATATTAATTATATTGATTATTAATGATTAATAATATATTAATCTTATTGCATGCCCACTAAATTGCAATTTAAAGTAGTTAAAATATAATTTTAAAATATTAATAAAATGTAAAAAGAATTTAAATTATTTGAAATGCAAACTAATTTTAAAAACATTTTTAGACTGACCTATCTGCTCAGTGGGATGATATTGAATCCACGTCACAGCATAGTCGTGAGGACAAAATCAATCTATAAATGCAAAGTAATAATAGTGACTAACATTTTTCCTGACCACTCACTACATACTCCAGCACTGAGATCAAAGCAAGGATGCTGTTTAGTCAGTGCACTTAACTGTGTATGTTTTTTTTTTTTAAGATTATTTATTTATTTATTTGACAGAAAGAGATCACAAGTAGGCTGAGAGGCAGGCAGAGAGAGAGGGAGAAGCAGGCCGCCCACTGAGCAGAGACCCCCATGCGGGGCTCAATCCCAGGACCCTGAGAACATGACCTGAGACAAAGGCAGAGGCTTTAACCCACTGAGTCACCCAGGCGCCCCTATATTTATTATTTAAAATAATAAGTTTTGTTCAGTGAGAACACAACACTCTTCTGACCATAATTTTGGGTTTGACTTTAGATATGAACTACGGATAACTTACGTTGCTTCCCAACTAGGAAAAAAGTGCCACACTCCATTATGAGGGACAGCGATATGACGTTTCTGGCCAACACGTGAATAAACCGTACTTTGAGGGCTTCAGGTAATTCATTTAGCCTCATCCAGACCATTAGACCAGATAGAAGGAGAGGAATTTATGCTATTTTAGGTGTCGGGCAATAATTCACTGAATCGAGATGCTCACTTTTGTCCCCAACTTCTTTTCTTCTGCTGCCCCAACCTCCTTCCTTGGACTGCTATGGGTTGGATCTACATTTTTCAAGGGCTGTCAGAAAAGACTCGCTATTTCAAGAGGAAGTGGAGACAGTGAGAATAAAAGCGTGGTTTCAAAGGAGGCAGGCCAGAGGCAAGGGCAGCAGCTGGTTAATTTGCCTGCATGGGGCAGGGAGTGACGACAAGAGAGATGCTCTGAGTGCCTAGCAACAACCCGAGAAAGTTCATGCGGGTTACGAGGCAGTGATAAATAAGCATGTTTGGCGGAGGGAGTTCAGCACTAATATGTGCGAACAACTGAGAAGCGGATGGTCTAAGGTGATCCTGGAAAACCTAGACACTTGTTACAGTGATGGGGAGGGGGTCGCTTGGGCACTGATCTGGACAGCGAGTTTCCTCATAATCCCTCCTCGGCCCTTTAGACAGACTATGTGCACCGGAGCCCAAATTTCAGGGAAGTCAACCTAAAACACAGCTGCTGAGCTCCGTTACACTCCATCCCAGACCAGAGTAGAATTCTGAACGCAAGATGGAATAATACACATGAATGTCTGGGGCACCTGGGTGACTCAGTCGGCTAAGCAACTGGACTCCTGATTTCCGCTCAGGTCAGGATCTCAGGGTCATGGGATCGAGCCCCGTGTGGTGCCCCACGCTGAGTGTGGAGCCTGCTTGGGATTCTCTCTCTCCATCTCAGCCCCTCCCTCTGCTTATGCACCCTCTCTCCCTCTCTCTCTCTCAAATAAATAAATAAAATCTTTTAAAAAATGTTTAATTTTAGCAACTAAAACAATTTCATATTGTCTCCTATCGTAGTCAAATACCTTGTGATTAAATGTGAAGATAAACCTCGCCCTGTTTCTTAACCAAATGATCATAATTTCTGTATTTATGACATCAAGCAACTGAATTCTTGGACATTCCTTGTTTCATTGTCCTAGCTCGTAGTCACCCAACCCCCAAGAGGGTTGCCCCAGAAATTTATAATAAATTGTCTCCTAGAAATGGAACCAACTCCTTGGTGTGTGAGTTATTTTCTGTATGTTGTTAAAGTATAACTTAGTTAAATTCAGTATGTTAATTCATTAGGTATGTGCTGAGGCTTTGTTGACTTTTTCTCACAAAGGCCCAAGCTCCACAAAATTAAGAGACAAAAATAAAGACAAAAACCTTCTCTCTCCTCCAAGTTAGCTAATGTGATATTAAATTGCCCCAAAATAACATTTCCTGCTATGAGGTTTTTCAAGTATGTTAAGAGTCTAAAAATATTTTTTAAATAGCCTTGCCTTCTTCCTACATGGAGTCATGGCGGGAGGGGAGGGGCGCTAAGGGCTGGTGTTTTAGTTAACTAAGAATATTCTGGATGGTACAGTTTGGTTTTACATACATATGATTACTGGCCAAGTGCTGATTGCAGATTTATGAATAGATCAGCTGAAAAGACAGGATTTCATTCGCCAAGCTGTTAATTGAGTTTACAGTTGTCAACGTAACTGTCATTTTGATTTGTACATAAAACCAAAATGATAAAGACATCACTGAAAAAACGTCTTGACTTTGTGGTTACATAAAGGATAATAAGCTTGGTGATTTGCAGATCTGGTTGATTAGATTAGCTGAGGCAAACTTCACGATTCATCAAACCAGTTGTTTTGCTGAACTGACTGCTGATTCTTTTTAGAAGGTGAACAGGTTACACTGTACGTAGGATGTAAAATTGCTACCCTGTATCCTCCCTTTGCCTTCCAAGATAGGTAGATAGCTATAGGCCTACCAGTTGTTAGCAGCGAGGATTTCTACTTGCCTCCCATGAACCTCTGACAACCCCAGGGAATCCACATTGAATCAATGGGGAATCATTATGTTGTAATCAGTAGGAATGTCATAAACAGCTATGAGACATTGCAACGAACCATCTCAGGATGGGAACAGAAATGGAAAACGGGGAAATAAAAGTGTCAATTTCCAGATGGGTGAGCGAGGGCTCCCTATTGTTTCTGCCCAATGATGGAAACTGTTATTGCTCAGACGGATATTAAGGAACAGTGGGGAAGGAGACTTACATCACTACAAATTAATGCATACAGTGACTGGGAGTGTTAATTTGTTGTCAGTGTAACTGCATGGAAGTTATCAACGTAATTTCCTCTGACAAGTGATTCATTCTAGAGGAAAACAAAACAAAACTAGGAAGCCTCTGTGGTTAGTTATCAGACATCTGCAAACTGGTTTTCTGCTTTTCCCACCCAGGCTGCGAGTATCCTAGGCTAGCTTGATAACACTAATGGTATGCAAAGGGAAGGCTGTGATTTACTAAGACATATCCTCCTGTAGAAACACGGCAAGGTTCATTATCACTTACAGAAAGTGTCTCCAATGGGGTGACAAGTCACGTTATAAATAGTGTTTCTAGAGATCCAGAAACAAAACGAGCCGGGCTTGGCATTTGAAAATACACGGCAGACAGACCCGGGTGAATTAGTATGCGCCATGGAGTTATCTCAGCCTCCTAATGGCGCTAACATTTATTTTTATTTAATTGAATGACATCTGGGAGAGGAAGACAGTAAGTATAAAGGAAGGACATTTGCCAGATAGAGAGAATTCAACATCCTGACCCATTTCAGCCTGTCCTGGGAGACCTTTGCGTTAACCCTTCAGGAAGAAAAGAGGGGAGGCACCACCTTCCTTCTGGTCTTTTGTTGATCCCTTGAACTTGCTGTTTGGGCCACAGACTAAGCCATGAGTCATTCTGCGTAGAGGGCGGTTTTGGTGGGGAGGGAATCAGAAATGGAAGCTGTCCTCTCTGATCTATTTGCAAGGGCTTTATTTGAAAAAGGTTAAATATAATTGAAGCTAATATTATTAGTGTGCACCAACTCGGATTTTTTTTAAAGATCCATTTCTTTGATACATTCATTTTCATAAAAGCTTTTGTATGAGTTTGATGCTTTTAACTTTCACTCTAGTAACTGAAAGTGGTCAGGAAGAAAATGAATATTCTAGAGCACAGTGGGTTCCTGTTTAAGGATCTCTACCAGATCTCTGACGTACGTCCCCAGAGTCACGTTGTTTTTAGGGCGGGGTTTTGATACCCACGAAGCAGGACTGGACTTCATTCTTAGAATGGTGGCCCTCCCTGCCATGCCCTACATCGATATGGGCAAAGGAAATGGTTTGACAATTTTAAAAGTTCTTATTCCCTTTATCTACCACGAGTTAAAAGTTTGTCTTAATGTTTCTGAAAACCTATTTTATTTTTATTTTTATTTTTGCCCAGCCCCCTGCACGCATGTCACTGAATGGTGAAAAGGGACATCAGCGCGTAGCAAAATGCCCGGTACGTGTAGAGCCTTAACTATTGCTGGCCGTTCTCCTTAAATGATCTTCGCTTGTGTCTACCCAACCTGGCTCAATGGTATGACTGAGGACTGACTCGCTTTGAGATCAGACCAGGAACTAGGGCCAAACGAATGAGGAGACTGTGAACTTGGCACCAGCATGGTGAATAATGCGGAGAGACGGTGGATTCAGAGACTAAGTTTGAATACCAGGTTGAGTACTTCACAGGAACATGACCTTGGACAAATTATTCCAACTCTCTGAGTTTCTGTTTCATTCTCTCAACAAGGTAAATAATACATGGCAGGATATTTTTGAAGATCAAATAAATATGTATGTATCAAAATTGAATTAAAAATATATAAAAACCCCTACTATAGTGTCTGGCACATAGTAAGAATTCCATAAATATTTTAATTATTAATTTAAGAAAACACACACTGTGGTAATAAAATTACTAAAGAGAAAAAACGCCAGCGATGTCTTCAGTGCACGCGCCATGGAAACTTCTTTTATTGAAGGTAGCAGGTGGCAGGGCCCATCAATAAAACAATTGGATTTCATGCAAATGAATGTGTCCTGCCAATTTCGCTATTTGAACAAAGTAGAAAAGAGAGGAAAATGGCCATCCATTCAAGAAAGGAGAAAAGAAAAGAACTTTTAAGTGTTGAAGTGTGTTCTCAAATAAGCCAAGTGTTTAGAACTGGTCAAATAAACTTAAACTTGAGATATTGTGATTTTTAAGAGATATGTGTTTGGTCTTCTCCACAGTTCTTGGGCTCATGGCTCCTAAAACCCTTGGAATTTCCCAAGTGTTCAGAGTAATACAGGTGTCCTTTGTTAACACGGTGACTTTTGGATCCCACCTAAGCATGGGGGCTGGTTGCCAGGGGAACCAACCAAGTGACTACAGGGTTGGAACTTTTGGGAGGGGAGAAAGGCTGATGGTTGGATCAGTCACCTGTGGTCCGTGACTTAGTCAACCATGATGATGCAAGGAAGCTTCCATAAAAACCCAAAAGGATGGGGTTGGAGAGCTTTCAGATTGGTGAACACATGGAGACGTGGGGACTGTGGTGCCCTGGAGAGAGCAAGGAGGCCCCTGTCCTTTCCCCATCCTTCTCCCTGTCTCTTCACCTGGCTGTTGATTCACAGCCTTTATCCTATCCTTTAATAAACGGGTAAATGTAAGTAAGTGTGTCCCTGAGTTCTTCCAGTCACTCTAATTAATCAAACCTAAGGAGGTTATTAGAACCTCTGATCTGTAACTGTTTGGCCAGAAGCACAGGTAACAGCCAGGACTTGGGACTGGCGCCCGATGTGGGAGGGGTGGGGGGGAGGAGTCTTGAAGGATTGAGCCTTTCACCTGTGGAATCTAATGCTATCCGTGAGGAGATTAGATTTCCGTTGGATTCTTGGACACCTTGCTGATGTCCAGGAATTTCTTGGTGTTGTGCATAGGGGAAATTAATTGGGTCCGGAGCCTGAAAATGAATCTATTTACAACTGCCCCTCCCTGAGTCAGAGTGTAGCTCATTGGAGATAAAACCATGCCCTCGGAATTTCTTGCTTAAGTTACTTCTTACTTGGCTACAGATACGAGGAAAAAACAAGCTGATGGGAATGGGAAGTCCAAAAGCCTACCGGATCATAAACAATTTTCCATGTGGCTGGAACAGCTTCAATATTTCTAACCTGTTTCACATCAGAATTGTGTCACCACCAGACTGATTCGAGGACATGTGACTTAACCTGCAATGTAATGTGTGTAATCTAATACCAATTTAGTGGCTAGGTCACCCTTACTCAAGGAGCAGATGTCTGTTTCAGCAACAAAACTCAAAAGCACCTTGAATACTGGAATTAAATGAATTCAAATATGAACCAGGAAGTCCAAGTTCATAACTGGGCTCAAGGAACTGTTAAGATGAAGCCCATACCTGTTATTTGTCAAACATTGGCACTGTCTGGTTGATTCCTAAGTTTTTCTATTAGTTACTACACCCTAAGAAAGAAGACCGGGGCTGAACACACTGAGAAAACTTAAATGCACAGGAAGATGGAGGATAGCAGAGGATTTTGAAAAGAAAATATTGCATAAAGACAGAGAGGAGAAGGGAAAAGGGCTCTGTGCTGCTGGTTCTCTCAAAAGAAGGCGCCTGTCCTTTTTGCAGGCATGGTTGGCCCCAGAGAGCTGAGAGGGAAGAAAGAGGCTCTAGCTGATGTCGAGAGTGGGGAAACAAGAAGGCAAACCAGAAACAAGAAAGGATCCCCAGCTGCTGTGATTTCCCAATGGGTGTGCCGCTCACCCTCCTCCCTCTTCCTCCCCTTCTTCAGTATATATTAAGCATCTACTGTATACCAGGCAATGCTAGACACTCCAGGCAATCACAGTGAATAAAGGAAAGCTTTCATCTGGGCCAAAGTTTAAGTCAAGGAAGCACACACCACTCCTATATTTGGATGCTATTACGTCCTAAGAAAATCCCATTTTACAAGCAGAGCCCAGACTCTCAGTGACCAGAATTCTGTCACTAGGTTTTGATAGAAGACAATGACTGTTCTCCAAACCAGTAGCTCAGTGCCTCATACCTATCATGTGCTCTCATTATATTGTGGATAAAAAACGTAATTAATGGGGCACCTGGGTGGCTCAGGTCATGATCTCAGGGTGCTGGGATCCAGCTCCACATCGGGCTCTCTGCTCAGCAGGGAGTATGCTCCCCCCCTCCAACTCTCTCTGCCTGCCTCTCTGCCTACTTGTGATCTCTGTCTGTCCAATAAACAAATAAAAAATCTTTTTAAAAAAAGCTTAATTAATGTTGGGTGGATATCTCAATGTAGAATCTTAAAATATTTTAGAATTACAAAATATATCACAGGCAAGTACCTATAATAAATTCTATGATTTATATTTATTTATTATATTTATTCTTTAACAAATTATACTACCTTAAATGGTCAAGGTTCAACTAAATAGAATATTTCCAAGTGATTGAAGACCTCTGTCTGCATTTCCTAAATTGCTTCCCACTCTCTCACACCCACACTGTAATAAGTGAAATCATTGCTTTAAACACTGGTTTTTCACCGGAAAACCTACTTCTCCATTCCTCCCAGTTCCTATCGGCTGGCCAGCCTTGCCTAGATGGCAGAAACGTACCTCGTTCCTCCGAGGGACACTTTCCTGGCTTCGTTTCCCGGTACCTCTTGCAGATTACTGTTATTCACTCTTCACCGGCTAAGTTTTTCTTCTTTACAGTTTGCTAATTAAATGAATCTTCGCTATGGTTTTATTTTGTCAAACAACAGCCGGAGTGGTAAGATAACTTCTGTGTTCCTGGAGACATGTTTCCAGGATATTGATATCACAAGATCTTCCCTCTCTCGGGAGCATACAACGAACACAAAGGAACTGGGACAACAGACCTCACATTTCTTTTCATTAATTTGTACCGATTAAAGCTGTTGGGAGCCTATCAACTGTATTATCGATCATCTTCTTGTAGGGGGCACAGGGTGAGTTGCTGAGGGGCATACAAAGATGTGTAAACAAGAACCCTATCGTCTAGAGTCTGCACAATCAATCAATTCCATTGGTTGCAATGTGACTATTTGAAATCTTTGTTATGTTTATGGAGACCAACCGCCAGTAGTGTTAATCTTCTGTTGTCTCTCTAGCCTTTACCCCTTTAATTAACTGGACCCACTAAAGTACCACACAGACCCGCTTCATAAATCTTAGCCACAAATACAGTCATTTTTGAATCTCAGTTCAAAAAATGTTCTGGTTCATCCCATCCCTAACCTTGACAATAACGGGACAGAGAGCAAAGGCCATTGTCCTTGAGGACTCCCCTAAATGCTTCCCCAACCTCCTTAAGTCCGTCACACATTTCCAGGGACACTGATTTTACCAGCAATTTGAGGAAACCTTTGAAATGTTGCCCTCCAAATGTACTGTGACATCATAGGCAAACAAAACGGGAAGAATCTCAGTTTTCCATATTGGAAATACATTGTGTTGTTCACAGGCTGGATCAAAACTTCGTAGTATGCTGAGAGGGTTTTAGTCCTTTGGTTCTTATGCATTACCAGGGGCCTGGGTGAGGTGATTATTGTCTTGGGAGACATCCTGGGGAGAGAATGAATTATGCAGATGTGCCTGTGCTGGCCCACTTGGATGCAGGATCTGTCTGATTTCTGAGTGTGCAAGAGCTCACTAAAGTCACTTGAGAAAAACTTAGTTCTTGATACTTCTTTTTACAGAGTCACAGGAAAAAAGTGAATCATCACTAATGCTTTGTCAACTAGAAAAACAAAGTAATGGGATATGAGAGCTGGAGACTCATCCGAGCAGTGAAAATGTGGGCATGCCCTCGTGCATCCTGAAGGCCAGCAGCTAGTGCCCCTTAAGGGGCTGCCTGCCTCATCCGTTTTCTTCTGCTTTCAGTAGAGTGGCCAAAACAGGGCAAATATTGTTGAGTTGGAGATTCTTTATTTCAGACTGATTTGTCATGAAAAAGAAAGGGTTTTGAGAACATGGTCTATTACAAAGAGATATAAACTGGATTAAGTCTCCGTTTGCATGAGGCACTCCAGGTTCCAGTACTAAAAATCCCAGTTTCCAGACAACCTCGGACCCAGGCAAACCCAGATGGTCGTCACACTAGGCGGTGTAGATCGGAATTTAGGAAGCCAGTGGTGAACAGATAGCTTTTCCTCTTGAGGTGAAAACAAAGGGAATCTTTACAAAAGGTAAAAAACTGGATTTGTTAAATTAACTCAGTGTGTCTTCATTGGCTTTCTTAGTAGGTCGTCTGGAAAGACGTCTCTCAAACATCTAATCCAAGGCAAAGCTGTGATGAAGATGGGGTCTGCAAGCTGGACAAGAAGTCCGTAATGACTGAGGGGGCAGAACTTGTGTGACTTGGTTCAGGGACGTGTGTTGAACATTCCAGCTTTAATGAGGAATAGCATTGTCAGTCATTTTTCCTCTCTGAAAAAAATTCCTTGATGACTCTTTTCTTGATGATCAATGAATCAGTTATCCTTTCAGCCCGCCACATGACTGGTGTGAGTCAGAGTTCTCCAGAGAAACAAAACCCAGAGGATGGCATGCGTGCATGTGTGTGTGTGCATGTGTGTGTGTGTGTGTGTGTGTGTGTGTGTGTGTGTGTATGTTGGTGGGCAGGCGGAGAGAGAGAAAAAGAGAGAGAGATTTTTGAGAAATTCACTCACTCAGTAGTGGAGGCTCACATCTCCAAAATCTAGGGGGTAGGCAGGCAGGCTGGAGACCCGGGGAGGAGTTACAGTTTGCTTCTGAGGGCAGCCTGCCTCTAGAATTCCCTATTCCCCCAGGAACAGTGTCTTCAGCTAATTGCTTGAGACCCATCCATTGCCACTAGCATCATGGAGTCCACCAATTTAAATGTTAATCTCTTCAAAAAAAAAAAAAAAACTTACCAGAAATATCTAGACTAACATTTGAAAAAACATCTGGATCCCATGGCCTAGGCGAGTTAACATAGAAAATCAACCTTCAGACAACACAAGTGGCTTAACCCTTTCAGCAAGGGACACTTACCCAAGCTTGGACAAACTATGGTGGAAAATGCGACATCAATGCCAGCTGCATACCTGCGGTCCAGGCATCGGTCGCTGGTGATTCCCCAGATGTAGCGTGGTGAGCAGAAGATGCACATGTCAATTTTATGTGAGTCTCGTTTTTCAAAATACTGTAAACCAAGTCGGAGAAGGACGTTAATGGGTTCCAAAGCCGATATTCAATGTCCGCTCTTTTCAACTCGGGCTACTTTTCCAGAAATCATACTCAATTCAATTTTAACCAAAGATGCTCAGGAAGCTCCTGCTTTGCTTACTTTTTTAAGACTCTATTATAACAAATAGGCCCGTTATGGTTTACAGTGCAAACTTGCATGTAGTTTTGAGATTAAAACAAGAGACTTCAAGGAAATGTTTTTCTTTCCACAAGTCGCATTGGGCTCTGTGTCCCCATCTCTCCCGGCAACAATTCCTCTTAAACTTACATTTCTTTTCCATCAGATAGAAGAGTTTAAGAAGAGTTGCTGTGGGAGCGCCACCTGGGTCATCTTAGAGCTCTTGGCCACCCTGAAATTTTCCACCGGCTGCCTCACTGAAGCTAAACCAAGAGCTGAGCCCTCAGTATCGCTAGGATAGAACCGTTTCAAGCTCCCTTCGGTAAGGACAACAGGACACAGCTGGGCATATTCATTCTTAACCCCAGCAGGCCCTGGAATCGGCCACACCTGCTGAGCACAGAGACCAGAGTCCAAGTTTGATTGAACACCTTGCCCTCTTCCTGGCCCCTGGAAGAGAGCAGAGACGCGAAGTATGAAGCCTGTACAGCAGTCCGTTGCTGATAAACAAGCTTACGACGTGTGGACTCAGCAGGGGAAATCATTCACTTAGTGTTTCCAGTGAAACAGCAGCATATGAGGGACCCCTGGCTGGCTCAGTTGGTTAAGTGTCTGCCCCCCAGCTCAGGTCATGATCTCAGGGCGCTGGGACTGAGCCCCCAAGTCGGGATCCCTGCTCGGCGAGGAATCTGCTTCTCCTGCTTCTCCCTATCCCGTTGCTTCTCCTTCTCCCTCTCTGCTCCTCCCTTCCGTCACCCACTCCCGCGCCACCGCGCTTGTGTGCATGCACGCTCTCTCTCTCTCAAATAAGTAAATAAAACCTTAAAAAAAAAAAAACAGCATATGACATTCTTTTATCCAAGCAAACATTTATGGAGCACTTCCTGTATGCGAATACTGCTCTACTCCACATACTGGTTAGGGTACGTATGGGTCATGCTTGGTCCTTGTTCTCAAGACTGTTGTTGGGATCCAGACATAAAAGTATGAGGGAGAAACATCCGCAGTGGGCTTCCTCCTAAGTGTGTTTGTTACATAATTGAATTTGATCATCCATTTTAAGACTTACTGAAAAACCAACTGTAGAAAGCCTTTAATTTACAATGGAAAAACTCAGTGATTTCCTCCTACTGGAAATTTAGAGGGGGAGAAACGCTATTATCTAATAAATTATCTGCATTAAAATGCATCAGTAATCAATCTTCATAACATCTGGTGACAGCTACATTGCTTATTTAAAAAGCAACACAGCCTCCTCTCTGCGAGCCTGCTTTTTACGGTGCTTCTGAAAGAAACTCATTAAACTCAACAAAGAAGAAAGTAAACTGCTTTACAATAAATTAGTATGTTATAAATAAAGGAACACTTTGCATAATATTTTAATTGCTATTTTAATTTAAGGCCTAATGCATGGCTGCCCAAAATATCTACTGCAGACACCAGGAGGAACATAGTCTTTCCTATTGGCTGGTAAACTCTAGAAAGAACGCCAGCCACAGTGGGTTTGCCTCCTCCTTCTCGAACCGAAGGACAGAGGCTTCTCAAATCCACATCAAACGGCACGTTCCTCCTTCCTTGAAGTCACGCTGCCACAGTCAGTAACAGACAAGAAAAACCTGGGCCCGTGTCCCAGTTCCAATCCTTCCAGAAGGCGTGACCTTGGGCAGATCCCCTCTGTACCTCAGGTTCTCTCGGGTGTAAAATAGAGACATCAGCACATACGTCATACCACGGGGACACGTACTCTCCTCGTCCAAGTTCTGTTTCCCTGTGAGGAGCCCTGACCGAGAGCCCTGCTCTCCGTGGCCATGGCTTTAAGTGACGAGCAATGTTCTAGAAACCCTGCTGTGTGGTTTTCCTCCGCCTCCAGTGGACTGAGTCCTTCTCCTCCCACAGCACGGCCTCACACCGGCTCCCACCCTTTGATTCTAATTCTTCCAAGCCCCACTTCTCGGTAGCCAAGCCAAGCCAAGTCTAGTCTCTTACATATTGTTTCCCCTGGACCTTGGAGATCTGCTTTCCTAACTTTGGTTCAAGCTTGGCTAGTGGCCCCACGCTTGGTCCCATGCTTGGCTCTCACTCTGGAAGGGCATGGCTCCTGTCCCGCTTTGCCCCTTGGCCCCAAATGGCACAATACTTCCCATTAGCCACATAAATTCAGAGCAGCCCTTTCCCTTTCCTGACCCCAGCCTAAACGCCTCCTGTCCCTCGCGAGAGCCCACTGCTAGGGCCTCTTGAGCCTAAGAAGCAAATCCAGCCGGTCTTGAATCTTCCTGCTAGTGCTGAGTCAACGGGATACAAATGCCTCCTTGGCAGGAGTCTCAGGCAAAGCATGAGCAATCCTTGAGTAGAGACGACCTGCCACCGCCCACAGAGCTGAGGACCAGCTCATTCATTACCCAGACCGTCTGTGACTCAGCGCCTGTCGTCACTGTCACTTTACATTTGTGTACTTTTTTCCTTTCAGCAGTATTCCCTGGGCCTTTAAAATACATCTCTCTCTCTCTCTCTCTCTCACACACACACACACACTGAATGGACAGGAAGTGAGTCAAGGCATCATATGTAAGTTTGTGTATGTGTGTGTGTGCACGCACGTGTGTGTGTGTGTGTGTGTGTGTGTCTATACATACGCAGTTCCTAAGACTGGTGCCTAAAGAAATGAGCCTGGAAACGATGTCATGTTTGTGAGGGGGGAGCTGCCTTATGCACAGCTCCAAGAAGAACGAGTGTGCCAGGGGCAAGAGTGTGGTAGGAGCTTTTCAGCAGCAGATCCCAAGTCTTCAGTTAGAAGTAACTCAGGGGCACCTGGGGTCACAGTTGGTTGAGTGTCCGACTCTTGGTTGCGGCGCAGGTCAAATTCTCAGGGTCTTTTTTTTTTTTTTAAGGTTTTTATTTATTTGTTTGTCAGAGAGAGAGAGAGAGAGAGAGAGAGCACAGGCAGACAGAGTGGCAGGCAGAGTCAGAGGGAGAAGCAGGCTCCCTGCAGAGCAAGGAGCCCAATGTGGGACTCGATCCCAGGACGCTGGGATCATGACCTGAGCCGAAGGCAGCTGCTTAACCAACTGAGCCACCCAGGCATCCCCAAGTTCTCAGGGTCTTGAAATCGTGCCCTGCATTAGGCTCCGTGCTCAGCATGGCATCTGCTTGAGACTCTCTCCCTCTCTCTCTCCCCTGCCCCTCCCCCCTACACACATGTGAGCTCTCTCTCTTTCTCAAAAAAATTAATAAATTTTTTAAAAAGTAGAAAGACTAGAAAAAGGGTGACTCTGCACTTGGGGCAATAACTGAGCGGTAGCATCCAACACTCTCCCATCTTCTCACTCCGCACTCACAATGTCGTAATGTTTACCCTCGGGGCTGCGAGACGGCCGCCAGTGATCCAGGCATCAGATACGGTCATAATAGCAGTCAGCAAAAAACACTGGTGTTTCCTTCCACGAATCTCTTTTACTCAGGAATCAACCTTTTCTTAAGATTCCCCCCCCCCGCTCACACACACACACACACACACACACACACACACACACACACATTCATGTCACATCCTTTTCTTCTTAGGTTCCATTAGCCAGGACTAGCTCCAAGGGAGTCTTCAGGAGAATCTAGCAGCACATCTGGCATGTGTATAGTAGGGCAAGAAGGGGGATCTACCAGGAAGGAAGAAGCCCTGGGGCAGAGGTAGGGATAGCACAGCCCTTGAATAAACAGCCAGTGTTCTCCGTTCCAGGGCTCGGGACCGGGTGAGGAAGAGGGTAGAAGGATCCTTCCCTCCTGAACCTTGGATGACCCCTCTTCGTACTACTTTGGAAATTACTGTCTTCACATACGTAGGCATACCTCAGAGGCAAAAGTCCAGATACTCAGGTGTGAACACCTTTGGTCATTATTTGAGGACATTGAAGGCATTTTGCATCTTTCTAGGCGCAAGGAGAAACCTGGAAAGGCATTATATGCTTAAGTGCCTACACCACATGGAACCACAAATTCTTCAAAGGCCTGTCCTGTTCAGCTAGGGTGCTCTCACAAAAATACCACAGACTGGTAGCTTAAGCAACATCAATCTATTTCTCACATGTATGGAGGCTGGGAAGCCCCTGATCAGGGTGCCTGATGTCCGGTTCTGATGAGAAGCCTCTTCTCTCTTTGCAGATGGCCCTCTTCTTGCTATGTCCTCCCATGGCAGAGGACAGAGAGAGGAAGCAAGTTCTCTCGTGCCTCTTCTTACAAAAGCACGAACCCCATTCATGAGGACTCCACCTTCACTCCCCAATCACCTCCCCAATTCTCTACCTCCTACCATCACTTTAGGGTTAAGGATTTCAACAGGTGAACTTCGGAGGGACACAAGCATCCAGTCCATAGCAAGGCCAAAGAGAAAGGAGGAGAAATGGGTGTGTGTCTAGACTCACAGCTCAACGTCTGGTTAGCAGGGTGGAGAGCACGGAGCGTGCGGACGGATCTCTGATGTTCGCCCGGGTTTCCTTAGAGGGTAGTTGAACCAAACAAAGGGAATGAAGGCACCAACGACTACAGAAATTATTTTCACTTTGGAGCTTGTGAAGCCCGCAAATCGGTGGATAAGGAGAATTAACAAGGAATGTCAGCCCGTAATGGCTGAAGCAGGAGCTAAGAAGTCAGAATCTGGGCTTGAGTCCAAATCCTGGCTGTGGATCGTGGCGTGACCTTGGACAAGGCCCTCTGGACCGCATGGGCCTTTCCAAACGCCATTTAACAACGTTGGGCATGTTCTGTGTCAGCAGCGAGAGGAAGCGGGGATTAGTCACAAAGAGGGCACCAGGAAATGCAGGCCGAACAGAAATTAGGAATCATAAGCGTTCGTGACACACCAGTGAACGTTAGGCAAGATGCTGCGGCGTTTGCTGCTCCTGCCAACTGCTAAGCTTACTTCTGTAGAGAGGAGAAGGGGCCCCTCTGCACCCCACTCACCCTTCTCCCACGCTCCCCTGCCCCGCCCTCCCTGGGGCTTTCCTGCACCTGCTTGGGGCTGTCTGCTGTGCCCTGATTCTTCTCTAATCTTTACACCTCATCAAGACCTACCTCCTCTCTACCATGACTTCTGGGCCTGACAGTTCACCTAACCACTGTCACCCTAAGGCGATGCTAATCAAGTCACAGTCAAGAAGTGGCCCCCATCCTCTCCTCACACAACCCGAGACACTTTTGCTTTGTGGGGAGTGGGGGCGCCTTCTAGATCTGCATGCAGGAAACCCAGACAACGGGAGATTTCTACTGTCCCCCAAATCATTACTCTGCTCTGCCTGTAGCTGGAGCAAGACTTCTCTTGGGAAGAGATCATCGTTTTGCTTTAGGGGCAGTATAGGAAGAGAGGATAAAAAGCGCAGGCTCTGGGGGCAGCGTACTGGGTTCAAATCTTGGTTGCATCACTTATTTGCCATGTGAACTTGGGCATGTAATTTAACATTCCTGTGCCCATGTTTTCACACAAGACCTAGAAAAAGAGGCAGAGAAGGGGAAAAGGGATTATAGTAAATACCTTATACCTCCTGACACAAATTCATGTGTTGAAACCCTACCCCCTACATGACGGTTTTGGGGAGGTGGAGTCTTTATTTAGGTGGTGATGAGGTGTAGATGAGGTCATGAGGGTGAGCCCCCCATGATGGGATCAGTGTCCTCAGAAGAAGAGAAAGAAAGGGCAGAGTTCCTAATCTCTCTCTCTCTCTCTCTCTCTCAAGGACAGCGCAAGAGGGAAGCCACCTAAAAGCCAGGAAGAGAGTCCTCGCAAGACCCTGACCATACGGGTACTTTGATCTTGGACTTCTAGCCTCCAGACCTGCGAGAAATAAATGTCTGCTCTTTAAGGCACTGGTCTATGCTCGTTTCTTAAGACAAGCTCAGCTAAGAAGGGGAGTTAAAGCATGGTGATAGACTAGACAGCAGAGCACTGATTATGAAAAGCACTTACAGGCATCAGTCAGATGCTAAAGCTTTATTGACAATAAAAGGAGGGACGGAGTCTGCTGATTGGGTGTGGGTTTCTTTTTTTTTTTTTTTAATATTACCTATGAATATTACTTCTCTTGATTACTGAGTTTGTTGATGCCCCATCAAATTTTGTGCCCCAGGTGAGTCCTGTATTCATCTCACCTAGTCCAGCTCCGGTTTCTAGTGCTTGGTACTTGGTCAGTGCTTGCTCAGGGACAATTGTCATTTATGGAGCGTAAAGACGGCAAGAGAGTCATTAATGATACATTATAACACGCTTTGTTGGGGGTTATTTCCTAATTGGTCTGGGGAGGAAATCCATTTACAGTTCCCTTTCCTGGTGTTTCTGGGTCATATACTTCTCACTGCAAATGACAAACAGGTCAGAATGTGATGGAAATAGCTTAAGTTGTGCCACTACCTGACCCAAAAAGATGTATGACTTGTTGTGATGGAACCAGACTCAATTCAGATGGAAGGTTTGGCCAGATCATCAATCTCCATCCAGATGCTCATGGTAAATAGAGAGCAAGTTCATGATGGTCCTACCCCTCACCCCCCGCCCCGAGTCACCTGCCTCATTAGGGCTGACTGCTTGCCCTGTCTTCTGATCTGGGACCTCCAGAGAAGATTCTCACTTCCTCCTACTCCCAGCCTCCCACAACAGATGTCACAGCCGAACGTGCCAGGCGTTGTAATAAACATCACCCCGACTATTTTTCCATGCGATCCTCTGGAATTTATGCACGCCTTTTCTTTCAGTGCGCTTAAATCACTTTCCAATAGCCACCTGTCTTTGCAACATCCCCCGCATTGGTCAAGAAGAGACATTATTTCTACTTTATAAGGGAGAACACTGGGCAAAGCAAGCTTATGTCTCATCTAATCGATGTGTAATGGGGCCAGTCCAAGCAATTCATGGATGCCAAGATTCTGGGCTTCTTTTCCCTAATCCCCCAAGTCCACCTTCCTCTCCTCATGGTGCTCTCGCCTCCAAGATCTGCGCATGTCAAATCATAGTGCAAGACAATTACAGTAATTCCTTTCAATATAATGATATGCATCCTTCAATTATATCCAGGAATGGATTTTAAAGACGTGGGAATGTGCTTATATAATACTAATTAAAATACACCTCAAAAATTATAATATTATCTCAAATTAATGAAATAAATGTCACCTAAGAGATTTACATTTATTTCTAAATAAGGTTCATGATGATGATTGAAGGGTCTATAACATTGTAGTTAAGCGGGCAATTTCTAGGGGTAATTGGGTGGCTCGGTCACTTAAGCGTCTGACTCTTGGTTTCAGCTCAGGTCATGACCTCAGGGTCGTGAGATTGAGCCCCACATTGCGCTCTAAAATAATGAACAAATCTTAAAAAAAAAAAAAAAAAAGTGGACAGTTTCTAGAGGGAGTTGGAGCTTCAGCTTGGCCACATCCTAGCTGTGACCTTGGGCAACTTACTTGACCTTCATTTTCTAATCTCTTAAATGGCAGTCATGAAATACCTATCTTATAGGTTGTAAGAATTAACTAAATTGATATATTCAAAACACTTAAACCATAAGTTGATTTATTTAAAACACCTATAACAATGCTGCCACTCAGGAAGTGCTTAATGTTGGCTATCACCATTCACAGTATGGAGCACATAATGAACACCGAAGAGTGGTTGCCTGAAAATTGACCATTTATATGGATTAGACTTACAACATTCCAACCGGCTATTGCCACCAGCCATACAACCCTGACACTGTTGTATTCTTGTCGCAACACCGCAAGATAGGAAGACATCAAATAGTAACTGTTTACAAAATGAACACTAAAACTCAGGGGTAGGGAAGCCAAAGGAATATTCCTTAAAATTATCATATTAAGTGACTGTGATAATCTGGCAGTGGTCCTGAGTCACTGCCTCAGCCTCCTGACTTTGGCTCTGCCCAGACCCTTCTCTGCAAGCACTAAAGATCACTAGGTGGCCGACTTCTAGCCACTGTCCATCACGCCCAGTTGTTATTTCTAATCTGTCTGCGCTGGTAGAAAATGATTCCAAATTCCAGGACGGCAGCGATAAGGTCCCCCAACACTGAGCACTTGAGAGCCAGACGCCATTCAGAAAGCCTGTGGCCGCCGATAACCAAGAGCGCTCAACGGCGGGAGCTAAATTTAATTTCTCTTCCCCTGGCTTGCCTGTCTGGACGCCTCCAGAAGGCTGGAGTCCTGACAGCCCATCTTGATTCTGATGAGCTTTCTCTGCATTTTGTGACTAGCATTCTATTTGTATGCAAATAAGTACTCGCCTTTGTTGGGTTAATCGCCACAATAAATCGGGGCTCCTCCGGATCCAGGGGTTGTGAGATAGAAGGAAGTGACCAGAGAGAAGAAGTTGAATTTCTTCATTTTAAAGATGAAGAAAGTAGGGTTCAGGGCGACCACGTGGATTCTGCGGGAGTCTGTTGCCAGTGAGAGGGACCCTCCCAAATGTTTTTATCCCTAAGCTATATACCCTGGGCTTCTGATGGGGGGAAAAAACAGTCGTGTGTGTGTGTGTGTGTGTGTGTGTGTGTGTGAGAGAGAGAGAGAGAGAGAGACGCAAAGACTGAAAGAGAGAAACTGAAAAATAGGTAGGGAATGGGGTTTTCACCTCCAAATCGTTGTTCCCAAACTGTGGGATTCGCCCCCTTAAAGTGAACATTGTGCTCTGCTAATAAGAACTACCCCCACCCCCAGAGAGGGAGCACCTGAGCGCCAGTGGGGGGAGGTGCGGAGGGAGCGAGGGAGAAGCTCAACCCCCCTGTAGCCACCATGGAGCCAGGGATCCATCTCCCCACCCCATCACAACTGGAGCGGAAACCAAGAGGAGGAAGCTTACCTGACTGTGCCACCCAGGCGCCCCGTGAACTTTTTAAGTATTTTCTTTTTTTTTCAAGATTTTTATTTATTTGACAGAGAGAGGTCACAAGTAGGTAGAGAGGCAGGTAGAGAGAGGAGGAAGCAGGATCCCCGCTGAGCAGAGATCCCAATGCGGGGCTTGATCCCAGGACCCTGAGGCCATGACCTGAGCCAAAAGCAGAGGCTTGAGCCATTCAGAAGCCCCAGTATTTTCATTGTTTCAAAGAAGTGTAGATCATGAAATTATTGGCCATTTGTATTGGAGTCTCATGCAACTGAGAACTGTTGCGTTAATGAAACCAGGAGGCTATGGTGCCCTCCCTAAGCAAACCAAATGGCAAGCCTGGAAGTGCCTTGGGGTTCCGGAATCCAAACCCAAAGACTGTAGTCCCCAGCAGCCCGCCAGGGTTTCAGCTGTGGCCAATCAGTAATTTCCTTATTGAGCTGCCACCTTTTCTCTATAAAGATTTCTCCCGGCTCCCTGGGTGAGGTGCTCCTGACTTCTCTTTGGGTGCTGCCTGATTCAAGTAGATTTGTGCTCAAAAAATCCCAGCATTTGGGGGTGCCTGGGTGGTTCAGTGGGTTAAGCCTCTGCCTTCGGCTCAGGTCATGATCTCAGGGTCCTGGGATCCAGCCCCACATCGGGCTCTCTGCTCAGCAGGGAGCCTGCTTCCTCCTTTCTCTCTGCCTCCCTCTCTGCCTACTTGTGATCTGTGATCTCTGTCTGTCAAATAACTAAAACAAAATCTTAAAAAAAAAAAAAAACCCAAAATTTGTAAATACCTGTTTATTTTTTCTAATACAAAAATTGCCAATATTAGCAAATGAATGCTCAAAAAAATTTTATGTAAAAGGAGAGGGAGCCTCATAATAAAAAAACTTAATTTTCTTACCTCAAACAAAAGTTGTGTGTTGGGGGAGGGCGCACCCGGGAAACTCTGGGAGGTGTCAGCTGTGTCTGTTACCCTGATTATGCCGATGGTGTATCAAGGGTGCTTGCATGTGTCCAAACTCATCAAATTGTCCTCATTAAATATGTGCAATGCCTTATCAATTGTAACTCAATAAAGCTGGTTTTAAAAAGGCGAAGGCAAGCAATTATAAGTCAAAGGGAAAGATGAAAGAGGAGTTAAAATAGTCATTTGGAGATGAAAAAGGAGGGAATAAGAATCATACTTGCTTAATAAAAAGGTAAATTATAATTGATATCATGCAAAAATAATTATATTTATTGATGTTGGGGTTCGGAGCTGACAGCCAAGAAAGAATTCTGGAGATGTCTTCAGTGCAGAAAGATGGTTTTACTAAAGCACGGGGACAGGACCCGTGGGCAGAAAGAGGTGCACTGGGGTCATGCAGAGTGGCCCATTATATACTTTCATGTTGGGAAAGGGTTGGGGATAGTGTAAGTCTGAGGAATTTGGAAACAAGGTTTCCAGGACCTTTAGGGGGTCTAGCTATTGTTGGAAAAAGGTCATTTATTACCGTCTAATAAAACCTTAGTCATGAGACCCTTCAGATGCATATCAGTGGGTCATATGCTTGGGGATGATTCCCAACATGTATCTTGGGAGTTAGAGATAAAGGAAGTTTCCAGAGGAATTTCTATATGTTTAAAGTAGACTCACGGGATCCTGGGGGTCGACTCAGATTGCCTTTTGCTCTTAGCAAAGTGTCGTCATCAAGGCAGCTGAGCTCCCTGGGGAAGGTCACTCTGCCTGTTTTAAGGACTTGTCAGTGGGCTGTAGGCAGTAAGGAAATTTAATTTTTCTTTTGCCTTTGTTTCCCACATCATTTATAATGGCAAATAAATCACATCCATCTTCCCTACCGACCCAAGAAGGACTGGAAAAGGCCCCAGCTGAGCGGGGTTGGGGAGCCACGAAGGCTCAGCCGGGAGCTTGGAGAGAACACATTTTCCCACAGTTCTCTGTGACAAGAGGGAAGTTGGGAGACGGCCCTGTCCTAGAGAGGGTGGCCCCAGCGCCCAAGCTGGAGGGGAACCCCTCGAAACTGGTGTGCACTTCCTGTGGAAGGGAAAGCCTTTAGGAGGCACAGCCCACCACTATCGGGCTGGGTCTGACAATGTCTGGCAGAAAACTAACTTGGGGATAAGAATGGTTGTAAGTGCCTGTCTTTACCCGAAGCTCGGGAGTCATTTAGGGGATCCTGGCAAATGAGCTACACCAACTGGGCTTTAGGTGACAAGACAGACGAGCAGGCCCGGAAGGGCCACCAGAGTGCAAACAATAGGCCTCCAGAGGACTCCCCGAACAATCCAGGGGTTGCTCCCAGGGACCTAGTGAGGCCAGATTGGGTTCACGCCTGCCGTTCGCAGAGCAAGGACCCCAGTGGGTATCCAATTCCTCTGCTGATATACTTGGGAACTTTTACATTTTTTGGTACCAGACTGAGAGCGAAATAGCTTTTGAAAAGGCAAGAAATAAAGGGCAACATGGCAGTGCCCCCCCACCCCCCGCCCACCCTGCTGCTGTCCCAGCCAGACAGCAAGTGAGCCCCAGGAGAGACAGATAATGTCGCCATGTTCAGGGGCTGGAGAGCTCCTTACCCAAGGGTCACCATTCTAATTACCTTACTTGGTCCCTTTTAACTTTCGCAACAATCCTGTGAGGCAGGTACCCTTATGATGCATAGAGCCGAGATGCAGAAACCAGGTCACAGAGAGGGTAAGTAGTTCCCCCAAAGACACACAGGAACAGGTGGCACCCAGATTCTAACTGGGATAATCAAACTCTTCACCACAGAGAAACATGCGGCGGCTACGGGCGGCTGCGCACGCAACCATGTTTCTGAGGGCTGTCGGTCCCAGGACAATGGGCCCCAGCCCTCCCGGAAACCCAGAGAAGGGAAGCAGAGCGGGGTCCGACAGAAGCCTGGGACCAGGGACCGCAGTGTCCCCCTGACCGGGATTGCAGAGCTGACAGCGGGAGCCGAGGAGGCGCCCACGCCCACACACGCCCGGGCCACACGCGCAGACTCCAGCAGGTGCCTGGGGTGCTCCGGGGACGCGGGTGTTGGCGTCAGCGCGGCTCACTCGGGCTCCCGGCCCCTGCAGAAAATGGTCAAAAAGAAGGTAGAGAAACCCACTTGTCCTGTCCTTTCCTCTTTTTCTGTGCTACCAAATGACAAAACGGTAACAACTCAGTAACCCGTTTGATGCCCTTTATTCAAGGGAAAACAGGCTGTAGATGGGGAGTACATGCCTGACCGGCAGGGGAGCACCGTTCCCAGAGGATCTGGGGCAAGAGCGGGCGTATAGGGCATTAGGAGAGGGAACAGAGCGATGGGCTCTGTTAAAAAGCCATTTTGTTGTTTGTGCAGTAAAACTGCACAGCGGTTTCCGGGCACCGCTGGCGGGTCCTCCTGCCCAGGGCGGGGAGAGCTCCGGCAGCGGGAGCTGGACGCCTGGCGGGGTGGGTTAGGTTCCTCCACAGGCGTTTCTGTAAGTGTGGGCTGACCTCGGTTTGGATTTGTCATGGGGCCGGGGGTGGGGGTGGGGGTGGGAGAGATGGACCGCGGGGCACCCTCCGCTTTGTGGGTCCCCACACACCTGTTAACCTTAACGCCTAGACTGTTACATCCGTTATCAAAGGAGCCAGACTGAGACAAGGTGAAAGTTATGTAAAGCTTTATTTTATGCCAAGCATTAGAAGTCGGCTGACTGGCCAGGGCCGCCTCGGAAAAGAGCAACCTCTCTCAGCCTCACAGACTAACTTATAGAGCAAAAGCCTGGCCACACATAGGTGGCCACTGAGATTGTAACATTGCATAGTCATGTTAGGCCACACGTAGGTGGCCAATTGAATTACAATTTACCCTATAGTAGCTGTTTGACCTGACCTATTACTCTGGTTAGAATTGGCGCTCAAGTTTGGCGCCCAAAACTCGGGGTTTACATTCCTTGGTGGTTAGGGAGACAGTATGTGTGCTTCTTACTGATCGGATGTCTCCACCTGGCCTGACTCGTCCTTGTATTCTGGGCTCTGTCATCAGGAACTGGTCAACCTGGCCTTGTACTCTGGGCTCTGTTATTAGGAACAGGGCAACCATATTTTACTGGTTTCCCAGACTTGCTTCTAAGTGAATTTCCTGGGGGGCGAGGGGTCAGTTTAAGTTTTACTGCACAAACAACAAAATGGCTTTTTAACCAAGATGGAGTCACTCTGGCTAAGTAGGCCCTTACATAGACCTTCCCCAGTCTTGTCTTTCATGATGGACCAATGCCAAAATCCTCAGGTACCGCCAACTTTACAGCATAAAATGAAGGCGCTTACGCTTTTATTATAAGCGGAGCTGACTTCAGCATCTCAGAAACACACATTCAGGATGACCACCAACTTTGCGGAGGCCCGAAGATGCAGAATTCTCTCTGGGCTCCCAAACTGGAGTAGGAAAAGTCGGCATTTGGTGGAACCGGGCTGTAACGTGTGAAATAGAAGTTTGCATTTATTATGAAAGAGAAGCCAGCACCTGTTGCTTCCCCGCCACCACCCCAGCAGAGATTTCCCTCCGGGTGTGCAATGGGCCTAATAACCTCCATCAGCCCCCCTTGGGGGGGGGGTGCAGTGGGGCCGCTGGGCGGAGTCAGAGCCAGCCCCGCCCCTCCCGGGGGAACAGGTGCCACGGCGCCCAGAATCCCACCCCACCCAGGAGAGACCAGCTCCCCCACCACGGCCAGCTTCGTGCCCGCAGAGAGAAGCAGCACATTATCATTCCCCTGTCGTCCTGCGAGTCGCTGAGCCTTGAAAGCTGCGACCCCAGCAGCTGCGGGAGCTAGGCTGCAGGGGCAGCTCCCCATTTAATTGCTTCCCCCGCGGCTCCTGGTTTATGGGGCCTTCACTCTATTTACCACGGCAGCCAGAGACGGCCCAGCACTCCTGGAGAGCCTGGGGTCCTCTGCACAGTTTCCTAACGGTTGGGGGAAGATGCCGTCTCATTGGGTAAATTGTATCTTGCCTTTCCAGCCCAGCGGTAATTAGTGTTTGTTCTCATTCAATGGGCAGATTCAAAGAAATACAGCTCTCATTAGCTCTTGCTCAATTAAGAGAAACGCTCATCTGCCCCCAGGACTCCAAGGCAGCTACCAAGCTGGAACTGCCTGGATTCCACGCCGGAAGAACCCGGGGAGGGGGTGTTGGGGGAGGGGCATTTGGGAGGGGTTGGTCTCTCGAGTCGTCTCTGGTCCAGTCCCAGGGATTCCCAACTCCTCCAAGTCCCTGTGGATCTCCCCACCCCCAGCCACCTGTGCCACACCTCCGAAAGCACCAGAATATTCCTTGAGGGCTCACTAGGTACCAGGCACGGTGCAAAACAATGCACAGGACTCAACTCAAAAGTCGATGATGTAGATGAATTACCTCAGACACGGTCACAAATGTCTGCCCCTGAGAGTTGCAGCAAGTGAGGAGATGAACAGAAACTCGAATGAGAGTTCAAGGGGTGCTCTTGACACCTAAGAACCATGTGACCTCGGGCAAGTCACCAAGAGGAGACCAGTACTCTGGTACTGAAAATACCACTTACTAGATGAGGCTTACTAGATTATATCACTTACTAGATGAGGCTCTGGGCTGGCCGTCTTCATTGGTGAGTAGACTTTACTTGGTTCCCTTTCTTCAAACCACGGCCTTGGCCACAGGGGAATGAGAGAAAAGGAGAGAATGGATCAGCCAATGTAATACCTCGGTACCACACGTGTGATATGAAAACATCTCCTGTGATACCGTGATGATACATTTGTAAGTTGGAGCTGAAAATGACCAGTTGTAGGTTAACTGGCATGTTAACCAGAAAAAGGATAATTTGCTAATATGTCAATATTCCAAATACACATGCCCTTTGACCTAGTAATTCTATCTCTAGGAATTTTTCTTAAAGAAAGGTGGGAGGGGACTGAGCCTGGGGGGCTCAGCCAGTTAAGCTTCTGACTCTTGATTTTGGCTCACGATCTTAGGGTCGTGAGATTGAGCCCTACATTGGGCTTCTCGCTCAGCACAGAGTCTGCTTGAGATTCTCTCTCTCCCGCTGCCCCTCCCCCCACTCACTCACACTTTCTCAATAAATACATAAATAAACAAATAAATAAGTAAATAAAACCCTTTAAAAGAAAGAAAGGCAGGGAAAATGTGTGTACACGGATATTTACACCCGGAGTCTTCACTACCTAGGACTGGAAACAATCTAGATGAGGGACTAAGTAAATTATGGTATATTTGTACAACAGAATATTCTACGGCCAAACATAAGGCAGCTTCAACTTAATTCAACTGATTTCAAATCTCTCTTTCTTTTACCTGAAAGAAAGCAATGAGCTATTATTGGTATAGTTTTAAAAAACATCTACACTCATTTGCTCACATACACGTAGACCATCTCTACAAGGAAATCAAGAGTCTGGGTATAGGTACTGCCTCTGGGGAAGGACTTAAGGTGGCTCCAAGTCCGGAGTGAGGGGAATATTTACTTTCACTATATACCCTTTTGAATCTTGAGTTTGTTTCATGGGAATGAGTCAGGTGAGGCTCACTCAATCAGTTGAAGGCCTTAAGAGACAAAGATTGAGATGTCCCAAGGAAGAGGAAACTCTGCCTCAGAACTGCCTTCAGATTAGAGACTCTTCCATAGGTCTCCAGCTTACCTGTCCCCAGCTGCCCACAACTGCATGGGCTAATTCCTTAAAATGAGAGAGAGAGAGAGAGAGAGAGAGAGAGAGAGAGAGATATGCTGTTGGTGGTGTTCCTCTGGAGAACCCTGACTGATACACTGTCCACAGGGACAGCTCCCTGTCATCACATATCACACATTACACTGGAAACGTCCTCTGCTAATCTCTTATTTACTGGGATGTGTATATATGGTCCAGCAGTGAGGCTGTCGTAGCACTGTCATGCTACAGAGAACCCACACCAGGAACAATGTTCATTAAAGATGTGCTGTTGAATGAAGCAGCCCTTTTAGGGACAAGAGTCCTGATGATAAACACTTGGGTTCAGCTCATCTATAAATCAGCAGCCAGATCTGTTCATCACTGGGGATAAGAAAGGAAAGTGGGGAAAAAACAAAACAAACAAACAAACAAACAAACAAAAACCTTACCAGTTGTCTGCAATTACCAGGACTTTATTTTATGTGTTGCTTTTTACACAGCCACCTGAAGATGTACCAGAGGAAATTCATTGTTCAGAATTGATCGGGCAGGCCACCCTTGTCGAGTTTCCACAATGGAGGACATAGCCTCCACTCTTTCAAACCTAAACTTTGCAATAAGATATATTTAAATAGAAGAAAAAGAGGAAGAAAAACGTTATCTGTGATTATCACCCTCCCTTAGACACCAAATGTCTATAAAATGTCACTGCACATTTTAGAAGAGGAAATTAGGACCCTTGACTCCAACATCAAAATCTCATTCCTGAAAATCAGATTGAATCCTAGATTAGAAACCTCTGCAGATACCTTCCACAGAAGTTGTTATTATTTGTCATAGTTTTAAAGGATTACAGATGGATTCATGTTTTACAAGTCAACCTGAATCAGTCTGAATCCTCAGGTGAATAAAAAACCGACTGGTTTAGGTTTCTGATCAATAAGACTATTTTCAGTGAGTGCCCATACCAACCATTCTGTCTCGTAGGAAAATTGATTTATAAGCATGTCAAATGGAGATTTTCGTTTACTTCCTGTTTTTACTGCTCTGCCTTCGGCTGCCAATCCAGAAATTAGAGGCTCTCCCCTGGGAGCAAGAAGGCAAAATAGTGTGAGGCCTTCAGAGGTCAACCTTGAAAGCAGGAAACACTCAGCTTTGACCCGGTCTATTGAAATCAATACGACATGGCATAGAGAAAGGAAGCAGATGGCAGAGTATACTTACATCAATATTTTTCTTTATTATACAATTTGCATTAAATTCTGTTAAAGGACAAGTAGATTAAATTGACCGTGAGAGATATAAAAAGAGTATGCAATGAATCACATCCCAGATGAATTTTAATCAAGACTATAGGATTTGCGGTAGAAGCTTATTTTTCTTTGAATAAAGTTATCTTATTTCTTCCCATTCTAGGTTATGTGGGAAAGTATAGGAGGAGGCATAAAGAAGCGACTCTTGACCTGGAGTCCCACCATGAAAAGATACCACCATTCCACATTAGCATACCTTATCCCAGTGGTTTCTCTCTGTATTGTGTATAGAAGTGTGAATCCTGCCTTTTCCACTTAACATTATGACAAAATAATTTCCTAGATTTTTGTAACTGCCTCCTTACAGAGGCTCTCTTATCCTCATTTTGTGAGATAAAGCCTTTTTAAGAGTCCAGAACTAGTAAGCAATGGAGCTAGGACTCTAACCTTGACCTACCCAGCTCCAAAGCCCGTACTCTTCCCACTATGTCAAAACACCTTCAAAATAGTGAACCCCTGGGGTGCCTTGGTGGTGTGGTCAGTTGAGTAGCCATCTCTTGGTTTTGGCTCAGGTCGTCATCTCAGGGTCCTGAGACCGAGCTCTGTGTCAGGCTCTGCGCTCTGCCTGGAGTCTGCAGATTCTCTCTCCTTCCGCCCCTCCTTCTCGTTCTTTCTCTTTCTCTCTCTCTCTCTAAAATAAATAAACATTTTTAAAAAGTAGTTAACTCCTCTCATCCCAGTAAATCACCTTTTGGGATCTATATGGAATCGGAAATGTACAAAATAAGCCTGGGACATCTTGAAATGCAGAAAAGCAAGAAACTATCAAAAACCAAATGGGTCACGTCAAAAGAAAGCTAACTTGAATGAGATCCCATGAACCAGAATGACCCAGTATGACTATCAAAAAGAAAAATCATGTTCAATTAAAATACTAAATACAGAGACTATGGACCCTGAAAAACAATCTGAGGGTTTTGAAGGGGCAAGGGGTGGGCGGTTGGGGGAACCAGGTGGTGGGTATTATAGAGGGCACGGATTGCATGGAGCACTGGGTGTGGTGCAAAAACAATGAATACTGTTATGCTGAAAAAAAAATATTAAATACATAGAAATTCATGAGTTCATAATGATACTTTCTAAAAGACTTACTCATTGCCATTGGAGGCTATGAGGGCCCTGGTTCATTACTCTGCTAATGGATAAATACACGGAAAGAATCAAGAATTTGTCCAGCCTTTCTTGTACACACTGTATTTCAGGGCAGCCAAGTAATTGATGAGAGGACATCCTTCTGTATAGAAGAATTGCGTCTCACTAATGCAGGAGGAATGACAGTAAGAAAATTGCCATTTTAAGCCTTAATGAAACACTGGCAATGGTAGCTGGTAAATGCTAAGCCACCAGTGAACAGTTGGACACAGGCTGGTGGAGGACGGAGTGTGCTGACGTCATCTGGACTGACGACGGGCATTACTGACCAGGAGACCACTGGGCATCCTGAGTTCATGCTGTGATCCCATGGGAAGTTCACAGAGTAAGGAATATTACAGCCTAAAAAAAAAAAAAAATTGAACTTTAATTGAATCAAGTCTTGGGTGGAATTACCAGTTTATAGGAAGTATGGAGACAGGAACAAGTTAAAAACATCACAGAGAAACAATTGTGCAATTCTAGAATATGGAGCATAAAGGACCAGTCATTTGATTTTTCTAAGAAATGCAAAGACCTGAGTGGGGAGATGGGATTATGCAGACTAAACCCTTAGGAAAGATGGTGATCGTGCAGTTTATGGACTTTATTGTTTCTTAGTATTTGAATAGGCCACCGTAAGAGAATGACTTTGAGACAGTTGGGGAAATTTGAATACGGTTTGGGTATTGGGATATTTAGGATGTTGTTATAGTGGAGTATGACCATACTCAGGTGGTTCTTTTTTAAATAAGCCTTACTGTTTAAATACCTATAAAGTACTGTATGAGGAAAATGACAAAATGTTTGGTGTTTCTTCAAGTACTCAGGAAGAAATTGTGTGTGTGTGTGTGTGTGTGTGTGTGTGTGTGTGCCCACACACGCATGTTTGCCTGTCCAGGGATGGCGCAGAAGTAGACAGACACAGGTAAACAAAATGAGATTTATGACCTGTTGATAATTGTTGAAGCTGAGCAAAAGGTAAATTAAAGTTCATTAAACAGTAAACAATGCTTGGTACCATTGTGTAAGTTTGGAAAATTCCCTACCGATAAAATTTAACCATTTTAAAAATGATGGTTAAGAGGATGATCAAAACATGTAGAAATGAAGAGATTAATCACTTTCCATGTTCTTTCGGCACCTAACACTATCACTAATTTAAATAGAAAGAACATCAAAACTCTTCAGCTTAAGAAAGAAATTCAGTGAATTAAAAGATCTATGATATATTCAGTGAACATGTCTTCCTTTTTGCAGAAAAATAATTTGGAGATGGAAAGAGAATGTACGTTCTGTAGACCAGTTGTCAGTGATCCTCTCTAAAGAGGTTTAAGTAATGCTTTGTTTGTTTCAAAGATCTGATGCTAGGGATCACAAAGTGGAGCAAAATGCATTTGGAGGAGGAGGAAAAGATCACACCTAATGACCCTTCTTTCCCTGGACACAGTTAAGCAAGCTAATAGCATTCAGGGGTTAAAAATAAGTCCATTCACCATCTGCCCACACGCATTCCGTATAATGACAGATGGAGATCTAATTTTAAAAACATGGTACATTTTCAAAATACTTCAGAAACATCTATCCAAACAATGGATTATAACCTGATTAAAAAATAATTGAAACACCAAAATCTCACTGAAGGAAAGATTCTATGCAGAGATGCCTTCTTGTAGAAACAAAGCCCTTTGTGTTCAGCGAAGTGTCTTTCACAGAATGAAACTACTAAATATTTTAATTTTCAATTTGTAAGGGAAAAATTATTTACTTTAATCACTGGTGTGATTTTTTTGGAAAAAAAATCACTTTATTAATGACATATTTTGTCAAATTGTTATGCGTGACTACTTCATTTTAGTGTACCTTGATTGAAAGGATAATTGATTAGTAGCTTTTAAAAATTGAAGTATAATTAACATACAGTGTTATATTAGTTTCTGGTGTACAACATAATAATTCAACACTTCCATACAATTACTCAGAGCTCACCACCATAAGTGTAGTGACTTTCTGTCACCAGACAATGTTATTACGATCTTACTGACTATATTCCCTATGCTATAGTTTTCATCTCTATGACTTATTTATTTTGTATAACCGGAATTTTGTACCTCTTAATCCTCTTTATCTATTTCACAACCCCCACCCCTCCCTTCACCTCCCCTCTGGCAACCACCCGTTTGTTTTCTGTATTTAAGCATCTCGTTTTTTGTAATTGTTGTTTGTCTCTTTCTATCTTTGCTTGTTTATTCATTTTGATTTTTAGATTCCATACATGAGTAAAATCTTGTGGTATTTGTCGTCTTTGTCTGACTTATTTCACTTAGCATCATACCCCTAGGCCCATCATTGTTGTTGCAAATAGCACGATCTCATACTTTTTATGCTTTAGTAATATTCCTTTGTATATGTATCACATATTCTTTATCCTTCATCTGTTGATGGACACTTAGATTGTTTCCATAGCTTGGCTATTGGAAATAACGCTGCAGTAAAGATAAAGGTGCATGTATCTTCTTGAATAAGTGTTTTCATTTTCTTTGGGTAAATACCCAGTAGTGGAATTACTAGATTATAAGGTATTCCTGTTTTTAATTTTTTGAGAAACCTCCATAGTGTTTTCCACAGTGGGTGCACCAACTTGCATTTCCACTAACAGTGCACTATATTCTCACCAATACTTGTTATTTCTCATCTTTTTTATTCTAACCACTCTGAAAGGTATAAAGAGATATCTCACTGAAGTTTTAATTTGCATTTCCCTGATGGTGAGTGATGTTGAGCATCTTTTCATGTGGTTGTTGGGCATCCATATGTCGTCTTTGTCTACTCAGGTCATCTGCCCAGTTTTTAATTAAACAAAATAGTATGGTATTGGCACAAAATTGACACATAGATCAGTAGAACCGAATATAGTGTCCAGAAATAAATCCATACTTATATTGTCAATTAACCTATGAGGTGATAATATATATAGGAAAAAGGCAGTCTCTTTAACAAATGGTGCTGGGAAAACTGGACAGCTACATGCAAAAGAGTGAAACTTGACCACTTTCTTCTACCATACCACACACAAAAACAAACTCAGAATTGATTAAAGATCTAAATGTGAAACCATAAAACTCCCAGAAGCAAATATAGGTGGTAATTTCTTTGACATCAGCCCATAGAAATATTTTTTCTAGATACATCCTCTCAGGCAAGCAAACAAAAGCAAAAATAAACTATTGGTAGCACATTAAATTATAAATCTTTTGTATCAACAAAGGACATGGGCCCATAGTAGCTCTTCTTCTGCTATAAAATGGGATCTTGGCCCAGGGTAACATTATGTAAGACCTCATGTCAGTTTATCAGCTAATCTCATAAGCTGATAGATGGTGGTACTGGTGGAGTCCCTGTGGGTGGGAAAGGGAAAGTCATTTCTTGAGTATGTGCCAGTTCCCATCAAGATACATCATTGTCATTTCCTATTGGGCCTCAGTGTGGGTTTCTGTTGCTACGAGTTTCGATGTTCAGTAGTGGGAATTGATGCATTGGGTAATGAGTTGACTTTTGGATGGTCTACTCTCAACAACCAGGATCCCTTGTTTTGAACCAGGAAGAGTGGTGAACTAAATGGCATGATGGAGACTACTACTCTTGCAGTGTTAAAATTGTGATATTGTTTTTTATCTACTTTATTGATCATACTGAGGAAGTTTCAAAGGCCTCCATGTGGCTTTCTTCTAGTGAAGTGGCTTTCTTCACTACTCTATAAACCAAGGGATTAATAAGGAGATTCTCTCAATTACTAAAGACATTCATTTCTAAAGCAGATTCAGAGATTAAACAATCACACAGGAGATCTATGGAGCCAAAGAACCCACTGCGAACTAGACTGGGCTTGGATTTCTTATTACTTACCTCCCAAAGTCCCCACTTTAGCAAAGGGACCTGATGAAATATAAAAATGCTTGAATATCATTGGAGGTTTCCATGCCCAAGGGTCCTTGAAATATCTGGAATTGCCTTTTCTCACCACCCCCCTGCCTTCCCACAATACTTACTCAAGGCAATGGGCACAGATTCTTCTGGGTGAAAGCTAGAGAAATTATTAACATAGGCACCTGCCATGGTATAGAAGAATCCTTCCTTAAACCAGCCATATCTTCAGACAACAGGTTCTGGGTCAAAGGACTAGCTCAGGTCTGGAAACTTGTCTTTACTTTTCAGCAGGGTGTTTATTAGCTTTACCCTTGTTAGCTACCTCTCTGTCTTGCCCCTAAGAACACCACATTCTATCCATCATCTCCATTGTATTCCATGGCCAAGAGCCTCTTGCCACGCATTACAATGGCGTCCTCCTTGCTCCTGATGTTCAAGTGTTGCCACCTGGGCTCTGTCATTCTGAGATCTTATCATCCCATTGCTTTTAGGGACCCTAGATCTATAATGCCATTTTTTAATCATTTCAGTCCTGCCCCACAGAGGACAGTCTCCACTGAGTTTCTCTATGACACTTACCTCTCTCACCAGACCATTCCTTACAGCTCTGGTAAGTCATGTGTCCTCTGGATGACTCCATGAACATAGTGAACTGGTATATTTTCTAATTTTACAGAATATATCCCCTCTAGCATGCCCATTTCTTTGAGGCTTTTGATCTTTTTCTCCACTGTCTGCCAAAGCAGCACCACTGAGTGTGGTGCTGCCTCCCTAAGTTTCTAAGAGCCAACCAAGAGAGTGTTAAATCCTGTATCGCAGAGGAGAGTGTTCTCCTGAGGGTACACTGCCCATTATCTAACTATATATTCCATCCCCCTGAATCCTTAAATTCTTCAGAATTTATTCTCTTAAATACTCTTCCACTCTTGCTAGTGCTCGTTGGCTAGGTTCCACATCTTATGTGATTTTCCCTTTCTCCCGTTATCAGGACAGGTCCCCTTCCTGCTAGGTCTTTCTGTGACTTGACTCCAGTTCAGAGGTTAGCAATCTATTCAGGGAAAGAGCCAATGAAAAATATTTGAGGTTTTGTGAGCCACACAGACTCTGTGACTACTTTTTCAACTCCCAAACTGTAGCACGAAAGCAGCCATAGACAACATGTAATGGAATGGGCATGGCTGTGTTTCAATAAAACTTTATTTACAACAGCAGATTGTGGGCTAGATCTGGCCTGTAGGTTGTAGTTGCTGATCCTATTCTCATTACTGAGCTCGTGTCTAGGGATGGTACGCCCTGAGCTGGGAGCAGCACACTGCTTGCACAAGGCAGAGGCTCTGTGTCGTCTTCAAGCAAGGGGGCGGCACCAGCTTTTCAGAGAAAGGAGTGGCCTCAAAGGTTCAGGGGCATTTGGGGATCCGAGATTTTTAGTGCATGGACACAGATGTCTGTATTCCAAGTCTCAGCACTTCACCCCTTCCCAGCCAGAGCCCCAACCTTGACAAAGCAGACTTGCGGGGTTTGAGAATGCCATCTTCTCTGGAGCTGTGCTGGCCTAGTAATTAAGTCCTAGGCTTGGTCATGGCTTTTTTTCTGCCCCTGGCTGCGGGAGATGAGTCTTTATTGTGGAGGCCAAGAAAAACAAGGCTGTACCCACCTTGAGTCTAGCCCTGACATAAGTACAGCCATCTTGGCAAAGCGGAGGCTGGCACCTTGCACCCCCTCCCCACCCACTCCCCTCCCCTTGGTAGTATGTGTGACATTCCTCGGCCACCCCTGGCTGCCCTAAAAGAAGAACAAATGGTTGACTTGCAGAGATCACAATCCTGCAGGACAGGAGTCTCCCTTGGTTTACAAATGTCCTTGAGATTTACAACAAAGAAGCTATCTTTTCAATAGCCCAATTTCCAGAGACAAATAATTCAGTTCCTTAAGCCCTAATGTCACCCTCCCCTCCATAAACAAAACTGAAGGAGGCTGAGGTAGAAGGAAAAGTAAATAAAGTTAAATTTCTTCTAAACCCAAATATCACTAACAAGGACGCTTGATAGCAAGAATGTGACATTCCACCAGGAAACTCCCAATTGTCTTCATGCTAGTGCCTCATTAAAGGAAAAAACAGCCTTGGCTTGATAGTAGCCAGGACTTCAATATCCTGACAGTCTTCTTTACCCCGATAGCCCTTCTGAACACCCCCTTTGTCCTCACCCACCGCCGAGTCCACCCCTACTCTGGTTTTAAAAACTCTGACTGTAATCTGGCTCGGGGTCCAAGTCCCTACTCCGCTGTGTCGGGTATACTTGGGCCCAGGCTTAAGCTTGTCAAATAAACCCTCGTGTGATTACATCGGTGCTTGGCTCCTTGGTGGTCTCTTGGATGCAAAAACTAGGGCATAACATTTATAAAATACAAAAGGCCCTTTGGCTCTCACCTGTAGCCTTAAATCGGCGATACATCACGCCAGCCATTTCTGCCTTTCTCTAATTTGCTTCCTTGCATGAGCAACCAACATCCAAGTCCATGGTACTTGCAACTGCCCCTGTCCTTACACCTCTCAGATACCCAGATCCTGCGTCCCTGAGGCCTGCCCTCCCAACAGTCTGGGCAAAGTCAGCTGTCACTGTCACAATGAGAGTTTCAATTGCAGGGCTGCCATGTGTCAGGCGCTCTCTGCACTCTTCCTGCCCCCTCCCCTCAGAGAAGGTTTCCTTACCAACAGGAGGCCAGCTGGTGACCCTGCGAAGAATCTTCTTCTTTGGGCCAATCCTGGTGCCAGTAGTTCGTGACACTTCTCTGGAACACAAACCCTGATGGAGATCTCCCTGCGAGACTTTCACTGAGGCATGCTCTCGGGATCTCTGCCTCTAAGGAAGTAAGAGAAAAGAGGGTCCAAGAAGGGAGAAGCTGACCTACAATACAGTAAAGTCCTCAAGCCATCCAATGGAGCCTGCTGGGGCTGGGGAAGCCAGCAGAGTCATCCTCACCAAGCCAGAGGGGTCAGCCCCCGGGTGCACAGATGATGTGGCTATGGGCAGCGTCCTTCCCCTAAGGGCCATTCTTAGAGGCGACTTCTGGTGAGATCCCAAAGGACAGCACTCCTGGCAGCAGGACAGTGGGGGGCTCCATCCTGGGGTGAGGATCCGGGCTGCCCGGCAGGGCACCCAGTCCCAGCGCCTGCTGGGCTCCTGCTTCCCTGGTACCGAGATCAGAGAGGCACCCTGGGCTCTGTTTTTACTATCACGCGCTAGTTATTAGGGATCTTGGAGAAGCCCTAGGTCCAGTTACTTGTTATGATTGTCATTGCTTTTCCTGAAGGAATTCTAGATAATGAAAGTGGAAAGTAGTAATGGTTTACTGTCTATAGAAACATTAAAATCCGCTTTTCACAGGTAAAACAACAGGAAGGAGGGAGGAAGGGAAGATGGAGAAACAAAAGAGAAAGATCACATCTTCCTAAGCCACTGCAGCAGTCATAACGACTTAACTGAAGTCGGTATTACAAAAAGGCGATCTTTGTACTTCCCTGTCTTTGACATTTGCTGCTTTGTGGCCTGGTCAGGGAGGGGACATTTTAATAGCAAGATACTGAATTAATGACAGTGGCAAACTTAAAGACGTCTACTAGAATTTATAAATACATATGTATTTCAGTTGGAATCAACAAAATAAAGGCCTACGAATGTGTGCGTTATGGATGGATGTCCAAAAAATGTAAGACATTTCCCACTGAACTCCACAGGTAGAGGCAGAAAAAAAAAATCATGAACAAAAAAATTTTTTTTTTTATCTTTGAAGCCACAAATTATTATAAATCCCACAAAAGCCAGTGATGGAAATGGTTTCTCAAGATCCTCAAGTCTCATCATAAACTCATGTAATTTCAAATTCTGGTAAATTCTTCAGAAGTTTACTGGCCGGTGATTCTCTGTGAGATTCTGTACGTTGGAGGTGATCAAAGAATCACTTTGGGGCCTTGTGTACAGATTTTCACACGTGACTGTGTTTTCAGTTTCTAGCTCTATCAGTGTAGTGGGTAATGGATTTTATTGATATCCAAAATGTATCATCTCATCTTATCTTTGTTCTTTAGATAATTAGGTTCCTGGCTAGGGGGATTTTCAACAGACCAAACATGAACTTTCTGCACATTCACTAAGACATTTGTTTAAAAGAAATAAAGAAAATGAGACCTGTTGATGTTGATCTGCTCATTTTCAAACACACACACACACACACACACACACACACACACACACACACTTCACCCCTCGCCTCCACCCAAATATAACATCATTTGGCTATAGAATGTAAGAGGCCATTGCTCCAATCCGGGGATCCTGTAAAGCTGGTTGAAATGCAAAATGCATCAAAGATGTTTCTGGATCCTGAGATTTCTGTTTCCTGCCCATGAAACTCAGAGAATGAAATGAAATTGCACAGACACAGTCGCGAGCTTGGTTCGGGTGCAGTAGCATTTGGTAAGCCCCAAAACCCCCTACCTGCAATCCCCAAATCCCTAGAGCTTTGAAAATGGAAAGATTTTTTTTTTAAAGATTTTATTTATTTACTTAACAGACAGAGATCACAAGTAGGCAGAGAGGCAGGCAGGGGTGGGCAGGGGGTGTGGGGGGAGCAGGCTCCCCACTGAGCAGAGAGCCCAATGCGGGGCTCAATCCCAGGACCCTGGGATCATGACCTAAGCCAAAGGCAGAGGCTTAACCCACAGAGCTACCTAGGTGCCCCCAAACGGAAAGATTTAAAAAAAAAATTTTTTTTTATTTGAGAGAGAGAAGGAGAGACAGCGTGCAAGTGTGAATGGGGAAAAGGGCAGAGGGAGAGGGAGAGAATCTCAGGCAGATTCTGTGCTGAGTTCAGAGTCAAACACAGGGCTTGATCTCATGACCCTGAGATTGGGACCTGAGCTGGAATCAAGAGTCAGATGCTTAACCAACTAAGCAAAAATGTAAAATAAGTCCACCATTTTCACTATGGCTCCTTTAACAAAGCACAGTTATTTTCCGTAAAAATGTGGTCATGTTAATATGCAATGATTTTATTATTTTAAAATAAATTAATAAACATTTGAAAGTCTATCTTAATTTCTAACACAGGACGTATCGATGGACGTAACCAACAAAACCAAAAGCTCTACCGACTTGTCAATACTTTGAAAAAGTATACATGGTTCTGAGACCAAAAGATTTAAGAACTGCCAGTGTAGTGATTAAGAGACCCTGGAGGCTTACCACCTGGATTAAATACACCAACTTTGCCACTTAGTAGCCAGGGAAGACCTCTTTGTGCCTCAGTTTTCCACCAGGAAGATGAGGATATTTCCTATCTCAGAGACCACATTGTTGTGAGGACTAAGTAAATTAATACAACTTAAAGTCGTACAACAAAACCTGGCACTTAGTAAGTTCCTCCTTCGTTTTTAGCTTTTATACCTACTGAATTTTTACATATTTTCGTGTTTATTTCCAGGAAAAACTCCCCCAACTTTCATAAGATGACTAAAAGGACTACACCACCCAATCAACCAAATGCAGTTTCACTCACTTCAATTGGAAATAGGAAATCCATTTTGTAAGGGAGCCATTTTGTATGTTTCAAGCATATATGTCACAACAGTTACAACAGTTTCCACTTACTGTCAATTAAATGTTTTCATCCTCTGGCACTAGGCGTTATAAAAGTCTTCAGAAAAACTGAAATCCCTCATTTTTATAAATAGAAACTATTTTCCAGATATGCACACCTGAGGTTTAAAAAATGGGTAATCTGGGGCAGGGCAACTCGTCTGAGATGCATTACCCCAGGTGAAAATGCTACCAGTACTGAATGTGGTAATAATAAAGCATGAGGAAAAAAAATTGTAGCAAATGCCTTGAATCTAGTATTTCGAGGTCTTAGTCAATGCAACCAAAATTGTAGATTTCTTTAAGAAACACCGAGTTGATGTTTTAGGTATCGTTTTAATACTTCTAATGTAGTTTTAGGCACACATTAATACAGATTTATTCTTTTCCTCTTAAAAAATGCATCATGTTTACTCTGCAAGTAGTTTGTATTAGAAGTTTTTTTCTTTTTAATATTATAAGGTATTCTGAAGGAGCTGATAAAGTTTGACTTGGTGGAGTAGTAAAGGGACCAACACACAATGTGCAGAAACGGGCTTTTCCATGCTCTTCCCATTACGAATGCGTACCACGGACGAGTCACCATTAGACTCTCCTGAGCAGCCAGGTTCTAGCCCATAAGGGGGAGGGAAGAGACAGTGGGGCTTACTGAAGTCAGTTCAGTGCGTCTCCAAAGTGTAAAATTCTATGATTCAAAACGACTTTCGTTTTTCAGCAGCAAAAACTGAGTGATTAATGGCAGCCTGACCTTGGGCTATCATGTGAGATTCTTCAGCTGTAAAATGGGACTAATCATTGTATTTACTTCTTCTTTTTTTAAGATTTTATTTATTTATTTGACAGACAGAGATCACAAGTAGGCAGAGAGGCAGGCAGAGAGAGAGAGGAGGGAGCAGGCTCCCCGCCGAGCAGAGAGCCCAATGCGGGGCTCGATCCTAGGACCCTGAGATCATGACCTGAGCCGAAGGCAGAGGTTTTAACCCCCTGAGCCACCCAGGCGCCCCTGTATTTACTTCTTACGGGAGTTGTAAAGATTGGGTTATCCAATGGGTATCATTAATTCCTTGCCCTTAAAGCCATACTGACAGGAAAACTGTCAGCAGTAAGGGGCTGTCCAAAGTCATGTAGAACGTGTGACAGCGTAATGGAGAGGCGCTCCACTTACCACTGCTGGGTCGACAGAGGGGTGCAAGACAACGATTTTCTTATGTGTATGGTTCCTGTGGGGCACGAATTTGGGGAGGTCTTACCAAGGTAGGTCTGGCTTGGCATCTCCCAGATGGTTGCCGTCAGCTGTCCGTGGGTACTGCAGGGTCTGAAGACTCCACTGGACTGGGTGTGCCGGCTGGAGCCCTCGGACACTGGCGGTTGGTGCTGGTGGCTGACTGGGACCTCAGCGGGAACCGTCAACCAGAGCGCAGACAGTGACTTCTCCATGCAGCCGGGGCTTTCCTAGAGTGTGACCTCTTGGAGAAGTCACAAATCTTAGATGATCAGGTGTCCAAGGAAGCAAGGTGGGAGCTGGATTGCATTTTACCACGCTTCTCGGATGTCAGCAGTGTCACCCCTGCTGTATTTCTGTTGGTTATGAGCAAGTCACTAAGGCCAGCCCTGATTCAAGGACAGGGAAGGTAGACCCCACCTCCGCCTGGGAGGAGAGTCAAACAACTAGCAGGCATGTGGTCAAGCTGCCAACTAAACCATGTGTTTTCAGTCTGTACTGTCTCCAAAAGAGTATCAATCAACATATCAAAATAGCAATGAACAAAATTCTAAATGACCTTGACGCGCCTTTCTCCTGTCTCCCAACCCAAGCGTGCATAAGAGAAGTTAGCGCACCTCAGGTTGAGAACAGAGAAGAAACAGCAACTGCTCGGGGTGCCTGGGTGGCTCAGTGGGTTAAGCCTCTGCCTTTGGCTCAGTTCGGGATCCCAGGTCCTGGAATCGAGCCCCACTTTGGGAATCCATGCTCAGCAGGGAGCCTGCTTCTCCCTTTCCCTCTGCCACTTCCCACCGCTCATGTTCTGTCTCAAATAAATAAATAAAATCTTAAGAAAAAAATAAAAGAAAGAAAAGAAACAGCTACTGCTAATTGCAGCTTCGATGAATTTGCATCATGTCCCATGAGGTTAGAGTTATCATGGGGTCCGACACTAGGATAAACTGGGCTCCTACCATAGAGACTCCCCAGCACAGGGCCTTGAAATTTCTTCCACCTAACGGTCCAGCCTGCATCGGTGTGCTGGGCAGGTCTTCTCCATGGTGTCATTTTGTGACCCGGGTTTCTTTCCATACTGGCGGTCCGCCGTCCCCTAAGGTGTCAGCCTCTTCTGCATGGGAGACAGTGGCCAATCCCTCACTTCCAGCTGGTGAGAGGAAAAAGGGGCAGATTCTAAAAATGCAGCTTGCCTCTCTGTTGGGAGATGATCCGAACTTCACTCTCATCCATCCCCTCGGCTCACATCTGTTGGCCCAAATTCAGCCACACCACCATGCCTGGCCTCGCGGGAGGTTGGGAAGTAGTGTCTGGCTGGGAAGAAGGAAAACAGATTTGGGAATAACAGCCTGGTCCACAAATGATCAATAAATTATATTCTAAAGTTCAAATCTTTGCAGCATTAACAAGCTAATCAAATCTTCCTTAACTCCATCAATTTCAGTGTCATCGTTAATGTACCAATTGCAAATGAGTCTACATGAATAATGTGTATTCTTCAAAGCGCTTTACAATTTCACCAGGACTACCAGCAGTCCTCTTGCAAAAGTGCACACTTAGAGTTAGTATACATCTCTTACTCGGTCTCCTCCAAATGAAATATTGTGAATTCCAAAAAATATCCAATGGGATCTTAACAGTTTAGAAAGAACGAAGTTGGACCAGAGCAGCTTAATTAAGAATCCACAAATAACCAAAATTGGTTGGGGGCAAAATTTGCTCACATTCTAGGAAAGAAAAGGTGGGATTTTCTTTCATGTGTGTCACGGTTATTTTATTAATGCATGTATCGTATGTGTAACATTAAATTCTATGTATTTCTAGATTTAGAACAAGATTCTTTGCATGGCTTGCTGCAAATTTAACACATGCCTAAACATTAGAGTGTGCTCCCTAGAATGGGATGTGGCTGAGGATTCTGTCTGAGGGTGTTGCAATGTATTAAGAATGCTGTACCAGAAATCACCATCCCTGGTTTCCTTCTGGGTCTCCCCAACGCTACCTACGCCTCATAGCCAAGAAACAAAATGGTGCACGAAAGCACTTTCTTCTCCATGAAACACAAATTCACACTTGGCAAAGCAGAAAGAATACATCAAGCCCGTGGCTCGTTTGCAGAGAGGAAGTGCAGTCAGCAAAGCTGCCAAGGGCTTGTGTTACCCGCACAGAGAGAGAACAGGGTTATGCTCTCTCACTTTTGAATCCCAGTCTTGAGGTCTCAAGCTAAAGACCGACAAATCCACTCGGCGGGGACATCTGTTTCCCAGGAGAACTCTGGGGAGGAGAGCCCAGGTCCTGGCCAGCCAGCCACGGCAGCCAGTGCCACCTTCGTACTCATGAAGAGCTTTGATAGGATTATCCTGGTGCCCACTGTTCAGACAACTGACTTAAAGGTAACGGGTGTTGAGGAGAAATCTACAGGAATTTGACTTAATGAAGATTTACTTTTGGGTTCATTTGGTTTCATTCAGATTTAATCAAAAGGAAATGCGTGGGCAAAGGGGTCAAAGTAGAAACTTTGTTTTTTTGTTGTTGTTTTGTTTTGTTTTTTAAAGATTTTATTTATTTATTTATTTGACAGAGAGATCATAAGTAGGCAGAGAGGCAGGCAAAGAGAGAGGAGGAGGCAGGCTCCCTGCTGAGCAGAGAGCCCGCGGGGCTCCATACCAGGACCCTGGGATCATGACCTGAGCTGAAGGCAGAGGCTTAACCCACTGAGCCACCCAGGTACCCGGGAACTTTCAGTTTTAAGTCATGGGAAAGTCATGGGATAGGACATACAGCATGGTGAATATAGTTCAAAATACTGTACCACATATTTGAAAGCTGCTATGAAAGTAAAAGTCCTCAGTATAGGGATGCCTGGGTGGCTCAGTGGGTTAAGCAGCTGCCTTTGGCTCAGGTCATGATCCTAGGGTGCTGGGATTGAGTCCTGCTTTGGGCTCCTTGCTCAGTGGGGAACCTGCTTCTCTGCCTCTCTGCCTGCTTGTGTTCTCTCACTGAAAAATAAATAAATGAAATCTTAAGGGAAAAAAATAAGTCCTCAGGGTAAAAAAAAATTTTTGTAATTATGTATGGGTGATGTTTATATTTATTTCTTTGCCCTCCTTCCCAATGGCAAATAAACTGTATTTTTATAAAATCATGATGTGGATAGAAGTGATACAGAATTGCTCCGCAAACCCAAAACAGATCTAAGAAGGTTATCTCCTGAAGTTTAGAAAGAAAGAAAGAAATGGAGAATATTTTGTTGGTCTGCAAACATACTGTCCTCATTACTCTCCAGAGGTAAAACACTTCAAAGTTAAAAGGGTTTGTATACAAACAAGGTACACAGTGCTGGGCTGGTGGGGTAAACAGTGGGGGCTGGAGACCGCAGGTGTGAGCAGTCATGATCTCAGAATATCGTGGCGAGTGATAAAAATGCTGAACGAGAAACAAAACTGACAGAAGCTTTAGCACACAGTGTCATGCACACTCAGTGAGGCAGAACTTAAAAACCTACCCCCTGTGAACGCTGACATCTTTTTCCTGGGATAATAGATTCAAACACAAGAGAATGAGGGCCTGTGTAAAGAGAATGTCAGAAAACAGGCTAGAGGAGCAAAATTAAAACCAGGGAGTCCTCCCGTTAGTGAGAGTGAACCTGTGTCCTGAGAGAACAGAATCCAACTCTGCATCCGAAGTCTACAGAAAAAGACCTGTGTCCGCAAAGGCCCGTGCGTAGCCAGTGAGGGCGGGCACCCCGGAGAGACCACTGCTCCCACTAGAACGTCAGCCTTCCTCCAGGAGCAGGTGTTCTCTAGAAGGGAGAACTTGAACACTGACTTCGGCAGCCTTGTTTAACCACCACAACACTCTGCGAGGTAACAAACATCTCATTTCACAGATTTAGGAAACCAAGTCACTTTTACAAAGTCACATAGCTCAACGGGTTTAAGCTTCAGGTTTAAATGTCCCACATACGACTATCTCTCCTACCCAAGCCACCTAAACGGAATGCTCTTCACGTTGGGCCCTGAGGTCAGTTTTTATTTCTAAAATGAGATCCAAGCATTTTACATTGATTTTCTTACTCAACTAACTGCTCAAGGAAAGGCAGCCCTGGAAACGGAGTCAGAATGCACAGCGCTGTTGTGCTTTGTGTGGTCATGTTTAGAAATACAGAACCCTTCCAACAAGCCATCGGCATGCTGCCTACCTTTGCCTGACTTAGTGAAAGTGACTTGTGCCACCTCATGAGCCACAACACATTCAGATGAGTGACAGTCAACTTCCTCTGTAGCTTCCGACCCCCTCATGTAGGTCCTGGTGCCAGAGCAAGGTTCGACCAAGTTCAGGGTGGACAAGTCACGCCTGAGTTTCCCATGTGATTCTGACAGCCAGAAATCAGTCAGAAGCTGCAGCAATGACACACTTGCGGGGCAGCAGTTTGGGTCCCAGAGCCCAGCAGGCCCAGCACGGACACTGGGAAAACATAACCTTTAAACCCAGAAATGACACTGAAAAGCCACCGAGATTCTGACTTTTATTCTTAGGTCAGAACAGATAAAGTACAAGGAGAAGGAGCAGCGAAAAGGGTCTGTCCTACAATCCAGCTCCCGCTGGTCCTCAGGACACTGGGGCAAGAGGCGGGTCACACAATCCTTGGCAGACCCTCAGAATCTCACTTGCGGCCGGAAGTGCATCTGCTTGGTGGCGCTGTTCTTCATCCCAGTCTTCAGCAGCCACTTGGATTTCATCCTCTGGACATACTGCATGTCCCGCTCGCGCGCAAGTGCCGCTCCTGTGGCGGTGAAAGGGACAAGCAGTGAGGCAAAGGTTTGTTATTTGTGATCAGGAAAAAATCCAATCTTTACAGAGAATCTCAAGGCTGGTTGGGGGGGGAGGTGGTCTCTGGGTTCTTAGATTTAAAGAAGAGCTGCTAACCTGGGTGGGGTCTCCATGGCACGAGCGGGAGGGTCATGTGCCCCCGGAACTGCGTACAACAACCCGTACTTGCACACATTCCTCGAGGAGAAGCCTCACCTGGACAGGTCTATAAACCCCAAAAGTAATTTTCCATTGATCAAAGGTGACAGAGAGAGGCAGAGACCATAAATAGAGTCAGACAGTGTAGTCCCTGACGAGAGCAAGACAAAGTCAGTGTCCGCTAGATTTAAGTGGCTTCTCAGCTCCTAGGCAGCCAGAGAAGGCAGCCACGTGTTTATATATAAACACAGCGGCACTGAACATGGATTTTATCTGTCCAGGGCTTTCCATGACATCCTGAGGCAGCTCTCCTTTGTCTGCTTCCACTGTCCTCCAGTGGACCGACATTCTCCCTGAAGATCTTAGCATTGAGCTGCACAGAGCAGACACATCAGAATAGATTTAAGTAATCTGATACTGATGAGGTTTCAGAGCTTAGCAATTTCAAGGGCCTGTTTTATTCCTCCAACTCTTATTACATTTTCTATGGGAAAACTACAAGGAGTGATAGCCTTTATTACATCCGTGTACTGGATCATACGTGCACTAGGACAGTCTACCCGCCCAACTCTGCCAGGCGGGTCCTAGTATTTTCTCAATTTTATAAATGAGGAAACAGAGGCTTAGGTACCTTGAATTACTCACACTCGTCATTTAAGAACCACTTCATGTATCAAGTAAGTCATGTCTGACTCCACAGCTCAAGTTATTTGCCACAAGGACACTAGTTCATTTCAACCTTTGTTGGGGACTTATTTCTGCAACTATTATCTCTATGCCGTTGTAGAAAATTACTGAGCCAGGAATATGAGGTTTGTAAGTAGTGGAGCTTTGGGCTTATTGCCATAAATGTATCTAGTAGTAATGAAAGTCCCCAGGGCCAAGAAACTAAGTTTCCTCTAGGGAGGATCCCTAATGACAACATAAATGGAAAGGACTTTGCCCAAAGCCCGTCTTGTAATACGAGTTCCTGGGCTGGTCCCCGGCTGCAGGTATCAACACACCTGTACTGCCTGTCCATCCCAGGGCTCTGTACTGCTGGAGTATCCGGCCCACGGCCTTCCGATTCTTAGCAACGGCCACAGCTCTCGACAAGCCAAATCGCTGTTTGTAGTATCTCATCAAGGAACGGTGACCCAGTCTGGCACCTGTTTTTCAAAAAAGCAAGATGGAAACGCTGAATTGGATAGTTTTTCAAGCTACAGCTACAGAGCAAGGACTTTCCCAATCAGACTCTTAAGAGGATCTAGCTGGAAAATGGATACCTGCTAGAAGAAACAATACTCTACCTGCTGAAAAGAAAAAAAAGATGAAGTAGCATAGTAAAAAATGAAAGACAGAAAATCAAAACGCAGAGGGATCTTTTAAAAAAGAGAATGGCAAGTCAATGTTACATGAAATACTCAGAATCTTGTACTTACTTATATCCAATATGCCTCTCTAGAAATTCACACAGCAACACCTACTAATGTGGATAACAGGCCCAAGGAAGGAGATATTACCTGTTTTTTGTTTTTGTTTTAAACACGAAGATAAAGTACACAATAATCCTGATGCTTAAAATCTTAAAGTCATAGTCTGGGTCTAAGTAAAAAACCAATCCACCTTTCTTTTGCTTAAATTCTCTGTAGTGGTGGTTCTCAAACAGGGATCATTCTTTCCTCCAGGGACATTTGACACCAACTGGAGACATTTTTGGTATTACACCTGGAGGGGCACTACCAGCAACTGGTGGAGAGAGATCAAGGAATCACTAAACATCCTACAATGCACAGGACAGTCCTCCACAACAAAGAATTACCTGGCCTAAAAGGTCACTACACTGAGAAACCCTGCCCTGCTGTCTTCTACAGGACGGAAGTCATCTGGTGAGCTAGAATTTTAAAGGATCATCAAGCTGAATTCCCTCTACAGCTTTTGCTTATCTAGAATGAGCTGGTAGAACTACGCAAGTCAATCATGCTTTCAGAAATGAATTACTACGGACTACCCAGCCCCTTACAGCAAGAATGTGCCGAGCCTCAGCTTTGCAGCAGGTGGAGGGGAAGCAGGCAGGTTTCAGTGACGACTAAATTCCAGGCTCTGTCAGAGCAGCGACTCTCACCAGGTGCTCCTGGAACACTGGTCTCAGCATTTCCCAAGAGTAATCGAAATACAACACTAAATATGATTCTCTCACAAGAATATCAATCAAATACCTTCCCAGACAGACATAAACACGTAGCAATTCAACAACAGCCTCCATACACCGGGTGTGAAGCAGCTATTTCCACTGAGCCTGAGTACAGGAACTATGGCTAGACAGAACCACGTGTACAGCTTCTAGGAAGATTTTACACTTACATATATAAAACCATTTCTTTCAGAATCTTTTGTGTAGAAAGACCATATACTGGAGACTATAAATACTGCAGATCTATCTGCTTTTAGGATGTAGACCCTCCATTTACAAGAAAAAAATTCTGTTGTCAGGTTATTTGAAGACCTTAAGCCTGGGGCAAGCTACCTAGGAAATAGTTTGCTTGCTACACAGACATGGGAAAGGAATTACTTTCAGTTGATTGGTTTTTGTGATAGGATGTAAGAGATGTCCCAAAAAACCCCTTTCAATTCAGGGATGATTTGGCTTTTGGATACAATACGGATGAAACCTGTTTCCTTGAATCTGATTCTCCTGGCAGCCTTAGAGTTAACAAAGCTCCTAGACCACAAGAAATGAGTAAAAAGCAGCTGACAGATACAGACTCAAACTTAAATGACAGCTGCCGTGGCAGGAGACCCTAGCATAGTTAGTATCATTTTCTATTTATAAGAAGAGGTCAGGATGCTCCAGGTGTGCAATGCTCAAAATCATTACATGATAATGCTGATCATGAGGACAAAGTAAACCGATGTACTTATAGTCTTAAGCAGTTTGGGACATATTGAGGAAAATCCTTGAAAAGGTTTCGTTACTCAATGCCAAGGTTTCTGCAGCCAGCCAGGGAACTGAAAACACACACTGCTGAGAGCTACCCCTGCCCCACCCCGTGTCAATGACAGTGAGCCCCTAACAGTGAGCCCTAAGAATAACATGCTTGCACAGCTCAACGTGAAGGCCCTCCTCAAGGAAAATTATTTGTAGAACACAATGTGACTGCCCAATAAGGAACACATGGGGTATGTCTTAGTTATGTAGAGCCACAATCTGTCCATCTACCTTTCAACGTAGCAATAACCACATGTGAAATGTTGGCTCCTTCTTAAAAACTGTCCACTCTTAACAAACAGCCTTATAATAGAAGCTATTATACAGCGGAAAAGCAGGGATCTCCAACTGTAATTTTCCGAAGACTATACATTCTCATAAATCCACCACCAGTTTCATCCGGCTACTCAGCGGCTAACCGGATGTGTCTTTCACACTAACTTACTCCACAGGAGCTGCAGAGCACGGAACGTGAACTCAAGGAATGGAGGCTTCACAAGAAATGCTCACAGTGCCCTCTACCGGATGTTCTTTGTCACTGGCTCTGGGATCAACTATTTGAAACTAGATTTAAAACATCACAACTATTGCTTTTGAAACCAGTTGAAAGCAGACCCTTCTCAGTGTGGCTGATTAAATGACACCAAGCTCTCCACATGAGAGTCCTTCTCAAATTAGCTTCATGCCGACATCATGCTAACACAGTCAAGTGACTGAGTATAAGTGAAAAGGTGTCTGAAAGGTAAATTTGCTCAAAGCCGAAAGCAGGTGATTGAATACACCACTAACTGTTAAGACCGCTCCGTATTTACAGCGCTTATTCGGAGATCTCCCAAACTCCTGGTTCATTAGAAAACCTCCCAAACCAGTACTGAGACGTAAGAGAAAACCAATGACTAGAAACCATCATATCTCATCATAATCAAGATTGACCGAAGGATGACTAGTTTTTAAGATAAGATGATAGAAGTATGGGTGATATAAAAAAAGAGGTATCAGTATAGCTGGAAGAAATTTCAGAACACTAGCAGTCTTTGATTTACTGACAAAGCTATGTTTTGTCATTATTTAAACAGATTCTATAAAGGTTTCCGCAATCATCTGTGAAGACCCATGAAGGTAGCGACTGGCGGCAGTGTACTAAGATATCATTAGTGGCTCTTCATCTTCTCCAGGTCAGAGGTGCTTCTGAAAAACTACAGCATTTCCCCCAGAAAAAATGTACTTAGCCACACAGCACCCCCCCCCCAAAATAAAATAAAATAAAAAATAAAAATGCATGGCACACACGGGTGACTTTCAAGATTTATTTTTTCTTTTTGAGAGAGAGGGTGCATATGCACTCACAAGCAGGGGGAGGGACAGAGGCAGAGGCAGAAGCAAACTCCCCACTGAGCAAGGAGTCTGATTTGGGACCCTCAATCCCAGGACGTGGAGACCATGACCTGAGCCAAAGGCACACACTGAACTGACTGAGCCACCCCACACAGCTGACCTTAATCACTATGGTCTCTCGCCAGGAAAATGCACATACTCACAGAAAAAAAAAGCGTATGGTGTATGGTCTGGTTAAGAACCTGTGGGGAAAGGTAGTATCTGACTGCTGGTTAGGTCTTTCCTGAGTCTGTCTAAAAGTACAGGATTTCAGAGTAATACCAAACTACTTACCATTCTTCACTACTTCCAAATCTAATATAAAAGAGCTGTCCTGTGGTTTATTATCTAATATTTTAAAATAATGTGACTCAGTAGGTGGACCACCAGCAGTTAGCAAGGAAACCCAGGCCTTAAAAACCACAGAAATTAAACCTTCCAATTAATCTCCTGCCACTTTCTCCCCCGACTGCATGAGAATGGAGAGACAAGCAAACTGCTCCCCAGTGCTTCCGGCCAATGATTCCAAGCCCCCAGGGCCCCTTCTTAGCTCACAGTGGTTTCATCCGCTCTGCTTCTCCTAGTCTGTGGCAGGCCCAAGGGGATCAACCTTGCTTTCCTTTTAAAGTCACCTCCAACTTCTCAATCACTCGGTCAACACACATTTATCTGGCTCTCGTGTGCCTGAGACCCTGTGCTGAGATGAAAGAAGCAATCTTTTCCTGAAAAGTAATGGGCGAAGACAGGCAAGCAAGCCAAGAACAAAGGAAAGGAGGAGAGGAATGGTACTACAGATATCCTGTGTATCCTAGTGTCCCGGGAGCAGGAGACTCTCCATACTCAGGGGGCAGGAGCAGAGTTGAAAAAGCTGACGCAAGAGTGAACCCAAGTCTTAAAGGAGGAGCAGCAATAAGATAGAGAGGCACTAGCCACGCCAAGTCCCAGAAGGAAACTGCCAGGGGGTGGGTAAAGGAATAGCAAGGTGGGCGCCCCTGCCTCCCTGCGGTGTGGGAAGACCCGCGGCAGAAACGACTCTACCGGAAAAGCAATGGCTCCCCCTGGAGGAATTCCAGAGGAAAAAGAAAAGAGACTGGCATCTGTTTCAGGAACAATATCGAGTGATGGATGGAGTGGAAATCGGATTGGAGATGGACATATGTCGGTAATGGTGACACAGACAAGTGTTAAAGAGAAGACAAAAAAATATTCAAAAGCTGTTCAGGATTCGCACTTAGTAACTGTTTTGATGTGGAAGAGGAAGAGAGTATCCTAACAAGATGCCCATCTGGGGCCTTGGCTAATCTTAGAAAACTCAATAACCCCAGGAAATCCTAGGAAAATATGTTTTCTACACACGCAAAAACAAACAAACAAAAACTCCTAAGTTACAAAAGTTTTATGTTTTGATGAAAATTTCTCCCCAATACACTGCATTTCTTAAACAGGTTATGCTCACTCATTGTTGTGCACATTTTAGTACAGAACACACCGAACGCAATGCGAAGTTTTTCTGCAGTAATGTATTGGAATTTTCGCCAGAGGAAGACTACAAGAGGTTTCCTGTGACAGATTTCGGCCTGTTTTGCTAGTGTCTGGCACAGGTCACAATACTGGGCCTGGGACCTTTCTCATCACTGTAACTCCTTACAGTGTTACAGTGTAACTCCTTGTATCTTCAAGAGAGTTTCTGCCTGCCCTTTCCTTCTACTGTCATACTTTAAAGCTGCCTTTAGCCTTAAAAGGTAATTATTCCAAGTTAAAGAGAGTTGGCTGTATCTAAGCAGTGATATTCTACATGAAAAGCAGTAATATAAGACAGCTTCCTCATTGCAGTCATTTGCATGAGCAGGAGAGCTACTCCTGCCCCCAACACTGCTGCAAATCTCCCATGGCAAGGTAAGAAAGTAGAGAAAAAGGATTCACTGACTATGCTCTTGGGTCAATTATTCAACCCATCTAAGTTGCAAGTGGCTCACAGGTCAAATAAGGACATGGAATCTAACTCACACGCTAGTAAAGATAAAACAGTATACCAGCTACCATGCTAACTGCTCAGTAAATACCACTTACTATTAGGATCTTACTAGCTTTACTGTTCCATTCCCTTTCCTTCTCATAGGTGTCTTCCGCAGTTTCTCTCATTCTTACTAGCTCACCATAACACTGTAAACAATATGGGGTGCTTCTCATATTCACGTTTTTTCCCCCACCTTATCATACCTGGGATAAATTCCCACATCAGTTAAATGTTCCCTAAAGTAGCAGGCATAATTCAAACTCCAAGCCTCCCAACCATAATTAGAATACAAATAGGCAACCGCATACTGTTAAGCAGATACTCCCGGGACAGACTACCAGCTGGAAGTCTGAGCAACACGAGGAAACAGGAATCAGTGTGAAGAATAAGAGTAGGACCATGCAAGTGAACCCGAATGTTCACAGCAGCAAGGTCCACAACAGCCAAACTGTGGAACAAACCTAGACGTCCATCAAAAGATGAATGGATAAAGAAGATGTGGTACATATATACAAGGGAATACACTGCAGCTATCAAAAGAAATGAAATCTTGCCATTTGCGACCATGTGGCTGAAACTAGAGGGTATTATGCTGAGTGAAATAAGTTAAGTCAATCAGAGAAAGACAAGTATCATATGATCTCTCTGATATGAGGAAGTTGAGAGGCAGGGCAGGGGTCCGTGGGGGGAGGGAAGAAAAAAATGAAACAAGATGGGATTGGGAGGGAGACAAACCATCAGACTCTTAAGCTCACAAAACAAACTGAGGGTTGCTGGGGGGCAGGGTAAGGGTAGGATGGTTGGGTTATGGACATTGGGGAGGGTATGTGCTATGGTGAGTGCTGTGAAATGGGTAAGCCTGATGATTCACAGACCTGTACCCCTGGGGCAAATAATACATTTTATGTTAATAAAAATAATTAAGAAAAAAAAGAGTAGTGCCATGATTTATAAGAAAAACCTAAATGAGGCAATAATTATAATAAAGAGCCAAACGGAAATATCTATGTATTTGAAAGGAAATGACTGATACAGCATTTGGAATCCTAAGAGAAGTAAACAAAGACATTGATTTAATTTCAACAGAACAGCTAACACAGAGCTAAGTGGCAACCTTCATAGTTAACCGTGTATCTGGGAACACAAAATTTAAAGTTCAAGCACCTCCCTCAGAATGGAAGGGGACTGATGGAACATGCCTTTCTAATCAACTCACCGCCACTGAGCTATTTATCTTTGACAAATACACTTACCAGAAGGTAGAATCAGCTCCATGGTTTCATCATCATAGCCTAACAGCCTTTCTGAGCACAACTCGGCTTCATCAGGGAACTCCCCTTCCTTGTAATCTGGATAGCTACTCCTGTAACAGTGGCATGAAGAATGGCATTAATAAAAAGACTAATACCTCAAATATAACTGAAGGACAAACTGTATTTGCAAAATGGCAAACCCACTAGTTATCAAAAAGCAGGAAGTAAACAGCTGCAGGGACGACAAGCTGAAAGGTTTAGAGAAAAACGAACGTGGTGGCACCCTCTGTAATAAAAATAAGCGAGTGACCTCTAAACTCAGGATGGATCCGACCTACGTGTAAAATGCGAAACTAAAAGAATGTCTAGAATATAACATGGGAGAAAATCTAGATGACTTATGGGTTTGGTGAGGACTTTTTACATATACCACCAAAGGCACGATCCATGAAAGGAATAATTGATAAGCCGGACTTCATTAAAATGAAAAAACTTTTGCTCACTGCTTAAAATGAAAAAAACAGAAGCCATATCACTTCTCGGCCTTTGGCTAAGATCAAGTGTAAAACAGAAGCTAAAGACTGGGAAAAAATATTTGCAGAAGGCACATCTGATAAAGGACCATTATTCAAAATACACAAAAAACTCTTAAAACTCAGTAAGAATATAAACCAGATCTTAAAATGGGGCAAAGACCTTACTGGGCACCTCGCTAAGATAGATTGTAAATGAACATGAAAAAGATGCTTCCTCTCATGTCATCAGGAAAATGCAAAACCAAATGCGGTAACACCACACACTTCTTAAAATGGCCAATATGCATTTTGGTGGATGGTGCAGGCATTTTGCAAGACAGCTGGGCCACAAAACGGTGCAGGTGTTTTGCAAGACAGCTGGGCATCCTTGAAAACCAAACATACTCTTACCACAGGATACAGCAACTGGGTTGTTTGGTATTCATCCAAAGAAGCTGAAAACATGTCAACACAAAAACCTGCACACTGATGGTTATAGCAGCTTATCCGTAACTGCCCAAACCTGGAAGCCACCAAAACATCCTTCAGTAGGTGAGTGGGGTCAACTGTGGTGTATCTGGACAATGGAACAGAATTCCTACTCAAAAGAAATGAACCATCAAGCCATGATAAGACACGGAGAAAACTTTAATGCCTATTACTAAGTGAAAGAAGCCAGTCTGAAAAGACAAGGAGAGAAGAACAGGTGAACTCCATACAACTTTCAGGGCAGTGACACTACTCTGCATGAGACTGTAACGGTAGACACGTCATGACACATTTGTCCAAACCTACTAAATGCACAACGCTAACAGTGAACCCTAATATAAACCATGCACTTGGTGATAATGGGGTGTTAATGTAAGTTCATCAATTCCAACAAATATACCACTCGGGAGGGATGTCCATAATGAGGGAGGTCATGCATGTATGGATGTGGGAGATACGGGAAATCTTTGTAACCTGCTCAAATTTGCTGTTAACATAAAATTGTGATTAAAAAAAGCAAAAAGACTGAGCAAATGACCTATAACTAAATCCTTTCACCTATTTGTTTCTCCCTGAGAGGGTTGCCAGGTAGGAAGAGGAGGAGAACGGGGAGCTGGAAATGCAGCACTCCTCAATTTAACCATTCTAAAAACAAGTTCTAGAACAGTGCCATCCAACAGAATTCTGTGATCATAGAAGCTTTCTATACTTGTGTGTCCAATATAGGAGCTACTAGTTATATGTACTTTTAAGCATTGAGCTCTGAAATCTAGGTAATACAACTAAAGCACTGAATTTCTAAATTTTAAATTTAATTTCTAATTAACTTACATAGCTGCGTGAATACACCAACCATTTGCCATTTTGGACTGTGCAATTCCAGAAGAATTTCTATGTTCCTAGAAATGTTCTCAATGATACACCGAAAATTACTGGAGAATTATACATTAAAATGTTAACAGTAAGACAGATGACCCAATCCCAACAAAGAAACAGACAAAAGACTTGATCAAACACTTCATGAGCGATATCCAAAAGACCAATTATGTAAAAGTGTTTTCAACTACATTAATTATCATGAGGGAAATGCAAATTAAAGCCACAATCCAGACACCAAAATGGCTGAAAAGAAAAACTTTTGCTCAATGCAGAAGAAGAATGAGAAATCAGGAGGAACATGCAAAGGATGATTTAAAAGACTAGGACTTTTCTGAACACATGTATCTGGAGACCATGCATGCTTGACACAGTAATTATACACAATGCTTGTGTGCTACACAAATAGATACCTTTGACCTGGGCTAGGTCAAAGGTATTATGATACTATATTAGCTGTTCAAAAGTGCCTGGCACAGATTCCTTGCATCATGGACGAATTATCCAACTTTCTAGTTAAGGGTGAACCACCTATGGGATAATGTCACCATCAAATGCCTGGGACTGGCTGAGGTCAGCAACCACCTCCATTCCCTTGGGAGACAGCTTGTGATTCAAGGACTCTCAGGGAAACCAAGACATGAAATCTAATTTCCTCCCTCTGTTCACAAGGTTAGGCAAAGCTGAGCTCCTAACCATTTAAACCACAAAAAAAGAAACACGAGTTTTAAAGTCAGACAAACTTCAGTGTGGGCCTGAGATTGTCTCTTCATCCTATCTTTTATTAAATGTGTGTGCTCAACTCCCACAGTCTGTTTCTTATCCATAAAATGAGAGGGAACAACTACCCACACAGAATCATTACAAAAGTTATAAAGCGTATATTGTACTGTGCTGGACCCGTGTCAGGCTGCGGGACATCTAGTAGCAATTCAATGCAAATGTGATGACCTCGCTTTGCTTCACATCACAAACTACAGACTTACCTAAAATCATAGAAGTCTGCAAATTCCAAAGCAGCATCGCCATCTGCGAAGAGCTTACAGTGGCTTTTGTCGTTCATGTGTGCCTGTACGGCTTCCGTGGAGTAGAACGATTTCCCTTTCTCATTGCACCACAAGCAAATCTTCCCAACACCAACTTTCTCTCCTGAAAAAATAATTCGAGGACAACACGTAAGAGGACAAAAAGTAATCTGCAGCCAGATTAAAGCTCACAACTTATCGCCACAATTCAAAAAACATGCATTAAGTTTTTGATCTTTACAAAATAAGCACATAATTAAATCAAAGATGGACGGGAAATGAAAAACGAATGTTCCCTTAAAACTTGTCCCCAATAATGTGGTATTTCCTCATTAAAAGGAAAACTATTGTACTTACCCAAATATCTAATCAGTCCCTTAAGATCTGAAAGATATTCTATATCAGGAATAAAGAAGCTGTGGACTTTAGTCATATGAGCCACATTCTTCACAAGAGAGCTTGAATGATGGGGACAAAATAAGCAGTCTGTTATGGGGATGGCACCAGCGAAGGGGCCTCTCCCAGCCTCCTCCCCCTCTGCATCCGGTTCCTCTGCTTCGTCCGTGGCGTCAGCGTCCTCATATTCCAACTCCTCTTCAGAATCCATATCTTCCCAATCTTCAAGCCAGAGATTTGAAAAAACCGTTAGTTTAAGAAAGTGGTAACTGCAATTGAAGAAACTGCAAAGATTCACAAACATGAGATGGTACAGTCTTTCATCTGGGGGGACAGAATGCCAGTTACATCCAAGGACAAACCGTCTTTGAAGATCTCAATTTTAGCTGGTCCATTTACACAGAGTTTGTATCGCTCAAAGTTTCCTGATCTTTCTCTTCCTGCATACAGTAAAGTGGAGGGAGTCTTGTCCTTTCCTAAGCCTGTATGAACACAATCAGTATAACTGGACGTAGGAAGAAGGTAGGAAAGAATAAATAGCTCATAAAATCAAGGAGGCTCAGTTGCTGGCCCCAGCTCCACATTTCAGGTTAGCTAGCTCCTGCTGAAGCCTTCACTTTGTGTTTTAACCAACTACATGAAGTGCAAAGCCGCGGACACTAGAAACCCAGAATTACAAACCCTACATACGTCGGTGTGGGCAGTAACATGTCATTTACGATGCCGATGTCAAAGGCCTCCTCATTCAAAACAGAAACCACCGATCCATGATCCATGCCGTAACTCTAAGTAAAAACCTATGCCTGGGGCTTCTGGGTGGCTCAGTGGGTTAAGCCGCTGCCTTCGGCTCAGGTCATGATCTCAGGGTCCTGGGATCGAGTCCCGCATCGGACTCTCTGCTCAGCAGGGGGCCTGCTTCCCTTCCTCTCTCTCTCTGGCTGCCTCTCCGTCTACCTGTGATTTCTCTGTCAAATTAATAAATAAAATCTTTAAAAGAAAAGAAAAGAAAAAAAAGAACCTATTCCTCCCCGCCCTCGCCCCCGGTTGGGCTCCGGGCCCTGAACCTACAACAGTTAACTCAGCAGACAAAATCCCCCGTGGGGACGATGGCCAGACGAGTCACTTCAGAAAGGACCGAAAACGGCCCGCACTCGCCATTTCCACTTAAAAAGCGGGCGCCTCCTCGCCTCCGACTTGGAGGATACACCCGGAAGCCGGGGAGGTTCCAGACAGGGGACATCTGGAAACGGGGAGGCCATTACCTTCTTCATCCAGGTCCTCCTCACTCTCCTCCTCCTGCTGCTGCTTTGTGAACTTCTTCGCCTGCTGCTCAAACCACTGGAGCCGGGGAGGCTTCTCGGCCGGGTCCCGCTCGTGAGCCGCACGTCCCGCGCGGGCCAGCGCAGCGGGGCTCCTGGGCGGCGACTCCTCCGGCGCCACGGGGGCCTTCTTGGGCGACAGGGACGGCTGGGCCTTGATGGCCTGCTGGATGGCCGCGTTCATGGCATCCTTGTCCACGCTGTCCACGCCCAGCCCCTTCTCCAAGTTCTTTTCGTTCATCATCTCCACTTGGCGACTCACGGCGCGCACGGCCTTCTTCTCCAGCTCCACGTGCCGCCGGGACTTGAGGTGGTTTTCGTAGGCGTTGAACGAGGCAAACTTCTTGCTGCAGACGGTGCAGTAGGTGGCCGTGCCCTTGCTCTCCTGCTCCGTCACGGCCCGCTGCGCCCGCACGCGCTCCTGGAAACCCTCGGCCGTGACCGGGGCCATGTCGGCCACCTTGCGCTTCAGGTTGTAGCGGTGCCAATCCGTCTTGTAGTGCGCCCGCTGCACGTCCGCGTCGCCGAACGCCACCCGGCAGGTGATGCAAGTGTACGTCGCCATCGCCAGGGCCGAAATAAGAGGCGGCCGGGGCAGAGTTCTAGCGACGTCAGTCTTAACGCCACCAGACGCTCAAACCTCTACTCGCCTCAAAACCCAACAAATACTACACCAGACGCCGCCTTCCAGGCTGGATCTGTGAGAACTTCCGGCACACTAGGGAAGTTATGCTCAGCTGGACAGGAAGTCCCGCCTCTCGATCTGCAGCGGCGTTCCCCGCCGGTCCCGGAAGGCCAAGGAAGGCCTGTGGCTAACCAGGCCCCGCCCAGTCGGCCTGAAGTGGATGTGGACTGAGTTGTTCTGAGGTGGGTGTCGATCAGAGAGGGCATGAGGTGGGCGTTGACTGGGCCAGCCCGAGGCGGGTGTTGATTGGGCCAGCCTGAGTGGGTGTTGACCAGACCAGCCTGAGGTGGGTCCTGATTGGGCTAGCCGGAGGAGGGTGTTGATTGGGTCCTTGGGGGAAGGTGTTGCTTACTCCGCGCAGCGCCGACCAGGTTCATGCCCCAAGTGGTTGTGCGGTGTGGGGTGACGCGCGGAAGGGGGTGACGCGCGGAAGGGGGTGACGCGCGGAAGGGGAGGCCAAGGGGACGGCTCCGCGGGAGAAGGAGGCCCCGGAGGAGGGGTCCGGTGACCAGGCGATGGTCGGGGCCTCTCCGAGAACCTAGCCCTGCGCTCCGGCAGCCTAGTGAACGGGTGTGGCGAAAGCCAGGCCCGCCCTTCAGCCCCCGGATCGGACCACCCGAGTGCCCGCCGGGCCGGCCGGCGTCGCGGGGAACCGGGGCCTCGGGCAGGGCGCTGCGGGGATTCGCGGGAAGGCCGGCGAGGCGGGGCCAGAGCCTGGGTCTCTGCGGCGCAGCCCAGAGGGGGGCGCACGCGACCCGCTTGGATGAAAAGTGGGCGCTGGGAGCCCGGCCGCGCCGCTGGCCCGGGACAGGTAATCCGGGCCGCAGAGGTCCTGCTCAGTCGCGCCGCAGCCCCGTTTTCAAAAATGCATAAAGAGGCAAGACACAGGTTTTACCTAACCCAACATATGCAGATATTGTCATTTGAACGTATCCGTCCAGAAGATAATGAGACATTTTCGCCCGCGTGTTGGGACCTGATCCTGGGACTTCGGTGTGTGTCGCGCGGGAAGCGCGCATTTCCGGCGCGCGGTGGACTGCGCGGCCTCGCGGGCGGCAGCGCCGGTGGAGGGGGCGTGAGTGCCGGGTTTTAGGCAGCGCTGGGGCTCATCTGCGCGGCCTCGCCCAACCGGTCAGCCCTGGTCAGGAATCGAACTTGGCGTGCTCGGAATCCAGGCGGCCCGTGGCACCCAAGAGCACAGAGACGTGTTTTAATGTGTAGGTCAAGTCCCGTTGCTCTTGTTGTTCACCAGCCTCCAGTGGCTCCCCCAGATCCCCCTTACTTCTTTTGGTCTGAGTGTGTGTGTGTCTCCCCTGCCTTCAGTCATCTGTTGAAAACCTAATGCCCACGTGGGGCGTGTGCGAGGCGGTTAGGACTGAAGACGGGGATCCCGTGACGAGATTAGCGCTCTCCTAAAAGAGGGTGCCCCCGCCCAGCGGCGGTTATAATGAGAAGTCTGTGTGTTTGAAGAGGGGCCCTCCCCGCGCACGCTGGCACCCTGACCTTGGCCTTCCAGCCTCCAGAAGTGTGAGGCCTTATTTTGTTGCTTATAAGCCACCCGGTCTGTGGTATTTTGTTAAAGCAGCAGCAACAGACTGAGATACTTGCTCTTTATTCTAGAAGGCTCTGTATGATCTGCCATCACCCCTACACCTACCTGTGATCTCCTGCCACACCCCCTTCCCCACTCTGCTCACCCCACTTCAGGCACATTTTTTTGGTCACATGTCAGACCCTTTTGATGTTCCTTTAAACAAGGCCAAGGAAGCATCCGTCGTTGCTAGTTAAGTCTTAAACATCCTTCGTCTGTTTGAAGAGTTCTTTTGCTGGCTTGCTCCTTTACTCTTAAGATTTCTGCCCAAATCCCTTTATAAGAAGGGCCTATCCATACCCTCTTATCAAAAATACTGCCTACGTCCAACTCTTAAATCTTTACTAAGCATAACTTTGCTTAGTAATTACCCCCAAATCTAGCCACTTAAAACAAGAAGCGTGGAGTGTCTCACTTCCAGTAAGTCAGGAATTCGAGTGGCTCAGGGTCTCAAGAAGTTGCAGTAACATGAGGACCAGGACTCAAGTCGTGTGAAGGTTCAACTGGCTAGAGGGTCGCTTGGAAGATGGCACTGACATGCTCATGGCAAAGAGATTTGGTTCCTCACGAAGTGGGCTGTTCCACAGAGCCACGTAATTGTCCTCATAACATGGCAGCTGGCTTTCCCAGAAGGAGCAAAGTGAAAGCCACCATGTCTTTCATGACCTAGCCTTGGAAGTCACAGTCATTTCTACAATGTGCTATTATTTATAAGGGTCAGACCTATTTAACATGCGAGGGGACTGCATAGGGGCATGAGTGGGGTGTCTGAGGAACATTGTGGGAGATTGGCTACCACTAGCGTTTGTTGTTTGTCACTGATATCCCAGTTTTAACCCTTGAAGTCCTGTATCCCAGGAAACCCAACCATCCTGGGCAAACCAGGCTCCTTTCATTGTTCTGTACTCCAGTGCCAGGACATTGCTGGCACATAAATTGTTCAGTATTTGAAAAGAATTTTTTACTGCCAAAGTTGTCTGATGGTGATTTTTATTCCAGAAAATTTAGTTTTGAGGTGACTAGAATCTTCAAATAGCTAAGCCCTCTGGAGAAATACCCACTTTAAGAAATGTACCTAGTACTAGTCATCAGGGAGATAAGCAAAAACAATGTATATTTTCAAGCTTCTCTAAAAAATAAAGCAAAAGATGGCTATATAAAGAAATTTTGGTTTTACTTTTTTCTTATTCTTATATGGTTCTTCCAGCATCTGTTCATTCTTAGTCGCTATTTCCTCCCTCCCCTCTTCAATCCATTTTCATGACCCTCCCATGTCGGCATCTTTGAACCCTTCAGAGTTCAAAACTCTCTTTACTTTTCCTCTTCCCAGGGCCATTGTTTCCTCCATACTTTCCAGTGTACTGCTTTTCCTCTGCAGTCTTCTAGATAGCCTTCCTCTGTCTTCTTGGTCTGCAGTACAGTATGTACAGATCATCAGGCTAATTTTCCTAAGCCATTTTTCCTCATATGACACTCTTTATGTTCAAGAATGGTTGTCTGTTGCCCAGAGAATGCCAAGTTGAAAGTCTTTTGCCTGGCTTTCGGTATCTCCCATTACCTCTTCCCCATACTACCAATCTCCAATATGTGTGTTCTTTCTACACCACCAAGCAATTCTCAGACACCAGCTGGGAGTCCTACAGGTCATCTCAAGTCTAACAGTGTACCTGGAGACAGCGTCAGATCCCACAGATTAAGGGCTCTGTCCCACAAGACTGACCCCACTTCAGATGCCAATAGTAGGTCCAGGCTGTTACCTGTGCTTCTGATCAACTGGCTATAAGCTGGTCAACCCTCTCTGGCTTCATTTATTTGCGAGAGTAGCTCATGGAACTCAGGAAAACAATTTACTTACTGGATTCCTGGTTTATTACAAAGGATATTAAAGGATACAGGTGAACAGCCAGATAAAGAGATACTAAGGTGAGGTCCAGAAGGGCCCTAAACACAGGAGCTTCTGTCCCCATGGAGTTTGGGGGTGCACTACCCACCTGGCACAGGGAATTGTTCTGATTGACTCACCTAAAAGCTCTCCAAATCCAATCCTTTTGAGGTTTTGTGGTAGTTTCATTACATAGGCATGATTGATTAAATCTTTGATGATTGAACTCAACTTCCAGCTCCTTTCTCCTCCCCAGAGGTGTGAGGGGGTAGGACTGAAAATTGCAACCCTCTAATCACATGGTTAGTTCCCATGGCAACCAGCTCTCATCTGTAGGTCATCTATGGGCTTTCCAAAAGTCACCTTATTAACATAACCCAAAACACTTTTACCCTCTCAACACTTCGTTTTTGTTTTTGTTTTTTTTGTTGTTGTTGTTTTGGTGAGCTCTGTGCCAGGAATTGACAAAGACCAAGCTTATTTTTATTACAAATTGCAATATCACACTATCCTTTAAAATATTCTACTAATTCTAAATTAAGACATCCCTACCCTCAAGGAGTTTCTTATAATTTGATAGGGATGGTAAGAAATACACAACAAACACATTAAAGACTGGGTCATGTACAACAAAATATAAAGGCGTAGTGGGTATTTAGAATAGAGAAATATTATCCAAGTAGATAAAAGTTTTCATTAAGGAGCTGGGTGGTGGTGAAAGAGGGAGAAGATGGCCGACTTTATCTGCAAGTGCAGGAGGGAGGTGGAAGGTAGAAGACATACGGGGGAGGGAGGGAACTAAGGGACAAATTTAGGAAGAAAAGTCTAGTTTGTGTTGAAGCATAGGATACAAGTAAAGACGAAATAAGACTAGAGAGGATTAAGGTATTGGGTAAAGGGTTGAATTTTGTAGTTTGTTGTTCATTCTTCATTTGGTGAACAGTAGAAACTCAAGAAGAGTTTCAATTTATGTGGGCCTAAGGAATAGAAATGGTCCTTGAGATCCAGCAGCAATCTGGAATGGATAGCAAAAAAAGGAGCAGGTCTGTAGCCAATAGATCCTTGGTGAATGCAAGATGACTGACCAAGGGACCTTGTGTTAAACTTCTCTGCATTATATTCAGAGTATTATATCAACGTGTCTGATCTCTGCTGACAATGCTATAAAAAATTTTTTCTAACCAAGTGAATCATTTTACTGAGGAATTGACATTGAGACTGCCCATGTAGAAAATTTAGATTTGAGAATATTAAAAATTGATTTTTTTTCCTGGATACTGTGACGTAGCCCTTAAGATAGTTCACATGATTTTCAAACTACTGAAGTTATGTTACACACTGTAAAAGTGATAGTCTCCATGAAGATATGGTTCCTTTTCAATCCCGAAAGATGTTGGGCTGTTGATTTTTGATTACCAGGAAATTTAAGAGGAAATGAGCTAATCTTCAAGTCAATTGAGAGACTGGTATTGATATATAGCAGTCTCTTGTGGTAGGGCTTACTACTTTTTACATACCTGTATTGCAGTAGCAACTTGGTTTTTAAAAGGAAAACTTAAAAGGGTTGGTTGAGATTAACTTTTGGGTGGTAATAAAGGCTATAAAAACATTTATTAAATGGTTTATAACTTCTATGAATTCTGTGTTCATAAAAAAAGTCCAGTAAAGAATATGATTTTCAATAAACAATTTTAAAACATTTTACTAACTCTTGGTTTTTGGGCATCTAGATATGCAGAGTTTTCTGTTCTTAAATTAAGAAAGAGTTGAGATATTCTTAAAGAATTGAGAAAACCCGGCTTCACAGCATTGAAAATAGAACAGATTGGCCTGTTTCTGGATTCTCTGAAAAAAGAAAAAATAAATAAATTCAGTCTTTAACATTTAGTAAAATTCTGAACTATTTAAAATTATGATCATTCTTAATGTATTTTAAAAGAAAAAAATATTAGATAATGTGACATACTGGAAAGAGAATAGGTTTTGCGGACAAACTATCTTTCCCCCTTACTCACTAAGTGACTGTGGATAATTTATTTAACCCTGTCCTTCTGAAAAACAGTCTTACTACTACTTAATTGTAGGGTCAGGAGAACACACATGATTCTAACTGTAACTGTTTTTGATGTATTAGACTAATGGTTGGCAAACTTTTCCTATAAAGAGCAAGATATTAAATATTTTAGGCCTTAAAGGCCTATGGTCTCCACAACCTTTCAACTTTTTGACATAAAAACAGCCATACACAGTACATAAACAAGTGTGTCTGTGTTCTAACAAAACTTTCTTTATGGGTGAATTTTGAATTTCATACATTTTACACATGTCGTGAACTATTCTTCTGATTTTTTTTCAACTAGTTAAAAATTTTAAAAAATCGTTTAGCTGCTATTCCATACAAAAAGAGTGGTGGGCCAGATTTGGCCCCTAGGCCATAGTTTGCCAACTGCAGTCTTAGACGTTTCCTTACACACTACGAGGTGCAGGTGCTCTAACAACGTCACAGGTGAAGGACACAGGTCCAAATTTTATTAACTGACTTGCAGTCTTCCAGCCAGTGTTAGATCCATTAAAAATGGCTAGTGTGGAACCTCATACATGGCCCAGAGTCAACTAAAAAAATAGGCATTTTTGCAACACTTTTCATCTTTTTATTCCACATCATTATTGGGTTATGAAACCAATATAGTGCTAGTTCCACTGAAATAACTTTAGCGTTTTCTTATAAGCAGGTACTTTTTGACTGACTTTGTTTTAATGTTTGAAAAGATATCTTAGTTGAAACACAGATGGGGGAAAGATCACTATCTTGGTTATTTATAGCCTTTTTTCTGCTGAAAGTGCTTCAGACACTTTTTTCCATTCACTCTAAAAACATCCCTGTATGAGAGAATAATTAGCTTCCTAATTTTTATGTTTGGGGAAACTGAAGTGATAGGCCTGGGGATGTTATGTGACTTTAACATTGTATCTTAGGGGGCCGTAATACTAAGCACTAGAACTCTTTTTTATGACATCCCCCTAACTTAAATGCTGCAGTGGAAATGAAGGAATATACAAAAATAGAGTTCTGAGACTTTCTAACTTCATCATGATACAAATGACCTGGGACAACGGTCGTTTAAGAAGGGTTTTAAGAATAATTTCCTATCTTGTAATTAACATAGCTGGAACAGTGCAAAGAACTACATCAACCTAAATTCTAAACAGAAAATGAAAATGCTTATTTTCTTCTTAAATACAAGAATTTGCTTACATTTGCTTCTTGCCTAAAATCAGCAGTATACTGGATTTTACTATTTTTTAGAGAAGTTGCACTTTTTTCAAATATAAAAGATGTCTAAATATGCTGAGCATATTTGCCAATTGCAAAGCCTTATAAATACTTCTTTTCCTAATATTCTACTGCATGGGGGGTGGTTTTTTAAAAATCACTTTTGAAGAATTTTAGGGTAAGAAAAAAGCAATGATGATTCAGATGAGAACATAAACACCGTTTAAAGCCTGGATTGACCTTCCAAAGCAAGATTGAACTTCTTGAGCTCTGTTTTATTGTTCCAGGTCAAAATGCATGATCAGTATATGCTGTTCCCATTATCTTGTTTCGCTCAGCATTTTCTATAGGAAGAGAGCAAAATATTTTCTACACCTCCTTTACAATAAAAAAAAAAATCCATGTTTCACACTTTAATAAATGCATAAATTCTCATGGTAAGGGATGAAGAGTCCCTTCTCTGTACTGGATAAGTCATTGGGGTTTATTGTTACTATATCTTAAAATCAGAAATAGATTTAAATACAGTACATCCACCAACACACATACATACACACACACACCATCCTCAGCATCCCTGTTTGTCTGACTTGAGTACTGTTATTGCATAATGTAATTTGTAATGACGTATGTTCTTGAATAAATATTGAAGTACATGTATGGTTATAATGCTACTCTCCATAGAGAGCTGTTATGTCTTCTCCACAGTGCCGTGACACGTTTTCTAAGCTAACAACCTTGCCATCCCCAAACCACTTTTAATTTGTAGTTTATATTACGTGATACTAGTTTTATTGTTCATACTACCAGTCCTTTTATCTTTTTGTAAGCTTGTCCAGTGAATTTTAACACATTCTTTAGTTACTTGGATCAACTTCTTGTTTTCCCCTCAATGAAAAAATTGAAATGACCTGGAAACTTTTTGACTTTATGGCCAAGAACATTTTTTAAATGCAGAAACATAAACACATTAAAAAAAAGAATCCTGGCGACAACCATTTTATAAATATGTGACTGTATTTTTCTTTATGTCCAGAAACTTGTATTGAAGAGGATTCGGGTATATTCCTCCCTAACCCACACAGTTCATAGATCTAACACCAGGTTTTTGTACCAAAATGGGCAAGATAATGAAGGCACAGGCTCACTTTGTATCAATAAAGGACATCAAACACAGTCATGAGGCACTAATGACATAGAAGCATAGTCAATCACAAAAAGCAAGTGTTCAAAGTCCTCAATAACTTTTCTCCCTTTAACATTTGGCAAAATTCAGTCTAGATATTTTAATACCTCAGAAAGAAAAAATAAATAAGAGATGCTACATTAAAACAGATTACCTATAGTCTTTAGAAATACAAGGAAAGGAATAAAATGAAGGGAAGGGACCACAGATTTCCTATATTCTTGGATTATCCTTCCTTTCTGAGGGTCTCAGATGTCTGCACACATCTGTAGAAATGCCAGCTGTACCTGAAGATTGAAGGGATTGTTGGTAGTTGGCTGACATGGTCCCTCAACACTATTAAGTTTCTATTACAAAAACACAATTAGCTTGATTTCTGCTAAATCCTTTGTTAAAAGCCTAAGTCAAATTTGGTTATTTGAAAGTGATCTAAAAAGTTTAAAATAAAAGAAAAATACATTCTAAATTCCCAGTAGAAACAGACTACATATTTCAACTTCAGTAGCAAATAAATACACCTTAAAGCCAAGCAAATTTGTCTCCTGTAGGAGACTCTATACAGACTACGAAAACAGTTACTGTTTCTCTACTGCTGATGACAACACCACTCCTAGAACATACCAGGAACTAGTTTCACAACTTGAAGAGACTTTTTTATGACATAATATGAAAGACGAGGGTTTAACTTAGGTCTGAGCAAGCAGAAGAGATCCACACTTTGCAACATCTCTATTACAAATAGATGACAACTGAACAACAAAACACAGCCCAGTCTCTGTTTACATCGAAACCACTGTCTATTTGATATAGAATTACTTGCTTTCTGTGGGTTGATACCACCCATTGCCAAGACCAGAGCTGGCAGTCGATGGAGCATGCCATTTACTACAGGTAAGCCTAAGTCTATAACTGCAGAAATAACATGGAAATGTATCAGCTTATCCAAAGTAGTTAAATATATTTTTAAAATTTTTCCTAGGAAATTCATTTTGATAATATTTCCCAAGTCCTTCAACTAAAGATATTTTGATAATTTGTGGTTTTTTTACATCAGAATCACCAACATTTTTTAACTATTTCCAAGTATCAGTAACAAAGGAGCTGATACTGCTTATGTTCACAACTAATTGTTAATATTTCAGTGAGTTACAATAAACTGTTTTTGCATGCTTGAAAAATTAATTGTAAAGAAAAAATAAGAATACTTATAGGAGGGTCGCAATAATTTGGTGTTTTTGCATTAAAAACCTCTAATATTCATCTCTGACAACACAGTATGTATATTTATGCATATAAAGTTCATTTCCATGCTTATTACATAAAAATAACTATAGGAAATATCAGTATCAGCTGATAGATATCCAATTAATTCACTGCAGAAGGGAAAATAAGAAAAAAACTGAAGTAATCAGTAAAGCGCACAGTTCAAAAATTTTTTTTCCTTTTCTTCTTCTTCTTTTTTTTTTTTTTTTTTGCTTGTTTAAAATTTTTTGGTAGTTTTATCTGTGCTGTGTTGAACAAGTTGATTCCCAGACTAATGGCCTCCAAGGAGATTTGAAAGGAAGCCGGAAGACTTCTTACTTTGCTGTGATTCTGCTTCTTGGTCTTGTGAAAGTCCCAATTCACTCTCAATTTGATCAAGCTCTGACTGGTCAAGTAGTTCAAAGTCATCACCTTCTTCAGTGTCTGTGTCGTCACCCGGGCTGGGAGCAGCCTGAGAAAGTGCTTGCTGCGCGCCCTCTAACTGCTCTTTGATGGCTGCTGTCACCGCGGCCGTAATGGCGTCCCCAGCCAGGTTGCGCATCAAGTGAAAGGTTTGGTCACTGCTCAAAGGAAGGGTGAGACCAGCTGCTGACTGCCTCTCTCTGCTCGCTCTGAGACCGCTGTCCACCTGCTCCTTTTTTCTCCTTTGCTCAGTGGGCAAGCCAAGGCTGAACTCATCTTCATCATTTGTTCCCGTGCCGTTTTCTACAGATGGAAAGTCGGAAAGGTCTCGAGAGAATACTTCTTCGCTTGGTCGGTCAAGATCTGTGGAATGTGTAACACAAGGGCATGCTTGAGCACCACGATGAATTTGAAACAAAAGAACTATCTAAACAATAACCTGACTTTATTTTATTTTTATTTTTTAAAAGATTTTGTTTCTTTATTTGACACAGCACAAGCAGAGGGAGCACCAGAGGGAGAGGGAGAAGCAGGCTCCCTGCTGAGCAGGGATCCCAGTGTGGGGATCGCTTTACCAACTGAGTCACCCACACACCCCAGCGATAATCTGATTTTAATCCAAACCCTCCAAGCAAACTTGACCTTCATCTAGCCTCCTGGTTCAGCTTAAATCAACTTAACCACATACCAGATCCCTTTCAAATCTGGGACACTACCACTCTACAAATACACAAATACCGCATGTACCCGCTGCTTTAGTTTAAAGTACCAAAGTACCAAAGTACCAAAGACTTTCTGTAATGACTTAACCTAACGTTAGCTTGAGGCTTGACTAAACTTCTGTTTTTAAGTTTTTATTTAAATCCTAGCGAATTAACATACAGTGTATTAATTTCAGGTATATAACATAGTGAAAACAGTTTCATACAACACCGGTGCTCATCACAAGTGTTCTCCTTTTTTTTTTTTTTTAAAGATTTTATTTATTTCTTTGACAGAGAGATCACAAGTAGGCAGAGAGGCAGGCAGAGAGAGAGGAGGAAGCAGGCTCCCCGCGGAGCAGAGAGCCTGATGTGGGGCTTGATCCCAGGACCCTGAGATCATGACCCGAGCCGAAGGCAGAGGTTTTAACCTACTGAGCCACCCAGGCTCCCCGCAAGGTCTCTCCTTAATCCCTATCACCTATTCTGACCCCAACCACCTCCCCTCGGGTAACTATGGGTCTGTCCGCTATTTTATTAAAGAGTCTGTTTCTTGGTTTGCCTCTCTCTTTTCCCTTTGCTTGTCTTGTTTCTTAAATTCCACATAGGAATGAAATCATATGGTATTTCTCTTTCTCTGACTTATTTTGCTTAGCCTAATACTCTCTAGTTCCCTCCACATCATTGCAAATGACAAGATTTCATTCCTTTTATGGCTGACTAATATTCCATTGTATAAGTGTACTGAAGTTTAAATGTCAATATAAACAAAAGTTTCCTCCTCCCCAGGGAGGGTATTAACTTTGAGCCAATGTGGGTATGCATGATTAAAGAGTTAAAAAAAAATAGTTGGAGGTTTTCATGGATTGTGCTAAAACAAATGCTGAGTATTATCCTGCCTCAGCATTATTTATCCATGGAGATCTGTATGTCAGCATCCGTAACCTATGTTTGTTTAAAGCAGTGCACTAAAAGAAAGTATTGCTCCTTCTCCCCCACATTCAGCTTAAGAGCTTATGGAAACATTTGGCTTTCCCTAAATATCGCTGAAAATGGCCATCTCCTGTTTACCAAATTTGTGTCCAGAATACACACTGGAACACTTTTATTTATTTATTTATTTATTTATTTATTTATTGTTTAAGATTTTATTTATTTATTTGACAGAGATCACAAGTAGGCAGAGAGGCAGGCGGTGGTGGGGGAAAGCAGGCTCCCCACTGAGCAGAGAGCCCGATGCGGGGCTCCATCCCAGGACCCTGGGATCATGACCTGAGCTGAAGGCAGAGGCTTAACCACTGAGCCACCCAGGCACCCCAGTACAGGAACACTTTTAGATTTGGGACATTTGAAAACAATGTTAGGTTAGTAGGCAGGCAGTGATTTTATTGCTTCTCACTTTCCATAGAAAATTTTTCAGTGTAACAGTTAACTCTTTACAACAGTGACTTGAAGTCTTCAATTTAATTAAAGCCTTCTATGTGGGTTGGATTATTGTCTCCTCTTTTGTTGTGTAATGCTTAAGAACAAAGGGTTTGCTATCCTTATCCTGATGTTGGGCTTATACAGCTTGAGTGTTTTTTTGAAGTTAGGCTCCAAGCCCAGTGTGGGGCTTGAACTCACAACTCCATGATCAAGAGTCACATGCTCCACCAACGGAGCCACCACGTTGCCCTATGAATGTTCTTATACGCTTTAAGGGTGAGAAAATTGAGGTCCACAGAAATCATGTCAATGTTCAAGGTCACACAGTTATCTAATGACAAAAGCAAGACTACACTTGAGTGTCCCAATAGCCAAGCCTGTCTTTTTTCTTTACTTTTCTTTTTTTTAAGATTTATTTATTTGACAGAGAGATAGAAAGAGAGATCACAAGTAGGCAGAGAGGCAGGCAGAGAAAGAAGGGGAAGCAGGCTCCCTGCTGAGCAGAGAGTCTGATGCGGGGCTCGATCCCAGGACCCTGAGATCATGACCTCAGCTAAAGGCAGAGGCTTAACCCACTGAGCCACCCGGGCGCCCCCAAGCCTGTCTTTTTTCAAACATTGCATAGCCTCTCTCCTTCCTCTAGGAAAAGAAAGTGTGTTCTTGCTTATAAAAACACATAAAAACAATTCATAATCTTCCATTATAAACTCGTATTTTCAGTATGACTTGAAATAATCCAATGAGACTAGCAAACGTTAAGTTACTGTGCAAGACTGTCTATTTTAAATTATATTTATCCTAATTATGAAAAAAAGGAAGTTTTTTTTTTAACCTAACTTTGAAGAAAAATGTAAGTGGAGTCAGCTTTATTTTTTTATATATTTTTTAAAGATTTTGTTTATTTGACAGAGAGAGATCACAAGTGGACAGAGGCAAGCAGAGAGAGAGGGAGGAGGAAGCAGGCTCCCTGCGGAGCAGAGAGCCTGATGTGGGACTCGAACCCAGGACCCTGAGATCATGACCTAAGCTGAAGGCAGAGGCTTAACCCACTGAGCCACCCAGGTGCCCCTGGAGTCAGCTTTAGCCTTGAGGAGCCGGTCCTCCGCACTTCAGTCGTTTTTCACAGGGACTAGCCCTGGGCGTGTGGAATGAGCATCTCTACTGCTCCTTCCATTGTTGCCAGAAGCAATGGATATTTGCCAGCAGACATTTCAGAAACTGTTTTCACTGTCAATTATTTGTCATTAAAACAAAGGCAGATTAGTACCTTGACTGGCTTAGATCTTTTTCTCATATTTCTAAAAAAGTAATAGCTTTTGAGATAGGATTCATATACCATAAAATTTGTCCTTTTAAAGTGTACGATTCAGTGGTTTTTAGGATACTCACAAAGCTTTACAGCCACCACCAATACGTAATTTCAGCATTACAAAAAACTCCTACTAATGACCGCTCACCACCTTTCCTCTTCCCCCAGCCCCTAGCAGCCACTAATCTACTTTTGGTCCAAATGGGTTTGCCTCTTCTGGGCGTTTCATATAAATGGCTTGATACAATGTGTGGACTTGGGTGTTTGGCTTCTTTCACTCAGCATAATGTTTTCAAGGTTCATCCAAGTCAAGGCATGTATCTTTTCCATGTACCCAGAATACATATATCAAAAGAAGAGTATGTAGAAGTGTGAGCATACCGTCGGAAGTGTCTGTCTGTGGAGTGTATCCTTCTGACAGGTTGAAGGTTCCATTGTCAGTCCAGGAGACCTCGGATACGTCGGTGTCAGACACAGACAACTCTTTGGCCGCAACCGTGAGGCTGATCTGTGTAAACATAGAGAGCAGTGACACACTGGAAACTTCTGACAGAAATTTTTTGAACACTCCATTTGAACCCCCAAAATATCAGGATAATAAAAACCAGATGAGTAATTCTGCTTTTGAAATTGTTCAGTCATCTTAAGAGAAATAAGAGGAGCCCATTAGGCAAATCATTTAGCCACAAGGCATGTAAGTAAATTTACAGTCAAACCACCTGGGAACAAATGGAAAAACCAAACAAAAAAATACCTTAGGACAAAGAGCTGAAAGGTCTAATTCACTGTCATCTTTGTGACTTTTTTCTTTATCTGCTTCTGTTGAGAAAAAATTTAGAGGCCTTCAGTGTCCTGGCCAGCTTAGACATAGTGTATTTTATCCATTCCACAGTGATATCCTGACCCCACAATCCTCAGTCTCCAGTGCTTCCATTTAATTCAACGTGTGCACACAACAAGCTTCACATATCTGCAAGTGTTTGATCTTCAAGGGAAATGGTCCAGATCAGTGATTCCCATAGGGATGACCCAGCAGCAGCAGTGCCCGTGATGGGAACTTTTTAGAAATGCAGATTGTCAGGCCTTACCCTACATCAGCTGAGTCAGAAACTCTGGAGTGGGGCCCAGGACTCTGTGCATTAATAATCCCTCCAGGAGACTCTGATGCTCACTATAGTTTGAGAACCCATAAGGTCATAGGCCAAGTTAAATAGTGAAAAGTGATCACTTTGGTTTTTCCTGTTTTCTTTTCCTCCCCTTGGTTCTCTCAATCCCCTCTTATATGGCTCCCACACTCTTAGCTATAGCATGGTTTTTTTATTTGCAATTGTCCACCCCAAAATAAAATAACTGAAACAAAGGAAATCATAAATAGCAAATACAGAATTATTAAATCCTTTTCCCCTTTGGATTAAAAAGTCCATTTCTTATATGTTTGAGAAAAGCACAGATACCTTATAGGCAAAGGCTACATTCCTTTGGGGGCATTAGCTTCTGTAATAATATATAATAAAAAGCTAAAAGCACTTTGAGACATATTCAAAGTGATTGTGTAATAAACAGCCACCTGACGTCTCATTCCACACATGGAATCTAAAATTCAAACTTTACTTACCAGATCTCTTACGTTTCTTCTGATTAATATATTCTCCAATTCCAAAATCTAGCTTCAGCAGACCTGACTTGATTTTGCTGTATATTTTTTGTCCAATATCATTACACTTAAGCAGGGGACACAAAAATGCACACAGCACTGAAACACAAGAAGGAAGAGCGTGTCCGTAAGATGACGGTCCTTTCAAAGGCTACCTCTGAGTATCACACGAAAACAGTTCAGTCAGTAAGACAAATATAAGTGTTTTTCTTAGAGGATGCCTCTGTGAAATGCGCTCATAATTTCTATTCTTCCTCCTGTAATGAAAACATTTCCCCCTACAAACACACGCACGTACACGCATGTACGTATGTGCGGACGCCAAGCTTATAGTCATTGTTTTTAGAGACTTGCTATTAAAGCAACTTTTTCCCTTTCGTTCGTTCACCCTTAACAATGAAAAAGATTAAGTGCTTTCTTGACAACAGTCTTGGGTTAAAAGCTGCCTTTCTACTAATTTGCTGAATAAGCCATTTTGCTATAGGAAAATTATTATGTATTATCCTCTCATCAGTAATACTGGGATGACAATATAATCTCTTGGGGTTTTGTGAAGAATAAATGGGGTGAGTGCAAACCTGGCCTATATCATCAGAGCATCCCCTGGCTCTCTTCTCCATTGCTTCCTAAACAAGGCAGATCAAGGGCTGATACTCTCCATGAGTTCCGTCTGGGAGAATGGGTTTGTGCTTGGATCAATGGCTGTGAGTGTTATGCATTTGGAATACAGAAAAGAAACGAAGACTGACCTCGTGAGTATATTGTATTCCCTAGTATTTACTTCTTTGATGTGGTTAGATGTGCCCATTTACCTTTTTTTTAAAATTTATTTTTTATTTATTTTCAGCATAACAGTATTCATTATTTTAGCACCACGCCCATTTACCTTTTAAATAGGAGTTGCAAGCTCAAATATGGCTAGAAGCCACGGAAGTATATGTACATTGTAAAAGCTGGTCTAAGAGAAATGGGGAATGTAAGGGTCAGTTCAGTGGAGAGTGCCCGTCCCATCTCAAGGTGGCAGCACCAGACCATATTTTTCAGGAGAAGCTGGCAATGTATACTTTTTTTTTTTTTAAAAAAAAACACAGATTTTGGGGTTATAGTTAACATACAATAAACTGCAAATATTTAAAGTATACAATTTAAGTTCTGACATACGCATACAACTAAGAGACTATTACCACGATGAAGACAGTGAACATATCCATCACCCCCTAGATCTTCCCCATCTTCCTATTAATCGTTGTCTCTTGTCTTTCCCTGCCCCACCCACCTCATCCCTAGGCAACCATTTGTGTGCTTTGCTATTAGCTAAAGATGAATTTGAATGATGTATATATGGAATCATACAGTATATGTTCTTTTTTTTACCTGGCTTTTCCTACTCAATCTACTTATTTGGAGTTTTATCCAGACTGTTGCATACATCAATTTTTTCATGCTGAGCAGTCACTGCATGGATATACCACAGTTTGTTGACCAGTACGTCTATGGATGGACAGATGGACTGTGTTCTGTTTTTGGCTGCTACAAATAAATTGCTGTGAAGATTTGCATACAAGTCTTTGTGTACATATATACTCTCATTTCCCTTGGGTAAATATCTAGCTGTGAAATAGCTGGGTCATATATAGTTTTTAAGAAACTGCCAAACAGTTATCCAAAGTGTTTTTACCATTCTACCTACCCACCAACAGTATGTGAGAATTTCCAGTTGCTCTGTATCCTTGCTAATACTTGCTAGGGCATTTTTAATTTTAGCCATTCTGGTGGGGATGTAATGATATCACATTGTGGTTTTAATTATTTTTTGAGCCACAGAACATACACAAGGGCAAAAGGATTAGTGTGTTTGTGGGGGGCAGGAAATATAGCTTACTTATAGTTTTAATAACATAATTTAAAATCAAATCGTATCACTTCTAACCAACCCTGCCTTTTGGCAGCCATTCCTCCAACTTCAAAATATAAACATGTCTCTAGGAAAAGAAGAAACTTTGTACAGCAGGAAATTAAAGGACAATCAGTGTGCTTTATAGTTAAGGACTCATCCCTCCTCTTCTAAACTATGGAAGGGCTTGTTGATCATTAAATGATACCATATGCATCACATAAATTCGCCAAATGTTCTACCATACTCACGCAGTAGATAGCTGAGTATAACTCCAGGAATATAACTTCCCAAGATTGTAAAAAATGTGCACACACTGCAGACCAGGAGGCAAAACTAGAAATAATAGAAACAACATGTAACAGTTATACATAACTCCAAGACATTTTTGGGCACGGGATACAGAGACAATTATCTGTCTGTATGTGGTCTATCACGTTATGGCAAATGTTTTTCAAACACTGTTCTTTTGTACTTGGGTTTGCCTAATGACTGCTATGTTCAGACAGCCTTAGTCCACTCTAACACTTAATAATAATCATTTTGAGGTTCCAGAAGCTTATTTCTAGCACAGAGAACATCGCCCATAAATCATGCCTATGGCTATATTCCTGCCAGATGCAAGAGAACTGTAGACTAGTATGGCCCCAGAAACTTCTTTTACTCAGGATCAGTCACTGAAAAGAATGTAGCCTGGTTCATAAACCTGCAAGTTCAAACCCATCAAAATTCATAAACACAGCAAAGCAGAGATTAGAGGCATTTATATAAACAGAATGGCAATTTGCACAGCTGAGAAGCTCCTAGGATGAATCCATTGGCCATTATCATCCTCCTTTCTAACCATAGCGACCCCTCAAATTGACCCCACTTCTAGGTCACTCAGGAACCAATTGGGAATGAAATGAAATTTCTACAGTGAAATGTGTTTATTTTCCTTCTGTCAGTTATGCCCCCCAAAATCTTGGTTGTTTTAAGAAATTTAAACATCATGACAAGAAACTCCCATAAAACTTTCACTTGTTTGGCACACCCTAGCCTTTAAGATAAACTATCTTTCTTCTTTGGATTTATCTTTAAATTATGGTATTGGCAAGCAAAGAAAATTCATTAAGGGAATTTCAAAAAGACATATGAGGATAAGAACCCATAACTCTGATCAGTAACTGATTAACACTGTCAGATTAACCTTGATTTTCCATTCTTTGGCACAGGGTTAATAAGTTAACTAGTCGAAAGGAAAACAGAGGAGCTTACAGAACAAAATTAAGAGCTGTTTCTGAAACAGCAGAGGCTCTTGAAGAATATGCAGTTTGAACAGTAAAATGCAAGAGGAAAGATTAAGCGGGAAAGCATTACCATGTCCAGAACTCAGTTTCACAAAGCTTTCGTTTATCCACTAAACAAACTAACACTAAACAAAGAAGTTCAAAGTTCAGAATCTTCTAAAAATGTACTTAATCATTTCACTAAAATAGGCATCAAAAATGCAACTCTCCTTCCCCACCATATGGATAGCCATGCTAAGAACTACCTTTGGGGATTAAAAAAAAATCCACATGTATAAAGGTCGCCACTTTAATATGCTCAAAATGTGTCCGAGCACAGTTCTGTTATTCAGTGCTACTGGAGGTAAGAGATCGCCTGTACGTGGTACAACTAGAACGGTTGTCAGTGTGGCCATTCCTAGGCTCTTCCAAGTACAGGGGGAGGTTCAAGGAACTTGTGCGCAACACTGGAAGGGGAAGGGTCTGGTGGTGGCTCTGCCTTTACCCCCATGTTCTCGCAATCACAGCCGAGGCCGCCTCTACCCATCCAAGTACTCCACAGGGTTCACCGTGCAATCCCTTCCAAACCACTTGCTCAGGGGCTTTCATCTTAACTGGAAAAATGCTCATTCCATTTTTATAAAGACAATGAGTGTCTTTGCCAAAGGTTTTCTTTACTAGATAGATCATGTAAGAATCTCTACCTTTTAGACGGACTCTCTTATCTCTGAAAACACCCTCAAAGGGCTGGATGTTCATCTCCCTCTGACTTCAGAACCAGCCTAAATAATAGAACTGAAATTCTTCTTTTTTTATTGAGTTGTAATTGACATACAATGTTCTGAGTTTTCAGTGTCCAACACAGCGATTCAACACTTACATACATCATGGATAATGACACGTCTAGTACTATCTGTCACCTACATATTTAATATGGCATTGCGGACCACATTCCCTACGCTGCGCTTTACATCCCTATGACTTATTTGTTTAAACTGAAGTAGAGTTGACATGAAACACAGTATTAATTTCTGGTGCACAACATGGTGGTGACTTTCATGACTGGAAGTTTGTACCTCTGAATACCTTTCACCTGTTCTGCCCATTGCCCTGCCCCTCTTCTCTCTGGCCACCACCAGTTTGTTCTCTGCATTTATGTGTCTGTTTTTAAACTGAGATTCTTCATAAGGTATTTTTTTTCTCCTTGGTCTGGCTGATATCAAGACCAGTCACCATTTTTGTTGATGAGTTACATAAGTATGTATCAAATAGAAACCAATCTGATCTTGAAATGCAAGTTTGAGGATTTTCTAGTGCTGACCAGACACTCACATTTCTTTCTTTCTTTCTTTTTTAAGTTTTTATTTATTTATTTATTTCATAGGCAGAGATCACAAGCAGGCAGAGAGGCAGTGTGGGGAAGCAGTCTCCCTGCTGACAGACAGCCTGATGCGGGGCTCATTACCAGGACCCTGAGACCATGATCTGAGCCGGAGGCAGAGGCTTAACTCACTGAGCCAACCAGGTGCCCCAATACTCACATTTCTGAACCTTGCTAATATCAACTTTTATGGCATGTGCTCCTTGTATGTTATATATCCAGGGTTGGAGAACCCTTAGAGGCTGATAAAACGGGTTTTAATTCATCCATTTCCAATTTGCTGCACATTATAAAACACATACAGTAATTCTCCCATGCTGGAAAACTTGCCTTGCCAGGGCTCTGCTGCTTAAAAAGAGACATTTCTTGAAGAAATATGCTGAAATTCATCCATGATTCTGCGATACAGTGGCTGAACCTGGGTCTTTCATCTGGTTTGGAATTGATAACTTCCCAGCTAAAGAGAGAAAAAGAAAACAAAAAATTTTAGCTATACTTTTGATGATTCATTCAACGTTCATTTCTTCAGCAAGTGTTTACTGAGCACCTGCTCTTGACCACATTCTCTGGAAAAGCCCTGTGGATTCAGAGGTGACCCAGGAAACAAACTGAGGGCTGCTGGGGAGTGGGAAGGGAGGGCTGGGGTGACTGGGTGATGGACACTGGGGACGGTATGCGCTATGGTGAGCGCTGTGAAGTGTGTAAGACTGATGAGTCACGGACCTGTACCCCTGAAGCAAATAACACATTATATGTTAATAAAAAGAAAAAAATGAGGGGGGAGAATTCAGAGGTGAATAAGCCAGACACCTTCCTAATGAAGTTCACGTGTCAAGAGAAGAGAGACAAGCTAAACAGCTCGCCGCAAATTACAACAAAGGAAGAGTTGAGCATGAAGTATCGGGAGGGGTTTTGAGACATCTCTGAAGAAGCTACTTTTATGCCAAAATCTGGATGAGCAGAGTCTATCCCAAGGGGTTGGAAGAGTCCCAAGTAGAGCAGTGTACAGCATATGCAGAGGGCCTGGAGCCAGAGGAGCTGCCAGCACTATTCTCCAGAGCCCCACACGTGGCTCCCGCAGAGACAACGTCAGGCAGACGAGGGATGCTACATGAAGCTCAGAAGGCGGGACAGGACCTAATCACACCGGGCCAGGGGGTGAAACCTTAAGGACAGAGAGACCGCAGTGCTTTTTGAGAAACCTTGGCACTGACCTTCTAATCCTCCTCCTCCTCATCAATGACAATGCCTTCTCAATATATTTTATAGTCCGTCAACTCAATAGGAAACTGTTAAACTCAATGGGGTCTCAAAATACCTTGTATTTTTCTACTGTACCTTCTCCCAAGCATCGTCCTAGAACGTGTTGAGTGTGATGCCTGTGTCACGTGTGTGCGCAGTGTGCGTCGTGTGTGTGTGCTGTGTGCGTCGTGTGTGTGCGCTGTGTGTGTCGTGTGTGTGCGCTGTGTGCGTCGTGTGTGTGTGCTGTGTCCCGCCCTCGTTTTCCCACAGGAGCCTCCCTAAGCTAAAACCAGTAAGCCTCTCTCCAGAAAGAAGACATGCAAACACAGGGCATTCCCCTAAAATCACAGTGATCCTGAATTCAAACCCCACTCTTGCAATACCAATTCATCACAAAAATGTACTAGTTCAAACAAGATCTGCCAAGGGCCCTTAAATCCATTCATTTAATAGATAATTGTTAGTACCTACCATGTGGAAGGCACTGCCATAGAACCAAGGACACGGCAATAAATGAATGTTTCCGGTAGAAGACAAAGATCATTAGTGAACTATCATCCAAGCTACAGTTGCAAGGGAATCAGAGTAAGATGATCTCTGGATTCAAATCCAGTCATCCTAAGACAAATCAAAGCTTCTTTGGCCCTTAGATGCTCAACTCCCCAGAGACGGTGTGTATGTGGATTCTATTTTTTTAAGGATTTAAATATAACTTAAAATTATATTAAAAAAGGAAATTTAATTATCTAATCTACAAATTTTCATTGATCTGAGAGACCGTGTGGGGGTCGTGGGGAAGGGCAAAGGGAAAGGGAGAGAGAGAATCCGGAGCAGAGTCCATGCTGAGCATGGAGTCTGTCGTGGGACTTGACATGGGGCTTGATCCCATGACCCTGAGATCACAACCTGAGCTGAAACCAAGTCGGATGCTTAACCGACTCCGCCACCCAGGTGCCGCTATTTCTTTTTAATATACCTTGAACACTAAGAAAATTTGTAGATTAGATAATTCAATTTCCTTTTTTAAAATATAATTTTAAGTTGTATTTAAACGAATGCAATAGATTAAAAAAAGAAAGAAAATTTCATTTTCCTTGGTCTTTATTCTGTCAGAGTCAAGTAAGGCTCTGCCAGAGAGTCTCTGAGCTACCATTTCTCCAGGCTGATCCAGTTCCGTGAGGTAGACACTTGCCAAAAGATCTCCCATCCTTAAGAAATGAACTTTGGGGTTGTTTAGCTGTCGGGGAGTGGTTTATGTATCCATTAACTCTACCTCTCTCTTGAGTCACTGAGCCAGCCTGTTTTCATTGGTGACCAAATTTAGCATTAGCTTTGCATACTTTATGAACGATTCTAGACCTATTAAAGGAAACTCTAAGCTCATGGATAGGAAGCCACTCTCTGTAACAAAATCTTGCCAATAGGTCTGCTTAATGGGAAAAGATTTTGTATAGGAGGGCAAAAACTACAAGTGACAAAGGAAATAACATTATTAAACTGTGGCCTCCTTTTAAAAGATATTATTTATTTGAGAGAGAGAGGGAGCGAGAACTCGTGGGGGGGCAGAGGGAGAGGGACAAACAGGCTCGCCACTGAGCAGGGAGCCCCAAATGGGGCTCGATCCCAGGACCCCAGGACCATGACCTGAGCCAAAGGCAGACACTTAACCGACTGAACCACCCAGGTGCCCTGTGGCCTCCTTACTGAGAACCATTTATTGCAAACTGGCTAGGACAGGACAGGCAACAGTTCCATTTACTGAGACCACACAGTTGACAATAATACAGATTTTAATTTCTGCTTTCTGTACATTTCGAGTAGTATTAAAGATTTGGTTGAACGGTCTGGCAAACACAGTTCTGGCAAAAGTCAGTGAAAAACGTATTATGGAGTTGTCGATCATTCTTTTCACGATTCAAGGGGAATAAATGGACGTTTCGTATTTTGAAACAAACTTAAGAATATTTTCATCCGGATACCGAAGAGATAAAGTGAGTTGTGTTCAGGCAATGGAGGATGAAGTAACGGTGGAAATGAATGAACTCTGTGTTTGTATGTGAATCTCAGAATGGTAATATTGAGAGAGAAAAAAAGTCACAGAATACATATACTACGACTTCCTTTTTATAAAGCTCAGCGTCATGCTAAGCTTTAGCATGATTTAAGATTATTTAAGCAAGGAAATGATTTAAAACAACAACAATAACAACCCAAGATTCAGGGAAAGGGTGACCCTAAGGCAGGGATGGCGTAGGGGTATGTAAGGAATGAGGCATGTCACAGTGAGGCTTCTCGAGTATTGGTCATGTTATAGTTCTTAACTTAGATGATGGATACATACAAATTGACTTATTACTGTTCTTAAAGATACACACACACACACACACACACACACACACACACACACACACGGGCTTTATTTAAAAATTTGCTGAGGGGCACCTGAGTGGCTCAGCATCTGCCTTTGGCTCAGGTCATGATCCTGGGGCCCTGGGATTGAGACTCCCTGCTCAGCAGTGAGCCTGCTTCTCCCTCTTTGTCTGCCCTTCCCCCTGCTCATTCTTTCTCTTGCTGTCTCTCAAATAAATAAGATCTTTTTTAAAAAATTAAAAAATAAAAAATTCTCGATACTTAAATGTATAATCATGTTTTTTATTTAATAACATTCTCACATGAGTATATCGCAGTTCACATTCTATACACATATGTTACTTAAGTTTTTGCCTCAGTTTACTTGTGAAGCAAACAATATTTCTGCTAGCGAAGGCTATGAAACATAGTTTCTGAGTAAGACGTACTTTATAGATGCTGAAACCTTGTTCTAATACCACCTTTAGGATCCCTAAATCTCAGATGTGACACATTTGTATACATATTTACTATTCTAGTGAGTAAAGACCCTAAAATCAGAAAGGAGCCTAGTCTAATACTAAATTATCCAAAATTACCTAAGTTATCTCTATAGAGATAATGTCATGGTGAAGTCTTCATGATTTAAGGTGCTTAATACATATCACAATGAATTAACTAAAAATTTTGTTTTACATTTAAGGATCTTACCTATTTCATAGTGGGATTCAAAGTGGATAAGAAGAAACCTCAGCACCCATCCATCCTTATTCATTTATTCAATAAAAATTTATCCAGCTCCCCCTTTGTGTCTCACATTATACTCAGTGTTTCCTGTTGTTATTTCCAACCGGCACAAACTGAAAACCTGTAGCATTGTCCCTCTCCTGCCCACAGATACCCACCTCTTGCTGGGAAGAAGAAACAAAAGAACATTCAACAGGAAATATTTCCATAGCCTGCAAGGACACTCTTATTTATATTAAATTCCTCCCCTTTGGAAAAGGCTGTCATATGATAGTACCTTAGGGCAAAAAATTCCGTGGTTACTTATATTAACACAATAACCCTAAGTAAGTCTAACTGATATTTGAATTATTGTTACAATCACAAACAGAAATGAGGACTCTATCATATAAAACGTGAAAATACTATAGTCTAACCAGATGGGGGTTTTGGAAAGAATAGTAAATGTTTAAAAACATAGTAAATGTTTGAGAAAAAAATATTTAGATTGTGCTGAACAAAATTTAAAGGAACTATATACAACTAAAAAAAAAAAAATCAAAATTCAAAACAAGAGATCCCGCTCTAACTTTAAATGAAACACAGATCTGGGGCCCCGGGTGAAAAAGTCAGTTAAGCATCGGATTCTTGGGTTTCAGGTCAGGTCATGATCTCAGGGTCATGAGTTCAAGCCCCGCGACAAACCCTGTGCTCAGCGTGAGTCAGCTTGAGGCTCTCTCTCTCTCTCTTTCTGCCTCCCATCATCTGTCACATGTGTGTGCATGCATGCTCTCTCTCAAAGAAGTAAATACATCTTTAAAAAAATACATGAAACATGGATCTAGAAAAGTCACTCTCTGGGAGTTTCATAATAGTTTTAAACAGTTGAACAAATAATTCTGAGCCCCACTGGAATATACATTTCTACAGTCTTCCATTGTATACCGTCTGCCATTAATGTATATCATGTCACCACATTTCTATTCAGGGTAAAAGGGTACATAACATATAATTGAATAATATCTAATATAGTTGAATAATTCAGAATGAAATAGGGCATTTGAAGTGAACTTTTCAGGCTTATTTTGTGGATGAGGAAAGTGAAACCCAAGTTTTCTGAACTAGTTCAGAGCAGAGCCAAGACCCGAGGCCAAGACTCCTGGTTTCCAGTCGCTCTCTTTGTTTTAAGACAAAGAATGGATTCTTCAAAGAATGGATAAATTCGATGACCTCCTTTTGAAAGTCTACATATAATTTAGGACAAAGAAGAACACTCCATGTTCCTTCTCACTGCTTTCCAGAGTCCGGAGGGTTGAGCTGCGACTGACCAATACCAGCATGGCATCAGTGAGGACCCATCCTTTCCAGGAACGGAAGAGCTTGGCGGGCAGAATCCGAACACTCAGTGGAAACTAAGATTCTCGCTTGGTGGCGGGGAGATGTTTTAATACAGGTGACGCGTGCACACACACACACACACACACACACACACACACAGTTGCTCCATCATGAAACTCTAGGTTTTCCTGGAGAGCCTCGTCCAGGGAACACATAACCAGAGAAAGGATCTCCTGTGAGTATCAGATGATGCTGGGGAGACAGATCTTTTACGCAGTGTGTGTGGCGGTCTTCCCACCATCCTTGGTGCTGATCAGCATGCAATGTAACGAGAAAAGGAGGCTTAAAAATAGTTTGAAGCTTTACTGAGTTCTTTTTTTTTAACCTTTTTTTTTTTTTTTAAAGATTTTACTTATTCATTTGACAGCGAGAGAGGGAACACAAGCAGGGGGAGTGGGAGAGGGAGAAGCAGGCTTCCCGCTGAGCAGGGAGCCCGATGTGGGGCTTGATCCCAGGACTCTGGGATCATGACCTGAGCCAAAGGCAGACGCTTAACGATTGAGCTACCCAGGGGCCCCACTTTACTGAGTTCTTAACCAGAGTCTGAGTCTTCTGTGATTGAGGCTCATCTGAGGGAGAAAATTACCAGTGGCTTCAGTATAATACTCCAGGGTTCATCTCTTTTCTCTTTAGTTTCAGAGAGAACATGCATTTCCCAGTAAGGGTCTTTGTTCCCTGCTCCTCACCCCCTCCCTGGTTCCAGCTTTCTCTGTCACTCCTGCCCTCATTAAGGAATGAAACTCCGCACACTCCAGCCACAAGATAAGGACCAGTTAAGAGTCCCGCCCTCATGTCAGTTATCCCTAGCTTCCCACATTCTCAGTGAATCCAGTTCAAGTTCACAACTCCCTGCCCCCTCGGGGCTTTCAAACAGGCTTTTGCCCAAGGATCTGCAGACACGCAGTGCTTTCCAAAAAAGCTCCTAAAATTAAGGCCTTCGCAGATTTCATTTTGTCACCATCTTCTTCTGAACAAAAACTAAGGGACAGATTTTCAGCAAAGGACACTATTTACGGTCAAGGTAAGCAATTATTTACCAAAGAACCTTGAGCCCGATGAGGTGCTTTTTCAGCAGCTGTGGGATTTATGCTGTTACCTGCCTGAGCCAGTCCAAGGAGAGTAAAAACAAGGAAGATGGCTCCTTAGACAAGCGTGCCCACTTCATCAAAGAAGGAGCTGCCACTTCCTAGTGGAACAGGAAACCAACATCCCTTCTTTCTGCCTCCATGTCCCCAGTCAAATACATTCAAGCCTATACATTAGAGGGTCTGGCCAAATGAATCCCTTTAGACACTTCCCAAATTGAGTGTGTGAACCCCCCAGGGCACTATTTAAACAGTGGCCTCCTGGACCTCAATCCAGAGATTTTGATGGAGCAGGCCTTGGGGAAAGCTCAGAAATCTGCATCTTTCATGACCATCCCAAGTGCTTCTGAGGCAAGTATTTCTTACCCAAAGAGCCACAGCAAGAAATACCCCATGAGGAAGTTACACAGAATTCCTGGTTCAAAAACAGAGACCAGCGGAGACTTGGCTTTAGGCAAGATGATACACGGGGGATCCAACCTGCCTCCCATCTGAAACAACAGTGGAAGGAAGGAAGGAAGACAAGATCCAGGACACAACAATTTTCAGGATCCTGGACCCAAAGAAAGGATGTCGATCTCTGCAAGGTGGTGAGTGCTGTGATTGTCCTTGAGTTTCCAGGCCACAGAGTAGGGAAGGGCACTCGGTGTATCCCAGGGATGGCCAGAGCTGAGGAGACAGCACTCGGGGTCCAAACTGAAGACCAAAGAGGTTAGAGATGGCAGGACAGAGTGTGGGGCAGTCAGGCTTGCAGAGAGACCCCCTGCCACGTGCTGGGATCTGGGTCTTCAGCTGAGGGCCACGGTCAAGGTGCATGAGGGACCTGGAGGCCAAGAACAAGCCAGCAGAAGGGGTGACGGGGAGCGGAGTCCTGCGCTCACACAGGGCTGGGAATGATGTCCAGTCTCAGCGACCAGAATGGAAAACCTCAGAATTCACAGACACTGGATAGAATTCTCAGAAGGGTTTTGCCTCGGTAGCAGAAAAATTAGTCCTCAACTAAATGCTGCTCTGATCATAAAAGCCTTATAAGCAAGCTTCGAAAGGATTAAACCAATTTAAAGCAATCTCACTGTGTTATTGTAGGAACACAGAGTGGGGAGTTCTGTTAAGAACCAAGTAATGCACATGTTCAAACTGGGGTCTGAGTGATTTTATGTTACTCTGCATCTGGCTTTTAAATGATTGTGTACTTTTTATTCCTTTAAAAAAACCATATTCCTAAATCATGTCTCAATTTTATATTTAAAGTCAAATTTGTCTCTGTGCAGTTCAGCGGCCACAGAGATTTAACCTGAGGCACTTTAGTTTCTGAAAGCAGCACACAGTCTCCTCCGTTAGGGGGTTCTGTAAGACTGAGAAATGGGGACACTCCCGTGCTCTTTAAAAATAGACTGTAATTCAGTAAGAGCCTGTGTCACAGCCTGCTTCATCTCTCTTGCCCAAAGTCTTTGAGCACCAGAAAATACCGGGCTGCACAAAGGCGTCTCGGCAGAGCACCCGTCACCTCTCTCTGTACCATTTTCCTTCCGCTTGTCTCCACAAACCCGCGCTGAGTACAGAGAACCTGCCGTCCGGCTCCCTTCCTGGCTCCGGGCTTCCCACGGTGATTCCAAGAGTCCGTGAAAGTTTACATGTGACCCCAAATAATTGCACAGTCACACACCCTCGTGATACGGGAAACTCACCTTTATAAAATGGCATGTACTTGTGTCAATGGCCCATGGGGAACAAAGAGAACTAAAAGCTGGGGACTGGATGTGTGAGGAGAACCCAAGACGTCCCTGACGTCATCCTGCGCTTTACAGGACAACGGATCTTTTTAGCCTAAACTCGGGAACTGAAGTCAAAAGGTATTTTTAATAACAAATTAATTTTTCTAAACAAACAAAATATATAGATAGATAGATAGATAGATTTTTAAAAATATATCCAAGCTCCAATCCTTTTGCCTACTTCTGGAGCTTTTGATGCCATCCATGGACACCCCTTCCTGGAAACCCACTCCCTTGTGCTTAAGCTGGTTTCAGTTTGGCTTCGGGCATTTCCAACCCAACCTAAAGTGCTCTATTTTTCAGTAAGGGGCAGTGGAGAAGTAGAATATTTTTTTTTTAAGATTTTATTTATTTATTTGACAGAGGAAGATCACAGGTAGGCAGAGAAGCAGGCAGAGAGAGAGGGCGAAGCAGGCTCCCTGCTGAGCAAAGAGCCCGATGTGGGGCTCGATCCCAGGACCCTGAGACCATGACCTGAGCTGAAGGCAGCGGCTTAACCCACTGAGCCACCCAGGTGCCCCTAGAATACGTTTTAAATTACAAGGCAGAAACAACTATTTAAAAAGAGCTATGGAATAAGATTATTGAGCTCAGTATGACAGTTTATTAGAGAGTTTTGTTTTATTTTTGCAAGAGGGAAAGAGAGAGCGAGTGAGTGACACAAGCGGGGCGGGGGGAGCAGAGGGAGATGCAGACTCCCCACTGAGCAGAGAGCCTGATGCAGGACTCGATCCCAGAACCCCGGGATCACCACCCAAGCTGAAGGTAGGCACTCTACCGACTGAGCCACCCAGGCATCCAAGTATGATAGTTTTATTCAGGAGACAATGTTTAGTAAAATGGAAAGAATGAATAATTCCCGTCAAGGCAGTAGATTAATAATTCATGTCACGGGGGTAACAGGAATTGAAGTACGAGTCATCGCTAACACTCAGCAGGGGCGAGGCGCTGTTCCGCCTGCTGTAAGCCTGTGGTCCTGTCCAGTCCCCACGGCCCACCTTGTGCGAGACGCTCTTTATCGGGCTGTCTTCCCGGAGAGGCCTGCGCACACGAACCACCCGACTCAAGGTCACAGAACTCATCCCCGACGGACCAGGCTATGCCCCATGGGGCTGAGAACGCTCGGGACGTGCGGTGAGACCGGGAAGAAGACTGGACTGGAACGTGGGGTCATGTCCGAGCCGAGCAGGGAAGCAGAGCGGAGCCGTAACAAGGGAAGGATTAGAGATCCCTACACGCCAAGCTACAGACACAGAAGTTCCAAAAAGCAGCTCTGGTTCCCGGGGGACACGGAGGACCGGGGAGCTCAGGAGCCTGTCCTCTGTCTCCGCGACCTCAACCCTTTCTAAGGCTCCACAAAGGGATGCCACAGCGTGTGGCAGTGACAGTCACGACCGTCGTTCCTGCGGGCTGAGCCTTCCGGCGCCGGACACTCCGGGGTGTTTCCTCACCGAGCCCTCCCCGGCCACCCCCGGCCCGCTCCGGCCCCCATCAGCACCACACCTGCAAGGCAGGGACTGGAGTCCCTCCAGTTTGCCCAAGAGGAAGCAGGGTGAGGAGGAGTGTTGCTGCCAGCCAGGGCAACTCCTCGTTTCCTTTGGTAGCAATGATCAGTTGTGGTTAATTTACATCTGCCGAATTGACTTCCCCATTAGACTTTAAATTCCGTAAAGGAATTCAAGGGCACGGCTCTGTCTCCAGCAGCTGACAGAGCCTGACATCTATGAGGCAATAAAACACTGAATAAGCATGAGCAATAAAGAATATTAAAGGAAGAAAATATCAGAAGGAGTTAGCTGTGGGTCTTCAGTGACCGTGCATTTTTGTCAACTTATCTGAATGTTTCTGTACATTCTAGATCAGCAATAATCAGCATGGATCCCTTTAGACATGTAAACACATACAAAATAATAGACAAAGGGCCCTGATAATTTGGAGACCTATTTTCATTTATATGGAATAGTTTCTACTTTTTTTTTTTCTTGCAAATAGAGAGTTAAACTGCCTTCAAAATTGGGTAAGTAGGGTAGATATGTCTCATTCATTCCATGAAACATTCTGAATTGGAAATCTTATTTTGTGTGGAATTCCTTCTGGCAAAACTTGGGTCCCAATGTTTGACTTCTCCCTGGGTATCCCCGAACCTGCGAGCACCTTCTGCAGACATGACCCTCACAGGACGCGAGAGCATTTGTGACACACACAGAGAACAGACTGGGGCCCCATCTAGTTGAATGGGCCAGAATGCAAAGATCAACGAATATCCCACCTTCGCCTGGGACAGAGGAAAAGGAGTCCCTTTTTGTTTCTGTCGGGCAACCACAGTTCACTGGAAAACATTATCAGATACCATTTCCTCTGAAGTACCCAGACACACACGTGCACTCCCACTTCTAATCACTTTTTAGACTTTCCGTATCTCCAGGAACCCATATTACAATACTCATTTCCAGAGATGTTTAGGAGTCCGTCACACTACCCCTACGCCCAGAAAACATAACTTAGGTCACACTATTGGTTTTCATTTTTATTTTTAGGAGTTGGAAATAGAAACGAAACAATGGTTTTCAGAAAGTTAACTATGTCCACATCCCCTACTTTAAAAAAAGGGATCGGTTATAACCTAAGCTGTCCCCTAGCAACCGTGACACACAGCTCCTTCAACCATCACCCCTATAAATACGCCTGGGCTTAGAGCCCTCTGCAGCTTTTCATTCTCAGGGAGTGACTAACGGTCTCATGCTCTCTGCCGGGAGAGAACATCTGTTGATGTTCATTCCTGTCGAATTTTTCTTAGAAAGGTCAGTCAATATCCAGTTACAGATTTTAACATTTCTTAGTGCCATGTGTTAGAATTTTTCTTAATCCTGCGGATACATAAGGCGCGGCTCCGAGGGCACGCGTGTTTGCGTGAGGGTGTGTCGGCAGAGAGACAAAATAAAAACAGAGATCTGTTTCTCTGCACCAACACTCACAGAATTAGAACCATGACAAAGCAAATAAGATGTGTCAGCCAGGGGATTAAATAAGCAAACACGAGATTAAGAAATTACATAGCACTCAACTTGAAACCTTCCCTTCCGCGGGCCGATGAGCCACGTGAGCACGTCCTCCTAGGGCCCAAGACCAGGAGGCGCCCCCTGAGCTCAGGTCCCGCTGGCCTGAGAAGCGGAGCCTCGCCTTCCCCGGGACAACCTGGTGTTCTATTTGGGGCTCTCTTTTTATACCAAGTTTCAAAGGAATCAGGTATCTGTTGTTGCGTGAAACTATTCCTTTCCTCTTCCAGCTCAATCTGAGCACCCTCTCTTCCCTTCTCTCTTCCCCGGGGTGGAGACCATCAGCGCGTCCAGTCCACCGAGAACATCCAGAAGGTTGGCCCTCAACCGCCATCACGCCACTTCTTGTGTTATTCAGATTTCCATGAACCACATGCCAGTTACACGTTAGTTTTCAGCGTCTTCAATTTTGTTAGCTTCTCAACCAGCAGACTTTCAGCAGCTCAGACATGAACAATTTAAATTCTGCTACTAGCTGGGAACAAGCACCTACTTGAGACAGGCAGGAGATTAAACGCCCTTTCTTTGGGAATGCCAAGATGGGCTTCCGTCATGATCCTTGAGGGCAGAAAAGGTTTCTACTTTATCCCTAAAGGACGAATCACATCTGAGAGTCAAGAAACATTTCACAAGGGAAACAGATGGTGACTGAGAGGCAAGTTTGCTAATTCGGATCTAAGCCTTCCTGTGCATTCTACTCGGGACTCACCATTTCCAACGAAATACAATCCAGGATTCGCTCTAGTTGGAGTCAAAAGCAAATGTCCCTTCCCTGTTCCTTTTGCCTGTGGCCTAGTTATAGGAAACCAGAATCTCTGGGACAATCCTAAAGAACATATTGCTTACTGTGCAAACATCTTTATTGACAATACAGTTCCTAATTTTACTTTCTAGAGACCTACCCATTGCACTGGGCCTGAATACACAGACACAAGCCGGACAGGCTAAATGACCAAGTTTCTCCCAAGTGCTCTTATTATGAAGGCCAGTTAAACTGAATTTTGCTTGGGGAATTTGTTCGGATAACAGGCATGCCCTGGAGTGGGAAGCTGGAGTGTCTATCTGTCACTGAGATACTCCTTCAAGGTGCTGGACTGTTAAATCATAGGCCACGTTCCCACCTTAGTCCTTTTAAAGAATACTTCTCTCCTGCACACATATAAGCCGGTCACTGAAGGACATCAGTGGCTTTTAAAGGAACATCCCCTTACCAGGGGCATCTTTCTTATCAGTCATAGAAAATACAAAAATCTCATTATGATGTCCTCCCCCCCCGCCAAGATTTATTTATTTGTTTGACAGAGAGAGACATAGTGAGAGAGGGAATACAGGCAGGGGGAGTGGGAGAGGGAGAAGCAGGCTCCCCTCTGAGCAGGGAGCCCGATGTGGGGCTCGATCCCAGGACCCTGGGATCATGACCTGAGCCAGAGGCAGAGGCTTAATGACTGAGGCACCCAGACGCCCCTCATTATGATGTCTTAATGCTTCTTAAAAAAAAAACAAAACAGATTTTGAAACCCAGTTTTTGTATGACTACCACTCACAGTAAATGAGTATGACTCAGTCCTCCACAACAGCGCGCAAGGAAGACAGGCATGTATCTGGGGGTGTGGAGGGCACAAGCTAGGAGGACGGAAGAGCCTGGGTGGCTCAGTCAGTTAAGCATCTGACTCTTGATTCCAGCTCAGGTCATGATTTCAAGGTCCTGAGATCGAGCCCCACGTTATACTCTGTGCCAGCGGGGGCAGGAGTCTGCTTTGCTCTCTCTCTCTCTCCCTCTGCCCCTTTCCCCAACCACGCTCTCTCTAAAATAAATAAATCTTTAAAGAAAGAAAGAAAGAAAGGAAGAGAATGATGTGGGTGACCTTCCTGACGTGCTGTGGGATCTGGAAAGAATACCGTGAGGCGGAAGGGTGTGTGAGAGAGAAGCCAGAAGCGGATACGGTGCCTGAACTGTGCTTCTCCGGAGGTGTCTGCCTCGGAGGGCGGGCAGTGGCCGACAGTACGGAGTGAGGACAAAGGCCCACAAGCCAGATCTCCTGCTGAGAGGTGCTCTAGGGAAACAGAATTATAAAAATGAATTAATCCAGCCTGTCTGGGTTAAGAGAGAGTTTTCCACAGGAAGGCATTGCCCGCCACTTCCTCACATGCGTGTCACAGCAACAGGAATTTGGCAAATATCAGGCCGAAAAGGAGGTGCCCTGTGAAGACTTCCTCATGAACAGTCGTTAGATAATCATCTTCGTGTATTTTATGTAGAAAGATTTAAGGAGTTCCTCCAACACTTTGTTTTTGTGCACATTACTAATTTCCTCAGGAAACTTTATTTTTTATTTTTTAAAAGATTTTATTTATTTATTTGACAGAGAGATCACAAGTAGGCAGAGAGGCAGGCAGAGAGAGAGGGGGAAGCAGGCTCCCCACTGAGCAGAGAGCCCGATGCGGGGCTCGATCCCAGGATTCTGAGATCATGACCTGAGCTGAAGGCAGAGGCTTTAACCCACTGAGCCACCCAGGTGAAACTTATTTTTTTAAAAATTAGTGTTCTCCCATGAAAAGTAACCCAGTGCAAATAAACGCGACGTGAGTGACCTGGGCTGAGCCTGGCGATGCCGGCGAGCGGCGCACCCATCTTCTCTGTCCTCCTCCAGTTGTACCTGGTGCAGACATCGCCCTCTGCCTCCCCAGTCCACGCCGCCGTCAGGGGTGTGCAGGAGAACCGCCGGCTGCCACGTGCGCTTCCTGCGTGGGGTGGCGGCCAAGCCGGCATGCTGGAGATCAGCGGCTTGCCCGATAGTCTCACCATTTCTAGGACGTCATCTTCACTCTGACAGTTGTCACGGCAAAGTGACGCATTGTTCCCACCTAGCGCACGTCCCTCTGGCAGGACGTTCTATCCGTGCCCCTTACTCACTCCGGGTCCTTGTTCATGGATGTGCTGGTCAGCAAAGTGTGTTGCGTAGTTTATTATGATTTCGTGTTCTTTTTTAGTCATCGTCCATTTTCTGCTTGTACTTCCCACGTTAGGTTTGTGAAGCAGACTTGGTCAGATCCTTTAGCAAGATGAATAGCTCTTTGGTCAAGCTCAGGCATTTGCCGCTCCTACTGGAGAACTATCCAGACCACAAGGACCGAACTACCAGGAAATCGCATGTAACTGGGCCTGGACATCCACAGGTTGTCTCCACCCAGCAAAGTGGATCAGTTAAGTGGTGGCTAAACATTTCATCCTGACCTGCTTGGGAGCTCACAACCTTACGTGAGAGCCATAGAGGTAATGAATCCTCAGGAACTGGCCACAGCAGCCCAAATAGAACCAACAGAGCCAGATGGCCCAAGAAAATCACCGGTTACTACGAACTACACAAGCACTATTTTAAATAAACACACAATGGAAGACACAGACGGATATATAACCTTTAACCATTGCCTTGAAAGATAATCAATGCTTCCTATATTTTCATCAGAATCGAACCTATCACACACGTTTCTTCTCTTTATTTTCTAGCTTGTGTTACCATGATGCATTTTTGAGAAATGGAAAAAATGGCTCATAAAAACGTTGGCCTCTATAAAAACGAGTTTTTTTTTTTTTTAAGATTTTTTATTTATTTGACACACGGAGAGAGATCACGAGCAGGCAGAGAGAGAGAAGGAAGCAGGGAGAGCCGAGCAGAGAGCCCGACGCGGGGCTCGATCTCAGGACCCTGGGATCGTGACCCGAGCTGAAGGCAGAGGCTTTAACCCACTTGGCCACCCAGGCGACCCCAAAACGAGTTGTTTTTAAAGAAAGATACATGCCATTATCACTTGTGTTATATACAAAAAAGGCCTTGTGCTTTTGAAACTATGTCATCTTTAACAAAATTATCCAGGTCCAGCACGGTCTGGGTAACCTGTCTACACAGCATAGCCAGCACACACCTCGGATGCTAAGTGTATGATTTAGTTCACCTAAAAATTAAGTTTACTTTGAATATAGAGCTAGCAAGGCCAGGAATGAATCGACTCTGTGAATTCAGTTGAGAATCCACTGTTCAGAATCACAAGAGCAAATGAAATTAACATTTTTAAAAAACAAATTATGGCAAAAGAATGGAGGGGTTATAATGACACACAGACCAGTGGCATGGTGAACCCAGAAGTCCCGGGGAGGCTACTCGGAGGCCTGACTCCTTCACAGAAGGAGCTTGGGTTTCCTGGGATCCCTTGTGGGATCATGCCCAGCTTTGGAATACCTCAGGAAATCAGAGGGTCCGTGAACACGAAGTGGAGTGCTCCTGGATGGGATGGATAGTCAACACCTTCTGCTCAAGGATTTTAAACTCCGCAAGCGGTCTGTCCATTCCCAGGTTACACGCAAAGCTGACCCTGAGTAAGTCCTCTACTGCTGTTAAATAAATACTATTATGTTCTCCCGTCAAGAACATGCCTAGAAATTTGTACTAACTTGAGAGAGGGCTCTTTAAAGCTGGCGATATCCCTTAAAACACCCCTGGGGATATTGATGGGAAAGAGAATCTTTGACAGACAGTGGCTATCAGGGACACGTCTGGTACTCAAGTCCATGTGCCAGATCTCAGGCCAGAAGGCATTCCCAGCAAACAGGCCTCCTAATCAGCCGAGAAGGCCCAGTCTACTTCCACTTCTGAGGCGGGGAGGGTATGTGACACGCGTACGGTCTTGCCATGGAGAAACTGAAAGCCATGTAAAGAATTCTGCCCTTCCTTTACAAGGGGTTGCTGATTTCTGGGCGTTCAGACACCCCACCAGCCTGCGCTTCTGCAGGCTCCATCGTGTGCAGCCTTCACCGGCTGTTGTAGAGTCAGTAAAACACACAAGTAGAAATTCTGTGTTTGGTCCAAGGAGGAACCTATGATCCATTTCATTGGAAACATGTTGCTGGAGATCCCAAGGTAGGGAGAGAGGTAAAGGCACCACTCCCCAGATCAGTGGGCGCTACTGTCAGGGCCTAATTACCTGGGAGTGCTTCAATCTTCCTTTCTCAGATTTGCATCATGGGCTTTAAAAGGGCTATCTTGGGGCACTGGGTCTCTCAGTCCGTTAAGCATCTGCCTTTGGCTCAGGTCACAATCTCGGGGTCCTGGGATTGAGTCCCGGCATCGGGCTCCCTGCAGAGGGCCTGCTTCTCCCTCTCCTTCGGCCTGATGCTCTGCCTGCTTATGCTCTATCTCTCTGTCAGATAAATCAATAAAATCTTTTAAAAAAATAAATAAAAGGGCTATCTTATCCCATCCTTATTTATCGCAATAACAGTGGTCACTTCTAACTGCTCTTTAAGGATTAGGTAACATCTTCCTCCCCTTCTCTAGGATGGCATAAATTATCTGTTAATTCTAAACCATATTAATGAGAAGTTGGTATGACTGTTCTTAGACTCCGGGTACAACCCGAATGCTGGCTGGGGACACTCTTGGGGGCATTCCACACAATCCCGTAAATATGAGCTTACCTATATGTGCTGGGCAGGCTACGGCATTGCCAAATAACTTCAGGCTTGGAACCCAGACTGGTGTTCTGGCATAAAACACACCCCTAATTACTAGCCATGATTTCTAGTTACACTTCTTGAAAGAGGAGCAAGAAATTTATGACAAATCAAACATCTCACATAGAGGACCGTTCTCAATTTTTATGTTCACCCCTCGCCAACCTAATCTCAAGTTGTTTGTCCACTTTTTTTCTAAAGCACTATGAGCGACTTCCCTTGCTCTCTCCAATGCCTTGAACTTAGTTTTCACAGAGGTAAACAGCTGTCTCAGGATATAAGTTCACCTAGTCTACCGAATGTCAAAGTGACAGTGGTTTAAACGAGCAGTTCATTTCTCCCTCATGCACAGCACGGCCCAGGGCTGACACGGGATCTCCATAACGTAGTAGAACTACGTTCTTTGTATTTTTTGGCTCAGATGGTCTCCACATCGCATTTCCCTGCATGGGCCAAGACAGTTACCGCTGCTCCTACCGCGCCATCCATGTGACCATCCACATGGCAGGCAGCAGGAAGGGGAAAGGGAAGCAGAGAGCACTGCTTTCCCGAAGGTCATGCCCCTGAGAGGCATGGAAGCTTCCATCCACCTCCTGCCAGCTGGAACAGACTCGGGCCATGCATAGCTGCAAGAGAGCCCAGGAAATGAACTTCAGTGACTGGCGGTCATCATCCGCCAGCGGGGACGCTGCTCCCAGAGGAAAAGAAACTGAGTGTCTCCGAACCACCAGCAGAATCTCCCACAAAGACACCCCTTTGACCTCTTATTTCATCCATTTACATAATTTGTCATTAGAATGGTACCATTACCATAGCAACCACAATGCGCCTGGAGAGACCAGAGGACACGCAGGCTGACTTGGCGGGGACCACAACCCGAATGGTGGAAGCAGATACCAGAGGAGACATCTTCTGTAAAGGGCCAGTAGCAACTCGTCCTTACAGCAGGGGCACAGCCAGAAGCAATATGCAAATGCAAGAGCAGGGCTGTGCTCTGAAAATGTCTGACCTACACAAACAGGCTGCAGAGGCAATGTGGCGTCTTAGCTGCACTGGTCTGCTGAGTTCTGGGCATCCCGGGCCCGAGCCGTGTGGGTACGCGGCAGTGATGGGAACTACTGACTAACTCGGCCAGCTAAGTGGGAACCAGCCCAAGAACTTCTGCTATACGAACACCTGCTCTGCCCGCCCCCCATCCCCGTGTATTGTGCATGTTCTGAATGCTAGGAAATGCATTAGGAGTTTTACTACATTATCACTAATCCTCACTTCAATCTGACAAAGCAGGTAAACTGCTCCCATTTTCCAGATTAGAAAGTCGACTCAGCCAAGAGCTGGCAGCACCAGGATCAAAACCCAGGTCTTGCTGGCTCCAATCCACTGGACAGTAGTCAGATGAAAGACAGCCTTAGTGAAATACAAGCACACGATTCCTTATCGTATGACCGGTGAAGCTGTTACATACGCCAGATTTGACTGAAAGTATTACAGTAAGGGAGTTTTCCTTCTGATCTCAAAATACACCTTGCTCTAGAAATTTATCCAGGTTTCGGCCAACAGGCATCTCCCCCTCAGATTTTTCGCAAGGAAAGTTGCTAAGGTCTCAAGCTTTAGAGCACCAATAACTAACAGAAAGGAAAAAGTCAAGGTGCCATCATTAGCCTTGAGGCTGAGGCTGTCTGAGTCTTTCCAAGTTTATCTAAGTTAATAAAGATTCTGCTGCGTTCCTACTCCCACCCTGCCCTGACGCCCTCCGCATCACTCACACAACCGCTCTGCCCTTCCCGAGCACGGCAGACCGCAATGATGTGTTGTAACACTCTTTCCAGAACCTTCTCGACAAGGACTCACAATCCTTCTCAGAGCTCCAGGCACCGTTTCTGGTTTATTGGGGCTGGCACAAGAGAATAAAGCCATTTGCCATCAAACTCTCAACACTAGCCTCATGGAACACAACAGTGGCGCATTTTTCCCTCTGCCGTGCCCAAAATGGAATTACCAGTTCCTTCTCGTATTGTCGGTGCCAATGTTTGTTGTGTCTTAGTTTACTAAGCAGATCTCTTCTTGTTTCAGCAAGAGACTCATCCTAGGATTATCCTCTATCTACATGTATGTTCCTTGTATAACGAAATCTGCATCTCAAAGTCTTCCTTAGCCAAACAAATATGCTTCTGAAGGAAAGTTTTCAAAATATTTCAGAATGGGCAAACTATGACTATTTACAATTCATGTTCAGCTTAATTACTCTGGAAGGAAAGTTATCTGCCACTTAGGCTACAAACTACTCCGGAAACATTCTGTTCACTTTTTAGAAAAAGGAAGCCACGTTTAGACATACATATGCCACATAATCTGGGATTTCTGCGTAGGAATATATATGCTCTGGGAAGTAGACACGAGGAATTTCCAAAAAATATAACCTCATTTGCAATCCCCTCACCTTATTGAAAAGTGGAGTTTAGGGGTATAATTTTTTTTAAGATTTGAGAGTGTGTGCACATGAGGTGGGGGGAATGCACGAGTGGGGAGGGGGCGGAGGCAGAGAGAGAAGCAGGCTCCCCGCTGAATAGGGAGCCCAATGGGAGGCTCAATCCCAGACCCTGGGATCATGACCTGAGCCAATGGCAGATGCTTCACCAATGGAGCCACCCAGGTGCCCCATAGGTATAATTTTTATAGGCATAATTTGAAGATGCTCCACTGATAGATGAGTTTATTTTCTTAAAAAAAACAAAAACAAAAACAAAAGCATTCACGTACATGCCCACTGAAAGACCAGCACGAGAGGTCACCTCCTGAGTGCCAGGGCAGGGTCCGCACACAGCTGCTTGCTCTGTTTACAGCTAGCCGGGAGGCCACCTCACACTGGCCATCACTATGTGCTACTCTTTAGGCACCACCAGTGTGGGTGGGGCCCAGATGGGAACACCAGTCTCCATGCTTGAGACACAGCAACCCTTCCCAAATCAGTTACCAGGGAGAAGGGATGTTGGGGGTTCGAGTTTTTGCCTAACCTCTCCCCCCACCAGGCACTTACAACAGCAACCCCCCGCCCCTCCCCGTGCCCCACCCCAAGGCAAAGAATTCACAGTCTGGCAATTCCTCCCCAAAGACCGCTAACAGCCACAGAGCAACATCCTTCAGAGCCCTCGGTGGCTGGGCAGGCCCACCTTGCAAAGATGAGGCTGGAGGAGGGCAGAGAGTTTGGCTCGGCTTGGAAGGCTCCTAGGAGGCTCCTTCCAAGACTGTCACTCCATCTGTCTCCCTGCTGAGAGGATTAGCTCGCCCATGTGAGGCACAGCCACACACCTGTCCTCCTGACCGCCCCCAACGTGTGCTTTCTTCCAGGGACATCTGGGACACTCTTTACCCCACTGTTTCCCAACTTCAGCATCAGAACACTTTGTGACCTGGACGGATTGTCATGTGTCCCCACGCCCAGGGACCCAGAGAGACAGCAGGCCTCTCACCCTGTGAAGGTCCACGGGGAGCCCAGGGATTCGAGGGCGAGGGGAGGAGAGAGAAGTAGGAAACGTTCAGGGAAAGGAAGAGCAGGGGTAGAATGTCGTGCCCGATTTTATCTCCCTCACGGAAGACATGGAATCAAGCAACATGACTCTGGCCAAAGAGCCAGAAGCCAATATGCCCCCATATTTTCCCATTCGCAGTTCACAGAGGGTTTCGCAAGAACAGCCGGGAAAAAGGAAACACGGCGCTCCTGCACATCTGCCCGGACGGCCTTCCTCCTGAGTGTGGGCTCGCTCCTGTTACACATTCTTACTGGGCTGCCAGTGCCCAGTCAGCCTCAGAAACAAACTGAAATCCCTGGATTTTAGTTGAAAGAGAAGTTTGCCGAAGAAAATTACTGGTTTTTCAAAGCAACCTCTCTTTAAGCCCTGCCAGCTGATGCCCTCTTTTCTCAGACACAAAACTGAGGCTCTGTGTTTCCTTCACCCTGTCTCCATCCCTTAACTGCCTCCTCTGGAAATGAAGAGCTTCTGCCTCCGGGTCCAAGTTAAAAGTGAGGGGGACAGAACCCTCGATGTTTGGTTTCTTCATGTATGTGTATCTGCCACCTGCGTTGGCAGGTGGCAGAGGCGACTCTCTTCATAACTGCTGTATCTCACTCTTGTGCAAAAAGGACTTGAGGTCATTTGTAAAAGTACACAGAAGGGGTGCTTCAGGGGCTCAGCTGGTTGAGCGTCTGACTCTTTTTTTCTTTTTTTTTAAATATTTTATTTATTTGTCAGAGAGAGAGGGAGAGAGAGCGAGCACAGACAGACAGAATGGCAGACAGAGGCAGAGGGAGAAGCAGGCTCCCTGCCAAGCGAGGAGCCCGATGTGGGACTCGATCCCAGGACGCTGGGATCATGACCTGAGCCGAAGGCAGCGGCTTAACCCACTGAGCCACCCAGGCGTCCCGAGCGTCTGACTCTTGATTTCAGCTCAGGTCATGATTTCACAGTGGTGAGATCGAGCCCCATGTCGGGCTCCACAATTAGTGTGGAGTCTACTTGAGATTCTCTCTCCCTCTGCCCCTCCCCCCACTCCCATTTCCCACCCCCCCAATAGATAAATAAATAAATTCTGAAAATCTTTTTTTAAAAAAAAAGTATAGCACCTGGGTGGCTCAGTAGTTAAGTGTCTGCCTTCAGCTCAGGTCATCATCCCGGGGTGCTGGGATCGAGCCCCGCTTTGGGCTCCCTGCTCGGTGGGAAGCCTGATTCTCCCTCTCCTGCTCCCCCTGCTTATGTTCCTTCTCTCTCTCCCCCTCTCTCTCTGTCAAATAAATAAATAAAATCTTTTTTTTTTAAAAAGTACATAGAGAAATAAGAGATGCATTTGAACAAAATGGTGCACCTTCACCCAAGAAACGCAGCCCCACACCAGGGCACACAGCTTGGGGGCTGAGCCAGGGACAGACTCCAGCTCCCCACAGATTCTCTCCGCTGGGTACCGTGGTACCGGCTGAGATGGGGATGGGAGGTGGCCCTCCAAGGGAATGGGGCTAAAAGACCCAGGGACAGAAGAACATATGGAAATGTTCCATATGGGCATTCCAGAGGGCCCCGGATACTTGTTAGAGATGAGCTATAGTTTTACCTCCAATTGGCTAAATCAGAGATGGAAATATGATCATTTATAAGATTCACTGTGCTCATGGGATTAGAACAAACCACTTGGACAAGAGATAGGTGCATGTCTTGAACCTGAACTTCCTCTTGTGGATACTCTGCTCACTGACAGAAGGGTTGGGCAGACATCCTCACTTCCCCAAAAGAGGTACATACTTTCACTCCACTCTGGTGTACAGCATAATACCTGTGCTTGCTCAGGCCAAAGCAATCCCAGGAAGGGTCAGAACACTGTGACTCAAACACAACCCCCATGGCCCTATTCCAAACAGGAAGAACACACACACCACCTAGACCTGACCAGCTGGGAAAGCAGTGGGCAATTCTGCATCTCCCCGGGCCAGGGCCACCACCTGGAGAGACCGGATGGCCCACTGCGTACCCTCCACACAGGTCACAACTGCAATCAGGATATTCACGAGGATTGGACCACACCTGCTTGAGGTGTTTTTACTCCAAAGTGAGAGTTTTGTGCTGCTCCAGGCAATGTTTAACATATGTTGTGTTGTTGTTATTAACTACTTTCTGAAGACTTAACCAACCGTGAGTGAGTCACTAAATATTTAGTGCGGATTACCATATCTGATCTATAAAACAAATCTATAAAGTAAATATTATCATCCCCATTTTACTGGTAAAGTAAGAGGTTAAGAAACTTGCCCAAGGTCACCGAGCTAGTAAATGGTGAGGTTGGCACCAGTGGCCAGGACTGAAGAAAGCTTGGCAAAATTCCAAGACCTTGCCTGTAGTCACTCTACAGAACAGTTAAAATAGTGAAGTGTTTATGCCTAAAGACAGGAGCTTCGATTGGAAGATTATTCTATACAAGGAAGTGTACTCATCAAGAAACTACAGCATTGGAGTGTTCTCTGTTAGGAAAAGATGCCATTGGTCTGTGATTCTGTTAAGAGCAGGAATGGGAGTTAGATTAAAAGTTTCACCATCGATATCTTCTCAAATGATAGTTGATAAACATTTTATAAAAACATAGATTAGGTAAACATTTTTTTCCTCTTTTTGGAAGTTTTAAAATAAGGCCCCCAAATTCTTTGATATTCTTCCCAAGAAAAAGGGAGGTCCATTTTCTTCTCTATTTAAATCTAGATTTCTTGGTGGCTTGACCAACAAAACATGGTGGAAATGATTCTGGGCCCAGTTCTCAGGAAACTGGAAGCTCGTATTTCACACCCTTTGATCAATCATTCCCCAAATCAGAAAAACTAAAGCGGTATATCTCACATTTACACAGCAAAACAATGTTCAATTATATAGCAATAATAGATGTGGGAGAAATCCAAAGATGAGACTATTTTGAAGGCATTCAAAAATGCTTCCAAGGTGTTTATATGCCATTAAGAAAATGCTCATGAGCCTATACATATATATATATATATATACACACAGATTTTCTTGGCAGAATTATAGTAACTGTATATGATATGTATATATACACAAAATTATATATATTATATGTATAATTATATTATATTATATATATTATTATATTATATATATATTATATATATAATTTTGTGTATATACATATCATATACAGTTACTGTAATTCTGCCAAGAAAATCTGTCCAAAGCACTAGAAGATAAAACATAACAGGATTTTTCTTTTAAGGTCATGACATTACAGATGATCCCTTCTTCTTCACATTCCTTTCTCATCCGTACTGTTTTCATTTCCCCAAATGAAAGTTGTAACATTTCATGGAAAACAACATTGCGTATGAGATTTCCCCTCAGCAAGCCCTTTGCACTCAACATACCTTCGATGGGACCCAGATTTACACAGTGAAGAAAAGGAACAAGACAACCGAGCGGCCCTTGGCACGGACTCGCTCATGAGGGGACAAAAGCGTAGGAGTAAGGGAAGCTGATGCAATGGGCTTGCCCTCTTGACACCTCTCTGTGTCCCACGACAGCGGCTGTCGCCCTCCTCTGACATTTGAAACCCGAGAGACGTCTGTCACATGTTAGCGATGGCAAAGATCTGTCACCCTGTCTTTACCAGGAGCTTGATTAGAGGAAGCTTTGGGGGGCCCGCGAGGTGTGGAGAAGCGTGCTGTTGGTTACCCGTGATTAAGGGATCTCCCACAAAACCAGCTCGCTTGCAACAAGGACAGACTGTATTGTTCTCTGTGTTCTTAATCAATTTCAAATATTAGCCCAGCTGGCTCAAAGCAGGATCTCAAAAGTGGTAAACATGTTCTGTGACCGACAGACATTTTCCACGACTATGCCGGAGGGTGGAAGAGAAATGAATCACGAATTCCTTCCACAAACCTTTCCTGAAGGCCTGGCATGCCCTGGAGAATATGAATGAAGAATCCACACTATGAGAATCCACACTAACTCCTGCCTCCGACCACAGTCACTCTGCGTGCTAGCGTTGACCCCCGGCGTGCGAGAACCAATTCTGCGCATCCTTCCCCAGCTCCACTTTCGGGGACCTCACGTGGGTAGCCTGAAGAGGCATCAATGAATGATAAGGATCAGGGACGTCTGGATGGCGCCGTCGGGTAACGGTCCGACTCTCGGTCTCACTCAGTTTCTGATCTCAGGGTCTGTGCGATCAAGCCCCACATCGGGCTCCACGCTCAGCTTGGAGTTTGCCTAAGACTCTTTCTTCCTCTCTCTCTGTTCCTCCCACCTCCTGCTCTCTCTCTCTCTCTCAAATAAATCTAAAAAGAAAAAAAGAAAAAAAGGCTAAAAATCAGAGCTTCCCTTCCCCTAGAGAGCTGGCTGTTAAACATGAACCATCACAGCAACTGCCAGCAAGAGCAGCTCCTCCTCCTCTCACGCACTCCCCGCTACTCTGTCCTTCCTCCTTGTGTGCCAAGCGTCCGGCCACCATCGGACTCTGGGTCTCACTGCACACTGTCCGCTGCCTGCCTTCAGAGAGCAGCTCCTTCACCTCATGGCTGTGTGGACCAGTCAAGAACAGGACAGTACAGTCCGTGAGTGAGCGAAACTGCTATGACGCTGAGACTTCTAGAACCCCGGTGGCCGCCTTCAACCAAATTTTTTAAGTCTTCACTGCGTAGCATGACACGTCAAATAATAATGCTTTTCAGGGCATTATTATTTGTCGTGTTTTTTTCTGAATCGCTAACAAGGCACGCTGTTCTTCTGATGATACTCCATTCATCGGCGACGTGTTAGAGCTGGATAAAACATAAGCAGAGGATTCTGCACAATCTAAAACCACAGCTACCTGAAGTTTGCAAGGCGGCATCCTGTCAGCGCCCTAAGTTAGCAAGACGCCAATCGCCCTTCCTCACTGGGGGTTTACGAGACACCTGTCCAGACAAAACGACAGCGGAGCCTGTCGCACACTCAGAGTGTGTCAGACTCTCTGCCGGAAGTCGCTGTCTTTCAGTGGGACGGAAGGCCCCCAACAGGAAGTCCAGGCACCTGGGACGGGTCTGTAGCACCACGTGGGGAGACCCCGTAATCTGTCACCTGACGGGGATCACAAGCTACTCTCTCATCAACAGTGCTGTCATTGGCTTCCAACATACCAACCCGCAGCCTTGGATTCTCTTGATGTCTAACTTAAAATGATTGCTGAAATACCTACCCAGCCGATTTCCACCTTATGAACTTGTTGCTATGTGCCAAAAGTTAGCATTTTTACACTTCAGAATCCATGCTCCCATGAGACGTAATAAATGGCTCTGAGGTTCTCAGGCCAATCCACAGAAGCGTATTACCTCATAATGCTCTGAAGTACATGGGGGTCCTGTACCGCTGGCCTCTTGCTTCAAACCCTCTAAGGAATTCTCACCTCTGAGTAACACCCAGCCTCCTACCCTGGACTCTAACTTTGGGAGCCTTAGTCTCCCTCCCGTGCACTGCCCTCCATCCCTGCCTCTCGGTTCCTGGGCATCACTGTGTGCCCCTCTCGGGGTCTATGCCCGTGCCAGGTCCACTTCTCCCACTGGCTCTCCCCACATCCCCCACGTGGCTGGCTCCCTCAAATCTCGGCCCGAGGACGCCTCCTCGGAGAGGCCTTCCTATCACACCTGCCACGCATTCCGCCTTATTAGTTTTAGCCCATATTATCCAAGGTATTGGTGTTATATGCAACTCATGGATCATTGAACACATCAAAAAATGATTTAAAAATAAAAAATAAATAAAATAATTCTTTCCTTATTCTTCAACTTGTGAAGTATCTGTCTCCCCTGCTCGGACAGTAGGACCCGTGAAAGCAGGGGTACAGCCCATCACCCTGTCGCCTGGGGCACAGCACGTGGCTTCCCTGCCACACTTGATAAACACATACGGAGGGACCCAGTGAGTGTGCGGACAGCGGGATCTCCTGCGGATGTGCTTGTACGACAGGACACGGTCTGAGCTTAGTCGCGGTAGCCTAGGGTCCATCCCCTTCCTGGCAGCTGGTGGGGACTGAGGTGGGGCAGGGGACCATGCGGAGCCAGCCTCTGGCCCGTGGGTAATTTTCCTCACATTTCTTGATCCCGTCTCTCTCCTTGGTTACCGCCCCCATGTTTTTCCTTCTCCCCAGGCTCTCCGGGCTTCCTGCTTGGGTTTCTGCCTTCACGACCCCGCTGTAGAATGCCATCTTTCACACCCTCTCCCCTCAGCTCCTGACCTTGACAGAGGCACGGAGTCTGTGTAAGTTCTTCCCAAGGGCGTCTATTTCTGGCAACGACATAAACAGCGAGGAGGAGGAGGGTCTCTGCTCTGCCTGCTCCTCTCCCTGTCGTCCATCTGGTGAGCATAACACAGTGCCTGGCAGCCCCTGGGCCTCCGGTGCCTACAGCTTCATAGCATTTGGTTTCTACTGATTTCCAAGACTAAATTGGGAGTGAGCTCCCTGTCTGTTTCAGAGCCATTCGGGTCACCAAATTGCCAAATGGGACTAAAGTAACATGGAGAAGCCTGAATGTGAAATTCAACCAGAACCTGCTAAATGTGAGCACTAAGAACCAGTCTGGTCAGCAGACCCAAGCCTATAACCGGTTCTCTTTCAGACATGGCAGCAGAGAAGTTATCTGATGGCGTCCGATCTCAGATTTAGCAAGAATAAAATTCCTTCACAAGTGTAATGTTTTATTTCTGGTCTCACTCTAAATTTCCCCCTGTCTGGGGTGCCCTTTTTAACTTTCTGCACAGATAAGGGGGGGAAAAAAGAGGTAAAGCAAAGTATATTGTATAGAAAACCACCAACAGTTCAATGCTGGCATTTATCTCATCAAAATAAGAAGGGGGCAGGGGTCCACCACTTCAGAGGAGTGAGAGGGAGTTTCCCATTTGCAGCAAATGTATTTTTAGTCCTTGGTAATAGCTATTATTAGATATATGTGTATTATATATACTTACAGTCTTCTTCTTGTCTGTTTATCCTTTGGAACCAGTAAAACATTCTGAGAAAAAGATCTTATGTTTGTTCACTTCACATCTAAAACAGTTAATTCAAAATATTTGTAATTATCAAAAATTGCTTACTATTTAATTTAACTGTGATAATGTTACATTTCATTAAAGTCATCTTTACTACATTTCTGCCAAATCTCTCTTTTCGGTTTCTGAGATGATCAGGCTCCCTAGATAGTTACTGCAGGTGTTAAAATGCTTTATAAATACATTCAACAAGTATTTATTAAAAGTTCTTATCCTGTGTGAAATTCTATGCAGAGAGTTGGCAGGAATGCCAGAACACAGAGACACAAAGAGATAGTCCTGCTTTCAGAAGTGTTCTCGTGGAAACACAGTATCAGTAGATCAATCCAACATCTCAAACCTAGACTGGCATCTGCATTTCTCTGAGAATGTTTTTGTAACTGGTCAGTCCATGTCGTCCCAAATCTAGATACTTTTATAAACGTCATCTTCAAGTATTTGACTTAATGTCTCATTTTATATAGAAAGGTGTTTTATTATTAAATCAAATGTCAACTGAGTGTCCCCTTTAATGTACGGGGAAGGAATCCAGAAGAAATAAAGACTCAAAACCTACAAAGAATCCTTTAAGAAGAGGAGTGCAACTGATTATAGTCAACCACACACACACACTCATGGCTGAAAAGGGATGTGTATCTTTTTTTCCTTTTTGGAGGGAGTGTGATTGACACCAATGTTACAGTAGCTTCACGTGTATGACACAGTGATTGTACAAGCCTATATGTTACAGGTGTAGGTTCCATCTGTCACCACACAACACTATGACAATACCATTGATGATATTCCCTATGCTATGGCTTTAACGGATGCTTATCTTTAATAGAAGGACAATAAAATATTTGGACATTCCTGTTCCTTAAAGAGTTAATAGTTTCTACTTTTCCTGATAATAAGACTGTCATTTAACCCCTTTGCCTTTTTTTTTTAAAAGAAATCTTAAAAATTGATTTGAGAGCGTGAGCAAGCATGCGTGTGGGCTCATGGGAGTGGGGAGGGACAGAGTGAGAGACAGAGAATCCCAAGCAGACTCCCCACTGAGCATGGAGCCCCACAAGGGGCTCAATCCCAGGACCCCAAATCGTGACCTGAGCTGAAACCAAGAGCTGGACCCTCAGCCAACCGAGCCCAGGCACCGCTCCCTCCTTTTCCCACAGCTCTCTTTCTTCTTCATATCCGAATCTCAATGTCCCTACTTAGAATTCCAGTGAAGCTGATTCATACAAATTTTGTGCACACAGCCACGGGACCAGACATGGAGACTTTCCTGATGGGCACACACTAGGCCCATGTTAGCAGGAGTAACTGCCTGCTTCTCTTCCTGGCTCTCTCCCCCTTCTCAGAGCTCAGTGTTATCAAAAACACTGACACAATTAATGCACCGCATGTGGGGGCCAACAGGTCCCCTTGCCAAAGATAAGGACTGTGGCAGAAAAAAAGGGTAGTTAGGTCAAAATTGATATACTGGCCTCCTGTTTAACCATTAGGAATGTTCTAACATTTTATAAAATAGTCACCAGCTTCGATTTCCAACAACTGCCCTGTCAAGTTAAAAATCAAACACCACAAAATTCAAGTAAATTTCTGTGTGGTACAGAAGGGGAAACACGTCTGTAAAAATGCAGGCCACCCCCTTCCTTGTTCAAGAACAACACTTCCTGGCTTATGTTTCTAAGTGTTTCTAAGTGAATTTTATGCTCTCTTCGCGCTCCAGAAAACTCCATGTCCTGAGCATGAGGGATGGCATTCCTCTTCATTTTAATTTTAAACTACTTTCGAAATGAGTGATAATGTTTTTCAAAAAGACAACTAGCAAGTAAAATAGACTCGAGAAAAAGCAAATATATCTCAGAATTACCTTTGGCCTGGTCCAAAGTCGTCAGCTTCAGGCATTTCTGCCCTGTGAACACACTGACCGAGTGGCCGGCTGCAGACTCGTGAGCTAGGAAGTCTTTCTCTCCTGTCACCAGCAAGTATTGGGGGGAAGATTCCCCAGTCGTCAAGTCCCTTCCTCTTTGGAAAGAAGCTCGCCTCCCTTACTCAGAAAGTAGGTGTTTACAAACTTCCAAAGCACCTGCTCGCCTTGAATGAAGCTAAGTGCCGGGCTATGATGACTGTCCCCTTCTAAAAATAAACAGGTCACCTCTTACTCCCAGTACCGTGACAGCCGCTGGGAACAAGCATTTTCTCTTGAGCAGTGTGAGAAGGTGTCACCGCCCAGCTATGAACCTTTACTGGGCTGACTTCACCTAGACCTGCCCACTCTTTCTCTTTCCTTTTTTTTTTCTTTTCTTTTTTTCCTGGCACGACGAGGCACCCATCGAAGGGCGGTGTGGCCACGGGGAGCCTCAAACTTCAGGCTGGGCTATCAGATCTCCAACTCACAGGAGGAGGCTGGGGGTGGAGAGTGAAATGGGCTGTGCCAGAGCTGAGAGCCTTGTTTGTTCTGAGAATGCTTAGGCACTTGGCGAAAGATCTTTTACTGAAAAGAAAAACACCACCAAGAAACAACTGTGTTTTGAGGGACACGCTGTTTTGCAAGAAAATCTTCCTTTGGGCCGTCTAGATTTCTCAGCTCAGAATGTGTTTGTGCACGGAGGAGTCCATGCATGCCTTTGGGCAATAGGACTTCTCCCACAGACTTCCCTCTGTCATCGGGGAGCAGCCTGACATTGGCGCACGGCCGGGCTGTGTGCCTGAGATATTTTTATAGCCTGGCTCATCACCCTGTGGGAGTAATCAATCACCAAGGACCCTCACGGGCTACAGTTTCTAAGGGCAGGACAAAAATGACCTCATGTTTTCTTGCTTCCAAAGAGGGTAGAAGAAAATGTTGGGGGGGCACCTGGGTGGCTCAGTCAGTTAGGCGTCTGCCTTCTGCTCAGGTGTGATCCCAGGGTCCTGAGATCGAGCCCCACATTGGGGCGGTGTCTCTGCTCAGCAGGGAGTCTGCATCTCCCTCTGCCTCCCCCCATTTCTGCTCTCCCTTTCTGTCAAACAAATAAAAAAAAATCTTTAAAAAAAAAGAAGAGTTAGACCTGGTTGGTCAAAAGGTACAAACTTGCAGTTATAAAATAACTAAGTACAAGTTCCCCTCACAAAAAAAAACAAAAACCTATAACTGTGTGCTGACCAATGTTAACTAGACTTATCGTGGTCATCCATTTCCTGCTACGTATGAATATCAAATCTTCCGTTGAAATATGTTACGTCAATCATATCTCAGTAAAATAAATAAATAAAGTATAGCTCTCTCCTCATAAAAAAAAAAAATGGCTAGGAGAAATATTGACCCTAAAAGTTTTGTATGAAAAGTTGAAATCTTTTGGGGTTTTTTTTCCTGATTGGGAACATTAGATAAAGCAGTAAGCAGGATCTAATTATTAAGCAATAATAGGCTTTTCTTTTTAAAAATGCCTGCTTTCCATTGTCACTATATAGCAATATATATTTACTATACATTTTACATTTACATGTGTGATTTCTAGAACATCAAAGAATTGGGAAGTTGAAATGGGCAACACGTAAACCGGCTCTCTTTTGGATACTCTGATATTTTGTGCCACAATTCTGACTATTATTTAATCCCTCACACAAGATCTAAAGTTCTAGACTTCAAAGTCTAAGATTAAGTCGGTGCAGGTACTCAAACACATAACTCAAACACTGTTGACCTTGAAGGCAAACAGTCGTAGCAATGTCCTGAAGATCGGGCTGTGCAGGTGCCTTTCAGACCCAAAGCGACGCACAACTTTGTGAGAAATACCAGGTTTAAGAATTGACAAGTTCAAACACTGAAAACACCATCAGTGAGATGATTTCAGTACTTTCATTCAAAGTTATCAACAACGAAAAGCACACCAGGATCTAACTCTCCATTTTAACAATTTGATCCCATTCATTTTACCTTTTGTTCCCCTAAACGCCTGTTTTACTATTTTTTTGAATATCTGAGCTCAGCTGTTGCCAAACTGAAGTTGCTGTTTAGAAAAGAACTGAGTATGTTCCTGAAATCGGCCTCTGGGTGTTAGAGGACAGTTATGTCTTCAGTGTTGTAACAGATGAATTGCTCGTTACTACCATGAAATATTTATTAAAATACTTCCAATTAAGCACTCCTTCATGCATTTTTATTTTTTTATCTTGAAAAAAAGTTTTGTTTATTTATTTGACAGAAAGAGAGAGAGAGAGAGAGACAGTGAGAGGGAACACAAACAGGGCGAGTGGGAGAGGGAGAAGCAGGCTTCCCACTGAGCAGGGAGCCCGATGCGGGGCTCGATCCCAGGGCCCTGGCATCATGACCTGAGCCGAAGGCAGACCCTTAACAGACTGAGCAACACAGGCGCCCCTTCTTCATGAATTTTTAAATGACTTTTTCCAACCATGGATTCCCCCTTCAGGTATATTTGTGTTAATTTCTGAAATTCACAAAAACAAGGAAGGGAAACAGGATGGCACAGGTTACAGAAACCAGAGTGAAACTTCGTAGCTGACACGGCAGGTGGCTTCTTGGCACTGGGCACACCTTCAGCTCTGTGGTGGTGAGGGAGGGTGAGGGGCTGTGTTGGAGTTACAAAGGTTCCCTGTCACTGCTGACCTGAAATCCACTGGACTTCCTGAATGTAAGGTTCACAGCACACACACAGGGAGAGACCTAGAAGGCCCCAGAAGCTTTCCAACATTCTCAGATACTGGAAAAGGGACCCCACAAAGTTAGGTGACCCACTCTGGACAGATTGGGACAGACTGCAGTACCCAGTGCCCTTGTCACTCCTCCAAATGAAGAAATAGCAGAGCCCACACATTCTGGCAAAAGTTCCCGTGGCCGGACACTTCCATAGTTCCAGTTTTCTTGTATCAATACTCTTCCAAAATATGCATGCATTTTTAGTAATACACATTAATTTTTATTTTTTTGCAGTTTTATCATATAGTATGTGAGCTAAAAAAATCATTGCCATATCAAAGCTAATTGTCTACTTTTCCTGAGGGTCCTTTTTCACAAAATCATTGGTCTGAGTTTTTTCTCCTTACTCTTCTATAACAGCTTTGACTAAGGCTCTGGAACTTTCTATCAGAGATAATAGGAGGGACTCTCCCTCTCTTGGAGGTTACAGGGCAGTATTAGCATGAACGGCCAAGTTGTGGGTGTGGGTGCAGGAGTGGGGGAGTCCTCAGTGGACAGAAAATCACTATGACAGGAAGGTTAATTGTTTGCTAACTTGGCCTAACAGAATTCTTGCTGAAGGCAGGCCAGGCTGATGGGCTATTACCTTGAGGTGTTGGGAGATGAGGAATTTGGTCAGAGATGAAGGGTCATCAGATATCAAGGGGGAGGGATCCTTGTTAAAATGACCTGACAGGATTCTAGATAAAACTGGGTTCTTGAGGGGGTACCTGGCTTCTCGGTCAGAGAAACAGGTGACTATTGATCTCAGGGTTGTGAGGTCGAGTCCTGCATTGGGTATAGAGATTATTTAAATAAAAACTTAAGAAAATACAACAACAACAAAAAAAAACCCAAAACTGGGTTCTTGAGAACATACCTAAGGATAAAGCCTAGCTGCAAAGAAGCTCAGAGGAGGCTGACTAGAATTTGATCAAAGACAGAGTCTGTGTCACCTCCTAAGAATAGGTACATTTTGATTTCTTCTCTCATCACTCCGTGCTACAAACACTGTGGACCCTCCAGAGCCACACCATCCAATATGGCAGCCACTGGGCCCTGGAAGTGTGGCTGGGGCACAGTCTGAAGACTCAGTAGAAAAAAAAAGAATGTAAAACATCTTGTTACTGATTTTCATATTGACTACAGTGTTGAAATGATAATATTTGGGGCATATGAATAAAATATTAAAATTAATTTCACTTATTTTTTATTTAACATGGCTTCTAGAAATTTTAATTCATATATGTAGCTTGCATTATATTTCTGGTGGTCCATACAGCTCCAGAGCTTAATTTTCTACTTCTCTGCCAAAATTGGTTTAAGTTAGACATAAAAGAAAAACTACTGTGAGAACACACTGGTTAACATAATCTTACCAACTGTTTCAGAAACATTTCCAGAATTCTTTTGGTGGGGGGGGGAGTGGGACAGAGAGACAGGGAGAGAGAGAATCTTACGCAGACTCTACACCCAGAGTGGAACCAGACAAGGGCTCAATCTCACGACCCTGAAATCAAGTCAGACGCTCAACCGACTAAGCCACCCGGGTGCCCCTAGAATTGCTTTTAATCAAAAAGGAGAAGGGTTAGGGATTTACAAAAGACAATGAAGAGGACAGTACTAGAGAAGTCCACGAAGCATTTAGTCTATAGCTAATATCTTCTCCATCCCTCCTCCCTCTAGCCTCTGAAGACAAGAATAAGATCCCTTAACTGACTTCTCCAAGGCCAGGCTGTGTCCCAAGTTATTGATTCCCTCCCCTCCTTGCTTCTCCAATTTGTGCCACCAATTATCCCATCTCCTTCTTTTTTTTTTCTTTTTATATTTTATTTGGGAGAGAGAGCGAGCAGGGGGTGGAGCAGAGGGAAAGCAGCCTCCCCGATGAGCAGGGAGCGTGATGCTACGTGGGACTCAATCCCAGGACCCCAGGATCATGATCTGAGCCAAAGGCAGATGCTTAACTAACTGAGCCACCCAGGTGCCCCATCCCATCTCCCTCTTACTGGTTCAGGACCCTCCAGAACTCTACCCTTTCCTTCAGCCACAAGCATATCAAGCCTCTTCCAGAAACTGCATCACTGACCACACATATCTCCTAGTTACTGAGCTCTGTCTTCTGTTCTTTCAGCTGAAGGTCCTAACCAGTGGTCTGTGGTCATCAGTCCTCACCAGTTACAATCTACCTTCTGCCCCTACCCTGACCTTGGCACTGCTGTCCCTCTGTCCTGGCGCTGTCCCCACGCCAGTCTCAAAGACTCCACTTTCTGTGCACGGCTCCAGCTTCTCTCAACATTCCTTCTTGGTCTCTCTCGGTGCCTCTCTTCTAAGGCTTCCAACACGGGTGATCTGAGGGCAAGGCTTCCCCACCCTTGGCCACTCTAATTCTGCAGACCAGGGACAAGCCATGAATCTGCTCCCAGATGCTGCTGATGCTGCTGGCGGGGACCCATTCTTTGTGAACACAGTCCTAGCGCTGCAACGCTGCCCACCCTCCCCTTCCATGCTATACGATACCCTTAGGAAATCTCTCTCTTCCCTGACTTTAACCCCCACCTCTATCCCCAAACCTACATCCCCTGCTGGACACACTCCAGAACTCCAGGCCATAGGTCCTACCACCCACTAGCTGAGGTGATGGGAGCTGCCTCTAACTAGCTCATGGCAACTCCTCCTATCTCCTCCCTCTCCTGTTCAGTGATATATAGTAGGTCGTTTCCGTCAGCCATGGTGGGAGCATTTACACCATGGGAATTGGCAAATGCTACAAATCAGCCACCTCATCCCTACCCAGTCTGAGCCACTTGTTCAAAATGTACTCCCACACCACTGAGTACTAACTATCTCAATTAACCCGTGCTGTGTGAAGCAAGGAGGCCATTGAGATCGAGAAGGTTCTCAGGCTTTAGCATTCTGCATTAGCAAACCAAAATGTAAGTCTATAAATGCCTCAAGGTTAACCTAAGGATGACCAATCACAAGCATCCAATAGGCTTTCCTAAATAAGGTAACCACTCGAGCTACAGCCAAGCAAATAATTGCCTTGCTTTGTTTCCACATAGTCTCTACCAAAGTCTTCTCCCAACTCCTGACAGAGAAGTGCTCCTAATCACTTGAATGCCACTTGAGTCCAGATGATTTTTGTACACACAAACTCTTATAAATTTATATATAATGTCCCTTGGTTTATCTTTTAACTCCTGGAAGTCCCATACATATCTCCAAAGAACAAATCCAAAGAGGACCCACCTTCTCGGCAAACCGAAGATTTTCTGTTTCTTCTCCCATTTCTTTCTTTTTTTAGAAAAGTAATCCCTCATATCATTCTCAACTCCACTATTCTGATGCATTTTCTCCATAAAATTTAGCAACATCTCATCCTACTATCTGTTTATCTATCTGCTATCTGAATCCCTCCCTCCCAGAGCAAGCAACAAACCTTCCTGTTTGTGACCGTTTCTCAGTAAGAGCTAGCTCTTAGACCTGAACAAATTAGTATTTTTAGGTGATATTATTAGTATTTTTAGGTGATATTACTAGTGAATGTGAGTTACATAAATGAAGAATCGTTCCAAGTGGTCAACAGGGGCAGAGCAAGGGGAGCTGTATTCTCTCTTATGCACAGAGAAGACTCACCATCAGCTTGAACACACTGAGCTATGTTTGTAAGCCACCCTGACATTCTGTGCTCATTCTGTTTTTCATCTTAGTTCAGTCTGGGCTCCTCTGCTGCCTAGGCTAAGGGCGACCAAATGCTTCTGATCAACAACATAGCAACATAGCAACATAGGCCCTGTAAATATATTGTGTGATTCTAAGTTACAAGCACCTATTTTACATTTTTTAAAAAGACTTATTTATTTTAGGGAGAGAGAGGGAGTATGTGCCACACAAGCTGAGGGAGAGAAACAATCCCAAACTGACCACATGTTGAGCCCAGAGTCTGACATGGGGCTGGTTCCCACAACCTCAAGGTTGTGACTGAAGCCAAAACCAAGAGTCAGACACCCAACCTACAGAGCCACCTGAGCACCCTGAACTTGTATATTTTCAATGTCATGTCATGTTATTTGTAAATATTTTGTATGCCTTATAAATCATACGCACATTTTAAATGTAGAGATGCTTATAAATTAAAAACAAACAAACAAACAAACAAAAAACAACCTAGAGGCCTATCAATAAGGGATTAATTGAATTTTGGTGCAATGAGATTCCATGCTGCTGCTAAAAAGGATGCGAGTGTTATTAAAATCTTTCCACAATATGGTGAGCTGAAAAAGAGAGAACAGAAAAAGAGAGAAACAGAAAAGTGTATAGGCCCATTTATGTAAAAACACACATTTATCTATTGATGAAAATACCTGGAAAGATATGTATGAAAAAAGGGAAACTAAGAAGACAAGGAGGGGAGGGTGAGGAAGAAGAAGGAAAAAGATTTCAAAGGATCTACACTGAGGTGTTAATTGTGGTTTTCTTCCGTGGCTTAAGGAAATAATGAATGTTTTTCATTTTATTCTTTTTGCCCATCTGTGTTTTCTGTTTTTCAGTAACAAGTACATATAAGTTACTCTTACAAGAAAAAAATTGTTCTTAAATACAAAAAAGAAAAATTTGACTTTTAAATAGAAGGGGGTTATTTCTGTGGCTTCTATCACTGATGAAAAATATCTTTTAAAAAAAAAAATCTAAGAAATCACCTGGGAAACAAGGCCTTCTGAAGTACATTCCAGCAGACCTTTCAGGCTTCAGGATTTTCTCTCAAGCCAGACCAGTAACAGTCTCTGTCTTGGAGCAGTTCGCTCTTTGGTAGCAGAGAGGTATTGGTTGAAAGGAGGAGTTAATGAAAACCCATGTGAGTCTTCCGTTCAACCACTGACTCAGAAGTATTAGAATTCCCTTTCCCTACTTTCCTCCAGTTTTGTCAACAGAGCATGTTTGCTGCTATCAAAGCCAGTATATTTTTGGAATAAAGCAAAAAACCAACATTTTTTCCCCTTAGATTAAAAAGAAGAAGAAGGGGAAAAAAAAAATCAAAGGCTCAAGTGACCCTATGTGTCTGTGATGTCAATCATACCACTCAGCAATGAACAATCACAAGTACACAGTCCTGAGAAAGACGGCACCCTCTCTCTTGCTTTCTGGTTGGTAGAATCATACTGAGACTTGTCCTAGATCGGTGACCTTCAGAGCAATAAAACCTTTTTTTTCCCCCCAAATGCTATAAACAAACTTTAGTATATAAAAGATATAACCACCCAAAAGAGTTACTCAGGTTTAAAAGGGGGGGGAGGACAGGGCACTGAAACTTGGCCTTCATTCCCCCTCAAAGACAACCCTTGAATCGAGTCCTTGAAAATCCGGGGTTGCTCAAGATACAGTGGAAAAACTGTGACCTAGATCCTCTGGACAGCCCAGCCCAGAAGATAAAGTGGGAACCTTTTTCCTCAGTCTCTTTTCATAATAATGAGAACAGAATCAACCCAGTTACCCATTTTATCTTTTTACTTTTTTTAAGCTTAGCACACAGAGTGGTTTCTTCAAATTTCTTTTCATCCAAAAATAGCCGACTCTCTAAAACCAAGACATGGAGCCTCTGACGTCCCTGCCCTCCAGCTTTCTCCTTGACTTTCACCCTTTTCTGGGCTTATCACTGTCGTCAACTGATTTCCCAGGCTAGGACAGTCCCCAGCTGCACCTCACATCCTGGTGTGATTAGTAACAGACCCCTTCATGCTCAGCATGAAGTCAACAGACCCCTGAATGGTGCACCTGTTCAGGCCACCAACTGCAGGACCCAATACCTCACCATTTCTCACCCCTATTTGTCAGAACTTCCATTTTGTTAATTTGTGCTGGATTGTCACATCATCTGTTCTGGTCTCAGTAGGAACCCCAGCAGGACCCAACGTTGCCACGGACACTCAGGTTGGCCAGCGAGTGTTGCTCACGCCTTCCCAACCCGCCATCTGCTCCCGCCACAGGTGGAATGGTGTCCCCGCCCCCCCAACGTGGTATGCCGAAGCAAAGCCATCTAGAAAGCACGATTTAGATGTGACAGAGTGCAGCTGCCCAAGGGATGCTAGAGAAGCCAGCCGCCTGGGGGAGCCGCAGAGGGCAGGCGTGGAAGGACAAGCAATCTGGGAGGAGTCAGCCAGTGGCGGGACGGGAAAGGGGGTCCAGGACTGGAGAGAAGCTGGGGGGCAGACAGGCTCATAGGGAGCAGCGTAAAGACGCGAGAGCCTCCAGGAGCTGTGTCCCATGCCAGCTGGATCTGTGGGGGCGTGCTGATGTCCTAACTTTCTGATCAAATACGTTTCTTGACAAAAGTTCATTATACAGTTGACCCTTGAAAAACAGGGGTTCACTTATATGTGAATTTTTTCCTGATAGAGTACAGGACTGTCAATGTATTTTCTGTTATGATTTCTTTTTCTTTTTTTTTTTTTGGAGAGACAGTGCAAGTGGGGGGAGGGGCAGAGGGCAAGGGTTAGAGAGAATCTTACGAAGACTCCACACTCAGCGCAGAGCCAGAAGCGGGGCTTCATCCCATGACCTGGAGATCACAACGTGCCCTGAAGCCAAGAGTCGGACACCTAACCACCTGGGCTTTTCAGGCATCCCTTATGATTTTCTTTTTTTTTTTTTTAAAGATTTTATTTATTTATTTGACAGAGAGAGATCACAAGTAGGCAGAGAGGCAGGCAGAGAGAGAGAGGAGGAAGCAGTCTCCGCTGAGCAGAGAGCCCGATGCGGGACTCGATCCCAGGACCCTGAGATCATGACCTGAGCCAAAGGCAGCGGCTTAACCCACTGAGCCACCCAGGCGCCCCCCTTATGATTTTCTTAATAACATTTTCTTTTCTCTAGCACTCCATGGTAAGAATGGAGCTTCTAATACATACAACATATAAGATACGTGTTAATCATATGTGTTAATCGCCCATTCATGTTACCGGTAAGGCTTCTGTCAACGGTAGGCTGTGAGTAAGGTTTCTGAGGAGTTAAAAGTTATACCTGGAATTATCAACTATGTGGGGGACTGGCGCCCCTCACACTTATATTGTTCAAGACTTCTCTGTAGGTTGTTGATTTTCATACGGTGATATGTAGCAGTTAGTGACCACCGGGATCCAAGAAGCAAAGTGTGAACACGGCAAATAACCCTTTGACGTAGTCAGCAGGTTCCTAACAGGAAGGGTTGGAGGGCAGATGGGGGATAAGAGCAGGAAGTGGCGGGGCACCGAGTACAGGAGTAGCCTCGGGAAACACTGACAGGGGAAGAAGAGGCGTCTGGCCACGGCTCAAGGAAGCCCCGAGAAGAAGACTCTGAAGCAGGCCAGGCGCCGGGACCTCCTGCATCACCTCAACCTTTGGCACTGGCTTGGTTCGGGGTTGCGTCCTGCGCCTCTCGACACCCGTTTCACTGCGCCACACACAGCCCCGGCAAACTTGGGCGTGGGATGCCCTCTCCGAGGGCCTAGCGCTCACCGGCCGCCGCTTTCTCTCCTCCTACTTCCCCGCTCCTCTCCTTAAAACAGTGGCCACATCTCGGTATCGAGCTGATTTCTTTCTCTCTGCTGCGTCCCGTCCATCCTCAACCTCCCTTACAGAAAAAAAAAGGAAGAAGGAAGGAAAGGAAGGAGAGAGGGGAGGGAGGAAGAAAAGGGGAAAGGAAGAAAACGTTTCTAAAACTCTCAGAGGAAGATACACTCTGGTAAAAACTAAAGCCAAGTTTTCTCATTGGGTCAAGCGTCCCTCGGCAGAACACAGCGGTCCTGATGTGTCTCGCTCCCTTTCCTCCCCAAAGCTCTCTTCTAAGTCTGCACGTGTATTTCAGGGGTGAAGGTCCTCCACAGAGAATCTCTGGTTCCAGGAAACTTAGAACAAATAGCCACGGAGACAAAGAACCCTGGCAGGTTCCACTGCTCTTAGCAAACATCAGGAAATGGAAAATTTCTCAGGCTGCAAGTTGCAGAGCCAGAGAGGTCTGTGTGGGAGGCAAGGTTCGGAGGGATTCTCCAAGAGTGGCGCACGGCTCAAAACCGACATCCTCTCTTGAGCCTAAAAACATAATGCTAGACCGAGCAACCATAACTATGGGTTGTGTAAGACGTTTGTTATATGTTGATCTTCCTTATCACATTTGGCTTATGTCAGTGTGAAAACTTATTTTTCACTCCTTAAATAGCAACCGATAAGAGGCTTCCTGGCTATACATTCACCCGGTATTTCATGGAGAAGCCAACCTGAAATGATGACTTCTCAGCAGAACAGTCCTCTAACAGTTAATCATTATTTCCAAATTGGCTTTGAGGTTATGGGCTGGGTGACCAGAAAGCCTCCTTGTCCCTCCTCACCATGCGCCATCTGGCACTCCTGGGGCCTTGGCTGGGGGAGTTCCACCTGCTGACCCAGCCCGAGGGAAGAGCCGTCTCAGACACTGAAAGAACGTCTCCTCCAGGCAGTGGGTTGTGGGGAAATGGGCTCCTGGGCCAATATCCTACAGCCTTTAGGCATTCATGAAGAGGAACCAGCTCTTCTAGAAGCAGACGCAGCAAGAAAGCTGAACATCTGCTGGTCTTGATAAGTGGGGGAGAGCAGGGCCCTAAGAGACCTCGCTACCACTTCTCGTGGAGGGCAGACTGCTCCGATAACTCAACGGGACGGCGTCTTCGTTAGTGCCTCCACTGCTGTCTGAGTGAGGATAAACTGGTCTCTTGGAAATGTGGCTTGACTCCTTCTGGCCACTGCCCGGTTCCAAATGATCTGCTCACAGCAACTTTAAGGCATCCTGTAGTGACCTCATGTCTCTCAGGGCACAAGGAGAACCCTGTCTGTGACCAGCAAAGCAATGAGCTTTAAAAGCGGACAAATCCAAATGTGACTATACAGGACCTCGGAAGAGGAGCCGGGCCCAGTGAGGCTCTGATGGCGTTCATCCCAGACGTCCTGTCTCCAGGACTCCTCATGGGGGGCTTCTTCCAGCATCCAGAGCTTGTCTCCCCTAAGCATACACGAACTTGTTTCATTTTAATACATTTTAAGTTCTGGAAGAATTTCAGATTCATAGAAGAGGGACAAAGATGGCACAGAGAGCGACCATACGCTCTCTCCCACCAACTAGTTGCCCTGGGTGAACAACTTTTATGACCCCGGTATGTTTGTCACAACCAAACCCTAGCACTGCGACGTCACTAGGAACGGAACTCCAGACTTCATTGGAATCCCACCCATTCCCACCCCAGAGAAAGGTGAGGACAAATGGCACATGTGGAGAGGAAGCCTGACGTTGATTTCGATCCTGGAAGTTCCAGCTCCTTTTCCTCTTCCAGGATCCCCTCTGAGGCACCATGTTCCTTCCTGTCCTATCGTCTTAGCCTCCTGTGGTCTGAGACCTGCTCAGACTTGCCTTGGTTTCCCCACCTTCGCAGTTCTGAGGAGGATCTTGGAGGGACCAAGTGTTCCAGAGAACAGCCCTCAATTCAGATTTGTCCGATGCTTTTCTCACAGTCAGACTGAGGTTGCAGAGTTTAGGGAAAAAGGTCACAGAGGTGAAGGCCCTTCTCCTCACAGCGTGTCAGGGGTTCGTGACGTCCACATGACCGCTCCCTGGTAATGTGAACTTGCTCGCTTGGAAGAGGCAGGGTTTGCCAGGACTCTCCATTCTAAGGGTATTGTTTCTCCTCCTCGGGAAACACTGACAGGGGGAAGAAGAGGCGTCTGGCCACGGCTCAAGGAAGCCCCGAGAAGAAGACTCTGAAGCAGGCCAGGCGCTGGGACCTCCTGCATCACCTCAACCTTTGGCACTGCTGCCATCTGAAAGCAAGTCTGTGTCAGGCTCCCATTCACGGGGGAGGGAGTGACGCACAGGGACACAGCTCTACCTCCTGAATGGGGAAGTAGTGACTATAGGATTTGGAATTCCTCCCTCAAGCAGATGAGGTCCCCTCCCCTATTCACTTATGTCTTCAATCATTTGTAGCGCTGAAGACTCAGCCGGCCCCATAAGAACTTGTCATTTGGGTTTCAGTCCAGCCTCATGTTATTGACCGCGTCGCTCTAGTCATTCTGGCTGCAAACTAGTGTCTGTCCACCTGCCCTTTCCAATGACTCCTCTTTCCACCCCTTCGGAGACCTGAAGAGGCCACCTCACTGCCCTCTTGGCACCACTCCACCCGACCTGCCCCACCTTGGCCCGCACTCTCCCACCGAGCCTGGGGCCACCCACAGCGCGCCTGGGCCCCTGCAGGGTTATCTTGCCTCCTTCCCACTCCGCAGCGGCACCAGCCAAGAGGAGACACCAGGACTGAACCCAGCAGGCAGAGGGGCCCGACCCAGGGTAACACAAGCCTGTGCACCCACCTCCAATGACATATTCAAGACAGGGCACTGTGAACGCTCCTCCTTGGTGCAAGTGGCCTCCTGGAGGGGAACTGGGCACACGGGAGGAGCTACTGTCTTGAAATCGGGGAACGACCTACCATTTTCTTCCCTTACGCTGGTAGAACTTCCAGGATCGAAATCAACGTCAGGCTTCCTCTCCACGTGTGCCGTTTGTCCTTACCTTCCATGTTTCTTTCCTATTTTGAGTACTAGAGGAAGTTCGCGGTTTAAAAATAGAAACAAGAGACTTGGCTTCTTTACCTGCACCTACTTTTAGCATCAAACCACGACAACGCCACACACACGGTCCACCATCCATTTCCACAGTGGATTCACACCGCCAGATGCTGCTTTCAATCTGCTTATTTATAACCATGCGAATTGTTTATAGCAAACTTGGCTTCCTGAGACAATGAAACCACAAGTCATAGGGACACCGTGAAAGGTAGTGACTCGGGTAAGATTCCCCCTGATCCAGCTTCCGGGCCCATCACGAGCAAGTTAAAATTTAAAATCACCTCAAGTCCTAAATGCAGGTGAAGAGCACAGAACACACCGTGTCTGAAGCCGTACAGAGGACAGGAAGCACCGGCTGCGGAGAGATGTGCAAGAGGAGACACGATGTACATGTGTTTTCCAGGATGATGGGTCCCCTTTCTCCCATGAAAGCGCCACTGTCCCCAAGTGAGGAGTTGGACAGGGAGTCTCGCCAAAATGAGAAACAGTTGTTCCCAGGCTCATCACTGTTTATAAACCCTGAACACAAGAGTGAGGCTCCTCCTAGCAGGGGTATTAATCAGGGTTCATTCCCAAAGAGGGACCCGGCAGTACCCCTCAGGGTCCCCCACAGGGTCACAGTCATTCCTTTAAAACATGCTTTGCTTGGTTTTGCTTGAAACTATCCCTGAAAAAGAGGACGTGGCCACATGATAGTGCTCTAACTATAACTGTCATATACTAGGACTGTATATTCAATTTCTTTATTGTGAAGAGAAAAGTGCTCGGGGAAGAAGAATGGCAGAAATGACCTCCATCAGTGCTAGTTTGGGAAGCTTTTAGTTGTCACAGAGGTTACCCGATAGAATTGGTTAAAAAAAAAAAAAAATGAAAAAAATACCAAGTAACAGTATAATCAAAGAGAAAGAAAAAGGCATTTATCAGGTTTCATAATTATTTGTGGGGGTGTGACCTCACAATTGAAGGGCTAAATATTCATGCAAATATGTCTTTCAGAAATTGATTTGGAAAGGGGTGGGGGATGGGTGAACTAGGTAACTAGGTGATGGGGATTTAAGAGGGCATTTAAGGCATTTAAGAGGGTGTCATACGGAAGTGTTGAATCGCTATATTGTGCCCCTGCAACTAATCTCTAACACTGTATGTTAACTATACTGGAATTAAATTATTTCTAAAAAGAAATTTATTCAAAAAGTGATATAGTAACTAGTCTCATGGTAAAGACTGATGGACAGATGGGTGGTTGCCGGAGGCAGGAGGTGGAGAGATTGGGTGAAGGTAAGCCAATTTCCAGTCACAGGACAAATAAGTCCTGGGGACAGAATGCACAGCATAATGACTATAAAAACTTATGCAGAGAGGAGATTTTGAAAGTTCTCATCCCAGGGAAAACAAATTCAAGAGGTGACAGGTACTAACTAATCTTACTGTGGTCATCATTTTGCAAAAATACATATATTTAACCATTATGTTGTCATCTTCAACTTATACAATGTTATAGCTCAGTTCTAGCTCAGTAAGCCTGGAGGGGAGGGGCACCTGGGTGGCTCAGTTGTTTAAGCGTCTGCCTTCAGCTCAGGTCATGATCCCAGGGTCCTGGGATTGAGCCCCCATTGAGCACCCTGCTTGGTGGGAAGCCTGCTTCTCCCTCTCCCTCTGCCCCTGCTTGTGTTCCTTCTCTCACTGTGTCTCTCTCTGCCAAATAAAAAAAAAGACCAGGAGGAAAAGGATAAAAGAAAAAGACTGATCCAAATAGTTGTTTATAGCTCGGTTGGTACGATTTCCAGTGACCGATTTTTTAATGTGCTCCATCACAACCTAGTAGTGACGACAACTTGCTCTGCAAACGCGTTACTCTGAAAGGGGCCCCAGTGTCAATAAAAGACATGAAGGTAGACCAGGAAAAGCAGCACTTTCAAGCTAACAGGAGATGTAAATAAGATGAGATTCTATATGATGAACATAGCCAAACTAGCAAACAGTGATTTCACAGTGGTTACAATTAGTATGAGTAGAAAATTGGACCCTTTTCTAAGATTTTATTGACAGAGAGAATGCGTACGCACACACATGTGTGTGAGCAGGGGGAGGGGAAGGGGGAGGGAGAAGCAGACTCCCCGCTGAGCTGGGAGTCTGAAGTGGGGCTCCACCCCAGGACCCTGGGATCATGACCCGAGCCAACTGTCTGAGCCACCCAGAAGCCCCAAACTAGACCCTTTAAATCTATATGCCTGGAAGTTCATAACATCAGGCAGCCAAACGCTTTTGTGGGATCCTGGCAGCGAGGCGGGCATCACACCCGAGGTCCCCCAGTGTTGGCACATGCTGCACTCTGGGTGGCACGGGAAGTCGCTGAAACAGCGAGCTCTGGCTGGCGTGTGCAGACCCGCTCTTCGGGATCGAGGGAGGAGAGGGGGCCGGTGAGAAACGAGAGCTGGTGCAAGTTCAAGGAGATGGGGGGGTTAGAGGTGTCTAGGACACATCCTAGACATGGAGCCAAGTAGGTTTACTGATGGACTGAATGTGTCCATCAGGAATAAGGGACACGTGGAAACACGGAAAACTTCCATCTACTCACTGGAACACACAATTCTGAAGAACACCTAATGGCCACAGGGTGCCTGACACAGTACACGGGTTGAAAAACCTTTTTGTCATTGGCCAGATAGTTCATATTTTCAGGTTTGTGGGCCATATGGTCTCTTCAGAGCTACTCAACTCCCCTGTTGTAACACAGACAGACAGTACATGAGAATGAGTGCCAGCCATCGTCTGCCAACTCCTGCATTCTATACACAGGCACACCCCCACAAGTTATAAATGAATATGTATCTGTCTATAATCAATTAAAGAAAAACCATCTGGAAGGAACTACTACCCAGTATTACTAATGATTATCTCTAGGATTCTTCTTTTTGGTCTGCTTCCTTTTGTGTATTTTCAAAACTTCTCCCATGTATGCATTTCTTTTGTAATCAGATAAAATCTCCAATTTAAAAGAAATACAGTCTGAAATTCTGTTGTTATTTTTTATTTTTTAATTTTTTTTAACGTACACAGAGCAAAGCAAAGGTTTCTGGGGTTCTGTGTTTTGGTGCCCTCTCACTGATCAGACTTTTAAAATGGTGATTATTTCAAATAAAAATACTTACTAAAAAGTCACCAGTAAATAGGTTTTGCATTGGGAGCTGACAAGAAGTAACCTGCGGTTGTATTTCCGAGAACCAGCGGGTGCCTGGGTGAGGAATGGAGAAAGTTGATTTTTATTGCATTGGCTGAGTCCCTGGAAAAGATTGCATCTTGAATTAGCAGCTTGACTGTCTGCTGTCCGGATAAATATTGTGTTGCTATGACTGAGATCGTCCCCTGCCCCGTGGGTCACCCTGCTGTATAATTAGCCTCTTATCATACCAGGTGCAAATCAAACCAGCCGCCCTTGCTGTCAGTGTGGTAATTTAACAAACCAGAAACACTCCTTTCATGGATCAGCGTCTGATTTAATCACCTCGCCATCCCACCGAAGACACCTGAGGCTATCTGGCCACAACGTTGCTCAGCAAGCCGGACCCAGGAGTTCCCCGCTATTGAGGCTACTTGAGCGAATTATTTTTCGTGCCCTTAACTGCATCGCGGCCTATTCTGTTGGTCCACGTGGAGGTGTCACCAGGTAGAGTGGAACTTAAGCTTAGGTGTCCTTCAGGGGCACAGGCACTGCCCTCAGGCTCCCCTGCTGGTGTTTATCCTGCATGATGGTCAAGTTCATTGTCAGCCTCTGTTTCAGCCACCCTCAGTCAAGTCCAAGCACAGCCTGAAGTAGCTCACGCTGCGCGCTGAGGGCCGTGCTGGGTACGCCCTCCCCGGCCCCGCCGTCACTTGAGATAGTCCTCCCAGCCCCAGAAGGCCAGGCCCCCTGGCCTCTCCACGCGCCCTCTGCCCCCTCCCCCTCGTCCTCCCTTCCCAGGTGATCCTCACAGACATGCCATAGGCTAATCTCCACCTCACAGACCTCTTCCAGGAAATCCACCCTGGCCAGAGCCCTTGGCTCTGTCTCTAAATCTCATCGACTTCATGAAAGGGGTTGGAATCCTCGCCCTAGCAGTAAACCACTAAAGGACCATCTCTGGTGTCTGACCCTCTGGCCCTCCTGGGCTCGGTGCACACGCTCTGAGGGGCACTTGGGCCGCGGGCCCCCTGGAGCCAGCCTGCCTGGGTCTGCGGCCGGCCCTACCCTGCTGACTGCGTGATCTCCGGCAAGTCACTTAACATCTCTGTGCCTGTCTCGTCATCTGGAAAGCGGGAGAACAGTAGCACTTCATGCAGTGGTGAGGACTGAATGCATATGCCGTGTTGTAAAGTGGACCGGATTCGGGACCGCAGACTGAATGAGAAAATAATCACATGAATGACACGGGGGAGAGTGTGGGCATTGTGACCGTCCCACTTCAGCGTGTGCTTTCAAACCCTACGCAAGAGATGAAGAGTTTCAGTCTCACATTTTCCACAGTCACAATAATCTTTCTCCAGTCACAATAATCTTTCCTGGGTCTGACTTTCTTCAGACTATCAACACAAGGAACAGATGGATGGATGGACGGATGGATGGACAGACGGACGGATGAACGGACAGATGGATGAGATGATCTTTCAGATCTCCTGTTCCTTCATTGTGGGTTCCTCAGTCCCGCGAGCCAGCCCACCCTCGGCTGACCGATGACATTAACAGCATATTAAGAAGTGTTTACTAGGTACCCAGTGCTTTCAGTTAACTGTTTCATATAATCCTCAGAATGTCCTCAGGAAGGTACAAGTTACCGCAGTTACAGAGACTGAGACTGGGCGGCAAAACGCCCTGCCCAGGCCCGCGGAGCTTGTCAACGGCCCAGCCAGGACCATTTTCCTTCCCTTGAACCAGCCGTTGCCCATACCACAGTTCCAGACTCATCACAGATCTTATTAATTACACAGTTTGGTTAAATGACTGATTTCATTTACTAATGCCAACTGTAGGCCAACCACGAGGAGGGCAAAGATTAGAAATGGTCCCTACTGTCCCCAAGTGCAAGTCAGACCAACCAACAAGAGATTCCAGAGCAATGTGGTCAGTGTTTTGGGGACAGGAAAGTATGGGGCCATATGGACTCACACGGTGAGCAGGAGGGACAGGCCTGGAGGGTGCGGCGAGCAGAACGGCTTTCCTGGAAAGCGTTGGTCTCAGTGACAGCAGAGGCGGTGCTGGGATCGGGGTGAGAAGGGGAATTAATTCCAGGCAGAAACAAGACAACACGTGTGCAGCTGATGGCCACGGAGGAGGCATCGCCAGTGGGGACTGAAGGGGTTGTGGTTAGGAATTTCCGCCCACCAAACATGAAACGGGGTTTCTCTTAACAAATTAGGCAGTGGGCAGCTCTGAGTTGGGTCCCCCTTTCCCAGCACATGCAGTGAGGAACATGATTAGGAAGGCCTCCCCCGGCTATAAGGCTGCTTTCCACCCAAGAAAGCACCATTGGGCTAGGAGAGCGTCAGGGAACATGTCAGCCCTCTTCCGGGATGTGGACTGCTAGACGGGAAGGAACGGAACCAAGTCCTCCTCCACCTGGGAACTCTTCCTTAAAAAACAGAACAGGAAGGCACACACAGATCTGACAGGTGCCTGGTAGCTGGTGGAGATCCAATGACGTTGAAGGTCTCTGCTTGTTACTTGAGTCTCTGGGTACCAAGGTGATAATGCAGTTTTCTAGAACATCAGAGGTTTCATCTCCATTTATTTATTAGTGTTCAAAGCGGTTTTTTTTCCCCCTTTTGTTTCCTCATGCTGGGTCTCCATACTGACGATAAAGGAAAAGCTAAAGCAATTCGCTAGATACTACTTAACATTTTTTTCACAGGGGTGCCTGGGTGGCTCAGTTGGTGGAGCATCTCTGAGTCTTGGTTCCAACTCAGGTCATTATCTTGGGGTCATGAGATCAAGCCCCAGGTCAGGCTCTGAGCTCAGCTTGAAGTCCGAGATTCTTTCCCCCTTCTTCCTGCTCTGCTTCTCCTCTAATTTGCACTCTCACTCTCTCTCTCTCCAATAAATACATAAATTTTTTTTAATTTAAAAAATGTTACAAAGTGTACCTGTGTGATCTGCACGTTTCTCAAGAAACTCATGCAAATTGCCTGAACATGAAGGTAACTGCACGAATTCTCTTCATGCTGTTACAGGTGGAGTGACCACAGTTAAGTCAGCCTTGAGTAAGCAAGAGGGGCTCCCTGTTCATCAGGGTCTTTGTTTAATAAAATATTCAAGCTCAAACAGCACAGCTCATGGCAAAGACTATGGTAAAATTTAAAACAACAAATTTAAATGTGTTTAAATGTAAATTTAAAATTTAAAACATCTATCGAAGATAGATAATTTAGAAACATTTCATCCCACAAAATTTTTTTTTTAAAGATTTTATTTATTTATTTGACAGAGAGAGAGATCACAAATAGGCAGAGAGACAGACAGAGAGAGAGATGAGGAGAATCAGGCTCCCTGCTGAGCAGAGAGCCCTATGCGGGACTCGATCCCAGGTCCCTGGGATCATGACCTGAGCCGAAGGTAGAGGCTTAACCCACTGAGCCACCCAGGCGCCCCACATCCCACAAAATTAACAGCAAATCTCAACAGAAACATAAACATGAATGTATACAATATGTCATCTGAATTCATTGCATGTGGCACTTTGGAAAGATTTGGAAAAAAGGTGAAGAAGTTTTAGAAAGACGCTCATCCTGGACAGAAGACTTTAGAGGTGAAGGGAATTTGCAAAAGCCTGAAATGCATACTTCAGCGGTTGACAAGATGAACCCCGGAAGTCCAAGATTCTCTTAACTATTCAACCCAAGAGTATGATCATTACCCCATTCCTCCCCAGCTCCCAGGACAAATGCCTAATTTCAACTGGGGAGGAACTAACTCAAAGGCAGGCCAACCTAGATGTCCCTAGGTCTAAGCCTTTCTTGACTGATGCTCAGGAAGGAAGGAAAACTATATGGCAACTGGCAGAGGTCCAACAGGGAGCCCCAAGGTGATTATGATGATATTTTGCACCCTCATGGGTCTAGAACATGAATGACCCATAAAATCATCCAGGGTTCCTGGTGGCAAGTAAGGCTGACTTACTCTCACTGGTTTGAACAGAGAAGGAATTCACAAAAGGGTAGCCCAGGGAGACTCTAGAAGGGCCAGAAAACCAGGTCACAAATGCCGCCGAAATCTCACCACAGAACTGCTCCATCAGAAATACCAGTGGATGCATCTGGGCAACGCACAGAACCCTGGACACTCTAGAACTCTCACCCCTGCAACCTTGCAGAAAGCTTGTATCGACTGCCACCCTCACCAGAATGGACTTCTTTAAGCCAGTTTAAACCAGTTTCATAATTCAAAATGGCATCCGTGAATCTGGCTGGTAGAACTGGGTGACACGGTTACCCCCTAGCTTCAAGGAAGCCTGAGAAAGCGAGCTCCAGCTTCCGCTGTGGGAAGGCAGGGTCTCCCAAGGCAGAAAATCCCCCCTGTAGGAAAGTCCTTCAAAAAGGTCTGGGCCGGGACGCCTGGGTGGCTCAGTTCGTTAAGCAGCTGCCTTCGGCTCAGGTCATGATCCCAGCGTCCTGGGATCGAGTCCCACATCGGGCTCCTTGCTCCGCGGGGAGCCTGCTTCTCCCTCTGACTCTGCCTTCCACTCTGTCTGCCTGTGCTCGCTCTCGCTCGCTCTCTCTCATTCTCTCTCTGACAAATAAATAAATAAAATCTTTAAAAAAAAAAAAAAAAGGTCTGGGCCACCAACAAGAAGGACATAGTTTCCCTACACCTCCTGATTTGCAATAAAACATTTTATCGATAGCAACAGCAACACTAAGAAATGAGCATCAGAGTACATTCAGAGTAGCTGAAACTTTGATACCATGTGAGAACTACACTGTCTACACACACTTGAACTGAGACACCAGCTACCTGCTGGTTTGAAGCCATGAGGATCGATGCTCCTCAAGGTTATCATCTAGAGTGCAGGCCGCTTGACGCCAGGACAGCCCTGCTGGACAGCGATGATGTATAGAGTGGGTGGAGAGGAGAGATGACCCTGCTTATCCCAGCCGACCTTATCGAGGCCGACGCAATCATGTGATAATGTGTGAATGAATCAGAAGGGGTAGCCCGGGTATTTCAATAGCTCGGGTATTGAAGCCATGAGGATCGATGCTCCTCAAGGTTATCATCTAGAGTGCAGGCCGCTTGACGCCAGGACAGCCCTGCTGGACAGCGATGATGTATAGAGTGGGTGGAGAGGAGAGATGACCCTGCTTATCCCAGCCGACCTTATCGAGGCCGACGCAATCATGTGATAATGTGTGAATGAATCAGCAGAGCAGCACTCACACTTCAATTCCAGCCAGCTCTCCTTCCCTCTTCTGAGTTTTTACGAGTCACTTTTCACACAAGACTCAGACACTCCATCGTATTAACTCGCTAAGAGTAGAAGCCTCCCCTCAGAATTAAACTCTGCACCAGGGATGGCTATCCCTGCCCAATGTCCGAAAGGCAATGTCGTCTGCTATCACCTTTCTTCTGGAAATGATGGTCTCTTGCAGGAAGACAGATCACTCACTCATGAAACCAAGCATTTTTACTGAGCACTTACTAAGGGCCAGGCACGGTGCTAGGCCCTGGGCACACAAGAGTGGAAAAGGAGGCATGGTCTCTGCTTCATGGAGCTCCCAGGGTGTTAGAAAAGCTGGACATTAATCAAGAGAGCCTATAAAGACCCATTCGGTTAGAGGGTAGGAGAGGCTGAGTCCTAAGGAGGGAGCATTTAAACTAGAGAGCCCAGAGTGTTTGTTCTTTCTCGCTCTCTCCCTCAAATGCATGCAAATTTACAATCAGCATCTGTCCTTACAAGATCTGAACGCTCTCTGGGGCGCCTGGGTGGCTCCTTTGGCTCAGGTCATGATCCTAGGGTCCTGGGATCGAGCCCCACATCAGGCTCTCTGCTCCGTGGGGAGCCTGCTTCCTCCTCTCTCTCTCTCTGCCCGCCTCTCTGCCTGCTTATGATCTCTGTCAAATAAATTAAAAAAAAAAATCTTTAAAAAATTAAAAAAAAAAAAAAAGATCTGACTGCTGTGCTTGATCTCACAGATTCCGCGTGCAGAGAGGAAGCACCCCGCCTGTCGTTTCTGAGCGTGCACGGCTGGGGTTGACGGAAGTGCTCGCTGCCATGTGTAACTGATTCAACACGTCACTGCGGCATTCGAGGGTGTTCTACAAATCCTCTTGGCTCCTCTGGAGCCCCCCATTCCCGCCCACCCGTTTCACTTCTCTTGCTCGGACCATCCGAGTGCTGGGATGGATGGACATGTGCTTTCAAGAAGAAACCAGTCTCTTCCCAGAGGTGGTCTTGACATCAGGGAGCCCCTCGTCCGCTCACAGACAGAAGCTCTCACAAAATGCCCAAACTGTCAGTGTTGATAGAACCCAGACTCACTCCTTTCGCCTGCAAACATGAAGACTCTGATTACTGACGGTGGTGACAACCCAAGAGATCAACTCACAAAACCGAAAATCACCAAGCTGGTTCAGCCCCTGGACTGGGTTCCCCAACCCCCTGACACATTCAGCTTCTCTCCGGAGATGCCAACAAGATACCCAGGTCTCAGGACACACATGTCCCATTTCACGTCCTTTACCCCTCCTCCCCATGGGAAACACGACCTCCACAGACACGTCAGGGCACGCTGCGTGGAACACACGCCGACCGCCAAGGGGTCCGACGGCCATCTGCCAGAAGCCCGCAGATCCGTGCACAGCACGGAAGGTGCCAGACCAAGGAAGGACGCCGGAGACGGTGTTTTACACAAATACGAGTGGGACTCTCTTGTAACTACGGGCTTCTGAGATCATCTCAGACTCTTGTTTGGGGAGAGCATTCTGGCAAATGAAAAGGATATTTTCTAAATAGGATTTGCCTGGGGGTCACCCAAGATGAGCCATCGGAGCAGGGGAGAGAATATCCACGGTCCGAAAGGGGGCTCTTCTTTGTACCTCACCTCACGGTAGTCCAAAGTGGCAAAAGGCCTGATCTCAACTGACTGCCCTTCTGGATCCTTCCCTACTCTTCGCCTGACCAGCGCCACGCTCGTCTCACCCCACCTGTCTTGTCCCTTAGAACGTGAGGGTACACCCTGAGCAGGACTGACCGGCTGGCCTCAGACAGCCGGACACACGCAAGACCCCCTCTTCCTCCCCGAGCCCTTACCGAGGGGCCAGGCACCTGCAGGTCTTCCCGTATGTTAACCCTCACCATGACACCCAACTGAAATAGCACTTCCCACGTATTAAAAGTGGGAAAAATGAGGCTTGGAGGTTTCGTGACTTGCCCAGGGCTGGGTATCTGCTAAAAGAGCTGGCTGAAGCCACAGGAAGTGAGCCTGGGAGCCTGTTCTGGAAATGCCTCTTCTCCTCTGCCTGAAGCTGCTGGGCTGGGGCGTCCGGGCCTCCTAAATAGGAGCTGCTAACATCTCCAGCAGCTACAAGGCGGGGCATAGGCATGGGTTGTGCATGGTGTGTGGTTAGGATCGCAGGCTGCATTTCCTTAAGCAGAAAGGATGGTGCGAAGCACGGATGGGGGTGGGTGCGGGGAGCTGCAGAAGGGGCTCCGGCCTGCAGCCCAGTGCATTCGCATGGCCCTGCCTTTCACCTGCTCAGGCCAAGGAGAGGGGGCGCCCCTGCCTGGGAAGACTCGCTCAGACTGCAGGCAGGGTCCACTGCTTTTGGACCAAGCGTCAGGCTTTGGATAAAGCACAGGAATCTCCAGCCCTCAGCATATCCCCAGATATAGAGGAATTCAGCTCCCCAGTAGACGCCGGTATGTTCTCGGGAAAGAGCTCAGGATCAGCTCGTTCCCTCTGTTTTACTGATGTGTGCGAGGCCGGACACGGAATGCAGGCAGGGCCCCAAATCAGGATCTGATGCCCACGCTGTGCAGCCCCCGGCCTTGGAGCAGATTCAGAAACTCCAGTAGAACCCCGCTTGTCTTACCTAAAACCCGGCAGATGGCACCTGGCTCCGACCCTGAAGACCAAACCACCAGGTTCAGGGCATCTGGGAAGGGACTGCTCTGGGCAGCTGGGGGGTTAGTGGGCCTCCCCGCCCCCCAGGGAGTCCTGCTCTGAGCACACAAGTGGCTATGAATCAGAGTTCTTTCACTTCTCCCAGAAGATGAAGATAATCAAGTGACAGTGAGAGTGACAGCAGACGAATCACACAGGGGCCATTCTGGGCCAAATGCTGGACATCCGTGTTCATTCAAGCCTCCCCAAGACTCTGTTTTACACCCATTTTACAGGTGAGCACAGTAAGGTAGATACAGGTATGTATGACCTCCACTCTGTCTAACCAGGGTGCCCTGCCTCTAAGCCCCTTACTCCAGAACTGAAAACGGAGCAAAAGCACCCTTCTTCAAAGCAAAGCTGAGAACTATTTGTAAGAATCTGTTACAGGCTCATTTTGTACTCCAAGATTTTTCAGAGGTGACTGAAATCACCTCTTTAGGCAGAAAGCTTGAAATTCCACCACAAGGAGCCTCAGAGAACTCCGCCGAAAGGTCACTGCTCTGGGAAGGGTCCCAGCATTTCACTTCCATGAGGCTGCGGACATCCATAAAGCGGGGACACCAGACCTGAAGGCTGGGTGTGTTAGGAGGAGCCAAGGGGAAATCAACAAGTTTCTTTGCTCCTGCGTTCACGTGCTCTGACCCCAAGCCAGCCGGGAGAGTCCTCAGCGTTCAGTGACTAATCAGATGATGGGCCATGAAACATACCCCTGAATGTCATCAGAGGCCGGGCATCTGCACCAGGAATCCAGAAATAAGCTGTCACCAAAGAGATGTGTGCCCTCTGGAAATAATTTCCAGAACATGTTTCGTAATCTAGGGTGGGGACTTAGCGAGCCAGACAGGAAAGGTCAAAAGGCAGCCCCTGGTCCTACAGCCCTCAGCCTTGCCTCCTCCTGCTCTCGGGTCCCCACATGAAGAGCCTCCTGCTTGCTGCCCTGTCCCCAGGCCCCCTGGTCCCCTCCCAACAACCATCAAAAAAAGCCACTCGTCCCAGTACCTGTGTCCTGTTGTGTCCCTTCACTATCATTAAACGCGGGTCCCATCCATTCATTGCCTTGACTGTGTTTTGAGTAACTGTCAAAATTTAATGAGTATTTTGTTCACCAGGCATCTAGATGTCAAGTAATTACTGGTACCAGATTCTGCACTTATCAAAGATGCCTGAACTGAATGGCATGTTTTAAAATAACTTTTCCTTTTAAAGTAATGTTTGCTCAGGGTAGAAAATGTGTAGGATACTTTTAAATGAACAGGTAAGAATTCTGCCCAAGGGAAGATCATTCAAATGATTTTTTAAGATGTTAAATGCATTATAATTTATATTCTTGACTGCTTCACTGGTTAGGACAGACATGCTGGGAGTAAATTTACAAAAATCAGTTCTTTGGGGCCCTTTTTAAATGCGGATCTAGGGATTCAAAGTGAAGAGTTTCCTCAGTCAGACCTGGATCTCCCAACTGAATTACCAACAGTTTCATTTCCTGTGACAACGATCCCTGTCTGACAGGGGCATTTTAGCACCTGTAGATTTCTTAGGAGCAAGTCAATTACCTCATTATGCTTGTTTATTGAGCAGTGTCGTTTACGAAGTCAATAATTGATCAAACTTGAGAGGACAGAGTGTACCTGCTCAACGGGGCAGAGCTGATGAGGCTTGGCTTGGAGCTCAGGATTAATGTTTCTGTCCCGCCGAAGCACAGGGCTAAACAGTGCATTCACTTCTACCACGAACTCAATTATTACAGAGAGGATCTTAAAAATTGAGAAGCTGAAACCCTTTGGTTCCAATCCTTCCGGGAAATTCACACACATACAGGTGAACAAGTCACTCCTTCGCTCTTGGGAGATCAGATCTGGGAAAGATTTAGGTTTGTTAGTAAATAGTTTGGACTAATTGATGATTATAAGCAAAGTTTAGGGACAAGAGGGACGGCTGTCCACTGTTTTGGACAAGTCATGGGTGCTGGTAAGCTATCAGCTCGTCCAGATTCCACGGAACCAGAGAGGCCCCTGGGTCAGTGGGGGGAACCGGAGCAGAGGGTTGTCTAGCTCGGATGATTCAGAACTAAAGTGGGAGTGGGGGGGACATCAGTTCAGTCAAGTCACAAGTAAATGAATATTTATTATGTGGCATCAACGGGCTTGGGAGAGCCCAGGATAGACCACCACCCTGGTCCGTGCCCTGCCCAGGCTCTAGCATGGTTGAAGGGATAGGACCAGTAATCGCACTCTTGTGTAGCTCATTGGCTAAAACAAACTGCCTCCATTTCACCTTGACTTTGCCCTTAGAAACACAGATACAAAGAAACAATATCCAAGTTTAAGGATAAAAACTAATCTATAGGTCTATGGCTGAGACAGCAACTATAAGGTATTATTCTTCCTTTCCTAAGAAGAGATGATTCAGGGAGGTAACGATAGGATTATTTTATTAAGATGTAATCGGGGTGGGTGTGTGCCAGGGCCACTAGTTTCTGAAACTGTGGGCGGGGAGCTGAAGGCAGAAATGTATGGAGTTTCTAAAATAACAACTTTATCGAGGTAATTTACAGAGAATAAACTGTATGCATTTTTAAAGCGCAAAATCCGATGAGTTTTAACAGCTCTTTACACCCTGGAAACAACCATCAGAAGCAAGACACAGAACATTTCCAGTGCCCACCTGAAAACACCTACCGGCCCACCGACCCCAGCACTTTCTTTGAAATCTAACCCAGCCCAGGGCAATCACCACTCTGCTGTCACTACCAATTAGTAAGAGGTACCAGGAAAACACAAAACAGAACACCCTACCTGACTCCTCCTACTTGAAAGCTTTCCAGTGGAGGGGGTTGGCACGGGGCAGGGTATTAAAGCACCTGCATATTTCGTTTTTTGCTCCACTCCATACACAATAGCACGTGACAGGGCTTGTGAAAGACAGAAAGCCGGCCTGGGGGTAGGAGACCTTCGTCTTAGAGTCAGTGGAACCTGTTGTCCTAAACACCCAGTCCTCTTTGGTTTCTGTTTTTATGACATACAAACAAGAAGGCCAAAAACCACCCCACAAAGAAACTCAGAAGTCAGATCCACACTTGTCCACCTTTGTACTGTGCCCCCCGAAGGCGTTTTTCTAAAATGAGCAAGACAATATTCCTGAAAGTCAAAGGACCTTTTAATTATTTCAACTGAAGGAAATACATGCGGCATAGCACACATGAAAGGAACAGATCAGTAACACAGAACGGTGTCAGAACAAGTTCTAGAATTATCTTGCAGAAAATAATGCAATTCCTGAGGGCTTCTTTTATTTATTTATTTTTTAAAAAGATTTTATTTATTTATTTGACAGAGATCACAAGTAAGCGGAGAGGCCAGGCAGAGAGAGGAGGAAGCAGTCTCCCTGCTGAACAGAGAGCTCCAGAAGAGGCTCAATTCCAGGACCTTGAGATCAGGACCTGAACTGAAAGCAGAGGTTTTAACCCACTGAGCCACCCAAGGTGCTCCTTCCTGCTGGCTTCTTAACAGAACAGCTCCCACCTCCATTTGTGCTCCCATTCAAGTATTACTGCTGATTGCTGTACCTGCTGGCTTTTTTTTTTTTTTTAAAGATCTTATTTATTTATTTGACAGAGTTCACCAGTAGGCAGAGAGAGAGGGAAAGACAGGCTCCCTGCTGGGAGCCTGATGAGGGCTCGATCCCAGGACCCTGGGATCAGGATCTGAGCCAAAGGTAGAGGCTTTAACCCACTGAGCCACCCAGGCGCCCCCCGCCCCTGCTGGCTTTTAAATAGCTTTATTGATGTGTAGTTGACATAAAATCAACTGCATATTTAAAGTGTTTAATTTGATAACTTTTGCCATATGGATACCCCCATGAAACCATCACCAAAATCACCATAATGAAGCATGCCATCAGGCTTCTCAAGTTTCCCCCCCGGGGGCCCTTCTGAGCCCGGCCTTCCTGCCCTTCCCAGCACCAGCTGGTCCCTTCTAAGGCAGGGACTGATTTGTTTCCCATGACAACCCAATCGTTTGCATTTTAAGATTTTTCTACAGATGGAGTCATACAGCATTCCTCTTTTTTGTACAGTTTCTTTAATTCTGCATAATTAATTTGAGATTCATCCAGGTTGTTTCACTTGCTAATATAGCAATAACCCAGAACAGTGATCCATTCTGTGGATACATGACAATTTACTTAGCTATGCACCAGATGATGGGAGTTTTTAGCTCCTCCCAATAAAGCTCCAATGAACATTCTTGCACAAGACTTTATATGGACACATGCTCTCCTTTCTCTAGGATAAATACCTAGGAGGAAATGGCCCAATCACATGGTGGGTGTAGGCTTACCTTTTCAAGAACATGTGCCATCTGTTTTAGCAAACAGTTTAAAGCATCTGACATTCATTTCCACCCGCAAAATAGGAGAGTTGATAGGGACATCTGCACAACACCTGGAATGGTCTTTTTAAATTTTGGCCATTCCAATAAGTGTAGTGGTATCTCATTGTGGCTGTAAGTTGCGATTCTAACAACGAATGATGGGGAGGATCTTTTTATGTGTTTATCTTTGTTGGAAGTATCTGTTCAAATCCTTTGGACTTTCAAAACTTGGGATGCTTGTTTTCTTATTAAGTTTTAAGAGTTCTTTATATGCTCTGGATACAGATATTTTCAGATACGTGGTTTACAAGTATTTCCTTCCAATCTGTGCCTTGACCTTTCGTTCCCTCAGTATGATCTGCTACAGACCAAAGTCCAAGTCCAATTTGTTAAGTTTTTCTTTTATGGATGACGTCTATAGTCTGGTATTCCAGAAATCTTTCCTTAACTTGAGGTTATGAAGACTTTCTCCTGTGTTCTCTTCTAGAAGCTTTATATATTGTAAGTTTACATTGGAGTCTGTTTAAACGCCCTTGGAGTTAATTTTTATATATGACGCAAGGTATGCATGTAAGTTTATATTTTTGCATATAGATATTCAACTTTTCTACACTACCTGTTAAAAAGTCATTTCTTTGTGCTGAACTGCCTCTGAAATTTTGTTGAAAATTAGCTGTCACATCTGTGTGAGTCTGATTTCTGTACTCGACTCTGTTCTCCTGAGTTATCACCAGCCTTGATTAGCCCAGCTGTAAAGCAAGCCTATTCGCTTTGTTTAAGCCATTGAGGACACAGGCCTACAAGATGAGCTGGTGTGTTCCAAGTCCAATGTTTCTTCCACTGATGCCATATCCTCTTCTAAGACTTCATTCTTTTACATATAAGGAGGAACTCAATGCCAGAGAAAAAAAATTAGTTGATACGACAGAGATGAACATTTTTTTCATTAACATATAATGTATTATTAGCCCCAGGGGTACAGGTCTGTGAATCGCCAGGTTTACACACTTCACATTACTCACCATAGCACATACCCTCCCCAATGTCCATAAACCAACCACCCTCTCCCTACATCCCTCCCCTGGAAATCCTCAGTTTGTTTTGTGAGATTAAGAGTCTCTCTCTCTCTCTTTTTTTTAAGATTTTATTTATTTATTTATTTGACAGACACAGTTCACAAGTAGGCAGAGAGGCAGGCAGAGAGAGAGGAGGAAGCAGGCTCCCTGCTGAGCAGAGAGCCCAATGTGGGGCTCGATCCCAGGACTGAGCTCATGACCTGAGCCGGAAAGCAGAGGCTTTAACCCATTGAGCCACCCAGGCGCCCGATTAAGAGTCTCTTATGGTTTGTCTCCCTCCCCATCCCATCTTGTTTCATTTATTCTTTTTCTACCTCCCAACCCCCCCATGTTGCTTCTCGGCTTCCTCATATCAGAGAGATCATATGATAGTTGTCTTTCTCTGATTGACATATTTCACTAAGCATAAGACCCTCTAGATCCATCCACATCATTGCAAATGGCAAGATTTCATTTCTTTTGATGGCTGCATAGTATTCCATTGTGTATATATAGCACATCTTCTTTATCCATTCATCTGTTGATGGACATCTAGGTTCTTTCCATAGTTTGGCTAGTGTGGACATTGCTGCTATAAACATTGGGGTGCACGTGCCCCTTTGGATCACCACATTTGTATCTTTAGGGTAAATACCCAGTAGTGCAATTGCTGGGTCATAGTGTAGCTCTATTTTCAACTTTTTGAGGAACCTCCATGCTGTTTTCCAGAGTGGTTGCACAAGCTTGCAGAGCAAAATACAGCTTCACTTTTGTGATGAAAGCTAGCTTTAGAGATATTAAAAGTAAACTTTTAAGAAGAGAAGAGAAACACCTTGCAGTCACAAAAGCACAGCTTGCTTCTCCAACATGGAGACCGTCCCCACCATCACACTGAGTTAGGGCTCTGACCTCATAGCCTTGCAGTGTGGGGACACCAAAGTCCCGTTTGCTTCCTCATTATGGGCACGTGATGAAACATTTTAAATTCTTACTTTAAATTCTAACTGTACCTCTCTTGGCCAATGTATTGTTTACAAGGTCATGTTCTAGAAAAGGAAATCGAAGCTGGTTGACAGAGGACAGAGTAGGATGTGGCGTTCAGCCTGGCTCTGGGGAGGGATGGGCATGGAAAGTTTTCCTCCACCACTTTGGTCAAGAAATTTATCCAGGGTTTGGTGTCCTTGTCTCGTAAATGGGGCTACGACTTCCCACCTCATCCACTGTTCTGAGGATAAATTAGGTAACACAGAAAGTGTCAGCACTGTGCCCAGCAATATTGAACACTGATAGATGATGGAGATTGAGACTAATAGCACCATCATCCAGGCTCCTCCCACTTCCTCAACTACCCTTCACCGCACTCCAAGCTTCTGTACTGCAAGCGGCTTCTGCTCCTGGTAACTTTCTAGCCTCGGCTTCCTTGCATTATTTGGTTCCAGTTTCCATGGGATACTCTGAGTCCAAAGAAGAACTCCTCCCTTATTAACGCTAGATGGAGGGGTTTCTGTTTGCCAATGACCACTGAAGCTTCCTTGGAAAGACAGGTAAATTAGAGACTCGTGGTTTTCCCCACCCACAAGGCTGCCCCAAGGTCATCTGAAGCACAGGCCCTGCAGGGGGCCAAGGCAAAGGTCCTGGACCAGATGCACTGCTGGGTTAGGACAAAACATATCACATGCATGGGGCGCTGAAACCTGTATCCTGTAATGAGAGAAGCGAAACAATTCCAGTCTTCACAGGACATGGAAAACCCAGCTATGAGATTCAATGACCAAAATCCCAAGGTAAAACAAAACAAAAGGCTAAAAAGAAAATTTCCTTTGGTACTTCTGTTTTTTCATTGCACAAATATCTCCTTCTACCCTCCCCCAATCCCCGTCTTCTCTAAAATAAATAAATCTTTTCTAAAAAAAAGAAATACTCAACCTTTGAAAAGAGGTACATGTGTTAGGTGGAACACATTACCTCAAAGATCCTGCTATGATTGAAATACGAGACACCTATTATTACAGCTGATTGGAAAACATAGATGCTGATATACATGCAAACCGTAGACCCCAGTTTTGAAATATAATCGATGTGAGCACAAAAAATCTGGTGGCCTTCAAATATCCTGCCTCTGTTTCTTCCATTGTCTTAAGATTATCATTTCAATGAGCAAAACAGAATCAAACTAAATATAATCGAGGACTTCCTCCTCCTAAGGCACGATGCACCAATGAAAACACTTTCTGATGATGTAATACCCCCAGCTCTTTTTATCCTGCTGCCCGCAGGCTCTCTTTATGTAGAACAAACAGCTATGGAATCTCTTAGGAATCATTTGAAAAGTGAATTGACACAGCTTTGACTACGCCTGACAATGTACAAGCCTCTTATTATTTCTACCACCTCCCTGGCATTTGAGACCTTCTCCCTCGCTCCAACATCAAGGGAAATACAATGAAATCCCGACATAAATGGCGGTCCTGTGCTAGATGTCCAGCAGAGTGCCTTCCACGCAGCAGGCGTCTTGGAAGAATGGAGCCATTGACTCGTGCTCGAGACGCTGACAGGGAAAGGGACCCCAAAGTTTAAGCAGGGATCCAAAAAAGCAAGGCTCTCTTAGAGATCTCACTACAGGGTGACCATGGGAAGTGTCACCTCCCTTTCTCTATTCACAGCCAAAAAACTGACATTGGTCAAGTGTTTCTTTCCTTTACAAATATCACAAGAAGTTCAAGTGAAACATTTCAGAGTCAGGCCCGGGATAAAAGATATTTTTTCGTAAGAAAGCATAGCTGGCTAACGAGCTCCTGACCAGGTCACAGGAATTTGGTTTCTTCCAAATACATAGACATTTTTAATACAGTCTACCTTCACTCTCTTCCGCTCACAGAGCTTAGCCCACAACCGCTTCTCTCATTAACTTTGCTGAATAATCATGAGTGTGTTACTGACATGGGAACTTATGATCCCCAAACAGTAACTCCTGTTTTAGCAACATTAATTTTGGCTCCAGATAGGTGGATGATTTTGTTACAGAATGTATCTGGTTCTTCTAAGTTCTCCTTTCAGTATGTGTAATGAGACCCTTCTGTAAATATAAAGATATATAATATGTTCAGTGGTCAGCCCTATAATTACAGTAGCTTTTAGAAAGCCCTTGAGCTCTAGGAGCATCTGGGTGGGTCAGTCGGTTAACTGTCCCACTGACCTGTTTCAGCTCAGGTCATGATCTCAGGGTTGTGAGACTGAGTCCCATGTCGTGTTCTGCACTGGGTGTGGAGACTGCTTAAGATTCTCTCTCTTTTTTTCCCCTGTCCCTCCCCAACCCACTTACACATGGATGTGCTTGGTCACTCTCTCTAAAATAAAACAAAAAAATCCCTTCAGCTCTGACTATATGATCACACACACATATGCACAACCACAATGTTAAATTTGCCAATAATTTCATATCCTCCAATTATTAGTGGGTAAAATGGTTCTGGTTTGGAAAGATAGAAGAGTAATAAGGAACTGAGTAAATTCCTTAAAATTTGTGCTGGGTAAAACTAACAATTATGGCAAAAATCCAAGAAGTTCCTATAAATACTAAGGTTAAGAAAAGGTGGTTAAAGTAGCTATCTTCAGAAATAAATAGGGAAACCAGACTTAAAAGCTTTTATCCTACAAATGAAAAAAAAAATACACAACATCAAAAAATATTTGGAACATAGAATAAAAACCAATATAATCATATGAAAAATATCCTAACCTAATAATAAAAAACCCTAATGCTAGACCAAATTATGAGTCGCAATTCTTCAAACCCTATAGTAGTGTTACATGTCCACACCCTTGTCACAGCCTATAGGAAGGGGATGTATTTTCCCCTTTGACTTCCTTGATCAATGACTTCCTTTGGCCAACTGGAAATTAACAGGGAGAAGCCTGAAATGTGCATGAATGATTGGGTTTGCCCTTTTAGGTTCCTACAGTCTTTGTCCCTAAGAACAATTTGCCTTGGATAGCCTCTAATCCAACAAGGCCGAAAGGCTGAGGAGGAGGCCTAGATACACCCAAAGCTTGGAGCCACGTCCAGCCCAAACCAGATGAACCCCAGCTGGTCTACAGATACACAAGCAAGAAGCAAATGCTAACTGTGCGCCCCTGAGATCTCTATGCTTATTACACAGCAATACGTGACCATGATAGCTCCTTACTCCGTAAAGAGAAAAGTATGGCAATCGGAGAATCATGACATATTTGTTATCAGTCCTGTTTCTGTTTAGCTTCATGTGGACTGCTGATTAAAATATATATATATATATATATATATATATATATATATATATATATATATATCTTGAGAGCACTGTATTATAGCCTTTTTGACCAACAATATTCTTAAATATAGATCCACTTTTATATTTTGTCTGCATTTTCTAATTCTCTATAACATGGAAAAGGAGCCAGGGTCTATCAGACTGGAGGTCTGGGAGAGGGGAGGGTAATCAAGATTGATAATGACTTTGCTCCTGATACTGTCTTGATGTTAGGTGACCTAGCCATGTGACTCCCACTTCTTCTCAGACCTTTCCACGATGTCAGACCCGTGGTAGTGGCTGTCAAGTTGTCTTCCAAACGTGTCAAAATAGGAGTGAAGGCAGCATGTGCCTGAAAACAGCTCACGACCCATGACTCATGCCCAAGTATTCACAACATCCCTCGAAATAACGATGTAATTCAGGAGTTCCAGAACACAATGGTAACAGACGGGAAAGAGTACCCAAAAAAGAACACGAAATGGAACATTTCTTCTTTGTATCTAAAAAAGAGGGTCATGAGGTGCTAGAACTATTTAACCAAAAGCTACTAGCAATAATCCCTCTGGACTGAGTACTTGGAGTGCTGGACAGCTTATCATTATGATTTTGTTTCATAAAGATACTTTCCAGGCTTGGACTGCCTATAGCTACACCCTGCTCCCTAAATCTGCATTCGTATGAACCGTATCCATCAGTGAAATTCCCTCTATTTCCCCTCATTATTAAGTTTAAAAGGGCAAAATGAGGGACAGGGGCACAGAGAGAATCTCGGCCCAAGAGTTCACACAAAGTCTAGGTGGTGAGCTCAGACAAAGGCGTAGACACAGCATCGATGACAGTCTCAGCTCTGGTAAAAGGAACAGCGTCAACTTTTCCCTGCCTCTCTCTACTTCTCGAAAGCACTTACTTAGCCGGGAACAGCTTTTCTTCTATTCCAGAAATCAGTTGGGAAGTACCAAAAGAAAGAATTTTCTTCAAGGTTTTAGCGAAATATCTTCTTGCTATTATCAATCCCATAGTCTAACCAACATGAGAAAAGTTACCAGCCAAATTGTCTTTCAATGTTGAGGACTCTTGTGCCTTGATCAAGGAACAAAGCCAACCTTCTAAGTCAGTCTCTAATTCATTTCCCATGTGTCCTCCACAAAGAGCACAAACAAATTCTTCAAACCAAGACCTCTTCCTCCCTTCCATTAGGCAAGTACAAACTGTCCAACTCAATCACCTAGCTATTGTAAGCAAGACTGTCGAGAAGAACAGTCTTCTCTATTCCAGTTTCATGAGGACCTAGATTAGGACACTCTTGTTTTGACCCCAAATCAGTTTCAGATCAATTTCTCAATTTAAAAATACAAGTTTCAGGGAGCTTGAGTGGCTCAGTCAGTTAAGCGTCTGCCTTCGGCTCAGGTCATGATCCCAGGGGTCCTGGGATCAAGTCCTACATTGGGCTCCCTGTTCAGTGGGAAGTCTGCTTCTCTCTCTGCCTCTGCCCTCTCTGTCTCTCATGAATAAATAAATAAAATCTTTTAAAAAAATAAAATAAAACAAACAGAAACACAAGTTTCTTTTCTTTTAATTACTGAGTCTTCATTTAAAAATTTTCTCAATTACTGAATCTATATTTCACATTCCCAGCCTGCTGCAGTCATGAAAAGCCCTTTAAAGCAAGATGATTTCATTTGAATCTAGTCTCTGGGGAAAAAAAAAAAGTATTTAAATGTGCAATTTATTCAAAATACACATCCATTTCTGACTTGAAGATGTTCAGCTTAATAAGCTTTGGAATTCAGACAGTTTTCTCTCCATAGCAGATGACTCTTAAGTCATGACTGAAAATATCAACACTCAGTTTAATAAAGATAATGACAACTGACCAAAAAAATTTAGGCAAACATCAAGAAAGAGATCAGGGGCGGGGGGGGGGGGAGGCAGAGTGTATTTTCAGTGGAAGTAAAAATACTATTCACAATCTAAAACCTACAGATCAGGAGAAATGAATATTGGAAGCACTCCTTGTGTCTTAAAGTGACATTAGATGGCTCTGAAAGTTAGCGTTTAAAAATACTCTAAGAATACAAGCCAAATGACTACAGGATTATAAGTTCTCTCTCCCAGTTGTTCAGGTATTAAAAACAGGCACAAGTAAGAATAGCCTTCAAAAAAACCTAATAAATAGCACTCAGGCAATGCAATCTACCCAATACGGATACTGTATCACACATTTTTGCCTCCTTTTACCAGATACCTCTAAATAAGAACATGCCCCCCCATTTCCCTCCTTCCTGCATGCCTTCTCCCCTTTAAAAAATAAATGAGAAAGGGACCATGACTAAAATGACAAGTGAAGGGCACACTCTTCTGGCCTGTGCCCACCTTCCTAATGCTACCTTCCAGTTTCCCATAGGATTCGGGGACGATGAGCACAGCCCACCCCTTGCCCAGGTTCCCCTCTCTCCTCGGACAGGATCCTGCCCACTCAGGACAGTGCAGACTGGCCCCCAGCAGCCAGGCGGTTGGTCCAAGGTGCCGTCTGCTGGACGGAAGCAGTCGTGCCTGGCTGCAGACCTCTCCTTCCCCCACAGGGCGTGCCTCCCTGTCCTGAAAACAAAACCCAACAGGAGAAACCAAGCTGCTCACCCGTCACCACAGTCCAAAGGCAGAACCAACCTAAATGTCCATCCACAGCTGACCAGAGAAGCGAAATGTGATCTATCCAAATAATGGAATATTTTTCAGCCCTAGATAGGAATGAAGTGCTAACACCCAATATGGAATAGATGAGCCTTAAAAACACGATGCTACGTGAGACTAGCCAGACACAAGAAGGCTGTGTATTGTATGATTTGTGGGAAATATCTAGAAGGCGGCAAATCCATGAAGATGGAAAGCAGATTCGTGGTTTGCCAGGAACTAGAGGGAAGGGAGATAGGGCTTCCTTTTCGGGGGAGAAAATATTCTGGAACCCAACAGTGGTGATGGCTGCCAGATACCGAGAAGGTACAAAAGGTCACTCATGGTAAATTATGGCTCTTCTAACCACAATAAAAAAAAAAAATGAACAAAAAACAAACTGTGGCTTTCCCTCTTCATGGATTCATTTCTCTCCACACACCCACTGCCAATATTTTCAAGTGTGTGGTTCACACTACCCACCTCCATTTTCTCAGCCCTTGTTTTATCCATAAGCCCCTTAATTTGGTTTTTCACTCCAAAAACTCTCTGCCTCCTGCACATGTATAAACAAAAGCTTGGGGAACTATTTATAAAGTTCTCCACAAACACTCATATTTTTATACAATCCAGTGGCCTTCCTTGGTGCCCTTAGAGCACCATGCAGAGTCTCCTCCTTGAAACACTCTTTGCCCATGACCTCTAGGCATGGTGTCTTCAAGACCCTTCTTGGCCATCTTGACCTCATGTGCCCTTTCCAAGCTCCTACTTGCCCAGTAGGAACATTCTGGGCTCCCTGTCCTGTATGGTGCCTCGTCCACTCGACCACTCTGGCTGCCGCCTCAAGCCTCCTTGTTTCCTCCCACAAATTGGGGTCACCCTGCACTTCTTTAGCGGATGGAGATGTAAGCTGGCAAATGGACCCTCAATGTTTTCTAAACAACGGTGGTTCTTTCACAAAGAAGGAACACGGTTTCCTATTGCGCTGTAATGAATCACCGAATTCGGTGGAGGAAAACCACACATTTATCAGCCTCGAGTTCTGGTGATCAGACTCTAAAATGGGTCTGCTGGGCCACATTCTTTCTAGAAGCTCTGGGGGAGAATCTGTTTCCTGGCCTTTTCCACCTGCATTCCTTGACTCATGGTCCTGGGCTCTGTCCTCAAAGCCAACAGCTTAACTTAATCATATCTGCAAAGTCCCCCTTGCTGTGTAGGGCACACAGCCACCGAGAAGTTCTGGGCATTAGGGGATGGACATCAATGCATTTCATGTCCAAGAGGGGAGAGAGTTCTAAGCCAAGTGAGGGAGGTTGACTCTGGAGAACATACAATAAAGATCATGCAGAAGACTTAGTGAGACGTCAGAAACACGCGGTAAAAGGGTGATGAGCTCACAGTCACTGGGGCTGGTTTGTCTGTGAATGTCCTCCCCACCGAGTCTGTCCCCTCCCCAGGGAGGCATCTTTGTCACGACGCTACCCTTGTATTTTAACATAGGAGGAGCAGAAACCATGAACAAGTGTGTCTATCCACAGGTAAGGTGTACACAGACAGACATAACCTTTCACTGCATTTTCCTCCTGTAACTGGAGCAACACAGATGTTTGGAAACACAAATGTACTGGAAACACACGGCAGCCACTCGGCCACGTTTCACCAGCAGCCCTGTTATTCTTAGCTTTCGGGACACAGGCCCGTCCCCACCCTCCCACGCCCTCTAGTGGCAGCCAGCGTGCCAACAGCGCCACGTGGCAAGAAACCCTTCTACACTGGGTCTGGGCCCCAGTGCTGGAACAGATTTTACACGCTTGCAAACACACAGTGTTCTTGCCTGAGAAACTATTCACTTTATGTGCTGAGAATTTATTTTTTTTTTCTTTTTGTGATTTGTAGTAGTGCCGTGTAGTAAACTCAGAAACTCAAAGAAGCAGTGGACAGTCTGGTAAAAGAAAATGCCTGAAGTCCATGAAAAGACAACATACTAAAAAAACTGTGGTGTAGTCCTATGGTGGGATATTATGCAGCAACAACCCAGAATGAACCACAGCTATACACAGCAACATGGATTATTCTGTTTAAAAAACATTTAGTGTTGACCTTAGTTCTAGAAGATGACATAAATATGGTACCAGTTTCATAGACTCCAAAAAAATCTAAGGAATAGGTGTCCATATAATTTCAGTATACACACACACACACACACACACACACACACATATACATGATATATCACTTTTTTAAAGCAATGTAATGAAGACCACACAATTTGGGGTCATTCTTGCCTTTGGCATGAGGAGGCAGCAGAAGAGGAAGGTAAAGGAGAGAGAGTAGCATCGATCCTGCCGCAGGGAAAGGCTCATGTGTATTCATTTTATTATAATATATAACAATATAATATTATATTGTTCAGAATATCAAATATTATCATTAAAGTATAATTATGGAATATGTATAAGTTAGTAGATTGATAGATTAATAACTGATAGGTGGACAGCCAGCCAGCCAGACCACCAACCCAGGGGTGGGTTGTTCGGAAGAGAAAACGAGGTCTTCTCAGCTCCATTCTTGTTTGAATTGCCTAAAGTCTGTAGTTTGGAGCATAAGGATAGAGCTATGAATCCTAGTCTGGGTGATATGATGAGTTTCCAAATTTTACTTAAGTGCAAACTCTTGGATCATACTTCAGACGTGAGAAGATGTAGTTAGTCCTGTCCCCTGCATGTGGAGGCCCAACCTTGGGCCTGTAGCAGGGCCTTAGAAAGGAAGAATTTAAGAATTTTATCCCAACCCTCCGACACCACCTGACCTTGGAAATGAATGATTTTCATGTATTACTTAATAAAGCATTCATACTTTTTTTTTTCACCCCAATCCTAGGAGACTTAATGTCAAGAGGCACTTGGCCTAGTTCACCCCCACCCCATCCCCATAATGTCTCTGGCTGATTTCTGAGGCTCCATCCTTCCGCAGAGCCCAGCTGCTTCTCTGGACATCGGCCCTGACCTTTGTTTCCAAAGACGGGTCTGCCAGTCTCTCCCCTCGTAACCAGAGCCCGGTCTCTGGACGGCAGCTCCGGAGTCGGAGGCATCAGGCACTTGGAGCCACATTGCCCGCGGACTTCCGTGTGTCACCTCCAACAGCCACAGTCACACACCTCATTCCGCCTGTTGGGGCGCTCCCCCCTTCACGGTCTCTGTGCCTGAGAAAAGCCGCCATGTTCATTACAGACAGAGAAATGCAATATGGGTAAACAAAACCAAGAAAATAAAAACCACCTGGAATCCCCTCGCTCGGCGATATCACATGTGTATCAGCATAGAATTATAACGTCTTACATTGTACCTTCAGTACCTATTTAAACCTATAGTTTTGGGTTGTTTTTTTTTTTTAAGACAATTAGCAATAAAGGGTAAATTGTCAGGTTGCTAAATACTCTTTTATAATACGATCCTAATAAACTGCATAATATTCCATTTATTCCAGTTACTATGGCAGCATTAAAAAAACCTCAACTGGTATAAAAAACAATCACCCTCATATACAGCTCCTACCTCAGGACCTTTGCACTTGTTCCCTCTGCCCTAGGAGCTCTTTAACCAGACATGATTCACAACCTCACCTCCTAGGCTTTGCTTAAAATCCCCAGTCAAGTCTTTGCTTGCCTGAATTATTACGACCTGGCCCTCCTGCCCACCCCTATACCCCCTCATCACCTCTTCTGCTTTAGTTTCCTTGAACATGGTTCACCATGTAACATTACGTGGGGTAGCAATTTATTTTCTGACTCACTCACTAGCACATGACAGAGTTTGCTGTGTTTTCTTCCACAAATGCCTAGAAATACTGGCAATAAAGGCACTCAGTAAATGTTCGTCGAAAGGACGGAGGATGAACAAACAGGCCTATATAATTCTATGAAAAGGCTGGAAGAAAACAAGCAAAACTGAGAGTGAGTTTAATTTATGGGTGATGGATTTATAAGGGATTTAGGTTTTCTTCTTTATATGTTTCCTATATTTTAAGTTTTCAATAGCATGTATTAATTTTAAAATCGGGGGCGGGGGATATTTTAAATACTACTAGCTGAAAAGACTATAGATATCCATGTTTGGGAACAGTGAAGAAAGAAATAGAAAAAAAGAAACAGAGACAAAGAGAGAGAGAAAAAAAAGACCAAAACTGAGAAGAGACAAAAAGAGAGGCAGAGAGAGATCAAGAGATAGAGACACAGAAGCAGGGAAAAAAAAAGTAAAGAAACAAAGAGAAATAGAGGCAGACAGAAACTTCCAGCTCTCTTGGAAGTCCTAATTTATATTCAAATAATCACAACATAGGCCAGTGAAAGTTATGAGAAGTGCTACGCACTAATCATTCTTTCTCTGGTTTTTTTTTTTTTTTTTTCCTAAATCTCATGAAGCAAGAATGCTATTAGGTAACATCAATTAGTCTAGCTTAGTTTAATACATGTATAAAGAAACCACATTTTCAAATCCTCAGTAACTCAGGATCTACGACCTAATCAAACCTAATGAGCGTGGGGTTAAGAGAAACTGAACCGTGGATGAAAATGATCAGTCAGAGTTTTCATTTGTTATTAAGGGGCTGTAGGGACTCAAGGCTCTGCCATGGGAAATGGCAGTGAACACATACTTTTAATTATGCAAAGATAAAGGAGCTCTCAATAATTTTTAAAATGGGGGTGATAGAACTCACGTTAAATGAGATTGTTATGGAGTCACACTAATTTAAAGGAATGTCAAAAACTATCAAACGCAAAAAATGATACATTATAGTAAAACATAATATTGAGTGCTTTTCACTTAAAGAGCCTTGAGTTTTAAGTCATGTAGGGCTCACCTAAGGGCTACTGTTCCCAAACCCAGACAGCCTGGCCCCTGGCTTTCCGTCCATGTTTTCACTCAATAAATCTGCTTGGATGTAAGGAGACTATGTTACTCATGAAAGGAATATGCAGCCAGAAACAGGTCTAACCATTGATTGTCCTTGTCAATGAAGCCAGTGGGCCAAGAAATGCACTTCCTCTTTGGTTTGATTTTTAATACTTCAGGAAATGTATCCTTGGGTTGAAGGAGCCATGTCGATTTCAAGGCGAGCTTTTTCTCTTGAATTCACATTCTGGACATGGGCTGCACTTCAGTGGGACAGACTCCCGAGACACAAAGACAGCCCCTAAATGTCTAGCAGGAGGCATTTTCAAAAACCCGTCAATAATTTTCTATGTAGGTGCACCACTCATGGCAAAAAGAGAAGCAGTAGGTTTCTCTGCATCACTGTGCACACCAGCTTTAAAAACTGCTTAGAGTCCTTTGCTCCATTCTTGTCTTCAAACTGGTCTGATTTTCAAGGCACAACTTTAAAAAATGGATACAACAGATTGGAATCTGGATGAAGAACTTAGAGAAACTTTCAGACCAAGTCTCAGCCGCTCCGGCTGCGAGCTCGCCATCGATCGGTCACTGAATGCGGCTGTTCTTTCCCAGCAGAGAGGAAGAAAGGCGCTTTGACTCTCCGTTGTGCAATACACGACTACAGAATAATGCTCAATTATTATTTTGGGGGGGGAAAAAAAAAGGAATAAAAGCCTGTTTGGATTTTTATTTTGGCAGAGTAGATATCTCAGTAGTGTTTCGCTCCCGGGCCAGCACAGACATCTTCAGCCAAAGACTTACTCAAGTTTAGATACGCTTATCCTAAAATTCAGCAAATTCTGATTTTAAGGGAATATTTTTTTCTAGAAATAAATCAATTTTCTTCCCATGTAATTCAAACAAAAGTATCCTTCACAGCAAAATTTTCTTTTTAAAAGTCAGGGAGATGTGGCTCCCCCTGTCTGTAAGTTCCGCCTGAAATTAAATTGGGGAAAAAAAAAAAATCCAGGTTTCAAATATAATGCCTTATGACAAAGGGACAAGAGCAAGGTTATGAAACACACGTCTCAAGGTGACTTTAACACACATTCAAAAATGCTCAAACTGTAAAATGGACCCGTTTCATTGCACAAGTCAAAAATCATTGCTGTCTGTGCCTAGCAGCAAAGAAAGGATACTTTTTAAAGATACCATGTGAAGATGCAGGGTTTTTTACTTAGTAATTCACCAGGTCGATGTAATTTTGATGAGTAAGGATGAGTCATAAGTACTGAAAGCACAGTTTTTGCACTAAATTCTATTCCTCAGAGGAGACAATTTAGCAAATGCTAGATGACTTTTCACTTTTAACAGAGACATAATGTCATGCTCAAGGATTTAATTAATTACACAGCCCCTACTTAAATGCTCTGTTTGTTCTGGGCATACAAGCCAGGGCAAGCTCAGGACTTGGGTTTTACAACCAAAGATTCTTGGCTCCTTTTCCCCTGGAAAAAAATAGAACCAGCTAGAATGCTCTGACTGGCAGTTATCAGGAAGCTGACAAGGCAGAAGGGCATTTTATCCCACGAAGTGGGTCCACACAGCTATTTCTCCTGAGAGCAGCTGAACACCCCCGCCATTGGACCAAAATAGAGGCAAAAAGCTCACAACGCTTGCTAATCCCTGCTGGCTTTCTGTTCAAAACAGAAACGCTGACTGTTAATTCTCTGCTGTCTCCGAAGTCAACTCCAGGTGAGGAAAGTAGATGTGACGTCCTCCCAAATCACTGGGAAGCACTCCTCGATTCCCGTGAAGGGCCCTCTGCTAGAGACGTCGAGATCCCAGGGATACCTGTTCGAAAATCCCAGCACTCTCAGCCATAATTTCCAAACTCTTTTTGCTGCCAAGAAAAAAAACACTGACATTTTCTATAAATTGGCACTGAATGATAAAACAAGATTTAAAAAAAAAAATGTATTTATTTACTTGACAGAGAGATCACAAGTAGGCAGAGAAGCAGGCAGTGAGAGAGGAAGAGGCAGGCTCCCTGCCGAGCAGAGAGCCTGATGAGGGGCTCGATCCCAGGACCCTGGAATCAAGACCTGAGCCGAAGGCAGAAGGCTTTAACCCACTGAGCCACCCAGATGCCCTGATAGAACAAGATTTTTGATAAGAATTTTGAGGAGACTAGCTCATCAGGTTATAACATACCTGACTATTAAAGAAGTCTGTAAAGAAATTTTGAATGATCAGGATAGATGCAAGTGAAGTTATTTCTGTCTAATTTATACTTAGGAAAACCTGGTCAAAATGAAAACAATTTTCTGTTTTTAAAAGGCAGTGTGCACAATGTCTCCTTTGTTAACACACGATTTTACTCAGTCAGCTGCCAGAGTCACGTGCAGAAATAAAAAGCTCTTAGGACACTAAGGGTCAGACTGCATTTCAATAATCGGAATGAGCCCTAAGAGATGGTAATTTGGTTCAGTTGACAGACTGCGCTGGATACACCCTGTCCAGGTCGTAGAGTTAGTGACTTACTATTTATTAAAGAAATAGGTCAAGCATGAGCCCTTTTCAGAACTTATCCACTGCAAACCACAGTTTCACAAAATCAACTTTCCACATACAAAAACCAATATATGAGTAGGGTTTGATTAAAATTTACCCAACTTTGGGGCACCTGGGTGGCTCAGTGGGTTAAAGCCTCTGCCTTCGGCTCAGGTCATGGTCTCAGGGTCCTGGGATTGAGCCCTGCATCGGGCTTTCTGCTCAGTAGGGAGCCGGCTTCCCCCTCTCTCTCTGCCTGCTTCTCTGCCTACTTGTGATCCCTGTCAAATAAATAAATAAAATCTTTTTTAAAAAATTACCCAACTTGTATTACTGACGACATCAGAAATTAGATGCTGGTTTTATTGTTATTTACCAGTAAAACCCATGTGAACTTTGCGAATAGCCTTTAAATGCCCGGAGAAATTACACACATAATGTACAGCACCGTCTTCACGCTAAATGTTGAGGGAAATACCTATATATCCATTTGTCCAACCTTCAGACACTTCAGCTCTTTCCAGGTCTTGGCTGTTGTGAATAATTCTGCAGGACATCTGGAGCAAGCATCTGTTTGGGGCCGTGATGTCCTTTCCTTCAGCTGCATACCCAGCAGAGGGATTGCTGGATCATGGGGCAATTCTATTTTTAAGTTTTTAGCAACCTCCATCCCGTTTTGCATAGTGGCTACACCAATTTACATTCCCACCAACAGCGCACAAGGGTTCCCTTGGCAAGGAGCTCCTTTTTAATTTAAAAGCTTTACAATGGCATTACGAAGACAGAATGGTCCATTATTTGCTTCACCTTTTTACAGTGAACGTAATGATCTTTAAATGAGGCAATTAAAGCCCCACTGAGAGAAGGCCTGGCTCGTTCTGAGATTGAGACAGGGCAAACCAGCCATGGAAGCGGAAAGACCCGAATCCCACAACGCTCACATGAGCAAAACAGGACCTTTCTGCCTCAGAAGATCCTCTCCTACAACTGTATTTTGTCCTTCAAATAAAGTGGTTTTGAATTTTTCAATATGGAACACACAAGCACTGCTCAGTACCAGACACCAAGAATCACCATAAGCAACACACCGAATCAAAGAAATTAGAGGAATAAATATTGTAATTTCGCAACTCTGTGATGTAGAGAGGACAGAATACAATTATGCAGGAGAAACTGCAGGAACTCAGCCATCAGAAAGAATGAAAACTTAACATTGGTGGTGACATGAATGGAGCCAGAGAGAATTATGTTAAGTGAAATAAGGCAATCAGAGAAAGACAGGTATCCTGATTTCACGCAAATGTGGGATTTAAGGAACAAAATAGATGAACATGGGAAGGGGGATTAAAAAAAAGAAAGAGGGGGCAAACCATAAGAGACTCCTAACTATGGAGCTAAGGGAGGTGGGTGGGGGATGGGCTAGATGGGTGATGGGTCTCTAGGGCACTGGTTTTGATGAGCACTTATACGCAAGTGAAAAATCACTACATTCTATTCCTGAAACCAATATCACACTAAATGTTAACTAGCTAGAATTTTTTTTAAAAATCTGGGGGAAAAAAAGCAGTGAGAAAATACGAAAAAATTTTCCTTTCTACTGCAGATTAAATCCCTTTTAAAGAGTCACTGGTCAAACAAAAATGTAACAAGACAATTAAAGGAAAGAAATGGGAATGATTCTTTGATCCCACGGCTAATCACTAGCTAGAAATGCTGATCCCAATTCCAACATGGGGCGGGGCGGGGTGGGGGGGCGGCGGGCAGGAGGGGGACTTTCTCTACACCACCTAGCTCTTCTAGGTCACCAGCTGAGCATTCTACAACTCCACTTGATTTTGACATTATCTGCCTGGACGAAGGTAGTGTCAGAGCCCCCAGGTTAAGGTTCTGGCACACAAGACTGTCCCCTCCCCCACTTCAGATGCCAAGTGCAACCCGGCTGTCAGCCGTGCTTCTGACCAACCTGCTATGGATCGGAGGTTCCAATAATCTCCTCCCTTGTGTTCCATTCATTGGCTCCAGCAGCTCCCAGAACTCAAACATTGTACTTACTAGATTACAGGTTTGTTACAAAAGAGCTAACTCAGAAACATCCAGCAAGAAGAGAAGCATAGGGCATGGTAAAGGGACACAGTGGGGAGCTTCCGTGCCCTCCCTCAGCGTGCTGCTCCCACACAGATTGCGTGTCTACCCACCTGGAAGCTCTCCAAACTCTGTCCTTTTGGGTTTTTATGGAGGCTTCATTCCACAGGCACGATCGATTAAATTACTGGCCATTGGTGATCGATTCACCTCCAGCCCCTCTCCCTTCCCCAGAGAACGGGAGCAGGACTGAAAGTTCCAACCCTCCAACCACAAGGTGGGTTCCCCTGACAGCCAACCCCCGTCCTTGGTGCAGTAGAAAGGCCACCTCGTTAACATAAAAAAGACTCCTTTCTCACAACAATTAGGAAACTGCAAAAGTTTTAGTGACTCTGAAACTTGGGGACAAAGGCCACATCTATATTCTTATTATGAATCACAATATCTCAAACACACTAATACCTTGAATTGCATTACAGACTTTAGAGGGCTGGAGGGAATATTTAAAATGATTCTCTCTCTCACCTCCTCAGCGGATGAGAAGAACTGAGGCCAAGAGTGAAATGAACTTGGCGAGACCATCAGCTATGGGACAGGGACCAGGATGAACCTGAATACATATCTAGGTAATTGTGAAGTGAATGAGACCCTCCCTTAAAATGACAGGTTATTTCCAGGGCACCTGTGTGGCGCAGTTGGTTATGTAACCGACTCTTGGTTTGGGCTCAGGTCATAATCTTAGGGTTGTGAAACTGAACCCCGCACTAGGCTCCTCGCTCAGTGGGAGTGTGCTTGAGTTTTCCTCTCCCTCTCCTTCTGCCCCTCCCCCACCCCCGTCCTGTGCTCGCTCTTTGCCCCTCTCTCTCACTGAGATAAATACGTCTTAAAGAAAAATAAAAAAGGTTATTTCCTTTATAATGCCTTCTCCAGAGGCACATGAGCACTTTACCAAAGTGGTGAAATATTATACATCTTAAAAAAGCCTTATTATACAGAGCTACTCACTCCCTGACCAAACCCAGGGTTGGCAAAGTGAGCTGCTAGGTCCTGCTCACTATTTTATTTTTTCCAAATGATTATCAAACACTCAAATAGCTTCTAAACAGGCAACTTGTGTTAGAAGGGCTTGGACAGCAAGGGCTCTGGAAAAAGCAGGCAGTTGTTACCTTCACCAGCCAAAATAAGTACCAGTAAGTCACAAAGTGCCTTTTAAAATTCCCTTGAAATTATACTAGATCCCTGGATTGTATCATCCCTCTAACCAAAATTAAGGAACAAGCTCAATTTCTTCACTTGCCCAGGAAGCTTAGACGCACACCGAAGGAGATATGGTGTGTCTGCGGTGGGCAGGACATGAACCCAAGCCCCATACTGCCAGCCAGGCCAGCCAGGGGTGGTTTGTGCCTAGAGGGGCTTACGTGCCACACGGGCACCATCGTTAGCCAATTTCAAATCATTCTCTCCGATTCTGTTCTTTTATTATTATTATTATTATTATTATTGTTATGTTACATCAGTCACCATACAGTACATCATTAGTTATTGATATTGTGTTCCATAACCCACTGTTAGCATATAACACCCAGTGCTCCATGTAATCCGTGCCCTCCTTAATACCCACCACTGGGCTCATCCATCCCCCCACCCCACTCCCTCTAAAACCCTCAGTTTGATTCCCAGAGTCCATAGTCTCTCATGGTTCATCTCCCATTCTGATCCCCCTCTTCATTTTCCCCTCTCTTCTCCTAAAGTCCTCCATGCTATTCCTTATGCTCCACATAGAAATGAAACTATATGCTATTTGTCTTTCCCTGTTGGACTTATTTCACTCAGCATAATCTCCTCCAGTCCCATTCCTGTTGATACAAAAGTTGGGTATTCATCCTTTCTGATGGAGGCATAATATTCCATTGTATATATGGACCAGATCTTCTTTATCCATTGGTCTGTTGAAGGGCATCTCAGCTCCCTCCATGGTCTGGTGATTGTGGCCACTGCTGCTATGAACATTGGGGTGCACATGGCCCTTCTTTTCACCACATCTGTATCTTTGGGGTAAATATCCAGTAGTGCAATCGTTGGGTCATACGGTAGCTCTATTTTTAACTTTTCTGATCCTGTACTTATCCACAGCCTTCTGGTCTTAATTTGATTTGCCAAGCAGATTCCCCTGCTTAAAATAACCAACTTGGTGAAACCTGACAAACATTACTCTGGCCCGGTGGTCAAGGTGAACACCATAAGTGATAAATCGCATCAATGGGAAGTACCCTTGATGCAATGTGATGACAACGCACTTTACCCAAACCTATAACCGCACACCGGATTCTCATAAAGGGACACCCTACAGTATATCTGACTAGTACTCCTCCAAACTGTCAAGGTCAACAAAAATAAGAAAACTCTGAGGAGCCTGAGAAGGTATGTCTATGAAATGCACTGTGGAATCCTGGATGGGGATCCTAGAACCAAAAAAGGACATCCGGCGAAAACTAGGGAAATCTGTACATAGCATGGATTTTAGCTAATAAGAAAATATTGATTATGGGCTCATTAATGACGACGACGTATGGTGGTAATGTAGCATTACTACGTGAAGAGAAGGTAAGGAATGTAGTCCTTGTATATGGAAATTCTGTCCTCTCTTCTCGATTTTTCTGAAAATCTCAACTGTTCTAAAACATAATGTCAATTTTAAAGGAGAGAACTAATTGATGGATTTGAATCTTGGAAGCTCAGTCACCTACCTTACTCTTAGGTGGTAACATTGGAAAAACAAAACAAAACAAAACAAACAAACAACCAAGTTCCTTACCTTTCGCTGAGGCTTCTCCACAACTGTGCACCTGTAACAAGGACAGGCCAAGAGCAAGACATTAACGGAGGCGTTTTTCTCTTGAGGCATTTCTCAACTTAGAAATATTCCGAGTTATTTAACATGAAATGCTTAGGGGCGCCTGGGTGGCTCAGTCGGTGAAATGCCTGCCCTCACCTCAGGCCATGATCCCAGGGTCCTGGGATTGAGTCCCACATGGGTCCTTTCCCTTTCCTTCTGCCTCTCCCCCAGGCTTGTGTTTGTGCACACACACACACACACACTCTCTCTCTCTCAAATAAATAAAATCTAAAAAGAAAAAAAAAATGCAGAGCTATTTAAACACTAGGAATTATCAGACCGTTCAGTGGATACTTTGGCACTACAGATAATGCAGTGATTAGTTCATGAATATTTGAGATCCTGTTACATGCAAAACACTCAGATAGGTGCTATGAGAGCCAGGGCCCTACATCACCCCTGGTCCTGCTTCGGGGACTCGACTGTTCAATAGGGCAGTCCTGGCAAACTCTCAAGTCCTTGTGAACTGGGGCACAAGCCCAAACCATGAGAGTTCAGGGAAGAGAGAAAATCAGGCTGCTCGGGGAAGTACCAATAACCAAGGCAGCATTTCAGGTGAGCTTTAAAACAGTACAGACAAAAGAACTAAGGCAGCTGCTACTTGAGAAAGGAGATTTTTATCTCTTCATTCTTTAGGGATTTTGAGCTTATATCTAGGATCAAATGAAATCAAGAGAAAAAATGTATACTTAGATAAAGCATCTGCTTTCTTGACTGGCTTGCTTTTTTCATCGCAAAAAAGTATCTTAGTATTACAGCCCCTGCTACCTGCCTTAATGAGGTGCAGTTTTAGAAATGGCCTAGAGGTGGTTTCTGCATTTTCCCACGAAATGAATGCCAACGATGGTATCCGTTTTGTTCTGCAGCATCCCCTATCAAAGATCTATGCAATAAATTCCTAAAATTGATCCCAGGAAAAAAAGTGTTTCTCAAAATTGTTTGCATTCTTTCATCAGACTATTAGAAGAATTATTCGGTTGGTCTAGCTTCCCTTTTTGCCTTGGCTGCCGGTAAGCCCGGGGGTGAATCTGTCGCTCAGTTACAGTCACCATATTAGAATCCTGTTCCTCTACTACACCTTTTTAAAAGTCTGATCTTTTTATGATCCCTATAAGCTTTTGGGGTTAGATGGTATATATTTGGGGTTAGATGACATGTCAAAGCACTAATCAATTCAAAAGAATCCAAGGAATTCTGAACTCCTGTGAGGCCTCGAGCTGACGTTGGGGAGTGGGATAAAGCCAAGCATGAACAACCCACCCCTCATAGGACATTTCTCAGCTAACACTGGCTCCAAGAGTGAGAAAGCAGATAACACTGTGGGATGTTTGCTGGTTCCGTCTGTCATTAAAAGTGAGGAAAAGGGGTATGGTTGTTGGCTAAGGGGACAAGGACATTGACAACGACAAGGACAGAAGCACCGCAGTCACAGAGCACAGAGCAGGCTGAGGCCGTGCGGGACTGGGGGGCAACGCAGGGGGAAGAGGCTGAGCCGGACAGCATTTGCACTGAAAGCTGCGAGCAGGCTCCCGGGGAGCAAGGGGCTGGCAGGACAGGGCTTAACCGGGCAGTGTGGGTTTCCCGGGAGGAAGGGATGAAGAGACAGAGGGGGAAATGCTCCACAGGTGGCCGCGTGGGGACCCGCTGAGCCCTCCTCCCACCGCACAGGGTGGTACTGGAATAGGATATTAAAGGCAGCCAGGGGTGGAAGTTCTGCTCTTCTGTAATGACAGAGAAGGGGGAGGCGATTGAGGACCAGCCTAGGGCTGCAGAGAAGTTCCCCAGGGCATGAAGGAAGAGGAAGCGAGCCCTCAAGGCAGGCACCAGGAAGCCACCGCAGCTGGAGGCCGCTCACGCTGCTTCTGGTAGGTTCCACAAAGACTAATGCACCTGAAAGGATCGCCACTCTTGGGCTCACCTATGTCCTAGGGAGCATCTAAGATGGCATTAAAGATAACGATGCGGGGGGCGCCTCGGGGGCTCGGTCGGTGAAGTGCCTGCCTTCGGCTCAGGTTGTGATCTCGGGATCCTGGGATTCTGCACAGCGGGGCTCTGGGCTGGCAAGTCCGCAGAGGCGGCTCCGGCCAGCTCCGTGCGGGGCTCAAATGGGCCTTTGCCTGCAACGATTCCACCGAAGGGGGCCTGGGAACCCCCTGTTCATTCGGCCCCAGGCTGGGGGGCGCTCGGAAAGCACAGCCCCAAGTCCCGGTTCTCCTGGTCTCTTGGGGCAGGAGCAGTGCTGTCCTCAGAGCAAGGCCACCCCGTTAAAACCCTGACGGAAAGCTCGGCCCGGGCCACAGGATGGCCCTGCAGGATGGCGCACGAGCATTCCCTGGACCAGGGAGGCCAGGGGTGGGTCCAGAAGGCACCAGAAGCTCTGCACTGAGGTGGGCTGCGCACAGAAAGGCGCCCCACACAGAATGCCCAAGGAGTGAGCAAACCTGCATCACCCCTGTTGTTCAGGCTCTACACCAGCGCTGAACCACACGGACAGTCACAGCGCCCGAGCCGCTTCTGTTCCTTGCTCTAGGGCGACCCTCACACAACTGTGTGGTTGTGGGTTGTCGGTCTCTGCCACTTCACGGGATAAGGTGACTGACTGTGGGCCTTTCTGCCCAGAACCTTGCAAAATCCTATTTTCTATGGGAAAAGGGAGGTACATGTGGGACTGAGTCAAGGATCAGGAGCTGGGGTGACTGTCCTGGGTCGTGCAGGTGGGCCCCAAATGCGATCACAAGTGTCCCTGCAAGAGGGAGGCGGAGGGAGGTGTGGTGAGGACGGGAGAGGAGGAGGGGCCGTGAGCACCGCGGCAGGGAGTGGACTGACGGGCTGTGACCAGACCACCCGAGGCTGGGAGAGGCAAGAAAAGCTTCCCTAGAGCCTCAGGAAGGGACGCGGCCCTTCCAGCGGCTTGATTTTGGCCCCACGCTACTGATTGTGCACGAGGGGCCTCCAGAAGAGCGAGAAACGAGACTTCCGTTGTTCCGAGCCACACGCTGATGAGGATTTGTTACTGTAGCCCCAGGACACTGACACAGCCACGACAGGTGCCCTCTGCAGCTGGGAAGTGGCCTGAATGAGCTCCAGGCTAGACCCTTCAGGCTCGTGTTCTCCTAACTCTCCCACCTTAGTCCGGTAAAGGACTGAACCTTTGTAAGCAGAGGGGCCCTGCCCTTTAGGAACATGGACATCCCATGTTCCCAAGAACATCAAGCCAACGAGTCAAGGCTGAGAACGAACTCTGCGTGAGCGGCCAGGAGCGAGAACAGAGCAACTGCAAGGTTTTCCAGCTCTGTCCTGGAGTTTTCCAGCTCTGTCCTTGCCTTCCATGCTTGCCTGCTCCTGGCAACGTGTGCCCAGAGGGGACCCAGTTTGATGCAGCCCGGGCACCACAAAGAGGCTCATCGGCAACGGCTGCTGGCAGAATTTTTAAGCCGTCCTTTTCTTCTAGGATTCCCCTGAGGAAGGCCCTGGAGGGGGAAGACATTACGAAGTCTAGTGGAGAAGAATGGGCTCTCCTCTATCGATTAGGATGGAACCAGGGCATCGCCAAGTGGGGAATGGACTGGCTCTGGCCAAAACCCCATGGCGTGAGAGGCTCCACCTCCAGGCAGCCTTACTACATCTGGGGTGAGCAGAAAATCGCAGGGCGGGTGCCCGAGAGAGTTAAGAGTAAGGGAGTGGGCGGGGCGCCGGGGTGGCTCAGTCCGTTAAGCATCTGACTCTTGATTTTGGCTCAAGCCATGATCTCAGGGTTCTGGGATCGAGCCCCGCATTGGGATCCCCGCTCAGTGGGGAGGCTACTTGAGGATTTTCCCTCTCCCTCTGCCTTCCTCACAACCCACTTGCATTCGCTCTCTGACTCTCTTTCTCTCAAATAAATAGATCTTAAAAATAAAAGTTAGGGAGCTGGGTGACCGTTCTCTGAAACAGAAAATGGTGGAGAGGGAACGGCGCGTCCAAGAGCACGATCGTCATCGAGAGACTCAAGAGAAGCAGTCACCGCACACAAGCGCAGCAGTGGGAGGTCTCCTAACCAAACCTCCCGTTTCGTGCTGCCCCCTTTCAGGAGATTGACTTCCCCACATAAATTCTTCAAATTAACAAGTTTTTTGGTCACCTCCCCAGATCACTGGAATGAAGAAATTCTCTTCAAACCTTGAAACGCAGCAATGTAAAACCATCTTTCTTAAAAATTGTTTGCACATGGTTTGCTCTAAGAACTGTAAAGACTTAAAAGATAAACCAGAGCTCAAGCTCGCTGTAGAACATGAGGGTGGTAAGTCAGTCACAGCTTCTGTCTGTGGCCTCAGCGTTGGCCTTAGGGAGAGCAAGGTACCTCCCGCGGGACAGGCCCCGGGATCCCCAGGGCAAGAACTTGGGGAAGACCCCTGTGGGCCGTGTGGAGGTTACACTTAATGAAATCAAATGTCTCACTGTAACCTCCTCCTCTTCCCTGTTTTTGATCGAATCTATCTTATCACATTTAGGTTCTTAAGGCTCAAATATTCCAAGGAGGCAATTTTGCTCATCCATGAAAACTGACTGAGACGTTGGTAGAAGAGGCCTCTCCAAGTGCAGAAAAGCTTGACTCTGATTTCTAATACAAATTACTCAGAAAACACCTGAAGCAAATTTCAAAAGTTATTCAATTTCTCACTTCTAAACAATGTTGAAAATTAGTTCATTTTCCATCACTGTGAACTCATTTGTTAAAATGTACATAACTATTACTTGTTCTTTGGTTTTTGTTTTTAAGTCATCTCTACCCCCAACATTGGGCTTGAACTCATGACCCTGAGATCAAGATTCATACTTCTACTGGCTGAGCCCCAACTAGTAAGCCCTGAATTGTTCTTTCTTCATTGAGGCAGAGAAAGTTTATACATAAACGCTCCATCTTCCAGTGGTCCAAGTTTCATCATGTGGGTTGTAATAAATATTTCACCGTTAGCCTCGCTGCAGCCAGATCTGATACTCACATATCAAAATGATATTTAAGGACCGCTTAGAGCCAGAGAAACTAGCACACACAAGCCTTTTTGCCGAGGAGCAGTAGCCATGACAACATCAGGTAAGTAATTAATAAGCATAAATATCTACCAAATAAATGAATATTCAATAAACAATAATATCAAAGTCAGTGCCTACATAACCTGTTACTTTGTTCCCTTTTAAAACTACCTGGTTAACATGCCTACACAAAGATCAGACACTCAGGGTCCAGAAAATTACAGCCTGTAAAAATGAATTCTCAGTTTTCTTACCTCTAGCTCTAGACAAAACCATATCCTTTATTATTTGCATAATAACACGCCCAAGAATCATGACAGAAATCAGGTGATACACTCTCCACGGCGTCAGTGCAAGGAACCTATAACAGCAAAAACAGACAAATCATTAGTTCAACTGGAGGATTTTTATCCTTTTTTAAAAATTAGGTTTACTTCAGGGGTGCCTGGGTGGCTCAGTCAGTTTTGCATCTGCCTTCGGCTGGGGTCCTGATGCCAGGCTCCTGGGATCATCCCTGCACATCTGGCCACCCAACGCCCCCCCACCTCCCCTCACACTTGCCCCATGCCCCACTACCACCGTCCCTCCTGGTCAGGCTCCCCACACGGCGGGGAGGCTGCGTCTCCCCCGCCCCTACAATGACTCTCCCATTCTCCTTCACACACTCTCTCTCAAATGAAGAAAAAAAAAAACAATTAGGTTTAGTTTCACCATAGAAACAACAATCCCAATTTCAGTTTTCAGAATCACTCCAATGAGACCACATCAAAGTCATCTCACGGGCATCTAAGTCAGCAAAACAAAAAGTGCTTGAGCCACGTCGGCTTTTGTGTTAGGCTTTCTGCTCTAACCTCTAATTTGGGCAGAGGATTTGCTCTGCGGGGTGTGGCCCTGCCATCACTCTGCTAGCAGACGGAGGACGGAACTGACTTGCAACCGAATCATGAGGCCCCAGAAAGGCAGAGCTGCAGGGTTTTCCGGCATGCGGAGAAGCTACTGCAGATGCCCACACTGGCCGTCCTCTCTGCTCTGCTTTATGCCACATTCGTTTATTTAAGGACTACCCCCTTCCTCCAGGCTCTCAAAAGCAGCAATTAAGGATTCAAGGTGCTTGCCTCTTCCTTAAAATCACTATTGGTCTATCTGGCCCCAGAGGGAAACAAAGAATTCTTTATCAAGAACAGCACACAAACATGGCAGCACATTTTTATAATTGGGCCAATAAAAAAACGGAACGGCTACTCAGTCACAAGCTCTGAGGCTTCATGCAGAGGTGAAGCCTGTTCTATACAGGTTAATTGGTCAAACTGCCCATTAATATTAATTTTGATATAATCACAGAAACACTGACTTAACATGTTTGTCATTTAAAACTAGCTGCAAGGCACTGTAAGCTTTATAGAGAAAAACACATACTACAAAGAATCCTGATTTCCAGGAACTTATTTCCTCATCAGAGAGGAACACCTGCCAAGCTAACAAAATCCAAGACAATGAGTCTTAGGTTCTCTAATAAAACATGAGCAAAGAACAAAGAGAAGCAAAAAATAGGGGGAATCATTCACTCACTAATGGGGGAAGATTTTATGGACACGGCCCTTGAACTTGGCCTGGCAGGATGGATGTAATTCGGAGGAAAACAGAGGCTGTTCCAGGTGGAGAATACAACATGTACAGAAGATCAAAGTCAGAGAAGGGGAAGGTGTGCCTGGGGCACGCAGAGCGCTCTGGGGTGCCCCAGCAGGAGGAGGTCGGCTGGGTCAAGGAGAGATTTGGGAGACTGGCAGAGAGAGAAGGTATGGAGGGGACAGGCCAGGAGCACACTGTGGCAGGCCACGAATGATACGCTAGGGCGTTTGGTCTCAATGTCACCAGCAATAGAGAGAAAGCCAAAGGTATAGGGTAGGAAAATGGAATGACGGGTGATTAAGGAAGACGCCAGAAGGCAACTGAGAGGACGAGGTGGGCAGTGAGGAAGCAGGGAGGTCGGGATCTATTAGAAGGTTGTGTGATATGTTTGGTGAGAAGTGGTCCATGGGAGACGCTGGTGGTAAGCCAGGTCCAGCTCTGGTTCTAATATTAGCGGTGTGTGACCTGGGTCAGGAAAATGCAGGTAGAATAAGCCCATGTTTCTTCAATCCTGGTCTGCCACAGCCACAGGCTGCTGCCTGGAAAGCTTGTTAAAATGCAAATTCCCAGACTCCAGGTTCCTCCCCCCAGATCCTCTGAAATAGGTGGTCTAATTTTTAGTATTTACAGTCAATAAATATTTCTTTGGAAAGTGTCTACATTGGGCCAGGCACTGAGCTACCAAAAGGAAATAAACAGTGAACAAGAAGCACAGAGGGAAGGAGCAGACACAGCAGAAAACCCCTAATGTCAACATCTACACTTTCTAGTAATAATAATTTGTCTTCTGCTCCGGGACTGCTACTGGCTCTATTCTTTGAGCTCATATAGGTTTGTATTAACCAAGGGTGTTTTGTGGTATTTGTTTTCTTCTTGCTCACCTCCTCCTATCAGGCTATGATCACTGCTTGCTGTTGTCCGTGGGTGCCAGGCTTGCTCAGTTCACCCCAACTGACACTGACCCAGTAGTTTTCAAAAATTTTGATGGTGACCCACAGTAAGAAATTCATGTACATCTAAATGCATACAAATGAAACCAAAGTTTCAAAAATAATATTTATCTTTTTTTTTTTTTTTTTTTTTTAGACACAGAGAGAGCAGGGGCAGAAGGAGAGGGGGAGAGAGAATCTCAAGCAGACTCTGGGTTCCACATGGCATCCAATTCACGGCTTGATCTCACAATCCCAATATCATGACCAGAGCTGAAACCAAAAGTTGAATGCTTAACAAGCTGTGCCACCCCCAAGCACCTCAATTTATCCCTTTTTAAAGATTTTTAAAGTAATCTCTATACCCAACGTGGGGCTTGAACCCACAATCCTGCAGTCAAGAGTTGCACACTCTTACCAACTGAGCCAGGTGGTGCCTCCAAATAATATTACCTTTATCATTTGTAATGCCTTCTGATGTTTTCCAGTCAATTCTATTATATTTCTAAATGCCGACTATAATTCTAAGATGATTCAAGGTTCATAAATGAGTTGTGATTCACAGTTCCACTCACTGCATCAGAAAATATCTATAGATGTTCAGTTAGTATGGTTTTTAGAATAACCTTCTTTGCAGAGTCAGGCAAAGCCTTAGGAAAGTTCTCTCAAGTTTAAAGGTCTCCACGCAGCCAGGAAACCAGTTAAATGTCTTTAAAAAAATAAAGAAATGCAAAACCAACCCAAGCAGTGAAGGTCATTAGTTATTTTCTTAGTGGAAGTTATCAGCTTCTACAAATAGAAAAATGGCAAGATTTTAACCCTCAGCCCTGGCTGCTGGAAGACTCTACTTGGAGGGCATTGACTGCCATAGCAACTCAAGTTAGGGGTCCAGGGCAAGGGTCCGGGGGCATTTTGGCTAAGTGTCCATTGGTCATTAAGAATCCTCTATCATATAGACTGGACTGTTTAATCAATGATGCTTTGATCATTTGTAAACCATCTGGAAGAAAGGAAACTTGTATATCTATCTCCAAAAACACTGAGGTGAAAGAGAAAGAAATAATAAAACTTTGCAACCAGTCAGCACATGTCCCCAAAGGGCCAGATAGAACAGTTTTTCAGCTTCATGGGTCCTATGGTCTGTCACGACTGTCAACTGTCACCGTGTGAAAGCAGCATCATATTAGATAAAAGAATGGGTCTGTTGGTGGGAATGCAAGCTGGTGCAACCACTCTGGAAAACAGCTGAAAATAGAGCTACCCTATGACCCAGAAATCACACTACTGAGTATTTACCCTAAAGATACAAATGTAGTGATCCAAAGGGGCCCGTGCACCCAAATGTTTATAGCATCAATGTCTACAATAGCCAAACTATGGAAAGAGCCTGTTGATGTCCATCAACAGAAGAATGGATAAAGAAGATGTGGTGTATACACACACACACACACACTGGAATACTATGCAGCCATCAAAAGAAATGACGTCTTGCCTTTCAGAGTGACATGGATGGAACTAGAGGGTATTATGCTAAGCAAAATAAGTCAGTCAGAAAAAGACAATTATCATATGATCTCCCTGATATGAGGAATTTGAGAGGAAGGGAAGGGGGCTATGGGGGGCAGGGAGGGAAAAATGAAACAACATGGCACTGGGGAGGGAGACAAACCATAAGAGACTCTTAATCTCAGGAAACAAACTGAGGGTTGCTGGGGAGGGGGCGATAGGGTGGTTGGGTGATGGACACTGGGGAGGGTATGTGCTATGGTGAGTGCTGTGAAATGTGTAAGCCTGATGATTCATAGACCTGTACCCATGGAACAAATAATTCATTATATGTTAATAATAAAAATTTTTTTTAAAGATAAAAGAATGGGTTTGGTTGTGTTCCAATAAACTTCATTTACCAACACACACACACACACACACACACACACACACACATCCTCGGTCAGATGCAAAGGCGATCCCAACAAATTCTGGGGAAGGAATGCTGAAACTGTATGGAATCCCATGATTGTCACCCTGGTAGGTGAACATTCTCAACTCCAAGACTGAAGTACAGAATTGTCTGCGAAACAAATTCCTAATAGTAATCATTCATACCCAGAAAAACCTATGCATATTTGGTATTTTAATTATTTATACTGTTTAAGATGGTTCATCTCATGGTTCCAATTTAAAGTACGTGGCTGTACAGACTTGTGATTTGAAATGAAAATCTTAGAAACACATGAGTTTAATTTATTCATTTTCCAGGAATAGCCTAATATTTGGGAAAGCTTGGGTTGCTGCAGTTATCTCTTGAAAGTGTGACTTTGGTAAATTTCAAGGGGGTCAAGAGAGACCAAAGTATAATAAAGAAGTCGCAACAATGTTGCATCCATGGCCCCATTGTATGTGCCCATAGAGTACTCCCTGCCATCCCCAGCGCCCAAGATTACTTGAAGCAAATCGCAAATATCATATAATTACTGCAATATTGCAATATTTAGGGGCGCCTGGGTGGCTCAGTGGGTTAGGCCTCTGCCTTGGGCTCAGGTCATGATCTCAGCGTCCTGGGATCAAGTCCCGCATCAGGTTCTCTGCTTAGCAGGGAGCCTGCTTCCCCCCCCCACCCCGCCTGCTTCTCTGCCTACTTGTGATCTCTCTGTCAAATAAATAAATAAAACCTTTAAAAATATTGCAATATTTATTGGCAATTAAAATTTATAAATATGGCCACATATCTTCCCTATAAGAACTTTTTAGCCTAGCAATAAAAACACTATCTTTCTTTAAAAAATTGTTCTAATTCCTTAATACCATCAGATATTCCAACAGCTGCCTATTTACCCAGTCACCTTCTATACACACACGTGCACATACACACGTGGACCAAAACAAGATGGGAAGGAGTCATACACTGAAGCTGATGCTGTGAGTTTTGAGCTTCCTGGAATTTATAGGTCTCCTGCTCTCTCTCTCTCTCTCTCTCTCTCTCTCTTGCTTGAAGTTCTTTGTGGAAGAAACAGACTCATTTGTTCAGTAAAATTTTCCAGAGGTTGAGAATCCGTCATGGAATCCTGTGCTTTAGTTCAACATTTTCCTCCGTGCCTGAAGCAGACTATAAAAACCGGTAGGTAGATTTAGGGACTTGGCCAGATTTAGGTTCAAAGTTCCAAGTACATGATAGGCAGTGGTGTGTGTTTCTGTCAGGTGACACATACCGTCTGGGTGTCTGGCGTCTCTTTCTGTGACATCAGCAACCCCTGAGGACTACCTGACTCTCCGTTCCTCAGGAGACACACGAGCATGAGCACCCTTCATTCCTGCTTCAGGTATTAGCTGGATCAGAGCTAAACAGAGGGGAGATCTTTCAAGATCTATAAAGAGGAACTTCCCCTGTTGATGTTTGGTACCCTGAGAGATGGACATCACGAGAGGGGCAGGATTAATACTCGATTCTATTTGCCAGCAGTCAAGATAATGAGCAGTGCCTTAGTGTCCTTTAAAGGTAGCTAAGTTGGTTTTCTTCATTCCTTTCTTCAGTCTTATTATGAACATATTTGACGAACTTCAGCACATGGCATTGTGATCCCTACTGACCCTCAAGTGTGCCATCTTGGCTGGTGGGAGCTTGTTTTGGCAGGATCCTGAGTCCTTTGGTACAAATTTTCTTTTCTTTTCTTTTCTTTTTTTTTTTTTTAAGATTTTATGTATTTACTTGAGAGAAAGAGAGAGAGAGAGAGAGAGAGCATAAGCAGGGGGAGGGGCCGAGGGAGAGGGAAAAGCAGACTCCACACTGAGCAGGGAGCTCCACGAAGGGCTCGCACCCAGAACCCCAGGATCATGACCTGAGCCAAAGACAGATACTTAACCCACTGGGAGCCACCCACGCACCCCAGTTCATTTCTTTTTATTACTGAATGATATCCTGTTGTTTGATGGACCACTGTTGATTCATTCACCTACTGAAGGACATCTTGGTTGCTTCCTACTTTTGGCAATTGTGATTAAATTGCTATTGTGGTCACAAGTTTTCAGTTCTTTGGGAACAAGCTCTTTTTTGGGTTTTTTGTTTGTTTGTTTGTTTGTTTTGGACAGGTCCATCAGCATGCCAGCTTATTTTGGGTTTACAGGCAGTTAAAACCTCCATGGATTCTATTTTTCAGATGCAACTTCTGACTCCAAGCATGTCCTATTAGACTTGTTCTTGTTTGACACAGCCCTTCATTCAAACCTACGGACCTTAACGGCATCATCCATGCCATTTATTCTCTTGTCCAGCTTCAGAGCTCACACATGTCTGCTACCTGCCGGTCATTGGTCCTCACCCACTCTACTGATTCAAGACACCAATGAGTGGTGTCCTGTCACTCTGTTAGTGACTGCTCCCCAAGGGACCTAGATTTATCAATCAGTACTTTACGAATATGAAAGAGCAGTCAGCTCCTACACTGCCGTCCACATTACTCTATCTTTTCCACAAAGACATAATTATAGATCTTCTTAAACACGCTGCTGAAACCTGACGCATTCCTAAAGCCTAAGTGTTGGTAAGTGTCGATCTGCTTGACTGATGCTGAGAATTACTTTGAGGTATGAAACGGTTCTCTTGCAGGACTAAAGACCACGAGAATCTGCCAAAGAGTATCACGGGGCACAGCTCAATCCGAGCCCCAGGGTGACCCCACTGCTCTGCCCATTCCCAGAATTCACACGTGGTTGCCCCATCTCCCGTGGTGGAGTTTTAAGGTGTAGATCGGGGCGATCAGAGGATTTCTGAGTGTTCTGGGATAAGAATTAAGAGACGGGTTGTGGTCAAAATGCAGGATGCCCAAGAAATCACGAGAAGCAGAGTAACAGAGTCCAGACTTTGAAGTGGGAGGTCTGAGGATATACATCACCCTTACTCAGAGGGTATATCATTTTCCAGGTCCAGTGCAAGGTGAAAAGGCTGGGCATGGAGAAGTTAACACCCCCTTCCCACCAGTCCGTAAACCCAATCCATGAAAACTGGGTCCCCAAGATATTTCAACCTCCACTCCAGGGCATATTTGGGACCTGGATCTAGGGTGGGTGCAGTGCCCCTGACCCGTCACCCCAAATGGACTGTGGCATTCACAGCTGGAGCAAGGGCAGTGACCACCTTATCCTGAGGCTTTGGAGTGCATGCCTGATGAGGACCCTCCTCACATTTGTGCTCGGGCCTCCCCATGAGGGGCAGATGGTCCCAGTGGAACACAAGCCTCGCCCTACTGATACAACCTGTCCACTTCCCTGGGCAGAGGATCCTGGGCAGTTCTGCAGAGCAGGTGGGGAAGGGGGAGAGGCTGGGTAGATGGATGACAAGTGGCAGCAGAGGATGCTGAGGACCCTCACCACGGGCTGAAGCCGCACACCCCCAACGCTTGTTCCCCTCTCCGTTTGGACATCACTTACAAAATACACATTCAAAGACCAAAGAATACAGAACTGCAAGGCAGCAATCCCCACGTGTGGGGCCTTCTGACACCAGGCTCTGTGTGACCATATGGGCCACTCGCCCATTTAACCCTATCTTGGAGGGGGGGGTCCCATATCTTGGAGAGGGGTCCCCAAAGCTGACCAATAAAGGCTTTGTTCTCCTTAAAATAATTTTAATTCAATAAAAAAGGCTACCAACACTTGCCTTTATCCAAATTAGCCTTGGGACCTGTGAGGACATCCGTGGATCCCAGAATAGAGAAATCACCACTGATCTCTAAGTCTCTGGCTATCAGAAACATCTTTCTATAGATGGATAGGCTTTTTTATATCTAATAAACAGGAAAAAACCCCCTAATCTTATTAAAATTAAAATATCATGCCTGATGCAGGTATTTCTTTCAGCTGACATTGGATATAATTTCTATCTGATAAGGGATATTCTGGATTTTGGAAACCAAGGCAAGCAAACATTATATATGACAACTACAATAAACATAGACTTATCATAAGTAAACATTGCGAATGACAACTCCATACTATATATGTATACATATGTATGTGTATATATATATAATAAATTATAAATATTATAAAATATAAATATAAATTTATATATGTGAATATTATAAATATATACAATTGTATTGATATGATAATAATCCCAGTCGGTTTTTTGGTTTTATTTTTTTAAGATTTTATTTATTTATTTGACAGAGAGGCAGGCGGAGAAGGGGGGAGGAGCAGGTTCCCTGCTGAGCAGGAAGTCCTATGCGGGGCTCTATGCCAGGACCCTGAGATCATGACCTGAGCCGAAGGCAGAGGCTTTAATCCCTGAGCCACCCAGGCGCTTCCGCATTCGGTTTTTTAAAAGATTTCATTTATTTATTTGACAGAGAGAGGGCACCAGCAAGGGGAGTGGCAGGCAGGGGGAGAGGGAGACGCAGGGACCCGATGTGGGCTTAGGACCCCAGGACCACGACCTTGGCTGAAGGCAGATGTTTAACCAATTAAGCTACCCAGGCGCCTCATACCCCATTTGCTTCATGAAGACGTATTATATGATTTAGCTGTTGTGGAAAGGTAAAGTGCATTTTTCCTTTAGCAAACTGTACCCGATGCCTACACCTCAGTGTGATGACAGCTTTACAGAAGCCCACACGGCCCTGTGACTCACGTTCAGCTTGTGACTGTCGGCACCCATGCGGGACTGGCGGCCAGGCTCACACAGCATCACCTCTGATTCATTTTTTGGTTGCCTACGTTATTTTTCCTTGCTGTTTTCTTGCTACGTGCATTTTTCTTACTGTTTTCTAATTTTTCCTATACTTTCTGCCTTTTATTCTCTGATTTGGCAACATTATTTGAAATTTTCACCTGGTTATCAAATAACCTATTGCCACAGCCCACTTGGCCTTGGGGTGGTTTACTAGTTCTACTCATAGGACTGGTCTCTACTTGGCTGTGTGGGTCAGCTCAGAAATAAGAGTCCGTCCACATGCTCGGAGATCAAGGAGCGCGAAAGGGCAATAGCTAGAGATCCGGAGAAAGCCGCGAAGACTGTGAGGGTCTACTGGTTAAGAAAAAAAAGAAGCTGAAGAGGCTGCGGGATCTCTAAATTATGCCTGCAATTTTTAAATAGAATATTTCCTATCAAATGATGGGCTTGGACTGCCGTCCAGTTAGTGCGCACTCACTGCTCTTTGCCAGGTGACGGTCGTGCTCTCTGAGACTCTCAGGAAGCCCATCATTTTAGCTGTCTGCATGGATTGTTCCAGAACACCGCTTTCCCTCGTCCCTTTATGGCCTGCAAGCAGCCCCCACGCACGCAGGACCCCACTCAGCCTCGGCAGGGGAGGAAATCCCAGCACGGCGGTCATGCTGGTAGAGGGCAGGACAGGCCCTGGGCTCTGTGGACAGCGTGATGGGAAAGGAGGCAAAGGTATCAGAGCTACCTTCTGTGGGCAGTACCCGTGGCTAACTACAAATCTCTTAAAAAAAAAAAATTTGTTTTACTAGTTGTGTATCCATTCGACAAGGAAAAGCTAACTGAATTTTCCATTTCTTCATGATGAGTGTTCAAGGCCAAATTAAAAGGCTCAACGAGCTAAATTGGTCATAAAGCAAATAAAAGGAAAACTCACAAAACAAACAAAAGTCTTCCCTGGCTCTGGGGCCACCTGGGTGGTGAGACTGGTTATATGTCCAACTCGCGGTTTCAGCTCAGGACTGACCTGGGGTCACGAGACTGAACCCCTCCCTGGGCTCTGGGCTCAGTGGGGAGCTCGCTGGAGATTCTCTCTCCCTTGCCCTTTGCCCTCTCCTCTCTCAAACAAATAAGCCTCTAAAAAACACTTCTCTGGTTATGAACAAAAAGGATAATGTTCAGTGTGTCCCTCATGTGAAACTCTAACCCTCGCTTCCAGGCACAGCATAACCCATTTTGTCTTAGGAAACGAATGATGTCGACAGCAAAAATACAAATTTTTTGTCTTCAAGGAAAGGATATCTAGGGACAAAAGCACTGGAACTCTCCAAGGTTACAAGGTGGGAATTAATCTGTAGTAATATTTGCTTCAAAACTCTTTTGAGCTAGAGATCCAAAAGGCTAGTTCTGTTTTCCTTTACTGAATTATATATAACCATAGACTTCGCCTAGAGAGAGTCCTTTATGTATGTTGGCTTTATGCAATATTATTGTAGCTCAAATCATCCAAGAAGGGCCTCATGAGGCATGATTTATCCAACATTATTCAAAGTCCAGATCATTCCATCTTGCTGGAAGATAACTCTGTCATCTTCTCCAGAGTGAGGCAATGCTGGTAACCGTCTTCCCTAATATTACAAAGATTCTGAATCTCAACGAAACTTGGCTTTCATTTTTCCTGGCCTTTGATACAGATCATGGAAAAACAATGTCTGAAGATGCTTTAGGACCTTAAAGTATGCATCATTAAGAGAAAAAGAAAAAGCTGGCAAATAATCATGGTTCTCAGAATGGTCAGATGAAAATACATCTCAACTTCAGATCAGTTTAAACATGCGTGTATGCTGGGGAGAGGGAGATATGTTTCTTCAAAGTCAATAAAATATATAGTTTTAAATAATTTGGAAAGAAAGAGAGTAATCATAAAGTGAAGTAATGACTCTATCAATGACAAATCAAAAACTAAATAAAACTCAGAAGGCTTTTCTCCTAGAGAAGTATTTCTTTAGTTGTGATGGCCAAAAAAAGTGAATTAGAAGCCAGAGAGAAAAATGAAGGGAAAAAAAAAAAAAAAGACATGAGAGACTTTCTACGGGGAGATGAGACATTCTGGAAGGCACCCATAGGCAGGGAAACGTTGGTTCACGGCCATCAGAGGAGGACAGGCAGTGGAGGAGGGAGCTAGGCTGCCTCTAGTAGAAAAGGGCGGTGATAATCCCACGAATTCAAGGAATGTGCCCCGGTCAGCAAGGCCTGGTGATGAAACACGAGGGCAGTGGCGTGGAGCAGCAGGGAGTTTGTGTTCTTGAGCCCAGGGAATGGGAGAAGCCAAAGGCATGGCTGGAGAGGAACCAAATTCATGTGAGGTCAAGGCAAAGTGAAATCAGGCCTGCTCTCCTCTGGCTTTGGGATTATGAAAAAAGCCATGAGCAAATCAAACAAGGAGCATCCCTAGGGTGGGGGTGGGGGGCGGGGTGTAGGGGAAGGAGGGGATGTGCAATGGGTTCTTTAGCTCCCCCTAGTGTATAATACCCGCCAAGGCATCTTGCCTTGCACCTACCCCAGAAGCACCGTGGGTGAGTCAGTCTGTGCCGCCCACTCCAGCTGAGTTACCAGCAAGCTACATACTAACTACCAGATTCAGCCACGGGAAGGAGCTAGAAGAAGAAAAGAGAGATCCGACCAAAGTTATGCACTGCAATGTAGCACCGGAGGGTTAAGAGGGAAGAAGGGAAGATCTCTGGAGGTGTTTCCCATTCAAACACTCTCGGAATCCACAAACTCTAAACATAGGGGCTGTCTGCATACTGATCCAAATCTCACACTGAAGTCTGGGGCTTCCTCCTCCTTAGATAAATAAATGCAGATGCTGGGTATAGGTATAGGGCACGTAGGTGCCGAAGATGCTTCTAAGAATAGCTCTTAAGTGAGTGGGACACACACTAACGAATTCAGTGAACCTTTCTGGGCGCACCTAAGAAATGAACTGATACGTAACGGGAACCTATCCGTGCTGGATATTTTCACCTCTGCATATCGTTTTATGTTTCTCAACAACCCGATGAAGTAAGACACACGGCCATATATTCGTAAGTAGAGGAGGCTGGAGTAATGTGTGCAAAACCATGCAGCCTACAAGTGAAGGAATTGGGTCTTACTGACGCCTGTTCATAAATTCTATTACAAGCTACTTGTAAAGCCCCTTGGTATCTCACTTTAATCAACTGATCTAAAGCTCCAGAAGGTTCCAGAAAGCAGAGATGAAAGAACAATCATCATTTCAGCTCCTGCTTTTTAAGTTCCCATTCAGTGGTGTCTGGCTGGCTCAGATGGAAGAACATAGGACTCTTGATCTTGGGGTCATGAGCTTGAACCCCATGTTGGGTATAGAGGTTACATGCATACATATATACATACATAACCTTTTTTAAAAAAAACAAATGTCCATTCAGTTATGGTCAACCACTCATCAGCTCATGTCCACATTCCATTCAAGAACCCACCCCAATGGACCTGAGCCTGTCCACAGTCCCAGAAGGAATCGAGGCACTCTGCAGTTCTACGACTGATGACATTACCACAGGTGCAATTGGTCCTTTTATTTCTCCATCTCCTTGACTCCAAAAACTCAAGGGCGCAAACAGTGGGACTTCAACCCCACGCCTCCCTGTGGCCCCCACCTGCCTTGGTTCTGCTCTGTAAGTTAGCCTCGTGCTCCAGCACGTCCCTTGTCCCCTCTCCTCCCAGGCCTCACAGGAAGCCCTGCCGGGCTCTGCCTCCCTAGTTCCAACCAATCCCTTTTGAGGCAAATGAATCTTGATCAGACCCTACTAGCCTATTGTAAGAACGTAATACATCATCATTAGGGCACCCCCATAAGAGAAGACAACTAACACAGCGAACCTTTCCATAGCTTCTTAATGTGGAAAGAATCAATCAGTACAACACAGCAGGTGAGTAAAGTAAGTGGACATCACAGACGGCCATGCCAAGCCCACTTTGAGAGCCCAAATGCCACCATAATGAACCAAAGAGCAATAATGAACTGAACCACCCCCAACTGGTTAAAAGTGAGCTTTTGGGCATGTCTCTTTGTTTTTAATGCTTTTCACTCTTTACCAAAAGGGAGCTATAGAATAGGAAGAGCAAGGGGAACAGGGATGGGTGGGGTTCGAGGGGCCATCTCTCCTAACACACTCCGTTTAAAAACTCACACGGCTGACCTAGAAGGTGCTCCCTTTGCAGACTTGCCCATTCCCCGGCCCCTTGGTGTGCACACGTGGGCAGTACACAGTGAAACAACCCTAACAACTTTCTCTAATTAAACAAGAGAGACACACCCTCAGCACAGCCCTCACCAAGCTCTAATGGAAAACACATGTCTCTCCTGATAATTCTACCTGAGATTCCCAGGGCCATAGTAACTCTCCAAACAAGACAGCTGGTCCCGGTGAAAAACAATGCAGGGGAAAAGAATAAAACAATATGTGATAAGATGACAGTCTCTCATTAAGCTCCCCCCACTGAGAAACTCAGTGTCTGTGTCTGTAACACTTGATGTTAAACATGAGCAGTAACAGGAAACACCGTCGTCCAACCACAAACAGAGTCGGCAAACCCATGACCCAGAGCAGAGCACGGTCTATGAGTCAACTATGAGCTTGCATTTCAGTCGGAGGAGCCCTGAATGGGAGGGGAAACTCTGTGCAAGGTCAGAGATGTCCTCTGTGAATTAATAGCCATCTTCATAAAACAACCCCCAACCGTGTGGTCGGCGACCTCAGAACTTCCAATCAGCCATGCCCCAGAGGACCTGGCTATCCTGATCCAGGAAGACACAAGTTCTTTAGCAAAAGGTGTTTGTTTTCAGAAGGCTGGCAAAGGCACAAGAATGAATCAAGGCATCACTGTGTGGACCGTGGTCCCATTCAGTCAAAATGATGCTGCAAAGTCAGTCATCTCCTTGGCAGCCTGCAGTCAAGTTAGTCCACTCCTGGCTCTTCCAGGCTAGCCTTTTCCGTTTGTAGTACTCATCTTGATTTCTGCTCGTGTGTTTACTTGCTTGTGCATTTGTTTACCGTCTGCTCTTCCTGACACCAACCCTTAGGTCACATAAGAGAAGGGCCCGCCTCTCCCTCTCGCTGGTGGCGCTCCAGCACCAGATCATTACCTGGCTGACAGCAGGTACTCAGCATTTTTTTTTTAAGATTTTATTTATTTATTTGTCAGAGAGAGAGGAGTGAGAGCGAGCACAGGCAGACAGAGTGACAGGGAGAGGCAGAGAGAGAAGCAGGCTCCCCGCCAAGCAAGGAGCCCGATGTGGGACTCGATCCCAGGACGCTGGGATCATGACCTGAGCTGAAGGCAGCTGCTCAACCAACTGAGCCACCCAGGCGTCCCGGTACTCAGCATTTTTCTTGCATTGTTGCTCATTCAATATTTGCTTAATAAATAAGCCAATGATCATAATTAAGCAATCAAGCATGTAATTAATGCAATCATTAAATTCCCAAGAGCACACTCTCCTGAAAATAACAACTAAAAAAAAAAAAAAATGGTATGGGAAGCATCAAAATTTCTGGACAGTTTTTGAAGACTTTTGGGGGGAGCAACCAATCATATATGGATGGCCCCTGGATCTCTGCTTAGATGAATTGTTATTTCTTTAAGGGAAGACCAACCAGACTTCTCAGAGCCTACTGGAAGTCAGTACGGCAGTCCTAACACGCCACTGTGCCCAGGCCTGTTGCAATGGTGTGGTTGTCAGGTCAAAGAGGACAAAGAGAACGGTGTCCCGGCCAACATCCTCACCTCCAGAACAGTGGGGGTGGTGGCAGATGTGCCTCCCTCTAGCGCAGGCAGACATACTTACAATGAAAGCCATACCAGTGCCGATATAGGTCCGGGCTTCTTACCAGGCAACTGGGAATTCCAACTAGAACCCAGAGACCAGCACTAACATTCCAGGGACTACAGCCCAAGAATGGTTCTTTCGCTAACAGCCATGCTCTTGAATGCCATAGGTATGTGTCAACCACGGGCTCATAAGACACGTACCTGCCTGCACCAGGTAAACCCCCGACATAGCAGAGATTCATGGGCAGCAACAGAGCTGAGAGCCGGCACATATACAGAACCCAGGGTCTTAATCATACATGACATTAATATATAAATGTGGGGGCATCTGGGTGGCTCAGTCATTTAAACGTCCGACTCTTGATTTTAGCTCAGGTCATGATCTCAGGGTCCTGGGATCAAGACCCACATCGGGTTCTGTGTTCAGCACAGAGTCTGCTTGAGATTTTCTCCCTCTACCCCTCTCCCCACTTGTGCTTACTCTCTCTCTAAAATAAATAAATCTTAAAAAATTATACAACCATGTCAGCTTTTCAGCTATATTTAGTGATATTATTTAAAGTGAAAATTTTTAATGGAAATGATCAATATCCATTTTGATACAGGAAAGCTAGTGTTCCTGATACTAGTGAATTTCAAAAAAGTTATTTTTAAATCATATTTTCCATTACCATTGGTTTATATTTTAATGTCTATCCTAATAAACAAAACTTGAGCTGAAGGCAGAACTTTGTTGTTAAAGATCTTCAACTAATTTTCAACTTTCTTAAAAATGATATCTTAATTAGCTATTAAGATATTAATATCTATTAATTAGCTATTAAGATATCATTTTTAAGAAAGTTGAAAATTTACTATACCACTTTGAAGTTCTGAAGACAGAACTTTGTTGTTAAAGATCTTCAACTAATTTTCAGCTTTCTTAAAAATGATATCTTAATAGCTAATTAAGATACCATTTTTAAGAAAGCTGAAAATTTACTACACCGTTTTCTCATAAACTATGGTAATAAACTGTTGAAAGTCTCCCACTAAAACTTTTTGAAGTTACACACATCAGTGTTGTTTTGAATTTACTGTGAGTGCATATGGAAGTTAAATTCAAAAGGCAGTCCAAGAAAATAATGCATTCCTAAAAAGATGAATTTGTAGATGAAATAGGGCTTCCATCCTATAGTGTCCATTCAAGGTACAGGAACTCGACTGTAGAAACAGTTTCTTATAACGTCCCTCCTTCCGCACACAAAGATAGATTTGGATTTTATGCACGTATGAGCCCCAGAGCCCCAGATGAATGATCACTTTCTGATTCATGGTGGAATCCTACACTCCCTAAATCATGCTGTTCTTTTCTTCTTTAATGAGATTTTTTTTTTAAGATATTATTTATTTATTTGTCAGAGAGAGAGCCCATGCATGAGCGGGGGTGGGGGGGCAGGCAGAGAGAGAAGCAGGCTCCCCACTTAGCAGGGAGCCCCATGAGGGAGTCAATCCCAGGATCCTGAGATCATGACCTGAGCCAAAGGCAGCCACTTAACCCACTGAGCTACCAAGGCACCCCTCCCCTCATGCTGTTCTAAAGGACAACATTGGTTTTTTACTTTTACATTTTGCTTTTATTTCCCAAGAAACCTTTAGTTTTTTTAAGACACTGAGTGCGTGCCTGCTTTCTGTGAACGAACAGAAGAGCTTGAGGAGAAAAGGTCAGTAGTTCTTTTAGAGATTTTATTAGCAACAACAAAAGCCCTTAAGTTGTGTTTGATAACTATGATGTTGGTAACTATGAAAGCGACTCTTGTCTATTTTGACAGGTCTTGCTATTGTTCTAGTAAAAACAAGTATCCATTTGTAATTCAGGCACATGAAAATGTTTCTCCTTTGAACGGCAAATGAGTTTTTAAGTGACAAGAATTCTTACAGAAGGTTTTCCAGGATGGACTTGTCCTCATCATTTGAAAGAAGGCTATACTGCATGAGTTGGACGCTGGGCATCTTGTTTCAAGGAGAGGTAGTCAAATGCGAGCCATTATACAGAGAGCGGGAGAAAGTCTCCTTTGGTCAAGAGTGACTTTTCACTAACTCTGGTTCACTTGATGGTGGGGAGGAAGGGAGTGTGAAGTTTAAAGCCAATGCCCAAGGAGCACTGCTGCAAGCTTTTGAGGGTTCTGGCAGATCTTGGGGAGGTTGGTCAATTCACTCATTCCACATTCGCAAGCCCCAAAGATGTGGTTGGATCAAGAGAGTAAAATCTCCACCTGCAAACTACTGTCGGTGATTCCGGCAGTTGGGAACATTTTATTTCGGCTTCCTCGTTTCATTATGCTTACCTTTCAGCAGTCAGGGGCATGCGGTTTTGAGACAAAGGGGTCAGGAGGCTCTGATACAGGCCGTGCTGCCACCAGCTCACTGGGGAGCCTTGGGACTCAGTTTCTTCACTGGGACGACCAGGTGATTAAATTAGAGCAGAGATCCTCTACCTTTCATCACACAGGTGCCTTCTTTGGAAAGGCTCTAATTAGCAGCTAACAAAATAAATGACATGGTTCCCTAAGTCAGAGCTAGCTCAGCATGATCACAGACAGAAGCAGCTTCTTTTAAATACCGAGCACGGATTAGTACTTCCAAAGAACCGGGGAACTCGGGGTCCTGGATGATTCCAACAGATTTGCTCCACTCATTCTTTGGCTGAAATGTGTTTCTCTGAACGCACGCTGCTTTCGGGGCTACACAGCCCAGCGAAACACAAGCAAAACGTGCCAGGGTGGCCTCTGGGAAGCTGGCAAGCAGAAATCGGCACCTACGTAGCATTAAGCTCCAACCCAGATCAAAAACACAGATAGCACCGGCGCTCTCTTCAACTCAGCGCATCCTGTCCGTGACAAGTTAAAGTATTTGCTTTGAGCACTGTGCTGACAAGGTCAAGGCACAAATTCGCTCTGCGTTTTGATTGCTTTCAGCGCAGCCGTTCTAGGATCCCCTGTGCTCATGCAAAGCCAGGCCACGTGCCAGGCCTGACACCCAGCCCCCCAGGTTCGACTCAGCAAAGCCTACGGCATCCAGCCAGGAAAGCCTCCCTCAACAACTCTGGGGAGCCCCACGCATGCTGTTTCCTGAGTGAACACCCCTAGGATACACACAGAAGCCCTGTGTTCAACTCCACCCACCTAGAGAACAGACTACGAAAGTCACACAGAGCTTTTATGCTGCAAGCAAAGACTGGGTCCTTAAGGCATGAAAGCCAAAAGAAAAAAGAAAAAAAAAACTGCTTTAAGCTTGCACTGAAGACCCAAAGCATGAGTAATAATAACAGCAGCGTGATCCGGTCCCTGCTTACCTAAACACCAGAAATCATAAATCCATAGCCAGACCAACTCTAGATCATCTAGAAGAGATGAGGCTTTGGAAAGTCATTCATCTGCTCAAAAGCAACACTGGACACAAGCAAGCAGACAGGGCGGGCCATGCTTCAAACTTTAAGGGGAAATTATTCCCAACCTAGAGCTCTAACCCGAGCCAAACTGGCAATTAGCTGGAAGGGTGGGTCAAGATGGCTTCTGCAGGCAAGTTCTCAAAACACGGGCTTCCTTTGTGCTCTCAAAGCTAGGGAATGTGCTCTCTCCGTGATGAAGAGTTCACTGAGAAAGAGTCTACTAGCAGAATGAAAACAAATGAAGAACTCAAATTAACATCAGAAAATCTTAAGCTACCATTGGGGCGCCTGGGTGGCTCAGTTGTTAAGCATCTGCCTTCGGCTCAGGTCATGATCCCAGGGTCCTGGGATGGAGCCCTGCATCGGGCTCTTTGCTCAGTGGGGAATCTGCTTCTCCCTCTCCCTCTCCCCCTGCTTGTGCTCTCATGCTCTTTCTCCCACTCTCTGTCAAATAAATAAATAAAATCTTAAAAAAAAAAAAAAAAGAAAAGAAAGAAAATCTTAAGTTACCATGAAAATTCTCAAGAAGAAATGGAAGCTCCCCCATTCAGGTTGCTAAATTTCTCCTGAGCCCGTTTTCAGCACGGATCCAGTGACAGAGGTTCTACCGCAGACAAGGAGGAGTGGGCGACAGTGTGGATGTCGTATGGGGACAGGAGACCCAGGAGACGAGGAGAGGAGGGTGGTGCTCCAGCAGGATGGCTCCAGGGCAGAGGTAAAAAGGACAGAGACTGACGGGTCAGCCTAACATGTCTGCCCTTTACCGAAGGGAGTTTTCTAGAAATGTTGGAGAGTTAAAAAGATCAAATAGAAAAAACATGCTAAGAGTGACAGCAAAATAAAGTTAGACCAGGAAGGAACTGCAAACGGGGCATTTTCCTTACCTCCTGGATGAACACTGCTTACAAGTCAGTGACCGGACCCCAAGTGATGATATCAGTACAGTGGATGGAGGGGGGACGGAGGATACGTGGGCAGGGGTGGGAGGGAAGAAACGGTATTTCAGATAGCTAAGTCAAGAAATGGCATAAAAAAAAACAAAAACAAAACTTGTAACTAAGTCTGGTGACAGACAGTCATTAGACATACTGTGGTGATTATTTTGAGATATATACCACTATAAAATCTTCATGTTGATTATCTGAAACTGTTTGACATTATACGCCAATTATCCCTCAAAAAAATTTCAAGAAATTGTTTATAATTGTCCAAAAAGAGAAAAAAAAAAAAGGAATGGCATTGTAAGGATATTATTTAGAAAAGCCTAAAAACGGACCTAAAAAGCAGAAAAATAACAACAGTTGCTTTGAGAACCAAGACTGGGACCTGGGGAGAGGCAGGGCGAAAGACACTGTTTTTATTAAAAGCCTGGTGGAATTAATTGACCTGACAGAGAGCGCAAGCCCGTGTACACAAAGAAAGACAGTGATTGCATTTCACGTGCATGATTCGCATTATCATTTACTACATATTGTAACTGTAGGGTTTTTTCTTTGACCCAGGTCGTAGTCAACAAAGTTCTCCTAAGTTTCTAAGAATCAGAACCCACACAGAGAGAAATAAAATTCCTTCAAATGGAGCAAGGCACGGAGGAAGATAGAGGCAGAGGGACAACTGAAATTAACAGGAAGCCCCGGGGCAGGGGGACTCCAAGGGCCAGCCTCGAGCCCCAGAAGGCGTGGCCCTGGGGCCCCGAACAGCTGCAGAGCATGATGGCTTTGCACATGGGCCACAGGAGAAGCAGGGTGATCTGGGCTCTCCTGACCTCTTGTGTCCCTTCCATAAAGGCACTGCCGCCGGTGTCAGCCCAACCCCAGCCGGGATACAGCAGAGTGCTCCTTAAAGATGTCATTTCCCAAACACTAAGCAAGATGTCCCATCCCAGAATACACAGGGGTGCAGCCGCCTGAGAACAGGCAGGAGTCCACTGGACAACTGACCTATGGAGAAAGAGCTACCCGTGAGTCAGGAGGGCCCACCCAAAGGGTACCTGAAAGAGGACCTAGCTGGACCATTTGACATCTTGGACCAGTGCACAAGGAGTCTGGGTCATTCATGCCTAAAATGGCAACACCGAGGTGGCAGAGTGGAGCTGAGGGTGAGGGCGGTGGTTGGTGCTGAAATTTTACTGGGAAAAATAAATTCACTTCTTTCCCTAAAGCAGACATACCCAGCTATGTGGGAGACAGCTGATATTTTCATTGGAGAATTAACTTTGTCCTAGAAAACAGACGAAATAAGCTGTATAAAATCATGTCTCATTTTATACAGTAATCCTCCCTTGTGGAAGAGTCTTATTGAGGGAAGAACATACCAGAAGCCTGACTGGAATGGCGGCTCTGCCACATGCTTTCTTTCACCTTGGGGCAAGTCACTTAAAGGCCCTGAGCATTGGTATCCCTCTTGCAACAGGGGACTCTGGTCCCATGCTGGGTCAGAGGAGAATTCAGTAAGATAGTAAGTACACCCAGTGCCCCGCAGCGTCCGGTAAATGGTCGTTAAAATTGATGACCTCTGCAGGCACCATGATGTGAAATCATGCAAGGCTACAACAGCGGGCACCCAGCTCTGTCTGGTGAAACCTGCCTTGTTACACAGTAGCCAGATCAGTTTATCTAGAAACCCAGTGAACCTGGGAGGCCACAGCAAGAGTGAGCTTTCTGCTTAACCTCTCATCAGGAAGCTTCAGTCAGCTGGCTGGCCCGTGGGTGGCTCCTGCTCTTCCCCTGGTTTTAAGATTCCTTCCATCTAGACCAGGCAAGTGGGCCCATAGTGCTCTACTCAGGCACTGTCCCCCTCAGTCCCAGACAGAAAGATTTCCTTCCCAAATGCATGGAAATCTGCAGAGAACAAAAAGCACGCTAGAGAATGTTCTAGAAGGATCTTTGACAATAGCGAAGCATTGTATGCTTCTAAAAAGCATGTCTGTCATGATATACGGATACCATGGACACATCGGAGCTTATTCTTCAAGCAAATGGGAACTGCCCCTCAAAATACGGACTGTTAAACTAATACAGACTAAAGTGCACCTTGAAAAAAAAAAATGGGTCTGTGAGGGCAAAGATGAAAATACAGGAACCTGATAAACATGGATTCGCTGAAGAAAGAGCTAAACATAAATAATGCCAAGCAAACAACATATCTGAGAGTTTCCCCCCCAGGTATCTGCAACGTCCCGCTCTCCTCCGAGAAGGCTGCAGCCAGGCTCACCGGCCATCAGGGCCCTAAACAGATCTTCTCCGTCTTTCACCGCCACACAGGGCTCCCGGCCACCTCCAGGACAGGCCCACCTGCCCCTGCCTTGTCCTCACGTATCTGAGGAAGAGGAGTCCTTTTCAGCGTAGCCTCCTGCGGCCTCCCCCAGAATCCCTGCGTCACTTCTCCTGCCCCATGTCCTCAACCTTTCCTCCCCACCGCCCCCAGCGCCCCCAGGCCCCAGTGTCCTCTGGAGGACCCCCCCGGAGGTCTCACAGCACCTGGACGACGGCATGGAGGGGACGGGGTACGACTCTACAGGAAGGCAAATAGGAACAGCTTTAACACGCACCTTCTCACATTCAAGTAGGTTATCTCAATGGCCTACAGAGTATGAATTTTGGAAACTGCTCGAATTCTCTGGGCCAAGTCGGGAGCCAGCCAAATCGTGAAGTGGCCAGGAGGACGGAAGTGAGAAGCCGTCCCTTCTGCTGCGCCTTGACGGCCAGGCCCCAGCACACGCTGCTCCCACCAGGGCCAGGAAGGAGCCCTTGCACGGGGAAGGCTCGCTGACGCCCTGGAGAGTTGGCGGACCTGGCTTCTTCCCGGCGCCTCCCTCTGGGGCCCACCGTGCTCCAGCGTTCCTGTGAACGGGGCTCTTTGGGGAGCACCCATCTTGGTGACGAGTTTCCTCAACACCGTCCTCCAGGTGCTCCTGTTGTTAGCCAGTCAGTGCTCCCCGAGGATTTCCCGCCTGCCCACACCGGCTCCCCCACATACCCAACCCCGTACTGCAGCCATCTGTCCCCTGAGCACCAGCCCATGGAGCTGGGCCTGGAGGGATGCACTCGGACAGCTTCACAGCGCGGCCCACAGGCACGTCCAATTCCACCTCCCAAGACTGGACAGGTCACCCTTCTTCCCCGTGGCCTCAACCTGTTGCCCCTCAGGGACTCTCGTGCGGGTTAGTGGCAGCCCCTCCTTGTAGACCCCCCACCTCTTTCTTCCCACCCCCGACGTCACTCGATACTCGCGGTTTTTCCTCCAGATTTTTCCTTCCCTCTGAAGCCATGGCCTCTTCCCTACCCCCACTGCCTCTGTTCACCACCCCGTGCTCCGGTGAGGCTCCTCCTGGTCTCCGGTCCCAGGCTCTCACCCCCTCCTTCATCCAGGGGGGCCGAGGAAAGGCAAAAAGCAGAATACGGCCCAGCTGCCGTGTGGACTTCGGGCGAACCCCACGGCGTCTCCGCCTGGCTCACCCCGTCTGCAGCCGCACACTCCTCGCCATGCTCTTCACACCCAGGCCCACTGCACTCAGGGCCTCTGCACAGGCCGTCTCCTCGGGCACATCCCACCACAGAGGGAGCGGACGGGACCGCTGCCCCGCTCGTCCTTCGGGTGTCCGTTCAAGGTCACTCCCTGAGACGCCAGCAACGACCACTTCAGCAAAGTAGCGCCTCCTTGTCCCGCCCTGTCCCCTGTCCCTGCTTGTTTCCTCCAGAGCCTCCAGCTGCTTCTAGCCTTTTCTGTATTTGTTTGTCGTCCTTCTCTGGCCATTTCCACCACTGGAATGCGAGCTCCGTGAAAAGAGAGAGCCTACCTACACGTTCCGTGTCCCCCGTGATATCTCCAGCGCCTAAACAGCGCCAGTAGTGTACAGTATTACACTCTGTAAATATTTGTTGATTTTTTGAACGGAGGTTTCAGAAGAAAGGGTCTAACATGATGCTATTTATATTAGGGGGATAGGTAGCAATTGCTTTGTTGATGTTGTCCCAATTCCTTGGCATGGCCCGATAGTAAGCCCTTCCTAAACCGGCCCCAGCATTTCTCTTTCCAACCTCACTTCTGTATTCCCCGGAGCGCATAAACCAGCTCTCCCGCCCCCTCTTTTGGGGTCTCACCCTCTCCCCTCCTCTTTTCTTTCAGTTTCTTCGTCCGTCTGCAGAAGTGAGCACGCACGAGTGCTAGTGTTCAAGCTCCCAGGAATTAACTGAGTATCTAGTACACAACCATGACTCAACATGTATTAGCTCGCTTGGACTTTTCACATGCCCATCCTCCTGTCTCCTGCCCCGTCCCCAAAGTCCCCTGTTTGTTATCTAAGGAAATTCTGTTGCTTCTTCTGGGCCCATGTGTGATCATTTGGTGTGCACAGCATAACCCTGCATTAGAATTATTTGCTTACTAATCCCTTTCTCTCCCCAGGAGTCAGACCGTGTCTGAGTCATCACTGTACTCCCAGCTGCTAGTAATAATGATACACCTCATTTATTTGTACTCATTTGAATCTATCCAGCAATTTAGAAACAGTCATGCACAACAGGATAAAAGGGGAAAAAAAGGAGTAGAAAAAAGAAGCTGAGGTAAAGTTATTATCCAAATAGCATAATCATAAAATTGTGCAAAATCACTAAGGAAGAGCTTTGGAGTTACGAGAGAGGAAAAGCTGATGGTTTCAAGAAGGAGTATTCTTCGAGTAAAAACAGCCTTGTCTTTGAGGTCCTCAACTAGAAGTTCCTGGTGCTAAGATCCTGAGGTCTCAAAGACCAGCCTTCCATGGGAACTCATGAAAGAGCCATTGTGTCTAAGAACAGGCACATGAGACCACCACTCAAGAAATGTCTGCTAAATGCTGAGTACAAAAAAAGTTCATGACTCTTTCCAATGAACTAAAGCCTTTCTGTCTGGCAAGACTTTTCTGAACTACCCCCACCCTATTCAGGCTGAGGGAGTATCCTCGGGTCCGGATCAGTTCACCAAACCTCTGGAATATCTTTCAATGTTTCAGATCCAAGAATAATAACTTATATTCCACGTTTCCCAGAACATACCCTCAGTGTGAAGCAGGTCTCCCCATGCTGGCAACAGCCGGTGCTTACCCCCCATTTATTTCTGGCCTTCCCTCTTCGTTAATCTTTACTTTTATAATTATATCTTCTTTTTTAGGTCTATATGATCAATAATCCACACAGAGCTTTCATTAACCACTCCAGCTCTCCTGATCTCCAGTATTCCAAAACTGTAAGGCTCTGGGGGCTGTGGCATACAATTCAGAATCGTGGTGTAGTGTTTCAATCAATTCACTGGACCAGCCATGCTCCCAAACCAGAGTAGAAGTCCTCAGAGACAAACACAGACTGGGATTTCTGGTATACCCAGTAAGCCTGCACCACGTGGGTCTGGAGCAGACGTTCAACCACGTCGGATTGCCGAGCTGGAGCAGAGATAAGTGAGGAGTATGGACTAGACCGGCTATCAAGTTAAAGAAAGAAAAAAAAAATCCCTCCTAACCCAGAAACAGCATTCTTCCAACAGATCATTAAGTATAATACTGTAATGCTGCAAAATATAAGCCCTAATCATTGGCTCCTGTAATCTATCTTCTCTTTAGATGACGCAGTAAAACGAAAAAACCAAAACAACACTAAATTTGTGGGGAAAGGGCATGGCTTCATGACCCAGCCCTGTGACTAGGACTGTGCTTCTCAATATGGCAGCTGCTAGCCATATGTGGTTATTTAAATTTAACCATAAGTAAAATTTAAAATATAGTCTCTGAGTCAGACTAACCACATTTCATGTGCTTAATAGTCACAGAGGTTACCATGCAGTACAAATGTAGAGTATTTCCATCACTGCAAATATTCTGGTGAAGGGTACAGGTCAAAGTCACCCTTTGATAATTCAATTAAACTCCCACAAGCCTCAGTTTCCTCTTGCATAAAAAGGGAACAATACCTGCCTTACCGAGTTGCTGTAAGATTTATATACAGTACTATGAATGTCCTTAGTAATTTTAGTATAGTTTGACAGATTATAATTTTATACACACACACACACACAGAGATATATATATAGATAGATATATATATGGGCCCAGACCTATATATATACACACACACATATACACATATAGAGAGCTTTAAATATCTATAAAATAAGAGTCTAACAACTGTCAATAAACGCGGCTATCAAAGAGAGTGATTATCAAATCTCAGGTTATGTGAATGCTGTCCAGGAGTGGGGGGGGGGTGGGGCGGGAAACACCGGTCAGATCATCTCAGGAATGCTGCATTCAGGAAGAATACAGATTAAATGAAGCATGTACGGAAGAGTCTGGAAAACAGTGAGGGAAGAAGCCCAGGAGTTCTCAGCTGGGAGAAAAGGACTCAGCAGGAGAAGAAGAGAATGCATCTTGAAACAAAGGGTTGTCCAGGAAGGGGGGTGTGGATCTTGGGCAGCTGCAGAAATAATCAAGAGGTAGGCTCAACCCACTGTAAAGAAAATATTTACTATTTAGTTGTCACCAATGGAAATGCTGCCTTATGGAGAAGAGGGCTTGTGATCCCAGAAAGTGGGATCAAACACAGTGGTTCTCAAACTTGTGGGTCGAGTCACCCAGGGAGCTGGAGAAAATTCAGATGCTTTGGTCCCACCTCCAAGGTTCCTGGTTCAGTAGGTGTGGAGTGGAGCCCATGATCTTTGTCTCTAACAAGTGCCCAGGGCGTATGCTTGACCATACTGGTCAGAGACCACTCTTTGAGGGCCACTACTTCAATGTTTGTCTCTAACAAGTGCCCAGGGGGTACCCTGGACCATACTGGTCAGAGACCACTCTTTGAGGGCCACTACTGCAGTGCAAGCTGGAAGAACCCCTCAGTGACCATATACCAGGGGCTCTTGAAACCAAATGGGCATTGGACTTTGCAACCTTCCAAACCGAGTGCTGCAAGGACTCATGGTAGGTCCTGGGCAGGGCAGACCGCACAGATGCCCAGCCTGAGAATACACGGAAGGCAGTTCCCACGGGTCCCTTGCCAGGTATGCCCTTGCGTCGTCACCCCAAGCAAACCACTTTCTTGCGGTTTTCCTATTTACATAAATGGCGGGTAATGTGGTCAAGCAACACCGCCTGGCCTGAAGGAAACAGCCCGTGCAAAGACTGCTCTGTAGGCCGCGGTCTCCAGCTGTGGGTTCAAAACTGGATCACACTGGGGTGGCTTTCCAGGCCGCAGGGGCAGTCAGACCCAAGAGGGTGAATGCCCCGTAAGGCATTCACTCTCAGTACCCCGACCAGCGTGGGGACCAAGATGACCGGCATTTGGCTCCGTCACTCGCCTTATTGGAGGCAACGGCCATGTGGCCAGAGGAAACACAGCTCAGACCTTGCCCCTAGTCTCACCACAGACATTTCACAGAGATCTGCGCCTCAAGTTCTTAGTAGTTTTATTTGTGATAGCCAACCCTGAAAAGAAGCCAAATGAACATCACCTAACAAATGGATAAATTGCGGCATATCCCTTAAATGGCATACTAGGCAACAATGAAAAGGAACAGATACTCTCACGGATATGAGGAATTTGAGAAACAAGGCAGAGGATCGTAGGGGAAGGGAGGGAAAAATGAAACAAGATGAAACCACAGAGGAGACAAACCGTAAGAGACGCTCAATCTCAGGAAACATACGGAGGGTTGCTGGGGGAGTGAGGGGTAGGAGGGCTGGGGTGGCTGAGGGATGGACACTGGGGAAGGTGTGTGCTGTGGGGAGTGCTGTGAAGTGTGTAAGACTGATGATTCACAGACTCGTACTCCCAAAACAAATAAATACATTAGATGTTAATTTTTTAAAGAACAAATAATGGATATACAAGTCAGGGAAGACTCTCAAAACTTCATGCTGGGGGCGCCTGGGTGGCTCAGTGGATTAAGCCACTGCCTTCGGCTCAGGTCATGATCTCAGGGTCCTGAGATCGAGCCCCGCATCAGGCTCTCTGCTCAGTGGGGAGCCTGTTTCCCCCTCTCTCTCTGCCTGCCTCTCTCCATAGTTGTGATCTCTCTGTCAAATAAATTTTAAAAATCCCCAGGGGTGGGGACTGACAGGGAAGGGACTTGAAGAAATCTTTAGGAGTGATGGGAATGTTCTAGATCTTGACTGTTGTATGGTTACACGAGCCTGTATAACTGGCAGTACACATGAAGTGTGTGCATTTTGTTGACCGTATACGCCAAGTTAATCCCTTAAAAACAAAAATAGTGTTTTCTGCTTCATTGAGTCCATCCTATTTTATGTTGTGCTTAAAAGTGGTGTCCCTGATTGCCTCTGAGAGGAAACAGGGTAGCCAGGGACAGGCGTGGGAAAGAGTTCTTCAAGCTGTTTACCCTTTTGTACTTTTAAACTTTTGAACTGTGAGGCGGTATAGCAATTTCTTAAAATAAGCAAAATTTAAAAATAAGAAAAAGAATTTTAAAAACATGTTCTTTGTTGGTAAGATGAGAAAGACACAGTCCTAAGACTGTTGGGTCATTGATCAATCTATTTCAGGTTGTAGAAATCCTGCTTCTTGAGACAGGCACTATCTATGGTCTGTGTTTTATCAAACTCCTTGGACCTGTGAGTCAATGCCATTTTTTTAAGTATTATTTAGTATTCCAGCATTTTTCATAAAATATATCATAGATAAGAACACACACACACACACATACAGTTTTAAAATAATCAGAACTTGAATGTCATATAACTACCACCAGAGCCAAAAAATAGAACACTGCCTACACCCCAGAACTTTCTATGTGCCTCTCTGTGGTCATACTTTCTCACTCCTCCCAGAGATAAATACTTCCTTGACTTTAGGGATAAGAAGGTCTTTCTAGGAGCACCTAGGTGGCTCAGTTGGTTAAGGGTTCAACTCTTGATTTCAGCTCAGGTCATGATCTCAGGGTCTTGGGACTGAGGTCCATGTGGGGCTATATACTGAACATGCAGATTGCTTAGGATTCTCTCTCTCCTTCTCCCTCTACCCCTCCCCCCACGTATTTTGTCCTCTCTTAAAAAAAAGAAAAAGAAAAAGAAAAAAGAAAAGAGAGAAAGAAAAGACTGTGTTTCTAATCTCCTATGTGTATAGCCCTGATCAATACTGTTTAGTTTAATGCATGCAAAAACTTTTTAAAAACTGGATAATTCTACACATACTGTGTGCTTCTTTAGTCCAAAGTTATGTTTGTAAAATTCATCTACATTTGTAAAATTCGTTGTTGCCTATAGCTGTTTATTTTCACTGTGATATTGTATTTTTTAAAAGATTTTATTTACTTGAGATAGAGGGAGAGACAGCACGAGCCAGGGGATGGGCAGAGAGAGAGAGACAGAGAGAAGCAGGCTCTCCACTTAGCAGACAGCCACATGAGCGGCTCATTCCCAGGACCCTGAGATTGTGACCTGAGCCAAAGGCAGACACTCGACCGACTGAGCCACCCAGGTGCCCTCACTGTGATACAGTATTTTAAGGTAGGGATGCATGTATTATAATTTACTTATCCGTTAAAAGATTCATGGACACTGACATTTTTTTGTTCCCATTGCCTATTAAAAGAACAAACCCAAACACATGGTCTGACATTCAAGATGACCACAATGCCCCCCAAAGATGTGTCTAAAATACCTAGCCAGTCTCACCTCCTCACTTTTCTCTACCAACCATCACCTAATTGCACCTGTTCAGTATATCAGTCAAAGTATAAGAGCAATGTCTTAGGGCTGGAATGCCATTGACCTTATATGAAATCTACCCAAACCATTCCTGTCCCTCCGGGTCTTATTCAGTCAGTTATCTCAGGAAGACCCCACAATCTCCTCCAGCCACTATGCTGTCACTCCCGCAAAACTCCATCATCGAATGATGCTTTCTCTGTTTCTTCCCCCACACCTGCTTCATGCAGCCTTGGGTTATCACATTTGTAATGGCCGTGTCTCAGATTTGGGGCTTCTAGTGCGTGGCCCTAAAATCTTGCAGATAAAGGACAGCTGCAAAATGTTAGAACTTTTGAACCCCAAATCAAAATCTTGAAAGCTACTGCAAGGATCAGGTACTAAATCATTCAAAAAAGGTTTAGAAAATTAATTTCCACAAAAATGCAATAATGCCAATTAAAGAAAAAAAATCATTTTTGCCTAAGACAAAATTTGGGTTTCTCATATTTCTAACACTGATCTTTTTTTCTCATAAAAAATACAGTTTTAGAGTCCCTAGGACATGGACTGCTAGAGTGTCACATAATTTAAGATCACTTGATAAGAAGCACACTATTTAAAGAAAATGATGACCTTGAAAATCATTTTAACCCCAAAAGCAAGAGAAGGAGATAGAACACCAACATTTTAATGAAATTAATAAATGGATCAGAAATTACAACTAATAAGTATTTCAGAATTTTAAAACTGGGCCTCATCTTTCTGTCAAAGAAAATACATGCATGGAATATAGATACTGCAAAGAGGAGAAGAAATAAAACAGACAAGCAGAAAGCTATAACTGGACTGAATGCCTGACCATTGTTTGCCTCTCCATCAGACCAAAAAAAAAAAAAAAAAAAGGATGGGGGTGCCCTCCTGGCTCAGTCAGTAGAGCGTGTGACTCTTGATCTCAGGGTCATGAGTTCAAGCCCTACATGGGGAACAGAGCTTACTTAAAAAGAAAAAAGTTTTATAAAGTGGATGGAAGACATCACCCCAAAATAATACCAAATATGCCTTTCAATTACTTTATGCAAAAATCATTCTTTTTAGTTGATGCTATTTAATATGTATCATAGAAAAATGATTTGTAATTTACAGAATAGAAATTAGACTAACATTGTTAATATAGAGTTCCTACAAATAAACAGGAAAAAAGCCCACTGGCACAACTAAAAATATGGACAAAGTTATTTATAAACAGATAATGCAAAGAAAAGATAATTACAATGGTTCTTGAACATAAGAAAAAAATGCCCAAACCTAGAGAAATGCAAATTAAAACCAAATAGGGATGCCTTTTTTCACCTACCTGACATGCAAGATCAGAAAGTTTGGTAAAACACTGTTGGCAAGGGTATAGAGAAACAGGCAGTCACACACATTGCCGGCTCTGGCTGGAGTATAAACTTATAGAACTCCACGGAAATTCTATAATGATATTCATCAAAACTACATGTGTACAGGGATACATGGGTGGCTCAGTCGGTTAAGCATCCAACTCTTGATTTCAGCTCAGGTCATGATCTCAGGGTCTTGGGATTGAGCTCTGGATGAAAGCTCCCTGCTCAGTGGGAGTCTTTCTCTCCCTCTTCCTCTGCCCCTCCCCCTGCTCACATGAGCTCCATCTCTCTCTCAAATAAATAAATCTTAAAAAAAAAAAATACATTCTTTTGGAGCCAATAATTCCACTTCTGGGAACCTATCCTATAGACATGCTTGCATATATGCAAAATAATGCATGTCCAAGGCCATCAGCTAGAACACTGAAAGAGCAGAAGTTTGGAAACTATCTTAATCCATCAGTAGGGAAAAGGTTAAATAATTTGTGACATCTTTATGATAGAATTCTATGCAGGTGAAAAATAAGTGATTGCCAAAACATACAAAAAGAGGAATAGCTCAAATAGTATCCCACAGTTTGTACAGAATATTCCCTATTTTAAAAAATATGCAGTTTGGAATGATACAGAGGAAACTGGTAAAATTGGTTGCCTCTGGGAGAAAACTGGGTGGCCAGAGACAGGCATGGAGGTAGATCTCTGAAATGTGTATCATTTTTTTTTTAAACCTTTAAATGTTTGAACTCTAAGGCTATTAACTGTTTTTTAAGTAAATAAATACAATTTAAAATTAAGAGAATCTTAAAAACATGTCCCTCATCAGTAAAATGAGGGAACCACAGTCCTAAGATTATTGGACTGTGGCTTGATCTAGCACAATGCAGTATATCCTCCTTATTTGAGGGCTCATGTAACTTCAGAACAGGATAAAGAAATTTGGAATAAACACGAGAAACAAGTACAGCTGAAATATCCAAAATAAATTCACATTCAGTGACCCTGATAAGATACAGCTCACTTTAAGAGAAATCACGACAAGCACAGATCAGCAGAAGAATTTTCAAGTTGCTCCAGGTAGCCTAGAAAATGGCATTCTGTGTATGTTCTGTGAACTTTCTTAATTCCTAACTTTAAGGTTAATAAGTCTATGTCCTGTAAAAAGGTAACTCCTGCCTGCCCCCTACTTATTCTGCACTGTGCTGATCACGCTTATTACCAGGACACAGTTGCAAACAAAGAAGGCTTTTCTCCATCCTCCAACAGAAGACAGGGCACACCAACTTCCCTTCGGTGAAGGAGCCAGACACCTTCCCTGCCCTTACTGGTGAAGGGCGTTTTTTGGAGAGACAAACCTGTTGATCAGGGGCTTCTCCGAGAACATTCCTGTAGATTCTATTGTGTACTTCACTTGAAAGTGTGACTGTTTACAACACCGTGCACACACCTGGGAGAGGGGAGGCGGGGCAGCGGGGCCATGTACACTATCCACCTGTTTGCCTCTTGTTTTCTCATCAGGGAGTAAAGACTATAAACCCAGCCCTCCAGGGAATGGAAAAACAAATCATTCAGTGCCCATCTCGGGTGGCTGATGAAGGCGGTGCAGTCTTGAGCATGTACCCAATCTGGTCCAGATGCCTGCTCGAGGTGCAAGAGCGAACACAAGTACAAGCACGTTTGCACTGGCATGATTTGGGCCAGCAGGACAAGACCTGTGAGTTTTCGAAAGCAAAAGCCGAAGTTTCCAACCACGCTGGGCACACCTGTATGTACAGGTGCATGCGGGTCAGCCGACCACCTCCCACGCCACGCTGGAGACGCACACGGAGGATGACAACTGTTTACTAGGAAGTGCTTCTGGAGGAAAGTTGAAGTGTGCGTCTACCTGTTCGAGAAAGGTGGCCCCAAAAGTGGGGCAGGGCAGACACTTCCTCTGCGGGGTTCAGGATGCACCCCCCCCCAGCCGGCCCGGGGCGCGCCCTCCGCCCGCTCCTGAGCGCCCCAAGGTCACCCGCCCTCCTGGGCGTCCCCACCCACCCCGAGCTCTCACCAGAACAGCAGGTTGGCCGCGACGAAGCCGAGCAGGCTGCGCAGCGGCCTCTTCCAGCTCAGGAGCTCGTCCGCGCGGCAGCCCAGCCACAGCACGGGCTCCCCCAGCAGCCAGGTCACGGCGGCGGCCACCCCGCCGGCGGCCTCCTCCTCCACCTGCGGCCCCGCGCCGGTCGCCACCGCCCCTTCCTCCTGCGCTTCCTCGCCCTGCTCCTCGGGGGGAGTCCGGGGCGGCGGCCGCGGCCGCAGCGGCTGCTCGGCGACCGCCGGAGCCGGGCATCCCTCGGCGGCGTGCTTGGGAGGCGCCGGGCTCGCCATCTTCAGCCGCGCTTGCAGGCGGAGACGGGCACGCGCGCCGCGCGCCTGGGTGTCGGCGCCGAGAGGGCGGCGGGTCCTCGCGCGGGGCGCGCACCGCGGGGCGCTGGCGGCTGGGTGCCTTGTGACGTCAGCCCCGGCGGCGGCGGCGGCGGCGGGGGCGCCTCCCGGGGGAAGTGGGTGCGGCCAAGTTCGCGCAGGGGCGGGGCGCCGGGCGCCGAGGGGCTGGGCGGTGTCCCGGGGAGCGCGCGCCCCCTCGATGGCCTAGCCCGGGCCCGGGCCGGGTCAACCGCGCATCTTCACTTTCCGCGGCCGGGGGCCCCGCTCGCGCGTCCGCCAGTAGCGGACGCCCCTCCCGCTGGCAGCGGATTTCGGGGGCCGCCTGGGCCACCGCAGCAGAGGTCTTCCGTCCTCTGCGAGTAACGTGATGCTCTAAACGCTGGACTGAGAAACCAAGGGAAAAAACGCTTGGGTCAATTAAGGAGCGTCAGGCCGCTGCGCTGGGGAGGGCGCTTCCCCTCGCCGACCCGCGGGCAGAGGCGGCCGCTCCCCCGTGCGCGCTGGGCTGCGGGAGGTGCAGGTGAGCGCGAGCCGAGGAGCCCGATCCCTGCGGAGACCCGACGCGCTGCGCGTGGCGAGGAAGCGTTGGCAAGCCTTGACCGTGGTTACTTCTGAGTCACTCTGGTCTCCGAGTCCCAACAGCCATCAGGACGTGGGTAAGGCGACCGTGAGGGGGTGGCAGGGAATCCTGAGCCCGCCCACACCGGGCCTCCCTGGCCCTCGTTTTTCTGGATGAGCGTGAGGGGGAGGGAAGAAGGGTAATCGCTGTGCTCACTTTTCACTATTTGCATTAAAAAAAAATGTTCTAGCCTTTAATCCTGTTCTTAACTTTTCTCTAGAACAAAATGCCCCTGCCCCCACCCCGAGCATTCTACCTGCAGTGAATTCGGGCTCCTGCAAGCCTCTTGGATTTCGTACTGGCAACCGGCCTGCTTTCGTCTTTCACGAGCTGGATGGGGCTCATTCCCAGAGCAATTAAAGCCTGTTGTTTCAAGGGAGCCTCTGGGGAATGCGCTGTAATGCTCACCTGGGTGGTCATTATGGGTTTATGCCTCTGTGTACACACATTTGAAAATTCATTGATGTGGGCATTGCAGACGTGTGCACTTGGCCGTATGGACTATATTCCTAGAGTTCACTGGAAGGTTTCCTGCACACCTACTACGCGCCCAAATGCTTTGCTAAGCCCAGTGGATACGGCTTCCACCCACAGGAAGCTCACAGTCCAAGCAGGGGCTGATTACAACGTGATCACCGCTGTCATGGAAATAATTGGTCTGTGCCAAGAGTCTTAACTTAAATCACCCAAATTAGGGAAAGAGTGGAAGCGTCAGGTTTCAGAGGGCGTTTGGTAATGATGGCATCTGGCCTGAATTTTGAGGAGGGAAGTAAAGTGGTGGTTTGGAGGAGCCGCCAATAATTTCTGTCGGGAGAGCAACGGGAGGGGTGTGGAGTTACACACGGGCATGCGCAGCTCCTCGTGGGTACTTGCCGCAGACCTCCAAGGCCCAGAATGATCCACGAGCGGTAGTAAGTTCGGGGTTTGCGGGGCGGGGGGTCGGGGGATCCTGGAGGCAGGGCTGGGTCTCTAGCGTGTGCGATGTTCCCCCTGAGGAGAATCTGACCACCGCATAGAAAGTGGCCAGGGAGGCATCGGAAAAGCACGTGGAAATAATACACGTTTGTTTTGTTTTGTTTCTGTAAAATAAAGACTCTTTTCCCAGGTGTTGGTTCCTTCCCATGGCCCTACTGCAGAAGCTTCTGAAAGATCTAAGGGGCTTTACTGTGTCATCTGGACTTGGTTTAGGTTTGGAGACAGCCCCTAGCGGTGCGAAAGTCTACCATTTTCACTAGATTCTGCAGCTGGACTGGAGAATGCGGGGCAGAGGCGGCGAGGAACCGGGTCATTCCCATTGTCCACACCAGCGTGAATGTGCTTCTAGTGACATGTTTGCAAGATTCTTCATGTTCCTTCCTCTCCCCCTGAATTCTAATTATTATCGTCAGTGTCTATGGAAGTCGGAAAGTGTATAGACAAGAAGAACCATAAAAGCTAAACTTCAGCTGCCAAATACGGTTTGCAACACGTTATATCTCTACTTAAGAGAGATTATCTCTTGTCTTTATCCCTACCCATAGCTATGTGAGTCCGCTCACCTTTCTCTTCCAACAGTACCTAGTAAGCTTGTAATAGGAGAGAAAAATGGCAAATAATTAAATCTCACTCCAGAAGGCAACACAGACAACATTGAGCTAAGCTTTAGAATGAGATGGAAATGCCCAGTAGTGCTTTTATTTTCCTTAAAAGGTTTTCTGTTAGAAGCCTACGGTAGGTCCGTGACTCCCACATGAGAGAGCCGTATACACACGTTCGATTATTAGTCCCGCACGTAATGTTTTAGTGCTGATAATTTTGTCGAAGCCATTTTACCTTCTCGTTCTCACCATAGCCTCTATCCCTTATTTCTAATTTTCTTGCATCTCCTTACTGCTGAGCCAAGAGAACTAGATCGTTATCTCTAAGCCCAGATAAATGGGAACATCACACCACAGTAGCATCATGCAGGAAATGGAAAAGAAGCTCAGACCCAGTTTCCAAGGCCCAACTTGTAGAAGGAATTGGGTATCTCTCCTTTGGGCCAACTGTTGTGCTTTTAAGAATTGGAATGTCCAAACTAGAATCATCTCCATTTGACAAACATCCTGTCAGGGTGGTGCTTTCCCAAGATGAACAACCTCGCACCAAGATGGTGGCCATCCATACACCAGTTGGGGCATCTAGTTTAGGGATCAGCCCTGATATTACACAAAAGAGGTTTTTAAGGCTTCAGAATGGTTAAAGAGAACTGAGGTCATATGACAAGAGTATATCCTGAAAAGTTACTATTGACTTTTCATGACACACAATCAGCAAGGATGACTGCAGGAGATTATCTTCCAGCCTCTTCCCACTCGGCTGGCGGTCACACCCAAGTCCACACACCAGCTCTGGTCCTATGTTGGGAGAAATCATCGAGAGCACATGACTGCCGGTTGACCCTTAAGAGGGACCTGGACAACTGGAGGCTCCTTACCCCTTCCCCTGTTCTTGGAATGTCTGTTTTGTAGCTGTGGTTCCCACAGAGGGAGCTGTTTCAAGGATACAGTTTTGAGAGAGTAAAGTATTGTTGCTTATCGCCTCTATATAAACTTAAGATTCTAGCTAGCTGGTGTGGAGATCTTGCCCAAGACAAGCCCTGTCTGTAAGTTCCCTTGCTTATTCAGCTTGCCACCTACCACTCTGGAGTGGCCTGCCTCCTTTGGTCTCTCCTTGCCCTCTCTGGATGGGGGGATGGGGGAGGGAGGTGTTCAGATTTTACCTGGGAAGCTGCCAAAGTTGCGAACCCTCATCCTGGTCTGCAACCTCTTCTTGTATCCCCACCCCACCCTCCTCGCCCACCCACCGTGGTCCTGATTCTACCTTGTTGCAATTTTGTATCATGCATTCCTTGTTTCTTCATTTATTGATCATTAAACATTCATTAAAGACTGGTTGTGGGCTTACAGTAAGACAAACAAGGCTGCTTATTTCCCTCCTGGCTCTAGGTCATGGGCAAGGGAACCTGAAGAAGGTTTTCAGGTGAAGGAGTGGGGGGGGGTGTGGTATATGCACAGCCTGAAGGCAGAAGAGTAGCCAGCCTGCCCCGGTGGGGAAGCCATGAGCTGCTCTGAGCTTGAGCCCAGAGTGGGATGAGCTGGTAGTTGCTCAAAATGGCCTCCTCCTGGGTGCTGCTAAGGAGTCTGTGGTTTGGGGTCATTGGTGGGCTTTCAGCAGGAAGGTGAAATGGCTTGGTTTGTGGTTTTATTTATTTTTATTTCTTTATTAACATATAATGTATTATTTGCTTCAGGGGTACCGGTCCCTGAATCATCAGGCTTACACAGGTCACAGCACTCACCATAGCGCATACCCTGCCCGTGTCCCTCACCCAGCCACCCGCTCCCTCCCTTCCGCCCCCCCAGCAACCCTCAGTTTGTTTCCTGAGATTAAGAGTCTCTCATGGTTTGTCTCCCTCCCTGGTCCCATCTTGTTTCATTTTTTCCCTCCCTGCCCCCCCACAGCCCCCCACGCTGCTTCTCAAATGATATCAGTGAGATCATATGATAATTGTCTTTTTCTGATTGACTTATTTTGCTTAGCATAATACTAGTTTTAGTATTATGCTAATTTTAGTTCTAGCCACATTGTTGCAAATGTCAAGATTTTGGTTTTTGTGATGTCTGCATAGTATTCCTTTGTATATAGACACACCACATCTTTATCCATTCATCTGTTGATGGACATCTAGGTTCTTTCCATCGTTTGACTATTGTGGACATTGCTGCTATAAACATTCGGGTGCCGTGCCCCTTAGGATCACTACGTTTGTATCTTTAGGGTAAATACCCTGTACTGCAATTCCTGGGTCGTAGGGCAGCTCTATTTTCAGCTTTTTGAGGAACCTCCATGCTGTTTTCCAGAGTGGCTGCACCAGCTTGCATTCCCACCAACAGTATAGGAGGGTTCCCCTTTCTCCGCATCCTTGCCAACACCTGTCGTTTCCTGACTTGTTGATTTTAGCCATTCTGACTGGTGTAAGGTGATATCTCACTGTGGTTTTAACTGGTATTTCCCTGATGCCGAGTGATGTGGAGCACTTTTTCATGTGTCTGTTGGTCATTTGGATGTCTTCTTTGCAGAAATGTCCATTCATGTCTTCTGCCCATTTCTTGATTGGATTATTTGTTCTTTGGAAATTGAGTTTTATAAGTTCTTTATAGGTTTTAGATACTAACTCTTTATCTGTTATGTCATCTGCAAATGTCTTCTCTCATTCTGTCAGTTGTCTTTTGGTTTTGGTGACTGTTTCCTTAACTGTGCAAAAGCATTTTACCTTGAGGAAGTCCCAATAGTTCATTTTTGCCCTTGCTTCCCTTGCCTTTGGTGATGTTTCTAGGAAGAAGTTGCTGTGGCTGAGGTCAAAGAGGTTGCTGCCTGTGTTCTTCTCAAGGATTTTGATGGATTCCTGTCTCACATTGAGGTCTTTCATCCATTTTGAGTCTATTGGTATAGGGAAACGGTCCAGTTTCATTCTTCTGCATGTGGCTGTCCAATTTTCCCAATATCATTTGTTGAAGAGACTGTCTTTTTCCATTGGACATTCCTGCTTTCTCAAAGATTAGTTGACCATAGATGGTTTTGATGATATTGAGGTATGTGCCCTCTATTCCTACAGTGTGAAGAGTTTTGATCAAGAAAGGATGCTGTACTTTGTCAAATGCTTTTTTAGCATCTATTGAGAGAATCATACGGTTATTGTGCTTTCTTTTATTAATGTATCACATTGATCACAGGAAAAATTTTAAAAATAGAGTAAGAAAAAAAAATTTTTTTAATTTAACTTTGGAAGACCAAGAATTGTGGGGAAAAAGCCATGAATTCTATGTGTTGCTTTCCCCTAGCTCTGGAGTTCCACAGTTCTTATTGATTGGTAAACTTGGTCTTGGCTGGATGTTCTTGCTGATTTTTGGGGGTGGGGGGCACTGTTGTAGTGATTCACAAATGTCTTTGCATGAGTCAGAATTGTACTGCCCTTGCCAGGGGCTGGGCTAAGTAAGCTGCTCAGGTTCATTCTCGGGAGATTTTGTTCCCTGAATGCTTTCTGTAGAGCTTCGGAGGATGGGAATGAAGATGGCGGCCTCCCAATCTCTGGCCTGGAGGACCCGAGAGCTCAAGGCTCCAATCCTCAGTGCACCCTCAGAGAAAAGCAGTCAGTCACTCCCATCTCCCTGGTCTCTGGCCGTGCTCCCCCCGCCTGTGACCAAACATTTCTATCTCTGGCACATGGGCCCAATTGGAGTCTCCAACCTCAGCAGATTCCTGCAGTACACACCCATGCCACTCCTCCTGGAGGAGGAAGGAAGGGGTCTCCCTGGACCTGCCACTTGTGGGGTCCCGACCCTAAAAGCAGTGGCCCTACTGTGCCTTGGATCATGGTTTAAGGTAAGCCTGAGCTGAGAGCCCCCTCCTTGGCTCTATCTCTGCAGCCAGTCTCCCCTCTCCGATACTTGGGAGCTCTGCCACACTCAGACACCCCGGTCTTCTTGTGACCCCATGGGTCCTGAGACCACACTGTCCCCATGAGGGCTTGACCCCCCGCTTAACCTCTGGAGCGACGTCCCTCAGTGGAACAGACTTGTAAAAGTTCCGATTTTGTGCTCTGCTGCTCCACAGCTTGCCAGGAGCCCGCCCCCCCCCCCACCAGTTCTATCTTCCCTTCGCCTTGGATTCACGTCTCTGCACATTCTACCTTCCAGAAAGTGGTCGCTTTTCTTTTCCTAGAATTGCTGCTCTTTTGTCTCCTGTCGAGTTTGCAGGTGTTCAGAAGGGTTTGATAGCTGTCTAGTCGAACTCCTGGACCCGGTGATATTTAGGTCTCCTACTCCTCCACCATCTTGCTCCTCCCCCTTTGGTTTGTGTATTAAAAAGCTGTCTCCGGACAGTGGATTAAATAAATCCTGGAAGAACCACTGGAAGAGACTTCTTCCTTATCATTCACTAAGGTGAGGAGCAGAGGAGGAGGAGGAAAAAGAGGAGGAGGTTCATCTGGGCCAGGTAGGGCACCAGCTACAGAGGTCGTTAACTCAGGGAGCAGCAGGGGTCCTGACCAAGAGGTAGAGCCAGGCAGAGGGAATGATCAGCGGGAAAATAAAGTCCAAGAGGAGTTCAGAGGCAACCGCCAGAGTGGATCACCTGCGTGGGACAGAGGATATGTTGAGACTTTTGGATAAACGGATCAGATGGAGGGGAGCTTTGAGGACCAGTTCTCCAAGTTTATGGGAAGTTCTGTGAGCAATGGAGAGTTCCAGAAGATCGTGGGTTTCTTTCTGTTGTTCTTACCAAGAAAATGGTAGACTCAAAACCCCAGTCCCCTGAGGTCCCAGCACACCAGCTCAAGGTCCATTATCCAAGCAAACCTGAGGAGTGATTGACTTTAAACCCAGGTCTGCAAATCAGGCCTGCAGTCCCCAGGGGTATTCTCTAAGCTAAAATTAGATTGGTGGAATGTAATGAAAGAGCTAGGAGAGTCACATCTTACAGACATCCCTTCAAAATGTGTTTTTGGCTTGTCACCTGTTACTAATTTTAGTTCATTAGAAATTGGGCACAAAACCTGGAGGCTGGGACAGTGGCCTAGGCTGCACTGAGAATACACAGGAGGCCCATGTCACCTGTATCCTTTAGATCATGGAGAAGTGGGCACAGCTGGGCATTTACTGCACAGCCAGGGGTGTTTCTGGGGACCCTGAAGCTTTACAAGACTCATGTGCTTTCTGAACCATCAAAGGAGTCTAAGATTATATTTAATACAGTTCGGAGTTTAGTATATTTGCTTGCAGACCAGTTCATTGAAACTTGATGGTTTCTCTGTATCCCATTTGCACTCTCCTGTCCCCTTCCCTTGCCCTAAACCAGAACTACCCCCAAAATTGCTTTGGAGGCATACTCTGAATTGTCTGGACAAGGGTCTGGCTGGGACCAAAGGCCTTTCTCCTTTCTCCAGGGAAAAGATACATGTCAACTCAAGGTCCCACAGACTCACTGGCCTCTGCTTCCAAAGCCAGCTTCCTATGGACCCTCAAATTCCCCTGATGCTGGGCAGCTGGATTTCTCAAAGAACCTCTGTTCCTGCTAGCATCCAATGTACCTATAGACTGTTTGCTCTCCCATGGATGAGGTGGTTCGTGGTCTTGCCCTAAAAGGAAGAAAGGTGACAGAATTGGAGGGGAGAGGCTCTTTTTTCAGGAATGTTCACCCCAGGGGTGCCTGCGTGGCTCAGTCAGTTAAGCATCTGTCTTTGGCTCATGATCCCAGGGTCCTGGAACTGAGCCCATGTCGGGCTTTCTGTTCAGAGGGGAGTCTGCTTCTCCCTCTGCTGCTTCCCCCAGCTTGTGCTGTCTTGCTCTCGCTCTCTCAAATTAAAAACAAAAACAAAAACAAGTAATGTCCACCCCAGTGGGTTCCAGAGAGCACCCTGGTCCCACGCCTTGTAACTTAAGTCTGTACCTTCACTGTGTCTGATTCCTCATAAGCCTTGTTGGGAAGGACAAGTAGAGCTCACAAAGACGGGCCCACCACCCACCTACCACCACTCTGGAACTGGAAATAGCACTTACAAATGCCTTGTTAACTGCAGTAAGCCACAGCCAGCCCCCAAGGCAGGAAATCCTAGAGTAAGTTTTGATTCCGGTCTTTTCCTTTATTCCCTCTGTTGAAATAACCATATGTCAGGTTAGCTCACGACCAGGCTGGTTTATGCCTGCTGCCTAGCAAGGTTATTAATATCACTTTGCTTTCTTTCTCAAAAAGTGTCTTGATTTGGCTGAATAATTGTATGGACTCCCCATCCATCTCCAGTCTCAACAGTTGGCTGAGAACGCTTCTTAAATGCTCCCAGGTCCATATACCTTGTTCTCCGGTCTCAGGGCTGCCACGCCTGCTCAAGCTCCATCACTTGGTGCCTGTCTGGACCAGAGCAGCCTTGTCCCCCCTTCTCTTTCAAATCCAGATCGCCTACAGCTGTGTTACTCGTATTAGAAACTGATGAGGCTTTTCAGTGAAAGTCAAAGAACAGAGAAGGGGAAGACCTGAATTGGATCTATCGATAAATATGAGTTGATGATGTGATTTTCTAGCTATTCCACAGAAAGAGCCTAGAATCCATGACACCCAGTGGCAGTGAGCTCACTTACAGACTAGGTGTTGTTTTGTACTTCCTGTCAGAAAAGAGCTGAGGCTCCTTAGAGAATGGGCTGATACTAGGTCTGAGTTAGGAACTACTGTGTGCCAGAAAGCAAGACGTATTCAAAGACTATTTAAAAATCTATGCTAAAAGGACACAGAAGGCTGCTTTGAATGGGATCCCTCTTACCAAATCTGGGAAACTGAGGAACAAAAAATAAATCCTGCTAAATGATTATATTGAGTTAAAAAAAAAATTCATGACTCTGTAATGATACTCAAAAAGGGTGGGTGGGAAGCTCTGCTTTGCAAGAGATGAGTTAATAAGTATAGACTCTAGATCTAGTTAAGTACCATTTTGTTAACTCTCAATCAGTGGTTAAAGCAATGGTCATCATTGACCCACTGGGAAAAAACTAAGGGAGAAGTACGTACATGATCTACAGTTTAGTTATTAATTATAAAGTAGGTCTTTGCCTTGGAGAGATCACCACCGTATCGGCATCTCCTCACACTTGGCATCTCCAGGAGTGGGACCGTTTCACTTTATGGGTCCCCTGGCCTGATGCTGTGGGAGGAACACAACAGAACTTGCCGGAAACATTTGGCCCAAATCAAATCCTAACAAAACTGTGTCTTACATTCTATAGGTCAGTTGCCCTGGATCTTCAAGTGTTTGATATCAAGAAGACAGGAGGGGCGCCTGGGTGGCTCAGTGGGTTAAAGCCTCTGCCTTCAGCTCTGGTCATGATCCCAGGGTCCTGGGATCAAGCCCTGCATCGGGCTCTCTGCTCAGCGGGCAGCCTGCTTCCTCCTCTCTCTCTGCCTGCCTCTCCGCCTACTTGTGATCGCTGTCTGTCAAATAAATAAAGAAAATGTTAAAAAAAAAAAAAAAAGACAGGAACACTTTGAGGAGGAGAGATAATAACAGCCAAAGCAATGCGTGAAATTTGATGGGATTCTGGGTCAAAAAAAAACAAAACAAAACACTATCAAGGACATTTGGAGGGAAAATTAGGGTAATTTGAGTCCAGAGTCTATGCTAGATGATTGGTTGAATTATTACTGTTCTTCGTAGCTATGATACTGGTGTTAGGACGATGTAAGAGAAGGTCTTCCTTCTGAGTGATGCCACATGCAGTGTTTAGGGGTGACATACCATGACAGCAGCCATTTGGTTTCAGCAAACGGAAGTGTTGTGTGTATATATATAGAGAGAGGGGGAAACAGGTGTGGCAAGATGTTGGTGAGTGTGTGTGAGGGGGATCCGGCTGTTTGTCGTACTGCTCTTTCAACTTGTGGCTTTGAAAATTGTCAAAAGAAAAAAAAATGTTTTTTTAGAAGACTGAGAAAACAAGAAATAGAGAAAGTTCTTATAGTTATTTTTAAAAAGGACAGTCCCCTTCTCTTTCTTTTTCCCCAAGACTGTGACCTTCAGTGATTTCTCCTTTCCACAAAGTCTTGCTTGACTTAAAATCTCTGTGATGAGCCCAAGTGCGGGAATCCAGGGCTGAGGGACATAGTGTAGCAACAGGAAATGAAGTGTTTGTTGTCTCCAGAGAACTGAAGCTTTTCTTTAATTCAGTTTCATATTGCACAAAAGCCTATGTACTAGGTACTAAGTCTGTATACTATGTACACAGTACTGTGTACTTGGTCCTTGTACTGTGTACAGGATCCTATGAGAAACACCAAGAATAATAGAAAGATGAACAGTATGGTTTCTGCCTTCAAAGGGCTTAAAATCTAACACACAAAAATCGACGCAGCAAACATCTTTTGAGTGGCTCTTATGAACTAAACGGAAGACCAGGACAAGAATTCTAATTATTATTGTTACTATTACTATCGAAAGTGTCCATTATTATAAACAGTCCCTCTGATCGAAGGCCTTCCTGTCTTTGAGAAATACAAACACATACATTAATTTCAAGACAATAAGACTAATGAAAAAATCATTATCATTGTCTGAATATTATGACAAGCATCTAGGGACAGCTTAAGGACAAACAGTGTATCTAAGTTAGAACTTAAAGAGCAGGTTGGAATGTTTTCAAAACAAATTGGTAGGCATTCCAAGTAGATAGAATTCGGTGCGCAAATACAGGGCGCCTGGGTGGTTCAGTCAGTTAAGCATCTAATTCTTGCTTTCAGCTCCGGTCATGATCTCAGGGTCATGAGATCAAGCCCCACAAGATCTTACAAGCCCCAGGAGATCAAGCTCCACTCAGCAGGGGGCCTGCTTAAGATGCTCTCTCTCCTTCTCCCTCTGCCCCTTCACACACACACACACACACACACACATTCTCTCTCTCTCTCCCCCCAAATGAAAAGAAAACTTAAAATGTGCAAAAGCATGAAAATATGAACATGACAGGTTTGAGGATCTACAGGTGCTAAATATAACTGGAATTTAGTAGCTTTAGAGATGAGTGAGAGCTACGGAGCTGGGAACAGAACTTGAGCTTGTTGATAAAAAGCTTTCGTGTTACATTGAGGAGTTTGCACCGTATTCTGTAGGTGACTGGAGGCTCTGGAGGTGATGTCATGATTAGATTCTCAGACAGGTAACTCTGGCAGGCAAACAGCATGCTGATGGGAAGGAGATGAGGCAGATAGACCAGTTAGCAGGCTTTTATAATAGTCTGGGTGAGAGGTGCTGAGAGTCTAAACCAAGACAAGGGACATGGGGGCAGAGATAGGGTAGCCACAGGAGGCACTCCATACACTGTACCAGTCAGGCTTAGGTGGCCAAATGGTTGTTGGGAAATGAGGGAGAAGAGATTGTCAAAGATAAGCCCAGTATAAGGGTTCTCCAGAGAAATAGAACCAATGATGTGTGTGTGTGTGTGTGTGTAGGCGCGCGTGTGTGTTGTGTAGATGGGGAGGAGGGATTTAAAGAATTGGCTCCCACAATTGTGTGTATAGGCAAGTCCCAAACCTCCCTGGTAGGCTTGAGGCTGGAAATTCTGACAGGAGTTTATGTTGTAGTCTGGAGTCTGCAGACAGTCTGGAGACAGAACTTTTTCCGGTCAAGGGACTTTGGTCTTTTCTGTTAAACCCTTCAACTGATTGGGTGAGGCTCACCCATATTATGGAGAGTAATGTGCTTTTCTCAGTCTACTGATTAAATGTGAATCACATCTAAAAAATAACTTTACAACAACATCTAGATAGGTGTTTGACAAATAAATAAATAAATGGGCACCATGCTGTAGCCAACTTGACACTAAAATTGTCATCACCATTGTGCCATTACTGAATTATGAAATAGAAGGGAAAAGCTGGGGACAAATTTGGAGAGGAAAAACCCTCCATGAATTTAGAAGATGCTGAATTTCCATTGGTGAGGGCTAGTGGTCAATTTGAAGACAGGAGATCAATCTTTTTTTTTTTTTTAAGATGTTATTTTTAATAATCTCTACACCCAGTGTGGGGTTTGAATTTACAACCCTGAGATCAAGAGTCATATGCTCTACCAGTGGAGCCAGCCAGGTGCCCCATGGAAACAGATCTTTCTCATGGGCCATATTTGGAGATTTTAGTGGAAGCCAGAGGACCAGATGCGGCTCCTCCTCAAGAGACTGCTCATTCAACAGCACTTGTCCTCTGTGTGTCTCTGTGACTAGACTGTTCTAGGCTGGAGGACCACAGTGTACTCAAGGTAATGTTCCTATCATAGAGCTTACATTTTGGAAGGCTTGGCAGACAGTGAGCAAATAGGCTTATATACATAACATTCTAGGTTAGGATATGTATCATTGCCTGCTGTAGATTAGAAACCATCCCCAAGCTTGCTGGCCTAAAACAACTTTGATCTGCTCATGTTCCACGGACGGGCAGTTGGGGAAAGATCAGCTGGAACCGCGCGTCTCAGATCCACATGGCGCTGCTGGCTTCACTTAATGCATTTGCCACCAGTTAGAACATGCTGGATGGCCATTGGCTGGGGCTGTCAGCAGATGTGTCTCAGTTGTCCTCCATGTGGCCTCTTGGGCAAGCAGGCTTCACACTAATTCACTTGGCAGCTGGAGTTCCATGAAGGCAACCCTTAACGTGCAAACCCTTAGCAAGCCTCTGTTTGGATCACATTTTCAAATGTCCTGGTGGCCAAAGCAAGTCACATGGCTAAGCCCAGAGTCACAGAAGAGGCAACAGCACAAGAGCATGAAGACCATTAACATAATAATCTAACACAGGGCACAGCAAAGAAAAAGGGAACAGAATGAAAAGGGGAAGTGCTTTGCAAGAGACGGGGAGGTGAGAGAAGCAACTTTTGAGCAGACTTAAATGAAGGAAGGCTGCCAGTCATGTGGATTTCTGGAGGCAAGGGCACGCCAGACAAAGGGGATGGCATGTGCTCGTGAGGACCATGAAGCCAGAAGTAGCTGGACCCACCCACGGTACAAGAAGGCTAAGATGAGAAGAGCAGACTGAGGGAGATCAGGTGAGAGAGGAGAGGAAGGCAGGGAGGCATCACGAAGGGCCCAGCAGACCGTGCTTGGTTGAGATTTTGTTCTAAAAGGTGGTAGAAAATCAATGAAGATGTTGCGTGAAATTTTATTCGGTTTTCATCTTGTAAAGATCGGTCACTGGTGAAGAGACAAGCATGAAGCTAGGAGATCTATTAGCGATTACTGCCCTTGTCACAGAGATATTGATGGCGGTGGACTTGGTGAGAAATGACTGGATTTGGAATACATCTGGGATGTCCAGCCCACAGGGATTGCTAATTGATCAGATGTAAGCTGTTGGGAGAGAGAAGAATCATAGATGGCATCTAACACCTGTAGAGATAGGGAAGCTTTTGCGAGAGAAAATTCTCTCTCGGGAGAGGACTCCTTTCTTGGACATACTGTCCTTTATATGCCTAATACAGGTCCATGTGCAGACAAGTAGGAAACCGGATATAAAAACCATGAGCAGGGAGAGAAGGTCAGCATCTAAATGACACAAAAACCAAAGGAACCCATGGGATCAATTGGAAGATATGGTAGAAGCTGCAGTGTTTTCTGCTTCTCCTTGGGTTTTCACAATGAAATAAGAAGTTGGGGGATGGGAAGAATAGTGATAGGAAGTTGAAAAAGAGAGGAATTTTGAGATAGTGGCCTTGGAACATGGGAGACAGTTCGCCAGGGAAGGGAGGATGTGACAGGCTGGCCTCTGAAAAAGCCTCCTAAGCTTAAAGTGAGAGTCAGCATGTTTGGGAGTTTCTCCAGCAACATTCAGCTGCTCAAATACAGACTTAGAGAATCGCGGTTATTGTGGATGAGGTTTTTCAGGACAGGTGGAGAAGAGGAAGATATGAGGGTGTCTGTAAGTGAATGATTTGAGTGATGGACCAGAGATGCTGAAGGCACGAGTGTAGTGACAGTATTGAAAGAAATGGTGGCCTCATGGTTGGGAGGCCCCAATGAGGTAACCATTGGAGAAGTAAGTGCTGAAGAATGCTAGCAGGAGAATGCTGAAAAGAGGTAGAAAGGAGTCAGTGGAGGCTAGAGTATAGAAGGGGAAGAGAACATGAGGTCAAAGAAGCAAGAAGCCAGGGCCCTGGATGGATTGTTTATGGGGAGGAAGTCTGCAGAATAATGGTGCTGCGAAAAATCAGTTGGACACTTGGAGGAGGAGGGAGTGTGGATGGTAGGGTCCGATAGCATCGCCCTAAAGATCCTGAGGATGTCTTCAAGGAAGGAAGAGAAATGGTCTTTCCAGACCATTTCGAGACCAGTACCAAGGTCAGAGTTACCGCGTAGTAGGTCCAGCGGTACAGAGCTGGGGACCAAACAGTCCTCACTTGAGAGGGTTGCAGGGGACACTCAGCTCTGTTAGAGTTAGAGCTGGGCAGTGGAACTTAAAGAAGAGACGGTGATTGTGGGAGGTTTGCAGATGACGGACTGTGAGCTGCAGAGAGCACAGGCTGGGGCTGGGGGAGAGGAAGGCACCTGTCTCGGCGGTGAAAGGGAAGCGAAGCTCCTCAGAGCATCTTCAAGCAGAAGCAGAGTCCGCAAACCTGGCATGGACTTAGCCATTGCTACTTACTCACACGAAGCCACGTATTGCTTCTTTACAGATGCTTGGCTGTGTTCCGAGTTACTGAGTTTGCCAAATAAGTACTAAATGAATAATTTATTATTATAGGTAATATTTATGTAAGATTTATTTATTTATTTGAGAGAGAGAGAGCACGCATGCGTTGAACATGAGCACGAGCAGGGGCAGGAGAAGGGACAGAGGGAGAGGAGGGGACAAGAAGCAGACTCCCAGCTGAGTGGGGAGCCCAACGTGGGGCTCAATCTCAGGACCCTGAGATCATGACTTATGCTGAAATCAAGAGTCAGACACTTAACCAGCTGAGCCACCCAGACAGCCCTATTGTTATAGGTAATATTTATTAAGCTTTAATTATGTAACTCTCTTTGGAGAAATAAATCTCATTCTACATATCCCATATATCTTCAGACAAAATTGAACATTCTAATTTATGTTTACTTGAAATTAATGGAAAAAAAATAGGATTCCAAGGAGGAATGAATGTGATGTGGTATAGAGCATGCGCTAAGACCAACCAGTAACAAGATTTGATCTGGCAGGGCAGTTGCAACTGGGACTAACTACTTGGTTGACTTTGCCGACACAGGAGTGACACTTGCCATTCCTCCCAAAATGTCATATCAGTTTTGATTCACTATCTTTTTTATTGAGGGGATTCATTTCAGAGCATTCTCCTCGATGTCTACACTACGGTATTCTTACCCTAAGCCAAGGAACCAAGGTGAGGTTGTTCAACTACCAAGCGTTTCTAGTTCCAGTATATATTTGCGGTCTAGGAAAATGACCTCCAGATGGGGCTACAGACCTAGTGGACCCATTGTGAGTTGATCTGGACCAGGTATCCATTTATGACCTAGCCCCAATATTCTTGGACCCTAAAAGAGGGTCCTGATGAAGATTAGTGTCCCTAGGTGTTGAGGTCTACTAAGACCTGTTCAACAGTCATTAAAATGCTTGGGTATTTCTCAGAGTTCAGCTACCCTTTGGTGAAGGACTGGGAGATCAGAGCCACGTATACTTGTGTGGTGTTGCAGGGGGCTGGAGACACGGTCTTGCCTTCAACCAGTGGACTTGGACACCAGGCAAGGACTTAGGTGTGGTGAGCCCTCAGTCTCCTGGTCATTGATCCTTGACCTCTTTCAGCTGTACAGATTGCACTGTCTCTCGTTGGCTACTCATCTGATTTGCCCCCAGAAGTGCAGTAACTAACACGGTTTTGAGTTAATTCCCTTGAATGTTCTTTTTTGACTGGGAGAAGAGTCTTCCATGTTGGGAGGAAAGAGTCCACATGAATACTTCTTGGCCAAGGGACAGCCAGCGGTCCACTAGAGTTTCATTCTCCCCTTCCATAGTGCAGAGTGTAACCGAAAAGGTAGTTGTCCAGCCTGGAGCTGCATTTCCCAGCACCCCCCCCCCCCCCCCCCCCCCCCCCCCGCCCATAGAAGTGACGCCATGGGACATCACTTCCAGCTGAGGAGATTAAAAGGTGAACATTCTTATCCAGTCAGCTCCTCCCTGTCTGCCACTTTGTTTGGGCGTATGGCAACCTTGGAAGATAAATGTTGAAGAAGGCAGAGCCTCTGTCAGGATACCCATAGGAGCGGATCCGGCACCCTGCTAACATTACACCCACCAGGAAGCGAAAAGTCATCTTTGATACTGGTGGGTAATTGAGGAGCAATTGAGGCTCAGTCGGTTAAGTGTCTGACTCTAGATTTCGTCTCCAGTCATGATCTCAAGGTCGTAAGCCTGAGTCCTGTGCTGGGCTGTGCTGAGCGTGGCGCCTGCTTGAGAGGCTCTCTCTCCCTCTGCCCCTGCCCACCACTCATGCGTGTTCTCTCTCTAAAAAAATAAAATAAAATAATGGTAGGGAATTTGAAATGTAGGTATTCGCTAAGGCAGCTTTTACCCTAATACCTGCTGTGCTCTCTATCCCTTCTACATCAAATCTGTATCAAATAGCTTCTGTACCAGATTTGAAGCTGTGTGGTGGTCTGATTTGGAGTATAGGTTATGTGGCATATATAAAAGTCATCCGGGGGATGCCTGGGTGGCTCAGTTGGTTAAGCATCTGCCTTTGGCTCAGGTCATGATCTGAGGGTCCTGGGATCGAGCCCTGCCTTAGGCTTCATGCTCAGCGGGGAGCCTGCTTCTCCCTCTCCCTCTGCCCCTCCCCACCATTTGTGTGCTCTCTGTCTCTCTCAAATAAATAAATAAAATCTTAAAAAAAAAAGTCATCTGTGAGGCGCAGGGATGTTTTTCAGAGCTGGGTAGTTATTCACAACTGAGAATGAAGTATAATAAAAGACAATGTTAATACAATCAACACATTTTCTCAGTCCTTAGCTTCTTAATATAAGTAGTCATAGAGGTCCTTGTATTGGGTACATCTTATGTACCTCAGGTTCTCTGGCCTTACTCATCTTGGGTGTGTGTGGGGGGTCTCTCCACCCTCTCACTACAGAGTTTAAGGAAATGTTCCCCTTGTCTATCTGTTTGTGTGTGTATCCATTTCCTGTTGCTGCTGTAACAAGTTACCACTAACTCAGTAGTTTACAACCATGTAAGTTTATTTTCTTAAAGTTCAGGAGGTCAGCAGTCTGAAGTGAGACTCACAGGGCTAAGACCAATCAGCAGGGCTGGTTGCTCTGGAAGGTTCCAAGGGAGAATCCAGTCCATGCATCACCTGGCTCCTGGAGGTGGCCTGCATGCCTTGGCCTATGGCCCCTTCTCACTGCACTGCGACCACTGCAACCTCTGACTTCTGCCGCATCTTCTACCACTGACTCCGATCGATCTCATGCCTCCGTCTTACAAGGACTTATGATTACACTGGACCCACAGGGATAATCTCAAATCCCTCTGTGTAATCAAATCTGCAGAGTTTCTTTTGCCATACAAGGTAACACAGGTCCTGGCGATTAGGGTGTGACCATCTTTCAGCCTGCCACAGTGTCGGGTATGGCTTCCACGTGGCTTTGAAAGGCGCCAGATGACAGGGAAATGGGAGGGGACGGACTCCTCACATGGGGCAACAGGAGACAGGACCAACCCAGGAAATGCCTTTTCTTCCTTCTCTTGGAGGGCTGCTCTGAGGCAGGATTTCCCTCTACAACCGGTGCAGAGACATCCCTCGTGACCACACGCGGGCTGAGCAGCTGCGGGGTCTCCTGGTGGCTCGCGGGAAGCCGTGGCCCGCGTGGCAGTACGTGACTTTGCTTCCCATCCTCTCTGCCTCGTTCCCTCTCCTCTCTGCCCTGGCGTTGCACTTCCCACAGCTCTGGCCGTTAACCTCTGCCCTGGGCTCTCGTCTCTGGGGAGTCTCGCCTGGGGCGGCCCCCAAATTGAAAGTTACAATTTATATGCTTCCTCCTGATTAAGAATTAATTGCTGAGGGGCGTCCGGTGGCTCAGTCGGTTAAGCATCTGACTCTTGGTTTTAGTTCAGGTCCTGATCTCCGGGTCCTGGGATCCAGTCTTGCATCGGGCTCCGTGCTCTGTGGGGAGTCTGCTTGAGGACCCCTCCTCTAACCTCTGCCCCTCCCTGCACTTACACATGTTCTCTAAAATCTTTAAAAAAGAAAGAATTGCTGTGTATCCACCATATTCAGACATGGTCTGGTTAAGAGTGACAAATACAAAAAGATCTGTTCTCACAGAGTCTAGTTTTTTTTAAATTTTATGTTATTTGTTTGTTTATTACACGAGTGGGGGGAGGGGAAGACAGAGAGAATCCCAAGGAGGCTCCACGCTCAGCATGGAGCCTGACATGGAGCTCTATCTTATGACCCTGAGATCATGATCTGAGCTGAAATCAAGAGTCAGATGTTTAACTGACTGAGCTACCCAGATGCCCCTGAGATTACCTCCTAATTGAGGAAGACCTACAATAGAAACTAGACAAGAAATACTATTGAGTGCTGCTTAGAACATGGTGACGCAGCAAAGACCAGCTATTTTACATTTGGTGGTGAGGAAAAGCCTTTCTGGAGAGGTGACATTTAAGCGGAGGCCTGGATGACAGTCATTTGTGCGGACCCCGCGGAAGGAGAAGTGGCCTTAATGGCAGGCATCAGCTTGTGGTCACCGTGCTTTTCACATGCATGATTCTAGGTAGCATGTTCTGGTTGAAGGGCCACAGAAATTTACTTTTAAAAAATTCATGTTTCTCCCAAGCAAGCAGAAAGGCCAGATGGTTAAAATACAGAATGAACCTTGCAAGCAGGAGCTCTCCGCTAACCAAGAAATGGAACTTTCACTTTGTCGTGGAGGGACGTATTTATTTTAGAAGAAGATTTCTTCTGTGTTTTAAGTTCAGCTTCATTTAAGAGAAAGGACCGTGAAACTGAAAGTTATGAGTCTTTTAGCTTCCTCACCTGTATGAGAAATAAACTGGGTCATAAGCCCATTTCCCTGTATCGTCAGCATGTTTTTGTTTTTAATGATTAGCTGATACTTGTATCCTAGTGCTTCCTGCTTCACCTTATTCCAGATGCTTTTGCAGATCAACTTACGTATCAACTCGAAGTGTAGCGCAAAGGAGATGTCCCGAGCTTTGGCATCAGAGGACACAATATTTCTTGATATTTTTCTCTTAGATATTAGATGTTTTTCGTAACATTGTAGGACATATTTTTTGGCTGCTGTGGCTATATGGAAATGCATTTGCTTTTTATCTAGTGACCTTGATTCTAATCAAATAATTCTAATAGGAAATCCAACATGATCAGTTGTTAAACTAAGTGCTTCATCACATGACCTGGAAATAGTGATGGTTCTTCTTCTTAAAGATTTTATTTAGTTTATAGAGAGAGCGCGCATGAGCGAGAGCAAGCACGGGTGGGGGAGGGGAAGGAGGAGAAGCCGACCTTGTGGAGCAGGGAGCCTGATGCCATTAGGGCCTCTGTCCCCTGAACAGAAGGCAGATGCGTCCGTGACTAAGCCACCGAGATGCCCCAATAGTGACAGGTTTAAATCTCGTCCATTCCTCATACTTTTATTGGTTTTTCTGGCTCCCTGGCTGGGCGGGAAGCTCAGGAGCTCTGTCCCCTTTGGTGTCAGCGAGTCGTCTTACAGGCTGTGGGCTGGAATGAGCTGTAGGCTCACCATTCGATGTCTCGTGGTAGACGTTGGAAAGACTCAAAGAGCTGGGGGTTGGCCCAGCTGAGACCCATCTGGCATCTGTCTCTACCTAGCTTCTCCACACAGTCTCTTGGGCACAGTGGCCACAGGGCTCCAAAAGCACGTCCCGAGAGCTTCGCAGATGCTCTGGTGTCCCCTGCATGACCTAGCTTGGGGAGGCCCATGGTCGCCCTCCCGTCACACTCTAGCTCTTCGGAGGGGAGGAGAATCAGACTCCACCTTTTCATGGGAGGATTGTCCATGAGATTTGTGGATATGTTTGAGCCAGTCGGTCCCCTGGCCCACATGATTTATGTCTGTCCTTCACACAGTTCTGAACTCCAGCTGAGCTGGGACTCCGTTCCACTAGCAGGGAATCCTTCCCCCTGGGTTCCTGAGTCAGCCTCCTTTTTCCACAAATGCCACAGACTTGTGACTGCTGCGTCCCCCTCTGGTTTTCCCCTTTGTGAATGAGCTTCTCGGCAGCAGTTAGCTTCCGGAGGACAGGAAACTTCTCTCCCTAGCACACAGCTCTTCCAGTCCGTGTTAACGAGCTGTCCTTGAGGAACCATACCCAAGAGCCTCAGTGACACCAGAACTTAATCTACATAACAAGATCCTGGGCCTCAAGATGCCTGAACAAGGCTTTGATGGGTCTGGAGAGGGAGGAAGTGGATTTTGCATCAAGCCAGTGGCTGGAGTAATCTGAAGACACACCCACGTGTTGACGCTGAGAAGACAAACCAGTTGGGGGACTGTGCCTGTGGGGCTTGGCTAGCTTGGTGTCATGGCCGCTCAGAGCTCCGAAGCTGTGTGTCCCAAGAGGAAGAGCAGGTGAAGAGGTGTCACCTTCTAGGACCTGGCCTTACAAACTCTGGGGGTATCCCCTCCACCGCATTCTTTTTCTTAGAAGTGGAATCACTACGGCTGGCCCCGTTCATGGGGATGAGACTTCACCTTTTTATGGGAGGGGTTATCAAGAAGTGGTAACTTTTAAAAAAGATTTTATCTGAGAGAGCGCACAAGCAGGGGGAGCAGCAGAGGGAGAGGCAGAATCAGGCTCCCCACCAAATAGGGAGCCTGACCCCTAGACCCTGGGATCATGACCTGAGCCAAAGGTAACGCTTCACCAATTGAGCCACCCAGGCGCCCCAGTGTTGTAACATTTTTTTTAAATCACCACACAGGGGAGGCTGGGGAATGGGTTCTGTAACTTAGCACCCACCGCAAGCTTGGGTGGAAGGGAATTCTATGATATAAGGCAAAAGGGAAGAAAGGACAAAACCGAAAAGGGCAGATCGCTAGGGGACGGGTAGAAGTCTCTGCCACAGGCAGCTTTGCAGAGATTAAAATCGAAACCAGGTTGTCAGAGACGAAGAGAGATGAATGGGGAGAAAGATCACTTCTGGCAAAGATAGATTCTGAGGGGACACCTGGGAAAGGGACAAAGGTGGGCATCTGAGTCTGTCGGCGTTAGGAGTGCGCCATCAGAGGAGGCTGGCGATGGCGCGGTGGTAAGCCAGGGGTGTGGCCACGTAAAGGAAAATAGAGGAAGTGGTTGGATTCTAGGACAGCTTTATGAGACGAGCACAGTCTCACTCAAACTTGGCTCTGAATTCTCTGTCCACTGTAGTTTCGTCATTTTTCAGCCAAGCATGGTGAATCACAAAAAGGCCACAATTCTCCAACCTCTTGAGTCACTTTGCAGCAACTTCCATCAAGACATGGAGTCTTTTTCCCCCCACCTCTTGGCTCTGGTCTGGCATTGGTCTGGCTTTGGCCAGTAGAATATGGCGGACTTACCAATGTGACAGTTTTGAACCTGAGCCTTGAGAGGCCTTGCCTGTACCTACTAGTTTTTGCAAGACCTTGCCAAATGCTATGAATCAGCCAAGGCTAGTTAACTGGAGAACAAGAAATCACATGGAGCAGAGCTCAGCTGTCTCATCTGAGGCTCCAGACAGATGAGAAAGCCAAGGCAAGATCAACAAAGTTGACCTGGATACAGCTGAACTTAGTCGTGAATGAGATGCCCAGCTCCAGCACATCACCTATAGGATCATGACCTAAGTAAATACTTGGCTGTTTTAGCCACTGAATTCTGGAGTTACTTGTTATACAGCAAAGCTATTAGAGCAAGTTAAATAATTTGCTTTCTAAATCTCAGTATCCTTAATGTAAAAATGGGTTTGCTAGCCCCTACTCCTTAGCTACTGGGAGGACACAAGGACACCTTGCACTAAGCCTGAAACATATGTTCTGAGCAAGTGGTAAGTAACACCACTGGTCACATCCGAGAGATGGTCAAGGAGAAGAGTGATTCATCAGTTGCATATAACACCCGTGCTCATTGTATCAAGTGCCCTCCTTAATGCCCATCACCCAGTGACCCCATCCTCCACCCAACTCCCCTCTAGCAACCCTACCACATTCACCTTTGAAAACTCTCGCCCTTGCCCTCTTGTTTTCTGGACCCCTTCAACACATTTGCAGATGGCCCAATTCCTATTGCTGTTGCAGTGAACTGATTTCATACATTTCTCTCTTTTACCCCCAACTAGGCTCTAAGCAATTTAAGACGATTCTATTTCATTTGCAAATCCCACTGAGATAATGTGTGTGTGTTGTGTTTTCAATCCAAACAAGAATTTAGTAAATTAAAGTCAACTAAATTGCGTCATGGTTGTATTGATCATTGGGGCTATCTTATTTCTAATCAAGAGGCCTATTACATTTCCTCAATGTCAAGTCAGTAAGTAAACTTATGATGGAGAACAGCTCCCCCGAGAGATCAGAGTTACCGGAATAACTCATTTTCTTTTGTGGTAGGTCATGAGGCAATGGTGACAACCCTGACCTGGCAGCTAATTCCCACCAAGCAAATGTCTGGATGCCTCAAGAGTAGGAGACTCTGTTAATGTCTCAAACTTTTAATCAACTGTAATACTGATATTACTTGGAAAAGAAATCTCTGGGAAAACTAAAGATAGGAGATTATATACTTTGCAAACGTCTTTACTTTTCCCACAGTAACTTTCCCCCACACAAGTGCTTAAAGCTTTCTAAGAATCTCTTTTACTTCCTTCAGATGTTTTCTATGAATAGAATACCAATTTCTTATTGAGAAATTGTTTACGGGTATGTCCTTTCTGTGTGGTGTGCAGGACCAAACTTTCGGGAGCCAACCATGTTTCCCATTCAACTCCACATTCAGTGATGTCACCTTGGAGCTCGAAATTAGCCCTGGTGGAAACACGGACACCATGAAAATCAGCCAACACTACTACACAGCAGGACTACACTGCACTGGCCTGTCTGGGCGCCCCCAGAGAGGCCACTGATAAACATTCATCAGCACATCCCCGCCAGAGCTCCAGGTACTGGGAATTACATCTCGTGTCTTCTTGAGGACAGACTCTAGGTCTCCCCAGGAAAACATCAGAGTCTGTTTTCTCACTGCTGGGCAGAACACCCTAAGTTGGGTGCTGGTAAAATGGGGGACGGAACGACAGCCAGGATCTGGGCTGAGTGGGGCAGAGTGGCAGGAAACAAGGTTAGAGGGGCGCGGGGTGGAGGACCTGGTGCTGTGGTATAGGTCGTTGTTTTGGTTGAACAAAGAGGAGAGCTTTCTGCAGGAGGATATTGCTGGGTTTAGATTTTATAAAGATCCTTCCACGTGTCTGCTTGTCAACAGCATATACGGGCGGGGGGGGGGGGGTGCACCAGACGTGGTGAAGCACAGAGGCCAAAGAGGCTAGGACAGGGGAGCCTTAGAGTGAACTCTGACCTTTGCCCTAACACCTGTGCTCCTGCCACTTCCGGGACCCTCCCCGAGGAAAAAATCTGTTCCCCTCCGCCATATTGCAAGACCAGCTCGAGACCCACCCACCCAGCCACCCCCCCGCCATCCCAGTCCCATCGCTGCTGCTTTGGGCAGGCACGAGGCTGGATTGCTGGGGGGCGTGTAAAGGGCAGACGGTGTTTCTGACCTGGAGAGGCTTTCGTCAACATGCTGACTGGTCAAGAGAAGTGAGAGGTGATGCTGAGCCAATCTGTGCTGATGAGGAAATGCGGGGAGGGAAGGAAATCCAAGAGTTATTTCAAAATAGCAGACAAGAAATGCTTAAAGCAATGATCTCGAAACTGGGGACTCTAACATGGGGAAGCAAAATCGTAATTGCAATAGACAATTTGTGCTGTTCTATGGTTTTGCAAAATGTTACTGTAGGGGAAACCAGGTGAAGGGTATGGGGGTCTCCTTGTACATACTATTGCTCCTTCCTCTGAAACTATATTATTTCTAAATAAAACATTAGAAGAGAACACAGTTGTGGGCACGTAAAGGCCATTGCGTAGAGAGACCAAGGTTCTGGCTTTGGTGCTGTTGTAATGCTTCAGGTGAAGCCCTGCGCCTCACTTGACCTGCTGCTTCTTCTGTAACTGGGGGAGAGAGGCGGCCTTCTGGGGTACAGCAAGTCAGAGGGCATCCTCAGAGGTGGGCAGTGGAAGAGGCCCTTCTGCCAGCCTCCCTCTGAGCACCTCCGGCCACAGGTGCTCAGCTACCTTTAGGGTACTTCCAGTCCCCTTGGAGGCGGGGGAGGGCAGCCCTCTGGTCACAGGCAGTGGTGGGATTCAGTGGGAAGAAAAAGGGACATCTGGGGGACTGGTGCTACTCATGTCGCAGGTCTGGCTGAGGGGACCAGTTGAGACCCCGTGTCCCGAGCTGGTTCTCTGGGTAAGTCAGTGGCCGGACAGCCTACCTGTGGATCCTCCCCAGGGAGCACGGCGGCAAGCAGGTGGCTGTAGCATCTTGATTTCACGAGTAAGCAGGGTTTGGGGCTACAAGACCATTTGACATAAATGTGCATTTCCAGATCTTAGATTTTTGGATTTCACGGAATCCTTGCTTTTACCTTCTCCACTTCCTTGGAGTCGTGCTGCGTGTCTAGAAGAGCAGTCCAGAGGTCTCCACGTCCACTTTAAGACCTGTTGGTCAACTTAGGAACACGCAGCTTAGGCACTGAGACCAAAAGCATTAAAACCAAACCAACAAGAAAACCCCGATCCCATAATGTATTTCAGGTCCCCCTGCTCAAGAAAACACACTCAGGATAGCTAATATCTTTTATTGTCAGACCTTCTTTGAGCCAACAAACAATTTCGCAGGGCTGTCCCGGAGAGGTAAGGCATTTTTTTTTTCTTTGTGGGCAGACTTAGTTGGCCTAAGTCTTTACAACTTTTCCATATAAAAATAAAAGTCCAGGACCAGATTATTTTTCTTCTGGTCATAAACACTGATTTATTTACAGGCACCTTGTCGGACTACCATTATCATCTGGGATAAAGTGTATTTTCTTAAAGCGTCAGTCACGGTCCTTTCAAGATTTGCTCTCGCATCACACCCCTGGGGAATGAAACTTCTTTCCGCTACACCCAACGTGGTCATACGGTCACTACTTGCAGCGATACGAACTCGCCCTCAAAGAAAATTTCTTTTTAACTTAAATCTTTTAGAAACTAAAGACTCCAAAATGCCTTCATATAGTTCTAAAAACAGCATCAGAGTCAGACTGGTTTATAAAAACCATTATCTGTATGGGCTGCATATCTGTTTATAACACAGCAGACACAGAGTGCAGACTTTGCTACAAGTCATGAAACGAAACGGAGTCAACACATGGTTTCTGAAATACAGCAAAGACAGGAGAGTCCAGGATTCTGGTCTGTTAATAAAACCACCTCATAAAGTAACGACTGAAGACTAGAACTCTAAACTATTAAAATATACAGACAGACTGTTTACACCATTGCACATCCTTTTTTCCCTTTGCTTTTAATGCTCATGAGACAGTGATTAAAGTGATGAGTTTATGAACACAGGCATGCACAGGCAAGCTCAGAAACTTGAAAGATGAAACAAAGAAGTTAATCCATGTCGGAGAAGAAGGCTGCCAGCAGCACTCCAGCTAAAATATCCTGTCCCTAGTGCTCCCTCCGACCCCCTCCTGGCTCCCTCACCTTCCCTCCAAGTAGGGAAATCAGGCTGGGAGGTTAGTGCAGAATTGATGAATGAACGCCCCCTCCCCCGAGCTCCGTGAGTCTCCCCGAGGGGGCGGGGGCAGCTCCCTTCAGTAGCACAGTTAAGGTCAGTTAGTGTTGGGTCCACGCGTTAAGGCACTTCTGGCTGCTTTGGTGGGGGCCAGGGTGGGGGTGGGGGTCTGTCCTCTCTTTTTTAAGGCATGTGTCCTCTAAGAGTAGTAAAGCTTTCCAAACGGGGCCCACTGCTACGGTTGACAGCTTAGTACAGGGTCACGGAAGTGGAGAGGGCGGACGGCCCCTCGGAGACGCCTCCCTCCGGCCAGGGGCTTCCAGAAGGCGGGGGCAGCTCCGCCGGGGCTCTGCGCGGCACGGGCTCGGTCAAGGCCAGAGGGTCTCACGCGCGGCTGCTCCAGACACGTCGGGTCCCTGGCGCCTTCACCTGGAGCTGCCCTGGCTGCTCACGGAGCGCGACGTGCTGTAGCGCTTCTTCACGATCATGCTGATGTAGGCCTTCATGAGCTTGGCCACGTCCACCACCTGCGGCCGAGGCACAGGGGACGCGCTCAGCGGGGGCGCGCGGAGGGCCGCCGGGTCGTTCCCCCCGGGGCCCCCGCGCCACTCTTGGCTCGGGTTCGGTCCCCAGCCGGTCCTTCCGCGGCTTTCCCCTCGTCCCCGCGGCCGGCGGGCAGGGGAAGCCTGGCTTTTCTGAACACGGTGGGTCGCACCGCGTGGTTCTTTCCCACGAAAACCACAATTCTGCCTGATGGACACTTGGCAGAGTTCACACATTCAAAACAAAAAACGCCACTCAAGGACACTGTGGGTGTCCTGAGGGCTGGGTTGACCCCCCCCCCCCCCCCGATGAAAACACTGGCGATCGACCGCGCCCGCAGCCGGCTAGTAAACCCCGGCTCACCACAGCGTTGTCACCGCCCCCCGACACGGAGCGAGACGTGGTGGCTGGCCGTGACCTGCATTAGCCCCTTCCCGGGACGCAGGCACGGCCACCCCCCTGGGCCTGTCCCTCAGGCTGGCCTGCACCCCTCTCAAGGCGTCCCCGCTGCCTTGTTACCTCATCGTCCCTCCCCTTGGCTGGCACCGTCACTCTCTCTACCGGAGTCACCCAAACCCGGCAGCGGGGGGCCTGGAACCCTCCTGTCAAAGGTCCTGCCTCTTCCGTGTCCCTGCTCCCCTCCCCTTAGCCTAGTCGGCCTCCTGCCCCACAGCCTCCTCCCGCCTGCTGCTCCCGGCCTCTGGGACGCCCCCCCCCCCCCCCCCGCCCGTGACTACACCAACAGCTAAGCCGGTGGGTCATTCATTTCCATTTTCCACCCTTGCGCGCTAGCAGCGTCCTACGTGGTGGCCTCAGCAGGCTTCTCCATTTATCATGACGAGGATGACATTTTAAGCTTTGGAGCAGATGGCACACACATTTAGAGGCTTTTTTTGGGGGGTGATTTTGGGAGCCAGAATTAGCTACGCCCAGGGCAGTCGTGGCCCTGGCTCCTTCCAGCTGTGAATCTTGCCGTCATCATCTGCTGATGGGCACAAGGCTTCCTCGCCCAACTATATATATTCTGGACATCTACATCATTTCCTTTCCTCCACGGGTAAGACCCGCCGGTAGAATGGAACCAAATCTCTCGGCTGCAAAGGTACAGAAGAAATATGGGAGGGTTCAGGTTTGGCCCTCAGGGAACCTTTAGCTGGGGAGGCGCAGCCATGCTGTATTTTCATATATTTTAAAGCAAAAGAGTAGAAATTATTCAAAGGCATCAGGAAATGGGGCATCGTTTCTCTCTCTTGTCAAGGTCACAAATGATTTCCTTGGCTTGCCTCTTACCTCACTGGTTTCAAAGAGCAGCTCCCTCTCGTCGACCACGATTTTGTACGTGTTTGCCAGCGGCGCCCCGAAAGAGAGGATGTGCTCGTACTGGAACACTTCCAGTGGTCTTCCCTCCCCGCGCTTGTAGACCGACACGGCATCGGCACTGACGCCCAACCACAGGTCCTGGGGGAAGCCGCCTTCCTTGCACTGTGGACGAGAAATCATCAAGTAGCAAAAACCGAGGACGCGGGAGAGGTTGAGTCAAGCATTCTGGGCAGAACACGGTAGACATCCAAGACCAGTCTGTGCCCGGGCAACTGAAATAGGACATGTGGTCTCTCCTAGGAGGCCTGACTGGTTTCTGACCGGAAGACCCATGCTGGGCGTTCAGAAAACCACTCCGTGAATCCTGACGTTGTGCTCTGACCCCCCCCCCCCCATTGATAACCTTACTCTGCAGGGAGCCGACAGTGGCTCCCCCAGCAAACCCAGCAGCCCAGAGCCAGTCTCCTATTCCTAGCTCTGCCTGCAATCCTTTTTCAGATCACTCTTCCTCCAATGCAAAATCTAAGATCAGAGGGAAGTTCTCCAAATCACTCTGTGCTGAGCAGTTGTAAACTCTTGGAAAACTGGCTTCTAGACAAGAGGCAGCAGCAGCGACCTGCGGTGTGCCTGGAGCTAAAGGGAATGTCACTGGCTTGGTGACAGGCTTCCCTGCGTGGACTGGTGTGGGGGGAACAAGAACCCCGAGGCAGGCATGAGAAGCCGGTAGGGACAGGAGGTTTGTACACGAGTGGCATCGAGAAGAGGAGGTGTCCAACGAAACATCCGATTTACACCTGAAGACAAACCGCACTGGACCAACCAAGCAAGCAAACACAGCGCGCAATGAAAAGCCATGAGGAGATCTTGGAATACATAATCAATACTTAGATGTTTTCATACAGCCTCGCTTAAAAGTCATCAGATACCAAACATGCTGAATGGGATTGTGAGTAGAAAACTGTAAGTTTACCTAGACCAGGGACTGGCAAACTTACCCGTGAATGGACAGGGAGTCAATATTTTAGGTGCTGCGAGCCACAGGGTCTCTGCCACAGCTACCCAGTGTGGCCACGTTAGTGTGGAAGCGGCCAGGGGCAGAGGCAGGAAGGAATATTGCCGCGTTCCCGTACATCGTGTAAAAGAAGTGGCACAGAGATTGCCAGGCCCTGATCTACAGCACTGGAAGGATTTCCTTTCAGTAAATGGGTCACTTAAGGGGCACCTGGGCAGCTCAGTCTGTTCAGTGTCTGCCTTCAGCTCAGGTCATAGTCCCAGTCCTAGGGTCCTGGAATCGAGTTCCGCATTGGGATGCCTGCTCAGTGGGAGTCTGCTTCTCCCTCTGCCTATTGCTCCCCCTGCTGTTCTGATAGGTGACTAAATAAAATCTTCAACAATAAACAAATAAATGGTATACTTAAAAAAAAAAAGGGTATGAATCAGTACGGGTTACCGCTAATGGCTAAATTGCATTTGTGAAACAAATTCTTCCCTGCAAACAGATATTCATGTGGAAAAAAACCAAATGTAAAATCCTAGCTGACCCCTGACAACATGAGTTTGAACTGCATGGTCCACTTCCATGTGCATTTTTTTTTAAATACAGTAGTGGCTGTAATGTATTTTTTTAAGGATTTTCTCAATATTTTTTTCTCTAGCTTTAGTGTGAGAATACAGTATGTATGTATGTATGTATGTAATATCTAACGTGCAAAATATGTTAGACTCTGTTACTGGTCAGGCTTTCAGTCAACAGCAGACTATTCGTAGTTACATTTTAGGAAGTCAAAAGTTATTCACAGATTGTCAAACGTATTGTTCAAGGGTCAACTGTATCCACAGTTTCTAATTTCATGTACATAACTCTAAACATTTTTTTAAAATATTAAATGCTGGTTTTTACCAGCGCTTTTTGATTTAATCTATCTGTAGCTTCTGTAAGAAAGAACATAAGGTATTTAAGAAGAGGTGACCCCTTAATTTTCCATTCCCTGCTCACACTGTGAAAGCATTTACTGCAAGGGAGGAAAACGAGTGAATGAGAGGGTGTGTTAATGGTGAAGAGTAGGGGGAGTTGCTCTAACAACAGGGGGCGAGAAAGCAGAGGTTCCAACCCAGCCATGCTGGGGGCCAGCAAAGGCCCCGAGCCCCACGTACTCGGCCACAGCCACACTCGTGTGTGCTTTCGGGCCAGGCAATCAGAGACGCAGCCGTCAGTCCTCACCTCCACGTCGAAGAGTGTCGACCCGTAGCCTGGCCACTCCTTGATCAAGGCCATGTACTTGGCCATGGCCTGCTCCTGGCTCATTCCCTGCAGTTTCTTCCATTTGTCAATGATATTGGCCCGCGCCGAGGACACCTCCTCCTTGACCCACATGTCCAGCATCTGTTCCTCCTCCGCCTTCTGCCGGACGACGGACCCTGTCCGGAAGCTGCGCCTCAGCGTCCCCTCCAGGAAGCTCGTCCGCCTCTTCTCCAGCCGCTCACACGGGGTGAAGCTTCTGGTGGACTGGCTGATGCGGGCCTTCAGCCTCTGCAGGGAGTAGACGTCCTCGAGGGGGGGCACGGACGCGTGCAGCGAGTAGTCCCCCTGCAGGTACTGGAGCCGCAGGGCAGCGAGAACCTGCAGGTTCTCTTCGGGGGCTGGGTAGTGGCCACGGAGAACCGCTTCGTGCGCCTAAAGGAGGCAGGCGGCAGTGTTAGGGGTGCGTGACCTGAAATCTGTCACCATTTCCCTCCAATGTCACCTTCCCAGACAACCGTACCCACCCCCCCTTCTGCTGCTTAAAATCTCTCCCTAGCACGGGCGGCATCTAACATGTATTTCATCCCTGAATGTCTCTCTCCTCCCAGCTAGAACAGATCTTAGCACAGGACCTCACACAGCATGCGTCGTGGTCTCATTCTAGAGATGCAGGAAGGAGCGGCCGCCCTGGGCATGCTGGGAAACCGCCAGGACTCACGCCCCTCCAGACCAACCGCAGACTTAGGAAGAGTGTGACTGGCTTTCAGGTCTGCTCCCCCCTTCCCCCCGCAGAGGAACCTGTTTCTGAAAGTTCCTTCTACCTGTTCAAACATAAATGCAAATTCCACGCTGTCTTTCGGCACGTTGTCTGTATCCAGGAAGCAGTAAAGTTTGAAGTAGAATTTCCAGGGCAGGTCCCCCACCTCTGATGTGGCAGCCAGCCTACAGACAGAAGGCAGGGGAGGTTCAGAAAGCAAAAGGACAAATGGCCCTTTGGTGCCACAAGGGGTTGACTTTAGATGACTCATTCCCTAACAACTGTATTTAGCCAGAAGTGAAAATCATGCTTTCATTTTGGTCTCACTTTAAGACAACAAACGGGCAGCCTTCAATTACACTGTGCTAACAAGGATTTTCTGCAGGCCCCAAATTAGTACCGGCTCAACATAATGCTCAATCCATAGAAAAGAAACAAAGGTTCTATCTTCGTTCCCTTTACTACCCCTCAAATAAAGGACAATATTTACAAAAATATTCCTGTTCAGTATAAACACAGCCTCCATAGCACCTTTTGTGCTACTTAAGGGTTAAGAAAGTCCTAGATCGAACATTACAGGTCTGAGAGATATAAAATGCAGTCTGAAAAGTGTCTGAGTTTGCCTGTGGCTGCTGGCCTGTTTTGAAGCCAGTGACAAGTGAAAAGCCTACAATCTGGAAATTCCAAGACAGTGTGTAGAACAGGGGACTGAGCAAATGGGGTAAAAAAACAATGGTGAGCTGAACCTTATTTGAGACAGGGGCTTTATCTAGGAATCAAGAAAAACAGGCAGCAGGGAGCGATGAGAAATTCAATGTGCTTCAACACAAGTAAAAGAACAGGAACTCAAAGGCACCCTGAGAGCTAAAAACTGAAGCCAAAAGCAATCCTCAACTTTGCTCTTAATTTATTCCATCTGCTGGCATCCCAGGGAGACGGAACTTACTTCTCGAACTTTGCTAACACATCTGCGACGATGGTTCGGCTTTCAATGGCTTTATCGATGCTTCCGTTGTACTCAAACAAGGCAAACATGTTCCTGCTGTCCTCCATGGCCAGGCCTCTGATCAGCTTCTCCACCACCTGCAAGATACACCCCAAAGTCTTCAGCTTCCAGCATCTGGTCCTGGAATGTGGCTTCACCGGAGCCCCGAGTGAGTCGCTGGCATGTGAGGGTCCAAGGAGCTCCCCCACTAACACTGTCATGTGTGGTCACCCAGAATTTCCAAAGTGCTCTTTTCCCACTGTTCTCCACATATCAGGTTTCTCTTGTCTTTGTTAAAAAAAAAAGAACACAGAGCATTTTGCCCATTGGTAGAGACAGATGCCGGACAAAGTTCCTGCAAACCCCTACTAGGAGGAGAGGCCCACAAAAACTCAAGCCCTCTCTTTTGTCTGATACATTCATCAACTTCCAAGAAACAATGGGTTCCACTGATGTTTCTCCTTTCCATGCCAGAAGCTTTTCTGGATATTATCCCCTACTTCTTTTAGCCCATGGTTTTAGAATGCTAAATTTCAATTTTAAAAAAGGGGGAAGGGCGCCTGGGTGGCTCAGTGGGTTAAGCCGCTGCCTTCGGCTCAGGTCATGATCTCAGGGTTCTGGGATCGAGTCCCGCATGGGGCTCTCTGCTCAGCAGGGAGCCTGCTTCCTCCTCTCTCTCTCTCTCTCTCTGCCCACCTCTCTGCCTACTTGTGATGTCTCTCTGTCAAATAAATAAATTAAAAAAAAAAAATCTTTAAAAAAACAAAAGGGGGGGTGGAGACAATATGCTCATCTGACTCATCACTGTAGATACTCGTACAACAGAGACCCCTCCTCACGGAGATGCTGCGGTCAGCCCACGTCCTGGCGGGCACCCCTGAGTCAGCCACACACTCTCTACCAGATATGCACCTGCCTCATTTTTGTGTTTCTACTCATGTTTGATACGTATTTTTCTCTCTTTATACATGAGTTTTGTTGTAGGTTACACCTGCTGCGCTGTGCACAACACAGCCACGCGGGAGCCTGCCTAACCATGATCAGCCCTCCTGACTTTTGTGCCCTGGCAGTGAGGCGCCAGGCAGGGGCTTCTCCCTCACCTCCCCGGCCGTGGTGTGGGAGTTGATGGTGATCTTGCAGGAGCCTCCCCCGTGGCAGTACACCGTGGACGTCATTTCCTGCCTATGGATCAGGGCATCGATTTCATCCCGCGAAGGCACGAACTCCCTGCATTTGGTTTTCTTGAGAGATTCATAAACGAAGAGGGAGTATTTTTCCATCTCGGTTCCTGGAAACTGTTCCCGTATCCTAGGAGACAAACACTTCACTGTTAATTGCTAGACTGAGGCTGGCTGGCGTCTGGGCGCCGGGCTGCTTTCAGCACTCGGAGGGCAAAGGACCCCCCCGAGGGAACCCCACGTGGTGCAAAGCAAACACGGGCCACTTTCTGTGCAGGTTTTGTTTAAATTCAAGTAATGATAATAATAAAAAGTCCCAGAGAGCCAGCACTGGGCGGGGAGCAGCTCTGCTGCCAGCTCACCTCTGCCGCGCTGCCCAGAGTCCTGTCTCATACTGTGGGATGAAAACCGTTTTTCCGTGGTTCATCAGAGTCCGAGTCAGAATCTCTCTACCTGTTTGATCCGAATCCCAGTACCCAGGCCTGCCCCCTCCATTTACTCAGGTGGTAGTAATTAAATGGACTCCACGCCTCGGATGTTAGGACACCACGCTGAAAGGGACCCGGTCCCTGCCGCAGCCTCGTGTGGCTTGTTCAAGGGACCTGAGCACAGGACCACGCCAGGCGTCCTCCTCCGAGCTACAACCTGGCGCAGCCCCCGCGCGACCGCACGGCCCAGCCGTCGCCTACCTCCTCAGATGGAAGCGGAGGTACTTGAGGATCCCCCGGCTGGGCAAGAAGGTGCAGCTCAGACACGTCAGGATCTGCCAGCTGCACAGGTTGCCCACGCTGCCCGGGTGGGGCACTTTGGTGGTCTGCTTGATGAGCTGGCAGTAGAGCTCGTCCCGCAGCGGGCGCAGGTCGTGCCCTGTCTGCAGGATGCCCTGGATTATGGGGATGGGGTCAGACATGGACTCCAGCTGCTGCAGGGAATTGAAGATCTTGATGGCTTCGTCCTGAAGGGTGGTGTAGCCTTTGTCTTTGAGCACTAGGAGAAGCAGAACACACACAAGTTTTTACACGGGGGGTCTGGACACGCTGGAATCAGAGCAGCAAACACACACACACACACACACACACACACACACACGGGGAAGGGATGGGGACAGACGGCGGCTTCGGGACACGGTGCTCGCCACGACCCTACACCTTCGAATCAGACAAACAATGCTGAACACAGAGGTGGGCAAGTTATGCTGTTTTGTTCTATAACCGAACTCCTTCCCTCAACAAAACGCTCGCTTAAAAAGTGGGCCTATTGCCAAACAGGTTCCTGCTTTGCAGTGCAAGACTTTCAGGATCTGGTTCTCTAGTAAATTCAGGCAACTCTGAGTCCACAGGGAGGGCGGGCATTTCCTGACCCCCTTGACCACTGTTCTTCTAGTTCAACAATGCTACGACACCACAAACAACACGTGCTGATGGGAAAGAGCCAAGGAGCGGCCATGGAGGACAGAACGGTGTCGGGCCGCCCAGCGCGGTGGGCCCCGGCACTCACGGTTCAGGTTGATGTCTCCGTAGGGCAGGGGCAGCAGCGGTGAGTGCAGGGGGTGGTGCGTGTGGCGGAGGATGGGGTTCCGCTTGTAAATCTGCTCCACCACGTCGGAGTTCAGGCAGTTCTCCTTGAAAACAGAGAACCCGCTAAAGCCAGCAAGCTTACCCAAAACACACGTGTGTGCAAGAACAAAAGCCTCTGTATTCTTTTTTTTTTTTTTTTAATTAAAATATTTTTTAGAGAGAACATGGGCAGGTGGGGAGGGTCAGAGGGAGAGACTCTCAAGCTGACTCCATGCCTAGAGAGGAGCCAACATTGGGGCTCGATCTCACGGCCCTGAGGATCATGATCTGAGCTGAGATCACGAGGGCAGGAGCTTAACCGACTGAGCTACCCAGGTGTCCTAGCAATCTGTGTTCTCCCACATGTGAACGTTTTCCAGAGTCTAAAGCGTCCAGGAGATGCTAGACAATCTAGCATTACTAATATCAAGCACGGGGGCACCGAGGTGGTTGGTTAAGCATCCTACTCTTGATCTCAGCTCAGGTCTCGATCTCGGGGACCTGAGTTCAAGCCTCGCATTGGGTTCAATGCTGGGCATGGAGCCTACTTGAAAAAACAGAGCTAGTTTTAGGGCGCCCGGAGCGCTCGGTCAGTTAAGCATCCATCTCTTGGTTTCAGCTCAGGTCATGATCTCAGGGTTGTGAGCCTGACCCCAGAGTATGGCTCCATATTCAGTGGGGAGTTTGCTTTTCCTACTCCCTCTGCCCGGGCACTCTCTGGCTCAAATAATATTTATTTATTTATTTTTTAAAAGATTTTTAAATTTATTTATTTGACAGACAGAGATCACAAGTAGGCAGAGAGGCAAGCAGAGAGAGAGGAGGTGATCAGAGAGCCCGATGCGGGGCTCAATCCCGGGACCCTGGGATCATGACCTGAGCCGAAGGCAGAGGCTTTAACCCACTGAGCCACCCAGGCGCCCCTCAAATAAATCTTAAAAAAAAAATATATCAAGCGTGAAGATACCCACAATCTGCATTTGAAGACAAATCACAAGTGTGCATTTTTGTCACAACTCATTCTCTTCATTTCAAGTGTATATATTTTCCCATATTACTGAAAATATTTTCCCCAGAGATTATGCATACTTCCAAAAAGTAAAGTTCTTTTGCTATTTAGCCATCAGACACTTAGCCAAACCATGCATTTTTATCTACAATTCGCTTAAAGAATACATTGTTTTGGGGCACCGGGGTGGCTCAGTGGGTTAAAGCCTCTGCCTTCAGCTCAGGTCATGATCCCAGGGTCCTGGGATCGAGCCCATAACTGGGCTCTCTGCTCGGCAGGGAGCCTGCTTCCCTTCCTCTCTCTCTGCCTGCCTCTCTGCCTACTTGTGATGTCTGCCTGTCAAATAAATAAACTGTTTAAAAAAAAAAGAAAAACATTACTTTGTTCTTTAATTGGTCTTTTGTATTTTTTCTATACCTTGAAAATGACACATGTTGATATGTTATTAGACAGATGATTCTTCAACATGCCTGCCTTCTCTTTCTTGAAATTTAAGAGATCTTTTCATAGAAATTCATCCTGTACTTAAGGTTCCTTAAATGTTAATTTGGGATTTTAAGAAGGCAAAGTTCCTTTAAGAACGTTAGATAAACAGAAAAGTTGGGAGGACAGGCAATGAATCATTCTATCGCAGTAATTTCCACTATGAAACTTTTTTAATAACACCCAACTGAAAGCCAAGGGGAAAAAAAACTTTAATTATTTCAACAATTTTGTATGGACTTAATTAGGGCAACCTAATTTTTAAAAGAGGGTTGTTTCATATTTGGAAAATTCTATTACTCTTTTTAATGACAACTTTCAAATTAGAGATATAAGAATAGGTAAGTCATAGCTTTGAAGAGAACGTTCAGCTGATGAGTTTTCACTCCTTTCTCAAAAAAAAAAAAAAAACAAAACAAATTCAGAAATAATTTTTTTAAATGCCAGAAATGAAATCGCTACCATTTAGCATCGTGGGTGTCATGGAATTTGCAGAGTCTTGGAGAATAACGGACTCGGTGGAATTCAGCTCCAAACACCCAGAACACTACCTTGTGTGTGCTGTGACTTGAATTCAGTGGGAAATGATATCTTACAGACATATTAGACCCTGTCCCACCTCTACGAAATCTGAGCTTGCCTCCTGGATTTGAGGAGCTCATTTCTTGTGATGCAGATCAACAAACACCTGTCTTATCATTCTCAAATCTTTTCTGTCACTGTTCCGGCTCTTTCTTTGGTATCAGAAATCTATCTGATGGATAACGTAGAGAAAGAGCAGTAAGAACAATCCCCTCGACCTGGTTCTGCATCAGGGACTGACCATCTGCGTGAACAACGCAGCCAGAATATTCCATGTCTCCATTTCCATTCCTGAAAAATGAGCGCAGCAATTTCTGTGCATGGCTCCCAAGTAATTACTCGTTCAGTGTATCCTCCCTGAGCGGTTCATCTTTATAAAAATGAAATTACAATTTAACAAGGTCAGTGTTGGTCCAGAGACTTGGAAGCTTCCCGTGAGTTTGGAGGTGCTTAATAAAGGTTCCAGAGGTTTTCTAGACCCATCCAGGCTGCTGGTGAATCCCCCGTGGGCTCCAGGAACTCTCAGTAAGAGAATTACTGTGTTGCTCCTACAAGGTCCCTATCCCGGGGCTGAAGGGTGACCTGTGGCAGCAGGACATCCCCACACAGATCACGCCAGGTCCCTCAGATGGGGAACCCTACACCCCAAACCACAGACCATCCTCCCTCGGTATGCACAGCCCAGCACCCGGGTTTGCCTGGGCAGCCACACCTGCCACACCCCTGGACACAAAGTACTTTTAGGGTCAAATTTCACTTAAGTGCTCGTATTTAGATTTCTAAAAGCCACGATCTTCCAAAAGAAAATTAATTGCAAGTTAGTTCTGATGATGGAATAAAAATGGAGCGTGACCGACATCTTGATGTTCCAAGAGATGGGGGGGTATCTGCGAGCGACGGTGACACACCCCGGCAAGCTCGGTGGCCCCTTACCTTGATGTCCTGGATCAGCTGCTGGGTGGGCGTGTCGATAGGGGCCTTGGTGTCCGTCACATTCTGGATGGCGCTGGACCACCTGGTGGCCTCGTTGAGCAGCTTGGTGTAGAGCCGGTAGCAGTGCTTGCGTCCGTACACGGTGACGTTCCAGTAGCCTACGGCAGAGCACGAGCGCAGTGACGTCATTGCCCCCCACCCCGCCCCCAACGGAGGGCCCTTCCCCCACCGCCCAGCAACCCAGCAGCAATTCAGCAGCGCTCGACGAGTTCCCCAGTGTGCCAGGCAACCCGTGTATCTGCCCACTGCCTGGAGGAGCTTACGGTGGAGGGGAAGACAAACACAAACCAGTAAAACCCAGGATTAAATACATCAGTGGTAACAGAGGTGCCTGGACGGCTCCGTGGGTGAAGCCTCTGCCTTGGGCTCAGGTCCTGGGATCCAGCCCCATGTCAGGCTCCCTGCTCAGCGAGGAGCCCGCTTCTCCCTCCCCCTGCCGCCCCCCTGCTCGTGCACTCGCTCTCTGTCTCAAATAAATTAAAATATAAATAAATAAGTGGTAACATTTGCTCTGGAAAACAAAAACAAAAACAAAAACAAAACAAGCATAAACTAAGTTGCTTTCAAGGCGCTGGAACCAGCGTGAAAACGCTTCCTTCCCTTTCTGACACTCCTTATCCCTTCCTCTTTGTTTCCTTTCCTTAGACTCTGCCTTGAGAAGAAAGCACTTGTGCTAAGCAAGGCGTTTGTGTGTCCAGAAACAAGCGATCCTTTGGAACAAAGGATTAAAAACAAAAATCGGGGCGCCTGGGTGGTGTAGTCGGTTAAGCGTCTGCCTTGGGCTCAGGCATGATCTCAGGGCGCTGGGCTCAGGCATGATCTCAGGGCGCTGGGCTCAGGCATGATCTCAGGGCGCTGGGCTCAGGCATGATCTCAGGGCGCTGGGCTCAGGCATGATCTCAGGGCGCTGGGCTCAGGCATGATCTCAGGGCGCTGGGCTCAGGCATGATCTCAGGGTGCTGGGATCGAGTCCCACACTGGGCTCTTGCTCCACGGGAAACCTGCTCTGTCTCTCCCGCTGTGCCTCCCCCTTGCTTATGTGCTCTCTTTTTCTATCAAATAAATTTTAAAAATCTTAAAAAAGCATAAAATCACAACTAGCAATAGAACCCAATCGAGAAAAATTTTCATAATACTGATGAGAACAAAACTAAGCTAACATGGCTGCTTTTTAATCTACGAGGTTAATAGGCTCAGGGACAGTTAGGATTTAGGCTTCCTGGGCTGCGTTAGGAGTCTCATGACACAGAGATAGAAAAGATGAAAAACACAGCACAGGAAAAGAGAGCTCACCACAGGGCAATCTTTGTTTTTGTGCAATTGTCCTAAGAACATTTGTGTAACTCAAGTAAGCAGGACCTCTTTACTATGTTTGTTTGTTTGTTTTGTTTTTAAGTTTTTATTTATTCACCTGAAAGAGACAGTGAGAGAGGAAACACAAGCAGGGGGGGTGGGAGAGGGAGAAGCAGGCTTCCCACTAGGCAGGGAGCCCGATGTGGGACTTGATCCCAGGACACTGGGATCATGGCCTGAGCTGAAGGCAGACGCTTACTGACTGAGCCACCCAGGCATCCCTTTACTATGGTTTCAATACTAGGTGTCCATGGAGCTAAGCCCAGCCAGCTTCAGCAGATCAACTCCCTCGGTCTGAGCAAAGCCAGGCTCGCCGCGGGCACGTGGCTGCGTTACCTGTCTCTTTGAAGATCTTCTCGTCGGGAGGCACCACCGAGCAGAGGCTGTTAAGGACCAACGTGCCCAATTTCAGAGCGTTCTTCTCGGAGCTCTTGTAGTAATCCAAGGAATTGTGGGTGAGCACAAACCACCGTTTTTTGAGTTTCAGTGAAGACATCTTCGGACTGTTTTTTACTTCTTTGTGCAACCACCCTGAAAAGATGAAAATGTCAATTAAAAACTATCAAAAGAAACGCCCAAAACCGGGTCCTAATCTGCAGGATGCTTCCAGATGGGTCCCATTTCTACTTATGGGCTGGAAAGGGTCACGACCATGACTTACGTGATTTTTTTTTTTTTTTAGTCATTTTCTTTATAAAGATTTTATTTATTTATTTGACAGACAGAGATCACAAGTAGGCAGAGAGGCATGTGGAGGCAGAGAGAGAGGAAGGGAAGCAGGCTCCCTGCTGAGCAGAGAGCCCGATGCAGGGCTCGATTCCAAATCCTGAGACCATGCCCCAAGCCGAAGGCAGAGGCTTTAACCCACTGATCCACCCAGGCGCCCCTATAAAGATTTTTATTTATTTATTCGACAGAGAGAGACAGCAAGAGTGGGAACACGAGCAGGGGGAGTGGGAGAGGGAGAAGCAGGCTTCCTGCCGAGCAGGGAGCCCAATGCGGAGCTCGATCCCAGGACCCTGGGATCATGGTCTGAACTGAAGGCAGATGCTTAACGACTGAACCACCCAAGCGCCCCTCTTACGTGATTTTTTTTAAAGCAACTTCAGAGTCAAAATTCCTCAGAAAAGCCGCCCCCGTGGGAAACGCGGCAGTACCTAGGCAAAGGGAGACAGAGGCCCCCCGACCAAGCAGAGCGGCGGTAGCAGTCACCTCTCACAATGAACTCCTGGCCCTCCACTCTGGTGTCCCCCTTGGATCTCTGCAGCAGCGTGATCCAGTGGTGCATCTCCTCTGGGGTATCCGCGTTACAGTGGAGCACCCGGTTGGCCGTGATGATCACAAACGAATTGGGTCTGAGCGACAGGGCAGGAAGGAAGCAGAGACTTAGCCCCACCGGCAGCATCACCTGTTTGAACCAAGACCAAATGCCTTTTTCCTGGCGGACGGTCACAGAGATCGGAAACCGCAGCGCCGTTCGTCCTTTAGGCTAAGGTAACTCTTGCTCACTTCTGCAGGATTTATTTATGCCTCATTAACCTTTAAACTTGGAGCCACACATTCTGAAGGTCCGGGGAAAGGGAAAAATTGCTTCATGCAAAACTTTCCAGATGACACTCGGTTCGGAAAAAGCTAAATGAGGTGACGGTGGGGGAAATTTTTTTTTTTTTTTTGATGCTTCTCCAAAGTAAATTTCTTTCTGCCCCTGGGTATTGCCTTGGATGATATTTCTGTGGGTCGGTAATGAAATGTCAGACACCAGTAATAAAAGAAGATCAGTAAATAGGTGTAAACAGAACATCTTCCATTATGCTGGCTACAAAAAGCCACCTGGGTCCATGTGTTCAAAGCAATTGAACAGAGCCTCATTTCTGTCAGGGATAACATAATAATGGAAATTTACTTTCTGCCTCATCTCTGTCTGGCAATGGCCCACGCCTCTCTGAGGCCCTTGCTCCTACTAATTCCTGCACCTAACCGCTTATGCTAGGGACTGAAAAATTTCTTGCAAGTTTTCAAATGTTTACAGTAGCTCTTTAAAAATAAAAGATTTTTCTATAGTTGGGAAGGGAGAACGGAGGGAACTTGATGGAGAGAAGGGCCCACAGCAATGGAAAGTTCTACGCACAGATCTTCACGTGCCCAGCCTGCTGGAGCCTCCTTCAGAAGGAGACAGATGGAGACAAGGTGGGAACTTGACCATCAGAATAAAATCTGGGCTACTGACGGGACACACTTGGTAAGGTCCCCGAGCCAGGTGTAGGATGGTGTAGGGCGATTCTAGAGACAATGGGTCTGTGGTTCAGAAGAGCCTCTGTCAAGGGGCAGATGGAGACTCCAGGGAATGCTGCCCAGTGGGCACCATTTTTGTCGTCAACTGGAATACATTTCTGTTCACTTTCTAAAGCTTTGCTCCTAGACGCAGAAGCCGTTTTTGATTCCTACTCAGGATTCAAACAGCAGCAAAGAAAAATAGATAAATACAGACAAAGGTCAATGGTACAGACTCCCAGGGGCGTCCACAAAGAAGATGTGCCTTCAGAAAACAAAACCAAAACATGCTATCTTAAGGGCACAGATAAGGTGGAAATGTCAAGGAAAAATCTTTGTGGTTTAATTTATTAATACTCTACACATAAACTGCAATCAAAATCCTACTTGAGTTCATTATTAAGTTTAGAAAGGGGAAGACACCCTTCTCTGTGCTGGAATACTGGTTTGCTCAGCAGGCATTTTCTTCCTCTGGGAATCCTGGGTCAACCTCTGTATCTGAATGAAGAATATTCCTCGTGTGTGTGTGTGTGTGTGTGTGTGTGTGTGTGTGTGTTTAACTGAGTGTTTAAATTAGCTTCCATGGTCTCCTCCAGCATCCCAAAGATACCCAGAGAGCAAGACTTCTGGATATAAACCTGGCCTGGGACTGAGCAGGTGCAACACGCAGCCCTGAATCATTTCATGGCCCAGGAAAGAGGACAGTGGCCCAGAAGCAGAGAGGGCTGGGGGAGCCTGCCGATTGCTCATTCCTTCTGCTGAGAGTCGCATCCCAACTTACCGATCGGGGCTGTCAGAGGCGCACACGGAATCAATCAGCCCCACATCCAAAGTGCCCTGAAAAGGAGCAAAAATCGGGGGAAGAGAATCTATCAGTACAGCGCACATGACCATGACATCCTTTGGGTTATGGCTCTCTAAAGAACCAAATAAATACTTCTCCTTTCTGTGTTAACTATAAAGTAATAGTTATCTAAGAAAGGTCCCCCTTCTGGTGGTGAGTACCGCCTCTAGACAGGGCAGAATCTACAGTTCTCTCATTTAAAAAAAAAAAAATTATAAATTAATGTTGTCTGTTTTTAGAATACATTAGAAAGTATTTCAGACTTCTCTCTACAGTACAAATCTTCTGACTCACACTAGGATCCGTCCCTAAATTTAGACTCAGACCCCGCTAAGAGACTTCGATCTTACGGTCTTCTTAGGAGAAAAGAAAACTTGATTTCTAAAATACGACCGTATGGTTCTGTATGCGTCCAGGATAGAGTGAAGACCGGAAGAACCCGAGTCAGAATTCCGAAGTCCTTTGGAGGGAGGTATGATGCGCTTCTAGGATTTCATGTAACTTGGGATTTTCTTTTTGGTCCTTTTAATGGTTTAAAGCGGGAGGACTGGAATCTATTACTACTTGTGATCGTCTTCTACTAATTCTGTATTTCTGCATGATTTTCAAAACATTCCTTTAATTGTTACACTTTTACTTAAGGTTGTCTAGGAATTCCAGGGCCCCTTGCCTCCCTGGGACACCTCCCTCCGCCCCATGATGCTCACGCACCACGGCGTTTTGCGGGTTCGCCTGCTCGTCGTGCATCTCCCGGATCTCCTGGTCGGTGGACGCGTGGACCTGACTCAGCACACTGAACCACTGGCTGTGGGAAGGACAGAGAGACTGTCAAAGAGGGGCTAGCTGCTGGACAGGCACCGGGGTGACCGATGCCCTTCTCTGCATTCTCTGCGAAAGTGACATTTCCTCTAGCAATTTCGTTTTTAATCTGCCGACACTCCTCATGGGGTAAATGTGGGTTTCATGCTACCAATAGGCAAAGGTTGAAGAAACAGGCAATGCCTTTCGCTACGGCTGCTGCAGTTTCAGATCAAGGGGAGACCCTCTCCTCCAGCTGCCCCAGACTTCCGGACACTGAATAATGAGGATAATGAAATCCTCAGTTCCACCCCAAACACTTATACACCAAGGATCTTTTTTGAAGGTATTATCTATAACCTACGAAATATTCAAGTGCCTTTTCTTTAAAAACAGGGGTGCCTCCATGGCTCAGTCGGTTAAGTGACTGGCTCTGGCTGGGGTCATGACCCCAGGATCCTGAGATGGAGTCCGACACCTGGCTCTCTGCTCAGTGGCGAGTCTCCGTCTCCCTCTCCAAAGCTCTGTGATCTCCCCCATTTTCAATTTCTCTCAAATAAATAAATAAAATCTTAAAAAAAAAAAAAAAGTAAATTCCAAGGTAAGAAGGCCGATGATGGTGAAGTGCCACCTCAGGATGCCCACTGAGGTCAGTCTTCCCTACTCACTCCCAGGATGGGGTTTCTGACCACCTGATAGCATTTCTACCTAAGTAAGAATAAAACCATAGGAGAACTGCAAACAGAAAACGACCGCTGGAAGTAGAAAGTGGAATGCTATTTTGACCGGAGAACTCTTCTATTCTCACCCAAAAAGAGTTTTCTCATTTGCAGCCTCATTAGAATCAGACAACAAAGGAAAACAGATCAACCCCAGAAAAGTCAAGCTGAACAAAAGTCATGATGGAACTAGAAACACCATACAGGCTTGAGCAAAATGACCACAAAGAGTCACATATCCATGTGTCCGTCTGTCCATCCATCCATCCATCCAATCCAACATTGATCAACCAACCATAAAACGTAGGAGGTGCCAAATGTGAGATGGTAGGGACAACCCCCTCCTGCAAGGGCTAATAAGACATACAGATACGCTCCTACTAAGTATGGCACAGGTCAAGTACTTGGTGTCTATGATGGGATACTTAAGCCAAAAATGTATACCTATTTAGAAGCCCAAGTCATGTATCTATAGCAAAGGATCTAAGGATCTAAGGAATATCTTTTCAGATATTCCTAAAATCTGTCTCCAGTGTTTCCTAAAGGAGAAAAATGTGACCAAGAGCTTGAAAACACGCAGTGTGTACAGAGTCCCAGGGAAACAGGGGAAACATCTCAATATAAATTTGCTTCACCAATTCTGATTGACTCAAAGTCAAGACTTAAGTCACTGCTTTATGAAGCTCAAAAATGTTTCCCGAATCCAACATTGAAAAACACATATTCAAGACGTAGGCCACATGGGATCACACACACCCACACACACGCACACAAATAAAATTTGCTGGGCTTTCATTCTATTCAGGTGACACCCTTAAATTGAGAGATTTCTCCTCCTGAGTCAGATTTAACTCGATCTGAAAAGGAATTTTTAAAGATATGTTTTACTGGCCAAGGGAAGAAGTTCTCCGTTAAACTACTGCAAATGTTGGGGTCCCTGGATGGCTCAGTCGGTTAAGCATCCAATACTTGATATCAGCTCAGGTCTTAATCTCAGGGTCAGGAGTCCAAACCCCGTACTGGCCTAGCGTGAAGCCTACTTGGGGGAAAAAAAAAAAAAAAAAAAGTCTTCAATGTTAAATTTAGCAAGTTCATTATGGCCTAAAACAGAGAGGATGGCTCTGGAACACCGGGCCTGTAATTCAGCTGGAAAGCCGTGGGCATTCCACAGACCACAAACACCCACGGGCGGTCTCTAGGAGTCCCAGATGGAATGAAGGGGCTGTAATTCCAGGTTTGCTTGTTTTTCCAGTCTGCGTCATAATTTATGGATCCAAGCATGGTTTTAGTTTGTTCCCATGGGAAGAATTATTTTCTTTGCCCTTAAAACTGCTCCCATGGTGCTCTATGGACTGAGACATCCAAAGGGCAAAGGGGTCGCTGTGAAAGGCACTGAGAATTCATTACAAGATCTGAATGATTTCAGAGGTCAGAAATAAAGGATCTAGGCCAAAGATGCTCTCCGGCCTTGCTCAGAGGAGAGGACAGATACCTCCAACACAGTCCTGTGGCTCCTAAAGCAGCAGGAGAAAACAGATGCTTTGCTCTGTCTCATCCAGTGTGTGGCCATGTGATCCATCACACCGGGGGGCAGACAGCAGCTCTCCTGTTTTTCCACATCTCCCACAAGGATGGGACCCCGCCTGGGGTCTAGAAACGTGAGACCATTCGATCCAGCCAATGGACACTGACCCCACTGTCCTTTGAGCTCAGTCAAAAAATAAAGCTCCTTAAGAAATGTAAGAATCGTAATGCCTCCGTTCAGTGAAACTGAGCTTTTGTGACTTTACCAATGATACTCCCCTTTGTCACATCTGAGTCTCCTATTCTGTAAAATGCGGGTCACAGTAATAATGGTAACAACGCTATTAACCTTGTAGGGCAGCCGTGAGAATTAAATGGGCTACTCTATAGGAAGCAAACACAAGCTATGCTCAGAAGCTTCCAGAGGGTGAGCTTTCGGCTCTGTGCTGTTGCATGATTTACATACACTGCTGGGGACCACAAAAGCCTAAGCCAAGATAACAAGGAGTCTGTCTAGTGGCATTCAAAGCTGGAAATCCTGGCCCTTGTGTGTTTCCTGGACACCTGAGCCCAGTGACAGGTTCCCCGGGGGACAAGTACGTCCATCTCATGACTCGGTTCTTCACCCGTCCTAACAGAAAAGCCCAACTAGACAATCAGGTGCAGTCTCTTCAGAGCCGGTCGAGCGGCAGCCAGGCCTCAGTGGGAGCGAGGGTGTCGTGTGCGGGCAGCCAACGGCCGTGCCTCACCTGGCATCTTCTGGGGACTCGGCGATCAGGTGGAAGGTCCTGTCGGCCATGATGATGTCGATCCCGTTCTCTTTGCTGGTGTTATCGATGATCTCTCTGCAAAGTAGCAACAGCAGCAAATACAGATCAGGACCACAGAATCCTTAAGAGTAAGCAGGAAAAGCCACTTCACCCAACTGACGACAGGGTCGGAAACTGTAACCAAATGATCAAACACCAACTTTGGCCTTGCTTTTTTTTTTTTAATGATGAAGATCCCTGTGGCCTCAAGCTGGGGGTCGGCGGCGGAGGGAGGCAGCTGGGCTCCTCTCTGCATTCAGACAGAGGAAGGCTCAGGCCGGGATAGGTGTTTCCAGACTACTCGAGGGAGAAGTCTCTCCCCGTGCTCCGCCCACCCGATGCCCGCCCCCGCTGGGGCCCTAGAAGGCTTGGGGCAGCCGCCTCCCACCCGGCCCCCACCCTCAGCTCCTCGGTGCGCTACAATGGCAGAACCCCTACAAGGTGACGAGCGTGGCTTGAGCTCTTCCCGGTTCCTCATGGCTTCCCACTACAGCTTAAGGCCTCGGCTGACACCTGTGACACTCTCCACCTCGTACGGACACATGATTCCCACTGGGGTGAAGGCAGGGTTTGGGTGTTTCTGGATCTCAACACCATTTTGCTCTCATCTCAACATGCCTTAAACAACACTAGACGTGTAAAATCGGAGGCCCAGATTAATAAGATGAGGGTAAACACAAGTAGATGTTGGCATGGAACCAGAGAGGGGTCAAATGGTTGATGAAGAAGGGTCTTGGGGAAAAGCCAGCTTGCTTTGCCAACTAAAGTACTGTAACTCTTCACACTTCAATATGCCTTTTATATCTACACAACTAAACAGCCTAACTAGTTAGAAAAATAAATATCTTAGAGCTAGAATCACTAAGACGAGATAAAATATTTTTAAAACTCAAGATGGTGAGAATTCCTAGAGTAGTCCAGGACACCCTTTCTGAGCAGGAAGCAAGAGGTGACAGATGGGCAGGAATCAGCCAAGCTTCGGGTCATGGTGTTCCCTGAGCAGGACTCCAGGGAAACCGTTTGGACCATGTTACCCTGGACCGGCCACTCTGCCACTCTGGAACTCGGCGACCTTGTGTGTAAAATGAGAGGTGAGACGGTGATCTAGATGGAAGCGGGGTAGGGGGTGGAGGCTGCTTCCTCCGGGGTGGGGCCCAGGGTCTTGCATTTGTAAAAGGCTTCCCTGGGGAGGCAGTAATGGTATTGTCAGGGTCACGATGCACAGAATCTGGGAACTCTGTAGGATAAATGTGGCGGCATCTTCAATGACAGCAAGTACGTGAAGAAAATGATGGGGTTGTGTATTGTATAAATTACGAGAGATTCGGGAGATCTGTTGCTGGATGAGAAATTATAAGCCTTAACAAGAGCACCATCACAAGACAACTGGGGAAATTTGAGCAATGACTGGAGTTTGGATGATTGAGAAGTTCATGTTACTTCTGTAAATGCTGTCACCATAATGTGATTATATATTAAGAGTCTTAAGCGCTAAGTGTATACTAAAATATTTAGAGACAAATTTCTGATGTCAGGACCTTGCTTTACAAAATACGGCCTGTAGGGGGAGCATGTGGGTGGGATTAGAGTTGAAACACCCGCTATGGGGGGGGGGCGGGGTTTAAATTGAAAGCGGCAGAATGAGTACATGGATTTCATTGTATTCTTCTGCCTACTTCTGCATAGGACTGAAATTTTCTGTAACAAAACATTTCAAAATAGAGTGGATGCTTCTAATTAATGTCAGTAAGAAATCTTAATGTGGTGAAACCCTTACAACTCCTGGCCCTCCCTCTGCAGAACAAGACAGAAATGGCCAAGTCAGAGCTAAGGTCTCCTCAAAACTGTAATTTTCACAAAGCACCTGGAGAATAGGGCTTTATATTAAGCAGCACAGAGCAAGATGCACGAGGATTATATACTAATTTCCACCAGTGAAATTCCGTCTCTGCCCTCCTCCTACGAGCTACCTGGCAGTTGTGGGGGAGCCTTCTACGGAGCGAGAGGCTGAAGCTGTGTCACGCTGTGCAGATTTCTTGTAGGATCTAATCTCACTGCCCCCCCCACTCACACCCGTGCAGGATGGAGCATGGGCTCCTGAGAAACCCAAGCGGCAGCCCGGAGGAGCCCGATACTCTGCTGTCTGCATCTCATTATTTGCCCTTAAAAATTAAATGCCTAGAACACCTTCCTTATTTGACCTCCCACACTTTCTAATAAATCATGTTCTACAGTTGCCGACGCTGATTAGAAACCACACTCCATTTTCAGATCTCATGACTTCAGGAGTTCTTCTGTTTCAAAGCTTATTTTACCCATTTTCTAAATATGGTGATTGCTTGGTTTTGAGTGGAGTCATGGCCACGGGTTATCCCCAAACCTTTAATGCGTAGTATCAAGTTACCCTGCTGCCGCTAAGTCCAACAATTTCCTGCAAACCTTAAATGTTTAACTCAAATAAAGGTCCTAAATAGTCCAGTGCTTTGGTTGTATAAAAGGGGGTCAGAAAAAAGGGGTGTGTTGAATTCAAAGCCCGGTTCTGTTCCTCGCACTGCTGGGAACAACAATGGCTCAAATATACCATGTGGGTAAAAAACAAAGGATTCCTTTCAAAAAACATCTCTAAGGTGTAGGGTACTCAAAAAGTTAAAAAACAAAATGAAGGTGGTCTAAAGTTACAACCTTCCAGTTACAAAATAAGTCCTGGAGCCACCATGTACTGCATGAGAGAATCAGTTAAGAATATAGTATCACCGATTTGGAAGGTGCTGAGAGTAGATCTTTAAAGCTCTCATCACCAGAAAACACATGTGTTAATGTCTGTGGGGCCAGATGTTAACTAGACTCCCCGTGGTGATCATTCTGCGACGCACCCAAAGGCAGAGTCACTCCTCCGTCCATCTGAAACTCACGTGCTGTATGTCAGTAACACCTCAAAAGCTAAAGCGAAAAACCCAACACCTCCAGACGGGCAGTCTGGTTCCACCTTAGCCATCTGCTGTGGTGTGCTGACCAATAAGAGGAGAAATAGGTTCTTAACCCACTGCTGAAGATTCGCAGGGTCCCTGCGCACAACCAATCGCACCCCCACCAGGACCAGCGGGCACCTTACCGAGAGCCAAGGGTCTGAACGCGACCTCGAGAAGCAAATGGTTCAAAGACCCTTCCCAGGTCCCGTAACAATTCGATTGGCTCGAGTGAATGATTGGGACGCACTCAACACCTACTACAAGCCACTGCTTTGAAGACCGCAGGCCAGGTGGCTTTGGAGGCGTCGAGATGAACAACCGAGCAGCCCCAGAGCACCACCCAATGGGCAACCTCCAGGGTCTGTCAACATACTTGGCCGTCCGGATTTCCAAGGTGCCTTTGAGCTTGTCCTCACTGTCGTTTTCAAAATACATGAGCTTGGACTGGCGGAGGACGAACCAGCGCTTCTTCCAGTTCCTCCGGGACAGCGTGGAGGAGCCGCCGCCTTTTTTGTGCAGCCAGCCTTGCTTGAGGGCCTCCTGCTTGGAGCGGAACCACAGGAAGGTCTCATCCTTGAGGACGCACCAGCGGCGCTTCCAGGAGTTCATTAAGCCACCTGTGCCCCAAGATCGGGGAGGGACGGGTTTGAGAAGTCAGTCACGCTGCGGGACCCTATCACTCGAGGGTCTTAAGGTTCAGCCTATCCTCTTTACTTTGTCCCACCCCGGCCCCAGCCCCAGATACCCCTCGACAAAGCATGGCGCCTGTTGGCTTGTGTTCAGGGGGGTGGCGGGGAGATCCCACCCAGGCTTGGTTTGATTACACAGCAATGCTGTCCCTTCCTGATCTCCAAAGCAGCTCCTACTCAGCTGAGAAATCCTGGGGAAGCCCTGACAGAAACACAAATCCCAAGCCAACACTATAGACCTGGGATGATTCGAGAGCCACAGGGTGTGACCATTTCAGCGGGAATGGATCCTGCTTATCTCCAAATGCCCCAGAGAGGAGACATTAGTTTACAACAGTGTCAAAGTTTATACACACACATTCCTACTTCCTTATTTGGTTAATGGGTGGCGTGGGGGTGGGGGAGGTTACAAGACCTAAAACTTCCATAAGAAGATAAAATAGAGCTTTTGGGGGGTAAATACATTTTCCCCTCCAAAAAAAGTATCATCTGAAAATTGTTTGTCAAAAGTGTAATATTTAGAACATGAAACAACTAAATTGTGACTGGGCCTTAAAAATGAGAATTAACTGTAATTTATTTAGTAGAAAACTTTTTTAGAAAGAGAGAGAACACAAGGATATACATATATCTTTTATAAGATAAAAAATATTTCTAAGGGGACACCTGGCTGGCTCAGTTAGTACAGCATGTGACTCCTGATCTCGGAGTTGGGTGTAGAGGTCCCATGCTGGGTGTACAGATTACTTCAAAACAAAATCTTTAAAAATTCTTCTAACATTTTTCTGGCAGATAACTTTATCTTAGGATTCTAGATTTCCCAAGGTCGGTCAAAGAGGTCATTATAACCACCATCAATCAAAAAATCTCTTAACGAATCCACTAAAGCACAAGGAATCTACTTCAGTAACTTATTATAAAGAGATGAGTTACTTTTTTTGATCAGCCAGTCCTAAAAATAAGGCACAGGTGAACATGGATCCCGAAAGAATAAAGAAAACGCTCTCTTTCCCAGACTAGAGATAACTTGAAGACAGACCTTCTCGGATTAATTTCTTCAATGACTGCTTCAGTGACTAGAGAGCTAAACCTCACACTGAAACACATGAGGCAATGACAACACTATTTGGGGTCTGGTGTGCAAAGGCACTTGCTTTCATTGGACACACCGATGCCCTTTCTTTCTCTGGGAGGGAGAGAGTGCAGGGGGAGAGGGCGAGGGAGAAAACAGATTCCCCACTGTGCAGGGAGCCGGATGGGGGCTTGAGCCTAGGACCTGGGATCATGATCCGAGCAGAAGGCAGACATCTAACTGACTGAGCCATCCAGATGCTGTCCCCACCCCCCGACACCCCCCGACACCCCCCCACCCCGCCTTGCCCCTTCTTAAACCTAAATAAAGCACTGTTTGCTCTCTTGGCTGAGAAGTCCGGGACCACGCAACACTCCAGGGAGGTTTCCTAACAAACTACAAACTTGCCAACGGCTACCCTTATTAATCTGGGTTTCTCAAAAACAAGCCCAGAGGAAACTGCAGTACAAAGTCATTTATGATCTCACTGTCTCAGGTAATAAAGGTTAATGCCATTGTATGAGGCTTCTGGTGGTGGGCACCGAGCGCCGTGCGCAAGTACTAATTCATGATGTCGTACACTTGAAACTAAGATAACACTGCATGTTAGTTCTGTGTTGATTAAAAACACGGTTTTAAATGATCAAGGCTATTCACGGTTGTTTTGAAGATACAGATTATACCCGTAATCGCCATAGTCATCACCTGGATATTTTTCACTGTTGCTCTTAAGTTAAGAATAAGACTCACCCCGCTATCCGTCTCCAGTTCTGGGTGCTCCCTTCATACATCATCATTTAGAGAATTCGATCAAAGCTATTAATTTCCTAACTGCAAACCCTTTAAGGAAACTATTAAGCTGCTGAAAATGCATTTATGCTCATAGAATATAATCTGGTGGTTATATTTTATCATTGGTTTCTCTGGCATGTTTGGTCACAACTTTATAAATACTTTATTAAAGAGTAAATGATGATGTGTCAAAGATTTGAAGGTGATACATGCATACAGCCACTTGTTTCATTCAGAGGAGTTTGCCAAAAACTCACCTGTTTACCTCCTTGGGTTCTGAATGCTTCAATCTTAAGATTTTAATGCTTTGAATATATATTTTTTTCTAATCTTACTTGCTTTAATCAGACAATTATGTAATAAATCAATGCCATTATCGGAGTGACTTATAGGGACTTCTAAAGCTAACTTAGGGAACTAGAATTAAGTTTGGGGTGGGGGAAATACTACTAATAAAAAGCTTAGGGGTGCCTGGGTGGCTCAGTGGGTTAAAGCCTCTGCCTTTGGCTCAGGTCATGATCTCAGGGTCCTGGGACTGAGCCCCACATTGGGCTCTCTGCTCCGCAGGGAGCCTGCTTCCTCCTCTCTCTCTCTCTCTGTGTGCCTCTCTGCCTACCTGTGATCTCTGTCAAATAAATAAATAAAATCTTAAAAAAAAAACCTTATATTTATTCTGAGACATGCATGACAAAAATTTTAAAATGCTTTGATTGGATGGTTCTTAGGTCAAGTTACGATTTGTGACTAAATTTTTGCTTTTATTGAGTAGTCTAGTGGACCCTTGATTACTCAGTTCGAATTTTTCAGTCTTTTTCATTCTAGCACTCCTATAAGAACTTCCACCAACCAATGACTTCAGGTAATAGGAAGATCTTCCCTGAAACCTGGCAGGGTTTCCCTGAGCACCTTGGGGATCTGGGGTTGAGAACAGCAGACCTTTGACAAACCAGTGACCGGCTACTTGTAGCTAGCCTGATGTTGAATATAGGGGGTAGGCGCTGGGGCAGCAGCCAAAAAAGAAAAAAAAAAGAAAGAAAGAAAAAAATCAAATAAAAATGAAAAGAAAAATGTAAGCAAAGAAGAACAGGAAGACAATTAGGGAGGACAAGGGCTGTGAGAAAAGATAAATATGCAAGTAGGAGAGAGAAGCAAAGGCAAAGAACGGAAGACACAGGGAAAGGGAACACAGAATGAAAACGTTTTCATGGAGGGAAACAGAAGAGAAGGCAAAGCCAATGAGGAGAGATGGCAGCGGAAAAGAAAGTGAGGAAGAGTCAGGAAGACAAACCAGCCGGCAGAGCCATGGGAAGGGAAAGGAAAGCAGAAGTGGCAGCGTGGAGGGCATCATCCGCAGGATGATGGTTCTGGTTATCCCTGCCCGTCCCGCAGATCTGGACCCTCTCCCTCAGGCAGCCTGGAGCCGTGCGAGAAACGAGGCAGACCTTTCTTTCAGAGATCCATGGGAAACTCCTACCAAAACCTGGTGACGACACTGGCTTTTCATGGTCCTTGTTACCGATTCAGAAGTCAGAGTTGAGGGGCGCCTGGGAGGCTGAGTCAGTTAAAGTGTCCAACTCTTGATTTGGGCTCAGGTCATGATCTCGGGGTCGTGAGACTGAGCTCCGCATGGGGCTCTACGCTGAGCGTGGAGCCTGCTTAAGAACCTTTCGCTCTGCTCCTCCCACCCCCACCCACCCAAATAAAAAACCTTAAAAAATAAAATAGAAGTCAGAATTGAGGACACAAATGAGGCAGGACCAAAAGGTCTTAATTAAGTTCCTTTCTAAAAGGAGCATGCTTTGAAGCCCTTAAATATTAAGAGCCAATAAAAGACAAAGGTTCACAGCTGTCGAAATACACAACCGAAATCCTCGTCAGGAAGTGCGGGGTAGACAGCAGGTGTCAGAAGCAGCCAAGGCAAGGTGCACCCCTGTCTCCGATCTTTACTTTTCTCCCATGCAGAGGAAACCTTCTAGGTTCTCTAACGCTCCTGTGGGAGGGAACGGTGCGGCTGACCATCATTACAGGCTACAGCGACTGTAGCAGAAGCATGTGTGCGAGAGAGAGAGAAAGGAAAGGAAAAGTGTGCTTGGGGGAGGGGAGGAGGAGGTGTAGGAAGAAGGAAGAGAGCACAGAAATGAGACGGCGCGGCCAGAGAAGCGGCAGGGCCTGAAGATGTCGACAGTGGCTACATCCTCTGCCCTAATGCTGAGAGTCTGAGCAGCGTTCTGCCTGGTATGATCTTCTCAGCCATGGCGTCCCTCATTCACCGCAGAGGAACTAACACCAGGTGAGCCATGGGGAGGGTCCTTCCTGGTCTCCCTCAGTCAGCTTCAGTGAACACCAAACCTCAGCGGTCCATTACTCTACCTCCCCCCGCCAGGCGCCCTGGGGGCACGGGTCCTACCTTTCATGTAGAGAAAGCTGTGGAAGTAAGGCAGGGTGACACAGCTGTACACAGAGTCCCGCCGGTAAGAAAGTTCATCATCTGTATCAAACCTAGAATCAAAGTCCTCTTCGCTGTCTTCAAACTGGACAAGAAGGAGAGAGCCAACCGTGAGCCAAACAGAAAAAGCAAAAACAATGCCCAGCATCTGTCAACATTGAAAAATATAAATCTGACGGAAGCAACACGAGAATTCACACCATTCACAACACAGGGTGGTCAAGAATTACAAAATACTGACCCGTAAGGTCAAATGATCCATTGAATGGATACCCCGTGAGACACACTTATTTATCCAAAGGCTGTGCTAAAAACATGACTGTTCAAGGGTAGAATTTTAATCAAACCATACAAGAGTTAATTCCCTTTAAATCACTATGATAAAAAATACCTTCAAGTCTCAGAAAATCAAGGGGATATTTAATGCACAGCCAATGGGAAAAATCAAAGTCAACTATAAATAAGCCCATGGACCGGAGAGCGTGTCTGGTAAGGCATCAAGAAGAACAGACGCAGGTAGAACAGGCTGGGGAGCAGACCGTGAGGCCTCCGGAACGCTGGTTCTCCTTCTCCGGTGTGCCCTTGGCCCTTCCAGTTCTAATTTAGGGCGGGCCTTAATTCCCCACCTGCTGGGAAGCTATGACAGACAGGGCTTGAGTTTCCATTTACAGTGCCTGTTTTCTTGGGCGATTCTGGGCTCTGTGTGCATATCAAGGCTCCATTTACTAACGCGATTGCTTTTGGCCAGAAAAAGGGTTTCGGATCCTCTTCAAGACCGGACTCTGAAATCTCGGCGGCCCCGGGGCACGGATCACAGACAAGGTCCGTCCCCCCTGCCCCCACCACCCCCTGCTCCCGCCCCGTCCCTCCCCCGCCCCCCGCGGGGCACACTCACGGAGGACTGCGCCCCTTCCGAGCTGAAGCGGTACGCCCCGGAGCTGTTGTAGGTCCCCACGGAGCAGCGGTAGTCCGGGGACCACTGGCTGCCGTAGGAGTTGGAGAAGGTCACGCTGCTGCCCGAGGTGATGGCGCCGTCCTCATAGTCGTCCTGGTCGTAGTCGTAGTCGCCGTCCGGGGAGGGGAGGCCGCCGCCGCCGCCCTGGGGCATGCAGTAGGTGGGCTCCCCGGGGGACGAGCCGTGCTCCGACGGGGCCAGCAGCACCGTGCTGTCCGCGCTGGGGCTCGTGGGCACCACCGTGTCGTTCATGTAGGGGTCCTCCTCCGACGACTCGTCGCTCGTGCGGATGCCGCTCGTTCGCTGGTCCGAGTGGCCGTGCTCGCTGGGGTTGGGTGAATCCTTGAAGGCGTCGTCGTCGGCCTCGAAGCCCTCGTCCACCTCCTCCTCCGGGTAGGGCTGGCTGAAGTTGAAGCTGGGCTTCTCGGCGCCCGCGCCCTCCGCCGGCTCCTCGAGCTCGGGCGACACCCCGCTGCCCACCGACAGCGCGCGCTCCCCGCTGCCCACCGACAGCGCGCGCTCCCCGCTGCCCACCGACAGCGCGCGCTCGATGTTGCGGACGCACTCGTCGATCTCGTCGAAGTTGAGCGACTCCAGGAACTCCTGCGCCGCCCGGCACGCCTCGTCCTCCAGCCTCCTGAGCTCCTCGTCCCGCAGCCGCTGCAGCTTCTGCAGCGACGCCTCGGTCAGGGACAGCTCCTGCCGCTCCTTCATGCGCTGCAGGTCCTCGATCTCCTTCTCCAGGCGGAGGATCTCCTCCACCTGCTTGTTTTCCTTCTGCTTCTCCAGGTCCCGGCGCAGTTCCGCTTCCCGCTGACTCTTCTGCAAGGCTTCCAGCTCTTGCTGCTTCCTGGCGGCTTCCTCCTGGGCAGGAGAGGAAGGGAGGGGTCAGCAAGGGTCGCCAGCACCAGGACGAGCATCGCTGCTTCTTCGCAATGAAGAATTGCGCGGAGATGGGCTCTCTATGGGCTGAACGGTGTGCCCCGTCCTCCGAACCGATACTGAAGCCCCGGTGTCCCAGAACACTGAATGTGTTATTTGGAGACAGGGCTCTTAAGGGATTATGTTAGAGTAAGACCACGAGGTGGGCTGTAACCCCATCTGCCCGGAGTCCTGGCAGATGGAGGAGATCGGGACACAGACACACCAGGGAGGCACGCACACAAAGGCAAGACCACAGGAGTGCACAGTGAGAAGGTGGCCACGTCCAAGCTAAGGAGAGAGGCCTGGAGAGAAAGTGAATCAGCTGACACCTTCACCCTGGAGCAGGGCAGGGGTGGGGGGGGGTGGGGGGGGGGGGGAGGGGTGGGTGTGTAGCCTCCAGAATCGTGAAACAACACTTTTTTGTTTCATTCCCGCAGGCTGAGTGGTACTATGTTAGGGCAGGCGAACTAACACAGCGGTCAGGCGGCTTCACAGAGATGCTGCTGTCCGGGTTCACATTTAAACCTTACACATTCACAAAGTTTTACTCAATGGTAACGAGCTGCATCAGCAACATCGCCTTCAAAATCTTTCTTCTTGTATCTTTACACTTTGTTTTCCCTTTGAATCCTTTCACCCGGGTGTTTGAAGTGGGAAGGGAAGGGGCAAACGAGATAGCACGGGGTCAAGGGCATGCTTACCTGTTGGGCGCGGAGCTCAGCCTCTCTTTGTGCCCTCTCTCTTTCTCTAAAAGTGTAAAGGAAAAAGGAGGTGAAGATAACCAAAAGCAATGTCACACACACATACACACACCACACACAACCGCGAAAGCACATTTCCAAGGGAGAGCTACCTTTTTAAAGAAAACTTTGCTAAACACAACAAGGTTAGAGACTTCTGGTCAATTACGCATTCTGTGCATGAATTAAATGCACAGAACTTAGAATTTTATATCCAAGGAATTTTATGTCCAAGCCACCAAGAGGTAATGTTTCAAACAGCAGGTTCTGCAGTATCCCCTGGGGATTCTTGCTGCAAGAACGGAAATTGACCTTGTAACTCACAAGGTGTCCTTCTGCCTCATCCGAGCAGGAAAGCTAGTGTACCTCTCCTCTTCCTCCCGTTTCCTCTTTTCTTCCTCCTCCCGTTTCTCCGCCAGCAGCTGTCTGTAAATTCTCCGGGCAATCTGACCTCGGAGTCGCTTCTGGAAAACCACGGCGGCTTTCTTCAGGTGCAGAAATCTCCTCCTCAGAAGGAATGCTCTGTAGTTCTTCTGTATGATCACCACGCAGTCCAGGACCTTTCTGTATTGCTTTCTGAAAATGAAAACAAAAGCAGAACAGGATAGTTTTTGAGGGAATGAGGCTCTGAGCTCTTCAATGAGTTTCCATTAATGCTGTAAGACAAAAGAAAAGGGCCAAGTTTTGAACGTCTCATTATAGCGGCAGGAGCGGACAGGAGGCCCCTGTGGACAAAACAAAACGGAAGGAAAACAAAAGCATAAGAACACACAAAACTAAAGCAAGAACCTTATCATTATCTTGGCTGAAACTAAATAAGTCCATAACCCTTAATGCTGACTTGGAAGAGTCCTGGGAGGGGCTGGACTGTAAACAGCACCAAACAAGATTTGCTGCAGTGTCCTGTCCTCATGAGGGGGGAGAAAAAAAGGCCACAGCACCATAGTCCTGTACTTCAGAAAATGGAACGATTTCTCGCAGCAGGTGGGTCCGCAGAGACGGACAGAGCTCCAGCTCACAAGGCGAGAAGCCGCCTCGCTGAGCAAACACGGGAGAGGGGAGCCCTCTGCGGACCCAACAGGCCAAGAGCCAAGTCAACAGCCAGGCTGCCCGGCTTCAATCCATGACACAGAGGAACTGGGTCAACAACTTAAGTATCTCTGCCCTGTCCCCTCCTGTCACTGGTCTACTGGAGACATCAGGCGACCCTTGCCTACGTTCCACCCGGGTCAAGCCCACTGGGCATCTGGCATTGCTAGTTAGGAGCGCTGCCCTGAGACTCTCCACAGCCTGGTCCTGACCTCCGTCCAGGTCTGATGGAGGTCTCCCCTCGGTGTGCTTCTTACCGTGCCAAGTAGCCCAAGATGTGGGCCCGGATCACCATGGCCGCCCTCGTAACTTCCTCCTCCCGCTGCTTCTCCAGTTTCTGCTCCAGGGACTCTCGAAGGAAGACCTGGCCGGGGGAAAGGGAGGCATCAGAAGCCAAGAACGTGGCTGGTAACAGGAGGTTCTCTGAGTCCGAGACAGCTTCTGGAGGCCATGCCTCTCTCTCCGCAAATGTGCTCCAAACACATTTCCAAGGACAACAGTGGTTCTCCAGCTCCCTGTGGGGGAGGGCTGCTTTGTTTTTTTTAAACTTTCCAGCTGTCATGTCCTAAGATATTTGAAAAATACAGTAAAAATATATTGCTAGGAATAAAAAGCAAAGATATAGAAAATACAAGTTCCCCCTGCCTTTTTTTGGGGGGGGGGCGGGTATTAGCTCCAACAGGCACAGAGGACCATGAAGTTGCCATCAAAGTTTACAGTCACTTAAGTGGGACAAATAGTTTACGGACCAGCACCAGTCCCACATACAGTGTGAGTCACAAGGAACAGAGAGATGCCCTATGTTACGGAAGGAAAGAAGGAAAGGGAAGGAGGAGGAAGAATATTCAGGAACTTTGGATTTTATGTTACTTTAATAGCGCATGGAAACTCTCTCTGCATGACTGGGAAGTCATTACGATCACGGTGTCTTGGCCTCAAAAACTTTAATGCACATTAAAAAAAAAAATGACATTCAGAATGTAATCCTGAGGGCACCTGTGACTCAGTCAGTGAAGTGTCTGCCTCCGGCTGAGGTCGCGATCCCTGGGATGGAGCTCAGCAGATGTGGCAGGCTTTCCTGCTCAGAGGGGAGTCTGCTTTTCCCTCTTCCTCTGTCTCCTACCACCCCAGCCCCCGCACCCCCTCCCCAGCTCATGCTCTCTAATAGATAAAGAAATCTTAAAACAAACAAACAAACAAAACGAATGTATCTCTGAAAACCAAGTTTAAAATGAGAATTGAACCATTTTTGCTTCATCTCAGTTTGACCCTCACAAGAATGCCAGAATGGGGACAAAACAGATCATAGCCATTTGCTGGCCTATTTCTGGGACCAGGCGCCTCAATCCTATGCTTACTAAATAAGGAAACTGTCTTTGCTAATTGGCATTCTGTATCAGAATTCCCAGTATTTGAAAGGATGTGAAAACATTAAGACCTTCCCTCAATCAAGCCAGCTTTTAATTTTATAATTTCAGATTTACTGCCTGCATGAGAAATTCTGAATGATTTCCTAGAAAAACTAGTGCCAAAATATTTTCGTGCTTTTCCATGAACGGTCAGCCTGGATGCATTTCGGAGGTGGTGGGCGGGAAGCTAACGGACACTCTCGCTCACTCATGATGCTCTGATTTATGCTTCTGTCAGTCATTCTGGCCAATCATGATGCGTTCTGTTTTCTTAGTAGCACAGTTTCCCAAACACTCTGCTCTGTCTCTTCCAAGACATTTGGGCAAAAAAAGCAAATAAAGAATCCTACCACCAGGTGACTCACAGAAGGTTTACCTCCTTGTGCTCTGGGTTCCTGAGCACTTGCAAACTCTACCACAAATAATTCCCCTAGAAAAGTTTCTCATACAACTCTTTTCCTATAGTTGCAATTACAGGCTCTACTGATGCATGATGCCTCTTTGGCCAAAATAAATAAATAATTTTTAAAAAGGCAAGTATAAAGCTTATTTATTTGAAAATAGTAAAAAGTTTCAGAACTAGGAATCTCTGAAGCAGTTTTCATCAAGACTAGACTTACAAGAAGTATTTAAACTTCTTTGAGGTTTTTTTCAGCATTAAAGATCTTACTCTAATGCTGTAGCTCTGGTGAGTATTTAAAAGGACAAAAGTCACATCTTGGGGAAGCATGATGGTGGTGGGGCTTTCACAAAACAAAATACCAGTTCTCACGAGCAAATAGCTTTATGAAGGGAAGAGCATGTCTCACCTTTCTGGAAGTCTACAGAATGTCTCCGTTTGAATCGGAATCAGAGAAATACCTGCTTTAGTGTTAAGTTTCATGCCCATCCCAAAGAGCTCTCTGCCCTGCCTAGTAAATTTACTGCCCCATCATTCTCTAGATGTTTTTCCACTAACCCAAGGGGCAAACAAATAGAGCAGAATACTCTTAGAGACCCGTCTCAGCTTAAGAACATCCACCCTGAATTCATGCAAGGACACACGGAAAGCCATGTCAGTTCTCCCAGCCGAGCAGTGAGCAGTGGCCATAACCCCATCTTCCTGGGACGTGGCCAAGATGGAGCCAGCACGACCCAGCGACTGACTGTGACGGCAAGGGCTGCCCTGAGTGGGTGCCGTCGAGTGGCTCAGCAAAGGGCAGTGCCCACTCAAGGGACGGCCCTGGGGAACTCAACTCAATATACAGTATGAACAATTTCATCTGGCCTTTTTTAATCTTTATCCCAATAGCTCAAGAGCCCAAGGATTATTCCAGGAAGATATCTTTATAAGCAGTACCTCTTGCAGGCTTTGTGGCCACAGAACAGAGGGAAAAAGGTCTGGCAACAGAGTCCACTTGGTCAGAAAAATGAAATGTATCAGAGTCACAGAGAAGTGGGAAGAGTCAAAACCAGGTCACCCTCAACTCAACCTCACAGTGGGGACACACAGGAGAATGTTCTGGACGGGCTGTTCACCGGAGGTTCAGGCAGGATTTCTGGCTTCTTTAGGAATGCTTCCCCAGAAGATACGAGTTCTTGCCTTCCAAGAACTAAATGTGTTTTTATGTGAGCCAACTAATTCAGATGCGTTTAACTCATCGACTACAACACTGTTGACGTTTCCTTGTCGTGTGTGGTGGGAATTTCTCTACCAAAAGATTCAGATGTTCATTAGTTGTCAAGGCTTTAAATGCAAAGACCTTCTGGCAGCAACACTGACCAAAACACACACTCGTGTATGACTAAGTCAAACAGTGGTCAAGGTCAAAGCTATTTAGTGGACACGACTCAAACGCTCTGATGTTTACATTTTCTTCCCAATGTTTCTGTCAACTCTCAAGTTTCCGTCCTACTTCTGCCTCCAACTGGTCACCAATTAAAGTTTAACTCCTCTTTAAAGATGTCCTCATCTTGAATGCTTCCCTGAAATTTCAGTCCACAGTGAGGTCTCTCATAGAGAAGCAGTGTTTTTATTCCTAGAGATGACACCATATGATTTACTGGTGGCACGTGGAGGTCTTCTCTCCCAGGAACATAGTAAACTGAAGGGCAATGTCATCATGTCTCTGTGTCCCCTGTGCTATGCCTGGGTTCAAGCCTTGCTTGGACCTCATTTCCATAATGTAACTGTAATTGTATGTGAAGTTGGATTGGTTCCTGAGAGCTCAAAGAGACCAGTACTGTCTGAGACATCATGATATTTGGTGTTACTCCACTGTGTAAGGCAGCGGGATAGGAGGAGGGTATCCACTGAGAAAGAACGCATATCTTTTTGATTACAAAGTCAGAGCAGGTGACATTGTATTGTCAAGTGCTCCATTTGAACTGTCTTTAGAAAGTTTCCCCAAGGGACTAAAGGGGTGATACCCTCGTTTCATCCCTTACAGTTTTTCAGCACTCACCAGACATTGCCTGAGCTCCTACTCTGTACACTGTGTAGAAGAATGAACAATTTATGCTGTCCCCTGGGTGATGTAGAAAGTCAACAGGCAACACCAAGATGGCACAAGACAATGGCCGAATGTCACAACGGGACTGACGTAGAGGACAGAGGGGGGCTTGGCTCAGTTTGGGGGTGTACTTCTCGTGCAGGGTGCAATGGAGAATGTCAAAAGGGATTCCGGCCCAAGTCCATGTCTAAGCGGAGACTGGAAGGATGAGTCAGATAAACAGGGGGTAAAGTGGGGACCGGAGGGAGGAGAATTCCAGGCAGAAAGACCTAGAAACCTGTGAGGACACGTCCTGAGGTGACCCCCAATGACTTACACCCCGGTTCAATGTGGGTGGAAACGGACTTCCTTCTAGCAAACAGGATACGAGAAAGTGATGGGATCTCGCTTCTGGGAACACATGAATTATAAAGACTCCGGCTGAGGAGACCACAGCCAGACTCTCCTGCCGGCCTTAACAACGTGAGCCGCCATGTTGTCGGATGGATCACGTGGTCAGAAACTGCTGGGCCCTCTGGGAACTCAGAGCAGCCTGGGTGGCAGCCAGCAAGAGAACATGGACCTCAGTCCTATAGCTGCGAAGAACCAGCTGCTGGCACCGCATAAGCCTGGAAGACGACCCCAAGCTCCAAAAGGGAACGCAACTGCAGCTGACTCCGACTGCAGCTTGGGAGACCCTGACAGAGTCCCTGGTGAGGCCGTGCTGGGAGCCCTGACCCATGATAGCGTGGGGGGATTAAAACGTGTGCTGTTAGAGCAGGTACGTCAGTGGTAGCTTCTTACACCGCAACAGGTAACTAACCCAACCCCTTTGCATGCCGTCACTACCCTGTTGGATATTTGGATCTTAAATCCCTGCCAGGGTGAAACTGCTCAAGAGGAGAAGAGCCTGGGCTGCCTCGGTGGCTCAGACGGAGGAGCGCGCGACTCTCGATTTCAGGTCAGGTCATGATCTCAGGGTCCTGAGATCAAGATTGAGCTCCACGTCAGTAGGGAGTCTGCTTGAGGGAGTCTCTCTCTCTCTCTCTCTCTTTCTCTGCCCCTCCTTCCAACTCTTTCTCTCTAAAGTAAAGAAATCTTAAAAAAAAAAAAAATTAAGAGTAGAAGAATAGGTCCATTCTACACTTTCCTTTGCTGAGGGTCCCCACACGACCCCGCATCCTTGTCACTGATGTGATGGACGGAATGTCTGTGCCCTCTCCATGCCCGATTCGGACGCAGAGCCTCTAGGAAGTAATTAGGTTTGGATGATGTCGGGAGGGTTGGGCTCCCTGATGGGATTCATGCCCTCTAAGAGGAGGGAGAGGAGCCAGAGCTCACCACCGTGTGAGGACCCTGCTTGCAGACTTGCAGGCTCCCGAACTCTGAGAAATGAACATCCATTCTTTAGTCACCCAGTCGGTGCTGTGCTGTTAGAGCAGTGCGAACGGACTGAGCCAGTCAGCGAGTCTCCTTCCTCGCCCTCCCCTCCCCCCTTTTTTTGAGAGCAAGAGAGAGAACTGGAGTAGGGAGGGACAAAGGGAGAAAAAAAATTTTTTTTTTTAAAGAATTTATTTGCCAGAGAGAGACAGCGAGAGATAGAACACAAGTTGGGGAGTGGGACAGGGAGAAGCAGACCTCCCACAGGGCGGGGAGCCCGATGCGGGGCTCGATCCCAGGACCCCGGGATCAGGAGAGATTAAACAGCCTCCACACTCAGGGCTGAGCCCAACACGGGGCTCAAGCATGACCCTGAGATGATGACCTGAGCCAAAATCAAGAGCTGGACAGTCAACTGTCTAAGCCACCCAGGGATTCCCTTTGTCCCCCATTTTTTAAACAATTTTTTTTTAGATTTTATTTATTTACTTGACAGAGAGAGATCACAAGTAGGCAGAGAGGCAGGCAGAGAGAGAGAGAGGAGAAGCAGGCTCCCTGCAGAGGAGGGAGCCCGATATAGGGCTTGATTCCAGGACCCCGGGACCATGACCTGAGCTGGAGGCAGAGGCTTCAACCCATTGAGCCACCCAGGCGCCCCTCCCTCATGTTTTAAAGAAAGAAATTCTCTGGTTAAAAACAATGTAATAGGAGTGGAAACGAAAATACTTTTTGGGTGCTGCATTGCTACTGGGAAGGCCAGGAGGATGAGGCATAAGGAATGCCTCTTACTTTCGAGTCCCTCCAAACACTCAACAGTCAACCCCTCAGCTGCCTGCCTTTCCGTGACAAGTGCCATTTCTGTCTTCCTGTGTGACGAGGCCCAGAGTGGAGGGAAGAAAACGAGTGAACGGCACAGGAAGATTCCGGCAGTTCCCTGATACAAGGAGGACAGCTCACACGACCAATGTGACGGCTAACTTTTGCTGTTGAGGCCAAACTGCACCCCCCCCCCCCCCGCTCCTGTCTGGAATAAACGGGATCCAGGCCTCATCTCAGCCACACCAGCATGTTCCAAACATGACCTTCGCTCGGTCTACTAGACTGGCTTTTTGTCAGCCTACGAAATCTCTGAGTGTTGGCCAGTCCCTTGCATGACAGCTCCCAGCGGGGCAGGGACAGCAGGCAGCATTCAGAGTACCAACAGTCAGAAGGGTCTGGGCTCTCGCTTCTCTGAAGTCAGAGGCTGCCCGGCACGTCCTGGAACTGAACTGCCCATCAGCCCAAATGTGCCGACTGCCTGAAGGAAAACACACACACACACACACGCACGCACGCACGCACACTCCGGGCCCCAGGTTTCAGACAACAGAGTTCCTGACAAGTCAAGGACCACACACACACACACACGCACGCACGCACGCACGCACGCACGCACGCACGCACGCACGCACACTCCGGGCCCCAGGTTTCAGACAACAGAGTTCCTGACAAGTCAAGGACTTCAGATACAACACTAACTGTCTTGAGGACAAAAGACTATGGTGGGCACGGCACCGTATCGTCCCCCACGTTCAAAAATCATAAAAATCATTTGTTAGCAGTCACACAGGACACCTGTCCCAACATCGCCCAGGAGTTTGATGGGACGAATATTTTTTTTTTTTCCTTTAAGATTTTATTTATTTATTTGAGAGAGACAGAGAATGAGTGGGTGGGGAGGGGCAGGCAGGGGGAGAGGGAGAAGCAGGTTCCCCACTGAGCAGGGGTCCTGCCATGGGGCTCCATCCTAGGGCCCCAGGATCGTGACCTGAGCAGAAGGCAGACGCTCTACCACCGAGCCCCCAGGTGCCCCCACCAGGCGAACGCCCTGTCCGTAACCTTACCTTGGTCTTGCCCAGCTGCCACTCGCTGTGGGAGGCGTCGTAGAGCTGCAGCAGGGCCGTGCACTTGCCTCTGATGTCCTCGGGCACAGCTGCGTTCCGCATCAGCACCTTATACCTGCCGCGGAAAGACGCCCCATGTCACCTTTCGCTACAATCCCTTTTCCCCAGCTGCTCTGAAAAGAAAGCGGACCTCTGCAGCCCTGCCTTGCCTTTTGTAGAAATCCTGGAAGGGTCTCCGGACGGCGTAGCCTGCCTTCCGGATCCTCACCGTCTCCAGCATCCCGGAATACCGCAGCTGATTCAGCACGACTGCCTGGTCGAACTGCTCTGGCATCTGGAACGTGAGAAATGGTGAAAAGATAAAGGGAACAAGGACACCCCGCACCCCCCGCGCCCCGATTCGCCCCCTGGAACCCATCACTGGGCTTCAGCAGCCACCCCTGAGCCCTTCCATTTTCCTGCAGTCGCAGACTTCACAACATCTCATCGGTAAATACTGTCGATACCATTTCTTGATACAACCACAACGCCATTGTCAGATCTTAAAAAAGACCAATAATTCCTAGTATTAATCTCCATGTTCCCATTTCTGACTGTTTTAATGAGGATCATAAACATACTGCCATTTTTAACAGTGTTTCAAAGAACCTAAAAAGTGTCATCTGATGTCACTTTATTTCCTTTTTGAACTTCCATTTCCAGGAACTGAAAGGCATGTTTCTAGTCAAAGAATAGAGGGACCCAGTAAGGGGTGGGTGAGGTTGGGGTGGGGAGTGGGGGGGAGAGAAAGCACACCAGTGGAGGAAAAGGGACAAAAAGAGAGGTCTCGTTTTCTCAATATCTAGTCAAATCTTCTGTGTGCTGAAAGCTCTACACGGTGACCCCTAGGTAAATGAATCCCAGAAAATCCAAACCAAAGACACACCAAAAAAAAAAAAAAAAAAAATTATTAAACCCAAACTTCATGTCCTGAAATGCGTTCTCTTATCCACGCCATTGCCGAACAATCTGGCAGTGTGAACAGGACAAAGGTCTTTCAAGGGAAAGCCCAAAAGTAGGCCGCTTACCACTTGCGGCTTTTTGGGCAATGATTTGTTTTTCAATCCAAAGAGCCATTCCCTTGAACTAATTTGTACTTTATCCTACACAACTGTGAATAAAATGACTGAAAAGGAGCAGAAGAGAATGGAAGGTCACCGTTAAACAGTGGGGGAAAAAAAATGGCTTAAATTTGCAGTCCTTAAAAGCGCGGTCATTAACACAAATTTAGGCTTAAAGCCACGTTCTCCCGCAGGCTCCCCAAACTAGCAAAGAATAAATTTGAAGAATGTTCTGCCAATCTCTCCTACAGCTTGTGATGGAACAGCCTGAATATCATCTCCTGCAGGCTGACCTCTCTTATATTTAATTTAATTCCTTCTACAAACAATGTGGTCAACTTGTCTTTACTCAGCAGTATTCTACATTAGGGCAAATGTCCCAAAAAGAGTGGCTCCCCGGTTTTTAGTCTTGATTATTTAAATATCCCTGGAAAAGTAAGAAAAACATAAAAATAAGAAAAATCAGCCTCGGTTACTCTTATGCCTTATCTTTATAAAAAATGGAGAGAGGCAACGGTTCTAGAGGTATTCGGTTAACATGCTTCCGTTCTATTATCTGGACTCTAATCTGGGCAGCAGCCATCCACAAAGACTATCACAGAGCAAACGTAAAACACACAGAGAATAAAGCATCCGGCTGACTCGACTTGTTAATTTCATCATCAGACACCAACTAATTTAATATTCCATCACCGGACGCTCAAAGACTTTTCTTAATCTCTCCCCATACCTGAACCACCCAGTTTTTCCGTGCGTCTTTTCTTCCAATCCCTATTTAACAACGTCACCACGATTCCTTAGTTTGGCACCAGTTCCTAGAACGTCCTAAAAAATATTACAAAAGGGACCCCCACTCCATCCAAAAAAAGTTCAGCTGCACTCACCATCCTCAGCCTCTCCAAGGAACATTCCACCTTCGGTTTGGCTCTGGGGCCAAAATTCATATGGAAAACGCCTGCCACACTGACCTTTCTGCCACAGCTAAAGACACTGAACAATAATGAACACCATTCCTGTGCTTTAAAAAGTGCTCGGTTGCCATGACAACCCCTTCCATTCTCGGGCTAATTAGGGTGGTGTGGTTGTAGGATTTCATACAGCCCAGGGAGGGAGGCAGGGCGGGAGGGAGCCACCAGGAGTGGCCGCTCCTTCCAGGCTCGCACTGCGATTGTGTTTCTGGCCCTTCCTAGTAATTTAACCAGGAAGGGGGGGATCTAGAGGCAGATTGTCGCCATGGGCAACCCGCACAGCACTCAAGAGGTTGGGGAGGGGGGTAAGCCTGTATTTCCATCAGTGCTTCTCTTTTTAATTTCTACTTCCTCCTCTGGTGAATTTAATGTTCAAAGATGACCCAGCTGGGGGATGGCCACGTCACAGCTTACAGGCATTTTCCTTCCCAAACTTCCCCCGCGCACACGTCTTCCCTGGGAACTAGTCTTCCGGGGCTGGAGTTTGCTCTGTCGGTGGCTGCTTCAAGTTTTGATGGCAGCAGATAACACGGATTTTGCAAGAAACAGCTATAAAACAGTCTGGGCTTTAAACACCTACTATGTGCAAGGGTCCATGGTTCATGCTTGAAGACTAAAAAAAAGGGTGGGGGCTAGATTTTTTTTCCCCCTTTAATCAACAAGCCCCGCCAGGGCGCTGCATTTATTACAACTGATGAACCCACAACAGCCCACCACCAGCAACCGGAGCCCACACTTATCAGGGCTCGCTGTTGCGCAGCGAAGGGTTCTGATGCACAAGGACATACATCCACCATTAGAGGAGTTAAAGGGTCCTACAGAGCAGTTCCACTGCCCTGAAAATCCTCTGGGCTCCGCCTACTCATTTCTACCTCCCCCAACTCCTGGGCAAGCACTAATCTTTTCAGGCTCCCCTTAATTGCTTTTTTAACATTTAATTTTTAATTTTTTTTAAAGATTTTTAAATTTATTTGAGAGAGAGAGAGACAGAGCACGATCAGAGGGCGGGGGAAGGCAGGGTAGAGAGAGAAGCAGACTCCCCGCTGAGCAGGGAGCCCAACATTTAATTCTTTAAAGAGCAGTTTGAGGCTCCCAGGGATACTGAGAGGAAGATGCAGAGATTTCCGTGCGGCCCCTGCCCCCACATGCGCCCCTCTGCCCCCACATGCGTAGCCCCACAGGCGGAGGCCTTCTGTTTCCCAGAACCCTTCCATTTAGAAGGGTGGCAGGTATACCAACCCTCATTCCTTACATAGCAGAAAGCCACATAGAAAACCATATCAAACATTAAAATTAAGCTCCTCAGGAATGCAGAAGAAAGTCAAGTATGAGGACGTAGGGGAGACACATAATTTGAACCCCGGTCTGACCCAGCGTCTGGGCTCTACCACCGGTTCGCAGCTGCAGGGGAACAACCCTTCTACAGAGAACGCAGCTCAGACAGCCACGAGGCCGAACGAGAACCCGGCGTGTCCCGTGGGTAGTCTGGGACAGAGCGGGGCGCGGGGGACCTGGGCAGCTGTGCTTCTTGTGTCCAGCTTTGATGGCAACTGTTTTCCAGATAAGGAGCCAGCCGAGGCATAGGGTGAGAGATAAATGCAGCCAGAACTGAGGTATACAAGGATCCCTTTGTTGGCAGCGCCAAAACGGGAAACAAGACCCAACGAGTGGCCAGGGGTATTCTGATAATCGGGCACATCACGAAATACTATGCAGCCATTAAGACCAAGACCATGTGAAAGCTGCACCAGTGGACTCCGGGCCTTTGGCAAGCTGAGAAAAGATGCAGGAAAGTATGCATAACAGTCTCATTTTTGTAAAACAAGGACCTCAGCAAAAAAACCCAAAGGAACAACAACAACAACAAACAACAAACCACCAAAAACAAACAAACAAAAAAACCCCGCCCTATTTATTGTATGTGCGTGAAGATACAGGCATACGTCGTTTTATCATGTTCACAGACCCTGTGTTTCTCACAAATCGAAGGTTTGTGGCAAAGCCGTGTCCAGTCTGTCGGCACCATCTTCCCAACAGCATTTGCTCCCTTTGTCTCTGTGTCACATTTGGGTGATTCTTGGAATATCTCAAACTTTTTCATTGTGACCAGTGATTATGACTTGCTGTAAGCTCAGATTAAATTAAGTATTATACTTTTTTAAAGACCTAATGCTACTGCACACTTAAAGGACTACAGAATAACGTAAATCTAATGTTATAGGTCCAAAATAGTCATCTGGCTTGCTTTTTGTGACATTCACTTCATTGCAGAGGTCTGCAACCAAACCCACAGTATCTCTGAGGTCCTCCTGTCTAAGTCTCGGTACACATGTGCAGAAAAGCACAGGAACACTCATGCTCGGACCTTTCTGGGACAGAGGGTATTGTTGTGGACGCTGGGAAGAAAGGTTGCTAGGAATAAAAGGGAATGAAAAATCAGGCTGCACTGAACGAAGAAAATAATCATGTATATACAATATGATTATTCTTCTACTTGACTATCTATCTTTGAAGATATTTAATAAATAACATTTTTTTAAACAAGGTAAAAACCCAGATATCGAGTGGATTCTAATGGCCCTGTATGGAATAGAGGGAAAGGAAAGAGAAGGAGGAAGATCAAGTGTGAAGCTACGAGAAAGATACTTAAAAGTAGAAATTAGCTAAACGGCCACCAACAAATGAGGGCTTACGGGTGCCCAGCTGGCTCAGTCGGGAGAGCATGTGACTCTTGATCTCGGGGTCGTGAGTTTGAGTCCCACAGTGGGTGTAGATTACTTTAAAAAAAATAAAAACAAAACAAAAAACCCAAAGGAATGGATAAATAAAATAGACCTATCTATTCACACAATGGAGTATTATTTGGTCTGAAAAGGAAAAAAACACTAAAACATGCCACATGAACCCTTAGAACATTATACTAAGTGGAAGAAGCCCATCACAAAAAATCATGTGCATATTACAGGATTCCATCCATATGAAATGTCCAGAAAGGGAACTGTGCAGACACTGAGTCGTGGCTGCCTAGGGCTGGTGGAAGCAGTGGGGGTAGGTATGTGTCGGTGGGGTGGGGTGGGGTGGCAGGCCAACAGTAGGGGGTTTCTTTGTGAGCTGATGAGAAAGTTCTAAAATGGCCAGTGGTGATGGGAACACATTATTCATGAATATATAAAAACCCACCAAACTGTACACTTCAGAGGGGTCAACTGCAGGTATGTGAATTCTATCTCAACAAAGCCAGTTTTTTAAAGCCACACAAGACATGGAGGCATTTAAAATGGACAAGCTGTGGGGCGCCCGGGTGGCACAGTCGCTTAAGCATCCCACTCTTGGTTTCAGGTTAGGTCTTATTTCGGGTCCAGGGATCCAGCCCTGGGTCGGGCTCTGTGCTCAGCACGGAGTCTGCTTGAGATTCTCTCTCCCTCTCTCTCTGCCCCTCCTGCATGTGCTCACTCCCTCTAAAATACATATGTAAATCTTAAAACATAAATAAATAAAAATTTGAAAAATAAAATGGACAAGCAGCAATGGATGTGAAGGGAGTCTTCCGGGAGACAGGATGGGATGTATTGGTTTCAGGTAAGTCAGTTCTACAAATAATGATGATGATGATGATGATGATGATGATGATGATGACGACGATGATAATAGTATTAATTGGGAAGACTATTTTCCCCTACCACCTTAAAAAGTAAGATTTCAGAACGTCCAGACGCAAATGACTGATTAGCAGGACATGCTAAGACCTACCCCCAAATCCAGTTATAATCCAGCCCTATGTTCTGAAGCTTCAAATCTAAATAAAGGGCAAGAGAAGTACCAATACACAGGGACCCAGGACAAGGGAGGCTCTTCACAACCGGAGACAGAAATAAACGCATTTATGCATTAATGAATCTGATTACCCCGAACACTATCTAGCTTTTCATAATTTCATATATACTGCATAAAGTTAATAAGGATGTCAGCGATTCTGGAAATCGCCCCCTGTCTACAGTACGAGGACATTCAATCCGTGCTTACAGAAGAAAACAGAGCGGTTCATTACCGATGGACCCTCAAAGTTCTCGTGCTTCTCAGCATTTGAGAGATGTCTCAGGAACCAGGGGAGGAGTCCTGAGAACTCAAAAAGAGTGGGAACCTGGCTTGCCATGCAGAGGCCCATTGGGTATAGGGGGGCAGTCAGGACTTCAGGGAGAAGGCATTTCTCTACTCTGATCTGTGGGTGTGGGCAGGTTAGGACAGAGGATTCCATCTTATAGACAAGGAAACTCGAAGTTTCTCCCCTAGACTGAGAGCAACCTTCCAGGTAACAGCATGAAATGCCCCTGCCCCTGTCTGGACCCAACAAACATTTGGGTCCAGATTGCAGACTGGCTCTTCTTAGAAAATAACATGGCAGCCAAGCACAGGCCTGAAACCAAACACGGGATCTGAGCAGTATACCAACAAGTGCCTTCCTTACTGTCCTTAGTAGCTCAACAGAAAAAAAAAAAAATTCACTTTCTTTCTTATAAGACTTAATTTCCCACCCCTCTGGTAGACTTTATCAAAGTGAGTAGTGTAACATTCTAAAATTAAAGAGTTCTATTTTTTCCTGTTTTGCTTTTTTTTTTTTTAATGGATCCTGACCTAGTTTCTCTATGTGAAATATCTTCGCCTTTATTTATACACATATTAGGTCTGTAATTGAGGAACTTATCTCATAGCCCACATTATGTTGGATGAGTCCTTGCCATCCCAAGGAATAGAAAACAACCTATTTAGTAAAAAGAACCCTTATATGATTCTTTATTTTGGTGAGTAAATACTACAGAGTAGGGGAAAGGCCCAACTAACCTTAAATAGAGAGGATTTACTATCTTAGGTGTATTTGTATTACCATTACTGGATATACTTTTACTCTATTCACCTTTAAACATTAACCTCACCTCTGATAACCCTTCTTCAACTGCAGGAAAATCCAAGGTTCCAGAAAGGCTTATCCGAAGTCAATTACGTTATACTAATAAACTATCATTCCCAGCCCTGTAAATGACTGAGAAAGTCTTACAATGGGACGCCTGTCCTCACCTTACTAATTAACCAAAAAATTAATTTAAAAAAAAAAAAAGATGCAAGACCTCTCCATCTTTATTTGCTGTGTTTGTTACATCAAACTATCAAAAGCGGTCCATAAATATTGAACCCAAGTTTATCGTGCTTTGAAGAGCTTTCAAAAGCGGGGTTACTAAACCGGCAATATAATTTTCCTGACCTTGAACAGGCACTAAACAAAAGCCCATTAAACTAGCGACAAAAGGTCTTTGTACTTACATCAGTCATTTCACTCCCGCGCTGTGTACCACTTTGCACAGTTGTTGCCACTCGCGGACTTCACTTCGGAGCGGAGAGGGAGAAACTAAGTTCCCCTAGAGAAGAGGCAACTCCCCGCACCGCCCTCCCCCACCAGGTGAGGAACAGGAAGCAACACCGTGACATTGACTGCCAGACATTGTGGTCAGTCCTGCAGGTCAGATCAGAGAGCATGGAAATTTCTCCCTCCTGGGGCACAGGCTTCGCGCCACAGCCTTCCCGGGGGAGCGCAGTCACCGACCCTCAGGAGAAAACGCTGGACTACTACACCCAGAAGCGGCTGCGTTCACCTCAGAGCCTCAAAACCCCCACTGCTCAACAGGAAAGGAGGAACCGGACCAGAGAACACATACACACACACACACGCATGCACACATGCACGCATGCACACTCACAGAATCCTTCCGAGGCGCAGTCCCCTGGTTAACCGACTCCCAGCACACACCACACCAAACTAAGGCAAAGGCTCCAATTTCCCATTCAAGGCCCCGGCATATGGCTCCAGTCTGCCTTCGGTCAACACACAGCTAGGTCAACGCGACATCTTGTTCACATTCTAGAGAACCCTAGATGTTTCTGGACTAAAGCTGTCAGTTTCTGTCTTCCTCAGCCGGGGCTAGCCTCACCACCTGGATGTTCTCCCATGGTCTCTGTTGAGTTTCATGGATATTTTAGGGGTCTCCCATCACACCCTCTTCAATGCATAAATCTGTTCCTGAGGCATCTGACTGCTGCCATCTGTCACCTCCCCTTCCCTTGGTAGCACACGTGTACTTGCTTTAGGATGTGACCTCGACCATGCATCTTCTCATGTATTTTTGCACGTGTGTCTGTTAGACATACCCGTGTGAAGTCCCCATTAGAGGATACACTCCCTCAGGGGAGGGTCTGAATTTTATGAATTTCTCACTAAATTGCCTCCCTGACATACCACATACATACGCACTTAAACTACAGTGTTGCATAAGCAAAACTGTGGTTCTCTTTACAGCCTTTTCCAATGTACTTATTTGGCAAGGACTCAGAAATAATACCAAAAGACCGTTCATAAAAGGAAAAATTGATTGACTTCTCTGTGAAAGACACTGTTAAGACAATGAAAAGACAAGCAACACACTGGGAAAATATTTTTAAAATATTTATCTGAAAAAATACCGTATCCAATATAGGGATATCCAATATAGGGATGATTACTACTCAAGAATATGAAAACCACCACCCGATGGGAAAAAGGAGGGGAAAGATCTGGACACTTCACCAAAGAAGATTTAGGGACAGCTACTGAGCATATGGAAAGATACTCCCTATAGGAAATTGCGGATTAAAACAATGACACCACCACACACCTGCTAGAATGATTAAACCCAGAAAACCGAAAATACCCAGTGATGGCAAAGATACAGGAACAGTAATTCGTAGTCGGTTGGATGCAAAATGACAGTCAACTTGGAAGACAGTTTCTCATAAAGCTAAACACTGTTTTCTATGATCCAGCAAGCGTGTTCCTAAGGATTTAGCCAACCGAACCGAATGCACAAACACCCGCAGGTTGAATGTTCACAACAGCTTCATTCCTAGCTGTCAAAATTCAGAAGCAATCAGGATGTTGTCCAGTAGGTGAACGGCCAAAGAAACTGTGGGATAACCGTCTCATGGAACAGCATTCAGAGATTTTTTTAAAAGAGATGCCGAGTTTCCCCAAAACCTGGAGGGAGCTTAAACACAGTAAAACAGACTGAAATGAGCCGATATGTCTACTGCCTGATTCCAATTAGATGGGAATCTGCAAAAGGCAAAGCTACACAGAACAGTAGAAGCAGCAGTGGTTCCCAGGACTCAGCGGGAAGGGAATGAGTAGGTAAAACACAGGGAAATTTTAGTTGGAGAAGCTGTTCTGTCGGATCCTGTGATAGTGGATACACCCCTGATACATCTGCCAAGATCTGGAGAATTTTACTGCACAAGAGTGAATCTTGGAGGATACCAGGAAGTGATCTATATTGTAATAAAAGAATCTCCATGTATTACAGAGGCGTGAAAGGACCTCATTGAAGGACTGGGGGCGGGGCCCTCGTAAGTACCTTTGGAAATGGGCTCCGGAAGACTGAGGGCAAAGGGAGCCGCCCAGGTGCACTGCATTACAGCTCAGAGAGCTCTTCCCTGGGAATGACAGGATCACAATTCCCTCCTGCTCTACAATTAAATAAATAAATGGATGGTGGAAGCCAGGTTTCTCACTATTGGAGTGCAAATTTTGCAAGAAAACTTTAACAAATTCTGTCCAACCCAATCAACCTGAGTTGATGACTTTTATGAAAACAGGAGCAGAGGGCGCCTGGACGGCTCAGTCATTAAGCATTTGCCTTGGGCTCAGGTCATGATCTCAGGGTTCTGGGATCTCCCCTACTCTGCCTGCTTGTGTTCCTTCTCTCACTGTGTCTCTGTGAAATAAATAAATAAAATCTTTAAAAAACAAACAAACAAAAAACAGGAGCAGAGAAACTCTGTTCTGGCGCTGGCTTAACTGGTCCTCTTAAGGATGCCAACCACAAGGTCCAAGCATTCCTCAAAACGTGTTTCTGGAGAACATGCCCGAAAAACAGCTCAATATCCCAGTCTCTTTTTTAACTACTTATAGGACCTAACCAGTATGTGTTTCTATAGGAAATGGTTCTACTAGAAAATACAATAACATAAATTTGTTGTGTCAAGTTTGAGGATGACTTAAAAGAAATTGGGAAATAAAAGTAGTCTCATTTCTCCATTAAATTATGGTTAAATGACAGAATAATGCACCCGAAGTTGGTGGTTTTATTTTTTTGTTTGTTTTTTTAAAAATCAGAAGTACAGAGAATGTACACGGCGCAAATCCGACAGCTCTCCTGCAGAAAGCCACTCTGGCCAGCTTCCTGAGTCTCCGTCTGGACATATTCTATGCACGTAGAAACACATGACTGTTGTGCTGTCTGCACACACCTACAAAGCACACATGCTTTGTTGAAAGGAAAAAAAAAAAGGCAAATGAGAATATGCCCTACATTTTGTTCTCACCTAAAGGCATCACTGTTAGGACAGGCAAGTGTCCCACTTCTTTCCATTTCATCAGCTCCCTAGGGAGGACGTTTCGGTGGTTCCTACTCTTGGCTGTATTCTATTCAGATTTTACTGAATGGAAGGAAATTTCAAAAGTGGAACAGCAGAGTCCCCACATCAGAGTGTTTCCTGTCCGCAGCTCCCTCAAGAGTGCCTTTGTTTTGTGGTGAATGCAGTCCTGTCCTTGTGACGGCCCGTGGTTAGGAGCACGGAGAGCTGCAAGGTGACCGCTCGCACGTCTCTGCCCAACCTGGACCTCTAAGGGAACAGGGTTAGGGAGGTGCCTCGTGTGTGAGAGAGGCTTTGTTCTAGGACAAGATCACCCTGAGGGATACCCTCAGCTCCCACTTTACATGGTGTCCCTGTTAGTTCGACATTTTAATCAATCAGAAAGTCATCACTGATCAGACTCCGGTGACTTAATTCTGTCGGTCTTCTATGCCGAGTGCCCTAATTTTACCTTCTAGCATGTCGGACCATGTAAATTTGGGAGTTTATGTGTCAGGCTACATAGCAAGGTCCTTTAACAGCATTTCTAGTCCAAAGGACACATAAAATCTACCGGGGTGGATTATAATAAAAGGCTGTGTCTTAAACAAATTTAATCAAAATAGCGGCTGCTACTCACTGATCAGGTGCTGTGTTTCCACCAACGGATTAAGCATTCTACAGGCCTCTCAATCCTTCCAACTGCCCATGAGGATCAAATTAAATGTGTGATATAAAGCAAAGACAGCCAGCTACTCAAGAAATGCTACTTGCTAACATTTGCGAAGCACTTTGCAACTTCTAAACCTGTGGTATGTGCTCATTTCGACCATCCCGGAGGCTGGCAAGGCAGCTCGTGGTGTTTTCAGGCAACAGGTCCAAAGAATGAGTGACGGAAGTCCCATCGCATGCCGGTCACCAGGACAGGTGCCACTTCCAATACCAGAATCCCTGCCGATTCTGCCCAAGTATCCCCAGAGCGCAGGAGCTCCGCTCCTCCTTGAAAGCAAGTCCACGTCCAAAGTGACCCTGTGCGGGTGGCTGCTGTGACCACCTGCGGGCTGCCGATCAAAGCGAAGCACTTCCAGCAGTAATATCAGCAGTACTAGCAGTACTAACACCATCTTCAGCAGTGATACCAATAATAAGGAGCAGCAACAAGGAAGGCTAACATTCCAGGAACTTGCCACATGCCAGACATTACACTAACTTTATACAGCTAGCTTCTATTGAACTTTTTAAGATTTTTATTTTGAAGTAATCTCTACACCCAACTTGGGACCCCAACTTACAACCCCGAGATCATGAGTTGTAGGCTCAGGACGCCTGGGGGGCTCCATCGGTGAACTGTCTGCCTTCGGCTCAGGTTATGATCCCAGCGGGGACTGAGTCCCGCTTCGGGCTCTCTGCTTAGCGAGGATTCTGCTTCTCCCTATGCCTGCTGCTCCCCCTGCTTGTGCTCTCTCTCGCTGACAAATAAATAAATAAAATCTTTTAAAAAAGAGTTGTATGCTCTCCCAACGGAGGCCAACCAGGCACCCACTTTAATTTTACGAACTCTGTAAGGTAGGAATCATCATTGCCCCCATGTTCAAGGTGCATAATCCGAGAGGGTAACTTTTAAGCATCACAAAGCTGCTCCAAGACAGAGTCAGGCACAGTGAGGGCCAGGCCAGCACCACGAACCCCTGGCTCTCCCCGTCTGCCCTAGAAGGTGCCAAGTTCAGGAGGTGGGATGGGGAGTTCCTCTGGTCCCAAAGTTTTCATTCTTTAACCATGGACTTTGTTTCCTGGTACATTTTCCCTGGATATTCTTGAATGAAAGTCATCACAATAGCTGTATCGGTAGCAGACATCACACCAAATCAGAAGTCAGCTTCTGAGGATCAAACTTCAAGGAGACAGTACACTTCACTAGGGCAGGGGCTGGCCGACGTCAGCCTGCAAGCCACATCTGGTTCACCACCTGGTTTAATACAGTTTTCTTGGAACACAGCCACGCACTGTCCGGTGAATTCTTTCACAAGACAATGGCGAAGCCTGAAATATTGACTATTTTGCCAGTTGGCAGAAGTATGCCAACGGACCCCAGAGGGAACAAAAGCCAGGTAAATAGTGCCATCAAAGAGTGCAAACTAAATTGCAGTCTGCAGCAAATTAGGTAACAGATTTCAAAAAAATCAATACAAGAAGAAATGTAGAATGCCTCATAAAGAATTTTGAAATTTAGTTATGTCAAAATAACATTTTGGATACACTGGGCTAAAGTATATTATTAAAACTAACTTCACAGAAACTAATTTCTTTTTGCGCTTCCACATAGCAGTGGGAAAAATTTTAAGTGACGTATATACAGGTCTCCTACTTTATTTCCACTGGACAACATTGCTCTGACAAATGAGACTGAGCCGGACTCTAGGAAGACATGGAGGGAAAGAGGAAGGTCAACATTATAATTCTATTTGCCTTGATACTTGGAGCATATCTTTACATAAAATGAACTGTCAGACTCTTTTAATACGAAGCTTAAGAGACCAAATCAAAACATATTACTTTTCACAGGAGACATGATCCATTATTCAAAGATGAAAAACACGCAAAGAAAGTGAAAGACACCCCAAGTAGTTTCCATGGGGCTAATGATGCTAAAGAAATTAGACATGAAGAATTTCCATGAACTCCAAATAACGTACAAAACATCAACACAATTCTCAAACAAAACATGTGTATTCTATTTTTCCTAATAAATTTATATGGAGTTTCTAACATCACTCCAGAAGCCTCCTAGGACATTCAGTTGGCTTTATTTTTAACAGGCCACTGAACCCATCGTCGTTAGCATCTATAAAAACAATAAAAAGTGCACTACTGCGGGGGATCTGTAATAAAGCTAGACCGGAGCAGCCAGAAAGGGGCCACCCCCCCCATCTATTTGTTCCCCAAACCTGGCAAGTAAATGCCTGGAAAGGCTACAGCTAAGGGCCAGCTCCCTGGTGTTCAGAACAAGCACTCTGTCTTTAATTGTGTCCGTGGGACATTTACCCATTTGAGTCTCAGTGACCATTGTGCTCACGTCACATGCTTGTTTCTAAACCCCACCAATGGCCCAAAAGCCACACGTATTTAACGTTTGGTCGAACGCTTCCTTGCATTACAAGAATGCAAAAGCCTGCCTTCCTCCAGAGTCTTTCTTCCATTCTTATTCCTTTCCGGTTTCCTGCTTTTAACAACCGCCCGTGCACCTGCTGCTGACTTGTGTGCCCCTCCACGGCCATGCGTGCGGGGTACTGCACATGCCTGTGTTTCCTTCCTTCCTTTCCTGCATATACTGGACACACACGCCCCCAGCCCCGCCTCCCTCTGGGCCCTGAATTCCCAGCAAACCCGCAGGAAGTTCCCAGCCTTCAGGCCTGCACGCCAGACCCTTCCTGGGGGACGAGCTACCCAGGGCTTTCCTGTGGATGCCCTCCACCCCTCATGTGGGGAATACAGAAAGCAGCATGTTCCTGCAAAAGGGAACCCCTGGGCTGTTTAAATACAGTTGCTACTTAATTCTCACTGCTGGGGGGAAAAGCTAAGCTCTTCTCCTTGATTTAAATGCCAAATAGCAAATAATGGTGTCTAATATTTAAATATGGGCTACTCTGCATAAAAGATCTTCTTTTACCTCGGTCAAATCTCCCACTACCCTGTAAATAAAGGCAAGTGGAGAAGTTAGGAACAGGATTTCCTTATCGACATGAAAGAAGTGAGTCAGTACAACTCGAATGACTTGCCCACGGTGTCGTGGCTGCTAAGCCCTAGGTGCTCAGCGCTAGGACCTGTAAGTAGATTCCACGCTCTTCCGTACACGCTCTTCTTCCTTACGGAAGACCCAGAAGAGCATCCCTCCAAGTGTGGCTGGTGACAGGTGCCGCTCCACAATGAGACAGACACCAGAAGTGGGAGCAAAGCCCTCGGGACCTTCAACAGCAATAAGACACGGACACATCCTTGAACGTCCCACTCCATGACAAACTGGCAATAAAAAAGGACTGCTCTCTTGCCACATACAGTGTGAGAAGGGCTGTTCTACAAGATACCAATGGGTAATGCTTATAAGAAATTCCTGATAATCATGTGTACACAATTTTAATTTTGCAAAATTCCCTTTTTATTGTTTAAACGTCAATCAGGCTCAACAAATATGGGGCGCGGGGCGCCTGGGTGGTTCAGTCTGCTAAGGGGCTTCCTTCCGCTCAGGTCATGATCCCTGGGTTCTGGGATGGAGCCCCTCCCCCACGTGAGGCTCCCTGCTCAGCGGGGAGTCTGCTTCTCCCTCTGTCCCTCCCCCTGCTCATGTTCTCTCCCTTGTTAAAATCTCCCCCCCCCAATTTTATTTATTTGACAGAGAGAGACACAGCAAGAGAGGAAATACAAGCAAGGGGAGTGGGGGGGGGGGGGAGAAGGCTTCCTGTGGACCAATAAGCCTGATGTGGGTGGGGCTTGATCCCAGGACCCTGGGATCATGACCTGAGCCAAAGGCGGATGATCGTCCGAGCCACCCAATCACCCCTCAATAAAGTCTTTAAAAAAATTTAAAGTAAGTGTATTTATCTAATTTATTCCTCAAAACTGCTACAAATATTAAATGTCCATTCAGAAAATCTGATATCACACCCCAAAAAGTTCTATGAACTGTACACAAGTTATAAATATTTTTCTATTTCCATCTTTCCATCCTCATCTTCTCCACTCCTCATGTAAAGTTTTATTCACTGGTGGGATTCATCAACCCTCCCTTGCAAAGGGAACTCCCACTGGACTCAGGGCAGCTGTCCCAGGACTGAGATCATTCCAAGCCAACTGGGCAAACCCATCCACCTTGGACGGTGACATCATCATGGGAGAGTGAGAGATTTTCACTCTCCCAAGCTTCCTGTGGAGTGGGGCAAACCTACTGAGGGGCTCCTGGGAAGATTTTTCCTTCCTGATAAAAGGAGAGCTACTCTTCTGGCCCTGCTCTGATTCCTTTCACGGGTTAGTATTTACTCTAAGAGGACCACATCTTCGTTGGCTTGATTCACAGATGCATCCCAAAGGGACAACAGATACTCAAAAACTAGCTGTTAACCGAATGAAGATATTCTATGAGGATGTGATGGTTGCCCCTATGGCAGCCATTTTGCAACCTTGAGGAAGGATAAAGAGAACTGCAGATACACTGATGTGAAGACCCAATACTGTGGGGCCGGCCTCCAAGCAAGTGTTTATTAAATATGATACTTATATGTATAAATTGTACACGTCATTGTCGGCAGAGTTAGTCTGTGTCTCGCCACTTAAGAGTCAAGGTTTTTCGAAAAGGAGACTGAGGGGTAGGAAGTGTGTTTGACCCACCTGTACCACCTGCAGTTAGATGGAAGAGGTCCTGTGGAGGAAGGGAAGGATTGCCCCTGGGAAGGAGGGGGCACCCGTGGGGAATGGGCTTAGGCTCCAGCAACATCCAGATCCCTGGTGCAAACACAAGGTTGCTGTATAGCTGAAACTGCTACTGTGAAACTCTGAAAATATCCAGAAGGCACAGCAGAGCAGAGGTCATCACCAACAACATGAGCTGGTATACGATGCCAAAGCCAGAGGGACATCACAGGGCTGTGGTCATGTTCAAATCTAGGTCAAAGAAGTCAGAATCAAAGACAGAACGCATGGACCAAGTGCCGCGTGGCCACAATGAGAACCATGAGTTGGTGGCCTCATCTGAAGCAGCCACATAGCCAAGAGGCCCGGGACAGGGTTCTTCCTGGGAACACTGTACTCAGCACGTAGCAAGAACCCAGTAGAGGGAAGGCGGGAGGAGGGGACATTGTGGAGGAGGGCAGGCGAGTTCGCTAGTGACAGATGTTGTCCGTCTGGTCCTCAGGGGGATTACAAGGCCAGGCCACATGCCGGAGAGGGAAGGCTGACATCAGGTTCAGGAGTGTGGGAAGGCTTTGAGGGCGGGGAGGTCTCTCTCCTCCTCTGGGGCTGACGCAAACATGTCCTAGAACCAATCAGACCACATTTCTTGATATCCTCCAGCACCATGGTGGGACCAGAGAGGATGATGTGGGCATCATCTAGGACAGGCTGGCAATCTGGAGTTCGTAACTAAACAGCTCTCCTACCTGCCACAGGCCGCTGTTTTTATGTCTGGGCTCGCGCAGAGATCTTTCAAAGCGTGTCACTTACGATCTGACCACTTCTAAATATATGTACGCTGTGTTCCAATAAACAAAAAAATAAAAATTTAAGGCCCACCAATGTATCCAACTGGCACAAAAAGTGAAATTTCAGGGTGAATCCACAGGGAGATAGGAGAAACTAGGGGACTGAGGCCTGGGCAAGGAAAAGAAACAAGTCCCCTCAGAGAAAGTGCTAACAGGGGAAGGGCAAGAGGGTGGGCTGGCAGGGCGCATGTAAATTCCAAAGAGGTCACACGAATTTAAAATCAGAAGGTGGGGGTTCAAGATATATCTGTATCTATAAATCGGATCTGGAGAGTCAATTAACATGTGTTGAAAGAGACTCAGAAAAACAGAGAAATGGGTGGGGGTGGGAGGGCAGGAGGGAGACCATAGGTTTGTTCTGAATCATCCACAGACCCCAGTAAAGACGACAGAATGTCCGATCTGCAGCATTAATCCCATCTGGAAATCCTCATAAAGCAGCCTCCCTCCTGGGGATAATCTGTTGCCATTTTATCTAATGAATATAATTAAATCCTTTATCTTGCTAAACTAAACCTCAATCTCACTGTTCATCACCATTCTGTTTCAAATGCTCCCTACACCATACTGAATAGGTCAGATGCCCTTTTATTCACACTCGCTCTGAAAAATCAGGCTAAGAAATACACATTAGGAGGGCAGCTGTCTCTCTTTGCAGATGCTGGCAAGGAGGCACCGGCCAGGCACGAAACCGCTGATGTAGCCGTGGACCGGACCGACTCACTTACATAGTCACCGAGGTCATGAGCGGGGGATGGGACATGTGCCCAGTATGGCCCTCCATGCTTCACTGTCCACAGCCTGGAAAAATCTGCCAGATGGACATTTCTAATGCTTGGCCCAAGTTTTCTTTACAGTGTAGTGTTACTCCGTTGGTACTAAGATAGATGGCCATGGGCGCAGAAATTGGCCTACAGATAATGATCAGGAGAACAGACAACAGACCGGTGGTCTCTTGCTTTCAGGTGTTGAACTTCAGGGTCAAAAGACTTCTGAGCCACTGAGAGACAAAGATCATTCACCATTTGTAAGTTTAAGGAAGGAAACGGAGGAGAAGGGGCGCTCCGAGACACCTGCTACAGGGGCAAGTGAGGACTGAGGGGTCTGAGCAGTTCTTTTAAAAAGCATGAAAATAAAAATGGCAACTGGGAAAAATCTGAGCCCCCAAGGAGAGATGTCAGTTATTAGAAGGAGAAGGATTTCATCAGATGCCTGTTCGCGGAGGGCTGGAAGGGGCGTGAGAATTACCCCATCCGGTTGCCTCGCTTCCATAGAGAAGGAACAGAAAGTGGGCCACTCCGAATTCACCTAGACAAGACAGCTAAGGAAGGAGCCGGGGCTCTGATAACAGATGTAGCAGACTTATAAATATTCATGACTATGGGCGGGGTTATCAGAAAAAAAAGTCAAAGAAAAGAATTTTACTTGAAAACTCTTCAGCGCAGCCTGTCCCTGTGGGGAAATGGTCATGTGTTTTTGCAAGTCCTTGGTAAATTCTACTTTCTAGAAGGAAAATGAAGGCCTGGTGAGAAGGGGGTGCCGGTGACCAAAGCCTCCCTCCCAGGAGTCCTTTCTCTTGCTTATTCATGTATTAAAGTGGTTGTCTGCAAGTCATAATGGGAAATTAGCCAGCCTTAAACACAGCCAATATCTGCTAAGTATAAATTCAGAACAGCACAAAATATTCCACTGAGCGCTTGGGCGTTGCTAGGAAACGGGAGGTCAGGCGATGCTCGAAGGCCAGGTTCTTCCCATCCCGGCGGGCCCTGCAGCAGCCAGAGCCAGCCCTCACATCGGATGCCGCCCCCGCTGCCACACTGCCCCCCACACGGTTAAAGAGCCCAACGGGTGCTGTGCAGCCCAGCACGTTTCTCTATGACCCTGGTGCCTAAGAATCAGTACGAAAGAGTTTTAAGTTGAATACTCTTCCACTACCTAAGCAAAATGGTAAAAAAAATAAAAGGAATATGTATAGAGACAGAGCAAACACGTTCCGAAATTCGAGAAAGACACAGTGAACAGAAGACAGGCATGACAACGAAGTGTTCTTTTTCTCCTCAGAATGATCTAACCATCCGCTTCCTTCAAGAACCCATTTGGCCGTCACCAGCAGCCCCATTCTACAAATGAACACGGGTCCTTAAATTCTATCTGCGGGTACAGTGTCAGCTTCAGTGAGAGGAAATGAATGCCTCGATTTGCTGAGACCACCACCCAGTCACCATCGCTGGGCTCTTCCAAGACACAGGCACATCGCCTCCTTCCATAATGACCAACAGGATAATTATCACCAGCGGCCACCATGTGCCAGTCTGAACTGGAGGTCCTGTAGACATGATCACAGTCAGTCCTGTAACCACCCTAAAAAAGGGTGACTTCTGGGACACCTGGGTGCCTCTGTCGGTTAAGCGTCTGCCTTCGGCTCAGGTTACAATCCCAGGGTCCTGGGATCGAGTCCGGCATTGGGCTCCCTGCTTTAGTGGGCAGCCTGCTTCTCCCTTTGCATGTTACTCCCCCTGCTTGTGAGTTTAAGCTGTCTCTGGCAAATAAATAAAATCTTAAAAAAAAAAAAAAAAAAAAAAAGAGGGGTGACTTCTGTCCTTCCATCCATGAGAACACAGAGGACTTAAAAGAACCAGGGACATGTGGCTGGTGATAGTGAGTGCAGCATTTTCTGGAAAACCTCACTCAGTCCACTGAGATACACAGCCTCTTGGTGCATCTTCATTAATTATTGTAATCCAATAATGTTTAAGGAGTAACCCGTTTTATCATCCTGTCACCCACTTATTGTCTAAAGGACAGACTGCCTTACTAACTAGCAAATAGCAAAAAAAAAAAAAAAAATCAACCTGTTCCGTGAGAATTATGACAGCTTTGCAGCGTTAGCCCCAGAATATGTAGAAAAATGGGCCCGGTTTGGTTCACTGCTAGTCGCTAGGCTGGAAAGGGTAGGTGCTGAGTTAAAGTTCTGTGATTTAGGCAAGAAAATCGTAAGACTATAACCACGACGATGCTAGATGCCAGAGAGCGTTTCGCAAATGCTCCTGGCTCCGTCTCCCCGTTTCCCCCCATCAGTGTTTTGGCATCTGAGGCTGGTCGGGGACCATGAACAGAAACAGAAAGGATTCAGACGTAATCTGTTCACATCTTCGCTGCTTCCTAGATTTTAGCGCCCAATCCTCAAAAGAGTTAATATGCAACGGAAGGGGGTCTATCCCTTTATGTCCCCACAGCAGTGCCCCCCTTTGTGGCTTACCGTCCTCCCAGCACCGGGCAGAGGGCGATCTGTGTGTGAGACTGGTCACCCAAGTGACCAGAACAGAGAACGAAAGCCCGTGCACCCAGGCCAGTGGCTAAAGGCCCTTCCAATAGCTCAAAACCACCTTCTCAATCACAGAGCTACGTCAACAGGTTGTAACAAGGAGCGTGGATGTGCTGGGAGTGGGCAAGGTGAGTCATGGAGAACAAGAGACGATTGTGTGGTGGTTCATTTTTTTCTAATCGAGCATGAGAAGGGAAAGGCTTTCACTCCGCGGACCCTGCAGAGCCCCAAGTGTGTGTAAACCAGCCCCGGCTCAGCCTCAGACAGCAGGCGCTCCCAAGGAGAAGTGGCCCATCTGCCCATGCCACCAGGCTATGGACAATGACTGCTTTAAGAGATGGTCAGGTACATCGTGTTTTACAGGTTTTTTTGTACCTTTTTGCACCTCTGATACCCAGCTCGGAGGACTGACAGGTGTGTTAGAACCCTAGAAATACAAACCAGAGGACATCACAACAAGGTCCAAACTGGCCTCCCAGCTTCACAAAGGACCTCAGTTCCCTAATTTACATGGCACCTGGGAGAAAAAAACCCTAAGAGCTGCAAGTGGGTCCGATGAAAATTCAACAGTCCAAGCTTGACTGGAATTGATGTAATGACATCAATGAATCAAATATATAGGCCACTGTTTCAGAGTTAATACTAAAGCAAACGAACCCTGAAAAACAGCAAAGGAGAGGAAAAGAAGCCGGGAGAATTTTCTTTCTGCAATTTCTCAAGCCGCAATGAACATACTAATGATGCTTTACTCTCGGCCCTTACAATCTCGTGGAATTTGACTTTCAAAATTTGTTTCAGTCCTCTACTTCTGTATTGCAATAACCTTAATTAAACTGTCCCAGTGGAACAGTATCAAAGTATGTTAAACAGATTTCATATCCAAACCCTTATCCTTTAAACTCTGTCTGGCTGAAAAGCAGAAGTCTGTTACCGGACTTGAGGACGCATCTCCAAACTTCATTTTCTTGTGTATCTAAAGAGACTTTTTAAAAAGCTTTACTTAACAGTTTCTAAAACATTCGTTTGGTGGTAAAGGTTTCATTATAGCCTTATAACCGTGGAGGGGGTTAAGGTGGGGGACGCTACAATATTTTTAACAGGGACACTTGTCTTGCATTTCATAAAGGCCAATTTTGAGTGTAACCCAGTATAATTCCAAAGCTAAACAGTATTCCCTTTTAAGTGAAACAGTGACAAATGAAGCATCTGGCGCACTTTAATGAGCTGTTTTATCCTTTCAGAGTGGCTGAAACTAGGCCACCCATTCATCTGAGAAAGTGGGTAGTAGCACAGAACAATTACGTAATCCTGCAAGACACACTGATATTAAGGGCACCCCCCCCCACTTTCAAATTTTCTAGTCTCACTTACTAGGAAGCAAAGCAGGTTAACAAGTGACTCAGTACATCTGGAAAAATGTTAAACGATAAGCCATTTTCTCTTTTCACCCTCTATTCAACAGTAAAACTCAAGGTTCAAAGCCCGAACAATTGGGGTAATAAAAATTAAGCTGTACATAGATGCCACTTTTACTGAGAGCAAAGGAAAAATAGGATTAAAACCAAGAGATGATCAGCACTGACACCATAACCCACTGGTGGCCAAGCAGGGCAACACTGCCTGCTGGGGAAGGTTCGGAAATGTCTAGAGACCCATGGGGGCTGTTACTGGCATCTAAAGGGGAGAAGGCTACTGTTGTAGCAGTCCTACGGGGCCCCCCAGCAAAGGATCACCCCGTTCAAAATGCCAACGGCGCCAACACTGCGATAATCTGCTAGAACCCGATCAATAAGAAAAACCCGTAAACAAGGAGGTGGAAGGTAACGTGAAATTCTGAACAAGTTCCAATTTGAAAGGCAATGCAGGGGAGGCAGACCAGACCGGAATGAGAAATTTAGAGACCCCGGGGGGGGGGTGGATAACAAGTGGGTTATAACATTACAACATCAGCCAAGGAGGCCAAAGCTTAAGAGGAGGTGTTGGGGCTGGGAAAGTACAGTGCAGAGGTACTCACCTTGCTGAGAGCTGGCGGGGAGCAGCGAGCATTTCTGCGGGAGCGGAGCGGCCAGGTGAGGAGGAAGGCAGGACCCAAGGCTGTGCCTCCAGCCTGGGGAACCAGTCAAGAGCAAGGGGCAGGGGAGGAGGCCCAGTCAGACAGGTGCCAGGAAGGCGGAGTGGCTGGCGAGGTCACAGGCCTTGGGGGGGGAGGGTAGGGGATGAGGAGGGCGGGGCAGGGAAAACTACCTGGGAGCTTTCCTCAGAAGGCAGGCAAGGGCAGTTTTGACGGCGGAGCATGAGAAAGAAGAAAATGGGCATGGACTCTCCTTGGAAATGTTCAGCAGTAAAAATACTGCTCGGGCGGGAGCATGCCCTAGTCACTCCCAACTCTCCTCCCTTTTATGGATATATCTCTCTATTAAACATTACAATATTTACATATATTTAATCCAAAGAAGTGTGAGCGAGGAGACAGAACCCAGAGAGAAGGAACCGCTGACAAGCACGGAGAAAAACGGATGGCCTATAGTCCCGGGAGAGGCAAGAAAACATTCAATCAAGACAACAGGAGGAGCCCGTTCTTCAGAAAAGCTGCCTCAATTTCAACTCCCCGTGTACTTGAATAGGAGTTTCTCCCACGACCGCCCTGGGAGGGTTATTAAAAAGCAACACAAAACCAAGAAACTCGTTCAGTCTTCACCCAGGCAAAACTATCTATTTTTAAGTCAGATTTCTTTGATTATACCCCCCAAGATGTCCAGGTTATTTCCCATTTCTGTATCACCTTTTGTGAATTTCTCATTCATGTGTTTTACTCATTTTTCTGCCAACACATTTGTTATTTTCTTCCTGATTTCCAAGAGCTCCTTTTTAAGGCTATAAATCCATTTTTACACCTGTTGCAAAATATTCTTCCTGTTCGCTATTGGCCTTAATGAACAGCAGGGCTGTGGGGATGGCCAATGTGCATGCTGTGATGCATTACCTTTATAAGACAATCTTGAATGTGCTCAGGTATAAATACACATGAATAATACAGGATCATTGTTTATAATAAGGGAATAGTCCAGTAATAGAATAGTAATAGGACCTACTTGAAAGTATAGTCACGGACAAAACTCTGTAGCTGTGCAAAAAAGCACAGGAATGTTGTTAAGATACAGTAAGCTACTAAAAGTTATAAAATTAAGAGCAGCCTCTAAATAAAATGTAAAGAGTTTAAATTTGTATTTTCCCCATTTTCCAATTATTTTATAATCAGTAAGTACTGCCTTTATATATGGAAGAGGGGTGGAGGCAAAACCCAGTTACCAACTGTGGTGGTGCTTTTATTATTGTTACTGGGTTGTAGCATTTCTGTGTATCAGGGAAAGAGCCAGCCTGAGGCAGGACCAAGGGGACACCCCAGAGTCAAAGATCAACACAGCAAAATGCTGAAGACACTAGGAGGGGCAGAGAGCCTCCTCCATGGCTGTGAGGAGACCCAGCGAGGCTTACTTAGTCTCTGAGCCCGAGCATCACTACAACCCAGGCCCTTTGCTCCAGAGTCACCCAGGGGCATCACTGCTTTGGGAACTGGCTCTCTGAAGTTGCTGGGTGGGCAGTGGCTTTTTAGAACAGAGTCACTCACAGAAATCACACATTAAGGGGGCTGCCTGTGAAAATGCCAACGCAAGGCCATTTAAGTTAGCCACCCCCCAATCAATCAATCAATCAATCACCCCACAGTTTGCATAAAACACAGAGACAGTCTGAGACTGGGATTGGCTCACATGTCAGACTGGGGCTGCTCTTCTGATGGGTGGCTATTTCCAGAAGTTCAGGAGGAACAGCCAAAGTTGAAATGCACAGCTGGGAGGCTGAGTGACTGTCTATGGCAGTGGGCACAAGGGAAAATGCTTACCCCATGCCCGCAGTTTGGTACCTCCCAGGTCGGGAGCCAGCAGGGCAGAACCCACAGATGTCTGTAATCAGAGTCTTCCCGAAAAGTATCCTTTAACAGGGGAGGGAGTGTTTTCTGTCACTCAAGCCGGCCTGCGAGGCAGTGGGATTCTGAACCTGGGGATCTCTGTACTGAGATGTGGGTACGGAAACTCAGTGTGAGAGAGGCAGAAGTCGGTGGTACTTTTCCCATTGGTGCCTAACAATCCACTTTCCCTCACGGTGGTCATTAATTTTATGTCAGATTCATGGCTGATAAGATTGTTACACCTGATGGTGAAACCTCACACACAGGGTTTTCACCAGGCACTGGAAATGTTATTTCCCTGAAAGCAGATTTGGCTAAGTAGCCGTCAGCCGCATTATTATTCGCTTCTTTTAAATGTAAGTCAATTTCATATGAAAGACCACCTTCACATTTAAAACTTGCTCCCTTAAAGGGCGCTTTTAGCAAATGAATGGAAATCAACTGAACGCATTCGAGCCCGGTGGAGGCAGAGATCAGCATTTCAGTCACTCTTCCTTACGCTCTTTCTTTGGGGACACTTTGGGGCAACTAAGAGAATCTCAATAAACAGCACCTCATCAGGTGTTTCTAGGCAGACTGTGAAATCCCAGCTCCAGTGTGCTTGTGCCAAATCAGCATAAGACAGTCAACAGGACCAGGAGACTCCAGACCCCGCTCCATCCCCACGTTCGTGTACAAACCGGTTTACAATACAATTGAAAAAGAAAGGCTTCTTCTCGGGCAAAGTTCCTTACAACGTTCACCCGAAGTACAGGGCAAGGAAAAGCTACAGGTCTGTAGTGTGTACTTTTAAAGTGAAATGCTTCGCGATGACCCATTCAAACAAAAGAAACCACTGCCAGCGACGTCCCCTTCTAACCTCATTAAAAACGAGCTTTCCTATAGAAAGCAAATTCTCTACCAGGAACATACCCCGTTATCGATGCCTGCTCAGATAACGTCCCTTGTGCGGACAAAGTGTTTGCAGCTCGAACTCCTGAGTACAATCCAAATCAACACTTACTGCCTGTTTAGAAATTAAACCTTTCTGATGCTCAGAGAGATAGGAAAGCCGGTTTCTCCTAGGCTTAAAACACTTCCCCAACGAATCTTACCCCACCATGATCGTTCCCGGGCCCGTGAAACTCTTAAGCAGCTCAAAAAAGAGAAAGACTCCTACCTTGGGTTCCTCGTGCCCCTTCAGTGTCTGTCCACTGTAAATGGCTGCATCTTGAGCAGTCCGTGACACAAAAAGGGGCTTTCTTCAGCTCGCCGCTGTTCCCAGGCTTTTATGCCGCGTCTTGGGCTCTGCCTGCTTAATTCATTCCCGATTCTACTGAAAGGAAGGCCAGCCCGGGGAGGCTGGCGGGGTAGCAGTTGCTGGAGACGGTTTTAACTGCAGGCGCGAACTGACCACCTCCCCTGCCCCAACAGACATGTGAAGACACTTGAAGCCCCCCTCCCCCCAATTTTCAAAGAGGGCCTATTACTGAAAAAGAAAAAGCCACGAGACAAAATCGAGCAATTTAGTGGTGACCTTGGAAAGTCGACCCTGAGAACAACACTCTTTACTGGAGCAGAGCTTCACTTGTGCCTATTATCCCGGACTTTGCAAAGCGCCAATGAATGGTTGCCAAGACAACATGGTAAACAGGATTCGAGTGACCCCGGAGGGGTGTAAGGGGATTGTTTTGTTCAGGGCAAAGAATGGTTGCTTTAATGCTTTCTTTACTAAAATGTCCTGAAGAGGTAAGGCTGCCTTTTTGAGGAGTCTGTAGGGGATGCTCTCAAAAGTCAAAGATGTTAGCCATGGGTGCTCTAGTTACAGGAGAGCAGGTAACACGTGGGGCAGTCAGAAAGACAGGAAGAATTCTGGAAGGTTCCTCAATGCCAGGGCCCGTTTTCCAGGAAGTATGTGGCGGACACGGAACCATCTCCAAAGGCTGTAAGACCAGCCGAGAGGAGTCAAAGGGGCTGATGATGGAGAGGGAGCTCTAAGATGTCCTACCTCCCTCCTGTTCCCTGGAGAAAGAGCATCCCCCCGGTTTTCTCAGGTGGTTTTTGCAGGTTTCTTCCACATAGAACAGTATCCTTTGCATTTTACCCTGCACAACAGAGACCTAATTCTCAGTGCTTTGTCTTTTGGCCAATCAGGAACAATCCTATTCTTGGGAACTATTACCTGAGAAAACGTTTGTGGCATTGGGAATAGACTGGGAATACTGGGCATTCTGACTCTTCCTGACCCTGTGCATGTCAAAACTCGGAGCCTTACAATACAGTTAGCTTTAATGTTCATTTTGGACCTTAGAATACTGGTTCATTAATTGTAATAAATGTGACAAAGTCATGTAGAAGGTTAACATGAGGGAAAACTCTGTGTGTGTGTGTGTGTGTGTAAGTGGGATGGAGAGTGATATGGAAACTCCTTGCTCTATGCTCAAATTTTCTGTAAGTTTAAAGTTTTCTAAAAATATAAAGTCAATTTTAGGGCCACCTGGCTGGCTCAGCTGGGAGATCTCCCAAGAGTGGCTCAGCCCCACTCTTGATCTCGGGGGTCATGCATTCAAGCCCCACATTGGATGTAGAGATTACTTCTAAAGAAATAAAAGACAAAGTGCATTTTTAAAAATTAAAATAAGTGTTCATCCCATAACAGTGTCAAGGAGTAAAGAAAATTTAACAAACCAACCAACCAAAAAACAAACACACACACACACACACACAGGAGCAATTATGACAATCTGCCAAAGATAGGTGATTTAAAACTGAACCCAAAAAGGAAAGGGGTGGCAAGAGTCTTAGGAAGATTCTCCTGTGATCCAGCCTAAACCGGGCTTGGAATCTGTGAGGACGGAGTGACCTCATGCCCTGGATCTGGCGGGAGCGGAGCACAACCACCCATGACCTTGGCGTAGGGTACCAACGAATGACCCTGTGCTGCAGGCAACCCCGGGAGTGCACAGAGGGAGAGCAGCCGGGGCAGGGCACAGGAGGGGCCCTAGTAAACACGGTCCTGGGCAAACAGCCACCCACAGAAGAACAGTAAAAACGTGAACACGAGACAAGCACAGACTGTATATTCAGGCGAGCAAAACTCTCCCAAACCAATTGCCCACAAGAGCCCTGCGATAGTCCAGCATCCTGTGCTGATGTTTGAAAGGCTGAATCATATTGAAGATGTCGCCCCAATACCGACCTCCTGGAGTATCTCCAGGGCGACTTCCACCTACATCAGTCAGAGGATCCAGAAGCAAATGACGTGCCTCATAGAAATTAACTAGAATGAAACCTGTAGCGGTCAGGATTCAAAGTTAGCAAGTCCACAGGTGCTGGGCTGGCTCAGTCTGTGGGGTACGGGCTCCTGTAAGTCAGAGCCCCACACTGGGTGCGGAGGTTAGTAAAGATAAAAATCTTAAAAAAAAAAAAAGTAGCAAGTTAAGTCTCTATCTTGGTAAAGTTAAGCACTCCTATACTATGACTAAGCTCACAATGTGCGTGGATCAGCAATGCAATTCACCATCTACTGAGCACAGACCGTGGCCTGGACACTGAGCTAGGCAGCAAAGACAGGAAGGTATGTCCTACAAAGCTGTACCTGGTTAAGATCTTCCCGCTTTCGGGAACACTTTATTCAGAAAATAGGATTAGGGTAGAGAGAACCATGACTAAAAACAAAAAGCTGCGGCAATTAAGATCAGTTAGGCTAAGGACAAGTAGGAAGAATAAAATGAAAGAGAAAAAGATTTAGGAAGAACAGAACAAAAATTCAAGGTAGGAAATAAGCCACATGATCATCAGAACTTTTTTTTTTTTTTAAAGACCTCACTTATTATTTGACAGACAGAGATCATAAGCTGGCAGAGAGGCAGGCAGAGAGAGAGGAGGAAGCAGGCTCCCTGCTGAGCAGAGAGTCTGATGATGTGGGGCTCCATCCCAGGACCCTGGGATCATGACCTGAGCAGAAGGCAGAGGTTTTAACCCACTGAGCCACCCAGGTGCCCCAATCATCAGAATTTTTTAAAGAAATGTTTGGTCTTTGTTTAAAGAGAAAAAAAGGATGGGGAGAAGGGACTGCCTGGCTGGTTCCGTCTGTAGAGCATGTGACTCTTGATCTCAGGGTCCTGAGTTCAAGCCCCACCCCCCACAAAAGCCCAAAAACAAAAAACAAGAAAACAAGTCGCAGGCAGCACCTGGATCACACAAATATTAGTCCCCAGGACTGAATGTGCTGAGTTTATCAATCCATCCATGGCATCACGGGGCCTCTGGAAATAGAAGGTTTAGGTTTTCATGATGTCTGCACGGCGCCCTCACTTCCTGTGTGCCGGCAGCCTGTCGCGGGTATCGTGCAAGTGAGGGCTCCCGTCCGATACAAACGGTGGCACCACAACAGGCAGGGATACAGGTCATCAGGATTCATTTAAGTGCAAAGCGCGAGCATCCTCTCAAGTCCTCAAAGACCAGCATGTGAGAAGGCTGATAGGTCCCTGCTTAGGGCTCACAGAAGGGGCTCCACAACAAGGCCACCACGGTGGGCTAACCACATCCCAGCCCTGTCCTCCGCCTGATATTCCAATTTCCAGCAACTATGACTGCAGTGCCCCTCACAGACCTCACCGCTTCCCTCCTCTGGGGCCTCCCCTCGGCACACCCCACTCCTCACTCTTCCCTCTTCCCTTAGAGAAACCGCCCTCCCAGCAACCACCTCCGCCAGAAGCCGTCCTCCAGCAGCCCTCGGCCCGGGGCTGATTCAGGGGACCAGAGTCCTGCCTTTCTGGAGGCTGACAGAATCTTTGAGGACACTGTTCTGCTGGCTTTAAAGCGTGAAGAAGATGTTACAGGAATGGAGGATGACTCCCCCAGGAACCCGAGCGCGCCTCCCATCAGACCTCCAGAAGGCACCGTGAAGAGTGTCTGCCGGGCACGTGCTGGCAGGTGAGGACAGCCTCGCCTTCCCCACATTCGAGGCTGGGAACTGGCGACAGCCAGGGCCTCACAGCCCCCGAAGGCTTTGCTGATAGTTATCAGTCCGCTCCCTTCTTTAATTCTGTCCTGCACTTCCTCAGGGCTCCTCTGAGGAATGTTAATGACAGACATTTCGGACTAGGCCTCATTTGCTAAAACACCAGGCCGGGACAGAAGGGAGAGATCACAGGCCACAGGACAGCCTTGGGGAGAAATTCTGCAGAAGCAAAGCAGGTTTCCTTTGTGAGGGAAATCTCTTGGTGTTGGCTGGGGCACTTTGAGCCAGAAGCCTGCACTGGCCAACAAATCACAGCAGAATGAAGCTAACCGGCTACAGCGCCGTCTAAAATATTGTCTAATGGAGAAGTCCGCCCTTTGTAAACTCCAAAATTCTAAGCCAACCAGAAGATGACAGCCTGTAGTGTCGTGTCAGGCAAAGAATTAACTAGAATTAACTGCACACAAGCCCCGATGGAGAGGGAGGCTTTTTGTTTGTTTGTTTTTTGTTTTTTTAAGTTTTTACTTTAATGCCAGCATAGTTAACACACAGGGTAAGAATGGTTTCAGGCACACAATATAGTGATTCAACAATATATCCCTGGTGCTCACCACAAGTGAACTCCTTAATCCCCATCCCCTCGTCCCCTCCCCTCTGGTGACCGTCAGTCTGTTCTTCATAGCCAGGAGCCCGTTTCGTGGTTTGCCTCTCTTTTTTTCCCTTTGCTTGTTTGTTTTGTTTCTTAAATTTCACCTATGAGTGAAATCATATGGTATTTGTCTTTCTCTGACTTATTTCATTTAATGTAATACCTTCTAGCTCCATCTATGTCTTTGCAAATGGCAAGATTTCGTTCCTTTTTCATGGCTGAGTAATATTCCACTGTAGTAAGAAGTAGGCTTTTTAAAATTCGCCTCCTAACTTAGCACCAGAACTTCTCAACGCTAGTGGAATATCCTTTATACAACACCTAAGGTTAGCTACCTGTTGTTCCTAAAAAAAAAAAAAAAAAGTCCACAATTATCAGAGCTGAATTGACATAATGTTCTAGCATTTCAGTTCTATCTCCCTGCTTGCACTTGCTTTTCAAAGCAAAACCAAAAATCCCAGCAAAACACAAATATCCCAAAAAAACAAAAACCCTGTAATATTTCCCACAAAGGATTTCCAGAAGCTTTAAGCCCAAGCACCCACTCCAACCCTCACACTTGTCAAGGAAGGGAGGCAGCCTGTCTGTCCTACAAGCTCAGGACCCACTGGGCAGTGTGCTCACACTCGCAAAGCTACCACCGGAGTCTTGGATATGCTGGACCTGTTGCTAAAAGCACAAAGCAGTTCCTCCACTTTCTCTAAGGCCACACTTCCTTAGGCCACAGGCTTTAAAGCCACTGTTTTCATCCCTCTGGTCACAGAATTTTCAAAAATAAACCCTCCAAAATCTGCCCAAACCCATGACCCATGTTCCTGAATGATCCACAATATACCCACATACATGTAAGCTTGAATACATCCTTTCAAGGTTCCCTGATGTACAAATGACTGGTAAAGGGTATGAGGCAGGAAGCGACAATATCATCCCTTTGCTCCAGAAATATATACTTCCCACCTATGGGGAGACGGCAGGTAAGATTTTCCTCGTGAAATTTTAGAAGCACCAATCTTTGGACCAAAGAAAACTTATAATAACCTCCAAAGGAGGGTTGTTTACACACATTTCATAGACCATCATCACCAGTAACATCTGATATTTTCAATGGAACCAAAGGAATGCTAAGCAAGTCATAATTAACTATTTCCATATTCTAATTAGCATCTTCACACTTCAAATCACACCTACATCTTGAGCCTCAGACAAGTCGGTTCACGTGTCTGAGCCTTTACTTTCTGGTTGCGTTTAAAATGGTACCAACATGGTTTTCCGGAGTCTACTACGGCCCATCTCTTGGTGAGCATTAATTAGCTTCTGCCGCGGGTGAGCTGACGGAGAGACTGTAAGCAGTACAGAGGAAATAGGAGGTTGGGCTGGCTCATTTCTTTAAATGCAAAAACCAAAGCAATTAGGCACAGCCGAATCCCAGCCAGAAAAAATAAACATCAAAAAGAGGTAATTTCTTCAACACTCTGCCTGCTGAAGGGTTTTCAAGCAGGCCTAATTTCAAAAGCGATTACACTTTAAAGGAAAAATTTCATGTCATCCAAGAAAGAAATCAAATACGGGAGACACCGAGTTTCTCAAATTAAAATTTCTATCCTTATAGTAGTGCTGGTTTGGCGAGTCCCCATTTCCCTGAATCTAAGACACCAAACCCTATAACCTGCATGACAGGTGACATATCCCTAAGACGAGAAAAGAGCCCCAATTAAACTACGGCTCGCCAAAAGTTGTAAAATGCAGCCCAACACCCAGGCCCTTAAATTTTGGGAAAAAATGGCACGCTTTAAGGATGAACTATGGTATTATTAACACTGCTGTAAAGAGAGGAAGAGGAATAGGTCAAACGTTTCTTATGAGTACAGACCCAAAGCGTGAAGTCCATTTGTACTGTAAATACTGTTCACTGAGGTTCTAAAGGGAAAATATAAACCAGCTGACACTGACATGGTATATTATTATGTCTTGACTAGTAATTTCCTACATTGGGTCCCCAAACTATCTACTGTGTATTGCTGCCATGTTGCTGATTATCAAAGACATCGGGATATAAATTAGCAATGGAAAGACGAGCTACTCTTTTAAGCTACCAGAGCAGAGGCACAAATCTTCCACATATGACCCACCTCATCTGCTCTGCACCATACAAATACCAAATTCCCCACCATCGCAGCTCATAGCAAGCTAGCAGACTTAACAGAGTTAGCTAGCAAACTTGGTTAAAGAAAGCATCTACTTTTCCCTTCCTAGAAGACAGAGCGTTCAATTTTGTGGTTCTAAGAAACATTTTTAAACCATAAATGAGGAATCACTAATATTAAAGTCACAGGCAACTGGTAAACAAGATAAAAAGATCTAGCATCAGCAAAGTCATCAGAATGCAACATAAGTCTCGCGAGAGAACAGCTCAGGTCAGCTTCCTTTGCTCAAGCCTTATGAGAATAGCGTTAAGTTTTTCAACATGAGGGACCAATGACCTTTCTGTCTTGTGGAAGGGAGGGTGATTTCTCTATTTGGGGGGTTACTAAGAGCTGATATTTCCCAAATCAAGATCATTTCCACTTTTTAACAACATCTTAGGGTGGGGTACCCATTTAGTCATGGATTCAGCAGCTACAGCCATTGAATATTAAGTTTTCTTTGTTTAGGTAGCTTCTCATAACACTCATATTGTTTCTAATCAGGCTATGGCATTAAAAAGCTGACCTCACAGAGCTTACCCATGAAAACTGACCATGGCAGCCTTTCAGGAGTTCTCAAATTAGGCCTGACCACTGGGTTAGGGTCCTTCAAAATCAGTGTTGCTACTTAGAATACAGACTCTTCATCGTGTTTAACAAGAAAGCAACATGAAAAAAGAAATCAACCACAAAACCTACACCATCTCTTCCAGATAGAAGCCTGCCCAAGAATTTCAACCAAATCCTCAAAAAAAAAAAATTTGTGAAAGCTTCACAACATTTCTTTTTAAACCAGATTTCTCTAAAGCATAATCGCATCCTTCAGAAGCAGACAAACAGGCCCAAAAGATGAAGGGAATTTTTCCATTTAATGTTAGGTTATAATAATGTTATAGTAACACTTCGAACCATCAATGATGAAAGGACTTTAGAGAAAGTGCCCCAGGAGGCGGTGTCTTTAAAGACCCAGACCCAGTCTAGCACTGCTGTAAAACTTACCTTCTGCGTGTTTGGCTTGATACAGCGAACAAAGAAAGGATTAGAGGAGCTTAGCGTCGCCATTAAGGAATGCAGAGAGTCCTAGTAGAAAGGAAAAAGTATATGTTGACTTAGTCTCTTACTATGCCATTCTTTCGATTTCTCATCATTTTAGGCAACGATCAGAAACCAATATCAACCATAGGATTAGTAAGAATTTTTATTTTTAACATTGTCATTGTAATATAAAATAAAGCCAAGATCCTACAATTCGTAGACATGATTTCACAGTATACAAAGCTCATTTGTCACTTCCTTGAAATAGTATCATTAGAAACAAAAATAAAAACATCATGTTAACCAGGAAAAAAGCAACCCTAGGCTATTTCAATGTTGCATACAGAAAACCTGTTCTCTCCCCTCAGAGTTCTTTTTCTCCTAATTCATTATTTCCATCAAAATGACCGTCTCTACCAGAATTCCACCATCTCTCACCTCTTACCCTCAAATCACCAGGCAGATCAGTCTTCTGTAATACTGCCTTTTTTTTTTTTTTTTTTTTTAAGATTTTTTGCTGTGGTGGTTGTGAAGAATTTTTAACATTTCCCAAAGCAGACACAGCTTGTAATAAACACTCCTCACCAGCTTTAGCTCCTGGCCCATCTGGTTTCCTCGCCTGCGTACGTACTATGCCCACCTCTCACAGGAAGCAAATCCCAGACAGCACGTTAGGTCATCACGCAAGTATCAGGATGTGTTATCAAAGGCTACACACTGTCAAACACGTATGTAACCACCGTTATCATCATCCTAAAAAGCTTTAACAGGAATTCCTTAATACCAATATTAAAAGCAGCAACTGTCTCCAATTTCATATTAAATCTTCAAGTATCTCTAATTTCATAATTTTTAAATGGTCTGTTCTCTGGGGCCCCTGGGTGGCTCAGCTGGTTAAGCGTCCGACACTGGGTTTCAGCTCAGGTCATGATCTCAGGGTCGTGAGATCGAGTCCTGTGTGAGGATCCGTGCTCGGCCCAGAGTCTGCTTGAGGAGCCTCTCCTCCTGCTCCTCTCCCTGCACTTGGTCTCTCTCGAATGAATAAATTTTTTTTAAAAAATGCTTCTTTAAATCAGAATGTAAATGAAGTTCTCATGTTGCAGCTGACGGGTCTTTCGGTCTCTTTTTTTTTTCTTTTTCTTTTTTTTTAAGATTTTATTTATTTATTTTACAGAGATCACAAGTAGGCAGAGAGGCAGGCAGAGAGAGAGGGGGAAGCAGGCTTCCTGCTGAGCAGAGAGCCCGATGCGGGGCTCGATCCCAGAACCCTGAGATCATGACCCGAGCTGAAGGCAGAGGCCTAACCACTGAGCCACCCATGCGCCCCTCTTTCGGTCTCTTTTAAACCACTGGTCTTCCCTCCATTTCTGGCTCTTTTTTCTTCTCACGATCTTGCGGATGACACTGGATCTCTACAGCACTACACTGAGGTGCTACTTCTCTGCTTCCAAAGCTTTAGGATTTCTCACAGATGACAAAATGGCGTCGCACACATGGCCCTTCATGGCTTCTGGTATCGGTTTAACTCCATACGAACTTCCTGTCAGCTGGTTCCCTCTAGTCACAGTTTTCCAGGGACAGGACTCAATGCTCCTGTCTCAGGACCCCTTTCTCCTGCCCAGTCTCTCGACCCAGAAGGCCTGCCCACTCTCTGCCATTGCCTTGATTCCCAGAGCAATATGACTGGATAACCACGAAGCCTTCCAAGGCAACTCCAGGCAATGCTGCTCTGGAGGAAGGTAATGTCACAATTCCACCGGAAGGCGAAGAGTCTAGGTTTTAGAGTCAGACAGGTTCAGCTCAGATCCTAGTTTCAGTCCTCAGAGGGACTGAAGGGGTTTCCATCTCTCTAAACCTCAGTTTCCTCATCTGTGAAATGGGGACCACACTACGCACTGAAAAGATTGCAGGAGAAACGAACAAGACCGCGTGCAGGAAGCAATTAGCCCAGTGACTGGCACATAATACATACACTGCAAGGGGCAGCTCTTTTTTATTATAACCTACCTGGGTCGAACCCGCCCATCATATCACACAATCCAGCACCGTCAGCAACACTGGTGTGTCCCCGGCTCATGGCCAGCTGCCCTATAGGTCAGACCTCATGCAGAACCCCACCAGAGCCATCCCGCTCTGAAGAACTAAATGAAAGACCCTTTGAAGGCAGATTTAATAAATGTCTATAGACTGACACGCCTCCATTTCTCTTCATGTTGGGATCTGTTACTTGGGGCTGAAACAGAACAATTAAGTTCGGAAAATGGTCTTTGTATGCTCTATCTCTAAACTTTCTAAAATGGCCAAATATTTATTATTTATTTATTTATAAAGATCCTTCTTCTTTATTTGACAGAGAGAGAGAGATCACAAGTAGGCAGAGAGGCAGGCAGAGAGAGACGGGGAAGCAGGCTCCCTGCTGAGCAGAGAGCCCAATGCAGGGCTTGATCCCAAGACCCTGAGATCATGACCAGAGCTGAAGGCAGACGCTTAACCCACTGAGCCAACCAGGTGCCCCTCAAATGGCCAAGTATTTAAAATGCAAAACGAACGGTCCTTATTTTCCCTGAATTCTGGGTCTCTGCACAAGGTAACTGACACTGATCTTATTTAAATATGCGGTCACTTGGTCCTTACTCCTAACTGCAATACTGTCAACGTATCTGGGAAAAGTACAAAAATCCAAACACAGAAAGAAATATGCTCTATATTCATCGGAGCCTTTAAATACAAATCAAAGTGATCCCACATGGCCCATCATTCCTTCCACTTAGAATAAGTAGTTATTTGTTTTTAACAAGACAAAAAAAAAGTCTACACGTTTTCCTGTGACTCAGAAAAAGTGTATTTTGAAAGCACTGTCTGGTGCCAGAAAAGAAAAAAAATAAATAAACCAACACTTCCATGGACCTCACATCCCCCCAGTTCCTGCTTTCAACTCCTAAAACCAGAGCAACCGTGGACTCCTGGAAGTCGGCAGGGAGACTAACCTTGAACTGTGAGCTGACTGTGGGCCGTCGGTGTTTGCTTCCACATTTCAAGGTATCCTGGTTATTGCGGCTTGAGACGTGTTCGAATAGGTCATAGATGAAGTCGAATCTGTGTGAGCAGAGAGCAGAAGGGCCGTTACTAGGTGCTGGATTATGGTCATTATCATGCCTGCTCCCACTGCAAGTGACCCACGGAGTCCAGGAAGAGCTGGGCAGCTTCCAAAAATTTCAAAGCCACCACTGCCAAAGAGCTTTACACTGGGAGAAAAAAAAAAAAATGTATCCACCTTCTGAGCCCTAGGGTCTTGCAGAAGAGAAGCGGATGGGCATAGAAGTGGCCCAGGGAGACAGGCCACCGAGGAGTGCTGCGCTCCCAAGGGCCACCTAAGTTCCTTGCAGCCTTGATGTCTCTGCCTGGAGGAGGGAGATGTTTCTGCACAACTCACACAGTGTCTCACAGGCCCACCCGATTCACAGGGGGAAAGTGCTCACCTGCCGTGAAGCCCACGAGCGTTTTTATCCTGCCTCCAACCCTTCCAAGCTATGCGGCTTGGGAAGATGCTGGACTTAGCTTCATTTTTCATTTGAGAAATGAGGGTAATTTTAGCATTAATGTTATTGCTAAAAAGTACTATGAAATTGCCACTACTAATAAAAAGTAGGGCACCTGGGTGGCTCAGTGGGTTAAGCCTCCGCCTTCAGCTCAGGTCATGATCTCAGGATCCTGGGATCGAGCCCGGCATCAGGCTCTCTGCTCAGCGGGGAGCCTGCTTCCTCCTCTCTCTCTGTCTGCCTCTCTGCCTACTTATGATCTCTCTGTCAAATAAATAAGTGAAATCTTTAAAAAAAAAAAAAAAAAGTAAAAGGCCTCTTGATAATTTCTTATCTTTCTAGCATAGAAGATGCTCCAGCTACGGACTGTGAAGTCAGGGGAAGGGCAGGTGGCTGCCCCGAGAGCAGGGAAGGCTGGGCCAACATCTGAGCGTCCCTCCCTCCCAACACAGAAGGTCAAGACTGCTCTGCCACTTCTCTCTTTGCCCCCATTGCTTTTTCGCTTTTGTTCCAGGCTGCTATGTCGTGCTCTCCCTTTGAAGTTCTCGAACTGTGCTGTCAGCACTGTGGAGAAAAGCCTGGGTTCTGTTAAAATGTCACAGGTGTCAAAGGCAAAAGAGAGCAGAGCCAGCAACAGTCCAAACCTCTCACAGTTTTGCAGGGAGAAACCTGGACTGGAACAGGAACTTCTTTACTCCACTCACAAAACCCCTTTACGTGACCACAGAGGCGGCCAGTCAAACACTGCCCTGCTGACCTCCGCACCCGTGATCCTTCCACAGCCAAGGGCTTCTATTTAATGTCAAGGTCATTTTAAAATGTATTATTTAACATCTGACAACTACGAAATTGCTTTGATAGATAACATGCTATGGAATTTTTAAAACATCTACCACTATTATCATTTTTTTAACCGTGTTTTTTTTTTTAACTGAACTCTAGGGGCGCCTGGGTGGCTCAGTGGTTTAAAGCCTCTGCCTTCGGCTCAGGTCATGATCCCAGGGTCCTGGGATCGAGCCCCACATCGGGCTCTCTGCTCTGCAGGGAGCCTGCTTCCTCCTCTCTCTCTCTCTGCCTACTTGTGATCTCTGTCAAATAAATAAATAAAATTAAAAAAAAAAATCTTAAAAAAAAAAATAACCCTAAACTAAATTCTACCCTCAATGGAGGGCTCAAACTCAGGACCCTGAGTTCAAGAGTCACATGCTCTACTAACTGAGCCAGCGGGGTGCCCCTGAATATTGTCATTTCATAGATCCGAAAACTCATCTAAAAGTAAGAACAGCTCACAGTTCTGTAAACGGGAAATCTTCCCACAGGAGAGTTCAAACAAATCTCCATTATCTTCCAGTTCTAAGCTGCTAAACTGACATTGGGGATGGGCTTCCTTCACCCCAATTCACAGTTGTTGGTGTGACCACGTTGCCACCGACAGTTACATTCCTAACAGTCTTAGGGTTTTTAGTAACAGTGCTACTTCCCTTCCTTGGATGATAAAAATTCGTTTCTGTTACAGATTCACGCTGGATCTGAACCAAGTACCCACAGCTTCACCCCAAGCATTAACCCCCCCTTTCTCTCGCACACAGGCCCCTGCTTTAATCCTCACAAACAGACTAACCAGCTACTGATGTGACCGTGTGAATTTACAATTCATGAATGAACGTGTGACTTTGTCATCTTAGTGGACTTAACACTTGCTGATTTTTTCTGACATCCCTTAAACTAGAGACAGATGGGTCCAACAGACCCAAGGCTGAAACCAATTTGACACGGAGCTCTAAGCTTGTTGTGTAGAAAGGACGTCATCCTGGTTAAGATCTTGGGTTCTGGAGCCCAGCAGAGCAAATCAAAAACTAGCTGTGGGCTCTTGGGCAAGGCACCCCACGGCTCCAAGAATCGGTTCATCTCCACACCAGGATTAACAGTCTCTAACTCACAGACCCACACGCTGTGCTTAGAGCACCTCACTGAATGGTCGTCACAACGACTCGCATTTCTTTCTATATCTCAGTCATTTAATTAATGAAGTATTGCCCATGAAAGGAGATAATAAACCAAGTTGCTTCCACATTAATTTTTTCTATACTTGTAAATCAAAAGCACTTGCACATATAATACTTTGCTTGCTAAGGATGTCTTGGGGAGGAGACTGACATACCGGCTTTCTCTTAGCAAGTTGAGAAGATCATCTCTAAAAGTGTCTCTGTTCTTCTCCAAGATGCCCCGAACATCATACTGAACCTGTTTTTTACAAAAAACAAACGAGAAATGGTACAACTGATCAAAAGAACAACTTCAGTTCATAGCATCTCCTCTAAGGGCCGGCCCCATGAAGAGAAGTCATTTTGGCACATTTACGACTGGCTTCTGAAATTACTGTTTGTCTAAATACCAAATGGGCAAATATCGCTAAGGATCTTAATTAGGAAGTTACCTCTCCAGCATAGTGTTTCACTCCGAAGTGGTTGACCGCAACTCTGGGCTTCACGTAGAAGTGGTTATTCTAATAAAGAAACAAATACAAATGCCTAATTTCACTTACTGATTTGCACCGACTTCCCGAGAGAACTCACTACAACAGATCGTGAAAACAATTTGAAAAACCCACCACGCATCAGAGGCTGAGGTCAGAGCATGTGACATACTTTATCAAAACCATGTGGATCTTGTCTATTGTCGCAGAAGAGAGGTTAAATTCTATATTCATCAACTAAATGTGGGCACGTTCTGATGAGTAGCCCCAAGTCTATCCCTTTAACTTATTTCAATGTAGTTCCAGCGACTGGGGAAGAGAGCTTTGGTTTGAGAAAAAATTGTGTGTGCGGGGGCGCCTGGGGAGCTCAGTGGGTTAAGCCTCTGACCTCAGCTCTGGTCATGATCTTGGGTCCTGGGATCGAGCCCTACATTGGGCTCTCTGTTCAGCGGGAGCCTGCTTCCCCACCACCACCAACTCCCCCACCCCCCGCCACCCCGTTGCTTGTGATCGCTGTCAAATAAAAAAAATCTTAAAAAAAAAAAAATGTACATGTGTGAAGCACCGCGGAGCCAAGAGTACTGAAATATCTTATGTGTAATCTGATCTACAGATCTGCTACTCAGCCATAATCAAGAATTGGCAAGTTTTAACATACAGCATGTTGATTGTGTAACTTCTCCAATAAGGTGCTGTCTGTGGCTTGAGGAAAATGGCTTTCTTCATTGATAAGGGCTAGAAGACCAAGTTTCTAGAAGACAGAGAAGAAGTGAAATGAATGAAAAGTTGAATGCCTCAAAATATTTCAGAGCCCCCTTCCCCCTCTCTCAAGTGTCCATTAAAGGAAAAGGCAGAGCATTTCTTGGCTTAAAAAAATTCAGAAAGATACTAGGAAGACATCCAACGAATTTAGTTCCATAGAAATAGGGAGTTCAACCAGACAATAGGTTTGAGGAAGCCAAGTATTTAAATTCAACCTTGCACATTTGCATGTATGTTTCCAAATGGTCCATTGTGTTCTAAACATTCACATCTTTGATGTGCATGTTCGCACAAGTGATTTGGTTCCCATAAATATGAATCAGCCCAGCGAGACACCCTTGGGACTGCTACAATGCTTCAACAATGTTACCTTCTCAATTAGGTCCAAGCATTCACCATTGTCTATCCAGTCAATGTCTTCCCACACCAATCCCTCCCTGTAGCAAGATTTAAAAGGGCTAAGTTATAATAAAATAGAGCTTTAAAAACTACCTAATTCAGTGGCTCATTTTTTTAAAAAAACTTTTGAAGCGGAATTTTATGAGTGCTTACCTGCTATACTCTAGTTGTTCCAGAGAAAAAATATGCTTGTTGAAATATTCCTGAAGTTTCTCGTTTGCATAGTTTATATTGAACTGCTCGAAGTGATTAACCTAAAGGTGCGGGGAGCAGGAAACCATTTAACAAGTATCTTTCATGCCCTTACTAATATATATGCAGATGAAGAAAAGAAAAAAAAAAAATCTGAAGAGAAATAGATCAGTATTTATTTGAAGAGATTCACTCCCAATCAGCCAGTTAGTGACAGAGAATTCAGGCCTCCCACTCATCCGAAGCATACCTCAAAGTTTTCGAATCCAAAGATGTCAAGAATGCCAATGGATTTAAAGTCATCTTTGCCTTTGATCCGGCTGTTAATTTTCTTAATCACCCACTCAAAGCAGCGTGCATAAAGTGCCATGGCCAAGGAGTCCCGGCTGTCTTCCGCCTGTGGGAGAGGAGACCAGTGACCGTCTCCCACGGACCACGCGCTGCCCAGGCAGCAAGTCCATCCCTGTCCCCCTCGAAGACACACGCACTGAACATGAGTAACACTGTGCACCTGATACCGAGTCGATCAGTGCCATCTAGGAAAACCCAGGGGTCTGAGGAAGGGAGCTCACTCACTCACTCTCCAGTAGGATTCACTAGGACCTCCTTTAAATACCAGGCTCTCATCTGAACCAGCATATGCACGGCTACGAATGTTACCAGGCTTAAGACAACAATTAAGGCCTGAGTTTTCTTAGGATCATCTTCGCAGAAGCTACTTTTTAAGATATTTTTATTTATTTGAGAGAGCAACAGAGAGAGAGCATGAACGGAGTGAGGGGCAGAGGGAGAGGTCGTCTCCCCACTGAGCAGGGAGCCCGATACGGGGCTCAATCTCGGGATTCTGGGATCACAACCTGAGCTGAAGGTAGGCGCTTAACCGACTGAGCCACCCGGGCGCTCCTCATAGTCTACTTTGTACACAGAAAAAATTTCTTCTTGGTACGGCTAGCATGTGTACTCACTGACATTAGATGGGCTGGCGCACATAACTGGCTCAAGGCAGGAGCAGAAGCAAAACTACTTCTGCGCAAGTAACAACAATAAATTACAATAGCTCCCGTTTATTTAGTACTTAAGTAACTGGTGTATATTTACTATTATCCTTATAAGAATCTATGAATTAGGTATGAAAATCATCCCTGTCTTACGGAGGAGGAAACACACACAACCCACGCACTCCCCAAGGGCAGAAAGTAGCGTGTTGGGACCGGCACGCCCCAGACCCAGTCGTCTCGGAAACTCGGCCGCGCTACGTCTGAGAAAACGAACACCTGCCTCCTCCCTTCGCGGGGGATCTGCTCTAGCTTGATCGCGAACCCAACTCATCTGAGCGGTGTGCTGTGGTCACTGATTTGAATCCAAGCCATGAATCTGAACACGGAGGACTGTCCTCTGAAACGCGCTCTGAAGGCCAAGGGCACGCACCTGTTGGACGGTGAGAGGCGTCAGGATCTCCTCCCCCCTCAGGAACATGGATCGCTGCGTCAGGGCGTCCGTGAGCTGCGCCGAGTCCAGCCCCAGCAGCTCCGCGGACCTGCCCAAGGCTGGAGACGAAGGACGAGGGGAAAGAACAAAACGAAGGGGCATTGAGCCGAGAAGGAACGGGCCCCGGGACCCCAGAGCCGGCTCCGCACAGCGATACATTAAAGCAGAGAACGTTCCTCGACCCCTCGGTGGAATTTACAGAGCCACATTCTGTTGTAAGTCATTCACTCCCTTAATGGGTCTCAGGCTCGGAGCAGAGAACCTGATGTTGGACCAAGTGTGGTCCTGAGACCCTGAGGCAGGCGCAACCCAAGACCTGCCAGGGGCTTGGGAGGTCGTAACTGTTTTCTGTGACACTAAGGGGTCCTTGGCTATTTTACTCTCATTTACTCTCATTCCCTTACCACGACACAGGAGTTTCCTAGTGCTACATGACATGTGCTCTCTCCACAATGAAGGCAGAAGCAGATAAGAGAACCCAGCTGTCCTCCGCAACATCTGATATTTTAAAAGTCACTCCTTTTTTAAGATTTTATTTATTTGAGAAAGAAAGAGAGAGCACAAGCAGCAGGAGTGGCAGAGGGAGAAGTAGGCTCCCCGCTGAGCAAGGAGCCTAAGGCGGGACTTGATCCCAGGACCCAGAGATCATGACCTGAGCTGAAGGGAGACACTTAACTGACTGAGCCACCTGGGGCCCCACAATGTCACTCTTCTCACAGATTTTTTTTTTTTATTTGTTTTGAAGACAGTCTTTTAAATAAAAAATAGGATTACTTTAATATGCAAAGGGTTTTTTATGGTTATTTCAAAATTAGTTTTTGTTTTGTTTTTCTTTTCACAACACCTCAGTTGATTTCTAAAGCAGTAACATGAACAGACATGACCCACAAAAACAATAGCTCTTTGGAGTTCTCTATGGTTTCAAGATGATTCAGAGGTGCTGGGACCAAATGTCTCAGAACCGCTGACCTACAGCCCTGTCCTCGCCTCGAGCCATTTCAAACTTTACTGCATTCAACCCCGAAGGTTTCATGCCCTACACACTGCTTCCATCGGGAAAGTTCCAAAAAGGACAACTGACATGGCGATGTGCGTGTTAATTTTTAGTCTTGACAACACATCAGTGAGGCACTTTATAGATGAGAAATCACTAGTGTTGGGGGATACGTAACTCCAGGAACTAGCCCGTGACAGAGCTGGACTGTGGACAGCATTTCCGCTCAAGAATGGTCTTCTCCAGACCACGTCACCACTCAAGAACTATGCGAAAGAAAGCAACACCGCACCCCTGACATTTTTCTGTATCTAATCTTCGTTGCTCATATTTCTTTATTGGGTCCATGTTCCTCCTCCTTTGCTAAGAATGAGAACACGGCCCCCATCCCCTGCAGTAATCGCTCGACAGAGGCTTGGACCCTTTCTTAGCTGCCGGTTCCCATCAATTACAAAGTACTCCAGGTCTCTGGCCAGGGTCAGAAAGCTCTTTCTGCGAAAGGCCAGACAGTAAATATTTTAGGTCTAAGTTCCCTCTGAGGAAAAAGCCAAGGAAAGGAGGAAGAGAGGGGCCATCTTACCTGTTTTGAAGGACACTTGGGCCCCCCCCGCGGTGATAAATTCTATGTTCCCCAGATGTAACACACCAGCCAGCAACCTCAACACCTCCCGAACTTCTTCTTTGCTGAACTGCATCACTTCCATTGCCGTCTGGAAGAAAAGCAACGTATTTGAGTTTTGTTGGTTTTCTTCCATATTAAAGAAAATGAAAAACCCATTACTGAGTAAAATTGTTAGGTATTGTTCTAAAGGCAGGTATTGGTCTAAAGGCAAGAAAACAAGAAATAGATTCATGACCCGTCGCTTCTCACTGATAAAGATTTGCAAAGGCACCCATAAAAGAAAGCGATATTAAGGAAGAGCTGTGGAATGAGGAGAGGTCATCCAATCAGTTACATAAAGTGAGACATCACAGTGACAACACAGGCGAACTACCCGAGAGTCACAGTAATGACAGTGAGAAGGGGAAGCCTTCACGGGACTGCTCCAGTGTAAATTTCGGGGCCTTTCCTTAATGATGAAATGCAGTAGCGATCCAAGCCAGAGGTATAAAATTCTCTAGTAGGAACTTCCATTATGATTTAGAAGCCATATCCTTGTCAAGAAAAAAAGCACCCCCGCCCCCAACTGAGCACAGAATTGTTGGTAATACCAATGAAAATGACCTACCAAGAGCACGCCGGCCCACAATACAATAATCGTGACAACGACAATTGCTTCAGGGGGTTAGGAAGGAAACCGAGCGCCACTCTGAAGCAGTGAAAAAGGAAACAACTGGGGATTTAAAATGTGGAAAGTTTAACTTCCTTACAAGGAAAAAACAAAACTGAAATGAAAGACAGAAACAATAGGCAGCACAACAATTCAAAAATTATAAGGGAAGGAGCAATAGCTTGGCCATAATAAAAGATGCACGAACAACAGAAATAAAATGGGCATTTCTTAGAGGAGCATACGCAAATCCTTCCCAGAGGTCAAACATGTACAAATCAAAGAAAATCTGAGATCGCTTCTATTAAATTAGCAAAACACTTGTGAATGAGAAACCTAAAACTGGAGAAACTGGGACATTAATGCACTGGTCACTGGTGCCATAAGTTACTATAATCTTTTTGGAAAACAAGCTTACATGACAGTATTGTGTTGGTCATGCATGTACATAAACGTACAATGTTCAGAGAGGGTAACTTTTACAGGGCTGCACAACCCAGGTTCAAATTCAGCCTCAACGATTCTAGAATTCACAAGCTTATTATCCAGCCAATGTTGTCACTTTCTAAAAAAGAAAAAAAGCAATCTTCTGTAATCTTTATAACTTCCACGGTAGAAATTTATTCCAAGGAAAATCTCAACAGAAAAGGAAGTTCTATGAAATATTCACTGCAGTGTTTGAGTAACACGTCAAGAAAAAGTCTAACTATCTTCTAATCAAACAAGTCAAATACAGCAATAGTTAAGAATAGTTCAATAGCTTAGAATAGTGTACACTTTGTAAAGGGAATTATGATCATCCAGAAACATGATTAATACAGCTTTATATAAAAAGCTAAAAATTATGTTATTGTTGGGGTGTCTGGCTAAACCATGGGACTCTTAATCTTAGGAGTCATGAGGTGGGTATCAAAATGACTTAAAAAAAAATAAATAAAACCACTTTATCAGTCAACTTTTAAAAAATTTTATTTTTGTAACTTTTTTTAAAGTAATCTCTACACTCAGTGTGGGACTCGAACTTACAACCTTAAGATCAACAGTTGGATGCTCTACCAAACGAGCCAGCCAGGAATCCCATAAGGAAAACCAGGCTGGGAAATAAATATACTGTACCGAAAATAGTTGCATTGTTAGTGTTGGAAAAAAATAATGTTCCATCATGTCTTTTAATGTTTTGACAATATTTTTACAACACTAATGGGTGAATGGATAAACAAATCATATGGTATGCCTACTAATGGAATACCACTCACTAGAAATGGAATGAACTGTGTTACGTATGATGTAGGTGAGTAAAAGGAGCTAGACAGGAGAATACCCCATATGATTTTACCTACAAGCACCTCTATAAGAGACAAATCTACTGATTTACTCCTGAGAACAGATCAGTGGTTTCCCAGGAGTAGGGTGGCTGGGAAGGGTCAAAGGAACTTTAGGAATAAAGATTAACCTTTTATTTTGATTGTGGGTGTGGGTACACAGGTAAGTAAATTCAAAATCCATTAAGATGTATACTTCAACTGGTAGCCTTTTATTATACATACACTGCATTTCAATAAATCTGGTTACAAATAATAAAAACACCATGAATTATTTAATCAGGGGTGAGAAGACTCATTTCATGGGTGCAAACAGAAATTGACACAAAGGGTAAGGACTATTAGTCAAGTGCTTACCCATTAAAAACATGGAAAAATAATCACTTGAATTTACTTATTTTGAAAGTTAAACCTAAAAAATAGTTAAAAAATACAGAATAAGGGGTGCCTGGATGTCTCAATCATTAAGTGTCTGCCTTCGGCTCAGGTCATGATCCTGGAGCCCCCGGATCGAGCCCCACATCAGGTTCCCTGCTCTGTGGGGAGCCTGCTTCTCCCTCTCTCACTCCCCCTGCTTGTGTTTCCTGTCTCTCTGTGTCAAATACATAAATAAAATCTTTTTTTTTTTAAGATTTTTAAAATGTATTTGAAAGAGATCACATGCAGGCAGAGAGGCAGGCAGAGACAAAAAGGGGGAAGCAGGCTCCCTGCTGAGTAGAAAGCCCGACGTGGGGCTCGATCCCAGGACCCTGAGATCATGATCTGAGCCGAAGGCAGACTTGTAACCCACTGAGCCACCCAGGTGCCCCCATAAATAAAATCTTAAAAACACAAAATAAAACAGATTAATTTCTTATTTTTAAAATGGCAGTAAGGAACAAATCAAACAGCAAAATAATTATAAAGTACCTATGCTGTATAAAAGGCCATACTTTCCCTCTCAACAATTCAAGTTTTCCTTCCACAAGATGTATTCAACACTAACTTACGAAAATCTTAGCGCACAGAATGATCACAGAAATGGGATCCTTCAATGTTTAAGTCAACTACCTAAACTTTTATATAATACTAAATGGCAATAAGAAAAAATAAGACAAGAAATTAATAAGACAAGAAAAAAAAAGAGGTTCGCAGTGGCAGAAAATGTCAAGCTATCAAATGAAAACTATCATAAAAGGCCTGATGAAAATAGCCTTGGCTAAGTTCTTAAAACACACACCAAAGTCATACATGGGGAGAGAAAGCAAACATAAAATGTGCTTACTGTGTTGATAAATTTGACTGCTGTCGATCTAACTGTAAGTGAATTAGGAGCGTGGTGAGAAGCAGTAATTGCATTAATCAGACCGCGGGGTAATTTAAAGGCTGCCTCAGTCGCCAGCAGCGTGGGTATGAGTGCTGGAACTGCCCTCGAGAGCCTCTCTCTCTCCAGTTGCAATCTCCACCCCTGCGGCAAGAGTAGCCCCTTCAAAGCTTATTATCATTATCTTATTTTCTCAAGGATATGGCTCCAAGACTTAAACATGGTGGGGAATTCTCACTAGTTTGGAAGCACTGAATAGCAATTTAGTTATAATAAGACCAGCAAAAGTTAAAATATTTTCAATAAAGTCCTTATTAAGTGCATTAATAAATAAATAAATAAATAAATAAATAAATAAAAGGTGTTTGGGAAGATGAGGGTGGGCAGGGGAAAGGAAAAGTATGACAAATACGTGATCTGGTCCCAACGGTTAAGGACCAAAGGAAGCCAGGTTCATCGCACTAGAAAGTAATAGAAAAGAGGGGCAAATTTCAGGTGCTTTACTCCCAAAAGGTACCCCTGCTTAGGGTCTCAGGCAGTTGACTGTGAGGGTAAAGGTGCCATTCAAGGCAAAGGGACCACGGACGAACCTTGAACAAATGGTGTCACCAATACAGCGGAGAAGAGGCTATTCTGGGCATAGAGAATTGCACGTAAGCAGTCTGATAATAATTCACTGTGTGGTGTGATATTGGGCAATATTCTGTCATTTTATAATGTAAAATTTGTTTATGCTCCCAAGTTCTCCACCACTAAAAGAGACTGATGTTTCCATGCTTGGCAAAATTGAAGTTTAAAGTCAGCCCTTTAAGTCTTAACAAAATCTGAGTCGTGTGGAATGAATTTATGCATACAGACACATGGGCTCACTCCATTAAAAACCCAAGGATATACCCAGTAAGGCCAATACGGTCCAGAAACCCCAGTCCTGGTCCACAGCCAGGCATGCTGTAAACATTCAACACTTGTGGAGTAAGAGAATCTGAAACAATTATCATCCCAGAACTCCTGTTACTTCACACACATTTCATCAGCCATCATTCTGGTGGGTCAACTGCAGCAACTCTACTGACTTGAAATAGCTTGCATCCTGGGGCGCCTGGGTGGCTCAGTGGGTTAAAGCCTCTGCCTTCGGCTCAGCTCATGATCTCAGGGTCCTGGGATCGAGCCCCGCTTGGGCTCTCTGCTCAGCGGGGAGCCTGCTTCCCCCCACTCCTGCCCGGCACCCTGCCTGCCTCTCTGCCTACTTGTGATCTCTATCAAATAAATAAACAGAATCTCTAAAAGCTGCCCCCTCAAAATAATAATAAAGAGAAAAGAAATTTAAAAAAAAAAAAGAAAGAAAAGAAAAGAAAGAAAGAAATAGCTTACATCCTGACCAAACAATTCCTAGGGCAACTTGAAAGGTTGCATAAAAGCATGGCTATGAAATTCAGCATAAATTCACAGAGTCTGCACCAGGAAGAAACAGGTTCTCTAAAGCTGCCCAGCATACTTAACAGGCACTCATTTAACATCAAGTGGTAGCAAAGATGAACTCTAAGAATATATAAAGTGAATGATCAATAAAATAAGCAAAATTCTTTTTTTTAAATAAGCAAAATTCTTAAAAGAATATAAGCGTATACTAACATTGTAGTTGATCATTTTAGTAGCTAAAAGTGAACTCTAGAAATGACATGTTCATACATAATTCACAGAAATAATTTCTATGAACATTTCAACATATTCTGCAAACAAATGCCCTCCAGCCTTAATGGAATGTGGTCCTTTCCCTTCCTTTGATCCCAAAACCTCTGGGAAAAGAAGCTGTAGAAACCTGAGATATGAAGACACAAATTTAAATGGTATTTGATTTTGAAGGAAAATACTGAGAGACAAGTTACATTAAAAACAGCAGTACAGGGGCACGTGGGTGGCTTAAGCGGTTTAAAGCCTCTGCCCACAGCTCAGGTCATGATCTCAGGGTCCTGAGATTGCACCCCACATCAGCTCTCTGCTCATCAGGGAGCCTGCTTCCTCCTCTCTCTCTGCCTGCCTCCCTGCCTAGTTGTGATCTCTATCCAAAAAAAAAAAAAAAAAAATATATATATATATATATATATATATATATGTATATATACAAAAAACAAAAAAACCACAGCAGTACAATTTGGTTCATCTTTTCTCCTTCTTCAGCAGAATACCGGGATTATATGTGGCTTATTTACCACAGTTTCCTTGGTGCCTAGAACAGTGCCTGGCACGGAGCAGTTGCTCAAACATGTTGAATACAAAAGACCAAATTCAGCCTGAAGCGCTCAGCATCTCCCTTCACCATCCCTGTGTTCCTCCTGGTTACAGAGCACCCGCGTTAGGCAGAACAATGGGCTGGCTGGTACCGACAGAATACTTATGATTGTAGAAAGTACGATTTTAGGAATGTAATTATAATTACATAATCATTAAAGCTGTAATATATAATACAGGATGGAAACATATAACACAGAATGATAAAATCCTAGAATTCTGCCTCATGAGATAACATTTTTTGGTATATTTTTTAATCCCACAATTTTTTTTGCATATAATTACTACATCGATCATCATAGATCCTAAATTATACACGATATGCTTTTTTAATAAAAGGATTATCAAGTGTTGCAGCTTATCTCCCTCAATTATAAAATAACCAAGTTTTTCCATAGAATTAAATATATTTGAGCATATGTTTTGCTTGCTGTAATAGACCTAATTTTATGGTATAACACATTACTTAAGCCATTCCTCAATTTATGGTACTTGCAGGTTAAGGTAAAGAGAGAAAAAAAAAATGAAGGGAGAAAATTACTTTTTTATAGAAAAAAGTATTTTTCCTCCTTTCTGAAAAGGTGCACATTTTTCTTTACTGACTGTGTTGCTTAGAACTTCTAGAAGGTTAAATAATAAAAACTACATGTTCCTGATTTTAATACAGAGCAGCTAGGTTTTCATTACCATTTCTAATAAGTTTACACTAAAAAATAATCACAAATAATTAAGAATCTATAAATGGAACACTTGTAAGCTTGCTGTGTACCTCAATTTCATGTACAAATTTTCTTCCTTTCTCCATACTTTTTCAACGTAAGATCAGATTTTAAATGCCAAAGCCTACTCTTTCAACTTAATAATAAAAGCCAGCTATCAATGAAAGCAAGGCAAGCCCCGAAAGTCTACCCGTAGGCTAGCAAAAGTAACAAATAATTCAGAAGCAGAAAATAAAGGGCCAAGAGGAAAGCAGAGGCAAGTGGACAGAGTGACTTCTCCACTGCTCTCAGGACAAGGGGAGGACCCAATGCCCAGTGCACCCTAGTGGCCAGCGAGCTAATGAGTAGGAGACCTGCTCCTTTTGGACAGTTAGGAGTCTGTCTCCTGCCACAAACAATGTCCTTCCATCACAAAGCATTGTTCTCCAGTTTCAAGAAAGAAGGAAAAAAAAAAAAAAACCTAGGAAAAAAAAAATCCCGTCTTGCCTTTTTTGTCAAACGTGAGTTTTCATATTTATTCTAACACACAGTAAAGATAATACTTAATGAATTGAAACAGAGAGAAAGTCTGAGTAGTGATAGGAAGCCAGGGGCAAAACAAGATTGGGAAAGGAAATTTAAAATACTTAAACATTTCATAAAATCCGACTCTCAGGGCCAATTCTCAGGCTGTCCAGGGTACACAGCAAAAGGTGCTGTCAGCAGGGGGCTTTTTTTTTTTTTAAAGACTTTATTTATGTGATAGACAGAGATTACAAGTAGGCAGAGAGGCAGGCAGAGAGAGGGAGTAGGGAAGCATGATCCCCGCTGAGCTGAGAGCCAGATGTGGGGCTCATATGGGGCTCATGTGGGGCTCGATCCCAGGACCCTAAAATCGTGACCTGAGTGGAAGGCAGAGGTTTAACCCACTGAGCCACCCAGGCGCCCCTGCAGGGGGCTTTTTTGTTAACAGTTTCAAGGAAGGAGATTTGGCAAGAGACACCCCTCCGCATTATAAATGACGGAATAAAAGGGAGACAAAGGGGAAGAGGATCCTATTACAGCCAACCCTGTTCTTCATTTCAGTAAGCGGTGGGAAAATGACGTATATATTAAAAAAAAAAAAAAAAAAAAGACCCTGATTTCATTCCACAAGGCATGTTTACACCCTGGAAGAAGAGACGGGGATATGGACTAGAGCACTGCTGACAACTATAAAAACAAGAACCTCACAGAAGAGTCTGGGTTGTACAGAAGTTGTACCACGTGCCTCGTGGATAAGAGTCTGGAATCTTGGACTTGGATAAGAGTCTTGGACTCTTTCCACACCAGTTCTATCTGGTACTGTGAATGGTTAGGCTGGACGCCAACCTCTCTGAGCTGTAGCGTGTAGCTCCCCAGAGTTCCTCCCCTCAAAGGGTTGCTAAGAGCAACGAGAGAGGGGGCCCATCTGAGTCCATATAACAAGGACTCTGCCAACGTCCGCCGCATTTACGGTGATGAATCAACCGCAGATCCACTGTATCCAACTGGTGTATGAATGACTCTAGCAAAGGACTGAAGACTGCCCTGGCAAAAACCTACCGGCCATTCTCAGTCCGGTGGGGCAGTTAATAAGGCTCCATGACCAGGCTTCCTAAATGTTGTCACCTTATAACCAAGTCCTTGTGATATCAGAAAACAAAGAGACCACACACAACCACACCTCAGAGCTGTAAGGAGACTACTGCCCTCGTGGTCAGAACTGGTTTTCAGAATCAGGCCAGGAGAACCAGACAAGATCCTGTCACCTGGCCTAATGGTTGACAGATTTGTTTTTCGCTATAGAAACTGTCATAAATCATCATCATCACCGTCATCATCTCAAAAAAGAAAGATTAGCATGTTCCAGGACCAAGCCTGTGACGTATTTTTTTCTAATACACTGTTCCAGGTCAACCCATTTTTCCTGAAAGCCACAGATAGTCATCTGCCTTCTGAAGAAAGAGGATTCTTTTCCAGTCTGGAACATTCTTTATCATGACTTAGAACAAGAAGATCGTACCTATTCTCAGACAGCAGTGCAAATGAAATTACTTCTATTTTCATTAAAAACATTTTTTTGAAACAGAAAATGAAATGTCCCTTTTTTTTTTTTAAGAGGTTGTCACTCTTAATAAAGGGATAAGAAGAAAGTAACTTACAATCACTTCCCTAAAGGATTCCTGGTCATTGATTGTCTTGTCTTCTATACATCCAGATTGACTCAAGTAGTGGTAGTTTTCCGGCGCAGATAAATAAAATTCTTCTGCAAAAAGACAGAGAAAAACATAAAATCAGTATTTGACTGGTTAAGGTAAGACAAAATCCAAAAGAACCTTTGTAACTTAAACAACAAAAACAAAAACAAAAACAAAGCATGGGGCCCCTGGGTGGCTTAGTCATCGGGCGTCTGCCTTCAGGTCAAGTCATGATCCCAGACTCCCGGGATCGAGCCCTGCATTGGGCTCCCTGCTCTGGGGCGGAAGCCTGCTTCTCCCTCTCCCACTCCCCCTGCTTGAGTTCCCTGTGTAGCTGTGTCTCTTTCTGTCAAATAAATAAATAAAATCGTTAAAAATTTTTTAAAAAATAAAGTATATAAAGGTCCCCTATTAATAAAAAAGAAAGTTCTCTTTTAATCATTTAAGAATCATTAAGAATTTAATTAGGAGTGCCTGGGTGGCTCAGTCAGTTAAGAGTCCAACTCTTGGTTATGCTTGGTTATGCTCTCCAAAATCAATAAATAAAAAAATAAAGGGTTTAATTAAACTAGATGGCATGATAGAAACTGTTTCTGAAAAACTAACTGATAAGGGTCCTATTTTATTTTCCCTTAAAAATCCAATGTTTAAATGAGCACCTGGGTGGCTCGGTTGGTTAAGTGACTGCCTTCGGCTCAGGTCATGATCCGAGAGTCCTGGGATCAAGCCCTGCATTAGGCTCCCAGCGCCATGGGGAGTCTGCTTCTCCCTCTGACCTTCTCCCCTCTGATGCTTTCTCTCACTTTCTCCTTCTCTCAAATAAATAAATAAATAAAATCTTAAAAAAAAAATCAAATGCTTAGAAATTAGATTTGGGTATGGTTTCAAAGTAAACCAGTTACAATATGCCCCATACTTTTTTTTTTTTTTTCATGAATATCCTATAAATGAGAAAAGTACCAAGATCCCCCAAAACAAAAAAATGTAACATCTTTCTCTATTGATGATTTTCCCTCTACATTATTTGGCTCTAACAGGGACATTTTGTTTCAACTGACGGATTCCAACAAAGCCCAAGCAGAGGTCTTACCTGCGGCTTTCCAAGGGAAAGCAAGGGGCTAATCCACGTGGCTCTGCTGGTCTCCTGCCCACTTACCTCTCTGTTCATGTTCCAGCCCTGCCAGCAGCGCATAGAATATGTGGTAATTCCTTTCCCCGGGGTTTTGCCTTACTACTCGGTTCTGTGGGGATGAATCAGATTTCATCTCAGAGACGTTTCCTCCATTCCATTAACACAAACCAGTCATTTCCAAACATTATTATTATAGAAGAAAATGTAAATTAAATCAGGTTTACTTACTTTTTCTAATAAATCTTCATGTGAAAAGCAATGGCCAGTCAAGGAACAAAACCAAGATATGACATGCTCAATTAGGCTTTAATTCTCTATTCTTTGTCACCCAAATAATTGCAAATCCCTGTTCCTTGGACATCGAGACTTCCAGTGCTGACAGGAGCCAACAAAGCATAGACTTCCAACAGCTTGTGTCCTAGGACGTGCCAGACTAGTTGACCGAATAGCTCTCAACCAACAAACACCTGATGCTCAATGATGAAACCAATTTTCCAGATGACGAACATGATAACATTTTCCCGAAGAAAAATGGTTATCTCCTAGAATAACTACTAGGTCAAACGTTGTAAGGTAAAGCGATAACCGAAATGTTTCCCATTATCTGTCCTTACGATAACCGAGAGCAGTTTGTACTTATGGAGTCAAACACTAAAGACAAGACCGGAATGAAACAGGATACAATCTACAATTCTCCCGCCCTGAATATTTCCCTTCTGGCAGATGTGCAGCTGAACGAACTTCCCAAAGCGACTGGAGTTGTTGTTGTACACGGTCTTGGCATTGCCGAAAGCTTCCATGATGGGGCTGTGAAAGACGTGAGGAAAACCTCCAGTTATAAAACACGTAATACATCATGAGACGTCAGTTTCAGTGGAAGTGATCAATAATGTTGTGATCACTATGGACGCTGACAGATGGTCACTAGACTAACTGTGGGGATCATTTCATAAGACACAAAGCAGCTCATCCCTATGACACACACCTGAAGCTAACAGGACACTGTATGCCATTACACTTCAATAAAAATATTAATTAAAAAAAGAAAAAGTGAGGATAGCAACGAGTATTCATTAGGGGAGATCTATAAACAGCAAGAGCATTCCTCACAAATGTCAAAATATATAATTGCAAGAAAAATCTGAAATCAAAAGGATCTATGGTGACTACGTTTATTTACAGAAGAGCCAGGTTTTCAAAGTGCTTGCTGATATGGGTCTATAGCGCATGTCCATTTTGAAGGAGAGGTCTTAGAGCTCTCAAAGCTACTGAGTTCAGGCAACCACAAGGGCTCGTCCTCGTGCAAACTAGCTCGGGCATATATCCACAAGCCAGGAATTGCACAGCAAAAGACCCCACTTAGATTTCAGCAACTGTAAGGGTCCCAGTCCTGGGAATTGCACCCGTTGGTCTGTCCGGGGGCAACTCCTTTATAAGTAATTTCTCTGGGTATTCCCCACCTGGAAGATGAGGTCAGACTAGATCAGGGGGTGGCAAACTTTTCTGTAAAGAACCAGATAATAGATATTGTAGGCTTTGTCAGCCACAGGGTCTCTGTTACAACCACTCACCTCTCTCTGCCACAGTAGCTTAAAAGCAGCTGTAAACAACAGATAAATAAATGTGTCTGTGTTCTGATAAAACTTTATTTACAGGGGCGTCTGGGTGGCTCAGTGGGTTAAGCTGCTGCCTTCGGCTCAGGTCATGATCCCAGGGTCCTGGGATTGAGCCCCGCATCGGGCTCTCTGCTCAGCAGGGAGCCTGCTTCCTTCTCTCTCTCTCTGCCTGCCTCTCTGCCTGCTTGTGATCTCTCTCTGTCAAATAAATAAATAAAATCTTAAAAAAAAAAAAACTTTATTTACAAAAACAGGCTGCAGCAAGAGGACAAACTTCTGGGATGGCTGGTTTTTAATAGCTGCACAACAGCGTGAATGTACTTAATGCCACGAAGCTGTATGCTGAAGAAACGTTTAAAATTATAAATTTTGAGGCACCTAGGTAGCTCAGTGGGTTGAGCCTCTACCTTTGGCTCAGGTCATAATCCCAGGGTCCTGGGATCAAACCCCGCATCGCATCAGGCTCTCTGCTCAGCGTGGAGCCTGCTTCCCCCTTTCTCTCTGCCTGCCTCTCTGCCTACTTGTGATCTCTGTTAAATAAATAAGATCTTAAAAATAAATAAATAAAATTATAAATTTCATGTAATACAGATTTTATGACAACTGAAAAAAGTGTATGAATGCTAAAACAAAAACAAAAACAGGCCACAGGTTATGGGTAGTTTGCTGACTTCTGAACTAAATTCTAAGTAACGAGATCTATAAGGTCTTTACTGGCTCTAAAACCTTGTAAGACACAACTCAGACATCGGGCAAATACATACTCAAAATAAAAATTTGGATGATACCGCACCATGCAGCCCTCTTTCGAAGTTCTGAGACTCACTGTCATCAGACATATTACTGATCTTCTGTCCCGTGACAGGCTTTAAAAACTGCCAGCCTGCCAACATGTGGCCCCAAAGGGCGAGAAGGCCAGCAGGGGCCCCCTCATCTCTGTGCTAAGGCCTCTGCTACACAGAAGCTCAAACTGCCACTCAGAACAAGGCCTCCGAAAAGTGAGGCAAGGGCTCACCGGCAAGGGGAGGCTGCAGAACGTTCCACCGAATCGCTCACTCGACAACTCAACTGACTCAAACCTGGCCTGGGAAGGGTCTGGGATGGGGGGATCAGGACCGGTCGCTCAGGTTATTAGAAATTGCTATGTCCACGCTGGGACTTTTCCTCCAGGAATTGTAAAAGAGAAAATGGACCAACTAATTATAACTTATCCTTAAACGAGCCACACGGGGAGGACAGTAAATCCTGTTTGTTGCAAACAAGGAGCACGATAAAGAAATACCTGCTTTCGAGAATAGCTTGTTCGACACAGGACGTCTTCTCCTTTAAGGACAATTCCAAAGACTGTTGGCTGATGACTGATAAGAACTTGAGGATCAGTTTGGTGCTTTCGGTTTTACCTGCCCCACTTTCACCGCTGAAAAACAAAATGCACAAGCTTGTTCAAATTAAAAAAAGAAAGAAAGAAAGAAAGGAAAGGAAACAAAATCCAGTTTGAGGGGTGCCTGGGTGGCTCAGTCGGTTGGGCGTCTGCTTTCGGCTCAGGTCATGGTCCCGGGTCACGGGATCAAGCCCCACATCCTTCTGCTCAGGGAGGAGCCTGCTTCTCCCTCTCCCTCTGCAACTTCCCCTGCTTGTGCTCGCTCTCAAATAAATAAATTCTTTAAAAAAAAAAAAAAGTGTAAACAAACAGTTTGGCTAACGTCACTCTAATTGGTCCATAGGACAACAGCTGAAAGGTGGAACAACAGAGGTGGAAATGCCTGTCCCGTGAGTCAAGTTAAAGGGCAGTGAAAGCGTGTTCTTCTGGCCACACCCTTTCTGCTATTACGAAAGCCTCTCTGAGGTCAGAGGTCAACAGACCCCCCCTCACTAAGTTAAGGTGAGGATGGCTGTGCCTTCGGCGCGAGGTCAGCCCGCACGAGCAGGGCTCCTTGTTGTGTTCGCTAGAGAATCCTCACATCCCCACGGCGCAGGGCTGCTGACAGGCACCCAGTAAATACTTGTTAGACGAATGACCCTGCAAACAGCATCATTCTGGGAAACTGAAAGCAGGCAAATATGCTTAAAAATGCAATTATTCACGGGGCGCCTGGGTGGTTCATTGGGTTAAAGCCTCTGACTTCCGCTCAGGTCATGATCCCGGGGTTCTGGGATGGAGCCCCGCATCGGGCTCTCTGTTCTGCGGGGAGCCTGCTTCCCTCTCCCTCTCTCTGCCTGCCTCTCTGCCTACTTGTGATCTCTGTCTGTCAAATAAATAAAAATCTTTAAAAATAAAAAAAAAATGCAATTATTTGTAAACATGGCTGAGGAGACAAGGGAATGACCCCACTAGTCCTGGACGCACACACAGAATCATGTGAATCCACACTAATCCTTGGAGAGAGGCACTAAGCACCCACGTCCGGACATAACACCAGGTCTGAGTCCGACATCCCGCAGAGATCCCTCGGGATGGTTGAGGGAAAGTGAACAAAGCCATGCAGGGAAGGGGAGGCCAGTGAGAGAAGTAAACCAGGTTCAAGTTGCCCCTTGACTGAACCGGCAACCATGAGCCACGCAAAGAGAAAGGGAGGGATTTGGGCACAAGAGCGCTATGGGCTTGGGAAGACCGCTAGGGGGCGGGATTCCGGTTAGGCCCCCCCCCCCCCCCCCCCCCCCCGCCCGGCGCAGCGATCCGAGGTGGTGGGGAAGGAAAGTGGAGACAATGGAGTGTGGCGGCTCAGAGGCAATCACAGGCGACGGAAGGCAAGGCGAAGGCTGAGCTCATCAAGGGGTCCTGGGAAGAACAGGGCTCTGGAGGTAATGTTCTGGAAGGAGCGCGGGGTCCGCAAGAGAGCTGGCGTTGTCCTGGGCAAGCAAGGACATGGACAAGGTGCAGGGATCACAGATTTGGAAAGAGAAACTCAGTTTTGTGTAAGATACCATGCTCGGTACCGTGGAGGCAGGGAACTTCTAACTAAAGGTGTAGGTGACAGGGGCGCCTGGGTGGTTCAGTGGGTTAAGAACCCAACTCTCGATTTTGGTTCAGGTCATGATTTCGGGGTCATGTAATCAAGCCTCACATCAGGCTCCGTGCTCAGTGAGGGGTCCGCCCGAGATTCTCTCTCTCCCTCTGCCCCTCCCCCGGCTCATGCCTGCGTGCTCTCTCTAAATAAGACTTAAAGGGAACAGAAAAAGGAGTAAGTACAGAACAGCAATGCCGATGATATATAAGGTAGCACTTTAATAACTGCTACATGGGCGAGACACACAGACGAGTCCCACTTAGTCCTAAAAGAGCTGCCCTTCGCGAATGTCACGATCTGGGAAGTTATGAAAGAGGAAGTTGCTGAAAACACGGTAAATGATTAACCACATGTAACAAAGGAGAGGAAAGGATCAAGAGATGACACCGGCGTGTCCAGTTGGGCGGCGCAGGCCCACAGGGAATCCTCATGGGCTAGGCCAATCGCCGTCATTTAGTTCCTTCTGCAAGTGACGGCGTTGGCCACGGGCGGGTGTGAGGACCGCAGCCCAAATCTTCATGTCAAGCAAGCCAAGGGCTCCTGGGGAGCTTTGGGCACACACAAGAGACACCAGGCAGAAACATCCCCCATGCCGCGGACACCTTTGAGATGATCAAATAAAAACCAAGAAAATCAGAGAAGCGCCCTGCCTGATGTTATCGGAGTTAGGACAACTTCGGTTGGGTTTTTTGTCATCAGCAACCAGGATCTTCCTAGTACAGGGCTTAGCATGTACCTCCATCTTCCTCACATCACTGGTCCCTGCCTAGACCAGTGCCCAGCGCGCAGGGGACATTCGCCAAGATGCAGTGAAACTAAGAAAAACCACAAGATGAGATTTAAATAAACTTAAAACAAAAACATTTGATTTTACTTGAGAGAGAACAAGCAGAGGGGAGGGGGTAGAGAGAGAAGGAGGCTCCCCACCGAGCGGGGAGCCCAACACAGGACTGGATCCCAGAAGCCCGGGATCATGACCTCAGACGAAGGCAGACGCTTAATGACTGAGGCACCCGGGCGCCCTAAGTAATTCTTGATATTTAAAAAAATACATACACTTAGCCAGTCATTGTTGATTCAATTACGTTAAGACAAACGGAACTTAAAACGGCTAAATTCTCTGGGTAAAACATGTGAAGCAGAAATAAGGTAACGTTTCCCAAAGCCACTTCTTTATCCTCCGGCACAAGGAAGTGGAGAACGGGTGGGCCGCTCTTACAGTGAGGACGGCCGCCGGTCGTAACGGACTGAACGTGGCCGGCTGAACCACAGAGCGAGAGGGATGGTGAGAGACAGCTTCCATGGCTGGTGGGTAGAACCCCCTCTTCACGGTCCGTTAGGCTGTCTCTCCCGAGCCTGCCAGCTAGACGCCCTCTGTCAGGCCCAGCTCTGAGCCAAGTGACATGTGGCATAAAGTCAAGTCTCTCGCCTTTCCCCGTGGGGTTGCAAAATGAGCAAGAAGCATTCCTGTGTTCCGCCCCTGCGATTCTGGGGGGCTGCTTGTTACAGCAATTAGCCTACCTTAATGAACAGAACACGGCAAAGATACAATCACAGAGCATATACCGTTCAGACTCTAAACCAACAAGACATGGTCGAGGAGAAGAAAATCTGGGACCCTCACTGCCATTAACCAGCTATGGATATCCACCTACGGCAATCTGCAGCTACATTTTTTCTCACTGTATCATACATCTTCAAGCATCTTTTTAAAAAATATTTACTTACTTACTTATTTATTTATTTACTTGAGAGAGACAGAGAGAGAAGCAGCACAAGCAGGGGGAGCAACAGTGGGAGAGGGAGAAGCAGACTCTCCATTGAGCAAGGACCTCCCCCCACGGGACTCGATCCTAGCACCCTGAGATCATGACCTGAGCCAAAGGCAGACGCTTAACTGACTGAGCCACCCAGGCACCCCTATTTAATTCCTGTTTTTAAAAATTTCTAGATCTCAGGGCACCTGGGTGGCTCAGTGGGTTAAGTAAGCCTCTGCCTTCGGCTCAGGTCATGATCCCAGGGTCCTGGGATTGAGCCCCGCATCCGGCTCTCTGCTCAGTGGGGAGCCCGCTTCCCCCCCTCTCTCTGCCTCTCTGCCTGCTTGTGATCTCTCTCTCCGTCAAATAAATAAATAAAATCTTTAAAAAAATTTCTAGATCGCAAAAATAAGATTGGTTTGCTGTTTGCTCTGAGATTATGGGTCACTATGACATGCTATTACAGTTTATCTTTGCATTTTAAATCAACAAAGGAGGTACCAAGCTCAAATCCATTATCAACTTAAGTTGAGATTCAGTTGTATTGCTTTTAGCTATTTAATTGGTTCCTGTCTTCATTGTTGATTACATTTTTATAAAGATTTTATTTATTTATTTGAGAAAGAGAGAGTGAGAGCTCGAGTGTGGGGGAGGGGGTAGCAGGCTCCCCGCTGAACAGGGAGCCTGCTGCAGGCAGATCCCAGGACTCTCGGATCATGACCTGAGCTGAAGGCAGACGCTTAATTGACTGAGCGACCCACGTGCCCCCAGCACAGTCTTTAAGTCCATCTTTTTTTGATACAGAATTAAAACTTGAAACAAAAACAAAACACAGATTTGAACAGGGCTCTGCAACAGTTCTCAAACTTAGCTACACATTAGAATCGACTAATATGTCTCTGATCTGAGCCTATAGGAGTAGAATTTAATCCAGAGGACTCTACTATGAAGCCAGGATTGGGAACCACTACTCTTGAAAGCAGTTTCTACACAATTCAGACAGGATGGCTCCAGGGGGGTAAGAACGGGGGACTATTATATTATGGGGCCGTGGAAGTGTTCCATGAACAAGGCAAAGAATAAAGATAATTAAATAACTCACACGTTGTGAAAACCCATAAATATGCCCGATGTCAAGGTAATAGGCCTCTAAGCAGGCTGCATGGTTTCATGTCACCCTCCTCCTCCTCACACCCCTGCCCGCGTCTTTAATGTTCCCCGACAAAGAGCACTGATTGAGGGTCAAACCAATGTAATCCTGGAAGCATCGGAGAAAGAGCAGATACTCCCTCCCTCCTTAAACATCCGGAAGCCTACTATGTGTCAGGCTGCTCTAAGGGCTGGAGAAGCACTAATGTGTACAATGGCACGGACAGTCTATGATCTAGAAGCTCAAAGATCTCAAACACACTCGCAGGTATCCTCAGGGATAAGAGAACTCAGGATTTAGATGGAGGGTAAAGGTTCAGTAAGGACCTTTTTTGGGGAAGGGGAGGGGCTGGCATTCAGACCCAAACGTGAAAACCCACGCAGGAGCTAACTGGGTGGAAACTGAAGGGAAAGAGGGAGACTCGGCGGGAGGACCTCGCTCTCTCCTTGGAGGAAGGAAAAGCAGCTTGCACGGCTGAAGGCCACGATAATGCGGGGACGCGGGGGTCGCACGGAGAGGCCACTGTTCTCTAGCCACGCTTGAGACTAGTTCTTCTATTTATTTCTGATATTTATTTATTCTCTTGAGAGAGAGCGTGCAGGAGAGCACATGTGCATGAGTGAGAGAGAATCCCAAGCCGACCCCACGCTCAGCGCACACCTTGGCGCAGGAATTGGCCTCACGACCCTGAGATCATGACCCTGAGATGGTGACTGAGCCGACACCAAGAGTCAGGGCCTTAACTGACGGAACCATCCGGGGGCCCCGGACTAGTTGTTTTAAGTAGGGGAGTGGGATCACAAGGGATCATGAATCACACCCCCGGACATTCTTAAGTTGCCCATCATTATAATGATAGGTGTAACATATAATACGCATGTTATAGGTGTGTGATATCCGGATTATTTATAAGAAGGAATATGTATTGGGACTTCATCTTCCTTTCTGACACAGAGCTCCAAACACCCTCATTCTTTCCTAAATGATGACAGCAATGAAGACATCACTTGTTACATTACGAAGTGACTTCTGGAAAGCCCCTGTGTGGCGCTGCTTGCCAGGGGAACCCACCACAGAATCAGAAGGCTGGAACCTTCAATTCCTTCTCCCCACGCTGACCTCTGGGGAGTGGGGAGGGGCTGGAAATTGAATTCCATATGAAGAGTCAAGGATTTCATCAATCATGCTTATGCAATGAAGCCCCCATAGAAATCCAGAGGACGGGGTGGGAGGTGCCGTTGAAAAAGCTTCGGGTTGGTGAACACATGGAAGCCGAGGGCCCTTCCCCGATATCTTGCCCTGTACGCCTCTCCCAGCTCTTCCTGAGTTACAGCCTCTTACAATCAACCAGTAACCCAGTAAGTAAACTGGTTTCCTGAGTTCTGTGAACCGTTCTAGCAAATTCATCGAAGCGGCAAGGGGGTCGGTTAGAACCTCCCATCTACGGCCATCAGAAGCAGGCGACTTGGCCGTGTGACTGGCGTCTGAAGTTGGGGGGTGGGGGCAGTCTTGTAGGATGGCTCCCTTCACCTGTGGGATCGGACATCATCTCCGGGCAGAGAAAGTCAGCGCTGAGTTCCCTGCTTGGTGATACGGAGACTACGACAGAGCCCACGTAGGACCGAGAGCCGTGAGCTGTGTAACGACGCACCTATGTCCTTGCTAATCCTCATCACAGAACTATGAAGCCAAATTGAAGACGACACACTATTAACACCCCCCAAATCCAAATTAACAGGGCTGGTTTTAGCCCACCGGTTAAGGTCATTTTGCTCAAGCTGAGGAGCTCTTTGTGCTGGGACGGTCTCACTGCTGCGCGAGGGGTCCAGCGCTCCACCGCGGGCTACGTGGGGACTCCGCCGCCCCACCGCCCCCCTTTCTCCTCGCCGCCAGGGAACAGTAACCCGTGCGGCAATCATGATGTTATTTTACCTTCACTTGCAGCAAACACATCCCTTACACAGCCAGTCCTACATTTTTCTCATTAGCCCACGGCAATTAGAGTCCCCAACCTTGGCGCCAACATGACTGCGAACACAAACACAGGCTACAGAGAACACATGGGCATCGAGATGAGCCCAAATGGGCTTAGACTGTGAAAACAAAACAAAACAAACTATGATAATGAAAAAGAGAAAGGAAAATAACCCAACGCACTAATAGGGGGCCTCCTAGGCCATATTAAACGTTTGTGTTTTTTTTTAAAGATTTTATTTATTTGACCGAGAGAGACACAGCGAGAGAGGGAATGCAAGCAGGGGGAGTGGGAGAGGGAGAAGCAGGATTTTGCCGAGCAGGGAGCCGGATGCGGGGCTCGATCCCAGCACCCTGGGATCCTGACCTGAGCTGAAGGCAGACACTTAACGACTGAGCCACCCAGGTGCCCCCCTGAGTAATAGAAGTTCTGAGACAATTTCATAGGCAAAATCAAAGTCACAAGGCCGTTTTGAAGCAGCAGAGTGTCACGATCAGGTTCAAGGTCAAGGTTTTCGAGAATCGCTCTGTGTGAAGGAGGGATGGAGTGAATGCACAGAACGAGGAGGGAGAGAGAGGTGAGGGCAGAAGGACTGTGACGGGGGCGGGGACAGCAGGGACAGGAAGTGACAGGCTGCAGGACAGCGCAAGCGAGAGCGAGCTCCGCAGCCTGGCCCTGGTCCGGAGGGCGGCAAACAACAGGCGGTGAGGGCGCGCCTCCTGCACGCCCGGGAGCTTCCCAGCGGGGTGATCTGTGCATCACGACACAGGCGTGCACGTCGGTCCCCAACCACTGAGCCTTCTACATAAGGTCAGTACGCTTCACTGTGCGGACTTCTATCTTCATGGGGGCCCGGGGTTGGGGGCGCGCATATGGAGGAGAAGGACTTCTAGCTCCGAAGACTTGCTCTCCGGCTTGCGAGCTGGTAGGAGGGAGAGTCCAACGTGCTGAGAATGAGACCATGAGAGGAGGAATACACTTCTGGGAGAAACGCAGCATGAATCTAGGACACGTCACCCTCGAGATGCCCACACGACATCTCTGATGGAACCTCACGGGCACCTGGACACACGTCTGGAACTTGGAGGAGAAACCGGCTGGATGGGGCTTAGGGATGGGTGCAGGGGGAGGCGTCTAAGAGCAGGGGGATCTGCAGACCCGAGAGGGGAAGGCTGGGTGGGAGATGAGCCGTGGAGGAGTGCGGACGGCCCAGAGAGCCAGGGAGAGACCAGAGTGGCGCGCTCCATGGAGAGGACAGGGGCTACCTTCCGTAGCCTAATGACCCTTGTTTTTCTGAATGTCTATGTTTTGGCAAATGCTTCTGTGCCCTTCCTCCCCTCTATGCCAGCCGTATTCCTACACATTCTTTGGCTCACAATCCCACATCACTTCCTCTATGAAGCATGGTCTGAATTCCCTCCTGAGATAACCACCACCTCCTCTGAGCGGCCACGGACCTAGTTCCATGACAGCATTTGACAGCTTGTACTGAAATCAGAGTTGCATCAGTTTCTGCCCATCAGAGAAGAAGTTCCTAACGGCAACAACTGGATTTTATTATTTTTTTTAAATTTATTTTATTTCTTTTTTTTTTTTTTTTAAGATTTTATTTATTTATTTGACAGAGAGAGAGAGATCCCAAGTAGGCAGAGAGGCAGGCAGAGAGACGGGGAAGCAGGTTCACTGCTGAGCAGAGAGCCCGATGCGGGGCTCGATCCCAGGACCCTGAGATCATGACCTGAGCCGAAGGCAGAGGCTTAACCCACTGAGCCACCCAGGCACCCCTATTATTATTATTATTATTATTATCATTATTATTATTATTATTATTTTTAACTGCTAAAGTCTAGCCCAGTAACCTGCCCTATTACGTGAGCACGAGGCCTGCTTCAAGTCCTGTTCAGGCTGGTGCCTTTCTAACCCTGGACGGCAAGTTTTGCTTACTCTTCCAGTTTGATCATTTATAAACATAGTCTTAGAACTAGAAGACTGAACACCTAATTATCCATTAGGTGGATAATCAATCCCATTTTGGAAAACCAAAACAGGCCAAGCAAAGCAAAGGTCCCAAATCCACAGCTGCTCTGTATATCTATGCTTGGGCTGACAGCTGTTGAACGCTGGCCCTCTCCCAGACGCTGTCCCGGGCGACTCATTTCATAGTGGATTAGCCACACAGGCCTGACTCACACTACAGATCTTAAAAGATCATATGTACCAACAGACTGTAAGAAACCCATTTGTCCCATCAATGTACGAGGAGCCCAAGTCAATGTAAAATGCACCAGATCAACCAAGGTCAAATGCTGATCTTGCTAGTTAGACGAAAAAAGAAAAAAAAATCAAGTTTTCAGCATGTTTTAAAAACTGTAATAGCATAAGCAATTGCTTAAATGTAAACCAAAAGGTAAAAGAAGAACCTGGGAGAGATGACAAGCTTGAAAGTGAGACCAACACAAGAAGCTCGGACTAGAAACCCAGAGACCTGGCACTGCTACACAAGATGCTGGGGACTGTGACCAAGTGACCTCGGCTCGTGAAGGGAGGGAAAATGGGTCTCTGAAGTCCTCTCTACCTAATGCCAAACAGGCCTATTTTCTGGTTGTAGAAAGTTTCCGCAGGCGTAAAACACGTTGAATCCACTAGGGGGCAGATTACGCCCGTGGAAATCTAGCTACAGGCCCCGACCCGGTTCATTTTGACTCAATTTTCTCTGAATTCCCACAGCCCAACTCCCATTAAAAACAACAACAACACAAAAAAACCTGCCAGAGAGATTTATTAAACAAGACACATTTTAATGAGAACGGTGTTCTTAGAGACTCTGTTTCCTGAGTTAAATTGTTAAATTTACTGCTAAAAAGAGCAGTAAATACAGTTACTCTGTCACACAATGGGGGCTTTCTATTTGGGATCCTCTCCCCCTCTACCTCCCACCTTATTTTTAAATACCGCAGTCATTGGCATGAAAATGCCAGCCCCTTTCCGTTTTATTACACACACACACACACACACATGCACAATGACCTCATTTGATTTTCCTCTTTCTTCCTAAGCTCCGCTGTCTAGCGAGCGATCCCTGAGTCAGCCTCTCATTTTTCCCATCGAACATAAGAAACACAAGCAATTATCAATGGCAAATATTTAGGTACCTAAGGATGGAATACAGTTTGATCTTCTTAAAAATACATCACGTTTTCTTTCTTTCTTTCTGTTAACCTTATTAAATTATATTCTGTATGCTGAAATGGGGACCTTACATTCTAACCTCTGAGCTTTGGTTAAATTCACTGCAACAGTCTACAAACAGGGCTTCCAGACATGAGGCAAATGTCTTTATTGGAAATGGGACCCTTGAAAGCACCCTTTTAAATATATTAAATAGGTTCATTTTGAAGAACTACAAGTCATAATGACTCATTTACTTAACTAAATGGATAGCTGCTCCCTCCAAGGTATTTCCACAACTCAGGACATTAGCAAGATCCAAATGATTAACGAAAGAGTGTATCTGCTCAGATGCTCGCCTCCCCTAAGAGGAGCAGAGAGAGAGGTAGAATGCAAAAGGAAAACATCTGCTCTTCTCTTCATGTAATTCTGAGTTGTTGTAAAAGCAAGGACCCATGCACTAGCGTAATGTGCAAAAACCATCAGTAAGAAGAATATAATCCCTAAGTCATGCTCCTGTGTGTGGCTCCTACAGATACTAACAGGCAGCCACATACATCAAAGGGCTGTTGGAAGGTTGATGCCTGAATGAGAGGACGTTGGAAATGTTCCTGGCACCGTGTCCAAAACACACCAAGCCTTCAGAAACCATCAGTGTAGTCATCTTCAAACTGGTGCCACATGGGACCCTGTGTTTCCCAAATGTCCTCAGTTGGGGGGAGTGGGGGGCTGTGATTCCTGTCCCTAGGGTTTCAGTGAGGGCCATCCTCTGGCACGTGTGCCAGTTCCTCCACCCCGTCCCTTCCCCGCCACAGGAGCTGAGGTGGCTTCCCCAACAGGTGACGGGGGGAAAGGGCCGGTCTGCTCCTCACCAGCTGGGAACTGGCTTCTGGCGGTGATCGTGGCCACCACTTAACCTACCTGCATCCCAGGCAGGGGCTTTGGCCTAACTGGGGGCTTTGATGTTAGCCAGCCCGGTTGGCTTCAAGTCTAAAGCGGACATACGGCCCTCCACCTCTGAACCTCCGCTGGATCAGAAATTCAGACGGGAAAGGAGGGTCTTATTCATCATCCCACTGAAATCCAAAATGCCTCGTCCTTTCCTCTTGAAATAATGTAATTATTTTGTCACAATTATTTGGGGACTAGAAAGTCAGCTATAACAGAAGTCAAAATCTTTCCCACCAGCCGTCATGGCACACTACAGGCGTGCAGGGACAGCCGTGCCCGTGAGCAGGAAGGAGGCGAGGGTCTGGGTACTCCACGGAAACATCATGGAAAGTGAGGCCCAGCACATCGGCTCTGGCTTCTATCCATGGGTGCTGAGCACCAGTAGAACATGATTCTGATCTAAACAATTAAGAAGATCCAACTGGATGTCACTAGAATGTAAGTGATGATGCCAATATGAATTAGTTAATATTTTTTTAATTTTTTAATTAAAGAGAGAGCATGAGCATGAGAGGGGGAAAGAATCTGGCACAGACTCTGCACTGATTGCAGAGCCTGGCACGGGGCTCAATCCCAGGACCCTGAGATCATGACCTGAGCCAAATTTGAGAGGCAGATGCTTAACCACTGAGCCACCCAGGTGCTCTATAAAAGAAATATCTTTAAAGAAATATACTCCAGGGGCGCCTGAGTGGCTCAGAGGGTTAAAGAAATATACTCCATTGTTCTTTTTAGACAGTTCCTAGTGATATGTTTTGATAGAGGGTCTTCTGGTAGTTTCTTTTTTTTAATAGAGAGAGAGAGAGAGAAGAGGGCGTGCACACACAAGTTGGAGGAAAAGCAGAAGGCGAGAATCCCAAGCAGGCTCTCCACTGAGCACCAAGTCTGACTCAGGGCTCCATCTCAGGACCCTGAGATCATGATCTGAGTTGCCATCAGGAGTCAGATGCTTAACCAGCTTGAGCCACCCAGGTGCCCCTTCTGGTAGTTTAATAAAATTCAAAACCATTAAAATGTTCCCATTTGGGAAATTCTATTTAATCTTATTGAATTAGAGACTGAATTAAAGAAAAAAGATCTCTTGCTCAAATATACATGCCTTCTGATTCTGGACCATATATATACAGTCTAGAATCATATATATATATGATTATAAATATTAACCTGTATATATATATATATATATATATATATATATATATATAAAACATTTTAAATATGAAAGAACACCACATTTTCTTTCCACTTTCAGTATATGTGCTGCTGAACGGAGCACATTTTCTTAAATCCACAGAAGGACGATGCCACAATGGAATAAAACAAAGAATAATTAAGGGAAATTTAAGAAAAGAAAAAGAAAAATGGAAGAATTATTCTAAGGCCAAGAGCCAACAAATGTGGAATGTCTTGCTCTTTTCTAAGTGAGCTTGGGTCTTTGGAAAGACGCATTTGTCAAGCTATTCGAAACAGAAATCCCGTCTGAGGAGCTCAGGTACCTACTAAACATTTTTCTCATTCACCTTCTAAGCAACTTTTGTGTCCTGGGGCTGCCTGGGAAGGCGCCGCCGGTCCAGCGGGCAATGGTCAGGCTCCTGATGCCAGTTTCCCGTGTGGCCCCCTGCCCAGCCCTCTGCCGGTCTCACAGCGGCCCGGTTACCTGATGAGGACACACTGGTTGTCGTGGCGTTTCCACAGGCATCGGTAGCACTCGTTGGCGACGGCAAAGACGTGAGGGGGGAGCTCCCCCAGGTGGCACCTGCTGTAGCGCTCCATGGTGGCCCGCTCATACAGCCCGGCAATGGTCTTGTAGGGGTTCACCGAGGCAATGATGGAGCCGATGTAGGTCTGCAGGCACATGGGGCAGGAAGACAGAAGGACGCCGGGTTACATGTGGTTGGGTGGCCAGGGTTGGGGGTCGGGTGCAGGACTAGGGTGTGCCACGTCCACTCATGCTGGGACAGGGACAGACGAGGCTGGATTCAACTTCATGCTGTTCCACACTCCGAAAGGGAGGGGCCTGTCACACATCCCCAAAGCACCCCCGTCACCAGCTCTAACAGAATCCACCTGGGTCTGCTTGAAGAGGAAAGACAGGGCTCCCTTGTCTTTGTCCCTGGCATATGTTTTTCCTCCACCTTTTTGGTACAGAATCTTGTCATCTATCCAAATCAGTGGAGCCATTTCAGAGGACTCGCAGTGACAGGTAAACCACAGAAAGATGGGGAAGCAGCCCAGGCCCAAACCCCTGTTCCCGGTGACCTCCTCATCCCGTGCCGGCTACAAAGGACCGTCCGCGGCCAGGCTCCTTCCTCATCAGGCGGCTCTCAGGAAAGAGCAGGATTAAAGAAAGAACGTGCGCGACACCAAGGGGCCGGGGCAAAGAGGAACAGAGAGTTACTGTTTAATGGGTTCAGAGCTTCTGTTTAAGATGGTGAGAAGATTCTAGAGGTAGATTTGTGGTTACAGTTACACAACCCTGCAAATGCACTGGACAGTACACCTAGAAACAGTCAGAATGGTAAATTTTATGTCATGTATCTTTAACCTTTTAAAACAGTATCAAGACCATTTTGAAAATTCTGGACGCCACAGAAGTGGTCTGGAACTGAGATGCCTGACGATCTTCCCCTTCTGGAACAAAATCTGGGCCAGAAATTAAGCAAAATCTTCAGAGCAGCAAAGCAGAGAGGCTAAGACTACATCTATGAACACACAAGGCCTGCTGCCTCGTCCATACGGACCAAACTTGTTCTTTTGGACTTCTGCAGGAAACGCGAACGGAGTTTGATGACCAGGTTTCCAGCCTCAGACACAGAGGCGGCAGCAGATCGCAGGGGTAGAGGCGGGCGCCGTAACCACCACCTTTGACGGTTCACACGCACTGTGCCAAGTGCTGCACTGGCCCTCCAAAATTCCTATGTTGAAGCTTGGACCCCCAATACCTTGGAATGGGACTGTATTTGGAGCTAAGGCCTCTAAGGAGATGATTACATTAAAGTGAGGCAGTTCCAGCGAGCCCTAATCCAATCTGACTGCCCTCCTTTTAGGAAGAAACGTGGAAGCTGGAAGAAACACCAGAGATGTGTGTGCATAGATAGAGACCATTTGAGGACACAGTAGGATGGCAGCCATTTGCGAGGCAAGGAAGGAGCCCTCAGGAGAAGCCAACCCGGCCAACACCTTGACCCTGAAACTCTAGCTTCCAGAACTATGAGAAAATCACTGTCTGTTCAAGCCACCCAGTCAATATTTTGTTATGAGCCCCTGAGGTGATCCACACGGGGGGCCGGACCCTTTCACATTCACAATAACCTAAGGAGTTTCACCATCCTACTAGCCTGATTTTTCAGAGAGGAAACAGGCATAGTGATGGTGTGGTGTTCACCCACGTGGCCAGGAAATGGTAGAGGGGAGATGTGAACCCAAGCAACCCAACTGCAGAGGCTTCTCATATCCCTTGGCAAGGCACAGCAATGCAGCACAGAGAAAGGAAAAGCAAGCAACACGGGGCAGAGAGTCCTAACATCCCGAGAGCGTCTGTACCACGTTGTGACAATTTGTACTCATTTATAGTCACAGGGACGGCCAGGAACGCCCAGCAAAGTATCATATGCTCCGTGGAACAAGCTTCAAATGTAAGGAGTTTACGTTTTAGAAATATCTGAACCAAAAAGGTTAAAACATAAGAGTTATTATCACATGACAAATGACTCCGCTCCTAGATATTTAACCAAAAGAACTAAAAACAAGTGCAGCATTGTTCACACCAGCCTAAAGGTCAAACCACACAGATGTCAATGACCCGATGGGCGGGTCAACCAGGTGTGGTGCACCCATACAATGGACTATTATTCCGCCCCACAAAGCAATAAAATACCGAGGCGTGCTACTGTGGGGATCAACCCTGACAACATCACACCAAGGTGAGGAAGCCGGACACCGAAGTTCCCATACACATCCAGAAAAGGTAAACCCATAAAGACAGGTTGGGGTAGTTACTAGAGGCAGGGGGAGGAGGCAGAAATGGGAGGTGGGTGAGGACTGCTTAGTGGATATAGGGCATCCATTTGGGGTGATGAAAATACTTGGGAATGAGACAAGAGGCTATCTGTACAACATTGTGAATGTCCTAAATACACTGAATTACATATTTTAACATGGTTAATCTTCTGTTATGACATGTGCACCTCCATTTAAAAAAGAAAAAGATAGAGTGCCTTAGGGGGGAAATGTTCAGGTCTTTGGAAACCTCAGCTTGCCAGAAAGTCCATTTTCCCCAACCAGGGCATGGGGGAAAGATCTGGCCATAAAGAAAGATGGAAACTGCTTTTTCCTCTGGGGAAGGTATGTCCTACTTCTAAAGGAAACGGAGAACCATCGGATTCCCTGGAGGACACACTCAGATTCCATCAATGCTTTGACCACAGGTGCTGGTGCCTTCCTTCATGTCAGCTGTTTGCAGGGGTGAAGCCGGCAGGCACGTGGTGCTTGAGGCTCTGGGTGTCTAGCCCCTTCCACTACTTTGTCTAAAATGTCAGACCTGTTTCTACCTTTTGGTAGCTGTATGATTATTTTTTTTTTAAGGATTTTTTAAAAGTTTTTTTTTATTTTTAAGTAATTTCTACACCCAACCTGGGGCTCGAACTCATGACCCTGAGATCAAGAGTTGCATGTTCTTCTGACTGAGCCAGCCAGCTGCCCTGACTATTATTTATATTCTGGAAATAATCAAAACTCAAAAAAAATCATTTTCTTCTGTTGAAATATTGTCTTACTTTTTTCCTACTTTGGCAGAAATAAGGACACTTAATGCCTCCCCTCTTAAAACAGTGAGGTAGGCACACTGAAATCCTCTTTACAAATAAATTTTACAAATAAAATTTAAAAGTCACAAGGTATTAAGCTGAGAATTAAATATCATTAATATTGGATATTAACCCATTATTAACACAGTTTTTAAAAAATGATATACCTTGGAACACCTGGTTGGCTCAATCAGTAGAGCTTGTAACTCTTGATCTCTGGGCTGTGAGTTCAAGCCCCACACTGGGCATGGAGCTTATTTAAAAACAAACAAAACCCCCCCCCCAAATTTAAAAAAATGATATGCCCAGCCTTTGTCTTAAAAATTTTGCACACCTTGTCATAACATGTTTGTATGGTAGTTCTTAAATTTGGGGAAATAAGTCTTTCTTTCAAAAAAAGTATTGATTTACTCATAAAGAGTGTCATAACCTTTCTACAAGAGCTTTACTTAGAAAGTGATCATTTTGGTCAAAACCTCATGCTACCCCGTCCTGGTTGGGCAACCCCACTGGTCATACAGCGTGGCTTAAAAGATCACTCATCCCGGAAGTGTGGAGGACATGGTTTTTGTAGGGGGGTAGGAAATTCAAGGGCATTAAATGTTTGTTAGCAAAGTTGAAGCTGGAACATCCAAAATGGTCTTAGGCCTGGTCTTCTTTTTAAGTAATTAATATCACACTTTGCCCAGTGCAACAGCTGTAAAGTGGTTCAGAACAACAACGTGGTTGGAGGCTATGGCAGTTGCCAACGGCCCGCACGTGCCCCCTCCCCAGTCCCCACCCCACAGTGATTCTAGAGGAGGAAGCCAGATGTTCAGCACAGTGGTACCCTGCAGAACTGGCTGTCGTGCCTGGTGGACCCACTAGTGCATCACGAGACCTTTCCCCATTGAGCCCAGTCACTGCCACGCAGTCAGAGCTGGCCTGTTGGTTGAGACCTCACGGTGTCTCTGGCTCACAAGATCATTCCAACACATCTACAGGTTGCTCCATTGTTGAGTTACCATCCTGACTCCAAGACAGAAGAAAACCACGCACACCATGCAAGAGAATGCTTTCACCAAGAACCTCGAAAGGCACATAATTTGCGGTGAAAGACAAAAATCCAAAGTTGGTTTAGTTATAAGACACTATTCGTGCCAAAGGACTGCCATGGCTCTGGTGGTTGGACGCTTTTCCTAAAACAATATTGATCTTCATGTCTGACTTCCCCAATAAGATGTTGAAAATACGTTCCTCATCTTTCAATCTCGTCAACTGCATGAAGGTCCCTTATTATACATTGTTGAGAAATTACAAGTTCTGTGTAAATATTACTAAAAATAGACTTTCGCCACTTTATGCAAGAAAGCCTGATTTTCCCCATTTTGATGGAAAACTTCTGGAAACATACAGCATGTGCCTTTGTGTTTTCAAAAGCAGGTGAGTGTACCTAATCTACGCTTTAAAGGATTTTTGGTCTTATTCGGTCTCTCAGCCTGTAACAAAGACGCCCACACGGGATGAGGCAGACATGGTCTTCTCATCTCCACCAACACCGAGCCCAGACCTGAGCTCGCGATGGCTCCTCCAGACTGCAGCTTCTCAGCCTTCTCAGACTGTAGCTTCTCAGCCCAGGTAGCACTGTTTGAGGGGCTCCAAATCTCCGTGGAATAAAAGGCTGAAGGCTTTTCCTTCTGAGACTGCAGTGTTGGAGAAACGGCAGAAGGTGCTGGAAGAGTCTGCAGGTAAGAGATCACTTTGCTGTATAGTTAAAAGGAAGATACCAAGCCAGGCTTTTACTCTACTTGCATTGCACACACCACATAATGCATGAAATGAAGACACACATTCAAAAACGATCTGCATTTCAGCTGCTTAAAATTTCCACCTTTAAGGTTAACATAAGAGCACTTTGGGGGCGCCTGGGTAGCTCAGTGGGTTAAAGCTTCTGCCTCCCAGGGTCCTGGGATCGAGCCCCACATCCAGCTCTCTGCTCTGCAGGGAGCCTGCTTCCTGCTCTCTCTCTGTCTGCCTCTCTGCCTACTTGTGATCTCTGTCTCTCAAATAAATAAATGAAATCTTAAAAAAAAAAAGAATATGTAAAATATGTGCCTGGTATACACAGAAAACCCATTTTTTAAAAAGCTATTTTATTATTATTTTTTAAAGTTTTATTTATTTTAGAGAAGGGGAGCACGTGAGTGGGAGGGGCAGACAGAGACAAAACCCCAAGCAGACTCCACACTGTGTGCAGAGCCCACCACCGGGCTCGATCTCACGACCCTGAGATCAGGACCTGAACCAAAACCAAGAGTCAGACGCTTAACCAACTGTACTACCCAGGCATCCTTATTTTTATTTTTTAAGATTACAGGAAACCTTGTCTCATGTAGCATTAAAAACGCCTCTCTATAACTGGAATTTAAGTAAAATTTAATAATCCATTAATTTTTAAAATGCCTGTCTAATATAAGACCTCCATTTTGTACCAGAGGTTAATTAGGCTCTTAAAGCATGAATGCACGAGTTTTACTACTTCACCTTCTCACTAATGGCCTAAGCCATTACTTAAAAGGCTTGTCACCAGATTTTAAATGACAAGCCTGCATATTACCAAACCACCTTTCTCTGACATTTCCTAACTGGGGGGCCCAGAGGACAATCCGACCCACGTAGACACACCTTCACAGCCCTCACCTGCTCCAACCCAACCTTGAGATGTGGGGAGGCCAAAGGCCACTGTCCAGCCTCCTCTGACAGACAAGGGGATGGTTAACTGCTGCCCCTACAGTCATAGCACCGGTGAGTGAGATCCAGGACAGCAACCCGGGCTCCCAGTATGCCACACTGGGGGTCTGTGGTGGCCCTCTCCACCGCTCACCCATGCACGGCACAGAGACTATCTTGGACTCTGTCTGGCTCATCGCCAGGGGTCAAAGACTCTACGTCTTGCCCGTTCGTTCCACTTTCACTGAACTCTAGACTCTATGTCCTTCCCTCCAACTCCTACCTCGGCCTCGCTCAGCTTTTCATAAAAGCTGCCTTCCTCACTGATTTCCGAAGTGGCCTTGCGCGTTCAGCCCAAGCTCCATGCTTCACCCGTGACACTCTGAAGATGACAACCCTCCCGCTTGGAGCCCTCCAACAAGTCCCACCGTCTTCAGGGTCACTCAACTGGGATATCTGAGAAGACAGTCTGAGTGGCTCCCAAAAGGGGAGAGAACAGCCCGCGTCCTAACGAATTATTCTCCTAATACCTACAGAAGCCGGGGTGGGGGAGGGGCTTCAGTTACTGAGTTTTCACTGCCGGTGCCCGTGGTCGTGCCAAGCGACACTTTCAAACCCCCCTATAACAGAAGTGTAAAACGACATGGCAACAACAACAGCAGTCGTCCCTAATAGCTTATTCAAAGGAGGACAAATCAGGTGAAATCCGAGAGGTCTATTAGCAAAAATAATTATGGCCAAGGCCATCTTTTCCTTCCCCCACTACCTTAAAACATACCGCTCTGCATGGGTTACTGTCTTGCTAAAACAAACGGATAAGAGATTCAGTGAATTAGCCCAGTTCAAATGTAATATAAGTAAAAACGGTGACTGGCAAGCAGAGGGGGTCAAAGAAGAGCCTCGTTGTAAATTAAGTACCAAGGGAAGCAAAGACCACTTGGTAAGAAATCCCGAGAGCTGGGAGACATATTCATTACGTGTTGAACCATTTATCCCTCCACAAGAAGGTATTTCTATGGTTTCCGAAACGCCCACGATGACGTCACGCACTTTCAGACTCTGGACGCATGAAGCTCTCAAACATGAGGTGGGACCAGGTACTGGCCTCTTCATACTGGATTCAAATTCCACCAGAAAAGAGAGCTTGGTCATTTGAATGGCTTTTCAGAAACAGAGAGGATGTTCTATTTTGAAGCACATAACAAATTTTTCTAGTCAGAAAAGTTCCACATAACTCACCAAAAAATACATTTCCTTGCCCGCTTTAATAATCTGAAACAGCTGTCGCACATGTTGCTTAAAAAAATGCTGGAAGAAACTCACTGCATTTCTTCAATCCAAAGTCTACCAATTCAAGGTTTTCAGAAGGCGTCAGGCTGTAATGCCCACTGGGTCATCCCCCGCACCCAAAGGAACAGGTCGAACTCAGAAAACCAAAAGTGACCCGGGGGCCTCAGATGCTCTCTGCTTTGAGATACAGAGGGCTCCCTGCCATGGTTAGGGAGGCACTATTCAACCACGGGAGCGAATGGTCTACGCAACAAGGTTTGGTCACCAGAACCCAAGAGGTCCCCAGCCTGGAGCTTCCCTGAAACACTGCTTCAGGGATTCTGTCCCGTCATGAACACACGTCCTCTGTCACCCCACATGACGGCTGCGTGAGAGAACGACATAAATCTTGTTAATGAAAATAAAAACCACAACCGCTTTTCATCATGGGATCGTGAACGTGGCTGGATGTGGAAACAGGTGCAACTGACACGCACTAGGAAAATCCGCTCAAGTCGGGGCCGCGCCGCACTTTCCTACAGCGAAAACTTAAGAAGGGGGAGTCGTCAGCCATATTTATTTCTCATTCACCGTTCCCTCCTTTCCTTCCCTCTGGATCTTCTCAGCTCCGTACAGCGGCATCTTTATCCTGGATGGGGCTTCATCCACACGCCCAGCGGGACACGGACATCTTCATTCCGATGGCCCTTAGCTCTGACTCACGTGGGCAAGGCTGAGCTCCCCAAAACACCGATTTCTTCTCACTTAGTGACATCTTTTTTTTTGAAGATGTTATTTATTTATTGAGAGAGCAAGAGAGAGCGAGTGCACACATGCGAGTTCGGGGAGGGGCACAGGGAGAGAGAGAACCTCAAGCCGGCTCCGTGCGGAGCGTGAAGCCCAACACGGGCTCAACGTCACAACCTGAGCCGAAATCAAGAACAGACGCTTCACTGACGGACACACCCAGGTCCCCCCTCACTTCGTGGCATCTTGACCAAAGCACCATGGTCAGCCCAAATAGCTAATCCAGAAATCTGGGAGTCACCCTGTAGACATTGCCTATTTGCCTATCAAACACTTTCCTTCTTCCTCTCAGTATCCTTCATACTCAAACTCTCCCTGGACTGGTTTGGAACCCCGTCATTTCCCATCTAGCTTGCTGGTCCTAGACGGGGATGCCCCCGCACTCAGCCATCACCCTGCAGCCAGAGGGAGTTCCCCCAGAACTCGCATTTAAAGCTGTCCGGTACAGCTGTCACAAGTATATTCAAACTCATCCACTTACACACGGAGCCCTTCCTCACCTGCTCCTGACCATCTTACAAGACAGTGGCATCTCCCATTTCAGCATCTTGAATGTCCCGCAGTTGGACAAATGCCCCCCTCCAGACTAGTTCATGTCTTCGCACATACTGACCTTCTGCTAGAAATGAGCCAGCCTCCCTCCTGGTCAAATTCCCCTATCAAAACTCAGCACGACCAATGCCTATGCTGGCGACCATTCTCTGACCTCTTCCTTCTTTCCTCCTTTGGATGCTCATTCATTATGGCCCAACTACTCTCATCACACTCACGGCCACCCTGAGCAATTGTCAACGGCTTGCTTGTGTCCTTCCCCAGCAAACTGGGAGGTCTTGGAGGGGCAGTGCCTTTCATTCATCTAATCTTTCAAGGAACAATTACAGTGAACGAGAGTAATTTTGCATCCTTGGAGCTTAGCACCCAGCCCGGCACACAAGCAGGGCTGCATCCATGTAGACAGCTGGGGGGTGGCGGGGATGTGATTTGAGGGCAAATCCACCAAGTAAATTCATGTTTTAACTGGGTTCTAGTGCTCTATGTCCACTATGTACTACATAAAAAAACTACATAAAAACCTACTACTACTACTACACACACAAAAACCTGCTTGCCATCATTACCCAACTAAACAATTTTAAAACATTTTTAAACAATTAAAAAAAAACCATTAAGCATTCACGTTGGCTGAAAACTAGATGACAACAGATAAGTCAAGTTCTTACTGAAGTCAAGCTCTGAAATTTAGAAGTGACATTTCCATTTAATTTGAATAAATTCCTGATTAAAACTTTCCCCTGTTGAAAGGAATCTGACCCAGAAGGAGACCCAAAAGAGAGGCAGGAAAGGAAGAAAAAAGATATTGTAAAAGCAACATTCCTAATTGACGCCATCGTGTGCCGATGTGGGAGTAGCCACTCAAGAGCATGAATGTTTGGTGAAGTTTAAAAATACACAGAGTCAGACAGATGGTTGCAATCATCTCTTGGCAACACCGGTCTCGATCTCATGTGAAAAAAGGCCCCTGAAAAACCGCACTGCTTTCAGCTGTTCCTGGTCCGAGGCCCATGCCCAGGCCGCCGGCCATCCCGTTTCCAGGCCATCCCGGTCCCCGTAAGAGGCCGCTGTTACTCGACACTGGCTTTGGGATGGGACGGAAATGAATCCAAAACAAGTCTTCTTGGGGAAAACTCAGCTCCAGGAAATGAGATGCAGATTTAGACGGGCACGTCCAAGACGGACAAGTCCATCCCACGTCCGGTCCAAAGACCGTCGGCGGCCCAGGGTCTCCCCTTCACCTGCCGGCTCTGCCAACCCGTCTCTGGCCGGCCGTGGTGAACAGAACACGCTTCGCAGAAAGCAGCAGGCTCCCGAGTTAATTCAGGATCATCATCAAACACATCTGCGGAGTTGGTGTGGACCGCCCCATCACCAAAGGGACGGTATTTTGGAAAAACCTAAAAATGCGCAAGCTGTGAGGGCTCTTCTGTGCTGACACACGCGTTTTATCTTTAGTCACAGCCCCAGCTTCTTCAGACGGGCTCCTCTGATTCTGGTCTCTGCACCGCTGGTTGGGGAAGACCGATAGATGACCCGGCGGGCTGGGTGGACCGGAGCACGGGGCCCCCTGGAGCCATCCCCAGCGCCCTAATTGCAGACGAGCTCTGGCGCTCCCCGCGGCTCTCTCCGTGATGTGGTCTGGAACGGCTCCTCCACGGCTGGGACAGGAGGCTCCCCCATGCAATCGACCCGAAGCGCGACAAGCCCTATAATGGACACCCCGTGCTTCTCTTCCTCCGGGCGGAAATCCAAACTGCCACACCGCGGAGCCCGCTTGGCGGACACGGAGCTTACGTTCCGGACAAGGGAAACCTCGTCGGCTCTTGTCAACACTGTGTTTAGATGCTGGGGACATAGCAATTTGAAGGGATCCAGGCTCCAGAGACTACAGTAGGGCAGGCGTCCGAAACCGACTCGTCTTCCCTGCTCTCTTCTGGAGCTGCCAGAACTGCCAGGGCCCCGTTCTCACGGCCAGTAGCTCCGCAAGGCTGGGAGTCGCGAAGACCAACCCTTCCTCCCCAACACTTCCCCCCTCTTCCTCACTCCCCACCCCTGCACCTTGGGCCTTCGGGGTGCCTGCTACACCCCCAGCCCAAACGCCGCTGACTGACTATAAGCGAATCGAGGTTTCCCACCCTTGGTACTACTGACATCTCCGTCCACATAATGCTTTGTTGGGGGCTGTTCTGGGCACCGTGGGAGGTCTCCACCACCCTTGGGCTCTACCCACTAGATACCATTAGCATCCTCTGCCTTAGCTGGGTGAGCAGAAATGCCTCCCGAGAGCACCATATGTCCCCTGGGGACAGGATCACCTGGTTGACACCCTTAGAGCAGTGGTGTCCTGACCCCAGCCTTCCTGTCCTGTCCAACTGGCTCAGTATTCCGTAACACACACAGCAGATTCCGTGAGCAGAGCGACTGCCCCCAACTCAGTGAGTCGGTCACACTGAATTCACTCTGGTCTCTCCATGTCCTTAGCCTTCTGTTCTAAGCAACCTTTATCTCTCAAGTGTCATTACTGCCCCTCCCGCCGCCCCCCCTGGGTTTTTCATCGCCAGTTTGGGCTTTCTAGCCCACCTACAGGTTACCTCTCCCTATCTCTTTCCTTTTGTCCCACAAACACATGCTCTGCTCCTCCTCTCCCTGAGTCTTTAGGAACTTAACAGGTGCACGTACTTGTCCTCCCGTGTCCTCATGGGTGGTGGGAGGAGAGAGAAGAACAGGGGACTCTCAACAGACCCTCTCCCAAGGAGAGGCCATCGGGGAACAGCCCCTGTGGCAGGAAGCCCACAGAAAAGAGGCTCAGGGTGGAGTGGGGGATGGGGTCCCAGGCTGGGAGCTGTAGTGCCGGGAAGTAGCCCAGGAACTCGGGAACCCAGAACCCAAAGTTCCAGGAAAGAAATCCAGCATTAGGGCAGAAGACAGGGGCTCAGGCAAGGCAACTATGTAAACAGTAGGGCTGATCTAACCAGGGGTCCGATCCCAAAAGGACCAGTGGCAAGGCTAGGATCATGTGGACCGCCACGCTGATGGAGAAGTCCATTCAGTTTCTGCCCTGAAGGACCCAGTTCTGGGCAGGAACTTGATAAATAAACACCTGGTAGTACAGACAATTAAGATACGGGAATGGGGGGCGCCTGGATGGCTCAGTGGGTTAAGCCACTGCCTTCGGCTCAGGTCATGATCCCAGGGTCCTGGGATCAAGCCCCGCATCAGGCTCTCTGCTGAGCAGAGAGCCTGCTTTCCTCTCTCTCTCTCTCTCTCTCTGCCTGCCTCTCTGCCTACTTGTGATCTCTCTCTGTCAAATAAATAAATAAAATATTAAAAAAAAAAAAAGATACGGGAAGGGTACAGAGGTTCTAGAAGCTTTCACTTGCCGCTTGACTTTAAAACAGTCCTGTCAGATACGGGGGTTATGACATCTGACCTTTCAGAAAAATGAAAAATTGACACACAGACTAAATTATTAACCCAGAGCCCAAGCGGAGGCGAGTGGAGAAAAGCATGTTCAACACGGATTTGCCTACCCTGAGCATTTTCTCTCTTTATAGCTGTCTACCCCATTCTAATGGGGCATGGTAATGGCTGGAGAAATATCTTACTGGGGTCTGGTAAAGTTCTCAGGCAGTAAGGGTGGTCCCCAAGAAGGAAAAAAAGCTAATGGTCCTTTTTAGCACAAGGCAGCGACCCTTTCTACCTGGAGATGGGTCTTCTCATCAGCAAGCTGTGTAATCTGCTAACTTGGACCAGAAAGCCAACAAAGGAAACTATGCAAGATCCAGAGTGTGGGAGAAGACCCACGGGGACTCCTCCTCCGTAACACGCCTCAAAGGAGGCCACCTATGGCAGAAGAATGTGGCCCTGGATGTCCGGGTCAAATGCACTTTGAGGATGTGATTAAGGCTGGAAATGCTGAGACAGGGAGATTATCAAGGTGGGCCCTATCTGATCGCAGGGACCCCTAAAAGCTAAAAGAAGTCTTGGCTCCAGACAGAAATGAGAAGGAGAGAAGGAGAGATTTGAAACATGAGAGAGACTCCGTCTACCGCTGCTGGTTTTGAAGGCGGAAGGAAGGGAACCCGTGGAAGCGAGAACAGCTCTCAGCTGACAGCCAGCAAGAGAACGCAGACCTCAGTCCTGTAACTGCACCTATGACTAGTGGGAACAGGAAACAGATCATCCCCTAGAGCCTCCAGAAAGGAGCACTGCCCTTCCCCACCCTGGATTCAAGGCTGGCAAGACCCTGGTCAGACTGTGACCTACAGAACTACAGGACATGACCTGATATTTTCAGTTGCTACAGTTACAGCAATTGTTTATGCCAGCCAGAGAAACCGAATACAGCATCTCTAGTTCAAGTCATTTCTTTTTTTTTTTTTTAATTTATTTATTCGACGGAGAGAGAGATCACAATTAGGCAGAGAGGCAGGCAGAGAGAGAAGAGGAAGCAGGCTTCCCACCAAGCAGAGAGATTGATATGGGGCTCGATCCCAGGACCCTGGGATCATGGCCTGAGCTGAAGGCAGAGGCTTTAACCCACTGAGCCACCTGGGTGCCCCTCCTTCTTTTTTAAAGCTCTAGATGTGCATCGCTCAAAGCGAGGATACAAGGCAGAACACCGTGGTGTTTCTGACAGGTGCTGGTTTTGTCTCGAAGGGTCACAGCCTGAGGAATCCTAGAACCACCGCCAAGAGCTTCAGCAAGGATAAGAAAATTGAGGGCCTGCTTTATGATAAGACAGTTATACAAGTCTCAAAAGGCAGGCATAGAAGGGCATTATTAACTGAATTGCCCTGCAAATTGGAGGTACAAAAGTCTTGTGTTCTTTTAGATCTTCATTCTAGGAAAAATAAAACAACAACTAAGACTCTACTCACAGGCTTTATTTGGCAAATTAGCTATCAGGTTTAACATCATCACGAAAAGAGGGAGAGAAAATCTTTTTAAAGGTTCTGCTTTTTAAACCATCTGGATAGTTTTTTCCCCCTTCTAAAGGACTGACTTTCCCCTGATTATTAAATGTAGAATAAGAAGAGGGTGAGTTCTGAAATACGCACCTATGAGACACACATACCCACGAAGAAATCGTAAATCTAGCTTCACATTTCATCATCTACTAGGATGTTATTTCTAATACGTATGGCGTGTGTTTTACAAACATTTCTCACACACTACCAGATGCCTGGGAATGTCCTTGGCTCAAGGAAGACAAGGTCGGGGGCGCCTGGGTGGCTGTCAGTTGGGTGTCTTCCTTTAGCTCAGGTCACGATCTCAGGGTCCTGGGATCGAGCCCTGCGTCGGGCTCTCTGCTCAGTGGAGAGTCTGTTTCTCCCTTTCTCTCTCCCTCTGCTTCTCCCCGGGGCTTGATTCCCTCCCTCTATCTAGTAAATAAAATCTTAAAAAAAAATAATAAAAAATAAACTGAAAAAGCAAAGACAAAGTCCGTCCTTGACGAACCAAGGAAGGAAATTGCTAGGTAAACACAGTTCGGCGGCAGCGTCAAATCACACTCAGTACCCAGGTACGGCAACCTGGGCGCAGGTAGCGGCTCCTCCCCGGGAAGGCGGGAAGCCACGGTCACCCTGGAGATTTCTGACCTTGGAACTGAGCAGAGTTCTCCCAGCACGTGCACAAGACAGAAGAGAAAGCCATGTCTTCGTAAACACGTGTGAATGTTACCTTTCCTGAAGAACCTATGGAAAATACTGTAATCTAGAGACTTAGTGTGAGCAGGCTAAGCCGGTCAGAGAGCTAGAATCCCACTGCATTTCTCCATAGGGTTGCTTAAGAACATGTGGCAAACATTAGGTCAATCTGGCAAAAATGACACTTTTGCAACATAAGAAGCAGAGGAAAATTAGGCACTAAACCCGCAAGTAACTCATTCCTCATTTCCCAGCTCTCCTCTCCAGTCTAAGGGTAAATAAATCAGAGAAACAAGAATACTAAGCAGGCCTTGAGTTTCTGTTAGCACCTAATAGCTTGCTTAAAGGCTGATGTCGTTCATCAAAACCAGCAAGGTACAGGCAAAATTAGTGTAATTGTTGAAGAAGAAAAATCACTGAGAAGAACAAGAGGCTTTTAAAATATTAAAATAGTTTTTTTAACTTTCATTTTAATTTTGGGTATTTTTCTTAATTATGTTTGTCAACATATAGTATTTCATTAGTTCCCAATGTAGTAAAAAACAAAAAAAACTCTATAAATTTGAACTTGACAAGAAAAAAACATATGTAAGCACTTGGGCCCTTTACTATAAGGACTTAGGAACAGATGGATGAAAAAGACAAAATCTCCAGGCCAATCTTGACAAATAAACTAATATATGTACTTTAATATCAAAAAGTAATTACGTATTATAGAAATGATTTTTTTGAAATGATATCTAAATATTACTCTTGTAATACAGATACAGTCATATTTCACAAAAGTTGAGAGAAAAATGTGCATGCCTGCTTTTTATGGCCATGTCTCACTTTGAAATAGCAATCCTACAAATAAGAAAGATGGGTTTCCTGAATCCAAATATTCCCCTGGAGGGGCTCCAGAGCCAGGAAAAAAAATGTGAACATCCATAAAAGGAGAAAAATCAAGAAAAGGAGACCAAAGCTGGACCTCAAGGTACTAGTACTTGCGAATCCACATTTCCCATCCCACCCCAGTGCTCCCCAACCCTTAACTGAGGAGGACAACCTTTCTGGTGACTTCTTTGTAAAACAGAGCACTTAACAAAACAGAATGCACTCACCAGAAGAGGTCAAATCGCCCTTCAAAGAAAGTATTCCCCTCTAATAAAAATCAAGGCAATAAACATGCGAACATGATTTATTGGGCCACGTTTCTAATTTGGCAAAACTCCCGAAAACACAGGTTTACTTAGGTGAACTGGACAGGTTCTCAAAAGGCAGGAAATACCCTTTGAAAATAAAAATTAACATTCACTCGGACTTGAGGGATTTTTACAGAGAATTCAAGTGGAACTTACATATATTTGATTTCTCTTATATCGCTGGTATAAGTTATGCATGATGGATCCCCCGTGGAGCTCCGTCAAAGTGGCCATGTCATCCACGCCCTCCTCATTCATGGGGTGCATAGCGGTCACCTTCTGGTGTGTAATGGTGCTCTGCTTGTACGTGAACACCTGATGGGCAGAATGAATTCAGTCGTTTAGAGATCAGCCGTGGACAGTCTCCCCAGACACTTCCCACCTTAAAGCACAATCTCAGCACAATTTCAGCAACAAAATCCTGAACTGGCCAGTAAAGAATATTACTACAGAGAATGTCTTCATTTTCTCTGTGCCACTTACCTACTTTCAAAGGAAGCGATTATTTGACAACTGCAATTAAATACTCCTCAAAGACACGAGTTCAAGCATTAGCCATCCCTTGGGAATCGCAGAAATCATAAAATTGTGGTTCACTTCTCCACGTATTTCTCCAATTGCTATAAATCGGTAACAGTTTAGAAACTGGCTAACCAAACTTTAAGTAGTTTGGCTTCGTTGTGTCATGTCTCACATGGGATCATACAATATATTTCAAAGCTTCGTCATAACAGCTCATCCATTCACCATAGAGCCCTAGTTGTTCACATATGCCTCTGTTCAAACGCTGGAACACATCGTCACAGGAATATGTTAAAAATTATCTTAAATCCCTTCTTGGATTTAAAATAAAATCAGTTTGCTTGCTTGATACCTGTCTTCCTTAACATTCCAAAGACCACTGATGAGGGCCACATACGTGTGTTAGCGTGAACATGATGAACTCAGATGTGGCTAAGACTGATCACTGAATCTGCATGTATTTCTAAAATCTACTCAGTGCTTTTTTGTCGCTACTGATTTGGTAGAGGATTCACCATACTAAGTCAGCTGCACCTGTTAAGCAAATTTTGGCTAGCTTTGCTGCAAATTCATGTACATAATAAAATCATTTGATGACGGAGTTTACTCTATAATTATTCATTTTACACTTTTCCAATGTTCATCTCTAAAGAACACAAGATATAGAGAGGACCTGAAAAACATGGAAAATGCACAGTCTTCCCACGCACATGTCCTTACCATGTGCACATACGCACGACGACTTTCTGGAACAGTATCTGCAGAACATCCTGATTGGGGAACTCTGTTTTTAAATATCGACCACTTGCCTACATGGCAACAAACAGTATGTTATTGCAAAAGAGAATGACACACTACGGGAAGCCAAAGTACCAATCCAATGGTTTTGAGAAGTCATGAAAAATGGCATGTTTTATTTTTCTAGAGAAAAAATAAAACTTCCGCAGTGGCATTTCTGCCACATGAACCACAAGAGTTGGCCAAAACCAGTCTCAGGAAGCTGCTCTACCCGAGGGCAGAGAGCCGACTGTCTCTTCTCAAGGCCGGCCAAGCTCCCCAGCTGCTCCCTGGGCGCAGACATCCACCAGGAGATGCGCCAGCGCCGGCGGCCCCGCCTCCTGGCGAGGCAGCCAAACCCGCCACGTAAGGACCCAAAGGGTAGGACAGGCCTGGGAGTGCAGGGTGGGTGGGGGGGTACCATGACCAAGAAACAAGTATTTAAGAAAAACAATGCGCCAGAACATTCAAGAGTGTGGATGTATTTTTAAGACACTGACCTTCCATTCTAACTCAAACCCTGGGGAAGAAAATTAAAGAAACAGATTTAGGCCAAGAGTTGAAACTGTCTTCGGGCAATCTGGAAAACCCCAGAAGTGAGCAGCTAAAACTCTCTGCTCTTCCCCAGCTTGCTACATGCCAGTGATGCCAATCCAGGCAGTTTTTTCTTTTTTTATGTTTTATATATTCACTTGAGAGAGAGAGAGCATGAGCAGGGGAGAAAGGCAGAGAAGGAGGGAGAAGCAGACGTTCCGCTGAGCAGGGAGCCTGATGCAGGGCCCGGTCCCAGGACCCTGACACCACGTCCTGAGCCAAGGGCAGATGCCTAACTGACTGAGCCACCCAGGCGCCACAAGCAGGTTTTCTGGAAACACTAACCCCTGGGCTGGTACTTGGGTCTTCTATCTGCAATGACTGTAGGGGTAGGGGGGTGGCAGAAGCAGAAATTTGGCGCCGCAAACTCCCAGCCAGTCCAGGAGTGCAGGGGAGAGTCCTGTGTCCCCTCCCTGCTCCTAGCATACACTGGGGGGCTCTTCTCACGCTGCTTGCTCAAAACTCCAGCCAACACAGTGGGCGCAATGGTTGCGCAGGTTCCCAGGAAAAGGTTCTTATAGGAAAGACGATAAGGTACCCCGACTGTCTCCTGCTCAGGCCCCCTTCAAGACTCATCATCATCAAGTCCTTCCCAATGTGGAAACAACTCTTCCGACTAAATGTCCCTCCGTACATGGAGAATTCCAGAATTTGAGGACAGAAATAATTTAGAATACTAAAATTGTCCTCTGTATTTACATTGATTCTGACTTTTGGAAATAATCACGCACAGCCTACAACACTGAGAGACTAACAAATTATACACACACACAAATATTTATGTCATATGTAAACACTGGTCTTTTTCAATGCGCTGGGAATATAAGACAACGTGTGGACTGAAGTCCAGAGCTGGGCACACAGCACTGAAGGGGACGGCTACACACTGCAGAGTTCCTCACCTCCGTACACTTGACCTCAGGTTTTCAGGAGCGCCTTGTGCGTCAAACGTGGCCACGGGCCCATTTTGAAAGTGGGCAAATCCAGAGAACAGGAACCAGTCCTTCCATGGCCTCAAGGAGACAGAATCATGATGGAAGGAAACAGTTACATAAGCAAGAGACCATCAACAGGAAAGTCAGAACCAAGACAGAGGACAGGAGCTGCTCAAAAGACAATCATCTCCAGAAAAGTAGAAAAGTAGAGAAAATGTGTTTGTGAAGGCAAGGCCAGGATAACTGTCGCTTCAGAGATGGGTTAATATGTGTAAAAATTCTAGACTGGTGCATGGTGTACTGCAGGTGCTAAGTACGTATCTGATAAACTAAGGAAATCCATTCATTCACACCAATATTTACTGACGTGGTCTAAGCATTGGAAATATAGCTTACATTCCAACAAGGGGAAGAGAATACAATCAAATACACACGTAAATATCTAGCATGGGTGGGGACGAGTGTTTATGAAGACATGAATGAGAGTAAAGGGACTAAGTACCATATCTGGTATACCAGGTATGAGGACAGCCTCACTGATAGGGTTGTATCGAAGCAGAGACCCTACGGAAACAAGAGATGGAACCATCCCCTGCATTCAGTGTGTTAATGTGTAGCGGTTGAATAAGCACCTGATTTAATTTAGAAAGATTTCAAAGGATTACAGAGACCCACAATCTTATTCAAGAATTCGTTAAGGAGAGTCCCTCAAAGCATCAAAAGTCATCGGTATGTGCAACAATTAACAGAATATTAGTTACACAAAATTAATCCCACATGGCAGGAAAACTCTAGGTTTAAAGAATGGAATTCTTTTTATAGGAATTTTGGGGGGGGAACAGCCGCCAAAATACAGTAACAAAATATATTCCGTAAAACCCAACTCAGAAAAAAAAAAAAAATGGAGTTACTTTAACGGAGCATATACTAGGAGAAAGGTGGTAAGGTTAAGAAGTGGAGGAAAATATGGAAGATTAATACACAGGAAACCAATTTAGAAAAAACGCAGCCTCAGAACAAATAGCTCCTGTTACAGAAATACAAGCCACTGGTCACAAGACGGACTGGATTAAGCATGGGAGCAGAACACAGGAGACCAATCAACAGTATTGGAAAAATGACTTGGAAGACTTGTCTAATGCTCAGTCCACTTCTACATAAGCTCAAAAGGTGTGGAGTCCATTAATTAAATGAAAAATAGCTGAACCACTGTCAATCCACTTTTATGTTTAACCTTAGGAAAGGACAGCACCTATATTGCAAGGAAACTACCACCACGTGGAGGCTAGAGTTCCTATAACAAACAGTTTTAGATATACACAAGACTTCTCTTATTACAAGTCATTAGAAGCCCCAGTCCTAACATTTAACTGTTCCAATTGGAGAGAAAGGAAAAAGAAAGTGACCCTGTCAAGTCCTCCCGATGGACAGATGGGACGCAGGGTGTTCTCAATCTGGGCAAACTCCTCTCACTGTATCCCAGAATTTCTGCTAGAACATTCTCAGGCCAGTGCCCCTGCTCTGCTCCCTGGACCTGGGGCTACGTCTGTAGACATTTCTGGTCATCAGAACCAGGGGAAGAGGAGGGTGCTATTAGCATCAGGTCTGAAAGGGCCAAAAATGCTGATACACATCACAGAATTATTCAGCCCAAATGTCAGAGCACCATGTTGAGACAGCATGGTCTAGAAAGACCAATGAACCAGAGCTCTAGGTAGACACCAGAAAAAAAAAAAAATGATATAAATGAGCCAATGCCTATAAACAAAACCTTTCACAGAATATAAAAAAATCTAGAAACAAAGAAAAACATCGAAGAGAGGTTAACCAAAGGTCAGCATGACGGTATTCTGCAATTTAGTTTTGTTCTTCCTCATTTGACCTGAGGTGAGAGGGTGATGGTGGTGAGGAGGAGGACGGTGTCTAGGCACTGGCGTTGGCTTTTATCTGCGTTATTATTTTCTACTTGTACTGTATTATGGTCAGATACTACGGTCCAGTTCTTTCTACTTTGTTCCTACCCTACCCAGGGCAGCTGTCCCGTGTCTGGGCCACAAACATTGCTTCTCCTTGAGATCTCAGCCCCAAGGTGACCCTCTCCGGGAGACGTCAGTGCGGAGAAGGATACCTTGCAAGTTTCTTCCTTATTCTGTTGTGTGTACCGTCTTCTTAGATCCTAGGACAGCCTGTAACTGTTTATCTAATCCGTCATCTTTCTTGCTTAAAAACCATCTCTGGGTCCCCCACTCTGGGACCCCAGGTCAGTCTCTTTCATCTCATTTGGCCACAACCTACAGTTAGAAATGTTTTATCCTGGGGTGCCTGGCTGGCTCAGTGAGTTGAGCCTCTGCCTTCAGCTCAGGTCATGATCTCAGGGTTCTGGGATTGAGCCCCGCATCGGGCTCTCTGCTCAGTGGGGAGCCTGCTTCCTCCTCTTTCTCTGCCTGCCTCTCTGCCTATTTGTGATCTCTCTCTCTGTCAAATAAATAAATAAAATCTTAAAAAAAAAAAGAGAGAGAGAAATGTTTTATCCTGTCAACTACCATACACACAGTTTCATAAAAATACTTGTCTGATGTCTGGTGCATCTCGGTATTTCCTACTCTGTTTCTTTTAAACGCTGTCTGTGACCCTCTGAACCAACTTCACACCTAATATGGGTTGTGAACCATGGTTCGAAAAGTCTACGAGGGCAAGATGCATGCCTACCTTGCTCCCCAGAGCCAGTCTCGGCCCGCCATACAGACTCCCACAGCATGGAATAAACGGTCCTGGGTTTCAAATTGGGTACAATGTATAAGGAGAGGTAGAGTGGGAGTAATGATCAAAACACGGCCTTGGGGGACTGGAGGCAGGTCTGGCAGGATTCATTTCTCCTAGATCTATGCCTCTAAGAGCTTAGGGGAAATGGGCAAGGTACTTACACCTGCTCTGGCCTGTGATTTTTTTTCTCCCACTAGCAAAATAAGAATGTTAATAACAATAACTCAGACTCATCATGAAAACTAAACAAAATGATGTAGGTAAAAGTCAGAGTGACACAAATGAAGGCTGAATACAAGGTATCTATTCCTACGAAGGAGGAATCATGCAAGGAAGAACATAGAACATTCCAAAAGGAAATGCACCAATCATCTTTGCATAGACAGATAAGCCCAGAATTCTTAGACACGAGCCCAGAGACCAGATGGATGAAGTAGGGAGTGAGCAAAAGGAAGGGGTGCAGAGTTAGTTCTATGGTTTTTAGGACCATCTGAGCCTGTACGTCATTTGATGAAAAACTGATGTACACTTTCTATTTTGACCCCTTTGCACAAATCTGGCTGGCCCTCTTTGGGTTTTCTCTGGATTCAACTTCATTTCTGGGGATGCCTCTCTCAATTTAATTTCCATCTTCATTCATTTATTGGCTCATGAATTCATGATGGCTACTACGATCCACGACAGAGGCGAAGGCTTCTGCTTCCTCCCCTGTGGCTGCGATGAGCAATCACGGAAACCAAATATCAGCTTCCGGGATGTTGTTAAAGTAGCACTAATAGTCATTTTTAAAGTGAATCGAATCAGTTTAGTGTATCCAGATATGTTCACTGATAGTGATTTTGATAGAACTTTTTTTTTTAAGGATAGAAATGTTTTGAACTTTGAGAAAATGGGAAAGATAAAAAAGTATAACGAAGGTCCAAAACACCTACAAGCTTGTGATCCATTACTGGAGTTCTGATATATTTGCTTTCAGATTTTCTGCATGCATTTTTAAACATTTTTGTAATTAGACTTTTGGTTTTGAGGTCATTACAGCTCCGCATGTGTTTGTGAGTGGTCATACACAATGATTCCAGATACCCTTTATCTGCTTTTTCTTAGTGACAACATCCCACAAAACCAGGCACAATAGCACAACGAGGCTCTGGACACAGAGTTGAGATACAGAACCTTTCCGTCAGCCCTAGGACTCAGCATGTGACTTGTTTAAAGCCAGTCCCAATACTGTCTCAGCCCTACTCTCTTCCTAACTTCTGGCAACCACCAATCTGTCCTCCATTCTCTCTAGTTTTGTCATTTCAAGAATATGATATAAACGGGATCATACCCCATGTAACCTTCTAGGAGTCACTTTTTCCAGCTTTTGCCTTAAATACATAGCATGGCTATGAACACGTGTGTGTACGTTTTTGTGCAAACCTAAGTTTTGATTTAGATAGAATGAATGCCCAGGAGTACAGTTGCCGGTGTGTATCTGTGCATGCGGATACTGGTGTGTGTTCCTGTGTGCACACATTTTAAAAATAAAACATAGGATTATACTACATGCATAGTATAAATTAATCGTCATTTAGTATATTTGAAAAAAAAATATTTGCCTCAAGTGATCTTTTTCTTGACACTCAATTCTTCAAGGTGGAAAGACTGGCTTACAGGGCGTGAACGTCCCGTGATGTACACAAGAGAGCTTTGCAAGATGCCCCCTACCACAGCTGGAGCCACGAGGGTGACTTTTGTCAGATTTTCCCGAAAACTTCTTTTATGAATAAAAAAGTCACGTAGTCTAACATTTAAAAGATGTACATCATTCTTCTATAAAAATCACAATTCCTGAATGTTGCTTATAAATTCCAATGTAAGATCTTCTTTTCCTCTCCATTTCCTTAACTAGCAAAAACCAGCATGTTCTCTCCTGTGTGTGAGTGTGTTAGGCTTTCCTTCTGACTGCACCCGCCGGCTCTGGGAGGTGACTTTTTTCTCTGATGTCCGCCAGCAGAGGTCAGGGCTGGTGTATCACCCAGGCCTCCCTCACAGGCGGGCCGCAGCCCATGCGAGTAACTTGGTTGCTCTTGGCATTGCTCACTGAATGGTCTCCACGGGCAGATGTACTGTCCACAGATTAGCTTCCTGGTGTTTTAGATTCTCAGACTCTTAATCCTATCAGTCGGCCTGTAAACTCCACAGTATCATCAGGCGGATTTGTGCTCCGTGGTTAAGGTCTACTGCTCAGGGGCAGACCTGCTGGGACCTCCCATCCTCACTGGGCCGTGTGCATCATCGCCCATCCGCTCGGTGGGGTGCTGCTGGTGCCCCGGAAGGCAGAAGGAAACCCTCCATGTGAAGGACAACAGTGTTGGTAGCGATGATTCCTAGAAGGGACTCAGGCTTAGTTTTCCCATGGGGTTTCTAGGAGGCTGGACTCATTGAATCAGGTTTCGTACTGAGATTTCTTCTGTTTCTCTAGAAAAACAATTGCAGTGTCGTGCTTGACATGAACTGTTTATGAGTAGGAAGAGAAATGTCTGCCCCCACCGTAGCTGCTTCTGCGGGCCCCAGTTCCTTCAGGTCAGAGACCAAGTGTCACTGCAGGGGCACAGGGCCCCTCATATACACACACCTTGCCCTTGCCCCACACACTCCCCACTTAGCAGGTGCCCTGCATGACCTTGTCTTTGTATCTGCTCTTCCCTTCCACGTGGCTAGTGCCCACCACACCCAGGGAATTGTCTCTGTTCTAGCCACCCAGGTGGAGATTACCCATTCATGTTTCTGATCTCTCGGGGATCGCTAAGCTCTTGGAAGGATGAGCCATTTAAATCACTGTTGTACGCCCGGAATCCAGCTCACAGTCTGACACCAATGGCAAATGAGGGAACTGGAGACGGTAAATAAATGAATTCAAAAGGCTATCTCCGAACTGGGGTCCCTTTACGTCTGACTCTAACACATGTGCTTTTCCACAATCCCGAGGAATTCAGTGCTAGCTGTGCTGTGTGCCATGGCGCAGGTTTCCTAACCTCTCTGATCTGCTGTGACTTCATCCTCAAAACAATGAGCAATACTGCTTCATCCCCTGCCTGGGAATCAAATGAGGGATGATCATCAGTGTGTCTGGTGCACACTGTCAGCCATCACTAATGCCCTGTCTCTCTCCCCAGCCCTTTGCCTTATTTTGGTTTTGTACCCAGAGGCCCTGAAAACCCGATGACAATTTAAATGGCTTAATCCCACAAACCAGTTTGTCTTTGAAATAGAAAATATCAATCTTTTATCTGTATTTGGGTGTCTGTTATCTAGCCAACTCTGCAGGTAGGCTTAAGTAGCAGAACATTGATATGAAGATGATTTTAACTAACCCTGTGCCATGTAACGGAGATGTTAAATCTGACAGGTGGGAGCTGAAAGTGAGGCACTGTTGTCATTTCCCCCGCACCCTGGGAGACGAGGTGTGTATGATTTGGCTTTTGATGAGATTTCAGTGGAACTGTGCAGTGGACTACACATTTCTGTGGCCCATCGACTTTCTGCAGTCTCCTGAGGCTGCAGCCAAACGACAGGCCAAGGCAGATTTTCAGTTAAGTAGGTCACTTCCTCCTAGGCTTGTCCTAAGGGCATACATGGTCACTGAGAGCAGGGAGTCAGGGGGGCTGGCCGCAACATGACATAGTGCACCCCTTTCCCCCAAGAGTCACCAGCTATTAGAAGGAGTAAGGGTTTCTCCTCTGATCCACTTGTATTAAGCATGGTAAGTTTCAGCTGTGAGAGACCACAAAGCGAGGCATGGATGGGATAAATGCCCAGAGGCCCCAATTCCTTACCCCATGTGTGTGAGACAACTGGTTCACCAGCTTTCACTTCTGAGGTTCCTTATTCCTGGTCCTAATGTCCCGGCCCTTGTTCTAATTCTAAGTGTTCCTTTCTGATCCTTTCCTTCTGAGTCAGAAGCCTAGACCCTGACAGCATGAACTTGAACTCTGGTATAGAATCGCCATTATTCCTGTAATTCCAAACTATCTTGGTGTTTCAAAAGCGTCTTTATGCACACACCTCTGCACTCAAAACCAAAAACGGACCTGCATATCTTACCCTGTGCCTATCCCTTTTCCCCTTTCTCAGGAATGACACCATCACCAGCTCCCCAACCTTGAAACTCGAGTCTAAGATCCCTGCCCACTGCTGGCCACGACATCTTCTATAAGTCCTAGATTAGAGGAGCCACATTGCCTAGAATCCATATCTGCTCTCCCCTTCCTCCCCCCAAACCTACATTTTTCATCCGAGACCCCCCATGACTTCTTCCTAATTAGTTCGTCTGCCCGCAGTGTCCCATGGCGGGAATCTAATCATTCTCAAATTGGAGTCCAAGGAACATTTTTTAATGTTGAGTTTTAATTTTAATGATTAAAAAAGTTTTTTTCCCACCAGTTTTAAAGTCAAATTTTCTTGGCACTAATAACTTCGACTTGAAAGACATTTTGAGAGATGAAATTCTGGTTGCTTGGGCTGGTGTTTCCCACACTGGGATCAACTAGGATCTTTTAGGGGACACGGCTCAAGTCTGAGCAGCATAGACGTTGATGGACTTGAACCCACTCTGCTTCCCACCGCAAACAACCCTACCCAACTCTGGTTACTCCACATCGTAGCCCTCAGCTCATCATCTATAAAATAAGGATGATAACACCCATGTCTCAGAACGGTGATGAGATCACAGCAAGAGAATGCCCCGAACAGATTTAGCACAGCTCTTGGTCCCGAGCAAGCGACTCAAATACTTCACTGATGGCTGTGTTCCTGTTACCAGTGACATCATCTGGCCAGACCAAGCACGGCCTGGAATTCTGTTTGTTCCTGGTCACTTCTAGGATGAAGAATAATCTTACTGTGGTTTCCCTGCAACGGCTTTCCTGCGTGGCCCCGGCTACTTCTCCCACCATGCTGACTCCAGCCACACTGGGCGGACCTAGTTTCCCGTCCCCTCTCCCACCTCGCTGGGTTCCACACTCAGTGAACAGTCCCGGGGTCCATCCTGCATTCCTCCACGTCACCCCTCTTCCAAGCCTCCCCCGCCACGCCCAGCCTGACCGGGGCGCCCTTCTTTCCTACAGCACCTTGGACAGAACCTCTCCTGTCCCTCTCCACACCAGGCTGTAATCTCCTCTGTCTCATCCCTGCGGAGGAACCAGGACTGACAGAACATTCCGCTCCAGAGTGGAAGTGCTGATTTCCTGGGGCACCATGATGAGGCTCTGGAGCTGCATACGGGTTGGTGGGAAGGAGGGCAGGACCGAATCACCATACCACTGCTGTCGGGGGCGTGCCGCTATCCTCATACTGGACTCATCTGCGAGGACTTCGGTCTCACCTCACGGAAACCTCCGAGTCCTCATGTCTGGCACCAGTAGCTGCTTACAAATCATTTGCTAATGGGATGAGCCCCAGCTGTGCTTCCACGCTGCTGAGATCACATCATCAGCACCCTGCGTCGGTCATCAACAACCCAACTCCCAAGGCTGAGGTGTAAATCAATGTTTTGCATTTACTGGCTGCTTTGGGACAGCCTTAAACTGAATGACAGTAATTCCTTGGCTGCTCTTAAGTGAAATGAAAAAGGCATATTTGAGCCAAGTATGTGTACATCTCAGAGTTGAAAACCGGAGTCAAAATAGTTTTATGGATCCTAGCTGTAAACACCATATTTTTTGCAGGCCACTCATTTCCAAGTGTCAAGTAAGAAGAGACACAACCTCAAAGCATTTATTTAATTCAGTGAACAAATAGAATCGGAATGAGTCCAGATTGAAACCAAAAGTCAGTGTGGCTAAATAACCACAAAGGCACAAGAGATCTGCTTGACTCAAAGTTGTGGTACAAGAACTAGGAGATAACATACCACTCAGGTGAAAGGAAATGCCAGAGACAAAGCACAACAAATCAGAACATGGAATAATGAGCTCCCACCCTGCCCCCGGATGCCAACCCCACCCCGCTGCCAAGGAAATCTCTAGAAATGGCAGAAAACTCTACTGGAAATACTAGAAAGATGAAAAATAAGCAGAAGGCCTGAAAGAGAACAGACTGGAAAAAAATAATAGATCACTAAGTAAAGATGGCAAAGATCTCGTTTTTAAAAAGTATATTTAATGAGAAAATACCATGTACTGAGATATTTTTGCTAATACAGGGACCATGAGCAACCTAAGAACACACTTGTCTTTCCTCTGAAAAGTGCCAACAAGGAACTGTTTCTCTGCAAGTGACTACAAACTCACAGGAAATAAAATCCCTGCACATCTTCTACAGGAAATCTGGCCTGAATATCCAAAAGCCAGAGCACCTGAGGTTTAGAAATTTAACGGAATCTGGTTGAAATCTCAGACTTGAGAGCCAAAGCCATGAGGATAAACACGGCCATGTTTTTGTTGATATCATCCTCCTCCCCTTAGCTTTCCCAAAAGCGGGGTTTGGAGAGCCTTCCTTTCTGATGATCGATATCCTTATAATAAGCTTGCATCTCTTCAAATTTCTACTTTAGAATGTTACAGAGTCAAAACACAGTATAAAAAGGACAAGGGGGCCCCACAGTGTCTCTGTCACCACCAAGTGGTCACCATCCAACCAGACAGCAGTGCCTCCTCCAGGATGCGGACCCAACACGAAAGCCTCCCACCAACGCCTACCTTCGCTCACACTCACACCCGCAGGCCCTCAGGCGGCAGCCACCACCAGGGCTCTGCCTTCACCTCCTTTCCAGGGCAAAGATGACAAAGAAGGACAAAACCAGAGATCTCCCAACTGCCTGCATGTGACAGGAGCAGATAGAAATGGGTCAAGAGCACCATGATGAAAAGTAACCAAGGGACGACCTCCCGCCTGGTGGACATCCGAAAGCCCAGGAGAGCTGCACTGAAAGCAAAGCCGTTGACTCCATCTCAAGATGTGCATTAGGAATGCCTTAATCCACACTACTTTCATCACTCTGCATGCTTTCCCATAATTTGTTAATGCTATCTTCATCTCTTGATAGCCAGCTAGATACGTTGCCATTAAGAGGATGGGAGTTAATCCCTCCACTGCCAGAGGGGACGTGAAACGATGCACCTGCTTCGGAAAACAGACGGACAATTCCACTCCTAGGCATATACACAAGTGAAATGAAATCGCGTCCATGCAAACGGTCGTGCGTGAATGCTCACAGCAGCCTGATTTCTGTTAGTCCCAAAGTGGAAGCCGCCCACACGTCCAACAGCAGAGGAACGGAAGAAGGTCACGGGGCACACCTCCACGGTATACGACAGAGCAGCCTCCAGAATGAGAAGGAACACGGCACTGATACGCGCAACAACACAGGTGAACCTTGAAAGCGAGTCAAAGAGGTCAGATGGAGAAGGACACGTGTCCTAGAAGTCCCCTTATAGCCCAGGTCTGGAAGAAGCAAAGTCAGAGCCACAGAGCTGATCAGTGGTGGCCAGGCCCTGGGGTGGGGGGGGGGGGGAGTGACTGCTCACAGGTCTGAGGTGTCCATTCGAGGTGATAAAAATGTTCTAAAACGGACCATGGTGATGACCGCACAACTCTCTGAATATACTCAACACCCCGACCTGTGCACTTTAAATGGGTAAATTCTATGGAGTGTGAATTATATTTCAATAAAGCTGATTTTTTTTTTTAATTAACAAATACTTGAACCAGGCACGTGGCCCAGGGAGTCAGTGCATGGGAGCCTCTCCCTGGATGCACGCCGAGCGCCCCTCAAATACTGGGGCCCCCTCAGCCATCCTGCTGACCCTTAGACTGCTGATTAAAAGGCAGGGACCAGAGAGGCATGGTGGAGCCGAGGGCAGAAATGGGGCCAAACCAGCATTTCTAGAACAAGGTCAGCCTGCCCATGACCAGTGGACCGACCCATCCTGTAAAAACCAAAGCCCAGAGCTGACCGCAGAGGTGAGGCTGAACTCAAGGCAGTCTGGGGAGGAGAAGGCCAGGAGCAGGGGAGGGTGTGGAGGGGGAGCTAAGAGGATCCGGCTGGCGATGCCCACGTTCCCCTCAAACAGGACCAGCCTGGTCACGGTCCCCATGTTCCCTGCAGTCTGGGTGTGGCCTCCCCTCTTCGCCTTGTTGCCCTGCTGCTCTTCTCCAGGGACATGTCCACCATCTTGCCACCAGCCCAACCCTTCCTGGCTTTATGCCACTTGTGTAAAAAAGCTGCATCACTGACCTGGGGGCCTCAGCCGAGTGCCCCATCTTAGGTAAAGTGCACTTGTGGCATGCAGAGAGGACAGATCTTTACCACTCCCGGGCAGGTGTTCAGTGCCCAGACCCTCACCCCTAAATGCGTCTGGGTTCAGTCTCAGTGACAACAGGGCAGAACCCCACACATTTCCGAACGTCATAATGCCCCTGGCTGGAAGACACCAGGCTACACAGAGCCCGGGCATCGCCCGTGCGGTCAAATCAGGCAAATACCGATACACAAAGCTACGCCTGAGAAACTCAGGTGGAGAAACTCAGAAGTCTTGACAAGTCACCAGTCATCATTTGCTTCACCTGTCCAACATGTGGTCCCCGTGACAAGTCACCACAATTAGGATCACCGTCTCCGGCATCGCACTGATCCCGGCTCAAATGCCGGCTCACATCCTCGCCGCAAATGACCAAGACTGCACAGCCTTGGGAACCAGGCCTCTGCGCTCCGTGCCTCTGTTTCTACGTCCGGAAATCAGAAAACAAGAGGCCTACCTCCTGTGGTTGCTATGAGCAAAGTCACACGGAGCGTTTGGCTAGCCCCCACCACGTGCTCAACGGCATCTGCCACTCCCGGTGTCAAGGTCAACAGGCTTCTGCAAACATGGCCGACGGGAGCTCCTTCCATGGAGAGTTCATGTTCTCGATTAAAAAGCGGACACAAGAGGTCTCTACTTGAAATCAGCTTATTAACCATTATTTCAGAAGAATGGGGTGTCTCAAAACAACACGTTCTATTTCCTGAACAATAACCAAAGAGTAGAATTGTTTCAGCGGACTGAAGCTGTCAGGAGCATTGGTTTCACAACAATTCAGGCGGTATTTCGTACAAGGGCGAATTTGTGCAAGTTGCCGCTGTCCTGATGTTGCCTGGGCATGAAGCCAGGGCACCGTCTCCCACTTCCTCTTCTGAATGCACAGTCCCCTGACATCAAGTGACAGGTGGCAGAGAGTAATGGGTGTTCACAACACAAGGGGAGGCCCAATGCTATGGGCCTCCTTTCTGATCTCCCCAACGGTCTTCTTACTTTCCACAAATCTGCCACGTGAAGACCGGCAAAAGACTGCCACGCAAGAGATCCACTGTCTTTGCTTGCAAGATACCTGAGACTAGATTTTCTCTAATCTGCAGGAATATTTTCTTAAGCCCAAGAAAGATCTTCCTGTAATTAGTAGACACACTACTAATAAATCCTTAATAGGTAAGGACCTCCAAAGTCCTTAAATGGAATTAGCTGAGAACTAAAGAAATACATCCATATATTTATTTATTAATAATATTAAATATGCCCATAGATCTTTCTATAAAACTTTCTAGTGCAAGGTGCTTCCCATCTGTCTAGGACAGCTGTAATGTTAATGAATCAAATAGTGTAGAACTTTGTTCAGTTTCTCTCTCAAATACAGTCAGTATTGATTCAGGCAAAAACAAAGTGAAATCAGAACTTCCAGAAACTTTATACACTCTGCAGAGAATTATAGAATTCTGAATTAACGCCCAAACTAAGAATCCCTGTTCAGGATTCTTTAAGAAAACACGCTATGCCCAAACCAGTAACTGTGAGAGCAAATAGCACCGGCAGTGTGCTCAGTAGGTTTTTGCAAAAAAACATCCTTCCCCCAGATCGTGAAGACAAACACCGATAAGCAAGTACCTTAGACTGAAAGTGACACAGTAACTTTCCCACGAGTACCAGGGTGGGTTGCAGCATGTCCCAAGAAAGCTAAGAAGTGTCATTTGCTTCATTCCCCCACAAGGCATTATAGTGTGACAGTCCTTGTGACTTATAAACATAAACAGCACTGTTTACCTTGCTTTAAAAAAAATTTTTTTAGGAATTAAAAAACAATTTTTTAAAAGATTTTATTTATTTATTTGACAGAGAGATCACAAGCAGGCAGAGAGGCAGGCAGAGAGAGAGAGAGAGGGAGGAAGCAGGCTCCTTGCTGAGCAGAGAGCCCCATGCGGGGCTCGATCCCAGGACCCTGAGATCTTGACCTGAGCCAAAGGCAGAGGCTTTAACCCACTGAACCACCCAGGTGCCCCCAAAACAAAATTTTTTTTTAAGGAAGATTTTTAAGTAATCTCTACACCCAACATGGGGCTCGAACTCACAACCCTGAGATCCGGAATCACACGCTCCACTGACTACACCAGCCGGGCGTCCCATTTTGAACTGAGTTCTGCAATTTCCCTGAACACCTAGGCAGATCCACAGAGCCTCGGCACAGCACCAGAAGAAGGGGCCTGGGTCAGTGCATAAGACCCGGGACGAGTCCCAGGCCGAGGCTAGACCTGGTGGGGGTCCAGTGTGAAGAGCTACCAGCAGAATGGATGGATAAGACACCCGAGCCCTTCCCTCCAGGGGCTGTGACCGGGGAGAGCTCTGGGTGGAGTCAGGAAACTGGGTTGTGGCGATCAGCTACGATGACCACGGTGTAGGGAACAACTGGGAACCACCGGACGGCATCTGAGACCACAATGTCCACGCAGAGGCACGGTCTGGGGACCTGAGATTAACAGAAGGTAACTGGAGCAGATACCAGCCATGCTTAACAGGTGCCATTATTACTCCTGACACTTACATACCCACGTGTGACAGGGTGGGGAAAGAGAAATCAGGAAGCGGGTCCATAAAGCAGCCAGCACGAATGGATGTGGATTGGAGTTCGAGTGGCTCACAGCACACAGGGAAGGATCTTCAGGATATCGACAAACTGAACATCAAGGAAGAAGACGAGTTTCGGGATTTTTGTGCTTGGGAGATTGAGGAGTACATTTCAGGGAAATAGAAAATTTGTAAGAATTGAGAGACCTGGGTACCAAGTCAGTGCTTAGGTAGTTAAAACACCAAAGAGCACACACTCCACATCACCTGAAAGACCAGGGGTCAAAGCCACGGTTCTGCCATGCCCTATACTCCGCAAACCACGTGGTTACAGTTGTAAGAGGCTCTTGTGTATTTCAGTTCCAAGTTTCGTGAACAAGGGAGGAAGGACAGGAGTGTGGGCCGCCAGGTAAAAAAAAAAAAAAAAAAAAAAAAAGATGAACACAATGGATGAACACAATGGAGCAAGGTCTGACGGTCTCTGGCCAGGTTTCCTACGGATAGACCACAACATGGCAATTAAAACGAAAACCAAAAGCAGAAGAGTTCAACCATACCTACCCAAAAGATGCCTTGCTTCACGTTTCACTGGCGACACTCGATTATTTCGTGTTCCCCTAAGCCCTTGTCAAAAATGCTGGAGTCTAGTACTTACTACTACCAGGAATTTATCTTCAGAGGAGATGTTATAATTGCCAACACAGTACAACGACAACAAAATAGCATATAAGCCCTTATTTAAATTGGCTGCTACAAAGAAAGTTAAAACCAACATAAGGGGGGAAAAGATTCAACAAAGGAAGAGTAGTGTATCTGTACTTAAGAAATAAAAAAGAAGTGAATTAAAATGTGTAGGAGCTGCTTACATAACCCTGAAGACAGACTCCCCACAAAAGTATTATTCAGGAACAATGCACATTTTCAAATGAATTCAGTTTTAAGTCTTTTCACTGTGTATTAGAGGAATTGAGATATTACAGGTAATCATTTTGGAAGCTGAGCTAAGCCTATTAAAATGGAGACAATATTTCTGTACAAAATGTCAGAACAAATTATTAACAATACAAACGATTCTGTTAATTAAGCAGGCTAGAATGCAATAGTCAGACGGATTTTTTCAGATTTTAGAAAAACAGCTTAAAATGTCTTTACTTTGTACTAACACCAAAATTTGCCTCAGCAAATACTTTTTATTTTTTTAGATTTTATTTATTTGAGAGAGCAAGAGGGAGAACGAGAAAGAGAGAATGAGAGAGGGCACACAAGTGGGGTGAGGGCCGGGGTGAGGGGCAGAGGGAGAAGCAGACTCTCCACTGAGCAGGGAGCCCGATGCGGGACTCGATCTCGGAACTCTGGGATCATGACCTGAGCCCAAGGCAGACACTTCACCCACTGAGCCACCCAGGTACCCTGCAAGTACCTTTTAAATTATGCCTGGGTAACCATGAAACAGCAGGGCTAGAGGTCAACCTTCATTAGAACAATTTTTATTTTTTCCACTTTCTCCAAGGTGGAAAGGATGGCTATGTTTCAGGAGCTCCACAGACCATCGAACTACAGCAGCCCTCGTGATCGGAGACCCCAGTCACGAATTCAGACCCGCCCTCAACAAAGCCACGTTCTGTCTGCACTCTTCAGAGGAAGCTGACTTCTAGGCCAACTCTTCTTGTGAACTGTTTTTTGTTAATACATTTTTTGTAAGCGCGTCTAATAAAGGCCATGATCCCTTTGTTCTGACCTCGTTATTCCACAGTCGGGGCCTGGGGAGATTTGTTTTGTTGTTTTGCTTTTTACACTGGTCCGGCACCTATTAGCCCGTGAGCAGGCACAGTCATGTCGTTTCCTGCCGAGACTGGCACAGTATCTGTAACCACACAAGGGCAGTCAATCACAGTAGCCACGAGGCTATCGTGGCCGGGGACCGTCGGCAGCAGGACTGGTGCACTCTGTAACAAACAGCAAGTCAGGTGGTGGGCATATCCTTGGTTTCCCAGCATGAAGCAAGCTCTCAGAAACGGTCTCGTGTGGGAAATCCTTCACAAATACATGCACGCTGCAGAAAACTTGTCCCCACACCTGTTGTAGTTTAAATAAATGCAATGTCTTATGTGTTCCGATGGGGTTGGGGGCTTATGTCTGCTGGTCTGACTCTTACCAAAACCTTTTATTCAACACCTACTCACTCCATGCCTGGCACAGAGCAAGAGCCTGAGGAAATGAAGGCCATTGACGGAAAGAGCAGAGAGACCCCATCAAGGGAAGGAGCAGACGGAGCAACTGGTCTTCAAAATACCTTTAAGAGATGCCGTACTATAAAGGTGCCAGGGCTCCAGGCAGCGGGAGGTTAAGTTCGCCAGGGAAATCCCCTCCTCGAAGCAGTCCCGACACTTCAGGGATACGAATGGACACAAACAGGTCTGCTTCTCGGAACCTTCCAGATCTGTCCAAGGGCTGCACGAACACCTCGCCCTCCCTGGTGTCAAGGTGGTCACGGGCATCGAACAGGGTGTTACAAAACACAAGTTTATCGACCCAGAAGCACAGGTCAAGGGAAGATGCGCTGTCTAATTTTGCAGTCGGCCCTCTGGCTCGCCTGAGAAACTGTCAAAGGCTTGTTGCCTTGAAAAATTCTGGTTCTGCTTGGCCCGCCTCCTCCCATCCCCTTGGGCTCCGAGCCCTGAGCCCTTGACCCCACATTCACAAGGCCCTTCCCTGTCACCCTAGCAGCCAGGAAACCCACGCCCAGCCAGCCTGGTTCCGCACGATCTCCCCATGTCCTAAAACCTCCCACATGCTCCAGTTTAGAAGCATGCTCCACGCCCCACCCCTGCTTTTTAAACTACTATGGTAATGACCCCCTTCCAATACGCTCTTCACTTGTGTACACATATCTACATACACACGTGCATAAATATCTATACACACATATGTATACATAAGCATGGCAATTCTTCTCTGTATATAGCCTGGAAGATACCTGTGTTGTATCTGGCAATCATCCCTCTGGGAAGGTGCTATTCTAATCCTAAATTTATAAGTGAGAAAACCAGGACCCAGAGAGTCCTTGTTAGTAGGTAAGTATGAGTAATGCTTTCTGGGTTCAAAATACGTTGCTACATTTGTTTGCATAAGATCTTAAAACTTCCCTAATGGTTTTAGCTTCTTAAATATTTTTAAGTCACCTTTGCCTGCCCGTTGCTAAAAATCAAATTAAAATGGAAGAGTATTTTAAAACTACATCTATGCTAAGTACCTGTGCTTTAGTAGAACATATCAAATTTACAGTGATGGGTAAATTACAGATTTCCTTTTTAAAAATGGTAAAAAACTGACATGAAAAACAGAACGTTAATGTTCAACCAGAAAGCTTATAGGTCTTCTGAATCTGTTAATAGCTTGAAAACTGGTTTGCACAAGTTAGGCTGGGAAGGCTAAATGAGGACACCAATAAATAATAATTACATGGTTACATAAGAGCTTCAAATACAAACCCCTAGTGCTTTATGATACTTTATCCCAAACACACACACACCCCCCAGACTCACAAGAGGGAAAGAGCGGGCACAACAGGAAAAGTGGGTTTCCCTAAGTCACCCATCCAATCAGCCGCTGACCTAGTCCCCACACAGAGTCTACTCCCTTTCTCTCCATGGCCTCCTCCCCTCAATAAACCTTCCCTTTTCCATCCTGTTTCCCCTGTGTATCCTTCAAATGAGTCCTTCAAATCCTACTACTAGAAGAAACTTTTCTTCCAACCAATTTTATTCTACTTCTTTGAAGAACGAATTCTTCATCCAACTCAAGGTTGACCTGTTGGGCGCTGTGAATTCCTCAGGGATTTCACAGCTGTTGGCCTCCATCACACACCCACACAGCTCTTTCACGTCTGTGGAGCTTCTCAGAGCACCCCTTAGTGAGGTAAATGGAACAGACAACAGTGACTCCTGAAGACAAAGAGGACACCCAACAGTCCAAGACTGGTCCGCTACACTTTCTCCGGAAACTTGCCCAATTGGCTCTTCACTTTCTCTAGATTCATGATCGAAAAGGGCAAATACGTAGTTATGAAAGGAATTAATGTAAGGGGAGTATTTAAAAACAAAGCAAGAAAACTTACTCAGTTGCTCTTTCTGCTAAATTAACCTACTAGAACCAAATGTCTAGTTTTTCGGAAGAGCGAAGAACCTACAGTCAAACACTAATTCTAAGTTCCATCTTGTATTCTAATTTTTGTTCTTAAAACTAGGTCAATTCAACTGTGAAATTAGGTGAAAATCATAGCAACATTAAGAACACGCGGTACATCGACTAGATCATTCTCAATGGCTTTTAAATCAAGGTCTTCAAAATTCAGAGTTTCACAGAAACCCCAGTTATGAAATGAGGGGGTTCTTACACCTCCTTATGTAGTCTGCATAGTTTATAAGCTTTCCAGTAAGATTTTATCTGAAGCAGGGGGAGTCCAGATATAGATTTCTTTTTTTGAATAAATGGTCTTAATTATCCCACCAAAACATATATCTGAAGCCTTTTTAAAAATTTTTTAAAAGATTTTATTTATTTATTTGACAGAGAGAGACAGCGAGAGAGGGAGTACTAGCAGAGGGAGTGCGAGAGGGAGAAGCAGGCCTCCCGCAGAGCAGGGAGCCCGATGTGGGGGTCAATCCCAGGACCCTGGGATCACGACCTGAGCTGAAGGCTGATGCTTAATGACTGAGCCACGCAGGCACTCATGTAACTGAAGCCTTAACTAGATATATAAAAAAATCAAACCTTATCTTTGAACAAAAGGAATGAGAGTAATTTTAAAATGTGAACTACAGTACTAACTCTTCCCTAAGACAAAGTCCAGGAATTATAAGCCTGGAGTAGGGACTGCATTTTCTGTCAGGAAAAGATTCCTCTCATTGAATTCAACTGTAGCAGAAACTTCCAATTTCTTTTTTTCCCTTAATTTTCTTAATTTTTTTTAAGTAGGCTCCATGTCTAGTATGGAACCCAATGTGGGGCTTCAATTTATGACACTGAGATCAAGAGTCGGATGTTCAACCGAATGAGCCACCAGGTGCCCCAGGACTTCCACACTCTTAACTGGGGCTGTTAATTTTCAGTAGCCAAGTGAGAAATCAAAGACAACGGAACTAGTTTTTCATAAAGTTTAATTTCTTCCCCTTTAAACAGCTGTCCTTTATTCTACATCTTCCCTACTCTAGGTGTGGTAGCATCATCAGGCTTGACTCTTGACTTCAGGTCAGGTCTTGATCTCAGGGTCATGAGTTCAAGCCCCATGTCTGGGTCCACACCCAGGGTGGAACCCACTTAAAAAAATTGTCTTTTAAAAATAAAATAATGGCAAGAATTACCAATGCCCTTACCTGATAATATAAAAGGTGGGATAACTATGTTGGTCCAGAATCTTGGGACACAGGGATCCCAAGGCCAGGAACTACCCTCGTACAGGCACAGCAGCCACTTGACGAGAAACATCAGAAACAGAATGACTGCGGCCAACCATGTGCGTGGTTGTATCACTGATTTTGTTTTCAAAGTAAAATGAGGCCAAACAAACACAAGATTGGAAAATTATAACACTACTATCTTTAAGCATCACAAGACTAAAGAGGATTTGTTCCTCTTTGTTCACACCAAGCTTTTTGCAACACTGAAAACCACCGTGAAATCACGGAAGGGTGGCAATCTTGGCTGGGTGTGAGACTGTAGGTTCTAGAATCAATCTGCCAGATTCCTTTTCTTCCTTCCCTCCCACACCCGAGCATGAAAGCAAACACCCGGCTCCAGAGAGTCCATTACCATGGCAAAGTTCTAGATTTCGGTCATCACGGAAGAGCACGCTCCACCCTCATCTTCCAAAGCTTCCGTCGTCTCACTTCTTTGCTGTCAAAGTAGCTAAGACAGGACGAAGAGAAGCCGGTAACAAAAAAAGCTTCCTCTTCAGCCAGCGGTATGGGAAGGCGGGGAAGATCATTACGGCATGGGGCCTGCCTTTGGGAGGACACTTCCTAATACAGGGCAGGTGCTAAGTATACATGATGCCAGCACATCCCTGAGCACCCTCCCCTTTTCCTCAAACCCACCCTGAAATGTAAGTAGGACCATCGCCGCATCGTGGGTGAGAAAACAGACGATTAAGGTTATGTAATTGTCTAAAGTTATTCGGATGGCGGCAGTGATAGCGTGGGGACCCTGCTGTCTTTATGACCAGAGTCATACTTAATCGCTGAGATACACCTCTCCAGACTACTTAAGGTAAATCATCACCCTCAACACAGCCGTAACTGAATCTCTTTGGGTCTGGTAGAATTTGAAATGCACACAGCCTAGAAGAAGCCTGTCTTCATTCCTTCATCCCCTCAATATTGGGGGCAATATTCTGGGCTGTGCTGGGGTGACGCCGAGGAACATAAGAAACACGGCCTCCACCCTCATGGAAATCAGAGGCCATGGGAAAGAGACATACAGTAATCAAACATGCTTTTTATAAATTTTTTTAAAAAATAGGAAAACCCGCAAATCATACTCGTATAGGACCCCCCGACCCTAAAGACAATGACTAACTGTCTTTAGCTGATTAATGCTGGTAAGCACCCAAATGAAAGTAGTAACCACAAAAACAGAACCAACATTTGGGTCAGCATTTCTCAACATGAAGGCCTGGTATGGGCGTTCATTTGACCAACAGCTTCTTTTGCTTTCTGGGAAGTATAATGAAGTAGAGAGACTATTTTTTTTTTTTTAAACAGCGGGGCTTAAGATTAAATGTGTGCTTTTAATTTCAGAAAAATAATGGAGTCTTTCGCAAACTGGATTTGGCCAATCCCCTACCCTCCCCGCTTCTCTCAACATCATTTAGGACTAGTTTAAGTCTTTGGGAAGCTCTAGCAGCTGATCCCACCATTACTGAAACCCCAGGACTTGATACCTACCAGCTATAAAGAGAAGGACCAGTCTGTCCACCAGGCAACTCATGAGGCTGGTGTCTACACCAGCATCATCACCACCATTGTTGCAGACAGCAGGCACACTTGGTTACGCTGCTTAAATTCAAGTCCTAGAAGCTACAGGTCGGGGCTCCCCTGGAGCGGTGCCGAGGCATCAGCATTCCTTGTGGACATAGGAGTTTTTTCAACTACATTTAGAAAAATGAGTATCACTCAGGAAGATTAAAATAGTAGGACCTAGACTAGCAGCGCTTACAGTCTTTACCTGAATTAATTGTTTTAAAAGCATTTTTCTCCTTTCATTTTGATAAGTGAAAAATAGCTTCAGTCCATCATCTGTACGTTACATGCATTTATCGACGGCTAGAGCCTAACCGGCTACCAGACACCCAGGATTGTACCCCTGCCACGCCTATTTTTTTTTTTTTTAAACATAATGGGTTTTCCAAAGGTAACTAAAAATACACTCAAAAGACAGCTTCTAGGCATCATTCACATAAAAGTCCGTTATGACTACATTTGCATTGGCAATAGTCTTTATGCCACTGGAATAAAGTACAAACTATAAAAACACAAGTTAACAACACCAGCAACAAAAAAGGTCACACTAGTTAGGAGGATACATTTACAGACTGTTGCAGTTTTGTGGCTGGAAGGGGAAACTATTCCATAATACATTCACAGCAAAATATTTCAGGATCTGACATTCTCCTCTTACGTACGCTGAAACCGAATCGTAGTTGCAGGATTCAGACATAAGTTAAACATCTGGCAAAGAAAACAACACGAAACAACATCGAAACCCAGATTAACAACGAATTTAGAGAAACTTCCAACTGTTGTTAAATAAATGTCCTTATTTCAGAAGACACTTGTTCACAAAGCATCTGAACAAGTCAACTTCGCAGTGAAGAAAACCCACCGATGTATTTTGTTCTTCCCCAGCTTGGTTTGAAATCTTCCCAACATTTCGGAGCAGCTAAAATATATGCCAGCCATACAAAAGAAATTAAGATAGCAGGCTCGTACATCTGCCTTAACCTACAAACAAAAGCCCTATTTGCTGTCTTTCAGAGCCTGCAAGATAAAAGGACGAAGAGCCCAGATGGCTTACACTTTTCTCCACACAAAGTAACCAAGAAGACGAATATCTAAACTATTTATTCGGTAAGGCTGATCCTCATGGCAATTTTAGGCCTGGAATTTCTGTAAGACAGAGAGGAATGCTTTTAGGCAAGTGAGAAATTAATTGGTCTTATACAGCCATCCTTTGGAGCATTAGTCCTTCTACCGAGCCCAACAATCACAGGAAAGACATTTTCATCAAAGAGCCCTACCAATTCATTCAGTGATTTCTTATTTATGCTGGCCTGACATTAAATCTGACACTCCAACTCCCAGCTGCTTACTTTTTTTTTTTTTTTTTTTTTTAATAATTTTAGACGGGCAGGCTCAGTCAGTAGGGCAGGGGACTCTTGATCTCAAAGCTGTAAGTTCAAGCCCCACATTTGTGCAGAGATTACTTAAAATCTTAACAACAACAACAAAAAAATTGAGAAAGCAAAATAAAATTTTCAGTTTATTAAAGAGCATAAAAACCCTAACGGACATTGGTAAGGAGAAAGAGATGAGGCAAAGCTCCCATACAGAGAAACACAACCTGATGGTAATTCTGATACGTTAAAATGAGCTCTAAAAACCTAGGGGGCATGGGGGGACAGGAAGAGGGAGGGGACAGTAAATACCTCCTCCAGGGTTTTCCCTGCCATGTCAAATGGCTTTTAACTAAAATAGTAGACAATATGAAAACTTTATTTCTGGGTGCCTGGGTGGCTCAGTTGGTTGAGCGACTACCTTTGGCTCAGGTCATGATCCCGGAGTCCTGGGATCCAGTCCCGCATCGGGCTCCCAGCTCTATGGGGAGTCTGCTTCTTCCTCTGACCTTCTCCCGTCTCATGCGCTCTCTCACTCTCTGTCTCTCAAATAAATACATAAGATCTTTAAAAAAAAAAAAAAGCCAGAAAACTTTACTTCTACCTTGGGGTCAATTTTATATTTCTGAATTTGAAGTCTTGCAAGGAGAGAATGAAAACGTAACCCCTTTTTTCTGGGACCTTTTTCTTCAACCTGGTGTGGTTTCACATTTTTAAAGAAAAAGCTGTACTTGAACCCAGAATCTCACCCTCAGCTACCTACCTTTTTTCACACTGGGAAGTCAGGTACCTAGGTACTGAGCGCCCCCGCCCCCCAAATCGTTTGTCTCTGCAACAGAGAAGTAGTCATGAACAGATCTTTATAAGCGACTTTTTTAAAAAGAAAAACCAGAAATCTGGGTTACAGATTTGCTATGGGATCAAAATGAGATCCAGCCAATACAAACCACAGAGAATTCTATAAACGCCAGGTTCGCGCAGCGTCCCCACATCAGGGACGATAGGAGATAGGGACCTTCTGAGACTTCAGATTTGCAAAATTGTGCTCCTGATTTCTCTTTTCTTTGCTGAATTGGGTGCATTGGGAGGATCCCACAAAATAAAGTCAACGTAGAAAAAAAAGAAGTCTCAATATACAAAGATGATATTACTGGCTCATTCAGTTGACGAAATTAGTAAAGATTTGCTTATCAGCGGCTAGGATGGACAGAGGGACAGAGACATACACAGAGATGCAGTGAACAAGCCCTATAAGAACAAAGTCTTAAATAACCAATCCCATTAAAAAAGCCTGGCTTAAAAAAGGTCACCAAGCAGCACACAGTACAGATTCTAGGCCACACACATGCTGTCTGTGAATGATACAGACACCGGCTTAATCCTGGAGGTACAGAAACCGTTTTCCTCTCCTGGCATGTGCACACTGACTACTTCACTGGATCTTATTTTCATTGCTACCCTCAGCGCATTCATTCACCAAGTTTTATTGGACAGCAGGTACCCCCAAATTAACTCACTTTATGCCTCTGGCTTCTGAACATTAATCGAACCTCTTTAACAGATTTTGTGACTCGTGGCCAGGAGTCCCTCACCAGAGGGCAGGCCGGTTGGTCTCACTTCTTCTGGTCCATTTGGGTCTCCAGGCCCGTCCTAACTGGCCCTTGGGACCCTCCCATGTAGAACCAAATGAGGCTTCCCATGCTTTTGTTTTCACTCCCAGATGGCTTCGATCAGAGGATCCAGGGTCAAGTCCACTCTCATAACAAACCAACCCGGCAATACTACGTGATCCCCTCTGTCCTCTCCTTCCCCAAATCACTCAAGAAGTGCTTGAAGTAAAATGCCCCGTGTGAACCTCCTTGGCATCTCTTGCAGGAATCCCTCCAAAGCCTTGCCAGGCAGCCCCAGAAAAGTAGCCAAGGCACACTGTACCCGAGGGGACCAGTAGGGGGAGGTAGACTTCTGAAATGAAGCGCAGATGGTTCAAAAAAGACCCCACTTAGACCACCTCAAAAGTCCACTGCAGGAAAAAAAATTCAGTATCAAAGGTTGCGTCTTCAAGTTACAGGTTCTCTCTTAAAAAACTGCTCCACTTCTCCAAACTTGTCAAATGCCAAGGCAATCTGCAGTGATTCTCATCTGTGCCTGGGGTCAGGATGACAACAGTCTCACCTGTACAAGGAAATATTCACGACAACCTGTCACCTGCTTAGGAGTGACAGGAGGAAAATGATGCCTGGAAACCCTCAACTCTAAAATCTGCAGCTTTCCTCCTCTTCCAGATAGACGGCAGGCCCGCTACTGACCCTCAAAGGCGAAGTCGGCCAGCCCCTCTGCTGTCATTCCGAGCTGTCCTTGAGGTCAGGATGTCCCTCCCTGGGCTACCAGCTCGCCCATCCGGGCTGACATCCTTTCTTCCCAGTGGGAGAGAACAGCTAGTCCACACTATCGATGTAACTATCCCATCTGCTTCAATGAACCCACAAGCCTCCTCCATGCTATATAACCCGCTTCCGGGGTGGCTTCTGTAGAACCTTAATGAACCTTCTCTAAGCCTTAATGATCTTGCAATCCTCCCAGAACTTTGAAAAAGAGTAACGTTTTCAGAGATGAGACCATAGCTAGAAATAGAATCTAGGAGAAAGTCTAAACTGTTTTTTTTTTTTTTTTAATGCATGTAAGAATTAGGTCACCGCTCTTAATTATTCTGATCTCAAGCTTACACATCAAAATATCATCCTTTTGGAAATATTAAAAGTGTGACCCATTATAAGCCACATGAAAAGTGGCGTTATATGGCTAGCTGTCCTTTCTCTTCTGTATTTTTCTCTGCGACTTAGCTTTAAGAGACTTACTTTTAAGTACAAATGTGACATAGCCACACAATGGAATATTACGGAGCAATAAAAAGGAATGGGACGCTGGTACACGTGACAACACGGACGGACCGTGAAAACACCATGCTGAGAAGCGGACGAAGTCGCTCACGGAAGATGACATGTTGTGGGATCCCCCTCCCACGAGATGTCCAGAAGAGGCCTATCCATAGTGATGGGGGAACAGCTGCCTAGGGTTGGGGCCTGGGGTGGGAATGTTTGGGGAGAAGGGAGACAGTTAAGGGGTGCAGGGTTTCTTTTTAGAGTAACCATAATGTTCCAAAGTGGACTGCGGTGATGGTTGCATAGTTCTGTGACTATCATAAAAGCCACTGATTTGGGCGGGCTGTCTGGGATGTGGGTCTTACCGCAATACAGCTGCTAAAAGCGAAAGCACGCCTCTTCGTTTCCGACTGTAGCTCTAACTTACGAAAGTCATTAACTAAGCCCATCTTATCCTAAGTGCTAAAAGGGGCCTACAGTCTCTTTTGCTCTTTCAGCTACGAGTAACATCTGCATACTATCTTGGAATCTCCATCAAGGATAGCAACGAGCCGATAATGGATACTTCTTGAGCAGGACTTCCCTCAAAAAGGTGGGAACTAGTTCCCTCTATGCTATTTACATATCCATACGGTTGCAGAGAATGTCTCAAACAGGAACGTCCAAAATAAAGATGGGGATCCGGATGCTGCCATCTTTGCTCACTCACGCTGCCACCACGGAATGTTTACAAGGCCCATGTACTTACCGTTGGCTAACCAAGTCCTTTCAGTGAAAGGGGGGGGGGGGGTGTTGAGGAGGGAGAATAAATTTTTAAAATGAAAAACCTCCAGTTTTTAATTACGAACATTTCTTAAATCAGGAAAAAAAGATAAATGCGAAAGTTGGAAAATCTGCTTTTTTAATCTCCCTGGTTTATCAGTGCTTACGGAAGGAAATTAGGTTAATCGGACAGGATTTGCCCTTTACAAAGGCATGCTGGCAACATTCCCCAGTGGCCTGATCTCTTTTGGAGTCCTTTGTTACAAAAGCTTCCTGAAACTGGGGACAGCCTATGTTCCAGCCCATTGTCACAGGAGTGGAGGTTTCTCAGCATCACCCCGTAAACATCTGTCATTAGCTGCCTTTGCAAGAAGGCAAGCAGATGCCTGCAGCAAGCCACCGTGAACTCTGACACGGCAGGAAGGTGGATACATTTCAGAACAGAAGGTCATTCCAAAAGACAAAAATACTTGACTACTCCAGAGCTGGCTACTCGGTTACCCATCATGGAAGACTTAAAAATTCCACTAAATTCTTTAAAAATTATTAGGAGAACGATTTGGAATACCCAAATAAGAGCTAGATGAAAGACCAGCTTGAACCTCGGAAATGAAGCCACCGTGCTTGGAACTTCTAATACAGTCCATGTGCTGCATTTGCAAATGGAATGCTCGAGTTTTATGGGAGATTGCACAAGCCTGCTATGAAGTCTTCATCGAGGAGATCCTTTGGGGGCATTTTTCCCCTCAAAAACTCATGTAAATATTCCACACCATCGTCGCACACACGGCAATGTGCACTGAAGCAATTTAACCTTAAACAAGTTCCCTAAAACGTACTGACAAAAAAAATGGAAAAATATCCAAGTAGGACAGTTCAACAGAAGTCATTGCAGTGAATCATTTCAGCAAAGCAAAGGAAGAGGGGACTTTGAGTCTACGGATGGCCTCTTGTCCTAGGGAGTCCACTTAAGCTCCTAGATTCTGTTCAGGGCCAGGTCTAAGGAGAGGAAGGTGGCCAGGACACATAATTTAAGAATCAACTACTTGGGAGGAGGGCCTACCAATGCAGCATGAACCTGGCTGGGCACTTCCTTACGTTCTGCACCCTCCACACCAGCCTTGCCTTGCCCAAAGTTCTCTCTGCCAGGGTGGCACGGACAATGGGATAAGATAGCACAGTAAATCAGAGCTAGCTCTCAAAAGCTTGGGAGTTCTAACCACAGCTGCTGAATACAGAACCAGTCTCCTTCCTTCCCTGGCTCTGACTCCTCACTGAGAAAAGGAGGGCTGTGCCCTGGCCTGGCATAGCCAGTGGCAAGTTAACAACTGTTCTTCAATGTTAAAATAGGCATTAGGTGTCCAAATTTGCAGAGTTAACTTCTGAAAGTTGTATCTAAGCCCAATCAACTCATTTATGTGTTGCAATACTTCTAAGAGTGGACGATCCTTGGAAATGTTTTGGGATATAATTAACACACAACACACAGGCTTTCTTATTTTTGCTGTGGTTTGGGAGTGGCTCTCCATTAAGCAACCGCCCCCCTGGCCCTCCACTCCTAGCTGGTTACAGACTAAACCACTGACAGGTGTTAGTATTAAAACTAAGATCGCCAGACTACGCCTTGTTTTTCCAACAAGACACCTTTCAAGAAGTAGTCCTGTATGGTGGCAGCAACCAAAAAAAGTACTTGGACTATGTGAGTGGCCATCTGTGTTTCTAAAGAACATGTTTATTAGATGTGTATTAGATGCTTTTATTTAGAACACGATTTTAAATAAAAGACAGCAGTCCACACACACAGCCCAACAAAGCCCTACAAACCAGTTCTCAAGGTGTGGATCCCAGACCGGCATCAGCAGCACCTGGGAGCCTGTCAGAAATGCCCATTCTCAGGCTTCACTTGAGCCCTGTGGAATCAGAAACCGTAGGTGGCGGTGGAGGCCCAGGATCCTGCGGTTTAAAAAGCCCTTGTCGGGGGATGGGGTGTGAGCGAGGTCTGATGATCTGAGGCTGTTCAGTTCCAAGAGCCACTGCCCTACCGGTAGGAGGAAATAGGGTTTTGTCCTGATGACTTTAACTCCTCCTGGGCAGGGCATTTCCAGCTTGTCAGCTCATCAATCCCGGGGTTCAGGGCACGGCCTCCCGCTGGCTGGCTGCAAATCTAGATTCCTGGGCCCACTTCCTGCCCACCCCCCCCACCCCGGGGCATGGGAGATGGGGGGAGGGGACAGATGGGGGGAAGGAGGACTGGAATCTCCGGAACCAGCTCCCCAAGTGAGTCGGATGGGCACAGCCAGTGGAAAGCACCAGAAGGCCGCTGAGCACGAAACATCCCATCAGAAGCAACTGGGGCAACTGATCCTTTAAATCAGGGTCAGCAAACTTCTGTGAAGGGCCTGGGGGTGAGGACTTCAGGCCTCTCTGCCCCTCTCTTGTGCCGCAGGAGCTGGAAGACAATCTGAGTGAGCAGCCCAGGAAGGGGCGCGGCGGCTTAAATTCCAGCACAACTTCCCCCAACTTCAATTTCAGGTCATTTTTCAGGTGTCGTAAAATACTCTTCTTTGGAGGTTTCCAAACATTTAAAAAAAAAAAAAAAAAAAAAAAAACGCCAAGCCCTCCTAGCGTGCGGGAGCAGGCGTGGTTTGCCACCGTGGCCTCAAGGAAGGCCGGTCCTCAGCTCCGAGGCCGGCGGTGTGTGGGGGACACGCGCCCCTTCGACACCAACAGCTGCCTTCAAACAGGCGAGGGTTATTTTTAAGAATTCAAGTTTACTTGGCCTACAGTAACATCATGCGGCTTGGGGAACCACACAGAACGTACGGAAGGTTTCCACCACCTGAGAAAGTCCATGGGTGTTCCCCATCCCGGGCAGAATTTCTCAGAAGTGCCCCTTCGGTCTGATCTCTTACCTTTAAATAGGCCAATGCAGTCCGTTTGAAATAAAAGCTGGAAGCTCACACTTTCACAGTTGTTTTAAGAAACAGGAAATCCTTACATGGAAGTTACTAGAATAGGTCTCCCCTGGGCCAGAGTCCCCCTTTCCTCCCTCATCTGGGGCAGCTGCTTGGAATCTACCCTTGCCTTCTCTTCTAGGGCTCCCATCCAGCCCAGGTGGGGTCTTTGCAGATGGCAGGCGCAGTGCTGGAGAAATGAGAAAAACAAGTTCCTTCCCAGGGAGACGCCTTTACCCATCCCCACCCAGGGCCTCGACCTCTCTCTCCTGAGAGAAACAGGTACAGTCTTCCTCAGAAACAAATACAATTCAACTAAGATCATCATTGATGGTCTCTGTGCACGAACTTCATCAGCGGATTTCAGGAAGCTGCTGTACCACTGGGATTCCCCCACGGACAAAAAGAACCTTCCCAGTATCCTGAGGGGGACAGAGAGGACCCCAAACACTGGGTTCTGTTCCAGACCCAGAAGCCAAAGCGGGTGGGACTGTGCAAGAGAGAGAAGGGGAAAATGAAAGCCCCCAGCCTGAGATGCAGGCCATCAGAAGGGATGCTCCAGCCCCGCACTGGAGGCCCCAACCCCACAGGGCAGGGGGCAGCCCAGCTGGGGGCGAGCGGCGAATGAGACCAGGTCAGACAAGGGGGAGGACTCTCCGATGTACCGCAGACTGATACACCCCGAGCCAACGGTGCTCCCGTTTCAAGGCCCATAGGATCGGGTGGGAACCTTGTTAAAACACAGATTCCTGGGCCATCTTTCCAGAAGAGGACTCAGCAGGTCCCGGGTGCGGCCAAGGAACCCGCATTCTCAACAAGGGCCCTGAAGATGATAAAGCAGCTCATCAGAGATCCATGCATGGAGAAGCACCGCAGGGGAGTTTGGGACATTTAAACCCCAAAGTCCCACTCGAATGCAGCGTCCAGCACGCGAGGGTCGGAGGAGAGCAGAGAGATGGGAAGATCAAGGACAGGGGCTCCGTGAAGGGAGAGAGTAAGGCTCCGGGGGCGGGCTTCCCCGCGAGTCCCCGGAGGCAGCCAGGGCTGAGGAGGCAGGGGCAGCAGCAGCAGGAAAGCCAGCCTGGGAACACAAGATGATGAAACATCAGAATTCAAACATGTGATTTTTTTTTAACCCTTCTATTTCCCCAGAGCAGAAAAAACAAACACAAAAACAAAATAGAGGCCACCACCAACGGGGAGGGAGTCGGGGAGGCGGCAGGAGAACCAGCTGATCTCGAGCAGTGACTTGGAGGGAAAGCACAAATGTCACGATAAGGACAGCACGTGCGCTCAGTCCCGGGGGCCCACGGAGAGGAGCGAGCACAGCAAACAGCCAGGACGAGGAGGGGCGGGGGGGAACACCCCCATCCCAAGACTCCCCTGACCTACTTCACATTCCTCCTCGAGACGTGGGAAGACGGTCTGCTCCGGCCCAAGCCCCGGCTCCATCGGTCATCACTGACCAAATGTGGGCTTGCGGACACGTTAACCCACCCCAGCTTGGCTTCTGCCTTACTGCAGTAGGGCTAACCAGGCCTCCCAAGGGCGGCTGTAGGATTACAGGGACGCATCAGTGGGAACGCACCAGCATGGTGCCTGGTAGAGAGAGGCCACTGGGCACACCTCCTCCTCCCCCCTTTACCCACTCGATATGCCAACCCTGATGAGGAGCATCTGGCTTGGTAACGGGGCCTCTCTCCCCCCGCACTCACGAGGGAGGCGATCATGAGAAGAATGCGATTTTCCCATCCCCCCAGAGCAGCACCCCGGGTTGGAACTCTACAAACACATTTAAAATCGGGATCAGCCAACGGAGGGCTTCTGGATCCCCCCCAAGTCTCGGTGTACTGTGGGTACGGGGTCTTTGTATGGACAGGACGATTAGCTCCCTGTGTATATCACGGACTGCTTGGGAAAACTCGTTCCAAATAACAGGGCTATAAATGAATTTTCAGAATGGAATGCAACTCAGTCACAGACAACCACCTGGATTTGTTTTAACAAATTGTCTCTGCTTTTTTTTTTTTTTTTTAACCGATTACAGTACATGGTGCCATGTCTAATCCCTGTAGATAATTTGTAAATCATTTTCTTTCCAAATAAGATCTTCACATACATTTTTTTCATAAGATGATACTTGTAATAAAGAAATAGTATTTATTTAAGCCTCCAAAATAAAGAATCTATTTTTTAAAAAAAGATTTTATGTATTTATTTGTGAGAGAGAAAGAGAGAAAGTGGGAGCCCAAGCAGGGAGAGCAGCAGGCAGAGGGAGAAGCAGGCTCCCCACTGAGCGAGGAGCCTGACACAGGACTCGATCTCAGGATGCTTGGATCATGACCTGAGCCGAAGACAGACGTTTAACCAACTGAGCCACCAAGGTGTCCCAAGAAGAATCTAGTCTTGATTCAATGTTTTCTATTTACCTCTCCTGGTCATAAATCATGACCTGGTCTGAGCTTAGCTCACACAATTAATTAGCTACGTTCAGTATTCATGGGTACCAAGAATGCAAGATAGTATCCTGCTTATCTGCAAGGATGAGACATCTAATTTGCTAAGTGACCCACAAAATCAAAAGGAACCACGGGACTGACAGCAACTCACTTCTGCCCTTCTCGTCCTGCTTGCACAGGAGCGTGGCAGGAAAGGTCTGGAAACACACAGGCTCAGAGAGGCACAAGCAGAGTGTGCCATCGAGACGTGGAGGCTGGAATCCAAGCAGAGAGACCGGCAGATCAGAGGCAGGCTTGGGTACAAATAAACAGATGAGGCCTAAAGGTTGGGAAGAAGAAGCCAAAGTTGGGAGATACCCGCAAAGGAGAAAAGGCAAAAGTGAACAATTTGGCCCCCCAAGGAGGGCAAGAAGCCAAGAAGGTCATGCCCTAGGGCAGAGGCGATACGCATTCTCCTGCAAAAGCCTTTACAGACAGAGAGAGAATTTGTGTTCAGCTAGAGCCTCACAGGGCCCAATAAATACTGCTAAGAGCACCCAATCCCCCAGCCACCTGTCTACCTCTCTGGGGTGGGGGGTGGGGAGGGCAGCAGGGGTAGGGCCCAGCTGTTCAGCCCAAAGGGACGAGGGAAAAGCCGGGTCTCAAACAGTCTGAAATAAGCTGGATTCTAAATCCACTTGGGCTGGGTTCACGTAAAGCTACAAGAAGGCAGGTCCCAGAGGCCCGGAGCTCTTAGGTCTTAACAATGGATTTTTTCCAGTGGCAGTGGACTATGGCAGGTAACAGCACAGAAACGGTATGCGCTCGTAGGAAGCAGGGCCTGTGACACCGGACGGAGCCCACATTCCTCAGAACACCAACGCGTCCTACCGTGTTTGTTACTAAAAAAATCCCCACCTCAATGCAGATGTGGAAATGTAGAAGCTAACAGTCTTAGGTTTCAAAATGTTAAATTTACAACAATGGGTAAAATTTACAATACAGAGAGCTATGCAGATTTGCAAAGACACATGTTTTCATGCAGGAGCTGGGTGCACTAACAAGCAGACTTTTTTTTTCCCCCTATAGTCCCAGAGTGAAAATTAATGGAAATATTTGACTTTCCATCTCTGAGCCACAAGACGCCAAACCAAATTCTTGGAAGAGGTCTACAGAGTAAAACTCACGTGGCTCTCAGAGCATAAAAATATTTTCTCACTCAAAACCAAGTACTTTGGACACACTGCATTTTACTTGGTCTTCAGCACAAGACTGGAAGTCCCGGTGGCGTTCTGTCTCTGGAGTGCAGACTTCTAAGAAACTCCGCGGGCTGGAGTTTAATATCCATCTCAGAGATGGGTATTTCCAGGATGAAACAGCAAAATGTGGGAAACGCATAAAGAATTTAAGAGTTTCCCAGCTCAGTGCCGTCTTCTTAATACAGCTGTGCTGTTCTGATTAAAGCGACTTCCAAGAATAACAGATGGACCCAGACTGATGTTTCAACAAGAGAAGCCAATGCGTCTGATTTTCACAATTATCTATCACTTGTCACCAGTGCGCCCCTCTTTTCCCTAATGTAGCCAGCTCTGCAGACACCTCCTCTTTGAGCAGCGAAAGGATGGGGCAGCACCACTCATGCTCACAGACATGTCCCTTGGTCACGGCCAACGCTCAGGAGTGGTCAGTCTCAGATTCTCCCTCCTAGAAACCTGGACCCAAGGTCTACCGCCATTCCTTCCGGACACCATCTATTCCATAGGAAAGGTTACACAAACCAGAATTTCTACTGTGCTCCTATTTCTAAAAGCAGCACAAGAAAATGTACCCAAGAAGAGAGTAGGTTAAAAAGGAATTACATGGGGGCTCTGGGTGGCTCAGTCTGTTAAGCATCTGCCTTCAGCTCAGGTCATGATCGCAGGGTCCTGAGATCAAGTCCCACATCAGGCTCCCTGCTCAGTGGGACTTCTCCCTCTCCCTCTGACTGCCCCCTTGTGCATGCTCTCTCCCCCTACCCCACCCCCATCAAATAAATAAAAATCTTAAAAAAAAAAAAAAAAGTAAAAATAAATTACATAGGGAGTTAGTTCTTAACGGGTATGGAGCTTCTGTTTTGGGGGTTATTAAAAAAGTTTTGGAAACAGTGGTGATGTTTTCACACAATGCTAATGTAATTAATGCCACTGAATTACACATGTAAAAATAGTTAAAATGGTCAATTTTATGTTATGTGTATTTGCAATAGACACCCACAGACACTCAACAATAGAGGAAAACCCAAACTCCAAAAAAGAAAAAATGTATATCCATTCTTTTTTTCTTTCAACTCAAATTTGGATATTTGCAGCAGAGACCCATCACAGAAAATCATTTAGACACTTGGGGAAAATGGAAACCTCGAAATACAAGGGTCACAGCCTGTCATGGCTGTTCACACACACACACACACACACACACACACACACACACACACACACACGGGCCATGGATCAAGACGGTGGGACCTCCCAAGCCAGGGCTGTATATTGTTTTAGGGATATGTTGTGCCCCTCGACTGGACTGCAAAAACACTCCCATTTTGTTAAACTTTACTGTCAGCCACCTGGAAAACTCAATCTTTCATTCTATCTTGAAGTGATAAACTTACCAATAAACTATGACACAAAGTTAAAACAGAAGGTCATGAACACGTTTTTGAGCCGAACCACTTGGAGCTGCTGATATTCGACCCTCTCAGCCTGGAAGATGGCAGTTTCATATGGTTCCAACAGACCCACAGGTTCACTGGGTTGGAAGCAGCCTTTGCAATACAAGGGACACTTGAGTCCTGCGAGGTTACAAGGGGCAAAAATAGAACTAATCCATGCTTCCTTCCTTTTGAACACAAAAGGAGTAAGATTTCCCCAAAATAGGTGCATTAATCCTAAAGTTAAAAAATATTGAGAAGGTGATATACTTCTAACAATAACAACATAGGGCTGGAATTACGTCCAGGCCAGCTGTCTAGAAAACATCTGTCCTGTTGTCCCATAGCTTGGCTGAGACTCACAGCGCCCTGGGGACTAGTTCTGCATCACGAACGCTGTCCCCATCTTCTTAAGTGTCTCGCTGCAGGTCTCCCCCTTCCCGTACCTACCGCTCGTGTGAGCAGCCCCAAGGGCTCCTGGGCCGACCCCCACCCTGGAGGGCCACACCAGCAGCCATGCACACAGAAGGGACCGGCCTGCCGGTGAGACCTCTCTCTGCAGCTGCCAGGCCCCCAGCTGGCTTTGCGTGCGAAGCTTGGAATGCTGAACTCCAGGGCATTCCTGAGCTCTTGGGGGCCAGCTGGGCTGTCAGCTTCCTTTCCGATGAAATCTGCAATTCCGTTAAAATATTTCAGACCCACCCCTTCGCATTAACAGCCAGATCCAATCTGTGCGCCCCGGAAGTGCCATCACGGAGATCCAGCTGTCCACCTCCTGACAGGGTGGGGGGCCCGGGTGTTGGGCTGCCCCACTGTCCCTTCCTCAGCCCTCAGCAGGCTTGAGGGAGATGCCCCCGGAACCCAGGAGTGGATGCACGTGGCCCATGAACCTCACGGGCTGCATACTCCCTGCCAGGGACACAAAACCGCACTCGTCCTGGCAAAGTGAAGGGAAAGCAGCAAAGAAAGAACAGCGGGGCAGGACAGGGAGTGTGAGAAAATGATCAAGAAATGCACCACCAACAATCCCTACGAATCCATCGTGAAGTTTCACAAAATTGGGCCCACATTACTAATTCCAACAAGTCAACACTGGAAGGTCAAACAGCAAAGGTTGGGACGGCCGGAAATGGGCGGCGTGACCCTCCAAGTAACGGGCCCTGGGTCTCCCGTCGGGGCTGGAGGAAGTCTGACTTTCCCGTGGGGTGGGGCGGACTGGAGAGTAACCCGGCCGCCTAACCGCCTGTTCGTGAATTAATCAAATGAGAACAATAACTTTTAAACCCAAATCTAATCATACTCGTGGCAAGCCAATAAAGACGGAAGGGCGAGGAGGAGGGCATTCACTTGTAGACTGGGGTGATTAAATCCCCAGCCAGGAACATATTTCTGAAGACCCCATAGAGAGACAATGCAAACAAAAAACCCCACAGAATCACTGCTTAGAGTAATTGCCTTAAGTTTGCTGGGGTAAGCTGAATAACTACCCCTGAAAACACAATTAGGTAAATTGATATCACTGTGAGCTGTTTCAGAGCAATCAAATTAGGCTCTTCTCGGAAAAGAATAGCTCACTTACAAAGTGAAAAATCTAATTTAGAACTTATTACTCGATTTACAATGTTCCTAAAGGGTGCTATCGTGATGGCCCGTGTAGCTCATGAGTGTTCCAGAAAAGACCGATGTTCAAGGCTGTCCTTGCTCTTACACGTCCATAAGAGCTAATCTAGCCATACCTGCACCCTGCAAAGCCATGGTGCTCTTCTAAAACTGTCTGCGGTTCAATGTCCAAGAACACACAGACAGGTGTACCTCGGAAAAATTGCAGGTTTGGTTCCAGACCCTCACAATAAAGCAATTTGAATGAATTTTTTGGTTTCCCAGTGCATATAGAAGTTATGTTTATACTATACTCTAGCGACTAACTGTGCAACAATGCCTAAAAAACAATGTGCATACATTAAAAATACTTTATTGCTGGGGCACCTGGGTGGCTCAGTAAGTTAAGCCTCTGCTTTTGGCTTGGGTCATGGTCTCAGGGTCCTGGGATCGAGCCCCATATTGGGCTCTCTGCTCGGTGGGGAGCCTGCTTCCCCCTCTCTGCCTGCCTCTCTGTCTACTTGTGATCTCTCTCTCTGTCAAATAAATAAATAAAATCTTAAAAAAAAAATACTTTACTGATAAAAAAATGCTAGCCTTCGGGGCAGGGGTGGGTGGCTCAGCTGGTTAAGCATCTGCCTTGGGCTCAGGTCATGATCTCTGGGTCCAGGGATCGAGCCCCACGTCAGGCTCCCAGCACAGCAGGGAGTCTGCTTCTCCCTCTGCTCATGCTATCTCTGTCTCAAATGAATAAATAAAATCTTTAAAAAAGAAAGCTAGCCATCATCTGAGTTTTCAGTGAGCTATAATCACTGATCACAGATCACCGTAACAAATACAATTATGAGACAGTTTTAAATATGGCAAGAATACCAAAATGTGACACAGAGACACAAAGTAAGCAAATGCTGTTGGAAAAAGTGTCACCAACAGTCTTGCTCAAGCAGGGTTGTCATAAACCTTCAATCTGCAAAAAGGCAAAAAACAAAAGGCAGTATCTTTAAGCTCAGGAAAGGAAAGCGTGATGAAACAACGTACGCCTAGAACAAACTTTCAGGGCACGTGCAGACCTGCCCTGCTGCTGTGTCCTCCACAGGCCACAGCTATGCATAGTTTTCAACCAAGTGTGCTAGCGCGTCTCTTGCACATTTCTTTCTCCATCTGCAAATACTTCACGGCGAGTAGAGCGTACGTTATAAATCAAACGGGAACATTTTGGTCCTCTCTAGTCCCTGGATCAACCTACAGTAGTTTTACTTTTAGTGTGAAATGGAATTTTAAGTTAACAGTGAAGCTATGTCCCTGGCCAAAAAACAAAACAAAACAAACAAAAAAACCCACTCTCCCCAAAACAGCTGAGGACATGTGCAAAATTCTCAGCGTCTGAATGAAATCAGTGAACATGCCCTTCGGTGTTCTCACAAAAGACACACAATTATCTCCCGCCTACCCACGGTCCCTGAGGTCCCACTTTAGGATTTTAGAGACGCCTGGCTCTGCTCAGCTTCCAACACTAAAAAGGATTTCAGAATGGTTTTTTGATTCGCTCAGGAATCATTTTGCTGCCGTCAGACCCAACCTGGCCACGCTCAAGGTCAAATGCTTGTAGGAAGGAAGGGCATCGAGCAAGGAGAACGGAAGCGCTTTGGAAGGTCAACGAAAAGGGTTCTCGCTTCACCTAAAGCCCGCCTCCTCTTCTCTCTGCTTCCTCTGTAACCCTGGGACCAGCGGTCCACACAAAGGATTTGAGAGCACTCCCTGCTCTCACTGTAGGCAACCATGACCCCCAGGCGGTTCTCAGGAAAGCCCTCTATACCCCTTGCTACTCAAATGCGGTTCAGGAAACCAGCAGCAGCAGCATCACCACCACGGGGTGCTTGTGAGAAATGCAGACTCTCAGGCCCCGCCTCAGACCTGCCAATCAGAATCTGCAGCTGAGCAGGACTCCCAGGCGAATCACATAACCTAAGAGACCACAGTCCCCCAAGTAGGGCAGACTAATAGTTTCATTAGCCTTTATTTCTCTGACGCCACATTTCCCCAACAAAAATGTCACCAGAATGGTTTTTTTTTTTTAATGCAGAAAAATACCCATTTAACAGCTTTTACCTCAAACATTTTTTATTATTATTATTGTGGTAAAATGTACAAAAGAACAACAACAAAAAAAAAGCCACTTTAACCATTTGAGTGTTCAATTCAGGGGCATTAAAGCACAAGGACATTTTCCCACAACTGTCACCACTGTCCACCATCAGAAATGTTCCAAAACTAAAACTCTGTACCCCTTCAACAGGAACTCTTCATTCTCCCTCTCCCACCTGCCCCCCCCCCACTGATTTTTTTTTTCCACATCTTTTAATAAACTGAGTTAAAAGTAGCCAATACCTTGAAAAGTTATCCTAGACAGGCTTGGTGAGGACAAGGCCATGCTCTATATCTTGGACCCTAATTCCTTGAAGAATCTGTCCCTGCCCAGTTACAGAGTCACGGTGTCCGTCCTGGGGACCAGAACCCATTCATGAACTTCTCCTAACACTGGGCCAATACACCTGAAAATTCACATCACAGTGAACTTGGGATGTGAGGAAAGGACGGACGTCAGGAAAGAAAGACACTGGAGTCCCCTGGCCACGGTCCCTTCTTGATCCAAGGCGGAATGCAATTCTTCCGTCTTGCCGCACTCTTCTGGCTTAAACCCTGTAATTTCTACACACATCTCCAAGCTCCTTATACTTGGGAATGACAGAGTGGACAACGTAAGACCAAGTATTTGGTGACTGACAGAGGATGAGAAGTCAAAGCTGAGGGTGGCTTTCACATTTAAGTGCATGCTATTCTGGTTTAGCTGTTCCGAAGCCCACGATCTCTGTCAGTAGATCACTGTCAGCCGTGAACACGATTACTGGCCTGACCCCCTCACTCCACCTCCGTCCGCTGAGCTGTTCCTTAGCTAGGGCTGACAATGGCTTCACGTGGTACAGAGTTCAGACCCTGTGTCATGGACAGAAGTTTCCACGTTGGCTTCTGCTGAGCGGTGTACTCAGACGGGAACAGAAAGCATCTTAGATCCCCAAGGACACCATGTCGAGCAAAATAAGCCAACCACACCAAAAAAAAGACAAAATACTGTGTGTGTGTGTGTGTGTGTGTGTGTGTGTGTGTGTGTGAGTGATATCCGTCCTCTCACACGAAGTATCTAAAGTAATCAAAATCAGAGACAGAGGGTAGACAGGTAGTTACCAAGAACTGGTGAGAGGAAAGATAGGGAATTGCTGGTGGGTACAGAGTCTCAGTATCGCAAGATGACAAAATTCTAGAGTTCTCTGGAACAACAGGATGAAAATACATAAGACTACTTAAGCATACACTTAAAAATGGTTACGTTTATGGGGCGCCTGGGTGGCTCAGTGGGTTAAAGCCTCTGCCTTCGGCTTAGCTCATGATCTCAGGGTCTTGGGATCGAGCCCCCCATCGGGCTCTTGCTCAGCAGGGAGCCTGCTTCCCCCTCTCTTCCTGCTTGCCTCTCTGCCTTCTTGGCATCTCTGTCAAATAGATAAATTTTTTTTAAAAAACCACTTTAAAAATAAATGGTTATGTTTAGTGTTAATGTGTTTTTTACCACACATTTTTTATAGAGGGGGAAAGTTAAAAAAAAAAAAAAAGAATTATCTTTGGGATTAAAAAACAAGTCAATGAAGAAAAAATTCCATCAACAATCTATTTTACAACACTTTCAGGAACAAAGTTACATCAAGTCATGTGCACTGTTTAAATACACGCTTTTCTGTTTTTTCCATCATCTTGAAAAGTACGTACAGAACCTAAAAGGCAGTGAATTCTCATCCGGGTCGAGTGGGAAGGGAGGACAGGCAGGATAACGGCACGACAGACGAACACGGACGAGCCCTGCGCGGGAACGTACACACTCACGCCTGACAAAAGTCACTTAGCCTGTCCTTAGTTTACAGATCATACCGTACAGCCTGAGAATCTGATGAGAAGGAAACCAGGCTGGACAGCAGTTCGAGTCCCTGCCGGCAATGACCGTCAGACTCGCGATCTCTCTGCCCCTCCCCATCCCCCGCAATCGCCTTCGACCAAACCCAGCGAGGTCTTCCCCACGGGACAAATGCTGATCAACTATTCAAGACTCTCAGGCGACAGAGAAACTGAGGACCTGTAACACAGCCCAGTGACATCACTTGATTAAGCCATGAAACAAGAAAGGTGCCACCAAGTGGACTCTCTCTGGGAAGAGGTCTTGATAACCATGTAGCCCGTATCTGCCTTAAACTACTTGACACTGACCCTGAAGGGTCTGTTGTCAACAAAACTGGCAAACCAGAATCAGACACTGAGTTTTTAAATACCGGCAGAGGACATCCTTCTTTCCTTAGGTCTTAGATTTTGCTATGTGCCTCTGAAAAAGACATCCATTGGTAACATTAAAATGAGTTTCCTTGATAAAACGGAGACACCAGACACCAGCCTTCTTTTACAATCGCCCAAATACAACCGATGAGTTAATTTCTGGATTCATGTACTTGTTTTCGCTGATACAAGCTTTTAGGTTTCACTAATGAACAGGGCACCTGAAGCAGTGGTCAAAGCCCCCACCTGAAGGAACCTCTCTGTTTGAAGAACAAGGTGGACAAGGGACTCAGGTTGAGGTGTAGCCCACCGTGTTCTTACAGGAACTGCCACTACCTACATTGTCACCGGCAGACCCGTATTTCCAACACTGTAGGACATGCAAGAATTTCAAGGGAAGGCGGTAAGGAAACCAATACACAAATATCCATAATTCTGAAGTTTTTCTCAAATTGCTTGCACCTTGTACGTCTGTTTCTTTAACAAGATTCCCAGGAACCAGCCAAGTGGAGCGCTCTTCTGTCCTGTCCGGTTGGAACACTTTGTACGTTCCGTTTGGGGAGTTTTATTACATCTCCCCCACACACTTAAGGTGTATGTTCTACATTCTTTCCAGGATTTGGTTTTTCCCACTTAGAAAAAAACACTGAAGGTATGGGGGGGAGGGAGAGAGGGGGCCAGCGAGCACTCATGTGCTCTTGTAGGACAACCTTCGGAAGCAGAACATGTCGGGAAGCCGCCCACGTGTGCTCACCTGACCATAGTCTGTCTGGAAGACCACGACGCCCTCTGCACAGGAATTGACAGTACTTGGAAAATGCTGGCCATTTTCTCTCAGCCAGACCCGTGTTCCCTGTAAACAAAACAAAGGAGATTTCACTGGGAGCTTGGGTTGTGTTTCGTGGCAAATCATCACTCTCAAAACCACTGACTAGTACATTCCTTTAAGAAAAAACAACATTTTAAAAAGCAAATGTTTTTCTCAAACAAGAATGACTCTTCAGAAAGCATCAGGTACAGCCTTCACTAGAGACAAGCCTGACTGAGTGTCCCACCAGAGAACACGGAAAAGGAGGCCAGAAAATAGTAGGCCTTGTGTTGCGGAAATGCCAAGTGGTTTATGCGAATGATCTCATGTCACACAGAAAGGCCCTTGAGACAGGCACTGCTATCACTGAGCTTTCCAGAGAGAGAACCTGAAGGCCTGAAGGCAGAGCAACTCGCCCAGCATCGCAAGATGGGAAGAACTTGACTCCAGGCAGTTGGGTTCCAGAAACAAGTTTAACCAGGTCGCCACATTGCTCCACCAGTGTTGAAAACTCACTGGCATCTGCTGGCTCCGACCTTCCCAGCTCCAAGCCTGGAACACCCGGCCACCTGAGCCTGGCCACCTGGATGGCATTCGAACAGTCTGCTGACTGGGACCAAATCCAGGGGTCAAATCGATGCTCCAAGAGAAGGACTAAAGTCTTAGGAAAGATCAGAACTTTCGCTAGGATTCCACCAAACCATCCAATACATGACAGTGTTCAGGACTAGACGGAAACTTCCAGATCCTATTGTTTTCACCTGGGGCCTAGTCTTCAGCGTTGATTTTATTTCCATTTGTTATGTCCCCACTGGACAAATGAAATAAGCAGAGTATTTATCTTTCGATGATGAATTTCCTCCTCCTCTAATTTCACAACATGAAAACCACTCGTTTCCAAGAACAAGGGATAAAAGTTTGAAGAAATCACTGGGTGTTACTGATCAAATTATAACAAACTATCCGTATGATGTACGCCCATGTGATGGAACATAACATTAAGTGCTCATTTTTCATCAAGTTATTACTAATCTGGTCCACTTCATCAACCCCAACAAAAAGGACCCCAAACAAGCACATCCTTATGACGCAGTGTGTTCATGTGAAAATACTATACCTAAGTTATCACTGGAAATGGCACCTGCATGGAACTTTTTCTAGAACTTTCAACCTCATTTTATTGGTCTACTTAATTTTGATTTCAAATGTTAAGTGAAATATATAAAATATATTGATTAGAGTATATTTAACTTGCCATTTAAGGGGCTCCTACTAGTCTCTTAAAAGAGTTGGTGGGGGATAAATAATATAGATAAATAAATAAATAAATAAAAATAAATAATATATAAGTAATATATAAGTAAATAATATAGAAATAACTTTATGCTACGTTATTTTTCATCGGAGTATTTTAGTTTTTTGGGGTTTTGGGGGTGTTGCTGTTTTTGGGGAGGATGGGTGAAAGGGAGAAGGAGAGAGAATCTTAGGCAGGCTCCATGCCCAGTATGGTCAAATGCCGGGCTCAATCTTATAATCCTGAGATCAAGTCCCAAGCTGAAATCAAGAGTTGGGTGCTTAACCCGCTGAGCCATCTGGGCCCCCCCTCCACGTTATACTTTATGTTTATCAGTAGCAAAAAGAGTAGCTAACTTCCAATAATGGCATGCCCATGTGTCACAGTCACAAGCTAAGAGCCTCAAGGACACTGAATCGATTTAATACCAACCCTCAGTAAGCTAGGAATCCTGCCTCCAGGAGGAAACTGAAACTCAGAGCCCAAGCCCTTGCTTTCCATCACACAGCTCTTCCCTCCGATTCCTAACCCCATGCTCTTTCTACACTCCATACTATTTATCTCCTTGAAATAATTCATAAAATAAATGAACGAATCAATGCACATTAAAATATAACAACAGGGGCACCTGGGGGGCTCAGTGGGTTAAGCCTCTGCCTTTGGCTCAGGTCACAATCTTAGGGTCCTGGGATCAAGCTCCACATGGGGCTCCTTGCTCAGTGGGGAGTCTGCTTTCCCCTTTCCCTCTGCCTGCTGCTCCCCCTGCTTATGCTGTCAATTAAATAAATCTTTAAAAAAATATATAACCCAGAAGTCACTTTAAGTGGCCAGTGACCACACACAGAACCATCTGTTCTCTTCTACCTCGCTCGCCAGGAGGGAAAATTTAAGACACAAAAATCTGACTTGGGGCCCTTTGGCTGGCTCGGTCTGTAGAGCAGGTGACACTTGATGTCGGGGTTTAAAGTCTGAGTCCTATACTGGGTGTACTTCTTTGAAAATTATTTTGAAAAATATGACTTAAAAATTACTCCCTTGTTGCCAGTAATGACCTTGCCAGCCAGGAGCCAGAACCTTGCTCGGAATCCCAAGTCAACACTGAGTCTGGTCCAAGTCTTTGGGGCTTTGGGACCAGCTCTCCTGTTCCCTGTGACTGGCTCTCCCAGCACCACCTGCCACAGCCCTACAGAAGCCCTCCCCACAGGCATTCCCTTTCTCCTTGTTACACAAGTCTTGAGGTATTAACTCATACTTCAACCTTACCTCCAAAGAGGGGTTGAAATCCTCCACAATCATACAGAGCATCAAAAATGATTACAAGCTATTTCTCTATAAATCTCTATAAAGCCTGCCTTATTTAAAGAACACACAGAACATCAAGAGAGGGGAGTCCCCACCCCTGCAGGAGTCACTGCCGTCCCTCTGATGGGCAGCTCGGGCTGAGACACAGGGAACACCAAGAATTCTCCTCCAACTGCCTGCCAGTCGGATTTATTTAGCTCACAGCTGCTTCCAAAAAGAACATTCACTTCCGCCGTCCTCTAACACTGTTCTCTCACACAGCACTCCACCCCAAAACTACATTAACTGCAACGATCTAGAAAAAGACTTCTAAGTGTCTGAACTATTTTTATTTATTGAAATGATCTCTACACCCCATGTGGTGCTTGAACTGATGACCCTGAGATCAAGACTTGCATGCTCTACAGACTGAGCCAGCCAGACACCCCCGTTTCTATCATTTTTTTTTTTTAAAGATTCTATTTATTTGACAGACAGAGATCCAAGTAGGCAGAGAGAGAGGAAGGGAAGCAGGCTTCCCCCTGAGCAGAGAGCCAGATGTGGGGCTCGATCCCAGGACCCTGGGATCATGACCTGAGCCCAAGGCAGAGGTTTTAACCCACTGAGCCACCCAGGCGCCCCTCTATTGTCTTTTTAATTTAAACATCAGAGACTGTAACATTTTAAAGTTCTGAAATACCTACAGACACACACACGTACACACATGTATGCACACACTCAAATGGAAACTTCCGAAGTTCTAAGGTGAGAACTTTTACTCATTGGGTAAAATCATTTAATAATTAATTCACAGTGGTCCTGTCCCCCAAATCCTAAGTCCGAAGCACTGTTTGCTATGACTCTCACCTGCACTATTTTTTTTTAATCAAAACGGATTTCATGGGTTGCCCATTTTTAAAACCGCCTACTTAGTAAGAATCAAATATTTTATTATGAAACATTGCTGAATTAATATAAATTGTCACAAGGATTAACATAAACCTCCTGACTTCCAGAAGCTACACAGCGTTCAGTTTCTTACACCTGAGTTGTGCTGTGGTACTTTTTACAGTCCGTGAAGGTCCCGTAAGCCCTTTGTTGACACAGTCCTACAGGATCAAACAGCCGTTCAACTTCCTTCGTCCAAAGGTCTTTTTCAATAGGTGTGAAGAGATGCTGATAAGCAGGTTCCAGGAAATCCACCCGGACTGGAAATTTCAAGCCCATTGGCCACAACACGAGGCCTACAGCCGCTGTCTTCCACAGGTAGGAATGGAAACACATTCAAAACACTCCCTTTGTTCCTCGAAAAAGCTTAACCTGGCAATTTTCATGAAATCCGAACTACAGAGTACAACTGAAGTGGCTATTTTTACAGATTGTTCTTGATGGTTTCCCTGAGCCCCCAAATGTTCTGCCTCCACTCTATCTGAATAGAACACACATGCCCAGGTCCAGAAAAGAGGCCACCCACAGGCATTTGAAAATGAAGTCACAAGCGGACACTCACCAGATCATCCAGGTTTGTGTGGGGAAGAACTATTTGCCCACCATATGCAAGCCATTAGATTCTGTCATTGTTAAATAAGGCTGATAACTTAATGCACAATCCAGGCAACCTAGCATATGGAGAAAGCTCACGATTTGAGTGTTAAAATGTCTTTCTAAGTTTGATCATAACATACACATTTTATTAAAACTTGGGCAAGTTTTCATCCTAATCTCTGAGCCGGATATGTGTGAAATTTAACAGCTAAAAATTTTCCTGCACGTAATCACCAGTAACATTTTTACACCACAATGTCCTTGCACCAAAGCTCCATCCGCTTTGATCTGGAGCAATCCTGTAGGAAGGGTTGGTTATTACATGCCTCCCTGTTTCTGAAAGGGAGGTTCGTAGGGTCTACTTCCCATTCCCAACAAATGATTTCCTGGAAAGAAAAAAAATAATAATACTGATGGTACCACGTGTTGGTAAGGAGGTAAAACGGTACAGCAGCTTTAGAAAACAGTTTGGCAGTTTCTTAAAAAGCTAAACACAATCTCACCTTGGGTTCCCACAATTCAACTCCTAGAGATCTACCTCCTCAAAAGAAAGGTTTCAACAAGTCTTGCGTGCAGGGACACCTGGGGGGCTCAGTCCGTTAAGCTACTGCCTTCGGTTCAGGTCTTGATCTCAGGGTCTTGGTACGGCTCCCCGGTCACTTGGGAGACTGCTTCTCCCTTTGGCCACCACGCCCAGCCCTCTCATGCTGTCTCTCTAATAAATAAATAAAATCTTAAAAAAAAAAAAAGTTTTGCATGCAAATATTTGGAGCTACTCATTAATAGCAAAATACTAAAAATCATTCAAATGACCACTAACTGGTATAGAGACAAAACGTAACAAATCCATACAATGGAATGCTTCCAAATCATTTTTAAAAAAATGATTTCCAAACCTACATACTTCTCAATCGTACATACACGTTCCTAACCATTCTGTAATGGGAAAAACCCAGTTGTGTCTCTATAACTGGGTGACAAGAAATCAAGAAACATACACAGACCACATACCCACAAGCATTCAGCGGGAAGGGCTGAATTCTCTGAAGATCTGTGCTGAGTTCAAGTCCCTGCTCTCCACTCATGTCAGTGAGGGGCTGAGATCACATAGGAGACTTGCCCAAACTAATCGAAAGATGAGATGGTGACAGATTGTATCACTGTCTCACAGGGCTTAATTATTAGACCCATCACCCTAGAAGATAATGATATATCCCCAGCCGACTGGGGACCGGCGGTGCCTCCTGCCTCCTCCCTGGGCCAGGAATTTCATCCAGCTCTTTCCCGCCACCATAGCAACACCGCCTGAAATTTTTACCTCCCGGCCCTTCCCACACAATGCCTGCTGATCCCTGCTTGAAGGTAAAGGAGATAAAATCACCGGCACAGATTTCAATCTACTTTTTAAAAAGTACTGGATTTCCCTTCGGATTTTAAAAATGATTTTCTCTTTTGAACTTTGACGGGGAAAAAAAAAAAAAAAACACCACCAAAAACTAAGTTTAAAAAGAAGGTAAGGAAAAAATCCTAAAGAGAGACGATGCTATGCTTTAAATACCACTCCGTGCGGCATGTTCTAATTACAGATTCACAGAAAGGAGAACATTTTTTGTACCCAAACACACAACTCAATCTCAGACCCAGAACCACACCTACCTACTTCTCTTACGTGGCCTGTGTTAAGTAAGTCACGGTTCAGGATTCTCTAAGGACCCACGTGATAAAGTCACAATTTGTTCGGAAATGTGATTTTTTTTTTTTTTTAAAGAGAAAGGGATCAAATAAGTTTTCAATGGCTAAATTAATAGGGCTCTTTAAATCTATAGTAGGCACGCCTTGATGGCTCAGCCAGTAAACATGGGACTCTTGATCTCACGGTCATGATTTCAACCCCATCATAGCTACAAAGGCTCACTTAAAGAAGAAAGGAAACAAGGAAGATTAAAATTAATTAAATCTGTAATAAATTCAGCAGCCAAGGCAACGTTCTCCTCTTTTGCCTGCCATCACGTCTAACCTGGCATCTTCTACAATATCTAATACAAAAGGCTGCAGGGCAAGGTCTGTTCCTGACCCTACTGAATTCCAGAAACCGGATGTGGATATTATAGTACCAAGGATTCAAACAGCACTTTTTCTCCATTTTTTTTTTTAAATCAAGATGTAAATGACAGATAACATATTAGTGTCAGGTGCACATGATTCAATATTCGCATAACTGTGACATGTTCACCGAAGCCTACTTAATATCCATCACCACACATAGTTCCAATTTTTTTCTTGTGATGAGAACTTTAAAGATCTCCTCTCTTAACAACTTCCAGATACACACTACTGTATGAACTACGATCCCCAAGCTGTACATTACATTCCCAGGACTTATTTATAACTGGAAATTTGTTGTCTTTTGACACCCTTTACCTATTTCTCCCATCCCCTCCCCACCCCTCGCAAACCACTGATCTGTTCTCTGTGTCCGTTTTTTTGGGGGGGGGAGGGGGTTAGCTTCTACATATAAATGAATGTCTGTTTTATAGACTTTTTTTTCCCCCTGTTGAAATAGAAACACCTTTTCAACATATTTTTTTTCTAATCCTATTATTCAACTTAAAAGATATGGCTTTTGCAACACATAAAGCATAAAGTCCTAAAGCTGATTTCTCAACCTGGTATCAGCGACATTTAGGTTGAGGTAATTCTTTATCGGGGGTGGAAGGACAGTCCTGGTTGAGAATCACAAAGCCAGAGCAATACAAAGTTTGAGAGCCACAGCCAAATCAGAGTTTCCAAAACCAATTACTGTCAGTGACCCTGTTAACAAAAAGCAGATGCTATTGCTTAATTTCTAGAAATTTCTACAACTTCCCAGAGTCGATTGGCCCAGATACAGCATACCTGGGGCAGATCTAATTTCTGGGGACATTAAACCAGGTACATACAGAAGGGAGAGGGTGACTCCAGGACTCAAAATGTTCTGACAAGGAAGACGTTCAACCAGGCACACAGACTGACGGTGGTACGAGAAGGACTTTCTCCTTTTTCCTCCATCTGTCCAGTCTGTTATGTTTTTAAAGTAGATCAGAACAGACGTTTCATGTTTTTACAGATGACCAAATGGTACAGACAAAACCTGGCCACGGTGCTCTTGACCCTCAGGAGCTCTTTCAACCACCCAATGCTCACAAACCGCCAACACAAAATGGGTCAGGAATTTGGAAATGGAGCGCACAAGAATGGAGAGAGGGGCAGATGCCCATGTAAAATGTAAGCGTGAAAACTGCAGCGTGCCCACAAGCAGTGGGGACGAAGGACAGCTGGCTGGAGACAGACCCAGCAGATTGTTCCCAAAAAAAAGAAAAGAGAAGGGGAAACCCAAGACTTCTCCCCTCCGGGGATGGCCACTCCTCAGGAGGGGCCCTGGGACAGAGTGAAGGGTCAGGGGACCAGTGACTCTCGGCATCCCCACACCCGTGGGAGGTCTTTCCATCCCCTGGCCACACAGCCTGCCGACTGTGGGTTCCTCAAGTGATCTGAGTGATCTCAGACTCATTTCTTCACCTCCTGATGACAGGGCATTAGATCTGAGACACCTCATTTCTCAACAACTGTATCAGATTCCAAAGAGGAACCCTTCAACCAGGCCCGGGGCTCCTTAGACTCTCAAGGGACCCCGGGTGGTTTTAGTCTCAGGTCTCAAAGGGTGCAGAACTCAATCAGGTGCTAAGGCCACAGCTCCACCCTGCACCAGCCACCGAGGCAGGGGGGTGGGGGGGTAGTAAAAAAGGGAAGTTGAAGAGAGAACTATGAGCCTAGAGCCCGTGATGATGGAGACCTGTGGCAACTTGTGCTATTCTACTTTTGGTTGTGGGACAGCGATGCCTTTTGTTTTCTGGATAGGCAACCCCAACAACTGTCCTTGGCCCATCAGGGCTGAGGCCATCACTAGATTCCAGAGGAAAATGTGTTGTGGACATTCTGCTCTAGACTCACAGACATAATCACCCCCACCCTAAGATGATGCTGGACGTATTAGCTCCCTAGACAGGCCTTTAGAATCCTCGATGGTATTGCTGAAATACTATCTATTTTTATAAGAAATGCTTTCCAGCTATTTGTAGCTACAATAGATTTATAGCTTTCAGCTCGGTCATCCTCATCTTCACTAACATCATTTCTGGGCCTCGTCTATGGGCCGAAGGACCATCTATGGTACCATTTCTACAGGTAGACATGCAGCATCCCCAACAACTCAAACACCCCTAAAAAGCAGTATGGCTGCAAACAGAGGCCTGTCTGCATTCATTATATGAAGTGCAGAGACTGTTCGTCCCACGTCTTTGGAGAACTTGTTAAGACCCCATCCTCCCCTCCCTCAACGCTGCCACCAAGAAGGATCATGAGGCACTCCCATTTTTTCTTGTTGTCCTGCCCAGAGGGTCAAACTCTGTTACCCCTATCAGCTACTTGGAATGGCAGTTTCCAAGGAGAAAGGGCATGAAAAGCTTCCAGAGGAGCACATGAAAAGCATATGAATAGTAGAAGGTAGAAAAGGAGAAAAAGCATCACCAACCAGAAACCAACCTTTGCTCACTGGTAAAGATACAAAGACTCATTGGCATCTCCCACTCCGGATCCCAAAATCAAACCCAAACATTGTTAGGTGGCAAGATGCTTAAATTATGACTGTGTGATTCTGTAAGGAGTTTATTCCCTGGCTATGGGGTCCGGCTTGCCAACTGATTCAGTCCCTGTTTTATATTCTAATTTTCTTCCTACCTACTTCACAATTCCTTAAAATAGCTCGTTAGTTACTCTTGTAAATGACAGTGACTAGAAATAATCCAGAAAGAATATCGAAAGAACAAAGATATCCCCAAGTTGCTGAGATCACCTCAAACACTGAGAATCTAGAGAACAAACTAGTCCATCTACCAGTTAACCAGTCATCACAGAGCCAACACTTATGTGTTGAAAAGAGGACAAACTCGGGCTGAAGAATCCGTCAACACACATGAAATTCATCCGTTCTTCTGTAAGTCACTTCACCCAGGAGACCATCTCTCCGTCCACCCGCCCACCAGCCCATTCCTCCTACAAATATCTTTTGAGCCCCCCATTTGGTACCAGGAACCATGAAAGATTCAACAGGATACAAAACTGTTGCTGCTCTAAAGAGCTTACAATATATCCAGGATAAAGTACCTCTTTCCTAATACCCTCCCCTCCCCCTCCAATCTCTTCCAAAGGAAATAATTACGTAACATAAGGAGATCAAGGCAAGAAAGACAGTAGGTAAATGGAAGAAAGGACACGCAGATTTTATCAAACGAGTAAAACTGTTCTGATGGTAAGAACTCTCAAAAACCGGTGAGAAATCCTAAGGAACATAAAACTCTATTCCCTTCTTCTTTTTAGGGGATACAGTAGAATATAGAACAGAAGGGGCAATGAAAGGCCATGACAAGATGTTTGCACTCTTCATGGACTATAATGCCAGATATCTTTCACCTCTTATCTCCTAGAGTTTGCTGTTCCTTCCTATTCTTTTTTAAGATTTTATTTGATAGACAGAGACCACAAGTAGGCAGAGAGAGAGAGAGGAGGAAACAGGCTCCCCGCAGAGCAGAGAGCCCGATACGGGGCTCGATCCCAGGACCCTGGGATCATAACCTGAGCCAAAGGCTGAAGCTTTAACCCACTGAGCCACCCAGGAGCCCCTGTTCCTTCCTATTCTTGAGCAGAATGAGGTTTTTTTATTTCCAAAAAAAAAAAAAAAACAAAAAAAACGCCCTACAAATAAAAACTGATAGTAGCCAGAACAGAATTTCATTAAGATTATCCTATCCGTTTTTAGGAGAAAATAAAACAAAACACAAATTTACTTGGAACGGGAGTTTGTCGTCACTTCCTGAAAATGAATGAACCAAGAACACGACAGGAAGTAAATACACTTAAAACAGGTATTTCTCACTTCTGAGGTATACACACTAATTCCTTTGCAGAGTTTTATTAAATTCCAAAAGCAGCTGATGTTTTTCATAAAACCATGCTTCCTGGATTAAACAGCGCTTAAAAATAATCTGGTCCAATCAAAAAGACAGATCGCGAGTTGGCAAGAGTGTGGAGAAACTAGGACCCGCACACACTGTTGGTCAGAAGGCACAATGGCCTGGCTCCCCCGGAAAACAGTCCAGCAGCTCCTCAAAAGGGTAAACATAAAAGGGTCACCGGATGACCCAGGAATCCCGCTCTTCAATATCCAAGTAACCAAGAGCGATGAAAATGTATGTCCGCACATCAAAACCTGCATACGAATGTTCGTAGCAGCAATTTGACAACAGCCTGAAAGTGAAAATAACCCTCATAGACCATCAACTGATGAACAGATTTTTCTAAAATGTGGCACATTCATGCGAAGGGATATTTCTCAGTGATAAAAAGGATGAAGAACTGATACACATTACAACACGCGGGAGCCTTGAAAACACTACGCTAAGTAGAAGAAACCAGAAAGGACCATGTATTGTCTGATCCTAGTTCCATGATATGTCCCGAAGGTAAATCCACGGAGACAGAGAGCTGACTGATGGCTGCCTAGGGCTGGGTGTAGGCAGTGACGACTAGTAGGTGTAGGGCTTTCTGTTTTGTTTTGGAGTGAGGAAAACCTTCTAGAACCAGATAGTGATGGCTGTGCAACCATTAGTCTATTCTCATATTAACATGTACTGACATACTAGTACTAGTAATTAGCGAATATACAAAAAAAAACACTGAGTTGGGTATTCCAAAAGGGTGGATTTTAGGCTATGTGAATTACACTGCAAATAACAAAAGAGGAGAGGAAGAGAGATCAACCAGGAATGGAGACAGACTCACCTCTGACTTCATTCCCTCCCTGGATCCTGCAATCCCCTGGGCCATTGCCTTCTGGGACCTCCCTTACTCCAGACATCAAGAAAGCCCTCTTTTCAGTTTATGCTGCTTTTCATGGAGTCTCCATGGTTTACAAGCAAAGACGTATCAGTTATTATTTTTGTAACACAAATGTCACGACTTTCAGAAGACACCCAGAAGGCAACTGCAAATGACCACAGCAGTTTTTATATGCTTTCCTTAGATCCCCAAAACCATCGTTATTTCAGCGTTTGGACTATTTGCTGTAGGACAGAATAAGGCAGGAATGGGTTAGTTTTATGCCGTTCAATCTCCAGCACCTAGGAATAGGGCCAGACACCCTAGACGAGGGCTAAGAACTAATTAATTCCCTCTCAATCCCAAACCCCATCCCAGGGCCCTGTTCCATGCTCAGTAAGTGCACAGTGGCTTCTACAAGACCCGTACTGCTCACAGAGAAGGGAACCGCTCAGGGATTCAGCAGGGGGTCTTAGAGACCGCACTGCATGCTGCCCTTGAAGGTATGGACTCCTAGGTCAAGGACCTGAGGACCCTCTGCACAAAATGACGGGCCACGTCCTTGCCTGCTGTATGAGCACAGAGAGATCACATGAGATGGCAAGAGCCGGCTCAGCCAAGGGCTCCAGAGCCACAGGGCTCTCCGACACAACGTGGCCGTATCTACCTCCGGGGTCTTGCGGCAGGCACCCTCGGTCACGTCCAGAACGGCTGTTAGCCATCCACTGCTCTGACAGCTCCCCTCTGAATGCCTTGCTGGAGAATCCAAGACCATACAGGCCTAGTTTAACTAACCACATGAACAAACCTTTTCTCTAGAACTACAACTGTGGATGCTTTTCTGTTGGGAGGGATTAAAAAGTAACTTCTAAATACAAGCTACACCCACCAGGAACGTAATGGGGGGGGTGCTGAAGAGGATGGAAACATTTTTTTTTTTTAAGATTTTTTTTAAAATTTATTTGACAGACAGAGATCACGAATAGGCAGAGAGGCAGGCAGAGAGAGGGGGGAAGCAGGCTCCCCGCTGAACAGAGAGCCCGATGCGGGGCTCGATCCCAGGACTCTGGAATCATGACCTGAGCCAAAGGCAGAGGCTTTAACCCACTGAGCCACCTAGGTGCCCCGGAAACACTTCTAAATCACCTAAATGTCAGTTTTGTTCTATCTAGGAGATTTCATCTAAATAAAAGGTGTGAGGACGCAGAAGCACCCGGAACGTGACACGCCAGACCAGCTATGCAAAGCAATGGGGCTTGTGGTTTCTGCTGTTTTCTTTTCTTTTCTTTTTTAATTTTTAAAAGATTTTATTTATTTATTTGATAGAGAGAGATCAGAAGTAGGCAGAGAGGCAGGCAGAGAGAGAGAGAGGAGGAAGCAGGATCCCCACAGAACAGAGAGCCCGATGTGGGGCTTGAACCCAGGACCCTGGGATCATGACCTGAGCCAAAGGCAGAGGCTTTTAACCCACTGAGCCACCCAGAAGTCCCTCTGCTGTTGTTTTCAAGGAGCTTTTAATTCCAGGCTACGTTCAGATTTTACAGAGAAGATGAAGGAGTCCCCACACGTCCTGCACCCAGGTCCCCCCACTGCCGACCTCTCTCGTGGCCAGGGCACGTCTGTCACAACAAAGGAACTTCAAGTCAAGCTCCACACTTGGTTAATTCCACCAGTTTCTCCTTCATGTCCTTTTTCCGTCCCCGAATCCCAACTGGGACAGTCTCTCTAGTTGACACGCCTCCTTAGGTGTTTTCCCTGATGTGTGACCGTCTCTCAGACTCTCCTTGTTTAATGGCCTTGACAGCTTTGAGGTGTACACATCAGGTATTTCGTGGAATGCTCCCTGGTTGGGGGTTTCTCTTGTGGCTGGACTGGAGTGTCGTGGTTCCCAGGGATGGCGCGGTCCAGGGGGGGCAAACTGCTTGACTGGGGATCCTGGCTTCACCACAGCTGAGCCATGTGGCTTGGGACAAATCAACCTCCGTGGGTCTCCATTTCCCCAGCTACAGAAGAGACTGGAAGACCACCTACCCCCAGGTTTCTGCGAGGCTCAAACTGGCTGATAACGAAGGTGAGCACATCGTCAGGAATTCTCCACAGAGAGCAGACGTGGACGCCGACGGAGGGAACAACAACAAAGATGCTATGCCTGGGACTGAGACCCAGTCCAAAGATTAGCAACAGACAAACCTAACTTCCAGAAGTAGAAACAGGTAACTGGAGCTTGATGCTACAAGGACCCATCTGGGGACACCTACACAGAGCCTGCACCTGGGCTGCTGACAGAGGAAACAGGCCTCACACAACGGATGGACTGGACAGACTCCCCTAGAGCAGGTGGAAACCAAGCTGAAAGGTCAATTTTCTGCAAATTAGCCAAGTGCCAGAGCAGGCTAAGCTGCGGCGACCAAGTAAAGTGGCTAACCCGCTCTACTTAATCACCGTCCGGACACTATTAACAGCGCCGTGCAAGTGAACAATGAAGGCATTCACCTTTGTCTGGTCCAAGAAAAAAAAAAGGTCTCAGACTCTCCCCACCAAGCTCTAGAAACCACGAAGGACTAAAACTGCCTCCCCAATAAAATGCAGGCCAATTTACATCGTTTTACAATGCAACAGCCTCTTTTCCAACTATGTTCTTATAAAAACAAGAAATAAAACAAGACCGTGGCCACGTCATTTTGAGGTCTCAACTTCTAGTCCCCTCTCGGTTCAAAAGACTTGGTCATTCAAAACTTAGAGGTTCTCAGGATCTCCTTGAGTGGAACCCACGGGCAGGCAGAAACCGGGGCTGGCGGAGGAGACTAAGCCAGGCCTGGGTGGGCTAAAGTCATGGGGCTGGGTCCCCTTGGGGCAGGTCACACAAATCTCTCCGTCCTGAAGCTAAAGGAAAGTTCCTCTCAGTTGCTCCTGGTTCTTTGTCGGTCAGCTCTTCCCCCACTCCTGGAGGCCAGGCCCTGTCTAGACCAAAGTGGCCCTGATCCCAAATGAAGGTCCCCTAGTCCCCTTTCCATTCCACTGACGGGTGGTCAGAACAGGCTCACCCCTGTTCCCAGCGGCTGCCCAGCGGGAGACCTGGAGGACATCTCCCGGAACAGATCCGGCCACCCCGCTGTCCCACTCCATCCTTCCCCAAGGCTCTGCAGCCACCACCGAAGCCCCTCTCCCCAGGTACCTCACTCAGTAAAAAGCCTGACTCATGGCTGGAAGCAAGGGCATGCAGGACATAACCCCTCGGCCCTGCAACAGTGAGCCCCCCGCAGAGGAGCTCCTCTTATAAAAGAGAGCGGGACGGGACAGAGGGTTAAGCAGGGTCGCCAAGACTCCCCAGCGCAGCTCCCAGCCGCCCCTCCTGCGGCTTCCTGGCCTGGCTGCCTCCCTCTGCAAAAGCGAGCCTGGGGCGCCTGGGTGGCTCAGTGGGTTAAGCCGCTGCCTTCGGCTCAGGTCATGATCTCAGGGTCCTGGGATCGAGTCCCGCATCGGGCTCTCTGCTCAGCAGGGAGCCTGCTTCCTCTCTCTCTTTCTGCCTGCCTCTCTGCCTACTTGTGATGTCTCTCTGTCAAATAAATAAATAAAACCTTAAAAAAAAAAAAAAAAAGCGAGCCTGTTCTCCACTCCACCGGCTCATGAAGGAAGGCAAGGCAGGCAGGAAAGCAGCTCGTGAATGTGATGCCACCAACACGAGGGGCCCAGCGAACTCCCAATAAACTCTCCTGAGACAGAAAACAGCGCAAAACCGAGGCTCTCATCCCTGACTTTGCGACAGATTCAAACGCCAGGGGAGCGTGTAAACCTGGACAGCGCCCCAGGGCCAGCTCCAGATGTGCACAACTGGAATCCCTGGAGGCCCCACCACGGTTCTGGGCCCGGTCGGGCTGGGGAAGCGCCCCTTCTCTGGGCCAGCCCTCGGTAGGACGAGGCCTTCCGGGAGCTCACCCAGACGGAGGAAGGCGCCTTCCCTTCCCTTCCCGCTCCCAAATTCACCAATTCCATGACTCTCCAATCTGGTCTGAACTTCTCGGTGCTCTCTTTGGAACCCCACGCAAAGGACAAAGAACATCAGCTTCAAGGAGCTCTGGGTTTCAAACCACTAATCCAAAGAGCGGCCCCTAGAGGGGAAAGCATCAGGTCCAAGCCGAGCCGGGAAAGAAGACTGGAGGGAAAGAAGGAAAGAAGGAAGTTATGAACATAAAATCCTGTCCAGGAATTGAATGCATTGCTCCTGAGTAATTTACTACACAAGCCGGCCAGCTCCCCTGTGGGAATTATTTACTCAATCATTAACACTCTCGGCCATCCAAGTGTTTGTTCTGAAATTAGTTGAAAGCCATTTAAAAAAAAAATCACTTAAAAGTTATTTTAGAAGTCGCCACAATACTGTACCTATTACACAGCTGGCTTGCTGATCATCACCTAAAAAAAAGGCCTTAATTAGCATTATTTAGGGAGTCCGTGACACCGCTGCAAATATTCCTCGATCGTCCAAGATACATCCGAGTGCCCCACTTGTGCGTGAAACCAGCTTCCCTCAAAATATCCTGCAGATCTGTGTTTAAGCCCCCGACTCAGCTTTTCAACCAACTGAGCCACCCAGGCGCCCCGACTCAGCTTTTCACATGGCAATGAATCTTCTTCCTTCCAGACTTCTACAGAACGCCCAGGTGCTGTCCTCTCTTGCGAACACCACACAAACTGGAATACATCGTAGATGGTACACTCCAAACTGCTTTGTTCTCCAGAAAAATGCCACAGACGTTGGTCAACAGACCCTGGAAACCTAGAGAAACAACCACTCATCTCCAGGGCCCCAATTTCCAGGCAAGAAGTGCCAGCGGTCCTTGGGGACATCCTGGCATTGGCTACAAGATTTAGTGACATTTAGAGGAGCAGACACAAATGAGTTCAAACCCCCTCACTCCACAGAAAGAGCTCCCAAGAGAAGTTTAGTTTAAAAATCCCAGTGAGGGCACCTGGGTGGCTCAGTCAGTTAAGTGTCAGCCTTCTGCTCTGGTCATGATCCCAGCACCCCAGGATTGAGCCCCAGGAGCCTGCTTCTCCCTCTCCCTCTGCTTGCCTCTGCCTGCTAGTGATTCTCTCTCTCTCTCTCTCTCAAAAATAAATGAGTAAGATAAAATAAATAAAAAAGAAAACAAAACTCCAGTGGAGGGCACCTGGGTGGCTCAGTGGGTTAAGTCTCTGCCTCTGGCTCAGGTCACGATCTCAGCCTCCTGGGATCGAGCCCCACATCAGGCTCTCCGCTCAGTGGAAAGGAAGCCTGCTTCTCCCTCTCTCTCTCCCTCTGCCAGCTGCTCCCCCGCTTTTGCTCTCACATGTGCATGTGCTCTCTCCAATAAACAAATAAAATCTTAAAAAAATAAATAGAAAAAAAAAAAAGAACCCCTGTGGATCGCAAAAAACAAGCATGGACAGAACGGCCGTCAGAACAATCTGGGCAACCCACGCAATGCTATCAGGCATTTGAAGAGCAGCACTGAAACTCTGCAGACCCCAATGGTCTCAAGAACTCCTTGAGCTCTTTTTGTTGGAAGAAAGGGCTGACCGACAAGTATGTGTGCCCTCACGCTGTCATCAATCACCCGTGGGGGAGATAAGCAGATTGCACTAAGCAGAACTTGCCTGCAGGCGGCAGGAGGCCTGGGGACGCCAGAGCAAAGGCACGAAGGAAGTTGCACGTCTCTTCCTTGGGGGTCACAGAAGCAGGAATTATCACAAACAGCTCCGAGGGGCTCCAGAGATAAAACTTTCAGGAGCTCCTTGCTGGCTGCTTTAGCCAGCCATTCTCTCGGAGCCCGTCTGACCTCGCGTCTTGCTTGCACTCTCACTCTCTCAAATAAATAAAATCTTAAAAATTTAAAAAATAAAAATAAAATGCCAGACAACACAGATCTAGAATCTAGAGACGTCCTTTTGTGAGCTCAGACGGTGCTGTGTAGACACGAACATGAAAGCAAGGTCGTCTTCTGCTTGTTCTCATTCTAGGCAGCAAACATACAGATGTTCCCCAGGAACGACCAGCAAAGGTATGTAGGAATCACTGTCCGGTCACTGGTCACAACCCAACCACCCTTAGCATAACACGCTACCGGAGAGAGCAGCGGAGGGGTCTTTCTCTTGACTTCTGAATAAGAGGGTAATAAATTAAAATTGCCTTAAGAATGATAAGTCTACACGCCCAGTATATGATTAAAATAGTTCTGGAGAACTTGGTACATAAATTGCCCTGTGACTTTTTTTTTTAACCAAAGGGAAGGAAGAAAAACATATCTGTTTACTGTTAACACAAAACTCCACGACCATTTCAAGAGCAATGTTTTCTAAATTCTTGACCTCTTAATTGCACTTGTCGACTCATTATCGGAGTTACTGGGGGTTTGGAGTTAAAACAAATAAAGCCAGACAATGAATTCTACTTCAGGCACGAGAAAGCGCGCACTTCCACCCAAACCTGCGCTCTGCTCCTTCCATGACCAGATATTTTTAATATAACGAGTCTTTTTTTTTTTTTTTTTAAAGACAAGAGCGTCTTGCAGATGTAATGAGTGCTGCATAAGGCCCGTGTGGTTAATGGGGGCTCCCATGGACGACAGGTTAGAAGTGTAATGAACTCGAGTAACAGTAAAAGCTAGTCTGGAGCCTGGAGTGTAGAGATCTGAAGACAGACCGCAGAAAAACTTGTAAATTTGCCCCAATATCCAGCAGGGAGGTAAGCAGCTCTGAGAGGCAAACTGTCTTTTCAACACATGGGGACAAAGGCCCACCTAGGCCATCTGTAATCACCACCTTCCCATACTCCACTCCCTACCCTAGTGCCCACAGCCAGCCCCGTCCCTGTTTAATCTATGTGCCACCAAGAAGTCTGAGTGATTCTTGCAAAATGCATATCACTTCCCGGCTTTAAGCCTTTTTCCTTTGGACAAAATCCCTCCCAAGGCCCAAGGACCTGTGCATCCTGGCCCCCTGCCTCTCCTCCAACCTCCCCACCACTCCTCAGATCTCAGCCAGGCTGAGCTCATTCACACCCAGCCTGTCCTGAGCCTTTCCCGGCAGCTCTGCCAGTAATACCAATGCACACTTTTAGCCTGGGCATCGACATGGCCCACTGTGGGAGGGCCTGGCCTGCCTCCCCAACTCAGCCACTTCTGCTCCCCGCACTTCTGTCCACTGATGGAACAAGTCGGTACAGGCAGAGCTCAGAAGGAGATACTGTGGGTTCGGTTCCAGACCATCACAGTAAAGAGTACTCTAGTAAAACAAGTCACATGAATCTTTTTGGTTTCCCAGTGCATATAAAAGTTATTTACACTATAGTCTGTTGAGTGTGAGATATTGTATCTAAAAAAAAACAAAAAAAACTAATGTATATAACTTAATTTAAAAATACTTTATTGCTAGGGTGTCTGGCTGACTCAGTCCATAGAGCATATGACCCTGGATCTCAGGGTCAAAACAAGCCCCACATTGCACAAGGAGCCTACTTAAAGATAAAATAAAAATGCTTCATTGCTTAAAAAAAAAAAATGCTAACCATCACCTGAGCTTATCGCAAGTCATAATCAGTGGTCACAGATCACCCAACAAGCATAATATTGGAAAAAGTTTGAAATACTATGAGAATTACAAAATGGACACAGAGACAGAGTGAGCAAACGCTGTTAGAAAAATGGTGCAAACAGATTTGCTCAACACAGGGTTGCCAGAAACCTTCAATCTGTTAAAAAATAATAATAATAAATAAATAAAAATGCAGTATCTTCAAAGTTCAATAGAGCGAGGTATGCTCATAAGTAAGCAGCCTGTGCGATGCCAGGCCTCGCTGCTTAGCGGGAGGCTCACCTCTGCTAGGCAGGCTGAAGGACAGAAGGGCTCCTTCCAACAAAGACCTAAGAACGTGGAGACTTCAGCATCAACTCCATTCACCTTGAAGCTCTGCTAGAGAATGTATACCTTTTCTCAGCCCTGCCCTATTAACAATGACCTTGACCTTTTGTGCCCAACTCCCCTCCCTAAGATTACCTCTACTGCATTTAAATAGCCATGAAGACTATTACAGATTTTGGGGTTCACATTTGTGAAAAGCAATATTACAAGTGGTAGCTCTACCCTGAACACACAGATCCTGGGTCATGCACCAGAACCGTGGGCCTTCTGGAATTTCTGACAATAAACATTCAGGAGCTACTTTTCTCAGAATCCCAGCGCCTGATCTGCTCATTTTCCAGCCCTACTATGCCACCCCCCCACTGCTGGCCAGACTCATTTTCTAGACAGCAGGAAGGACACCAGAAATTCCCACCACCAGGCAGCTTCGAGAGGCAGATTGTCATGAAGCCGTATTTTCCACATTTAAAACGAGTGATCTGAAAAGCTGTTTGCTCTTCTGGCCGTGGCAAAGGAAATCCAAAGGATTTTCCACATCTCTGAACTGGTGCTCTACTTCCTTCATAAATCCAAGGTATGTTCTCATCTCTTAGCAAATTCATTTTACCCGGAGAACCACCACCCCAACCACCCCCCCCCCAAATTCCAAAAGCATTCATTCATTCTACAAATATTGACTTAGCCCTGTTGGCAGACAAGGCACGGTGCCAGGGCCAAGAAGGACACAGAACTCAGTGATGAGGACATGAGCTTCAGAATCCAGGAGACCAGCCTCTGATGCCCCAACCACGCAAGCCTGGAGGATAGTAAGAGCAGACACATGGAGCACATGGCAGCGCCAAGCTATTCACACGCACCGACGTGTGTACTTTTTAACCCCCATGAGCAAGGAGCCAATACTGCCCCCATTTAACAGATGTGAGAGTGGGCACAGAGTGAAAAACTTGCCCAAAGTTCCGGAGCTAAGAGGTGGCACAACAGGTGGGGTTTTTCTCTTCTTTTTTCTTTTAAACTTTTTTTTTAAATTTTTTATTTTATTTTATTTGTCATAGAGAGAGAGAGAGAGAACACAAGCAGAGAGAGCAGCAGGCAGAGGGAGAAGCAGGCTCCCCGCTGAGCAAGGAGCCCAGTGCAGGACTCAACCCCAGAACCCTGGGATCATGACCTGAGCCAAATGCAGATACTTAACTGGCTGAGCCATCCAGGTGCCCCTCTCTTTTCTTTCTTTCTTTCTTTTTCTTTTTTTTTAAACCAGTGCTACTGGTTTTTTTAACCATCAGTGCTACTGATGTATAATTTATATGATAAAATTATTGGCTCCCAGGCAAGTGCATCCTCACGGAACCCATAGACTTCTGCCTTACCCACTCTCCTTTCCTGAGCCCCAGTTTCCTACTTTCCAAAATGCAAACCATAAACACAAATCCACAGAGCAATTAAGGGATGACCCCAAGGGAATAAACATTATTAAAGTAGCCCAGTCAGCCCAGTCCCCACCGGGCAGGAGGACGGTGGGGCAGCCTGAAATGGAACAAGAGACGGTCTTCTGGCAGAGAGTCTAATCTAATCAGAGACGAAACTAGTAAATACAGAAAACAGCCACCAACAAATGCAGAGAGAGGATCGACCCAAAAAGAGATAAAAATACAAAAGGGAATTGTGTGCTGAAGCGGGAGGGAGGACCTGTGTTCTTTGAGCTCAAGTATTTGCAACACAGAGCCTGGGCTGAGAATGTCAGTTTCATTCTGCACCGGATCACAAAATCCGTGAGAACAGTCCAGACTCTATCAGAAGAGGCTTCCATATCTGACACAGATAAGCAGGAGGCCATGGATCACACTGGCCGTGGACAGCGGCCTAGGTCCCTTTTTCCAGAGATGGGTAGGACTGTCTTTAAGCAAATCAACACACAACTCGGCTTCCAAACCCTCTGAAGGAAATGCTTCCAAGAATGAAGACCTCATACATCTGTCTGGTCTCATTCTGCAGAGCTTACTGCTGTCTTCTGAGGATAAATCATCATGCTCCTGACCTTGAAACCATCTTCTATCAAACTGTTGCTACCCATGCAGCCAGAGTCCCACTGCTCTCCAGAGGAGAGCGGGCAGGAGGGCAATAAAGGAATGTTCTCCCACTCCAAGGCCAGTGGCTCCCGGCAACCAGAGCCCAGAGCGCCCCTCCTAACTCACAGCCTTTCCGCGGTTGCAGGAACGGCCCAACCACCACCAGGGCAAGAAGCCCACTGCAGATGTGTTGATAGACAGCTGTCACAAAGTGAAAGTCCTGCTTCTAGGGGCTGCCAAAACAAAAGACAGTGTCACCTTCGAAGTAACCCACTTTCAAATATATGTGATGGCTCCCTGGAGTCCAATGACACCAACCATCATCTTCTGTTCGCTTTAAAGAACAAACTCCCTGCTACGGGTAGAACGAAGAAATTTAAGTCCCGATTTCAAAGGTGCTCATGGGCCAGGGAAAGCCTTCCCACACAGATCGTCCTGCGCCCTGACCCACACACCGACAATGATGGGTCCTGCGTAAGCGCTGTGCGGAGTCAAGGCAGCTTGTTAACAGAGCGATATCCGAGGAGGAGCTCAAGCCCACCGTTGTGGAGTCCAGTTTCCTGTTCCATAGCCTCCAGAGCAAATTAAACAAGAAAGCACCCATAGATGACGACAGACACCTCGTCAGCTGCAGCCCCCATCAGAAGCCGCAGAAATCCTTTCTACTTGGCATTTTCACAAAAGCGATAGTGTGTCTCACACATCCAGCCTGTGTCCCGTATCTGTTACGGGCCCCAAAGGCACCTGCTGCCCGACAGAGCAGCTGCACTCCATCCCCAGGGCCACTAACTAAGGGTAGGATCCCGAATGGTCCTCCCCCAGCGCCCCCAGCAACTACAGCCTGGAACCGGGCACTAGCGGGCCACTCCTGGGACTAAAGGAATGTGGCTCCTTGACTTCAGGAAGGACTCCAACATCAGCAACGTTAACATCTGGAGCCAGGGAATTCTTGGTTGTGAAGGCTGTCCCGGGCACCTCAGGATTTATAAGGCCCCAGCTTCTACTCACTTGCAAACCCCCAGCCATGGGGTTATCCTTGTGACAAGCCAAAATGATCTGGAATCCTCACCAAACATCCCCTGGGGCATGAAACCATCCCCACTGAGAGCCGCTGGTCTGAAGAGAACAGACCACTGGCATCCCACCTGGGAGAAGTTGTAAATCAGTCACTTCCAAGGCGCGGATGACAGAAGCCAGCATGGCCAAAACCTTAGCATCTTCTCTCCAAGCTTCCTCCTCCCCGACCCGGATCTTGAAGGGTCTCTGCCCTCCCTGGGTGGAAAGCCGACATCTGACAATCGCATCACCCATACCCAAGGGGTGCCACGCCACTGCGGACCCTGCCAGTCCTTCCTCGGGGCCATCTGCTGCCCCACCCCTGCCCCCACCCCCACCCCTTGACTACCATGCAGAAGCACAGACATCCTACCCCCGTGCAAGAACCCAGGACCTCCGACGGCCCCTTGACAAAAGTTACTTGCTCTGCTTCCCTTGGCTTGCCTCTCTGTATCTCACTCAACGGTGGAGCCAAGAACGGAAATAGGTCCGCACAGGGCACAGGCTCCTATGGTCCTGCCGCACTCTGAGTGTGGGACAGAACAAGGCCGCAGAGGAATCAGAAGAAGAGTGGGGGTCCCAGGAGGCACAACAAAAACTGGGGAAACCAAGGAGAGAGTATCACACGCGACAGAAGGCCGAACAAACCACTTCCAATCACTCAGTCGTTGACAGATCGTTGGTGACGGCATTTCGTTTAGCGTGCTTTTTTAAAAAAGATTATTTGAGAGAGAGAGAGACAGAGAGAGGCCTCATGCAGAAACGGGGTGAGGGAATGTTTAGAGCAGCAATGGCCACGGTCGCCAAACTGTGGAAAGAACCAGGATGCCCCCCTTCAACAGACGAATGGATAAGGAAGATGTGGTCCGTATACACTATGGAGTATTATGCCTCCATCAGAAAGGATGAACACCCAACTTTTGTAGCAACATGGACTGGACTGCAGGAGATTATGCTGAGTGAAATAAGTCAAGCAGAAAGAGTCAGTTATCCTGTGGTTTCACTTATTTGTGGAGCATAACAAATAGCATGGAGGACAAGGGGTGTTAAAGAGGAGAAGGGAGTTGGGGGAAATTGGAAGGGGAGGTGAACCACGAGAGACTATGGACTCTGAAAAACAATCTGAGGGGTTTGAAGTGGTGGGGGGGGTGGGAGGTCGGGGTACCAGGTGGTGGGTATTAGAGAGGGCACGGATTGCATGGAGCACTGGGTGTGGTGCAAAAACAATGAATACTGTTATGCTGAAAATAAATAAAAAATAAATTAAAAAAAAAAAAAAAGAAACGGGGTGAGGGGCAGAGATAGAAGCAGACTCCCTGAGCAGGGACTCGAACACGGGACTCTGGGATCCTGACCTAAGCCAAAGGCAGAGGCTTAACCAACTGAGCCACCCAGGCACCTAAAGAGTGCTTTATTAAAAAAAGAAAAACCAGAGGATAATTTATCCAGTCCCCAGATAAGGCCCAATGCCTGCCACCACATCCGAAAGGATTACACAGAACTTTTGTGTTACAACATTTATGTAAGGAGATTTATTCTCCCTCTTCTAAAAAACCTTTCCACGGAATAGAAAACTTCAGTGTGGAAAAAAGCAAAGTATATGTAAGGCTTTTTTTTTTTTTCTTTTTTTAAAGTAGCCTCCACACTGGGCTACCTAAAAATCCAAGGTTTGGTTTTTTAATATAACTATTATAAAAAAAAATATGGAAAATAATGCTTTGGAATTTCCACATGTGAGCTACCAAGAAGAGGACGCATATAGCTACCTCCACGTGACTTCCCTTTTCTGAGCTTTAAATATTCCTTAAAAAATGTAATATAAGCCTTATCTTTACCCCTGTTAGAAAAATAACAAAAAAACCCTTGATGAATCACCTAAAACTAAAGCAAAAAAACAAAAAAATGAAAAAACACCTCTAAAGGTCTTCTTTTGTGGCTGTAAGTGGAAAATCTGTACATACACATCACTTGGCAGACATTTCAGGCAAATGATGAAATCAATCTAAAATTCATATAAAATATAAAAATCGATATAAAATATAGTGAGCAAACCCAGCTGACCATTGGGAGATGAACCGTAGGCGCCTGGGAATGAAACAACAGGTTTTCTAAAGACTTTAACCTCTGGCTGGTAAGGTATGGATAAAGCATTTAAAATAAGTTCATTGGGGCGCCTGGGTGGCTCAGTGAGTTAAAGCCTCTGCCTTCGGCTCAGGTCATGATCTCAGGGTCCTGGGATCGAGCTCCGCATCGGGCTCCTTGCTCAGCAGGGAGCCTGCTTCCCTTCCTCTCTCTCTGCCTGCCTCTCTGCCTACTTGTGATCTCTGTCTGTCAAATAAATAAATAAAATCTTTAAAAAAAATAAAATAAAATAAGTTCATTGGTTCAACAAACTGAATATAGAGGCACAAAGTAGGAACAGTTGTTAAAACTACCATGACTCTGTATTTAAGAACAGGACACACCCAGGGGCGCCTGGGGGGCTCAGTCTCTTAAGCGTCTGCTCAACCCACCATCTCAGGGTCCTGGGATCAGCCCTGCATCAAGCTCCCTGCTCAGTGGGAAGCCTGCTTGTCCCTCTCCCTCTTGCTTGTGCTAGATCGTTCTTTCTCAAAAAGATCTTAAACACACACACACACACACACACACACACACACACACATCTGCATTCCAGTCTCTCTAAATGAGAACCTCTTGATGGACAGAAATCAACATATACAAACAGACATTACACAGGTAAAATATATCAAGAGACATTTTTACACCACACGTTTGACACACACATATATAAAATCAGAGCCAACACCAAAATAGTATTCAGCCATCAAGAAGAATGAAGGACTCATATGAGCGACCAAACTCAGAGACTCGCCAAGTGGAAGCAGTCAGACACAGAAGGGCACATTTCTGTGTCCACGAAATACCCAGAGTACATAATGCTATGGGTCACTGGAGACTGCCAGGGCGGGGGGAAGGGGTGAGTGCAGAATGTTCAGGTTTCGTTTGGGGGTTCAATTAAGTGATAAGGGTACAGCTCTAACCCAAAAGAAGTAGCGTCCTTCTACGAAGAGACACCAGAGATCTCTTTCCCCGGGTGCGGACACAACCAGGAGGCCACCCTCCGCAAGACGGGAGAAGAGTCCCCACCAGGAACCAAATCTGCCCGCACCTCCGCCTTGGACTTCCAGCCTCCAGGACTGCGAGAAAGTACACCTGTGTTGCTCAGGCCCCGCCCGTCTGCAGGACTCTACTTGAGCAGCCCAAGCTAAGACTGCAGAGTTTGCATCAAACTCATTTCACAGATGGGAGGCGTGAGACACGGAAGAGGCCGGCAGCTTGCCCAAGGCCATCCACCCCGCAAGGGAGAGGACACAGCATTCAAACTCAAGCAGCCTGCTTCCACGACCTCCCCCTACATCACACTCACAAGGAAGCATTCGGTCTTGCTGAGTGAACACCAAGTGACCAGGAGAAACAGGACAGAATCCCAGTATGGCATCCAACCTTTCACACCTCACAGCTCTGCAAAGCAAAGTAAATTTCTAAAATTGCAAAGTAAAACTTTTCTCCACCGTCCCCCCTTTAAAAGACAAGATTATCCAGCTTCCACCCCTAGATTAGCCAAGTAAAACATAAAGAATGGGCCAAAAAGACTGAATAAAATGGAGATCCATTCTGGCAAGGCAGAAATTTAACCTACATACCACCCATGCAAAAACAGTTTTACAACATCGTAATTTGGGGAAACAGGCTAAAACCAACCTGAAGGAAAATAGCCCATTCTATTCCCTTCCTCTGCTCCAAAGTGAAGAAGCATCACTTTTTCACCGCTTAAAGGGTAGAAACTCCAGTCAAGTTTTGTTTGGCCCATTCAGTAAAAACCAAAATGTTCTGCATTCCTTGCCAACATTCTACAAATTGGGACAATTCACAGGAATCTATGTATGTGGCTTCTCTTTAACTAGAAAGCCCAGGAGTGCCTGGGTGGCTCAGTCATTAAGCATCTGCCTCTGGCTCAGGTCATGATCCCAGAGTCCTGGGATCGAGCCCCACATCGGGCTCCCTGCTCAGCGGGAAGCCTGTGTCTCCCTCTCGCACTCCCCCTACTTGTGTTCTCCACCACCCCCCCTCCCCCTGTCAAATAAATGAGTAAAATCTTTAAAAAAACAAAAACAAAAGACAACAAAATAAAACTAGGAAGCCCAGCAACACCGAATCTTAAATTCTCCCAGGTTTGTACGCTCTGGTTAACCAGTCCCCACCACTCCCTAACGCATTTACTCATCTTGCTCACCTGCTGATCCCTATGGGCCGGAACTTGCAACTGTCAGTCTGCACCTCGATCTAGGTTTTTAAAAATGCATTATTTTCAAAGTAAACTTTTGAAGGGAAGGGTTTCAATTATTTAATGGGCTTGTCAAGCAGTGCTCTTTAATTAAACTTGGCTCACATCGAAAGGAAAATGCATTCATTTTTAGGCCAGTCTTGGATATAACATTGAATCATATCCCAATTCTGACCAAATGGCAGAATAAAGCCTTGTTTTAAAAGCATGAATTATAGCCACCCAAATCAGTGTTCTATTTCTAGCTGCCGGGGTTTCGCCTTCCATCCCGCCCCAGCACTAGTGAGCAAGCGCACACACCCATGTCACTGCCTCAGTATGGAATTTCAGCAGCCAGCAAGTCAGACTTTTTCCATTAGTTTGGTTTGGGATGATTCCTGAGCTATAGGCACGCTTCCTGGACAGCAGCCAAGTGAACACCAGAATGCAAAATTCTGTTTATTTCTATCTTCTCCCTGGTTTTCATAAAGTTCACCAAGGAGAAGCCTACATGTCTCACTGTGCTTCCATTCTTTTTTGCTATCCTAACACAAATACCAAGAATTGTTCCTTTTTCCCCAATTATAAACGTTTCCATACTCAGAATTGAAAGGTGCTAAAAACTCGAAAAAAAAAAAAAAAAAAGCCATCAAGCAGCCATCAATATGCTCTTAAAACTCTTGCTTCTTAATTTAAAAAAACCCAAACCTTGAGTAATAATCAACTTTCCTCTGACTAGCAATAAAGCAGGGAGTGTACACTTGGTAATGTGGACAGGAAGCCAGGCCTTTGGGCCATGAACTGCTGGTGCGATTTTCGCTTCTCCCGGCATGTCCACCTGAAACCCAAAACTGCACAACGAACTGCATGTTTCACCCCTGGTATCAGACTGTCTTCTTCAAAGGTCTGTGAATGAAGTTATCTTTTAAGAAATTGCACTGAATTTACACTGAAGGAAGAATATGAGACCTGTCATCGCGGAGAGCCCAGGAGAGCAGCAGGTCGGAGACTGGGGAGGCGGCCAGCGGGGGACAGAAGCAAGAACCACCCCGGGCAGACGCCAGTGGTCAAAGCAGGAGCAGGTGTGCAGCATGGAGTTTAGGTGTGGCCCGGGGGACCACAAGATCTGGACTCAGAATGAGACAAATGAGAGCTAGGACATATATGTATCAAAGTTCAAAACTGAGGCCAGCAAAAATCCGAGCTCCAAATTCATCAGGGAAAGCAAAGCTTTGACCTACACTGGGCCGGGGGCGGGAGTGGGGGGCGTGGCTGTGGGACACAACACCAGGAATCATCTCCATAACGTGGCTCTGTTGCCCAATGCCGAAGGCTTGTCTCATTCCGGTTAGTTCAGGCAAAAAATAATACCCCACACTCTGCTAGCCTGGGCTCCTCATGGGAAGCAGGCACCAGGGAACACAGACTTGGGCAATGAAGAAGGTCAGAAAAGACAAAGGCACACCCACAACTTCTGTGTGCTCCTGACAGAATGACAAAGACCTTGACATTCCAGAGAGAAGGCAGCCAGGCTGAGATGGCTCGCCCCCAGTGTGGGCTCTGGAGGTCCCCCCTGCTGGCCACGCAGCCGCTCCCTGGGATCCTGACCTGTGACAACCTTCTCCAGGAAGCTTCATGAACTGCTTCTGGAAGACAACCCCCACCCCACCCCGAGACCCACCCAGAGACCCGCAGTGCCCACTCCTGAGGGAACCCGACATCCAACATCAGTAAATCTGTGGTACTCGAGAGGGGCCAGCAAAATCATAATGTCTCATGAGGATCTCCTCACTGGCACCTGCGACGTCTAAGGAAGCCTATGCAGCCCCATCACTGTTAATTCTGCCACGGCTCATTCCGTAGACCTGCGACTTCTGCCGAGTCACTCTTTTTGTTTCACTTCTGAATACTGAGTGGGTAGCCCAGATGTGCCCTATATTCGAGGGAGTCCTAGACAAAACACACCCTCAAGTGCACCCACAGACCATGGAAACAACCTTGAAATTTACTCGCTGCCTAGGGTGGGATCACGTGGCACGAGGAAAAGCCCAAACATCTGATAAACACACAGCCACCCTTCTAGACTGGTGATGCACCCGGCGGGGAGGGCAGTGATAAACTGGAGATGCCAACTCGGAAGAGATGGGCACTGTGTCTGCAGTCAGACACGAGGTAACCCCACGCATTCACCCCGTGACTTAACGAGTTACCGCACTTCTCTAAGCAACAGGTTGTTCCACCGTAGTCAGGACTCACAACAGCTCCTAACAAGCGGAAAATTCAATGAGATGATGTATGTAAAGGGATTAGCACCGTAAAGGACACCCAATAAGCTCTCATAAATGTCCTATTATTGGGTTTATAGCTTCCAGATACATCCAAGGTAGCTTTCAGGGGCATCGGTGCATCAGCGGTCCCTCACCGGTGTCCTCTGGCGACCCCTCTCCACTCTGACATCACGGCTATGGTAAGGCAGCAGTGGGAACCCCACTGGCAGCCAGAGGCCAACTTTAGCTGCCTCAGCCTCACAGCATGCCGGGACCACAACGGACTCTGCGGAATTCCATCGACGTGGGTCTCTAACAAGCCGTGATCTCTGAAGCAAAGTAATCCCTACCATACTCAAGTTTCTTATCATTCATCTGAATGAACTGAGCTGGTGAGTAAGTACTTGGCACACATCTCTCACCAGCTGAATAGCTCTGTCCCCTGAGGAGTAGGTCCAAGGCTTGATGACAATGTCATCACTGAAGCCTCATTACCAACCTATTCAGCCCAGATTTCTATCATGAACTGTATGTCCAGGGTCCTTAATCCCACATCAGGGTCAGCCAAAGCCCAACAAATGATCCACCTAGTAAATGAACTTTGCATCAGTGGATAGTGGTACAGACTTTTGTTCTATTAAATTATCCCATTTGGACTTCTGAGAGTCTCTTTATTTAAATGACCCCAATCGACAAAAGAAAACACACAGGACACTAAAAGTTCATGGAAGAAGAGGTCTTGTTTATGGTGTTTTCCCCATTAAAAAGCAAAGTCAACAGAAAACCAGATTATTTTTCTGTTTGGTCCTAGTGGGGGAGAAAAGGTGAGGTGGACCATGGGAAGAATGCCTAGCCAATGTACACTTTAAATAACTTACAATTTTATATGCCAATCATACCTCAACAAAGCAGAACCTAAGAAAACAACTCACGCCTATATCACAGATTAAATCCAGGAACTTTTTTTTTTTTTTTTTTTTAAGGTAGGTTCCACGCCCAACATGGGGCTTGAACTCATGACCCTGAGATCCAGGGTTGCACGTTCTCCTTACTAAACCAGCCAGGTGCCCCTACATCCAGGAACTTTAAGATGAACCCAACTTAATTTCCCTCCTGCCTGAAGGTCTGATGTGAACTTAGACGTATTCTTCCATTTATTTTAAAGGTTAGGCTGCTGACTCAACTGCCCTTACCAAGCGTTCAGTAATTCATTGCGGTGGCTTGAAAAAAACAACACGCCACGTGAAAATTAAACCAAAAGAAAAAATCACATACTTACTCATCAAAATAGGGAGGAGCAGAAAAGAAAGGAGGGTGTGGAGTTTGTTGGTAAAGGTTCACTTACCCCTCCCAAAAGGCTGCCTCGTGTATTAGTGTATTAACGGTGTCGGTGATGGAAGTGCTTGGTAATGAGTGAAAAGGATCAAGTGGGTAGAGGCCCAGAGAGCAGAGCACTAACGCTGCCCCTTCCGGCTCTCTTCCATCTCAAATCTACATGTTGGTCTCCTGGTGTTCTGTCATGGAGCTTGTCCTACTGTCTATCCCTTTGTCTTTTAGGACAAATGGAAGCTCACAGCTAAGAAAGTCTAGAAAAAAATTACAGCCTACTGTATAAATGTACAGACATATAATAAATATGTTTTATTTTTCATGAATGCCAGAAAAATCAATTGTGGAATAACTAGAACTATAAATCTAGATGTCTAACATGACTAAACAAATTTACTATAGTAAATTTAACAACTTCAACAGATTCACTATAATCAATTTGGATATTAAAATTTAAAAATCAGATGAAGGCCTCATTCACAGCCATGCACGCATACCCCTAAAAAATATTTTATAGAAAGTTATGTCAGTGGTAATCATTTTACTTAGAAAACAGTAAACTGAAATACTAAAGGGTAGAATTTTACAGAATCAAGTCAGTCTTCTGTATCAGGGTTTCTCAGTCTTTGCTCTACTGACATTGGGACTGAATCAGTCTACATTGTGGGGCGCTGTCCTGGGCATCCCAGGACATTCAGCAGGATCCCTCTCTTCCACTCACTAGGTCCAGCAGTACCCTTCCCACATCAGTGGATCAGTGATAACAACCAAAAATGTCTCTAGGGAGGAAAAAGTGTCCAGTTGAGAGTCACTCCTCTACATAAAATTCAAATCCCACCAGTAATGATCCACCAAACCCTTAGCAACATTCTGGCTACACACGTTATGACAGAGTAGATCTGCTGATATAACCACGCTAGCTTCTTCTTTTTCATGTTAGCACTTTTTAAACTATAAAATCCACATTTATTAGGAATACAAAACATTAGCAGTCAACCTATCACCAGCTTAATTGAATTACAGCTTTGCACAGTTCACTTAAATGTAAACCATTAATTCTCTATTAAACATGTCACATCAGTAGGAGGAGGACCTTTTTCCAAAATGGTGGTTTCTTAAAATTATTATCACTTGAGGGGCGCGTGGGTGGCTCAGTCGGTTAAGCATCTGCCTTCGCCTCAGGTCATGTTCCCAGGGACCTAGGATCGAGCCCCACATCGGGCTCCCTGTTCAGTGGGAAGCCTGCTTCTCCCTCTCCCTCTGCCTGTCACTCCCCCACTTATGCTGTCAAATAAATAAGTCTTTAAAAAACAAAACCAAACAAAACATTTTTATCACTTGCTGTGAACCTAAAAGTGTCTTCATAAAAAAAGATTAAGCCCTAAACTTAAATGAAATGGGACTTTTATCCATCTTTGTGGAGGAAGATGCCAAAGTATGATCGGACAGCTGAATGCCAGAGCTGCAGGGCAGACAGAAGCCATCAGCAAAGCACATGACAAGCAAGAGTTGCAAACCACACGCCGATTCCAAAGCAAACAAGCCTTCTCACAACATCACTTCATGGGAATCTGGAGTTTATCAGAAACATACAAAAGCCAAGAAAAATGACTGGAAATTCAGCACGACCTCCATCTTCAGTAGGAAATCTCCCCAGAAATTTACAAATTGCACAGGAACTCATCCTTGAACGTTCTCCCCAACAGAATGCCTGCAACACCTCTCATTCAGGAGGAATGTTCAGTGGGTGCCATCCTGAGAACGACCAAGGCCGTGTTTCTGCTTCGTTTACAGGAAAGCTTCCATTCCTTATTTTAATCACTGGCAAAAGTAGGTACTTTTTGGTCTTGTATCATAGGACTTTGGTCTGCTCTCTAGGGAGATGCAAATACACATCCCTAATGATTTTGACACAGATCTATCTTCACCTCCTTCTACACAAACTACTGACGTCACCTCCAAACGAATTTAAGTTCCAAAGAGTTCAGTATCTTTGGGTCCAAATTCTAGCTCTATCACTTCCCAGCTGTATGAACTTGGGCAAATTACTTGGCTTCTCTGGGGCTCTATTCTTTTTTTTTTTTCTTTTTAAAAAAGATTTTATTTATTTATTTGACAGAGAGACAGATCACAAGTAGGTAGAGAGGCAGGCAGAGAGAGAGGGGGAAGCAGGCTCCTTGCTGAGCAGAGAGCCCTGACATTCAGGGCTCTATCCCAGGATCCTGAGATCATGACGTGAGCCGAAGGCAGGCACCCCTGGGGCTCTATTCTTATACAAAGAAGAGAGGAGATAGTACCAACTGCATAGGATTACTGGGCAGATTTGGGGCACCTGGGTGGCTCAGTCTGCTAAGCATCTGACTCTTGATTTCAGCTCAGGTTGTGATCTCAGGGTCATAAGATCGAGTCCCACGTTGGGCCCTGTGCTGAACATGAAGCCTGCTTGAGTTTCTCTCTCTCCCTCTCCCTCTGCAACCCCCCAACCCTCAGGCTTGCTGTCTCTCTCATGCTCCAAAAAAAAAAAAAAAAAGAGTATTGGGCAGATTATACTAATTAATATAAGTAAAGAATTCAGCACAGTCCCCATCAAGTGATCAATACATTTTCATAAATTAAGCTGAATAACAGAAAGTGCAGATAGCTGGCTCAGAGGTTGAAAAGACTGTATTGTGGCTTAGCCACACCCCAAGCTCCATTTATTCAAATCTTTACCAAAATCCCACCTTATATCAAATCCTAAGTACAAATACACTATTGATCTGAGTTAGAGAACACAGCTAGAACATCTTTTTTTTTTTTTTTTTTTAAGAAAATTTTGTCCTAAACTGGGCTGTGCTAAAGACAGATGTATCATCTTTTGAAAGAAGTTGCCACAATTCTGCTTTCCTAGAGGGAATAACAACTTCATCAAATGTTTTACAGTAACATCTTGTTCTTCGGAAGGGATCCTATTTCCCTGCTCCTCGGGCACATGCCAACTGTAAAGAGTCACATATAGGGACCTGAGGGAGGTTTAAGGGTCCAGGAGAATTTTAAGAAACTCGAAGGACATAACCTGAGTTGTATTTCTGACCCCATGGTTTGGTGATAGGTCTTGGGTACAGTCACCTAGTTCTCTGTGCCCCAGCTGAAAAGGAATCTACTTGATCTCACAAAGATAACAGGCGAATAAGGACAGAGCTACATTCCCACGGAGAGCCCTCCCATCTCCCCGGGATTTTGCAATGTCAGAGGCACGTTTTGTTAACAGTGCCTACAGTTCGCTGACGGCAGCTGACCTAGAACTAGGTCTGCTCTCCATTTTCACTTGTAGAACTGATGACTTGTGCTTTAGTTGTTTTTTCTTTTTTTATGATGGTACAGGAAAATAAAAACTATGGTGAACAAACAGATGCACAAGTTGCCCTCCACAATTTGGACCAGGAGGCCCTGCCTTGCTTTCTTCATCTCCAAAATACTGCACGGAAGCATCTCGTCCTGATCATATAACCAGGAGCTCATTTTATCAGATGTTTTTCCTCTGATACAGACTTTGAAAAATAACAGGAGATTCCATTTTCTATTTTATTTACTCACATCTTCACTTATTTATGTATGGTTTATTTATTCACGTATTTATATATTCCATTGATATTTACAGAAAAGATGCACCGGCCTTCTCAATGAGAATCTTAAGCAAATATAGTTTGAGAACCTAAACTACAGCAACCTAACAGATCTGCCCAAAGGCAAGAAGGAACCTGTTACAACCGAAAAGCTATGTTACCAAGAGAAACACCTGAAATTTCAGTGGTTCTCAAGGTCTGAAAACCTTAGTGCTAGAATTTATAGTATGCACCAGAATTCGTGTCCTTGAACTTGGCACCTTTGAGAAAATCCCTAATCAGTGAAAATCGTAAGGAAATCCAGGACCTCTGGTTAAAAAGCAGTATTCTGATGGCCCCACCCTAACAGAGCAAGTAACATGTGAAAAGGTACAGAGGCTGCTTTTCTAACCTTTACCTTCATAGAAAACTGTAAGCAGTTCAGAAATGCTGCCTACTGAAAACTTCTCAACAGCAAACAAGTCACCTACTAGATGTGGACCAAACCCTTAGGCAGCACAGCCATGGGGAGATACTTCGTTTTCCATACCCATGGCCGTGACAGACCTATGGTCTGGAATTGCGATGCTAAACCTAACACATGTATGTGTTTGAGTGTATTTACATGCACATGTGTGCATACACGCGTGTGTTAGATATGTGGACACGCACATATACACATGTGTACACCAGTGTTATGTGGGTGCATGGCAGCACAGCCATGGGGAGATACTTCGTTTTCCATACCCATGGCCGTGACAGACCTTTGGTCTGGAATTGCGATGCTAAACCTAACACATGTATGTGTTTGAGTGTATTTACATGCACATGTGTGCATACATGCGTGTGTTAGATATGTGGGCACGCACATATACACATGTGTACACCAGTGTTATGTGGGTGCATACCGTGTGCTCGTGTGTACGAACATGCATCATTTACATGTGTATACATACGTGTTACACACGAGTGCATGTGTGTAATCACACGTGTCACCGGTGTGAATGTGCACTTGTCAATGTATCACCTGTGTGCACATGTTACACTTAAGGCTGCACAGTGCCCACGTGCACATGTACGCATGCACATGTGTCACAGAAGCGAGCACTGTGCGCAGGTGTGCACGTGACACGGACAAGCACCTGTGCACGCATATGCATAGATTTATCTTATATATAAAGTAGTTTAAACAAAAAAAGTCTCTTACACTTGTAAGCACAGCTCACCTGCTTGTTGCTGAAACACTCATCATACTCTACACACATTCCTCGTGGAAAAAACAAGAACAAGTGAGCATTTTTCCAAAAAACAAAACAACAACAACAAAATAAACAGAGGTATGAGGAAAATTCGTACGCGAAGAAATTCTTTGCTCTACAAGCCGGGTGGTGAGGAGAATACAGGGCATCTCCCTAGGGCTCAGGCAGCGCTCTCCGCTCGTATGGTCACTACACTAGGAAAGAGGCAGCAAAGTCAGGGGCGCAAGGTGGGGACGGGCAGGGCACAGCGGGCTGGCACGGAAACCGGCGCGAGCTGTGAAGGCAGTGGGGCTGGGAGAGCTAGAGATGGTCCAGTCCCTGGGGATCAAGAGCCCCTCATCTGGGGGGTTAACAAAGTTAAAGAGTTCCTTTTCGGAGGAACTCTGAAAAGAGTTTCTCTTTTTCCCCTGCACCCGACAAACTATCTGTGTTTTCAAAGCACGGGACCAGAAGCAGTAAGAAGTAGGAAAGAGGAGCCCCTGCCGCATAAGAAATGACTGGGGAAAACACTCCCCTTGCTCCCACACTGGGCTTTCCTCCCAAACCCCCAGGACAGCCAAGGGCAAGAAGCCGAGGGATGCTTTTGCATCTCTGCGCTCCAATGTTCCCGGTGGAGTTCAGAGTCTCGGGACCTGAGTGCACAGCTCCTCGTGGAGTCACAAGCCTTCGGGTGACAGCTGCCCGCTGCTGCCTGGCCTAGCTTCTCCGGCCACAGCCTTCACCTGGAAGATCGTCTCCCTGCGGCCACCACCATAGGCGTGACTCAACTCACCACCCAGTAAGGACACTCTCGATGGCCTTAGCCGTCTTCCATCCTGCTGAGATCCTGGGGGATGGCAGGAACACCCTGTTGCATTTTTCAGCGTCCCAAGAAGGCTTAACTGCCATCATTTAAAGAATGAAATGGGGGTGGGAATAAGCAGATGCAAACTTGTATTAAATGACAACAGTGTACACTATAAAAGGGGCAGTATTATTTCACCTTGCACTCAACACTCACTCCAAAAATTTCATGGGGGTGAAAAATAAGAAAAAGCTTTCAAGTAAAACACACACACAGAGTTTTGTAGGTTCCCTAAATTGCCACAGTTACAACCGCCACCATCTTGTCGCTGTTGTGGCCTGGGGTTAACACACAAGGATATTTACAATACAAAAGAATGAGAATTATAAGAAAAATCCATGAACAGTTCCCAAAACCAATGGCCAATGCTAACCCCACCCCACCCCACCCCCTCAAGGTAAAGCCAGGTCCCTTGCGTGCACTTTGGTGACTTAAATAACTTCGGCACCCACACAGGGATCTTCTGAGGCTTGATGTGAATCACCAGCCCTGCTTGTAATGATCTGAGACCATCTCTCCCCTCTGTAGCTCAGAGGAGAACCTGACAGTGGACACAAGTCTAGTATTATGTGATAACTTCCTTTGTGAAATAATGTGGGTCATTAAGATTCTAATTAGAAGTCACAAAATCCCTGCTGTCATGAACACATCAGGATGGTGCATCTCGGCTGTGCCTGTTGTACTTAAGCTGCAGGGACACCTCTCGTAAAACTTTCACTGCTAAATCATCTAACTAAAAATGCACCAATTCTTTGATCAAACATCTCTACTCCCAGACAAGCTTATCCTCGAGAAACAATCAGACAAGCATACCATGATCTAGATATAAGAACACGGGTGTGCTGTTTTCTAGAAAAGCAAACAACTAGAAACAACCTGAAATGATCATATAAATGATGATATATGTCAGGAGGACTCAGACACCTAGGGCTCCTACCTTGGGCTGTAGACTCCAGAGTGTGCCCGCCCATCACAAAGACCATTTAAAAAAAAAAAAAAAAAAGGTATCTCAAAGAATGAATCCGGGACTTTGGTGGAAAATGTTATTTTCAGGGGTGCCTGGGTGGCTCAGTCGGTTAAGCATCTGCCTTCAGCTTAGGTCATGATCCCAGTGTCCTAGGATCAAGCCCCGCATCGGGCTCCCTGCTTAATAGGGAGCCTGTTTCTCCCTCTCCCTCTGCCCCTCCTCCAGCTTGTGCATGCTCTCAAAAAACTAAAACCTTACAAAAACAAAAAACAAAAAACAAACCCACCAAAAAACTGAAATTTCAAGAAAACATGTAATACAAGTTAAGGAAATAAAAACATTTGTAAGGGGGCACCTGAGTGGCTATTACACATCTGCCTTCTGCTCAGGTTCTGACCCCAGGGTCCTGGGATGTAGCCCCTCTGCTCAGCGGGAAGCCTGCCTCTCCCTCTCCTGCTTCCCTGTTTGTGTTCCCTCTCTCGCTGTCTCTCTCTGTCAAATAAATAAATCTTTAAAAAAAATAATTGCAAGACTAGGAAGGAAAAGACTCACACACACACATTATCCCCAAACACATTTTTCTACAGATTATTTTGTGGCCAAGATGCATTAAAGTATAGTTTCATTTGAAAACAGATTTTTAATGAATTGTTTTCTTTATAATGTACACAGCATTGAAAAGTTTTAGGAACAACACTGAAAATTCAAAGTATTAATATGATTTATATAATTAACTTAAAATATTTAGTTCTTTCTGCAAAAATCAATGATCACATGCAACCTTTTACTTTAATCTAAATATTGCTATATAAGCGACATAAAGGGGATTAAGAGTATACGTATCTTGGTGAGCAGTGAGTAATGTATAGTTGGTGAATCATTAAACTGTATACCTGAAATAGCACTATGTTAATTATACTTTATTGAAAAAAAGAAAAATATCACTATACGGATTTTTGTTGATAATGCCAGTAACTACAGTCTTGCCTTACGGAGCAGGCCTTCTCCAAACTCAAGTTCAGTAAAAACCAAAGAACCACTAGGACCTAAGAAAGGTCTTTTACTTTGGTGTCACTGCCCATAAAACATAAATTGTGAAAATCTTGACGATAACCACATAATTTAGTGATTTTGCTGAACTACGAGCAAGAGAAATGGATTTATGGAAAGTATATTATGGACTATATGTCTATTACTCATGCAAACATCACTGGCCTATCAAACGAATGGCCAGACATGTGCAACTATAATTATCTTCATTTACCTTTGATATTCTGCTGACTTTCAGCAATAAAAACCATAGCCTCACACAAATGTTTTTGACTGTGTCCTAATGAAGGTCTATGTGTCAAGGTAGGCAAAGTCATTTTATGTACCAGTCTGTAAGCTTGATTTATAACTTTTAAATAATTAGATATGTGATATGGGGTCTACATTTGTAGTCTTGCCCCTGACCTTGAAAATGACACACGCCAAGTTTCTTGATACTTAAAGCTTTTAGCAATCAACTCTTAAGAGGAAAATAGTATAGGTGTGCTTTTCTAGAAACATATATACAGAGGTATGGAAAGACCAAAACATTAAAAAGTAGGACCCAGGCTTTTGTCTCTTGCTTCTGGCATTTTCTAAATTTAGTACATATTTTTTTGCAGGATTAAGGAAAGAAGAAATGGATTTAAGAATGACATGGCAGGGCGCCTGGGTGGCTCAGTGGGTTAAGCCGCTGCCTTCGGCTCAGGTCATGATCTCAGGGTCCTGGGATCAAGTCCCGCATCGGGCTCTCTGCTCAGCAGGGAGCCTGCTTCCCTCTCTCTCTCTGCCTGCCTCTCCATCTACTTGTGATTTCTCTCTGTCGAATAAATAAATAAAATCTTTAAAAAAAAAAGAATGACATGGCAAATAGTACATTACTTTGACATAGTTTGCTCTGTAATGACATAGTAAATTTATGTTTAACAAAAGTTTTTTAAAGCACAATTTAAATATCTAAGAAGACAGTGAAACCAAAGATAAGTGGTCGCTGCACACGTGAGCATGTGGGCTACGGATAAACTTCTTTTAAATTTAAACACAGAAAAAGTAGACCTCACAAACACAGGCTTTTGGAGATAAGACCACCTCTCTCCATAACTTATAGCACTGTCAACGGGTACTGCTCATATGTTACTAATGGACCAGAAAAAAGAAAAGAGACATTTAAAACAATTATGGAATCATTTTCAGACCTTATGTTGGGTAACAGGTCAAGTAAGAAAGCTAATATTTTACTGTAACATCCTCAAAATCTTTTATCTTCCCCTCTAAATGTCCAACAAGTGGTAAACATAAGCCAACCCCAAAGTGCAAAAATTGAACCTCGCCTACCTTTTCTTTGCTAATAACTCATTAAAAAAAACAAATTCTGCATGTAAAATGTTTTTATACTGAGACGACTTTTTTGAAAATAATTTTGATTTTATTTATTTATTTAACAGAGAGAGAGAGATCACAAGTAGGCAGAGAGGCAGGCAGAGAGAGAGGGGGAAGCAAGCTCCCCGCTGAGCGGAGACCCTGATGCGGGGCTCAATCCCAGGACCCTGGAATCATGACCTGAGCTGAAGGCAGAGGCTTAACCCACTGAGCCAGCCAGGTGCCCCTATACTAAGACGATTTTTAAAAAATATATATTTTTAAAAATTTTATTTATTTATTTAATCGACAGAGACCAGAGAAAGGGAACACAAGCAAATGGGAGTAGGGCAGGGTGGGGGCGAGGGGGGGGGAAGCAGGCTCCCCACGGAGCAGAGAGTCTGATGCGGGGCTGGATCCCAGGACCTAAGGATCATGACCTGAGCCAAAGGCAGATGTTTAATGACTGAGCCACCTAGGCACCCCACACTTGGATGACTTTAATCCTTAAGAACAGATACTGAAGCTTGGGTGAAGGTAGAGTTATTAAATTTACAACACCCAGGTGTCCTCCACTTGCTCAGGCTGAATTTCAACAGAGAGCCCTAACACCTCCCTCCCAACCCCACTTCTACCCCTCCCCCCCATAATTGCCAGAGTCAGGTGATAGATAGGATGTCACATGACAAGAGACCCTAGATTTAAACTGGGGACTCAAGTTTCATACTCCAGACCCGATGGACACATTTTCTGAAACGCTCTCGGCCAGGCAGCAAGATGTTTTCATCAAGGATGCTGTTTGAGAAACGTTCAGCTCTGCTGTGGGTGATCACATCCCACACACCAAGCTGCTAGCAAGTAAAACAAAACCAATCAGGAGAAACCCTGAGAGGACACGAGAATCTTGAACTGAGCGCTAACATTCCATCAGAAAACCTCAAAGAGAAACCCTACGATAAGAGAGAGCCAAAACTGGGGAGAGTTCTAACGAAACTCAAAAAGCGAGTCTTCTGAGTCTCTTCTTACCCAAACCTTCCTACCATCGCCATGAGGTCGGGCTGGCAGCTTTTGCAACCACACTGCACAAGGAAACAGCAGGTGGGTCTTTCTAAAGTAAAAAGCAAACCAGATAAAAATGAATGGCAGGATGAACATTTTCCCACCAAGTTTCAATGCTTCCGGAGGGTGTGTGTTTCCCTAAGCTCTCAGGCAGTTTAACTCAAAGATCATTTACAAACTACCTACTGTATACAGCACTTCACGGAGCCCAGAAGCAATGATAAAAACACAAGGCAAATGACATCAACAGGACAGACAAGAATGGCAGTGAGGAGTTCAGAGAATCTGGGGACACAAATGTGCGCTCAAATCCTGATGATCACTTTCTCACTGTGGGGCACTGGGCTACTTACTTAATAACCCCTCCTTGTCTCACTTTCTTTGTTCATGGGGACTTAATCCAAGAGCTGTCAAATGCATCCAAGGAGCTACTAAGTATCAAGTATTCAGGAACATGCCTGGTACATGGAGCTCTCTGTAAACTTTAGTGATATTGATTATTGACCTCGAAGAATTATAAAATGCTCTACAATCAAGGAAAAACATTAAAAGCATCGTACTTAAGGGGTAAATAAAGGCTATAGAAAGAGAAGATCCCTTCCTTAAGGACCTCTTTGTGCAAATGAGGTGAGAAAACTTATAAATGGGATAGTCAACCTCTTGAGGCTCTGTTTATTCACTTGAGAAGGGGGAAAAGGAAGAAGATATGTAAAGCTCTGGCTAACCAGGGTAAATTCCTAACAAGACCAGGGCAGAAAGAGGAGGAGCCAAGTTCAGAGGGAAGAAAGAGAGGCAGGGGTCACCGTAAACTAGACCGGTCAGTCAGGGATGGTTTCAAGAAAGGAGCTAGCCAGGTAGGACATCCGATCAGCGGAGAGGACGGGCGCACAAAAGCATGGAGTAGGACCAGTAAGAGATCCTCGGGAACAGAACTCACATGGGAAAAAAGAATAAAGAGTTGCAAGATCAGAGGGCCTGGAAAATCGGACGACGGAATGTGAGCCTGATTTTATTAGCAATACGGACATGGTGCAGACAGAACTCTGGAAAGGGAAAATGTGCCAGAAGTCTACAGGTTGAAAGGGAGAGAATAAATGCAATCTAGGAAAAGAAATAATACTGGGGAACAGCCCGAAGGCCAAGGTTTCTCTGCACCACTGAATACTGGAATTCCATTCCCCATCAAGAGCCACTCACTCTTACTTAGTTACTATAACTAAGCTCCATGTGCCAAGTAAATCTCATCTCAAATTCTAATAATCATGCAAGGTTGATATGATTATACCCACAGAAATAAAGCCCAGGAAGGTCAAAAAAGCCAAGATCCCGCGGGGGAGAGGGGTAGAGCCAGGTTTCCAAAAGCCACATCTTTTCACTCCAACTAGGGGCATTCAGGCACGGGGAAGTATTGTCAAGCTTAACATAGAGGTCACTGGTTGCTCATTCTTGAATGTTCCCTGCAGAGGACATGAAAATGTTATGTAGTAGTTACTCTGAATGCAAAATTTTGAAACCCATTAATAAGGTATCCCTAACAGACAGAAGGGGATACAGAGTACACTTAATCACAATGAGCACGGAGATTGCTGAATTATACCGTGCACCTGAAACTAGTAACACCATATGTTAATTATACTTCAATAAAAAATAAACTTAAAAAAGAAAAAATAAGGTACCCTATTTCCTACCAATTTTAACAGAAGAGTACATTCAAGGCTCAGGTCCTTAGAGGTGACCCCACTCAAAGCCAGCGGCGCTGGAGAAGCGAACACTGCTCTCTCCTCCCTTCGCGCTGGTCTATGCCGCTAGTCTATGCCCGCTTTGAGAGGCCAGAACAGCAGGCCACATGATCTGGGGAGAGCAGCCCTTGCCTGCCAGGCCCCGGGGATCAGGGCTCCCTGCTGGCAACAAGTGTCCTGCATGCAGCTGCTCCTGGGGGCTCTGCTATCCCCAAACCGGCAGGGGCCTAAAAATGAATATTTGACAATAGAAAGTTGTAGAGACTGTGCAGAAAAGGCAAGGCACCGTAACTCCACTGTGAGAACAGAAGATACCAGCAAAGGGTCTGATTCTACTTCATAGTGGTCAAAGGGGTCACCTTCAGGAACTGGTGGAACAAGGAAGTCCCTGAGAGATGATGTGGGGACGAGGGAAGGAGCGCCCCAAAATAAGGCTTCTTTCTTTTTTTAACCAAGACAATGAATAAGATATAACACAAAACAAAAGAACTATGAAAAGGGGAGGAAAAATAGGCTCCAGAACTCCTTCCAGCTTAAAAAGATATTTGAACAGCTCCAGGTTAACCACCAAAAAACCAAGACACCTTGGCAAATTAAGTGGAAACAAGGCAGGGGATTGCACCTAACATCTGGAGGGCGAACCAGGTCGTAAGAAATAGGTGCAGCGGAAATGTCTTCAGGAGCAATTTAAATCTTAAGACGGTAATAACCTGCTTTCTATATTTGTATTTGGGTTCATACTCGTGTACGTTTTACATATTCTGAAAAATCAAAGCATTCATGTAAGTTCCATTAAGAATCCTCAAAAGATCTTTTGTTTGAACAGCCAGTAGGCCACACCTATTCCTAAAATAGGAAACAGAAAAGTCAAGCTCATTTACGTGTTCAACTGGTGCTTACTGGCCCCTCTAGGACCCTCCGCGCTGTACTTGGCCCCAGGGACATGGAAACAGCATCCACTTCAAAATAACAACAACATGTTTGCAAAACATTCTTGCCACTTGGTCGAGCCTTTCTGTTTGCTTTTAAGGAAAAAAAAAAATGCTGCTGGTTATAGACATACCTCAACTTCGTTTCTGCCTACAGTAAATTTAACAACTTACTTTCAAAGGCTAAAAAAACACGTATTCCCAGAAGCATGCACACAATTTAAGTGAGAGGAGCCATAAAAATGTAAGGTCATGAAGGAAGCGCAACTCTGTTGGGGGTGATGTGGGGCACTCAGCTTCTTCAATCCCGGGGAACGTCTGGAAGTTAGTAGCCATCAGCGGATGGCACAAGCCTCCCACGCATCTTAGTGGTCAGCAGGAAAAGGCCTGATGCTATTTAAAGCAGGCAAGTGCAGGCAAGAAGTCTCTGCTTACAACACACACAGGAATTAATTCCACGAGGCAACGCTCCATGGGCTAGCTCAGGGGTTCTCAACTGGGAGTGATTTTGCCACCCGTGGCTCATTTGGCAACGTCCCCAGACATTCTGGTTGTCACAGCTTGGGGGCGCTACTTGCACCTGGTGGGCAGAGGCTGGGGATAGCAAAGGACAGCCTCCCAACAACAAAGAATTAAGTGACCCCAAATGTCAATGGCACCCAGTTTGAGAAACTCTGGCCCAGCCCTAAACAGCAGCTGCTAGTCACAAGAAGTCCCCATTCTGTTATTATCTGGCCATACACACATAAAGATAAGACATGCAACATCTTGTTTATTTTATTTTTTTCAATTGCTAGTGTTAGCTTCAAACTGTTGTCCAACAAGCAGCAAGTCATTATGCCTAAATCACAATGACAAAAAGTTAGCAAAGATGCCAGTTACCAGGACACTACTGCTGAGTCTCTACAGTTTGGCGGTCCTTGGAAGCATATCACTGCCACACTTACTGTCTCTATTCTAACAGGACATCCCATGATTTTCTTACTGGATAATTTATCCAAATTTAACAAAAGGATGGTCTGTTACAAGACACTAACAGAGAGAGACAGGACCTAGGTTAAGAGTTTGTCTCCAATTAACACAGCACAATGTTGCCCCTCCGGCCTTGATGGCCTCCCACTCAAAAGTGATTATAATCAGGGGTGGAACTTTGAAGGTTAATTAGAAATATTCTAATACAAATACAACACAAGATTAAAAGCATAACTTTAAATAAATGCAAATTTATTTCAAGTCACCAACAACAGAGAAAAAAAAGCTCTGGATTCTGCAATAAGCTCCCCAGGTTAGACAAATGACTTAAAGTCTTTAGATTAAGATTCATCATCCAGGAAATGAAGGGGGTGTAAATGATGGCCAAAGGCCAACTTCAATATTATATACGAATCGCTAAAATAATATACAACAACCAGGTCTCCTTACATTGAACAAAATATGGTATAAGGAAAAAGTATGTCAAGGAAAGGAGGTGAGGGCAGGTTACAGCTGACGCAGGTCATCCTGCAGTTCCCCCCACTTGCACTAGGGGACAGAGTTCTCCCCAAGGGGAGGCCACACACCACCACCCCCCACCTCCGAGGTCCACAGACAGGCTTCAAGGGGAGTGAAACCCCAACAAACCGAAAACAAAGCCTGTATCAAAGAGCTTTCCCAAGGGAACCATAAGACAAAAAGAAAACCAAAAAAAGTTATGAATTAGTGTCGTGGAGGCAGAGCCTAGGTTTTCTTACAGATGAAAGCAATTAAACGCAGCCCATTGGACCCTCATAGTTGGTTAACCTACAACTCCTGAAAAAGTTCTGGTGCTTTCTTCCAGTCATGAAAACAAAAGTCTATAGGTTTAAAAAAAAAAAAAAAACCTATAGTCTTAACCATAGATTTCTTTAAAAGTAACAATATGAATTAATGGATGACTCATTCCTTTCCACCCTTCCTCTCACAGCAAATGTGGGGATTACATAGGAAATACAACTGAAAAAAGTGGACATTACTATGACCAAGAATATATCACTTTGGCCATTAAAAACAGTTGTCTGAGAATAAAGTAAGTAAGCATCCAGTAGGCTGAATGACTTGAAATACTATATCCAGTTAAGTCTGATAAAGCAAGTTGACCATCAGAGGCAAACCCTAACCAATGTCATTTGCTGAAAGATTCCAAACGGTCCTGGATTCACAAAACATCCCCTGGCTTTCAATGAAAGTCCCATCAGGCTCCCTTAAGTCAACTAAGTTTACTCTGAGCCACTTCAAACCTCAAACTTAAACAGAATCTATTAAATAAACACAACCAAGAAAGGAGAAGACGCCAAGAAACCACTGTAACTCTCGATCCCAGGGAGGAGGGGGAAAAAGGTTCTCGAGTCAAGGGTTTTCACGTAACCGTGGTGTCCCCTCCCTCAATGACCCTGTACGGGGCATCAGTTTAATCTTTAAAAATAATCATGGTTTGCCCTACGCGGCTTTCTTTAAATTCGAATTCAAAATCCGGCCAAGCCCGTCAGCACAAGTACATGATGTTTTGGTCTCCCCCTCTGGAATGATCTCAAACCCCGAACGGGTACATCTCGCTGAGAGCTGCAACCCGGACTCCAAAGGTCCCGCAGGCAGAGACACAGTGAATGATTAAACCCCCGCCTGCCTTCTCGCACTTCTTAGCCGTCTCCTCTGGAAGGGTTTGCGCCCCTCTCACAGGAAGCCGGCACGTTGTGCAAAGGAAATTCCAGACCAGAACTTTCTTGGAGAAAGGCACGTCCCGGTTGAACTTGTTACTGGGCTTCCCGCACCCAGGCAGTCGGGCCCCGGCGCCCGGCGCCTCACCTCGCCCCGGCGCCGCGGGGACACCCGCGAGCCAGCCACCCACGCGGAAGGAGGCTCACCTTCGCTACCGCCCGGAGCGCGGGACCAAACAAAACCTGCCCCGGCTTACTCATCCCGACACTCCCGGGTCGGGGGGGGGTGTGATTTCAGGCGACTCCCGCAAAGTTTCGCCCTCCCGGGCTTTGGGCAGGGTCCCCGGCGAGCGCGCGGCGCGGTGGGCAGATCCCTCCCGGCGCGCGGGGGCCAGGTCCCGGCAGGGTGGCCGGCGCGAGCGCACTCACCTCGGGGAAGAAGTTGTCCATTGTTCCAGGGCGCTCCCCGACTTGCCCGAGTCCCGCGTCCGGCTCGCGGAAGTCAGCCCAGCAGACGGTCCGGGGAAACCATGCGTGTCACGGCGCGACTCCCAGGAACCCGAGCCCGCGGGGCTCCCCCGCTGCCATGGCCTTACCCCCTTCTCGTCTTTCGCACCTTTTGTTTGCCCAAACCCAAGTCTCTAACTCATCCGTCCCAACTGCAGCCTTTGTCTCCCTGCCTCCAAGTTCTTACTTCTGGGCGCAGCGCTCGCGAGCGGAGAACAGCTGGTGACACATTCTTCCCCCGGGCTGGGGGAGGGCGGCGGGGGTCTCGGGAGCGCGCCCCCTCCCTCTGCGCTCCTGCCGGAGGCGCTCGCCGCGACTGGGGGACAGCGGCCACAAAGCGAGTCCGGTGTGGCTCTCCCCGCGCGAGCGCCGCCGCGGTGAGGCTTCGGGCGCCTGGGCTCTGCCGGCTCACCGCCGCTCGAGACTCGCAGACAGGAGCGCTCGCCCCGCCCACGCGCCCCGTCCCGCCCCGCCCCGCCAGGAGCTGAGCCCCGCCCACTCAGCCGGCCCTCCCGTCCCGGCCGCCTCGCCCCTCCCCTCCAGGAGCCCGGCCCAAAGCCAACCCCGCCCCGCGCTTCCGCAGGGCCGGCCCCGCCCACTCGGCCTGGGGCAAGCGCGGCCTGAGCTGCGGGAGGGGAAGGCGAGGCTGGGGCTGTACCTCCTCCGGTCCCCGCCCCCCCGCCCAGGAGTGGGCGGGGGAGTAGACTCTACCCTCTGGTGATTGAGACCAAGTAGTCACCGGGGAGGAGGGGTTGGGGGATTCTTTTGTGCCTTTGATCTTCAGCGGCCCCTGGAACCGGCTCTACACGGATCTCATTAATGCAGATCGGCAGATGAGCGACCCCGGGGAAGGAAGCGCGGTCGGCCGAACTGCCCCGGCTGTGGGGCCAGATCAAAGCGGGGAGCCGAGGCTCCTCAGAATTTCTGGAAGCTGCCTTCCCGTGTTGAGTTTCTCTCTTGCCGTCAGGTTAAAGGACGTTTTCCTAGCAGCGGGAGAATGCCGTTTTGTAACCTGGAAGAGGACAGGGCCAATTGCGCCGTAAAAAATGTAACCCTTTTCCTAGATCTAAAGGAAGCAGGCAAAGGCGAGTGGGATGGGTGAAGGATCAGCCCCACCTGATACTGTTTCCTCTAGGGCAGGTCCTCACACTTGAGCGTGCCCAGGAATCACCTGGGAATCTTGTTAAAATGCAGACTGGAATTCAGTGGGGACATTTCCAACGAACTTCGAGGTGCCCTCAAAGGGTGGCACGTGGCCCTGTGCTGGCCTGCAAACTGGAGCCTGTCTGTAACAGGTAGAAAACCTGCAAGCAAAGGTCCAGGAACTTTCATAGGTTTAAAAAAATGCCACAACCACCAAGCGAATGATCGGTGGACTCTTTGAACCGGGGATAAACCAGTTTTGGTGTTGTCAGACTCCTAGTGAGTCATACCCTGCACAGCAGGGTTCTACTATTGGTATCCTGCAAATTGGAAACAAAAACGACTGGTTCTTCACCACAAGTGGTGTGAGAGGCTCTCTCCGGGGGATTCGCCTACTGTTACTCATCCTTAAAGCTTAAATCAGAAAGTCACGTCTTCCAGGGGAAGCCTTCCCCAAAACGCCAGGCCACTCATCCAGCCTCCAGCCCTACCTAACCACCTGGTGTGCCTTATTCCTAACACTGTTGAGGAAACTGTATGTTTTAAGGGTCTTTTTACTGGTGTCCTGTCTCTCTTTGGTTGGGAGACTAGAAGCTCCTCAACAGGGGGAAACTGAGCTTTAAAATGTGTATCCCCCACCTGCGTTGCAGAATGAGTGGATGAAACATCCTTTTTTAATCCTTCTGGGAAAAATCCAAGTGTGTTTAAAACCTGAACCTCAGAGCAGTGCTCTGGCATAAATGTCCTGAGACCCACTCCCCTTGCCTTTGGAAAGAGTCAAAGTGTAAATTAGTGTTCGTGTGCCCTGGTTCACAGGTGGACATACTGAAGCCCTTAAAGCTTGTGTCCCCGGTGGCAAAGAAAACGAAGATGGAGGCAGGACCCAGGCACCAGCCAAAGTGCTTAGTCAAATGAGGGAAGCTGCCACCTGTGCTCAGAGGTTGGGGGGGGGTGCAAAACAATTACAGTCATTATGGTGTTAATCTGTACAGAACATCTCTCAGGAGAAATTACCAGGCCGCTTGTTCAGGCGAGGAGGGTGCAGGTGTGGCTTGATTCCCAGCAACCACCCAGTCAGTAATGTACTGTATGTCCTTGGCCGTGTCATTTCAAAGTCACTTTCCCATACTGGCTCATCAATCGTCACGAATGGACTACACTAATACAACATGTGAATATTAGAGGCGACTGGAGAGAGGGGGACAGTGAAGGGATGCTTCCCCTCCGATCCTTCTGTAATCCTAGAACTGCTTAGAAACAAAGTCCATGAATTTTTTAAAGTCACTTCCCTGTTGATTAAGAAGATTTAGGTAATAATTACCCCCCACCTTGACTCATGTAAAGAATTGTGAGCCAGGTCCAATACATAAAAGTCGAATTTTACCGAATTATATTTCTTGAAAAAGTTTACACCACCTTATCAAAATCTCCTGAAACAGATGTTTAAAAAAAGAAAAACGCAAAAAAAATACAACTCAGTCTTGGTGAGGGGTGGGGGTGGTGGGGTGGGTGCCTAAATACATTGACATTTTAGTTAGCACCCAACTAGGCAATTCTGAGTTTGAGAATCACTGCTTTCCATTGTCAGAATTCATCAGATTTTCTGTATAAACACACATTCTCCAAAAGGTGTAAAGATGAACTGTAGCAGTAAGACTGTGCTGAACAACCAAGTGCCTGTTATTTTAAGCAATCCAGATAGGACTAACTTTATAGTTAGTCTAGATTTATCTATCTGTAGATAGATCTAACTCGTCTTTGTGGTGGAATCCTTTGTTTCAAAGGATGATCTTCAGTTTACAAGGGCTTAGACAAAGTTGAACAGAGAAGGGAAGTATTTTAAATCAATAGATTTCTAAGAATATCTAATAATATCTAACCCCTTACCATTTTTAAAAAGTTGTGTGCTTCCTTTCAAGAAGCTGCCTTACCCATTGGGCAAAGCCCTTTGGGCTAAAATGGGTAAACTCCACCCCCTAAGAATTGACAGGCAGAGGCTCAACGGAATGTTAAAGCCAGAATGGGCACATTTCTCAGAAGCCAAGTTCCCTTCTCAATTATCCTTATTTCTCAAAGACTCCATGCTAACTTTTCGTTTTCAAAATGAAACACCAAACAAACAAACAAACAGACAGACAAACAAAAACCCACCTCAGATTACGTTCTCTTATTTAGCTGCCAAAATTAGCCCACGATAAACCACTCCAATACAGATGGGAACAGGTCTCCACTCTAAGGAAGAATTATGTAGGTATCTGCGTGAGTGAGGTAATACAATCTTCCTCTGTTTTTATTTTCCACTATGTGTTTGTTTGTTTTTAGTTGAAGTGTGTTGTCTTAGGCTCCTTTATGATTTCCAATGGAGTTCTTTTTAGTTGTTCTGTTGCTGATATCACTTCCTAATCTGGTTGTGTCTTCATGTGTAGAATCTTTTCCATCACTTCTGTTTTTATAAAAAACTCACCTCTAATTGCTCCAGTCAGAGTAATGGTTTAATTACTAGGTATGGAAAGGGAAAGTTCAGGAAGGTTCTTTCACACAAATTAGAAGTTGAGAACTGACACAACTCTAAAATCCTGTTTTTCGTGCTTCACTAACCAGTGGTGGTCCTTTCGGTTGACTTGTGGTCTTGGGTGTTTAAAAATTCAAATGTGTTCCTTTTTGAACAAAAAAAAAAGGAAGAGCATTTTTAAAATTCTTTTTAAACTTTTAGACAAGAGTTTTGTTGGCTTGTTTACCTCTGATAACTTGCAATTCAAAAATCCTGAAGGCAATTTTTTTTTCTCATATGAAATGGAAAATGATTGTGCAAGATTTCTGTAGAAAGAATAAAATCTGCAGTGAAAATATGTGAAATGTTTTCCAATCTGATAGAATTGAACAAGTACAGAAGAATAAACAGAAATAAAGCACAAGGGATAAGACACTCAAAAAACTAAGCTGCTGGCAGTCATTTTTTTCCTAAACCCCACGAACAAGGGCTAAAGCTATAATTTACCTCCTCAGAAGCGGGACAGTCCACAGACAGCCGATTCTAACTAGATTCCATCTCTTCAAACTAGAGCAGGAACGCTTTCTACATTGATGTCCCACGCGTACACGCAGAGTGGTTTTCCTAAAATCCATCCACTTCCATTTAAAGCGCTTGGTCCTGCTTCTGTTGAATGGGATAAATGTAACCAAATCCTTGAAACCCTCCGGGATGATACAGAGTCTGCTCATGGAGAGAGACTGTGCCGGCGCCCTTTCTCCCTTGATCTCTTGGTATCTTCCTGCTCCCTCTCTTTCCTTGCTCCAGAGGGACCCGGAGGCTGACTTTGACTTTGCAGAGCTGCTCCTGTCTCCCGATCTGTTAATCACGTGTTTGCCACTTCCAAACCTCGTGCCCTCACGAACTGCCCCTTCTTGCCGTTTCCCCCGTTCCTGTGAATGGAGCCAGTAAATGGGACTGGGTCTATCCTCCTTGAAAACGGGCCATCTTCAGACCCCTGCCTTGACCCCTTCTCCGCTTCGTCTCCAAGCATTCAGCACCGCAGCCCCTTATGATCAGCTATATGTGCCCGCAATTCCACGCTCTCGAAGATCACCGTGACCTTGACATAATCAAATTCGACAGCTTGTTCTCAAACGTCACCCAGCCCGGACACAGCCCCTCCTCTGGAATTCTTCCACTTCTCGGCTTGGGGGCCAGCTTCCTGAGTGTGCGGTCTGTAGAGTGAGGCGCCCGGGACCCTCGGCTCAGAAGGGGGCCCCAGGCTTGATTTAATTCTCTGCTGTGTTGTCTTAAAATCCTTAATGACTTTTGTTTTTCTCTCTTTCCGGGGGCCCTGAAAATTCCGCCCCGCTTAGCCGGTCCCACCTAGCTTTGATAAGACTGTCTTTGTCCAATTTCCCCAACTCACTGGCCTCTTTCTCGGCCCCTCTGGCAGGCTCCTTTTCTCCATCACCGCCCCCCCATCCCGAAATATGGTCCATTCTAGGCGCGTGTCCCTTCCTCCTGCTTACGTCGTCACCCTGCGCCCATCGTCGGTGACAGTCTCTTCAGAAATGCGTCCGTGGCTCATGCTCTGAGAAGTCGCAGCCACGTATGTCCACACACCTGTCGCCTGCCTGCCAGCAGGTGCTTCTTCTCCTTCCTGCGCCCAAACCAAACCTTCCTCACTCTCCTCACGCCCTTCCTTCCCCCGACCTGCCTCTTCTTGTTCAGGGAATCCGGAATCCAGGGGCCTCCATGAGTAGGTCTCTGTCACTCAGAGGTGCCCCCCATCTTTCTGAGGACGATCTCGGTCGGCTGAGGGTGAGAGTTCACGTTGTCAACCCCGCTCACCCCTGCACAATCTTCAAGCTTCTTTGGCCCCACACAGGTGACTGCGGTTCGGCCAGGTGGATGCAGCCCTTCAGCGTCTCACCTGGGGAAGCAGGGAGGCGCGTCTATGTGGGCGACCCGGGGTGGGGGTGGGGGACAGCCAGGGCAGAGGGTCTGGGTGGTCAGGTTGGGGCATGGGGCGGCGATTGTCCGTCTGGCTGGAGCAGCATCATGCAGACCCATTCTAGGTGGTGGATCTGAGAATCGTTTCTGGAAATCTCAAGCCCACGCCTCCTGCCCTTCCAATGGTACAGCCAGCTCTGTAAGACCCTTCAGCAATCTCCTGCTTGAATTCTCTCAAGTGGGTTTTGTTGTCTGCGAGGTGCCAGTGCCTTCCGAGGGGTGTCACTTCTGGGACAGTGGGGCCTCGTGTCGGGAGGTGCTTTTCCCCAGGTGGTCGAAGTCCTCCTTCGGGGCCTGCCACTGTCGGGGGCCGGCTGTGCCATCCGGAGAAACTCCGTGGCCTCGGATCAGTCCCATGGGGGGTTGGTCCTCATTTCTTCCCTTTGGGGCACTCTCTGACCCTCTGCCATACACGCGGTGCCATCCAGACATCCAGGCATTTATCGGGGTCCCTCCGGGGCCCATGGCAGGACCTCAGTCCCAGGGAGGATGGCCACTTGGGTTCTCCTGCTGGCCCACGCGATGTTTTCTTCACAGGACTGTGAGGGATTGGCCTCCTGAGTGAGACTAACGAGCTATTCTTGCGTGACTTTCCTTCTCCTCACACAGGACGGCTGTACCCCTGGCTCCCAACAGGAGAGCTGCTGCGTGGACCCTAAGAAGACCCAGTGTTCATGCCCAGCAATAAACCAATACTGAAGGGCTCAGTATTCTAGATCTTCATGGGGGAATCACTCACTATACCTCACATGGGCTCATGAATCTTGTAATACAGATTATAATCAGATTATTTATATATGTACAGAGGGTTCATATACCTTAAGGGTAGGCCTGAAGAACAGCACAAAAAAACAGCCTAAGGTTGGCATTCCGGTGAGAAACTTGGGGGGTATGATTCATGGGCTACATCAAGGCCAATCTGATGCACATTCTTTTTGGCAACGTGGCAAAGCTGTTTTTCCCACCTGAAACAGCCTGAAATGGCCCCTACTGCTCTTGCTTCTTAAATGAGTGAAGAATATGTTTGGAATGTTTTTTTCCCTAAGGTTTCTCGTAAAGGCAAGTGCTTTGAGAGTATTAGAAAACAAATCAGATAAGCGCCGAGCATGGTTTGTGTAAGAATGTCTAGGACAGAGTTGTTTACGGCAGTTGGCGACCCGGACACCTGATGGTGCCCGGCCACAGGCAGACTGGTGGGGTGAATTATGGCGAGTGCCCAGAGCAGCTCACTCTGGGTTAGCTGCCTGCTTCTGGGTCACGAGCTACCTAGACCCACGTGACTTCAGCCTCCTCACGAGGCTGGGCCTTGACTTTGGCGGGCCTGGGCTTGCTTTCCAGGGCAGTCAACTGGCGCTCTCTCTGGTGGCAGCCGGCGGCCGGGCGCTGGGCGGCAGCTGGTGGTTGAACAGCTGGGCCGCTCTCTGCACATGGTGGTTCTTCACACTGCAGTGGTCTCTGCATTCCGGGGGAGGAGAGGGCAGAATTCGCAAGAACTTTGGACAACTTGCTCAAAAGTTAGATGGCATTGCTTTAGCCACGTTTAATTGGTCAAAACCCGACATAAGGTCAATCCAGGTGGAAGAAGCAACATAGAATTTGTGACCATTTTGGGGGAAGGAGAGAGAGAGAGAGAGTGTGTGTGTATGTGTGTGTGTGTTAAAGTTATATAGCGCTAAATTGCACAATAGACTGAGCCTGGATGTCTCAGTCAGTTAAGCACCTGCCTTGGACTCAGGTCCTGATCCCAGGCTCCAGGGATGGAGCCCTGCCTCCGGCTCCCTGCTCAGCAGGGGGCCGGCTTCTCTCTCTCCTCCCTGCTCGTGCTTTCTCTCATATCTCTGTCTCTCTCAAGTAAATAAATAAAGTCTTTAAAGAGAAAAAAAAAGTAAAGTGCACAATAGCATTTAATACATTCACAGTGTGCTTGGAAGCGTTGAACACAGTCACAATGTTGTGTGGCCATCTCCCTGGCCAGAATATTCTCATCACCCCCAAAGGAAATCTCATATCCATTAACCAGTTCCTCCGATTCCTGTTTACCCCCAGCCACCAGCAACCACCAATTTGTCTATGGCTTTGCCTGTCTTGGGTATTTCCTATAAATGGCATCATACACAGCTTTTGTGACTGGCTTCTTTCATCAGCATATTTTCAAGATGGTCCGCAGTAACACGACTATAGGGACATCGTTCCTTTTCCTGACTGAATAATATTTCATTGTGGGATGGACCTCCTCTTGTCAATCCCTTTGCTAGTGGATGGATGTCTTCATTGTTTCTACTTTCTCGCTGAGGTGAGTCGTGCTGCTGTGAGGACTCCCGTGTCTGTTTTCAATTCTTTGGGAGAATTCAGTTCATCTAAGAGTGCGATTGCTGGGTCATATGGTAACCCCATGTTTAAGTTTCTTGAGGGACCACCAGACTGTACTGCTCTGGGGCATTTTTAATCCACCACACTACCCATATGTATTGATGTGGAAATGTGGATAAGAAACACAAGGACACGTTTTATCTGCACGGTGCAACAGTTTAAAACAGACCATGGTTTAAGGCAGACAAGTTTACTTTTCTTTCATAAACAAAGCCGGGAGGGCTGCGATGTTCCATAAAGTCTTTAGGGACACTCTGCAGTGTCCACTGTGGGCTCTCAGGCTTGCAGTGAGAGAGCGTGAGCTTTCCACACAGCAGGAAGCAGAGAGGGACAGTGACTGGCAGAGGGAACACAGAGCCCGTCCGCTGCTTCTTAGGGCAGTTTCCCGGACATTTGCACAGCGCATCTGTATGTATTCTACTGCACAGAACTTAGTCGTCAGCTGCAGGAATACTGAGAAATATAATATTTATTCTGGGTTTTTCTTGACCCAGCTACAAACTTATTACTTAGAAGCAGGAAAGATTAGATACTAGGGAACAGCTGCCTGGCTCTTCACATCTGTTAAAATTAATGGTGTAGAGAGCTTTGCAAGAAAAAAAACAAATACGCTTCACAGATGTTATCCCTAGATAACAAGGACATGGGCAATTAAAAAATTATTCTTGGCCCCGTTCTGACTTCTTGGTGACACCTCTAGGATCATAAATTTATCCTTATTTTCAAAAATAAAATACACATTTCCTCTGTAAGAGCAGAACTTCATTTACTCTTCTTTTTCTTTTTTTCTTAAACATTTATTAAAAAAATGTTTATTGTGTATGTGTGTTGTCAGGTGTTAGGAGATACAAAGATGAGTAAGACAGGATCTCTAAAGAAATCAGTCGACCAGTTGCAGAGAGACACTAAAAGATAATCTTGAAATGACTATGAAAATGTCTATAGTAAGAAGCATATGCAAAATTTTAAGGGAAACCTTAAAAAAAAAAAGAGTAAAGCCTGAGGAGCATTATGGCTGAATTGTGTCCCCCAAAATTCCTATGTTGCAGTCCTAGCTCCTAGTACCCTATGATGTGACTGAATTTGGAGATAAAGACTTTCAAAATGTGACTAAGTTAAAATGAGGTCTTTAAAGTGGGCCCTAATCCAACAGGACCAGTGTCCTTATAAGAAGAGGAAATTTGGACCCACAAGGAGACACAAGGGATGCATTCACAGGAAATCCAGGAGAAGACACAGCAAGCCGAGGACAGGGGCCTAAGGGGAAACCAAACCTGCCAACCCCTTGATCTTGAACTTACACCTTCTAGAATTGTGAGAAAATCAATTTCTGTTGTTTAAGCCACCCAGCCTGTGGTATTTTGTTATGTCAGTGCTAGCCAACTAACACAGGGAGTCAGGAAAAAGTTCGCAGAGAGCTGCCCTGGACCCAGGGCTCAGTGGATGAGTAGGAGTCTTCTAGGGGAAGCAGAGCGGAAAGCACATCCCCGGCCAAGGGCACGTGGAAGGTGCCAGAGGCATGAAGAGCATTTTCAGGCAAGGGAGCCCCTCATGGTTGGGGCAGAGAGTGTGTGTGTGTGCGTGTGTGCCTGCGTGTGGTTCTAGGAGACAGACCCAGAGAGTTTGCTACAACTTTGTATTAAGCTGGTTTACAATCGGCGGTACGCTAGCAAGTGTTGACAGCTGACTGGGGAGGGCAGCAGACAGCCCTGAATCACACCATGGCACTTGCCAGTTTCTGCGGTGTGAATGCTCTCACCATGGCTGATTTCTAGCTCTCACCATGATTCACAGAACGTGGAGTTGAGAAGAGACCCCTTCTTAGCTGCTATTTCCACCACGCAGAGACAAGAGACATAACCACCTTGAGGGCATAGGTAATAGTAAAAGTGTGCTAGAATAATTTGGAAACAACGAGTGTTGAGTATTTACTATTTTTGGCTTTCATATAATTTATTATTTTTTTATTTTATTTACATTCACGGTTTTTATTTCATTTAATTGCAAGTTTATGTGACTTCATGGTGAATAATGGCTGTGTTTAACCACCAGCCCAGAAAATTCTTGACAATTTACCCTTTTGTTGTCACAACCCAGTATGAGCACAGCCCTGTTTACATCTACTATTTCATAAATTATTCCACGTGCCGCTTTGGCGGGGGCGGCGGTCAGGACTCTGTAAGTCCTGCATTGCAACTTTTGGGCTCTGGTTAAGCAGTGAACATGGGAGATCTGCTGAGAAAGCAGAAGGTTGTGGGAGGCAGGAGAAAGACTCCCGGTGGCTCTACCAGTAGTTAAACCATCACGCAAGAGATGAGATTAACTGAAGCCCTGGAGAAGAGGGGTAAGGTCGTTTGGGGGATGCGGGAGGAAGATAAAGGAAGATGTCAGGGAGAGAGGAGATCCTGAGCTGAACAGGAAGATGGGCGAGTGCATTGGCAAAGTCGATGCCCTCTGCGGGCTGAGCTCCTTAGTAACCAGGAGATCAGGCGATGTGCACGCTTGCTCTGCTGACTGTACCGGGGTAACTCGTGGTTAGCTGAAAGCCAGAGTATTGCAGATCTGAGCGGGGAAGGGATTCTGGCCACTACCCGCCACCAGGTGCAAGGGCCAGGGTGAAGAGAGGCAGTGTATCCATGGTAACGCAGGGTCAGTGGGAGGTTGGGTACCAGAGGGAAGGCATCAAGAGAAGAAAATACAGAAAAACTGGACTGGAGAACCTACTCTCACTGAGATCACAGACACAGCCAGATGGGGGCTCCGCCCACTTCCCTCTCAAAGCTCCGTCCTAGCTTCAGCTTTACTGCCCGTGCCCCCCCACCAGGCCATAGCACCTCCTTGTTCTCTCTGACCATCCTTTCTTCCCCTTATCATCCTTCCCCACCAGCACCCTCTTCTCTAGCAGACCTTTCTGGCCAGCGGACAACCTGTTCTAGCAGCCCCCCTTTCAATCTCTCAAGGAAGGCACACCATCCTCCAGGACCCCCCACGGTCCTCACAGCAAAGCAAACCCCAGGTGTTCTGTCTTCTGGGGTCTCCACTGCTCTCCTTCTTCCTCAAACCCTTTCCCGCTCCTCACGGTCAGGGTCACAAATGACTGCTCTGCTCCACAGCGGGGAGAGTGATTGCTTAAGGTGTAGATCCACACTTCACCGTTGCCCTTCAAAGCTGCAAGGGACTTCTTTCTGTTTATTTTACTTATCTACTAGTTTTAATTTTAGCGTTGCGAGGTCCTGCTTTCTGGCCTTTCTGCCCTACCTAGCCAGCAGGCTGGCCACCTGGAGCACACAGGCCACAGAGCTTGAACCTGCCCCGGGCCTTTGCACATGTGTTTCCTTTACCAGCAATGTCTCTTCACCTTCCACTCCGCCATTCCCTCTGCCAGGCTGCCCCCTCTCCTCACTTGGGGTTCGGCTTGAGGTGGGATCGGATCTGCCGTGGAATTCAATGCCAGCACAGCTGCCGTACGGTACGACGCTGCTCTCCCTGATTTCTTCAGAGCCTCCATCACTCTTAGAAATGATCTGACACATTCAGTCTGCAGACGGCAGCCCACGGGCCAGATCTGACCCAGAGCCTGTTTTTGAAACCTTATGGCCCATGGAGCTGTCCCTTTCAGGAAAGATTTGCTGATCCCTGGTCGACTTGTTGACTGTCTAGAACACCAGATCCCTGACAACGGGGGATTTGTCTGTTTCCTACTGTCTCTCAAACACTCAGAAGCATGTCTATCACTGCTGCATAAATGAACGGGTGATAATGAAGGAGTGATGGTATTGTTAGGGAAGACACTTGCGTGTCAACGGGCTAAGCCTGATGATATTTACGGTACCTCTAGCACTGCTACAAAGAGTAAGGACTAAGGCGTATTAACAAGAGCTACTGTGCTGGGCGCTGCTCTCAGTGCGTTGCTTGCATTTTGTTTGATGCGCCCATCAACTCTGCAAGGAAGGTTTCATTCTACTTGTTTTATACAGAAGGAAACCCAGGCTCAGTGTGAGAATGTCCATCTTCTCAGTGTTGATCAGAGGCACACAGGAACAGGAGATCTCTCAAACTTATGTTCCTTCTTCTGTCCTACCCTAGAAAGACCATGACTTCAGAGAAAAAGAAAGAACTTGGTTCTACCATTGGGCTTTGCAAGCTTTATGACTTGTGCGTGGATCTGGTTAGTGTGAGGTTGGGGAATTGCCACCTATTTATGAGGATTGTTAAGGACTAAGTAAGATAAGAAACACATAATGTAGCCCCTGATACACAGGGGTACTCGAAACTGTTATCTTCCTTCTGTTTGTTTGTTTGTTTCTTTCTTTCTTTCTTTTTAAAGATTTTATTTATTTATTTGATACACAGAGATCACAAGTAGGCAGAGAGAGAGGAGGAAGCAGGCTTCCTGCTGAGCAGGGAGCCCTATGTGGGGCTCGATCCCAGGACCCTGGAATCATGACCTGAGCCAAAGGCAGAGGCTTTAACCCACTGAGCCACCCAGGCGCCCCCCTTCTGTTTCTTTAGACTACGAATAGGACAAGATTCCTTCCCTCTGTAGTTTCCCTCACCTCTGCAAGGGAGTCGGCAGAGGGTGGAGGGCCTACTCTCCAGGTTGGCTCTGCATTTGTGTCTGTGTTTTCACAGTAGGGACAGCACTCCCCTGGGGTGGGACACTGGCCACAGTTTTCTCCTGGGTGACTCTCACAACTCCCTTTGATTGGAAACAATCCCACCTCTTCAGCTGCTTTCCCTCTGGGACTTAGCGTTCCCTTTCCACACCTTCTGCCTCTGCTTTCTCATATCCAACCCCCTGCCCTGATCCCTGCCCAGAACAAAGAGAAACTGAGACGGAAAACAATACCTGGCAAGAAATGAAATTATCTGTGGTTACAGCACTGAGGGGATGCAGGGAACGGAGCAAACGGGGTAGGTCATGAGGGGTTTTGCAGGAATCTCAATATACTAAGACTATAATGAATTTAGTGTTGCTGGAAAAGAACATTTTGGGGGCGGTGGGAAAAGAGGCATGGAAATATATTACGGTTTGTGCATTAGTCAAGGGACACTCTGAATTAAGCAAGAAAAACCAACCCTGGCAAATGTTAGGAGGAAAAAAAAATATGCAGGTAGATTGGGCAGGTAGATTGTGGAATCAGAGGGTAGAGACTTCCTCTTCTGGCACCGTGTTGAATATTGGAGAGCATGATGGCTCAGTCGGTTAAGCATCTGCCTTCAACTCAGGTCACGTTCCCAGAGTTCTGGGATCGAGCTCTGTGTCCGGCTCCCTGCTCAGCTTCTCCCTCTGCCTCTGCTCCTTCCGCCCCACTTACGCTTTCTCTCTCACTCTCGCTCTCAAATAAATAAATAAAATCTTTAAAAAAAAAATAGTATCCTGTATCACCACAAACACTTTGATCACGCTGGGTGTGATACACGAGGCGTCCTTTAAAAGTCATGTCTATTCTAATTGAGGGACAGTCTATAAAAATGCTTGACCAGTACTCCTTCAACTGTCAAAGTCATCAGAAACAAGCAAAGACGGAGAAATGTTACAAACTAAGGAGGCAGACTGTGGGATCCTGGAACAGAAAAGGCATATTTGTGGAAAAGCTAGCAAAATCTGCATGAAGTCTGAAGTTTAGTTAATAGGAATGGACCAACACCGGTTTCTTCATTTTGACAAATGTGCCAAGGTTACGATGTCAACAGAATGAAAGGGATTCTCCATACTACCTTTACAACTTTTCTGTAAACCTAAAATTATTCCCCACCCCCCAAAAGTGTATCTTCTTAAAAATCCATCAATCTGTCCATAACAGAGTAAGGAGAATCCACAAAGGCCCAGAGGAAGAAAAGGCAAAACCACAAAGCCAAGTGATGCCCCATGCCAAGGAGGAATGCAGGACGAAACTTTGTGAGTCACAGCAGAGGCTCTTGTGAAAAGCAGGGATCCTCAAAGGATGACACCCTCAGGAATGCACAGCACTGAGAATTCCCAGCCGCTGCCAAAGATGCTGACCAGAAAATGTGTCCATTTAGGCCTCGATGTGGGGCAAAAAATGGAAACTCTCCCGAGATCTCATAAACACAAGTGGTTCTTATTCTGGTTTAAACTTTCAATTTGTACTACCTGTTGTGGGTGGAATTGTGAGCCCTGAAAATCCGATGTTGAAATCCTAACCTCCAGTACCTTGGAATGTGACCATACCTGGAGGTAAGGCTTTAGAAGGGTTATTAAGTTAAAATGAGGCCATTAAGGTGGGCCCTAATTCAAGATGACTTGGCGTTCTGTTCGAAGAAGAAATTCGGACATGCAAAGAGAAACCAGGAGTGTGGGTGTGCTCAGAGCATCCCACGAGGACACAGCCAGAAGGTGGCTGTCTGCGAGGCAAGGAGAGAGACCTTGGGAGAAACCAACCTTTCCAATACCTCAATGTTAGACTTTGAGCCTCCAGAATTATGAGAAAAGAAGTTTCCATCGTTTAAGCCACGCAACTCCAGGAACTTTGTTATGGCAGCCTTAGCGAGTGGCTCAGGAAAACCCAGGGAAAATTTTAATTTTAAGCAAATGCATAGGCAAAGCCCTTTCAAGGCCAATCTGGGTAAGAATTCACTCTCGTCTCAACATCCCCGGGCTTCCCAGTGATGAAGATCAGCCATATGTGAACTCAAAATAAAACAGAAAATCTTACCAGTCGCTTATTTTCCTGTTCACTGAAATAAGGAAGTTAGCTGTGTGGGGCTGGTGTGGGGGCTCCAAGGCCCTTGGGGTCCTCCACGTCTTGTGTTTTCTATTATGCTGATTGGAATGGGTCTAAGAGGCAGTGGAAGAAGAAGACAGGAGAGCACCAACAGAGACTTGCTGGGAGTTTTATTATAAAGGGAAGCAGGGAAATGGAGAGGTACTTGGGGTAGGAAACAAAGACAAAAGAGGTTTGATTTTAAGATGGAGAAGGCACCTATGTTTGGATGCTCATGGGAACAGCACAGTTGAAGGGGAAAGAGGGCAGAAAGGCAGGGCAGGAGCACCACTGGGGAGATGGCTTTGCATTGCTCAGAGAAGAAGACGTACAGTACCTGGGCCGTGCAGTAAGGGTGGCTGACTAGGAAGGAGGGCTTCAGAGAAGAGCGAGCCTCCAGATTTGGAGATGGGACCAAGGGGAACTGAACAAGGAGGTCACTCAGCTGATGCTCGAGGGCCTCTCCCTGCTGCAGCGTCTTCAAGGGCCTGGGACGGATTGCGATAATATATCCCTATGGTCACAAGGCTTTGTACATCTTTTATGAGATATTTTCAATGTAATAGATTCACTTAAGGTTTTCCAGCCCAAGTCTACTGTGTCACATTTCTGTATATTCTGGGGCGTTAGAGTACATTCTGTACATTCTGGGATAGATAGGCACACACGCTAACACACGATGCAGACACGTGTGTTATTTTTATTTATTAATTTTTTACTTTTTTAAATTTAAAGATTTATTTATTTGAGAGAGAGAGAAGGAGAGAGGGCATGAGCGGGGGGAATGGCAGAGGAAGAGAGAGAGAGAGAATCTCAAGCAGACTCCTCGCTGAGCATGGAGCCCAACCTGCGGCTCCATCTCACAACCCTGAGATCATGACTTGAGCCAAAATAAAGACCTGGGTGCTTAATTGACTGAGACACCCAGGTGTCCCCCACAGACTTATTTTTAAAAATTGTCTCGCATGATTTTGGCAACTCCAATATCTGCAGGGTGAGCTGATGGGCTGGGACCAGGAAAGAGCTGCAGTCTGGATTTAAAAGCGGTCTGCTGTCAGAATTCCTTGTTTCTCAGGGAGGTCAAGCTCTGTTCTATTAAACCCTTCAACTAATTAGATACAGCTCACCTATGTTATAGAAAGGTTAATCTACTTTACTCAATACACTGTGAAAGGATTCCCATCATTTGGTTAATTAATACATCCACCACCTCACATATTTATCTTGCCTTTTTTTTTTTGGTGAGATAGTTAAATAGTGAGACATTTAAAGTTCTACACTTCAGCAAATTTCAGTTATACAAAACAGTCTTAGTAACTATAGCTATCATGTTTTTTATTCCATTGTGTGTGTGTGTGTGAGAGAGAGAGAGAGAGAGAGAGAGAGAGACATCTCCATCCATTCATCTATTGATGGACAATTAGGTATAATTGGTATAATGCACATGGGGGTGCAGATATCCCTTCCTCATAGTGTTTTCATTTCCTTTGGATAAATACTCCGAAGCAGGATTGCTGGATCATAGGGTAGCTCTATTTTTAACTTTTTGAGGAAGCTCCATATGCTGCTCACAGCGGCTGCACTGATTTGAATTCACACCAACAATACACAGGATTCCCTTTTCTCCATTTCTTCACCAACACTTGTCATCTCTTGCCTTTTCGATAATAGCCATTCTCACAAGTGTGTGGGGAGATCTTGTGGTTTTGATTTGCATTTCCCTGATTGTTAGTGACCTTAGCACCTTTTCATATATCAATTGGCCATTTGTATGTCTTCTTTGGAAAAATGTTGATTCAGGTCCTCTGTCCCCCTTTTTTAAAGTATGTTTCATGCCCAGCCCAGAGCCCAACACAGGGCCCCAACCTACAACCCAGAGATCAAGACTCGAGCTGAGATCAAGAGTTGGCCACCCAACCAAATGAGCCACCCAGAGAGCCATCCTTTGCCCATCCTTTAATCAGATTGGTTTTTGTTTCTACTCATTTATTTAAACAAGTTTTATTTGGTAAAATATATATATCATGTGACATTTGTCATTTTAACAATTTTAAGTGTATAATTCAACAAATTAAGTACATCCCCAACATTGTACAATCATCACCATTACCTACTTCCAAAATATTTTCATTCCTCTGAACAGAAACTCTGTAACCACTGTGCAGTAACTCCATTCACCATCCCCCAAACCCTGACAACCTCTATTCTGTTTTATGTCTGTGAATTTGCCTGTTCTAAATATTTCATGTGAATGAAATCCCATGTTATTTGTCGTAAGACAATTTTTTTCTTTAAGTTTCTATGTAAACTCTAGCTAGTTAACACACAGTGTAATATTGGTTTCAAGTTACAATATAGTGATTCAACACTTCCAAGTATCACCCGGTGCTCATTATGACAAGTGCCTGCCTTCATCCTTACCCTCTATTTCACCCATCCCCCACCCATTTCCACCCATGTACAATCTCTTCTCTATACTTAAGAGTCTGTTTTTGGTTTGTCTTCTATCTCTCTCCTTTCTTTCTTTTCTTTTTTTCTTCATTTAAGATAATGTTTTCAAAGTTTTTTCTATGCTACAGCATATACCAGAACTTTATTCCTTTTTATGACTGAATAATATTTCATTGTATGGATATACCACCTCTGTTTATCCATTCACATGTCGATGGACCTTTGGGTTGTTTCTACCTTTTGACGACTGTGAGTTATGTTGCAATGAACGTTGGTGTACAACTGTTTGAGTCTCCACTTTCAATTGTTTTAGATATAGACTTCTAATTGGAATTGCTGGATTATATGGTTATTCTGTAGTTAGCCTTTCAGGATCTGCCATATTTCCCACTTACCATTTGCAGCCTACCTGTCACACATGAACAGCCTCTGAGCTCCAACATAATAAGATATTGGGTCAGCTTCTTGGCCATGAGACCCGTGCCATTACACAGGGCCCCATACTTAGAAGAGCCCACATTCAAAAGGGTCCCATGCTCAGAAGAGCCCCATGCTTGGTTTAATTCTCTGCTGCCACCATGTTGATGTTCTTAGCAACCTTATCTTTGAACTTGGGTTTTATGAGGAAGTCTGATTGGACAATGGAGCTTTTGAGCAGAGAATACACAGTATGAGTGTTCTCAGCCATTCCTTGCTGCCCTGATTGCATATAGTATTCATAATGCCCTATGAACACAAAATCCTGGAGGACCCAGGATCCACAGGAGTCCAGTGAGACTCAAAGTGAGTGCAGGGTAATTGTGTCACGTCCATGACTGAGTCAAATGGGTGTGGGGGTTGCTGACAGCCCCAGGTGGCCTCTTTTCTGCTCAAATGTAAACTTTCTTCGAATGCAGAATGAAAGTGATGGTGTTTTAAGAAACACAAAGCACCAACGAAGCCTATCGTATTCCTTCCTGCTCATGTTACTTCCCTGTAGTCACCAACTCTTTATGCTGAAAGTGACTAGCTAAAAGGAAAGGGGAAGATGGTGGAATACGTAGCTGCTTTCTCATCCTGTCTTTCCTTACTCATAAGTAAACCAAAGGTAGAGGGTGGGGACAAAATGTGTGTGCAGCCAGAAGGGAAAAGAAAACAATGTGGTCTTAGGCAGCATTTCCACCGTTCTTGTAAGAACAAAATACATATGACACGTGCACAAACAACAAAATATGAATTGTGGAATTTCAGTGATTTCGCATGACTCAAACGCTGATCTCTACATTCCAAATTGGCATTGCACAACATAAGACTGGACAGTGAAATACCCTCTCTCTCTGCCTGCCTCTCTGCCTACTTGTGATCTCTCTATCTCTGTCAAATAAATAAGTAAAATTAAAAAAAAAAAAAACCTACCATGATTGGTCAAGAGAGAACACAGAAGCAAGAAAAAGCTTTTCAAGTCAGTGCTTATAATGACACTTTTTTTCCTGGCATTTTGAACAAAGGGTCATGCAATTTCATTTTGCACTGGGCCCCGTAAATTACCTACCCAGCCCCGACAGCCCCCTATTCTCAGATTCTACAACAGTGGGTTTATGTGCAATTAGGGTAGTGGGGGAGGGATGAGGTAGATCTTGACGTGCCATAGTATTATTTTAGGAAGGGTGGAACTGACCATGATTCCGTGAAGGAATGCACTTCAGAAAGTAAGTACGCAAATGAAAGAGTCTGCAGACTCAGGCTCTCATCATATATCGTCTCAGCATTGCCGTTCTCAAATGAATGACAAATATCCTATCTTAGAGAGACAGAGAGAGAGGGAGGCAGACGAAGGCCAGGTCAGTAAATGTCACACATCACACAAATCAAGTTAACAGGAGTAAAATAAGAATTCATGATAGGCTTTATGTCATCGATGTTGTTATGAAAGGCAAAAAAATATTTTTTTTCATCCAAAATCAGTATAAACTTCAGTCTTATGGTCTGATGTAGACTTAAGAAGGTTTTATTTTGATTGATCCATAAAATGAAAATAAACTCAATTATCATGCCTCATCCTTTTAGATTTTTTTTAACATAAATATTTTATGGAAATTCGAGTAAGACAACCAGTGTCTGAAGTAATAGCAATCTCGGAAATAATAGTCCTGCTCTCCTTTGGCAAATTTTAAAAGTTCGTTTTCTTTAAAAGCTACTCTGAGGGATGCCGGGGTGGAGGGGCTCGGTTAAGCCTCTGCCTTTGGCTTAGGTCATGATCCCAGACTCCTGGGATCGGGCCCCGCATCAGGCTCTTTGCTCAGCAGGGAGCCTGCTTCTCCCTCTCCCTCTGCCTGTCTCTCTGCCTACTTGTGATCTCTCTCTCTCTCTCTCCGTCAAATAAATAAATTAAATCTTAAAAAAAAAAAAAAAAGGAAACTTGTTTTCCCTAGAGAGAGAAAATGATATAAAACAGTGATATTTCCCCTATTTCTCTGATGATATGCTACTTTTAATATCTTATCTGTTAAGCTAGCCAAGCGATACTACAGGATGTAATCATGATGTGTCTAGTCTTTGAAACCTGTTACGCTGACTCAGTGCCTCTGTCGGGGACAAAGAATGGCAAAGGCATACAACCACGAGTTACAAAAAAAGAAAAGGTTGCAGCCAGTTTCCCCCAGCACTAGGCAACATCTGGACTATACTTAATGCATCATGATTTCTCTTATCCCACATAACTGTCTAGCAAGAAATAGGTGCTCCCTTCTTGTGTACTCTTGCAAATTAGTGTATTGATTATTTATCTCTATGCTCATTAGTACAGGGGATATCTTATGTAGTATGAAAGACATTTATTGAGCACTTACTTACCTTATTCTGTGCAATTTACCTGGAATATCTAACTTCCACCTCCAATAACACTATAAGCAGATCTTATTATTAAATCATTTTTCAGACGAGGAAATCGAGGATTTGAGAATGAGCGATTTGTCCAAACTCAGGAAACCTGCAAGCAGCGAAGACAGGATTGAAACCCTGGTACTTTGATTCGAGAGCCCATCAAAGTACGCCACACGTGCTCCTCAGGTGTCTACAAAAATACCAAAATTTGTTAGTTAATATAGGAGATTAAGAGTCACCTCTCTTCCTCCTCACAAGGATGATGGATCTCCTGCTTGGGTACCCACTACATTTGAACTCTTAAAGGCAAGATAGCAGAAGGGAAATATAGTAAGGCAAGACAAGCCCAGTGTCATTTGTTTCTGTCCAGGATTTTGTCTTCTAAAACCAGTGGAATCTAAAGCCAATGGAAAGAAGTAGAATGGAACAGAATTTCCCTTTGCTGCCCCAAATAGTAAGAAATGGTCTTACAATATTTGTAAGAAAATACAAACCAGTGATATTTACATAAACCTCTGGACAATTTTAGAGACTTAATTTAATCAGATGGTCCAGGAGCACTTAGTGAGGAATGTGTTGTTCACTATGAGCTGGCTTGGATTCCCTAAGAGCAAAGCTGACATGCTAAACGAACTTTTTAAAAGGTTACCGGAATTTTATAATGGAAATATCCTGCCAACCCTAAGTACTTTGAAAAGTTTGGGGCCTATGAGTCATGCTGAAGGGTAACACATCTCCATTGATTATATTATCAGTTTTTTTCGATCAGTGTGAATCTGGGGAGACTTTTCAAATGGCATGCTGCGGGTTGATACACTTGACTTTGTCCTCATAGACTTTTTCCAAATCAGTAATTTGGATAAAAACACAGCAGAAATGTTGATCATATTTCAGAGTAATCAAGTATCCATTGCAAAGCATGATTGCTTCAAGATTCTTAGGCATCTGCATCAGGTTCCCTGTTCACTGGGAAGCCCAATTCTCCCTCTCCCTTTGCCTGCCGCTTCCCCTGCTTAGGCGCTTCCTCTCTCCCTCTCTCTTAAATCAATCAATCAATCAATCAATCAATCTTAGGGAAAAAAAGATTCTTAGGCATTGAGGGGCACCTGGGTGGTTCAGTCGGTTGAGCAGCTGACTCTTGATTTCAGCTCAACTTATGCTCCCAGGACCCTGGGATTGAGCTCCTTCTCTCACATATATATATTTTAAATATATTATATATTAATATATATTTCATATTTTAATAATAATTAAATATAATTTAACATATAAATTTCTTTTTTTTGTAGTGGCCCAGCCATCAAGACTTTCATGATGCCTAGAAATCATATACATATATGACATATATGATTATAATAATATATAATATATAATCATATATATAATATGTGTGTATATATACATAGAAAAGCTTTTATGTCTATATATTAAGTCCCTCAGAATCCCAGGGACTTGACAATAGGTTTTATTTCTCATTCACCTCACATGTCCACAGTGGGTCATCTGGGGACTTTGCTTTGCATTTTCCTCACTCTGGAATCCAGGCAGGTAGGGAAGTTATCATCGGAACATCACTGGTCACAGTGACAGAGAAAAATCCAAATATCCCTTAAAGGCAAGATAGCAGAAGGGAAATATAGTAAGGCAAGACAAGCCCAGTGTCATTCATTTCTGTCCAGGATTTTGTCTTCTAAAACCAGTGGAAACTAAAGCCAATGGAAAGAAGTAGAATGGAACAGAAGCGTCATGTCATCTCACATCACCTTGACCAAGAAAGAGACATGACTACTCCTGGGGCTAGGGGGAGAGAGCAGTGCAGCTCTACCATGTGCCGGCAGGGAGAAGAGAGTCCTCAGGACTACCCAGTGAGACCCAGCATGACAGCAGTTGATGTGAAGAAGAGTGGGAGTGTGTTGGTTGATGGCAAAATTTGGTTGATGAAAAAGTAAAGCAGACTTAAGAGTGCATTGGTTGAAGTATTTGTGGTTGGCTGAGTAATGGCTCTCAAAGATACCTCAGCCCTAATGTCCAGAGCCTGAGAATGTTGTCCTCTCTGGCAGAAAGGACTTTGTATCCCTGATTACACTAAGGATTTCGAGATGGAAAGATTATCCTGGATTATCCAGTTGGGCCTTAAATATACTTGCAAATGTCCGTATAAAAGGAGACAAGATAGACTTTGAAGATGGAGAAAGGCAGGAGCGTGCAGACATCTTGATTTCAGTCCTGCCAGATTCAGGTTACTCTTCTAAACTCCAGAAATATAGGATAGCTAATTTATCTTTTCTTTTTGAAAGATTATATTTATTTATTTGTCTGGGTGGTGGGAAGAGAGAGAAAGAGAGAGCATAAGCAGGGGGAGTGGCAGGCAGAGGGAGAAACGGGCTCCCCACTGAGCAAGGGGCTCGATGCGGGGCTCTATCCTAGGACCCTGGGATCATGACCTGAGCTGAAGACAGACACTCAACTGACTGAGCCACCCAGATGCCCTTAGTTTATCTTGTGTTATGCCACAGATTTTGTGGTCATTTGTTATAAGAGCGCCAGGAAACTACTGCAGCGTCTAAATCGAGAGTTCTTTTGTTCCCAGACAAAACAATCGGAATCATCAAGAGGCTGGATAGTAGCACATCACCTACAGAGCTGCGAGGGAAGTTCAAGCTGGAGCAGAAATAAAGACAATGCAGGCTTTCACATCTAAGGGCTGTCTGGTAGGTATGGGTGAGGTCTGCTCTGTGTGGACACAGAAGCCAGAACTGGATCGGTGAGTGGTGTTGTTAGAGCGATCGGCTCACAGTAAGAATGCAGCCCTGTCGACATCAGAGTAGGCGGTTGGTGCCACTGGATACGGGTGTGAAGACGCTGCATGACTGCTGGTTGAGGGTATTGTCAAAAAGAATCCTGACTTTGGTAGGGAATTTAGAAAAATAACTTCTCAAGTCCCTTCTCTGATTTTTCCTTCCTGTATCTGATCCTGACATTTTCCTTGACAAGAACCCCACAGGTTCGTTTGCAAGTGTGGGAGGTGGCAGGGCTGTCCTCAGAGGGGACATTATCGGCCCGGCAGTCAATAAAGGTTCTGGTCAAGGGGGAGAGACGTAACTCAGATTAGAAGTCAGGCCACATGTCAGGAGGCAGGAAGGTGCCCGGGGAGAGAACCTCAGAGGAACAACTAGTCAGAAGACCTAGGGGAAGGGTAGTATGAAAAAGGCTTCATCCTTCGGTAAGCTAAGGTTCAAATGAGTCAAAAGGAAAAGCCAGAGAGTTCTGGAAATGAACTCTGTGGATATTTTCATATATTTCATATATTTTAAACTCACCATGTCAACTGTGTAGCTTAAGGGTCTGGGTTGGATCCTAAAGGGACCTCATGATTTGGCTTTCCTCTTCACTCTGTCTGTGCTCAGTCTCCATGAGTGACTCCTCGGGCTTCCCTTCTAGAGCTCGCTTCTCCCTTGCAAGTGCATTCTTTCCTTAGCTTTCCTTAGCTATGGCCACCCCCTACCCTGTGTTTGAAGGGAAAAAAATGGAAAACTTATTTTACTCAGCCCCATTCCCATTGGGATATTCATCAAACCCAAACTTTTTCATTGCAACATCTTTTGATTCTGTCCCTTAACCTTCGCTCCCCCCTGTAGTTACTCTAGCTCAGATTTGTGTTCTTGTTGCCAGGAAAACTGCAAGAGCCTCATAATTAATCCTTTAACTGCTGGTCTCTCCCCACTGCAGCCATTTTTTATCCCTGCCACAAGAAGTCAGGTTCTAAAAGAAAGCTCGATTCCATCCACTCCCTTCTCCTTTTCGATAGGATGACTTCCAGATTCTCGAGGATGGTGGGCAAAACTCTTTAGTCTGTTTCCAGGCTTATTCTAATCTTGTCTTCCTCTCCATTCCCCTACTCATACATGAACCTTATGGCCCAGTTACATTCAGCCTCTCACGGTTCTGGGCCAAGCCAGCTTTTGACACCTGTATGCCTTCAAACACACTAGGTCCTTTGTCTTAATCGCCCACCTTCTTCTCTGCCTGGCACTCTGAGAACAGTTCACATCACGTCTCTCTTGAATAAGTTTTTAAGTGAAGATATGCATACTTATCCGTAGGCTTCTAATACCCTCAGCATCCGTTCATGTCTCTATTATATTACAGTATTGCAGTGACTAGAAATTAGCTATGAATCAGCTTCCTCCCCCAGTAGACTACGATCTTCTAAGAAAAGAGGCCAGTGTCTTTCCCATCTTTGCATTTCCATTGCCTCACATGGAACCTGTTACATAGTAGCTGCTAAATAAATGTTTGTTTCAGGATTCATCAATATCAGAGCTGACGTCAGGGACATCCCTAGAATGGTTCTATTTTGGAGGGAACCACAGAGACCACCTGGCACCAGTGACAAGTGAGGTTGCCTTTGGATAGTCTTCCTGAGGTCTTGGAATCGTAACTCTATTCTAGCTCTCCCACCACACTTGGGATAGATGAAAATCATTAGGTGATTTTTTAAAAAAATCTTATTTGAAGATTTAGCCTTTATTAGAACTTTCTATATCTGAATATTGCTCCAATCTCCATGAGAGAATCTTCTTAAGTCTTATTCTTAAGAGTTTAATATAGCAACAATAGGGCAAGCTATGACTTATTGCAATGGAGGAGGAAGGTGCTTATGCATTATATTCAACAATTAAATATAACTACATTCAGTATGAATTAAGGCTACCAATTTTCCATGGGGGATGCAACCGCCAAGGCTCTCTCCCTCTTCTGAAAGGCCCTTCCTGGAATTTGCACTTGATTCCTTCATGCCTGTCCCTGTGCCCATTGCGAGGTCATGACTGTTGACTGAAGTCAATGAAAGAGATTCCCTGCTTGGAACTTTCGGAGAGCCACCACCAGTCCAGCAGGGACTTAAAAACCTGGACTTGCAAAATATGGAATTCAAAATAGTGAATTCAGTGCAAAGAATCTCTCTTTTTTAAAAATTAAATTTAATTTTATTTAAATTCAATCAATTAACATATCATAAGTTATTAATTTCAGAGGTAGAGTTCAGTGATTAAGTAACTGTGTATAAAACCCAGTGCTCATTACATCACGGGACTTCCTAAATGTCTGTCACCCAGTAATCCTATCCTCCCGGCCCCTCTCCTTCAGCAACCCTGTTAGTTTCTTATGATTAAGAGTCTTTATGGTCTCTCTCCCTCTCTGATTTCATCTTGTTTTATTTTTCCCTCCCTTGGCCTATACTCCTCTGTTTTGTTTCTTAATTCCACATGAAATCATGTGATAATTGTCTTTCTCTGACTGGCTTATTTTGCTCAGCATAATATTCTCTTGTTCCATCCACTTGTTACAAGTGGCAAGATTTCATTTCTTAAAGTTATTTGTTTATTTATTTGACGGAGAAAGAGAGAACACAAGCCAGGGGAGCAGCAGGCTGAGGGAGAGGGAGAAGCAGGCTCCCTGCTGAGTAGGGAGTCAATTTGGGACTTTGACCTGAGCGAAAGGCAGACGCTTAACCAACTGAGCCACCCAGGTGCCCCAAGATTTCTTTCTTTTTTTTTTTTTTTTGATGGTTGAGTAATTCAATAAATAGTATCTCTCTCCTCTGTATTCCCTCAAGGAATGGATAAAACAAAATAAAAATCAGGAAAAAAATATATCAGCATGACCCAAACAAAGAAAGAGATACAGCTTCATGCCACTGCCATCAGAATGGGGTAGGCTGCAGAGAAGGGGAACAGAAGATTCTGGTGTGGTTTTGCTCAGTTTCCAAAAATGCTCACCAATCTTCCCCAGTGCAGAGAGATGGGGACGGAGGGTTAAGTCCAGGGAAAAGATGAAGGAAAAGTAGCAGGGGCCAAGGCCTCCTCTTACCACCTCGGAATTATCCAGTGAGCAAAGGATAGATGAGGCTTTCTCATTTTTCCAGGGGTCATCACTGAACTGTGGGGCTGAGCCAAGATGCGGGAACTTCCATGAACGTGGCTAGCTACATCCACCCCTGGGTGGAGTGAACCTTGGCACAGAATCCTGACTGAGTGAGAACATCTCAGACAGGAGAGCAGAGACCAGGTGTTGGGTGATTTATGATTCTCTATTTTCATCTTTGATCTTCTCCATCAATAAATGTTTTATAATGAGTATACACATTTAAAAGATAAAAGTAATAAAATCACAATCATTAAAGAAAAACAAAAAAGCCCATAAAAACCTCCAATCTTGAGAAATCCCTTTTTGGCTTTTCCTAGGATCCCTTAGGGAAGGAATCCCAGTTTGCCAACCCAAACTCAGCTCTCCCTCGGACTAATTAAAGTGACTAATCTCCCTGTGAGCTTTCTTCCCTGGCAAACTAAACAGAGTAAGGTATCCCTGGTCTAACCCAGTATGTTCAGAGACTGGAGAAAATTGGGAGTTAGAACTAGTTAATGAAGGGAAATGGTTGGAAAGTCTCCAAAAGAGTACTACACGGATTTTTTTTCGAGGACGAAAACATTGGGCAAGGGAGCTGGATTCTTCATACTGTCCTAGTGGTGGTTCCACTTCTTTCTGAAACCAGACAGAGCTGAAGTGACAAATCCTCACAGCGGTTCCACTACCAATGTCACAATTCTTTTAGCCCCTGTCCCTCCCTTTCCTCGGTTCCATGCACCCCTCACGTCACTTTTCCACCTGGAAGACAGTAATATTTCAAGCATCACATCATTGCACAGACTTGCGTTCAATGCTAGCTACCGTAAGCTTAAGTGACAAAATCATTTACACACGAGAAAATGCTCCTGTATCTATTTAAAACGAAATCCTGTGCTAGGAGCATAACATTCTAGCTGGCAGGATTTATACCCTTTCCGTCTTTCTTTTTTTCCTCTAATTTGCAAAATGGGCACATATTATGTATAGATACAGAAAAAAAAAAAAGAATAAATAATTTGCAACCAAATAAGAAATTCTGAAGTGGATTTTTTAAATACTTGTATCCCCTGACCTTTTCCCCTCTGTCCCCACACACAACAAAACAATAATTGAATTAATTTCTCCTGTAGAAGTTATTCCTTAAATGAGGACAACTGGTTTAAGGAGGAAATTTGGGACAAATAAAAGGAAATAACTTCTTCAAGCAGCTTGCGGTCAGCTAAAGGAATTTGCTGTCACAGAAGGTCAGATGGTCAAAGGCAGTCGTTGGATGACTTGAAAGACGAGCCAAAGGAGGCCTTTTCCAGGGGGGCGGTGACGGGAGGAAGACAAGCAAGGACTGCCCAGTTCTCAGCCGGTCAGGAGAAGTTTAGGGTGAAGAAGAGTTTCCGCTGGAACTCGTAACAGGAACATCCTCCTGACCTTGATATGAATATTCCGAACAAGACCTTACTGATAAATTGCTCCTGCAAACTGAAGCTACTTTCGCTTTATTGCTGCGTCTGACCTTTGGTCTGCCCAATGGACTCGCACTAAGCGGCCATCTGGAAGGGGGTTGTTTTTCTCGAATGCACTTGGCCATTTACTGAGTTTAAGACCCTGTGCCAGGTGCTGGCAACACCCAAGCAAGTAAGAAGGGGAGAGCTCACAGTCTACAAGGAAAACAGATACGTAAAAAAATAATTATAGAGCAACCTAGGAACACTGTGATACTGGTGAGGTTCAAGGGCCATGGGAATCTACGTGTAATATGTTTTGCTGAGTTGGGGGAGGGAGTCAGGATGTATTTTCCCAAACTTTCCTAAAGTAAGAATCATCCTTAAAAACTGGCCGGAAAGGGGTACCCAGCTGACTCAACCTTAAGCAGCTCTTGATCTCAGGGTCTTGAGTTTAAGCTGCACGTTGGGAGTGGAGGCTACTTTGAATGAATGAATGAATGAATGAATGAATGAATGCTGGAAAAGCCAACTCTTTGATTTCAACCCAGACCAACGGAATGAATGAGAAGTTCCAGGGGAGAGGCCAGGAATCCGTACACAGACGGTCCCCAGCTTAACGACGGTGCGCTATCCCAAGTTTTAGGCCCCCGCCTAACCAGCATTTCCTTCTCAAAAGATCTCCTGATGCCCGAAGTCTGGGTTAGGCACCCGTCCTGAGTATTCTGACAGCACCTTTTACCCTCCCTGCCAACACTGAATTGGTAATTACATGTTTGCTTGTCGGACTAACTCGCAGCCGTATGATCTGTGTCTCAAGTCCCAGGACACACAGCCCGAGACTGCCAGGAAGAGCTCGTTAACGGAGGTTCGCGAATGGAATGGAATTAAATCGAAGGTCCCCACCAAAGAGATGGAAAAGGATTTGCAAAGCTCAGAGACTTGAAAGTTGTGCAAGATGTGTTTGGGACCCAGGCGATAGATTAGTGTGAGCAGGCTCCTAAACCACAGGGAAAAGTAACCAAAGATACAGCAGGGAGTGAGCAGCCCTGAGGGCCGCACAGCTGGCTGGCAGCAGCTCCTGATGGAACTCTCGGGTCTTAGGCTTGGCTGTGAACTTCCTGAAAGAATTTCGATGAGTTTAGACACCTGAAGCCTATGGACCCCGGGTTAAGAACTTTGACTTGAAAGGAGACTCTGTAGGGAGAGTAACTTTGACAGAAGAGGATGGATGGAATCAGGAGGAGCTGGGGGTGGGGTGAGGGGGTGGAGAGCTTTTTTTAAAAATAAAATTAATGAAACTCATCACGCTCATTTAGGTCTTGTCCTGTTGCTTCGGAGCTGCACAGATAGTTGAATTATTGCAGCTGAGATCTTATAGCCTAGAAAACCCAAAGTGGTCCTAAGCAGTTCTTTTAATGCAAAACACTTGCTAACCAGGGAGGTGGCTCTGATCATATTCTGGTCTGGTGGGTTTTCTACACATGCATTCTGCAGTTGGTGTCCTTTTATTTAAGAAAAAAGAAAAAAAAGGATTTTATGCATTTTAAATTGCTTTTCCTTTTCCAGGTTAAAAAATTAAATAAAATACAAAATAAACCAACAAACCCCAGAAAAGCTTAGTGCCAAATAGTGGCATGGTCATTAAAATGTTTTAAGTCAGAAATTTAAAATTATGTAAATTATTTTAAATGGATTACTTCAGGTTGGATCCAGCCTTTCCCTGATGTTTTCCTCAAGGAGTTGGGGGGCAGCCCAAGGGAGTGCGGCCAGTGAGCCACGTCTGTGAATCTGCCTCAATTATTTAGCCATGGGGTACCTCAGTTTCCCCTTTTGTATTCTAGAATAACAGATGGTCATTTTCCCCAGAGTTGCTGTGACGAATAAATGATACAATGCAGGTCCATAGTTCTTATGGAATGTTAGTTACTAACAATGCTCATGTCTGAAAGACATCACCCGAGCACTGGTGTCTAATAGATTTTATTCCTAGCCTGGATTTTACTCTGCTTACTTCTGCATAAGGAGGACTTCAATGACAGCATAATGCAGCCATGATGAGGAAATCTGTTGGGGTCGTGCCCCTAAGATGGCGCCGGCTACATAACCCGAGCAGCATGGACAGCCTGAAAAACATCCCCCCTGGCCACACGTGACCTCATGCTCATCACATGAACACCGCATGCCACCACTGCCTACGAGCCCCAGATACCTCCTGTTCACCTGAACACCTCTGTGATTGGCTGTTATGCCCTATATAAGGCAAGGGAACTGCCTCGCAGCGGCAGGAGAAAGAAGGGGAGAGAAAGATCGTTCAGCGAATAAACAAGAGCTTGTGCATCGACCTGTGTGTGTGTTGGTGTTGCGTCATCTCTGCAGGCAGTGAGAGCATGACAGAAATGCAGCCCATAACACAGGGCCCTGCACATATTTAGTTCTGAATAAAAGTTTGCCCACTGATTGGATCAATGAATGTTGAGTGGTGAGAGCCTTTGATAAATGTCAGAAGATGGAAATGCCTTTTAAAAATATTTGTTTATTTATCAGAGAGAGTGAGCGTGAGCACAAGCAGAGGGAGTGGCAGAAAGAGGGAGAAGCAGGCTCCCCACTGACCGAGGGGCCTGATGTGGAGGATCCCAGAACCCTGGGATCATGACCAGAGCTGAAGGCAGACCTTCAACGGACTGAGCCACCCAGGTGTCCCCAGTGGAAATGACTTTTAATGAATTAAACCAGAAGCTCATTTTTATACCTTTAAAAATAATGATGCATGTAATATGGAGATGATCGAAACATAAGCAATTCTGGACAAGATGATATTGAAGTGAGATACAAATTATGGGAAGGATCAAGAAAAAAAATGCCTTGAAAAAGTGAGGCAGGTATGCTTGGCTGACAAGGCAATGGACCATTTTCATTTACTCAACATCCTGCCCTTTCCGGTCCTCCTTCCCCCGCTTGTCAGCCATAATTCATTTGGTTCCCATCAGGAATATTTAAAGAACCCTTTGTAACAACTCTACAGTTGTAGATGCGGATACAATTTATCTCTTAAATCCTTCATAGGGACCTTTTGTTTTCTGCCGGCTCACAATCTCTCAGCATGGCTTTGAAACAATTTATGGGTGTGCTGGCTTTCTCTCTTTTTTGCTTCTCTTAGATTCTTTATCCAAGGTTCCTAAGCATTTAAACATATTAACTCTTTTTAGAGAATTCTTTTTTGTTTGAATTTTTTTCTCCATTTCATATTGATTTCTCTTTTTTTTCTGTTGTGATAAGAAGAGATAATACCCTTCTTATAAATTTTAAGTGTACAGTACAGTATTTCTAACTGTACATGCAATGTTGTACAATGGACCTTCAGAGCCTTTTCATCGTATATAACTGAAGCTTTCTACTTGTTGAACAGCAACCTCCCAATTCCCTCTCCCTGCATTAGACCATTTTTATTTTTATGACACTGATACATTGAGAAGATCAATGGGATTATCTTAAGACAGGAGTTAGAGGGAAGAGAGAAAATGCAAAAGGAGAGTTGGCTATTTTCTAAAAGATACACTCCCTCTCTGTCACAAGTACTTTGCATCTAACTGGGGAACATCAGAAGCTTTCAAACTTAAGAGTTACAAGAAAATATAGAATTTGCCAGAATCACAGAGGCAAGAAAGACCCTGAATAGCAAAATGCAGACTAGATTGGGACAAGTTCTGTGGGAAGAATGAAGAAAGGTTTGTGGGAACCCAATGGATTGAGCTTCAGTCTGGGAGTCCAGTGTCTCTGGGACTCCCACTGCCCACCACAGTGATTTTCTTGGGAACCTTCTGGATCATTCTTCTCTATTCACAGAGAAGGTGTGGTGGGTCAGTCTGACTTCTTTCCTAATTAAGAGAAAAGAGTGGTCATATCTAGCGCTGGCCCAACACATCACACTGTTCTGGGGTTTCCTGTCCCATCTGCTTTTCCCAGTAGAAAGAAAAAGAGATCCATGGAACAGAAAGCTAAAATTGTGTCCTTCTTTAAACATGTTGATTTTTTTTTTTCACCTTCAAAAAGAAGATTTAGGAGGCCTAAATAGTACAGATCTATAAAGTGCTTTGATATTTTGAGAAGGAAAAATGACCCATGAGTGGCTTTAATCTAACCTGAATTACCTGAAATAAAGCCACAATAGTTTGGGATTAAAATCTTTCATTTCTCTTTGAAGACCTGGTTTTTAGAATGTATGAGTTAACCACCAGCTGCACAAGAAGGTTCACTCTGGAAAATATTTAACTTTCTCCTAAGATTTACTTTAAACTGCTAAGCTTTTTAGAAAACAGTGTAGTAAAAAGTCTAGCGCAGGGCATAAACCAAACCGATAAAAGTGAATTCCTTCCATGAAAATTTGTTCCTTAGAAGTTATTGCCATCAGATGAAAACCCATGAATCTGACGTTATTTGAGTTTGGTTAAGGGGTTTTAAAAAAAGGTGCAGTGATCAATGTCATGTTCACCCTGGAAGAGCAAAGTTGGAGGAATTGTATGAGGCCCATGGTCCAAAATGTTTTGTTTATGACAGAAGAGTAAGTTGTAAATCAAACAAGGAAAAAAAAAGGAGGGTGGATAATGCTATATGATTACCACATTTCTGTTTTGATTTTTACCCCCCCCCAAATTTTATACTAATGGCTTTCATAAAAGGATCCCAGGTTATTTATTTTCTTATTTGTTTCTTCATAAAAACCCAAGAACAGAGGGAGGTACATGATCTTTCTTTCCTTTTCTTCTTCCTTGTTCCATCTCTGCCCTTAAACTCAGTCTCACTGCATCCTCCAGGGCTCATTTTCCATGTGAACGAAGGTAATGATCTAATTGCCCGTGAACCACAGGCACTCTGACAGTCACTGTGGTTGGGAGAACTGAGCCCTCTGGAAGGAATTTTGCCCATCAGCGTCTGCATAGCCTGGTGTTCCGTTGAGTTTTACGATGGATGTGGGGTGTGGTGCTGAAACCCACAGGCGGATAGGTGAGGCCCTGACAGCTTGACATTGTCGTCCACATATGAAATCACCCAGGATGTATAGACGTGATGGAGAAATTATACTGGACAGAATGACATAGCTAAAGGAAAGGGATATAGATGTGATTCCCTGGAAGAGCAGGGAAAGTCAGGTTTCTTCTTATTAAATATGATGGTATCTGTTCTGATCGTTGGGTATATACAGGAGGCGCCTGAGTAGCGGTGGCCTCTTGGTGATGTGAGGTGATTTCCTTCTCAGCCGTGGCATTTCACAGAAGTCCCCTCCCTTGTTTTTGGTCTGATGACCCTGCCGTGGTCCACAGCACAGACTGGGGAGTTTTTTTCTCTTCCTATTCCATTAAGTAGATGAACACCAATTTTTTCCAATTTATGAATGAGCTTTTCTGGAGAGCTGGTCATTTTTGTTGGGCAAATGACTCTTTTTTTCTGTTGTTATTCTTTTAGGGACTTTTTATTATGTACTTGCTCATTTCCTGCAGCTGGGCATGATTTGTCCACTATTTCAACAAGCCAGTCCCTTCTTTCCATTAATCAAGAAGAAAAGGATGGAAGGCAAGCTGTCACATCTCTCTCCTCCAACAGATTTCCATTTTCTCTTTCATTTTCCCCTCTCGCTCCTTAGTGTTGATTTTCAGGACCAGATTCTTAATGATTTTCTGAATGAACCTCAGTTTCATTTATTCATAAATTTCTCCAAGAAGCACCTGCAGGATTCTGAAAGTCTGAGTTTGCTGTAGAAGGCAGGTACCTTCTGAAATAAAAACTGGAAGGAATTGGGAAGAGACGGGATGCCGTGAACAAAGAAGGTAAAAGAAAGCATAGATGGGAGAGAGTTATGGGATGGAAGGAAGAGGAAGTTAAAACAAAATGGGGGAAAAGAAGGATGTGTTAAAAAAAAAAACAAAACAAAACACAAAACAAGAACAAAAGAAAGATAAATTCAGAACCAAGGGGGTGCAGATGATTCTCATGGTCCCTGGGAGCCAAGCAGATTGATTAGTGTTAGTTTCTAACCACCAAAGATTTACAGTTAAGAGCTGAAATAAGATTTTTAAAATATGCCAAGACCCATTTGTTTTTGGCTTTACTTCTTTCCTGAGATATATAGGAAGAAAGGTTTTTAAGTAGGTAATATCTTTTACTTCTCTGTTGAAGAACTTCAGGCATGTGGAAAATCTTAAGATCTAAAGGTTTGCGATCTGTACTTTGTTGGTTATGAATCCCTTTTCTATCTTGCAGCCTGGGCAGGGGGCTTTGCGGACATCCAAGGCGCAGGGGACAATCCCTGGGCTGTGCCCCCCTCCTCTCCATCCAGAAGCCAGAACATTCTGTGTCAGATAAGTGGGAGGGAGAGAGGACATATTTTCTCCTCCTCCCAAAGCTGTTAGTGTTCTGTTCTCCAGTAAGCTATGGTAACAATTGATCTCTGTGTGGCGAATCGGATACTCATTGCATCTTGCTGAGCCAGACACTTAACGGAACAGAATTCCATTACAAACGCCCTCTTCTCTCCTCTTAATGGACGGTCATCTCTGAACCACAAGGGCTTGTTGTTGCCCAGGTCACTAGCTCGCAGCCTCGGCAACACACACAGCACTACCGACAGGAAAGTGAGGGGCTCATGACTCCATAAAGGGCGCAGTGTGCTGCGCCGCGGGGAAGGCGAACACGCGTCCTTGATGCGCTGAAGGAAGTCAGGAGAGGAAGCCGGCCCGCGGGGGGCTTGGGATATTTTTGGCAGCGATGTTCTCACTACCTGCACTGCCTGTTTGTGTCTATTATGATGTTTACTGCAACTCGAGAAAGAATAGGTACTAAATTGGGAGATGATGAACTTCTCAGCTGGAGAGCGAACGGGATCTCACAGAGAAACAACATTTGGGTTTTTGCCATGTTGTGTTCTCTTCGAGTTTACATTTAGATGTTAGGATAAGGAAGGGAAGCACACGTCCAGAAGACAGAAACAGTTTAGTTTTGTGCGGCCCAAGGAAGACGCATGGAAATGTTTGAAGTGAGCTTTACCGTTGTTTGGTCTAGAAAGATTAAGGGCTTTAGGCTTTGCTCGCCTCATCACCACATCCTTGGACATTTTTAGTCTGGTTGGGGAATTTTTTTTCTCAAGATTCTATTTTATTTCAGCAAGTGTTTGTTGCTCCTGGATGGTAGATTTGCTAAGAAACTGTTTTGGATTTTGATCACCTTTCAAGACCAATGGTGTTTCGGGGGGTTGTCCCTGGAAAAAACTTTGAAAGCTCAGTAAAAACTCTGCTAATCTCTGTGGTCAAGAAATAAAGTCACACCACAAAGGTGCTTGTCTCCAGACTTGTCAGGAGCCCCTGGCAATACCATTCAAGATAGTTTAGGCCCAGGCTGCAAGGAAAAGATGAATGCTTTCCTCAGAGGGAAGTGACTGGGGGGTCTAGATGGCGGGGCCTCTGGGCAAAAGCCCATTCACCAGAAGGATAATTAGTGTGTGGAATAGTGAGCAGAGCCTGTTCTTGTAGAAAGTCCCTTGTAATTACCCACCAGGAATGTTCTCGGGACATCTCTTCCCCTTTATTAAAGGGTTGTGAGACCACTGCACCATCAATGTTTGGCCTTTTATCTTAAGGAGCATTCCCTTTTTCTTCTTATTTTACCTCTCAAGAGTATAATATCCACAAAGTAGGGGTTCACTTGTGAATCCACTTTTAAAATCTCTCTGTACTTGCACCCACCGCACACCATGTGTAAATTATGTTTACTGTAATATATATATGTACATATGTATAATAAAAAATGCAAAGTAAGGATGATGGATATGCGCCTTAGCATTGATGTATACAGTTCTGTTTAATCTAGTCCCAACTGAAATCGGCTGTCTGAATTTGCTTGGTGCCATAAAACATTAAGAGGAGAGGAAACATAAGTAACCTTTGAGCTCCTGGGTGGACTCCTGTGTGACCTCAAGTCCCCAATTCTAGTGACCTCAAGTCCCTGACTTCCTCCAATGGGAAACTGGTCGAGCCAGATCCTGACCAGTTTTCCTCTTGCTCTCTCCCTCCAAATCACTTAAATCCTTTGTCTCCAACTACATTAGATCTATTCAGTGTTTCCCTTTTTAATGCTTCCACAATGTCTTAATTTCTACAAATTTATTTATTTATTTAAATATCTTAGTGTGTGTAGTATCACCCAAAGAGACCTGGTGGTGAGACAAGTTTTTAAAAACAAGACGCTAATGATAAGAAACGTATTTATTTATTTATCTTGGAAACTCCCTGAGGAGCTCTATGCCCATTTCCCATCAACCACCCCTCCTCCTGTTTCAAATTTCTTTAGTAGAGATTTGAGGGGTAGAAGAGAGGGTAGGTTTTACTCTCCAAACTCCATTTTACCCTAGTAGTAGTAGAACTGAAAATGACTCTTGCATTAGATGGTCAGGCCCAAAGGCGCATGTTGAACTTGGTCCTGTCTGTGCCTACTTGCTCCCTAAAGCTTCCCGACCTTCACCCTCTGCCTTAGGAATCAGGCCCTGGGCTCATCCTGCTGCAATTCAGCTTTTAGAGCAGAAAAAAAGTCTTTTTCTGCCTCACCATTTGCCCTTGGGGGTTGAAAAGTTGCTTTACTGGTTGTTCATTCTTGACTTATTTAATCCTCTCCCCAATTATTTGCGTATGAGGGTCACCATTTTGCCTGTTTTCTGATAGGTCAGCTCCGAGACATCTGAGTAAGGGAAAGAGTTATTTATTTAAGAACTTGATAAAAAGGGGATAGAAGCTTTTTATGGGAAGTCACTTAACTACCTCAAACTCAGGACATTCTCAATTATCCAGGCTTAACAGTGTCTGTAAAGAGAGATGACAGTGAAATACATATAATTAGAAATGTTTGGTAAACCAATGTGCATCTTCTTTCTCTAGTTCACTTGTATTTTTAAATAAGGTTTCTTTCCTTTTTCTGTCCAATATTTGCTTCTGTTAAGAATCACAGAAATGTACCTAAGGCAGTCTGGAGAACAAGCGGACTGAAACAGAGAATTAGAACTAATGGTCATTTACAAATGTAATAATAAAATGTTGCTAACTTGAGAATTAAGTATAAAAATTGTATAATCCTTGCTTTAGTAACCCCTAGCTCTTATGACTATCATATTTACCAAAACCATTGAAAAAGCAAAGGACACATTTATAGAGACAGAAAGTAGAATGATGATCACTAGAAATTAGATAAGGAGATGGGAAATTGGTGTTTAATAGGTATAGAGTTTCAGTTTGGGAAGATGAAAAAAAATTTGGAGATGGATGGTGGTGATGGTTGTACCCTAATGTGAAGGTAATTAATGCCACTGAATTATCTAGTTGAAAATGGGTAAGGGGCACCTGGGTGCCTCGGTTAGTTAAGCATCTAACTCTTGATCTCAGCTCAGGTCTTGATCTCAGGGTTGTGAGTTCAAGCCCCAAGTTGGGCTCTGCTCTAGGTTTGGAACCTACTTAAAAAAATAAAATAAATAAAAAGTAAAAAAAGTTTTAAATGGCCGAAAGGGTACATTTCATATATGTGTATTTTATTACAATAAATAAATGGGAAGGAAGAAAATAGAAAGAAAAAGAATAATGCTAGCATCGTCTACAAGTTATCAGTTGAATTAACTAGGACATTTATTATTTGAGGCTCAGTAGAAAACAGGCAATAGTTCTCTTGAAATTACTGTTTGGGCATATCTCTGCAAAAAGAAATCTCAAAGCTTAGTATTTATAGGATATACCATTGGGAGTAAAACACATGTGAAAAATATCATGATAGAAGGCCTTTATTTAAAGTGCGGTTGAAGGCCGCTGACTCATTGGATAACTGGAGTATTTGTGGCTTGAGTAATGGCTGAGCCGAGAATCTTGGAGTCAGTTAGACTCTTTCTTCCCTGGAAAAAAAAAAAAAAAGGAAGGGTCAAGAAAATTCTATCCCACTCTATCTTGGATATTTTGTTCAACAATGATTTTGACCAACCCCAAATTCCTCAAATGAGGGAGGAATGTGCAGTGTTTTTGTAACCTTGATTAACTGTGCTATTATTCCCTACAAGGAGGCATACCCACAGGAAGGCAAGAGGTAGAAAGGAAAGAGCTAAACCGAGAAACTGTTTTTGTTCCTAGATGATGGATGTTTTATGAATGGGGTCAGTGCCACTTCTGATCTCATCCTGAGAAAAGCCACTCTTTAACGAAAGGGGCAAAATATTTGGACTCAAGTGTGAAGCAACTTGGTTGACTCGACTAAACACCTGAAGAAAATCTTAAGTTATTCCGATATGGTATAATTGATGATTTTTTTCCCCTGAAGTTGTGTTTCTTTTTGCATGTTTTCTGGTTGGGTGAAAATGATCATTTTTCAGTTAGGTTCTTGGAACTGCCATGGCCCAGGGTTGCTATTTACTGTGAACTCCCTGGTCCTGGGTTAGCAGGGATCTGGTCTTCTCAGGGATGCTGTTGAGCACGGTCAAGCAGGATATTCTGGAGCCAGATGACCTGGGCACGAACCCCAGGCTGCCTCCTAGAAGATGAGACCTTGGAAACTTGCCCACATCTCTGTACCTTTATAGACGGGTTCCTGTCTATAAACTAGGATGATTGCTGTAGGTCTAACATCACTGATTGATAAGAAAATATGATTTAAAACATGCGGTCTATGAATCAGAGCCCCTTTAGCATTTGTATCAAAGAGTTCAAAACTCCAGAGCTATACCAAATCATCACTTTGTACAACTGAAATCTATTACAATTACACTTCTCAGTTACACCTAACTAAAGCTGAAAAGAAAAGAAAAGGAAAGAGAAAAACTTCATTGCTTCTGTGTACAAGGAAAACAGAAAATAAGATACTGGGTTTAATGAATCATTTCTACATTCATTGAATGATTCACCACGTGCCAGGCACTGGGGATACCAAGTCAATTACGGCATGATTTATGATGGTGCTTGGTATAATAGTAGAGACACACAGAGAGATTATTATGCACTAGGTGGATGTTAAGATAGAGATATGTGTAAGCTATCAGTGAAGCTTAAGAAAGGGGGATCCTCACAGGTTAGCAGAGGGTGGAAAGAAATAGAGGAAGTTCCTGAAGAGGGCAATCCTAGAAAATACCGACTTTGTCAAATACAATTTGACTTTTAAAAAATGAGTGTTTTAGTTTGTGTCTCAAGAAGATAAGCATTCTTTCTCTTTCTCACAACCAGAATATTATTGTGACCTCTAAATAGATGACAATGGTTGCTTAATTGTAAAAAGATATCTGGTCAATTTTCAATAGCTTCATGTTTTTTAAAATTTAATTTTTTAATTTTTTTCAGTGTTCCAAAATTCATTGTTTATGCACCACACCCAGTGCCCCCATGCAATATGTGCCCTCCTTAATATGGTAAATTACTTTTTAGTTGTTCTTTTGAATCAGGATGCAAATAACACACCTTGTAGTGGGTACAGTCTCTTAACAATTCTTTTATCTGTGCTAGGTTTCCTCTCCATCATTCTCTTTTTTTATTCCTTATTATTTATTTGAGGAAGAAACTGGGCTGTTTATCTTGTAGAGTTTTCCATGGATGAATTTTTGCTGGTTACATCTTCATGCTGCCATATAACAATTCTCTCTGTTCCTTATAGTCCCTAGAAATATCTAGTTAAATCTAAAGGCTTGCTCAGATTCAGTCTCAGTTTTTTGGAGGAGATGGACCAACATCACTTCATGGTCAGTGCGGTGCGTTTCTATTCTCTCTCTTTGGGATGTTTGCTGCTGTTGATGCTTGGTGGACAGGTCCATTCATTCACAGGGGTTATAATGCGAGCCTATTCTAATTCTATCATTTCTTCTTTAGCTGGAATTCTATAAAGAGAAATTTGCTCTCACTTATTATTTGCTGAGTTAGTGGTATAGGTGGTCTAACAAAGACAAGATGAGTGCCTAGAAAATCCATATTAACAATGGTCCTGTGTCATCAAAGAATCCCAGAACCTTTAAAGGCAATAAAATTCTATTTGGCATACAATTTTACTAAAGCAGGAAGGTGAACCGATGGTTTTTTATAACACTCGACACAGGAAGAAGAATTTTCTGCTTGTAACACAGTTTTAGAAACATTCAACTTTCCCCCAAGCTTTTAATAAAAATAGGTTTGTTTCTTTCTTTTTATTTTTTTACAGCAATTACAAAAAGATAATCTTGCTACACTGAAATCCTAGACTACATCTGATATCATTTTAGTTTTCAGTGACCTACTTACTGCATGGCATGATTTACAGTTGAGGTTTATTGCATTAGCAAAATAATGTTTTTGGGGAAAAAATCCTTTCAGTTTTATTCTCTACTATGGAGTGAAAACTTTCACAATCCAAGTTGGCTCAAGGTTAAGTTATTAAAACAACATTGTACCTCTGGCCTGAGATGGATATGCGCCTTAGCATTGATGTATACAGTTCTGTTTAATCTAGTCTCAACTGAAATCGGCTGTCTGAATTTGCTTGGTGCCATAAAACATTAAGAGGAGAGGAAACATAAGTAACCTTTGAGCTCCTGGGTGGACTCCTGTGTGACCTCAAGTCCCCAATTCTAGTGACCTCAAGTCCCTGACTTCCTCCAATGGGAAACTGGTCGAGCCAGATCCTGACCAGTTTTCCTCTTGCTCTCTCCCTCCAAATCACTTAAATCCTTTGTCTCCAACTACATTAGATCTATTCAGTGTTTCCCTTTTTAATGCTTCCACAATTTCTTAATTTCTACAAAGAGGGGATTGATTCCCACCCCCGGAATATGCCAGCAGGAAGCAGCGGGGTGTGCATATTGGATGGGCCCCAGTTTGAGGAACAAGCCAACAAGGGGAATATTGTCTTTCTTTTCCTTCTTTATTTTATTTTTTAGAGCGTTTTTCTTTCTTACCCAGATTAGTCTGACCTCAGCACAATACAACTATAAGCTACTTTTAACAGCAAACTTAAATGTCACCTAGGTTGTGTCGGTGGTTTTCTATGAATGTAACATGATCACCCCAGTGGAGTCACCGCAGTCACTTATTACTGCTAGCCTGATAAAAATACTTTGCTGGGGCTATTATGATGTCTTTTATTTTTAATCCAGTTGAAAATGGGAGCATTAAAGAGCTTAGAAATATTAATGAGAAAATTCCTTGCTTTACATAGAGCACCAGCCCTCACAATGAATTAGAATAAAAGTATTTGCTCCAGTTTAACGCAAACAGAAGCGTCTTCTCTGGGGCTTTCGAACTGGGCTTTTAAGAAAGAATCCCATGACACACACATACACAAAATGGAAATGCCCTGGTAGATAAAATTAACGTTCTCTTATTGCACCTGTAGTGCAAACAGTTATAAAAAGAACTGCTAAATAATGTACACTCTCTGATGATTTAAATTGCAGCTGTGCTCTTTTCTATTTTAAAAATCCAGAGGGTTAAAGCCTAATCTAATCCTTTCTTTGTCAAAGTTTCTTTCAAGTGATCAGACCCTTGGAAATGTTCTCATTCAGGACGGATGCGTTGTCTTGAATCTAACCTACATTATTAACAGTCTGTCCATATGCCTCTAAGGGCCTTCTCGTGTTTGCTTATTAACAGATAGAACTTGCTATCTTACTCTTGTTCTAACTAAATAAACCTGTGCTAAAGCTCAAGTGAGTATTAAAAGCAGGGAGGTCTCTTTTTTCTAAAGGACGTGACTTACTGTCATCTTTTACCTCTGCGCACAGCCTGCGTGGGACATGGCACAGCAATTATGATGGAATCACCTAGCGAATGAGTTCTTCTTGTACATTTCATGAAAACAAAAGAGAGAATGGTCTCCCTCTCTTGTGGTGATTCCACCTAAACTTTGGAGTTCAAAACTGATACCACCACACAGGCAGCAAGAGGGTAGGGCGAGTTTTATTACTCACATAGCGAGGCTTTCTGACGAGTGCAGGGAAAGCTCCCAAACAGATGCTTCGGTTTCATCTCATAGATCCCTGCACCAGTCCTAGCGCCAACCTGTCCTCAAGAGCCCTGATTTCTTTGGTTAAAGAATGCTACCATAAAACAAGATTTAGGTGTGAGGTGTACTTGTTGTTACTGGGTTGTCAGTGTTTCTCGGTGGGCCTCTTAACCAACAGAGCATGGAAATATATGTGTATGTATGAGCCCTTGTATATACATCAATAAATAACTACATATATTTCTGTATGTATCCATTTTATATTTAGCTAAACCATTAATTCATACTGACGTCTGTAACTCAAATTAGTACCACATGGATTATTCTAGCCTCCTTGCCTGGCTTGCCTGTAACCTCCCTCTTCACCAGAGAAACCTGGCTCCCACCAACTGCCATTCATTTATTGAATTGTTCAGTTCCAGTTACACATGTGTATTGTTTTCAGAATCATTAATCTGGTTTGGGCATATTTTTAAACTCTCTTCCAATTCATTTCCTTAGTTATTTTCCCCCAATTATCCTTTCTTTAAAATTTTCAAGATTTCCTTTTCTTTCTCTTTAAAAAGTGTATTGACAGCTTCTCTTCTGTTCCTAAGGATACTAATTAAAGTTTAAACATTTCATTATGTCTTCACTCTTTATTCAAGATTGTCTCTGTTTCTTCTTTAGCCTTTTTTTTTTTTTTTGCTTGTTGGTATTAGCCTTTGTCTTTTGTCTTGGAGGATTTCATCAAATACCTGATGATCTTTGGCTATCTAAATATGTCTAATTGTAAAATACAGTAATTTGAAATTATTAAAGTGCCTACATAAGACACTAAATAATTTTCCCTGTCAATTTTCTGTGCTGATGGATTAGTTGTAATTATGAAAAGAAACAAAGAGTATTATTTGTTTCTCTATTATTAATGAGATGTTCAGCTATTTGTGACCAAAATATACTCTCTGAGTTAAGTCAGAATTAGGGACCAAGTCTTGTTTTTAAAATATAAATAACCAGGGAGATTATGATGATTACTACTTCGATACAAATAAACAGCTAGCTAGATAGCCAACTAGCTACAGAATGAGGCATTAAACAAGCTGATTGGCAGCTGTGTATCTTGAAGTAGGACTGATTGACTGTCAGGCATCTTCACATTGGAGAGCAGGCATTTTTGCTGTGGGCCCTCCAGAGAAGTCACTTCACAGTAAGAAATACATTTTACATAATGAGCCAGTAAACGCACACAAGTACCAACTTCTCTACCCAAGTTTCATGAGACAATATGCAAATTTACTAAATGCAAACTACTCTGATGTTTTCTATTTTAAAAACATCATGACCCACTAAATAGATTCCACAATCCAGTAATGATTCAGTATCAAAACTTGAAAAAAATTAACCCTAAAATCTTCTGTGAATTAGTCTCTCCCTCTCTTCATCTTGATTTTTTTTTTTTAATCACTTCCTATCAAACAGGCTTGTCATGGCCAAACTACTTAAAATTTCTGGAAGTGCTGTGATCTCTCTTCACTCCCTATTTTGCACATGTTATTCCATTGCCTAGTAAGTCTTCCTCCCTTTTCTGCCTGCTAACTTTTTCATGTCCCATAGATTCAGCACAGTCATTATCTATCTTGGGAAACTTTCTCGATCTTTTCTTCTTTCCTCTTCCCTACTCATCCTTATACAAAGGACGTTTTATCTCATCTCTTCTCTTTTTATTTGTTTCCATAGCAGTTAATACATATATCTTTATCATGCCTAACACACATCCATGGGTTAATTTAACCATTGATTTTCATATCTGTGTCTCCCCTGAGAACATATATCCTGGGTCTAAATTTTGTACTTTGTCCTTCTTTGTTCTGTGGTTCTGATCAGACAAGGACTCAGATGAAAATGAGAGATGAGCATATACCTTCTACCTCTACTTATAAAACTTCTGGTATGTTTGGTCAGGCCATACAGCTTAGATCCAACTTGACTACTCAGAAATTCCTTCTATAAACTCCAGGACCTCTACCCTAAATCTGCATCAACATAGGCCCATGAGTCTAGATCTCACACTCACTTGGAGTAATGCTGATTCCACAGATGGCAAGAACTACCCCCAGGCCATGCTGACCACAGGGGAGAGTGAGCTGTAGACATGGACCTCTAGGTCTGTTTTCAGAAAGATGGTAGGTCTGTGACTTAAGCCAGATGTCTCCCTACATGGGGTCAAGAGTGAAGAGAGGGCTCTTGACTTGGGCTCATCTGGATAAAGCTATCCCATTTTTTGTGGAGGAGAAAAAGAGAGGTAGAAAAGGGGAACAGAGGCATTTCTCCAATATTATTTCATCCTATATGTAAAATACAATTCTTGATCCCCTTTAGAGGAAATGCCTTGAGGCTCTGGGTATTGAGTATCTCATTCTTATATCTATGCCCTTAGCATTTAGTCACTGGGGTGAGCTGTAAGCTCAGCATTTATGGTTGGAAGGATAGGTGTGGATAATGATGTTGGGTTGAGGGACTGGAATTCATAACAATGGAATACAATATATTCAGGACAAGATAATTGGGAAAAGGAAGAAGACAAAGAATAGAGTACATAGTATTTAGGTGTTTGATGGCTTAAAGGGATTGTCTGTCTTACTGGATAACTTAGATGGGATGGAAATGGGAGTTTTTAAAGAAGAAATTGAGGAATTGTGAGACCTGCATATTAGAAGTATCATTAAATAAACACTAATATGGGAAAAGATGGTGGCAGAGGATTAAATGAGGAGTGAAATTAAGTCATTTTAAAATAATTTGAGGACCCAAGAGAATATTCTGGAAGTTTACAGATAACTAGAGAGGAAGGACAAAGTGGCTATTGGGTTAAAAATAAGTACTCCTTTATTATATACACACATATGGACACACACACACATTTTTGCACATACACATAGACACACAAACACAATTTTTGCAACTACTTTTAGTAGTTTTTAGTGAATGTTTTATTATTGTTTCTTTGGAATGTTTGCTTTTATGATCACCATTAAGGAATAGTATTGCATTTTGACTAAAATAGTAGTAATCTTTTAGAAAAGTTAATGCTAGCTGCTACAATAAACAATCACAAAAACATCATACAAAATGGACAATGATTCAAGCATGAAGGAAGTTTGTTTGTAAAGTTCAAAATGGGTGTTTTTGATTAGTGGGTGGCTCTCTTTCAAAGATGATTCTGAAATCTAGACTCCTTACATTTGGTGCCTCTGCTGTCTTTATCACGTGGATTCCAAGGACCCTATGCTTAACTCTATCAAGCCTGCAGATTGGGCAGAAGTGGGAGGAGAAGGCATACCCCTTCTTACTCATCAGGGATGGAAGAGACACATTACTTCTGCCCACATTCCATTGGGGAATGCTAGTCATATGGCCTCACCTAGATTCAAGGCAGATTGGGACTCCAGTCACTGATTGCCAATCACCTTCCAGCCCAAAGTTAAATAATGAGAAGTTCAGGTTTGGCAGACAATTAGCCATCTTTCCAAAGATAGATATTTAGAGATCCTGTGTGTGTATCCATAATTTGCCCAAACAAGAGATTTCAATAAGTACTACATTAAATGAAAACTTAATTAAGTAACGTATAACTGAGTAAAATTAAGTAGAATATTTAAAACGTTTAATGATTGTTGCTTGATCAAATAACCAAAACCAATCTAAAAATAAAAGATTTGAGAATCCAATTAACAAATTTGATTTAATGGATACAAATTCTTGCACCCAAGAACTAGAAACCGCCCATTTTTCTTGACTGTTTGTGAAACAAATTATAAAAAGTGACAATTTCCTAGGCCAAAAAACAATCTTTGATAATCAATTTTATAGCACTGGTATCTTACAGTTCACATTCTCCGATTATAAAAATGAGCATAACTCTATTGGTTCTGCTCTGCACGTTCAGATAGGAGGGTTCCTACTCAAAACCAAGCTCCAATAATCCTGTTATCAACTACCAAGGATATAGGTTTCCATTTGCCACAGAAAATGCATTTTAAAGCATCATTTTTACATATTTTAAGATAATTTAGATATGTCAATTATTGGTATAATTACATTTTCCTTACAGTTTTTAAATGTCACCTGCCCTTTGTATTGCTACATATTACCCTTTGAACTTATAACCCTAATGCAAATTTTTTTTAACTTAAAAAAAAGTGACAGTTTCTGATGACCTACAAATTGAAGTTTGCTTGTGAGGCACTTGATTTATAAACTTTGCCCTAGTTAGAATTAGGCAGCAAATTGTGGGGCATAAATGGAGCTCTGTAAACATTTAAAATAAAAGTCAAGTTTATTACTGTTCAATTAATTCTCATAAGAATAGCAATGTCAATTCCCTTCAGTAGAAGCAAGAAGGCATTTTCATTTATATTGAGTGGATGGTAACTTCATTCCATTGTGAAATTTGACAAAGAAGGAAAGGGCTTAGCTCAAAAGGAAAACAGAAGGTTCAGATTATTTGGTAGCCAGAAATGTCCCCAAAGTACTTTTGTCCACACATACCCCAGTGTTATTTGTTTTCTAACATAAATCCCCCCAATATGCCCAAATTTCTTAACAAATCTTAGGCCCAATCCCTAATGCACAGACCTTAAAAAAAAAGAGTGAGAAAGCAAGCAACGCTGTCCTGGGACTCATGACCTTAGATGCAGTGACGAAGGAATCAGAATCACTATACCTTAGTGCTAGGGAAGTTTAGGGTAACTCACTCCCTTCATCTGACACATGAAGATGAGGAGACCGGGGCAAATGGAAGTATTTACTCAGGGTCTCCTTGATGCTTCAGTTCAGAGAATGGGGGAAAGAAAAAGAATATCTTTACATTAGATGTTAGGCATCCTTTGATATTAAAAAACAAAAAAACAAAACAAAACAAAACAAAAACAAAAAACAAAAAACCAAAACCCACACCAGAGCAGCAAAGAGTTCAGTGGACCAGAAAGGAGATGAAATGCAGCTGGCAGCATGGCGGGGAAGAGCCTGGAAACAGATCACACAGACGTGCTCATACATACAGTCTTCCTGTGTCCTTATTTTAGTAAGTCTAGCTATGCAAAACCATTCACTTATTCGTTTATATCATTTGACAAGTATTATTAAGTTACTGTAACATGCCAAGTCCATAAATATTTATCTTCATTGAGGTTATCTTTTCATGGGACCATACTCCTGTCTCAGTTATAAATATACAAAAACCTGGGAACTGAGGCAGATAGGTGTAGTTAAGAAGGCTCACACATAAAATGTAGAATGGGTACTTTTAAAAGTTGCATCAACCGTTACACATCCAACACAATGGCTGAAAGGAAAAACACCAACAATACCAAGTGTTGGGGTAAAAATATGGAGCAACTGGAGCTCTAATACATTGTTGAAAGGGATTTAAAATGGTACCAGCACTTTGGGAAACGATCTGACAAATATTTTACAAGTAAATATATACCTACCTTATAAACAAAAATCCCAAGCCTAAATATTTACTCCAGAAAATGGCAATACAAGTCTGTAAGAAAAACTTACATAAGCATATTCATAGAAGGTCTATTGATTATAAGCAAAAACTTGAGACACCTTAAGTGTTCATCCATTGGAGAATGGATAAACTATGATATATTCATACAGTGCATACTACACAGCAATTTAAAAAATTAATTGCAGTAGAAAATATCATCTAAGACTATAACGAGAGGTAGAAATACAAAGGATGATTACTTTCAGAGGAAACTTTATTATTATTATTATTTTTCCTAAACATGTCATCAAGAACAGACACAGCAGGGAGAGAAAAGCTTCCAAAGTGGTTCTGAACTGGAGTCCAGCAGTAGTTGAGATGGGGCAAGTCTCTGGTCACTCTTGCTTGGTGTCTTGGCTCCTATCAACTAGTTGGGCTACAATCTGGGCACCAGGAGGTTTTATGCTGGGAAAATTGTAAAATTTTAAAATTGTAAAACTGTAACATTGCAGTTTGGATAAATGGGACTAATAGTGCGTGCTTCTTGACTCCTGGGAACATTGCCAAAACTATAAGAAGACTTGACTTGGTTGATGAACGGCTCTGGAGAGCTGATCTTGGTTTACTTGTTTCCACTCCAGCCCAGAGGGCAAGCTATGGTCTGTTAAGTTCACCCTTTCTCAGACAAGAATATTTCACATTTGGTTCCATTTTTAAACACCTTCTTGATGGACTTTTCTTATGCTTCATTGCATTAATGGGACGGTGTTATTTTTGAACATTTGTGGCACAGCAGAAGTATGGCAGTTTATTGATCAGACTGAGTGGCAGGAAAAGGAAGAGTTCGAAGAGCTTGCAGGAAGCCTGTGGTGTCAGTTTGGGATCCATTTATATCTGATCCCAATTGGGTAAATGGAAATGAGACTTAGAAATATAAAACGAGTTTCCCTTGCCATGATCTATTGAAAGTCAAGCCCAAGACACAAGAGTTTGTAAAATGAAAACAACAAAAGAATAAAAAATAAATACTACTATTTTCTTTCTTAGCATCCAATCACGGTCAGTGTGTCTGGGTCCTGTTTTGTTTTGTTTTTCAACTTCTTTATTCATCCTCTTCCTCAATTCCTGCCAAGCCGGCTTATTTTTCTCAGACATTTGGTTCTGTTGCTTCCTCTTCCTTGGTCCTCAATTCCAAAAGCATCTCTGTTTGTCTGGAATGACATGGCAACACCTTAGAGAGGTAAGAGACTCAGAAAGTCCCCATGTGTCCTCTCTGCCTTTTGGAGGTTGGAGAAGTGAGAAAGAAAGGTGAGAAAAAAATGGGTAGAGATGAGAGCTGGATGCTGGGGAAGCAGCTCTCACAAATAATGAGTTAATGAGAAGTTTAAGGAGTTTATAGGTCCTCTCTTGCAGTGTGATTGAGACTGTCCTGGGAGACCAGAGGCTGTTCATTTAATTGAAGAAGTAGGTTAAGGCAGGGAATCACTTTAAAAAGTGATCCAATTTTGGGGTGCCTGGGTGGCTCAGTCAGTTAGGTTGATTTCAGCTCAGGTCTGAAACGATCTCAGGATGGTGAGATCAAGCCCTGCATCAGGTACCACACTCAGCACGGAGTCTGCTTGAGAGTCTTCCTCCTCCTCTCCCCCTGCCCCTCCCCGCACTTGCATGCATGCTCTCTCTCCAAATAAATAAATAAAATCTTTAAAAAAAAATAAAAAGTGATACTATTTCTTTGACTTTAAATGTGTATATATATACATATATAAATATATATATATTCAAAAGAATATTTGAATTCAAAGGAATGGCAAAAGATTGTTATATACACACACACACACACACACACACACACACACACACATATATTTCTTTTGACATTCTTTCGATATAGGGCTGAGGACTTTTTTGGTTTTGAGTTTAGTTCTACTGATTGAGGTGCAGTGTCGCTTTTTTTTTTCCCAAAGATTTATTTATTTAGTTAGTTATTTGTCATAGAGAGAGCACAAGCAGGCAGAGTGGCAGGCAGAGGCAGAGAAAGAAGGAGGCTCCCTGCTGGACGAGGAGCCCGATGTGGGACTCGATACCAGGACCCTGGGATCATGACCTGAGCTGAAGGCAGTGGCTTAACCAACTGAGCCACCCAGGCATCCCTCAGTGTCACTTTTCTTGGGTAAATTATATTCCCTAATAATCTACCTAAGAATCTCCCTATAATGGAGGGAGAATTTAAGGATACCCATGAGACAACTAAAGTACATAATCCTTCTAGGTTTTTGTGATCTTCCCTCATGGCTAGTAATTTATAGTTTTCTCCCATATTTTCTTTGATAGCAATTGTTGTTACTGTCTCAATTTTATTCCATCTTTGCACAGTATTTAACTGTGTTTTCATAGAAAAAATAGTCTTTCTTTTAATAGTTTCGTTTCACTAGTTTTCAAAATAGTTAACTGATTTAATTAAATCCTTAAATAAAATAGCAAGTCTAATTTATTTATTTATTTATTTTTAAAGATTTTATTTATTTGTCAGAGAGAGAGAGGGAGCACAGGCAGACAGAATGGCAGGCAGAGGCAGAGGGAGAAGCAGGCTCCCTGCTGAGCAAGGAGCCCGATGTGGGACTTGATCCCAGGACGCTGGGATCATGACCTGAGCCGAAGGCAGCTGCTTAACCAACTGAGCCACCCAGGCATCCCGCAAGTCTAATTTAGATTAAAAAACAACTTGGAGTGCTTGCTTTGGCAGCACATATACTAAAAAAACAACTTGGAATCAAGTACAACTAATTTTGACAAGGACATAGCTAGCTGGTTGCATCTGAAATTTGTGGCTGTATCAGAGAGAAGCCTACCAGTTTCAATGTTTCAACATGCTGTGAGTCCTAGTAGATTTGCTTTACAGATGGATTTGAGAGTGTTGATTAACCCAAGCAGTTGGAGGGGCAACTGGGTGGCTCAGTCAGTTAGGTATCTCACTCTTGATCTTAACTCAGTTCTTGATTTCAGGGCTGTTAGGTCAGGCCCTACATTGGGCTCCACACATTGAACCTACTTAAAACAAAACAAAACAAAACAAAACAAAACAACCCTTACCCCCCAAACCCAAGGAGGTGGTTAAGTGGAGGTACCTTGGGAGATAGAACTCTATGGCTCTGTGGGTTATAGAACTGATTGTGTTTCCAGATTTGAAAAGTAGAAGCCTTGGACTATCATTACAGCATGATGATGACTGGTTTATATGACCTGAGGTACTCTCATGAAAATACCTTAGGGCTCCCCATTTCCACTGCAGTGATATAATGTATGTGGAATTTCACTATGGACTTCTTGTGATTTTGCCTTAAACATTGCCTTGTACAGGCATTCTCTTTTAAACTAATGTATATTTTTAACTGTTAACACTCAGCTTTACCATTAACATCTTCTCTGATTTATTATTATTATTATTATTATTAATCAAATCTGTTTCACTGCTAGGGAAAACCTTAGGAAGAGTAAAATCTATAAGAAAGAGAAAGAGTGCTAAAAATGAAAGTAGAGGTTGCCTAAAGAATTGTCTTCTGCATGAACCTGCTGAAAACTGACCCTGACAATGACCACTCCAGTCAATACCTGAGAACAGTCTAGTGGAGTTTTGAACATCTACCATTTTCTGGCACCGTGGTAGCTTCTGGGAATACAAAGTGGTACTGAGTGATGAACTCAGTAAAGATTTACCAACACACTCTTGACCCAGAGTTTGAGGGTAGGCATACATGTAACTATTGTTTTATGACAGAGGACTTTACACAGGGCTTGACAGAAATAAGGACAGAGCAACTAATTTCTGGCTGAGGGACTAGTGGAAGGGCTCAGGAGATGTTTACACAGACTGGGTCTTGGACAGTCGAGTATGTGTTTGTCAAACCAGGAAGGTGGGGGATGGCATCCCAGGAAGAGGGAGAGAGAGCTGTTGCCTAGACTACTCAGTGAATTGACATGTCATGCTTGAGCAATCGTTTGGTTATGGGATAAGCATGGTATGAGGTTGTATGAGTCAGGGTTGTCTAGAGAAACAGAACCAGTGGACGGTGTGTGTATATTTGTATGCACATACACACACACGGACACACACATAAGAAAAAAGGGTGGGGGGTGTGAGAGAGATCGTCTAAAGAAGAGCCTCCACAACTGAGAAGCCTCAAGATCTTCCACAGGTAAGCTAGAGGCCCAGGAGAGACAATGCTGTAGTTCTAGTTCAAGTCTAAATGCCTAAGATGATGCTGTAGGTTCAGCCAAAACGCCCAATCTCAAGAAATGGGAAGAGCCAAAGTTTCAGTTCTAACCCACAGGCAGGAAAAAATGGATGACCCAGCTCAAAGGCTGTCAGGCAGTAGGAATTCCCTCTTATCTGGGTCACGGTCAGATTTCCATTCTTCTCAGGATGCCAGTGGATTTCTCGAGGCCTGCCTACATTAAGGAGGACGATCTGTTATACAGTCTACCATTTTAAATGTTAAACACATCCAAAAACACACAGAAATACTCAGAATGATGTTTGATTGAATATCTGGGTATCCTACGGCTCAGTCAAGTTGACACATAAAGTTAACTATCACGGAATCACAGGCTCAAATTGAAATCTTTGTTTTCCTCTTCTGATAGAAGTTATAATGTGGGACAGCTCTCTCCAACCTAGATCGACTCAGCCCCATTAGGACTGGAAGTCTCTAAACACTGCTTAGCGGCCATCAACCCAAACCATGTAGGTCAATGAAGATGCCTCAAGTGGCCATGACTTCCACTGAGAATTCAATAATGTTTTATAAAAATGTGATCTTCAGGGGCACAGTGTCAATCTGGTGATATTTGTGGGACTAAATTTATAGAGTTAAAATTACCCTGTAATGAAGCACTGGCAATTTGGGGGGCTATTTTCATACCATAAATGTTGATCTGTTGAACTGTTCTTGGAATCTTATACACACCCCTCCCCCTAAATATCCATCCGTTTTTGCTAAATATTGCACAACCAGCTAAATTAGAATATTTCCTCCCTCTGATCAGCTTGAGCATTTGTAATTTAATAACAGACAGTGTCTTATTTCATCAAAAACTTAAGGCAGCTGCAAGTTCATTCTATACTTAGAAGGCATAATAGCCAAATTCCTCATTTGGGCTGTGTCCTTTGAGCCGTAGGTATTAAGCAAAGATTAGAATGTTGATGACAATTACTGTAATAGCAAACCTGTGTCAGTTATTGATGGCCACATTGCTTTATGTTAATTAAATTAATTTCCTCATTTTATGGGTAGATAAACAGACTTAATGGATTTTAAGCTTCAATTATATTGGTGCATCTAATTCACCACTAAGATGCTAAAATATCTTCACCTGCTTTTACTAATGTTGATAGTGAACCTGAAGTTCACTGATAGTTCACTGATAGTGAACCTAGCTCAAGCTGGGTTTCTCCATATGGAGAAATTTGTACCTATACCGATTAAATTAGTCAACTACTACTTGGCGAGATTTCAAAATACCTTCTTTGTGTCAGTGAGAGGAAGGCTATTTCTTGAGGGGTTCTTGGACAGACCATGGACCCAGATAATTTCTGGAAGGGTGATTATCTAAATTGGTCATTCAGCATGTTATTAGTACATTCCTAAAAGGGAAAAGGCACACATAAGTACAGGGAAAGGGGCAGAGATCTGTTCATTGTTTTGTCCAGCCATATGCAGATGGTAAAAACGTAGCTTTAGTTGGCTTTTGGTTATATATAGCTTTGTGTCATTTACATTTCCCTAACCTGTTGATAGGAGCCGGACCCATCGTGAACTAAGATGATTCTTTGGTCATACTGGGATGAGAGAAGCTCAGGGGCAGTGGAGAAAAATCCCCCCCGCCCCGTCCCATCCCGCGGAGGAAGCTTGAGGGTCATAACATCCTGTAGGCACACTCTAGGCTCTGGGGTGCGTCCAATCCGGTGGGATTCCCAGATACACAGCCTGTGCTGAGGGCAGGAAGGTCTCCTTTGCTCACCTGTATCTGTTTATAACAGTCCACAAAACTTTTGTTAAGGACAAAGAAAATAAAACGCGCTTGGCTGACTGGAGAAACAGATACACAAATTAACTATTAATTTGTCCTACTTTGGCTTTTTTTAAAAGACTTATTTATTTATTTATTTATTTATTTATTTATTTATTTTAGAGAAAGAGAGAGAGCGAGCATGAGTGGGAGGGGCAAAGGGAGAGGGAGAGAACTCTTGAGCTAAGCGTGGAGCTCGACAGGCCGCTCGATCTCACAACCCTGAGATCACGACCTGAGCCGAAACCAAGAGTCAGATGCCTAACTGACTGAGCCATCCACACACCCCCATCCTACTTTGGCTTTTAAAAAACGAACAAAAACAGCATTTTCTTAGCACAAATATTTGTCAGTTTCAGACTTCTGACAACTTCATATAAAAACAGCAAATAATAAAATGAGGCTATTTTAAAGCATACAAATGCGAGCTTGGAAAGTGCACATGACATTCAAAATTTGTCAGCCTCGGTCGGCTACTTATGCTTTTGTTTTGTGTCGGGTGCACAGTACTGAGAAAAATCCTGCCCGGCACAGCTAAGTAACAGCAAGTTGCATACATTTAGAAAACACCTCATCTCAAGATCTCGGGATACTCTCTTGATAAACTTAATCCAGAAATTTGGGAGAGGAGCAGCAGGAAATGTTGGTTTCAGTGTGGAATCACTCATCTTCTTGATTTTTCATTCACTCATGATTGCATAACCGACGTTTATACCACAACTGGAGTATGTGTGACCGACTTGCCTGGGGTTCGTGGGATGTTTGAATGGGGGGGCTGAGGGACGTGTTGTCAGGGTGGACTCTTTTGAACAATGATATGTGAGTGGACAAGAGTGGGCTTGACCTCTTTCTCTTCCTTATTTTTCTTTTAAACCATTTTTAAGTGTACGCTTCAGTGGCATTGAATACATTCACAAGGTTGTGCCACCATCACCTACTTTGTTTTTAGAAGTGATTCCCAGGGGCACCTAGGTGGCTCAGCCGGCTGAGCCTCCCACTCTTGGTTTTGGCTCAGGTCATCATCTCAGGGTCGAGAGATCGAGCCCCATGGCTCCATGCTCAGCAGTGCCTCTGCTTAAGACTCTCTCTCCTTCTTCCCCTGGCCCTCCCTCGTCTCTCCTGTGCTCTCTCTCTCTTGCTCAAAAATTAAAAAAAAAAAAAAGTTTTTCCCAAGGATCAATGTCATGACACTTTGAAAGGGACACACACATGATATCTGCCATTATCTTACAGTCACCATTTGTATGATTGCCTAATTATTAATTCTTGAGCTCACATCAATCCCATTGCTGATTTATCTCTTTGAGTTAAATTTGATTTTTCTTTTTTCCCCCTTAAGGTTAGAATACTTTTGGACTGTCCTTTCCCGGTAGTGTTTCCAGAAGACTCGGAACCCTCAGGGATGCTGGCATTTGGAACTTGTGATATAACCTGATCCCTAGCTAGTGTCTTCAAGACTTTAATTAGCTATTTACCCTAATTTCTTTAGTTAGAATCTCACCTGTTCCCTGAGCTGGCCTAATGACCTGAAATCTCATTGAGTTCTTTCTGAGGAAAACCAGAACATTCAGTCCTATGACATTCCTTTGTACTTTTTTTTTTTTTTTTTGCCAGAACAGAAAAAAAAAATGAAGAAAAAGCTAACTACACGTTTTCTTCTATAGACATAAAAAATAATACTTGTTGATGAAAATGTCCCATTTTACTAGAATAATTCTCACAATGGCCTTATGAGGTTATGATTACGGCTATTGTAAGGATAATGAGATGGAAGCACAGAGAGGTTAAGCAGCCTGTTCCAGGTCACACAGCAAGGTGACTGCACAGCTGGAACACAAATCCAGACAGCTGGCTCCAGGGCCATCACCAACCACTGAGCCCTGGGGCCCTCACACTAAGAACCGCTCCTTCTGGGATGCCACCGTGACTCCTCCCCAGGACTCCAGCACCCATTTTGGAAAATGGGTGTCACAAACAAGAAAGGCTCATGTAGACTGGACACAAGGTTGTTCTGAGCAATCCCCACTAAGAGAACTGCATCTGTGGACTGGGAGAATGGGTGGTATAGACGAGTGGAGGCAGGACCAGCCATGTAGACTGGAGGGCCTGGGCAAAGAGGAAATGGGGAGGGGGGCTTCATTCCAAAATTTCTAGGTATTTGAGACAGTGGCTGCAATGCACTGAACCAGGTGTAGGCCCTTCTGGACATGGGACCCCATGTGACTGCAAGGTCTCCCATGAAGCCATCTGGCAGAGGAGGGCTCCCCTCCCCACAGAGGGAACTGTGGCCGTGTGTTTCTGCTGAGCGAGTCTGGATCCAGAAGTTGACGCTGGAGGAGGCTCTTGAGAGAGTCCTTATCAAGACAACTTAACCCTTGGTGGGTCCCAAGTTCTCATTGAGATCCTCCTCATGTCAGTCATCATCACGGGGTGACCCCATCAGTGCCTGATGGGGGGTTTGCTGACTGGACTGACAGAAGCAGGGGAACATATGGTTAAAACTGAGAGCCAGCTTAGAGATACTAGTTTTATTTATTTTATTTTTAACTTCCTCATTTTATAAAGAAAGTAGGACCCTGAAGAGCTCTGGAGGGGGGGTGTCTAAGTCACATAAGGAGATAGAGAAAGTTCTAGAACTAGACCCCAAGTATCCAGCTTCTAGTTCACCATGTTTTTCTTGTGTATGGCACACATTCCTCTGTTGCTGGAGTTCTGGGGGTTGGTGAGCTGGCTGCCTAGGCTCATGTTCCAGCTGTGCACTCACATTGCCATGTGACCTAGAGCAACCTGCTTAACCTCTCTGTGCTTCTACTATTATCTGTACAATGGAGATGACAATAATGTTCTTGTAAGTCTTTTGTGAGGATTAGAAGAACTAATACACATGGAAGGATTAGCATAAAGAAGCCAATAAATGTTATGGACTCAATGTTTGTGTCCTCCAAAATTCACCCAGTGATATCCTGACCCCCAATGTGACATCGTTGAGAAGTGGGGCCTTTGGGAGCTAATCAGGTTTAGTTGAGCTCAGAAGGGTAGGACCCTGGTGATGGATTAGGGTCCTTATCAGAAGAGGAAGAGAGACCAGATTTTTTTTTTTTTTCTCTCTCTCTGCCAAATAAGGACACAGCAAGAATGTGGCAGTCTACAAACCAGGCCAGCTGGGGCTCATCAAACACAGATCGGCTGGTACGTTGATCTTGGACTTCCCAGTCGCCAGAAGTGAGAAATAAATGTCTGTTGTTTAAGCCACCTGGTCTCTGGTATTTTGTGAGGCCAGCCCGGGCTGACGAAGGCAACAAGCCTCGGCTAGGAGGGCTTGCAGACAATAGAACTGGCTGCCTGTCGTGTTCCCAGGCTGGTGACCCAGCATCTCCTAGTTGCTCCCATATACAAAATAAAGACAACTGTAGGGATCTTCCAGGTGCCTGCACAGTGCTGAGCACATTGTCTGACAGATTGGGCAAGCTGAATAAATAGCGGTTTTCGGCAATAGTAGCTATCACCTGAAATCCCAAGTTCCATAAACAAGTGATTTTTTTTTTTAAAGAATTTATTTATTTATTTGATAGACAGAGATCACAAGTAGGCAGAGAGGCAGGCAGAGAGAGAGAGGTGGAAGCCGACTCTCACTGAGCAGAGAGCCCGATGCGGGGCTCGATCCCAGGACCCTGAGATCATGACCTGCAACAAGTGATTTTTTTTATAGAGAGGACCTGCCTTTCATTAAGCAGAGAGAGGATAAAAGGAAGACTTGGAGTCCTCTTTCCCTCTTTGCAGCCCCCAGAGGGACTGCTCCCCACCCCCCAGACCCATAAGCCAGTGATGTGTCAGGGACAGAGCCACTGAGCTGAATCCCCTTAAATGGGTCATTCACCCCTCATGCCATGGACCACATCTCATTTCTAAAATGCCTGTTGATCACTGACCCTAAAAGCTATCTGACTACAAGGGGGAAAACAAAAGGAGCCATAACTGAACAGCAAACCTGTGACATCTGGCTGGCTTAGAAGATAACGTCAGGGGAGAATGGGGCTTATAACATTTGCAGACAGGGGTGCAGACCCAGACCTGGCTTCCGCTGGCTGAGATGTCCCTGGTGGGGGCATGGTGGGTGGTGTTTGCAAACATGACCTTGAGACCAGACAGGGAAAGTCTGCTTGCCAATCATGACTAACACGTGTAAAATTAAAAAGCCACGGTGGACCTGAATTCAATTCAAGGTTATGTAAAAAAATAACAACTCAAAAAAATACCAAGGATGGAATAACAGTTTCTAGGCTGGTTAGAAAAGGAGTATTGTGAACGAGACAAGAAACAAAACAAAACAAAATAAAACAAAACACCCCGATTAAGATTATTTTTCTCTGTTGGGAGATGTGATTTTAAAACAATGACCTTCACATCCTGCTTACATCAACTGTTAAAAATAACTTTTGGGGTTTTTGTTTTAGTCTCTCCTGGGCATAGGCTACGAAACCAACCACCTTTGTACATAGAGCAACTTCTTTATAGGAAAGGGGACGCTGGAATTTCAGAGCGTGGCCAAAAAAAAAAAAGCAGAAATGTGAGGGCCATGCTCTGACCACCGACAACCTTGAAAATTCATCTTCCTAGGGTCACGTCCTGCCGTCTGCCTTCTGGGCCCTGGACGGAGGCAGACAGGAGGGAGAAGCCTCCATTTGGGGGGCTGCCTTCTCTCCTCATTTGCTGTGTGATTCCAAGCGACTCTCCTATTTGCCAAGGCTGAAAACGGAATGATCGCTCCCCGCAGGAAGCTAAGGAACCAGACGTCGCCCTGTAACTCCTGGAAGAAATTTCACCGAGGACCCAAGGCTGATGTTACCAGTCTTTCAGAAATCTCCTATTCGTCCAAGCACCACTTCTAAAATTTTGGTGTCTCTTGGTTTCGATGGGTAACTCAGGCTTAATTTTAAAACACTGGCTGCCGAGAGCTGGTTCAGGAGAAACACTTCTCAGGTGGTTCTCTGAGGGTGATCCCCAGATGGGCACCATCAGGGGGACCTGGGAACTTGTTAGAAATGCACGTTCTCAGGTCCCAGGCCCATTGTAGCAGACACTCAGGGGCTTAGGGCCCAGGGACCTGTGTTGTAACTGCCATCCGGGGGATACGGGCACATGCTGACGGCTGTGTTTCATCCTTCCCACATTTCCAGCCAGTGCTGTTTTAATGAATCATTAGAAATTTGATGATGGGGGGCCTGGGTGGCTCAGTGGGTTAAGCCTTTGCCTGGGCTTAGGTCATGATCTCAGGGCCCTAGGATCGAGCCCCGCATCGGGCTCTCTGCTCAGCGGGGAGCCCGCTTCCCCCTCTCTGCCTGCCTCTCTGCCTACTTGTGATCTCTGTCAAATAAATAAGTAAAATCTTAAAAAAAAAAAAAAAAAAAAGGATGAACAGTCCTCTGACCGACTTCTCTACCGAGTTTGAGTTTCAAGTGTGACTGCCCTGACTGGACCCCCGTGACGCGAGGGCGCTTTACCTTGACGGCGTCGTCAGCCATTGTCGCAGTAGCGCCTGGAGGACGTCCAGTTTCCCACAAAGACGTGAGGGCTCTCCTAAAGGAGAACAAAGCGCCACCGGGCAGTCTGCAGACAGGCCGGGGCGCAGAGTATGTACAGTATTTCTTTCGGGGGTTGTAAATACGCCTGTCAGGACGAGAAGATTCCTTCTGTACACGGCACTCGGGACCAGGACGAGCTAAGTCGTGTATCGAAATGCTCTTTCTCCGGGACCGCATAGTCGCTTCCACGTACGGGGCGTCTGTCACTGCGCCTGGCTGCTGGGGGCCCTGCCCTTCCGAGAAGAGATCACTGTTGTGCGCGAGAACCCGTGGAGCCACACTCCTGGTATCCGCCCCGGTGGGAGCGAGCACGTCCGCCCATGGTTGAGGGGAGTGCGCACAGCCATGATGGGAGCGAGTACTTCGGGCCTACGTGGCAGTGAGTACGTCGGACCCCAATGGGAGCGAGCACGTCTGGCCCTGCTGGGAGCGAGCACGTCTGGCCATGGCGGGGACGAGTACGTCCGCCCCTGGTGGGAGCGAGCACGTCTGGCCCTGCTGGGAGCGAGCACGTCCGGCCCTGGTGGGAGCGAGCACGTCTGGCCATGGTGGGAGCGAGTACGTCCGCCCCTGGTGGGAGCGAGCACGTCTGGCCATGGTGGGGGCGAGTACGTACGCCGTGGAAACTGACAAGCTCTTCGCTTGAGGACTTGAACCGTTTTGAATTGTAGAGCTGGTTTACCAGCAAGCCACTGGTTTCGGGAGACTATAGAGCTTCAAGGTAGGCCCTACTGACTGCGCTCATGTCTGGAATAGCAGTCTTTTGAAATCCTATTTATTTTAGGATCAAGACCCACTCTTATGCATGTCAGGGCCGTGGCCACACTGGGATTCAAAGCAAACCTGTTGGAGGATTTCCTTGTGCTTCTTGATCATCACTGTTCTTACTCTTGTGATGAGGCTTCTGCTAGACACCCAAACCCTTGTTGCTGGGGATCACCTAGGTGTCTGCCGGGCACTCCTGTTTCCTGTCCCCTGAAGGGCCAAGCTGCTGGGCTTGGCCATTGGGGATAACTCCCCCCATGCTCCTTCACTCTCTTTTTCCTTGCAGTCTAGTCCCACAGCACTCAGAGGACTGGAGGTCTCAGTGAAAGGGTAATTTCCATTCATTTATACAGTTAATGCTTACTGTGCACCTACTGTGCTCCAGGCCCTTATGGGACTAACTCTAGAAACATGGCCTTGCTTAGTGTTTACAGAAGCCCCCAGAGGTAGGTACTACTTGTATTTCCATTTTCCAAGTGAGGGAGCTGAGGCTTAAAGAGGTAGGTAAAAGTCAAGATCATAGAGGATTTGAACTTGGTATGTCTGATTCTTGTCTTTCTCCAGCATAAAGCCCTAGTCGCAGACACTGAAGTCTACTTGGAATTAATCTTGTAGCCAGTTCTTTCTTCCTCTGGGCTGTGTTATCTCTCTGGAGCCCTTTAGCTCATTGGGCAAACAGACATCTGGTGGATCTGCTCTCGATGTGCTCATGTAGGTCTCAAGCCTGGGATTAGACTTACTTTAGGTTCCCGCTAAGACAGCCTCCTCTCTCCCCCAGCTAGTCAATCAGTGATTTATTCAGTGCTTGCTGTAGTGATTTTGCTTTAGAACCACCCATAGAGCTTTAAAAACATAGAGAACGCTTTGGGCTCTACCCTGAGATTTTTACTTACTGATTAAGCTAGAAGGCCTGGGAATTCTTAAGCTTTTTCAGACAGTTGGATAATTAGAAAATACTTCCAATGTTACATACCTACAAATGCCAGACAAAATTTCTAAAACACATCCTTTTAAATGTGTGAACTGAGCTCTTAAGACAGTAAAATCCTCAGGGTGCCTAGGTGATGAAGTCGGTTAAGTGCCGGCTCTTGGTTTCTGCTGAGGTCATGATCTCAGGGTCCTGGGATGGAGCCTTGCATTGGACTCTGTTCAGTGGAGTCTGCTGGGATTTTCTCTCCCTCGTCTGTTGCCCCTCCCCCTGCCCTCCTCCACCTCCAGAAAAATAAATAAATCTTTAAAAAAAAAAAAAAGGATAGTAAAATCTTCTGGAGCCAAAATCAAAGACAGATGAGCCTAGGAGCCAATTCTGGAGCCATGCTTGGTGACAGGGTGTTCTGAGAGGAACGATGTAGCCAGCTAGCAATCAACCAGGGGACAATTAAAACATCATTCAATATTTGTTGCACACAAAAGAATGTCACTCTTTAAACTGTTACTAAAATTCATCTGTGTTGTTGCCAGTTGTAGTTCATTCACTTCATGGCCGTGTAATATGCTATGGCAGGACTGGAGCCCCGTGTTCTATTCATTCTCCTGGCATGGACACTTGGCACGTGTCAGGACTTTTACTCTCATGCAGTTATGAACAAGCACATGCATGTCTTCTGGCCTGCGTGTGCCAGATTTTCTCGAGGAATAGAAGATATTTAACATGGAACTTACGATTCTTATCCCCAGACTTCTTCTACTTACTGTCTTCCCCATGTCATTAGCTTCCTATTGCTGCTGTAACAAATTACCATAAACTGTGTAGCTTAGAACATTACAGATTTACTTACAGATTTACATTACAGAACATTACAGATTCCTATATTTTTTAGATTGGAAGTCCAACATGAGTCTCACCAGGCTAAAATCCAGGTGTTGGTAGGGCTGTTATCCTTCTGGAGGCTCTAGAAGAGAATCCGTGTCCTTGCTTTTTCCAGCTCCTGGAGGCTGTCTGTACTTCTGGGCATATGGCCCCATCCCTCCATCTTCAGAGTCAGCACGGTTGGGTGGAGTTTTTCTCAAGCTGCCATCTCTGGTTCTTCCTCTTCCACTTTTAAGGACCCTTACGAGTATATTGGGTCCACCCACATAACCTAGGATAATCTCCCAATTTTAAAGTCATTAGCAACCTTAATTCTATCTAAATCCTTAATCCATTTTCTTTTGTCATATAACCCAACATATTCATAGGTTCAGGGATTAGGATATAGGCATCTTCTTTTTTTTAAATAATTTTTTTTATTGAAGTATAATTGACATAATCTGTTAGTTTCAGGTGTATATCATAGTGATGCAACATTCTTATACATTATGAAATGACCCCCACAATAAGTTTAGTTATGATCTGTTACTATATAAAGTTACTGTACTATTGTGGACTACCTTCCCTATGCTGAACTTTACATCCTGTGACTTATTTGTTTTATAACTTGAAGTCTGTGTCTCTTAATCCCTTTCCCTGATTTCAGCCATCTCCCTAACCCCTCCCCGAGGACACAGACATCCTTGTGGGACTATTGTTCTGCCTACCACACCATTCTTGATGATTCTCGTGCATAATAAAACCAGTCTATGCGTAGACCCCGTGGGCTCAGTTTTCAACACACATTGAAAATCCAGCCACTTCTTACCATGACACTGCTGTTCCTCCTCACTGCAGCCTGCCACCACTTCGGGGATTATTGCAGTGGTGTTGTAACAGGTGTCTGTCTCTCTGTTGTCCTGGGGGTCTCACTTCAATATCAGCCATCATGATCCGCTTCAAATGTAAGTCATATCTGTCACTCTTCACACAAAATTCTCCAGAGTCTTTTCATTTTCTCAGAACAAAGGTCAGATTCTCACAATGGCCCACAAAGCTCTCTGATTCATGTATTCCTGCCCACCTCCAATCTCTCTGTTAATCATCTACTGCTCCCTTCATTGCTCATTCCTTATCTTGTATTTACTTATAATTTGGTTATTATTGGTTATTATTTTCTGCCGCCTTCCTTCTAGAGAGCAAGTTCCATGAGGCTGGGGTTTTTTTGTCTGGGTTATTCACAGATACCTGCTCAGGGCCTGGAACTCAGGATATATATCCTAAGAAAGACTTTTAGTCCAAAGGGTTTACACCAGCAGCCTAGATAGAGATGAGGCTCTGGACCAGCCAAGGAGTGGAGAAGGAAATAAGTCACCTACATAAATCTGAGAACCTGAAAAAATTCCTTCCACAGCCAAAAGCAATGACAAGGGTTTTTTCCTGTCTTGGCCTGGGCAGTTTAGTGGTTGCCAGGGGCTGGGAGGAGCAGAGAATGGGAGTGGCTGCTTAATGGGCACCAGATTTCCTTTTTGGGGTGATGAAAATGTTTTAGAACCAGATAGTGGTGACAGTTGCCCAACACTGAATTATTCAATGCTATGGAATTACACACTTCAAAATGGTTGGAATGCCAAAGTTCTGCATAAAATTTCTGCAATCTCCCAAGGAATTGTTAGCACAGGGTTATTGTCCTATGGATTTGGGATTGAGTTTATGCTACCTGCATTGTCAAGGGACTCCCAAAGCCAATAAGTTAGCATAAGCAGTAGTCTTGGGCTGTGGATACCCCTTGAAACTCTGAGAAAAGCAAGTGCTTCTGGAACTTAGGAGGAGGAATGTTCCAGCAGCCCAGGCAGCACTGGATTTTCCCAGGCAAATCCCCACTGAACAGGAGCTCACTGTTGCAAATCCCACATCCCAAGGGATATTGGGGGCAAGGGTTGGAGTGGATTGGGGGGTTGGGGAGCACTCTCTGTGAACCAATGTCAGCAGGTGAAACCAATAGCAGAGTTAAATGGCCAAGAACTCTAGGCAATAGGATGTAGAGACCAGAGACTGTGTGCAAACTGATTAATGACCAAAATAAGCACAAAAATAGGAAACGTGGGGAAAAGACTAATATCCTATGCCAAGATCAGGCATGTCTGAAGAAGACTAAATTAGAATTTCTAGAAATCAAAGCAAAAGCCTTTAAAAATCTTAAAGGAGGTCAAAAGAGCTATTTTAGCAGAGTTTCGGAAAGATGCTAGGATCTGAAAAATTTATTTGTGGCATTAACCCAGAATGTAGTACAGAAAGACAAGGAGAGTTTAAGGAGCGCAGGGCACGATGGTCTATGTTATCTGAAATAGAATCTCAAGAAGAGATAAAAAGATGATAGGGAAGGGGCGCCTGGGTGGCTCAGTGGGTTAAAGCCTCTGCCTTCGGCTCAGGTCATGATCCCAGGGTCCTGGGATCGAGCGCCGCATCGGGCTCTCTGCTCAGCACTAAGCCTGCTTCCCTCCATCTCTCTCTCTCTCTCTGCCTGCCTCTCTGCCTACTCGTGATCTGTCTGTCAAATAAATAAGTAAAATCTTAAAAAAAAAAAAAAAGAGGATAGGGAATAGTCCATATTTAAGATAGAACAGGGCGATTTCCAGAACTGGATGAAGGTGTGATGTGCATGAAGGCAGATCTCCAGTCCTGGGGGATGCCCTGGGCAAACAGGGAACAGGACGGGGGCAGCCCACGGGGCATGGAACATACCCAACTTTTCAGGGGGAAGCACAGTTTTCCTTCACAGAATTTTTCCTTTTATGGAGCACAAAGTTACAGATAGCATTCTAGAAACATAAAACTTCAGATGTATGGAAGAAATAATTTCAAAACTGGCTTCATATCTTTCTCTTTATTACGTTGTTAGCCGACATAGAGTACATCATTAGTTTTGGTTGTACTGTTCAGTGACTTCTCAGTTACGTATAACACCCAGCACTCATCACCACACAAGCCCTTCTTAACCCCCATTACCCTGTTCCCCCTTCCCCTCCCCCTCCTCCCTTCTGTAACCCTCAGTTTGTTTCCTGGAGTTGAGAGTCTCTCATGATTTGTCTCCCTCTCTGGTTTCTTCCCCTTCAGTTTTTCCTTCCCTTCCCAGTGGTCCTCCATGCTATTCCTTATGCTCCGCATGCCAGTGAAACCGTACGATAATGGACTTTCTCTGCTTGACTGACTTCACTCAGCAGAATCCCCTCCAGTTCCATCCATGTCAGTGCAAATGGCGGGTGTTCGTCCTTTCCGGTGGCTGAGGAATATTCCCTTGTATATATGGATCAGATCTGCCTTATCCATTCATCTGTGGAAGGGCATCTTGGCTCCTTCCACAGTTTGGCTATTGTGGACGTTGCTGCTATGAACATTGGGGGGCATGTTCCCCTTCTCTCCACTACATCTTTATCTTTCTACAGGGGGAGCAACACTGTTCATCAGAATTCAGGTTTATTGACCCCTTGCTCTTATTAGAAAGTATGTTATATTCTGAAAGAAATTACAAAAGCCGTGGAAGGCAACGTGCTTTAGGATAGGTGTAATTATTGAGCAGTTATGCACACATAGATGAATATAACTATAAAAAATAACTATACATATGATATACGATGAAACACATCAGTGCTAATTGAAGGGGACAAGGCTGCTGCTGACTGAAAGATCTGTTGAACCTCTAATTTACAAATTCTTAACTGGAAAACAGATTTGGAAAAATCACAATGATCTGTTAATTTCAATGAAAGTAAGGGTTTTTTTTTCTTAAGATTTTATTATTTATTTGTCAGAGAGAGAGAGAGAGAGCACAAGGAGTGGGGAGGGCAAGGCAGAGGGAGAAGCAGTCTCCCTGTAGAGCAGGGAGCCCAATGCGGGGCTCCATCCCAGGACCCAGGGATCATGACCTGAGCTGAAGGCAGATGCTTAATCCACTGAGCCACCCAGATGTCTTGAAAGTAAGGGTTTTTCATAGTATGTCTAGAAATGATCCTTGATAAGGGAAAAGTGGCAGATTCAGGAAGGTGCAGCTTCTTCTCCCATCAAGAGGTGGGTCGGTGTTGCGTCTTCTGAATCTGGGCAGGCTCTGTGATTGCTGTAGCCAACAAAGCACTGAAAACGTGATATTGTGCCAGCGTTCCAGCCCAGGCTTCAAGAAGCTGGCAGTTTCCTCTTCCTGGCCCTCACAGTGCTTGCTCTTGGAGCCCTGAGCCGCCAGCGAGAAGTCTGGCTACTCGGCAGGAGCCACCATGTGGAAAGACCCAGGCAGTGGAGTGAAACCATTCAAACCTGTTCTGTGCCCGCTGAATCCCACCTAGCGACATGCATCAGTGCCATAAAGGACTGAAGAGTGTCCCAACCAAGATTTGCCCAAGTTCCTCTCTCTCCATGTACACACACACACACACACACGCACACACACGCACATACACGCACACACACGTGTATACATACCTATATATGCTTGAACACAATGGAATTTTATTTCTGGATCATAGTACAAGGAGCGAGTTTCTTCTTGGTAAGTGGCCCTCCACGTCGTGACTCGAAGAGCAATAAGATGGTGTTCGGCCACTTATTTTAGATGGTATATTACATTGCGACAGATAACTAGAACTTGGTCTTTGGGTCCTATGTCATTTCTTTCCATTCCCACTTGAGTTAGTATCATATTCTGGAATCCAGAAGCTGTTGTGGTAGACTCGTGAGAATTTGCATTTGGGCAAGAGGGAAGCAGGGATGAGGACTGTCTTCTCAGTACTGTTCCATCTCTGGCGTGACTGTTCCATCTCTGGCGTGACTGTTCCATCTCTGGCGTGACTGTTCCATCTCTGGTGTGAGCCTTTCACAGAGTCCCCTGGCTCCGTGTCTGTGTTGTCGCTGGGGCCAGCTTCATGGGTGTGTGACCACACAGAGCCCCATGCTCAGAAGGGTGTCATGGTTGGCTAGACACTCTGCAGTTGTCATCGTGGAGTTCTGAAATAATTTTGTCTTTGAACTTGTGTTTTATACATGAAATCTGACGGAAGAGTGGAGGAGAAGAGATTGGGTAACCCCAATGTCCACAGCTGTTGTTCCCTGTCCTATTTGCGTATGCCTTCCATGATACCCCCGGAGCACAGGTTTCTTGTGGACCCACAATATCTAGATGTCCACTGAGGCACAAAGCAAGTACGAGATACACACTTTATATCTGTGAATCAGTAAGTAGGGACCAGAACAAGTCCGAGAGGCCGTCCTTTCATTTGGAAACAGAATTTGTTTTTGCTGCAGAAAGAAGCAGTAAAGTTCTAAGACACATGAATGACTCTGATGGGAATGAGGAGTTCTTTCTTGCTGTTCTGTGAGGAGGGAGAAGTTGAAATTTAGGCTTTTCAAACTGGTGGTAGAGAAACATTTAGAAGTGTTGGTATTCCTAAGACCACAGGAACCCTCAGGCAGAGCTTGTCATCAGGCAGATGGTCTTGTAGTCAAGGCACTGACCGTGGCAAATCCTAGTAATGGTCAGCTTGCTACTTTCTCTTTAACACTTAGTTCATTAGTTAGCTAATTCTGCAACTCCCTGTGACAGCTAAACTCTTAGACACTAGAATTAAAGATGCACTCATATAGAAAAGGCAGTGTGTCATTTCTAATTCAAACCTGTTAGGATTGAGACTTACGATTTTGCATAAGTTGTCAGACTTCAGCACGGCGACTGGTTGGGCCCGGTCCTCCACAATATCAATTAGCAGTGACAGCAAATACACAGCCCTGCGAGAGAGATGCTCTGAGTTGTTAGAACGTATCTCGGTTCTCCGTGTTACACACTACGCTTTTTAGCTCGATCAGGACTGTTTGGAGCATTTTAGAAATATCTGGAGTGAAATAACTACACAGTGATTAAATATAATGCCAATGGCATCGGTTGAGAGGCTGAACACAACAATCATGGCGAATCTTCTAGAAGAGGGGAGGCAGGTTCTTGTAACAGTTGCTTGGGAAGGATGTCCTTCAGCCTTCCTGGTCCCAGTAATGGTACTGCTGTCTTCAGCATCCAGTTTCTCAAAATAGAGAAAAGGTGGTCTCTCTCCCCCACCCACCCTGTGTTTCTTTAACTCTTTTACACCCCTACTCCAGTCAACCCTCGTCCCACCCATTCTGCCTCCTGAACATCTCCCTAGGAGAGTTTACTTGGAATAGACCACTAATGTGGTAAATCACTGCTTTTCATTCTTTTTGTTTTTGCCAATGGAAAAACGTTAGGTGAAATAGAATGATAAATGACTTACTGAGACACATAAGAGAATAGAAAATTTAATCAACTTTCATCCAGGTTTAGAGTTGAAAATATAAAATTTCTGAAAGATCTAAAAATTAAGCATGGCAGCTTGTTTTCTCATTAACTGTCGTGTCCTAGGCGTGTCGCCCAGGCTACGGCAGGATAACCAAGAGGCTCAGGAGCTGGGGTGTCTGGTTGAAATCCGTGGCTGCTTCCCTAATCCCTGGCTCCTGTGGTCCTTGCCTAGAGTCATCTAGTAATCTCCTAAGTGCTCTCTCCCTCCTCCCTGGGAGCGCCCCTCCGTTCCATTGTAATTAGAGCGATCTATTTCAATTACACTTTAATCATTCCAACTCTAAACACATGGCAATGTTTGTATAGACGTGTGTGTGTGCATGTGTATTTTTAATTAACATCTATTGCTAAATCCACTAAGGATACAAAGACCAGTGGCTGAGCAAAAGCAGTCTTGCCCTCAAGGAGCTTCCAAATTGACGAGTGGACTTAAATAATTTATTCGAATGATGACTATTAAAAAAAGAGTCTCACTGGCTGTTTTGTTGACCCTCGAAGAACAATGCAGAACAAAGCCGAACAGAAGTTCCTACTTGCTGAAGTCAACGCTGTCCACAATAGCGTGACCTCACTCGCAGTTCATGTTATCGACATGCGCTCCAAGTATTGTTTTCAAAAGCTTTTGTTTTCTTGTGGCAACTTGCGCAACAATGCTACCCGAAGCAAGGCAGCTCAGAAGGTGTGGGAAAACCTAACACTGTTTATCAGATCTAAAACCCACAGATGAAAACTGTGTTTTAAGTTTAGTGGTTACTGGCTCAAGGGGACGCAGATGTTAAGCTTCATGCACCTGTGGAAATAGTATTGCCCCTTCCTCCGAAGAAGCTTTTTCATGTAGAAAGTGCTGGAATCTTTTTTCCTAGGACATGAAAAGTCCTGTCACCATTTGATATTGGATGATAACACTGCTGATATTACTGTCAGGATGTGAGAGTTACACTAGAAATACCAAGAAAGTACATTTTTTTTTTTCCTGAAGAGAAAGGAACGATAATGGCATGATTTGTGGGTGTTTTTCCCCAGGATGCCTGTGTGGTGATCAAGCTTTACTATATGCTGTTGTGTTTATAAACTAAAGTCAATTATTTTCCACCAGTGCAAACAACTTGTATTTTTCCTTAAACTCACTGGGAGTTTCGCAACTTATGCTGACATACTTTGGATTTCTGAAATTTCGTAAAACTGTGAATGAATGAATTTTACTTTGGGGTCAAATAGATGTTTTTTTCCTCCTACATTGAGCATTTAAGGCAAAGCACAGAATTGAGCAATGTATTTAACTGAGATAGATAACTAATGTGAATTCCAACAATTTTTCTGAAATAATAATTCTTTTAAGTGGGGTGATAAATACTCAGGGGACAAAGCTAGAGAGCTTAAAGATTTAGTACGTTATTAAAAGTTCAAGATTGAATATATAGAAAATCTGAAAGATTTGAAAACCAAATATGAAGACATTTTTCCTTCCTTTTGTGTTTTTCTGGACATGCTGCGTAAGAGAAAGGCAGTGGCTCTGACATTCACACGCTGAGGATCGGGGCAAATCATTTCTTTCTTTTGTCTCAGTTTGCTGGTCTGTACAGTGGGGGTAGAATTAGCAGCCGTTACCTCCTTGGGTTGTAGGGAGGATAAAGCCTGACTACACAAGCAAAGCACGCTGAATAGAACTTGGCAGAACTTGGCTCATGGCGAGCTGCTCTATAAATGTTAGATACCTTAATTTTGTATTCTGTCTAATGGGACTTAGCCACAGGCTTTTGCCGAACACTGCGGAGTTTTGCCTTGGCACCACGTGAACCTAGATGAAATCAGAGCAGGAGCAATAAGGATGGTGAGGAAGGGCTAGCTTAAGACCAGATGGCAGTCACTGGGGGGCAGGCATCTTTTTGATTTTCAAACAGAGCCGAGATGTAAATTAGGTCATTCTCGGCTTCCCCAGTCTCTACTCCCCCCCAACCCAGCCTCCCCAAGAAACCCAGCTACAGAAATGCTTCTATGGTCCCTTTCTGTTGTTTCATGCCATGAAAGCCAAGATAGGAAAGCTTTGTGTAAACCACCTAAATATGCTTCAGAGGAATTTTAATGAAATTGAGAACCACTTAGGTATATTTTCTTATTTTGTTTGACAGAAGCAGATTGCAATTTTTTCAAAACAGGCTTTCATGAGGAACTTTTCATATATATTCAAGGTGATGAGATGTTATCTGGGTAAATCTATGCAAAAACTGTGGAACTACACTCACGTCTGGAAGGAAAGCCCTCTGGATAGCCTCACCTTTATTTGAAGGAATGTTCCGAGTGCTCACGGATGTCACCTCCAGCCTTCCTGCTGCTTCCGCCTCAGCGTTAACTGGAGAAGAGCTTCCTCTTTTGCAACCAGGACAAGCAGACATGTAGCATCTGGGGAACAGCTGCTGCTTAGAAGAGTCTTTTAGGTCAGTGGTCACCTAAGTGTCACCAAGTTTCATTTCCATTCTCTCATCTTATCCTTTGAGTGTAGCTGAATGACCAGGGCCACCTCTTTGTGGCAGGTGGAGTTCAATCAGGAAATGGGGCTTATCTCCCACGTTGGTGGTGATTCCTGCTCTGAAAGAACTTTCTGGCATTTTCTGATGTGAGAAACATTTCTGTGAAAAATTCTCTTCAGTTTCACACATGACCCAAGTCCCTCCTAGTGTCATCCACCTGAAATCCAGTACTCACTTGTCTGCTCCTTGCATAAAATACTGGAACTTTGTGTGTCTTCTAGAATTCTAGGTCCCTGTCAACCTGCAGGAACATTAAATTAGAAGTTCCTATATAGCCAGGGGATATAAAACAGTTAAAAATAGAAGAATGTTGTTGATGATGTTAAAGATAATATAGGTAAAAATAATGTTGGTAATATTAAAATATTATGGGTCTCTTTAAATACTTGGATAAAAAGAAATAACTCATTTGAGCAGGGTAAGGTAAAGTTTTAAATGAAATATTTAAATATTCATTTCTACAGCAAGTCTGTCCAGAAATAGGCGCCCCCCCATAGAAAAATGTAATGAAAAAGAAAGCTTCTATCAGCAATTCTGAAATAGTTAAGTGAAATGGTGGGCAGAAAAAGCTAGAGAAATGGATAAACTGTATTAAAGTGATGCCATTAATGATGCTACATTAAAATGATACCGTTGGATTTTATTTGTCAGCCATTGAGTAGGGTTAGTTTAGTTCAATGAAATGTCGCAGAATTCTGTCGCTAAACCTGGGTAGGGGCAGGGGAAGAGTAGAAGTTTCCACCGAAGTATTGGTGATAGAGTCGCGTCTCACCTTGACAAAGTAGGCTGTCCCCACGGTGAGCCAGAGGAAAGCTACCGTAATGAAAATAGACAAGTAACAAATATGGTGAAAAATTTGAGGGTCATCCAGTGGATTTTGCCAATCTCCAGACAACCTCACCTGTCACTCTGAGTCTCCCTTTGTCCCATAAACTTACTGTCGTAAAAAGTCTTAACTGGGCTGATCTAGATCAGCACTGCTGGGCGGCCTGGAGTCCCCCAAGGGAGAAAAAAGGAAACAAACAACAACAACAACAACAACAACAACAAAACCCAGGACTTGCCAAACTGGTTGTTTGGTCACTTTGATTTGAATGGAAGAAGCAAATGTGAAAGAGAGAGGAGAAAATTGCAGGTTGTGCTTCCTGAATTTCAACCTCAGGAGGAGGGTGTACCTGAATAACAAAAGGAAACCCAAATAGGGAGGTGATTCTAGGCAACTTCCCGAGGTGTGGGGAATTGGGGGTGGGGGACGGCATGGAATACGAGTAGCTACCCTCCGGATTGCAGATTCCTTCCATGTGAAGAAAAGTGTAAATTTGAGAAAAGACCACACCAAGAACCATGATACACCAACTGTGCTTTTATTAGGAGTTCCAAGAGAGGTTTACAAGCAGCCAGGAGCTGTCTTCTCTGCTTTGTTTGGAAACAGAAAAATCCCGGATCCCCTGCCTGAGAGTCAGGCCAGGTGTCGCAATTCACGGTTGTGGAGGAAGCAGATGGGGAAGGGGGAAGCTCCTTCCCTAAAGTCTGTTTCTCTCCGCTTTCTAAGCTGCATTGGAAAAGCATTTTTCAAAAATACGAAAATTGGCACCAACCAAATGCGGCATTTGGGGTTTACGGAGGAGGGCTCTGAAGCGTCGTGGGTGTGGTTGGAAAACACTCAGGGAACACTTTCCTGGAGATAATCCCTTACTGGCCTGAGCCCCAGCTCTGGCAGCTTCTGGGAATTCCCCTAACAATGGCACATGACTTTTTGGCCCAGATAGGTCTTGAACTTCATCCTAGACCAAGTTTCATTTGTGTTTGCTCATCTTATCTTTTCAGTTGAGCTGAATGACCAAAATATTCTCTAATAAATTCTTGGGTACACATTTGTTAAAAATCCCTAGTTTCTAGAGACTGCCTTTCCTACTGATTCTTACTGAAAATGTCAGTTATTGCCTCTCCCCCCTTTTCCCCAAGAAGCTTGAGGCTCTGCCCAGTGGCATGGTATCAAGAACAAAAATAGCCTTGTTGGCTCCTAGGCCAGTGTTCTCAATTATTTCCCATACTTTTGCCTTCTTGACTACTTGCATCAATGATTAAGAATATTTTTATGACTGGTAACATCTTTCACTTACTATTAGAAATCTACAGTTTTCACATGGCCGCCTTCCTAGGCACTGTTTGTAGGGGAGAGGACTCCGCATTCATTTACTTATTCAACCAGTGTTAAGCCTATATCATGTGCTGGGTAATATTCTAGGTGCTGAAGAGACAGTAGTGATCAAAACAGGCCTCTGTCTTCATAGAACTTACATTACAGTGCAAGGAGACACACCACAAACAAGGTAGATAGGAAAATATATGGTATGTTAGAAGTGATTGTACGGGAAGAAAAAACTTTTCCTCCAGGTTCAGTGCCTGCTGTCTGTGAATTAGGCTGGCAGAAGACAGATTAGCAGGAGAAAATGACTAGAAATTGTACTAATTTTTTTTTTTAAAGACTTTACTTGTTTGAAATGAGAGAGAGCACAAGCAGGGGGAGGGGCAGAGGGACAGGCAGATGTAGACTCCCCGCTGAGCAGGGAGCCTGCCTTGGGGCTTGATCCCAGGACCCTGGGATCATGACCTGAGCCAAAGGCAGATACTTAACTAAGTCACCTAGGCATCCCTTTACTAAGATTTTTAATTTTACATGCATGGGGGCTTTACAGAAAAGAAATGAAAACTCTAGAGAAGTGGTTGGGTTCAAGGTCTTATATGCCATTTTGACAAAAGGCTTTATACATGGTGGAGACGTGATGAAGAACAAAGGAAAGAGGGTTTGGGCTTTTAGAAACCATCAGTTGTGGGCAGGTGAACAAGAAGTACAGGGGGCTAGCTAATGGTAGAGAAGGGTTATTTGCTAAGATTTGTTTATGCAGATTAATCTTGTGTCTCTGGTGATTAGGATTGTTCTCTTCCTGGTAGAGGAAAGGCAGATTTGTGCCCTCCTTTCTGACAGATGGGGGAGGCCACAGAGCTCTTTTTGTGTTTGCTTGGTCTCAGTTGCCTTCAGCTCAAGATAATCCTAATTAGTAATTATCCTAATTATCCTTAATTATCTTATTATTATGCTCAAATGGCATATTTTGGGGTGGCATTTTCTTGTATTTTTTTGAAGGTTTATTTATGTGAGAGAGAGAGCGAGCGTGAGCATGCACGAGTGGAGTGAGGGGCAGAGGGAAGGGGAGAGAATCCTCCAGCAGACCCCACCCCCACGCTTACAGCAGAGCCCAATATGGGGCTCAGTCCCAGGACTCTGAGATCACAACCTGAGCCGAAGTCAAGAGGTGGAAACTTAATAGCTGAACGACCCAGGTGGTTTGCAGATTTGGATAGAGTGCTCAGAGAAGTCCCACTGAACAGAATGACATGAACTTTTGAGTAAAGACCTTAAAGGAGGAGAGTGAGCCAGGAGGGTAGTGGGGGAGAGCATGGTAGGCGGAAGGGACAGTAGAAGCAAGGAGAGAAGGCAGGGGAGTGCCAGACACTGTCAAGGCCAAGTGCACACAAAGAGGAGAGTGAGGGAGAGAGAGAATTAGGAGGAAGACAGAGAAGGGACAGGCCGGGAGGCACGTCCAGATGAAGTACAGGTCAGGAGATGAGGTGAGAAGCTGTTGGATGGTTTTGACTAGAGGGGGATGGGTTCTGACTTACGTTTAACAAGGTCATGCTGACTTCAGGATGGAAAATATGTTGTGGGGTGGTGGGGCTGGGGGCTTGAAACCCTAGGAGGTTAGGTTAGTGCAGATATACAGGTAAAAGGTGGTGGTGGCTTTGAGCCGAGAGGTGACGTAGGGGAGGGGTGGCCATCAGATTCTATAAGTTTTGGCAGAGTTGACAGGATTTATTGGCTGATTAGATGTGGGGTGTGGGGGAAAGGCCAAGGATGATGCCAGAGCTTTCGCCCCTGCAACTGACTGTGAGATGGGAGTTACCCTCGTAGGAAAGGAAAAATAATCTACCCCTCTACCCTCCTGAGTTCTTGGCTGAGCCTTCTCCATGTTAAAAGACAAATGAGCAAAGGAAAAAACACACCAAGTTTATTTACACGTATACCTCGTGGATACACGGCAGAAATGGAGCAAAAATGAGTAAGTCAAAGAGATGGTTTTAAATTTCAGGTCTAAATACCATTTTTATTTGGGAAATTTGGGGTGTAGCCCTCTTAGCATGGTAGTGAATGATCTTTGGGAAAGAGGAAGGGGTCCTTAGAAGCAAGATTGGAGGTAGGACAGTTCGTGACTGAGTTTGCTGGGTGTGGTGGCTCCTTCTCTCCCCATCTCCTCTCCATTGATGAAACTCTCAGGAAGGGATCCGTGACAACTGAATTCCTTTTGGAGGACCTGTTTTTAGGCAGATAAGGGGGTTCAGAGAAAGCTTTTCCCTGTTTTTGGTGTTTTCAGGTGATTACAGCTCAAAATGATCAGTATGCCAAAGCAGCAGACTTTGGAGTGGGAGGTCCTGACCTCTTTTGGTCATATTTGGGGCGCCTTACTCTACTGCCCTTCACCATTTACTCCGTTGATGGAGAAGACTCAGAGGAGTTGGTGGTTGGAGGAGGGGAAATAGTTATCAGAAGTTGTTTACATTGGTACGTATCCCACTAGAAATACCAAAAAAATGTTGTTGGGTGTGTGAGTTGAAAGTTCAGAGAAATCTGAGCTGGAGAGATATTTTTTGGAACATATAAATGTATCAGTGATACTTAAAGCCATGAGACAAGCTGATCTTACCAAGAAAGGGAATGTAGTCTTTGAATTAGAAGATATGGATCCAGATTCCAGCTCAATGTTTGGGGATCTATAACCAAGCTCTCTTCTTTACTTTTCATTAACATATAATATATTATTTGCCCCCTGGGTACAGGTCTGTGAATCATCAAGCTTACACACGTCACAGCACTCACCATAGTACATACCCTCCCTAATGTCCATCACCCACCCACCTTATCCCTCTCCCCCACCCCCCAGCAACCCTGCGTTTGATTCCTGAGATTAAGAGGCTGTTATGATTTGTCTCCCTCCTGATCATATCTTATTCATTTTTTCCTTCCCTATCCCCCACAACTCCCCACCCTGCCTCTCAAGTTCCTCATATCAGAGAGATCATATGATAATTGCCTTTCTCTGATTGACTTATTTCGCTTAACGTAATATCCTCTAGTTCCATCCATGCCATTGCCAATGGCAAGATTTTGAGTTTTTTGATAACTGCATAGTATTCCATTGTATATATATACCACATTTTCTTTATCCATTCATCTGTTGATGGACATCTAGGCTCTTTCCATAGTTTGGCTATTGTGTACAATGCTTCTATAAATATTTGGGTGCATGTACCCCTACAGATCACTAAATTTGTATCTTTAGGGTGAATAACCAGTAGGGCAATTGCTGGGTCTTAGGGTAGCTCTTTTTTTCAACTTCTTGAGGAACCTCTCTACTGTTTTCCAGAGTGGCTGTACCACCATGCATTCCCACCAATAGTGTAGGAGGGTTCCCCTTTCTTGGCATCCTGGCCCACATCTGTTTTTTCTTGACTAGTTAATTTTAGCCATTCTAACTGGTGTGAGGTGGTATCTCACTGTGGTTTTGATTTGTATTTCCCTGATGCTGAGTGATGTTGAGCACTTTTTCATGTGTCTTTTGGCCATCTGGATGTCTTCTTTGTAGAAACGTCTGTTCATGTCTTCTCCCCATTTCTTGATTGGATTATTTGTTCTTTGGGTATTGAGTTTGGTAAGTTCTTTATAGGTTTTGGATACTAGCCCTTTATCTGATATGCCATTTACAAATATCATCTCCCATTCTGTCAATTGTCTTTTGTTTCATTGACTGTTTCCTTTGTTGTGCAAAAGCTTTTGATCTTGATGAAGTCCCAATAGTTCATTTTTGTCCTTGCTTCCCTTGCCTTTGGCGATGTTTCTAGGAAGAAGTTGCTGTGGCTGAGGTCAAAGAGGTTGCTGTCTGTGTTCTCCTCAAGGATTTTGATGGATTCCTGTCTCACATTGAGGCCTTTCATTCATTTTGAGTCTATTTTTGTGTGTGGTGTAGGGAAATGATCCAGTTTCATTCTTCTGCATGTGGCTGTCCAATTTTCCCAATACCATTTGCTGAAGAGACTGTCTTTTTTCCATTGTATACTCTTTCCTGCTTTGTTGAAGATTAGTTGACCATAGAGTTGAGGGTCCATTTCTGGGATCTCTATTCTGTTCCATTGATCTGTGTGTCTGTTTTTGTGCCAGTACCATACTGTCTTGATGATTACAACTTTGTAATAGAGCTTGAAGTCCAGAATTGTGATGCCACCAGCTTTGGTTTTCTTTTTCAACATTCCTCTGGCTATTTGGGGTCTTGTCTGATTCTATACAAATTTTAAGATTGTTTGTTCCAGCTCTGTGAAAAAAGTTGATGGTACTTTAATAGGGATTGCACTAAATTTGTAGATCGCTCTAGGTAGCATACACATTTTCACAATATTTGTTCTTCCAGTCCTTGAGAATGGAGCATTTTTCCATTTCTTTGTGGCTTCCTCAATTTCTTTCCTGAGTGTTCTATAGTTTTCTGAGTACAAATCCTTTGCTCTTTGGTTAGGTTTATTCCCAGGTATCTTATGGTTTTGGGTGCAGTTGTAAATGGGATCAACATTTAATTTCTCTTTCTTCTGTCATGCTCTTGGTGTATAGAAATGCAACTGATTTCCGTGCATTGATTTTATATTCTGACACTTAACTGAATTCCTGTATAAGTTTTAGCAGTTTTGGAGTGGAGTCTTTTGGGTTTTCCACGTAAAGTATCATATCATCTGCAAAGAGTGAGAGTTTGACTTCTTTGCAGATTCGGATGCCTTTTATTGTTTTTTTGTCTGAGGCTGAGACTTCTAGTACAATGTTGAACAACAGTGGTGAGAGTGGACATCCCTGCTGTGTTCCTGACCTTAGGGGAAAGGCTCTCAATTTTTCCCCATTGAGAATAGTATTTGCTGTGGGTTTTTCATAGATAGCTTTGATGATATTGAGGTATGTACCCTCTGTCCCTACACTGTGAAGGGTTTTGATCAAGAAAGGATGCTATACTTTGTCAAATGCTTTTTTAGCACCTATTGAGAGTATCATATGGTTCTCGTTCTTTCTTTTATTAATGTATTGTATCACATTGATTGATTGGCTGATGTTGAACCAACCTTGCAGCCCAGGAATGAATCCCACTTGGTCTTGGTGAATAATCCTTTTAATGTACTGTTGGATCCTATTGGGTAGTATTTTGGTGAGAATTTTTGCATCCATGATTATCAGTGAGATTGGTGTGTAATTTTCCTCTTTGTTGGGGTCTTTGTCTGGTTTTGATCAAGGTAATGCTGGTCTCATATAAAATGAGTTTGGAAGTTTTCCTTCCATTTGTATTTTTTGGAACAGTTTCAGGAGAATATGTATTAATTCCTTCATTAAATGTTTGGTAGAATTCCCCTGGGAAGCAGTCTGGTCCGGGGCTCTTGTTTTTTGGGAGATTTTTGATGACTGCTTCAATCTCCTTACTGGTTATGGGTCTGTTCAGGTTTTCTATTTCTTCCTGGTTCAGTTTTGCTAATTTATATGTCTCTAAGAATGCATCCATTCCTTCCAGATTGTCAAATTTGCTGGCATATAATTGCTCATAATACTTTTCTTATAATTGTTTGTATTTCTTTGGTGTTGGTTGTGATCTCTCCTCTTTCATTCATGATTTTATTAATTTGAGTTCTTTCTCTTTTCTTTTTGATAAGTCTGGCCAGGGGTTTATCGATCTTATTAATTCTTTCAAAGAACCAGTTCCTACTTTCGTTGATTTGTTCTACTGTTCTTTTGGTTTTTGTTTCATTGATTTCTGCTCTGATCTTTATGATTTCTCTTCTCCTACTGGGCTTAGGCTTTCTTTGCTGTTTTTTTGCCAGCTCCTTTAGGTGTAGGGTTAGGTTGTGTACTTGAGACCTTTCTTGTTTCTTGAGAACGGCTTGTATAGCTATATACTTTCCTCTTAGTACCGCCTTTGCTGCATCCTAAAGATTTTGAACAGTTGTGTTTTCACTTTTATTTTTTTCCATGAATTTTTAAAATTCTTCTTTAATTTCCTTGTTGACTATTCATTCGTTAGTAGAGCGCTCTTTAGCCTCCGTGTATTTGAGTTCCTTCCAACTTTCCTCTTGTGATTGAGTTCTAGTTTCAAAGCATTGCAGTCTGAAAATATGCAGGGAATGATCCTAGTCTTTCGGTACTGGTTGAGACCTGATTTGTAACCCAGGATGTGATCTGTTCTGGAGAATATTCCATGTGCACTAGAGAAGAATGTTATTCTGTTGCTTTGGGATGGAATGTTTTGAATATATCCATGAAGTCCATCTGGTCCAGTGTGTCATTTAAAGCCTTTATTTTCTTGTTTATCTTTTGCTTAGATGATCTGTCCATATATGTGAGGGAGGTGTTAAAGTCCCCTACTGTTATTTTATTATTTTTGATGTGTTTCTTTGATTTTGTTATTAATTGGTTTATATAATTTGCTGCTCCCATGTTAGGGGCATAGATATTTAAAATTGTTAGACCTTTTTTTTTGGACAGATCCTTTAAGTATGATATAGTGTCCTTCCTCATCTATTATAGTCTTTGGCTTAAAATCTTAAGGGTTCCCACCACAGCTTTCTTTTGATGTCCATTAGCATGGTAAACTGTTTTCCACCCCGTCACTTTAAATCTGGAGGTGTCTTTGGGTCTAAAATGAGTTTCTTGCAGAGAGCATATTAATGGGTCTTGTTTTTTATCCATTCTGATACCCTGTGTCTTTTGATTGGGGCATTTAGCCCATTTACCTTCAGGGTAGCTATTGAAAGATATGAATTTAGTGCCAGTGTATTGCCTGTAAGGTGACTGTTACTGTATATTGTCTCTGCCTTTCTGGTCTGTTACTTTTAGGCTCTCTCTTTGCTTAGAGAACCCCTTTCAGTATTTCCTGTAGGGCTGGTTTGGTGTTTGCAAGTTCTTTTATTATTTGTTTCTGGAAGGTGGTTTTCTTTTCTTTTCTTTCTTTTTTTTTTTTTAATCTTCTATTTTCAATGACAGTCTAGCTGGATATAGGATCTTGGCTGCATATTTTTCTCATTTAGTGCTCTGAATACATCATGCCAGTCCTTTCTGGCCTGCCAGATCTCTGTGGATGTATCTGCTGCCAATCTAATATTTCTACTGTTGTATGTTATAGACCTCTTGCCCTGAGCTGCTTTCAGGATTTTCTCTTTGTCACTGAGACTTGTAAGTTTTACTATTAGATGATGGGGTGATTAGATGATGGGGTATCGGCCTATTTTTCTTTTTTTTTTAATTTTGAATGGGTTCTCTGTGCCTCCTGGGTTTTGATAATTGTTCCCTTTGCCAAATTAGAGAAATTCTCCATCATAATTTATTCCAATATACCTTCTGTCTTCCTCTCTCTTTCTTCTTTTTCTGGGATCCCAATTATTCTAATATTGTTTCATCTTATGGTATTACTTATATCTTGAATTCTCCCCTCATGGTCCATTAGTTGTCTTTTTTTTCTCAGCTTCTTTATTTTCCATCATTTGGTGTTCCATATCACTAATTCTCTCTTCATACTTCATAATTCACTAATTCATAACTCTTCATAATTCACTAATTCTCTCTCATTTATCCTAGTAGTAATAGCCTCCATTTTTATTGCACCTCATTAATAGCTTTTTTTTTATTGCAACTTGGTTAGATTTTAGTTCTTTTATTTCTCCAGAAAGGGATTCTCTAGTATCTGCCATGCTTTTTTCGAGCCCAGCTAGCACCTTGATAATCGTATTCTGAACTCTGGTTCTGACATATTACCGATGTCCATATAGATTAGGTCCTAGCCATCAGTACTGCCTCTTTTTCTTTCTTTTTTTTTTTTGTGGTGAGTTTTTTTGCCTTGTCATTTTATCCAGATAAGAATAGATGAATGAGAGAATAAAATACTAAAAGGGTAGAAATGACCCCAGAAAAATATACACTAGCCAAATCAGAGGAGAGCCAAAAGTAGGGGGAGAGAAAAGGGGAAAACAGGAAAAAACACCATATATATACATATATATATATGTGTGTGTGTGTGTGTGTGTGTGTGTGTGTGTGTATTACACTGGTGAATAGAGCAGAGCCACATACTTGGTTTTGGTGTATTTTGATCTGTTAGAAGAAACTACCTCCAAAAATTTTAAAGAAAGTAAAACTTATAAATATACAAAAATAAGGGTAAACATGATAAAGGGATGGAATATGAGTGTAAAGATAAAAATTTAAAAAGATTCCAAGAAAGGAATTGATAAGAAAAAAGAAAAAAAAAGAGGAAAGACTGTGATCAGACTGGAGACTAGAACAAAGCCATGTGCTAGATTTAGGGTATATTTTGATCTATTAAAAGAAACTGTTTCCCAAAATTTTAAGGAAAGAAAAAACCTATATGTATACAAGAAGTAAGTTTAAATAAAAATGAAAGGATAAAATATGACTTTAAAATGAAAATTTTAAAAGGTATTTAAAAAGGTATTGATGAGATAAAATAGTTAAAATAGGAAAGAAGAAAAGTTTTAAAAATAGAAAAAGAAAAAAATAAAATTAAAAAAATTTAACTTTGAAAGACTAAAGAATCATGGGGGAAAAGCCATGAATTCTACATGTTGCTTTCCCATATCTCTGGAGTTCTGCAGTTCTCATTGATTAATGAACTTGGTTTTGGCTGGATGATCTTGCTAATCTTCTTGGGAAGGGACCTGTTACCATTGTCTTTGCCTGAGGCACAATTGTACCACCCTTGCCAGGGACCAGGCTAAGTAATCTGCTCAGGTTCACTCTCAGGAGCTTTTGTTCCCTGAACACTTTCTGTATAGCTCTGGAGGATGGGAATGAAAATGGCAGCTGCCCAGTCTCCGGCCCCCACTCCTCAGTGTGCCCTCAGAGAAGAGCAGTCAATCCCTCCCATTTCCCTGGTCTCCAACCACACTCTGAGCTCACCCAGCCTGTGACCGAGCATTTCTATCTCTGGCACATGGCCCCATTCAGAGTCTCCAAACCCTGTTGATTCCTGCAGCGCACTCTTGCACCACTCCTCCTGGGTGAAGGTGGGTCTCCCCGGATCTACCACTTGTGCGTCCCCTGCTCAAAGAGTAGTGACCCAACTGTGCCTAGGATCACAGTTCAAGGTAACCTCGAGCTGAGAGCTCACACCTCAGCTCCATCTCTGTAACTGGCTTCCCCGGCTGGGATACCTGGGAGCTCTGCCACACTCAGGCACCCTGGTCTCTTTGTGATCCTGCGGGTCCTGAGACCACACTGTCCCCACGAGGGCTCCACCCCACGCTTAGCCTCTGGGGTGATGCCCCTCAGTGGGGTGGACTTCTAAAAGTTCTGATTTTGTGCTCTGCTGCTCTACTGCTTGCAGGGAGCTAGTCCCTCCCCCTGCAGTGTATCAGCCCGTATGTCGTCTCAGATTCACTTCTCCCCGTGTCCTGCCTTCCTGAAAGTGATCAATTTTCTGTTCCTAGAATTGCTGTCTTCTCTTCAATCTCCTGAGAGTTTGTAGGTGTTCAGAATGGTTTGATAACTATCTAGCTGAACTCTTGGGACCCAAGGATATTTAGGTCTCCTATTCCTTTGCTATCTTGCTCTGGATCCAAGCTCTCTTCTTTATCTGTAACATGGCTATGTGTGATGGACTGAATATCTATGTCCCCCCAAAATGTGTGTATGGTGAAATCTTAACCCCCAATGTGATTGCATTAGGAAGTGGGATCCTTTGGAGGCTGGAGGCCTCATGAATGGGATGGTGTTCTCATAAAGAAGACCCTAGAGGATTCCCTTATGCCAGTGAGAGCCCAGAGGGAAACCTGCCATCTATGCAGTGAGGCAGTGGGCTCTCACCAGGTGCTGGATCTGCCACCAGCTTGCTCTTGGACTTCCCAGTTTCCAGAACTGTGAGAAATAAATGTTTGTTGTTTAAGCCCCTTGGTCTATGGTATTTTGTTACAACAATGCACATGGGCAACTGAGATGCTATGATAATATTAGCATCACAAGGAAACCCTCAGAATAGATCTGAAGTGGTGCCTGATGCCGAAGAAGTGTTGGTCGAATATCGACCAGTCGAATGAATATATATAGAAAGCCCTGTTCCCTAAGCAACTAAGAACAATTGTTCTTGTCAATTAACTCTTCATTTTGGCATTCTCTCATTGACTCTTCTGGGTTCCTTAGTGAGGAGCAGGGTGTGAGGACAGAAATGTGACTCTGTCTGGAGGAATAAGCTGTTATTAACTGAGTATTGACTATGAGCCTGGGGCTGTCTCACCAGAACCCCAGGAGATAGCGCCCCTTAAGGGCCCAGTTTTACAGGGGGGAATAGTAGTGCCCAAAGTCATGGGGGCTAAAACCCAGAACTTGGACTGGGATCTAGATCAGACTGCAAAGCTTAATCATTATTCTACAGTCTGGTGTGTTGAGAGAGGAGAGGGATCTCCTTATCACTGGTCAGTGACACTTCTTAGTCTTCACTTGGTTCCCCAGCCACCCCATACTTGCTTTCTCAGTCTGAGGGCACCCATTTGCTAAGGGCATGGTGGGATCAAATGCCTGTTCAGATCTTTCTACAAGTCCAAGCTCCATATTCTATCCCATAATGGTCGTTTTGACAGCCAGGAAGGTACCTCTTCTTCTCCTCTTTCTCTTCCAAGATTAATTAATTAATGAGAAAAAGAGAGAGAGAGAGAGAGAGAGAGAGTGCACGAGTAGGGCAGTAGAGGGATGAGGGGGAGTGGGAGAGAGTGAATCCCAAGCAGAATCTGTGCCGAGCACAGAGCCTGATGTGAGGCTCAATCTCATGACCCTGAGATCATGACCTGAGGCAGGTCAAGAGTCAATTGCTCAACCAACTCATTCCAAAATTTAAACACAAAGAGATAAACATCTTGAGTAAAAGCTCTGCTTTGTGGCTCCTGTTCATCTTCCCATGTTTTCACTTGACCTCTGCATGATGCTTTTCAACCCTAGAGATGCTTTCAAAAAATTTGAGGAGCTTTTAAAAAGGGCAGGTCCTGAGCACCACCCCCTAGTCAGAATCTTAGGATGAGGCAAGGGTGGTGGTCTTTATTTTTAAATATATTCGGGAAATTCTAAGGTGAGAAAAGACCAAAAACAACCAACATACAGGATAGGACAGGGTTGAATGCAGGACCAAGGATTGAGGCAAAAATCCAGAAAAAAAAAAATTTGAATTCCTTTTCCATTCCCAAGCACTCAGTCCAAAGGATAGACCACACCTATCAGAATCTGGAGTGGGTAACTAAGTTGACTATGTCCCTTGAATGGTCCTAACTGATGGGCATGGCTGTCATATCATATCTCCATCCTGGTGCCTTTTTGTTGAGAATCAATAGTTTGAGGAAAATAAGACAGATTCAAGCTATTTGGGGTATCTTGTGCTAGATGCAAAGGAGAGTCGTAGGGTGGGAAGGAGGATCAAAAGGGGTTGCTTTTCTGGTGGTGATAACCAGCAGTTGGTCTTGCAGGAGGAGATGAGAATGGAGAAACAGGCCCAGATGTTTCCACTGCCTCTCTGTTAACTCCATCCTGGGCTTGGGATGCAGTCCCAGATTCCAGCCGGAATGAAGTGTTGGCTGATCTAATTCAGGCAAGCTTAGTGGGATGCACAGAGAGCACGTGTGGTCAACAAGGCTACTGAGCTATGAATTCATCCTGGGACAGCCATTTCAGGCTGCTGACCTTTGGAGACTACTGACATGCAGACTGAAATTTAGAAAATATACCTTAATTTTATTTGAAAAAACTGTAGGGACCCCCAAATATCTTTTTTTAGCTGTCTTTTTGTGTAATATGTCCTTTTGGGAGAAGAGTTATTGTGGCGCAGTTAAAAGCTTTCATTAACCTTCCTCCTCATGTGGAGATAACAAGTAAAAAGTACAACTTCTTGCAGAATAGAAACCGGAATATATCTGGAGAAATAAACTGGTATGGTTGTTGTCTGTATTGAGAACGGACTACAGTCGGCACTTAGACTGGCTGGTGGGGAGCGTCAGTCATTGAATCAGTGGCAAATGTCCATTCCTTCCAGCCATGAAGCTTTTAGAGCATTTCAGATAAACCAGTTTACTAAATGCCAAGACAACTCCTGTGCCAAAGTTTCTTTTGGGCCTCTGTCCAGGCGGGTATCTAGAAGCACGGTCTATGCGAATGATGAGTAGGCAGACTGGGGCCTCTTCCATTATTGTTCACCCAAGAGACTACTCTGACCCCCACTCCCCATCTTTGGGAGTTTCTGATGTCTAAGGGTAAAGATTTAATAAACGAAGGTATCAGGCCTCAGTGCACATATTCCCCTCACTTCTCTGACCTCGCTTTCACTGGGGGTGGGCTGGCCAGGCCAGAAGCCAGATGAGGGATGAGTGGGATGTGCCCTCATACCCTGCCAGTCCTCCTGAGGTTCCAGGAATCTTCTATCTCGAATATCTTGCCAGATTCTAAAGCTCTTTGCAGACAAAGGAATCTATATACTCTAAGTAGCATTGAATTTCAGAATCCAACAAATGCAGGATCTATTACAGCCCAATAAACTAGAACAACATGTGCATAAAATGAAAGGTGCCCATGAAAACTTACTTCACCAGCACAGTTGTTGGGATTTTGTCGTAGTTAGTTTTGTGATTTAAAGCACTGTAAAATATACAAGCAGTACGTGAAACTGTGTGCATACAATTTAAACAAAAATGAACATCTATGTTGAGAAATGAAGAAGCACCAGTACCCCAGAAATGTCCTGTGTGCTCCAATCAGATCACGTATCCTTCCCCGCTTCCCACCCCTCATAATGACTGCCTGAATTTTGCGTTAATCACACCCTTGTTTTTTATTGTGGGGATACGTGTGTGTGTGTGCTTGTGGGTCTAACCATAATGTGAATGTATCAATAAATAGCATTTTAATTTTTGCCTACTTTTGAACTTTATATGAACAATTTGTTTCTTTGGACCCACATTGTTTTTGAAATTCAGCCACATTGATGCATGTAACTCAGTCCATTCATTTTCACCATGTAAGACGCCAGGGTGTAGTAAACTAATGACGATGACATTTAATAGCTGTACTGTTGATGGATGCTTGTATTGTTTCCTTTATGAAGAACACTGCCAAAAACATTTGTGAACATGGTTCCTGATGAACATGTGTCAAGTTAGATTTTGACAACTTTTTTTTTTCTCTCTTTCTTTTTTTTCCAGACTCCTTTCATTGAGGAATCATCAGGAAATGAAAAAAATTCTCAAGACTGGAGCTTACAAGCTTTTTCCCTTATTTTTAAACCTTGGGAAGAGTTGGAATCTAGGGGCCATTGAAACAATGAGCATGATGAGGAATTTTGGCAAAATTCTAAAAAGAAAATTAGGTGTGATTTGTTCTTAAGAGTGCTTAAAAAGTGAGGTCACTAAAAATAAGCCATGACAAATTATTTTAATCAATCCCTTTGGAAGGGTCACCCTACTGGTCGATCTAGGAAATGCTTTATTTACCTTCTTTTCCTTAGATTATCCTAGGAGTCTCTGAATAAAGTCCCCATTATAGGTCTATTTCCAGTGGTTTCTATTTTTTTGTTTGTTTCCATGCCAATTTCTCTAGCCCACAAGCTCTACTGGTCTGGGACCCTATCTTAATCATCTAACAAAGTGTTTGACTATAAGCTAATCCTCCCCGGAGGTTTATTGGATGGATTCTTTCCTTGAAGACAAGACTAGGAGCAGTATAGGCAGGAGATTATTGATTAACAGATAAATATCTGTTTAGAAACCTCTCTTTCAATATTTTTTGAGGGTTCAGATGAGTTTCTTTTATATGACAACTCCACTGAGAAGTAATTCATATACCACACAATTGACCCACTTAATTTGTACAAGTCAGTGTTGTCTTGTATGTACAAGAAATCACTACAATCAATCTTAGAACATTTTCATTACTCTAAAAAAAACCTCTATACGTATCAGCACTCACTTCTCATATCTTCCCAACCTCCGCAGGCCTAGGCATCCACTAACCAACTTACAGTCTTTACAGATTTGTCTATTCTGAATATTTCATATAAATGGAATCATATCATATATGCTCTTGTGTGATTGGTTTATTCCACTTAGCAGAATATTTTTATGTTTTGTTGGTGTTGTGTCATGTGTCAGTATTGTGTTCCTTTTTATTGCCAAATAATATTCCATTCTATGGGTATAACACATTTTACTTACCCATTTATCAGTTGATAGACATTTGTGTTATTTCTACATTTTGGCTATTTTGAATAACGCTGGTGTAAATATTTGTGTACATGTTTTTGTGGACACATGTTTTCATTTCTTTCTGAAACATTTTCCTTTTATTTCATTTCTCTTGAGTATATACCTACAAGTGAGATTGCAGGGTCTACTGTAACTCTAACTTTTTGAGGAACCTGTCTTGGTCAATATTTTAAGAAGCAATTTAGGTGAAGACAAAATGTATATGACCAAATTTATGAATGGCATAAATCTGTAAGAATTAATGCTCTGGGTGTTGCTCTTCAGTATGGTAGCCATCAGCCAAATGCAGCCATTGAGAACTTAAAATGTGGTTAGTCTGAATTAAGATGAGTTGTAATTGTAAAAATATATACAGGGATTTCAAAGACTGATGTATAAAAAAAGAAGGTAAATTGTCTCATAGATTGTCTCAAAAATAATTAGTTTACTGATCACATGTCGAAGTGCTAGTATTTTGGATACATTGGAGTAAGTAAAATTAATTTCACCTGCTTCTCTTTACTTTTTCAGCATGGCTACAAAAAATTTGAAATTATGTGTGTGTTTCACGTTCTGTTTTTTTGTTTGTTTGTTTTTATTACTTTTTTTATTGTTTTAAATTTTAAGTCCAGTGTAACATAACATACAATGTTATGTTAGTTTCAGGCATATGATACAGTGATTAAACATTTCTATACATTGCTCAGTGCTCATCTTGATACCCGTACTCTTTATTCCCCATCACCTGTTTCCCCCATTCCTCCACCCCCCTCCCGTCTGGTAACCATCAGCTTGTTCTCTGCAGTTAAGAGCCTGTTTCTTGGTTTGACTCACATTTTATTTTTATTGGGCATCACTACTCTATTCTCTTCATATTCATTTCCTCCTTTAAACATTAGATGAATACTAACCTGGTGGGGTTTGGAATCAGACCAATCTGGATTCAAAACCAGATTCTTCTTAGCTATAAAGCTGTGGGCAAGTTAGTAACATTTCTAAGTTTCAATTCGCTTAACGGTAAAATTTTTATTTTTAATTTTTAAAAGATTTTTTTTTTAATTTATTAGAGAGTGATCGAGAGAGACAGAGAAAGAAGGAGCAGAGCGAGGGGAGGAGGAAAGGGAGAAGCAGGCTCCCCGCTGAGCAGGGAGCCCGAGGAGGTGGGACTTCATCCCAGGATTCCAGGATCATGACCTGAGCCTGAGCTGAAGCCAGGTACTTAACCAACTGAGTCACCCAGAAGTCCCAACTGTAAATTTTTCAAAAAATAATACAAATGATACTTAATTTTATCGGAACTTTATGAAGATTCAATAACGAAAGTTATGTAAAGAACTTAGCTGAATGCAGGCATCGAGAAAGAGCTACATAAATGTTAGTTCTTTTCGCTGTCTTTCTCATTGACATTCTGTGAAGTGATAGGTAATTAACCAGATGATTGATAGGTCTGAGTTGTGACATGTGCCCCCTCCTGTGACTTACAGTGTATTTATTTTAATAAAGGTACTTCGAGATATTATGCTTAATAAAATGTTTTGGGTAGGCTGGATGTCATAAAGAATATGAAAAACCACTTTCATCTCTTCTGTGATTTTAGAATTTAACTTTGCTTGTTTGCAGTACAATAGATGCCAAGTCTTAAAATAATTTGGGGCTGCTTGAACTTTACTCAACACTAAGGATATGTTGAGATTGTTTGCATGTGGTTCAGGATGTCATTCGAACCATCCAGAACTCATTCAATATGGAAAACTGAGTGAGATCTTCTCAAGGGAACTTATTCTCTCTCCAGAGGTCAATGGAATTTCCTGTTTCTGTTTGGACTCAAAATATCACATGGAGTTCTGCTTTCTCTGTAGGCTTTGGATCCTGGCTTGACCCGGACACAGTTTAATTTAAGTGAAAAACACACTCATCACAGACTCACCACCTCCCCCAGTTCTGAGGCATGCCTGGTGGACCAGAGGTTGACTTCAGAACCGATCAACAGGGACCACAGATGGTACTCCCTTCACTTTGCTGAGGAGATTTCCTTCCTTCTCCAGAATTGTCGACTACCCACAATCATTTTTCTACCTTTTTGCAGTTTTGGAAGGAGATTGAGCACAAAATGGCTAGAAAGGAATTGGTAATAACCTTTGCTTATTCGAAGGAAAAATCTGCTTTTAAAAAACTAAAGTTTCCAATAATCAAATAAAACTTCATGATGTACTGAAGGTTGAAGGCAGCTCTTCCCTTGTTTTAGGTTTTTATGTAAGAGGATAGATACAGATAATTACACTCTCATTGCTTGGACATTAATTTTTTTTTTCTATATTCCCCCCCCCCCCCCAGTGATCTGTTTCTAGAATGTTCCTATATGGTATGCAGTTAAAAAAAATTTAAAAGCTGCCTCTCCACTTTTTGGGGAAGGGTAGAGAGCTCCATCTTGGGTAATGGAGCAGGCATACTCTACAGGCCCTCTTGACCATCTTGCTCCCATTTGCTTGATTAGGGCCTAAGCATCTTTCAGCCATGTGTTGAACTTGGCACCCTAAGATTCCTGCTAAAAGTTGCAATTCCTTCAACATCCTGCTGCACTCTCTGGGAGAAGTTTCTAAAGACTTCCAGCTGTCACTGAGAATGACGAAGGACCCTTTCCTGACAGGATTGCTTTGATTGTCCTGCCTCTAAACAATGGATAAGAAAACATCAATTGCCATTTCTAGGGCAGTAGAATATTGGAAATATTTGGGTCCTCTTCCTCAAGGATGGGAGAAGCCATGGCCACATGCTGATAAAATTCCTCTGTTGCTCAGGGTGTCCACAGAGATTATTTGAGTCCTCAGGAAGTCAAGTCGAAGTGTAAAGCAGTGTTGATTTATCAGGATCAATTGAAAGCTCCTTGTAGCTTCTAGTCTGTCAAGTCTTTCTCAACTTCCTGTTTCTACCACTTTATTTTTAAAAGATTTTATTTATTTATTTGACAGACAGAGATCACAAGTAGGCAGAGAGGCAGGCAGAGAGAGAAAGGGAAGCAGGTTCCCTGCTGAGCAGAGAGCCCAATGCGGGGCTCAATCCCAGGACCCTGGGATCATGACCTGAGCCAAAGGCAGAGGCTTTGACCCACTGAGCCAGCCAGGCACCCCATCCGTTTCTATCATTTACAGAAAAGTATTCGTTTGCTCCGTCTTTGAACCTACTTCATGTTGTTCCCTTAAGCAGGGAAGAGGTCACCAAGAAGAAGCCAAAGGATTGCTTGTGTTTCTTCTTCCTCCAACCCATTTAGAATCCTGATGACCCTTCATCTTCAGAAAAACAAGGCAGATGACTAGCTATGGGTCGTTCTAAATGATACCAAGTCCTGCCCAGAGATGGGAGCCAGGCACACCTACTTGATTTTCTAAAATGAGAATGTTTGATGATGAGCAGATAGCAACTCAGGTAGAGATGGCAATAGGTAAGTTTTCTCTTCTGGGATCATTATTTTTCCTCACTCCTGGCAATACTGACTTGAAACCAAAAAATTATTCAGTGAACTTGAAATCACTTCAGTCGATCACACAGTTCTCATCAGAATAAGAAGGAGTGGATTTAGAGGGTAACTCATTCATACTCCACATTTTGATTTTTTTTTATATTTTCCAGTTTTTTGGAAGTATTATTTAATTTTAATTCCAGTATAGTTAACATTTTTTTGAACTATTAAAAAAATTTATTTTGATTTTTTCCCCAGTTTTCATCCAAAATAATGCAGAGAAAAGAGTAATCTCTTTACATTTGATAATCCCAATGTCATTTAACCAAGTGGTTAACGATTCAGCATTAAAAAACTCATGTCAAAAAAACTTAAAAAACAAAACAAAAAAATTGTTCTGGGAGACTTTAATATCTCTCGTTCAGAGGTATTTAGACCAAACATAAAAATCAAGAGGAAGAGAGTTTGAAAAAAAAAAAATGTAACGAATACCCTCAATATAATAGAGATATGTATAGGACTTTATATCCTACAGAAAATGTGTGTTGTTTTATGACTCTGGGGACTTTCAGCACTCAATCCCATCAGTGACCACAAAGAGAACGTGAATAAATTCCAGAAAGGGGAAGTTTTGGAGGCCATATTCTTTGCTTCTAATCCAATCAGCCTGGAAACCTCATATAAAGATACTGAATTAAAGAAAGCTTTACCTAACCTAGTGGGACCTGTTTGATGTCAGATGTTATCGGGGGCCGTAATAAGCAGTATAGAGCTCCTACAGTAACTGAGAACTTGGGAATACAGGCCCAGCCAATGGTACTAGGTAATTGGGAGACGAGGATTTTATTGAGGGAGAGTATGTGGGTCAGCCTTTAATCCTCTGAAATGTTCCCACAGGTTCAGAAAATCTTGGTAAGGAATGAACTCCCGGATCCAAACAGCTGACAAGCAGGAATGAACTTTAAATGTTATTTCTTTTTCTTCCCTGCATTGAGGAAATGAGGACCCCTTTAACAATGAAGGTTTTGCTAAGGGTCATGATAAGATCTTTCTTCCGCGTCTGGAGCTGGACTCGGAGGCTCTAGACTCTTAATCAGCAGAAAGAGGAAACCAAGGTTTCCTTCCCGGATCTTCCTGGCCTCTATAGAGCGCAGAGCCACTTTGTGCAGAGTTTTCTGGATGCTGCCAGCTCAAGATCCGTTTTTATGTTGAATTCCCCCTTGGCATGAGACCAAACAAAGGGCTGTGTTCCCTTTTCAGTGTGTGGTTCCTTAAAAGAAATTCTTTTCTATCTCCTACAGGTAAAGCGGCTTAAATTACGCTGAATTAGCCTGTTCTGTCAATATCACGGTTGTTGGCGTTGAATGAAAAAATATATTTCATGAAGTAACCTGTGTGGGTTGGGTTGGGATGGGGCAGAAGTTGCCTTTGATGAAGGAAATCTTTTAAATTTAGGTAAAGAATTCCCTGGTTTATCCCTGCCTGTGACAAAAAGAAAACTTTATTTTGGGCATTCAGTAACACTCACAAGATGTGGGAGGGGTCCAGAGTGCTGAGACAGCCTCTCTCTATGATTTGGATGTGGAAACAAGTCCTCTGAACTCTTTCCCCATTTTTTAAAATCCTTTTTTGTAAAACGGGATCAGTTAAGAAAGTGAACGTGGGTCCGCCGTGGCTGAACGTGAGTCATCGGCTTGTAAAGCCGCATGTTTCTAGAAGATGCCACATTGCAAAAGACTTCTAATAATATGCTCTGAATGAGCTAGAAAGAATTTTAACTTCATTCTGAAGTAAAGTGGTTACCTCAGAAGAATGGGAGGGGGCGGGGGAGTAATCCACAAGCCCGCAAACTCTTGTTTGCATCTTGTAGGCTCGAACACATGGAGTTCTGTTGCAACAATGGTCTTCACAGAACCAGCTTGTTTCGTTAAAACAAGCTTAATTTAATAATTACTGCCTTATGAGGCCCTCAGATATTTCCAACGGAGTCCTCTTTCTCGTTCTCTTTCAGCTTCCTCTTTCTGACAGCTCTTCCACAAGGGGTGTCCTTTTTGGAGGGTGGTTTTTCTGGGAGAGGAGGCAATCGGGCGGGATGGTGTCCTTGAGCGCTCGGGACCCCAAGCGTGTGTTACGGAGTCTGCTCCTCCTCCTCTGCTCAGGCCAGGCCCTCCTGTTCCAAGGACCAAAGCCCCCAGAAAGCAGCATCAGAGCAGAGGACAGTTGCACCCCTGCTGCCATTTTCCTGTGCAGCCTGAGGTCACACAAAAGGAGAGCCGCTCCTTCCTCCACCTCCTGTAGCACAAGGGGGAGCAGGCTTTATTTATGGGCTTCTTGGGAAGAAATCTGGTTTGAAGTTTGTAAAGCCAGCTGCCATGAAATAAAATACGCCCTCAAGCCAAAGAGGTATTCCCCCCCCCCACCCCGTGTTTGCTTAGAATTTGGAACACTAGTACTTATTGTCTAATGGGTAGGGCGGAAGCAAGAAGAGATGCGTGCATATACATGAAAGTTTTTGAACGTCTTGAAAGGAAGTTATTCTTACCCTGAAAAGAACAAAAAATGCCAGGATTCAGCAAACATTAACTGTTCAAATACGTGATTTCATCGTTTGGTTAATCTAACAAAATTCAGAGCCAAGGGTATTGCCATGAAAGAAAGGAAACAAAAGGGTAAGAGCATTTATTGAGATGCGCGCTGATGTCGGGGCGGCCTTCTCTTGCCTGGCCCCCTGATGTTTATTATGCGCCCGCGGGGACGGGGCAACTTGGAGCCACACGCGCGCAGGGTGACTGCTCACAGGTGGGCTACGTGAGCTCTCCGACCTGGAGCCCCGTGCAAGTCAGTAAGCGCACAAGCTTGTGTCCCTCGCGTGGGTTCCCCTGATGCGGACCAGAAGATCCAGCACGGAGGAGGGATGAACAAATCCTGTGCCAGAGTCCTCAGGCCAGGGCACTCGGCAGGATCTTCCGATGCGCGCATGATGAAAGCAAACGGGTGACAACGCTGTTGAGCCGTCCGGACTCTGGCTCTGCGCGACGGCGGAGATGGTGAAATCCCCGTACTCGCGAGCAGTTACGGTTTTCCTTCCGGCCACTCGGAGGGGCTTTTCTCAAACTGTTAGGTTCAGTGTCACCAAATCCTTACCACGTGGGTAACGTTCAAGCTGTAGGGTCTTGGGGGAGGGGGCCGGCGGAGGGGACAGTCGGGGGAGGGACCTGCCCTGCTGGGCGGGGAGGATCCCTCAGTCCGCGGTGAGTCCGTCCAATCAGAGCGCCAGGGAAGGAACCTTTCTCTTGTCGCCCCCGGAGCAGGTCCAGAGAAGGTGCCCTTGGAGACACGCGGAGTTAAATCGTGAGAAGTTCCTTCCCCACCTGCTACCAGCCGAGGCAGTGTGCAAGAAAGACCTGGTTTTTGTCTTTTTTTTCTGGAGTTTCCCACCATACTGATCCCCTCAGCTTGTACTAACTTTATGGGGGACTTAGATGTTACCTCTTGATTGTCTGGGGTTTTTTGTTTGTTTGTTTGTTTGTTTGTTTGTTTGTTTTTAAGGCTTTTAAAGAGGATTTCTCAGGAGTACGTGGAGAAAGAAGTTTCTTAAGGCTTTTAAGACCACCAGGCAACTGTGAGCCAGGACGGAGCGTGGATCCACAGTGGTTCCCGAACGTGGTTGCTCCGAGGGGCGTCTGGGTGGCTCAGTCGGTTGAGCCTCTGCTTTTGGCTCAGATCATGATCTCAGGGTCGAGAGATCGAGCCTCGCATCCAGCTCCTTACTCAGTAGGGAGCCTGCTTCTTCCCTCTCCTATTAACCCTTCCTTGTTCCTGCTCTTTCTCTCTCTGTTTCAAGTAAATTAAAAAAAAAAAAAATTAAGAGTTATTCCAAGAGCTTGTTAAACGATACTGATGGGATGCTGCAGGACTTAAAGGGAGTGTACTGATGTTTGTCATTTCCTCTGAAATGTGGCAAAAGATAAACACGATGGGTCAGCTTGTGACAGATACAGAAAGATGTTAACTCTAGAAGCTAGGTTTTGGGTGTGCAAGTGTCCACTATGAAATTCTTTTATTTTCTTTTATTTGGCATGTTTGGAAATTTCAAGGGTAAAATGTTGGGGGAAAAAAGAAATACTAGAAAATGTATACTGTTTCCATGAGAGGAGAAATGCTAGAATGCAGAGTAGAATGAGAGCCCTTGAAGGATGAATTAGCAAATTGCACAGTTAGATTCAGAAACTGTCCCCGAAGGGGGAAAAGAACCCCAAATAAGAAAGGTGAAAGAATAAGAAAACATAAAATGATGAGGTATACGGGATGGTAGTTAAGTATGAGGAATCCCAGAAAGATGATAAATGAAAATCAAGAAAAAGATACATTTGAAAAAATAAAGAAGGAGATTAAAAAAACACAGATGGAAACACCACCGCAGAGGCGGATGCTGGTTTTACTCCGTCCACCTTCCCTTGTCAGGGAGATCCGAGTTTCTAAATGAATCCCAGCTCTGGCGTGTTCCATGCGCCCTCTGTCCTTTGCTGTGAATTCAGCCTTGAGAGGCGCTGGCAGAGAAGAGAGAGGGAGTCTTGGAGACCAAGACGCTTTAAAAACAAACAGTTATGGGAGTGCAACAATGATCAAAATGAAGTCAATGCCGCTTCTTCAAAAAACATTTTCTTTTTAAATTTATTTATTGGACCGAGAGAGAGAGAGAAAACACAAGCAGCCCAAGCTACAGGCCGAGGGAGAGGGAGAAGCAGGCAGACACCTAACCACTGAGCAACCCCAGCACCCCGTGAATGCCACTTTTTTAATGACAGACTGGGCTTTCTTTTTGTTCTGAAAGATTGCCTTATTTTGGTTGGCAATTTCTTGATTGCAATGACAGCAGAAAAACAAATATTTTTTTAAAAAGTACACTCTTTCTTGGCCAGATTCTTGTGCTATTGGAGGTCAATGGAATTGAACTTCATGTATTTATAGCTCAATTAATATTTTGGGGGCCTCAAATAAAAACCTTCGTGCATGAAAATGAAAGGCATGCTAGTTATTTAAAATTAGCTTTATTGTTTTTGTTAAAGTGATAGACTTGTATTATAAAAATTCAAGCCATATAGAAAGCTTAAAGAAGAAGGTTAAAAAAAAGAAACCTTCAAAATTCTAAATGCTACCACCAGGAATGAAATCATTATTAACATTTTATGGGGCATCTGGTGGCTCAGTCGGTTAAGTGTCTGCCTTTGGTTCAAATCATGATCTGAGGGTCCTGGGATGAAGCCTGGCACTGGGCTCCCTGCTCAGTGGAGAGTTTGCTTCTCCCTCGCCCTCTGTGCCTCCCCACTGCTTGTGTTCTCTTTTTCTCTCAAATGAATAAATAAAATCTTCAGAAATAAAATCATTATCAACATTTTATTGTATTTTTTTTAAGATTTTATTTATTTATTTGACAGACAGAGATCACGGGTAAGCAGAGAGGCAGGCAGAGAGAGAGAGGGGAAGCAGGCTCCCTGCTGAGCAGAGAGCCCGATGCGGGACTCGATCCCAGGACCATGAGATCATGACCTGAGCCGAAGGCAGAGGCTTAACCCACTGAGCCACTCAGGCACCCCCATTATCAACATTTTAAATACTTCTATGTCTACACAGCCAAAAGGATGGAAGTACAAGATTTATTTACAACATGGGGATCAAATGCTCTATACTGTATTTGTGAAAACCAATTTGTTTTTGAATTTAATAGAAAAATACTGAATTTTAACTGAATTTCTAAACTTTGGATACTAGTGCTTTTAGAAGTTTGCAAAGGAGATTAAAAAATAAGTTTACAGGTGATGAAACTATATTCCAACCCATATTATTTTATATATTTTTCCCTCTTGCTGTCAACAGTGAGGATATTAGTGAGCATGTACTCCTTCTCTTGTTTTTCATCTGTTTACCACCCCCTTGGTTCCTCCCCCCTTTTTAAAAAATATTTTCAGGACTCATAATGTTTACATTCTGTTTCAAAATATAATCCGGCTTTCACTTCAGTTTAACTTACACTCTTACCTTGATAATCATGATGATCCTGATAAATATGGCTTATAGTTATTCAGTGCTTATGAAGGGCCAAGCATTATGCTAACGCTTTTTTTTTTTAGTAGTTCATTTCATTCTCATAATGACTTTCATATGGATGAGAAAACTGAGACACAGAGAGGTTTAGTAACTTGGTCGAGGTCACACAGTGAGTGAGAGTCTGATTCTTAGGTCTGGTTGTATTGCTACACTAGCTGTACTGAGATATTTGAGTAGTCTTTTTGGACAAAATTATGTGGATGCTCTATTTCCTGAGTTCCTGATGTCTAAGGGTATATGTCACTTTTATACCTCAAGGACAGTTTGGCTGGGCATAAAATTCGAGAGTCACACTCTCTTGTGTACCTTTGTAAACAGGATCCCCTGGCTTCTGGTATTGACCATTGTTGGGAAGAAGTCTGAGGCTAAAGTGATTTTTTTTTCTTTTGGAAGTAACTTATTTTTCAGCCTAAGTGTCTGAGGCATTATTTCTTTACTCTTGAAAGAAAGAGTAAAGAAATTTTTACTCCATAATTTTTTTTCTCCATAAATTTTCCATGATGAGACAGAGTATAAATAGGTCTGTATAAATTTATACAGAAACAATATGTGCCCTCTCCCTCTGCAGGGTTGAGGTTTTATTTGGGAAGTCATATTGTTTTCTGTTCCACTTGTGTATCTTTTTAAGGACATCAATTATGCATATATCAGGAATCTTTTTCTCATTTTCGATATTTACCATGTTCTCTCTAATTATTTACGTCATTGTTCTTTTCCTTTTTGTTCCATCTAATTTCTCCAAATGTTTTCCTCCAAGTCTGTGATGGTCTTAAATTTTGTTTATTCTGTCTTTGTTGCCTCTAATGTGGCTTTTAGCTTTGTAACGATTCTGTTCCCTTCTGTTCCTCCATTCCCTTCACATATTGTCAGCTCGCCTTTTACCCCGTCTGCACTCATCACATTTACTTTGCCTTTTTGTAAATTTTGAAAGCTCTCTTTTCAAAGAAGTCATTGAATCTCTAGTTTGAGACTCTGGAGAATAATTTGCAAACATTTTCCCTCATTTTTGTGAATGGTTCTTCTGATGTGTGTTCTCTGTTTTTCTGCCTATGTTCCTTTTTTTCTCTTTTCGTGGTCAACACACAAATCCTATAGCTAACAGTTTTTATGTGCATGATTTATCTTTAAATGGAGTCATTCTATCTGCATTTGCTACAAAATGCACAGTGATAGGGTTGAAGTGCTGAGAAAGGTGTGACAGAATGACCTGGCAATCTCCAGCAGGAATTACGGTGTATCATCTGAAAAGCTGCTCATCGACCACTGAGTTCTGCACTGGAGCGTTTCTCACTGCAGACCTTGATGTGCGAAGGTTGGAGTGGCTCACGGTGCATCCTGAGTCTGACAGGTCTCATAAGTCTCACGAGTCTTATGGGTCGAGTTGTGTGTCCCTCCTCCCCCAAATTCATAGATTAAAGTTCTAACTCCCAGGACTACAGAGTATGGACTTATTTGGAGATATGGTCCTTACAGACGTAATTAGCTAAAAAGGAGGTCATACTGGAGAAAGGAGAACTGGTCTCCCTGTTAAAAAAACAAAAAACAAAAAACAAAAGCATGTGAAGAAACAGACACACACACACACACAGGAAGAAAGACAAGTGAACCCGAAGTCAGAGAGTAGATCATCTCCAAGTCCAGGAGGGAGACCTGGCACTGAAGCTTCCTTCACATCTCTCAGAAGGAACCAAACCTGCTGACACCTTGATCTTGGATTTCTAGCCTCCAGAATGGGGAGACGAGAACTTTTGTTGATCAGCTGCCCACCTGTGGTACTTGGCTAAGGCAACCCTAGCAACAGTTTGCACATTCTGTGTCTTTTTTTGGTGACAAAGCCTCCCTCTCTATCACTCCTAGTAGTTTCCCTGGGCCAGGGCACTGGACTAGATATTGAACTGGATGTGTCTGCAAAGCTGGGGTGTCCTTCAGCTCTACTTTCCCCACCCCTCTGCAACCCAAACTCTCTCTCCCTGTCTTCCCAGTGTCTCTGTGTTATGTCACTAGTCAGGCAGCTTTTTCAGGATTAAGGTCCTTCCTTTGAGAGAAACCTCTGGGGAAATTGTGTCAGCTCTTACATGCTCTCTACTGCCAATAAATTTCATTTTACATTATTTTTGACAGATGTTCTTTCTTCTTTTAATTTGAGTCAGAGGCTTTTACTTTAGTTAATTTAAAATGGAGTTTCTTACCTTTTGGGTCTTTTTGTTTTTGATGGATTTCGGGGAGTACGGCAGAGTGAACATAACTTTATTCTATCATCTGTAAGTAAATATTTAAAGAAGACTTACAGTGACAAACATTTCCATTTCCATTTTGCAGATAAATAAACTCAGGCAAGGAATTTAAGAGCAGAGGCTTTATGAAGAAAATGAGAGCTGGTGCCTTAGGATTTTCTGTCTTGCTAGGTGTTTAGTGTAACTCGATTGAAAACGTTTGTAAATGCCTTTGTTAAGCATGGGGCTGAGTGTGGGACATTTCTATGTCTTCTCTAAAAGAAATGAGCATTCCCCTTTTATGGGGCATGAAGGCAGAAAAAAGCAATTATAATCCAGTGTGGTTGGTGCAACACCAGAGATATGGATGGACAAGTTCTGTAGAGTCTCTAGACTCTCTATGCTAGAGGAATAACTGTACCTTGATTAGCAGTCACTGAATTCAAGCTTGTATTTGTTACTTCCAGGAGCTGATTTGACTGGGGTTGACGTGGACTGCTTCCAATGTGGATGAGAGCAAAGTTCCAGAAGCAATTTCAAATTTAGTTTTATTCCAGGAGTTGACAAGCTTTTTGTAAAAGAGTCAGATAATAAATATTTTGCACTTTGTGAGTTGCACTTGGTCTTTGTCACAAAATTTCCTTCTTTTTCCTTTTTTTTTTTTTTTTTTTTTTTTTAAGTACAACCCTTTAAAAATGTAAAAGCCATCATGGCTCTTGGATCATGCAAAAATAAGAGTGGACCAAAGTTGACCAACCCTTGTTCTATTCTAGAGTACATCTTATTTCTTTTTAAAGATTTATCGATTTATTTGAGAGAGAGAGAGAGAAAGAGCAGGGGGAGGAACAGAGGTAGAGAGAGAATCCTGAAGCAGACTGCCTGTTGAGTGCAGACCACCACATAGGGCTCAGTCCCAGGACTCTGAGATCATGACCTGGGCCGAAATCAAGAGTCAGATGCCCAACTAACTGAGCCACCCAGGTGCACCTTAGAGTGGATCTTAAAGTCACTCTATGCTGCTCCCTAAGTCTTGGGAATGACCCTAAACCAACAGACAAGAGCTCACATAAGAATGTCATTCAAAGTTAACCAAGACTCCAAGTGTGGTAGATTGTGTTGTTGACTGCCCTTTGTGGGTGGAATGTATGTACCCACTCCCACCATGTGGCTTCCAGGACCTCACCCTACAGGTGAATTTCCTTCAGCATTGATGGTGGGCATGGCTCTATAAAATATGCACAGAAATGTGGTGTGCCTCTTCTTGGCAGAAACTGAAGGACCTTCATGTGGTCGCAGAACCACCATTAACTCCTTCTGCCATTGCTTGGGCTCCCCATTGCGTTCTCGTTCTTCCTCAAGATCAACATAATCCAGATGGGCTTGGTCCCAGAATGAAGAGGCAGAGCAGAGTAACAGCCAGCTTCCAGTTGGCCTATAAAATAAGTGGAGAATTAAAGCTTTGTTCTTAGAAGCCCAGAAGTCTGTTTGTTACAGTTACATTATCTGAGAAAGCTGCCTAGTACCAAAGATACTGTGTCCCACTGAAGCTATTTCAGTTTGGTCCTCCTTCCTGAGCTGAGTAGTCATGGATCAAGAGTGGAGGACATTTTAATGCGTAAAGGAACTTTGAAAAATATAATTCTCACATTTCTTATTTTATAAAATCAGTTCATTTTAGAGAAGGGGCCTGGCTTACTCTAGGTGACTCAGAGTTCTGAGCAAGAAAATTTGAGAAGTAGAGCGAGCAGGCATGCACATCAAACCAATATCACCAGCATGTCCTGTTGCCCTAGAAACCTCGAGAACACTGAGCGCAACAAAACAATAAAGGTGAACATGGCTGGTGTTTTGTAATAATACATAGCTACAAGTGAAATAACAACACTGCAACTATTTCTAAATAATGGTCTATAAAAAATAAGCATAGTTTTAATCAGTAGACCCAACAATAAAACCTGTCCACGGTGCTGAGCCTTTTGAGTTTCAGAGCATTCGCTGTTTCCCAAGTGCCGTATCTTCAAATGCTAAAATCTGCATCTTTGGATCGTCCTGCCAACTCAGGCTTGTGTCCCTGCTGGGTAACGAAACATTCAGGATGAACTCTGAGTGTTGGATATTCCTTTTCAGACTGCTCTTATGCAGGGTAGACATATTTACTGATCATAATAGATGACATGTCTTGAACATGTGACCTTCAGATATAATGCTGAATGCTGTGGATGACTTCTTCACTGCCCTTGCCCCGAACAGCTTTGTGAAACAAGTACCATTATTGTCTCAGGCTGGGGAATGAAGAAGCTGGAGCTCAGGGGTGTGAAATAATTGACACAGACTACACCCTGAAGGGATGGTGGGACTGGAACTTGGATTCAGGACTGATGCTGGAGCACTCTCTGGTCTGGAGGGTACCTCCACTTCCTGTCTGGCTCTTTTTTTCTCTGCCATTGTTGAACTGTGGGACCTTGTCAAGGTCAAATGAGATCACGTCTGTGAGATCCCTTTGAAAACTGTCCTGCACTCGCAGATGTATGGTTACAAGGTTAATGCTTTCTGGAGCCCCAAATTGTCCAGGAGACATAATAAATGACCACTCTGAAGGATTCAGGTGTGGGAACCCTCTGGAGGCATGTTGTGGGGTCTCTCCCTGGTTATATGATTAAATGCTGAGGTGGTCTATCCAAGAAGATGCAGGAGCTGGGGATTAAATCCCAACTGAACTATTAATCTTGCCCTCACATCTCCTCCTGGAGTGAACTCGTTAGCACAACATCTCCTATTTTCTAGGGTGAGTGTAATACGTTGGCCTGAAAACCAACCTCTCGAGACCAGTTCCTTGGACTTCCTATACTTGATTTTTTTTTGGATCAAACCTCTAATGTTTCAGGCTAATGTTTTAAAAATGGAAATGAATCAGAAGACAGAGGGTGCCTCTGGGATCCGAAACTGGTTTCTGTCCTCTTTTCACAGGAGAACAAATGCAGGCGAGTTGCATTTAAATCGCTGGGATGGGAACACCATGAAGGACAGAGCTAAGTCTGTGAGGAGAGTGGAGAAGCAAATGTGTCTACTGGCTCCCTGAGCCCGTCTCAGAAGAGGCGCACGCTGGGCAGGGGGGGACATGGGTCTCTCAAAGTGGCCTAGCATGTGGCTCTGCTCTTTCACGGCGTTGGACATCAGTGACTTTTACAGGCTCTGGAACATAACCAAGGCCTTAGTTGTGAAAAGAGGCGAGGACCAAGGAGGGGAAGGCGCGCGAAAGGGGAACGGAGCGGGAGAGAAGCAAGTAAAGGAAGGACAGAAGGAGCAGGAAGCTTCGAATGGATTTTGTAGGGGGCACCTGAGTGGCTCATTCGGTTAATCGGCCAAATGACTCCTGGTTTGGGCTCAGGTCATGACCTCAGGGTCCTGAGATCCAGCCCCGCAACAGGCTCTGCGCTCAGCAGAAGTCTGCTCGAGTCTCTCCTTCTGCCCTTGCTCTGCCCGTTCTCTCTCTTTTTCTCTTTAAAAGAAAAAAAAAGTGGATTTAGAAGAATGAGGAATGAGTTGCCTCAACCATCAGGGAGGGCAAAACCAAAAAACTAATCAGGGAAATCTGGTATTGAATCTTTACACCCAGATCCTTGGTCTTTGAATTTCCACCTTCAAGGTATGAAAACAGGTTTGTAATGAATCCTAGAAATACAAGGTCAACTTCATCTGCCATGAGAAATCACTAGAGCTCCATGAGAGGAGACCCCAGATTGCTCTGGAGCCATCTATCATTCGGAACAGAGCCAACTGTGGGCGGTTCTTCATTTCTCTTAAGAGTAACTGTCACACACACGCACACACACACACGCACACACACACACACAAAGTAACTATCACTAAATGCCTAATGCCTCCTCGTTTTGAAGGATAAATCTTTAAAAATATTAGGTCCTAGACTGTCTTTTAGTTTTCAAGGAATCCATATTTCGTTACTCAATTTAGAAGTTTAAAAAATGACAGACTTTTAAGTGTGATTTAACACTAGCTTCGGTACCTCCCAAATTCTTTCCTTTTCCTCATTAAAGAAATGAACATTGTGGAGCTATATTACGTGCTTCATTTCAAGGCAGGGGCATTTCAGTTCACGGTTTCTTCCTCATTGTTTTTCCAAGGAAAGCCAGTGTGCTTTCAACACTGGCTATGTTTGAAACACACGTCATCCATGTTCAAAAGGGGTTCTGAACCAGCTTGTCCGAGTTTCCCAAACTCGGGAGGAGACACAAACATCTTATTCTAGTTCTCAGAAGAGGCAGAACTAGATCGGTTGATTTCCCCTCATTAGCTTTACTCCTGTCAGGGTTTTGGCCCTGAGGCAACATCAAATGACAAGAGTTGGCTTCCAATACACAAACGACAGGCGTCACTGCTATAGAAATGTGGTGTATACTTCCTTTTGCAACCTCTGTTGTTGAAAATCGGCAGCAGAGAGAAACTTGAAGTATCTTCTGGAATAATGGTGTAGATCGAGGGGAGGTTTATCCTAGAGCCGTGGGAGGGAGTCTGGACTCCAAGTGACAGACAGGAATTACGAGATACTGAGCATCGAAGCATGTATTTTCATTCGTACGGAAACTTTACACATATGGAGGGGGAGCGAGTAAGGGGGCAGATGTGTCCTGACCCCTGATGGCTTGCATTAATAAAAGAAAATGAATCTTTTGCAGGGGTCACGCCACGCACAGTCTAGGGAACCACATTCTGGAAATGATGTGGGGATTCCTCTGTCCATCCGGTGGGGGTTTGGACTAGAGAATGCTGCTTACCTAGAGTTAGGGATTCCACCCCGGGCTTTCCTCTGTTGCTGGCTTCCACAAGATCCACATTTTATATGAAGTACGATGCTGACATGCCCCACTCGGACCCCTGTGCTTCCCCAAACTGCAGAAGTTCTAAATAAATGTGGTTAATAAATCTGAGTTAACATGAAAACCACTGAAGTAAAATCCAGGGATTTCTTGCCTTGTCCAGGAAAACAGTCACAGCCTTCTGGAAACTGTCTACTTACTTTGGTGGCTTAAACCCAAAATAGTGACCCCAAGGGAGTATCTCTCAACCAGGAGAGGAAGACCAGCTAGAGAGAGAGAGATCACACATTTCTATTACTCCAGCTCCCTAATTAATATATTTTGGAGTGGGATGCTTTGTGCCACCTTAGTGGCCATGGGCAGTGACATTTGTGCAGAACCCGTGGACTTTAAAAAGGTATATGTTTATAATTTGAAGTGAAGAAAATCTATCACATGTAGAAAAAGGTGTGTGTGTGTGTTTGTGTGTGTTGTGTTTGCATGTGTCTGTCTTCTCTGTGTCTATGCGTATGGACCCACACACAGGGTTGTACGTCGGTGTGTATGCTGCCCAGATGGGAGCTACACGTGCTGTCTGACATCTCCCCCTCCCCCACGGACACTGAAGACCTTCTCGCATCTCCACAGCGGGCCCTCGTGCGTGGTCGGTGGTTCAGCTGAGGGCCACAGTCAATCTCACCCAGACCTGCTCAGCTCTCTTCAGCCCTCCAGCTTCTCCCTGACTCACTTCCTGGACCTTCCTTTGGCACAGTGCTTCGAGGTAGGTAAATGGGCAGGAACCGTGGGGGGGGGTGGTGTCTAGAAGTGGCCTCTCCTCTTTCAGTTGGAAACTGAATGGGAAACCTGAGCCAGGAGATGTTTGTCATATGCTACTGCACGGGGAGAGTCACCGCGATAACCTAGAGGACGGGGAAGACAGCAGGAAAAGGAAACCTTGATGTGAATACCATGTAAATCACGGAGCAAGGGTCCTGAGTGTTCAGCTACAGCTAACCATGTTCCTTGTTTGAGATGGCCGCAGAGTTTGACTCTGAAAGTCATACAGACGATCAGAGGAAGAGCCAAGAAAAGTAGCTAAAAGGCAGCACTGTCCAGGGGAACTATCTGTGACCGTGCGAATGTTCTAGATCCACGCGGTTCTGACAGTAGCAACTAGTCCTGTGTCTGCTGAGCACAAGGAATGTGGCTCATGTGATTGAGAAACAGAATTTCTAATTTTAATCAATATAAATGTCAATTGCCACATGTGGCTAGTGGCTGCTATATTGGGACCGCCTGGGTGTAGAGCAGCTTTGTGCACTAGAACATTTTGCAGGGATGGGAATGCATAGCTCCTCTGTCCCAGAGAGTAGCCACTGGCCTCATGTGACTATTGAGCACTTGAAATGTGGCAAGTATGGTGGAGGAACTGAATTTGGGGTTTCATTTCCTTTTAACAAATTCAAATTTTAATTTGGAAAGCCATGACTGGCTAGTGACTACCACACAGGGCAGCATAGTGTGAGGGCATTGGTTCAAGCTGCACGATCTACTGCTCTCGAAGACTTTGCCATTCCCTCCCCTGTGATCACGTGCACCACTCACTACTCTCTTGGTTGAAGGAAAACTCCCCTGGAAGCACTTGTAATGAACATCTCATCTTCCACAGTCTTCTGTCACCGACTTGTTTCAGGAGCCCGTAAGAAGATTCAGTGCAAAGTGTTTCTGGACATGATATACTTTGTACCTGTGAATGTTCTCTCCGTGGACACATGGACAAAATCCAGTTTCTTAAGCTACTTCCCACTGGGCTGGTCTCCTGTCTGCCCATGGGGTTTGTCTTTGCGAAAGCAGCTAAGCTTATTTTCTGAACGCAGGATTCTCCAGGCTCCTGCTTCCTTTCATTGTTTGCGCTAGCTGCAGTTTTATTTGTCAGTTTCCCCATTTCTGTCACCTCGGAGTCTATAAATGTAGTCGTGGACAAACAATTTGAGCGAGCTATCTGCTTGAGTTGGATTTCTCCTGTCTGTGGCATGGATTAATTTCCCTACAAACACCACTTGGACGGGATACACTGAATCATCCTGAAACTTCCTGTCACTCCTGGTTTTACGTATTTATTATCTTCTAGTTCTGGAAGATAGAGTCTGCCAATGGGACTTAATTGGGCTAAATCAACGTGTTGGTGGGTGATGTTACTTCTGGCAACTCTGGGGAGAGTCTGTTCCCTTGCCTGTTTCATCCTTCTAGAAGCTCCCTAAATTTGGTGTGTTGTCACTTCCTCCATCTTCACAGACAGCAGTGGAATGTCTTCGAATCTCTCTCTCTGCCTCTCTCATCATTTATTCTTCTCTGAATCTGGCCCCTCTGCCTCCCACTTTCACTTATAAAGACAGTTGTGGGGGCCTAGGTGGCTCAGTCAGTTGAGCGTCTGACTCTTGATTTCCGCTCAGGTCATGATCTCTGGGTCATGAGATTGAGGCCTGCATGGGGCTCCATGCCTGGTAGGGAGTCTGCTTGACATTCTCTCCCTCTCCCTCTGCTCCTCTTCCCCAATCACCCCCCCCACACCCTGCTTGGATGCTCTCTCTCTTTCAAATAAATAAATCTTTAAAAAAAGACATTTGTGATTACATTGGACCCATCCAGATAACCCAGGATAATCTTCCAAAATCAGTTTATGACTCCCTTTGTTTGATATCCCTTATTTCGATTTCTCTTTGCCATCTAATACGATGTATTCATTGGCTCTTCTAATTAGGATGTGGATATCTTTAACGTGGTAAAATCCTGTATATTGCATGAAGACCATTGTGACTCTAATCCTCCCAGAGGGACCTGGTGTTTTATAGTGGGTGCTGCCGTGATGTTAAGAATGTTAGGGCAGCTTTGTCATACATTTACTGTGTGTCCTTGAGCTATGTCAACTTTGATGGCCCTTTACCATAGTGCAGATAATAATAGCTAATCCACACAGTTGTCTGATGATTGAATAACTTACATAACATTCTTTGCATGTGCCTTGGCATGTCGTCATACTCAAAACAGGTCATTTCTGGTTATCACGTAAGGTGGGAGGGCCCTCCGGTGTGAGGGGTCTTTTTGTAAAGATGTTGTCTGGAACTGCGTACCCTTTCTTCCTCTCCTACTGTGAAGGCATTCCCATGATTCCTTTGCATTTTTGTCCCCCATAAGAGCACACATCTAGAGGTCCGATACTACAAAGGTAGCATTTTAAGCAACACTCTATGAAACACTGTTAAACAAACGGAATAAAGACATCATCTAGCTTTATGCTAAGGCTTTGCAGACACTCCATATGGCTGTCCCTTCTGTGGCTGCTTGGACAGAATGGCATCCACATCTCCAGCCTGCCCCCCATACTGCTTTGTCTCGAGACTGAAGCGCTATGTCTACTCATCTCATTCATTCTACTTGGCACCTGCTGAGTCAGGGGGCAAATACTGTGGAGGAACCGCACTACAGTCTTCCTCTACACAGTTTATTTCTGGAGATTTATGTATTTTTTTTATGGCCAGGGGGCTAGGGACAGAGATGCACCTGTATTAAGCCTTTATAACTGAACCTTAATTACATGTACTAGTTAGGAGGTGGAGAGAAAGAATGGATCAAATGGGTGAATTCCAGAAAAGTCCCCAAGCTGAACCACTTTCAATGTTGTATCGCGAGGATTCCAAATTGTGAGCCACTCTTCGCAAATACACGAGGCGAGGTGCCATTCGAGCAGAGCCATCCATGGTCTAGAGGGTCATTGGGTGGCTCTGCCCTTGGGTGAAGGCTACAGAGCTGAAGTTAGGAGGAGAGAAGGCTTTTGTTCCTTTTAAATCAATACAGACACCAAATTCTTGACCTTAGGTTTCTGAGTAAGAAGTAAAGAAATTCCTAAGCTTCCAGGAACACTAGCTACCACCTACTGATCAGTTTCAGCGTACCACTGGTTACTCCACGTGCTTTGCATTGACTGACTCCTGTAATCCTACTCTGTACTGCTTAGAAGCAGATGCTACGACTAGTATTTCCATCAGCCAGAAGTTGCCCAAGAACACAAGGCTAGCAGGAGATCGAGTCAGATTTGAAGCCTGGTAGGGAGTCTGGAACCGAGTTAGTGCACACCTGGAAGGACTGTAAGGAATGCGAGTCTTCTCCCTTCCTATCTCCTCCCCAAGGCAAGGGAAGTTCTGGGAGAATAAGGCAGTCTTGTTAATAGAAAGAGTATGGGATGCCTGGGTGGCTCAGTTGGTTGGACGACTGCCTTCGGCTCAGGTCATGATCCCGGAGTGCCGGGATCGAGTCCCACATTGGGCTCCCAGCTCCATGGGGAGTCTGCTTCTCCCTCTGACCTTCTCCTCACTCTCTCTCTCAAATAAATAAGTAAAATCTAAAAAGAAAAAAAAAATAGAAAGAGTAGAAGAAACAGGGAAAAGAATTGGTGCCTATGAGGTCCAGAGTCTTCTAGCATGTTTGTGAATTAAAACCATAAAACCAGCTAATTCTATTAGTTTCATTTCTTTGAGATTTCTCTGTTCTTTTTGTTATCATTCTTCCTGAGAAGTTTCTTTGTATTATTTCTTGAAAGTTGCGGTAAGGGCCAGTTTCTGAGAGTCAGCATTCCTTCCTTTAACAAAGGAACCCTGTTCAGCCTTTCATCCGGCTCCCTCCTTATCTTTTTCATAGAAATTTAAATTCTGTATTAGCCATGGACCTTAACCTTTGTCAATGCTTTTAAGAAGGAACAAGAAAGCAAGATAAAATGCCTTCAAACATCCAGTTTCTTGGATTTATACTGGTAGGATTTGCCATATGCGGACAGATATGGACCTTGCTTGAAACACGTTTTCCTTCTTGCACACCCCTAAAAAGTTGAGGCAAAATCTGGAGAAGAGCTGCCACCTGTGCGCCACGCTTATCAAACGTGCAAATAATATGTTCATCACTGTGACTAGGGTGGTCTGAAGCCTTATGAGGTGGAAATAGTGTGCTAAATTTGGCTTAAAAGCATTTTGTTTTAAGCTCAGGTCTGGGATACATTTTGATTTACAGAGACATTTATAAAGCTAGAGCATGGGTTTGCGCAATTTGCTAAACAGCATTATATGGATTATTACAAAAAAGAATCAGAGAGTACAGGATGATACAGTATATTCCAGAATATTGATGGACAAAGAAGTGTGGAGTCATGTGTGGGAAGTGCAGAAGGAAAAAAAAATAAGGACATTAAGAAGAGGAGTAGACTGATAATTGAAGGAGTGGTTTTTGCACATTCGATAACCATTTTTTGGACACCTACTAAGTGCTTTCAGGGGTCTAAGTGCTTGTGATACAGTGGCAAACAAAATAGTCATCTTAACAAGTTTACATTTTAGTGTAGGAGCCAGCCCCCCTTCCTAAATCAATAAACAGTACATAAGGTAGTGATGAATGCAGAGTAAGAAAATAAAGAAGGATGAGAGGAAAATTTTATATAGAGCAGTCGAAGACCTGCATGATAGGTGACACTTGACTTGAGACAAGAAGGAAGCAAGCAACTGAGTTGAGCAGGTATCTGGGGCAAAGAGCATTCCAGGTAGAGGAAACAGCAGGTGCAAAGGCCCTGGGGTAGCAACATATTTGGGGTATTCAAAGACAAGCAAGGAAACAAAGAGCAGGGTAGAGGAAGAGGAGGTAGGGTGTATAGAGATTATGCAATGTCATCTAAGACTTCAGTTTTTACCCTGAGATGAAGGTGGTGAGTGTTTTGGAACAAAGGAGTAGCATGATCTAGCTTAGATTTCAGAAGGCTCACTTTTACTCTTTGTGGAGCCAGACTTTGGGGAGGGAAAGGCTGTGTAGCTATGAAAACTGTCTTCCAGATCTGTAAAATATCAATGAGAGTAACTGTTCTCAAACATCTTTAATGACGACTCTATCCAGATAAAAGAAACAAGGCATTTGGCAAGATCTTTAAATGACCCAAGGGGAGGGGGAAGGATTGGACAAATATAAACAAATTACATTGTAGAGGTGAAGTTGAGACATGCTTTCCATCTAGCATCTGCGATCGCCAAGTCATCACAGCACAGTCAAAGCCAGCTGAGACCACGGAAGATGACTCCACATCCTGTTGACGCTCTGCTGGGCACAATGTGGATGGAAGCCAGCAAGGATGGGTGGGATGGAGGCCCCGTGAGCGCTGCCAACCTTTGTTCAAAGCTAGTGGAAACTTCTGATTCTGCTCAACTCTCTTTTGCAGCTAGCAGGGAGGGATGGCCTCACGGAGAAGATGCTGCGCCTGCCATGATAAATGTGACATGGGCTTCCAGTGTCCCCGTGGAGCTATTTCAGAGCATTTTCTATTTTTTTAAGTGGCTAGGTCTTCATACTGGTAACGCTAACCAGCATTTACTCAGCATTTCCTATGTGCCAGGTACCATGCTAAACTTGCCATAATCCTCCTCTTAATAAGTTTTCCTAACAGCTCAATGAGAAAGGTGCTGCCATTACCATGCATGTCTTTTTCAAGTGTGATCTGACATTTAGAGACTTTCGTAAGAACTGACAATCACAGCCAGATAATCAGAATCTCATCGGTATATTGGAACAATAACACTCTGTCTCTGATTGTTACTTGCCAATGTCTTACGTGAGGAGTTGCCTAAATGGTGGCAGAATTTATTCTTAATTGGTTTCTCTTGAACACTTGTTGGCATACGTTTTGTATCACCATGAAGTCTGCTCACTCCCAGGGCAGGAAACAAATAGAATAAGGCACGAGACTGATGGGAGAAAATGCACGTATGCCATATGCAAGCCTTACTTTTAACAAACACAGAAACGTGAAACAATAGATTTACAAAACAGACGTGAGAAGGGCATGGTTTTAATCATAAGGATTTTCATTGCTTTGCCAAAGGATTCGCCAGAGTGCTACTTTAAATGGTAGGCTCAATAATACCCCTCGTGTAAAATTGACAGCTATCCAGGGAAACAGTATTATGTCCAATAGAACAGCATGATGACCAGTACAGAGACAGTCAATGGTTGTTGGTGAAACAGTTCATCTGGGCTAAAAAGCCACTGAATCTGGTTTTGCCAATCGAATATCGCAATCTCAGAGTGACCATTGCCTATTACAGTTTTCCAACATGGTAACTTTTAACCATGGCTGAAAGCTGTGTCTGTTACAGCCCAGCAGAAAAGCCCTGTGCCTTCACCATCCCATTCGAGGTCAAATGACTTTCACGACAATGGGGATTTTTTTTGCTACAAAATGGCTATTTTAGTGGTCCGTATTGTAAGGATGCAACTTGTGCATAAGTGGCTGGTGAAGGAAAGAGATAGGATGGAAAGATGTCTCCTCGTGTCCCCCGAGTCTGCAGCTCCATCCAGCCCTGCTTTGTGGGGGGCAGGCTGGCTAGGGAAAGAGCAGGAGGTGAGGGCAGTGAGTTACTCGGCCTCTCTCAAGAGTGAGGGAGCGGCACGAGCCCCACCCATGGCCCCTGAGTTCTGTGTCAGCCTGTGGGAGCTGTAGACGTTGGCAAACAACCTTCGGGAATGGAAGCGAGAAATGGGAGTGGAAGCGAAGCGCGTTCAGAATCACAGCTAAGGACCACCTTGGAGAATTGTGCAATCAGCGAAGTCACCCCTTTGCTCTAAAGCTCGAGGCAGTGGACGGAGGGATGAGTGGTGGATAGTTGAGAAGCTTATTTTTGGAAGACTATCCAATGTGTCTCTGTCCATTTGATTCCAAACAGAAGTTCAGATAAAGCAAGTTTGGATGAAGCAAGCCTCCTACGGAATAGGATACGGTTTCCATTCTAGCAGCAAACATAAATCTCCCCGCCCCCTGCCTTACCGGTTACCAAGATCCGACACCAGTTTACTGATATTTATGATGAACCCTGTTATCACATTTTGCCTTCAGGAACACTGCACACTTCAGCCAATAGCTCAGAATTTTTCCTTGATGGGAATAGAAGTGTTGAGACTCTTTCCAGAGGGTCTTCCCGCCCAGGTCACTGTGAATTCTTTTTCTTTCCCTTTTTTATAGTCTTTATTTTCTAGTTGTTGATTTTTCCTGTTCACAAGTATTCCCTCAAATATTTTGAAAGATTATTTCATATAAAACCGTATTTCCCCACCCCACTCTCACCCCATGTTTGAAAAAACAAAAACAAAAACAAAAACAACTCCAGGACTGAGAAAAAGCTTTCCTTTCCCGTGCTTCGTTTACACTTTGGACAAAACCTTTTATCTTTCTTTTGAATTAGCAACAATGATTCAATGCATGAGGGGATGTAGGGCGTGATAACTGTAAAGAATTTTAAACATCTTAAGCTGGGCCTCAAGTTAGTTCTACTGTATCTTACTTATTTGGAGTCGATACTTTAATGGTACAAGTTGGCAGTTTCTGCTTGTTCGTTTTAGAAAAAACTTATTTTAATTACTTCTCAATGGAGAAGCAATAATATTCTGTGCAAAGTAACCACATATTTAACTGATAACAAAGACATACTCATCTTTTAATAATTTTTAAAAGATTTTATTTATTTATGTGAGAGAGAGAGAGAGAGACCGTGAGCAGGGGGAGAAGGAGTAACAGACTTCCCACTGAGCAGGGAGTCTGATGTGGGGCTCCATCCCAGGACCCCAGGATCATGACCTGAGCCAAAGGCAGACGCTTAACTTGAGCCACCCAGGTGCCCCAGGACATACTCACTTTATTTAAGAGACCTACCAATGCTGATTGATTTACGTGTGGGAAAGCTTTTAGACACTTCACAAAGTTTGCATTTTGGCTACAAAAATCCTCCCTTGGTCTGTAAAGACAGAATGGTTGTAGATATTTTCTTTTTAATTAAATTTTATTTTTTTTCAGTGTTCCAAAATTCATTATTTATGCACCATACCCAGTGCTCCATGCAATACGGTATTATGAAGGCTGGTAGATTTTTTTTTTTTTAAAGATTTTATTTATTTATCTGGGATAGAGAGAAAGAGAGGGCGAGCATGAGTGGGGGTGGGCAGTGGAGGAGGGAGAAGCAGACACCCCACTGAGCAGGGAGCCCAATGCAGAGGACCCTGGGATCATGACCTGAGCTGAAGGCAGAGGCTTAACTGACTTAGCCACCCAGGCTCCCCAGCTGTAGATGTTTTTTTTTTTTAATTAAAAAAGAAGAAAAATGAAAGCAAGCCAGCATTTCCCTAACAATTAAATTTGCCAGCGGAAGTAACGGCAGCCTCCTGAACCTTGTATCCACTTCCCTTTGCTCGGTCAAGGTGGTGTTGTGATACCACTTTTCCACTGTGTGTCACATTTCAGTTCCAACGTCGAAGCTCCGTTGATTAAGTGGGGGGAGTTTATGCAAACGGCACCTCTGAAGCAGAAATATCCACCCGGTTCAGCAGCTACCATGAGTGTATCATACATCGGAGTTAATAGACCGTGAAGACACCCCCAGTGGTTTCTAATCATTTACATATGTTCTTTCCTGAGCAGAGTTTACAGTATGATTACTCTACCCATAAATCAAAAGGTCCATTTAAAAGAGATTATATGGAGGAAAAATTATTTCAAGCTTTGTTTACCAGTGCTTTTACTTACACTAGCTCTCAAATCCTATGAATAAAAGGCGCTATTTTCAAGACCACTGCTTAACCAATCAGGATATGCAATATGTCTTGTGCAGAAGTGAGATTCCCCCCGAAAGAAATTTCCAGAAATGTATTTCTGTCTAGGACAAGAAGCTTAAGTTAGGAGACGCTCTAACAGTGTGTGTCTATGTTTGTGCGTGTGTGTGTTCTATCACAGAACATGGCATTGGAGCAAATATTCAAATATTCCCTGTTTATAGGTTTCTCCAGAAGTTTCTGGGACATTTGGGGTAGAGTAAATGCAGCATGAGCTACACTGAACCAACTTTCAGGGACAGGCCTGCGTATCTTTTGTAGAAAACAGGCCTTCATTTTCAGAAAGTCAATCTCGCCTGAGAAGCTACAACACAACGGTCCTATCACATCATCTAGTCCACTCAGGGTTCCCGTCATAGCTTGCAAATGACGAATTGCTAACATGTTCTTTTAGTTTTACCCCCGACATTCAATCTGCAGAGGCTAAAGGGACCTTCTCTAATCTCCATTTCTTCTAACAAATCCATTCAAATCTACGTGTGGAGGGGGAGAAAGAGGAGTAAATCACAGTTCTTGCCAAAATGTGTAAGAGAAGTGATTGCATGTTACGACGTCAGTGCGGGTCAGGCCCGTTCGCTCCATTCACTTTACTCCAGACTCCCAACTTCCGCACGTCGCAACGTCATCACATGTCGATGGCACCTGGTGCAAGTCCATGAACGTCGAAGTTGACCCTGTGGAAGGAGACAGCCGCCCGACAGTGGGAGCCAGGGAGGAAAGACGGAGGTAAAGTCACGGCGGCAGGCAGAGGGGCGCCCGTGTCTCCTCTGGGAACCTCCGCTCTCATGTTCAGGAATTCTGGGAATTTTCTCAAGCTTCTCGACTGGCCCAGGAAGTACTTTGACCTTTTCGTGTGGCCGGTCAGTTTGGGGGATGAGATTCCTGCCCAGAGACTTCCTCCTTGCAAAAAGGCTCTGAACATGTCCTTTCTAGTTTTTGTTTCTAGATTCCCTCTTGTTGAAAAAGTATCATTCGGGGACCTTTCAGTATTTCTTTAGGTCTGTAAGATACAAGCAAATTGGAGCCGTGTAATGTCTTTAAAGCCATTATCATCATTTTATTTTCGAATGGCAAATATTTAATATTGATCCTAATATGCTGTGACGAACCTGAATGCTCAGTATCCTAAAAATTAACTTGCCACTTGCCTTATATATGATTTTCAAAAATTGCATACATCACAGTATTCTTAAATATGTTACCAGATTCATCTGTGTTCCTGCCATTCATCGTTTAAAAGAAACAACATACTCCCCAAACAATTCATGGAGTATAATGAAATAAAGGTCCTTGTGACATTATATTCTGAAGCCTTCTATTAATTACCCAGACAAATACCTTTATATATATAATTGAGGTTTACAGCAACCCTGAGCGTTTAAACTGTGACTGACTGACTCATCCCCAATTCTATCCATATTTCCAGTCCTATGCAAGCACTCCATGACTGTTCAGTAAGTCATTGTTTAGAGAATTAATGTGAGTCCAAGAGAAATAACATTTAAAAATTTTTTTTAATTTATGTATTTTACAGAGATCACAAGTAGGCAGAGAGGCAGGCAGAGAGAGAGAGAGAGAGGGGAGAAAGCAGGCTCCCTGCTTGAGCTGAGAGCCTGATGCGGGGCTCGATCCCAGGACCCTGAGATCATGACCTGAGCCGAAGACAGAGGCTTTAACCCACTGAGCCACCCAGGTGCCCTGAGAAATAACATTTTAAATGTGCATGTTTGTACATGAACTTAGGGTTTATGCTCCCCTCCCCCACCCGCACTCCTGCAAATTCATGTGCTGAAAGAAGAAGGGGCCTTTGGTAGGTGATTAGGTCACGAGGGTGGAGCCCCCATGAATGGAATTAGTGGCCTTATAAAGGAAAACCCCGAGAGGTCTTTTCATTTCTGCCATATGAGGACACAGCAGGAACAGGGCCGTTTATGAATGGAACCAGGAGGCCAGCTCTCACCAGACCCCGAAGCCGTCATCTTGGACTTCGCAGCCTCTAGAACTGTGAGAGATGTTTCTGTTACAAATAAGCCACCCGATGGTGTTTTGTGGCAGCGGCTTGAATAGACTAAGCCATGTTTCTATACATTTCAATGTTATTCGTCATAGACTTAACTTTTCATTTCTTTCTTGACTGTGTTAAATTTATTTGGTGGGATTTAGAAAACATTTCACCATCCTACGTTTAATGTTAAGTGTATCAGACATTACTATTATTAACAAATCCATGCCTGGTCACTATTAATACACTTAATTTGCAGAAGGGTAGATGGCATAAAACCCATTTTATTGGTGTGAAGCACCTTGCTTAGAATTCGGCTTCCCACCCCTGCCATCCACCCCCAGGGCTCAGGCTAGACAGACAATGGCGGGTTTCAGATGCAAGGCGGAGTTAAACAAGAGCACGTTTTGTGCGGACCAGTCCCTCACTTGGCAGTACACAGCCTTGTGGAGATGAAGTTTGTTTTCCTCAATTATATATTTAAAGAGCACTGTGCCCCAGCTGATATGGTCTTGGAGAATCCCTGAAAAACACATTCACATTGTTTACTCTCAACTTGACCAACGACTATGTAATTCTAAATTCCTGTGAGATGTTGGGTTTGACTCGCCGGGACTCCGCCTAGGGTCGGGGTCTGGAGCTAGGTGGTTTCTTTATTTGATAAGTTCCCTGGCTTAAGTTTCAGCAAGACTGGCAGTCATTCTCGAGGAAATGCTATCTCTGTATCTTCAGAAAGTCTTTTCGTTCCAAATTTTCAGTGTTCTGGTTGATTTAAAAAATTAGAAGTGGAGGTGTTTGTTGTCAAAAGGGTCTCATCCTCCAAAACCAAACAAAAACAAACCAACCCACCCCAACCCATTTGAATCATGAGGGGGTTCATAGAGATTCTCTGTTCTGAAACCCCTTGATTTTTTTTTTTTTTTTTCAGATTGGGAAACAGAGGCCTAGACGGGCTAATTCAAATGATCCCAGGTACTTCCTTGCTCTGCTCTTGGGGTAGGAATGGGATCCTCGGTTTCATGAATGAAACATGAAGCCTTAAACATCCTTGCCTGGTTGTAAATTGCACTTTAAGTTCCTGATTAAGTGCAGAGTCCGTGAGCTTGGCTGAGTGCTACCGTTCACAAGTGTATCTTTTTACTTAAGGATTACAAAATGTGTGCTGACTTAGCACAGGTGAGCTTTGATCTTGCTCAAGGTCAGCGTTGAAAACTGTGCCTTTTATGAAAGAGGAACAGGAAAATCCAGTATGAGATTTCACATACATATTTATTCTCCTGATAAGTTTCACATTTCCTAATGCCGTGGCATTCACTTTCCTTGTTAATGATTTGATTGTACCTCTCGGTCACGATTCTGGTTTCCCTGAAATAGTGCATGGAAGTCAGGCTTGAAGCTGAAGTCTGCCTCACTCCATCACTTGGCAATTGCCTATGGTCTGTATCATCTGTTTGCTGTTAAACCTATAATTTTTTGTCAGCTCTTATTTTTTTCTGAGTGAATTTCACACCACCCCTTAAACGTAAGGTACTTGAAGGAACAGGCTGAGCTTAGTGACTTTCACGTAACTAATTCCAACTAACATTCCTGAAGCTACTGGAAAACCAGAATTTTATAAGGTGAGCAACTTAAAAGTAATTATGACAAGATGTTAATTTATTGCTCTGGCAAAGATGAATTTCCGCCCGTCAGAACTGCACGGAGAGAGCGAGTCTGACAGTCCCCCAAGTGCCTCTTTCCCAGGGATTTCAGGCTATAGCTCAGACCTTTACAAATACTGTAGCTTCCCTTTCTTGGTTCCTGTTCTCCTAGAATCGGTTGTTGGAATTACAAGGTACTTGGCCATTTCCAAGCACGGATCTATTTTGGAAATTTCTAGCTATTTCCCTTTCCTTAATATGGATGTATGTGTTCTTAAAAGAAATAACCATGAATTGCCAGTGCCTCACAGATGATGTCCTCCCCAAATCCTATAAATTTACTTACAGACGATGGACTGTAGCTGGGGGGTTAGGGTGGGCCAAGGCCGCCCTTGATTCCATTCTGTCTACAGGCCATACCGCTTGCCAGTAATCCTGTGCCCAGAGAATATTTTTCCTCTGTGGATATGCCTTTAAGACAGAAAACCAAAAGGCTTAAAACCACCAGGCAATTTCAGGGGGAGGGTAACTTCTTTGTTGTGCTTCTGTTAACACCTCTGTTCTCAAGGTTAATTACACATTTGGTTAATTGGTTTAATTAGTTAATTGGTTTGCTGAGCCTGCCTCCCTGGTGAGAATTACAAAACCCAGTGAACTGCCAGTTCATGCATGGATATGCCTTTTCTCTGCGAGGGGTCCACAAGCGAGGCACACACACTGCTTCCCTGAAAAGAATTTGTCTTCTGGGCGGATTTGCTTCTTGTTCTCAGCAACAGGTTTTCGTTTCTGTTAGGACACAAGTAGCGCAAATGCCACTTTACAGCCGATTCCAGAAACGTGTGCAAGGGAGGCGGTGGGCATGGCAGTCCCTGGAGCCAGGGTGCGCTTGCGCAGAACAGTGGAGGTCCAGGAGGTGGCGACTGTCCACCCACCTCGGGTCTGAAGGGGCCCTCCTTCCAGGCTGTCCCCTCAGCAGAGGAGACCAGAAAAAGAGACAGGAGTCAGCGTGTCGGTTCTGGATGCTAGCATGTTCTGAATAACTATGAAAATCAAGTCTTCCGGGGCGCCTGGGTGGCTCAGTCAGTTCAGCATCTGCCTTCGGCTCAGGTCATGATCTCAGGGTCTTGGGATCGAGCCCCACATCGGGCTCTCTGCTCCGTGGGGAGCCTGCTTCTCCCTCTGCCTCTGCCTCTGCACTGGCCTCCTGCTCGCTCGCGCACTCTCTCTCGCTCTCATATAAATTAATAAAATCTTAAAGAAAAAGAAAAAGAATTCTTTCTACATTGCTGGTGGGATAAAAGGAAACACAAGAACAGTTTTTAACCCTAGATGGGTTTTATAGCTACTGTCTAAATTCTCTAATCATTTCTAGCCCTTTTTATTTTTAATTTTTATTTGCTTCAAATTGTACAGGATGCTTTTTGCAGGATGACTTTTTGGGTGCTGAACAAATTTATAGCCTATCTCATCTGGCATCCTGGGGCGTGAGGCTTGGAAAAGAAATATTCCAGAATCCTTTTCCCTTGGTGAGCTGCCCCAGCGTGGTGTGGGTGGAAGGCTGATATGACCGCGCACCTTCACTCACGTGGCCCTGAAAGGTCTGGAAATAACACGGCAGGAGATCGTAAAACTGGTCGTAGATCCTTTTAACTAGAGAATGGAGCCCCCCAGTTTAGGAATGACGCGGTTTTGTCCCGAACAGCTCTCGCTGTAGAATTTCTCGTTTCCGTCTACAGGGTTAACAAATCTGTAACCGCCTCTGTCAGAGTCACCCGAGCCTCCTCTCTCCTTTCTCACCATTAGAGAGTTTCTCGGTAAGTTTAAGCAAACTTTTCTTTGAACAAGTTTCCCAACATCTTGTTTCAGCTTTATTGACTAGTGTGGCTAATTGGCCTTCTTTCTTCCCTAGTAATGGCTTTATGCATTTTAAAGGCAATTATAGCTCTCTTTATTTTCATTTTTCCACATGCCGAATATTCCTTTAAAAATTGTAATTATTTTTAAAATTACAGAAGTCCTGTAACAGTAGTACCATTTGGCCTTTGTTTTTCCTCCTGAATCAGCCTTGTATGTTGCTCCCTACAAATCATACTTCAAGTGACATTTACTTTAGATGCGAGGTTTGGAAACCAAACACGAGACCAGCATCCTATAGCCAGTGCGGAAGTCCACGGCAGAAGTTCTCATGCTCTGTGCCATGTGTAGAACTCTTGTTCATACATCCCAATGTCAGAGGCCATTTCCTCTTTTTTTTTTTTTTTTTTTTTAAATTAGGGAGGCTTGGGGGAGAAGAGCGGGTGGTAACAGTGTCTCATTGATGACTCATGTTCCTGTGTCTGTGAGCATTGGATGAATGGCAGAACTCTCCAGAACAGTGTTCTCAGGGTTCTACGGGTGGGCAGCCTTACCTATTGGGGTGTGATTCCTTCCGCTTTTTTATGCCTTTCCATCAAATTCTGGCTAGGTGTTCAAATAGCACCATAACCTTAGTGAGGAACTAGGAAATGAGATCAGAACTCAAGTAGATAGACCACACAACGTTATTTTAAAAAGAAGAAGGAAAGAAAAAAGAAAACAATAAGAAAAACAACAAAACCAGAGGAGAAAAGAGGGCGACTGACGGTTGGTAGAGAAAGAAAGGACGTGCATACGAACACTGCTGAGAACACGGGAGGCATATGGAATTGCCTTAAAGAAGTTACTCTTGGGGGTGCTTGGGTGGCTCAGTGAGTTAAAGCCTCTGTCTTCGGCTCAGGTCGTGATCTCAGGGTCCTGGGGTCGAGCCCTACATCGGACTCTCTACTCAGCAGGGACCCTGCTTCCTCCTCTCTCTCTCTCTCTGCCTTCCTCTCTGCCTACTTGTGATCTCTGTCAAATAAATGAATAAAATCTTAAAAAAAAAAAAAAGTTACTCTTGTTCTGGTTATTCCTGCCTTTGCATCTATGGAAAGGAGATGGTTTGGTATCCAACTCTAAAATGTTCTGGCTGTGGATTTATGGGCCCGGACATGTTCAGTGGGAAAGGCGTTTTCATCATCTGCTGACGGTTCCTGGCACCTTGGTGAAGGGGTATGTCAGTGAGCTCTGTGCCGTAGTGTGGGCTTTGTGCAGGAGGAGAGGAGGGGAGAGAAGGCCCAGAGAAGGACGAGGTGCTTCTGCTTGGAAGGTCCCCTCCGGGGAAGCCAGCGCCCTGGTGAGTCAGCAGAGCCCTGGGTGGGTCTGGGTGGGGGAGACAGAGCATAGTGGCAGGCGCCTGGAGTGGCCTGACCTGATGGATGGGCTCCCTGGGGCCACAGGAAAGATGCAACCGGATGGCTCAAACTGCAGCTGGCTGCACTTCATTCAACAAAACAGACAGGTGAGGGAGGATTTCACGAGAGTTAGCCAATATTCCCAGGCTGCATTTCTTACGCTGTGAAATGATTAACTTCAGGTGTCACTGTTGCAGTCCGTCGTAACCTAGTCACCTCTTCTGACGAGAAGGGTTTTGTTTTGTTGCTCCTATCTACTATTAACGTAAGCTGTTCATGTCAGCTATAAACTAACATTAAATATTGGCCTTGGAGGCAAGTAAAATCAGAGATAAGACTGAAGCTGGGTTTCGGTCATGCCTCTGGTTTCATCATCAGTGAAACTATCAGAAGAAATGATGAAGGTGATATTAATCCCATCGGGCTGCCCGGCCAGTTCTAACACCTTTCATTTTTCTTATCTTATGTGCTGGGCACTCCGCTTGGTGCTAGAGATACTAGTACTACTGCTGGGACCACTGTGTCCACTGGCCATGGAAATCACAAGTCACCCCAACGTGTGCTTACTACACACCCAATACTGCTCTAAGTACCTGATCTTGTGCATCTCACCAATCATTTAATCCTCCAAACTCCAAGGAGCATTACACTGTGTGTATTATTTATATTTTATAAATAAAAAAAAACTGAGACACAGGTCAGGCACTGTGAAGTAGCAGAGTAGGGACACAAGGTTGGGGGGACACAACCCAACACGATAGGTTCCCACCGTGCCTTCTGCGAGCCGGAGGTCTAGGAAGGGGGATGGACCATTAAACACACAGTGGCAATTAAGTGTGGTTGGTGCCAGAGCCAAGGAATCTGTAGCAAAGGCAACCAATGAAACCAGGAGGCCAAGGCAAGACTGCCTAGAAAAAGTGTTAAGTGGACCATGTCTGATGGCCGGGGGATTTGGGTAGGTGTCAGTGCAGCTCAGGACAAACTGTCTGCCAGGAAAGGATGTTGACAGTCCAAGGACAAAAAAGAAGCTAAATGTGGTTGTTAAGAACAGATTGGGGGGTGGGAGGGTGGTTTGAAGCAGAAGGTAGCAGCCACAAGAGGGAAGGAAGGCTCGGTGAGTCACATTAGAGATGGACTATCTCTACACGGAAGCGAAGCCATTGAGGGTGTTGAGCAGGGGAGTGAACCTGGCTGCTGTGGAAAAGGTGGTTGGGGTTTAGGTAGAGGAAGAGAGATCTGGGAAGAAACTCTTTAGTGTTGGGGATGAGAAGTAATAGCTTGCTGAGCTGGGGCGATGGCCAGGAGAAGGGAGAGAAGATGGATTTGAAAACAAATGAAGAGGTGGGGCTGTGAGATGTGGTGGTTGACCAGAAGTCAAGTACTCAGGCCTGGGAAACTGGGTCCAGGGTAGTGCTGTGTGCGGATGGAAGGAAGAGGTTGCACCCTCCTGTGCTATCTCCCGGCAATGCTCCCATGCTCCGTGGTGAACCTGGGAGGGTGGGCTTGACAACTGGAGATGGGAGATTGGTAAGCCTCTGTAATAAACAGAGGGTCCCCGGAAGACCTGTGTTGAGGGTGATGTTGACGTCTTGCCCAGGGACCCTGCCCGCAGCTGCCTGAGTGCTTGGATGGGCCACAGTTGACAGCTGTGTGACTCTCTCCAGAAAAGTGCTCTTGGCTCACAGGAGTTGTCTTGTCTGGACATGCACGGGCAGATACTTGAAGACCCCCACCTCCCCACCAGATACATCTTGGTGGCTGGCCGGTGAACTAACAGATACAGTCAGAGAAAGACCCAGACTCCTCACTTCAAGGTGGAACCACTCTGTGGTTTGATTGACGGTACCAATGCCCCTTTACCCCATGGACCAGGCTGAGACTATGCTTTCCCAGAGATCAAGTTCTCTCTCCCCTCCTTCCTCTTTCTTGTTCCCCTTTTCTAACTTCCCATTAAGCACTGAATTGTGTTCTCTCACTTTTGTACATGGAAGCTCTAACCCCCAGTCCTCAGAATGGGACTCTATTTGAAGATAGGGCCTTTAAACAAGTAATGAATTTAAAATGAGGCTGGGGGCGCCTGGGTGGCTCAGTGGGTTAAAGCCTCTGCATTCGGCTCAGGTCATGATCCCAGGTTCCTGGATCGAGCCCCATGTTGGGCTCTCTGCTCAGCGGGGAGCCTGCTTCCCTCTCTCTCTCTCTCTCTCTCTGCCTGCCTCTCTGCCTACTTGTGATCTCTGTCAGATAAATAAATAAAATCTTAAAAATAAAATAAAATAAAATAAAATAAAATAAAATAAAATAAAATAAAATAAAACGAGGCTGTTAGAATTCACCCTAATCCAATTTGACTGTTGTCCTTACAAGAAGAGGAAACCGGGACACAGAGAGTCACAGGCAAACATTACGTAGAGAAACAACCCCATGAAGAGGCAGCAAGAGGGACGCTGTCTACAGCGCAGAGAGAGGCCCCACCAGAACCCAACCCTGTCAAGTCTCCACCTTAGGCTTCCAGCCTCCAGAACTGTGAGAAAATAAATTTGCGTTGGTTAAGCCACCCAGCCTATGACATTTTGTTACAGCACCTTTGGCCAACTAATACACTCCCTTCCGTGTTTTCTGAGGAGGAATTGCTCCGGAAACCACAAACCTTGGTATCTTGCCCTCAGGCTCTGTTTCTGCAGAACAGGACCCGGGATATCGAAGTGCTAATGAAAAATGTTTGTTTGGATTCCAAATGTGTTGATTACTTTGTTGATTACTTCATTAACTTGTTAGTGGAGAGTCAATACCCAGGAAACAGACAGGCTGCCTGAGGGATCCCAGGCCAGCGCGGCAGCTCCCGGTGTTAGAGGAGGGGTCTGCAAGGTGCATCTGGGACTAGAGCCTCTCTCTTTTTTCTCAGTTCTTCAGTTTTCCATGTCTTAAAAAAGTCCAAGTGAAAGTAAATTCTAATGGACATGTAAATTAACTTGTTTCTAGTTAAAATCAGGAAGAAACAGTTAAAAACAACTTCAGTCTGTTAGAACATAAACATCTTTAAGAAATTTCTTGATGCCAAATGTAATCCGCTGGGTTGTACCCTCTGGCTGAAGGCACAAAATGGGCCAGAAAATGATTGGAGTCAAATTCTCATTCAAGTAGGTGTGGGATTTTAGGTCCAGTTACTACCCTCAGCTGTAGGTTTCTTGTTTTGTTTTACTTTATTTTTTAAAAACAAAAGCAGGCAGATGAAAGGAGTCTCACACCTCCCCAGTTCCTCCTCCCCCCAGCATTCTGATTCTTCTGAAAATAAAATGGGCATTTCCAACAAGGGTGTTGTTAGGGGTTCTTGCGTCCTACCATCAGAAGCGTCTCACCTCCTCTCCCTTTGCATGGTGGCCACAGCCCATCTCTGTGCACCTGTTGCCATTCATGAACTTCAACTCCTTTTACCTTTCTGTCCTCAAGTCCCCCGGCTGGCTCTGCATGTCAAATCAACCTCTCCAAATAGACTGGGAATCTGGCTCAGCAGTATTTATTGAAAACTCATTATGTCCTGTTTACTTATTCTGCAATCAGAGCCTGCACATTTCTGATACACACTAACGGGAAAGCTTTGGCCAAAGAGGACTCAATTGTTCTGGCTCTGTCCTGTCCCATGACATCAAACATTCATCTGTGGAACACATCTGAAAACTTTTGACCACGAGTAGCTACAGTGGTTAACCCTCAGAGAGAGAGAGAGACAGAGATAGAGACAGAGAGAGTGTACGTGGGGTGATAGTGTTGATTTTATTAGCTTGGGACTGCTATGCTCTGTTTTCAAGGCACTCTCAAAATCCCAAAAGTAAGTCTTCTTAGAGTGCAATTTATTTTGCTAAGTGTCTGCTGACAGTGAACTGACTGGGGGACCCCAGAGGTGTCTGAAACATTGCAGGAAAGAAGAAAGTCTTTTTGCCTTTGTCTGGCAGAGTGGGTTCTTTACACATCTCTAAAAAGCTGCCCAGTGACCCCCATTCAAAGCAGCTTGAGACATGACTCAGGAAAACTTCTCAAAATGTGGATTGAGGAACTCATGTTTTTCTGTGTATGATGACAGTGGAGAAAACAATGTAGACTTCTTAAAGGCAAGGGTCTTCCAGAGATCTGTAACTCATCCATGCCTCATTCAGTTTTGTATTATCAGTGTTGTCCGCACTTAGCACATAGTAGGCGATGGGTAAATAAAGTGTTGGGTAATGAAATTCTAGTTCATGCTGCAGTGTTAATCCTGTGTCTTGAAACTGGCAGCAGGTTAAGTATGACTTGAAGTCTCCTACTAACGCCACGTGTGTGAAGCTGCCACTCTCTCACAGTACCTGACTCATTTCTTCGTGAATCTATTGCCTTCACCAGTGTTCCTCTACCTTCTAGTGTAGGCCATCTACTGCTGGTCTCCCAGCTAAGAATGTGAGCCCCAGGGGACACACACTGCGCATGTCATTTGTAACTAACCCCGCCACCTACGTACACTTGCACAGTAATACATTTGTTATTGAATGAATGAACGTATGCATAAATGAATGAATGCAGAAGGTGTAAAGGCATCACTTAACTTAAATAAATATGAAATGGGAAGAGGGTATGTGCACTGTTTTGTTAGACCCTATGAAAGAACCAGATTGTGTTTTCAAGAATTTTATAAGCGTCTTGGAAAGAAGAAACAGTTATCTACACCCACCTGTGGCCTTCAGTCTCCCACCGAAGAGACTGGGTACCCCTGACTCATAGTCATTAGGAAAATAATTTTACCATCTACTTCCTGGAGCCCTTGCTGTGCCTCATGTGCCTCTCGCATTGGGTAAGTCTCTACACATGGGACTCCACACATATGAGTTCCAGAACAGATCAAACTAAGCCATCGTGATGGAAATCAGAGCAGTGGTTGTCTTCCTTGGGTAAGGAGGAGGCACTGTTGACTAGAAAGGGGAAGGAGGGAACTTGAAAAGTTTTTTAAACTTGATCTGGGTGGTGGTTTACACATGTGTATATAATTGTTGAGTCCCAGTGAACCATGAAGATGCACGCATTTCAGGATATTTGAATTAGGTCCCAATTAATTAGTGAACAATGCTTGACATAAGCATGACAAAGCCTTTTTCCATCAAGCACACTGGCTCACCATTAGTTCTCATTGTGTTCCTGGCCACCGCCTTGTGCCCCATGGACTCTTCTCCCCTCCAGCAGACACAGGAGTGTGGGGCAGAGTAGGGGTGGGGAAGGACACATTCCTGGAAACTTTGAAAGCATCTTAGGTTGGTTTGCATTACCAAAGGAGACAGAGTAAATGCGCTTATCCAAAAAGGTGGTAGGTTTGCACCTGGCCTGAATTTAAGCACCTTAAAAGGTCAGGAAACAGGCCCAGATCCATGAATTGATCTTTCCTAAGGGCACACATTAACCAGTCCCAGAACTGGGTTTAAAACTCAGACCCAAGGGCGCCTGGGTGGCTCAGTGGGTTAAAGCCTCTGCCTTTGGCTCAGGTCATGATCCCAAGGTCCTGGGATCAAGCCCCGTATCGGGCCCTCTGCTCAGTAGGGAGCCTGCTCCCTCCTCTCTCTCTCTCTCTCTCTCTCTGCCTGCCTCTCTGCCTACTTGAGATCTCTCTCTCTCTCTGTCAAATAAATAAATAAAATCTTAAAAAAAACAAAAAAACAAAAAACAAACTCAGACCCACTCCCTTAGCCCACCTCCCCCAGCATCTAAGCCCTATATTCTTTCCACCATAGCCTGTGAAGCATGAAATGGTCTTTCCTTGAACTAGCCGAGGGTTCCAATCTTGGATCTATCATGTTATTACCTGTATGAACTCCAAGTAGTTTACTTCTTATCTCTGAGCCTCAGCTTCCACATCTATGAAATGGAGATATGGTATTTACGGGTATGAACCGAACGAAATAATGTCTGTCAGCACCGTGTGTTTAGTAACTCTTCCACCCCTATTCGTTATTAATTCCTTGTACTTCCTCCCCATACTCGGGCCCTTGGTCCGTTTATTCACAATGTTATAATATAATGAAATCAGCTCTTTAAATAAATATTTCTCTTCATGAGAATTAATAACCCTAAATGTTCAAGTGGAGTTTTAAACATTCCCTAAGCTTCTTTTTTCCCTATCCCCAGCAAACTCTTGATCCAGTAAGAAAATAAATCTCATAAACATGACAAACTACAGTGTATTGCAAAGAAACCAGATACCTTTTATTAAAAAGCAAACTATGTGGAAAGGTAAAAACACTTGTATTTCCAGCAGACTCTCTGTCATCTTTGGCAAGTCCTTTCACTTTCCTGTGCCCATTTAAGAATCCCGCCCACTTTGGCCATTTCTGTCTCAAAGTTCTTGGTCTATCAAAATACCTTTTAGGAGCCATTTGAGGTCCAGCCCCAGACTGTCATGTGGCCCCTCAGATGACCTTGAGGACATTCCAATACGGAGAGGCTGCTGCTTGAAGGGGCCTGCTGGACCCATTGCTTGGACAGTGACGCATTATTTTGATGCTTGGCCCATCAGCAGCCCCCGCCCCCCCATTGCGCACCGATTCTGTCCTCTGTTCCTCTCCGTCCATTCCAGCCCTGGCAACAGCTCTCCAGAGGGTTGACTAGACTACTAAAAGCATAAGTAGGTTAAAGAAAAAAAGAAAAAAAAGAAGGTCTTGTAGACTTTATGGAAGAAAAGCACGCAGTCCAGAACAAAGTGATTGATATAATCACTTTATTACTAATAAGTGATTCCCGCCATGCAAGGCCTGGCCTTGCCAAGAAGGGCTCTGCCAGAAGACAAGGCCAGGCAGGACCATGCCCTGGAGAAAGCCACGCAGGAGAGACTGTCCCCAGCGCCCCCACAGCCTTCCCTGCAGCTGTAGATCTGGCCCACCGGGATCTAACTTTGTGCATAAATGTGTTGGCCATTCCTGCAGCCAACCTGACATGGTATCTGCTTTTTCTTTTGAGCTAGAGTCCACAGGGCTCTAAGAAGTCACATACTACACAGAGGAACACATAAAACGAGCGTGCTCATCCAGTCTCCACCAAAGCCAGGCCCTGCTAAGAAACAAACGTTAACCCTTCTCACTTACGTGGGACTGAACTTGACTGGCAAACTTGAACATTCCTTTAGAAATATCAAACACTAAAGCTTTGTTCTTTCTGGGCCCATCTCTCAGACTTGGTCCCTCCAAGGGTGTAGCTAGTGGATTTATGCTAGTTATAGGCTTTGCTTAAAAAAAAATAAAAATAAAAAATCACATCCTGTAGATTCTAACTGACGTTCTCAGATTGGTCTTCAACACAAACAATTCCTTTCCATCACTTGGAAAGAGAATTTGGCTTCAGGACTCTGTTTTTCAGAAGGCCCAATAATTATTGGGCTGTACACAGTACACACTGAGTTAGGTTGAGGTTAGTACTGAGCCGAGCTTTAGAAATTAGACAGTCAAGATAATTTTAGATATCGGCTTCATTTCACCATAGTACGGAACTGGTACATGGCAAGGAGGTCGGATCCCAGAGCCACGTGACGGCAGACGAAAACCTCAGACCTGGAGCTCAAGACTCCCGGCTGGGTGTCCTCCATACAGATACTGTTTTCAGCAATTGGTTTAATCTGTCCATGCTTCCCCGGAGCAAATCATGGTTATGTCTCCCGAAAGCCCATCTGATTGCCTTAGCGCACGGCCAATGAGATGGCGACAGTGTCAGAAATGAACCGACGCCCCCCTGCACCCCTCCAGGCAAAGCTCACCCCTGGCCTCTGTCTCATCTCTCCTCGTGTCTTTCTCACTCTCGGAAGTGGGAGGCAGAGCAAGGCCAGAGACAGACAGAGAAGGCTCCAGGTGCTGCGTTCTCCTCATAACCAAAGTAAATAGGGGGACACTCATCCCAGGTCTCCCTCCAAAGAGATGTCAGTGGAGAATATTCATGGATTCGGATTTTGACTGAATTTTCTAGTTTAAGAAATGGAAGAGTTCGATGGAAACTTCTTTCAGTTTTGGTTCACCAGAAAACTTTGAGACTGATGACCAGTGCGTGCGCGCGCGCACACACATGTACTCTTTGTCTCATTTGCATACGCTTTTCAAAACTTTTCAAAACTGATAGAATGTAGAAAGTTCTGTAAATGGGCAAGGGATCAAGAAATAATGGCATAATGCCAACTTCTGGTTCAATGGGGGTATTGTATTTGAGTTCTACCAGCTGTCAGCAATGGTCAAATGTAGAGGAAAGGAACCTAAATTTTGGGTGACCCCCCATGTGCAGTGAAGGTGGCCCATAGGCAAAGCTGAGGACAAATGATCAAATCCTGAAAACAAAAACATGCTGCAAAGTCTACATGTCCTTCCCGAGTGTCCTCTCCTAGCATTTCAGGAATCTGGACTCTGGCCTCTCTTATCCTAAAACCTTGGATTTTATCTCAAGAAGAATAAGAAGAGTCTTTCTTCCAAAACATTTGCTTTACAACCAAAGGGACTGAAATCTATAAGCAGGGCTTGGCATGGGGCGTGGGGGGTACACTTAGGGAAATTCATTTTCTAGCTTGACAGAATTATCTTAAATAATGCATAAGGAGCCATTGACTAGAAAGTGCTTATTGAACCCAAGCAATATGCTGAGCTCTATATGTTAATAATAAAACTAACAAAAATAAAGATAGCACTTGGCCCTACTTCATTCACCAACTGGGAAATGAAAGCATGAACATGCCTCCTAAGTGGTTGGCTAGTTTCCATCAGGTAGAATGCCAAATATAAAAATAGGAAACCGAGCTTTGAAGTATATAACACAGAAGTTCTTCAATAAATTCCACATTTTACAAAACCGTAGTCATTCAAGTCTTGGTATTTAGAAGGAGCACTTGGTTTTCAATTCTTTTTCCTTCCTAAGATGTTTGTAAATTCCAAATTAAAGACTATCCTGCCAGGTTTTCCGGCTGGGAATAAAAGAAGCCCTCTTGTGGTCAGAAAGTGCATAGATCAAAAAATGCATTCCTTGTGTAGTTTCAGGGTATAGGGCTGTATTTTTGGTTTTTTTTCTTTTTTCTTTTTTCTTCTTTTCTTTCTCCCCCACCCCCAGGGTTTAGTTTTAAATAGACTAACATTTTAAACCTCAAAGCTGGTTTCTATCAGCCATTAGGAAAAGGATAACACAAATAAAAAGCAATGTTTTCACCTACATTCTGAAAGAATTGAGTGCCTAAGAAGAAACAGATTAATTGTAACTTGTAATTTTAATGAAAGCAGAAAAATAAGCACATTGTATAGGTTTCACAATTGCCCTTCTTTGCCATAACTTTCTTGTGGGTTTTGAAAATTAGGTGTTGCAACATCACGGGATGAGCAGCATATTATTTGGCCCACTGAGGCCATAAAACATACTTTGTGGATTTGGAAGGTGGTAAACTCCTGTGGCTGGAGGACAGAGGTCTGCGATCAGAATTGGTTTGGTTTGTACCAAAGCAATTATTTCTCTCCTTGTTCCCCTGTGTTGATTTCTATCTAAGAAATGGATGTTGGCCTACCTCTCCATTTTCACTGGAACCTAGTTCCTGGATTTTCAATTGGAGCTACTATCTGTAAGGCCCAGCTTTGCCAACAAGCTATTACTTTTCCTAAGAATCTTTTTTTCTTTTTTTTTGGATGTATTTTAAAAAAAAAAATTATAGCTGCATAGGAAGTTGCAAAAAAAAAAAAAAAAGAAAGAAAGAAATGGACAGGGAGATCTCATGTACTCTTCACCTAGTCTCCTCCAATGGCTGCATCTCACGTAACCACTAAAACCAGGATATTGACAGTGGTGCAACCCATAGAGGTTTACTGAGCTTTCACCAGCTTCATAATCACTTATTTGTGTGTGTGTGTGTGTGTGTGTGTGTGTGTAAGGTTCTATGCAATTTTATCACCTGTAGATATTCATGTTAGCACAACCACAGACAAAATATCAGATTGTGCCCTTACCACAGACTCTCATGCTGCCCTTTGTAGACACACCCAACTTCTTTTCCGCCAACCCCTACCCCACAGCAACCACTAATCGCTAATCTGCTCTCCATCTCCCTTATTTTGTTATTTTGAAAATATGTACGTGGAACCAAATAATATGCAACTTTTTAGAGATGGACTTTTTTGCACTCACCATATTTCCCCCGAGAGCTATCCAAATGGTTGCCTGTCTTAAGTGTTCATTCTTTTCCATTGCTGTGTTGTATCCCAGAGTGTGACTATACCACAGCTTGCTTAACCATTCACCCACTGAAAGACATTTGGGTTGTTTCAGAATGTCTGTTTGTGGCTATTATGAATAGAGCTACTGTAAACATTCTTGTTTTTTGCTAAAAAATTCAGATTTTTGCTGAATTATAAAATGTTAGAGATCAAAGGAAACCTAAAACCCTTTCTTTAAGGAGAACCAGCTCAATTTCTTCAGCTGCAAGTCACATTTATTGATCTCATGTTAGCCTTTTTTTTTTTTTAACGATTTATTTATTTATTTGACAGACAGAAATCACAAGGAGGCAGAGAGACAGACAGAGAGAGAGGAGGAAGCAGGCTCCCCACTGAGCAGAGAGCTCGATGCGGGACTCGATCCCAGGACCCCGGGATCATGACCTGAGCCGAAGGCAGAGGCTTTAACCCACTGAGCCACCCAGGCGTCCCTCATGTTAGCCTTTTTTAATGACTTTTTATGGGACCTTCCTTCTGAGAGACATCATTCTGGGCTCTAAGCTTGAATTCCCATCTTTTATTATATGCCAAGATAAAAATGTCATTTACTGGTGTCGTTTAATTCTTCCTATATGGATCAATGGCATAAAGTTTTCATCCTTGCCTTTGTTCCCATCGTTAAAGTGTGTGTGTGTGTGTGTGTGTGTATGTGTTTTAAGATTTTCTGTATTTATTCAACAGAGAGAAACAGAGAGAACACAGGCTGGGGTGTGACAGGCAAAGGGAAAGGGAGAAGCAGGTTCCCCACTAAGCAGGGAACCCGATGCGGGGCTCGAACCCAGGACCCTGAGATCATGACCTGAGTGGAAGACAGACACTTAACCAACTGAGCCACTCAGGCGCCCTAAAGTGTAGTTTTAGGATCAGTGGTTTTCTAAAAGCTGAGTGTGCCCTAGACCAACATGTGTCAATATGGTAGCCGCTAGTCACGTGGCTACTGAGAGTGCAGTATTCTTAAGTGAGCTGTACAGAGACTGTAAAATACACACCAAGTTTGAAGATTTTGAAAAGGAATGCAAAACTGTCACAAGTGTATTTTTTGTATTAATTACATGCTGAAATATTACTTTGGTTAAAATGGACTAAATAAAGTCTATTATTAAAATTAATTTTATCTATTTCTCCTTACTTTCTTTAATGTGACTTGTAGAAAACGTCAATCTACAGTAGTTTCCCTCCTTATCTGTGACTGTTTCAATTACCCACGGTCAACCTGGTTTGGAAGCAGATGATTTTCCTTCTAACGTATCCTCAGAAGGTCAATAGTAGCCTAACTGCGTCAGAATGTCTACATCATTCACCTCACTTCATCTCATCATGCAGGCATTTTATCATCTCAATCATTACAAGAAGAATTTTGAGTGGGGGCGCCTGGGTGGTTCAGTTGGTTAAGTGGCCGCCTTCGGCTCGGGTCATGATCCCAGAGTCCTGGGATCGAACCTCACATCAGGCTCTCTGCTCAGCGGGAAGAAGAAGCCTGCTTCCCCCTCTCTCTCTCCCTCTGCCTGCCACTCCCCCTGCTTGTGCTCTCTCTTTCTGTCAAATAAATAAATAAATAATCTTTAAGAAAAGAAAAGAAAGAATTTTGAGTACAGTATAAGAGATTTTGAGAGAAAGAGACCTCATTCACATAACTCTTAGTATAGTATACTCTTATAATTGTTTTATTTTATTATTTGTTAGTGTTGCTCATCTCTTCCTGGGCCTAATTTACACATCAAACTTTATCATAGGTATGTATGTATGGGAAAAAACATAGTATGTATAGGGTTTAGTATTATCTACAGTTTCAGGTATCCCCTGTGGGGCTTGGAACATATCTCTCATGGATATGTTCTAAGTATGTGGCTTGTAGGATATGTTTGGTGAACAGTGATATCCACTGAGGAGAAGGACTAGAGCAGCTAAATAACTCACCTCAAGTTACACTGTAAACACTCTACGTGATGTCATCTGCTTACGCTTGTTTTTATTCCAATGACGAACTCACTGGCTATGTGTCAATGTCACGGTTTCACATTAAACTTGTGAAGGCAGGAGGGATCCTTGTGTTTCTCTTGATAACAGTCAGGGACAGTCTAACCAATTTTAGATGGTGGGCTTCCTTTCATGGTGGCACTGAAACGCTTTCCTTCTGCGCCTCCTGGACGCCGCTGCCCAGGGGCAGCCTCAGGGAGACCTTGCTTCCTGGGTTCCACCTAACACAGATACTCGAAACTGCCTTCCACTGCCCCCTCCCAAATCTTCCATTAGTCCTGAAAGCAGATCCCAGAAGCTACGCTTTAAAAACCTATGGCGGAATTTGTATTGTATCCGAAGCCTGTCCGGTTAGTAATGGCTAACATTTATTTTGCCTAATGCTAAATACTGTGAATTAGGTGCTCATCACTATGTACCAATGCTGAGTACCACGAATTAAATCATTTAGCCCTCAGAGCGACTGAATGAGGTGTATACCAGCATAGGCTCCATTTCACAGATGAGGACACTGAGGTTTAGAGAGATTACATAAATTGCCCAGATGCACCCATGGAAAGGGTAAATACCAGAGTTCTAGTCCTTGCTATCTGACTCTTGAATTCCTGCTCTTGGCCACTATTTTCATTGTTCTTTTGGTGGGCGAATTGCTTTGCATAGAGGACCATTCCTCTATGTCCTCTATTCACATGAGAAAATTTGGGAAAAGATTCAGTACCAATATTCTAGAACATTCCTGTAAAACCCACAAATCGTAACCATTTATAGACTGCATTATAACCACGTGACACTCACTAGCCCAGAGATTTTAGAATGCGTGCTTGGCCGCTATGGACTCACCTATTCTGTTCAGAGGAAGATGTCTGCACCCACACCCTCCCAGAACAATGGTGGATGGTCTTGCTGTATGACTTCAAAGTCCTAAAGTTTCTTTCATCTCATCTGTTGTTCTATCCTTACATAAAATCATTTATTGAGACAAAGATTGTTTAAGGACGAATTGGCAAATATTGTAGAATATTTTTGAAATCTAAGGCTACTCATAAAAACGTCAGCAAACTTTTAGCTGAGTGACCCTGGGCAAGTTTTGCACTCTCTCTGTGCCTCAATCTGCAACATTAAAAGGAACAATAGCAGCCACCTTTTAGGGCTTCGGTGAAGGTAGGCAACATGCCTACAACAGTGCCTGGAATATAATGTTAACTCTTCCGGCTTTTAACATCTATCTTCCAAGGGTTCAATTTTTTTTTTTTTAAAGATTTTATTTACTTAATTGACATAGATCACAAGTAGGCAGAAAGGCAGGAAGAGAGAGAGAGGAGGAAGTAGGCTCCCCGCTGAGCAGAGAGCCCGATGCGGGGCTCGATCCCAGGACTCTGGGATCATGACCTGAGCCGAAGACAGAGGCCTTAACCCGCTGAGCCACGCAGGCGCCCCTCAATTTGTCTCTTTTTTTAAGATTTTATTTTTTTGGCAGACAAAGATTACAAGTAGGCAGAGAAGCAGGCAGAGAGAGGGGGGAAGCAGGCTTCCTGCCGAGCAGAGAGCACGATGTGGGGCTTGATCCCAGGACTATAAGATCATGACCTAAGCTGAAGGCAGAGGCTTAACCCACTGAGCCACCCAGGCGCCCCCGAGGGTTAAACTTCTCAGACTCCATATTGGGAATGAAGATGACGCAAATACACCACAGATGTTACTGAGTTAGGAGGAATTGCTAATTCTCGAGACTGACAGCCAGCGTAAATTTGAAAATGACCTTGATAAATCAGGAACGTGTTGAGGGAACAATTTGCTGGTTATAAATTGAGTAGAAAATATACGAGAAAAGCTACTGTTAATTACAGTCCACAGATAAGAAACAGAGTCGGGAATACAACAACATTGGCTGTAACCGAACACGGGAAGCCCAGGGACCCAGCAAGGTCCACCAAGGCAAGCTCCCACCACTGACCAGCAAGATGGTCTCAGGCCAGTCCCTGAACCTCTCCCCATCCATGTCCTTCACCGTCAAGTGTGGATAATGACAGACCTCCCGCTTAGGGTTGCCATGAGCCTTAGCACCAGGCGACAAGTTTAGATACCACTATTACAGCTGTTCTCGTTGGGATGATTACAAGGTGGAAGTTTAGTGGCGAAGCGACCTGGGTGGAGTGGGCTTGGGTTACTAAATGAATACTCCTCAGAAATAGAGTAGCTGTGTGGGGAAAAGCCAGCATGGCACTGACACACCAGAAATAAAACCCAGAATTGGTTTAGGGATTCTTTCTCCTTTGTATATTCTTCCTTTAAGTGTTCCACTTGTAGACCAGGCTTCTCTAGAGAACACATTTGAGGGAGTGGGTATTTGTTTCTGCTGTTAAAAAAATGACGTGAAGAAACCAAAGTTATAAAAATGTTGTAAAGGATGACAATTAGTTCTATGGGAAAAGGTTCAAGGGTTTGGGGTGGTTTGGTTCAGAGAAAAGCAGGCAGAGGGAGGCTTAATGACCATCTTTAGTCAAATGAAAGATCTTAATGTGGGAAATGTGAGCCAGTTTTAAATCAGGTTTGTGGAGGACCAAATTAGTGGGAATGGACTTAAATTAAAGAGGAGGGATTTCACGTCCATAACAAGTTCTCAAAAGTCTTGGCGACCCACTGCTTCAGGGAGCTGCCAGGAGAGACTGGGAGTTGTCATCGGGAGGTTTGAAGAAAAACAAAACAAAAGGAGACATGCTCTATTCTGAAATCTTTCAGGCCAAAAGGTCTGTTATTTTGTGGATCTCACTCAGGACCAAGCATGAAAAAGCTGGTGTAAAAAGTCATACCATTTTCTTCTTTTCAGCCCAACAAACTGCTATGTGCTCACCGGTATCTGGGATGTTTATCACATCCATCCCTGACCACTCTCTCCTGGCTGTCAAACTTGCCCCTGGATGTTTGTGTCTAATACTTACTCCCTCTGTTCTGATCCCCTGGGGCTCAGCCCTCAGTCTCCAGTCAGAGTCCACTGATTTCTTTCCTTCTTTTGAAAATTTCTCGGAGCTCCGTGTCTGTTTCCTCTTTTATGATTTCTATTTCTAGACCTTAGAATGCAGTGCTGACTTGATGGCATCTGTGATGGGCTGAGGGTTATGTGCATTTGCATTTTGTGACCCAGAGGAATACCTGATTTGCTTCCTGATGAAGCTTCCTGAGAAGCATTTCCAGGTATATTTTCTATGAACATGGCCATGATCAGCCCTATCACAAAGATAAAATTGAAGTTCATTTTAACATTATAATACTCATAAGCACAGAATAGCCTGGTACCATGGGGGCATACATAAGCGGCAAACCACGGCCCGAGAGTCCAGGCTGGCTCTCCTCTTGTTTTTTGTACTACCTGTGGGCTACAAATGGCTTTTCTGTTTTTTAAATGATTGAAAAAAACACTGAGTAGGAAACAATGCTTACTGTTGGTACCTTCTGTTCTCCTGCTCCTTAAAGCCATGCCCCCAAAGAAGAGTGAAGCACGGTCCTTGACTTTAGGAAGCTGTAGTCGAGCGGACTAGTGGAAAATCATATTCTTGAAAGCCTTGTTTTGTGCTGTTGGAACCGCAGGCATGGAACCCAGCAATTCCGCTCTCAGGCGTGAACTCCAGATTATTGGAAACAGGCACTCAAGCAAATACCTGCATGTGAATGTTTGTAGCAGTACTATTTGCAGTAGCCAAAAAGTGGAAACCACTTTGCCCACCAACGAATGGATGGTAACAAAATGTGGCATTTTCTTTCTGTGGGATATTATTCAACTATAAAAAAGAGTGAAGTTCTGGGGCACCTGGGTGGCTCAGTGGGTTAAAGCCTCTGCCTTCAGCTCAGGTCATGATCTCAGGGTCCTGGGATCGAGCCCCGAATCGGGCTCTCTGCTCAGCGGGGAGCCTGCTTCCCCCTTTCTCTCTGCCTGCCTTTCTGCCTACTTGGGATCTCTCTCTCTCTGTCAAATAAGTAAATAAAATCTTAAAAAAAAAAAAAAGAGTGAAGTTCTGATTCATGTGACAACATGACTGTCCTTTGACAGTATTACGCTAAGTGAAAGAAAGACATGAAAGGTCACGTGTTCTATGAAATATCTGGAATAGGTACTTCTGCAGAGACAGAGGGCAGACTGGCAGTTGCCAGGGGCTGGCGGAGGGGAATGGGCAGTGATTAATGGTTATAGGGTCTTCTTTGGGGAATGATGAAAATATTCTGAAGCCAATAGAGGTTATGGCTGAGAAACATTATGAATATGCTAAATGCCACTGAATCACATTTTAAAATAGTTAATTTTATGGTAGGTGAATTTTACCTTTAAAAAAAAAAAAGCCCCAAACTCTAGGCAGACAGACCTGCAAATAAGCACCCTCACCATCATGGTCTTAGTCAAGACTGTGCTTCCCATGGGCTGTGACGCTTGTCATGTAGATTGTCTTATTGAATCCTCAAATTAACACAGGGTTGGAGGTGCTATTAGTACCAGCATCTTATGTACGGGCAAACTAAAGTTTAGAACAATCAGGTGTTGTGTCCAAGGTCACAGAGCTTGTAAGAGTCACACATGAACTTCACCCTTGGACTAGCACCTACCAGTCCTCTGTTCTGACTCACTGATTAGGATCCCTTGCATCTCTGCTTCCTACTTTATCAATGCCCATGTCGTTCCCACATTTCCTACTTTCTACTTCTCAACCTGTTAGAAGATTCGCCAGTCAGGTCCTTGCTCCACCCTCCACCAAGACTTCTCCAAGCATCTCTGCACTCCTAGACCCTGGATAATACTCAGTTCTCGTAGGGTTCACCTATCAGTGGCATTTTATACCGTGACCTCCTCTTCTCTGTGGCTTTCTTCTTTGGCCTCCAGGATATCTGTTCTCTCCACTTTCCTTCTTATCCAGCCTCCACTGGTGGTTTCCTCTTTTCTCCCTGACCCGTTAGATTGGAGGCACTCAGAGCTAAATTCTAGAGCCCTCTCTTCTCTCCCTGAATCACTCTTTTGGTGGTGGCATCCAGTCTCACGATCTTTAGTCCATATATGAGCTGATGATTCCCAAATTTCCACCTTCAGCCTGAACTGCTCTCCTCAACTCCAGATTCATGTGTGTAGCACCTACTTGGCTTCTCCACATGAATGCTGACTTGAGATCTCATGTGTAAAGTTGACCTTTTAGGCTCCCCTCAAAGCTGCTTTACTCATAATCCTTTCCATCTCGGTGGATGACAATGCCAGCCTTCCAGATGCCCAGGCTATGTCACCCCGAGCTACTCGTTCTTTCACTTTGCCACCCAGGAAAGGTCTTTGCTTGGATTCAACCCAACAAGAGGCACCATCTTCTGCACACAAAGGCTCTGCCCACTTAGCTCTCTAGAGTTGGATCCTTCAGAAGTTTGTTTGTGCAGAAGCCATGAATGAAAGCTAGCAGCATGACTAGCTCTCCTTAAAAGGAGAAATTAAAGCAAAACTGAGTTTCTTTTCTTGCCTAAAGTCAAGCGCAGCTTAATGGTTTCAACCACAGCTCCACAGCATTGTAAACCCTCTGTTTCTTCTGAGGCTCAATCAGCTGATGTGATACTGGGGCAGATTATAAAAATGGCCACAGATTTTGTCTCTCTCCGTATCTGTGTCCTCATGACGTGACAGTGAAGATCCTTCTATTAAGAGATGGAGTTTACATTTCTATTCCTTGACTCTGGGCTGAACTCGGAACTTGTTTTGATCAATAGTGTGGAGTGGAAGTGATCTGGGTTGATTCTGAGCCTAAGCCTCAGGAAGCCTTGCCGCCTTTGTGAGCACATGCTCTCTCCTTTTCTCTCTCTCTTTCTGCCAGCCTGCACTAGCCACTGGCAAGATGAGATGCCACATAGAAAACAGCCAAGGTGCTCTGTCAACACCTAGCCAGCTGTGAGACACGTGAATGAGACCAGTGGGGAGGAGCCAGCTGCCAGAGGAACTGCCACGACCGTACAACCAACAGCGGCTCACACGTACAGCGGCTGAACAGACAACCAGGAGTAGCAGCAGCTGAGCCCAGTCCAAATCTCTGACTCACACAATAGTAAGCTAAAAAAGGAATTGAGATGTGATAATTGGTTCTGCAACAAGAACTTAACTGATAACAGATTACCGTCTTTAATTTACTTCTCTTTACTTTGCCTAATTATATTAAATTTTTTCAATGCAATAATGTGTCCACAAATTATCTCGTTTGATAATCTGACCTTGAAGTCTTTGACCTTTTTAAATACTGTGACTCCCAAGCTTCACAGATGGGACCAGGTTTTGTTGTTGTTTTCATTGCATTACTCTTAGGAACCACAGCTAGTTATAAAAAGGCTTGCATTTTCAAGAGCCCAAAGCCAGGAACCACAAAAGGCAACTCTTGAAATTTCAAAGTCTTGAGTAGATGTCACGATAGCTGGTTATATCCTGTAAATGCAGAGAAAGATTCACAGCTACAAGAAAGAAGAAATAACATTTTAGAACATAAGTTCTAAACATGTTACTACCTGTCCAAACATGTTACTTCAGGAAAGGTTAAGTAGGTTAAAATGAAAGGTAATTGTATCTCACTCATTTAAAGAGAAATTATTCTAAGCTTTTCAGTGCTCTACGGGACAATAACAAAAAGCAGTATTTTAGGATATTGCCCTTTATGCCAGGGTATGAAAAGATTTGTACCATCAGGTAGCACTGATGATGGACATGAAATTTATAAAATTTGTGAATACATTGAGAAATCAAAAGTGTATTTCCTTAATGGCGTGGGCACAAGCCATAATGAATGCCAGGAAATTTGGGGGAACAAGAGTCTCTCAGGAAAAAAAAAAAAACAAAACCCAAAACAAAAAACAGCTGTTCTTAAACATTTGATTTACAGAAAAACAAATTCCACCCAGACCATTGTTTCCCAAAGGGTAAGAGCTTCCCAAGGGGTTCTTTTCATTGTAAATGCTTTTGCCCCCATTAAGAATTCATAGTATCTGCTTGTAAAGTCTGCTTTTAATTTTCATCAAACCTGGGGGCAAAAATGAAAAATATGTCATCCTTTTCTTTTGAACTTTAAAACAATTTATTTTGGCCAGCATAGGGAATCTTTCCACGTAGGCAATTTTAATCTCCTCATCATAAAACAATACAAATATAAATATGAAATGACATGTATTTTGAAATGCCGAACAAAAAGTCAGTTTCACAAACGCCACATGAAAATACCCATGTTAATCGATTTCGTATTAACGCGGGGACTACAATGACTCTGCGTGTGTATTTCCGTCTCATGAGGATCCCCGAGCTTCCCCTTGACAGAACACTCTCCCATGCTGCCATTTTAACAAGGGAAATAAGCAAAACCTCCCAGTGGATTAGGGATAGAACCAACGATGCCACGAAGTGTAAACTGTCAGGTTAGCAAACTAATTTGTGAGATGCTTGGGAGGGCTTTTAAGTACCTCCTGGCAGTAAGATTACTTCAACAAACAGCAATGGGAATGGTTTGCGTTACACGTCTGACTGGAAATAAAGCGAAAATTACTCCCAGTCTATGTGTATTTATGTCCTTTTGGCTAATGGCTGCTTGCCAAAAGCCTACGGTCAGCATATGTAAAATACTCCTTATTCCAAGTAATGAGCACCCACTGTTGTTTTAATTTTAATTTCTCACAGGTTAGAGAAATAAAAATAAGCAGATGACAAAATGCTTACAACAAGTTCTGGGTCATGACCAATGATGGCGCCGCATACTTTCTCCAGGATGTGTTTTGCCCTAAATTCATCACTTCCCTCTTTGGGAGGAAGCCGCAGGAGCACAGTGTCAAAAGCCTGGCCTTGCTCTGACAATGCCTGCGCAGGTTGGAATCTGCTGTGGACCATGGACTCTTCTATTTAAAACCAAATAAGGCAACTTTGGGAGGTAGGCTTTTGAAAACAATGAAGTGGCAGGAGGTCAGTTCTACTGATATAATTACTCATTTGGGGAGATTTTTCACAAAGAGTTTCCTCTGGGCTCCTAGGACTCTCACAGCCCCTAAAAGACTTCCATTTTGGCTGGCAACCAGGGAGAATGGGATCCACTGATCCAACGCTCCTTTTTATCTGTACGTTTTCCCCATTTTCATCTATTTTTGGTAGCTAGCTCCAAGATCTCATAAACATCGATGAAGTCATCCATTCCTAGGGGTTCAAGGATGAAGCATGCGGTGTTTTGGTTTCAGAAAGCAGTCATCAGGGCGCCTGGGTGGATCAGTGGGTTAAGCCTCTGCCTTTGGCTCAGGTCATGATCTCAGGGTCCTGGGATCGAGTCCTGCATCAGGCTCTCTGCTCAGCAGGGAGCCTGCTTCCTCCTCTCTCTGTCTGCCTCTCTGACTACTTGTGATCTCTCTCTCTGTCAAATAAATAAATAAAATCTTAAAAAAAAAAAGAAAGCAGTCATCATGTGCCCGCAGTTTCAAAGGCTTTGTCCTGGGTCCTGAATGTCCAGCGTGGGCTTTGCATTCCATGCGCAGAGCCAAAGTTCCCCTCAAGATGGGGTCCTTATACCCATGACTTTACTCACAGACATGGATGCCCAGGCACCACGTGAAAGAACTCTGGCCTGTGGTTCACAAAATCCACACCCTGAGTTTAAAAGGCCCTATTTGGGCGCCTGGGTGGCTCAGTCATTAAGAGTCTGCCTTCAGCTCAGGTTGTGATCCCAGAGTCCTGGGATCGCGCCCTGAATTGGGCTCCCTGCTCCATGGGGAGACTTCTTCTCCCTCTCCCTCTCTTGCTGCTTGTCCTCCCTCTCTCACTGTCTCTCTCTCTGTGTCAGATAAATAAAATAAAATCTAAAAAAAAAAAAAAAAAAGACCCTATGGAGGCTGCCAGTTACAGTGTAGGGGACAGCCTTCATCCAAATTGATTCAAATGGGATAGGCCAGATATGACGACCTGATGCGTACCCAGGGGTGGGGTCCAGCCTGTCAAGTCATACCAGGTTCCAGTGAGACACTTTCTAAAACTGAGAGGGGTGTAGAGTTCACCAATGAGCTAGTTGAGACAGAGTTATTATTACCTACTTTGGCCTTGTCTCCTCGATACTTTGATCGTTGTATGGATAGACGTTAACTAGGGAAATAAAGAATTCTTCGGATTTATTCTTCGTTCCTAACTTTAGGGAGATCAAAGATTTCTTTAGTCTTAGTTTTCTCTGTAGACTCATCAGTATTATAAGGGCAACTGAAGGCCCCCACAACCTATTCTCCTGTACAGACACATAAGTAAAGACCTGCCTATACACAGAAGCTGACAGTGGCGTCAGGGCAGCAGGGGTAGGGTAGCAGACTTCAGCCCTTCTCTGCCTTCATAGAGGCCATAACACTTGCTTCTCAATTCCAAGCACCCCCGACGTTATTGTCCCTGAGCAACAGCTTCCGGACTGTGCTCAGGACTTCCTTAGGTAAGTTGACCTGCTTAGCTTGGTCTGCCCAGAGCCATCTCTGTTTTAGTCCTAAAAATCAGGTATCCCTAGAACCTACCCTCAACCTGGGAATATCAGGATGGTTGTGCTATCCTAACTCCAGGCCAAATACTAAGCACAAAATGGTTTTCAATTCGGACAAAGAATTTTAGAAACTACTTCCTATCACTTTTCACTTTTTAGGAGATGAAGGACATAACATATTGAGTCATTTAAGAAGCTCTCCAGCAAAGACCTCAGTTAAAACTTACTGTTTCCCTAACTTATTTTGCCATGAAAACTTTGGGCAACACCTCTTTAATACTATTGACCTAATTTGGAAAATACACCTATGGTTACAGCATTTTTTAAAAAATTATTTTATTTATTTATTTGAGGGGGGGCTCACTCAGGTGGGGGTAGCGGCGGAGGGAGAGAGTGAGAGTCTTAAGCAGACTCTGCATGGAATGTAGGGCTAGATGAGGGTTGGATCTCACTATAGTGAGATCCTGACCTGAGCCAAAAATCAAGGATTGGACACTTAACTGACTGAGTCACCCAGACATCCTGGTTACTCCTTTTTATCTTGTGCAGTAATAAACATATTGGGTGATGATATTTATTTGAGCAAGTTCCTGATTTTTGGAAGCATCTATAAGATGCGACAAGAGTAGGAGAGAAATGTGGTTTTGATGTCCAAAGTTCTAACTAAGAATGTGATTCTCCCTCCGTAAGCAGGTGTCAAAAACAATGGTCAGAGATATCTAGAATCACACATCAGTTGGGCAGGCATTTGCGTTTTGACGTAGGAGATCCCCCCACTGCAAACTCATAGCCTCTGGAGGAACAAGAGCTGGTACCCCTGGGGTCTGGCATAGTGATTGGCACACGCAACTATTTTTATTGAACTGAGCTAACTAACCTTCACTTATACACTTGCTTCCATGGGGGTAATGAATTTTGAATTACAAACATTTATGGCATGATTTGTTTGAAAATCAGAGACTGCCTTTTTTTTTTTTTTTTTAAGATTTTATTCTTAAGTAATGTCTACCTCCCATGTGGAGCTGGAACTTATAACCCTGAGATAAGGAGTCGCACACTCCACTGACTGAGCCAAAGAGGCGCCTCTGCTGAATTCTCCTCAGACGTCATCTCAATATTCCTCAGAGATTTCTTTCCCTGAGAAAATACAAGGTGAGGATTTAATTTCAAGTCCATGGGAGTTAGCACAAGCTCTTTCTCTTCCCCTTTCCAACACTCAGCAAATGGCATTATATTTTCTGCAAGCCCATGTCCCCGTATCGGATCAGATTTCCTGAAGTTTTTCTTCAAGGAACCATGTCATTTGTGGCTCCTCAGAGCTCTGTGAAGGAGAATCAGTACAGCATGTCTATGAAGGAGCATTTTTGAGTTGGACACCTGTAGAAGGGAGGGAGAGTGAGTGGGATTAGGTGAGGGAGGCTGAGCTATGATGCCAAAGGCTTGGGCTGACGCATGAGGAGCTCTGGAATCAAGATGGCCCCACCCAGTGGACTCATCTTGAGGCAAGGGGGCTCAGCTTTTGTGTCCCTGTAGGGCCTTCACTGGATGTGGCCATCTCATGATGGAGATACAGCCTTGAGAGAGAAGAAACCCCTTCCAGCCAGTTGACTCGCAGTGGCACCCACGGGGGTGACACACCGAGGGTTTGGGGCCTGCAGCACTGCCAACCGCTAGGGAAGTCAGCCTTCGCGCCTGAAGGGGAATCTGTGCCGAGCTCCGCAGGGTGCACCACGTGACTCACCTCTTTTTTCCCTACCCTCCCAACCCTGAGTTTCACTTCCTCTGGGCAAGAGAGTATTAGATTAAACTATTCTGCACTAACTTCTGCAATGCATCAAAGAACACAGACTAAACCAGAAGTTGGTACATAACAGATTCCTTTTTAAAATGAATCCAGGACAGATAATAATAAGCCTTTTAATGTCAGCCTGCTGGATGCTAATTCTGTTTACTTCGATGGAAATGGCAGCAAAAAGGCCTGAATTTCTTAAAAAAAAAGAAAAAAAAAAAGAAGGTGACCATGATGGTGCCAGAGCATGGGCATGGTTAAATTTTTCTCTTTTTTTAAAGACTTTATTTCTTTCTGAGAGAGGGAGAGAGAGAGTGGGAGAGAGAGAGAGAGAGAGAAAGCACCTGTGCAAATGTGGGGAGGGGCAGAGGGAGAGAGAGAACCAGATTCTACCAGCCTTGATCCCAGGACCCTGAGATCATGACCTGAGCTGAAGGCAGATGCTTAACTTACTGAGTCACCCAGGTGCCTGGCATGGTTACTTTTTATTGTTTCATTATTTTGTATATTCCCACACAAGCATGTTTTGTGCACCATTTTTTTAAAAAGTGTAAGTACTGCATAATAGAAGTGCAAATTCCTGTCCCTGCTTTGGAAGCGGTCCTTGGAGCTCCGACCCTCAGGGACAGCACAGAATCCTGACTAATGGCCTCAAGAGCCAGAGGCCTGGTTCCATTCCTCCAATTCTACACACATGGGTCATGTGATCATGGACCTCATCTTCCCAGGATTCTGCCTTAGAAGGTGGCTGGAAAGTATTACGTCAAGGCACCGCTCAGAGTGTCCAAACTCCAGTTGTTTTTTCCCCCTACATCATAGCCTTCTCGAGTTCATCCACTTTGGTTCATCGCCTTTTGTGCAATCCAGAACCTTCCATCCTGTCCATTGTAAAGACGTTCTATTTCTTCAGCCCATCGTAGACTAATCTGTAGTCCATCCACAAGGACACTGTTTTTCTTGAATTAGGTCCTCTCCAGTGGGGACTGCTCTTTTCCCTCTTAATCTGGGGGAGGGAGGTCAACCTTGTCCTCCGTCTCCTTTTCTGAGCCTAGACGTTACTCCATTTCTCCTTTTTAAAAATCCTCTTCATCTTGGATCACACCATCTACCAAAATCTACCCTCCACTGTCATAGATCACTGTTATCCATTGGCCTTCTACCCTTTCTCCTATCTTATGGAAAACTGCGGTGCTTGGTTTAAGGTCTCATCTAGGTCACCATCCATGACAATTTGACATGTGTGTAGATAACCCCCAACATGGCAGCATCTAGGCCTTCCCAGTCTTAGAAACAATAGCATTCACCTCTGCAGCATTCTGACAAAGCTCTACCACTGGTAGCTTCTTCATCCTTTTACCCCCAAATAGTTTCACCTCTGAAAACGTTAGCAGCAATAGTTTCCTCTTTTGGTTTGAGACTTATAAGAAGCAGACCCTGAAAAGTGATTCCAGCACAAGTGGTTTATTGGGAGCTAATCCAGCAGGAGAGTGGGAGGATAGAGACAAGGAAGCAAAAGAAATAGAACATCCTTAGAGTTATCTCATCTAGGGGAAGGTGAAGGAGTTGGGTAGTTATTCACTGATTCCCATAGGTCATTGGTTGACGTTGCTTTCAGGGGACATCAACAACTCGGTGTTTCTGGCCTGAAAAGGCACGAAGCCAAAAGCAAGTCATGGTCTGGCCAGAGTTGGGAACGTAAAAATCAGGATCGCCGCAGAGATATTGGGGGACATGGAGAGCATCTTCTTCTCCTACCATTTCAGCTTTCTAAGAGTCATGGAATTTCCCCTAAACATGCCTTTCATCTTTACTGGGGTCCCTAATCCCTTGACTCATTCATCTCCAGCTAAAATCATCAGCCTTCTTAGAACCACAATTCCTTCCATATGGAGCCAGGGCTCCATGGACAATTTGAGCTTCTTTCTCTCAAGACTCTCGACTTCATTGTCTCCTTGGTGGTGTTGTTTTTCTTTGTTCTTTTCCTTTTGTGACCGCAATTTGGTATTTCTCAACTAAGTTCAGACTATGATAGCTAGAAAGAATTGCCCACCCAGGCAAACTGGTGCCACTACAAATTAATGGAAATCTGTCTCCCCAGTTCTTATATTTTTTTTCTTTACTGGTTTGAGGCCATCTGTGTCTTTAATAACTCTCAGCTGCTCATCTAAACTTCCTCTCTCTCCTCAAGGCACCTTCTCAGCTTCTGTCCCTTTCATTCTCAGTCGATGACTCAGCCAAAGTTCTTGGTGGAACTGTCTGTATTTATTGTCTCCATTTTGTCCTCCTGCCCATCCTTCAGCCAGTTTCAGTGTGATTTCTGGCTCCATTACCACATGAAAACCGTTTTTGCTCTACCTCTGTGTCAATGAACATTTCTACTCTTGTCTTTCTTCTTAGCAACGTTCTTGGATATTTCCTCTTCCTCAAACTGTCTCATCTCTTATTTTTGGTGCCATGAAACTATCTTAGTTTTCTTCTTATCTTTCTGGCCAATTCTTTCTTCTCTTCAGTCTGGCCATCTTCCTTCTATCCACTGATTATTTGAGGACCTCATGATTCCAAATTGGGCCTTTTCCTTTCCTCCACATTCTTCCATTAACAGTCTTATTCTATCAATGCCTGCTGTATATACCTACAATTTAGATGTGTCCTTTGAGATCCAGGCCCACATGTCTGGTAGTCCACTTGATATCTACTCTTGAAAGCCTGAAAGACACATGAAAGCTACTGTATCTAGTAGTAAGCTCATGATCGTTGCCCCAAACCCAACCCACTTTCAGTGTACTTAACTTGGGCAACCTACCGGTCTGTGTACACTGAAGATCTATGAAGTAGCCTCAACACTCTTTGACCTTATCTTATCAGATTTCACTTCATAAATATCCTTTGAAATTATCTGTTCTCTCAATTTCCTCCACTACCATCTTTTCCAAGTGATAGTCATTTCTTCCGAGGATGACAGAAAAGGGTCTATCTTGTCCTCTCCTGATTCCCTTAACCCATTCTCTGGGCTATAGAGAAAGTCAACTTTCTGAAATACAAATGACATCATAAGACCTCTGTCCCCAGCTCTTCTTAAAATTCTTCGATGGCTTCCTAGTTCTTTATGAATGAAGACGACCCCCCTCGACATACCCTACAAGGTCCTCTTGGTCTGTTCTTACTTATATCTCCTATCTTCATCTTTTCCCACACTCCACCCCACTCTCTCTGTCAGCCACCCTGTCTTTCCATCCTGGCTCTTCCAATATTCCTCACTTCTGCAGAGACTTTTGTGCATACTGAATCCTCCTTTTGTCTCTTCTCTAGTTGGCTCCAGCTTATGGGCTGGAGTCACATCTCATCCAGTGGTGTGTCTGACATGTGTTACCTCGACAAGGAAGGCTTCGTTGATGTGTTAGTAGGTCAGTTCTTATAATTATAAACTCTTGTTGCAGCCAGTAAATCGATATCTGTCATCTGTAAATCTGCATCTGTCACAGTGGCAACTTTACATTTATTTGTATGAGGTGTTGATTAATGCCCACCACCCCACCAGATTTGAAGCTCCAAGAGGGCAAGAATGACGCTGACTCTGATGCCCAGCTACTTAGCAGATATTTATTGAATAATTGAAATTCAATTTGAAAATTTGAAATTCAATTGAAAGTTCCATTTGAATTAAAATTCAAATTGAAAAAATATTTATTGAAATCCCTGTGCCTAAGACCGCCTTCAGCTATGCCTTTAAATGCTCTTCCTAACTTAGTTTTAGTGATACTCTCTTTCTCATTCTTCAATCTGTCCTTTGCCTTATCCTTATCTTGCTTCCACTGATAGCTTCAAGTCCCATCAGAAAGAAAAATATCCTTCTCCACCTTGCATTTTGTCTCTTTGCCTTTACAAAGTCCCTGGATTATAACCCATGCTAGCTATCTCCACTGTTCATTTTCACGTGTTGTCACCTTCTCTCGTGACTTTGAAATAGAATTCATATCTTTCTCTTGAACTCCAGATGCAAATTGCCAGTTGGTGATTCATCTATAGCTTTATCTCCATGGCTCATGGGCTCTCTGCATTCAACCTATTTCAACCCTTTCAGAACAGCTTCTCTTCTACCTACGAACTTGTAAAGGGTGGACTGTCTTTTACTCAGTGACCAGAGCTAGGGTTCTGATAGCATCCCAGTCTCCTGCCGTGTATCCTCTAGTCCAGTTGGTCAACATGTCTTGTATATTGTGTTTCTCAAATGTTTCTGGAATCTCTGCATTAATCTTCATGGACATGATTGTCCATCTTTTGTTCTCAGACGATGATGAGAGCTTTCCAGTGATCTCACAGGTCAACCTAGCCCCAAGGTAGGCTTGTATTTACCCCGCTGTAGTGATCTCTCTAGAGCACAGATCTGATCATGTGTAACAGGCTCTGAAGGCATACGCATGTGCTGTGTCTTTCCCCGGTGTCAGCTTCTTTTAGTCATAAAGCAAGATTCATATAATTATAAAGCTGGCTCAGGATTTCCAACTCAATGACATTTCACCACGTGAATAGCTTGGCTTCATACAAGGCACACGAAGCAGAACACAAGACGAGTCACACAACAAGCAAAGTAACAGAGGGTTAGGAAGTTAACAAACCATACATGTAGTCAGTCTGGGCATATGGTTGAGATAAGGCCTCCGTCTGGTCTGGGGTAGCTCCCTGCTCTTACTACTCCTTAGGTTTAAGCAGTGAAGGATCTTGGTTCTGTTCTGAGATCAATCGGGCAGAGCCTTTGGCGGCAGCTGTCTTTTTTAAGTGGTCAGACAGAGAAGGGTCATGTCTGAAGAGTCTGACAGTTTCTGCCAAAATCCTCCCTTTGGATTAAGTCGGTCTTGGGCCCCTGCAGATCTCCTTTGGTTCTGCTCGTTATCAGTTCTGGGGAGTGAGCAGACGCCATTCTGGGCAGTATCTCCTAGCAGCAGGCCCCTAACTGCTTGTATCATTGCTCGATCCAGGACACTGCTTGACATGAGAGACCCCATCTTGCTCCCTCCAGTAGCCCATTCTCTCCAAAGAATGGGCCCCACAGCCTCCTCCTCCCAGGTTCCCCATACTCCGATGCTATGACATAGCATGAACGTCCCCACATGAGTCTGTCTTCAGCTTTGCTTCCAGCTGTCCTCCCATTATCTACTCGCTCTGGTCTTCCCCAGTCCTTGCTAATCTTGCAGTACTAGGATGTTGTGCTGTTTTATGCTTCCATGACTCATCACACACTCTTTCTTCTCCCTACAACATCCTCCCCAGAACTTTGAAAGGGTAGAAAATCCCTACTCGTGCTTCAGGATTCAAATCAATTACTTGTTTTGTACAGCTTTCCCTGATCTTCTCAAATAGAGTTGAACCCTCTGCCTACCATGCTCCCAAAGTGCCATGGACACATTCTGTTAGACCTCATGCTGGCAGAGCTGCTGCATCTGGTTGTTCAGGTTGGGGACTGCACAACTCTTGGAGCTTTATTCACAAAATGGTGCACAGTTAGCACGGCCAGACATCATAATGTTATTCTTGAGATGTTTTCCCATTCTTTGTTCTTCAGTATTATAGGAATGGGGAAGAAGGAATAAAAAGAAGATTAAGAATATAGTATGTGTTGGGTGCCTGGGTGGCTCAGTGGGTTAAGCCTCTGCCTTCGACTCAGGTCATAATCTCAGGGTCCTGGGATTGAGTCCCCCATTGGGCTCTCTGCTTGGCAGGGAGCCTGCTTCCTCCTCTCTCTCTGCCTGCCTCTCTGCCTACTTGTGATCTCTCTCTGTCAAATAAATAAATAAAATCTTTAAAAGAAAAGAATATAGTATGTGAAATATACATGTGCTGGATTGCTGTGATAACTCAAGAGGAATGGAGGACAAGAACGTGGTACATGTTGTCAGGAGGCTTGTGCATGTAATGCAGGAGCTTAAGAGATCAGTTTTGTGGGGCTTTGATGTACCCTGCCCAAGTGGCAAATTGTGCAAGAGATGTAACAAGAAGGGGCTGACTGAGGGTTGTGATGTTCTTGCTTAGCACAGAGCAGGAAGAGCTGGAAGAACAAAAAACAGAGTATTTAACAATGACCAAAGCACGTCTGGCCATTGAAAGAGGAGTGGGACCCACTGGTATCTTCATGGACTGGATACTGGTATCAGCAGTGGGGATCTCTCAGAAATCTCCTGAGCTGTGAGCACTGTGCCATACATAGCTTGGGGAAATCGCTGCTAGGGTTTGGGGGGTCATTTGTTTTGATGTTTGTCCCTCACCTCTCCCAAGGACTGAGAGCTTCATTCACCCAGGCATTGGATTTTTTTAATTTTAAATCACCAGTATCTGTGGTAATACCTGACCCTTCGTGGGCCATCCTACACCTGCCCTAGCCAGAGAGAAAAAGAGAAAGAAGACTTAGGGACTTCGACAATGATAGTAATAGCCATTGGGGTGCCTGGGTGCCTCAGTCAGTGAAGCATCTGCCTTCGGCCCAGGTCATGAACTCAGGGTCCTGGGATCAAGACCCTTCATGGAGCTCTTACTCACTGGGGACTCTGCGTGTCCCTCTGTGCTCTCTCTCTCAAATAAATAGATAAAAATCTTAAAAAAAATAATTCTAATCAGAACTAATGGAGTGTTTACTATACGCTCAGCACTTTTCTAGCTGCTTTGTATATGTTAACTCATTTTATCTTTGTATGTCGATATCATAGTAATTTTCATTTTATGGATGAGGAAATTGCTGCTAAGAGATGTTAAGTAACCTGTCCAAGGTCACACAGCTCCTAAACAGCAGAGGCTATTCCATACTGCCATACCTATTGTGATGGCAGTTTTGATCTGATGAGCGGGAGAGGGTTATAAAGGAGACCTCTGTGCAGAGGCCTCATACCTAACCCACCCCCCCCCCCGCCGTAATTATTTGCTTCTGTGGTAAGATGATAAAGCAGAAACGAATTATGAAATTACTCAATTCACAAACACCAGGCATTTTGTCATACTATTTATTTTCTCTTTTGTCCCTCATCCTTGGAAACCCTTATGTGTTAATAGAGACCATTATGGGCTTTCACACATATTCTCTTTTCCCTGAACAGTCCTGGTGGGAGAGTCAGTGGGCAGATGGGTTGAGACTTCTATTCAAGGGAGACATTCCACTCCTGTCCCCTGGGGTGCTACATACCTATCCTCTTAGGCTGCTTTCCTTCAAAGTGGAGAGAAATTAGGGATATTTTCCCCTGACATTTTACCTGGTCATCTTTCTGTGTTGGCAATGTTTCCGGGGATACCAGACCAAGAGCTCTCTCTCCATCTTTGGAAACACCCAGCTTTTTTCTGGGCAACATTTTCCAAGGATTTAATATGGGTTTTCCCTCCTCATTTTTAAAAGGACAGTTGATGTAACTCATTTTTCCCTAGTCTTTCTTATTTTCTTCACTGGTTTTTGTGAATTGAGTAATTTTGCAATTTGGTTCCACTTTTTCATCTTACCCCAGGAGTCAAATAATTGAATTTTTCCACTAATAGTCACAATTTAATTTTCCTTTCTAGTTAGCTGTAGTTCTATAACCTGTGCAGAAAATGGAAATGCAGAGTTACAATGTAAAGTCTGTGGGTCTGAAGTTTTCTGACGAAAGGATAAAGGAAAAACAAAATTCACAACTGGCTTGTATTTGTATTTGACAAGGATTCCACTTGCTTCATCTTCTTCTTCTTTTTTTTTTTTTTTTTGGATCCCCAAAGGGCTTTTGACATATACACATTAGCGTTTTTGTGTAGTACTTATTAATAAATAAGAGCTTTGATTTAAAAATTCTAGCTGTGAGGGAGAAAACAGGCACTGGGTTTAATACGCCCTGTATCAACAACCATGGCCAGGTTCCAATGCATTCTTTGATTTAAATCTTAAAGAATATTTAGTTTGAAATAATTCCTTCCCATCCCCACCCCCCAGGTGTTTTCTAATTATGTAACTTGTCAGCCTAAGAGTCTGCACATGCTGGCGGAGGCTACTCCTCTTATAGGATTTGTCTTCTTGAAGGCATTCGGGTTCTTAGATTTCCGGTCTCCTAAATATAGAACAGTGTGCCCTTATAATAATTTTGTCTATGTTATATGTTGAGGACAAAAAGCCTATGGGTTTCTGCCTTAATCCTCTCTAACTTACATTTGGTTTAGTTTTTAAATGGTGTCAAAATGATCCATGACAGTAAACCTTCAATTTCAGAATGGAGATATTGTGTCTTTCCAGTGGTGGCAAATGAGCCCCCTTTTAAAAGATTTTATAGGGAATTGAGTAAAAGTATTTTTCTAGGATTAAGTTAAGTCCTATTTGGAAATAACTATGCATTAGGTATGGCTAGATTTCAAATACAGTCAACTGACTAGAAACCATTTGTATTTGTCAGGTCACATGTCCTAATTTTTAGTTTGGAAAACATGATCCCTGTCTTTGTTTTCTAGGATTGACATAAAAAATACAACAGACTGGACGGTTTAAACAACAGACATTTATTTTCTCACAGTTCTGGGAACTGCAAGTCCCAGATCAAGGTGTTGTCAGGTCTGCTTTCCTCTGAAAAATCCTTCCTCATTGGATTAAAGATGGCCATCTTTTTGAGGTGTCCTAACATGGTTTTTCTCTGTGTCCTAATTTCCTCTTCCAGTTAGGTTGGATTAGGGCTCATGATATATGACCTCATGATACCTTGATTGCTTCTCTAAAGACCCTATCTCCAAATACTGTCACATTCTGAGGTACTGGAGGTTATAACCTCAATGTATGAATTTGGGGGGAGATGATTCAGCTCCTAACAGTTCCTCTAGAACTCATCATCTTCTGGCCCCTGGTAGGTATTCAGGACCTGAACATCTTCAAAATCTTCCTTATTATTACACTTATAACTACACTGAATTACACTGAATATTATTACACTGAGTATTATTACACTTCCTTATTATTCACTTATTATTACACTGAATATTTAAGGACAATAGTGACCTCAAGGGTTGACACACTGCTTGATACCACCAAAGAATATGGAATGTTTTAACCCCAAAGAAAAACAAGTATAACAATACAAATAATAATACTATATTACATCACATAATAAATATAAGAACACGAAATGCCTTTAGATAACCATTTGGATTAGCAATCATTGTATCTTGGCCCACAAGCTATGACAAATGGCATTTCAGTACTTATTAATTCATTAAAATTTGTAAACTGAGGCTCTAATCTTTCATCACCTGTCATGAAGCTGCCACTTTGCTCTGCTTGGAGAAAAGGAATATTGTAACCTCCTGTCCTCAAGGAGTATCTACTTTAGGATCTCAAAGATTCCAGATGCATTGGGCCACATATTTGAGTAAACCAGGCATCAGTTGGGCTACCCACCACGGTTTTCTTAGATCAAGATCAGCTCTGCTCAAACGCCCTTCCATGGACAATGGCACCCCTGATTATTTGCTCCATCCATTAAAATACAACACATGTGAAGCAGTGGTATGTGGTAGGTTTCTGCTGGCAGGTTGATGGCAAGGAGGTTCCACTGCAGAGCCGTAGAGCTATTCATTTAAAGTTGAATAACAGACTCCCCGAGTCTTCAAAATGTTTCTTGGGTATTTCCACGGACTCTTAATTCCATTCCTCCCCGTCCTCCTTCTTTCTTCTCTCTTCCTCTGCCTCGGCTCTCCCTCACCTCACTCAACTCTGTTCATCCAGCTCTGTTTCATTCATTAGGCAGGGCTGCTTAACTATCTTTCTGTAATTTGCTTCTAAGTGACAGGCTCAGGGCCTCCCCTTCTAGCCCCACGGGGCATCAAGGATTTTCTTCTACAAACACAGTTCTACCCCCAATGTGAACCTCTAGAGCAAAGTGGGAATAATGAGTTTTCTTAATTTGATATTCATGCAAACAGATGAACTATTAGCATCTGAGCCGTAGAGATTTGTACACATTTTATGAACATTTGGGAAAAGATGTAAGAAGCCATACTGGCAAGTCGTGGAACCCTGTCACAGGAGGAGGTGAAAGGGGGACAGAGAATTGCCCCTCTGCTTCCCCCATTCTACGGGAAGGGAGCACAAGGGGTGAGGGGCGTACTCTTTGTGCCAGAGTAGAAGGTTCTAGATGTAGGTGGCTGGGAAATGGAGGGGAGGGAGAGGCCAGGCTCAAATGTCTGATGTAGCCTGCGGTAGATTTGAAGATAAAAATTTCAATTAAAATTTTTTTGTTTCACCTTTAACAGAATTATCTGCAAAGGCGTCTTTCTTCAGATCAGCTGAAGTCCCTCTCCCCCTGACTACAGCATCTCTATTTGTTCAGAGAACAGAAAGTTAATCAGAGGGAAAATTTCCTTTGGTTCTTTGCTCCCATCTGTCATGAGGATACACTTTCTGATAAGGTGACAAGTCACCCAGGCTTTCCTGGGTTTTTGGCATTAAAAGGAAAGTTGTTTGTTTTTTTTTTTTAAGGGCCAAATTATGATTCTCATGAAGATGAACATGTATCAAATATATTATTATTTTTTAAAGATGTATTTATTTTTATTTTGCGGGGGAGGGAGAGAGAGAGGGAGAGAAGACCCTGCTGAGCGGAGTCTGACTCGGGGTGGAGGTGGAGGGCCTCCATCCCACGACCCTGAGATCACAACCTGAGCTGAAACCAAGGGTCACACTGAGCCACCAGGGGCCCTTCAAATATATTCTTTAACACACAGATGAAGTGAGGAAACTAATAAGACGTTACAACGGGTTCAAAAGAAAATTCCAACAACATACACATGTGTAGACAATCAGGGATGCTAAAACAAATCCTAAAGAGTCGATGCAAGCTGGTTGTGAAGTAGAGAGTTGCAAATACAGAGCTGTGAAGTAGCCTGAAGACATGAAAAGGGCGAGCCTTGCGGTGCTGTCTAAGCTTGAAGGGTAGCCGGACAGAACACCTGGAAGATTCATTTCTGTCTACCCATGCAGTCTTCCACATGTTTTCCTCACTTTGGCAAACAGGCAGACCAAGTGGGTTTATCTTGGTGAAATGGGAGATGTAGCATCTGGTTTTGCTCCACACGGAGGTAGTTTGTTTCAAGTTTTCAATCCCCAAGTAGTTGATATAGAATGAGACCTTACCTGGCTGGGGCGGAGGGGGTGGGAGCCCCATCCCAATCTGTCTTCCTTAACTTCCTTCTGGGCTGCTCTTCTGCATCCAGATTTTTTTTTTAACTTTTTTTTTTTTTTTAAGATTTTTATTTATTTATTTGACAGACAGAGATCACAAGTAGGCAGAGAGGCAGGCAGAGAGAGAGGAGGAAGCAGGCTCCCTGCTGAGCAGAGAGCGTGATGCGGGCCTCCATCCCAGGACCCTGAGATCATGACCTGAGCCGAAGGCAGAGGCTTTAACCCACTGAGCCACCCAGGCATCCTGCATCCAGATTTTTGAGGTCCCTTTAATGTGAGAGGTGATTTTAACTTAGCATTGTAGGTATTTCTTCCCTGATCTGGCTCATTCCAGCCAGTGCCTTTCTGTGTCATTACTGTGGGCAGGTCCCAAAAACAAATATAGACTGAGTATATGTTCTAGAAGAATAACACAAATTACTCTCTATTTTGTAGTCGTTAGACACACTGTGATTCATATTGACTGTGTGTTTCCATATCATGCAGCTGGAGCTATCATCATTACAAAATGAGTGGAAAAGCCCCCCAATGACTTGAAGATGTTCCTGCTGCTTCTTTGATAGCAGCCGGGATGACAATCTGAGTCGTTTGAATTTAATGCTGTGATCCTCCCATGGCGTATGTACACTCAAGATACAAAGGGTAACCCAATTGCTAGTGGGTAAATATATTAAAATTATTTATTTTGAGTGTTATCTCATACTTTTCTAAAATACATTTTTAAATTTACAAGCAGTAAAATTGACTTTTTATTGGTGCACAGGTCTGTGGAGTTTAACACCCAGTTGTTAAACATGTGTGTGTGTGTGTGTGTGTGTGTGTGTGTGTGTGTGAGGGGTAACCACCATTATAATCAGGTTATAGGACAGTTTCATCACCCCATGTCCAAAATAGGACATAGAGATCAGTTCACACTTTAACATCTATTTTCATGTGTGTATTATTTTATAACGGGCAGGAAGATAGGAACACAGTAATACATGTTCATAATTTTTGAATAAATAATCATTGTAAAGGTGTGCACTCAGAACTTTGTACTAGTAGAGGCGTGTGAACAAGTGTTTGGGGACAACCTCTACGGAGAGTAGTAATAAAAGTTGCTAATTGGGGGGGCGCCTGGGTGGCTCAGTGGGTTAAAGCCTCTGCCTTCAGCTCAGGTCCTGATCCCAGGACCCAGGGATCGAGCCCCACATCCGGCCCTCTGCTCAGCAGGGACCCTGCTTCCTCCTCTCTCTGCCTGCCTCTCTGCCTACTTGTGATCTCTGTCTGTCAAATAAATAAATAAAATCTTAAAAAAAAAAAAAGTTGCTAATTGGGAAAAAATGTCATAAGCCGATTTTTTTTTTTTTAAGAAGATGGCTGCTCCAGAGTGTAAGGAGCCCCAGGGGTGTGGGGTACCAACCTGGAAACCATTGTAATCATTGAAACAAGAGGCCCTGAAGGCCTGGATTAACGAATGGCAGAGGAGAAAGGTTGACTTGTCCGAGATGAGGGGCATAGACGTGGGCATGAAGGGGAGGGAGCAATTGGACACAGGCCTTTGGTTTGCTGCATGGGAGGTAGGGTTGATGGTGATCCCGCTGATGGAAAACTTGACTGCGAGGTACAGCTCTTCTAGGGCCTTGGGGAAATTGGGTCCAAGTTGATGCTATGAAATAATGAGCGTGATGTGGAGTGGAGGAGGTCTTGGGGTGCATGTTGGGATTGCCTTTGGGATTTGTAGTTTATAATTAGAGCCAGTTAGGGCTAGTGAGAAGGTACATGGGCACGTTTCCTGTCTGTCAATAGTAGGATTCATCTCGCACTCCAGGATTTAAAATTCTTTAAAAGAATTTTACTTGAAAATAAACCGGAGACCCTCATGGATATCCCTCTTAGCCGATGACGGCCCCAGTCCTGGCTACAAAGAAAAGCCAGTATCTGCTCGGATAAGCAGACCCCCCGCCCCCCGCCAAGTCCTTTGCTCTAGTCTTGCTGAGGTTTTAGCAGCAGAGTGCAGACACTTCTTTTTTCATTATTATTACCATTTTATATTTATTTTATGTTAATTTTATTAATTTTTAAAATTAGTACATAGAAACTTGTATTAATTTTTGAATACATGTAACCTTGTAACTATTTTTGATTAATATTATTAAATTAAATTAATTAATATTAATTTATTAATTAAATTAATATTATTAAATGTCAAATTAATAATTTGAAGGATTAATATTAATTTTTGAATACATGTAACCTAAAAATGAATTCATTTTTAAATATATATAACATTGTATTAATTTTTTGAATTAATATGTATAACCTTGTATTAATTTTTAAAATTACCACCTATAACCTTGTTTTAAGTTTAGGTATACAGCATAATGATTTGATATATGTATATATTCCAAAATGATGGCCACCATCAGCTTAGTTAACATCCATCATCATACATCGTTCACAAGTCTTCTTCTTGTGATGAGAGCTTCTAAGATCTGCTCTCTTAGTAACTTTCAAATATACAATACAGTATCGCTGGCTCTGGTCACCATGGCATCCGCACACTATATCCCCACCACTTACTTATCTTGTAACTGGAGGTTTGCACTATTTGACCGCCTTCCCTAGAAAGGAGACTTCTTAATCCTCCTGGGAAGTCGTAGTTCAAACTTTCGACCAGTTAAATCCTTGGGGTGTTCTCAACTGGAAAATAGCCTGACCGACAAGAACCACCAGGAGCAGGCAGAGTCTTTTCTGTCTGCATTCCGCCGCCCAAACTTCGGCAAGACTAGAGCAAAGGACTTGGTAGGAGGGGGGAGTCTGTTTATCTGAGCAGATACCGGCTTATCTTTGTAACCAGGCCTGGGGCCGTCATCAGCTAAGAAGGATATCCACGAGGGTCTCGGGTTTATTTTCAAGTAAAAGCTAAAGACCGTCGTGGCAGGACTTCAGCCAGGGTCTGAATTAAGATGGGATATTATTTCAGAAAATTTGTCTGGTGGCTGTTTTGAGCAATGGACTCACAAGTTGCAGGGGACATCTGTACCTCAAAATGTCTGCAAGGACATAGTAGAAGAAAACTGGGTGCAGATGTTCTCTTTAATCTGAAAAAAAATGACACTAAACTCTACTGCTATTTAATGCTCTACTTGGGAGAAGCGCCTGTGTGTCATTTATAAATAAATGTGTGCGGATTGAAAATGCCTGCTCAGAGATGTTTTACTGATGCGGATAAAATTACGGTTTTTGCTTTTACTTGAAAATATAGCCAAAGGCCTTCCGCGTTTCCTTTTTTGTCCATTATATGGTAGAGAAGAGGGGCAGATGAGGCAGTTGGGATCGAAAGGAAGAGGCATTTAGAGGTATTTAGGAGTTGGTGATTGATGGTCTGTGAGTGAATCCGTGATAAAAGCCTGGCCGCTCAGTGAGGAATGTCTTGCCTTTCTAGTACACATGTAGAACTATACCATTTCCGTGATGACATTGTGCCTTCACTTGTTCTTTTTAAAAAATTTTTTATTTTATTTATTAGGGAGGGAGAGAGAGAGAGAGAGAGAGAGAGAAGCAGATTCCCACCCCCCACCCTGAACAGAGAGCTTGTTGTGGGGCTCGATCCCAGGACTCTGAGATCATGACCTGAGCCAGAGGCAGACACATAACTGACTGAGCCACCCAGGTGCCCTCCACCCCAAATCTGTTCATTACCACTCGTTTACCTCTCAGTCTTTTGGAGATGTATTCCGGGCCACTGCCAGGATGTTAAATAAATGTTGCAAGGAGACTATTATAGGAAATGTTTTAATAGCTCAAAAATGGTAGAGGTCCGTATTTTTGAACCAGAGCGTGTTCCATATAATGCCAGGCACTCGGTTTTTGCTTCCAGAGTGAAATAATAATGTACTATGGCATGCAGTGGAGTTGGGGTTAAGACTCACCTTATCATTCTTCTTTGACAGCCTGGAAGTAACTCAAGTTGGTCACTTGGCAATGCCCACTGTTTGAAATTTACATGGTGAGGAAGGACGCTATTAAATACTCACACTTTGCACACTGCCAGTATAAGAGTCCAAAGGAAGCATGAAAGTTATTTTCTTCTTAGGAAAATGGAAGAGTCAAAATTAGCCAGAAAAGTTATTTTCAAAGCATTTCCTTTTGGATACGTAAGGAATGCTGACTATTCAGCAAACGGTAGTTGCATAAAGAAGATTTTGGTCCCATGATCTGGCTGAAGCTTTGCACAAACAGCTGCTTATCTCACGAATGGAATTTCCTGTTAATATTCTTGCAGACTAATTGTTCATCAGAAGTATAACAAATGTCAACAAATATCACAAATGTGTTACATCTTAATATGCAAGAGACGGCAGAAATAGTTCAGATGTTTGGCTTGGTTTTGCTTAAAAGGCATCAGTACAATTTCTAGATTTTGTCACCCCTTTTTGTAACCCCTTGATGAGGTTAATACTATTCAGAGAAACTGATTTTGTTTAAATGCCCTTTTAATTTACAGCGACCTATGGCTTAAGATATGACAGGTTGAGGGAAGAAACAAAAGTCTCAGTACAAACCTCCTGGGACATAAGAAAACAAATTTTTAAAGAGCATTTCTACTTTCTCTCCCTCTCCCATGATATCAGATTATTTTCCTCTTTCAGACACACATGAAAATGGAATCAGGCTCCAAGATACCAGAACTCCCTTCTTACCTTGTTGGCATCTCCTCCCTGGGCAGGGACTAATACCTTCCTGGGCACTGGGACCCACTTTCTGGTCACAAGGAAGGAAGTTGAAGTACTCCCTTTCCTGCTATCCTGTCTGTTCCTGGACATTTGTAGCCATTCACTCTTTCTCTGTCTTTCTCTCTGAGGATTGTGTGTGGTCCCGAGAACTCCCACGCCTGTGACGATCTGCACCAACACACCACTGCCAGCCCCTGCTCTCCCTTGGAAAAAGGCTTGGCAAGGGAGGGAACACATTGGATAGTACCATCTCTAGGTTACTGTCTGTAACCAAGGCTCTATGTTTATACATAGAGCTTTTATTGTTCTGGATAGCTCAATTTTCTGGGTTAATTACCGGTTCTTGTAAGTATGCCATCTCATAATACTGTATCTTCATGAACCAAAAAAATGTTGGGTGAGCATCTCTTTCCCTGTGTGCTCTGCTGTAAGTGGGGCACGCAGGAGCAAGTAAGACTTTTCCTGCCCCCAAGGTACTTGAGTAACAAGATGATATCAGGAAGTTGTTGGCAAAATATTTACGGGCCAAACCTCAAGGTATCCCCTGTTTTTGTTAGTCCTGCCCCCTCAGAATATGAAGAATTTTAAAGAAGAAAAAGAGTATGTATGTACATTATAAAAAGAGTATGTACATAAATTATAAAGAAGAAAAAGAATGTACAGAGAGGTATGTGACTTGCAGAGTTGAAAATACTTGCTGTCTGGCCCTTTACAGCAAAAATTTACAGACCCTTGACCCAAGGGCTATAAAACAAGGTAGAACATTTAACATTCCATCAGGAATGGTCAAAAGGCACTGAAGTCCGGAGGAAGAAAATGCTACTTCTTGACGAATGGGATCAAAGGGAGGGCTGTGGATGGGGGAGGCGAGCCTTAAAGAAAAGATGTGGGGTTTCAATGAAAGGAAATGGGAAAGAAGCCATTTCAAGGAGAGGGAAAGAGGAGAGAAAAACAAACCAGAAGCTCAGTGATGCCCTGACCATAGCTGGAATCCTCCAGGGAGCTTGTAGAGTAGAAGGTCAGAGCCTGAAATTCAAACAAATGGGAAAAAAAATACACTTAAATGCACACCAAGTTAGAAATATAATCGCACAGAGAATTGTTTCCAGAGACCTATGAACTCCATCCTCTGCATGGACCTCCTAATGGGAAGCATGTAAGAAAGAACTGCACAGAAATCTCAGACTTCCTTCAGCAGCTTTATGAGTAGTAGTAATAGTACTGGCGATGTGATTTTGACACCACCTTATTTGTAGCATGAAGTAAAGCAAATTAGTAGATATGTTAGTTTTGTGAAGAATCAAGATTTCAGGGGACGCCTGGGTGGTTCAGTCAGTTGATAAGTGTCCCACTTGATTTTGGCTTAGGTCATGATCTCAGGGTCCTGGGATTGAGCCCCATGTCAGGCTCTGTGCTCAATGGGAATGTGCTTTGGGATTCTCTGCTTCCCTCTGCCCCTCCAACCCCAAATAAATAAATAAATAAATAAATAAATAAATAAATCTATCTAAAAAAAAAAGAAGAATCAAGATTTCTGGTGTAAGAAAAAAGGTACAAGTTAAAAAGTCAAAGAAAGTAAGAAGACTAAAATTTAATTGGCATTATTGGTATGAATTCATGATTTATATGCATGTATATATCTTAATTTTTATTTAATATGTGTATGTGTGTGTATGTGTAGGTGTGTGTATATTTCCACAGAAAGAATAAAAAACCACGAGAAGTCTGTCCAGATGTGGTTTCTAAGTATCACTTAAAGGAACCAGTCCTCTTGGAGAAATGGCTGATTCTAGGCCTGGTTCAAGGAAATTTCAAGGTAAGAGTAGGAATCTTCTTGTTTCCAAAAGGCAAGAAGTATCAAAAGCTAATAAAGCCATGTTGAAAGGCCCAAGGACCAACTTGACAGCATTCTCATTAGGCAAATTTGGGACACTTTGAGAATCAAAAAGAATAATAAATGGTATTGATTTTAACTATGGAGTAAATAAAAATTCTTAAGTCTGTACTGTGGTACAGAAAAGAAAGAGAGAAACAGACAAAGGAAAAAGGAAACCTCACTTGCAGCCATCGGAAATGATGGCTATGAAAACTCTGTCCTCTAATTAGGTGAAAAGAATTAGCATTTACTCTGTTTTTATAACAAGAACTACAGTTCATCTCAAATTGGTGAGCAAATGTTTTTTCATGGGAGAACACCCATGAAATTGAAAGGATGCCGGACCTTGAAAAACGAGCATTTAGCTCTCTTGCATTGTGGTGGGTCCATAGGATGTTGAGGCCCCTGTGGGAAAGAATCCAGCAGTTTCTTACAGAGTTAAGCATACACTTAGTTAACAACTCAGAAATCCTATTCCTAAGTGTTTATGCAAGTGAAATGAAAACCCACATTTGCAGAGACCTGAATGAGAATGGTTTTATGGCTTTGTTCACGATTGCCTCAAACTGTAAATAGCTGTCCCTCGATGTGGGACAGATAAGCGAGCACTAAGCGAGCACTATGACACTCCTACAATGGGATACTCTTCAGTAATAAAAAGGAAAGAGCAAGGGATACATGAAACCACATGGGTGAACTGCAAATGCATTTGTGCGTTATGAAAAAAAGCCAGAGTTAAAAAGCGACACGATGTATGATTCCATGTATATGGCATTCCAGAAAAAGGAGATCTAAGGGGAAATAACACGTGTTGGTAGTTGCCGAGAGCTGCCATCAAGACGTGCAGACCATAATCCTTGATGTGGGGGAATTTGAGGAGTGGGGGGCAGGGGTACTAGACTCTATCTTAATGGTTGTGATCGTTGTAGATTAGTATATACATACATTTGTCAAGAATTGCAAAACTTGGGAATGCCTGGCTGACTCAGCTAGTTAAGTGACTGCCTTTGGCTCGGGTCATGATCCCAGGGCCCTGAGATCGTGTTCCACATCAGGCTTCCTTGCTGGGTGGGGAGCCTGCTTCTCCCCCTGCTTGGCATGCTCTCTCTCTCTCTGACAAATAAATAAATAAATAAAAATCTTTAAAAAAAAGAATCGCAAAACTATACAGATAGAAAGATGAATTTTTATTGTATGTGAATTGTGTCTTAATACAAAATTGAAAAAAAAAATACCATTTTGAAACTCCCAACTAAATAGTTCTCCTAGGCCAGTGTTTCCAGCATCAGTGTATACTGAAACTACTAGATGAAATTTTGGGGGGAGAACAGGACAGTTATGGGCCAGAATATCACCTCACATATTCCTTGCCAGTTGCAAATTGAAAAACAAAATTGTCTTATCGGAGGGGTAAGATGCTCATCCCCTTAATCAAAGCATCAAACTCAGCATCACTAAGACTATGACAAGCTGACATTCTAAGGCACCTGGCATCATGTAAAGTGTACATCTCTTAGGAATTACATTTGCCCCAAGTGCTTGATCTGAATCTAATTTCTACAGAGTTGCATTCTAGTCCAGGATCTGCTGGGTATTAAGTGAAATGACACCATGAAGAGATGATCAGACCAGTATACATGGTAGACCCTTCCACAAGACCACTGGCCCGATTGCTTTAAAAAGTCAGAGTGACTTAGAAAATAAATAACTAAAAGAGAGAACAATAAAGAGAATAACTGTTGTTCTCATGTAATGTATGGAATGTGATTGGATTCTTATTTTCAAAAAAGAGCCCCAAAAGGAGATTTTTTAGACCATTGTGGATATTTAAATATGGACTAGATATTAGGGAAATTGTTTTATTAGGCATGAGGATGGCATTGTGTTTCCGTGTTCTGGATAATTCCATGCTTAAACACATAGAGGTCAAATGTCATGTGTGCAAATTATTTTCCCATAGTTCAACTCACTCTATCTTTCTATCATATTGCAAAATACTCACAGTTGTAGTGAATCCAAAGATTTCCATTTATTATTGATTCAACTCTTCTTGATATTTAAAAATTTTATGACAAAAAGTGGGGGGGAAATTCCTACCAGAGCTACTCCAGACTAAATAAATCAGGGTGTCTTGAGGACAGGACCTAAGTTATGGCATTTTTTAAAAAGTACTCCAGATGAACTTTGAAAAAAAATGTCAAAAGACCATTCTATTGGATTCTGGATTCTTTTGGCCAGGAATTCAGTCAGGGTAAAGGAGGGATGACTTGTCTCTGATCCACGATGTCTGGGGCCTCAGATGGGGTATCTTGCAGCTTGGGGCCTGGGGTCATCTGAAGGTATCTTCACACACATGCCTGGCGGTTGAGCTTGACTATTGCCTGGAACTTCAGCTGGGCTGTCAGCCTGCACACCTCCATGCTGTTTTGGTTGAAACGCTTGTCTAAGACCTTGGAGATTCCTTCTTCACGAGGTGATTATGTGGGACTAGAAACTGGGTGCCTTTAAGATAAACTGGGAAAGAAAACAATGGCCTAGGTCATACCAGGTCCTGAATGTGAGGCCAAGGTGTTTGACTTTACATCAGTATGCAATGGTAGTCCAGAGAGTTTCTCGTCCATGAGTGCAGAAGGATCAAGGGTGTGCGTTATGAAAACTATCAGAAGCGATGAGAGCCTGGAGTCAAAAACAGGTTAGAGCCTAGAAGAAGAGTTCTAGAAGCATTTACCAAGATGGTGTCAATCTCAAAGTTAAGGAGAAGATGGATGTAGGACATCTTATTTTCAAATCCTTTAGAGACCATCATCCCATTCTTGGGTATCAGTGTCATAGATAAAATGGAATAAGCATTCTATTCTCTCTTTTCAGAAGAAAGATGATACTGCTGACTTAGAAGCTACACTCTAAATTGATTCTAAGCCTCTCATAATGTATATGAAGTGGCCACATTAGGTCATTTCCCTCTATTTGTCTCATTTCCCTCTTGACCAACAGGAGTACAGCTAAGCTAAGCTTTGGATCTGTGGACCTTTATCTTAGTCATGTGATTTTCCAGCCAGCTGAGCCTCCTACCATAATCTAAAACCAAGGAAGAGCTTCTGTAACCAAACCAGAAGCAGAGAAATGAATCATCTTCTGAGGAGATTTCCAATGGTATCTAACAATTATTATTCAGTTACACTGGTGGTTTTTTTGTTTGTTTGCTTGTGGTTTTTTGGGGGGTAACATTCTGCCTAAATTTAATGAAGCTATAGTTCCTACTGGTTATTTAGGAATGAATTTAGAACAGGTCATCAAATTATAGCCTGTAACTGAGTAGGGCCCCATGCCTGGTTTTATAAGCAAAGTTTCACTGGGACATAGCCACACACTCTTACATAGTGTCTATGGATGCTTTCAAACTATAATAGTGGAGTACAATAGCTTCACAAGAGACGGTATGACCTGCCAAGCCTACAGTATTCACTATCTTGTTCTTTGCAAAAGCTTTCCGACCCCCGACCGAGGAGAATGACTTTCTCATTACCTGGCGGTAGGCTCTGCCCATGATCCTGGAGGAGTGAGAAAAATGTAAACCTCTTTGTCCATTTTCTTTTAAGTCAGGAAAGTCTAGTTGGGAAAAACAAATCCAAATTCCCTTTTGTGTGTATATTCCTTGAAGTTGTTTTACTTTCTTTCTTTCTTTCTTCTTGTTCTTTTCTTTTCTTTCGTTCTTTTTTTTTTTTTTTTTTTTTTGAGGTAACTCTTAGTAGATTTATATTTGGCTAAACTACAGTCAGTTCTCAGCTGTGACTTGTGGCATAGCAGTTAAACTCAAGGTCTCTGGAGCCAGACTGCCCAAGTTCCCATCTCATCAACTCCATCTACTCCTTGTACAACCTTCCGCAAGTCATTTGACTGCTCTGTGCTTTGGCTTCAGCTATATTATTAGTTTAGAACATATGTCTAACGTTGTTAGGAGGATTGAGCTCGTTAAGGCATGGGACGGCAAGGACAGTCCACTGTGTAAACATTAGCTCTTATGAGTATTGATTTGATGTAGGATCATCTACAGCCACCATTCCTTGAAGAGATCATCAGTGTTCTTCTTGCAAATGATGACTTAGGATACCAATATGCTCTCCGTTTCAGGGCCCTCTGAAATGTTTTCCTAAGCTGTTCTCTAAGTGCTGTCCCTGGACCAACAGAATCAGCATCACCTGGAAATCTGTTTGAAACATAAATTCTCAGGCCCCATTTAAGATTTACTGAATCAGAGACTCTGGGAATGGAGACTAGACAATGGTGTGCTGGTAACAGTGCTATCTGCCTCTTGGGCAGGAAAAAAAATGCCCCAGAGTTTGCCGATTCTTGTGGTTTAAATTCTCCCACTATGACTGATTTCAAGCTACCAATGTGACGTTATTGAACACGCACTTGGGAGGAGATACACACGATGTGTTCCTCTGAGCCTATGGGAGGAACTTGCTCCAGCACATTGCTGGCTTGGAGATCTGTGTTTTAACACGCTTTCCAGATGATTTTGATGCATGCTGGAATCTGAGAACCATTGCTCTGACTGGTCCCCAAAGAGCTTAGTCATCCAGAGTTCTGGAGAGGAAGCAGGGCAGAGTTCCTGGGCTCTGCTAGTAGGATATCTGGGCACGAATCTCCTTCTGCTACTTCCCGACCTAAGGCAGATGCCTGGCACTAGTTAAACTTAACTACACGTTAGTTCTTGTTATTACTTTGGCTGCATTCCTGCTGCAGTCCACTGACTCCTTCTTCAACATTTAGAGGACTTTTACCACTCCCCACGTCTCCAGGGTAAGCCAGTGATGATCCTCTGGTAGGTAGATTGGTAGGATTTTCCTGAGGACTTTGTCATATTATGTGTTGTGTCTCATGGTGATTATATGAAGTGGAAGATGGTGTTACCCCATTTTGCATGACAATCAAAAATAGCCAACGTGGGCACGGCGATTTGCAGAGCCTTGCCATAGTGCTAGCTTGGGATCCAGAGTGTATGCAGTCTGGAAGTTCATTTTTGTCTTTCAGCAACTGAAACTACTAGGATGAGAGGTCTAACAGATCCTTCCTGGTAATTCTGATATCCACCACCATCCAATGGCTGGTCTCCTGTGTGTGAGAGATGGTCGGGAGCGAAGAGGCTAGCTGGGTAAACTTGAGGTCTAATGAGGCGTCCTTACCCTCATTGAGTCTCTCTCCCAGCCACCATGCTCACCTCCACTGCTCTGATCTCGCGAGGGTCTGTGCTGGCGTTCTCTCCCATTCCTCCTTCCTTGTTGATTACCAACCCAACAGCCACCTCCACTTTCTCCTTGTGAACACAGCCCCGATTTTGTGCAGGGAAAGATGGCTCTTCATGCACGAACTCTGATTCTGGCACTGTCCAACAGAACTTTCTGTGGGGATGGAAACTGTCCATACTCATTATGGAGACCACCAGCTTTGTGTGGCTACTGAGCACTTGAAATGGGGCTTGTGTGGCTGAACAAATGGATTTCTAATTTTGATCCATTTTGACTTACCTCTAGATTGCTTCATGAGGCTGGTGGCTACCATGTTAAGCACAAAGGGTCTAACCCATGCTAATCCAGTCCTCTTTGCTAAGGCATTGCCACACCCACCATGTGGCGCAGTCCTGACCTATCGGTTAGAGTGTAAAGGGATGAAGGTGTGCTGGAAAGACTTTTCTTCCCACTAAAGAGAGAGAGGTACTAGGAAGCTCGCTTCCCTTTCATGCCCTGCCCTGTCCTCCTCCCACACTTTCTTGCTGTCCCCATGTTGTCCTGGGCAGTGGACACCTTGGTGCCTTTGGAAACCTCTTTTGACAAAGGAGAGGATGCTATTAAGGAAGAAAGATGATTGATTAGAACTAACATGTATATAGTGCTTATTGTAAGCCAGGCACGGGCTAAGCAGTTTATATATACTAATGAACAACACTAACCACAAACTTGGAAGGGAGGTGTTATCGTTTTCTCCGATTTTACAAAGGCAGGAGCTGAGGCTGGGAGAAGTGGAGTAACTTGCTGGAAATCCCACCACCAAGAAGCACCCAAGCTGGGATTTGAACCCAGGGAGACTAAAGGGAGAGCTGTGTCCCTCATCACCTCCCCACAGTGCCTTACTAGAATCAAGAGCGTTGCGGACACGCTGCATGGCTCCGGTAAGACGAATACACAGCCTTAGACTTAAAGCCACTTGAGGTTGGGTATCCTGTGACTTACAGTCTCGTATATCCTAAATGCTGGCCTATCTTCGAGTGGGTCTCCACCCAGAGTACAGGGCGGTGCTAGCCCACTGAGTCACTCCCCTACTGAGGGCTGAGTCACAGCGGACGTGGATTAGGAAATCAGCACCATCTAAGGCTTAGGGGCGCCTATGTTGAAATACCTAGAGGGACACCCCAGGGGGCTCTCCATGCACACGCCAGCCCAGAGCTGCCAGCCAAGCTCAGCCTTTCAGCTTCTGCTTCTTTTCTCTGATTCTGGTCAATAAAGTTTGTCCCAAGGTATTTTGGAAATAAGAAGCTCCAAGGAATAGGTCGACCTGGAAACCATCTGTAAAGGGCTACAGGGCACACGCTTCAAGTTTCACCTCCTATTATTCATTATGCTCTCATCATGGAGTCAACGTCTGGGTTCCCGTCTTGCAAACCCACTTTTGTGACTAAGGAATTCAGGCAGACGTGAAGTTGTATCACCAATAAGTAGGTGTTTGTCTTTCCAGGCTGACGAAAACTTGAAAATGCATGAATATTTAATCTACACAACCAGAAGTAAACACAGCTTTAAGAGAATAATGCTGAAAATCTCTTGTCCCTGTCAGCACGCAATACACTGATTTGGGGACAGAGGAGGCTCCCATCCACAGGTGTTTTGGGGGAACCCCTTTCTGTCCCCATAGCTGTCCTTCCTTCCTTGCTGCTAGGTGGCCCTTGCTCTCTCCCACACCTCCTCCACGGCACCCCTCCCTCCCCAACCCAGCTATTTCCTTTTTTTACTACACCTAGAATTAAGTAGAGCCGGGGCTGCTGGGGCAGAACGAATGGAGTGACCCAGGAGAAGGTGAGAACAAGTCTAAGGGACCAAGAGTCCCTGGGCTTCCTCCCCATCGCAATCTTCATCTAGCCCTTCACTCATCCAGCAAAGAATTATGGAGTACTGCTTGGTGCACTAGAGATCCCATGGTGGAAAAGCTTTCCCGGGAGAGAGAAAGGAAACCTCCTCTGTAGGGCCCCCTGGGGTTTTATGTCTTCATCTTACTTTAGGATTTGGTGAATCCAAAGACCTAACATTCTTTTATATCAAACTTGTGAGTTAACATGTTAGGTATTATTGCCCCATTTCACAGGTGGGAGCACGAAGAATGAGGTCTTCTCATCGGATGTGAGTGAGCAGCAGAGTCAAGCCTCAAACCCACATCTTCTGACTCACATCTATTGTCTTGACGCCGCATGCTGGGTCTGGACTGAGCTGGGCCACCCACTGCAGCGTTCACATTGCTCTGAAGCCGACCCTCGAAAGTCCTTTGACCAAGAGCCCCTCATTGCAGAGACAGGAGGGGCCGTTGCCTGTATGAGCCTGCTGGTTAGGCTTTGAAGTAAAAAATCTTGAGATCAAAGGAAATATTTTGTTGAATTCAGTCATTTGTCCTTGATCTGCTGGAAACCTTAATTTAATTAGCAATATAAACTTTTTAAAAACTTCACTTTCCCAGCTTGATTTAACCTATACTGTTTCTTTTATGTCTAAGTGACTTGGAAGAAATAAGCAAAAAAATATGGAAAATATCTCACATAAGACGTGAACTGTGTTGTAGGTCTATCTCTTGAGTATTTCCCTGCAATACTGACCCAGATTTGTATACTTCTAATGCTCCACTGGATAATAAGTTAGGGTGAGAAATCTTTTGGACAAAATTGTCCAGCTGTGGTCCAGAGAGGCAAAGTTCCTGGATTTCTTGATGTTTGAAATCACAGCATTTTAGAAGGAGGGTACTAGCATTACATATCATTCCACAAGTCAGGAGCCTGATATATGTTTAAAGAGGACAGCCCTCACCAGAACCTGGGACGTAGGCATTCCTATCTCGAGGTTACCGAAGAAATCAAGAGACATTCCAGTGGTCCCCTAGCTTGGAAGGAGATCAGGTTCAAATCCACTCCGGCGGAAGCTGGGCCCTACTGTGTGCTCATAGGCCCTATTGTTCATGAGTCACTGAAGAGCTGCCTTCAGACCTTCCCAAGCCATCTGACCCACTTCCTCCCCCATGTCAGAACTGAAGTAAATGGCATCCTGAAATTTAACTTACTTGCCCATCCTGGAGGGAATATAGACAGAACTCAGGCCACTAAGTGTCTGGAGGGTATGCTTTTCCCTTGTCTTTTTGCAAAGGTCAAGACTGGGAAAATTTGTTCAAGGTGGATGGAGGCCACCCCTGGGGTCCTTGAGAAAACTCTTCCATTCCAGAATGTTTGATTGCTAACCAAGGTTCACCAGGGCATTTAAGCCTCAAGAGAATGGGTCTCCTGGTTTCTATAGCGTATGTTGTGTGCGTAATGGATCCGTTCTCCTCTGTGAGACAGCATTCACTGTGGACACATATCTCTGCCTTAAGCATTTTATTTCTGGGAGTAGTTCCTTTGGACGTGGAGATGCCTCTGGCCAAGATTTCTGCCCCACTGATGTATTTTCTGCCAGACGCATTGTTTGCTGTCACATAGAGATTGTCTGTTTTTTAAGGCAGTCATTTGAGTTCATCAAATCCCACAATGGAAGGTTTCAAATGACTCTGGTGATAAATAACATGGTTAGATCTTGAGCTAGATTTGGTACCCACTGCTCATAATTTTCCTTTCCCTTTCACCTGCTAACAGAAAGCAGAAGAGCTTGGCAAGCGGTGGTGTGGTTGCTAATACTGAAGGAAATCACTAGTTCTGAGACACTTTTAACAGAAAGGCTCATGTCTCTTCCTTACTCAAGAGGAGTGGACAGTTCTGACTCCCTCTAGAATAGTCTCCACTGACTCACACTAAAATGATCTCCCAGAATCTGTTTCAGCAGCCTCAAACTGAACTTGCATGACTGGCTATTTGTACCACTCCCGCTCCCTGTCCCCCACCCCCACGACACCATTGCTTTCCCTGGGAAATTTCTTAAGCTTCTTACTGGAATTTTCTCTGTGTGGTTAAATCCCCAACAAGTAAATTGTGAGCTTGGCATAAATGGTCAGTTTTGTTTCAGAGTCACATTCAAAAGAATAAGTGAAAAGGAGATAGATTTCTTTTTAAGGAGGCTCCTAATTCCTATAACTGAATAATATCCCTGAAATGTACTTGAAATTCAGAATCTGGGGAGAGTTTGCAACAACAGATTGTATGTAATTTGTGCTGAGAACCATTTCAATTTGGATTCCAGTGTAAGAGGGAAGATGGAGGAAATAGGGGACAGGCTCCAAATTTTGCGTCACATCCAATGCATTTTTTTCTTTCTTTCTTTCTTTTTTTTTTTTTTTTTTTTTACTTTTTGGAAAGTGTCTACTGAATAGAGTGGCTGAAACAAGCCACTATTTGCTGAAGCTGAGTGATGGGTACATGGGCTTCACTGTTCTTCCCACCCTGCTGTTCTGCATGTTTGACACTTTCCTTAATAAAAAAAGAGAAAAGGAAGAGGAAACAGCGGCTGAACAATGATCATGGCTGTAGTGCTGGGCTGTTCTCAGCTTGAAAGAGTCATCCAGGAGAGCTACAAAGAGGAAGAAAAACATTTAGCTCAAACTCGTTATCTAAATAGTTGGTTTTTTTAAATTTGTTTTTTTTTTTTTTTTTTTTTTAAATTTTTTTATTTTTTTTTTTTTTTCCTGGAACTTTCAGAACACACTCAAAAACAGTTTCAGCATGGTCTGGCCTGGCAGGGCTCAGAGCCGGCTGGAGCACCAGTTGGTTGAGAAAGCCTATAACATTGGTGGGTGGCTGGTTGAGATGGTTTTCGACTAGAATTATGACCAGAAGATTCGAAAAAGAGCCTGTACCCAGGCATTCTGCGATCGGTCACGAGGCTGCTGCATAGTTTTGACTTCACCTGGGGGCCAGGACACAGTGCTTCAATTTTAGGTTCTTAATTATAATAATTACTGCAAGCCTTGTTCTTTTGTGTCCCTGTCCCACCCCCTTCCAGACGAGCAGAAGGTACAGACCCGACTGTTCTCTGTTTCGGATTTTCCGGTGGGAAAAAGGAATGTATAGCTGGCAGATTAATTCACCTTCCCTCCCGGCACGCTAGGGTAAGCCTCCTAGAGCTGCTAATGCTTCTGCTGCGGGCACTGGGAGCGCCCAGCCGTCGGCGGGGTGAAGCAGACCTCCTTCCTCCTCCGCGGTCTCTGGGGCCCCGACGGTTGCCTCTTCCCGCCGGGCTGTCGACCCGCTGACCGCAGGCCGAGCGCTCCAGTGCCCCGCAGCTCCGAGGACAGAAACGGACCCGACCCATGTGGGTCCCGGAAGCCGGTGAGTCGTTCTGCCCCGTCACTCTGTCGCCTCCAGGGATCACCCAAGTTCTGGCCCCTCGGGTGATCTGTTATCTCTCTTATACTCCGGCACCATTCTGTTTTGGGGGGCTTTTCCTGGGATTCCTGACTCGTCTCCCGTTCTCATGCCAACAACGCTTTGCACTGGGCTGTGTGGGGTCCTTGTTCCACGCGGGATAATCCCTTCTGTGCCCTCAAGAGTCTTCAAAGGATGCGAACCCTAACTGAAACACAGCTTTCTCCAGATGATTCTGGTTTTCCACTTCTCCACGTGCCATCAGCTGGGTTGGGGGGTCAGCATTACGCCGACACTCCATGGTCACCTGGGGTCCCTCGCTCTTCTTTTTGGACAATATTCCCCCTCTGTTGGGTCCTTGACTTTTTGTGATTCCTCTCCCTTCCCACCTTGCTGTCTCCCGTGTGATCTCCTGGTGACGGCTGCCTCCCACCTCTCCAGTTCAATTAAGATGTGAGTGTACACGTGTGAATGAGTGTGTGTGTGTGTGTGTGACTATATAGTGTCAAGACCCAGCCTACAACACCAATGACTTCCATTCTAATTTTGGCTCTGCACTCACTGGTTTGTGTGACTTTGGACAGGATATTGACAGTTTCGAGGGTCGTTAGCTCTTCTGCATGCTGCAGGTGAAGGATTTCCAATAGCATTGCGCAGAAGGACGTGAGACCCATAGAAGGTGATGGACACGTTTCTGGCATAACTCAAACATTGTTAGCAATAATTGGAACTGGCCTGCTTGGTTTTGTTCCCGAATCCCACCATCATCTGAGGAAACTTCTCTGTTCTTCGGGACTATACAACCTGTTCCTCACCAGAGACCCCTGACTGCTTTAACCTGCGACAGGCACGTCCCCTGCATGCCTGCCCCACTATCTGTGACAACTTTCTGCTCTACACGCTCTCCCAGTGCTCTTTGTCTTTCTTTCTGGATCACCAGCTGGAGCCCCTCAGCCTTGACCAGGAGCCTTATTTTTCACTGCAAACTACAAGGGCTGTGATGTGTATGTCATTCATCTTGTATGAAGGTCACATTTATTCTGTGGTTATATTTTCACAGTTTTGCACTATGATCATTATGAGGTAAACCACTGCCTACTGTGGACCACAGGCCAGACAATGCGTGAAGAATCTCATCATGTACCTTTAACCCAGAGATTGGGCTTCAGGCCAGTCATAGCTTTGATCTCAAGGGTGAGGTGTTTAGGACATTGGCTTGGCAGGGAAGTGAAATGGCACTTTGTACAGAATTCCTCAGAAGCTGAGACACCAGAAGGCCAAGAAGTGGTCTTCATCATCTGACTCGAGTATTTGAGTTCCAGTGAGCAATGGGAAAGTCGTCTGAGCCTTGGGGCAAACTCAGCTATGTACAGTGGTTCCATGATTTTCTTTGATTTCCCTTGAATTTTCTTGGGTACTTTAGGAAATTCCAGTCTGTTTGAACCGGGCTGCGGTGCAGTAAAGATAAGGAATTTTCTCCTGGCCGGACCAGACTTTGAAGATGGCGCTCCTCTTTGGAGGCCAGTGATGAAGGGCAATGATGGAGGGAATCAGACCCGGGGCTCGCTAAAGCATTCGGAATGAGCTTGGCCCCACAGTCCGCAAGCTCAGGACCTCCCTGTTCTAGAAAAGTGTGGAGCCAGGGAGCATAGGGAGGCTTAGCTTGGCTTGGGCCTGATTTTTTCCATCATTCTGAGAGGTGGAGAGCCTCTTTCCTCGTTCTCAGAGTGGAATGCCGAGGAAGGGAAAGAAATTCTTGTGGATACGGGGAAATTAGACCATGACAATGTACATGTATCATTTGGTTTGAGGTTTTATGAGTTCTCAGGGACGTTTCTATCCAAAATATAGAAAAGGTCTCCAAAAGGCAACTCTTGAACGACCGCAATTTTGAAGGATTTTTCACTCTTCTCTTATAGGTGAATAATGAAAAATAAAATAAAATTGTGTGATCTTTAAAGGAGGCTAATCAAGGAACCGGGAGTTTTATCTCCCAAACCCTGTTAATCACAGAATGGCTGTGTGATGTAGAACAAGATGATTAACCTGGTTCTGTATTTCCTAACTTTTAACATAACTGTTCATTATCATTCTTTCCCTTCAGAATATTATGAAAAATAGGGAACATTTACATCAAATACTTGGAGTAACTTGAGGGAGCAAAATGCTTTAAAAATGCCACCTGGACCATGAAGTTTTTAGCTATTTGAGGAGCCATACAAAATATACGAGGAAAAAAAATATGGACACATCCCCAGAAATCACTAAGAGTTGTGCATTTAAAGATCAATAAAAATAATGTCTTATATTTTAAAAACCGAAACATTGGAGTCGGACAGACAGGAAAGAAGGGAGAGAAAGAGAGAAAAGCAGTAATTCTTTACAACCTTATGCTTACTTAAGTATCTCTTCATTGTCACTCTCAGAATTCTGTCTACGGTTTCCGAGTTTGGTCATAAATAACGACATCATTTCCTGGGGATGTGGTAACAGAGCTCCATGGACCAGGCAGCTTCAAACAACAGAAATGTATTTTCTCACAGTTCTGGATGCTGGAAATCTGAGGTCAGGATCACATATCTGAACAAGGCTCGTGGAAGGATCTGATCCATCCTTTTCTCCACTGGCGACCGATGAAAATCCTGGGGTTCCTTGGGCTTCAGACGTGTCACCCCAGTCAAGGCCTCTGTCACAGAGGACTTCTCTCTGTGCATCTGGGGGTTGATACCCCCTCTTCTTTCTTTCTTTCTTTATTTTTTTAAAAGATTTTATTTATTTACTTGACAGGCAGAGATCACAAGTGGGCAGAGAGGCAGGCAGAGAGAGAGGAGGAAGCAGGCTCCCTGCTGAGCAGAGAGTCTGATGTGGGGCTCGATCCCAGGACCCTGGGATCATGACCTGAGCTGAAGGCAGAGGCTTTAACCCACTGAGCCACCCAGGTGCCCCAATACCCCCTCTTCTTAAAGGACACAGTCCTACTGGATTGGGGCCCGCCCTAATAAACTCATTTTCACTTGATTACCTCTGTAAAGACCCTCAAATACAGGCACATTCACGTGTGCCGGCTTCTGGCTTCCACATAGTTTGGGGGAAACACAGTTCAATGTGCAACACTGACCAAGTTTAAAAAAAAAAATCTTTATTTTCCCCTGGTGACCTGGGCACTGGCAACTCCTATGTGTGGGGAAGGCCTCTCGCCGGTGGCCTCGGAGGGCAGGCAGGGAGCTCAGGGACCGGTCTTGGGGTCGGAAACGTGAGGTAAGGGCCTTTACGGTGCCTCTGCGGAGTCTTCACTCCTGGGCCCTGCCTCGTGCCTCCCCGCCCACCCTGGCCCTTCAACTCTTAGTCCGAGAAATGAATGTTCAGTTTAACACATCAAATGCTTTTTAAAAAATGGACTTACGGGGCGCCTGAATGGCTCAGTGGGTTAAAGCCTCTGTCTTCGGCTCAGGTCATGATCCCGGGGTCCTGGGATCGAGTCCCGCATCGGGCTCTCTGCTCGGCAGGGAGCCTGCTTCCTCCTCTTTCTCTCTGCCTGCCTCTCTGCCTACTTGTGATCTCTGTCTGTCAAATCAATCAACAAGTCGATCAATCTTTAAAAATAAATAAATAAATAAATAAATAAATAAATAATGAAGTTTAATGAAAAATTCAAAAGTTTTTGGAAAGAATGATCAGAACGTGCACCGCCGGCCTCTTGCAGTGGCCTTCTTGTTCCTTTTGCCCAACGTGCCAAGGACACCTCCTCTTGACCGTCTGTGGCAGGGGGACCCCCTTTCTCTGGAGATCCTGACATGCGCAGCTGGAGTCCGCTGGTGACTTCAGATTGCGGCACGATGCCCCGTCCTCTGTAATCTTACTTTAGAGCCCCCTGGGCCACCGAAATGTTCTTGCCTAGCTAGGGCGACCAGCAGGGGCCGGTCGGGGGAGAGCAGGGAGGGGGGCTGAGGACCTTTTAGAGGGCGGAGCAAGCTCAGCGGGACGTCGGCAAGGCCCGCCTGTCCCCTCCGCCCCGACCCTCCAGGTTCACAACCTCAGGCGGGTTCAGGCTTCCTGAACACGTGTCTGCGGACCTCAGTATGGGGCCGATTCTGGATGCCCAGAGTCAGCTACTTTTCACTTCTGCTGCCAGAAAATGATTTATTTTCTTCCCTCAGCACTAGCGTGACCAGCGTGGCCTCTCGTGTTGTGAGAACAGTTCACTCTGGACAGTATTAATGAAAGCACAGGAGTTTACCCAAGGGCGGGGGTGGGGGGGGGTGAGGGCGCGTTCCTTCCTGCGCTTTGACCGCAGTGCCCCCTAGTGGGCCCTTCTATGCTGTACAAGGTTCTAAGGACGTATTTTAAGGAACTCGTTTTTTAAAGTGGACCCATATTTTGATTTTGGGTTTTTTTTTTTTTTTTCCCCAACTAAAGATTACTGCGCTACATGACCAAATTGTGTATAGATATAATCTTCTGATTGCTCACATGAAATGATCTGCGCATGCCCTCTTTCTCGTCTCAGGAAGGAGGCGTGTCGAGGACAGAGAGGTTAATAAAACGGCACAGAAGGAAATCACCCTGAGGGTGGCTGGTAACATAGTATACATGTATCCTGAAAACGAAAATGCTGAACCTACAACTATTGTGATGCTTTAAAACAGATGATCGTGGCTAAAAATTTTTTAATGCAGGATAGGCATATGGATTGCCTCAGTGCAAGTCGGACATTTAATTTCTGGGACAAGTGGTTGGGGGAGGAAACAGCAGGTCCCCAGACAAAGGCCACCTTCTTACCGTTTTGCATAAAGATAATAAAAAATTATCCCCCGGTATTCAGCTCAGGCCAGCCGGGAACAAGTTCTAGAACCCTAGAGGGCAGGCTTCCCCTCAGAGTTAGTCTCTTCTTACACCACAATGCGGCCCAGGTGTTCTTTCTCACTCTGGTCCACAACCAGGGTAGAGACGAAGGCCTGGCCTCACGTCCTTGCCCTGTAGCTTCCAGGAGCCCGCAGGGTGGCCAAGTTAGGAGATGCCAGTAAGGACCTTCATGCAGGAGACACAGATCTGGAGAGTTCTCAAGGCTTCTCTGAAGGAAGTGTAAAGATATTGCTGAGATTCCCAGATTTTTAGATCTTACAAACAAGCCACAATGTGGAGAAAATTTTTAATGGAGGATTAAGAAAAGATGGCTCATTGCAAAAGAAATTTCTGGGTAACGGCATCAAAAATACAGTCATTAAAAATTGAACAACTATTTTCATCAGTTTATAAAAGAAAAAAAATTCAATACAAAAGACAAGACAATTTTAGAAGAACATGCCTTCTCAGGAACTATGTGTTTTATATACGTGTGTATGTATGTATATGAGAACGCGCGCACACACACAGGCACACACGCGTGCACACACACGGGCACACACGCGTGCACACACACGCACCACAGTTCCTTCCCTTTCTTTCCTTTTACTGTAACAGGGAAAAGGTTTTCCTAACCTGGCAGTTGCATGTGGACTCGCATTCGGGGGCAGTGTGAGTACTTTGTCCCTGAAAGCTGATCTCCTGGCGTATTTGCACCTCCACTGTTACTCCTCGGGAATGAGGACTCAGGCCCATTGTGGTGTAAGGAGAGACTAACTCTGAGGGAAAGCCTGCGCTCTAGGGTTCCTTGTTGCCTGCTGGCCTCAGCTTGTCGTGGAGGGCATGTGAGCTTGTCAGATCTCAGAGGGTCTGGGGGACCACAGGGCCTAACCACACGGCCTGGTTAATCCTCTCAGTTCCGTGCAGAACCAGTGCGTGAGCCACCACAGACCGACGGGAATGTGCTCAGGGTCAGGCCCTCAGAGGAGGGATTCCCTAACGGCCCCGGCCATCGCCTTCTAGCGCTCAGGAATGCTCACTGTCAGAGAGGAAATTCGCAGACCCTTATGGTCAGCAATTTAGAGCCAGAATAGGCCTAAAATCATACAGCTGATTGTGCCCATATTACAAAGTCACCGGAGAGGGACAAAGGACATGTAGAGATTCACTCCAGTTGTCTTTGGAGAGGCTGATGCTACCTCGTCTGCTTCACACAGCCCAACACCGTAGCCTCGGACATAGACGCACCCCTCAAACGGTGGGTGGACCGGGGTCTCCGGACACATCGTCTCACACCCGAGACTTCCCCAGCCCCCTGAGATTTACCCTTATGCTGCTAGAAGCCTTGCGAGCTGAAGAAAAGCCAACATCAGAAATCTCTCTTGAGAACCTTCCTTCCTTCTGCTGGGCCGGGAGCTGTTATTTTATCTTTCAGGCTTTGTCTTGTCCATGTTCAAACTTTTTATTCCTTCTTTAAAGGCCTTATTTTACAAATTTTTAATTGTTTTGGGTTTTTTTTTCCAGTTTAGTTCCTTTTTCATATGTGTTATTCCAAATGGGTTACTAAATCCTAACGCCCAATGGACAGTGAACATGTACACAATTTATGCATTCTCCTACTTTGTGCATTTTTAAAAATATTTTTTTCTATTTATTTGAGCGAGAGAGAGAGTGCATTCCTGCACAAATGCGGGGAGAGGGGCAGAGGGAGAGGGAGAAGCAGACTCCCCACTGAGCAGGGAGCCCAACTCAGGGTTGGATCCCAGGACCCTGAGACCATGACCTGAGCCAAAGGCAGACACTTAACTGACTGAGCCACCCAGGGAACCCCTACTTTGTGCATCTTGAGAACACAGACACCACACAGTCCTCATCTTTTTGTTTGCTGTGTATCTTTCAGTTTGTCTTGTTTTGTCTTCCTAACCTTTGAATGACTTCTATATTTCAACCATTTCCCTTAATTTGTTGTTTTTTATGGCGTCTCTATAGTGAGCTGCATGATGGCCCCCTAAAAGATATGAGCACACCCCAGTCCCTGGGACATCTGAATGTTCCCTTCTTTGGGAAAAAGGATGTTGTAGATACTGATTAAGTGAAGGATTTTGAGATGGGGAACTCATCTTGAATTAGTCCAGTGAGTTCTACATTCAGTGACAGGGTCCTTCTAAAAGACACACAGGAGAGATGGCAGAAAAGGGGACAGCTACCAGAAACTGGAAGAGGCAAGGAATGAATCCTTGCCTGGAGTTTCTGGGGAATGCAGCCATACTGATGCCTTGGTTTTTGAACCTCTGACCTCCAGAACCGAGAAAGAAGAAATATTTGTTGTTTTAAGCCACCAGATTCGTGGTCATCTGTTAAGGGAGCCACCAGTATTCTAAGAATTTGCTTGACCCATTTCCCATTTGGTGCTCGGCAGCCATTATTCCCATATTTAATGTGTAATTTCCCAACTGTCAGTGTCTTACTCCCCGCTCTCAGGTCACAGATCCCAGTCATGCTGGGTATTCTACTCATTGCATTTTATTGTCAGTTTATGGGCTGTGTCTAGCATTGGAAGCTTCTATTTCTCTGCTAGTCAACAGCAAATAAAAGAGTTTATTTCTAATTCACACGTTTTGGAGCAAAAAGGCTTGGAAAACTTACAGAATGGAATGGTTTGACATCTCGAAAGAAAATAGGACTCATGAGAAGGTGTTTTACAGTAATCACACTATACTCTGGTAGCCATTAGTGTGTGGTTTGGAGCTAGGTTCCCAGGGTTGGAATCCAGCTTTAGCAACTAACTGCGGACAAGTTATGTATCTTCTCTGGGCCTCAATCTCCTCATCCGTAAAATGGGTCTAAGAAGTTGCACCAATTTCTGATGAGCATGAAGTGAGGTAAAATATGTAAAGTTCTTAGAACAACACCAGGAGCATTTTCAGGACCTTGCAAGTCTTAGTTATGGTTCATGTGTTTGTGCTTTAAACATCTAATAAGTGTGAAAGCACCTTAAAAATAGGGAGGGGCCAAGTACGGAGGTTAAGTTATTAATAACCTTAAGTCATTCCCTTGGGGAAAGAGCATTAAGAAAGTGCTCGTAGGGACATAATAACTTCATGTGACCCCGAAATAGGGTTTTGAGCAGAATTATATTTACTCATGTAGGACGGAACAAGGGACAATATATTCCTGCAGCTAGCATTAAATACCGTGTCATGTGCCGCTGACGGCCATGTTTAGCAGGCAGTGTAATGACAAATACCTCCGTATGGAACCAGCCTCTGTCTCTTTTCTTGATCTTTTGTCGTATCTCTCAAGTTTATTCCATCATTTCGGTTCCAGGGCTAGGAGATTCATCTCAGTTAGCTCCCTACTGCTTTATGCCTGTGCTGTTGTAAGCATTCATGGAACCCGTTCCCGTATGACTCTTTTCCTTCCAGCAGAATTTTGGGCACAGCGTCCCGTCCTGAAACAGCGGTGGGCTCAGAGCACTTCTGAAACTGCACACAATCAGTGGGGAAAAATATTAACGTGCCTATAAATAATATGCCATTTCTATTATGCTAATCACATGCATGTGATAACATACACAACCATAGAGAATTTTAAAAGATGAGCTTAGGGGCGCCTGGGTGGCTCAGTCGGTGAAGTGCCTGACTCTTGATTTCAGCTCTGGTCATGGTCTCTCGGTCGTGAGATCGAGTCCCAGGGCAGGATCCACGAGTCTACTGGATATTCTTTCACCCGCTCCCCCGTCCCTCCCCGGCTCTCTCTCAAATAAATAAATAAATAAATGTGGGTTTTTTTTTTTTTTTTAAAGATGAGTTTAAGCTGAAATAGAAAATTTTTAAATTTCATTTATTTATTAATTTATTTAGAGAGGGAGAGTGCATGTGTGAATGCAGGGAGGGGTACAGGGTGAGAATCTTCATGCAGACACCCCGCTAAGCATGGAGCCTGATGTGGGGCTCTATCCCAGGACCCATGAGTTCACGACCTGAGCTGAACCAAGAGCCGGTCGCTGAACCCACTGAGCCACCCGCTGATGCTGAATCCTGCCATTAAATGCCACCGAAAGGCATGTTTTACATTTAGGCCAAGGTTCCTCTTTAATAACAGTGAGTACAAACCCTCCAAACAATACTTCTTCCTGGTCATTTAAAACTTCCTATCCAGCCTATTGTCCTAGAAGATTTGATTACCTCTGCTCAAGAACAGGTGCATCTGCTGTCCTTGTCTGCTACTCGTGTGTCCTTGTGTTATCAGTACCGTGTTCAACACACCGTTTCATTCCAGGAAGCTTTTAAAGCCACTTGTCATTTTTCAGAGGGTTAATTAACCGAGGCAAAGCCCGAGCCTCTGTGCAGCAGAACGTGACAATAAATGAGCAGCGGAGAAGTGGGAGGAGCCCCCCCCCCACATCACTTTGGGATAAACTGACACGCTCATTGGCTATCGGACAGACAGGCTGAGTGACAGCCTCACTGCTGGGCTCCTGGGTGGCTCAATCCGTTAAGCATCCAACTCTGAATTTCGGCTCAGGTCATGATCTCAGGGTCATGAGGTCAAGCCCCATGGAGTCTCCTTAAAATTCTCTCTCATTCTCTCCCTCTGCTCTGCTCCTCCCCAGCCCTGCTTGTATATGTGTGTGTCAACGTGCTCTCACTCTAAATATTTTTTTTAAATCAGTGCCAATTTCCATATTTAATACTGACAAAAGAGAAGAACTGATGTATTCTTGTTGCCGCCCAATTTGTGCTCCTTCAGGGTGGACATGTGTCTCTTGGGGGACTATTCACTACAGATAAAGTCAAAATAATTTAGCCAGGCTTCCTCATAGCCAGGCTTCCTCGACCTCCAGAGCCTGGTCTCCATGCCTTTCCTGGTCTAGTGGTTGGGCGGCTTCTCTCGGACCTAACCTGAATGTATGCCATTAGGCCTCAGTCTAAACAGATTGTTCAATATCCCCTTCCAGAATGCTTAGTTTTTACCTCTTATGAGTCCTGGGACTGCCCTCCTCAAGTTCAAGTAGAGAATTCTACTTTTCCAAGAAACCATAGGACAGACCTCCCCTCTCCAGAAAGTCTTGCCTGATGATATCAAGGCTTAGTGAGCACTCCTGTCTCTGACTCTGGAAATAGTCTTTTGGCAATTAGACAAATTGCCTTGCTGAGGTATTTTCTATTATTGACTTCAACTGTTATTGAGGCTTTTATTATTATTTTAGTTTTACATGCTTGTGTCTATCTCCCCAACTGCACTGGTAATTCCTTGATGATGAATCTGTGTTGTATCATTCTTTTTTTTTTAATTAAAAAAAGTAAAATAGGTACAAAATTTAAAACATTATTGGTATAAACAAGATTGTTATGAAAAATATAATTCTTTTGCTCACTCCTTCCCATCTTTCTTTTGCCATCTTTATAAACATTCCTTTTCAATTCTTAGCTGCTTCCCCTGGTAATTTTCTCCACGTTTTACTGCTCATTCTCTACTTCTTGCATTGCCACTTTTAGACATTACCTAGCGAATTTCTGTTCTGGGATATGATAGGGTGTTCTAATAGCCTTCTCCTGTCTTTCCCTCCCCTTTTCATCCTTGTATTTTCCTAACATGTCACAATTTGTTGCTTAATTATTAGTTAGCATTTACATTATTATGGCCATATAAATATGGTTTACCATCGACTCAACCAGAGTAGATGAGTTCATTTCTTTTTACAAACTTGTTTTTTCTAAAGTTACCACATTTTCTCATTTGCTCTATTGTCTCTGAAATTATATTTGTTTTTTAAAGAGATTTATTCATCCATTTGAGAGAGAGAGAGAGACAGAGAGAGATCATGAACAGGAGGGAGAGAGAATCTCAAGAAGACTGCACTCAGCTTGGAGCCAGATATTGACAGATTGATCCCAGGACTCCAAGATCACGACCCAAGCCAAAACCAAGGTCAGACACTCAGCCAGTTGTCCCTGAAACTGTATTTGTTTTATTTCTAAGTGTTCTCAAACAAATAGCAAGTGTCTTTCAGTATTATCTTCCCAATTTTGCTGGAAGACCTTCCCCTCACAGATTTTGTTCATCTGCTCTAATCTGCTCTAATCTGGCCTGGGTCAGCTGATGTCTGAATTCATAGCACCGTTGTTACCCTGTGACTTCACTTTGACCCTGTCCTATGCTGGACATCCTTCTTTTTGGATTCTATGTCCCACTCTTCCTTAGTTTTAACCTTCATTCTGATACGGTCTTTAAAAGTCTGAAAATATCTGTTGTACTCTTATTTTTGGGTGGGTAGATTGGCTGGGTATAAAATCATGGATTGAGAATAATTTTCGTTTAAAAATGTGAAAGTTTTATTTTCTTACTTCTAGTATTTTCATTCTGATTCCTGATTCCATTTGTTGGGTTCCTCTCTGGAAGGTTCTGGCATCTTCTCTTTATCTCGGGGGTTCTGGTATTTTGAGATGATGTGTTTGTTTGTTGTGATCTTTTCATTTACTGTGCTAGGCATACAGTGTGCCTTTTTAATTTGGAGACTTGTGATTCTCAGTGCTGGGGAAAATGTTCTATAATGTCATTGATAATTTATTCCTTTCTGAAATTTCAGAAAAATTAGACCTCTTGTTTTGAAACTCTCTCTTTCCTTTCCTTTCCTATTTTCTATTTCTTGATATTTTTGCTTTACTTTCTAGGATCTATTCCATATTATAGTCTAAACTTCTGTTGAAATTATACCTTGGTTATATTTAATTCCCAAGAAGTCTCTCTTGCTTTCTGATGTTTGTTGCATATCTATCTTCCTGTTCCTTTTTTTTTTTTTTTAAGATTTTATTTGACACACACACACACAGAGAAAGAGAGAGAGAGAGAGATATCACAAGTAGGCAGAGAGGCAGGCAGAGGGAGAGGGGATTATCAGGCTCCCTGCTTAGCAGGGAGCCTGATGTGGGGCTCAATCCCAGGACTCTGAGATCATGACCTGAGCCAAAGGCAGAGGCTTAACCCACTGATCCACCCAGGTGCCCTATCTTCTTGTTTTTATTTTATAACTAAATTGTCTTCCCTGAGAGCTCTGAGGGTACACACAGCACATATACATCCATTCCTGCTTTACTGCTACATCCTCTGGAGTCCTCCCTCTCAGTCTCCAAATCATGTTGCAAGTTTTCTTAAATACCTGATGATTCTTGGTTGTCCTTTTATAATTAAAACCAAGATACTTGAAAGTGATTTGTAAATTGTGTGTGTATGGATAGACCTGTAAAAAGTGGACTTCAAAACAGGTGCCAAACTAAAATTTGGGCTAGGGAGCACACTTTTCATTAGAGACCCAGCTCCCTAGAGAGGCTTCTGATCTCTTGTTTGGGGGCAGGATTTTCCTGGCTGTGGCCTTCTGGCATCAGGTTCTTGGAAGTGGGCTGAGTAAACTACATCATTAAACTGGCTTTCAGTGAATTCCCTTATTTTAAGGTCTGTGCCTCACATTATGTACTTATCAGTAATAACTAGATTGGCACTGCTTGAGATCATTTCTTTAGGGCACATTTCCAGCCAAGGGTGTGGGGACTGGGGAGCATGGAGGCAGTTGTCTCTACTGAAAGACTGAGAGGAAATCTGGGAGTGTGTTCATCTACATAGAAATGTTCAACTAATCTCCTGCACTGCCCTCTACTTTGGGTGTCTCCACATCCAAATGTTGGACCGTTGAAGGTTCTGTTGAGAAAACTGGCTTCCAAAACTTCCCATGAAGGATTTACAGTTTACCCCCCCCTTTTTTTTAATTAAAGGGGCCAATCACAGAAGTATCGTTGTGAATCATCTGATGGGGTGGAATTTGTGATGCTTGATCTGAGTTGAGTCAATGGGAACAGCAAAGCCGGATCTATGTCACAGTTAACCGGCAACTGTCCAAGACTGTCTTAAGAACACGAAGTTGTCGGGGCACCTGGTGGCTCAGTTGGTCAAGTGTCTGCCTTCAGCTTGGGTCAGGATGCCAGGGTCCCAAGATCCAGCACCATGTCAGGCTCCTGGCTTTTGTGTGTGTGTGTAGGAGTGTTGGGTTCTGCTTCTGCCTCTCCCTCTGCTGCTCCTTCGGCTTGTGCTTTCTCTCTATAAATAAATAAATAAAATCTTAAAAAAAAAGTCACCCGTTCTCTGGTTTTAGCCTTTATCATGCGCTAACAATTTGCCAAGTGGGCGACACTGTGTATTCTTTAACGAGCCTGCCACCTTGTGGTGACTTGGAAAATCATACTTGGCAAAATGAGTGCTTGGCTGTACATTTCCCTCAGTAAGTACTTTTTGAGCCCGGAATGAGAACCAAACACTGCTCTGGGTACTGCGCTTGCAACAGCAGATGAAGTGGACAAGAATCCCCACCCTCCTGGAGCTTGTGTGTTACAGCACAAAAACTTGGGTATATAAGTTAGAATTTGGAAATGTGGTCAACCTTTGTAACTTGCAGACGTAATATCCTACTTACATAGGTGCTCATCTTCCCTTGATGTTCGCTCATCTTCCTTATATGTTATCTGAGTGTGACACGTCCTTGCTGCTATAAAGGCCAACTTGTCCCTCTTCTATTCTCTGGGTCCAAACACCTCTTGCCTTCTCAAGGACTCAGGGACTTTGCGTCTATTATAAACCCCTCTTTCTCCAACATTCGCAAAGGCTGCTTCCCCCCTTGCTATGTCCTCCAATATGTACACATGCTCAGTGGCTTCCAGTTAAAAAAGTCTTTCCTTAATCCCAAATCGTCTCTGGCTAAAGCTATGTTTCTCTGCTTCCCATCACAACAAAGCATCTCAAAAGTTTTGTTTTTATCTCTCGTGCCCACAGGAGGTTTGTGTGCCTTGCTTATTGCTGAATTCTCAGCACTCAGGAATTGTTTGTTTAGTAGGTGGTTGATCAATATGTTTAATTTGCCTGTGAACTCATATAGTAATAATGGCAGCTCCCACCCTGCCCTAGTCTAGGGGCAATCGGGATTTTGTAAAACAGAAGCCGAAAGACCATTACGTTGAAGAGGGTCCTGCTTGGCACACGGGAAGGTTTTTAATCTTACAGCTCCCCAGTTTGTAAAAGGAGGACTGCACTCTCTTGGAAGTGACAGTTATATGGCTGCCTTGGGGTGAGATCTAATTGGTAGTGGTATGTGAGTATAATACTCTAAATAATGTTTTGGCCATGAGACAAATTCCGTCAAGAGTCAATGGTGATTTATTAGTGAAGTCCACACTGTTGTGGGAAGTGACATTGGCTGTACGTTCTTGGACAACTTGGCTCCTTCCAGTTCTAAATGTGAGCAGTGATTTGAAAAGACAGAATCTTGGGGGCCCCTGGATGGCTCGGTTAGTCGAGCATCCAACTCTTGATTTAGGCTCAGTTCATGGGGTCGTGGGATCCAGCCCTGCATGGGGCTCTGCGCTGGGCGTGGAGCCTGCTTGAGATTCTCTCTCTCCCTCTGCCCCTCCCTCTCCCTCTCGTCCTTTAATAATAAAAAATAAAAATAAATTAAAAACAAAGACAATCTCAGCACATTGCTGCATTTTAGATTTCAGCTAGACTAAAACCTTTGAGCAGTTCTCAGCATTTAATTACAGAGTAAGAATTAAGCTCAGACTCAGAATTACAAACTTCAATCTCTAGAGTAAATCTAAGATAAATGGACATGGATTTGCATCTATTTTATTTAACTGGAGTTCATCTGCTCTCCCGTATCATGAAGGAAAAGTTTTTTTATTGTATAATATTTAAAAACATCACTTTCCGAAAAATGTCCTGCACTAAGTGATGTTAATTATGCTTAATATTTTATTTCCATTTGAATGTGTTATCTTTCCTTCTCTTCTGGATGACTGACTTCATTTGCTTTCTTTTCCCTCATTTTGCTTCTCCACAAAGGGGTAATTCCAGACTAGACTGGCAAATATGTCAAGCTATATTTCAATTACTGGGACAGTAAATGTGAAGTTAATGAGATTAAAATACAATAAGCCTCAGAAGTGAGTGTAAGCCCCTTTTAAAGGAAATCAGGATTGAATGCAAATCTTCATCACCTTATGTGTCAGTCATAAATGTTCTGGGTCCATGAAAAAACATCTGAATGGATTTAGAGACTTTGAAGAATGTAGAGTTTATCATAGTGAAAAGAAAATGACTTGAGAATATAGACCATTCATATGACGTTCTGCATGTAGCATGTTAAAAAAATTGCAGAGCTCCTTTTTTTGCTTGCATTTATTTGTTGCTCCAGAATAATATTTTAAGGCAAATAAATAAAATTTAAAAATTAAAATTAAATGAAATTAATTAAATAAAATTAAAAAAAATGAAAGAAGGCATATGAAAAATCTAAATTTGTGAAAGGAAACTTTAAATTTACTTTATTACAGTCTAGGGGTGAATTTTTTTTTTATTTTTTTATTTAAAGATTTTTATTTATTTATTTGATAGACAGAGAGAGATCACAAGTAGGCAGAGAGGCAGGCAGAGAGAGAGAGGGGGAAGCAGGCTCCCCGCCGAGCAGAGAGCCCGATGTGGGGCTCGATCCCAGGACCCTGAGATCATGACCTGAGCCGAAGGCAGAGGCTTAAACCACTGAGCCACCCAGGCGCCCCTCTAGGGGTGAATTTTGCAGGGGTGGGCAAATTGTAGCCGCTGTGTCAAAACTGACCTGCCACAGGTTTTATAAATAAAGCTTTACTGGAACACAGCCATGTCCATTTGTTTTCAGATTGTCTATGGCTGCTTTCCCGCCAACGTGGCAGGGTTCAGCAGTGGCAACAGAAATCTCATGGCTTGCAAAACCCAAAATAGTCACTGCTTGGCCTTTTTGGGAAGAAGTTTATAAACTCCTGCCCTAGACTGTAAGCTTCTCCATTATACTGTATATTTCCGAGGGCAAGGACTCTGTGTTTAAACTTGGTTTTTAATTCCTCTTAAAAAAGTATCTGTACTTTTGACATGATCAGTTAATAACAGCTTGAAGAAATATGGCATAAAATAGAGATCTATGCAAGCAGTCATATTTTAAAGATCGTATAGCAGTAGTTCCATGTGCTTAGGTCAATCCTATTTTTCTCAGCCCTTGGAGAACGGTTGTGTTCTCTGCTTCTCTGCCCTCCCCGGGGATCTGAGCCTGCCTCACCCCCTGGGCAGGGACATCAAGCTTACCACCTTCCTTCCCAGATCTCCTCCTGGGGTTTCCCTGGAGCCACTTAAGGAAGCGGAGCGTCCATCCAGCTGGCCGATGCGGAAACCCCGCTCTCAAAACTCTTCCCCGTGGCCCCTTCCGTCCCAGTGCTTCTGGCCTCTGCAGCTTCCAGCTGGCAATTCGCAGGCCTGGAGCAGATTTTAAGTAGCTGCCCAAAAGATGGAGGGAGTGGGGGAGGGGGTGGGGGACGGGAGGTGTAAGGAGGGGCTGGTGGGTGGCCGACTGCCAGGCTCCCATAGCGCCCCTGCGGGCAGAAATGGAAGAGCCCTTGGCTGGGCCAAAATACAGATGCTGAAAAAAGGAAGGTGAAACCTTAGAATACAAGTATTTCGTCTCACTCTTCTGTCGCTATAACCCTAGAGAAGTCCATTTGGCGCTGCAGCATTCGCTTCAAGTTCACACCAAAACGTAGAAGAAACTAAAGAGAGGGACGAAGAACTCCTTCATGGCCATCTCCAAGTCCCCTAGGACCCCTGGGCTCCCCACGTTGGAAACCTTTGCTTGAGACTCAAAGGGAGAGGCTGCTGCAGAGTCTGGGAGAGGGGTGGGTGTGGTTCAGGGGTGCCTGGTTAGCTCAGTTAAGCGTCTGATTTTTCGGCTTGGGTTTGATTTCAGGGTCTTGGGACTGAGCCCAATATTGCGCTCCAGGTGCAGTAAGGAATCTGATTAGGATTCTGTGTCTCCCTCTCCCTGTCCCCACCTCCCTCTCCGTCTGTCCCCACCCCCCCCCCATGGTCTCTCTCTCCTCCTAAAAAATAAATAAATTGATTTAAAAATACTATATAATTATTATATTTCCAGAATTACTTTTTTAAAATTATATTTCCAGAATTATGCACGCACGTATTTGTGGGGGAGACAGGCAGAGGTAAAGAGCCTCAAGCGACTCCACACCCAGGGCAGAGTCTAACCAGGGGCTCGACCCCACCCCAAGACCATGGCCTGAGCTGAAATCAAGAGTCAGACACTTAACGGACTGAGCCACTCAGGCACCCCCAGAACTCAGAATTAAAAGATGTATGATAAAATCCAGAATTTTCATTTTCAGAATTGTGATATGATGGCTTGTGGAGTTTGATGTCCTAGATGGCCTTGTGAGAAAATTTCTGTCTCCTGTGAAAAATCATTATTGAAAAATTGTCCTTTAAGTAATTCACTCTCCTTTACATAAAGGACTACATCGATATGTTCCTCTGAAAGCCGATTGCTTGGAAGATTTGTCCCTCTCCATACATTGCAAACATTTCCTTTTTAGATGACAGTTAGTAGTCCATACTATTTTGACTTCCTTTTCTTGGCTGCCAGGAAGCTTAGAGCTAAATTTCTTGTGCAAACATAGAGGGACACCATGTGCTACGGGCTTCCCCTACAGACACCCGTGCTCTCCCGCTCTCCCTAACTGACGCCTTAGTTTACTCCTTCCTTAATGACTCTGTTGGTGGTCTTGTAACATCAGCTTCTTTAGGACACATTTTTCTGGGTGTGTTTCATGAAGTGGCTGCGGGATTTAAATAAATTTTCTTGTATAATCCTCAGGCTAACCCAGTGAAGTTGGAAATATGTCCGTTTTCCAGATGAAAAGACTGAGACTAAAAAAGATGAAGATCTGAGCTCAAACTCATAAAGCCAGAAAGCAGAGGCAGTTAGGTCTTAGAACCATTCATACCTAAAGATCAAGCTGGTCTGCCGCGTCTCCTATACCTGTTTCAGCCAAGTTCAACAGAGGTCAAAAAGAACTGGTCTGTAAGAATAAAGTCAATCTTCCCACTGAAAAGTCATCAAAGGGATGACTAGAGGACTTTTATCAACAGAACCGAAAATAACCCTTTCATAGGAGACAGACTGTTACATCAGATGAAACCCATACAGTGAATCAACATTAAAAAAAAAGTCTCATCCTGTCCCTAATTAAATACAGGCAACTTAAAAATATCTTGCACCTGTGAAAAGTTGTAAACTGTATTGGGGTTGGATCTCTGGAGAAATGAATTCCCTTTGTTTCTTCTGGGTGCCATGATGTTTGTTTAATTTTCCTGGAGGACAGAACCATAAAAATCAGCATAGTATGATGTATGGGTTCCATTTCTAGAAACTTAAAACCGAGAAAATATTTCAAAAGATGAGAACTGTGTGTTTAGAGTTGTCCCAGCAGCACTGTCAGGAGTAAGAAACAAAAAGGAGGGTAACTGGCCTTCGTAGAAGATACGAGGCTTAAGTGATTTCGAACCAGCAGCAAGGCTATTTACGTAATAGAAGATCACTCAGATACACAGACGTAGAGAAAACAGAGTGTCGGGTGTGATTATGGGACCATCGACAAAACAAGTAAGTTCATATATAGTAAGGGCTAACGCTAGGCTAACATCTTGTCCCTGCAATCACCTCAAAAGCTGGGGAGGGGTGCTTTTTGGAAGCGGGGTAGACTGGGGCGGGGTTTCCTAGAGACCTGGTCTCCCAGCCGAAAGGGGGGAGAGTCAGGCCACATTCTTCATCGAAATCAAAGCACTCATTTAAAGGTGAGGAAGCAGAAAGATACAAGGAGGAGAAGTATGGTGTTAAAAAAAAAAAACACAGCAGGAATGCTGCTGAGAAGGCAATCCCCGAGTGCTGGTTTCTTGGCGCAGCACAGGTCTCCCGAGCAACACACCAAATTATATACTCTGAGTCCACAATAATAAGTGGTCACTGCAAAAGTACTCGTTTAACACACAAGTGTGTAACATGTTAGAAAGCTGAGCAACCCTCCACCCACTTCTGAAATGACACCAGCTCTCAGTGGGGGATGCTGGTAACTGTTGGGGCGAAGATCCCACAGAATTTTCCCACGTATTCAGTAACAGTGCAATGGCACAATACCTCCTGTACTGTTCAGCAACTTGCTTTAGTACTTGAGAAGAAGTTTTTGACATCTTTCTTTGTGCTTGATTTTGATCAAATGAATATTTTAATTATAATGAAACTGTTTTTCTTTTTTGTTCCAAGTCCTTTGGTAACACTGATGCTTTAAGACAGGGACCATGATGCTTTGTGTCAAGTACCCTAGCTCAGAAATCATTCTGACATTGAGATGACCTTATCTGGGTCGGAGATTGCTGTGCTCCAGACACAAGGCGGTCATGGCATCTATCTGAGGATTTTAGGGAGTCTATCCAAAAAGCAGAGTTGGCTAAATATATTGGAATTTGGACAATATTTGCACTTGGAGAAGAAGGCAAGGCAGGATCTTTTAATTAATTTATAACCAAAAATATGCATCCTCTGCATTCTGTTTGGCAACTTGCTTTTGCACTTAGCAATTTATTTTCGGCACCGTTCCTTGCATCTGAGTTGAAGTAAAACTATTTTAATTGCCAGTAGGAGCTGATCTGAGAGTAGAGGCAGGTAGTAACAAGGAATGGGCTAGACCTCAGGCTCATGCTATTTAATACTAGAATCTCTTCCGTCTCACTTATTCAAAAGTAGAGCCATGTGAATAATTGTTCTACAACATTCTTTACGCTATTTAAAACTAACTTGTTCTTTGAAGGTTTTAACAGGCGATTATGGGGGAAGGGCAGCCAAAGAATTAGGAAAACAGGACTGTTTTCCTAAGACTGAGGCCCCTCTGCTTTCATACCCTGCCCTATGTCTGTAGAAACAGGTGGGCACCGTCTAGAAAAAGCCCTTGTATGTGAGTCAAGCAAACACCCTTTATCATTGATTCGATGTATTTCCTGAATAGAAAATGCAGGTGAATAGAAAAGTATCTGGGGGCCCATGGGATGGCAGTGGGGGAGGGGGGCAGAAATCACAGTGTTCAAAAGGGAGAAGGGAGTTGGAATGGGAACAATTTAGGTGGAGTATGAGGTTTTGTTTTTGTTTTTTAGATTTTTTTTTTTTTTTTTTTTTAAATCTGCCTTTTGACAGAGGGCCAAAGCCAGCTTGCTCCTTCCAGTTCGAGTCTGATGCTTTGTAGTAAATACATGCTTGCTCGGGTTTCCGAGCTAACGTTTTACAGGACTGGAAGGGGAGGCTGAAAGTGGGAAGCCAGGTGAAGTCGTGTTCTTCCAGTTCCTCAGCGTGTAGGGACAGAGACTGGAATTCAAAATCCCCGAGGTTAATTTTCAGCACTGCTCTCGAAGCGACTGCTCTGATTTGTGTTCCAGTCAAGGAAGGTCATCAGGGAAGGGCTCAGGGTGCATGGTGGGCCCCTGCTAAGAGGAAAATCTCTGCACCGCGTTCGTCTACACCCCACTGCCGGCTAGACACCCTGACCCACAGCAAGGGGCGGGCCCCCGTGCGGAATGTGCTCTTAAAACAAATCAAGTCTTTTCCAACTTCATGCTCTTTTTAACCAGGGTTTTCCAACCTTGTCATTATGGGCATTTTAGACTGGGTAATTGCGGGTTCTGGGGCTGTTCTGGGGGTACCGTAGGATGCTTAGCAGCAATGCTGATTTTTACCCATTAGATGCCAGGAGCACTTAACCCCCTTGCACCTTCTTCTCCCAAATGCCTCTAGATATTGCCAGCTGTGCTCTGGGGAGCAAAAGGGCATCTGCTGGAGAACCACTGATGGACACAAAGGAAGGCCTTTCACTTGGGTATGTGAATGGTGAGGTTGTGATCATGGGAGGGTTGGAGGGTAGGACGAGAGAAAGATGAAATGCATTTACAGATTCCAATATTTTCCTTTGATTAAAAATCATAAATATATTTCAGGGGGAACCAAAGCTGTACAATTTTGTATGTCACTTTGGCTGTCTGGCCTTTATAAAGCTTGCAGTTTGAAGGTCAGGTCTTTGAGCATTTACAGAGATTCCCTTATCCACCCAGTCCTTAGGCACAGAGCTGAACTGATCAAATCCTCTGTGGGGGTCTCAGAGGGCTTGGGTGACCACAGTGGCCTTGAGCAGGAGCTAGCCAGAAAGACATCAAGCAAATACAGCTGGGGTAACACAAATGATTGCATGTCACCATGCTTTTGTTTCACTCATGTTGGTTCATCTCTTTTATTTGGGGTCTTAATTCTTTTTACTATTTAGGAGAAAGGGAAGGGGAAGTGAGGAAGATGCCAGGCCTGGGTGGCTGATGTGAGAGGTCCAGGAGCGGCGGGCGAGGTCTGGAGGGGAGATGAGGTCTACTTCCTACTCTCTTGCACACTGGATAGCAATTTGGAAAGCTGAAGACACGCTAAAATTCTTGGAAACTGACTAGTAATTTAGGTGACAATGTATCCATTATATTGCAAGCAATTCTTAGGCAAATCTTTCAGGAAAAATCAGTAGTCACTGGATACCTCCTCTTTCGGATGAGTAGTTTCATAATGCACCTTATCTTTCACCGAAGCAAATCATTCAGGCAATTGAAAATGACAATAGAATTCATTTTACAACCCAGAAAGTACAGGTTTGTTTATTAAAAATATATCCATTCCATTGGGAGAGTAAAGCAGTTTTTATTTTCATGAGTCTCATGTCAAACAGGTAATTAAATTTGTCATAAATTGCACCTTGAACGTATCCATCCCAGTCGTTAGTTTAGGATCTAAGCAGCTAGTGATGTCCACAATGGTTAATGTTAACAACTTCTTTTTTTTTTTTTTTTTTAAAGATTTTATTTATTTATTTGACAGAGAGAGATCACAAGTAGGCAGAGAGGCAGGCAGAGAGAGAGAGAGAGGGAAGCAGGCTCCCTGCTGAGCAGAGAGCCCGATGCGGGGCTCGATCCCAGGACCCTGGGATCATGACCTGAGCCGAAGGCAGCGGCTTAACCCACTGAGCCACCCAGGCGCCCTGTTAACAACTTCTTTTAAACTCCAGAGCTTCAAATGCTTATTCATGAATTCCCTAAGTGTGTGTTTATAAAATTTTTCAAGAGCATGCACCTTAATAATGTAAGACGTTAGAAAAATGACTAAAAATCAGATTAAAAACATCACCATATTGGATTTTATGTAGTAATGGATTGAGATGAAACATTTCGGTCATCATGTGATACATGAGTACAAATTCTGGGATTAATAAATAGCCCTATCAACCAATTACATCATTGTTTCATTAAAGAAGAATTCCTTAAAAAAATCCTTTAAAAGGACAACTAGATCTGATGGGAGATAAAATTGACAAGACACAGTCTCACTGGAGTAAGCTTCTGCCTTCCATTTCTATAGTAACCTGTGATCTGTTTTCCAATCACTCCTTTGAAAGGCTTGTTTTCTCCATCAGGAACATTTGACCAGAAGCACTGAAGGTAACAAACATTTCTTTCTGTATTGTTTTTTTTTTTTTTTTGAAAAATTGGACTAAGGAAAAATAGAAGATAACATTCAGAGGCCACTCACACAAACACAACAGGAACTTATTATTAGTTTGTGGATGACTGACATTATCTGAAAGATCACAGAGTTTAAAACTGAATATTAATGAAATGACCATTCAGATATCCTAACAAATACATTCAGTAAATGTCTTGAGCTTTAATAAAATCGCTACTGCTCATTTGATTTGGTAAAGTAAGAACTTAGAGGCCTGCTTGGGATGACCTAAAATTTTACAGCCCAGCAGTTTTCAAACTGCAGTGATTTTTGCCTCCCAGGGGACATGTGGCAATATCTGGAGACATTTTTGGCTGTCCCAGCTCGTGTCACGCTAGTGGTGGTGGTGATGGTATGTGTCGCACGCAGGTATACTCACTACTGGTAACTAGTGGTTAGAGGCCAGCAGTGAGGCAAGCATCCAACAGAGCCAGGACAGTACCCCCCCCACCCCCCACCCCCTCCAAAATAAAAAATTACTGGCCCCAAATAGGAGGTTGAGAAAACCAATATATAGCCTCACAAATGCTGTTCTAGAATGAGGGACATATATCGAACATATGAAATTATTGAGCGTAAATGTTCAAATATATAAAATGCTTTGGAGGCGACCCTAGTTGAAATTTTCTTCCCTGCTCTTGTACCATATTTACTTCTTTGCTATTTCATTTAAGTGGCAAAAAAAAAAAAAAAAAAAAAGGAAAGGAAAAAATTGGGGGAAAAAACCTACATAGAAACAAAATCACCATTTTTAAAAATCCACTTTTGGTTAAGAAGTGAACATTTCCAGCTTGCACGTGTTTAATTTGCTGTGGTCATATATGAACTGTAAATATCCATTCAGTGCCGTAGTCTAGTGTTTCCCCTGCATAATTTCTAGCAAAGTTGAAGTATTGGGTTGACACTAAATTTAAAACTTAGTTAAGTTCTGTTAAGTTTTTTCCCATTAATTAAAAACGAACTTACCTTTCCTCAGTGGAATGCGGACGCACTTGCCTTTGGCAAGTGCCAAATTTGCCTTTTAAATATGGTGGCATTTTGTCTTCTTGATTCTGGAGGAGAACCTGACCCCCAAATCCACGCACAGGTCAGGGGCGCGATCCACCTTGAAGGAGGACTTGCAACTCCACCGCTTTCTTTGCTGGGGTGCTGGCAAACAGGAAAGCAATCCAAGCACAGCCAGAGGGCGCCAAAATGCCGCAAATAAAAGTTCCAAAGGTTCAGATGGTTGAGGGAAGGTAAAATTGGCTTTTGTCTAATGAAACAGCTGCGGTTGTAAGCGTTGTCGTGTTATTTTTCGCATTTGCTTCTTGCCAACAGATAAGCAAGGTGGGCATGCAACGCCACCCTGACGGTTATTTTATGTCCCGGTGTTAAAGTGGCAGTGCCTGAAGCCACTGGCACGTCGTAGGTGGTTGGCCACGGCTTTGACCTGTGCGCTTCTAGGCGGCCCGGGAAGGGTTGTCTCCACTATCCCAGTCTTCCCGGGAATTGGTTGCCCCTTTTAAAGCACAGACATAGAACACCGACGGTTCCTTTCCTCGGGCTCTTGTCCTTTCTCCTTCCTCGCCAAGTCCCGAGAGCATTCTTGCAGGGGCACGCCGCCCGCCCCACTAGGGTGGACCTCGGCGGTCGCGCTAGTCCCCAGCCGCAGACCTCCAGGCTCAGCCCAGCGTGCGAAGGCGCCGCCTGCCCAGCTCGTCTGGTCCGCGGGGGCGCCGCCCGGACTTGCCTGCCGTTAGCCGCCACCCTCAACCCCGAGGACGTCTGCCTTGATGGGCTGAGGGGAGCCACCAGGTCACCCTCACCCTCACCGCCCGTCCAGGTATCGCAATCTCAGGCGGACGTCGCGCGCGAGCGGCATTGGGGTGCTGCGAAGGGTAGCAGGTGGCAGGGGGCGTCATTCATCACCTCGAGGCAGCCCCTTAAAACTGAGCGAGACGGAGCACTTCCTATCAAACCATTCCAAAGGGGGTTGAGAGGGAGAGAAAGAGAAGAGACAAGTGCCCACAGACAGCCCTGGCGCGGCGGGGGAGGGGAGGCGGCGCAGGGCTGGGTGGGTGGGTGGGGGGGCGCGGGAAAGGACAGGACAGGATGAGAGGGAGGAGAGGGAGGTGGGGAGGGAGTGGGAAGCCCTCCTGGAGGGCAGATGAACCGGCAGGAGGGACGGGGGACGGAGGGGAGGGGAAGGGGAAAGGGGGACCACCGGGACGTAAGGAGGGGAGCGGGATGGAGGGCAGTTGAAGGGAGGCGGGCGGGGCCCGGGATGGGGGGGAGAGGAGGGAAGGGGAGGGGAGGGGAGGGAGGCGGGCGGGGTACGCGGGAGGAGGGAGGCTGGGCGGGCGGACGCGCCGGGGGAGGGCGCTGGGCAGGAAGGGGAGGGGGAGCGCGAGCGCGAGAAATGCAGAGGCTGCAGCGGCGGCGGCGGCGGCAGTAGCGGCAGCGGCGACGGCGGCGGCGGCAGCGCTCCAACTCGCTCCTCGCTCCGGGCTCCGCCGTCGAGCCGGGGAGAGAGCCTCCGCCTGCGGCCAGGCACCGGCCGGACGACGCCTGCGACCCGGGCCCCTCGGCGGCACCGCGCTCACTCAGGGGCGGCACAGGCACCCAGAGCCGGTAAGGAGGCGCGCCCCAGCGGCCCCGCCGCCCCCGCGGACCCGGGGTGCCGTCAGCCCGGGGGCTCCGTGCGCCGCCGCCCCACCTCGAGGCCCTTTGTTCTCTCCGCGCCGCGGCCGGGGGCGTAGGGCGCTGCGGGCCGGATTAGACGGCGCCCATCGTGGGGACCCTCCGCGAGGCTCCTGCCGCACTTCGGGGATTCGGGGGGATGGGGACCCCCGAGGTGGGTGGCTTCAGCCTCTTGCAGGGTGGGAAGGGTGTGGGGGTGGCGAGTCTGCTGAACGGAGTTGGGGGGTGGGTAGCGGGAGGGAAGCTGCTCGTTAAGGAGGAAATTGGCGAATGCGAAGCCCTTTAAACGCACTGAGTCCCGAAGAGACGGTTTTGTGCGGCCGAAGGGAGCGTATCTGTCATCGGAACCATTCACAGCCCGGAAGAAAGCGCTTCGGTGCGCGGGGCGCAGCTGCCGGAGATGGAGGGTGGGGGTGGGGTGGGGCGGGAGTAAGGGGGAGAGAGAATACGGGGATCTGGTGTGATCCGGAGGAGGGAGGTGCCTCTTTGGTGTCACAAATGGGGTTCCTAGACCCGGGGGACTCCTGTCTCTCGGCCTGCGGTGGCCACGGAGCGCGAGGTTCCCACGACGACGTGCCTCCCGGAGCACATCGGAGCGGAGCCGAGCCGCAGCCTCGGACGTGGCCGCCCTGCTTTCCCGCTAACCTGTGGGCTGTGTCTGAGCACTTCATTTTTACGGAGGTTTGGGTTCCGAGATGCGCTGGGCGTCTCCCCCCTCGCGGCCCCGGCGGGGAGGGTGTGAGCTTGAACCTGACAGCGCGCCGGCCCCCACGGCGCAGCCCCGCTGCGAGCGAAGGTTTGGGGTTTAGCAGGTTTTGCCGAAAGCGCTAACGCTGAAACCCGACGCCCGGTGCCTGCCTCCCGCCCCACGCCCTCCCTCCGGCCTCCCGCCCCCCCAAAAGAAAAGCGGCGAATCCCTGGATCCGTTCGCACACGCCACGCGCGGCTACTAACCGCATTCTTTTCATGAATATTCATCGAACTCTCGGCCGGGCTCCTTATCGGCGTCCCCAGAGACATTTCCGCCGCGAAACGAGCTCCGCGGACAGCCTTGGCCGGTGTAGTGTTCACCCGGCCGGAGTCAGCCCCGCGCTCGCGGGTGCATTTTTTTAGGACCTTGAGCGGGGTTGACACACCTCGGTCTCCCGCGAGGCCGCGAGCACATGTACGGGGGGTTAAAACCGAACAGGTTAGCGTCGAGGGGGTCGTTGGGCACTAGGGGTGTGGATTCCCCTCCCCGGGATTACAGCCAGGGATAACCGATCTCAGTACTGCGGGCAAAATGAATGAATCGGGACTGTAATTACCTATTCCTTTGTCTTGGCCTCGCGCATGCGCCGGAGAGCAGGGTGTGGAGGGCCCCGGCAGCCGCGTCTGATCTCTCCATCACCCACCCACCCACTCCCTTCTGAAGCCGAGGAACAAAGGCGGTTGCCCTAAATGTTGCGTGAAATCCTTGGACACAAATGACAGTTTTTCCCCCCTCTGTGTGTGTCTTCTTTTCCAGGTCACCTTGCGTCTTTTGCTTTCTTAGTGATTTCAGTTGACGAAAAATAAGATGGTCCTTCGTGATGAGAGCACACTGTGGCTTAAATATTTTTGTGACCGAACCCTGTTAACTTTCCTTCCTAGTACTCTTCATTGTCCTTTTTTTTTTTTTTTCTGTAGCTTATTGCACTGCAGTGATGGTGGCCCGCGATTTGCATCAATTAACCATTTGACAGATTTTTTTTTTTGCTGCTGGTCCTTTGATTAAGGGACATTGGATTCAAAACTGACAGTGGCTCTCTGCCCCTAGTGTCACTGCTTGGGAGAAATTAAGACATTTTGGCGTTTATAGGAACAAGATGGCCTACAAAACCCAGAACAGAGAAAATGGTTACCTTGTCAGAATCCTAACCCTGTTTTTTCTTCTTGATTCCTGCCTCATTGTTTCACTAGGGATCCCAAAAGGCCAGCCCCATGGAGGTGAAAATCATTGGTAGGGGAGAAAGGAGGAAGAAGGCAACTAGGGCTGATGGGGTGAAGATGGTTGATGGAATTCATAATGCTTCTCTTTCTTTTTTTCTTTATTTCCTTTTTTTTTTCTTTTCTTTCTAAAAGAAGCCATGATATATATACCTTTGATGGTCAATTTTCTTTAAAAAAAAAAATGGTGTATTATCCAGATTATGGGCATTTAGATTTCTTTTGGGTTTTGGGGGCTACTTTAGTCTACTATCCAGAAGGTGACTTACGGATATAAAATAGCTAAATACGGTATTTTTGCAATGGCCCGTTAAGAATTTTATGTTTAAGTATTCTCTGTACATCCTGGTGGGACGACATCGAGCAGGCAAATGGAAGTCATCTCTTTTGTTCCTTTTAATAAGGGGATATTGATATTGATCACATTTAATATATCAGAACCTATATTTGGTAGGATAGCTGGCTGGTACCCGCTCTGTTCCTTCGTATTGGGTGGCTTATTACAGTTTAGGGGGGTATCTGCAGTTTTTTTTCTTTTTCTTTCCCCTTTAGATTATGTTTTTGAGGGAGAAGTGAGTTGGAATATAGATGGATTTGGATAGCAAATATATGCTAATATGTTCCAAATTCAGAGAGTCGTAGGTTTTTAAGCAAGTTGATTTTTAAACTGAATTTGGAAAAAACATCAGTTACCTTATTCTTTTATCTCGTTAGTTTTTTGGCCGTCCTTAGCAGGTGGAGCAAGGGAGCTAATGGGCCTTTTGACAAAATGTTCCAACAAGAAGCATATGGGCAGTGGCATTTTTGTCTTTAACTGGTGCTCATGCTTTCATTATGGCGAACGGAAGAGAATCTTCTCTCCTGCTGGACCACCCTAATTTGAATGTCCGATGGAAGGGCTGTGGCCAAGGGCTGTGGCTCTCTGTCATTGGAGGCATCTTTACAATTTCACTGGATTTACCAGAACACATAATACTATAGTCTAAGATGTGATGTCTTCTGCCTCTTTAGTTTTGTGTGTGGTTGTTTTTTTTTTTTTTTAAACAAATTCACATTAAGAACAATTTAAAAACCATTTTTATTCCGTGGTCAGATAAGCAAAGTGTGGAAAGCTTCGGTTTGAAGGAGATTTGGTCACTGTGAAATGCTGTAAAAATGGATGTCTGCGTGTTATACACAGTAGTTTTGTAAAAACTTACAAAATCCAAACATTTTTTAAGGTGCCACATAAGTGCACATGGGTGTATGCATTATATACATGCTCATATATACACCTTATATATACACACATATATGGTAAAATAAAATCTTATTAATGATAAACTAAACTAGTTGGTGTAGAATTTTATATGGTTTTGGGTACTTTATAGTGCTTCATACTGGTCTTTGGAAAATAATCAATTTTTGGTCTTTCTAAACACGTATGTGAATGCGGGAGCCTAGGTAGCAAGTGTCCTAAGAAGCTCATTTCCAGTTTCTAGCAGTGTAAAACATACGGGTTGCCTCGAACATCTTAAATTAAGATGTTCATTTACAGGCTTAAAAACTCAGGTGAAACGCCACTGAACTTGAAAAGCTGTAATAAACAATGGTTACAAAATAAAGGACTTATGAAATTGTTCTGTCTTATTTTTCTGACCTCTTTTAAAATTTTGTTTTAAAAAAAAAAAATCCGGAAAAGGCCTTTGCCAACTACCGTGTCAGAAGCCATTGCTTTTGGTGTCTGGTTCTATTGAAAGAAATACTCTGATGTGCGTTGGCCTGTAGTTTACATGGAATTATACCTACTCATTTTACATCTTCTTTATCAAAGGTTGACATCTCAATGACCATGTTAGCTGGTGAACTGGAAGCCAAGTTGCGGCTGAGGGCTGAGGGAAATTGGAGGACGTAGACAAGCTGTTCTCTGGGAAGTGGGTGCCACAGCATCTAGGCTTCCATCAAGTTTTCTCAGCCCACCCAATCCTTTCCATTTATTCTAGTGTCTTAAGACTTCAGATAACCCAATGCAACGTGAACTTCATTCTTTGGCTTAATTATGGTAGATAAATAATCAGGAAACAGCTTTGAGTTGTGATGATCCCAGAATTTTTTTTTTCCCCCCAAAGATAAAGTACTCAGTGTGTTTTGAGAAGGTACATCTGGGATTGGTTCCCTAAGGCACAGTGGAAAGGAGCTGGTTTGAAAGCTCTTAAAGACAGTGACTAAACCACTGTGGGCAAATGACTTCAAGCCTCTCTGAATTTAACTTAACTTTGGTTGTACCGTTGGGGTAATAATTCTTATTTTCTCACGTAATAAGGACCACACACAGAGCTAAAATGTGCCTAAGCACAATGGCTAGCTCTCGGAGGCTTCTTGACTTCTTACTTGACTTCTTACTCTTCATTTTCAACGGTTGTGTGATTGTCATCACTAACTCTTTTCTGTATGTTGAGCTGTATTTTTGTCCCATGCTGATCAGTCAGGACCTGTGGGTTTCAGTGTATTCAGTTGGAAATCAGATATTTCAGTTTCAAAGATGCTCAAATACCATAATTACTAGCTACTGTTCTCATACATGTACATATTTGAAATCTAATGAGACACTGTATGGGAATTTGCCCAAAAGTGGATTGAATGAAACCAGGGTAGCCACCCTCATTGAATTTCCCATGGCTGCTTACGTAACTTGAGAGATGGCATTTACATTCTTACGGGAAAATACGGGGGTAGTGCTAGAGCCACAGATGCTCCCAGCCTGCCAAAGGAAGATTTCTGTTGAATGCTGTTCCCTCCATCACTATTAAGACAGACATCTAGGTAAGTGTCCAGTGAACCACATGGAAAGTAGATGACCATATGGAATCCAGTTCTTACCAGGATATAGTTAAATTGCAGTTTTAAAGGCACAAGCCTTAGCAACACTGATTAAACAGCTTTCTCTTGTCCCCCCCTGGAAGTCAGAAATCGGCTGACACGGATGCAGAGAGAGTCCTGTGGTGGATTTTCCTTCTTCCGCAACCTGAGGATTTAAATAACCTAAAAAATCAGGCTTTCTAAAGGCGGCAGATTTTTTTGAACAAAAACAGGAAAGCAGAGAGTTTTTTGACTAGCTAAGGCTGTTGGTGAGGGGAGGTTGCAACTGAGCAGGTTTCAGAGTCTGGGAATAAATTCCTGAAAGCTTTGGAGATTTAGAAATAGAAACCATCTGCATGCACACCAGGGGCCCAGGGCATAAGAAAACATTTCAAGATAATATAGAAAAACAGCATTTAGTGGGGAAGGCAAAGCATTTGCACAGTATTTCCTCATCACTTAGACATTTTATGAACTTTTTTTGAATTATTTTTCTTCATATTTTCGAAGGGACTGGATTTCACTGGTTTGTTGCTTAAACTTCTCTTTGAAATATATTTCGGCCATTGCTTGTACAGGGTGTGAAGGGTATGCTATTTAGAAAAGCCTGATTTGGAGGGTTGGGTGTGGTAGAGTTGGACTTCACTGGGTTGTTTACTAGCTGTGAGGCCTTGGGTAAATTGCTTAACTTATCTGTGCCTCAACCCTCAAAAATCTGTAAAATGGGGGTTACTCTATTGGGTTGTTGTAGGGATCAAGTGAAATCATCAAACACCTAGGATACTGTCTCACGTATTCCGCATGACTTTGTAAGGCCCAGTCACCATAAAGTGGTGAGCAAACCAGCTTTCCCTCTATGTCTCTAGCTATTCACATACTTGTCCAAGAGGTCATCGAAAAACAGGTCTGTGGTGGTGCCTTGGACAGAAGTTGGTAGAACGTAGAAATATGTGGTCTAGGAAAACCCGCCCGGTGTAGCCATGATACCTCGAATATGTTGCCTAGTTTCGGAAGTTCAGACTGAGTCGATGAAGACAACCCCAGCCTCCATATTGAACTGCTTTTAAAATGGGGCCAAAAAAAGTGAAAGCATCAGAGAAAGGTTTACTGTTTTGATAAGGTTGAGATCTGGGCAACACTGGATTCAGTGCATTCAGATACAATGCATTCAGATTACTTGAAGTAGGAAGTTTGTTGGGTCCTGAACAAGATGTACTTGTCTGCATTTGAAAGGAGGGTTTTAGTCATTGGTACAAAGATCGACATAAACCAGTCTTGATATTTAAAATTGGGAAGACACGTGGTTTACACTTGGCCATATCCCTACCACCCCATGCCAAGAGTAAAATGTGTATTACTCAGGAAGTATTATTATTGTCACCTACCTGGTCACAAAATTTTTGAAATTACCATCATGGAGACCTGTCATCCTGGCTTCTTAAAAAAAGCAAAAAGGAAGTTGGGTTTGGTGGATCCTGGAATCACTGACCCTTTCAGGCCTTTAATTCAGGGCTCTCTGCCCAAGTGGTTTGTGTTTTCCCTCCTGGACACTGAGTTTTGCTGTTAGGTGAAGGTAAAGTCATTTTCATTTTGGTTAAATCATTTTCTTTCTTTTTTTTTTTTTTCTTTACTTTTTTTTTTTTTTATTTCCTTTTTTTTTTTTTTTTTTTTTTAAAGATTATATCTGTGAGGGAGAGAATGAGTAGTTGGGGGGGCAGAGGGAGAGGGAGAAGCAGGCTCCCTTCCGAGCAGACACTCCAATGTGGGGCTCAGTCCCAGGAGCCTGGGATCATGACCTGAGCCCAAGGCAGGAACTTGAACCTACTGAGCCACCCAGGTGTCCTAGTTAAATCGTTTTCTAGTTTTTTTAAAAACAGTTTTTTGAATCTTAGGGATTTAGGAGGGAAATTATATTTTCTCCTCTGTCAGGTGTTCACTGTAGGAAAGGTTTTAGATATGGATGTTATATCTTTTAAAGTTTTCCTCAGTGAAAGCTTTTTTTTTTTTTGCTGTTAATCTGGAGAAGTTGAAGGATGGGGGAGGACATTTGTTGGTATTTCCTGTATATCATATTCTCTAATTGAATTTCATCCCCTGAAACAAACCATAAAATGAATTTTACCCAGAAGTAAATAAAAAATGGAGGGCTCCATAATGTAGGTAAGACTGTAAAGCGAATAGAAAGTGCTAGAATTCAAATCCATGTCTGATGGCCCTCTCCTCCCCAGTGCTACACTGTACTTTCCATAAGCCTTGGACGTTTTATCTTACGTCCGATGGACGTGGGATAAAGGGGTGACCTCCTAACATATCAGCATTTTCAGTTTGGATTTAGAGAGAGTTGTCCTAAGTTCTTCAGTGAAAAATTACTTATCTAGGAGAGATACGATGCAGAATAAATATTTAGTCACTGAATACATGAAGTGACCTGTAGATTAGAAATGCTTCTTGTTAGAGTGAACAGGAGCTAATATCCTTAAGCCCTCCTTTTCTTGGATGGCGATGATGATGATGACGATGGTTATGGTGGTGGTGGTGTTGGTGAGGACGATGGTGGTGGCGGCTGCCCCTAATAAGGACTCTTAGATGGATGTGACTTTGGTTGGCCCCTTCGCTTTCCTTATTACCCTTCACTGGTGGAAATAAGTGCTCGAATGCCTTCCTTATAATTCTGCCCTTGAGATACTAATCAAGATACTACTTGACCCCCTTCCTGCTCAGTACCTAGCGTTGCCTGATGCGAGAAACAGACTGAATCCCAACGTTGTGAACCCATTTCATTCTGCCTCTGCAGGATTCATTTAGGGGAATTTGGTGGCTGCTTTTAAATACTAGTACCCTGGCTACCCTAGCCTCAGCCTTTTGTAAATACCTTGTGTCATCCTAACAGAATGTTTGAAAGCTCATGACCGACACTTACTTTAGAGCTCAAAAGGATCTTAGAAAAGTCGGTGGCTTACTCAAAAGTCTTGAGCTGGTTAGTGGCCGGTGGAAAACCAGGTTATTTCCCAAGAAAGCCTTCCTCCAGCTGCCCCTCCCTTCTGTGGAATTGAGTCAAACTCTTACTCAATTTCTGCAACTTAAATTCCTGCCATGCTTGTACCCTGGTACCATTTTTTGAAAATCCAGTCCTGATCCTGGGTGTCTGTTCCTGCCCGTCCTCTTCTCCCTGCCTCTGCAGAAACCATCTCTTCTGCCTTTGATGGACCCACTGATGGGACTTGTCTGCGGAGAGTCCCTGCTGTTCTGCTAGCTGCATGCCCTCTTTCCTCTTCAGCTTATCTCTTTTTTCTTCTTGCATCATAGGCACGTGACTTCCTTCATAGGCCAAAGCATTTATGGCATGCATTAAAATAACTTGGTTAATAAAACTAAATTTTGGTGTCAATATCTTTGTTTCCCTCCTTAAATGAACCGGGTGCTAGCTTGGGGGGCTGCAGAGGGAGGGTACACAGTTGGAAAGAAAGCCAGTTGGCTTTAGACTCATGGTTGGTGGTGGGGGGGGCTGTAAAATGAGTGGAACAATCCAGAATTGGACGCTGGGGATGCTGAGAGTGTCTTGGCAGATCCAGTGTACAATGTTGTGGAGAAAGGATGGGCACCAGCTTTTATTACTAGTGTTGTCTGGCCTCCTAGTTTGAGAGGTACATAAAACATGAGGTTTAATTGTTTTTCTTTAGAATTACCATTTATAGTATTGGGACCGACTAGAGGATTTGAAAGTGCCGCAAGGTTCTGAAGTAGCCATGAAAATATGGCACTTAATACGGTACTTAAGTTGTTGCAAACATTTTGTAAGGCTTAATAATCAGGCTTTTGAAACTTCTGTCAGCCTTGTAAATTACGTGGATTCGCACTCGGAGAAACCGTGGTGAGTTTACCTCTGATGAGAGGCAGTTTTCGTCTCCTATTTTAAGTGATCTGTTTAGACGTTTCAATAAGTGGAGAATAAGCTTTGGTGAATTTCTGTTCTTCCCAGGGAAACCCGCAATATGGAAGTGACTTCACAGTTTTAGTAATGCTTTTAATTACTACAGTTTCGTAGGTCAGAAATACAGTCCCAGAATAAATCCAAGTGAAAACCTCTTTTTCAAGTTCTCGAAGAAACAGACCTTAGAGACCAGCCTTTGCTGGTTGAGCTTCTGAATTACAAGTTTCCTGGATTGCTTGGCAAATCGATTTTGAACAGACCCACTTCACTTACCTGTTGACCTCTGTTCAAAACACCATTACCACACAGACTAATGGAATAGCCAAGTTAAATAGTAACACCAATTAATTGGGGAAACACTGTATCAAAAGAGAAAACAACAGCAGCCATCTAGTAACTGTAAGAACATCCCGCCTTACTTCAGGATACGTAGAAGGAAGGTCTTGGGTCTTCCTGGAGTATTGTCTCAGCTTCTCTGGGCTTGTAGAAATCTGTAGGGGCTGGAGGAATGTTTGCTGTCTTTGACCTTTACAGATGTTCTCAGCTGTTGAGTACAGAATAGCAGCATCTGTATTTGCCTTGGGCATATTTGAGATGGTTGTGGAAAAGGCAGATCTAGAGAAATCAGTGATCTGTAGGCGGGAAGATGAGAGATACCTTCCCGCCTTCCGTTATCCTGCATTTGATCAAGGAGGTAGGGTAAGGAGACGTGGGCGTTTACTAAAGACATTCAGATGATTAAATAAGGTGGTCTGGAATCTTCTCTGGATGCTTCATTTTCTTAAGGAAAAAAGAATCTCAACAGTTGGTGGTGACAATAGCTCCCGAGGCTTCTCCTGGTCACCCAACCTCAGCGAGGAATGAGTAACCAGTAACGCCCTGTTGACAGGGAAGTTGGTTAGACTGTGCTCAGATTTCTTTGGTAGCCCTGGTAATCCTTTGTCCAGACCTTAAGCCTTGAATTCCCAGGGCTCACCCAACTGGACTTTGGAAACCCACGCCGTTCTAGAATTTCCAGTGCTTGGCTTTCAGACAAATAGTAACAGGTGTTTGTAACACTGTTCTTCACAAGGTGGTTAATACAAGATTAATAATGTTTTCTCAGGTTAAGTGTTTCTTCACGTGACTGCCATCTGAATGTCACTCTTCTCCCTCTCCAATGCAGGGGTGGGCTCATGATCGAAAAGCCACCCCGAAGGTTTCTTTGGCGCAAGAGACAAGAACATTAATAGCTCACTCCATTCCCCTCCGCCTTTTGTGTTCTAACTGGCTTTGTTTCCGCCATCCAGAGAGTTTAGCTTTATTTCACCTGTACTACAGTCTCTTAGGGTGGAGGTCATCCTGGGAGAACCCTGCTGGCCCCAAGGGAATTAAAACACATGATTTCAGTAAGGTAAGAGCGGTCGTTTTCAGTGGAACAAACACGGTGGGAAAGAAGTTCTCCTAGTATCTCTAAGACCTCATGTTTAACTTTCTACCAACTCTGAGTGCAGGGAATGTTACAAAAAGTGAATTTTTGGAAAAGTGAATATGAGTGTTTATAGGCTTCACTTCGCTCCCCCACATCCAAACAACCCTGTCCGTTAGCCCTTCTGCTTTATAAAATACCACTTTGTTAGACATTGAACTTGAGTGCTGTCCATACTAGCACAGTCTCTGACTGTATCCTTGCTTCTGGCAACAAATCCTAGGACGCTCAGGAGAGCAGGTAGTGGTTAGAGGGAGCAGTTGGCAAATTAGGACAGATGAACTCATGTTCCCTTTTAACTTGCCTTCTCTAAGCCAATGCCTCCTATTTTCGGTTCCTCCTTCCTGTATTGATTGCCATAGGCTAGGCGTTCTACCAAAGGAGAATCTTTTGTCGCTCCTTTCTATAGTGAGGTAGCCAGGAATCTCAGATAAAGGGTAGAGAAGTCCAGAATGATGTAATACTGCAAAAAATGTGACTCTGGTCGCTAAGGGGAGTGGAAAAAAAAAAAAACAACCCCAAAACTGGAAGGCAGTTTTGAGTTGGGCATGATTAGTGTTGGAAGAGGATGTAGCCTGGGGGAGATAGAGGTGGAAAACCCCACCAAACCCAACCCAACCCCTTAGGGCATGTAGACAGTTGGTAGTCTTGCACGTGGCAAGGCTAACTTGGCAGACCCTGGCACGGAAGCACTTGTTTGCATAGTGTACCTGGTAGAGAAATCATCTAACTGCTTACAGGAAGGTGTTAGAATGTTGCAATGCACTGTGGTGAGTGCTAGGTTTCATTGTTCCAGTTAAATCTGATTCTGAGAACATGCTGAAGGATCTCCAGACCCAAGGAAGCAGTCCGGTCTTGGGGGGAGCACGGGGGGGCACTTGTGCAGTGGCATTCCTTGTTAAATACTGATGGTGCATAAGATGGTTCTGAAAAGGAGGAAGGGGCTGTACTTGGAAGTTTTTTGTTTGGTCATTTTGCAGCCATGTGTCTGGCTGGAGAGAGGGGAAACACCCAATCCTTTTCTGCTTCTAGAAGTGTCTGGATTCCCTGTGTGTGGGCAGGATTTCTGGTAAGTACAAAAAGTAAGCAAAACTACATTGTGGCGGGTCAAGGGTCAGTGACGCCTTGTCAGTGGATCCCCACTGCTCCCTCCGTCTGAGGTTCATGTGACAGAGGAAGGGGTACCGGGGACTGTAGGAGACACCAGTGCTGTGTTCCTGCCTTGGTCTCCTCTGGCTGCCATTACGCAATACCACATGCTGCATGGCTTAAACAACAGAAATTGCTCTTCTCACAGTTTATGGACACTGGGGGTTCATGATCAAGGTGTCGGTGTATTTCGTTTCTTCCAGAGTCTCTCTCCTTGGCTTGCAGAGCTGCCCTCTTGCTGGGTCCTCCTGCATTCGAGGGCACACACCTGTCCCTGTGTCTCTGCCAAGCACAGCAGTCCCACTGGGTGAAGACCCACCCCAATGGCCTCATTTTAGCTTCATCACCTGTTGAGAGACCCTGGCGCCAAATACATTCACATCTTGAGGTCCTGGAGGTTACAGCTTCAGTGGATGGATTGTGTGGAAACACAGCTCAACCTGTAACAACTCGTGCTTGGTATTAAGAAACAGTGAGGAACGTTTGAAAGTCCTATGCAGAAAGCTGCTTCACTGGTTGCTACCCTCAAGGAGGAGAGTGGAGAGAATCAACAGTGCTTGAGCCCTTGGCTTGGTCTTCACCAACCCATGGGGGGCAAACATAAGAGCCTCCACTTGACATGAGATGAAGAGAAGTTAATCTTCCCCAAGAGTCACATCACCAGAGAATGGCAAACCTGGTATAAGATTTGAAAGTCCTGTTTCTGTGGCATCATTGTCCTGGGGGCAGCAAAGGGTGTAGGCAGATCCTGTCTCCTCTGTTGTGTGCGTGCATGGGTCCATGCCAGGGGCCTTGGAATGAATCCTCAACACAGTGCCCTAAGCTGTTGCCACCAACTGGTCACCATTCGCGCGTGGCCAGACAGCCTTGTATCATGATTCTTTGCCTCTGCCTGAAGGCTTTCCCATTTGGATGTCCACATACCCAAATGTGACAAGAGAGTGAACAAAGAGAGTGAGAAAAAGATTTCCTTAGAACAGTGTAAAGAACTAGCTAGTCTTGAGTAAATGAAGATGGAGTTATTTGGGGAAGGCTCTCTTTAGAAAGCTCCTACCAAGAGTGACCGTGGCAGAGAGACCTTACTGTAGACAGAAGAGTTGAACAGATGCATTGGCCAATTTGAAATCCTCTTCTAGCATCAAGGCTTATTGGTAGGAATTCACCACACACAATCTTACCATGGAGCAGGTTTTAATAGATGGAGGTGATGGGAGACGGGGGTTTTAAGAAAGGCAGGTGTGGGAGGAGTGGGTAGAGATCTAATGAAAGATTTACCATACAGTGGGACTCTAGCAGGTGGAAAGTTAAGAAGTGTCAGGAATCCTACAAAGTCTTGATGACTGCTGACATCAAGGCTAATAAATTTTGGGTCTTTCCAAGCAGTAAAACAAGTAGTGATACTGAGGGGATTTTTTTGAGGGACATTCTCAACAAATGTGGGTGTGGGGTGGGGTTTTGTCTCCGCTGAATGTCACACTCCGGAGAGACTCTTTCTACAAAAGCAATGTGCCGTGTTTGAGGTGCCCTCTGGAATGATTCAGCCATTGCCTTGGCTGTTTCAAATTTCAGGTCACGTCATGTTGTGTTAACTACAGCAATAAAAATATTACCTCATTAATCCACCACGAAATTGAATATAATAATTCCGTTTTATCAGACTGGATAAACCATGGGCCCTAAAATAATTGAAAGTTGGTGCTCTTTAGTTTCTTTTTAAAAGCTTAGATTACTTTCTGCATAGAATGTGCCATAAGTAGTAGAATTTTTAATTTTAACTCTTTAATTTATGCAACGTCTCTTTCCAAGCAGATGTCCGTGGTCCGCAGTTGAGCGCTCATTCTTGGCCGGTCCCTTCTGCTCTCATTGCTGAACACTGGGCTCTTCTGGTAACAAAGCTCTGAAGTGCGCCGTGTCACTGTCTCTCCATCTGTTCAGTAGCCTCTACTCTAAGCCGTAAACCTCGCAGAAGCTTCTCTTGCTCTCCTTGATGGACCGCCCTGATAACTCGTCTATATCTGAACATGGCATCCCTCTGCCAAAGACTTGATATCATGACTTTCTGGTCCACTTAAAATAAACTATAAAAATCCTTGCTGATCTGCAAGTCCCCGCACATTTATCTTCTAGTTTCCTCTTCAGACTCCCTCCTGCTTCTCTCTCATCCGCCCTCTGTTCTCGGCCATATGGCCCCCCACGTGGTTCCCCCTGTGCTGCATGCTGCCTCTTGCCTACTCTCTTCTGCCTGGAATATTCTTTTTCCGCTGTCCAAGTATTCTTCAGTGAAATGCGGCTTTTTCAGAGATGCCTCCCCTGCCTGTCCCCACATCTCTTGGAGCACTTGGTGTTTTTGTTTTTGCATTGATGGAAACGGATGTGATTATTGAATATCTCCACTCCTTTCGGATGAAGAGACCAGAAGGCAGGAATATATTGGTTTTGTTGACCCATAACCATGTTCTAGGACAGTTCTGATGGCAGGCACTCCATGTTTGTGCAGTGTACGAGGTTGCCTACCGCACATTATCTTTCTTCTGAAAATCACCTTTGGCAGCAGAAAGGGCTTCATTTATGGACACTAAATTTCACCTCATCTGTTGTGCTTACTAGGAAGATGAATATCTGATGAACTCCAATTAGTGTAATTATCCTGTTTCCAGGCAGTAAGCTTAGTAGTAATTGTTCTAAAGCCCTGAGACATTACGAATAATTGGTACTAATGGCTTATGCCATGTAAGCCTCCTCCCTAGGTAGGGTCTCCGAGGAAGAATGAAACTGTATTATTGGTGAGAAAAAAAGCACCGTTACACTGTGGAATCTTTTTGGAAATACAGCACAGCGGACAAAAGCTGGGGCTGATTACAGGTACATTCTTCTTCCTTTCCTCCAAGTACCTGGATGGAATCCTGGTTCACACTGGATCAGTCAGGACTGAACAACTTAACTAATGCATTACCTAACAGCCCCTGTGAAGTTGGGCGTGTTAGGCCCCCCAGATGGTGTGTGGTTTTAAATCTTCACGCCTTAGTTGATCATAATAAGTGAAAGTGAGTTCAGCCCGGATTCTGTGCTGTAACCACTTACTCTAACTTGCACATCCTCCAAGCTTGAAGCTTGCCGCTTGCTTCGTTCCTCGTTGGATGTCAAGTTTCTGGCTCAGAACCTGTGGTTGCAGGAAGGGCTGAATGCATAGAAAGGCACGTTTCCTTTGGCCACTTGGCATCAGTCATTCTATACAAACAAGTAAGGCATATTTCATATTATTTGTTTTGCCTTCAAGTCCAGGAACCAGCCGGTAATGAACCTTTAGCAAACATCATAGTGTTTCCTTTAGGGGGTGGGGCGTACACAGTTAAGAAAGCACTTGTAATTCCCCCTTCCCCTCCTCATTTTCATACTCTGCTTGATGGTCAACATTCAACTGTCATTGCCGCCTCCTGGAGCGCTGTGCTTTAGTTGAAACTAAGATGATTCGAGCAATAAATACCGTCAACTCTTGAGATCTCTCACAGATCTGTGCCTAGTTTCCTAAAGCTGAGTCTTGTACTGATGGGATTATTAAATAAAAAAAATGTTGGTAGTTTTTTACATCGATGTAAAATGAATTTTCAAATCAATCTTTAATAAGAAATAATAATGCAGGGTTTCGGTAAACTTGTATCTGACAGAAATAATTTACTCATCCTAAAATGTTTCTGGATATTGATCTTTCATTTGCAAAATTCTTCCTGTAACAGGTTTCTTTTTACGTATTAAAGGCTGTAGTTGAGATGATCACAGTCTTCGTTGCCTACATTTGTGAGCTGAGGATGGGCTGCGAGACCCTCTGTGTGATTTATACCCTACACACTTGCTACTAATACTATTAAATCAATACTTCATCTTTAAGTGGTCTCATTTTGAATGAATTCAGTTTATGGATTAGCCAGTGGCATTCTCTGCACCTGTAACCTCCTTCCCCTAATGCCCCTCAGCTCGGCATCCAGAAGGGCACTTCTGCATCCATCAAGAGGAGCTAGCCATCAGGAAAAGGGAGAGCACAGCTGGAGGTGGTCTCATCCTTAAGGTCAAGCCCGTTAGATTTCAATTGGGTAGTGGAATAGGAAGGGCAGTAGTCACTCTTCGCAGTTAATTTTTTATCTTAGGCACTATTGAGGCCCCCTGACTTCACGTTCTGTTTGGAACCCTTGGCCCCATTGTAGGTTAGGTGCTCAGAAGGTGGCATTAGCTGGCAGGACGTGGTGTCAGTGGTTGAGCAGGAGTTCTGACACAAACTGGCTGATGTGTATTTCCGAACAGTTTCCTAGATGGTATTTCCATCCTTTATTTTTCCTTGATCCCGATGATGTGACTTGCCTTAGGGAAGCCCAAGCAGTATTGCTGTGGATGTTCAGATTTGGTCGTCTTCAAACTTCAGGGAATTCATGTGGGCCTCGGTCTTTGGCTGTCGTGAGCACATACTTCCCCTCCCTCTTCTTCTGCTTTGTAAACATGTTTTTGAGGGTCGATGGCACGTGATGTACGCTGACACATTTGCAGCCATAAGTAAAAAAACTATATATAATGTATATATACACACACACACATATATATATAGTTAAAACATACAAATACTGTTTTTGTGATGAATGTATCCTTTATTTAAAGATCAGTGTGGAGACCAAGCTCCTTAAAAGCCCTTCAAATGAGCAACCAATGTGGGATTCATCTGCTGTTAAAGGCAACATGGGAAAATGCAAACCACATTCAACTGTTGCAGAATTACTGTTTGTTTATTGAATGAGCTGGGAGATGCAAAGACCTGCGTCCTTCCTTGAAGGAGCTTAGAGCTGGGGAAGGCAAACAAGCACACCAGTAATCACAGTGAGACAAGTGTTGGTCTCTAGATGCGTGAGACAGCCGTTGATTCTACCTTTTCTCTTTTCTACCTGTGTGTCCCTGGACCCGCCTCTTTCACTCGACTAAGCCATGTGAGATACTCCCAAGTTCAGTTGGCAACTGCTGAGTTTTCTGTGAATATCACTTGTGAGCGTGTGGAATTCAGGATTGATTTTGTTTCATTTAAAGGTCTTAATTTTCTAAAGATAGAAAAGACATTTATGTATCCTACATTTCCATCCAAAATAAAGCACTCAAAGGATTAGAAATGGAAGGAAGAGCCTTCCAAAAAGTTAGTAATTAAAACACAGTAAGAATATACTTTGTGTCCTTACCCCGCAGTGCCTGAAGGACCTCTTGGGGCAATGTCCCCAGGGCACTCTGACCTGTCTGTGTAACCGCACTGGCGGGCTGGGTACTCAGCTGGAGACACTGAGGGAAGAATTACTGTTGTTCTCTCCAGAAGATTCTAGGGAAAGCTCATGGCAGTGTGCAGGATCCTTCAAATTGTTACTCCAGGGAAGCTGACTTCTTGAATCTAAGGTGTAAGTGGTGTTTGTCCTTTATTCTGGAGAGCGATGTAACCCCTAGGAACACAAATTGGGGGTGCATGGAAACATCTCTGTAATTACACATCACCTATGATACAAAGGGGTATCTCTGTACAGAGAAAACATGTAGAGCTTCTTCGTGAATTGGGTAAGTGTGTAGTGCTAGGGAGGGCAACAGATTATTTTTCCCTTAATATTTTGTTACAGGAATTCTATTTCCCTCCATGTATAGTCCCTTTCGCCCAAAAGTGCTGGTTTTTATGGACTCCTAAATTGCAAAGAGTTTACAGAAGTAGCTGAGACTCTCGAACGTGATTTTTTTTTTTCTTTTTAATCTCAACAAAGTTAGGGCAGGGTTGGTAGCCAGTCTCTTACCATGCCTCTGGCCTTAAGCTTCCCATCTCATTTGTACACCTGCCATCTGTAATGGCTCTTTGACCAGTGATGACTTGTCACGGGAACCCTGTCTGCTTCAGTGCAGTCTTTCTAGAACTTCGGGCAGTAGGTGGCCCAGAGTAATTCCTCAGTGTGAATCAGCGTATTAATCCTTGAGGTTATTCCACCTTCCAGAGAGAAAAGCAAAAGTGACTTCTTATTACAGGTATTAAACCAGTGTATACATTGGTGGTGATCTTGGGTACATTATTCTGAGAGCTAATTTCCCGGCTGGTAAATAGGAAATCAGTTGTTCCTTTGTGTTAACGTTCTGTCCTAAATCGTTAAGTGGCTGCTTAATATATTCTGAAAGTGGGTCTTACGGGTTCAGTTTAAAAACCTGTTTAAGAAAAAACAAATATTTTAGTAATAGGAATTGAAGACTTATATGAAGTCATAGATTCTGGTATCTAGAGGCTGAGTAGTTAAATACGATTAATGCACACCTCCCATTAGGTCGATATTTTAAGAAAAAATTGCTAACAGGCAGTCTTGATACAAATACATCACAATTCTGGTTATCCAAAAAGCTGGTGTCTTATTGTGTAATTCCCCTGAAATTTTCAAAGGCTGGGATTTTTCTGTAGAACTTGAAAGCTTGTTCATGGAATCTCCCAGCCATACTCCAGAAACACCCAAGGATTCTTCATGAAAGTGTTGAAACAAAGACTGAAGGACTGATGAGTTTATCTGATTAGGGACACGAAGAACCTTCATTTGAGCTCATCTGGAATGCTTTTCTGAAGTAAAAGACAGACTACATAGTCCTTAATCTTAGTGACTTGGGAAGTCTGTGGTTCAACTTGCAGGCATTACAGGTGTGGACCCATGGTAATGAGGATTCTGTCACCTGACTCTTGCTGGGGGTTCCCTGATGCTGCTTTCTCAAGTCGGGGTACTCGAGTCCCCAAACCAGAGCGTAGCACTCTGTGTGTGTGTGTGTGTGTGTGTGTGAGAGAGAGAGAGAGAGAGAGAGAGAGAGAGAGAGAAGGCTATGTAGTTCCGTAAAGGCTTATTAGGGGGGAATTACTGTCTTTTCAGCTTGGCACTTCGATTGCCACTTTATTTGGTTTTGACTTGAAATATTTTGTGTGAATTTACTTACTCTGTTGTCCAGGAGCCCTTCTGTTTTCTATTTATTGAAGTTGCCTTTTTTTTTTTTTTTTTTTTTTAAATTAAAAAGAGCAGCTCGGGACTTTTCCTTCTCCTTAAAATCGTAGCAGATTCATTTGGTTCTCGCCATTTCAGCTTGCTTACACGGGAAGAGTGGTCGCTGTTTCCAGCCAACCCAGTTTACTTAGCTGGCTTTCCGAGTTTTTATTGAAACCAAAATAAAACTTCAAAGAAACTGCAGAAGCTTGAGCCTCCCGTCTCTCCCTTTCAACTAACACCTACCAGTGTTTATCTTGGGAATAATTTGATGTTTATTTGCTGAAACGTGTAGTTAAGTGTTAATGGAGATGAATGTCAAGCTTCAGAACGGTGTGCCGAAACCTTTAATATTCTGTGTTGAGCATTTGATGCTCTGTGGTCAGGGGTTTCTGCGGATCCCATGAAAGCGAGAAGGAAAAAGGGTTGCCTGCCCCCGACGTGGGCTCCACTGGACGTGCTGGAGGGCGGCCACAGGCCTTTGTCATTGGACCTTGGCACACCTTTTCCTTTTCATCCCCTGCCGTGTCTCTGACTGCCTCACGCCACCTCTGGTTTGTCACCGTGTTTTCTAGCACCAGGAACTGTTCGTAATTTCTGGTAAATACTGAAGTGTGACATAAGCGGTATTGCTGTTGAAACATGACTCAGTATGAATTGCATTTAAATACTGTTGTGACAGTGACTTTTCAAAGAATACGTGGAAATTTCTGTTTGAGTGTAAACTGTTCATCACCTACTTTCTGTTCAAGTTTGGTAATCTTTGGTGTCTTTTAAGTCTCTTTCCACCCTAGTGAGGAGTGTCCAGGTCTGATAAATGCCTAGGGAAGGAAGATTGCTTTAGTGCTTGCTCATTTTACCCATATTCGAAGCCAGTGGAGTTGGCTTGATCCAACAGAGTATGTAAACGAGTTGACAGACAGAACTATCCATCACCTTCTTACCTGGATAATCCGTCAACACGTGACAATACTGCACATGGCCTTTAGCTCCTCCTAGAAAGAAATACAGCATGTATGAAAAGGCCTCTCATTCCCTTTTTTAAAAATAATTTTTTAAAAAGATGTTTCATTTATTTATTTGACAGACAGAGATCACAATTAGGCAGAGAGGCAGGCAGAGAGAGGTGAAGGGAGAGAGGAAAGGAAGCAGGCTCCCCGCTGAGCAGAGAGCCCGATGCGGGGCTCGATCCCAGGATCCCAGGATCATGACGTGAGCCGAACGCAGAGGCTTTAACCCACTGAGCCACCCAGGCGCCCCAGTGTTTTTTTTGTTTTTTGTTTTTTCCCCTTGATAAACGATTTGTGAAGCCACCAAATTCAGAGTCTGAATACAGGGGTCAGTGTTGGTACATGTGACAGAAGACCATATGTTTGGTGGTGATGGTTGACCTCACACTCATCCTGGGGTGAGGCCTCAGTGTCCCGAGGATGTGTTTAGATAGCCCGGGCTGTCGATCCAAATTACAGCTTCCTCTGTCTCTCTTCCAAGGACTGGCAAAACAAGGCCGTTTCTCATTAGGGCCCATCTAGGATTTCAGATACGTGCGGCATATGTGCATCTCATAATGTCCTCTCACGCTTGAAAATCCAAGCTTCAGTTAGTGAGGCAAAGCTCTTCTAGTCTGCCCCCCACCCGCCGCCCCAGTCTGTGAATTTGTACTTATTCGAAGTCCCTTTTACCGCTGACTACCGTGGTGGTGGCGGAGTCTTCGGAAATGTCACCCCCGCGGTGGGCTGGTGGTTACCTTTCTTCTTTCAGTCTGTACTCTGTAGTTGGAACTGTTAATAGAGATGTAATTTCACAGACTACTAAATAAAAAGCCTGGATTATTGTGATTTCGACTCTAAGCTGACAGCGTAAAACCTTCATCACAGGGAAGACAAAAACTGCGGAGATTGATTTTGTTTTTTAATGGTATTTTACAGCATTTTATGATCTCTTTTAATTGCAATATAACAGAATAAAACCTTTTGGTCAACTGAACACAGGCTTGCCATGTGCCATCCAGGCAGTGTTCCAAGCTTTACAAAGACTGACATGCTAAGGAAAAGTCACCTGATGAAGTAGGTGCTGTTACCATTTGCGCAGATGATGAAATTTTGACACAGAGAAGTAAGTAAGAGTATATGCAGCCAGTGTGACTTTGCCCTTCGTGGCCCACTCTCCATGCTAGTAATTGGCGGGAGCACTCCCATTCAACAGGAAGACTGACTTTGTTGCTTCTAATTTGGGTAACTTTTATTCTTTAAGTGCTGTCCATGATGTGCGGTTGTTGAAAATGAACTAGATTCCTAAGCTCGCATAGATCTGCCCGGCAGCTGGAGCAGAGCCAGTGCCCGTGGCCTGCCTTCTGCATGGGATTCCCTGAGAGCCTCTGGTGTCCCGGACAGCTCCTCCCCTGGTCCCTCCACCTGGGTGATGAAGGGGTGTGTCGTGGTCCATTCACCTGGACTTAAATCCTCAGGTCACACCTTATTTGTGTGATCGTCGTTGGCTCAGGCCATTGCCTCCAACCATCTTACCTTGGGTTACTTCTGTGTCTAATCTGACGTGAAAGAGGTCTAATTGGGTTTGCATTCTTAGCAGAGAGATGCTTACACTGTACACCGTGAACAGGGTTCAAGATTTCTAATTGATATTTTAGGTTCTCAAATAGTAGAAGATAAGTTTCCATGTTATGGGAATCTGCATATTAAATATTTCCAGTATATACTCCCCTGATAAGAAATCTGTACATTACATATTCCCAGGGTCTGGAGGACAGAATGGTAAGAGGAAAGGTTAGTCCAGCACTGTGTGTGGGGGTGTGTTTGTGTTTAACATTTAACACATGCTAGTGTAATTGGATTTATGCTTGGGAGTGAGCTGCTTTAACTTCCACTGAATTTTATATTCCCGTCACTATTGTTTGCTTTGCTCTGTGTGTACAGGTAAAAATTGTACTGACCCTTAAACATGAATAGAATTTAAGAGTGTTCTCCAGTGTCGGGAAGATACAGTCTGGCTTAGTAATTTGTCATCTGTGACCATCTGGGGACCTGTGTTGTAGTTAGTAACTCCTGCCAAGCTGGGGTCCAACATTGAATTCTAGGGGGTGTCCCCTCAACCCACATTTTAGGGAAGAGGGAACTCGTGATAGAGGACTCCGAGTTAACCGCGCATGCACTGCTGTTGCATGTTCTGTCAGATACTAAAGTGATGTTGTAACCAAAGTAGGACTTGATAGAGACATATTATTGAACATGTATTTGCATTGATGTGCATTGAAGATACTATAATGACAGTTTTTTTAAAAGGTAGTTAAATGTCATTGTTGAAGTAAGACATTTCCCCCTGTAGTGGCTATCAAATAAATTACATTAAATTGTTTCCTTATTTAACATTGATAGTATTAAAATTATTTTAAAATTAAAATGGAATTTAAAAAGAAAACTATTTTTTTGCGCTCTCATTTTGACGGTGGGGAGTGTATTTTATCATTGTTCCGTGGAGCTATTCCATTAACACTGTTTGGTTTCACTATTATATTCAAACTGTTAATACACATTGTATAAGTGATAAGTGTAAATACTGAATACGTATTTTATATATAAATCTGTACAAATCTAAATTCTGAGATGAATGAGAAATAAATTGTATAATTTTATAGACTTTTAGAAATTACTAGGCTCTGCATAGAAAGTTACATAATTCTTTTCCCCCTTCTAGGCAGACTGTCTCCTTAAATTAGGAAAATACAGAGAACACTTGGCTGAGGTGAGAAAAGACAAAAAATAAAGGGGTAAGGGAGGGAAGAAGGAATAAATTCATCGTGTGGGACAACTCAGCTGGTATCAGGATGGATCGTTTGGAAGCATCCGGATTAGAACGATGTACGTGAGACACTTCAGCCTGTGTTTGCTTTTTTAGAGTCGGTACATAAAACTGGGAAATGTGAATTACTGGTAAGTTGAATAGTATGGATGAAACGTGTGGATAGAGGAAAAAAAAAAGTCAAGAAGAGTCTAGAAAGGGATTAGATGTTTTCTAGAATCTTTCTAGAATTTTTGGAGATAGCTTCATAGTAGAGCTTCATCATACTCAGAAGCGTTTGAAGGATGGGACCTCTGGGTGGCTCACTGGGTTAAGGCTCTGACTCTTGGTTTCGGCTCAGGTCGTGATCTCAGGGTCCTGGGATCCACCCACATATATTGGGTCCCACACTCAGTGGGGAGTCTGCTCGACATTCTCTCTCTCCCCCTCTCCTCCTGCCCCTCTGCCTGCTTGTGCTGTCTGTCTTTCTCAACTAAATAAAATACGTCTTGGGGGCGGGGGAAGTATTTGGAAGAGGTCTTGCAGCCAGATAACATTGCCCCAACTTGTCCCCGCTTTGAGGATGGGCTTAGCCTCTTCAGAGGACGGTCTGAGCTCAATCAACGAGAACAGAACCCTTCCCATAAAAGACCTTTGGGAAAGGTAGAAATTCTAGATCACAGTGGCCATGACAACCCTGGAAACGAGGTTGAAAACTGAACCCCGTGAGGGCAATGGGGAGCCAGTGCACCCGTATTTCATTGACGTGTGCATACTAACAGAGCAGCACGGGGACCCCCCAACCCCCAGCGCAGTGTGGTGACTCGGCTGGGGGAGAAAAACCCCCGAGCCAGGACTAAACTGCATGCAGGCTGGTGAGCGTGAGGCGGATTTTTAGATTCAGAATGGGATTCTGGTGGTTATTTCAACTATTGCTATTTAATTTAATTTGAATTCCTTTAAGCACAGCTTACTCTTAAAGAAACGGTACGATGCTTTGGGTCAACTCACATTTCTGTAACTAGACATGGGTGTGTGAGGCTGTTTGTAACTTAACAGGAATGTGAAAGAGGGGTTTCATTCCCTAATTGCCTTTTTCCACAGTTTACTTTACAAACTCTTCCATACAAGACTTTTACCCAAATTGCGTTTTGCTCCCCAGCCCTGAGTCTCTGGGGATCTGAACTCTGGCAGCAACAATTAGCAGAGAAGGACTAAGTGTCTATCAGTCATCCTGTCTCACCTTATAAAAGTCATTTTAGTTTCTGAGTGTTGGATTCTTACTTGGATTGAAGTTCTAAATACAGATCTGAGAGGCCTTTGATTTGCAGCCTCATAGACTGAGAAGGGTTCCACAGGTGCCCCAAAGGATGTGGATTCTGACTTCCTGCATAGAAATAAGTTCTAGTGATGTTTTCGTTGGTGCAGGGGATTGAAAAACATAAATGTTACTCTGTCGTCATTCAGCTGGAAGAAGTAGTTGAATACCAGACCGCCCACTGGATGGATGTTCCATGTGCTCTGATCTCCAAGTTGTAACCCTTATCGGGAGTGCTCCTTCAAAAGGTGGGCATGGTTGGGAGTCAACTTTGATGTGGCCTATAAAGTTCCCCGCCCAGCACTTAAGCTGGCCTTTGATGGGATAACTCCTCAGTTAATTTTAAGAAATTGTACCTCTTCCAGTGTAAGACAGTGGCTGGAATTAAGTATGTGAGAATGGCTCGCCCAGTCCTCGGCCCGTCATATGTCCCAGACTTAACTTAAAAGAATTGGTGGACTTTGTGTTATGAGAATCAGGGGATAAGTGTACGGTAGAGGATTTGGAAAATATTTAGCATTTTTATGGTCTCTTTAACAGTGGCCCAGTGTTTCCCTGGGGGAAAAGGCATTAGTGATCAGAGAAATCAGGAATCTCTGCATCTGGGCCACCACGGGGCGTTCTTGGCCATGGACTGGGCAGTACCCCAGGGTCATGAGTCTTACTTTGTCTTGTTCCTCAGTTACTTAGGACTTTGTTTCAGTTCAAATAGGTCTGAGATATCCCAGACCTGGGATAGTGAACAGATGGTTTCATGCTAGTCAACATTCTGGTAAATACGGAGCACATGATTGGCTCAGTTGGTAGAGCAAGTGATCTTGATCCTGGGGTCTTGCGTTCAAGCACCGCACTGGGTGTTGAGCTCACTAAAATAAACAGGTATATGTGTAAAAATAAAAAATAGTCTGGTAAATAAATTTTAGATGGTTACCTGTAGTCATCTTGTTGGAATTCTCTTCAACTGTAAATGGCAATAGTGTCTCTCTGGCACACACTTCGATTTGGCCACTGTTTGTAAACTGTTGTGATGGAAAGATAAGTTCCTGTTTGATGTTTGTTACCTGGAGAAATTGACCAACAGGTGTGCCGATCAGCCTCCGTTGGGACCTTACTAATCTGCTGATCCGGAAGTGAAAACGATCATACGATACTTTCTTTTTTTTTTTTTTTTTTTTTTTTTTAAGGTTATTTTTTGGCTCCTGGGTGGCTTAGTGGGTTAAAGCCTCTGTCTTCGGTTCAGATCATGATTTTAGGGGCCTGGGATCAAGCCCCACATCAGGTTCTCTGCTCCACGGGGAGCCTCCTTCCTCCTTTCTCTCTGCCTACTTGTGATCTCTGTCTGTCAAATAAATAAGATCTTTTAAAAAAAGTTATTTTTTATCATGGGCTTTTGCTCTGTGTGATGGATAAGGCAACAAAATTTTGAATTTCAGTGCATGTGTGATGTTAATTAACTAGGTTGACTGCGCTGTGTACATTTCAGTGGTGGCAGGGTGGGGGTCATTTCACCAGAATCACTCAAAAAGTACCTCCAGCTCTAGTTGGACAGTACTCTGGGCAATGGTGGTGGTTCATAATCATTGCCAGAAGGACAACGCAGTGTCCTTCTCATTGTGTACACCTGAGGATTTGTAAAACCAGGTTCAGACTCTGACCAATTTCAGTCACTGAGGTGTTCTTGCAAACTCAAGTTCCACTGTACATGTCAGTTTCTTTCTGCCGAGAGGATAGCGCGGAGCCCTAAAGCAAGCATGTGTATGGTTGCCCACATTAGACAAGAGGACCCTGGAAGACTAACGTCTGGATAAAAATACGTGCCACATCACAGCTGTATCTTAAAGCTCTTAAAGTGCTTTTTCCTGTTGTTCCTTGATTACCTTTTTTCTAGTCCCATATCACCATTCCACAAATCTGAACATCTCTTAATTATGGAGGCCTTTTACCACATTATATTAAACTTTAAAAAATTCACATCTCAGATTAAATTTATTTTGCAATAACGATAGATCTGTATGTGTTGATATGTAGAAGCTCGATGGTATCACTGTTACTGTAAACATTTGTCTTAGCCCTTCCAGACAGCTCTGGAGTCAGTGGCTTAAGCAGTAAATGCTAATTTCACTCAGCTTTGAGGCTGGGGTTTCGAGGATCAAGGCACCGACAGATTCGGGGTCTGGTGGGAGCTCTCTCCCTGGTTGATTGAGGACTCTGTTCTTGCCCTCAGCTCACTGGGTGGAGGGGGCAGATGCTCTTTGGGCCTGTCTGAGAAGATCACTGATCTCATCCATCAGGGCCCCCCCCCCCCCCCCGCCCCCATGACCTAACACCCACCTCCCAGAGGCCTCCCTCCAAATACCATCACACTGGGGATTAGGTTTCAACATAAGAGCTTGGTGGGGGAGCATTCAGTCTGTGGCCACGCTTCAAGAGTGGAGTCCTTCTCTTTCTATTTTGGACGCCTTGCTTTATTTCTTCGAGATCTCAAAACTCAGATTTTACAGGACCCTTGAGAGCTGACACCCTTGCCCCATGCCCGTGGGGCCCCATGATGCAGGAGACTTACCTATTGCTGGCCTGGACCCGCCTCACCTCTTGGGGGGTGGGTTTGACCTTGCAAGCCAAGGTGTCAGATGTCAAAGCCTTGTTTTTCAGCCAGAAGAGAATTCGAAGGTAAGCAGCCATCTGCTCTTCCTGCATGTAACTGCAGGTCCAGAGTTTATCTCCTTGCGTTGCAAAGTTCAGGGTCTTCTGTTCACTCCTGAGCTATGCAGCGAGCAGAAGTCTAGATAGATGTGATTCACTGACATGGAATTTGCAAAGCCAGATTCGTTACCAGAGGCTTCTTCAGTCTCTTCTGTCAGTGGAAAGGCAGTTCCATCATCTTTTTTTTCAAGCCCTACTTAAAATCACTGGTGACACACAGTTTTAAGCCTTCAGTGTCGACTCTCTCATGTTTTGTGTAAATGGCTCTTTTTTTTCACGTACTAACATTTCTCTATCTTTGCCTGCTTTGCACCTTGCTCTTTCGTTAATTTTCTTAAAACTGACAGTCACATCTCTCTCTCTCTCTCTCTTTTTGGCCCATCCCTAAGGCTTTTCATTTGAATGTGTTTTGAGGTTCCATTTTGCTTTTATTTACTGCTAAGACTCTTGCTAGTGCTTTTTCTCCATCCGTACAAAAATAGGCCCATGTCAATTTGATGTTTGTTCCACTTGTCTAAAATGTTACTTTATTCTTCATAACAACTGCATTTTATAGAACATGTATTCTTCGATGAATGTGTCTACTTTGTGACATTAGCTGCATTGCCCTTACAGTAAGTATTAAAAATCACCCTGATTTTTTTTCTATTTATTTTGCATGATGAGTAATATTCTTTGTGGTGAACTCATTCACATTTGGTATTTTCAGGTGACACCATGTTCTGACCACCAATTGTTGAGAAGTGCATGTGTTGGAAAGATGGTCAGGTGGGGAAGGAGCCATCCTATGAATAATTCTATTGCCAAATGTGTTGAGATATTTTAACCTAATTTTTGGTGCTTAAAGAGTGGTTTTGAGAAATTTAACACTGATAGAATTAGATTTTTTTTTTTTTTTTGCATAGAGCGGAAGTTTTTAAGTTATAATGGCTAAAATGACAGAGAAGTTTAATTCTCTTTTACATAAAATTCCACAGATGGGCAGCAGGGTTGATGTGGCAGTTCACTGGGTACCGGGCTCCTGTCTCTCAGCTTTCACTCTGCATGTTGACGTCTGCCCTCATGGTTCAAAATGACTGCTGGAATGCTGAGCTCTCTTTTCCTCAGAAGTACCTATTAACACTTTAGATTGTCTTTTGTTTCTCAGCACTTAGTAGTGGAGTCACGAACCTATTTAAGTAAAAGAAAGACATAGTCAGTTGGAAAACTTGGCGGGGCAGGTTGGTCCACAAAACCCCCATATTTCTGCCTGCACAGCGGGGGCAGATAGTGGTTCTACTCTTGGATAGGGAACGCAGGAAAAGGAGTAGGTTCAGGTATGTGGGAAAGGTGATGATAAGCTCACTTGGGGGAAATCTTGAGTTTGAGGTACCCAGGGATGTCCATGTTGGGTCGTTGGTATACCACAGCATGGCTGAGTTTGTGACTCAGGAAAGAGCAGTGGGTAAGCTATCGACACAAGACAGAAGAACCCCCAGCATCCCCGAAGGCTCTTGAGGCTGTGCAAGTGGGTGAGTCTCTAAGGAAAAGCAAGAGAGGTGAAGTGATGAGCACCAAGGGTGATGCCTCCATGAATCTTTGAAGGAAGTCATGGACAGAAAAGAGAAGGTGGTTGAGGCCTGAGGATGAGAAGGACCGGTCGGTCTGCAGAGGGAAGCTGGAGCTGTGTTTTTCTTTTTTACTATTTTTTAGAGGGGCGGGAGGAGCAGAGGGAGAGGGATAGAAAGAATCTTAAGCAGACTCCACACCCAGCGTGGAGCCCAACTTGGGGCTCATTCTCACTGCCCTGAGATCACGATCCTGTGCTGAAATCAAATGCTTAACCAACTGAGCCACCCAGGTGTCCCAATGGCTGTGGGGTCTTTTTTTTTTTTTTTTTTTTTTTTTTTTTTAGCTTCACTTTCACCATTGGACTATTGTTGGATTCTATGGAAGCATCAAAAGACAAGCATTAACTTCAGAGAAGGTTAGGTATGATCTAATTTAAAGGGCTCCACCACAAGACCATGCTGTCTGTTCAAGAAGAGCACTGAAGTCTTTGTTGTCTCATTTAATTATTAATAGATCTTCTCTCAATAAATCTTCCCTCGCAGGAAGGTATTATTATCCCCATTTTATGCATCTGAAAACCAGGCATACACAGGTTAGGCAGCCGTCTCTTTGCCGTGCACAAGAAAGGGATGGTACTGAGGGGTTGGAAACCAAGCACGTTCTTTGATTCTGGTCAGGATTTTGTGCTTCAGTCCCTTGCGTGCCTCCTGAGGGGTTCGATGACCTGTCAGTTTTTGACCTGGAAAGTGCTGTGTTGGTAACTACAAACTAAGTTTCTTTGCTCTCAGTGTTCAGAATACACAAAGTGATGAGAATTAAAAAAAAAAAAAAAGAAAAACAAAAAAGAAGGTGACCATGTTGATGACCATGATGGTCTTGTTTCCCAGTCTTAAAACATTCCCCTGTGACCATCTTCTTCACTGATAATGTTACTGCAAACCAAAAGGAGCGTGATTGATCTTTGCAGCACCTTTCAGACTTGAATCGCATCCTCATCTGATAGTAGAACTGAGTCACTGGTCACTTGTGTTTGTCTTAGACTAGACAGGGGGTGCCTGGGTGGCTCAATCCATTAAGTGTCTGCCTTTGGCTCAGGTCATGATCTCGGGGTCCTGGGATCGAGCCCCGCATCTGGCTCCATGCTCAGCAGGGACCTGCAAACTTTTCCTCAAAGGACCAGATAGCAAATGTTTTAGGCTCTGCCAGCCATGCAATTTCTGTCAGATCTACTCAGGCCCGTTTGTGCAGGATGAAAACAGCTCAGTGTGTAAATGAACGGTCATGGCTGTGTTCTAATTAAACCTTATTTTCAGCAACAAGCAGGCGACCTAGTTTGCCGACTCCTGCTCTAGAAGAATGCTTAACTTCTACAATTTCTGCTGTTAATCCTGCAACTAAAATCATTCGACAAAACTGTGGAAATAGTGAATTACTTTTTCTTATTTCTAGAACTCAAAAAATACTTAGCTAGGTTTGTTTTTTAAGTTGACTTTAGCTCTGTAGTGATCTTTTGTTAAGTGTAATGCCAGAAATTCTGGGAGAACAGATGCAAAGTAGGAATTTGGAGTTCCCGTCATATTCTCTGTTTTATTTTCTCCTATGTACTCTGGACAGATTTCTGAGTTACCAGGGTCCTTCTGAAACACTCAAAGTAATCTACATCTTTCAAGTCAACCCCTAAATCACGTAGACACTTGATCACCCAACTGAGACTTGAGTTGCTCTGATCACCATCAGTCTGCACCCCAACACCTGTGGTGTTAAAGGCTGGAGAAGGGGAGGCTTGGATACTCACACTATTGGTAAATTTTCATCCTTTTATTCCCCACCGATCAGAAGACCACTAGTGCATTCAGGAGGCTTCAAAGAACAGAAAAATTCTTCAACAGTAGTTCATCTGGTGTTTTTTGGTTTGTGTTATGCAGATGTCCACACCTATCTTGGAAAAGCATTGTAAAGTGAATTCGCATATTACAGTGTGTTCCAGTTGCAGCCCTTTGATTTGTACCGTTGTTGAGAGTTTTTAGTAATTGAACTAGACTAGATTTTTAGGGGAAATACCTTTTTTCATAAAAGAACAATGAGGAGGACATTAGCATTTTTTATGCAGATTAGTGCTGATTATGAAGAATGAGCATAATGAATTTGTAAAGAATCATAAGCAGATTCTCTGTTCTTTTCAGCTGTTAGTTCTCATTTGTTTGTAATAGAGAAAGCAGATTTTTGTTAAAATAATTCTAGTTCACCTTTTGGGTTCCTTTAAAAGTGCCCTGTCCCTCCCAGGCAAGCTGCATGCATTGCAGTAATACAGGATGGCATCTTTTTTCTTTTTTTTAAGATTTTATTTGTTTGTATTGGAAAGAGAGGACTCGAGTGAGCTGGGGGAAGAGCAGAGAGAGGGAATCTCAAGCAGACTCCCTGCTGAGCTGGAAACCTGACACGGGGCTCCATCCCAGGACCCTGAGATCATCACCTGAGCTGAAGTCAAGAGTCAAGAGTTGGGCTCTTACCCGACTGAACCACCCAGGTGGCCCACAACAGGATGGCACCTTTAACCCACATACCCTCTCGTGGCCTTCGAGTGCTAGTAGCTGTGTGACCTTTGGCTCTCCTCCTGACTTAGTGGAAATAAAATATTTTCTCCTTGTGCAAAAAGGTCTCGAAGTTCGAGTGACTGCAGGAGCTGGAGCTTGGATTTGGGAATCCTAAGAGTCTCTGATAATCACGCATGATGGTCAAGTCTTGCTAATTCTAAGTCAAAAGACTCCATTTTGCCTGGCTTAGAGAATGGTTGGGATTTTAGCATCGTCTACTTTCAGAGTTACTTTATGAGGGGAATAAACCTGTGAGTAAGTAGAAGGAAGTCATTCCGATAAAAACTGCTACATTTGTAGTGAATCTGTACTCAGTCAAGATAGTCAAGAACTCAGTGACAGTTTTGAAGACCTACATTTATTTCTCTTTTAATTTGTTGAAGAATTGCAAATCTCATACTTGGGTTGTCACAAAGTATGAGTCATGTGATCTAGGATGATGAATTTTTACTGGACGTCATGCATGGCACTGATTCCTAAGACATTTTAGGCTTACAGTAGATCAGAGGTCCCGTGTAAAGGTGGAGAGAATAAATCTTAAAGCACCAACTCTGCTGGATATCTGTATTTCGAATTTGCCAGCTTGGCCATTTTGTTTCAGTTGATGCTAAAAAAAAGTAACAGTGTTCTGAGAACTGATGTTGGATGCTCCCTCTTTTATGGGCGGTCTGAGGTCACGTTAATTCACACTCTGCATCTTTTTTGGCCTTCCAGCTGACTAAAGGTATAGCTTTGATTTTCCTTTATTTTCCATGATAATTTATTCTCACCTTTTATTTATATATTTAATATTTTGGACCCATTGTTCAAACATGTAAATAGTTTCGGACCTGTAGATTTTTTTCTCTATTGGCATTTGTTGTATTGATGTCTTACATGTCTCAAGATTTTAAAGAAGATTTAGCTCAGTCCCTTTGTTTTACAGAAGAACGTAGGTCCAGAGATGCGTGAGGCAGGTGTCTCTAGTCACTGGGGTTAGAAGGGGCTGTCCTAATGAGTATTTTCTTTCCCTTTGATTCAATTTAATCTATTTTAGGTCTCATGTTCATGACATTGTAAAATAATCTGTCTACTTAATACTACAGTTAAGTAGGCTACAATTTTCTCCATTAAAACCGACTCATGAGTCGCTTCCAAGGAAAGCTTCCCAAGCCTTTCTTCTATATTCTCCTCCCATCTAAGAGTCCTAGGGAACCTGTGGTACTGTGCATATCTAAGGCTGCCTCGTGTTTTGAAATCTCTTCCCCCAGTCTCTTACCCCACACTGATGCCTAGTGTCAATCAGGAAATGTTGCAATTTGTAACCCACTACTCGGAATTGTGTTACAGGGTGGGAAGTTGTGGGGACGCACGGTCGGTGGCGGGAATGAGTAGTGGAAGTCTCAGGCTTTTCTGGATCAATCAGATAGATTTTGTCACGTTACGTAATGTCTTCTCTGTCGCTTCTGCCTTCTGTTTTAAATGGACTATATGTTTGCCTTTGACTTGTTTACTAAGACAGTACACCTCTCCTCAAACACATCTGTCAAAACTTCAGGATTACTTAACACTCACTCTGTGACCAGTGTATTCCATTTAGCAATGTCCTCCAGACCGGAGTAGGTTTATAGACTGGGAACTCGAGGTACCCCACATAGGAGACAAGGCTTGAGTGCATAGGATGGATCCTTCGTCTGTATCAGAAGGAATTTGTACCTGTTTGAGTGAATCCTCAGGTCTCCGGGATCAGCATGACTTCCTGCCCTTGCCTTTAGTACCCCATGTTAGCTGCGCCCACCTTGTTCACATCTCAGTGCATTACAAATTTGAAAGGCATCCCTAAAAGAGCCCAGAAAGCCTTGTTAGCAGATATGTGGGCCACTGCCTATGCATTTTCTACTCTAACTCTGCAAAATAATTGACTTTTAATTTTAGTGTACTTGCTAAAATCGTTTAAAACCATGCTGTCAGAATCCAGCCCTCAGGTTAGCATTTAACCTTTGGCCACTTTTAAGAGGCGTTTTTTCCTGCAATGTGGGTTAGCGAGACCTCTGGGAACTTGGAGTCAACCTAGGACTGTGCCTGGGTGTTTGTGGTGGTTCTGAAACAAATGGGAAAGTGGTTTTGAGTGCTCAATACGGTCTTATCCAGTCCACACTTGATTATTGCACATTTGTACAAAGGTCTAAAGTTACAGACCTAAGGGTCATAATCATAGTCACTAATATCAAAAATGAAATAACCAAGCCTTGGGGAATTAAAAAAATGGCTTAATATAAGCAGCTTGTAGTGGCCATTGATGTGAGATTTTGGAGTCTGGGAGTGAACCGTAGAGAGAATTCTTGAGACATCTTCGGTGCATAAAAGGTGATTTTAATTAAAGCACAGAGACAGGCCCTGTGGGCATAAAAAGTTGCACTGGCATTGGAAGGAGGGACTGATGATATGCTTGCCAGTTGGGAGGGGGTTAGGGATAGCATAGGTCTCTAAGGAATTGGGAAGCAAGGTTTCTAGGACCTTGAGGGGTCATGTACTTACGTCTAGTAAAACCCGAATCATGAGACCTTTAAGATGTATGGAAGATGTGAGCTGTGTGTTTGGAGGGTGATTGCTAACATGGATCTTGTGCGTGTGGGGAAGGAGATAAAGGAATTTTTCAAAGGGATTTTTGTATGTTAAAGGAGACTTACAGGATCCTGGATATTGGGCCCTTTAGCAGAGTGCTGACATGGAGGCCATTGAGTTGCCGGGGCAAGGTCAGTCACACTCCGCCTGTCCAAGCCTCGGCAAGGCTGTAACTTGGAAGTTTCATTTTTTTCTGTATTTTACCTTGTCTTCACATCAGCCATCATGAGATTCAAACCCAAGTTGAACACATGTTGTTTAAAGATTCAAGTTCACAAAATCATGCAGTTAATGGTGTTCTTTCCTTTTCCGAGGGGAGTGATTGGAGTGAGTGTGTTGTGGCTTGGACACCCCGGGAGGGGCTCTCCTGAGGCGCACTGATAAGGTGTTGGTTTTACGATAGCGTGTAGGGCTGGTATTTAGCATTTGGTCAGCAGACGAGTCCCTGCGTGCTCTTGGCGTGGCTTGGAATGCAGTGCCTTCTTCCCTAGTGGCCCCCGAATTCCAAGGAAACCGCTCGCGAATTGGGCAGTCTTGTTTCCTTGACTGGCTTTTTTCTAAGCCTGTGGGGGGGGGGGGTTGGGTGGGGACAAGAAATGGCTGACTTCTTGGCCTGAATTTTATGCTAAGATTCGGGAAGGGTATCTGGTAATTCTTCTACTTTGTGTTTGAATAAATTATTTTGTAGCAGTGATGGAAAATAAAATATTCTAGGAGAAAGGTTTATTGATATTTCCATTTTAAAGCTAAGACTGAACTCCAGACAGGTGAAATGGGCAGAACAGAGTATTGTGCGTGGCCCTTTGCCACAACCTGTCAACCTACCTAAAGCAAGTAAGATGGAAATACACATAGTTTGGAAAACACTTGCCCAAAGTTGCTGTAAAGCCCCTCTTGAGACTTTTTTTTTCTTCTGGAACGTGTTCCCGTATATCCTGGGCTCACTTAGTCATTTGGTGTTCCTAGTTGGTCTTCATCTTTTCTCAACACGAGGCATCTGTTCTTATCATTGTAAGTTTTTGCACTTTTAGTAACATTTACTTGCTCTTAAAATCTACAGATTATGTAAAGAGTATTTCAGGCTTTCACCTAGGATTTAAATGTTACGGAAAGTGATTATTTGGACCGGAACTGAATCCATTTCCATGCGTTTGCCTGTTCCGAATGCAGTACTTTGATCCACCTGTGTTTAACTTCATCTTGAAATTCAAAGTTACCTATTCACAGAACTGAGAAATGGTTTTAGGCACGAAAATGTAAAGATCTGATTGGGTTCCTCCCGGGATTCACGAACCAGGCGGTTTCCCATCTGGCAAGTAGGGGGGTAGTTCCAAGGAATTGCGCAAAATGAAGGCTTTCAGAGGAAAGAGGGTGGGCAAGGACGTTATTAGCAAAAGAAAAGGCTTGTTTCAGGCAAGGTCACCTTCCCTTAGCTTGGGGGAGAGGAGCTGCTCCTGTCCTGTGGATTACTTCATCTTCCTTCCAGCGTGGAGAGAGCCCATGTGACAGATGACCTCATTGGTGCTGATCAGAAAATTCCTGGCTGATGGGGTAACCCCGCATTTCTAGGGGTGGTTGAAACTGCAGTTAGCCTAGGTGTTCAGGCCTGGTTTGGGGACTTGGCCTAGCATAAGTGATGCCCTTTGGGCCCTGTAGTTTTCTTTTTAATAAGGTAAAAGAAGGTAAATGAAAATTTGCTGAACACCTACTGTGTGTCATGAACCAAACGTATTTCAGGACAGAGTACAGTTTGGTTCAATGCTATGAACAACCTCCCCCACCCCCCCTTTTTTTAATCTTTCAAAGAGGAGGTTGAGTTTGCTGAGGCTAACTTCCTTGTCCAAGTTCACAGAGCCGGCCTTGGCCTGCTGACCCCGTTGCCCATGTTTCTCTGACAGAGGGTATCAGATTGGGGCTCAGGACTCCTGGGTGAGCCATGAAAGTCCATTTGAAGTAAAAGAGAAAACCTGTTTTCTAAGGACAGAAAATGGATGCTTCTGAAAACAGTACCCTCTCCAAGGGAGGGCTGCAAACTTGAACCACAACTGAAGCCTGAGTTGTGTTAAGAAGGGAGTTGACAGAGCCCTCTGGCTACTGGAGTGTGTTCTTCCCCAGCCTGTGGCAGAAGTTGCTGGAGCCACAAAGGACCCCCTGAGGTGTGGTGGAGGCCTAGGGGCTTCTCTGCAATGGATAAAACCCACCCTTGGGGCAGAAGCCTTGCCCTTCTCTTCGGGCTGCCCCCTCTGTGGCTGAACAGTGTTATGGATGAGGGGGTTAGAGGGAGCAGTTGGCCGCCGGGAGTTTCTGGGTGGGACGCTAAGTCTGATTATTGTGATATAGTCATGATTCTGATAGCACAGAAAACTCAGATGGCTCAGGAGTCCAGGAGACTTCCTTCGGGCTGATCCCACCCTGTTTTCTACACCCTTACCTCTAGGCTAGACCCTGCTAGGTAGGAGTCCTTAATCATGCTGGTCTTTGGGATTTTCGTGTTTCAGTTTATGCAGATGATGCAAAGCCTTCAGTGACTCATTGTCAGTGCAGACCCAGTCGTCTGTGTTGCTCAGTGAGTGGCCCTGGAGCCACTGGCTTCAGGTTTACCAGGTCAACTTGTGAAAAAAAGTTGATGCTTGGGATCCATAAGGGTCTGGAGATAAAACACCTAGGGGACACAGCTTGGGGTGTGTGTGTGGGGGGGGGGGAATATACTGCCATTTGTGGGGGCTACATTACAAAGCACATTAAATGTCACACTATGTTGTTTAAACTCAACATTACAGGGATGCCTGGGTGGCTCAGTCGGTTAAGCATCAGCCTTTGCCTCAATTCATGATCCCAGGATTCTGGGATCCAGCCCTGCATTGGGCTCCTGAGTAGGGGAGCCTGCTTCTCCCTCTGCTTGTGCGTGCTTTCTCTTTCTCGCTCACAAATAAATAAATCAAATCTTAAAAATAAATTAACTCAGCATTGGAGTAGCCTCTTGAAACCCAGAGAATCTCGTTCATCTGTGCATTAATACATACGTTCTTAATTCCCCAAAGGTTTACTAAACCCTGATTTGTTTTGTGCTAAAGCCTAACATCAAGAAAAAAAGCAAATTCTTTGTTAAATCAAGGACGTGTATATAATATTTTAGAATGGTTTTCCTTGAAAATGATTAAAATATGAAATCATCTCAGAATTGGAAATATTACATTCACTATTGGTGCCAGAACCAAAAGATACATTAAAATGTCAATATGTGGCCATTTTAAGCGGCCATAAAAAGTGTGAACCAGCCCTTTATGACTGGAGATAGAAAATCCTGGAAATAGAACTGCGGTTACTCCCTGAGGAGGTGCACCTCCTTCTTCCCTTGGCTACCAGTCAGTCTTTGTCCGGCGGACTCCATTGAGTGAGTCTCTTATGGCTCCAAGCCCAGGATGGTCTGTCTAGTTGACCAGTAGGCTGCAAAAATATCTCAACTTCTGGAAGCCTTTTGTTTGTTTGTTTGTTTTTTCCCTGCGCTTTATTTAATTCTCTCTCGAGAGTCTTAAATTAGTCCCAGCGATAGGACATACTAGTTTCCTGGGTCTGTGGATGGGAGGAGTGGCTCAGGAGTGATCTTAGTTTGCATTTCCTGAGTTGGTTGTGGGTTCACTTACCAGCTTTATTGATCGAAAGAACAGGTGATTCCTATCAAGTCCAACGTTAGCATGCTGGAAATAGGGCTTTTGAAAGGACTGCTCGTTAAGTGCACGTAAATAATGATATAAATGCGCAGCAGACGCAGGAAGGTATTTAACTATTGACGAGAATGAGTAATGCATGTTTTCTGATAGTGTCTGCTGCAACTGGCAGGATGTTTTAAACGGGAGGAAAAAAGCCCTCTCTGCCGAAGGTCTGCATTTGGTCAACATTATTTTCAAAGACAAGCTTAACTGTCATCTGTTGTACTAATAGGGCCATCATCATCAGTTCGGTTTTATGGTTAAGCTTTGTAGAATCAATAGGAGGTATACTTTGAAAAAAATGGTTTCTCCAGTATGCATACAGCAGCTTCAAAGATAATCTGGCCAGTGTTACTGCAGTGGTTTGTGTATTCTCCTTGATGGCGAGATGAGAGCTAGCTCCATAGAATGGGCCATCATGGAGGATCTCTGGAACTTGGCCGTGACTCATTTAATGGAATGGACATTTCAGTTACAATTCAGCGTACTTATATCTGTTGTTAAGTGAAAGCTGAGTTTATAGAACTGAATTTATACTCGTGGTTCTTTCCTTTTTTAAGTTTGTAATTTGAAAATTGCATGCTTTGGTGTGTAGTAAGTCGGCAATACTTATCGAGCATCCGTCGTGAATTAACCTTAACCCAAAGTCTTTGTTCTGGGGTTTTCAGATTTATGTTGAATAAATTTAAAGACAGCCTTTGAGGTCAGTGCTGAAGTAAGGCTGGTTCTGTTCTACTGGTAAAACTCCCTACACAATACAACAGAATAGCAATGAGGTAAGGAGGGATGTTTCTGGTAAATACCACAGACGGATGGCTCATTAAAGACCCAAGACCGGATTGCGTGATCAGGAAAACTAAGGGTGGCGAGGTGGTTCTGAAGAATTGATGTCCTTTTTACATCTCCATGGAGAATCTGTGTCTAGAGACCCAGCCGTGCTTTCCCTTATCCCAGGCCCTTTTATAATGCAGCAAGCAAGCATTGTTGCTTGACTTTTGCCCATCAGAACATTTCGCAGTAAGACCTCCCCAGATTCAGAGGTCACTGTGTTCGTCCTTGAGCATTTTAGTTGATGAAATGTCTGTCCTTTTCCTCCTTGCACTTGAGAAATCCTAAATGTTGTTAAATGAAAGAAGCTAAGTGATAAGATAAACGACTAGACAAATACAGACCCGAAATGCTAGAAAGATAACTATTTCAGATGCTCATGATTTAACATTTACGGTGGAAAGATCTTACTGAGATCTTAGTGAATCTTTTTTCTGGAATAAATCACACTGACCATACTCACTTGAAAGAAAGTGATGTGGATGCAGAGTCTGGGCGCACTGTTGGACTTGGATTTGCCCTCACTCCTCTTTCTCTTCCTCCCCATCTGTCTAGTAAATAAACTTGGATTTTTTGACTAACTTTCTGACTCTTCCAGAACCTTGAAGTATTAGTGATTTCTCCTCCTTGTTGCTACTTGAGCTTCTTTCTTTATTCTTTTTCTTCTCCCATCTCCCCTTAGGTATTTGCAGGTCTTCCCAGTCCTTGTAAACTCCATCTTGACAAAATTGCAAATTCTTGTCTTGACTTCTCCCTTCCTTGAGCAGCACTCTTTGATGTTGACCATTGTGGGTGGTCTGTGGCTCCTCCTACACTGTCTGAGCCCTTCCTAAGAGACCTTTGCCTCACCCCTCTACCTGGGTCACTCCAGAATTAGCAGCTGACAGGTCATCACCAGATCAAATTGCACAATTTCTGTCCTATCTCTGTTAACCTTTTTGCAGCTGCACAGAAAACCTCCAGGCTGCTTCTTAAGGTCCTCTGTACCTTTGCTTTCTGAGCCGTAGACTTTTCCTTCTTTCCCAGCTACTTTTAAGAGCTCATGTTCTACTTTCTGCCACCTAAATACCAACATTCTGTTAGACGACCCTTATAGTTTTATATTCTACCACCACCCTCCCCCCCTCCCCTCCGGCCCGGTAGATACATCCTCCCCATCTCCTAAATCTCCAGAGGGATTTCTTAAAAATCTCAAGTGGACCTTCCTGGTTTTCACATACATACTTTCTACAATGCCATCTTCACAGATAGCATAGCCATCTACAGATAGCATAGCCATCTTTCAAGGCCGTTTGTCATGGCTGACCCCTCAGGTGAGGCAGCCTTCTTGGGTTCAGTACCCATGTCCAGGTGGGTAATTACATAATTGTCCCAGGTGAGCTGTTCACCTGCACCCTGCCTTCGTTTCCTCAGGGTAAAGTGGAGGTAGTAGTAATTCCTTCCTCCTAGGATTCATGAGGCAGCTATAATGAGTTCATATACACAGAAATTAAATAGTAAGAGTTCTAGGTAGAGTAAGTACTGTGTGTGTAAGTGCTTTCCGTATTTCTACCATCTCAGACCCCTTTTTCTCTATAAAATGTTCCTGAGCCCTGACTGGGATGAAAGGCTATCTTTTGGGGGAAAACTGTTGTTTTTCACTCTCTTAAAACACTTCACATCCTCTCATTTTAATTGTCTCTGTATGTCTTCTCTCTCCTGCAAGGCTAGAGGAGGCATTTTGTTGATTTGTCCCTGTGCATGGCTTCTTATACTTGTTTATACTTCAAAAAGCTTACTTTTCCCATTAAAGTCAAGTCCATTTTTCTAGAATAATTTCTGAACATCTGAAGTTTTAGAGGCCTCTCTGCATGTTGGATTTTTTTTTTTTTAAAGATTTTATTTTTAAACAATCTCTGCACACCCAACGTGGGGCTAGAACTCACAAACCTGAAATCAAGAGTTGCACGCTCTACCTACCTACTGAGCCAGCCAGGTGCCCCATCTGTTGAGTTTTTGGTGAGCGATCTCCAAAGATAACTTGAAGATGGTTCTAGTCTGTGCTTCATGAAGGAGGATAATGGAGAGGTCACTTGTGGTTCATTTTCTTTTGTAGCTGAGACTGTTCTGGTTTTGTAGGTCCAACTCTTCTTAATCAACTCTTTGGTGGGAAAATTGGGTTGTAAAACTATGAGTGTGTCTGTCCTTTTTTCCAAATATTTCTTGCACATTTTTATAATAACACTGCACATTTTTATAATAACACTTTTTGGTGCTTTTTATTATGTTGGGAATAAATCATCTTAAATGTTGTAGAAACTTGGGACATAAGTTTACAATTCTTGTTACAGTTCCCTGTCCCCAGAGGACATTCCCATCACCTCCATGCTGGTGATGTTACAGTTGCTGAATAGAGGCTTTGACTGAACCAGATACCAAGAACAGTAATTTCAACAGTGTATATTATCACCAGGCATTGATAAAGCCTCACAGCAAATCAGCTGTGACCAAGCGCACTCTGGTAGGAATACCAAAGACGCACATAGGCTACAGGGTCTTTATTTCAGTTTTTCTCTTCTGGAATAAAAGTTGTGACTATTTAAAAGAAAATGAACAGTCATTTGTTGATACTCAAAATTGTTGGACATAACCAAATAAATGCTCTCGTTCCTCTCTCCTTACTGAATAAAGCTTTTGAGTTTGTATTTCTTCGTAAATTCTTTCTTAAAGGGCCATTTCTCACCCCCGCCTTCCTCTAATCCTAGCATTTGCTTCCGCTGGATTTGGCCAATAACTTGGATTTTCTTGTGTGTCCGGAGTCATTATAAACCCAGTTGGTCTCCTGAAGAGTTCATTTGCAAATGCAATTCACAAGTCAGCTCTGACTTTTTATAGGTTCCTTAAAAATATATATATATATATATATATATATATATCTCAGTACTGGATTGCCTTGAAGCTTTGCAGCCCTGAATTCACAATTGCTTGTTCAAGGATACAATGTTCGTACGCTCTGGCCATACATTTACCCTTGTCAGGAAACATTGATCCTTTCTCAGCATCCTTGTGAAGCAGATGTATTTTCTTCTGATTGTAAAATGGAAACAAAATAAAAAAGAGACTGGTTTGTACTGGTCCCATCATGAAGCAGCAGTCAAAGCAGGAATACCAGTCCCATTTCTGACCTACTGTGGCATTGTTGTTTTGCTGTATGGATAGAGTCGTCATCTGCATTGCAATCTGTTTGCAGTCATCCTTAAAATTCCTTTTCTCTTGGTTCTAGGTGAAATGGTAAGTTAATCCACACTTGCATTTTCAAAATCAAAACTTGGCAGTGGATGGGACCTTTGTGCGATTCAAACTGTCCTACAGAGGAGATGCTTAGGTATTAGAGAAGGAATACATAAATAGAATAGTGTGTGAAGTTGTAAATACCGTAACTTTGGGGTCATATGGGAGAAAATTTATATATATTAGCCTTTTTTTTTTTATTTGGTTCTCTATACCAGTTAAGTATACCAGTTACTTTCATTGTCCTAGAATTACAGTGGTGGTGTTCATTGGCACAGCAACAAAAGTGTGAAAATAATGCTAATAAGACATGGAATTGGGTGATACCATGGAGTATGTAGTAATTGTAGAAAGAATACAGTGCATGTAGGCCCCCGTGGTTTTGAGGTGGTTAATGCCTGGAAACTGTGTCATCATGCAAGGTTGCATTTTCTGAAGAGGGACAGTGCTATAATCAGGGCGTGCATTTTTGTTCCAAAGACTGATGGATATAACCAACACTGTGCTACTGAAATAAAGATTCAAAGATCACAAGTGGTGACTCTCTGCATATCAGAACATCTAAAATTCAGTAAGTGGGCAAAGATAAATATTAATAGTTAAACTACCAATAATTTTGTTTGCCACCAAGGTGCAGACGGATTCTTGAAAGCTGTTTGGACATGGTGGGAAATGAGCAAAAATGGGTGAAGGGGCACAGGGGATACAGGCTTCCAGTTACTGGATGGGTGAGTCTTGGGGATGAAAAGTACAGCATTGGGAATATAGTCAGTGGTATTGTTAATCGTGTTGCGTGGCGGCAGACGGCAGCTACACAAGGGATGAGCACAGCTAATGTGTACGCTTGTCGAATCACTATGTTGTACACCAGAAACTAATGTACCGTTGTATATCAGCTATCAACTACAATGAAAAAAAGCATCTGGGAACTGTGAGGCATTAAAAAAAAAAGGTTTTTCAATTAAAAAAAAAATACAGCAAAATAGAGATGAAGTGTCCCCCACTATGTAGAGGAAGAAAGCAAAGCTTGGGAGAGAGGAATTCATCGGGTGACACAGCTACCCCGAAAACACGCAGTCCATTTCTTATCTTTGAACTCTGTTCTGATGGCAGTGGGACTGTGAGGGTGAGAAGAATGTTCTGGAAAAAATAAAAAGCAAGCAAGCTATTAGGATGAATCAGGTGTCCGGAGGGACTCTCCTGGGGTGGCTGGTGGGCATGTTACTTAGACTGGCCTCAAAGGACTAAAATGTCGAAGTCAGCCCTGCTTCTTCTTCTGCTTAGAACTCCTTTTGATCTAACATTTCTCTTTTTCTCTTTCACCTGCACCCAACCAGACTATTTGGGAAGTGTTTAATTTCAGGGACTAAAGACAGAAACCCGACATTTCACTGGGAAGCCATAGGAACAGCTCCATCGTGGCTAAAATAGTGATAGATGCTCTCCAGGTAGAGCTGTGCCTTCCTTTGTTTTAAAACACTGGCAGTTTTTCTTGACTGAAATCGAAGATGGTTGGGATGAAGCCATGTGTTTTTCCTTGGTAGCAGCCATATAGGATTTGGGAACCTCAATTCTGGAAGAGGGAGAGCTGTCTTCTGTCTGTGGAGGCTGTTGAACACTAAGTCACATCAGGGGTTCCGCTCACCACAGCAACTGGTGTCTGCCAGATTGTGCTCCTTTCTGAGCACCAGAGAACAGAGGAGCTATTTTAAGGGGCTTCCTGATTTAGAAGGCCTTTGCTTTAGCTTCCGTGCATAATGGAGTCAAGGTATAAATCCTGTACAGCTGGGTGTTCTCATTCTTAGGTGCCCTGGAGGTGTCCTGCTAGGGAAGTTTGCAGGACAGAACATTTGGCTTTAGTTTCTGTAAGTTGAAAATGCAGAAAGATATTGGATCTGGTGGAGGAGTAGATTTTCAGAAAAAGCATTATATGGAAGCTGGAGAGAGACTTTATTCAAAATGAAAAATGTTCTGTCTTGCCTGTCTCATTCGCTGTCGCTCTAGCTCTCTCTTTCATGTGAAGGTAATGAATCTTGGCCCTTACTGTGTTTAAAATCACCATGACCTCATGCTGATACTCCCAAAGCAGAGTTGGCATTTAATATCTATACCTGGTCTGAACTCTTTCCCGACTTACAGACTCAAAAAAAAAAAAATCTTCTAAAATGTTGCTTTCTGGTAGTTTTGTAAAAGTGGTGGTATGTCCTGGTTTTGTCTTGTGTGAATTTTCCATGACAATAAATGTAGAAATGAATTATCCCCTAATTGGGGGGGGGGCTATTCATGAGAGATGTCGTAGATAAAACTGTTTAATGAAGTTATGAGCATGTAAGAGAATCTAGAAAAGATCTGGACCTTTACAAACAAATTGAATTCTTTTTCCCCTTGGAAGAAATGTTCCATATATCTGTGCCCAATTAAAAATAAAACAAACAAAAATGGTTCTACCCAAAGTAAGTGGTATAATTGATTGGTGACGGTAGTGCTTATGTGTTAAGCTCTTCCGATTCTCAAAGAAAGGAAAAGAGAAGGAGTCTTCAGAGAAAACCTTCAACTCCCGCAAAATGTAGACCATTTTTTTAAGTATTGGACAATCTTAATATTTATTCTGTCTCAAGAATTAAACATACGTTTTTCCATAAAATTCAAGATAGCTTCCCCCCCGCCCCCATGAGATCAGCCTAGGTTTAAGCAGAATTGCCCTGTATATTTTAAATACCTCTTGCCAGCTCTTGGATATGAGGGAGTTCGTGGTTAGGAGCTTGAGAATTTTAGCACTTACTGAAGAAGAAGTGAATCTAATCACTGCTTAGATCATTTTTCTCACCCGTAGCAAGTGGGTGAAAACTGGTTTCTGGCAGACAAAATAGATTTTGTCAGGAGGCCACACATGACTAAGCGCTTAGTGTTAGTGTCCTGTGAAACAGTATAATCTTGCTTTAGAAGGAAGGCAAGTCCTCCATTTACACTGAGCAGTGTTCCTGAAGCATTTGCAAACGCTGTTGGTATCAGCTAATTCTGGATGAGGCCATGGGGATGATGGCAAGAAAATAATTTTATGTTTTACAAACACTTTTTTAAAAAGATTTATTTATTTCAAAATGAGAGAGAGAGCAGGGAAAAGGTCAGAGAGTCTTAAATAGACTCTGCACTGAGCATGGAGGGCCATCTTATCACCATCACCATGGGGCGCCATCTTATCATCTTGAGATCATGACCTGAGCCGAAACCAAGAGTGTGACTGCGCCACCCAGGAGCCCTATAAATGCTTTTTATATACAGGAAACAGGTTCTTTAATTAGACTTAGATAACTACTGAATTTATATATATTTAAGTAAGCTCTGTACCCATTATGGGACTTGAACTCATGACTCTCAGATCAAAAGGCACAAGCTCTACTGACTGAGTAGCCAGCCACATGCCCCTGGATTTATATATTTGAATGGTTTTCACATGACACAGGATGGGATTAGGAAACTGTTTAATTTGGCCTCTCGGGCTTGGTAATCGTTTTATGTCAGTGTCTTTCTATTTAAGTCACTGACCTTTTTTTTGAGGGTTACGTACTGTTCTAGCAAATTGGACCCAAGAACTCTTCCCACATGGTTTTTCTCAATATTTCTACACAACACTTAACTGAATGTCGTGTTAGCTTGAGGAACTTGTGATAGATCCTCTGTAGACTGACTTAAATTCTGTTGAAAAGATAGTTTTCAGTTATCTTTAGCATTGCATAAAAGGGAAGATGGCTAGCATTTGATCATTTTTAGAAAATGCTCCTTCTTAGAGTGTGACACAGGGCAAATCTTGCCAAGCAGGACCACCAGTGGTTGGTAGATGACCCATCAAAAGTAGGTCAAGGGGAACAACAGAGTATTTTCTGTAAATAAAACACTACAAAATAGTTCTGCATGAGCCAAGCCAAAGAAACATGATTTTTCAGACAGTTATGTCTTTATCTGACATGTTTTCAGTGTTAAGTTCCATTCCCACTCAATACTTAAGAGATGAAACATTCTGAAAACATTTCCTAATGTAATTGAAGGGGCGCCTGGGTGGCTCAGTCAGTTAAGCCTCCAGCTCTTGATTTCGGCCCAGGTCATGACCTCAGTATTGTGGGGTTGACCCCGAAAATGGGCTCCTCGCCCAACAGGGAGTCCACTGAGATTCTCTCACTATCCCTCCCCCTGTTCTCTCTCTTTCCAAAAGAAATTAATCTTTAAAATAATGGAATTGAAGATACCAGAAAATACTTTTTGATAAATATTTGGATTTATAAAAATAAAATTTTATTTCTAATTTTTAACAGGCTTCACATATGTTGAAATTACTGTGTATTTATCATATAGATATATATAAGGAAATCCAGTTATATCAGTAAAGCCAGCTGATTGTCGATTTCATCTTCAGGGTGCAAGATGGTGTAATTTTTTATGGTAAATAATTCGCGGGCATTCGAACTTGATTGTCTTAGGATGTTCCCGCTGCTCTAAGAGAGTACCATAGACTGGTGGCTTCTAAACTACAGAAATTTATTTCTCATAGTTCTGGGAGTGGGGAGTCCAAGATAAGGAAGTAGCATGGTCAGGTTCTGGCGAAGATCCTTCGCTGAGTTGGAAAATGCCAACTTCTTGCTGTGTCCTTACCCTTATGGAAGGGGCTAGGGAGATCTGTGGGGTTTCTTCTAAAAAAGGGCACCACTCCCATTCATGAAGGTTCCACCCTCAGGACTTGAGCACCTCCCAAAGGTCCCATCTCCTAGTATCATCACCTTGGGCAATAGTTTTCAACTTAACAAATTTTGGGAGGATACGAACATTCAGAATATTGAGCATAACACATTTTTCACACACATTAGTATTTTGTTAGTGTCACAAGCATTCATAAAATACATACACACACACACACATAACATCCCCCACCCCCAAGAATGAACTTTAAATATCTTCATTTTACTGAGTAGGAAATTCGAGACCCAGAGGGGAAGGTGATTTGCTCACAGTCTTAAACAAATTTACTTACAGCTGGGACCAGCACTCAGCATACTTGCCATTTTTAGCAAACTTAATATTGAGTGCTGGGTGGTTGGTTTTTGACACGTCTTAGAAGATTCATAATGTATTTAATTTTTTTCTAAATGACATTTGTCCTTTGCCTTTCCGCCTTTATTTTCTCAGACTAAATTTTAATTCAGAGGCTATGCTGAAAATATATTTTTTTAAAGATTTTATTTATTTATTTGACAGATAATCACAAGTAGGTAGAGAGGCAAACAGAGAGAGATTGGAGGAAGCAGGCTCCCCATGGAGCTGAGAGCCCAATGTGCGGCTTGATCCCAGAACCCTGGGATCATGACTTGAGCTGAAGGCAGAGGCTTTAACCCACTGAACCACCCAGGCGCCCTCAGATTGGTTTGTTTTAAGGTAAGAAAATTGTAAGTGCGTATCAGGAAAGTTTTGGGTGAGCTGATCACATCAGAGCACACACTGCAAGAATTGTTGTTGAATGAATTCTGGATTGAATTCAGCTTGTAGAGAGGTGATTCCGAGCTCCGTGTATCCTGGCGGTTGTGTCTACAAAATAAATACGATTTAGATGATTTTCGGTGGCTAAGGAACATCTTCCATGTTCCTTGGCAGGCTTCCTAGAGCAAAAGTAAAAAAGAATTCAAGAACTCTGTAGGGGAAATCATATCTATTAGAGTATGTTGATTACAACGTAACCTTTCAGATGATTTCTTGCCATTAATCCCCCAAAGAAATTTTTCATGTTAAATTTAAGTGCTCAAGAGTCATTCATTTTTTTTAGGTTTTCTATAGTGGTGATATATAGGATCACTATATATATATATATATATATATATATATAATGAGAAAAGAAAATATGGTACCCAACTTAATAGTTGCACATTAGCTTGAAAACAGGATTTTGTTTTATAAGAAAAAGGATACTTGGGGCTCCTGGGTGGCTCAGTTGGTTAAGCGTCTGCCTTCTCCTTAGGTCATGATCCTAAGGTCCTGGAATCGAGCCCCCTCTCTCTTGCTTCTCCTCCCCCCTGCTCATGCTCTTGCTCTCTCGCTTGCTTGCTCTCTCAGATAAATAATATCTTAAACCAAAAAAATGCTTGTCAGCTTTAAGGCTCAACAGAATATTTGCTTTGAGAAAGAATTAAAACCCGATTTTTAGTCCATTTATTATTTAACTTCATGTACTTATTTCTGAGGCCAAAACCTATCACCTTACCTGGTCTACCTAGCTAGGGAGTTGCTTTTTTGTGTGTCTTTCTCCACCTGAAGATGTTAGAGAAACACACCTTTGGAATTTTCATGAAAGTTCCTGAACACACTGTCCTTTATTAGGAAAAGTCATTAGCTGCCAATAAACAGAGGCAAGTTGTGTCAGAAATGAGTATGTAGGGGCGCCTGGGTGGCTCATTCATTAAGGGTCTGCCTTCCGCTCAGGTCATGATCCCAAGGGTGCTGGGATTAAGCCTAGCATCAGAGGCTCCCTGCTCAGTGTGAAGTCTGCTTCTCCCTCTCCCGCTCCCACTACTTGTGTTCCCTCGCTCACTGTGTCTCTGTCAAATAAATAAGTAAAACCCTTCCCACCCCCACCCCCGGCCCAAAAAAAGAAAAGAAAAGAAATGAGTGTGTAGTGTAAGCTAACAACAGGGAGGTGGTGGATACGGATATGGACTCTGAGTTCCCTGACCCAGGAGAACCATTAGAGAATCAGCACCATTGGTCCCTGCTCTACTCTTTCATGGCCTCCCTTCTGGACTCCCACTTCCTACGCCAGGTTTCTTTGATCAGTGCACAATGCCAGAGTGACCCTCTCTCTCCTCCCCCTTCACCAAAAAGCAGGACTTCAGTTTTTCTGAATATTCTTTTATATCCAATAGAATTAATTAACTAGAAAAAGGTCTGGTTTTCTAAGAGTGGGGCAATAAGTACAGGCCAGCTGTGGGACCCAAGTTAGGACCTTCAAAATATTAAAGTATTGGTACTTTATACAAGAAAAAACTCCTCTGCAGAAAGTTGGAAAAAAGGGGAGGGGGAGGCATTTGAGGGTGTTACCTCACTCCTAAGGAACTGAAGTCTAGCTTACTAGCTAAGATGTGGTCAGGCTTGTTGCCTTGTGCATATTTAATAGGCAGTAAATGAGTTTCAACTGCAGAATTTGGGTTCTATCTTCATCCTCATGACTGAAATGGATTTTCCCTTGTTTTTCTGGAACAAATGAAGAGGTCGTGGGAAGATGAAATACTTCTTCTGTGGTCGCTCTAGTATCAGCTCAAATTTGGAGGATGGAGATTTGCTGGCTAGTCTATAGTAGACTAATTTACTGTTGGCAGCATGGTGACGGCATATAAATGCACCAGCTTCCTTTCTACGTACACTCAAGTCAGCAGGCACAAGCCTGGGATACACATAGAAAAAATGTTCATGATGACACTTAAATATTTTAAAATATTCTTTTAATTACAGCGCTTCTCAGACCTGATCATAGAGCTTGTGTGTTCCGAGCCCATGTTCTGCCATTCTCTTGGGATTTACGAGGGTAGAACTACCCAAGAATTGCAAAATTAAATGTTGGGGAAAGGAATTAACATTTATTGCAGGCCCATGAAATGTCAAACATTGTCCTGATGCCTCATGTTAAATTCTTACATGGTTGACATTTTGTGCTGTACAGGAAATAAGAGGACAGAGTTTAAGTAGACTTGCCCAAAGATTCAGGGCAGGTACACTGTGGAGATGGGATTCATAGCAACATGTTATAGGAGTCAACCATGAGGCAACATGCAAATAGTCCATGAAATAATTCTTGTCCAGAATTTTCTAGATTATACACAGTGAAGTTCTCTCTCTGTTGTTGTTGACTGTTAGGTCTTCGTGTTGGCATAGAAAATAACTAAGTCTGTAGTTTTGGTCCTTGTGGCATCAGATTCTCTTGTAATTTTAAAGGACAGCTCTGGAGTTTGCTTTCTTTTGACATGTTTTAACTACAAGATCAACGTAAGTGTTGGGTTCTTATATCATCAACACATGGAGCTTAGTTCAGTCCATCAGTGTGGGTCGTGCTTAAGTGGCTAGTGAGTGTCCCAGATGTGGAGAAGTGCAAAAGGTAGTCTCAGCCTTCACTGTAGCTCAGATTGAGGTTTAAGTGACTTCCAAGGTGGGTTATTTGTTGCTGGGTTTTTGTTTTTTGACTGCCTTTTTTTTTTTTTTAAACCTAGATGTTTGAACTTAAAACTTTATATACCAGCTAATTTCCTTCAAAATTAGAAATAACAGATTCGAGAGAAATGGTTAAAATCTGTGCCCGTTGCTCTCCTTACTTCTTACGGATACAAAGCTCCACTGACAATGGGGTGATGACAAGGTTAGGGGCAGAGAGTACCTGAAGTTCTGTGTTCATCATTCACTTGGTGATGTCTTGAGTTCTGAGTCACCCCACATCTGTGTGCACCAACCTTGTGACCCAGGGTGGGTAACTCCTGAGATGAGCTCTGTCCTGTTACCGGCTTGTTCATGATGTTCCCTTTGACCTCCTGGATGATGCCTTCTCACCTTATTTCTGTTGGATTTGACCTTTTCCTTACGATACTGCCCCATGAACTCTGCTAGTTAGAATTTCCATATGGGTAAAATGAGCGTGCTAATGGTAAATTTACTACCTTATGGTACTGTGGAGAAGATTAAATAAAATAATTTAGTAATGTGTTTAGGATTAGGATTGTGCTTGACACTCAGAAAACCATTAATAGATGTTAAATTGCATATAGGCAAGGTTTTCACCCATATTATCTTGGGAAAAACCAGACTACCTTGCTTTTCCAGGGTTCTCGTGGATTCTATAAGCCTGCCTCTGATACCCCACTGCAACTTCTACAAGAAAATTAGCAAAAAGCAGGGGTATTTATTAACTTTGTGTTTGAAAAACAGATAAGGATAGAGACTTTCTTATTTACAACTTGATGATATGTATTTATTTCCAAACCAGAAATGAATCGCAGCTGGGCCTAAAGGATAGAAAGTGTCCCTCACTGTGTTTCCAAAAACCAATTTTAGTAACATAGATTTTAGGTTTGTAAACCAACATTTCTTTAAGCCTCTGGGGATGGCCGTATAGAGTTTCTTGCTGTGTGTGTCAGAAAGAGGCACTCCTGTTATGTTCAGAATGCACACCACATTTACACTTTGTCTTCTATTCTGTAATTTGTAAGTTGGTGTATGGTTTTCTACTGTAGAATGGGAGAATATATAGAAAGAGCAGAGCTGTCAGGTTTTCTTGTTTCTTAGCTCTAACCTAATGTACCAGAATAGACCTCAAGTTGTCAGAGCTGAAATTACTTTTGACATTCCTGCACACTGGCTAATTAACTGAGTTATAAACTATTTAAAACACTGGTCCAATTTTTTTTTTTTGTATTTTCATTTTTGCTTTGTGATTGCTTATAAGATTAAAGTATATTTAATTGTATTTTACCATATGTATTTGCCCCCACTTCTGAGGGAAAAATAACCCAAAATTAAGTCAAATAGAACCCATTGGGTGTCTGAAGTGGGTTATGACCAAAAACCATTCCTTTTTTTTTTTTTTTTTTTTAAGAGATATGTAAGAGAAATTCTTTCAGAACATAATAAAGGCCTTCCTTCAGACTTGGAACATTATTTTGGTCATCTTTCTGCTTACTGCTTTTTTTCTTCCTCCAATGTTAAAGGCATTCCAGACAGGAAATTCACATACAGGGTAGAAATTAGCAGATAGAGACAAATTTTGACTGAAGAATAGCGCTCTCCTACCTAACACCCAGCTTTTAAATAAGATAAATGTAGATTATTTCACTCTCATGAATCATGCATGTTTCCAAGAAGTGTAAAGAATAAAATTTTCTGTTCTAAATGGATGACTTAAAAAAAAAAAAAAAGGTTACTGGTCAATAAGAACTTCATAACTCAACCCAGAGTCATCCTTCACCTAGGACAGAACCAGGTCAGCTGTCACTTGTACTCCCCTGGGCCCCAGGGCAAGGCTCTCTCTCTCCCCTGGTCTCTTCTTAATTGTGGGGACTAAAGAATACTGGCATCGGATCTCTTCCATGCTTCATCAAGGAGAAGCAACAGATTTTCCTCTGAAGAGCAATAGTTCCCGGGAGTTCCCACTGATATATGATGGTATCAAAATGCACTTGAAAATAAAAATACCGTGACTGTGTAGTTCTGTCAGTGTTTCTAGAATGAATTTATTATTTATAACTTTAGGATTTATTATGTATTTGGGTTCATTTTCATACCAGAGGAGAAAAATCAAGGATTCAAATACAACTGTAGTTTCTGATGTCAGAATCAAAGGCCTTCAAGAAGTTGGGGAGTTCACCTGGAGTAAAAAAGTCTATTAATGACCATTTTATTAGTTTGAATTCTAATCCGGTAATTGACCATGAGGGACATTTTTATATTGCTATAGAGTATCTTTAAAGCCAGAAACCTCTAAAAAAGCAATGAATACAAGTCTGACACAACTAAACAACTAAATGTAGCTAGAGACACTGTCTAGGCTTTTCGTGTTTGGGGCGACAGTTTTCTTTTAACTGGTCCTGCTGCACTAAGGAGATAGGCCAAATACTACTTGCCTTTGGTCTTTGAAGCGATGTGCGCTTCTGTGAGCAGGAATATGAATAACGGAGTTTCAGAGGAGCTTGTAGTTTGAGACTATTTTCTAGAAATTTGGGATTGTGCTTTCATCAACAGCTGTGCCATTTCTCGGGAAAGTATTTTAAGATTGTGAAGGCTTTTTCCAGCTCTGCCGTGGATCTAAAATGGCTGCTTCTGCCATTTTGCACAGAAGTGCTCCGGCTTCTCTCCGAGCCGCCCGTCAGAGGGCACCTCACACGCACACACTGCTCCGCTGGCCCTTACCATGGACAAGTTTAGTATCTAATCACGGATTCGTTGCTCTGCGTTTATTCTGTCTTTGCTTGCTGCGGCTAGACACGGTGTACTCGAGCTCTTTTACTTTTTATGATGCACTTTTTTAAGAATTTTGTGGCAAAAGACCGTCCACAGCAGCTTGAGCCCGGTCGCCATGTTGGAAGCGTCCCCTCCAGCAGCTCGCTGAGCTCTTGGCTTGGGAAGAAGCAGTGGCCGCCTTCAGTGTTCCTGCAGGCCAGCGTCGCGGTCCATGCCGGCCCCTGAAACAAACTAGGGTAGACTTGAGGGCGTCTGAGGGGAAGTTTCTCTCTCCCGGTCGCGCAGGCGGGGAGGCCCCACGTGCAGGTGCAGGCCGATGCGGGCTGTGGGGCCGCGGGTGGGCGGTTCCCCGCCGGGCCTCCCCCGGGGACGAGGGCGCGCCGCGCTACCAGCCCTGACGCGCGCCGCCGTCCGGGCCGGGTCCCCGCGAGAAGGCCCCGCCCCCCCGCCTTGCCATCACCGTGGGGGGTCGGAGTTCGGCCCGGGAATGGGGGCGGGGGGTTGGGGGCCCCCGGATCTCCCGCCCGAGCCGGCAGTAACCCGTGTCCGTGTTGTGCCCTGTTGTGCTGTGTTGCAGAACCGCAAGATGGGAGGCAAGCTCAGCAAGAAGAAGAAGGGCTACAACGTGAACGATGAGAAGGCCAAGGACAAGGACAAGAAGGCCGAGGGAGCCGGGACCGAAGAGGAGGGAACCCCGAAGGAGAACGAGACCCAGGCGGCCGCCGAGCCCGCGGAGGTGAAGGAGGCCAAGGAGGAGAAGCCCGACAAGGACGGCCCGGACGCGGCGGCCGGCAAGCCCGAAGACAAGGAAGGCGACAAAGACACGGCGGCGGCCGCCAAGGAAGACGCCCCGAAGGCGGAGCCCGAGCAGACGGAGGCGGCGGCCGAGGGCAAGGCCGAGCCCCCGAAGGCCGAGCCCGAGCCCGCGGCCGGCGACGCCCCGCAGGCGGCGGAGCCCGAGGCGCCCGCGGAGGCCAAGGCGGATGACAAGGGCCCGGAGGCCGGGGAACCCACAAAGACTGAGGCTCCCGCAGCTCCTGCCGCGCAGGAGACGAAAAGCGACGGGGCCCCGGCTTCAGACTCAAAACCCAGCAGCACCGAGGCTGCCCCGTCGTCCAAGGAGAGCCCGGCAGCCACGGAAGCGCCCAGTTCCACGGCCACGGCCAAGGCCCCGGCCCCCGCAGCCCCCGCAGACGACGCCGCCGAGGCGCCCGCGGCCAGCGCCGAGCAAACCGTAGCGGTCAAAGAGTAACACGGACACCTCTGAGCCCGGTCCCGCTCCCACCGCTGTCTCTCTCTCTGTGTCCTCTCTCTGTCTCTCTCTCTCCTCTACTAACTCGTTTCAATTGGAAGTCATGATATGTATTGCCCAAGGAAATAAAAAAATAATAATAATAATAACTAAAAAGGATGCTGTCCCATCGAGGGAGGGAGGGGGTGGGGAGAATCCAAATAGTATTTTTGTGGGGAAATATCTAATATACCTTCAGTCCTCGTTCCCAGTCAGTCCTGGATTTTGAAGATCAATGTCTGAAAGTGCACATCTTCCGCACCGACTGCTGCCACACGCCCTCCGCCGCCAAGATCCGAACGTTCTTGTCTTCTGCAAGCGGGGGTCGGGAGGGATGCGATTGATTCTGCCCGCGGGGCCTATGCCAAGGCAATCAGATCTTTATGAGAGCAGTATTTTCTGTGTGTTCTTTTTAATTTACAGCTTTTCTTATTTTGATATTTTTTTAATGTTGTGGATGAATGCCAACTTTCAGACAGCCCACTTAGCCTGTCCACGTGTGTATCTTGATGCCAATACTCCATTCTTCCTCCCCAGGTATTTTTGGGAGTAACAAACATTCTCTCATCCTACTTAGCCTCCCTAGATTTCTCATGACGAGTTAATGCATGTCCGTGGTTGGGTGCACCTGTAGTTCTGTTTATTGGTCAGTGGAAATGAAAAAAAAAAAAAAAAAAAAAAAAGTCTGCGTTCATTGCAGTTCCGGTTTCTCTTCCATTCTGTGTCACAGACACCAACACACCACTCATTGGAAAATGGAAAAAAAATAAAAATTAAAAAAAAAACAAAAAAAATGTACAATGGATGCATTGAAATTATATGTAATTGTATAAATGGTGCAACAGTAATAAAGTCAAACAATTAAAAAGTAACGAAGACTATGGTTTTCTTTCACCACCCATCCTTTCCTCTGTAATTACCTCAGTAGAGAACAGAATGCTTTGTTGGACCTGTTCCTGGTGGTACTTGGGTAGAAAGCAGTGCGCTCCTATTTTCTCGAACATTCTCTGTTTCAACAATTAGCCGGTGGATCCGCGTCTGTACACTACCTTGGAGAGGCCAAACTGAAAACTGACTATGGCTATGGATAGGCACACTCTAAAAATGGATGTTATTAATTTACTTAGAACAGATATTTTGAATAAAACAAGAGGCAATAAGTGGAGTTGAAGGTTGGAAAGAGAATTAGAGGATCTTGTAGAAATAACCCTATGTACATGCATTGTGAGACCACTGATGATGGTGATATTTTAGCCCATTACTTAACCATATTCCTGCAAAGCCTGGAAAGGGGACCCAAGGGCTCTGAGGAGGCAGAAGAGCACTGTGAGAACAAGCATGAAACTGGACCTCATAGTGGCCCTGTCCTGGTTTTGTCACTAATGACATATGGCTTCTAAGTCACTAACCTCCAAGCCTCCCTGTTTTAACTACAAGAGGGCGAAGGCTTTATGATGGCTAAAGAAAGACTCCTTTCACTTTGGAAATATTTAGTAGTTTGTGTGTACACCTGGTGACAATTTTATAGGATGGATGTTACGTCACCTCCATTCCTTGGTTTCTCCCCCAGAGCTTGCTCGGATTCCGTATTCTGTAGTTGGGGAAGAGCATGGAGAACCTGGATAATTTTTACTGAGTGTGCACATCGATCTGGAACATAAAAGGAGAAATGGTCTCTTGGATCTCTTGGTAGTCACTGGGTCTTTTCTAGTTGGATTCTAGAAACTACATCTCAGATGTAAAGGTCTTAAAAATGAACTCAACCCTAACAATAAAAAGTTTTTTCGTGATTGAATCAGATAAATGACAGATTTTGCTGGGGAGTGGGATTGGGTGGTAATCTGTAATAAATACAGTTCCACACTCTAACATAGAAAATTTTCTGGAGAACATGGGAAGGGTCAATACACTGGAATTAATTCCCAAAGAGACATGAGGGATACAGTGACTGCAAATGAACCTGGTCCTGTTCCTATGGGTTCAAGAACTTGGCTCCAGTTATTCAAGAACTTGGCTCCAGTTAACCAGAGTGGTCTGTAGTGATTACCACACCTAACATGTTGGCAGTGGGTCATGCTGGAACAAAAAATCGTGAAATTGAATTCCGGGCAGATACAATGAGTGTTGGGGTCAATTCATGTCTATTACTGCCTTTGGCACTTCTGGTTCTTGTTTCTATAGTGAAATGAATTTGAATTCTTAATGCTTGAAAGCACAGCATACAAGAAATATGTAAACACCTTAACCACCAACCACCTGTTTAGGTAAGGAAAATGGCAGAGGAATGTCCAGGTTGTTCACAGTGTGTCCTGGCAGATATAAAATAGCCTGGGGGCAGGTTGCTAGTGGTGGGAAGAAGAGAACAGATTCAGTGAACCCTGGAGGACATTTAATATGGTTACTAATATTAAATGCTGTGCATTTCTTACAGATAAATGTGATTGGTGGAAGTGAAACATTACACATTCACTGTGTTTTCATCCCTTCCTTTGAGTTAAAAATTTCACTGGGTTTTTTGGTGATCAGAACAGTCAAATCAGGGACGGCTGGCTGACTCAGTCGGAAGAGCATGTGACTCTTGATCTCAGGGTTGTGAGTCCCATGTTGGATGTAGAGATTACTTAAAAATCTTAAAATCAAATCAGCCTCCTGGGTTAAGAGTTATCACTGTAAATCACTGTTTAGGGGTAAGTGAAACTAAAGAGATGTTTCCTCTGTTGACATACACTTCGATGTGTTGGGTAGGTAGCATATGGGAGAATTAAAACCTGAGCCAAGTATGCCTTTTTTTCCCTCCTAACTATAAGAATTATGTTCAAACAATTAAAGTCATCAATGTGGTCACCAAAATTAAGTCAGACTTGAACCTAACTGTGGTTCATGTTTCAATTCTACCATACTTAGGCAAACTTAAGATGTCTGAAATCATATATTCAGCAGAAAACATTGTATGTGTGGGAGTAATTGGCTCAGCCAGGAAGGGAACAATTGGGCAATCCATATTAATTTTGGATTAACCCAGATTATACCCGCCTCATGAATAATCCAAGCTGAAGAGGCACACAGGCAGTGCTTAACAGGCAAGTTAGCCCTCTTCGGAACTCACCACCTGTTTGGCCCATGAACTCATGAGTACAACCACGATGAAGAATGGAGGGTTCCAGGGTCTAATACTCGTTGGGGACCTAATGTGTATACTGTAAGGAGGAAACAGGAATTGAAATGAACTTGTCCGAGGTTACCAGCTTTGTCTCTCCATCTTGAAGATCCTGTCTAGGGGCTGACATAGCCTCTGCCTGATGGAAATGGACCCAAATCCCAAGAGCTGGGGAGAGCCAGGCATTCCAGGGTAGGCCTTCCTGGCCTCAACCAAGACCATCTTCAGCCTGGCCCTGTTGATCGAGGCAGAGGTCACACATGGCCATGATCCAAGAACAAAATTCACCATTCTTGGAGAATCTTCCAGTGGGGTCCAGACCCAAGGTCTAGCGTACAGGATGGAATTGATGGCCAGTTCTGGTGCTGACAAGATCTAGACATTCTTCAGCTCCCCAAGTTGGGTAAATTGGTAAGTGCCAGCAGCTATACAAAGTTCGTTTTCATTAGGCCTCCTGAATCCACAATTTTCTTCAATGAAACATCATGGTGTATTGAAACATGCTATCTTCACTGAAACATACAGCATACCACTTAATGTCTGCTGTCAAGGGTTGGTGCTGGGACACACATCTTAGGTTGCTACTTTACCGATAGAAAGCTGTGATACACAGCCAATCTCAGTCAAGTTTCATCTTTGGGGACAAAACCTACTGTTCATAAAATGTACTATTTTGGTGATCAACTACTTGTCCCAAAATCAATGAGATTAATCTTCATTCTTTTGATCATTATTTTTAACTAATTTCCTCAATATTAAATGTTGGATGCTCAGAAGGTAATTTAAGAACAGGCCAAATAACACTATCACTATAGTTGTGAGGTTAATCAATAAAGTTTTTATATGCATCCTCATAAAGGAGGCAACATTTGCCTCATTTTAGCTTACAGTGCTTTTGGTCTGCCAAATAGTTAATATTTTAAACATTTAGTTTAGAGACTGCAGTTTTTTAATTTTTTAAATTGAATTTAATTTTAAATTTATTTTTACTATTTTATTTTATTCTTATTATTTTTTAAATTCTCTCTGCTACTAGAAAAGTGAAAAGGGCAATGCAGGGAGTTTTTCATGAAGAAACATATCTTCGGTTTAAAAAAAATAAAAGCTATACCTTACCCTGAGCCTATACATTTCATGTCTTTTTTCTTTCTTTTTTTTTTTTAAGATTTTATTTATTTATTTGACACAGAAAGAGAGAGAGTGCACGAGAGAGCATAAGCAGGGGGAGCTGCAGAGGGAGAGGGAGAAGCAGGCTCTGTAATAAGAAGGGAGCCCAAAGTGGGTCTCCATCCCAGGGCCCCAGGATCATGACCTGAGCCAAAGGCAGACGCTTAACTGACTGAGGCACCCAGGGCCATCCCTCCCACCCATTTAATGCCTTTTTAATGATAGAAATTTTACTAATGTATGAAATCTTGAAGTCCCAGAAACCACTGTTTTGGAACATTTCTCTGAGTCTTTCTCAGTCTTCATTTTATTGACAGCAATTTTCTTTATGAAACTGTATTCTTCTATCCACATACAGACTTAAGTAAAAAGAGTGAGTATCTTCTTGGAAAAGAACCGTGATCTTTAAAAAGATACTCTTAGGGTAACTGTACACACCAAAATGAAAAATCAAATAACAATATCATATATCTCTCTCTCGTGTACACTTGACCTTCATATTTTTTAAGTCCAAATATAACATATGTTCCTCATTTTTTTCCTTTGAGGGTGGTTTTATGTTTCTCCTGAGTTTCTCTCTTGAGTCCAGAAGGTTCACGTTTAATATCACTCATTTATAAATTAATTGGCCTCATATAATGTATCCATTTCTTTTGTGTTCGCTCCCTCAGGCCATTGTGTTAAATTGTCAAATGACAAAATGGCGAAGCCATGCGCGCCGATTTGGAATCATAGAGAGTGCGTATTTGTTTTCCTCACATCTGTTCTTGCTGACAGAGCTTAAGAGGGTAGGAGTAAAAGGGGCCTCAAGAAAAATGCTGTTTTGGGGACTTCTCATCTGAAATATGATTTTACATCTATTTCCGGATTCTGAAGCCTGATGGGCGAAAGATTTATACGACCTGAAGAGAAACCAGAGTATAAGCCCGACAGGCTATAGGCTTCCCTAAAGCCGTGGGTGGAGAAACGGAAACTAAAACTTCAAAAAAGAAATCTATTTCTTAAAATCTACATGCTGATAAATTTTTAAAAAAAGTATGTTGAAGACTGAGTTCCAGTACTAGTAAGAAAGTCTTATGACTGGCAACCTCACTATCTTTTGGCTTTTTAAGCTATGAATGTATTGAAGTAGAAAATATCTTGGAAGAGGCACCGAAGACTTGCCTCATAATAGAATAAATTAATTCTTAATGTCGCCTGGATTGTAGTTAAGGGGCACACAACCAGAAAGCCAGGCCCATCGTGTGGTTACTTAAAGGAAAAGCACACTTTTTTTTTTTCTACCTTGAGGTAGATACATTCCCTTGTAATAAAATTTTGTTCACAAAAAGAATGGGGGAGAAAAAAACAAAAACAAAAACAAAAACAAAAACACAAAATTAAAAAAACAACAACAAAACCAAAAAAGCCCCCAAAACAAACCTTCTAGCTCCTAAACCTTCTAGCTCCTTGCAATTATTCATGCCAGGGAAAGACCACATTTCAGTACTTTCCTGACAGAAACAGCCCTGTTTTGAGATTCGCCCGTGGAAAAAAAAAGGGGACGACGTGTCTGATGACAACGGTCTTTTGCGCAGGGTCGGGGCATTTGATCTGACCCGTTACCCCGGTAAGGGAAGTGACGGAAGCCCCAGAGCAGCGGTGACCAGCCTTCACCCTTCTGCTTCAGCTCAGACATCCAAGAATAGAGCAGCCTCTCCGCCGGAACCACCCACTGCAGGGTACCGAAGTCTGACTAGTATGCAAATTCCCTGGAGGCTTCTTTTTCTCTCTTTCTTTCCTTTTTTTTTAGGCGCATATAATGGAGACTGTATTTTGCTTGCTACCTATTCAGTTGCCTTCTCTGGCAGGAGCTGAAATTGTCTTGACATTCAGAGCAAATTCTACTTTTTCAAAATAAAACACACACACACACACACACACACGCACGCGCACCCCAAATATCACAATTTGGAGACCAGCTAATGAGAATACATCAAAAAGAGATGCTTACATTTCTGGCGCTAGTCAGCCCCTCATTATAACTTTTTGTCTTTTGTTACCTCTCCTCCTTACTCTGTTTCCTCTGCATTTTGTCTTTCCCCGTCAAGTTTTCTCCTATTTTTCGGTCAGCTAATTGAATTCCAAAGTGGTCATGTCCGCCAGCGTGGCTCCCCTCTCCCGCTCCTGCGCTCCTACTTTCCCTCCTTCCTTCCTTCCCTTGACACAAACGCTTGCACTGGGCCAGAACTCGAGAAATGACATACGTCTTAAATGTGTAGTAGCTGTTGTTGTTATTGTTGAAGTGTAGTGGACACACATTGTTGCATTAGTTTCAGGTGTTTCACAAGGTGATTGAAGTCACCTTGGGAGTGTAGCCGCCATGTGCACCGCACAGGGAGAGTCTAATACACTGACGGTAGTCCCTTTGCTGTACCTTTTATTCTTGTGACTTTTTCATTCCCAGACCGGAAGCCCGTGTCTCTTACTCCCCTTTATCAACCTCCCTTCTTCCTTGAAATGAAGGAACTTACCTGTCCTTGACTCATCTCTCTTCCCTTGCCCCCACCCCCCAGTTTGTCTGTAGCAGGGAGATTAGGAGGATCTATTCAGGATACGAGGTAATTTGAAATACTTTTTGATGTAGCATGCTTATTAAAAGAGCATCTTTAGGGGCACCTGGGTGGCTCAGTGGGTTAAAGCTTCTGCCTTCAGCTCAAGTCATGTTCCCAGGGTCCTGAGATCGAGTCCTGCATCGGGCTTTCTGCTCAGCAGGGAGCCTGCTTTCTCCTCTCTCTCTGCCTGCTTCTCTGCCTACTTGTGATCTCTGTCTGTCAAATAAATAAAATCTTAAAAAAAAAAAAGAACATCTTGAATGTTCCACCACAAGAAGTTCTGTTCTAGAAGGTTTCTAGATGCCATACAAACTGGTTACATAAAGTCTTCTTGCATATTGAAATAACAACTTTCCAGGCTCCTAGGCATAGCTTTGATTCAGGAGTTCTTGTGGAAGGTGGAGTTTTGTGGAGCCCTTCTTTGGGGATTAACTTTTTTTTTTTTAAGATTTTTAAAAAAAATCTATTTATTTGATGGAGAGAGGGAGAGAGAGCACAAGTAAGAAGAGCAGGCAGAGAGAGAGAAAGAAGCAGGCTTCCCATTGATCAGGGAGCCCAGTGCAGGCTCCATCCTAGGACCCTGGGATCAGAGCTAGAGCCCAATGCAGACACTCAACTGACTGAGCCACCTAGGCACCCTGGGGATCCACTTTGATAAGATCCACTTGCATAAGATTGCGAAGACACAAGGTTAAAATCTGGGTTTTGTGGCTTTTACTCTCACCTTAAGTAAATTCCTTAACATCCTGAGGCTCACTGACCTCCTTAGAGAAAAAGGGAATAGCAACAATAATAGAGTTGCTGTGAAAGTTTTCAGTGGGACCTAGGAGTGACCTGCTCACGACATATACTCCATGAACCACAGCAGAGGTTTCAGTTCCTTAGAAAGGCTAGGATCGTAAGCTCTGGCCTGATTGTCTACTGAAATTATACAGGAAAATGTAATGGGAAGACATTTCTTCATGTTTCTTTAGAAATGCAAAGGCAATGCCCATGGAATCGAGACCCAAGTTATCCTAGAGAAGACAACCTTGTTTGTAGGAAAATGATAAAACACATATATGATGTATGGAAACCGTTTGGGAGGGACGTCAGGATTCAAGATGGTTTTCCTGAGAATATTCAAATTACATCACCAAGATAGCTAAGGTGTGAATCAAGGAGAGAGAACAAATTGCCTCAGCGTATGGCAGATGAAGTCACTGGAGTCCCAACTGTATATTGCAGGTGGCTCTGTGACCTGGAAACAGATTTAACTTTTTGGAGCCTCACAGTGCTCATCCGAGAAGTAGAGAATATTCCTGTCTCAGGGCTGGTGGTGAGAAATGAAGGTCATATTTAGCACAGTGCCTGGTACATAAATGCTCATTAAATGGATGTCCTACCGTGATGTGCATTTCCTTCTTGAATGAGTGACAGTGAAGATTGGGGCAATTTCATCCTTCCCCTCACCATGATTTTTGTGATCAATTTCTCTTTTAAAGCAATATAATATTTAATGGGTTAAGTCTGGCATGGTCTTTACTCATTCTGTGTATGTCACATGACATGTGCCCAGTGGCTTCAATTAAGGCAGGGATGTGGAAGGGGGGTGTTCCAAGTAGAGCGTTGAGGGTAAAAAGGAGTTCGCTGGCTATGATGCTGTGGTTTCAGGGCTTGTAGTGGCAGAGGTTGGGAGGTGGGGAAGAAAGCAAGCTAAGCTGGGGCAAGGAAGCAGAAGGCATTATGGGCATGAGGGAATCACAGCAAGAGGGAGCCCATGATAGCGGACAGTTGGGTGTTGGCTGATGACTGGAGATGAGAGATGGAGATTAGGTTCTATCATTCCCTTTGAGGACGGTGAGTTCCATCCCAAATGGCCATTGGTTTTGTTTAGTAAGACCTGGTGTGAGGTCTTTCCAAGCAGTGGGCAGGGAGGTGATTAATACTGCTCCTGAACTGATCTGGGTGGTGACTTCTTGGAAACAGATGCTGCCCAAATGAATAGAAAGGAGGAAGCCCTTAATTTTCTTTAAGATGTCCACTACTTTGCCTCAGGAGACCTTGTAGTCTGGGACTCAAATAAAGCCCAGCTGGGTGAACCTGTTTTGCACATGGGCCAAGCACGCTCTTCTAATCACCTGAAATCTCTCTGAAGACTTCTGGTGACTTTATGCTTCTTCACTCTCCCTCTCTCACAAACTGCATTTAGAAGATGCTGGCTGATCCCCTGGTTTGAAGCCTATCTCTGAGACTTCATGAGCTCAGGGACCTTGGGCAAGTTACTTAACCTCTTACTGCTTCGTCCTTCTTATCTGTAAAATGGCAATAATAATATCACTTACCCAAGCTCAGATCACATAATGGATCTAAAGCACAGGACCTGGAAGCTAGTAAGGGACCAGAGAAAATATACTGTGTTGTCTCTTCCTGTTTCTTCAACTGTTCCCAGAACTCCAGGCTTACTGGACTTCTTCCAGTTCACCTGTTAGCACTGCTCTGTCCTTGAATCTGCCTAGATTTCTTTTCCTTCATAATCCCCATGTCTGTGTGTTTCTTGCCTTTACCACTCCCTTCCGCCGAGTGTCTGTAGGTTTCTCCTCATTCTGACTCAAGAAGACTGGACATAACAACTCATGAGGTCCCTTTGTTGCTGGCAGACAGCTCCCTACCAGCCAACATCAAATTCCAGGAGATTGACTCACGGGCATGTGATTCTTCCCCCACTAGGCTGAGTGACTTGAGGGTGAGGGCATTCCTTCTCATTTCCTTATTTCTAGTACTTTGAACGTTGCCTCACACTTAGTAAGTATTTTAAAAATATTTGATGAGATGTAAATGATTCATATACTATGACCTCTACGTTCTTTCCCGGACTTATTTGTCTTTTAAAATGAGATTTTAAAAAATTTAAGTAAAAATGATTCCCAATTGTTTAGTTTCAGATAAATGGTCAGGCAGAGGGGAAATAGTTATTTGGGGAAGAATGGGGTGACATTGGGTGGGCAGCGCAGTATTATCAGTGAAGATCATCCTAGAACCACTGGAACTGTGTCATGCCTGGCCATTTTTGACTCTCTCAATTAAGAGCACCAATCCTTTATTCGGTAGCAACATCATCCATTATCTTATTAATGAATTTCAAATGTAAATCGTATTTGGAAAAGAAGGAATGTGGGTGCTTGTCCTAATTCAAATATTATAAATGAAAAACATCTGTGACTCCCCGGCTGAAGCCAAGTGGTATTATTTTACGGAGATGTTGAATGAAATGGCGTCAGTGAACTTCAGATGTCTGAATAGATTCCAGTGGATCTCCAACAGTATTCACATGGGGTTGGGCAGTCATTGAATAGAGGTCCTTATAGCCATCTTGCTGAAAATACTGTTATTCAATTTAAATTTGGATAAAACAAAAGCAATAAACAAGGCCTTTATTTTGCTTAATATTCTTTGGACAAAGTAACATTTACTGTTGGGTTCTTCATGAGTTCTTAGAAATTTGACAACTATTTCAGAGTCTGATTTTCAGTCTTTTTCTGAAGGTCCCACAGGAGGTTCAATGGACTGCTCTAACCTGATTAGAACAGCAGGTATTTTCTTACCTAGTTCTCACCAAGTCTTTCAGATGACCAACTAGTAGTTATTTATTCAATAATTATCTTTTCATTTTCTTTACCTTTTTTAAAACAAGGAAGTCGGGGTTTTCATACCAAGTCTAGAACCAATCCTTTAAAGTTCTTAGATATCTAGAGAGTAAGTTTATTCTGGGAAAGTCCCTATAGTAAAGTAACATAAATGTTATCCTCTCTCTCTATGTTATGCACAGTGATTTGGTCAACTTCCAGTGGAAATATACATGATTCTCTTATAGATTTTCTTTTCTGAATCATGGTATTTTTTTTCCTAATGGGGAAAAAATGTCTTCATGATTTCCATCAATTATAGCATCCACTAACATGCTAAACGTACACATGTGCCTATATCTTCATTATATTTCAGTAATTAGAAAAAAGTCCTCACTATTCTTCATTTATACAAGTCATACAAAAGGATGTTTCACCTATATTGCACTTTAAAAAACTACTGTTAGTGTATTAAAGCTTGTTCAATGATCAAATTTTTGATACAATGAAAACAGTATGTATAAAATTGTAAAGTACATGGATTATTCTAATTAACAAAATACTCACGGTATTTCTCCATGTAAACTGGCCTCTGGTTTTAAGGAGAAATTCTGGCTAGTCATGCTACTTAGCTTGATCAATATTGTCTTATAATCTCTGTCTCCAACCAAACAACTGGATCTGTCAGTGATCTATAACTTTGATGAAATCTTAGTTACCTTTTTTGAAGGCCACCATCTTGTTGGCTGCCCAACCCTCTATATTCCGTAGTTCAGATTCACTCATATGAATCTGAACCTCCTGATGCTCAAATCAAATTTTTCCAATTTTTTCTATTTCCCTATTCTCTGAAGCAAGAGCAAATTCATAGTTATGAGAGATTTCATACCAGCTACAAGCCACCACAACTTTCCAAAGCAATAAGAGGCCCAAAATACGGCTGATGATCCAGATGGTTCTGTTGAGTTGAGCCTAAAAGTATCTTGAATTTTGGCTTCATTTTTATTTCTTAGACTATGACTCTGCACTGTTCCTTGAGACTGGTTGGGTTTACAGAAAAGTTAGAAGACAGTGCTGTGTGATCTCTGAAGACTCGTGAAGCCCAAGGTCCTCAGGTCAGAGTTGTATATGGGACAGATGCCTGCCTGAAAATGGACAGGGCCCAGAAATGAGCATGCCAACTGGGAACTAATGAGAAAGGAACTGATAACCCACCTGACCATTCAGTCAGTAGACAAAGTACAAAATCAAAGATCTTTGTGATTTATGTAGTGAAACACCGAGCCACCTATGCATATACCATAAATGCTTAAGCTTTTATCTTTTCCCTAGGCCTTCCAGAACTTTTCCTGAACATGTGGGAACATGTGTACTCTGGCTGTGTGCTCCATTCCTTATCCTACTTGTATTTCTGGTAATAGGTGTGCTGAATATAAGGGAATTTTCACCATTTTGAAATGGTAGAGGTGGAGGATAGAAACAAGAAGTTTCTTATCATATTTACCTTTACCAGTTAACAAGTATATTTAAAGATAACTCATAGCAACTATGATGGAGAATTTTCTGCCTAAGAAAACCATTCTAATTTGCCATAAATAGGAGCTACTGGAAGATGGTAGGCACTTGAATTCTAGACTGATGGTGTGGGCTGCTGCCGGCTTGGGATGAGAGGCACACTGGCTCAATAAAGATCCGTAAGTGTTAGTTAGAATGGGACAAAGACCTAGCAACCAAGCTGAGACTCTAACCTGCCTTTAGTCTGGATTGAAGAACACTGAGGAGGCAACAACTATGAAATCCCCTTTTATTTCCTGTTGGGTCCCAGGAGCACCTAACACCATCTTGCCAGTCTCCAGGGCAGACATCAGACTGCTTGAGAAACAATGACCCAACTGTCAACAACGAGCTGTGTCTGTGCTCAACGGACGCCGTCTAGGGTTGTGCTATCTTGAACATCATTTCTGTTCATGAAGCGGCCAATACCATCAGTTGAAAACTGAAAGATGAATACAATCACACACCGTCCTCTTTTAAATAACATCAAAGAACTCCTTTAACTGGCTTTGTCGTTAACTTAATGCTCCTCAACCCAGAAATAGTGATCAAGAAGAAACACACCACTCACTTTGTCTCCATACAGACTGTGCCCTTGAGATGCCCTTGAGAGGTCTTCTCTAGAGTTTGCTAAGAGCCGCCTCCAGCCCACTCTTCCAATCATCTAGTTTTGCAGTTTCAAGGCCATAACTTCTTCACTTGACCTCATCTCTCTTCCATTTCCCTCTATACTTGTCCATCTGTGCTGTAAGGGTTAAAATTAAGGACCAGTATTATGTGTTGCCTGCACATCTAGGGGAAACTGGGAGTGTCTTGAAGGGCCAAACAGTGTGTTTCCCCCCAGCTCTCTGCTCCCCTGGGCAGGGTGCTCTAGCCAGTCCTTATCATAGGGATGTGCACTGGTCCTGCTTAACCCTGAGTGGCAGGCTCCTTTCCCCGCAAGTCCCCGGAGTTATTCAAACAAGCTCATCACAACTTCTTGGGAGGGGAGAGCCACCTCACCCCCTTGTTACTACAGAGTCAGGCTCCCACAACCTCTGCCTGTTCACTCTGATCCCAAGTGCCTCCCCTGCGTACCCTGCAGGTGGTGTCCTCTTTTCCCAGGCTGTGCATATGTGCGATAAGAAACCGCTGTTGCTGTCATCTGGTCCGTGTTGAGCATCATGTGTTTGGTCCCCTGCATGACTCTTGGGTGGGGATTCCTTCCTTACCTGGGGGTGAGGAGGTGGTGATTGAAACATCACCTATGACCTGCCACTGCTGCAACAGCAACCTGTCATCCCCCACCATGCCCTTGGGTGCAGAATAATTGGGATGGAAGAAATCAAGCTGAAGACACATTTACATTAAGCTGTCAGTATGTGGCCATTTCCACACATTTTCTGGGGATGCAATTTTACTCAGTGTAATCAGTGGGTGGGAGAGATATTTTTGGGAAGTGGACATCCTTAAATCCACTGAAAGGAGGACTGTCATCTTTGCCTGATGGTAAGACCTGTCCTAAATACTCAGCTCATGTGTTAGATAGCAGAGGAGGGAAGCTTGCCTGAGTGTAAAATATAAAGTCATGGACATAAGACCAGAAGTGTTTTTAAGAAAACAACAACACTAGACCATATTTTAATACTCCAAAGTCCTTACTAAAAGCCATATCGCCAGGTGGAAAGAAAAGATTTCTCTTGCTCTTGAAGTAGATGGTATGGGGGTAAATAACAGGCTCAGGGGATTCACTTGGTGATTTACGAGTTCTGATTCTAAATGCTGATTATCCTGGCTGAGTTACTTACCCTTGACCTCATCTGTAAAATGGGAATGAGAATAACATCTACCCTAGGAGGGTCCTGTGGGGACGAATGGAGTGAACAGTGCCAGGTCCTTGGTAAGTACTGCTTACATTTTTGTGCCTTTTTTTTTTTTTTTTTTTTTTTACTACATAGAAATCTCAATCTCAAATCGATGTTTGACAGCATCCACATGTTTTTATATTACTGACTTTCTGTGGATTTATGGCTAGTGTCTTAATTTAAATCTGCCTCAAAGCCCCACGTGTTCTTGATTGAATTGTCATTTTATTTGAAAGTAATGTTTTCTCCTGTCTGAATTACTGCAAGGGCGAAGACACAAGCACTGGGCATAAACGTGGTTGGTGCATTCTTGGCAAGCAGGTGACTCCATGAATACAAAGTCAGGAATACATTCTGACTTGGTAATCTGGACTTCTCCACAGTAATGACGAACTTATTTCTGCATTCATATCTGTGCTCAAGATGGCTGGATTTCTCAAAAAGTCTGACTTCCAGAATAAGAAAAAATGGTTCTTAATTATCGCCTTGAGGAATTGTTCCGTGGTCACCATAAGTCATATTCAATTTTCACTAGAAACAATCACATTTTAAAACAAAAGGCTATTTTTCGTGTTGGAAATGTGGCTGGAGTTCCATGCCCTGTTTGTCTAGTTAATCAGACCTCTAAAAGGGCAACATTCCTGGAGAGGCACTAACAGTGGTTTGGGAGGGGCCATTATTTATAGATAATGAGTTCAGATATGGGTGAGGTTGATATGTTACATTTATTAGAGATAGAAAAAGAAAAGAAAAATTGGATGGAAACATTGCAGATTCAGACTTGAACTTTAGATTAACTTAATATGTGGGCAAACAGGTGACAATGGGGAGCGGCAGGTCTCCATACATATGTCTGCAGGTGTTTAGATGCTTTTAAGTTGGTGGGAAAGGAACAGGCTGAAGGAATGGGAAATAATTTTAAGACATCAGCGATCACGAGAAAGGGTTGATTGACATCAGTGCATCAGAGGAAGAATGACATTGCTACCATCACTTTCCGCTCTCCTGAGACCATAAAGTATAAGAATTATTGCTATATTAATGGTAATTTCTGGAACTACCAGTTTACATTTTTTTTCCCATAAAACCAGAGGAGAACCAAGAATGGAAATAAGACTGGACCCTCTGAGGTTGTTTTTATGATAAATTTTCTAGATGTTGATAAAAATATATTTGTCTTGGATCATTCATAAACTGGGAGAAACATCCTTGATAAGCAGATATTTGGAATTAAAATCACAGTCAAAATCTGAAGCACTTTGGTGGCCATGCTTATGCACATTTCCAGCAGTAAAAATTCACTTTTTGTTTTAAAGAGATACCTTCTTTCCTTTTAACCAATAAAATATTGTACGTGTTTTTTGTGCAAACCAAATGGTACAATTTGTGGATGCATTAGTGCTATCACAGCCCTCTTCCAGAGCAGGGGGTCAGGTTATGGAAACTCATGAAATGTGGACCCAGAAAGAAGCCAAAGAAAACCAGGAGCAGAGATCAAGGAGAATTCCTGTTATGAACCCCACTAGGTATTGCTCTCCAGAAGTTCTCAGTTCCTCGCTTAGACAATTGTCTGTCCATAAGGGGGTGAATGAGAAAGATGATGAACAGACTATGCAGTAATGGTTGTGTGTAGAGAGAGGAGACAGAGAATCCATAAAAGTAGACAGGAAGTGTCACAGCCTGAGTCCATTGAAGATGAGGCGGATGGTGCCATGGTGTTGGGAACTCCTTTTCTTTTCCCATTTAAAGTATAAGCTTAGGGCGCCTGGGTGGCTCAGTGGGTTAAGCCTCTGCCTTCGGCTCAGGTCATGTGATCTCAGGGTCCTGGGATCGAGTCCCGCATCGGGCTCTCTGCTCAGCGGGGAGCCTGCTTCCCTCTCTCTCTGCCTGCCTCTCTGCCTACTTGTGATCTCTCTCTGTCAAATAAATAAATAAAATCTTTTAAAAAAATAAAATAAAATATAAGCTTAGTTATCATCACAAGAAAAAAAAAACCCACAACCATGGTGACAGATATTAACTAGACTTACAGTGGCGATCATTTCACAATGTATACAAATACTGGATCATTCTGTTGTACACCTGGAACTAATATAGTGTTGCATGTCAATTATTCCCTCAATGAAAAGAATTATAGTGAAGTGATAAAGGCAGAAGAATTAAGAGTGCATGTAAGAAATCTTTGCCGATGTTTCTCAAGAACACTTGAAAGCATCATACACTACAGTGCACAATAAAATATCCAGTGTGCGTGAAAATGACCAAAGGAGAAAGAAAAGCTTAAATTATGCTCCATGCCTTTCATGGGTCAGTTTCTTTTCATGGTACGTATCAGATACTTGTTCTCCTTGGTTACGCTGTTATGAGAAGTGCCTACCTCTCCTCTTTCATTTCTTCTTCTGTCTACAGATGTCAGGGCAAAGCTCCAACCCGTCTTTGACATTAAGCAGAACAGGCTGGTGTCATATTAATTGTAAATTCATGTGCTTATACTGTGTATGTGTACGGTATAAAGAACTGTTGACTCTCATCCTCACTCGTCTCCCATCATAGCTCCTGCTCTGTCCTTCCCCTTTCCTTGCTTTGTCCTCTAGCTTGGAGATTACAGACTCAGGAGTGGTGAACCCGGAGGTTGCAAACTCCGGGGCCGATGGAGCCATGTAGGGTCGAGCGGGGACTATGGCAAATTGTTCTATGGCTGGTGGCTCCTCAGCTCCCACAGATGTTTGCTGTAAGTAGATGCAGGCTTAGAGTTTCTAGAATTTTTCTCAAAAGAAGCCCTTGTTTTGGATTTTTATGGGAGATGTCTGAATTTTTATATGTGAGTTAATGTAACATGTAAAAATGTGTGGGGCAATTTTAAGTTTGTGGGGCAAATCTCATCCATAGATTGCAGTCTGTCATGCCAGCCTTATCCATTTTTGAAATTCACTCCATCTCTGAGTCTCCCCTATGCCTGACCTGCATCTAATAAGATATGTGTTAAGGATAAAAATGTATATTTAAACACCACTTCAAGCTAGAGTACAATAGTAATGTTGCATAATAATATATAATATAAGGTAATAATAATAGTATATTAAAATAATATAAGCCTAGACAGCAATATATTTCCTAAATGGGTTATATATACTCTTCTGTTATAAATGGCATATTAGGGAAAAGGAAACATATATAATTTATTCTTAAAATCCTGAATTCATAATAGAACAAAAGAAAGCTCTAGTTAATATTCTTCAGTGGTCATAAACCTCTCTAAACTATTATGATGTGGCCTGGGGCAAATTTAGGATGGTAGGAATAGAATTCAGACTAAATAAAATATAATTATGATCATGTCTATAGTACAACAAACACACTTTCATCAAATCATGGAAATAGGAAAGTCAGAATGGATTGTATCAGTCATGAGGAACTTACTGATATTTTTTTTGTTCTATCAATAGCTTTTTTTTTTTTTTTTAAGATTTTAGTTATTTATTTGAGAGAGAGAGAGACCAAGAGGAGGAAAGGAGTGGAGGGAGAGGGAGAAGGGGTCTCCCCACTGAGTGGAGATCCTGACACCAGGCTCGATCCCAGGACCCTGAGATCAGGACCTGAGCCGAAGTCAGATGCTTAACCGCTGAGCCACCCAGGTGCCCCGCTATCAATAGTTTCTGTTGGTAAATATGAATCTACCAGTCTCTTACATGAACCTCCTTGCCAAGTTCTTGCCTTTGATAAACACTGGAATAGTCACATAGTCACCTTGCTACTAATAATGTCCTTTAACCCCTCTGATATATCCTTCAAAATCCCCAAACTCAGCCTTGGATAATGCAATTCTCAGGCTGATACTGTTTTGGGATCTTTTGCCAGCTTTAATTTGCCATCGTGGCATAAGCATCCTGCCAAATCTAGTTCAATTACACAGAATGAGGGGAGAGGAGGAAACCCAAACACCTCACTCCTTATACGTCAACCCCCATGTGAAGACTCTCATCACTCCCATGACCATGGTCATTGGAGAGTCCCACTGCATGGTACCCAGCCAGTGTCATCCCCAGGGAAGCCCTTGCTCACTGCAGACAAAGTTTCATGACATCTCCTTGGACCCCTCTCAGCCTCAAATCTTCAAATCTACACCAGCCTTGCAACTCTGAGTATTTCAAAGAACCCATCATTGCTCTGTGGCAAATTTGCTGAGATCTTAGCTGAGCAGCCCATTGGTCGCTTGATCCACTGCCTTGTTGTCCCCATTGGCACTTATATACCAAGAGCCAGGCTCTGAGACTCCCACTTCTGTGGCCCCCACTTCTGCAGCCCCCAGGTTGCTGCTGAAAGCTGTTGTGCATTTACTTTTCTCTGCTTAGTTTTAAAACCCAAAGCTGTTTGTATGCAGCTACGTCTTCTTGCTGAGAAGCCCTCTTTTTTTGTGTAATTACTCTATGGATCTACTTGGAGTCAGCTGCTCCCTGGAAGAACACACTCTTTTTGGGATCCTCCCCTGTAGATGTTCTACATAGAAAGCTTCTCATCATGGAGACAAAGCCCGGACTCTTACAGACAGCTGCTCCCAGAGGACTGCTGAGCCCTAGTCCCTTGCTGGGTTGGAGGGTGGGGCTGAAGAGTGATGGTGTATTCCAGCCAGGCGTAGCTGAGACAACACACACTTTCCTCCCTTGGTTGAGATATCCTCACTCCTAGGGACATCTGAGACAACACAAACTTTCTTCCCTTGTTGAGATGTCCTCACCCCTGGGGACATCTGAGACAGCACAAACTTTCCTCCCTTGGTTGAGATGTCCTCACCCCTGGGGACATCTGAGACAGCACAAACTTTCCTCCCTTGGTTGAGATGTCCTCACCCCTGGGGATATCTGAGATAGCACAAACTTTCCTCCCTTGGTTGAAATGTCCTTACCCCTAGGGACATGGGTCAATACTGTGCAGACTGACATGCGTCACACTGACTTGACACTTCACAGTAGGTCTTGGAAATCAGACCTTATCAGGTCACGTTGAACTGTCTCATGCTTTTAGCGAATACCCGGTAAAATTTAATTGTTCTCCTCTTGATGAAGTTCCACACTTTTTGGTCATGACACTGCTGCAGCAGCGTAAATGAAAATGACTCTTTCTTAAAACATTATTGGTCTTTTTTTCCCCTCTTGAATAACCTTTTCAATACTTGCAAGTAAGGGACTAAAATACTTCCTATAGTTCTGGCAATACTGTTAACTTCTTGTTCCTTGAGTTCTCAAGGTCTATGAAGGGAAATTTATTGAACCTCTCTGCTCCTGCAATCAGCAGGAATTGAGCCCCTACTCATTTATGTATTTATTCAGAATTACAACACCAAATACCAGGCACCAGAGATAGAAATCCTTGCTCTTGAAGACCTTCTGGTTAGAAGGTGGAGATTGCAGCAGCCCAGACTTAGTGTATCAGAGATCTTGTGTTTGTCTGCATTGTAGAGTTTACTGAGTCAATGGCAACAAGTTTTCAAGGTTGGAAAATACTTTTCTTGTAGAAAAATTTTGCTTATAATGGTATTTATTTTGTTTGGAGTTTGGCCTACACTCTGGTGATAACTCAGTTGGGTCACTGGGCTCTTAAAGAGTGAAGGCCTCTTGTGTTTCTTTTTCAACATTGGTGGAGAATTTTTGGAAAGCTTCCTGCCTATCATCTGATTCAATGAGAAGGTGGATGGACAACTACACAGTGGCTAAAAGCAGAATTTGATTCTGTAAGTGAAGGAGCCTGATGTGCAAATATAGGAACAGGATCTTGTTTCTTGTGAAGAGAACTGTTTTGTTTGCTTACAGAAGGCACGTCTTTCTTAAAACTGTCACTTCCATGAGGACATCACATTAGCCTTGGCTAGGAACAGCAAATGGCACGTAGTCTAGTTGTTAAAGATCTTTCATCAACGTAATTAATGTTGTAATGGATGAAGGAGTCCTTAGTTGAAATTTTAAAAAAAGAAGGCATAATGGATGTTAGAAATCAAAATGTGGTCTCAACTAAGCAGTGACTTGTACAACTCACAACCATTTTGACTGAATTGACTGGATTCAGTAAGCACAAAAACAAGATAGGTCTTGCAACCTTTCGTGAGGTACATAGGGTCAGATAAAATAAACTGAATACTCTTTGAAGTCACCTAACAAGTCCCAGAAAAACTAGATCTATCACCGGTCTCCTAAATTCTAGCTCAGTACAAATCCAAAATCCTAACACTTCAAAGGATCATGAAGTGATTATTCGAGCAGATATTTGGCTCTAGATAAAAATGAAGTTTTTATTGTCACAATTCATGTAAATGGTGTTGACTTTGGGTGGCAAACAAGCTAGGATCAGACATGCTTGATATTGCTTCAGGCAATGATGTCAGCAGTTGCGTGTTGAATAAATAAATTAGAGATTTCGTGAATGCCAAGTCACACAAGCGGAAACACAACCATCTCTTTCCATTTGCTTTCCATCCTGAAGTTCGTGTGTAACTTCAGGGCAAAACCCAGAACAGGTCCACTGGCCAATCTGGAGACTAGTGAATATTTTACAGGATGGTTGATAAACTACATGAATGCTGAGAAGAATTCCAGCCAATTTCTCTAGTCACTGGGAAGTGTCTGAGGTGAATGAAGACTGGTTGGGGCAGGCTTGAAATCTTGATTCTCCACATGGGTCTCCTCCCCCCACTCATCCCTGCCCAGATTTGGTTCCCTATTCAGCCCTGCACAGACTGAAACAATTCTCTATGAAGTCTGCATTCAGCTCTGTGACGTTTAGCACTGTGCTTTTTAAATTATTATTATTGATAATAACTGCTATTTACTGAGGACTTTTTATGTGCCAAGCACTCATTTAGGGGGTTAGCCACCTATATTTGGTCTTTTATCTCTGTGAAGTCATTTTAAACATTTTTCAAAGTTTTGAATATGACCTTTTAATAGATTTAGACATAGATTAAGAAGGAGGATTACAAAGAATAAATTTGCAAACAGGTCCTCAAACACTTGTACACAAATTTTCATAGACACATCAGTTATGATTGTCAAAGGTGGGAACAGCCCAATGGTGATCTATGAATGAACCCATCAACTGTGGTTTTATACAAAAATGGGACATTTTTCAGGCCTCAGAGGAAAAGAGTGTTAAGATAAATACTGCTACAATGTGGAAACGTTGAAAACATTATGCTGAGGGAAAGAAGCCCAAAATAAAAGGTTTTACATATAGTATGATTCCATTTATATGAAATACCCAGAATAGAAACATTCGTGGAAACCAACAGCGGATTGGTGGTTACCAGGGACAGCTGGAAATGGAGAATGACTGTTACCAGATATGGGGGTTCCATTTGGGGAGATTGTGGTAGCCATGGAGGTGTTGGTGGCACCACTTTGAGGAGGTACTAAATACCGCTCAGGTGTACCTCTGTAACAGCTCATTCTTTGTTATGTGAATTTCATCTCAGTAATACTAATTTAGGACCAAACTAAAGGGATCTAATGTTCTAGATCCTGTATTCACCCTTTTTCATTTCCAACTTGAAGCACTTCTGAAAGGCCCTGTAGAAAGGAGCAAGCAGTTGGGTTGGTCTCACTTACTTCAGGTCTTGGTTCAAAGGTTACCCTTTATTAGAAAGTCCCTTCCAGCCCACTGGTAACAATGCCCGACTCACCCTTTGTTTTTATGGCACTTTTCACCAGCTGACATATTTATTTGTTAATTTTTCTGCTTCACCTCCCAATTAAATATAATCTCTCTGAAAGCAAGCGTTTTATTTTTAGTCCGTTGTACCCAAGACAGTGCCTGGTAGGGGCAGGAGTCCAAGATGTATCTGGTGAATGAACAAACACAGTATCAAGTCCTGATTTTCTTCACCATTAATCATCATGGGAACCATAAGAGAGTAACATCCGTGGGGGAAGGATGGGTGTCATTTATCTTTTACTTCCACATCTAGGTCGATGCCTCAAGCTGAGATGATGCTCACTGAATAGTGTTGGGACTAAACTAAAGACAGTCCAATTGGCAAGGTGAGACATAGGTAAACATGAAGTTAAGTGACGATGCGGAAAAATCGTATGATTTTACAGTGGTGGAAAGAGTCATCTGGGAGTCATTAGATTTGGCTCCTGATTCTGGCTCTTCCTCCTCTCAAGAGAGGATTTCAATCTATCTAGGTTTCAAGTTTCTCACTACAAAATTTAGAAGGTGGGACCGGATGGACTTTCTGACCCATCCTAAGCTTTAATTATAATGCACATACGTGTAGCAAAGGAAAAGTGTGGTATATATTTAACTAAATGGAAAATATCCCTAAATGGAAAAGGTATCTGGTTAGCTTCTCTCCCCCACAATCTGATCAGGTCTAAAGAATAAGAAGTCTGAAGAAAATCTCTTCTGAATGTGAAATTTTGTTGCTTAGTATAATTTTGTGAAATGTGGGCTTGAATGAGTTCTACGATATATTCTAAACCCTTGAGACAACAACCTTTACTTGGAAAAGTGGTGAGTTTATGCAATTTGACTTACTAATGTAAATTCAGGAATATAATACTGCATTAAAAAAAAAATTCTCAAGTTTGGTAGGATCTTAAATGAATCTTTAAGCCTACCAAGCAGTGAAAGGTCTGATTGCAATGATTTCCAACTGGCATACTAAAGTTCCCCCCAAATTTCTCTTGCTTTATTAATATGAGAGGTATTTGCAAGCTCTAGATAAATACAAATCCAGAACTGAAGCCCAAGCAAAAATTCTGTTCTCTCTGCCTAGGGCATTTGACGTCGAACAATAATAGCGAGCAGGAATCGGGGTTCAGCTGACTCCTTGAAGAAACTAGTTGGCTTCAAGGCACTTAACATGCTGAATTCTTTGAGATTCAACAGTAGGGACCTGGCAGGTCTCTCCCTCTCTCTCTCTCTTTGGAGGGGAGGGGGGAGGGGCAGAGGGAGAAGGAGAGAGGGAATCTCAAGTCAGCTCCCTGCTGAGAGCAGAGCCTGAGACAGGGCTGGATCTTACAACCCTGAGATCCTGACCTGAGTTGAAACCAAGAGTGGGACACTTAGCTGACTGAGCAACCCAGGTGCTCCTTGGCACCTGGGTTGGGCTTTTAGTACAAGAGCAGAGAAGGGAGCTACCACAGACAAGAAGCAAAACCCAACACTCCTTCAGAGGCAAATCCTCAACTAGGGGCAGCACAATAGAGACATCTATGAAAGGCAGGATAAAAATCCATTTAATGATTTTTCCTTCAGAGCACTGTGAAAAAGAAATAATCTTGCCAAATGAAAGTAATTTAAATTCAATTCAACAAACATTTATCGAGTACATACTCTGGGACACATACTGTCTTGCAGAGAAAACAAAAATGGGGTTGAATTTTTAAAAATCTAAAGGTCGCTGTATTAATGTGACCAATAAATGACTAATTTCTTACTCTTAATTCTTTGTCCTTTTAGGGGACATTTCTGCCGCATTGTCACATAGAATGTAATTTCCTTTCCTTGCCCTGTATTCCTTGAAATGTGCACGATTATTTTTCACCATACTTTAATTTTGTCTTATATTTTGTTTCATACTTTTTATAATTATATGTATATTGTACCATATATTATATATAATTATATATATAACTTTAAATATGTATATAAATTTTTCCCTCTCTTGCCAGGACTAAGAATTTCTTCCTACTCCCTCCCATCCCCCACCTGCATGGCCTCTGCCTGAATGTTTGATCTGGTTCTTTACTTTGATCCAAGAAGCAGAACTGGGTTATAATTCTTGCAGCGATTATTCCACTGTGCAAATTAGTTAAATTCTCCAGGCCTCACTTTTCCTTTTCACGAAATTTATAGGCAATAAAATATGGAAAAATAACCTCTTGGATTTATTGCTGGAAACCTTGGTGGAGCCGAGCTCACAGATGTCAGGAAGAAGGATGGTGATAGGGCACAGATGGCTGATAGGTGGCCGCCTATTAAGTTGACCCTGTATTAGCATAAAGTAAATGTTTATTTAGTTGCACAGCTTGCAGGATGTCACTGAAGGATTGTGATAGAGGTCTTAGATTAATGATAAGATCTGAGATGGCCTAAGATGAAATATTTAACCAAGAAGTATTTTGCATCTCACCAAGTAAGATGATAAAGATACCAGCTTGCTGGGTTGAATGTATCCCCAACAAGCAACTGGCAGATTAATCCTGCAGAATCCACCACGTCCATTGGGACGTTGACAGAGATGATGCCTGCTACTAGAAATTCAATTAGAAACCGGATTGCACCTGTAAGGAGAGGTTAATATTCAATGTTTTGTCATCTATGTGACTTCTGAAATGAACCTGCCAGAAGCCTCACTGAGGGATCCTAGAGTGGTAAACAGTGTCACCCAAGTGACACTGCGCAGAAATCAGGATGGTTTTGAAAATGGCAAATTGCTAGACAATTCCCTCCATCCTCCCCGAAGCAGGACATAACCGTCTTCTTCGAGTCATGTTTGTTCTACTCATGTTCTTTGAGAAGCTTGTAGGTCGAAAGTTGAGAGAATTGCCCGCAAAGAGCTGTCGCTGTTGAGCTGACGTGAAGGATCAGACACTAAAAGGTGACCAGCAACCCTGGAAGTTGGCGTTGGCATTGGAAGGCAGTGCACGCACTGCTGTGAAACCGGGCTGGGGGAGTCCCTCAGGGAAGGCGTCAGGTTACCTCTGAGGGAAACCAGTTCCCAGGAGAACTTGAAAATCAGCTCACCTGGGGGATTTGGTTGCTTGTGTAGCTTTTACCTATAGAATTTGTGCCAACTCATGTTAGATGAGGTATTTTCAACCCCTCCAGGTGATTTTGATGACATTCAAGTTTGGAAATCAGCATTCTAAGTTGAAAGTCTGCAAACCATGGTCCACGCATGGGCCAAATTTGGTGTATTGCCAAATATTGTATGGCTGGTGAGCAAAGAATGGTCTTTTTAAATTTTTAAATGGTTAGAAAATGTGCGTACTATTTTGTGACATGTAGAAATTATCTAAAATTCAAGGTCTCCAAGTGAGAAATGCATAGAGTCAGGCTCACCCCAGTCCTTTGGGATCACAAACTCCAGAGCAGGGCCCAAGGATCTGTGTTTGAACTCACCGGTGCCTTGTCCTGTGGCGTGTTTGATTAAAAGCTCATGAGTGTCATCTGTACAAAAGGCACCCTGCCAAGGCTTCTGTGCTAATGCAAATGCGTGTGGAAGGAAGTGCTATTCATTTAAATTCATTTAAAAAAGCTGTTCTTTTTTTTTTCCTTTTTTTTAAGAGAGGGGGAGTGGTGGGGGAAAGAGAAAATCTTTAGCCGGCTCCATGCCCAGAGTGGAGTCCAGTGGACGACTCCATCTCACAACCCTTGACCTGAGCCGAAATCAACAGTTGGATGCTTAACTGACTGAGCCACCCAGGTGCCCCAGTGCAAACTGCTTTTAAGGAAGTCTTTCCTTGGGCCAAGGAAACAGATCTATCTGGCTCAAACAATATGAGATACTGGAAGTGCAATTACTTTTTCCCAGTATCCCAGGCATTCCAATCCAGGGTCACCCCCATACATAAGGCAACCAACAAGCCAAAAATCCCTTTAAAATAAGTTGGTATTTTAAGTCTAATTATACAATAGAACTTTGAGCTGTTTTGATCTTTTTAAAAGTTTCCATTAATGGGTATAGACGCCGATAGATGAAAGGCTGAGTGAAAGAAACCTTTTATCGCTTAGAAAACATATCCACTACCAATGAGAATGAACAGGAAACCAAGAATGGAAAGACCAAAGAATTGGCTATTCCATTTTTTAGCCAATTCTTCCTTGCAGGGGACTTATCATCTCATGGTCACCAGGAACATTTGTAGAATTAAATGTGTTTGTGTAAGCTATTTGTAAGTCAAAGATAAAGGAATGTGACTCTTGGGACACTTAATGTCCCTGGTACTAGTAGTTGTGTTTTAAATGCAGCCGTAGGGTCTACAAACACTGTTCCAGGAAGGTGGGGCTGGACGGAGGGAGGACCCGAAGGTGTGCAGGTATGCTCCTAGGGGAGGCGTGTGGGAAGAGCTGACGGTGGAGAATGGGAATGCTCACAATCACATTTCCCCAAGAGTTTTGTGATTATTGTAAACAATCAAGGAGAGTCCTTGGCAATATTTTTGAATTGAGGGAGGGGTCAAGCGAGTCAGTATCTGGCCAAGCACAGTTTAGTTTTATCTACATGGTTACGCCAGAAGAGATTACAGCTTGCAGGATCCCAAGTTACAGTTCTTCCACTCACCATTGTTTTGCTGGACGAGGTGAGGCCCCATACTTCCCGTCATTGCCCATCTCCTTTTTTCCCACAAACATTTATGAAACACCTATGATGTGGAAAATGGTACACACTTGGAAGTATATCAAGTTTATCATTTGTGTAAGTCATTTGTAAGAGCTGACATTTCTCAAAGACCTTGGATTTTATTTATTTGTTTGTTTATTTTAAAGATTTTATTTATTTATTTGATAGAGAGACAGACACATCGAGAGAGGGAACACAAGCAGGGGGAGCGGAAGCGGGAGAAGCAGGCTTCCCACTGAGCAGGGAGCCTGAAGCGGGGCTCCATCCCAGGACCCTAGGAACATGACCTGAGCCGAAGGCAGACGCTTTATAATGGGAGCCACCCCGGTGCCCCTCAAAGACCTTAGATTTTAGTCTGAATCTGTTTAAAAACATTGTCAAGTTGTTAGATTTGAAAATATTTGCTGTGCAAAAATAATTGAATAAATTAATATTTTGGCTGAAGTTACAAAGTGATCTAGTGTTTTTGGTACTTTCCCCCAAATATGGTCAGCATACCCTCAGCCTCAGCACCACCCGGGGAACCATCCCAGACCTGTTGAATCAGAATCTGGCCGGGGCAGGGGGTGGGGTGTTTGAGGGGGTGGAGAGAGCCCTCCAGGTAATTCTGAGGAGCCCTGATCTAAGTGAAATTATGAGACCATGTACTACTGATTTGTTCTATTAGTAGTTTGAAATTTTAATAATGAGAACAAAGTATGGTGGATTCAGCAAATGGGCAAAAAAGGTCAAAATTTTATTTTTCATGAAATTGAAAGTATTGCCGTATGATAATCATTTACATAGTCGGGTGGTATGAAGGGGACGTGAAGAGCTGCGGGGGGGAAAGCTTCCAGAAAGGCATTTGATACTTTTTCCCTTGAAAAGGGCTTTGGATTGAGTTTCTATGTTAATTAAAGTTATCTGGGCCATTTAATTTGAATAGTTGGCACATAACCAATAATTGCATAGGAGAGATTTTCTCTTTTAATAAAATTGGAATCTAGAACCTACTGAAATAAATAAACTTACACGTCTGGTTCTTTAAACTAATGCTTCAAAATGATCCGTGAAAAAAAGAATATTTTTTGTTTGCTTGTTTGCTTGTTTTTTGTTTCCAAACGCATCCTGGACTGTTACTTCTGTAATACAAAATTACAATAAACCACTAGAAAAATGAGATGAAAAAGATGCACAGAATGCAAGCACCAGATTTTATTGCTACTGTCAACAGACACTGAATTACTCTAACAAATGATATTCCCAAATGCTGACTCTCCCTTTCTGAACCAAGTTCATTGTGCACTGGTAACACACAGATCACTGTGAACACCAATTTTCAGGCCACACTTGAAGAAGAAGCCTGTTTAAACCACGTCTCTACTGAAAACACCAGAAAACCAACGGCAGTATAAGACCAGGCGAGTCAACCTTAACAAGACAAGCAGCAGAGGAGGTTCTGATGGCTTGGCTGGGATCTCAGTCGGACCCTTATCCTTGTGCCTCCATGTTCTTACCTAGAAAGTGGGCATCATGATATTTACCTCACAGGATGGTGGAGGGAACTTTTACTGGTTGAGAATCTATTCAAGGGGGTGCTTTAAGCGAAAGACTACAGAATTTCAACTAGACGTAGGGGGATGAGGACAACACGGAGAAGGAGGACATTGAAAAATGGTCCGATCCATGGATGGTAAATCTTGCTAGTGTTAATTAAATTACTACTGTAGGGAGAAGGAGGGACACACACACACAAACACACACACGGTTGTTATGGACTGCAGGTTTGTGTCTCCCCCACCCCAAATTCATCTGTTCACGTCCTGAACCCAATGTAGCTGTATTCGGAGATGGGGCTTTTAGGAGATATTAGGATTCAGTGAGTTTATAAAGGTGGGGATCTCGTGATGGGATTAGTGCTTTTATAAACAGAGACTCACATAGCAAATTTATCTTTGTGTATGGTGTAAACACATAGCTGGAAGGCAGCTGTCTGCAAGCCAGGAAGAGAGCTGTCCCCAGAACCCTGCCATGCTGGTGCCTGATCCTAGACTTCCAGTGTCCAGAACTGTGAGAAATAAATCCACATGGTTTAAACCCCCAGTCTATGGTGTTTTGTTATGGCAGCCTTAGCCAACTAAGACAGTGGTACTCATGAGGGAGATCTTCGGAATTAGGTTTTCTGGTTGGATTGGAGTTAAGAATAGTGACAAGATCCTTTGACTTACGGGCCAGGGAGTGGTTGGACAAGAGGGTAGCATAGGCTCTCTTTAATCCCAATTTGTAATGCTCGAGACTAAACTCAAAGTTTACAGAGTGATGCATAGTCAAGTTCTTTTTATGGTCTCTGTGATGCACCACAAGCAAGTTAGAAGTGGGGCCTAAGTTCTTGTCCATTTTCATGTACTTTTTAGTTTAAACCCAAAGAGGTTGCTATCACTTCTATGTCAATTCATTCAAGAATATTTAAGTGCTCATGAAAGTGCCAGGCACGGTTCTTGACACGTAGGATACCGATATGCTAGCTTAGTCTGTTTGCACCGCTATGAGGAAGTGCCCTAGACTGGGTAGGTTGTAAATAACAATTACTTTTCATAGTCCTGGAGGCTGGAAGTCTGGGACCATGGTGCTGGCACCGTCGGGGTCTGATCAGTTCCTCTCCTGGCTTGCGGGTTGCTTTCAGCTTACAGACCTGGGTACTGACTTCTCCCTATGAGGACATAGGTGGCAGGGGATGGAGAGCCCTCTGGAGGTCCTTTTATAAGGGTACTAATACCCACCTTGTGAGGGCTCCACCTTGTGACCTTACCACCTCCCGACAGCCCTACCTCCTTGTACCATCACACTGGGGATGAGGTTTCAACATATGAATTTTGGGGAGACAAACATTCAGCCTATAACACATATTCATCTGTTTTCCTTGCCCTAAAGAAGCTTGATGAAGTCCCAAAAGTTCATTTTCGCTTTTGTTTCCTTTGCCTTTGGAGACATATCTTGGAAGAAGTTGCTGTGCCTGATGTCAAAGAGGTTACTGTCTATACTCTCCTCTAGGATTTTGAAAGATTCCTGCCTCACGTTGAGGTCTTTTATACATTTTGAATTTATCTTTGTGTATGGTGTAAGAGAATGGTCAAGTTTCATTCTTCTACACATAGCTGTCCAATTTTCCCAACACCATTTATAGAAGAGACTCTTTTTTCCAGTGGATATTTTTTCCTGCTTTGTTGAAGATTAGTTGACCATACAGTTGCGGGTCCATATCTGGGCTCTCTACTCTGTTCCACTGGTCTATGTGTCTGTTTTTGTGCCAGTACCATGCTGTCTTGGTGATCACAACTTTGTAATAAAGCTTGAAATCAAGTAACGTGATGCTCCCAGTTTTGTTTTTCTTTTTGAACATTTCCTTAGCAATTCGGGGTCTCTCTGGTTCCACACAAATTTTAGGATTGTTTGTTCCAGCTCTTTGAAAAATGCCAGTGGAATTTTGATCAGGATGGCATTGAAAGTATAGATGGCTCCAGGCAGTATAGACATGTTAACAATGTTTATTCTTCCAATCCATGAGCATGGAATGGTCTTCCATCTTTTTGTGTCTTCTTCAGTTTTTTCATGAGTGTTCTGTAGTTCTTCAAGTACAGATCCTTTACCTCTTTGGTTAGATTTATTCCCAGGTATCTTATGGTTCTTGGTGCTATAGTAAATGGAATCAGTTCTCTAATTGCCCCTTCTGTGTTTTCATTGTTAGTGTATAAGAAAGCAACTGATTTCTGTACATTGATTTTGTATCCTGCCGCATTCCTGAATCGCTGTATGAGTTCTAGTAGTTTAGGGGTGGAGTCTTTTGGGTTTTCCATATAAAGTTTCATGTCATCTGTGAAAAGAGAGAGTCTGACTTCTTCTTTGCCAATTTGAATACCTTTTATTTCTTTTTGTTGTCTGATTGATGTTGCTAGGACTTCTAGTACTATGTTGAACAAGAGTGGTGAGAGTGGACATCCTTGTCATGTTCCTGATCTCAAAGGGAAGGCTTTCAGATTTTCCAATTGAGAATGATATTGGCTGGGGGCTTTTCATAGATAGATTTTGTGAAGTTGAGGAATGTTCCCTCTATCCCTATACTTTGAAGCATTTTAATCAGGAACAGATGTTGTATCTTGTCAAATGCTTTTTCTACATCAACTGAGAGGACCATGTGGTTCTTCTCTCTTCTCTTATTGATTTGTTTGATTGATTTGCAAATGTTGAACCACCCTTGCATCCCATGGATAAATCCTACCTGGTCATGGTGGATAATCTTTTTAATGTGCTGTTAGATCCTATTAGCTAGGATCTTGTTGAGAATCTTGGCATCCATATTCATCAGGGATATTGGTCTGAAATTCTCCTTTTTGTTGGGGTCTTTGCCTGGTTTGGGGATCAGGGTAATGCTGGCTTCATAAAAAGAGTCTGGAAGTTTTCCTTCTGTTTCTATTTTTTGAAACAGGAGAATAGGTATTATTTCTTCTTTGAAAGTTTGGTAGAATTCTCCAGGGAACCCATCAGGTCCTGGGCTCTTGTTTTTTGGGAGGTTTTTGATCACTGCTTCAATCTCGTTACTACATATTGGTCTATTCAGGTTGTCAGTTTCTTCCTGATTCAGTTTTGGAAGTTTATAGGCTTCCAGGAATGCATCCATGTCATCTAGGTTGCTTAACTTATTGACATATAACTGTTTATAATAATTTCTGATGATTGTTTCTATTTCCTTGATGTTAGTTGTGATCTCTTCCTTTTCACTCATTATTTTATTAATTTAGGTCCTCTCTCTTTTCTTTTGGATTAGTTTGGCCAATGGTTTATTGATCTTATTGATTCTTGCAAAAATTCTAGGGATATAGGAGCATGGTGGGTGGGGGTAAGGGGAGGAGAGATAATAAATAATACGCAGGTGTGTTAGAGGTGGTGGTGCTGAGGATTAAGGGAGGAGGTCTGGGGGTACATGTGCCAGAGTGAGCCGGGTTAGTGTGCTATGTTAATAGCTGACTGGGGTAAGAGAAGATTTAAAGGAAGTGAAGGAGTTAGTCCTTTAGCTATCTGAAGGTAGAGCTTGCCGGGTAGGGATGATATTTGTTATTATTATGTTCATTTTCTGCCTCTGAATTTGTATATAAGATTTATATAGGCTTTCCCAACATGATGTCAAAGTGGCTATTGCTGGCTTATCCTGGCCAGCATGGGCACTTCTTTTTCCCTTCTCCGTGTTCTCCTTGTTTCTAAACTGTGGTTCTCTGTGGAGGGTCTTGGCAGCTTTGGCATCACCTGGGACTTGTGAGAAGTGCAAGTGGTCAGGCTCATCCCAGTCCTTTGCGACCAGAACTCTGGCCTGGGGCCCAAGGATCTGTGTTTGAACTCCTCCTCCAGGGGATTTTGATAATGGCCAAGTTTGAAAATCAGTGCTCTGACTCAGAAGATGGCGAACTCCAGCCCCTGGCCCAAGTCTGGTCAGCTGCCTGGCATTTTATGGCCGGTCAGCAAAGAGGTTTTATTTATTTATTTATTTATTTATTTATTATTTGTCAGAGAGAGGGAGAGAGAGTGAGGGAGCACAGGCAGACAGAGAGGTAGGCAGAGGCAGAGGGAGAAGCAGGCTCCCTGCTGAGCAAGGATCCCAATGCGGGACTCGATCCCAGGATGCTGGGATCATGACCTGAGCCGAAGGCAGCCGCTTAACCAACTGAGCCACCCAGGCATCCCGAGGGTTTTTTTTTTTTTTTTTTTTTAAAGATTTTATTTATTTATTTGACAGACAGAGATCACAAGTAGGCAGAGAGGCAGGCAGAGAGAGAGGGGGGAAGCAGGCTCCCTGCTGAGCAGAGAGCCCAATGTGGGGCTCGATCCCAGGACCCTGGGATCATGACTTGAGCTGAAGGCAGAGGTTTTAACCCACTGAGCCACCCAGGCGCCCCGAGGGGGTTTTATATTTTCAAAAGGTTGAGAAATGGGATTACAATTCTAGGACATAGGAAAATGATCTCAAGGTCAAGTTGCAGTGCCTGTCTGTAAATACAGTTTTGTCCTAATATGGCCATGCCCCTTCCTTTACAGATCGACTCTGGCTGCTTTCATGCCACAAGGAGTTGTGACACAGACCTGTGCTCCAGGGAGCCTGTAGACTTACTCTGTGGCCCCTCCAAGCAAGAGTGTATGAGCCCCTGCTCTAAATCCTTTGTTCCTTTATCTCCTGCCTCCATCTGTACAGCCCTCTCCCTCCCCACCTCTGAGGACTCCGTGTGGTGGTGGAGAGATTTGTCCCTGTCACTAACCATCTCCTACCTGGGCTGGAGCTCAGCCTCAAAGAGGATGCTACTCTTCATTTCAGCACACTGCTGTGCAGGGAAGCAAAGCAACCTTGCTTTCCATATGCAAACGACATTTACCCATCTCTGCTCTGGGAGAACATTCCTTCCATATACTTTGCATTCACAGTTTTGGGTTCAAGGGTGAGGGTGCATATTTTGGTAGCATTTGATCATGGATCTGGTTTTAGCGGAGCAGGCCGTGGGGCAGGGCACAGCCTGCTACCCCGAGTTCTGTCTAGAATGCCTTGGCACGCATGTGGTGCAGATGATCGCAAATTGTGGAAATGAAGACTTGTGGTTTAGGAACGTGGCAGTTGTGACTCTAGATGAGATTCTATGTCTGCCAAGTTGAGACTTTCACTTCCTGAAATATTTCTTGAGTGGCAGAGACGTGCGAGCTGCAAACAGGGAGTATGAATGCCAGGGTGGTGGGTGCCTGTGCAGAACGAGATGGTTCTCTTCCTTCCCTCTGCCCGGCCCCCGGCGGCTTCTTTCTGAGGCGACAAGCTAATTTGCTTAATGCTTGCGTAATAACCTCTGAAACCAAAATTAATCTTCAAAGCCCTTACTAATGTGGTGGCGAAGCGGGGGGTTGGACGGACGACTTACGTGAACGACTTGTAGCATGAAGAGGAATATTTCCTTTGGCTTAAATTTTGCATTCATTTAATCATGGGAGCGTCTGAGCAGGATAGCGTCACTTTCCTTACCTCTCCCCGGGGAGATGGCAGTGAGCGCTCAATTCCTCCCAGGGCTCTGTTCTTCTCGTACTTAAAAATGTGGTCTGCAGGATCACCTTACTGTTCGGTTCTCATAGGGCCAGCTGGGCTTTGATTCAGGCTGGTGAGGGGAAGGGTGTGTGTATGCACACGTGCCTTCTGGTGAGGAGGGGAAGACTGGCTAAGTTCTAGACTCGGAGATAAAGCGTGAAGGAGGAGCATCGTGGACGTTTCAGATGGCTCCGAGGACGGAAGGAGGGCTACATGATGATGATCATGGTTGACATGAGTCACAGTTTTATCTTAGACAGCCTAGTTCTGTTTGCCCGCAAAGAGCAGCTTTTCATAAGCACCCACTGGGAAGGTAGGAAACTGCTGTCTGGGAAGAGAACAGGACGGCATCAGGGAAAAAGAAGAAGGGGAAAAAAGCATGGGGAATTTTGGAAAGACCTCCAAGGAGGAGGTCTTTGTTCTATTTAGACAGATTACTTTTCCTTACAACTTTTACTATGAAAAATTTCAAGATACAGAGGAGGTGAAAGAAGAGTTTGACAAATACCTGTCTACCCAGCCAACGAGATTCAAGAAACTGTTAACATCTCCTTATCTTTGCTTTGTGCACTCATCTGCTTATCCATCTGTCCAACCATCCGTGCCTGTGTCCCTCTCTCCATGTCTGTATCTATCCCATTTCATCAATCCATTCATCCATTGATCTATTTTTCCATTTGTCTCTCTTTTGAAAACATTTCATTTTTAAAAAAAAAATTTTCATTTTTTTCATTTCATTTTTTAAAAAAATTTTTCAAGATTTTATTTATTTATTAGAGAGACTGTGTATGAGCTGGGGAGGGGCAGAGGGCGAGGGAAAAGCAGACTTGCTGCTGAGCAGGAAGTCCCACATGGGACCTGATTCCAGGACCCCAAGATCATGACCTGAGCCAAAGGCAGACAGTTAACCCATTGAGCCACCCAGGCACCCCTTTTTAAAACCTTTAAAAAATAAGTCACAGATATCATGAGCCTTGATTCATAAATTAGCATGCATCTCTTCAATATAAGGATATTCCTCAGCATATCTTTATCATACTTTAAATCATTAATGATAATTCCCTGATATTGTTAATATTCATGTTTATTGAGTTTTTATTTAAATCATTACACTTTTCACTTTGAGAAGTTGCTTTCCTTTTAAATTTTGCCTCTTCCCCACTCACATTTTAAAGTTTTTTTTTTTTTAAGAAATGTCCTTGGGACACCTGGGTGGTTCAGTGGATTAAATGTCTGACCTTGGCTTTGGGTTATGGTCTCGGGGTCCTGCTCAGTGGGGAGTCTGCTTGTCCATCTGCCTCTCTCCCTGCTCATACTCTCCCTCTCAAATAAATACATAAAATCTTAAAAAGAGAGAATGTCCTCTAAAAACTGTTAGTACAGTTATTATTTATATTTTATCTACTAATTCCGGTATGTAAAATTTTGTATGTCTGTTTCAACTGTTTGTTATTTTTGCAGATTCTCTTAGGGTGCCTGCTCCCTTTGTGTTTCCTAAATTTTGAATGAGAATTTCCCATTTTCCTTGGAAATTTATTAGTGGAAATTCTCTGAGATTTGGTTTGAACTTGAGTTCCTCCAGGAAGTATGTATTTTGCTTCTACTTGCAACAAAGCTGAGACTGCGGCATTCCTGTTCTCTGCTGAGATGTTTCTGATCACATGGGCAGTGGGTAAATTTGGCCTGAAAACCCATGTAAAGGCCATATGTAATTACAAAATCTTAAAGGACATTTCTGTTTCATTCATGTGACATGAACTTTGGGATAAGCATATGGTTTTTGTTTTGTTTCATTTTGGCTTTGGTTTCCTTTCATGTGTGATGTATTTCTTGGTTCCCTTTGGGTGATAGCTTTAGGTAAAAAGTCTCCTATTAGATTTCAGGTTGAACAATCTTAAACTTTACTGTGTCCTCAGAGTTTAGCACAAAACTCTAAGAATGCAGCTGCTTTGGGATTGACTTGCTTTTCAGAGTTTCTGAGTTTCCCTGGATTATCATATTGCCAGAAAGAGCTATTGCATAAATCCTTCCTTAAGATTAGAGGAGAGAATATTCAAGAAAGAAGATGGCTGACTTTCCTGTAGGGAAAGACAGTTTCAAGGTTTAAGCTTAATTTCTTGTCTTGAAATAGTCTAGAAAAAATGGTGATATACACACTTGCATGCCAAGATTTTCTATTTTATTATAATCAAAAACATGACATAAACATTGACTTCATCTGACTCTAAAGCAAATGTTCAATTTTCTTGCAGCAGTGGAGGTTATAAATTGTCTAAAAGGGGATACTTTGTGCTTTCCAAACCAGGGAGACTACATAATGACCTGATTAATAACCAGAAGATGAAGTTTCTGCTTTTGATCTTTAGAGCAATAAAAGGTTTCTTTAGATCCACAAAGAGTTGATTCCATAAGGGAAATGAAAAATGAAGGTGACTTTTGTGGTTGTAATCTTTAGGATGGGCTCTGTAGGAAACCACATGTCTGGCATCTATGACGACTCCAAATGAATGAAGCCAAAGACTACAATTTGACTGAATGACCATCACCATTAACCAATCTGAAAATACAAAGATGTTGTAAAGTAAAAGAATAGATCTGGTAGACAATTTTATCTTAACATTTTGAATTTTCCTATCAGATAGTGTAGAAAACATTATCTTTTTTTTTTCAGTTTGATTCATGAATAAAATTCAAACCTTTGAGTTTCTATGTATGTAAGGAAGAAAATGGAATATTAGGGCAGACTTCCTGTTACATATCCTCCAGAGTAATTCCATGGGAAAAGTAGGATACATGCATGGGCAATTAGCTTTCTTATTTTGAAGATGTAGGGGTTATTGTGTTTTTTTTTTTTGTCAGTTGGCTATATCCTCCATACAGGTAAAGCGCATGTAGATATCAAGCTCCAGAAAGTAACGTTGTCCTGTTTCTCCCAGAATGGCTGAAAACAATCTAAACCACAACACACTCAAGTTCAAATCATTGGATAAGGATTTTATGGGTCTTTTAATTCTTACTTGGGTCCTCCTCACAAAATTCCTCTAATACGGATGGAAAGGAAGTTCCCCTTTCTGAAGTAAGATGATTTTATTTGCTATTTTAAAAGACCTGATGACAAGTCCTTCAATACTTTGCTTCTTTAAGAGTTCTATTAAGTAATGAAACAGGACAGGAGAGGCACCTACTTTTTGGATTAAAAATGATGGAGCAGCTCCTAGACTTGGGCCTGTTCCAGCATCTGAGGCCATACACACAGTCCAGAGAAGCCCAGCAGAGCATTAGCTTGTACAATATTTTTGTGCACTTTAGTTGAACTTGCCCTCCGGCCTGGTGTTGGAGCATTTTTGGCACCAAGTTTTACAAACTCCTATATCACTGTCAACCATGTAGACATTCTTCACTTTCTACTATTTTCTCTCTTTTCTTTTTGTTGCCATTATCTTGGTCTGGACCCTCCACCCCAGCCTGCACTGGGCTTTCCGTTGTTAGAATTTTAACCAGTTAGAATACAGCCTCTCACCTCTCCCCACTCCGTCTGCCCTCTGTGTGGCAGTCTGTTAATTCTTCCAAAAGCCATACAGTTTAGAGTCCCTGTGCTCAAAAACGTTTAACAGCTTCCGTGGTGGCTCCGTAGAAAAAGTACAGACATTGAAATTTTGCTTTAAGGTCCTTTAGGATCTGGCCCTAAATTCCCTGTCCAACTTTATCCGTCTCTTACAACCAATTAGAACCCTCTCTCTTGGTTGTATTCATTTACTGTTAGCTCAACAGAAATCATTATTTTTGTAATGTGAAACCACAGAGAACGATGTTAAGGATAAACACCAATGGATGTAGCAAACTGAAAGATTTAAGAGACGTTTTAACTCTGGATATACCTGGCACAATCTTTCTTTTTAACTCTTTGGTGGCCGTAGAGTGATAAGAATGAATCCATCTTACCTGGAAGCAAAACTTCATGTAATATAGGAAGCTTCCTCTTCAGATAAATTCTTTCTTCAATGTTTCTTTCTCTGTCGTCTTCTTTTGCACTTTTCTCTTTGACATTTATTATCAATACTGTCGGCAGACCCACGTTCCTGAATATTTGCCATCCTCAGAACAGCTGGGTTTATTTTGATGGATATTCTGTTATTCACTGTGCAAACACAGCATCACTTTGGATGTGCTTTTCCAATTGATAAATATTCTGAGGGTTTATTATGCATGGGTGGTCTTGTCCATAACAAAATCCCTTGTTGATTTTGGCAGATTTCTACATTCACATGTTTGTTGCTCTGGAACTCATTTTGTTCACTAATTCTAACCTCTAGATCCCTTTACTCTCAAAAACCTTGTGATAAAATCAATACTTTTGAATTAAAATGTTACCTATTTATGTATTTTAGTCTCCTTTCAGTTTTACTTTTGGGGTGTATTGTATGCTCTGCATAATACGTTATTGCATTAGTTCATTTTATGATTTGTAAAGAAACGCATGCCGGTATATTGAGGATGAGCACATAGTTTTCTCATGAGAGGGGTGCATGATATTATGATATTAAAAATTTGGAGACCATCTTTTTTAAACCATTGATTTGACATTTACTGTGTTTCGTAACATGCAATAATAATGTTTTCAAAAAGAGCTTTATTAGGTATAATTCATATTCCATAAAATTCACTCATTCTGAGTGTACAGTCAAATGACCTTTAGCACATTCACAGAGTTGTGTGACGATCAGCACAATCCAAATGTGAAACCTTTTTATTATGCCAAAAGATCCCGTGTGCTTATTTACAGTCCCTCTCTCTTCCTACCCCCAACCCCAGGCAACCAGTGAGCTTTCTTTCTCTATAGATTTGTCTTTTCTAGACTTTGTGTATAAATGGAATTATCCAATATGTGGCTTTTTTCACTTAGTATATGCTTCTGAGATTCACCCATGTTGTAGTAGGTATTAAAACTTCACACTGCAGAACGGTAGTGCACCATTTGGGTAGTCCACACTTCATTTATCTGTCTACCAGTTAATGGTCATTTGGATTGTTTCCACTATTTTGGTTATGATGAACAATGCTGCTATGGACATTCACGTGGGTGTGTTTGTTTTTATTTCTCTTGACAAGAAAATTTCCCAAGAGCGAGTTGCTGGGTCATATGGTAACTCCATGCTTAACTTTTTAAGAAACTTCCAAACTGTTTTCCAAGATGGCTGTACCATGTCCCATCCTACCAGTTTTTCTACATCCTCCTCTTTAACACCTGATACTGTCTTATCGATTATAGCTGTTCCAGTGGGTGTGGCTAGTATTGCATTGTGGTTTTCATTTGCTTTTCCCTAATGACTAATAGCAAGACTTTTCTCCATGCATACCTTCATTGGTGAAATATTTATTCAAATTGTTTGCTGATTATCTTTTTATACCTTTTCCAAAACAGGAATCCTTCATCAGGATAGGAATTATACGTTATACTTCTTTGAGCCCCAAATACTTGCCTGGTACATGATAGGGTCATTCATATATTGGTGTCCCAAATGCCCCAAATGATGACAATTTCATATATTAAATGTAAAAGGAGCTTTGCATTTTATCTAATTGGTTCACAAATCCAAATGCCTACAGTTGCCATGCTGGTAACATAAATGTGTAACCTGGGGTGACTTTAGGAAAATAAGGAGCAGTGGAGAGAGCAAGCTGTCCTTTAAGAATATATCTATGTTCAATAAAATAATCACTGTGCAGGCAAAGTAAGTCCATTCATCACTAGATTTGAGCTCCCCCCTGCCCCCCCGCTGGGAAATGCACACCATGTCCTCCTCCACTGAGCCTAATTCTGGAGAAGTCATCAAGCTACTCAAGGTGTGTTTCCCTCTGTGATGCTGTGAGGGTCTTCTCTGAGAGATTACACAACCTTCCGTTGTCTTCTTTTCTCCAGCTTTCCACATCCATTTTGCTACAACCAAAGGGATCTTCCCACATGCGGCCATGCTGATGATGCTGGCACACTTAGAGCCCCCTCCAGACCCCTCATTACTCTTTAGGTCAGCTTGGAATGCTGCAGTGCCACCCGAGAGGGGAGCAGATGGGAACCTCTTTCACTGGTGCCAGCACCCAGCTCCCTTTCTCACCACTAGCTCCTTGCCCTGTCTTTTCATTGTCCTGTAGGAACTCCTGGACTCCACTTCCCCCTTCAGCTGGTTAACTTCCACTGATCCCTCAGCTCACTTTAATGCAGCCCCTCTTAAACCTTTCATAGGACCCCATTTTACTCTTGTCAGAGCATATTGCATATTTTATTGTAATTTCCTTTTTTCTTTTCAATTTCTCTATTCCTCAAGGACATGGGTTATGCGGAACGTATTTATTGGTGTATTCTCAGTAATCAGAGCTTTGATTGCGTAGAAGAACCCCCAAAGTTCACACAACATGCCAAGTGAGTTGATGTATAAGGGGATCTATAACATCACCTTGGGGAAGGACATCTTGGTGAAGAGTCAGTAAGCCTGAGTAGCAAGGATGTGCTAAAATCCCCATACACCTGCCCACAAAGTTGATATCCGATTTCCACTCATAATTCTCTGAGTTTGAAGCTTGGGGTCCATGCAGAATTTTGCTTAGCTCCAGGGTATGCTCAGTGAGATAGTATTTGGAGCCTGAGGATGAGAAATTGGATGGTGAGGCTCCAAGCTGGGGAGCCAGCCCCTGTGATCCGACAGGTTTGTTCTCTCTGGTTCATGCCTCTGCCCTTTAGTTGCCGAGCACCTTCTTCCAAGAATCCTGGAGGGATTCTAAGTCACTTATGTAATATACCAGTTTCTCTGATATGCAAAGTGATGGTTACCTTACTAATTCATGGACTTAGTCCTCACCCAAGGAAACTCAGGGCTGTTGGAGATCCCTAGGTGCCAAAAATATGACTTCATCTCATTTCGAAGGGCTGAGGTCATCTGCAAACTTGTAGGGCCATATGAATTGGCTTAACGTTCACTTGGAAAAGGAAGTTATGCTTCAGGCTGAAAGTTTTCAAGTGACTTTTTAAAACTTGACTTTCGGTGATACCTGACATTGGTATGCTATCTTGATAACTTGTCCTTAGGCTCCAAGCTTTGAGGGCCCCAGGAAATGGGAACTGAGGAGAGAATGTCTTTCCTTACACCCATCTTCCCTCTTTCTTGGGAGATCGGGCCTCTTTTGTGGAGCTTGCCAGGTAGAGTCTCCAAATTCTAGGATAAGTAAAACTCTGCCTATGATGTTGCTCTTTCAAATAGCCTCCTGTGGGGCTATTGGCAATACCACGAAGGACACGGTAAGTGGAGTAAGTTCTTCCCTTTGGTGTTACGATTTCCTCGATCTCTGAACCCTAGAGTTTAAAAAAAAAAAAAAAAGGCAGTGTGAGTAAAAAGGCTTCTGATTCCTCAGTCTTACTAATTAGCATGGGCTTAATTAATAATATTTTAACACTTCATTTATTTGGCATAGTTGTGGAATGAGAGCCTTCCTATTAAATGGGTTATTAAGGGATTTTACCCTGATACATATTAAAACATACTTCTCTACCTTATTTACCATTTTGTAAAAACCACAGTGGAATGCCATACTGATTACTTAGGCAAAGCATTAAAAAAACCCAGATATTACACGTGATTTAATGCATTTCTGTGGCCAGGGCTTCTGTGTTGTAGTTCATCCTTCACTAAAGAGCCCCAGGCAATTGGGCTTTTATATTCTTCCTAAATTCTGGGGGGGGGGGGTCTCTCTCTCTCTCTTTTTTTTTTTTAAGAGTTTTTAAGTCTCATTCATGTTGTCAGGTTGTGGTTTCTCACTTCTTTCTTCTAATATTAGATCTCTTATGGCTATCCACTCTCCACACCCCTTTCAAATCTGTGCCTTCAAATCTTACAATGGACCGAACAAGTAGACCACTGAGCTGGTTAATCTTACATAAGAGTGATTAGGCGCAAAGATACTCTCCTAAGAGTTAAAGAGAGGAAATCTACTAAATGGAACGTGTTATATCTGAGTTGGTTAGTTTTTAAAATTCTAGGCCTTTTTTCTTTCATGGGCAGTTTCTCCATGGAAATAATGTGTTCTTTCATTGTATCTGAGTGTTCAAAGTAAAGAATAAAATTCTAGAATGAATTTAACATTCTGTTGTTTTCTAGCTGTGAAGATGATGATGGAGAGTCAGAGAGAGAGAAGATAAACATCACATAGGTTTATCACAAATCAGTTTTCATCTTTTAGCAATCTAATTTTTTGCCTCACCCAGAGGTGATCAGACTGTAAAATAAATCACACTGACAGTATCAGTTTCTTGCTGTTGCTATAACAAATCACTACAAACTTAGTGGCTTAAAATATATATATAACTTTTTATTAATTTACAGTTGGGAAGCCAAAAGTCCAAAATCAGTCTCGCTGGGGTAAAGTCAAGGTGTCTGCAAGACTAGCTCTTCCTAGAGCCTCTTGGTGGAGGGGGGGGGGGCGCGGAATCTGTCCCTTGTCTTTTTCAGCTTCCAGAGTCTGCCTACATTCCTTGGCTCATGGCTCCTTCCTCCATCTCCAAGACCAGCCTTGCAGTACCTTTAGTCCTCTCTGACCATGTGACCTCTGCTTCCATCATTCCATCTCAGTCTCTGAGTAGGGGCATCTGGGCTCCCTCTTGTAAGACCATCGTGATTTCCCCAACCCCAGCAGATAATCCAGGATAATGTCCCCATTTCAAGGCCCTTAACTTAACCATACCCACAAAATCTCTTTTTCCAGGTAAGGGGACAGATTCACAGGGTCTGGGATATGGATAGGGGTGTTTTTGGTGAGAAGAAGGGAACATTATTGAGTCGACCACACTAACTAAACTTACATTAGGCTCACATTAAAAACTAGAATGGCAACTTAGAATTTGGAATTTTGATATATCTAGTAGGATAACTGGAATTACCTATTACTTCAGACACTCTCTTTCTGCCAGGGCACTGGCCAAGTGAGGAGACCAAATAATGGGAACTTGCTTGGTGAGTGTATATACCTCAGTCATGGCCAAGAAACTATAGAAGCTTGGTAAATTGTCTTTGTATGCTGTGATACTTCTACCAGCTAGGCAGTACTGGCTGTTAGAATTTTTTTTAAAAAAATAGTTCTTGAGTTCTGATACCCTGGCAAACTCAGTCTCATTGGTTCTTCTTTCACTAGTTCTCATGGAGTCTATAACTTGCTGCTATAATTCTGCTTTCTAGTCTACAAAAAAATGTGACAAAACTGTGTTAAATTAACTTTAATCTACATCCTACAGGCAGTTAAAATGCATTACTCAGAATCCCCATTTTGGGGTGAATCCTTAGCCTGTGAAATATCATAACAAGGAACCAATTCTTCCTTTTTACTTACTAGTTCAAATCTCTGAGAAACAGGAGGCAGGAAGTAACTCTTCGTTGGGGCCATGAGTTGTTTCCAAGGTTAAGTGAATCCTTGGCTGGGTCTCAGTGCCTTTGGGGGAGAAGGCATAGGACCCAGCAAGCCAAGGGAGCTGCCATGGTTAGTGCAGAGCTCAAAGTCTAGAGCCATCTTAGTCCTGTACCTTCCTACTTCAGGAAGGATGAAGACGTCTCACCAGGACCTGGACGGGACTGTCTGCACAATACTGTTTTACCAGCCTGAGACTGAAACGTTCATGTAAGATGCCTGTCAGAGGGCCCGAGAGCAGGTTGGGGACTTTCCTAAGCTATAAGAATAGGTCTCCTGACTATTGCGCACCTGCTCGCTAGTAAATATTGCTACATCTGTCAGAAATTGGACTAAGTCTTGCTTTCTTTGTAATCTACCACCTGGTATTGCATCTCTGTGTGCAGAAGGTTGGGGTAACAGGTCTTGGTGTCCCAATATCAGTGAGCATCAGCGTCACACAGAGAGCTGGTCAAAATGAAAGTGACTGAGCCCCAACTCCAGAGTCCCCAAGGCAGTAAGTAAGTCTTGGGGAGGGGTTGAGAATGTGCATTGCTCCCAGGGTCCCAGCTGCTGTTGCTGCTGCTGCTTGAGGTCTGCTCTTTGAGAGCCACTTGCTCTGACTTAAACCAGCAAAAGCTAATTTTTTGCTCATACCACGTGTCTCCCATGGGTCTGTTGGAGGCTTTGCTTTGCAGCAGGCCTGATCTCAAATTCGCAGACTTTGTTCTTACATAGTTGTAGACAGCACATCAGGGACGCAAGCCTCCAAGGCCAAGTCTACCTTTAAAATGTAAGAGAAAGGCAGAAAGTACCATGTCTGCAACAGAACCTAAGAATAAAAAAAGGGAGTTATGGGGGTGAGATGGATCAGTCCAGGCTGATGGAGTGTCACTGCTTGTGGTACGTATGTGAAAAAGTCTTGGCAGGTATCATGCTGGTGATTAAAAGACTTCCAGCAGCTCACTCGCTAGAGCTGGTCACATGACTCAGCCCACCAAGGGATACCATGAAGCATGATTCTACCTTGTGGCCCGAAGGGGGTTATCTGAAAGTTGGTGAAATAGCACTGATGATTATCACAGGTACTACCCAGCTCTAGCTGAGAGAACCTGGTAACAGCTGAGCAGTCAAACTGATTTTAATTGGTTCACAGTGCTTGGGAAGATGTAGCTGAGGCCATCGTGGCTCAGTTTACCTTGATAATTGTTTCATCCTCTCAAATAGAATGGGAAATCGTACTAGCCTCATCGGTGCTGGATCTACACAGCATATCCAACTCAGTTCCTCTTAGGTATATGGTTGATCCATCTCACCCCCATAACTCCCTTTTTTTATTCTTAGGTTCTGTTGCAGACATGGTACTTTCTGCCTTTCTCTTACATTTTAAAGGTAGACTTGGCCTTGGAGGCTTGCGTCCCTGATGTGCTGTCTACAACTATGTAAGAACAAAGTCTGAGAATTTGGTCATCAGTAGTTTTCCTTCCTTCCTTCCTTCCTTCCCTCCTTCCGCAGCGTTGCAATCAGTTAAACTATCTCTGAAATTGCAATGGCATAACGCATAATTTAAGCATAAACAAATATTGGCTCAGAAATTATTTCTCAAAACCTCTTTTTGAGTCACCACGTCAACAAAAACTCCTGTCCAACACGGTCCTCTTTCTGATTCTTAATTTCTTTTGACGCAGCCAAAGACAGGAGTTAAATCTTCACCAAAGGACACCCCATAAGGGAAAATGACTGGGTGAGGACTGCTTGTTTTCTATTCTTGGGTTCGATCACTTCAGCTCATCAGGGAAATAAAACTGTCAGCCCAACATCTCTGGGCACAGAGGACATGGGTAGGGTATGCGATTCAAAGGATTGCCTTAGGCTAAAGCCACTGTGTAAGCTTTAATTAACTGGGACAGCCAGGGGCAGGTGCTGTAGAAAGGAACATGATCATTATTAATGTTAATTTTTTATGTGAATATTGGGGAACTCCTGGATGCATTGCTTCATAATTAATTTTCTTATAAGTTATGAATGTGCTAGGCTATCCCCTAAAGGAGGGCTGGAGAGAGCAACTCATTTAATTCAGTTTAACTTTTAGAAACTCTTCTTGGAATCAAGTATTTATGACTATAGTTGAGTTTCCCTTTCTTCTGTGGCTTTCTAGAACCTAGCATAGCTTTGCTTTAAGGTGGGAATCGTTAATGACTACTGCTAGGCTTTTCCAGAATAGTTTAAGTTCCTTGGGCACATTTTTAGGCTGCAGGCTGAAGCAAGATGAACGGAACTTGCGACTGAGTTGGAGTTTGAATCGGTTATGGCAGGAAACACACAAGTATTTGTCAATCAAATAAATTTTTTTTGTTGTTTGTTTGTTTTAAGTTGAGGTTATCCTGATCATTGGTTTTGGTTACATCAAAGTGTTTTGCCTTATGCAAAATATTGAATATATTCTAATATTTTATTTTCTTAAAAGTTGAATTTGTGGGGCGCCTGGGTGGCTCAGTGGGTTAAAGCCTCTGCCTTCAGCTCAGGTCATGATCCCAGGGTCCTGGGATGGAGCCCCGCATCGGGCTCTCTGCTCGGCAGGGAGCCTGCTTCCTCCTCTCTCTGCCTTCCTCTCTGCCTACTTCTGATCTGTCTCTGTCAAAGGAATAAATAAAATCTTTAAAAAAAAAAAAGTCGAATTTGTTTGCTTCCTATTGTTAACACTGATATTTTTATTGTTCCTTACCACAAATCTTAAAATGGGAACAGGTAGGGCAAGCTACTTGTGTTTGCCCCCTGGCTTAGAAACCTGGCTGATAAGACCATTTTTAGTTGAACCTGATTTTCAGGTAGGACAGAACTGCTAGAATTCAACAGAAGCCCTGAGCAAGGCTGAAGTCAACCCTGGGGGTGAATGGGATGGGGGAGAGCTCAGTGGTGCAGAGAAACAAGAGCACATGACTCCTTTTGTAAAGTGAGGACAGTTAGAGAGATATAGAATATCATAGGATATTAAGATTAAATGGTATAATATGCAAATAGCAGCATGAAGAGTAAGTACTCGGCAGGTAGTAAACCCTGAGTAGAAGTTGACTTTTATTTATGTCTCTTCCCTATTCCTTCTTGCACAAATAAGTAAATAATCAAGCAACAGAGGTACACTGCTGTCTTGCCTTCAGTGGTAAGACATTATGGGGCCCACAAAGAAACATCAGAGTCTTCTCTGGAAGGATTCAAAGCCATTGGCAAGACGAATCATAAGCAATGACTTAGAAAATGTAGGACAGAAAGAAATTCTCATCGGTTCGCAAATAAGTATCGTACAGAATGTGCATCAGAGAAATCCAGGAGGCGGAGAAGTGACTCTGGAGTCAAGTGGTCTGGAAGGAGCCCATTGTTTGGATGGGTCCAAAATCATGCTGGTGGAGGTGACGGAGGGGAGGGGTGTTGGAGTACTAGGTAGGGAAGGGCAGTAAGATTTAAAGCACAGAGACAAGAAAGTGTCAAGAGACAAGAAAGAGACAAGAGCAGTACATAACTTAGTTTTTTGGCAGGAAAGTACTGGCGAGTATTTAGTGACAAAAAGGTGTGTTAGAGTCCTTTTAGGGTGGACCCTTGCTGATGTAAGTACGTTTTTGTCAGCACCACTTTGCAAATAGGATTGAAATATGACCACTAACATTTTAGTTGGGAGTGCACATATTTGATGCTTTACTATGTTCAGAATATGGTCATTAATATGATCTACTCATAAATAGAATCAACACAGTGTAAGTCCACAGGCATATGGTAAGTTCTCCAGAGAACCCCTTCATACCATCTCTCACTGGTTTTTAAATAACATTCTATGCTAACCAGATATTATACAGTATTTATCTGATATCATATAATAGTTATCCATCGTGATAAACTGCTCATTCTTGGCACTGGCTTTATTTGGCCCATGGGATGTACTTAATGACCTGGCAATAGAAAATATTCAGTTTTGGATCAATATAGAAGTACTTACATCATATTACATTTAATTACCTATCAAAATGTATCTACTATTGTCATAGCTTATCACTTTTTGGGGGCTGCTGATGCTAAAGTAATATTGAACATCTTGAATAATTCATATATTCTCTACTTTGTCACTTTTATTGAACTCTTCAAAGTACTTCAGATAATTTTCACCTGTAGTGTGGAATTATTTTGTGTAGTTTGATGTTATAAAAAGCATCTAGAGCAGCATCTGTATCCCCAGTGGCAAAGTTGATGTTTTTGTAGGATTAAAATATTTTCTTCATAAAGTAACCAACTAAGCTTGCATCTAAGAGACATGTGCTTGATGACAAATATTTCTTCTTTTTATATTTTGTGCGTGTGTATGTGGGACCACCATCAAGAATTAGAGTAAAAGAGGAAGGAATGAAGGATGAATATAATCCAGTTATTGGATATATTTGGATAGTTCAGATGTCCTAGATGTATAGGAGGGTTGTTTTTTTTTTCATTTTGTTAACATTTTATTATGAAAAATTTTAAACATATAGGAAATGTGAAATAATTTCTAAAAGATCTTTCTTTCTTTCTTTCCAGAGAGAGAGAGCACAAGCAGGGGAAGTAGCAGACAGAGGGAGAGGAAGAAGCAAGCTCCCCAATTAGCATAGAGCCCAATGTGAACTCAGTCCCAGGACCCAGGGATCATGATCTGAGCTGAAGGCAGGCACTTAACCAACTGAGACATCCAGGCGCCCAATTTGAAATAATTTTAAGTAAGCATCTCTACATCCACCACCTAAATTGTACCGTTAACATGCTACTGTGCTTATTTTAGCAGATGTTTATCTGTCCCTCTACCTGCACGTGTACAGAATTTAATTCTAACTATGTAGGGGATGACCAAGTCAACCCTCTGCAGAACTTTAGTTGTTTAGCTTTATGCTCACCGGGTTCCCATTGTGTTCCAAGCAAGACCAGTGGGACAGATTAGAAGAGTCAGTTCATTTGATCAAAAAGTCCTTCTTGAGCATGTTCCCAGCATGATTCTGTGGAGCTGTACAGGCTTAGCTATGTAACAATCATCTGGGGAGCTTGTTAACTTGATTTTCTCCTAGATTTCATTCCCTAAAATTCTTAGTCCATAAATCCAGCACGAAGACTTGAAATCTGTATTTCTTCCGAGACGTCTTTCAAAAGGCATCAAAGATGATTTTAACATGTGGTTGGATTTGGAAACCATTGAGCAAAGAACGATATCTTACAGTCTTTGGAGAAGGCAAGACATTTTTTGGGGAAAAGTCAATAATTCAATATGTAACCAAACATGAAATTCCTTGGTTTACATTCTAAATACTGGAGACTTTCAGGGAATGGAAAGACCAGTGTGGGCTAGAAGACTGGTCATCGTCTCATACATGACAAGAGGCTTGAGAGAATGAGAGGGTAGTCCTGAGGAGATCAGGAGTTAATAGGTTTGGGAGGGTGACATGCTAGAGAGGCAGAAAATGTTAAATTCCTGAAGAACTTTGAGAGAACAGTCTTGAAGGTCTATAGCCCTTCTTCTACCAGTGAAGACACACTGATTTTAACACACACTAGGGTATTTAGAACTCTTCTCATGGAAAATTTTAGTCATTGAATTCATCCATACCTTAGGACGAAAGGGGAATTTTTTCTGGAAGGCTGGAAAAGCTATGGGAAGGCAGGGGTGTGGACCCCGATGGGTGTGAAGCACAAATCCCACTGGGGCTCTCTCTTGTCATTTCTCATTTCAGTTACGCTCTGTATCGGCCTCATTCATTCAGACTGGCTGCTTCTTTATGGTGACCAATCCCCTTCTATCCTCTCCTTTGTCTAACTCTCATCATGAACCCTCAGGCATGGACACTGGGGCGGACACAGGGGTGTGTGCCAAAATTACAAAAACAAAAATAAAAAGCAGAGTCTCTGCTAAGGACATGGCAGAGGGCAGGAGGGTTGGGGAGCTCTTTGGTAGGCCTGAGACAGCCCATTGGTAGATGTGGGCTGGGAAGAGTTTTGTCCCATAGGAGAGGGCAGTGAGGGTAGGGGTGAGTCTGTGGCCTGTGAGAGGCGGGCCATGCATCATTTTCATGCTATTTCAAAATTCTGTTCCCTTTCCTTTCCTCTGTTGTGTGGAGTCTACTCAGTTCTGTCTAGGCTGCCTCTTCAGGGTGCCAGTGGCTCGCCTCCGAAGCTCTTCTAGGCTGTTCTCTGAGTAGCACCCGGCTTGCTAAAAGGCGCTGGATCTCGAGCAAGTCATAATAGTTTCTGACAGGATCTTTCTTTTGAAGGAAAAATGTGAGAAAGCAAAGGGGGATAAAAATGTCTTTGTTTTCACTGAAGCATAGTCAGATTGAATAATTAAGAAATTGATACTGAATTCAGCAGCATTATCTGAGCTGTTAGTCAAAAGAAGGTGGAGGAGGGTGTGGGTGTGTTTGTGTTTCCAGATGACAGGTGGAAGTTCCTGAGTCTGTTTCTCTTCATGGCTCCATGCAATGGTGGGTTGAGGACAAAACTCTTTCCTGAGTAAGAGCATCTTTCCAAATTGACACCCTTGGAACAGGTAAATGGCTACCCCATTGTATGGTTTCAGGAAAGAGACAGGGTTCTAAGTCCAAAATAACACCCTTAACCCCATGTTCAATATCAAAATACTTTTGTCAGAGAGCCCAAATACTTTCTTCTACCTTTAAAAAAAGAGGCAGACACAAATATTTCTGGAAGAGTTAGGACACTGATGGAAATTCATGTTAAAATGTTCATAAATCTTATCAAATGCTTTCCTGAACTTTTTTGTTGGGTGAGGCGTGTGCACGTGTGTGTTTGCCTCTGTGTGTGTTAATTAGTTACAGGACCTCGAATTCCGCCCAATACACAATTTTTGCCTGCAGCTGATTATGATATTAAGTTTTCATTCTACTTCACACCAGATGCAACGCATGCTTTTGAATGGGAATTCTGTCTGAAAAATAATAACATAGAGTCAGACACTGGAGGGTCTCAGAATATTTGTGGCTTTGACTATATTAACAATTTGTTTGGTATTAGCGTTCTGCGAGGCTAGTTCTCTCAAAACTTAATTCTTTTTAGCGAGCACAGACGAGTTAACTTTTTTCTCTCAGATTTCTTGTTGAATAGCAGAGAAAAGTTCAACACTCCTTTCCCTATGTGATATCTTTCACTAGAGTGTTATCTGCTTCAAATGACAACGTTTGGATGCAATTCAAATCAGATAAGGCCTGTTATTTATTTAAGGCCCTTTAAGAACATGGCCGATTAGAGACTTGAATAATAGGCACATCGCTGAGGTTTCCTAGAAAGGGCTCAGTAATGGGGTTTTGGAGCTCCCATTACAAAGCATGGCGGGTTGCCTGTTTTTAAAGGAATGTTTATTTTTGGAAATCTACGATTCTCTTGTTAGCTTCACACTCCTTTTCTTATAGGTGTTTCAAAGAAATTTGAGCTCTTGACAGGCTATTTTTTTTTTTTTAAAGATTTTATTTATTTGGGGCACCTGGGTGGCTCAGTGGGTTAAAGCCTCTGCCTTTGGCTCAGGTCGTGATCTCAGGGTCCTGGGATCGAGTCCCACATCGGGCTCTCTGCTCTCAGGAAGCCTGTTTCCTCCTCTCTCTGCCTGCCTCTCTGCCTATTTGTGATCTCTGTCTGTCAAATAAATAAATAAAATATTTTTTAAAAAAAATTTTATTTATTTATTTGACAAAGAGAGAGAGACAGCCAGAGAGGGAACACAAGCAGGGGGAGTAGGAAAGGGAAAGCAGACTCCCGCTGAGCAGGGAGCCCAATGTGGGTCTCCATCCCAGGACCCTGGGATCATGAATGAGCTGAGGACAGCTGCTTAACCTATTGAGCTACCCAGGTTCTCCTTGTCAGGCTATTTCTATGAAGTCACATCTTTTTTTTTTTTTTTTTCCCTCACAGATTGCTTGCAAGAAAGAATTAGAATTAAAAATATTTTTTAAAGATTTTATTTATTTATTTGACACAGAGAGAGAGCACAAGTAGGGGGAGTAGCAAGCAGAGGGAGAGGGAGAAGCAGGCTCCCCTCTGAGTACGGATCCTGGATCAGGGCTCAATCCCAGGACTCTGGGATCATGACCTGAGCCGAAGGCAGTCGCTTAACTGACTGAGCCATCCAGGAGACCCTAAAAATAGGTTTAATGAAACTATACTCTGCACGATTCAACTAACGTCAAATCAAGAGTTCACCAAATTTCTATTAATGAATTACTTTGTCAATTTATTCAGTATACATTTATTGAGGGCTTACTATGCGTCAAACACCACGGTCAGATGTGATAGATAAGTTCTCTACTCTTGTTTGACGATACACAAATAGGCAAATTCCTATGAGCTCACACACACACCCCCCTTGAGCATTACCTCAAGGTGAAGGGCTGAGTAGTGACCATGCCAGCATCTTTCTAGGGTGCTAAACATAGTCACTTTGGAGAGGGATCACTTACTCAAGGTGTGGATGACCAGACAGAGTTAGGCTTGTAAAGACCTAGGGAAGAACATTCAAGACAGAGAGAAGAATTGACTCAAAAAGGTCTCAAGACGGGCATGGGCTCGGTGTGTTGGAGGAAGAGAAAGCAGGTCTGTGTGGCAAAAGCTTATACGGGGAGGTTCAGAGAAGTGGGCAGGGTCCAGATCTCCAGATCATGGACAGTTATGTAAGTCAGGGGAAGAAATTTAGGTTCTAAGTGCAATAAAAAGCTACTGGAGAGTTTTAAACAGTGGTATGGCATGATCTAATTTAATTTTTCTTTAGAAAATGGATTATAGGAAACAAGAATGGAAGTCAGGAAATCAATTATGAGGGAAGCATAGTAATCTAGGCCAGTGGCTTCCATGCAGAGTGCGAGACCAGAGAGCGTATGGGGTGATCTCTTAGGCTGGAGAAAGAAAATATTAGGGGTGTGTGTGTGTACATATGTGTGTACATACGTGTGTGTATACATATGTATGTATATGTGTATGTGTGTGCATTACATATGTGGACACATTACAGTTTTTTCTTTAAAACTTTCTATTTCCATATTATATAATGCATAATATATGAATACCACCATACATATCTTGTTCAGAAATAAATCAACATGCATAATGGGTGTGGATGTGTTCAAAAATATTTTCTTGGTACAGGTATGATCCAAAAGCTTGGAATTTATTGGTCTAAGTGTCAGGTGATAATGACTTGCATTTGGTGGTGTAGGGGAAATGGAGAGCGGTAGATGCCTTTGGGATAGGTTCGATGGTAAAAGTAACAAGACTTGGATGCCTGGTGGCTTAGTTGGTTGTGTCTGGCTCTTGATTTTGGCTCAGGTCATGATCTCAGGGTTGTGAGATCGAGTCCCATGTCAGGCTCCGTGCTCAGCATTGAGTCGGCTTGAAATTCTCTCTCTCCCTCTCCGCCCCCTTGCCCAGCCCCCGCTGCCCCGTACCCTGCTCCTGCTTTCTCTCTCTCTCTCTCTCAAAAAATGAAACAAAACAAAATAAAAACCCAAAAACCAAAATAAACCAAAAACCCCCCAAACAAACCACACCAGACCTGTTGAACTGGGTTGTGCTGCAGGGTGGGGCCAGTTATAGCTCAAGACACAGCCCTGGGCTCAGGGAGCCTTGTAATGCTGTTATTTTCTTGACTGGGGACTGGGCATGGAACAATTTTCAAGTTTTTGTTTACGTGCCACGTTCACACACAATATGGCTCCCACTTCCTCAAGACAAAATAAATGTCTCTTCATTTCAGGGCCACTTCTGTACAACATCGGGGTCACCGTTAGCTTTATAATCTCTGGAGTTGTGCGGCGGCAGGACAAATGGTTCAGAGTTACACACTGAAAAGATGCTGTGTAGGGGTGTGTGTGTGTGCGTGTGCACTGGTGTGTGTGAGTGCACACGTGCACGTGTGAGCATGCACGTATCATTAAGCCTTTTCTCATAGAGTGACTTGGTTTAGGTCTGTTCTCCAGCCCGCCTCCGAGATGAGGGTCTTTACTTGAGTCTGTAGAAACCAGGGGATATACTTATCAACCACTTTACGGCTGAGAGCCCAGGTCTCTCGGATGACAAGCAGACTTGCAGTGGGGGCTGGAGCCTAGAACTGAGGCTTTCACGGATTTTTACCAAGGATGCTTATAAAAGACTGAGACCCCGGGGTGTGGGGATGCCCACATGTCATCTGTTTTTGCGTTTTGTCAGGCTCGATGGAACATGTAATACCTGTTCTCCTCTTATTCCGACACCCAAATCACCCACCCATGTGAAAGGCATTTGTGAACTGTGTTAATCTTATCGACAAATCTGTCCCCAGAAGATGTTTGTCCTTTCCTGCGTCCATGCTTATCCCTGCATTTGGAGAAACTTGCCCTCACACAGGCCTGGCCCTGGTCTTCCCTGGCTTCTCCTTCTTTACCGCACAAGCTGTTTCCTTCTTGAACACACAGCGTGCTGGCTGCTCTCACATTATCCTCTGGGCAAACCAGATCCCTCCCTGAGATGGAATCCATGCACCGACTCCTACAAAGATAAATGTCTTTATGTTGTTGTAGGAGTCTGCAATCATTGTTACATGTTACCAGTCATGTTGTACTATGATAAAATGAATTCCGAATGACTGACCAACAAAGGAACTGTTGGAGTACAATCTGTATTTACATTAGACACTGTCTTTTTCTTTTAATGAGGGAATGTAGTCTTCAGTGAGTTACTGAAAACACAGTGTACTCTCTTTATCCTGGGGTGAAGAACACAAAATTTTCCCCAAGAAACAGGAAAATTATCTTTTATTATATTACCATGTTCGAGTTTCTCATGGAAAACAAAGCACTGGGTGAGCTGTTAAAATAGGTTTTGTTATTCCAAAAAAGACACTTACATTACAGTAAGCTAGGACCATTTTTAAAAAAAGATTTTATTTATTTATTTGATAGATCACAAGTAGGCAGAGAGGCAGGCAGAGAGAGAGGAGGAAGCAGGCTCCCCGAGGAGCAGAGAGCCCAATGCGGGGCTCAATCCCAGGACCCTGAGATCATGATCTGAGCTGAAGGCAGAGTCTTTAATCCACTGAGCCACCCAGGCACCCCAAGCTATAACCATTTTTAAGAGAGGCACAGAACCATTTATTGTTTTTTAGCAAAAAGCATGAGAAAAACTACTCCATCATTTCGTGGCTGTTGTTTGTCTTGGGAGGAAACTGAGGCTCGGATTCTGGGTTTGGTCTGGAATATTGGGAAACAGCAGAGACAAAACCTCTGCACTCCAGCAACTGAAAAATCAGCCTGGGAAAATTGAATATATATGTACAAAATGACTAAAAATGCTTGATGGTTAGAAGCCAAGCAGAAAAACGCATCATTTCCCCTGACAAACCCTGTGTGTGTGTAGCCCGATTATAAGAACCACAGCTGCATGTCAGCACAGGAATTTGAGTAAAAAAACGAAAGCAAAGGTTGAAAATGTAAAATCTTCAGATAGAGGGAGGCCACTTCTCAGGCTCTCTTCCTGCCTCATGCGTTCTGCATATGCTTATAATACCTGAAGAATTCCCCACCTGTATCAGTTTTCTTTTGCTGCTATTAAAAAATCACCACAGTGGCGCCTGGGTGGCTCAGCTGGTTAAGTGTCCGACTCTTGATTTTGGCTCAGGTCATGATCGCAGGGTTGTGAGATCGAGTCCCGGGACGGGCTCTGTGCACAGTGCGAAGTCTGTTTAAGATTCTCTCCTTCTGCCCTCTGCCCATTCAGGAGCGCTCTCTCTCTCTCTCTCAAAACAAAAACAAAAACAAAAACAAAACCCCAAACTCAATGGCTTAAAATACACAAATCTATTAACTTCTAGTTCTGGAAATGGGAAATCCAAGTTCAGTCTGAGGTAAAATCAAGGTGGAGCAAGCCTGCGTTCCTTCTCGTCTCTAGAATCTGTTTCCTTGCCTTTTTTAACTTCTCGAAGCCACCTGTGTTCTTAGTTGGAAGCATCATCCTCTAACTTGAAAACCAGAGGCATAGAATCTCCAAATCTTTCCCTCTGTCCTCTGTTGTTTTCAACACATCTCCTTCTTTCTTGCTCTGACCCTCAAGCCTTCCTCTCCTGTAGAGGCTTCTGATTAGATAAGGCCCACCCAGACAGCCCGGGATAATTTTCTCAAGATCTTAGTCACATCTGCAAAGTCCCTTCTGCCACAGTAGGGGACACATTCTCCGGTTCTGGAGATGAGAGTATGGGCATCTTTGAGAGCCATCACTCTTTTTTTTTTTTTTTAAAGATTTTATTTATTTAGGGGTGCCTGAGTGGCTCAGTGGGTTAAAGCCTCTGCCTTCAGCTCAGGTCATGATCCCAGGGTCCTGGGATCGAGCCCCGCATCGGGCTCTCTACTCAACGGGGAGCCTGCTTCCTTCTCTCTCTCTGCCTGCCTCTCTGCCTACTTGTGATCCCTCTCTGTCTGTCAAATATATAAATAAATAAAATCTTTAAAAAAAAAAAAAAGATTTTATTTATTTACTTGACAGAGATCACAAGTAGGCAGAGAGGCAGGCAGAGAGAGAGGAGGAAGCAGGCTCCCCGCGGAGCAGAGAGCCCGATTCGGGACTCGATCCCAGGACCCTGGGATCATGACCTGAGCCGAAGGCAGAGGCTTTAACCCACTGAGCCAACCAGGCGCCCTGAGAGCCATCACTCTTTATACCACATTGGCTTTCTGTTCAGAAGCTGGACTTTTATCCAAAAGCTCACTTTCTATGGTGAGAAGAGTGAGGCATGTACCTCAGGGGACAAATTAAAGGGAACACCAAAACGAACAAAAAAATTCAGTAACCAAAATAACTTTTAGTGAAATATTTTTAAAAATTAAAATTTCAAAAATCGATACCAAAGTTTTAAATATAGACTTTTAATTTTTCCTTTGGCTCCAAAATGGCCCCACATGACAGTATCCTTTGCTTAATTAGCAAAAACAGGCAATCCAGCCTACATGAATGAGATGTGCTGGTGTGGAACTTGAATTTAGAAAGAATAACCAAAGGAAACTGGGGTCTGGCCGGTGTTTTTCTTGCTGGTGTGGTTGGGCAGCTGGCGACTGAGGGGGCAGGGGTAGAAAGCATGCCTGGCCTCAGAGGTGGGAGCTGCTGGCGGGGGGGGGGGGGGGGGACATGGCTTTGGGAAAATGCTAGAAGCCTTTCACTGCTAGCCGTGGCTAATAGCCACGGGTGGTGTAATTTAAATTATGTGACTCAGCCGAAGATTCTGGAAGCTACCTATTATTCTTGGTTAAATCCCTTTTCTACTGAAAAAGCCAATTTGCTGTTGTTAGTGACTAAGAATGCTGAATAATGTGATTTATCACAATAAGGACTGTCTGATTTGGTAGGGACAGCCAAGTCAGAGTCACAGCCAAGCAGCCATGTTTAAAGAGCAGCATGGCAGTGACTTCACCAAGGAAATACAGCGTGGACACCTCACCCCAAAACCCGAGGCTAATATTCCCCAGAATCTAAAAATAAAATCGTTACCACTCAGTTCCTTACCTGGAATATTTCCCTGGTTCTAAATTAGTAGCTTATTCAGGATTTTATTAGTAATAAAATGATACTGACTTTTTCTTTGCTTACTGGATAGCAGATCAGTTCCTGTTGGAATCATATGCAAGATGCTGGAAGGTCCTTTCTGATGTGAGCCTCCTCTCTCTCTCTCTCTCTTTCTGCATTTTAAACAGAGGTAGAATTATGATTCCAGATTTCTAGGCCTTATCTTCCACTTCCTAACTTAGCTGGTCTTTCTTTGGTGGGTCAAAGATGGTACCGTGATAGTTTACTTCAGCATCTTCAAAAGGCTACCTGGCTTGTGTAGCTACATTTTGTTCTTTCTAGATTCTTTCTTTGTTAAAAGATTTCTTATCTTTTGTCCAAATCTATTTAGCTGAACTGACCATGTATTAGGATCAACTGTACATTGAGAAAATAATTCCTTTCATCAGATCAGAGACTGATGGGTTCTGGTTTAAAGTGGCAAAGTAGAAGGACCCAGAACTCACCTTCTCCCACAGACACGCTGAATCATTCGCTACATACAGAATCATTTCCTCTGAGGGGACAAACACAGGAAGAGAATCATGACTGATATCACATCATAACTCTGTGTCTCGTGGAAAATAACAGATAAATAATATTAAGCAAATGTGGAGATTAGTAATCAAGGTAGTTGAGGTGAAGTGAGCCATCAGCTACTTTTCTGAAAGTTTGGATAACATGCTGTGACGTTTTGGCAAGTTTTAGGGCAGTGAAAATTAGCTGAGAATAGCCGTCAGGCTCTGGCTATCAGTGGCTCCATCTCTAGGATGGTGAAATCGTAGTTCTCACATGCAAAATCAGGGGCCCTCTAGCACTCCCTCCAGACTGACTTTTCCACTCCATTATTTCCCTCCAGCGCTTGAACCCTGAAATCACTATGGTTTAAGGTGGTTTTTGACGGTTTGACAAATAGGACAATATAATCTATGACTGTGCCCATCTGTGGAAAATATCCCTTTTTTGACCTCTTTTGGGAGAAACTGCCTAGTTTGTTTATGGGGTACTGACACTGCCGTCTGTATTACCAAAGATAAAAGAAAAACACTGTGTGGCTTGCCTTCTAGGAGCTTAAGTTTTAATTGGAGAGTGGAAGTTTATATATTTTACTTAAAATTTTTAAAAAATTTTTATTTATTTCTTTGAGAGAGCAGAGAGAAAGAGAGAAAGTGAGTGGTGGGGGGGCAGACGGAGGGGGAGAAGCAGACTCCACATGGGCCAGGAAGCCCAACAAGGGGGTTGATCTCAGGACCCTGAGATCATGATCGAGCCCAAGGCAGACATTTAACCAACCGACCTACCCGGGTGCTCCTGCCCCTGGAAGTTTTTATTTAAGAAAAAAATATGGAGTAAGATATGAGAATGTATGGAATCAAGTGCAAAAGGTTGGGGTACAAACTAAGAATTACATAATTTAAAGGTTTAGACATTTATTTAGATAAATGACAGTCAGAGGGGGCCATCTGAGAGGGCTTTCTTGCAAATGATTATGGTGTAGACTGCTTTCTCCTTTCCACGGGAGAAACTTCAAAACTGAGAATGTGAACTAAAGAATATGATCTGAACTAAATTCATATTTCGTTGAGATTATGAATTAAAGAAGGCTGGAACTGTTAGCATAAGAAGCAGGAGGTTATCAGCTTGGACTGATCTGAGAAAATAAAAACCACGTAAGATATTTCCAGCACATAGGATTTAATATGGGGAAATAGATTGTCCAATTATTGGAAAGGCTAGAGGAGCCCAAGAGGAAAGGGTGTTTCTGGAGATAAAGGGCCGTAGGGGGCTGCTGTCTGTCCTGCAGCCCAAGCCCATCCACCCCAAGCTGCCTGCCACGGTCTCTTGCTTCCACCTGGCCCAGGTGTCCTGGGGGGACCACAGGTGCTGGTAGCTGCTCCTCCCGGAGGAGGTCATGTTCCTCCTCTTGTTCTGCCTCCCTCTAACCTCCTGTGAAACCTCCTTTAGCAGGACCTACCCTGGAAACCTGCTGGTAGAGGAATCTGTGCAATGCAGTTTCCAGCCTTCTAGCTCCTGCTGGAAACCACCAGACATTATCTGGCTGCAACAAGTAAGGGGAGCCGGGAGAAGCATGATGCCGGGGCCGTTGTCGAGAGGTTTCTCCAGTGGTGGCTGAAGTCTCATGTTCCTGACAATGCTTTTTTTCTTTCTTTTTTCTTTTTTTTTTCTCTTCTCACTCACACAGTCTCCCTTTGGGTTTGGTTTGTTCCCTTGTCATGTTCTGTCGTATTAACATTATATGCATGTTTTATAGGACTTAGTTTTGCCTCCCTAACTGAATTTTTAAAGATTGGGAAGACAGCTTTATTGATTAACAAAGAATTTGTTGGGGAGGGAACAAAATTCTCTTTGCAGGGCCTATGACAGAGCCGTGAATTAGACATTTATAATCTGTTTTTAAGGAGCTGAGAGTCCAGCAGGGGACTCTGAGAATAAAGAAATAAATGCCTATTTCCTATTACTTGGTGACAAATGCTGTGAAGAAAAACAAAGTAGAGGATGGTGACGGAGATTGGCAGTGTGGATGGGAGAAGCTATTTTTTAAAAAAAAATATTTATTTATTGGAGAGAAAGCGAGAGACAGAGAAAGAGAGAGATAGAGAGTGTACAAGTGGGGTGAGGGGCAGAGAGGGAAGCAGACTCCCCTTTGAGTAGGCAGCCTGAAGCAGGGCTCCATCCCAGGACCCCAGGATCATGACCTGAGCTGAAGGCAGATGCTTAACCGACGGAGCCGCCCAGGCGCCCCTGGGAGGAGGCTGTGTTATACTGGTGGCCAGGGATAGATTTTCTGATAAGGGGACCTGTGAGATATGAGAGAGGGAGCCAGGAGGACATCCCCAGGGAAGGAACTTTCCAGGCAGGACACAGCCAACACAGAATTGAGACAGGAGCTAGCAGGACACTCGGCAAAGTGTCCAGGGAACGGGGGGAAGAGAGAGTGCTGGAAGGTGGCAAGAAATGTGGTCAGCATGGGAAGGGGAAAGGGAAAAGAAAGACATAGATCTTTCATTTTCCTCCTAGAGTTTGTTTCAAGATAACATGTTTAACTCCTGTCTTCAAACCCAACACCCACCTCCCCAAACATGAGCTTTTCCCCTTTGGTCGTTTCTTTTTCTTTTTTTCTCTCTCTGATGTGAGTCTGTAGCAACATTTATTTTCCCTTTATTAAATTGCAAAGACCACTTTCCAGAATGAGGTAGATAGATCGGCTTTTCCTGCAGGCAGGTTGCCTTAGCAACAGGGCAAATCTTACCCATTTCAGTGAAACCTTATCAATAAAGCGGTCTCGTACGAGACTAATGTTCACATCATTAAACGCTGGCTCTGCTTTTCCTCCGTTCCTTAACCAAGGCACTTCTCACCTTGCTAATGAGGTGCCTGCACATTGACTAAATTTCTTCACAGGAGCAGACACCAGGAGAGCCCAGTAATGGAACGCTCCTTAGCAGTCACCGTAGACGACCCCAAGTTCCCGTATCGCTATGGCTTCCTTGTTCCACCACAGCACGTGCTGATCCCCCGTGGACAAAGGCGTGCGGTTTCCATGTTGAACACTTGGCATCTACTCAGACTTCCCAGTATCCATCACCCGGAAGCCTCATGCAATAACAAGGCCGCGTCTAGAAGCAGGAAGAGTGTACCCAGTCTTGCCAACTGCAGTCTACGAATGAACAGGTATGTGGGTCCCTGAAGGGGCAAAGAAAGCAAAAGAAAAGAAAAACCCAAAACCCAAAAAACCACAAAACCCCATACCTCTCAAACCTTTCACTTAATGCCACTGAGGTACATTATATAATTTATAGTAAGAAACAAGTATATAAACTAAAACTTTTTTGTTACAATAAATTATATTTATGAGAAATTTTTATGAGAATATTTATGAGAAATCTAACAAAGAAGTTCAGAGAAACAATGTATATTTACACATACACACACACACATACATGTGTACCTAGATACATCTGTCTATGTCTCTATCTCTGTCTCTATCTCTGTCTCTATCTCTGTATCTATCGTCCATATTTGTCATCCTCTACATCTATCTATTGATCGATTTGTTGATTCATCTATGGGGATAGGCTCCCATGAGTGTGGGGGCTGGCAATACTGAAATTGGTAGGGTAGATTTGTAGGCTGGAAATACAGGTAAGAGTTGATGTTTTATTTTATTTATTTTTTAAATAAAGATTTTATTTATTTATTTGACAGAGAGAGAAATCACAAGTAGGCAGAGAGGAGGCAGGCAGAGAAGGGGAGGGGGGAAGCAGGCTCCCTGCTGAGCAGAGTGCCTGATGTGGGGCTCTATCCCAGGACCCTGAGATCATGACCTGAGCTGAAGGCAGAGTCTTAACCCACCCAGGTGCCCAAGAGTTGATATTTTAGTCTTGAGTCTGAATTCTGCAGGGCATCAGGCCAGAAGAAGGCAGGTTTTCTGTGTTACTGTTTTAGGAGAATTCTTTCTTCTGATGAAATCTCGGTCTTTGCTCTTAAGGCCTCCAACTGATTAGATGTGGCCTATCACTTTATGGAGAGTAAACCTCTTTGCTCAAAGTATATTGATATAAATGTTAATCACATCCATAAATACCTTCACGGCAACACCGAGAGTGGTGTTTGACCAAACAACCAGGTCCTAGAGCTTATCCACACTGATGCATAGATGAACCATCACAGGGCTCAAAACAAGACATTTGATTTTGATAGCTCTGTTTTCTAAGGGCAATTTCATTTTTAAAAATGTAAGGGAGTAAAAGGAAGTGAAAATAGGATGTAGAAGAAATATGGGAGCTAGAATAAAAGTGATTCTAATAATCTTAGCAACTTCCTTATCCTTCTTTTAATTTCCTTAATTATAGAACTTTTATATGGCAAAACCATTACAGATGCATATTCAGTAAGCTGATGAATCAGAATTTGCTTTATAATTATTTTATATGGTACCATCAAGTTAAAAAATAATCTTATACTTTGACAACAGAAAACTACTACGTATCCTGGATAAAATTAAAATCTGTGTAATTTGAGGCTTTTTCAGCTCAGATAATTAATGCCTTTCATTAATGTGGTATGGTCTGATTAAAACAAGTAATAATTGGCTTTGACAATAAAAGTGTAGAAAGGGGGGTGCCTGGGTGGCTGGCTCAGTGGGTTAAGGCCTCTGCCTTCGGCTCAGGTCATGATCCCATGGTCCTGGGATGGAATCCCGCATCGGGCTCTCTGCTCAGCGGGGATCCTGCTTCCCCCTCTCTCCCTGCCTGCCTCTCTGCTTACATGTTATCTCTGTCAAATAAATAAATAAAGTTTAAAAAAAAAGTGTAGAAAGGACTAATATCAATGGATTAACTCATGTGGGGTTTCAACACTATAGGGATGTCTCTATAGCTGTGTGGCTAGAGCTTAGATGTATTTATGCAATCTTTTATGATGATCAGTTTCCATCATTAGAGGATCTTCTCCTGCAAAGCAGGACCCGTGACTTCCATGTCTTGGTAACTTTCTCCTCCATCTGATGTAGTCTCTGCTGATACTGGACCACTAATGTTATTGTGAACCCAGAAGTATTGCCATATTGAGAAGGTTAGTTTTATGTCCAGGTTAGGGGACCCACTTATTTAATCAAATACTGCTGTGAAACTATCTTGTAGATGTGGTTGATATCTACAATCAACTGACTTTAAGGGGATTGCCCTTGATAATAGGGATGGTTCTCTGTCAATTAGTTGAAGGCTTTAAGAGCAAAAACTGAGTTTTCTGAGATGAAGAAGAAATTATGCCTCAAGACTGTAATATAAAAATCCTGTCTGAGTTTCCAGCCTGCCACCTGCTCTATGGGTTTCAGACTTGCCAGCCTCTACAATCATATAAGCCAATTCCTTGAAATAAATCTCTCAAAACCCTCATCTATAGTGAATACATACACATATAGATATATTTATATACATATACATATATATTTGTAGATATATATACCCTGGTTCAGCTTCTCTGGAGAACCCTGAATAATACCCACACTAATATTGTTTTAGTTTGATTCATTCATGTGCATTGTTGAACTTGGAATGTATCTGTTAAAATTTAGTGTCTAAATGATATTGCTTAATTTAAGGGAAATAAGTCATTTAAGCCATGATGTTGTGGACCTATTTGTACAGACCAAACAGCTATTTTCCTGGGGATGGCTAATGACTTGTAAAACCTTTTGCAAGTTGGATCGAATGTAGGGTTTATTAAACTGGACAGTATGATCTTATAAATCTAACTTGTTGGGCTGTGGGACTCAACATGGAAAGTATTAATTGCCAAATATTCCTTAGAGTTAAGTATCTAGTCAAATAAACAGACTGATATAATGGCAGAGCCTCAAATCATGACCGATTGCAAAGTACATGGACCCTCTGCAAATGGGGGCATCCATGAACAGGAGGGTTGAAGACATTTGTCGTGTCAGACAGATGACATTCAAAGGTGGTGGTAAGTATCCCTGCATGAAATTTCAGTGCCTTAAAAAAGGATGCCAGAATCTGAGCCTGGTTTAAAAACAAATATCAGCCAAGGGATGTGGCTTTGTTTTCTGAGAAAGGACACTAAGATAGAGACTGGCAGGATGCCCAAGGTATGGACTAGTAAGGAGCCTTCCCCAAGCTGCCATCGATAGGTCTGTTTGAGAAGGTTCTGGGTATAGATCCATTCTCAGTACGATTCTGGAAATGCAGACACTAACACATAGGCTTCAGAAGCTCAGCTTGAAGCCAAATTGTGATAAAGGACAAAACACTGTTTTTTTTCTCTCTTTCTCTTCTTTCTTTCTCTTCCTTCTTTCCTTCCTTTCTTTCTTTCTTTTTCTTTCTTTCTTTTCTTCTTTCTTTCTTTCATTCCTTCTTTCTTTCTTTTGTTCATTCCTTCCTTCCTTCAGATTTTATTTATTTATTTGAGAGAGAGAGAGCACTGGGGGGGAGGTTGGAGGAGAAGGAGAAGCAGGCACCCTGCTGAGCAGGGAACCCAGTGTGGGGCTCAATCCCAGGACTCTGGTATCATGACCCAAGCCAAAGGCAGATGCTTAAATAACTGAGCCACCCAGGCTCCCCACTGGCAAGGGTTTCTTAAAAGAGAATTTTCTGCGTGTGTGTTGAAACATGTGGTTTTACAAATTATCATGAGCGCCACCAAACCCACAATTTTATTACTCATAAAGTGTTCTTCTGCTTTCTCGAGTTAACCAATGAGATCTGGGAAGTCTGACATAGTATTATTTATTAGAATTTGGGCAAGCCAGGTCAAGCAAGTCCCGGCTCAGAGGGGATGGTTTTGGGTGATTGGAATCAAGCATAGCATGGGGGGTACCTTTCTGTTCTTTTGTCAAGGCTGGTAACTTTTCATCTGCTCTCTTTCTCCAGTGCTCCTGCTGAAGTTACCCCTCCAATACCTTGCTTCCTGACTTATCACCCTGTGACCAGTTTTTCTTCCTCTATTCTGCTGATTCTTCTTCTCCTCCTCTAGCTTGCTCAAATCCTTTCTTCCTTACAGAAGTGGTTTAAAAGAACCTAAATGGGGGCATCTGGGTGGCACAGTCATTAAACGTCTGCTTTCAGCTCAGATCATGATCCCAGAGTCCTCGAGCCCCACATCCGGCTCCTGGCTCGCCGGGAAGCCTGCTTCTCCCTCTTCCTCTGCCCCTGCTTGTGTTCCCTCTCTTGCTGTAACTCTCTCTGTCAAATAAATAAGTTTTTTTTTTTTTTTTTAAAAGAGAGACCCTAAATGCTTCAGCCCCAAAATGAAGTCATTTCAGGGGATAGTTTTTTCATCACTGGAAAAAAAGTCCTTGTCCTAACTTTTTATATTTTCCCCTATCTCACCTGCTAGCCCTTTGTGAAGAAGAGTTTTTTTTGTGTGTGTAAGATTTATTTATTTGAGAGGGAGAGAGAGAGTTGTGTGCACATGTGAGCAGGGGAAGGGGCAGAGGGAGAGGGAGAAGCGGCTTGAATATTCAAGCGGACTCCTTCAAGTTCATGTATTTGAGAACAGCCAGTTTTTGTGCTGGGGAGGACTGCGCCCCCCTGCTCTTTCTGCCTTTGGGACTGTGTAGTGCCATATCTGCTCTGTGTGATGAACTTGAGATGTGGTGGTTGTTATCATCTCTCCTCCGTCATTGTACCAAAAGCATCGCCCACTGTATTTCTCACTGCCTTCCAGAGCTGGAACTCCGGTATCCCCATGTGCGAAGACTCCAACCTCTCCAAACTCTGCGTGCCCTTCCCACTTGTGTCTCACGCCCCTGAGTCTCAAGGACATCATGATTCTCTCATTTGGGAGGCTTGACTCTTTGGCATTCTTCTGGCATTCTTAATGTCTGATAACTCATAGGTGGTAGGCTTCATGTTCTGTAGTGTGGTGGCTTGGGGTTCGCGTTGCGTAGCCATTCTCCCTTCTCCATGGACTTTGCGAATGCTCCATCCAAGACTTATTTACCTTGTGGGACAGCCTTCACATTGGCTTCTTCCTCTTTCCTCTCTATTCCAAGCTAAATATTATAATTAGACTTGTTTTCTTTAAAAAAAAAAAATCCTCTTATCTTCCATTGCTGTTCAAAAACTCTGAAATTACGTCACTTTGATTGGTCTCCAGAGCTCTTACATCATTTTTCAAGCATTCTTATTTCTCCAGCAGAAGGTCTTCACTCACATTAGAATGGTCCTGTGGCCACAGGGACAAAGCCTGCTTCTTCTTATCTGGCTGTCATTTTTTTCATCTTTATCTGTGCCTGTTAGCAAGGATGGTTTCAGTTTCGTGGTCCTCTCTCAGTACTTGGAAGCTTAGCAAGCATCACTTCCTTTGGCTCCTGTCACTTCTCATCTGCTTGGCACACCCTTCATGTTTCCTTTCTCGTGCTGGGCGTCATGGTATGCCCTGGACACATAACGATCAAAGACTGCAGTCTACCTCCTCACGAAAGCAAGGGTCCAAAAGGCCATCTCTGATGACTACACAAACCTGGAAACAGGGCACCACATTTCCTTGTAGCCACCAAAGAAAGCCCTCCACAAAGTGTTAGTAAGTAATCGTAGATGTTACCAAAGATTTCCAGGGAGATAGCAGGAGAGAATATCAATGACACAGCCAGTAATCATAATACATCTTGGTAAGGTCTGAAACCAATATCATTTCCTGTCTCTGTGTTAAACAATCCTGGGACCCAGCACATTTTACTTTCCTTGTGTTACCTGGAGTTAGGAATACTTTCCTCTCTGTATGTGAAACAACACTGATGACCAATCAACAAAAATAAAAAATAAAACATAATGACTGAAATCTTCCCTACTCACTCCAGAAAACACTTGTCCAGAAGATAAGATTGCAAGTCATCAAGTAGCCCAGTCTCCAGGGCTCTCTTTGAGATCTCATCTCCCTGTCCCCATCAAGCCACAGCCCAGATGTAACAAGCTCTGACCTATCGCCAGCAGCTCCCCACCTTGCCAGACTTGTCTGAAGATGACCTGAGTCTCAAAACATCAGATATATGTTTCCTCAATTTCTCTATTTTGAGACACTAGTAATCTCTGTCAAGTACTGTCATTACAGAGAGTCAATAAATTAAGCTTTGCTTGAGCAACCAGTTTTTCTGGTGGCTTTTTGGGAAATTGAGATTTTTTTCTCTCTCTCTGAAAGTCCACCATCTTCCAGGCTTCTAATCCTCCATCATGTGGCTTCTTAGTGAGCCTCCAGCCCAACTTCCTCTTTCTAAGGCAAGGAAATTTAGGTCAGCCTGATAGGCATTTGGAGCACCAACTGTCAGGTAGACTAACCTAAGAATTGACCTGACCAGGTGGGTTTCTAGCTGTGGAAATTAAATGATTATCATCATAACGGTAAATAGCGTAACTCTACCTTGAGTCTGAATGGTGTGGAAACCTCTGTGGAGTTTTTATTAGTTTTTTTTTTCATTTCTTTCCTCTCAACCTATCTTAGGAGGCTGAAACAGCTGCCCAGCAGCTGCTCAAGAAATCATTTGAAAGCATAGAATCAGCACATGACAGGAAGAAACATTCACAACTCTGACTCTGCCATACTGCTCTCTTCTAAGGAGAGTTTGTTTTTTGTGTGGCTATAGATTTACATGACAATCACCTTCCTCTCCGACCAATTTCTCCCAACACCACGGTGTGTCTGATTTCCCACCCCACCCCCCAAAAGAGAAAGTAAGAAAGAAAGAATACAACGAAATCCAGAAATTCTTTGGGATTAACCAGTGTTTCTGTGACTCTTTTGGAAACATGGTGGAATTTTTTAGGGCACAAGTATGCTTTTAAAAGTTCCCTATAAATATAATTTTTAATGACTAAATAACATTCCATTATGGTCACATTCAGTAATTTTCTTTACTACTTCCTTATTCATGGACATTTTGGTTGTTTATGATGTTTTAAGATTTTGAACATTTTAAGAACAAATCCTTGTCTGCATCCCATATTGTTTCCTTTCAGGGTAAATTTCCGGTTGTGGAAGGACTGGACAAAGCTATGGCTATTTTAAAGTCTCTGGCTAGACATTGTCCATGGGTCTCCCTTTGGAAATGTGAGATGTCCCTTGTGAGTTTTACTGCACGACAGAAAAAACATATGTGGACTTAGTCATGGGCACTAGGTGCTGACCATGTTTATATGGAAACTGAACTTTTGAATATGTCATTACCTTTGCTTTTAAATAACAAGCCGACCCAGCGGATGGCAGTCAGGGTCTCTGTGTTTAGGGAGAAACATTTACCATTTTAAATGCAAGATCTGGGAAATGCCATACCTCCCCATGTCCTGCCGGAGCTACAGCCTTCCTGGAGAACGTAGAAGCCAAGGTGCTGAGACCGTTTTTGGTCTCAGATGAGGCATTCATTCCAACTTGGGAGCGTCATCCTCCCCCGGAATTACCTTCTGTGTGTTCTTTTTACTAGAACACATTGTACTTTTGAAAAGCCAGACCCTCTTTTCTCTTCTTCCCTTAGGCTGTGTTGAGAGTGGTGCATTTTGATAAATTGTCTAACCAAGCAGAGCAATTAGTGCCCAAGGAGACAGGAGGCTGACTGCCTTGCCGATTGAATGGTTTTCATGGGAACAGCGGTGATCACACTGGACTCAGCAAGGAAACTTGCCAGTGACCTTGTTCGGTGCTGGCCCTCCTGTCTGGTTTTCTAGAACTTGTTTATATTGCTGATGCTGTAATGAACAGCCCTTTTCAGGGGGCAAATCCTTGAGATCGTTTTAGTCCCAACATGAGTCCCGGTGCCAGTCAGATGCTGGCTGAGTGATTGCTGTTCTCTGGGAAATTAGCTCAGAAATCGGTAAGCCCCTGGTCTTTTACCTCCTGTGTGAGGCTTACTTCCAACCACTCAGTCTTCAGATATTCATCAACTGGCCAAGCGGGTCAGATCCTGTTTTGGGGACTGGGGAAAGAGTGATGGATGAGACAGACAAGGTCCCGTTTCTCATGGAGCTTATATTCTAATGGGTATAGTCAGACAATAAACAGATAAATAAATACAAAATGTGTCCGATGCTGATAAGGAATGCAGAGAATTAGAATAGTCCACTATGATGGTGAATTTCTTTTTCTGTTTGGATGATCCAGGAAGGCATATCTGAGCTAAATTCTGCATAATAGCTCAGACTCGCTGTTTAGGAGAAGGTTGGAACATGTCAGGCCAAGGAAGAAATAAGTATAAATCCCCAAGGCACGCAAAAGTTTGGTGGACTTACCAACAAAACCAGAAGGAAGGCCACATGGAAAGGACTTAATGAGTAAGGGGACCTGGTATGTGATGAGGCCTTGAAAGCCAGAGTGAGGTGACAGGGTTTTGTTCTGTTTTTTTAAATTCTAAGTATGATAGGACGTCAATGGAGAATATTAGGCAAGGAATGACATATTGTCATTTATGTTCTTAAAAACCACTCTGCTGGGTAAGTGTTAACTGTCTTACAGGCACAACAGAGGAAGCCACAAGGCTACTCAGGAACCCATTGCACAGGGGATCCAGGAGGGAGACAAAAATGGATTGAGCTAGAAAGGCAGCCGTGAAGATGGAGAGTAGTCGTGGAATTGGGACATGCACTTGCACATTTTTTCTAACAACAGCCAATTCTCCAATACCAACTGGGTGTCCAACAATTCAGTTCAAACCTACTCAGGGTCAGTACAGATCCTACAGGTTAGAGACCCAGTTCTACAAGACTGCCCTACTTTAGACACAAGCAGCTTGTGGGGTCTCTAGGTTCCCTCACTTTTGCCTGGCTGACTACAACTTTGGGGTGCCCATGACACATCCTCTGCTTTGATAATTTGTTAGGAGGACCCAGGGAAGTGTTATACTTACTATCAGAGTTATTATAAAGTATACAGCAGATAGCAAGTTGGAGAGGTAAATAATGTGAGGTCTGGAAGAGTCTGAAGTATGGGAGCCTCTGTCCCTATGGAGTCAGGATTCACCACCTTCCTGGCATATGTCCCTCAACCCAGAAGCTTCTTGAGCCTCACTGTTGCAGAGTTTTTATTTATCCAGGTTTCATTGCATAGAAATTATTGATTAAATCATTGACTGTTAGTGACTGAAGTCAATCTTCAGCTCTGCTCCTTTCCCTGGAGGTGGTGAAAGTACTTACCCTCTAATCAATGCTTGGTTCCTTCAGGGACCGGTCTCCATCTTGAACTATCTAGGGGCCCTGTCAAGAGTCATCTCATCAGTGTAAACCCAAGTATGGTTGAAAGAGGCTCATTATGAATATCAAAAAACACTCTTATTTCTGAGGAGATCCAAGGGTTTTAGGAACTCTACCAGATCAGATCTTTATCTACAAGATCAGATATTTATTTTTTATTATACCCCAGAACTGGAGGCAGATTTTATAGACTTGGATGTGGGGAAGGAAGAAAAGAAAGTCTGGGGATATTAGCTAGGGTTCTCTAGAGAAACAGAACTAATATCTATCTATCTATCGTCTATCTATCTATCTATCTATCTATCTATCTATCTATCTATCACCTATCTAAAAAGAAATGGTTCATGCAATTATGGAGGCTGGGAATTCCAAAATCTACAATATGGGTTGGCTGGCTTAGGACCCAGTGGAGCCAATACTGCAGTGCCAGTACAAAGATAGTGTACTGGAGCATTTTGTTTGTTTGTTTGTTTGGAGAGACCACTCTTTTATCCATTCAGGCCTTCAACTGATTGGATGAGGCCCACTCATGTTATAGAGGTCAATCTACTTTATTCAAATTTCCTCAGTGTTAATGTTAATCTTGTCCAAAGACACTCTGCAAGTTGACCCATAAAATTAATCATCACAGTGGGTAACTGCAAAAGTTTTCCTGCTTATGTATCACCAAATTTTACTGGTGTCTCAGCTTATTCAGTAATGATAAATGTCAGACATGTGACATAATTTGAATTTTACGATTTCCAAAGTTTGTTTAGATCACTCTGCAAGATTTCATTTGCACTCTAAAATTATTTTGGGTGGTAGTGGGGACTTAGTGGGAAGAGGAAGAGAGTTAGAATGACTAGTTGATATATTTTAAAATAACAAATTGACTAGAAATTTCTTGCCCACTGTATAAGGAAAGAATGAAGACCGAACACACATGTGTTTATCGGCAAACTCCTACAGCGCTATGAACCTTAGTTCCAGGAGTCATGGAGCAGCTTCCATTCAGCAGCTTCCTTACCAGTATGCAATTTTAGGTTAACAGACACAACGTGAACAAAGGTTTGCAGCAGGATGGAGTAGCCCCCCTGCTGGGTCCAGCATCAGGTGAACTGTCTCCTGATGAAAGGAGGTCTTCACATGTTGAGGGTGGGAAGGATAGAACATTGTCCATGGTTTGTGCCAAACCATGCTCACCAAGTGAAGACTGTAGGGTCTGCAGAAGGTGGGTCACTCAACTCCCCTAGGACTTCTAGGACTCAAGCAAATGCTCTTGTAGACTTTCTTCCTGCTCATGGGGTCCCTCATGTCTTCCCTTTCATTATATCCCCAAATCATTTATTTTCTTCAGGATCGCCCATTTCCCTAGCCTAAGGTTGTTTTCTGGTCTTTGGAAAGAAATCATTTCTTTTTCAGGCACACTCCTGCAGGAATTTCCTTCTTTCCTTTTGCACTGCCCTTAGCATAAGTTCTGAAGTGCCTTGGCTTCAATTCTGAACTCAGGCTTTGGGAAACCGAAAGTTCTGGGCTTTTGAACTCATGCAAACAGAACTGTTTGAAATAGAGTGGGGTGCAGGAAGGTGTCAAGGGTTTTGGAAAGGGAAGGGAAAAAAATGCTGGAGGAAAAGACAAAAATCATTTAATATCTCCAAAGTGTTAACCTGACTAATAAGGATGAGTACCTCCATCAATATTTTTCTTTTAAGTAATCCACAAAAATCTGCTTTCCCATCAGTTTCCAGAAAGATAGCTCTTTAACTCTTTCAGTCAATTTTTAGTAAGTAATATTTTTTTCATAATGAGTTGAAAGGCTACCTAGACATCTGGGAAGGCCGTAAAAATGAATTAAATAATTTATGGACACAGAGAAGCTGTTAAAAAGAAGTATAAACAATAACCTCCATTTACAAATTTTCCTCTACCCTTGGCCACCCTGTCCTCCTTATAGACTTCTCTTGGAGGCTTCCTCTCATTTTTATGTTGTTCTTGGTCCTTGCCTGGAAGTAGATGGTCTCCAAAGTAAAATGTATACACAGGGCTGGGTTCTGAGAAGCCAGATGATCTATTTGGGTGTAGAGAGAAAATATGAGGCTTTATACTTAAAAATAAAAATCTTGTCCGGGGTGCCTGGGTGGCTCAGTGGGCTAAAGCCTCTGCCTTCGGCTCAGATCATGATCTCAGGGTCCTGGGATGGAGCCCCGCATCCGGCTCTCTGCTTACGGGGGAGCCTGCTTCCCTTCCTCTCTCTCTGCCTGCCTCTCTGTCTGTCAAATGAAGAAATAAAATCTTAAAAAAAAAAATCTTGTCCTTTATATTATTCTTTTTTTTTGATGGTACGATATTAATACCATTATGACATATAATATAGAAGTAATCACAGTTGCACAATAAAAATATTTAGAACTCTTGTGCTGGGAATCTTGCAGGTCTGCATTTTCTTTTCTAAGCCTGATTTTCTAAGTTATTGGTCTTCAAAGCTGAGGTTGTTTGTAAAAAGTGCTGATTCCTGTTGGTCTCTCCATCCCCGGTTATGTTTCAGTTGATCTTAGGTGGGGCCCAAGAATCTGAATTTTAATAAGGTTTCCAAATGGTGCTTGAACAGATGTTTGGAAAAGACCTCAAGGTTTTAATTTCTAGTTACTCATGGCATTTCTTTGCAAAACATGGGACAATTACCTGCTGATTTTGACTGAGGCCACTTATTCCAGACTATGACCCTTCAGATAGGTCTTCTAAATTGAAGCAATGGCTGACCATGTGTATTCAGCCCTTTTCCTAGATTCCAGGAGAGGAGAGACTGTTGAAGATATTTTACTGTCATCTTCAATTCTTGGCTCTATGTGTCCTTCCGTTGCTCTCTGTGTTGTGAATGAGCAGTCGTATCTCTACATTTGTCCCCTCTAATTCAGTGTCCTTCAATGATGCTTCCAATGGCTTGCTTTTCCTGCCCCAAAGAGTGGCCCTCTATGTGTGACAGACACCTTTGACTTGAGCACTTTAATACTAACATGGAGGTATGCTTTTGTAACCCTGGCCCAGGGGCATGCCCATGAGTGAACTAAATGTGACCTTTAAATATCACTTCTCTTAAGGTCTTGCCTTGTGGAACGGAATGCTGGGAAAACGTCATTTCACCTGGTAAACAGCCTCACCAGTACAATTTACTCTATTTCCACCACTGGGGCGGGGGAGTGGGGGGATGTTTGTTTTAGCTGTAAATTATTTCCTATTTCCACAGAGCCTAGTGAAGGAACATAAGACAGAGAGGGGAAGGAGTGTCAGCTGTGCCACGGATAAGTAAGAATTTCACCGTAGTGATAGTCCGGCTAGGGCACGCAGACCTTGTATAGCAGAAGCCGACTCTCCAAGGGTAGAGTGGAATCCTGGAGAGTTTTTGAATGGATTCAGATTCAGGATCCTCAGCTTCCATATATTACCGTTCTTGGGACGTGATCAGCCTTAGAGCATACCCGTGAAGGTGCTCAGTGGCTTCCCTTCCCACTTCTCTTCTCAATCTCCTTTTTGCTGCTTATAAAGAACAGCATCGTTATGCAAGCTTGGTCTCAGTGAAAGCACTTTGGGAAGGCCAGACAGACTGGACAACTCAAAGTCCCATATTGGTGTCAGAGAAATCTCTTTTAATCCAGACTTGAAAACCCTGCCTTGCCCTCTTACTGAAAAGAAAGATAAAGTATTCCCCCCAAATTTTACTTTTATTGCTTATTAATTACCAAAACCTATGCATGCTATGTTGTCTCGATCATGTGTGGACTAATAAATAATAGTATTGGTTCCTGAAACCTCTGTCCCCCAATTTTAACCTAAGTGACTTAAATACTACATAAATTTAAAATTATCTACCTATGTTTGATCACTTATGATTGAGTGATCAATAAACAGCATCCAAAGGGAAAAATATATCCCCTAATGGCAAATTATGTGGGAAAAGAAAATATGGTTTCGAAGAGAAAGGAAGTCTTTTCAATTTGTGACTTTTACAAAAGAACTTCTGCATGTGTTTTAAGAATGGATGACAGTCGAGAGCACTTAACTCTGCTATTTAAATTAACAGTTTGGTTTTGGGGTGCCTGGCTGGCTTAGTTGGTTGAGTGTCTGCCTTTAGCTAGCTGAAGGAAGAAGCACTTATTCTGAGGGCGAAGAAGGCAAACATTGCGTGGTTGACATGTGACATGTTAAGCTGCCAATGGGACAGCCTCTATCCCAAGCATCACGTTACACTCTTACTATGGCAGATTCTTATGTGACTCAAGAAGCGGACTTACTCTTTTACAAATAATTTTTTTAAATTAAATTTTGCTTGTAGGAAAGGCCCCTGCTGATTGGTAGTTCTCCCCAAGCTGCTCATCTGTAGCCCTTCTCACAGCAGGTGATTTTCTCAGGACATAGAGAGCTTCACTGTTTTTACCCTCTTCTTTCTGTTCCACGGAGAAGAAGACGACCAACTGAGTGTCAGCTGTGACTCGTGTATCTTCCTCCCTGTAAGTCAGCCGAAACCCTTGTCAGGAGCTTTCTGGACCCCAGGAGCCTCATGGCTCTCTTTTCGTCCATCCTTCTGAATTGTAGAATACAAGGGACCTTGGTTACTGAATGGGGATTTATGGGAGGATGCGGCGGGACAGGTGCAGGGCTGAAGAACACACAGGACGGTCCCAGACCCACACTTTTTGGAGAGAGCTGGCTGGTACAGCCAGCTAATGGTGCCCCAGACATTTGCTCCTGCCTATGCACCTTTTACACGTGACCCTTGCAACAGGCCTGCCTTCTGTTCCTCCTCCATCTCCCCCTTTATTCTGAATCATTCTCTGTGCCAAGGACTCACAACAGAATCTTAGGATTAAAAATGAAGTAGTTAACAGCATAGCTTCCTTATTGTTCTGGGACTTTAGAAATAAAAACCTTTTCTGAGGTCTCGGATTAAAAATCTCATCTTCGCTTTTACTTTTTAATGAAAATAAATTTGCACCCGGTGTTGTATTTTTTGGTTGAGAGGACAAACATCTAATACGCAGTTTAGGTTAACTATGTTACGTAATATAACATACTTATACTATTTGTTTACCTCCTGTTTCCTATAGACAAAATCGTAACTAAATATATAGTACGGATTCTATTCTCTCTGATCATAGTAATCCATCTTTAAAGATTTTATTTATTTATTTATTTTGAGACACACACAGAGTGAGCAAGGAGAAGGGACAGAAGGAGAGGGAGAGAATCCCAAGAAGACTTGTGCTGAGCCCAGAGCCTGATGAGGGACTTGGTCTCACAATCCTGAGATCATGACCTGAGCTGAAGTCGAGAGTCCAATGCTTAACCAACTAAGCCACCATAGTAATTGATTTTGAGAAGCCTGATGAATCTTGTCACCTTGAACCATAGGCATTTCAGGTCAGCAGTAGGTTGAACTTGATATAATTTAGAAATGGGCTATCTAATCAGTCTGCAGCATCAAGAGGTGGGCCAATCCCCAATTCCCAAGCTCCATAAGGAAAGGAGGCAGCCCGACGTGGGGAGCGCTAGCCTCAGAAAAGGTTTTGTTATGGACAGTAAGAGATGTAAAATCTGTGGCAAAGTCTCTCTGTTGTCAACTTTCCAGCTCCTCTCCTTTTTCCGTTCTTATTTCTTTTATGTCTTCTTGAATTCAGAATGGATCTGACAATCTTTCCTTCTTTTATTTTCTTTTTCTTTTTTTTTTTTTTTTTTTAACATTAGACCACATGGATGCTAATCAAAAACCAGAGTTTCCTGAATTCAGGAAATATAACTTAATTTATTTTTCTATAATAGAATTTAATTCCTGTTACAAGCCTTCATTCTACCAGGCAGCAAAACCTTGTTTATTTAGGAACCCCTTTAGCCACTTCCCACATTCTATAGGGGGTCCAGCCTCATTTCCAAGGATCTTTTAGAGCATGACTCTTCCCAGTGGGAGTGAGAGGGGGTCTGGCTGTCCTCCGCAATCCACACCACCCTCTGCTGGGGATACTCATTCCTACCTGTGTTCTGGTCACTAGTTCAATCCTATTATACTTGTTCTGGGTCCTCTGACTCTCATTCTGCATCCTTGCCAAGCATGGCGGAAAGATCCACCCCTTCATTCAGCAGGCTTCCTACCTCCTGTCTGTGTAGCCCCTATTTTTCTGATTCTCCCTCACCAGTCAATTCTGGGGTCTTCTTTCCCAGGACCCATGTAAACCCTTCCAGAAAGGGGGTCTATGGCCAAGCCTGTGTGCCCTGGGATAGGAATGAGAACAGGGAAGACCTCCATTCCTCAGGCACCCACCAACTGCACATTCTTCTGCTCCCTCTGAGTCTTTCTCTCTCCTCCTTATTGCCTGAGCAAATTTCATTTTAGGGACAGAAAAAGAAGGCCTCTGTCTGAGTATTGCTTTGAAAACTGAGGCTATCGTATCGGCCTGCCTCCAACCCTTCTGTCCTTTATCTTGTCATCCAGTTTTATTTTTCTCCACAGTGTTTTCATGTGCTGGTCCTTTAGAAAACATTTGTTTGTTGACTCTTCCCCAGCAGAATATAAGGGTCTATGAAAATAAAGACTATTTTCAGCACATAGGACAGTGGCACGCAGATGGTGCTCAATAAAAATTTGTTGAAAAAATACTGGGTGAATAAATGAATGAAGTTGATCCTTGTGTTCTTTTGAGATATTCCTTTCTTGAGGCAGTAAAAATAGAGTTCCATTGCCTGAGCTGGGGGTGGTGTGGGGGTGGTGCGAGGGAGGGATATCAGGCCACAGATCCCAGAGAAAAACAAAACAAAACCTCAAAGTTAGATAATATCTCAAAACATAGTCTCATTATAAATATATCCATATACACACAAAATGATAGCCCTACTACTTAGGTTCTATGAGGATGGAGTTGGTGTTTTCCTCAAGGTGGAATAGTCTCCCTGGTTCCTTTCTGGTAGGTAGATTTCATTTCCTGGTCTGCTTGCTAGAAAGTACTTGGCAGATACTTGGAATGTAGCACGGTCATTCATCTTGGTCAGTAGAGATTTTTGCTCCCAGTCATATTCATGTGTTCTAGCCCGAGTCACTGTTTACATTCCTTTTGCAAACTCTTGATATAGCGGGGTTGCAAAATCACTGCGGAATGCAATAAAATATAAAAATGAAGACTTGAGTGGGAAATGGATTTGAAGTTCATGGTGGTGTTTCTTTTCCCCAGCAAATATATTAGCAGGGAAAACACATGCACAGATAGATTTATTTTTCCAGAAATAATATTTGTTCCAAATGACTTTATTCTAAATAGAACTGTAGTTCTTTTTTTTTTCTTTTTCTTTTGCGAACTCTGCAGTGAGTATTAAGGAACATAAATATTTTGAATAGACTTACTTATTCATTCATGTATCTTCAGTTGAGATAAAAAGACATCAAAGGCATACATTGGGGAAAACCAGCGAGAATCCCTGAGGTCATAAGTCTTAGTGAAAACTCTCCCGGGTTAGAGAGGAGAAAGATTTGGTGTTCTCTTCGCGAGTAAACTTTCTCGTAGATTATAAGCAGCACCAAGATTAAAGATTTTAAATCCTATGTTTATTCTTAACACTAAATGATGACTTCTCACATCACAAATTACTGTCTTTGCAGTCATTTAAAAATACAGGCAATAATGGATCCATGAATCACAAGTTAGATATTGGGGGTTGAAAATGTAGCTTGTGTTTTGCAGATTCTAGGCATGTTTGGAGACCTATTTCTAAGAAAAACTGTGTGCTTTCCACATAATTCAAGTTTTAATCAAGTCTCTCTTTTCTGGTAACTCCTGGTTCAGATGTTCCTCATTTTCTGCCATCCTGCTCCCTGAAGAAGTGACTTAAACTAGATCATCTTTTAAATGTACTGAAAGCACCGGCTGCAATAAATCACGAAAGGCGATCTCTTCCCCACACTGAATCACTACCTCTAATGTAGCTGACTTTTACATTTGAATTCCCTGAGGCATGACTTAAAGCTTGGGCCTCTGCCAGACTGCCATTAGGAAATTTGCGCAGGTGACTCCAATACACTCAGTGTAATTGCCCCCAGGCTTGCATCTGGTCCCCACAAAAAGACAAGACACGTTTGTGTGTCATTTTATAGACAAAAAAGACATACTATGGGAATTTTATTACAACATCTACTTTACGTTACCTGTTACTGCTTATGTGCACATAAGAAAAATAATTTTTTTAGATAGTAGGTCTATTAGATAGTAGGTCTAATCAAACCGGAGAGGAAAATACATTCCTACCCTTTTTTGTATTTTTCCCATTATAGAGAAATCTCAAATAAGGGATCATTTGGTCATGTGTCCACACTTCAACTAGACATCATATGCCCGAAGATCATATTTGTTGCCTCCTTTCTACGTTTGCTGCCAAATAGGGCAATTTGCCAATGAGGTGTTCTAGGAGCTCGTGGAAGCTCTCTGTGCTTTGATTTTTGTTTTATGAGTTTGTGGCTCATGAAAGAATGCAGACTTGCCCAAAAGTTCAGTTCACTGTAGGAGCTGAGCAGCCGGTATTACTCGTAGTACCTGGGGACTCTTGTTCTCTGTTCTCCTGGAATCTGAGACGCAAGATTTTCCAGTGAGAGTTAACCTTTGAAATCAGCAGAGTGGGATTCAAATCCTTTTATACAAGGAATTCTTTAAAAATACAAATAGCTTAGGACTCTCCAAGCTAGTGCAAGTGGTCTTTCATCGGAGAGGTTGAGCCCATTTGGAAGCTTGGCTGGAAGAAGAGTCAAGAGCAGACAGTGCTTCCCATCTAAGCACTACCTAGGGAAATTGAGTCTTAGCCAAGAAACCTCAAGGGCTGAGGACCCCCAAGTGATACCACTGCCCCGATTCTAGAGGCGGAAGCCCCAATAACATTACCTTTCCTATTGACCTTTATTGTCTGTGTTCTGATTGCAAATTCACGAGGGTCACTTGCTGAAGACCGTTCTTTCTCTTATGTTTGTCTGCCTGGCATTTCTCAGTGTAGGCACTCAATGGACATCGACTTGCATCAACAGAATGTTGTTCCTCTTGCATACTTGGTTTGTGGATATGCCCCTGAAAGACATCAGCTCACATGTCCAGCTTCCTAATTCATTCGGTCAACAAGTACTCATCGCACACTCACTACGGGTAATGACAGCTTGCACGTCCTCTTGGGACAGAGCAGGGAATGCCTCAGGGGCTCAATGTCAGTTTCTGCTTGGAACTATCTGCAAGCCTTTCCCTTGCTCCCTTCCATGCTGGAATCTTTCTCAGTGTTCCATGTGGCACCGTTGGGGCCAGATGCTCATTCAAGCTTTGAAGGGCTTTGATCATTTTCATTCATTTCCTGGGTGGCAAGGTAAGGGGCAAAATGGGGGCGTGTTTTGCAGGTGAAGCTTTTGAAAACCTTGAAATGCAAATCGTTCTCTATTGTCACTTTCAGGGCTGTACCTTCCGGGATGGGTGTCTCCTGGGTTTCCAGAAAGACTCCTTAACCCACAGCAGATTTTGGTGAATGATATAAAATCTTGGGGTCATTTTGGAGCTGGTCGAAGCCTGAGTGAATATCTGGCATAGCACTTCTGTTTATAAAAGGAAACAGGGTCAGAGGCTAAGGCACTTGGTCTAAAACTCGGTGCAGATTCTGCAAGAACAATTTTATTTGCTTCTGTGACGTGGGACAAGGTTTTGTAGTTTCTAGGAGCGTGCTCTCTTGATCATGGGTACTTCTATCACTGATTGTGATACTCCTTTAATTATTAAGATGTAGACCAGGCAAACTCAGCTTTACTCAAATTTCACCAGAAAGTCCATAATATAATTTCAAAGAAGCAGAGAATGTTTTAGGATACCAGTGGTCTAGTCCTGATGAAAATTACAAATCAGTGGGGCAGCCGCCTATAGCAGGAAGGCCTGCCTCTGTTGTTTCTGTGACCCTGTGTCTCTGGTTGTTTGATAGCATCAGTTGTTACTCGCTGTGACTTGTGTTAGTCACCTTGTTGCGGTCCATTCATCACTTCTGAGAGCCTCCGAGAGAGAGTGCTGGTAGGCAGGCTTCTCAGATGGCCCACAAGGGATCACCACCTCCTGGTCTCCTGGTCTTGTGTCATTCTCTTCCCTCGAGCCTGGGCCGTGCCTCGTGATCTGCTCCTAACCAACAGACATGGCAAAAGTGAGAAGGTGCCACTTCTGAGGTTATGTCACTGAAGACTGTGACTTCCATGTTGCTAGAAACCCTCTTTATTGCCTTCTTGGCTTGAGCACATTGACGAAGCCAGTTGCCTTGATGGGAAGGCCAGCATGACAGGAAAGCGAGGAAGGCCTCCGATGAAGAGCACCGAGGAACTTAGACCCTACCATCAACTGCCTGGAAGGAACCAAATCCTGGAAGCAATCACGTGGGCTTGGAAGCAGATGTGTTTTTTCCATTTGAGCCATAAGGTGGCCACAGCTCAGTGTATGCCTTGATAGCAGCCCGTGAGAGACCCCGAGATGAAGGGATGCAGTGAAGCCTTGCCTGGATCCCTGGCTCACAGGGACTATGAGGCAATAACTGTGTGTTGTTTTAAGTTGTACATTTTGGGAATAATTAATTTATAGCAATGGATAACCAAAATGATAGCAAAAGGGGTAAGACAAGCTCCTAAACATACATTTATTTTAAATGCATGGCTGATCACGGGAATTTTTGCATTATGCATGACCTTCACTTGGCAACTGCAACACAAAGAGCATTTTGAATGAAAATGCGTTCAGACAGGAACGTGCAAAACTCCTCTGCTCCTTTTAAATCCACAGGGACAAGGAAGCTGCATTTGTGACTTAATGTAAAATCTGAATTGCACCAGACTTTTTCGATTTGGGCAATTGTGAAATGTGGAGAGAAGAGGAAATAACACCTGCCATCATGGTATTCATAATTACACAAATCATAATAGCAACTATTTACTGAGCCCTTGACATGTGCGAGGTAATGTGTTAAGTGACTGTGAACCTCATTTATGGAATTCCTTTACCAGCTCTAAGGTAGAGGAAGGTTATCCCAACTTTTCAGTTGAGGAAAGGGATGTTTTGATGTTTTCCAATGAGTAATTTGCAGGAGCAATGACATCAGAACCCATTGTGTCTTGCTGGAAAGCCTGTGTTTGTTCACAGTCATCAAGCTTAAAAAATTACCTAGTGACACCCATTCCTCTCCTCTGCTTTGTTCAGCCAGAGGTAGCAGGTCATTAGCAATGCTACTTTGTTTTGTAAAACACAAAAACTAAACAAACAAACAAACCCCCCAAAAAACAAAACCCAAACTTCCTGACTCGAAAAGCCACTTTTTTCCCAAGAGCATGTTTGTAACAAATCATATTCTGCCTTGTGATTTTTTTATGCTTGTCCTGTCAGTTTTATTAGAGTTTGAACTCTTTATTCCCCAAATATTTGTTCTAGTCACAAATACGTTCCTTGAGGACAGGAATGCTCTTTTACACCTCGGTGTTCCTGGCCATGTCTGTTACCGGACTGAGCAAATAGTGAACGTCCAGGAAATCTCTGTTTATGAATTTGGGTTATGCTGAATTACATACAGTAATCATCTGAGAGACGATTTCTCTCTAGAATGACTATCAGCTTTGCAGAAGTGGCCAAGGCTGTCAGGAAAGAGTCTTAGCTTAAGTTATGCTGAGAATTAGAAGTTACCACAAGATCAGCTGATGAATCATTTTAGGGGCAGCCTTACCCTGGGCCCCTCCTGAGAGATCTGGCAGGTAAACTGGGGTAACCAACCATTCTAGTTTCTTCAGGACTGAGGGGTTTCCCAGCACTGTCAGTGCTAAGATCAGGAAAATCCTAGAGAAACTGGGCAGAGTTGGTCATTACAGCAGGGATATTGTTCTGGTCAGAATATTTGTATACCATGGACACCCCACTCATCTGTTAAAGCCCTAATCCCCAGTGTGATTAGATTTGGAACAAGGAATTAATCCAGGTTAAATGAGGTCTTACACACCAGGCTGATGAATGTGTTGGCCTGATGGGCCTGATTCAATAGGATCAGGATCCAATAGGATCCAATAGGATAGCATTCTTTTAAGAGGAGATACCAGAACGTGCTTGCTTTCTCTCTCTCTCTCTCTCTTTCTCTGCCATGTGAGGACACAATGAAAAGGAAGCCATTAGTAAACCAGGAAGAAGACTCTCACCAGAACCCGACCAGGCTAACATCTGATCCAGGACTTCCAGCTTCTAGAACTGTGAGAAATAAATCTCTGTTGTTTAAGTCCCGTCCCCAGCCTATGGTATTCCGTTATGGAATGTGGATTTGGTGGCAAAGGGTGCTGTTTTCACTACAGTTACTTTTTAATGAATTTAAATTCAACCAACCAACCAACCAACCAACAAACCAGTCAACCAAATTCTATGTATCTTAGAAGTATATGGGATCCTTTTATTTCACGAGTAGTATATGTTTCTTACCAGACATGCGAGCTAGATTTACATAGTCAGTGTAAGGGTGGAAGATCTAACAGTATTTTGAAGGCCATTATCATCAATATTTATCTGTGATGTGCAGACAGACCCCCTGGGTCTTTTCTATGTTACAGATCTTCTTTGAAGTTCTGGAGAGTTTTGCTCACTGAGCAACTGGATGGGGTGCAGAGAGGAATAAAACCAGGGAGTTAGCATGCTCTACAGGTTCAGGAGAACCAAATCAAAAGCTCACATGCCAGGCTATTTAATTTATTGGCTTGATGGGTAGAAAGATACCTGCCGGGCGAGGGTGGGTTTGAAGAATCAGATGGAGAGAAATACAAATGAGTATAATTCACGCTATTATTTCTTGGCTGTGTTCACACATGGATGAAAAGTTTTTCCTACCTCAAAGCTGGCATACATCTTTTGCCACTTTTTCTGAGCTAGTAGCCTGGCAGCAGAAAGTTGGTGGAGAAAATCACACAATTGAGAGCTTGACTAATTTTTTACTTTCAAGTTATTTTAAACTTCCGGTTGGCAATGCCTGGTAGTTCTACTGTGTTGCTTTAGAAGGTGATCTTTCCTATTCACTGAGGTTCATCTTTCCTACCTTCCTCTCGATCTCAAACACCCCAGCTCCTCCTTCAGCAGACGACCCTGTCTCATTTTTCATAGAGATTTAAAAAAGGGTGTCATTGGACCTAATCCAGGAACAAGTCACTGCCAATGATAACGATCCACTTTGACCTGCACCATATCTTCTTCTCCTGCTCAACTATGATGAAAGAAGTGTTCCTCTTCCTCCAGAACCATTTGGTTCATCTGAGTTCAGTATGCTTGTTTGTTCTCTGCAGGCACCTTCTGAATTGGTCCCCAAAGATTCCCATCTCCAGGTATGCACACTCTTGTGCAGTCTTCTCACTGGGTTTGGCAATTTGCCTCTATTGAGCAGAACAAGGCAGAAGTGATGGGTTGTCTCTTCTAAGATTACAAGATTGGGTTATAAAAGGCTGTGACTTCTGTCTTGGTCCCATTTCCTTTCATTTGCTCTCTGTGATGACGCGGCATGCAGATGTTGTCGTTGGACCCTGTCTCTCCACATCTGGACCCCATTTACATTATTCTGAGGTGAGTTCTTTACTTGTGGAGACAGCGATGTTGACTAGCACCCCCCAGTTTCCATTGTCTTTATATACAGAGGAACAGGCAATATAGTTTGCAGAATGTAAAAACAAGTTTTGTCTCTGAATTAAAACCTTCCCTTGCATTTGATAAATACCAAGTTAGAAATCTTACTATGCTTTTTTTCTATAATCAGCTATTACTTATATATGACTTTCTCCTCCACACTTTGTTCTCAGTTTGAGTTTTCCAACTTTATTCCAGTTCAATACATTAACCTGATTGACATAGATAAGAAATTGATTCAATATTTCTTTGGGAGAGAGAAAGATAGGATTATTTTAGAAGAAGATGCAGCATTTTCTTGATGACCTAAAATAATATATACCCAACACAAGAACAGGAGGAAAGAGTCGGTGCTCCAGGAAGCTGTCCACACTCTAGTCACTTTCTGCTTGACTAGACTTTGTAGGCAGCCTGACTCTGGGTGAACACGGCATTGTGCAACCCAAAGTTGAAGTAGTTTAAAATTTTTCCCATTAAAAAGAAAAGAGCTTCCTAAAGAAATCAGAGGTGTTTCTCAGGTGCTAGGTCCACAAATGTTTTTCTGATCTGTCCAGGAGCATGGGCCGATAGCAGGTGCCATGAGCTTCATCACAAAACAGCATGTGAGTATTGGTTTATGTGAGATCCTGAATGCAAATGGAGAAATCAGAGGATGGTAGAGAGACAGCTCTATCTAGGCAGAAAAGTCTTCTGGTATTGTCCCCCCTGGATCTCCAGCAGGTACATGGCATATAAGAAGCACTTAATGGATATGTATTAACTAACTTGAGTAATGAGGTTGTAGGTAGCACAACTAGTCATTGAGACAAAAATTAAAAAAAGAAAAGCCACCTGAATAACAGGCTGCTTGTTGAATTTAATCCTCACACCCTGAAAAGACTCAGTAAGTGTTCTTTTGTATAATCAACTGATTTTCAATTAACTTGTAATAACTACCTTAATAATTCTAGAGCGGTAATTTGAATCTGAAAAATCGTCTAACATTTTCCTTTGTAGTCTGTTCTGGGGAAATGAGTCACAAATATTAATTACTGAGTGGGGATTCATTTTTTTTTCTTTCTTTTTTTTAATGCAGTGGTAAACATGCTGCACAAATATTAAATAATTATTGAGTTTTTGATAATTTAGAAGTTATTAATAATTGCTGGGCCCAGGGAAGATTTTATTCAGCTGTGCGAGCACATGGCAAAAGAAAGCGAGCTTAAGTTATGGAATTTCTGCTTCTACTGGAAATCTGTTTAAAAATGAAACTGGAGAACATGTAATTACCCCAATGGAATGATTACGGGACTTCGAAAAACTGGTTGCCCTAGGCGGTTAACTGCATGATTAAGGAATGATAATGGCATTGAGAACTCGAACCTTGTCCAGTAGTGATCTCAATTTGCATTTTGGTTCAGCAAAGTACAGAGGTTAACTAAATACCAAAGAGCACTGAACTGCCTAGGATTTGCATCTTTACATGGTCATTAAGAATTCAAGAAAATAGAATATAATATTTATAACACAGTATGGACCAAATATCCCTTCAACTTCCTATACTTGTGAGGGTAGAAAGCCAGAAGGGGCCATATTCTTCACTTATGCAACTGATAACCATTAATTTTCTAAGAATTTTCCAGTGATTGCTTGCTTTAAAATGTAAAATGGAGCCAGAAGCTTCAGCATGTGTTAGTCACACTGTAATTTTGGTTATTTCTTTCTAAACTTTCTTTCCAATGCATATTTTTTCCCCAATGCATGTTTTTAAGAATAGTTACAATCATGTTTTTCTTCAAATTTACCCTCACCCTTTAAAATCTAGTTGTTATAAATGTTACTGGCATCCATAATAGCAAGAAATCTGGAAATGAAGTATATTTTCATCATAGTCAATGGACACATGGCACTCTTAAATGTATTGGTTATGAAAATGATAGCATTTAGCTGACCATCCCCAGATAATTGACTACCTCTATCCATTTTTTTTTTAAATTTTCGTTGTTACAAATGAGACAAATGTCATAATGCATTTTCCCCCCATGAATTTGAACTTTTTCTTGGGAAAAAAATTCTACAAGGGAAATTAGTGGGTGAAAATTTATAAACCTTGGGGTGCCTGGGTGGCTCTGGTGGTTAAGCATCTGTCTTCAGCTCAGGTCATGATCTTAGGGTCCTGGGATCGAGCCCTGTGACGAGCTCCCTGCTCAGCAGCAAGTCTGCTTCTCCCCCTCCATCTGTGATTGCTCTCACTCTCTCTCAAATAAAAAGAAAATTTATATATAACCTCTATTTAATAGCTCTGGAAGCAAATATTATTTGGAACCTAGTTGTTTTCAAGGTAATTAGCTTAGAAATAAAAGGGCGATTTATTAGACGCAAACTATTGCATATACAGAACAGCAGGAAGGAAAGAGAAGCGCTTTTGGATGGCTGGAACCAGGGACTTACATGTCCTTGGGGTTTTCTCTGACTCTGGGATTTAGCTGTCAGCCTCATTTCATGCAGTTAGTAGTTGGCTTTTATTTTTTCTCCCAGGGGTAACACAGCCTCCCCAAACTTCTGTGTTTCCACCAGTAAGAAGGGACTGGATTTAATTCCAGTAGGGAAGGTTCTGGAAAACTGCCTTCATCCCAGCCTGGCTGGGGCAGGTGGCTGCCACCGAGCCATCCATACTGGCTCAGTCGGCAAGACCCAGTAACTCAGACAAGGTTTCAGAGACCCAACTTTTTTTTTTTTTTTTTTAGGTCCATTTCTAGAGAACGCAGAACTTAGGTGAGCCAGGAGCCTTTGTTATTTACACCCATGTATATAATAAATATGTCTTGTCAGTTAGCAGTCCTATAAACACTATATAAATGTACTAGTTTGACGACATCTTCACTAGGATGGGCTATTGACATCCTCATCATCATCATCTTCATATCCTTACTATTTTAAAATATTTCCATTCTGATTCAGGAAGATGGACCTAACAGACATGTATGTAAGTCCTCATGCCCCCAGTTCCATTGGAATAACATTAAATAAATACAATAGCAGTAAATCCATAAGAACTCTGAAGGAGATAAAGAGCCCTAAGTTGGTCGGTGACTTTGATACATTTATGGAAGACACAAAGATCATTTTGATGGATGAGGGAGAGCAGAGGATGCTACAGTCCTGAATATGTGCAGAGAAGGCCACAGTGGGGGTAAGAATTGTTCTTACTGATACGGCCCAGAGAGGCTTCATGCCTAGAGTCTATAATATGAAGAAGAAAGGGGAAAGCAAAGCCATTACAGAGATGTTATAGTGAAGGGTGAGAGGCCAGGGGCCTTGGACCACCCTTGCTCAGGGTAATTCTACCCTTTGGTGGGTAGCTTGACTACACAACCTTAGCAGGTGGTGCCCAGATAAAACCAGAATAAGATCGTTCTCCAAAAAACTGGTGGAGCATGTTCAGTGGGCATTCCTAGCTGAAAGCTGATGTGCAAGACATGTTTCTTTCAGATATTCATGGTTTATGGCTGAATAACAAAGAACCTAAGAACTTAGTGGCTTAAAACAACATTTTACTTTTTCTCAGGAATATGTGGGTTGGAGGGCTCTGTTGGGTGTTTTCCTCCTTTCTGTGGTATTGTCTGGGTTACTCATTTAATGACAGTCTGTTGGGAGTGAAGCATCCAAGATGGATTCCCTCACATATCTGGTGATTTAACTCAAGTGCTCGCGATGTCTGGGGGCTCTCTGGGACTCTCTCTTGTTACACGCTCTCTCATCCTTCTATAGTCTAACCCAAGATTCTTTATGAAGGCAGCTATGATGGATTCTATCATGGTAACTGTACAGGAGATGCAAGGTCCCTTAAATCACCCAGCATCATTTTGACCCTATTCCATTAGTCAAAGCAAGTCACAGGGCTAGGCCAGGTTGAAGGAGAGGAAAAAGAGACCATTTGATATGAGGAATGGCAGGATCCTGTGTGAATATTAATTTTATGTGTCAACTTGATTGAGTCAAGGGGTACCATACATTTGGCCAAACACTACTTTAGGTATATTTGTGAGGGTGTTTCTGAATAAGATTAACATTTGAATTGGTCAACTGAGTAAAACAGGTTGCCCTCCTTTATGTAGGTGGGTCTCATCTAATCAGTTGAAGGCCCCAAGAGAACAAAACAGGTGAAAAAAAGGGAACTCTTTCTTCCTGACTATTGAGCTGGATTGGTCTTTTCTGGCCTTTGGACTCAGACTGAAATATCAGCTTGTCCTGAGTCTTGAGTCTCCTGGATTTTGGATTGGAAGAGATAGCTTTTGCTTTCCTGCTGCTCAAGATTTGGGGCTTAGACCAGAACTATACATCAGCTTTTCTGGGTTTCTGGCTTGCCAGAAACTGCAGATCTTGGGGGCTTTACAACCTCTAAACTATGTGCACTAATTTCTTATAATAAATTCACCCCCCCCTTCCCGCTCTCACCCCCTCTCTCTCTTACACACACACACACACACACACACACACACACACACACACACAGTTTGTTCTGTTTCTGTGGAGAACTCTGACTAATCCAGCATTCACGGACATGGAAAGTAGATTGTTGGTGACCATTTTTGTGGATATTCTACCACAAAGATGGTGAGTGGTCGTGCTTGCACTCTAAAGAGGACTTTTCCATTGCTACTTCTTGGCCATGTGCACTGAGCATAGATTCAACCCTGCCCATTAGGGGAGAAGACTGATGGGGAAGCAGAACTACATAGTCTCATACTGTCAGGCTATATTTCTATTTATAATGAGGAAACAAAAGATCTGAGACATTTAAGGAAAATTACCAACATGAAAGAAAAGAGTCGAGAAGAAAATACAATGATTAATTTTGGAGGAAAAAGAGATACTTCAGTGAATGAAATAGAACTTTATAATGATCACAATTAGTATCTATCAGTTTTCTAACACTTCTATAGCAAATTATCACAAACTTCGTGGCTTACAATGGCACAAATTAATTATCACACAGCTCTGGAATTCTAAAGTCTAGAATGATTCTCAAAGGGCTAAAAATCAAGGTATTGTCAGGGTTCACTCTTTTCTGGAAGTTCTAGGGGAGAATCTGTTTCCTTGCTTTTCCAGCTTCTAGAGGCTGTTCACATCCCTTGGTTCATGGCCCTTTCCTCTACCTTCGAAGTCAGTAATAGCCAGTTGAGACTTTACCATACGATGATCTGTTTTTGACTGTCCTACCTCCTTCTTCCCCATTTAAGGACTTTTGTGATGACATTGGGCTCACCTGAATAATTCAGGATATTCTTCTTAAAGTCAGCTGACTAGTAACATTAATTTCACCTGCAACAGTAATTCCCTCTTGCCAAATAACCTAAAATATTCACTGATTGTGAGGATTAGGACATGGACATCTTTGGGTGGGTGAGAAGCATTATTCTACTTATCAGAGACCTAGCAAATTATGAGAAGAAACATAATTCGATGAAAATAGGAAGTAGATTTTGTTTTTTTTGGAAGCATTTATATGTGGACAGAATCTCAAACATTTTAGGGGCTCAATATACAACTATTTGTTGGATGTTTGGAAGGTGGAGATAGAAGGCAGTTTTACAGGACCCTGTGAAGTTTTCCAGTTTTGGTAACATGGATAACTATTTTAAAGTATGTGTGGAAGTATTTTGGAGCCATCATGTGAGCGAAGGGCTATGAAACAGGATCCTGCATTCAAATATTTGTTTACAAAATGATAATTTACAATGAGAAATGCAGAAGACACCCCAGGGAATGGTAGGTGAGTTTTAGTGATTAGGAAGGAGACGGAACATCTAGAGCCATAACTTGCCTTATTTGTAGTCTGGGTCAGAAGTGTCTCAGTTACCTACATTAGCTAGTGTTGGTGAGGGCATAAAGAGGGTTCTCTTTCTACTTTATTAATAGCTGTGGATGAAGGGCTGGGTTGAAGGAAGCAAGTTCAAGTTCCCAAAGAGGCAACTGGACTGTATGTTACATGGCACAGACAAGAGGGTAGACTATCTACAGGGGGCTTTTTTTTTTTTTTTTCCCCCTCTCTATATTGCTTCAACATAAAAGCTCTTTTCCCCTCTGGTCTGAGCACGATGCTATGTTAGTTGTTGACACAGTGACTTTGCAGAGGATGTCTGCTTTATTTATTTATTTTTTAAAAATTCCATGAACTTTGAGATAAATTATTTTTATGTAGTGTTCTTTGTATATGTGTAAACAAAATGTTCTACTGAATCTAAACAACTAGAGCTTTAAATTTTGAGTCACTGTGAGAAAACTGACTACCAGACATTCAAGGGAAAAATCCATGCAAACTCTAACTCAGATTCCTTCTTCCGAAGTTGATAAGTCATTCGATAAGATTCTTTCAGGATCTGGGGCAGAAAACCACACTTAGAAATGCACTAGAATGGTTTTTGTTTGGTTCAGAATGAATAACGTTGACATGGGATAGAAGATACCTTTTTGAAATATCTCAAGAAAAAGCTTCAGTTTCATGAGCAAGGAGTTGCAGTATATTTTGTGTCATGAAAAATCCTATATGGCATGGTCAAGGGACCTTTAACATTCTGGGACACAAAGAAACTTTTAAGTTTTGATAACGTAAACAATTAACAGCATCCCGTTACTTTCTGCTCAAGTTTGAAGTACTGCATTTCAGGACATGTATTATATGCAGAGTTTTAAATATGGTTTTAGATTAGGCTTTATGAATATTGGAAGAAATAAGGCTTGATGTTCTGCTTCATAATGATGCATATCAGTACATTTATATTTTTGTAGCCAACTTTTAATTTTGGAATAATTTGGGGTTTACAGAGAAGTTACAAAGATAGATAGTATAGTCTCATATATTCTTCCTCTAACTTCGACTTCCCCTTCTATTGTCTCACACTGCTGTAGCATATTTGTTAAACTAAGTAAGCAGCATTGCTCCGTTCCTATTAACTGAATTCCAGTCTATTTTGAAATTCTTCCAGTCTTTCCCTAATGGCCCCTTTCTGCTCCAGGATCTCGGCCAGGACACCCTGTTGTAGTTTAGTTGTCATGTCTCCTTTGTGTTCTCTGTTCTGTGATGGGTTTCTCAATCTTCTCTTGTCTTTCATTAACTTCACAGTTTTGAGAGTGTCAGTCAGTTATTTTATAGAATGTTCCTCTATTTGGGTTTCTCTGGTGTTTCTCTCATGATTAGACTAGGTTGTAGACTTGGGGGCAGAAAACCACAGAGAGGAAATGCCCTTCTCCTCACAAAGTATCAGAGTTACATGGTGCCCATGTGATTTGTCATTGGGGATGTTAACTTGATCATTTGGTTAAGATCATGCTTACCAGATTTCTACTCTGCAAAGTTACTATTTTCTGCTTTCTTTGGAAATGAGTCACTAAGTTCAGCCCACACTTGGCAGAGTGAAAGGATTAAGCTCCGCCTCCTGGAAGAGAGTATATTTACATATATTCTTTGGAATTTGAAATCTATTTTTTTAATTAATTTTTTTTATTTTTTTATGAACATATAATGTAGGGGCGCCTGGGTGGCTCAGTGGGTTAAGCCGCTGCCTTCGGCTCAGGTCATGATCTCAGGGTCCAGGGATCGAGTACCACATCGGGCTCTCTGCTCAGCAGGGAGCCTGCTTCCCTCTCTCTCTCTCTGCCTGCCTCTCCGTCTACTTGTGATTTCTCTCTGTCAAATAAATAAATAAAATCTTAAAAAACAAAAACAAAAACCATATAATGTATTATTAACCGGAGGGGTACAGGTTTGTGAATCGCCAACTTTACACACTTCACAGCACTCACCATAGCACATGGAATTTGAAATCTATTTTGATAATGTATTTCATTTAAGGATTTTGCCCTTGGTGGACCTCTATTTTGTATGGGTGAAGAAAGGGAATACTACACCTAAATGCTTCCTAATTTGTCTCCATCCTGAGTGAAGAGTGTGTTTCTGATGCTATGCTGACATTCTTGAATCTTTTGTCTAAAACATCTAACCATATTGACCTACGCAGGATTATGGCAGAGGCGAATGTAGGGAGATTTGCACGTACTTTTTGGGTGTGTTTTCCTCTTTAGATGAAATGACGTTGAATTCTAAATATGAAATATAATAAACTCATTGATTTTTAGATCAAAGCCTGGGTTTGGCACAGTCCACACAGGTGCATGTAAGTCTCAGTTCAACCGTGTCTCTGCGTGCTCGGTGGCTGACTGACATATCCGTCTCTAGCAGGATTTGCATCAGTGCCCCCTCTCTGGGACCTTAGCATCTGTCCCTAAAGCACATGTTAAGGACTGATTTCTATCCTTCCAAAAATTCATCTGTTGAAACCCTAACCCCCAGAACTTCAGTATGTGATCTCATTTGGAAACAGTCTTTACAGGTTTGTAATTTGTAAGTTGGGATCATGAGGGTAAGCCCTAATCTTATATGACTGGTGGCCCTATTAAAAAAAGGGGCAAGTTGGTCACAGAGACACAAGCACAGAGAGTATGTCATGCGAAGAATAACGTAGAGATTGGGCAATGCTTCTACCAGCACCAACACCAAAGACTGCCAGCAAATACCAGAAGTGAGGCAAGAGGCATAGAACAGATTCTTTCTCACAGCCTTAGAGGAACCAACCCCACCAAGACCTTGATCTTGAAATCTCAATCGGCAGACCTGTGAGACTGTATATTTCCATTGTTTCAAGCTACCCAGTTAGTGATGCTTTGTTACAGTACCCCTAGCAAGCCAGTAGAATAGATCATTGAACAACCAACCCAGCTTGTGTGGCTCAGAGCCTGGTTGGTTAGAAAGCTTTGTCTTGGTCACGGACTCCAGAAGGAATCTGAAACTTCTCTTTTACTATAACCCCCTTGCAATTAGACACTGGTACTAACTGTTTATTTAAGATTGTTTCGTAGTGTGGGTCCTGTTGATATAATTCTGATGATATAGAGGGAAGGTTTTGTTTGCCTTCCAAAATCTTCAGAGCTTCTCATCTACTGGTCCTGTTGTGATGATAAACCAATGTCAGTTTTGGTTGTCAAATTCCTGCCCACTTCATAATGGGGGAACCAGTAGCTGAAGCATTCAGCTCTGCCTTCTGGTCTGGTTAGCGCAGGGGGCAGCAGCATTTTTTTTTTTCCTTTTCTGGCAAAACGACATTACCTTTCCAGGTAGTGTGAAATGTGGTTGTTTATTTAGCAATTGAGTTGAAAGGGGTTTGTGCATTTTGCCTATGAGTCAAGCTCCTGCCTTTCCCTGTCTCAGCCTCTGGCGGCATTAAGCCCGCTCCGTGGACTGCTCACAGCCCCAGGAGGGTGAGGGCGTGGATAATTCCACACAGCTGGGCCTGGCCCCTAGCGGGCTATGGCAAATGTTTCTCAACTCATTCACAGACCAGAATGTGTTCATTTTCTATGAAAGAATTACTTAAGTGATGGCCTGGGGAGGTGGAGAAAATAGGTGGTAGGTGGTTATAGTCATTAAAGTTATCTGAAATTTAACTCCTAGAAAGGCATTATCCTATACTAGTCCTTTTCCAGAATATTCATTCAGCTAATTTCTTAGGCATGCCTGATGATAATCTAGGGAAACAGAACTACCATTATATCTCTTTAGCATTTAAAGGAACTGAAATGTGGAAATGAACAAACAACTCATAGGGGCACCCCCCCCCCTTAAAGTTTAATTCCAATGTAATTGAAACTAACATTTCCCTAAGAAGGTATCTTGGGGGTATGAACAAGCCAGTGAAAACTTGGCACTTTTGTCTATTTTCAACACACTGTTGTCAAACGCAGGTTGGGTCCCTTGAGGGTTGCGGAAGGTGAAGCAGGCCCTGTGTTGTTCCTCCTTCAAAGGAAGACATAGGGATGGGTTGGGAAGGAGAAGAACGCATCCCCTAACCAGGGAGTAGAACACAGTCTGGTCGAAGTGGGAGACCATTGGAGGAGGGACTCTGTGTCCATCACTGTTCCATCGAGGTTACTGGTTAGGGGCCCAGAGGCAACTTTCAGGGTTGGGTCACCTACGTTTGGCAGAATTCATTTTTCCTATTCCGTATTAGGCTTTTCATTTTAGGGCAAAAATTCTAATTCATCCCCAAGTGTGCCTATCCCGTTTCTTTCTGCGGTTAGTGTATTTTTAAGGAAAGAGGCTCCAGCTCTGATTTGTCTAACTGCCAAGTCCTTATCTCTTCTTTGGAAAGTACTGCCGTCTGGATCATCTCGAGGGCAATTTGCGGGCAATCTCCTATTCTCACAATGACACCAACCCTTAAGTCAGAAGGTATCCAGGGAGGAGAAGAGAGCATTTCCAACAGCAAAATGAGCTGCGATAAATTAAAAAAAAGTACCGAGGACCTCAGCGTAGCGAGATGGTCACTTACCTGAGCAGAACCAAACAGCATGTTCTGAGACCAGCTCGAAAGCTGAAAGAACAAAAGGACAGGGGAAGAAGCTTAGAAGAGAGAGCCCAAGTAGACTAAAATGAAACAACGCAAAATAACCTCAGATAAGGTAGGTATAGCCTGATGGAGAGGTGCAGGGGTAGCGACTGACCCACAGTGGACATGACCATTTTTGGGCCACGATGGGGGCCAAGAGCAGTTGCCAGGTCTGGGTGGAAGGAAACCTGAACCATTTTGCTGTGTAGAAACTCACCCACCTACACATCTTGGCCCATTGGGAGTGGATTATATTATAGCAGGATAAAACACACTCCTAATTATGATCTTTAGCTACCAGAAACATTTGAATTATGCTTGCATATTTTACTAAAGAAGAAACATAAGTTTGGAATAAGTGAAATGTTTAAAAGTTTGGTAAAAGGGTTAAATTAGGGGATCCGTGACTGTGCTCTACAGATCTACTGATTCCTCGAGACGTCGGCAAATTGATGCGAAAATTGTACCTTACTATTGAGATAAAAGGATTGAAAATTAAATTTCAAAGAAAAAGAAATTATGGCATTGAAATTATCATCAATGCAGTGGGGGCAATTTGTGAGACAAACATTACAGAATGAAAAGAACAATAATGAAGATGTCTTAAAGCACATACACACACCCACAACCCACCCACATACACATTGTGCTCCCTTTTACCTATATACACTCGCACACACTCTCAGACACATTCACACACACACATTTCTTCTTCCCCCTCCCCTGCCTTTTTCCAGAAAGGACCGTATTTGTTACTCTTCCTGTTTCAGGATGTCTAAGTATGAAATCTACTCAGAAGGTGGAGGAACGAGTAGGAGAAAAGTCGGTTTGTGTCACGTAATGAAAACTCTTAGTAGAATGCAGGTTCTGAGAAACCTGCTTTATCTGATACACCTCATCATGTCACTCATCCCATTCTCCCTCCCTTCCCCCATCTCAGGTCGGCTTAAACCTTTTCAGGGCTTTCTGTGCTCATGTCTTATTGATAAGCACAACCTCCATCCCCACGGGGCAGTGCATGTCTGTGGTCAGCGGCCATGGTAGCAAGGGGGAAGTCAGTGAGTCAGAGCCCGTTACCTCATAGTCTTGACCAGTACGATGACTGTCCCCCTACCTGTTTACTAACTAAATGGGCACCACCAAAACCTCATTAGAACAGGAAGTCCAGGACCTGGAGTTCACCATCTTCTCATCTCTGGTCCCATTGGACAGAGAGAGAGAGAGAGAGAGAGAGAGAGAGAGAGAGAGATTGCGGAGTCCCCAGGGACTGTTCTGAAGGAGCAAGAGAAACTGCAGAAGATCAAGGCCATTGTGGTGGGGCTGGATGGAGATCACCCAGGAGGCCCCTGGAGTACACACCTGGCTTCTCTCACTCTTAAAATACAGGCTTATAAAGCACATGCTTGGGATGCTCAAACATTGAAGGAACATAATAGGCCATCCGTGTGGCACTGGCTGCGGACTGGGAGTATCTTGTGGGCTAATGGATTCTTTCAGCTGCAAGTGTTCTATGGGAATTCCTTTGCAAATTTTAAAACAAGTTGTGGAAGTAGCCAAGTGACGTTTTCTCTTTCTCTCTTTTTTCTCAAAGACTTAAAAATAGCCAAATTCAGAGCTCATTTTGAAAGCACTTTCCCACCTTGTCTTAGGGGTTGAGAGTTAAAGAAATTGAGTGTCACCTGAGCTGGATCTTTGGATGTGGGCAGAGCAAAAGCCAAGACCTGGGTTATTTTAATTGAGCAAGATAGAGAAGCAGAGCTAGAAATTCCAGGTTGTAAAGGGCCCACAGGGTCGTTTGTTGTAAGGTTCCTTCCATTGTTCTGGAGGAACCTGAGACCTCTGTTGCCAATGATCTAGGTTTCTGGAATCTGAGCCATCTGTCTCAGGTGTTGAGAGCCTCGGGGTGAAGGAGTATGAGGCCACATGGGCTCTAGCCACAGTGCCAGTGGGGGAAATTTTGGAGGAGCAGGGCAGGTAATCTTCAGAAATGGCTTTGGAGGAATCAACCTCATAGTCATGGAGGTGTGGAGAGATTCTTCCCAGGCCATTTTGGGACCAATCTCCCATTCCACTTTGAGTCAGAAGTAGGAGAAATGTATTGGGGTGCCTGCAGTGAATGCTCAGCTTAGCAGACCTGCCCTGGTTTTATCATTGCTCACCATACCACCCAAGGACATGCCAGAATTGTTGGAAAAGACCCAAAAGGTCATCCTGTGCTACTAGTTTTTTCACTCTTGGTCTCAGAGCTCTGGGGTGTGCCTGGAGGAAGAAAGGGAAGGCCGAATCTTCATCTTGCCTTTACCAGAGCTGTTATGTTTTAGACTTTCTATATTAGAATTCTCACTAAGATTTCCTTTGGGAAAAAGAAGGGCATTCTGTCCATTAACAAAATGTTTGAAATATTACTCATCTAATCCCTTCTCATTTTACAAATGAGGAAACTGAGACCCAGAAGTTTAATCGACTAACCTGGGATTCCATAGTTAATGGCCCAGATTGAGTTACAACTCTGATCTTTGACCACTGGAGTACTAGTGGTGATTGTAAAAGGGGATGGGCTCCACAGAGAACTCCACATGTTATGTGTACTACCTATAATTCTCTTTAAAAGTACTAATGCTCGCATGGCAGGAATCACCCATATTCGGGTGTAATATCTATTTAATAACAGTGCTGTTGTTACATGTGGGTTGGGTGATATTGATAAATTCTTTTTTTCTTATATTGTTATCATATGATCATTCTGAAGACCTGTTTTGTTTCTTGTATGGAAATGAAGCCAAGATCGAATTTCTTGTTCTAAATAATTTGATTGACAGCTAAAACTTTAACCAACTGGAGAGCAGAACCCCCTTTGAAACAGAAATAATTATGTTTGTTGGCATGTAAAGTTTATAGGAATGTTTACTTCCTTCCATTTCCCCCTTCTGCCTTTCAGTTTGAAAGCTTATCCTTAATTGATCAACTTTATTCAACTTTTAAATGTTGTCTGTCACCACGGTGCGGTAACAACACAACGATTGTCTTCAGTAAGAGAATACAATGTAATCATTTGTCAGAGGAAAATAATACCTAAAGCTGTTGGCAGACCAATATAAAGCTATTGTAGGAAAAATGTAAACAGGGAGCTAGTGCTATTTTCTAGTTTCTCTAGTTTTTCTAGTGTCAGTTCTCAACATTTTATGGAAAGCATCCTCAAGGCTTGAATTAGTGACGGTCTTCCTAACATTCTCTTAGATGTTGCAATTACATATGGAAGCAAATTGAGCTTCCTGTCTTAGGAATGGTATGCAAGAGTTATACAAAGATGTTCTAGGAACCAGGAGGGAGAGCAAATAAACTAGGTTGGGCAGGTGGGACATGGAAAGGCTTTTCACAGGAATACTTCAAGATCAGTTTTGGGGTACTGAGCAGGAGTAAACTAAAGGAGAAAAAGCAGGGCAGAAGGTACACCACCTAACAAGCTTGAAACCACATTGGAAACACAAGTATTCTGCCATGTCTGCAAAGAAGAAAGCCAATTTGTGTGTGGTAAGAAGGACGAAAGATAAGCAGGTGGTGGACGGATTGCAGAGGGCTCTATGCGCCAAGATGAGAGCTGAAATGAGGTTTTAAAATTTAGGGCAGAATAGTGAAGAAGTTTGAGCCTAGAGGTAGAAACGGAGGGCAAATTAAAGTTAAATATTTGGGAGTAAGAAAAAACCCTGTGGTTGCATTGAAATGGGGTGACCAAGTTGGGTTTAGAGAGAAGAATCTTTGCAGTATAAGAGATCAGTGGTATTAAGTATTCAATACAGATATGAGTTCAATCATCTATCATAAGACATGGATGTCATACGCAGTGTTTTTGGGAATAGAGATAGAAAAGAAGAACTGGCAGCTAGAAATCCAAATTCTCAACCAGGAACTAAGGGAGACAGGAGTGTGATGGAAGAGCTTGATGGAAGAGCTTGATAAAGCTCAACCATTTTTATTTCCAGGTGGGGGAGGGTGTGGTTTGGAGGAGAAGAGGAAAGGTAGCAGGGAGACTCTTTTTCTCCTAAATCCTATGTAAATGAAAGTGGAGTGGGAGGCCCCGTTTTCTCCTCTCAGTTGAGTTATGTCAAAATTTAAGGAAAGAGACTCTATGAAATCTCTCTATAATGATCCTGAAAATATCAGGTAGTAGCTGCTCAGTAAATGGTTACTTAACTTTGCGTAAAGAACTATGACTATTCTCTGGAGAAACAGACTCTGATGACTCACAACTTTTGGCACTTTTCCTGGACTACTGGGATATTTGCAATGGTCCTTTACATGTTAATATCTCCAATCCTAGCAATGAAAGTTTATTTCCATCGATTTACCTTCAAGTAAATGATATAAGTTGCATTTCATAATTTCATGGACATTCCATACTTTACCAATATTTACTAAGCACTATTGTGTGTTATATGCAGGAGGTATAAAAGGGAACAAATTAGAAAACTTTTCCCTCTTCTCACGGAGCTTATATTCCAGTGGGTGTGGAGTGTTACTAAGATTATTTTAATGCTTAACTGATATTTTTCCTTTAAAAACCAACAAAAAATGAGTCCCTCTTTATAGCAACATTATAATATGTTATCTTAAAAGACAAATGTGTAGTATTGTAAATAAATCAATTTCTATGAGAGATCATTAATCATTAATCACTGTCAGCTATTGCTTAATCTAACCTGTGTTTAACTTTTGTTCTTAAATCTTAGAATGTGGTAGATATTTTAGAAGTATAGTCATTGATCCTTAAGCAATATGGCATTCATCACCCCTGAATTACTTTGTCTAGTTGTTGAGTTTTCTTCTCATATATTTCTTTGATGTTTAATGCAACTAACAATTTGTCTTTACCCATCTTTCTGTTTTCTCTTTTTGGGTCTCATATTTTTTTACAAATGGTCTTTAGTCACTACTTAGACTAATCTCTGTGTACCTCTGTGACTCCTGGCAGAGGTGTATAATTTTTATCTTTTGTAAAATGAAGAGAATTTTACTCATTCCAAGAAGAAATTGAGCTTATTAGTTATTTACCTTTTTGATAATTTGTATCAATTTCCCTCCTAGCAACAGTCTGAGTTGGAATGAGAAAAAAGTTCAGGTTACACCCCAAATTACTTTTGTAAAGGATTATACATTTCCTCTAAGAAATATTAAAAGTAACAATGGAAACATTTAATGAGTTTTAAAAATAAAGCTAAAAGTGGCTTTAATTGTAGGTATAGTAAAACTCCAGTGATTGTTAAAAATTTTGAGAAGACCTACATGACTAAAATTGTGATTATTACATTTATAGTTTTATTATTTTTAAGTACAGGTACAAAGTCTAAGGAACACTTAAGAGTAATTTTTTATTAGCAAATTAATTTTTAATGTAATCTTAAAATACCTCATTCTTTTTGTTTCCTTGAGAAGGGTAGAAAGCTCCCTTTGATCCTCTCTACTTTGTTCCACTGAGCTGCAGAAAGGGCACAAGGATCCCAGTTATTTTGTGTGACTGTATGTGTACATGTATAGAGAGATCATAAATCAATATAATTACATAAATTAACATTACCTTATATTTATGACAAGATATATCCTTGATGCACAATATTACTTGAGTATCAGGCAATTGAATCATTCACTCTCCTTCCTTGAAAAGTTCTTGAGGATTGACAGATGATTACCCTCTCTGTGAAGGTAACCACGTGGGAGAGTGATGTGTTCTTTTCTTTTTTTTTTTTTTTTAATTTTTTATTTTTTATAAACATATATTTTTATCCCCAGGGGTACAGGTCTGTGAATCACCAGGTTTACACACTTCACAGCACTCACCAAAGCACATGATGTGTTCTTTTCAATGAGATATTTGAATTCCTCTCGGTATCCTCGAGAAAAGATTTTGTTTTCCCATGAAGGGGCTAGTACAAGAGGAGAGCTCCCTGGTTTTGTCCCTTCTGTCTTCCTGCCCTGAAGGTGGTTGTATTTGAAAATGATAGTTGGACTTGTGGTAGCCATCTTTACTGGGGGCGTGAGACAAAAAGCCGAAGGACAAAGGGCCATCTTATTTAGGATGCTGGAAGACAGAGACAAAATCAGAAGGATGGAAGGAAGGAAAGGAAAAAGAAATGAATCCACACCTCTGAGGTTACCTTGTTATCTTGCCACATTTGGAACTACTCACTTCTGGTTTCCTCATCCGTGAGGTAATCACTCAAACTCCTATTGGCAGCTGAATTCCAACGGATACATTTTAACATTTTTCCGACTCATTCTCAACATCACATTTGATTAGTAAGTAAGAGAAGATATTTAAACCCAGGTTTTTAGATCCGAAGCCCCGTGTTTTTCTGGCCTTGCCATCTTTCCACATGGTTATAATTTGGGAAATAAATATACATAGTATGAAGTAATGACATACGTTACCCATTATGAAGACTTGCCTATTCTTACTTAAAGCCTTATTTCTCTCATTATGCTCTAGACTACCCTACTCATGGCTTGTCTAACCAGTTCATTTCCCTATATTACCCTCTGTTTCCTTTGACATTATATGTTTGTTGACCTCATTACAATGTCAGGCAAGTTCCTGATCATCAAATTATATTTCCTGATCTTTACAATTTATATTAACCTTTTGCAGATTCCAGTCTTGTTGAGAGGGAAGGACCTCATGGGGTGGGGCTCAATTTATTACCAACATTCTAATTTTTTTCCCCAACATTCTGATTTTTGCTTACTTGTGGTTGTTATGCAGGTGTTTAAATCTTTCTGTGCATTGTAAACATTTAATAATGACCACTAACAAGAAAAGAGATCAGTTTATAAAGTTTGTAAAAATTGCACAGTTGAAAAATTGGCACGTGAATATTCACATGGGAGAGAAAATGGATATTAAGGAAGCTCATGATTGTCTGTCAATGTCTGTGTCCCTTTAGCTGACTTTGGTTCTCTAAGAAAAAAACCATTTTGATATAAAAGCAAAGTACACATGAAAAACTGCGGTTGAATCATGGCTTATTTTTGTAGTATATATGAGGTGTAGAGAAATTACATATGGAATAAAGGCTCATGGGTGTACTTAACATTTTTATTCAATTTTTAGTGGTGACAGCCTGGTCCATCATTTTCTTTAGTTGATTTACGTTCTTCTAGAGATCAAGTTTTTAAAATCTATATGTAGATATTTGGTATGTATGAAATTGAAATCTAATCATACCATTATTTACGTATTCAGAGAAACCAGAGATTCTGCAGTTAGAACATGTAACTAAAACTGGGAACTATGTTTAGTCCCTTACGAACGTGTCATTAAGACAAATGAGAAGGCCCTCTGAATACACTATAAAGCTGGGTTATGAAGGGAGCAGAGTAGAGACTGGCATAGATACTCATTAGGGCAAAATGACTCCTAAGCTAGTTTAGACTCAATTCTCTGAGTTAATTAGCTGTGCCAATTTATTTATTTAATACGTGTATGTAAAGACTTTATTTATTTGTCAGAGAGACAGAGAGCATAAGCAGGGGGAGCAGCAGGCAGAGGTAGAAGCAGGCTCCCCGCTGAGCAAGGAGCCTGATGCCAGGATCGTGACCTGAGCTGAAGGCAGATGCTTGACTGACTGAGCCACCGGGTGTCCCTGTACCAATATATTTAAAGAAAGTGTGTTGAATGCGTGGATTGAGAAGGCATAAAAGCAAGAAAAGGAGAGATCCAGAGGAGATCTTTGTGTGATTCAACCAAGACTTGTCTGAGAGAGATGAAGTCCTGAACCACCGTATGTCCCAAGGCAGGCGTATTACTGGTGGTGTTTTTATTCTTTATCTCTGACACACATTGGCTGTCTCAGGGTCAGGTGCTGCACACCCTTACGTATTCTGTCACTTAATCCTCATAAAGGCTCAGGGATGTGGGTGCTACTATTATCCTTATTTTATAGATGAGGATATTAAGGCTGAGGGAGGGTCAAATGGTTTAGGTGCATACAGCTGGTGAGCCACAGTGTTAGGATTTGAACTTTGTCTAGAGAACTTGTTCATGTAACCACTATTCGGTGAACTTAGGAGGACAAAAGGGAATTCTCTCCTCAGTTCTGCAAAGAGCAGCATGAGGGTCAGGAGTTTGAGACTTGCCTCACAGGGTGTGTGAGAACTAAAGCAATAATTCAAGGTCTCTTGAATCTTGGTTCGATGTATTTCCTGCACAACAGGTTGCTTCTTCTCCTTGAGGAAACCATTATAGACTAGGCTGGTGAAGATGAGGCCACTTTCAGCACTGGAGGACGGTAGTCTTTGGAAGGAAGAAAATATGCCTGGATATATAAAAATGTGTATGTATATGTACATGTAAGTGTCAACCCTCACTATTTGTGGATTCTGTGTTCGGGGATTTGCCTACTTGCTGAAATTTATTTGTAATCTCTAAATCAATACTCTGGGCCCTTTTGAGGCCATTTGCAGATGCACAGAGAGTAGCAGGACACTGAGTCACCTGATCCCCATGTTCCCAGGGAACTTGACCAATGTGACCCTCTGCTGCTTTCAGCTTTTATAAGATAAACAAGTATCCTTTTCTCAACATATTTAATGCCACATTTTTCACACCTCTGTGCTTTTGGTTGGTGATTTTATTACTTGGAATGGTCCCCAAAGCCACTGCTAACATCATCCTTCCTAAATGCAAGGAGGCTGCAATGTGCCTTATGGAGAAAATGCGCGTGTTAGACACATTTGTTCAGTCACGAGTTACAGTTCTGTTGGCTGTGAGTTTAACATTAATGAACCAACAGCATAGATTAAACAAGGTATCTTTCAATAGAAACCAGGTTATGTATTGATCCGTTGATGAAAATGTTGCGACCAGATGCTTGGAGAAACCTAATCCTCTATTTCCTCCAGGAGCAGGGGTTCAGTATTTGCTAATTAATGTTCGTACTGACTTTATAAAATATAAGAACTATGCATCATGAGAATCGATTGTGTGTGTGTGTGTGTGTGTGTATCACAGTGAGATAGATATATAGATAGATAAATGTATATATCTAGATAGGTACCCATAGATATCAATATATATCTACCTACACAAATATAAATGTATAAAGATATGAGAAGCTATCAATATAATAAACCCTCAAATAACATGCTGGCTATCATTATCTAGGTATCTGACTAGAACTACTCTGCAACCAACCATCACTTCTGGAAAAGATGATGATGAGTTTTCTGGCTCTAAGTTGCACTTCTCCACAGTGGAAGGAGCAACAATAAACAAAGAAACCCCTTACTCTCATGGAACTTATAGAATGATAGAAGTTACAAGACCTTGGGTTGCACTATATGTACAACATCTAACTTAGGGGACCTCATACTGTTGGGACATATAAAATACAAACTGTATATACACATATGTATATACACACACACACATATGTATAGGTATATATACAGATATACACACACATATATATGTATATATACATATACATATGTGTGTGTATATATATACACACACATATACATGTATATACATATATATGTGTGTGTATGTATATATACATATATACATATACGTATACATATATGTATATATAATATAAAAAATGTTGGGACTCAACAGTTTTCCAACTACCTAAAAATCTTAAGGAAAAAGTGGAGGTTTGGTGAAGAAAGAGCAAAGTTCAAAGTTCAATAACTATATTAGACTAAAGTAGACAAGTAAGCAAGTGAGTCCTGGGTAGGGAATTTTTGCAATAATTTGTCCTGTTCTGAAACTTGTATTCTATGAACAGGCGTCTTGAGTTCTACACGAGCAGTGAGAATCCCATCTAATGTAGGAAATGAACACATGCTCTAGTTCTCAGGTCAATGAGTATGATGTTCCTATTTCTTTCCTAGGTTAAGACTGGGGATTGGTTCTGATGCAGTGCCAACAGAATGCATGATCTGATTGTCCCATTGTCCTCTGTCAAAAAAAGCAGGAACGGGCTTTCCATTGTTCATTATGGAGTACTGAACATATTTGGTGTTAGAGTGCCTTAGAAACAAGCCACCCTTCAAAGCTTTCTAGGTCACTTGAATCAGGTTGCTGAACTTTGAAAAAATCTTGCAGCCAAGTTTAGAGGGTCAAGGTGCTTGTAAAACATATGTACTCTAGGCTATTTCAAAAATGCATCTACTTTGGAAAACAGTGTGGAGATTCCTTAAGAAATTAAAAATAGAACTACCCTAGGACCCTGTGATTGCACTCTTGGGTATTTACCCCAAAGATATAGATGCAGTGAAAAGAAGGGCCATATGTATCCCAATGCTCATAGCAACAAGTCCACATTCGCCAAACTGTGGAAAGCCAAGATGCCTTTCAACAAACAAATGGATAAAGAAGATGTGGTCCATATACACTATGGAGTATTATGCCTCCATCAGAAAGGATGAATACCCAACTTTTGTATCAACACGGATGGGACTGGAGGAGATTATGCTGAGTGAAATAAGTCAAGCAGAGAGAGTCAAGTATCATATGGTTTCACTGATTTGTGGAGCATAAGGAATAACACGGAAGGCATTGGGAGATGGAGAAGAGAAGTGGGTTGGGGGAAATTGGAGGGGAGATGAGCCATGAGAGACTGTGGACTCTGAGAAATAAACTGAGGGTTTTGGAGGGAGGAAGGTGGGGGGTGGGGTGAGCCCAGTGGTGGGTCTTAAGGAGGGCACGGATTGCATGGAGCACTGGGTGTGGTGCATACATAATGAATTTTGGAACACTGAAAAAATAAAATAAAAAAAGAAAAAAAAAAAGGAAACAAAATGCAACACTCCAGCCATTCTGAGCTGTGCATGGAGCGACGTGGACAGGAATGATACAAGAGTAGATTTTAACTGAAAGGAGGAGACGGAAAGGAGAGGTACCATGAGCATTTGCAAGACCGGGCAAGGATAAGTTCAGTTTGACTCAATAAAATATGCATAGTTAGGGGAAATTCCACGAGGTGGGGTCATTTCTTGTCATTTAAGTGAGACCTGGCATGACCCACTGGAGGTCAAAGCCATACATCAGCCTCTGCTAGAATCGTGCCCAAATAACTCCAGTCCTAGAACTCCTCTGGGAAGTCCATCTGGACGGTCCAACCATACCACGTAGGTATCTGGGGTCGGGGTGAAAGATTTGGAAGAATCAGGACCCTGCTCCCTTCATATAAGGGGCTGAGAGGTATGAGAGAAAGCCTTTTCAAACAAAATCGGATCTCATATAGAATCTCATATAGAAATGGACTCAACTATTTCTAAAGCCCCCTTTTATCCCTAAAATACAATAATTGTGTGAAAGAAATACGGTATTCTTATTTCATAACAAGAGTCATTTTCTCAGCCACAAAATTAAAAAGCACTACCAGCATGCCTACACCATATACCGGGCCTGCTATTTCTTCCCTGAGATACAGAATTGCTCCCTTTCATGTGGGGAAACGTTATTCTAGAACTAACCAAATAACAAGGTAGAAGATGGCTGTGTGGGGGCCGTGAGGGACGTTGCTCAGCAATCCCTTCGAGCAGATCTGCTGCGGGAGGGAGGCGGGTGGGCAGGCCAGGCACCAGTTCATTCCTGCAGCATGAAGGTGGCCTTCAGTGGGTGAGCTCTGCTCCGGAGCGCACTGTCAGCTTGGGTAAAATGTTCTCAGAGCTCGCTGCAGGTTGAGACTCCTCTGACCAACTCCCACATCTTCCAGTGGTGGGAGAACCACAGCTCACCGGAAGACTCTCCAAAACATCCTGGATCCCTCGCCCCTCCTCTTTATCCTTCAGACGTATCTTCCCCTCCCCCCACCAGAATCTCTCCAATGGATGGTGCCCTCTTTGCGTCTGCTTCTTGGGGATCATGGGCAGAGACTCATGAAACAAAGGATTTTTAGTCAATATGACCACAGAGAGAGGAAGGGAACAATGCGTGTATTTCAGACCCTGGTCACCAGGTGCGCTCTTGGACTGAGGGTCCTCATGGAGCTGATAGAAGGAAGCGCAGTAAGAGGGGCCACAGACTGGCCTCCTTTCTGGGACAGTGCCCAGGAGGAGCAGATGACCCAGCTCAAGTGGACTGGGGGTCAAGGACCCTAGCTTCATCTTGGAACACCAGTTGATGTGGGGTGAGAAGAAATAGACCGAGAATCACATAAACAGCCTGCAGCCAGCTCACTGTTTCTCAGAGAGAGAGAGAGGAGAGAAGACAGCTTTGTGGAGAAAGGACCAGGCTGTACACCCAGTGGCATGCTGAGTTTCCTTCATGACTTTTCCATTCGGGATTCAGAGTATATTTCTGGGACCTTTCCTTTCTCTCAGGGCTGCCCAACTGTTCCTTTGTCCAGCAGCTCCTGGCTGGAAAATGATAGGGAAATTTGCCTGGTTTCACACCTCTTGTGTAGGTCGATCAGAACTTCAGGCATTTCCCTTGGTTTGTAGCTGGACAAGATTCAACTGCGAAAAGTGAAAGCGGCAGAGAGATCATGGATATTTCCGAAATATACAGCACAGTGACATTATCAGGTTTCTGACCTGTTGCCTGGAAATCTAGAAAATAATAATAAAATCATACAGGCTTTTCTTCCCTGGGAACTAGAGACACACTTGGGGGAGGAGGAGAAGCCTTCCTTCCTTGCCCCCACACCAGCCCACTTTTCTCATAACAAGGAAGGGCTGGTTACCTAGATGGTTCAGAGTGAGGGTCTGCAGAGGCAAACATTCACGAGTTACCTTTCCTCAGGAAGGGGTAAATACTTTCATAATTCAGGAAGGAACACCTAGATAGGAGTTCCATTTCCAGAACACCGTATTGTCTAAAAAAAAAAAAAAAAAATGGGCACAAAGTATCTGATCATAAAAAAGCGTATCTGAAATCAGGGTCACCTTTAGTATTTAGGCTAGCCATTTTTGCAACACTGGCTCTTTCAAAAGAAAACTGTTTTCATAAATATTTCCTTTGAAAGCTCTTGCTTATGTTGAAGACTCGAGAGAGCACTTTTTGTAGACCTAGAAGCTCATATTCTCTGCTTCATTCAGAGTTTGATTACGAGGTATGTTTATTGTAAAAAAAGGCATATAACCCAAGACAAACTTTATATCAAAGCTAGATCATCTATAAAAGAAATAAGTTATCATAATATGGCTCATAATTTTTCCGGGATTTGGTAAACATATATTTTTTTTCTTCCTTGAAACATTAGCTACCAAACAGGATATGAGATATATTTTTTAATTAAAAATTTATTTAGAGAAAAAAATAAGTCCCCAAATTTCTTTTTGACTTCCTTCCTGAACTCTAACCTTTATTAAAGGAAAAATAAGGCACCTGCTGGACAAGCAAGGAAGGACAGCTATTTGGGAGTCCATAGCAAATATGCAGGTTCTTTGTTCAAGTGAAGGGAGTATGATTGTCTGACAGCTGTTTGTAGTTCTCACAAAAGACCTTTTTCTCTGTATTCATTGCTGCTAGGATTAAAAGGGAGGTCAAAAATTTTCTGCTTTTAATTTCTTTGCCAACCGTCGGTAGCTGGTGAAAAAAAAAAAAAAAAGAAAGAAAACAGAATCACCGGGGTTGGGCCTCATATTACCTCATTATTCTATCTGCAAATTGCATGGAAGCAAGACAAATGGATAGTCAACTGCAGCCACCCAGGTCCAGGGTCCCCGGGGATCCGGGTGCAAAGCAGCCAGCATGGCAGGGCCCGGAAGCCAGCTCGTTCTGCCTCTGAACACCTCCAGCATGGCTCTTTCTGGGCCAGCATTTCTCGTGCCCACCAGTGAGGACCCGAATGTTTTGTCTCAAACCAGGAATGTTAATAGACTCTGGCTCTCTGCAGCTGGCTGGGAACCTGTCCACCATTGTTAGCTTCCGACACGTGCCCCGGTCAGCAGCTCCTCTGTGGAGGGTCTGCCTCAGTAGTTGGAGAGGGGCAGGTCCTGCCTCAGATGGTTCCCTACCCTCAAGGGAGGTGATGACCTTTACCAAAAGGGCTTGGGAAACTGTAAGGTCCTTTCTGGAGGAATACTCCTATAAGTGAATAAAGAAGACCACCTTTACAAACAGGTACCAGCAACAGGTACCTTGTCTTTACGGTTCAGGACAATTTATTATTCCCCTGTTATAAGTTAAGTGACCACAGAGCTCTCTTAATTGCTTATTCCATTGGTTCTCAAAGTGCGGTCTCTGACCCAGCGCATCAGCACCACCTGGGAGCTTCCTGGAAATGCAGATTCTCCAGCTGCACCCAATACCTGCTGAATGGGGGACTGGAGGCAGGGCCCAAACATCTGTATGTAGCAAGACCTCATGTGAGTTTGCTGCATGGTCAAGTGTGAGGACTGCTGTTTTATGCCTTTTGTTCATGTTTCTGTTATAGTACTGGCTGTTTTCAAATTTGTGTTGTCAAAATTCATGTTTTCAAATTCATGTCTCTAAACGGTTCCCTCCTACAAGTGGTTCATGGGGCCCTCTGTTATATCTCTTATGTCATGAGCTTTAAAAACTTCAAAAAGGTAGACCTCTTTGGTCCTGGAGCCTACATCTCTGGCTTCAAGTCATACCCATATGCCCTAATTCTTATCTTTATTCACAGAAGTCTTTAGAGTCTATCCAGGTTGATTACTTGATGGAAATTTACATTTCTTTGGCTCATGAGATCTAGAAATGTATTTTACTTTAGTTTCTTTTCTTTCTTTCTTTCTTTCTTTCTTTTTTTTTTTAAAGATTTTATTTGTTCATTTCCTGGAGAGAGAGAGCACACATAAATAAAGGGAATAGGAGAGGGAGAAGCAGGCTGCCTGCTGAGCAGGGAGCCTGATGTGGAGTTCAATGTGGGGCTCGATCCCAGGACCCTAAGATCATGACCTGAGCTGGAGGCAGATGCTTAATGGACTGAGCCAACCAGGTGCCCCTTCCTTCAGTTTCCTAAGACCATTGAACTTGATGAAATCTCAAGATATCTAATAGTATATCTTCTATCAAATTATAAGATCTTTTAAATCTTGATGTTATTCTGCATTCTTTTATAATATTAAAAGATAGGGATATTTCAAATGATATCCAGTTGAATTTTGAGCCTCTCACTTGTCTTTGTCTGACTTGATGTCACAGTCTGTGAGACCATTCCAGCAACATGAACACATACACAAGAATTCATGCACGACTGCACATTTTTTAAGTTCACAGGCTTTAGGGGCCTGCTTTCCATTTTGTCTTCCCAAAAAGTCTGACTTTGGGTTGGAGTAGAAAGACAGGGGTTGAAACTTCTTTATTCCTTTGGAGATTTTCTTGGAGCATTAGATCAAAGTGAAGGACTACTCGTAAGAAAAAAGAAATTCTTTTTTTTTTAATGTTTTATTTATTCATTTGATAGAGATCACAAATAGGCAGAGAGGCAGGCAGGGGGCAGGGGAAGCAGGCTCCCTACCGAGCAGAGAGCCCGATGTGGGGCTCGATCCCAGAACCCTGGAATCATGACCCAAGCCGAAGACAGAGGCTTTAACCCACTGAGCCACCCAGGTGTCCCCAGAAAAAGGAAATTCTTAACATTCACAATGAATTGTATCGGTACGGGTTTCTAAATTGGAGACTGTTTGAAAACTTATAGAGCTTGAAAAGAAAATTCTATCTTCCATATCAATGTAATCTTTCATTTAACATTCATTAATCAGATATTTACCGAGTCCCTACTCTGGGTCAGGCCTGGCTCCAGATGATTGGAAATACATGAGTAAGCCAAATGAACGAAGACAATAATACATAAGTAATTTATACCATACTTCAGAAGTGACTAAATGTTATGGTGAAATGTTATGGAAACAGTAGAGTAGGATAGGGGAAGAGAAGAGAAAGCTGTGGTTATGATTTTGAATAGGGTGGTCTGGGAAGTTCTCATTGAAACCAGGTAATTTGAACAAAGTGTTGAAGGAGATGAGGGATTTAGCTCTGCAGATAAAATGGAGGGGAGGCTTCTAGATAGACAGTGAAGTTAGAACAAAAGTGTAGTCAAGGGCATCTATTGTGCTGGATCATAGGAATGAGGGGCGAACTCTAACTGGGATCAAGTCAAGTAGGTCCTGGTGGCCATTTACAAGGGTGTTAGCTTTTCCTTGGAGGGGACTAAGGAGCTATTGTAGGGTATTAGCCAGCGGAGTAACATAACCTGACATGTTTTCAAAGGGTCATGTGTTTTGAATACACTTTGAAGGGGGTTATATCAGGTCCATGAAGAGTCTGTATTCCAGGTGAGAGATAATGGTCTGGGCTGGTGTTTATAGCAATGGATGTGGTGAACAATGGTTAGGTATCAGATGGTCTTTGAAGGTAGGTTCTAGAGCATTTTTGTTGCAGTAGATGCGGGATATAGTATATTTTATTTGTAAAATCTTTTTTTTTGTTTGTTGGGTTTATTATTATATATTATTTATATATTATTATACTATTATTATTGAAGAAACTTCTAGAATTGACTCAGTATGTTCACCCTTTCTAATAAAAAGATTCATGTTTCAGTGTGTGTTTTTAATTTGTTAGGGCTGCCATAACAAATACCACAAATAGGGTGCATTAATCAACAGAAATTAGTTTTCCCGCATTTCTAGATGCTAGCAGCCCGAGATCAGGATGTCAGCAGGGCGGTTTTTTCTGAGGCCTCTCTCCTTCCCTTGTTCTCTGTGTTTCACGAGGTCTTTCCCGCACATGTGCCTGTGTATTAATCGCCTCTTTTAAGGACACTAGTCAGATTGGATTGGAACCCACCCTTATGACCCCCCATCTCACCTTTAAAAAAAAAAAGTATTTATTTATTTGAGAGAGAGAAAGACAGAGCTAGAGTGAGAGCAGGTGGGGGGGGGGAGGCAGAAGGAGAGGGAGAATAAGAATCCCAAGCAGATTCCCAGCTGAGTGTGGAGTCCAGTATCCCAGGATCATGACCTGAGCCAAATATAAGAGTCAGACGCTCAACCAACTGAACCACTCAGGCGTCCCCACCTTGCTTTTTTAAAGGCTCTGTCCAAACACAGTCATATTCTGAGGTACTAGGTGTTAGGGCTTCAACCTTATGACTTTTGGGGGGACACCTTTCAGCCCCTAACAGTGTGTGTTGTACATTTTTCTCACTCACATAATGTCATTTTAGTCATGATTGTGTCCGGCACACAGCCTTTGCGATAGGCAACCTAGAAACATCCAACAAAACCGATTCCTATTTCTCAGTGAGATCATTTAAAATAAATGGAGTTCATTCTTAGCAGCCCTTGGAAGTATCTCAGTCTTGGATTGTCATGACTCAATTTAAACAGAAGCAAGATACTTTTCATTTGTACCTGCTATTCAAGATACAGCTACCGCTAGGAAGAATATTGAGTTAGAGGTAATTTTTAAGCATCTTTTTTTTTTTTTTTTTAAAAATAAGAAAGGTACCTGCTTATTATTTTAAAAGACACAGCTGTTACAGAAATATCACCTCTGGAAGGGGAGAATCTCCTGTAATCTTGCTCAACAGTGTGTCCAATGACTTAGAGGCTACAGGGATGAGGCCGCTGCTCAAGTGTCCCACCTGCCACGTGTCAGAACCCCCGAGGTTCAGTCATGGGGCTACTGTTGAGATTGTTCTGACCCCCCACAGACTGTGATCTGTTTGGACTTGGGCCGTTATTTGTTGGCTAAGTTGATGGTTTCTGAGTGCCCAGCATGGGTGTCCCATCTCTGCCTAGTTAGGGATGGGGGCTTGGAGGGGGATTCGAGGGGGTGGCAATGACAGGGGAAACTCAGAAAGGTTCTTTTCTATTGGGGTGGGGGAGGGAAGGCAGCACAGCGAGGCTTGATTGCTGCTAGCTCTCCTCTGACCCCACAGCCTCCCCGCCTCCCTGCTTCTGACAGGGAGAATTTGATGCCCTTCAAAATATAGAGTATATCGATCTGTTTTCTAGGCAACAGACACCAAAGCCCTGTCAGCTAATGTGACTTCAGAAGGTTAAATATGGTTTCGGAGTGAATTACCAGCTGCCCACAGATGTTTTATGGGTGGTTTGAAATGCAGATACAGGGAAGGAAGGAGCTCAGGGTGGGTTTTTATGTGTACATATGCATCTCTCCAGGCATACGTTATGTCCTTTGTGTTCTATCTGGCTCTGCAGGTACTCTGTGTCTTCATTAGACAATGTCATCCCTAGAAAATTAGTAAAAATAGGAGGAAAACAGAGAATATCAAAGATAAGGAAACAGTTCTCTTTTGTTTTCTGAATTATTTATGTATTAATCAGTAAGATTACCATTCCCCCATTGTCCCTTTCTGGTGGGGAGAGAGGCAGAGAAAGGAGGACTGCTTCAGTAGTAGAATGCCGAATTTAAACTTCTTGGGATAAAAACACCAAGAATTTGGCAATATGTTACTAAGTGACAGATTTAGAAAGTTCTTTGTCATTTGATCTGGCTTTCTCCTCCTCTTGCCTTTTATATAGTGTGGGCAGTAAAAACAGCTCTGTTGGTTTTCATCTTGAGTCTGGTTTTGCTCTTTTGTCTTTTATGTGATGGCAAGCTTAGTATTGCTTGAATTTATAGAAAGTACCTCAGGGGAACACTTACAGTCTCTTTTTGGCATATTTTCTTGATTTTTGTTTAATCAAATTTGTGTGAATATGGACAGATTTATAGGAAAGTGGAATTCTGCTAAACATTTCAACCTCAGAAAACCTGGGTTTGGATCTTAAGGGTAGTATCTCCTAGCCATGTGAACAATTCTCATGTTCTATCTCCTCTCTCAGCTCACGATTTTTATATGTGGAAAGTGTTGGTGATCACATGGCCTGAATTTTCAGTGTTGTTTGGGGTGTTATGTCGGAGACTAATGTGTGAAATAGTGCTTTGCAAACTCAAAAACTCACCAAAGGTTGGTGATTAATATTGAAAATTTTCCATATTTATTTGAATACTATGATTCAGATAATTTCTTTTTTTTTTTGAGAAAAGTTTTCAAATTAAGTTTATAGCTCTCCTCAGCAAAAACAATGAGCATGCAAATGATGGGATGGTCCATTTTTTGGATATAGACTATTAGCCCTGGAGACAAACTAAAAAGGGAGGGGAAATTTTTCTAGAGAAGCATATGGGTAAGTAGCTACTTAAGAGATATGTCTTCGTTTTTTTTTTTTTTTTTTTAATGTCCATTTTACTGTGTGGGTGAAGTTTGTGTGCAAATGTGGTATTAGCACATAATTATATGACAAAAGTGTGAATTATGCAGGTAATTAAAGGTTGGGAGATGGAAAGGTAATGTTGACCCAGAGGCACCATTTTGTAGGATCAAGTTCCATTATGTTTCTCAGAATTAAGTAAGTGCAGCACCCCATTCCTTCCCAGCCCCACTATAAAAGTAGTGTGGGGCTACTTGGTTTAGGAAATTTTCTCTTCTGCTGGCTTTCACTGTGGGGTACAAAATGAAAAATGAAGCAGTATTTGTGCAGATAGACATACCTGGCAGTGTATGATTTACCACCTGATGCAGTAGAAAGCTCTGCTGATTTTTCTCTGGGCTCTCTGTCTTTTGAGATGGGGTGGCAAGAGTATTTGCTCGCATTTTGTCCAGTTCTGAGGAGATTATGGATTCTCAACAATTACTAAACTATCCATGACAGTGTGAACAGATCCTGCAAATTATTTACTTCCTGAATGAACATTCAGCTTTTTTCAGATCCAGGTGTGGGGGAGGAAGAACTTACTCTGCCTTTCAAGGTCCTTCTAGCTGAACTAAGAATCAGATAGACATAAGACAGAATCCACACAGGCAAATCCACAGAGACATGGAAATTCCACAGAGAAGATGTTTGAAAGACAAACATTGCCCTATCATGCAGATAAGTTTCTTAGGTAGAGGGGAGTCTCTGCTGTTAATAGTTCTTTTTCAGATACAAGCAGGCAGTTGTCGGGGAAAGGGGGGGTGCTGGGAGGTGGAGGTAGAGAATCCATTGGGGTTTGATTGCTTTTAATTAAAAATAATGTTCATGCCAAGGTGGACAATCTTGGGTGGCCTGCCCTTGGCCCCAACATAGGGGAACAGAGTACTCTAAAAATCAGGGGAGTGAAGATATATATTTATTTTGTGGCTGAATGACATTAATTGCTGATGCTGTAAGTAGAACCAAATCAACAAGTCATTTTTTTCCCTCTAGATGATGCTAATTTATTTAATGTTTTGAAGTGTGTCTGAGTTCAAAAATGTCTTTGAATACACAGCTTTCTTGTTATAACCATGCTTCACCATTTATTAGCAGTGACAGTTGGGGAAGGTTGCTTAGTCTCTCTGCCCTCACTTTCCTCATCCACAAAATGAGAATAGGACTGTCATAAATTTTCCATAAACTATTACATTTAAACCTCACTAAATGTCAGCTATTATTTAAAGATTTCAGAAAAAAATGATTGAAGCAAGGAAATCTCCTCATATACAGAAGCTCTTGGAAAGGCAAAATGGCAACACTATAGTGAAAGTCTTTAGTGAAAGTCTTCTGTGTGGTGTCTGTGGCCTGGCATTTGGCACAGTTATTACTATGTTAGTAGAATTGTCAGAACAACAGATACTGTGCTAGGTGAACCCAGGCTTCATTTTCACTGCATTACAGACTTCACGGTTATTTACAGGGGTATGATGAAATGCAACAGTGGAAAATAGTACTCGTTTGTAACAATTAGCCTTGAAATTTTGCACGTGGTGCGCAAGATAAGCAATCCTTGGCCAATTCATTTTCCAGACATAACCTCTGCCTTTGTGTTTCCATTACATACATATCCATATATATATACCTATGTATATGTATATGTAGGTATATGTGTGTGTATATATATATATATATATATATATATACACACACACACACACACACACACACACACACACACACTTACAACACCTGGCAGATGACCATGCCTTGGTGGTCCTACCCAATAGATGGACCATTCCTGGTGATGGCCCACTCCCTCCTAACAGATGCACTTCTTCTTTCTATTTTTGCTTTTCCTCTTTCCCACCAACAGTCTCCTTGTACCATACTCTTTATTTTCTTTAACTTTTTTCTTCTCTCTGTCGTATCTGAAGTTTGCCAAAAGAAGTTCCATCATCTGTCAGGTTTTCACTACCAATGAAGTGATAGACAGAGATTAGTAAGCCTTTAGAAGAGTGTGCTTTACTAAATAAAGGAAAGATAACATTACTTGGCTTTTCTAAATGTTTGGTCTGTTGTATATATCTTTTGCTTGAATTAATTATGGTTTCCAGTAATGGCTGAGATTAGAGTTCCATGGCAAAGTCGAACTTATTTACTTCTGTAATTCTTTCTGATAGAATAGTAATACAGCTAGTGAAGTCTGACGTAGGCGAAGGACTCCAGAGAAAGTAAGTAGCAGTGGGTTATGTACTGTTACTCTGGGGTTAAGCATTTCTCTCCACTCTTTAGGAAAATGAGTGGAGATAACTGGAATAATTATGACAAAGCAAAGAAGGGAAGAACTTGCTTTAAAACAACGAAGTCAACATCAGAAGAATCCACATATAGGTAAGCATTTCTAGCCTATGAGTGAGGCATAGACATTCTGCATTTAACTGACTTCTCATACTACGGACCAGTGGACTCAGTGCCCAAGGAATATGTTGTCTGTGTAGGTACAAAAGGGCTGGAGAGGCAGGGAGACTGTTGCCAAAGAGCAGGGAACTAGGATTCAATCTGTCTCAAAGACAGATTGACTTCTTCTCCAAGTTATGCTTTAATAATGAATAAAAACGTTGCAACTCCCTAGACATTGAAACCTTTTTCATGATGATCATACTTTCTACTCCTTTGCTTTCAGTAATGTTATATTGTACTCTTCATTCTCTAGTTAGGTTGGCATTTTGTCCTGTAAATGCTATTTCTTGAAATTGTACAACTGCAAAGCCATTTTTCTCCTCTTCTTTCTTCTTTGGTCAAAGGCTATTTATGTGGCCTTGTGACATCATCCTTTTGGGCTGAAGTCAGAGGCCCTCTGATGCTGGCCTCAAGCTTCAGCTGGCATTTCTGCCTCTTATAGAACCAAGATTTTTGTTTCAGACAAAGTCTTCAATTGTCATTTTCCTATTTCCCATAACTCTAAAAAAGAAACGGAAATCAGTCAAGCTATTAGAAAAACTCAGACTCATGGTTGTGATGTTAATCTTTGTGATGCACATTTATAGGACTGAGGCATAATGATTACCTCCACCCCACCTCTGGCTTCAAGGCCACCCAGAGAGTGTGTGGGACCCTCGATAAATCATTTTTGGGGGGTAGATCCCTTGTTTATATAATATTTTTCATTTAAAAATACGTTGCTAAATTCAAGAATACATTTGAGGCATAGTGATTTATTGTTAAAGATTAAGAATGATACTGAAAAAAGATATCAATGTGTTTGCTTGTTGTCCAATTGGAGAACTTGATAGTTTATAGTATCCAGGTATCGTTTCTCTCCGTTTAGGTGCAGGAATCATCTCTTCATAGTTTTTGTTGTCAAATGTGCTGTTGTCGAGTAATTTCATATCTCCCACTGTGAGAAAAAGGTAACAATGCTGTTATTATTCAAGTCCTGTAGCTCGTCAGAACCTGTCTGAGTTGAAACAATACAGCTCTTCTCGACTCTGAAGTGCCCTCATGCCATTTGTTTCATGCTGGTTACATCATTATTCATGACGCCACACCATCCATCTTGCTGTCTGTGAGTCGCTTCCGATGGCTTTCAACCGTTGTTCCTGTTCTTCTTTGACGATGACCACAAATGCACACAGTGTGCAGGAAAACATGAACGATAATTTATTTTATGGGCATGTTAAATTTATCATTTGGAATTTTATGGCATAAATATAGAACAACACATTTTCCAACTGTGTCTCCTCTTGAACTCTTTAGGCTATAATCACAGCATTCCTAAAATGTGCCCTTTTTCACTGTTGATTGCACCCCTGGTTTCTACCCACCATCCCCAGTGAAGAGGGTGGAGGGAGGAATCTGTAGGTAGAGCAAGAACAGTGATTCTATTCATGCAAGGAATCCCTGACCCTCACTGGACTCGGCTAAACCTGGGAGAGCACAGACTCATCACAACAACTGGAGGCAACAGAGGAAGTAAAAGGAAGTGTCCACTGATGCTGCAGAGCAACAGCGGAGAAAGCCATTGGAGGAGATTAGTGGGGCCACTCCCGAGGCCTGTATCACATGTATTGCTGAGCCTGCAGGGGGATGAGGTGCCGGTGATGAGAGAGGGGGATGGACAGGGTCAATGACACCTGCTATTTCAGGTCTTGTAGACCAGGGGCAGCACCCCTGTGGGAGCATGTGGTAATCAAAGATGCAGAACACATGTGGCTCAAACTCAAGGGTGTGCTGTGGGCTGTAGGGACCCCAGGGTCCTGAACTCTTCCTGCATCCAAATGAGTTCAAATCATCAATATTAGAGTGTCAGCACCATTGCAGTAGCCCAGTGTCACACCACCCCATGGAGACAATACTGTGCCTGTCAGCAGAACTGGCCATCTCACCAGGCTGCTTTTCTGGAACTGGAGCCCAGCCCTGGGGCTGCAGAGTGACCCAGGCCCAGGAAGACTCCACAGGCACAAGTTTGGGAATTCTTCAGGGCATTAGGCACCCCCTCCCCAACCCCAGCACAGGGCAGCAGAAAGTGGGTTGGAGGGAACACAAAAGGGTACAGATGGAGACTGGTTCCCTGTTGGCTCCCAGCCAAGCTCAGGAACATGTCTCGATGACAGTATCAGCTCTAACTAGGCCCAGGTACCAGAGATGGAGAATGGGGAGGGAGCCTTAGGACATTTCATGGAAGGCATAGGGAAGTTTGTGTCCCCAGAGACACAGGGACCCAGGCAGAAAGGAGTGAAAAGAATGAAACAGAGGACTGGTATAGCAGAGATGAGGTAAAGTGAGAACTGTTCTTGTAGGTCTGAGTCCAGAGAAGGGATGTCATGAGTTCACCAAAGTCTTGGATTAATATATAAGAAACAAAAACAATAACAATAAAAAGAGCTCTTAAAGTGAAGTCCCCTATCACCTCCCCAGTTCTGCACTGGAGGGAAAAAATGCTATATAAAGACCATAATTAGGTCAACCAACCAAATTAGCTTATAGTGGGTAGAGTAGATAAAATTGTTGTCTCAGTCTAAATTTACGAGGCTGATAACTATATAAGGTCCCATGAGAGAATAGTCCTTTACTTAGCAAGTATACTCTGAAATACTTAGGGGTAAAGAATCGTGTCTAGAAAAAAAATGTATCTGTTCATCTGTCTGTCCATCCATCCATCTGTCTTAGTTTGGGCTACTTTAACAAATTACCATAAACTGGGCGGCTTCAACAGCAAAGATTTATTTCTCCTAGTTTTAGAGGCAAGAAATTGAGATGAGTTGGAGGCAAGAAATTGAGATGAATGTGCCATCATGGATGGGTTCGTGATGAGTTCTCCTTTCCTGTTTGTGGGCGGCCTTCTTGCTGCTTGTTATCCCAATAACATATGCTGGGCGGTCAGTTTTCCCCTTATAGTTTCCATGTGGATGGGCTGTGTTGGCTGACACTGAACACCACGACCTCTGCTTTGTTAATTTTGAGTCATGTTGCCACTCTTGTCCATCTAGGAGTGGATGTTTTGTCAGTGCAGTGGGGCTCCACACACACAAGACAACCAGATTTTACTGGTGGACCTTTTCCAGGGTGCTAGCTTTGGTGCTTTTCAAAATGCGCTGAGTGGCTGTTTGGAACTTGTCTCTGCTGACTCCACTGGGCTCAGTTTCAAATCTCTCCTAATCCACTAATGAACCTTTATTAAAGTGAGAGAGAGGTGGAATCAGTCTTTGGACACATTATTAAAATAAAGTTGGGGGCGTGAAAAGATCAAAAGAGAAACTTGGTCTCTCCCTTCCACTCCCTATTCAGTCGCTTTAAAGCTGATTTTTTTTTTTTTTTTTTGGAGAAATGTCAGTATTAGTTGGTTAATTTCAAGTAGTCTTTAATTGTGTTTTGTTTTCTTTTTAAAGGCAGCTATATGAAGAGTCTTTCGTTCCGCAACCCCTCCCCCCCTTCTCTCTTTTGTGACTTAAAGTTCAGGTTAAGCGGGTCAGGTCAAATGCCCATGAGGATTTAAATGATTAAGGAGGCAATGAAATACCAACCCTTTAGAATTTGCGGATCAAACCGTAATTACGAAGCACCCTGATGGTTATTACTGCCCACCCCCACCTTTGCCACCCACGCTCGGCTCTCGGTGTCTAGAACACCCTGAGTCTGGGTGACTTGTGCTTAAGAGCGATGGAAGCATCATGTACCTTTTCAAAAATGCCCACTCATCCTTAAAGTCACAGGTTGTGGAAGAGATGGCTTTTTGATATGCGGTTGAACTTCTGATACCAGCCAGTCTGTATTCTGAAATGGCTCTGGTTTTCTGCTGCCTTGTTCACCGTTTCTGCTGGGTACCCATTCACTCACGCACTGAGCCGACAACTTTCTATGGACCCAGAGGACATACTGATGAACGTTTCAAAATTCCTGGTCCCCAAGGAACTTGTATTCCACCAAATAATTTCTTTCGATAAGGGGAAGCCATAATAATTTTAGCCACTAAATTAAAAGAGAGGACCTTAGTTAAGTACAATATTGTGCTTTGTATTTTTTTTTTTTAAGATTTTATTTATTTGTTTGACAGAGAGAGATCACAAGCAGACAGAGAGGCAGGCAGAGAGAGGGGGAAGCAGGCTCCCAGCGGAGCAGAGAGCCCAATGCGGGACTCGATCCGAGGATCCCGAGATCATGACCCGAGCCGAAGGCAGCGGCTTAACCCACTGAGCCACCCAGGTGCCCCTGTATTTGTTTTTGTCAGTTCCCATTTTTCACATCTTAATTGGGGAAACAATGATCATTACACAGATCTAGTCTTAAGTTTCCCGAGGGATCTTTGCTTTCTCCTCTTCTCTTTCTCTCTCTCTCTATATATAGGTACAATACATCGGTAGACAAATACATGGAGATAGATAGATACAGATATAGATATTTTATCTGTGTTTAGCTATATACAGACATTTCTTTTGGATGAGCTGTATTGTTCATTTGTGAGAGTTGTTAGTTAAACCAGTAAGTTTTCTAATCATAACTTCAAATTACATAGCATTTAGTACTTTTTAGAGTGCTTTTATAAAACATTATCTCATGTGATTAGTGATTATCTTCAAATGAGAAAATAGTGGCTCAGAATAATTACTTGTTTAAGGTCAGAAACTTAGGTAAGATATCAGTTATCTGTCTAGGATCAGAAAGCTGGTTAGTGAGGACAGGGCATATGAAGAAAGTGTTAATTGTCTTTCTGTTTTACTCCTTTGTCCTGTAAAGAGTTGTTGAGTCTTTCTGCATACTAAGCACTATTTTTGATGTAGGCATTCAGCACAGAGCAAGAGGAGAAAACCTCTTGGTTTTGTATAGAGCTTATATTCTGTTAAGGAGATGAAGAAGTTGTATTCTATAAAATATAAGAAGGTGATAAGAAAGGTGTAGGAAAAAGCAAAGTTGGACATGAGGGTAAGGAGTTTGGGAAGCCTTATTTTCTAAGTTTAGATAAGATGGTCAGAAAGGCCTCACTGGGAAGGTGGTATTTGGCCATAGACTTGTAGGAGGTGAGAGAACAAGTCACAGCACCATCTGGGGGAAGAGCAGGAAAATAAAAAGTGCAAAGACGCAGAGACAGCAAGGAGCCCCATGTGACTGGAACAGAGTGAGAAAGGGGTTTTTGGGGGCAAGATCTGAAATGACCAGTGTTAGGATGGGAGGGGTCAGGTGAAGGCATAGGCTCACCAGCTGGTCACTACCATTAGGATTTTGGCTTTTTCTCTGTGAGATATCAAGATCCGGTGGGTGGTTTGAGCAGACACGTGAAAATGCTTTGTTACTCATCTCATTTAAAAAAAAAAAGATTATTGTGGGAGATGTCTTGAGGAAAAGAAAAAACAGTAGGAGAGCATGGATAAGTACAGAGGATCTTAGTTTTATGAATTTGTGAACTAGGCAAACGTCCAATGAGCAGTGGACTTCCGGTCTCAAGTTCTAATTCTAGTTCAGACTCTTTCTTCCACTGTTCGGTGGGACAGCGGGGCTTTGGAGAATCACTTAAGGTTTTACTAGAAAGGGAAAGAAAACTGAACAGTTGGTATGTGTTTGAGCTCATTTCCTCTTCTTCCTTATGATTTGTGGACTAGTCTTGCTAGGTCTTGAGCGGTTCTGAAGTTCTAGGTTGCAACCCATAGCATATGCCTCTCTTTAAAGTAGTCAAAACGGCATGTAGAGGGATTCTGAAAGTCAGTAAAGGCAATTCAAGCAACCTACCTAACCACTGAACAATGTAATGTTCCAGAATTTCCAGTACATGGTAAAGGATAGACCACTGTGTGTGCAGTTCTGGGACTGGGGTATGTATGCTGTAAGTAAATATGCATCAGCTCTGTTTTGGTTTCACTTCACTTTAGTTATTTGATTTTGGTGTCTGTAAACCTGTGTGCACATTTTTATGAGCCTTAGGACAATTTACTACCAAGCTTGCTTGAACTTTAAAATATGCTTCCAGTTTCCCCAAAGCCACAAATTATTTACCACATAGGCAAGGAAACAGAGGTCATTGAGCTCATTTCTTACATAATTTTAAACTTCCTTTCTGAGTACTGACATCTCCCAGCAGCCAGAGTGATGTGGTCTTTAGGCAGATTCAGTAAGGGGCAGAAAGGGTAAGTAAGATGTGTTGAAAGTTGCTAGTTGCAATGCCTCTCAGTGAACTTGCTTTTTTGTGCTATAATGACAGGACTCAAAGCTGGAAGAGTAGAAGGTACATATAAGCTTCTTACTTTATTGTGCTTGTAAAATGGTAAGCAGGAAATGCTGAAAAAAAAAAACCTCTATCATGTGAGAAGTCAAATTATTTAAGACATGAGGAGGAAGTATTAACTTAAAACAATGGAAAGAGCCATCCTTAACGACCTTAAGATTAGAGAGGAGTAAAGTCATTCTTTCAAACACCAACTGGTGTCAGTTTCTTCCAAGGTATTTCCAGAATGACAAGATCTACCTAGCAAATACATTCAGCAAAAAAGGACTTAGTCATGAGGGAAGAGTGACTCTGTAAAACATATAACAGAATAAGTAATCACTTTATATCAAAGGAAAAAGATAAAGAAAGAGGGAAAGTTAATTCTTATGTGTCTAGCTTACAAAGATAAAATGACTCAACTCAGTGAAGTGGGAAGATAGGCATGGCTGGTTTGAAAATTATGAATTTCTTACGAGATGGCAAAAGTTTTCTTATATAGGTTTCCTTATGATGGCTGTGTCATGAGTCTGTCTGAAGGGGCTGGAAGACAATGTCACCTTATTAGATTTCAAGACCCTTTCATTTCCGAATTTTGTCTTTTCTTTTTCCTCCAAGGGGCCAGGGAATGGGAAATACTGGGTACTGATGGATGGTTTATCCCAGAGATCTCATGTTTTGGAGGAAATAGTGTGCAGAATCAGAGCAGAGGACTCTTCTGGGGGACCTCCAAGCTGTGAACCAAAAGCTTAGAGCTGAGACACCAGATGTTTTCATGACATCAACAGGGTTTAATTTAATCAAAGGATAGGGCCTAGAAGGAAATTCAGCGACTGATGGTAGGGAACAGAATCCCAACTGAGCTGGGTTATAATTTCAGATGCAGAGAAAGGAATGCTTCAGGAAGTTTTGCTTTGAGGATATTATGAGTTTTTAAAATTCCTTCATTTTATGGTTTTAATTATTCTTGTTTCCCAAAGTGATTAGCAGAAACAATATAGGAGGAAATGGATGTGTGTACTGGAAGGGAAGAAAAAAGCTAGTGAACTATATCCCATTTCAGAGCCAGGCTTGCGGTTGGGGAGTGGGTGGTGTAATGTGAGAAAGGGAGAGGGGCTGGTGGTTTCCGAGAGGAGGGTCAGGGAGAGGAGATTAGACCTGGCTGTGCGGAAGAACTCCATGGGAACCCAGCCTCATTCCATTCCGATCCGCATCGCTTCCGACAAAATCCAGAAGCGGACAGCTAGAATGAGTGTTGGTCTCTAAAGAGAAAGAAAAAGGAGTAGAAATGGAATTGAAGACATTGGACTGTCTGAAACAACTGACACTGTGGAGAGGTTCAGGGTACGAATGAGCTCATTTTCATCTCCACGCATGATCTAGGTAAAGTTCACTTCACACCCATGATGATGTCTGGAAAGAGTTTAGAAGAATGCCGCAGCTGCTAAGGGCTCAATAAACATTGGCTCTTTACCTCTGACTCCTCCTACAATTTGTGTCTGATTCCCATAATTCCTGCGTCGTAAACAATCTCAGCCAGCTTTCTAAAGCAAATACATGAGAGAGGAGTTAAGACTTAATATTCCTAATTCTTCTTTGGAATTACTTTCTCAATGTTTCAATGAACTCATATTGATCAGGTGTGGAGATTCTTCTTGAAATTGGTTTTATCTTGATTATAGGACAATTTGAAACAAACGGTTTCTATTATTTTTGAAAAGCAGCTAAAAGCTTCAAACAGTAAACACGTTTATGTGCCTCTCACTTGGTCTTGAAGTTATGGAAATTAATTTCCCTTTAAGATAAACAGTATTAAAAAATTATTTATAGCCCATTCCATTTGGGTTCTTAATTGAGACTGTGGCACAGTGACTATTCAGCCTGTCAGAATCAGGACAAATCCTTCGTCTTCTTCGACCAGTCCTTCTATGGTCTGATTGTGATGTGCCTGGTTACGATTCTCTTTGTATCTGTCGTATTTGGGGTTAGCTGAGACTCTTGAATATGAGGGTTGCTCTCTTTAAGAACTTTGGAAGATTCTGGACCATGTTTTCCTTATATAGTATTCTGTCCTGTTCTTTTTTTTTTTTTTCTTCTTCTTCTTTTTCTCCACCCCATTTCACTTCTTCCTCCTTCTTTGTCTTCAGTTAATTCTAATAATAAGGATGCAGGGTTTTGCACTATGACCTGCATGTGATTGACAATGTATATTACTTTTTTCTTTTGTGGTTTAGTCAAATATTTTATACTGATCTGTCTTTGGGACCATTTAATGAATCTTCTGCTATACTGTTAAACTCAACCAATGGGGTCTTAATTTCAGATATCATATTTTTTGGTCTTAGACCTTTTTTTTTTTTTTTACAGTTTCTAATCTTTGATGAAATTTCACATCCTTTTGTCACTTTGTCCATATTTTCTTCCAATTTTTAAGGTTATTGATCATTTCATCAAAATCTTTGGATGCTAATTGGAATATCCTTTTTTTTTTGGTATCTGCTTTTATTGTTTATACCACGTGGTTATTGCTGACATTTTCCTACCTCTTTTCATGTTATTATTTGTTATTATACGCCAAATTCTATGTACAAAGCAAGAGTCAAAGCTCTATGTGATGCTACTTCTACCAGACAGGGCTCTGCTTTCTCCTGTGAGGCCCATAAGGTGCGGAGCTGGTCATCTCAATCTGCAGGAACTGAACTGGATCCGGGTCATAGAAGATTAAGTTCTGGTGTAGTTTCAGTTTAGTTATTGAGTTCTTTTTCCCTTGGGTGTGTCTCTCCTACACTTTTGACGGAGAATGCTGAAAGACTGTTTCAGCAACTTACCACACACTATAGTATTTCCAAATTTGGTGACCATCCTGGGGAGACTGCCCATGATTCCGAGCTAGGCTCTCCCAGTTACTGTGGGGTTACTGGAGCTCTTAGCTTACCCTCCAGAAGCTACTTACCCTGGAGTTCAGCCTCAGAATTCAACAATGGTATCGTGGGGTGAAATCTGGGGAGCATGTAGGGAAATGGTGGTCCTTTGTATGAATGCCAACAACTTGGCTGGTTGCTATTGGCCTCCTCTGCTCCTTCTGCATGGATCAGGCCTGATCTTCGGATGGTGCTCAGAATCAGCAGGTGCCCCAGGGAAGAAAACCACCTGTCAAAGGGCTCACCTAGATAAGGCTCTCTGCTGTGGGGAGTTCATTTAATTGTTTACTTCCACAATTCTCTGATCTTTTCAGATGTGATTTTTGAAGTCAGTTTTTGTTCTGCAGTTGGTCTAGCAAAAATGTGTTCTGCTGCACCAACCGCATTTGATTTATAACTGGAAGTCCCCTCCAGGTCAGCGTTTTAAAAAAGTTTGTGGCAGCTATGTCCTTCCTACCTAAGAGCCTACGAGGATTTCTTCATTGATTTTTCCAGGAGCATCAGGTAAGGCCGTCACAAAGAAAAGGGTGGATGTATGTGTCAAACAGAGTTTGAAAATTAAATTTGCATGTCAAAGTTCAAGTGGAATTGCATTTCCTAGCAAGCTACCATCCTGTCATACACAGTAACAAAGACTGTACTGCAATAGGCAAATTGATCCCTCAATTTTTTTTTCCAAATGAGAAATATTTGTTAAGGTGATTGATGTATGGGGAACTATTGCAACATTTGAAAATGAATTTTAGAAGTCATAATAGGACCTTAAGGTCTTGGCAGGGAGCCTACCCACATGAAAGTCTTGGCTCTCCTTTTTTCTCTACTTGGGGTAGAGGAAGTACAGGTGTGCTGAGAGATATCTGGCCGGCCATGGAGCCTCCCCTGCCAGCATCAGCGCGACAGGTGATATTACCATCGGTGCAAACCTGGTAGTGTTGGATCTGAGATTACCCTCCAAGTCAGGGGATAGGCATCTAAAGAGGTGGCCTTAATTATCCTTAAGAATGGTGGCTGTGTTTGTAGCTTCATTAGACCCTTGGGTATATCCTGAATCAATATTCCTTTTGCAATTAAATTGCTGGAATTCTTCACTTTGGCCCATTCTCATTTTCTGTCTGGTTTTTCTCCTGCTATGATATCCCAGCCCTGCTCTATCAATTTCCCTGATCTCATGGCAGGATCTTGGCATTTCAAGACACTTGACAGACTTTATATGACTTGATCCATACAATGAACTTTTGTAGCTGCACATTGCCTAAGTTCCACTTGATAGGCAAGGAAGCCATCGGCTGAGAAGTCAAGCACAATTATTTATAACAGAGACAGGACTTAAAACTGGGCTCTTTTGCTTCTTCTTTTTTCTTTAGGCATATCATGTGAATAGATCCTAACTCTCAGATGACAGATGGCACTAGAGCAAGAGAACTCCTTTACATCTGGTATATAGTTGAAAAATGAAGATTCCACACAAATAAATATGGAAGGCATTTTTACCCTCTCCCCTCACTTCCTTTCTGGGGCCTGGCACTCAGCTTACAGAACAGAAACGGGACTTATATAACTTAACTCAAAGCAGACAAAGATAGAGAAACTGTCAGCATCCCATAGCATGAGGTGAAATGCAGAAATGCAGGTTGGTTGATGGTCTGGGAGGTAGCTGGAGCTTGAGCTACCCTAGTGGGGAACATGTTCTGTCCTGTCTCCTGTCTCAACTTCAGTCATGCACTGGCTACCTTTCTCCCCAAATATCAGCAAATCTGTAGGATCCAAGCAAATATTTTTGCAACTCGTTCTTTTCTGTTCTGAAATAGTAATCTTTGATCATGTCAACTCCGCACATGCGTGCTTTGAAACTACAATGCTCTGACTCTAACTTACTGGATAGTTCAGCTCAATCGTGACTGACATAAATGCCTGTAGCTATGTGATTACTCTGGGTACCAGACCATGAATGCAGGTGTCATTAAGGGTATTGTATTGGTGACTCAACACTAGTGTTTTACCCTACTTAGAGCAGTCCTGGGGCCAGATCACATGTCTCCAGGTCCGCCTTTCAATCTTTTCCCTGTATCTGGCCTCTGAGTTCCCTTTCTCCCTTGGGAACTCAAGTTATATATTTTAAAAACACACTGAGCTATGTTTTAAACATGACTTTTAGCAAGGAATTTTCCTTATTGGAAAGTTTTCCCTGTTGCTGGAAACAGAACCTGCCAGTTTGAGATGAAGGAAGTACAGAGATTTCATAAAGGATGAAAGCTAAGTATGCAATGGTTTTCCTATAAGTAAGCATTTCAAAATGTATGTGTAGAAAGGCAATAAAGGAAAAACGCAAATCAAGTTATTTAAAACCATTATTTTCAGGGCCAAGAAAGAAATGATGAGAATAAAGTTTTAAAAAAAACATTGTAAGTCCTTTGGTGGTGTTTTTAGTCAGACTCATTTAGAGATGATTGGATATTGTTATTTTTAAATTGATGTTTTTTAGAAAAAAAATTTACCAAAATAGTAAGTTTTGCCATTTCTTTTCCCACAACTTTAAAAAGTAAACCGTGAGAGTTGGGTCAGCATAATCTTTCTTTTTTGAACTCCTTTTCTTGCAAATATACCCACCATTAAATTACATTGTATTCCTTCCCCTTTTGCCTCTCTGTGGGAGAGGTTTAATATAAATAAGTCCAAAGCTTGGTTTTCTTCACATCTGTTGCTCTAGGTAAATAGTAAAGAATCAGATGCCAGAGTGTGTTGATTTGGTTTTATACAAGTGGACCTTCTTAGGACATTTCTTTACACCTGGGATATGGGGAGATTTATTTGAACCTTCTTTGCCAAGAGAACCATAGAGGTATTTACATTTCTACAGTATGTTGTAGTTTCAGAGATTTTGTTTGAATTTCGCCAAAGTGACTGAATTAAAAAGTACTTAATCGACTGATTTAAAACAACAACAACAACTCATTTTAAATCATTCAGGTGTTCGGCGTGTACCAGTCCATACTTTCATAGGATTGTATGTTTCAATTTTTTGGTTCTATTACTTGAAAATACGTAGACCCAACTATTTCTGATAATTACATAGGCCTTTGAACTCCAGTTGACCTATTTGTAAAATTGGATACAAATCTGTCATGGCTGTTTTCAAAGAGAGCACGGTGTATCAATGGAGGGTTCAAACCACTTGAGGAGTGGGGCTGAGTCCCAAAGAAATAGACTAAATTGTTTCTAGGAGAAGGGAGGAGGTGTCCTCTGACTTGCAGGGGTTCTGACACGCAATTTTCGGCCTAGAGCTCAGGGCGGTGGTCATGCTACTGAGTATCCGGCAAGTCGTCCCTATTTTCTGCCCCCTCCTCCCTCCCCGGGTTATACCCCATGCAATTCCCAGCCCCTTCTCCAAACAAAAGCTGAACCTTACAAAGGTGTGTCCCAGTATATGGTTGCCCAGGATTGCTCACATATTTTGGCAGAGTCCTGGTCAACGGAAGGAGTAATGAAGAAACATCGGCTAGGGCGACTTCTGTCATTTATTTCTTCCTGAGCACTAGCATAGTTGATTCTTTTTTTTTTTAATAGTTTGCAAAATACTTGAACTTTTCTTTTCTCCCCTTTCTTTCTTTCTTTCTTCCTTCCTTCCTTCCTTCCTTCCTTTCTTTTTTCAGACCACCACCAAGAATTAAATGGAGGTATCTACTGAAAATACTGGGAACAGTGATTTGTAGCATGTTGCTGGGTGTAAGGCTAACCCCCTTGAGGAGTCAGGGATTGGGTGAGAGATGTATTTGGAAGATAGAAAAATAACGCTCTTCTATCTTCCCAGTCTAAAGAAACAATTCTGCAGACACATAGCATGAATGAGAAGGAAGTATTTGCATTTTACCCTCTTTGAGCACTGATTACTAATGTCTCTGTCTTTAAAGGATTCTGCTTTTTACGAGAAGAGTAGAATCTCCCTCCTCTCTCCTGTGTTACACAGCCTCTGATTGCAAATTGATTCTTGGCATCCTTGAATAGCAAAGGCCCTTTGACTGTATTTCCCCTCCACATATTCTTTTGTCCCTGCTGCTGCTTTTTACACTTTCTGCTATAGAAGCAGTGAGCCTCTTGGCAGGGCATCTCTCTCAGCCAATAAAAAGCCAAAAGAGAGTGGAAAGCTTTCTACTCTACAAATCAGGAAGAGATTGTTTTAAAGGTATCATATTTTTCAAAAAGTGGCTTCAGTTAGTTTTGTTGTTCGGCTGCAAAGAAAATCCCAAATATTCTTTTGGATTCAACATGGCTTGCATGGCACAGATATTGATTTACTGGAAGAAAGCGTTGTGTATGTGCATGCATGCGTGTTACTCTATACATATTTCTTGAGTACTTTCTGTGTGCCAAGTCATAAGGCTAGATGACATGTGGTTGAGAGTAACAGTCACGCTCTCTGCCCTCAACCAATTTACAGTGTGGATAAAACAGACCTCCCATGTTTGAATTCACAGTGACATAATTACAATTCGATAATTATTGTATTTAAGGGTAAACAAAGAAAAGTACACAGGACTCATAAGAGGGTTTAACAGGGGGATTTCGTATAGCTAGAGGTCAGGATAATGCTTCCTGAAAAAGGGATATTTAACATGGAATCTTAAGGATGAGTAGATACAGAGTAGATAGAATATGGAGCCCAGGAACTGGGAGTAGAAATGAGGGAGAGAGGTGGCACTGATTATACTGTTGGGAGAGTGTGGATAGTTGAGGAGGCAGATATGGATAAAGTGGAAATATTATTGGGTGGTAGGTCTTGATACAGGAAGAAACAGAGAGGGTACCGCAACAAGGCAGTTGGCAAGAGAAGAGTTTAAAGGGTGTGTGTGTGTGTGTGTGTGTGTGTGTGTGTGATTGTAGAATTAAGTGGAACACAGTTTTTAATGATGACCAAATTCTTGGTGTGACTCGGAAGTTGGCACTTGAGGTAGAGTGATGGAAAGGATCATTGGACATCCAGTTAACAGACTACTGTTAAGGTGTTGATGATGCATCCATGTAAGACTGGAGATGCCTAGCATGATGGCAGACTTGAAACAACAAAAACACTAAGTTGGTACTAAGTTCTTTAATGAGTGACCAGATGGCTAAGCAATGGCCACAGAAAGAAGAGGATGCCGTAACCAGCTCCTCAAAGGAGCAGCTTACAAAAGAGAGAGCAGCTATTTGTCTGGAAGTGGCATTGATTAGTCAGAAAGTTACTGTATCAGTTCCACTCTGACCTTGAGGTTTGAGAGAAAACACAGCTCCTAATACCCAACTAAGAGAAGAAGCAGGATCCTTAGGGGAAAGTGATTGTCAGTGAAGTAAAATGTGTCTGTGTGTGTGTGTGTGTGTGTGTGAGAGAGAGAGAGAGAGAGAGAGATAGCTTCAAGATAATTATGGGTTAGAATCATGTAGAGCAAGGTAAGAATAGGGCTTTTTAAAACACACCCTCAGCCATTCCTCCAAACTTTGAATTTCTTTTATAACATTCCTCCCAAATTGCAGTCAACTACCTGCTTACAAACTTCCAGCAACAGGTAAATTATTATCTTCTAATGCAGGATGTTTCACTTTGGGTGGGTCTCTTGAAAAAATGATTCTGCATCTGCACTTTCCAGGTAAATGTGTGGAAAAAAGTGCCCAGGGGTGTGCAATGAGCGTGGATAGACTGAACAGTTATTTTATCAAAATGTTTCAGAATGAGAATTTGTTTATGTAATGCTTGTGTGATTTAAACTATAAAAACAAAATTTATATTTTAAAAAGTGCATCAAAACCTGAAAAACAAATTTAAAAACACTTCATGACAAGTTCTATGGACTGAAATGTGTCCCCTTAAAATTTATAAGGTGAAGCCCTGACCCACAATGTGACCATATTTGAAGATAGAGACTCTAGATAGTAATTAAAGTTAAATGAGGTACTAGGGTGGGGTCCTGATCTTATAGGATTAGTGTCTTTATAAGATGAGACACTAGAGTGTTCTCTCAATCTCTCGCTCCCTTTCTCCCTACATTCTGAAGGCAGAGCAAGAAGGCCACAGTCTGTACACCAGGAGGAGCGCTCTCACCAGATCAACTGGCATCTTGATCTTGAACTTGTAGGTTGTAGAACTGTGAGAAATAACTGTCTGTTGTGTAAGCCAGCCAGCTTGTGGTATTTTGTCATGAAAGACTGCATGCACTAAGATGATATGATTAGAATTATGAGTATGACTCGTTTTCTGAACAAGCTTTCTGATAGTTACCACTTCTCATGGTGTTTCATTATTTCCTTTTTTGACCTGTAAACATTTTATGATTTAAGAAGCAAATTGAGTAGATGATTTATAGGTATTTTAGGTTAATTTTAAAATATAAATTTATTTAGTTATTTTTTTACCTGGATCCTGAAAACATTGTTTCTTCCCCTAGAGTAAGCTCTCTAGTTAGGAGATAGCAGGAACATAGACCATGTAGACACGAGTACCTCAGGTTAATTCTGTGCAAATCAGTTACTAGAAGTGGTTCCTGAAATGCCTTCTCAAGTCATTGTCCCATTCAGTAGCAAATATGGTATTTATGTTTGAGAAAGCTGTTATAGCATACTAAAATGGCTAAATTGTCAAAGCATGCCTGGATCTTATCATCTCATTAAAACATGTTTTTAGACATATATAGATGTCTACATATGTCATATATATATGTATGTATAGATATATTTATTTTATGATTTATTATTTATTTTAAAGATTTTATTTATTTGACAGAAAGAAGCAGAGGGAGAGGGTGAAACAGACTCCCTGCTGAGCAGGGAACCTGATGAGGGACTTGATCCCAGGATCCTGGGATCATGGCCTGAGCGGAAGGCAGATGCTTAACCCACTGAGCCACCCAGGTGTCCCTAGGCATATATATTTTTTAATAGGGAGAACTTGCTCTTAAATTTCTTCCATGAGATCCGGAGATTCATTTCTTTGATTTTTCTCCTCGTATCCTTCCCAATGGAAGCTATACATTTTGAGGATAACCACCTGGTTACAAGCAAACAGTGTTAAATAAACACATATATTTTCCACTACATTCTCCATTCCAGCTTGAGAGTAGACTTTCAGTGTCAAATCTGGGCCAAGAATGCTGCCAGAGACCTGGAGCTCAGATCCCAGACTCATACATAGCTATATACATCCCATAGATCATTTTATTTGCTGCACATTGAAGTGAGAGTGCTTTCTTTTCTGAAAAAAAAAAAATATGAAGTCTACACAGGTAAGCGCAGCCAGATAGTATAATTAAGGGCCAGAGAAGAAATTTGTCCATTTTTAAATGGGTTTTGAGTACGCCATTAAACAAAATATATACTTGTGTTAGCAGTTATGTGACAATATCTATAATTAGTCCATAGAACATGTTTGCTAAGAAAATCTTTTTTTTTTTCCTGTTTTCTCTCTGTGCATCGTTTCTTCTGGGATTGATAAAGTAGTAGATCTATTCATTCTATAAACTTCTATTGGGAAGTGCTGTGATACTCAGATAAAAGGCACAATCTCTGTTCATAAGCAGATAGAATAACTATGTCTTGAATGAAAGTGGTGATGTGGGCAACAGCTTACATTTGGGAAGAGTAAAGAGAAATTGGAATCTAGGATGATGTGCAGATTTCTGGGTTCAGCTATTGATCTGGTGGGGGGTATAATTGTTTTCGAATGAAATATAGGGCATCTCATTTATAAATAGTGGCAGTATGGAAGCCAAATAAAACTTCCTAATTTTGACTTCTATAACATACTAATGAAATGTGTTTTATGATCATGAGAAGCCAGTTTGAAGGCCAGATTAATTTATACCTCTGTTACCTTGGTAAAGAGAAGATGAATTTCATGGGCCAGAGTGCATCATCTGAAAGAAGCATTAACAGTTGGGTTTGTCATTGATTGTGTAGGTGGTTAACAAGGAAGTTCAATGTGGGCCTTCCATAGTGGACTGATCCTTGCTCTGTTTGTTTTCAGACTATCAATAAATACACATTTTGTTGTGCTATTTTTGGTATTCTGACTCAAACTGAGTACGTGGATACACATTTTTAGTAAGCCTATTAATATAAAAATTGGATCTGGGGAGCTAGAGGTCTTTCATAAATGAGTTGTAATTTTACTTAAAGAATTCATTGAAGCATGAATACTTGAAGCATTTCCTCTAGTACTAGAATTGCTATTACTGAGAGGCAATTCTCTGTGGACATTTAGTATTTCTGTACACTTTGGGAGTAAGGGATAGACTTCCTTGTGTTTTAGACTATGTTTACATTGGTATGTGTATTGTGAACAACTTTGCAAGAGTTTGCAAGAGTGTCTCCTTCTGGAAGAAAAGTCAGGAATGCTTACTGCCTGTTACAAAAGCTTCAGATTCCTTTAATTCAGGATCCTTTACTATAACATGGTCCACTGTATGTGCAGATGTCACCTGACCCTCTTGGCATCATCTTACATTAGGGGTCTGGGGAACTGGCACCAAAATACTGATTCTCTGGCTACTGCTATCGCTATGAGTAGTAAACTGTCCTTCTGTCTGACTCAGGAGGCTTGTGTCTTCTACAAGCAACCGGGAAATATTTGAAGGGCTAACTTGTTAGCTTGCAAGTAGGGTGAATTCTCAGGTCCTTCATAGTTCTTGACAGCATATTTCAGATTCCTATCTACCAATTCATAGACTATATTCTATTGTAAAATCTGAAACATCTCAACTTTTTCAGCATCAACAGCATCATTTTAGAACTCAAAAGTTGTAAGTCAAATAATCCACTCTGTCTTATGTCTATGAAACTTCACATTTATTATACATTATAATTTTAAAAGCTTCTTATTGACAAAAACTGGAGTTTTAGTACATTTAAGGCAATAGTTTTGTGGATATGTGAAAGCTTGTGTTTGTTTGTAGGTCATTTATTTCCAGTACACTTATCTCTCATATAAGCACCAGAAATAAATGTTCTGCTTTCTTTTTGTTTTGTAGTCAACTTTACTGAAGTGTACTTTATAGCAATAACTGCATCCACTTAAAGTGTACAATGTGATGAATATTGACAGTTGAATATGCCTGTAAATGCACCATCACAACCAATTTACAAAACATTGTCATCACTCCCAAAAGATTCCTTGTACTCCTTTGAACCTAAATGAATTTTGATTATAAGTGAAAGCCTTTTGCATTGGGACACTTCAGGGATAATTTTTACTGAGGAATTTTTGCCAGTGTCCAATTTCATTTCCTTTTTCAACCATTTCAAGCATGAATATTTGATTTTTTTTCCTTGGGTCTTTACTTTGACTTGTATTTTTCTTTTAATGGTTCCTCTGTCTAGTCTTTTCCTCTTTTTCACATCATTTAGGGCAGGAAGGCCGAATAACGTTCTCATGAGCTCACAGATGCGGGATAAACAGTGTGAATTTGAAACATACAAAGATTAAGTTCCCTTGCAGAAAAAAGAACAACATATCACATTCAGGAAACAGAAAGTGGGTGTTAGTGTACAACATTGTGCAAACTGATCATCGAAACAGCAAAAAAGGGTAATTGTGTATGTAATTAAGTACTAATTTATATATAAGATATATACTTCTTTGCATTAATTATGATGTTTGATTTTGGGGTTTTTCTTCTCTCTATCATTGACACATTTTCTAGAGAAGCCCTTTCTCAGATATCTCTTTTTTTCAGTCTGGCCCTTGATGATCATAGCTCTCAAAATGCAAGGGTTAATTTTGATTAGTGTGTTTCTCTTGGTGATGTAAAACAGGTCATGTGGGTCCCTTCGTCTTGAGACCCTTCAAAGGATGAAATATAAGCTGAACTCTGAAAGCAGCTTCCCAACAGCCATGGTTGTATGTGGAGGACAAGACATTTACATGGTCTAATTCCGAGTATGAGATAGAGCTAAATGATGTCTTTGGTGAGAGTTGTTCTAGTTGTCCTATGACTTCTTGATTTATCAAACAAGTATCTTCTTTCTTCTCTCGTCAGTTTGGAAGGAAAACTTTATTTTTAAAAAATGTGGATAGAAATCAAAGACTTCTGTCTGCTCTACATAAAAATGAAGGATGTTTCAAAGAGTTTGGAAAACTATAAAATTGAAAGCTTGATGTCAGTGACCTAGGATTTTTATGACACTCTTCCTTCAACCTCCTAGTTCTCATGGAGGAAGGTTTTTTTCTGGCTCAAGGGGAAATATCCACAACAACTGTAGGCATGTAAGAGAAAGCAAGTCCCTCTGATTAGTCTGCAATCTATCTCCTTCCTTTCTCATCTGGAAATGCTCAGCTAGACACATGTCGAAACCCACAGCATATACGTTTTATCTCTGTGTGTCTGTCTCCATCTTCCATGGCATTTTGCAACTACGTCTGTCTCTTGTTAGCAATGGGATGAGCAAAACAAGAACAATAAAAATTTTAATTCAACAACCCACTGTTTTTTCTGCATTAAATATGGAACAACTGTTGTGCCTTTTCCAAAAATAGTCTACCATAAGGAGCAATCAGTAATCAGAATTCAAGGAGGCAAGGGCCTCAGGAGGCCTGTTCCGCACGCAAACATATTCTATAACCTTCATTGTACTTAAGAACAACATTATCCTAGTGGAATCTGGATTTCTGAATCTCCTACCACGGAGAAAATAGGAGTAGGAAGTATTTTGGTTACTGTGCAGCAGGGAAGTCAGGGCTCTGTTTGCCAGGATTGGATCAGTTTCTGAGCATCCAACCCCCAGACTGGCCACCTTGCTATGAATCATGCACCTGGATGGAGAAGATATTTCAATTTGCATGAAGACGCAGCATAGGCCAGCGTAAGATCAGGGGAGTAGGTGGAAATTTTACACCTTCACAGAGACTGAGATTTAACACGATCTCATCTCTTGTCTTTTTCAGCAGAGGCATGGTTATCATTTGTTTATTCCTGGATCCCTTTTGAATGGTACCTGGTTAGTAATACCCTGGGAGTTTATATGTAGGAGGAGTTTTGAAACAAGGAAAAAACAAGTTTGGTTTCTTTTGATTTTGCTTGTTTGCTTTATTATTATGATTATCATCATCGTCATTATTATTTTTCATTGCTATACCAGCTCAAGGAGGACAAACTTGTAGTAGGGAAATAAAGCCGGCTGGTGGGGGCCAGAGAGAGCCAAGTAAATGGCTCACGGGTTGAAACTAGGCTGTAGCTGAGATAAAGGCTAGTTTACAATTTAGCTTTGTACACGGAAGGGTTTTGCCCTGGTTTTCCTGCCATGTACAGCGAGGGTATCAAGTGGGTGTGGTAAAAGGACACAGTGGGATAGAGATGTTGGTGTTGGAATTCAGACGGCTCAAGCTTTCTGGTCCAGAGTAGTTGGTGGGCTGTGGAAGAGTCAGCGGACACAATCGTCTTGGGTGGGTAAGAAACACAGAAGTCAAGAGAAGCCTGGAGAACCAAGAGCTCAGGACCTAGGAGTCTGTGAAGAAAAGATCAATAATCTTGGCCAAAAATTAGGAAAGAAGGAGCAGGCTTTCAGCGCCAGGTCTGAGCTGTGTGGTACCAGGTACAAGAATAAGGCTTGATTTCGAGGGTTAAGTAAGCTAAGTGCCGCAGCAACTGTGTTTCTAGAACTGATGTGTGATTTTGAGAAAGTGAATGTGCAGTTTGCAGAAAGTAAGTTTCTGACCAGAGTGTGAACAAATGGAGAAGTCATTTCCTGGTGCACAGTTTAAAACTGAAACATATTTGTAAGTATGAAGAGAAACCAGAGGCACACTTTTAAAGCAGGTGATAATGGTCCAGTAGTGAAAAAGGTGTCATCTCTTGAAAACATCAATCCTTTACACTGAAGCTTAGAAGTATTTGCCAATTAACTTACTCATTAGTTAATCAGTTCATTCATCAAATATTTACTAAGTGACTGCGACATGTCAATGTGCTTAATATCTTATAAAGTCAACTCTAGTAACTTTCATTATTTGTCTGTTTAGATTTTTCTAGTTACTTTCATTATTTGTCTGTTTAGTGGAGAGTGAGTCTCTCTAATAATGTTAGCAATTCATAATAGAATGACTATTTAGGCAAGTGTAGACTCTGGGGAATTATGAAACTTACCAGGAAACATTGATGCCTATGGAGGGAAATAAAATAAGATCATAAAAGCCTGAGGTGGTGGCTTCTGACTAAAATATTGATTTGAGAATGTATTAAGTGAACCATTTAGCTATGATAATGGTGGCGTTAGACATCTGGAAGCTCTGATTGATTGTATAGTGATAAAGAAATTTGTTAAAACCCCTATACTGGATGAAAAGAAATTGATTTGGTAGCTTCCTCTACATTTATTATTTGAGATAATTTTAGCAGGGAATTCCAGACTAGAGGCACTTTTTTGGATCCTTGCTCAAGCTGTTTGCCAGAAATAAAGTCTAAAAGGCTCTCTTTACCTCCTATTTGTGACTTGTGGTTTGTTGAGCCAGCCATTGTATTCTTCTGAAAGAATGACTATTTTTATTTAGTTCTCTTTTAGACACAATGTGAGGATGTGTATGGAAACAGAATGGGAGGTAGTGGGGTAGCAGGCAATAAGGAAAGAACTCAGAAATATTCCTCTATAAGTTGCAAAGGTTATTTTGAGTAGAAAATTATTTTGAACTACAAATTATTTCCAGGAAGTTTTATGAGTTTTTTTTTTTTTTGATCAGACTAAATATGAATTATTTTAATATGTAAAAAAACTTTTGAAAGGAATCAAGGTAAGGATAAGAAAGATAATTTTTTTTTTTTTTGTAAAGATGGAGGACTTTGGGCAGCTGGTGGGCAAAATGATGGTGTTGGTGATAGGAAGAACCATAAGTAAGAGGCAGGGCAAGGAGGTTTCAGAAAAGGAAATGAGAGGAGTTTGCCTTGGAACCTGGTGCTACCAACATTGCCTCTTCTTTGTAAGTTAAATTGTGAAAACCATTTGCATTGGGGGTTTTAGCCTCTTTCAGTTTGATCCTGTTTACTTGACCCAGGTCAGTTCACCACAGTCTATGTAAATGCCATCCTTTCTTGGGGTGGAGAAAAGGGGAAAGGAAAAAAATTAAACATGGGGTGCTGGGGTGGCTCAGTGGGTTAGGGCTTCTGCCTTTGGCTCAGGTCATGATCCCAGGGTCCTGGGATTGAGACCCGCATCGAGCTCTCTGCTCAGCAGGGAGCCTGCTTCCTCTTCTCTCTCTGCCTGCCTCTCTGCCTACTTGTGATCTCTATCGGTCAAATAAATAAATAAAATCTTTAAAAAAATTAAACATAAAAAAGAAATAGAAGTTTATAAGAAATATATATCTTTATTCTCTTAGCTGTTAATGTTCTTTTCTTAATAAAATTATTTATTTATTTCAGAGAGAGAGACTGCAAGAGTGTGAGTAGGGGAGGGCAGAGAGAGGGGAAAGAAAGTCCAGCAGACTCTGTGGGGGTCGATTTCATGACCTTGAGATCACGACCTTAGCTGAAACCAAGAGTCTGACACTTAACCGATTGAGCCACCCAGATGCCCCTGTTTGTTGTTAGTATTCTTAATCTTTCATTAATACATGTACGATTTCCTGATTTCTAAGACCCAGTGATTTCTAACATTATGCCGAGAATTAACTCTGAGCCAGCAAAATGGATTCAAATGTTCTCTGAACATTTAGTGTATGAAAATTTAACTATAGCTTGACTAAGGGAAACACAGAATACAAATTCACATATAGAGGATGATTTTGCCCTTCATTTCACTCAATAAGCTGGTGCCCTGCCATGAGAATGAGATGTGACCCCTCATCCTGTTTCTGGTGGTTAGTCAAGCCCTGAGCTTCTCAGTGTGCTGAGATCTGGTGTTACCTAAACAACCCACCGACAGACCAACCAACTGATGGGCTCTTATTTGTTCCTTCTTGTGTCAATCCTCCAACTGCAATTCCAAATTCTAAAAAAATTTAAAAACAACTTGAAACTAATGGGATTTTTTCCAATTAATTTGGTGGCAAAGTTTAACCTGAACTGATGTGAACATTTTCTTATAGTCTTTATCTTACATAGTCTTAATATTTACACATTTACCTCAAAAAGAATATGTTGGGATATGGAATGCTTGAGGTGTTTATAAAATACTGCATATGCTCATATTGTGTGTGTGTGTGTGTGTGTGTGTGTGTGTGTGTAAGATTTTATTTTTTGAGAGAGAGAGAGAGAGAGAGAGACAGCAAGCACAAGCAGGGGGAGCAACAGAGGGAGAGGGATAAGCAGGTTTCCCCACTGAGCAGGAAGCCCAATGCCAGGCTTGATCCCAGAACCCTGGGATCATGACCTGAGCCACTCATATTGCTTTTTAATATCCTAATGAGTCAGAACTGAAGGGCCAGATGAAGCAGAAAAGAATTACTCTCTTTAATCCTCATACTGAGCTCTTTAATTAGGTACAATGTTATCTCCATTGTACAGATGGGGAAACCCAGAGAGGTTAAGTAATCTACTCACAGTCAAAGAGCTAGTGAGTATAGAACTTGGCTTGTTGAATTTTTAAAAACTGTTTTACATACGTTTCCGGTTTTTTGTGTTAAAATAAATACGGGGAAATGCCCCTAGGAGTGTGTGAGGTATAGAGCCTGAATCCCTCACTCTCTGCTTCTCTAGCCCCATTTCTCAGATATGTTGATCAGTAGTTTTGTACGCAGCTTTCCAGACATTTTTCTGTCTCATACAAATGCAGAAACATATAAGCAAGTGTAAAATATCAGTCTAGGAGCTCAGAAGTATAAGAAATGTAACTGCGTATTTTCATTAAATGTCATTTCTCTTTTAAGTCCATGTTCTGGGATTGCAAGAAGTAAAATCTTAGAACGTCGGATAGTTTCAGCCAATCCTGGACTTTTCCAGGGCATTCATTACCTCTCTGCCTTCCCCTCTTCAGGTGTCAGTCTTTTTTTGGGGGGTCCTGAAGTGGAGGGTGGGTGGTAAAATGGTGAGGGCCGCATCTACTGCTCCACTTCTGTTTTCTATTTATAGAGCAGCTGCTAAGATGGTTTATTTTTTCATTGCTTGCCGTAGACATTGGGAGATATGTTTCTAACTTATCAGATGCTACCTTAAATTAACATTTCCTGCCATAGATATAGGGTAAGAATATTGGAATTGTGTGATTCCATTTACCACTCTTTCCAGGTACTTTTCACTGTGTCGTGTATTTTACTTCTGTTTATATTTTAAAGCTGAAAATCAAAGTAAATTTTTCTTTCACTTTAAACAGTCAATTAACTTTTCAAAAATTTAGGAAAAGTGGTTTTTTAAGATTATCCAAATACTTAGCATTTCTTGTGTTGTTTTTTATTCGTGCCTGCAGATCTGAGTTTCCATTTGTTTTTTCCTTCCTTTAGCATGAAGCTCTTCCTTTAGCATTTCTTTTCTTTCTTTCTTTCTTTCTTTCTTTCTTTCTTTCTTTCTTTCTTTAAAGAGACTGAGAGACAGAGCACACATGCATGGGGTTTGAGGGGAGAGGGAGAGAGAGAATCTTAAGCAGGCTCCACTGTCACTGGGGAGGACCCCCACATAGGGCTCAATCTCATGATCCTGAGATCATCATCTGAGCCCAAGAGGCCATTGCTAAACGGACTGAGCCACCCAGGTGCCCCACCTTTGCAATTCTTATAGTGAGGTTTTGCTTGCAATAAATTCTCTCAGCTTTTGTTTGAAATGGCTTTGATTTGTCTTTATTTTTTGAGGGATACAGTTGCTGGTGCAATATTAACAGTTGAGAGATTTTTCGTGTATTATTTTAAAGATAATATTTCACTATCTTCTATCTTCCATCATTTTTTCATGAGAAATCAGTCATCATTCATATTGCTGTTGCCCTGAATGTAATGCGTAGCTTTGCTTCTCCGATTGCTTTTAATAACTTTTTAATCATTGGTTTTCACCAGTTCGAACAGTATCCAGATATGTTTATCTTTGTGTTTGCTGTGTTGAAAACTTGCAACGTTTAGGGTTCTGATAATGACTTCTTAAAAAATCAGTTTGGAAATGTTTTAACTATTTTTTTTTAAAGATTTTATTTATTTATTTGACAGACAGATATCATAAGTAGGCAGAGAGGCAGACAAGAGAGATAGGAGGAAGCAGGCTCCCTGCTGAGGACCCCAGGATCATGACCTGAGCCAAAGGCAGAGGCTTTAACCCACTGAGCCGCCCAGGAGCCCTTGTTTTAACTATTTTATCTTCAGGTATTTCTTCTATCTTCACATATCTTTCTGGGACTTCAGTTACACATATGTCAGATAATAAAATACTGTCCAACAGGTCTTCAGTCGTTATGTGCATTTCTTCTTTTTTTTTTCTGTCTTTGAGTTAACTAACTTATCTTTCTTTTGTAGGCCTTGGCTGCTGGTAAGCCAATCTAATGAACTTTTAATTTCTCTTTTGTTTTAAACACTTTATATATTTATTTGAAAGTGAGAGCATGCAAACACAGAGAGAGAGAGAGGGAGATGGAGAAGGGAGCCTGATGCGGGGCTCCATCCCGGGACCCCGGGATCAGGACCCAAGTTGAACGCAGACACTTAACTGACTGAGCCACCCAGGCAACCTGAAATTTTTATTTCTGATATTATATTTTCAGCTATGTGATTTTCATGGTTTTGTTTTTGTTTTCAACTTCTCAGCTAAGATTCTGTATATGATCGTCTATTCAGTCTACCTTGTTTTCTACATTCTTTAGTGGAATTTTATTAACCATTTCAAAGTTTCTGTTAATTTCAGCATCTAAACTATTTGTGGGTCTGCTTCTATTAATTAATTTTTTCCTATTCCTTAGGCCATATTTTCATATTTTTTAGTATGTTTAACAATTTTTGATTTGATATTGAACATGTTGGAGGGTAAACCTTTCTGGATTATGTTATCTTTCATTGAAGAGCATTAAATTTTGAAAGCCAAAAAATTTTGGCTTTCAAGTTCGTAACATCATCCTTCCATCTTTTGGAGGTTTACTTTTAGGATTTGTGTGTTGGTGTCTGTTTGGTTTTATCCTTAGTTCTGCGCCATACACCTTAATCATGAGATGTGATTCTTGCCCCTAAAGTGTGGACCTGTAGAAACTCAATGAAAACGAAGGTATCTATTAAGCCCTGGTCACCTGGCCAGACTTGAACTACAAACTCTCATCACTACTAGGTAACTGCCGAGTTCTTTATTCTTCTAGTAGCTGTGTTCTTCTGGGTTCCCTAGATTGGCACCATGAGCATGGACAGTTCAGGTGGAAGTCAAACTGAGGATATTTGCATGAAGATTTGGGGGCCTTCCTTCCGTGTTCCCCTACTCTTTGGAATTTTTCTTCCAGTTTACCGCTCGGCTAGCGGTCCTGTACTTCGTCCTTTGAGTCCTCTTCACAATGGAATGCTGTTTCCCAGTTGATTTCTCTTCTTTCCCTGCACTGCAGTGAGCCCAAGAAGATCCTCAGGGGGAAAGCCAACCAATTATGGAGCTCGCCTCTGTGCTTTCCTTAAGGACTGGATTTTCTACAGTTCCTGCCTGCTTTGCATTGTACACTGATGCTTTCAAACAGTTGCTTTTTTATATCCGTCTAGAGTTTATGACTATTATTTACAGGAAGTTTAGTCTGATACAAGCTATGCCACCGTGAACTGAAACAGAGCCTCCTCATAAACTAATATCTAATATTCATTGACTACCTGTCCTTTGTTATGTGTCATGTAGATTTACATATATTAATATTGATCGACTGAACAACATTACAAGCTAGGTGCTGTCATCTCCCTCATTAATAGTTTACAGATTAAGAAACTGAAGCAGAGTTTTAAAAAAACTTGCCCAAATTTATACAGTAAGAGACCAATATGGGATCCAATGCCATATATGTTGAATATAAAACTTGTGTTCTACTTCAGCAATTTTTAAATTTAGCTATAGATAAAAATTTTAAATTGGAATTTAAAAATACCAGTGGCTTGGCTCCCATGCTAGAGATTTTTTTTTCTTTTTTTCTTTTTAATAACAGGTCTTCCCGGTGGCCTGGCTAATGAGATTTTAAAAGGTTGTCCGGACATTTCAGATATTCACCTACGGTTGAGAACCACTGTGCCATGCAGTACTTCCTGTGGTAATGACTAAAACCTATAAACAGGTCAATTAATACTTATTTTTTTTCTTTCTAAATAATAGTGGGGTGGAAAGATGTTTCATGTACTTACTATTCTGGTATCTTCATGATTAACAGTGAGAAATAGGCTTCTTGAATATTTTAAATTAATTTTGTAAAAGCTAATCCATTCCTAAGGGTTCTGGGTGCTGTTATCTATGTGAGAAATGCTGTTTATGGATGTAAATAATAATTCTATTTAATTTTTAATAAGAATTTTCCACTTTTTCCCTTGTTTTGTTCTAAAAATAGGTAGGCTTCCAAGAGCTATTAAAACACTGCTTTGTGAATCAATATAAATAATATAAATAGCCAATAGAATAAAATCCAACACTCCTATGTGAAGTTATCTGTTGTCTTTTGACCAGTTGTGGATAGGACTACGGGATGTTGATGGTGCAGTAAGGTACAGCACATTGTGGAAGATGGTGAGCTTACGTGAAGTCTGGGGGTGACAGTTTCTGATACTAGTCTGGTTTGAATGACCTAAAAGAGCCTCTGAACTTCTCAGGACCTCAGCTTTCTACTCTGCAAAATTTAGAATTGAAGCCCTTCTGGCTTCTAAGCTTTATGAATATTGAATTATTTCCTGCTCAAGATACCCTTTCTTTGCTTGCTGTCAAGAGGATAGAACAGTTACTAGAGTAAAGGACCTATGCAACACCTAAAATCAAAGTGTACCATTTGAACATGCTTTTAATTGCATCTGTTTCAGTGAATAAACCCTATTATGGACTGATGGTTTGGAGGTCAAGGGGATGCTGCTAATTCCAGGTAGAGGCAGCGTGCTAAAGGCAGAGGAAATGAAGATCATCAGTAAAATGTAATAAATTCCTAACGAGTCACATCTAACCCTCTGTTTGAAGAGAGAACTAAACATGTCTTTGTCGGGAAATCCCGTGACACCGCGCTGTGTTTTCACCTGGCAAGGGATGCTGGCACTAGTGCCTGCTTACACTGAAGCGCTTCTTTCTAGAATGGTGATGCTGTGATTTGCTTTAGTCAGGACTGCTATTCTTATTGGGGGAGCAACTGCTGTGATAAAAAAAAAAAAAGTAATTAAGCCCACCAAGAAAGGCTGATTTTGTTGGCTGGCTGCAGCCTAGGATTTGGAAACAATAGATGGGACCATAATGTTGTGTTTGGGAACAGTTTTGCTTTGATCTGGGTATCGTGCATAGGTTGAGCACAAAGCTGATTTTACTGGTAGTTAAACATTTGGCAATTGCTCATCGGTAACAATGAACTGGATGTCCTGCTGAAGTAGCATGGTTCAGTGAGCAGAACATTGATTGAACTAGAATGTAAAAATATTTGTACTCAAGTGTGTCTCTGTTGCTGTTGATTGGCCTTGCGAATTTGTTTCCATTCTTCAGTGTCTTGGTCTATGTGTGCGTGTGTGAGCCTTGATTTGCTTTGGGATCTGGTGTTAGGAGGCAGGTTACTTTAATTAGATGGGTTTGAAATATGATGAATTGAAATATTTAAAGGAATAACCTAAGGTGATGGTAAACATTAAAAAAAACCCAGAAAATGTATAAAAATGTAGGTTATGAGAAAGCTGAATGGCAGTGTACATTCATGTAAAGATACTTGAGAAAGAATATCTAAGACGTTTGAGACCTCTATCTTAAGAACAATGTAATTAAAGGGTGCCTGGGTGGCTCAGTGGGTTAAGCCTCTGGTTTCAGCTCAGGTCATGATCTTGGGGTCCTGGGATCGAGCCCCGCGTCGGGCTCTCTGCTCGGCAGGGAACCTGCTTCCCTCTCTCTCTCTCTCTCTGCCTGTCTCTCTGCCTACTTGTGGTCTCTCTCTGTCTATAAATAAATAAAATTAAAAAAAAAAAGAATAACATAATTAAAAGCCAAAGGGTAGTTGACTCAAAGATTTGCTAAGCATATTTAATGCTTCTTTACTTGTTGCAGTCTTTGGATAGTTCTAGTTATGCAGGTACTTAGTTTTCTGGTTTATAAATCCGTATCGACAGTTTGTAGGTGAGATCTGAAGCCACATTCCATTCTTGGAACAAATTCTCCAATATATCAGAACTTCACACACTCTACTTCCATCCTTAACTCTACTTGGTATAAGAGCATGTCCTGCGGTAGGCATGTATGTTGTCATTGTGTGTGCATGTATTTGAGATCATGTGATCATTTACCATCAGGCAACTATTTTTATGTACCTTCATTTTAAGAACAAATATACATATTAAATGTAAGCTAGGTGATGTTGGGAAAAGCAAGTTAGTCAGTAATAATTCCAGAATCCTTCAGACCAGGAGTACTTAAGAGTGTTACATACTATTTACATCTTTCTACAAAATAGGGGAATGCGTTTTCAGTTTGGACGAGATTAGTCATTCCTTTTCTTGCTTACTAACCCCAGGGGTTCATGTTTAAGCTCTCCAATCTGGAGTCCGGGGGGAGGTGGGGAGTGGGGATTGGAGGTGTTAGCCCCCAGAGGCAGATAGAATAAAGTGTTCTACCAGGAAAAAGAAGATGCAGGCTTATGTGACTAAAATTTCTAAATTTTAAATCTTGGGAAAAATGCATAATCAGTAATCGCATTTCTACAAAAAAGAGAAAACAAACATCGAAGCCTATGATGCAGTGGAAGAACAATCAAGAGCTTGAGGCCAGATCTGCATGACAAAGGGGTTATGGGAGATACATAAAAAAGAGGACTAGGAGGAGCTGAACAAAGCTATATATTGAGAATGCAAGCTCCAGGCGCGCGTGGGGGGCTCGGTCGGTGAAGCATCTGCTTGTGGCTCAGGCTCAGGTCATGATCCCAGTGTCCTGGGATCAAGCCCCGCGTCACGCTCCTTACTCAGCGGAGAGTCTACTTCTCCCTCTCCCTGTGCTGGTCCCCTGCTTGTGCTCTCTCTCAAATAAATAAATAAAATCTTAAAAAAAAAATGACATGGGATTTGCTGTATGTTGGACCCAGTTCTGAAGGTAATTCTTACTCTGATGGATTCCTGTGTTATGACGTTCCACATAGCAGGGAGTTTGCTGGCTGCAGTGTGGAGACAATGCCGGAGAGTGAATAAAAAAGCAAGCTGCACACAGACACTGGTGGGGTGTGGATCCTGACTTCTCTACCTATTACCTTGCGACTCTGGGCAAATTTCTTAAACGCCTACACCTCAGTTTCTTCAGTTATAAAGAGTGAACATTAAAATACCTCCTTTATGCATGCATTAAATGAGATATTAAACATATTAAGGGAGATCATTCATGCGAGGAGTTAGGAAAGTATTTGATTGGTATTAACTCTTAGAATGATGGTGATTTCCTTTGAGAGATTTAGTGGTAGAAGGGTTTCAATTACTGAAAATGTAACTGGGTTGTGAAGAGCCAGGGGATGTTACATCATGATAATTATTGATATACTGGCAGACAAAAGAATATAGGCGGCCAATAATACTTGGGTTGGAATGAGGAAATTGACAATTTTGAGTTTCAAGAACTGTTTTAAGTTATTTATCCTGACTTCTGGATTTTGGACTCCTTTGGAATTTATTGCTTTCCTTTTTTTGTTAGAGACATCCCTATTTGGATTTGTTCCTGGAGTGTAAGCTCCCTGAGGGGAGGTCCATGCCTGACTCCTCATTAGTGAAATATATACAGTGCTAAGATGGAAACAAACTTTTGGTCATAATAATATTCTATAAAGGACCCTGAATTTGTTTATTTTAGAATGCAAGTTTTTGACAACAGAATATACACAGCACTTAGAACGTCCTCTAACTGTGGCTATACATTTTTTCTTCCTTTTGACTTGTACTATTTTGAAGATGACTAAAAACTTGTTTAAGTATGACTGAATTACACTGTAATATAACGTAATATAACGCACATTCATTTTTACCAGAAAGCTAATGTAAGCTTAACTTTATACAAGCATTAAAATATTATTATATGTAATAATACACTCCAATTTCCTCCTAATTAGAGAATTAGTGAAAACCCTCAGTTGGATATGGCATAGACAATTTTTATTCTGATTTATCTTAGAATCTGTTAGATTATCCTTATCTGAGTAGATTATCTTAGAATCTCATGTTTTACAAGGTTTCTTGAGCTTGATTGCGTATTTCACTCACTGTTTCCTCTGTTTTTTAGCTATGTTAGAATTTATTGGTTTGGAAAAAAGATACTCAGATGGCCAACAGACACATGAAAAGTTGCTCTTCATCACTTATCATCAGGGAAATGCTAACCAGAACTACAATGAGACATCACCTCACACCTGTCAGAATGGCTTAAATCGATAATACAAGAAACAACAGGTGTTGGTGAGGATATGGAGAAAAAGGGACCCTCATATTCTTTTGAAGGCAGTGCAAGCTGGTGCAGCCACTGTGGAAAATGGCATGGAGGCTCCTCAAAAACTTAAAAATAGAACAACCCTACAATTAAGCAATCACAGTACTGGATATTTACCCAAAGAAAACAAGATCAGGAATTCAAAGGGATACATGCACCCCTGCGTTTATAGCAGCATTATTTACAATAGCCAAGATATGGAAGCAACCCAAGTGTTCGTTGATAGATGAACGGATAAAGAAGAAGTGATAATTTGTACGTGGAATATTACTCAGCCATAAACAAGAATGAAATCTTGTCATTTTCAGTGACATGGATGGAGCTAGAGAGCATAATGCTAAGTGAAATAAGGCAGTCAGAGAAAGGCAGATACTGTCTGATGTCACTCAGATGCAGAGTTTAAGAAACCGAACAAGAAAGGGAGGAAAGAGAGAGAGAAACCAAGAAACAGACTCAACTATAGAGAACAAACTGATGGCTACCAGACGGGAGGTTGGGGGAGGTGGGTGAAATAGGGGATGGGGATGAGGGAGGGCACGTGTCACGAAGAGCAGCAGGTCACGTACGGAAGCGCCGAGTCACTGTGTCGTACACGGGAAACCAATGTAACTTGGTACGTTAACTAACTGGAGTTAAAATAAAAACTTTAAAAAAGGGAACTCGTTGGTTGAATGTTTCCTTGAATACCTTCCATTGGGTCTCTCATTAATATAATAGGTATAATATATGCATTATATATTAGAAAAGTAGTATATATTAATACATTAGTATATATCAACATTTATAAATCAACGTATTATGTTAATATAGCATGATACTATTACTATATTCTAATATGTACATTTGTATATATATATGAGTGCGTGTATATGTATATTTATATATGTGTATACATATATGACTTTCTTGTTCAAGTTGGAGTCTTTGTCATGTTGCTCAGGAGGTCCTATTCTCCTTTGCTGCTTACAGGCCGTGTTCCTGCTCCATTTATTTCCTATCACCACCTCTAATCATTTGGGAGCTGCTGTGGCCATTTCCCTCTCTTTCTGCTCTGAGTGACTCTGTCCTCTGCTAGCTGCCTATGTATTCTGCCCCCGGGTCTCTGCCATACTGTAAGGTAGATGGGAAGCTTATTCCACTGTTTTTGTTTTTGTTTTTGTTTTCAGGAAAGACAACCTCTTAAGGTTCATTGAGATGTGCTCTCTTCTTGGGCTGCAGTCTGAAAGGCTGTCAAAGGCAGGAAGCAGAAATCCCAGAGAAACTTCTCAAGTGGGAACACAGTCTATTTATTGAAGAAAAATGGTGCCCTGAATACTGTGCTTCTCAACGATTCAGAAGACTATGATTTGGAAGAGGAAGCTGAAGATGAAATGTATGAGATAGAATGCCTCTTGGAAGAAGGCCACTGGGCTGTGTGATGTCTTCCAAAGGGAGGATTTATTGCGAGGTTGCCCGATCATCAGGATGCCAGCTGAGTGCTCTCACCCTCGCCAACTTACTGTGTGGTGCACCAGAAAAAAGTACAGGTTAAAGCTTGGGGAATATGAGAGCATCCCTGTGGTGTGCAAAGTAACAGGACAGGATGGCAGGTTCCGAGAACATACCATGGCTGTACAGGAGGGATTGGAGTCTGACAGAGCCTCTCCCAAGCCCTGGGAATGAAACTGTGAGAGATGGAAAACCGAGGTACCTTACAAAGTTTCAAACAGATTCGAGGCCGATGCTGTAACGTTTAGGAAACAGACAGCAGGTACAGAGGAAACAAATTGCTGTGTTCCAGCTACATAGAAGAGCTAAATAGTACATCATCGTGATGGTCTAGAACACAGGATTATCCCTTGATTTGAACTAAGAAAGCAATTATACCAACATAAAGAAAATGTGACATTATAAAGCCTTTGGAATTAAAAGAACTAAAACAACAACCAAATAAATTTTTTTTTTTTTTTTTAGATGGTATTTTTTTAGATGGTATTTCCACACAGGGCTGGTCTGACTTGTGCAGCTATGCAGGGCCCCATACTTAGAAGGGCCCTATCCTTGATTTAGTCTATGCTTACTTGATATTATCATTTACTGAATAAGGAGCCCTGTATTTTCATTTTTCACTGGTACTGTAAATTCTAGAGGTTGTCCTGTTTCAAAGCTCACATCAAACTTGATCCCGAGTTGCAGAAAGTCATAGAACCACTTTGACGGTTTCCATTTCATTAGCAGTATTAACACAAGGCTTCACTCTTCGTAGGGGTCATAAGGGTTTAATCAAATGTTGTGTTTTATCTGAAGATGTTAAGCATTCACTCCCTTTTCCATATTGAGACATAGACTGCAAATAGTAAGGGCTTTTTTAGAACATTATAATAACGATTGAAGCCTCTAAGACTTATGTTTTTACTCCATGCAAATAAAATCTTGAAGGAACCCACTTAGTCTATCATTTTGTGAATAGATACACTAATTTTCTTCCATTCTAATAGAATGTTGTGTGGTAGATTAGATTTCACAGAAGCCTTTTTGAAGAAAAATTGTAGGCATTGTTGTTTTACTTTCTTAGGGCTGCTGTAACAAATTGTCACAAACCAGCTGTCTGTATTAGTCAGGGTTCTCCAGAGAAATAGAGTCGATAGGATCTTTCTCTATCTCCATATCTACCTATGTATGTGTCTGTGCATCTATGTATCTATCTATCTGTCCATTGATCTAGGTTTAGATCCAGCCCCTCTAGGGCAGTCTGGTCCCTTCATCCAACTTCTGGTGGTTCCAAGGTTCTTTACCTTGAGACTGTAATCTTTTCTTAGATATATAATAAGATAAGGATGATTATGGGACTTGGCCCATGTGATTATGGAGCCCCCCAAAATCCCATGATCTACCATCTACAAGCTGGAGAACCAAGTTTGCCAATAGTGTAAATCCAAGTCTGAGCCTCAAATCCTGAGAAAGGGATTGGGGAGTCACTGTGTTAAGCCTGGGGTCTGAAGGCTCAAGAACTAGAACCTCTGAATTCAGAGGGCAGCAGATGAAAGTCTGGTCAAGAGGACAGAGAAAGCAAATTGGCTCTTCCTCAGTCTTTTTGCTCTATTCAAGTCTTTAAGGGACTGGACAATGCCTTCCTACTTTGGTGAGGGCTGAGTTCTTTCCTCAGTCTCCTGATTCAAATGCGGATCTCTTCCACAGACTCCATCCCAGAGACACTCAGAGATATTTTTTTACCAGCTCTCTGGGCATTCCTTAGCCCAGACAAATTGACACTGGAAATCTCCATCACAGGGGTTTAAAACACCAGACATTTATTTTCTCACATTTCTGAAGACTAGAAGTCTGACATGAAGTTCTCAGTGGTACTGCACTGCCTCCAGCCCCTCTAGGGCAGTCTGGTCCCTTCATCCAACTTCTGGTGGTTCCAAGGTTCTTTATTTTGCGACTGCAATCTTTTCTGTTCTGTCTTTACCTCTTACGTGTGTCTCTCCTCTGGGTGTCTGTCTCTGTGACAAAATAAACAATATATGTTTGGCCTTTGTCCCTTGTTCCTCACATAGAGCTCCTAAAACTCCTGTGATTTTCCAAGGGATAGAAGTGATAGGATGATCAGACACAGAGCTCCTAAATCCCTTGGAGTTTCCTGGGTGATCAAAGCATCTTGTGCTGTAATGAGGTCACTCTTGGTGGGCTCCTGGATGGGGGCTTCTGGGGAGATATTGGTCGCCAGAGAGACCAAACCATGATCAGAAGCTTGGAACTTTCGGTTCCCCCCTCCATCCTCAGGGAGGGAAGAGGGGCTGGAAAGTGACTTAGCAAATTGTCATATGGTGAAGCCTCTAAAAAGTCCCTCAACTATAGGATTTGGAGAGCTTCCAGGCTGGTGGATACATCCACGTGTTGTGAGGGTGACATACCCCAGCTCCGTGGGGACAGAAGCTCCTGAGGTGGGGACCGTTCCAGACCTCATTCTCTGTACCTCCTCTTCTATAACCTTTGTAATATTCTGGTATATCTAAGTAAACATTTCCCTGAGTCTTGTGAGCTCTTCTGGCAATTATGGAAGCTGAAGTGGAGCTATAATTTCCTGGCCAAGTTGGACAGAAGTGTGGGTACATGGGGACCTATTACTTGAAACTAGCATCCAAAGGCAGGGCAGTCTGGTGGGACTGAGCCCTTAAATCTTTGAGTCTGATGCTAACTCTGGGTAGCTACTGTCAGAATTGAATTAAGTTATAGGACACTTAATTGGTGTCTGGAGAGTTGGAAAATCAGTTGGGGTATGTGTGTGTGTGTGTGTATGTGTGTGTGTGTGTGTGTGTTTGGAGGGGGAAGATCTCAACGTATTTGGTGTCAGTAGTGTTATGAGTTGAGAAACAGTTTTGTTTTGTTTGTTAGTTTCCAAACCTCTTCTGTCTCTTGCTTATAAGGGTACACATGGGATTGCATTTAAGGTCCACAGAAATAACCCAGGATACCCTCTTCCTCCCAAGATCTTTAATTCAATCAACCTTTGACACATAAACAATAGACAGTCTTTTGCCATATAAAGCAATATTCACAGATTCTGGGGATTAGGAAGTAGACATATCTTTGTAGGGTTCACCATTCGGCCTGCTCCATGGACCTGTAATGATATAAGTGTGTGAGATGTTCAGGCAGGGAATACACGTGATAGTGCAGTGCACATGCAATGCCTCTTTCCTCTTAAAATAAAAGTCACTCAAAAAAGCAAACCAGTCATCATCTTTTTAAAGCTGATTCAGAAATACACATTGTTAGGCATTGATGGTTTTTGTGCTGTGCTCCTTACTTTGCCATTTTTATATGTAATATTCAAAATGTTTGCCTGAAATGTTCTCTATTATTCTCACTTGTGCACTGGTTTGAAATCTCTGGTTTGAAACAGTTCATCTCTCCACTCTTGAAACCTAGGAGAAAGCGTTATGCGTAGTCAGCTCTTGTTGAACTTCATATTTAATGTATGGGTCCTTGTGACACCACTTTCATCAAGAAAGTAGATAAGAAAGTAGGAAACATGAAAAAGTCCCTTGGTTTCTCTAATCTCACTGTAAATTTCTGGAACTGGTTCAAGTTTCAGTTCAGTTTCCTTGGGTTGGAAATTTGACCCTTATTTTGTAAATTAGAATAAGCTCCATGTGGGTAGAAATTAAAATGAAACTTATTTTTTTATGGAAAGTTGAAATATACCAAAGTAGAGAAGCTGGATAACGTACACCCACACATTTGTCATCCAGGTTGAATGATTATCAGTTCATGGGTCAATGTCATCTAAACCATCACCCATTCCCCATTCTCAAAAATTCTTTCCTTTTAAGTGATTTCAGACTAGTAAAAGGCCCTTCTGCATACCATTTTTTCAGATTCATCAGTTGTTGACTTCATCATTCATCATTCTTCTCTTTCTCTCCAGGACAGACTGATGTCACATGCTGCCAGATAGGACTCCCTTAAAACACTGTAACCTACAACCTGAGCGTTCATGAAGGAATGGCCACTGGACAGTCCCCACTGGAGTGGCATTCTGGAAAATAACTTGTCTGTATTACTCAATAACTTTAAAGTCTTGACTGACAAAGCAAGACCGAAAAACTGTGTCAAACTGAAGGAGACTGAGGAGACATGGAAATTAAGGCATGTGTTCTTGGACTAGATATTTTACCATAAATAATTGTGTTTTAGGTCACTTGTGGGACAGTTGATGAAATTGGAACATGGACTATTAGCTTATGCTGAAAAGAATATTTTAGTTTACATGGGGAAATATGTCAGATAACTACATCATATTACTAAACATACAATGCTATGTTTATTTTGTTTATCACTTAGGTGATAATCTAACCTCCAACTTCAGAAAAATTCTATGGAAATTCTGCCTCTGTTGAGAACTTCCAACTGAAGGCTGTAATGCACCTTTAGTTGTGGAAATGCTACAAAACTTTGAAAAAAAAATCCAACTTTGGAACCCACAACTATGGTGTGTGGAATAATCTTTTATTCCCCTTTTGAGTGTGTTTCCTTAGTTCTTGAAATCTTATGAACTGCAAATAAAAGGAAAAAGAGGGAGGAACATCCATGAGCATGGAGACAGTACAAGAGAGGCAAGGATGAATGCGGTTGTCTGGAGCACAAGTGAAAGGGATGAAGATGGTGGTTAAGAGAGGAGCTCGCGGAACAGTGGTACCCATTCAGGCAGCTGCAAGAAGACCAGGAGCTCAGTGAGGTCAATGTCATCAACACTGAGAGGGGGAAAACAACCTTGAACAGCTTGGGGGCCCAGACGCCACAGGAAGGAAGTGAGTGGTCAGCACCGTCATGTGCTGCTGAGAAGTAAGAGAGGTTTCAGTGGCAGATTCTGGAAGGCTTAGGAATGCATAGGAGTCAACAGAATGTATAGAAGTCAACTCTTAGAAGGAGCCCAGTTCTTAAGTAGGAGGAGAACTGGCAATAGCCTCAGAGGCATATGAGGAGAATGGAGTTGACTCATTTTCAAGACAGAAGACACTATTTAATTGCCTAATGGGATGGCAGTAGTCGAGAGGAAAGGGATGGGAAGAGATACAGGAATGATGTCCGTAGAAAGGATGATACGAGATTTAGAATATGGGCAAAGAGTAATCCATAGGTAGGTGGGGGGAACTGTCACTGTGACAAAACAGAAAGGGAAAATGGGGTTACAGAGGTGGATATCTTTATAGGTAGGAACTGAATGAGCTGACATATGACATTTATATATAGGGTTTATTTTATTATATATGAAGTGTATTATATATGTCATATATATGCTGATATTTAGATAAATCCTGTAGATACAAACTTCTTCAACTGATTCTCATTGTCCAAGATGTATGTATGTATGTATGTATCTATCTATCTATCTATCTATGTATCTATGTATCTTTCTCTCTATCTAATTTCCTTATCTGTCTATTTATCTATCTATCTGGCAAAATGGCTTGCTGAGAGGGACAGGAATAACACTGTAATGTTAGTGAACATACTAGAAGAATAAATGGTAGTACAAAATGTTAAAAAATTAAGCGTAGATATATTCTGAAAAGTCTCTTGATGTTTTTTCTTCCATTTAATTTTGTTTTAGCTTGGTGATTTTTTTCTCTTTTAATTATACCCATTAATGTTACTTAAATAGAAATTAAAAAAAATAAAATCAACCAACTAACCAACCAAGATGTTAAATCTAAATTAGTCTTGCTATACCCCAGAGAGGAGATGTATTGGTGATAGAACAGTCTCTCCCCCACCATGCCGTCTGCCATAAATATATCCTACAGTCAACAACATGAAAGCCATTAAGAATAAGCACACATGCTTTTTGGTATGCTGTGATTGTCACCTCCTTGAATCTCATGCCCAATGCCTAAAACGAGTTAAGCATATAAATCCTGTAGACGCTGATGTCTCCAGCTGATTCCTATTATGCAAGGACAGAAGGAGAGTTTTAAAATGAACCAGCAAGGGGAAAGCTTGCTCAGCACTGCTTGGGATCTCTATACCATGGCTTAGAGGGGACAGATGGCTTGGATGGGAAGAATGAGGAGACAGTGTAGGGCAATGTTTGAATTCTGGGTTTCCATCACTAAGAACCTGCTGATTACTCTAGAGGATATCTCCCTTTCTTTTCTGCCTCCCCCTCCCTGTTATTTTCTTTTTTCTTCTTTCTTCTATTTTCTTTTGTTTTGATCTTTCCATACTCCCAAAAAGTGGAGGAGGCCACGGAGAGCAGGACCGATTCAGATCTAGAAGAATGAAGAGCTGGAATGAGTCTTTCCAGTCCATTGACCCCTATGTTCTACCGGGAAGGAAATTTGTCTTTCTTTTCCACATAGTTCTCTTCCTTCATATTGTGGAGCTAAAAAAAGGAAGCATGAAAATAGCTTGTAAGCACAGTGTTTTTTTTTTTTAACCCTGGATTATTTAGAGTCATCACAGTGCTCTAACTTCTGTTGATACCTATTTTATGCCTAACAAGAAATTCTGTAAAAATAAAGAGAAATGCTTATGGTCTCTGACTACATTAGAAATTTTCAACTATGCATCTGCATTAAGTATCTGTGTCATATTTAAAACAGTCCAACAGCACAAACGAAATAGAAAGTATAAGCTTGAGACTATGCACTGTACACTTATTGCCATTAAGATACTGACTGGTTTTCTGAAAGGCAGTGGGGCGCTAAGGAATTATCCCATTATGGTTAGAATAGAAAAAATTCACAATAGCTCAAAATATTAGATCTTTGATCTCTAGGAAGGAAGGGTTTGAAATATATATATATATATATATTTTTTTAATATATTTATACTATTTTCTCCATGATGTCTAGCATGTAGAAAAATGTTCCATGTATATTTGTTGAAAATGGGAATTTTCCTATTATGGCTAGAATAGAAAAAATTCACAGTAGCTCAAAATATCAGATATTTGATCTCTAGGAAGGGAGGGTTTGAATAGTATATATATTTAAACTATTTTTTCCATGATGCTTAGCATATAGAAAAATGTTCAATACACATTTTTTGGACGTTTTTTGAATGTGTAGTAGGACAAATCTTAAAAAAGGATGTCAAAGATCCGGAAAACTGCCATGCATACTTTCTCCCTTCCTTTCCCTTCTCTTCCCTTCCCTCCCCTCCCCTCCCCTCCCCACAGGTGTGTGTGGGGCCCCTCCTCTCCCCTCCCCTCCCCTCCCCTTCCTTTCCCTCCCCTTCCCTTCCCTCTCCTTCCCTCCCCATAGGTGTGTGTGGGGCCCCTCCTCTCCCCTTCCCTCTCCTCCCCTCCCCTTCCCTTCCTTTCCCTCCCCTTCCCTCCCCTTCCCTCCCCATAGGTGTGTGTGGGGCCCCTCCTCTTCTCCCCTCCCCTGCCCTCCCCTTCCCTTCCCTTCTCTTCCCTCCCCTCCCCTCCCCATAGGGGTGTGTGGGGCTCCTCCTCTCCCCTCCCCTCCCCTCCCCTTCCCTTCTCTTCCCTCCCCTCCCCTCCCCATAGGTGTGTGTGGGGCCCCTCCTCTCCCCTCCCCTCCCCTCCCCTTCCTTTCCCTTCCCTTCCCTTTCCTTCCCTCCCCCCTTTCTTCTTTCTTTCCTTTCTCCTTCTTCCTTCCTCTACCCCCTCCTCTCTCTCTTTCTTTGTGTGAGAGGAGGGGGAAGGGCCCCCACTGCAACCCAAGCATCTGAGGGAAGCTGTTCCAAGACTAAATTCCAAGGGGCAAATCCCCAACACCAAGCACAACAAGAAAATGTTCTCAGCCAAAGCCACCAGGGGCCTATTGCGGAGGGCATAAGCACTGCTTGCAGACTTCCTGTCCCCTGAGACTCGTGTGGTGCAGCTTCTCTGTCTCAGGCTGCCATGAATTTCTCCACATTTCAATAGCTTTCTGAAAACTCTGATGTTGGCTCACCCTGAAAAAGGGATGCAGCCTGTCTGATACTTGCCTTGACTTAATAATAGCCTTGGTAGTCACTAGTCTTGATAGTTTTGGGGGTCTCATATATGACTATGAAAAAAACCCAAAGCCGGGAAGTCACTTGGAAAATAACCACCATTATATTATGGCTCTGTGCAATGTTTAATGTTTGCTATACTGTGTGATAGATATTGCCATTGTTTCTATAGGGACCAAAATTTATCTCAAAATACTGTATTAGAATATATTTGCTTTTAGTCATTTTACCCAGAATCTTCTTAGACAATCAAAACCTGAATAAATCAGCAGCAGGAGGGAAATTGTTGTCAGTATGAACTTAAGCAGTCTTATCAGTAGTTGTAAAATTATTCCATATTTTACTTGTGCATGCATAGTACAAAAGAGTACTTTTTTCATTATAAAATAAATTTATTCTCAAATCTGTATTGACATTCGCAGCACAATTTAGATCTCCATAGTGCTATTTCAGTCTGTTTAATTTTTCCACTTGCTCCCTGAAAGGCGGAGTACAAAAAGACGTTGACGGGCCCCACAGTGCAGCCCACATGACAAATGGATAAAAACCTCCATTTTTCCGTCTCTGAAGCACAAAGTCCCTCCACACAAAATATTATTTTGTTTCTTCTTACATTTACTTTTTGCCTTTAAGTTGGGACCTATCACAGACTCTGTAATGTTTTGGTGTTTTGTTTACAGTAGGTTTTCAAACTGTAGCAAGAATCAGCAAATTCTATTTCACACCATAGTATTCTGTAAAATTCTCATTTACCAACGTCCCACATCAATGGTTGTAATAAGCGAGAGCAGAAAACAAGGACAGAGTTGGAGGTCATCGTCCTCGGAAGAGCCTGTGGATCCGTGAGGACCATCCCAGAAAATACGTGCTCGAGCAAGGAAAGAAGTAAGGGATTCTGGTTCTCCCAATCTCTACATGCTCTCCACTCACTGCTCTGCCAGGCATGGTAGGGAAGTCTTAGAAGAGGGTTTGGGCATCTTCTGGGTGGACAAGTTATGTTGTGGCATTCTGGAAGCTGGAGGAGGAGAACTAATCAAGCAGGCGTAGCTGCCAGCAGTGATGGGGTCCCTGGATGCACTGCTGACTAGCTCTTCTGGCACCCTCTAGTGCTCATGGGTCCTGTGACGTCTGCGTAAGACTGGACCGCTGGAGACAGAAGCAAATTCTCAGGAAGCTCTCAGAAGTCAGCCCGGGAGCGGGACAGCAGCATTGTTTTCTCAGATAGGAAAACGGCTTCACTGAAAAGGTGGAACATTTTTACACATTCCAATACTTTTTAATATGTAATGTTATATATCTGTGATTCTTAAAAAGGCAGTCTATATAATCTGGTACCATTTCTAAAGAAATCTGTGGAACGGTTTCATGAGCGGTTTATTGTGTGTTATTACCAATAAAAGTTTCCCCTGGAGCTTCATTACCATTCTTAAAGTACATTTCATAATACATGTTTGGAGACTTCCTAGGAATATGTGATCTCTAGTTGGTGCTATTTTGGTAAAATGATGCATAACAGATAAAGAGACTAAAGTTGACATGTAATTTTGAATAGTTTACTATCATTCTGGGATAAACTTAATACTCTACCCACCTTCCAAAAAAAAAAAAAAAAAAAGTACACATGTGACCAAATAGTTTCAGCAATTTCATTTCACTATACCCAAAGGCATATTGTCTAGGGCACAGTCTTCAAAAGTACTAATATCTATGACAACTAGAGTTTAAATTGTACACAATGTAGACAAGGGTAAGCTAGAAATGGATGGGTTTATGTTTGTTATGAAGGAGGGCAAAATCAGGGTGCTAAGCTACATAACCATACATGATGGTAAGAGTTTCATAAGACAAACTAAGTCCTGATCATACCTAAGAGTTTCATAAGTTAGCTGAATACTAGAGAAGCCTTATAAAATTTCATATTAGTATCATGGAACAGTTAACAGACCGAAGAACTTAATAATTACAGTAGAAACCCTTCAAAAATTGTAGATTTGGGGGAAAAGAAAAGAAAAGTATAAATTAATTATTTATTCCATTAATTAAAGAGCCAGCACTCCATCTTGGAAGTAGAAGGCAGTGAGAAAGCCTCTTGTGTTCCAAAATTACTACCCCTTCTCCCACTGCCATTTCTTCAGCTTACTTGTTTTCTCTTTATTGTTCTTGAAGCAAGAACCAGATCTTGCTTTTCAGAAGCCATCTCTTTTGTATTGTCTGGAGAACAATAAAGATATAAGGTGAACCTTGAGATTTGAGACTTCATGGTAATTATGAATGGATAAACTTATTTCCTATGGGCTGACTGGAGACTTCCAAAACACATAAAGCGAGCACATGTTCAAAACTATAAGCACCAAAATTGAACCTCCACTATAATCTAACAAGAAAGAGTTAAATGCCTCAGTGTGCTTTAAGAGGTCCCCATATTAAGTCAAGGTATCAAACAAGCTGTGTGCCTTTTTTAGGTGGGGCCAGTATCACAGATTTCAAGAAAGATGTTAAAATCCAGGTAAATCCACTACCACCTGAGATAGAGAAACTGCATCACATGGAGTCTCAGGAGACAGGAAGTCCACAGGGAGGGCTTGTTCCTCCAGCAACAGGCCCCTCCTGGCTTTGGTTGAGAAGAACAAGGTCTTCTTTATGCTTGCTGTTTTGGGCTTAGAGCATAACCTTGAAACAGCCTCCTCCCTCCCATGCTCAGATTGCCGTGGGGGCACTTCCCCAACCTCTTGACCTCTTGCGCATCCAGGGCCCCTCCCACCACCTCCCCATCCAAGACCTTGGCCTTTAAGGACATGATAATGGCCAGGTTCTGGGACACCTCTGTGCCAACTATGGTCTGGATCAGGCTTTTCATGGTTGCCTTGGGAAAACTGACCAGCAGCACACTTTGTGGTGGTTCAGTGGTGTCTGTACACACACACACACACACACACACACACACACACACACACACACCAGGGTTTATATCCTCTGAATTTCTTTCTCCATTTTCCATGTCCTCTCTTTTTTTTTTTTTTTTCTCTTTTTTCTGTTTTGGTGTCTTTTATCAGTCTTTCAGGGAGGCAGGAGAAAGTCATGGGGAGTTTTCCCTTTCACCTGTTCTTAGATCTGGGCTGTTCTGACTCCTGCACTCACCTCCTTTGGTAGACATTTCCTTCCCCCAAATCAGTTCCTGGAAATTCTGTCCATGTCGCTGGCCCTGGGGACCAAGAGTATGAAGGGAGGTTCACCTGTCATACCTGTGTCCCCACCTTTCACCTGCAGGCGATGCTCTGGCCTTGTCCATCCCGATGTGGGCAGACATGAGGGCCCAGGCTGCACTTGTGGGGTCAGTGACCCACAGTGTGCGTGTGATCAGAGGTTGGGGCAGATTTGCTGCTGCGGTTCTATTGAGCCATATTTGTGGACAAGCATGTCATATGTGCATGTGCTACACACACACACACACACACACACGCACACACACACACACACACAGGTTTCTTCCTCTCATGATGTGAAGAACTTGCTGGTGGAGATATAAAACAGATTTCCACAAACTCAGCACCTTAAAAGAAAGTCCACTCACTGACTGGTTCATGGTCTGTGACTCAGAGTTGAGGTACTGGGGCCCCTTCTTCAAAGCCAGCAAGAGAGATTCTCCCTCATGCGCAGCTCCCAAATTCGGGGTCAGACTTCAGGAAGACCCAGACCCTTCAAAAGCTTTCACATGAGATCAGACCCGCACAGGGACTCTCTTTGGACTTCCTCAGGCACTTGTTTTCCTCATCAGGGGAATGACATCCAGCCTGAGCCCAGTTCTGCCTAGAGGCAGGCCCCTTGTCACCTCTTACAATTCTGTTTGCTGCAGTTTCTGAAAGTTTACATTTCGTGATAATAATGGGAACATTTGCAGCAAAAAGAAGACGTATGTATAAAGATTAATTTTAGAAAACCTAAATGAATGCACAGCTATTGCAATCGCTCAAGCAAAAGTTCTTTCATTGGGAGAGATGAGAACATGGTGGGCTAGGGAGGGAATTACTAAAATCCCCAAATTTAGCCACTCCTCTGGCTGCCTTTTTGGCCAGACAGTGATGGTTCTTTGCCATACTTCTCCCAAAGAGGTATACATGTCTGCAGTAGGTCTTATGGGAAAGCCTAAGCTTATCTAGTAAGATGGACATGTCACTGTCACTGACCCTTCTACCGCCTGATCGATCTTGAACATGGATGTGATGCTTGTAGCTGAGCCATCCTTTTCGTGCCCAGGATGAAAATGTCTTGAAAGTAATCTTGGGTATCCAGATTGATCACATTTTGATTGTCGGTGAGTCAAAGGAAATTCTTTGCCACTTTAGCAGAATGACATGCAATGGACACCATCAAAGAGACATGGGATAGAGTATTGAGGCAAAAAGACATTAACGCATGATGGAACAATTAGCTTTGTCACTCACCCAGGATTCTTCCAAAACGAAAATAAAAGATACCAAATATATTTTCATGAGCTCATTAAATGCATCAAGATATGTCCTACTACTTTTTTAGCTGAGTTGGTTCAAGTACAATATTAATGAGGTCAAGATCATATCTTAGATCCCTGGATAGCCTAGTTAATTTTCACAAAGAAAATTACATTCTATAATCATGGCTTCTATGAGTAACTTAGATCATTATGAAATATGTGTCACTGATCACAAAGGACAAATGAGGAAAAGCGCACAGATGTTTCAAAGAAAAAGCCATCGCCACTAATGAGAAACAAAGTTAAATACCTACAAGCATAGAATTTCAGAAAGCAAATATATTTGGAGGATTTTATAGCTTAGTGGTTTTATATAAATATTCTTAATTGCAGAAATTCTTGTTCAAATACTTCCTTGGATGCCCAATATATAAAACAGAGAGTTGCACTGGTCGATGAGGGAGTTAACAAGGGGTCTATAAACCATCAGGCTGGTGATTCTTATGCCCTCGTCTTTCCTTGGCCCCTGTCCTTCTCTCTTCCACCCAAACTGCCGTCTGAAATAATTTAAAAAATGTGATAATTGGCGTTCTGTGAATCACAGTTGTTAAGAGCTGATCTAGCCAGATGTTCTCAATTTAGGAATGAGGAAGTGGCAACTTGTCTGAGATCATCCAGTTAGGCAGAGGCAAACCTGGGGCTAACACTCAGATAGTAGCATTCTCTCTGCATAGTATAGTCCAATAGTTCACATGTATGTATCTTCTACATAACAGACCTAGTTGAGTGTTCCAGATGGGCAAGTATATGTTCCACACTGATCTTTATTCCGGGATCCAGATTTGTTCTCATTCTATTATTGCATCGTGCCCTTGGCCAGTCCTCATTTCTATAGGGTGAAGTTGGTTGCAAAGGATTCCAGGAGCACTTAGCAAAAGAGATCATGGATGAGACATGCGCATGAAATTAGGACCTAGGTCTGGGAACTTCAACAAGTGGCAACACTTTTTAACAACAAATAAGGCTGAGCAGCCACATGCAGGGAGGGCAGATTTTGAAGGATAAGTGAGCGTCTCTGTCATGGAACCCTGTTGTTTCTCACAATTAGGAAACGGGTGTAATCTTTAGTTCTGACAATAAAATAATCTTATATTTAGGAAATCTTTAAAAATCTTTCATATCTGTTTCTTACTGGTTTCTCACAAAAACCCAATGAAGTTGCAAGAGCAGGACTCGCCATGCCCATCTCAAAAGTGAGCTGGAGTCTTTGGGAAGTGGAGGCATAACAGCTTTTTAAGGTAAAGTTTCATAACACATTAGTCTTGCCGCCATCATGGTTGTCAAACTTCTAAGAAAAGCAGCTCACTAATAGACCTGATCTATTTGTCCAGGTTATACAATCCCATTTTCTTTCTTTCTTTCTTTCTTTCTTTCTTTCTTTCTTTCTTTCTTTCTTTCTTTCTTTCTTTCTTTCTCTTCTTTTTTTTTTTTTTTAAATTCCTACTTCCTTCAACAGATTTCAGTCTCTGTCATGACTAGTTAGTAGACTAAAAACTCCTGGAGGGAAGTGTAAGGTAACTGTATTAAGATTCCCACGCACTCACTGAAATGCCTTAAATATAGGTACTTATGGAATCAATCTCAGTTTTAGGAATCAATCAATCACAGTTTTAGGCATTGATTCTTGCCTAAGTGTTAATGACTAGACTAGGGCAGTTAGATGGGTCTTAGTTGATATATTTTTTTTTTTGAGGTTTTTCATTACTTTGAAGTAAGCTACTAAGGCTTGACAACAAAACTTTTGACACCATGAAAGGACATAAAATAGGTATTAATAGAAAAATAGCGTTGGACAAACCAGTTTGTAAAAATGGGAAGCTCATCGCTGGAAATCAGTACTATGATGTTATGGACAGTACATCGACTTAGGTGAGCAAACCCTGTTTTTTCACTTTTTTAAAGATTTTATTTATATATTTGATAGAGAGAGAGAGAAAGAGAGAGAGCAAGCATGAGGAGGGGGAAGAGGCAGAGGGAGAAGGAGAAACAGACTCCCTTCTGAGCAGGGAACCTGAAGCTGGGCTTGATCTCAGGACCCTGGGATCGTGACCTAAGTCAAAAGCAGACACTTAACCAACTGAGCCACCCGGGCACCCAGCTCTGTATTTTCAAAAAGATAAATGAAACTTTTGGCTGAGCTCAAATTTGGTTTTCAGGTACCAATATATTTTGCGTAGTACAATATTGAATGTAAAAACATGACCTGGTGAATTAAAAAAAAAAAAAAAAAAGAAAAACCTCTGTGTACTATCTATTACCCATCTCATTGCCTCCTTCCAGCAGACAGGTTTTCAGGCAGTTTTGAAGGTTAAGGAAAACCATATTGTATGTAATTGGCTTCTAGAGTCTGCTTTGTGGAATCATTTTTTGGACAAAGTTTAACAGACATAGCATTAAAAAAAAGGGCCCCCTGGCTAAAAGAAGGCTAAAAAGTGAACTCTTTAACCCTGTGTCTTCCATACTGGTCTGATTACAAAGCCTGTCATTCCCTGTCCCCATCCTAGCTACAAACACCTATTATCACTCCGTGGATCACGGATTCATCTTTGCTATTGTTTTTGGAAACACTGGAAAGACTAATTGCACTCTTTTGGGACAAGATAAAAGGCATATGTAAACTGTCACAAATATTTGATTTCCACTTAATTATTCAAATATAGAAAACAGGTGCAGTTACAGAAATCTGTCTATAATATTGTCTGATAATTTCCAATTTTATTTTCATCAGTAGGGTTGCTGAAGTTTCAAAAAGCAAAATATAAATTTGTCATTTTTAAAAATTTTACTGTTTCCCCTTACGCATATGTAATGTTACTGAAGTGCGTAAATTTGGTCCTATCATTTCTGTTTCGAGCTGTCTTCTTTTTCCTTTTCGTCAGTCCTCACATTCCTCCTCCCTTTACCCACATTAGCATTCCTGACTCTACTCCCCATAACCCACGTCATCAACCTTTTCCACATCATTCCACATGTCTGGAATCACACAGAGGAAGACACATCCATGCACCCACATACTGGAAGGCAGGTTTCTTGAGGTCAAATTCTTGGATTTGCCCCCTGGTGCTAGTGCTTGCTGTGTGGCTTTAGAGAAGCTTTCTAACCTCTCACTGACTCAGCTTCCCTATTTCTAAAGTGAGGTTAACAAGGATGCTGTGAAGATGAAGTGGGTCTGTCTGTGTCACGCACTTAGAAAAGTACCTGGTACATAACGAAAATTTAGTCATGTCCGTAATGATTACTATATTTTTATTATTAAATCTGTTGATAGCTTGCTTTTCAAAATGTGATCATGTATGCATGATTTTCTCTATCTTACCTCACTTAGTTATAATTTGTGGAACTCTTTCCAAATTAACAGATTTACTCTAAGTTGGTGTCTTTATATTATCCTGTGGTGTGGATATATCATAAATTATTTAGCCCTTCACTTAGTGATGAAGTACCTTCATACGCCTGGCATTTTATCATTGTGAATAATGCCACTATAAACACCTGGGTATTGTGTCCTCTGTGATTTTTTTTTTTCCTTTAAAAATTAAAAAAAATAAACTACAAAATATACATAACAAAGTTTGCCATCTTAACTATTTTTTTAAAATTTTATTTATTTATTTTATATATAGAGAGAGAGTGTGAATAAGCATGGTGGGTGGGGGCAGGCAGGGGGAGAGGAAGAGAGAATCCTCAAGCAGACTCCTCACTGAGTGTGGAGTCTGAGGTGGGGCTGGATCCCACGACCCTCAGATCATGAGCCTGAGATCACAACTGGAATCAAAACCAAGAGTCAGCCACTTAACTGACTGTGCCACCCAGGCAGTCCTACCATCCGAACTTTTTTTTTTTTTAAAGATTTTATTTGTTTATTTGACAGACAAAAGGAGAGAGAGCACAAGCGGGGTAGCGAGAGAGGGAGAAGCAAGCGGACTTCTCACTGAGCAGGAAGCCTAACGTGGGGCTTGATCCCAGGACTCTGGGATGGTGACCTGAGCTAAAGGCAGACACTTAACCCTATCTTAACTATTTTTAAGTGCATCTTAACTTAAGTATCTTAATTGTTTTTAAGGTGCCCCTATCTTAACTATTTCTAAGTGTAAATAAAGTTCATTACTGTTAATTCACATTGTAGTGAACTAATCTTCAGAACCTTCTTCAACTGGCAAAACTGGAGCTCTGTCCCCATTAAACAGAGCTCTCCATTTCCCCCTCCCTTAGCTCCTGGAAACCCCCTTCCAGTTTTTCTAAGAATTTAACTGCATTAGTTTCCTGATATAAATAGAATCCTTCGATATTTGCCTTTTTTTAGTGACTAGCTTATTTCACTTTGCATAATGTCCTCCGGGTTCATCCATGTAGAAATGTGTATCAGAAATTCCTTCCTCTTTAAGCTTGAATAATATTCCATTGTATGTATATACTGCACTCTGTTTATCCATTCATCTTTTAATGGACACTCAGGTCATTTCCGTCTTTTGGCTATTGTGAGTAATGATGCTGTAAGCATGGTTGTATAAATACTTCTTTGTCACTCTGCTTTTAATTCATTTGACTATAATTCCAGAAGTGGAATTCCTGGGTCACACAGTAATTCTATTTTTAATTTTTAAAGGAACTACTGTACTGTTTTCCATACAGGTGGCACCATATTACAGTATTGGTTCTTATTCCTATTGGCTTTCTCTTAACATTTTGAGCCCTAAGTGGACGGATAGTTTTTAAAGATAAAATATAGGGATAAGAAAAAAAAGGTAAATTCTACTGGAACATGAAATGAAGCTAGGAGTATTGGATTTAGAATTGATGCAATCATAGTCTAATATACTAGAAATAGTTCTTTATAATTAGATAATCTCTGCTATAAAAACTAAAAGGCTAACCTTTGACATTTAAGTGTATAATAATTATATTGTCATATGTTCAGAGATGTCGTCGGAGGCTGATAATTCACCTTTGTATCTTAAAATGTTAGCATCTTTGCTATGAACAGTGGTACTTTCTTACCAGGATCTAGAATTTATTTGTGAGATGAAGGTTTTATTTTTCCTACTCTTTGTCTGTGCTCTGGATTTTAGACATACATCTTAACGCATAAGTGACCTTTGTCAGCTTACATGGTCTGCTTATTATTTGATATCAGGTCCACTGAATTATGTAATTTTAATGATATTTCTAAATAATGTTTACAAATAATTTCTGTTCAGTGGCTATTGGAAATCAACACTATGGCAGATCTCAGTCATGAAATGTCATAATAATTACTAGTTATCCAAATATATTCACAGCTCATTCATGTATACATAGAATGATTTATCTTTAAGATTGTGGGATCTTTAAAATTCATATAAATTACTTGGGTATCTTGTTAAAATACCAGTTCTGATGCAGTAGGTGTGGGATGGACTCCAAGATTCTTCATTTCTAATAAGCTCCCGGGATGCTGGTGCTGCTGGTCTGTAGACCAACCTTGAATAACAAAGGCTAGAGTTACCAACAAAGTTCTGATTCTTATGGCATGAAACAATTCAACTTTTTAAGTTATTTTTAATCTAAGGCATTATTTTTGTTCAGGATATGTTTTTCCTAGGGTCAAAAAATTCATTCAACTTGTGAAGGTGATTCTTTCTTTTTGTATCTTTCTTCTCATACAATACTCACCAAGTTCTTTTTCTTAACTCCAGTCAACAAATTTCTTTCTTCAAACTTTAAAATATTTCCTGTTGGGTATTGCACTCCTTTGTTTCTCTGAGCTCCTAGATTAATAAAATCTGGTTACCGGGGCACCTGGGTGGCTCAGTGGGTTGAGCCTCTGCCTTCGGCTCGGGTCATGATCTCAGGGTCCTGGGATCGAGTCCCGCATCGGGCTCTCTGCTCAGCGGCGAGCCTGCTTCCTCTCTCTCTCTGCCTGCCTCTCTGCCTGCCTCTCTGACTACTTGTGAACTCGCTCTGTCAAATAAATAAATAAAATCTTAAAAAAAAAAAAAAAATCTGGTTACCAACACTTCTAACTTTAAACAGTCTTGCTGCATTCTCTCTCTCTGGATATTCTAATATATAGAGAACCCATATAAATATAGACTATTAGGAATTATGATATGAAATATTTTGAATTAATAATTATTAGAATTTTTATATGGTAAAGAGTCTCCATTCTTAAATGGAGACTGTGGATCTCATGATGAGGAAGTAACAACATTGTTTATGTGATGGAGATAGCATCTTCTGTCCAGCTTTTTTAACATATAAGTACTATATTTGGAGGAATATAATGTCCACATTAGTACTCATGAAAAATGTACTGTCCTTTTAATTAAGCAGAGATGGAGGGCTGGGTGTTTGAGTTGATAGAACATCTGACTTTGACTCAGTTCAGGATCTCGGGGTCCTGGGATTGAGCCCAGCATTGGGCTCCCCACTCAGCGAGGAGTCTGAGCCCCGCATCGGGCTCCCCACTCAGCGAGGAGTCTGAGCCCCGCATCGGGCTCCCCACTCAGCGAGGAGTCTTCTTGTCCCTCTCCCTCGCTTTCCACCCCTCCCCCTGCTTGTGCTTTCTCTCTCTCAAATAAATAAAAGAATCTTTAAAAAAAAAAAAAGTCACTTAACTGAACAGAGATGCTTTTCAGGGAAGCAGCATGGTCTATCAGAGTGTAGAATTGATTCTGAGGAGTCAGACAGAAAATTCTAAGTCCAGGAGGAGTCCTGATGTTGAATCATTGATTGGGGACTTGGTTGTTTTGTAAGAGGAAACTGCGGAAATGCAGATGGTGTGTACCACAGAAGGAAATAAAAAGACACAAGCCTTTTCATTTCAGGGGTGAATTTGAGGCACCCTTAGTGGACTTGAGCTCTTTAATAAACAGAGAGAAGAAGTTCAGCTTATGAGAAGAAAAACCAAAGAAAGTCTGAGAGTTGATGCCTACTCAATCCTCAGCTTCCTTTCTTAAAGTGTTCCATCTTCCTGTTCATTCCCCGCCTCCTTTCCTCCTGTGACTCTTTATCTTTCTGCTTGTTTTTTTTTTTTTAATTCTTTCTTCTCTTCAACTCCTGACATAATCATTGCAACAACAATATGCTTCTCATTATTACAATGGAATTGTAATTCTGGAGTTAGGTGTGAGTCAGATGGTAGTTATTTTTTGATTAATTAACTCTAGCAACATAGATTTCTTCTAAATAGATGTTGCCTTGAAATGTGTTGATTTGAAAGTTAACATTAGGTAAGAAATAGCTTTATAAATATTTACTTCTGGACTCAGAACTCAGACCAAGTAAATTATGGTAGTGTAAGCACTTATAGTAGTGTAAGCACTTTAAATTAGACAAAATATTATAGTAAAAAAAAAAGACTACTAACATAGAATTTAGAGCAAGGTGTCTCTAATTTTTAATATGAAAATATATAGAGTACTACTTACTGAGGATGAATATAAACTACCACAGTTAATAGTCTTATGTTGCTTCTAGAATTGAAAAATAGTGTTTGGAACCTAACCATTTCTAACTTCTTAATTACCCCATTTACAGCACAGGACATAAAAGTCAGTTAAAGGTTTTATGAATGTTAGTTCTACCCTTTACTTTCAATACATTATTTATTTATTTATTCCATGTAAATAATAATGAATAATGAAGACAATTATAAATATAGAACTAGGCACACATATGAATGCATACATTGTATTTTAATTCAAAGAGATTTAATTCACTAACCTTGCCAAAATAATATATATATATATATATATATGTAAAAAATATACATATTTATATGTTGGCTTTTAAACATTCAAATGTTTTCAGGAGAAGAATCATGAAATATTATAATAAAATAACTAGAACAAATACTAATATATTCATTATAAAATCTGAAAGTCATAAACATGATCAGTTCTCATGAATTCTCCTAAACATACCTGTGGAAAAAAAATATGAGCAGAGCTTAAGTTTTGCAAAGTTGTAATTAATCTCTCTAAATTTCATAACATTCTACTGCAAAGATAAACTTTATCTAATACACATTAAATAGGTAAATAAACTCAATGTAAAGTAGTATTTAATAACTTTTTGCCCAAATCCCTTGAAGGCATTTTCATTAGGTCTTGGCTCAAATTCTTCTTTGATCCCCCATATTAAAACAGTCCTCTCAGTCTCCATCAGATCAACTTCTTCTATTTCCTGCACAGTGCCTGTCAGGACTTGAAATTATCTTGTTTATATCTTCACTTGCTTATTATCTCTCTAATCTAGGGTGAATGCAGATTTTGTAGGGTCTGAAGCTTACACAATTTTAATGATCCTTTAAAAAATAACTCAAAATTATGAGTACAAAATTAAGTACTAGGTCTCTTGCAAAGATCCATGCCAACGAGGGGCCCTGAAGTTTTGCTTCCTTAGCTTCAGGATAAATTCACCTCTGGTCTTTCCTGTTAGCTTACAGTACCTTGGAGGGCAAGGAGTTTATATCTTGTTTACTGTTATATCCCCAGCTCTCCAAAGGCATGTAATACCTAGTTTTGGAATGAATTAAGGAATGTGCATGCCTTGAGCACACTTCCTTCCTTGCCCATTATTGCTTTCCTCATAGCAAACACACATTTCTGCTGTAATTTGCAACAGGGCACAGTGGCCCCATATTATTTTTATTGTTCCATTTGAGTTCCTATATTTGTTTTGCTGTGATGCTTTGTAGCAAGGTAATTCTATTGTACGAAGAACTGCATTTTTTCTGTCTAAATTGCTAGCCAGCATGGCATCTCTCATGGTCTAACATTTTCTCACAGCTGAAGTGTCCACTGTGAAAGATGTAGCAAGAGCATTCTCACTTGCCTTTTTGGGGATTTTATGGGTATTCATATTTATTTTTTATTTCATCTTATTTTCTGATTTTTTTTCCTCAAAGAGCAAATCTTGATTTTTGTAATAAAAATTTTAAATAAATTCTTGATCAACGAGGGTCAGGTCCCATTGTTTGCCTGAAGCCTATCACTATTTTGAAGAACACCCTCACCACGTGAAATTCTGGTGCACATCCCTCCTCATTTAATCCCACGTTTTGTCTTCAAAGTAGTGGTGGTTCATTTTACACGACTGACAGATATCTACTACAATATGAAGTGTTCCTCAATGCCTCAGTCTAAGATCTGCCTTTTGTAAATATGAGTTATTCTTCTTGTTCTGTTGGGATATCTTGAGATTACATGTGAAAAACAGTACTGCTCTTACCTGTCTGAGTGCAGGGATGGAATTGGACCCACGGCTATCTTATTCTATTTATTCTCTGAAAGCCCTACATTTTAAAGGCTTATAGTTTACCAGCCTAGGTATAGTTGATTTTAAGTAATGAACTGTATTAGATCTGGGACAATTTCATACCTGTGATGAACATGGAGTGGAATGAGGCAAATGAATGGGTAGCTTTCTATTGTAGGACACTGGCTAGAATGAGAATGTAGAAATATATTTTGCAGATTAATTATAGCCAATTTTAGTACTGTCTTTTCTTGTCAACAGCACTCAGAATGTTGTAGGCTAGCTATACCCATTCCAGTGCTATCAACTCATGCTGATAACAGACCAAGAAGAATATAATTAAGAAGAAAACCTACTGTCTTCCAAATAAACAAGTGAAAAAATCCTGTGCTTAACTCTAAGTTAAAGAGAAAAGACTTTGAGACTATTTGATTTGAATTATCCATATCAGTGTATGCCATTCGTCTTGACAATCAACAGTGTTTCTTTAGAAATTCTAGAGCCAAACAGGGATATATGAAAAAGTGTAATCAATGAATATGTATTGGGAAAATTATAATGTAAGCATGTGAAAAGCACTTCCTTTCACCAAGACATCAGTTTTCAAACATCAGTGGAACAGAATCAGATGTTAGTGAATCTCGACTTTTAATATTTTTGATGGCGCTTTTAGGAATTGTTCTAGAATGAGCAAATTGGAATTCTATGAAGTGGCTTTGTGGGACTGGATCTTCAGGGAGCATTAGGAATTCAGTATTGAGGAGGGAGGTGTAACAGAGAGAGGGCACTGTGTCAGAGGTTAAGCCGCATGATTGTTTTCTTCTTTTAAATAAGAATCTTATAACAATGATAATGTAGAGGGGTGGTTCTCAAATCTTAACATGCATCAAAATAATCTGGAGGATTTGTTGTTAAAACACAGATTCCTTGCCTTTCCTCAGCCTCCGGAGAGTAAGTATGAGGAGGGGCAGATAATTTGCATTTCTAACAAGATTCCTGATACGGATGGCTCAGAAGTGACACTTTGAGAACAACTGACATTGGCTATTGATGGACTAAAAACCACTCAGACATGTCGTTTAAAGGTATAAATCTACTAGATCTGTTATTTTATATACTTTTGTGCAAAAAAGTGAGAAGAGATAAACCTTAAGCTTTTCTGCTAATGAAATGGAAAGGCTATTCATACAGTTTTGATATTGTAGACATTGACTGGAATATGACAAACCGTGATGACTAATCAGCAAAAATAAAGACCTGTAGGACTTAGAATGTAGCTCCCATGTGTCCTTCATCCAGTTACCTCAGGGTAATATCCTGCATACTAGAGACAACATCAAAGCTCAAAAGTTGACATTAGCCCAGGTCAAAAACCTTGCTGAGATTTCACTAGTTTTACATACACTCAGATGTGTGGATATAAAGCTCTGTGTGATCGTATCACATGTAGACATCTGTGTAACCACTACTACAATCAAGACAAACAACAGTTCTGCTCTCACAAAGATTTATTTTTTGGTACCGTGCACGAAATCTTTCTCCATCTTCAGAGCTTACATCATTCCTATACTGGCTAGATAAGATTCAGAGCTGTAAGTTTTGGAAGAGCCATATTCCAAACGGCTGTCGATTTGCAGTGAACAGGTTTTAGTGGTACTTAAAGGAGAGCGAATGCCCTCGTTGGTGTGTGGTGGATTTTTGCTTCCATAGCACAAAAGAGGGGCAGTGATTGCTATGTGTAGGGCGTGCGTCTCCGTCTTGTCGCACTGATATGGAAAGAGTTAACTCTAGTTCTGAAGGTCTGGCCAGTTCTGAGAATTTCTAAGAAGGTTTTACTTTCAGCTCTCCTACAGTCATCTGAAGTATTCCAGATAAAAGGCACGAGAAAACTCCATAAGTCTTCTGTGTCAGGTGGTCGTGATTAGACAAAAATGCCTGCCAGCTGTGTCCACACTGAGGAGCTCCTATGGGCTGTCACCATTGGCCTGGCACTAAAGTGAGAAGTGAGTTATTGGTGTCTGAGTCTTAAAGAAAATTAGATCTTAAGAGTAAGAAGTTGTTAAATGGCTGGGGCCAATGTTTTCACATAGGGAGAGGTGTAGCCCAAGGCAAGAGGACTGGCTGTTGACAGCCCTCCTTGGCCTTGGTTTGGCTCTTTCAGAGAGGAGGAGTAATATTTGTTGAGGGACTTTGGTCTAAGCCCAGTCACTGGGCTATAGGACATGACACTGCTCTGTGAGTGACTCCTTTGGCACACTGTGGGAAGGCTTTGCAAAGGCGTCTCCCTGATATGTCGGGCCACGATAGAAAGCAGTGGGCTGGGGCACTGTCTGTTTTTTAAATTTTTAACAACCAACCCCTCCCCACCAGCCTATTGATACTATAGTAGCTTAATATTAACCTAATTGAAATAAGCCTGATAGACAAAACAAAACAGGTAAACTATTCATCCTTTTTACAGTCATTGTCTGGGGGCTTAATACTTTTCTTAATACCAAATGGGTTGAATGCCTGAAAATCTGGGTATAGATTTTCCTTTTGTTTCCTGTTTCCACTTACCTCAGGTGACTCTCAACATTTAGCATGCCTGAGAATGATGGAACGGGTTTGAGGCACAAAACCTGTATGCTGTCCTTCATTGACAGTTGAAGAAATTTTCAAGGGTAATTAAAAAAAAAAAAAATCAGGGTTTTTATTTTGCTCTTTAGGAACCAAATCCCTACCTAAGATGAGATTCTGTTTACGTGTTTTCATGCATTATTTCTTGTGAGGGTCACAACAGTGTCATGACACAGATAAGGCAGATCTTATCTCCATTTTGAGGATGGGTAAATAAGACCGAGGACTGACCTACACAGGGAGGCAAGCTTTGGAGAAGTTATCTATTAATCATTGTATTTTTGTTTTCTGTACTTCTTTGTATGAGACCCTTCCCATGACCAAGGAGGCTTCCAATTTGCCAGGAGTCGGGCTGTGATTGTTATGCCAAGGTTGTGAGGGAGAGAATCAGTGTCCAGAAGAACTTGATGTTGCTATGAGAAGAAATGCTCTCGAGAATCAGAAGGGAAGATTCCAGAAGCTGACAAGATACAGAGTTTTTTCCTAACAACCAGTGGGAAGGGAAATAGAAAAAATCTTGATTTTGACTAGCCAGGACTCACAGAGTGTCCTGGCTCTTTGGGCGTAGGAAGGAGTTTGACAGCATTTGGCCTTGCCAAAGATCTCTGGGTCTTCGTGTATGTGGGCCATTCCTGATGGCCCATTATGAGAGTTCGAACAGCATTGTGGGGGGTATCCTGGTGTGGTCTGTGACCGATATTTATATTTTGCTATCCAAAGGAAGCCTGTATCAACCTTAAAAATAAAATAGCCAGTTGTTTTACCAGCAGAATGAGTTCATTAGGGTATAGCGGAGGAATTGCAAGTTGGAACGAGCAGACTATGACAAAGCACGCGCAAGACCAGCGGGACAAAGCAAGATCAGCTTTTGTTAGGTTTTAGGAGGAAATCAGGGAGGGTTGTTTTGTACAAAAGTTCATTGGAGAAGACAAGAGTTCGAGGTTGTGGTGGTTTCTCATTGGCTGTGAACAGTGGTTAGCGCCTCGTTGCTGGGGCGGAGAGAGATCTTCCCTCTTCTTAAAAAGCAGGAGATAAAATTCCTCTGTGAACTGGGTCCTCCCTATGCAAGATAAGAGTTCTCCTCGTCCTTCCTACCCGGTCTGCAGACTGCACCTAGCCGTACTTGTGGAAGAGCGCCCCCTTCAGGGCGTCCTGGCTCCGTTCTCAATGAGATTTCCCTTTACTCATTTTCACACCTGCGTGGTAGCCCTGTTAAGGACCCACAGGGCTCCTCTTTCATGGCTGCCTGGCATGACCCATTCAACAGACTTGCGGTTGGCTTGTGTTTTCCTGTGTTTCTGAATTTCATCCAAAATGACATTTATGGATTCTCTCCTTCCCATTGGCCAGGTCACTTGTCAGCTCTTCCTGTCACTTACAGACGGATAGAATAAAGGACAAAAGAAATCCCCTCATGCTGGTATTTAGGTGGAACTGGATGGTGATGAAAGCCTTCCCTTTTTCAGAGAGTTTGCCAAGGGTGGAGGAAGACGTTAAACTTGCCTTTTGTCTCCATAGCCTCTGCTTTGTCGACGCTACCATATCAGCTTTCCTCATTTGCTGAATATCAACCAAATAATGCAGGTACATGAAGAGCTATGAAGATGGGAAAGAGAGAGCAAGAATCAAATGCAAGCACCAGAAAACATTTATATTAATATTTCCAAGACTCAGACTGGCTTAAAAGAACCATTGATTTTCTTAACTCGGTGGCCAACAAAAAGCGCAAGATTCTCTCAGCTCAGAAAAATGCAAATCATCTCAGTCCGTGTGCAGAGATTATAAAACATGGAATTGATTATTCTTCTTCTTTTCGATGTAATCCATAGAACTCACATCTGTCTAAACATACAATATTTTTTATCTCATTAATATTTATCTCTCACCTACAAATATTTCCATTCTTCAAGGAACGTTTATTGATATTTGCCAAGACTAAGCACTAGGCTACAAAGATGAATAATTTATGGTTAAGGAACTAGAGGATATCATATTCTAGTAGCATATAAAAGATGAATTACATATACATTGCAGCAAGCCTTACGATGGAGGTATGAGCAAGGTATTACACTCTAGGATCAGAGAATGGAGCAACTGCCTCTGCTTGCCGTCTGCTTTGGTGCACCAACGGTGAGTGATAGACTGCAAGGTAGAGAAAGGGGAGATAAGAGGAGAAAATTTTCCCGCAAGGAGAGAGATAGGATAAGGCTCAGTGGGTTAAGCCGCTGCCTTCGGCTCAGGTCATGATCTCAGGGTCCTGGGATCGGGTCCCGCATCGGGCTCTCTGCTCAGCAGGGAGCCTGCTTCCTCCTCTCTTTCTCTCTGCCTGCCTCTCTGCCTACTTGTGATCTCTCTCTGTCAAATAAATAAATAAAATCTTAAAAAAAAAAAAAAAAAAGAGGTATAGCCTAGGGTGTGTGGGCTGTAATGATAGAAGACCAACCCAAAGAGGAAAGATTGAGAGAGATGGTGAAGGGCCATTGGAGCTGAGCTATAAGTGGGCTTGGAGATGGTGGTGAACGTGGAAAACCCTTATCATTTCACCCCCTCCACCTGTTACCTTTCCGTGGGCCACCCCTTTCCTCGAACACGGGAAGTTCCTCGGTGGCTTCAGCCTACTGTGAGCCTTCTCACCTTGGAGGCTTGATGCATGCTGCATTTCTCTCTGAAATGTATTTATTTTTTCACCTCACTCTCTCTTCTTGCCTTTGTTCAAACATCTCTCTTTTGGAAATCTGCCCCTTCTCATTCTCAGGTTCAATTTAATTTCAGAAAGATCTTCCTTGCCCCTCTGGCCAACCTAAAAATGTAGATTTCCCTTTACTACTCTCTCCCCTTTGAATTTTTCTCATAACATTTGTTACAACTTAGAAATATATACATACTTCGTACTGTACAAAATCTATAACTATTTTTGTTACCCATTTTTGTTTTCACCACCATATTCTAGAATACTCTTGCTTCTTCTCAGTATATTTCAAAATAGCTGTCATTCCCTCCAGATCCTGGTGCCCAGAGGAGACATTAGTTTGGAGAATGAAATTTAGGATTATCTTTACAAAGATAAAATTTAAATCCAGGAGGAGTGAAGACATCACCTAAAGAAAATAAAAGTGGCAAGAGAACTCATGATATAGCTTCAATCACATAGGCTTTGGCAGAAGGTGGACAAGGCCCAGCTTGAGTATGAGTGGCTCAGCCATCAAGGTGTCCTAAGAACTCGTGATCTGATTTCTCCAGAATGTTATCTCTGTGTTTTATCAGGTTCACTGCGTGGAAGTAACTTACTAAGTTCTTGTTCTTTGGCTCTACTGTCTTCTTTTCCCTTTATTCCCTCTCATTCTCTCCCATGTGCTTCAGGGGGTGACTTCTAGCTTCTTCCAGGAAGCCCATCCCGCATGGTCTCAGTCTGCCCAGGCATCTCTCACTGGGGCTAGTTTTCTCCAGGTGGCCCTGGGCGAGGCCACTGGGTGGTGGCAACATCATTACATCATTTCTGTGTCCCTCCAGACCTGGAGAGATGCTGGCTGTTGCTAATCTTAGGCATGCCTCTCCTTTTCCAGTTGGCCTTCAAGCTCTTGCAATCAGTAGCTGCAGAACAAATTCCTTCTGTGGAACTTCTTGGCATTATCTCTATTTTCTTCACTAAACCTGAACTGGTGGAGTGATATGGTGGAAAGATCTCTGTGTTTAGCAAAGGAAGAACTTGAAAACAATTTTAACTTTGCTGCTTATTAGCTATGTCTTTGGGCGACTAATTTCACCTGCCTGAATCTTATTATTATTATTTTTTGTTTTAATATGGAGTTACCTGTCTTATGAAGTTAATATGTGTGAATTAAATACGATAATGGATCTGAGATCACTTTGTCAAGTGCCACGTACAGATAAAGCTCAATACTCCTTATGTAGCATTCATGTTGTTTATCTTCTTATGAATTTGTTTCTTAACTTCATAAACAGATGAACAACTTCATAAGGGCACAGATCATGTATTTCTTTGTAGAACCTCTCAGTGACTCATTTGTTACCCTTGCTCAGTGCCTATTAGTTGTTCAACAAATGTATGTTGGTGATCTGCCTAGAACAGATGATAATGTTTTCTCACAAATATAGTCCCTATGCTTTCAAATGTTTGCCAAAGAAAACATTTTAATCTTTTATCTCTACACAGTAGATCTGGAATTTTGAAACAGCATCCTGAGGAATAGGTTTTAATTCAGCCACTCTGTGACTTGAGATAGGACACCATGAGAGATTAAAAGTTTTCTGACCATCGGGGAAACTATTTTAGGTGACTCCCCCCTACCCCCGAGATATCTTTTCTATGATTTGGAAGTTAGAAAAAAATGCAAAATTCCTTCTTTGACAGTCATAGCAGAAGGCATTAGCAAAACCACATTTGCCTTCCAAGGAAGTTTCTTAGGAATGTCATACCTCCTGTGGTGGCCATGTTGTACAGATTTTCTAATTGTTGCAATTAGAAACAAAGAAAGGCCGTGTCAAGAGAAACAGAATTAGAAAGCAAGAGTTATTGGTGGTTGAGGCAGACGATACATACTTTAAAAATTGGACTTGGAGCAATTCTGACAGAGAACAGCCTGCAGTGAGTATCTTGGTTTAATACAAGGAAGTGATCAATTCAGAGAGTGGGCAGGCTCTGTGGAAATGAGAAGATCTCACTGCGATGATATTCTCTTGTCCCAGACGAGGACCCTGACATTGTCGGGCAACAGGTCATTAACATGAGAACCACGTGGCAATGTTCATCATGACAATATTCATATTATTTACAATTAAAAATAGCAGCCTATCTTAAATTCTGTGTACATCATACACTCAATACTTTTCATTCAGTTCTCAGTCATCTTGCCCTGTCTCCCAGATTTCATGTTCAACAGCGCATTTGGGGACTGTTTTGATGAGGATTCTGGCATGATAGGTCCAACTGGTGTTGTTTTAAAAAAAGCTCTTACAGGGGTGCCTGGGTGGCTCAGTGGGTTAAAGCCTCTGCCTTCGGCTCAGGTCATGATCCCAGGGTTCTGGGATTGAGCCCCACATTGGGCTCTCTGCTTAGCAGGGAGTCTGCTTCTTCTCTCTCTGCCTGCCTCTCTGCCTACTTGTAATCTCTGTCTGTCAAATAAATAAAATCTTTAAAAAAAAAAAAAAAAGCTCTTACAGAAACACTATTAAATCACATGTTTTTTGGCCATTTCAGTTGTGTGTGACTTCCTTAAATTTCTGGGTATGCGGTTTAGTGCCTAGTTATACGTTTTTGTATGTCTATGTGTGAATGCATAAATGTATCTCTTTAGATAACTTGCTGCAAACTCTTGCCCGAGTTAATGGCATTCCTCTGTGCTGTGGCTGCTAAGTGATGCCTTTAGGAGATTCACGTTCCTCCCTTAATGGTTACTTTTTCCTTCCTAACTAGAGAAAATTCAGTGGGGATGAAGTGATATAAATTTTTTTGCTAACTTTTAAGTTTGCTAGTTTAATCCTGCCTTAGGATTAACATATGTTCTTGGAATTCAGGGGGGAAATGAGCAGCATTTAGCTTTGTCTTCTTTAGCACTAATGATTTAATATAACTATTTTTCCCCTTTAGGTAGCAGAAACTAATATTTCTAAACTCAAAGAGCTGACATAGCAGTACATTTATTTCTAGGTTGTTCATGCACATAAGCAGCTGTGGTTACTGTTGAAAATAGGTTGGTCAAGGATTGAAGTGCAATTAATTGAATGAAAAAAAGTATTTTCCACTGTGACTAAATGTATGTTACTGGGTATCAGTCAAATAATCAGCTTAAGACTTGCAAAATTTAAGTATTTCCTGGTTACTGAGAAATCTTCATAATTCTTCCAGGCCTCTGTTTCTTTTTTGATAAACCCCATCTGCTTGATTTTGTTTTCTATCTGGAGATTTGTTTTTCCATTAGGTTCAAAAGTTATTACTTTGCTGTTTTGAGAGGGAATTTTTGGAAAAAATATCTTATAATAAACTACCATATTAACTTCTGCATAATAAAATATATTAAAATATTATTTAGAGCAATTATTTTGAATATAAATGATTAATTTTAGGGTAGTAATAGTTAAAGCAGAAATTTGAAGTTAAGTTTGTTTTGGATTTGGCTGTATTTCTAACACCATGAACCTGAAGAAACTCCTCAACCATGCTTTCCAGTTGAAAATAAAACAAAACGAAACAAAAAATGTAAGAACAAAAGTGTTATATAGTACCAGTTTCTTCCCTTACTTGGTGTTAATTGGTCTGATTAATTGATTTTATTTAACCAACTTTTTAATCTTGCCGACTCAATATACAGTTTGTATTGACATAATATAGCAACAACCTCTTTCTCTGTTTGTCTTAATTTAAACATGCACACATGCTATTTTATCTATTTTTATGGCCAAAGAGTCCAATTTATAAAAATTTCAAATTTCTACTTAATACTGTCTCTGCTAAAGCTTGCCGAACCATGTGGGGACAGTTATTCTTGTTAGCTGCAAGCTCATTTGAATCAAGCACCACAAACCAATGCTCATCTTATTTCTTTTGCTTTTTAAAGTTGGCACAGACAATTTCTCAATCCTTGAAAATTTCATAGGGACGTTTTCCTGAATTTAGGGAGGCTCAGATCCTGAGATTTCCTTGCTCCAAAGCCTTTAAAGGTTTCTGGTTGCTATGGAAACAAGACATAAATTTCTCAGTCAGGCCTGCACGATCATGTTTGAGAGAAATACCTTATAGAAAGTTTCCTGCCTATTTCCCTAACGTGTCCGTGCGCCAGGCCAATGAGAGGACTCGACTTCTCCCAGATTCATTTCCTCCACTCCTTTAATCCAATTCTCCTTGATTAGTTTTACCTAAGCCTCCTGGCTCATTTCACACTCAAGGTCTTCCTGTAAGTTTTTTCCGATCCCACAGTGCGATATAATTATATTCATCTTTAAATTTCAATAATGTGTTGATTACACTTTTGGGGATCCTTATTCTGCCTGCAATTAATATCTATTTACGTGCAAACCTTTTAGCATCTTAATGAGAGGAATTGTGTCTTTCTTACCCTGGTATTCTTTTTGTATCTAGCACAATACATGGGAGGATCTTAAACTCCAAATGCCAGGATATGTGAAGGCCAGTTTCTGTAGCAATGCGACAGATAGATATTGTGGGAGTAGAGGACAGGGTAACTGTTTCTGCTTTGAGTCCTTGTGGAGGTCTCAACAAAAGATTGGAACTTTGAGCAAGGGCATGACAAAAGAGCCTGTGCCTTGCCACAAGGACCAAAGAATTCTATTTTATCCCTAGTAGGGCTGGTGGCACAGAGGAAGGCACAGGTGAGGTTATGAATGGAAAGAAAGGGTCATTGTAGTTGGAAGCTAGATTTTGTGAGAAAGAAGTGAATTATGGGAGGTGAGGTTGAATAGCAAGCTGAGGTCAGTTGTGAAGGACTGTATACGGTACATCGAGTCTGGAATTCATCCTTAAGGCAACAGAGAGGAGATGGAGCTTTACAAGTGGGTATGTATGGAAGCAGCCCAAGTGTCCATTAATAGATGAATAAAGAAAGAAGACAGGGCATAAGAGAACAAACTGATGATTGCCGGGGTGGGGGTGGGGGAGGGGGAGGGAGATGGGCAAGATGGGTGGAGGGCAGTGGGAGACACTGGCTTCCAGGTGCGGCATGAGTAAGTCACGGGGATGAAAGGTACAGTGTAAGGAATACAGGTAATGGAATCGTATGAGTGTTGTGTGGTGACAGAGGGTGGCTCACAGACTTGTCAAATCACTGTGTTGTACACCTGAAACTCATGTAACATTGTGTGTCAACTCTGCTTCAACAAAAAGGGGGAAGAAAGAAAAAAAAAGAAAACAACAACAACAATAAACAAAAGATGTGACAAAGGAATATTACTCGGCATACGAGGAATGAAATCTTGTCATTTGTGACCACATGGGTAAACCTAGGGGGTATTATGCTACGTGAAATAAATAAGGCAGAATAAAGACGCACGTCATAAGATTTCACTTATAGGTATAATCTAAAAAGCAAAACAAAACCAAATAGACAAACCACAAAGAGAGAAACAGACTCGTAAATATGGAAGAACAAACTAGTGGTTTCCAGAGGGGAGGGAGCGGGAGGGATGGCCAGAGGAGGTGAGGAGGATTGAGATGTACAAAGTTATAAGATAAATAAGTTATAAAATAAATAAGTCACAGGGATAAAAAGTACAGGATAAGGAACACAGTAATATTGTAACAACTTTCCAGTGACAGATAATAACTCAACTTACTGTGGTGAGGATATTGTAATGTATGTAATTGTCAAATCACTATGTTGTACACTTGAAACTAATGTTATATTACATTCAACTATACTTCAGTTAAAACAAAACATGAAAGTGGGTATGTGATGACATCGGAATTAAAAAAAATTTTTTTATTTTTTTACTTTATTTTATTTATTTAATTTTTTTTTGGTGAGATGGGAAGTCTGGCAACTGTGTGGCAGGGAAGCCGGTGTCTAGGGGACCGGCTTCCCAATCAGAATCTATAGTTGAGCTTTGCGCGGTGGCAGTATCGTAGCCAATGAGGTTTACCCTAGGCGTGATTATTGCTAGTTGAAAACTAGCAAATTATTGCTAGTTGACAATTTCCATCCAATCTACCTATCCTGATAACAGGAAGTCCCATAGCAGCTAATTAAATTAGGACCTGTAATCATCTGGAAGGCCACGCCCACTGACCCCTTGATTTTAGAAAACCTTCCAAGAAGGGTGAAGGACACTATTTGAGTGTAGTGTGTCTAGTTTGAAACTTTACATTTACTATATTACTTACATTCCTAAAATGAAGGAATGCCAAGGTCTGCACATAATTTCGTATTTAAAAAAGAATATGAGATCTTAATGGTCATAAGAGGGCTGGAAGGGAGGGTGCTTTCCGGGACTCGGAGGAAGAGGCTGGTTTCAGGTCACTTTCGGAACTCCCAGGCTGAAAGTCAAAGCAAGGTCTCTCTTTCTCAGGCAACTTCCTCATCTGTGATGGGCTAGTTCAGTGTGTGCTGTTGTTTATCTAGATAATGTGCGTTTTGCGTTACATTCTGACTCTTGCTGCCTTCATCAGCCAGCAGTCTCTGATATCACTTCTCCTTTCTTCTGTCACCATTCATCATCATCATTTGGCTTTCTGGTTCTTAAAATATATGGATCACACACATTTCCTGTTGAAAAGAATGGTCTTCTACCCCAGAAAGAGTGATAACGTTATTCATTCCTTATGATTTATAACTTCTTTTAGCCAAGGATGCCCCTAAACATCGCTTGACAGATAGATCAGTTACCTGAAGGATTTTGTATCCCCGTAAAAAGGAGGTGAAGTGATTGTTGCCACAGGGAAGATGGCAAAGGTACTAGAACAGGGAGCAGGGTGGGATCTTACCCTGTGTGAGCTGGAGTTGACAGTGATGGGTCCCAGGTCAATAAAAGATCCTTATTTGAATCTCAAGTCCTTCATTGCACCAGGTGCTAGCCGAATGGCCTTTAAATTCCTCTGCTTATAGATTAAATTCCTGAAATTCCTGACCACCTATAAAATGGATCAGTTCATATAATAGTGAGGGGTTCTGCTCCAGGTTATAACGAGGACTTATTAGAGGTCTTTCATGTAGCGAAAGGAAAGGAAGGAAGCCCAACGCCTGTCTGATTTACAGAGAGGAGGAAAGGATCCAACCCCACTGTGCATTCACATGGAAAGAGATGCCATTTTGTTACTTTCTCTTTGGAACATTTTTATTTATAGCCATACCTTCCAGTGAAAGTTTGTCCTGTCTGAACATCTACATCACTGCCAAGCAAACGAGACTCAGATACAGCTCCAAGCCTTTAGTTTCTATTTTTACAACAAAATCTGCCCATAGCTGCCTGTTTACATTACTTTCATCCTATCTGGGCTTGACAAATGTTATAAATTAGGATTAAAAAAAGAGAGATAAGAGGTAGGGATAGGAAGAGTGAAGTATGTCCATGAATTCTGGGTCTCAGAAGAATTTCTGAGGGTGTGGGGTTTCAAAGACCAGGAGAATGTTCAGAACTCCAGACCCGTGTCCCAAAGTGAATTTATTTTCATATGCTTTGAAAAGTTTATTTTTTATAAGTATTGCTCCATTTTCATTAAAATGTAAATCAGTAGATTTCTATATGCAGGGGATTATTTCATGTGACTTTTATTAACTTCAAATTTTATAAGAACTTAAAAGAGTTTAGTTTTATGATCATGTCCAAATGTAACTTTTTACTCAACAGTCAGAGCTTTGATCTGCAAGAATTTGTGATTTGGGGGCTAAAAAAGCTAATTTTACATAGACACAGTAACCATGTGCTTTTTCTGCTGTGAGTGTTCCAGGGTACTAAACTAGTAATTTGCAAAATTCTGAGTCAATAATTTTTATAATTTTTATTTCCAATTAGTTTATTTTCTTACCGTAGAAAAAAACGTATAGGTGCACATGTGAGCGCACATGTGTACCCACTCACCAACCTAGATGCATAGACACACACACACACACTGCCTATACCTAAAATCTCAAGCAAATAAACACCATATATGTGAGAAATTTTGACTCGTGCTTGGGAGATAGTGCCAAAAACCAATTTCTAGGAACCAGCAGCTAGAAAACTAGAACCAGTTATTTTTGTCCTCAAACTTATGTAACCCGAATCTCTTTCCTGGTCACCAGCTGTGAATTTATAATATTTTCTTTGATATTCTGTAGTGATTTCATGGCAAAACCTCTTATTTCAAATTGTTAAAACAAAACAAAACAAAATGCCTTCTAATCCTTCCCAACTCGAGAATGACCTTTCTGAGCTCACGGACTTACCAGTCTGAGTTTCATTAAGGAGAAACCCTAGCATTGACTTCCATTTCCCCAGCTTCTCCTGTAGCGCTCAGATTCTTTCTTTCTAAAGATTTTATTTATTTATTTTTCAGAGAGAAAGTGAGAGCACAAGCAGAGGGAACAACTGCAGAGGGAGAAGTAGGCTCCCCGCTGAGCAAGGAGCCCAATGTGAGACCCGATCCCAGGACCCTAGGATCATGACCTGAGCCGAAGGCAGATGCCTAACCAACTGAGCCACCCAGGAGTCCTATACTCAGATTCTTTTTACTCCCCTCTGCCACTACATAGTCCGGCCCTTCATGCAATAGCTCCTATCTACATAACTAATAAATTTATACCTGGGGGCCTAGGTGCCTAATAAAGCTAAATGTTTGTGTCCCCCTCAAAATTCATGTATCAAAAGCCAATTCCCAGTGTATTAGGACGTGGAGCTTTTGGGAGGTGATTATGGTCACGAGGGCAGAACCCTGATAAATGAAATTCATATTCTTAGAAGCTTGCGAGAGCTACCTCACCTCTTCCGCCACGGGACAACACGGTGAGCAGATGCCATTTCTGAATGAGGAAGTATGCTTTCACTAGACACTGAATCTGCCAGGACGTTATCTTGAACTTCCATCTTCCAGAACTATGAGAAATAAATTGCTGTTGTTTATAAGCCACCCAGTCCATAGTATTCTGTTAGAGCAGCCCAAACGACTAAGATGGTACTTGCATTTTAATCCTTCTATTTTTCCAAATCATACTCCAGTTACTATCCAAAAACACAGCCTAGATAAGATGAATCCCCACAAAGTCTTTAGTGTTTCTGCATTTTTTCAGCTTTACTGGGATATTATTGACATGTAAAATATGTAAGTTTATGGCTACAAAGTGATGACTTGATGCACGTATATGTTGTGAAATGATTACCATGATAAAGTTACTTTCACCCCCATTTCCTCACATACTTAGCTTCTCCATTCTTTCTAAAGTCATGACGTGGAATTTCATGGTTACATGCCCTTCACATTATTATCAGTCCACTATCTTCCTCTTCCAGACCTATCCCAATTGCTTTATGGTAACTTACTTGTTCCTTTCAGTTAGAAGTAATGTTAAAAAATGTGATGTATATTTGAAAAGATATCTAAAGCTATGTCAGAAGCAAAACAGAACAAGCTGTCTTTTTGTAAAACACACACATGCATAAAACCACTTTTCAAGTCCTATTTTCTTTCACCTTATCTACTAAGAAGAATGATCTCCATCTGGAAAGGATAGAATAGACAAGTTATAAGAGAAAGGAAAATGATGTACAAGACATCAGCAATAGAGATAGTTTAAATCCTTTTCGTGAAAAGATCTTATTCCCCAGATAAATAATCTTTGTTCTGATAAAAGAATTTAATATACCATTGAGGGTCCATTGTTCAATCATTATGTTGGATCATATGGACAGAATGATATTTCTTCTACTTCATCTTCTTTTTTTAAGCTTTATTAAGAATGGGGAAGGGGCAGAAGGAGAGGGAGAATCAAGCAGACTCCTCACTCAACATGGAACTTGGCATGGCTCTCCATTTCAAAACCTTGAGGTCATGACCAGAGCAGAAATCAAGAGTCAAGACGATTAACTGACTGAGCCACCCAGGCACCCCAGGATGGTATTTCTAAAGTCTTGTCAAGCCATGCTTGTATTAAAATCCTTCAGTGGTTTGTCATTGTCACATATCGTGTCTTTTCCCCACTGCCTTTTTATTTCTCTGACCTCATCTTTTGCCACTCTCCATTGTCTTAATGCCATATTCTTCTCCCATAGTACGTAATGTATATCATAATTGCAGTAATTAGGATAGCTTATTTTTTACTTCGTTTATTTGTCCTCCTCCCACAAGGTCTTTACAGTAGGCATTCCTCTCTCCTCTAGGCATAATGGAGAAAGCATATGTTCTAGAATGATGTAGGTCTAGGCTCTGGTTCTGGCTTTTCGCCTTACTAGTGTTGGCAAAGACGATTAGCCAGGCTGTATTTTTGAGGGGAAGAGGCAAAGAGGGATGGAATGGCTGTCCAATCAGTGACTAAGAATATCTCCTATCCCTGCACATGTTTGGTTGTGGTTCTGTCATTACTGACTATGGGTTGTCATTGGAAGTATGTATATCACTTCCTCTGAGGATTTTAAGAAGTGGGTGTCTTCTCTATGTTTTCCTTTCTTCCTTTTGCTAGATAAAAATGACTGTGAGCTGATAAATTGTAAAGGGTTTTGGTGTCTGGATTACTGCATGGAGGGGAGCTGCCTGATGGCCAGGAAGCCTTCACTTCCAATTGTTATTTAGGTGAGAAATAATTTGTATTATGTTTATTTCTTGCTTATATATTATTATGAATTACTGTGTGATAGTTATCTCCAAAGATGGCCACCAGTAATTTCTTCACTCTTGGTACATGTTGGTCACTCCTTACCTCCAGAGGTAGAGCTTATTTGCTCTCCACTTGAATCTGGCCGGCTGGCTTTGACTTACAGAATGCAATGAAAGAGGTGTACTAACTCATGATGTGGAGGTCCACCACCTTTTACTTTCTGCTGCTTGGGACCCAGACACCCTATGGTGAGCAACTCATGCCTAATGGAGACTCCACACGGAAGCCTGAGGCTCTCTGGTTAACAGCTCCAGCTACCTGCCAGACAATAGCCAGGGAACATTTTCAGCGTCAGTGATGATCATGGGAAGAGAGAGAAACTGCCAGTCAACTTACAAAGTCATGAGAGAATATAAAGTTGTTTTTAATATGCACCAAATGGCTTTTCAGTCCTTCTTCTTCTCCTTCTCCAGCAGTGAGCACTGGTCTAAGTAGTACACTTGCTTTGTGACTTCAGTACAGTTACTTTACCTTCCTTCAGCTCTCATTTCATGATTTGTTCAGTGGAGAAAAAACCCTACTGATTTCATATGGCTGCAGTGATTCAATGAGACAATGATGGAGAATTCTTTATTCTGTGTCTGACATGTGGTAAGCCCTCAACTAATATTTATTTGATTGAATATTAATCTCTGGTAAACTATAAAGAAATGTTCATTTAGAAAGAAAAGGATCAGCTTCATTTATAATTACAAAACGTGAAGTTCTGTGATAGGATACATCTCAGTTCTATTCCTTTTTGCCTTGAAAGGAGACCTACATTTTGTGATTGCATTTTGAGTTTCTTCAGCTAGCTTCCTCTTCATCTTTGTATTCATCTCAACATATTTTCTTCTATGAATTCCCACTTCAGTTTTATGTAACACATCTATTCTTGCTCCTTAGTGAGAACACTGAGAAGTTATTCTCTTACTGATTTTTTCTCCTGTGGTGTTTTTTTTTTTTTTTCAGATGTATTCTCCTTTTCTGTTAGGTGTAGGATTATTCACAGACCTCATACATAATTGTCCTATTTATTAATTCAACATACATTTAGTGTGCACCCATTGTATTCTAGGCTCTAAATTAAATTTGGTTTCCCTCTAGACACACCTAATTCCTCACTATGAGTTTTATTTTTCAGATCAAGGTAAATTATGGTAAGCATATAATTCATAACATTCTATATAGTCTATGGGTCAAATCTAGCCAACAACCTGCTTTTTTCCAATAAACTTAATTGGAACATAGACACTCATGTTTTTTTTAAATATTTTTATTTATTTATTTGACAGGGAAAGACATGCAGAGAGAGGGAACACAGGCAGGGGGAACAGGAGAGGGAGAAGCAGACTTCCTGGTGAGCAGGGAGCCCGATGTGGGGCTCAATCCCCAGATCCTAGGGTCGGGTGCCCCGACGTTCCTTTTTTTAGTATATTGACTGGGCTGATTTTGTGCTTCAATGGCGGGATTGATCAGATCTAACAGAGATCATCTAGTCCATAAAACCCAAAGTATTTACTATCTGAACCATCATAAAAAAATCTTGTCAACTTGATGTGTGTTAATATGAATAGTTTTGGTTGGTACAGTTTGAAAGGTTCTGACTAGATGGGTGTGAGCTACTTTGACAATGGAAATTCTGAAAACTATACCATAAGGTAAAGGAAAAGATACAGGCAATTTTTAGTGTTTAAAAGAGAAGCTTGGTGGGGGGCAGGGCTCTAAAATGTAAAAATGACAGATTTGATTGATACACATCACTTCTGCTTACAAGTGGCATACCACTGGTTGGAGAATTAAATAGGAGGATATTTAGAAAGGCAACCTGGAGTTTCTATGAGGAAAGGAAACATGAATACTTTTGGACTTAGCAATTATAGCAGGGAATGCTTGCTAGCAAAATGTTTTCCTATGTGTAAAAAGAGGTACAGTCGCGGATGTTGACTGGGGCTTTTGTTCATAATGGCTAAAGTTGGGAAACAACCCTTAGCAATGAGGAATGACTAAAAAGCATGGAATGGGTGGACCCATTCTATACATGGTTTTTTAATTGAACAAATGCAGCCATTAAAATGAATGAAGTAGAAGCCCTGGGTGGCTCAGTTTGTTAAGCATCTACCTTCAGTTCAGGTCATGATCCTGAAATTCTGGGATCAAGCCCCACATTGGGCTCCCTGCTCACCAGGGAGCTTGCTTCTCCCTCTCTCTCTGCCCCTTCCCCCTGCTCATTCTCTTTCTCATTTAGTCTCTCTCTGTCAAATAAATAAATAAAATCTTTTAAAAGAAGAGTGAAGTAGTTTTATATGTTTCAGACTCAAAGATTGTCAAGTTTTGTTATATTCTGCAGCACAACATTTTATACTACTTCAATATTTTAAAAACATATGTAAATATTTGTGTATATAGTTAAGGCTAAATTCAACTGCATGTGATAGAAAATCTCAAATTATAGACGCTTAAGCCAGGCAGAACTCACTCTTCTGTCACATGAAGTCCAGGCAGTGAGTTCAGGGCTGCCATAATGAGACCTCTATGGTTTGAGGGGGCCACACTCCTATCTTGTTGCTTGCTGTGGGTCATTTTCACATGGATGGCATCTATATTCCAGGCAGCATAATGAGGAAACAGGTAGTGTCCAAGGGGAGGGTTGATTATATGTTACTTGGAATGTGAAGATTGCATTGTGTAAAGGAAAGGCATATCTTGGTCACTATAGTGCTGTAAGATGAAGACAAGGTAAGAAGGTAATTTGTTGGATATGAAGTGTTTTCAAACAGGAGTCGGGTCACAGAATTTGGAAATTATCAGGTAAAGAAAGGCTGTTAAAGATTCCTAGCCTAAAGACATTTAAAGCTAAGGGGAATGTCAGCTTCTACTTAGTCATTTTACATCTTTTAATAGAGTCTCAAAAGGAATATTCTAATGCACTTGAAAGATGTTAACCTTTCATGCCAAGCATCTTTAAAAATTATACATATGCCTATAATTTTTATTTACTTATTTCTATATTTTTTCATACATTATTATTAGTGAGGGATAATAATTTTACATTGGTATTCAATACATGGACTCTGGAGTCTAATTTCTACTCAGAAAACCCATTTCCCACATCAACTTAGTTATCCTTCTTTGTTTCAGTTGTTTCATGTGTAGCAAATGGACAGCACCTCACAGGGATGTGACAAATGACCTCACATGCATAGAGCATTGCCAATGTTTGAAAGATGGCAATATTAATTAAAAATAACTCATTTAGCTGAAAACATGCCTTTGTTAAAAAGAACATGATTACATTTATAATTCAGAGTAAACTATTAGCTAGAAATCCTGTGGAAAACTGAATACTTTTGTTCTCATGGTATCTACTTTCTCTCATTGGAGGCACAAAAGGAATTCACAGTCCTGAAAACATTTTTTGACTCTGGCATATGTAAATCTTACATTCAACATCATAGAAACAAATCAAGTTAGCCCTAGAAGAAATCTTGGAGGCCATTTATACCATAGTCCTCATTTTGTAGAGTAGGAAATAGAGAATTAGGGTTGAATGATTGACCTAAACTCATAGAGGTAGTGTATCAGAACTTCGATAAAAATGTAAGTCTTTTCAATCACTTACCTTGGACTTTAAGCATTAGGTACTGTGTTTGTTGGGGGAATGGTGAAAAATAAGATGCTTTTGACATTCCAGACTAAAAAAAAATAAACCTAAGCTTTTTTCTTTTTTTTAAATCTAAGCTTTAACTGGAGATAAATGTTTCCATGACATTTTTAAAAAGATTTATTTACTTATTTTGAAAGAGATGGAGAGAAAGAGAAAGTAAGAGTGAGAGGGAGAGAGGGAGACAGAGAATGTGTATTTTGGGGCAGGAGCAGAAGGAGAGGGAGAAAGTTTATCAAGCAGACTCTCTGCTGAGTGCAGAGCCTGATGCAGGGCTTAATCTCATGACCCTGAGATCATGACCTAAGCCAAAAATCAAGAGTCAGATGACTGAGCCACCCAGGTGCCCCATCCACGACATTTTAAAAGAAATTTATTTATTTATTATATTCTCTTGTGAAACTAATTATGACACATCTCTTTTGAAGGGATAAAGTGGCATAAATTTCTTACTTTTTTCTCTTTCACCTCCATCCTTTGTTCCGAGTGACTTGCTTTGTAAATTTGCCATTAATGTAAAATATGGGTTCTTGTATTAAAAGGGAATCATCATGGCAGGAACAGGACATCTAGGTGTTTAGGAAATCTAGTTTTAATGAAATGGGAAACATAAAACACATTTGAACTTAAAGATGTCTGAATTTTCTGGCTCATTTGATTTAATATTAATAAGTTTGAAGAACTAAAGATAGAACATGCACATAGTTCACTGCATTTGGGTAGAACAATTTTTATTTTTTGTCTGAGATAATTTCTCTCTCACTTGAATTGTTTTTATCTCTAGAAAATCTACACAGAAAAGAAAGCAGGTGGTTATGTAGTATCATTTGAGCTGGTCTGCAAATTAATACCTGTATCTCTCAGGATGATTGTTGCAGATAACAATGTCCAGTCTAGCTAGTTAAAGCATAAAGGGATTTACTAGGGGATGTAGGTCTGCTTATGTAATTTCCAGGAGTGCCAGATAACCAACCTCGCATGCAACATCCAGACACTGGACTCTTCCAGTGGAAATCTACTGCCACTGATGTCACCTCCTCTCAGCACCCACAGCACTAGGGACTGAACCTTTAAAAGTCTTTGTGGCTATCGTCACAGAAGACCATGCGTGGGCAAGCCTAAAGCTCTTGGTGTTGACTTCCATTTTCCAAATCTCAGTAACTGAATCTGCCTAGTTGATGGTTCATGTACAGAATCCTCACTTCAGGGAAAGCTATGAAATTCTCAAGCCTTAAATTCTCCTTATAAGGAGGTTGGAATAGAGATGGCCTCAGTAAAGTCACTGAGAGGTTAGACAGTAATCTGCACATGTTGTCTGGAAGAGAGACAGGGCCCTAGGAGTCCTCTTTATCCTTTTTTATGAGTTGTTGTTAGGGACAAGTTTATCAGAATGTATATAATTTCCAAAGAGGAAAGTGACAGAGAAAAGAAGAAAATATACTTTGTGTAAAATATACTTTGAATGGGAATAGGAGAAAAATCTACTAAATTTAGTTATGTAACTTGGCTCATATACAGACAATTCTATTTTAATTCTAGAAGGTGTATTAAGAGAGGGATTAGAATATGGGTAGACCTTACTTTGCGTATTTTCAATATGCATGGATTTCAATTACCACCAGCTAGTTAGATATACAGTATGGCTTAAATTTCAGTTACCAAAGTCTATTAACATTGTGTGACTGCATGAAGTAGAAACTTCACTGCCAGCTCTTTCCTGCACAAATAAATCACTAAATAAATGACCGATGGGTATCATGATCAATGACTCATCATGTCCCTTCTCAGAGGCTATTGGTGACTGGCCATGGGACATCGGTCACCCACACACCAGGAGCAAAGCATGTAGTTGTGTTGCTCTTTGACTTCAGTAATAAACCCACACGACATTTCACAGAACTAGAAAGCAGGAAGAGGAAATTGGCCAACAGAGATGAAAGCTTAGTGGAGAAACACAAAGTGATAATATTGACAGTGAAATTCACATGGAAAGTTACATGCAGCTGTAGGACCAGCTGACTGTGGGAAAACGGATGCTGCCAGCGGTTGAGAGACCCTGGGTGTGCAGCGAGAACAACTTAGTGATGCAGAGTTACTCACCTAAATGAGGAAAGCTATTGAGGTGAAAAGGATGATGTCTCAGAGGAAGTGACACTAGCAAAAACTTCACGGCAGAGGAACTCTCAGAGATACCTCGTGACATGAAAAACGTAAAGGAAAAATGCTGCAACAGATCCAGACTGATAAAAGTATGATAGTTCCCCAAAACAGAAAACAATACTCACTCCGTATTTCAAGTTAAATGATGAGAAGAAAGCAAGCGGTCTTCCAACTATTCTTGATAAGTTTTTATTTTTTTTAACAAAGAAATAAACATTTTAATTCTCCATATTTCTAATGTTTTAAATTACAGTGTATTAAATAAAGACTAACTTTACTCTGTTTTTTCCTTTCTATATAGTTATAATCAACAGCAGGAAACTTTTAAACTTTTGACAAAAATTTTTGAAAGTTATGGAATAACTAATTCTGCCCATGAATTAGTAAAATCGCTTTGTGTGGTTTCACATGGCACAGTTATTTATATGGTCCATACCACATGCATGAAGAGGATCTGCCTGCACTTAAAATGAGGGTAAGTAAACATCCCCTAGGTCTATATTGAAAAAATCACTTCCTGGTTGAAAGGTTAAATGTGCCTTACCATTTAAGACTCCCTGTTAAAAGCACTGGATTGAGGGCCTGTTCATAGAACATTTTAACACAGATTAGAAAAAAGAGAACTGTCCTTATTTATCCTGGCTATGGTGAAAATGGAGTCCCATTAGATATGACCCTGCCGTGCACTACATAGCCTGATTATGTATGGGTGGCCCAGGCTGGTTTCAGGGAATCTCAGTCCAAGTTACAATGACAACAGCCCATGTAGTTGGACCACAGATGCTGAGCAGAGAGCTCTTCCTCTCAACAGAGCAGGTGGGAAAAGGTCCAAAGTGGACACGGGTATCCATCAGTGTGTTGAAAGTTAAGAACCAGGGCTGGGTTGAGGGGGAGGCAAGTGGAGTCAAATCACTAAAATGTGGGGTCAGACTCTGTCTTCACTTAAATTTTTGAGATTTTATTCATCATGAAATTTTTGCATTTATTTTGATTTTTAAAAGTGATTCATTATAAAGTGATGTAGTTTGATTAGTGAGTTTGTTGGTGCTTTCCCCTAAATTTTGTGCCTCGGTGACTACCCAACTTACCTTATCATGTTCCCCACCTTACAACTTTATGAGGCAACTTATATTGCACTGCAGATCCACTGTTAAAAGCAAGGGAAACAGCATGGCCAGGACTTCAGGGACTAGAAGAACTGTGATCCTGTTTTAAATGTTCTTTGTTGTTCTGAATGTAAAATACTGGCCATATTCATGGTTCAATTTGGCTACAAATGACAGGAAAACATACTTACCTCTGAGTAACTGTCAGAATATGAACTTTTGCCTGCAATTTTTGACAAGCTATGTGATATTTTTGTTGTGTTTAGAAATTCAGGTATTACTTTACACGTGTCGGGTTGCTTGATTTAGGGAATAAAAACATGGAACACACAATTAAATCTGAATTTTAGATATGCAACAAATAATTCCCTAGAATAGGAATACTCCATGAAATATTTATATAGACTTATCCTAAAAAAATCATCCCCTATCTGAAATTCAAAATTAGTGTCCTGAATTTTATCTGACATGTCTACACTCTGTGCAGCTGCGATGATTTAGGGAAGGTTAATTCCCATCTCCTTAGCTGGCCTAAACCCTCCACAATGTTTAGTTCTGGACATGTTAATGAAAATCACATATTAATGCCTTGAATCAGAAGTGGTTCTGCAGACAGTAAATTTCTTTAAATGTTAACTCACGTCTTTGCATAAAACAACTTTTTATAATTGGATAGGCACCTCTTTTTCTGTCCTTTTTTAAAAATAATTATTTTATTATTATTTTTTAAACATATAATGTATTATTAGCCCCGGGGTACAGGTCTGTGAATCACCAGGTTTACACACTTCACAGCACTCACCATAGGACATACCCTCCCCAATGTCCATAACCCCACCACCCTCTCCCTCCCTCCCTCCCCCTGGCAACCCTCAGTTTGTTTTGTGAGATTCAGAGTCTCTTATGGTTTGTCTCTCTCCTAATCCCATCTTGTTTCATTTATTCCTTTCCTACCCCCAAACCCTCCACGTTGCCTCTCAAGTTCCTCATATAAGGGATATCATATGATAACTATCTTTCTCTGATTGACTTATTTCACTAAGCATAATACCCTCTAGTTCCATCCATGTCATTGCAAATGGCAAGCTTTCATTTCTTTTGATGGCTGCGTAGTATTCCATTGTGTATATATACCACATCTTCTTTATCCATTCATCTGTTGATGGACATCTAGACTCTTTCCATAGTTTGGCTATTGTGGACATTGCTGCTGTAAACATTCAGGTGCACCTGCCCCTTCGGATCACTACATGTGTATCTTTAGGATAAATACCCAGTAGTGCGATTGCTGGGTCATAGGGTAGCTCTGTTTCCAACTTTTTGAAGAACCTCTATGCTGTTTTCCAGAGTGGTTACCCCAGCTTGCATTCCCACCACCAGTGTAGGAGGGTTCCCCTTTCTCCACATCCTCATCAGCATCTGTTATTTCCTGACTGTTAATTTTAGCCATTCTGACCAGTGTGAGGTGGTATCTCATTGTGGTTTTGATTTGTATTTCTCTGATGCCCAGTGATATGGAGCACTTTTTCATGTGTCTCTTGGCCATCTGGATATCTTCCTTCTTTGCAGAAATATCTGTTCATGTCCTCTTCCCATTTCTTGATTGGATTATTTGTTCTTTAGGTGTTTACTTTGATAAGTTCTTTATAGATGTTGGATACTAGCCCTTTGTCTGATATGTCGCTTGCAAATATCTTCTCCCATTCTGTCAGTTGTCTTTTGGTTTTGTTAACTGTTTACTTGGCTGTGCAAAAGTTTTGATCTTGATGAAGTCCCAATAATTCATTTTTCCCCTTGCTTCCCTTGACTTTGGCAGTGTTTCTAAGAAGTTGCTGTGGCTGAGGTCGAAGAGGTTGCTGCCTGTGGTCTCCTCAAGATTTTGATAGATTTCTTTCTCTCGTTGAGGTCCTTCATCCATTTTGAGTCTATTTTTGTGTGTGGTGTAAGGAAATGGTCCAGTTTCATTTTCCTGCATGTGGCTGCCCAATTTTCCCAACACCATTTTTTGAAGAGACTGCCTTTTTTCCATTGGACATTCTTTCCTGTTTTGCCAAAGATTAGTTGACCATACAGTTGAGGGTCTATTTCTGGGCTTTCTATTCTGTTCCACTGATCTATGTGTCTGTTTTTGTGCCAGTACCATGCTGTCTTGATGGTGACAACTTTGTAATAGAGCTTGAAGACTGGAATTGTGATACCACCAACTTTGGCTTTCTTTTTCAACATTCCTCTGGCTATTCGGGATCTTTTCTGTTCCATATGATGCTTTCTTTCCTTCTTTGGAATGATAGAACATTAAAAATTATCATTATTAATTATTAAAAATTATTATTATTATTAAAAATAGGCTAATAAAGGTCAGGCTTCATCTTTTTATCTCATTCTTTTGACAGCTAATGACTGAAAAGGAAACCACATGAGACCAAAATATGAAATCAGTTTTCCATATCACAGCTGGATGAGGCTTGTTCCTTTGTTCATGATCTATCAAAGTGTGTAATTCCAAGCAACTTCCCTCTTCTGATCCGTGTAATGATTCTTTTCTTTTATTTTTCTTTTAGGTTTTTATTTAAATTCCAGTTAGTTAACACACACTGTAATATTGGTTTCAGGGGTACGACATGGTGATCCAACACTTCCATACGCACCTGGTTCTCATTCCAAGTGCTCTCCTTAATCCTCATCACCTATTTCACCCACCCCCCTGCCCACCTCTCCTCCAGTAACCAGTAGTTCATTCTCTGTAGTTAAGGGTTTGCTTCTTTGTTTGCCTCTTGCTCTCTTTTCCTCCCCTTTGCTCATTCTTTTTGTTTCTTAAATTCCACACATGAGAAAAATCGTATGGTATTCATCTTTTTCTGACTACTTTGCTTAGCATGATACTGTGTAGACTCCAGCATGTATTTTGAAGCCATGGTAGATTATCTATCTATCTATCATGTATCTATGTATCATCTATCTATGTATCATCTATCTATCTATCATATTTCATATTTGTAATTTGATTAGTCAGATGGCTAATAGCAAATCTAGCATTCAAATGGTGGTAGAGTTAGGAATATTGGCCTGTATTAACCACAGTGATTTACACTTTCTGTTTACATAGTTATATTTCTCACTTGCCATTTTTTTTTTTTGAAATTGGTTCTTTATTTCTTTTGCTTTCAAGTTTTTCCTAATGGTACTTTCATGCCAAAGCCAACACAAAAGATTATTTCACACTTAGTGAAGCATGTCTTGGTGTCATTCCTCCTTGTATTGGTTGCCTTGCTCTAATTGCCAGGCACCTTTCTTAACCTGGCAACAAACTCATGCCATTTCTAGTCTACCCAAGCTGCTTGTTGCTATTTCAATATAGAACACTGGAAATACCCAACCCTCTTGTTCTGCTCTGTTTCTCTGATATTTAAATCTTAGAGAGAGAGAGATGGAAAGAAGTCACTTTTTTCCTGCTCCTGATGAATTTATCCCATTGCTTGAGTGTTATATCCTTAGGGCCTGTGAAGCCACTGGGTAAATCTGCTGGATTGAGAACTTGCTACCAGGGTTGGAAATAAGTGCATAATGTTGAAAGAGTCCTGGACCCATCGAAGATTCTGACAACATGCCAGGCACAGAGCTAAGTGTTATGGGTGTGATCATGAATCCTTTGGTTTTAAAGAGTCTGTGTGCTTGTGGGAGAGATGAGCATGCACGAGTAATTTGATGACAGTTTCATTTATTATTGTTATTTAATGCTAGTGTTTTGTATAGAGAATGATGTGAGCTGAAGTAGGATTAAAGGTGCTCTTTTCAAGCAAGGTAGGAGAGAAGCTGGTGTGGTTATAGACTCCCATGACACTGTTAGGTGATGCTTGTTCCATAGCTGAATAGCGACGGTAACACCGAATACCATGCACTGTGAATGTTGATTTTGAAATTAAATTGCTTTTGCTGCTAAATACCAAGAGGATGGGGGCGAATTTAATCTCTTTTCCTTCTGACTGTGAGTAGCTAAAGAAATTTCTGCCTCCAACCATGGTCCTTCTCAATAGTCAGGTATGAAAACTAGAGCTCTAATGTAGAAGAGGTTGGTTGTAAAATCGATTAGATCTGGCAGGAAACATTTAAGTTTGGCAGGTTTCCCAGGAGTCACATAGTTTGGGAGCCAAGCAGAAATGCTCCACCAAGTTAAATGCTCAGGACCTGTCACCATTCAATTGTCTGCCAGCAGTAAAATTCAATGAACTTGGGAAGGAGGTGGTTCCAGATTCTTGAACATCTTTATAGCAAGAGCTATCAAATATGAATAGTTCTTTTTTCTCTTTGAAAACATATTTTTTTCTTAGCAGGATCCTGGCAATTTTTATTTGTTTTATTTTTTTTAAAGAACAGAGAAAAAAGTAAGGCAGAAGAAATACATGGTATCTGAGGTTTTATAAACAAAATATTTGATAGAATTTTCTAAAACTGAAATCTTGTTAAAGAGAAATCTGAGCTCTGGGATAAAGACTATCTTCAGAGTCCCCATAGGACACTTTAGCTCCTATTTGAATCTGACTCTGACGCCTTGGCCTTGACAATAAACTATATCAACAATAAATCAGGCTCCCTGTGGTTGTTCTTTGTTCTGGTGTTGGAGCTGAAGGAGTATGAGAAGACTCTGTTCTTCCCAAGTCAATTCCATTCCATTCTATAAATGTTTGTTGATTTCTCCTCTGTAGTATTTACAGTAATTGGGGTGGTGGATTTGGCAGGGAGGGGGGGAGACTATTTCAGTGATGCTTAATTCACATCTCTCAGGTCAGATTTAGCACGATGTCTAGAGAATCCATAATTTGTGCTGAGCGAGGGATTCATTCTGAATCCCTGAAAATTACTATATTGAATGTGATTTATTTTGAGATTCTTTGGCATATTCAGTGGGGTGCTGACAAACACATACAGAGTACACTCTATCTCTTGGGTCAATTAATTAACATTTGTAGTATTCTAGACAGAAATATATATTCCAGAAGCGGTTGTTTAGCACTTGAAAAATGAAAGCCTGATGTCTCCAGAAGCGGCTGAATAAAAGTGTGCCGCTAACTTTTTTTCTCATCAATCCTAGAAAGTTAAAAAATTTGCACAGTGGACATTGGTGAAATAGTTATGCTTAAAATATGTGAATTGGCTGGAAGTATTTTTTCCAGCTCTATTGAAATATAGTTGACTTATAACATTGTGCAAGTTTAAGGTGTATAATGTGTTGATTTAATATAATTATATGTTATAATGTGATTACCATTATAGTGTTAGCTGACATCACATACATTATGTCTCATAATTACTGTTTCTCTTTTGTGGTGAGCACATTTAAGATCACTCTTTTAGCAACTTTCAAGCATATGATATGGTATATAGTTAACTGTAATCACAATGCTGTGCATTGGATCCCCAGAACTGACTCATAACTGGAAGTTGGTGCCCTTTCACCAATATCTCCTCATTCTGGGGCCACCATACCCCACAACCCTCAGCACTTGGTAATCACTATTTCACTCTGGTTCTATGAAATCAGCTGTTTGAAATTCCACATATAAGGGCTATTATATAGTATTTGTCTTTCACTATCTGACTTACTTCATTTAGCACAAAGCCTCAAGGTCCTTCCCTGTTGTCACAAATGACTGGATTTCCTTCTTTCTCATGGATGAATAATACCCCATTGTACATATATACCACATTTTCTTTATCCATTCATCCACTGATGCACACTTATTTTGTATCCATAGCTTGACTATTGTGAATAATTCTGCAATAAACATAGGAGTGCAGATATCTCTTCAATGTCCTGTTTCATTTCCTTTGGATATATACCCAGGAATGGGATTGCTGGATGATATGGTAGTTTTATTTGTAATTTTTTTGAGGAATCCACATACTGTTCAGAATTGTGGCTGCATCAGTTTACATTCCCACCAACAGTGCACAGGGTTTTCCCCACATCCTTCCCATCACCAGCACTTGTTACGGCTTGTCTTTTGGTATCAGCCATTCTAACAAGTATGAGATGATATATCATTGTGATTTTGATTTGCATTTTCCTAATGATTAGAGATGCTGAGCGTCTAATGTACCTCTTGGTCATTCCTTGGGGGGAAAAAATGTTTATTCAACTCTGTTGTCCATTCTTTTTTTTTTTTAAGAAAAAGACTGCTAGCAGGGAAGTACAGAGAGAATCTTAAGTAGGCTCCACTCCCAGCATGGAGCCTGAGGCAGGGCTTTGGAGGGTGGAAAGGTGGGGCATTGGGGCTTGGTAGTGAGCTGGATCTCAGGACCCTGAGATCATGATCCAAGCCAAAATCAAGATTTGGTCACTTATCCAACTGAGCCACTCAGGTGCCCATGTCCATTTTTAAATTGATTTTCAATTTTTTTTTCTACTGAATTGTATTAGTTCTTTATATTTTTTGGATATTAACCCCTTACCAGATGCATGGCTTGCAGGTATTTTGTCCCATCTGGTAGGTTACCTTTTCATTTTATTGATTGTTTCTTTTGCAGTGCAGAAGCTTTTTGATGTAATTCCACTTACTAAATTTTTCTTTGTTGTTTGTGCATTGGTGTCATATCTAAAAATCATTGATGAGACCAATGTCAAGGAGATGTCTTTTTTATTTTCTTCCAGGAGTTTTATGATGTCGAGTCTTATGTTAAGTCTTTAGTCCATTTTGAGTTATTTTTTTGTGAGTGGTGTAAGATAGGAGTCCACTTCCATTTTTCTATGCATGGTTGTCCAGTTTTCCCAACACCACTTCTTGAGGAGATTATCCTTTCCCTACTGAGGATTCTTGGCTTATTGGTCAAATATTTTATTTTAAAGATTTTATTTATTTATTTGACAGAGAGAAATCACAAGTAGATGGAGAGGCAGGCAGAAAGAGAGAGAGAGGGAAGCAGGCTCCCTGCTGAGCAGAGAGCCCAATGCGGGACTCGATCCCAGGACCCTGAGATCATGACCTGAGCCGAAGGCAGCGGCTTAACCCACTGAGCCACCCAGGTGCCCCTTATTGGTCAAATATTACTTGACTGTATATGCAGGGGTTAATTTTTTGGGTCTTAATTCTGTTCCATTGGTTCATGTGTCTATTTTTCTGCCAGCACCACACTGTTTTGATTACTATCGGTTTGTAGTATAGTTTGAAATCAGGAAATGTGATGCTTTCAGTTTTGTTCCTTTTTCTCAGGATTGCTTTAGCTATTCAGGGTCTTTTGTGTTTTAACACAAATTTTAGAATTTTTAAAAAAATTTCTGTAAAAACATACCATTGGAATTTTGATAGGAATATTATGCAGTGATGATCCCCCTTGTGTGAACAGGGTCTAAGAATCTAGTGTGCCTACAGATCTGCTACATAGTGCTGTAGGCTTAGGATTCCAATAATTTCCATGGCTGCTGTGTGTGGAGGATCTTGGAGCTTCATTCTGCCTCTCTCATTAGCCAAAATCCTGCCACCAGGATATTGACATGTCTGCTTTGAGTGAACTTACTCAACAAACTGGGCCCTGTGTGCCTCTAAGATCAGAGAGTAAAGACTTGATTTGGTTTTCAGAACAGGTACATGACTGTATGTGTGAAGGGATATGTAACCATTTTTACCTTCCAGTCCGCCTGGCTGAATTCCACCAGAGACTTCTTTCACTGAAAGCAATCTTGTGACTGATAATTGCAGGAGAGAAACACAGTAGCTCTCATCTAACTCTTGGTGTAGGTGACTAGCAATGCCTTAAAACAATATGATATTGCTGATATTCATGAATGACTTCTGATAAGCACCTACCAGGGTAGACTGTGTCAGTAAATACTTTCTAGAGTTTTTTCCTTTAGTAGCACCAGAGGGGAAAGGATTTTGCTAATTAGGAGCATGATTGAGAAAATGATGTATTATATACCTCTAATTATTTTTCTTTACCTTTAGATGAAGCTTCTAAGAGGTGTTTGGCGTTTGAAGAATTTTCAAAAGAATTTTTCTTTTTATGCTTCATCTTCCATGACACATTTTTCTCTGGGAGCAAAGTCAGAGAAGGGTATTTGGAAAGAAAATTCTGTTGCCATGATTAAAAGAAACATCCACTGCTTTTTAAAAGCAGTTATGTGTGGAAGGAGCCTGGTGCGGATAGTGGGGTCAACCAAAGCATGGGAACTCAATTTTCCCAAACCTGTCTAAAGGACGTGTTCAAAAATCTTATCCAGAAACCTCTCGGGATCTAAATGTGTAGACATTCATTCGATGACAAAGTAAAAGGAGACTTTGTGGACTTATATGAAAATCTGAACATTTCGCTTAAAATCCCTCTAAAACGAACATCACAGGGACACTAAAGAACTGATCAAGAAAAACAAACTTATTAGTTAAGTAATGAAGACACCAAAGACAGAACAGAAGAAAATCACTTGGTTGAAAAATATTTGTCTTTTCAGAATGCTTTCTCTTTTGCTTATATTTTGAAGGGAGCACTCTGAGTTTCCAGGAAATTATTTACCTTACTACTATCCCTTCTCTGCCCTTGCTCGGGTATGTGGCTCCAGTTCTAATACCTGTAAAGAAACGATGACTATGTGCTTTCATTCCTTCCATAAAACGGATTATATTAGCACCTACGGCTTGCCCATAACACATTTGCAACCACTTCATTTGTTGGACCTAGGAAATAAAAATGAGATTTCCTTTAACAAAATGATATTCTGACGTTCATAAAAATGAAGTAGTAGGATCATTCAGCCAGCCTAGAAGGCCGCATGCCAAAGTGATAACAGTTTAAATAACATAAAGTACAATGTCAAAATAGTTCAAGTAATAACATGTAAATTTCTACTAAAGAATAAGGAGAAAAAGACACTTCTTTTTACTGCCATGTACCATAAAGAGCCCACATTCTGTAGGACTCGTTTTGGATATGGCCAATGAAAACCAGCAGTTGATATAATCTAACTTGCTTTCAATACTCTGTAACAAAATGAGACTCAGAGAACAAATGATTCTACAGAAACCATTACGAAAGTAGTAAAGCTATCCTTTGTTCTTTAAATGGTGCAAATTTAGACAAATTCTGTGACCGCAGGACAGAAGATGAGTAGATTAATATATTGGTTGCATAATAAATCAGGTTCAAATAAATGGATCTGCTATCTAATTTTCTTCCACCTAAATTGATGTCACATTTATCTTTATGATCAAGAAACTATACCTTTAGACTGAATTTATGGGAAGTTAAAAATATTATATATTTCTTTTTATATGGAAACCTTAAATCAATCGCCTTCATTTCCACTTCATTGTTAATGAAGGAATGATGGCAAGGTGCTTCAGGAAATAGTGGCTCTTTTATAAACAGATGAATTTTTATCAACATGGAATGGGCAACATCTAAAGGTCAATGACTCGAGATAAAGCAGCTCATAATTTATGGGTTTTTGTAATGACTTACGAGAAGGTTGTGACACAAACATAGACTTGTTTATTCTTTTCAGTTTCTCTTACTCATTTGCTTCTGGGTCACCTAGTCTTTTTCAATTCATTCTTGATATGAAATTGCTAATTCAAAAAATAATGTAATTAAAACACAATAGAAAGTTATTACCATATATGCCTTAATACCATGATAACCAAAGCGCATTAGAGATGATTTTTTCAATCTTGCAGTTCACATGTTCCTCTACTAACCAATATCGTTGGCAGTTTTTATAGGCAAATGAGTAAAAGGAAGTTATTCATATAAGACTGTTGAATTTTAGAATTAAAAAGGAGAGTTACAGTTCATCTAGTCTTACTGCCTTACTTAACTGGTGAGAAAATGAGCATTGTGTAGGTTAAATCATCTGTCTATGGTGACACAGGTGTCGTGTTTCTATTCTATTGCTTATTTGTCTAATGTGTTCAATTGGCTTATTGTGTCCAAGAAACCCCAAAGTCCTCTGAATACTTCAGTCACTGGTTGTCCGCTCTCCTCCATCTGTGTGGGCATCTGTTCTACATGGTTTGTGTTCCTTCCCAGGGATCTGAATCCTTATTTCCCATCTGACTCACTAAGTTTAAGCTGGCTGATCTACCCACTGACTCAAGGGACTGAGTCCTAAGAATCGCTTGGCTCAGGGGAGACCAGAAGGTTTGCAGTGGCCGTGATTTCTACTGGTACTACTAATTATTCTTGTCCCATGGCTCATGCACACATGAATATACATTAGCTCTATTATTTAACTACTGAAAAAAAGTATTAAAAAGTTTCTAAATGGTGTTGTTTTAGCTAATTTCAGCAAAGTGAGTCCCTTCCACATTCATTCTCAGATTGATGTATTTTTATCATCACACTGAAAAAAATCCAAAACATGGCATAAATCCAAACCTAAATTTTGGTAAAGGCCAATTGAAGATATAATCTGAAAAACAGAATAAACCAGAAAGATTTTTTAATTAAAGATTTTTTGGCCTCAGATGTGTGGAATTTTTAAACTTTTTTCTCTTAGGAACAGGCATTTGAAAGAACAGGAACATATATTATGAGATATTATACTTGATTATCTTTAGCTTTTTATCTGTGAGGAAGTAGTAATTCAAAATTATGCTCATTTAACAAAAGATAACAAGCTTTGGGGACCTATTATTTTTTATATTTCCTCTTCTTGGACCTATTATTTTTTATATTTCCTCTTCTTTTTTCTTTCTTTCTCCTTTTGGTGGGTTCTCTTTTCTAGAGTTCTATGTTATAGTATGCTAGCTTCATTAAGTAAATTTGTATATTCTACCTTAATAAGGGGAACATAAATAAGAATGAAAAAATTTAGATTGTAGGAAATATACCAACTTTAAACTATGATATTATTATAATGAATTTATCCCTTGTTATTCAGATCTATTCAGTCTCTAAGGTGGGATATGAGAGCTCCAGTAGTAAGTTTAGGTAACAAGGACCATTGTGAATTATTTGAATCTATTTATGTTCTGAATTTTGGATACCAGGTAGTAAAAGCTGGCAAATTGAAGTATAACTTTCTTCCAAATTGACCCATTTTTCCAGCTTTATCTGACTCTGTTCTAAGTTTGGAGAGTTTAATAGGAAGTGTTACTTGTATCTTTCAGTTTATACTGTTAGACCATTCTGCTTTCATGCTTCCCAAGGATAGTTTTTATTCTCAGTCATTTTTTTAAAGTTTTTAAAAAAATTATTTATTTGAGAGAGACAGAGATAGTGAGACAGCATGAGTGAAAAGGAGAGGAAGAAGCAGGCTCCCGATCCCCTCTGAGTGGGGAACCCAACTCAGGGGCTCATGACCTGTGCTGAAAGCAGAGGCTTAACCAACTGAGCTACCAAAGCTCCGCTATTGTCAGTCATTTTGAAAGAGGGATTTGGGAGAAGGACATGAAACAAAATCAAGGTAAAAAAGCATCTCTTTACTTGGGGTTAGGAGTGAGTCTGCTTCTAGATGCTACAGCATGAAGACTTCTGGAGTAGATCCAGGGAAGGGAGTATTGGGCATGTGATGGGAGCAATAATATCACTGTTCAAATGGAAGCAGCTGCCAGGTCTGTAAGCTATAGATTGTTCCGCTCACTCTGTACCCCATCTATGGTGTCTGACCACCAGCAGAGCCTATAAAAATTTGTCACCTGATTTCACTTGTAAATAGGGAATGAAAAAAGAGTTAGTTTCCATGTTCAGAAGTAAATGAACAATGGAAGTGTCTTATTCCCAGACTAGACAGTGATTCTTCTAGCATTCACTGAACAGGAACAACGACATTGGAAGAGCATCATATTTTAAGTGGCAGCTGCAACGGAGATGAAGGTCTTGTAGTAAGATAAGATGTCTTGAATGGAAAACAAGAATGCTAACGTGGGTGGTAGTAATGCTGTTACTACTATTCTCTCCATCACCACCACTATTCCTACCACTACTATCACTACAACCACTAATACAAGATGAAATACTATGTGCCTGGCCTTGTTCTAAGCACTTTCTCCAAATCACTCACTTGATATTAATGACAACCTGTGAACTGCCTTTATTATCCCTATCTGGCAGATAAAATTACTAAGATGCAGAAGATTAAGGAAAGTTCAAGATCACACATCTTATAAACGTCAGAGAAGGCTTGGAAGGTGGGTAGCTTTCTGCAAAACCCCTGTTCCTAATAGCCCTATTATTCTACAGAATGATTCCACAGAGCCAGGAAAGAGGTACATGAAAGCTAATATCTGGCAATGAAGCTAACATGGGCTTATTTAAAAAAAAAGAAATAAAGAAAAATGTTTTTTATTTGCAACCGTATTTCAAAATAAAGTTTAAGATATTTGTATTGTACTACATCTTTCCTATTATAAATTTTATTAGTGTCAGTATTTAATTTCTTTAAGAAAATAGCATGTTTTTCTTTTAAGTAAGTCTTCAAGTTATTTCAATCCATCTTATAGGTATACAATTTGATATGATATAGAAGGATAATGAACAAGTTAGTTATTCAGCATTAATCTCTCACATAATTTCCAAATTATGTTGATGCTTACCTTGAAATTTTCATGATGAAGCTACAGATTTTAAGGCATGGAAGAATTATTTTACTTTAGTATTTTTTAGTGGATGTGTCTGCACTCAGTGAACAGTGGACTCATTCTATCTATATTCAGACACTTCTCTGGGAGCCCAGCCATTGTAGGTACCTGCTCGTGGTCTAAGTAGTTGCCAGCATTAACATACCATAATGGCACATTGGGACCAACCCTGACATCGGGGATGAGGATGGAGAAACTGAGACTCAGGACCAAGGACAGCGGTGGCACCATTGGAATCTCAACAGCAGTTATGGATTGGAGGTGAGGACTGAGAATCCGTAGTCAATGTCATGCACTTTTTGAGCTTCAGTCTGGTGTTGGTCATTTGGATTGTATGTACTGAGAGAAAAAATTGGGGGTTGGAATAAAAAAGATTGCTTCTGGGTTAGGAGAGGAATCTTATTTTAGGGGTCTATTTTAGGAAACTGAGCCTTCCTTTCTTCTTTCTTAACTTTTCAGGGTTAACATTGGGAAATAGTTTCATTCCTCTCTCTTCACCTTACAGTTCTCCCCCCTTCATCTTGAAGTCCTTACTGACTATTTTGGTGTTTGTTCTAATGTTTCAGAAAACAACAACAACAACAACAACAACAATAATTTTCCCACTTGAATTTCCTTTCAATTTGCCTGATTGAAATTTGATATCATGTATCAAGTGATTCATCTGTAGCATTTGTATCTAGTTATTTGGACAAGAAGCCCTGCATAAAAGCAATTATGTTGGGTAATTCCCATGTATCCACATGCAACTCAAATGGATATGTGTCCTTTAAAATCTCCAGATGCCAATTCAGGGAAAAGCACAGAGCAAAACAGAGATACACTGTTCTTAGCCAAAATTGTCTTCTGGAACAAAGTTCTAAATAACAGCATTGTAAGGGCTTAACCAGGGATTCTCAAATTTGTCACTATTGGCATTTTAAAAAAATATTTATTTATGTATTTATTTATTTGAGAGACAGAGAGCAAGTATGAGTGAGCAGAGGGGCAGAGAGAGAGAGAGAGAGAGATGCTGACTCCCTGCTGAGCAGGGAGCCCAATGCAGGGCTTGATCTCAGGACCCTGAGATCGTGAGCTGAGTCAAAGTCAAATGCTTCGCCAACTAAGTCACCCAGGTACACCTCTATTGACATTTTGTTCAGGATAGTTCTTTGTTGTGAGAGCTGTCCTATGCTTTCTGGAATGTTCTAGCTCTCTAAAATGCACTCAGTGAAATTTTATAAATCAATCTCGTCCACGCTACATTTCTTTTAGCTACCCCAACCCAACAACAATAAACAATGTTGACAAAGCCTTTCAAAGTTCTAAACATACAGGTCAAAAAGAGCTAATAAATGTTCATACAAATAGCAGTTTTCAAAACACTTGAAAATCCCATTTTACTTTCATAAAAGCCTTGTATGTTATCTTAGTTGTTGCTAATGTTATTTCCATCTCACAGGTGAAGAAACTAAGTTACAGCTGAAGTCACACTGCTGGTTCATGCAAGTGTAGGCTCAGAGCTTGAGTCTCCACAGTGCAAAGCTCCTGAGCTTCCATAAGGGCCTGCGGGTGTGTATGGGTAGGGACTGCTTGAGTTCAGATTTTGGTTTTACCAATTCCTAGCATGGCAAATTGGGCTGGTCATTCAATCTTATTATTTTTCAGTTTTCTTAGTGTAACATGAGGACTATACATGATAAGATTAGAAGGGACTTTATAAGGTATATAAGACTGTGAAGAATAAATTATCACCATTTATACATAGTAAGTGCATAATAAATATCAGGTATTAATAATAATGTTTATATTATTATTATTATTATTATTAAGAATGAATAATGTTAGGACAGGTTGCCTAGATTTGGGCCAAGCTCCATCCTTATGAGCCACTGATTTATCTTTTCTCTGCTTTCATTTTTTTACCCACAGAAGATGATAATGAGGGAACTTCCTCACCTCAAAGGGCTTCTGTGAGGATTCAGTGTATATAGTGAAGGGTTACCATGCATAAACTACAAAAACAATAGTAATAAGCCATAATGATAAAATGAAATGAAATAATAAATAATTACTACTAAAAATTAATTATTATTATTCACTAAATACATTGACATTTTTCCAGACTCAGCTCAATTTGAGCTTAGCTTGCATAGTCTTATCTGGTACCACCTTTATCAGCCAAGACTTTTGTTTGTGAGCCAGAGAAGACAACACTTGCCATCTTAGGAATTTTCTGGATGGAGTCAGAGCAACCATGGAAGGCCAGATCTGGGAATGGCCAAGAGCCAGGAGAGGCCACAACTCTGGCATCAGGATTTGCACCTTGATTCACCTAGCAGGAGCAGCCTGGACACTGTCACTATGGCCGACAGCATCCATCCATCCCCAAGTCCTGTGCTTCTCCCTGGAAAGTCAAGAGTCCAGGAGAGGGGTCTGCTCAGTTTCAGCAGGCTGCATGGGGCTGGGGGCAGACAATCTGACCTGTGTGGTGGATGGCACAACCTCTCCCCAGATACACAACACACATGGGAGAAAGGAAGCTCCTAACCAGCCCTGGTTTATGAAAGGATTGCGGCTGGCTCAGGCTTTTCTACAATGCACAATGTATTTATTTACTTGGGGAGGGGATTTGGAAGCTGGGGGGGGGTGCAAGAGACAGAGAGAGAGATAGTAAGAACACTAGTTTCCCTTCTAACAGTTAATCACTATGATATTATAAGTAGAATTTATTCTTTTCATGATAAATTACTTCATTGAAATACAACAGTTTTTTTCCATTTTATAGCTAAATATTTGCTTTGAGTAAGGTTGCAATCTATATCTCACTGGTGGGAATGATAATGAGGAATGACTGACTATTGAAAGAAATATTTACAATTGTAAAAGAGGAAAAAGTTAAGTCATTTCACCCACTTTTTACTTGCTATGCACCTGACACTGGGCTGGTGTTGAGGACCAAAGGTGCAAAGAACATGGGTCCTCCTCTAAAAAGCGAATCATCCAACTAAAGATACAAATTAAAAATGCAGCACAGCAAAAAGTAGCTGTAGCATCATGCAACAAATGTTTCCATAAGGACATATGCAATATGTTTTGGTTTAACAGAGACAGGACACCATAATGGCAGTGATGTGTGCTCTGAGCTGAAGTAGCACTGGGCTGGGAGAGAAAGAGAAGAGGACATTCCGGAAGGGAAAAATCAAAGGGGAGAGAAAAACCATAAAGAGAAAAGACACAGACCCCATATCTGTTCTATATGTTTCATGGAATCTTGTTTGCTTTATTGCCATTTTTTGTTCCTTGTGGGTTTTATTCGTTGTTGTTTTGTTTGTTTGTTTTTGTTTTTTTTTTTAAGGAGCCGGAGCTGCTGGGTGATAGTCTGCTATCCTATCAGATCATGTGCCATGTGAAGAAACCATGTTTCTGGAATAATTTCATGCAAGTAGTATTTCTGAAGGTGCCCCCAATCTAGGACGGCCTAACCCTTGTGTGGATACTATTTTTGGAAAGGGGAGACATGCTGGTGTTTAGAAGGGAACAAAATATCACCTCTGCTAATCTAATTCCATTTTAACATGTCCTCAAGCTCATTTTGATAAGACTTAAATCAGCAGGTCTGGCTCAGGTATCAGCCGTATCAGATAAATGCTGCAGAGGGTGGCACAATTGTGGGATCAATTAGCATCTTAATTACCCACTAAAATTAATTAAGGTAAAGGCGGGCATTAGAACAAATGGCCCATGTGGGCAATTTGAATAGTTCTAGATACGTAAGATAAATCTGCCTTTCTTTTCCTGCCTCCTCCCAGTCAAGCCTTTCCAAATTTATCTCCTTTGAAAAATTATTAAAAGACTCAAATAGATTTCAAAAAGGCAAGTGCAGCCTGACGGAGAATGATAGGTGAAAAATCATGGTCTCAGATTTTAGTCTGCTTAGATTGGGTGTCAGCCTGCTTTTTTAATAAGAAGCCATGGCGTAAATATTTGAGGCCTGGGGGCCGTCAGTCTGTGTTACAACGACTCCCCTCTGCCATGATAGTGTGGGAGCAGTCGTAGACATTGTGTAAAGTAATGCCCATAACTGCATTCTATTAGAACTATAAACGGATGCTGATAAATTTGAATTTTATATAATTTTTACATATCATGACATATTATTCTTCTTTTGATTTTTTTCCCCAAACCATTAAAAGATGTGAAAACCAGTCTTAATTTGCGGGCCATATAAACACAGGTAGCAGGACAGCACTGGCCTACAGGCTGGTTTGTCGACCCCTGGCTTGAATCGTGAGGAGCTGTGAAGTGAGATGACAAAGCCCTGCGGTTTCATGTGGCCCAAACACAGCAAATATAAATAACATACACACTTGCCTAGCATTGCAGAGTAGAGAATGACATAGGAGAGCAAAACACATTTTCAAAATATTTCAAATTATATGGCCATTCTCCAAGATGTGACTCAATCACATGTTAATGAACGTCTTTCAGAAATTCACCAAGAAGTGTCATTTATCAATACAAGAATATGCCATCCAATATCACTGGAAACCAATAGATTCAAGTATCTTTTAATTGTACTTGAAATGTCTTCTAAATCTGACCAAAATTTGTGATAAGAGCTGATATTTACTGGAAAATGAGACACAGGTGATGGACATTGTCTCTGGCCCATAGGAGTGCTACAGGAAACCGGCGTGATATTGGGATCACAATTAGGTTAGTGCTAAACACCTCTGAGGGGGATGTCTAGGGTAAGATATTTGTGCAGATTTTTGACTTATCTCTTTTCTGTTTTTCTGCTTGTTTCAATAATCTGCTGATTGATACGCCTTGACTGGGTGCTTGTCGTACATAAGTCTGGTAGATTCCTGGTACTACTACTACCAGGTTGAGAGCAATCTATTTTTTTCTTGGGTTCCACTGATACAAAGGTTGAGTCTTCTCTCCCACCCACTTCCATCATCCCTCCCTTTTTGGCACAGTTGTTCACTAGCTGTTTTTATACTGTTCCATTTTTGTTTTTATTTGCCAGTTCAGAATCCTGTGGAAAACTGGGAGTGTCACTTTTCTCAAATGTGACATATTCTCCTGAGAAGTGCTCTCAAAAAACAAGACAACAGGGCAGATGCTGCTCTCAAATGTGTATGAGTGTTCTGAAATACTGTGGTGATGAGGGGTTTGCAAATGTCTTGAATTTTGATGGGAAAAGAGTTTGAGTTAAAGTGTGCCTAGAAAATTTGGATTTTTGTACAGAACTCGGGTCCTAGGGGCATGGGCTCCTAAATCTTATCATCATACCTACTTACAGTCTCACATGTATATATATATATGCGCATATATATACTTTTTGTATATGTAAAATAATAAGTTATATGCATGCATTACTCTGTACATTCTAAACACACAGGTAGCAGAATTTTAAAAGGTCAAGATAATAAAAATAGATGTTCTAGTGTTTTTCTCTCCTAGTTCCATAAATGGCTTTGTGCACTCTGGGATGCATCCCCCACTCTGGAGATCAAACATCCTATTGGCTCTGAGAGTTGAGATTAAAGGCCATCTGTTTTCTGCTTCACTGAGGTTTTATTGTTTAATGGCTCCACACTTAACAGTGGTGCATGGAACACTGAATCATATTGTTGTCCATTTGGGCATGAGGATACAGAATTAAGCATATAGAATGTTCTTTTCATTGGTGGCCTATGGTGAGCTTGATGAGTCTGGCAATTTCCATGATGAAGCAGGTTATTCTGAGCACAGTCAAGCTGATGCAGCTCATGCACGAGCAGGGGGCCTCGGGGTTGGGTGTTATAGTGGCAAACACCGTAAGACCATGTCCACTCATTTTGGTTCAGATTGAATGTTATATTCATTCTGAGGGCTGGCTTTAGTCAAAACCAGTCAGTTTTGAGGGAGTTCACAATTTTTCCAATTGCTACCTGAAAGCAGCACTTAGCTCCTTTGTGATGGGTGCATTTCATTTTATACCACAGTGAAGGAACGTAGCATCATGCGCTTATGGGCACATATAATAATTTCTCTCCTCTGAGTTTGACACTAAGCTATTCCTTTCCAGTATAGTGAAATGTAAGTTCTTATCTAAATGTTGGATGAAGACTTTTTCCTTCATTAAAGTCATCGCAAACATTAGTGAGTAGCAAGTGTTAGAAGTAGAAAGTGCTCTGTTTGCATATTTACCTATTCTTAGCTTCTAAATATTTTCTCAGTTATTTGAAACAAGACATAGAGCTACCAAACCAAGTTTCATTTCTGGGAGAATACTGTCACGAAAGCTAATGTTGTTGAGAAAACTGGAGTACTGTGTGAGTTCTGTTTGGAAGTGCTAAGGATGCTATGGCCAGCCAAAGTGGAGGGGTGATATCAGAGGAGGCTCAAGGTCTCTTTTGCATTGATAGACAAAGGACATCATAATTTTCAGGAAAATTTTCTGCCAAATTGCATTCTCTCATCCTGATCTTGAACCTCATATCTACATTCATTTTTTTTAAAAGATTTTATTTATTTATTTGACAGAGAGAGATCACAAGTAGGCAGAGAGGCAGGCAGAGAGAGAGGAGGAAGCAGGCTCCGGGCTGAGCAGAGAGCCCGATGCGGGACTCGATCCCAGGACCCTGAGATCATGACCCGAGCCGAAGGCAGTGGCCCAACCCACTGAGCCACCCAGGAGCTCCACTACATTCATTTTTATGATAAAGATGGAGAAGTACATAGTATTAATTAGGACATTTTGAAATGGTACCAAAGTAGAGAATATTTTAAAATCAAACTTATAACAGAATGAACAGAAATGGGCATAAATAGGTGAGGAAGGTAGTAATGCTTATTATAAGCATGCAAATAATAATATAGTACACAGATGGGCTGGTATTTAGTACTAGATTCATGGTCTGGAATAAGCAGAGTTAGTGTATGTGTGTGTGTGTGTGTTTTAATTGGAAATGGCATTTTACTGGCAAGCACAAAACATAATAATTGGTTACTGGGGACATTTCCTAATTGAGGGCTTAATAGATTTTAGGTGTTCTTGCACTCTTGAGGTTTGATTGTATGAAACTAATAACTTTCATTTTAAAAAATGACATTAGTGATAGATTGAAATGTTTGAAGTAAAACTTAGTGCTGGTTTCTAAAACAGTTATGGAACCTATTAAGTAGATTGGAAATATCAACAATATATTAGTAGCTGTGAACGTGAATTTTAAGATGAACAAAATACGGGGATATCAGGATTTGATTAAACAGCCAGGCTAGGAACCATATGTTTACATTTGGATTTCTGCTGTTAACAGTGCATTCAACATGGCCAGAAAATTTCATCTGGACTAGCAGAACCAGGGCGGGCACGAACTTTGATATTCCACATGCTTTAATAGGGCATATGGCTCCAACACCACAGACCAAATTCAATATCTACTCTGCAGTAAATTTTTGCCCATTATATATGAATATTTATTATCCTCTTCAAGGCATTTTGGACGTCAGTAAAGACTTAAGGCGGAGATGGACCCTCTGCCAACCTCAAGGCCATTTTGAAATGGAAAGACCCAGTGCTAAGTTTAGACTGTAGGTCTGTGATGTTTATGGATTTGGCATCAGACTGCACCATGAGTTCTGACAATAAATATTCTTTAAAGAGGCGCACAAATCTTCTCAAGCATCAAATGTCTCTTCACAAATAACATTTTAGGGAGTTGAATGTAAATAAGCCCAAACCATAAATAATAGATGGCTCCGGACTTATAAATGAAGGGAGAAAGGAAGCATGTGGTTAACTGTGACCAGAAATTGTAACTGCAGCTTTTGTAAGATGTTTGAAGATGAAAATATGTGATTCAAACAACAGTTTATTGAGTGCCTCTTTTCTGTTGGACGCTTTCCTTGGGTTGTGTCAGTGGCTCATTAGGTGGGACTTGACCTGGTCCCAAAGCTTTATTTATTTTTTTGTGGCAAATTTGGTTTCTTTCCTCTTTCTGTAGGTCTCAAATCCTTATTTCTCAAATTGTATATATTTTAAAATAACTATACATATTATATATGGGTATGTGCATATATAGGTACATACATATTTTTTGGAATATCTTGCATAGTTATCTTTCTCAGAGATTATACTCAAATGTTATTAGGAAAGTCCCCAGTGAGGCTGGAGGTCATCCCAGCTACCTGTGAGGAAATCAAACCTCAGAAAGTTGACTTGGGTTGGCTTCTAGAGCCTGTGTCTTCTGATACTCAGTTCTCTGCCTTGACCACTACTCCACATGACCTCTCCTTGGTCAGGCCATATTGCCCTCTACTAGGGCATCTGCAAAAGGGCTCTGGATTCTGATAACTTCCCTTTTCAATTTCCTCTGCACAATTTATTGAGAAAATACCTGTTCTTTCATTTAGCAAATCTGTAACTATACGTACCAGCTGTTTTGCTAAGGGCTGGGCACCAACCTGTCTCTGGCAAGAAGAGCAGCATATTTGAGGGAACCAGTGTGAAATGAAAATGCAGGGCCCCAAGTTTCAAAATAATTAAGAATTTCAACCTGGCAAGAACAGGGCATTAGAGCATGTGTGGGGCTTTCTGAACCCAAGGCCTGGGTGGCTGACTGCACAGGTGGCATACCCATGATGCTGACCACAGACCCTGGAGCAATTTCCATAAAACACTTTTCATTGTGACCCTACTTACGTATTTCTAAATGGTCCCTAGTAGTGTTTGAATTCTAAGAACCCTCTATGTTTAGGCAAAATCTGACTTTCCCTCCTTATTTTTCATGCTTCCACTAAGTGAATGCTCTTTCTGTCTAATGGAATTGTAGAGGTGGGGGAAAGTCCATTTTCTTAGCCTTGGAAAGGAGAATGGCAGACTGTTTGAAGAGGAGGTCTTGATGAGTCCCCCTAAAAGGGAGAAGTGATCCTTAGGAAGGCACTCAGATAGGGCTAGAAATAGGGAAGTTCTTCTATAGAACAAAGGAAAGGTAAAGGAGGGGGTGTCACAGGGCAGAGCCCCAGGGGTACAGTCTCAGGAAGAAAGATTCTTGGCTTCTCAGGCAGTAAAATTTCCCAGACAAGAAACCATTTGGCTGGAGGTCTATATTTGTGTATTGGTGATTGTATCATGAAAACCATTATGCCCCACCCCTATTGTCCCTAAAAAACCTCCTGCCAACCTTACCTTGCTCAGTAATGCACTTGGAAAGAATGGAGTCTTTTCAGCAATGCATGGAAATTTGCAAAAATCAGTGAATTCATGGGGAGATGAACAACAAATGGATTCTGCCAGTTATATTATCACGTCCCTTACATGTCTGACAAATATCATTTCTCTGCCACCCCTCTTAACATTATCTTTGCCCTAGCTATTCTTTCCTCTTTATCCTCCGTTTATCTAAAAACCTACACATCCTTTGAGGTGCAAATAATCTTTTGAGATGCAAATCACCTTGCTTTTTTCCTAAGAAATCTTTTAAGGGCGATTCTTCCTCAAAATTCTCTCTCCTGTTACAGATGCATTTTATTTATTACTAATCCCTTGGCACTGACTTAGTTCCTCTTTCTAGATAGAATTGTTTTATATGACACTGCCTGATATGCCTATAGAGTGGAAACTCACTGAAGGCAAGGCTTAACTTTTTACCTCTTCTTACCATCATACCCAGCCCAGTACTGTCCATACAGCAGAAGGAATGCTAATCCCAAAGGGGAAACTTGATTGGGTTGGAGAAAACCTTAATGTCAAAGAGAATGAAAAGAGCAGGACATACTTGGGTTTTAGAGGCAGAGCCAAAGGTAACACTGGCTGCTCATGTTTAAGAGAAGCAAAGCTTTTCATTAAAGTTTGTTGGTAAACATTCCCTTCTAAAAAGTAGTATTTTGATCAAGTACATTTTTTTAATAAGATTAAGATTTTTTTAATAAGATTCCTGAAGCAAGTAGTGGATAGTCCAATGCAGAAGTCATAGGACAAATGTAATAAGGGAAACATTGAAAACATCTAAGCTGTTCCAGAACACTTTTGTTATCTATAACAGGCTGAGAATAATCACCCATCCTTTGGGAGGAACTGGAATCTGAAATACATACTTAGAGTTCATTCCATTGCCATACTCATCATGCTTAATAAGCTCTTGATTGTCTTCATGATAGCGTATGGGCTCAACCATTCCCATTTACATTATTCAACACGTTCATAACGTTCTACAGGTATCTTCGTACAGACACCTGATGGGGTGCAAACTATGGTAGTCAAGTCAATATTTTCCACCTAGAATGGGCTATAGGCAGGTAGGCAGCACCTCTTAGAGCATTTTGTCTTTTATTTTTATTTTTTTAAAAGATTTTATTTACTTATTTGATAGACAGAGATCACAAGTAGGCAGAGAGGCAGGCAGAGAGAGAGAAGGGGAAGCAGGCTCCCCGCTGAGCAGAGAGCCCAATGCGGGTCTCGATGCCAGGACACTGAGATCATGACCTGAGCTGAAGGCAGAGGCTTAACCTACTGAGCCAGCCAGGTGCCCCTAGAGCATTTTGTCTTAAAGCTACTAATTGCTGTATGTACACCCTATGTACAGTTTTGCCAAAAGAAGAGGGTTAGGAATCAGGCAAAGAAATAAGAACTGACCCTGTTGCAGGTGACAGTCTCAAGTAGGAATACATTTTTGTTATACCAACAACTACGGTAAATTTATATTTGATTTCAGAAGGTACTGGTGACCAAGAAGCTGAACACGGTGATAATGGTAGTGATAGTGAGTCAATATCTATACAGCAGAACATTCAAATGGCCCTTCGTGTATGAAGTCAGGGGAGTAGGTAGCAACATGGACCCAATGAATGAACTGGTTGGAATTTAGAAATCTCAATAGTCGTTTACAAATGACTATTGCAAACAACTTTATGTCTGCACCCTTCTCTCCTAGATACCTGCCAGGGAGGCGTCATCCTTGGGAGTTATTAAGGTACTTAGCCTCTTGGAAACTTGGTTTTGTCAGGCAACTGAGAATCATCTATGTTTAAGGCTCAGGTTCGTAGTAATAGACCTTGAGGCTCATATATGGACATAGAAAGTAAACTTATCCATTTGCCATGAAGGATGTAATTGTCATAGGAACAAAAGTGCTCAAGACCTTAGCATATTCTCCCTGTATGTCAGCCTGTAAGTCAAGCTACATTTTGATCATCAGAACATAGAAAGTTAATTTGATGCACTGCAGTGTTTCTTGTCCATAGGCTAAATTAGTCTTTTGTTTTCACAAGTTTAAGAAAGATCTTGGTAATGGACTATAGGATTCTGGTTCTGTCGGGCTAAGCTCGTTGCTTGTTTAAAATGTTTTGATGAGTAGTTTATATATACCTTTCTGTCTCTTCTTTGCAGCTTCTGTATTTGACCAAACCCCACCTTGGAGCATCCTATTCTTTCTCTGGATTTACGAACGAACTCCATCTGATCCTCCTCAGATCCTTTAGGGTCAGGGCCTTAATGTGATCTTGAAAAATGTGATGAGTTCTTAGAAATATTTTCTTCCTTTCCTGCTTCATTGATGACTACTTAAGTTTTGCTTGTGGACAATAAGGAGACAAATCCTGGTCATCGTTGGTGGGGCAAGGTATGGTGGCAACTACTGAGTACTTCGGTTGCAAGTGACAAGGTCTTCAAAAAAGATATTGGAAATCAAGAGAAGTCTCTAGTCCCAGGAAAAACCAGCCTGAGTTTGGATTGGGAACACCTAGGGAGAATATCACTGGTGTGGATTCAGCTGGGCTGGCTGTAGTATACCAAACTATTGGTATAAAGAATTTACCTCAATACACATTATGCCCAAATCCATGGTGGAGGGCAAATACCAATGCAGGAGACCATAAGTCTGTTCTGGTGAGAACCTGATGGTGTGAGTTAGACCTAATATAAACCAAAGACATGGATGCCTGAGTTTTGCAGAAAAGACCTGACATATGAGTGTGGCTAATTCTTTCTGGAAAACCTAGTCTTGTCCTGGTTGATGGAACCAGCGGAAAAGGGGAAATTTTCATGTTGCTTCTTGTCTAGTTTACCCTTCTTTCTAATAGGAGGGAAGAAAATTGGGGCACAGAAACATTTTTTCTTATAAAGGTTTAATGATATCTTAACTGATAGGCGTGCCCGTATTTTTCCTTTTCTGCCCTAGTCTGACAGAATAAAATAAAAATTTTATTTTTAAAAACATTACACCCCTTTCCACAGAAAAATAAAACCGTAAATAGCTTTCAGAGTGGTTGTATCACTGATTTCAGAGAGATTTTGTTAACAAATCCAACTTTTGTCCTTAGAGTAATAGTAAACCATTGCCTTAAAAATTCAAACCCAGACATTATTACATTCTTAGTAAGACAAGAGATAGACTAGTTGTTTAGTTGCCAGGTTTTTTTTTCACTTGAACCCAAGATAAAGAAGCAGAAGACCAAAACCAAAACCAAAACCATCCAAAACATTAGAGTGAAATAAGCTGCTTCATGGCATAAGCTCTTCCACGGGGCTGTGTTGCATAAAATATGACTTTAGGAACTAAATTCTGCAAATGCACGAGAATGGGCTATTTGCAAATGGCTCTCCTTTGTTCAGTAATCAAACATGAATCAAAGTGTTTAATTTCATTTTAGTGGCACTAAAGAGATTTTAAGCCTTTGTTTTCACCAATCTACACATCTGTTCCTATCCTGATGTTCATAGTACAGATTATTTCTCAAGGAGGTTCTTCAGAAAAGTAGAAGAATTATCTGAATCATGATAAACACGATGACATTTAGGGTTACATTTGAGTCGTGCTCTAAAATGTGTCTGGGTTCAAGCTGTGGATCCAACTTACGTATGATCACTGTGGAACAGGATTTCTCAGTGAAATAAGTGAGCGGTCCCTGATGTGCTTCAAGAGGGGACCTTATGTTACCCGGCACTCTAGAGCATGTCGTTGGGTTGTTCAATATTTTTTATTTTGATAAAATTTCCTTATATATGAAAAGTCTGAGGGCAGTAAGTTCGGTTATAATATGACATACATGTTCTTGTAAGTCACCCTCCTATGCAAAAATCACATGAAATAAAAGAGTTTGTGGGGAAAATGAGGTTTAGGTGTATAACCCTCAAAAGCTTCATCACGGACACATAAAAAGATAGAAACTGGATAAAACAGGCAGTATGATGTCATACATAATAAAGGGTTAGGAAATACACAAATATGTATATGAGGCATAAATACAATGAACATGGCACTTTAGTCTTAAGTTTGCTCATAGACTTGTTACAGCTTGTGTACCTGTGATGTGTGGAAGGGCAGTTGTCGCGAAGACGCAGGAGGGTTGACTCCACACGTGGATGGGCACGCCTCTGAAACGGCGCATACACTGAGGTAGCTGGTGGTTGCTTGTTTGTGAGTTTTCTGTATTTCTACTCAGCTCATTTCAGTTTAGATTTTCTGCTTTCACCGAGTGTTTCTTGCAGAGCAAAGGACAAGCAACTGAGAAATTCAAGACGCTTGTTTTGCTCAAAATTTCCCCTAACATATCAACTGTGGTGGAACAAAATTTGCATTTCAAAAGAACCATTAAAAAAAGGAATTGGCTATCTTTTTCTAAGTCACTGCCCTTCAGTGACTCAAATCATTGCCACTGTTGTTGCCTTAACCTTTTCATGAGTTGATTTTGTAATAACTTCTTGGGCAAAATTTTTCTCTTTTAGAGTAATGTTTTATTAAAACAGAATTTTTTCTAAAGATTTTACTTATTTAACTGAGAGAAAGAGAGTGAGTGAGTGAGAGAGAGCATAAGAGGGAGGGTCAGAGGGAGAAGCAGACTCTCCACTGAGAGGGAAAGCCTTTGCAGGACTCATTCCTGGGGCTCTGGGATCATGACCTGAGGTGAACGCAGATGCTTAAGACTGAGCCACCCAGGTGCCCTAATAAACAGAACTTAATGGCAAATCTGAGAAATAATTTTTGTCTTTTGGAAGAACATTAAAATGTATTTTTTTAGAGAAAGAATCTATACAATGATCTTTTGGCCCCTATCCTTTATGTTTTCAGAGTCTCCTTAAAGTGGGGCTCCTTTTGCTCTTTCCACACAGAGGATACCTAACATATATTGGTTTGACTTAACTCAGAGTAAGTGGTGAGTACCAGCCAAGTAAGGTTGGTTGACCAGAGCTCTTACCGATTAGTATTTTCAGAAGAAAAGCTGAAGGTGAGGTGATGGGTGTGCTAACTAGATGGAGAAATCCTTTCACAATACATAAATGTGTCAAATCACCACGATGTACACTTGAAATATTTTACAATTTTGTCAGTCATACCTCAGTCTAGCTGAAACTTAAAAACAAAAACTAAACAAAAACAAAATGAAAACACTGAGTTTATATCCTTTTAAAAATGGTTGATTAAAAAACATTATTGAATTATTTCAATGACTTCCCATGAAGTGTGTGTATGTTCCCATGAGGAAGATAGTGCCTCAGGGATGAGGGAGGTAGATAGAATTTGAGGAGAAAACACATGGAGGTGTTGCAAAAAGATGTATGGGCTTGACTCTCTCTGTGTCTGGCCTGCAGTTTTCTTTTTCCTTCAGCAACAAAACCACCCCACTGAGGGGAGGAGCACTGAAGAGATGCCCACTTCCTTTGCAGTCTCCGCGTGCTCTTTGACCCCTTGGGAGCCTGGTGGATAATCAGTTTCTCATGTGATCTGAGAGGATTCAACTTTCAGAGCCTAATTTATGGAGGTGTCTGTGACACTGATTGGATTACTCTCCTATAAATGCATATAACATGAATGAATCGTTTAGGGCCCTGATACCAAACAAAACTTAGATATTTCAGACCATTTTCTTTCTTTCCTTCTCTAATTCATTACTTCAGAAAAATTAGTAGAGAAACTAATAAAGTGATTTCTCTAAGAACAGTAAGAGATTTGCATTATTTCCCCCTAGAAATTAAAATTCCAGGGGTGGGCATATAATGATTGGCCAGCTTCTTGATGGTTTTCTGCAAAGTTAGATCACAGAGACGTGAGTAGGGAGTTTGGGGTGGTGGAGGGCATGAAGAGTAAGCTTGAGGAGTGTATTTGTTGACTTAAATCACATGAATATAATTCTTCTTGATGGGGTTTTGGAATATAGGTGAGGTTCAGTGGGGTGGAGTCGGGAGCCCATGACCAAGAAAGAATTCTTGAGATGTTTTTGGTCCAAAATGGTGGTTTATTAAGGCACAGGGACAGAACTCCCAGGCAGAAAGAGCTGCTGTCCCTGGGTTGTGAAGGGTGGCTGGTTATGTACTATGGGGTTGGGGAAGTAAAGACAAAGGGAAGTTTCAAAAGGATTTTCATATGCTAAAGAAGACCTAGAAGATGGAGGCCTTGCCATCCTCAAGTTAAGGTTGTTTTTCCTTCTAGTAAGGCATTAACCATAAGATAGTTGGGAACTTCCTAGAGGAAGCAATGGGCTGAAGATGATAAGGACATTTAACTGTATCTATATTCCCTTCTGGAAGCTAGGCAGTTGATAGAAATGCTCTGTTCTTGTCAATTGCTAAGACTTTTGTGGACTGAGGGAGACTCATGTCTTGCAGGATTGTAATCTCTATAAATTAACTCTTTATTTTTCCCTTAGGGCAGCCAGGGGTGCCTGAGCATTGTCATATATACCCCATGGGGGAGGGGATTGTGGGAGGTGTGAGCTTTGGACCTGTCCTCAACTAGCCTTCTGCTCCCTCATCATTCTTGTGATCATTATTGCCAGTATGTTTTTATTTAACTTGAGACTCATCAACAAAAGAAGAAACCAGATCATGCATATAGTCAAAGTCTATTTTACTACTACAAATACAAACTGAAAAAAATGACCTTATCTTTATTTTTAATGATTTCTTGGTTTGTAATAACAGAAGAAAGAAACATGATGCAATGCTGAAATCTCACATTCTCTAAATAAACCTGTCAGTTGAAAAGTAAATCCATATATATTATGATGTAAAAATAAAAAAATACAATACTATAGAAAATAAATAATAAGATATTATTTACTTATCTATATATAAAGTTAACAAGATTTAAAGCATTCAACTTATTCTTTTTCAAAGATTTATTTATTTATTTATTTGTTTGTTTGTTTATTTATTTCTTTATGAGAGAGAAGGAGAGCAAGCAAGCTCATGAGTGGGGACAGACACAGGGGGAGAGGGGGAGAGAGAATCCTCAAACAGACTCCCTACTGAGTGAGGCTTGATCACAGGACCCTGAGATCATGACCTGAACCAAAATCAAAAGCTGGCTGCTTAACTGACTGAGCCAGCAGGTGCCCCCTAAAATAGTCAACTTATAATCATACATTTGATTCCAAGAAATTTCATGCTCTTTTATCAAAAGGGCAAAAGGGCATAAAACATAAGTAGAATCCAGGATATAAGAACAGGTCTTGTTTTTGTATTAACAAGTATAATATCAAATAAGGGCAATGATATAAAATGTATTGCTTACATGCACCAGGAGTCTGAGGTGAGGTGCCAAGGAAATACTCTGAGTCATCCCAGCCAAACTTGGTGGATGGCCAGTATTCAGAGCTGGCATCGGAGGTTTACTACTTGAACCTATGTTGGGGAGGTTTACTACTTAAACCTATATTCTTTTTTCTAAGCAGAAAGAAGCTGAACTCAAGGAGCTGTCAGAGGCTGTTCCTCTTGCTGTGTGAAGGCAGCCAGTCTGCAGTGAAGGAGAATGAGGCTAATGAACACAGAGATACAGAATCAGGAGCAGATATAACCCTACACTGTACAAGCCCATGGAATTAACACCTGCACCCCCAGTTCCACTGTTTTATCTGTTCCATCAATTCCATGGATCAATACATTGCTGTTCTTGTTTAAACTGTTTGAGTTCCCTCCAATGGCTACCATACCACTATAAGTACCAATCCGTACACCCCACACTTAGGGCGTTGTGTGGCTCTATAGTCTGATATTCCCCCCAAATACTAAAATGTTCTCCTAGCACAACCCTGATTGATTCAGCTGATGCTTTTCCTGGTTAGTTATTGATAGAACGTAGAATCACTAAGTCATAGCAGATAGTGCTTACCTGAGTGGTAGAAAATAAAATTGCTATCTTAAGGACCAAACTGGATACTGACTAGCTCCTTGTGAGTCCAGGGAGAGACAAACTGCTTCCCAAGGCAGAAGCAGGGTGCCCTGAAACTACTCATTGTTGGGGCTTTTTGCTGAATAAAGAGGGCACTGAGACTATGGCCAGTCTACTCACGCAAGGTTGAGCAAGGGGAAGCTAAATTGCTCTGCTGGAAAAGAGATGAAGGGAGTATTAAAAGGGACAAAAGTCAGAGTAAGACCACGTGGTTTAACAGTCTGTCTGTAACAGAGTCACTACCTACACGAATGTGCTGATGCCTAGACACCTTATTCCCACACTCAGGGTTCTTGGTTTCTGAGGGACAAATCTGTGGGTAACAGAAACTTTGTGTCATATTCAGGGTTGGGAAGTTAAAGTTCTTTCTGCTGGTTTTGACACTTTCATTATATTCATGGGTTAAGCTTTTTTTGGGGGAAGCTTATTCATTTTGACTCAGGGTTTCTTGGACATGTAATCTCCACTTTACAGATTATCTCTCCTTTTGGGATCCATCTTGTTACTTCCTAAAATTCTATCTCTGCTCATATTTATTCATTGTATTTAATGAAGGCTCTTAAATTCAAATTAAAAGTCACACTCATTATTTAAATGTAATAGTTCTAGGTTGAGATTTAGCAAAGTGAGGGTATGGGGACACATTTTAGCTTATGGGCTTTGAGTCCCGTATGGTCCCCTCAAGGAAATTTTTGACATATGGACTGAATATGGGAATTTTGTTGAATGTACATTAATTTTTTTTAAGTTACTTTGAGATTTAAGATCCTTGAGGGGATAGACCACATTATCTCTAAATTATAACAATAAACTACTATTATTTTAGAAATTATACATGAAATATATCCTAAAGACCACAGAGCAGACTACAAGAGTCTTGAGTACTGACAACAACTGAATCAAAGAAAGAATTAGAAGGATTTTTTTTTTCTTTGCAGTTTTAAAGTGGGGTAACTGATTTGGGAATAAAGTTAATATAGAGCAAATGATATCATACCATTAATTAAGAAATGATTTGTAACATTCTATATTTCCATTTTCTTTCTTTACTGAAAAACAATTACTTTGAGTTGCAATCTATTAGTTTAGTTATTATTAGTAAACATTAGCTAATTTTGCTTCTATGGTATTACAGTATCAGGTTTGTAACTTTCATGATTTTAAGGCGCTTAAATTTCAAACTAAAGAAACATTACATATTCCTGGGATGGTTCCTTATGACAGTTAGTGATATTTACTTAATTTTGGCACATTATATTAAGTTTTTGGCTGATGGCCAATATTTTTTTTCCTATGATGAGTTATTCCTAAAAATAAATCTATGTTTAATTTAATCCTTTGATGCACTCTCGTCCTGTGAATAATGTCATTTTAATGAATTTTACATTAGCTCCTAAAATCCTGAGCAACCTAGTACATTCCTATAAATTCCAAACTTTGGGAGTTTCAGTGCCAAGGTTTTAAATCCATTTAATAATAGTAAAAAAAAAAAATGTTAGTGTAAATGTTTTGTGACGGTTTCTGAAATTTATGAAGTTTACAAATAGTTTACAGTTAAAATCACTGTTGATTTTAGGACAAGTCAATGTCTCTCTCTCGCTCTCTCTTTTTTTTAGAGATTTTATTTATTTATTTGAGAGAGAATGAGAGAGAGAGAGAGAGAGAGAGAGTGAGCCTGTGTGCACCAGCAAGCATGAGAGTGGGGAGGGTCAGAGGGAGAAGCAGACTCCCCGTGGAGCAGGGACCCCAATGCGGGACTCAATCCCAAGACTCCAGATTCATGATGTGAGCCAAAGGCAGTTGCTTAACCAAGTGAGCCACCCAGGTTCCCTCTCTTTCTCTTTTTCTAATCAATAATTTTTCTGATTTTCTTGTTTTGTTCTCAGTGGACAAACATGGAGCAAATATTTTTAGCAAGAGCTCTTAGAGATAGTCGTTGTAGGGGGAGATCAACTTTACTGCAAAGACACTTCCCAAGTGCAGGTTTCAGAGGAAGAAGAGGTCTCATTGCCATAATAAAGGAGGGGGAGTGTGTGGGAAGAGAAGGGGTACAGTGGTGCAGGGGCATAAGGGAGGGGCAGCAAATGGCTGGGAATGGAAAGCATGCACTTAGGAAGAGAGACCGTTCCATGAGGATTTCTTTTTAGTGGCATCCAAGGGATCCTGTGGAAGCAAACTTCCAACATTCCTACCCCAATTTTACCATAGTTAAGGTGCAGTTGGATTTCTTACAAAAGCTGGTGAAGGAGCTGAAATGTGAGTTAGGGTACACAGAGGTCAAACAGAATTAAGCTTTGCAACAAGGGTAAATTTATATGTATATATATATATTTCTATTTATATATATATTATCTATCTATCTATATCTATAATAGATATATCTATTATATATAATATATATTATATATATTTTCTATTTTTTGTATATATATATATTTCTTTTAATGATACACACAAAAGTAAACATTTACAGTTAGATTTTAATTAAAAAACCTGATCTTAAGCGGTATATTGTCTGCATAGATCCCATTAACAGAAATGCAGTCCAGTCCTAAAAATTAATTAAAAGAGATTGAATTGATATTAGCAATGCTGGAGGGGAGCTCATCTGCCGACTGTAGGGACACACCTTACAATCCTCTCCCCCACTCTTTCCTCTACCAGTATCTTCCATAGCCTGTGGCTGCTTCCCCATATCCCTCACTCTCCAACCTCCAAATCTGTCTCCATTCCCATCTCAATCTCCACCCAAATCTTTTCTAAGCCCAATAAATAGCAACAGATATTTGTTAAACATAAACGACCTCTGAAGCAGCTTGATGAATGATGAAGATATACTGGTGTAGAAACCTGAAAAGCAGTCTTGTCCTCATGATCCTCTGCTATTCATTCTAGGGGGAGGAAAGAGACAATAGAAAAGGTGCATAAGTAAAATACATAGTTATAAATAAGAGATAGTAATAAATAATAAGAACCAAAACAGCAATAATGAGTCTACAATGTCTGTTGGAAGGAGTGGTGGCCAGTGGAGTTCTTGCTGAGAAGGGGACCACCAAGAAATAAACAAGCCAGGCAAGTAAATGAGGAGAAAGCATTCTGGGTTGAGGGAACACCAAGTACAAAAAATCTGCGTGTAGAGTAATTCTGGCATGTCCAAGAATGGGAAAGGAAGCCTCTGTGGCTGACGGAGAGAGTAGAGAGGAAGGTTTGTAAGAAAAGGGCTCAGCACACAAAAAAAGGGGGGGTGGGGGTCAGCGAATTCATGTGACTTTACATATAATAGACTTTTCTCTTTATTCTGCATGAGGTGGAGGTCATTGGGAATTTCTGAGTAAAGAAGTGACACTAACATGTTTTAACAGACTGTGAGTTGAGAAAAGAAGAACTAGAGTGAAGGGAGGCATAGGTAGACACAATTAACTCAATCAGAAGACGTCTACAGTAATTCATGAAATCATGGTATTTTGGACCAGGTTGATGAGAAGGGGTCATATGAAGGGGCAGGATCTTGAACATATTTTGAAGGCAGCCTCAGTGGGATTATTTTTGATGGACAATTTGGGAGTTGAGAGAGAGATAATGGAGTTGTTATTGTTTATGATAACAAGGACTGAGGATGAGTTGGTCTGGGGAGAAATAACAAGACCTCGGTTTGGGGTATAATTAAGATTGAGATGCCTACTGTATAATCAGATGGATAGGTCAGGTAGGGAGCTGGATACATAGGTTTGAGTCTAGATTTTGAAGAGAAGTCTCAGCAGGGGATATGGATTTGGGAGAACAGAGGTGCTATTTCATCCTGTGGAACTGGGTGAAATCCCTAGGGGAGTGAATACATATAGCACAAGGAAGAGTTACAAAGACTAACCTTTGGACAATGCCACCTTTAGACATGGGATGAAGAAAAGGAATACAGAAGTTCTAGACAGGAAAGGAAAGCCAGAGATATAGGGAGAAAACAGGGGCAGGCACTGATCTGGAGGCCAAAGGAAGAAAGAATTTCCAGAGTGAGGATATGATCAGATAGGTTAATGCTTCTGATAGGTCAGTTCTGATGAGAACTGAAGAATGATCATTGGATTTAGTGATATGGACATCAATAGTGGCCTTGAGAAGAGCAGTTTCAGTGGAGTAAGGGAGACAAATCAGGATTGAAGAGTGTTCAACAGAAAGGGAGAAATTAGAGAAAGTGAGTTATAGTGAGGGTTTATTTTTTTTTTTTTTTGGCATTCTTCTTGCTAAAAAGGAAGAGAACGGGAAACAACAGTTTGGAAGGAAAGTGGGGGAGGTCAAAAGAGAGCTTTTATTTTATTTATCTACATTTCAGTTATCTATCTATTCACTCATTCATTTATTCATCCATCCATCCATCCATCCATCCATCCATTAATTCATTCATATTTTATCCTGGGAGAAATGTTTATAGACCAACAGATTAATCCATTAAAGGGGGCGGAAAATGATGATTCTGCAGAGCAAGAGTGGCTACAACAATAAATGACCTTGCAGGAGCACGAAAGGGGAGCATCTAACACACAGGAGCAAGGTTTGTCTTGGCTGGGAGCACTGGAATGACAAGTTCAGGAGTCTGGACCCTCCTTTAGCTCCTTCTACTTTTCATTTTTCTCCTTCTCCCTAAGGGCTCCATAATCTAAATGTAAATTATCCCTTACAAGCTGGAAAACAAAGAATCTTACCCAAAAGGATCCAGTAGGGAAGAATGGTGAAGAGGCCATGGAAATCTATAAAGAGGGGTGGTCAAGCTTAGAGCAGTAGCAGTGTTGGCATATATCACATTTAATATCTTTTTAAAATCTCTTAGAAATCATTTATATTTGCAAGCTGGAGTAATTAATGATTACACTTCAATAAAATAATTTTTTTCTCTGTCTGCTGCATGGGCAATGAGTTGAAAACTGAGAAAAATCTATATAATCACTAATTGTTTCGATAATGCAATGCCCATCAACAACTTCACTCTTTTTCCACGGCTGAACTGACAGACTGTTTTCTTCCACTGGAAGGACACAATATGGATTTGAAGGCTTGTACAGGACCCCAGAGAATCAGATACTATATCAAGGGACCTTATTGTTCTACATTAAACATTTCCTTTTGTTTAGAGTTTTCTCAGAAGGCCATTACTAAATGGAGGAGGGGGAGGAGAACTTTGAATTCTTTTGGAAAAATTAAAGATAGATCAGGAAGCTGCTGAATGTGGAGATCCTTCAAATATTTCAACTCCTCTGAAGAATAGTGAACAAACAAAGGCAGATAACTTTGATCACCATTACCAGCTAAACATTCCAGATTGAGGTAATTACCTGTCATCTGTGACAATGGATGAGGATTTGATCTGGAATATCTAACCACAAAATGAAGACAGCTTCACAGGTTAAGCTAATGAACTTGTATTTAACTTAAGAGACTGTTATTTTAAAATTACATATTCATCTACATAATTATGTACATGTTATTTTGTATAAAAATATATTATCTCAGAGATAGTATCTCTAGATATATCTAATGTATATTATTAGAAATAATATCTCTAGATATGATATATATTACATATAAAGTGTATGTGTATATAAATATATTTAATATATGTGTACAAAATATTTTAACAGTATATATTCATACATATATAATTATACAGATGTATATATTACATATATTATCTCTAGAAATATCTTTGGACATAATATATATTATACTTGTAAGTTTTATGTGTGTATAAAATACATATTTAACACAAATTTTATGGTAAAAAGATTTCCTACACAATAACTTCATTTCTGGGACAGAATCCTCGTACTAGAGGCAATAGAGAAGATCCTTGCTCCCCTGAACTGGAAGACTGTTTTATGGTCTTCTACTTGCATACACCTCCATAAGGCTCTGTTTCTGAGTTTGAAACCACAATTTTTTTTTAAAGATTCATTTATTTATTTGCCAGAGAAAAAGAGAGAGAGAGCATGAACAAGGGGAGCGGTAGGCAGAGGGAGAAGCAGGTTCCCTGCTGAGCAAGGAGCCTGATGCTGGACTCAGTCCCAGGACCCCAGGATCATGACCTGAGCCAAAGGCAGATGCTTAAGACTAAGCCACCCAGGCATCCCAAGTGTTTTGTCTTTTTGATTTAGGGGGCTTTCCAAGTGGATAAACTCCAGGACTAGAAATGCCCGAATCCATCCCTGCCTTTGATTATTTTATGTGTGCTGTTCAGAATGCATAATGCTAGTGTAGTCTGATATAAAACCCCAGACTCATTTCATAGTCTCTCTTGCCCCAGCTCGGTTCCAATTCAGATTTGAAGTTTCAGGGTGTTTGGTGTGTGGGCGCAGTTACTATGGGCTTCTCTTATTTGCTTCCCTCCTGCTCTGGTTAGCTTCTGCTCTTGACCTCTCTAGGACTGGCCTCAGGGGGACTAAGCACAAGTGGCTGGTGCAGTAGCTATGTGGAATGGGTGTCTGTTGGCATAGCGAATCATCCCAAACTTACCCCTTTACTTTTACACAGTGAGAGCTTTTGTGTATTTCTTGGCAATATTTCTGAAGTTTCTCTGCGTCTCAACTGATGAAGACAGTGTCTTCTGTGGGCTGGCCACCTGTGACTCCTTCTCCGCCCCTAGGTTTGTTCTAGTACCCACTCTCTGTTTTGGCCTCCCTCTGCCTTTTCAGATAGAACCCTTTAGATGTCTTTTTAAGGGCATCCGGTGGCAAGGTCTATGTTTGGATTTTGAGAAACTTCTCTGGCCGTGAAAATGCAGCTTGACCTAATACACTCCCTTCTCTTTTTCTGTAGGCCTTGAATTTCTCAAGTCACTTTCTTTTAGCTTGAGATTAAGGGGAAACATCACCTCTGCTTCCCCATGGGTGTGTGTGGGCCAGCATAGCTCTGATAACTCGCTCTGAAGAGATCTTCTCAGCCCTTCAATCTTTTTAGACTAAGGTCAGCAACCAGTTCACACCAGCAGGACCAGTGTGGGACTGCTGTGGCCTCTCCTCCACTCCACTTAAAAAGTCCTGAAGGAGTGCTTTAGCATCTGTCTTTGAAACTAAGTGTACTTAAAGCTTATTGTTTTGTGCTTTACCTTAGGAAGATTAAGCTGAAGCAGGAAGAATGGCCTGTGATAACCTGTCACACTCCCAAACTGGAAAACACAGGAATACGGAGATGAAACAAGTCTGAAAGAAGATTTTGGCATATGGCACCAGTGGTACAAAAATGGCAGGACACTCCCGTCATGTGAGAAGGTGGCCACCCAGTTCTGGAGGGCAGCGTGCTCAGAATAAAACCTTTCCATTTCTGACCTGGCCAATCAGGCACATCTTTATTTAAAGCAGTCTACAATTTCCTTTTCTAATCTAGGTTTTGACTTCTAGGTATTACCCTTAAAGACAGAAAGAGTAGCTGTAAGGAGACGTCAAGCCTGAGAACCTATGGATACTTCTTCACGTTGTAAATGGGCCCACAAGAAAAAATCTGTCTTGGTTTCCCATGATTTAATAATCCAGTGATCTCCGTGGTCATGGGGACTGGAGTCCGTAGCATACTCTCCGGGCCTCTACAATGGGTTAGAAAAATTTACCATCCAAACACCCAGCAGGTTGACTTCTAGCCTGAACCGGTCCTCATAAAGAAGTAAGATTTTTATGGAGATAAGAATTTCCATTCACGTCCTAGCTGGAATGGAAACAGAAGCTTATTACTTTAAAAGATTGTACTGAGTTACTGGGATAAAATCATTAAAATGTTAAATGGTTATCCTTGGTTAACTGCATGACCTTGGGGCGTTTGTGAATTATCTCAGATTTCACACACTCGCTCCCCCCCCCCCCCCCATTCAATAGGCCAACAAAGGACTCACATGTGTAGATACTGATGTGCACTCTTACATTGAATTTATCGGCAATAAAACCTACACTGAAAGTAATATAGAAATTTTTTACTGCGGCCTCCTTCCTAGTCACTTCCGGTGTATCAGATAAGCCAGGAAGACTTCTCGCGATAGGCGTGCTAAGCTTTCAGCAGGTGGGAATGGAAGAGTGAGGAACACTCTCGCGAGACCTGAAGATACCATAGCCCCAGCAACCACCGGGAGCAGAGGAGGACCGGAAGTCCTTCATCTTGAGATCAGGCCCTGTGCTGATAGGGCGCCGACTTTCACAGTGGGAAACCGTGGGAAACCGTTTTTTCCGGGAAACAGGAAGCCGGCCCCCTGGCTGGAGGTCCCGCTTCCTTGACCACTCCTGCTCTTCCAGGAGTTTATCTGTCATTTGTGCTTTTGCCTTTGCTCCCTTTCCTTGTTGTATCCTTATAGTAGAAAAGAATTCTCATACTGTCTCCCCCACTGCCTCCGCTGAACCGGTTGGATATCTCATTCCCGGAGCTGGGGTTCCTGCCGCACGCCCCTATGTAGCTGGGAGGTGGGGCCTGGGGATGTCCGGACTCTGGACTCCTGAGACATTGAAGGAAGGGCAGAGAGGGCACAGAATCCGCCTTCTGCGTCTGCTACCAGACGCGGCCTCCCCCTCCGCCATGCACCCCACGGCCTTCCTGCTTTGCACGCTTGTGGCCACTTTGCTGTGGGGAGTGGTCCCCAGCCAGGGGCTCGTTCGAGCGATTTCTGACCACAATAACAGCATGGACTTTGCAGACCTTCCAGCTCTCTTTGGGTCTGCCTTGAGCCACGAGGGACTTCAGGGGTTCCTTGTGGAGGCTCAGCCGGCCAACGCCTGCAGCCCAGTTGCTTCGCCACCCCCAGCTGCGGTCAACGGGTCAGTCTTTATTGCACTTCTTCGGAGATTCGACTGCAACTTTGACCTCAAGGTCCTAAATGTTCAGAAGGCTGGGTATGGTGCAGCTGTGGTACACAATGTAAATTCCAACGAACTTCTGAATATGGTGTGGAACAGTGAGGAAATCCAGCAGCAGATCTGGATCCCGTCTGTGTTTATTGGGGAAAGGAGTTCCAAGTACCTGCGTGCTCTCTTCGTCTACGAGAAGGGAGCTCAAGTGCTCCTGGTCCCAGACAGTAACTACCTCCTGGGCTTCTGTCTCATCCCTTTCACAGGGTTTATGGGACTGCTGATTTTGGCCATGGGAGCAGGGCTGATAGTTCGTTTTATCCAGCACCAGAAACAGCTCCAGCAGAATCGGCTGACCAAAGAGCAACTGAAGCAGATTCCTATACATGACTATCAGAAAGGAGACCACTACGACGTCTGTGCCATCTGCCTGGACGAATATGAGGATGGAGACAAGCTGAGGGTACTTCCCTGTGCTCATGCTTATCACAGCCGCTGTGTGGACCCCTGGCTCACTCAGACCCGGAAGACCTGCCCCATCTGCAAGCAGCCTGTTTACAGGGGTCCTGGAGAAGGGGAGCAGGAGGAAGCAACTCAGGGGCAAGGGGGTGATGAAGAAGGGGAGCCAAGGGACCACCCTGCCACAGAACGGACCCCCCTTCTGGGCTCCAGCCTCACACTTCCCACATCCTTTGGCTCCCTAGCCCCAGCCCCCCTTGTTTTTCCAGGGTCTTCAATAGCTCCATCACCATCTCCATCCTCTTCTTCCTCTTCTGCTGTGGTCCTGATCTGATACCCTTCTCCAGCTCCCCTCTCCTCTTGAGACCTCATTGCACAGCCCCTCTTCCTCCTTTCTGTCTTCCCCTTTGAGGGATAGGGGACATTTCCACCCCAGGTTTCTTTCTCCCTTACCCAACCTTATCCTTTTGAGGGGGATGGGTGTAGAAAGGAACAGGGTCCTCACTTACTGGGTTAATAAAATTGTATTTTCTGGAATTAAAAAGAAAGTATTCAGAAAGCTGTCAAAAACAATTTGAAAGAACGTACTTTTATAGTTTGTGTCAAGGATAAAAAAATGAGAGACATTATTTTAAATCACTCAGAGTGTCTTAAATTTACTTTGGGATATTAACATTTCATATTTGGCCTCAGTGCAATTTCTCCTATCTGTGAAAATTTCAGTGAATTTCTTTCAACCATTTTTGAGAGGGGTGAATATAAATTGAGTAATCTACACTTATCTAAATGTTTGTCATCTCTTAACGCTTAAAGAGTGCAAAACTTTTGAAATGTCTATGTGGTCATGACAAAAAAATAAGTTGTAGGTCACTTGTTCTCTGCTCTTCTTCTGTGTTAAGTGGTTATGTAAATACAACAGATTTAATTGGTTTATAGCATGTGGTCATTTAGAGTTCAAAGATGGCAAATTGGGGTAGAATTTTAAGAGAATGCTTTTTAGCTTTGTCTTTTCACATCTTGGAACTAAAAACCTCTTTAAATGAAGGAACCATGCTACCTGAAATGCTTTTCACCTGAGAGTGGTGATTGTTCAGCCATATTTTCTCTCTGGAGCTGCCTATGTGTAATTGTATAAGATGGGAATTTGCTAATAAGGGATCATTAACTATACCCTTCCTTTTTAGAAATTAAGGACATTTTTGCCTTTTAATGATTATTAATGATAGCTAAGCAAGTTCTTATTTGTATGCCCAATTTCAGCTCACCTTAATCTTCCGAACACTGTGTTGGTAATGCAAACGAATAATACTCTCAGTATAACTCTGTTATTTGGATTAGAGTTTTCTCTTTCATGAAAGCCTTGAAATAACTCATACAACACATTGAAAGACTTCTATATTGGGAAACAAATTCGAGAGTCAGAAGAAGATGTAGTATTTAAGCTAATATAGAGTTTTATTTCTATAAAGATGCATTTAAAATCACAGTTTTAGAACTGAGATGGTTCTATTAAATCAGTTGTAAATTCTATTGCAATCGATTATTTGTTCTATTCATTAATGTTATGCTCCACGTTTTTACTTCAATATTTTTCACAATACGCATCCTTTTGGCATGAAAGTGTATTAAAATGTATGCATTGAGGAGCATTATGCAGTATGGAGGGCCACAGAACCATGGGGTCCTCAAGGAAGAGATCCTGAGGATCAAGGAATTAAGGAAGCAGAACTGGGCAGAGGGAGAAGACTGGTTCACTGGAGAGCACTGTAACTGGGATGGCCACAATCACAGCAGGAGGGCAGGTCCTCATGCCCTTGAAGTGCCCAGTCATTTCTTAACAGGCTGACACAGGTGGAGAGGAGTGATCTTGGGCTGGGTAGCTTTGTTCAGACAAGGAGAGTTTCTGGAGAGAAACTCACCTGAGAACCTTTGGTTTTGAAAACCCTCAGGAGCTAGAGGAATGAGCGCCTCAGTCTTGACGGGGTCGGGGTGGAAATCTGGGCAGTTTCTATAAAGATTTACTAAGGGTGGGTGGATCCAAAGAATAACCAGTGCGAGAAACTTCAGTAGCTTACTTTGTGCAGGGGTCTTTCTGTTACAATACAGTACTCTGAGGTGAGTACTGGATGGGAGCATCATACGGAAAGTGCCTAATTAATATTTGTATGAGCTTCCTCTAATGGGAAGCGATATGGAGAGAGTGGCTTTCGTTAAGCTGAGTTGCTGATGAGATCAAAATAAGAAGTGAAGTCTGGGAAATGTGCAGCAGGATTTCCCCAGCTTCTGGGCCAGCAATGGGTGACAGTTGAGAGTTGCGTGTACTCACTATGTGTCTACTGAACATGCACCAAAGGCTTGATGACATTCCAGGAGCTGCAAGGACCTGTAACCCTGAAAAGGAAGATCTCATTCCCAATTCTCTGGTATTCAGAAGAAAACAAATAAGTAAACAGTCATTACATAGCATAATGCCTGTGACAACTCGTAAGAAAAACCAGGCTAAGTATTCTGGGAGGATAAATTAGCTATGTCATATTTATAATAAGGAGTATTGTGTATCTTACTATTTTCCTAAACTGTGTACTAACACCTGTTTGCATCGGTAGAGATTATAATAGAATTATGTACATAGATGCATTTTTCCTACAAGAGCAGGTTGTTAAACTTTTTCCAGCAAGCCACTAGATAAAGCAGAGCCAGTATAGAAATAGGCATAGTTACTGTGGGAGCACATGTAAGGGGATGTAAGTCAATCAGGAAGGATGGCATGAGGGGAGAAAGAAGAGGAAAAGGAAGATTTAGCTGAGATGGCTAGCTGAATTCAGATTCCTCCCCTTTCTCTCAGACTGTGCTCTGTTTTGTAGCAGATCATGATGAAGATGAAATTCACAGGCTCTCTTTTCATTCTGCAATCAGCACTGCTGATCACAAATGCACTAGCTGTTGTTTGGACTGGAAGGTACTCAAGTGCAGCACTTCTTATAGTCCTTCCTGTTTTTGCTATAACCACATTTTTGTGACAACCTAATAAGCACTGTTGAAATCACCTGCTTTCCCTTGTGAGATGCTTCTAGACAGTCTGGCTCTGTGTGGGTTCTCTGTTCAGTGCTCACTGTTCTTTGAGTTATTCTGGGAAACCTAAACCTCTCCCACGTCACTGGAAAGCACCATCTATACATCACCCAAAATGGCAGGACTACTTCCTCTAGCTCCAGGCTTCCATATTGAACGTGATAGGGTTCATTACCTTCAAGAGACTGTGAGGGAGTGTCTACTCAGCACACCATAGGAGAGCATTTCCTTAGGTGAGATTCTGCTCTCAGCCCTTCCAGATCATTTTTCCTACGTCCCAGTTCTCAAGTCTTCCTCCTCCACATTTATTTTGCTCTTTTCCTCACATAGATAAGCTTTAGTTAATTTTTATAGAATTCATAACAGTGAATACTTGAGAAATAAGAAATATCTTTGAGATTAAAGTTAAAAATTCATGCTTTTTTCTGTCAAAACCATTTTTACTATTCTTTAAGACTTTAAAAAAGGGATTAGTAAAATTGTTTTTAAAAGACAAATGTAGAATTCTTGTGGCTTATTTTATTCTTTAAAAAGACTATCTTTTTCTTTAAAAAGTTCATTGTATAGCACATACCTAGACTGTAAGTTTCTTAGAGAAAGAAACAATGAATTTTATCTAATTATCATATACTATGAGCTCCGTCACTGTCATATACCTAAAGTGAATACATAAATATTTTTATTTTTTCTTCTTTTTTTAATACATAAATATTTTTAAATTACTTCTTTAAAACTTGATTATATAAATGAGGTCATAAACATTTTTTATAATTAATATGTCTTCTATCAAAGCAATGTGCAGTGGAATGTTTTTAAAGACGCATTAATGTTTTCAAAGATGCAACAACCAGCTGTGTTGTCTCTGATTTTCTCAATAGTCACCCTAACTCCATACATTTAAAAAAATCTATTCATCCATCCATCCATCCACCCATCCATCCTTTCAACCAGCTGATAAGCCAGTCATTCATTCTGTGAATACTAGCCTGTGTTCTAGTTATATAACAGTGTGCAAGGCCCTGCTCTCTTGGGAAGAAGAGAATATGAAGTCTGTCAAATAAAATGGGATAGAAAAAATATGTCTCTGGTACTTCTCAGAGTAGAGGCCTTCAGGTGGGGAAGAAGGATCTAGAAAAGCATGGAGGAGGAAATGCACACTAAAGGTGTAAAAGGGCTGGGCCCAGGATTGTGGAGGGCAGTAGTGTTCAGGCAGACTGTAGCACAACAGCTGCAAAGTTACGGGGAAGAGAATGTGACATGTTCCAGGAGCAAGACGAATTGCAGCATTCCTAGGGCTTGGATTATGAAGCAGGGAGGACGTTTGGATGAGGCTGCTGGTGGGAGAAGAGGCTAGACTGTGAGAGCCTCAAATTAACTGGTTAGAGGGTTTGGCGTTCTCATCATGAATGAAGTGTAGAGAATGGGTTACTATGCAAGGGGGGACAGGACTAGGGCTCGGGAGGCCAATTAGAAGGTGGTACAGTAATCCACGCGAGAGAGGATGGTCACCTGACCTTAGGTGGTGGCTCAGGGATTTGGGGAAAAAAAATGGTGTCATTCAGGTAAACTCTTTGTTACGTGGGTCTGGGAGAACAAGAAAAGATCCAAAACAGAAAGTCTTTGCAGTCAGAATACACAGGTAAAAATCTGTCTCTATTCAGGTCTGTTGTATCATCTTTGTAAAACTAGTACTTTTTGATAATTTATTTTTGAGAACTATAGTTTAGTTTTTCCTTTTAGCAAAATTGATTAGCTTCTGTTATGATTGAGGAGGCATGGGTTCCCAGGTGGCTCAGTCAGTTAACCATCTGCCTGTGGCTCAGGTCATGATCCCAGGACCCTGGGATGGAGCCCCGCATCGGGCTCCCTGCTCAGCCGGGAGTCTGTTTCTCCCCCTCCCTCTGCCTGCTGCTCTGCCTACTTGTGCTCTCTCTCTTTCTCCCTGTCAAATAAATAAATTAAATCTTTAAAAAAAAAAAATTGAGGAGGCTGGGAAAAAAAAAAAAAAGGAAATGTAAATATAGGTGATACCTTTCTGGTAATCTGTAAATTTGCTGTTTCCCTTGGGAACGAAATCAAAACAAGATGCCAGACTGTGCTTAATATAAGTGCCCTCCTGAGTCTGTGAATATAATGCTGTTGGACAGGCTTCATGCAGAGCCAGGGTATTTTGTGCTCTCCTTTGAAGTAACTGAGGACCAAAAAGCTAAGCGGGCATTTCAGGTTTGTATCTTCTGCCTACTTGATTAAAAAAGGCATTAAGTCATTTGGAACACTAATTTTGGAAGAAGACAAATACAGTAAATAGTAACTGTTGCATAAAGACATAGCACCGTTGGTTTATAAAAAGCCCATTCGAAGTTTTAAAGATCATAGATAGGTTTCTGATGATTTCTTCCTGTACCACATAGATATGATGCTTAAAGGATCTTCCTTAGTTACGTGTGAACTTTATTCAATATTTGACCGTAATTAGTGATTATCTGTGGCTGATTTTCTCCTTTAATCACTGTAGGCTATTGTTTTTGTGAATTCCAAATTGCTTGTATTTAAAATATAATGTTATTTACTTAAAAATAAAGATGAACTTTGACAGTCTGAGATTTCTTATAGTGGCCTGAATAGTCAAAGAGATGGTTTACTTTGCCTGGAAAAGGAAATGTGACCCTAGGATTACACCCTTGAGAGATGATACTTCAATTCAAATTGGAATTCACGGAGTAATTGCAGCCTGTGGTAATGCATCTTCAACATCTTAAAATAGCTATTAGATGGGTAGAGCTTTCCCCTAGAGGAATGGCAGTGTTCACTAGGGGATGTCTTTTGTCTCTTTCAAACCACCAGAACTGCCTCTGAACAATGCACAAAGAAACAGAATATTGGACATTTTCTGGAGTGATCTGAAAATTAACTGAGAACAAATATATGCTCATGTCTTTTGGATCATGGTACAGATTAAAAAAACAGATAAAAAGATAAAATAAAATCAGCAATGGCTCCCATCTGAGTTAATTTTTGTGCCTCCAGTAAGTGGGCATAAAATGTGGACTTCTTAGAGCTATTCCTTAATGTACAAGCAAGTACCTGAACAACATTTTCATTGAATGGGTCATTAAACCCATTTTATCTGTATTCTTTACAGAAAAAGATGTAAACAATAAAAAATGTCATTTTCCCCCCCTGCCCTTGTAGGCAAATACTGGCTGACAGCAAACAGTGAGGTTTTCTTTATTTCTAATTGCACATATGGAGCCACTAGTTTTCTTAAATATTCAGCCTGACTATTTTTTTTCTTGGTTAGAATTTGGACAGGGAATAACAAGATCTGAAGAGCAATGATAATATAAAAAAAAGCCTTGAAGAGTCTTCCACATAGAGGTTGTAAAGCACAATGAGTGGTGCGGATGGACTGGACATGGCAGGTGGGAGACCGAACCATGCCTACAGGATAAGAGGTGGCAGAAGGTCGATACAGTTTCTCGTTCTCTGTCCCAAACTGAGGAATGATAATGGCAAATGCCCCCAGGGAATCCCGTAGGAAGGGGAGGAACTGGGCTGAGATGAGAAAGCATGGCTGTCAGAATGGTTATAAAAATACTAAGATGAGAAGAAAAGATAAAAGGCAAATCAGGAAAGCAAGGAGAAAGGCGAGAGTCCAGAAAGGAGGGATTTCGTCAAACTGGACCAGCGGGGGAGTGAATGAGAGACAGGTGGTCAGGGTGAGGGATGCAGGAGATTGGGACAACAGGAGGAGGTCTGCTACAGGGGAGCCAGTCCGTTCAGGAGTTCAATCTGCAAAGGCAGAGAGGCAGAAATCTTTGAAGACAGTGGTCCTGCTTAAAGGAACCAATTGGGTTTAACAAAGAACAGGCAGGGGCTTGACAGCAAGAATACAGAGTCAGGGGTTTCTGCTGCCTAGAGTCAAGGAGTGTTGAACCAGCCGTGGTGCAAGCCAGTCCATGTCAATGGACAGCACAGGTCTAGAAGGTGAGCAGCAGGGGCAGGCTCCTCAAACATGGGACGAAGAGCACTGGTTGTATGGTGGGTTCAAAGCACGGGTTATAAAGAGATATTGGAGATCAGGGCTGATTTCTTTTCCTCAGGAATCTGAAAATCTGGTAGCGAGGCCACCAGTAGTCATTCCCCTTCCATCTGCAGAATGTATATATATATAGCATTTATTTTGCTTTTGTTTTGTGAAATGTGGCCTTTGGGCCTCTGCTAGCCTGGCCTGGAAGTTCCATGTGCCAGGCTTGTAACAGCTCTGAGCAAAGCTATTGTCGAGTGGCTAGGAAAGAGACTAAGACATTTTCTTGGCATTCATCCTAATTCATCTTCTAGGCATGTAGCCATTGATGCAGAGCAGCATGGCTGTCCTGGAGGCCCCATCCTTAGCCACACCAAGATGAAATTCCAGGAAAAGTCTTTGGCATTTAGCAACTGTTTTCTTTTCTGCTGATCAGGAATGTCTCTTACTTTTCTGTGATGGACCCAGTAGGTTTATTTTTAGTACTCAAGTACTTGAATGTGCTCTATAGATCTTTTCAGTGCACAGTATTGGATACATAAGGCAGAGTCTATAGTAAAGGTCAGGAAACCGCATGCCTTGAGCTAAATCAGGCCAATGACCATTTTTACAAATAAAGTTTTATTGGAACATGACCACACTCATTCATTTATATATTGTCTCCAGCCATTTTCCTGTTGTAACAGCAAAGTTGAATAGTTATATCTGTCCCACAAAACCAGAACTATTTATTATGTGGTCCTTGAAGGAAAAGTTTGCTGATGCCTCATCCACAGGCAGCAAATTGCCCAGTGGTTAAGAGTGCCTAGGTTTGAATTCCACCTTTTTCATTTCCTAGCTTTGTGGCCTTGGGTGATTTAACTTTCCTCTCTGGATTCTTTATTTGTAATATGGGGATAATAATGGCTCCTACTTCATAAGCTTGATATGAGGATTGGATTAAATGAATTATGAAAAGCACTTATAGCGATGCCTACAATGTTGTCGGTTCTCAATAAATATTACCTGTTGTTTTCATTAACTATCACCATGAATTATTTCATTTAGAAAATTGTACTGGCTATTGACAAAGAGCTAGTTAGTCTAGGCATTGGGAATGAATTAAGGTCCATTTTTTCCTGTGAAAGATTTGTAGTACGATGGGAAGATAGACATATAAATTACTGATTATAATATCATGTGGTAAATAGTCCAGTGAAAATGCAGGCCTGAAAGAAGGTCAGTTTGAGGGATGAGATTTGGCCTGCATCTTGAAGTACAAGTGGACTTTTGTAAGGAAGACCTCATGTAGAATGGCATATGGGAAAAAGGAAAAGACTGTGTAATGTTAGTGCAGTGGCAAGATGGAAGGTTAGGTAAAGAAACATAAGGTTCTAGGTCCATGTGGAAAAGTGGCAGAAGAGCAAATAGAAACATAGGCAACGGGAAGAAAAGGGTTTTAAGGCAGGGCAGAGAAAAACTGTATATATGAGCTGACTTGGCGTGAAGAGTAGATTTGAGAACAGTGAGACGGAAGCCAGTGTGGAGAGGCTGGTCTCTTGGGGTGCCTGTTGATGGGGCATGGAAAACAGGATCGAATTGCAGAGGGGCTTGAAATAGAGGACTTCAAGGAGTCCTATCCGTCTTTGTGTTCTCCAGACCTGACACTGTATGTGTTACTTGAAAGACATGTCTAACTGCTTATCATCAATATTGGCAGTAAAAATTAAAGGCATAAGATGTATTTTTTTAAGGAATTGATTTAAAAAGAAGGATGTGTATAGTTTAAGGAGCCTTGGGTTCATTGACACGAAGGCCTCTACAAAAGTTCTGGGTCTCTGTGAGTGCCTTAGAAACTTAAATGTGGCAGTCAGGAAGACTGTGTTATTCTTCAGTTTCTGCCCCCCGCCCCCCCAACCCCGCCCCCAGCAACCGGCCCCTTTACTACATGGCTTTAGGCATGTCACCTAATCTCTGTGTCTGAGGAACTTGTCCATAGCTATATCCTGGGATGAGCATACATGTATGTAGTTCCAGAGCTGGCAAATTTTCCAGGGAATAGGCAGCTCACCATGGACTCTTCAAGACTAAATCTAGTGTCAGTTCCCTTTTCTACTTCAATGTTCCAGCCTTATTCTTTCATATTCTCCATCTCCCTCTCCCCATCCCCCTCCTTTTTCTTCCTCTTCCTCCACCTCAACTCCCTCCTCCTCCTCCTCCTTCTTCCTTGCTCTCTCCCTCTGTTCCTCCCTCCTTCTCTCTCCCTCTTCCTCTCTCTTTGTCTCTCTACCCTGGGGAAAATGAATCCATTGGGAATGATTATGAGAAGCAGTCTAAGTTTGTTTTTTGTTTTTTGTTTTTCCTGAAGGGACATAATATGAAAATCAGGAAAAATGTGTTCCCTTGTTATTAGGTCAAATTTCACTTTTACTAGAATACACAAAGGAGTTGTCACAGAGATTTGATGAGTGTACGTGTTTCAGATAAAATGGAGGATGTCCAATGCTTCCAGGTATCTGCCAATGTTACCTGTCTGGTGACATTAAGGATGAGTGATGGGATAAGCTCAGGCTCTATGGGTATTTCTTCCTGCGGGTCTTAATTGTTTTGGGGAGATTCTATTCCCAATAAGGAACACAAACCCAAGATAGGAGATTGTGTATAGGGAGTGAGTAGGACAGATATGAGAAAGAAGCATGAAGGGAAAGTGAACTAATTCCCAAGTGAAATTGTATTCAGCTGAGGGCAAAGATGGTATCAGTTGCTTTAGTCGTGAGTAATCTGGGTTAATTATTACACCTGGGGAAGAAAAAAATGTATTGTTTCCTATTAAGTATGACCTATTTAAGTTTTGTTTATTTGGTATTTGGCTAAACAGTGTCTGCTTAAGACAATACATCAGCGAGTGAATTAGGGTGGCCCATGAGATATGTCCATTACCCCTTTTAACCTGTTGGGTTCTAATTAGTGGGTATAGGGAGGTTGGGTGCTGTAAGTCAGAATCTCCTATAAGTTAATGAATTCAGAGAGTACAACAATTTTTTACTGAAGTCAAAATATTAAAAATGTATAATCAGCTTCCTATTATATTTGAGAAAGCAATTCATTTTCTCTATTAGATTTTTTTTCTTAAGACAATGAAAGTATTTTCAGTTTTTAAAGAAAAGAGAAACTGGGGCACAAACTTAGAAAGTTGGTCTTATATTTTTAGTAATGAATAATGACAACTACAGAGTTTCCTTGACTTACGATGGGGTAATTTTTGTAAGCCTGTTACAGGCTGACTATATCATAAGTCAAAAATTCATTTAACATACCTAATCTACCAAAGATCACAACTTAGCCCAGCCTACCTTAAACACGTTCAAAACACTTCCATGAGCCTATAGTTAGGCAAAATCATCTATCACAAAGGGTATTTTTTAAGGTAATGTTGATTAACTCGCATCATTTATTGACTACTGTGCTGAAAGTGAGAAACAGCGTGATTGTATGGGGACAGATGGTTGTCAGTGTATCAGTTGCTGACCCTTGTGATCACGAGGCTGACTGGGAGCTGCCCCACTACCCAGCATCATGAGAGCATCAGGCCACATGTCACTGGTCTGGGAAAAGATCCAAATACAAGCTTCAAAGTATGATTTCTACTGAGTGTGCATTACTTTCTCACAATCCTTAAACTAAAAATTCATGAACTGAATCATCATAAATTGGGGACCATCTATATTTTTGATGCTCCCCCTTCTCTGCAGCTCTTAAACTGTGACTTCTATTGCAGCATATTAAAAGTGTGGAAGTTCTAGATTTTCCTAAGCATCAACACTATGAAGTGACTTTGATCATCAGATAAGTGCTAAAGGAGATATAAGGAGAAGGAAAAGAGAAAATCCAAGGAAACATGAAGTAGGTGTTTTGGAAGATTTTCCAGGGAAATCTTTCTGTGGGGACTTGTCCATCTATTTCAAGGTTTCTTGTGAGAGTCCCTTTCTCCTTCTCTCCTACTCCATGTCTAACCCATCACCAAATATCATAGTCTCTATCTTTAAAACAGATCTCAAATTTGGTCGTGTATCACTATCTTCTTAACTCAGTCACTTGAGCAGTTGCAATAGCTTCTTACGTTGTCTCTATTTTCACAGTTGGCCTGCTACATCTCTTTTCCATATGACAGCCAGTCCTGAACTGAAGAGATCAGATTTATCAGTGTCTTGATCAAAGCTCTCCAATGCCTCCAGTCCCTCCTAACATAAAATTCCAACTCCTTACCCTGGCTCACAAGACCTGTGTTGGGCAAACTTCTAAAATGTATTTTGATGATGCCCTCCTCCGGCTATTCACACTCTTGTGTAATTTCCTCCCCTCCTGTGTTGGCTAGACCTGACCATTTGATTTGACAAATAGAATGAGGCAAAAGTAATGGGACCTGACTTCTATAATTAGATCACAAAGCCTGTGACTTCCATCAGGGTAGCCTGATGACCAAGAACCACTGAGAAACTGAAGATTACAGAAACAAAACAAAACAGAGCAAAACAAAACAAAACAAAACCCAAAAAACCCTGAATGTTTTCAACAACTATGTAAATGAGCTTAATATGGACCCTTCTTGAGACTTCCGATGACCCACCCCTGCTTCTGCCAGTACCTGAACTGCAGCCTGTGAGAGATTCTGAAGCAGAGTATCTGGCCCGGTTTTACTCAGATTTCTGACCTACAGCAACTGTGGAATAATAACCAACACAGTTTCAACCTATGGCATCTTGGGTCAATCATTACACAGCAGTAGATAATGAAGACCGGGTCCTAGAGGATTGTCCTTGACTGTTCTTTGGACCTCCCCTCCCTCCACGTTCCCCTTGCTCACTTTGCTCCAGAAGCCCTGCCCTTATTTATTCTTCTTGGACACATCAAACTTATTTCAATCCTTGGACTTTGTGCTTGCTATTCCCTGTGTTTGGAATGATCCTACCCTAGATCTTCACATGGCTTATCCTTTCACATTTTCAGGTCTTGCTTCAAGTTATCACCTTTGCACAAAAGCTCTCTCCGGCCTCTTTCCGTGGAGGAGCGACAGCTACTCTCTCCACTCCCCTTCTTTTTGGCCCCATCCCCCCCTCTGTCCCTTTGTCCTGCATTAACTTCCTTCCTAGCCTTATACAGTTTTTTGTTTGTTATCTTTTTATTGTTTGTCCTTCGCATTCAATTTTAAGTTCCACGAGGGTTAGGTTTTGGTCTGTCCCCCGTGCTTAGAATATATAGAAACTAATTAAATACTTATTAAATTAATGGGTACATTTCACTACAATAAGCAGGCATTTCCTCACGTATAAAATAATGGTATTGGAGCAGATGCAATTAAATTCACAACTATATCTATAAAATTTTTTTATATAGATATATTCACAACTATAAATTTTTTATGCTATGACTAATATGGCAAAGAGATTAAAGATAACACATCAAAATTAGACCAGAATGAGATGTGGGGCAAGGAGATTTTTGGAGTGAAAAACATGTGGCATGTGAGAGACTGGATAGAGAGAATGTGAGATTTATGTCATTGCACAAATGCCATCTGGTCCAGTCATGTCCCGTAGAACTTTCTGGGATGTGGAAACGTTCTATTCTATGCTGCATGATACAAGAGCTTTGAATTACCTGTGTGCTGAGCTCTTGCAATACAGCTAGTATGACTGGGGAACTAAATTTTCATTTTATGTTATTAATTTAAGTTTAGGATAAAACAGACCTTTAGATTCTAAATTATGTGATTCCTCTTTGGCACTATGATTTTACCATCACAATCTGCTCCCACATGAAAGATAAGGGCATATGAGGGTTACACAGTCATGTGGGTAGTTTGACTTCAGAAATGGTTAATTGACAGGAGAAGGTGTATCTTCAATATATGTGCCTTAGATTTATGTTTAAAAATTCAGATTAGGAAAAAAAAAAAAGGCTGCATACCACCCATATCAAACCATGGAATAGTATTGTCTTGCTGTGCTAATGACAATTTTCTATGTCTTTGAATTCTTTTCTTTCTCCTTTTTAATTTTTTTTTCTTTTTTTTTTTTTTCAGTCTCATCACTACGGTTTTGAGCCCTGGTGAAAGTAAACAAAAAGTAAGTGCTCACGAATTCTGCCACATTGAATACAACACTGAAGGAGTCTTTGTGGATGATTCTAAACTTCAACTGATCCAAATGGTTTCCATGTTCTTTGGATCTATGATGTCTTCTTCTCATCTGAAATTTAAGTTTCTGTACTCCTGTAGTTCTGCCCTTTTCTTCTTAATTATCTCTTTGGCTTCCACAAAGAATCCAAACTGTCTTTTCACAAGTGACAAATACAATGAAATGTCAACTGCTTGAGCTACTCTATACTCCAAGGGAGTCCTCCTTAGGCCAGGTACTTAGCTGTAACACCTGGTTTCTTAAAGAAACCACAACCTTCTTTTTCTTTCTTTGATAGTGATAGCAAAGATATGTCAAAGGACATATTTATTATCCTGGATAATAATAATAATAATGACTCCAAGAAATCTTACAAATGCTCCCATTTTTTCTTAACCCACTAGAGCTTTGACATCTATGAAAGGTGATGTGTTACATAGGATTTGAGATTAAGAGAGTGGATTTACATTCAGACTGTGCTACAGATGCATATGTAATCTTGAGAAAGTAGCTAAACATCACTGTTTAGCAAAATAGGGAGGACAGTATGCATGTCTCAGGGTTGCCGTGAGAACTAGCTAAATTCCTATATATGGAAGCACTTCATATCCAGGCCAGGGGAGGGGGGTACCGTCAACGTGAGATTCAATTAACAAGGACAAAAAAATTCGGAAGGTTATTCTGGTTTCAGAAATTGTCTTTGAACTTGCTCTCTCTTGGGATATTTACTCACCCCTCCACCATCATGAATGTCCTTTCTTAACATAGCTGTCACCCTTCAGAAAGTACCTTTCTGACTACTCCACATTGGTAGGATATTATCTTTAACCATAGCTCTTTGTAGTGTCTGAGAGTATCAGATTTATTATTAGTTTCTGTGTATATTAGCTGCCACTCTCCTCACACCCCTGAGGATATAAATACTAAAGGATTGATATCCACTATTTTGTTTACTTCTGTATCCCCTGTTCCAGCAACATTGTCTGTACACAGTAAGTGCTCAATAAATAATTGTTGACTGACAAACCCCCAGAAACACTCTTAAATTTGTCAGAAGGTGGCTGGTTTTTCCATAACAGGTGATTTTTACTGAATTTATGAACTTTCCCACTTATTATTCACTTTAACAGCTTGCCTGCTATGGGAGCCATATTTCCTTCTAGGTTCATTATGGGTGGCTGTGGGAAATACAGATAATTTGTCACTGTGAATCCAGGTTAAATATTTTGGCAAAGAGTTCCACAGCTCACCACAAAGCTCAGTTAAATTATTCAGTGACTGTCATTACAGTCTATAGTTTGTTAAGATAGTTCTAGATATGTGGTTATACCTAAAGGAGAAGCTTAGATTTTATTTTTGTTTGTACACCACAGTTTTATCACACAGTCCTCAGTAGTGTTATTTTTCTGTACGCTGCACAAAATTCATAAAGGAACTAGGATTGTATTTAGTTAATAATCAGATATTTTTATTAGGCTAACCTTGCTGCCATGAGTTGACATAGTAGTCCATTAGCAGACATGTCAAAAAGTTTCCCTTGCCATTTGCTAGTGGCCCAGTAAGGAGACTTTTTGTAGTGATGGGTCCCCAGCTTTTCAAAGCTCTGGGGAACAAGAAGGAATCTCTGGTGCCCCTAATGTGACAGGATTACAGGAAATGTCTGTATTTTGCTGCTTGCCATGTTGAGCCAACAGAGACAAAGATGTTCAAAGTAACAGCAGTTCAATAGCAAATTTGTTCGGGTTCATCTCTCCATTTGGAGCTGGACTACTGATATCATGGCACTAACTGATAAATTAAAAGAGTTTTCTTGTGGCAGAAGTATTTATTATTCTATTATTCTTAATGGACCTTAAAGCTGGACAAACCCCTTTATATCATTTGACACACGGGTTTTAGAGCAACTCCTAAACATCTCCTGATACTCTAAGATGGACTCTAGGGGAGAAGTCATAAACTTTCCCTTACATAAATTACCTGAGAGTGTCAATTATATAGCCTTCACAAGTTTGTATTTTGGGAATTTCTGACAGTTAACTCATGAACCACCATGTTAAATAAGAACCAGAAACCATGTTTCTCTTCAGCCACGTGTCTACATGGCATGGTGGCTTCCTCACAGCGGCACATCTATTTCTGAATTATGTGCATTTAAGAAGAAATAAAATAGAGGGGTTATATTTTAAAGATATTTTTATAACATACTCTAACAATTTTGAATTAAAATTGTCTTGGTGAATGATAACATCAGCTAATTAAAAATTTTGGTGTAGGGGCATCTGGGTGGCTCAGTCTGTTAAGCGTTTGACTTCACTTCAGGTCATGATCTCAAGGTCCTGGGGCAGAGCCCTATGTCTAGGGTTCCTTGCTCAATGGGGAGTCTGCATCTCTCTCTGCCTCTGTCCCTCCCCCTGCTCATTCTCTCTCTCTCTTTTTCTCTCTCAAATAAATAAAATCTTAAAAAAAATTTAGATGTTGGTGAAGATAATCCTGAATTGAAAGTTAGACCAGCTGGTTATGAATCAAAAACTTACTAATTACATAATATTAGGTAAGTCATAATTTCTCTAAGGCTTAGTTTCTTCTTTTGTCAAATCCTTTGATTTTCTCTCTCTTTTTATAAAGATTTTGAAAATTATATAGATTTAGCTTCAAGTTCATTGATTCTTTCCTCTGCTCCCTTCATTCTGCTGTTGAGCCCACCCACTGAGATTTTATTTCAGTTATTGTATTTTTCTGTCCTGAAATTCTTATTTGGATGAAGAGAATTAAGAGCACACTTATCACAATGAGCACTGAGCAAAGTATAGAATTGTCAGATCACTAATTTTACACCTGAAATTAACATAACAGTGTATGTTGACTATACCAGAATTAAAATAAAAAGAAATTCCCATTGGGTTCTTTTCTATAGACTTCATTTCTTGTTACTTTCTATTTTTCATTAGTTGCAAGTGAGTTTATAATTGCTCACTGAAGAATATTTATGATGCCTGACTCAAAGTCTTCCTCAGATAATCCTGACATCTCTGTCCTGTTGGTGTTGGGGTTCTTTGTTATGGCTGGGATCCCCTGTAGGTCTTTGTTGAAGGCTCCCTGGATGGGAGAGTTAGGAGTAACTCATTACTATTGCCCGCATGGTCACTGATCCCACAGAGGAGTGGGGTGGCCTCATGACTTCTGGGTAGTAGGGAAAGTTTTGACTCTATCAGGCCTCGCCTGACACCACACTCTCACGGAGGTATGACAGTGGCTTATGAGTGCCAACTGTGGGTGAAGACTGGTCTCTTTCTGTTACTCCCTAAAGTAGTCATGGGTGAGGTCTCTGGTTACAGCCTAAAAGGGGTGGAAGTCTATATTTTTCATCCCAGTCCCCACTGAAGCAGTTTTTTTTTTTTTTTTTTTTTCAAACGAGGACGTTTATTCCTTGTGCTTGTGGGTGAACCCACCCTCCGTAATGGATCCCATGAGGGGACAAATGAGAATACACTCAGCTCTCAGGCACAGGCAGGTGTCACTTCATTCAGGAAGAAGGAACTGAGGGTCACGTCACGTGGCGTACACAGTTTTCCCAGAAACTCCAAGTGGATTGGGACGAGGCACTAGCTTCCACCAGGAGCAGGAGCCTTCGAGAGCTCCAAGGGTTCTCTGCGAGCCCAAATGCACACCCAGGACATCTTTCTCCCCTGGGGTCTGAGGCTACTGACCCGTCACCACGGCAGGTCTGGGGTGTGTGTGAGCGACAGCAGGTAAAAGCAGGGCCCCTGTCCTTGATCTTCACTGTGTTCTAGATCTAGTCACTTTTGGGGGGAATTCAGGCTGCACCTACCGGCCACTTTCTGGCCCTGGTGTCTATACCACGTGGAGCTTTCTAGCACCTTTAGCAAAGGAGTGAGGCTCAAGTTCTCCCTGGAAGAAATGACTGGAAATCAGCTCCCTCAGGCTGGTCACCCCATCTCTGGGTGACATCAAAGAGCCTGGGTCCTGAGCAAACGCATGACCAGCGCTGCCCCTAGCAAGTGTGAAGACGAAAAATTTTTTTGTGTAGTATTTGGCTGGCATAGAGTGCTTTTTGTCTAAAAGTTTCTGTCTCACTGGAGCTCCTGGGTGACTCATCCCGCTGGGCATCTGACTCTTGATTTCTGCTCAGGTCATGATCTCAGGTTCATGAGATGTATGTAGCCCCATGTCAAGCTTCCTATTCAGTGGAGAGTCTGCTTCTCTCCCTCAGCCCCTCCCCCTGCTTGTGTGCGCGCGCTCTCTCTCTCCCTCCCTCTCTCTCAAATAAATAAATAAATAAATATTTAAATGGAGAAAAAAAAAGTTTCTACCTTACTAGGTGTCTTACTTGTTTCTGTCTTTTCTTTTCTTTCTTTCTTTCTTTTTTTTTTTTTGGCTAGAGAGCAGGCTTTTTATTTTTTGTTCTGGATCCTTTAGTATTCCCAGATTGTCAACTTTGACTGCTTCAGCTCCAAGTCTGTAATATATTAGGCAAAAAAAATTCAAGGAACTCACCACTGAGTGATTTCACATGTCCTATAGTTTATAGCCACCATCCTTCTAGTCCCCATTTCAAAGTTTTCTAATCTCTGTTTTATAGATAATGACTAGCATTTTAAACTGTATTTAGTAAAAGTATTTTGAAAGTGTGTTTACTCAATCTTTCTATAAGTAAATCCTTCTATGATTTTATTTTTACTTTTATTTATTTATTTATTTTGGAGATATTTCTGAATTCTCTACTCTATGCCTTGATCTATTTGGTCTCCAGTACTGAAATGTTTTGATTGTTATTCTATTACCTGGCAGGTTTATCTTTATTACCATTTCTTCATGGAAATACCAAATTTTATGGGTATTCCTACACATTGTTTTCAATATAAGCTTTAGAATAAGGTTGTTGATTTTTTTAAACCTTCTTTTATAGCACTGTATTGGGAATATTAAACAGATCAATAAATTTTGGGATAATTGGGTCACTTAAAATATTTACTTTTCCTCTATGAGAACACAATACTTATTTTCATGTATTGGTGTCTTCTGTTATGTATCTCAGGAGAGTTTTTATATTTTTTTCACAGAAAGACCTATTACATAGGCCTTATTAACTTTATTCTTTATTCAGTCTCTTGTGCTTTCTTTGAGTTGCTGTTGTAAATGAGATATTTTCTTCTATTATTTTCTATCCTAGATTCCTCCCTTACTTTTGCTTCAGAATTAACTATTCTTTGTCAGTTTTTGGTCATTCAATTTTGATTTTTTTTTATAATTTAGAATTATTTCCATTTGTTTTTGCAATATAGAATCTTAGTTTAGATTTTTTTTTTTTTCATTTCGAAAACAACTATTGCCCTTCCCTATAAAGATGAGAAAATTGACACAGTTTCACTATTTTTTATGTCATTCTGGGCAACTCGGATTTGCCTGGTACTTCTTATCTGCTTTTCTTTATCACCTTTAGATAATCTCTTTAGATGGATTCTGGATTGTTCAATCTCAATTCTTTAAATGCCTCTACTGCCCTGAGCCAAGAAGTTCTGACCTCTTGCTTTCTCTGAAGGGGAGTGAGGCTTCTTTCATGGGGGTGAGAGTTTACATGCTAATATAGGAGAAACTTGGGAGAAAGACCATGCATTTGTCAGATTCTTGATTCTTCAGGAGGAAGGTCAGCTTTGGTCTATATGTATCTTTCTTTTGCCCCCTTCCTACCCTTGGGGCCTTGAAAAGAAATTAAAGTCACGAGCAGAGTCCTCTACATTCTCAAAGCTATAGATAAAAAGATAGGAAGGCTTCTTTCTGTACCTTGATAGGAAAGTCCTAGAATTTTGTTGCCTTTCAGAGGAAAGAGGGCTACATTTTCATCACTCTCTCCAGGATTGCAGGTAAAGGCCCCCAGCTGGTGGATGACTGACCTAAGGAAGCCCACAGCCAAAGAGGGAAGTTACCATCAGGTGAAACCCTGAAAGAAACAGAAACTCTGGAGAAGACTATTAATAACCTGAACAAAAATTATCACACCTCCTAAGGAGAGCCAGATAGTGGTCAAAAATAAATTTTAGGGGCACGTGGGTGGCTCAGGGGGTTAGAGCCTCTGCCTTCGGCTGAGGTCGTGATTCCAGAGTCCTGGGATCGAGCCCCACATCGGGCTCTCTGCTCAGTGGGGAGCCTGCTTCCCCGCCCCCCCCCGCCCCCGCCTGCCTCTCTGCCTACTTGTGATCTCTGTCAAATAAATAAATAAAATCTTAAAAAAAAATTTTAAACTGAAACATTATTTAGAATATAATTCAGTACATGACTCAAAGTGTGGTCATGGCCGCTCATGTTGTCAAGCCTGACCTCCGTGCTGCATATTTTCTGTGCTGCTAATCTCTTTTTGTTGCTCCTTATGTGATTTTTATGTCTGTAGTAAATTTCATTTTCTCTTCATTTTCTTGCCTGAGAATTTTCAGCTCCGACCACCGCCCCCCCCAGCCCCCGTTCTTCCATTGTTTTATCTTTTTAAAAATCTTTTCCCGGAGATATTTTTTGAATGTTTTAGTTTCATGCTGAATTTTTGTTTGTTGCTAATTATCACTTGTCCTGGTTCAAAAAAATGCCAGCAGTCCAGACATTACTAGGGCCTGTCACTTTTTGCTTATGATATTGTAGAGTTGGTAGTTTTGTGCAAAAAGTTTCCTTTTGTAGTGGGTACACATATTGTTGTGGCTATGGTTATTGGCAATGCTTAGCAAAGAAAGGGAAAGAAAAAAGTTTAGAAAGGTCTGCTGTGTTCCAGCACTGTGCAGGGCACTCTACATACTCTTTCTTTTAATCCTTGAGAGCAAGTGAAAACTTTACCTAAACAGGAATTCCTCTTTAGTTCTCATTTAAAAAATGTTTTCCTCTTCAATTCAATGGTTTTCCATTTTTTTTTTTCCCCATGGTTATTATGGTGGCCACCTCCTTTCCTAAAACAGATAAACCACTTCCCCCTCCTCATGGATAAAATATTTACCTAGAATATCTTTTTATTAATACTTTGATCTTTAAAAAACAAACTATAGATCATATATTCTCCAATACTTTAAAGGCATTGCCAGTTCCTGGCATGGGAGCGTGGATAACATGGAGCAGAGAATTTGGACAATAACATGACATCCAGACACTTCAAGAAGAGTGTCAAAGATTCGAGTAGGAAAATAGCAAAGAACAAGGAAGGCAGGGGACTAAATATGAAACATTCCATAATTTTGTCCTGGACTGAACAGGGTTGGTGGGATGGAGGTTTCTACCAATGGGTAAATTTTCTTCTAATTACCAGTTCTGCCTGATGGAGGAAAATGAATTAGGTTATAAACACTGTGAGAATAGGGAAGGCAAGGCGAGAAACAGACAAGGAGGAATCCCAGCAGGTGAGGAGGTTGCTGGATGCATGAATGGACCCAGAATGGGACCTCTGTGTCACCAGAGACAGTGGTCACAGGTGACAGAGGTGGGTCCTGGGAGGCATTCTCTGGCTCTGTTCCCTCCTTACTCCTGTGCTATCCTGTCACCAGTTGGTCCTTTCCTGTTCCTATTCCCTTCATCTCCACTGACTCACCTTGGGTCCAGATAATCCCGACAGGTATCTTTAGGAATCATAGACTGGATAGTTTCCTGCAAATTAGATAGCACTATTTTCCCCATTAAAATAAAAAAAAATCATTTTCACAAATGATTTAAAGATTCCCTTTCAAGGGTATCCTTGATCAGTCTAGCTAGAATTGCTGTCCTGTGGCTCTTGGTTGCCCTGCTGACAATGATTACATGCTGTGTAGTGCTTTGTTAGGGTTTTCCTACAACCACCAGACTAAACTTTTTGATTTCAGGGCCATGCCATCAATAAGCATCTGTCGCATTATATCATTGGTTGTGATAATGGCTGCTTAACAAAAGGATTACATTAAAAAAAAAAAAAGGACTTTTTTTTTTTCAACTTTGTTTCTCTTCCCTGCCTGTAATCCTATCTGTCTGTATCCTTCCTTGTCCATTTTTCTTTTGCTCAGAGATAGAAATGTCCCTCCTCAGAAGTGAATTGTTGGCCTCTGTTACAGATGCCCACTCTTCCCACTCTCTGTTTTCCCCTTTTCTAGAATGTTTAGTCTTTCCATTCTTCACAGCTCTTGGATTTTTTTCTCTTGACCCTTCATCTTCTCAACAGTCTCTCATCTTAAAAAAAACAGAACTACAGAAGGAAACCCAAACAGATCTCCCTCTACAGCCCATTTAATGGACACAAGAGGAATGCAGACTCATTATCATCATCCCAGCCCCAAACAAAGCAAGCTGATATAAGACTGTGTCACTGTGGATGGAGAAAATGGAACGGTTTTAAGATAAGTTAAGTAATTTCCCTTTTCACTGTCAAGCAAATCTGATTACTGCATTCTTTTCCTATTTTTCATCCATTCTCGTTGCTCCTCTGCTGGCCCACTTTGTCTCTTTTGGCTTCACATCCAAGTTTATAAGAAAGTTTATTGCAGTGTCCTTTCCTACTGCCCATTTCCTCCTGTCCCCTTATTTATCCTGGGAGCCCCTGAGCATTGGCTTTTGTCACATCACTCTGGGAAAGTACCTGTGGCTGCTTCCATGTTTTCTTCATTACAAGGCCAACAGACATTTTACAATGCCTTTTCTGCTTCATTTGACTCTATTTTCCACCCCTAAATTTTGAGACTCTGGCTGTAGTTGATAAATAAGTAAAGCTCCTTCTCCAGCTTCCCCTTCTGCTTCTCTGGTTCTTCCTTCCCAGTTGCCTGTGGACTTTTCTCCCTCCTTCCAGCCTCTCTTTAAATGTTAGAGTTCCTCCAGGATTTCCCAATGTCCTTCTTAGCACAACCAAAACTCCTTGAGAGGTCTTCACCTCCATAAGAGGTTATGCCTTCAAATATGTCCTATATGCTAATGACCCTCAAATTGTTATTTCTAGTCTTTATCTTTCCCCCAATACTAAATCATCTATCTAACCTCTGTCATGGTCACTGACCTATAATAAACCCAAAAAGAACTCACCTCCACCCTATCCTGCATCTCTTCCTGTATTTCCCACTTGGAGGAATCAAGTTGACTGAAGTATCCACATAAAGATCATTCCGGAGTTTCTTCTCTCTCCTGTCCCAAAGTTCGGTCTCCTCTCAAGCTCCATTCATCCACTATGTTACTGCCTTGGGTTCTTTGTTTCCATCCTTACTATCACGGGCTTCATTCAAGCTCTTATGTAGTTCCTCTTGAACTACTACAAGAATCAAAAACCCTACATCAGAATGCCCTTTGTAGAATTCATGTCTGCCTTGGATGAGGTCCCATGTCCCTAGAAGAATAACAAGCTCTGTGAGCTCTTTGTGATTAGGTACCTGCCAGATTCTCCTCACACTTGCCACCTCTTCTTCCCCTTTGAGCTCCAAGTGTGCTGAACACCTGCAATTGTCCTGGTAAGTCCTTGCTAGTCCTTGCCACCCAACATCATTCATTCCCACAGCCGTATCTTTTCCTGGATAGTTCCTATTTGTGCCTTAAGATGGCAGTCAGGCAACCTGACGTCTATGAAGTTTACACCCTATCTTCACTACCCGTCTTGCCCCAGATTAGGTTAGGTGTCTTTTGTAGATTCCCTTAGTTCCTCAGGCAGATCTTTGTTTCTATTATTCTTACCAAACTGTACTGTAAATGCTTTCTTTTATTCTTCTTTTTTTCTTTACATACAAAGACCTTCTGGTGCTCTGAGAAAAGTGATTATATCTCAGTATTTCTCAAATCTAGCACAATGACTTCTAGGTGAATGAGTGAAACTCAGCAGAGGTTTGGTAGTAGAATATGACTAACATAGTTAATCTAATTTAATTAAAATATCAACTGTTTTAACATAATTGTTTTAATCTAAATTCCCTTCTAATAATGTTTCATAGGCAAATATCACTTTATTACATGTGCCTTCATTTTACATAGTATGCCATTAATCTTAACATTATAGAAAATTGACTCATGATCTTCCTATTTTAAATGTGGAATGGTATTCTATTAAATTGATGTATTATCACTTATTTGCATGTTCCTCTGTGTCTGGCCGCTTTAGATATAAGCACTTCTTTTTATTTATAAAGACAGTGATTCTGCAAATCTGACATGTCATTTCCTCCATTCACTATCAATTTGGTGCTTAGAGGAAAACTAGAGTATTATATGAGAAGGGGACACTACAGTCTGGCCTTGATATACAGGACAATAATATATTCAAATATAATTTTCTCTTTTATGATTTCATTTCTCCTGTAATATCTGCTTTTCAGAATTATTAAAATGAAAGTCATGTCAGAAACAAGAAATGAGTGCTGGCACATCATGTTAGCACTATTGAAGCATATATATTAAGATTGAACTCTGATAATCCTGTTTTGGTTGAAATCTGTACTAGATTTCAGAGAGGAACAAACTGGCAGGTTAGATTCTTAATTCATAACCTGAGCACATGCCTATGATGCGTTTTTCTGTCCTCAGCTGCTCTGGGTTCACTCTCACTGAAGCAGATCCTAATGTATAAATGCTGGTTGAATAAGAGAGCCGCTGTTTTGCCCCAGAAAAGAGTTATAAGGCCATGTTATGGATGGAATGTTTATGTCTCCTGAGAATTCATATGTTGAAACTCTCCTCCTAATGGGATGTTGTTAGGAGGTAAGGTCTTTGGAAAGCAATTAGGTTTAGATGAGGTCATGAGAGTGGATTCACCATGATGGGATTGGTGCCTTTATGGTAAAGAAAGAGACTAGCGTCCTCTCAGACATGTGAACACACAGGAAAAGGGGGGCTGTCTACAAATTTTTCACCAGGATCTCAATTAACCTTGTACCCCTTAGTCTCCAGAACTGTAAAAAATAAATATCTGTCATTTAACCCAACTAGTCTAAGCTAATTTGTTATAGCATCCCCAGACTGACTAAGACAGACCATATGACTTGGAAGAAGATTGTTCCAGGCATTTCAGGCATAAAAGATGCTCAAGACTTCAAGGCTTCCTTTATATTTTTTACAATATAGATTGCCAGCATTTCATCTTTCAGTAAGCTTCAGTATATTGACATCTTTCCTAAATGCAGAGTTCCCCAAGCACACTCTTCCAGATGGGGACCGAGAAGCATTGAGAAGTGAGCCTCTTACCTTCCATATTCTGATATCTAATGTCTACTAAGAGAGCCAAAGCTTGCATTTTTGTTTCTTTTTAGTTAATTTCATCATTATTCAAAAAGTCAGTCCAACAGTCATTTATGATAAGTAACATTAACTCTGTCCTTTCCAAGGCAATGCCCCTAGCTTTCAAAATTTGGAGAAAGATGCATAAATCTGCTGGTTAGGAATGGGTACTTTAGGTGCTGTTGGAAGGTGAAAGGTATCCTGATAGGGAAATGGCAGGGTTTCTTTTGGATAGACAGGATTTCATCCCTCAACTCACTCCAGATGCTTTGTTTACTCAGCCTAGGCATGCAGCCAACCCTGATTAGCACCACTTGACCTCATGTGGCTCCTGTTATTCTGTTAGAGAAAATCTCATCTCCCTGTAGCAATCACATGCCCAGATGACAATGAAATGTTCACTGCTTGTTTTGTTCCATAATTAATTAATTAATTAATTCTGGTAATTTTGAGTTTCCAGTGACTGTCCAACACTTCGGGAAATATACAAGAGTACATGACATGCCCTCTTCCAATCAAATTGTATATTATAAAGTTACAGGTGGAATGTCATCAAACATCAAAGTATCTTTTAGGAGGTTGGCTAAATTTGAGTTTCATGACAAACACTACTCTTGCTCACCAATATTCCTAGTTCCCCTTACTTCCTGACTCCTTAGAGGATTACATGCCCCTGACCCTTAAAGTCAGGCATGGGTAAGTGCCTTCTTTTGACAACCAAATGTAAGCATAGTAACATGTGCCATTTTTAGAAAAAAAAAAAAAAGTTGGACAGTATTGCTAACCCTGCTGCAGAAAACAGTTAAAGGTTCTTGTTGAGAGGTTGGCATCATGAGTTGGTCGAGTCTACAGCATCCTGGTTCACTGGATATTATAGCGAGCAGAACCCCAGTATGACTATTATTCAACAAATAGCCTGCATAAGATTCATCATAATAGGTGCTCATTAAATGTTTTGGGGCAAAGCCATGTAAGCCTGCATGAATATCCCTTAAGGTAACTGTCTTATCTTGAGGTTTTGTAACAATACCATAGACTGTGTGGCTTATAAACAATAGAAATTTAATTCTCACAGTTCTGGGGCCTGGGAATTCATCCTCAGGTCGCCAACATGGTCAGGTTCCAATGAGGGCCCTCTCCAAGGTTGCAGACGGATGATTTCCAGTTGTATTTTCACATGACAGAGAGCAGAGCAGTGAAAAAAACCTCTCTTGTGACTCTTATAAAGGCATTAATCCCATTCGTGTGGATTCCAATCTCATGACTTTATCAAATCCTAATCAATCCCTTAAGGCTTCTCCTCTTAATTCCATTACATCTGGGGATAGGGTTCAACATGAATTTTTTGAAAACACAAGCATAGTAATGATTGTGTGTGTGTGTGTGTGTGTGTGTGTGTGTGTAAAGAGAATACCAAAGTCTTGGCCCCACTAATGGCAGAAGCTATGTTTCTATTATGTAGGGATAACATTCTAACATTTATTTTAGGATCTTTGTCTAGGAAAATTAAGTACAGGTTTGAGAAAATACTAATGTTCTAACCCTAAGTATAAGTTCTTAAAGTTAATAATCTTCTTGCTCATGCACTCCTACATGAGATAAATATGAATTTATCTTATTTTGCTTCAATTTTCTTAGAGCAAAATGTTTATCCTTTAAAAATTATTTTAGAGACTAAAAAGGACATTTTTATTCTTTAATATTGTATTTAATATATAGTATTTTTAATATAGTATTGTCCTACTAAGCATTGTATATGATGTATTGGGTAAAGCTATGCCTAAAATGTATATTTTTAGATATTTTGAATAAGTAAGGATGTATTTTACATGAGAGAAGTCACAAAATCTGAAAGGTAGACGAGAACCTGGACACTGTGTATTTTGTTTCCTTTTTGCATAGGAATAGAGAAGTCAAAGTCAGAGAATGTGGCCGAAGGATTTTATCTTCCAGAAACGTGTTGTTTTGGACCACACAAATATTTAATGGGGTAAATTTTCTGTTAAAATGAAAGCCTCTACAGCTGTGCTAGGAGAACTATTTTAGCAGTTTAGAGTGATGCTGTCCATTTCAGATTTTAGATAATAGTGATCAGAAGCACTTTAATTGTCATTTTGAAATGTACTATCTCCAGTGATAGAAAGTGGGGGGTTTCCTGCTGCTTCATTAGTGATGGGTTGATCAAAAGTATAACGTTCATCCGAAGGATGGTTTGTAAATGACTAACATGGGCTTGCCTACCTACCAAAAAAAAAAAAAAAAAAAAGGCAAACAATCAATTCTTTTAATTTGTAACCATTTTAGCAAATTACTCTGAGTGTGATGCATCTGCATTGGTTTTAATAATGCCAACCAATTCTCACTGTGTCACTAATTTCAGTGTCCCTGCGACTGCCCTTCTCAGAAAAGTAGAAAGTTCCTGGCCAGAAATATCAGAATTGTTGTCTCCAACAATGCCAACCATGGAGCAGGCTCTAAGAAAGTAATTATTGAAATGGTAATAGGAGTTTATCTTTAAAGCTTGTTGTATGGGAAAATAATGGTGTGTTGAATGTAGACTTATTTGCAAAGTTAAAGGCTATGGAAGGATAAGCATTGTGGTTCAAGAGCATGTAGAATATTACAGGAAGCATGGTGGTGGGTATTAAGGAGGGCACAGATTACATGGACCACTGGGTATTATATGCAAACAATGAATCATGGAACACTGAATCAAAAAACTAATGATGTGGGGCACCTGGGTGGCTCAGTGGGTTAAGCCTCCGCCTTCAGCTCAGGTCATGATCTCAGGGTCCTGGGATCAAGCCCCGCATTGGGCTCTCTGCTCAGTGGGGAGCCTGCTTCCCCCTCTCTCTGCCTGCCTCGCTGCCTACTTGTGATCTCTCTCTCTGTCAAATAAATAAATAAAATCTTCAAAAAAAAAAAAACTAATGATGTATGGTGACTAACATCACATAATAAAAAAAAGAATAGTAAGGGAAGCAGATTATTGTACTTGGAAGGAAGAATGCAGTGGAATAGAAGCAAGAGTGTCAGTCGGAGGCATTAATTGTTGTATTGTACGAATTAGCATAATTCTGCAATTAGCAGGTGAGTGGGTGATCCTCTTTTTTCCTCTTAATTTGATGGACAGGTTTTTCCTTGAGTGTAGCTTAGTAAGCATTATTTCTAAATGTACTAAAAGGAAGTAAAACTATTTATTTCCTCTTTTCATGGGTGTCAACAAAATGCTATTTTGAGAATCCCGAGAACTGGACTATTGGAATAAAGATTCTATAAAGAGCATCTTGACAAAGTTATCAACACTTTTGTTCTCTTCCACATTTGCCCTGAATATCAATTATTTCTCATATGCACTGAAATGAAACATGAATAGAAAGGCCAGTTCCTTTCATTTGCCATTGTTTAAATAGGACCCTAATTATGTATCATCTCTTTATTTGAGTATCACCTTAAAGTCCTTTACTGTCTTTGATAAAGCATTGTCAAGAGTCTGACATTAGATATACCTGATATATAAGTATTTCTGCAGTTAACTTGCACGCATGGGAGAAAACATAGCATAGAAGTTTATTAAAACATTTCTCTGAAATAAAAGACATTCATAAGAAAATCATTCTGTTTTGTCAAAATCACAGAATTTCATAGCTCTGTCTGTTTCACACAAAGAGCTGTATTTAACCATACTGTACCATGTATATGTCACTGTGCAAATTTACTTAGGACACAGAGAAGTGATGTATAATAGTTACTAGTTTTGTGTTAGGAAAAAATGGCACATTCTGAAAGACACAGACATTGACCCTGACACAAGCCATTGAGCTTATCAAAGGACTGTAGACCCCTTATTGATCTCTTCTTCCGCATTTAGAAACACAACAAACACTGCTTTAGGAGACATCTCTATAGAATTTTTCAAACAGAGAATCACAGGGGTACTGAAAATTGTTTCAATATGTTTAAACAAATAATTTTGCTGACCCATGCTGTGTCTTTATACTGTCCATTTTTAGTAAGTAAAAATGATTTTATATAGCCAAAGTGAATAGTTACATCAAAAATCATTAAGCACAATCTTTTAATAAATTCTCACAAATATATAGCAGATATCATTAATAGCTCCAAAATTGTTGGGCAAATCCATTAGCATGGAAACACTTCAGTACTTATAAGTCCAATAAAATATACTATTTAGCTTTTCTAAATTTTTAATAATCAAATGGGTGAGAGCAATAGGAGTGAGAAGTAACATTTATACAGTAAGCTTAAAAGATCCTTTGAATAATGGATATCCATCTCTTTATGTTATCTCTGAAGCTTTGGGTTATTGTAGACTGTTCACTATGATATAACAAATATGTACATGTGTATATAAAACATTCAGGGTTGGCTTTTGTTTCATCGTATAGACTGAACATTCTAAGTACGAACTACGGACTATAAACACTACAACTTCTTTGTGCCCTTGGCATTTTATGCCTTCTTTACACATAACATTCATTTTTTGCTTTGAAAATTTCTCCTTACTCACATCTTTCATAATCAATCAGCAGAGAATATTTTCAGCCCACATGGTGCCCCCAACCCAAGTTGCACGATCATTAGGCAGAGCAGACTGTTTTTTTGTTTTTTTGTTTTTTTTTTACATTTTGTAAGCTAAGTGATAACACCATAATACCAAGCCTCTCCTGGGTTCAAAATCTATCACCACTCTGCCCCCAGCTTACCCCGCCTCCTCATCCCTACAGCCTTTTCTATTCCTGGTGCTAAACTGCTCCAGATTTCTTCTAGTTTTCCTTCATAAACAAGAGAGGTGAGGGATGTATTTTTGGTTTTAGTGCCTGCCAAAGGGAGGTCCTCCATTCTGCAGCTCCTAAAGGACCCAACTCTGCCGGATGAAGACCATCCCCGGCAGGTATAGGAGGGTGCTTTCTAATAAAACAAAAGCAACCAACTTTTAAAAAATTTTTATCTCCTCTTCGAAAAGCCAGTTCTGGCTTTCTGTGCATTCCCTGTCACTTGGTGGCCAGAGAGCTCTACTAAGACCATGTCACCAAGCTGGTGAGAGAGACTGTGGCTATCATAGCGCAAATTCTCTCCTGATTTGTATTGAGTTCCCTACCTGAATGCACTTGTCAACAGGGCTCACAGGAGAGGCATCTTATCCTGTGGTTTAATTCAGCGTAATCAACTTATCTGACACCTTTCTCTTTTTTATGTAAGGTATTGAAAAATGGTAAGGATGGGAGAGCATGTTTACGCAGCTTTAACTAAGCCTCACGAGCAAGGAGTGGAGCAGTTAATCCTGAGTGTACTGTGGTGTGAAACTGCCTGTCTCGTATCTGCAGCCAGGGCGCCTGGGTTCCAGTGCCAGCTTCGTGTGACTTCGCTTCCGCCAGTTCACCTCAAGACACCAGGATGCTCTCTCTCCCTCACATGAGCCGCTGAATTTGTTCCTCTTGATTACTCTATGATATAGTCCAAGAGGTCTCAAATGTAGTACATGGATCCTGTGGGATTCTCAGCACTCTTTCGGGAGGACTGAAAGATCAAAAACAACTTTGGTAATAATAGCGAAATAGATTTAATATGTCTTTTTCACTGAAGGTGTAAAGGCATTGGAGCGGGAAACTGTAGAACCTTAGCATGACTCAGGCGGTGGAACCAAACTCGACTAGTAGTCCTTCCTTTCCCTACCACCATACCCTTACAGGATTAAAAAAAAAAAAAAAAAAGAAAAGAAAAGAAAAGAAAAAGCTAGTTTCACTTGAGAATGTCTTAGATGAAGCCGGGAAGTTATTAAGTTTATTAAATCTACTCTTGAGTACATGTCTTTTTATTATGCTGGTGATGATATGGGAAGGTTTCTGAGGGAAAGGCACTTGTAAAATTGTTTGAGTTATGAACTGAACTGGTTGATTTTTCATGGAAAACTCATTTTACCTTAGAGAACAGCCAACAGACCAACTGATTTTCAGACTAGGATATTCGGGAGACTGTTTTTTTGTTGGGGGGGAAAAATGAATTAAGTGAGCCTGCCACTTCAAAGAAAATCAAAGACAATATTTGTAGCTGAGACAAAATTGGATATTTCAAATGAAAAAAAGTATTTCAGAAAGACTGGTTTTCACCTCTGTTTAACAACTTCACAATATGTAAAGACTAATCTGATAAGATTGGTTTGTTATGGATGAATGTTTGTGGACCCTGAGAGTCACATGTTGAAGACCTAACCCTCCCAGTGTGATGGTACATAGAGGTAGGACTTTCATGAGGTGATTTGGTTTAGATGAGTTTTGGATGAGGTATGGGGATGGGTTCCTATGATGGAGTTAGAGGCTCTAGAAGAAAAGAAAGAGAGATCAGACTGTGCTCTGGATGATGAAAAAGTGAGGAGAATCACAGGCGGTCGGGGCCGGAGCAGGGGCTGCTGACTTGACTGGAGAACTTAGGGTAACCTATGTTATCAAAGTTAGAAGTATTTTCACATGTGAATCATGAGGCTCTGCCTCTGATGAAAGATCAGCCTTGATTAGTACCTGATTTATTTCAGCAAAATAGAAGGTCAGTTGAGTATGATGTTTTTGACCTAAGCCAATAGCAAAGAGAGTAAAAGAGACAGTGACATTGAGGCTATTATTTGAAAGACTGTAGACCCTCTGTCTATCTTTTTGTCCCTCTGTCTTTCCCTCTCTCTCTGTCATTCTTGTAAGGACACAGTGAGAGGGATGCCATCGGAAAGTCAGCAAGAGCATTCTCACCTGGAACCAAATTAATTGTCACTTTGATCTTGGACTTCTCAGACTCTGTAACTGTGAGAAGTAAATGCCTGTGGTTTCAGTCTGTGATATTTTGTTATAGCAGCCTGAGTGGACTGAGACAGTGGTGATGTAAATGAACATAATTTTTGGTAGTGTATAATAAAATAAGAGTGTGGAGGTGTCCCTGGGCCTACAAGTATAATAACTGCTGACGTAACCTATTCTGTGGGTTCACGTTCTCTTTGTTCTTTTTGTTTTTCCTTGGCTCCTTCAGAGTCACCTGGGTGACACCTCAGAGTGACTATTGCTGCCAAGGCCTGTCAGGACTGGCCTGAGTCGAGGACACAAATTCATCTCCTATACTCCCTAAAGTATGAGGTCTAGAGTTCTGATGTGATGTTAATCTCTTAGAATCTTCACTCTGCCTGAGCACATTACAGTGTGTATATCAAGGAAGGACAACCACTCCTCATGCTCAAAACAGACACCCCGCTTCTCAGGTGGACTTTGGTGAAGACAGATTCTCCTGCTTCTGCCTGAAATGTTCTTCTAAAACCCCAGTCAGGAGCTCATGCAATTGATCATGGAGCAGTTCTGGTTTTCTATAATCTTTTCTTCTCTGGTGCTGACCCCAAACAAAACCCAAACCAACCAAATAAAATAAAACAAAGCATCAGGTCAAAACAATGGCCTTGGCTCCTCCTACCCATGGGTCAGACAAGTCCAAATGGCAGTGGAAGTTCAGACTGGATACCTTGCTATTGTAATCTTTTTACTGACTGGATTTTGAGATGCAAATAGAAAATAAACTTCATTTTCCCTGCCACTAACCTTTTTATTTGGATCCTGGGATAGTCCCCTCCTTACCCTTAAATGACTCTTAGATGTGCCTCAGAGTTTTATTCAATTACACTCTGTTAATAAAGAGCTCAAATAAAATTCCAGAGAACAGTTTCACTTCAGTCATTAGAACGTCTAGACCAGAGTAATAATCAAATTCAAAGATTGAAAATTAATGCTTCCTTTTGCCTACCTCCAGTGTAAAAGTGTTTCACATTCTAGATTCAGCTGTCTCTCTCTGTCTCTGTCTCTGTCTCTGTCTTTGCACTTGGCTCGGGTCAATAGCATCAGACTCGCTTGACCTTCTGTTTTGCCCAGATAAATCAGATATTAATCAAAGATGATCTTTTTTCAGTGGCAGGGTCAAAGGATGGTTCACACATGAAAATATTTGTCTAAATTTGGTACATAGGTTACTCTGAATTCTCCAATCAAGTCAAGAGCCCCCACCCCATTCTCCTTTCTCTGTGATATGAGCACAAATCCTTCAAGAAAATTTGTGTGGTTAGTAATTACATTTCTTTTTAAAAGAGAAACAGAACATTCAGAGAGGAACAAAGGAAAGGGAGAGAGACAATTTTAAGCAGACTCCATGTTCAACGTGGAGCCTGATGGGAGGTTCGATCTCAAGACCTGGAGATTCATGACCTGAGTTGAAATCAAGAGTTAGTCACCTAACTACCTGAGCCACCCAGGTACCCCAGTAACTGCATTTCTGACTGGAAGTAATACTAGCTGCTCATATGTAAGACTAGTTTGAAGGCAGAGAGGGATTTTGAGGGTCCAGGAAAATTATCACATGACTAAGGAAGAATTGGCAATAATTTAAAATAATTTTGGTTTCCATGATGTCTGTTTTCATGTATAATTACATTTAGATGTAATATATGTAATAATGATTATATATGTGTGTATATATGTTTGTGCACACATAGAACTTGGGCACTCTTATTTGGATCATTAAAATACATAGAGAAGTGATGATATATTATTGAGAACACAAAACATCAAAAAGAAGGATCTGTGGGTGGTGACAGGAAATAGAAAGCTTATTTACTGGAAAATCAAAGGAAAAAAAATAGTGAAAATAAAGCAAACTGTAGACTTCAAATGTAAAACTTGAAATTAATTTTTCAGACATAAAATAAGATGGTTAAGAATTGCTCTATTTAATAGGTTTAAAATAACATGATTTTGAATCATCAATATTCTCCCAATTCAATATTTTCTTCTTGCCCCTGCTCCCTTTATCCCATATCCACTCCCATCGTCTTCTCACTGAGGTTTGTTAGGCATCATGCTGTAAATTATATGCACTTATTTAAAATAAAAGCCTTATCACATGAAGCAGGAGAAGAAAAATGAGTTGTATTATGCTTTTGAGAGTGCCAAATGCCCCATCAGCATAAAGAGAAGGAACTAATTGTTGTCTTAATGCATTTTGAGACATTAGTAGGTCAAGGAGTAAGACAGGGAGATAATTCAGAGCAGAGAACCTAATAAGGTTGCTAATGTATCTCAAAGGAGTTCAAGAAGAATGTGATGCATTTTGAAAATATTGATGAGTTTTTACGGAGGGTCCTTGCAAGTCTGCGGTCCTGTCTTATATGATCTAGTGCCTCTACCTAATGAAAGAAGACTCCTACATTGCTAATGCAGTGAATGCCGCCTGCTTAATGTCCCACTGATTCTCACTGTCCAGTGATAGGGAGAACTACCTTTCGACTCAGCTTCTTATGCATTTTTGGTTATTTAAAATATAAATGCCTCTGTGTCTCTCATATCAGTGGTAACTTTGTAAGCCTTTTTAATATGAAGCTAATTAGAATCAAGAAATGATGACAGGTTAATACACACATATCGCAAGACAGCCATTACGAAAGGACTCAAATTTTATTTTTCCTTCCACATTTTGTATATAGATAATCCTAGAGTGGAAATGGTGGAGGTGGAGAAATAGTTAAAAAGGAATACACTAACTTGTACTTAATAAGGTTATTGTTATTTAATTAGAAGATTAGATTAGAAATACTGGTGACAATTGAGACTTAAGATTGTGTTTAAGGGAGGATGGCTCAAAACAGAAACAAAGTCTCATGAGAATATTCTAGAAGTTTATAAGGGGAATATATATTTTAGAAACAAACAAACAAAATAATCATGTTTAATCATGCATCCATTACGAGCATCTTAATTTGGGCTCCCAACTATCAGAACACTTTAAGAAGCAAATAGTTCTACCAAAATTTCAGAGACCAAAGGGGGCAAGCCAAGAACTTCCCTTGTAGCATGTGCAGAAAACAACACCGAGGAAGGCATGTTTTTTTTCTGTGTGAGATGGTTATAGCAATGCCACCACATCTGTTGATGAAGCATTTCTGTGCCTTCTTTCCTCATATGATCATTTGATTATTTAAGTGCCACGTATTCATTCACCATCCATTCACATGCTCCTAGAAGGAACATTTCAGAAGCCACAATATATTATATTTTAAACATCACATTTCTGCATGAAGATTGGATTATAGAACAACTTTTTGGATCCTTTTCATTTTTTATTACATTTATGACTTTTATAATCAGTCCCTACACAGACGAGAAGTGGATGTGGGTGGAGTGTGAGTAGATTCAGCGAACACTTGTTAAACATTCCTGTAAAAGACATTGGCATGAAAAGGGGTGATGGAACAGGGAGGAAGAATTTTTAAAAATATTCATTGAAGTCTCTTGTCAATCAAAGAAATTGAGATTGCCATTAGGCTTGCTCTCAAGGAGGTACACCACACCAGAATCCTTATCCTTCTAATGATTCAAGAGCTCACCTCCCCAGCCATCATGATGGACCTCTAGCTTGTACTCTCATGGTTTCTTCACTCTGCTCTTGATCTTCCTAGTTGCTTACTCTGTGCCTGTCTTTTCTCATATGTCTTTCTTTTCCCAAGACTGATCTTTTTAAAAATAGACTCTCTGCTATTCCTCTCCAGTCTGCATTTTAAAACCCAAATTCAGATATGAAACACATCCTGCCATTCCTGATGGCTACTTCCTCAAATACTTCTTTCATCTCTACAACTTAACTGACATTTTCTGTCTCCATTTTAATCTTTCTTCTCCACTGACTCCCTTCTCAGTAGAATTCAATCTAAGAAATGCTACCTTATAGTAACCGTTGACCTTGTTCTCTCCCAACTTTCTTAAGGTTTACTAGAAAGCATGTTTCTGGAGGGGGCAGTGAGAAAAAATGTATAAAGCATATCATTCTAAAAATTTGTATAATTTAGTATATCTACACATTATTGATTCAAAAGTTGATATAAAGCCAAACATCAACTTCCGGTATAACCCATCATTTTGTACTTCTAGGCATTGACCCAACTGACCCAAGAATTTAGGCCCACACAAAAGCCTGTACACATGAATGTTCATAGGAATTCTATTCATAATTGCCCAAACCTGGAAGTAATCAGTATGTCTTTCAAAAGGTGAATGGAAAAACAAATTGTGGTATATCCATACAATGGACTATTACTCACCAATAAAAAGAATGCATTATCAAGTCATGTGAAGACATAGGTGAATCATCAATGAATATAGTAAGTGAAAGAAGCAAGTATTAGAATGCTATGTATTTTATGATTCCAGTTATATGAGATTCTGGAAGAGGAAATACTGTAGAAATAGAAGCCAAATCAATGATTGCTAAGGAATTATGACTTCTGTCAGTCAGGTCTTGACATGACTGCAGCTTTATGAGAGACTGTGAGCCTGGGGACCCAGCCCAACTGCACCATGGTGTCTGACCCACAGAAACTGTGAGATAATAAATGTTTGCTGTTTTTAAAATACTCAATTTGGGGGTAATTTGTTATGTAGCATTACATAATCCTGTCATATTTATTTTTTAAAACCAAGTCACCAGAAAATAGCAAAAAAACAAAAACCAAGCCACTGATGAAGTTCTGTTTCTTCTTCTTCTTCTTCTTCTTCTTCTTCTTCTTCTTTTTTTTTTTTAAAAGAGAGAGAGAATGCAATCAGGGAGGGGCAGAGGGAAAAGGAGAGAGAATCTACTGGGTGTGGAGCCTGACACTGAGCTCAAACTCACAACCCTGACAACATGACCCAAGCTGAGATCAAAAGCCAGACACTTAACCAATTGTGCCACCCACATGCCTGGAATTTCTGCCTTTAAATAAGAGGGATGATATTGAAATGTTGTGAAAATACTTTTGTTCTGCATCATTACGTGTTAAGAGAGTTATCTCTGTAAAGAGGAATTTTGAAATGAGACACAAAGAATGTTATGCCTTCTGCTTTTTCAGAATAATAATACTTTTCTATACTACTATATTTCTTTTTTTTTTCAAAGATTTTATTTATTTATTTGACAGAGAGAAACACAGTGAGAGAGGAAATACAGCAGAGGGAGTGGGAGAGGGAGAAAGCAAGCTTCCCGTGGAGCAGGGAGCCCAATGTGGAACTCAATCCCAGGACTCTGGGATCATGACCTGAGCTGAAGGCAGATGCTTAATGACTGAGCCACCCAGTTGCCCCTATACTACTATATTTCAAAGAGAATTCCTTAACACATGAGTCATTCTATTGCATTTTCATGTGATTTTCCCCAAAATTGGTACTGACTCCCAATCATTAAAGACAAAAAAAAAAAAAAAATAGAGAAAGAAAGATATACCCTTAAAATGAAATGGAACAAAATAAATGTTTGGTTGTGCCTTTTGATTACTCCTAGATGTGTCTACATTTTAACTCTACAAGAGGAGCGGGTTTATTTCACATGATGCTAATGGGATAGAAAAGAGGAACAGGTGGTTGTAGGTAAAGAAGTAAAGAACAGTGACAGTTGATGGAGGAAGGTGGTTGGGGAATATGCTAGATGGGTGACAGGTGTAAAGGAGGGCACTTGTCGTGTTGAGCACTGGGAGTTATACCTAAGTGATGAATCACTGAATTCTACTCCTGAAAACAATATTATACTATATGTTAACTAACTAGAATTTAAATAAAAAAATCTGAAGAAAAATAAGGAAGTAAAAGAGTGTTATTTAAACCAGAGTGGGGAATAAAAATCACATGAAGTCGAAGTTAAAAATGTCAGGCTGTAATTTGTCTAGTTCCTCACTCCAGTAATATTCAAAACTTCTCCCTCTATTGAGCTTTCTTTTCTATACAAATGTGGCCCATTTCCTATACAGATATTTTCTTTTGCTACTGTTCCCTCACATGCACAGATCAATCCTCACATCTTCTCACACTCATTTTCCCCTTTTTGGCATGTGTTCTGTTTGCCTGCCATATGTAACCATCCCTGCAACATTTCCAGACTCAATTTGAAGTTTGAAAAATATCCTTCTCTGTATTTTGCATTTCTATGCCTTTGAAACTTGGCATAAGTTTTCTCTATCAAAATCTGACCGATCTCCTTTTTCCTTTAAAAAAAAAAAGCTAGTTAATTTCAAAGACATATTCCCTCCTACTTTGATCATTTTTGGCCCAACTTTGAGTTCAGAGAACACAAAAATGCAGCAGTGTTTCAGAAATCTCTCTATAATGGTGTAAAGGCAATCATGTTAGATAGATGGTGTCTTCATGGGACAACTGGATTAGATCAGAAAGTTCTCATGTAAGCTTTTCAGCTCTTTGTGTGGGAACCTCCCTTGGTTCAAGAAAGATACTATAATGAGTGACCCTTTATTAATACAAGAATGAATTCTGTCACATGGGAAATCTGATTTAATTTCTAATGAATAGATCTGTCCTTAGGGTGAGTGCTTCAAAACTGAAAGTTTGTTTCCTAATTTATCTGATGACTCTATGGACAGAAGTAAACTATCTTGTGCCAATTTATATCACCTACCACGTCCCAGACTAGGGCAATAGATTATGTGTTTACTGCAGCTGAATCTTCTTTTTCCACTTCTATACTTTCTTAATTTTTTAAGATTTAGGTCAAGTATTGTTTCTTTTAGAGGCCCCTCTGTTTAAACCCACATGGATCCCCTTTTCTAATCTCTTGAAACAATAATTGTTTTTCTCACTTTAGCTCTTAGGTATCGACTCTTACACTGCCTGGAATACTGTTCCTTCTTTCCTTTGCCTGACAAACACATTCTTGTTATGAAAGACTCATGGTAAAGCATCATCTCATCCTTGAGGTCATCCTTCAGCACTCCCACGTTCTGCCACACAAGGAAGTAAGTGTCCTTTTGACATTGCTCCCACAGCATCATCTGTATAAGAATAGAGCATGTATCCCTCTGGTTGATAATGTATTTGCCCTCTCTGCCTCTCTAGTACAGAGTGAGCTCCCATCTAACAGGCAGTTAATCGTGTTCAACTTTGCCTCACCAACACCTAGCCCTGGGTCTGGACAAGTAAAGAAGTTCAATATACACTCGATGAAATAATAATTCACTGAACACACAAAATAAATTAATGAACATGTTAGGAAAGGAATTATTGCCTCATTGCATATATATCAAATAATTACCAATGCATATAAATTAACTCATTACATGTATCAATTTATCAACTAATTTCATATATGAACTAATAAATCATGTTTATCAACTTAGGACCATCAAATCAATTAATAATATGAATCAATTAATGATTATGTGCACATTTATTTCTTGCTGAATAAATCAAGGAGAAAAGAACAAGAGTATAAACTCTCCTATTTAACTGAAGGGATTTTGTTTTTTCCCCTGGTAGAGATGATATGGATGTTTGTGTCCCTTAAAAACTCACATTTTGAAACCTAACCCCCAATATGATGGCAGCACCCTCATGAATGGTATTAGTGCCCTTATAAAAGGCACCTTAGAGCGCTCTGATGCCATGAGGACACAGTGAAAAATCAGCTGTGTCTGCACCAGGAAGTGGGATCTCATCAGACCCTGAATCTGCCAGCTGTTTGATCTTGGACTTCCCAAACTCCTAAAAGTGTGAGAAAAAAATTTCTGATGTTTACAAGCCATCCAATGGTACTTTTGTTACAGTAGTCCAAATGGATTAAGGCATTCATATTTTGCAAATTTTTAACAAAATAATTTTCATTAGCAATAGTTTACTCAATGTTAAGAATATTAAGAAATAAAGAAGAAAATAAGCAAGAAATTATTGGGAGGAAAAGTACTGATAAACTCGGTGCTTTTTACCTGATACATTTCATTCACACATTTTTCATGTAGTTATAATCATGCTTTACCATGTTGTGTGCTATCATTAGAATGGCTGCAGTATTCTCAGTGTAACAGGCTGTCACAGTTTAACTTACTGAAATCCACCAGCCAAAGATCATAACATGTCTGTGTGAAACAAAATAAGGATAACTTTAGGCCTCTGAAGTGAGTGAGAGTTCTCTCCAGAGGAACTGTGGAAGTCTCAGTAGGAGGGTTTTGGCAAAGGTCTCCTAAAGGATGTGGGCTTATGTTGGGTGTTTCTAAGCATGGCTTAAAGAAGAGGAAGCCATATCTGAATTGGAAACTGTCAGAATTCAGGGGCAGTTCAGGGATTGGCTATCTTGGTAATTATTACCATTTTTAAAAAGATTTTATTTTTGTTTGAGAGAAAGTATGTGCCAGAGAGAGTGCATGAGTAGGGGGAGGGGCAGAAGGAGAAGCAGACTCCTTGAGGATCAGGGAGCTGAACACAGGGCTCGATCTCAGGACCCTGGGATCATGACTTGAGCTGAAGGCAGACACTTTACTGACTGAGCCACCCAGGTGCCCCTGTATTGGCAATTGTTTATAAGAGGGGAAAAGATCAAAACAGTGTTGGTTGTCATAGGTAAATAAGTAGTAGTCACTTGTGTTAGTACAAAGAAGGGGCTGTTTAGTTGTTTTATGTGGTTGCTGAGTGTCCTTGCCTCTGTCTCATTAGACTCAGATATAGCGACAGCTGATGAGTGTGATTTCACATGTGCTGTTTATGATGGCCTAGTTCTGTTCTTTTCTCCTTTCTTTCTTTCTTTCTTTCTTTCTTTCTTTCTTTCTTTCTTTCTTTCTTTCTTTTTTCTTTGTTAAGATTTATTTATTTAGAGTGCAAGTGTTGGGTGGTGAAGGGACAGAGGGAAAGTATCTCACGCATATTCTTTCCCTGAGTATGAAGCTGGAATAGAGACTCGCTCTCATGACCCTGAGATCATGACCTGAGCTGAAACCAAGAGTCGGTCGCTTATTCAACTGAGCCACCCAGGAGCCCCTATGATGGCCTGGTTCTAACCACCTGCTGCCAGGGCTGCTTTTCACTTTCTGAAAACATTTGCTTAATGTTAGACACTTAGGTTTTTGCACTTTTTCAGTTCTATGAGGTGATATGTTGATACCATTATATATATATAGCAATTTTTCTTTTTTTCTTTAAAATAGACATATTAGCATCAATTTGTAGTCATTTTTCTTTTGATCTCTATTACCACTATTTTCCTGCTAAATTGCCATATACCAGCTTGAATGATCAATAATAATCTATGATACTGTCCTTCCCTCATTATTGTGAGTTGCACACTTTATCTTTTTTTTTTTTTTTTAACATTTTATTTAAGACACAGAGAACAGAAGCAGGGGTGGGAGGGGTAGAAGGAGAGGGAGAAGCAGACTCCCCACTGAGCAGGGAACCTGACCTGGGGCTCAATCCCAGGACCCTGAGACAACCTGATCGGAAGGCAGACACTTAACCCACTGAGCCATCCAGGTGCCCCATGAGCTGCACACTTTATTTATTTTTTATTTATTTATTTATTTATTTTTAAGATTTTATTTATTTACTTGAGAGAGAGACAGTGAGAGAGAGCATGAACGAGGAGAAGGTCAGAGAGAGAAGCAGACTCCCCATGGAGCTGGGAGTCCAATGCGGGACTCGATCCCGGGACTCCAGGATCATGACCTGAGCCGAAGGCAGTCGTCCAACCAACTGAGCCACCCAGGCGTCCCGAGCTGCACACTTTAAACATGAATTCTTTAATAAGCAAAAATGGAATATAATTTTTTAACTTCTTGAGTTTCTATAATTATTTGTGAGATTGGATTTATTTTACCTGTGTCTTTATGGGTTGCATTTACTTTTTCAAATTATCTGTTCATTTTTTTTTTCAATTAGCCCATTGAGACCTTATATTTCTTACTGAATCTATATTATCTCTTCAAGTAATAGTCAAAAATTTTTATAGTCTACTGTAAAAATAATTTTTAGCATATCAAAAATTATATGCAGTTCAATTGGCCAATATTCTTCCTTTGAACTGTTGACTTTGGGTTTTTATTTTCATACATGTTTTCATTCTTCCAAATTTGATCAGTTGAACTCTTCAATCTACCCAAAATTATTTTAAAAAATGGTGAAACATCTATCCCTAAAATATTATTTACTTAATTGCTGATCATGCATCATATTCATTTTTGCATATGGAAGAGCATCTTTGGGCAGACTTTCATATATGTGTTGAGAGTAAAACTAAATTTTTGATGGTTTTAGAAATGGTGTATTAGTAGGCAAAATACTTAAACAGTTTCTTCAGGGCAAAAATTTCAACTATTGGTGGAAATCACAACAATAGATACTATAAACAGATGGAAGAATGAATGAATAAAAATAAAAGGGATAAAAACATGCAATGAGATGTTAAGGCAACATTTGTGAGTTGCATGTTTCTTTCTAAAATTAGTGCATTTCAATTCCCAAAATAAGACAACTGTGTTTTGTTTTAAGCTGCTAAATTTGTGGTCATTTGGCTTGCAGCAATAAAGAATGTATCACTTTTCTGTTTTCCTAAGTATTTTTCACTGGAACACTATTTGAAAAACAAAAGACACTTCCTGTAAAGAGGGCATGCTTCAGGGTTGTATGTACTCAAATTTTTGTTTTATGCATCTGGGTTTAAGTCAGCATGGCAAAATGGTAGACGCTAAGTGTATTTTCATAAATATTTACTAAAGGACATAATCCATAAGTAAATAAGAATGTTTAAATGTTAGTATTTCAGCTCTTTGTCTTTCCCAAAATGGACTTACAAAATTAACTGAATATAAATAGGAGAAACTCCTAAAATGACTTGGGCCCTATTTCCCTTAATTGGTTATTTTGTACTGACTTTTATATCCAATTGTAACTTCAGGTAAAAAGCAAATCTACCAATGGAGTATATATTTTAAATTGAGGTTCATGTTTTATTTTAAATATTTTAATAATTATTTTAAATATTGATGCACTTATAGTACAATTTATTTCAAGTATTGAGACCTAATGGTCTTGATTGTACCAAAATAGATGCATATTTTATACATACAAATGTAATTTTATACTTGAAGCATATATATTCTTATATATATATTTAATATTTATGTTTTCAGAACATGTTCTGTAAAATATATATTTAACATCTATACCTTCAGAATCAAACGATTTATACCCTCTGATTTTGAAGGCTAAACCCCACCAGAATTCCTAGCTCTGCCTATGATGCGCTTTATTCACTTGTGACAATGTTGTAACATCAATCATGTCTTTGCAGTTGCAACTGCAGCCATTATGTCGCCCAGTCCTCTCCCTGTAATTATTTTTCAAGTCGTTTCCAGAGTGCTTCATAAAATATTTTTAATGCCACTCTCTGGAAACAGAAATAAATTAATTCCATTTTCCAGGGCTTTAAGAAATGTCTCTTTATTTTAGCTTGAAGTTAATTTTGTATAGCTACCTTTGCCAGAGGCGTGCAATGTAGCATTTTTTGTGGATAAGGATTTTGTAGCAATCTAGGGAAAAAAATGCTATTTGACAGTGAAGTCTTTTTTTTTTTTTTTTTTTTTGGGCTTGGGAGGGGGCCGCAAGCAACCTTCCCATTCCCTCTCCATATGCTTCAACTTTTACGTCTGCTTTGCCATCTATTCCATTAACATGACGATGAATGAAAGTCTCCAGAATTTTAAATACCTTGACAAGAAGCCAACGCCTTCCCTTTGGAGGCTGCATTGAAAATAAATAACAATAAAAACAGGGTGATCCAGGCTTCTGAAGTCTTTAAAGACAAGATCACTGTGATCTTTGCAGCTCTGCTGTGGGCAAGAGGACAGCATTTCACATTTCTGGCATTACTAATGACAACGCAGCAACTGGAAGCAAGCATGAATTTCTGGGAGTAGCACTAGGATACGGGGCTCCTGCTGTGGAGCTCACCAGATTCTTGCTCTGCACAGCTGCCTTCTCAGTTGGGGGTTTTAAATCAGCACAGTGAGAAAAGATAGAAATGACCAGGATGCATCTTCCTCACTATGAGAAAAAGGTAATGTTCAATTAACGCTTCAGTTTTCTGTTTTCAGACAGATTTATTTCTATTTTTTTATTTTTTTAACTTTTGCTTTGGATCTTTTTTGTTGGTGGTGGTGGTGGCATTCCTTTTCATTTCACGGAATAAAATGCTTAAACTAAAAATATCTCTGTGCTTGCAGTAATGGGAGAAGGATTCTGAACTTCTCAGGGCTTTGCTGAAATCAATAAGAGTTGGAGAAATTATAGTGCTTTAAAAAAAATGTGTACATGCACACCCACAGGATATTAATGTGTGATCATGCTCACTTAGCTCTGCTTGCCTGAGACAGTAAAACTATCAGAATGGAAAGAGTAGAGCCTGTTTTAAGTGTTTCAGTAAATGCAATGTCTGATTTATTGAGAACACCTACATCTTCTGTTATGTGTAGTATGGTGTTTACCATGGTGTTTGTTAATGGGAGTCTGCTTTAAGGTTGGTTTGTTTACTAACAAGAACAATAATAAAAAGAGTTAATTTCCACAAAGCAATATTCTTCATCTTCCAGCCATAAAGAAATGTATTATCTTTATTTATACTTGTTGCAAATTGTGTTTACAATTGCATACATAGAGATAAACAAACATGCTTTTATAGAATCCTGTTCTCCATACAGTTACTTTGTTTTATGTTCTCACAGACAAGCCCACAAGGGTTCTTAGCTGTACCCTTTTTTTCTCTTTAAGAACAACTTATTTTTTTAAGCCCAGAATGATAGGAGAAAACAAGCTATGTGGTATGTGGACATGTGCATGCAGCTGTGAAAGTAAGCTGAAGTGACCTTGGTCTTATGAATTTCCTCTCCGATTTTCATTAGCCTTCTGGTTGGAAAGATCAACCAGAGATCAACCAGTATTATTCAGGCTCAAACTACCTTTGAGCCTGAATAATATTCTTAAGAATGAATTTCAGAGGTTGAGTGCTCACTGAAAACATGTTAATTCAGTTCTATTTTAAGGTTTGATCCAAAATATTGATTGTTACCACTTTAGTGATCACTCCCTATAAAATCTGGTCAGCAGTTCATTTTATAAACGATTATTATGTGCCAGGCACTGGGCTTGGCAACAAAAAGATAAGCGTGTGGTTCTCACTCTCAAGACATTTATAGCCTAATCCTTTTGATCAAAGAGTTATTTTCTGAAGAAGGATCTGTTATTTAACTACATTGCTATACAACTCATCTTGGAAGAGAATTTTGCAAAATCTATTGAACTTCATTGCAAAGTAGAATAACACTTGCCTGGTGGGTAAATGATATACGAAGGATTAATTTTTACCTACCAAGGCAACAACTATTTATTGAATCACAACATGGTGCCAGGCACTGGGAAAGAGCAGTAAGCAAAACAGAGCCTTTACTGTGGAGCTTACTTTCTACCAGGGACCAAGGTTTAAGAGGTAGCATAAACTTTCATACTTGTTCCCAGAAAAGTAAAGAGGCAAGAGTGACCCAGAAATTGAACTTAATGACTTGATACTATAACAATTCAATATAAGAACCTACTTGGTTCTCATATTGAACTAAGATGACCCAAAGGAAAAGAACGAACTTCTATGAATGTTAGTATGCACCTTCAGAATACTTGGAAGCAACTTTAAAAATCCAGCAACAAATTGTTTGTTGTAATACTGTTCTTCTAAATTCTGTGCTAAGAAGACTGTGTAAAAGTCATTTTACAGTATTCACACAGTGTAATGATTTTAACTTCCTGATGCTCCCGAGGGACCAAATTTCTTAGTAATCGTTTCCCTGGTGTTTTCTCGACCCATGAACTGGCAAAATATACAGACTCTTAATGTCCCCTGAAATTACTGTATCTTCTGATTGACCTGCTTTAGTTACTAGTGACACTGTTCACTGAGCATGCTTCTGGGATTCCACCATGGAAAGCATTTGGAAAACATTTATATCCACTCTCTTTCTCATTTTGGATACCTCTTATTTATTTATTTATTTATTTATTTATTTATTTAAACACCAGTGGAATATATTTTCCCTACTTTCTTTGTTGATATCTTTCTTGGTATCTATCTTTGGTTCTTTCCTGATTTTTACCTCACGTCTATCTATCTATCTATCTATCTATCTATCATCTCTCTGCTTACTCTATCATCTATCAATCTAAAAATAAGCATCCAATCTTTTTTAGCTCACACTCAGGTATTCCAAATACATTTTTCCATTGTTACCTCTGTTATAACACTGGACTGCACTGAGACATGACCAACGTCTTGCAAAGTGGTCTGTGAAGGATTTCATTTACCTGATATAAAAGAAAAGCATATCTGGCATGGTTCCTTTTCCCTTTCCTGAAGGCAGAATGGGCTGCTGAGAGCGTGTTCTGTTATTTTGTGACCAGGAAGAGGCTGACATGAGGAAATACTGAGAGAATTTCAGGTATGCTAGTCCTGCCATGGTAAAACAACCATGGCTAAAACAATGCCACCTGCCTCCCTCAAGACTCCTTGCCATGTCAGAAAAATAAACCAATATCTCTTAAGTCATTCTCACTGGTGTTTTCTGTTATTTTTAGTAGAAGCATTCCTAACTGATACCGCATGCATAAATAATGTATTAGAGAGTGTTAAAGTTGAGCATTGTGGTATAAAATAGAACACTTAACGATAAAGGCAAAATGCAATTCTCATCTTCAAGAATGTTATAGCAACATTTTATGTAGTAAGCAAATAGGAATCAAAAGACTTCCTGATATTCACCCAAAGTCTGAGACCAATTTTCATAGGCTTTTTTTTTTTTCACTCTTTCCTGGTATTCATGTAAAATAAGGGTTGCATTATTTCTAAAGTTCATTGGATGCCTAAATTATTATTATTTTTAAAGATTTTATTTACTTATTTGAGAGAGAGAGAGAGAATGAGGGGGAGAAGGTCTGAGGGAGAAGCAGACTCTCCACGGAGCTGGGAGCCTGATGCGGGACTCTGGGATCATGACCTCAGCTGAAAGTAGCCACCCAACCAACTGAGTCACCCAGGAGCCCAGGATGCCTAAATTATTAACTTCATTAAAATAAAATTTATTTTATTTTGAATTTATTTATTTTATAACACTACCTGTTGAATGATATTTTCAAATTTGTATTCCTTGGATACTCTGGGCATGAAAAAAGTTGTACTTTTACTGTTTATACTTAGGATTCTGTACACTTTATATTGAAAAAGCTGGTCTCTGAGTATGAACATGTGATATGCCATTATGCAGTCTCTGTAAACCCAATTTATTTAATTATTTACCTACTGAAATTAGCATAAAATATATTTGAAAACATCTTTTAGGAAGAAGTGTTCCCAGCACAACTCTATACAATCTCATTCATTTCCCCCCCTTTTTGTTAGGACAAAGTCCAGACAAAATAATTCCACTAATATGAAGGTATGTCTGACACACTAGGTTTTCTAGACTTTTTATGACATGACTATGCAATTGTATGAAATAGACATTAAAAAGTTCAATTGATTGCAACAAAAATGTTTTCAAATTGCTTTGGAGAGGCACAAAACATGACAAATAAAATGTTACCATACCATTTAAAAGAATATAGGAGCAATGTGAATTAAAGGTGAATTGATCATAAATGCCATTAATTTCAAGGTCTATTTTATTCATTTCATCTTATAATAATATGGAGTTATGAGAGCTGATCAAATTTCAATTGCTCTCACCAGGCTTTTTTTTTGGCGACGATAGGTTGATGTTTAACTCTGATTTATAACTGGTAGATATTGGAAACCGAGATGTGCAAAGAAGCTGCTATTGGAAATAGAGAATAGGTAAAACAGAGATCGACAGAAATCAGAGAACTGATAGCAAGAAAAAACCTTTAAATATAGAAAATGAAAAAAGCTTTAAATATAGAAAATGAAAGAAAGAATGAATAAAAGTAAGCTTGTATTTCTGTGTGTGTGTGTGTGTGTGTGTGCGCGCATGCACACAGGCAGGCATGTGGGATAATTAGGGAAGGAGAATGAAAATGCATCAATATAGAGGTTGTGTCTTTCTTTTTCACGAGATGATGAAACTATTGCCAGGTAATTATCATGACCTCTTGTTTTCCAGAGTAATATGCAGCCCGTGAACTGGAGAGACGACCTGGGACTTAAAAATGAGGGCTTCTCGTTTTCCTTGAAGCCATCTAGCATCTCTGGGTGGTAGTCGAGTATCAAACAAACAGAGATGCCTTTTCTCACATGCTGGAAGCAGTCACCCCTGTTGCCAAGGAAACATGCTCAGGAGGCAAGGGTCACCTTTGGAGACAATTGGAAGACTTCAAAAGCAGATCAATAGAGAAATGCATAAGACCTGAACTTCCTCACTAATGTTGTCTCCTGTTTTAAATGCCATTTGCAGCAAACACTTGCTTATGTGATTACTACGTACCAGGAAGCAGGAAGGCAAAATCGAATGTGTAATAAGTCGAGCCCAGTATTTCTAAGCTGCGCTCTTGGAAGCCTGCGGTTTGGGAAGAGATGTTGTAAAAGGGGCAATGAGCAACATCAGCAGCCTAAATGACGGCCCGACGTCCACGTTGAAAGAGAGGAGCCGTGTGTGATACTTCATTTGAAGAAAACGTTCAACTCATTAAAGACACACAGGGTCGTAACTCGTACAAGCACATGAGATTATACTTTGTCTAAATTGGCAAAATTTTCATTTTAATTTCTGAAAATGTCACATACTAGGTTTGAAAAGTTTATGTGTCAGTAAATGCACAGTTTCACTCATTTGTTTGATTTCACACTAGGAGTCAGGTGCTTCTCGGGAGGTGAGAGCTGACTAGCACACAGTCCCTGCATTGAAGGTTTGGGGGGCTCCATCTGGTGAGGAAGGTAGACATGGAAACAATGGAAGCACTTGCAGAGGGAACAGGGAAGGATCCTTGTAATTCCTCCTGCGAGCAGGAGGAAAGGCTTTTGGGAAGAGAAAATGCTTTTAGCTTTGAAGAGAGGATAAGCATTAAGCGGGGGACCCAGGGTCGGAGGGACATTCTACACAGAGAGGACAGCAAATGCAAAGGGCAGCGAGAGGAAGGACAGGTTCGTTGGCGTCCTGTTGATCAAAGATCAGCACATATTTGGGATGCGGACATGGCGTTCAAAAAGGAAAATGGGCCTGGATCATAAAAAAATCCTGAGAGAGTATTAAAACACTGATACCTTAGTGTTAGTTTTCCAGATTTTTCTTTTCTGTCTTTAGGGATAGCCAATGCATTGCGTGACCCTATACTAAACAGAGCTCTAACTAGGTGGGTATTATTTTCTCTCTCATTTTGAATCCAGTTATTTACAAAAAGCTCTGTGCTTTCAGATGGCTTACGGAATTGGAACTTCTGTGACTATTTATTATCTGAAGCAAGAATTGTGAAATCTAGGGATAAACCCTCTTGCTATTAGAACTCACAATAATACTTGATTTATTAAAAGTACAAATAATGGAATTTTATAGTAAGAGCTAGGGTGGCCTCCACTTTCAAAGGATCAGGTAGAATTAAGCTGTCAGTGCAATCATTTCTTAAAAATCAGGTATCTTTCTTTTTGTCAGAAAATTCAAAAGTAACAAATGCAGAGAGCTGTTTTGATTACTAACAGGTTATGTTTCACACTGAAATGTACCTTGTTAAATCTGTATGAGGGACAAGAATGAAACTTTGTGTATAAGAAAATTTGGAGGGTGGGGATGTTTGAGAGCTAAAGCTTTTTGGCATCATTTAGGTTAGCCACCTGTTCTAGCCTGCATTTGCTGAATAAATTAGATGCTCTCGGGAGAGTGTATGCAGCTGATTGGTCTGCCCTGTTACCAAGGCAACCATTTTTCTCTCTGCTCTATGACTCTGAAAGGGTTCATAACCCATTAGTGCTCCTCTGAGCAGGAACAAGGGAAAAAAAAATTTTTTTTTCTTGTCCTTCTTTCTTTCTTTCTTCAAGTTCTTTTATAAATTTCTGGTCAAGATGATAGGATTAGTGGAATTTAGCAGATACTATTATTATATTGTTTATTTAAGCAGTACATTTTCCAGATGTTTGAAAAACTTAAGTCCAAACCTAAAGGCACATAAATAACAACTAAAAGGAGGGATGCTAATGATAACTACTTTTCAAAATATTGAAAAAATTTTCAATTTCAAGAGGAGTTCATCTAAGGTAATAGATGTAAAAACAAACTCTTAGAATTCGGTCCAAAAGGCAGTGAAAGAAAGGGTATTTCCCCAAAATTATTCCGGCTATTATTTCTGTGAGGATTTTCTCACTGTGCAGAGGTGACGAGGCATGAAAGAGCAATAATTTAGCGAAGGTTTTTTTAAAATCAGATTCATCAACCCATAAATTCTGGAAAGTCAGTGATCATTTTCTGAATGCTAAAGGGCTATGGAACGGGGCGGGGGTGGGGGGGGAGGGTGGAGGGCGGGATACGGTTGAACTCAAACCATGGTAATACCAGGGAAGGAACACAGGTTTTCACCCAGAAGTTACAGGTAGACCTCAGCCTATTTGTATTCTTCTGTTTTGTCAACCAGATTTATCTTTCCTCTCTAACTCAGTGGGCTGCCTCTTTGTATTCAAAATCTTCATGCATTAAGAAACAAAACAAGAACAGTGGGCCTCCTCAAACAAATAACTTCCTTCTAGCACCTACCTTGTAGCAGAAATGCTACATTTTATCCCATTTGCTTCATTCTTTCTGTGGACTCAGTGAGGCAGATGTCATTGATCCTGTCTTGCAATTGAGTGGATTACATAATTTGCCAAAGGTGGCACTCATTTTTGATTCTAGTTCTTTCTCAAGCCATGTTTTTCCGCCATTCTCTAGGGTCTCTGAAATTCTTCAGCAGTACTAACAGGACCTGTCCTTTCTGAACACTGAAATCTTGGGGGGAAAAAACAAAACGAATGGAATATTAAAACATTTAAATGAAGCCTCTTGGAGGACTTCTTGTTCTTTTATTTGGGGTTTTTTCACAATAAATGTTTGCCTCATTTATTACAGCACTAAAGCTTTTGTACATATTCATTAAGAGGGAGACTGAATCATACATAGCAATTCCGTTGGCATTTTTTATTATCTTTCTATAAATACTAGAGAAACTTATTAAAATTGCACTTCCCATGCTTATCTAGCTACTATCTTATTTGTCGTTGTTGCCAGTGAGGACCGCTAGGATCCCTGGGACAAATTAGGCTCATATTTTGATCATGGACAAACCTTAACATAATTAGACTTAATCCAATTTTTGATTTTCTACAGATTTTGATTCTGCATTCTGAGATTTCAAAGCTGGAGTAGGTATTTTCAAAGAAACAGTTCTTTACTAGGTACAGGGACATCTTAAGGTGGGACGACACCATGAAGAAGATGTTTTTAAAAGGTATAGCTCTCAGTGTCTGATAAAGCAGTGCAAATATTTTACTTGGTGTGAAGGCAAAGGTATATAATTTGTTAAGCATATCGTGACTGATCCCTGCTGTGGCTAAAGATTAACAAACACTTCCGTAGATGATCATAAATAAGCAAGAAGAGCAAAAGATATCATTTTCCTAGAATTGGCAAAAGAAGAAAACGCATACTGTAATTTGCTACATGCAAAATGGATTTGCTTCTTTCTCTCTTACTTCTAGCATCAATTTAGTGTTTGAAAGTTTCTCTGTAAAGGCAATTATTTACGAAACTGAGGAACGTCTATTTGCATTTTCAGAAATACCTTTATTTAAATGAGTTGTTTCCGCTATTCTCTTGCAACGTTATCTAGATTAGATTAAAATACAATTTATTTATTTATTTATGTTCCAAATCTTACGCTAAGGTCCCAGTTCATTCAACAGGCTTTCAGCAACCACTTACGTTCTCAACTGCGACAGGTATACTCTTAAGTGCTGAGGACCTAGACAGGAACCTGCAGTCTCTCTCATTCATGAATTAAGCTGTGTGTTTCAGGGGACATCTACAAGATGGTCAGTATGGTGAATGTTTTATAGAGTAATGAACTTGTGGATTGAGGGATGTATTAGAGTGTTTCTAAACACAGAGGTTCCCCCAGCACCTTCTCACTCTTCATCCTGATTCACCCTTGGTGTCTCCTAGGCTGACCACCATCATGTCCTTTCCTGTTTTCATCCCAATCTTTGGATGTGTCACAGAGTGCATCTTCATGGTTATGACCTTTGTTTTTCTCAATTCTGGTTTTCCTTTCTGCCTGGGCTATGTAAGTCCATTTGAACGTGGCTCTCCTGAAATGGTTTAATTGTTATGATTGTATGGTTACTTCTATTACCAGGATAATCCTGGCACAATTACTCCAACATTGCACTTTAATTACTTACCTGGTGGAAAGCAAACCTCTAAACTGTTGACCTATCCATTCACTTCACGTGGTGGGGTGTGTAGGAAACATTTCCTCCTAAGGGATCTTCTCAAGGGGACTGCACACACTGTAGCTTCAACTAGCACACACTTTGTTGTTAATCAAATACCACTCTTCACTGGTATGGTCCCATCTCTGTTGAGTGTTTTTGTAATACATAAATCAAGTTGCATGATGCCAACTAAAGGCCACTAACACCAACCAGGAGAGTGGCTTGCTATGGTCATAAAACTCAGCAGATACCTTCTGCTAGTACTGAAAATCAACATATTCTTGGAGTCCAGATTTATTTTGTTGTTATTTTAAATCTAAATTTCAAGCATAAGAAATCATATTGAACATATTATTCTCAAACTTATCTTGTTCCCAAATAATTTAGAGAACTTTAGATGCTCACGAAGGTGGTTTAGTGACATCCCTGGACAGTCCAAACCAAACCTCCAAAAGGAAGGAAACCGTGGTTGTTCTAGGGAGATCAAAAGCGACAACTCAACAGGCTATTGCCATGATGTAACTCTGCCCACATGGCTGTTCATCTCCGGTTGTCCCTGTTCCACTTTCTAAATTCCTAAGGGAGAGCCTTTGGGTCCAGCTTGGGTCATATGCTTTCTACACTTGACTCAATCAAACATGGCCTGAAAAACTGGTAGAACTGACAACTGGGGGTTGAGTCCAAGGGTCCCAGCTCCTGATCCCCAGCCTGTGTTCTGCAATCACACTTGTTTTTTCCTCATTTTCCCTGAAAGGATCTAGTTTCCAGTACCTTGCCAGCACTGAATGTCAGTTTGTTGTTTCAAGTCTTAACTATTAGTCAGGGTCTATTTTCCAAATCTTATTTCTTTTTTCTTTGAACCATCCTGTCCACAAATTAACCTCTTCTATTTTGTTCTTTCTTTCCTTTTTTTTTTTTTTCTTTATGGGCAATATTGCTTTGCCACGAGCTTCCTTAAATTCCACTAATCTGGATATTTCTTGAGAATGATTCTGGCTGTCTACTTGATTATGTCATTTCAGACTTCTGAAAAATAACTCTCTTGATACAGAATCAAGTCTGTGTAGAGCACTCATGGTTAGCTTTCTAGTGGCTCTGGAGTGGATCCCTTGACAAGTTCAATCTTGAAAGTAGATGACATGAAAAAGTGTATGGAAGTACTTTTAGGGGACTTTAAGGAGATATATGTGGATATATGGGTAATTGAGTCTGAAAAGGTAAGAAAAGGTCATGACAAATTAGAAGTCTACAATGATCCCATGAAGGATTTAAATGGGGAATGACATTAGTAGATATGTATATGAGGAGAAAACTTATCTTCGTGTAAGGTTTGGAGTACATTTAAGGGTTCTAAGAATAAATAAATGCAAAGAAAGTCTACACCAATGTAGTGTCAGTGGAAATGGAAAGCAGAGAACAAATATGTGAGTTGTTTAAGAGACAGATTTTACAGTCTTTGTGGAGTAGTAAGGGAGAAAAGGTTGAGATTGGCTCTGAAAAGTCTGGTATTTGGAGAAGTTGATGACAGCATCACTCAATAACAAACCATGAAAGGATAATGTGTGACTGAATGTGTGTGTGTGTGTGTGTGTGTGTGTGAGGAGGTAGGTGGGTAATATATTTACTTTGTTTTAGGAGTCTGTGGGCCATGTAATTGGATATGTTTAAGGAACAGATGTGTATGTGGGGCAGGAGCTTAGGAAAATGATCTGGATCTGGGTTCTAAAGTCAGTTGACAAAGCTGGTGAGGACTATATGAAACTGAGTATGGCAGAGATTATTCAGGAACAGTGCCAAAAAAAAAAAAAATAACAAGGAGGCTAATGGAGAAAAGTCTAGGAAATGCTTATTTTCATAGGATGAAAACAAAAAGAACCATGAAGACTCTAAGAAGAAATTCATGGACTGGAGTTAACATTTAACTCTGCAGGTGAGAGTGATGAATTCAAAGTTAAGGAAGAAAGGACTTCTGGGAAGAGTATGAATAACAGTTTCAAAAGTTACAGACAGACCAAGCAGAGTTAGGCCAAACTCCCCCCATTCTCTGATTGCTGGTTCTTAACTGACCTGGCACTGGGAATTGCTGACCTTTTTCTTGTTCCTGACTTCTAATAACCACAGACTATTTAAGTCTGTTAGCTTAAGAGTTAAAACAAAACAAAACAAAACAAAAAAACCAGAATTGAATCATAGTTTTTTTTAAGTGATAAAATAATATATTTTATTGAAAATTTTCAGAAAATACAGAAATATGAAATAAAAGAAGTAAATCTACAAATGTGTCCAGAAAGATATAAAGTATCCTAAGGTGCAGTGCCTTGCCTAGTAATAATTATTGTTAATGCTTTGTTGTATGTTCTTAAGTATTTAATTTTATTCTCTCTGGAGACTTTCCTGTATCTATATAGTTAAAATAAAAATGAAATTTTACTATGCATTCTGTTTTTTTGGCATAACTTGATCATAAAAAGTGTTATTTACATCTTTTTATGTACACAAGACTCCCAAATCACCAACATGCTTTCAATGGTTACCTGGGATTTTGTTGTTCCTCTTTTTATTTATGTAACTGATTTCCTCCTGATAAACATTTGGGATATTTCCAATTTTTGATATAATATGTAAAACGAAGATGTGTACAGTTCTACAGATATCTTTAGACATTCGCTGATTACTTTCTTAGGATGCATTTTCAGAAATGGAATTTCTGGTCAAAGTAGGGCATTAACATTTTGATGGATCTTGCCAAACTTCCAGTGATAGCTTAAGAAGTTTATTTTTTTTTTTTCCTGAAGTGTTGCCAATTGTGGATTTAATACAATCTTTTAAAAAAGACTTTGCTAGTTTGATAAGTTATTGGAATCTTAACTATTCATCACTTGGCTCTCCAGGTCTTGATCCATGTCTGGGGCCCTTGAGTGACTGCTCATGAAGGTGGTGTTACAATAATGAAGACTTTACAACCCCATTATTTCTAAAGGAAATTTTCTTATTACTTAAAAAGATGTTTACGTCTTACTAGTTAGGTTTTTATGGTAGTTACTCACTGACAGCTGCTCGACGGAACTTCTCAGCAGGATACCTTCACTGCTATAACCTGTTGCTAACATAACCTAGAGGATATGAAGTTTCTATAATTCTATTTCCTCTTCTATTCTTGCCCTATGTCTACTTTTCCTGGAAAATCTACTTCTTCTCTTTCAAATATGCCAGCAACATTTGCTTTTTACTGCCTTTTTATCTGTGACGAGTAAGTCATGCATATTTTGCCAGAACAGAATAGAAGAGATTCCACAACCTGGACAATTAAAGCAGAAGATTCTTCTGAAATGATGTGATAATAATGCAAATTAATTCAAAGGTTTACTTCATGAACAAGATGTGTGACCAGTTTCTGTGACTTCCCTTCTATCCTAACTATCCTATCTATCCTAACTATCCTAACTATTAACTAACATATGGGACTTTATTCCTTTTTGAATCACACTGACCAGCATTTTGTTGGGAGAACCCATACAATATAGTCAAAGTTTCTGCTCCATCTTTAGTTTCTGGTATAGAGACTTCTCTGCCATGAAATTAAACTGTGTAGCATTGACTGGCATTCCTCAGGGGCAAATGACATCATAAGACTCTTGCATTTTTCATGGTTTCTACCTTCTTGTTCCACTGCTGCTAACATCTGGCATCCTCTCGAGATCCAGCATTTAAACAGACAGATGCCTTTGCAGTCATTACTCCCATTTCTTCACTAGAATATGAGCTATTTAAGGTCACAAAATCTTTGTAATGATCTTTGTATTTCCCACAGTCCCAAAGGACTTATTCAGGATTCAAGAGATATTGAATGAATTAACTTTTAAGTCTGAGTCATGCTTCTAAGGAGAAATACCAACTTATCAAAGGTATAACGCATTTCTATGCTTTTTCTTATTTTATTGCCATCAAGTAAATTCAGGCTACTTCCATTTCTCCAAGCTTCCCCAAACAACTTAGGAGGAATAAATGACAACCCCTGGCAATGACTCCTGGGGGGCATAAGTCCATTTTACACCCCAGAAAGTTAGTCCTACTCAGAAGGATATCCAGTGATGACGAGGTGTCATTTTTCCTTTTATCTTACAAATGTTCTGCTTCCTTGCTCATGGCCTCACCGTGCCACAATGCTGACGCATCCCTCTGTTTCAAAGGTTTGGTCTCTTCTCCCTTTTGTAAGCAAATAGACTCCTTTATGTAATATTGTCTAGGGATGTCATAAAAAGCACTGGAATAATTTATATAATTTATGTGACTTGGAAAACACCTTAGTATGACCTTAAATAATCTGAGTTTGGAACCATTTTCAGAAGAAGAGGGTCAGCATGAGCTCTAGGCTTATGACTATGTCATTACCTTTGAACTAAGTCTACTGAAGGGATTCATTCACTTTGGTGTCCAGGACTATGAGCAGAAAAAAAAGAAAAATCGAAAGCTTAGCTTATTTTTCTCTTCATGCTTTTGATAATACAACCTATGTTATAATATTTATTATTAGTAATAATTTCCTTGTCTTGTATCAAATAACAATTGTAGATTGATACCTACTTTTTTTCAACTTGATTCTGGAATTCCAGGCAAAGACTGAAGATAAAAAGTCATGAAATTTGATTTATAGAAAGCTTACTGTTTCATAAAAATGATAGTAAGATGCATAGAGAAAAATATTTTTTTCTGGACAATATGGAGCATTTTGAATGTATAATCTTGCCTTTGGTTTATGTGAGTGATTCCCAGACCTGTCTGCACACCAGAAACTCCTGAGGTGCAATGATGATGATGATGATAATTATAATTATAATAATACTAGCAATAACAGGATAAATAACAAAGACTATGGGGTTTGTGTCTGGACACTGATATTTTTAAAACCCTTAAGTGATTCTAACATGCAGCCTGATGAAAACCACTGGTCTATGTAACAATACCCCTACTGTATTCTGATATCATCTTTTAGTATTTCTATAATAATTCTCTCTCTTAGTTGTCTAAGAAAACTATGTCTTTGTGACGTCGTCTCCCTCCAACTTCCTTTATGCTAAAGTAAGAAAATTGTTTTTTAATGAAGTAGAAACTTTATTGTTGCTATATATTTTCTTTCTAAAGGGGTTTCCAAGAGGTGAGTGATCACTCAAGAATGTGGGGAATGCAAAGACTTTTTTGGTTTCTCTGGTTTTATCAGGGCTTTGTACAATGGTCCTCAGACGTTGTGAAACCTATCACTGATCTGCTAATAAATACATACAGTCATGTTCAGGAGATGCCAACGAGGTGATCTGCTTTCAGTCAGCTACAAACAACTTTAATTCCTTCCTGAGAGGAGTTTCTCCTAACCCGAAGCTCTTCCAAATAAATCACCTCTTGTGTTATCCAGTCATTGCTTCTCAACCACCTTTGGCCTGTGGGTCTTCAGGAAGGCCACATGACATTTCTACTCTGTAAAAATGAGGGAGAGAGATGATGGGGCCTTTCCAAGACACCCTTTTAAATTCAGGGTCAATGAACTATGATCTAGATAAATACTCCAGTCAGTGGCCCACAGAGCTTTATTCAGACCTAACAGTAAGAACAAGAATCTTCATCTCTTCTGGTATTTTAATCAATAAATCAATCGTTCAATTAATTAATCTATTTACTTATTTTTACTTATGTTTACCAGTTTATTGTATAACAAAGGATATAATAAAAAATACACATAGTTTTATTTGTAGCAGCTAATTATAGCCAAAGCATATTGGTTCAAAGGGCTGTGGGTTCCTAGTATGTGTATGTGCATACAGTAAGTCATTTAAAAATAGAAAACTGACACCTAAGGTCTGTCATTGGCTGTCATAGGAGTTACACACTTTTGTCTGGTCTTTAGAAGTTTTCTGTCTCATCAGGAAGCTAAGACAGGTACACAGAAGCAGAAAATCTAAGGTCATAAGTCAATGAGATTGGTACACACTAAATCCTGGTATTTGGAGGGAATCTTTTTCAGTATCATGAGATGTAGAGACTAATGAGTGAATAGAAAAGCCCTACCCCCACTCCTCTTCTAGCACCTATTTTTGCCCATTGCAATCACTATAACCAGAGGATCCTTTTAGAAGTTAGTTTTTGAGATAATTGTAGATTCACATGTAGTTGTAACACATAATGTAGAGCCATCCCATATACCATTTATCCAATTTTCATGAATGGTAATTGACAAAACTTGCAAAACTATTGAACAGTATCAGATCCAAGATATAACCATCCACTTCTTAACCAACTGAGCCACCCAGGAATCCCTTTTCTTTTTTAAAGATTTTATTTATTTATTTGTCAGAGAGAGAGGGAGAGCGAGCGAGCACAGGCAGACAGAATGGCAGGCAGAGGCAGAGGGAGAAGCAGGCTCCCTGCCGAGCAAGGAGCCAACCATCCACTTCTTTTCCTTACTTATTCCTCCCCTGCCCCAACCCCCAGCAGCCACTAATGTTTTCATTTCCATAGTTCTGTCATTTTAATAAAGTTATGTAATGGAATCATACAATATGTAACATTTAGAGAGTAGCTTTTTCCACTTAGCACAACTTCCTTGAGATTCACCCAAGTTATTACATGTATCAGTAATTCATTTCTTGTTATTGCTGAATAGTATTCCACGGCATTTCATGGTGTGGATGGACCATAGTTTGTTTAACTACTCAATCTTTGTGGTCCATTTGTGCTGTCTTCAGTTTTGGGCTATTTCAAATACATCTTCAATGAATGTTCATGTATAGGTTTTTGTGTGAAACTAAATTTGCATTTCTCTGGGATTAAATGCCCAAAAGTACAATTGTTGAACAGTGTGGTAATGGCACAGATAATCTTTTATAAATACATTTTGACTGGGTCAGTCACCTTTCTTTAAATCCTTTCAATGACATCCTATTACCTTTAGCATCAAAAGAGCGACCTCAGGGCCTACAAAGAGAGTAGCTTTTTCCACTTAGCACAACTTCCTTGAGATTTGGAGTCTGCCGTTCTTGCTCTCCTAATCGAATCCCTTTTTCTTTCCCCGACTCTCCCCTCCAGACACATAGGCTTTGTTTTGGTTTCTTAATATATCATGTTTTTATCCCACCACAGAGGCCCTTTGAGAATGGTAGAAAAGCTTTTGTATCAGTGAAATACCAATGAAATGACTGGCCTTCCACTGAGTTGGACTTAATATGACTTCTTTTCCCCCATTATCCAGCTCATAATCTCCAAACTCTTCATGTTAAACCCAGCTCTCTTAAGACCTATTATTTTTTATCCATAATAAAACTCATAACACACACATTCACAGGGGCACAGCCTTCCCTCACCTCCACCACTGCACCTTCTCATGGGATAACATGTCCTAACGGTTCAACTTTTTATCAAGTCAATATGTACTATTGACTTAATCTGAGTTAGTGGTTATTTATTTTGATGGATCAATTCTATTTCCTTGGTGGTAAGAGTTAGTTTTTATATGATTTGATAATTTAATGCTATATTGACATGATCTAATTTTATTAATATGGTGATATCTGACCAATGATGAAATGATGGATTGTTTTTACAGCAAAAATACCTGGATAATTAGATGGTCTTTAAAATCAGGACAAATAGAATAAAGTTTAAACTTATGAAATGAAGAGGAGATTTATCATCTTTCAGTACATGGTCCCTAAATATGGTCTTATTTCATATCACAGAAACTAAACCAATGCCAAATTTATGTGGAGGCATATAAATAAACAAGTAGTGAGTAGGCTTATAAGTAAATAAATAAAAAATAACACAGCTGTGTTCTCTGTTTCTCTGTATCAATGATTATGCCAAATATTTTCTTCACATCTATTTGGACTATTTCCCAAAATGTGTAGTTTAATATAAAACAAAATATAAACTAATAATTTTATTTTATTTTTTTATTTTATTATTTTTTTAAAGATTTTATTTATTCCTTTGACAGACAGATCAGAAGTAGGCAAAGAGGAAGGCAGAGAGAGGAGGAAGCAGGCTCCCTGCTGAGCAGAAAGCCTGATGCGGGACTCAATCCCAGGACCCTGAGATCATGACCTGAGCTGAAGGCAGAGGCTTTAACCCACTGAGCCACCCTGGCGCCCCATAAACTAATAATGTTAAAAGTAATAGCTTGCAAGCATTACTCTTTCAGCTTTACATATTAACTTTTTTGTTCTCCAATTTTTAGTTTACATCTTATCCTTCCTGATTTCTGCACTAAAAAGAGACTAGAAGAAGTCATCACAATGTTCTTTTCATTCCAAGAATCAGGTAAAGGGTCTCAGGATATCTGTAAGTGGAAAAAATTAAACAGTGATACATTTGATTTTCATTTAAGACTGCAAACTGATAAATGGAAGAAAAAAAATCACACTGAAGAAACTTACAAAATAATTTATGGTGAGAATTTTTTGCACTGGTAACTGTAAATCTTAAAAGCTTCATTCTTTTCAGGGGATTCAGACTCAATAGAAATAAGACTTTCTGGGACAGCTTGGGGGCTCAGTTGGTTAAGTGTCAGACTCTTGATTTCAGTTCAGTCTTGATCTCAGTGTCATGAGTTCAAGTCCTGCATTGGGATCCATGCTGAGTGTGGAACCTATTTAAAAAAAAAAAAAAAGAAATAGAACTTCCTATGGCATTTAAATTATCTTAGGTAGGATATTTCGTTTTTATTTAATAACGCATAAGACCTCTAAAACAAGCTCTCCCCGTGACACTGATGCTAAAATAGACCTGATTAGTTTTAGCAAAGGACAGAGAGAAAAAAAGAAAATGAAAATCTGTATGTAATAGACAAGTTAGTATGCTTTACAGAGAGATCTTTACCTTTAAGATACAGAACCATAATTTCACTTATGTGTCTTGCTTAATTTCCCAAAGCACTGACACTGGATTGCTAAATGAACAAAAAGGCATGTATCCATATTATGGATCTGAAGTTTAGTAACGCTAATAAACACACTGAAACAAAGATTTCTTGCAACCAATAGAGGCAATCAGTTCCCACTGATCTACACTTTTGAAATATCATTAAATTATTCCTGTTGTTTTCCATTCATTCATTTATTTATTCATTAAATCATGCATTCATTCAACAAATACTTATCAGGTGCCTAGCAGGGCCCCAAGACTACACGAGTATAGAGATGCATTAATGAGCAAAAAGCAGATAGGTTTCAAGCAAAGAGTCAGGTAGGAGAGTCTGACACTCAAATAAAGTAATAAATATGTCCTTTCAGGTTGATACAAGTGCTTAGGAAAAAAGGAACATGGGCTTTTATGACTTATATCAAAGGACTTGGTTTAGGCTGGGAGATTCATGGAGTTTTCTTGAGGACGTCAAGTTTAGTTTAGATCTGAAGGCTAAATTTGAGTTGCTACAGGGGTAGGAGGAGTGGATTAGAAGGAGCATGCCAGGTAGAGGAACAGCATATGCAAAATCCAAGAAGAAGGGAGTATGTCACACCTAAGACATGAGAGAAGGCAATTGTGTGATTAAAGTGTCGAGATAGAACAGAAAGTACTGGGGTTTGGGGTGGAAATGTATTCAGAGTCAGGACCAAGAATTTTAAACCATTTCAATAACCTCTGCAGAAAAGAGCCACTTTTCTTATTGCAAGTTAGTATCAACATTATAACACAGGTAGATAATACTGGAACCAATACAACTAACAAATGTAATACAAAATTTGGGGAACATAAAACATAAAATATCATGTGAAATACTTCATAGAATAATAAGTAGGGTGTATTTCATCAAGTTTCCAACACCAGACCCGATGATTATTTTCACCTAATGAAAAATTAGCGGATTTGAAAGACAATATAGGATCTCTGTATCAGAAATGCTTCTGCCTATCAGATATAGAACTCCTGATTAACAGGGGTTTAAACCATATTGACATATATTTATCTAATAAGAAATCTAGAAAAAAATCTAGAAATCACAAAGGACACAGGATCTTTTTATTCTTTTTCTCTGCCACACTTAATGTCTTAGCCTCTCACAGTTATGAGATGTCTGAAGTATCTCCAGTAATTAAAAAAAACTAACAAACAAACCCAAAAAACAAAAAAAAATGTCCTTACCAAGAGAGAAATAAAGAGGAAGAGAGAGTATAAGCAACTTATCCTTTCATACCCTTCACTTTTATCAGGAAGCAAAATATATTTCTAGCAAATCCAAAACACTCCACCACTTCCATTTCATTGGCCAACATAAAATCATGTTGCTACTCTGTGAAAGGGAGAATTTGGCTTCTTTCTCTTCTCAGATCTTCATGCGGAGGCCAGAAGGCAAAAGAAGAGGGGGGACTACTGCTTGCTTATTCAATCAACAGCACAAGTACATAAAGAGATTGGGTCATGAGAATACTTACCTTGGAAACCAAGAAAGGCATAACTTATTTTAGACATAATTATTCCTGAGGCTTCTGTTTATCCAGCTGGGGTTTCGTGAATATTCAACCATGATTTCTTGATTTTCTGTTTTTAATTTTATGATTACAGAGAAAAAGTAATGTTGGATCATATGATCATAGGTTGGATGCCATAGATGACTATTCTAGAACTGTCCCTCATGTCTTGTTGATATTTGGATTACATCTTTGGGTAGACATCAGCAAGAAAAAAAAAAAAAAGACTAGACCACGAAAGTTCAACATGTTTTCCCAGAAGTGAAGGCCAAGTGATGTCATGAAGCACTATGTAAACAAATATTTCACATGAGTTGAGTAGAGAAAAGTGGTAGGTGAATTGAATTAACAGATGGCCGTGGCAGCACAAGCTTGCCAAGTGCTTTTGAAACCATGATGTGGTAGTAGTACATTATTAGAATTTCAAATGTTAAATTTCAGTACAACAAGATGATTCACCACATTAATATTAATTTTAATTTTATCAAATTTATAGTTTGGTTCATATTGAATCTGTAAATTTGTTTCTATAATTCAGAAAGTCTTCTGAACATAAGATGTTTATACCTCATTTTATATTTATACACATTTACAAGTATAGTCAAAGTAATGCAAATCAACAGAGGGTATGTAGGTTAATATTTTTTTCTTTAAAATGTTTCTGTTCATATTTTAGAAACATTATATTAGAGAACTGTTCACGTTAATAATGAAAAACCCTGAAATCACCTATAAGTATGCCCCAGTGCCAAGAATAAGTAGTTATTTCTATTTTTGCCCTATTCTACCCTTTGCTATTATACATTTTTAGGATGCAATCAATACATTCTTCCTGTGTGGTTTTAGATTTGTCCTGGGGATTTCATACTCTAATCCAAGTAACAGCCAGATCAAAAAGCATTAAAATGCCCCTGAGTAGTGTCTACCAGAGTTCTTCATTCACTGTACAAAATGAACTGTTTACCTATGGTTTTAAAGCTGATAGTATTTAATTGTTGAGGAAAAGCAGGAGTGTTTGTGCAGGGGGAAAAAAAAGACTTGTAAAGAAAACTTGATAAAGAAGCTTTAATCAAAATTTAATGTATTGATCCAAGCAGAACTTTTGCTTGTGTTCGCTACAATGCAAGGCTACTTTCATGGACCAGCAGAGCCTAGAACTGTCATTTACATGAAAAGCATCAAGTTATCTCTGAAATCTCAAGAGATGAAGGGCCCTACTATTGTCATTTCATAAACTAATCGAAATATGAGAATTAGGACCTGGATGTCCTGAAAGAATCTGGGTCTTTTTCCTTATGTCATATAATTTTTGAAAATAACACTGGCTATTTGGTGTGGGGAGTGGGAAGTGAAAGTACATGTACTACAAACTGGTTTACTAAACAGTGACTTATGACCTTCTTACTGAGGTTCTGATTGCTATATGAGTGAATACCCAATATTGTACTCATAAATTATCTGGAAAGCTATAAACAGATTGTACATTTAGAAACTGATACTCTAGTAAGCAATCTTTGCAAGCTTTTCAGGAAAAATGCATCCATCCTTTAAAATCCAGGAAACAGTATTACTGACCTCAGCTGTTTCAGAGCCTCTTACAAAAATTTCTAAGGTTATTTCCACAAAATATGTGTCAGGAAATATTCAGTCAAAAGAACAGGACACCGAGAAATGTGCAGTTTTTCATCAAAAAATACGACAGCATACATTACAGTTAATTATGTAAACTATAATAACAAAGGCCTTGAGGAGTTTGAAGGCTTCATATGAAAGTCATAGTTCTGTACAATTTAAAAAAAAAGAAACTGAGACATATCAGAGAATGTAATTAGAGACTGGATAAAAAAAATCAACGCTTATTTTGAGCAAACCTTTTTTGAAAGTGGCCTTTTGAGTTAGCTGATGTATCTTGGCAATCTTTGTGGTGGTTATGTTTAGGTTGGGAGACACATTCATTCTCAGAAATCACCACAAAATGCTGAATTATGAAACACATTGATCATGACCTAGATAAAGATCCCACGGAAAATGTCTGCATTCAGAAATGAAGGGATTCAGCTTTAAAACATGAGATTTGCTCAAGGACTCCTTACTGGTAAGTGCAGCAGCGGCTGAGCCATTTTTCTCTTTCTGGAGCAATCTGTATGTGTACCTGTCGGCCATATTTTCTTTTATCAGAAACGGTTGCTAGGGCAACCACCTCCTTTGTACAGGCCTAGGAGAGCTGCTTCTTTTTGGAAACAGACTCTGGGCTGGTTGCCAGATTTTCAATTCTCAAGTTCAGGACTCTACTGTAGCTTACTTAACTCTGTGATTGGCCTGAGAAAATATACAGTGCAAAAGATTTTTAATTTTTTATTCTGCAAAGGAAGCAGAAACTATCATGTGACTGAAATCTACAGAACTCCACTGCAGGGACAAAAGCTGTATCGATGAGGAAAGTGAAGAAAATTGCTTTAAAAGAAACAATTAAAAGGAAGACAAACGTTGTTCAGAACATCGGGGACCAGAAGGGTTATGATTTAAGTCCAGTTTATAGTTCTCTGATTCTAATCCCACACAGAGGTAAAATTGGTTCACACTAATTAGAGGCGGTAGATTTTTAGTATATTTCTTATTGTTTTATATCGGAATGCAAGATGTGCTATTATTATAAAAGAAGAAAAAAATCAATGCTTCTCAATCCAGGTTCTTTTGAGCAAACCATATTTCTTTCTTTTTAGAAAAAAAAAAGATTTTATTTATTTATTTGACATAGAGAGAGAGAGAGATCACAAGTAGGCAGAGAGGCAGGCAGAGAGAGAGAGAGAAGCGGGCTCCCCACTAAGCAGAGAGCCCCATTGGGGCTTGATCCCAGGACCCTGAACCATGACCTGAGCTGAAGGCAGAGGCTTAAACTTCTGAGCCAGGTGCCCCAGAGCAAACCATATTTCTTAATTGTTTGAGTTTCTCCTATCCTTACTGCCTTTATTCCTAAATCATACTAGACTTCAAGATTGAGAGGGGGCTTAACAGACTTTCTGGTCTAACTTCTGACTTTACTACTTATTATTTCATCAAACTGCTCATTACACTTTTGAGCTCTTATTATTAGAAATTATTTGTATATATTATAAATGTCATATGTATATGTATAGAGATATTTTATTTATTTATTTGACAGAGAGATATACAGAGCACAAGTAGGGGAAGCAGGATGCAGAGCAAAAGGGAGAGGCAGGGTCTCCGTTGAGCAAGGAGCTAGATGGTGGGCAGGACCCTGGGATCATGACCTAAGTCAAAGGTAGGCACTTAACTCACTGAGTCACCCAGACAACGCTCTCTGTTCCTCTTCTGTGCTTTGAAGTCATGTAGAAGAAATCTATATCTTTGCTCATATTACAGCTCTATGATAAAACTAAAAATACCTATTATGCCTACCCAAGTGTAGCGGCCATGGAAGCTTTCCTTTGAAGAAACTGCTGGAAGAGCTAAGTGTTGACATTCTCCAATGGCTGTAGTTTGGGATTCGCTGGAGCCCTGATGAGAAGGCATCCTTCTCCCAGGCTGCTCCTGCCCAATGACTGAACACACCTTCCATACAAGACTGAAGCCACTCCAGTCCTACAGAGGACTTGTTAAGTGCTAGGTTTGGTTTGGGGACTTTCCATAGGTCTGGCCAAGACTTTTTTTTTTTAAAGAACTCTACCCTGTTTTGCAGCTCTTTTCTTTCTTTCTTCTGTCCTTCCCAGGTGTCAGTGCTGAGTCACTGTATTAAGACTATTCCTACCTACTCCCAATCTTTACCTCTTTATTTCATAGACAGTTTCTAATAAATGTCTTGTATCTTGACAACTATTTCTTAGGGGATTTAAATGAACATGTCAAGAGTTTTCCTGTTCAGGATCAATAGCCTCAGTTCATCAGTCTTTGGAATACATATGTAGTGCTTTGTAGGTCTTTGTCTTCTAGATGCGTCCCGGTTTCTCACCTTCCTCTAAGAGAGGAACCGTGTGGAACAAACTTCCCAAGACTGAATGAATGAAGCAGACTAGAGCTGTACTTACTCTGAGCTCTTGTATTCTGTGCACAGTATTTTTATAAATGCATTTCAGGATGACATAAACATTTTGGGCAGCAATATTACTCTGTTGATGCATAAAGAGCTTGTAGAAAATCAAACGAAGACTTTGGATGCCATTAAATAAAATTCAAGGGGTCCTTTAGCGATCTAATTCAAGACTTTTGGGAGTTGGAATTTACTAAAACTCTTACACATTCACTTTTTCATATAAAATTCCTGTACCCCTGTCCTGTATAGACAACTGAAAATCTATCATAGGTATTTATATCTGTTCCAAGTATATTTTATTTGATAAATTCAGGTCGTCTTGCCATCCATCATATTAACTATTCTTTTCACCTCCCACCACCTTGGAATTCTATAAGCATGACAACAATATTAGATCAAAGCTATCCTTCAAAATGCATGACCATGACTAAGAAGAAGCTATAAGAAATATCTCTTTACATTAAATCAGTCATTACCTTTGGACAGGGTCATTAATTCAATTATATGTTTGCCCACTTTTATTATCATTCATAACACATTTCTCCATCTTTTCCATGAGGATATTACCAGAACATTTCAAATGGATTACATAAATATAGGTAAAGCATACCTGAACACTTTTTCTTGGTTTATAGATAAACCACATCAAAATATATGACATATCTTGAACCACATAGGTGCTCTATATTTATTAATCCTTTCTCTCCTTATAGCATAAAATCCATGTTTGATATAATTCTAGAAATATAAAGGGGATGGGAATATTTTGTGAATGATTCCTACTAACATTAACAGAGTTTAGCTTGGCACTACTAGCCATGTAAAGTGGTATATGATATTTTAACTCACTGTGTATAATAAATGTAATTGAACTTTTTTCTTGTCCTGCTACACTGGTCCAAATGAGGGGCTTAAAAGGTGGTTCATTAGAGAATCATGACCAAAAATTAAATGAGAAGTGAGTGAAAATTCTAAATGCAAAGAAAATTTCAGTAAACACAGTTAAGGAATATAAGATTCCAAAGGCTCACTTAGGTAGAATTTCTACCGATTTGATATCTCTCATTTATCACTGTTAAAGTCATTTGGAGGCTTGTAATGCCAAATTATTTAATGCTCACCAGTATTGTGTCCTCCATTGATAATCAAACAATGCATTGATTGTGGCTTTCTTGCTTCTCCCCAGCCTCTTACTTAGTAATACAAAGCATTTGTGGTTTTATGTCTCTTCACATAAATACAGTTTTCCAAACAAAATATTTTTAAAAGATAATTAATTTGACAGCAACACATTTATTGCATTTATCCTAAAACTACCATGGAAGAGTCTATGGTTAGAAAAATCTAGTATTTCCACTATTCCAAGAAGCTTTCATATATGCAAAAGATAAATATACATGTCTTAACTTGACTTTTCCTATGTGTTCTCCATTTTTCTATGGCAAGAGGGCAAGGTTATTTTGTTTTGTTTTTATGGTAGAAGGCAAGTTATTCCTTTATGCCTTGCCTAGAAGGCAGCTGCAGTTGTGGAAGAAGAGATTGTTTTTAACTTCTGCTTAAGGTTGTATATTATAAGGTCATTTGTCATTTGTTCCCTCCCGAGAAACATGAATGTTGCCACATTCTGTTTTTGTATATTAAGATGGAATTGTGCTTTCTATAAGTTGTTTACAGATTGCAAGTACATCTTAAATCTACAAGCTTTAAAACTATATTGCCTCTATCTCTTTTTCTTTCATATGACAGAAGACGGAAAGTTCTTTCTTCCTAAGATATGTTTTTTTAAATATTTCATAATATTGAACACTTTGTGACTGTTCTCAGATTAATAACATTTGTCCTAAAACATATTGTCCCCAAATAAGAACAGCATTCCAGATGTAATCTCATACAATCATGTGTATGGAATTCAATCTTAACAGTATCAAATGATTAATATTTTTATTAAATGGACTGTTATTTATACAATACTGTAGGATCTATATAACGTCAACTGATTGCCAAATTTGACATATTATTAAGAAATGTACCATCATATGGGGTTACAGAATGATAGCATTTGAGTTACAAAGAATGTCCGACATGGGTTAATGCAACCATGTAATTCTTTTACTCAGAAATCTTTAATACCTCCCTGCCACTTTCAAGAGGCCGAGGTCAATCTCAACACAGTGAGCCAGACTTGTTCACCTTTTTTCTCTTTATTACTGGTCTCAGGCTCTGTGAGTTTTTGCTTCTGCAATTTGTCACATATTTCACAAACATTTCATTGGGGGCTTTTCTACCTTCATTTTCTCTTTTCCAAGAATTCCCTCTCTAATGTGGTCTCTCAGCTAAATATTACACATTCTTTAAGAATCGTCACAAATTAAACCTATAAGCTATACCCAGAGGAGATTTGTATACATTACCCCTGCCTGAGCCAAACTACTCTAACATCATAAAGATATATCTTGCTATCAAACCCTAAGCTTACTGTATATCTTTCTAATACTGTTTTGGATGTTTATAACGATTATTCTCTATCAAGAGCACAATGGTACCACTAGTTTTATAGCTTCATCACTTATTTCTTCTACCCGATCCTTGTGAACTCTTCAGATTCCAGTCATATTGCCTTTTGCATGTCCTCTCTGGCCATAGGGCCATGTACCAAGAGTAGATACTCGATAAAATATTTGTTGACTCAACTTCTGTCACTCCTAGCTGGAAAAGTAATTCTATGTAGAAGCAGCGCAGCTATATTTGAAATACATGGTTTGGATTGAAGCGTTTTTCACTGAGCATCTTGGGAATTGTCTACATTTTAGAAGCCTCAGTTGTGACAGCTGCAAAATGCAGCTAGATCATACTTGACCTACCTGAACACAGAAATTAGACCCAAACTCTATATGATAGCCACTGAAATGAAACAGACTTCTGGAATAGTAGAAGAGATCTACATTAGTATTTGGAAGAATTGGATTCTAGGTCTCGAATCCTCCCCTGTGGAGCTGCGTCACTGTAGAAAATAGAGCATGTGTTTATATGTAATTCCACTGCCAGAGACTGGGGGACGGGGTGGATAAAAGCCTTCAGAACAAACAGTGTCATCACCCATTTTAGTGAGATGCCTAAAAAATGGCTCTCCATTACTGTGGACCCATTGATCTTGGACCTACTTTACCTCAGTTCTACAACTTACCTGAAAACTGGCAAAGTGCATGGGTGAGATATGAGAGTTTATAATGGGCCAGAAGGAAATGACTGGAAGAAGGAACACAGGTAGAAAAATCAGGTTAACTGGTAAAGGAACCCAACCTCACAGTTCAGTTTCACGATGACATGTTGATCTCAACGCGTTTCTTCTCTCCTAAGCACTAGTTTAATCACCAACAAAAGATTGTATGCCAAAATAAGTGAGGAGAATAACATCAGGACATTACACACGGACATGTGCTATCAGTAGACAGGAAAATGAAGAGTCTCTTGATGACACTCAGTGGATATGCCCCATTACTAAACTCAAGGAAAGCAAAGTTACCCTAAAGATGAAGTGTAATATATGTTTTAGTAAAATAGCCCAGAACTCAGGGTTGAAAGAAGAGGTGCCAGGGAAGTCATTTGGAAGAGGGCAGAGTAACTTCAAGAACTGCCCCATTCCGGGGCGCCTGGGTGGTTCAGTGGGTTAAAGCCTCTGCCTTTGGCTCAGGTCATGATCTCAGGGTCCTGGGATCCAGCCCCGCATTGGGCTCTCTGCTCAGCAGGGATCCCGGTTTCCTCTCTCTCTCTGCCTTCCTCTCTGCCTACTTGTAATCTCTATCTCTCTGTTAAGTAAATAAATAAATATATCTTAAAAAAAAAATAAAGAAAGAATTGCCCCATTCCTAGACACAACTGACTGTAGCATTTACACTGTGCCTGGGCGTGCCTTGGGCTCACTACTAAGAAAAGTGGGAATTTTGCCAAAGCCGACTTCGATTATTGGTGTTGAAGAGAAAGAAAAGATAAATTGTTCTCCAGCTAACTTCCGCCAAACACACGTGCAGGCTGAGATGACTCAGCACCGCAATAAAACTCCCAGAGCTTTCATTTCTACAGTAGATACTTCCTCATACTCTTACCACTGGAAACTGAAATTTAGGTCAGAAACAAACACCTCTGCCATCCTATCATCTGGAGATAGAAGTTTGTTTGGTTTAGAAAGTAGACACCAGGAGAAAACTGAAGAATTTTGACAACTCTACCATAGCCAGGAAAAGAAAAACAACTTCTCAAATCATTAGGACTCATTCTCTAATGATAATAAGAATAATAATGACTTTTAAATAAAACCAGCACAGACAAAGAAAAAGTTGATGTGTTGGTATGGCTAAAATATATGCCTATAGCAATGCAAACTGATTTTGTGGTGGAGGGAAGGTAGGCATATTTACCTGTTAACACAGCGTACAGGACTTGGCTCAGTGCTTTATGAGGGATGTCCTTGTCAGCTGCAAAACACGGATTCACACCGTCAATTCCAAGAATTGGCCCTATTGTCAGATAATGTGACATTGAAGGACACTCAATATCCTGAAAAGATGCTCAAACAAAGACAATAATTGTCTTTCTGTAATGAAACAATATTAATACAGAAAGGTAGAAAGAATATTAGTATTCTCAGTGGAAATTGATACCAGATTGCATCTATAAATCAGGAGCAAGATACTATGACAAATGAATAAAAAAAAATCTGGAATTTTTAAAGTATAACTGCTGACCTTTTAAAACATTCAACCTTAGGCATGAAATACTTGGTGGATGCAGACTTTTTTCTTCTCCAATAGAGAATTAGTCTTCCATTCTATTAAAAAATGTATCCATCCACATGTGCTCTGTAGCCAATCTCCTCCCAAAGAAAGTGGGATGACAGCAACAATAAAAAATATATAAATTAATATCTTTAAATTATAAAGAAATACTAAAAATACTAATAAAAAATACTAATAAAATTGAAGTTTTCTTGCAAGCATTCCCAAGAAAAAGAAGTGAGGCAAGTAAAAGTAACCACAATGACAAAAAAGGTAAAATGTTTTATGGGAATAAATTATAACATTATGTCAGTTAATTTGTAAATAAATATTTTGTTGGAAAATACAAATGACCAACCTTACCTAACAAAAGGTTTAGAAAGCCTGAATGGATCAAAAACAAGGGCGTCAGACACATAAGATTTTATAAGTAGATGTTAGCAAAAGGTGGGGTTTTTTACTGTTCTTCCATAGCACAGAAAAACATAAGGCTCTTCAAATGTTTTTATAGAGTTTCTATAACTCTAATCTACAATTAACAAAGATGGCATAAAAACTAAGATAGATCAATATCACATACATATGGATGATTTATTAATATCCTTAAATTATTAGCTCATAAATTCCAACCAAAGTGGAAAAATACTGTATCAAGAGAAAAGTTATTCATTTGTTCAAGAATGTAAGAATGGTTCAATATTAAGAAATACAGTGATAAAACTCATTGCATTATTCATTAGTAGAAAATGTTAAAAGAAGGCATTTAATAAAATTAAGCATTCATTGCTAATCAATATCTCAAACTAATCATTTCTATTGTTAATTAACGTTCTGTAAGCTCTTATAGATGCAGTTGTTAAAAAAATAGATTAGCTGTAAAAATACTGAAATGAAAGAATAAATGTATGAAAACTATCCACCTGGAAAACCAAAAAATATTAAGTAGAAAATATTAAAATAATAAGGTTTTATAAGGTTGCCAAATTTTAAAAAATATTTTATCTTATTTATTTATTTGAGAGAGAGCACACACATGCATATGAATGGGAGGCAGGGTGGGCAGGCAGAGGGAGAAGGAAAGAGAGAATCTCAAGCAGACTGTACAGACAAAAGGCTGACATCCAGGATCTATAAAGAACTTCTCAAACGCAACACACACAAAACAGATAATCTTGTCAAAAAATAGGCAGAAGACATGGACACTTCTCCAATGACGACATACAAGTGGCTATCAGACACATGAAAAAATATTCATCATCCCTAACCATCAGGGAGATTCAAATTAAAACCACATTGAGATACCACCTTACACCACTTAGAATGGCCAAAATTAGCAAGACAGGAAACAACATGTGTTGGAGAGGATGTGGAGAAAAGGGAACCCTCTTACACTGTTGGTAGGAATGCAAGTTGGTGCAGCCACTTTGGAGAACAGTGTGGAGATTCCTTAAGAAATTAAAAATAGAGCTTCCCTATGACCCTGCAATTGCCCTACTGGGTATTTACCCCAACGATACAGATGTAGTGAAAAGAAGGGCCATCTGTACCCCAATGTTAATAGCAGCAATGGCCACGGTTGCCAAACTGTGGAAAGAACCAAGATACCCTTCAACGGACGAATGGATAAGGAAGATGTGGTCCATATACACTATGGAGTATTATGCCTCCATCAGAAAGGATGAATACCCAACTTTTGTAGCAACAAGGACAGGACTGGAAGAGAACATGCTGAGTGAAATAAGTCAAGCAGAGAGAGTCAATTATCACATGGTTTCACTTATTTGTGGAGCATAACAAATAACATGGAGGACATGGGTAGATGGACAGAAAAAGGGAGTTGAGGGAAATTGGAGGGGGATATGAACCACGAGAGACTATGGACTCTGAAAAATAATCTGAGGGTTTTGAAGGGGCGGCGGGTGGGAGGTTGGGGGAACCAGGTGGTGGGTATTATGGCACATATGGCATGGAGCACTGGGTGTGGTGCATAAACAATGAATTCTTTTACACTGAAAAGAAATTAATTAAAAAAAAAAGTTGCTTGCTTAACTGACCAAGCCACCTAGGTGCCCCTAAGGTTGCCAGATTTTACAAAATATATATAAAAATCAATAGCACTTAAGTAATAATTATCAATTATATCATATTAAAAATATTTTTTAAATTCCATATAATATCTAAGGTTAGACCTAACATGAAATACTCAGTCAAAAAGTAAAAGAATAAGATTAAATAAAACACAAAAACAGGTTGAATAAACAAAAGGATAGGTTTTGTACAGTATACAGACTTAATGTTATAAAGATTGAATTTGCCAAATATTTGTATATATTCAATATATGTTCAATCAAGATTTCTGGAAATATTTTTTGTCTTTTGTTCTACAATTCATTTCCAATAATAAATGATAGGCATAAGCAAAAACCACTGATTTTAAGAAGTCATTTGAAAACTCATATCAAATCATGGCATGTCCCCTTTGAAACCTCCTATGACTGGTTGTTGTTTAAATCCAGATGCTTATTTACCCCAGTAAATAAGACCGTGTTTTCCCATTCATTCCCTATACTTTCATCCTGGTGCTATGCACTCCCAAAGCACCTGTGACGTGAGCTCCTGTTGGAGGCAGAATAATGAGCCCTCGAATATGTTCATGTCCTCATCCCTGAAACCTGTAAATATGTTTGATTATATGCAAAAGGGAATTAAAACTGCAGTTGGAATTTATGTTGCTGACCTCTTCCAAAAACATCCTGTTTCAATCAGCCTGAAGTCATTCCATCTTATTTCCTTTCTAGAACTTAGCAAATTTGTAATTACATTTCATCCTTGCTTGTTAGGATCTCTCTTCTTCACTACGTCCCAAGCAAGGGCCTTATCTGTCTCGCATCACGATATATTCCCAGGTCTTCCTGCTCTGCTTAAGACATCATATAAGGAACTTGTAATTAATGAATATATAATGAAGGCACAATAATAAAATCATATGATAACGGTACCCCCAAAAAATACAAAAATCAACAGACAAGAGCTCAGGAGACAGGAGCACAGATTTATGAAATTCCAGGATACAATAGAGATTTTACTTTAAGTCCTTGAGTGGAAAAGCTAATATATTGTGTACAGTAATTAGAGCATTTTTTAAAAAGTATTACACAATCTCTTGCTATGCTCTGGATATATTTAAGATTTAAATGTAAAAAATGAATGAGCACTTTTATAACTTTAGGATAATAAAGGCCTTTTTAATAATGACATGAAACACAGAAACCACTGAAAGAAAAGACTAATACATTTCAGAACCTAATAACTTCAATGCTCTAACAGCAAATACCCCCAGAAAAACCTGAAAACACCATAAAGAAAATTGAAATGAAGAGGAAAAAATTTTGCAATGCAGTTTACAGACAATAAGTTATAATACAAAATGTTGAAAATGGCTATAAATTAATACAAAAATATATTAATAGTCCTAGTTTTAAAAATGGAAAAGAACTGGAAGAAACAATGCATAGACTTTCTAATAAACATGAAAAGACAGGCAAAAATAATTCACAGAATTGGTCAATAAACAAATAATAAGACCCTGACCCTTAAGCAGTAATCAAATAAATGCAGATAAGAACAAGGACATATTTTCCATACATCAAGTTGATAAATATCAGAATATTTCATACCCAGTTGAATATGGGAAGGATCAAGCACTCACAACTATTTTAAGAGGATTGATTAATCCAACTTATTTCACAATATCTATGATTTTTTTCTTAAAAAAGGAAGATTTTTTAGCTATACCAAGACACAGGATTTTTGGTCTGTGTTGGTTTTATTCAAAATTTATTATTATTATTATTATTATTATTATTATTATTAGAGAATGAGTCCTAATGCTTTGAGAAGTTGTTTTTCTTTTCCTGGCTATGGTAGAATTGTCAAAATTCTTAGTTTTCTCCTGGTGTCTACTTTCTAAATCAAACAAACTTCCATCTCCTGATGATAGGATGGCAGAGGTATTTGTTTCTGGCCTGAATTTCAGTTTCCAGTGGTAAGAGTATGAGGAAGGATCTACTGTAGAAATGAAAGCTCTGGGAGTTTTATTGCAGTGCAATAAAACTGAGTCATCTCAGCCTGAGTCATCTCAGCCTGCACGTGTGTTTGGTGGAAGTTAGCTGGAGAACATTTTATCTTTTCTTTCTCTTCAACACCAATAATCGAAGTCTGCTTTGGCAAAACCCCACTTTTTTTGGTCATGAGCCCAAGCCACACCCTGGCACGGTGTAAATGCTACAGTCAGTTGTGTCTAGGAATGGGGCAATTTTTGAAGTTACTCTGCCCTCTTCCAAATGACTTCCCTGGCACCTCTTCTTTCAACCCTGAGTTCTGGGCTATTTTACTAAAGCATATATTACACTTCATCTTTAGGGTAACTTTGCTTTCCTTGAGTTTAGTAATGGGGGATATCCATTGGGTATTATCAAGAGACTCTTCATTTTCCTGTCTACTGATAGCACATGTCTGTGTGTAATGCCTGATGTTATTCTCCTCACTTATTTTGGCATACAATCTTTTGTTGGTGATTAAACTAGTGCTTAGGAGAGAAGAAACGCGTTGAGATCAACATGTCATCGTGAAACTGAACTGTGAGGTTGGGTTCCTTTACCAGTTAACCTGATTTTTCTACCTGTGTTCCTTCTTCCAGTCATTTCCTTCTGGCCCATTATAAACTCTCATATCTCACCCATGCACTTTGCCAGTTTTCAGGTAAGTTGTAGAACTGAGGTAAAGTAGGTCCAAGATCAATGGGTCCACAGTAATGGAGAGCCATTTTTTAGGCATCTCACTAAAATGGGTGGGGCTGATGACACTGTTTGTTCTGAAGGCTTTTATCCACCCCGTCCCCCAGTCTCTGGCAGTGGAATTACATATAAACACATGCTCTATTTTCTACAGTGACGCAACTCCACAGGGGAGGATTTGAGACCTAGAATCCAATTCTTCCAAATACTAATGTAGATCTCTTCTACTATTCCAGAAGTCTGTTTCATTTCAGTGGCTATCATATAGAGTTTGGGTCTAATTTCTGTGTTCAGGTAGGTCAAGTATGATCTAGCTGCATTTTGCAGCTGTCACAACTGAGGCTTCTAAAATGTAGACAATTCCCAAGATGCTCAGTGAAAAACGCTTCAATCCAAACCATGTATTTCAAATATAGCTGCGCTGCTTCTACATAGAATTACTTTTCCAGCTAGGAGTGACAGAAGTTGAGTCAACAAATATTTTATCGAGTATCTACTCCTGGTACATGGCCCTATGGCCCGAGGGGACTGCAAAAGGCAATATGACTGGAATCTGAAGAGTTCACAAGGACCGGGTAGAAGAAAGAAGTGATGAAGCTATAAAACTAGTGGCACCGTTGTGCTCTTGATGGAGAGAATAATCGTACAAAACAGTATTAGAAAGATATACAGTAAGCTTAGGGTTTGATGGGCAAGATAGTATCTTTATGATGTTAGAGGTTTTGGCTCAGGCAGGGTAACCCATAAAACTTTCCTGGAGTGTCCTGCAGAATTTGATCTTTCTAGAAACCGTTGCGTATCTTCTGTCATTGTGGATGCGTCCTGGGCTCCTGATGACTCCTTGGCTCCAGTCTTGACCATGGCATTTGGCATCTGCCCCACTTGGCTCTGGATTTCCTTGACCCCTGGCTGCCCCCACCCACCCCTGTGACCTGGGTGTTTACCAGAAACTGAACCTGCTGCTCACTTGCTGCTTTTTAGTACTGACTCTGCAAATTCTTGATCTAATTTCTGCTTAGCCCGGCAGTAGGTATCAGTGGGGACATATGTAGGTAAAGCAAATGGAGGGTTACGTAACTGCCTGGACAACTCTTGCCAAATTCCAGCCAGGCAGAAATGTCTATTTTGATGTGGGTTAGGTATATAGAAATGATTTTTTTTTTAATCATAGCTCTAATTTTGCTACTTCTAGGGTTTGCTATTCCATATAATAAAGGAGCCCTAGTTTTGCCTTTCTGTGCATACAGTTATTGGCTGACACACAGAGTAGAGACAATTAAAATGTAACATGTAACCCAAAGGTCTATGGTATAGAAAATAACTTAAAAAAAGCGAAATATCCAATGGCATCATTCTGGCATAAGACAGTCTGTAACAGTGAAGTAGTTTTAAAATTAAAAAATTTCCCTGTAGTATTGGGATAGTTCAAGACCACAGATTCAAAATCCCAATGGAGACATGTAGCTCCATGCTATTGAAGTCTCCAGGTTAGAGTCAGATCCGCTGCTCCTCGCCCTCCGTCCGTACTTTAGTCCTTCCTTGTCTCTTCCTCCTTCTTCCTTTCTCTTTCTGTCTCTCTTTCAAAATGAACATATTATAGATAGTAGTTAGAAGAACCTTGATTTCCAACATAAACTGATTATAATCAATGGGTCTTTGGAGAACTGTCTTACGCAAAACAAGTTTGTTAAAACTAGGAGAATTTTGTCTGCTTGTTTCTAAAAAATCCTTGAGCAATATTGTAGAGGAAAATATCTTCTCTCTCAGATGAAGACTGTTCTCTCACCAGTATCAATCTGCCATCAGAATAAAAAAATATGAAGTGGTCAAGAAGATTTATGAATGTCCCAGTCGCTTTTTATCTCCACCTGCACTTTTTAAAAAATTTTAGGCATTCTAGGGGCGCCTGGGTAGCTCAGTGGTTTAAGCCTCTGCCTTCAGCTCAGGTCATGATCTCAGGGTCCTGGGATCGAGCCTCACGTTGGGCTCTCTGCTCAGCGGGGAGCCTGCTTCCCCCTCTCTCTCTCTGCCTGCCTCTCTGCCTACTTGTGATCTCTCTCTGTCTATCAAATAAATAAATAAATAAAAATCTTTAAAAAAAATTTTAGGCATTCTAAAGGTGTATAGAAATACTTAATTATGGTTTTAATTTGCATGTCCCTAATGATTAATGGTGTTGAACATCTTTGCATGTTCTTATTTGCCATCTGTATCTTTTCTCTGATGAGTGTTTATTTAAACCTTTTGCCTAAGTTTTATTGGGCTGTCTTCTTATTCTTGAGTTCTGAGAATTTTTTTTAATATAATTTGGATACATATCCCTTATCAGATATGTGTTTTGCAAATATTCTCCCAGTCTGTGGCTGGTCTTTTCATTTTCTTAACAACATCTTTCAAAGAGTGAAAGTTTTATTTTGACTGACTCCAATTTATATGTTTTCAAAAGGGTTAGTGCTTTTCCTCTCCTACCTAAAAGAAATCGCTCCTTAACGTAAAGTTAGGTAAACATTGTCCCACATTCTCTTTTAGAGATTTTATACTTTCAGAATTAGGTTTATGAAATATTTCAATCAGTTTAGAAAACAATCTTGCAGTTTCTGATAAGGCAAAAATATCTTTACCATACGATCCAGCAATTTCATTCCTAAGTGTTTACTCAAAAGGATTGAAAACATGTGTAAAAAGTCTTATATATGAATGTTTATAGTAGGTTTTTCCATAATTGTGAAAAATTGGAAATAGTGGAAATATCTATCAACTCTGAATGGATAAATTCCAGTGCAAGCAGCAACAGGATGCAGGTCAAAAGCACCTGGCTATGGGAAAAAGGCACAAAAGCTACAGGCTTTATTATTCCATTTATATGACATTTTAGAAAAGACCAAAACTGTAAGGACAAATCCATGTTATCGTTTACCAGGGGCCTTGATGGGGGAAAGCATTAATTTAAAAAAGGGATGTACAAGAACTTTTTTGAGAAAGAGAATTGATGTCTATTTCAATTCTCTCGGAGGCTATGTGACGACTTACATCCTGCTCTTCAAACTGCACATTTGGAAAAGGTGAACTTTACTAAATGTATATCTTACCTGGAAAAATCTGAGTTCAATTTTTTCAGAGTTCAACTTCTGCACAACAACGATTCTAAAAGAAAAAATAAATTGAGTCTCTTTTTAAATCCCCTTGACCAATTTTTCACTACAAAAAAATTAATTTTTCCCAGGAGGTCATAGAACCCAACTATCAATTCCTGGCTCTCAGAGAGGTGCTAATCAGTTATTACAGAAGTTTTTTCTGTTCTTATTAAAAACAGAATCTGTCCATGTCTTGGGCTAGAAAAATCAGATGCATGTTAGCCTTTGCTCTTCAAATATTATTAATAAATTATGTCTAATTATTACTGCCTTTGCAGACTTTGAATTAAATGTAGTCATTTATTTTCTCTTTCTTCTTGTTATCCCAGCTGAGGCTTTCATTCGATTCATCTTGGACCAGTGCATTTGGTTTTCAATTGCTTTTCCTACCCTTAGGCTCTAACTCTCCCAATTCATATTGCCTATGACCTAATAAATCTTAAAATGCAGACTTTATCAAGTTGCCTAACACATCATGGTTCTTCTGTTTGCTTTTAAATGCTTTGGGAAATATGGCTCACTTTGTATCATGGTTCCAAACAAAATATTCTCAAAAATAGGCAGCTAAAGCATTTGGTTTAGTTTAGTAATTATAATGTATACCTGAATAGAAGATAAGAATTCCCCCAAATTAGCTTCCCAAACAAAAGATATAAAGTCTTCCATATATTGACTATTCTCTCAATGAGTTTAATTTAAGCAAGAAACTATATTTGGCAGAAATCACTCAGCCTTTAATGATATCAGTACATGCTGGTTTGTATGCCCATAGAGGTCTTCCTGTGGAGTTAAATATGGATGCTAAGAAATTTAACATGGATTTAGTCAGGAGTACAATGTCACAATTGCAAGATTGTACACTGTAAACAAGTCTTTACAAATGACTAACTGCTTTTCTGAATTAAATTTCTAAGAATCTACTTGACTATTGTATCTTATTCTATAGGTTGACCAATATCCGCTTTTCACTTTTTGGGGATTTTCTCATTGAGATTTATCTGTCTGTCTGTCTCTCTATCATCTAGCAATCATCTAATCAACAAAACCTATTGAACATAACATCTAGGTATTGTCCATCCAGATTATTGTGACTATCAAGGGAAATGTGATCAATTCACCTTCTTTATGTACATTTATTTTCTTCAACTTCTGAAAAGAACTGGTAGCTTCCTTTCCTAGAGGGTTCAGCAGCAACTGGCAATAAAGCTGGTTTATGGGACTCTCAACCGTGTAAGATGTGAGGAAACCCATGCTCGTATGACCTCTACTCCTCAACAATCATTTGGAATACCTTCCTAGAGAAACTGAAGCTTTATGGAAAATTTATTTCTTAGGAATCTGTTAGCATTTTGTGTTTCCTCAATCTTGTCTAAACATCTACAAGAATTTGCCTTTTTTAACAGCTGTATTTACAATGTGACAAAAAATATGTGGTGTGCGCTGGACAAAGTCTGCGAGGATTAAGATTCCTCAGCACTGGGGTCTAGTTTCATTCTCCCCTGGCTTCTCCTCATCCTCCATCAAATGGAAGCAACAGGAATTGAAGTTGTGTGCATTCCTTTCAGGATTGAATACAATTTGGTCACATGTAGTACATTGCTACAACAGATACTTAAATAGACATCATGTCCTCAAGATGTGCCACAGTCTCTTTTCTGTTAGAAAATTAACATTTTAGTATATACAGTTGGCCAAAAAGATGAATGTTCTAGTGAGCGTTTATCGTGGTTTAGAATAGAAAAGATAATGCCAAAATTTGATTTTTTTTTCCCCTCTCTGATGTAGAAGAGCTTCTAAGGGGCTGAGACCTATCTGCATTGTTAACAAACGTTAATGCAAGCAACGGTAAGCCCTCATGTTAGCTGCATGTAGTAACATTAATAGTTGGTTGTATATCTATACATTTCTCTGGCGAGGCAAAAACAAGCAGGTCTGGAAATGACTTCATGGTTCTGTAACAAATACATCAGTGAGTGGCCTGGCAATCATGAGTAGATGATACCAGTTAACTTCATTACCAGAAGAGATCTCCTTTTGGACTCAAGGGTCATGTATTTACAGTAACTGTCTCAGCCCCCAACCCCACAGAGGACCTACGAGACAGAGTGTGTAGGCAGATGGTTTATTTTGTTTTCCATGTCTCCATTTGTGGAAGTTACTGCTTTCCATTCCATACTCAAATATTTTACATTCTTTCCCTCACATAAGTGAATATCCTGTATTTCAACTCGGATTTACATTAAGTGGAGGGTACAGAATGACAGTTGGAAGCATGGTGCCTTCACTGGTCCAGTAATTTCCTTTAGAGTCTATCTCTTTTTCAAAGTATAGAGATGGCCCAGTTATCTTATCAAACAATAATCTTAATTCTCGTACATAAAAGTCATAATTCTCAGAGGGAACCAATAAATCCAAAACTGGAGTGCAATATAGGATTCTTTCTTCAGTCTTTTATTTTTTCGTTCATTATGTATTTTTTAGATTTATCCAAGATTTGTTGAGGACCCACCATGTATCAGACATTGTCCCAGAAGTTCCAAAGATCTAAATACAGTGACAACCTGGCAGAAGTTTCTAGGTAATGAAACTTCAGAAGAGAGTATCTGAATTGTGCGCTGAGTGGTGGTGTGGCTACAAGATCTCCCTACCCAACACAGCTCACACTGACACACAACCAAGGCTAGAAGGCATTTGCAGGGAAGGAATCTTTGTAACTTTAAGCACATTTCAACCTTATCTGAGCAAAAATCCCCCGCTCCACACACATACAATCATTACTTTTTAGTTTAAACAGGTTAGAGAATGATCAGGACTAATTTTAGCAAAAATTTTGATAAGTATGTGTTGCCTTGTCTAACACATTGAAACAAAAATTGAGCTTACTTTGGCAGTTATTGAGAAAGGGAATGAGTGAGGGGTTTGAGATGTAGAGGTTCTGGAAGTGAAAAATCCCTGCAGTGGGGATGATTGAGAGGTTGTTAAAGAAATAAGTAAGACTCAATTCTGTGTTTTAGGGTTCTGTTAGGTTTCTATATAACACTCCAGTGTTATTTCTTGACACTCCAATGAAAGCCTAGTCCTTTAAACTGCCTGTGAGAATGGTGGTGGCCAGAAATCAAGATTAAAAGTGACTGTATGACTTTGGGTCATCAGAGGGTAGAGGGGAGGTGCAGTCACTGGAAGGAAGATCAAAATGAGCTGGAAAAATCAGGAGAGGCAGTGCTCGAAATTTGGGACTCTGGAGAATTAGGAGAAACTTAAGCCCTGATCAACACTTAGGATTGGATCTGAGTCATTTTATTTATTTATATTAAAGCATAAAGAACTTGGAGATGCTGAGGTCACCACCTAGACAGACAGAAAAATTCTGAAAGAATTAATTAAAATTCAGAGTGCCTCCTCTCCTAAATCCTTAAAGACGTGTTATGACCTGAGTTCTTTTTCTTTAGGAATTACATTGTCTTAGCAATAGTGAAAGGATATCTGTTGAAAGAAAGACTACAGATGTTTCAAATAAACACAAATAAAAAAAAATCCTTTAAAAATGTCAGAGAGCAACTGCAGGATTACCAGGACATAATGGAACAAAGAATATTCCTTGGAAACCACTAGGAACAAAAAAAGAATGTAACCTTTATCCTAATTGATTTAAAAGAGGAGTTTAAGAAGGAGATGTAAAGGTGGAGGGAGCTTATGACTTGCTACTAGTTATTAGGACGATAGTTTCAAGGGATTATGAGAATCAAACCATGTAGTAGTCCAGGGTGTGAGCTCTAGATAGAGACTCCTGGTTCAGAGCCCCTTTTAGCTTAACTTCTCCGTTTCTTGGTATTCTTTCTTAGAAAATGAGGCCAATAATTGTATGTATTTCTGTGAGGGGTGTTGAGTAGATTGATGGAATTAATATGGGCCAAGTGTTTGGAATAGTGCCTGGCAGATGATAAGCACTCAGTAAAAGTTATTGATTGATTATTATCAAAATTATTGAAAAACCCATTCCAAAAGCTTCAGATAATTGAGTAAAAATGACAATTGAGTAGTCTCATCCTAGTGGCTAAACAATCATACAGCTATAGGACAGATATAGGAAGAGACATCAAGAAAATTACCATAAGGCACTTCAGACACTGAATTATTGATTTCCAAGGTGCCATAAATGTTACTGTCAAAAAGAATGTTCCCTGATCTTAGGGGACAAATCTGAAAAATTTTGAGGGGTTTCTGGTTCTAAGGAAAGGAAAGATGCAACAAATAGATTGAGTTCTGTTGGATGTGAGACTCTTCAAAGAAAGATGCCTTAAGGAGGAATAAAGTTTTCATGGAAGGTAAAAATAAACATATTAACTTTGAAAAATAGACACTTTTGATAATCCAAAATTGATTAGTTTCAAAAATTTTAGTATAAAGAAACTTAAAGAATAAAATAGGAAAAGTCGGTCAGAAAAGCACAGATGAATTAAGAGTGATTCCATACCCAGAATTTTAATTCATGACTAATCTATCTTCCTAGAAGTCCCAGACAAAGGATGTGGAAAACACTCCAGAGTAGAGAGACAAAATGACTGAGGATGATTAAGAAATTATTTTGATGTACATTACGCAGCTAGATAGAGTGTGGGAACCCAGATACTAACAGACCTGTGATAAATCTTACTCTTGCCTCCCATTTATGTCAGCACTTCCTATAGCGGAGGACCAACAGAATCTTGGGATTTGTTGGGGATAGAAAAAAATATGGAGGTACTCGCTTTACATTTCCCCCTATCCCTGCTCCTGGGCTGTGGATGGCCCTAACTTTGCATCTGGAGACAGATGCAGTTATGGGAGAGCACACTACCCCTTTCTGATGCAGTCATCCTCTGAAATTTGGCACACGTCCCTCATTCAGTGCCTATGGACATCACCCTTTACATTATCCCACTTTATTAGGAGGAGCAGCAGAGAGAGAGAGAGAATCAGGCTCCCACGGAGTGGAGACCCCGACGTGGGGCTCAATCCAAGGACCTGGGATTATGACCTGAGTCAATGGCAGATACTTAACCAACAAGAGCCTCCCAGGTTCCCTTACATTATCCCATTCTTAACAATATCAGTGACATGGATGGATGACCATCCAACAATGTCCCTAACTGTGTTTTCCTTCCTTATTTTTAAACAGCTTTAAAAAAAAAAATGTGGTGAAATATACATAACATCAAACTTTCCATTGCAACCATTTTTAACTCTAGAGTTCAGGGCATTAAGTGCATTCTTATCCTTGTATAGCCATCACCAATTCCACCTCCAGAAATCTTTTCGTCTTGCAAAACTGAAATTCTGTCCCCATTAAAGAGTAATGTTCCATTACCTGCTGCCTCCAGCCTCTGGCAATCACCATTCTACTTTTTGTCTCTATGAATTCAACTACTCATAGGAGTGGACTCAAGCCATGGTATTTTTATCTTTCTTAACTGGCTTATTTCATTTAGCTGAATGTCTTCAAGGCCCATTCACACTGTAATGTGGCAGCATTTCATTCCTCTTCAAGGCTGACTAATACCCCATTGTATGTATGTACCACATTTAGTTTGTTCATTCCGTCATCAATGGACGCTTGAGTTGTTTCCACATCTTAGCGACTGTGAATAAAAAAATGCTGCTATGAACATGTGTGTAAAAATGCCTCTTCACATCCATGCTTGCAATTCTTTTGAGTAAGTACCCAGAAAGGCAATTGCTGAATCTTATGGTAATTTTGTTTCATGTTTTAAGGAACCGCTATGCTGCAACATTTTACATTCCCACCTACAATGCATGTGTTCCGATTTCTCTATATCCTTGCTGACATTCATTATCTTCTGTTTTTTTAATAGTAGGTGTGAAGTGGTATCTTACAGTTTCGACTTGCATTTGCCTAATGCAGGATACTTTTCCCCCACCTCTTCCTGTTCCTTTCCCTTCATTTCCAGGCAGTCACTGACATCTTTATGTCCCCATATATTGGCTTGAATTTTCTAGACTTCATATGTATGGAATCCTGTATTATGTGTCTTTCTCTAAAAAGATTTATTTATTTATTTTAGAAAGAGCTGGGGGAGGGGCAGAGGGAGAGGGAGAATCTCAAGCACACTCTGTACTGAGCCCAGAGCCTGATGCAGGGCTCAATCTCACAACCATGAGATCATGACCTGAGAGAAAACCAAGAGTCTAATGCTTAACCAACTGAGCCACCCAGGTACCCCTATTATGTATCTTTTCTATGTGCGATGCTGATTGCGGGTGCTTCTTTCACTCAACACACTATTTTGTGATTGGTCCATGTTGCATGTGTCCACAAGTCATTCCTTTTTACTGCTGAATAGAATTCCATTGTATGGATCACACACAGTTTGTAAATACATTGTTTATTTTTAATTTTTGGTGATGACAAATAAAGCTGTTATAAACATTTATGTATATGTCTTTGTATGGGCGTCTATGACTGTATTCCTCCTAGGTAAATACCTGAAAGTGTATGGTCAGCAGCAGTGTATGAGTTTTCAGTTGCTGCATGTCCTTGCCAGCACTTGGTAAAGAGCCAGTCATTTTGGGGAGTCTGTGTGGTTCAGTCGGTTTGGCGTTTGCTTTTCACTCTCGTTCTATCTCAAATAAACATAATCTTTTTAAAAAAAGATCACTGGTATTCTTCAAAGAGCTGGAACAAATAATCCAAAAATTTGTATGGAATCAGAAGAGACCCCGAATCCCTAAGGAAATGTTGAAAAACAAAAATAAAATGGGGGGCATCATGTTACCTGATTTCAAGCTTTACTACAAAGCTATGATCACCAAGACAGCATGGTACTGGCATAAAAACAGACACATAGACCAGTGGAACAGAGTAGAGAGCCCAGATATGGACCCTCAACTCTATGGGCAAATAATCTTCGACAAAGCAGGAAAAAAAATACAGTGGAAAAAAGTCTCTTCAATAAATGGTGCTGGGAAAACTGGGCAGCTATATGTAGAAGAATGAAACTCGACCATTCTCTTACACCCTACACAAAGATAAACTCAAAATGGATAAAAGACCTCAGCGTGAGAAAGGAATCCATCAGAATACTAGAGGAGAACATAGGCAGTAATCTCTTCGATATCAACCACAGCAACTTCTTTCAAGACATGTCTCCAAAGGCAAAGGAAACAAAAGCGAAAATAAACTTTTGGGACTTCATCAAAATCAAAAGCTTCTGCACAGCAAAGGAAACAGTCAAAAAAAACAGAGGCAACCCACGGAATGGGGGAAGATATTTGCAAATGACAGTACAGACAAAAGGTTGATATCCAGGATCTATAATGAACTCCTCAAACTCAACACACACGAAACAGGCAAACATATCAAAAAATGGGCAGAAGATATGAACAGAGACTTCTCTAATGAAGACATTCAAATGGCTATCAGACACATGAAAAAATGTTCATCATCACTAGCCATCGGGAGATTCAAATTAAAACCACATTAAGATATCACCTTATACCAGTTAGAATGGCCTAAATTAATGAGACAGGAAACAACATGTGTTGGAGGGGATGTGGAGAAAGGGGAGCCCTCTTACACTGTTGGTGGGAATGCAAGTTGGTGCAGCCTCTTTGGAGAACAGTGTGGAGATTCCTCAAGAAATTAAAAATAGAACTTCCCTATGACCCTGCCATTGCACTCCTGGGTATTTACCCCAAAGATACAGATGTCATGAAAAGAAGGGCCATCCGTACCCCAATGTTTATAGCAGCAATGGCTACGGTCGCCAAACTGTGGAAAGAACCAAGATGCCCTTCAACGGACGAATGGATAAGGAAGATGTGGTCCATATACACTATGGAGTATTATGCCTCCATCAGAAAGGATGAATACGCAACTTTTGTAGCAACATGGATGGGACTGGAGGAGATTATGCTGAGTGAAATAAGTCAAGCAGAGAGAGTCAATTATCATATGGTTTCACTTACTTGTGGAGCATAACAAATAACATGGAGGACATGGGGAGTTAGAGAGGAGAAGGGAGATGGGGTAAATTGGAAGGGGAGGTGAATCATGAGAGACTATGGACTCCGAAAAACAATCTGAGGGGTGTGAAGGGATGGGGGGGTGGGAGGTTGGGGTACCAGGTGGTGGGTATTACAGAGGGCATGGATTGCATGGAGCACTGGGTGTGGTGCAAAAATAATGAATACTGTTATGCTGAAAATAAATAAAAAATAAATTAAATATTTAAAAAGATCGTCATTTTATTTATTTAAATATTAAATTAAAAAAATACTTATTTGACATAGAGAGAGAGGGGGAACACAAACGTGTGGAGTGGTAGGCAGCGGGAGAGGGAGAAGCAGGCTCGATCCCAGGATCCTGGGATCCTGACCCCAAATGAAGGCAGATTCTTAATGGACTGAGCCACACAGGTGCCCTAGGTGTGCATTTAATCTTAGCCATTCAGATAGGTGTGTAGCAGGATCTTACTGCAGTTTTCCTTTGCATTTTCCTAATGTCTACTATATTGATATCCTTATCTGTGCTAATTTATATCTGCATGCCTTTCTCTTTGCTCCTTTCTTTTGAAGGCTTCAGTTACCCATCTCTTAGGCCACAGCTTGCTAGTGTCTGATTATCTTTGCTTTCAGTCTTTGTATTTCATTTTCGGTAGTATGAATTGCTGTATCTTGAAGTGCACTAATCTTTTCTTAGGCAGTGTCTAATCCATGTAAACTCCACTGTGTGTGTGTGTATCTATGGGCATGTGTGTGTGTATTCATATATTTCAGACCCTCTGGATTTTTACTTTAGAAATTCTATCTGGTTCTTTTTTTCATGTTTTCCATGTGTCTACTTAACATGTTCAATCTTGCCTGCATTTTCCAAAACATATTGAATACAATTATAGGAGCTCTTTTAATGCTTTTGTCTACTAACTCCACCCGAAGTGTCATTTTTCTTCCATTTAAATCAATTTATTTTTTTCCTCATGTTGGCTCTTATTTTCCCGATCTTGTATATTTGGCCACCTGTAGTTGGTTGTCCTTTCACTTTTTCTTCTTGAGCAACAGCTATGTTTTGTAGTCCCATGAATATTCCCAAGCTTTGCTGCAGGAAGTCTTTAAGTTATCTGGAAATAGTTGATCATTTCAGGTTTTGTGTTTAAGCTTTGTCAGGCTGACTAGACTAGAGCAGCAGTTAGACTGTTGCTAATTTTCCTCCTTACTGTCTGATTTATCTAGTGTTGCATGAAGTATGAGATTTTTCACCAGTGTGATGGGGAATAGGAGCTATTCCCAGCCTTTCTTTATCCTTGAGAATCATTTATTTCTATTTTTATGAGTACCTCTTTTCTACTTCTTGGGTAGTTTTCAAGAGAGCTGATCAGTATTCAATGAATACTTGAGAGAGATGCTCTGCAGACATCTCTGATTCCCTCTTTGTGCAGCTGTCTTCTTTATGAAATCCATCCCTGCAAACTCCACTTGCCATGCCTCCCTCAACACACACACACACACACACACACACACACACACACACACATACACTGAAATCCCAGCTCCTCCTTCTTAATTCAGGGACATCACCAGGCTCCATTTAAGTTGTTTCTCCATGTGTGTTCTGGTCTGGACAGTATCTTCAGGCAGTCAGCTGGGGGGATTGTATAACTAACTCACTTTGTTTATTTCTTCTCTGTTACTGATCATGGTCTTTCATTATCTGACATTCAAGATCTTGAAATTCCTTGCTTCTTGTTTAGTTTTTGGTTGCATAAAGTAGGAGTGTAAATCCAGTCACTGTTACTTCAGCTTGGCTGGAAGTAGAAGTCTTTTTGAGAATATGTTGATAGATTGTTGTAGCTTTGCCTTTCCTTAAAAGTTCAGCTTGAGAAAGGACTTAGGGACAAATTGTTTACTTGGGAGGTGATGCTGGGAAGCAAGAAAAAGTGACATATCATAGAAGGAAATGCTGGTATACAATGCTGTGTTACACTGTTTATCACCATGTATGCTAGAGCCTCAGTAGGGGATAAACTTGCTTATGTTAAGTAGGAATAAACTGTACTCAAGGTAGGGATAAGCTGAAGTTTGGTGGAGAATTTGTTAACTCACAATCTCAAAGTAGTTGAGGTTAGCCCCTGACAGTATTATAGTCTGTACGTTTTTTGAGTTTCATGGTGAGTTCTTCAGTGTTGGCAAAAAATTCTTGGGAAGCAAAGTGGGGAGATGCGGCAGGTGTGTGAGGGGGACTGCTGAAGGTATACAGGGCACCTGTCCATTGCAGTTCATATTTTTGGACTGCGTACAGGTGGGACAAGTAATGGTAGTCCTGGTTCTTTACCTGTAGGTCTCACTTTCTTCCCCCAACACCAGTTCCTCATGTTTTTTCTTCCTCAGCCTTACTTCTTCAAAATAACGTCACTCCAACAACTTTTGCTTAACTCATTTATGTTAGTGTGAAGTGTTTCACAAATTGTGGATGTTTTGTGCACGGAAAAGATTAGTTCAGAGACACTTTACTTTTTAAATTAATGACTCATTTATTAAGTGACAAATGAGAAACTCTAAAGCTCTGATGCATCATTAAGCTTTTATGTTCGACTATGTATCTCATTTTTCTCCTGATAAACCTGATACATTTTAATGACATTAAAAGCAACTTTACAAAATAATTCAATATATTTTAATATGTAAAAATAATTTGTAATTGTAATATATTTGACTCTTATTTTAAGGTCCTCAGTTTCCTTACCCAAAATAAAAATAAAATTCCCATGTGTAGACATAATTCTTAGAAATCTTAAGCCTTAGATAGGTCTAGGTTTTTTAGTATTCTTTATTAAGATCCAATTTTTTTTATTAACCTTGTGGGATTTAAAGCTAAAATTATCAGTCTAAAACAATTACTCACTTAGATGTTTTAAATTAAAATTAAAAACTAACTTGCTATGACAACAGGCAAAATTCTTTTAAATATTACATAAGCTTAAAACATAAAACTCGTGAGGATTATTCTTTAATACAACATTATAACTATTAAGGGGTTGCCTAAACTTGTTGTTTAATGCCCAATTTTAAAAATTTAAAAGTTAAAAATGATTAATCACTAGGGAATCAATGATGCCATTTTAAGAGAATTTTAGAATCAATTTCCAAGCTTAATTATTTTGTCCTGGTGACTCAGTTGGTCTGGGGTGCATGGCAACCAGATATTTGGACAAAGTATGAGGCTTTGAGGTTGTGGATTTTATCCATGTTTCTACCTGCCTTGGTAAACCCCTTTTATTTCATAGTTTCTCTGTAAATGAGAAGAGACAGTTTTCCTGTCTCTTCCATATTCAACTCACATACTCCCAAACCTCTAATCTATTGAAATCCCCAGTTAGATTTCTTCAATTATCCATATAAGGTTTTGAAAATATTTTATTATTAGCTTACAACATTTCAATATTAATTTATGCTTGCAGAGGTTGTATTTTGAGTGTCAACTATGTGCCAGGCACTGCTCTAGTCATTTGGAGATATTGTTGAACAAGACGGAAATTTTTGCTTTTAGAACTTACACACCAGGAGAAAGAGGAGACACTATATGAAAAGGCTATCAAGTAAGTAAAAGGTATAATAGGAACATATATATTTATTATTTGATATCTTAAGAATTGATAAAAGTTAACAGATAAAGAAAAAATAGAACAGGATAAAGGATTGTGAGTGCCATGGAGAGGGAGTTTTCAGGTTGGGAAATTATAGAAGATCAGGCAGGGTCTTCTTAGCAGGTGATATTAAAGAAGGGTATAATGGAACTGAAGGAGTCAGGCAAGCAAATATTAGGGTATAGTGGTCCAGGCAGTGGGTACAGGTAAAGCATGCCAGTTGTCTTTGATGGACAACAATGTTTGTGAGTGTTCAGTAAGTTATCAGGGGAGAAATGAGGTCAGAGAGCTAACAGGTTCTTGTATGTGATTGAAGTGCTATGTTCTTGTGTGCTAGAACATTGGGAACCATTGCTGGGTTTTGACTAGAGCAATGACATGACCTGACTTAAGTTGTATAGGAATCCCTGTGGCTTTTGAATAGATTGAAAATAGAATGTGAATTGTTGGCAAGGTAACAGCAGGGAAAATTGTTAGAAATCTATGGCAATTATCAAGGTAAGAAAGAATGATGGTAAAGGGCAGACTGATGGCAGTGGATGTGCTGGGAATTCTGGATATGTTTTCAAAGTATAATCAATAGAATTTCCTTTTAGATTGAATGTGAGATGTAAGAAAATGGGAGTCAAGATGACACCAAATGGATTTGGCTTCAGAAAATAGAGGAATTGCCATTAAAGTAGGATCAGGAGTAGCTAGAGTACAATTTAGCACATGTTCAACACAAACTACCTATAAGACATGGAAGTGAAGATGTCAAGTCAACCACTAGATACATGTTCCAGGAGTTCAGGAGAGATATCTGGAGATCCAGACTGGAGCTATAGATTTGGGAAAGTTAGCATATAAGGGGTATTTTAATCTATGAGATTAAATACTTTCAAGTAGAAATTAAAGGGGTAAAAGACAGGTACATGAAGAAAGTCAACATAGAGTCTCCAGGTACATAAACAAACAATAGATGCCCTGTACAAGCCACCATTGATGTAGGAAGAAAACTGAAATATTTTGGTATCCTAGAAGTCAAGCAAAGGAAGTATATTTAGGAAAAAGAAATGATCATCTGGGCCAAATGGTGTTAATAGTCTAGTAAGATACAAACAAACAAAATGAGGGCTAACCTATTTTTGGATTTAGACTAATGGAGGATCTTGGCAACCTTTATGAGAATAATTTCAGTGAAATGATGTGGGTGAAAACCTGACTGGAGATACAGGAGAAAAGGAAGAGAGGAACTGGAGACAGTAAATGTAGATCATTATGGAAAAGTTTGCTGCCAAAGAGAAAAGAAATGTAAATGCCAGATGTGTGTGGTCAGGATAAGTTTTTCTTGAAATGAGAAAACATGAAAGATGTTTGTATGTTGATAGGAATGAACCAGTACAGAGGGAAAACATTTGATTAGATAAGGTTGAGAACACAGAATTGCTGATCTGATACCATATCCTTGAATATACAAGAAAATATGGAGTCCAGTGCACAAGTTTAGCAATTGGCATTAGATCAGAATATGGATAGTTCTTCTTGGTAAAGACTAGAAGGGAGAGTGAGAGCTATAGATGCTAGTCAGTGGGTAGAAGAGGTGGTGAATATTTGTGAATGTTTCTGTTTCCTTATTGAAGTTGAAATTGAAGTTATATTTACTGACTCAATGTTTATGTCCCTTAAAATTCATACGTTGAAGCCCTAACCCTCAGTGTGATGGTAGAGGAGAGGAAAAGTAGACCTGGAAGTCTGCAAACTTGGAACAATTATCACAAAGAGAAGTGTTCGGTTACTAAGATGTGTCCAAACAGATTCAAGGCAGGTAATAGTGGTGAAGCTGATGGTCGTTAGGATTAAGAAAGGATAGGTTCATGGGGCCCTCTCTTGACCTGTGATGGTGAAAGTTGAAGGCAATACAGTTGGTATTACTCTAGAGCCCTGTTAGGGGAGACAAAATCTCACCTGGGTGTGTACTTAGTTTTTTTATTGATCTGAGCACCTCTATGGAATCTGGTGTCACCTCAACCATGACTCCCTTTCAACCTCTGAGGAGGGCAAAATGCACCCAAGGCCTTGCAGCAGTGAGGTTTTAGTACTTATTCTTAACCCTGGATGAGAATCTCACTGCAGCTATTTTTATATTTTACATTTAAAACTTCTGTTTTTGTCAGTTTCATACATAGTATATAGATTTACAAGGTTCACAAAGTTCATCCACAATTTTAACTCCTCAGAAGGTATTATTTTTATTTTTTTAGTTTTCTATTTGCTATTGGTCAACTTTTTGCCAGAAGAGAAAGAAAGAACACTTAAGATTCTAGCTGTTCTTTTTTTTTTTTTTTAATATTTTCTTATTTTTTAAAATTATATTATCCAACATACAGTACATCATTAGTTTCTGATGTGGTGTTCAATAATTCATCTGTTGTATATAACACCCAGTACTCATCACATCATGCACTCCCCTTAATGCCCAACCCCCAGTTATCCCATCCCCCATCCACCTGCCCTTCTGCAGCCCTCAGTTTGTTTCCCAGAGTAGAGTCTCATGGTTTGTCTCCCTCTCTTTTTTCTTCCGATTCAGTTTCCCCTCTGATCCTCTGCACTATTTGAATCTAGCTGTTTCTAAAAAACTATTTTTAAACCACCCTTATAGTGTTAGTTTCTGTTTTTTCCTTTTCTGTAAATTCCTTGTGCCTCAAATTTCTTAGTCATTTTGGAACTTTGTGGTATAAATCAGGAATTTTTTTATTGACTTTTTACACTGCCAGCTCAGACTTAATTTCTTTTAGGTTGCTAAGTCATGTCACCCTAGTCCTTGTACCTTTCAACTTTCAACATTTTATTGCTGTAGTTTTCTCTCCGATTATCGGTGTGGCTTTTAAAATTATATATAATATTAATAATAAAATTAATTATATAATTAATAATATGATGAATACATCACATAAATATATGTTAAATATAATTAATGTGTTAATATATAATATATATTTGTTTTTTAACAATATAAATATTAAATATTTAAATGTAAGTATTAAACAACACACTACTGTACAACTGATGGGCCAAATAAGAAATCAAATGCATATCAAAATACCAAGACCATAGAAAAAGAAACCATGATATTCCAAAACCTATGGAATGCAGCAAAAGAAGATATTAAAGTGAAATTTATGTTATAAATGCTTCAATTTAACAAACACCACAAGGAAATAGAAAAAGAAAAAAAAAAACTTTGCTGAAACTTAGTAGAGGAAGGAAATAACAAAGAAAAATCAGAAATAAATAAGATAGAGGCTAGAATAAACAATAACATAACATTGAAAGTAATGACCAGTTTTTCTAAAAAAAAAAAAATCAGCAATGCTTTAATGACAATAACTACAAATCAAACAGAGGGGCTCAGAAACCAAAATGAGATATGGAAGAGAAAACAATACAACAGATAACCACAGAAACACATGGTGTCATGTTACTATAAACAATTATATGTAACAAATCAGATAATTCACTTTATATTATATTTAGTTTATAGTTGACATATAAGGCTATATTTGTTTCAAGTGTACAATATAGTGGGATTGGACAATTCTTTACACAATGCTCAACACAATAAATGTAGTTACCACTTATTACCAAAGAACATTACATGATATTATTAACTATATTCCTTAAACTGTACTTTTCTTCCCTGTGATTTATTTATTTTATCGTTTATTGTTTTATCTTATAACTTGAATTTTATACCTTTTATATAATCTCTTCATATATAAAATTATATTCTAAGGCTTTAAACTTATTTTTTTACTGTTATTTGTTGGGGTTTGGGGGAAACGTTAATGTAATATGTATATTAAGTTTGATTACCTGGGAGGTTTTCACATGATCAAGCTTATTTTATAGGATTAAGTTTAGTAATATTTATGACATACAATGATATACTTGAAAACACAAATATTTTAAAGGTAAGTTGCACAGGACTTATTTTAGAGATCAATACTCACACGGGCCAGAGTGCTCTTTTTAATTTCATAAATACATGTTGATTGAAAATAGTCTCAGAGAATCAGCAGAGTTTGCAGTTTTTCCTACCAAGCACAACATCTTCACTTAAAACATTAATTCCTATATATTTAAAGAGCATACACAAAATCTTTTTATGTGGAGAAGTTATCTAAATTTAGTGGGTGAGCACCAGAACAGTGGGACATCTGCCCATGTAAATCATGAGGAAATTGAGCAATTCAAGATTCAAATAGTCAGATGTTCTTTGCAGTGAAAAAATAAAACAACAGCAACAACAAAAACAAAAACAAAAAAGAAACATTCTTAATAACGTGGCTTTGGTGATGACAAAAGAGAAGTGAAATACTGACTATACATCCATTCCCAGGCACAGAAGTGACATGATACGGTAATGATTTCCCAGATTTGCAAAAGAGTTCCACCAATGTGGTCTCATGGAAACCGTGTACCTGGAAGGGTTCACAAGAACATTTAGGCCTATGTATAGGAATCAATTCAATTTTTATTCTTTATGGCCCCTGGATTAAACCTGAAATTGGGTAGTTGAAACCACTATGTGCTTCAACCTCGTAAAAGATTTTAAATTTGATTTCCCGTGTATTATCCACAACAGGTTCTATTCTTGTCTATCTGAGAAGGTAAGATGTTTTTCCTCTTAGGAAACAGATGGAGTATTTTATCTGGGGCTAAAGTTTATGCTGCTGCAAGAGGACGATTTTTCCTTGAAAACATTGTTTTACATTTTGAAATCAAGTAAGGCAGGATCAAATAAATCTTGGTCTTGGTCATTTCCTGTGCCTCTTCATCCTGTAATCACATTAAGATGTAATGACATTTGAAACATCATCTTTCTCCAACCACTGGTCATTATTTAAATATATTTCCACAGGGTAGAAGCCTTAGGCCAGCGAAGACACAAAATGAATGCCCTCAGAGTGTAGAGAGAGATATTTTATGGCATACTTCATGAAAGGCCCTGGCAGGACTTTAAGAAAGTGAAATATTTTAACTGCCATTGCTTAAGTCAGCTTGTTGTTTCTTCCATTCTGCTTTCCTCTCAGTCACACTTCCCCTCTGGTTGGGTGGTTCAGCTGCTTTCGGGATTCAGTAAGGGGTGGGTAGAGATGGGGATGCCTTTGCATTGTGTTCAGTGGGATCCATCCGAGTGGTTTATAGTCACAGTCATATACAGTTCTGTTTGTCACCTGTATTAGCATATCTTTCCCTTCAGTACACAGCACTGGAAATATCTGGGTTGCATAGGAAAAGCACATTTTGAAATGTGTCATGGACTGAAATTGCCCAGATTCTTGGAATGAAGCTCTAATCCCCCATGTAATGGTGTGTGGACATGGAGACTTTGGGCGATAATTGAATTTAGAAGACTCATGAGGGTGGGAACCTCATAATACTATTACTGCCTTTACAGCAAGAAGAAGAGAGACTAGAGCTTTCTCTCTCTCTCTCTCTGGCCACTGTGTAAAGACATAGCATGACAACAGGTATGGGCAAGCTGGGAAGAGGGTCCCCACCAAGAGCCCAACCAGGCTGGCCCCTTGATCTTGGACTTCTCAGCCTCCAGAAAGGTGAGAAGTCAACATCTTGTTTAAACCATCCAGTCTATGGTATTTTGTTATTGCAGCCCAAACAGACTAAGACAAAATATACAGAGACAGGACAAATCATTGAAAAATGTATTTAATTATCAGATGCATACAACTTAAGTGTGGGACTTAGCTCTCACTGAACAAGCTTCCAGCAAAAATGGACTGAACAATGCAGTATGCACAATTGTAAACACACCAACTTTTTGATGGAACTCATATGAAAACCACTGAACAGAATTCTCCTGATTTTAGAACACAAATATGTGGCTGTTTTGCAAACAGCAAAACTCCACGTGTGGAGCCCTGTATTTTGTGTATCTCAACCTATTCAATCTCAGTGGATCTGATGTACTTTGTCCTCTTGAAGGCTGACGTCCAACAGGAGACTACACGTAAACTGCAACATGGCAAAATGGTGTAAAGAAACCAAGTGTTCCTACCTCTTTCATCAATAAGTTAATGTGAGTTCTCTAAGAGGGACTTGGTTACACAATGACGTAGCTCAACCTCAAACATCGACAATTCTGTCTGAGAGCACTATTAAAGAATAATGTTCAAAGAAGTTGAAACCATGACTTTCATGCACATATAGCAATGAACACGTTAACTCATTCATTAGGAAGGTGGGGAGATGTTAATTAGCTCAAAGGGAAATCTGAAGAACATATTTATAGATCAGGAATATTGCAACTGGAGATAGCTGCCACCACAGTGGTAGAGAGAAATTGCTTGAGTGTATAACTTGCACATCTACAGACAAGGATTTCTGTGTATTTATATCAATTATCTACAACTCACAGTATGGCAAAATAACTCCCAAAGAATCAGAAAAAGATAAACCAGAAGGGTATTCGGTGGACCAGAGGTGGGCAAACTTTCAGTAAGAGCTAGGTAGTGAATATTTGAGGTTTTGTATGCGGTACTATCTATGTTGTGAATACTCAGGTCAATCGTTTTAGAGCTAAAGCAGCTACAGATTTGTATAAATGAGTGGGTGTGGCTATGTTGAAAAAAAAAAAGAAAACTTTATTAAGAGAAGCAGATGAGGGCTGTGGTTTGCCAGCTCCTGCTCTAGGCAATCCACAGTTGTCTATGGAAGTGCATCTCCTTTCCCCCAAAACCCACTTCAGTCCAAGTTCAGTGCTTGAGAATTCCTGACCAACCAGATGAATCAAAGCTATATTTCAACTTTAGTAAAGAGTTCAGTCCGAATTCACACTTTTCACTTACCTAATCTTTACCCTTACCTAGTTAATCCCAATTCACACTTAACCCCAAAACCTAATCATTTGAATTTATGCATCTAGAAAGAGGTTAATTAAAATTCCAAACCAAATATTTAAAATTAGATGCATTTCCCATGAAATGGGAACTCTGAATTTTAAGGTCTTCACTTTGGTCTTACATGATCATCAGAGCTCATTTATGTTTCAGGGGTTTTCTCTCATTAAAAAAAAAAACAAAAAAACAAAAAAACACCCTCAGGGAATAAAAGAAAAAGTCTTCTGAGTTTTGGCCTTGTCTTTTGTTATTCTTTTCTTCTTCTAGGTTTTGGCCTGGTAGCTATTTACTTAATGATTACTACTTTTAAGAAGATTTTTAAAAATTATATTTTTAAAAAAATATTCTTTGAAGAGTTGGTCTGAGCCAATCAGTTGGCCTTAATATTCCCAGAGGTCCCATTTTGTCATCCTTTAAATAACTTAAGTACTGATTTTAGCATTGCACAAAATAACCTTGATTGCATGTGCTTCTAGCTATACAGTGTCACAAAGGTCAATAAAATATTATTTTGCTCACTCTATTCTGATCTGAACTATTTTTTTTTTAAACTTTAGGAAACCTGAAATTAAGATCCTTTATTGGAGGCAATTGAAAGGTGGTTCCACACTATTCAAAATATTTTAGCACTGCATTAATGACAGAGTATTTTCAGATATTTAAAATACACTGTGATTTACTAGTGTTGGATAATTTTTAAGAAATAAATCTAGCTGGGGTACCTGGCTGGCTCAGTTGGAAGAGCATGTGACTTTTGATCTCTGGGTTGTAAATTTGAGCCCCACATTGGATATAGAGATTACTTAAAAAAAGTAAACTAAAAAAAAAGAAAGAAAGAAATACACTGTATAAAATAAATTTTATATATGTCTCTGACTGTGAGTCTAACTATTTCTGAAAGAAATATGTTATTCCATATACCAAATTACAATTTTTCCCTTTACTAAAACTCAAAATACAAATGAAAGCAAAATTACAAGGTTACTTTTATGAGGTAAGAAAATCTGCTTTAAATGTGCAAAAAGTTATAAATCTTAAAAGCATAAGTTTATATATATAAATACATTAAATTTATAAACATTCTGCATAATGGAATACGTAGTATATAATAGAGAAAGATAAGATGCAGACCAGGAGAAAACTGGACATTTATAGCCTGTTAGTTGCTATGTATCCAGAATGTAAAATGCATGGCAAATAATTGAGAAAATTTATCTAGCTAATGCAATAGGAAAATTGGCAATGAGATTAATTTATTGAAGCTGAAATTCTGATGGCTAATAAACCCTAATGGTCAATAAACAAATTAAGAAATGCATAACCTCTTTATATGCAATCAAAGAAAATCAAAGTGAAATACAATGCAAAATAACATCATATCCTTAAAAAAAGCAAAAAACAACCACTCTTCTGTTCACTACTCATTGGTCAAAACCAGTCACATGATCCTGCCTAAACCTAAGTGGGTTGGAAATGCCCGGAAAGCAGAGAGGCAGATATATTCGGTGAATGGCACAAATGGGGTTCACTTCCGCTGTCAACACCGTGCATTACAATTTGGTGAAATCCACTGAAGCCATGAATAGCCTATTGCTTGGCATTTCCAATTCTAGGAATCAAGTGGAGATACTTTTGCACATTCACAAAAGGAGACACACCAAGAAAAGTTCTTAGAAGCATTCTTCGCAATAGAGAAAAATGTCTATCAAAGAAGATAAAGAGAAAATTGTTTTGGCATATTCATACAATAGAACGTTTCATAGCTATTGACATGAGTGATCTAAAGATATCAACCTGAATAATTCTTAAAAATTCACAGTGAATGGGGGAAAGAAGTGAGCTGTGCAATGTTATATAAAATGATCTCTTCTATGAGAACTGGTAAAATAGTGAAAGCAAATATGATAGATACATTGTTTCAAGATATCTGTCTATGGCTAAAAGCATGAACACAGAGGCAGAAAGTATGTGTGCTCTCTTTAGGATGATGACTGCTCTCTGCAGAGAGTAGGATGGGTTTGATACCACAGTGGAATACAATGAGGCATTGACAACTTCACGGTTCTCTAATGTGGTTTAAAGCAGATATGGAAAAATATTCAACATGGATGATGTATGGATGAATATTTAGAATAACATTTTCTCAATTCTGTTTAATATTTTTCTAATTAAAAAATAAAATAAGGATATGGAAAGAATGATGGAGTGAGCCTGAAATGTCCCACCATAGAAAGCTCTTCTCGGTCATCTGTGTGTATTTGAAAATTGACACACATAACCATGTTTCACAATGATATGATTAAAGTTTTAAAATACCTTTAGGTAAAATTGATGCTCAAGAAGATGGGTATGTCTCTGTTGTCTCCAGTTTCTCTAACCATTCTACATTATATTGCATTTGGTTTGACCTTGTCCATCGATCTTTCTTTTTCTGAACTCTTGTGATATTTCCTATCCTATCTTGATAAAAATTCCTGCTGCTTGATACAGTAATACCACGTAATTATGTGGATATTATTTGTGTCTGTCCTGAGAATGCAAACACCCAGGGGCTTACAGACATGCTTTCCCACACTTAACATAAGTACCCACCATGGTGCTAAATTTATGACTAAATTATTTTATATACCTTATGTCATTCAGGGGTTTTATGTCATCATCATGTTCATTGGCAGAGTGAATGTGAGTAGCTGTGTGTGTGTGTGTGTGTGTGTGTGTGTGCATGTGCTAACACTTGGCAGGACTGGAGCAAGGATAACAATATTTAGATACAGTTTCCTTTTCTCTCCTACATTAGGAGTGGTAGAAACACCTATCATATGATTTTGTATGTGTGCCTTGTAAACACAGCTGCTACTACACAGTATGTATATTTCTGAAAAGAACTGCCCAAACCCTCCTGTTCTGAAGAACCATTGGATGAAAATTAAAGGGGCTTATGCCAAAATAGTCAAAAGTTGACGACTGCAACACTATGCAGCTTTGTAACTAATAAAAAAAATGCACCTAATAAAAACCTCATAAAGACATTAATTATATAATGAATAAATAATTATTTCAATAGGTATTAGTGTCAAACAAAACCAAGTAAGTATGGCATTGACTTGATGGGAAGGTCAAGATTGCCAAGTTATGGGGGAAAAGGTAAAATACATAAAGATCAAGGGAATCCACACCAAAACCCTTCTAAGACAGGGCTTATGGTTCCGTTGAGTCCAGGGTAAGGACATGGGATGGGTGGGAATCACAGAGAGTGCTAGGTTTTTCCATGGATGGCTATAATAGCAGTAGCATATTTTGAGTTTAGTTGACCTTCCATTGGAATAAAATCATACTTACCTTGCTTTATTAATTTTATTTCTTTTGTTATTAAAGTACTTTAAGACATTCTTCCCACTATTTTTTAATTTTTTCTTAAGCTTGGATGCTTTTAGTTTCTGCTATATCTGAACTTTCAGGAACTTCATTTTTATAGAGAGCCTAGTGAAGTATGGCTAGTCACCCTATGTGCTTTTGTGCAGCTACCCATATGTTAATGTATTCTAACTTCTGATTTGATAAAGTCAAAATAAGAATTTTACTTACATTTTTATATTTTATATATTTTTAGTATTTTTTTCTAGTAGGTAAGGGATTTGTAAAGAGTATTTTGGATAGTAAAACAGGGTTACTGGTGTGTTAATAGTAATAAAACATATCTGAAAAGCAATTGCACTGTAAAGTAGCTTTGGTAAGTAAATGTTAAGTTTATCTTTTTATTTGATATGAAATTGTGTTTATGATTTCTTTCCTAACAAAAATGATACCTTTCATTAAGATTTATGAAATGCATTTTATCCAAAGCTCCTAGGCTGACAGAATAATGAATTTCTGCTAATATGGTGATTGATGATTGATTCTAGTCATTGCATGTCTTTCCTCAAAGTTACACTGTAGAGAGTCATCTTTGGATAATAATCAGCCTTAACTGTAAAAGATTTTCATTTTATAATTTGGGTTGCTCTACCGAGCAGATGGAGATACTGAATTGATTATAGGTAAATTACCTTTTTGTCATTTGCTTCCTTGACTATGTGGGTGGGTAGCATAAACATCAAATTCTATCTTGAATTTAGATTATTCTTCCTTAGTCTAACACTGTATTGAGCTCTTAGAAATATTCTTTATAATTAGAATTCCTTAAAAGTATAACCAGATGTTTAAAAATAAAAATAAATACATTCAAGCTGAGACTGCTCTTCAGCTACCTTTAACTACCAACACTGGTTTTTAAGTAAATAAGGCTTTACATGATCTTTTGGGATCACATAACCATTTAATAAAATTAACATCATGAATTTTGGCCTCAAATTTTCACATTCCCTATTTTTCTCTGACCACAGTTTTATGAGTCATGTTACTCTAAAGGGAGCTAACTGAACTAAAGATATAATTTTCTTGACCTGCTAAGAAAATACATCAAACTTTAGGATTTTAAGATTATTACCATATTTTATAACTTAGCATAAAAAAAAATCCCCCAAACCTTCCTTTGAAATGATTATCGAGGCACTAAGCAGCATAACTGAAAATAATCTCTCAAGTCAGTGTCTGACAATCACTTTTTTAGAACAAAACTATAGTCAAAATATATGTGATTTTCCAAGCTCTCCTTTTTTTTCCCCTCAAAATTTTGATATATTCAAAATTATTTAAATAGTGATGAAGTAGATGATCTAAAATCAATTACCTTTGTTTTGTGCTTCTTTGGCTTCATGATAATATCTCTCTTTTCTGTGTTCATGGTGGACTGTATCTGTGGAAAGTATTTTTGAAAAATATTTTTGGTTATGACTAATATGCAGAGATTATTGTCACTACTTCACTTGCCATCATGGCTAAAATTAAATCGACTATAAATATCAAGCATTGATAAGGATGTAGAGCAATGAGGACTCTCGCTGATGCTGGAAGTAAAGAATGGTATAACCAGCTAGAGGAGTTCGATTGTGTTTTAATAAATGTATTCATATTCCTACTCCATGACATAACAGTTTCACCACTGGGTACTTATCCAAGAAAAATAAACATTGTTGGCCACAAAAAGACATGTACTTTGTTTTCTATATTTTAATATTTTTATTTAATTTTTTATTTTTTAAAGACGTGTACTTTAATATTCATATCATCTTTGGCCTATAATATAATGGCCCAAACTGGATACAGCCTCATCTTCAGGTGAATGGATTAACGAATTATGTCTTATGCATACCTAGAATACCACTCAGTAATAAAAAGGAGTGAACTAAGGATATATACTACACCACGTATGAATATCAAAGCATTACTGTAAGCAAAGGAAGCAAACAAATGAAAAACGATACATGCCATATATTTCCATTTAGAGAAACTTGGAGCATAAACTAATTAATGGTATTGGAAGTAAAAAATGTTATTTCCTGGAGGAATCAGAGAATAGACCAAAAAGGTACATGAAGAAACTGGGGTTTACCAGGGGACACCATGCCTCTTCTCACCTTGTGATGTGCCCTGTGTTTGTGTCCCAATAAAAGGAGAAAGCAGAAAAAAAAAAAAAAAAAAATACATTTGTTTTGTATCTTAATTAGAATGGTGCATACATGTGTGGATGCTTTTGCCAAAATTCAGAGTACTGTTTACTTAAAATTGGTTTGTATTATCATATATAAATTGAATTCAATAAAATAGTAATAAAAAATTGAAAGCATAAAAAATATTGCTGTCTTTTATTATAGGAAGTGTTAGTTCTTGCTGAATTTAAAACAACTGCTAGTGTTATAGGGAAAGACTTATTTTGCATCAAAGGTATGACCATGGCCACAATAGAATTTAATGTCTGAACTGGGATGCTTTTGAGAGTGAAAAGGGATACTATAGATAATTTTGTTAGATTAAAGTGAGTAAATTAGGACTTTCCTGATCAAATCAGGAAGTATTTTTACCCCATTTATGACTCATTTCCCAAAATGGCGACCTGAAAGACGATAGAACAACTGCTTGTAGAGGAAGGCTCACAACCTGATTATCTGTATCTTTGTAAGTTCAAGGGGAGCTGACAATTTCTGAAATGGTCAGCTACCACGATGGCATGGGGACCTTCAGCATCCAGAACAGATGTTGTTGTGTCAATCAGACACGCAAAGTGGTATCTATACACTTTGGGGTTCCATTATTGAAGAAACTGAACCAGTTACACTCTGTTCATCTCTCACCCACACCTTTGTCTTTGACCTCACCGACTCAGTAAGTTGGCAGTATTCATACCCAGCCCTCCCAGGGGGCATACAGAATTATTCCACAAATTGGAGTGCTTGTCCTCAGGATGAGATTTGTCTCTCGGTCAGTGATTAGGACATGCTACTCTTGCACCCAAAGTCACACTGTGATAGAAATATTTACAGGGTGGTGTGGGGACAGAATTACAAAGCCAATTTTGAGTCAAAAAAGGCTTTCTGGAGAAGGTAATTTATGAGCTGGGATGTTAAGGATTACTAAGCATTCCATAGGAAGGGAAAAGCAGAAACAAGTTCAAGCAAAAGAAAATATGGAGAAATGTGCTGGAGTTTCAAATAGCATGATTTTTTTTTTCAAGAATTTGCAAGTTAATGGGTATTGCTTGAGAGAGGTGTCTGTGAGGGAGGGAGGATGGCCAAGTGATGCTAGAGATGTTTTCTACACTCAGATTTCCGTCTAAGTGCTTTGAGAGTGTGATTGGGCCCTTAGTCCAAAGTGCCTCAGTATGTAAACAATTGAATTATGGGCAAAAAACACAAACATCAAGTTTCTCACTAGAATACCAGGTAACATTTAAAGAGGGGTCAAGCCCTAATATCTTTATATCTAGCATGGTTTTATTGCAATCTATGCAAAATGATACATTTTTTTCCTTAAATTTCTCTGATTTTGTTTTTATGAATTCAAATATGTATTCAAATATGAACTGGTGTTTTAATATATTTGAGCCATAGTAATAAATACACATGTATCAGCTAGTTGCTGCTGGGTAAAAAACTACTCCAGAACCCGGTGGCTTCAAAGAAACAAAAATCATATACTGTTGCTCCTTAGTCAAAGGAAGGCTGGACCCCCTAATGAGTCTGTAGTCCCCTGTGGGTGAGTAGCTTTTACTGCTGATTTCAGTTGGATAAAAAAGGATGGGGTGTAACATTCCAAGTCGGACACAGTAGTGCTATGAAGAGAGATCGGACTATACATGGGAAGTTAGAATAGGTACAAAGAAACTAGCTTAATTGAGCCAACAGAAACTTACAAGTCACTACTGCCAAACTAATACCACATGCAAACACCCAGACCTCATTTGCTGGGTGATTTGATTGAAATTGCTACCAGTAGAGATTGGGTCCAAGTTGCGGACTGGTTTAGATAAGCCCCATTCTTGTTCCTCCTGGGATCCTGGCCAAAGGGGCATCCAGTGCCAGGAAAAGCTCCTCTTAGGGTAGACAACTATAGTTTAAGACCCACACAATCACACTTAAAGTCTCTGCTTACATCATATCCACTAATTTTCCATTGGCTCTTAGTCACACGGCCAAACACAATTATCAGTCCAGCAGGAACTCATTCTTCACTCGCCACGAGAGAGTGCTTGTTTTATGAATAACCCAAATATCAAAGAGTATATCTGGTGGAGTAGGGAGAAATGGGGACATAGATAAAAAGCAAATGAAAACATCATTAGACTGAATAATTAAGTTGAAATCAGAGCATGTGTAGCATATGACATTTTCCAAGATGGCTCTGGTTCTATACACTCTTAGAGAGACACAATGTGACACTGAGACTCCTCATGTAAGTGGTGAGGTCTAGAACACCTCCTTTGTTTGTGGGTCCGCCTCCGTGAGCCATGGACCAAAAGTATACAGTGAAAGTGATGCAGCATTATTTTCAAGACCAGGTTATAAAAGGCTAAGCTCCTTCTGCCTCCTTCTTTGGAGGAATCACACCAGGCCCTTGCTTGGCTACCATGCCAGCAATCTAACTGCCTCCTGGCTACCAAGCTGTGAGGAAGCTCAAAGTAGCACCTGTGGAAGGACCAGATGGAGAAGCTCTGCCGCTGCATGAAACAAAGTGACGCCTCATTTGCTCCAGTAGCTTCCTTCGCAGCATTCTAGCACTGCAACCACATAGGACACTCCATGCCAGAACTACCTCCTGCATCCTGACCCCTAGAAACCTGGCAAAATAATAAAATGGGTATTGTTTGAAGTCACATAGTTTTGGGCTTATTTGCTGTGCAGCCATATATGTAGAAAAATATGACAGAGCATAAACACCAGGAGGAGGAATTGAACCTAAGTTTAACAACCATTGAAGGACCACAAGATTTCATTGGGCAGGAGAATAACAGGATAGATATGCTGTTTTAAGACATTCAGGTAAATGGCAATATGCAGAATCACCTGATGGCAGGAGTGCCTGGAAATGGGGAAATGATCTCAGAATGTTCTGGGCACCAAATGAACAGTCTTTGGCAAGGCTGGGATTTTTTTATTTTCAGAAACGTTTCTCTTTTGAAAAAGTTGATTTGGGGGACTTTACTCTTATTTTGAAATCTTGGCCTTTTAATGAATACCCTATTGAGTCATGAAAAATATATTTACCTCCGTGTAAATTTGTTTCATAATTATGGGTTGTATTTAAATCTCCACTTAGCATCGTTATTGTGTGAAAATCAGGAGATTTTATTAGTATCACATAATACGGAATTAATAAACTTGCATCAAACTTTTTTCTAGAAATGCTTTAAAGCAGCAAGTTTTAGTATACATCTGTTATTTAGGACATTTGCAACATAGTAGACTGGAGTGTGATAGCATTAGCTCATCGATTACATCAAAGTGGTGAGACTTTGAAACTTATTTTTATGATTGCTGATGCCCAATAGAAACCTCAACTGTAAAGTGTGTGTTTTGGTAGCACCATTGAATTTTCATCTCTCAGATCAAGGATTGCCTCTTTCTGTTACATTAGGAAAAGAAGAGATTATTTCATCTCTGCTCTTGTGTCTGGCATGTGGCTATTCCTAATTACCACCTGCCTTTCCCTGTTCCCTGTCTTCCCATAAAGGATCACTCACTTCACTGCTGCTTATCCCCAAACAAAGCACAAAGAATTCTCTAATTTGGCCATTTCCTGCTTTTGGTGGATGTACATACAACCCTTCATATCCTGGTAATTTTGTTTCCCAATCCAGAAAGCTCTAGAACATACCAGACTTTACCAAATGGTACCAGAAGAAAAAATTAAACCAAGAGGGAAATATTTTAAGTTGGACACCACGAATTTGATTACTAGTGTTCACAATGATGAAGCTTTGGGATATACATGATGTCTGGAGCCAACAGCCAAGAAAGAATTCTTGAGACAAATTTGGTGCAAAAAGGTGGTTTTATTAAAGCATGGGGACAGGACCCCTCTGCAGAAAGAGAAGCTCTGAGGCTGTGAGGGGTAACTGATTAAATACTTGGGAGTTGGGGGACATAAGGAAAAGAGAGTATTAAAAGAACTTTTGTATGCTAGAAAGACCTACAAGATATTGGAGGCTTTGCTATTGTCAAGTTGATGTTTTTTTATCTAGCAAAGCACTAACATTAAGATAGTTGGGAGTTTTCTTCTGGAATTTAGGTTATTGATAAGAATGGGATTGGGAGGGAGACAAACCATAAGTGACTCTTAATCTCACAAAACAAACTGAGGGTTGCTGGGGGGAGGGGGGTTGGGAGAAGGAGGGTGGGGTTATGGACATTGGGGAGGGTATGTGCTTTGGTGAGTGCTGTGAAGTGTGTAAACCTGGCGATTCACAGACCTGTACCCCTGGGGATAAAAATATATGTTTATAAAAAATTAAAAAAAAAAATTAAAAAAAAAAAAGAGAGACACAAAGCAAAGCAAATACTTAAAAAAAAAAAAGAATACTTTTTTCTTCTAAATCACTAAGGTATTTTATAAACTGAGGGAGACTCCTGTCCTGCTGGACTGGGATCTTTATTAGTTAACCATTTGTTTCTCCTTTCCCTTAGTTTTAGGGCAGCCTGGAGTGCTTGAGGAATGTTGCCCATATCCCACTGTGGGAAGGGGGCGGGGATGGGGGAGATGTTACAGGGTGTCAACTTGTGCCATGTCCTCAGGTTACCTTCTGCTCCCTCATCACAGAAAGCCATTTTTTTTTATCTTCAAAGGCTTCTGGAATGCCCACACTGATCTTATTTCTGTGTCTCTCTTTAAGAAAGATTTTATCCTTTTATTTTTTCTTTTTTAAAAATTTTATTTAATTTTATTAATTTATTTGAGAGAGAGAGAGAGAGAGAGAGAGCAAGAGAATGGCAGCAGGGAGCCTGACTGAGCAGATCGTGGGATCTGGGATCGTGACCTGAGCTGAGGGCAGGTGCTTAATCCACTGAGCCACCCAGGCACCCCGGTTTTCCCCGTTCTCTAATCTTTACTCTTCTTTGAGGGACTTCTACCCACTATCCATAGATTCAGCCCCAGGATCCAACTTTCTCCTTTACATTTCCCAAAGTCAAGAATATTTATTGACTCAAGTGTAGTGACTGGGGTATGGATACCAACAGGGTGATCCTCAGTGGCATTCACCTGCCAAGTGTTGTAGGTGATGTAGAGGGGAGGGGCTCCCTAACGCCTTTTGCCATTATTCACCAGTATACATTGCAGAGGTTTTGTTCTTCATAGTGTGGAATCTCTTTCCCTCCATCTCCATTGCTCCCGGTCGAACGTCAACTGTCAGAGATTATATTAACTAGCTCCTGGCATTAAACAAGAGAAGTTCTCAACTACTCTTAGGATGGAGATTCTCCTTCACTCTATTTGGCAAGCAGTGTTAATTTACTAAGTGCACTCTTTCCCTCCATCCCTTACAACTTTTGCCCCATCAGGTCTATTTAGAATGAGAATAGATGTGGTAGAAAGCCACTTAACTTTAAAAGGGCCATTCTCTTGAGCTATGTGGAAAAGATTGTGGGAACTCTAGAAATTAATTCAATTAAAATCCAAGACACATAACCATTCTTTGTCTGGGAGAAAGGGAAAGATAGGTTTAATTTTCCACAAAACAGAATACCTGAGAAACCTCTAATTCTCTTTCCTAAGTGCATGTTTGTTCCCTATTTTATTCGTTTATTCATGAGTTTGTTTGCCATGTGAAGATTTGGGTTAAGAGCAATCCTGACAAAAAATGCAGCTATTGCACACAGCAGAATAACTTCAATAGAAGGTTTGAAGAAGGAAAGAATATTTCCTCCAGCATCGCTGGAGTCTAGTGTTGATCATAAATATTTTCCCAATATTTTTATTTTAGAAAACAAAGAACGGAGAAGATGAATATGTCTCATATCAAAACTTTGTACTTTTATTTGGAAAAAGAATTGGGGCTAGAAGAATGTTTTAGATCTTTCTTCTCTTGATCACCCAAGATTCAGGCTATATTGAGAAATCCCAATTACGGGGGGGAAATATAGAATATTTTGTACTTTTTCAGAAATAAGGAATAAAAGAAAATCTTTTCAACTGTCTTTACTTGGGGAATTTGACCCGGCCTTCTGACTTGTCACTGTGGCTCAGTTTTTGAGGTTCTGAGGTTGAAATCTATGTTTTACCTAGAATACGATTTTCTCCTTTCTGGGAAAGCAAGGAGTGTTTAATGTATTTAATGACTCAGGTAGAACAGCAGGAGAAGTTTGCTAATAAAAGATTTTGGAAAAAGAAGTAGGAGAGGGAGGTTGGCATGATTTTTGGTGTCAGCATGTAAACAATCCCCCTGGAGGGCATCACTCTGTTCTGCCAATCATGAAGATTCTTCCAGCTGTCAATCACTAGGATGCCTAGACCCTGCCAGCTCAAGGAACCTTGCATATACTGAGCTAGAGGCATTTTTCTTTTTCCTTAGCAGCATGAAGCTCCATGAAAGTACTGTTGAAGTGATTGAAACATAATAAGGTTGCTAGAAGAATTCACAACCAAATAAAATTTTTTCTCCTTCTTTTCTAATGGTCAAATTCTTTCCAGTATATTATTTGGTTTTTGTTACTTTTTACTTAGGAATGGGTAGATATGTGTATGAGACTCTGAGGTAAGGTGATCTTTTATTTTTTAGGAACCCAATAGAAATAAAAATAATTGTTAGATTTTAATTTAGGTCCTGACTTTACTTTCAATGACTTTAGGTCATTACTTTTACACACACACACATACACACCCATAATGTAAGTTTTGTTCATGGGAAATGGTTTATAACTTAAACATTTTTTCACCCTGTCACCCCATCACCTCTCCCTCTAGTCCTCTGAAACCCTCAGTTTGTTTCCAGAGTCTCTCTGGTTTGTAGGCAACTAATGAATCACTAAACATCACATCAAAACTAATGATGTACTACATATTGGCTAACTGAATATAAAAAAAAAATAGAGTAAGAAAAAAATACATTTCTTAAAGAATATTTCAACCATAAAAAATGTAAGTAGCTTGAAAATTTAAGGTGTTTTTAAAAGATTTTATTTATTTGAGAGAGAGAGAGAAAGAGCATGAGCAGGGGGAGGGGCAGAGGGAGAGGAAGGCTCCCAGCTGAGCAGGGAGCCTGATGCGGGGATTAATCCTCAGACCCTAAGATCATGACCTGAGGTGAAGGCAGCTGCTTAACTGACTGAGCCACGCAGGTGCCCTAAAATTTAAGTTTTTGCTCAACTTAAATCAGTTACAAGGTGAAATTTCATGGTCTTCCTTTCTTTTCATCTTAGTAGGTACATGGTATAGTTGCTTTCTCAATTCACATGTAGACTTTTGAAGAATCATCAGTGAAATGATCAAATACAGAGAACTATCTGTGACAGCCAAATTCTGAGCAATTGTCCTATTTACAGAGAGAATTTAGATATTTACTTGAGGGGCTAAAAAAATGATAGAACTGCCAAATAAGGACGTACCATTAGAAGTAAATTAGAATGAGATGCCTCCGAATCCATTCCTTGATGGGCTGTTTACTTCACTCAGAGGGGAGATCCAGGACAAATGAATTTCCATTGAGTGGAGGGAAGAATTACATCCTCATTTTCTCTTTCTTGTTCAATCATTAATACAATACAAGGGGTGTGACTCTTTCTCCAAACCACAGTCTCATCCATTTTGACTTAAACGTGCCACGTTTAGGTAGAAGACTTTCCCCATGGTGACCTTGAATTCTGGCAGCCCCAGAGGATGTCTGGCTCTCAGCTTTGTTGCTGCTACTGAATTCAAAGCAGGGTCAATACTGGATTCCATATTTTCATCTATATTTATGATATTTTAAAATATATTACATCTATAATCTATAAACAGTCCACAATTAATTGATTTTTAACCATTATTTTTCCTATAGGTAAAAAAGGCCAGAAACCTAGTATTTGAAAAAATAAGAACCAATATAAAAGTCAGAAACTTAGTATATGAAAGAAAAAAAAAAGAACCAAAATGAAAGCCACAGGCAGGATTGAACTCTCATAATCCACAAATATATCACTGAAAAGTCAAATTGTTTAATTTTGCATAATTTAAAACAAAACTATCCAAACTATCTTTAATTAAACTCATTTTTATCCTTTTATGGGTGAGCTCAGACACTGTAATTCATATCTGTGAGCACAAGCTAAGGAGTAAACACAACTTTGTCTTCTGACATAGAGAAATAGAATCTTTGCTGATAGCAGTCATATCTCCCAACTCAGATCTCTCCTCCCTCTTCTACCCCAAGAATATAGCACAATGACGAGACAGCAGTCAATTCTCAATGAATGCTTTGTATTAATGTATGATTTGAAAAAAAAAAAACAAAAAACAAAACAAAAAACAAAACCAAAAATCTATCTATCTATCTATCCACCCATCCATTACCTATCTATCTTTATTTCTTTGTTCTGATTTTAAATCTGCTTGGTGGCCTTGGTTTTTAAGACGGAACTTTAGTCTCATAGCAACGTGAATAAACACATTCTTAGAACATTACTTTTGACAGATGTAAGGTAAAGTAATTAAGGAATAAGCCTTTTTTTTTTTTTAAAACAGGTAATTTGCTTGACATAGTCCTAATACAATGTCATATGTAATTGGAAACTCGGTAAATTAACTTTGATTTAATTCAGTCTTGCTCAAGAGTATACTTCTTCCTTTATCATTTAAGTTTTTTTGAGGTTAAGATTAGGCAGATGCCTAGCCCTCATTATTTTGAAGATATTGAACTAAAGACAGCATAATCTTTGTTGGGAGGTAATTCCTCATGGGTTTTCCATAATTCTGTACAGCAGATGAGCAGAAGCACTAACAATCTTTTTTTCTTTTAACTGCATTTTCAAATATATTTGTATAGAAAACAATCTTGTATGATGGAGATAATTTTACCTCTGGTTTTGCTCATAGCCCATTACTTCAAAGACTAGAGTTTCCTAAGCATGGTGCCCATCAACTACGAAGCAAACCCCTTGTATACACAGTATCCACTTGGGTTCTTCTGTGTCCCCCCCTGGGATCTGGAGATCAAGAAGAACTAGCATGACCACACAGCACATGTTTCCTGCTGCACTATGAGTAATCAAGTCCTTTGTTTCTGTGCCAGCATCTCGTGTCTCCTGTCAGCTCTTGAATCTGAGGCAGCCTAACTTGTAATCATGCAAAAAGAATGAGTTCTCAGGCCCTGTACTATTCTTGACACATTTGTGATAAACAAAACACTTCACATTTCATTTTGCCAGGGAAAAGGAAGTTTAGGGGCTTATCCCAAAGTGTCCTTAGTCATTATCTTTGTAATTAAACACTCAACTCACTCACTTTTCTATTTTTGCTTTTTTAAATGGGCAAGAAAAACTAGAGAAAAACAAGGCAGGTAAAAAAGGAGAGTGTTTGTGTAAGGTTCAGAAGGCTTTCTTAAGGTGGGGTCTACTCCCAGGTGTACAGTTCTAACAACTAAGGAGATAGACTACCAATCATGTATGATTCCTAATAGGAAGAGACAAGGCTTTTGTTCAGTAAACATCTTGTCCATATTATTAATATCAGCCCTCTTTTTAAATGGAGAGGCAAATAAAAGCTATATCAATAATTTATATTTGTATGGTAACCAGCAGTGCATTTGATATATTTTCCTATAAAGACCAGTGATATGTTTATTTTGTTTCTCCTTTCAAGTTTGGCTTAGTTGGAGCTCAGTAATTGACTTTCTTCACACTGACCTCTATTCCAATTACTGCTTTTGATGTGCTTAGAAGTAAACAGTTACAGTTTTAAAGATAACTTGTCATCTTGACATATCAAAGAAAGTTGCTATTTAAGATATAATTTTTATGTGCTAACATGTGACTAAAAGTCACCATCACCCCCTATTTGACATATCACAGAAACCTTCTAAATAACCAGACTCCATCAGTGGAATTAATATGGTTATAGTTATAGTTAATGGATTTGTTACAGATCTCAGGTTTAGAAACCAGCATACACTGGACAATTGGTTTTCAATGCAATTTTTTTTTCAGTAGAAACATTTAATAAAATATATTGACAGACTCAAGCTCTACTCTAAATAGGTCACCCAACCCAGAGGGATCTTTTCTGGTTTGTCATTCTGAGAAACAGGTAGAAAACTGAGAAATGGGCATACAACTTGTCTAGGTCCTCTGATATCTCCATAGACAAGGAATAGCTTGATATGATTTCCTTTTATGCTGCATTTAAAAGAATTTTAAGCATACTCTACAAAACTAAAATTGTGTTATAAATTAAGGAAGAGTAACTTAAAAGTTGTATTTGTGTTCTTATCTTGAATCATATAGAAGGAAAAATCAGATAGAAGGAAACTCAGTGTAAAACCCCTAAAAATTAAATAGATCACTGAATACCAGGGCTGAAATTCTTTCTTTTTGTAGATTTTTAAATATGCTTCACTTTTTAGGTGATTTAAGATGTTTTTAATTGTTTCAGAATCTCTGAGACCACTGTATCATCACTGGCTCTTTTGCCATTACTATGGACAAGTTTTGGTCAAGTTTTCATTCCAATTAGGGATCTCAAGTTTGTTTGTTTTGTTTGTTTGTTTAACAGATCTGATAGGCTTTTCATTCAGCAAGTCATGAACCCAGCAGCACCCAATCTGCCAAGGAGAATTTTTTTTTTAATCTGTCTCTCTCCTTTTTGTAGCTGCCTCAACCTTCCATCATCACGCAGGATTTGATCAGGAAAAGAGGACCCTCAGGATACCTTATACTAGGGAAATTATTACCCGTATTTGCCCTCACACAAGTGTGGGTGGGGGTTAAACAAGCTTTGGGAGGCTGATGTTTCTGTATCTGACATTGGTGGCTGAAGTCCAAGTAGTGTAGAAGGAAAAATGGATGCAAATCAGGAACTCATGAAAAAGCACCTGGCATTGGCAGAACTGGAACCTTGAGAATGGATTAGAACCTACATGGACCCTTCACGGCTTCCAAGCTTCCCACTTCCATGATGCACATCCTGCAGGAGAAGTTTGTGCTGTCCTCAGGGCACTCAGCAACCTGGCCGAGCTGTGGAGGTGCCGCCTCCGTAGGTCTGGAAAGAGCTGGGGGCCCGAGGGTGCCTGACATGAGTCAGAAAAGCTGGGTCAGCTTCAGCAGTCTTGAAAACGGCCGTGAACTCGGAGTGCAAGAACATTATGCTGCTTTTCTTCATCCTTTCAGATCTCATGCAAAATACAGCTTTGGGTTAACACTCACCCGGGATTGTGCCGAGAAGGGAATCCTGCAGAACTGAGTGTCAGCTTAGCTCAGCGGACCCACTTCAATTCGGCCAACAAAGTGCACCTCACCAATTAGGTGTCACTACAATTTAGGAACAGACTGGGCTTCTGTGTCTTTCAACATGATTATAAAACCTAAAAAAATAAGTAAATAAAATAAATATTTTAACATTCAGCTTTTCCTCTCTGTGCTAAGAACAAACAAAACCCTTACCTATATAAAATAAGCCTTTTGCTTTGGAAACTTCCCCTGTGTTGGTTTGACTTGGGCACAGATCAGTTTCAGTTAGGTGCTGTTTTACCATCGACTAGTTGTGGAGCCCTGACCAAGTTTGTCCCTCTGTGAGCCTTCCCTCCTCTGGCATAGATGATTGCAGAGAAGTTCAATGGTTGGATGCATAGTGTTTTGTAAATATTTTCTATAGTCCCTAATCAATTAGAATTCTCAACTGAGAGCTCTCAATGATTAGCGTTAATGTTTGTCATCATTGAAAAGTGATAGGAGTTGTTTGCTTTGCTATGCTATCTCTCGCTATCACTTCTTACAACCAGGTTTCATTGATACCTTCTATGACATTGAAATGCAGTCATGAAATCATTTAATGACCTATTTAATCTTAAATAGAAATTTTGTTAGCTGGTTGTAGGCCTCTTCTAGTGAAATTTGTACCTTTCCTCTCAGCACTCAGTAATTTCGTTACCACGTATAAAGATCTATGCATAAATATTTTATGTAGTTTTATCCCTTGGTTCTGTTATTGCTATGTTCAATATTTATTATTTATTTAGTTTATTGTGTTTTTTTTTTATTAATGTGCTTGCATACCGGCTCCAGGGGTATTGTGATGTGAAGAAACAAAATAGGCTAATAATTCTAAGAACTCTCTTATTTCAGAGTTGCCTAATTAGAACCACTTTTGCAGACAGAAAATAAAATTAATGAGTACAACAGAATGTAATGTGTGTGATCTTGGAGGACTGATCATGATTCCTTGGAACTGGAGAGGGCCATTCAACTCAGACATGGGACAATTTCAGATGGGGTAGCACTCAAACCCTTATTAATACCCTGGAAGTTGTATATGCTGTTTGAAAAAAAATGCAAGTAATATAGAAGCCTATAAAGTAAAAAAAATGAAAGAACTAAATGTAATGTGGTTCCCTGGATTGGATCTTGGAGCAGAAAAAGAATATTAATTGAAAAACAGATTAAATCTATCTGAAGTTTGAACTTTACTTTGTAGTAATGTAGTAATGTTGGCATTTTTTGTTTTGAGAAATGTAGTGTGGAAATATTAGATATTAATTATGGGGAGAACTGTGTGGGGGTATCCAGAAACTCTTAGTATGACCTTTGTAACTTCTGTAAACATAAAATGATTCCAAAATAAAAATCTTATTTTTTAAAAAGTGAAAAAAAGATTTTTTTTCTTTTATTGATAGTAGGATCATATTAATATACTGCTTTCCTTACCTCCAATAGCATAGTGTTGATTTTCAGGTCAATACAGTCAAATTTACTCCAGTTTAAAAATTTCTCAAGTGATTTACTTACATAGTTTAAAGTCATTCTCTTGAGTTGCCTCCATTACTTTGCCTTAACAAATAATGCTACAAAGGATATATTTTTTCAAATATACCCTTATACATTTATATAACCTTATGTATAAAATTAATGTTTAAAACGTCCAAAAATGAGGATATTGCCATCTTATTTTATAATATCATTTTTAAGGATGTCAACATTTTAAACATCAAATTGTTCTTTAAATAGTTGTTGGAATTTTAAATCTACCAATAGCATATTAAGAAGGCTTTTTTATTCATATTCTTATCAGACTGGATGTAATTATATTGCCATTCTATCAGAAAACGGGGTATTTCAGTATTATGATGGATGAGTGGATGTTAGTCATCCGGGGGTGAGGCAGTGAGGGAAGAATGGGCAAGATGAAATCCTGGGCAAGTACATGGAAACACAGAGGGAATACTGTTCTTAGAATGCTGTATTTTTCAGGAAAGCTGTAATTTAGCATGAGGTTGGTAGTCATGAAGTGTTTGAATCCATATTAAGGGGAGTGAGTGCTGAAAGGTTGGAAAAACCATGATAGTATTTCATAAGAAAAGGACATACTTGGATTTTCATTTTAGAAAGAGGTCTATGAATGCAGTATAGGAGTTTGGCTTACATAGACCAAAAGCTGGATAAAGGATAATCAGTTAAGAGGTTCATGACGATAAATATTAGCACTTAGCAAATGGAGTGCCTTTGATGGGGACACAGGGCCCAGAAACTGCAGGGCTCAGAGACTGGTTAGATATGCAGGGTAAGAGAAATAGAGTTTATTAGGATGAATTTTTGCTGTCAATAGCAAAATTAGAGACTGCATGGGGAAAAACAGCTTGGGGAAAGAGATGATGAATTTCATTTTCGACACTTCTCAGGTGAGGTGCCTGTAGGACTCAAAATGGAACATGTCCCATGAGTAAAGCAACAGGCAGGTTTCAGGCTCAGTTCTGGGTTGGGGACACAGATTTGAAAATTATCAATGGATAGATGGAAGGGGACCTTTCAGGTCTGATGCATTGCAGGATGAGTAGCAATATCTCGGCATCTCCCAACTCGAAATCAGTAGCGCACCCCAAGTTGGGACAACAAAAATATTTCCAGATATTGCCAATAGCCCTTGGGAGTAAAATAAATTTCTCCAGTCGAAAGCCACTGGACCATGTGAAATGGGAAGGGGAGAAAGCTAATGGTGGATCTTTAGGGAACATTGACATAAAATGTATCAGTGAGGGAGCAGAGGAACAGTGCCAGGCAGCTAGAAGGAGAACAAAAACCAAACAAACAAAAGATGATACCATTGAAAATGGAGAGTGGGATGTGGCAAGAAAGGAATAGACATTGACGTCAAATACTAATGAAAAAGCAAGTCAGCTAAAGGTTAAAATTGTGAAGTATATTTGCCAATTTCAAGGTCACTGGCAACACAGATAAGAGCATTTTTATCCCCTTTTTTAATGTCAGATTCAGATGCCACTTGGAACCAGTTTTTTTTTTTTAAAAAAAAAACTTTGATAAACTATTAGTTGTTGAGTAATGAGTATCTCATAGCTTTTCTGAGGGTTTTACTAACATCTCTTACTGCTTTTCACCCATACTCTCTGGATACTTATCTTGGACAAATACTGAGACCTTTCCACCTTTCTCCCTCCGACCCTGTTTTCTGATCAAACTTCCAATAACCCAATGCCATTCTTATTTTAAAGCACCAACTCTCAGTTTTTACTCTTTTATTGTAGTCACTGCATTCTAAAATAGCCAGAGTTTGTGTCCTGGCACTAATTGGAGTGGCAGACATTATCTTTTGCCAGAATCTTCTTTTTCCTTCTTATTCTTGAGCCAAATATAGATGACTAAACACTCTCTTCTTGCAGAGTGAATTCTTTCTGTGCCGAAGCTGACTCTCACCAGCTGCCGACACATACTTATTATTAAGTTTTGGGGAATTTTTGAGCCCGTTGTTAAACATGGCAATTATTAAATATTAAATGATAAAACATCATGCATATATAGCCTAAGACCAAAAGTAACAAATACTCAGCATTTGTGGCTAAGTATTTTGCTATTATCTATGTCCTTGAGGTGATGTCCGTGGTATTTTTATGGTGGAAATACTGCACAATGTGGTGCTCCTGTTCATTTCCTCTCAATTTCTCATTCAGTGATGTCAGGGCAGTAGCTCGAAATCAACGACAGTGGAAGTATTTACATTATGTTATTGGTAAACACCACAAATCAGAGCTTGATTATCTATTTATATAACTATCTATTTATTTAACATTGCTGGTTTATTATAAAGGATGCAACTCAGGAACAGCCAAATGGAAGAGATGTATACGGTGAACTATGGCAGGGAGCAGAGCGATGTGTGGAGCTTCCAGAACCTCTCTGGGCATAGCACCTCCCCAATATCCCAGGGAACTTACCAGTCCAGAAACTCTAATTTGTGTTTTGGTCACTAGACTGAAGAAAATTGGTGGAGAAGATGTTAATGATGCTAAAAAACTTAAAAGTGCCTTATGTCTGGTCTGTTACATTGTAAATAGCAAAAATATGGAGAAAATATTCTTATGGTATTAAAAGACTGTAATCCTCAGGGGACCTGGGAGGTTCAGTAGGTTAAGACTCTGCCTTCGGTTCAGATCATGATCTCAGGGTCCTGGGATTGAGCCCATGCTCAGTGGGGAGCCTGCTTCCTCTTCTCTCTCTGCCTGCCTCTCTGCCTGCTTGTGATCTATCAAATAAATAAATAACATCTTTAGAAAAATAAATAAAATAAAAGACTATAATCCAGTCAGAGAAGTCATTCAGGTCCCTGATTCCCTGATTAGTAAAATTCCAACATATGGCTATACTATTTTAATGTCACATTACTTATTAACAAACTATCCATTATTCATATTAATCAATATTCAAGTTAGAATTATAAACCTAGATTGTATATACAAAAATTTATAAAATTTTTAATTTTATAAAAATTAAATCATCTTGTGAGAATCAATTGGCTATAAGAATTATACAATAAAGAGTAATGTATATTTTATTTGCAGATTATATGCTATATATAATTTTTATTGGTTAAATTTATAATAGACTTAGGTTTGCATTTTTACATATTTATGTCTATATATATGTGTGTGTCTATATGCTTTTTCCCTCAGAAAGCCAATTATTAAACATTATCAGATTTTCCCAATTAACTCACAGAAACTGCCTTACAAGGTCCATATGTGCCAAAATCTAAGGTGAATACACTTTCGACTTTATCAGAAATTGCTGCTATATGGTTATCTTTCTAAAAATGATCTCTTTTCTGTTTTCACTCACTGCCCTTGCCCCGGATTTTATTTTATCACATCTTTACAAAATAAGTCCATCTTCCTCTTCCCATATCTACTTAGGGTAGAATATTCAACATACAATTATTTAGCCAATTTTTAGCTTGTAAAACTCACCCCATTTACTATGTTTGTCTTTCTTAATCCTTGTTGTGAAATTCAGTTGGACATACTGAAGTTCTATCTATTTTGTTCTCATTATTGACTGCTTCCTCATGTATTTAGACTTTTATTTTCTCTCTATTCTCTGGATAAAATTCATAACCATGTTTCATACTTGCAAGTTTTTACTAGTTTTCCTGTTTGTAAATGTCCACACAATAAACATCATAGGTATTCATCCCAATTCCAGTCAAAAAGTCACCAATAATCCTTTAGTTTCTGAGTAGGATAGCCCATTCGATGTTTCACTGAGTTGTCTTCCTATGGTATTGGGTGAGATTGAACAAAATCACCTGGAAACTTGGAAGTATTTATGATGAGCCTTTTTTTTCCTTTTCTATATCCATCTTCAATTCCTTTTTTTCTCTTTCCTTCATTTTTCACTTTTCTATAGAAGACAAACTATCCCTAACCAATTTCCAACCCCCCACACCCCAAACCAAGTTACTATACCCTCAAGAAATAGGGGTTCTTCCCTTAAAAGTACATATCATTTGATTCTGGTTGAATTCATATATTGAAGACCTCAGCTTCAGTGTCTCAGAATGTGACTCTTAGTACCTTAGACATACTTGGAAATAGGGTCATTGAAGATGTAATTAATTAAGAAGAGATCACACTGGAGTAGAATGAGTCCCTAAACCAAAATGACTGGTGCTGTTATAAAAAGGGGAATTTTGCACACCGGTGTGCATGCACACACAAGGATCACCATGAGAACATGAAAGCAGAGATCAAAATATTGTGTCTTCAAGCCAGGAATAAGTTTTCCAGAAAACCTCAAGAATCTCAGAGGAACATGGAACACCATTTCCCTCTCAGCCAAGGACAGGAACCAATCTTGCTGATACCTTGTCCTCAGACTTCTGGCTTCTAAAAACTGTGAGACCATATATTTCGGTCCTTTAAGCCACCCAATTTGTGGTAACTGATTTTTATGGCAGCAAGACTAATTTAATTAAAAGTTTTTTCTTTAATTAATATCATCTTCTGCACATATGAACACAATTTTCTGAGATCAGGAGCTGTGTCTATTTTATTTGCAGTTGTATTCCTTGTCTCAACCATAGTGCATGGCATATCATAGATGCTCAAAAAAAAATGATTAATTGAATAAAAATTCTATTCTTGAAAATCCTATAATGATTAGGAGAAATTTACATGCAATTTACCTGTCAGATTTTCTGGTTGCAAATTCAAGGGGATGCTGGATTTCTACTGCAAATTTGTTCTTGAGATGGGTAAAGGAAGGAAGCCTCTTAGTTGCGTGGGATGCATATATCTATGATGATAGGGGTCCTTTGTTTTCACATAGGCTAAATTTACTCATTTTTTTAGCCATAGCAACAGAATATGTGCAAAAGCCTGAGAGAGTAGTGTGTGGAATGTGATGACAGCGCCATATGGGGAATTGTGTGGTATCTGGGTGACATGCTGTATTTTAATGTTTAATTTAAGAAGATCTGATTTTGACAGTAAGAGCTGGGAATTAAAAAAGAAATAGAGCTAAGGGATAAATATGGAATAAAACTATGCACTAATAAAAAAAACCCTAGTTATATATATGATAACCCATTATTTTCTATTTTTATATATAATGCCTTCATGAATACAAACTATTTCAGCTCTCTCATTCACCTACTCTGCATTAGAGTTCACATTGTCATTTCACATGTGGAAAATATGTCCCACTTTTCTCTAGTTTTTATTTTAGGTGATTGTTTTATTGTTGAGTCTATTTTAAAGATATTCTTTGTTAGCTATTTCTAATCTTACTGAAAGATGACATTTAAATCATACTACAATACAGTTTTGGCCAGAGAATAATATCTATAAATTAGAGCATATGGATTAGCATAAGGAGTAAGACAAATCAGAGTTCATTCCAGAGGAACATATGTCATTTTAGTGTTTGGTGTCACTAACATTAGAGAGATAAAATAAATTTGATTACAAAATATTTTTAAATACATATATGTTATCATATTTTGAAACAGAATATTTTATTTATGAATATAGTTCACACATGCCTTCATCATATTTTTGTGTTAATCAAATGCAATTTTTTACCCATCACCCATCATATCTATGCAATTATGATCTCACTAGGTAAAAATAGACTTAATTTCTATAATATCATATTTTAATATTTCATTAATATGAGATTTCAAATACAGGGGATGCATATAAATTCAATTTCATGCATTTAGAAAAAAGAGTGAGAAAATTGTTCTAGTAAGTACACACACACACACAGAGCAATTCTCATAAAGTCATTGAATCATGGTGTTTTGGAAGCTAATTTTGCCAAGTTTATCTAAAATTTTTGAGTTTACAAAACAATCCTTTAGGGATTTCAGGTTATGGAAATTAAGATGATTTCCAATTCTCAAAGAATAAATTAAATTAAAAAACTCAAAGTTTTTCTTCAATTTCATAAAAACTTACATAATTATGCATATTTTCAGTATACATGAAATTAACCATGAAGTTCATTTTTCTCTATTTCTCGGCGTTAGATTAAGTATTTAGTAGGAGATGCTTCAACATGGGAAGTCTCAAAAAGTAAAACTTCCACACTCTTCAGTATTATTAGATATTTTCTCTTCTTAAATCTATTAAGATCCAGCATGACAAAATAAAACATTGTGTCAGAAATGTTAAAAAAAAAAGAAGAAGAAAAGAAAGAAAATCTATCCTTGAATTTTAAAAGGTAGAGACCAGAAAGATGCACATTCATTAAGGAAACATTTAGCAAGCTTTAAGCATGGATTTAAGAGCAATACTCCCAGAGAAAAGTAGCACATAAAGGGAAATGCCTTCCTTCACAAGGCCGTTATCCCTGTCACCGTAGGGTTGGAAAATAATAGTGCCAGTGAGAGGAGAATTACTGATTACAAAGACAACATGCAAACAAAGCATACAAACAAAAAAATCAGATTGTTCCCTGAATTGTTTTCCAATTAACCTTAACCTGTTTAAGTTGAAAACCCAGAACAGGCCATGGGTTTCATGGAAAGAACTGAGTGCTCCATAAAAAGCTAAATAAAATTTTTTTTTCCATAAAAAGCTAAATAAAATTGAGCTTTTCTATAGTTTTTATACTAAAACTATTAATTATACAATATCACTTAGAAAAGACTATAAGAACCACTATGTCCAATTACAACAAGTAAACGATTTTGAAAGTGTGACAAGTGTCTTTGGTGTTCCTTGGGGACTCTTGTTGGGTGTTGGTGATGGGCTTGTTAAGGTAGAATGGAGCAGCACAAGAGCATTTTTTCTCTTCGCTCACTAACTTTTTTCCTTCTTCAGTTCAGTAACAAAGCTAGAATGTAATTTGGAGTAGATTTTCCAGGATGTTGTTAGCCTAGTTGGCAGGTCATAGGTAGGAAGAAAGATAATGTCTACATTTAGAACTAACTGGCTTCTAGTTGGACTTCTCCCAAGCCCACAGCAAGTTGGGTCCATTTGTCTAAGTGCCTGTCATTTATTGGGAGGAAGGGATCAGTAGTCTCCAAACATCTGTCTCCAGGATTTAGAGTTTGAAACTACTTTTGGAATGGATTTGAGTAGACTTAACCAAAGTTCAGAGTCCAGGACATTAATGGAGGCCCTGAAATAAAATTGTCATGATATCAGACAAAGAGAGGGATCCAGTAGGTTGGCTTAGGCAGGGAGATAGGGAGCCGCGAAGAAAAGGAGCTGTGTTCCAGATGAAGCCCTGCTGGGAATGATTTGCACCTAGGAAAGCAACTTTATGTGAGAATTAAAACAGCAGGTAGTTGGATTACGTGCGACTGAGTCAGACTGCCCGGGTGCCCTCTGGTGAGCAGATTTAACCCAAAGAAATCTGTACTTTGGGATCTGTGTCTTTCTTCTGCTGTAGATGAGTTCTTCTCCTAGAGAGGACTCCCAGAAATTGTCCTGAATCTTCATCACTTTGAACTTTCATGTATGCAGGATGCATGAAAGAAACTAACTTTCTGGGACCCTGGGGAGGTTAGCTGCTTGGGCAGGGGTCTTTCGTCTAGCTACAGCACTTATTACTGACACCATTGGTTGATGGTAAAACAAAACAAAACAAAACAAAACAAAACCCACCAGATTTTAGATAAATAAGCAGCAGCAAATTATTCATATAAAACAGAAGAAAAATGTGCTAGAATTAAGATCAGCAGGAATAGAACAACCATGCCATTAAGTGAACATTAGTATTTTCTAAGGTTTTAATCATTTGAAGTTATTCAACTCTGCAAAGTATAAATAAAACATAACTCTCTCCAATAATAGATGAATATTGGGAATTTTGATATCCCCATGCTAGAATTTCATTTGTAATAAGGTAAATTTCTTTCATTTATTTTCTTCAAATATTTATCTCTCGATTTTATGCCAGCAATTTGTCAATGTTCCAGAACTTCCTAATATCCTGAAATGGTTCTTTGTTGCTTTTTTTCCCCCTTAATGGAGAAGGATGTAAAACTGAATTCTTTTACATAAAATATGTTACTTATAGATACTAAACAAGAAATATTGCTAGCAATCACACTTTCATGTCATGCATGCAGTTGTCAAAATGTATTATAAAGTTTACATTAAAGGAGACATATAGAGAGGACTTTTTGAGAAGTTTTCCTTTTTAGATGAAAGTTCAGAATATTAGATCACACTGAAAAAATGTCTATAAATCACATAATTAGCATAAATAGGTATAAAAAATGTCATCTCACAATGGCTAGATTGACACTGTACAATCATCTGAACTCAAAATGAACTTTTTATTCCTTCAATAAAAATAGAAGGCAAGTTTATCTCCTTTGGAGTCAATAAGAAATACAAATGGTAGTATTTTAAGAGCACATTAAGCCCATGCATGTGTATACCTATTTTGTATGATTCTAATTCATAGACTCCACTTTCTTTGTCAAATACTTGCTCAGTCCGTTCTGTTTCACTTTTGAGTGCTTTGCTCAATGTGAGTAATTGATCAGGGGAATCAGGCTTGCCATTACTCTCGAGAGTAGATTTGATTAGATAAACATGAGAAAAAATAAAAGAGAAATGGGAGGTGAATAGTGAAATGGACAAGTAAGATGTATAAAGCGGAAGAGGAGGGCCATTACTCAGAAAGCAAAGACTAGTATTTCATTAGTTTGAAAGCTTTGGCTCTTAAAAGTCTTCAGTCAAATTTATTTAGTTAGAAAATAACCTCTTTGGCACAACTCTACCAGATAGGCTTCTGCATCATGCAATATTTCTGAAAAATGATCTTTCATTGCAATTCGTCCATTTGGAATTTTAGTTGATTATGAAATTTCAGTGCCTATTGTCATATTTCTCCTTGCTGCTGTATTTTTTCTTTTCCTGCCGAAGAACTCTTACCAAATAATCTGAAATTAACTTATCATTATCAGTTTTGATGATTATTACCAGTTTTGTTCCTTGTAGGCACAGCTGGATTTCATAGAAATCGAAACTTAAAAACCGGTAGAAAGTTGTTGATGCCAGTCTTGTGGCTTTTTTTTTTTTTTTTTTTTAGCAGTGTTCTTAGCATTACAGGTGGAATGAAGGTATGGATTTTGAATTGTTTATGAAGAATTGTTGATGGAATATTATGGATATGTTTTATTTCCACTCTCTTTCTTCTCTGGTATGTGACCATTCTGGTGGCTAGGAAATATTGGGAAGCAGCTGACTGGTCTCTACTGCTGGTAAAGATCTTAGCCTGATTAGACATCTTCGACAGCAACAAATCTGATGGATTCAGACACAAATTGGGACATAGACATGACATACAGTGCTTGGCTAAGGAACAAATCTTGCAGTGACTGCCAGGGATAGGATATGTTCTGTATATATTTATCGAATATGAATACATGAATGAATGAAAAAAAACATAAAATAATATAGACCAGTGACTTGCTGGTTTCAAAATATTTCAAAAAAAAAAAATTCCAAATGGTCTCACAGCTAATAATCAGAACCTCAGCATAGATTTTATTTCACATTAGAGCTTTGGATACTGAAGCAAAGAGAAGTAAGAAGGATGTGCTAGGTGGTGTAAAGGAAGAACGTCGGAAGCTGGGCTGGGGGAAGTGTACTCATTATTTACAATGTGGCAAAGCAGTTGAGTGTAGATGATCACCCTTGCCTCTGCAACCTGGCATGCAACCTTTGCGTCTTGTCTTTTGCTACTTGTCTCTCCCTTACTCTCTTACAGAGCTCATCTGTATAACTACTTTGAAGATTGCTGATTGCTGGACACTTGCTTCCAGCTCTAGGGAATGCATGGTTCGTGTAGAGAGATGTTCTTCAGAGGACTAGAGTGCATTGAGAAGACAAAATGATTGACATTACCATTCTTGCAGTGACATCTGTGTATAAGATTTGTGCACCGGTCTAGAAACCAAAGTATAAGTTATGATATGTGTTTCCATTAGAAAATGTGCTCTGAAGTTCAGTTAGCTTCAAGGCATTTTTGAAGCATGATACATTGGTGAGCTGGAGATAATGAACTAGAATTTAGGTTCAAGTAGAAATCAATTAGCAGAAATATCAGCAACTCTTTTGTATAGCATAGATACAACTCTCTTACTTACTATTTTTTCATTAGTATGAATTTAAATTAAAATAAACACTATTCAATTTTATTAAATAAAATTTTGTCCCTAATTAACTGAAGAAATTAATTAATTTAACTTTTTTCTTGAAAATATAACTTATTTCTTGAAAATATAACTTGAAAATATAACTAGAAGACTTGTGACTTATGTAAACCTTTTTAAATAATATATTATTGTTTTTGCCTTCAAGTTATCTAAATAACAATTGGCATTTGAAAGTTAATCAACATAGGACATTTCTACATTCTCACCAAACTCCAGAGCAGGGAAGGAATATTTCAATCAAAAAATCAAAATACACAGGCTCAAAGAAGTACAATTTGTTTGTCATTTTTGTAACAATCGAACGTTTTAATTTACCAAGCAATAATTTAGAATGGTATACTGAATATTTTAGATTATGCAGACTTAAAAACACGCACATGCACACATACAAATTAAACTCCAGTGTAACCGAATTTCAATGGTGAATCCTATTTGGCAATATTTTCTCTAGTGTGAAATATAATAATTCCTTCCCAACACAGAAGTCATGGATTCTATCCAATAGGAGAAATCCAATTGAAGATCATAAACTGTGATAGAAAAAAAAGGAAAGTCAATCAAATGACTAATTCTATAAAGACACATAGAAATAGTTTGATTTTACTGAAATAAAATAATACATGAATAACAAATTTAAGTGAATTTCAATACTCTTTTATAGACTGTAAGATAATATTAATAAGAGGCATTCCACAAATTTTAATTGTCTTTTGATTAAAGGAGGTTCAGAATCTTTCTTCCCTAGAGATTACAAATGTATGTGTGTTTGTTTTTGATAGTGTTCACAGTAAAAGTTTATTTTCCTTTGTATTTACGTATGGGACATCTCTTTTTTGGTGGCTCCCAATTGTCATTTCATGCAGTCAAGAACACAGACACAGAATAACTTGGAAGCTTGAGATGAACACACACACACACACACACACACACACACACACACACACTGGATAGCCTTTATTTAATCTTAGCAAAGATGGGGTGTTTTTCAAACTAGTACTAATAGATACTATCCCATGGGAACTTCATTCCAGAGCTTTTTCACATTTTCTAGTTTCCTCCTTTATTTTTTTTTTTTTAAAGATTTTATTTGTTTATTTGACAGAGATCACAAGCAGGCAGAGAGGCAGGCAGAGAGAGAGAGAGGAGGAAGAAGGCTCCCCACTGAGCAGAGAGCCCCATGAGGGGCTCGATCCCAGGACCCTGGGATCATGACCTGAGCCGAAAGCAGAGGCTTAACCCACTGAGCCACCCAGACGCCCCTAGTTTCCTCCTTTTTATTTGATTTGATTTTTTTTTTTACATTTATTTATTTATTTATTTATTTATTTATTTATTTATTTATCTGAGAGCGACTCAGAGAGGGAGCATAAATGGGGTGGGGGGCAGAGGGAGAAGCAGGCTCTTCACTGAGCAGGAAGCCAGATAAGGGGCTTGAACCAAGGGTCCTGGGACCATGACCCGAGCCGAAGACAGCAGCCCAACCCACTGAACCACCCAGGAGTCCCGGCTTCCTCCTTTTTAACGAAAGCAAAGAAATTAATTCTAAGACCAGCATTACTTCTCTGTGGTTACCTGCTCAGCGGTGAAGCGGTTGGTTAGTAATAGTCACTGCTCAAGCAGCGAAGCAGGTCTGTCATTCGACAGCATAAGGCGACAGTAAGCCCAAATGGATTCAGACCCTTTGTTACCCACAACACCAAGAACAGCAATGGATTTAATGTTTGTGTCACTTCCGTTGTCCTTGAGTCCCAAGGATGATGATATGGGTAGGCCCAGCTGAATGTTGCACATGCAGTGAGTTCTTGTTATACCTGAAGAACACTGAGCTTAAGAAAGCCCAAATCTTCAAAGAAAGGAAATCACTCACAAATCTGCCTATCTCTCCCTCCAGAGACATTACCTCTCTCATCCAGGAATGTCTCCAGCTTTAGAATCCTAGAATTTAAGCAAATCTGCCCCCTGCCCAGAAACAGCTTTGCAAACATCCTTGAATAAAGGTGTTGGTATCTTTTGCTCGAAAGATGTACAGAAATGGCAGATTCTTGGGGAACCACTTCGCAACAATCTTTCTGTCACCTATGGCTCCTTTGGAGAAAATTTCCTCCTATTTTGTCTTTTACCTTATTCTTTGTATTTGTGTATTACGAAACAAAATTGTATTATTTCCCCAATGACCCTCCAAGGCAACAATTTTCATATGCTTTACTAGATAGGAATAACTGTGTAACACAGCATTTGATATAAAGAAGTTTTGCAGTTAAGGAATTAAAGTTTTTTTTTTTCTTAATTGAAACACTTAACTCTGATTACTTTTTCATCGTGGGGAAGCATTAGCGAGGCATTTGACTTTCCAGAAATAGAGATAGATTTGGAAGTTTGCTCACAGCTTGGGAAAATGCTAACATGATGACTTTAAGAAGTGCAGGTATCCATGTACTCATAAAGGAGGAATGAGGGAAAAATACTACTCATGTCAAATCAACAAATACTAAATTACAGAAGTGTTGTCTGTTAAAATTATGGTAATTAGTTACAAAGTCATACTTTCGTAGCTCTTGCGGCACCTGAAATCGACCACAGGTTAAGACTTTTTCACTTTTAAGTGCTTCTATGACTAATTATTTCCCCCTTTAGGCAGAAGTCTTTGGATCATTAGCACCCATGCCCCATGTCTTACACCAGAGCAACATCGCAGGATGAAAGCTGGAACTTCATGTGTCTGGCTGATAGCACTCACACGTCAAGTTGGGAGAGTTTAGAAAACTGTTTTTGATTGGTGAGTTCACAAAAGCAGCTGGCAGGATGCCTGGTCCCATTGGTGCTTTTGCCTTAGAGATTCTTGAGAATTTTTATAGATGCCTAACTTCGTTTCCTGATAGGGATCTATATGAAAACTCAGAATTAATACTTTGCTTTATTTTAGTTTTTTGAATTAATACTTTATAGAGGAACCAAATCCTAGGGCCTGTTCCTTGATTCAGATTTGGCTGGGTAGTTGAGCAAAGGATCTTAATCTTTCTCAATGTTAGAAACATGTTGTTTGGGCACACAAGGCGGATTTTTTATTTTTTTTGAGATTTTATTTGTCTTTTTTTGAGAGAGAGAGAAAGGGATGAGCAGGGGAGAGGGGCAGAGCGAGAGGCAGAATCCCTGCTGAGCAGGGAGTCCGACGTGGGACTCAATCCCAGGATTTGGGGATCGTGACCTGAGCTGAAGGCAGACACTTAACCAACTGAGCCACCCGGGCACCTGCATAAGTAGATTTTTGACTCCATTGGAAAAACTGTTTGCTGTTCTAGTAAGCAATCAGTAACTGATACAGTATTCTGATTCTATCAGGAAGAGGGATCATGCATGACAACTCACCCAGTGCTTCTCTTTCTAGGAGCAACAGGGTTGGGAAATGCTCTGGCCAAGGAAGAGTTCTAGAAAGACTTTGTGGATGGTGGACTGGAGATTCATCATCGTGATGATGACCAGTCTCTGAATTTTTGGAATTCTATATAAGGCTGAATGTTAAGCCAGAATAATTGTAAAGATTAGTCCTTCCAGCTCAGCAACAGCTTCCAAAAGCATTAAAAATATGGGTTTATATTTACGTCTTTGGAGAAACTTTTATGTTTTGTTATCTCCAAGCATTTTTTAAAGGAGAGCGTTCTCCCTCTTACTAATGAATGAAGAGATTGAACAAGTTCATTACTGAGAACAGTGGTTGAAACTATGGGTCGTGGTACATAAATATTAAGTATAATTAAGGAGGCTGTGCAACTCTCAATAAAGCTAGAAACTAAATTTAAATGTAAAGCCCTGATTAGAATTATTACCTCTGAAACACAGTTACACTATTACGCATTCCTATATGAAAATTAGAGTTGGGCATTATAAAAGAATATTCAGTTAACAAAATGCAAGTTCATGAGCCCAGTTGCATTTTGAATCTGGAATATGGTCTACATCAGAATCGTTCTGCTTATAATAATATGATGGTTCTGATGTGAGTGTTTCATCGTAGTTAATGCAGGGAAAGAATATTTTGTTTGAGATCACTGACATGTGGTCAGCTTGAAATAAGAGCTTCTCAGGGGCATGAAAATTGTGGTTTTGTAACCAGTAATTCAATCATACAAAAATGAGATGTGCTAAAGCAGCATTCTGGAAGGGCATTGGTGCTTGATTTTGCCCACTCTGGACACTGCAATCTTGATTTTAATGGTTAGGGAGGTTCTATCAATTCTAAAGCATCACAGGAGGGGCGCCTGGGTGGCTCAGTTATTAAGCATCTGACTCTTGATTTCGGCTCAGGTTACGATATCAGGGTCCTGAGATCAAGACCCACATGGGGTTCAATACTCAGTGGGGAGTCTGCTTAAGATTGTCTGCCTCTCCCTCTCCCCCTCCCCCCACCATTTCTCTCTAAAATAAGTAAATCTTTTTTTTTCCCTGAAGATTTTATTTATTTATTTGACAGACAGAGATCACAAGTAGGCAGAGAGGCAGGCAGAGAGAGAGGGGGAAGAAGGCTCCTGCCTAGCAGAGAGCCAGATGTGGGGCTTGATCCCAGGACCCTGGGATCATGCCCTGAGCCGAAGACAGAGGCTTTAAGCCACTGAGCCACCCAGGCGCCCCTAAAATAAATAAATATTTAAGAAAAAATAAAGCAATCTAGAAGCGTGATAGGTCAGATTGTTTACATATAATGTCAGAGACATTGTATTCAGCTTACTTATCAAAAATATTATGCCACTTGCATACACCAGCATAGAGTGCTAATATGAACATATTCCACTCTGATTCCAAAATTAAAACTGGTAGAGCCTCTATTTTCCAAATTAGGAGAAAATCTGGCGTCTTTCTAGAGACATTTCCCCTCTGCCTGAGTTGTTGAAGTGCCTCAGAGACTTACTCAATTCCATTCCAGCTTCCCGTCGTCTTTGAAGACAAACTAGAGAATCATTCCATGCACAAGGGAGACCAGGTGCTTGCCTGTTTACACTGCTACTGCTTCTATTACCCTACTCTTCTGCAAGCTGTTCACATGTGGGCCTGTGTGCGGACAGCATAAAGGAGCTGGCACAGGCTCTACCTGGCTGGGAGATGGAGGGCCTCCTGTTTGGACTTCTCGGGTCAGGCTCACTGGTTAATACTCACATGTTCAGACATTTTCCCCAAAGCATGCTTTCTTAGCCAGGATGGCCTGTCCAGCCTGGGCTCCTAGCCATACCTACTCATTTTCCCAGAACCAGCCCCAGCACAAGACTTGAGTCACGAGCCCCGGCCTGCCCTTGTTCACTGAAGTTCCTTTTGGGGACCCTGGATGTCTTCTTCTGCCACGTGGTTGGGTCCATCTCAGTTTATCAAAGACAGTTTATGTTTTCAATGGACAAGGTTAACAAACCCTCAGCTCTTTACAAAAACTGAATTTTCCATTTATAAATCTAATTTTTTAAGCATTGAGAAAAGCTATCACTCTTGACTATTTTTATCTGCTGGATTCCATTAAGAAGATTTTTCAGAGACCAGTGGGAGTGAGAGCGGAGGAGATCATGAGGGGCAATTTCCCGACATACCAGAAAAGCCACAACCACTTTAATCATTAGTTATGCAATTGTCTCAGGGTAGAAAAAGAAAAGATTTCTGTCTTAAAATGACAGAAGCTCTGGAAATCGCATCTAAAAAACTGGAAACAACTTGTCGGTATTTTTTTTCTTTATGCTCTAAATTCATTTTTAGTAACAGTGGAAGCAATTTGAAATGAAATACAACACTTAAAGCAAATGAAACGGAAGTAGGATGCCAGCAGTAAATGGCAAGAAGAAATACGGTTCAGTGTGTTCTTCAGAAATCCTATCTCTTGGGACTCAATGTTGAAGGTTGAATTCTTGTTCTTATTTTAGAAGTTTTACAATCCTGAAGCTACCAATTGATATTAAAATTAGTTCTATTACATTATGTCCGCTGTTCTTTTAATAACATGTTTGGCCTCAAATAGACCTGAAATCAAATAAGATTCTGTAACTTCTCTGGAATATTTTCTTTTTTCTTGGACTTAAAGTGGAAAAAAATTATTTCTGATAATTAAACATAAAGTATTTGATACTGGACCTTTCAAATATGGTAAGGCACTCAACACATGGCAGCAATATGATGCTATCTAATATTAGCATAATAATAATAATGATAATATGTTTTAATCTTTGAGGTATTTGTTATTTCTAACACCTTGTGGCAAATGGTTCTATACACAGTTTTAAAGTTCAAGTATCCAAAATTGTTAAGAGACAAAGATATTTGACAATAACCTAGTTTATTTTTTTCAAGGATTTTATTTATTTATTTATTTATTTGAGAGAGAGATCACGAGCAGGCAGAGAGGTGGGGTTTGGGAGGGACAGGGTTGGAAAGAAGCAGTCTCCCTGCTAAGCAGAGAGCCCAATGCAGAACTCGATTCCAGGACCCTGAGATTATGACTTGAGCCTAAGGCAGAGGCTTACCCCACTGAACCACCCAGGCACCCAGCAATAACCTAGTTATTAATCACAGTGGAAATTAGAGCCATTGAGTAATAAAGATTTTTTGACACAAACCCTGAGGGACAACTGAAGTTGAATCACTTTGGGAGTCAGTGTTTACAATGAAATTAAGGCGTTTATCATAGAAAAATGTTGAGGTAGAGAAAGTTTGCTAGAAAATTGCCCAGAATTAAAAATTGGGTGTCAGGCATTTTCTTTAGTTTCTGTGTTTCTTCGAGATCTCTAGGTCTGCCTTCTAACCACACCTGTGTCTTTTTTTCTGCAGCTGAACTTAAACATTTTTCCTTGAATTCTCTCCTCTGGTCAGTTGTGCTTTTATCTACTAGAATTCCACTAAACCTCTCCTATTGGATATTTTAACAATAATTTAACAAACATTTATTTGATACTTTCTGTACAAGTAACTTTATCCAGAGGTGTAGAAATGCATATGTAAATAAAATTTGGTCTCTGCTCTCAAAAAAGTTGATCTACTTTGAAATACATTAAGAAAACAAACAAACTGGGAAAAAATAGCATAATAATATAATTTCATGTAATATAATCTCTTAGGGTGACAGGGATTGAGGGGGAAAAAGTCAGAAAATGTTTCTTGGAGGAAAGTGAAGACTTGCTTAATTGTTGTGAATGAGAAGTTTATGAGAAGGGTAAGTTTAGGGCAGGAGTTCCCAGAATAGGGAACAGCATGAACAAAATTACAGAAAGAGATGTGTGGGTGACATGTGTAGAAAGCCGACAATAATTTGTGAAGTATAGGGTTGGAAATAGCAGGAGAGAAACCTAGAGAGATGCACAGGTGCCACATGAGGAGGATCCTATGTTTAGGCTAAAATGCTTAGATTTCATCTCAAAGACAAATATGAAGCCCCTGAAAGTATAGGTTAACTAAGGAAAGGCTGTCCTTTAGGGTCTTGAGTACTGAGTGACAGTCATTTACAACGAAAACTAACTCTGACCCACTCTAAAGACATTGAATGTTCAGAAAGACCTTGGAAAATATGGGGGGGAGGTGTTGAAAGTCTAGATTAAGTCCCTACCACCTGTGGCATTTCATTCACCCAAACCCAATATCTTGAGGTAAGTCCAGAGGAATCACACTCCATCAAGGACTTGAGAAATACAGCATTGAAGAAAGCATATGGTCTATTTGGAATACGGCTTTCCTCATTGTTTTCTCTCAGCTAGAAATACTGATAGAATACTTTGCAAATGAAATGGGCCATTAGCTTGGTTCCTCACAGAGAGAAGAGCCTAGGACAAAAGCTGCTCTCAGGGAATGCAGAATCAGGAAAGCAGAGGTGAGGCAGAGAAAGAGGGAGAACAAGTTATCAGGGTATGAAAACAAACCGGCTACTGTTGGGTTATTAGGGGAAGCCAACAACTGGATCTCGTGGGAGTGTCTTATGAACCACCTTCTCAGGACAGTCCAACAAGGAGGCTGAGGGGAGAATAATTTATCCATTGACCATTGTCTCCTTTGCAGTCCTTCATTTTGCAGTGAAGTCCCAAGATTGTGTACTTGGTTTCACATCTGAAGTTCCACAACTGAAAATCCTGGTGCAGGACGTGAGTCACATGCGGTGATGCTGGCATGAGGTAAAGCACTGTTTGCTTATACTTATATGAAGTTAGTTAAAGTCCATAAAGACTGGGTCGCTTCTGTTGCGGCCTGGTGGAGGTGCTTGTGGTCAATATCCCTGGAGACAGCTGAGGTGCAGAAGAATTTGACACAGGCACCCTGTGGTCCCTGTGGTCAATGGAGGTGGAGTGTTCACAGTGTGGCAAGAGCGAAGTGGCTGTGATTTTCACAACAGAAAGTAGGGCTGCATTTTACTCAGATCTCAGAGATTTGTAGCATCTGCTGAGCTTTTTCCACTGATTGGATAATCGATGGTAAGTTATCCAGGAATGATCGTGATGGTCAACTCATAACTCTCTTTGTTCAGTTGTTTTAATACAAGAATTGCAAATCTCATGGATAGAGACTGGCTTGAGCAAACAAGATCTAAATTATATATCCTTTTTCCCAATAACAGATAAAGTCTCAGTGTATTCATAGATACAGAATGTTTGAAAGGAAAAAACAATTGGGGTTCTTTAGAGAAAGACCCTATAACATGACAAGCATATCCAGGAAAACTTGTCTGTAGTCTGCCCTGTACAACCTGTGGTCATTTGCATAGATGGGCAGTGATAAGTGGAAAACACCCAGGTATCACAGGAGAGATTGGTGTTAGTTATGAAGTAACACTAGTTTCTCAGGACTCAAAACAGTAATTCAATAGATTAGTAGATAAAACTTTAGGAAATGTATAGAACCTCTAGAGTAGTTACAGCATTTACCCAAAGGTAACCCAAGGTTTATCATTGGTTTAGCAGTACTCTGAGTAATTTAGCATATCAAGGAAAAGCCTTAGGAATCAAAGAGATCTCATTTACAACTTTGGGCGGGCAAAGAGAAAACCATTTACATTTTCTTAACAGCAGATCAGTTAATCTAAGAAAACTTTGTCCTTTTGAACAGAGAGAATTTCAGTCTTATACCAATGTACCTTTAAAACCCATTCATTTCAATCTTAGTCCGTCCTGACCATCCTAAATTCCATTCCAAAGATTTCCCTTCACAAACCTTCTACAACTTTCCTTTGCATTCAGGTTTTGTCCCAAATCATTTCCTTCCAAACAACCATCTCCTTTAGGACAAAATTACCTTTTTTTACTTTCAACAAAATGTACTCCCATTCCTTAAATCTTTCCTATGTATCTTCTACTTTCCTACATACAGAGTTGCTTCCTTTATGTCCATCAGTCTTACAGTTAGCAGAATTTTCTACTCTTAGAAACACCTTTGTCATTAACCAATTATCAGCTATTAACCAATTGTGAATGGTTATAACAATTCTTTAGATGCCAATTTATGAATCAGTTAAGCACAAACCATGCTTACCAACAGATTTAAATATTCTTATTTTCTTTGCTGTAAGGAGTCAAAAGAACAAACCTATGTTCAGTTGTTAATGCCTGAGTTTTCACATCCAAGAGACCACCAAGGAGCCAAGCACCAATGCAATCACACGAGGGTTTATTTGACAAGCTTAAGCTTGGGCCCAAGTATATCTGACACAGCTGAGTAGGGACTTGGACCCTGAACCAGATTACAGTCAGAGTTTTTAAATGCAGAGTAGGGGTGGACTCGGTGGTGGGTGAGGACAAAGGGGATTATGGATGATGTAAGTCTCCAAGGAATTTTGGAAGCAAGGTCTCCAGGACCTTGAGGGGCTAGCTATTGTTGGGAGAAAGGTTATTTATTACCAATAATAAAATCTTCTCGTGAGACCCTTTAGATGTATATCAGTGGGCCGTATACTTGGGAATGATTCTTGATGCTATCTTGGAGGTTTAGAGATAAAGGAATTGTTAAAGTAGACTTACAGGATCCTGGTCAGACCTGTCGGGGTAGGGGGTCTGTCAGGCTAGGATTGTCCTTAGCAAAACCTCAAGGTGAGGGCAGTTAAGTCTCCAGGGGAGAGCCACTCTGTCTGTTTCAAGGACTTGTCAGTAGGTAAGGAATTTTAATGATTTTCTTCTGCCTCTGTGTCCCACTTCACTAAGGTGGTGCTATATCTTCCTTTCCTCTCTTTTTCACGTTTACAAGTATATAAAGGAGTTTTTTATAAGAGGCAAGAGATGCAAATATTTGACAGAAGGAATAAAGAAGAGTGTAGACCCAATCTTTCAACCCAAACGTACATAGGATAAGAGGATGTGAGCAGCTTTCCCTGACAACATGTCAAGGGAAGAGGAGTCCTCAGCAGAAAGCCAGGTTTCAGTTCAGTCAAAACATGGGTTTGCCCTTCAAGAAAGAGGCCGATCATTTAATCGGGATTTGTTGTCTTTCAAGAGAAACTTTAGTGAACCCAATGTTTAGTAGGTGAGGAGAAAGTGCTAAAGAGAGAATGAGAGCACAAGAGGTCAATCTGATGTGTCAAGAGAGCACAGTGAGTGACAGGGATGAGACGGGTACAGCAGTCTCCTAACGGTACAGCTCGACTGCACTCTGGCAAAAACACAAATTCTGCCTTCACCTCGGATCTAAACCTCAGACTAGGCATTTGAATTTGTAATTAGTGGTGTGAGGGATTTTTACAAAGAGGCGAATATGAGAAGTGCGCCCTCAGAGGATGTGCGTGTGTGCATGCGTGTTTACGTAGGCGGGTGCTACCATGTTGGATATTAACTGTTAAACAAAGACAAGAAACTTAAACAATCTGAGTTCTACCAGTTTCTGGGATTTCCACAGATTCTTGGGCCACACAGGGTCACCCACAGCTTGGTGGTTGATGGTTTTTCCTTTAGCAATGGTCCTTTGGATGTTCCTTTTGGTGCTCCTGTGGCATCTGCAGTTGGTGCAGTGGAAGCGGGCACAGTAAGGGGAGAGAGTATAATGTTCTGTCTTACAATAGTGGTTATGTGCTTTAGAGGCCTGAAGTTTGAAAGGTTTGTGGCAGTTTGGGTCCAGCAGCTGTGTTCTTAAGGAGTATCTGGGTTAACATTCTTGGCTCACCTGAGTACAAAGCTTTTATGGTGTTCAGCCAAAACTTTTTTTATAAAGTGAAATTAGGGCAGTGGTGGGAAGAGGCGAGAAGAGGGACAGAGTCAAGAAATATTTGAGAGGAGCTTGCAATCGGTTTTAAGGGACAGACAGACGAGTTTTTCTGCCATGGGAGATTAGGTAACTAGTAGTTACCATTGGCCTAGACAAGAAATGCAGGACAAGAAGCAGGTTGGTCAAGGTTAGAGAGGTCAATTTTGGACACCTTGAGTCTGAGATACTTATGTTACATTCCCATGAAGACCCTCAATGTTATACATTTCTGGAACTCGTTAGTAAGGTGCAGGTGCTAGACTTAGATTCCATAGTGTGATGCTTAATTTTATGTGTCAGCTTGGCTGGGCCAAGATATTTTGTCAAATATTATTCTGGATGGGGTGAGAGTAACATTTAAATTGGAGAACTTTGAGTAAAGCAATTTATGCTCTGTAGTATAGGTTGGCCTCATCTGCCAGTAAAGGTCTGAATAGAACAAAAACTTACCTTCCCAGAGCAAGAGGGAATTCTGCCATTAGACCACCCCTAGACTTGGACTGTAGCTCTTTCTGGGTCCTCAGGCTGCAGTCCCAACCCTGCAGATTTTGAACTTCATATCTACCATCATGTGAAACAATCCTTAAACACCAATCTTCCCATCTCTCTCATACACACACACACGTGCACGTGCGCACACACACCCACACACCCACCCACCCACACACACACACACACATCCTGGATAGCTCTGACTGATGTACATAGTGATCAGTGTGTAGGAAGTAAGAAGTAAGGGTCTTGTGGTGGAAGTTTGCTTTTAATGAAGAGTGACATGGAAGAGAAGAGAAATGGGCTGGGAGCAGACTCGTGCAGCAAGGACAATGCTCACCTGGTGAATAATGTCGAAGCAGGACCCAAGGAGGCCTGAGAGAGATGAATTAGGGAGACATGGAGAGTGTGGTAGTGTACGTTGGACAATCTAATAGAAGAGAGTCAAACATAGCATCGAGGATTGAAATGTAGTGTTATGATGTGGCGATTAGAAAGTCCTTGGATGTCTTAGCAAGAGTGGTTTTGGGGAGCACAACCTTGTTTTCTGTCTGGAAAGGAATTAATTGAGAGGTGAGAAATCGGACACTTCTCCTTAAAGATTTCAAATGAAGAGGGAAGGAGAAAGGAGACTCAGACCAACTCAGATACAAGAGTTTGTAAGTTCTTTGTTTCTGTTTTTGCTTTGCTTTAGGTCTGAGACCCCAGCAGCACATTTACAGTTTGGAGGAATGTCTTCAAAAAGAGGAAGAATGAGTGCTTGAGCATAAAGGAAGGATGTTGGTTCCTCAAGGAGATGATGTGGCAGAATTAAGAGTATGATGTTGGTCTTGAATATGAGGAAACACATGTAATCTCTTCAGAAACTGAAAGAAAGCTGTGAGGTGGAGACCAGATATAGAGAGGTAGGGCTAGGAGGTATGCCACAGAAATAGGCCCCAAGAAATAGATGGGAAGGGTCAGTGTGGGGAACTTCATAGAATGGCAGAGGTTTGAAACTGCAACAACATGGATGGACCTCAAGGCCATTATGCCAAGTTGAAGTAAGTCAGACAGAGAAGCACAAACACCATGTGATCTCACTTATATGTGGAATCTAAAAACAAAACAAACAAAAAACCCAAACCCAAACAAAAGCAGGTTCATAGATACAGAGAGCAAACTGGTGGTTGCCAGAGCAGGGGGTGAGGGATGGGAGAAAGGCTGAAGGAGGTCAAAGGCACAAACTTGTAATTGATAAAACGAATAAGCCCTGAGGAACATGAGGTGCAAAGTGGTGACTATCGCCAATACTCTGTTGAATATTTGAGAGTTTCTAAGAGCAGAACTTGCAAGTTCTCTTAGCAAGAAAAAAAAGTTGGTAACTTTTTTTGAATAATTGTTGGATGTTTACTAAATTTATTGGGGTGATCATTTTGCAATGTGTGTGTACAAATATGGAATCATTTTATTGTTTTTTAAAAAAGATTTATTTATTTCTCATAGAGAATGAGAGGGAGAGAGAACATGAGCAGGGGGAGGGGGAGGGGGAGAAAGAATCTTCAAGCTGACTCCTACTGAGTGTGGAGTCAGGAGCTCTATCCCAGGACCCTGAGATCATGACCTGAGCCAACCAGGTGCCCCCTGGCATCATTATATTGTGCACCTGAAACTAAGACAATGTTATAAGTCAACTATACCTTAGTAAAAAAATAAAAGGTAAAATAATTTAAAAAATAAATATAAAATTATTGCTTGGTAGAGGGACTTGGTGAAAGATAAGAAAACAATTGATCAATTATTGTAAGAGCTCACGCTGGAAGATTAAAATCTGTATTAACAATCTTTGGGTGGTTTCTTTTTCTGTAGAAGACCGATTGCCTAAAATCAGGAATACAGTCAGGGTTGCTCTGTTCATGCATTGTTGTAACATAAGGAAATACCTGTAAGTTGTGGGAGGAAATTCAAATAATCATCCGTGGGGTCTAGGCTGAGTGGGCAGTAGGTGATGGCGGAGGGGAGCAGGTAGAAGGCATAACAAGGAAGGGTACGTTTAAACACCTTTCTCCCTCACTTCGAAATCCAAACTGTATTCTTAAGGCAGACATTTTCCCTTCCATGCTTTGAAGAATTACCCCCGAATTATCCACTCCTGGTACTCGCTAATTGACGCAGAGAATTAGTCCAGGTGGCCACAGCTCTCGCCATCTGCTTGGAAGCCTCTCTACGGTCTGGTCTCCCGGATTCCTCTGCCATTGACATCATTACTTGGAAGCTTTCTGTCTGCCAGGCCCCGACAGATTGATTACCTATTTGGACAGTCCTCTGTTCTCTGGACAATCGCCACAACATGTGCTGCTTCTCAAATTACTGTCATGGCAACTGTGACCACAGCACATGGTGGCCCACCTTTTAACAGTGCTCCCAGGATACACTGCACCTTCTTGAGGGGTGGTATTGAGAATTTATGGCAGGTTCCTATGTTTCAGCAAAATTTGTGTCCAAAGTGCTCATGTAAACTGAGACACGATTAGTACATTGGATATAATACTCAGGACCATGTAAGAATGACTTGTGATTGCTAGAGAGATATAAATGTTCGGTGTTTGGGATGCTTGATGACACTGTTACTGGTGATAGGAAAACATAGGTCCTTCCTGAATTTAACTTGCTGGGGCTGAGCTTCCCTTATTTTACAAAGAATTAAGCTATTATTCTGAGCTTTTCTGTTTATTGAATCATCATTTTGCTTTCTGTAATGTAGGAGTATGCCTGGTTAGGATCATCATCATTTGGGGAATCTATAGGTTTGGAGGTAAATTTGAAAATAGGAAACATTAAAGTTTTGACAGCTGGAGTTTTATAAAGGGGCCAGTTGCAGACATGGTTCTGTCTTCCTTTTGGGGAAATATGATTGATTTGAATTATGAGATCTTCCATCCAATGCAGAAATTCCATGAACATGTTAATGCTTCATATAGCTGTGTAATAAATCCTGGGGATACTATTCATTTCTCACAGATGTTTGAATAAGCATTAATTCATCGTGGAGGCAATACAGTGTCTGGAATCTCTTTCTTCTTTTTTCAACAATTCCTGCTCTGACCTTGAGAAATTATGTCACATTTAGACCTTTAGTTTCTTTATCTGTAAATTCAGTCTATGGCTTTCATTGTTAAAGTGAATGTAAGCTTATACACTAAGATATAGCCTCAAGGTACATAATGGACTTCATTATTTTACTTTCAAAATAATGTTAAATATACCTAAAATTTACATAGCGATTTTCCTGGAGCTTTTCTTCAATGATGTTTAAGCAAAGAGATTCTTTAAATAGAATAGCTACATGCATGCCAACATTCTATTTGAAAGTGTTTTCTGGCCCTTGCTTTACATATAAAAGTGATTAAAATTCTCTGTGTTACCAGCATGTAGTAGAAGCAAATGACATAAAAACTCCAGTGCTGTTATCATTTGTGGAAAAATAGAAAAACAAATGACATAAAAACTCCAATGTTGTTATCATTTGTGGAAAAATAAGGCTTGAACATATCGGAAGTTTTTACACTGTATTCTTTCAATGGCCATTGACTGCTGTATAATTTAAGGACCATTTTTCTTTTTTAATTAAGCCGCCATTGTTACTGCAATTTAAGACAAATTAATTTAACATCTATTTATTTCCATTTCATCAGCATCATTAGAAGAATGTTAGCTGCAGAAAGAATCACTCAACTCTTGCAAGATCATTCTCTTTAGCTAAAATGCTTGCATATTGATTTTGGGAAATCTGTTTTATTATGAAATGGAATAACACAATTTCCCTTCTACAATTGCTTTATTTGACATGCAAATTTTCTAATAGAACACTATTCATTACTATGTTCATTCGGTTACATGTGAACTTTATTTAGGTTTTCTGACATTTCTACTCTTTCTGCAAAGCTGAAAATAAACTATTTTAAATCATCACCTAAGTTTTGTCTTTGACTGCAAAAGAAAAAATATAGCTTAGTTGTTTCTTGAAATTTAAGTATTTGAGTTGGAAGGCCCATTTTTCTATATAAAAAAAGTGTACTCATTATCAATTTTTTCATAATAATTAAAGGATAGGAAAGAAATTGTGGAGTTTGAAGAAAGTTTACTGTACTCACAACAGTGGTCAAGGAATCCTTCAAATCCGAAAGAAAAAGTTTCCAGAAAGTATCTGGCAGTTCAGCATGTACCATGTGACTCTGGTGTATGGCTTATTTCTTTTAAGAAGGTAACAGTTTATATGTATTTTTCTAGTTGTTTTATGAGTTGAACTAAGTAGAACTAACTAATTAACAAACTTGAACTCAGTTTTCCTGAAAGAAATCTCTGACAACACAAAAGTAATCGCACTGGTACATGGAATTAAAACTCTTCTATGTCTTTCAACAACAACAAACAACAACTGATTTTAACCCCAACACCAGTGCATCTATGAAGATGAGTGTCCATTATACGAGGACTAATATTGGTATCTACTATTCTAAGAGGTGGCTTGTCGGTCACAAATTTCAGATCAGCTCTGGTAATTACGTGAAGGAAACTGTTATGTTCCTTTTTGTATTTGATTCCAATACTATTTTTTTCCCTAATTCCAATGCACAAGTCACTTCTTTTTTTAGCTATTTTATGCAGCTTCCTATTCTTGATACACAAATAAGCATCTTATCTGAATACTTTGTGTAGGAATAAGATATGGAAATGTTTCCTTTTTTTCTCCATTGCATTTTTCTGTTCACTTCCTTCAGTTACTTACATTATGGGACATAGCATACCTCAGGGAGACTAAGATATCACAGAAAACACTTAGAATACTCGAGTTTCAAAAAGTTAGGACCTTATAGGACTTGGGATTTATAGAAAACACTTTGAATTGAAAGTCTTGCTGAAGATTTTTCAGATTGTTGGAAAGGAAATAAAGTGAGTTAAAGGAGAAATGAGTATATCTGGAAAATTGATTAGTATCTCAAAAGGGTCCCCATACTCTGAATACAACTCCATGGGTCTAGATCCAATGGACAAACATGCTGAAAGTACCTATCACCGGATCAGTCTGTAGAGCTGTGTGTATAAAGACCTAAGTCAGAATCCCTGAGAACAACCAATTAGATAGATTTCAGAGTTGAAACAGCTGCAACGTCTTCCCGAATATTCCTAAAGAGTATTTCATAGCCCAATGTAAAATTGAGCAGGGAAATAAATTCCTATGTACATAGAAAGAGGAGACAAGTCCTTCTCAATCTTGATCCTTTAAGAAAGAAATGAATGACAAAATGTGACCTCTGTGGGGCTATGAACTGGAGGGGACTATAGTACTTTCAGCAGATACCAACATGAATAGATGGTGGCTATGGGCCAAAGACGCCAATCCCCCACCTCAAAACAAAAACAAAACAAAACTTGCCAATATGTAAACAATCTGAAACAAAACCTATAGAAGTAGGAGGCCAATATAAATTGACCAAGATTATTATTTTATTCCACTCAGGAGTTTGAAATAGAAACTAGGGTGAGTTGCAGAGAAAAGATTAACACTTCTGTGTTGTATTCATTAAAATAATCATGCTCTATCCATATTTTAAGAATCTTTGAATGGCCCAGATTCATTAAAAACAGATAGAACCCAGAATAGCTAAAACTGTCTTGAAAAATAAGAACGAATTTGGAGGACTCATGCTTCCAGATTTCAAAACTTACTACAGAGCTAAATAATCAAGACAGTATGATATTGGCAAAAGAAAAGACATATAAATCAGTAAAATACCATTGTGAGTCCAGAAAAACAAAACCCCAAAACCAAAAATACTTTTATTTTGATCAATTGACTTTCAACAAGTGTTCTAAGACAGTTCAGTGCATGAAAGATAGAAAGAATGTGGCTGAGATAATTGGATAATCCACGTGCAAAAGAATGATGCTGGAATGCATTTTCACAAGTTATTCGTAAATTAACACAAAGTGAACATAAACCTAAAGCTAAAGCTATAAAACTCCCTTAGAAGAAAGCCCTAAGAAGAAAAAAAAAAAATTAAGGATTTATTTATTTATTTTAGAGAGCGTGAGAGAGAGATTGCATGCATAAGCAGGGGGAGGGGTTAAGGAAGAAGAAGAGAAAAAGTCTTAAGCAGGTCCCACTCCCAGCACAGAGCCCAACCCTAAGATCACAACCTGAGTAGAAATCAAGAGTCAGAGGCTTAACCAACTGAACCACCAAGGCACCCTTAAAAAGAAAACTTAGGTGAAGTAGTAAATCTTGGTGCTTTGGGTTAGATAAAAGTGGTTTTTTGTTTGTTTTGCTTTGTTTTGTTTTTTAAGCTGTGACACCAAAAGAATATCAAACAAGAAAAATAATCAAACCTCATCAAAATTTAAAATTTTGTACATCAGAAGATACTATCTAGGAATTGAAAAGGTAAACCATGGAATAGGAGAAAATATTTGCAAATCATTTATTTATTAAGAAATTGTTATACCGAATATACTTAAAAAAACAAACAAACAATAAAACTCTTACAACTCAACAGCAAAAGACAAACAATCCAATTTAAAAATGGGTCAAGGTTTTAAATATATCTTTCTCCACAGAAGATATGCAACTGGCCGGCAACCACCTGGAAAGTTGTGCAACATCATTAGTCATTAGGGAAACAAGAATTAACTAGTGTGATACCACTTCCTATCCACTAGGATGGCTACAATTAAAGAAACAGAAAAATAACAAATGTTGGCTAGGATGTGGAGAAATCAGAATCCTCATACCTAGCTGATGAACTTTTAAAATGGTGCAGTCATTTTAGAAAGCATTTTAGCAGTTCTTCAAAATGTTAAACATAGAGTTATCATGTGAACCAGCAATTCCACTCCTAGGTACATGCCCAAGTGCAGTAGAAACACAAAATTTTGGAATGAATGATCATGGTGGTATTATTCATGATGATCAAAATGAGGGAACAGTTAAAATTTCCATCGACTGATGCAGGGAATAAACAAAATATGATGTATCCATACAATGGAATATTTGTCACCAAATGAAGAAAAGAAAAAGAGAGAAAAAAGTAAAGAAATACTGATATATATTACAAATGGATAAACCTTGGAAAAATATTATACTAACTATAAGAAGCTGATCACAAATGATCACATACTGTATGATTCCATTTATATGAATAGTACAAGCAGATCTGTACAGACAGAATATAGATCATTTGTTGCCAGGGCAAGAGAGAGGAAAGAATGTGGATGTATTACTAATGGTTAATGATTTCTTTTTTTGGATAACGAAATGTTTTCAAGTTTGATAGTGGTGATGATCTAACAACTTTCAGAACATACTAGAAAACGTGGAATTATACATTGTAAAAGTATGCATTTTAAGTTTGTGAATGCGTCTCCCAAACAACAAAAGACTAGAATGAAAGGAAAGAAATCCTAAATCATTGTCCATAACTGTGGGAGAATTGTTGTCACTGATGAGATAGGTGCTCAGAATTCATGGGTAACTTGAAATTTCCATGGTTGTATGATGAGAAGAATTTGAAGTCATTTAATAGAAAGTTTCAAATGTCCTGGGATGATAGAGTATGGTTTTTAAAAAGAAGATAAGGTGAGTGAAAACTGATAGTTTTCAATTTTCAAATGATGTTTCTGAGAACACTTAAACAACAAGGTTCTGAGGGGTAATTTTTTTTTTTAAGATTTTTATTTATTTATTTGACAGAGAGATCACAAGTAGGCAGAGAGACAGGCAGAGAGAGAGGGGAAGCAGGCTCCCTGCTGAGTAGAGAGCCTGAAGCAGACGCAGAACATGATCCCAGGACCCTGAGATCATGACCTGAGCTGAAGGCAGAGGCTTAACACACTGAGCCACTCAGGTGTCCTACTGAGGGGTAAGTTTAAACTTTCTATCTTGAAATAGAAATTTAAAAATACTGGCGATTATCTACAACAGGGCTACTGTGTAGTAACAGTAAATTATAGCTAAAAAAAAAAAAAAAAAAAGCTGCAAAACACAGAGTTCTTCTGAGGAAGAGTATTTAGGGAAACCCCAAAAGCAGAGGAGAGACAGAAACGGGGGTGATGGAGGAATCTGAAGACTCTGTTACTTCTAGTTACAACAAACATTAAACAAATCACAACTCCTAGCCAGGATAAGATAAATCTTCTTACGAAAGGGCTATTTATCTCAGTTCTTACTACCAAAGACAGCAGGTCTGGCTTTCAACAAAAAAAATTAAAGGACATGCCAAAAGGCAAGAAAAAATGCAGTCTGAGAAGAAATGAAGCAAGTGCCAGGATCAGATGGAGATAAGACACAGATGTTGGAATTATCAGATAGGGGATTTAAAATAACTGTGATTAAAATGCTAAGGGATTTAATGGAAAAAATAAACAGCATGCAAGAACAGACGGATAACATAAGCAGAAGATGGAAATACTAAGGAAGACTCGAAAGGAAATGTTTAAAAAAGACTACAATAGCAAAGAAGAATACCTTTGAGGGGATCATCAGTAAATTCAACAACATGGCTGAGAAAAGGATCATGAATTTAGAGACTGGTCAGTTTGTATTTCCCAACCTGAAAAGCAAAGAAAAGGAAGAATAAAACAACAGCAATGAACAAAAAGAGAAAAGCAAAAAAACAAAAGCAAAAAACAAGACAGAACAACCAAGAACTGTGGAATGGTAAAAGAAGATGTAATCATAATATGCAATTAGAATACAGGAAGTGAAGAAAGAAAATAGAACAGAAGAAATATTTGAAATGGTAATCGCCAAAGTCTTGCTAAAATTAATGACAGACACAAAACCACAGGTCTACGAAGCTCCAAAAACATCAACCCAAAGTACCAAGATCTAAACCAAAACAGAAGACAAATCCAAAAGCCAAAAACAAACAAACAAATACCACCCTCCATATAAGCATACCATATCTGAACTGAAGAAAACCAACGAGACAGGAGAAAATCTTGAAAGAATAAGAACATTGGAAAAGGAGTTAATGGAGGTAAAAGTAAAATCTTTTATTTTTCTTATTCTTAGTTGATAAAAAGATGACATAGTTTCCAGCGATAATAAAAATACATTGGATGATAGACAAATACGTGAGGTGTTCATAGTATATGGATCAAGAAAATAAATGAAAGCACAATGAGTGGCGGAATACTGAGCCATAAGGCACCTGTGCTATAGATAGAGTAGTAAAGCATCAGTGGAACCTGGAATTAGATTAGTTATAAACATGTATTAAAAACTCTAGGGCAACCATTAAAAATTTATAAAGCAGCATAATTTCTATGCTAAGAGAGGAGAGAAAATTAAATCATATACAATGTCAGTTAACACCAGAGAAAGCAGAAAAAGAGGTGGGAATGGGATAATGCATGAATAGAAAACAATTACAAACATGTTGGATGTTAACCAAACTCTATCAATAATCATTTAATATCAATAATCATCTAACATATGCAGGTCGACAGGCACCAATTAAAAAACAGATTGTCAGAATTGCATACGAAAAGGAAGCATAAACAATTATGTTGTATACAAGAAACCTACTTTAAATAGAAAGACCCAGATTGATTAAAAAGAAAGGGATGAGGTCCAGAAAGATACGTTATGTTAAAAATAATCAAAGAAAGTTGTAGTTGTTATATTAATTTCAGACAAAGCCAGTATCAGAACAGGAAAGACTGCCAGAGATAAAGAGAGGCAAGGTATAATGATAAAGAGTTCAATTTTCCAAGACATAATAATCCTGACTGGGAATGAAACCAATAAAATACTCTCAAAATTATTGAAGTAAAACATCTACTACCAATTGAACTAGGTAAAGATAAGAAACTGATGTAAAAAAGAAACAACTTTTTCAGTAGACTTACTGTAAATTTACTTTCACATTTTGTCAGTTATTACATATCTACAACTTTAAATTTGACTGAACTGTTTCTAGAGATTAGACCTACTACATCTCCAAATTTGAGAACAGATTAAGTGCTCAGCCTGTTTCGTTATTTAAAAATGTTTCCTTTTCATATGAGGTGGCTAGAAATGGTGAGCAAAAGATAGATTCAAGAAAAATGGGAAGCACTTGTAACATGAGCTTCAATAATTGGATACAAGGATAAGTATTGTTAGACTCTGGAGGGAGAAAGAAATAAATAATGGCATAGAGATTACTATTTACCATTTTGTATGTACTAGTCATTTAAAAGCATGAAAATCTGGTCAGTTCAAAATAAGATATCAGATATAACTTTATGCCAAGAATACAAACTATTTATTCATGCATTTATTGCATGAATAACTAATGATAAATAATGCATAGATGCATTTATTCATCCATTTATGTATTTACATTGATAAATAGATTATATAGCCAATATCATCTCAAAGTGATTGGTTCTGAACAGTAAGTCCTATTTAGATGACAAATGAAATTATAGATAAAGGTTCTATAATTTATATCAAAATATGTATTCAACAAATATTTATCAAGGTCTTACAAAAATTCCTGCCCTTTTATAATAGACATAATGTTGGGGGAGGTATAATGCAAATAAACAAGCAAATTAATAAAGAATAAATTCATAATTAAAAGTCTATCAAATATTCTTAAGCATTTCAAATAGCACTTTATGGACGGGACCAACTGACAAAAAAATATTCATCTAACTCATCTTTCAGGAACAAATGACTAAGTTTATCTAGAGTTAAAAATTCATCTACTCTCAGGGCATCTGGGTGGCTCAGTCTGTTAAGCATCTGACTTGGGTCAGGTCATAATCTTGGGGTCCTGGAATCAAGCCCTGTGTGGGCTCTGCATTCAGTGGGGAGTCTGCTTGTTCCCTTCCCCTGACCCCGCAGCCCTGTGTCCCACTCGTGCTCTCTCTCTCTCTATCAAATAAATGAATAAAACCTTGAAAAAAAATCATCTACTCTTTGGTTACTCACCCCAGTACTCTGGCACCATCACTATACTGAAGTGGACAAAAAAAGGGAAAATGGAGAACTGTAGATAGAGAAGGCCATTCCTGCCATAAGGCCATTTACCTGGATAAAAATCCTCTAAATTCATCTTTAAATATATTCCTGTGGTTTTCACAGAAGTAGAACAGGGGATATGAAGTTGCTGGTGTGGCTATGAAGACTCTCTTGCTTACCATTTCCAGGTTGTCAAGCAAAGAAGCGAGTCTTGACTAGATATGGCTACAAAAATTTAGAATAAATTTGTTTTAGGAATATTATTAAATTATTTTTAATAAAGTTCTGATAACTCTTAGACAAAGCCACTATCTTTGTATAAGTTATAGATTTTTTTTTCCTCTATGAGAAGAAACAATAGGATTCATGAATCATGTCAATTATGTAAGACTGGATCCCCCCCACCCCATATTTTTACGGGTTTTGTTTAAAAAAAAAATAGTTAAATCTTCTGGGCCCTAAAATTTACATAAAAACTAAACAGAATAAATGTTTTACTGATAGCCTAGCATGAGCTCAATGCATAATGTCTTCTGTTTCTAAGCTCATTCAATGCTGTTATAATTTTATATCACCCAGTATAAGCTCAATTGAACAAAAATGGAAATGAGTTATTTAGGGCATTCAGTAGTGATACGAAATCACGTTTTCTCCATTATCCTTGAAATACTTTATGTAAAGTATTCAGGCAGAGATCTTGAAAAGCCTCTTCTGGAACCAGGGCTAACCTTTCGACAGGAGGAAAGGAAACAATGTCCGTTCGGGCCCCCAATCAATGAATAAGCAGCTTGGTTCCAGTTGGAAAGCTGCTACCGCATGATCAAACAGAAGCAGTTATTAACCAGTCCCTAAACGGAATATGTTATTTCCATTACTCTCACCTCTCCTGAGGAGCAGATAAATGGGTAGAAAAAAATGAGTTGACCAAAATAGACAGAACTGAAGATGATGTATTTGCAAGGCACCAATGTGTAAATGAAATTCCTCACAGCTTCCATTGTGTCTGAACACTGTGGAGTAAAACTAAGTCCAAGGATAAAAGACCACTTATGTGTGATAATATGCCCCAGGTCATGCTCATTTTGGATTCTGGAAAGGGAAGCACAGCAGGGGAGAAGACACAGACCCTAGCCTCAAGGAGCTTGTAGCTGTGAAAACAGAGAAAGTGAGTCTTCTGTAAGTGTAAGAGTGTGATACAGTGACGGAAGTAAATGCAGGGTGTTCTGAAATACGTTACTAAGGAAACTTGCCCACGACACTGGGGCCAGAAAACCTTCTTGGATGAGGTTTGTAAGAACACACGAGGACTGGACAAATGAATGAGAAGAAGAAAATATTTTATGTGGAAAGGAGAGAAAGACAAAAGAAAGTAGATTTGAAAAAGCAAGGCAGGAATGAAAACTCTAAGCACACTGTTTCTCTGTGCCTGCTGTGCAGACTGTGGATAGTGAAGAAAAAGCAGGTGGGCCCGCAGCCAGGGCTACAGTGGGTTTTTAGAGGTTAGAGGGAGGAATTCTAAAGGAGATTCAGACTGATAGTTATTTTATCAGGGTGAACAACCCACTTAAGGGAGAGGGGAAGCAATTCAACAGGAAAAGGTAAAGGACACATGGGTTTGCCAAGTTCGTTTTTAAAATGACTGGAGCCCTATCATTGGATCATCAAGGTAAGGGGAAGGGCTCTTGGATCTACAGCCATATGGAAAAGGCAGTTGAAAAGTTCTTGACTATTGTCTCTTCTTCCCTAGGACTGTGCTTGTTAACCAGGTGTAATTGTGCTTCCTCAATAGTATTTGACAATATTTGAAGACGCTTTTGCTTGTCACATAGACAAGGGTGCTGCGAAATAAACATCCTACATTCCACAGCCCAGCTCGTGCCCCCCACCAGAAAAGGCTTGTCAGCCACCGCTATCCACAGTACCCAAGTTGAGAACACGGCTTTAAGAAGTCATGGATATGATGTCACTTGAAGATGTAGGGGTTGGAGGAGAAGACTGGAGCCTTCAGGAAACAGACTAAACTTGGAATAGTTGCCAAGCAGGACAGAGGAAGTGCTTAAGATGATGGAAGGGTGGAGGGTGTGGCCCCAAATCCAGTGTGTCTCAAGCTGATGGACAGAACAGAACTGGATTACCAAAGAACACGTGAGAAGAACTGTGTCTTGGCTATAAGGGGGAAGGCACCCCTTGTTGACTCTGTGAGAGGAAGGGCTGGGCCACGTGACACATGGGATGAGGCTGGGACCAGGCTGTGTGTGCTTCTCTCGCTTGGTTCATCTGCCACTCAGACCTCAACCCACTGGCCCTCCACTCTCTATCACCTTTTTATTAATGAAACTGTTTTCACCTAAGTGCCAGGAGCTTTCCTGTCCCTTAATTCAAGAGGCAGTCTTCAGAGCTTACTGTCCTTGACGTTAGAACATCTGTCCCCGTTGACCACTCGATTCGTGAAACAACCCCAGGACTGGCTTTTGCGCTGCCCAAGCTTCATGCTTTTCTAGCCACTGTCTTCCAGCTTCCTTCCTGGCTTCTATTTCTGTATCTGATTAATTAGAAAGAAGTCTCTGTCTTAGGTTGTTCTCATCTCATTGACATCTCCATCGGAGTGTTTCATCGGCAGCTTAAATCCTATACATTCAAAATTAAATTCCTTTTCTTACTCTGAGAAATTCCTTCTTTTTGTTTGTCTTAGCACTGAATGACGCCTGCATAAAGGAGAGATAGCTGTATTCGTTACAATGATGAATGGGCTAGAAAACGCAAACCGATGTTGGTTTAAGCATCCCAGATTTCATGCTGTCATATACGAAAGCCAGGAGTCAGTGGTTCTGGGCTTGTATGACAGTTTCATTAATTTTTAGAAATCACTCTCTTCCATATTATTCATCTGCCACCCCTATCCTGTTCTCCTGGTTAGCATTGTCACAGATAGGGGAAGGAGCTTCTGATAAGATGTCATGATCCCAGCCACCAGATAGAAGAAGAAAAAGAGGGAAGAGTACATTTGCTCCATCTAAGGACACTTCCAGGAAGTTGCACACATCGTTTTTGCTTCTAGCTCACTGGCCAGAACTTAATCATATGCCTACACCAAGCTGCAAAGGAATCTGGGTAACGAAGCCATTATTCTAAGCAGTCATGAGCCAGGCGGACAGATGTCATAGCGTCAGTGTCAAAGAATAGATACCTGGGACACTCGCTTCTCTGCTGTGTAGTCCAAGAGCCGGAAGTCTGGCACAATTCTTTCTTCTTCGACTTTTATTTCTCACATCCACTCAATTCCGTATTTGACTTTACTTCTCAAATTCTCAAATACATGTATTTCTTTTTTAATTTTATCCCTCTTGTGATAGCCTCTCCGTTTCTGTAGATATGGACCTGGATCTAACAAATCCATTTGCAACTTTGACACAGTTTATTAAAATGAACAACCAAACTCCAAAATTGAATAAGCCGCTCTGCTTTAACGAATTATGATTACCTGCAGGATAATGTCTATATTTATAAATATCATGAATCTTTAGTTCTTCCATGATACCCCAGCTCCTTAAACGATGGAAACTTTGTTTCTGAAATACTATACCATGATTTGTAACAAGCCTAATACCTTTTCCAAATTTCAGTTTATTTCCACAAAACTTCATTTTTCATGACCGACTCCGGGTCAAAGCCTCTGCTTTTTGGTAGTGATTCATTTTAAGAACAGAGGATGTTCCTGTTCTGCTGTAGGTCTCAAGCAAGACCGGACTCAGCACTTTCTTTGAATGACAGACTTAAAGTAACTACGAAGTGTTGGTCGTGTGTCAATAAACTGAATATTTGATGATGCAAAACAGATCAGCACGACAGCAATTCAATGGCTTCCAGCTGCAAAAAGTGTAAAGGTGAGGAATTCTTATCTCTAAAAGTCCTTTTATCCGCTCCACCATGTGCTGATTCATTTTCCTTTTTCTTTGCTGCATTGCTTTCCACACTGCTCATCCTACCCCCCCCCAACCTTTATTCTGTTAATCCTGGCATATTTCCAGTGCAGTTCAGTCTCCCACCTCTTTTGTGATCATATGTCTGAACAGTCCTTTTCATAGGATCCTTCCCCTCCCCCACTTTTAAAAAAAGTTGGCAGTGAAAACCTAGTTCCATCAGTCATTACAAGTCTAACACACTGTGTTTGTTTTGTCCCTTTGACTTTAATTCCTTAGGTGTATTTTATTTTCTCTTCTGCATTTGCAAACCACCCAGATTCCTTTCTTGGCATGCTAGCCTCTGCTCTGGGCCCAGACCTGCAATTACCCTCTGCCAGTTTGACGTCATTTCAGCCTGAATAGGAAGCTTGCTTTCCCTATTCCAAGCCAATGTCTCTGTCAAGTTTATGCCCATGCCTTGTTCCCTACCCTTTTTTGTATATAAGGGGACAGTAGTTTGGGGAATTGAAAGAATTACACAAGAGCATTAGGAGTACAGATAAGCTCTAGCCTAGTAAGACTTTATTTAAGATGTTGGAGAAATTATGGACTCAGAGATCCAAAAAGACACTTGGACATTTTGATTCTTATAAAATTATCATTCCTAGGATATAACATTCCCTCTACTGGTGTGTGTGTGTGCGCGCACACGCGCGCACATGTATGCAATATTCAATTGCCTATTTCTCTGATACCTGGGAAAGGGAATTAGTAGCTATTTGCTGTTCTATTTTTTCACGATCCTGAATTCTATTTAAGAAGCATATGGAATCCATATGGCACTAATAGTCTGGCCCTTACTCTGTGCCTGAAACTGCTTGTATATTAATATGGACCATGGATAGGTTTATTATAGAGCTATTACCGCAGTATCCAGGAACTTAGGAATTTGTACTGGTATCATTTTAATGAACAGATAAAATTACCTTCTATATTAGTTGACTGATTTCAGCAATTTATTTCTGCAATATATTTCTGATTAATAGTATTACTTCTGCAGCGGTTTATCTTTCTATCCGTATTTAACTGTATTAAGAATTGAAAAAAATTTCATTTTGTTACCAGCTCTGATTTAATGATTTCAATGAAAATAAAAAATTATTTTAGATTCTTAAGTGGCTATCACGTTTCTTGGCTATGAAGTATCACATTCATTTCCATTTTTTTTAATAGCTTAAAAAATAAAACAGCATGAACAACTTCTTTTTTTCTTTTTTTTTTTTTTTCCTTATTCTCACTCTCTATTTATGTTTGGAACAGTTTATCTCTCAGCCTTTTGGCTTGTGGGGTTCAACACTTAATCTTCCTCCTACCTCCCACATGTTTGTAGAATTTAAGAAAATTTTTATATATAACAGGGTTATAATAAATACTTGCTTATTTTCTAACTAAATAGAAAAATAAAATTGCCATTACTAATTGTACAGAAGGAAATCAATTTCTGTGGTTAGCAATACTGTAGTAGTCCACAGGGAAATATGATATGAAAATATAGAGAATGAAGTCATTAATAATAATTAAATAATAATAGCTATGTGGAACTAACTCAATGTTGTCACTGTTCTAAGTGTTTTACTGTGTTTTGTTTTATTTTAAAGATTTTTTTTTTTATTATTTGACACAGAGAGAGAGAGAATGCATAAGCAGGGGGAGGGGCAGAGTGAGAGGGGGAAGCAGGAACCCAATGGAGCAGAGAGCCCGAGTGGAACTTGATCTCAGGACCCTGGGATCATGACTTGAGCTGAAGGCAGATGCTCAACATACTGAGCCACCCAGGCACCCCAGTGCTTTACTGTGTTAACATATTTAATCCTCATAACAACCTTATGAATTCGGTACTATTATTTCTTTTGTATATATGAGAAAGAGAGGGCACAACTTTAAATTCTCTAATAAAAGAAATGACAGATGAATTAATATTTCTTACAAAAGAAAGACATCCAAGAAGTATTAGAAATAATGAATCTGAGAATGTGGGCACCATTTTAATAAATAACCCACAAATATGCATTACTTGTTTTTTTTACTTTCTTCTTCTTCTTCTTCTTCTTTTTTTTTTTTTGTTTTCAATTTATTTATTTGACAGACAGAGATCACAAGTAGGCAGAGAGGCAGGTAGAGATGGGAGGGTGCTGGCTCCCTGTGGGGTGGAGAGCCCAACATGGGGCTTGATCCCAGAACCCTGGGATCATGACCTGAGCTGAAGGCAGAGGCTTAACCCACTGAGCCACCCAGGTGCCCCTCTTTTTTTTTTTTTAAAGTAGAATCCGTGCTTAGCATGGAGGCACATTATTTTTTTTAAAATACATTCTTTTTGTTTTTAAAGATTTATTTATTTATTTTAGAGGGCGAGAGAAAGAGAGAGAGAGATGGAGAGCGAGTGCCCCTGAAGGAGGGGCAGAAGGAAAGAGAATCTCAAGCAGACTCCAAGCTGAGCCCATAGTGTGACTTTACCTCATGACCCTGAGATCACAATCTGAGCTGAAACCAAGAGTCAGATTTGTACCTGAGTGCACCACCCAGAAGCCCTACAGTTTTAAAAATACATTCTTAAGGCTTTATTTTTTTCATTCTTAAAGGTTTTAAGATTGCTTCATGGAAATGATACATGCTATGATCTTAGCACTTCCTACCATTTATTGAATTCTTATACCAGACGCTCCTCTAAATTCTTACCATGCGCAGTCTCATTTGATCTTTTGGCATCAGTGAATACCCATCTCAGTCAGGGTAGCTGAGGTTAAAGTGCACCAACAGACAGCTGGAATGGCTCAGTGGCTTGAAGAACAGAAGTTCCTCTCATGCAGTGTATCCAAGGTGGGCTTGCTAAGGCTCTATCCCATGTTGTCTGGCACATGGTCAGACATTGTGGCAGAGGAACAGGTCCCTGTGAACCTTGTTTTGCTCCTCTGATCCTTCAGTTTGAGCATGACACAGATGCCATTTCCATGCTCACTTCATTGGTTGGAAAAGGTCACATGATCATGACTGTGTTCAACAGGTTGGGAATGTGTAGTTCTTCCACAAGAAGGGGGGCCAGAAGGAGAGGCATTGAATGAAGGTGAGTGAAAATGCAACCTACCCCATTTCTTCTTCTATGTGAAGTTTAGGCACTACAATGTTAAGTAACTTGCCTGAGATCATACATGGGGTAAGCTATTAGACCAGGATTCAAACTCAAGCAGTTAGATTACTAAAGCATGATATTATAGTCATGTCATATACCTCTGTCCCACTAAAATGTGGCTAAATGCTTCAAGATCCTCTGGCACTTAGGAAACATAAAGAATTAGTCTTCCTAAAGATATTTACAGAGAATCCATATTTATCAGAATCATTCTACATTAGTAATGAAATTCAGCACTTTTTATTTTCTTTCTTTTTTCCATATGTGTCCATGTCATATTCATGGTCATGTTAAAGTCATCTTTATGTTCGGTTCTCATTAACAAAATACATGATTATTTGGAGGGAGAAGTGGTTAGGAAGAGAATGTCAGTGTTTAATGAAACATAAGACACCATGAGGCCATGGGAAAACCAAATATGATGTTTCTTAACTTCGAAAATACATGACAATTTGGTTCCAATCATTGTGGTTTTAGTTCCTAAGATTATTTTTCCTTGTTAGGCTTTCTAACTGAAGAGTTTAAAGGTAATCTTAGGTTTGCTTATTATCTCACTTATTAAATGTTTTGGGTGCATGACAATTCCCATGTAATATCATAAAACAGATTCTTGGCAGTGCTGGGGAGTGATTGCTTAACCATTTTATCCTTGATCTTTTTGTTGACTGTATATGGGAATGAGGTTGGGGGGTAAGTCAGAAACTGAGAAAAAGATTTTGAGGATGCAAAATAGAAGGAACATCCTGACTTATTAAAAATATTACTCCAAGGATGTTAAAATCTTTAAAATGCTATAATATTATGTAGCATTTGATATTGTCCAAATTAAATATCTTCTGATAGCATTTACATCTCTAGTGTACATTTGTCCCCACTTAAACATAAAATTTCCAAGGGCAAGGGCATGTATTATTACTGTTCAGCACAGCACTTGATTCTAAGTATATAGTCTAAGCTATAGATTGGATAAAGAAATGACTATGTCTTAAGGAAAATAACAGAATCATTATCAAAATAGAAATTACATTTAATTACCATGGAGTATTTATTTGCAGTTAAGTATAAATATAACTTATTGAAGATTATTTTATTAATAGAAAAATTATATATCAATTTGAGATACAAATTACACTGACAAAGCAAGTATATTTTAAAATAAATCTCGAAGGAGTATCCATGAAATCTGAAAAATATTTTCAGCAATTTCTTTCTTTCTTTCTTTCTTCCTTCCTTCCTTCCTTCCTCCCTCCCTCCCTCCCTCCCTCTCTTTCTTTCTTTCTTTCTTTCTTTCTTTCTTTCTTTCTTTCTTTCTTTCTTTCATATTTGACTTGCCTGGTAAAGCACTGAAAATTTTACAACAGACTCCTGAATAATAAATGCTCACTATTTCTGGTTTCAGAAGATTAACAGCATTTAGGATTCTATTAAACTTTCCAGGCTCCGAATTCAGATTTCGGCAGTCACAAGAACATCTATTTAGAGAACAGATCTGTTTTTCTTAAATATTTTCTTTTAAATGTAAGACAATCTCACTGGCAGGTCATGTCTCATTAATACTATTTTTATTGGAAATAGAGTCATCCAGGAACAAATTAAACTTAATGCATTCCAAGTCATTTTCTGATGTATTTACCAGATTGCTTCGAAGTATTTAGTCCATTTGGTTAGATAAACACACATTTTTGTAATGAAAATTCAATAGGATAATAAGGTTGAATGTTAAAGTGGATATTTAATTATTGTTTGATTTATAACTTTACAATACCTAAAGTTTTTTTCAAATGTTGGTAGCTATAATGTCCTATTGTTTCTTCCCATGTGTATGGGTATGAGACTGGATTTATTAACTATGTATTTTTTATGTAATGATATGCATTTAAAAAAAAACCAGTCCTTGTTTTGGAAGTTCATAATCTGAACTCCATATGTTCAGAAGGCCCTTGTCATTCATTAAACCAATGTTATAAAAACAATTAGATTTATTGTGAACTGGGATTTTCATAACCTTTCTTTTTTCTCTCATGTGATTCTCTCCACCACCACATGTTGCAGGCCGAATATTTGTTAACTTTCCAAGTTAATAAGACAAACTTAGCTCTCTAAGTCATGTGACTACCTAAGTTCACAAAGTTAATGGAAACAGAATCAAGACTTCCAAACTCACTTACATCTTCCTTTCAGCATGGCGTGTGATCATGGAAAACATGAAATCTGCTCAGCTCTTAGCTTCTTTAGGACAGAGACAGAATCCCAGCTTGTACTGTTAACAGTCTCTTAACTTTCCTGCTTATACAACATTTTACAAAGTCCTGCAAAAACTGGTTTTTCTAAAATGTAGTTCATTAATTCATTTATTGTTTAAAATAAATCCTCTTAAATTCTAGAGTATTCTAGAGTCTAGTATTAACCTGTTTTTCTTTGTGCTTTCTTTTCTCTATTCCTGCCAGACAGGAGCAATTCTTCTTCCTTACACATACCATACCCTGATTATTTAACTTTGCTCAATTTTTTTAAGTCAATTTTCTAGCATTTTAGCCCATGAGTGTCCTATCAGCTGAAGCATAACTCGAATGTCTCATCCTACCTCAAAGCTTTTCCTGATTTTCCAATTCTTTTTCTCTCCCCCCACTCCCTGCCCCACTCTACTCCGAGTCATCTCTTCATGTTATGAACTCTGATACTATCTAAGTGTTCTGATGACACTTTTTGGCTTCTAAATAATGGGCAGCTACTTTGCAACAGTCACTTTCTGTAACACAAGGTGTGGATAGGGAGAGGAAAAGACAGGTGAATCTTTGAATTTAAGGAGATTTAGGTCTAACAGGAAGAATGGTGAATAAAAAAAATATAGAATGTAAAAAAAATATATAGAGAATGTAGAAGATGGAAGGACTTGGAATTACAAGGGGAAGGGGTCAATTCCAAATTACTGATGGGCTTCATATGCTATGATTTGAAGTTGGGAGGTTTTCCAAACTCCCATAAATCTTACAAATTCTTTGGTACTGCCTTGAGACCACTATTCTTACGTGATGGATTCTCTACTGTATTAAATTCTTCATTAGGCTAAACATTTTTTAATATAGTAAATCCAGTTTAAAATTTGTATATATATATACAGTAATATGGTATATAAAACTTAGAAGAACAAGAATTAAGTAGTTACACATGGGTATTTTCCAATGCTTAAGTGTACAGTGATAGTGAGATCAAATAAGATGAGATGAGAAAAATAGGACCGAAATCAGTTACTTCATCACACTATCTAGAAACCTTCTTGGTATTGGCTGAGACCATGGCAAGTAATTTTGATTTTCAGGATTGATTCAAACTTGTAAAAAGTCAAAGAATTTCAAATTGGCAATTTAATCCTGTGATAAAAAAAAAAAAAGAAAGAAAAAAAAGTGAACTTCCTTCTGTCACTTTTCAAAGTATCAGATCCAGGAAAAACTAAATGAATGATACTTCATGAAATTGGTATGGTTATAATATTTTCTTCACAGTAAAAATATTTAAAGAATTCACAGATTCAGTGATATAAGACTATGATTACTTGTGGGATCAAACATAACAAAATGTGGAATCCTACAGAAAGTGCAAGTCCAAATATTGTATTTAGAGACAAAAATATGCCAATGAGAAATTGCTTTAAACCTCTAGTTAAAATTATATATAAGGAACTGGGAATTTGGGAGAAAATTTTTCTTTTTTGCCTATTAGAGTCATTGAATTTCTCTGGACGTGTTCTTATCTATACAATGAAAGGACTGGACTCCAGTTCATAGTTCTTAAAAAATAACAACATATATATGTATGTAATATGTTGTTTCCATTTGGAAATGTAACAATGTATCCATTAGATTTACACACGGCCACATTTACCCTGGCCTAGTTGAGGAAATCTATAAGGGCTCTTCCATGCCTCTTTCAGTTTTAATGTTTTGTAAATTAAGGCACCATAATTTCACAGATTTCAGATTGAATGAGGATTTCTTTAACATTACTTTATTGGAAAAGATTCTTACTTTTTGAATTAAAAAACATTTTGTCTTCAGTTAGTGAATTCAAATATTTAAAGTGATGCATTTGGTGACGAATTCCAAATCCCCTTATAAATTCAAGCTCTATAATTTTATAGAGGTTTGAGTGTTAGTGATAAAAAATTGATCACTATGATGTTTCAAACACAGGAAACCCTCAAGATGTTATGTCTCATATTTCACATAATGAAACTTAAACAGAAATCCTTTACATTTTTTATGTAGGTACCAGAAAATATTTCTTAGTTACATACTATATTACCATCATATAACTAGATAACTCACAAATGAAACAACTTTGACAAAAGAAGGAATTTTTCAGCCTCTGCTGTAAGAGCATATTGTGCCATAGGAAGCTAGTTATTGCCCAGAGCTTCGCTCATTGTATATAATGAGATTTGCAGCTCTAACACAACTAAATTATCCTTAAAAAACTATCCCCAATCCAAGGATATGGTCATTATCTAAACCGTATGTAAAGAAAATTAAATGACTTGGCTCTTACAGAACAAATGAAAAAATAATGTTAATCTAAAACAGACACATTCATTAAAAGCTGTAAAAGGACTTAGTTTCAAATGTGTAACTTACTATGTGCAATAAAATGCAAATCTATATTATCCTTATGGATATGCTATATAATGCAAAGCCTTGGAAGGGTCATGTAAAGAATCACTCCTAACGAGGTATATCTAAAATCAATGTAAATATATATGTAAATTCTTCAACATCAGGGTTGATTACTGAAGCTGAAAATGCTTGTACCTATTATGATATTAACTTGAGTACATTGCATTTTAATGAACAAATTGAAAAATCTGATGTCAATTTCATAGCATATGGAGTTTCAAAGACAACTTAATGTGGTGGTTGGAAGCAGCCTATAGGGCAAGACTGGCTGGGTTTGAATCCTGGCTCCAACACTGCCACTGTGGCATTCGCCACCTGTGTGATCTTGGCAAGCCTCCTAAATGCTCACGTTCTCACATCTGTAAAAGGGAGGATTATGGCACCTAGTCCCTAAGATTACTGTGACAGATAGATGGGATGGTATGCATGAAACATTTAGAACAATATCTGAGGGGTGGCAATTGCTATACATTTTTGCTGTTATTTCTATTATAATTACTATATTTTATTGTCTTGACCAATGAGATTTAAATTTATATTAAAATCACAATTAAAATTTAGTTAATGTTCCAACCCTTTACATTAAAGAACAAAATGTTGATTGATACAAATAAAAATGAGATTTTAAGAAGTTTCTGCTCTCATTATTAACAAATGCTGATTGTCTGGCAAAGTGATCCTCAATGTTTTTGTCATAGACTTTTTGAAGACAAATTAGATTCATTGATTTTTTTAATTCAAAATAAGTGTAACTTCTTAGATTAGATTTGCAACCTATTTTAAGGAATATGAGGACACTAGATTAAGAAACTGATAGAGTTAATAATTTTTAAGAGTCAGATTTCTTTTATTCTTTCTCTGATGAAAATATTAATTTTGTATATTTGATAAAAATTCATCTTCTCTACATACCATCTCTGTATGTAAATAATTGCTTACCATGTTATATAACATAGCATGAGAAATGCTTCATTATGTATTCTACATAAAATACCTCAAATTTTAACAATTATTGTATAGTATATGTGCAGAATTTTATGCTAAGGACAGCTCTGGCTTGCTATTTAAAATTTTGAATTAATCTGGATGTCACTCAGTTGAAAAGGTTAGGCAAAAATACTGATTGATTCAGTCATCAAATGATGCTACAACCTCCCTGAAGCATTTATTCAGAGTAATTAAGGTGTGAGATCTTTTTCCCTTCGAAAAACAATTCCTGCTGAGTACACATTTTTAGCTATAACTTCACTCTTCTGTGATGGTCACTGCAGTGATTAAACTTGCTTTTATATAGGGAGTTTGTGTTTTAGACATTGAGTAGAATTCTCATTTCATAATTTTAAAGACATTAGGGAATATAATTTAATTGATTTGCTTCTCTTAGGCTACAGCAGCCCAAGAGAAATGGAAGAATACTTCTTTCTTTACCTTGCCTGGTATAATCCTGGGGTTTCACCCCCTTCCAGATTGCTCCCATTTATTAATGTTTCTTTGTTGGAGGGCTCAGGAATTGGTCCAAAGTGGTTTCCACACAAGGATGCTGAGTATCACTACTTTAGGATGCTCTTAAGATAGAGTATTTATTTCTCAGCTGTGAGCACCACAGCAAGCTTGTATAGTAAACTGGTTTCTTGTCTGTTTGCTACTTTGGGAACACTTGTGTTTTGATTACTCAGTTGTATGCTTGCTCTGTTGCAGGGGTCTACATATATGCGGATGAGCTTTTAAAATGGGAGAAAAGGGGCACTTGGTGACTCAGTGGGTTAAAGCCTCTGCCTTCGGCTCAGGTCATGATCCCAGGGATCGAGCCTGCATCAGGCTCTCTGCTCAGCAGGGAGCCTGCTTCCCTTCTTCTCTCTCTGCCTGCCTCTCTGTCTACTTGTAATCTCTGTCTGTCAGATAAATAAATAAAATCTTTTAAAAAAATAAATAACTAAAATGGGAGAAAGATTGTAAAACTTTCCTACCCTTCAAGGATGGACGAAAAAAGCCAATGGTTTTATATAAAATTTGATGAGCGTTGACAAATATCTATAATCCTTTGCCCATTACAGTGATCAGAAGATAACCCCCCCCCCCCCCCAAAGTTTCCATGAGCTTCTTTGCAGTTTTTTCTGTTATCCACATCCTGAGGCAGGCACTAATCTGCTGTCACTGTACTTCCACCTTTTCTTGAATTTAATTTAATGGAATCATGAAGTATGTAGTCGGTCTTCTTTAACTTCGAAAAATCCTTTTGAGGGATGCATGGGTGGCTCAGTTGGTTAAGCGGTTAAGCGTTAAACATCCCAGAGTTCCGGGATGGGGCCCCGAGTCAGGATCCCTGCTCAGTGGGGGGTCTGCTTCTCCCTCAGCCCCTCATCCCACTTGCGCTTGCTCTCTCAAATAAATAAATACAATCTTTCTTTAATAATAGAAAAATTCTTTTGAGATTCATCCCTAATTTACATGCATCTTTAGTATATTCCCTTTTCTGGCAAAATAATATTTCATTATGTCAATAGACCACTGTTTGTGAATCCATTCAGTAGTTGACAGACATTTGATCTGCTTCAGTTTGATCAATCACTAATAAAGCTTCTGTGGACATGTATGTAGAAGTCTTTTTGTGGACAATACATCATATGTTTTTTTCTGAGTCAGTTCTACGAGTGTGTTTGGTGGGTCATCTGGTACCATTATCTTCAGGAGAAACTGTCAAATGTTTTCTAAATTGTATCCTATGTATTCTCACCAGTGAAGTGTGGACGGTCCATTTGTTCCACATTCTTGCCAACATTTGCTATTGTCACTCTTTTTAATTTTCAGCCATTCTGGTTAATACATATCTTATTGATGTTTTCATTTGCATTTTCCTAGTAACAGTGGTGTTGAACATTTTTTAAATATATATTTTGACTTTTCCTATACATTCTTTAATGAAGTGATTGATAAACGCTGTTAGTCATTTTTCACTGGGCTTTTTTATTCCTAATTTTGCATTGTAAAAATTCGGATACAAGTCTTTCATCAGAGTACAGTTTTAGACATATTTACTCCTATCTGTGCTTTGTTTTTTTTCTTTTCTTTTCTTTTTTTAAATTTTATTTTCTTAACACTGATTTTCAAAGGGTTAAGATTTTTAGATTTAATAAAATAAAATTTATTATTTTTTGTTTTATGAATAATGCTATTTGTGTCTTTATCTTTGTCTAATATAATGTTTAAATAGTTTCCCCTATTTTCATCTATGCATTCTATAGTTAGTTTTTTTTAATTTAGCTCTATTATTCATTTAGAAATGAACTTGAGGTGTGTTTTTAAAAATATGGCTTTTATGGACTAAACATTGTCTCCCAAAATTCATATGTAAAAAGGTCGAACTGCCAGTACTTCAGAATATGACTGCATTTCGATGTAGGGCTTCTAAGAGGTAATTAAATTAAAATGAGGGTATCATTGTATGCCCTGACACAATCTGACTGGTGTTTTAATTTCTTAATTCAACAGAGGTGATGATAATGGATATCATTACCTTGTCCTGTATCTTTTTTTTTTTTTTTTTTTTAAGATTTATTTATTTATTTGAGAGAGAGACAGAGAGCAAAAGGGGCTGGGGAGGGGCAGAAAGAGAGGGAAAAGGGAAACAAACTCTCTGCTGACTGGGGAGCCCCATGAGACATTAGATCCCAGGACCACAGGATCATGATTTGAGCAGAAACCAGGAGTCAACCGCTTAACCGACTGAGCCACCCAGGAGCTCTTACCTTGTCCTAGATCTTAAGGGAAAGTGTCTTCTATTTCACCAAAGTGATGTCATTGCAAGTTTGCATAGATGTCCTTTAACTAGCCAAGGAAGTTCCAACAAATTTCTCATTTGTTACAAGGAGATGTTGTAATCATAAATGATTGATTTATTTGAATATTTTTTTTGCATTTATTGAATTGATCATGTATAATTTTTATTTTATTTTTTAGCTTTCTGATATGGTTTGAAATCACGCGGATTGATTTTTTAATGTAAAACCAACTTATCACTCCTGGCATTAAAGCCCAGTTGGTCATGATGTATTCATATTTTATATATTACTTATTATATTTGGTAAGGTTTGTTTACAATTTTTGTGTCTCTGTTTACATGGGTATTGGTCTCTGGTTTTCTTTTCTTTCAAAGACATTCTCATTTTGATACCAGTGTTGTCTTGGCTTCATAAAGTGAATAGTAAAGTATTCCCTTCTATTTTATAAAAGATTTTCTATAAGATTGGCAGTGTTTTTTTTCCTTAAGTGAATGGTAGAATTTATGAGAAAGTCATATGGACCTGGAGTTTTCTTTGTGGGAAGGTCCAATTATGAATTTAATTCCTTTAAAAGGTACAGTGCTATTTAGGTTATTTATTTCCTGTTGATTGAATTTTTGTTGGTTGTGGCTTCAAGGATTTTGTCTATTTCACTGTGAATTGTTAAAGCTATTAGCATAAATTATTTATAGTATTTCCTTATTGTCTTTTTAATGTCTGTAGGATCTATAACAATGTCCACTCTTTTATCCTTGGTGTTGATAATTGGCATTTTGTCTCTTTTCTTAATAGATAACTAGAGATTTATACATTTAATTGATCTTTTCAGAGACAGCTTTAGGTTTCATAAATTTTTCTTTATCATTTGGTGACTTTCTAATTCACTGATACTTTGCTCTTATCTTTATTAGCCTCTGCTTAACCTGGGATTTTATTTTATACCCCTTTTCCAATTTTTGCAGTGGAATCTTAGATAATTGAATTCAGACTTTTAGCTTTAACAAATATAAGCATAAAAATATCAAAAGGTATATTTCTTAAATATATATTTATATAAGCATATAAATATGTATATATTATTATATATTATTATAATAATACATAATTATTTTAAAAATTAAATTTATTCTTTAAAAATTAATTGAAAATATAATTATAATATATTATATATTATATAAATATATAAGCATGTAAATATGTATATATTTCTCAAGTATTTAAGAAATATAACATAACTATAAACTTACCAGCAATCAACATTTTGATGCATCTCACAATTTCTGATATGCTATATTTTCATTTTCATAGAATTCAAAATAGTTGCTATTAATGTTCTTTTGAATTTCTTTTTTGATTCACAAATGACTAAGAAGTAGAGATGCCCTATTTAAAAGACCCAAAACACAAATATCCAGATTGAATTTCAGATAAATTTTTTTTTAAGATTTTATTTATTTGACAGAGAGAGATCACAAGTAGGCAGAGAGGCAGGGAGAGAGAGAGAGAGAGAGAGAGAGGAGGAAGCAGGCTCCCTGCCTAGCAGAGAGCCTGATGTGGGACTTGATCCCAGGACCCTGAGATCATGACCTGAGCTGAAGGCAGAGGCTTAACCCACTGAGCCACCCAGGTGCCCCTCAGATAAATTTTTTAAATATAGTATGTGCCATGCAATATTTGAGTGCTGTTTATACTAAAAAAGTCTCATTGAAGATTTGCAATTCACATTTAGCCAAGTGTTATGTATTTTATCTTACAATCTTATTTAGAAGTATTTTACTTACCTTGTAAATATTTAGTGATTTTCCAGATATCTCTGTTATTGATTTTTAGTTTAATTCTGGTGTGTGTGTATGTGAGAGAGAGAGTGTGTGTGAGAGAGAGACTGTGTGTGTGCGCATGCACATATGCCTGATGCCTGAGCATGTGCATGCAGAGAACGCATCTCCATGATTTTGACCTTTTACAGTGTATCGAAACCTATGTTATGGCCCACAATGTGACTATCTTGGTGAATATAGAAAAGTACGTGTTTTATGCCTGTTAAGTATTTTGTAAATGTTCATTAGGACAAATTGGCTCATAAGGTATAAGTCTTCTATAACTGTATCAGTCAGGGTTCAACCAGAGAAGCAAAATCATTACGAGATAGATAGATGATAGAGAGAAAGAGAGAGAAATGGATTTGCTTCAGAAAATTCACCTTACACCATTGGGAAACCTGGTTAAACGGTCTCTGTAAGGCTGTTGTCTGTGTTTCCACAGCTATTGTTGAAACTTCAAGTTCCTTGAAAAAGAGCCTCAGTAAGAAAAGATGAGTTAAAAGTGATGGAAATCAGGGCAGAGTGCACCCCACTAGCATGATCTGGAATTCCAATTCATGAGGACAGACTTATTCTTGTTCTCTCTGACCCGGGTGAAGAGTGGGTTTTTGCAGAAGCCGGGGATCTTCCGCACAGAGCTAAACAAACCCTGGTGCAGGAGTGAGAGAAGCTGAATGAGGGTCCAGGAAAAGGGCCAGCAGTTGCAGACCTAGTTAACCGCTTCATGCCAATGAAGTAGTTACCAGATGAGCAATAATGGCGTGTGGGCTTCAAAACAGCTGTGGCTTCCTGTCCACCCTCCAACTATTCCCAAAGCCTTTTTGATGGCCCATAGGAACTGGAAACATGCAAGCAAGGGAATACTGGGAAATGAGATTCGACGTAGAGAAGCTGACACATTACAAAGCCATTTCAGTATCCTTACTGAATTTTAGTCTGCTTGTTCTGTCAGTAACTGAGGAAGAGTTGAAATCTCTGAGTAATTATTTATTTCCTATTTTAGTGGAGTCCTTTTTACTTTATGTGTTTTGAAGCTTTTACTATTAAACACATATATTTAGGATTATTAACTCTTCTCAATGAATCGACCATTTTATCTCAATGAAATGTTCCTCTTCATGCCTGGTAATATTTGTTGTTCTAAAGTTTACTTTGTCTAATATTAAGTTCCCCAGGCTTTCTCTGATTAGGGTCTGAAGGCTGTGACTTTATCTGTTTGTTTGTTTGTTCTTGTTTTTGTTTGTTTGTTTGTTTTGCTTTACCGTCCTGTATCTTTATATGTAAAATGAGGTCATATACATGGCATATATTTTAATCTTGCTTAAAAAACATCCAATCTGGGGTGCCTGGATGGCTCAGTTGGTTAAATGTCTGACTCTTGGTTTTAGTTCAGGTCATGTTCTCAGGGTCATCATTCCAGGGTCCTGAGGTCGAGCTCTGGATCAGGCTCAGCTAGGGCCTCTGCATCAGGCTCCCCACTGGGTGTGGAGTCTGCTTAAGATTCTCTCTCCCTCTTACTCTGCCCCTCCCCCTCTTACTCTCTCTCTCCTTCTCTTTCTCAAATAAATAAATAAATCTTTTAAAAAATCCAATCTGAAGCACCTGGTGGCTTGAGTGGGTTAAGCGTCTGACTCAGGTCATGATTTCAGGGTCCTGGGATTAAGTCCCACATCAGACTCTCTGCTCAACGGGAACCTGCCTCCCCGCATCTCTCTGCCTGCCTCTCTGCCTATTTATGATCTCTCTCTCTGTGTCAAATTAAAAACAAAAACAAAAACAAAAACAAAACTTAAAAAAAATCCAATCTGACAAAATTTCTTATTAATTCAAGTGTTTAGTCTATATTTAACATAATAATCATGAATATGGTTGGATCTAATTCTACCATCTTGCTATTTGTTTTCTATGCACATCATCTGTTCTTTGTTCCCTTTCTTTATTTTTCTGCCAGATTTTGGATTAATGAATGTTTTGGGAGTTTCATTTTCTCCCTACCACGAGCTTATATCTATACCTCTTTGCTCTATTCCTCCAGTGATTGCTTTAGGTTTACCATATACATCAATTTATCACAATATACCTCAATAATAATGTAGGTAGAGTACAGTGTAGTAGTAGTACAAAATATGCTTTCATTTATACATCTGATCATTTTTGTTACTATTGTCATCTCTTTTATTTTCAAATGTTATAAACCCCACTATTTTATTATTATTTTCTTTTAAATAATATTCTTTCCATTAAGTTAAGAAATGAAAACACACAAAAATTGATTTTATTTATTTATTTTTAAAGATTTTCTATTTGAGTATAACTGACACATACCGTTACATTTGTTTCAGGTGCACAACATAGTGACTTAATACTTCTGTGTGCGATTCTAAGCTCACCACGAAACCTTTTCATGTTTATCAATACATATTCTATTCCTGAACCTCTTTATTCTTTTAAATATGTTCACATTACCCTCTGATATAGTTATCTTTTCACCAGAAGAGCTATCTTTAATACTTTTCTATATTCACCAAGATTGTCACATTGTGGGCCATAACATAGGTTTCGATACATTGTAAAAGTTGCCCTATTATTCAGGCCAGGAATTCACTCAGCTGTTGTTTATCTTAAAAAGATTCTCATTTTGGGGGCACCTGTGTGGCTCAGTGGGTTAAGCTTCTGCCTTTGGCTTGGGTCATGATCTCAGGGTCCTGGGATCGAGCCTCACACTGGGCTTTCTGCTCAACGGGGAGCCTGGTCCCCCCTCTCTCTCTGCCTGCCTCTCTGCCTGCTTGTGTTCTTTCTCTCTCTGTGCGTGTCAAATAAATAAGTAAAAATCTTTAAAAAAAAAGTTTTTCATTTTCCTTTATGAAAAATATTTTCACTTAGCATATACTTCTGGCTTGAGCATATATACTTTTCTCAGTACTTTAAAGATGCTGGTCAATTATCTTCTGGCCTGGATAATATTGACAGGAAGTTGGCTATCATTTCAGTCTTTCTTCCTCTCTCTATGTAAAGTATCCTCCCCCCAGCTCCTACTGCTTTTATGATTTTTTTTTCCCATAAGTTTAAGGAATGTTCTTACAATGTGGCTTAGTATGATTTTCTATTTTTTTCATATGCTTGGAGTTTCTTGAGCTTCTTTAGTTTCAATGGTCTCAAAGTTTTATAAAAATTTCAGAAAACCAGCCATTATTTCTTCCTTTCCTCTTATCTTTGTGTGTGTTTTCCTCTTTCTTCTTCTGGGATCTGAATCACACATATGTTAGACTGCTTATTATTTTCCATAGGTCACTTATGCCTTGCTCATTTTAATTTTCCAGATTTTCTTTTAGCACTTTATTTTGGATAATTTCTTAAAGTTTATAGCTATTTTCTTTCACTTTATCTATAATCTCTGGTAATCCTTTTCTGAATACTTTTTATTTAGATATTTTACTTTCATATTTAGAGCTTCCGTTCATATATACTTCTCTCTTTATGATATTCATACTTCCTTTTATATTCTTTACTGTATTTGTAGGATTTAAAATAGCTTCAGTTCCTTGCCTCATTCATTATCTCTGTTGCTTCTAGCTCTGTTTCTTCCTTCCTTCCTTCCTTCCTTCCTTCCTTTCTCTCTCTTTTCTCTTTCTTTCTTTCTTTCATGGTAGGTTCTGGGTTATAATTTTCTGTGCCTGGAAATTTCTACTTGTATGCCAGGCATTGTGAATTTTACATATTTTGTTCCTGGGATCCTTTCATAATGTGTGTTTTTTTTTTTTTTTTCCCCGTAGCATAGAGTTAATTGCAGGGGCCAGGGGGAAATAATTTTCATTTTTCTGAAGTTTGCTTTCATCTTATTAGGATACACAGACTTCACTCTAGGGATAACTTAACCTCACTGCTAAAGCAATAAACTTCTCAAAACTCAATTCAATGCCACATACGTTGCCAGGTTTCTTGCTCTGATATTTATATCACTTCAAATGCGACTGGGGAAGTTTTTAAAAATTAAATGAATTCCACTTTAATTATAATGTTTAAGACAAAATGCCTAAGATCTATACTCTTTTATTTAGGAAACAGTTATTATTAGAAATAAGCAATGCTTTTTATTTCTAGGGTAAGCAGCACCCACTAAATACTGATGCATTCCTTTCTATGTCCCATCTTCCCTTGTAATCATGTTATAGCCATATAACTGAGACTGATTAAATGCAAGTCCTATGTCTGGTCTTATGCCCATTTTGCATGCTTCTTCTGTTCTTCATTTTCCGTTTGGCTGTTGAAGATGGAAATCACCTGTTGAAATGGTGACAGTGACCCAACACAATGGAAGCAACCGGGACCTGGGATCATCACATAGAGCACACCTGGTCAGAGCATCATCTCACCTACATCAGATCATGTGTGCTTGAGAGTTAAACTTTTGTGGTATTAAGCTACTTAAACTTTAGGATTAATTTGCTGCTGAACCATGGTCTATCAAATACGGTCTCATACAGTTCTTAAGGTGAAAGATTTAGGTAATATCTAGGATAAGTGAGTCCAGTGTTGAATATTGTATACCTTAAAGCACTTGCTTCTGGCATCCTACTGAGAAGAATTTTGGTTGTTGTTATCATTATAATTCACCTTAAACTAGAGATAAGAAGCTAGTATCATATAATATTCTGATTGAGAAAACCAGTAGTTTCTTCCTGGACAGACCCATATAACCAGCCCCAGGGAAATATTGGTTGGTGAGAAAATTATGCCAGAGCCATGGAAAAACCCATACAGGGGAAAAATCCCAATCATTAGGGGGAGGCGGAATGATCAAATCAAAGGAGATAACTGAGAATCAGATAATATTTTTAAAATCTTTTAAACTGGATATAGACATCTAAAATGAACAAATAAGAAAAGGAATTTGGAAAGGAAAAGAATATCCATTTTTCTATGTTGTGAACAAATTATGATAAACTCAGTTGTTTAAAACATACATATTAATTTTTTACCACTGTTTGTCCCGGGTCCGGAGTCCTTCAGTGACAGAGCTGGGTATTCAGCTGCAGGTCCTATATGGCTATAATTAAAGTGTGAGTTGGGCTACTTTTATTTCTATATGCTTGACTGGGGAAGAGTGTTGCTAAGCAACACTCTTATTGTTGACAGAATTCAACACTTATTATTATAGACAGAATTCATTCACTCGTAGTTGCAGGACTGAGAGTCTTAGCTTCTGGCTGCCTGTTGACTGGAGACTTCCTGAGCTCCTAGAGGAGCTAGAATCTGCTCCTAGTTCCCAGCCCTGTGAGCTTTCCCAACACAGCCACATCCTTCCTCACATCAGTAGGGAGAGTCTCTAGAGTGAATGTACTAGCAGGAAAGAGCCTTGTACACTGTGACATAATCACGAGAGGGAAAACACAAAGAATCTAGCGCAGAAGGAAAGGTAAGGGTGTTTTTAAATGGTGATAAGGTTCTCCCACAACTGTGCATCTGGCTTAGGCAGAGGCAGTTTCCAACCGGAATCGAGGAAAGAGGGCTCCAGAAGAGGCGTTGCCAAGAAAGAAGTCAGTTAATTAATGTGTTTGGTGTAGTAAATAGGGAAAGCAGTGGAGATGCAAGTATTAATTTCAGTGAAAATGCAAAGCTGTATAAGAAGGAAATAATAAATGCTAAATACTGAGTTGACCAAAATTATAGTAAAATATTTCAGAGCTAGGACAGAGGGAATGTCTGTGCTTGTATATATATAGTTAGGGTAGGAAAAAAGATATCTGTATCCTCATATCTCAGAGTAGAGAATTAGTAAGTTACCATCAAAGACTTAAGAAAAAAAGAGCAGTGTAAGTACCTCAGTGAGGAGTAGGACATGAACTAGATGGGATTAAGAGCTGAAAGTCATTGCCTGTGATGAGTCAACAGGAAATTGCATATATGAAGGTCAAGTTCTGCTGTTTTTGTTATATCCTTCTTCATTCATTTGATTTTTAAAACTATGCACTTGTCTAGTCATGATGAAAATAAAAATTAATTTAATAACGAGTATAATGAGATCATTTAGTATTTTACTCCATACACACTAGCACTGGATGAACTTTTTTGAAAGTTCCAGGTCTTAAGTTTGTTTTTAAAAATAAGAACATGTCTCCACTTCCTGCATACCCCATAAAGCCCACGATTTCTGAAGAGGCCGAGAGACTCTCCATTGAAGATGAGCTAGAACGGAGGTAATAGTAAGGCAGTGAGTGGGGAAGGAAGCTGGTGGAGAGTTAGGACGAATAGATTTCCTTACTTTCCAATTTTCCCCAGGTTCAGTTTATATTAGACGAAGCTGGATTGCGGGCAAAGAACTTCACCAATGTTTACTGTGTGTTAGGCCCTGCAGAGCTGTTTTACTTACACATCTTCACTTACATCTCACAGTAACCCCACAAGACAGATCTTGCTTAGCCTGTAGTTACAGAGGACGGGACCAATGGTGAGAAGTTAAATAAATTGCTCAGGCAAACCAAGCCTCCCAGAGCTGGAACAAGAATCAAAACCAAATGCTTCTCCGAATCAAGAGCCTCAGCTTTACGTGGTTCTTAACCGAAGCCCTGCTTAGCATCAATCCTTAACACAAAAAACTGTATCATTTATATGTGAAAACCTCCTTCATTGTGTGAATTAAATATGTCCTCTACAATCTTGTTTACGTTACTTCATTGAACAACAGACAACTCGAAGGAAATTTTAGTGTTGTTCCTGTAAAATGTTCCAGTCCAGAAGCTTATATCTATTTTCATTAAATTTGATATGTTCAAATAGCTAAAGAGTGTTTATTGAGTAAGTGTAGGTGGTTAATTAAAAAAAAAATTGCTATGCATTGTATTGGATTCTTTTGTAATTTTTAGCTAATTATAGGGCAGCTTGATTTCTGTTGCTATTTGATTAAATCTTAACACATGATTTTAGCAATACATCAATATTTAATGAAGTGATCAGCATATAGTTGATATTTTGTTAAATCTTTGGGTAAAGACCTTGCTAATTATGAGTTTAAACAGATCTCTAGTGCCAGCTTTGGTGAAGTATATCCATTTTGAAGAAGAGAAATTGTGTTCTGTTTATTAAGGAATCCATGTATTTTGGTATATTCAGGACTTAACCATGAAGAGTTTTGAAGAATCTCCATGTTTGCCCCTCCACTATGTTTGCCCCTGACCTTCTGCATTAATTGCTGTGACAGAAATAAATAGAGGTGTCAAAGAACAGTGATATAGGAAATCATAAAGAGATTAACAGCTCTTTGTGAAATAGTTCCACTCACAACTCTTTGTATGCATGACAACGCCTTGCTGGCAAACAATGGGTGAAGTGATCATAAGGTCTTCGTGCTGACATGGACATGGGCCCTGTTTTCACAGAGCACAGGCAGGCAGAAGGCGACAACAGACCACGGCCTCTGGTTTCCCTGGAGGCCCCACATCTTTCTTGCAGAGGATAAATCCTGCAGCAAAACGTGTGGCTGTATGTAGGCACACATGTGTGTCTGAATTTGTAATTTTAACTCTGAAATTGGCAAATAAGAATGTATTTGTTGATTACTGATCCCAAACAATGCCATCGGAGCTATGCTGATGACTTATACCTAGATCTTTAAGCATATTTTTAAATGAAATGATAAACAAAGATGAAATGATAAAAAAAATAAAAAACAAAATGATATACAAATTAAATGATAAACAAAGATTAAAAGCTGACAGCTTAAGTCACTATTTCTGACTTACATTGTCATCTTTTAAAAGACATTGGTATGAGATTATATTCTTGTTCTCTATCTGAAAGTATATTTAATTTCCTTTAATATTTACATGAGAAGACTTATAAATAAGTTGCAATGTGGAAGGTACAGCCATTTTTTTTTTTATCCTCAAGCACCACAGTTCTGGGGTTCACTGGGAAGGAGTGTGTGTGTGTGTACGTATGTGGGAACACACTCCCCCATCTCCCGCACGCACACTTAAAGATACAGAGAAGGATTGGAAGTGGTAAGTGAAAGGAGTGCAGGTTTTGCACTAGGCAGGATGAATGTTCTCCCATATGGTCACTAACTAACTTGATGGGCTCTCACCAGCCTCTTTTCCTGTCTCCGGGGCTGGAGCTCATTTAAAGAAAAGTGGGATGGAGGCAGCAAAAAGGGACCAGCTGAGCCTTAAAGCCTTTGTTTAGCCTAATAGATCAGGTTAGCGTTTTGCAGATGTTGGGTTTCCAAATCAATAATCCTGTTGACGGCATCTCGCAGCAGGAGCTATTAGATGATGTAATTTGGAATTTGATTTGCTTCTTAGGTTAAGACAAACAAATCTCATTTGCAGTGTAAAATATCTAACATCATGAAAATAATGCCTTCCGTTTTGCTTTCTCACCCAAGGGCATTTTACAGAATAGAAGTCAAGGTTATTGTGACAGTCACCATGCTGCAGACGACTGCAGCCGCAGACCACGTTCTGAAAGCATGCTTTTTTTCTTTTATTAGGTTATTGCAAGGGGTAACCATGCTAGTCGAGGCATTTGGAGCTTTGTATTGTGTGAGGAGAAATAGAAATCCCCGATATTACAGCTGCACTTTTGATTTGTCATTTATTTGGAATAAATAGAGGGTGGTATGCCAGTTGCTATGGAAACGAGTTCTACTTTGGAGCAGTGCAAGACCTTTAAGCACGTTTGAAATTGCTTCTTTTTCATTATGTTTCAGCACTGAGGAAGGTGTGATGTACAATTAAATAGAAATGAAGGTTTAATTTAAACATTAAATTACATTTTCTGGATTGTCCTTTGTGTACGACATGCTTTAAGAAACAAGATTGCTACTGTGTGTTTTGGAAAGAGAAATGGATCATATTCATTGCTGTGCGTGTGTAGGAGAGAGGGAGAGAGAGAGAGAGATTTACAATGATTCCTCTCATAGAAGTTTATTATGAAAATGCCAGTGCTATCTAGGACATTCTGGAAATCTTGGTAAATATAGGCAGGATTATAAAAAGAAAAAGACATGTTTGGATTTGTTTGTAGGTTATAAATCGAGAATTAAGTATTACGCTGAGGGGAAAAAAAAAAGACAACACTTAACTGTTTAGATTTTTAAAGACAATCTTTTAAGGAAATTAGTAAAAATAAGAGATTACTATTCAGTTAGGGCCCTGAAATACAGGCATTATAAAAACAGGAATCTATGCATAGGTGGCAGCCAAAACACGAGGGTTTTGCGGATGAAAGCCAGAAGGAAGCTTTATTAAAATACAGGAAGTGTATTTTATCTCTGAGGAAGTGATATTTTATAGCTTCTGAAATTGAACATGTTGAGATGTTTGTTTAGTCTTATGCGTTAATTATATAAGTTGTTTCAGAAATATTAATATAGATTACTCAAAGGTGATCATAGTTATAGCCATATGTTAAAAACTTAGCTTTTTAGAACTCTTTACAATATGTAAATATACCATATATAAATATATAAAATACAATATATACAATGTATACGTAAATATATGAATACAATATATGAATGCTATAATACATGCTATTTCATGTATTGTCAACAGTTTCAGAGTGATGGTTCAGAGCAGCTATCGGTTCCATTTTCCTTGGAAGTGACTTGCCCAAAGTCCCCAGGGGGTAATCAATGGAACACCTGGGGATCCTTGTTTCTGGACTTCCAAGTCTATGATCTTCCCATTTCTAGAATTACATCTAATCTTGGACTACACCTACAAAACGTCCTATTTTCTTATGACTCACTGAGGCAGGTATCATAAATTATTTAACGACTCTTTAGAAAGCATGTGATGACGTGTGCTTTAAAATAAAGATTTCTTCTTTGAAGCATCCTAACCTATGCCTTTATTTTTTTTTTTACAGCTATAAAAATGGGTTTCCCAGTGAATTCTCATCGTTCAGGCTTTGTGGCCATGATCTGCTTTGTACCTAATTTCAACATCCCTGCTCTGTGATAGAGAGGATGTCATCTGCGCTTGTACGAGGTGTCCACGTAATGAGGGGCTATTTATGTCTAGTCACTGTCTGCTTAATCAATCCCTTCCTGGCCCTGTGCCTTCCTGGCAACAGAGCCCCGGCCTCTAAAAAGATGGTGTGGGGCACTGAAAACAGGGTGCTGTCAGGATTGGGGCTTCATCGCTTGTGAGCAGCTGCCGGCACAGCAGTCCTGGGACTTTCACGAGGCTGCTCTGAATATGTTCACAGCCGAGGAGGCTGGCCCCATGCTGCTAAGTCAAAGCCTGTCTGCTGGAGAGCCCTGGCTTCCTCCTACTGCATACAGACAGCCTTTCTCGGAGGAGACACTTTATGCTTCTGTCAAACAGAAATAAAGCTGTTCAGGGTATAATCAATGCCTTTGTAACGTTCCCTACAGAAAGGAGCTCTCGGGATAGAGTATGTGAGCTTGTTGTCATTGTCACCGTCAAATGTGAAGATTCTCCTGTCTCCAAACCTTGGTGAAGTAGCGGGATGTCAAAAGGAAAACAAAAAGAGGGATGTGTTGTTAAATTATTTCAGGGCCTATTGTCTAAGTTTGGAAACATAAAGGATTCATAAGGTGTTAGCTCGTGACGGAGATGACAGTCATGTCCAATGTCAGGCTGGAACGTGTAGGAGTCTAGGTTCTTTGCGAAGGGAGGCTGACTGAAACAGGGCACCCAAGGCTTTGTACGCGGGCACCTGCCCTCATGCTCCGGAGTCCTCAAAACTGATGCTCTGGTCTCGGATGGAACAGAGGCTTCGCCACGGCTTTACCTCGATGCTAAAATCAACACCAGGAGGGCCACCATAAAAATCAAAATAGGTTGTCCCATTCGTAATAGTAAACTGTTAGTGAAAGGCAAACTGCTTATGGAAAAGAGCACAAATCGTAAGCGTGCAGTTTATGTGTATTTTAGAATGAACAACCTGTATAACTAGCACTGCGTACAACACAGACTCTCCTGGAACCCCGTTCCTGCCCCTGACAGCCCCAAAGTAGCCAAGGTACTACCTTCTAACAGCGTGGGTTAGATTCTCCAAGTTTGGAATATTATTTGAGTGGAGCCATACAATACCTATTTATGTGTACTTAGCCTCTCTTACTCAATGCGACATTTGTGAGATTATGGATGGTTTTGTGACTAATTATGGCTTCTTCATTTCTATTACCGAGTATTATACCATCATATGAGTGTATCTCAGGTTACTTAATCAGGTTACTTTTTTTCTGTAGATGGCTGTTGGTGTTATTTTCAGTTTGGGATTGTTAGGAATGTTCTGTCCCATGTCTTTTGCTGACAAATCTACTTTCTTCCATTGGGCGCACGCCTTGGGGTCATGGAGTCAGTATGTTGGGCTTTCATAGATACCGACGAATTGTTTTCCAAAGTGTTGGACAAACTGACGCGCTCATCAGTCATGTATAAGAATTACACTTGCTCTACATCTCACCTGTATGTAATTTTTTTTTTTTAGGTGAAACCTTTTTATTTTTTAAAAGATTTTATTTATTTATTTGACAGACAGAGATCACAAGTAGGCAAAGCAGGCAGAGAGAGAGAGGGGGAAGCAGGATCCCCACCGAGCAGAGATCCCAATGCAGGGCTCGATCCCACGACCCTGGGATCATGACCGGAGCCGAAGGCAAAGGCTTTAACCCACTGAGCCACCCGGGTGCCCCTCACCTGTGTGTAATTTTGACTGCACTTTAATTTTAGTCATTTGAGTAGATGCACAGTGTATCATATTGTAGGCTTAATTTTCATTATCTGGCTCACTATTAAAATAAAGCAAATTTTCATAAGTGAGTTGGCCATTCAGGGTTTTTTGTTCAAGTTACCTATTGCAATATGTTGCCATTTTTCTATTGACTCGGTTGTGTTTATCTTGTTGTTTGTACATATTGATTTTATAGTCTCGATTTGTTTTTTTCTAATGCATGTTTTGTTAATACTTCTTCCCACTTGGAGCCTTGATTTTTCTTCTTAATAATGCAGTCTAATCATCTATGGCTAGCACTTTTTAAAAAATTCTATTTAGGAAATCTTTAAGATTATTCAAGAAAACCACCCTGTTTTCTTCTAAAAGATTTATTGTTCTAACCTTTTGCACACAGATCTACAATTCATCTGAAATTGATTTAGGGTAAGTGGTTGGTTAAAAAAAAAAATACAGACATTTTTCCATTACATTGAATTGTCTGTCAAATTTGTCATAAGTTGAAAAATCACATATATGTGGGTTTCTTTCTGTATTCTCTATTTGGTCCTAATGGCCTATTTGTCATTTCACCAATACCGTCCTGCCTTTATTACTATAAATCTTTTATGAGTCTTTCTATGTGGTGGTATAAGTTTTCTAAATTCACTCTACTTTTTCAAGATTCTCTAGACTACTTGGGCTTTTTTCATTTTCATACAAATTTTAAGTTCAGATTGCCAATGTCCACAAGAAGACCTGCTCAGGTACTAATTCAGATTGTTCTGATCAATATGATGAGTTTAAAAGAATTGATATCTTTACAGTCCATGAGCATTTTGCATACTTTATTGATTGATTGATTGATTTCACACTCTATTTATTTAAATGATGGTACATCAAAAGATAATTCTTTTTTTTAAAAGATTTTTTAAAATTTTATTTATTTGACACAGAGAGAGAGAGATCACAAACAGGCAGAGAGGCAGGAGGGGTGGGTGGGAAGCAGGCTTCCTGCCAGCAGAGAGCTTGACCGGGGCTCCATCCCAGGACTCTGAGACCATGACCGACCTGAAGGCAGAGGCTCAACCCACCAAACCAACCAGGTGCCCCAAAGGATAATTCTTCAAATAAATGATTCTGTGCCAACAGGATAGCTATAGGGATAAAAATGAACTTTGACTTCTATGTATTAGAGCTTCACATGATACATTAAATCCAATCTTCTTTTTTATAATTTTTTAAATCAACATATAATGTATTATTTGCCCCAGGGGTACAGGTCTGTGAATCGCCAGGTTTACACATTTCACAGCACTCAACCATAGCACACACCTTCCCCAATGTCTGTAACCCCACCACCCTCTTCTTACCTCCCTCCCCCGGCAACCCTCAGTTTGTTTTGTGAGATTTAGAGTCTCTTATGGTTTGTCTCCCTCCCGATCCCATCTTGTTTCATTTCATTAAATCCAATCTTAACTGTGTTATGGATCTGACTGTGCACATGAAAATTTACGTTCCTACAAAATAATGTTCATGACTAAATTTATGACCTTGAAGTGGAAAAAATTAAGTCCAAAAATAGTTTTTAAAAGGTAGCACTAAACACAAGGAAAATAATAGCAAAATGGATCCTGTCAAATTTAAATATTTTTGTTTATCAAAATACAATAGTAAGCTTATAGAAGTTGGGAGAAGATATTTTAAATACATGGCTCATATTTGAAGTCTAAAAAAAACTCATTTAGGTCAGTTAGAAAAATATTACTCAGTGGAGAATTGGACATAAATCTTAACACGTGTTTTGCAAAAGAGAATATTCAAAGGAACAATAAATACATGAAAAGGTGCTCATCAGGGAGAAGCAAAATAAATCTTTTCATAAATAGCATTACTCATTTATCAGAACAGTAAAAGTGAAAAAAGTGTTAACATCAAGAGCCAGTAAAAACATGGGGTTATAGGAACTGTCTCAAACACAACTCGTGGGACTTTATTTTGGTGAAGTCACATCTGAAAGCTGACATTACCTCTTCCAGTTGAATGTCCGCAATTTCTATAGCCTGACATTCTCAATGACAGGTGTTTACCCAGTAGACACCCACGCCCATACACACCACACATCATAGATGAGGATAGATGCCATCACTTACTTTGGTCAAGGAATCAAGAAGAATCCCACGTACACCGGTGTTAGAAGAGTCAAAACATATGGCATGCTCATACGGTGGAATATCGTGGTGATGAAAATGAATGAATGACTGTCACGTGTAAGAATATAGGTGGTGAGTGACACATGCGAAGTTGGAAGAAAGAAATACAGTCCAGAAGAATCATACTTGTGTGACTTGATTTATCTTAAGTTCAAAACCAGGCAAAACTAATCTATGGTTTTAGAAGCTAGTATAGTCCTGATATTTAAGGTAGAGACAAGAAAGGGGCTTCTGCAGCACTCCCGTTGTTTAATACCTTGATCTGTGCTGTGATGACATGGACCCACTTACTCCGTGGTCATCCATTGAACCGTAGGTCTATGATTTCTGGGCTCATTAAAGAGGTAATCACATGTTTACCTGTATATTATGAAAACATATACGTTTATGTGTTTCATGTGTTGCTCCATTTTATGTGTTGGGATGTGACATGGAACAAAACAAAAAGGGTCGCTATCCTTCTAGAACATACTTTCATAGTTCTTTTGCTTTAGCATTATTTAGATAAAACTGATACATAACATTGTGTAAGTTTAAGGTGTACAAAATACCCGTTTGATATACTTATCTATTGCAAAATGATTATCACCATGTTAGCACACCCATGTCATAAGATTACCTTTTTTTCTTTTCTTTCCTCCTGTGAGAACATTTAGGATCTACTCCCAGCATCTTTCAAGGATATAATACTGATCTGACAGAGGTTCATAAGAGCAGGGAACAGGAGCCATGATTACAAAGCTCCTTGAAGGCAACTTTGGGGGATGTGGATATTACATAAAAGCAATTGAAGGTTAGGCAGTTGAAAGCAACTGAAGAAGTTGGGGCATTTATAGAAATGTCTCAGTTGACTGTGTCATAATAATGAACTGGACAGAAACAGCAATGAAACAATGGAATAAAAATAAAATCTGTACCAGAAATCTAGAAGGAAGATGGTACATTTCAGAGCTACAGTAGAGATAGTGGGAATGAAGAGGTTTGGAAGTTTATGAGAAAATGAAAACACATGAGAGTGCTACAAATGACGATGGACTGAACGTGAGTGTTTGAAGCAGCTCATGAAGTCAAGATGGAGATCCAGGTTTATGGGGTTAGCAGTTACGGTGGAGAAGAGGTCCTGACATAGTCACTGGGAGGGATCCGTCTCAACTCTGGTTGCAGCTGTTGGGATTCCAAGCCTAGGTCGACTAAAACAGAATTCTTGACCAAACAAACATTCAAAAAAACCCCTCTTTCATGAGATTCAAGGTGTATCATTAACAAATTATGTTATTTCCAATTCACAGAATAATAGATAATTTATGATGATAAAAACTGTCCTGTGTAAGAAACAATGTCTGTGACCCTCGGTTTATATACTTGTAAAAGGGTAGTGATGTCTGAGAAATGTGGAAAAGAAAATGGTCCCGTTTAATTAAATAATTACAGTTTTTAATCCATTTGAAATGTCAATTTCCCTGGTCAGTTTCATGCAATACATTTTCCTAAGCTCCCAATTTCTATAGTATTTTAAAACATTCAAAAATTTTTGTTTAGGGGTACTGGGGTGACTCAGTCATTTAAATATCTGACTTCAGCTCAGGTCATGATCTTGGGATCCTGGGATCGTCCTCCACACTCAGTGGGGAATCTGCTTCTCCCTTTCTCTCCCTTTGTCTGTCCCTATGTTCGTGTTCTCTTTTTTTTTTTTCTCTCTCTCTCTGTCTCAAATAAATAAATAAAATCTTTAAAAAAATAAAAAATAATTTAAAAAATGTGTTGGTCCCATCCACAGTGGATTAGTCTTCCCTCACACGCACACCCCCAGTAAAGGAAAAAGAAACTCTTCCCTACATAAAGTTTATGAAGATATTCTATTGTACAATCTTGACAATTCTCAGCATTGAACTCCAAGTTATTAAGGGACTAGACTTTTTGGATTTTTGTAACTTCAGTGATTGCTACAGTTAACTGATTTATTCACATATTTTGAATAAATGAAAGCCTTGTACCACATTTCTTCCACATGCAAATATTTCATTTGACCTCATTCTAGACAAGGTAACTATTAAAGAATATTTTAAAAGGAAGACATTAATGTGCAATAAGACATGCATCTTATTAAGTAAAAGGCTTTCACTGAATATAAAACTCAATTATAAAATAATTTATTTATAAAATAAATAAAGAATCAGCTAAAACAACTTGATATTATTATTCTTTTGGATCAATAATACACATTCAGTGGTCTGTTACATAATTTGCAAATCTTATTTCCCTTAAACACAAAGTATTTCCCCAAACGACTACCAGTTGTAATTTAGACATTTACCCAGGCGATCTGTCTTTGGGCACTGAATAAAACGTGACCCATCCAAACACAGTAACACAACTGCTAAGCTCAGTAATGAATGACATAATTCTACAGGACCATTTTATATATTATCTATTTATTTTATGCTAGAGTCCACATGAGGACGTATACAAAACAAAGACATCATTTCAATGAGGGAGAATGTTGAAAAATTCTAGAATTACTTATGGAAGAGTATATGAAGCAGTATGCTGTATGTTAGCAATAGCTGAACATTACTTAAATATTTTTATTTTGTATAAATATTTGTATTACTTTTTGTGATATCTGAGGAGTAAGCTTTAATTTATTTATATGCTTAGGAGTACATCATGGGAGATACTGTGAGCTGCTCTTCCCCCATCTGTGTACCTAGTTCCCAGAGATTAAAATTGGTTTAAGCCAACGAGGCAGTCCCATTATCCTTTGATGAATACTTATTTCTCTAGCTAATAAAACTTTACACAAGTAAATAAATGATGGAGAAGTTATTTATATCTGAATCTTTTAGGTTTTTAACACATTTTTTTTAGTTAACTCGTTTTAATAGGTTCATTTCTTTTGAGTAACTGATTTTAACCCATAACTCTTCCTAGCAAAGGCAGCTGTATATATTGAAAGACATATTTTCTTTCATTTTTTGCAATGAATTTATACTTAGTCCTCTAAACTGAAACATCCAGATGGATGGTAGGAATTTATTTTATTATTTTGTGTGACTCACACTTAAAATTGCTCACTACCATTTTGCCCTTCTATATAGAACAATACGGAGAGACATATGATCACCATTTTGACCAAATAGTTGAGTGACTAACCAAGGATTCACTTGTTAGTGTAATCTAAATAATTTTTATAAATTACAGCTTCAGAAACAGCCTTGGCCATCTTTTAAAATTATAATTCACCTCTGAGTTTTCAATAGTTTATGTTAGGAGGTAATTATCTATAGAAACTACTGTTGTTTATACAGAACACAATTCTTTCTACCAAACAGAAGCATAATTTTGTTTCGGACTTACGTGTGCCACTCACAGCCCTACAGTTCTAATGGTAATAAACGGAAGTGTAATAGTTATGTTACGGAGCGCCTCTGTATGTCAGATCACTTTTATGTACTTTAAATGTAGCTAATCCTCATACACTCTACGAGAGGCTGTCATTATCACCAATTTGCCAAGATGGTGAAGTAATCTGCCAGGCTTTCACAGCTTAACAATAACAAAGCTGGGATTCTAACCCAGTTAAAGCCATTAGGGATCTATTTTTCCACTGCAAACTCTCAGCAATAAAGGGGCTGGTCCTGAGTTTGAATAGCCCAACAGGTAGGGTTGGGATGAAAAACCCAAAAGAGAAGACGTTTATTCCAGGATTAGCTTTCTTTCTCTCTCCCGCTGGACATGGAAAGAAAGTATGTAGATAAAGGATCTTATCAATTATATTACAAGAATAAGGCAAGCCAAGCTCAGCGCAAATTGTAAGCCCAGAGAACTAAAGCAGTTTAGAGCAGTGCCATATTTATTGAGGATACTTTGTGCCATAAGCAAACTTTAACTGTATATTCTGACAAACATTGTCCAATGCAGTCAGCACACAGAGTAAGATAAAACAGTCAATAGAAAAGTTGTAAAATGGTACTGTAAAATTAAATTGCAAAACAATATGTTCAGAATGATTCCATATGGGCTCATGATACATGGATAGGCTCACAATCCTATGTTCACACATACAGGTTCATTTAAACTTTTGTATAACGGGCTATTCTGATTTGTTCATATGGCACTATGATGGTCATGCTGTTCTTTTTTAATACTCTAATATATATATAATATGTATTAACAATGATAATATACCATTATATTATTAATATATGATACTAATGTATGTTAATTTATTGATATAATGTATTATAAACAGGAAGGAAGATTTTTAAAATCTACTTAATATTCTAATATATGAATAAACATTTATTTAATTTTGCTGCAACTTTCACTAATATATAAATGACATTTAAGTTAATAACTAGAGCTTTTTAAAATTTCAAGCATCTACAGTTAGTTTTTTTAAAAAAATTTATTTATTTAATTTATTTGAGAGAAAGAGAGAGACAGAACATGAGCAGGGGGGAGGCGGCAGTGGCAGAGGGAGAAGCAGACAAGACCCCCAACCCCCAACTCACCACTGAGCAGGGACCCTCATGTGGGGTTCAATCCCAGGACCCTGAGATCATGACCTGAGCTGAAGGTAGACACTTAACTGACTAAACCACCCAGGCGCCCCATCAAGCAATTACTCTTTAAGACAAATAGTCATGTACGTTTTAAGAACTTTGATTTCAATTACCTTTGTAAAGTACATGAAAAAGTGTATATCCATATACCTGTCACTTGACATTTTTCTTTTTCACTGAAATGGAATGTACACAGTGAAGTGCATATAGCTTAGGTAAGTGAGTCAAGGAATTTGGGTAAGTATATAGACACCTTGTGAACACACTCTCAGTGAAGTTATAGAAATTCCCATCATCACATACTGTTTCTTCATACCCTCTTCCCAGTCAACCACTACCCACAATTGGCCCCCACTGTTCTGATTTCTCTCGAAATAGAATAGATTTTCTGTTCTATTTCAGATATACAGAATCTTATGACAAGTTCTTTGCGTCTGATTTCCTTCACCCAACATAATGTTTCTGAGATTCATCCATGCTGTATGCTTATCACTAAGTTGTTCTTGTTGATTGCTAAGTAGTATTTTAATATATGGAAATACTTCAAGTGATCTTTTTATTCTATTTTTATTCTCCTCTTTGCGGATAGTCAATTTTTCTTAAATTGGGGACTATTATGAAAAAAGTTGCTATAAACATTTTTGTACAAGTCTTTAGTGGAAATATTTTCATATCCCTTAAGTAAACATCTAGTAGAATTGTTAGGTTATATGATGTGTAAATTTTCAACTTTAAAACAAATTGCCAGATTGCTTGCCAAAGAGGTTCTAACCAGTAATTTATGATGGTTCTAGGTGTTTATTTACAATAACAGTACAAAACTTAGTGGGCATTGATAAAATTATTCTAATTTTTAAAGATTAGATAAATTATATAAATATCCAAGCCTTGGACATCTTTAGATATACGTGACTAGATCACAGAATGAGTTCATACACACTTCAGTGAGGATGCACTATGACCGAGTTGCTAAGGTGAATATTATTAAAAGATATTCAAAAAGCATTCTGAAGATTCTACATCTTCTCATAGCTTTGAACTTGGCTGTTTGCTTTTGCTTTCAGTTCTTTGCATGGCAATATTTGTTATATTTTTATTTTTAGGCAATATGTTCCACTGATTCACTTAAATTTACTTCAGGAGGTTATAAACTTTAGTATTTTGTGTACTAAGTAAAAAATAAATTGAAAACAGTATGGGTAAAACAAAACAAGTGCATGCTGGATTTTTGTATTGGTAACGGACTTCGGAAAATGCCTTTAATTATTATTTTTTAAAGACCTTTGAATTCTGGAATGTGGTGAAGCTCTCAGATCTTTATGATAAACCAGGAACCTTTTCCAGAATGTATTAACTACATGTCAATGCACATTACAGTGTAAAAATGTGTGGGAGAATAAATGATCTTTAATCACTGGAAGCTATACTGATGTGTTGGAAGGGTTGGTCTGGTTTCTACCCGGAATTCATTATCCATATGGAGGTGGTTGCACTTTACTTGCAAGAGATTCTCTTATATCAGGAGCCCAATAATCTAACTCTGAATTCCTGGTGAAAAATTCATGATAAGACTTTTCCAGAAAACTCTGTAATATTGATATTTTGCTGATCTTTTCAGTGACCTGTAATCAGGTGATGTAAACTTTTTTTTTCTTTCAGATTACTTAGTCTTAAAAATTCATAAAGAAACAGCAGAATCTTAAAGGTTAAAGGGACTTTAACGAAAATATAGTGGGGTAACACAAGCAAGGCATTTTGTTTAAATTAATGATGATCAATGTAGATCATTAATAAATGATTTTACAGTGAGGAGGAACAAAGTCTTTTGACTGTCACCTTTGACTATTACTATGGAGAGCTTGGTTCTGAGAACTTTTGCCTTATTATAACAACTGCCTGGAAGTTCTTCATTTGTAATTATGTACCTGGCATAAAACATTAGTGTGTTAGGCTTCTTGGAAACAAAATATTTTTAAAAATTACTGTGCATGGAATGCATAGCCTTTCTAGATTTTAATGGGTATATTACACAACATTGTTTTTCTGCTTTGCAACATAATATGCAAATAAAGTAGAACAGATGTATTTAACTGTTTTTGTTTGCTTTTTTAGTAGACATGGAGTTTAGGCCAGGTTCTTAAATTATAACAGAAATAGAATAAGGGTCCCAAGTATTTTAATTCTTAACTCTTTTCCTTTTTACAACCTATTGTTGTAGTTATAAAAAGTTATTGTGGTAGAGGAAGGTGTGACTATCAAAGACTTTGTTAAATTTCAGAGCTTAAAGTTGTGTGAGGATTTCCTTTCCATAAGGCATTTATTTCTGAACTAGTTGACGTGGATTTTTCACAACCTATTGCTAAAAGTAATTTGTATGTGGGGGAGAGAGGTCCTACATTTCTAATAAAGATAAAACTTGGAAGCTATCCTTGATTTATTCCCTGTCTGCATTCATCAAATTTCCAATTATAATAAAATGTAACTTCTTCATTCATTCATTCATTCAACAAATATTTATTGAATACCTACCATGTACCTCACCTTATACTACATGCTTTGTATACAAATTCCCAGCTCCATGAATAGAAGTGGGGCAACAGGTTATAAACAATATAATTAAGTAAAGTTTATGGGGTAATATCTAAAACCAACAATAGAGTAGGAAAGAGGATAAAGGAAATTGGAAGGACTGTAATTTTATATAAGGAGCGTAGGATACAATCTTCTGAGAAAGTTATACTTGAGGAAAGACCTGAAAGTGGCAAGTGAGTGAGACTTACGGCTATTTGATGGAAGAGCATTGATGGGAGGGGAACAGAGATTACAAAGTCCCTGAGGCAGAGATGGCATCTTAAGACTTAGAGAAAGAGCAAAATAATAGGTGCGCCTACTATGAGGTAAACTAGGGTGAGAGAAAGTTTGTGAGGGCCATTGCATGTAGGTCCACTGAGAAGACTGACTTTCACCTTGAGTGAGACTGGAAGTCATTGGAAGATTTGGGGTAGAGGATTGACATAATCTGATTTTTAATAAGAGTCGCTCTGGATAGCCTGAAAGAGGGCAGAGACAGAAGCAGAAACACCAATTACGAGATTATTGGAATAATCTGAACTCAGGTAATAATCTGAACTGGCTTGGATGAAAGTGGCAGCAGGGGAGCTGGTGAGAAGTGGTCAATTCAGAATATATTCTGAAAGGAAAGCTGACAGAATATGCCAAAGTACTGAATTTGAGGTGTGAAAAAAGAGAACAGCCAACAATACTCATGGGTTTGCTTTCAGAAACTAGAAGGATAGAGTTGCCTTTAACTGGTATGGGGAAGACTTTCCATGGCTACTGCCAGATGTCATCATGATTTCTCAGTAGGAGACTCCAACAATCTCACTGATCTCTCTGTTCCACGGACATCTCCCAACCTACTCTCCACCCCATCACCAGGTTTTCTTCCTTTCTGAAGCATAGTCTGATCTTACCCTGTCTGCTTTAAATCTTTCAGTATCTCTTGAGTAACTGCGAAGGAGGCACAAACTGTCTTTTGGCTCTGGGCCCTTAAATTTGTTACTTCATCTGCTAGAAACTTCATTCCATTCTTCACTCAATTAAACTCATTTCCCATTTTCTTTTCTTATGTAACTCTTATTTTCTTTCAAGATTCAAACATGGTCTTCTTTTCCTCCCGTAAAATTTCCCTCATTCTCTAAAACACATCAGACATAAAATGTATTAGTCTTATTGCAATTTACCTTTTATTTTAATTAAAATGCTTATTTCAATGTACAGTGACATACAATAATATTTGAACACTCACTATTTTCTCTGCTTGGAAAAAACCCCACTAGTTCAACTTTTATTGAAAAAAAAAAAAGTATGCAACCCCAAGTCTTAGAATTTCATTTGGCATGTTTTAAAACTTTATATAAATGACATCACAGAGTAAGAATTTATGTTAGTTATCTAGAGCTGCCTCACACATCATCCCATAACTTAGTGACTTAAAGCAACCATAATTCTCTGTTATCTTTCACAGTATATACGGGCTATGAATTCAAGAATGATTCATTGGGGGAACTTCTAGTTTAGAGTTTCTTCTGAGTTAGCTGCTACTTAACAGCTACACTAAGGCTGGAGGGTCCAATTCATACATTTGGTGAATGGTTTCCTCTCCATTAAGCCTCACTATGGGCTGTTCGTATGTCCTTTTGTTACTGAGGTCAGTTTTCTCCAGAGTGAATGATGCCAGAGTAATCAACATGGAAACCTCTCTGCCTTTATCATGTAGCTGTGTACTGAAATAAATATATATTACTGTATTCACATATACAAGTCTATCAATACTCTTAATAATGTACGTATGTATTCTATTATTCACATTGGGCAGCCAGCCAGGATTCTATATAGAAGATGATTTAAATTTGTAAATTCCAATAGGCTAGGATCATTGCAGGCTATGTAGGAGGAACAACATTATAGATTGTGCTCTGGGTACCAATGATTTACGTTCCTTCTACATTCAAAATGTGCTCATCCTCTTCCAAAACTCCCCCAAATCTCATCTTACTATAGCAGCAGCTCAAAGTTTAGGACCTCATCACCTAAACTAGATCCAGGCGTGGAAGTGTGTTCCATAGAGCACAGTTTCTCAAATACAGCTCCTTTAGACAGAAAGACTCGTAAATTAAAGAGATAAGTTATCTGCCTCCCCCTATGTCATGCACCCAACATACAATGGTGGGACAAGAGAATAGATACTCTCATTCAAAAAAGAGAAAGGCAAGAGGCACGGAGGAGTTGCTACTCTATAGTGATTATGAAATGTACTGAACAATTGGTTGACAGTTTCTTGATTAGGACTCACTCCTCCTACTCTCAACTAATAATTTCCTATAGCTCTTGGCTCCATCTTCTAGGTTCTACCTTCGTAATACTTGTTACTCTTCTTTTTCCATAAAAGATGGCCTGTTTACAGGTGAATAGATATCTGAGTCCATCTGGGGCTGATATAACAGAACACCAAGGGCTAGAGGGAGAGCTCATCAACAACAGGAAATTATTTCTCACAGTTCTGGAATCTGGGAAGTCCAAGATTAAGGCACTGGCAGATTCCGTGTCTGATGAAGGCCACTTCCTGCTTCACAGATGTCCGTTTTCTTGCTGTGTCTTCCCATGGCAAAAGGACCAAGAAAACTGTCTGGAGTCTCTTTGATGATCATGCGACCTTCACCCTCATGACCTAAATACCTCGTGAAGGTCCCTACCACCAAATACCATCTTGCTGGGGCTTAGGCTTCAACATACGACTTTTGGGAAGATGCAAACACACAGTCTACAGCAGTAGATTTCTTGGTCCACTTCTTGGCTGTGGAAGTTTTGGGATCCTAAACCTGTTTTCATCCGGGCTGTTTCTGCTTTTCATGGTCCAATCCAATGCAATTCTGTTTTTAAAACTTCATAGGTCTCCCTTGAATATTTCCGAGTTTGCTCATTTAGACAGAGACACATTCCCAAATCCCTCTTCCAAAAGCACTTCTCCGTCTTAGGTTTCTGTTGCAGCTTGTGAGGGTAACACCCCAGCATTCCTAGCATTATGGTTCAAGAGAGGAGATCTAGGTTGGCACACACCAAAAATCCTTAGAGAGCTGAGGCACTCCCTTAATGATTTAAATATTTATTGCGGTTTGCTATTCTTAGAAACTGTGGTGAAATGTATTTAGGTAGAATGTATTATCTAAGCAAGTTAATAGCTCAGCACCAAAGCATAAAGTGATTCATAAATGAAGAAAAGTTACCTAAGAAAAGTACCCATGTGACTGGAAATTTTAACTCTTGAAAACAGAAGGAAGAGGAGTTTCTTAGCTCAAGAATGTGTGTGTGTGTGTGTGTGTGTGTGTGTGTGTGTGAGTGTGTGTACAGGTGGAAGGATAATAGTGGGAAAGAAATGGTGAATTAACATTAGAATACTCGGAAATGTTACTTACAAAGATTAAAATTATTTATTAGTATTTTCTCAATAAAGGTTACGAATAACCTCAACTTGCACAAGTTATAGGAAAATTAAAATATGGGGATCCAAGAACTCTAATTTATAGCTAAACTCATGAATTGCCATAGGTTAAAAAAATGAAGGACTAATTATTCTTTTATTTTTTTTAACCAAAACCTTTCTGAATTAGATATTTGCACTTCAAATAACACTAATTAAAATTAACCATAGAGGTTTAATTTGTATGTCTGGTTTTGAGGCAAATGTGGACAGTGGTAAAGAATTATTTTAACAAAGAGTATTTCAATATATTATAAATAATTTTCCTCCCCTTTAATTACTATGAAAACCTCAAAAATTGCAAATGAATGAATAAACTAGCAAAATGAAATAAGCATGAAAACTGGTCTAATAACCTTAGCTATCAAACTAATTGTGAATAACTAGAAACACTTCATTCAGAACTGTTTTATAGAGTGATTAAATGTGATTTGCATAATTTTCTTTTGAAGTAAAAATAGACCTAAAATACTCTATAAAATGGAAGCAAGAAAGCACATCTGAACCAAATATTTCATAGCTCAGTGTGGGAAGTTAAATTTTCATTTTATCCAATTTTCTGGAAAATATATCTGAAATGGTTTATTCCATTTATTTATTCATCCAGTCATTAAATCATCCATTCATTCAAAAATATTTTGATCTATCTCTCTGCCAGGTTTCAGCATGCAAATTCTCACATAATTGCCAAAATTCAAATTCGCCCTGTTGAAAGAGGTAATAAACAAATATTCTACATGTAACTAAAATTCTGAAAGCGATCAACATATTATGTAGTCCATTTATAGGAAATGAAGGAGTTGGAATTTCAAAGCTTTTAATAGACCAGTAGACTTCCATGAATGTTAGTTCTTTGTTTGTGAAATCGCAAGCCTGAAGAGAAACCATACAGCACAAAGGGATAGAAAATACTTTTCCAAGTCTTTTTACGTCTTTGACCCCCCTCTCAACCAAGGAGAATGAATGAGGAAATCTATTTCTGTATGTCAATTTTGATAGTAAAAAGTGCTTTCCTTCTGTACTCACTAAAGTAGAACAAGTATTCTGAGACTGTGAGGTACAGTACATGACAATTTTACATACCCAAGCCAACAAGGTCGATTCATGTGCTGTGTTATGTGAGACTCTATTTTTCTGACTGTATCACACATTTGTATTAATCTAGCTCTAAACAGAAGTGACTGAACGTTAGTACTCAGGAAAGTTGACTGCTCTTTTCAAAGTTTTGAAAAACTCCTAACATAACTAGAGAAAATGAAAAGCAGCAAAGGAGAAATAAAACAGCTGATGAATTTGACCAGTCTGTTAATATCTCTCATCTCTTCAGATTTGTCCATTTTAGCTTCAGGAGAGGTACTAGTGAAAGAACACAGGGTTGGGATCAGTCATCATATACACTAGTATTGTTTATATTTGCTTAGTGATGGTTAAAAGAACTACGATTTTTAAATGGCTTCATATTGCTAGGCATTGATCTAAGCATTTACAAATTCTTTAACCCATGAAACAAGGTGATTAAATTCTCATTTTGCAGATGCAAAAATTGAATCTTAGATGAATTAAATATCTTGCCCAGGTTTATATAGGCAATACACAGCAAAGTTGGATTTCTAAGTGAGACTAAACCCAAAACAATTGGGCCACAGTTAAGGATGGTTCCAAGTTTTATGAAATCCAAAGCTGAAAGGACTTTGAGAGCCACCTACTGAGAATGTTATCACAAAATTACAAACATTGAATTAAATATGTCACAATGCATTATGATCTCTAGCCATGAACTTTTAGGTCATGATTCTGGGTAAGGTGGCACACTGTGGGCAGTAAGCCTATTGCTGGATGTCATACTTCCTTTGGGATGACCAGCAATTACTTAGCCATACATAAAAATGACTGCAAACCACTTCCATATTCCACTATACCTTGAGTATATTATATTCATTACATTATATATTACATTATGTATTGTTATATTATATTTTATTTAGTATATTTTTCACATACACCTTGGTGTACCCCAGACAATCCTTGTTCTCACATATTGTTCTAGTATGTTTATTAATTCTGCCCACTTTAATGATTGAATATCTCCAAATGAATAATAAACCAAATGATTACCCCAAATAAAAACGGAATCAACCCTAAGTCAAATCTTACCTGGGAAGAAAATTTCTTACAACCATAACATATAAATAATACAATAATTAATTACAACACATAGTGACTTGTAGATTTATTGTCTTAAAAATATGTTTGATTTCCTCGGAAAGTTTGAAGAGCAATGACAAGTTAATTATTTCTGGCTTTAACAAAAGAAAAACACCAATAAATAGTTAAATCCAGAAATATAGAGGCAAAAAACTAAACAAAAAAACAAGCACCAGTAAAAATAACAGAAGAAAGAATACAGTCATCAGGCCGTACACTTAGAAAGTAACAGTCAAGGAAAAAGAACCAGAAAACTCATACATGATATAGTACAATTCCTCATCCTGGCTCCGCTTTTCCGAGGTGATAATAGATAAAGTCACAATAAACAAAATTCTTACTACTATTTCTCAAATCTTCAAATTTGAAGAGACACAAGCCAAAGGGTGGAAGAACCAGTTGGGGGAACAGCCTAGTGAAACTTGGTAGTGTCTAAGTTTATAATCAGCATCACAGATCTTCTAAGAGAAGAAAGAACGGGTTGGGTCAGAACTTTTCAGTGCTTCCTACTGATGTGTGGGCACAGTTTGAGTCCAAATATATGCCCACATGGGAGAAACCGAATCCTGACTAAGAGGAATAATGCATTTTGATTTCAGACGTTAGTGTGGACGCAGCACTCCCAACTCCGCCACCCACCCGACTCAGCTGTCTACCCTTCTTCCTCCCTGAATGATGTGTACTTCCTGTTCAGAATGAGAAGAGCATCTTCTGAAACCAATTTGCCTTTAACTCAAAAACTCAAAAGGGTAAGGTTATACCTTGTGTAAGAAATACATTGAAAGTATTTCCTGGGTGTGGCATCTGGGAGTGACGTTCATGTGAATGATGCTTGACATAACAATAAGTAGCACGGTGACTGGTGACTGGTGACTGGGCCACTGAATCACAATTACAGAAAAGAAAAAAAAGGAAAGAAAGAAATAGCACAGAGATAGAGAAGAAAGGCAACATTTAAAAGTCAATTCAAATTTTATTAAAACAAAGGTATGGGTTTTAAAACATTCATATACAGCAGTCCAATTCTTGATTCTCATCAGAAAGAACTTTAAACAAACTCAGGGTATTTTTCCCCCCTGGTGTTTAACTTCATCTTTCAAGCTACTATGTACGGAGTACAACATACGATTTACGAGTTGTGGACATCATTGACTTCTTCTGGTGGTGAGCAGGGGTTTTAAAACAAACTACTGATTTCCTCCTTCTTCCCAATCAATTTATATGCTGTTTTAGTGCTAAAATATTGTTCAATAATTTAATACTATGATTAAGTAAAAGTAGACGATTGTCTATTTTCTTTCCTTTAGAACTTTTTGTTATGAAACTTTCAATTTCTTTGAATCATCGGGTAAGTCTCTCTACGCTTTCTTTCACCCCTGTAATCCGATTCTCAATAAAATTTTTCCAATAACTTGCCTGACAATCTATCTGATCCTTTTTATTGCCTGGTGATAATCTCCCCACATATCCTTTATCTCCAAACCTCGATTCTGTGCTGGCTCTGTCTGCTTCCAAGGTCTGTTGCAAGGATGCCAGTCGGGAGATACCTTCATTTCTTCTCATGTTCGAGCCTTGATTTCTCAGATTCTATTCACTACGTACTTCTTTGTTTTAAGGAAGCTACTTCTACAAGTTGTGTAAGAAATGGTATTTAGCTTTAATTCTTTTATGGGGGGGGTCAAAATAAGACACAAATGCTATTAAAAACATGCATATATTCTTTGAGGGCTTTATGAAATGAAGGCAATTTTCAAGGACAGGAGTTGGTTAGCTAATTCCTCGGAAAACAGAAGTAAAAACGTTACTTTTATTATTTATGACAGTTAGTTATATAGAAGATTTATAACAGTATAATATATGATATACTATAAATAATATAAATTGTGTAATTATTTGGTGTACTATATAACTAGTGTGAGGTGTTTAGAATTAAATTTAGCTTTGGAGTACCTGGGTGGCTCAGTCAGTTAAGCATCTGACTCTTGGTTTCAGCTCAGGTCATGACCTCGGGGTCCTGAGATAGAGACCCACATGGGCCTCTGTGCTCTGTAGGGAGTCTGCTTGAGAATTCTCTCTCTCCTTCTCACTCTGTCCCTGTCTCACCAAAATAAAGAAATAAGTCTTTAAAATTACAAAAAAGAATTAAGTTTAGCTTTGAAGAAACCCCCCAATAACAGTGACCTTAAAAATGGAAGATTATTTATCACTCATTCAGTAAATCCATCCTAGCATTATATCAAATGGGTAATATATGCACAAGAACATTAAATTAATACAATACATTTGATTACACTTCTATAATGTAACACCTTTATTGTAGTCAAATCTAAAGATAAAAGGAACTGCTAAGAGATCTTGCAAGTTTGAGGCATTGGTGGGTATTTATGTAGAAATTACAAAAGAAATTTGTGGTGATATACATAGGAAAAATGAATACACATTTTGATGTTTGAAATCAGGATTCTTACTGTGGAAGAAGGATGTGTAAGCAGAGGGTGTGTGAAGTTGAAGAACTCTGTGGTGGTGTTTCTTAGTTAAAGATAATGAAAGTGAACATTTAAATTTTATAACCATGTATGCTTCACCTCAGATTATTGAAAGAGTCTATTAATAATAACCATAGTAGCAACCACATAAGCTTACGTAGGGCAGACTGTGATTCCTAAAAACCCAGTCCCACTAACAGGAACCACTTACATTAAGGAAATATCAATTCCAAATGTAGAATGTATAAATAAAGAGATGAGCATAGGAAACAAGAGGCAGTCAAAGAATAATGGACACATGTTAAAAACAATAGCAACATAGATTTGGTTTGAATGGGTTTCTACACCAAGCATCTAACTTGAGCATCAATAAAGAATATAGGTTGGGAAATTACCATCTTGCAAATATTTTTGTACTGATTGATTCAGGCAAAATTCATCAGTGGATGATAAAACCGTTGGATGAAAATTTGGTGCAGAATAGGATATTCAAAAGGCCTGAATCTCCTCATGGATTATGTAATAATTATAAAGTGAAAAGGAACCTCTGCAAAAGAGAAATTTGGCAGGTACCATCCTACACAAGTCATCAAAGTTGCCATTGTGGTATATGACCTGCTGGCATGTTTGTTGCCTGGAATGAGACAACTCGAAGTATGAAGTCAAGTATTTTCACCCATGTAATCACATGACAACAACAGTTAACCTGACCTAATTTATGTGGAAAGATTCCAGAATGTGTGATAGTCCACAAGAAAGATGTTTCAGCACTTCAAAGTATTGAAGTCATGTAAAATGCTAACAAGACGAAGGAATCTATGCTAAATCAAAGGAGATTAAGCATAAATACTAAATGTAATTTGTAATTTTTGTTTGGATTTTGGAATGGGGAAAAGCTAACTTGGAAAAATTGGGAGATAAAGGAAGAAATTTGATTATAGTTATTTTAAAAGTAATATTATCTAAAATATTCAATAGTATTTATTCAACAGTGCTGTTTTTTTCATATAATGATATAATGATAGTTAGGTAGGAGACAATCCCAGGTTAGGAGACACATGTTAAATATTTAGATATGAGGTATCAGAGCCTCTACTAGTTACTTTCATATGTTAGAGCAGGAGAAAAAAAGTGTGTAGGTGTGTGTATTTCTTCCTTTAACCAGCTTGGTAAATCATGTGTTTTTTTTTGTTTTTTTTTGTTTTTTTTTTTTTAATTTGTCTGTACTAAGTTGTTAAACTTATGGGTCCAAAAATATTCCTATTATTTTTAAATACATTTTTGTGGATACTATTCTCTTATTATTGTTTCAATAAAAGTTTGCTAGTGATATTCCATTATTTAATTCTTAATGTTGCTATTGTGTGTTTTCTTTCATTTTTTTCTCTGCTACTAGTTTATCAGTTTGTTAATCATTTCAAATAACCAGTATTTGGCCTTGTTATTTTTTTATGTCTACTTTATATGTCTTTGGTTTCTGCTTATTAATTTATATTTGCTAAATTTTTGAGGTTTCTTGAAATGAAAACATATGACATTCATTTCAACTTTTCTCCTTTTGCTTTATATATATATATATATATATATATATATATATATATACACAATATATATGTATATTTAAAGCTAAAAACTCTCAAATACCTCTTATATCCCCCAAATTTGGATACAATCTATTTCATTATCATTCAACTCAACCTAGTTTTTAATTTTCTTCTTGATGTGTTCTGTGACCCATGAATCATTTTTAGAAGAGCTATGCTTAATTTTTAAATATTTGGGAATTATTTGACATATATTCTATTTTGGTAAGTTCTTACTATATGAAAAATATTCATGTGTTTTATAGGTGTTAGATGCAGGGTTCTATACATGTCTACTGCAGCTGTATGTTTTATATTGAAGGAGTGTTAAAACTTTCCAACTTTGATTATGGTCTTTCATCTATTTCTTTTTTAAATTTGTCAGTTCTTGCTTCATAAATTCAGAGGTTATAGTAAGGTATGTACACATTTAGATTGTTATGTCTTCCTGAAGGATTGGTCTGGTTTTTTTGGTAATACCTTATGGTTGTAAATTTATTTGGTCTGATATGAATATAGTTAAACTGATCTTTATTGCTATTGTTGTTGTTATTGACATAATTGCATAATACAACATTTTCATAGTTTTATTTTCAAGCTATTTTTGTCCTTGAATTGAAAGTATGCCTTTAAAATGTATTATACTGAATATATCAATGTCTTGTTCTTGGCCTTCCCAGCCTCCAAAACTGCAAGATATGTATTTCTGTTGTTTATAAGCCATCCAGTCTATGGTATTTTTGTTATAACAGCGTGAACATAACAAGATAATATAGCATATTATTTCAACGACTGTTCTTGTAATGATCATAGTATGAAAATCTACTCCTATTAACAATATATTTATTTGACGAGGTTGAACTACACTCTCGAGAAACCAAGTGATGAGAAATCCCAATGTCTATTTTCTACTGATAGCACTTGCTATGTAAATAAACTGTTTATTATGTGGAAAAAATCTCACAGCATAACCATGTACATGATTTAAAGTATTTTAAAAATCTCATCACATTGTGATTGAGAGCTATAAAGTATCTCCTTTATAAGAAAAAATAACTAGTAGTACTAATTATTTATTACATGCTAAATCATAATTTGAGTTATTTGACAGTTTCAATTTCCCTAAGATGTCAATTACTGCAAATTCGCAGTGTTTGCCCTTTGTTTTTAGTGTGGAATGAATATGCTCAATGTAACTGCCTTTTTGATAATGATGGGTCATGAAAGGTTGAATTAACTTCTGGGTATGTAAAATTCTGTGAAGACATAAGAATTTTAAAAATTAACACCGAATGATTCAGAATATGGCAACATTAATATATTACATGCATGGCCAAATAAACCCAGAAGATTACAATAAACCAATAGCTGAATTAAATTTGAGATTAACCTGAAGGTCACTTTCAAGCATTGCTACAGACCTAGTATAACTTTCTGCCATAAGAACATAAAGACAGCTGGGTCCAGGCAGCTAGGTTAACCTCTCAGGATTAGGAGGAGACAAGGTGAGCTAAATGCTTATCTATTATCTGTCTGCTTTCTCCTTCTAGCATTACTGCTTTGGATAGGAAGTGAGGAACCAGGCAAAAGAAGCAAAATTGATTACAGGAGATCTGTCACAAGATAGGTATCAGAAAATGGTGCTCCTCTTCCTGAGGTGGAAACTGTAACTCTCCTTCTTCTGTGTGTTCTTGGTAGCTTGAAATTCTTAGTGTTCATTCTTTCTGAAAGGATATAGAAATGAAGGGGGCGGGGATCACAGAGAAATTGGAGAATGAGGAAAATCTTCAAACAATAGGGGGAAAGTAATTGCTTGAAACATAGAAATGAACTGAGAACATGAGTTCCAGAAGGAATATGCCTTTGGAAAAATAGGACCCTGGAGTCTGTTGTTAAAGAGAATTAATGCAATAGTAACTAATGGTGACTATGTGCCAGGCATTCTTGTATGTATTGTACATGAATTAATCAATTTAATTCTTCCTAAATATTGAGGTAGCTATGATTCTAGAGCATCATTTTATGGATGGAGAAGCTGAATCGCAGAGAAGTAACTTGCTCAAGGCCACTCAGACAGTCATTGGTACATGCAGTTGAACAAACATCCTCTGGTTCCAGAATCTGTATTATTTCCTGCTTCTCTCATGAAAAATCTTCAAAATAAAAGAAGATACCAGAGAGGCTAAGTTTACATTTACTGTAAAAGAGAAAGGCATGGTTAATTTGTAGAGAGAACTGACAGAAAACCACTTGTTGCCTCCATCAGTTAATGAGTTAACTCTCAGTAGATGAAGAATTGGGAGTCCTGCAAATGGATGGTGGGAGGGAAGAGGGTTGGCAGGACTATCTCAGATCCAGGGAGAGAATTTGGTTGAGGATAGGGAAGAGAGAAAAGGAGAAAGAAATTGGACCAGAAGTAAGATGGGCTTTAGAAATGTGAGAATTTTCAAACTTTCAGAATGGGTAAAAGAACCAAAAAGAGATTATTGGAGGGGGACCAAAGCAACAACAAAGTGTCATGAGAATGGAAGTGTATGTGATATTTTCCCCCCAAAGGATGAAAATATTACTTAGGCAACCATGACTAATGAAGAGATTTCTTTCCAGATTCAGAAAGATACCATGGACCTCATTATATTTTTCAGCTTTGATAAACCAAATATAACTCAGAGTTTTTTGTCAATATCACGAGTGAGCTGCCGCCACAGAGGATGTAAAGTGGCTAATTCTAATTCTGAGAATTCCAGAGCCATCTTGTAAGCCCACCTAATAAGGCAAAAAGCCAGTAGATGAACATAATTCCCTGTGAACATCTTCTTTTAGAAGGTGACAGTGTCATAGGTGGAAAAAGTAGATGATTTTTGGAATCTTAAAGTCATAGTTTCTTCTTCTGAGTAGTGTCTCCATTGTTTTTTTTTTTTGTAATTATTGTTATTTTTTAAATTTTCTTTAACATTTGAGGACATAAGTTCTTGGGAGTCTGTTCTTATTTTCCTTAAATCAGGATGAGAATGTTAACTTGACAGTGTTGTTTTGAACGTTTACATAGCATGGAGGTTCTCTGCACAGTGCCTGTCTCCATACGTCCTGTTTCCTGATATCCTTTGAAATTGCTTGTATAATTTTACCATTTTTATTTTATTAAGAATTATTTATTTGAGAGACAGAAAGAGAAGGAGCATGGGGAGGGGCAGAGGGAGAAAAGCAGACTCCCCACTGAGTGCTGAGCCCCATGCAGGGCTTGATTTCAGGACCCTGAGACCATGAACCCAGCTGAAACCAAGAGTCAGACACTCAATAGACTGAGCCACCAAGGCTCTATAATTTCAGATTCCAAATATTTCTGATATTTATATCCTGACTATTAGCAAAACTCATAAAGGAAAAAGGGAAAAGGGAGGAAAGGGAAGTATTTTAGAATTGATTTTAATGACAGCACAGGCTTAGCTGTTGCAACCCCAGGGGTCTGAGGCAACAGTCCAAGGCAAGTGGATGATCCAATTAGGAACTGAGCATCCTCTGGGATATGGCCCCTGGACTTGGTCAGGTGCATGGAGAGAGCTTTCCAGGGCCATGACATGGTCCAGCCTGTGATCTGGAAGTAACCGTCATCTTTTCTGCTTTCATTCCATGAGTCAGAGCTGGAAGACTGATGATGTTAGTGTAAATTGGCTGAGGAGACCTGAGCTCGGGGAAAACAAAACAAAATGAAACAAACCACTCTTGCCATTTAAATGGCAACATTGTCAATGCTATGATACAGGAACTAATAAATCATAAGGAAAGCATAGATGAAGAAGCAACTGAGTATTTTGAAGTAAAGAATAGCTTTGCTCAGCTCATCTTTATTGGTTTCTATTAGTATTTCATTATGTCACTAGGATACACATACACTTTTCTTTATTGATTCATTTGACAGTGTACTTTATGGTGACAATTTTGAGATATCTGTGCTGCTTTTTTTCTAATCTTTAAAATCTCACTTCCCAAATTTTGGTGTTTTCCTGGTGTTTGCTCTTCGGTCTTGCACACTAAAGTAATCATAATGTTAGAAGTGTGTTCTTCAACTCATTTAACTGAGTGGCTTTTGCCTGAGTATAGCCCCTGCTCTCATTTCTTCATTTTTTAAAGATGAAAATTAAATATACTTAATTCTGTATTAAATCAATGTAACTGAAGACTAGAGAGGGAGAAGGGTAATGAATCCGGGGCATCAAATGCTGGGAGAAACCGAGAAGCTGATTCACTATCACTGAAATATGGGAGCTGGGGAGCACCTGGGTGGCTCAGTTAGTTGGGCAACCTACTCCTGATTTCAGCTCAGGTCATGATCTCAGAGTTACTTGATGGAGCTCCACGATGGGCTCCATGCTTAGTGTGGAGTGTGCGTGAGATTCTTTTTCCTCCCCCTCCTTCTGCCCCTCCTCTCTTAAAAAAAAAAGAAAAAGAAATAAGAAACAGAGGAGCTGAACTGGAAGAGAAACAGATGGTAAAGATGGACCATGAAAGTGCATGTTGAGTTGACTGAACATTCTAATGGTTCAGACCTACTAAAAGTCCTTCATTTGGTATCATGTTGAGTCCTTGCATTATCACACCCTCTCCCGACCCCACCCAACCATGGATCAAATGCATTAAGAATGTTAAATTAATAAAAGTTATTACTTCTTTCCTATTGAGTTATTCAAGGTGTTTTATGTATCTTGAGTTTCAGTTTCATCAAGAAGCTCTCAGTAACACATTTGCAAACATTAACGGACACCAACATGCCTCCCCTCAAATGTAAATATATTTTGTGGTATTACAGTGATGTAATTTTGTGTAATCATTTTTCAAATATTGTTAAATACGAACACCTATCATAGACAATAAGAAAATTAATTTCCCACAGTTAGAAATTGTGAAGTTTTGTATGCATACCTAGGGCTGCATTTTCTGGGTTGTAGGTACACATGTCTTTAACTTTACCAGATATTGTTAAATGGCTCCCATAGGGGGTTAATCCTCTTTACTACTAACTGTGTAAAAAATAGCAGCTGACCTTCCAGACATAAAAACTAATTACCAAATCATTCATTTCACAAACAAGACTTCTCTCTGTTTCTCTTTGTTTGTTTGTTTGTTTGGTTTGTTTTGTTTTTTATCTGGGTAAGCCCTTTACTAACATACTGTCACAACATAATAGAATCTTTTAACACATTTTTTTAAAAGAATTTGTATTTTCGGTTTGTCTTTCATATCATGTAGAGTAATAACCCCATTCTTAAAGTCAAATATAATATTGAAATAGTAATTAAGGATGTTAATTTATATAATGTAACCACTGTTTTTTTTTTTTTCTGAGGGATGATAAGCTTTTTGGCTCATTTAATAAATGCACTGAAAATAACACAATGTCCACATCTAGAGTGCCCTCCAAATTTATGAGTAATGCTAAAATAATCAAAGATGCTTTATACACATTGGAGGCAGGCATAGAGAAAGGTCACTAATTTTGCTTCTGCAGATCTATATTTGCACATGTTGCTAGGCAATGGAAGAAAATGACAGTCCTAAAGTTCTAGATGGCCTTTTCCCAACAGCCATTATTTAAAAAAAAACACAATCCCCCAAAAAGCCCCCCAAAAGCAAATATATTTTTGTGTTGTAAATGTATTTTGTGATTTTATAGTGAGGTAATTTTGCATAATAATTTTTCAAATATTGTTAAACATTAACACCTATCTTAAACAATAAGAAAGCTAATTTCCCAAACTTGGAAAAAGTGAAGTTTTGTTTCTCATTTTCTCTTGCTTTTTTTGTGACACACTTTCAGATATTTATTCAGCATTATATTTAGAATATGACCATTTTCTTCTAAAAAATCCAAAATAGTGTTCAGTAGTCTCTTGGCGTGTATAGGTTCAATATTTGGGGCTTTAATTGTTCATTAGTGGCATTGTTGATTATCTATTTTCCTTACTACTTTTGTTGAGGAATATATTTGAAAGTGAGCTCCACAGACCACTCAGCATACTTATCCATGTGTTCATGGTTTTCTACATAGGCTCTCTTTCTTGTGAACCAGAGACCAATGACCTACTTGCCTGACTCACACATGCACACATTATTTCATCTCCAGTGGTAGAAAAAGCCATAAGGTTTGGTTCATAACATTTCTAATCATAATTTTTTAAAAAAGAGCCCGGGGCCAACGTTGAGATTGTGGGTTTTCTGAGGGTTCCAAGAAGCACTCTTCTTGAATGTTAAATATCACCTGACATTGTATGCCATTCATTGTGACACCTTTAAGCAAGGATCAGAGCTGATGGGATTTTACTTACTTATCTAAAAGCTACAGATGTGTCTAAAGCCTTCTATAAGGAACACAAGCAGAAGGGAGAAAGAACCTGTGAGACTCCCTTCAGGCCTTCGGGCTAGAATATGGGGCTCTCTCTCTTTATCTCTGAGAGTGGTATTCCCCCTCGCATTTTGTTTTCTCTTCTACTGTGAACCTGCCTTCTTACTGGAACTATTTTGTTTTTGTCTTTGTTTTTAAGATTTTATTTATTTATTTGACAGATAGAGATCACAAGTAGGCAGAGAGGCAGGCAGAGAGACAGGGGAAGCAGGCTCCCCACTGAGCAGAGAGCTGGATGCCGGGTTCCATCCCAGGACCCTGAGATCATGGCCTAAGCCGAAAGCAGAGACTGAACCCACTGAGCCACCCAGGTGCCCCTGGAAGTATATTTAATGTTATTTTGTCTTCGGCTTTCTTCAGTCCCTTCACTTTTGCTTAAATTAGGGTCTCCGGCCCCATGTTGCCACTGTACTCTGAATAGCCCTCCTGAACATCGTCACCTTGTGTCATAACTGCATATTGACCTCCCCACAGACTGCACATTTCAACATGGCAGTGTCCTTACCCATCCCCTACCTATGAGAGTTAAATATTTACACAGGGCCTGGAATACCATAGGGGCTTAATAACCATGTATGGAAGAAATTATCATGTGGCAGTTAAAAATATGAATTTTGGAGCCACACTGCTTGGGGCAGAGTTGAGGCTCATTTTTGTTTGTTTGTTCATTTAGAGAGAGAGAGGATGAGCAGGGAGGGATGGAGGGAGAAGATAGAATCTTATGCAGGTTGCATGCTCAATGTAGAGCCCAACAGAGGCTTGACCCAAGACCCTGAGATGAGGACCCGATATGAAATCAAGAGTCTGACACTTAAATGACTGAGCTACCCAGGTGTCCTACAGTAATTTCTAATACTGATCAACCTTAGATACCTTCAAGACTTCTGCATAGGGCCCCCACACCTTACATGCTGCTCAAATTACTGAAAACCACTTACATATACTATACTATAGATGGTCAAACCTGTAGTCCTCACTGCTGATGATCTTGGGTAAGTCATTAAATCTCCACCAGTCTTGGGGTTCTTTTGTTTTTTCTATCTCTCTTTCTCTCTCTCTCTCTTTCTTTCTTTCTCTCCTTCTCTCTTTCTCTCTTTTTTTTCCTTTTTACAGAGAGAGGAATGGGCAGAGGCAGAGGGAGACAGAGAATCCCAAACAGACTCCATGGTCAGTATGGAGTCAGTTGTAGGACTCTATCTCATGACCCCAAGATCATGACCCTGTTTAAAATCAAGAGCCGGTAGCTTAACTGACTGAGCCACTCAGGTGCTCTGGTCTTGGTTTTCTAATCTTAAAATTAGAATAATTTGTTGTTCCTACTTCAAAGAAGTACAAAGATTAAAAGAGTTAATATATATCAAGTGCTTAAAACATTGCCTTTACAGAGCAAACACTGTTATTTTAATTTTATTTTTATAACTATTATTAAATGAGATATGAAGCCATCACAATTGTTGCCTAACATTTCACTCAGTATATAAATCATTTACTTTTTCCATTCTCTTATTCTTACTGAGTGATCACTAGGTTTTTTCCATTTTTTACCTTTATAGTTTATTTCAAAATAAAAAATCAGACTAATACATGTTTCCATGAGCACTCATCTCTGGAAAAAGCAGCTAGAAATAGAATTATGGATCCAAGGACATGCATTTATTAATCTAACCAGCTAAAGACTAACTGCCCTCTGGAATCACTCTAGTCTTGTATATGTTCTTTTTCCTCACATCGTCACAATACTTGGTTTACTCCTTTACAAAGCTGATAAGTGGGAAATATTTCACTTGTCCTATACTAGTTTTCAATTGCTGCCATAAAAAATCACCACAAATCTAGTGGCTTAAAATAACCATTTATTATCTCTCAGTTCTGTAGATCAGAAGTCTCAGCATAGCATAGCTCAGCTGAGTCCAGACTTTAGAATCTCACAAGGGAAAAAAGGAGGTTTTTATAGGTCTCTTTGTAGAATCTCTAGGGATGAAACTACTTCCAAGCTCAGTCACGTTGTTGACTGAATTCAGGTCCCTTTTCCATATTCGCTGTCAGGGTCAGTCAGGGTCAGTCATGTCTTACCTCTAGCAAGGATGGGTCCAGCCCCTACCACACTGAATTTTTTAGAGTTCTCCTTAGGCTTTACCCCTCTCATTGCATCCAGAGAAATTTCTCTGCTTTAAGAGCTCATTTGATCAACTTTGGGCCACCTAGATAATCCAAACCAGTCTCCCTGTCTTGAGACTCATACCCTTAATCATATCTGCAAAGTCTTTTTTGCTTTGTGAAGCCCTGAGTTGCTTGGGATCAGGGCCAAACATCTTTACAAAGGTGTCATTCTACTACCACAGTTCTTTCAAGTTGCATGTTGCTAATTAAGATTGCAGGTGAATGTATCTTCTATGTTAACTGGCTATATTGGTTTCTTGTGCTTTGGACTGGATATTCATAAAAGTTATCCAATTTTCTATTGGGTCATTTCTTTTCTTTTCTTTCTTTCTTTATTTTTTTTAAAGATTTTATTTATTTATTTGTCAGAGAGAAAGAGAGAGAGAGCATGAGCAAGGGGGGTGGCAGAGAGTGAGGGAGAAGCAGGCTCCCCAGTGAGCAAGGTTGCAGATGTGGACTTGATCCCAGCACCCGGGGATCATAAACTGAGCCGAAGGCAGACGCTTAACTGAATGAGCCACCCAGGTGTCCCTCATTTATTTTTTTTATTGATTTCTGTGATTTATTATATATTGGGCTAATAATCATTTATCAGTTATATGCATTGAAATATTTTTAAATTATAGCTTAACTTTTAAATGAGTTCATGATGTCTTAAAATAGTCAAAAACTTCACATTTTGATGTGGTCAAATTTAATAATTATTTTCCCTAACCCTATAAAACATGATTTATATTGCCTTCTGAAAGTTTTCAGCTTTCTTTTGTTTTGTTTCCTTTTCCTATATGTGTCTTTAAATGATTTGGAATGAATTTTAATGCATGAGGATATACAAGCACAATTTTGCCTTTAATAAAATTTGCATTGTCACTATTTAATAGTACTAATTTTTTTTGGATTGATGTTAAATTCCCATACACAAAGTTTCTATGCATTTTTGATGCTTAACTCTGTACTTTACAATTAATATCATAATAACATGCCTTTATTAACTGTAGCAAACTGGTAAGGAAAATCCTTCATTATTAGTTTCTTAAGTTTTCCAGGGCTTGTGTATTTTAGGATCAGTTGCCTAACTTTTGTGAAAATTTTTTTAGTAATGTTAATATTATATTGTATTTATAGTTCATATTACCAAGAATAATCATCTTCATAATCCTAACTTCCTTTCATTTGAAAAAAAAAAAGTTCCACAATCATGTAGGCTTTGTTGTTTGTTTTGTTTTATTTTGATAGCTGCTATGATTTCGATGTATGTGTCCTCCCCAAATAGGTTAAAATCCTATCCCAAACTTTTTTTTTTTTAAGATTTTATTTATTTATTTGAGACAGAGAGAGAGATCATAAGTAGACAGAGCAGCAGGCAGAGACAGAGGAGAAGCAGGTTCCCTGCTGAGCAGAGAGCCCGATGCGGGGCTTGATCCCAGGACCCTGAGATCATGACCTGAGCCGAAGGCAGAGGCTTTAACCCACTGAGCCACCCAGGTGCCCTCTAACCCAAACTTTTTGATGCATTTTTGATATATACCTTTCATCAAACTTAAACATTTTCTCATATTCCTATTCTCTAGGAGTTTAAAATATATGTGTGTATTTGATTTTATATTTGATTCATTTTTTCTTTTAATTGATTAATATTACATACTATGTTAACATCTTACTAACATAAAAGTATCCTTCTACTTTTGCAATTAAACAAACATTTAAAAACCCAATTAAAAAAATACATTGTTGAGTTTAATTTGCTTCTTTTTTATGAATGAGTAGCATCTTTGTTCATAAGTGAAACTGGCTAAAATTTTCTCATACCATCTTTGGTTTGAATGCCTCATTAAATGAATTAAAGAAATGAAGATACCTTCTCTTTTTCTTTAGCTGAGAATAGTGTGCATGTAAATTAAATACTAACATTTCTATTTATGTCATAGAACATATATGTTGAATTACCTAAATCTCAAAAGTTTTGAATTCTTTTACCAATATTTCCATTTCCTTAATAGTTTTAGATGTATTCATATTTTCTATTTCTTCTTGAATCAGTTATGATTCCTCTAGGAATTTATCAATTTATGTTTTCATTATATATGAAATAATGTTCTTGATTTCTTTCCAATTTTCTTATTTATTCCTTCTCCATAGTTTCCTTAAGCCTCTTATATCTTTTGACATTTTCCTATTTTTCTACCTTAAAAAATTTTTTTATTAATATCTCATGGTAGTAGGTGAGACCATACTACTCTATCCCTAGGAAATCTCAGCCCTGCTCACCACATCCTTCTGAGATTGTGTTGTTGTCCCTGCCCATTTACAGTCACAATTGAACAAGGATATTCCCCAGCAGGTCCCTGGTTCTGTTTTTGTCCTGCCTCAGTTTTGTACATTCTACTCCCAGTCAGTCCCGGTGAGACAGCAACTCCTTTCTTGCCTGCTGGTCCCTGGATATAAGGAGCCTAAAGTACACAAGTGGCAGTCATAGCTTTTAATAAATGGGACTTCTGGTGTGTCCCCCAGCCCCTGTCAGTAATAGAATCCAAGAGTTACATGAGTAGGAAGCACAAATTACCTCAACGGGTCACTTACACAGATGTTAAGTGTGGCCACTTCTACATATACCCACTGGCTTGTGGACTCATAAATTCTTCCTAGTGGGGAGACAATGTCATACAGAGGTCTCTGACTGAGTGCATTATACCTATCCTGAAGAACAGCATCACATCATGATAGAGTTTGGCCTCTCCACTGGCTTTTCAGCAACCAATTGGCCACCAAGTGGCTGGCTGTTCTCCTTTAGATATGGTACCATCAGACTGGGGACTCAGCTTTAGTCTCTGTGACTGGCATGTTTGTTCTTCAGTAGGGACAGTGTGAGATCAGCTTTAGTGGGTGGTGATCTGCAGCATTTGGTTAAATCCTAAATTGGCCATTTCCTCTCCAAGTCATCTCCCTAAGGCCAAAGTGTCAATAATCCTTAGCTTCATTCGAGACTTCCAGTGTTTCTAAGGAATTACCAGAAAACGTATTATATCAATTTCATTTCAATCTAAAAAATTTGGAATTTATTAAATGAGCATTGCATTTTAATGACAATGGAAAACCTTCAGACACTGCACTGAAAAGAAATCATCTGTGCATTTTAATTAGTTACAAACCCAGAATGAGTAAGACAGTGTAACCACCCGTGATATTCTATTTTCTTTACCTATCATTTTTAATATTTCACCAGAAAAGACATTTCAGACAACAAAATCAGTTAACTATAATAGGATTTGATTCTTCCTCTTTCTTTAATTTTTGTATTTTGGTAATTCAAGTTCTGATGATCTTTTTGTGTTGTGCCATCCTCTGATCCCACGAAACCTGCGCTGTTGTGTGTTTTTCTTGTCTGAACTGACCAGGTACCATTAAATCTCTACCCCAGCAATGACTTGCTAGATGCCTGATAAAACTCTGCCTGCTTTTATGTTTCAGCCCATCAGGAGGGTACTTTTAAGCTCTTTTTTCCTCTCAATCCTTCTAACCTGAGAGTTCAGTGATTTTTGTCCCAGTGCCTAGAAACTGGATTTTGCTTTCTGGCCTACCTTTCATTTGAACCATATTTCTTTTGGTTATCAGAGGGCACAGACCCTAAAAGCAACTATCTCTGGCTCCCAGTCTAGATAAAAGTTTTTTTCTCAGCATCTAACAGGCTTGAGAGGAGAATACAGGTGCTCTTATTAAGGCTCTCACAGCAATTTTCAGATCTTTTTAGCAGTTTTTCAATATCTACTATAAATACTAAATCTTCAAAAAAGAATACTGGGGAAATTCTCTACAGTATTTCTCAACAGTCTACCCCTAAAGACCTAAAAACCTCTTATTTATTCAATTGGTAGATTTCTGTGTCTCCCTATACACATTTTTGGTGCTTGTCAAGTTGTTGAGTGAAACGGTTTTGTACTAATCACTTGGTAGCAGGGACATGACAATGACCTCTGTCAAAATTGAAACCAGAGGTTTTAAATGAGCAAAAACATTGTCACAATGACACCTTGTTGGACCCTTTGAACTGCAATAAATCAAGGATATTACTATTTAAACACTGTCTAATTTTACATACACCCATTGTCCTATATAATGTTCACATTGATAAACAAAAAGCACATGCTATCATACTTTACCTGGTTTTCAATTTTATGAGAATGTATTCATTGCATCCTTGTTTTAATTCTCTAAGGACTTATACTATAATTAATAGCTCAAGTGGAAAATGTTGAAACTTGGATATGAAACAAACCATTTTTTCTTTGCTATACTGTAGGTAACCTCAGTCCTCAAGAGCTAACATTTATTATATCCGTTCAATTCACACATTCTGTTTATCCTTTATGCAAATTATAAGATCATAAAGCATTTGGTGGACTTGTTAGTTATGCATGTTTTATGACACTGTTAATGCATTTGTGCCATCTAAAATGATACATTGGCAAAAAATTGATTAACCACTATATATTTTACAAGCTGAAACTAATGGTTTAACTGAGTGGATTAGTTAGAACCTGTTAGACTTCTGGAAGCACATGTTGAATTGTTTTCATGCCTTTCTAATTTTATTATAACAAATTTTCTGCAAATAAATGCCTTTCAAAGAGTGCATCTCAATTTATAGGAAAATAAGTGTGTCTAGTTTTTCAAAATACATGTTAGAACTAATAAAAAAGACTAATGAATAGATTATTATACTTTTTATGGTATACATTTTGCCAGTCATATTAATATAAAACTAGTTTAGGGAACTGCAAACTATTCAAACATTTAACTAAAAAATTTGCTAGGACTATACTCATTTTGAAAGCTTGACCTTTTCTCTCTTTATATCTTGTGACTATAGCTCAGGGAGGAAATAATGAATTTCACTTAGTCACTTACACTGGTTTTGTGTAACTTTTAATGGTGCTCACAGATGAATCTGCCTTGAATTTTGCAGCAGTGAAATCCATTATGGTTGTCTCCATGAGAATAAAATTTCCATTTTTTGCTAAGTTTTCTCAGTAATATTCCTGCCAAGTTTAAATATATTCACCCTGAGAACTCTTACATATAAAGAAGTCTTAACATTGATAAGACTTAAATTGGGAAACATATAATTGATTTTTAATAACGTGGTTTAGATATTTATGACTTGTTACCTGTTTGAAAAGAAATTGCTGTGTTTTAAGTCTTTTATGATGCCAATGATCCCATATTCTAGGTTTGCCAAACTTCCTGGCATTTTCAATTTTAAGTGTGGTTTGTGTCATTTAGTGTAGAGACCAAGCTGCAGTAATAAAAAAACAAAAATAAAAAAACCTCACAATGTATAACATCTCAAATAATGTAAATGACTTGTCTCTTATGTAATTGTTCAAAGAGTCAGCAGTGGTCAGCCTGCTGTGTCCCCCTTTTGAGAGGCGGCAAGTTGGTTTTGCTGTGTTCAGTCATAATTCTTATTATTTAATTAAAATTGTGTTAGAATTTATAGTCTTTAAAATATTTTTGTGATTGAAATGTATACATGAATAAAACTGCAGTGGTAAAATAGCCACTATATGAGTGTATCTAATTAGAAAACTCTATCAAAGATACTTAAAATCTTTGTGCCTGTACCTCTATCAAATTAACTTTTTTATCTAATTTGACCATTTTAAGTATTTGTATCCTTTAGGGGCTAACAGGAACTGTTTAATATTCTTGAACTTTTTTTTTTTTTTTTTAGAGATTTTATTTATTTATTAGAGAGATGGAGAGAGACCACAAGTAGGCAGAGCAGCAGGCAGAGGGAGAGGGAGAAGCAAGCTTCCCGCTGAGCAGGGAGCCTGATGTGGGGCTTGATCCCAGGACTCTGGGATCATGACCTGAGCCCAAGGTAGCTGCTTAACCAACTGAGCCACCCAGGTGCCGCATAATGTTCTTGAGCTTTTAAATGTGGCATTTAGTGTCCTGTCATCTTATCTCTATAGCATTCCTCATAAATATGTCAGATATGTTAATTACAACCTCACAAATGCATTTATTGATTTATAGAATTCACACTCTTACTATAAAAAATGTGACTTTAAAAATAAACATTAAACCAAACATTAAACATTACTGGCATAAGGGAGATTTTAAATTTATGAATTAAAACCTGATTTTGAAATCATTTTATGAATTATGTTTATTGAATGGATACATGCTCAAAACCTCCTTATTTTTTTTAAATAAGCAATTTCTCAAGCAGGCAACTGCTCTGAACATATATTTGTACATATGTGTATCTCCATGCTTACATCTTTGCGTAATGAAGACTGAAAAGTGTGTACAAATTTAAATGCTAACACAAATTTTTTGAATGGAATGAAATATTACAAATAATATTCTGTCATTCTGCCTATGTGTCTACAGAGATATTTTCTTCCTTTTTCTACATTTCTGAGAAAACTATGTTTTGTGCTCTGTAAGTATGGTAAACACAGTGAGGTGTATTTATATATATTAGAACAAAGGCAGTATGCTCGTCCCCTTGGTTTCCTTCGCTTAAAGATACTTCTAATTCTGCTGCTGTCATGAATTTGCATGTATCAGTTTTGTGGTAATGGGTAATAACCTTTAGATGTTGTAAGTTAACTTTTAAAAAGTATACTAGGATTAATTAAGGACTAAATTTGTTTCTTAGATAAGAAAATATGTATTTCTTTATACGGAGGCTGCATTAGTAAAAGCTCATAACTCAACTATGTGACATTTGGTTTAAAAAAGGAAAGAGAAAAAAATATGTGGGATTCAATCAAGTTTGCATATGCTGCTGTCTAGATAGTGTGGATGCTCAAATGCCAAATATAGATTAAAAGATATAAATGGGTTTTTTTTTCTTCTGATGACAACATCCTTCTAATACATGGTATCTAGAGGAGAAATACATACAAATCTTTTGAAACTTTTAAGAATAAAGGGATTCAAATTATTGTATTTGAAGGAACTATTTGGACAGATTATATTAATTACCTTCAAAATGTCCAGGGGTTTATTCAAACTATTACATTTCAGAGTTGCTACTAGATGTATTAGTAAAAAGGGAGGATTGTTATTTGTTAATTTGGAAAATACTAGGTTAAAGAAAGACTATTTTTTATAACTGTGAGACATATCAGTTCCCTTAATATAATAAATAATAACATTACTGAAAGCTTGCTATGGGTCAGGTCACTATCATAACCACATTAGGAAAATAAGAGTCAGGTCACTCTGATTAGTTTGTACAGCAATCTTATGAAACAGATACTGTTTTTGTCATTTTGGAGCTGAAAGTATTTAGACTTTCAGAGGTTAAACAGTTTGCCTGAGTTTACACAGTCACTGCTGAAGAAGTTTTGTGGACTAAATAGAACAAAAAGGAAATCTGAATTCTGAACTACCAGAAAATATATTACCTCTCCTTATTAGCCAATGTCCAGTGCCCACTGATGGTCCCCAATAATAGACCACAGTGTACTATATTTCCCAAATTTATGGTCATCTCAGACCTTATACTTTTTCCGAAGACTCTCAGAGTCCTTCTGTATTTGCACAATCAATTTTGTAAATATTCAAGTGTTATTGCCTTACATATAACTTCAAGCTCTATTATTAAACCCGATTTGTTTTTCATAGTTATCTTTTTTCTTTCACAGAGAAGGGCATGATATGAAAGAAGGAAAATCTGAAGGTAAGGCATGGGAAAATTAGACACAGAAGGAAAAATGTATTGGGTAGAAGTTGTAATATCAATGATGAGTTTAATCAGCAGTTTAAATCAAAGGGAGATCTTCATTATTACTGTTATTAAAAATTATTATTTAAAGATTATTTATTTTTAAGAGTTTGCTGCTTAGCTAAGTGTTTGGGCCCTGTAGCAATTCACTGAAGAAAACCATTTTAAAAAGTCAAATAAACAGAAAGAGTCTGAGGATGATTCCCTGTTGTTTTTTTCTGAAAATCATAAAATAACAAGAGGCCCATAGGGTGTTTTGAGTAACCCCAGCATGAAGTCTGCATAAAATGAGGAAAATATCCCCCTTGACCTATTTAAAACACGGATTTTCAATCTTTTTCTTTACTCCTATTGCTTCCTCAGACAAGGAGTTGGTATAACTCAGTAGGAGCAGTAGGTTGGTAAGATTTAATGCTGCTTTTGCATAAACTGGAGCTGTTTCTCTCTTGGACCTGAGAAGGGCAAGATGGAACCAGTTCCATATAAAAGACCTCATAAAAAACATACTAAATTATTTATTTTGACTCAAGGTAGTCACATACCAGAGAGTATCATCTCATCACATACATTTATTTATCTTCAGATTGAATTATTCATGGTGAATAGTTTAGTGAAAAATCTATTCCATTTTCCAGAAACCATTCCCTTTTGCTGAATTTTGGAAAGAGGTAAATTTAGTCTACTCTGAAGGAGTCAGTTTTGCTTTATAATAAGCAGTTGACTTTCACCTAATGACATTTTCTTGTGTTGGGGGCTGTCAAGGGAAAACCCCTACATCCATGATATATTGGCCTCAGAGGAAGGAGCCCTCAAAATGTCCTCCATCTTGATGCGATTACAGGTATCATTTCTGGAAAGCTTTTAGGGGTTCTAGGACAGATCACATGTCAGCTTCCCCATGTTCTGACCAGCAGCTGTGACAACTTGGATAAGGGCCAGCCCTGGATTACTAGCTAATTAGAGAGAAGTCTTAGGAAGTAAGTGCTCTTGGAGAAGTAATTCACATGGACACAAGAAAATTTCTTGGGTGCAAATTTTGACTTTATTGAAAATGAAAGAATGAGAAGCCCATAGAAGTAGAAGGAACAAAACAAGAGATGTTATAAGAATGTTTTGGGCCAAAGGAGGCTTGATTTACAGATACAGAGACTATAATATGAGATTTTATTTTCTTCAGTGTTATGATGTATTTATGGTAATTTTTTTCATCAAGCCAAGACTAACTACCTGGAATCTAGACTCGTGTTTATTATATGCACAACGGTCAGTCAGGTCCCTAGGTATCACTTTGGTTACCATTTAAAATGCAAAATGAGGGGCGCCTGGGTGGCTCAGTGGGTTAAGCCTCTGCCTTCGGCTCAGGTCATGATCCTGGGGTCCTGGGATGGAGTCCCGCATCAGGCTCTCTGCTCAGCAGGGAGCCTGCTTCCCCCTTTCTCTCTTTGCCTACTTGTGATCTCTCTCTGTCAAATAAAAGAAATAAGATCTTTAAAAAAAAATGCAAAATGAAGCCCCAACTTGAGAAATTCTGATTTAAGAGGTTTGAGATGGGATGCAAGAAGCTGAGTAATAATGATTGAAAAACCCAGGGAAGGTCCTGGAACACAGGCAACCATCCAAGTCAGACCACACCAAACTGAAATAAATAAATGTTTCCTACCCTACTGTGAGACAAATGGGCTGAATCAGTACATTAGTAGGGTGACAGATGTTTTAAGTTTTGGAAGCAAAAATGGGTCAGGAAGGGTGAAAAATGGGAAGCAGGAAGGGTGAAAATTTCCCCTAATAGTAATTCTCTTCTTGCTTCCATTTAGTTGAATTTTTAGTTCTGCAGGTAGACAATGAAAATAAAAATTACATCTCTCAATCTCTCTTGGATCTAGATGTGTCCATGTGACTGACTGAATTATGGGCTGGTGGACATGAGAGGAAATGGGATATGGATGTCTAGGGAACGATTTGCCCCACTTCTTTGTCATTCTTCCCTCTCCTTTGGGTGTTTGCACCGTAGAAGCCACTAAATTAACTCATCAGGAAATCTTGGGGATGGTGGTATGGTGAGCTCCAAGGAGCCAGAATTCCAGAAAACTTTATAGAGGAAAGCTACCACTCCAGCATCAGTCCGCATGTCCCTGGCTTTTTAAACAAAAGACATTTATACTTTTATCTTGTCTTTCACGCTGTTCTTCACTTCCAACATTCTTAATTCTAAATGATCTGACTGTATGCTCATGAACCAGTGCTAAGGGTGCCTAGTATAGAAGGGGGGAGGGTAGCTTCGGATGCTTAAGCAGGATTGAGAATGACTCAGAAATGACTCCTTCACTATCCTTCATCATATAACTGGAAATCTTAAAAACCAATACATTATTCATTAAGTTCATGAAACATATAGTTTGAAGATACAGCCTTGAAATAGCGAGACAACTAAGAGTTTTAAGGCATTGATAAAATGTGCAAAAATAGAGGTATCATGTCAGTTTTTATTACTATTGCCGAAAGACAGTCTTGATCAGCCCTAATCAACAAAGCTAATGAATGCATATGTGTATGTGTGTTTATTTGAACATAAACATTTTAATGAAAATTAAAACCTTTGTTTTTGTACTTGGCTTTTCATTTTAGAAGGGGGCAAATGGCCATGAATGTCATATGCGTGATAAGAATTAAATTATACATTGGGAAGACATGAGCAACCTTGTTCAAATTTTATGAGTAATGAATGTCAGTTTTGTTTGGGTATTTTTGGCATCCTGATTCTAAAACCTCATAAAAGAGTCGGTGCTGGGAATAAACACAGACTCTTGGTTAGCGTATTTTATGAAAATTAAATCTTGATAAGAATCTAAAATGATGTCTTTGCCATTTTGAATTTCAGAGAAAGTATTTTTGATTTTGAAAATAGATTCTGGCAGTTTACATGAATCACCTAGAATTAAGTTTTTCAATTTTTCGTCAGCTCATGGTGATTATTTTGATGAAATTGCTTAGCTTTCCTAGTATTTTTGATGTACCAATCCTTTTTCATGAGCACATTTATAAGAATTTTAAAAAATTATATTTTTCTTTTCACAATATATGTTCACTATAAAACAAGCAAAAATGCAGAAAAACACATTTGAACACAAAAAACACTATAATACTACCTTCTTGAGAAGGGGACATTTACAATCTTTGTCTATATTGAGGCTTTTTGCTGCCTTTATTTTTTAAAAATCTATGTTAAATTGCATATATTATTCAGGTTCATTAAAGGTATTTCCAAAGATCATATGTAGTAAATTATATATAGTAAACCCTGAGTTCTTTTCCTATGTCCAGCGTCTATCGGTAAACACTGTTAATAATTTAGAGTGCGTCTTTTCAGACATTTTTCTATACACTCCTAGGTAGATAGGTAGAGATGTTAACACAAACACACATACACATAGAGTCATATATCATACTTCTCATAGACACATTTTGACAATATATATATGGTACTCCTCTCCCTCTTTGCACACACACACATGCACACATAGACACAAATATATATTTCTGTGACCCAAAGTGTCCACTTAATAATACATCAAATTTCAGACCACCTGAGTATTCATTCTTTATTTTGAAAATTTCCAACCAATACTGGTCAGTTCCGGTACCAGAAACTAAAATTCTAAATTCCAAATCTAGTGATCCTTGGGAGGTCTTTGAAAAGTGAGAAAGTAAGAGATGTTATGGGAAAACTACTCAACATTGCACTGGAAGTCCTAGACAGTTTAGGAAGGTTAGGAAAACATGGATATGAAAGAGATCCTGATTACAAAATGAAAATTAAAGCAATCTTTATTTATAAATGACATGATTATCTATGTAGAAAATTCTGTGAGATCTATAAAAATGTTACAAAAACTAAAAAATGAGTTTAGCAAGGTCACAGGGCACGTGTTCAACATAAAAAATCTGTATAATAGAAACAATCATAAATTTAAATTCAACTAGTTTTGGAAGGAGAGCAGAATATACCACTCCAAAATATGGCTCTTTGGCACAAGGATTATTTTAAACTGAAGAAACAGCAGATCTATGAAAAGTTCTGAAAAGCAAATAGAAGTTTTGTAAATGATACTTGCAATTGTAAGGGAAATTGCCATTTGTAAAGTTGTTACCCCTCTCTTACCAAGAGAAGGATAACTAAAATTCTAGAAAATCTTATTAGTGGAGAAGGCACAGATTTAAATCTGCATAACAACCTTACCCTTGTTTATAGTGCTTTTCCTGATAACCTCTTATAACTGCTCCCTTCCCCTAACATCTCTTTTGTCTTTAGCTGGAGGTACTATTTAACATTTGGAGCCTTTTGGGGGAGTTACTTTGTTTTTCTAGGTGTATACCATGTAGACAGGAGATATTAAATGTATTAAAGTTATTAAACTTCCTTCCCCTCCCCCCTTCTAATCTGTTCTTTATTACAGGGTGTTGTCTCAGTGAAGAACCCAAAAAGGTGAAGGGGAAATTAATTTTCTTCCCCTACACTTTTATGTACTGAAAATCATCTTAAATCACATAAACTTGAAAGACATTTGGATTTGTTTCTATAATTCTAATAGTATACTTGATTTTTTAAAATATGTTTGTCTTCAATGATGTGGGAAACAAAAAGAAAAGAAAAAATTAAATTTCCTTACTATCCACAGCCCATTTACAAGTCCTTGAAATAGGCAGAGTGATCTTCCTCTAGGAAATCAGCTGCCTAGATGTTAATACTCCTAAGATCAAGAAGCAATCTCAGCCGGACCCTCCAGGATATTGTAAGTCTATTTTAACACATAAAAATTCCCTTAGAAGCTTCTTCTATCTCTACCCCCCAAGATATATGCTGGAAATCATCCCCCAAGCATATGGCCCACTCATGTATCTGAAGGGTCTCATGACTATAGAGTTTTATTAAACAGTAATAAATGACCTTTTCCTAACATTAGCTAGACCCCTCAAGGTCCCAGAAACCTTGCTTCCAAAATTCTTCAGAGGCTTACACCATCCCTAACTCTCTCCCAACTTGAAAGTATATAATCAGTCACCAGTCACAACTCCAGTACAGCTCTTTCTGCCAGGGGGTCCTGTCCATGTGCTTTAATAAAACCACACTTTTGCACCAAAGACATCTCAAGAATTCTTCCATGGAAATTGGTTCTGAACCCTCCATTTCCTACAGCTTTAATCCAATTAAATAGAGCTTGTTACAAATTAATTTTAGCATACTATCAGGAGGTTAAAAAAGTCATACATCTATAACATAAATATATAGACATAAACTTACAAACAAAAATGTTAAAATTTTTGCTATGAGTCAGGTATAATAATACAAAACTCACTAGTATATAAAAGAAAAGTTGGATCCAAATTTGTGGTTTGGATATATAGAATAAGTTAATTTTACATGCTCAGATTGCCAATTTTTTAAATTATATTTTTAATTTTAATTTAGTTTAAATTTAATTTTACTAATATTTGTGGAAGATTTTTCATTCACCTAATTCCAAATTTCTTCTTCCTCTCTTTCCGCTTTTCCTCCTCCTCCTCCTTTTTCTGTTCTTGACAAGAATTACCCCCTAAAGTTTGTATTTCAAGAGATGGCTCCAGGTTTTTAGAGAAGACAAGGCAAGTATTATATCTCAAAGACACAGAGAGAGGATGTAAGTTTTTCCAAGAAGAGCTTTGCTTCCTAAATCTGGGTCTTTTACAATATCTGTAAGCCTTTAGAGATAACCAAAGGAGGTTTGGGGACTGGTATAAAAAAAGATGGGTTTTGAATTGTTTCTAGAGCTGTATTTTTGATCTTATGAATACTGGATTTACAAGACAAATAGAGTTGGTTTTAATTTTTCAAAGCATTGAGTAGTAACCTGAATGATATCAAGACCAGCCATCCAACTACATTACCCTCAATTTGCTTCTTTATATCAGGCTAAGGATCTTTAAGATGAAATGGAAGGGCTCATATACTTACGACTTAGGCTGTATTTCTTCAGAATGTTTTAGAAAAACCCCAATGGCTCAGGCTGTTCTTTCCTTCTGGGTACACAGTCTCATTTTAGGTTAGGGAAGGAGTCTTACAAAGAGTTCCCATCAGGCTCTGAATATCAGCTTCCACTTTGGCTGACTTTTGAGTGTAGAGTACCTAAAAAAAAAATCCTTCTATCTTGTCAGGCTTCAGCCAAGACAAATAGGAAATGATGTAGGAAATGGTTGGAGTTCAGAGCCAGTTGCCAAGAAAGAATTCTTAAGATGCCTTTGGTGCAAAAATGTGATTTTATTAAAGCACATGGACAGGACCCCCTGGCAGAAAGAGCTGTACTGGGGTTGTGACTGGTGACCAATGTATACCTTCAAGTTGGGAGGGAGTTAGGGATGGTGTAAGTCTCTGAAGAATTTTGGAAGCAAAGTTTCTAGGACCTTGAGGGGCTAGCTAATGTTAGGAAAAGGTCATTTATTACTGTTTAATAAAACTCTATAGTCATGAGACCCTTCAGATACATATGAGTGGGCCATATGCTTGGGGGATGATTGCTAGCATATATCTTGGGGGATAGAGATAGAAGAAGTTTCTAAGGGAATTTTTATATGTTAAAGTAGACTTACAGGATCCTGGAGGGTTGGGATAATTAAGCTAAGATTGCCTTTCCCCTTAGCAAAGTATTATCACTGAGACAGCTGAGCTCACAGAGAAAGGTCACTCTGCATGTTTCAAGGACTTGTCAATGGGCTGGAGGCAGTAAGGAAATTTAATTTTTTCCTTTGCCTTTGTTTCCCACATCAGTAAATATTTCTGGCAGTATCCACCAACCCTATACACACATACACACGCACACATAGACAAGAAATTTAAATTAAAAAATACCATTTACAATAGAATCAAAATATTATGTATATAAGAATACATCAGTCTTGTACACTGAAAAGTACAAAACACCCCTGAGAGAAATTAAAAGACATCCAAGTAAAAGGTCATATATACCATGTTCCTGAATCAGGAAACTCAGTAGTGATGATACAACGTCTCCCCCAAATGACCTCTAAATTCCACACAATCAAAGTCCTCATAGTGTGTTTTAGTCATTGACTAGCTGATGTTAAAATTGATGGAAGTGGAGAAGCACTATTAAACAAAGTTGGGAGACTTACACTGCCTCATTTCAAGATATATATTTTTTAAAGCTATTATGCTAAGCAAAATAAGTCAGTCAGAGAAAGACAAATAGTCAGTCCCATGTAGAATTTAAGCAACAAAACAAACGTGCAAAGGGAAACAAGAAGGGAGAAGGAAGCAGACTAAGAAGGGGATTCTTCAGAACAAATGATGGTTACCAGAGGGGAGATGCGTGGAGGATCCAGCCATGGGTGATGGGGATTAAGGAGGACACTTGCTGGATGAGCACCAGTGTTGTATGGAAGTGTTGAATGAAACCAATACGCTGTATGTTAACCAACTGGAACCTAAATAAAAACTTTTTTTTTTTTTTAAAGCTAGATTAATCAGCAGTATGATACTGATAGGCAAATCGATGCATGGAAAAGAATGGAGTCCAGAATTAGTCGATGGATTTTTCATACTCGTGTGGAGGCAATTCATCAGGGAAAAGACAATCTTTTTCAACAAACATGGCTAGGACAGACCCATAATTTTGCCTCAATTAATGGATTAATGGATGAAAATGGATCAAAGGCCTTAATGTAAATCTTGAAAGTACAAAAGTTATAGAAGAAAACACGGGAGAGTAACTTTATGACCTATTTTTGTAACTAAAGATGGGTTGGAACATAGACATGCCTTTTTGCTTATGTATTGCCTAGGGCTGCTTTTGTGATAAAACAGCAGAGTCGAGTAACAGAAATCATATGGTCCACAGAGCCCAAAAGGTCTATCGGCAGGCTCTTTTCTGAAGTCTGCCAACTCCTGCTATAGGTTATGAGGAACAGAAAATGTAATGGAAGTTGGGTCCATGAAAACTGGGTCCATTGCTGAAAAAACTGAACAACCAGGAGGAGCCTGACTTCAGGACTGTCCTAATGCTATGGCTCTGAGTTTTTGTGGGTAGGCTTCCTCTTCAGACAGTTAACGAGAATGCAAGGTTTAGGACATCCCACACAGATGGGACTATCTAGAAGAAGGATTAAAAAAATTGTTTCTTCCTGAGGCTTTGTTTTTAATTTCTGGGAACTTTACTCAGATGTTCTCAATGGACTAACTTCATGTGCTCTTGATATAAATGACAATGACAAGAGAATGATAGTCTTCTTTCCAAATCACCTTCCCTCTGCTATGAATTTATGGCTTGGGCTCCCATTTCTGAATAACCCACGGGTGGGGAATGGAATTACCTTTTGGCCACCTACCTTGTGGGTGGAAATGGGTTGGTGAGAACTTCATTACTATGAAGTGATGGTAGTGATGCCCTATGCATTCCTTATCCTGATACTCCAAAATCACTGCTTATTTAACTTTTACATAGTTGGATTTCTGGTAAGTTTTGTTTCCTCTCCTCTACTCTCTTCTTTTTTCTTTTCCTTTCCCTTCCCTCACCTTTTTTTCTCCTTCCCCTCCTCTTTCATGTTCCTTCCTTCCTTCCTTCCTTCCTTCTTTCTTTCTTTTCTTTTGTTCTTTATTGCTACATTGATTTTCAGAGGTTACATTATAAAAATGCTTGTAATGCATTAGGGTTTCATCATCATGAATATTCTCAGCTGTTGGTTGGAAATAAGTGCCATTTATAATAAAAAAATGAAGGAACCTTCGAGGTACCACGTTGTTAGGATTTTAATTAGAAGTGCATTTTCAAATTTCAGATACCTTTTATTATATATTTAAATACTATTTAAAATTTTTAAATTTAGAGATGTGATAAATTATGTGGTTAGATTTTCTAATACTGTTCCATTTTTACATTTCTGGAGTGTATCATTTTTATTACAGAGTATCTTTTAATGTACACAGATTATATTTTATTTTTTATTTTTTTCATTTCTCTTCATTTGTAAGGTATAAGTTTCTATTTGGGAGTTTCACTGGGTTTTGATATTAGTTATATAAACTGTGATGTCAAAGCTCTGTAAAATGGCTTTAAAGCATTATTTTCTTTCCTATGAATTGGAATGCTATGAACAAACTTGAAATGTTTTCTTCCAAGATGGTTTGATATAACTGACTCTTAAAACTGTCTTTGCCAGAAACATTGAAAAAAAAATAACCATGATTTATTGGTCTAATAACATTTTGCTTCCCTATTTAATCATTTTTAGTAACTTATGCATTAAAACAGTTAATCTTTATTTAAAGTATATATTAGTATATAAACTCAATAACATGTATATAAGTAAATCATTATATGAAAAAGTAATTTTAAAGCAATATATAAGCTAGCCTTTTAAGGACTAGAAAAATTGTATCTATTTTAGAAATATTCAACCTCACAACTAGGCACAAAGTTAAAAATATGAGCAAAGTTAAAAATAAGTCTAAAAATTTTCCCGAGTAGGGGCACTATGTGGCTCAGTGGGTTAAGCATCCACCTTTGGCTCCGGTGATTATCATTTGGTCCTGGGATGGAGCCTCAGCAGGAAATCCACTTCTTCCTCTCCCTTTGTCCCCTGCCACTCTCCTGTGTGCGCACCCTCTCTCAAATAAGTAAATGAATTCTTTTAAAAGAAAGTTTCATGAGTAATTAACATGAGAGCCAAATGTTTTCTTCTTCTTCTCTTCCCCCTCCCCCTCCTCCCCTCCTGCCCCTCCCTTCCCCCACCCTCTCCTCCTCCCCTCCACTCCCTATTTCTTTTCTTCCTCCTCTTCCTCCTCCCCCTCCCCATCCCCCTCCCCCTCCTCCTCCTCCTCCTCCTTCTTCTTCTTTCCGAAGCATTTTCTTCCTATGAAGAAAAAGAAAATAGCAATGCCAGTTAACACAATACATGGGCTACTGTGAAAATCAGATTCCCTGTCTCTAATGCAGTTTTATAAATATATGTTTTGTTTTTAGCTTGTAGAATATTGTAGATATATTGGGTTCTCTCCTTGCTTTACTGACTCATTAGAGAAATATGCACATTTCAATAAACTATCTTGCTTTAGTAAAAATTTAAAATCACCTCATAGGCATGATTGTTTTCTAATATAGATTAGACCCACTGCCCATTACCTTGCTTCCTGAAACTTCCTAGAATGGCAGTTAGTCTCTTACTAGATGGTTCTAGAAAAGAACAAAGCCAGTTAAACTATTAAAGAGGTTACAAAAGTATCAAAAATTAGTTATGCAGACAGAAAGCTTTCTGGAAAATGTCATATTTAATAAGCACATATTCCTACACAAAGGTTTTGAAATTAGATTTCCCCCTACATATCTTTTGACTGCAATCCTATTTAGCACTTAGAATCCTATAAAGCTGTGATTTGTAATAAAGTGATAATTTAAACATAGAACACCTTTAAGATTAACTCAGGACTGCGTTGTTTTTTTCTTGCAGAAGAGCGGGTACATTCAATTAGATCTTAAACTACAGATTGCAGGATTTCCCCCCTAAAACCAGTTTATCTGCTATAAATGTGTATGACAATATTATACTCATAAAACACAATAATTAAAATTACAGACGTTTTTCTGGAATTGTGGCTTTCCCTCCGGATATTTAGTATTTCTTTAAATAGTATAATTTCTTTTTCAAAACTATTAAAGTTTGTAGAGCTCATTTAGCTGGATGAGAAATTAGACTGTTAAGTATCATTAAGAAAATAAATTAACACTGATATCAGAAAGTAAGTGTTTATAGTTTCTGAATGATATATAGCTTTTTTTTTTTTTTTCAAGATTCTATTTATTTTATTTGACAGAGAGAAATCCAAGTAGATGGAGAGGCAGGCAGAGAGAGAGAGAGGGAAGCAGGCTCCCCGCTGAGCAGAGAGCCCGATGCGGGACTCGATCCCAGGACCCCGAGATCATGACCTGAGCCGAAGGCAGCGGCTTAACCCACTGAGCCACCCAGGCGCCCCTATAGCTTTTAATAAAAATGAAAGAACTATCTTTCAAAAACATCAGGACTTCCAAAATTAGAGTGCCCATTTCAAAATTCAAGGTTATGGGTATGAATGCTTGCTTTATGGTGGTGTAACTGGTTCCCAGCCACCGTCTTTTTACACCTGAAACTCCTGCATATTTATTATGTAATTATTTATTTACTATTTAACTATTTATTTGTTTACTTATTTATTTTTCCTCTCCTGGTGAAGACTTGGGAGTAACAAATTGTCCCCAGTTACTATTGCTTTCAAGCAGATGGCACCAAAATCTCAGTATCCTGCTCTCAGAAAGATATGTTTCACACAATTCTCACAAAACTCCATGAATTCTCTCTGGTCAAAACCAGTTGCCAGATTTTAGTTCAATATTTCTGTTAAATTGAATGTAGGGACTTGCCAATTTAATTGGCCTCAAAGGAGGTAATAATTGGATCTCATTATAGCCAATTAATTTTGTACTAAGAGAGGTTGTAAAGGGAGTCTTGTTTGAAGCTGACTCCAAGTTTTAGGTAAAGCTCTGCCTAACCACATCACGCATATCAAGAAATGGGGATTTCAGACATGTTTGGACATATGACAAAAAAGGAAAACAAAACACAATTTTATGAGCTAAATCTACTGTGGTACTATCTGAATGTTATTTTGTATAATTTTATACGATAAATAATGGACCAATAGAGCAAACTTTTGACTGGTTCTTAGATATGTTCTTGCTGTATGATACCTGCCTCATAGATAATAGGCACTGAAGTCATAACAACTAAGAAAAGAAAATCACCTCTGATTTAGAACAAAAGCTCATACAATGTACAGGTCCTCCACGTACAGTTGGGCAGGTTGATCACTGCATATATGCACTTGGACAAGAAGACAAATGGGGCTGAAAGTCATCTTGGGAATTACCCTTCAATCCATTTGTTCTTGTAAAAACTATGTGCCCAAAAGGAAGGGGCATTTTTTTCCCAATTACCCAAAGTGGCAACTGGACAACAGTAGCTATTAAGTTTGGGAAATTCATTTAGCCATAGAAATGTGTGATACTAAAGTATCCTAAGGCCATGTTAGTAGCATAAATTAAAAATAAACTGGGATTTAGCTCTAAAGTACACAATTTTATACTTCTTCTATTAAACGTATATTGCTTCAACATTATACGTATGGAAAAGTTTTAAAATTTAGAATAAACCACTTTACTTCTGTATTTTAAGCTCTATTCCTGAGCAGGATCCTCATGGGACTTTTTTTTTCCTTAAGATTTTGTTTATTTATTTGACAGAGAGAGATAGATCACAAGTCGGCAGAGAGGCAGACAGAGAGAAGGGGGGAAGCAGGCTCCCTGCTGAGCAGAGAGCCTATGGGGCTCGATCTCAAGACCCTGAGATCATGACCTGAGCTGAAGACAGAGGCTTAACCCACTGAGCCACCCAGGTGCCTCTCTTCATAGGACTTTGACAAATACTGCTAGTAATAACAATCAGTAAACCAAATAAATGAAAATGATAAAGAGCATGAAATAATCAATAAAAAATTGTTAGCTTGTAACATGGAACTGCCAATTTGTGATTAAAAAATAGTCAAATATTGTTGATTTCTTAAGGTTAAATCTAATAAATGTTTGCTGATGAAGTTCTTCCATTAAACTGTTTACATGACCTGGCACCTCATCTCATACTTCATGCCCCTCATCCCATAGTTCTAGACACCTTATCAATTTGTACATTATTCTCTTTTTCACTTATGAGTACATTTCTTTTTTCCCCTTATTCAATATTAATTATTGAATGCCTAGTTCTTAATAGTAAAAAATATACGGGGCGGGGGGGAGCTGTGTGGCGCAATGGGTTAAGCCTCTGCCTTCTGATGAAGCCCGACATCCAGCTCTCTGCTCAGCAGGGAGCTTGCTTCCCCCTCTCTCTCTGCCTGCCTCTCTGCCTACCTGTGATCTCTATCAAATAAATAAATAAAATTAAAAAACAAAACAAAACAGAAAACATAGGAAGGATGCATATCTTTAACTTTTAGGAAATATCAAGGTGGCGTTTTGTTTGTTTCTTTGTTTTGTTTTTTGTTTGTTGGTTTTTTGTTTTTTGTTTTTTTTTTTGTTGTTTTTTGTTTTTTAGAATGTCAGTCAGTGCTAAAGTTCCTGTCCTGGAAAATGTGATTTTGAATGCAGGGCTCAGTATATGTATGTAAAATAAAAAATACAGTTTGCAGTAAAAAAAATGAAAAGCCATGAGAAGGGGATGTTAGAAGCAGAAGTGTGTATCTTCTGTACTGGCTAGACTATCTCAAAGACATCTTTCTGTATATGAAGAGAGAAATATAAGAGGGTAGTGCATTTCCTCTCTTATAAAGAGAGTACCTAGCAACCCTCCACTCTTGTATCCTGGTTCTCAGCCATCCCTGTGCATTAGAATCAAGTGGAGAAGCTTAAATATCCTTGGAGATCTGACTTTTCTGGCTTTAGGTTCTAGCATTGATATTTTCTGAAAACTCCCATGTTATGCTAATGTGCAGTGCAGGTGGAGACAGAGTTATCTAGAGCAAAGCCAACAAAGGATGAAAGACACAGGGCTTTCACTAAGTAAAGACAAGGGAAATATCAGGAATCAGGTAGGAGGGCTTCCTTTGACAAAAGCTGTTTACCAGACTCTATTTGATATTCTAAATCTCTAATCGATTTTAATGAATTATTTCCAAACAGCATTTTAAGTCACATCTCTGATAGATTAATAAGACAGAATCCTTGTTTTAAGACGTTAAGAAATCAGCATGTAAAGTCATCAATGCAAAGAATTATGATGCAAAGTCCAAATTGATGTATGTTTTAAGGACAGTGCCTCCTCCCCTCCCCCCGCCAAAAAAAGACTCTGTGAAGGACCTGTTCCAAGGCAGAGTTAAAGCTCATGATAATGGGGCATTAACAGGAGGGATACAAATAAGCCTTTTAGGGCATATGGTCTTGTTCTCCCTTTCTTTTCTCAGAGTATTTGTCTATGCTGGCGACTTTATGTCTTATTGAAGTAGTAAACTATAACAACTAAGAAAGCCTTGGCCTAGGGAAGGAGACCCAGCACTGCTAAGTTTGTGTTGGTTCTAACTCCAGGCCTTCTTGCCAAGAGAGAGGGTCCCTGTGGATCCTTGTATCCAAACTATTTCAAAGAGAAAACTGTATTTTTGTTTGGGGGAAATAATTGTTCATTATGTTTCTGCATGTCTTGGAGGCAGAGTCACCAGTGCCTTTGCTCTAGACCATCTTTTCTAAGACGTTGGCGGGATGAATGGGCCTTAGAAGATAAAGATAAAGATCCTATCTGTCTCTGGAACAAAGAGCAAGTTTGGTTACTGTTCAATATAAGAAAGCTATGTTTCCTGCTGATGAAATGGTCAACCATGTTTACAGTCCATTACAAAAGATCTAGGTCCCTCTAAGCTCAGCCTGCCACCTCTGTAATATCACCCACTCTCCCTTCTGCTGCACACAAGGAGTCTTCTTTTTGTTTTGTTTTGTTTTTCAAAACATCAGCTACCTTTGGAAGTTCATCCCTTGCCAAGAAAACCTTTATTGTTTTCTAGTCAAGATGCCAAACAGCATCATGTTTATTTTCTCTCTTCTCAAAAAGTGTTAAAATGATACCAAAAAAATTGAAAAGACCTACTGCAACATATAGCAAGAAAGGGGCCATCAGATGATTAAATATATAGGTACATTTCTAGAAGATGAAAACCAAGTGAGATAATGCTGACAAATCTGACAGAAGAAAAGGCACCAGAATATTCAGTGGAAAAGACTGCCATAGTCATAAAAATTTTTTGTTGTTGTTGTTGTTTTTAAATCCCCACCGTAGAGGGATTCCAGCATCAGCGTGGGAAAGACTGGGAGCAGATTTGAGATTTAGCAAGTAATCAAGAGATGCAGTTAAAGAATATTCTAGGGAACATGAATGACAAGGGCATCCTTGTCATTCCTTGGGCATTTCCCATAGGTGCAACGAGAGATTGTCTACCATCAGTCTTCATCCTGCCATTACATCTCCAGAACTGTTACAGAAAGAGATTGAACCAGCTCCCTTGGAAGTACAGGAGATGTAACATGATGGTTCACACTCCAGTCTAAGGCCTTCATTGACTGGACATTTCTGGACAGGACACCCTGCTGGTTTGATCCTTGCATGCGCACTGACAGAAAGCTTGTCCATTGACTCACCCATCCTCTATGCAAAGCTTTAGTTCACCCTCACTTCAGCAGAAAAGTATTGCAGGGAAATAAATCAGCACAGTGGAAATTTTAATCAACCTAGTCCTTCATCTGTATAAATTAATAATCAGCTAGGATATAGAGAATTTTAAGAAAACGAACCTCTTGACAGTTTAGATTTGGGGCACCTGGCTGGCTCAGTCGGTAAAGCAAGCAACTCTTGATCATGGGATCATGAGTTCAAGCCCCAAATTGGGCATAGAGCTTACTTTATTAAAAAAAAAAAAAAGAAAGAAAGAAAAAGTTCAGGTTCAAGATAAGCATAGAGACACGGTTATTCAAATTAAATACATATTCAAGGACATAAAATCAGGCTTTCTCCTATTTATCATACTCAGAAAAATTCAGGATGATAGAACAAATATGGCAGCTTTGCCAAAAGACTATGTGAAAACAAGAAAGATTTCTGAAATCAGAAATGTAAATGTTAGGGCAATGTATTCAATGAAAGGCCTGGAAGGAAACTTTAGGGAAAATCTCTTGGAATATTGAGCAATGAGTCAGAAATGGAAAATGTGAGAATAGAATATCAGTACAGGTAATCCAAAATATAAAAATAACCAGATTAAGCAAGAAGGAGTCACAAGCCAAGAGATGCATTAGTAGAAAATTAGAAGGCTCAGGGATGTCATGAAAAAGGCACGTGTGTTATTTTTTCAACATAAAAGATAAAATCAATTGTAAAATAGAGAAAAGTTAAAAAGGTCAGTGCTCAAATAAAATGCTTTATAATTTGAACAATTAATGGAGAATAAAAACAGAATCTTTTTGATATTTGCTGTATGGAAAGAAATAGATTTAATAATTTGAAATACACCTTTTGTCATTTACTGAAAAACTCCATGCAGGAAGTAGTGCAGAAGTTCTAAGCCAGAGACCTTTACCTTCAATACTTGACAGATTAATTTTACAGTTTCCCTCATGCACAGAGAACAAGCCAAGTTTCCTAATGTCCCTTTCTAAATGTGTCCCTGATCCTTTCCAGGGAAACAAGTCCTCATATACACATGTAAACAAACTTCCTAAAGGCCATTACTTTGAAAAAATGTGCACATATGAATTTGAAAACAAGGAGAGTCACAATAAATAGGACCAAATGTAAACTTAAAAAAAGAAAATCAATTATGTGTTTGTCAAGAAAGTTGGGTATTCATTCATGGGAACGGGGGAGAGGTTATGAGAATTTGAAGATCTTTAATGAGGTCGTAATCATTCAAAAGCAGAATATGAAGCATAATATTTGTTGGCTGAATTTTAAATTTTAGAATGTGGGGAAAGTTATTTGGATTATCATGGGGTTGAATTACATCTCATCTTGACATTAGACATTCTTGAGCAGATAATTTTACTGATATTACTTTTCTTTCTCCATAGCCAATTATACACTGCTGCTTTAAATATTGTTTTCACAATTCAATATGTTAAAGCCATGTCATGGTTTAAATTTATGAGAAGTTCAAAGAGTTAAATAGAATCATTGACTGTCATTAAAATAATACAAAATCTCAAATTTGTTTCTCCAACTAATCTTCTCTTCAAGGCAGCAGTCCTATAGTTTTATGGACATTCTGCTACATGTGATGCAAAACTTTGTAGATATGTCCTTTAACTCCTTTTTCCCCCCTAATCCCAACTCCTATCCTTCATTCCCTCAGTTCTCTTACTGTTACAAATGTTTTCGCGGCACTTGTTTTTAAAACATCATGGCGGTCTTCCAACTCTTTCTCCTCCTTATCCAAATTTTCATGGATTATCAGCTTCAGTGGACATGTAACTTTGATTCTCTCTCATTTCCATCCTTTCTATAACATCTACTCCCATGTTCCCAATTCAGGTTCTTTTCGTCTCACACTAGGATTATTGCTATAACCTCTTCTATGGAAATTCAGCATACATCCTTTCTTTCTGTTAACCTCTGCATGCTAAACCAGATTAAAATTGCTAAAACCCTGCTTCTGTCTCTCCTCTGTATGAAAATACTTAATCACTCTTTTACATTAAAATACCTTAGCCTGGGGCTCCTGGGTGGCTTAGTGGGTTAAAGCCTCTGCCTTCAGCTCAGGTCATGATTTCAGGGTCCTGGGATTGAGCCCCTCATCATGCTCTCTGCTGGGCAGGGAGCCTGCTTCCCACTCTCTCTCTGCCTACTTGTGATCTCTGTCAAATAAATAAAATCTTTAAAAACAAAAAATAAAAAATAAATAAAAAAATAAAAATAAAATGCCTTAGCCTGGCCCTCAGAATTTGTCACTCCGTGATATAGAAGCAGTCCAGAGACTAGGCTTAAGGATGCATCTTAGCCCCTTTAACTCCTTACTTGGCATGTTGGTGTTCAAGCAAAAGTGCAGTCAAAGTAAAAAAAGGTGTTTGCAACCAAAGATGACGTCAGGGCTATCACCCTTCTTTCTCAGATGTCAAACTCTAGTACCATCTCCTATCTGACCCCAAATCAAAGTTCTCACGACTGATGGGATATGGTTACTCTTGGCGTCTACTGGGCAGGGATACTGTTGTCTTATAAAGCACAGGAAAGCCTCACAAAAGCAAAAATTCTCCATTCCTGAATGTCCATTATTTGATAAACCAGTGGTTTCTAAAATGCTATCTTGGTTCTAAGGCTTCGGCATCATTTTTTTTTTTTTTTTTTTTGAGAAATATTGTCATGAGTCAAGAGGGAACCAGATCTTCAAAACCACCATACCAACTTTAACCAGAGAAGCTGTACAAACAACTGTAATAGGTAGTAAACTTCTTTTATGGATCTGGAAGATGCCCTCCAACCAACCAACCAACCAACCAACAAACAAACAAAAAATCAAGCCACTACTGGGAAACAATAGTATGGTTACTATGTAAAGTTACCATATAACGTGGTTACTATGTAAAGTGGGCTAGGAAATGCAGAAGGCCCCAAATTGGTGAAGAATGTACAGAATAGGCATGATGCCTCAGTCAGATTTTTTAGCTATATGGTGCAGAAGCTTTTTCTGGCTAAGGGAAAAAGAAGTTTAATAAAGAGATATTGGGAAACTCCTGAATCAATCAGACTGTGGGAGGAGTCACACAGGACAATGCCTCCACACCATGGCCCCCAAACGCACCAGAGCACTCTAAAGAAAATCTGCTTCCACCAGACAATGCAGTATGCGCTCTGCCCCTTCTACATTCAGAACTCAATTTTACTGAACCTGTATTCAACTGTTAAGACACTTCTTTTGCTCCAGGAGCCTGATCTCTCTGGGCAATGAGAGAGAGATAGAAGGAGTACAACACCCCTCTTCCACATGCGTCACTAGCTCTTGACACAAAGTTAGGCAAGTTGCAACTACAGAAAGAAGCCTGAGAGAAGGCTAGGGTCTGGACTTTTTAGCTCCCATAGGATGAGTGTTTTGTGTTCCTTGCCCAGACTAATCAAGGGATGGAGATTCTTCAAACAGAGGAAAAGGTACATATTTGGGGCAGCCTTCCAAAATGACCACTAAAGGATATTTTGAAGTTTATAAAGAAATTACTTTCCAATTTTAACGTGAAAACTGATTCAAATAAGAATATTCATTAGAATGGTTTCTTCCTTTCAAATAAGAACAGCAAGTTTAGTTTTTTCTTTTGAAAGTTTTATTTATTTATTTGAAAGAGAGAGAGCGTGCACACAAACAGCAGGAGGGGGAGGGGCAGAAGGACAGGTGGGCTTCCTGCTGAGCAGAGAACCCTATGTGGGCCTCTATCCTAGGATCCTATAACCATGACCTGAGCCAAAGGCAGACTGTTAACCACTAAGTCACTCAGGCACCCCAAGAACATCAAGTTTTGATCAGGATTACTCTATACTTAAATAGAACTAGTTTCCAAATAAAGATGGTTAAAATCTAATGATAACACACTGATTCTGTATAATTTAAGAATTAATAAAAATGAATTGGTATTCGAAGTGTCTTCTCTTACATTTTCCTTTCCTGTGGAAAGTTAATCATAGACATTCAAATAGTATTGTATTATTTTTAAGTCACAATTCAGGTTGGAAAATGTGTAATTGAATTTTATCCTCTAATAACCCATTCTCTAGGCTGTGAAAGGAAAATTCATGCAGTTTCCAGAGTCATTGCATCTATTAATATTTCTGTACCTGGGCTTGGGTATGCAAGAGAAGGAAACACAAATCACTTTTCTGTGTTTTAAGGTTTAAAGATTGGCCAGATCTTGCAGTAAGCATGTTTAATAAAGTTTACAGAAGTATGCAGGCTTAAGGATATATCCCCGGGGTGATATCTTTAGAAGCTGTGGTCATTTCAATGGATAAAAGGAAAGCACCCTATGTCTTAAGTGACTCTCAGATAATATTTCTCCCTTAGAGGTTGTTAATTTTCTGAAATGGAGAAGATTTCTTTTAAGTCCGCTATTACCAGTGGCAGCCTGAAGAGCAATTCACATTTAAATAGCTGCTTCATAGCATCTCATTCTTTGCCAGCTGCAAGATCCTGAAAGTCTAATGTGCACCAGGAAAGACACTGGTATTATAATAGTGTAACACCAATGCACTTGGAATGCCTGGCCTGATATTTTTATTGAGATGTTGTCAGTTATTACATGAGCTACCTAAAAATATAGGAAGAGCTGGAGAAGAGTGAAAGCTACTTCTTCTTTTTTAAAATCTATTTATTTGAGAAAGAGAGAGACAGAGAGAGAGAGAGAGAGCAAGCAAGAGCAGGGGGAGGAGGAGAAAAGAGAAATAGACTCCCTGCTCAGCACAGAGTTCCACAGGAGGTTGGATATCAGGACCCTGAGAGCATGACCTGAGCTGAAATTAAACACTTAACCCACTGAGCCACCCAGACACGCCGAGTGAAAAAGAAATTTCAGTGAAAATTTTGGACCAGTCTATGACTTATAAAAATGGAATTTTTTCACTTTTTTCCTCCATTATAGGCATATTCTATCCTTTAGAACACAGAAAACATCCAAGTCACTGCTATCCTGTAATAAATGCATAGCACATTATTTTCTAGTTGACTTTAACCTTTGAATATTAGAATCCCAAGACTTTGCTTTCACATTGTAATTTCGCTATCATTTTCTTGGATGATTTACAAGGTTAATTGCATATAGAACTTATATTCTAAATGAAGAATCTGGAAAGCAGAACTATAATTAATAAATGGAATTTTACTTATGAAGTTGAACTGTGTAAAACTGAATGTGGTAGGTCTAAAAATGTTTGGCTATTGACAATTTCATGTAGCTTAACCTATGAAAATTGAGGTTTTAAAAATTAGAATTAGTTGAGTGTAAAGACAATTCTTTGCCTTCATTCTCCTAGAATTCAATAAATTCTGGGACACGAAAGGAGTACAATGAATGCTTCAACTTGGATCTTCACAAAAGTAGTAATTCAAATTTCTCTAATGGAATTTACCACACTGTAAAGAATTGAAACAAAGTAAAACAAAACTTAGACCACTCTGACTTATGGTTAAACGATTATGCAGTTTAAACTCTAGCAGTCCAAAACTCTGTGCCACTTTTATTTTTAAAAAGATCTAAAACACCTTAATTTCTGATAGAAGACCCCTGCACAGTAATTTTTTTTCCTCCAATGCTACCTGAGTCTATTTTACTTCTGGGCTCATCCTGATCCTTCACTATGCTTTGGCTAATTCCAAACAAATGGATGTGTGTGTGTGTGTGTGTGTGTGTGTGTGTGTGTGTGAGAATTTTGACATTTACATATAGCTTTCTATTGAATTTTAATAATCTGTATGATTGTTTTCATTCTGTACACTGACTCCTTAAGAAAAGGCTTGTATCACCTTTCTCTCTCTCTCTATTTTGTTTTTGCATATGACAATACATAAGAAATGTCTTTGCTCATAAGTCATTCAAATACTGTTGTTGTCAATGGATGACTGAACCAAGAAAATGTGGTGTATATATATATATATATATGTATATGTGTATACACACACAGAGTCCCATATCATTCAGCCTTAAAAGAAAAAGAAATCTTGTAATTTGCAACATGGGCCAAACTGGAAGGTATTATGCTAAGTAAAATAAGCCAGATAAACAAATACCGCATGGTATCTCTTACTTGTGGATTCTCAGGGGGAGGCAGGAGTTGTACTCACAGGAAGAGTAGAAAAATTATTGCCAGGAGTTGGGGAGTAGAGTACATAGAAGATGTTGGTAAAAGAGTAAAATTGTAGTTGTAAGATGAATAAGATCTGCGAATCTAGTGTATAGTACCACGATTATAGTTGATAATATGTATAATTTAAATATGAGAGTAGAACTATATGACAGAATAGAATGCAACCTCACAAGCCTTAGCAATGTAAAAGCAAATTTCTTGCCAATAGGACCTGGAAGCTAAAAAGCAAGTGGAGAAAGAAGAATTAGGAGGCTCTTCTTATCAAGGATGAAGTAAAAACAATATATCTTCAGTTAATAGACCAAAATAAGAAGGTATTATATTGTTTTAAGTTACAGTGGTAACTCACAGATACACAATGACATAATTGGGAGGTTGAGTATATTGAGAGTGGTAGAAGATTGATAAATCCTTGCCTTTTATAAGTCAATGCATAATTTATGATATTGTAAATCAAGAAATAGCTGGAGAAACATGGTATTTAAGGTAAAAAGCAACAACCACCAAGAATTAAAAGTGGGAACTATGAAAATCTCATCTGGAGATTGCAAATTGATAGTGATAATTGGAACAGAGATTGTGCCTTTTTGTTATGAAGCTTTCTGTGCTGTTTGTTAAAAATTGTGATGTATCTTAGCAAAACCATGAGAAAAGAGTTCTCTTTTAGGGGAAAGGACTATAACTACAAAAATTTCAACTATGCCTGATTTGTTTCTTCTGTTTGTGTACAACTAATAAGCACATTTTATATGTAGACAACTTTCACTTTCAATATCCAACTTCCAACTCATTTTCCCTCCAAAAGTCCGTATTTAGCAGAGATACTATCAAGACAGGTGTGGGGGTAGCTACATATACTTATGCTTGTAAATCAAAAGGCCTGCATTTGTTTTACATTATGACAAGGACTATTACCAAAATCAGAAACAAAAACAAATATGAAGCCTAGAATCTTATATCAAGAGTGAATGAAAATGGTAGATTTTGTATTTGACGTATGGCTCTGTGTTATTACCAGTTTACTTATTTCATTTCTTATTCAGTAGAGAATATGCTTCAGGAAGAGAGAAGTTATTCAATAACACACTTATATTTCATAATGCCAAATACCTTGGTCTGAACATATTAGATGCTCAAAAGTCTAAGTGGAAATGAAATAAATTGCAAAGTGCAGGTAGAAGAACCCTATAACTCTGAAACAATTGGCCAAATACAGTTCAACAAAGTAATTCTGACTTCAAAGGTAGTGAAGGAGCCATTTCAACTGTCAAATTAACGTCTCAGAAACTTCTGGATCTTACCCTGCAAGGTGCAACATATCCAGGGCTGGTGGTATGGAGGTGTGAGTCCCAGCATCAGCCCCAAACTAGCTTCATAGCTTCCCTTAGCCTCAGTTTTCCTGCCTGCAAATGGATGGAGATTTCCTTCTGGGGCAGATGCTCTGTGTCACTGCCTTGCATTCATGTCACTTTGATTTTGATCACTGAGTTCAATGAAATGGACTCACACTACCGATCCAGTCTCCTGCTTTTGTCTTCGAATACTGAGAAGAATCAATGAAACAAGATGGGATTGGGAGGGAGACAAACCATAAGTGACTCTTAATCTCACAAAACAAACTGAGGGTTGCTGGGGGGAGGGGGATTGGGAGAATGGTGTTGGGGTTATAGACATTGGGGAGGGTATGTGCTATGGTGAGTGCTGTGAAGTGTGTAAACCTGGCAATTCACAGACCTGTACCCCTGGGGATAAAAATATATATTTATAAAAAATAAAAAATAAAAAATAAAATTAAAAAGAAAAAAAGAATACTGAAAACTTTGTAAGGCTCAGATGGAGATATTTTTAGCTTTCCCCAGAAAGAAAAAAAAAATCTATAAATTTGTAAAAACAAATAAAGAGCAAAAACAATCATTGAGAGTTCTTCCATGAAAAAAGTTCCTAATACTGAAATGACATTGATCTCTCAATGAAATCTATCTAACGATGGCATCTCAGATATTTTAGCACATACTAAATGTAATTCTGCTACATCTATACATTTCTGCTACATATATTTCTGTAGCAAGAATTAAAATTCTTAAAATAGAAAAAAGATACTGATGTAATGAGAGGAAAAATATATCTATCATTAATTTTTCTCAGGCTAGTAAGTATACGTATGGATGCAATATAAAGACATGATTTCATCAGTTTTCATGCTCATTATGAGGGTAAGATAAATTCATAGGCTTAAATAGTCCATCACAGAATATTTTTTCATCACAGAACATTTTTATGTTCATGTCTTTGAGAACTACTTCTTTGTCTTCTAATAAATAAAAAAATAAATAGAATTTCAAAACTATGAATTGGTCATTAACACAATTTGTGGTCAAAGATTTTAAGAAAGTATACCATAAGTCTGTTAAAATCCCATTTAAGATATACTATTTAAAACATAAACCTACGTAGGGTATATTATACTATTTTCTTTGTTCAAAAGCATACCTAAGATATATTATATTATTTTTTTTCCAAAAATTTTAACCTGGAAATGGTAGCATTTCAGTAACAGAATTCAAGTTTGGGTGATAAAATATCTTGGATACTATATAAATGTATGTAAATATACAATTCAATTGATATAGGAAAATATCACAGTTCAGAAAAATATAACTTTTATTTGGGTGTGTATCTATTTGTATTTCAAATACTCATTCATGCAATCAATACTACCGTACCTAATCAGGACTTTCTGAATCGCCATATTTTTCACTATTCAAAGTGTCTGAGGTATTTTATATACACACACGAAGTTTATACAATCTCACAAACACTTGATTCCTGAAATAAAATGATAAGGAAAAGAGTAAGAGAGATGAAAAGGGGAAGATCCATTTCTACTCGTCCATCAGAAAAATAACAAATAAAAGAATAAAAACAATCTCCCCGAAATTAAAAAAAAAAATGCTACCTGTAATGCATTATTATCTGATACTTTTCTCCTTCTGGACAGAAGTCCCTCCTATCCTCACTAAATTGACCTCTGTGTGGTCAGGCCAACTGTTAGGATGGCAATAGCAGGAAAGTTTGCTAGTAATATCCTGGCGTAGAACAGTGCTACTTTTATTTGGGAGCTCCTGTGTCTTGAGCTGGGATGTAGCCTTAGGGGGGTGCATGTAGACAGGGGAGGAGAAAGGAGACACCCTTTCAGCAGGCCAGAGCTTTTGAACAAACCCTGACAATCAATACAGTAACAGATGCCACCATCAGCCTGTCAGGACATGCTTCTCCCAGCTTGGAGAGTGATTTCATGGATGCAGCCATGGAGAGGTCTTTCTGGGTTTCTCCAGCATCCTGTGGTTCTACTTCTGTTGCGGTCCAGCAACAAGATCCAATAAACTGAAAGAGACAGAGGTGTCCTATTTTCACAAGGCTGTCCTTGGGCTTTGCGAAGTGAAAAGTGAAAAGAAAAGTGTGTCTTATTTAAAAAAGCACCCTGGGCCCCTACTATCTCACGTCTTTTTATTTTTCCTTTTTAACTTATAAGGGCATTAAAGAGAGAAAAAAAGGTTAACATTCAAAAACTAAGAAAAGTAAAAACAAAAACAAAACAAAACAAAATAAATAAAACAGAAGAAAAAGACATTTAAGAAGTGTAACTATAAATGTAAAGAGAAAATAACAGAGATGAAGACTCCCTCCTACCACCATTCAGGGATAGTAACTTCCGATTCAATTGCAATTTTCAGAATCACAACCTAAGTTCATGTTAAGCACTTGCGAATTCAAGTAAGAATTGGCTGCTCCAGTTTTCAGTGATTCCAAATGCTTTTCAATTGCACTTACTGTTTAAAAATTTCATCTCCTTTTCTGGGACATTTGGTTAACATTTTGTTAATCAGTTTGAATAATATTAATTATTATTGTGGAAGTACTATATTTACCATTATTTTATTGTATATATTTTTCTCACTCACAGGAATGGCAGCTTCCCTCAGCCAGGAACCATGTCTCCCTTCTTGGCCCTTCCATCAGCAGTGCCCTAGGGGGTTAGTCAAAAACCTAGCAAATACTTGTTGAAGTTAATGGTCAACAGAACCTTATGTAACTTGGTTTAGATTTATTTGGATTACTGAAATAACTCTCCACTAGATACATTTCAAGAAAGACAGTGCTCAGACACTTGATCAACTTATTTGAGAATCCCCTCTTTATTCTCAGACCAGTGGTTTTCAGATATTACTTCTCTGTGGCAATCATTCCTTCAAATAAATCTATATGAGGAATTCCAGCTTAATTAGAAGAGAAGACAGAGAATCACAATTGCTAAAGTGGTATTTGAATGCCTTTAGGTGGAACTCATCTCTCCCTCCCCTATTCCTGCATAGCAATCCTTAAAGTATCTTTAAAGAAATGAAGGAGTCCAAATATAAAATTTGAACCTTTTTTGAGAAATTCACTTTTTCTTTGGAGCCTGTGCTTTCTGTCATTAAATTATTAATGTATTGACATGGGATAAAATAGAAATAACTATTATTAAAATGTAATAGGTTTAGTTTAAAATTATGAATTCTCCAGTTTTGTCACATACCCTCTATTTGCTAGGCCTTTATGAAATGTATACTTGACTCTTATTTCCTGTAATAGTGAGCTAGTCTTTTTAGAATCAATGCTATATCTTTATAAATGCCCAATATATTTTCTTTAATTTTCCTAATGGGGACTGAAGAGCTTAAAATGCAGAGGAATAGCCAAGACAATTTTAGTAGAAAGTTATGAACTCAGAGGAGTAAAAAGAGTGTTAAGAGTTCTATGGTTTGCACCACTGTTGTCCTCAGGCCATTATCTAATATCTTGCTATTGGTTTTTAGCTAATGGAGATGTAGAGACTAAGGCCCCGGGACAATGAAGGTGAGACATCTTGTAAGACATCCTTCTCACACTGACTTGGAAGATAGAGGTTTCTTCAGAGTAAGCATGAACCTGAGAAGTAAACCTTCTTCTCCTCCTGCTTTTTCCAAACTCATGGTTCTAGAGTGAAGTCATAAAAGAATTCATGTAATGAAAAGAATGAGATGTGGTATTTGAATTAGCTCAGTTTTCTGCAATTAAATGTGTGGAATTAAGACCATACAAATAAAAACATGCAACAGGGTTTTGTGAACGTGTGCATGTGTGTGTGTGTGTGTGTTTACATTCTCATGGAACCCAACAATCTTATTTTATAACATGTATGTGAAAGGACAAATATGATCAAAACATTCTTGGAGAAGTAAAAGTTGAGCGAATTGCCGTAAAAGATCAAAACATATTATAAAACAATAGTGGTTTGGAATTGGTTCATGAGCAAACAGACCAATGGATGGGATAAGAGAGTATGGAAAACCAAATATACCTGCAAAGCAGAATTCATAGGTTCACTTTAATATCGACCTACTAAAATATATTGACACTTTTCTTCAATAACTATGGAATTTTCTAACTTACTAATGCTCTGTGTCAAGAATGTATTTATAATTTATCATCATTCACTACGTAAGTTGGGCTTTTAAAAATTTTGTTTTCCCAACAGGGTAGTACTTAAATATTCATCTACCCCTTTTAGTTGATGTTAAATTTGGAGCACATTATTTTCTTGGAAATATTTCAAAAGCACAAATCATAGAGCAATGACACAAAATAGAAGAGCAATTAGAATTAACAATAGATCATTAACTTTCCTATATTAAAATTTATCTCATTTTCTCTGCCTATTCAGCATCTACTTTGGGATATCTCTGATATATTCTTTTTTTTTCTCCGAAGATTTTAGTTATTTATTTGAGAAAGAGTGAAGAGAGAGCATGAGCAGGGGAAGAGGCTGAGGGAAAGGATAAGCAGGTTTCCTGCTGAGCAGGGAGCCTGACACATGGCTGCATTCCACCACCCTGAGATCATGACGTGACCCAAAGGTAAACACTTAGTTGACTGAGCCACCCAGATGGCCCTTGATCTATACTTCAACGGGTGCTCAGATACATCATGTCTCAGTATTAGATGCAAATGACACATCACTTATCCAGATCACTTGTATTTTTATTTATTTATTTTTTAAGATTTTATTTATTTATTTGACAGAGAGAGATCACAAGTAGGCAGAGAGGCAGCAGAGAGAGAGAGGAGGAAGCAGGCTCCCCGCTGAGCAGAGAGCCTGATGCGGGACTCGATCCCAGGACCCTGAGATCATGACCTGAGCCGAAGGCCAGCGGCTTAAACCCACTGAGCCACCCAGGCGCCCCAGATCACTTTTAAAATGAAAAGCTTACTTAACCTTTCTCGTTCTCAAGTAGAAACCTATTTTCCAAGAGGGGACAATATTGGAGTAACATCTTGCCATTTTAAGTTTAATTATACATTCTTCTCTCAAAAAGAAATCATTACTATGATTGTCATGCAGGCAGGAGTCCAGTATTCATTGAAGCAGTTCTTCTTATGCAACATGAAGGTGTGATATTTGCTGTGCCTTATGATTTGTGGCTTCTCCCATTTGCATCATATTGTCTCCAGTATGGGTCTGTTCTATTTCATGTTTCTGTTATCAGGTGACTAGAGCAAGGCTTCTGTCCTCTGAAAGTAGGTGGCAAAAGAATAGAAGTCAGGATAAAGCAAAGGAAGATAATCTGGGCCTTGATCCAAGATGCAACTTCAAATCAGCAGTCTTTCGATAGAGGATATTTTGATCCCCATCTGATGCCTCTTTCTATTTTTTCATTGGTTCTCAATTCATAGAAAGAAGGGTAGTGAAGGCTACTAGCCCAAACTGAAATTACTGTCAGGAAATACCCTTTAACCCACATGTGATTTAGACAACAAATACTGAAGGCTCTAGCCCAAACTGAAATTACTGTCAGGAACTACCCTTTAACCCACACGTCATTTAGACAACAAATACTTATTAAGAAAGGGGTTTGTATATTAATCCCATTGTATACACTAAAAACTATATCCCAGTTATTTAATTTTATTTAATTCCATTAAATCTTGGTTAGGAAAGTGTTTCAAAAGATGTTCTTAGTTTAGCATGAAGATTATTTAAACATTCTTTTTCATAAATGTGTGGTTTCCAAATAAACAAGAAAATAAATATTTTTGTTGATATTTAAAAATAGCACATCATTTTTCAACAACTCTGATCTATGTTTCTCCAAACAGTCCTTACTTATTGGTGGTAGTTATCCTTGGATTTGGAGGTGAAAAACTCAAGACTATGGGTGTTACGACTTTATCCAATATTATGATTTCTATTCTTGCAGATAAGTGGCCAAGGTTCAGAACAAACTGCAGCCCTATATGCCCACTGCACATTATCTGGTGGACTGAAAGAAATTTCATTCAGCAAAATAAGAAATTAAGGGTCTATCTACCTAATACACAGATTTGTCATGTTGGAGGAAGACCAGTGCTGACTTGTGGTTCACATTCCAGCACATACTCTACTAGTTTTAGGACACAGCATGTCATGATCCCTGGAAACATGTTCAACGTTCAGAGACAAACATAACCACCACCTTGTACCTCAAATCATCTTTTGATATCAATAGTTGTATCACTTGACACTTGAAAAATGTTTTTTATTGCCCATATCTCCATCTCAAAATGCATAGGACTTCCAGGTGCTTTTGAATATATACTCTTTTTTCTCCAGGAGAAAAAAGAATGCAGAATTACTCAAAAACACAGTTTTGCTTCAATGAGTTCTGAATGCAGCACTCATCTGAACAAAATGAAGTACACCTTGTAGTGGAAACTGATGCAGTCTATTTCCTCTATAGACCAACATATTCATCCTCAGGTGCTGCTGGGAATATGTGATTTTGATGGCTTGCATTTCTGTTCTTCTCTGGGAATTAACCTTTGGAAACTGTCCTTAAACCCTATCAGTGGCAACATGTATCTAACAATTTTCTTTTTGTGCCTAATATTGAGTTCTTCACTTCCTTAAGTGGAGTACCTCTCAGAACTACTACATGACATTATTTACTCTTTTTGGGGAAACTTTATCAAAGACAATTACTACCAAGAGGGACACAGAAAGTAGAATTTTTAGAACTACATTACTCACCCTTTGGTTGGCACTGAGGACCCTATCACTGATGGTAAATGAGATATGGATAGAACACAGAATATTTTGAAATAAAATTGTTGGACTATACTTTGGCGATGACCTTAGACGGGATGCAAGTGGAAGGAAATCATTTGTCAATGCAAACTCTCTGGCATTTGAGAAATATGAGAGAAATTGTACTGATAAACAATAGAATTGGGTGACTCTTGCTGAGTACCATTGAATCACTGATGAGAGAAATGACAGGGTCTGGGTGATAAATCACCATTTCAAGAGAAACTGAAAGCAGAGAATCTTTTTGGTAGTATTTAAGTGAACTTTCATTTCTTGCAGCTGGAGGGCAAACAAATGAAGGACTTGGCTTAGGGTTTAATTATGAAATAGTGGAGCTTCAGAGAAGGTTGAACTTAAGCTGTAACATCTCTTACACCAAATTTAAGAGCCTCAAAGAAAGGGAGTGGGACCATGAGACTAAGAAGGGCATATTTAGGTAGATGCTTTTGAGACACTTGATCTAGATTCCAATGAACCCACCAGCCCTGCAGAAGTCTCTCTCTCTCTTTCTCTCTCTCTCTCTCTCTCTCACACACACACACACACACACACACACACACACACACACACTGGTTGATGGGAGGACTTCTCCTCTTCCATGACTAGAAATAGTGTGAAACAAATGAGGTATATATAGGACAAAATTTAAGGAGGTACTCATTCTCAAGTTTGTCCAAATCCAGGGTCCTCTGGGATTCTGAGCTCCTCCAGGTACCTCCTCACTTCATCCTAGTCTTAGCTTTTCTCTCTTGCTTGAAGATCATGAAAATTACTTAAGTTGGGCACTTTAGAACAATGCTGACACCCCCTCACTATCTACCCTACCTTTCTTGCTGTCAATCAGACCAATAATAAAGTTTGAATCTCAGCACAGTATGGATGACAAGATGCTGAGCTTTCTAAGGGAAGAGAAAGATTATATATTGAAGAAACTGTAGGATATGTCTCACGTGTGCCAGCAAGAGCTGGGACAGCATACGTGGGAAGGAATCCTGAGGTGCTGATGAAGGGGTGCAGAATAAGAGGGAGTTTATAGAAATTGGAGTACTCTTGTGATACAAGATTTAACATCTTGGCAAGGACCCCTGATGATGTTACCAATATGCTGCTAGGATGGCCCTTTGAAATTTGGTAAAAGCAATTGCCCATGCTGAGTATAAATGCCATATGGTAGAGGAAGGAGTCAACAGTGGGCATGTCAAAGTGTATATCCCATGTAGGGCTAGAAAAGTAATCAGCTGACTTTATTCCATGTGACGAAGACACTCTATTTGCAGGTAATTTATAGAATCAGATAAAAAATCGTGAGCCCATACATAATCCTAAACAAGTTCTCAGACTCAAAATTCTTTCTCTTCTTTAAGGAGAGCCTGAATGTCAATGAGAAAGTGCCTTATGGTATCACTAACTGCAAATGACTTGATTCTCTGAGTTATCTGTTACCTTTTGGTCATGTAATTATGTATGGGGGGAAAAGACCTTTCAAGGATTGCTGAACATTGATTAGAATGGACGGAGACTAAGGATTGTCTTATTCTTCTGCCTTCTGTCATAATATATTTAAAAAGGGCCTGGACCATCTGGATATTCTGCAGGACAACCCATCAATCCACTGTATTGCTGCCATCAAGTGAATTTTACCAGATAAGCAAGATGTGACTAGTATACGGGAAGCCTCAGTAAAAACATCCAAGAAGGTGAGAAGTACACTTTACAGGATTCAGGGCCTGCCACAAAAATTAAATACTTTGAGGTTCAGTGAGCTGAGATATGCTGGGACATCTTCTATAAAGGACACATTATTGAATTGCAATCTTTCTGTAACCAAGAAAGTTTGTGAGATACTTCGTAAGCATGTCTTAGTTCAGGAGGCAGCATAGTTGGCACTTCTCTGTCTCATTTACTTAATGACACAGACAGCTATCAGATTTGAACTGGACCTAGATAAAGAAATAATTCTGCAGCAAATCTAGGCTGCAGGTCAGTAAACTGCTGCTTGAACCTAAAATGAAGCAGACATTCTGTTATTAGGGATATCTATGGTGGAAAAAAGATGTTTGTGTTAGTTTTATAGCCAGCCTCACTCCTATAAGAGGATCACAGCAAGAAGCCCCTAGGATTCTCAAACAAAGCCATACCATCCGTAGCATAGAAGTCTGTACTATGTGAAAACCAGCTTTTGTTATATTGATGAGTGCTGGTAGAGATGGCTTCTTTGACTAAGGGATACCAAGTGACTATGTGGCCCAAAAGAGATTCTGTCAGGCCCACAAAGTTCTAAAGATGGGTAGCCCTAGTAATATAATTCTATAGATGAAAGTGACACATTAGGGACAGGACCAGAGGGCATGAGTGAACTAGCAGACAGGTGGCCCAGACCACCATGGGGGTCATCTGTCAATGTGCTGAACAAAATTGCACTGATTCTAACTTATGGAGACAGCTTAATGGAAACTAGTCATTGGGTGAGGATAAAGGAGTTCAGTATAGAATATTTTAAGGTTTGTATGCCTTAAATTCATCCAAATAAGAATGTAGATCAGAATGAGAGTTATGAAGGAAATAGTGGAAAAGTGGTTGTCCCCGGCTGGAAGTGGGAAATAGAGAGAGGTTGATAAAAGGGTACAAACTTGGATTTAGAGGATGAATAAAGTCTGATGATCTAATATATAACAAGATGACTATAGCTGATGGCACTGCATTGGGTACTTACATTTTTCTAAGAGAGTAGAACTTAAATGTTTCATCAAAAAGAGAAAAAATATATAAAGTAATAGATGTGTTAATTAACTCAATGGGGACTCCTTTCACAGTGTATACATAGAGCAAATCATCAAGTTGTAGCCTTAAAAAAATCTCACAATATTGTCAGTTACACCTCAATAAAGTTGGAAAAAAAAATGAGAGGTATGAATAGAAGCCTGGGTTGGGCATATAAATTTGGAAATTGTATAAGGAGAGCTGTTAAAGCCATAGGAATGAATGAATGAAAATCAAACAGGATCTTCATAATGACCTTGAGGAACTCCAACATCTGCTGCCTTAGAGGAAGAATATTAGCCTGCAAAAGAGACTCAGAAACAGCAGCTGGATCTATAGGCAGATGGCTTGGAGACTGGGTTCATGAAAGGAAGGGAAGGTTTTGTAAAAAAAATACAGCAATTTTGAGTGACATATGAGGCTGAGAGATCAAGTAAGATGAGAATGAAAAATGTCCATTGCATATAGTGAGTTTAATAGAAATAATACTATTTCAGTGACAAAATTGAACAGGTAGCAGATTGAATTGGATTGCTGTGTGTCTATGCTGACATAGAATGGAGACCAAAGGAAGAGTCAAGTCTCTTAAGGTATTTGACTGTAAAGGAGAGAAAAAAAAAGAGCTTGTGTTTGGAAGAACTATGTCTGGGACACCTGGGTGGCTCAGTAGGTTAAGTGTCTGGCTTTAGCTCAAATCATGATCCCAGGGTCCTCGGGCTTGAGCCTGAGTCAGGCTCCTGGCTCAAGCAGATAGCCTGTTTCTCCCTCTGTTTGCCACGCCACCTGCTTGTGCTTTTTCTGTCTTTTTCTCTTGCTCTCTGACAATAAACAATTAAATAAATAATCTTAAAAAAAAAAAAAGGAAGAACTATGTCAACTTGTTAAAGCACTGTTCCTTTTATTTCTTTGTATGTTTTGTTCAGTTTTTAAAATGAGCTTATAGGCGCACCTGGGTGGCTTATGGGTGGGTCATGATTTTAGGGTCCTGGGATCGAGCCCCACATTGGGCTCTCGCTCAGCAGGAAGCCTGCTTCCTCCTCTCTCTCTCCTGTCTCTCTGCCTACCTGTGATCTGCCTGTCAAATAAATAAATAAATAAAATCTTTAATTAAAAAAATAAAAATATATAAAAATGAGCTTATTTAAAGAATACAAAGGTCCAGGTGGTGGAGACTTCCAGCTACCTCTAAGGAAGTAGAAATCTGGGGAGAACATTCTTCCCAACCTCACAGCAACATCCACAACAAGTCCAATATGGATAACCAGCAGATTTGCAATTTTCCTTGAACCCATTTAAGAGCTGAGGTGGCAGAGCTACCAACCAATCCAAAATCTAAAGAAAGACAGTTGTGTCCAAGGAGAGACTGGAAGTACGCATTTGCTTATAGAGAAAAATGTGGCCAGGCATTGATAAAAATTCAACTCAAATTTTAATTAATTATGTAGAGTTGAATGTGACCTCGTAAGAGGTCTGAATACAGAATCATATGTGATCCAGGGAAACAAAAGTCATGGATTCACACTTATAGGATTTTTTTTTAATTGAGGCATGATTAACATGCACTGTTATATTGGTTTCAGGTGTCCAGCATAATGATTCAACAATTCGATGCTCAGTGCTCACCATAGTATGTGTAGTCATTGTTTGTCAGCAAACACTGTAATTACGATCTTATTGATTATATCCTCTATGCTGTCCTTTTCTTCTCTGTGACTTACGTATTTTATAACTTGGAAGTGTGCACTTCTTAATCCCCTTTAACTATTTCACTCACCACCTGCTCCCACGTCTTCCTGGGGTACCACCAATTTGTTCTCAGTTTGTATTTAAGAGCCTGTGTTTTTTTGTTGTTTGTCACCTGTAAGATCTTCTTAATTGGGTTAGGGGCAGGATGAAAGCTCTATAAAGAATACCTCCTCTTGCAGTGAAGGGCTGGTGAAGAGAGTTTTGGCAACTTTGGGGGAAGACACGGAGCACCATCTTGATTCTTTTCCCTATTTCTTCTATAAAAATTCAGTTCTGAAACACTTTGGGAAGGATAACAGAACCTGTTGCTTTTAGAACACAGGTGAAAACCTATTGCATCTAGGGAAATAGAATAGAAAAACATTTTAAATCCTACCAGTGTGGAGAAGCAGGCAAAGATGCTGGGCCCAGAGCTACAGCCAGGGACAGGGCTGGATAATTGAGAATGTCCTACCCCTGTGACTCAGGGACTCAGTGGCTGCCTTAGACTGAAGATTAAGCAGAATAACAAGGATGCTTCTTCTTCTTCCCCTTCAAAGCATCACCAGTCGCACAGGCATTGGGTAACAAGTAATACAAGTAATTTTTCTTACAGAAGAACATTAAGGACACCGTAAGGCACCATGCAACAGGAAGACCTAGTGCTGAGAGTGGAATGGACATTGGTGGTGGTGGTTCAGGTCTCACCTCAAAACTTATGCAAAAATAACACATGGTCAAAAAACCAAACAATAAGAATGAAATGACATCAGGCATGAAATTTAAAATAATTCTGATGGATATGTTAAAGCATCTTGTGTGAAAGGTGGACAATATGCATGATCCACGGGGTAATTTCAGTGGACATTTAGAAACTGTAAGAAAGAGTCAAATGGAAAAACACATTAACAAAGGCAAAGAATGCCTTTGATGTGCTAGGCAGTAGATTTAACACTGCAGAGGAAATGATCAGTGAACTTAAACATAGGTCAAATTGAAATTATATAAATCGAAGCACACACACAAAAATGTGAAAATAAAATGACCAGAACATCTAAGAACTGTGAACAAACTAAGAACAAAATTAAATAATCTAAAATCTATGTCACCAGAAACCCAGAAACATAAGAGATGGAATGGGGAAAAAGATATATTTGAAGAAATAATAATGAGACTTTCCCAAAATTGTTTATATAGATCATCCTTAGATGATCTTAGACAAAGAAATAGTAAATCTAAAATGTGAATTTAGAAGGATGGTAAGTTAAAGGGTTGACATTCAAAGTGAATTATATTTCTATATGTTAGCAGGAAAAAATTAGAAATCGAATTAAAATAAAACTGGTATAATTACCAAAAGCTCTATGTGAAATAAGTATAACCTTCCAAAGTGTATACAATATCTTGTATATGCTAAAAAAACAAAGCACTGATGAATTAAAGAAAAGGAGATGTAATAAATGTAGAGATACACTGATTAATTAAATTTTAAAAAAGATATAATAAATGTACAAAGACAATCCAGAAACTCAATATTGTCAAAATGTCAATTCCCCTAAAACTGCACTCAAAAGAATTGCAACTGGAACTATTTCTGTGTAAAAGGGCAGATTGATTCTCAAATTTATAAGGAAAGGAAAAACAAAAACACTGCAAAGAAAAACAAATAATTGATAAGTGAAGTTGAATTTTAAAAAGACACACTTGTTGGTGAAAGTGTAAATTTCTTTCTTTTTTTTTTTTTAAAGATTTTATTTATTTATTTATTTATTTGACAGAGAGAGATCACAAGTAGGCGGAGAGGCAGGCAGAGAGAGAGAGAGGAGGAAGCAGGCTCCCTGCTGAGCAGAGAGCCGGATGCGGGACTCGATCCCAGGACCCTGAGATCATGACCTGAGCCTAAGGCAGCTGCTTAACCCACTGAGCCACCCAGGCACCCGAAAGTGTAAATTTCTATCTCTTCATGGATACTTCGTGAAATATGTTTTATAAATGAACAAAATGAAGCATAGAGAATTGTATTGGTTAGGAATACGTAAGCAGGTAATAGGACTGATAGTTAACTCAGAAATTCTAAAATCAAATTGTTTCAGTATATTACCTCAGAGCTCTTAACTCCCTCAAGGTGACTGAGTGTGTGTTGTTATTTACAAAACTGTATTTGGCGAACATATAAAGAAACTAAGAGCATGTGTAACATTTTAGAAAATGATTTTTTCGAACAGTTATTATGAAAATAATCATATTATTGTATTTCTATAACACAATTATTGTTACTTTTCCCCCTGACTTCATTAACATAGTCTTTTACAAGTGATGATTCCCCCCCCCCCCCTTTGGTGAAGGCATAAACAAACATTTAAAACAAGATATTGACTAACAATGGTTCAAATCTCAGAGCTTGGGGCTAACTGTCAGAATTCATTTCCTGGAAGGGATTAGAATGGATCACTATAGTTTATGGTGACAATTTAGGAGTGAAAAGTTCACTGCAATGTGGGAGGAGAATGTCAGAAAGCTTCCAGGCTCTGAGATAAACCAATTCATAGTCAGGTGCTTCCATCTATAATATGGAAAATTGGGTGCCAAGACAAGGAAAAAAACCAATATGGTGGTGTGCATCTGCAAAAAGTGTATCAGGGACCCTACATTTTAAAATAAGCAGATATTTTGAAAACTACTCAGGATGAAAAAGGATTTTAAAACTTGGTGGAAAAAATACATTTTACAGAAATATATATTTAAAAATGGTCATTTCAAGCCAGTATTATGAAGACACGAGAGGAAAAAAGTCCTCTTTTTTTTCACTTCTATTATTGTCATCTTCTTTTGAAGGAAAACGGTTTTCCAATTTAAAAAAGGGAAGAAAATACTGGTTACTCTGAACCAGAGCTTGCAAACTTCGAAGGGATTGTGTGAGAAACTGGTTTGTTCTACTGATCAAGATTAATTATATCTTTAGTCACCAAGAGGGCCTGAAAATATAAATTCCAACCACTGTTAGTGCTCTTAATGATCTTTGCAGATTAGGAAGACTCCAACAAATGGACAAATATATAAAGGATTTCTTTTTAAGATTATTTCTGCATTAGAAATGAACAAGAGAAAACAAATATCATTTCTCTAGTGACTGTCTAAGCAGCATCTTAATCTTGTTCACAATATTACTTGCAAAATGTGTTAGCATCCAATGTTGCCAGAGTCAAATTTACTAAAAAGAGAAAAGGATTCACTTCAGATACAGCATCTTTTAGGGCAGTGGGTCAGTGAAAAACTAAACCTCTACTTCTGATAAAGCAATAAAAACGCTTGGTCCTCATTGCAGATTAGGGTGGTTGAACGCACACATTCCTTATTCAGAGGATGATTTAAGACAACTTGACTCTGATTCTTCTTGAAAAACTAAATGACACGAAAATGAAGAGAAGCCACAATGTGTGCCCTAGTATCAGTCACAATGTGACCAATGATCCCAGTAACCTGCATCAAGAAGGTTTTCTCATTTCAACCCAATAAAGAACTTTGCTTTGAATGTCTAGATGTTTAGAGTAGAAGTGTGCTATGCCTATGTGGATCAATTAGGGAGGAATGAGGTCTATCACTGCTACTAGGGGAATGTCAGAGTTGAAAGCAAATGACCTGCCCAGGCTTCTTATACATGTCTTATGTGTAAAATGGGTGAAATAAAGACTAGAATGCTGTACGGTTGGGATAGTATTCAACAATGTTAATTAAAGAAAATAATTTCTGACTAGAACAACAGTGAGTGAGATTTGCAGTGGCATTTTGAAGACCTTGTGTTAGTATTTTACAACAATTTTAATGTATAATATTGCATTTTATGTTGAAAGGGAATGAAAGTTCAATGCAATAAAAACAAATACAGAGACAATTGAAAATAGATATGCAGAAGTCACTTAGAAAAAATAGATCTAAAATTGACATTACACATATAAGAAGCTTCCCGTAAAGACCTCAATCCCTCCATGTCCTGCTCTTCTTAAAAAAGATTTATTTATTTATTTTAGAAAGAGAGTGAGCATGTGCATATGTGCACATGCACACATAGGAACAGGGGAAGGGGCAGAGGAAGAGGTTGAAAAGCAGACCCCCTCTGAGAAGCAAGCCATGATCAGATGGATCCCAAGACTTTGGGATCATGACATGACCCGAGATCCAGATGCTTAACCCACTGAGCCACCCAGGTGTCCCTTCGTGTCCTGCTTTCCATTATTCCTCTCACGTATCCTACACACTGGCGACTTTACCTTTCTCACTGTTCACTGAATGACAAGCAAAGCTTAGAGGAAATGGGGAACAACCTTTTTTTTCCAATTTATTTTATTTTATTTCTTTTCATTGTTCCAGCATTCATTGTTTATGCACCACCCTCAGTGCCCCCTGCAATATGTGCCCTCCATAATACCCACTGCCAGGCTCACCTAATCCCCACCCTTCTCCCCTCCAAAACCTTCAGTTTGTTTCTCAGAGTCCACAGTCTCTCATGGTTTGTCTCCCTCTCTAATTTCCACCAATTCACTTCTCTCCATCTTTCAATGTCCTCCATATTATTCCTTATGCTCCACAAGTAAGTGAAACTATATGATAATTGACTCTCTCTGCTTGACTTATTTCACTCAGCATAATCTCTTCCAGTCCCGTCCATGTTGATACAAAAGTTGGGTATTCATCCTTTCTGATGGAGGCATAATACTCCATTGTATATATGGACCACATCTTCTTTATCCATTTGTCTGTTGAAGGGCATCTTGGTTCTTTCCATAGTTTGGCGACTGTGGCTATTGCTGCTATGAGGGGTACAATTGGCCCTTCTTTTCACTACATCAGTATTTTGGGGATAAATACCCAGTAGTGCAATTTCAGGCCCATAAGGAAGCTCTATTTTTAATTTCTTAAGGAATCTCCACAGTGTTTTCCAAAGTGGCTGCACCAACTTGCATTCCCACCAACAGTGTAAGAGTGTTCCCCTCTCTTCATATCCTCTCCAGCACATGTTGCTTACTATCTTGTTAATTTTGGCCATTCTAACTGGTGTAAGGTGGTATCTCAATGTGGTTTTGATTTGAATCTCCCTGATGGCTAATGATGATGAACATTTTTTCATGTGTCTGTTAGCCATTTGTATGTCTTCTTTGGAGAAGTGTCTGTTCATGTCTTCTGCCCATTTTTTGATGTGATTATCTGTTTTGTGTGTGTTGAGTTTGAGGAGTTCTTTATAGAGCTTGGATATCAGCCCTTTGTCTGTAGTGTCATTTACAAATATCTTCTCCCATAACTACCTTTGATTCTGGAAAATCAAGGTTGAAATTCTGGCCTCTACCACATATTTGAGACCTATCTCCTATCAGATGCAAGAAATTAATAGTTATTATTTTCATTTTATGGTTATTAGAATTAATATTAATTTTGGGGCACCTGGGTGACTCAGTCATTAAGCGTCTGCCTTTGGCTCAGAGCATGATTCTGGGGTCCTGAGATCAAGCCCTGCATTAGGCTCCTTACTCAGCAAGAAGCCTGCTTCTCCCTCTCCCACTCCCCCTGCTTGTGTTTCCTCTCTCACTGTGTCTTTCTCTGTCAGATAAATAAATAAAAATCTTAAAAAAAATTAATATTAATTTTAATATTTTTTCTTCTGCTTGCCATGGATTTAAGAATTAGGAGTATCCATAGTGAAGTTCAATGTCTGAAAAATTCTCAGCTTTCAGTAAAAGTTTCCTGAATGAATATATGAGCAAGGTATTTGAGATGATACCCTATTTGTAGATGACATGAAGTTTAGGTACGAGTAGATAGTTTGAATAAAGGAATACAGTCATAAAATGTGACTTATTACAGTAGAACTTGCAGGGTAAATGGTTATAAGAACAAATTTATAAGCGTCTAGGAATTCTCAGGACCAAATGGAACCCTGAGAGGATCAGGGCATGTGAATTACCTGCACAGATGATGCATGTCAGCACCAGGGATACACTGAACCATTTCAGTCATATGTCACTGTTAAGCGAGATAACAAGGTTTAAATGGGGGAAATGGGTTAAGTTCTTAAAAATACAAAGCAAGAAACGTTTTATAAATTTTATTTTATTTTTTCAGTGTTCTGAGATTCATAAACAAAGCATGAAACTTTATTCTTGGTTGAAACCCTGGATATTGGGAAATGTTAACTTGCCAATGACTACATCAAAGTCAAGCATGAATTATTAGACACAGATGTGAATCAGGAAAATAGAAGCAGCTGCTCTTGGGCTTGCCTGGCCCAGCTAAGGCTTTGGCACGATGACATTTTCCTTTTGTTGGAATTGTATAAAAGGATCCCTGGAAGGCAAATAATCCTAATATATAACTTCTTGATAGATGATTTCTACAAATGGATTTTCTGTCCTTGATTAACAAAACAGGCTATACGGGGGCAGCTTTTGGGAAGTTCATGAGAATAAGGCTCCTGTCCAAATGCTTTTCTACTATTTCATTGCAGCTTTTATGGACCATTTTCCTAAAAGTTGTTGGTATTGTTCAGAGACCCGGTCTCCAATTTCAACTGTAACACTTTCTAGTATGTGTGTCTCCGTGTGGGAAGTGCAAGTTACTTGGCAAGTGTCTTGTGCTAGGCGTGTTACTTACGAAAAAAAAAAATTGTTTCAAAGCAGAACTGGATGAAGCTAAATAAATTTTAACTTTGATAAAAGGCTATTTTGGGAAAAATAATTTCAATGCCAAAAAGATGCTTCAAAGTGGGGTAGAAGTTGAGATTGTACTCTGATGGTGTGGAGGAAGCAAATGAGACTCACTGCAGGAACCCCCGAGGAAGAAGCAATCAGAGAAAAAGATTAAGATGTCTCCCTTCAAGAAGTGCAGTGTTGCTTGACGTTGGGCAACTGGCCTAGAATGTCCGTTAGGATATTCTTTCCTTGTTGTAGTCTTTCCGACAATTCTAATTGCTATGTTCATATAAAACAAAATGTTTTGTAATTTTAATTAAAATAAGATTTTTAAAAAATTTATTTTGGGACTTTTCTGAAACTTTTAGTTGCCTTAATCTAAAAATTCTATATACTTGTTCAAGCATTGAACATTATTCAAACATTATTTTATTCTCCTCAAAATAATTGTGTGCTTTGTGTTCAAATCCTTGGTGATTCTATTTACTATACCTTGCTGTTTATACTAAAACTATTGATTTGTGTGCAATATATCTGAATTTTCTCATTATTAGTTTTGATAGTTTTTAGATTGATTCCCCTTTTCATTCTCTCTCTCTCTCCTCACACACACACACACACACACACACACACACATACCCTTCTCTGCCAGATATTCTTGTAGATGCTGGAGATTTAAAAGTGAATATGAAAACAATGATTAAATACTACTATACACCTAGGAGAATGGCTAAAAAAAAAAAAAAAAGAAAGAAAGTATCAAATACTGGCAAGGATATGGAACAACAGGAACTCTTATTCGTTCCTGGTAAGGGGCCCAAAAAACGTTGGAAGAGAGTAGGTAGTCTCTTGATTTCTCCCAAAACTAAATATACTTCCAGCATATTATCCAGCAATTGCACTCTTTGGTATTTACCCAAATGAGCTGAAAATTTATGTTCTTACAAAAACTACATACAAATGTGTATAGCACAGTTATTCACAATTACCACTACTTAGAAGCAACTAAGATTTCCTTCAATAGATGAAGGGATCAACAAACTGGGGTATATCTGTATAATACAATATTTTTCAGCAATAATAACAATTTATCAAGTCATGAAAAGACATGAAGAGCCTTAAGTTCATACCGGTAAGTGAAAGAAATGAATCTGAAAAGGGTACATACTGTATGATTCAAACTAAATGATGTTTGGAAAGGGCAAAACGATGAAGACTCTAAAACAATCCATGGTTTCCCTAGGAGGGGAGTTGCGGGGGATGGAGGGAGAGATGGATGAATTGGTGGAACACAGTAGAATGTAATGATTCTGTATGATACCATAACGGTGGACACGGATGCATCCATTATCCATATTTCAAAACTTACCTAATGCACAAACACAAGGAGCAAACCCTAATGTAAACTTTGGACTGTGTCTAATAATGATTTGGTATTGGCTTATCATGGAAACAAATGCACCAGACAAATGCAAGATTACTTGCACTGATGTAAGGTGTGTGCAGGAGGATATATGGGAACTTTTTGTAGTTTATGTTTGATTTTTTCCATAAACCTAAAATTGTTCTAAAATAGTATCTATTAATTAAAAAAATGAATATGAAAGTCCAGTCCCCACCCACCTGGCACCTGCATTATGGTAAAAGGAGGTAAACTGTGAAGAAAAAGGATGAGTACAGATGGTGATAAATGCTAGGAGGACTGAGGAAAGCACATACCCTCTCTTAATAGGTAATGGTTTGGCAATAGGCTGGGGACTTTTAAATGTCATGGTTAAAGACCTCTCTGACACACTGAAGCTGAATTAGAATCAGCTGTTGCTCAGAAAGGACATTTGTGTTGAGTTTTCCTCAAAACAGCACTTCCAATATGAGTTTGAGAAAATCTGACTTAGAGAAGTCTCTAAGTGGTCATGCTGTTTCTTCACCTTCTCATTTCCAATCCTGAAAGTCCAAGAGTGATCTTTTGAAAACATTAATTTGATTATAGCAGTTCCCTACTTTCAAATCTTTGCAAGACTTCTCCCATAGAACATGATACAGTCTTCCCATGTGATTTCTGAGGCTCTTTGATAACTAGACTGTTGTTCCATTCCAACTTAATCTCACGCACTGTTCCTTGCATTTGGCTAAAATCCCATTCTCACTAAATTCCCACCTGAACCTTTTTTTTTTTTTTTTCCATTGAAATGCATCACACTCTCCATGACCTCAGGGCATTTCTACATGTTAGTTCCTCTTTCAGGAATTATCTCTCAAGTACTTTTTGCATTGGCCCTGATGTTCAGTGCTAGGAGAAGATCTTAATAAAGCAAAGAGTGATAAATGTGTGTCCTTCATTCTTCTGTCAAATATTTCCATGGCTCCCTTCCTCCTTTGTTTGGATCTTGGATCAAAAGCTCTTTTTCCACAGAGGACTTCCTTGACCTCTCATACATCTCCTTTCTTGCTTTTGCCCCCTTAGACTCATCATGATCAAACAGACTATTAATTTTCTTGCAATATTGTTAATGTTTGCATTTCTAACCAGAGTATAATCTTCATGAGGGCAGAAATTATTTGTCCCTTTGGTTCACGGGTCTGTCTTCAGAGCTGAAACAATTGCTGGGCCACAGTGATACTTGATAAATACTTGATGAGTGAATGAAAAGAGCATAGGGTAATATTTATAAAATGCTAACACTTTATTTTGGTTAAAATTATAAAGGGTTTTAATGGAAATAAGCATTGCCTTGTTTTAAATTTTCTCTGAGTATATCACATATTATACCTTACAAATTTACATTTTCTTTTCCTAGATGTATAATAAATGTTTTCTAAATATTGATACTATTGTCCATTTACTGAAATATATTGGGGGCTCAATTAGAAGACTATATTGAGGCAATTATTCTGTTCATGATTGAAAGTGAGTGAACTTGTAGCTTGTAATATACCAAGAGACCCAGAGAAAATAGAATGGATGTATACTTTTTATTCCAAACCTACACTTCTGGAACTAGATTTTATCCTTTAAAACTAAAATAGAGGTTTCTATTTAGTTCTGCATAAAATAGTAAATATACGCAATGCATTGACTTACAATAAAATCATTTAAGACACTTTAGTGAAAATAGGACATTTTCTACATTGATTACTACAGGGATGCTATCTTTAGTTAGTAAATTTATTATAAAATATTCTTGCTGTTAGTAGTCAGAGGCAGAATACTGGATTGGAGGCTGTTGGCTGAACTCAGATGAAATCTGTTCTAGTTAATTTAAAGAAGGTAAATATATTGAAAGAATGGAGAGGATTTGATAGAATTAAAGGAAACCCTGAAAATCCAGGCATTTTTCTAAGACAGAAAGTAAGAACATCAGGATTTTTTTCAGAGCAGAATGTGGGTTCCAACCATCTTCTGTGTTACTTTGGTAGACAGTTAGCCTTGGATTGAGGGTTAGGTGCACACCCCAGGGGAATTGTGACTGATTTGTCCAGTCTGATGGCCTAGAATGAGGGAGCAGCGAAATGCTGAGGAGGAAAACAGAGAGCCATATTGACAAAGGAAGGACACATGTGGCCATCCAGCAATATCTAAGGGGCCCATTGTCCTGATTGATTAAATAGGTTAAGGTAGGTAACTAATGCCAACAAATCATTGAAAAGAGGAATACACTATCAATTCAAACAATTTGTATTACAATGCCTAAAAAGCAAGGTTTTGTAAGTTGTGTTTTTGTTTAGTTTGGTTTGGTTTGTATTTAGATGTCTGATAATTTTCAGAACTCAGCAGTGTTTGCAGGTCTAATAAAGCCTAAGATCACTCCCTAGAGTCCATTCAGACAAAAATTAGAGCATACAGCTTTACAATATTTTTGAGCTTTTGTTTGATGGGTAATATTGTACAGCTTTGCAAGAGGAAAACAATCTCTACTTGTTTCTCCTGAGAGCTAGGTATAGAAAAGAAATAAAATTTAAGAACCTATTTTTATGAATGTGTAAATGAGCAATCCATTAAAATCCCAATGGAAATAAGCCTTCATCTCCAAAACTTGGAAAGCTGGTGATTTTAGCGACCTTCCCACTGTTAATTCTCATGTTCTGAGTAAACGTAGTATTACTGTGCTTACATCTGTCATGCACAAGGTATTACTCTCATGTTTTGTAGGGTTTTTTTTTAGTGCATATATGGTTACAGCGGGAGAGAATTGTTCTCATAGAAATAAAAAATCAAGTGAACCTGTCCCTGTATTTATGCCGCTTCCTCCCACTGTCTAGAGTTTATTTATGTGAATGTCTATGAAATGGTTTCCTTGGTAACCAAAAAGAGCCTGGATCTGAGGGGCTATATTGCAGGTTCACACTTTTAGACATCATTTGCTTTTAAAAATTAACTGTTCCATAGAATGTTCAGTAAAAACATGTGAAAAACTATCATTGATTTTATTATAAAATTAAGTCTTGCTGATTTTTTCCTCTTGAACATGTTGGCATCTTGTTACACCCTAGACACTCATGTAATTAGTCATATTTCAGGGGAATTTTTTAATTTATTATAGGTGCCGTTTTAGAAAGCAGTGGTAGGGAGGCAGCTCCCCTTTCCAAATTCATTTACAGTTAATTGCAAAATTCTATAACTTATCATCTGAATCACATCTAACATTCAAATGTTTAATAATACCAAAACACAGAATAAACAAGACGTGATGTGCCTTCATGTGACGCACTGCCACAGGCAAAGGCAAAAATAAATGTCAGAGGTAATAAAATATTGACTAATTTTAATTGAATCAAAAAACTTGTCAACAGCAGCCGGTTATCAGTGTTTATTATGAAATATTAGAAAAATGTCTTCATTCTGATGTCTAGCTTATCTATGTGGCCCTATTTCATATTAAAATTTGAAGTACTATCTCCTGCTGAATTGATGTTTATCCAACTGTCACTTCTCTCTTTCATCCAGCTGTTCTCCTGACTCTCCCAGAAATCTTTTGTAACACTGTGGTTATTATCTGAAATATTTGGTTTTAATGAAATGCTTTATGCAATGGTATCACTCCAGAAATCAATTTATATCCCATTTATGAGATTGTAAAAATATAGCCCACTACAGTACCTAACCAAAGGATGAAGAGAGGTTAGTGAGTAGGAACTGATCATGACCGGTGTTTACTCCTTTGACAATGTAGCAATCATTTTGATACTTACATTATTTTTCCTATCCAGCCTCTGAATATCTCCAAGCAATTCAGGTAGTGAGTAATAATACCATGTCAAGGTTCCTATTCCGTTTTTCTGGACAGGTTCTCTAAAACATTATAATCACGTTCCTGTTGCCGAGAACACTGAAGTGATAGCTTCTCTGGTGTTTCTACGATATGGTCAGCTTCTCTGTCCACCCCCATCCCCTTTTGTTGTATGCATTGTCATTGGTGTGCCTGGACCAGCTACGTCAAAATTACTGAAACATTTTACCCTATTCTCTTCTTTAACTACTGCAATAAACACTTGAATCACGAGCCTTGTTTTCTTTCTGTAGAACTTACTGTTTACATTCTGTGTCACTACTTTTTGAGATTAATTATAAAAAATTAAAAGAGGGAACCACCCTCCTTCAAATAAACATCTTTCCTGACTTTGGGTCTTTTTCTTTTTAATCTGTTATATTGAAATTGTTCTTTCTACCGACAAAGATATTCTCTCCCATGCGACACCCCTCCAGACTTGAAATCCCATGAAGGGAGGCAGTATTTTCTTTATTTCCCAAATAATGGCTTTTGAGTTCGTGCACATAAAAGAAGATTCATTTTCTTTGGTTCTGTGAGATCTAAATGTTGAGGCAGAACTTACCTGCCATGGTCTGGCAAAAGCTTATTAGCTACATTTGTTTCCTTCCGTTCTTTCACTGACATGTCAAGTAAATAGTAATTTAAAACAGTAGCATATCCTGAGACATATTTCTGCAGGTCTGCAAATTCTATGCCTTGAGTTAAAAAGTGGTCACCTACACGATCTGGATTACTCTTTTATAATGTCCCTGAGAGCTATCATATATCTAAATTTTGCCAATGCTCATGTTGGCAATGGGGTTTCAAACTATTATTTTGTCAAAAGATGCTCCGAAGAGGGTTTTATGTACTTTCTGTCAGGAAGCATAGTTGAGTCTTAATACACATACCTGATGAAAATGCCAAAACCAAAAGAATCTTGGCTAAACAACCTGTTCCTTATTTCATTCAGGTCATGGAGCTGACCATTCCCACTGGTTCATTGTGTGGATGTGTAACAACACATGAAGACTTTTATTTGCTTTGTTTTCTCTGAAGAGGTGATATCTAAACTGAGATCTGAGGAAAAGAGAGGATCAGTATATTTAAACAGAGATTCCTAGTTGAGAAAGTGTTGATCATTGATATGAAGCTAGTAAAAGGCCAGTGCTTTAGGTGTGAAATGACTTGGGTGGAAAATATTACCCAATAGGCTGGAGTATAAGCTGGGCTCAGTTTAAGCAGAGTCTTATAATACAGTTTTCATTTAATCTCATTGGAAGAAGATTCTAATTGCAATTTAATTAGAAGAAGATTTTAAATATTAGAATATCCAATATATACTCCAAACCTCACTTTGCTATTGGGAGGGAAATGGATTGGAAGGCAGAGAGAGTGGAAGTGTGCTCATTAGCAAAGAGGTGATTTCAGGGCCAAGAAGAGATGAGATTTTGAGCGAGGAAGGTGGCAGTGGAGCTAAGAGAGTGGAAAGATTCCAGAGGTGTTGTACAAAAAGAATTGATTGGATGTGCGGATAGGCAAGATGTTAGAATAAGGCAAAGGGAGAAGCAGAACATCTACACGGCTCCTGGTTTGACTAACTCCCAGGATAGACATCGCATATAATCCAGGTGAGACAAGGTGGGGCATTATTAGGGTTTAGGAAGGAAATCAAGGGCTCTTTTGGGGACATAATGATGAAGTGTCTATAAGGCAGTTTGGTAGAAATGTTGAATGAGTCTGAATTTTACTAAAATTGTCTTAGTTGGACATATTAAATTTAAGAGTCATAAAGATATAAATGATACTCATCATGTGAATGAATGGGTCGCAGAAGAGAACATGTGAAAAAAATGTTGGGAAAATATGAAAATAACTACTGAGGAACTCCAAATTTAGATATTGGATCAAGAATGAAGAACAAGCAAAACAACTGGAGAAAGAGACAGTGAGGCAGAAGGGAAATTAGGAATATGTGGCATCATGAAAGTCAAGAGAGAAAATGCCAAGAAGTGATCAGTGGTGTCAAAGGTTACTGTGGAGAGAAATGAGGACAAAATTACGCCACCAGCCTCAACCATGCAGATCATAGAGATGCCTTTGTAAGAGTTTGTGCAGGAGTCATATTTAAGAGTTAATGGGAAATGAGAAGTTGGAGAATGTGTGTACAGGACCCTTTTGTTAAGACCATTTGTAAGTTGGAAAGACGCTGTAGGGAAGATATGGTGTCATAAGAGTGCACTTTTAGAATAAGACGTAATAGAGTATACTGGCTCTCTATGATTAATCCAGAAAAGAAAGAGAACAATGATGCAGGTCAGAAAAAAATACCTGTAAGAATGAAATCCTTAAGGAAACTACAGAAGATAAGAGCCAGAGCCCGAGAGGGATCATTGACCAAGTGTAAGAGATATATAATGTAATTGGAGGGACTGGGAATTAATAAGGTGGTTAACTGAAAATGTGTGTACTGACAGAGTGGGCTGGTAAATGTAGGCTTTTTAAGAAGAATAAGATAAAAGATAGTATTAAAGAAACAACAAAGCATTTCTAAGAAATGTGGAAACCCTTTTGATGTGTGTGTTTTTTTTTAAAAGATTTTAATTTATTTATTTGACACACAGAAAGAGATCACAAGTAGGCATAGAAAGCAGGCGTGGGGTGGGGGAAGCAGGCTCCCTGCTGAGCAGAGAGCCCAACGCAGGGGCCTCGATCCCAGGACCCTGAGATCACGACATGAGCTGAGGGCAGAGGCTTAACCCACTGAGCCACCCAGGCACCCCTGATGTTTTTGATCAAGCTCTTAAAATGAATCTGCTCAGCTACTTGTATGATTTTCTTGAGAGATGATCAGATGTTCTGATGCAGTGAAGGAAAAGAATGGTGTTTGATTTCACCCAGGGTATTTTTTGTTTTTGTTTTTGTTTTGTTTTGTTTCGTTTTAACTGAAGTATAAAGGAAAAAGAAGGAAGTAAAGAAATTAAAATGTCTTCAGGGGAAAAATTACAAAAATTGAGCATGAAGTATAACTAGGGCAAGGGTAGACATGAAAATAGTATGAGACTATTGATAGTAAAAACCAATAGGATAAATGGATTTGGATATCTTGATACAGGTGAAATAATTGTGTTTTTTTTTTTAATTATTTATTGGGGCACTTGGTGGCTCAGTGAGTTAAGCCTCAGCCTTTGGCTCAGGTCATGATCTCAGGGTCCTGGGATCGAGCCCCACATCAGGCTCTCTGCTCAGCAGGGAGCCTGCTTCCTCCTCTCTCTCTGCCTGCCTCTCTGCCTACTTGTGATCTCCCTCTCTCTGTCAAATACATAAATAAAATCTAAAAAAAAAAAAAGTCTCTGCTTAAAATTCTAAACAAAAGTAAAAAAAATTATCTATTTATTTACTTTTAAACTCCAATATAATTCATGATTCATGTGCAGTGTTAAATTAGTTTCAGGTATATAATATAGTGATTCAACAATTCTATACATTACTCACTTCTCATCATGATAAATGTAATCTTAATCCCCTTCACTTATTTAACTCATGCCCCCACCACCTCCCCTCTCATAAATATAATTTTGTTCTCTGTAGCTAATAGAGAGTTGTTTGGTTTGTCCCTTTTTTCCTTTGTTTTGTTTCTTAAATTCCACATATGAGTAAAATCCTATGACATTTGTCCTTCTGTGACTGACTTATTTTACTTATCATTACACTCTCTAGGTCCAACCATGGTATTGCAAATAGCAAGACTTCATTTTTTATGACCGAGTAATATTTCATTATATATTATATATTATTGTTATATATTGTATATTATAATATATATTATGTACATTTTTAATGGTTGAGTAATAGTCCATTATATATTATATATGTATTTTATATATATATGACATCTTCATCCATTCATCTCTGATGGACACTTGGGTTGCTTCCATATTTTGGCTATTGTAGATAATGATAAAATAAACATGGTGGAGCATGTATCTTTTTGAATCAGTGTTTTTGTATTCTTTGGGTAAATACCCAGTTGTAGAATTACTAAATGATATAGTTATTCTATTTTTAGTATTTTGAGGAATCTCCATACTGTATCCCACAGTGGCTGCATTCCTATCACGTGCACCAGATTTCCATTTTCTCCATATTCTCACCAGCACTTACTGCTTCTTGTGTTTTTTGATTTTAGCTGTTCTGACAGGTTGTGAGGTGATACCTCATTTAATTTTATTTGCATTCCCTGATGATGAGTGATGTTAGACATCTTCTCCTGTGTCTGTTGCACATCTATAGTTTTCTTTGAGAAATATTTGTTCGTGTTTTCTGCCCATTTTTTAACTGTATTATTTGTTTTTTGTTTTTGAGTTGTTTAAATTAGTTATATACTTTGGATACCATCCCCTTACTGGCTATATCATTTGAAAATATCTTCTCCCATTCAATAGGTTTCCCTTTTGTTCTGTGGATTGTTTCCTTTGCTGTGTAGACGTTTTTATTTTGATAGGTCTTAATTTTCTTTTGTTTCCCTTGTCTCAGGAGACGTATATAGAAAAATGTTGCTATAGCCAATGTCAAAGAAATTTGTTGTCTTTTAGGAATTTTAAGTTTTCAGATCTCACATGTAAGTCTTTAATCCATTTTGAATTTATTTTTGTGTATGGTGTAAGAAAGTGGTCTAGATTCATTCTTTTGCATGCTGCTGTCCAGTTTTCCCAACACCTTTTGTTGAAGAGACTTTCTTTATGCTCATTGGATATTCTTTCTTGCTTTGTAAAAGACTAATTGACCTTATAATTGTAGGTTTATTTCTGGGGTCCCTATTCTGTTCCATTTTTCTATGTGTCTATTTTTTGCCAGTGCTATACTGTTTTGATTACTACAGGTTTGTAGTATATCTTGAAATGTAGTATATCTTGAAATGTGGCATTGTGATAACTCTCGTTTTATTATTTTTCAAGATTATGGTCTTTTGTGGTCCCATACAAATTTTAGAATGATTTTTTTTTTTTAGTTCTGTGAAAAATGTTGATGGTATTTTGATAAGGGTTGCATTAAATGTATAGATTGCTTTGGGTAATGTGACATTTTAATAGTATTTGGTCTTCCTAATTCATGAGCATGAAATATCTTTTCATTTCTTTGTGTCATCTTCAATTTTTTATAACTTTCAAAGTAAAGGCCTTTTACCTCCTTAGTTCAGTTTATTCCTAGGTAAACATTATTTTTAGTGTAATTTCAAATGGGATTATATTTTTAAAATTTCTCTTTCTGCTGCTTCATCATTAGTGTATAGAAATGCAACAGATTCCTACATATTGATATCATATCCTGTGACATTTACTAAATTCATTATCAGTTCTAGTAGTTTTTTGGTGGGGTCTTTTGGATTTCCATATGTAGTATCATGTCATCTGCGATTAGTGCAAGTTTTACTTCTTCTTTACCACGTTGGATGCTTTTTATTTCTTTTTCTTGCCTGATTGCATGGCTAGGACGTCCAATATTATGTTGAATAAATGTGGTGAGAATAGACATCATTGTCTTGTTTATGATCTTAGGGGGAATGTTTTCAGTTTTCACTATTGGTTACGATGTCAGCTGTGGGTTTTTCATAAAGAGCTTTTATTTTGTTGGGACATGGTCCCTCTACACCTACTTTATTGAGAGTTTTATCGTGAATAAATGTTGTATTTTGTCAAATATTTTTTCTCCATCTATTGAAATGATCATATAATTTTATCCTCTTTCTTGTTGATGTGATGTAATACATTGGTGGATTTGTGAATATTGAAGCATCCATGCATTCAGGAATAAATCCCACTTGACCATGGTGACTGATTCTTTTAATGTATTGTTGGATTCAGTTTACTAATATTTTGTTGAGGATTTTTGTATCTATTTACATCAAAGATATTGACCTGTAGCTCTCTTTTTGGTAGCATCTTTATCTGGTTTTTGTATCAGGATAATGCTTGCCTCATAGAATGAATTTGGAAACTTCCCTTCCTCTTCAATGTTTTGGAATAGTTTGAGAGGAATAGGTATTAACTTTTCTTTAAATATTTGTTGGAATTCACCTGTGAAACCATCTAGTCCTAGACTTTTTTTGCTGGGAATTTTTTGGTTATTGATTAAAATTCCTTGCTGGTAATCAGTGTGTTCAACTTTTCTATTTATTCCTGGTTAAGTTTTGGTAGGCTGTATGTTTCTAGTAATTTATCCATTTCTTCTATGTTGTCCAATCTACTGGCATATAATTTTTTAATAATATTCTCATAATCTTTTATATTTCTGTAATTTTGGTGTTATTTCTCCTCTTTCATTTCTGATTTTGTTTATTTGAAACTCCTTTCTCTCTCCCTTTCTCTCTTTGATGAATCTGGCTAAAATTATCAATTTTGTTAATTTTTTTAAGGAAATAGCTTCTGGTTTCATTGATCTGTTTTTATTTATTTATTTATTTATTTACTTTAAATTTTAGTTTCTATACTGTTATTTCCACTCTGATTTTTATTCCTTCCTTCTACTGGTTTTGGGTCTTGTTTGTTCCTGTTTTTCTAGCTCCTTTAGTTGTAAGGTTAAGTTGTTTGCTTGAGATTTTTCTCACTTCTTGAAGTAAGCCTGTATTGCTATACTATTCCCTCTCAGAACAGCTTTTGGTGCATTCCAAAAGTTTTGGACCATTCTGTGAGATGAAAGCATTGTTGACATGTGGATATAAGAGCAAGTGAGTTAGAATGGTAAGAGGTGACAGTACAGGAATTGGATATTCAAATTAACATATTTTTGGAGATAAAATTATATACTATAATTCTGGAAGCAAAACCTAGAACTGAATGGAAATAAGTTATTTGACATCCAGAGTAATAGGAAAGAAAAGTGGCATAAGATAAAGAGATACCCACATGGATTTTGCGGTCACCAAGAAACATTAGGAACCTGGCGACAGTCTTTAATATAAGAAGATGGCAAGGATGATGATATAGAGTGGGATTAAATAAGAGGGACACTGTGCTTAAGGCATGTAGTTTAAAGAGACAGGGCTCTCCCACCCTCCCCCCACAGGAGGAGGATGAAGATGAAATTATTTAGAGACCATAACTGGGAGCAAAAAGTACATTTTCATATTTTCTGTTCTTATGGTATAAAGGAGCATGGAAGGAAAAAAAAAAAAAAAGACCAAAAAGAAAACTGGAATAAAATTCAGTTTCAGTTCACACCAAAAGGTGGTGGAAATATCTTACGATGGATTAAAGACATTGAGACTTTTATTAGTAATAGTTAATATTTACATATATTTTCATATATAACTATCATAAGCACCCAACAGGGTAGAAGCTATGATTATCTCTATTTTAAAACTCATAACATTGAAATGTTGAGTAATGCTCCCAAGGCTGCATATCTACTAAGTATTGGTGCCAGGATTCAAAATCAGTCCCTTTGACTCTAGATTCTAAGTTAAAGTCAAGCTGGTTAAGAAAAGTGGAAGCCCGGCTTTCATCTGGGAGTATACGCTGCCAAAATAGGAAGACATCAAGAGTGATAATGGAGAAGTAGAAAGGTTATACTTAGGGCAGTAATTGAAATAATAAGGATGTGAGCCTTAGTAGTGTGACCCTCAATTACCAGAGAATAGATGCAATCAGTTCTGTAACTGTGGTCGAAAATGCATTTCATTGTAGCCAAGACGCTTCAGGAATAGCTGATAAGTAGCATATATGGGTGATTTAATCATGGAAACATGGGCAAAATTTGTGAAGTACAGTAGACATTTTAGTTCTTACCAGTATCTGATTTTCCCTTCCTTTTTGGCCATATGAGAAAGTATACTTCCAGCCTCCTTGCAGTTAATAAGCAGGGCTACATGACTAATTCTGTCTAAAGAGAAGTGAGAAGTAAGGATGGGTGGTTCTTCTCTAAGCTAAGGCAGTGAAAATACCCAAGCATCATTCCAGGGTTTTTTCTTCCAGTGTCATAACAAAAATGGAAGTCTCATGGTCAAATGACTTAGCAAGATTGAAGTAGCTGAGTTGCATGATGGTTGCTGCTGTGGAATGCTGCAGAAAGAACAGTTGGCCCTAAGTCATCTTCTTTGGCAGGGAAATCTTGTGTTAAGCCGCTGATATAGTCTAACAGAACCTGAAATATGCACAGAAGGTTTGGGAGAATGACATTGCAAAAGCCAAAGGTTGAAATGAGCAAGGAGACCCTTGCCTGATAGCAGTGGAAGAGATTTTTCTAGTTCAATGCTTCAAACTTGGTTTCTTCTCAGGCCACAGGTTATGGTAATGGACACTGTAAGTTATGTTAATGGACATTGTAAGGACACATGCAGTTTTTTTGTAAATTTATTTTCATAAATGACCTCACGTCTCCAGAATTACAATTACAATTTGGGAAAATTTTTTTATCCCATTTTTTATCGTATTCAATAGATATGTTAATTAAAACCATTGCTCTTAATTACCCATTCTTAATTCAACTACATAAATTTATCTACCCCAGAAGATGATAAATGCAGGTGAGAAATATATTAGAAAAGCTCACATTTTTTTCCCTTTTGAAAATATGACTGCATTATCATACAGTTTATTTTTATAAAGATTAAAAAAAATTCTTAAATTTCTTTTCAGTGTTCCAGCATTCATTGTTTATGCACCACACCTAGTACTCCATGCAATATATGCCCTCCATAATACCCACCACCAGGCTCACCCAACCTCCCATCCCCCACCCCTCCAAAACCCTCAGATTGTTTTTCAGAGTCCACAGTCTCTCATGGTTCATCTCCCCCTCCAATTTCCCCCAACTCCCTTCTCCTCTTCATCTTCCCATGTCCTCTGTCTTATTCCTTATGTACCACAAATAACCATATGATAAAAACTTAAAAAGGTCGTATTTTTAATATATTTCTTTCTCAGGAGCTTCAAACTACTTGAGGGAGCATTTCAATTCATCCATCAGTGAGTGCGTATATACTAACCGACTGAATTACTAGATCACAGAATTAAAGAATGCTGAATAGTTTGTTTTTTAAGGAGTTCTAGGAAACTAATTGCTGTCTAATGGTATGACCTTTGAATATGTCTAAAATAAAGTCATCCAGCACCACAATGGAATGTATTCCTACCAATAAGTGTGTCTTTTTTTTTTTTTTTAACATTTTATCTATTCATTTGACAGAGGGAGAGAGAGAGAAAGGAGGCAGAGGCAGGGGTAGGGCGCGAGCAGAGAGCCTGATGTGAGGCTCAATCCCAGGAACCTGAGATCATGACCTGAGCTGAAGGCAGAGGCTTAATCCACTGAGCCACCCAGGTGCCCCAGTAAGTATGTCTTTTTGATTGTCAATCACATAGTGATTTAATTTATAATTTTTAAGATTTTTGATGGATCACAGCAATAATTAATTTACAAGACTTTAAAGAAAAACACTCAAGGAGATACATGCCCCCTGAAATTAATAGCAATATTACCTACAATAGCCAATTTATGGAAATAGCCTAAATGTACGTCCACTAATGAATGAATAAAGAAGATGTTATATATCTACATCTATCTATCTATCTATCATGGAGTATTACTTAGCCATAAAAAAGAAGGAAATCTTGCCATTTGTAATGATGTGGCTAGAGCTCAAGAGTATTGTGCCAAGTGAAATAAGTCAGTCAGAGAAAGTCAAATACCATATGATTTCACTCATATGTAGAATTTAAGAAAAAAAGCACATGGACATGGGGGTGGAGAAGGAAGAGAGAGAGGCAAATTGGAAAACAGACTCAACTATAGAGAAGATGAGCATGGTTGAAGGGGAAGTGGGTGGAGGGATGGTTTAAATGGGTGATAGATATTAAGGAGGGCACTTGTTGTCATGGGCAATGAATCACTAAGTTCTACACCTGAAACTAATATTACACTATATGTTAACTAACTGGAGTAGAAATAAGAACTCAAAAATAATAACAACAATAGTAATACTCTAGTTTTTCCTAGCTGAAAAAGCTTGAAGCAGCTCCTTTGGTATGCTTGGTGTTGCTCATGCATACCTAGCTGCTTGGGTATGTTGAAAACTCGGAGACAGGTCAAAGGAAGAAAAAAGTGGAGATAAAGTTAAGGGTCCAAGGTTAGAAGTATTCAACTGTTTGCACCATGTGGACTGATACATCATAATGATGTCTTAGATGGTGTGGTAACCTTGAACTTGATATCCAAGTTGTTCAATAAATTACATGTAGTTAATTCATACTTGACATTCAAATAGGACCAACAGGATCTGTGGAGTGTTAAACAGACCTTTCTAGAAATAGAGATGCTCAGGATAAGTTGGCAGTGTTGCTTCATTTTAGAACGATCGCACAATTTTCAGAATTAGGTAGATACAAGAGTTCTGGAAATAGGGCTGTCATTAAGGAGAAAGCTGACATGACCAAGAAAGGCTCTTTGTACTCAAGTAAATGGATTCCTCATCATACCAGATCTCTAGTCCCAGCGCAGGAGTGGTAAAAGGAAGAGAAAATTCAAGCAGAAGTGCTGTCACATGGGCTAAAGTAATTCAGTGAAGATTAAAACAAAAGACTACAGTCTGGTGTGCACTCAGCTGCCCAAGGCACTGGACATGGAATTTTGGTACAGCAAGATTAACCTATCCACCAATGTTGAGGAAGAGGTTCTAAGGCACCATTGGGCATAGTTCAACAATTAGATAGCCTGCAGGTGACATTGAACAGAACTGGGGGATGAAGGGACTCAGATTCTTGGAAAAATAATGACTAAACTGATGGGTAGGTCTGAATACAGAAAGGTGCCTCTCTAAACTGAACGGATACATGAAGCTCTCTAGTGATTAGAATTACAGTATTACTTTGTTTTGCTGAATTAGGTAATCTTTTCTGTGAATATTTCCCTACTTCATGAGCAGAGAAATTCCACATAGACACCTTTTCATTTATTGTGTCTGAACGTTCAGTGTTCTTCATATTAGGGATACTGTGCATATACTTGTTTGCTGTGGTAATATACTTGTTTGCCGTCACTTACGAGATTATAAAAATCCCATGGCAGGGCATATGCTCCCTTCATTTGGGAATCCTTATTACCTGGCGCTGAGCCTGGCATGCAGTAGGCATTCATATAGTTGAAGGAGTTTGTTGAATTTCAATCCGTTTTTTAAATAGATTCAATTGAATCAAAGAAGCGAAAATGTCTGCTTGATCTGAGTTCTTGTCACTCTTAGACAATAGACCCAATTCACTAAATGTTGTATTTCAAGGACTTAAAAACTCATCCATCTCATCAGCCTCTGAAATCCTGAATTTCATTTCTTCATCTATATGTTTGTGTACATACACACACTGATAGAAGGTAAACATATGTGCACTCACATACATTTTACACACACACACACGGATATATATGTACACAAACACACACTTAGATTTTTGTTGAGGGACTTTTTCCTCTAAGTTTCAATTATTTATTTTATTCATTTAACACAGAAGTCTTGCGCTCAAATTCAACTTTAAGAAGTTATAAAGGGCAAAAAAGAAAGCATTACTATTCATTAGGGTTTTAGAAAATATCATAAATACCTAGTTGTCTTTAGAAAAAGAGTGAGGTTAATAACAGAATATTTTATTGCATTCTCAATCTCATACATGATTCATCTTTTTATACTCTACCTGTTCATAAATGCTATGTACAACAGTATTACTAGAGATCCAGTCAATGGATGAGTGGCAGAATAATTAATTAATAATTAATTAATATTAATTAATAAAAATGGTACATTGAAAGTAAAACATCCACAATACTAATAAAAAATAAAAATATAGATAGACAAAAGTAACAAGTTAGGCATTTATTTAATTTTTAAAAATAAAAACATAAACTTAAACTGAAATTGATGATTCTTTTAAAAAATGCTATCCCCAATAATCCACATTATGAACCATGGGCTAGAAAATAAATACTCATTCATTCAAGAAGTATTGCAAGTTTTCCCCATCTCTCTTTTTTCCCTCTATACTTGTTTGTTTTGTTTCTTAAATTCCACATTTCTCTGACTGACTTATTTCACTTAGCAGAATACTCTCTGGCTTCTATCCTGTATCTATCCATCCTATATCCTCTATCTATTCTGTATTACATCTTCTTTATCCATTCATTAGTTGATGTACATTTAGGCTGTTTCCATACATTGGCTATTATAGATAATGTTGCTATAAACATGAGGGGGCATATATCCTTTTGAATTAGTATTTTAGTATCCCTCTGGGTAAATACCTAAGTACTGTAATTGTTACATCATTGGGTAGTTCTATTTTTAACTCTTTGCGGACACGCCATGCTGTTTTCCAGAGTGGCTACACCAGTTTGCCTTTCCACCAACCATGCAAGAGTGTTGTCCTTTCACCACATCATTGCCAACACCTGTTGTTTCCTGTGTTGCTTTTAGCTCTTCTGACAAGCACAAGATGATATCTCATTGGAGTTTTGATTTGCACTTCCCTAATGATGAGTGATGATGAAGAGTGATGTTGAGCATCTTTTCATGTATCTGTTAGCCATCTCCATGTCTTCTTTGGAAAAATGTCTATTCATGTCTTCTCCCCATTTCTTAAGTGAATTATTTGCTTTTTGGGTATTGAGTTTGATAAAGTTCTTTATGTATTTTGGATACTACCCTTTATCAGATATGTCACTTGCAAATATCTTCTCCTATTCGCTGGATTGCCTTTTAGCTTTGTTAATTGTTTCTCTCGTGGTGCAGAAGCTTTTTATTTTGATGGAGTCCCAATAGTTTATTTCTGCTTTTGTTTCTCTTGCCTCAGGAGACATATCTAGGAAGAAGTTGCTACAGTCGATGTCAAAGAGCTTACTGCCTATGCTCTCCTCTAGGGTTTTGGTGGTTTCCTGTCTCACATTTAGGTCTTTCATGTATTTTGAATTTATTTTTGTGTACAGTGTAAGAAAGTGGTCCAGTTTCAGTTTTTTGCATGTTGCTCTCCAATGTTCCCACTTCCATTTTTTGAAGATACTGTCCTTTTTCCATTGGATATTCTTCCTCGTTTTGTCAAAGATGGGTTGACCATATAGTTGTGGGTTCCTTTCTGGGTTTTCCATTCTGTCCCATTGATCTATGTGTCTATTTTTTGCCAATACCATACTGTCTTGATCACTACATCTTTGTAATATAAGCTGAAGTCTGGACTTGTGATGCCTCCAGCTTTGTTTCTCTTTTTCAAGGTTGATTTGGCTATTTGGAGTCTTGTGGTTCCAGGGTTGTTTGTCCTAGCTCTGTGAAAAATGCTGGTGGTGTTTTGATAAAGACTGCATTAAATATGTAGATTTCTCTGAGTAGTATGGACATTTTAATAGTATTTTTCCTTTCAATCTATGAGCATGGAATATTTTCTATTTTTTGTGTCATCTTCAGTTTCTCTCGTTAGTGTTTTATAGTTTTCAGAGTCCAGATCTTTTACTCCTTTGGTTAGGTTTATTCCTAGGTAACCACGGTTTTTTGGTGCAATTGTAAATGAAGATTGATTCCTTGATTTCTCTTCCTGCTGCTTCATTTTTGGTGTACAGCAATGCAATAGATTTCCATATATTGATTTTATATCCTGCAACTTTACAGAATTTGTGTATCAGTCCTAGCAATATTTTGGTAGTCTTTCAGGTTTTCTACATAAAGTATTGTGTTGTCTGTAAATAGAGGAAGTTCAACATCTTCCTTGCTGATTTGAGTGCTTTTTATTCCTTTCAGTTGTCTGATTGCTGAGGCTAGGACTTCCAGTAACATTTATTCTAAAAGGTCAAGCTATGTTAAATAATTTGTATGTTCAACATACTTTCAGTTTATTGACACACCAATAATGCTTAAATACAAATGACAAGTTGCACACTTTGCTATAGTTAAAATAATAATTTGATTTTGGTAAGTTTGTATACCTTCTTGTGGACAGAGAAATCAATTAAGGCATGGGCAAGGTTTGTTTTGTTGGCTTACTTTTATTTGTTTTGTTTTCTGGTTACTACATCCCAATACATAATGTGTTGTGAGCATTAATGATATTTTCAAATTTGCATTAATACACCGTCTTGTTAGTGAGAGGGTAACTAACCAAGGAACAAAAGAAGCTGTATAAAAAAACAGAAAAGAGAAAAGGACATTGAGCTTGCTATCATGATGTCCTTTGGTCTTCTCTGACTACATTTCCTCATGCTGGTGGCAATAATTATTTCTGGAACAGTAGTTGAACCCAGTCAGCAATTTTGCCAATACTTACAGAATCAGCCTCATCTTGCCTCCTTTCCCAACATATCACCAGCTCAGGCCTTCCTGAGAACTCTGAGTTTTAGCTCCCAGGGGCCCCTCCTTTAAGTTTCTGAGCTTTTGTCATTATTCCCTTGTTTTTGAGCACATGTGCTTGTGGTTGGTTCTTAGAGTGGCAACCTCTATGATACCTACCTTACATTTCCTTTCTACTCTTTATACTTAGTTAACAAGTCCTTATATTAATTCTCTCCATTCAAGTCACTGATATGGTTTTCAGTAAAATGGGTCCTAGTTGCTAAATACTCCTCACAAAACAAAAATTTTTCTTTAGTTTTCAGGTTGATCTTAAGTTAAGAAGTGCTTAACTAATAACCCATGTGAATTCTAAAATTCAGTGATGGTTAAAGACATGACCGGGGGGCATGATAAAGGCAGTAAATGATCAATGAAAATATTAGTGAAAATGTGAGAAATAATTATCAAAATGTAAAGTAATCATCAAGTCCTTTCTGGTACCTATTTTGAACCAGAAATGGATTATAAACAGAACTGATTATTTATAGGGAAGTGGAAGAGAAAAAGGAAAATTTTTGTGTGATGAAAGTGGGGAGTAGTCCTGGCATATGGTCCGTAGGAACAGAGTACAGATTTGACCAGCTGAAGGCAACAGGAAACAGATGAGTGAAAAACACAATATCTTTTCAGAAGATTTTTATATATATGCCAGTAATATAGCTACAGCATAATTAAAAAAAAAATAACCAGTTACCTAGAGAGTCACCTCTTGATATGCCACAGTATTTCTTATCACAGCAATACAGGTGCTCAAATTCAGAACCCAGAATGGATTTCTTACAAGATTCTAGCACTAATGTCCCTACATCCATAACTGTCAGTAGAATAATTGGTGCTCTCACTATTAGGAGGTTTTTATCAGCACATTGCTTTTATAATAGAGGAATTTCCCACTTGTGATACCTCACTTCTCTTGATGCCTTCATCTTTGCCAATGGGAAAAGAGTCACCATAGAGGTATAGGGTTAGAGGCCAGATGTTACAAAACAAATAAAAACAAAAACAAAACAAAACAAAACAAAACAAATAAGCCCCTTTCCCTGAGAGTTCACATCCAAATAAGGAAGCTAGAATTCAACTTAATAAAACTTGAAAATGCCCCGTAGGAAAGTGATAGGAGAAATCAGTACTAGAAGGAGGTGGTCCAGTTCAGGGTATATTAGGGCCACAGCATGAAGCGTCACCCCCGTCATTCTCCTTCCAAATACACCCCAATTTCTGGGGACAACTGCATCTCTAAATCATCCCTCTCACTGTTGCAACATACCATGTGATGTTCATCTCTTTGAAACTGTTTAACATTCAATGGGATAAGAAAGAACTAATTTGGAAAGTTTCCTTCTGTCCTTTAGTCCAGGTCACTGGGAATGGAGGCTGAGTAATGAAGAACTCCATGGGATCATCCTCAAAGTGACTGTCGCAAAATGTGTTTTTTTTTTTCTCTCCTTTAACTATTAGGCAGGTAAAAACAACAACAGCAATTTAAAAAATGAAAACAAAAACATTGAAAAGGAGAAATTTTTACAAGGGGAAGACAGTTAATTCCTATGTGACTGCAAAAGAAACACTTCACTTCTTAGATAAGAATGGAAAGAAAAACGAGCTGATTTTATTTGTTTTTCCAATGTTGTATTTCCCCCACTGGTTGAGGGATGGATGGTGTCATCACTTTTCTTATCATACTTTGCATCATTTTCTGCCTTTATTCTTGAGTCAATTTTCTTGAGCCAACAACTTAGGTTCATGCATAACAACGTCCATATGTGACCCAACATGGTAGCCTCTGACCACTTGTGGTAAACTGTACTCTAAGTCAAAGTCGAATTTACTTAAATAATCATTTTCTCCATGGCATTAGCTAAATTTCAAGGTTCGATAGCCACATGGGGCTAGTGGCTTGCCTGTTAGACCACAGCCTTGCATCTTCTGCATGTTCCATGTCCCATCATCTCAGATGGTTCTATTAGGCAGATGTAGACTCTAGACCATCAGCCTATCACTGTTCTATAAAAGTGCTTTTCTTCCATTTTTCATTCCTATGAACCTTCTCTGATGAAAGTCAGTGCTTGTAACAATTTTGCTCCCAGTTGCCACTGCAGTACTGTCGTGCAAGGGACAGAGGGCTCACTGATGCCTCAAGTGGCACATTCAAGGCCTGATAGCTGAACGGTATACTGGAGAGAGGCATGCAAGGTGTTTCCAAAATCATGAAGCAGATTTGGCAGGGACTTACCTTATGAAGTAGTAGTGGCCACCAAGTGTTGGGTAAAAGAGGTTCAAATTTTTGAAAGAAATTTGATGAAAATTCCGATTTAAATGAATTAGCAGAATTAACCATGATGACCATTAAGCCTGCATAGGTTTAGGTTTCAAAGCCTTGTATACAATTATTTACTTGTCATAGATTTTAGAACACAGTAAGCACATCTATAGTTATAAGTAAAATATACCCAGTATCTTTTTTATTCTAGATAAGAGAGAGATACAGTATATCATCTTGAAACACCTTAATCATTTTTTTCTTCTTTACCTTGGCTCAAGCTCTTTTAGGCATTCTAATATGTTCAGTGCTAAATTGCAGTGATTTATGGCAGGCATCTCAGAAAAGAATGAATATTTAAACAGGGGCATTGCCTCAGATTTTCTATATCTTTCTGGCTCTTCTTCATTTTCCACCTTCTACTCTCCCTTCCTCCCCACCTCACAGATCACAGTCTGCCTCCCTGGAGATTTTCATCCAAAAGATGACGTGTATTTTATGTCTGGAAAAAATGTAGACATAAAAATGGTGTTTAAAAAAAAAAAATCGGTGTTGTCTTTATCACAGAATGAGGGAGGAAAAGTCCACTGGTTTTCCACCTTATTTATAACTGCAGCAAAAACCTATTTTACTTGTCCTCTGTTGCCATGGTGACAAGCTTTCCCATTTCAACAGGTCAGTACAAGCTTTCGGTTTACATAAGGTCATGGGCAATTCATCTCAGCATTGCACAAACAAAAAAACCAGCTCTTCTCTCCCCTTAAGAGAAATTAATCTATCAAACCGCTGGAAGCACAATTAGTCCTGATCTTCATAATTTATTATCCTCATTCTTATGGCTTTGTGCTTATGTTCAAGTTCTTCAAAATTAAAGACAGGTCTTGGTGAAATAGCCACCTTATACTTCTGTGTACCACTAATGTTCTAACTGGCTATTTTGCTAATGTTACTCCACTTATTTTGTGATGAATATATTCAGCAAAGCTAGTATTTAATTAGACTTACCACTTAAAAAGCGTAATATGGGGCGCCTGGGTTGCTCAGGTTAAGCCCTCTGCCTTTGGCTCAGGTCATGATCCCAGGGTCCTGAGATTGAGTTCCGCATTGGGCTTTTGGCTCAGTGGGGAGCCTGTTTCCCCCGGCCCCTGCCTGCCTCTTTGCCTACTTGTGATCTCTCTGTGTCAAATAAATAAATAAAATCTTTATAAAAGAAAGTATAATATAGGTCAGATTGGGAAAAAAATCTGGCCAAGCATTAAGATATTTACTGGTGTATGGTTCTTATTCTTTACTGGCCACAAGTAGGTTGTTATTTTTTTTATTATTTTTTTTTATTGTGCCCACTCTTCCTTTGGGAGACAAAGATCTTGACTTGGGATGATGGGGGAGAAGGAATGAGAATTCTTACAATTAGAAGCAGAGGGAGGTTGTCCATTATGTGAGAAATGTGATTTCTCTGATAAATAGAGTATCCATATCACTGTTCCATTGAGAACAATCTGTTTAATTTTCAACTATTTTTAGAATTGATAGGGTCTGTGAATTTTTAATTTTTTTCATGATTTACATAAGTTGTTACAATAGAGATTTGCTGTACATCTATAATGCCAATATCTTCTGAACATACCTATCTGTTGGTGTCAACATGCCTGCTGTATCTTCTTGGCTTAGTTCAGATGCTTTCAATCTCTTCAGTCATTGGACTCCCTTTTACAGTAAATATTAGACAAAATCCCACTATGTAATAGCAGAGATATTGTGACTGGAATATGAGAAGGTAGTGCATACTTTTAATCTACTCTACTTTGCTCCACCAAGGTGGCCCCAGGACAACTCTTTAGAACACTAGGGCTCTGAAAACACAATCACAAAGCACCAGTCTAATGGGAAAAAAAAAAAAAATAGACTTTGTCAGAGTTTGATTCAAATCTCTCTTCAACATGTAGAAATGTGTAAGCATGGATATAGCTTAAACATGGTTATTCCCTCATAAATTTGAGATATGGGTATGGTGTACAGAATTAATGACATAGCTTAACTAGCATTCCTAATGCATGTAGATGTTTTTTCAAGGCTTATATTTCACCCTCTAAATTTCCCTTCCTACATTAGAGATTCTCACTCTGCCTGTGAAATCAGAATCACTTGTGTATCTTTTAAATAGAAATGCCAGTTTCTTCTCAAAACCTACTGATGGAGGATCCTTAACATTTGGACCAATGAATCTGATTGTAAAACTACACAGCTGGTCACTGTTGAGAATGACTACTCTGTCTTCCCTTATGCAACTACGATTTCTTCTCTATCCAAAGTCTATGTATCAGTTCTGATTCTTTCCCTAAGCCCTACTTGAAACATTTATTTGTGCATGGTAAATTAAATGATAACATAATCTCTTGTAGCCAGAATGTCTGGGTTCAAGTCCTGGTTCAACCTCTGAAGACCTAACTAACATGGGGGACATGGCTTCTTGGGCTCCAGTTGCCTCTTCTGAAAATGGATTTGTGGAAAGACTAGTGCACAGAACATAATAAGTCCTTGAAAATATTAACACTCATTATGAAAAGTACATGGATATTCTTCCCTATTATTTCATATACATCCTTAAACTCATTTTTTTCTTTTCTTAAAAACAAAGGAAAAAAAAAACAACAAAAGCCAAACACAGTTTTCCTCTTAAATTTATATAATTTTAAATTATGACTATCTTTCTACAAGTAATCCAGATTCAAAACTCGAGGCATTTTATCCTTTCCTGTTTGGCTTCCATTTGCTTTAAGAGATGTGTTCTTTTCCTTTTTTTTTTTTTTTTAAGATTTTATTTATTTGAGTGAGAGAGAGAGCACAAGCAGAGTGGAGGAGCAGAGGGAGGGAGACAAGCAGACTCCCTACTGAGCAGGGAGCCTGACGAGGGGCTCAATCCCAAGACCCTGAGATCACAATTTGAGCTGAAGGCAGACGGTTAGCAGACTGAGTCACCCCAAGTGCTCGAGATGTATTTTTATTACATACCATGTATAACACAGAAATACCCTCTTCACTGTGCTCTTTCTCTTCAGTTCTGATTAATTCTCTCAGAATAATATTTCCTAGGTACTGTATTTTATTACCATGTGACTTCCTACATCAAAGGACATTTAAGAGATTTCCAGTGCCTACCAAACAAAGCACAATTTCCTTAGCGTAGACTACAAATACAATTCTAAAAAAATGTTTTGAAAAAGTGGTGAGAGCAGGTGAGCAACATGGATATTTGGTGGGCAATCTGAGATTACACATTTTATAAAGTTGTACCTCTTGACACGGCAGGACAGCATTAACAGGCTTTCTATGGCTGTAACAAATGAGAAATGTATCTCACTGATACATAATCAGAGTTGTTTTCACTTATACCTATTACTTGAAAGTTGCTTGATAATAAAATAAGCCTATTCAACACTTCTCTAATTATATTGTTGCTAGATAGATAGATATAGGTGTCGTTTCTAATTCTGTGAATTAATGATCCAATAATTTTTATTTCTGTTGAAATAATATACATTTTATCCTTTTTGGTGGATTTACTGCCCTCAAAGATGAATGTCCAAATCTCTAGAGGGAATAATTAAACTCTCATCTTTGAACATCTACTATACTTGGTATATCTTACTTTAGCATTTATGGCAGTGCAGTGAGCATAAATGATTAGGTAATTACCCTCTCCCACCCAACACGGTCAATGGTCTGACTCATAATAATCTTTGAAAAAATTGTTTGCTAAATGAAAGTGTGAATGAAAGTAAGAAGAATCTGCACACTTTATTGAAATAAGTAAACACAATTTAACTAGTTACTGTATATGGTTAATACAAAAAGTATAGCACTAAGATGAGTTTAGTCTTAATGGTACTGAGAAGTCTTTCCATTTTACTCTGAGTAATTTTTTAAAAGATTTTATTTATTTATTTTTATAAGAGATAAAGAGAGAGAGAGGGTGCGTGTGCACGAGTTGGGGGCAGGGGCAGAGGGAGAGGGAGAAGTAAACTCCTCCATGAGCAGCAAACCTGATGCAGGACTTGAACCCAGGACCTTTAGATCATGACTGAGCCAAAGGCAGATGCTTAACTGACTGAGCCCCAGGTGCCCCAGTAGTTTTTCTGTATACAAAAGTTCAAGGTATAAATGTAAATACAGATAAAATCCATCCTTTTCTCTATGATTTGAGATCTAATTAAAAGTCCCATGTGGATAAGTGCATCGCACATTTTTTCTATGTATGTCTTACACATGGAGAAATACATTCATGTATGGACACATATATTTATAGATATTTATATGTGTATAATGTGTATGATATATAAACATTTTTATTATGATAAAGATGATGATGATGATGATGATGATAATGTATATAATTATTCTAGACTGAACCAAAAAAGATATGGTCTATTTTCTTCCTATGTTTACATATGAATTCTTACAGATACAAAGAATTCTGCTGTTATAGATATGGTCTAAAAAACACAGATGTATTTCCTATACAATTGTACTTAACTGCAAATTAAAGATGTGTTTTTAAAGTCACTACTGTCTAAATTGGAGAAAACTCACTATCATTCTCCATTCTCTTACAAAACTTATTTTTCTCACTTTCTACTGCCTTACATGATAGAATCAATTTTTTAAAGATTTTATTTATTTATTTGACAGAGAGATCACAAGTAGGCAGAGAGGCAGGCAGAGAGAGAGGAGGAAGCAGGTTCTCCACTGAGCAGAGAGCCTGATGTGGGCCTCGATCCCAGGACCCTGGGATCATGACCTGAATTGAAGGCAGAAGCTTAACCCACTGAGCCACCCAGGCACCCAATAGAGTCAATTTTTGAACAAACTATCAACATGCAACACATGTCATACATGACATATGCAAACACATATTTCAAACAGTGTATATATTATATGCTTTCATTTATATATATGGAATATAAATTCTAGTCCCCAGAGTGGACTATTTCAAGATATTATGTGTTCTCCATGGTTATGAAAGAAAGTAATTGTTATTTTGTTGTCTTAAAACACAATTTTTAAAACTGTATTTTCTGATTTAGCCCATCTGAAAAAGAAATTATTAATAATAGATACATAATATTTTTTCAAAGAGGGATCCAATAAAGAGGGGATAATATGTCTTTGTGCCTTGGTAAGAGTATGTGTGCATATTTTTGATTACTCTCATTTTGAAATGTATTTACTTGGGAGACAGCACTAGAGTATTTTATTTGTGGGTTAGGAAAACAAAAAATATATTTAAAGAAGTCATTAGTGATGGTCAGATTCAAGGCGAGAGAGGTATTTTTGCTTATGGGTCTGTAAATTAGCCAAGAAATACCACTTCAACACAGTGTTAATCAAGAGGATTGTCTGAAGGTTAGATTGTTAACAAATGTATGCTTATTTCTTTCTCTCTTTTTCTTCTGGGTGTTGGAGGAGATAATCCAGAGGACATGATCTATGGTTGACGTATGACCTGGACCTGAACAATCATATACTCCCCACCCCTTTCTCAATCCTTGGAATGTCACTCTGCCACTGTTTCCACAGTGTGAGCCTTTTTCGAGGACATAGACTTCACAGAACAATGTGTCCTTTTGACTATTTGGACAGTATATGGAACTGAAGCCAGGTAAGGCCTTAACTTAAACTTACAATTCTGCCACAGGGGCGTGGAGATCTACTCAACTTGTAGCCATCCAGGACAAGCCTCATAAATAAGTCCCTTTCCTTGTTAAACCTGTCATCTACCAAAGTGGAGTGGCCTGCCTCTTTCCTCCATTCTGTCTCTGCCCTCCATGTACGGAGACAGTCTCAGATTTTACCCAGAAAATTCACAAGGTTGCAATCCAACAGTGTGTCTTCCTTGCATTTCTTTTGTAACAGAAAGTCTAACAGGAAAGCTAAGCTGTTTGAACTCAAGTTATATTGTCATTAAATCCTGTGCTTTTCACTTATATCAATCACACCATGCATCAACCTGTAATTTAGTGTGGATTGAAGTAAATGTGCAAAATACAAAAACTAAGAGGGAGAATTTGTATGTGGAAGTGAGTCTTGGGAAATAGCTCATAAATATATTATACCTAATTCTAAGATGGTTACATGCCCAGCACTCAGCTGAATTCCAAACTGAAATGGGTCTTCCACCCTTTAGACATAAAATGGATGAACTACATAATTTTTATGAAAGGAACTTAGCCCTCCATCCAGTTAAATATCAAAGCATATGATGTGTTCTTGCTCAGTAATGAAGCTTTCTAAATTTATGCTCTATTTTTTACACCTTGGAATTGCTGAAGCCCAATACCGACTAAAATCTTAGTTAAAAGAGATCTTTATGAAAGAGTTAAATACTATGTAGAATGAAGAGGTTATAGATTAATAATTAAAAGGCTAACCAGATCACTTAACTTTCTTTCTTAATTATATATAGATATAATATCTCAAAAGGGTAAATAGACTAAAATGCAATAATACAAAATAAATCTTTAGTAATAAATTTATAAATACCTAAAAATAAAAACAAAATAATATATGTAATCATATATTTAATTAGAGATATAAAATGAATTAAAACATAGTAACATAAGACAGGCACAGTTTGAGTTGATGTTTAATGCCAAAATATGATTTCCGTGCATGAGAAGAAAAGGTACAACAACAACAACAAAAAAAGAAAGTGGAAAATAATATTCTTTTAATGGGGCTGGGAAGAATAAAATGACCAGCAGGCCAAAATATAACTTTTTTACAACTAAACACAAAAATCTTTCTATATTGACACAATCATGAAAGAGTAAGGCAAGAGAATTCTATGATAGATTAAACCAACCTATATGCATGTGAGCTCAGTATATATGAATGTGATAAGTGAGAACAAAAATATATTAGGGTATCTGGAGAGTTTTCAACACAGTTTTATATTTGATACAAACATACTAGAAACTCACCCCTTGCTAAAAGATGCTTAAGTAGAAGCTCCATAATGAAAAGGGAAATTGAAACATTTAATACATGTAACTTGGATTAGTATTCTAATTCAAAAATACAAGATTATATTTGCTAGATAATACTTGTACTTGAGCCATATAGGCAAAGCATTATCATAGTAATCTATCATTTTTAAGCAGATATATTTTGGGGGAATATTTTTTTAAAAATCTAACGTGTTTGTTTTTCTTTTGCTCATCAATTTTTTTTTCTTTCAACTATATTAACCAAAGGCTTACAAGGATTTTTAATTTTATGATGCCTTCAGTTCCTCACTTGATCTGAAGTGCTGATATTTAGGGAAAAGAAATCTAGTGTGGATAGAGAGCTGATGATTAAGTTTCATAGTATGACTATGTTTAAATTAGTTAAACTACCAATGAAGCCCCTATTAAAAAAAATTTAGATTTCCAGCATGAATTGTGAACAAAACTTTGAAGTATTACCTTTATATTATTCTAAATCATATTTGTTAAAAAATAAACTGCAATCTAACTAAATACAGGAAGTTGTTAAACTCAAATTGTTAATTTTAGAACACAAAATCACTTGATTAAATCATTTACCCATTAAGGAAAATGTAGATGTAGACAAATCCTACCTGAATTTTTAAAACTAGGAGTGATACACTTTTTAAATATATGTTAGTTTTAGATGTTGTTATTCTCAAATAGCATGGAGCATTTGCCTTAATGACTCCTGCACAGTATATCATAACATCAGTAATGTTGAACATCAGCTTACAGACATTTTTCCAGAATCCAAAACAATTTTCTTTTCTTTCTCTGAATATTTCCAATGTTATTAGGTGCACTTAAGTTCCTACTTACAGGCTTTTGCTCAACATTTTTTTTTCTTTTCTTTTCTTTTTTTTTTTTTTAAAGATTTTATTTATTTATTTGACAGAGAGATCACAAGTAGGCAGAGAGGCAGAGAGAGTGGGGGAAGCAGGCTCCCTGCTGAGCAGAGAGCCTGATGCCCTGCTCTATCCCAGGACCCTGAGATCATGACCTGAGCTGAAGGCAGAGGCTTAACCCATTGAGCCACCCAGGCGCCCCTGCTCAACATTTTCTGAAACCACTTTCAAAATTTGATTTTGAACACTACTTGTTGCTAAAATAATTTCATGATACACCTTGTCTCAATTAATAGAGGTTTAAGCAAAAAATGTGACACATATGATGTGTTAGTAATAATTAATTATCTCGCTTAATGCAAATTTTGTAGTTGGTATTTCCAGGTTGTTCAGTGGCTAAGCAGTGCCACCAAGATTGAATTTCTTTCCATCCTTCTGCTACAACATTCTAAGTATGTTGTTTTTTTTGTTCTCCTTGCTTGTGCTTATAACGAGAAAACTCCTGCCACTCCAACTATTTCAATAGCATCCCAGAAAGACATATTAGGAAGTGATAACACCAACAAGTTGTTGTCACAAACTGTTAATTGTTAATTTTCACAATCAGAAAACAAAAGACTTGGCTGACTTCTTACATCAAATTGATCAGATCTTTGTCATATATTCAATGTCTATGATAGAGGTCATACACATCTCTCCTGATTTCTAGCTAATTCATAGCATAGTCATAGTTCCAACCTTTGTTGCTTTTTCTAATATTTCTAGGTAGAAATTACGCAGTTTATGAGAAATAAAACTCTTAAACTTTTTCAAGGTCTTACTTCATTTGACAATATTGATTTAATTTTCTTTTAGCATGAATGGTATGAATTCTGTGAAACGGAATAAAATACAAAATAAAATGTAGGAAAATACATTTGCATACTTATTTACAAAGGAAGTAACCTGCTAATACAAGGGAGATGGTGTGGAAAAGCTGTTAGTTCAGCTTTAACCAATATAATATGATATCTTGCCCTACACAGTATGTCTTCTGGATGGATCTACTAGGAGGACCAGAATTCTACTTGCTGTAAACTTATAGAGGAAGCTTCAGAATATCTTTCAAGGCAATTGTCATAGGTTGGGTTTTGCTCAAGCAGGTACAAGGGTTCTTGTAAAAGTAATTTACTAAGAAATGTTTCCAGAAAGAAGAAAAAAATAGTAGGGGAATAGGTAAACGGAACCATAAATGGAAGGAAGTCCAGCAGGGTGGTGACCTCAGCTTGACTCCTAGAGAGAAGTTTTAGCTCAATCCCACCTGAGAACTCTAAATGAAAGTCACTCATCAGAGTTGTCCAAATCAGGGGAGGACAACTAGGGTTCTTAGCCCAATATACTCCCCACTTTTGATTAAGGAATGAGCCAGGAGTGACTTTGGTTCTCAGTTCACCTAGGAAAAGTGAGAGTCAAGGACAACATTCTAATAAAGAGAGTTAGCTATTGGAAGTAAAATGCATGAGGAAAAAATATTGAAGGCATCAATAGTATTAACAGACTGGAAATAGTAGTAACAGATATGGGAATAGTATTTACAGATCTTTATAGCATCTGGAGTTCAGGAGGTGAGGATTGCTTGATTTTATATTCATTCCATAACCTCTCATTGCTTTACTTTATACACACTTCCAATATTATTAATTGTTCATTGTGTCATATACTACTCTTTATACTATTTGTTTATACTTATGTCTGCCTCTGCTGCCAGACTATAGGATACCTTTGATCACAGAGATGGTGTCTTAATTATTTAGAATCTTGGTTCTAGAAAAATGTAAATTACACAAATCTCAGCAAATTTTTGTTGAAAGAAGGCATAATTGTGAGTAAATGAATGGGTAAACTAATGATGGAAACAATTTTAGAAAGTGTTCCTGAAATAAGATATGGTTTTAGAAGAAATTGCCATAACCAGTCTCAGATTTATAGTGAATTCATGAGTTATTCAGCTAACATTAGTGTCTACCCCATATAAAAAATGTCCTGGTTGGTCCAACGACTTCAGATCTGTTGGGATGAAAAAGCAGTGAGATGCTGACATAAAATTCATTTTCTCCTTATAACGCTTTTTAGTAAATTTTCCTATATTATTTGTCACCTTTGAGTCACCTCCTTCCTTTATTGAATGTTACTGTTTCTGTACTGTTTTCTTTTTTTAAAAAAAATTTTGGATGGCTTTATATTTTTGTGTTGTATATAGGACAAAGTGAAAACCACTTATTTAAATTATGAATAAAAGCTACTGAAAAATATTGATTTAAGAAATATTTCAGGTTAGAGGTAAAGACAGAAATACACAGATTCAACTCTCCTTGTTCTATATATAAGTATCTTTTCTTTCAGATTAAATAAAAGGAATGAATTAACTTAGGCTCCTATAAGACTGTAAATGACAAAACCATCAGGTAGTAATTTAAAAGAGCTCCTCCTATTTGGGAAATTTTAGATTTCCAGAAAGTCTTACAACTTTCTCCCCCCCACACACAAATATTAGTAATTAATAACAATCTGGTTGAACTTGAAGTCTACAGATCTTTAAAAAAGAAGAAAATATTCACAATGATTTTATACCGCTATTATAACTTGGGATCAAAAGCTAACACAGTCTTCATTAGTCATAATTGTGAGGAGTTCTGCCTTATGAATACAGGATTAGAAGCATTACACAAAGTTTTTGAAAATCTATTCCATCATGACCACAAACTTCTTTTCTTGTAAGATACACAAATTATTTAATATTAAGAAATCTATTAATGGGATATGTATGGATATTGGTCAGAGGAGAAAATACAGCATGTAACCATAGTAATATAATATTAATAGACACTTACATTTTATTTCAACAACTATTCATTAAATAAAATTTTTCCAACTTATCATAAAGCCTCAAAAAATTGCCAACATTAAGTTTTTTGATGAAAAAATAGGGAAATCCCCATTACAATAAAAACAAGCTCAAGAGGTCTAAGTATCACTAATATCATTTAGTAGTGTCAGGAAGACCTAGACAATAAATTCATAAAGACAACAAATTAAGATATTGGAAAGACAATGGCAAGAGTATCATCAAATCCTAGATTATATAATGGTCTGTCTATAAAACTCAGGAGCATTAATTCAATAACTTTTGTTAATAGAGATTATAATAAGGTGGCTGAGTACAAAGCAAATATTCCAATCAATAACCTTGTTTTTAGGTTACTTGCTAGGTAGATAATGGAATGGAAAAAAATAAGCTATTAATAATCTGAATAAAAATATGTTCCTTTGAATCAATTTAAGATGTGTGATAAGCATACATACACACAATTTTCCATAGGCTTGAATACATTCATGTTCACAGTTTGTGAGAAATTTTAAAAGATGATTTGAATAAATAGCCAAATGATGACATGCCTTAATCATGTATTAGAAGACTCAATTTTATAAAGAAGTAAATCCTATCCAAAGTTCTACATATTTAATACAATTCTGAGAAACATTTAGTTAGGGCCTTTTTTGAGAAGAGAAATCATATAAAAGTTATTTTTTAAATTAATTTGCCAGTCTAAATGTGTGAGAAGAGTTGGGAAGTAAAGGAAAAAAAGAATGAACTTATTCAGTTGCAAATCACGCTTATCTATTTATTTATTTATTTTAAAAAATATTTATTTATTTATTTTTAATTTCTTTTCAGTGTTCCAGAATTCATTGCTTATGCATCACACCCAGCGCTCCATGCAATCCATGCCCTCCTTAATACCCACCACTGGGCTCACCCAACCCCCACTCCCCTCCCCTCCAAAATCCTCAGTTTGTTTCTCAGAGTCTACAGTCTCTCATGGTTCGTCTCCCTCTCCAGTTTCCCCCACCTCACTTCTCCTCTCCATCTCCCCATGTCCTCCGTGTTACTCCTTATGCTCCACAAGTAAGCGAAACCATGTAATTGACTCCAAAACCCTCAGTTAGTTCCTCAGATCATGTTTTAAATCATTAATTATTAAGCTTTCATTGTAGTGACCAAAGAATAGACAGACAAATCAGTGAGAGAAAATATAATGTGTATGTTTTAAAATATGAATATATATGTATATATTTTATAATAGATGTTTCTGTGCATACACATACAGATATGTAAATATACACAATTAGAATAGAATTTAGCTTATTGGGAATAGATTGTTAATTAAGCAGTGTTAAGACAACCAACTATTTGGACAAAATTATAAAATTATTTCTTTTGACGATGCTTGCAAAATATATTCTTTGGAAATTTAAGAGTTACTTAAAGATGAAAAAAAAAGACTTACATGAATTAATATTTATGCTAATTCTTAAAATGACATCAAAAAGAAATCAGAGATGTTTACAAATTTACATTTATAAATTCTAAAATTTCACTGTATAAAAATACCATAAGTGAAACTAAAGAAAAGAGACTTATAGAAGATAATTTTAAAACACAATAGTTTAATGATCTTAATTTATTAAGATGTAATAATATTAATTAATAATAGAAAACACAAGACAGCTGCCATAAAGTGAAGATTTTAAAACAAAAAATACAAAAAAATTTAAAAAGTATATAAAAATATCCTTGTTAACTAGAAATTTTAAAAGAAAACATGCAACTTTAAGCAATATTAAAAATATATCTTTACATGACAGACTGATAAATCAAATAAAAATCATAACTTCCATGATGAGTATGGCTATGGTGAAATAAATGAAGACATATCATGCTGTTAAAATTTTAAGTTTCTATAAAATTCCACTTATTGATATTCCAAAAATGGTTTAATTTATCATTTGATCTACAATTCCAAATCTAAGAACTTCTAACAGGAAAATAATCTGAGAATTGTGCAGTGTGTATCTGTAAGTACTTCACTGGAGCCTTATTCTCAATGGCAGGCAAATGGGGAAAATTATGACAATAAAAAATTGATTAAAAAGGGGCGCCTGGGTGGTTCAGTGGGTTAAAGCCTCTGCCTTCCCCTCGCTCAGGTCATGACCTCAGGGTCCTGGGATGGAGTCCCGCATCGGGCTCTCTGCTCAGCAGGGAGCCTGCTTCCTCCCCTCCTCTCTCTGCCTGCCTCTCTGCCTGCTTGTGATCTCTGTCTGTCAAATAAATAAATAAAATCTTTAAAAAAAATTGATTAAAAAAAGATACATATACTTGCTGTCATTAAAATGATGTGTATGTTCATTATGATGGAAAGAAATTGCTATTGTTAAGTGAAAGTACAATTATAACAACAATATTCTTTTGTATATAAGCTCATAAGAAAGTTTCATGAAAGTCTCACACCAAAATATCAATGGTGGTTTTCTTTGGTGGATAAGGTGATTTCTATTTATACACTCTTCGTTTACCTGACATTTTTAATTTTCTGCAGGGAACTTCCATTAACATCAATAGTGGAATAAAAGTAATGATATAGGGAAAATACCCTATAAACAAAGAGCTGTTTAGTTGAATCCTGTCCTTAAACATCGGCCAGTCCAGGTGATGACTAGAGCTACCAAGAACCATATAAATTTCTTGAAGATTTAGATGAACTAAGCAGGGACATGATGCAAAGCCATTCAAGATCACATTGCAAAATTTAAGAACCAACATCAATATAAAGAAATAAGCCAACACGTTTAAAAAATGCCTTGCCCAGCCATCCCCATTCTTCTTACTCATCTTTTAGAACTTATTGTCATTTGCAAAGAAAAAAAAAACCAAAAACACTCCTGCCAACTACTCCATCCATTATGTGTTGTCTAGTTATTTTCTCTCAGTTCCACTTTTAACCCTTTGTAGCATTTACTATAGTTTGCAATGATTTTCTCTGGTATACTTTCTCTTTTCTTTCTCAGCCTCTTTTTTTTTTTTTCCCTTTTCCTTTTTAATTTCTCGGCTCCTATCTCAGTTTCTGGAAGTCAGAGAAATGTATCCATCCTCTTCATTGTGTATGGAACAAATAGCTTAATGTCTACTGCAGAGTAGGAATTACGTGCATATTTTTGCATTAATGATGGAAATGATGGCTGAGTCCATAAATGAAGTCAAAATGAGAAAAATGATCAAAGGGAATAAAGAGATTAACTTGGTTTCTGAGACAAGTACAGTTATGAAAAACAATTCAATATAAAATGTTCATTGCCCAAAGAATAAAACATAAACACTGAGGCACTTCGCCCCCATAGAATCCAGTGAATTTTACATAGAAGTTTGTCAGTTTAAAGGGATTTATCAACCTGGTGACAGAACAAAGCAACTGTATTTACAATAAAACCCGCCTGATTAAGTGGCAGGATTAGATCATGGTAGAAGTTTTTAGATATATACAAAGCTGGAATAAAAGTTTTGTAAGTTCTTCTTGATAACCATCACCTCTGAAAGTCCCATATGTTTTTAAAAAATAATCAAAGTTAAGACAAAGTATTTTCCAGAACACAAAATAATAAATCTAATATTTTGTCATATGTTTGATGAAATATTTCTTTATATTCCTAATTTGTGATAAGGTTCCTAAGACTGGTACCACAAATTGTGGTAATTAAAAGATATAATTAATATAATTAAAAGATATCATTGATATAATTAAAAGACATGTACATTTATTAGTTAATCATGATGGTTTCTTTTTCTTTGATTAATGTGTTGAACACTTTAATAAATCTTAACCTTAAATTCCTTATATAATCCCAACTTTGTTTTGATCTGTTTTCTTAGTTGTTAGCACCTTCTAAAATGAACTTACTTCTAAGTGTAATACTATAAAACTGCTATCACACAAACACAAATTTAGTGTAATATACTACTTATAGAAACTTTCCTAGAGACTACAAATCCCATGTGAAGAAGTACTCATCAGTTGACTATTGTCAAAATAAAAGCAACTCATGTGCAATTTTAAGGAAGAACATAACCATCAAAAAGATAGATTCAAGGGTATAGCTTTGAAACTAGGTGGTCTTTTGGCATCCTGCTATCTCAAAGAAAGACACAGTATCCTCAAATACAGAGGATCTTGTAAATGCCTACTAATTTTTCAATTTTGTAAAATGTCAATGTGATGTAAACTAATAATACACAAGACAATGGTAAAGAGTGATTTATGCAACTCAAACAAGAGAATGGGCACCACTAGGAAAATGGTATTCATTACGTCTTTGTTTGAGTTTAAATAACATGCTATGTCCTATGTATTTGTTTAAAAAGAATGTCACCTTCTGAATGTGAACATCAAAGACAAATGATTTTACTCACTTGAAAATTAACATTTATTCATGCGGAAAGAGGAGAGAAAATCTATTAATTTGTAGATCCGGGCATTTGTATAATTTTACAAAATAGACTTTTAAACATTCAATGCTTTTCCCTAGTAAACTATGGATTTATATTAACAAAATCAGATTATATATTTGCTCTGAAAATATATCCGTTATTTGAAACATTCTTGTCCCCTTCTCTTTTCTTGAAAATCTTGTCACTTCTGTTGCCTAAGCTTAATTTAAAATCTGTGCTTGTTAGTTCTCTGAACATTATACAACCAATCCCTAACCCCTTGGGTTTTTACTATTCGTTTCCCTCCGGTCTTCCGTGTTATTTTCTCCAGCAATGAATACATTGGTGGGATGGCTTTCCTTTAATTACTGACCTTGAACTGTGGAATGCATTAGAGAATGAGTAGAAAGCTTATGTGCCCGAAATGTTGCACAGCTGTCATTTTCTTTAGGATAAATTAATGAGCATTGCTGTTTAGACACCTGGGTTATAGTTCCCGCTCTGTAACCAACTAGCTGAGTGACATTGATCTAAGGTCACATGGGACCTCAGGGCCTTCATCTCTGCATTAAAGATTTGTACTAAATTATCTCTAAGATCCTTAAATGTTTAATGGTTTTAATTATCAACTTCATTCATTTTTTAGTGTTCCCCTCTTCGTCTGTCTTGTGGGTGTTGACACCTCCATTTCTGTGTAAATAGTATACAGGATAATAAATAAAGCTCACATTTATAATTTTGGCTGTTCAGAGAGTTATGGTAAATAGCACTGAGTTTGGAGAATATTGAAATAAGTGGATAAAATAGACTTTGTATTATTAGTAGATTTCATTTTTCAGAGCTAATTCCTGCTTGTAATGACTTATCTTGGCTGTGACATTAGACATATGTATTGGCTCAGTTTATGATTACCTCCTTAACCAAAAGAGCTAAATTAGCAGTATGAGAATCAAGATCTTTGTTTTTAATTTAGGTAATAGAAAGAAAATTACAAGCTTGGTCTCTTCTCCTCCTATAGGTGTTACCTTTGCATTTTTGTGTACTTAGGTTAGCACTTACAGCATCATATGGTGACTAATTTTTTCTCATCTGTAACTCAACTGAAAACGTTCGTGGCAGGGACTCTTTCTTATAAATCTTTGTTTCCTTAATATCTAGAGAAGTGTCTAGCTCCAACTGGGGGCTTAAGAAATGTTGACCAAATGGATGAATGAAAATCCACTTCCTAAAATAACCCAGTGACACAATCTCAATCATATGTCGAATGCACATAGTGAAAATAAACATGGTGCCAACTTGATTTTTTGTTTGCCATATTTGTTTAAATAAGCACTCTTATTGATAAGGTAAATATTAATAATGGTGGTTTTAATAAAAACTAGCAGGACCTTACATAGTCTTATTACAAGCCAGGTACTGTTCCGAGTGAACCAATATATATAGTTACTCCTACAATTTTGCCACAAATCTTATGAGGTAGGGGTCATTGCCATCCTATTTGACATACAATGAAAATGAAGCACAGAGAGGTTCTGTTATCTGCTCAAGGTCGTACATCTCATGAGTGGTGGAGCCAGAGTTTAAATTGAGTCTATCATAATCTGGACTGCTATATTATGCTCCCTCTCACTAAAATTGAAAGATATTTAAATAAAATGAGAAAATAAAATGTCTTGTGATTTTATAATGTTTTTTTATTTTTTAGCATTACCTTGTGGCAGGCACTGTTGGTGTGGTCTCTGGGAGCACAAAGGTGGAAAGACGTGGTTTGCACTCTTGAGAAGCTAATAGATCAATAAAGGGAGAGTCAGGACACGTGCCATGATGTGTGATCTGCTGTAACAGAGGTATGTGAAGTATTAACGGAAACATAGGCTAAAGGCCCATAAGTTGTTTGGAAGAGACGACGAAAATTTCACAGAGTGAATGACATTAGAATTGACTTTTTTTTTTTTTTTTAAGATTTTATTTGTTTATTTGAGGGAGTGGGAGAGGGAGAGAGGGTAAGTGGCGGGGAGGGGCAGAGGGAAAGGGACAAGCCTGATGCCACGAGTTCCATCCCAGACCTCTGAGATCGTGACCTGAGCTGAAGGCAGATGCTTGACCCACTGAGCCACCCAGGCACCTCCTAGAACTGATTCTTGAAGAAAAACTAGGAGACCACTGGGTGGAAGAGAACCATTTCAGAGAGTGTGAAACACCTGTGCAAAGGTACGGAGGAAGGATGGAACAGGTAAATCTAAACAGGGTGGCAGAAAGAAGCCAGAATTTTCAGTGCCTTCCCATTCTGCCGGTGACTTATTCTAGAATTTTGAGTGATGGAATATTATTTTGAATGCAATAAGGTAAAACCAGTTATGGTATTTTGGAAGTCTGGAGAGAATCAAAGTAAGAGAATAGCTCCTTGATTGCTGACAAGAAGATAAGTTCTTTCTTTTTGTCTCTTTTGGATAATGGATATAAATTAAACCCTAGTCATTGTTACTCTAAAAGCAAGAGAGTACAGGATAGACGGCATAGGAAGGACAGAGATGACTGAAAATGTAAACAAATGAAAACAATGATTAAGGAGGAAAAAATGGAAGAGCCAAGAAATACAGAAATGTTTATTTCTCTGGTCTTAGTCTACCTGTTTCTGTTAGAATCCTGCAGGAATGCTGGCCCTTGCCAGTGGTTATGTCTGGATGTTTCCCACAAATAGGTAGCCCTTGAATTTATACTTTTGGCTTTCCATTCACCTGAACATTAGTATATTGAACATTGATATCCATTGTTTTAAATATGCCTATTTAGCCTGTTTTGTGACCTATAGTTTTTTGTGGCCTGCTGTAAAGGTCAACAACTCCATACTGAAATTCTGCCATCGTGGAATAGTGAAGGTTCTGTAAGCCCAAAGCCAAATTTCAGTATTTCATTGCAGATAGTTTCATACTGGTTTTCTTATAGCCTTGAGTTTCTTCAGAGTTCTTAAAAGTTATTCAAGGGAGACATGGAGAGAAGATGACAGGGTACTATTTATAGCCATGCTATATGTTGGCTCTAGATCATGTTTGGGTTGAAAAATGTGTTCTACTCAAGAACTGGAAAATTGCTTTATCATACTTTATTTATTATTTTATGAAAGTCAAGGAGGCAGGAAATGATAAAAATAAGAAAATGACTCACAAACAAACTCAACTGAGAAAACTTGGAAATCATGAAACCTGACAAAAAATAGAAAATTTCATCCTTAGCAAGATGATCAGTAGTTTTAAACTGTTCAACAGTTTTCAACTGACAATGAAATGTATCAAAGTAGAGAGTGCGGTACACATAGCATAATGAATAGACTTGTGAAATTACTATGCTCTACACCTGAAACCAATGTAACTGTGTGTCAACCAGACTCAAATAAAAAAAAAGAAAGAAAAAATATGTTCAAATTCTGGAACTATTTTAGTAATCTTTAGGCATAAATAGCAGATGTGATAAGTCTTAACAGAATTTTTACCTCTTTGAGATAAAAATTTATGTTCATCACTTGTAAGTCTTTTTGGACTTTTGGACTTTGAAATTAAACCATGTTTCTAGAAATAAGTCATGTAAAATAAGAGACAGCACATCCTGCTAATTTCTCCTTCTTTGGTGCATGCCATTGCCCCTACACAGAAGAGTTTACTATTCTGAGTGAATGGAGCAGTAACTTATTCATTTTTATGTTCCATTTTAAAATCCAACAAATGCTTAATTCATAGATGACATTCTATAAATATTTTTAAAGTGAAATAAATTTAAAGGCAAGATATAGCATGAGAGGATCACATGTTAAGTAAATCAGGGATGAAATTGATCCCCAAAAACATAAACCAAAGCATCTGAGTAGGTGAGCTCACTGCAGCTAGAACTTTTGCTATTATTTTTTTAAGATTTTGGTTTTTTTATTTGAGAGAGAGAGAGAGAAAGCATGAGCAGGGCAGGGGAGAGGGAGGGACAGGCTCCCCACTGACAAGGAGCCCAATGTGGGTCTTGATTACAGGATCCTGAGATCATTACCAGAGCTGAAAGCAAACAACCGACTGAGCTACCCAGGCACCCCTGTGGCTAGGACATATGCTGACTAGTACAGAGACCAGTGAGACAAGTGCACTTTTTGGAAGCACGAGGTTTAGGTAGGGAATACAGATTCTGAATTCAGGTATGACTGAGTGTGAATTTTCCCTGTTATCTTTTCAACTTTGGATAATTTATATAAATCACTAAGCCTTTGTCTCTCAAATTGTAAAATGTGGATAATGAGAATATCTATATCAGAGACTTGACATATTTCCTTTCCAGGGCATCTTATTTCAAATGTAGATATTTGTGCTCCTAAATTATTTCCGTAATTAGATTTCATAATAACTTCATAATTGAATTTAATAATTTTAAATTGATACATAAGTTTGATAACAAAAATAGTAGAGAGGGATATTAAATAAAAAGCAAAAGTCTCCCTTTTTTTCCCGAACTCAGTCCCAACCCCACTCTTCAGGAGGTTTTAATTTGAAACATTTCTGTCATATTTTTTCTTAATGATTCTCTTCCTAATATGTTTTCCTAAGTAATGCCTGCTTTTCATGATTTATTAGTTTTTAACAATATTGGTTGCCTCCATGTATAAAACTTGAAAACTGACTTCTGCCCTACTTTTATTCTCTGATAGCTGACATTTTTTTAGTTGGTTAGATTTGTTCATCTACTTATGAACTTGATCCTCTACTTCCATTAACTCATCAATATTAGATATCATATCATGACTTACCTCTATGTAAGATAAAGTATTTCTGCGTCATCTCTCTCTCTTCTTCTTCCAACTTTTGTCCTCCATATCATTATTTTATATTGTCCAGCTTTAACATACTCCGTTCTGTGATAGCCTTCTGTGGTTGTCAATTTACTGAATCATCTTACAGACTAAATGGGAAATGGATGCCTGTTAGACACTCTCACTGTATCTCTCATGGTATAGGAACTCTCACTTTGTTAAACGTTTTGTTCCCCATTAAATCATGAGTTGTTGAAGATCAGAAATAATCTGGGGTGCCTGGCTTGCTCAGTCAGTACAGTGTGAGACTCTTGATCTTGGGTTGTGAGTTCAAGCCCCATGTACAGATTACTTAAACACAAATCTTTTTTTTTTTTTTAAGATTTTATTTATTTGACAGAGAAAGAGAAATCACAAGTAGGCAGAGAGGCAGGCAGAGAGAGAGAGGGGAGGAAGCAGGCTCCCTGCGGAGCAGAGAGCCCGATGCGGGGCTCGATCCCAGGACTCTGGGATTATGACCTGAGTCGAAGGCAGAGGCTTAAACCCACTGAGCCACCCAGGCGCCCCACTTAAACATGAATCTTAAAAAAGAAAGAAAGAATCTACATTTATTTTAATTAGTGTGACTACTATTTGGCACAGTAACTGTTTTTTACAAATCACTGATACAAAGGACTAGGATGGCAGTCATTATCAGTAAGGTTAATGGTAGGACATACGACTCTGATCATGTAATGACTTAGGGTTTGAATTCTGGACACACCAGCAAAAAATGAAACAGGGAACTGGTCCTAGGAGAACTGGGTTATTTAGTAGTTTATTAAGTCAGAGAAATGTTGACAGACAATAACTCTGAGCCAATTGATTGGAACTGGTGTAGTAGATGGTTCAAAGAGGAGGCTTGTTCGTAAGGCAAGGTAGACAGAGGATAGTGTTCAGCATTGGAGGTCAGGTTAGACCAGACACAGCAGCAATGAGGACCAATGCTGGGTCTTTTAACTTAGCTGAACCACTGTGCTAATTCTCCTTGCTCACGCAGGAGTAACTGGAAGCTTCAGATAGCCATGAAGTTCTGTTGGTAATTTAAGCAATTTAACTGGGAAGAGTGTACGGAAGGAGAGTAAGGCAAGTCACTGAAGGACAGTGATTTTTTTCTCTGTGAAATAAAAATGTGTTCTATTTTAGTACTGATATTTTTTCACAACTTGCATACACAGCAAGGTTTCATTAAAAATATTACTTTAATATAAAAATTGTTACAGTGCTAAATAGGCATAATTATATGAAAATCTTATTTTATTTTAAGATGTTCCTGCTCTTCTTCTCTGAAACTTCAGTAAATTGCCACATAAAGTAATAAAAGATTTCAAATTATTTTAATTTCATTTTTATTGTTTTTCACTGGGAAATGAAAAAAAAATCTTTCTACTACTCATCATATATATCCATTGTCATTATATTATGAATTTCACAATGTTGTGATTTAAGTTATAATTTTAATTATATTCATAATGGAAATATATTGAAACTCAGCATTTTTTAAGTAAAATAAACTTCAAAATATGTATATCAGTATGTGTCTATGTGACAGTAAATGTAGAAAATAATTTTTCTCCAAAAGTAATTACCAAGAGAGATTGGAAGATGTCCTTTTGTGACTGTCTGGCATACAATGAATTGAGCTCACAGGACTGTGTATTTCATTGCAGATATGAAAATAGGGTTGCTTTATACCAGCTACTGATGCACCCTGACATCAGAGTACTTTGTTCCTGCCGGTTCTTACTCTACCCAGCTGTAAGCACAAACCCCAAAGGCTCCGAATTTTCCATTTTCACTTAATTATGTCCTCAAACATTCATTTAAAAATCATTTATTCCATGCATACTAGATCACAGGGTTCAGTTTCTTTTATTTCATTTTTTGCCTCTGTATCCTTCTCCAGGTAGTGGTCTTCTGAAGCTCCCAGCTCACATCTTTTCTGTTTTGTAAACCAGATAGGAAAAATTTAAAAAATGCATCTCTCTGAATAATTTCAACATGTCTAGACATCATGTCTCACTTCTTGGCTTAGGTCACTCCTTAGTCCATTACTGCATTGGTGGGGCAAGGGTATGATAAAAAGGAGCAGAATAGAAGATGTGCTGTCTCCTACTCTATGGGTCATAGGTCTACTCCCATGTCCAGAAGGGAGGGATGACCGTGTCTAAACCACATGCCCTCAGAGTAGGGGGGAGTTGTTTCCTAAAGGAAAGTCAAGATACCGCTGTCCAAAGAAAGTGGGTGGGTCCTGGACCACTACCCAAACTCTCAGATGTCCACAGCTTTGAATATGTACCCTGAAGTCAGAATTTGGCTCTCAACCCTTTATTAATGTGGGTTTTAATAATATAGAATTAATGATAACCCAGGCATATCTCTATAAAAGTACACATTAATAGTAAAACAATAATTTCAGGTTAATATGCATATTAGCTAAACATTCACATTGTTTTAAACATTCTCAAAGCATATGATAAAATTGATGAGCCACTCACATATACATCTCTGCATCAATTTTATTTAGCCATCAAACTAGATAAACTGAAACCACTTTTTTCTAGATAATACTTTTTACCTTAAATAAGTTAGGCTTAATATATGAAGGTTTAGTCAAATATGAAGCTAATAAAATTGATTAAACAACTCCCATGATTTAGACTAATGTTTAAAGGCACAGATTGTATCCAAATCTTGGCTTGATCACTTATCAACTGTGTAATCTGGAGCTAGTTAGTTAACCTCACTTTTCTTCACTTACCTAGCCTAACTTGTAAAATGGGGCTTCATTATAACAGTACCTGCTTCACAAAAATGTTGTGAGAAGTAATAGTGGTAATATATATAAAGTGTTTAGAACACTATCTGATATCTAGTAAGTGCTAGATGAGTATTTGGCTTTCTTTTTTTTATTTCTTCTTCTTATTATTTATTATATATATTTTTCTTATTATTTCTTATTATTTTACTCAATGAAGTATGTACTAAACACATTTCCATCCTTGGGAATCTATAACATAAGCTTTATAAATATGATGATAAATATTCTAAGAAATATGAATTTTCTTTTTATAACTGTAAAAATTATTTAACAAAGTTGAGCAATTTGCCAGAAGTCAGACATCCTTTAAGTGACAAAGCCAAAATTTGAAGCCAATATTCTCTGATTTGTGGTCTTACCAATGAGGACATTCCGACTTTGAAATTCATATAGTGTGACTTAATCTCTATCAAATCCCATCAAATACAGAAATATATTCCAGCCATCTTAGATAGTACATTCCTCAACCTGATTTTGATCACAGAACTGTTTTTTTTTTCCTTGAAACAGTAAAAATAATTTCAAGTTAAAAGAGTGCTATCTGAAAAGGCTCAGATATTTAATGACACAAAATTTTAACACTGATTGCATGAGAAAGCATCATAACAGTAAAAACACATTGGAGTGTTACCAGTGTTCACCTCTGGGTACTGAGATTATTTATTCTTTATAAATGTATTTTTTCAATCATAAGGGAAAGCAGAAGATGAAGATGATTGAAAGAAAAGTCAGTGGGAAGGGAACATGGCCGTGAAGGTTTGTGATGGCTTCTTGCACTGGAACGCTGATATGCAGAGTGAAGGCCTTTCCCTTCGGAGCCAGTAAATTCCCTAAAAATTAGCCAGAGTCAAATATAGAAGTAAAATTCTTAGGATCCAAGTGAGTCACTTTAGAAAAAAAAAAATGTTTTTGCCTATTTAACACAAGAACATTCTTTATATCTACTATTAGAAGTTTTCTCCTTTTGGAGCTTCAAAATCTTCCGATGGCTACTTGAGGTGCTAGCTCATACACAGGAAATTCTTTAAAGGAAAGAATCTTGTGAATTTCTATTACCAGGATATGTAAATAACTACACACACACACTCATTGGTGGAGTGGAGAGTGGACAGCTTGGCAGATCAGAACAGCTTGTATGGGGGTGGCCTTATATTTCAAGTCAAGGCTGCTCAAGTGGTAAAGAAGACAAACATGGAAAACAGATTGTGAAATCTAAGCACCAGGGAGAAGAATCTTTCATAAAGGGAATAAAATCATTTATCCAGCTTATGATTGCTGACATGGAAAGAACATTAAAAATTATTCCAATATTTTCGTTTTAAAAATGAGGGGGAGAAAAAGATGAAGTTAAGTGACCTCTTCAAGGTCACACTGAATAGAAAGGGCTACAGCTTAGGTCTCTAGCATTGGGAGTCTTTATTAATGCATTTGGATCCACTGAATTTAAGTTGGCAAGTGATATTTAGTTCAGTAGGTGCGGTTAAAAGGAAGAAAATTTTTCCCATTTAAATTTTTTTAAATAAAACTAGAATATTTAAATTCCTAGATACTTGTCAGAAAAGACTTAGTTTTTTATAATTATCATATATATCATTATTTGTGCTTTGTCTTTTTTTTTTTTTTTTTTTTTTAGGAGAGAAAGGGAGATTGAGAGCATGCATGATGGGAGAGGGACAGAGAAAATGGGAGAGAGAGAATCTTAAGCAGGCTCCACACCCAGTGGGGAGCCCAATATAGGAACCTATATGAGCCTGATGCGGGGTTCAATCTCAGGACCCTGAAATCATGACCCTGAGATCATGACCTGAGTTGAAACCAAGAATCAGACACTTAACCGAGTCATCCAGGAGCCCCTGTCCTTCTATCCTAATGGCAACCAAGCGTGATACATTTTTGCTTTCATATAAAGTAAGTCATTCTAAAGTCAAGAATATTTTTTCTAATTTAAAATAGAATTTAGGGAACTTCCTGTTGAGCAAAGAAGATAATTTCTTCTTTCAATGTTATTGATACTAGTATTAGCAAATGTTACAGTAGAAGTAGATACTGCACTGTTGGAAGGTACCACAGTTTTTACATATATGTTAGTCTTGATAGATACAATAATGATAGTAGATATGGTAGTGTTAATAGATACTGTAGTGGAGGTAAATACAGTAGATTTAGTGGATATAGGAGTGATGGTAGATTTTGTAGTGTTGGTAGTTACTATAGTGTTGATAGGTACTGCAGTATTGGGAAATACTGTAGTGGTAGTAGGTATTGAGTGTTGGTATTGTAATATTAGTAGGTACTGTGGTATTGGTAGATATTGTGGTGTTTTGCCTTATCAGCTGCTGGTGGCTCCCAGCTGAAACCTCGTTGGGAATTGCTCATTGCTGCAGCGAGAATTACCTCCTATGACTGGTTAATGTGGGGATACAAAGGCCCAGCCATCATGCCTTCAACTTGATGTAGGGTTAACTGAGACCTCCTTTAACACTACATCAAATACTAGCTTCTCCCTCTGCCCGGTTCTGTCTTACTTTCTGCCAGGTGTATTACTTGAGAACACTCCCCAATAAAATCTCACATTCAGTCTCCAACTCAGAGTCTGTTTCCAGTGGAGCTCTTCTAGGACAGTTGATATCAGAAATGACTCTAAGGAACCGATCATGAAATGGAATTTTACTGACAAAATAACTCGCTATCCAACCAACAGTGAGGACCCCATCACTGAGAGTAGACAGACTCTTGATAGTTGCATGAGGAAAATGTTAATTAGGAAACTGTTAAAACTTTCATCACTAGAGAACCGATAGGATACTGGCGAAAGAGGATGTAATAGCTGATTCAACATTTTTGGCACGAGAGAACAGGAGGGAAAATAAGGATTATGAAATAAGGAGCTGTTTTGGGATGTCATGGATTTCATGAAAAGAAGTATGATAGGCAAAATTTCTAAAATGCTCCCCCAGAGTTGTCCAGTCCTAATCCCAAGAATTTATGGATAGAAAGAGATAACCCTGATTATGTTATGCTATAAGATCTAATTGATTCTAAGGTCGGGGGATAATACGAATGGGCCTGATCTAATCACATAACCCTTAAAAGCAGCTTCTGACGGCAAAAGCCAGGGAGATTTGAAGCTTGAGAAAGACCTGATGTGCCATTGCTAGCTTTGAAGACTGAGAGGACCACCTGAGAAGGAACATAGGTAGACTTACAGAGCTAGAAGAGTCTCCTAGGTACAAGCCAGCAAGGAAAGAACCTTAGTCCTACAATCACAAGGAGCTGAATTCCGCCAAAAATCTAAAAGAGCTTGGGAGCCAATTTCTTCCTTCCTCCCTCCATCCCTCTCTCTCTTTCTTTCTTTCTCTCTCTCTCTTTCCTCCCTCCCCCTTTCCCTTCCTTCCTTCCTACCTTTTCTCCTTCCTTTCTTCCTTCCTCAGCACCTCCAGCTAGGTCTCCAACCTAGGTCACATAGTGAGTTTGACACCATGAGATTCTAACTTAGAATCCAGTCAAGCCCACCCAGTCAGCCAACCTACAGAGCTGTGGTTCTTGTTTTACGTTTATGAGAATTTGCCACAGTGGTGATAAAAAACCAAACCAAACCAAAACAAAACAAAAACTAATATAAGAGTTCACAACAGGTTCACGGTCTTTGATCACCAATTTACTTTAGGCAAATGTGTCCGCTTTCTCTATATTTTTTTTAAAGATTTTATTTATCTATTTGACAGACAGAGATCACAAGTAGGCAGAGAGGCAGGCAGAGAGAGAGGAGGAAGCAGGCTCCCCGCTGAGCAGAGAGCCCTATGTGGGGCTCTATCCCAGGACCCTGGGATCATGACCTGAGCTGAAGGCAGAGGCTTTAACCCACTGAGCCACCCAGGTGCCCCTCTCTATATTTTTAATAATCAATCATTTAGGCACACAAACACACAGACTCTTTTGTGTCTGTAATTCATAAATTATTTTTTCTATTTGATATTATAGATCACTATTTTTTTAAAAGAATTTATTTATTTGACAAAGAAAGATCACTAGTAGGCAGAGAGGCTGGCAGAGAGAGAGAGAGAGGAGGAAGCAGGCTCTCTGCCGACCAGAGAGCCCAATGTGGGACTTGATCCCAGGACCCTGAGACCATGACCCGAGCCAAAGGCAGTGGCTTAACCCACTGAGACACCCAGGCGCCCTAGATCATTATTTTAAAAGAGATTTCCAAAAATGTTAAATCCTGTATCCTCTATAGCTCCCTTCCCGGCTCCCAGCTAGATCAGACCAATAAGGATGCTATGGATTAGACATAAGTAAAATCTTCCTGCATCAAGATGTTAGGTTTTTATATCAAAATTCCATCTCTTCCTTTCTTTTCCAGAATGTGCTACGTGCTTCTTGGTAGGTATGACAATGCAAAATAGAAACAGTTTTCCCAAGAGCTGCCAAGTGTGTGTTTCATTGCTTCCATAAACTCGGCAGAGTTGACCTGACCCACACAATGATAAAATTCTGCTTTTAAGTTATTTCTCATGCTAATCATCAGCATTAGGGACATATTCTGATGAGAAGTGTCCAGGGTCTGTTTGGAGTAGCTAGCTTCTTAAGTGTTCCAGAGACAGATGTCTGAAGATCATTTCCAAGCCCTGTAACATAGCCTGCATCTTAATGACACATTTGAATGAGGAGACATATGTAAATTCTGTATCAGTTAAAGGAATATGACTTGAAATGAAAATGAATAAATGATCTCACACAGCAAAAAGGATTAAGCTCTCATTATGAAGTCAGGTGAACCTTACATATAGGAGGAAGTCTATTTTCCTTTGTGTTTTCAAGGGCTCAGACTATATTTAAATACTTCGCTTTACATGAATTTACAACAATTACATTTCTAATCCTTCTATAACTTTTTTATTTTGCATATTTGTCCCATAAAAAAAGATTTTTTAAAAATCCTTTTTGACCTGAGCTGTAGAATTCATTGGTCATTATTCAAGCCAATTGATCACCTTTGCTGTGATAGCATTGCTCTTGATTCTCAGAAATATGCAGGACCACTCTTTCTTTGACTGGCATTTGACAAGTTAAAATAAGTGTTCAGAATGAAATGCAAAAACATTGCTTTTAATCATATGCAAATTGCTACCAGCATGTCAGAAATGACTTCTCACCAGTATCAGGGAATTCCAGCTAAGGTTATTAAAAAACAACAACAACAATAAAAAAGACCCAAAAAAACTATCATGATTTTTTTTTAATTGTTTGACTTATATCACAGAAAAGCTACATATGTCAATAAGGGCATGTTTAACTCTTTGATAGGATGCAAAATCTGCATTCTTTTATTTTAAAGCTTTTTTTTTTTTAAGATTTTATTTATTTGACACAGAGAGAGAGATTACAAGCAGGCAGAGAGGCAGGCAGAGAGAGAGGCAGAAGCAGGCTCTCTGCCGAGCAGAGAGCCCAATGCGGGGCTCAATCCCAAGACCCCAAGATCATGACCTGAGCCGAAGGCAGAGGATTAACCCACTGAGCCACCCAGGCGCCCCCAAAATCTGCATTCTGAGCAAATTATTTCCCAAGCCAATTCCTGTGGACATAAAACTTTACTTAAATATTCTGCCTTTATATATTTTTTCAGTATCTTTATATTATGGTAGGTTATTAGGAACAATTGCTCAATAGATATTTTCTTTTTCAGACTTCCATGCTCATTTCAAGAGTAATCTTTCAAAAATAAAATTAGAAGAAGAATATTTTGCACTGGCAGAGTTAAATTTAAAAAATATCTCCCTTTTTAGATTTTAATATTTTCCCCCATCTGGATTATCTCTGAGCTTATTCCTGATAAGAGAAAATATCATATTTAATCATTTTTGCTTTGTCTTTTTCACATTGAAATTTATATCACTGTGATAATTTCACTTTCTTTTGGGCACAAATAGACTGGTACTGATTATGATATAAAATCTGTTTAATCAACATTACCAATATCAGTTATACAAAAGACATCGAGTAAATATCAACTATCTTTTCCATTTCCATTTATCTTATTTATGATAAATAAATGTATCATTTTGGAAAAAAAAATGTACTCTAAGAAAATTTTCTTGTTTTTCTTTGGCATTTGAGCAAGGTGAAGTGGATTATTATAAAGGGAATCATGAGAGAGATTATCCTGGGGTTGCAGATATCCTGCCTTCATGGCCTTCGAGAAACAATCCACCAGGAGTTCATCAATTCAAGTGAGTGAATTCCTCTAACAACCCTACGAGTTCGGGAGAAGCCCAGGGCCCTCAGATGAGCTCACAGCCCCAGACAAGCCCATGCTTACGTGCTTTGAGACCTTGTACAAGGGATTCAACTAAGTTATGCTTGAACTCCCCAACCCACGAATCTGTGAAATAATCAATTGTGGGTGGTTTTGAACTATTAAAGTTTTGGTAATTTGGTATACACTAACAAAGCTTATATACTCTGTAACCCTCCTTTTTAGATCATAGGACCTCACTTTCCAGTATGGAAACGATTTTGTATAATTCAGTAGAAGCTGACCTTAAGCTAATCTTAATCAGCATACTGTGTCCCTTTGAATATGGTGATAGGTTCAGAAATAGAAAAATGATGAATGCATTTGAGGAAAACCTGGTGTCTCAGTTAAATGTCTGATTTCAGCTCAGGTCATGATCTCTGTGTCCTGGTATTATGACAGAGTTGGACTGCATGCTCAGCGGGGAGTCGGCTTGTCCCTCTCCCTCTGCCCCTCCCCCGGCTCTTGCTCTCTCTCTCTCCCTCCCTCTCAAATAAACAAATAAAATCTTAAAAATAAATAAAATAAATAATTAAAAATTAGCAGCTACTATTTTAGAAAAAATAATTTATATCTTATTGATATTTGATACTAAATTTAGTAGATTTACAAATTCAAAATCTTAGCTCTTTCTTAAAAGTTAATGTTCAGTTGATAAATTTTACTCTATTTCTAAATCCATAAATATGTAACTACTTTTGAGAAGCCTTAGAATAATTAATGATTAATCCCTTTTAAAGTGTCACTTTAAATAAATACCTCCAAACAGCTTAATTTGCTTTCAAATTCAAAATATTTCTTTGTTTATAAGAATTTTCAAACACTTGATTTAATAAACACAATGCCTGTGAATCCTCAAACAGGCTTGAAAGCACAGCCAGTTACCATTCTGCCTCCACAATAAAAGAAGCTCCATGAAACTCAGCTTCCTGCTCATGTGAGAGCTACTTATCAGCTTTGGACCAACACTTTTTCTTTGCAGCAAAGACTCATCTCAACAGGGGGACTTTCTTTCTTTAATTAGGGTCTTAAGCAGCCTTAACTATATTCTGAGTTTTTCACATTTTGGGAGACTACCTCAGGTTCTGATTTCATTCTCTTTTTTTAAAGCATATTTCTTTCTGCTTTGTTAATGCAGACTAAGTTCCCCTCTCTTTTCTCCTGCATATTTTTTTTCCTATAATTAAAATTTAAGGCTTGCCTAAGTTTTAACACTTTCACTCTGCAACTTAATGTGCCTTTTTGCATCCTTTCTCATTACTAATTTCTGTATTGTCAGTACACATTTTGGAGGGAAGCAAGTCCTCCATGTCTATGCAATGGGCCAGCTGAGGCTGGGAGCAGTAGACAAGTTAGTTATCTTTTAGTTGTTAATTTTCTGATCTAACTACTTTTTCTTTTTGGCTTTTAAACCCATTCCAAATTTGCTAACAATTCTGGCCTCCGCTCTCATAACATTCTTTTCCGATCCTTTCTCATACATACTTTAAGATAAGCTGTAACTTCCAAGATGAATATGAGTTCTTATTCTTCTTCTAACTTTCAGTATAACAGAAGTGTTATTTGTAAACAGCTCTCAGTTTTCCCCCTACATACGTGTGACAAACTTTTAAGGTGGCTGCCATGTTTCTTGCCTTCTAGTCTTAGTCCTTTGTATGGTCCCTTCACCTTGACTGTGGGTGAGACTGTGACTTACTTCTAATGAGTAAAATGTAAAAGGAGACAGAATATTTGGATTATGTGAATGTGACTATATTAGACATGACTGTAGTGCTAACTAACTTAGTCTCTCTCTCTCTCCCTCTCTCTCTCTCACAAGCAACCATGCTGGTGAACCCCACATGGCAAGGAACTGCAGGGGGCCTCTAGGATCTGAGCATGTGACAACAGCCCACCAAGAAACTCAGTCAGGCATCCAAAGAATAGGATACTTCCAAGAATCATGTGATCAAGGAGGAATATCCAACCAACTGAATCCTGCAGATACAGAATCCAGTCCTAGCTAACATCAAGACCGCAGTTTCCTGAGTGAGACCCATAAGTAGAGGACATAACAAAGCCATGCAGAGAAACGGTGAGATAATGAATGCGTGTTATTTTAAGCCAAGTCTGTGGTAATACTGTTATGTTATGTGACAAGATACAAGGAATAAGATACAACACAAAAATTCAAACAAAATCATGATAACAAATCTACAGTCCCTGACAAATTTTTGGGTACTGCATCTCACTGAAGTATTTTATGCTCTTTAGATAAAAATGTTTGATTATTTAGTTGATAATTTATTTAAATATTACATCTTTTCTGTGTCAAATATATTGGGCTGACATTGTGGGTTCAATCAATACATTCAACCAATATTCATTAAATATCTTCCATATGCCAGGCACTCTCCCAGGTACTGAAGACATAACATTAAAAGAAATTGCCCGTTCAGATAACTTACTTACCAGCAGTTGATCTAATCAAATTAATGCATTTTTGGCAATATTGATAAATATTTGATAATTAGAAGTAGGGCTATAGTCCTCATCTGTAAGTAGAATGATGAGAACTAGGAAATGTGTATTTTCCTTATCATTCAATTAATAAAAATCTTAATTTATAGAAAATGGTAATAGGAAGATAGTTGTAATATGACAAACTTGTTTAATGGAAAAATGACCAGTACTTCAGAAAAACAAAACAAAACAAAACAGAAAAGTGAGTCATTGTTCTTGCTCAGGTTTGCTAACCAGAGGATCACAGGAAATTTTGTGGAATTTTATTTTATATATTTTTTTGACTCTCAGCTGCTGTGCAAGGCAGCTAACTCTATTTGTATACCTCATCTCAACTACCATCTTCATCCATGAGAAGAAACACATAGAACTGTCCCTATAACTAATTCCTTTCTTTAAGAATTATTTTACATATTTGGAGTGAACTTGTTATTGTGACTTGGATCCTAAAGATATCAATATATCCAGTCTATCCAAAATGTTTTCTCATTAACTGTAACTGCTCTGCCATGTGCTTTCAAGAATACCAGTTAAGGCTCCAAGGCCAACATTATACTTCCCACCTGCTAGCTCACACATCTAATTCTTGGAGCAGGAAATTAAAGAATTGATTCCTCAATCAGAAATCAAGTTTAAAATGCAGACTGAATTGTTGACATTCCAAAGAGCCAACTTTTGGGTGTGTTTATTTTCTCTATTGTTTTTAATTCTGTTTCATTTATTTCCTCTCCAATCTGTATTATTTCTTTACTTCTGCTTACTTTAAGCTTAGCATGCTCCTCTGGAAAAAAAAAAAAAAAAAGATTTAAGTTATTTATTCAGAAAGGGAGAGAGAGAGAGAGAGAGAGAATGAGCTGGGGAAGGGACAGAGGCAGAGATAGAATCTCAAATAGACTCTGCACTGAGCGTGGAGCTCCATGCAGGGCTTGATCTCATGACCCTGAGATCATGACTTGAGCTAAAATCAAGAGTCAGTTGGTTAACTGACTGAGCCACCCAGATGCCCTTCCTCTTTTGTTTTTAGTATTCTCAGGTGAAAAGTTAAGTTATGGGTCAGAAATCTTTATTGTTTTTTAAAATATAGGCATTTGGGTGTGCCTGGGTGGCTTCAGTTAGTTAAGTGTTTGTCTTGGACTTAGGTCATGATCCCAGAGTCCTGGGATGAAGCCCCGAAATGGGATCCCTGCAGAGCGGGGAGACTGTTTCTCCCTTTCCCTCTGTATCTCCCCCTACTTGTGCTCTCTCACATACTCTCTTTCAAATAAATAAATGAAATCTTAAAAGAAAAAAAAAGCCAAAAGGAACTAAAAAAAAAAAAAAAAGGCATTTGTAGATATAAATTTACCTTTAAGCACTGCTTTATCAGAATTTGATTTTGGCATGTTGCATTCATTTTTATTCATCTCAAGTATTTTCTATTTTCCCTTGTGAATTATTCTTTGACACTTTAGTTTTTAAAGATGAGTGTGTTGTTTAATTTCAACACATTTGTGAATTTAGCAGTTTGTGAATTATCAATCTCTAATTTAATCCCATTGTGGTAAAAAAACATACTTTATATGATTTCAATATTTTAAGATCTATTGAGCCTTATATTATGGTTTAAAGTATGGTCTATCCTGAAGTATGTTCCGCTTGCACTTGGAAAGAATGCGTATTCACATATCATTGGGTGGAATGTTCTACAGATGTCTGATAGGTCTAAATAGATTACAGTGTTGTTCACATCTTCTAGTGTTTGTTGATCTTCTGCCCAACTGTTCTATCCATTATTGAAAGTGAGGTATTGAAGTATTCAAATACTATTGTTGAACTGACCATTTCTCCCTTTAATTTAGATAGTTAGATATATTACAAACTCTCTCTGACCTATGTTCTTTGGAAGTTTAAATGTTTTATTCAAACTTTGAAAATTGAAACTATTTGTATATGATATACAATGTCTTCTAAATAAGAAAATATAATTGTCAAGACCATGTAAGAAAATTATAATATTCTATATTTAATTGATATTTAGTATCAAAATATTTATAATAAGCAAACAAGAGAAGTTTCTATTTTTTTAAAAGATTATTTATTTATTTATTTATTTGACAGAGATCACAAGTAGGCAGAGAGGCAGGCAGAGAGAGAGGAAGGCAAACAGGCTCCTCATTGAGCAGAAAGTCCAATGCAGGACTCGATCCTAGGACCCTGGGATCATGACCTGAGCTGAAGGCAGAGGCTTTAACCCACTAAGCCACCCAAGTACCCCAAGAAGAATCTATTGAAATACATTTACATCTGTGACCCCAATAGTTCCCACTCTATTTAATGGTTGGTAGCCTTATATCTCAGGTTATAAGGAGTTATATACATAATTTACCGCATTATTAAATAAGGAAGTTTATTTAGTTGGGTAGATCTGAATAGAAATCAAAGACCTATCTTTCACAGGTAGTTTGAAAGTTTCAAAGTGTGGCCTGGAGTGAAGAAATGGTATAATGATCTCTTTGTGCCAGGACAAATAGAAATGAGAGACTTGGTAAAATGAAAGATGTTGATGGTTTTGTTATACTCTACAGGATAAACACACAGGAATGGGATATTATTAATAAATATTGCACTATATCCTTTATGGTTTACCATTGGATATAAACCTCATATATGCACACTGATATGAATTATTTGAATCATATGGATATTTGGAAAAAATAATAAATACTTGCAAATATTTGAGAGCTTCTGCCTACTCCCCCACCAAAAAAATAAAAATTCTTAACTAAATAAAGCAAATTTTCCCTTAGGTGAGAATCAATATATATTTTGTGTACATATTCACTTAGTAGTACAGATGATCCAAATTTCCAGTATTCAACTGATGATAAAATAATTCATTTGCATAGTAAAAAATGGTTATTAATATAAAACAGAAGATAAATGGTATTTGGAATTGGTATTGTGTAGAGCTCAAGTATCTGACACTTCCTTTGCCCTTTGTTAAGTGTTTATTTTCACTGTTATAGATATAATAGATGCCCATAACATAAAGATGGATAAGGCTGCCATGTTACACAACTTGATGGTGGTGAGAAGCACCATAAAAATCATAGCAAATGCAAATGGCATCCTGGAATGGTACAGTGTACAACATATGTACTATATGTTATGATCTAGTGTGTTTTCAACTTATTATCACATTTATGTCCATGATGTCCTGAAGTTGTTCCAAATTTTGCTTTTAATTTTAGTTGTCTTGGCTTGCAACATTGATTACAGATTGGCGACTACTTTTCATTTTGATTTTTGGCTATACTCAAGAGAGTCGTATTTTTTAATTATAAAAAAGACTTCTGGCTTATTATAATTTCTATCCCTTCTACTTGTTTTGGAAGTGAATTTCACCCATATGAACATGACTTGAATTAGGAATTCATCAGGAAGAAACTGAAGTGGTTTCACACCATCCCCCACCCCATTCCACATATAACCCTACAAGTGTATTTGTGCAGGTCCACTATAGACATGTGACAGATGGGGAGGTAAAAATTGATTAATGGTAGTAATAACAGAAATGGAAGTCCATACTCCCTTGGGTTCTCCTGCCATCCCTTAAGAACTCAGAATGAGTCATAGTCACTGTATCTGTTTGCATTTATAACCCCCTAGATAAAATGTTGCTTTTCTAAGTTTCTCTTACTATGGTAAAGTGATGTAATAGGTGTGTATGTGTTTGTGCTAATATTCTATTGTATACATTATAATATATATTTATACACTTTTTTCGCTTGCAAGAAGAATCTGTTACCTAAATCTTACAGCTTGCCTTGGGTTGTAACTCATAAAAACTTAATTATTTCTTTCCGAATAATTCTTTCTTTCCATGCATATAGAACACATTTGACCATAATATCATATTTGTATAACCAGATGGCTCATAAATAAATCATTATAGAATCTAAGATCCTGGGTTCTTAAATATTATGTTATTTCATTCACCCTACATTTTAACTGCTTGTGTGTGACTATGATAAGATACATTCATGTAATATTAATGAAAGTTTAAAATTAAAAATCTCCTTTAAAAATAACATAGTTTACTGGGTAAATTATTATGCACGTTACTCTTCAATAGAGATCTTATGTGTTGTAATTTGAAAGCAAAGACACTGAAATAATTATATGCTTTTTGAAAGTATGTGGATAATTTATTTATTTGAATCTATCATCTTTACATCAATTTTTCTTCCCATCTATCTCTAACTTGTACATAATTGAAAACTCTTATAAAAAGTGAGATATAAGAAGACTTCACATAATTTTTCATCACTTTCTGTTATAATGCCCATATTTCCCAAACACAAATATATAATTGACTTCTATAGACCCCTTTAGAAAACAGCTTCTCTACATACGGGATCAGGTGTACAGCAGATAGAATAATGTGTTCTATAAAGGCCTGATGTTCTGCCAAGTTTGTTTATAAATCCTTAAATTCAGATTTTCTCTGACCCTAAAGGGACCTTTGTCACGTTATGTGGCAGGAAAAAACAAGCTTAGGTTCAAATTCTATCTGGACTATTATTTTGGGTCTGGGACCTTCAACGAATTAAATATTCTCTTTAACTTATGCTTTTTCATATGTAAAACATCAATAATCAGACCTACACTCCTGCATTATTCTGAGTATTAATCAAGAACATATATAAAGCTGGTACAATACCTGATACACAGTAATAAATATTAATTCCTTCTTCACTGTCTCTCTAAAGTAGGAGTATGGGATTTAGTTTACAGAGTTATGTATAATAAATAAGATCATGTATGTAAGACAATTCAAACTGTACTTTGTGCTAAATAAATAATTTCCCTGGCTCTCTATTCCGTATGTATATATCAGTCAGGATGTTGTTTCCTCCTCAAAATCCTTCCTTCTTAAGGTAGAAATTACACATTATTCTTTTCGTACTCACAGAGAAACACACATGAATTTCTACCAGAATATTAGGCATATTATATTTACCCATTTATTCATTCGTACATTTATCCTTACTATAAGCTTTTATATAATATTGATTTTTTTACTTGTATTAAAATTTTCCCAGAAGGTACTTAGTTCCTAATATGATTTTTGCTGTTCATTTTCTGGTTTTTTGTTTTGTTTGTTTTACTTGTAGCAAAAATTACTATCAAACTCTACTCATTGGGATAGAGTCCCTTGTGGTGTTAGTGAAAGGCCCGCCCTTCACACAGCACACCGTCCACACTTGTAGCCCCTCAGCCAGCCAGCCGCCTCGAATCCAGCATTTAACAACATGTAGCCTCAGATGACTTTAAGTCCATTTCTCTTTCCTGTTTTGAAGATGGATATAATAATAGTTTTTTTTTCTCCTAAGAAAGTACTGTGAAATCTCTAAGTTTGTGATGTACAAGATAAGCATCTTTTTCTATAAGATATATCAAATTTCACAACAACGTAGAATTCCCTGTGTTCAAATTGTAGGAAGACTAGATATAACCAAGTCATACATCACAGTATTTATTGACTCTGCCTTAGATTCTGAGATAAAATTGCAATTCTAGTGTATAAGAATGCACACTAATCAAATAAACATGTGTGTAAAGACAAATCCCACAGAGAAAAATGATGTGATACTGTGATAGCATGGAAAGGGGGATTTGGCCTAATTAGAACAATCTAAGATAGCTTTGGAAGGAAATGAGGACCGGACTCAGTTTGAAACGTTAGTAGGACTTTGTGAGATGAAATGAAAAGAAAGAGACTTCCAGACAGATGTAATAGTTTGTGCACAATCCTTCAGTGGGGAAACAGATAACTAACTCAGGGTGATGCTAGTGCCTGATACTGAAGTGGGATATGCCAATGTCTTTTATTACCATCTTTCTCAGAGTGGGGGCAAGAGTTTCAGGGGCTTTAACTCAGTATTTTCTAATGAGAAACTCTTGCTCTGTAGACCCCAAACCATCAAGGGAATGCTGCCAACTCCCTAGGAAGTGCATTCCAGTAACTCACTGACAGGTAGACATATGATCACTGGTGTATCCATGATCCCACTAGAAGACTCTGCTGAGTGGACTAGTATCAGGACTTCATTTCTTGTCCTCCACATACCCCCACTCTAATAGGGGATTCATGGTGAGGCTCTGAATCCCAGAGAATCAGTATCATCTTTACACTTTGTTTAATTATCCTTAAAATATCTGGATATTATCTCTCCCTCTCTGTACCAATACTCAAGTAAGTCACCATAGATCCCTTTGAGGAAAGACTGCGGCACTTTATAAATATATACTTGCTCTGATGTTGCAGCATCTTCTGCCTTGGAACAATGACACTCCCTCACAAAATGGGTTTTACATTTAAAAACTGGTCCGGGACTGGCAATTGGGCAAAGGTTCATCTTTTTTTTTTTTTTTTTTTTTTACAGAAGATGACTTCTGATCTTCTTTTTAACCCCCTTGCTATGGGGGTCCTCATTTCTATACAGGATCTTCTACCATCACATCTGCCCATAGACAACAACCATCAGTGAGTTTTCCAGTAGTAGTGAATTTCTACCAATAGTGCAGCCTGATTGCTTTGGTCAATGTCCCATTCTGGGGACTATATTCTGGGGACTGTAGTCACCAAGTGGGCTTCTTAGCTTTTTACAGAATAAAAACTCCATCATATCTAATTCTCAAAATCTTTGACCCTTTCTTCTATTGTTCTTGCCAGGACTTTAGATCCTACCCTGTGAGAGTATTTCCAATTTGATAAACAATTCCTTGTCCAAACTCATTTTTCCTACTTGATCCAGCAACCTCAGGATCCAGTCCCATATACACTCACCAGTCTCCTGTTGCACAGAAGTTACAAGACTTCTGCATATAGTCTTCTTTTTTCTCCTAGAAAGTTCTAGAGCTTCTCTAACCCTGGTATGTTATGACCACACAGAGAAATATGGATACAAATATTGAGGGGACTATTGTTTTATTGCAAGGTAAGGCTATCTCCGTCACCTTCAGGGAAGCCCTTCACCATCCCTCAGTAGGATGGATTTGGGGATACACAATGTTTAAAGGCATCAATCCAGATGTCACCATCCTCTGAATCAGCATCCCATTTTTTCTATCATAGTCCTGGACTCAACATAGTGCCCTTGCCTAATTTGAGAATACATCCTTATTTGGAGCTCTTATGATTAAGCTCTATGTTATCTCTTCAGCTTTCTTTGCGCCTTCAGCGAATGAGAGCTTCTTCATATTCTGAAAAGGTGGCCCCTGACTTTTGCACATTTTTATTGAATCATAATTAATTACCCTAAATAAGAATCATCCGGTTCCATTACATTATAATTGTTATTTTTTCAACTGCATTTCTTATTACATCCATGAGTGTATTTCATTCTATAGGCATCTAATCCCAGTCCACCATTAATGAAATTTGAGCAACTGTACTTCAATCTGCCAGAGACCCTCATGGCCACATACTGCCAGTGATGAGGTCCTCATGGCCAACTGGGTAGTGGCAATGCTGAGCAGTCCAACCCCAACATCACACTGTGGCATCTACTTTTTTTTTTTTTAAAGATTTTATTTATTTATTTGACAGAGAGAGAAATCACAAGCAGGCAGGGAGGCAGGCAGAGAGAGGAGGAAGCAGGCTCTCTGCAGAGCAGAGAGCCCGATGCGGGGCTCGATCCTAGGACACTGGGATCATGACCTGAGCCGAAGGCAGAGGCTTTAACCCACTGAGCCACCCAGGCGCCCCAGCATCTACTTTTTGAATCCATCCTGTTACGACCTCTGGCAGGTCAGGCTCTTGAATGGATAGATAGGAGTGTGGCTAACTTACACAATAGTATTCTCAACTTCAACAATTCTTGAGGGAAGGAGGAAATAGGGTATGGAAGGAAGAAATCAGAGCTTCAGTGACATCACACGAAATCCCTCGACCACCCAGTGAACTCATTGGAGTTCCCTGGCAGTTGGAAGAAGGGGCAGGGTTTATGGCCTCCCATCCATTTTGCTGTTACTACATGTGGGCTGCCCCCTGGAGGGATGCATTAACTTGGGCATGACCACCTTCTTCAGCAGAGGGCACACCTTGGAGAAGATTCCTGAGGACAGCCTGCAGCAGCTTTACCAGTACTGAATAATAAACGCTTTGGTCCTGAAGGGGAATTGAGAGGAAACAGCTAAGAGTCCACTAGAATCAGCTTAGGACATACCATAAAAGGGTGATGGAAACAGAAAAGAAAATTAACCTGTACCAGTATAGAATCAATTATATTAATTGTACTTGGATCAACATTTTTCACTAGATTAAAACTGAAGAATAACTAGATATATACATTTTTCTCATATAAGGTCTTACTGTGCTATATTCAACAAATCATTTTATTGATTTCATAGTGAATCAAGTCTTCAAAATGTCTTCAAAGTATTATATGTGTATATATAATGCAAAAATAATATTTAAAATATTATGTAATTCCAAACATTATATAATACTAATCAATGTATAAGACAAAACTGTGTGTGTGTGTGTGTGTGTGTGTGTGTGTGTGTGTGCGAATTGAACCTACCTATCGCAGGGTATATTTTACTATTCAAATTTGGCAAAACACAGTAGCAGAAAGTTGAGAATTTTACAGGTCTTATTATGGCCTGATATTATTCGATTTTGAAAAAATACGAAAAAATTAGGCAGTTATAGAAAAAGAGAAGTATATTCTTTTAAAATATCCTGCATCCATCCTGCTTCATGACTAACACTGAATAGCAGTGTTATAACTGAATAACACATTTTGTTGTTGTTGTTGTTAACATTTCTCCAATGGGAGTAACAAAGTCTTTCTGCCTCTATTAAGAAATTACTTTTTAACAATTCTGTGAATACAAAATATTCTGATAGTATGAAGACAAAAAGACCAATTTTAATTAAGTTGTTAAACTGAGTGTGTTGCTTTGGTTCACAGGAAACTGAAAAAAGGACTTAAATCTTAGTATTCTACCATATTTCCACCTTGACCTTCACAGAGAATAAAGGTAAAATGCAGTTCACATTCTCTCATCAACATTGAAAACGAAAATATGCCTCTGCTGTCTAGACTAACAGGGAGTTCAGAAGTCAAGCGGAACTGGAACCTAGCATTTCATTACATTCACCAACACAATGTGCAATTCTGCTCAAGGATCAAAGGCAGAAGAGATGTGTGGCCGCTGCCCCTTCAGTGATTAGCTGCCCAGGGCATCTAGGGCTGTTTGAGACTGCTGGGCGCACATGGCCATGAAATGCTAGGAAAGTACATTTCTCCCGTGATTAAATGTATGTCCGCTATTATCTTTTTGGAAATGTGAAAAGCATGCTTTATATATATATTTTTTTCTTTACACGTCTCCTTCTATTACAGAAATATGGCTCGGCAAGTTTTGGAATGGTGAAGGTTCGGTTATTCTCTGACGACAGAAGATGTGCTGTTCCAATAAATCGTGCTATCTAAACCCCCCAATCCACTGGCAGCCGTGGCAGAGACGAACATAACAAAGAGATGGAGTGGGAAAACGCAGGCCCTTGGAAGCTGGAGCCTCGATAAAACCTCAAATGGAAGATGCCGCTGAATTAAGCAATGGTTCATCGCTTCTGCTTGTATATTGTTTACGCGAAACTGGAGCTAAATAAACGAATCCATGACCTGATTTATCTGCCAAATGGATTGAACATTTACTCTCTGCCTCCAAGGCTTGTCATTTCAGTTTAGCTTTGCAGATGGTACAACCATTTCCCCGAAACAGAGCCACTACAGAGCAGCTTGCCAGCGTTTCCTGTTATTTAAAGTTCACCCTTAAAAGTACACATAGCCGTGTTTCACATGCTCAACCAGCGCTCCGCCGCGTCCATCTGACGCTGCTCTGTCTTTCAGGTCGCTCTAGCAGAGTCAGGTGCCAGGGTACCAACCACTTCTCTTAAGTTACTACTGGGAAAATTATAGCGTTAAGAGGCTTACTTCTGTTTTTGAGAAATGACTTTATCCCACAAACCTGGAGAATCTTTGTGAATGCGTTCGACAGTAAGTACAGGATAAGAGTTTGTTGGCATTTTTCTTAAAATAGTTTATGTGATCAAATGCCACATGAAAGAAGCAGTTTTGCTTTTTCTTTTTTTTTTTCCTGGATGCTTCTCCTTGGAATATTTCTATTATAAACAGAATTCTACGACTTAAAACATAAGCAAGTAAGACGTATTTCTATTGATGTCATATACTTGAAAGAGTATCTGGGGGTTTGGTGATGTTTTGTTATACATGGAATAAAAATATATTTTGTGAAGGCTAGGCTAAGATTGCTTTTGTAAGGAGACAGAGACAATTATATGGTATCAGAGAACTTCAGTCTATGACATGTTCTCACTTTCAAAACCTCCAACTCTGGAAATTTTAAAAGTCAAATTTTTTTCCCCCATATTAAAATGAAGGCAATATTTCATACTGAAATTTTCATAATTATCTACTTCTACAGTTTATATTGAGAGTAACTTGATATTAAGACTATGAAAAATTATTTAAATGTAGATGCTGACCCTCAGGGTACTAGGTTGTGCAAGGGAGTTTAGGTGACACAGGGAACAAAAATAAATATTAAAAGAATAGGCTCAGGCAACAAAATCAAACCTCATGATTCAGCCTTGACCAGCACTAGTCAAAGATATAAGATGGAGAAGATGGGTATTATTACTATTGTAGCAAGTTTATTTCCTCAGACAAAACATTGTTCTGATGAGCCTGAACTTCATTTATTTATTTTTAAAGATTTTATTTATTTATTGGACACACAGAGAGAAAACACAGCAGAGGGAGCAGCAGAGGGAGAGGGAGAAGCAGACTCACCGCTGAACAGGGAACCCAATGCAGGACTCAATCCCAGGACCCTGAAATCATGACCTGAGTGGAAGGCAGACGCTTAACAGACTGAGCCACCCAGGTACCCCCATTTATAGACTTCAATAGAGAAATGATATAAGCAATGTCTATGGATGTAATTGAAGAGAAAAAAAAAAAAACTAAAAATAAGAAAGTGGGGGAAAACCTCACAAAGAAATGCACATGACATGTAGAATAGCTTTGCACGCAATTTACTTATGTGTAATACACAGCGCCTATCAGTATAGCCCTCAGAAAGCTCATTGCATGGGTGGAACTAGAGCGTATCATGCTTAGCGAAATAAGTCAAGCAGAGAAAGACAACTATCATATGATCTCCCTGATATGAGGAAGTGGTGATGCAACATGGGGGCTTAAGTGGGTAGGAGAAGAATCAATGAAACAAGATGGGAATGGGAGGGAGACAAACCATAAGTGACTCTTAATCTTATAAAACAAACTGAGGGTTTCTGGGGGGAGGGGGTTTGGGAGAAGGGGGTGGGATTATGGACATTGGGGAGGGTATGTGCTTTGGTGAGTGCTGTGAAGTGTGTAAACCTGTACAGACCTGTACCCCTGGGGACTAAAAATATATGTTTATAAAAAATAAAAAATTAAAATAAATAAATAAATAAACACAAGTGATTCATGCTAAGAAAAAAAAAAAAAAGAAAGCTCATTACATGGGCCCAGTATTAAATGTTCTTCATATATGTTAGGTTATGTCTCAGAACTTCTGGGGGCTGGCTTTGTGTATTTAGCTTGCATACCAAAAGTGAAATTTGTAATATTCTCTGGTTATGTATTTTACCCCACAGTAATGAAATTGATTTGGAGGAAGCCAGTATGTATTAACTTCAAATCATTAATTTCATGTGTCTTTTTTCTCACTGTAATAACTTCATTTTTTTAAACTAATACTGAAAAACAGAAGGCAAACAAACCTGTTCTAAAACAAGATGAGTGCATCTGTAGGCAATCTGTGATATTTCTATTGATTTTTCATACAAGTACATCAATGTGTCAAGAGATCCATATATAGATATAAATTACTCTGTTAGCCACAAGATTAAAATAATTCTAAACAGCCAGCAGCAAATCATAATCTATTGCTTTATCTGCTTGATTCCTGCATCATTGATTTAACATTCCAAAATAAAGGTATCTGTATGAAATGTCAAATTAGTGCACAGCTTTTCTATTTTTGTGAAGAGGAAGTAAAATCCATTCTTTGCATGGTGCTATCCGGGGTCATTGCCAGAGGCTCTTCAAAGAGTCTCAGGCTTTGACTTTGCAAAGGCTCCTTAAGTAGCTGGCTGTGTGGTTCCTGAGTGCCTAGACTCTCCAGCCTCGGCAGCCCTGAGGCTGTTCACACAGCCCAAAAGTTTCCTTGGTTTTGTCGGTTTCAGACTGGGGACGCTGAGAATTAAAACATACTGGTCAACACATTACCTACTACTGGTTTGAACTGTGTGGGTTTACTGCATACACTGATGTTTATCTTTGATGAGAAATCTCAGTTTTATGAGAGGGGACATGCTGTAGAATATCAAGGAATAAATTTGTTGCTTCCAGTGCACAAGTTAAGGACACTTCCAGATTTAAGATGGCCATTGACTTACAAACACCACTCAAAATTTCTTCTGGGAGCACATAGGATCTTTTGCTTTCCCCTCCCCAAAATTGGTGTATTTGAAATTTTTGCATTTACAGAACAGAAGGAAAATTAAAAAAGAATATTGATATTAATTATTAATAATTAGTAACATTAATTCCCGCCATGCACTAGAATACTTAGTCATAAAAGGAATGACTACGGGTATGTGCAACAGTACAGATAAATCTCCAATGATTTATGCTAAGGAAAAGAAGTCTTAAGGTATATATACTGTACAATGCCATTTACGTGAGAAAGATAAAACTATAGAGGTAGAAATTAGGTAATTGTTTTCTAGGAGCTGGGGCTGGGGCTAGAGGAGTGACCTCAAAGAAACACCAGAATGTTTTTATGGTTATGGAGATGTTCTGCATCCTGGTGGTGGTAGCGGTTAAATGACTGCATGTATTTGCTAAAACTTGTCAAACTTCATACTGCGGGTGGGGGAGGGGTGGAGGTGGGGACTGACTGTATTTAAGTTGCAACTTAATACACTGGACTTAATAAAGGAACCAAGTAAATATTTATAGCTTTTATTCTGAGCAAAATTGTATTGCACCTCCAAAGTAATTAGACGGAACTTTATTTAATAAACAAAGTAAAAATAATTATATATATCAGTTACACATGAATAGCTTTTAGGGACACCTGGGTGGCTGTTTGTTAAACGTCTGCCTTTGGCTCAGGTCATGATCCCAGAGTCTCGGGATCAAGTCCAGCATTTGGCCCCTTGCTCAGAGGGGCTTCTCCGTCTCCCTGCCACTCCCTCTCTCGTGCTCTCTCCCTCACTGTCTTCTCTCTCTCTCTGACAAATAAATGAATAAATAAATAATTTTTTAAAAAAAGAATAGATTTTTCTAGAGGAGGTGGTAAAGGATCTGAAGAAGAAAACACGCTTACTTAAATTTGTCCACAACATTTTATTTATTAAAAAACAGATATCTGAGGGGGTCCGTGGATGGCTTAGTCCATAAGCATCTGACTCTTGATCTCAGCTCAAGTCTTATCTTAGGGTCATAAGTTCAAACTCCACACTGGGCTCCACACTGGGTGTGGAATAGATATCTATATAGAGAGAGATCTCTATAATAATATAGAGAGGAAAAACCTCTCTCTATATAGAGAGAGATCTCTCTATATAGATATCTATGTCTGAGAGAAATATGATAAATTTGGTAATTTTTTATAGTAGATATATCAATAGATATATAGCTTATCAATTGCTTTTATTTCTGTAGTGTTTTCTTTTTCAATGAATGCAGTGGTATTTATTCCAATCTTGTAACCAAGAAAATTCTAATAATATTATCTTCTTTCTGATGAATTGGAAACAGACAAAAAAAAGACAACAAAAAATATTTTTTCTTGTTCTTAGCTTCATTCACTTTTCCCAAGTTGTGTCTTATTTTGGTTTATCTTAAATTAGAAAAGACAGAAAAAAAAAGGGAGGAACAAAGTGTGACACATACTGACTACCCGCTCAGAAACCAAACAGGTTTACCTCTTTGCATCTTTACCACCTGGCAACACACCTGTCCCATTGATACCAGTCTCTGGAGATTTGAATGGATTCATGTAGTTATTTCTGGAACAGCACAGATACACATCAGCTAGAGGCCCAGTCCATTTAGCATTCTCTGAGCTCTGATATTCCGTGTTATTTTACCTTCCTGTAGCTCATCCTTATGACTTGTGTAAGGTTTGAACCATTTACCTCAAATTTCAAGTCCTTGAAAACATGACCTAATTTGGAAATAAGGTTATTGTAGATGTAATCATGTCCTGATGAGATCCTCGTAGATTAGAGTGGTCTATTCATCCAAAACGACTAGTATCTTTATATAAGGACGGGGGTCCTGGTCAGAAGAAGAAACTTTAAACTCGGAGACATACAGGAGGAACACTGTGTGACGGCAGAGGGTGAGACTGAAGAGATCTGCTTATAGGCAAGGAACACCTAGAAGTGCCAGAAATCACCAGAAGCTAGAAAGACATCTACAGCCTTCAGAGACGGTAAGAGAGAGCACGGCTCTGATAACACCTGAGTTCAGACTTCTAACCTCCAGAACTATGAGAATATAAATTTATGTTATTTAAAGCTACCCAGTCATTTGCTATGGTAACCTTAGTGCACGAATGTACCTTGGAGACTACCTGTTGAAGACAGCAGATCCACAAGACGTAAGAGAAATAAATATTTTAGATTTTATGTACATTAGAAATAAAATGTATTGTTAAGCTACTGAAATTTGTGGTTTTGTTTGTTGTAGGAGCTAGTATTAGTCTAAATAATTAATACATTTAAACCTAGGGAAAGACTGTGCTGTGGGTATCAACACAATTAATCTCTCTGTGGCAAATACTTCCCCCTCCACCTCATGTATCCTAACAGTCAGGCAAACTAAGGGCATAAACACTCTTTGGAAACATTCTCTAATTCTTCTTGAAAAGTCAACAAAACAAACATTATTTAAAAATCTGATTTAAAGCTCCCATGTTAAAAGCTGAGAATAGTTTTGCCAAAGAATGTCTGTGAGATTTGGATTGAAGGAAATAGTTGATCTGAAAGAGAGAGAGAGAGTGAAAGAGACAGAAGATTTAGGTAAAACGTAGGGATCCTTATGTAGTTCACAGGACACCGCCATGTTCTAATTACAGCTCCCACCTCATGCTCTAACAAAAGCTGCTTTGGGCTGTGGTCCTGGGTGTTGCGAGTAACGGCTTTATGAGAGGCTGAGAAGCCCACTATTTAGACGACCACATGGGTTTATAAATCAATGGCATGGATAGTGCCTTGGCAATACTGGCAGAGCCATAAATTTTCTCCTAGTCACACAAAATAGAGGAACTCATTTCCCATCTTCCTCTGGTTTGAAATGAAATAAACCTTTATGAAAAATTTGGATGGAAAATTAGACTTTCTAATCTTACCCCATTGAGCCCCTAGTTAACTGCAGTTCAGCAGTAAGAATCATTTTACTTTGTCCCTAAACACAAAGGAAAATGACAAAAACAACATGAAACATATGTGTCTGCTCCAATCAAAACTAGTAGAGAATGTTGCCAGGCTGGAATTTGGTAATATTAAAACACCACTTTTATTTATACATATTGGTGTTATCATCTCTTACTCTCATAAAGTGTGTGTGTGTTGTGTTGTGTTGTGTTGTGTTGTGTTGTGTTAGCTGGAACTATGTAGCTCATATTCGGAAAATAAGCATAGAGAGTAAAGCATAGATAAGAGTAAAACAAAGAAACTCACAAGTTGTTAATTGAAAATATAATTTAAATTGTTTTTTTTTTTTTTTTTTTTAAACTACATCATATCAAGAAGCTATTTTAATTCCCATAGACCCAATATCAATTTTAGGATATAGGTAAATCTCACTTGAATTTTCATCAAAGTCGTTCAGGTAATGACATTATGAGTTTATTGATGTCATTAAATATTGCAACAGTCATTCAGAACTGTGGGGCTGAAATTGATAATTACAGCCTATTTACGAGACTCCCTGAGATGTGAACTCCAAGCCACGCTTTTGACAACTCTCAGTAATGGACCGTAAATCTCCCAAAAGCTAAATAATGAGATTTTTAGTTATCTTGGTCTTCTTCTTTTTTCATCTAAATCTTTTCAGCAATTGCATTTGTACTTCTCTACTTGCAGAGTGCATTTGTTTTGCTTTGATTTGTTTTGTTTACAATCATTTTCTTCTCTCCATCTCTGCATTTAATACAATTGTAAGCTTACTGAAATGATGTCCAAGTACTGCCTTTAATCTTGATCATCACTTTACCTACATACCTTCTATAAATTGTGGCATTGCGAAATCAATCTTCCCTAAGTAAATCTCTTAAGCATTTCCATTGCCTCATTCACTCATTCCATATTCCATAGTCTTAAATTTTCAAAATTCTCTGTGTCCTGGCACCCCACGCTTTCTCTGCCTTAGAGCTGGTTATACTTTAACAGCATTCGTGTAATCTATACAAATGGAGTAAATGTGTTTTACTAATAGTGACTCAAACTTTCTAGCCTCTGAATATTTGCCCACTTAAATATGCTTTTTTTTTCCATCTGAAATGCTTTCTTTTTCACATGTCTACCTATCAAAATCTTATTCATTCTTTAAAAAGTAATTCAAATACTATTCCGTTTATAATGTACACAAAGGTCCTTGTAATGCACATTGAATTCTGCTTTGTGCTTTTTAATCTATATACTTGTTCTTCACCCTGAAAGTTTATATTTTCCTTAAGCTTCAAGTTGAAACCATGTTATATTTATGTGTATCTTTCAGAGAAACTAGAGTGGAGTCAAGGACACGGAACTTTCCAAACAGTAATTATTTATTTTAATGTAATTTACAAACTTCCAATTTCAAAATGTTTTATGTTTCTAAAGAGAAGGCTTTGACAAATAGAAAATGTGGACTACATTTATTTTGTAACACTACCTCCAATCTGTTAAAGTACAGAAATATATTACTAGAAGCATAACAAGAAACAGCTGGGAATTAATTATGAAATATTCTTATCTCCTAAAAGTAGTTGACAGAAAAAAATGTCTTTAGGAAATAGCCATAATTTGAAACACTAAAATCCCTTCTGCTGAATGAAAGTAACATTATCTTGTATTCTTCTGAAAACCTCATCGCCAATTTCCTTGTATATTTCTAAATGCAACCATTAGAAGAGTAAAGAAACCACTGTGATTCATGATAGGATAAAAGTTGGCCTCACTTCTCATAATAGTATTGCTATATGCTTGAGATAAAGAGAAACTTTGTTACATAAATATACTTAAACTGTTATCTTAAGCTATAATGCAGATTTTCTTCATTTTTATACTAATGTTTGGTTTTAATTACATTTAAATTGACTAGATATTATATTGTTGGCAAACCTACATGATCCCTGATAAAAACTGCTTGTTTACATTTGAGGTAAGACCAAATAGGACCTTATCAAATGTTGGCAATACGTCGAGGGACTGAGGGAAGTGTGGCTAGCACCAAGTATCCAGATGAGATAACTTTTGCATTTCCATTATTCTTATTTACATGTGAACACATTTGGTAAACTATCAGCATTATCTCCATCTCTGAATATTCCTTTCCAAAAACGGTATATTTTCCTCTATTTGAGTATTTCCATGCTACCTACATATAAATATGTTTTTTTAAAGATTTTATTCTGGAGAGAGAGAGAACACACACACACCAGTGCGGGGGAGGGTCAGAGGGAGCTGATTCCCCACGGAGCACAGAACCTGACATGGTGCTCTATCCCAAGACCCTGAGACTGGGACTTGGGCCAAAATTAGACACTTAACTTACTGAGGCACCCAGGAGCCCCTCCATGCTGTATTTGAAGATTTAAAGCTTTCTGCATTTTGCAGAACATATTTCTTCTTCTCACCAACCTCAGTCAAAAACAAATATATTTATGCTTATATTCATGTTTATATTTACATATACACAGTCAGTAAAAACAAAAGTTCCTTAGAACTTACCTCACAATCTTGCTATTAGCCAAGAAACCCACCTCTCAAACAAAATGATAAGGAAAGGTCTGATACTCATGGCATTTCCCATTGGTCCTATAATGTATCTCTCATTAAATAGAAGTAACTCCCCTCACCTGAAATAGTGAGATGGTTCGCCAGGATTTAGATGCAGAGCTGGATGGTAATTAAACTTTATGAGACTGGGAAGTCATCATATAGATGGCCATGTATGCTTGAAATCAGAGAACAATATTTCTCTCTGTCAGATCTATTCTACCTGAAAAACATGCCTTTTCTCGATACCCTGAGGTCTTCTTAATTATAGATTTTTACCCTCAAAAGAAATTTTTAAAAAATGTTTCTCCCTTGTGAACAATAGTGGTTTTATTAAACTGAAAGTTAACATTTCAACCTGGCAAATTTAAGCTTTGAAGGGTGGGGGGGGGGAGAAAGGTGGGTAATATGAAGATTTAGGTGAATGTCTGCCTATCAAAGGAAATTCAGTTGCTATTGCAAATGGAGTTTGTGTTACCACATGCAGCAGGACCTACAAATGGTTAGAATCTTCAGAAATGGAGGAGAGAGGAACACAAGGAAAGTAGTAAAACCACAGGCTGTGGCAAAAACCAAGGAACTGTGTTTCTCATAAAAGGCAACATGTTCATGGGGAGGATCGTTTAAAAGCAAAGGCATAGATGCTGTCCTTAGTCCTCAGACTGGGGGCAGCTGTACTTTCTAGATGCATATAGTTAACTTTATGATGAAACTCAGTGATGACAGATCCTTAGTTGAAAATAGTATGTGATTAGAAACTCTGACAGAACAATTTATTAGCTTTCAAGTTACCAAAATTTCTGATTTGAATGGTTACTTTCTGTTGAGTAGTTTATTACGGTAAACTGAGTATTAAATTGACAGTAGTTAACGGCAGTCATTCAGGGGGAAGGAATCGTTATCAGCTACATTGAGAAACTAACCTCCTTGAAATGCCTGTGGAAAATTTCCCAGAGTTTGGAATCCATCACCCGACCAGACTCTGGAAGATGTGTTTTGTTCATGTTGCTACCGATGTAAGTTTCATAGACAATATAAATGTGCCTTACCTACTCTGTTATAAAAAGCAACTAATGGATGTTATTTTTTGATTTATGTTTAAGCTGAACCAAGCTAAGATAGGGGAATACTATATTTTGTCGTAGAAAAAGATGGCACAAAATGAAGATTAATATAGGAGGACATGGTCCATTTATGCTTTGTTTAAAGATAAGCTTTACTGTAATAGATATGTTAAAGATGTTGCTTTCTAAGCAGCCCGATTAGAAAGGGTAGGTTTAGGCTGGTAACTTGTGTTTCAGAGGTAGGCCGTCTCCAGGTAGGATAACTGGTTTATACAAAAGCAAAATATGAAAGTTGAACATGGCTTGCTTTTGGAAGCAGGCCAATGTGGCAGGGATAAACACTGCTTTAAGTAAGCTTTCTCAGTTGTACCTGTCTTTATATTCTCTAGGATATCTAGAGATATCCTAGAGTTTGATATGCTTAAATTTTATTTATTTATTCTTTTGAAAGAGGAGGATAGTGGAGAGAGCCTCTCAAGCACCCTCTCCTCTGAGGGTAGAACTGGACTCAGTGCTCAATCTCACAACCTTGAGATCATGACCTGAGCCAAAACCAACTGTCAGACACCCAACAGACCGAGCTTCTCGGACATCCCTCACGTGGGTATGCTTGTGGGTGCGATTGGGTCCTGCAACTTAGTCAGCTTGTTTTATACTCTAAAACTCTGTATGTCTTAATAGAGATACTTTATGAATTAAGGACTGTCATGAGTTGAATTTCATCCCCCTCAATTCCTATGTTGAAGTCCTACCTCCCAGGATCGTATCACATGACCGCTTTTGTAGATAGCATCTTTAAAGAGATAATTAAGTTAAAATGAGCATATTTGGGTGGCACCTAATCCAGTCTGACTGGTGTCCATATTAGGAGAGGAGATTAGGACACAAAAATATGTACAGAGGGAAGTCCATATGAAGACTCAGTGAGATGATGGCCATCCAGAGCCAAAGAGGGAAACTTCAGAAGGAATAACCCTGGCAACACCTTGATCTGGGACTTCTAGCCTCGAGAACTGAGACAAGACATTTCTGTTGTTTAAGCCACTCAGTTTGTGGGACTTTATTACTGCACACTAAGCAAATAAAACATCCTGCTCTCTCTCTATCTCCCTGTAAAACATTATGACCTGTGCCCACAGTTTGTGTTCACCCAGAGAGGCTGTGTTCCTGAAGGCCTGAGCCCCTCTGCTCCCCACACTTGACCTGTGTGATTAAGAATTGTTTTTGCTTCCCTAATCTGTTGTCAGTTCACTTGCTATTGTAAACAATTAGCTTATAAATGTACACCAAATGAGATATGTCAGTATAAAAAAGAAATGTTTGTTATTTTTATGAAAACTAAGTTAAATGCTATGGAAAGATTGACAAGTCACATGCACACACAACCTTGAATTATGTGTATAGAAATTAACCACAATATTAGAGAAAAAACTATTAATATCTATAAGCAACCTGAATTCAGATAGTATACTTAAATCTATACTCCACTTTAAAGAAGCTAGAAATTTAGATGATACATACTGTATTTCGTTGATGTAAAAATTTTGATGAAATGATACCAACGCAGTTGAACTAAAAAAATTATTACTTTTTATCTATTATTTTTAAATATTTTATTTATTTATTTTAGGGAGAGAGAGCAAGCCCACAAGTTGGGAAAAGGGGAGGGGGAGAGGTTTTTCAAAAGTATTCGACAGTTTTGAAATTCTAATGTTATTTAGATACTACTATTATTTAGATAATGTCACTTAGATAAATGTGAGCTTTGAAACCCACAGCAACTTAATTTTTTTTCTCCAACAGGAGGCAAAACCTCTTGTCTAGGGCAAAGATAGCAGAGAAAGAAATTCATCAAAACACCTTCTTCAGCTGGTTTTTGAAGCATTCCTGGCAGCCTGGCATTGCTTGTAGGTCTAAAGTTCATAGTTGCTCAATACCTTCTAAGTTGATAAAGACTAGGGGAAAATATGTGGAAAAAAAAAAAAAGAAGTGTAAAAGCATTTTATTTGGGTCACTTAAAAATGTGGATGTTAAATGTGCTTATCTGTCAACCTAAATTTTTAGTCTATATCTGCCTGCATCTCTGCACAAAGTCGTGGAACCACGCAGAGACAACTTGAAACCCATAGCCTCACTTGTATTTCAGGAGTTGAAAAACTGCTACTTTTCCCTCAGCTTCTCTCCCCTCTGCAGGAGAAAGGCTAAGCAGAGGAGATAAGAACTGCCAATTATAAAATATTACAGTTTTCAGTTTTTTGGAGGCAGCGATCAAAACTGCCAGGTAATTGAAATTTTTCCTGAAATCCTTTCAAGACAAATACATGATTAATCCATGTAGAGTTCTAGTCAGACCAAATTTCTTAAGTCCTGGCTTTACGTAATTAAAAAGTTCCTGTCGGTGTTGATTACATGAAAGTGAAGGAGAAAGGAAACCATTTTTGTTTTGTTTTATTTTATTTTATTATGTTATGTTATTTTATTTTATTTTATTGTGTGTTTGTGAGGGGAAAAAGGCGGCTCAGCAATGATACCAGAAATGGATGTGAGTGTTGCAGAAAAGGAAGTGGACGCGAAGGGTGTTTGGATAATATTGGTAGAACTCAGGGCAAGGAAAGGAAGAGTTTACCAGGTTTTCAGCAAGCTGGGTTTGACCCTTTTTAGCAGGATGTTGGTTCAGGCAAAATTTTTTTGCCTTGCCTCTGGGCCAAAAGAACATCCTGGATAGTTAGGGATCATAATATTTATTACTCCGAATTGCAATCACAGCTTTATTTATTTTCTTGCCACTATACTGTAAGCTGCTTAAATTCAAGAACTCCAACTTCTAATTTCTTTATCCCAAGGGCATGGTAGGTACACCCACCTGAATATTTTTGTTTGTTTGTTTGTCAGTGGGGATAGAGGAGACCGATCATTGTGAGGATTTATGAGTTTATATCACGGACTCGATCAACGTTAGTCATCATTACCATCATGCAAATTGTTCATTCCTCATCATATATATTTTACTTTTAAAATAGATGAAAGATTACTAACATAACTTTCTGGGTTCCAAAATTATGTTGAGAGCCATGGTGGTTCATTTACAAAACTGTGTTTTTGTGAAATGAAAAGAATAAGGGAAGTATTTATTGTCCATATTACATTAATAGTGATTTTCTATTTTATGCATTGTAAGAAAATGATATTTAAATAGAAATATAAAATTGCACAAATACTTTACCTATGTAATCTATGACTACATATGATATATTGCTCGTATTTTGGATGTTCCAACAGGATTTCCATAATTGGGAATCTTCATCGTGAGATTCATACCTCCTCCTACCCTTGCATTCTCAGTAATCTGATAGTATCTTCAGACTGTTAAAGGGCTGCGTAATCACTTTTCATTTTTCAGTTGCTTAATTTACTTCATCATAATTATTTTTCTATGTGTAATGTAATCTGTGCTCAAAAGATAGAATGTAATTACATTGTTTTCTGCCATCTCTGCGCTTTTAGGTTAACACCAGGGCCCAATAAATATGTACAGAAGTAGTTTGCCTAAATTTTCCTAAAAATTTTGGTGGAATATTTTCATGTAATTCAGGTTTCCACAACTTTATGTATTGTTAAGCATCATTTATTTACTAAATAATTTAAACGAATAATTATGATGTGAAATCCACTGAGCTTAACACATTCATGGACATAAAATGCACAACCATTGGCTAACAAGGAGAATTTCACACAAGGGGATGGAGGAAATGAGAGTGTAGGAAAATAAGTCATGAATATATAAAATAGCAACATAAGAAGTGACCAAGCAAAATATTACTAAATGAATTACTAAATTAGTAATTATAATCAATTACTAATTACTAATTAATCATAATCACTTATAATTTAGTAATTATTATTATAATAATCATAATTATATTAATAATTATAATATAATTATAATATTATAGTAATTAATTATTATTACTAATTAATTAGTAATCAGTAATTAGTACTAAATTACTAAATGAACAAATGAATGAAGTGAAATGGCACATGACATAAATAGAATAGTATAGGAAAAGTATACTAATACTTCATAAAAACTGAGCTCTCTAAGTCTATATTTATGGGAGAGAAAGGAATGTAAATAACATAAATTAATGAGAAATTATAGAAATCTAACATGTTTGAGGGCATCTTAGGTATTTTTTTTAACCTGATGATTTACTAGGAACTCTTTATAGTAATTTATGTAATGAATGTGTTACTCTGTTATAAGAACTTTCTTCAGGTAGTTACTGAAGTTTACCATATGTGACCTGTTCAAGATCACACAGTTTGAAGGTTGTGGAGGTAGTATGCACATAGAGAAATATAGGCTCTTATAATTTCAAAACCTATGACCAGTTTTTTCTACCTGATACCTTCTCAGCTGGAATGTGAGGAAAGAGTAAAATTTGCCATGGCAGAATAAAGAAAATAAAGTATTCAAGAAAAACAAAATAAGGACTTGAGTAACGTACTTGTTTAAAACACACACGCTCACACACACACACACGTACACACAAATGCATTCACACAAGCACATAGGCACATACACACATCCATAGATGCAGGAACAGACAGGATTCAGCTTGCAAGGAGGTAGACCAAACTTCAAGGAGTGACTGAGGAATGTTACTTACTAAAAATCATAAAATCATGTGCTACAGGTCAAGAAGCCTAGTGATGATCTTTAAGAACCACGATCCAATAAGAGATTACGTAGATCTATATAGTTAAGAAATTCATAATAAAGTAAGTAAAAAAGAAGAGATCGGAGTGATCAGAGTCCGTATAAGGAGACCTGGAATATGTAAATCAAGTGATTATACAGAGGTATTAGGTCATTGGAAGACAAGCCAGGTCTAGAACATAGTTAAGGATTAGGCCACATGACCAGTAGTCTCAAAGCACTGACATCAAGAATAAAACAGGAAATTACTTAGAAGTTGTGTGGATAACCTTCATTTCCTTAGCCTCCTAAAAATATGATGGACATTAACTATAAAATACTCCTGGCTTTTCTTCACACTCCTCATACTTTCTTCCCTATGAAATTAAACAAAACAAAACAATCTGTCTTATTTGCTCAAAGACTTAATCTAATTTTGAAGAAATACTTAAGCACATCCTGCCGAGATCTTCTTGTTTGAGAATCAGTGGAAATTCTGTAAGAAAGTTCTCTTCTGTGCATCTAATAATCTATAATTTCATATAAACTGAAGGAAAAGTATTGATAAGACCCTTTCTCTGTCAATGTAAAGGTACACTGTCTGATGTGTGTAGTATTAACAGAGCTGGTATTCTGACCAATATCTGACTTCCTTCTAGGTTTGAACTTTGGGAAGAAGGATTTGATTTATTGACTCTCCACAATTCCAACCAAGGACTTCATATGGCAGCGAGCATATGCCCAAAGATATGACTATGATACAGATGCGAGTGACAATTACAAGGAGAATATTGATATTTTATGTTATATAATTCTTTAAAACATCTATACCTATGTATTTGTTTTATGTATTTTACACTGATTTCAAAACAATCACAAGAGACAGGCTTGGTAGTGATGGAAACTCCCTGAGTAAGATAGCATTTTTACCAAACATGTCAACATGTAAATATATACAGGTAATGTACTAAAGAGCTGATCATTCCTACTCTACTGTGGGGCTAGTTGAGAAATGAAACAGCAGTGGCATATACAAATAAAATTTCCATTTTATTTTGAGAAAGTTGATTGGAGAAAAAGACTGTATATCTGTACCTATTAGCAACTGCGGTTGTTAGTACTTCAGCTCTGAATTAGATAGATAACCAATTGTTAGCAAACTGGACAATTTCAAAGTTTCCCTAGGGAGACAGAGTCCCACCACATCTAAGAAGATACATCCTTGCTGGAAGTAGGTCAACTTGAAAAGTCATAATCTGGAACAAACAGGCTGAAAGCTTTCTCCCTGCATCTGATAAGATATCACTCCTCCCATATGAAGGAGTACTGGAGCTGAGCAGAGCTGGGAAGGTTCTTTCCAAACATTCTGTTGTTTTTCTTCCTTCTATGGTCCACAGTGGAAGTTCTCTATCACATATAGACACATGAAGTTAGGCAATGAGTTCCTTCTAATAGTCAATAAGGTAACGGATGACTTCAAATCAGTATTTCTCATCCACCTAATCTATGTTAAATTCTGTAACCTCGGGGCGCCTGGGTGGCTCAGTGGGTTAAGCCGCTGCCTTCGGCTCAGGTCATGATCTCAGGGTCCTGGGATCGAGCCCCGCATCGGGCTCTCTACTCAGCAGGGAGCCTGCTTCCTCCTCTCTCTGTGCCTGCCTCTCTGCCTGCTTTTCATCTCTCTCTGTCAAATTAAAAAAAAAAAAAAAATTCTGTAACCTCCACACATTAGGAAGATGATCAGTTAGGCTGAATGATGTATTTACCCTGTAGTCACATATATGCCCTTATTCAGTCATTTTGGTGCTTCTGCCTGGAATCATAGTCACATCCCCACAAACATTTAGGAATCATTCATGACTATAAAGTGGTCTAATCTGCAAGGCCAATTCATAAGTCTGAAAGTTTAGTTTAAAACAAAAGAATAAACATATTTTAAAAAATCTGAAGGTGATCTGGGGTGCTTGGGTGGCTCAGTCAGATAAGCTCCTGCCTTCGGCTCAGGTCATGATCTCAGGGTCCTGGGATTGAGCCCTACCATGGGCTCCCTGCTTAGCGGGAGGCCTGCTTCTCCCTCTCCCACTCCTCCTGCTTGTGTTCCTTCTATCACTGTCTCTTTCTCTGTCAAATAAATAAATAAAATCTTGAAAAAAAATTGAAGTTGATCAAAACCTACATCTCAATGCAGATAAAGTTGGTCTGTAACTTCACTCATGAAGCATATTGTGAATTAAAGGAATATATAAAAGAGGATGGGTACTCTGCCTGTAAAATCACGGTTACAATGAATTAGTTTATAGTGTCTTTCTGTGGAAGTGGAAGTGGGCACAACACATGGATTCAGAATCTAATTCTTAAGTGAGTTGTTTGGGCTTAAATTTCAATCGAAAGTGAAAAGGTTGTTTGAAAATGTGACAAGTCTTTCTATTGATCTCATAATAAAAGTTATGGTTAATAACTGATGTTGTGAAAGATGTACAACTTCCCAAATTTTTATAGCATCAATATTTGTGAAAACATTTCTCCTCCTGAAATGAGAAAGACTTAACCACATTCAGAAGTGGGTAGAAAAATCACGGCAGTCATAATTATGTAGCTTGCTATCGCTTTAATGTGGAAGGAAATACATTATTTGACAACTCTATACCAGATGGAATGCATATTTTTTGGAAAAAAAAAAAAAAAAAACTTCAAATGCTAATCTATAAAGCCCTGAAAAGAAAGACTGATATTTTCGTTTGAGACTAATGTGTCGGAAGATTGCCAAAAGAAATCATTGAATCTTTATCCTTCAGCAGATCCACGGTTTCATGTATATCCATTCCCAACTCATTTCAAATTCAATTTTGGCAAATGAAATAATTGACTAAGTTGAGGAAAGTCTATGTTAATTTAACATTGTTAAACACAATGTCAGATTTCAACCTTAGTCTCTAACTCCAACTTTATCGTTCCTACTAGGATTCCAGACCAAAGATGAAAAGCAGATACTGAGTCTGTGACCATAGCAAGTTAACTGCAGATGAAACAAAGAGCTGTCCTTTTTGAAAATATCAGAATATTTTTATTTTTAGGTAATTTTCTTGGGGTCGATTTTTTTTTTTTTTTTTTGAATCACCCTATGGCTATAAGTGGGCTGTGGTACTTCAGGGAATTGGTCAATTTTGCTTTCAGTCTTCTTTGGAAAGCTTAATTTAAGAGTAAGAAATGAGAAATAGGTAAGGGGGTATGTATGTGAGGATAGCAAAATAATTATCCATTGCTTCCCCACCCTATCCCTCCCAGTCTCCCCCTCCTCTACACTGTGTTGCCTTGTTGGCCAGGAGGAAAAGGAATGTGATATACAAACCACAAACCTCTGGGTTGCGTCCACTTGACATAACCATGCCAGCTGGAGACATGGTAGACAGAGAGCAAGCGTGTGGTTCACCATGGATCTGCACAGGCCACCAATTGGTCACCCACACCTTTTGCATAACATCTCCTTCTGTGTTGTATTCATACAAACTCCCAAACACTTACCTGGATCTTCCATCAAGATGAAGCTATTCAAAAATCACTCTGCTTGAAGTAATTATTTGTTTTATTTTCATACTTCACCACCCCCCTATGCATGAGACCTCGGTGGGGTTTGTTGTAATCAAGACAACTGGATTGGGTGACTGCCATTTTAGTCTCTGCCAGGCCCTCTGTTTTACTTGTTTACCTCCAACTGTGCACCCACTTAAATATTGCTTTTTCAGGGAAAAAAAAAAAAAAAAGCAAAAACCGAACCAAAACAAACAAACACCTAAAAATTCTAGATATTTTTTTTCTTCTTGGCTATTTCTTTCAATGTCTGACTGAATAGCATGTGGCCATGTTCTTCTGAATTTACTTTCATACATCTTAATCCTGTCATTAAATATAAAACATGCAAGATATATTTCACTTACAAATTATAAAAATGAGAGTTTATTTCTTTTTTATAGCTTAAATCCTCCCTCTTTCAAATATACTTCTTTCAGACTCTAAGGGAACTTAGACTAGACCCACTCTGAGGTATGGAGATGAGGGAGTTGTCCGCGAAAATGAGCCTACAGGCAAAAGCAAAGCACAGGAGTAACCTCACAGAAAGCTTTGTCCAGGGTTGTCTAGAAAAGCAACAGGTAAACCATCTTTTTGTGGTATATATCCTATCCATAATCCATGATATTTTAGTGGAAATTATCAGAATAGTACTTAGTTTCAGTTGTGGTGTAGACAATTTTTTTTTTTTTAAATTTTTAAAAGGGGGAATGGCTTTCGTGGGCGTAACTAATTGAGAAGCACATTCCTTCCTCTGACATATACCTTAGTGGGGCAAGAGGAGGCACTGGAAGTCAAATGCTGAGAAAAGGAAACTGAGATCACTGTCTCAGAGTATTTGTGAAACAGCTTCTAAGGAAATGTGAAAATTTCTAGGAAATGATTTGAAGAAGACTACCAACTTAAAACCATTGGGATGTTAGGACATCACAGTCATTTTGACCACAGAAAAGGAATTGGGACTATACTTTTCATCAGCAGTGGTGAGATCTGGGACTTATAATTGACATGATTTGATTTGGGGAACAACTTAATTAGCATTAGCCCTTGTAGGAGATAGTATGAGAGAAAGCATATAAGTATGTGGTGCTAGATTCTAGACAGCCATAAAAGTTGGGCAGTGAGATTAACTGTCGTCATGGAGATAACATAGAAAACAGAAAATTTTTAAAACGGAGCAGTGAAGCCCTGAGATTGATCTAATTAGTTGTTTATGTGGAAACTGGGGAGGAGTGGGTAGGAAAAAGAAGTAGGAAGCAGGACTAAACACATGATACTTCCAAGATGTTGACATTGTTTAAGCCATAACACATACACTAAATGTCCATTAGACCTTCGCTTAATTTTAAATATTAATCATTAATTATCTGAATGCCGGGTGATCTGGAAAGATACAAAAAGAAATCTTTACTTAATATAATGAATAATTGATTTAAGATAAATCTTTTTTTTAAATTTTATTTATTTATTTGACAGACAGAGATTACAAGTAGGCAGAGAGGCAGACAGAGAGAGGAGGAAGCAGGCTCCTGCTGAGCAGAAAGCCCCATGCGGGGCTCGATCCCAGTACCCTGGATCATGACCTGAGCTGAAGGCAGAGGCTTTAACCCACTGCGCCACCCAGGCGCCCCAATAAATCTTTTTTTTTTAAGGTGAGTTTTCTTTTTTTTAATTATTTTAAAGATCTTTTCGTTATTTATTTAACAGACAGAGATCACAAGTAGGCCGACAGGCAGGCAGGGAGAGAAGAGGAAGCAGGCTCCCCGTCAGCAGAGAGCCCGATTCGCGGCTTGATCACAGGACCCTGAGATCATGACCTAAGCCAAATGCTGAGACTTAACCCACTGAGCCACCCAGGTACCCTAAGATAAATCTTTTGATTGATAATTGATTTTAGAAGGTAACCCAATGGCTAGGTGTTATTGATTTGATGTGTTTCTTCCTTCACTACTTATTTAAGATGTATTTACTAAAACTCTACTATTAGTTGAGTGATCGATCTGGAATGAAACAGATGACTGATATAATGAAATTGTGCAAATAGAGGCAGATTTCTCTGTATATTCCCTGAAAATTCACTGTGATGCTTTCAGTAGCATGCTAAAGAAATTATTATGTGCAATATATGCATGCTAAAACACACAAATAATTGGAAAAAATAGTTAATAATTGGAAAAATAATTGGAAAAAAACATAGGGAATTCAATTTTCTGAAGGTGTGTGATAGCACTTGGGACAGCAGAATGAGATCTAAAGACTTCTGTTCATGGGAAGATGGAGGAAACGTGCTTTTCCCTATTCCTCTTGTTATGTGTAAATAACACCCATGAACTTTATACATACAACAAGCATAACGAGACTTTGAAAGTTGGAAAGAAACAAAGCAGACAAGCTAAAGACCTCAGGCTTGAGGAACGACACGGTGGTGAGTTTCCTGGGATTTTTTTTTTTTTCCCCTCACATATCCCAGAGAAGCCAGCAACTCAGAAACACCAAAAAAGAAAGTCTAAGCAAAATCTCACTCTTTTTGGCCAAAGGACCTTATGAAGAAGCCTGGAAGGATGAAAACAGAAAAAATATGTGTCCCATTCCCACCCCAGTCAGCCAGGCTTGAGTGGGGAGTTGGATTCAGGGCCCTCCCTTCCCCCGTTGAGGTGGTACCAGAGAAGAGTGAGGAGGAAGTTGAGAATCTCACTTCGGTGGAGTTAGACAGCTGGACCAATGGCAGAGACGCACGAGTCCAGAAGTAAGATCCACACAGACAGTCACAACCAATTTTTCAAAATAGCACAAGCAATTAATGAGGGGAAGATAAGTTCTCAACAAATGATACTGAAGGAATGGAGCATCCATAGGCAGCAAAATGAACACTGAACTGAGTCTCACACTTCAGACACAAATGAACTCAAAATCTATCCCAAACTGAGAACGAAATCTTGCCATTTACAATGACGTGCGTAGAAAGGGAGGGCATTAGGCTACGCAAAATAAGTCGGTCAGAGAGAGAATACCATATGATTTCACCCATTTGTGAAATTTAAGAAACTAACAGATGAACATAGAGGAAAGGAAGGAAAAATAAAATAAGACAAAATAGAGAGAGAGGGAGACAAACCTTAAGAGACTCTTAACTATAGGAAACAAACGGAGGGCTGCTGGAGGGGAGATCGGTGTGGAACGGGGTAACTGGAGGATGGGCATTAAGAAGGGCAGTTGATGTAATGAGCACTCAGTGTTCTATGCAACTAATGAATCACTAAATTCTACCCCTGAAACTGATAATACGGTAAATGTTAACTAAATTGAATTTAAATACCAAATTCAAAAAAAAAAGATTGATACTGAACTAAAATGTAAAGCATAAAATGTGGAAACCTTTAGAATTAAAAACAAACACAGAAGAACACCTTTAGAATCTACGACTAGGAAACGAGTTTTTAAACTTACATAAATGCATGAGATCTGAAAGAAAATAGTGAACTCCTAGGAAAATGTACACCAACAAATAAAAATGAGAAAGAAAGAAACACCTGTGTGATGCAGCCCTGTATGTGTCTAGGGTGAAACTTTATCCAGGCAAAGGAATGCCACACCGAGGCATTAACAAAAGCAGACAAACAAATAAAATGTTCCCATTTGTGTTAGATTACCTGAGCACAAGTGGAAGCAAGCACAAAACTTTGCAAGGCCAGGTAGGCAGAGAAGAATTTCCAAAGAACGTGAAACCAATTCCCAGAACTCCCAAAGTGCTGGAAATGTTTCAGTTCTCTCACTAGAGAAAGTAGAGAGACCTCACGAACACACAAGGTGCAAAGAAATGCAGCAGATTAGGTACACGTTAGTAGTAAGACTAAATTAGTTCTAGAGTAAAGGTTACTGTAACCCTCCAAAATAATTGCGATCACATTCATAAAGAAAACAACATATGTCACAGGGAACTACTTGGATATTATGGTTAAAGTTTAGTGAATGAGAGTTACTTCTTATTATATAAGAGAAACTGTTAAGATAATTTAAATTCTTGGGTATATTTGTGAAATAGTTGTTGAGCTACATTTTTTTTTCCAGCACTTTAGAATTGTAAAACATTATACATTTTGATTACTTATTAGTAACTAGAAGCTCAAAATCCCCATATATGTATATAGCATAGAGAACTATTTCAGAGATTTATTTATTTATTTGTTTGAGAGAGAGAAAGGGAGAGAAAGAAAGAGAGAGAGCACGTGGGCAGGAGGAGGAGCAGAGAGAGAGAGAGAGAGAGAGAGGGAATCTCCAGTAGACTCCCACACTGAGCTCAGAGCTTGACTGAGGGGCTCGATCTCATGATCTGAGCTGAGATCAAGAGTCAGAGGCTTAAGGGACTGAGCCACCCAGGCACCCCTCATCGAGAACTACTTTAAAAATATGGTAAAAAGTTTCTGTGAAAAAGAAAGCACGTTGTCTATTAGGTGGCATGATTATTCTATTTTACACTGGGTAAGGTAAACACAGGGAGATACATACCTGCAGGCCATGTGGGACTTAGAATCATGAATGGGTTCTGATACAAACAGCAGCAATAATAAAGCAGGGACCAAAGCCATGTAGAACAATGCACTGGTAATGCTTATTGTCCAATATAGGAGATAGGAGAGAAGCTTTCTACACCAGATTCAATATTACAGGGACATTACTCTGACTTGTCTCCTCCGCTTGGGGTCCTCTCCAGGTTCTTTGATGGTAATGTTTTTTCATAATAAAATTCACAATTTTGTAATGACTCTTGTTAAAAACTCAACTTAAAAAAATTGTTTAGAGTAGTTTTAGGTTTATAGAAATATTGAGAAGATAGTACAGAGAGTTCCCATATACACCACACCCAGTTGCTGCTACTATGAACATTGTATATTAGTATGCTATAATTTGCCAAAATTAATGAACCAATGCTAATTATTAGTGACTAAACACAGATTATTTAAATTTCCTTGTTCTTTTTTTTTTTCTTTCTTTCTTTCTTTTTTTTTCCCATTTAAAATCCTTTTTCTGTTCTAGGATCCCATCCAGGAACCCACATTACATGTAGTCAGCAGGTTTCCTTAGGCTTTACTTGACTGTGACAGTTTCTCAGACTTCTCTGTTTTTTGATCAACTTGGCAATTTTCAAGAGTACTAGTACTATTTTATAGAATGCACCTGTACATCAGTAACTATTTTGTTTATTTTGGAAAAAAAAATAGAAGTAAAATACTCCTACATGTATCCTCCTAAAGATGCAAAACATCTAATTTCCTTGTCTCAATATGATTTTTAAAATTATATTCTACAGTAGTCGCAACTATAATAAGGCTGAGAGTCCCTGACATTCCTGGTTTGGAGTATGAAATAATCAAGTCACTGTGGCTATGAATTAAGGTATTATGACTGAATGAACAAGAGTAGAAAAGTATCGAAGCACATTAATTTCAATATAGAAGTACAAGAGCTTCTATTACTTAGAGAAAAATAAATCCTTATTTTCCTTTCAAATGTATGTGTTCGGCAAATTTTCACTTGTTAAGGGGACTCTAATCAAGAGATAATATATCTACAATAATTCCTTAAAACACAATGTTAAATACCCAAAGAGAAACTGGGCATCTTGGAGACTAAAAAAATAGGACTATTTACAAATATAAAAGAAAGAGCTTTGTCGGGAGAAACATGAATATTATTACAAGAAGACAAATGGATTGGACTTGAAAATGATCCCTTGAGCATGCTGATCACGCTCTCACTCAGCTGGAAAAATAATTTAGGACTTATAAAATAAAATTGTAATGCGTATCGTATTATGTGAATGCAAGTACATCTGTTAGAATCCTTAAAGTTAAAAATCTTGCCTGTGTGCATTAAGGCTTTGGAAAGACTTGATTCTGAATGCTATTAGGAAGTCTCAGATTTTGAAAGTCCCTTCTTCCAATCATAAAAGTAATCATAAAAGTAACCAAATATTTAAGATGGAAAGAAAAAGAAAAGAGATATATATATACACACAAGGCCTTTCTGTTATGATGACTGGTATGTGGTAATGATTAATCCTGACCCTCAATATCCCGTGAAATACTCAGAGAACACAAACCAGATGCAAATGTCACATTAATGTAAAACAACAAGGAGAAGAGAGATATGTGGTAGAATGCGTTTGTGGGAAGTAGGAAGAAATACCAAGACAGACAAAGCGATGAAAATGGTGGTTTCTAGTATTTTATGAACTTTGCTTGTGACTTCTAGCAAGGGAAGAAGTGTGGTCGGCTCCCACGTATCATGGAAAATGTAGTGAGTATAGTCAGACAACAGGTAATTCGGGGTACAAGAGAGGGAGGCCAGAAATCAGGCCCGGAAGCTGCCCACATCAACATGACCTTACTACCTAGAGAGAACAACGAAAACTTCTCCCCAGATTATTTTCTCTTCTTAGGTACATACCTGTAGTCAGAATCAAGATTTGAAAAGCAGTATGAGTGATCCTCTTTAGTGAAAGGGAAAACTAGAGTATTTTTTAAGATGTGCAAGGAAACTAATTGCTCATGGCAAAACATCAGAGAGTCTAATAAGTCTGTAAGAACCTCCTGAAATGCAAAACTTCAGCTCTTACATGAATCAGAAAATCCTATCTACATTCTTTGCTACAAAAGTGCATCTTTAACATAAACAATGAATCTTGGAAAACTGAAAAAATAAAATAAAATCATACCTTAAAAAAAAAAAAAGAGTTTGCCTGCTGGAAAAGAGAAAGAACATACAGAAGAGGTAGGAGAAGCTGCATGGGACCTGGTCAACCCCTCCCCCTCCCCCCAGTGACATCTTAGGAAACTCTGCTGTTTTGAATCTTGGATTTACCAGTGGAGAGCTACTTCACCTGTACTCAGTTTGCTTGCTCAATGTGAAAGACCTATTTCTCCTCCAAACTACAAGACATTTCTTTTTTCCTCTTCATTTTTTCAAACCCTGCCCATCATATCTATAGTTTTCCTGAAAAGCCTCTTGTCTAGTAGGCCGTGGTCCTCCCTAATGAGCTAAAGTTCGCTGCTATTTACTCTTCTTCATGGTAATGGGGAAAAAACGCTCTAGAGTGCCAAAATCTCTGGGCTAAAAATATTTTACAAACCATTGCAATTAGAGGAATTTCACTCATAATATTTTCCTACACTGTTTTTTGCCATACAATTTTAAGAGTTAATAGGATAATTAATACATTCAGGCAAATGTTTCCTGTTGGATTCATAAGAAACTTTTTTTGGAAATGAGGACTTAATTTTGAAAGAGGCAAATATTTAATTTCAAGCTTTAAGAGATCTGATTGCCTTTAAGATTGTGATGATTTATAAATTGCATTAATATTAGCTTTAAGAAACCGCATGATTTCAATGCTTGACTTTGGATGGATATTTCACATTCTCATCAAATCAGCTTGTAACTGAAGATTTATTAAGGTAATATAGTCAAGGTTAAACAGACAAAAATGCAGTGTCACTCTTGGTCCATATGACTGATACATGCATTTATATACTATGGGAATTGGGGCATTTGAGTGGTTCAGTTAGTTAAGCATCCAACTCTTGATTTCAGCTCTGGCATCCATCTTAGGGTCCTGGGATCGAGCCCCAAGCCTGGCTTTGTGCTCAGTGGGAAATCGGCTTGAGGATTCTCTCTCTCTCTCCCTCTGCCTCTTCTCCACACTTCTCTCTAAAAATAAGTAAATTTTTAAAATAAATACTATGGGAATTAACAGGAGAGAGCATTCTGACTAATATGATATAACTAATTGTAACTATATAACTAATGTGATATAACTAGCCATAACTATAACATGCATTAACAAGGAAGTACATTTTCCAGTATTTCTTAGAGGAGAAAAAAAATATATGTATATGTTTTCTGAAATGCCACTTAAAATTTTCAAGAATAGAGCAGCTGCTTTTACAAGGTATTTTTTCCTTGATTATGTACGTTCATCAATCACTCAAGAAAAAATTCCTCAAGTTTTAGTGAGGGTTTGCTGGTGGTTTGTAGAACTGAGTGTTCTCTTCGTGGAGCTATAAAAGCAAATTATAAACAAATGGATCATAGATCTAGATAAGAAGAGATGATCAGATAACTGGCCCACATTTCAGAGATGAGGAGACTAGGAAGGAAAGGAAAAAGCTGCTTTCAAAAGTCAAGGTCAGTTGGAGTTGATAAAACCTCTCTAGGGTGACCCAGTTCTCAGGGTTCATTACTGAAATACAGAATGATGTAAAGTCAAATATCCTCTAGGTCTGAGATTACACTTCTTAAGTTCCCTTTACTGTTATCTGACTTTTACTGAAACAAATTACATGAGCTCCCAGCTGTCCTTTGACACTTACCCACATCTTGAATGCAACAACAAATATTTATATTTTAATTATTTTAACCATAAAGGAATTCTTAGAGAATGAAAAAAAATATTGTCAGGAACATCAAAGATATCCAATAATGTATCAAGATCAGATATAGCTGCTTTTGCCAAACTTTACATTCTAAAACCTACTCTTCTATGTACTTTGGAATAACTCAACCCACTATTCGATGTACTTTGGAATAATTTCCTGTAATTTGATAGAAAATGATTATATCAAAGACATGCATTATTGTTCATATAAACAGACTCAATCTTTCCATCACCGCAGTCTTTAAGTTTCAGACAACAGTGAGTGAAGAGCTTTATCTTAACAGCATTTTAAACTATACTTCCCCAAATACTTTTTATATAATTTCCTACTGAGGACCCATTGCAATTAAAAAAATGAAAATTAACAAAAGAAAACAGAACAAATTTTGAAAACAATGACATATAAAATCAAATGACAAACTTATGAGAGCATTAAAATCATTTTCACATATTAGATTCTTCAAAAAGGAAAATCACTGAAATTGTAGGAAACCAGGATGAGAAACAAAAATTTCAGTTATGTGTTGGATGATAACTATATGCCAGAAACAGTGTTGTATAATCATAATTAAACATCTTCAAAATAACCACAGGAAGAGCTTCGTATTATCCTGATTTTATAAGTGGGAAAGAATGAGGCTCAGAGCTGTTTATTGTTCATTCATTCATGTATTCAACAAAGAGTTATTGACTATCTGCTATGTTTACTACCTTGTTCAGTGAACAGAGATGTGCATAACTCCTATGGCCATGGAGTTTACAGTCTAGCAGGGGAGACAGTCAATGAAAGTAGATATAGTTTCAAGGTTTCAGTAAGGATTAAGAGGAAAATTTAGGCAGAGCAAGGAATAGTGTGTAATAACATAAAATTTTAAACAGGTGACTGGGGTTGACAACTGTAATATGCTAGTATCCAAATAGAGATCTGAGTTAAGGGAAGTAGAGAACCTGGGGATGACTGAGTAACAACATTTCAGACAGCAGAAATTCCAAGGGCAAAGCCCCTGTGGGCAGATTACCCAGGTGACTGTGCTGGTGAATGATAAAACCAAAATTAGAATCTTCTCCTTAAGGACTTCAAAGCCTGTGTTCTTACCAGCTAGAGAATAGCACTTTCTGGAAAGTTAGCCCCTTCTCAGACACATGAACTAAGGCACTGTATTTTATGAAGGCATATTATAATGTATGATTCGCTATAATATAGTATAAAGAATGTCTATTTAGTTATATTCTTATTATTGTGTTATAAGTTTGTGCTTCTAATAATGAGCACTCAGTTTGGAAATGGATTAAAATGATAATTTTGTGTTTCTATGCATTTATGCGCTACAGCTACATTCTACTCTAAGAAATTCCAGTATTTGATTGTTAAAAGTTGCAATCACAATTTTTCATCTTGAAAGATTGTTTAAATGATAATTTCAGGGACACCTGGGTGGCTCAATTGGTTAAGCATCTGCCTTCTACTGATCCCAGGATCCTGGGATTGAGCCCCATTTCGTCTCCCTGCTTGGTGGGGAGTCTGCTTCTCCCTCTCCCTCTGCCCTTGCTCCTGCTCTCTCTCTCTCAAATAAACAAATAAGATCTTTTAAAAAAATATAATTTTCAGAACACATTCACTCCTTTAGGGCATTTATCTTTATTTTTGGTGACTAATTTAGGTTCCTGGACCCAATTTCAATATGCCCGTGTGTGTGTGTGTGTGTGTGTGTGTGTGTGTGTGTTGTGTGGGGTGATGTGGGGGGTTCCCACACCTTCAACAAGCAATGCTCTGCACCAATTGCATATGCTATAATTCAAACCACTTCTGACCCTATCTACGTGGAGATGGCGTCAGATCTCACAGGCAAGGATTCAGTCCTACAAGCCTGCCTCCACCCACTCCCAACTTCAGACACCAATCAAAAGTCCAGGTTGTGAGATCGGAGTATCCAACTTCCCATTTCTTGGGGTGGTTTAATTTGTTAGAGCAGCCCATGAACTCAGAGAAAAATTTTACTTCCTAGGGCACTGGTTTATTATAAAATCATGTAACTCAGGAGCAGATTGATGGAAGGAACACATTAAGGCAGGTATGTAGGAAGGGGCTCAGAACTTCCATGCTCTCTGCAGTATACCACTTACCCTGATGTCTCCACGTGTTCACCGACCTGGCAGCTCTCCAAATCTTGTCCATTGGGGTTTTTAATGGAGGCTTCATTACAGAGGCACATTTGGTTAAATCACTGACCATTGGTAATTGAATTCAGTCTCCATCCCTCTCCCCTCTCTAGTTGGCTCCATGGCAACCAGCTTCCATCCTTAGGTGCTTCCCAAAACTCATTTCATTAACATAAAAGATAGCTTTATCACTTTTAACACTTAGGAAATTTCAAGGGCTTTGGGATTGGTGAGAAAATGATGGGAACCACATAGGAAGAGCAAATAAGAGCAAATATGTAAGAAAAATATTCATCAAGGGTTAAAGCCTCTGCCTTCAGCTCAGGTCATGATCCCCGGGTCCTGGGATAGAGTCCCATATTGGGCTCTCTGCTCAGCAGGGAGTCTGCTTCCTCCCTCTCTCTCTGCCTGCCTCTCTGCCTACTTGTGATCTCTGTCTGTCAAAAAAAAAAAAAAATTATCAAGATGACCAAAATGTATTTTTCTTATGAATCTTAATGTCACAGTCACCATACTATTATATTTTCAATATAAAATATACAGGTTTTAAGAAGTGAAAAATTTTTTTCCTCCTGGATGCTCTCCACTAATCTCATTCAAAAGTGTTTAACAGTTTATCACGTATCATATCAAATACCTGATAGCAGATTTTGATCAATACCAAATTCCAAATTGGTCCCTAACAAGCACTATTTTAGACTTGCTTCCGTAGTGGAACTTGTCTGGCTTCCCATTTTCTCAGAAGCATTAAATTATTTCAGACATTTTAAGTTTTAAAAGTTAAAAAACAAAAATAATAGGTTATGTTCTTTTCCTTTTGCAATTACTGGTGAAGTTGAACATGTTTTATATATATACCAATTACTTGTATTTTTTCTGTAAATTGTCTATACAAAGTTACTATTTTTTTATATAGAGTTGTTTACTTTTCTTAACTTAGAAATATGTGCACACACTTATATATACATACATGCCTATATATAATATTAACACTTCAGGTTACTAGTTGCATTAAAATATTTTATCAGCATTTTATTTATCATTTCAGTTTTTATGGTGTTTTGTACAGATAGATGTTCTGAATTTATATACAAATAAATGTTTCAATTTTTAAGGGCTTAATCTGAGGGAATTAAAATATTTGTTTTCTTATATTTTAGAATGAAATGGTCACCCTTTATCTGTCATCTCTTTCTACCAACCATGGTGACGACCTTTAAGGTCTTCACTGAACTGAATTATCACTGTAGACACAGCCACCAGTTTGAACGAATCATTTCTGGAGTAATTGTTCTATACATTATTATTTTGGTGGATTTTTCACATTTTAATATAATTTATGTATTCATGTTCATGTAATATCTTAGCAATTTCTTTAGTAGAATTTTTCCATGTGCTCTTCTTTATTTTTCAAAAAATGTTAGTAAGACATCTCAAAAGAACTAAGTGAAGAAAATAAATGTGTTCTGTAGTCAAATACACTGAGGAAGTGTTGTGCGTCTGTTATTCTCTGGGACAATCACAAATAACATTGGGAGCTCTGAGAAGTCTAGCAGTAGAAAATGGGTTCATCACGCATATTCTAATTTATATAACTATATATTTTTATAAAACTATAATTTCTTATTACATTCTTATTACATCCATACTTACTACATTCTTACTACATTCATCCTTACTACATTCTTATTATATCCATAAACATATAAAATATATATTATATATAAATAGATATTTATATATAAAATGTATAAAATAAAATATAAAAACATTTTAAGAAAGCTTAGTTTGAAGAGGAACCATATTAGCATAATGATAAAGGTGCTATGCTTTTGACCTCAAAATACCTCTCCTTTTATACCCCCCTCTAAGTTGCTAATACCTTACAATACTAATCATAAACACACTTGCCATTATTTGCTTTGATGCTTTTACATATATTGTACCAGTTTACCTGGTGGCCCATTTCTCCATAGCTCCTTGTTAAGTAGCCAAACTTCTTTAGAGATACCATGTAAACACAATCCCTACACAAAGACACTCAGTTTTCTCTCTTGAAAAGTAATCTCACTTTCAACTTGTAACATTTTAGAATGCTAATGGTATCCAATCTTCTGGTATGGCTATTTGTTGGCAAAACATCGCCCTTCTCAGCTCATTTTAAGCAGTATTTAATTATGGTACCAGCAACAGCACTTGGTAGTTGCTCAATTGGATTTGGAACCAACACATTCTGCAGCGTGAGGAAGGTAGATAATATAAATGCTTTGACTTCTCTCTGTGTATTAGCACTTCCTCTTTGTTACTTATTCTTTCTCTAATTAAATCTTCTTATGTGAGAAGTACTTATTAGTTCTAGTTAGTTTATTGAGGGACAGCTAGGAGAGAGAAAATTTTTCTGCCTGGAGGAGAAAGGTAGTCAATAAACTAATCAATTTAAGTCATGATTAGATGAGCACAAGCTATCCATTCATTTATGTGTCTTAAAAATCAATGATTTTAGCAGTGCCATTGAAATGAGTCAGATGGTCTGAACTAAGCTGAATTTGTTATAGCATTTTAGATATTATTGTGGGATACACAGACTATCTGCAGGGTCCTTTCAGAATTAGAAAGTTATAAACATTAATAAATTTTTCAGGTAGGAGCTCCTGTGTGGCTCAGTTGGTTAAGTCACTGATTGTTGACTTTGGCTCAGGTCATGATCTCAAGGTTGTAATAAAAAAGGTCTTATTTCTCATAATAGACAATGCCCATATTTTGTTCCTTCTTCTCTCTCTGCTCCTCCCCTTATCCCACTTTCTTTATGTCCTTTTCATTTTGGCAGAAAGATATAAGCATGGGATGATCAGTGAATGTTATTATACCTGTATAATTGCCTAACAGTATTATCATAATAACATTAATTATACAGTAATATTATTTAACATTAATATCATTCAATAAAAGCTATGTTACTATATAAGTAAAATAAAGCATTGGAAAATGTAGTATCTGTGTTTTCTACCATGTTGGTAATTCTATAAATTACAAATAATTTCAAAATGTTTAAAAGAAAGCAATGAACTTGACATTAATTAGTATAATAATTAAGAACATGAGCCAGGAAATGAAGTCTCTAATGTTACATCACATCTTAATCTTTTTTTAAAAAATTTTTATTTTTTTAAGATTTTATTTATCTATTTATTTTAGATAGCAGGGGAAAGGCAGAAAAGGAGGTTGAGGAAGATGGAGAGAATCTTAAGCAGACTCCGTGTTGAGCATGAGCCTGATGTGAGGTTCAATCTCATGACCCTCAGATCATTACCTGAGCCAAAAGTTGAAAGTTGGATGTTAGACCTGCTGAGCAACCCTGGAAACCCCATAGCTTAACCTTTTATAAGCTGAGCAGCAACAGACATGTGTATTTAATGTATTGATATAAAGTGTTTCATGGTAAATCTTTATAAATCATTTAACATCTTGTAGTCATGGTCCCTCCATTATTCTTGATGTCCATAATGTATGCCTTCTCTCTTTTTACCTTTATCAATGTACAGAGATTTGTCAATTTTCTTATTTATTCCAAAGAATCAGCTTTGGGTTAGTATTGATTTTTTTTACTTTTCAGAATTTCCTTTGTTGTTGATTTTAATCATATTTTTGTTTGTTTCTTCTTATCTCTTTACATTAGATATAATTTGGTCTTCTATTTCTAGCTCTTTAGGACGGCATTTTAGATAATCGATTTTACACCTTTTTTTCCCCAATATAAGCATTTATAGCTAAAAATAAAGTATTACAACAAATTATAATTTTTTAATGAGTTACATTTTAATTTTCATCCAGTTTACAGTATTTCAAAATTTCTTATGCTATTTCTTCTTCTCTCTGTTTCATTTGGAAGCATTAATTTTTCACAGATTTACTGAGATACAATTGGCAAGCAGGCATTGTATATGTTTGAGGTGTAAATCACCATAATATAGAAATGTTACAGAGTGTCCAAATATTTGGGGATTTTCCAAATATCTCTGTTTAGTTAATTTCTTTTTGTTGTTGTCAACAAACATGTTCTGTGCAATATCAAAATTTTAAATTAATTGAGAACTATTTATAAGCAAGTTATTGTCTATCTTGGTATACATATCATGCGCACTTGAAAAGAGTATTTATTTTGCAGTTGTTGAGAAGAATGTCATCTAAATATCCATTAAGACAAATTGGTTGATGGTGCTAAGTCTCCTATATCCTTGTTGTCTATGTGTTCTATAGTAGCTGAGAAGTATTGAAATCTCCACCTAAAATTGTAGATTTGTTTGGGTTGTTTCCAGTTGTGTCATTTCTTCCTTCATGTATTTTGGAGTGGCATTATTAAGGTCATAAACATTTAATATTTCTATCTCCTTCATTAATAATTAGCCTCTTATTGTTATAAAATTGTCCTCAACATCTTTGATAATTTTATGTTTCAAGTCTATTTTTTTCTGGTATATTAATATAGATATTCAGATTTATTGTGATCACTTTTTATTATTACATGTTTTATATAATTTTCTTTTTATTTTAGCCTATATTAGTCTTCACATTAAATTGGGGTTCTTTTAAACAGAATCCATATGGTTGGATTTTTCATTTTAATCCAGTTTGAAAATGTCAGTCTAGGGTCATCTGGGTGAGTTAAGTGTCTACCTTCAGCTCAGGTCATGATCTCAGGGTCCTGGGATTGATTCCCACATAGGGCTCCCCACATGGTGAGGAGTCTACTTCTCCCTCTGCCCCTCCCTCCTGATCATTTTCTCTATCTCTCTTTCTCTCTCTCTCAAATAAACAAATAAATCTTTAAAAAAGAAAAGAAAAGAAAAGGGCTTTTAGTTGGAGAATTTAGTCCATTTATACTTAGTGTAAATTATCACATGGTTGGATTTCAATATAACATTCTGTTGTTTTATATCTGCTTGATTTGCCTTTAGTCTCTCTTTTCTTTTTTCTTTAGATTTAAACTTCAGTATGTTTGAATATTCTATTTTATCCCCAAGAGGCAACTTAAAAGGCATTTTTGCTTAAATTTTAGCTGTTGCTCTGAAGTTAATAATACATATTTTGTCACATAATCTGCCTTCAAATAATAATATAGGCCCTTGACATATAATGTAAAAACCATACATTATTCTTCCATTTATCTCCTCCCATTCTTGTATTTTCATCTTACATTTTATTTCTACACATGATATAAATATAAGAATATATTGTTATAATTTTGCTTTAAACCCTCCTTTGTCTTTAAAACAAATTTTAAAATAAGAAAAATATTTTTTAATCCTTCCCCACAAACTTGCTATTTCTGGAGTTTTTTTTTGTTTTTGTTTTTGTTTTCCAAGATTCCATCTGGTGTTATTTTTCTTCTGTATGAAGAACTTCCTTTAACATTTTCCATAGTGCAGATCTGTTGGCACCTAGTATGTCAGAAAAAAAATGACCCACACTTGTTAAGGCTGGGATATGTATTACTTAAATCACTAATCTTCAAAATTAAAGAAAGAATTGTATGGGCAATTGTTTCACCAAAATGTTTGGATTGGCAAAGATTGTTCTGTAGTATAGTTTCACCAAAATGTTTGGATTGGTTAAGATTGTTCTGTAGTAGTTTTCTCCAAAGAAAAGCTTGCATGTTCGAAATTACTCAACTATAGCATTTGTTTTTGAGGACTATTTAGTTTGTCCTTGGCTCACCCTTTTTTTCCCTAAATATCTTATAACTATTGCACCATTGTCAACTGTTCTTTGATTTTGCTATGAAGTTGGAAAAGCCAGAGTTTTTTTTTTTAATTCCTTTGTTATTTTTGACTTGTTGCCCATACAATTCTTTCTTTAATTTTGAAGATTAGTGATTTAAGTAATACATATCCCAGCCTTAACAAGTGTGGGTCATTTTTTTCTGACATACTAGGTGCCCTTTTGTGGAGTTTGAAGACATCTTTTATTTTAGCAAATGGCCCTGAGTTATAAATACTTTTATTATAATTGCTTGAATTTATTTTGGGGATTCCAATTATACATATATTGAATCAACTTAATATTTTATATCTATAATTTCCTCTTTAATTTTAAGAAAAATATTTATTTCCAACACATTTTATTTACTTTTCTTCTTTCTAGTTTCTGTGTCTTTTACACTTTCCTTAATGCCTCCATCATCCATGATTCCTTCAATTTTACTTTTTTCTGTGATTACTTTTTCTTCTACTTCTTTCTTGAGTTCTATCAACTCCAGTTCAACTACTTCTGCTGTTTCCAATGCTTCCATGCATCCTTGCATTTCTGCTCTGTACTTTTACTTTTTAGAATTGATTGCTTTATATTTCATGGGGAAAAGTGTTATTTATGTTGTCCTTTCCTGCATGGCAATATTTATCTAGTATGTAGTACTTTATCTGTTGAGTTCATTATCTGCTACTAAGCCACACCCTTCTGTATCCCTCATAAACATTTTTACATAGATTTTTTTATTAACTCTTTTTAATTATTATTGAATGGACTGGGTTTTCTAGACCAGCTGTTTGTTGGGGGTTCATGTGATATAGTAAGGAGCAGGAAAGTAGTAAGGATCTCTCTCTCCCAATGTTTCAAAAATAGGCTATTTCCAATATTTAATATATTACTGAATAATATATTAAATATATGTTAGAAAGAACTTATTTAAATATAAATATATTTAAAGTAACTTAATGTACTTAAATAAATATATATTAAATATATTTTATATGTAAGTAAATTTGCCTTCTGCAACATCTCCTACATTTGTAAAATATACTGTCTGTAAAGGTACTTTTGTTATTTACCCATTTTGATACCTGCATCCTAGACACAGCACATGGCTTTTGCACTGTGTTTTTCACTGTCAGGAAATACATTCTTGTTAATTCTTTAGAGACCTGTAGGCACTCCTTTCTCCTTAGCTTCTCTATACTTCTTGCCATTTATCTCCTATAGTTTCAAATGGCTTTTGCAGTCCTGCAATTAGTTTGAAATCTACCTATAACTTGGTCAACATTTAAATTTGTGTACTATTAATTTAAATTTTAGTTAGTTAACACAGTACAATATTGGTTTCTGGAGTAGAATTTCGTAATTAAATTTTTTTTTCCTTTTTATCTTTCCTAACTTTTGAAGAGCCTGGGGTTGTGGGAGGTGGAGAGAGAGATGCTGACTTTAAACATTCATATTTATATTAGAATTATCTCTTTTAAAATTTTTGCTACCATGTGAATTTATTTAATTATTTTAGTGCAAAATAAATTGATAAAAATTAATAACCTCAAAAACACTGAAACTCCTTATTGTATTTTCACTTATTTTTTCACCCTTGACCTTTCATCATATACCTTTTGGAAAAAGTCTCCAACCACTGAATTAAGTGGCAATAAAATCTCAGCAATTTACATAACTTAATTAACTACTAAATCCAAAGTCCGAAGTCCTCTTGTTTCGATCATAAACATTGCACATTGTGTTCTTCTATTGCATTGTTTTTCTCAGGCATATTCAACAATGGGATATAAAGTGTTACTCTAGATCTAAAGACAATATTCTCTTTTAGTTTTTGTTTTTCTTTTTAAGATCCCCACAGTACATTTACAATGGTTTGAGTCATCATATTACAAAATGACCACCAAATGCCAAATATTTCAGAAGTCTTGTCTTTATTTTAAAAATGTTTGAAGATGGGGCAGTGGGATACATAATAAGGTAGGGAATGTGGAGACATGACTTCATAAAAGAGACTGGCTAAGACAAATTTATTTGACAGTTCCTGCTTCAGAAACTTTATATGAGGTTATCGATTAAATAATGTAAATTCAAATTGTCATAAACAAAATCAATGTAATTTGAAGATACTTAAAAATATCTACACTAACCTAGTTTGTCTTATAATAACTTTTCATTTTGCTGTTCTTTATATATGCATATTCATATATCCCCTCTGTAAACATATACCCTATTGGAGGCATATTTCAAACTTACATCTGTCTTTGTGCTTGAGATTTGAAAGATATAGCAATGACTAGGCATTAATTTTGTCTGGTGATTGATTGTCTCTTGTTTCCATGGTAATTAACACAGCACCCAGTTGCCAGCCTATTAAATATAACTTACATTCAGCTACTAGAACTGGAGCCAGATTTTAGTTAACTGTAGTTCTTGCCAGGAAGAATTTCAGTATGGTGGTCCCTAGTAAGACTTGGTTTACTGCAATATGTAACAATCGCAATTTTTCTTACATTTTCTTACTTTTTTTTTTTTTACTTTTTCATATTTATTACATCATCTTCTCACTGTGTACATCAACCTCTTCAGTGAGGATATGAAACTTGATATGCAGCAAGGATCAAAGATTGATAGCCAAGATAAATGAGTTGGTTATGACTTTCATGTCTATGTTCATCTACCTGATAATCCTTGTCTACCAATTTTTCTGTGTTTTCTTAGAGGCAAAACACTGAGGTAGTTGTGTTTTCTATTTGCAAGTTAATTTTGATTCATAGGAAATTATTAAATGCCTGTATTTTTGTACATAGGGAAAAATTGGGCAAAAGGTTGCTTGCAATTTGTGCATGGTCCCTTTAAGTTCACCACAATAAAATAACTCTGGTTTTTGTTGCTGAAGTTGCAGGAATGACTTTGAACAAACTGTTGAGTAGATGAGACCTTGATCCCCAGAAGAAACCAATTCCTCAAGAAGCCAGCTTTGGTTTGGAGGAAAAAGTAATAATTTTCCAATTTTGGGTAGTGAAATGAGGAGAGAAAGCAACAAGGTAATTAGTGTTTTTTAGCAGTACTGAGGAGTTTTTCTCTTTTTTTCCTTTTTCTCTAACCAGACTCCCAAGTTGGAATTCTGCATACTTCTGCATTTTACAGCTCCAAGTTCAGCACATTCCCCAATGTAGCTCAGACATTTAAAAAAAAAAAAATTGTATATATCTGGTTTAATGACATTGATATATATCCAGCATTTTACAGGAAAAAGTCAAACCTGTTGCACAGCTTTGTAAAGTAACTTGTTCCTGTTTTATAACTAGGCTCAAAGATCTGAAGTGGGTGGTTCTAGATTTTATACCTTAAACTCTGATCCTGTGACTGATAATGCAATTCCTTACTATTATGTCTTACTGCCTCACCTGATCTTCTTTTAACCATGTTCCCGCACAAAATTACTTCTGCTTAGCTTACACAGAGATGCTGGTAATCATCTATTCCAAACCTCATTTATGTTACAAATGATAAAATTCAACTCCAGTGTGATTGTTAGTAGCCTAAGGATACAGAATCATCGATTTGAAGAGAAACACAGGAGTGGCCTGATGTCTTGTTCAGTAATGTCTACGGTAGTGTGTGTGTGTGTGTGTATGTGTATGTATGAGCATCCTGAGTAGTAGAAAAGCAGGGTTGGGAAGACAGTGAATGAAATAGTGCCTACTTCATTGTAGGAATGCTCTTTAGAAGCTATAATAGCATGTCTGGAAATCTAAAGGCAAAAAAAAAAAAAAAAAGAAGAAGAAGAAGAAGAAGAAAAAAAAAAGAAAAAGAAAAAGCCCCTCCCAGCCATTTGCTCTTCTCATGCAATATTTTTATGTCCTTTGTATTTTGAGTAAGGATCTTACTTCCCCAATGAAAGTGGTTACATTTGTCAGGTTTGGTTTTTCACAGTCTTCCTTCTACTAAAAAGACAATTGGTCCTGAAGGTAACAGCTTCTGTTTCCATTATTTAAGGACTTCCTATAAACTACTCAAAATAAAGAACTGGATTTTTGGGAGCAGAGTCCATAAGGTAAGGAGCATTTTAACCCCAGGATAATGTTCTATATTATCGTGTTCTATATTTTTTCTATGTTCTATATATTTTTTCTCTCTTTTTTAAACTCCAGAAAGACTGTCTGATTTATGACATTTTTCAAATTGGGCTGATGATAGTGGTTGGCCTTGAGTATACTGTAAGAAGTTGATGCAATATTTTTAGAGAATCTAAACAATAACGAAACTGACTCTATCACCATGAACTGGCAGTTTTGAACAACTACAAGATAAAATACACCTCTGGGCCAGAATGGAAAAGCTCTCACTATCACTTATCCATATACCACTGCCAGAGACACAATTCACCAGTCTTTATGTGGATATCACTTCAGTAATTTTGGCTATTTCAGACTTGCGGTAACTTGATCAAGAAAGCCCCTAGGAAAAGTATTTTCTGAGTTCTTGCACTTTCAAACATGTTTGTTTTCATGACTTCATAAATAAGATACATTTAGGTACATGCAGAATATTTTAGTCACAATTTCTTCCCTATGTTATCTTAAATGTATCAAGTCATTGCTTTCTGGAATAGAGAGTTATTGTTAGAGCCTGAGGACAATCTGCATTAGTCATTTTTCCCTGGATACCCAGTTGATTTTTATTTTCTAGAAAGGTTAATTGTTTTCCAATTAATAGATTATCTTTGTAGCAGTTTTAGATTTGCAGAAAAATTCAAAGGAAAGTACAGAGAGCTTCCATCTACCCTTTCATCTTGATCCTTATTTCCCTTATTGCTAACGTCTTGCATTAATGTACTGCATTTGCTATAACTGATGAGCAAGTACTGATACATTATTATCCTACTAAAGTCCAGAGCTTATATTAGGCTCATTCTGTGTTGTGCATTGTGGGTATTGACAAATGTATAATGACGTGTACTCACCATTACAGTATGACGCTGAAGAGTTTCACTGCCCTAAAAATCCTCTTGGCTCTACCTATTCATCCCTTCTTACCTCCCTCTCCACTGATCTATTTACTGTCCCCGTGGCTTTTCTTTTCTAGAATACCAAATAGTTTTAGTCATATAGCAAGCACTCTTTCAGGTTGACTTTCTTTCATATTCGCTTCTTTCACTTACCAATATACATTTAAAGTTCTTCCGTGTATTTCGATGCCTTAATATTTCCTTCCTTTCTTCCTTCTTTCACTCTTTCTTTCTTCCCTTCTTTCTTACTTTTTTTTCTGCCCCCTTCCTCCCTCTCCTTCTCCTCCTCCTCCTCCTCCTCTTCCCTCTTCTTTTAATGAGCCTCCTACACAGGATTTGAACTCAAGAGCTGAGCTGAGATCAAGAGCCAGACTCTCAACTGATTCAAACACCCGAGTGCACCTTTTCTTTCTTCCTTCCTTCCTTTCTTTTTCTTTCTTTCTTTCTTTCTTTCTTTCTTTCTTTCTTTCTCTCTCCTTCCTTCCTTTCCTTTCCTTTCTTAGACTCTTTTTTGTTTGTTTTTTAGAGTAGTTTTAGGTTCATAACAAAATTGAACAGAAGGCACAAAAAATTTCCACTTACCTCATTCTCCCTCACACTCATGGGCTCCCTCACCGTCAACATCCTCAGTGAGAGAACTACGTAGTTCATTACAATTGATGAACCTACACTGACACATCACAATCATCCAAAACCCATAGTTTACATTGCTCTTGGTGTTGTACATTCTATGTGTTTAGATAAAATTCTAATGACACATAAACCTCAATTATAGATTTTTTTTTTAAGGTTTTACTTATTTATTTGACTGAGAGAGGAATCTCAGGTAGTCAGAGAGGCAAGCAGAGAAAGAGGGAGAAGCACACTCCCTGCTGAGCAGAGAGCCCGATTTGGTGCTCTATCCCAGGACCCTGAGATCATGACCTGAGTTTAAGGCAGCGGCTTTTAACCCACTGAGCCCGTCAAGGGCCCTCATTTATGGTTTCATACAGAGTATTTTACTGTGGCAAAAATCCTCTGTGCTCTGCCTATTCATCCATTTCACCCTCCAACACATGGTCACCATTGATCTTTTTCCCCATAGTTTTGCCTTTTCTAGAATGTTATATAATAGGAATCATACATGTAGTCTTCTTGGACGGGCTTTTTTTTTTTAACAAAGTAGTATGCATTTAAGATTCCTTCATGTGATTTCATGATTTGATAGTTCGATCCTTTTTAGCACTGAATAACATACCATTGTTTGGATTCACCACAGTTTATCAATTCACCTACTTAAGGACATCTTGGTTTTTCCAACTTTTGACAGTTATGAGGAAAACTGCTATGAATATATATTGTGGATGTTTTTGTGTGGACATGAGTTTTCAACTCCTTTGGGCAAACTGAAAGAGCACAATTTGTAGACCACAGAGCAAATGTATGTCTGATTTTGTAAGAAACTGCCCAACTGTCTTCCAAAGTGGCTGTATCATTTTGCATTCCTACCTACAATGAATGAGTGCTTCTTTTTCTCCACATTTTCTTCAGTACTTGGTGTTGTCAGTGTGTGAGACTTTAGGCATTTGAATAGATGTATAATGATATTTCATTGTTGCTTTAATTTGCAAATTCCCTAGTGACATATGAAGTTGAGCATCTTTTAATATGTTTAGTTGGCATCTGATGGCTTTTTAACAAAATTATCTGTTCAGATCTTTGACCCATTTTTAAGTTGGGTTGTTCATTTTCTTACTGTTAACTTTTTAACTGTTTTTTGCATATTTGGATATTTTAACAGATAATGTGTTTTGCAAAGATTTTCTCTGAATCCCTTGGCCTGTCCCCTCATTTTTTTAACAACATCTTTCACAGAGTAGAAATTTTTCATTTTAAAGAAATCCAACTGGTCATTCTCCCCCTCTGTGGTTCGTGTTTTCTGCATTGTGTCCAAAAAGTCATCCTCAAATTCAGTTATCTAGATTTTCTTCTACATATCTTTTAGGATTTTTATAGCTTTGCATTTTATATTTAGATCTGTAATTTGTTTTGAGTTCGATTTTGTGAAACAGGTGAGATCTGTGTCCAATTCCTTCCTTCCTCGCTCCCTCTCTCCTTCCTCATTCCTTCCTTCCTATCTTCCTTCTTTCTTTCCTCCCCTCTCTCTCTTTCTTTCTCTCTTTCTTTCTTTCATGTTCATTGTTCCGGCACCATTTGCTGAATAGACACTCTTTTCTCCTTTGAATTGTCTTTCTCTTTTATCAATGGTTAGTTGACTCTATTTGTGTGGGCCTATTTCTGAACACTCTACTCTGTTCCATTGATTTATATGTCTGTTCTTCCACCAATTCTACATTGCCCTAATCCTTGTGGTTTTATAATGTATTGAAGGTGAGTATGACAGTCCTTCCACTTTGTTCTTTCCCTCTGATATTGAGTTGACTATTGCGGGTCTTTTGCCTTTTCTTATAAACTTTAGACCCAGTTTGTTGGTATTCACAAAAGAACTTCCTGGGATTTCTTTCAGAATTGTGTTGAATCTGTCTATAAATTGATTTGGGAAGATCACATCTTGACAATACTGAGTCTTCCTCTCCATGGGCACAGAACATGTCTTCATTTATCTGGATCTACAGTTAATTTTTACAATTGATTTTGTTACATGTGGTTTTACAAAATTAAGTTTCAGAATTTTCTTAGGTATATATTAGATCTTTTAAATATTTAGTTTAATGTTTAGTTTTTTTTTTATTTTATGAATATTCTATTGAATGAAATTTTTTATATGAGTCTGTTCCATTGCTTTGGTTTTATCTTTTTGGACTTTTATTAAATGCATGTTGCTCCTTTTATCTATCTTCTATGTCTATTACTTCAATTTGCATCCATTTTTATACCTCTCCATTTACTTTTAAATTTTAGAAATGATTCTTCTCATCTTCTGTAACTAAGACAGTGCCCATTATATTTATTTGCCCTTCTGTTTTTTCTAGTTTTATCTTACTTTCTGAAATTTTTTTCTTTTCTTTTCTTTTCTTTCCTAAATTCTGTGTCACCTCTTCTGAGCTCATTCTTTAGACGAATCTCCTGATTTTGAGATTTCTTAAAAATATTAAGTTATTCTTTCATGGTTTTCATTACTTTTTAATGCCTTTAGTCCATTTTGAAAAATAAGTCATAATCTTGGGGGTACTTTGTCTCTTTAAAGTATATAAGGACTTTATTATGCCTGATTTGATTGCAATTACTTTTTTAAGGATTTAAAGTGAAATAAGTTTTTCTGTATCTTTAGAATGGGGAAAAAGGGCAAGATAACTTTTCCACTTCTATTGCTTTAGAACTCTCTTGCATCATTTTCATGGAGTGAGCAAAAAATAAAAGTGTGTATTCCTTCCTTCTGAGATCTGCCTTCTTTCCTTTTTCCCCTTTATCTGTATTTTTTTGTTTCTTTGGATACTATAGATATCATTTTCCCCTCAATGCTAGGCTTCTCCCCTTTATCTGTATTTTTTTGTTTCTTTGGATACTATAGATATCATTTTCCCTTCAATGCTAGCCTTCGTTTTGGAAGAAAACTTCAAATTGTTAGTTTCAAAAGTGCTTGAATCCCAGCCTGCTTTCAGAATTTACTATGATCTTCTAGCATTCCATTTGCTAATTGGGATCTCCTAAAACCATTTCAGAGAAGAGAAGAGAAGTCTGTGTGTTTAATGGAAGAAGACTTCTTTTCTTATTCATCTGATACTCTTTGCTTTTCTCTGCTTCCAATCCACATATGCTTATAGCCCATGGGCCCTAGAGCTGCCTAGCTTAGCCTCTAGATACCCATATATTGCCACCAAGTTTTATTGGAGAATGTCATGTTTGGTTTATTGATCTAGCTATCCTCCTGGTTATTATTTATTAGATTCTGGTTATTTTTCTGGTTATTTTTTATTAGATGAGTAAGAAGTTTCAGAAACTATGCCACCGTGGCCTTTGTAATATTTTCTGAAAGCTACATGGTGCAAACTGGGTCACTCCCTCACTACACACTCTTTTCTCAGAATATACCATTGTTTATTTTCATTCAACAAACATTTATGGAGTGGCAGGCACTCTTAGGCACAGGAAATTTAAGAGAAAACAAACTTCATAAAGCTTAAGTTGTAATTGTGGGTGATAAAAACAAACAAGAAAACAAATAAGCACCTGCATAGCATGTCAGAGGGCTACAAAGAAAATAAATTACGTATATGCAGAATCAAGAACACAGAAAGAAGGTAGGCCTATTATTTTAAATAAAGAAAGCAGGGTAGACCTCCCTGGTAGTTTCATTTTAAAAAGAGAATTGGAAAAAAGGGAGAGAATGAGATCTGTGGTTCCTTGGCTGCACAATGAGTGAAAATTCCAGGCAGAAGGAACAGTAAGCCAAAAGACCCCGAGGCTAGTGCATTCTTGAGGAACAGTAAATGAGCAAAATCTCCAGAATGGGGGGGGTGTGGTGAGAGTCAGAGTGTGGGAGGAAAGGCCGGAGATGGCCGTGTGTAAATCGTGCAGGGTCTTGCAGATTCTTACAAGTTTGGATTCTTTGCTGAGTGCGATGGGAAGCTACGGTAGAGTTTTGTGTAGTTTACTAATGCTGTGGGGCTGATGTATTTTAGAAAAAAAAAAAAAAAGATGGTCAGTTCTTGAGAGAGTAAGTACAGTTAGGAAAGCCAATGCAGAAGCAGTGCAGAGCAGGGAGACCAGTTGCCCATCTGCGGCAATAAACCAGACAGGTGGGAAAGGATAGAGCAGGGATGAGGACGGAGGGGAACCTAGAGAGATGATAAGGAGGGCGAGAATCTAGATATGTTTTGAGGGTAGAAGGGTAAGGTAGTGATCTTGATCTCAGACCGTGAAGCTGAGTGTCGCACCTTCGTATCCAAAACCCACATGGAAGTCCAGCGTGGAAGTCTGTGTCAGTTACAGACACATGGTTCCGGCCCTTGTTCTGACGTTTGCTTGAGTCACTGAATAGGTCCAAAAAGTACAATATTCATAATCTTTATCTTGCATTCAGAATAAGTTTGAAAGGTAAATCACAATGCAGCAACGTTTCTCACACTCCTGTTTGCTTTCCTCTCAGGTATACACACACACACACACACACACACACACATATATATAAATACATACATATATACATACATACACATATGATGCTCAGGAACCTGAGAGGAGCCACTGCTCTGCAGCCTTTTCATCCATTCTTAGCTCCAGTTGGTTCCCTACTTTCCTTTTGCTCTCCCTGTCAGGCTCTTCACAGCTTCTTCTACCCAGCTTTCCCTCTCAATGCCAGCTTTTTTTTTTTTTTCCTCTCTATCTGGTAATGATGCATTTCTGCTCTGGAAGGTTGCCACAGTGAAAGGTGGAGGAAAGGGAACACATGCACGGAGGGAACGTGAGAAAGCCCAATGAGATAACCTGCTTTGCTCTGTGTCATGGCTGGAGGTATATTATATACGAATCATCCCCATTCTTTCTTTCCTTTCTAATTTATCTTGGCATTCTTCCTATTTGACACATCGAAATCATTTGTGACAACCTAACAACTCGAGAAATGAGGAAGCATTTTTGCTTCCTCAAAACCATCTCATATATCAACTAATGGGGGAAAAATGTGAGATTCTGGAGTGCTATGTCAAGGACATGTGGGAAATAGGGGTTCAAAAAAGATGAAGGACTATATGTAACTCATTTAAAAAAAACTAATTATGTTGTGTTAGTCACCATACAGTACGTTAGTTTTTGATGCAGTGTTCCAAGTTTCTTTGTTTATGTATAACACCCAGAGCTCCATGCAACATGTGCCTTCTTAACACCCATCACCAGGCAACACATCTTCCACTCTAAAACCCTCAGTTTGTTTCTCAGAGTCCACAGTCTCTCATGGTGCATCTCCCCCTCTCATTTCTCCTCCTTCATTTTTCCCTTCCTTCTCCTAATGCTCCCCATGCTATTTCTTATGCTCCACAAGCATAAGTGAAACCATATGATAATTGACTTTCTCTGCTTGACTTATTTCACTCGGCATAATCTCCTCTAATCCCATGCATGTTGATGCAAAAGTTAGGTATTCATCCTTTCTGATGGCTGAGTAATATTCCATTGTATAAACAGACCAGATCTTCTTTATCCGTTTGTTTGTTGAAGGGCATCATGGCTCTTTCCATAGTTTGGCTATTGTGGGCATTGCTGCTATGAGCACTGGAGTACGTATGGCCCTTCTTTTTGCTGCATCTGTGTCTTTGGTGTAAATACCCAGTAATGCAATTGCAGGGTCTATAAGTAACTCTTAAATTACTGACATCTCTGTTGGCCCTTCATTCTGTTACTACCAGCCATGAGTTACATGTGTTATTAACAAGCTCCCAGATGAGGGGACAGAGAGTTTTAGGGGAGGAACGAGAGGGAGCAGGATTTCATCTCTGTCCTTCAGACTCTCTCAGACCAAACCCTAAGAAGGACAAAGAAATTAGGAAGAATGAGAGGTTTCTTTTGAGGGCAAGGGTCTCCACATAGAGAAATCTACTTTTCTCTGGTAAGATATTGAAAGCAAGAAGCACAATTAAGTATCTCAGGACAATCAGACATGAGAAAAATGTATTAGCCTTTTTCTAGGAAGGGCATGATGGCAACTGTACTATGAACTGTAGAAAGGGAAAGAGACAGTGTTCCAACCAGAGGCCTAGTGGAGAAGAAGAGTGAATTTCACCAATGATGGGAATGTGGCTTATCCTGCAGGATAATATCACTTATTTGAAAGTAGACAGCCTGGGACTCACACACCTGATTTCAGTCCCTTCTGTACAACCTTCTTCAAAGCCTAGCTGTGTTTCCGTGTTTTCAGCTACAAAAGAGGTTGTAAAATGTGATTTCTAACTGGGCAATTGAAATATCAGTTTAACTCCTGGGTCCTCTTTCTTAAGGGATAAGAAGACAATGGATAATAATGGGAATTTTAGCCATGTCTCCCCAAATAGGATTAGGCAGAGAGAACCTGGTATGTTGGAATGTACTCATTTATTATATTGCTTAACTCACATCAAATTGTGAATTCAGAATCATGAGTTATGTTTAGCTTAGAAAGAAGTAAACTAATTTTTTGCACATCAGGTAATATATGTTGAGTACAGTCCCAGATATACCTTTAAGAGTATACATGTTCCAATCCAGGTGTATGACTTGTTCATGCAAAGGCATCTCTGAAGTTTCTTCTCTCCTTTTGGGGGGGGGGGATAGATTTCTTTAACCTTCCTAGAATATCTGAGGTCACCTAAGCAGGTATCCAGCCAAAGTTCTCATTTATATTAATCATGGAGGCCTACTGGGAGAATTTGAATGTGTCTACAGTTGGGGTCCAAAAATATATTGCATTACCAATGGAGTGGGAAGGGAATTAGAGGGAATCAAAGAAGAGGAAATGGAATCCCAGTGAAAAGCCTCTGTGAAGAGCTAGTTATGTCAAGAGAAAGGTCTGTCCTTTCCAGTCAGAAAGATGAGTCTAAGATGTGAAGAGGAAGATGATGGGAGAATCTCCAGTCAATGAAGGCAATTGTCTTGAACCATCAGAAAGCAAAGGGGAGTCATTGCTTCCATATGAGAGAATTACTGGCAGTATTAAGCTCTGGTGCAGAGCTGCCTGGAGAAATCAGAAAAAGAGACAAAGCTGGGTCCTCCTGACTATCATCCACCTTGGACTGGATTGACTCATAGTGAGTTGATAGATGGGGGTTTCCTTATAAATACTTTAGCTGGGAAATTGGGTTCTGATATAATGACTCTGCCCAACAAATCTGCCATGGTTTCAAGTTCCATCCAGACTGTCACTCCGCCATTTCTAGGAGGCCGGGCTCCCTGACACCATCAGTTCCACATTCGCGTGACAGGAAATCAGCAAGGGACTACCGCACGGGCCTATGTCGTCTCTTCCCCAATGCAAATACCCAGCAACGGAACAGAGAAACAGAAATCAATATCCATTCAACAGAATAAAATAGTCTATATCCATCTCTAAAAGAATAATACCCTGAAGAAATGAAATAGAAAAGATACAAAGCATTCTCCAAAGTAAGAACTCAACTAGAGTGCTGGAAACACAGAGAGAAAGAAGGGGTTGTGGGGAGAGAGAGAGAGATAAGTGTAAATGATTACATTGAAGGGTACTGAAGGTTAAAGCTGGATGGTGGGGTTCTAGATACACATAGTCCCTGGTAGTGTATCTAGATACACTTGGCTTTTGCTGAAGACCTACATTAGTACCTATTTATAGTACTTAGAAAGAAATCTGAAGGCAACTTTGCTTTTACTGAAAAAGGCAAAAAGCAAAGGTTTTGTCTGGTGTTGGCTTTGCAGGGAACCTTGCAGAGACTGTGCACACAGAGCACCTGGCCCAGGGAGTGGCGCCACCCAGCTCCCTCCAACCCCAACCAGGCTCAGCATCTCAGCGTCCAGCCCCACACCCACAGCTTTGAATGTGTCTGTGAGCATCTGGGTTTCATCTTGGATGTATTTGTGCATCCATTAGCAAGATGCATCTTAAGGTACCAGAAAAACCAAAGAAAGGTGATTTTTGGAGGGTCTGGGAATGCTCAAAATTTTTTTTTTCAAATAAATGAGTGGTAATTGCTTCTTTGCTTTAGGCCATTTCAGCCAAACTCAAGGTTTCACAGCCATGTTCTCCTTTTAGATAGTGAGGGAAACCTGCATATATAATTTTTGCTTTTTCTCCTTTTGTGAGGATAAAAACGTATTTCTTTTTTACTGAAGATAATCAATGAATACTTCCTTAAAACTTCTACTTCTGCCTTTCCCCAAGATTTTTGTTTAAAAGACAACATTTTAAACATGGAACTGGAATTTTATTTTAACACGTCTTCACCATCTTGTTTCTTCATTTGTTGGCTCAGAGGTAGTAAGATATGAATATTTCATGGCAATTTTTTTGGGCAATTTTTATATATGGAACAGCTTCCCTGCCTGATCACTTGACATCTATAATTTTGGACCTTATGACAATTACAGGACACTTTTGAAAAATCTCACTCAAGTATACATATCTTATATGCTTGCCAAAAATAAATAAATGAATAAAATGAGAAAGAGAAAAGGAAGAGATACATAAAGATCAGAGTCAAATAAGGACACCTAAATCAGAGAGACCTTAATTCAATTTTCACAGCTGTGATTACACTGGCAGAAGCTGAGTGATTTAAACGTTCAGGATGCATTGAGATATTTGTAGAATTCAGAAGCTTTGTCTCAAACTCACACACATCGTGACCTTACGCCATTTTTTTCCTCTCTGACTAGGGAGGGTATGAGTATCTCACTAATAGAAGTATGGTCTGGGAGAGTACCCTAAGTAATAGATGATTCCCATGCCGCCCAAATGCTTAAGTGAATTTGAGGCATGTGCTCAGCTTGAAAGCCATTTGGACAGAGCAACCAACCACACACAATTGCTAAGACATTACACAAGGGAAAACGCAGAAAATGAAATTGTTGGTGATGATAATTACTGTGAGTGTCGTCAAAGAGCAGGATGCTTTATGCAATGCCACTGTGTATTGTGAGCTAGTAAAGAAAAGACGTTCTGCTTTAGTTTAGATTTGGAACAAAGAGACAATAGGTAAGACTCCTCAGTGAATTGGGTAATAAAAGTGTAAAGGGTTTTTTGTTTTATTTTGTTTTGTTTTCTATTAAGGTCACCAGGAATTTATAACCTGAGAGAGCTGGCTCAGTGGGCAGAGTAAGTTGAAAGGGTGACAGTCCTGTGGTTTCAGATGGCATGGTTTTGGACTGGGAGATACTACAATGCTTCCTGTGGAAGTTCCTTTCAATCTCATGAGACAAGAGCAATGGAGAAGATAGTAGAACGGCATTAAGAATACGGAATATGAACAAAAATCCAGATAAAACTGTACATTTGAAAAATGATATTATAGTTTTCAATATGGTGGAAAATGAGGAGATAAAATTGAATGAATGCTGAAAATAGAGGTAGTCATGCGTACAGCATTCAGAATGTATCTATTATGAGAATTCCAGTTAAAATGAGCTAGTGTGCTAGATAAAAATAATCTAGCAGAGACATTCTAAAACAAGGTACAAACATCTGAAAAAAATACCAGACAGATAAATCCTGCTTGATAAAAGATATTTGGGTTTTATTAAAAAAATAGATTAAAAATCTATTTTCAGTTTATATCAGCTGTCTGAAGTAAAATATTAGCAGGTCAACAATGAAAAGCAGTGAAATAGAGTCCAACACCCCTGCATAGAAAAGAGGAGCATTTAAGAGTAGCATTGGGATTACCATGATTCATAAAGAAATAATCTTATAAATAAATGAATTTTTAAAAAGTAAAGGTAGGACATTAGCTCATCTTTATATTTTGAAACTCTATAATCTACAGTTAATTGTAAAATGAAGGAGATTTTTTGTTTTGTTGTTTTGTTCTCATGGGAGTTGATTTACGAGTGGGAAAAGTGGAAAGGGCTCATCATATGCATGATAGAAGATGTGCCGATGCAATATCATTATTATCATTATTATTATTATTATTATCATTATCATTATTATTATTATCATTATTATTATTATTATTATTATCATTATTATTATCATTATCATTATTATTATTATTATTATTATTATTATTTTACTTCCTCAAGGCACTATAGTGTTAAGCCGCAATGGTATGGCCTAACCGTTTTTTTTTTTAATCCCAGTAAATAATTATTTCCAAATATCCTGTTAATCCACCTCCTGTTTCCTGCTGCCTCATGCTAACGGTCGCCATTCAACATGTAGTCCAAATCTCTAATCTCTAATCAAAAGCCAAGAGCCCATTTATCTTAATTCTCGTATTCATCAACGAGTTTGTTTTTTCCACCTACCATTATTTCTTTGGTTTCTCACTAAAGTAGACACAGCTAAATGTTAATTTTAGAGATGGACTTGGGACCTAGGTTCAGAAAAGCTGATGGGTACATCTTTCTTCACTACCAAAATCCAACTAAAATGAAAGAACTATAAGAATAAGAGATAATTAATAGCCACTAGACAACATCTACAGATACCATCAGGGGACCTAGAAAGGGTCGACATCCAAAAGATAGGAAATTAATTGAATTGCTGAACTCGTAATTGGCAGAATATGTGGAATATGTATGTACATAGAGGAAAACCCTTAGACAGAGACAGCAAACACTAGGATAAATATCCCATGGGCAAGAGAGAAGTATTATGACCAAAGATTTCGGAAGGGCTATCTCAGAGTCCGGTCTCAGAGGCCAAGCATTAGTGTCTGCCTTCAGTAAGATTGTAAGGTCAGGTTTGTAAATAAAGTAGGTTGACTGCTTCCTGCAGCATGTGAAATGGAGGCCAGAAAGAGAAACAGAGGAAGGTCCCCCAGGTAATTTCCTGTAACAATAAACAAGGAGCACCTCCTCACTGAAAGCCAGATCCCTGCCAACTCGGAGAGATTCTGACCAGCCTCACAGGCCAGTCAGCTTTCTCCAGTCGGACCTCTGAAACCAACAGTGGGTTGGATCACCGTGTAACGCCAAGACTGTAGCGGGTGAGGAAGCCCATCCCACTTGCCAATACTGATTTAGATTCTCACAAATAGACGTTCACAAATCATGAAGAATCAAATATTATTTGAGGAGAATAAGTAATAAAGTAGGGGTATGAAAAGAGTAACTGCAAGAAATAGAAAAAAAGAAAACTTTTAAAAATCTGTTCCTTCAGTTAGAAGAAACTCAAGTTCTATCTAGTATAATTCTCAAATGAGAAAAGTTGCTAAGAATTAACAATTGTAACATTAATTACAAAGCTACTAGAAGTACTAACTCGAAATGCTCAAGACCTGAACAGATACAGTAGAAGGATTAATTATCATGATGATAAGGTTAATTTGCCTAGAACTAAATTTTAAAAAATGAATAAAACCACCCCCAAATAAAACACAGATAAGGGAAGGGAGGTGGGGGGAGAGAGAGAGAGAGAGTGCACAATCATGTATCCAGAAACTGCCATGTTTACTTACTATTAATTATAGAATTAGAGAACGAAGAATGAGAGGGAGCAATAATCAAAGAAGTACCTTTAAATTCTCTAACGGGAAAATGACTCATCCTTCAGATTCAAAGTGCTCCCATGATGTCTTCCAAGAGTCTTAGCCTTTCCCCAACAGGTTTTTGGTGTCTGGAGAATTTGGTGCAGTGGGGAGGTTATCCAGTTTTCCCCGAGGGAAGCCCTTTGCTGCCTGTGCTGGGATAGAGCTGAAACAGATGTGCAGACAATGTATCAGCTCTCCACTTCCTGCTCACGCTGTCTGGAGGGTCTTGGATACTTGCTGGTCAGCGACGATGAGCTTCTCCCTCTCCATCCCTCGCGGCATCTGTGCCCGTGATACTGCCTTAACCACGCTCTGTCACCTCATTCTCAGTATGCCCTTGTCTGTTCTTCTGAGACACGTATTCAACAGACTTTCTGGAAAAAGAGACAAAGAGACCAAACTGTGATGTGTCCTACTTGGAGAACTTGTTCATACCTAATCATGATAAAACAAAGTGTGCTGTTGGAAACTGAAGGCAATGAATCAGAGGCCACGGTTTCTACACAAAAACTCAGCGGTTAAAAGAAATACACTTTGGAAAAATACAAACTTTGGGGAAAAGCCTCTAGATATATCAGAAAAAAAAAATCCCTTAAGTCAACAATTACAGATGATATATCCCTAATGTTTGTGTTTTTAGTCAGGTTTGTAGAAATGAAAAGATGGAAAATATATAGAAATAAATAAGCTTCTATAGTGTGCTTTATTTATACTGTATTCATGAGAAACATATGAAAACTTATGATATTTTTTACTATTTCATTTAAATCCTTCAGTTTTCCTCTTTTTCCAAAAGCATAACAATTCCATGGATAGCCTATGTGCTGGGGTACAAAATTTGAGAATTTTTCTTCATTTTACTAAGACATTTAATGACTGAACATAGTTAATAAAACATTAAAGCCATTGATAAAAGGGTCGATTACAATAAGACTGAAGTTTGTCTTTAAATCTGAGTTATGAGACCTACACACTGCCGACATCTAACTATAATTGTCCAGTTTGCATTTTCATCTTATTTCCAATGTCATTACATTTCTTACTGAATATTTTGATGAACTTAACAAAGGCAACATGCTGAGATGAAATTAGATAAGTTTGTGCTATAGCATTTCTTTCAGTGCAACCTCTAATGCAATGCTAACGTTTCCAAAAAACTTCCTTCCCACATCTGCAAATGGGAATTGTGTCTGAGCCGGGCCTGTGACTTGCTTTAACCCACAGAAATGGATAGAAGTGATGCTGAGCCTGTTCAGGCCTGAGCCTACCTTTCCATATAGTATCTGGTTTTCCAGTGCAACATCATATATTTCTCTTGAGCTTCTAAGCCTCTAATGTTAACCCTTTTGATCAGATCAACAACTCTCCTTTTAAACACTTCTGCGCTGGTCTTTATGGGAAGCACTCTGGCCCTTGGCAGGAGAGTCTCTCTCTGGTGCGTATCATGGTCTAGAATACCCAATCCTGTTTCACGAGACCTACAAACATTATCCAAGTGTTCCCTATATTCCCTTCCAGTTTTCAGCGGGAAAAAGAAAAGAAAGAAAATTCTGCCTCTATGTCTAGTCTTCTGGTTTGTGAGAATAACCCTAAAAATATATACATCTCCCTCCTCCTGCCCCTGCATCCGTCCAGGAAAATCAAACATGTATTAACTGGTAACTTTCCTGACTCAGCTCAAAATCCTCATGATGGGCCATGTGTGCTGAGGAAAGTTTTCCTGTTACTCATGTCTAATCAGCAGAGTCTCGTATCCAGGCTCCTCAGAGGGTGTCATTAAACCTGCTCTCACAAGCTTGGGGGCAGGGAAGTAGCAAAAAGGAGTACAGTTGTACCGCTTTCCAGAAGTTGCAGCTTCCCACAGAACACTGGAGGTATCTGGACAAATGGTTGTTACCAGTGATGAGACATTCAGGGAGGATTTGGAAAGAAGTGCCTTTTCATTTATGTGAATGAAACATTACTGGTCAACCCCTGTGATTCACGGAAAAGGCAAGCAAAGAGGGCACTTTCTTCACCTGTAAACTCCCCAGTCCGCCCCCATTTCATTCTATGTGTTGCTCACCCCCGAGGGGGCCTGTCTTTCTTTCCTCCTGCTGTTTGTGTAGTTTTGAAGTGCACATTATTTTTTTTTTTTTTTTGAGATTTTTTGGGGAACATTTTATTTATTTATTTAGCGCGAATGACGTGAGCAGGGGAGGAGCAGAGGGCGAAGGAGAGAGAATCTTAGGCGGACTCCACACTAAACATGCAGCCTATGGCACTCAGTCTCATGCCCCTGAGATCATGACCTCAGCTGAAATCATGAGTTTCACCCTTAACTGACTGAACCATCCAGATGCCCTTGGAGTGGAGATTTTTTTTTTTTTTTCCTTTTATAAGAACGTCCTCTAGACATGAGGCTTCCCCTCTACACTATTTGCTGAACCAAGAGTTGTATCCGTAGACAAAACCTACTGTCTTGGGAAAGATTTTTATGTGATTTCTATGGTTTCAAAGGTACACAGATTCTGCTCTTTTAACTTTATTTCTGTTCCATTTTCCTTCTTATAAACAACACCATTCTTAAACTGAATTTGACTGCCTCCATCTCCATCTCCATCTGTTTTTTCTTCCTTCCCTCTCCTGATTAAGAATTTAAAACTGAAAAGAAACCTAGAAACCACCCCCTCTTCATTTTGAAGAAAGGGAAAGGTGGGAAGGGGAAATGACTTGCCCAAAGTAACCCAGCTAACTGGTGGAAATTGGAGGAGCGCTCAGGCCTGGCCTTCACTCAGGGTCACTAATCTTTAACTATTAAGTAGTGCTTTCTGGATTATTTTGTTAAAACAGTCAAGAGGAACCATTGGGTGGCTCAGTCAGTTAAGCCTCCAACTCTTGATTTCAGCTCAGGTCATGATCTCAGTGTTACGGGATTGAGCCCCTCATTGGGCTTGTGCCCAGCAGGGAGATACTTGTTGCTCTCCCCCCATGTGTGCTCTTTCTCTCTTTCAAATACATACATAAATAAATAAAATCACTTTAACATTAAACATTTTTGTGTAGAATGTCTAGGCAAATGTCTAGAAACAGTTTACTTTCTAATTCACAGAGGACGAAGGGCTGCCCATAAAATCTCGTCTTACTGCCGCTCAAAATTCCTGGCTAGTTTGGGGAAAACAATAACAACAACAGCAACAGCATATATCATTACAAACAAGAAAATTTGCTGACAGTATATACTTCTTCAATCCAGAGGAAAAGTGCAGAAACGGTGGACCTCCCTAACAAGGTGAAATTCTATATGGATCTGTAGTGGTTCAACATCTTTTTGACACCTGGGCAGAGGGGATTCTTGCGAGAGCTGTCCTTGGTAAACCATCTTGTTGTCAGCACTTTCCTTCATCTTCTATTCACTTCTTTTTTTTTTTTTTTTTTAAAGATTTTATTTATTTATTTGACAGAGAGATCACAAGTCGGCGGAGAGTCAGGCAGAGAGAGAGAGAGAGAGAAGCAGGCTCCCGCTGAGCAAAGAGCCCGATGCGGGACTCGATCCCAGGACACTGAGATCATGAACTGAGCCGAAGGCAGCGGCTTAATCCACTGAGCCACCCAGGCGCCCCTTCTACTCACTTCTTAAGCGTGTCAGTCATTACCAATAGTTAGTACCTACCTGGTAGCAGTTCCAGCCTCTTTCAGCAAATATCATCACTTTTGAGAATAAAATGTCCAAGTAACCCACTCCTCCGGTGGAGATTTGCTGCTGGCTCTCTGTATTCCTTTTTGGAGAAATCCATTGCTTCTCAAGGGCACCGTATCCCTTGCCTTGGGACTCTTGTATTTGTCATGGACTTATCCATTTTTTGTGGAATTTGTAAGATTTTCATGTAGGATAGAATCATAAGGCAGTGGTTTTCAGAAATTTTGTTATTCTCATGGCAAACATTTTGTTTATTCATTCTTTCAGCATGCAGTTGTTGAGTACCTATTGTCATGGCTTGTGGCAGATGCAAGAGAGAGAATGAAAGAATGACAATGCCCCTGACTTTCTGTAGCTTTCAATATCTTACAGAGACAAATATTTAAGAGTATCTAATTAATATAATAGGAGAAATAAAAAATACTAATAGGGAATACAGTGGTGGCAATTTATCTAGTTTCAGAAAAATTTACCTGGATGGCATGGTTTCTTACACACAACTGGGTCATGTGCCTGTGTGTGTATTTCATGGATAAGTTATCAATTTTTAAATTCTGGGGCAATGGGGTGCACATTGTCAAACATTAACAGTTGGTTGCAATAGACCCATTGTGGTATTTAGTATTCTAAAGATCTACTTCACCCTTAAAGAAACCAAAGTTCAAAGAAGTCAAGGTTAAAGGTTAAGAAGGTTAAAGAAGAAAAAAAAAAACACTTATTGCTGGACTCAACATTTCAGCTCAGATCTTTGGCCTCAACTCTCATGCTTTTTATTTTTTTTCTTTTCTTTTTTAAAGATGTTATTTATTTATTTGACAGAGAGAGACATGGCAAGAGAGGGAAGAGAAGCAAGGGGAGTGGGAGAGGGAGAAGCAGTCTTCCTGCTGAGCGGGCAGCCTGATGGGGGCCTCGATTCCCGGACCCCAGGACTCTAACCTGAGCCTAAAGCAGGTGCTTAACGACTGAGTCACCCAGGGACCCTCAGGTTCTTTTCAATAGATCCTACAGATCCTGCCTCCATAGTTCAGAGACAATGCTACTGGAGTTCACAGAAAACTTGTTAAGTTGCACAATGTAGCACAACTAATGAGTAAAAAAGCCAGAAGCAACTACATAGGAAATGTGCTTTTTCTGCTAAAACCAAACTCCCAACATTTCTAGGTTCGTGGAGGGTCCAACCTTCCTACTTCTTCAGCTGTGTTTCAGCCAACCCTATCTTCCTAAGGAATATTGTTTTCTATAGCTAACCACGACCTCCCAAGTTCCTCCTTCCATCTCTAATTTTCTCTTGTTGTGTTAAGTTTCTGAAGAATCTTTATTCTATGCCAGAACCCTGTCCCAAGAGAAAAACATGCTTCTTAATTAACCTCCTCTATACTGTTAAAAGGAAAAAGGAGCAGTAAAGATCAGGATGCCTCTATTAATGTTTGCATCCATTCATTATTTCTTAAATAATTACATCTAGTGCTCATGGGGAAATGGTGATGAACAGATTTCTACTCTACAGGGGCTCACTTTATAGCTGGGGAAAGGAGATGGTAGAGAAACAATAAAAATATTTTTGAAAGAGAATATATTCTTGGAATAAAGAAGCCAGGATGTGGAAAAAGAACATGATGATGAGAGCAAGGGGAATGGAAACAGAATGCATTTGAGTGGTCGGGGAGGCCTCATTAATGTGGACCGATGTGACTCAATACCTGAATATAAAAGATGTTGCCACCTCTGGACGCCAGCCCCACATCCTGGCCTCTCTTCTCCCATGCCCTGGCTGTGTTTATGTGCTATGAGATCATGTGCCACAGGAGTCCAACCCATCATCAACGAATACATATAACTTAATTGAAGCAAATGCGTTCTCACATGCCACACGGAGCCTTTGACAATGAGATGTAAAGGGGCATCTCTTGACGGCTTTTCCAGAACTTTTTCTCCATTGCTGGAAGGGGAGGCATTCTTTGATACTTTGGTGTGTCAGCAGGCCACATCTGGAGAAGCTTCATCTGCCTGTGAACATGAGGGGGCTGCTTACAGATTAGATGAAACAGTGGGCAGATAGAAAAAAAACACCAGCCCTGATGATACGTTAAGCAATAAACCAATCCAAGAAGAGTCTATGTCTGGATTTCTTGCTATGGAAGAAATAAACCTTTCCTTGCTCAAATCTTTGTGATTAAAACACCCTAACGGACACAGAAAGGGTGCAATGGTATGAGTGTGTATGTCCATTTTTGTGAACACATGGAAAGAAATGTCCTTTATGGAGGCCAGTCATTATTATCTACCAAATATAAACATTTCTTAGGGTAGACAGATCTAAGCTTGGTATGAGAGAGAGCTAGCAGTAGAGAAGAACTGAAATACAATTAGAATATTCCAGATGATGTGAAGTGATTGGAGCTACATGACTAAGGAAAACATTAGAGATGATGCTAGCTAAAATTATGTGATCTGGTTTATAATATCTTATGTAAGAAGGTATTGTGAATCTGGTCGATCTCTTTGGGTCAAACAGGGACTCTTTTCCCATATTAGGTGGATTACTTAATTAGTTGTTATTTGCAAGATTTCAGCAATTAATTTCTATTTTAGTGGGACTATGCCATATTCATGATTTGATTTCTTTAAAATATGTGTGTTTTTAAAATAATTTTGTTTAGGAAACATGCATACAGAAGGAACACCAGTAACTCTAAATTCCACTCCTATAAAATCTCTGATGCCACCAATGACAAGTACATCACATCAATCATTTCTGTTTACAAAAGCTGAGGCCTATTTCTAAATCAAGACCGATGGCAGCTTTTTTAACAGCATCTGAGAACATTCCCTGAGCCTCCTCCCTCTGTCTGGAGAGCCACAGCAACCTTCTCATGTTAATCAACACCTGAAAATAGGGGTATTTATGCCATCTACTGGAGTATTTCTAAAAATGCTTTTTCAAGTACCAGAATTCTCTTATTTTACAAATTTGGAAATGTAGGCTATTTTGATTTTTACTCAGAGTGCTGAGACCCCTTGAACTTCTCCGAAAATTTGAGAAATGTCTCATCACTCTCACATTGTGGCTGCAGAGCTCTGTTCTTTGTGGCAGGGTGACTAGATGTTATGAACTGGTGGAGTGACCTCATTATATCATTTTCAAAAATGGGGATTTACCTAAATTATCTCAGGTGTTACTTCCTTTTTGTCAATGTTAAAATGGCTCCCCATGAAGTCATGTAAATTATACCTTACATTACCTTTTGATACAAAGAAGTCAACATGTTTACTTTGATTAAATAAAATGTTACTTCCTCTGCTTATAAGTCTGACTTTCTATATACCTGATCCTTATGGCTGCATAAATATCAATTATGGTCTCCTAGCTTGCATATTTCCAGTCTAGTATGTATCTTTTCATCAGTCTTTGTAAACAAACAAGAAAACAGTAACAACAACAAAAACAAATAAAAAGTCCTTTCCATCAAATGAGAAAAAAAAAAAAAAAGGTTTTTTAGGTCTTTTTTTTTCTCCTTCAAAGTTTAGTCCAGATATTCTAGACCTCATATTCTTTTGTTTTAAATAAAGGCAGTATATATCTGATATAAATATTATGTGTTGTATTCTGATACATATTAGATATATTTCAAGGTCTTTCCTATGTGAAAGACATTGCCAGTAGAAGGAAAAGATAATCCATAGCTGAGCTTTTCAAATCACCTTTCTCACAGAGGATTTGTATCCAGAATAAAGAACACAAAACTCAACAACAAGGAAATGAACAACCCGCCCACTAAAATTAGCAAACTACCTAAACAGAGACTTTGTCAAAGAAGGTGTGCTGATGGTAAAAAGGCATATGAAGAATGCACAAAATCATCAGTCACAGGGTGAATGCAAATGAAAACTGCAGTGATTTCCCAGTACACTCTCAGTAGAATGTCTAAATAAAAAAAACAATAATGAAGGGATGGTGAAGGTTCAGAGCACCCGGACCTCTCTCATCCTGACTCTGGGAACACAAAATGGCACAACCATACCGTGGAAGACAACACGGTAATCCACTGTACAGTTAAACGTACATTCTCATATTTCTTAGCAATTCCACACAGGGATATTTATGCAAGAGAAATGAAAATTTATGTTTACACGAAAAATAACATGCACATCTTTATAGCGACATTATTCATAGTCAATAAAAACTGGATAAAAGTCAAGACATTGTTCTGGCGTGTGGATAAACAAACTTTATGAAGTACATCCATACAGTGAAATCTGAGTCAGCAATAAAAAGAAATGAAGTATTGATCCACCAAAGAATTCATCTTAAATTCATTTTGTTATGTGAAAGAAGCAGGCCCAAGAGCTACATATGGCTTGATTCAATTTATATAACCTTCTGATAAAGGAAAACTAAAGGAACAGAAGAGAGAGATCAGTGGTTACTGGGGGTGGGAATGGGGCTTGATTAAATATGAGCGGTGGAGGAGAATATTAAAACCTACGGAACATCACAAAGAGTGAATTTTACTGTATGCGAAGTTTTTTAAAAAATCAACCAGGATATGGGAGGAACGTAAAATGGAATACAAATGTATGACACTGAAATAACTAAAAACACAAGAACATTGAGGGTAGCAAAGACAATAACTAACCTAAATATTTTGGAAATCAGAATTTTGATTGAACACTCTAGGACTAAAGAAAAAAATGCACTGTACATGAAATCTATATTTGGGTTCATAAATCTGTTTTTCTCAAGAGGATAGGTATAAGAATCCCAAAAGTACTTTTTGTATGTACTAGGATCTAAGAAATAAGTGAATATATTGTATGTATTGTATGTATTTCATACCGTTAGAGCAGATACAGATAAAGAAAGGGAAAAGCTATAATTAACGCTGTGTAGGAATGGAATCAGAGGTATTGTTATAAGCCTATGATTCTTAAAGATATGTAGATAGATAGATAGAAAGATAGTCTTTATATGCACAGGTTGGTACAGACACATACATTTTCTTACTTTATCTGCTGAGGTCTGTATTCAATGACACTATATTAGCCATGAGCACACGTAGAGTCCAGGTGTTTGTTTCTAAATGTTCTCCAATTAAAGGAACTGGGATTGCTTGAAGAAGTGGACGATTCCAGGGCTGGTACAGAATAAATGCCTGGAATAAGATGCAGTTCTGGAAAGTAAGGAATTACTCAAATAAATAATTAAATAAATAATGTTAACTACAAGAGGTGATGGATATGCTAATTATCTTGATCTTGGTGATCATTTCACAATATAAATGTATAACAAATTACCACATTGTACACTTTAAACATTTACAATTATACTTGTCAGTTATCATCAATAAAAGAAAAGAAGAAAAGAAGCAGGGGAAATGTGGAAAAGCCATAGAAGCCAACCTGTAACAGCTCCCAGTAGCCAAAGCTGTAATAATTTAAACAACAAAATCATGATAATATTGGATAAGATTCACAGAATAAACTCAGCATTTATAAGTTCACATTGATGAAAGTATATATTTCAATCACTAAATGAGGAAGAGGGGAGAGTTCTTCCTTACAGAAAAACTTGAATTGAAAAATGTAGGGGAAAATATAGAAAATAGAAAATCACCAGTAACACAGCATGGGATTGTTGCAGGCAAATTCTACCAAAGGGTACTAAAACTGATGGGTAAGACTGAGAAGAATCAGTATATTTATTCATTACAAGGGGGAAAATGGTAATCACCATAGAGAAACCCAGCAGGCAGCACCTTAAGTGATCGAGATTGATTCCATCAATACGAACATTAGGCACTTCCAAATTGATGCCCTGAGAAGAGCAAATATTTCTATGGTAGTTTTGCCAAAAATACATAATCTTCACCTAAGCATGAGAAAAATAAGATTAATCCAAATGGAGGGACATTCTACAGAATAATGCTCTAGATCTCTTCAAAAGTGTCAAGGCTATGAACAAGGAAAGCCTGAACACTTTGATGAATTAGAGGGGACTAAGGAGACATGGCAAGTGAATGCCATGTGCTGGATCCTGGAACCAAAGGGGGAAAAAGTGAGAAAACTGGTGAAAATACCAGTAAGTCTTCAGTTTGCTTTATGATATTATGTTCATATTAATAACTTAGTTTTAATGAGGTTATGTTATACAAGATGTTGATATTTGAGGAGTCTTGATGAAAGGTATGTGGGAAATTTCTGTACTAATTTTATAATTCTTCTGAAATTCCTGATTATATCAAAGTAAAATTTAAAAATAGTGTAAACTCAAAATAAAAATAAAAAATGATATAAAATGAAAATAGAGTAAACTACTTTTCTTAAGGTAGTTATCAGTATTTAACTACCAGGATATGTGTGTGCATGTGTGTGTGTGTGTGCTCATTTCAAATTAGAAGTGTGTTTGGGGCCATTTTATCTCAATCTTCAAACTTCTGTATTGCAATATCTATTTTTAACTTAAATTTTAAATTTGTCATACTTATTTTATATTTAAGATATTAATTTTTAACTTCTTTAGTTGTTTTTTTTTTAACTTTTGTAAATGTCAATCTGATATAGCAGCATTCTGGAACTCCTTTTCCTTCTTATTGATGAATTGGTTTTGTTTTCCATCTCCTTAGCATATTTTTAGGTATCAATTGGTTATACTATATCCTGCTGTCTTTAGTTTTTTCTTTCTATCTTCTTAAATATGTCAACCTAAATCAAGAGGTAAACCAAGGCAAGTCGTCCAAATTACTAGAAACTGAATATTTGGGGGGAATAGAAGAGGACTTCCAATTTGGGAAATGCCTGCTGTAGCAAGTTATAGGCAAGTTCCCTGAGGGTTGGAGGTGGCCTATAATTATGGGCAAGGAGGAAAAAGAGGGGTAAGTCCAGCCACAGTTCTAGCAGTAAGTTCACTGGCTTGAGGATGGGGAGATTCTTGGTGGATGCTTACTGGTCAGAAGATAAGGATCTGTCTTCCCTAATTCAGGTATTTATGTAATCAGTCTCTCAGTTTTTAGGTTCAGTTCTTCAGAGAGCACAGGTATGGAATTCCTCATTTCATATCCTCTGGTTCCCTTTAAATTGAAATCTTTTCAAAAGTTTAAACTGTAAATATTCTTGCAAATCATTTATTTTAATCCAGAGTTTTTGATAAACTAGTATTATCATATTGTTTTGTTCTAGATAGCTCATAATAACATTTTTTTTCATAATAACATTTTAAATTAATTTTTAAATCAGGCATAATTTAGGGGTATATTGCTGAAATTCCCAAGTATCTGGTCTTTGCGGTTATTTTCTAAGTTTCATATTTGATTTCTAATTTATGGTACTGTGGTTAGTAAACATGGCTTAGATGTATTATCTTTTTTTTTTTTTAAGATTTTATTTATTTATTTTACAGAGATATAGAGAGAGCACAAGTAGGCAGAGCGGCAGGCAGAAGGAGAGGAAGAAGCTCCATTGACCAGAGAGCCTGATGCGGGGCTTGATCCCAGAACCCTGGGAACATGACCTGAACAGACGGCAGCACTTAACCGACTGAGCCACCCAGGTGCTCCTTAAATGTATTATCTTAAGAAATATATTAAGATTTTTCTTGGGGCTCCTGGGTGGTTCAATTGGTTAAGTGTCTACCTTCTGCTCAGGTCATGATCCCAGGGTCCTGGGATTGAGGCCCACATTGGGTTCCCCACTCAGCAGAGAATCTCCCTTTCTCCCTGCTTCTCCCCTGACTTGTGCTCTCTCTCTCTCTTTCTGTCTCTCTCTTTTAAATAAATACATAAATAATGTCTTTTAAAAATGAAAATGTGATCTATATCTGTATCTATATATCTATATATAATGAAATATTACTCAGCCATCAAAAAGAAAGAAATCTTGTCATTTGCACCAATATGGTTGAAACTAGAGTATATTAGGCTAAGCAAAATAAATCAGTCCAAGAAAGACAAATACCAATGACTTCACTCATGTGTAGAATTTAAGAAACAAAACAGATGAACATAGGGAAGAGAAGAGAAAATAAAATAAGAAAAAAACAGAGGGGGTGCTGCTTGGGTGGCTCAGTTGTTTAAATGTCTGCCTTTGGCTCAGGGTCCTGAAATCGAGCCCCATGTTGGGCTCCCTGGTCAGCAGGGATCATGTTTCCTTTTCTCTCTCTGCCTGCTGCTCTGCCTACCTGTGCTCTCTCTTTGTCAAGGAAATAAATACAATCTTTAAAAAAATATATTTTTCTTTTTTTACCAATTACATGCTCATTTTGGCAAATATTTTCTTTGTACCTATTAATACATATATGATGGCTTTTAATTATGTTAATTAAACTGTCTATAGTTTTGTACTTGACTTTTCTTCCTCTAGAGTTGTATTTAGAAACATTAACAATGATTATTCATCTCTCAATTTCTAACTCTAGTTTGGCTAGTTTCTGTCTTTCATAGTGTGAGATCATTTTATGTTGTACATGTACAGTTCCATCATTCTTACAACCTTTTAAAACTTTTTCTAGAATTCATTTGGCAAAAAATCGGCTGGGTATAGAATTTTGAATAATATTTTTAAGAATATATTTTATCTTCAAGTCTTTAAATATATTATGCTGTAGTTTTCTTCTAGACAGTGTTGCTAGGTTGGATGTCAATTTGGCTCCTGCTCCAATTGGGGAATTTTTTTTTTTCACCTTAGGAACTTCTAGGTTTTTTTCCCCCCCTTATCCTTTAACCTTGATGATCTGATATTTGTCAAGATGCTGCTTGTTTTTAATATTTATACTTGCTTGACTTTCAGTGTGGACCCTCTCAATCCAAATACTCAAGTATTAATTCTCTGGATTCTTCTTTATGATTTTTAAAAAAATGTTTTACTATCTCCCACTTTCCATTTCTCTTCTTTAATTTTATCAAGAGGCAGGTGCTAGGTCTTGAGAGCATGCTTTATCTGACTCTTCTTTTTTTTTTTTCTTTTTACCTTTCCTTCTCTGTCATTTTTGTACTACATTCTGGGAAAATTCCACAATGTCATCTTCCAGGTGATAATTCTTTTTATTCTTATCCACTTAAAATATCTATGAGGCTTTCAAAAGTCACCAGCAACCATGTGTATCTACATATTGATATACAATGCTTCCACTATTTTTAGTTGGCAGCTTTATCTTGTTTCTTGAAGGTGACATCCTCACTTACTTTTCTGAAGATATTAATTGTTCTTAACCTATTTTTTTTTTGTTCTATTGATTTTTTTTAGAGATAAGGTCCTCCTGCTTATTGAGCTTCTTGTCTTTATCCATCATTCCTGGCTTTGCCTAGACAGCTCTTGGTTCTTGGCCACACCCTTCGGTTTGTAGCGAGAGTGTCCCTGCTATCTCCTGTGTACATTCTGGTGGGGGGATGTTGGGGGGTCACTTATTTTTAATATACCACCTGAGAGATCATAGTGAGAGTGTATGCCACATGAAATACCTAAGTAGCTATGTTTGTGCATGTAAGTGTTTTTGATATTTCTAGGGTTCGCTATACATCAGGAGCAATGTTTTAGCCTTTTATTTTTTATTTGTTTGTGTGTTTATAAGTTTATTTATTTTATTTATTCTTTATTATGTTCAGTTAGCCAGCATATAGTATCCTTTTAACAGTGGGTTTCTTTTCCTCTGGTTTCTGTTGCAAGCAGATCTTCGTGGGTCAAATTCAGAAGCTACCAGTCACCTTGCTGCATGATGTTGGGCTTCTCTGGTTTTCCATATCAATCTCCTCTTTGCATTGAATAGAGGAGATGTTTGCTGTGTCTCACCCTCGTGGCTGTACTCAGCTGTCATTCCTAAGCTATTGATTGGTTCCCTTTCCTGCCAAATTCCACTTCTTAAATTATTGTTATTTTTTATGAGAGTTGGTGGGGGGCAGAGGAGCAGAGCAAGAGGGACACACATACTCCACACTCATCATGGAGGCCCACATTGGGCTCAACTTTAGAGACCCTGAAATCAGAGCAGAAATTCAGACCAGAGCAGAAATCAAGAGTCCAACACTAAATCAATTGAAGCATCTAAGGTTCACTCCTTATCTGCTGATTTGGCTCTCCATGAACGTAGGCATAATTAATTTTCCACCTTCCCAATGTGGATCTCTAACTGTGCCACATTCCCAAAGGTAGCTGGAAGGAACTGGTGTTGCATTCCTTGTTGTGTTTTTTTCAAGAACTTACTCTACTGAAGAATCAAATAACTATTTCAGAAAATAAAACATTATTTGATAGTATACAATGGCAGCACCCATTTTCACTACCTCATAACCTAGGTAAGATATGCAAGCCATACACAAAATTCACGCTATAAGGAAAGAATGATTAATAAAATAATAAATGATTAATAAATTAACAAATAAATGATAATGTATTAAATAAATGATTAATAAATTAATAAATTATCACATAGAACTATATGAAATTGCTAACCTTCAATTGCTTTTGAGTCATTAAAAATAGCAACTTCTTATGATTTGACTCAAGAAAAATAGCATTTTCTTCAAGATGATAAGCTGAACATATTCTGTAAGTTCTCCGTTCCCAGAAGATCTGTGACAATAGTAACTTATAAAAACACCTAAATACTTCTATTCAAGCCTACGTTCATGGATCTATGCCTATAAATATTTGGGGAATCCTATTTTTCATGGGATGTTCTGGGACTGCAATAATTATGCACCAAAGGCAGGAAAGCTGCCTTTCTTTCAACTTGCAAAAATTCTGGATTGTCCCAACCAAAGGTAATTCTTTTGTCACCTCCTGTAAGTTTTGTAGCATGGCACGTACGAGTATCTTAGTTTCTTGGTCTCCTTCTCCTACAGCCTTGGAGACCATCTGGCTCACCTGGGTTCTTATCCGAGAAGCTCAGTTTGGGGGAAATTTTCCTAGCTATTGTTGCACATTTCCACTCTGGAGAAGTCCTGTCTCACCTGGCATACGGGGAATTTAAGACAACTGTGTACATATTTTTCACTGGGGCTTGGCTCACTCTCTTCTCCTTTCTGATAACTTCTTTCAGTTTCCTTGGGTCTAATTAAATATGTGGAACACTGGAGTCATGCCTCGTAGAGCTTATTCCTGCCTCAGTTCTACAGAAGATGCAGAGGTCCTGGTTTCAAGACTAGGCTTGAAAGTAACTGAAAATAACAGAGTTACACTATTTTCTGCAACTTGCAGCACTGAAAAATACACTTCTGATAACGTTAGCTTGGGGTTATTGTCAACTTCCCCTTTATCTCTTTTGGCACCAGCTGAACAGTCCAAATAAAACCTTTCCAGACACAGAGAAATTATTTAACTTAGCATCTTAATTTGGGAATTTTTAATTTCCTCATAAAAGTCACTTGCTATTTAAGTAGAAAATGGCTTCAAGAGCCAGAGCCCCATATTTACAGTTCTTCTCCAATGTGGATTTTCTGATTTTAGAAGAACACCAGTGCTACTACTAATACAATGGAATAGATCCAGGATTCATGGAAGCCTAAAGATATCCAATTCTAGGTTTTCTCCTCAAGGAAAACAATACAAAACGAGAATCACAAAGTTAGATTAAAAATGAGCATATTTATTTATAATAAGAAAAGGAATAAGAATTATAATTTTTAAAAAGCTGACAGATTCAAAACACCACTAAATCACAAAAATATTTCTATTATTCACTGCCTGACCTCTCCATTCTTTTTCCTCCAATTCTCGGGCTTGTTACTCTTTTACAACTTTCCATATAATAATTAGCATGTGTTATCATACCTGATCACGGTTTAATTTTCTTTCACATCTTTTTTTTTTTTTGGAAATGTCATGTATAATTTTAGGATTGCTATTTGAAAGGCTCTCTGTTAGGGTTTTTCCACCTGTGAGCTATTTTCTCACGTGTTGGAGGTTTTGTGATTCTTGACAGGAATTCCAATTAATTCTGCCTTGCAATATTCCCACCAAAAAAGATTTTTAAAAATGTCTAGCACATTCTTTTATGCACCTTATCTTAAAATACATTTCTAAGAGGAGAGAACTTCCATTTTGACTAGGTTTTGTTGAACACTGAAGCCACCCTTGTATTTTTACACTGCTGATCCTGGAGAATTTTTTTCCAGGCTGCCTTCTGACTTCATGCACCCTAACTCTTGTCGCTCCCTCACAGCCCTCACGCCTCTAGGGCCAGGGCATGGGGCATGTTTCATCTCACGATGCATCATGGGGGCCAGAGCCTGCGTGTCCCTGTGCAAAGCGAGTTGGCACAGGGACTCTAGACATGTTCATGGATGCCCTTACACAGCAGGAAGGCGTGTGATAAATTATCTCTGCTTGGTGTGACTGTGAACCCAGTACATGTTATCTACTCAACGCCAACCAAGTGTATCCTAAAATCAGCCTCTCCTTTGCTGCTTTCAGTCCTAGTTACTGTCATTCCAATAGTCGTGGCCAGCAGGGAGGTATGGAAGCATGTGGGGCTGTTCTAACGGAAGGAGACCACAGTCTTAGTCAATGTGGCTCCAATCCTGTAGGTCCCCTCACAGATACACAAGAAGCTCATGGCCTATCCCACACCGCTCGGGTATCTCCTTTATGACAATGTACTTGAGTTAAAACAAAGTCACCTGGATTGAAAAGTCATAGGAAAACTTCAGTTTTTTTCTCATTCCTGTGGGGTGTGACTTCCCATTTTCACTCTCCTTTATTTTGCCTCTCAGAAGAGTTGTTTCAGTAAGAGTTAATCACATAGACTGGAAAAATTCAGCCAAAGGGAATGTAAAGTGAGTTATTTTTGTAGGCAGCAATTTATACACTTCAAACAACTCTCCTCATATTCTGGAATTCTTACGTTACACTGGCAGCCCCGTAACAAGGTATGTAGGCATTTGTTACTATTGGCAAGAGCTATGGGTAGATTTGGAAAACTCCGCATCAAGGCCGTGGCATTAATAGATTACAGAAGGCTTGAGAGGGCACCTGAGGGAGTTGGGAAAACACGCAGGCACCACGGTGTTGTCTGTCTGAATTAATTCTCTGCTGCTGCATTTGTGGTTATTATTGTGAACGTGAACAGAGAATATTCCGTCTAATGATTACTATGTTGCTGTTATAAACGGCCAGTGTATTCCAACCATGGGTCAATTTTCAGTTTGTAGGATGATACCCTCTTCGACTGTTATTCTCATTTAGGTGTAATTTAACAATGCCTACTTTCAGTGCCCTCTTCTAAACTTCGGAATGGCATCGGGGTTTATGAAGAGCTTGGTGTGAGGTGATCCCTGATAGCCTGTGGCAACTTGAAATGCTTGAAGAGAATGTGAAAAACATATATATCTAATTTCAAAACCGAAGCTTAAGGTCTTGCTGGCATTATAAGAGAGTTTTATTCTTTCGGATTGCATAGCCATCCTTGCAGATCCCTTAAGCCTCTGGAATCTGCAAATCTCTTCTAACAGGATCTCCCCCTTCTCCCCAAGAGCTGCCTATTCAAGGCTACCTCCAAAGGAGTATTTTCTACTTATGACATAATGGGAATTAAGTAATACCCTCAAATAATGAGTATCTATTTTCCTCAAGGCTCTTCCCTGTGCTGTGGAAAATTAGATGATCATTCTTGAACCCAAGGATCTTCTAACCGATGGGAGAAGATAACGGCACAAAGCAGGATATGCTCCCCTCACTGGTGTTTGTATTATTGAAAGATCGGGAAAGAAAAGGAAATCGGAAACTGCATTTGATAATATTCAACATAGGTCTTCTTTCTCTTTTTTGTCTCTCTCTCACACACACATACCATTACATATAAAATCAGGATCAACAAAACATTGCTCACCAGTGCCACTATTATTTAATATTTACTGGACATAAGGTCAATGCAACATAGCAAAAATAAAATCAGAAGATAAATATTGGAAAAGAACAGATCATGTTACTGACTGCATCTGATCCTACTGCTTACTTCTACACTCCTTAAAAGGCATTGCAGAAAAGCAGGAAACTATCAGAAAAACAAAATATAATTAGAGCCAAGAAAAAAAGCCAACAACTTAAATGGAGAAAAATAAATATAAATATCAAGTTCACTGCTATATCTAGAAATAACAAACAAAAAGTATGATAGAAGCAGTATTTCTATATCTAATAAGGATGGAAATATAACAACAAATTAAAGAGTTGAACAAGATATGGGCAAAACTTATATGAAATCTAACATGTTTTAATAGTTAAGGAAATAAATAGAAAATAGTTTACATTTAGATAAGGAAATAAGTGATTGTGTTGGCAATTTTCCTCACCGAATCTTTATCTTCCATGTCAATCTAAATTAAATTTTAAAATTTGAATACTAAAATGATCACATAAGCATGAGAAAAGAGTAGTGAAGTGTGCGATTCTTAGAAAATGTTAATGTAAAATCATGATGATTTAAACCCTTTGCAATTAAAAAAGAAATAAACCTATACCGCAGTGGGTCATACAGAAGCTAGCAATAAATTGACATAGATCTGTTCTGTGAAATATTGTCATCTCCCATTAGCGGAAAAACGTAGGTTACATTTCTGTTTGCTTCTTTACTTAAAATAAATATTTAAAAATGAATTTATCAAAATAGTTGAAGAAAAGGGGCACCTGGGTGGCTCAGTGGGTTAAAGCCTCTGCCTTTGGCTCAGATCATGATCCCAGCGTCCTGGGATCGAGCCCCGCATCAGGCTCTCTGCTCAGCGGGGAGTCTGCTTCCTCCTCTCTCTCTGCCTGCCTTTCTGCCTACTTGTGATCTCTGTCTGTCAAATAAATAAATTAAAAAAAATAGGTAAAGAAAATATTGATGGCAAGGAGTGTGGACAGGTTTTTTAGACTGTAAGTCTAGAAACTACACACACACACACACACACACACACACTGCTGATTTTGACAACCTAAACACTTGTACATAGCAAAAAAGTACTTAAGCAAACTTTTTTTTTTAGGAAAAAAAAAAAGCAAATATTTTGGTGTTTGGAGCAAAATTGGAGCAAAGATGTCATTTCAATAGTTTACCCATAAATTAGAGCAATAATTCTCATCTCTGTGTGTACCTCACAAGTAAAAACTTCAAACTAAAAGGATTGTGTAAAAAATATTTACAAGGTGTATGATAAGCACATACAAAAACCCTTTTATTTCTGGGATTTAGGTTGACTAGATCTAGATTCTCATCAGCGAAAACAGCAATCTGATGTTAAATTCAAATCCCATTCACTGCCCCACGGGAAATTCCCTCCATCAGTGGTGAAAGGATTTGTTTTCTAAAAAAAAGTCACACACATGACATCTATTTGTACAATGTTCCCTTTTCACCAAGGATAGCTTCATTGAAGTTCTACATTTCTAGTATTCCTTTTCTGTGACTTCTTTAGGCATTTCAAAACTTTGCAGAAAATGACAAAAATAAATGGTAGCTGTGAGTTCTTGGAGAATGGAAGATACTATCTTTCCCTGTACAAGATATATGTATAAGATTAAATGCTATTAGGGAGCAAAAATTCCTGTAATCTCTCAATAATCACCAAAACAACATGGGTATGGCCTCAAGGGTTTTTGTTACTTAACCCTTAGTATCACAATGGCTACTTCATGGTGGTCAGCACATTCTCTTACCATATCAAAGGACAGTCATAGTAGTTGAGGATATTTTGACATTTTTCCAAAGAACATTCCAATTTTCCTGAATCTTTTGGTCAGGTCACCTCATAGTTACCTCTTCAATTGATTTCAATTTTGGCAAAAACTCTTCGACCTTCCAACTACAAGCCCATTTACTCCCTCCAGAAGACCCTTAATTCGTAAGTAGACATAACGTGTCTCTACTAAGTTGGAATAATGTTTTCATCACTTCAGCACTGTGAAAAGGTTAAGTGAGCTGATCAACCACCAACTACCCCATCTGCAAATCATCATTTACATTCCTAATCCTTCCTTCCTGCTGCGGTTGATAACAGTTTTAACACTTCTAGGAAAAGCCAGAGTGATATATATTTGATCCAGAAAAGGCAAAAATGTATTAAAATAATTAGGAAGATTAAAAAAAAAACTTGCAGATTTTTCCTGCAAACTGTAGTGATATCACGAATTTAACAATTTATCAAGAAGTTAGAGCAGGTGATTCTTATTGCCCATTAGAAACACCTGGCAAGAAAGTTTACAAACAATCTCAGGTTCCACCCAAGACTAAATGAATCAGAATGTCCAATACAAGGACTCATATATAGACATCTTCTAAATAAATCATTCCTGGTGATTTTAATGTGCACTCATGACTGAGAGCCAGGAAATTAGATGTATTAAATAGCTCATCTCTCAATTACGACATTTGTCCCTGGAGAATATGACCTATACCTGCTTCATACTTTCCATATCCAGTTTTTTTTTTTTTAAAGACTTTATTTATTTGACAGACAGAAATCACAAGTAGGCAGAGAGGCAGGCAGAGAGAGAGGGGGGAAGCAGGCTTCCTGCTGAGCAGAGAGCCCGACATGGGGCTCCATCCCAGGACCCTGGGACCATGACCCGAGCCGAAGGCAGAGGCCCCAACCCACTGAACCACCCAGGCACCCCTCCATATCCAGTTTTAATGTCACCATTCCCTCCCTCTTGACAAACACAGTGCCATTAGGAGTCCATGTCCACATCCCCAGCAGAAGAGAAGAGCATGATGAAATTGAAGATTCCAATTTTCTTTTAGGAAGCTCTGGGGGGTAATAAATTTGTAAACATATTATTCTTAAACCCCCATTTCACATACCCCACCTTCAACCTGTAAGAAATTTGCATCACTTAATATCACCTCTGTAGGTGGCACTGGGTCCTTAAACGACTGCCCCACCCCTTCACCCCACCCCCATTCCTCAGAAAGGTCCTTCCTTTTTTTTTTTTTTTTCAAAGATTTTATTTATTTATTTGACAGACAGATCACAAGTAGGCAGAGAAGCAGGCGGAGAGAGGAGGAAGCAGGCTCCCTCCTGAGCAGAGAGCCCACAGAAAGGTCCTTCTAAGACTAAGTGTCGCTGGCAAAGAAGTTGGTATTACCTCCATGAAACCACACTACAGCCTTTCCAGTCTTTCTTTCTTATTTAGTTTCAATTTCAAAAGCATTTACATCTGAGCAACTGTTTACTAATTTTAATACGGATTATTTAACTCTGGATTGTCTTAAAAAAATTCTTGTGTCCCTATGAATATGCATCCTTAAATCAGTATTTTAAGTACCAGCTGGAAGATCTTGTGTCTGTCCAGGTGTAGACTGGTTTAATCCAGTTTTACCTGATTAGGTTGGTTGGCATGAGAAGTGTGTCTGCTTTTCTAACTCATAAAATGCTTCTTAAGCTCATATAGAAGGAAAGGAGGAAGAGCCGTTGACCCCAGGTGCTGTCTAGGGTGAAAATTTTAATCTTGACACTCGGAGATGCCAATTCCTTTTTTTTTTTTTTTTTATCTGCTGCGAATTTGAAATTATTGGTCCTCAGCTAGGACATTGTTATATATAATACTTCTCAACAGTGGTGGCACACTGCATAGAAGGTTGATCCAAGTAAAGGTAAATCAGTGTATTCTTATCAAAATATAAATGGGGGCATTTTCTTAATGGTTTAAAATACTTAACGGTTCATCAAAGGGGAATTTGCAAGATACAATAAAAATTTCCCTGAAAGAAGTTCTATTATTGCCATTAAAATATGCATCACTGTAACATGTATATTTTTTTTAATGTTACTCTTTCTTTCTCACAGTGGTCATAACAGAGTTCATTTTTCTTCTTATTACATCTTTGGAACTCTGGCATCACACAAACAAATACAACTTAATGTACCCACACTGAGATTTCTAAAAAAAACGGGTGTCCAAATAAGTGAAAAGGAATTGTAGAGATGCAACATTTTCTTGAAATTTCTGAATTACATTTACCCATATTTTTTTTTTCCCCTGAAGTCTTATAAGTTGGACATTTGGGCCAGATTTCTGTTTTTGTGTCTTGTTATGGACATATGGCATAGTTTAAGGTAGAAGCGTATGCTACTTTGTGTTCACACTAAACATTCATTTTTGAATATTCCATTAGGCTAAATAATGAAATAACACCTACAATGAAGAATATTATTAGTGAACTGAATTAACACCGATTCCTACTGCCTAGGAAAAATCTGGAGCAGTTTTATATCCAAAAACAAAAAATGGGCATAGAATGAAACTGAGAATTATTTGAATAACCATCTTGATTCAAATGATAATATCACCAAGAAATATTTATTTGAAAATTGCAAGTCGTATTACCATTTGAATCAAATGATAATTTTATTTTACTGGTAAAATGGTTTGTGCATAGGATTTGTAAGGGCTTTGTTATTATTAAATTTTGAAGCTATTTTAATTATCTGGCCTCTTCCTAAAGCGTTGCAGATTAATACTTAGCCAAAATTTCAAAGGGAAATATTTGAATTTATGATTAACAAAATCGTTATCAGTTAACATAAGGGATTCTAATGCCTTCTTCACTAGTATTTTTTTTTTTTAAAGATTTTATTTATTTATTTGACAGAGAGAAATCACAAGTAGATGGAGAGGCAGGCAGAGAGAGAGAGAGAGGGAAGCAGGCTCCCTGCTGAGCAGAGAGCCCGATGCGGGACTCGATCCCAGGACCCTGAGATCATGACCTGAGCCGAAGGCAGCGGCTTAACCCACTGAGCCACCCAGGCGCCCAGTATTTTTTTTTTTAAAGATGTTTTTATTTGAGAGGGAGTGAGCATGAGCAGGGAGGGATGAACAGAGGGAGAAGGAGGAGCAGAATCCTGGCCGCTCAGGGAGCCCAATGTGGGGCTCGATCCCAGGACACTGAGATCATGTCCTGAGCTGAAATCAAGAGCCGCTGGAGGCTTAACTGACGGAAACACCCAGATGCTCACTACTGTTTTTAAGAAGAGACTCTGTTTGAGAACTAGTGCTATCAAGAAGTACATCACCATATAAATACAAAATCCTGCAATAGTTACAATAATACAAATTTTTAATATCTGCCACTGTATATAATATCTGTATTATTTGAAATAATACACAGTCGCAATAATCTGTGGGACAAAATGCTACATTTGATTTACAAACATTGTCTGTGGCCTTGAAAAGATAGTATAACCAGAGCAAGAGCATGGGTTTATTGAATCCAGGCTCTGTAACTCTGTAATCCCATGACCCTGGATTTGTTTACCGTTTTCATTTTATTTTAAACTAAGATGATAATACCTCCCTCATAGACTTGTGGTAAGGAATTTGGTAACTCTTAGAAATTCTCAGGGAGAAAGAACAGAAGAACAAAAGAAAGAAGGAAAGACGAGAAAGAGAGAGAGAAAGAGAGAAAAGAAATTCTCAAGGCACTCTGAAAACCAAAGTAGTTTCTTAGCTAGTAAACAGAATCCCAATTCTGTTGTCCAATAAAACACTCCAGTATGGGTTAATTCTAGATGGTAATGATTTATTTTTTTTTATTTTCTTTGTCAGTAGCTTTTCTTATTGAGAATGTAACATTGTGTTCTTTTGGCAGTAAAGGTAGAGAGGGAAAAACATGAACAGATGCTTATGTGTGCTTTTTTCTTTTAAATAGTTCATTTACACTGTATCCATAATCCCCCCCAATTGTATAACAATTCCCATGAATAAAACAAACAAAAAACCCACTAAAGTATCAAATAATCCAACAAACAAATAAAAAATGGGGGGGGGGCTAGCTGAGGGGGAAGGAGAGAGAGAGAGAATGAGAGAGAATGAGAAACCCTCCAGTCATTTGTGGGGCAGATATTAGCTGAAGTATTCGCACTCAACAATCCTTACTAGGCATCAAGTAAATAAAAGAGTGGAGGTTGTCCTTTTTACTTTTTCTTACTAAGACTAAATGGATACAAACCTTTGTAAAGTTTCATCTTTGAAAATTCACTGCAGGGTCTCCTGGGTGGCTCAGTCTGTTGAGCCTCTGCCTTCAGCTCAGGTCAAGATCTCAGGGTCCTGGGATTGAGTCCCACCGCTGGCCTCCTGCTCAGTGGGGAGTCTGCTTCTCCCTCTCCCTCTCCCTTCTTCCCTCCTCTCTCATCCCTGCTTATGTTCTCTTCCTCTCTCTCAAACAAATAAATAAAATCTTGAAAAAGAAAGAAAAAAAGAAAATTCACTACAATGTTGAGAGATACTCAGCTCTCAAGAGTGAGTAGCGGAGTCACACAAAGCTCTAGGTTTAGCACAGTTTCACTACAACGGAATGACTCACATACATCTGAGGGTGAATTATAGTGAGTTCCTCTGAAGGATTATGTGTTATTTAACTCAAGTATTAGCCATGGCTCATCTGAATTATAGAAGTAGTCAAAGAATCAACCAGAGAATGAATGTCATTCTGCGTCAGCTTCCAGCATTTGGTGTTTGAGTGGCCACTGTTCCTGGCATCAGTGAGTGTCTGAGCTCAGCCTTTCTTCCCTGGTCCCTCTTGCCAAACAGTCGACTTCTGGACTAGGAGTTTGTATTCAGAGACAGCAAGCACACTCAGCCTCCCTCAGCATCGCATCATTTCTCGTCTAGGCCCTTGACTAGAGCTAATCCTCTTGATAAACGGACCTTCAGTCTTGCACCACTCAGGAGCAAGGCTACCTGAAACCTACATGCCCCACCTCCCCCTTCAATGGGTGACTATAGTGAATCCCACGGAAACCCCCTCCTCTAAGGAGATCACCTGTGTCTTAAGGATGAATGAGCAATGAACTAATGATTGCAAACTGTAGCTTCACTTTTTGGATTCCTGTAATTAGCTTTAATAAGCGCTCTCTTTATTAGGAAAGTCTAATGGTAGGTAGTTAGTTGTGTTACTTAGTTTTCCTTTCTAATACAATAATTTCTATTATTTCCACAAACACTTCATTGCCCACACCCTATATCAACACCCCCAAGCTTGTATGGACGTGTCTACATCCCCAGGCTGACTATCCAGATTGGCTCTGGGCACATTTGTATAAAACTCTGAGAATTTGTACATTGGAAAATCACGTACACATCTTGAAACCTGTGTCAACAGACTCGTTTCCAAAGACACAATTTCTGTCGAAAACTTGGTTAATGGAAAATATTGATTTTATAGATATCAGTACATTTCAGTGTGTTAATAAAGAAGAAAGTAAAAATCTGAGTCAATATATGTCCTTTACAGTGCTGGTTGTGTGAAAGCTATAATTGGGGGATTAAAAAAAAATATCCTGGAATATGGATCAAAAGAAAGAAGATGCAGGAATTTGTTGGTATTCTGCTGCCATTTCTAACTATTACAACCAAAAAAATCCTTGGGATACTAACTGCACATTATATTAACATATATGCTGGTTTTTTATTTAAATATATACAAATACAATATTTTATGCTTTTTAGTGGTAAGTGTGAGAATAGCAAGATTAAAAAATACTAGATGGTATTGTGGCTGCAAAATCATTTTTAAAAACTGACTTAAAATTGCCCAGAATAAATGGATCCTTTGAAGAATAAAGAGAACAACGAAGCTAGTCTGTCTAACATTGGCAGAAATAAAAAGTTTCATTTGAGAGCCCATCTCATTCTTGATGTACATGTCCAGATTATGGTCCCAGCAATCTAAGCTTGTGCCAATCTTTGTTTGATAGAATATACAAACGTAAGCACATCATGGTCATTTGGTTTTGACCAGACTCCATCCGTTACAAAGGAGTCAAGACTCAGAACGCGTTTGCCCCCTGGTGGGCATTTGGCTGAATGACAACTATATTCAAAGAAGTAAAACAGAAATTTATCAAAGGCGAAGCAAGAAAAGAATTAAGAAAACGAGTAATGAAAGCACATCTCTTAAATTAGTTGGCAATCATCTAAATTATATAAAGTATTTTCTAAAAGGATTGTCATCTGAGGTATTCGCCTCAGTCCGCTAACTTGGCCATAACAAAATACCAGAGATGGTGACTTAACAGAGATTTATTTTCCTACAGTTCTGGATGTTGGAAGTCCAAGATCGAAATAGCAGCTGGCTCGGTTTCTCCTGAGTCCTCTCCCTAGCTTGTCGACCCCTGCCTGCTCGCTGGACCTCCTCAGACTGTGTATATCCCTTGAGTCTTGTCTTCTTCTCATAAGGACACTAGTCATAATGGATTAGAGCCCACCCTTGGGACCTCGTTTTCACTGAATCACCTTCTTTAAGGCCTTATCTCCAACCATGGATGGGATTTCAAGATACGAATTTTAGGGGCGCACAATTCAGCTCATGATAGTATTCAATTCTTGTTTTAGGGTACATAAAGATCAGTATAAATAATTGTTGTGAGATAATACAAGTTTTTCCGTCAGCCATTTCTTTTTAGGGAACTTAGAAGGATTGTTCTATATTTTGTAAGTCTCCTCCAATCTCAGTTATAGGCATATAGTGAAATCTCAATTTTTTTTTTTAAATAAAAGAATGAATACCATGAGATGACATGATTTAAATTTACCTGCCTGCTTCCTTACTGACTTGTCCCTTTACTGGCACAAGCTAATTTCATTGCATTTTTCTGAATCCAATAGAGAATCTTTGAAAAGGGCTGGGGCCTTAAGGAGCTAATGAAAAAAAAAAAAAATTGAAAAGTGGAGACAAACATAGTTCTGCTTTTAAAAAAATTAAGTGATATAAACATTGTGGAAGTGCAACCAGCAAACTGACGTTTGACATTAAGTTTCACTTTAAGGATTTTGAAGGCATAGGAGTACCAGATACAGTACATACCCCACTTCAAGGACATGTATACTCTTTCATGGAGAGAGGATTGTCTCTTTTTCTTCCTTTGAACTGGAAATCTGTTAAGGTTTTAGAAGGAATTGCAACTGATGTGTTGACCAAAAAAACAAAACAAACAAGCAAACAAACAGGGAAAAAAGTAAAATCAAACTTTTTTCTTATGACTGGTGTCTAATGGGAAGGATCTGAGAATTCATGTATCCTTCCTAAATCAGAGATGATTTGGATGGTAGAGGGACAACGAAAAGTATTTTCCTTGGGCGGAAGAAAACAAACGCATGGAAGACAGGACCACAAGACACCTCCAAGTGTGCGGGGGAGTTCTGTTTCCCAGTTATAAGTTTATTCTTTTGTTACACTTTTTGCAAGTTATGCATTTGTCACTGCCATTCACGTACACGTGCAAAAAGTTTTTTCCTGTGTTACTTTTTTCTTTAATTATAGGCTGAATTAAAAGACCTTGGTACTGAATCCAGAAAAATCACAAGGTAGATATGAAGACTTGGGCAGATGTTTAAATCTCTCATGAATGTCAAGTCAAGTCAAGGGGCTGTCTGGGTGCTGCCTGCGCTCAGCTCTGGAGTGTTCGTGATTTTCTTCTTTCCCCTCGTGGGGATAGGATTGCAAACATACCCTGAGGTTGTAGCTGCCTCCCTCAGTCTGAGAACCCCAGGCTGCTGTGGTCCAAGGTGGAATCAATCCCACGTCCGCCCCTGCCCCTTCCCTACAGCGTGGAAATCCACTGTACTGTTTGTAACACTCGGTGATGGTTTAGAGAAGAGTGGTAACAGGGAAACTCTGGTCTGCCTTTAGTTTACATCTGCTGTGCAGAACCCTCGCATATACTCTTGCTACAAACCAGTCTCCTTGCTCACTTGGGAGGCCATGGTGGCAGAAGCCCCCTCCATCCGCCACAGGGGCAAGCACTTCACATCCCTGGAGTCCTGAGTCCGGGTTTGAGAGAGAAGGACCTAAAGAAAAAGCACAAAACCTTTTCCTCCTTCTCTCCCACCCCAGCTCCGATGCTCCGATCAATCGTGATCCTCACTCTGGAGTTTCCTTTCCCAAGACTGACCTGGTTGCAAAATATTTGAGAGCCACTCTTCAGGTCAGAAGGCAACCCCTCCCCACCGAGCAAGGCTCCTACCCTTTGACTGAACAAAGGGTGGCCTCTTTGGAACTCAAAGACTTAACGTGATTCTGAAAGCTAATCTTCTGGCACTTCACAATGTGCCATTTTAATTAAAATCTCTCAACATCTATATTGTTCAGAATGAAGTCCCACCAGGTGGAGGAAATCTGCGGCCTAGCCTGAAGGGCACCCGGGAAGCGTCTCTTCCCCTGGGCTTCTTCCTTGGGGGCGCGTGCATCCCGCCGGTACAGCATCCCTGCGGGCTCCTAGCTCCCAACTCTGGGCCTGGAGCGTCTCGTTCCTGACAGCAGACGCCTGTCTCCACGAGCGGCAAACTGCTTACAGGGTACACGACCTCCTAACAAAACACAACAAGGGAAGGAATATTTCTCCGAAGGCCATGCAGACGGGAGATACGACGTTGACGGTCCCCGTAGACGCTTTCCACATCATCGCGTCATCATTTGGACGCAGGGGTTCAAGCATCTCTTCCACTGTCTCCTCTGTGTGACTTTGGCTAATCTCAGCGGCATTGCACGTGTCTTTCCCCAGAAATGGGCTGTGTGCGCCAAAGGTGGATGAAGTGGTTGGACAAATTCCTTTCGGACTTGAAATTTGGTAGATCTGTCCAGCTTCATTCACATCCCTAAAAGTCTCAGAACTCAAGGGCTTGTGCAAAAGTCGCCATCTCTAAGAAGGCTCCCTCCGCTGGTAACAAGGAGTTAAAGGACAGCCTCCAGAGGTGACCAGCAAGTTTTATTTTGCCTTTATCAGCGTTTTTGCAAAGATTGCTTTCTTTTCCTCGTCAGTAACTGAGCTCTCGGTGAGGTCCACAGGCCATTGGAGTGGAGGCTTATCTGAGAGGCGTTGAATTGCAAAGAAAATCATAAAATTTCTCAATCCAATCATCTTATCTCCTTTTCCCTTTTCCATTTTTCCAAAACGAAAACAACACGATACAACAAAATAGTGCAATGATTACAGAAATACACGCGGACCCCCAAAGCGTCTAGATTAAATTCTTGGCTGGCAGAGGACGTTGACGTGGTCCCCAACGCCCGAACGCCAGTTCAGAGAGCGCTGGCAGCCAGCAAGGGAGGCCACACTGAACCTCTGTTCAGGCCTTTAATCCTCCAACTCCCTCACCAGTCTATCGGGATAAGACGGTAACTAAATACAAAACACACCCATCGGCTCCGGGAGCGCAGGGCTTTAGGGAGGGTAGCTGCGGAGCAGAGGGGCAGCGTGGATCCCGCTGGTTAGTGTTATGCAGGGTGTTTATTTGCAAAGTAGCAGAGCAGGAAGTGCCCCAGTGATTAGTGTTCGGCGAAGGGAATTGTCCTGGAGTCGAAAGCCAAAGACGTGGGGAGAATTTCCGGCCGAGCGAGCCAATTTACGCCCCCAGGCAGGGGTGGCTGAGGAGGGAGAGCGCGCTGGACTGATAAAGCGGCGGGAAACCCGCAGCCTCCTCCGGCTTGGGGAGCCGCGCGGGGAGAGCTGAGAGATGATACATTTTGGAAACGTTAAGCCACAGGATGGGAGGGTTGTGCCATTTTCCTGAAAGACAGTGGGCCACCTTCGAAGCCAGAACTGCCTGCTCGGCGGTGGACTAGGGACATCCCTCTAGGGAAGAACCGAGAGGCGCTTGGAAGAGGCAGGGAGACGCGCAGAGGCAGGGAGACCCTTAGAAGGCGCAGGGCTGCGCTCCGGCCGACACCCACCTCATTCTCAGCCGGAGCCGGTCCGTGATCCCGGCCGGTGACCTCAGGAGCAAACAGATCATTCTTAACCGGGCTTTTGAGGCCGCTCCGGGCACTGCCCGCATCAGGCTCCTTCCTTATCTGTCCGAGCTGGCCTCTCTGCTTTTGTGCCCTAGCCCCGGAGCGCTGCAAATCCACTCAACAGGCCGCTGTTGGTGCTGTTTCCTGTTCCTATTCGTGCAACAGTCTCCCTTTCTCCTTCTCCTACCTCCCCATCTCCCCACTTTAACGGGGCTCACAGCCACCATGATCGTGAGGTTTCAGATGAGATGTAATTTTGGTACAAAAAATATTCCCCAACCCTCAGCTGTGTGTGTGTGTGTGTGTGTGTGTGTGTGTGTGTGTGTTGCACCACGTGACCCCAGAGCACCCTATCTTATCACAAAAGGTATTCGGTGATGTACCTGGGGGAGGGTCTCGAGTTCTGCCAATCATAAGATTAGGAAGGGCCAAATCTTGCTAGTGTGTTCTACCAATACTAACAAGAGAGCATGGAGCATAGATCGTAGGTAAATATTTGCCTAATGAACAAAGTATAGCACTGAAATCTTATTAGAAAGATCCCTCCCAAGTATCATAATTTAAAAAAAAAAAAATGGCTAAGTTGGTGTTAGTTTCCAGAGTGATCAATGGAAAGAGTGAAATGCCCAGCAAAGCAGGATAATGGGCAGAAAGATGTGGTATGCTACAACAATATGATAATGAAGATACATACTAGATATAAACTAAAATATATTGGAATATGGCAACATAACATACCACAGCATAACACAACATAACGTAATATGAAATCATCAGCTTGACCATCACACAAATTCTTGTATATAAAATGTTGGACTAAGAGAAACCAAACTAGGCAATTTATTAGAAGACCACATTGTGAACTTTAAGACAATATTATGTGCATTTACTTTAAGGTGTTTTTAAAAAGGAAAAAAAAATCGATGACCTATTACAATATAATATTATGCATATTTTATTTAAAAAGTCTTAAATTTGTGACCTAAGGTCAATGCATATTTAAATCAGATTCAGACATTGTGACTAGTTCTATTTCGTAACCACTGAATAATTTCAATGCACACAAAATGTTAATCATATACCCCGAATTATTTGCAAAATTAGGAAAATAGGCTGGTGCATTTAAGGAGACTTTGGACCATAAGAGTTGAAATCAAAGCATCCCAGATTAATCCTCAGCTATAAGAATAAATGAATTTGGGTGCTGAAATGGGGTGATCTTTGGGTTTGCATTGCTGAAGTATAGAGAGGAAGACACATGCACAATTTCACATTTAATCAAATGAGAATCTGACATCTAAAATTTTAAATTATTTCTTCAAACAGTAAGCTATTTCCACTTTCACAGATATTAGAATATCTCCATAGGAAAAATTATTTTTCTACTAAAATTTGGGATTAAAAATATTTAATATATTTCATTTATAAAATTAATAATATACTTATTTAAAGTTTTAAATTTGTGACCTAAGGTCACAAATTGTGTGCGTGTGTTGGACCACATGACCCCAGAGCACAAATTAATAATATACTTCGTATTTATAAAACCATTCAGAGCTCACAATGGCACTGACATTATTCTAACACTTCGTTAGGTAATATATTTTCCATGGATTCAAGTAAATCCATATGTACATTTCAAAGTGTCTGAGTGCTTCAGTGAATAGTAATGATGTCCCTTGAGCAGGCAATGCAGAAATGCTCAGACCTCATGCCTATTATGTTTGTATTTGTGGGTGAACATGAAGGCTGTGATTGACCATGTGTAATCTGTCTATGTTGCTTTCACTTTGCATGTCTCATTTATTTAAGGAAGGGGAACTCTTCAGGCCTCTTTGCAAAATTTCCTTTGTCTGGGACCATGTTCCTGAATTTTTAAGTAATATGGTATTCATACTTAAAAATGCACAGTGTGCAAAGGCCTATGCCCTACTGATCTGTTCCCATCAAATATAGAGAATTCATCTCTTTTGTTATTTTTTTTTTCTTTTGGTCAAATAAAATTAAGGCATGTAATTTAGATTAGAATGACTTATACAACAAAGTTTTCTTCTTTTTTTTTATTTGCATTGTTTTGTTATGCAATGCTGCCATCTTGTGGCCACTTGGTCAATTTTAAAACATTCCGTTCCTGGCTAGTGTACCGGACTGACTCCTAAAGCTTTACATAGTATATTTTCCAGCATCGTGGAAGATATTTACTCTTAAAAATAATACTTTCTTAACTATTGCTCAACAGATAGGTCATGATAGGTTTTTTTGGCATTTGAAAGTTTTATATAATTTCCCTGAAAATTTCTTTACTTCAATATTAAATTCTATGTAAATTGATATTAACATCTGCTTAGAAAAAGAAGAACACACTTTTTTTTTTAAATGCTGTCTTTAAACTTTTAAGTACTGTCTTCACACAAATAGATATTATGGTGTATATTTTATCCTGTGTCTCTGCAAAATAAAATCATTTATATTCATGAGTTTAACAAATACACATTCTTAGAATGGACATATAAGTTAAAGAAAAATTATATCTGGAGCTAGAGATATGTCATTTTTATGTGCTCTAGGCTATGGAGGAATTAAAGTACGTGGTTAAATTTCATGATTGTCTATAGCACTTATAGTTAGGAAAGAGTTTAATCATGTTTTTTTCCTAGATTAGGCCTTCTGTATATTTGTTGAACTTCTCTAATTTTGAAAGACTTTATTTTTTAGAGCAGTTTTAGGTTCATAGGAAAACATAGAGGAAGGTATGGAGATACCCCACATACACATTAACCCCGCCCCCAAGAGACACAACCCCCTCTTCCCCACTATCAACATCTCCCAGCAGAGTGGGGATATTTGTTATAATGGACGGATCTACCTTGACACATTATCACCCAAAGTTCATAATTTACATTAGGTTCGCCCTTGGTGTAGTCCATTCTGTGGGTTTGGGCAGAGATGAAACAACACACATCCATTATTACGGTATCGCACAGAGTATTTCATTACCCTAAAAAGTCTCTGTCCTCTACCTCCTCATTCTTTTCTTCATCCTAACTCCTAGCAACTAGTGATCTTTTTTGCTGTCTCCATAGTTTTGCCTTTTTTCATTTTTCTTTCATATGAAAAGCCAGATATCCTACGCAACCCATTGTTAGTAAAACGTTCTCTTATCACTTCGTGCCTAAGATAGGCATGGAGCAGATGGCGGCTTGGAGCACAGACTTGGCTCTTCTAAGATGCCCGATGCTGCTACAGAGTACCGTTTTGTTCATCACCAACTTCCGGCTACCCAGGACCTGCTTTCCATGGGGATGGCTCTTCCCTTCCATTCCTGCTCAGCCTTTGGTTGAAGCTTCACACCTTTCTCCTCCAGTGAAGGGGCACTTTGTTTGAGATTCAGCTTCAGTTTTAGTTTGGTCTGTATAGCATCCTGGCTCTTCCAAGAGAAAGCATAAGAACAGTGGGAAATACATAGTGATGGTTTTATCACATTGTTCAAAATGTGTATAGAACCTTCTGCTTTTAATTCAGTCAAGTATGCATCTAAACCCAACAATATGTATTTTAAAAACACAACATAACACACAGTTAATTATAGTCAACATGACTGTAGGGGATGATGCTTGACTGAGTAAGATTGGTATAGTTACTTACAGCTTTTTGAGAGCCAATAAAACACATTAGAAAGAAATTACTAAATCGAGATCTGATTACAATATGCATACATATACATATATGTGGATTAATCGAGATCTGATTACAATATGCATACATATACATATATGTGGATTGGGGCTCATTATCATGCAAATATTTTTGCTGAAAAATAGATAAAAGCATACTTAAAAAATAGTGAATTGAGAAGTAATAGGAACATGCTGAAAAATGTTCCAGTGTAACTTATCGATAGATAAAAGGATATATTGTTCTTGAATTTAACCAAACAAACAGACAAAACACAGATGAGTTGACAGAACTGTGTTTAAACTTTCGCTCTTCCTTAGTAGAATTACAATAATCTTTCATTGTAGAAAAAACATTGTTCTGAAAGCAGCATTTTTCTAATTTGTGCAATTCAAGTTCAGCCTGAGGAAGTGTGTAACATATAAAATGTTGAATCAATCTCTGATCACGAAAGGGTGAAGGTAGGTACTTCTGATACTCATATCTTATTTCTTGCTCTGGGAAAGCAGCAAGTGAGGTTACTATTCCCAGTTACCTAATGATTAGGCAAGACCATATCACTCGCAATGACCAATGGATTACTAGGTGGCTTCTCATATTTCTGGTGTGAAACATTTAAGTCCTGTATGAGGATGGTGCAGCCCCTGTTTTCTCCTCGGTATCAATCAACGATGAGACTTCTTCCGGATGTTGGATCTCCAACACGTTGGGGTCTCTATTTGCTTTATCACTGTGCTAAGGTAGAGAAATCTGAGGTCATGATGTATCATCTGAACTAAAGAGAACTTCAAATCAGCCAAAACTAAACCTTTGTTAGGTCAAGCCACTAAGATTTGGGGAGTACTTTTTTATTATAAGGTAGCCTGCCATGGCTTACACAAAAGACTGAAAATTCAGACATTTGTATCTATTTGGTCACTTATTCCTTAACCACTCTTTGCACAATGTGACACAAACTAACATTAAGATAAAACGATTCTGTTCTCCTCTCTCCACTGAGAATTTAGCACAAAGTATGATTTATGAAGGTCTTCTGACTCAGTAGTCATGTGATTTGCTCATTAAACACAGTGATAATTGGGAACATCAGAAAAGAAAAGTTTCAGACTTTGAAAGAATAAAGGGGTACTCACAAAAGTTCTAGACAGAAGATAAGAGGAGGAGAAAAGAAGCCGAAGCCATAGGCTTTCCCTGCATTTCCTCACCTCATTCAAATGTAAGGAAGATTGCCTCACCTGTGATCCTACAGTGTCTCCAATGCCCAGGACTGGAGATGAGTAGGTTAGGTCCTGGGGATTACTCACAATTAATTACTCTTTTTCTCTTTGAGGAGATCTCAGTTGCTCCTGAAACAGCTTTTCCTTATCAACAAGGATAGTTGGCCTATGTTGGTCTCTTGGACACACCCAGAGGTTCACAGGACCTAATTTGGCCCAGTCACGAACTCTGAATATAAAATACCAGTTACAAGCTCTTGTGTTTACGATGCTATTAAATTCTGGCATACCATTAGGGCACTGTTGGTTGAGCAGAGACTTATTAAAGCTGATATGGAAGAGTTGTTCCTGCTCAATAATGATACTAAACTGAGCAATTCAACTTAGCCTCAGTGAGGATGCTTCCTTGCTAGAAAATTTTCAGTGTAATACATGTTGCTGATTGCACTCCAGTGTTTATAGCACTAATGTCCACAATAGCCAAATTACAGAAAGAGTCCAGATGTCCAATGACTGATGAATGGGTAAACAAGGTGGGATAGGGGCATCTGGGTGGTTCAGTCGGTTAAGCTGCTGCCTCCAGCTCAGGTCATGATCTCAGGGTCCTGGGATCAAACCCCATATTGGGCTCCCTGCTCAACAGAGTCTCCCACTCCCTCAGTCTCTCCCCTGGCTTGTGCTCTTTCTCTTTCTTTCTCTCTGTCTCTATTTCTTAAATAAATACATAAATAACATCTTTTTAAAAAGGAAAATGTGATATATGTATACCTATATTCATATCTGTATCTATACAATGAAATATTACTCAGCCATCAAAAAGAATGAAATCTTACCATTTGCTCCGATGTGGTTGAAGCTAGAATGTATCATGCTAAGCGAAATAAATCAGCCTAAGAAAGACAAATACCATATGCCTGCACTCATGTGTGGAATTTAAGAAACAAAACAGATGAACATAGGGAAGGGAAGGGAAAATAAAAATAAGATAAAAACAGTAAGGGAGACCAACCACAAGAGACTCTTAACTATAGAGAACACACTGAGCATTTCTTGAGGGGAGGTGGGTGGGGGATGGGCTCGATGGGTGATGGGTATTCAGGAGGGCACTGGTGATGAGCACTGGATGTTGTATGTAAGTGATGACTCACTAAATTCTACTCCTGAAACTAATACTAAACTATGTTAAGTAACTTGAATTTAAATAAAATCTTGGAAGAAAAAAAATTGTTGCTGGCGTAATACCCATGACTTTTTTTTTGCACAACTCCATGGGGCACCCATTACCCTGCAGTCTATATTAATGGCAGCCCCTGGCACACGGTTCATATAGGAATACATTGTGGTGATGTGCCAAGGAGTCATGCCATGCGATGGCCCTGAATACCAGGCACAGAGAAGATACTTGATATTGTTAGTTTCTTTATATTTCCCTAGGCTCTTATTTGAGGGGGTTGATGCCTATTAATATTTTATCTTATAGGGGAAGCAGATTCTAACTGGGATATATTTGATACTTTCTATGGGATCAAAAAGTTGGCTCAAGCTTTCTGCTAATAACGGTTAATTTGTACTATTTTTTATTGTGTTCTGAAATCGTTTGCAACTGAATCATAATATAGCTAACATTTATATAGCACAATATATAAATGTTTTTATGCTTTTTATGTCCTATTTTTATTAAAAATGCTGTTTTAAGATATTTATGTAAAATAATCAAAAGTTATATGATGTTATTATTTCTGATTCCCAGGAAGTGAGGCACAGTGAGGTTACTTACCTTTTCCAGAATCACAGAGTACGTGAGTGTTTGAGTTGCCGTTAGAACTCAGACAGTCCGGCTCCGGAGAGCCTCTCCGCAGGTATACGTGTTATTTTGTTTCAGATCAATTTGTCTTGCTCCCTGTATTCCTCTTCAAAATTCTTTTGTTGATATGAGTTTAGTGCTGAAAATGTGGCTATGAGGAAACAAGCCATTAAAAATTAATTATTTTTCAAATAATAAATAGGTTATTCTATCCTGGCTAACATGTATACATGACCCATTAATATGTCTAAGAAGTACCTTATGAGATTATATTTGATCATTTGAAACATCAAAACATTAAAAAATGAACATATTTTCAAATTCTCACGTTATTTTTATTTCTCTAATTGCCTGTGTTTGCAAATAGAATGCATTCACTTTTTGTTTATATCGTCTTCTAAAATCTAATCCAATCATGTGACAATTCCCTTAAGATTTTATTTTGAACTTTTAATAGTAATAGAAAATATTTACTTACAGAGTTTCCGATTATGACCTGTAGAGAAATTTTGTAAAACCACATCAACAACAAAAACACAGTGTAGAAGGAATCACCTACTCACTCACACTCCAGAGAAAACAACCAGTAAGCGTTTCCAGGGGGATATTTTACCAGAATCCAAGAGGAGCCAGACCCATGTCCATCTCCCAGACTTGACATGCTTGAGATGTGCTCTCTTTTGGTCAAAGGAGTCTTGAAGAGCAGAGCGGAAAGGGGTCCTGACCTCATTGCATCATTCTGTTTCTTGAGTTCTAGTGGAGACTTTGAAGAGAAAGGAGTCATCATGGTCCAAGAGTTTCAGCAGAAATTTCCAAGATCTTGGGCGTGAAAAGTCTCGCCTCAGGTCTAGATTACAAACAGCTACAGTAAGTTAGGGCAGAGATCACTCATACCAATACAGCTGAGAGTTAAGATCCATTGTGGAAACTTGAGCATGAGTGGCTTTGGGGAATATCTGGTACAGCCCTCTTGGTGTTTGCATTGTGCTGAAGTCCCCACTCTGAAAGCACAGTGAAGGACTTGAGGATGCCAAGAAGCGGTTTCCAGAATATCAGATTTCAAGGAGGAATCCAGAACAGGAGAAGCAAGAATGGATGTTTGGGGAGTGGCTTGTTAAAGCAGGGGAGGCAGGCTAAGGAGAGGTTCTCTGACACGTTTGAGGGTTGGTGAGGCACGGACGACCAGGGCTAACCCAACACGAAGTCTCATTTTCCTCCACAGTAACAGAAGCTGATTTGGGGAGTCATATTGCCATCCAGAACTAAAGACTTCATCTCTCATCCGTCTTGCAGCTCGGTAGGGACACACCAGGAAATCCTCCAAAATGAAATCTAAGTGGATGAATTTCATGAGGTCTCTGGAAATGTTCTTAAATGAATTCATTTCTTTAGGAAGAGACTTTTGAAATTTCTTCTTTTGGCCTAAAAAATGGACTTGTTGGCAGGAATTTCAGCCATTTTGAAAGAGGAGTTGACCTTGAGGATACAGGTCAAACACCGATTATGAACAGAAACTCAGGTTCCAGAGTCTCTGATGAATACAATATATTTAATCTATCTTTCTCTAGCTGGCTATCTGTGGGCTGCCGTTCTGTGAGTAAATAAGCATAATTTCTACTGATGAATTAGTGTAGGATAATGTTGGAATTCCTAATGAAACAAGGGAGGACAAAGAATCAATCAGCTTAATACAGTATCTTGTGTAGCCACATCATGACTAAGCATAATAGTGTTTTGACTATGAGTTTTATAAATAATAATTCAACTGTAAGTCACAAACTGGCATGAAGGGGTTATCATTCAAACAATAATTTCTAAGAATTTTCTTTAAGTGATGCCCTATGCAGACATGGTAGGTGGGGTCAAAGAAATGAATAAAACTTTGTGCCTGTACCCAGGGTCACACAAGGCAGAAGGAAGACATGCACTTTATAAGTGACACAAAACATTTTTAGAAAATCAACTTTATGGGGCGCCTGGGTGGCTCAGTCGGTTAAAGCATCCAAATCTTGGTTTTGGCTCATGTCATGACCTCAGGTGATGAATCCAGCCCCCTTTCAGGCTCCACGTTCAGTGGGGAGTCTGCTTGAAATTCTCTCTCCCTCTCCCTCTGCACCCCCCTTCACTTGTATGCACATACTTTCTCTCAAAAATAAATAAATAAAATCTTTTAACAAAATAAAATAAAAATAAACTTTATTTTTTAGAGCGATTTTTGGTTCACAGCAAAATTGAGCCGAAAGTATCGATAATTTTCACCTCTATACCCCTGTCCCCACACATGCATATTCTCCCCCATTATCAACAGTGCCACCGACTGAGACATTTGTAACAATCAGTGAGCTTACAGTGACACATCGTTATCATCCAGTCTAGAGTTTTCATTAGGCTTCACTCTTCGTTTCATGCATTCATTCTGCGAATTTTGACAAACGTATGATGGCATGAATCTACCTTTATGATATCATACAGCATAGTTGCACTACCCTAAAAATCCTCCGTGCTCCATCTTTCAAAAATTTCAAAAGTACTGTCAGTGCACAAAGTAGTCACATAATGTTTGGAGATTTCAAGTATTGAGATGTGCTGGCAATCTCATTTATGTAAATGTAGAGCCTGTGATGTGTCCTTGGCTTGTCTTCCCAACAATGTTAAGATAATAGCGTCTCTGCAATCTCTAGTTGCCCGCCAAGCAGGTCCCTTTAAGAATTCATGAAATAGACTGTAATATGTTCTTTGGGCTAACTCCAGGATATTGTTGGTGATTAGGAAGTCCGTTGATTGACATAACATGTCTGCATTTACTTTCCAGACTTGGATTTCAGACTTGCTTCTTAGAAAACATCATAGTACAGTGCCCTTTTTTAGAGTTCAGGGCTGTGATCACTAAGCTGGTATCAGTCATATTTGATTTGTATGGATTGAAAGCGATGTTAACAAGCTGCAAAAATGGCATTCTCAGGCAAAATTTCTAAGCAGATTAAAAAAAAAATTTCTTTTGAGATATTGGAGTACTTATAAAGGGAAGAGATGATTATTAGAAACTAACGTAAGTTTACTAAGTCTAAGACCAAACACCATCTATGTCCTGTGAGATAAAACGAATACTGAAGATATAGCTTATGTCATTTGTGGCAGCATATTTTCAAACTTTCTCTCTATTCAGTAGTAAAGACTGGCAAAATTTAGGCTTGATGACGATACCATTCAGAAAGATTTACATCTAAAGAAAAGATGAGATTTCTAAGAGACTCATTTCTTTCTCTCTTCGTTGTCTGTCCTCAAGGGATAAACAAATTGTGAATAGTGAAGTAGAGGAAAATGTAATGGGGGTACGAACAGACATTTTTCCCAGGGTAGGAGTGGAAACAGGGAGCAGGTTACAGGAGTAGTAGACCTACCTGAGTTTTCAATACAGCAATACTTCTTCAATGGAATGTTCTGTTACTTACATATGATTAAATCTGACCAGAGGACTTAAAAGACAATGATATCAAGACATAAAAATCATCAAAAATATGCTTGTATAATTTTTATGTATGTATGTTTGTTTCTAAGATGGAATTTGGATCACCAGTGGCGATTATAACGTGTCACGTATCCTCAATCCCACATGATCTCTTTGACAGTGAATTGTAAGAGCCAAGATGAGTGATGGGCTGTGCTGATTGCTGGATAATAGCAATTGTTTCTTTTCCTAGATACTTGAGATGAAGCATTGTATCTTAAAGAAACAAGTATATGTTTGATGCAAGAACTCTAAAGCATGTACTTTTCTCATGGGTGATGACAGTATTTAAAACTAATCTCAAAAACCCATCTTTAGTCAAAATTTATTGCTATCTCTCTATAGCTTTCATTAAGATATGCTCATTGGAACTTAAACAATGTTGTATGTCAAGGATATCTCAACCAAACTGGAAAAAAACAGGTGTATTTACTGAACTTTCAACTTGTTGTACTCATCGTATGTGAGTCTGACTGTGGCTTACATTTCATTCTCCAGTGAATGCCTTTATCCCCTACTAAAACAAAATATTAAAATTGGTTTGTTGTCTCGATTTTATTTTCGCATTCCATCAGATAGTTAAAGTTAACTCTGACCTCTGGTTCATAACCAAAGTTTTCTTTTTTCCTTTCTCTTAAGACCTGAGCTGTTTGGTTTTATTTCTTCCTTATTTAATTTTCTATTCCTGCTTTCCCATTTCCTCAAAATATAAAATGAAGTTTTTAAAGTAATATGTACAAATATCCATTTTTGTCTTTTGTGTTTGGGAGTTTGAGGTGTTTTTCTTCTCTGCACCTTTTTGCTTTCCACTCTGTCTATGGACATAACCTCTTACAAGGCAAGGCTGCAGGAAAGTAGAAATTTCCCATCATATACACTGATTTATTATCCTACAGCGCTTTCTGTGTTATTTATTGTTTCCTGTGTTTATGTTAAACAAATCTGAGAGGGGTCAAATTGAAAGGAGAAAGAACTTTTAAAAAATTGCTCAATTCTTTGAATGTTGACTTGCACAAAGAGAGGTTAAGTGTGCAATTAACAAGTCTTTTTATGATTAACATTTTATATACAAGCATTCCCTTAAAGCCCATGACTTTATGTGAGATTTAATAAGTTCTGTCAATGATAGGAGTAAAATCAGTTGTACTATAGAACTGTAACCTGTTGAGAATGAAAACTAAGAAATAGTGAGTAAAAAAAGTTCATTGAGAATCACCATAGAGGGGTGTTTGCCATGAGTCCGGGGACCTGGGATCAATCCCCACATAGGGCTTCCTACTCTGAGGGGAGCCTGCTTCTTCTTCTGCCTGCCTCTCCCCCTGCTTGTGCTCTCTCTCTCTCTCTGTCAAATAGATAAAAAAATAAAATCTTCAAAAAAAAAAAAAAAAGAAAGAAAGAGAGAATCAGCACATAATTCAGATAAATGCAAAATTATTTTCTCATTACGTAATGCAATGTGTTTTCCAAGGATCTATTTTCTTTACTTTTTTGTTAAATTAGTATGGCACTTCATTTTATTTTGAAAGTGGTTGCGTGAAGGAGAAGCAGTACATTTTAAACTTAATTAGGAAAAATTCTTTGTGAAATCACATATTCTGGTGGAGAAGTTGATGGAAGTCTATAGTACTTTTATTTAAACCCTGACTTGAGTGAAAGCTACATCTCTATCTTTCCTGAGCACATAGTAAACAAACATTTAATAAAGCCACCAAAAGCCTGTTTGGACTTTTTTCTCCATCTTACATCCTTCTTCCACTTAGATTAATGGTTCCCAAGATAAATTTTGTCTTCCTTGTAGAATAAGGGATCACTTGTAAGCCCTCTGGATGCAAAGATCTTTCTCCAGTGAGACAATTGGTTATTGTACCCTCTCTCGGCCTCCCCACTCGTCCTTGCCAGGACCTGTTCACACTGACATTTTGGGATGTGTTCACTACTCAGTTGACTCCAAAAATAACCCACGCTGCCTGTGCATGAGGGGCAAGGCTCCGCTTTTTCTAAAGGCCTGCATTTCCATGGAAACCAGACAGGCAGAAAAGAAAGGATAAGTGCATGAAATCACTCAGCACTTAGAAACAAAGCTGAATGCACACCAACTGCCTCATCTGAATTCAGCCTGTGAAAACCAGGAGCCACCTGACCCTGGACGACGAAAGGAAAACATGCTCCCTGCTGGCTTCAGTCCATGAGAAACACATCGTTTCCTTACGCTGGATATTCTAAAGGCTAGAAAGGCAGGATTTGAAATCCCAAAGCCGGCATTGTTTCAACCTTCTGCCTTTCTTTAGTTATCTGAAAAGCTCACATGTCTATTCGGTAAAATGTACAATCAAAAAAAAAAAAAAATTCTGAATTGTTTATTCTTTCAAAAAGGATTTCAAGATTATTTAAATCTTACAGCTTAATGAACAATGGTGTGCAATCCTTGCAAAATACGAGAGTAAACAAAAGATCCTTGCCCACGGTAGCTTTATCAAGCACAGGGTATTGCAAATGTCTACGTAAGTCCTGCTGCCAGCAAGTGGGAATGTCTTCCGTTCAGAACCAAACAGTCATAGATCCAGGGGAAGAAAATTGTCCTTGCCTTAGGAGGAGTATGCAATTTTGATTTAACTGATATATAGAGTACTATTAAAACTACATGTATGGGGGCGCCTGGGTGGCTCATGGGGTTAAGCCTCTGCCTTTGGCTCAAGTCATGATCTTAGGGTCCTATGATTGAGCCTCCACTCTGCTCAGCAGGGAGCCTGCTTCCCCCTTGTCTCTGCCTGCTTCTCTGCCTCCTTGTGATCTCTGTCTGTCAAACAAATAAATAAAATCTTTTTTAAAAACCCCCAAAACTACATGTATGTTGTGAAACGTAAGTCGGTTCTATTTGTAAAAACCACCCAACTGTTTCTCTTTGTGATGGAAAAAATCCGCTATAATCTTGCTGAATAACTTTCACTCCACTTCCCACTTCCACCTGATCCCCACACCTTAGCATTTGGGCCACATCCTTCTGATGTTAAGAGAACTATTGCTTGCCTGATGCGCGTACTCTGGGTTCTAGAAGAGAAACACAGTTGTGGGTCGGGGTCATTCAGTTTGGGTTCAGCTCTTTAGCCAGATCTGATTTTGTAGTTTAAAGATGGGTTGAGATTCTAATAGATGTATTAATCTGCAGGGGCAAGTATAAACTTTTCTTCTTTGGTGTTGGACAAATATGGGTGTAGAGGGGCTATTTTGCCACCACAGAATTTAGATGCTACAGCTATGTTAAAGTAACTAAACAAGGAGTTCATTGGGCTGATGTGCTCTAACCCCATGGCTCTAACACACAGAAGCAAACCCCAGTCTAAGTCTGTAAATGCCTCCGGGTTATGAAATCAAAATGCTCAGGGCAACCAATCCCAAAGAGTCAGCTGGGCTTTAAGCTGAAATGATTTCCGTTCTTTGCTTCTGTGCCTTCTCTAGGTTGGTCTTCTCCCCAGCTGACTCCAGGGGAGCTCTCCTCCACATCAGGCTTGATTTGAATAAGTTTTTGCTCAAATAATTTCTTAAAAATTTTAACATGCCTCAGCTTATCTTTTAGCAGCCAGCAGGTAAACATACCTAGTATCTGACATGATGAAACTCACCTCCAAAAGGAAAAAGTCAAAGAAGGCAAATGTGGCCCAAGCACAAAAGGCATTTTGAGTGGACCTTGGTATGTTCCTCTCAATTTGAGTCCAGTTTTCCTAGACTCACAGAAGATTCTTGTGTATTGAAGGTTATAATAAAGAACGAAAAATACAGAAGAACAGCATCATATAAAGCTTGAAAAATGGAGCATGCGGGGTGCCTGGGTGGCTCAGTCATTAAGTGTCTGCCTTCGGCTGTAGTCATGATCCCAGGATCCCGTGTTGGAGTCCTGCATCAGTCTCCCTGCTCAGGGGGATGCCTGCTTCTGCCTCTCCCACTCCCCCTGCTTGTACTCTCTGTTTTGCTACCTCTGTCAAATAAGTAAGTAAAATATTTCTTTTTAAAAAGGAGCATGGGTCTTCAGAAGAGAAAGTAACGTCAGTTGGAGTAGAAAGTATTTTCTCCAGTTCATCACGTGATTTTGTAGTATGTTAGAATAGAGCTCCAGAGAGAAACCTCATGACATTTCAGAGATAACCACTATAGTGGAAAAAAAAAATGCATGTTGATATCTGATGGGGAGAGGCCTGAATGTGGATACTTTTAAAGATCACCAACAAGATATTCTAGAAATCATAACTAATAAAAAGGTGAGACTTTGGACCTGAGGTCACCAAATTCTGTGGGTACCAGAGATAGTATTGTGTTACTTTTACCTTGCTGCGGTGAGAGGACATTACGAAGTATTTGCTGTTGTTCCCTCAACCCCTGTGAATCTTTAACTCTGTTACAACCAACTTCTCCATGGGAAACTGTCGAGTCAACTAGAAAAAAAACATAAAACCACTGGGTTTTAAACTTTAATAAGAATGATCTCATTTGTAAAGCAGATCTAGAAAGAACCTGTTAAGGCATAGCCATCATCCCTCTCCTGTATGCCCCATCCCCAACACACAGAAAAAAATCCCACAGAAAAGTGGGAAGACCAGTGGTTCTCTGAAAAGGGTCTTTGTACTTGGGTTTTCTCCTCATGTTAACTCCAAAGGGTAGGGAAAATGGAATCTCCACATAGTTTGGAGCTGTGAGATTATAGGAGGTCTGTGCTTTACCCCCGTCTTGTCCTAGCAGACAATTCCCATAGAATTTTCTTGTTGACCGTGACATGGGAATGGAGCGTAGATAGAGGCTCTTGGATCCTAGTGAGAGGGAGTGGCCTAGATTGGATGGATTTGACAGAGAAATTCATACCTGATACATTAATAGTTTACCTGGATTTCAGATTTTACCTTTATCAGCTGCTCGATTTTGCCTTAGGTTCTTAGATTTTTGTCTCTTTTTTATCTTCTCATATAGTGTACAAAAATACCTCAACTACCCGAAGGCATAAAGTAGACCTAGATTACTATCCTTTATATGTTTTAGGGAGAAATATATGTAGTGTTTTGGAAATAGCACTAGTATCCTAGTATTCTTAGTTTGAGCTCCTAGCAACACTACCCCTTACCTTGGTTATGGATAGGAAATGGACTTATGCCCCTTGGGAATTCCAACCCTACATCATTTCTTTTTGATAACATAGCCATGTATTTCTCTTAGTTTTAAAACTCAGTGAGAGGTATACATTTATTAATTTATTAATTTATTCTATCTTTCATTTACTTATTCATGCATTAAAGAAGTTAAAACTATTTAAAGTTAAATTTTTTTGTCAAATTTTTGGTAAAAATTTTACTTATTTATTTAACAGAGAGAGAACGTAAGTAGGCAGAGCGGCAGGCAGAGGGAGAGGGAGATGCAGGCTCTCCACGAAGCTGGGAGCGTGAGGCAGGGCTTGACTCCGGGAAGCTGGGATCATGACCTGAACGGAAGGCGGCCGCTTATCCGACTGAGCCACCCAGGCCCCCAAAGTTAAATATGTTTTACGGAAGAATTTTTTTTATCTCTTTGGGTACATGGACACAGACAGAAGTCTCATAAAACACCTAGAATTGGTCATTTAAGATATTCCATGAACAAGGGAGATAATCAGATACCTTCATGTTATTTATACTATTTAAATTAAAAGTTTAAAATCCATTAAAAATCACAAGATTTTGGTTTGTTTGGTGAACTTAATGTGAATGACATAAAGCATGTCAGACAGAAGCAACATATAATGAGACATCGTAGAAGAATGTTTAAACTTTGGTAATTTGGAAGAGACTCCTCATGATTTTACCTTCCTCATTTTCATACAATTTTCTTTGGGTGTTGGTGTATGTGCAATGCTTCTTTATGGCTGCCAATGGTCTTCATATATCCTCACCATCATCACCATCAACAACATCGTAAACATTTATTTTGCATCTAATCTGTTTCTGAAAACATACAGGGGAATCCAGGCCCACAGGCAGAGCAATATTCACAAGTAACTTTGGTTCAGAGACCTCATCTGGAAACTTGCTTACTGATGAAAAAAAAATGGCAGATTTCGTTTTAATTAATATAACATGCAATGGTAGAGTATTTGATCCTCTAGGTTGTGACAAAACTCAAAATCCATACAAAACAGTGCCAAAAGCAGTCTACAGCCTTAGAGCAGAGACTAACAGACTGGCCAACACAAGATGAAAAATCATGATCCGTTCATTCCTGCTGGGGCCTGGGGTCCATGTAACTGACCTTGGCCACACAGGTTCCAGCCTCATTTGCTCTCACCAGCATCCCAAACTTCAACAAAACGACTCTTTTATCAGGAATTACATCAACAGAATAAACTTACTTGGTCAAACAGAGACAGCTTTTTTCACACCCTCAATGCATACAGAAACATGCTTATTAAAACAGAATTATCCAAGGGCTCAGTGTTACCTCTTAGAAACTAGCCAAAGTTCAGTGCTGCGTGTGATGGGACCTGCGGACTTGAAAATTTTCTACCCACCTCTGAATTTACAGATATACTTGTGTCTACATCATTGGTTCTTTCTTTCTTACGGTACAGTGGAAGTGATGCCTCTTGAGTTATGATTTAATTCTCAACTTAATTATCTTGCTTTTTACTTCATCACAGAATGGCACTAACATGCCCGAATTTTATCAATATGTGTGAAACTGTAGCAGCATCCCAGAGCATCAGAGCAAGCAACTACATAAATGTGTTTGTGTTCATTAAGAACATATATGAAGATCAATGATCTTTCTACTTACCTTTAAGGAAATTAAGAGAATCATTCTGTGCCATTAAGATTATATTATTGATACAAAGCTTTTCTTAAAATCATATATTTTTATTGATAAGAGCAATAAAATATTCACAGAATTTAACTGGATTCTTACATAATTGTTCCATAACTTAAAAAATCATAAACATGCGCCCAAAACTAACATGTACCAATAGAAGGTTCTAAAGTAGTTTAAATATTTAAGATAATATTATAGAAAGAAAAAGTAAGTAAAGCATAAAAGAAATATTTAAAAATATCTGCCAACTTTGTTTTTCAGTTAAAGAATATAGATGATTGTCCCAGGGTCATGACACCCTATTTTAAGTGATGGATTATAATAGCTGTATTTTTGACACACGCCAAATGTTATGCATCTTCATCTTTAAAGAATGCATTTTTTACCCTCTAAATGGGATCTTCATAATATAAAGGATACTGGGATTAATCTCTGAAGTCCAAGTTTCATGACCTCGTTCTGCCCTTGTGACATGAGGCTAGCCACTTAAGCTCACGTCACCATGGTTTCCTTGCCAACTAAGCTAAAATATACTCACCTCTTGGGGTTACTTGGTTGATTAAATGAGAATATATACTAGGGAAATTATTTAATACAATATTAATAAAAGTTCTCATTAATCTATACATTTTATTAGCATGAAAAACATTTAACATTTTTCCACTAATCATTGACCCATGCCATATATTTATTATGTGTTAATTTAGCTAATAAGTCTATTTTTTTAAGTCATTTTTAGTTTTAAAAATCTTTTCAAATAATTTATTTTAATTTCTTTATAAACTTTTTAAAACTTTAACTGTTTTGCATTTTTTCCATCACAGGTCTTCTAGTTTTGCTTGCGCTCATAAACAAGACTTCTTACGTGTCACTCTTTCTCAAGCTTTCTTGAATCTGTTATGTACTTATTGCTCACTTGTCAGAACCTCCTTTCAGAATAAATCTTTTTTTTTGTTGTTGTTCTTAAAGCTATATGTACTTAAATTAAACTTTTGTAAAGCTGGAGGACATGAGGAAGCAAAATTGACAGCAGGCTTTGACAGTATTATACATTTTGTGATGTATTGGCATAATCAGTATTCTCATTAAACTAGAATAAACTAGTTAGAAATAACTAGTTAGAAATAAACTAGTTAGAAAAAACTAATAATAAAGTAGTTATTCTGTCCACATTTAACTAAGTAATATGTAATTGATTTTAAAATCTCATCTTTTAATTCGGTCTGGAAACTCAAGAAAATTCTTTTTTTCCTGTTTTTCAAATGGATACTTTCTCCTTTTATATTTATTGCCAAAGGAAGAATTTGGTTGTTCAGTAGATGTCACTAGAAGGCTGTTGTACTGTCATTTTATGTTCTTATAGTAACAAAGCCGATATACAGGTATTTTCAATTGCTTTAATATTAAAAATATTTTAATGTCTCAAATTTAATTGAACATAGAAGAGAAAAATAGATTGCCCTTAAAAAATAATTATTTAAGACAATGAAACACATACAATTTGTACATTTTCACTATGGTATATTTTTAGATGGCATTGAACATGTATTAACACATGGCAAGTTCCAATTAAACTATCATACAAACTTGAGTCGATCAGTCAGGCTTAATGAAGGATGCAGAGAGATTTGATGGCTTGTTCTCTGTCATTATGTGTGGAAAGGTTTGCTGTTGAAGAAAACTGTTGCTCTATTGACTATTTTTGCATCTGTCATGAGAAAGAAACAGGCTTCGTATATTGTAAGCTTGTTTAAAAACAGGAAGTTTATAGAGACAGTGAGTTGACTCTATGTCTTTTTCCTTCAGAAAATTCTCTTTACACATTAATCGTCGTGGACATCTCTTTTTAAATCTTTAATCATCATTACTTTAGGTTTCCCAAAATCTCTCAGTCAATGGTATCTAGCGTATGATCCTAGTCCTCTCATTTTAAGCTGTAAGAGACACAGGTTCATTTTGGGAACACTCCTTACAATGTTTCTTGAAATTCTTCCCCACTCAAGATATGCTCACGACCTGAGTTCTTCCTTTATTATTATCAGTTTTAATCTCTCTTTTATCTCATTCCTACAGTGAGACTTTAAATTGAAATGATTTCTTTGGTCCATTACTAATTATAAATATTAATAATATTTGTAATATAAGTTTATATTACAAATATTAATATTTATATCAAAATATATTAATAAATATTCAGTGTTAACTGAATGCTTGCCATATGCCAGCGTCATTCCATAGCCGAGGTATTCTTCTTACAACTTTAAATGCTGTAGTAGTCTGGGCAGGCCAACCGTGCTAATATCTCGGTAGCACATCACTTACACATATATAGTTACAAACTCATTCACTCACACCAAGACCGGTGCAAATATTCTCTGTCTGGTTTCTTCTGGGCAATTTTTACTCCAGGATTCAAGGCTCCTTTTATTCTGACACAACAGGTCTCAACATCTGGCCCCGAAGTCTCCAGTATAGGAGAGGAAGAGGGAATGGAGAACGCCTGGAGAGTGAATGACCTTGACCGTCTTACTGATGACATCCCCTCACATTTCATCGTCGAGAAAGTATCAGCTATCTCCAAGTGAAGTAAGAGGGCCAGGAAATGCAATAAAACATGATTTCCTCTTCGTGACTTCTATACCTTTATAATACATGCATTTAAAAGGCAATACTCGGGCGCCTGGGTGGCTCAGTGGGTTAAGCCGCTGCCTTTGGCTCAGGTCATGATCCCAGGGTCCTGGGATCGAGTCCCGCATCGGGCTCTCTGCTCAGCAGGGAGCCTGCTTCCCTCTCTCTCTCTGCCTGCCTCTCTGTCTACTTGTAATCTCTGTCTGTGAAATAAACAAATAAAATCTTTAAAAGGCAATACTCAGCTTTCCTCACCATACTTTAGAAAATATCCTTTGTCCTACCAACATTTGGTACAAAAATCATAGATTTCTATACTACTGTCTATAAGAGTTTAAGACTTAATAGCTCAAAAATGCTCAGAAATAATGGTCATTATCAAAATGCAATATTCTAGAAAATTTAATGTTAGAATGCATTACTGTAACTGATTTTTATTTGTCTCTATTTTGTATAAAATATATACTGAATTTGCAGTGACATAAATTTCTCTAGTGGACTGAGCAGTATACTGTCTTTGGTTAGAAATGGTATAAAGTGGTGGCAATTATACAGTCTATCATGATTATCATGCTAACCTTGCTGTGGGCACAATTTTGTCAGCAATTACTTCTTATGTCATATATTCCCAAGTCATTCAGCTTCTTCATACTGAGGAATTCTACTTCACTTTTATATCTAAAATTTTCTACACCTTTGACCCTTTGGTAGATTATTAGTATATGTACCAGAATTTAGTTGTAATATTGCACTTCGTTAAAAAATAGGTTAAATGGCCAACATTCGTTATAGTAGAACCCAATATATATAAAGTGATGCTGAGTATCATTTAAAGTAAATTATTAATTTGGTAGCTATGTCAATTGCATAATTTTGAAATTCAACATTAATTCAACAGAACTACTGAGAATAAAGTGTACCTTCATGGAAAGTATTTTACTCCCAATATATTTTAAAGTAGGCAGCATCCTACATCGAGTTGAAATGAGTTTGATTGTTTGTGTGTGGATGCGTCTAACTAAAAAACAGAACAAAACAAAAAACCTAACTAACCTAAGTTAGTTTCCCAGGTAATAAAGTAACAGAATCCATTATTACTGTTATATCTCCTCTTTGTGTGTTGTCAAAAGAAGTCAGCAAGTGTCGAGACATTGCTTAATGCACTCTATGCGCCATAAAAGAAATTGGCAAAAAGCTCTCAAGTTTTTTTACCCCTAGTTCAGGAACACAAAACAATTTATAAACTATTATCTCTGTGATGAGAAATGAAATGAAGTGTTTGCTCTGTCTAGCTTTTAGCTGATTGTAGCTTAAGTGTATATTATATTGCTGATGTTGAACAGAAGACACTTTCTGTAACTGCTCTCACTTGGATAGTCTCCAAAAAAAGATGCAAATATTTTACAAGATTGTTCCAGGAGGCAGAAGAGAAATGTAAAGGAAACAAAAAATAAGGCATGTGGTTTTCTCTTTTGTTTAGGATTCCTCTGCATCCAGGAGACGGCCCCGAGGGACCTGCTCCTGACAAGGAGGGAGCAGTAGCCAGGCTCCCCTAAGGTCTTCTTGCCACGCATCTGGTAAGACAGTGTTTACCTGTGTTGCCTCTTCAAGAGGGTGAGACCCTCCCTTCGTTCGTGGTACAAATAAGTGTTCTTCTGAAACAGTTACAGCCAGAGTAACAGAAATGAGCTCTTTGGAGCACAGACAAACTCTAATGACATGGGTTAGAGTACCTTGGAGTTTCTCTCTCCGTAGTATCTGCACAGATACAGATATAGATTGGAGATGTAATGCAGGGACATATTTGATAATAGAGGAATTGTTTAAAAATTGACGTGATCCTTGTACATTTTCATATTGACTTTTCGTAACAGCTTACAGAGTTGGGCTTCATAATTATGATCATTCGAAGGATGAGAACAAAAAATCTCAGACACCCAAGGTTATGGAATTCCTAAGTGAGAGAAACGGGATTCAGCCCAGGTCAGCTACTTCTGTCGCTTTCAGGCTGCAGGGGATTCAGTGGTGCTACTTTATAATCTTTGAACAGATTGGGAAGCCCCAGGGAGCTGTGTTTACTTAGGAAAAGTATTGTGTTTCTGGAGGCCTGTCCATTCATGCCTCATCACTTCTGGGGGGACAAAGTTGATACTTGACGGTAGCATTGACTTTTACACTCTCTTCTCTAAAATAAAACACAAGCAGAAACTTTAAAAGTTGTAGCACTCCAGTGTTGCTTGTGAAATTACCTCCTCCTAAGGCAACACACCTATAACATAGGAAAATACGATTGTGTTGTCCAGCGGGCCTTGGTTTAGATCTCGGAGGCTAGTACAAACATTTGACTTTGTAGGTCTAAATCTCATCTATATTTGAAATGACCACATCCAAAATTTGGGTTTAATTAAAAAAAATGATTGTAATAAATGTAATCGCAAAACTCAACTATTCTATTTCCTATTTAACCCGTCTCTGTTTTAAATATTCACATATACAAGTATGTATATATTTATTATATTGAATGAATAAATTTTTTTCAGCTGTTTTATTGGCATTTTAGTGATCAGAAGACAAAATTAAATGTATAATCAGTGATCTTTTCTCTGAAGGCATTCTTTCCGTTAATATTGTTCATATGTTCTCATTTTCCAGTTGTATTCAATAAAGGCGGAATTTATATTATGTGTACTCTTCAACAGAAATTAATGTATATAAAGTAGATTAAACGTGGGGGAGCGTCTGTTGGTTTTGAGTTCTCAGATCCTTAGCAACGTCTAGAGACTCAGGAAACAAATCTTGTGGTCATCACATGTCCATATCCTTGACCTGTCCATGCACTTTGGACCGGAGGGCAGAGGAGGAAAGAGAAGTTTATGGAGCATTTTCTTGCTTCTTGTTCTCATGGGATGTGAATTTATCTACCATGTATTTATTTGCTTGTCCAGATAAATTGTAACTCCAAGAAATTTATTATGTTAGTAGTTTTAAAGGCATACAGGGTCAGGTTAGCTGATTTTGGTATATATCTCTAGAAGAGCACTCAGGCCACCAAACGTGCCGGAAATCCAAGGAGTCAGTGACACAAGACATACTATCTCATGAAGGGAAAGAAACTTCTGCAGGGAGCAGAGATGCAAACAGGAGAAATGCTTCTGCCAATGGAAGGTCTTCAGCAAAGTGACTCAGTTGTTTGTAGGTGTATCCAAATGAACTAAAGCCCATAAAGTAGAATACATCCTTAATTTCTATATTCATAATATTCAAAGACATTAACTACTGACGTTATATCCTGGCTCTATTATAAATTATTGTAAAGCATACATACTCTTTAAGTATCAGAACGTATATAAACTTTGTCTTCTCCAAGAAGAATCCATAAATTTTGTCCACAATGTCTATTTAGAATTTTTAGAAAATTGTTTATATAGTTCACTTTGACAAGACACGGAAATAACAGCTCCATGTTTGAGCGTAGAGTTGCCTCAGGGCTTTTGAGAAGAAAGATGTAGGTTTTATTCATTAGGTGACTCTTGATTGAGGGCAGTGAAATCAGAATAATGACACTCAACCCCCTGGCTTCTTAAACTGATGTTAACTCGAGGTCTTCATGGAAAGTACTTGGCATATTTGTCAAAAGGTAGATTTCTAGCTATGAGCCAGTCCTGTCGAATTTCACACTCTGTAGATGGAGATTTGAAATCTGAATGTAAAAGAACATGCCCCATATAATTCTTACTAACATTAAAGTTTAAGAACCTATAGTTCCTATTGTCTTACATAATTACAAAATATCACATGAGATGTTGGGAAAATGTTACACGTCTAAATATTATATATATTTATATATTATATATAGCATGTATGTGAGATCTGTGCAACAAATATGCATTTTGTTAATCAATGGTCCTAATAAATGTGATTGAATTAATAAAATTAATTGTTGTTTTAGTTCTGTGTATAATTGTTTTAGGTCTGTGTATAATTGTTGTTTTAGGTCTGTGTATAACAATCATAGAAATTATTATGCTTGGGGCGCCTGGGTGGCTCAGTGGGTTAAGCCGCTGCCTTCAGCTCAGGTCATGATCTCGGGGTCCTGGGATCAAGCCCCACATCAGGCTCTTTGCTCAGCAGGGAGCTTTGCTTCCTCCTCTCTCTCTGCCTGCTTCTCTGCCTACCTGTGATCTTTCTCTGTCAAATAAATAAATAAATAAAATCTTTAAAAAAAAAGAAATTATTATGCTTACTATAAAGTTAATTCAAGGTAAGTCTAAATGATAATCTTAGAGACATTTATTTCAAATTCGAATAATTTGGTAAATTATCTTTGCATGTATTTCAAGGACTGGTTGTGAATTAGGTTTTAATAAATATTTGGTCAACAAATAGATAAGGCAAAATTAGACATTATACTTTGTGTTGTAACATGTTAAGCCTAAAATATTCCCATGCATTCCCATACAGTTTAATTACAGGTGCTTTATTCTATTCTCTAGGAAATTTATTTAGTGTTTATAGTGTCTATCAGTGGAGTTTTGCTAGTGAATTCATATAGGTTGTGTAGCGAATCTGTGCCAGAGAATATTCAATTTCCTCTATTCAGTTTTTGGACTGAAAGGGCTTCATGTTTAACCAGCAAAGTCTCTAACTTGCAAATGAAGTGATTCTAGGTAGACAGCTAGGGTTTACCAGAAGGATGGGATATCCGCTGTTGCTGGTAAGGCTTTTACAACTGAAGTAATGCTTGTAAACCTCAAAGACAGGATTGTAAACTGACCGTTAATTGGGTCCAGGTGCCTGCCCACTGGGGAAAATATAGGAATGCGTTCAGATTTGGGAAGGGTCAGATTGGAAAAGGTTATAGTTGATTTTGGCAGCAGAAGCAAATGCTTTGAAACGTTTCTAAAGGAGTGTGTGTTAAGCACTGGGCGGATTGTTTTTTGGACTGGGATTCTTAGCTGTGATGCGATGTAGATAGGAATGCGATGTAGATAGTCACCTGCAGAGTTCCTCCAAAAATTTTTAAAGTCTGTAACCTGTGGCCCCAAGACCTGGCATTGAAAGACAGTGCTTAACAAATTATGTCACAGTGTTGAGTTCAAAAAGAAAAACATATTTTGACTTCCTTCTGTACCAGCATCATTATTTTCAAACTATTTTTCTGGCCGTTTATCTACCTGAGCACCAGATTGCTCAAATAATTATAATTCATAATGTGACCACAGGGTCTTTTAATCTTTTAATTGGCTACCCTAGGAATTATATGTACATCAAAGGGTAACATTACAGGGAATAATAATGCATCTTAACATAGAGATTGCATTTAAAAAGATTGTGTGTTTTTCTTCCCCTCAGTGCTTTCTCATTCTGACATCTAAAATTGCTTTTCTCAAATCTGTCGACAAGTTCACATACAACGTAGTTAAATGAGTTTCCCAGCATTTGAGGAAACCACGAAGTTCTGTTTGCAACGAGTTATAAAACTTTAAAGAAAAAAATCCAGCCAAGAGTCCCATGTTCCATAGTTTTGTTTGAGAATTTTTTTTTAATAAAGTTTAATCTCAAAGGTCCCATTTAAATGAAAATGGAGTAAAAAAAAATTCTCTATGCTTTTATTCTGTGAACATGTGAAACCATAAAGAAAACTGGAAGTTTGGACAATTATTACCTGGCATAGTGCGCCACACTACCTTCTTTACCTTCTAAGTTGTTTTGTTTTTGATTTTGTTTTCTTTCCAGGAAAAGCACTTGGTGCAGCTAAATAATCAAGGTGCTCTTACTTTTCGTGACTTTTTAAAGGATTAAAAAAATAAATGCAACTCTTCTACAAATTTGGGTTCTCTAAAATAGTTAATTTGGAAATTAGATTTGTTAACTGAAATCACAAGATTTTAAATCTTAACTTGTTTTAAGGAATTTTCATAGAATTATTGAAAAAACACACACAGGTATCTGAGTTTGGATCAATAAACATTAAGAAGAGATGATGTGATTGTCACACTGCTTTCAAGCTTTGTCCAAACGCAACAAGACAGGTAGAGACTTCTGAACTCTGAGGAGCTGATAGTTGACTTGCATTTGATAGCAGCTGCTTTCCTTTGGCAGTCATAACTTGAATTTCACCAAGTATTCTTGATGAATCTTCATACTCTTAAACTCAAAAGAAAAATAATATTTTCTCCAAATATTCACATAAGATTTAAGATTAGATTATAGATGTGAATGTATTATATGTAACTGCCTTTTTTTTTTAAGATTTTATTTATTTGTCTATTTGGCATCGAGATAGAGAGCACAAGCAAGCAGAGCAGCAGGCAGAGGGAGAGAGAGAAGCAGGCTCTCTGCTAAGCAGGGGCCGGATTTGGGACTTGATCCAGGACGCTAGAATCATGACCTGAGCTGAAGGCAGCTGCTTAACCAACTGAACCACCCAGACGTCCCTGTAACTGCTTTTTAATATTTATCTTGAGGAGAACAGAATTTTTTTTCCAGACGAAAACCCAAGATTTACATGACAGAAACTGCCTCACCAAACGGGTGAGGGATGGGATACATACCCATCCCTCTGAATTCATTAAACTCAGGGTCCACGGTTATGTAAATTTTACTTCAAACCAAATCAAAACTTGTGATCAACACTGGCAAAGAGGACGAAATATGGTATGGTCTGGATGAAGCCATTGTTGTTGAGTGAAAGTTTTAATTTTTTAAAATGTAACTTACCATATTTATTATGATTTTATAAAATCTAACCTACAGTTACTTGTTTATTTGTTGTTTTCATGCCATTATTTTGATTAGAATTTTAAAATCAGAATAGCAAGATCAGAAACAAACAACTACTTTTTGGTGTTTGGCTGAATTGAAGAATAAAATTTTGTGTATTTATCTTGCCCCCTCTCATCTTGTTATATAAGATTTCAAAAATTATCTATATGAAAAAAATGTTAGGAGATTAGAAAGAAAACATACAACTCTATTTTCAAGCCACTAACTTTTCAGTTCAAAGCATTAGCTTTGAGGTTTATCAAAGGATTATAGCCTTTGACTTCTCTTTGAAGAAACTGTAGTGTGAAGTACACTATAAAAAACTTTATCAGTATCAACAGTGAAGCTGGAAAGGTGAGAATTTAGAATGTGAAATACTTAGTGTCCTCACATAAAATTATTTACTATTCTGTATGATACAGTACTGGTAGATTCATGGTGCTTTGTTTTTGTTGACACCCAAAAAACACAAAAGGTGAAGTTTAATCTCTACAAATTAAAAAAAAAAAATCAGTTAGGAGGTCTGGGGAATCCCAGGATGAAATGCAAACCTTGACAAAGTACTCAACTGTGATGCAAATGACATGCCCTTATTGAAGGGGGTAAAGGAAAACAGTATAGACTACAATAACTCCTGGTCACAGGCTATGGAGAGAATGTTGCCTGTTCTCACTCTTCTCTTTCCTGTGCTTACCTTAATCTTTATAATTTAGTAGATATTCACCAAGAGTATCTTGAATTCATGTTGGATAGAACAAACCAGGTAGTTAAAAAAAATGAAAAATCAGGTATTCATTAAAAGGTCATCACCAAGTGAGCCTTTAAAATAATTAACTAATTAATTAATTAAGAGAGGGAGAGAGGGATTATGCAGGAGTGGTGGGGGGTGGGGGAGGGTAGCTGGAGAGGGAGAGAGAAAATCCCAAGCAGACTCCCAGCAGAGAATGGAACCTGACTGGAGCTTGATCTCGAGACCCTGAGATCGTGACATGAGCTAAACACAAGAGTCGGAGGTTTAAGCCACTTAGCCACCCAGGCTCCCCCTCAAGTGAGTGGTATACTACTGGCATGGCGTATAGAATCAGACCAATTTGCTTCCAGACATGATGTTCTCGGTGAATGCCTTACAGTATTTTGGTGAATAGGAATGGGGGAAGAAGGAGATATTTGCCTTGCTTCTTATGCTAAGCCTTAAGCCTTTGGTGTCTCACCATTAAATTTAATGTAAGCTACAGAGATTTTTGTATACATCCTCTCTTGTGTTAAGAAAACTACCTTCTTTTTTAGTGTTTTTATCATGGATGGAAGTTGAATTTTATTAAATGCTTTTCCAACATGCCTTGTAATTTTGATGTTGTCCAGAGCCAAAATGTGTTTTATAGGGCAGTAAATACTAATGTATCAGTCCTTTAGTGTGAGAATATATGTTAATCTCTGCATAAATTATCCTGGATTATTTGTTGTGGCCATGGTCTCCAAAGCCATCAAATTTTTATACTGACCCCGTTAATGGCTCTACTCTTGACATTAGGGTTTCCCTTTGTGCCTTTCCGCCAAGAGAGTCTGTCTTTCATGGCTCTCCCGGCTGTGATTCACTGCTGCTATGAAACCTTATTAGCGTGGTCATAGGATGTGGGGATTAGAAGTTATTCTTCCATCTTCTTATTGGTTTTCAGTTTTTAGAGTGCGTGGTGGGCTTATGTCTTGAAATTGTGACCTTCACAAATGTTTTTGTCCCTGTTCCCATAGAGCTCTCCTGCTTACACCCACCTATATTCCTTCCCTGACTGTATAGCACATATTCCCATTTTCTCTGTGTCCTCAAAGCCTTCTCCTCTATAATTATGTTCTCTCTCTCTCTCTTTCTTTTCCTGTTAATTGACAAGAAGACTGGAGCAGGGCTGGAGTGGGACTAGAAAGGCAGTGCTCCCCACGTGCCAGTCAGAATGGGATTTTCCTGGTGGCCTCTGATGATGAACTTCCGGAGATTAAATTAAACCTTTGTTCCATGGAGGAAAGGTTGGGTGGAGTTCACATTGGCTACTCTTTCTGTCCCCTTGCTGGAATCATGGGGGTGCACCTGGATCTTCACAATGAACCTCAGAGATTATCTGGACTAAAAGCCTGTGAAAGCCTGGGGACAAGGAAGACCAACTGTGGCCATAGAGGACTATCCTGGACCGTGGCCCTAGAAGACTATCCTGCTTGTCAAGTTTGGTTTCCTGTAGCAGCTCAGGAACATTTCTACTCCAATGTTCGATTGGCTCAGGGCATCCTGCAGCTTCAGCTTTAGGTAAACAAAGCGTATGTCCTGTGTCTCCCTGGAAGTAACTTCTCTCTGGATTTCAGGGTGGTGGTTTGTTCTGCAACCTCTGTTTTCTGATGGGCCTTGGAAAATAACAGCTTTTCTGTTCATCCAGCTTTTATTGTTCTTGTCTCAGGGAGGAAAGCTGAATTCAAAGCTCTTGTGTTGGAATTGAAACCGGAAATCTTTATCAATGTTCTTGACTGTTCTTATATGTTCTCCTCTGAGTTTCATTTATTTATTATGACAAAGTTTTTAAGCCCTCTATGCAAAATATTGACTACCATTTACAGCATACATTCTAGATAGTTTACTTCATTAATAAAATTCTTATTTAACATGGGTCTTATTACAAGTTATGCCATAGGAGTATAGTCATCATATTCTGTACAATTGGCAAAATAGAAAATAGAGGTGTTAGTCTATGACACTTTGGGTGCCTGCCTTGGGCACTGCTACCTCCTATCATTACTTTGATAACTGAAAATCTCATTATAAGTGGAAATCTTGTGAACCATCTAAAAGTTAATTTTATTTTATTCACACAAGAACAAAGGTTATGTTATGGCTCATAAGAACAACAGCAAAAATAATGCAACAGGGTGGTTCAAATTATTTAGAATTACTTTACAATTTCAAAGGATAGAGGAATTATGGTTGTAAATGCTGCTGAGAAGCCAGAGTAAACTGTTGGTGAAAGAAGTATAGATCAGAGAGTTTGCCAAAAGCATAAATCTATAAAGTGAGAAAAATTCCTAAGAGTAATCATAAAATGAAATTTTATGTAAAATAAAACCATTTCCAGTACTCAGACTTTAGGAAAAAAAGTGTGATTTATTTTCCCCATGTGGCAGAAAGCTGCAGTGGAAATGTTCTCAATGGGCTGATGACTGGTGAGATGAGCTTTGAAAGTCAGGGAGGCTGGGCTATTGTCTCAATTTATTAACAGTTAAGGTGTTCACAGTTTGAAAACTGGGATTTTTTTTTTGTTATGTTTCCAGTTCAAGACTCATAAGCAAATACAGTCATTCTGAGAAGACCCATATTATATAAAAACATCCTCATATGAACCGTCATATGAGCTTTTAAAATAGGTCTTAAACTACCTTGAGGGCCAATTGTTATAGGCAATCAAATTTTCCGTCACTGCTCTGGATTTTATACAGAGGCTAATGTGTGTTGGCAATAGGATGGCCAACTATTCAAGTTCGCCTATGTCTGAGAAGTTTCCTACTCATGAGTCTTTTGGGCTAAAAATAGAAATACCACAAGCAACCAAGGACTCTTGGTCTCCTGAATTGGCACTTGTCACACCCTAGGTATTTATTATGTCTCCTCCCACTTCATACTCCCAGGAAGCCCTTGTGCAGATCCCATGAGACTGTCACCCACAGTTTGCCTCTCCGGACCTGCATTCTCTTTCATACTTGCCCATGACATGTAGTTTCTTCGAATTTGGGTTCTGAATGAATGGGAGAAATGTGACACTCAATTGTGGTAGCTACCAGGGCTATCCTAGTTCCATTTGTCTTGCACATATGAAACAAAGGAAACAAAATATAGGGTGAGGCAAAAAAGGTGAGGGGCCTAGTCTACAGGAGCATCTATGGATACTGATAAACTGGGTATATCATGAGTAGAGTTCCCTGAGAAGCAGCATCTGACATAGGTATCAGTGGTCAAAGAATTGTCTGGGAGTGAATACCTGTGTACAGGAAAATAAGGAAACAAGTGAGGGTCCTGGGGGAGGTTGGGTTACCTTATAGTGACAGCCAAACAAACCCCAGTTGACCTCGTAGACACTGAGAGGCTGAAATACTCTTCAATAATGGCCTACAAGGGAGCTAGCGTCAAGACACTAGTCACCCGTGAAACCAGACTATTACTTGCATGGGACCCATATGTAGATAGCTTGTGACTAGTTGGTCACCAGACACAGACTGCCCATGAGGCCATTACGAGAAGGGAAATAAATTAAGGCTATTCACTGAAGAGAACAGAGACTTTATCCAGAGACTAACTTTCCTTAGAACCAGTGAAATTTCAAAGATTTCAATTATTAAAGATGATGCCGGGTCAGTAGCAGTCCTTTCAGTATTCCCATTTCTTAGGAAGTTGTTTGATTCTTTCTTTTTTTAAAAAGATTTTATTTATTTATTTGAGAGAGAGAGGACACACACTCACATGAGCAGGGGGAGGGACAAAGAGAGAAGGAGATTCCTCACTGAGTGGGGAGCTGATTGTGGGACTCGATTCCAGGACCCTGAGGTTATGACCAGAGCAGAAGGCAGAGGCTTAACCAACTGGGCCACCCAGGCACCCCAAGCAAGTTGCTTGATTTTTAAAAACTGATCTGTGAATGATGGATTAACAAATAATTTGACTTCTGCATCTCTGAAATTTTAACTTATACTCAGAAATAAAACATGGCCATATGGCATATTCTCAAACCAGAAATTCCATTTAAAGCCTGGATAAGATTGTCATATACAGGGCCCTGCTTTAGTGTTATATGCTCTGCAGTCACTCTTCCTGAATCCTCGCTTGGGTTTTGATGCTGCCTTCATGATCAAAGTTTTCAAATTCCAAACGTCTTCAAAGGAGCTGTCATGACTGGCTTTGAGTGGAGTAGTCATCGACCTCCGATCACTCTTTCCAGACTCTGTCCCTGAATCCCAAGCTTCCAGAGCACTGTCTGTATTTCAGTTTTTGAATAAAAGAGCAATTTCTAGCCCAAAATACAAAAAAGTGAAAATACATGCTATGGATTTTGGTCACATTCAGCTGTCATTCTAGCTTCATGAAAACGAAGGCTACCACAGGCAGGTAAAACATACGATGTTACCAAAGACCAAGACATTTGGCTTCTCGCAACCCGCTTCAATATATATTCACTCTCTTGGAACAATCTTTCATGTTGATTTTTATCAGGAGTTTTATAATTACCTACTAATGCCATGTGGAATGGAATTATGGTCTTGTATTAATTGTGGCAAAAAAATGCGAAGGTTTATGAGATAGAATGACAGACATGACATTATAGATGATTGCCAATTACATATGTATTTCATAATAATTTCTGGCCTTTAAACTGAGTTGATAGATCACAGTATAAAGTCGAGTTTCTGAACTATTCTATGTTTTTATGACAGTCTCTAAATGAAGGTACAGTCAAGAGCACGTTTTTGTTCCCTGTATGTTTTTGGATAGAGCAATTACATAATGTCACCTTCATTAATATCAGTGTAATAAATATGTTATGTATTTTTATCTCTCATTTTGTTTTTTTTCCTTCAGTTTTATAAATAACTTCCCAGCTTATCATCTGTTGCTTTATGCTTTATATGTACATCCTCTGGAAATAGAGCTCTCGTGTATATTTTTTATTTTAAATATTCAACATTTAACAAGTGATAAAATGTGGCTAAAAGCTACACATTTGTTAATGAAAATTGCGACTTAATTTTTCCACCTGTCTAGTTGCCTTGTTGGGGCAAATTTATAACCATAGATTGAGGAACTCTCAGAGGAACCCTCTTACTGCCACTGAAATCATTGACTAACAGTGGTATGTACGCAGTTGAGGGCACGCTTTGATAGGGCAATTTATCAGAGGTCATTAGACAGAATCCTGTGCATTTCCTTAACATTTCCACAGTTCATTTCTAAAGCAATCTGGCAGGTTTGTACTCTTAACTCTCTCTTGATCCAAATACTCTATGTATTTGCATAAAATGTAGTGTAATAAATGTAGCCTTACTTAAAACATTATTTTTATAATGTCCTTTCATTTAGCTATAAGATGACCTTCCATGATTTTGAAAACTTTATGCTTTTAGATAAATTGTGCTTCACTTTTGGTGGATAAAGAGTAAGTACTTACAAAGGGGAAGTTTGACATTAGGGATGCATTATCTATCTATCCATCTATCTATCTAATCTACCATCTATCTATCTATCATCTATCTATCTATCTATCTGTCAAGTGTATTTCATTTGGTCAGAGTGATAATAGAGGTTGGTTGGTTACGTATTTTCGTGTTTACTTTTCACATTATTATAATAGTTACTTTTCTTTATTCCATGTTGTTTTAGGATGGACAGAAAAGCAGCTACACTTGTATTTTAAAAATATAGGGCATTTTAAATTCTGATCTTGAACCACTTTGATTAATTGATATCTTCTTATTTAGTTTACTTAACTTCTACTTGGTAAGGAATTTAGGATTTATATTTTCAAACTGGGAAATACTTTAAAATATCTCATTTTCTGAAGAAGGTTTAAGTACTTTTGGCAAAATGTACATTTCAGTTGCACAAGTATCATTTGAAAGGAGAACCGAGGTCATCCTGTTACTCCAAAACTCTACTTCGGGTATACACTGTATTTTCTTTTCTTTTCTTTTTTTAAAACATTTTATTTATGTATTTGACAGACAGAGATCCCAAGTAGGCAGAGAGGCAGGCAGAGAGAGAGCGGAAGGGAAGCAGTCTCCCCGTTGAGCAGAGAGCCTGATGCGGAGCTCGATTCCAGGACCCTGGAATCATGACCTGAGCGGAAGAGAGAGGCTTTAACCCACTGAGCCACCCAGGCGCCCCTACACTGTATTTTCTTCATAAGACTACAAGTCATTTTGGGGTGTCTGGATGGCTCAGTTGGTTTAGCGTCTGCCTTCAGCTCAGGTCGTGATCTCAGGATCCTGGAATTGAGACCCACATGGGACTCCCTACTCAGGGGTAGTCTGCTTCTCCCCCTCCTTTCGCCCCTCCCCTCTTAGGGCTCTTTCTCTCTCTCTCATTCTCCTAAATAAATAAATAAAATCCTAAAAAAAAAAAAAAAACCAAAAAACTACAAATGATTTCTACATATATCATTTTATTTGCTGCTGGATTTTCTTAAATTGAAAGCTTTTGTATCATTTATCCTATGGATATCTATAAAAGCTTTCTTTATGTTCTTGTTCTATTGAATAGAAACTAGCATTTTTTTCCCTATAGAAATTGTTATTGAAAATTTACTTCTTCCTATCAATTATCTCACATATTTTTGGTTTTATGATATTCCTCATTATAGTAATACTCATTGAAAACAGCTTAATAAGACAAATATCCCTTTGACCTATAAAAAATAATATTTAGTGGCTGTTTACATTTGGAAATATTTTTATTGACTACTTATCAATCCAGGACTGATTTTTTTTTCCAGAATCAATATTCAATACTCTATATTTTTTATGGATTTTCTCTGATAAAACTCTTTTCCTAATGGATAAGTTGTTCATATTTAAAAAATCATATAGTCTCTTTTTTTAACATTTATTTTATTTTTTTAAAGATTTTATTTATTTATTTAAGAAAGAGAGACAGAATGTAAGCAAGCATGAGCAGGGGGAGGGGTAGAGGAAGAAGGAGAAGCAGACTCCCCATGGAGTGGGGAACCCCATGTGGGATTCGATCCCTGAGATCATGACCTGAGCTGAAGACAGGCGCTTAACCAACTGAGCCACCCAGGTGCCCTAATCTTTTACTTTTTAAAAGAAAAGTATAGATTGTAGTGATTGTAAGTGGATGGAGATGGTAATGGTTGGGAGGAGGCTGCCACTCCATGTGTTTAGGACTTAGGCCACTGTACTTGGCTCAGGCACAAGTGCATTAATTAATGCACTAAGGCTTGCACTGACAGCCTTAGTGCATTAATTAGATTGGAAACATCTTTTCCCCCCAGCAGGATTAATGTTATTTAGCTCAAATTCTTCTTTTATTCCCCAGGGATTTTTAGAGAGAAAATAGTGTCCTATAAACTATACATAAATTAATATCATGATTACACTTGAAATTAATGTGGTATATGTCAACTATACTCAAGAAAAATAATTTAAATATACACCACAAAAGAGTGAAAATTAGATATCATAATCCTAATCTTTGTAAACTCACTCAATGTTCTGTATTTATATTCAATAGAACAATTTTTAAGCACCGTAAAAATAAAGAAGGCCCTGAGGCTTATAATATACATTATTTCTAGAGTAGCTTTTGGGACATTGAAGTGCTAATAATTGGAACTCCCAATGTTGTAATGACACGTTCTGATTATTTTAGAGATAGATAATTTGGAGATTATTTTGCCAGAATCTCATAGCTGGAAGATACATCAAATGTTTCAGATATAAAATTAAAATAATCTTAATCTATACAAAATCAGATATTGTGTATTTGGAACTAAGTTAAATTACAGCATTAATTTTACAGGAAAAACATATTACAAAGTTGTGACTATCAAATGTAATTCCTAAGAATACCGTCTTTGCACACACAGACATAGGAAATGTTTCACGGTTCATGAAACATGCAGACAACTTGAAATTTTTCATTACCAACCTGATTGTCTTTTGTTCATAAGAGACTTTGGCTTGGTTGACTTTGATGTTGTCATTTTCCTTTTATTATTACTTTTTAAGTTTAATAGTTTTATAAGAACATACCTAACTGTTTATGGTCCTGGAATGATTTTTCTAAATATACAGTATTCATTTGGAAAATACAAGTTCAAATATATTTTTTAAGGAAGTTTATTTTAATTTAATTAAAAATTAAATTACTTGATTTTATAAAAGTTTATTTTAATTTGTCATTTCTCATTGTTCTGGTTTTCTTCTGTGGTGCTGGATTTTCTGTGGCTATCTGTTACATCCTTTGTTTTCTCTCAAATCTGTTTAGGCTAGGCTCAGTCACGTCATATTTCTTTTTCAGGATCATTTTTTTTCTTCTCTTTCTAAATCTTTTCTACTGAATTCTAATTATTTCCCTTTTCAGTTTCTCTTTTGTGTTCTCATTTTAATGTAATAATTCATAACTAAATTTTCCTAATTGTGATTATACTGTTCTTCCCATCTTCTATTGTCCTCTTGACTATTTTTGTTTGTTTTGAAATTTTTGGTTTTCATGTTTTGTGAGCATGTCTTTCCAGTGTCTTCATGCCCATTGGGCTGTCATTCAGCTAATTATTCTTCCTCTTCCTTCTTGATCTTTGGATGACCTTAAGTTACACCTTACTTTTATCTCCTGTTTGAAAAAAATGGCTTTTCTGTTCATTTCCAGGGAGGTTTCTCTGTACGTGACTCAGGGGGTAGATCAGGTTAATTTTTTTTCAATTCCCCATCCTAAGATTCTTCGTTGTCATCAAAAAGTGTTTTTAATAAATTATCCTTTTGTCTGTGGAGAAAGGGGAACCCTCCTACACTGTTGGTGGGAATGCCAACTGGTGCAGCCACTCTGGAAAACAGCATAGAGGTTCCTCAGAAAGTTGAAAATAGAGCTACCCCATGACCCAGCAATTGCACTACTGGGTATTCACCCTAAACATACAAATGTAGTGATCCAAAGGGGCACATGCACCTGAATGTTTATAGCAGCAATGTCCACAATAGCCAAACTACGGAAAGAACCTAGATGTCCATCAACAGATGATGGATAAAGAAGATGTGGTATATATATATATATAAAATGCAGCCAACAAAAATGAAATCTTGCCATTTTCTATGATGTGTATGGAACTAGAGGGTATTATGCTTACAGAAATAAGTCAAACAGAGTAAGACAACTATCATATGATCTCCCTGATATGAGGAAGTTGAGAGGCAACATGGGGTTTTGGGGGGTAGAAAAAGAAAAAATGAAACAAGATGGGATCAGGAGGGAGACAAACCATGAAAGACACTTAATCTCACAAAACAAACTGAGGGTTGCCAGGGGGAGGGAGGTAGGAAGAGGGTGGTTGGGTTATGGACATTGGGGAAGGTATGGGCTATGATGAGTGCTGTGAAGTTTGTAAACCTGGCGATTCACAGACCTGTATCCCTGGGGTTAATAATACATTCTATGTTAATAAAAATAAATAAATAAATAAATAATCCTGCTGTCTATTTTCTGAGATCTTCTGCTCCACTTCTCACCATGTGTTTGAATCTTCTCTTCTATTTGTCCCTTGTTTTACTGTCCACAATTCTGAATTCTCCTCCTCCAGGCTTCTCCTCTTTATTGATCTCTGCTCTGGAACAGAGCATAAACTGTTTGCTTTTCTGAGCTCTTTCCTCCTAGGTAGTCTACATCCACCCTCCTTCACCAGATTCTTCCTGGTTTCAGCTTTTTACTTCAAGCCATCCACTAAGATGACTTCTGCCTTTGTTAGGGACTTTTGGGTCCCCTGGGTTTCAGTAGGATCTGTGGTTTTACCCCATAGAGTTGCTTGTAACATGTTTGCCTGGTGGCCAAGAGTGGCCTGGTTTCCTGGATTTTGAGGTTTACAAGATTTTGACATTTTCTATTTTTGAAGATATTATCTTTTTTTTTTTTTTTTTTTTTTTTTTTTTTTTTTTTTTTTGCCTAGTCGTTGTAGTTGCTTAGTTGTTTCGAGGAATTTGTTGAGATTGAAAAACTATGTTGATATTGCCATCTTGTCGTCATTCAATGATCCTCCCATCACATGGCCCCATCCCCACCAGGGATTTTAGTAACAATTCAGCAATGTAATGATTTTTTTTTTTTTAAGGGAAGAAGTGCTTCATAGTTTACATATAGATATAGATATAAATACAGATATAGATATAGATAGGTATAAATATGTCAAAGAGCTAGTCATATATATCTTTGATTCCAAACAGTGTCCTGTCCAAAAGTCCTTTTCATGATATAACTTTAAAACACCATTTTTTTGGGACACCTGGGTGGCTCAGTGGGTTAAAGCCTCTGCCTTCAGCTCAGGTCATGATCCCAGGGTCCTGAGATCGAGCCCCACATTGGGCTCTCTGCTCAGCAGGGAACCTTCTTCTTCTTCTTCTCTCTCTGCCTGTCTCTCTGTCTGCTTGTGATCTCTGTCAAATAAATAAATAAATAAATAAATAAATAAATAAAATCTTTAAAAAACAAAGCAAAACACCATTTTTTCTCACTTCTATGTTTCTTTACCTCAGCCTAACAGAAGTCACTTTGAAGCAGCTAGATAGCAATAGGTGAGAAGACTCATTTTAAATCTGAACATTATCTTAAATCTCATTATTTACCTAAAAAGTTTCACTAGCCTTTGTTTCCAAGTTTTCTAAAATCCAATCCTTTACTGTTTAGGATCTAAAAGCATGCAGGTTTTCCTCTCCTAAAAATCCTCACATTTCTGGATACTTGTTTTCCTTTTACTTACACTGGACTAGCAGCCAATTATTTCTGGAATCATCTACTCTTGCAATTATTGCTTCCTAGGCTACTGCAGGAAAGAGTTGAAGCTATAAGACATTTGCTCCTTCATAGAAGAATCACTCCAAGCTTTAAGCCTGTGAAATAAGTTTCCTCATTAGCCCTCACAATTCAGGACTTCTTATTTTTATTTATAAAAAAAGTTAATAGAAGCATCTCTGCTCAAGAGTTCCGGACAGAGGAAAACAGGAAGAAACAGGTCTCACTTGAAATATCAGTGGCTTAGGACTTTCTACATTTTCCTATACATTGGTAAAGTTTGAGGATTAGGAAATTTAAATAAAAAACACAATACAAAAAAAAAAAAAGAAATATCAGTGACTTAATAAAATAAAGGTACATGTTTCACTTGCCTCACTGTGTGATAGAGGACAGCCAGCCAGTTTTTGCCCAGTCTTCTAGACTCTGGCTCCAAGATCTGAGTTCCTTTCATTGTATACATGACTGTGCTTACTATAACACACAGCTTCTTTGGTGATGAAGCAGGGTAAGAGAGGACTGCATGTTTTTAAGAAGGATCAGGTTTGGAAGTGACGTATCACATCTGACCATATTCCATTGACCAGGTCTCAGTCACTTAGTTCCAAACTATATTGTAAAGGAAGCTTGGCAATGTAGTTTTCCTCCATGTTCAGGAAGGTATTAGAGCATGTTGAACATACCACATATATCTACAGATAATAAGTACCTTTAGTCATAATGTAGCTAATTCATATTTTTAGGTCATTCTAAATATATGAACTATTCTTTTACTCATTCTTTGTCATTATTATAAAACATTTTTCCTAAGTCAGTTCAAAAGTTACCTCAGTGCAAAATTAAAAAAAAAAAAGATTAGATACTACAACAGACTATAGTATATGGGGGCTCTTGGGTGGTTCAGTCAGTTAAATGGCTACCTTTGGCTCAGGACATGATCTCAGGGTCCTGGAATGGAGCCCTGCATTGGGCTCCCTTCTCAGTGGGGAATCTGCTTCTCCCTTTGCCTCAGCTCTCACTTTCTCTTTCTGTCAAATAAGTAAATAAAATCTTAAAAAAAAAAAGAATACAGTATATGCAGAAAACCCATGATAAGACCTGGAAAAGTGGATGATGGAAGGAAATTGAAAGTATGGAATATATGGGGTGCCCAGGTGGCACACAGTTGGTTAAGTATCTGACTCTTGGTTTTGGCTCAGGTCATGATCTCAGGGTCATGATTTCAGGGCTATGAGGTTGAGCCTCGCATCTGACTAGGCGCTAAGGTTGTCTGTTGGGATTCTCTCCCTCTGTCCTTCTCCCCACTCATTCACACACACACATACACAAATACAGACACACACATTCCCTCTCTCTCTATCACATAAAACTAATAAATCTTTTTTTTTAAAGTGTGGAATATGTAATGATATTTTTAGATACCTTGAATGAGAAGGCAATAACTAATGCTCAGAATAAGATCTTCAAATTTTCAATGTTGTGAGAACCAGAGATAAACTAAATATTTAGCTCAGTAATAGAATTTAAATTTTAAGAAATATGTATAGGGTTGAAAGAACAGAAAATATGAGACTTGAAAAGAGGCAAAAATATATGTATAGATTTTATCTTAGAGCTTTGTCTAACTTTAATAATTATGTTCAAAGTGAGCCTTATTTTAAAGGATAAAATGTAATAAGATTTCAGGTATAAATACTATATCTCTCCTAGTACGATGCAGAATTTGTCATGAATTAGCTTAAAAAAAATAAAATTAAGAGGAATGCCACTAGTAACATTTGGAGAACAGAAAATTTAGTCAGAGATAGATTCAGATATGCAGGTGAAATATATCATCCTGCTTTAGAAAAGTTTATATTATGTAAAATTTTATTTTGTGTAATGTTATATTTATATAGAAGGAAGTATTAAGTTGTATTTACATTTTTTAATATATATTTTTTAAATTTGACAGAGAGAGGGAGAGACAGCAAGACAGGGAACACAAGCAGGGGGAATGGGAGAGAAGCAGGCCTCCTGCTGAGCAGTGAGCCCAATGTGGGCTTGATCCCAGGACCCTGGGATCATGACCTGAGCCAAAGGCAACCGCTTAATTGACTGAGCCACCCCAGGGCCCCTAAATTGCATTTACATTTTCAGAATAACTTGTAAAGCAATAGTTATATAATTACCATTCAGGTTAAGAAACAGAAGTTTCTGAATCTTTAAAAAATACTTAAGCCTTTGTACACATTTTCAATTTTCAACGACATCATCTTCCTTCTCTTTCTTATTCCAGAAAGTATTCTTTCTTTTCTAAGAATAATTACTCTTGTTTTTATTTATTTATATATTTTAAAGATTTTATCTGACACAGGGAAAGAGAGATAGTGAAAGAGATAGAGCACAAGTGAAAGAGATAGTGGCAGGTAGAGGGAGAGGGAGAAGCAGGCTCCAGGGACCCTGGGATCATGAACTGAATCAAAGGCAGCCACTTAATTGACTGAGCCACCAGGAGCCCCAATTCCTCTTGCTTTTGAGAAAAATACTACATGTATAATACATATATATATAAGGAAAATACCTCTTGACTTTATTATAGGACTCCCAGCCCATCGCCCTAAAGATAATCACTGTATTTTCTTTTGTAAACTTTCAATAGACTCCATTCTGGTACATGAACTAAAAAGGATATAGATGTATTTTTTATTTAACCAAAAAATGATATCACGTACAGGACTCTGTACTTTTCCACCTAATATATTTTGTAATGTTTTATATGTCAGCACTATGGATACACTTGATTCCATCTGAAAGTAGACTGTTTCATTATAGAACCAAATGGCAATTTATCAGACCCATGTTTTTGACAGCCTGGGTGTTGTCAGGATTTGTTTTTGATTGCTAAGGATGCTGCAATGACTATCCCCCCACTTACTTCCCTGGCATGCTTATTTCAGAGTACATCATTTAAATTATTTCCAGCAGTGGACTTTTATCAGCACAATTTTTTAAAGATTGTTGGATGGAGCATATAAGAATCTCTGGGGAGTTATTTTTAACTGGAAATAGTGCACATTTTTAAGTAAGTGCTATCCTCCTGAGCATACCCATTTTTAGTAATTGGAGAATTTCCAATGGAAAATAGACTAGGCACATATCTTACTGGAGATGGACTATAGTATAAATCTAAATAGAATTATATTTTCTTAAATTGGCATGTACAGTAGGGTCATGCTGTCATGAAGAAATATATAAATTATTCTTAGTCCTAACTTAAACTAAAATACTGCATAACTAAAAATGAAGTCATGAAACTTCTTTAGGTTCTTGCAAATAATAGACTTTTCTGAAACTTGATGGTTTACTTACAATCCATATTACTGTTTATATAATAATGTACCAATTAATACAAATCTAAATAAAGCTAATTTTGCATATAAATTTAAATTTCAATGCATCATTTCTACAGATGGTAATTAAAATAAATGGCATCTATCTATCTATCTGTTGAGAAACTAGGATTTAGTCAATAAGATTTTTTTTTTTTAAATGATCAGGTAACCAAAACCAAAAATAATCTTTACTGATTTGTTTTTTCAGTAATATCATATATTTCTAGGTAGTAATATCATTGAAAAGAAGAGAGAACCAAATGATTTAGCATGTATAATTACACTTTTAGTTTTTTCTGCTAAACTGAACAGCTTAATATGAAACAGTTCTTTACATGTTATTCAAATATTCAACACATGCTATTCCAAGTAGTTCCTCTTTAAAAAAAAAATATTTATTTTTAAAATTTCTTTTCAGTGTTCCAGAATTCCTTGTTTATGCACCATACCCAGTGCTCCATGCAATACTTGCCCTCCATAATACCCACCACCAGGCTCACCCAACCTCCCACCCCCCACCTCTCCAAAACCCTCATATTGTTTTTCAGAGTCCACAGTCTCTCGTGGTTCATCTCCCCCTCCAATTTCCCCTCACTCACTTCTTCTGTCCATCTCCCCTTGTCCTTCATGTTATTCCTTATGCTCCACAAATAAGTGAAACCATATGATAATTGACTCTTTCTGCTTGACTTATTTCACTCAGCATAATCTCTTCCAGTCCTGCCCATGTTGATACAAAAGTTGGGTATTCATCCTTTCTGATGGAGGCATAATACTCCATAGTATATATGGACCACATCTTCCTTATCCATTTGTCCATTGAAGGGCATCTTGGTTCTTTCCACAGTTTGGCATCTGTGGCCATTGCTGCTATGAACGTTGGGGTACAGATGGCCCTTCTTTTCACTACATCTGTATCTTTGGAGTAAATACCCAGTAGTGCAATTGCAGGGTCATAGGGAATCTCTAATTTCATAAGGAATCTCCATCCTGTTTTCCAAAGTGGCTGCACCAACTTGCATTCCCACCAACAGTGTAAGAGGGTACCCCTTTCTCCATATCCTCTCCAACACAAGTTGTTTACTGTCTTGTTAATTTTGGCCATTCTAACTGGTGTAAGGTGATATTTCCATGTGGTTTTGATTTGAATCTCCCTGATGGCTAGTGATGATAAACATTTTTTCATGCGTCTATTAGCCTTTTGTATGTCTTCATTGGAGAAGTGTCTGTTCATGTCTTCTGCCCATTTTTTGATGTGATGATCTGTTTGTGTGTTGAGTTTGAGAAGTTCTTTATAGATCCTGGATATCAGGCCTTTGTCTGTATTGTCATTTGCGAATATCTTCTCCCATACTGTGGGTTGCCTTTTTGTTTTGTTGATAGTTTCCTTTGGTGTGCAGAAGCTTTTGATCTTGATGAAGTCCCCAAAATTCATTTTTGTTTTTGTTTCCTTTGCCTTTGGAGACATGTCTTGAAAGTAGTTGTGGCCAATGTTGGAAAGGTTACTACGTATGTTCTCCTCTAGGATTCTGATGGATTCCTGCCTCACGTTGAGGTCTTCTATCCATTTTGAGTTTCTCTTTGTATATGTATACGCATATATCTATGTGTATGGTAGTTCTAAATAGATATTTGTCCTGTTGGTATTCATCATATTCTGTTCAATGTCCTTCATGTTCAAGAAGAGAAATGGGAGAGTAAAATGTGAGATGTGTAGATAGTTTTTAGAAATGTTCCCCGCCCATTGGTGTAAGACAAAAAATATGGCCTATACATTTATGTCAATAAGTTTTATGTTTTCCTTTCATCAAAAAGATATTCATCTAATGTTTAGTGAAGATTCTTAATAAATAAAGACTTTGAACACATCACACCTCAGTAATATTGCTGCTAGACTATGGTCCTAAACAAAGCTAATTTTTCAAATATTGGGTGATTGCAATAAAAAAGTAATGGGCATCACTGTCCCCCTTTCAGGGTGCAAAATTCAACAGATATTACTCTGGTCCTGTTTCATTCTAAACAGCAAGATTCCCTCCCCTCATTTTTTCATTCATTTGTTTGTTCCTTCCTCCCTCTACATGTGGCCAATTTGATAGTCTGACCTATTTGTGAACATGAACCTCATGTAAGACTACTAAAACCATAGTATATGCAACCAGTCATTGCTTTATTTATTCCCAGTTCTTATTCTTAAATGGTAACAACACAGCTAATCAAATCTCTGTGCTTAATGGATTCTTATCTTGAATATTTATTATGTTTGATAATAACATTTTGATATAATTATATTTTAGAATAAAACAGGAGAGAAATTTAAAATTATTTTAAATAGTAAATTTAAAATTTACTATTTAAAATTAATAATTTAAAATTATTTTTCCTTCAAGTTTTGTCTCTTGGTTGTTCAAGGATAAGGCTTAGATGGGTATTTCCACTGAGTTGTTTTAAATTACTACTGGAAATCTTGATTCAAGCCTGCTAAAATTGTCTTTATTGTCTTGATTTAAAGAGATGAAGGTGAGATGATACTCAGACACAAGGGTAGTTAACTGGTTTTGCAATGCTTTCCAAAAGTTTTACTGAAGATGTTTCACGATCCTTTGAAAAATGAATTCTATAAAAATGAAAAACACTTATGTACATGAAAATAGCTTAATTACCTAAAGTCTCAATGCATACATTGCCTTTTTCAAACTCTTTTTTCTCATTTTCTTTCCCCTTTACTATGACCAATCAGTATATATCATAAAGGTCTCTCATGTTTTCTGCCGTCAAATGAATGCTGGATTAGATTACTTTAGAGTATGATTTTCCTACCTAGTATACCAGATTCTTAACCATACGTAAGGGTGGTAATGGGAGCCTTTGTGCCGTTATCTGAAACTGGAAGGTTTTAACTAATTTATTAGAAATGTTAACTTCATTAATATCAACAATATTGCTAATTACTTTCCTTGAAGTTTATTTTTCTCTGTCTTACTTTTGTCAGCTCTTGAAATTTTCAAAATTTGTGGCAAAAAAAAAATTAAGGAACAAAATTATAGACAGTCGAAGCTTAAGAAATGTATTTATGTATTTATTTTACACAGAAAATAGTATAAATTTTGTGTTTGTAAGCATGATGCATGTCGTGAGCATGACTGTATTTCTTTTGTCCTGTTTTTAGGTAGAATCAAATCAATCAACAAGGTTGAGATAGCTGGCTGCAGACATGCCCAAGACACAGAGCTGTATTTATTAAAAGAGCTGTAGAGATATGAGAAAAGGATACTCTGAGGTCATAAATGAATGGTGGCTGGCATTTTGTAGAGAGTGGATGACAACCTTGCCCACCTCTTCAGTTTGAATTGATGAAGTTTCTTTTTTTTTTTAAAGATTTTATTTTTAACTAATGTCTACATCCATCATGAGGCTCAAACTCACAACCCACACACAACTCACAACAAAGATCAATAGTCCCATGCTTTCCCAACTGAGCCAGCTGAACACCCCTAATTGATGACATTTCTGACTGAAAAGCCCAATATTTAAAAACTAGAAATGCAAAATTATTATATTTACTTTTATTATAATGTAAGGCCTTAGAGCAAGTAAGCAACCATCACGCAAAAAATGAGATGGTGCAAATGATTATAGAAAATCATCATGGGTCATTGGGGCATGAGAGACACAGAAGAATATGGAGCCAAACAACAAACAGAACTTACTCTATTCATTATGGTACAAAGTACAATAATTCTGATTGAGGAGAACTCAAAGATTATAGCAGAGGCCCACTCATGTTCTATGTTCCTTATGTTCTGGGTATATAATTTTGAAAACAAAAACCAGAAACACATATATAACCAAATGTGGTAAAGATGTGGTTTGGCTATATTCATTCTTAATGAATATTTTGTTTTCACTAAAAAGTGTGGAAATATAAATTTTATTTGATTTTTCCCAAATAGAGAAATATATAAAAATTGTTCTGTGAAGAATTGTATTGAGCATTGTAGTAAAAATCCTGAACTTCTGCATGTTGATCAGCTAAGCAAACCTTAAAGGATACTACTTTAGCTTTACATTAAGTTTAATAGATTTAAAAAGTATGTATTCTAAAGATTGAAATTGGACCACTTTCTTACACCAAACACAAAAATAAATTCAAAATGGATTAAAGATCTACATGTGAGACAAGAAACCATAAATGCTAGAGGAGAATATAGTCAGTAACCTCTTTGACATCAGCCATAGTAACTTTTTTCTAGATATGTTTCGTGAGGCAAGGAAACAAAAGCAAAAAGAAACTATTGGGACTTCATTAAAAAAAAGCTTCTGCACAGGGAAGGAAACAATCAACAAAACTAAAAGACAACCTTGGGAATAGGAAAAGATATTTGCAAATGACATATCTGATAAAGGATTAGTATCCAAAATATATAAAGAACTTATACAACTCAACAATCAAAAAATTAATAATCTAATTTAAAAATGGGCTGAAGACATGGATAGATATTTTTTCTAAGGAGATATACAGAAGGCCAACAGACACATGGAAAGATGTCAACATCACTCATCATCAGGGAAATATAAATCAAAACTACAATGAGATATCATCTCACACCTGTTGGAATAGCTAAAATCAGCAATACAAGAAACAACAGGTGTTGGCAAGGATGTGAAGAAAGGGGAACCCTCTTGCACTCTTGGTGGGAGTGCAAACTGATGCAGCCAGTCTGGAAAACAGTATGGACATTCCTCAAAAAGTTAAAAATAGAATTCCCCTACCCGTCCAGCTATCACACTACTAAGTATTTATCCAAAGAATACAAAAATTCTTTTTTTTTTTCAAAGAATACAAAAATTCTAATTCAAAGTGATACATACATCCCAATGTTTATAGCAGTGTCATAAAAAAGAGCCAAAGTGTCCATCAACTGATGAATGGATAAATATGTGATATATATACAAAATGGAACAGTAACCATAAAAAAGGCATAGATCTTGGCATTTGAAATGACATGGGAGGTGCTAGAAGGTATTATGATAAGTGAAATAAATCAGTCACAGAAAGACAACTACCATATGATTTCACTCATATGTGGAATTCAAGAAACAAAAATGAGCAAAGGAAAAAGAGAGAGAGAAGCAAACCAAGAAACAGATTTTCTTTTTTAAGATTTTATTTATTTGACAGAGAGAGAGATTGCAAGTAGGCAGAGAAGCAGGCGGGGGGGTCCCCACCAAGCAGAGCTCCTGATGTGGGGCTCAGTCCCAATACCCTGAGATCAAGACCTGAGCCTAAGGCTGAGGCTTAACCCACTGAGCCACCCAGGAACCCCAAGAAACAGATTCTTAACTATAGAGAACAAACTGATGGTTACCAGAGTGGAAATGGGTGGGTGGGGTGGGTGAAATAGATTATGGGGATTAAGAAGTGCACTTGTGATGAGCACTGGGTGATGTGTGGAAGTGTTGAATCACTATACTGTATGCTTGAAATTAATACCTTGTAGATTAACTAACTGAAATTTATTTATTTATTTATTTAAAAAATTTTTATTTATTTTTAAAATTTTTTCAGTGTTCCAGAATTTATTGTTAATGCACCATCCCCAGTACTCCATGCAATATGTCCCCTTCACAATGCCTACCACAAAGCTCACCCAACCTCCTACCCATCTCCCTTCCAAAACCCTCAGTTAGTTCCTCAGAGTCCACAGTCTCTCAAGTTTGTCTCCCCCTCTGATTTCCCCCAACTCCCTTCTTTCCATCCCCCCATGTGTTCCATGTTATTCTTTATGCTCCACAAATAAGTGAAACCACAGGATAATTGACTCTTTCTGCTTGACTTATTTCACTCAGCATCATCTCCTCCAGTCCTGTCCATGTTGATACAAAAGTTGGGTATTCATCCTTTCTGATGGAGGCATAATACTCCATAGTATATATGGAGTACATCTTCAACAGATGAATGGATAACTAACTGAAATTTAATTTAAGAAAAAATTTAAAAATCATTATGTTTAGAAAAAAAAATAAAAAAAAAACCATAATTTTTGTTGTTGCTTATAATGGCAGTTGGTGTGTGAGGAAAGATATTTTATCAGTACTAAACCTGTCAGTCCAATCAATGAGGACTGTTTGGAATGGGTTTGAGTGCCAGTCAAACTAGCTGATTCCAAAGGTCAGTTTGAAACTTCCTGAAGAAAAGGTGAAAGTTACAGAGCAGAATCCATTCCAGAAAAACCCCATTTAAAACCATAACTACTACCAGAATTCTATGGATGATGGTATACCTATATTTTTGAGGAAGCATTACAAAATAACTGCTTTTTTAATCTATTTTTTCAATAAGCAGTATGAGTATTGTATATCTTTTGAAAATACAGCTGAGCAACTATAAGGAAGTAGAATATTTTCATCACTCTGAGTTTCCCACTAACATGCTAACTCCTGAGCGCATAGTAGTCCTGCAGTGAAATTTTGTTGGTGAATGAGTAAATCGATCATTTAATGAATGACACACACTGTGGAAGACATGGGTACAAAGTGCAAGTATTAAAATATATTTAACCATTTTAACAATTTTGATGTTCATTTGTTAAATCAGTACAGATGCATTAATTGTTTAGCATGTGCCAATGGCACTAGAAATAAGAGGATGAGAACAATGTGACAATAGGGTCTGCTGCATGGATCTGGGGCCCAAACAAGGCCATTAGGTCTGAATATTTCCATTTCTTCCATCTGCTCTTCTTCATGTTGGCTTCCTTCCCAGGCAGCCCTTCTGCTCCACTGACCCCCTGGCAGCTCAAGTGTAATTATCTGAGTTCTGAGTCTCAGGCAGTCATAAAATTTCTGGAAATCATTCTAATTGGACCAACTTGGGTCATGCTTCTATCCCTGTGATAATCTTTGCAGAAACCAGAGGGATGCCATTATTTAGACTAGTCACTTCAGAGACACACGCTTCTCAGCGGAGTGGGGTGCAGGCCTACTCAAACCACATAGACTGAGGATAAGTAGACAGATGTTTCCTGTTGGAATTCCAGGGGAAATGTCACCCAGAGAACTGGAAATGAATAAACACAAAAACAGCAAATTGCCTACTAAAATTTAACTAGGCAAACAGGGTAGGGGAAGTTTCAGGCTGAGGAAAGAGCATATGCTGATGCTCTTTTAACTTAAACGAGCATGCAAAATACCAAGGAATGAATGAAGGCTAGTAATGACCTTGAAAGAGAGCACATAACAGGTACAAGGTAACCTGGGTAATTAAGTAGATCTTAAATTGTGTGAAGATTTATTTAGCTCACATGAAGGAGACAGGGGAGGCAAGTGAAGGATTTTTTATTTTGGGTATTTTGTTAATGATGTATTTCATAAATTAATTATGTGACTGTATTAGAAAATAAATAGGTTAACTTTTGGAAATAAGTAATTGGTTTTGTCTTTAGAAAAGAATTGACAGAAAAATAGTACTTCTATCAATCACAGTTCTAAATTAGTATGCAATTTTAAATGTATTTATCAGTACAATGTTTTTGCCATATCATAGGAGACAAAGGAATCTGATTAGATGTTTACAAAGTTAATTGTATTCATTTTCTCCCAGATTTCTAAGAAAAGTATCTTGTAAGTATATCCTTAGATTAAGGAAAATAATATATGTTCTGCCAAATTATTGAGTCTGTGGACAGAATTTGTATTCACATGTAATGCCATTTCTAGAAACTGGTTTTGATATTGGTGGATCATGTTATGAATAAACCATTCAGAAGGAAGACAACAATAACTGATGTGAGAAGCACTGAAAAAGATGCTAAGATCCAGAGGAAAATATTGTTCATAAAATAATGAAGATGCTTTATTTTTCTTTTCATAAGGAAATTAACAATTAAGAACAATAAAAATGCTGTCATTGATTTATTTAATGTGTTGCAAATTGAAGCTTGGGACTCTGTTTAATTATTCAACTTGAGATCCCATGCAGTAGCTCTAATGTTTGCTTTAATGCAAGTTTTTTTGGGGAAGGCTAATTATTTAAGCTTTAATATTGATGATGAATAATATAATTTTCTAATTAAAATTATATTGACTTATTCAGTTATATTGTTCATGCTCTTAAATATTAATACCATCACTTATAATCTGTGTGGAGATTTACAAGTGACCCAATGGGTAGTTGGAACTTGTAAACAACAGATGTTGCACAGCATCTAACCATATCATTAGCAGAAATTACATGAATTAAAAAAAAATAAAAAGATCTCACCTTGGTGCTTAAACAAATTTTGTTGTGAGTAAAGACTATCATCTAATAATTCAAAATGATGATGATTTATCATATTACCTTTGTCATCATAGTTTACACAAGTTATCTAATAAATAGTACACAATATGTTTTAGATGGTGCATAATCAAATAATTATGCTGACTGTGTATGTCTACAAATTCGCAGATGCTTGTATGGGCTTAATATGTAAAAGTTCTTCCTCATCAATTATCAGGCTTTCAGAATCTGTAGGATGTATCTGGCTGATACTCTGAGGTGCTCATTAACACTTCTCATCTAATATTTCTGGTTGACCCCTTTCTGGGCAAATGTTGCGTTGAACTTTTATGCTTCTTTGGGCTTTGGTGGAGCCATGTGACTAATTCAGGCCAATACATTGTGAACTGACCAGAGTATTTAATCACTCACTCAGTGGGAGCCCTTTCCAGTATCCGCTGGTTTTCCTGGCAGGCAATCAATAATGTTCAAAATGATGGTTGCCACTGCAGCCTGAGTGCTTGAATAGCACCAATGAGCCAAAGCTTCCTGTCAGCCTCTGATGGAGACATTGTGTGGATGAAAATGAAAAGTAGCCAAGCCTCTCTGTACTGTTGCAAAAATTAGTACAGAAAGAAGAGCCTTGCCACAAAGAAAAACCTCAAACTCATGCCATTGGGTTAGGGGTTAGATTGAGAGCAATGTTATCAGAGGCGGGGCTGTGGGGGGAAGAAGGCAATTCATGCTAGCTTTTAGACAAAAACAAAACATAATAGAAAAGCCCATGCACTGAGGGCCACTGTACCCTGAAAAGAAAACTGTTTCTCACCTCTAAGAAGCAAGCAGTAAAATTATAAATGAATGCTTTAAGTAATAAGGCCACTTAAAACTCAGCCTTGTAGGAAGGAGGGCAATATACTTTCCAATCAAGTGTGGCTGAGGAGAGTAATGGCAAAAGAGAAGCCGTAGCATAGAGCCAAACCTGACAAAGAACAACAGCATTTGGAGTTCAAGGACAGAAGCACAGCGTCAAATGGGATCAAGTATGTTTAAAAATTTAGAAAATTTCAAATTTTACAAAAACAGTAAAATGCATATAATTTTCATTGCCTAAAGCCATGGGGAAGGAGATTAGAACATTACCCTGTCTTTAAACATGTACATAGTTCTTCACTTAGACTTACATGTCTTTTCACTAGGTCAGGTTTTGTTGTTAAAGACATGTTTTCAGCCTTTTGGGAGTTTCGGCATTATGGAAAGAGAGGTGCACATAAGAGTTCTTCCAAGAAATCCAGTGCCTAAGACTTGGACAGAGGAAGAGCCTGGAATGAAAATGTAGAGCCTCAGATTTTTTCACATATCTCCCAGTCAGATGCAAGTGCAAACCACAAACTTGACGTGTTCCAACGCAGTATTTGTCTGAGCCCGGGAACATCAAGGCTGAGAGGCCTGAGGTAAGGGTCATGATTTCCAGACAGAGCTGGGCACCTCAAAAAGTGCAGCACCTTCACTTGACATAACTTATGGCCTTAGAACATGTTGTTGTGTCTTGTAGGCTCTTAAAAATGATCTGGGATTAATTTTTCACAATATCTGAGGACTCAAGTGAGTTCAATAAAAAATGAGAACAGCTGTGAGTAAGAAGACACCTTCTGTATTCCCAAATGAAAATTAACAACTGGCTAGTTTGGTACATCCATGCCCCACAGGAATTGAACTTCTAAAGCACAAGAAAATACCACCTCTCAGTGAAATATCAAGACATTGCACTGAACTCCTAGGATGTACTAAGCTGAGAGTAGACCAAGTACCAAATCTATGATCTAGGGAAGGGAACACAAAATATCATGCAAAGAGTAGGAAGAGCCAAATGAAGTGAGAATCCTGAACAGAAAGCTGACAACTTCGAATATTCAACCAATGAGTCCAGTAAATCAAAAGAGCACAGGAGGACATTCCTCAGAACATAAATATACACTCTGCAACTCAAATCAATTTCTAATTTTACAATTAAATCAATAAATATACAGAAAAAGTGGTAACTGGATAAAAAATATTATAATGCAGCACAGTTAAAACGAATGTAAATATTAAGAACAAAAAAAGAGAATTAAGAGCGATAAGATGATTTATACAAGGAGAAAAGGGGACAGATGATAGACTGGGAATAATAAAATGGGTAGGAAAAATAATTGATCTTGGTAAACGAGTGGGTAAGGTTTCAGGATCCCTTTATAGTCTTAAATGATATTAATGATCTGAAAGGACTTTTATTTATGTGATGTATGCCTCTTGATGCTTACTATATTAGGAAACAAAATGGAGATTTAAAAATAATGTATTTATCAATTTATTTAAAAATAAAATGATATATTCAGTGCATGTTGACATAAAGACCTACCTTATTAAAAAATACCTCTATTTTTTCTAAGAAACAAGTCAGTGAGCAAAGAGAGTATTGTTATATTTTTGCAAATTGTTTTAATGTCTGGCTTATCAGCAGACAGCTGATTTCATGTCTGCTTCTGAATACAACTTGTTGTGATGTTATTTTGGTTGAAGCACATGAAAAAAATCTATTTCACATAGATTGTATTTGGAAAGGTGCAGTGATTTAAACCTTTTCAAATAATTGTTGATACTCTTTTTTTTTTTTTTTTTTGGGTCACTACACAACAATTTGATGAGTGGTCATTTCTTAAAGGTTAGTAGTTATGTAGAATATGGATCTGCATCAATGAACATTTTGTACTCCTTTATATTAAAATCCACTGCACTGTCTTGCACTTTGAATAGATTTTTTTTTCCCCATGCTCAGATTTGTTACATACTGCATCGATCATTTGGAAAATACTGCCTAACCTCAGATCTTCTAAATAGTTACACAATTCCTCGTACTCTATCAAAACACATACACACACATGAACATCCACTTCTTTTTGAAGTATCTTTGAGTATTGACAAGTGGCCAGAACTGGCCACACATTTTCCAAAATTGTAATTTTCCCCTGAAACTCAAGTTTTATTATCATCAATAAATACAGTCTTTTGTTCCCTTTTGCCAAATATTCATGTTTGAATAATTGTAGTTTGTCTTTCATTCTTTCAAATCAAAACAGTGTCTTCTGAAAAAAGCATCTAGTTCAATGGCCAGCTCACACAGTTGTCTAAATGTTTTTGCTGGAGGTTAACAATTTTATGAGTATGTAATAGAAATGCTTCATGCCTATTTCCTGTCTTCATACAGAATCTTCATGTGTATTTCCTGTCTTCATACAGAAAACAAATAAGCAAGGGTCAAAGTTTGACAGCATTAGTAACTACTACTGTTCCTCAAGGACAATTTTAACTGAACCTGACATTTTTTTTTTCCTTCTTATGAGTGCATAGCAGTGAACAGTACAATGACAACTTGTGTAATTTGATGCCAGTACTCTTCTTCTTCTTCTTTTTTTTAAAGATTTTATTTATTTATTTGACAGACAGAGATCACAAGTAGGCAGAGAGGCAGGCAGAGAGGCAGGCAGAGAGAGAGAGAGAGAGAGGGAAGCAGGCTCCCTGCGGAGCAGAGAGCCCGATACGGGGCTCGATCCCAGGACCCTGAGATCATGACCCGAGCCGAAGGCAGCAGCCCAAACCACTGAGCCACCCAAGCGCCCCTGATGCCAGTACTCTTAAACACCATCGTTTAAGACAAGTGGTAACTTAATATTATTTGGAAAAGTGGTTTGGACTCACAAACATCTTGAACATGACTTCGGGACCCTCAGTGGTCCACAGACCTACCCAGAACCACCAGGAAGAAGACATCCCATCCCTTCACATCCCTCCTCACCCCACAGCAAAGCAGAGAAGTTAAATGACATAGAAGTTTTATTCATCTTCTACACATAAGTCTCACTAGCGTAATCTGTAAGGGGAATTCTGTTTTCTGAGATAAAACAGAAAGCTGGCTTCTGGCATATTGTGGTTAACACCATCCTCAAAGAATTTGTCTTCACCAGCATGGCTACCATCTTCTCTCTCTCTGGCATATTGTGGTTAACACCATCCTCAAAGAATTTGTCTTCACCAGCATGGCTACCATCTTATCTCTCTTCTGTGAAGGGCAAAGAATCATGGGAAACTATTGTATTTGTAAGCATGTAAAATGGAGGGTGTGCACAACTTTCCAACCATGTTCCACTAAAGAAACTTGATTCATTCCCATTACTGGAAGAGCTGGAAAACTAGACCTAGCTAAGTAGGAATATGTCCAAGCAAAAAGAAAGAATGGATATTGAGCGTGTGTGTGTGTGTGTGTGTGTTGGTGGAAGAAGGAAATAGACTGACAATCTCTCATGATTATTTTTGAAGTTGTTTTTTTTTTTAATATGAAGCTTCCAAATCAATGGAACAATTTATATTTCAGAAATACATCAAAATTAACGGTTAAAAAATATCAGTAAGTTACTGGTAGAAAAGAATCATAGAATCTTACAGGCAGATAAATTATCATTTATCTGTTGAGTTGAAAGAAAAACTAAGGACTCTAGTTTTAGTTACCTTATCTAAGGAAAATGTTTCAGAAAATGCTCTAAATAACTATAAGGGACTCAAAATAGATACTTTAAGAACAGAAAAAATGAAAGAAAAAAAAGTAGTGACTGATGACATTTCATTATATAATAAGTTCAATGATAATGTGCTTGGAATTTTGCACTATCAAAGCTATGTAAGATTTGTTGATGTAGAGTATTTATATAGCAAAGGAAAAATAAAAATGAAATATAAACAGTACAACATCATTTAAGAAAACTAGTTGTGAAGCAGGAGAAAATGGAATCTTCTCTTAAGGTTAAAAGCTCTTAAACAAGGTAAAAGATCATTTTGTGTAATGACAAAAGACAATTCGTTTGAAGGACACATTCCTCATAACTGTAAGCACCAAAGCACTTAGCATTCCAAACATAAAAGCTGATCTATTAGAAATTCAGGGAGAACTTGATAAAAATAGAATTATACTTAGGGCATGTAATATATCTTTTTCAGATTAGAAAAAAGGTCTAGTAGAAATAAATAAGTGAGAATACATAGGAACTGAGTACTGTAATAAACTCCACTCAAACATAAATACCTTATTTTGCATTCTATGAATATTGAATACATACATTTTGTTGGTATCTGAGGAACATTTACAAAATTGATCATGTGCTTGGCTATAAAGGAAGTCTTAAAGTTTCTTTTTTTTTTAAGTATGTATTTCAAAGGCTACAACCATTGCCACAAGTTCAATAAACTTAGAAATAAATTGCAAAAATATGATATAAGAATTGGAACTACTTCAATATAAGAAACATGTTCATAAGTAATGTTTAGCTTCTGAGGAAATGTTTCTGAAATCACAATCTTCAAGAAAGTCAATGAAAGGGAGTATATACTTAATAACAAAAGTAGACCACTCACTTGAAAATGTTTTAAATGCCTTTATATTCAAAATTGACTGAAAATAATTGGGATAAATCCTCATCTTGTGTTAATCAGCTTTGCTGCATAACAAATAAGCCTAAAATCTTAGTGACTTACAGCATCAAAGATTTCTCTCTTGCTTATGTTGTATGTGAACTGCACTGGTGGTTCTTCTCCAGGCTATTAGACTGTGACTGGTGACTCAGATTGAAATATCAGTAACTGTGTGGGATGGGTCATTTTCATGGTCCAGGGAAGAGCAATGACCACATTTAAATAATTTACTTGCATTTTTCCATTCAGATATTATTGACCAAACAAATCGCATCGCCAGACCTGATGATGTGGCCAGTGATATGCACGTTATTTATCTGGAGGCATTGAAATTAGTTTCATTGAATATTTGTAAGTAGTGGGAAAAGATGCATGATATGGAAGGATTTGGAGGCAGAGGCGGAGGACGTAAGTTAAAAAACAAATGTTCTGAGTAACCCGTTATATGCAACAGTGAAGTACAGGTGCCTGATAGTAAGGCCACTCTGAAGGCACGTAAGAACATACACTTTGTAGTTTATCTTCCTAACTAAAGGTCAGGTTGAATAGAACGTCTGAGAGGAATCTGGTCCTCATTTAACCACACTTACCAAATACACTTAGATGATGAACAGAAAGAAAATTTCTCTTCTTAGAGTCCCTTTATCAAGATATTCTCAGCTGCCACATCAAACGAATCTCATTTCTTAGAAAATATTTTGTTTATTCATTTGATAGAGAGCGAGCGAGCATGGGGGTAGGGAGTGTAGAGGGAGAGGGAGAAGCAGACTCCCAGCTGAGCAGGGAGCCCAATGCAGGGCTGGATCTCAGGACCCTGAGCTCATGACCTGAGCCAAAGGCAGATGCTTAACCAACTGAGCCACCCAACTGCCCCAAGCCAATCTCATTTAATTCAGGTCTGTTCCACTCATGTTTCCAGTATGTACTGAGTGATCACTGGACTCCAGTCAATGGAGTAAGCTTGAGAGATAGAATGTTGAACAAAGAACCCCGTAGCTGCTATCATAGCATAATTCATATTCTAGATTGATACAAATCAAGCAATTGCAAACAACTTTCAGGAAGGCTCAGGTAGTGCAAATGCACAGGTTCAGAAGTACATTCAGGGAACATACCTCAATTCAAGTGAACCGGTAAGGTTTTCCCAGAAAGAGCTTGTCCAGTCCGAGTCCTAAATAAGAAATATCTACTCTGTGGGTATTGAACATGATACCACAAATATTGTTCATAAACAAATACTACACTCGAGGTATTTCTCCTTTATTCTAGAATGAGAAATAGCTTGATTTCTAGCCATCAAAAAAAAAATAATACAAAATTCTAGAATAAAGTCAAGTGAAGTCAGGATTCTCATTGCAGACAAAGATTCTACTTCAAAGAATGATGGATAAAACTTTCAAAGCCTTTACTTTCACTTTATTATAAGAATCAAGTGAATGTGTATTACAAAAATAAGAGAAGAAAATTGGAAGTATGAATTAATTTCCTGAGATGAAAGATATACAAATGGTAAGAGTTTCTAAGATGAAGTAGAAATTAAAGGATGCCTATTAGTGATGAAAATTATTATAGCTACACTAAAATCTTTTGGCTATATTAATTATTTAACAATCTAAAAATCCCATAAGTACATTATATGTTAGGAAAATCAGAATTCAATAGTAGAATTTAAATCTGGGCCTAACGTACTAGAGACAAATTAATATTATGGAAACGTCAGTGGCATTTAGTTCAAGCTCCAAGTTCTGCTCCCCTTAGCTGAAGTGTAGGATGAAGAATGAAATAATAAGATAAGTAATTATAAGTTCACAGAATGGAATAAGACATTCCACAAGAAGAGGTCAGACAGACAGGACTGAAAATCAATTGCATATTTTATAGAAGAAATCTTAGGCCCCTGAATTTGGAGATGAAGGGAGTAGTTAAGACAGGAGGAAATAACTCAAAAGCTATATGATAAATACTGTGAACTGTTGAAATTCAGAGACTGAAAACCCTTCAAGCATCTAGATAAAAAGATAACATACACACAGACAACTATACTTACACATATTAGCAATGTAAGAAGAGGAACTGGGGACACCTGGGTGGCTCAGTGGGCTAAGCTTCTGCCTTTGACTCAGGTCATGATCTCAGGGTCTTGGGATTGAGACCCACATTGGGCCCTCTGCTCAGCAGGGAGCCTGCTTCCTCCTCTCTCTCTGCCTGCCCCTCTGCCTACTTGTGATCTCTTTCTCTCTGTGTCAAATAAGTAAATAAAATCTTAAAAAAAAAAAAAAAGAAGAAGAGTAACTATAATGTGTCAACTTCTCAGTTTTGAAGAGCACACAGAGGCTGGGACCAAGTGGTCTCATACCAAAGTAAATTAAGGCTGCTATCAGCAGGACTGCAAGCAGGAACATTGATCTCAAACACAACCTTTCCTAGCCTCGAGGGTCTCAGTCACTGTAATAAGCTGCCAGGGCACTGTTAGGTTTGACTTCGGTCAAGTCTGAGCCAGTCTGTATTCATTATGACCCAAGGAAGGGTGTTAGAGACCTGCTGATCTTTGGGGGTAATGCCAGGAATCACAAAAAATAGGCCAACTAGCAACTCTTATCCCCAATGGAAGCAGTCCATGGCTTACTCACTGTATTATACAAGCACAGAACCCAAAGGGGCACAGGCTATTACACTTTGGGATTTGGTGTTAAACTTGATGTGATCTGATATAGTCGTTTTGACAGGAGGAAGTGGAGACAATGCCCTATGTGATGTGGCCTCTTCACCACAAAGAAAATGAGCCAACTTTTTGCAGAAGTCGCAAGCCTGGCATACAGTGATGGCTTGCATCAGAAACATACAGTCCTTTACTTTGTGCTCGGTCTGTGAGGGGGCATGTTGCTATGTCAGGTGTGACGATGGCTTCAGTGAGCAATTGTGGCACGATGGTCAGCAGGTTGGTTCCAGGTGGTCTTACTTGTATCCCTAGGTGAGCATCCATGCAAGTGATCCCAACTTCTCAGGCTTTGGTCCTGCTTATAACCCCAAAGAGGGTATTTGAAACTGCTGGTCCTAGACTTACATATGGGAGACCAGATGTCTGCGACATTGACCACAGCCAGAGTGCTTAGTAATACAAGCTTTTGGGTCTTGAGGAGGGTTCTGTAAGACAAAGGAAAGAACCTCTCTGTCCCATTGTGCTAACTGGCTCTTAGCAAAGTCCCATTCCAGAGTTCTCCTCAAGGCTAGATAATTGCTGCCATCCACATGACAACAGTAGCCTTTATCGTCACCACCCCATTAGTTAACCGCACCAGGCATTTAGGAGAACCCCTGTGAATCAAGGACCTCATGGAGCTAATGGTTTTGCTTCAGAAAACCGATTGAGGAATTAAGATTCCGCAAAGATCAAACTGCCACTTTTTCATGTAAAGTTGAGATGATGCTAGATCCAGGTTGTCTATGCTCCTGTATGTAGAATTACCATTTTCCACAAGGACTATTAGTCCATTTCCTCCTTAGTGATTGAATCAAATTGACTCACTACTAAATGGTCTCAATGAGACAGGGGATCAGATTCCTAAAGCAGGTTAATACCCGCTTTTTTGTTTTTAAGAGGCGTACTTGGGGGCTCCATCCGACAGGTGGCGCTGTTCTACTGGGAAATGGCTTCTCTGAGTTTCCCCGGCAGTTCCAGCGTCAAGGTGGTGATTCCCCTTTCTCCTTCTGAGATTCTCTGTTGCTTCTGCTTCACCAGCCTGGGGGGAACAGAGAACACTTTCTCTATATGCCTCCAAGTGGCTGTCCCTGAATCGGAAGAATTCCCTCTTATGCTTAATGGATGCGCAGGGCAACTGTATCAACAACGGTACCGGTTCCTATTACATTCAATGTAATGTTCAACCAAAGTACTTTCAACATCCTTCCGGGCTCCACAAGACCACTTCAACCTCTCTTCACATTGCGAATCCCCATTCATTACATTTGAGCACTTTATCCCTGCAAAACGTAGACCAGATTGCTTAACATATGCATCCGTTCGGGCTGCATGCTATTCATCGCTTGGGAATTTTAGGAGTACAGGGTAAGTGGAGGCCTGGCAGGGGGTGAAGGCAAGAGGTAGGAAGAAAACTGAAATTATCTTAACCTTTGGCCACTTTCTCTCTGCTTTTGCACAGGCCACCCCAGTTCTGCCCTGTGGTCCTCAATGTCTTCAGCTGCTCCTGTTCCCAACACTCCCTTTTTCCTGAGACCAGGTGGGAGGGTGACCAAGGAGCTGGAATGCAATAGAAACTTCAAAGTTTGAGTCCCAGGCTTCTCAGTGTTTCCATGCAGAACCAGAAGCATGCATGGCTTTCACTGTTCCTGGGAAACAGGGAGATTTTGGCTCAATCATCTTTCTTCTAAAAGCAGCTGGTATCAATGCAGAGGAGAGGGAGGGGTCTGTTGAGCAGAGGGAGAGAGGGATTAGATGCTACATTTCCTTTCTGATGGAATGACTGGCCTACTTGGTCTCTACCAAAAATCTTCTTAAGCATTTTGCTCAGCCAAAGCTCTCTATTGAAAATCATTAATAGTTCTTTTTAAAGATAAGGTTATTAATGTATATTGAGGGTAAATTGTCTTATATGTATCTCATATGTCTCGGTAGGTTGACATTTATATTTATATATTCACTAAAGAAATGGAAATTTTTTTTCCTCTTCTGAAATACTAGGAATTTTAATACTTGGGCATTATAAATCAGTTACATTTGATAAAAGAATATTGGCAGCTTATAACCAATGCAAATATTTTCAACCACTATTTCTAAATAGTTGCCTCTTAAATTATTAAAGTCATTAATTCCAGTCATTAATTTACATGTTCCTATTTATTTTTAAACACATGGCCATTTGTATTTTGGCACTGAAAAATTTCATAAAAGAATTGATTTGATCTGTAATTAAAATGTGTGGGTTTTTTTTTTGTTGTTGTTTTGTTTTTTGTTTTTTAGCACTGGATCACATCCAAAACAGAATCTCCAACACCTCAAAAATAGGGACGTTACCTAGTTTAGAGTTTGACTCATTTTTGAAAGTCTGCCTTACATGGGGTGCCTGGGTAGCTCAGTGGGTTAAGCCTCTGTCTTCAGGTCAGGTCATGATTTCAGGGTCCTGGGATAAAGCCCTGCATCAGGCTCTCTGGTCAGTAGGGAGCCTGCTTCTCCTTCTCTCTCTGCCTCCCTCTTTGCCTACTTGGAAGCTCTGTCTGTCAAATAAATAAATACAATATTAAAAAAAAAGAAACTCTACTTTATACTTGCTCAATTTCTTTTTAAAAATAAAGGAACATCTAATGATACTTCAACAAAAATATAAGCAGTGTGCACTGATTTATTCACAGTAGAAGCTAGTATTAATAGCCCTTATTATCCTGTAGCCTTTTACAGATCTAGCCATGGAAATAAACTTTGAGCAAGTTTCAATTTACATTGTTTGGTAAGTGTTAAACTCAATTATAAAACTTCAATGCAGAAGCAAAGGCTATAGCCAACATGAAAAATGAAAATAGCATTGTCAGATTGTAATTTATAGCTAACTTACTCCTAAAAATGCCAGTGATGGTTTATCATTTCAGGATCTCTTTCTCTGCTTCACATTATACCTCACAAGTAGCACACATGATCAGATTTCCCACCTGTTTTTTTTTTTTAATAAACATTGGTTTGCAAAGATTATAAGGACTTTAATGAAAGAGGTCATAAAAAAATCAAATATAAATTTTAAAGAAAACTTCAATTGAACTGGGTACTTTGCCTGCTAAGGGAGACGCCTAAGCAATGAAAAGCCCATGATTGATATCCTCATGCATCTTCTATTTTACTAGGAAGACAATGGAGCATAATAAAAAAAGTAAAATATATAAAATGTCACAAGGTGAAAAGTGCTATAAAGAAAAAGAAACTCAAAATTCTAGGCGAGGGTAGGTGGGGTTACATGTAAATGGGTAGCCAGAAAGATCCTCAGAAAGAAGGTGATGTTTGAAGAACGATTAAAAGATGGTTGGTAAGAAGCCATTTAGTTCTAGAACAGAGCATTCCAGGAAATGCCAGCTCTCAGAGGTTTTGAGTTGAGCAAATGGCCATGGTGGAGTAAATTAGGCAAAGGGTAGGAGTTGAGATCAGAAAAATAATGGTGGTGTTATTTGCTGTTCACCCAAAAAATTAAAGAAAAGGAGTTAATGCATCTAAGGCATGGCTTGAGTAACTTGAAGCATATGGTTGCCATAAACAGGGATAAGGAAGAAGGTGGGAGGGAGCTGGACAGGAGGCAAAGATCAGGAATTCAGTGTTGAGTTTGCCAAGATTAAAAGATGCCTGTTAGATATTCAAGAGAGTTATCAAGTGCACAGGGAAACAAAGTTTGAAGTTCAGAGACAAGGTATAGAGAGAAGATGCATATTTTATTAAATATAGATTTCCATAAACAGATTTTTTTCTATTTTTTGAAGGAGGATTCAGCTCTGAACATTTCACAGAATCACATATATTAGATTATAAAATGTAATATGCATCTCTAGGTATATATGTATATTACACATATATTACATATATGTGTATTATACATATGTACACATATGTATATTCCATATATATATATATAATTTGTTTATGTGTTTTTTGTTAATTTTTGCCTACTAGGAAAATAATATGTAAGTTTTACTGGACTGGAGTGATGATTCATTTTATGTGTCAGTCTGGCTAGACTATGGTGCTCAGGTGTTACCACTACAATAGATGTCAATCTGAAGGTATTTTGTAGTTGTGATTAGCATCTACAATCAGTTGACTTTTAAGGAAAGGAAATTACCTTTGATTATGTGGGTGAACTCATCCAGTCAGTTGAATGCTCTTGAGCAAACACAGGTTGCACAGACCGAGAAAACATTTTGTCTCAACACCGCAGCATAGTAAGTTTGCCAGAGTTTCCAGCCTGCCATATTTCTGATTCAAATCTATCTCAAATCCTGTCTGGGATTCCAGCCTAAGGGTCTGCTCCAAGATTTCAGATTTGTTACCCCTAGAATTGGGTGTGAGATGCTTCCTTAAAATAAATCTCTTTAAGGATAGATCTATATATCCTATTGGTTCTCTTTCTTTAGTATACCCTGACAATACTGATTTTTATTATTTCTTCTGCTTGATTTCATGCATAACATAAAGTCTGATGCTTAGTATGCATTCAACTTCAATATGTAGTTGAAGAACGCTGGAGTGCTTTTAGGAACTGGAAGGATTTATGATGTTGGAGATGCAAAAAGTCTTACAGTTTCACATTGTTATGAGCTCCCAGACTCAGATTAATTCCCCATATCCATCAAGTCCTATACAATATCCAGCACGTGGTGTGTAGTTAATAAATATTTTTGAACACAAAATCTATTATTTAATAAGTTAGTAAGTGAATGATGACTAAACATTCTCTCTCTCTCTTTTTTTTTCTTCTGAGAACATAGCCCATTAAAGGTAGACTGCAAGATTTTGTGTCTAAAAGCCTGGGATAAGTCAGGATCATACAACTATGGATGTAAACAATAACAACAGGTATTATTCATGCACAACTTTACAAAAACTGTTCATTAAATACATTCACAGTAATGTGAGTAATATCACTTACACAATTTATAAAATCAAAGAATTAAAAACTAAAGTAAAAATAAATTTTTCCTTTATAATAAACTACTTATTTAATAATAAATATCATAGTAGGTAATTTTAGAGTGAATCCTCTGTTTAGGTGTTACATAAATCTGTTGCAAATGTGAGTTGGTATCACTCTATCCTGTTTAGAAAATGATTTTGGGGTAATAATAACAAGTTTTGAGACTCACTTAAATAATAAAGATTTTTAAATGACTTCTATTTGGTGGGAGGAAAGTGGAGGAGATGGGATAATTGGGTGATGGGCACTAAGGAGGTATTTGAAGTAATGAGCACTGGGTGTTCTATGCAACTGATGAATCACTAAATTCTACCTCTGAAACTAATAATACACTATGTGTTAACTAAATTGAATTTAAATAAAAGTTAAAAATAATAAATGACTTTTTTTATTTTTAACATTTTATTAAATTATTACATTTAAACAGTGAAGTGCCCCTGTAATAAATGACTTTTTAAAAAAATGTTTGTCCACTACATATTTTGCTGCAGTTGAAGAATGACAAAACCCTAGTAACAACATTATACCTATTGAATGTTCTTTTTGCTTTATTTTACTTTTTAACCCAAACAATTATACGTAAGCAACTGTTTTCTGACATATATACCCTATTGCTCTATCTTAATTACGGCTGAGTACCATGTCACTACACACCCTTCACATTTCAATAACTGATGACTGAACTATTATTAAGGTACTGTGGGTTTTCCAGATAATAACCTGGCACAGCATTAAGTTAACTTCTGTTTGTTAACCCAATCATTCCCAGTTATTAAATGCTTAGTAATTTGCTAAGTGATAATAACAAATGGCACATGAAATCAATTTTAGTATTTAATGCTATATATCCCTTAAGTTTCTGATTTAATTTTTTGATATTGGATCTATATAGCAAAATAAGCAACTTTTCTCATGGTTAATCCCAAACTTTATACAGCTAGATAGCAGAAATTTCTACCTACATTTCTGAGAGAGTAATTTTAGGGGGGTATATTTATAGTCACTTAATTTTATTGACATCTTTTCATTTGCTCCCAATTAATTGTACCATTAACAACAACAAGAAAAGAATTTGGGTTACAGCTTCCAAAAGTAAATATCATTTACAAATATTTCTTGTGCTATAGAGAAATTTTATTTTAGATTTTATAATATTAAGATAAAATGAGCTTTACTTTCAAAGTTGGTAATTAGAAATGGCACACATTTCTTTGTGGGCATGTAACAGGTTTCATCGTGATCAGAAAATATAAATAAAGTTGTGATTTTTTTTTTCTATTTAGGAATTACATACTACATTGTATTTTGCATAATATGGGATACTTGATTAAGCTATACCCTTGATGAAATTTACACCTGATGTGGCAACTCTATTTTGAAAGGAAACAGCTGTTTTCCTAATGTTCCTGTGGTTTTATGAACACAATGTTTCCTTTATGAGACAAAGTGGATTCAAATGAGCTTTCTCAACTCCCTCCAGAAACAAATTTCTCAAATGTTTTGTAACTTACTATTGCTTGATAAATGTTATATTGCAGATTATTCTAGGTGTTATGCCTAGGGCTCCTTAAGTGCTACCATTTGCTTGTTTATTTTCTTCTCAGGCTAGGGAATTGCTTTATGAACTCCAAGTCATAAAGGAGAGCAGCAGAGTGAGAAGGAAGACATTTGGTATAATACTTCGTTGACTGAAAAGGAAATTGGATTTTACCTTTTCCAAAGGAGGTCACAAATTTTATTGTTAAATGGGCTCAAGTATACTTATTTAATAAGACATGAGCCTAAAATGGAAGCATTCTTTAATCCCAGGCCCCCAGCAAATATGCAATAACCTATTTTTCATAGAATTTCCACATTTGGTTACCTAAACTTTTATTATAAGTTTGATAGATTGTTTTCCATATTTGTTTTCGACCTTGCTATATGGATAAAGTACACTTGTTTAAACACAGTAATCCTTATGTGGGAAGTAGAGTTATTTATATTTGACATAAATTCCTGGAAGTGATTTATAAGGCAGCTAAAATATATTAAGTCAGTGTTGAAAGGGGAATGTAGTTAAATATATGTGCACAGTGTTTGTGTTGGCAAGAATTCCAATTCAGTTTTTTTCTGAGCTGCTTATGAATAGTTGTCTGAGCTTTACAGTAACTGTATGGAAAGTAGAGAACAGAAATTTAAGTGTATAATTGTATAGTACATCGGGCAGCATGCATTTTGAATCTGTATCCCTAAATCTAGTGAAAGAGAATTATCTGGTATCAAACCTACTTCTTTTAATGGCTATAAATTCATTATTGCATATGAATTGCCTCTATATTATATATATTATATTATGCACATATTATATTATATTATATTATATTAAGCACATATTTTAATTCTTATAATTTACTCTAAGTTTTCTAAGATTATATGAAAAACATAAATGAGGTTTAATAGGAAAATGTGAATATGGGAATTTCAGAGTCAATAAATGAAATGAGCATTATCTATATATACAGATATATAGATATATAGTTAGAACAGATATAGATTTATAGATATACCTAAAATTGAAATAGATAAATAAATAACTAATAACTAATAACTAACAGTGCCTAGTTCTTAGTTCTTAATGACTTCATGATAAATCATACTGGTTTTTTCTTCTTCAAGAGAGTATGAGAAGGAAGTTTAAATGCGAACATAAATGTTTGGAAGCTCTGAATTTCCATAAATAAAACAGTGGTGAATGTAAATACACTTTTTAATGAAAGTCACATGCTGGATCATGTAAAGTTATTTGTCCTGTGAAGGTCTATAGAATTGAAGTCTGCCTAGATTGCATTTCTCACATGCTTTTAACTCATGAATTATTTGTGCCATCCTTTTCTTCAATAACTACATGACAGTTACCAGGAACTCACAGACCTGGGAAGTCAAACAGACACATTCTCTATCAGTAACCTCTACTTCAGCTTGTAGATCTTCCAATCACTCTAGAAACTCTTGGAAGAGAATTTGCTTACATATGCTTCCATCAGAATCCATCCCACACTTGTTTGTCTACTGTTTTGTGGGTTCTGATTCTTCTCTCGTTCTACAGCTATCCTATTCCCCTGGTAAGGCTTTACCTTACCACCCCCTCTTTATCAAACACCTAAAAAAGTATGTTCCTAATGCATGGCTGTTGTGTGTAACAGGCTTTATTGCAAGTTTGGGTTTACCCAGTGGTAGTTCCGCACACCTTAGCAAAGGACACCATTCAAAATTGGAATCTCTACCTAGAAATATCTCTGCTGCTCTTTGACACAAGAAATATCTCACGGGTCTCATGGGGGCTGGCATGGTATTCATTTCTTACAATAACCTTTCTCAGTTCCCCTCTCTCTCTATGCAAACTCTCTTTCTCTAAATTCTTCTCCCTGATTCAATGCCCTGAAACTCCATTTCTTGAAGCCCACCTTTGGGAAACATTACATTTTTATTAATTTCTTTGTTTCCCACTTATATAATGTTTGGGAGTATCTGCTTGTTTTTATCAAAAAGTGCTTGTCTTACTAAAAGTAGTATTGTCTTCTTACAGATATCAATGAAAACCATATAGTTCCTGTTATACTTATTTATTATGGATTTGTGATTTAATATAATGTAAAAAATCAAGTGCTAGAACTAATGTGCATAAGATTCTTGTTTACAAATAAAAAGCAACTATAAAATGTTAAAAAAATCTCTATGATAGCATTCACTAAAACATCAATAGCAATACGTGTTAGCTGATGTTCATGACAATAAATTTAAGTAAAATAGGATTTTTTGCATAGTATTTTGCAAACTTACCTACTTATATCTTTTGTTAATATCAGCCATGGTATTTCTTTTAAAGTTCTTTCATACAGTCCTCATGTGGCCAGAAGATGGATTTTCCCACACACACCAGCAGGGTGTCCAAAAATTCAACTCAATTCTGACATTATCTATCTGACATTGGCATTAGTTCCACAGGTGGCATCAGTCCTACAAGACTGCCCCCCACCCCAGCTTGCCACTTCAGAATCTAGTCACAAGCCTCAGGCTATTATCTGTGCCTTTGAAAGAGCATTTACAGACTGGATGTTCCAACAACTACCTCCTTGGGTTCGATTGATTTGTTATATAGCAGCTCATGGAACTCAGGTACATGCTGATGTAGGATTAAAGGATATGATAAAGGACATATGAATCAATAGCCAAATGAAGAAATACACAGGGCAATGTCCCAAACAAAGGAACTTCTGTTCTTATGGAGTGTGGGTCCTGGCTTTGCAGTAGCGAGAGTGCTCTGGTTTCCCAAGCATAGAAACTCTCCAAGAAGGACCAAAAACTTGTCCTCTTGGGCTTTTTGGAGACTTCATTACATAGTCATGATTGGCTAAATGATTGGCCGTTGGTTGATTAAACCCTTATCACCTCTCCCTACCCCAGAGGTTAAGGAGTGGGACTGATGTTCCAACCCTTTAATTTTAAGGTTGGTCCTCCTGGCAACCAGTCCCTGACTTCTGGATGGGGTTTAAAAAGCACTCTCAACAATAATAAGACACTGTTCACTTTTATGGCTCTGAAGCATTTTCAAGAACCGTGGGTAAAGACCAAATATATCTGAAAAATATGTATTTCTTACAAATCATTATGTCACAGTATTACTTTGGATAAACAACGGACAGATTCAAAGTCACAGCAAAATTTTTTATGTTATATCATACATAAATCTAGATATTAATATCAATAACCAAGATTTTGTAATCCTCTAAAAGTAAGTTGTCTTTAATTCACAAAATGACTCTAAGCAGTGCATAGTTACTTTTTTATTTGAGGGATGGGGTGGGACTTTTAATTTTCCTCTTTGTAACCCTAGGTCAAATATTCTCGAAAGGCATACCCACGCCTCCTTAAGTTCTCTCTGTATTCCAGATACCATCTATTGCAGCATGGGATATGTATAGTGTGTCTCATTATGTGGTCAGTGGGCATGTAATGGGAAGAGACCACGATGGCTGAACTCCTATGTGTATTACATATATAAAAATATTTTTTCATTGATTGATGTAGGGATCAATCACCCACAATGGAATTTTAAAAATAGACTTTATTTAAGATTTACAGAAAAATTGAGAATACAGTACAAAGAGTTTCCATCTACACCATACCCCGTTTTGCCTATTATTAACATCTTCCATTAATGTGGTATATATGCTACAAATAACAAATCAGTGTGGATACATTCACATTAACTGAAGTCCACACTTTTTTCTTTTTTAAGTTTTTAAATTCCAGTTAGTTAAAATATAGTGCAATATTAATTTCAGGTATAGAATTTAGTGATTCGTCACTTGCATACAACCCCAGGGCTCCTCCCAACAAGTACTCTCTTTAATTCCCATCACCCCTCTCAGCCCCTTCTCTCCCCACCACCCCTCCAGCAACCCTCAGTTCGATCTCTATAGTTAAGAGTCTGTTTTATGGTTTGCCTGTGTCTCCTTTTTTCCATTTAGATTTCCATTCTAGTACTATTTTTCTCTTTATAAAATGCATTTGAATTCCAAGGACTTACACTTATTTAAATTAAAATGTCATTAATTTCTAACTAAGGTGTTACTTATTTAGAAGTAAATGTATTTTGAAGTAAATATATTTTAACCACATAGATTTTTCTCAGAAATATTATGATAACACAACATCAACATTTTGCGTTTAAATATGATTTAGAAATGACCAAAACAGATTTTTCAGACTCTGAAAGACAGACAGAAAATGTAAAAGGCATCCTAAGAACTGCTGTGGAATTTATTTTGAATTCTCTCAAAAAGCTATTTTAAAGTGCTTCTATCTATCAAAAAGAACCAGTCCAAAAAATACTGCCATTTATAGAAAGGTCTCATTTTCTTCCTCTTAACACATTAGATAAAATACTAATTGAGTTCTATTTAGGTAAACATATTCAATAGTGAAATATATCTGTATGAGCTGATTAGAAAAAAAAAGTACATTTTGAGGTCCATAAATTTTCAGTTATTTTCTGAGACTGTAACAGAGATTAGTATGGACTGTGGACTAAATGCTTTTTTCCTTCAAAATCCTTATATTGAAGCCCTAATAGCCATCTGGAGGAGGTGCCTCTGGTAGGTGATGAAGTCATGAGTGTGGGGCCTTCTGAATGGGATTAGTGCCTTTATAAGAAGACACAGGAGAGAGACCATTTCTCTGCCTGACTGATGGAGCATGAAGGAGTCTGTCTGCAAACTAGGAAGCAGGTCTTCCCTGCTAACAGCATCAGCAACATCTTGATCTTGCGCATCTCAGCTTCTGGGACTAGAAAAATAAATTGTCATTAAGCAATCCAGTCTGTGGTATTTGTTATAGGAACCCAAACTAAGAGGGCATGAAAAAATATATTATTTTTGAAGTGGTGCTTTTCTAGTTTATTCTTCCATTAGGTATGTGAGGAAATTTAAAACAGTGTCTTTCCCCTGAAATTTGTTTACTATCAAGGGAGAAAGTCTGTAGCCTCATACGAATATTTTTAAAAGCAAAATGAGGACACTGCTGTGATGTGCTGGGCAAGTGCCCTTCCAAAGTAATTAGAATTTCACTTTTTAAAAACTTGTTGGTAAAGTGAATGTGATTAATTTAGGTATTGTTAGTCATTAGCCTGCTGATCAGGGAAGATAGATTTCTTAACCCATGGTTGGGTATATTGTAACTTTAATTATATACTTGAACTGGCATATTTTACTCCGCATTTAAATTTCAATGTATTAAAATGATTTTCTAAGAAGAGTAAAGGCATTTGTCTTCCTTCTCAGCTAAATAAGACAACAAACTTCTCAACTGTTGTCCAAGGTAATATCATGTCCAGCTCTGTAACTTGAGAAGTTTTCTCACTCTTGGCTGATACAAGCATCATTTCACATTAGGAGCTTAATTGCTTGCTACAAGTATCATTGAAGACAGAAAATATGTATATATTTTTTAAACTGGAAATGTACAAGGAATATTTATTGAAAGTTCTCTTAAAAGGAATGCGAAGTTGTGAGACGCAGAGAGACCAGGGCAATGTGGCCGCCATATTAACAGTGCCAATTAAAGAAAATCGTTGGTCGAAAAAGTGGGGAGTAAGCATTACCCCCCTTACACTTTTCCTTTTTTGTTGTTTGCTTTTAAGATTTTGCTTGTTTCTGGTTTTGTTCTGTCTTAATGTGAGGTCATATCTGTAGAAAACGCAAAAACATGTGTGTGCAGGAAAAAATTAATCTAAACCACAACTTATAGAACATCACCCACTGGGATGCCTGGGTGGCTCAGTGGGTTAGGCCTCTGCCTTCATCTCGGGTCATGATCCCAGGGTACTGGGATCGAGCCTCACATCGAGTTCTCTGCTCGGCGGGGAGCCTGCTTCCTCCTCTCTCTCTGCCTGCCTCTCTGCCTACTTGTGATCTCTCTGTCAAATAAATAAATAAAAATCTTAAAAAAAAACAAAAAACATCACCCACCATAAGGTAGACTGTGGCCAGTCCCCGGTAGGTATCATGGTCCCAGTTCCAGTCATGTGTCACACTTTCCTTTCAGAAGTATCTGTAATCCTAACATTTGTGACGTCCATTTCCTTGCTCCTCTTTATAGTTTTGTTTCCTCTGTTTGGGAGCCTAATATAAATTTAATAATAATATGTGTTATCAGGGCACCTGGGTGGCATAGTCAGTTAAGTCTCTGACTCACTTTTGGCTCAGGTCCTGATCTCAGTGTGTGAGACCAGCCCCACAATAGGCTCCAAGGTCAGCATGGAGTCTGCTTGAGAGTCTCTCTCCCTCTGCCCCCCCACTCATACTCACTCTCTCTTTCAAATAACTAAATAAATCTTTAAAAAATTAATAATGTAAGTTATCTTCTGTATCTTCATTGTTCAAAAATTTTTGAGAAAATTCGTTGTGTGATTGCATGCAAAATATTTTCATCTTTGTTGTCTGAATATGCCCACAATGTTTGAAAATGAAGTTTGGTTACATACTATGCTGTTGATGAATATAATATATACATGCATATATGTATACATATATTTTCTATATGTATGATTATGCTGTAGATAGATGTATATACACACATAGATACATACACCTGTGTGTGTGTGTGTGTGTGTGTGTGTGTGTGTGTGTGTGTGTGTGTTTAGGTATGTTTAGGTGTGTAGGTTTAGGAAGTGGCTCTCCTGGGATCTCTTTCCCTCCAGGAAGGAAGGAAAGCAGATGACATAGTCTTATCTTCATGTAGATAATAGAAGTTCTGAAACACAAATAAATGATTTCACTCAGAGATGAATCCTTTTGTATGGGATGCTTTTGGCCAGTTGTCTCTAGTTTAGAATTGCTTATCTGAACCTAGTGTCTGTGGATTTATAAAGCGTGGTACCTGGGAAAATTGATAGAACTCTGTAAATATCTGGATATAAGATAAAAATGTTTCATGACATAAACTGCTTCCTTCTGAGAGATGCCTGCTGAGCTCATTTAGAGATCTCATCTTTCATTCTCACAATCAAAATGGGTCTGATGGAGAGAATATCTGGGGAATTGTGTGGATTCTTCTGGATCTCTCTCTACTTCTCCTGGGCCTCTCGATTGCTTGTATCCTAGAAATTATTTGTCAAATGTATTATTGGGTAAGATCTTAGATTTGTGTGAGTCTAACAGCCACAATCCTACTTGTTATGTTATCTCAAAAGTCGACATTGTGCTGGGTCTGCACATGTCCATTCCAGCTGTCATAGCGTTAGCTGACAATGGCTCATGATGGCATCCTGCTCTGAAAAATTGTCCTTGGCTGGTGAAAGCCACTTTGCCAGGAGATACCGGATGCCATCGTATTGTATAGCTACCCTAACGCTTCTCACTCCCTGTATTCTCTTGTAATTCTACATATGAAGCCTTATAAGCTCCCTTCTTTCTTCCTCCAACTCTTCCCCTAATGATTAAGTAGATTAAATTATCTTTTCAGATAATGTCCTTTCTTCTTTCCCTCTTCACCCAGCTTCTCATGCCTTTTTCTCTATATCAGTCTTTGCTTAGGTTTTTAAAGTAGATTAACAAGCAGATGGTATTACTTTGGTAATTAAGAATCATAGGGAATTGTATGACAACAGTCATAGGAATTGGTAAATGGTTTTTATTTTTCATTATAAGTATAATGCTACTATACATTCCTTATTTGTGCATTTTGCTAATTTTTCTATCAATGTTTTTATTATTTTGTATGAGGTCTGCATATAATTAAGGCTATCCTTACCATGCTATCCATCTCAGAGACAGCTCGTCCTTCTTTACTTACAGTGACTGATTTTTAATATGTTACATTTCTTCCTTTTTCTTCTCTTTGTTTTTTACCATACATAAGCATGTTTAAGTTTGAATTTACAGAGGAAATAACCATCAATATCCCTGTGCTCCCGTGTATTCCCCACCTTCCTTACAGTTAGGCTGATCGTGGATTTGTTCTGGTTAATGGAATTAGCCAAACTATCATGTATCACTTACAGTTGCCTTACTGGGAGCAAAGTTCTCTCATATGACAGAATCACACAAAGCAAGAAGCCCAGGCAGCAGCCCAGGACATCCCGACTTCCACGTGAGTGTTACCTGAGTGAGAAGAAGCCAGCAAGAAAACACAAAGTCTTTCCGCTGTGCTGAGATTTGAGGAGTGGAGAGTTAAGCAGGTAGCTTCTCACTCAGGTTAAACATGAATTATCACAGCCTTTGAGAAAAGGCAATGGTTATGAGATTTAGTAGCATAGATTCTTATAATTCCCACCATATGATGTTATAATCTATGTACAACACGGAAATGCATATAAGAACATTTATTACAGCCCTACTTGTAGTGATATAATGGAAACAAAATGAATGTGTATCAGTTTTTTAAATATGTGTTAATATTGTCAACTGTAGAATATTATGTACAACCATTAAAGTAAAGAATTTGATCTGTAAAAGCTGAATGGGAGAAATTAAAGGCACAGGAAAACATACAACAAAGAGTATCATGTATCTATAGCTACGTAAGTAACGACATGCATTTGTGACTATGTGATCACACAAAAAGGAACAGGATTCTCCGGTGATGGGTATGTGTAAGTCCATTTGAGCTGCTATCATAAAATACCACAGACTTAAAACAACAGGAACTTATTTCTCACAGGTGTGGAGCCTAGAGGTCCCGGATCAGGGTGGGACCGTGGTCAAATGAGGGCCCTCTTCTGGGCGGCAGACTTCTTGTTCTATCCTTGGATAGCAAAAGAGGCTAGGGAGCTCTGCCAGATCTCTTTCCTAAGAACATAATCACATTCATGAGCCTCACCCTCATGATCCAAGCACCTCCCAAAGGCCTCACCTCTAAAATCCCACTGGGGATGAGGAGTTCAACATATGTATTTTGGGAGAACACAAGAGTTCACACCATAGCAAATATTATCTAATAAAATATATAACATCTGTCCGCTGCTTCTTGAATGATATCTTCCTTTATGTTGACCATTTAAAAATAAATTTGCCAATTGATTTGATTCTTTATCTAGGATATACACTGATTTGTCATCTATGTATTGGGTGCCTATGATGTTGGAATAGAACTGTACGTGATGGTGAAACATTCTGGATTGGAGAGACCATAAATGAATTCTTACAAATCATCAAGTGGTGATATGTCATATGAACAAAAATATGGTAGGGCAATGGGTAAGAAGTCCTTGATGGACTGTGTTTCTGTTTTATATAACCTGGTCAGGGAAAGTCTCAGTAATAAGATGAGTTTAGCAGAGAATTGAAGGTAGAGATGAGGTAACCACAGACTTTGTTGAGAAAGAAAATATCAGGTGGCAAGAATCAGAAATTCAAAGGTCCTTTGTTGAAAGACTACTTGGCCACTATGGCTGCAGCACTCTGAGCCATGGGAAGATTGGAATTGTAGGAGGTATAAGAGATTATGAGGTGTTGTAGATGAGACCAGGCTTTTGAAGTCATTTTAAGGACATTGTATCTTAACTCTTATTCTCATAGGAAACCACTGAAGGTTTGATTGAAGAAGATATATGATCTCACATATTTTAAATAGGTCATTTTGGTTGCTGTAGTTATAAAATACAGAGAAGCAAATGTGAAAACACAACACAAGGAGAAATATTTGCAATAGTAAGAAGGGATGTGATAGAGACTCGTATCAAGGTGGTAGCATTGATGGTGCTGAGCACTGAGGAGAAATTAGTTCACTTCTGGATGTATTTTGAAGGTGGACATTATATAATGCTGATATATTGCATATGGGTTGATGGATTAATATAGGAACTAAGGCTTATAACAAGGATTTGTAGACTGCCTATACCATGAACTAACAGGGAAATCTTGTGAAAAATACCAATTTTGGAATGAACATAGGAGTTTTGTGGTTATTTATGTAAAATTTAAGATGCATATTAGAGGTGAAAACTATTGGACTATTAAGTCAGAATGGAGTCAATGAAAGGAGATATAGAGATGATTTTGAAAGTCATACAGTGGATCATAAAGGAATGAGTGTAAGAGATAAAAAGAGGGTAAATGACTGTATCCTTGGGCATTTCTGTGTTTAGAAATTGGGGAAGTGAGGACACACCATTCCATTGTCTACACAGATACTCATACTGAGGGTATTATAGACATAAGGATTACTCATTGCATAGGTGAATTTCTGATACTTCCTTGTAATACTCTTAAACTATTAGAGAAATATTTCTTTATAAGTTCTAATTGTTCTTCTAACCATCCTTCACTTTTTTTTTTTTTTTTTTTTTTTTTTTTTGCTAGGGATTAGTGATTGTTTTTTTAAATTATTTTCCACCCTTAAAATACTTGGCCCACTGCCTAATATTTAAGAAGGGTTTTATCAACATTTGTTGAATGGGACTTCTGGATATTTTGCTCCAGCCTGAGTTAAATGTTACAGTGTTAATGAGTCAAGAAATCCTGGATTATATGAAATATCTGGAATTTGAACACGGAATGTAGAGACAAATGAGTAGTTCTTTGAATGCTATGAAATCATCAGATTCAAATAAGAAAAATAATAAAGTTGTCACTGAGAATATCACCATTTGGTGTGAGTCTCACACTAGTTGCCAAAGCAAAACAGAAGGATTTCCTAGGCCATCATTCAACTCTTTTTTTTTTAAGCAGCAGCAGTTTATTATAATGTTAATAAACATTCATGAAGAAAACATTTACTAGACTGTAAAAAAACTAGTGAAGTTTGTTTTATAAATACTCAAGCAATATATCCAAATGTGCAAAGCATTTGCTTACTTTGCTACAACCAATTTATTTATTTTTTTTTTTGCAAATGGGAGCACAAGGTACACCAATTCCTACCAGACCACAATGACTTTTGAAATGATCCACAAACAGAAGATCGTATACAATCTCTCTAAATGGATACTGATTTTTCCTCAGCATTTTTTAAAGTCTTAATAGGCTATTAGTTTAAGAAAATGGAAATCATATTTTTGGATAATTTACATATGTGGAATTATTTCTGTGAGAAGAGAAAAATGAATATTATAAGTCTGTTATCTTGACTGAAAGAGACAAAAAAATCTTCTATTAATAGGACTTAGTGTTTTATCTCTGTTGTGTTATTTCTACAAAGCTTTTATAAAACTTAATAGTGCATTTTACACACTGAAGCAATTGTTCTTTATTAGACTACAATGTTTTACCGATGTTGTAGGTTAATTGTGTCAATGTTTCAACTTAAGAAGTATAATTAATATGACCCTTTGATTTCCCTGTGGGCACAGGTGTTCCTGAATATACCGATGAAATGCTGTGACTAGTTTTACAATTGAGAGGCAAATTTCATAATAATGAAATGTTCAGAAACTATGAATAGAATAACAATTACTTGGTGAAAAAGATAATATTTATTATAGCAGAGAAAGGACTATAATACTGTCATAGCCATTGTTGAATCTAATAGAAGATACAAGTTGCATTTGAATTTAAGTGTATGCAAGAATATTAAAGGACAAATATCTTTAAAAACTCTTCACAGTAACATGGGAAAATAATGAAATGAATCTAAGCTGAATGATATCCTTTTCAAAATAAAAAAATAAAAGTAAAACGAAGGGAACATATCAATTGTGCAAATTATTTTCTAATTTGCATTCAGGTAGTTGCTTGGTGCTTCCTCAAACATTGAATGAGAATTTAAAGATTTCAGATACTGTAAAAGTACAGAAAATCAAGATGTTCCTAAAGCATAAATGTGATTCCAATAAATGTTATAAGAAAAGACATCCAAAACAAATTTCATAAAAATAAATACAGGCTACTCTTGAAATAATTTCCATCTATCAAAAAGAGGTAAACACTTTTCCAAATAGGTTCTTTGTTATTTTTTGTGTTGATGGGTGAGGTGGAGTCTTATTTCTTCCTCTAATTTCTTCTTCATCTAACTTTAATTTAGAATAATACACACATAGGCTCACAAGATTTTTTCAGCAAAATAGTCTTAATTCTAATGTAAAATAAGCTACAAATTGGCAACAGTTCTTTAGACTATTCACCATGCCCATAGTTTATTGGGCTGTTTCTAAAATTCTGTAGGCCAGAGATTGTTTATTATTATTACTTTTAAAGATTATTTATTTATTTATTTGACAGACAGAGATCACAAGTAGGCAGAGAGAGAGGAAGGGAGAGAGGAAGGGAAGCAGCCTCCCCGCTGAGCAGAGAGCCCCATGCGGGGCTCCATCCCACTACCCTGGGATCATGACCTGAGCCAAAGGCAGAGGTTTTAACCCACTGAGCCACCCAGGTGCCCCTATTATTATTACTTTTAATTTATGAGTGTGTGTGTGTGTGTGTGTGTGTGTGTGTGTTTGTTGGGGGCGGCGACTAACAGAGAGGTGATTGGTGCACATTGTTTTTCCTCTGCCTCCACCTAAAATCTCAGTCTCTTAGGGAAGGTACTGTTCCTCTTTTGCAACGCCCTGCTGGAAACGAGAATTGGAACATTCTGCACTAGGCTAAGATTCCTAGAGGTGTGTGCTGGCTCTCAGCATCCTGTCTTAATTTGGTGGAATGTCCTTGTATTTGGAAGTTATATTTCATTAATTGTGCCTTGGATCTATAATGTTTTTAATCAAAGGCAATTGGAGCACCCTAAAGGGAAAGGAATCACCCAGGAAGCCTAAATGTGTGAGTGAGAACATTCTAAGGAAAATGTCCAAGTTCAATGTACCATTTACTGTCACACACTCAGAGCTTGTTTCTCAGTGAATTTTTCAGGAAATAGCTGATCCTCAAAAAAAAAAAAAAATCGTATGTAAACTAAGTAGAATGAGAATAGAGGCAGCATGAGACTTCTATAGATAATGCCAATATTTAATAACCTATATTATAGGAATAAAGAAATGAGAAAACAAAAAGTAGGAAATAACAGAATTTTCTTGTACTACAAAATGGAATAGAAGAAAAAATTGAACAAATACATTTAGGAGACAATCACAAAGAAGTTCTTAAAATAAGACCCCAATATAGGATCTCAAGAAAGTCATTTGTCTCTAAAGCCAAGACCAAGTTCCAGCAGTCTTTCAAAGAAGGGAGGCATGCATCGAGAGAGAGTCTTTGCAAGGAACCAGGTGATTTTTGAGGGACAAAACTTCCCTATCCTCGAATTTCATGTCTGTTGAAATAGACATGCCCCTCTTCCTCCCCCACCACCTTCTAGGAGGCAGGGGGTGCTCTTATATGTCTTAAATTTTGCTTTTTGTTTATTGATTTTTTTTCCCCCCTGAGTCTGCAAGGTCCATTTTGAAAGCATGTGTTCAGTACACACTCTAAGTGCTGAACTCTGATTTGGGGATTTTCCTCTGTTGGTGTGGTAAAATACAACTCGCCAGGCAGCTGCTATTCCACTCCTGAGGAACTTCAGGAACCTGTGCTATAAATGTCCTTGCAGGAGCCCTTTTCTTCCAAGGCATCCCGAGCTATGTTTATGGAAAAACATGATTGTTTCATACAAATGCAGTTTGTGCAGCTTATTAGTTTTTCCAGAATATTTTATTGCAAAGCTGGGGTGTGAAATCAGTACTGCAGTGGCATAGAGAAGTTTCGTTTAAGGTTCCTGCTCCCCTGGTCCATGGATGATATATATTTGTACAGTATTCTGTCATTTTTTAAAAAAAGGACCGAGTTTTTACAAAATAAATTGAACTGACTTCATTGTACTTGGGAAGGAAATAGGAGTACCACTTATGATTTTTTTATTTTTAAAATTTTTAAAGATTTTATTTATTTATTTGAGAGATAGAATGAGAGGGAACGTGAGTGCATGTTCACGAGTTGGGCTGAGGGTAAACGCTTTACCTACTGAGCCACCCAGGTGCCCCTGTGATTCTTTTAACATGGAAGTATAGAGTATGCAAAGGATAATTCTTTGACATGGAATATGATAATAATTGTTTTTCTGAAATAAATCATTTAGATCTTCTAAGACACTGTCTTGAAAAGTGGGAATAGTTTGCTAATGCTTGCTTTCTAATTAAAAAAAAATTAAAAATATATTATTGGGGTAGGAGTCAAGATGGCGGAGAAGTAGCAGGCTGAGACTACTTCAGCTAGCCGGAGATCAGCTAGATAGCTTATCTAAAGATTGCAAACACCTGAAAATCCATCAGCAGATCGAAGAGAAGAAGAACAGCAATTCTGGAAACAGAAAAACAACCACTTTCTGAAAGGTAGGACCGGCGGAGAAGTGAATCCAAAGCGACGGGAAGATAGACCCCGGGGGGAGGGGCCGGCTCCCAGCAAGCGGCGGAGCAACCGCGCACAAAATCAGGACTTTTAAAAGTCTGTTCCACTGAGGGACATCGCTCCAGAAGCTAAACCGGGGCGAAGCCCACGCGGGGTCAGCGTGGCCTCAGGTCCCGCAGGGTCACAGAAGGATCGGGGGTGTCTGAGTGTTGCAGAGCTTGCGGGTATTGGAACGGGAAAGCCGGCTACAGAGACAGAGCCGACAGTAAGCTCACAGCTCGGTGTTACCTTGAACCGGTCGCAGGCTCGGTGAGCTCGGAGCGCGGCCAGAGGTCAGGCAGATGGGAGTAACTGGGCGCTGTTCTCTGAGGGCGCACTGAGGAGTGGGGCCCTGGGCTCTTGGCTCCTCCAGGCCGGAGACCAGGAGGCCGCCATTTGTATTCCCATCCTCCGGAACTCTACGGAAAGCGCTCAGGGAACAAAAGCTCCTGAAAGCAAACCCGAGCGGATTACTCAGCCCGGCCCCTGGTAAGGGCGGTACAATTCCGCCTGGGGCAAAGACACTTGAGCATCACTACAACAGGCCCCTCCCCCAGAAGATCATCAAGAAATCCAGCCGAGACCAAGTTCACCTACCAAGGAGTGCGGTTTTAATACCAAGGAGAGCAGCAGAATTCCAGAGGAGGAGAAAGTAAAGCACGGAACTCATGGCTTTTTCCCTGTGATTTTTTTTAGTCTTGCAGTTAATTTAATTTTTTTCTTTTTCATTTTTTGTTTTTTTTCTCACCTTCTGGTAAAATTTTTTTTTAACTTTTACCTTTTTCTTTTTTAACGTTTTTTAACCAGTTTATCTAATATATATATTTTTTCTTTTTTATATTTTTCTTATTGGTATTTTTTTAATTCTTTTCTTTTTTTTTTCTTTTTTCTTTTTTTTTTCTTTCTTCCTTTTTGAACCTCTTTTTATCCCCTTTCTCCCCGCTCACGATTTGGGATCTCTTCTAATTTGGTTAAAGCATATTTTCCTGGGGTTGTTGCCACCCTTTTAGTATTTTACTTGCTCCTTCATATACTCTTATCTGGACAAAATGACAAGAAGGAAAAATTCAACACAAAAAAAAGAACAAGAGGCAGTACCGAAGACTAGGGACCTAATTAATACAGACATTGGTAATATGTCAGATCTAGAGTTCAGAATGACAATTCTCAAGGTTCTAGCCGGGCTCGAAAAAGGCATGGAAGATATTAGAGAAACCCTCTCGAGAGATATAAAAGCCCTTTCTGGAGAAATAAAAGAACCAAAAACTAACCAAGTTGAAATCAAAAAAGCTATTAACGAGGTGCAATCACAAATGGAGGCTCTCACTGCTAGGATAAGTGAGGCAGAAGAAAGAATTAGTGATTTAGAAGACCAAATGACAGAGAATAAAGAAGCTGAGCAAAAGAGGGACAAACAGCTACTGGACCACGAGGGGAGAATTCGAGAGATAAGTGACACCATAAGACGAAACAACATTAGAATAATTGGGATTCCAGAAGAAGAAGAAAGAGAGAGGGGAGCAGAAGGTATACTGGAGAGAATTATTGGGGAGAATTTCCCCAATATGGCAAAGGGAAAGAGCATCAAAATTCAGGAGGTTCAGAGAATGCCCCTCAAAATCAATAAGAATAGGCCCACACCCCGTCACCTAATAGTAAAATTTACAAGTCTCAGTGACAAAGAGAAAATTCTGAAAGCAGCCCGGGAAAAGAAGTCTATAACATACAATGGTAAAAATATTGGATTGGCAGCTGACTTATCCACAGAGACCTGGCAGGCCAGAAAGAGCTGGCATGATATTTTCAGAGCACTAAACGAGAAAAACATGCAGCCAAGAATACTATATCCAGCCAGGCTATCATTGAAAATAGAAGGAGAGATTAAAAGCTTCCAGGACAAACAAAAACTGAAAGAATTTGCAAACACCAAACCAGCTCTACAGGAAATATTGAAAGGGGTCCTCTAAGCAAAGAGAGAGCCTATAAGTGGTAGATCAGAAAGGAACAGAGACCATATACAGTAACAGTCACCTTACAGGCAATACAATGGCACTAAATTCATATCTCTCAATAGTTACCCTGAATGTTAATGGGCTAAATGCCCCTGTCAAAAGACACAGGGTATCAGAATGGATAAAAAAACAAAACCCATCTATATGTTGCCTCCAAGAAACTCATTTTAAGCCCGAAGACACCTCCAGATTTAAAGTGAGGGGGTGGAAAAGAATTTACCATGCTAATGGACATCAGAAGAAAGCAGGAGTGGCAATCCTTATATCAGATCAATTAGATTTTAAGCCAAAGACTATAATAAGAGATGAGGAAGGACACTATATCATACTCAAAGGGTCTGTCCAACAAGAAGATCTAACAATTTTAAATATCTATGCCCCCAACGTGGGAGCATCCATCTATATAAACCAATTAATAACAAAATCAAAGAAACACATAAACTATAATACAATAATAGTAGGGGACTTTAACACTCCCTCACTGAAATGGACAGGTCATCCAAGCAAAAGATCAGCAAGGAAATAAAGGCCTTAAACGACACACTGGACCAGGTGGGATCACAGATATATTCAGAACATTTCATCCCAAAGCAACAGAATACACATTCTTCTCTAGTGCACATGGAACATTCTCCAGAATAGATCACATCCTTGGTCCTAAATCAGGACTCAACCGGTATCAAAAGATTGGGATCATTCCCTGCATATTTTCAGACCACAATGCTCTAAAGCTAGAACTCAACCACAAAAGGAAGTTTGAAAAGAACCCAAATACATGGAGACTAAACAGCATCCTTCTAAAGAATGAATGGGTCAACCGGGAAATTAAAGAAGAATTGAAAAAAATCATGGAAACAAATGATAATGAAAATACAACAGTTCAAAATCTGTGGGACACAACAAAGGCAGTCCTGAGAGGAAAATATAGAGTGGTTCAAGCCTTTCTCAAGAAACAAGAAAGGTCTCAGGTACACAACCTAATCCTACACCTAAAAGAGCTGGAGAAAGAACAAGAAAGAAACCCTAAGCCCAGCAGGAGAAGAGAAATCATATAGATCAGAGCAGAAATCAATGAAATAGAAACCAAAAAAACAATAGAACAAATCAATGAAACTAGGAGCTGGTTCTTTGAAAGAATTAATAAAATTGATAAACCCCTGGCCTGACTTATCAAAAAGAAAAGAGAAAGGACCCAAATAAATAAAATCATGAATGAAAGAAGAGAGATCACAACTAACACCAAAGAAATACAAACTATTATAAGAACATACTATGAGCAACTCTACGCCAATAAATTTGACAATCTGGAAGAAATGGATGCATTCCTAGAAACATATAAACTACCACAACTGAACCAGGAAGAAATAGAAAGCCTGAACAGACCCATAACCAGTAAGGAGATTGAAACAGTCATTAAAAATCTCCAAAGAAACAAAAGCCCAGGGCCAGACGGCTTCCCGGGGGAATTCTACCAAACATTTAAAGAAGAACTAATTCCTATTCTCCTGAAACTGTTCCAAAAAATAGAAATGGAAGGAAAACTTCCAAACTCATTTTATGAGGCCAGCATCACCTTGATCCCCAAACCAGACAAGGATCCCATCAAAAAAGAGAGCTATAGACCAATATCCTTGATGAACACAGATACGAAAATACTCAACAAAATACTAGCCAATAGGATTCAACAGTACATTAAAAGGATTATTCACCACGACCAAGTGGGATTTATTCCAGGGCTGCAAGGTTGGTTCAACATCCGCAATCAGTCAATGTGATACAACACATCAATAAAAGAAAGAACAAGAACCATATGATACTCTCAATAGATGCTGAAAAAGCATTTGACAAAGTACAGCATCCCTTCCTGATCAAAACTCTTCAAAGTGTAGGGATAGAGGGCACATACCTCAATATCATCAAAGCCATCTATGAAAAACCCACCGCAAATATCATTCTCAATGGAGAAAAACTGAAAGCTTTTCCGCTAAGGTCAGGAACACGGCAGGGATGTCCATCATCACCACTGCTATTCAACATAGTACTAGAGGTCCTAGCCTCAGCAATCAGACAACAAAAGGAAATTAAAGGCATCCAAATCGGCAAAGAGGAAGTCAAATTATCACTTTTTGCAGATGATATGATACTATATGTGGAAAACCCAAAAGACTCCACTCCAAAACTGCTAGAACTTATACAGGAATTCCGTAAAGTGTCAGGATATAAAATCAATGCACAGAAATCTGTTGCATTTCTCTACACCAACAGCAAGACAGAAGAAAGAGAAATTAAGGAGTCAATCCCATTTACAATTGCACCCAAAGACATAAGATACCTAGGAATAAACCTAACCAAAGAGGCACAGAATCTATACTCAGAAAACTATAAAGTACTCATGAAAGAAATTGAGGAAGACACAAAGAAATGGAAAAATGTTCCATGCTCCTGGATTGGAAGAATATTGTGAAAATGTCTATGCTACCTAAAGCAATCTACACATTTAATGCAATTCCTATCAAAGTACCATCCATCTTTTTCAAAGAAATGGAACAAATAATTCTAAAATTTATATGGAACCAGAAAAGACCTCGAATAGCCAAAGGAATATTGAAAAAGAAAGCCAACGTTGGTGGCATCACAATTCCGGACTTCAAGCTCTATTACAAAGCTGTCATCATCAAGACAGCATGGTACTGGCACAAAAACAGACACATAGATCAATGGAACAGAATAGAGAGCCCAGAAATAGACCCTCAACTCTACAGTCAACTAATCTTCGACAAAGCAGGAAAGAATGTCCAGTGGAAAAACGACAGCCTCTTCAATAAATGGTGCTGGGAAAATTGGACAGCCACATGCAGAAAAATGAAATTGGACCATTTCCTTACACCACACACAAAAATAGACTCAAAATGGGTGAAGGACCTCAATGTGCGAAAGGAATCCATCAAAATCCTTGAGGAGAACACAGGCAGCAACCTCTTCGACCTCAGCCGCAGCAACATCTTCCTAGGAACAATGCCAAAAGCAAGGGAAGCAAGGGCAAAAATGAACTATTGGGATTTCATCAAGATCAAAAGCTTTTGCACAGCAAAGGAAACAGTTAACAAAATCAAAAGACAACTGACAGAATGGGAGAAGATATTTGCAAACGACATATCAGATAAAGGACTAGTGTCCAGAATCTATAAAGAACTTAGCAAACTCAACACCCAAAGAACAAATAATCCAATCAAGAAATGGGCAGAGGACATGAACAGACATTTCTGCAAAGAAGACATCCAGATGGCCAACAGACACATGAAAAAGTGCTCCATATCACTCGGCATCAGGGAAATACAAATCAAAACCACAATGAGATATCACCTCACACCAGTCAGAATGGCTAAAATAAACAAGTCAGGAAATGACAGATACTGGCGAGGATGCGGACAAAGGGGAACTCTCCTACACTGTTGGTGGGAATGCAAGCTTGTGCAGCCACTCTGGAAAACAGCATGGAGGTTCCTCAAAATGTTGAAAATAGAACTGCCCTATGACCCAGCAATTGCACTACTGGGTATTTACCCTAAAGATACAAACGTAGTGATTCAAAGGGGCACGTGCACCCGAATGTTTATAGCAGCAATGTCCACAATAGCCAAACTATGGAAAGAACCTAGATGTCCAGCAACAGATGAATGGATCAAGAAGATGTGGTATATATAAACAATGGAATACTATGCAGCCATCAAAAGAAATGAAATCTTGCCATTTGCGACAACATGGATGGTACTAGAGCGTATCATGCTTAGCGAAATAAGTCAAGCAGAGAAAGACAACTATCATATGATCTCCCTGATATGAGGAAGTGGTGATGCAACATGGGGGTTTAAGTGGGTAGGAGAAGAATAAATGAAACAAGATGGGATTGGGAGGTAGACAAACCATAAGTGACTCTTAATCTCACAAAACAAACTGAGGGTTGCTGGGGGGAGGGGGTTTGGGAGAAGGGGGTGGGGTTATGGACATTGGGGAGGATATGTGCTTTGGTGAGTGCTGTGAAGTGTGTAAACCTGGTGATTCACAGACCTGTACCCCTGGGGATAAAAATATATGTTTATAAAAAATAAAGAATTAAAAAAAATATATTATCAACCTGCTTTTGAAAAAGAAAACCTGAAATAACTTATTTCAAATGTTATTGAATATTTTTACTAAACTATTATGGGCAAAGGAATGTATACATATATTTGGAAAATTTTATTTTTTTAAAGATTTTATTTATTTATTTATTTGGACACACAGAAAGAGAGATCACAGGCAGGGGGAGTGGCAGGCAGAGGCAGAGGAGAAAGCAGACTCCCCACTGGGCAGGGAACCTGATGCAAGACTCCATCCCAGGACCCTGGGATCATGACATAAACCAAAGGCATACACAACCAACTGAGCCACCTAGGCGCCCCTGAACATTTCATATTTAATAATGACTAGGAGAAAGAACTGTTATGATGAAGGAAAAGAAAACTTTTAAGATTAAAATATGGCTGTCAGAAATCTTATTCTGACCTATCTGAGGAAATAATGAGTATCTCCAGGCACACAGACTCACATAAACATTATTTTACACTTGGCATATGATATCTAGATTATTAAAGGAGAATATCTATTAGAATATATAAGGCCTTGTAGCAAAACTCAGATGGGGTATATTTTGCATAATTTTATTTTATTTTTGCATTATTTTAATTAAAATTTTTAACTGAAAATGTGCAGACAACATCTCATTATATTTAAAGATAGAACCTCTGCTTTATTGTAAAATGATAAATGTCATTCCAGATACTTTATGTATGCCTGACAAAGGTAGTTTTTAAGCCACCAAAGGGGACGGACAGAGCTTAAATATTTAAAGCCCTCTTTATATCCATGAAATTTATATTCTCAGAGATATTATGAAATTTAAGAGAATTGGATTCATGAAACACACACAGACATACACACACGCACACACACAAACACACCCAGACACAAACATATATTGCAAATAAAGTATGTTCAGAATTTTCTTTGGAAAAAATAATCAATACTCAATAAAAAGAAATAAATTATAATTAACTTATTAGAAGTTATCCATTTTTCTTTTCTCTATGTCCTGTATGTGTACCCACATAGCTCTATATGCTTCTGCATATACTCACATACTGTTGAAATAACAATTATTTCAACAGTATGTGAGTATAAAATAAGAACTCAAAGTTGATTTCCCTGATAATGTCAGACCAGTCTTTTCATTGTGATTCAATGACTGAACACCTCTGCTTCGTAAGTTATCCACTTCAAGCACTATCTGTTGATGTTTTTCTGCAAAAGATACACAACTTCTCTCAAACAGAACTACTTGGAAGTATGTTCTGCTTCACTGCCAACGATTGTGGCATTATTTTTAGCTCTTTTATTAGTTACATCGAGGTCTTTAAATATTGTGAGCAAAATTGTCTGTACCAATCCTTCAATTTTAAACAAAATGTCACTTGTTCAGACTATGGAAGATGAAGAAATTTGTGCCTTTGCTTTTGCTGGTCTTTGCAGTATTGTCTTCCAGCATCTGCACACCGTATTTTTGTACATCTTTAAGTAAAAATTATTTAGAATTATGACACTTACATCGTTTTCTAAAATGTTTTCTTTAGTGGCTGGTGACATGATTGAAAAACCAAGAACTAGTTTTTGTAATATGATGCCATGTAAGGTACAGCCAGCGAATATAGGATTAGGACTGGATGAAAAAAAATATGATTTTTGGGGCACCTGGGTGGCTCAGTGGGTTAAAGTCTCTGCCTTCGGCTTAGGTCATGATCTCAGGGTCCTGGGATTGAGCCCAGCATCGGGCTCTCTGCTCCCTGCTGAGCAGAGACACAAACACACCCTCTCTCTCTGCCTGCCTCTCTGCCTACTTGTAATCTCTGTCAAATAAATAAATAAAATCTTAAAAAAATAAAAAAATAAATGATTTTATGCCACTCAACTTATGTCACCTGATGCAGAATATCAATAATAAAAATGGGGAGTCAGTGGGAGACAGAAAACACAAATGTCATAAGGAGCAAAAAAAGAGAGATTGCAGTTAGTTCAATATACAGGTATAGTTTTAGCTGTAGGTTATTTGCAGATTCCCTTTCTCAATTTAAGGCTATTCCCTTATGTTTTTACTCTGTTACTCCTTTTATTACTAAAGAAGGCTGAATTTTCAGCACCAAATGGTTTTCCATTTTCAATCTGTGGATCAGGTGAACTACATTAATTGCTTTTTTTGAATGATAAACCAACACTGCATTTTAGGCTTAAACCAATCTGTTCATGTATATTATCTTTTTTGATATATGACTAAGTTTTATTCACTAATACTGTGGTGATGATGTTTCTTTCTATATTCATTAAGGATATCAATGAGTAGCTTTCTTGATGTGCAATATCTTGTTTGATATTAGTTTCAGATAATAATTGCTTCACAAAACAACTTGAGAAATGTGATTTTCTCTTCTAATATCTTAATCATTTGGTGTAGAGTTAGTATAGTTCTTTAAACATTTGGTAGAGTTCATCGGTGAAGTTGTTTGGCCAGTACTTTTTTTTTTTTTTTTCCTTTTTGGACTAGAAAAATATCTAAAATAAGGTTATACTAATGGAGGATTTACAAAGATAGTATAGAGTTCCTGTAGACTCTCATTCAACCTCTCTTCAAGCTGAAATCTTACATAACTAGGGTGAATTCTCAACACTAAGAAATTAATTGCAGTGTACTACAATGAACAATACTACAGACTTTATGCAGCTTCTACTCTCCCTCCCCCAATATCTTTTTTTTTTTTTCCAAGATCCAATCCAGGGTACCATATTCCTTTTAGATTTTGTGTTTCCTAGTATTATATAGTCTGTGACTCTTCCTCAAGTCTTTGTCTTTCTTGACCTTAAACATTTGAAGAGAATTAGTCATGCATTTTGTAGAAATTTCCCTTAACAGGGATTCTGCCCTCAGTTCCCATGCGGGTGTTTCCACACCACCAAGCAATTCTCAAATATCAGCTGGATAGCCTACAATTACACTCAATTCTATCAATATCTACGTGGGGACAGCAGCATCAGATCCCACAGGTTAATGACTCAGTCCCGCAAGACTGCCCCCTCCTCCCAGTTCAAAAGGCCAATCTCAAGTCTGGGTTATCATCTGTGCTTCTGACCCACCAGTTATAGATTGCAGGTTCTATCAACCTCCTCCTCAAGTATGACTAATTAACCAGAGAGACCTACAGAACTAAGAGAAACATTTTAATTGTTAGATCACCAATTTATTATAAAAGGATGTAACTCCGGAACAACCAGATGGAACAGATGCCCAAGACAAAGTGTATGGAAAGGGGCTTGGGGCTGCCTTGCCCTCTCTAGGCATGCCGCTCTCATTGAATCTACAAGTGTTCACTAGCTGGGAGCTGTCTGAATACTGGCCTTTTGGGGATTTGTGGAGGTGTCATTATGCAAGGATGATTGATTGAATCATTGACTACAGGCAATTGACTTGAATCTCCAGCCCCTTTTCTCTGGCCAGAGATCAGGGTTGGGACATCAAGTTCCGACTTCTAATCACATGGTTGGTTCCAGGGGTACTTTCCAAAAGGCACCTCATTAAAATAACAGAAGACACTTCTTTATTGCTTTTATCACTTAGAAAACTCCAAAGGTTTTAAGAGCTCTGTGCCAGAAACAAAGACAAAGACCAAATACATATTTCTTATTATAAATCACAATATCACCTCCATATTGTGAGTTTGTGTGATATTTACTGGTGGTTAGACTGATTTTATGAGTATTTGAGAAACCAGTTTAGAGGTTATTGTTTCATATCAAAGGATATGGGATATAAATATATTTTACTATTATTGACTATTTTTCATCAGTTGAAGCCGGGTCTTCCAGGTTTCTCCACTGTAAAATTACTGTTTTTCCCTTACAATATTCCTTCAAAATGAGCCACTAATTATAGCCCACACTCACGCTGAGAACTGGGATATAAAATTCCACCTCTTAGAGGGAGAAGTCAAAGAATGTGGGGTCGTGTGTTAACAATTATAGAGATTAATGAGGGTTTTGGGGAGATAGTTTAAAAAATCTCCATTTTCTCCTAAAGGTTCACCATTAATTTCAGCATTCCCGAGTGGATTTTCTCTGCAGCATTTATTATTCAGATGCTCTAATGGCAATTTTCTATTTTTCTCATTCCTTCCACATTTTTAGGTTGGAATTCTTTTAAATGGATGAGCTGGCTTTTTTCCTCCCTTACTAAATTATTTATTCAAACATTTGTTTATATTGTCATGAATCTATGGATATATATTTTATTCTTTGGGTTATAATTCTATATTACTATTATTATTATTTTTTTTTATCTTAAATTTTCCAGTTTAAGCCTTGGGGAGCTTTTTGAATTTGGTTCCTTTTGACCTTATTATAGGTCTTTTCAAAAAAAAAAATATATATATATATATTTTTCCATGACCTTACTTTTTGTATCCTCAAGAAAATACATTTTGCCTTTTGCTGTCTCCTTCTAGAGATAATAATTTCTCCAAGGACCCCTGGCTGCTTTTAACGGAGGATAATATTTAGAAACCAGTATCTATGTGTGTTAGATGGGTTCTTTGATCCTAAAACACTGCTTCTTCTGAGCTCTCCAGACAGTGCTATGAAATATAAGCATGAAGACCAAGCCATGTATACACACATATGTATTTTTATCTGTGTGTATGTATACATATTTTCTACATGTATATGCATGTGTGATATAGAAGTAATTCAAATGTGTATATATGTATGTATATGTATGTGTAAGTCAATGTGTGTGTGTGTGTATACATTTTTAAATATACACATATTTAAAACTGAACTTACATTTCTGTCTCTAATCTAGCATTTAGGATTCTTGTGGGTAATTTTTAATAACAACTATAATTTATTTATTAGATATCATATTATTAGATTTCCTATGAATTCCTGATTGAGCTTTGGTAATAATTGCTTTTCAAGAAGTTTTTCCTTTAATTTAAAATTATCAGGTTTAATGGCATAATGTTCTTCATAATAATACCTGTATTATCCTTTAATATTTGTAAAGTCTGAAATTATGTCCTCTTTTTCACTTCTAGAATTGGAAATCTGTATCTTTGTTTTTCCCCATGATTATGGCTAGAGGTTTATCACTTTTATTGATATTTTAAAGAGCTAATTTTAGTTCATTAATTATCTCTGCTGTTAATCTCTTTTGTTTCATTAATTTCTGCCTGTTTGTGTTTAATTCACTTTCTTTTACCATGACTATCTAACTGGAAGTAAATATCATTGATTTGAAGTTTTTTCTTTCAATATAAATATTTCATGCTTTAAATTTTCCTCCAAACACTGTTAGCTATATCTCACACATTTTTATTTATTTTTTATTTATTTTTTAAAGATTTTATTTATTTGACAGACAGAGATCACGAGTAGGCAGAGAGACAGGCAGAGATAAAGGAAGTGAAGTAGGTTCCCCGCTGAGCAGAGAGCCTAATGCAGGACTCAATCCCCAAATCCTGGTATCAAGATCAGAGCCAAAGGCAGAGGCTTTAAACCACTGAGCCACCCAGGTGTCCCCCTCACACATTTTAATATATAATGCTTTCATTTTCACTAATATCAAAATGTTTTATGATTTCATTCTCTTCTATTTGTAGATTATTTGGAAGTGTGCTGTTTTATTTCTGTATAGATAGACATTGTCCGGATCCATTTTTGATAATGATTTCTTGCTTATTTTTATTTTTATTATTTTAAATATATTGTTTTCATTTCTAGCCCACAATATGATCTGTCTTGTTTACTCAGTCATGTACACTTAATAATTTTTTTTGTTTTTTCTTATCTGTGAAGTCTCACTTAGCATACTGCCTTTCACCCTTAGTTTCATTGAAGTATAATTGACAAATACAAGTCATGTAAATTTAAAGTGTACTAATATGTGAACAGTCAGAAAAACACAGAATAAACAACAAAGACATCTTTAATCTACCCACAATTCAATCTATTCAAAAAATATGAGTGAAGAGTAAAGACCTTTTATTGTTAATTGAAGTATAATTGACATTCCATGCTAGATAGTTTTAGGTTTTAGGTGTACAACATAGTGATTTGACATTATGCAATGCATACCGCAATAAGTATATTTACCATCTGTCTCCATACATAGTTAAGACATTTAAACTCACTCAAATTTTAGCATCTTTCCTTAGACATAACCTGTGTTAACTGGTGAGTTTTATCCCAGAACTTTTTTCTATTATACATCAATTAACAAATATTTAGATACAAAGATATCTCTTCCATACATTTATTTCTTATAGTCTATCATACTGCAAACAATTATTTATTTCTAAATAATTTTTATAATTTTATAATTATATAATTTTATATAATTAAATTATATAGCTTTATAATTTTAAATAATATTTACTGAATACTATCACATTCCAGGAATTGTTATAGGCAATTGGAATACATCAGTAAACACACACACACACACAAACACACACACACGTACATTCAAACTTTTTCTTAGAAAGCTAATATTTTAGTGGTGAAATATAGAAATAAATCCCAATATAAAAATTTTTGAATGGATGTAACTGTTAGAATGTGCAAAATGCTATAAAAATAAATCAGGATAAGGAGAAACACAGAACTGAGAATACATCTTTTGTTTTGAAATTGTGATTTACTTATTTTACATATTTTTTTAAGTAATACTTTTTATTTTATTCAATTCTATCAATTTTTCAACTTATCTTTTTTGGGGATTATTATTAATTTTCTACCTCATTTTTTTACTTAATTTTTTAGTTCTTTATGGGAAAGCTTAGATAACTTATTTTGCAATTTTTTAAATACTGTAGATGAATATAGTTTAATATTATGTATTTCCCTGAATGGCAATTTATCTAAATCTTATTAATGTTCCTGAACAATGTTGTTTTTGTTGTTTATCTTACATGTCTTTAATTTCTCTTTAGCATTAGTCATTTGGAAATATATTTTTAACATACTAAGTATAAATGTGTTTGTGTATCTGTATATGCTATTTTTTTCATTATAATTCTGATTATATTGCTTTGTGGTTAGTGATTGTGACAGGTGCAAAATTTGCTTTTGGAAAGTGTAGAGTTCTTCTTAAAAGAATATCTTAAAAAGAACTTCTTAACTGTCTTTCAAATACTCTTTATCTTCTTACTATTTTTGTAATTTATTGATTCCCAAGGGGTGTGATTCATCTTCCATAGTACTCTGTTTGTTAATACTATTTTTTTTTTTTTTTTTTGTTAATACTATTTTAAGTTTACTCGGATTTGGTTTTGTGTACCTGGAGCTTGTGTTGTGTTGTTAATAAAAATTCACAGAACTGTATCTTATTGATGGACGGCAAACTTTATGATAAGAAATATCATTCTTTGTCCCTTTTCATATCAGTTGTGTTGAATTATATTTTATTTGGTGTTTATATTAATACAGGTTTTTTTTTTTTTATGTTTGTTTTACTTTTGTTTTGTTTTGTTTTGCCTGTTATAACCTTTCTCATCATTTGTTTTAAGGCATCCCCAAGGTCAGGGCATCTGGGTGGCTCAGTTGGTTAAGCATCCAACTCTTGATTTCTGCTCAGGTCATGTGAGATGGGGCCCTACACAGGGTCCTGCGCTCAGTGTGGCGTCTGCTTGAGATGCTCTTCTTCTACCTTTCCTCCCAGCCATGTTCACTCTTCCTCTTTCTCTCTCAAATAAACAAAATAAATCCTAAAAAAAAAAAAAAACTCCCAGGTGTTTTATTTAAACTATTACCATCTTTTGGCAAGTATCAATATGTTTGCCTTACTACACGACGTCTGAAATCATCTCCGTTTAGTACATGCATGGTCCTGGGCAACATGACGAGTTTTTATATGCCTCAGCTTCCTCATGGGGAGTTATGAGCATTAAATAATTTAATATATGTAAAACTTTAATAATATTATTTTTAGGCTGAAAACATTGGAAACCAAGAGTCATATTTTTAATATTTAAAAAATATTTTATATTTTAATTGGTCCACATTTCATCATTCAACATTTTAAAATAGATTAATTTATACTTAAAATTTCTATTTCTCTTGAAGTTAAACCGAATTTTTAATACAAAAAAATAAAGCTGTATTTACTTTCCTTTTCCTATCAGAGTGTCATGAGCTATAGATCCTCTGAAAAGGAAGAAACCCTATCTTACTTTTATTTTTCTTCTGTATATGAAAGTTTCAGGCTGCAAGCACATAATCTGAAAGCATGAAAAGGCATTGTGGGGACTGTTTAAATCATTTATACAAACTCCAAAGGGACTAGTCTTGTGAAGCGTAGAAAATGTGTCACCACATAATTTTTTATAGTAAGAACTCTACTTCTTGTTTTCCAGAATTGTTAGATTTACTCTGAAAATAAGTCTGTCTTTAAAATAAGCCTTGGGATCTTGGACTTGAAAGGAGGTAGGAAGGAGGCTTGATTCTCTGCTTCTAGGCACTGAGTCTGTACTTGAATAAATACTTTACAAATACTTACCACTTACTGCCATAGATGCTGCGACACCTGTGCTTTTTCACCTTCATACCATCTACAACTTCCAGAGGTACAAAGTCTTTTACTCACCACCACCAATTCTAATCCCATGAGTTCAACCCTTAAAAAATCTGGGATGTATTTAAGAAAGTGTTATGCTTCTCTAAGTATGCCATTGAAACACACATCCACAGAGAGTTTTTAAAATAAAAAAAAAAATAGAATATCATAGCCATATTAGTCTGAAATGTGTTTGATTTTTCCTGTAAATATTTTGAAATTCTTCCAAGTCAATCTTCCTCCATTGAGAATCCATAACATTCTTTTAATTTTTTAATGGTTACATGGACTTCAGTAATATTTTAAACATATCCCTTTACCATATTAGTTTCCAACTTTTATAATAATAGTACTTTAATTAATGCACATATGAGTTTCACTTTACTTCTGTAAGATAGAGTCCTCAAAATATAATTAGTACCTTAAAGGTGTATATAATCTTTGTTGAATTATCTTCTAAATATGCAGTGGTAATTTATATCTTACAAGAGAATAGCAAAATTCCTCTTTTTGATAACTTTTGCAAGCATTGAAAGCACAAAGCTTCCATATAAAGTCCAATGTCCAAGACAGTGTTACTTAGTAAACCTAATAGGTTATGCCACTTAAAGTTCATAAATGATTTTTCAATTAGCTTTACTTCATCAATCACCTCTGGAAGCTATGTATCACGATCACTCATTATGTTGGGTTTTATTACCTTATCTTTGTAGTTTAAGAGTTTTGCTTTATATATTCTACTATATTATCTTTGGTTCATTAAGATTTATAGCTGATCTGCCTTTCTCAGAGTGTGGAGATTTCTTTAGCAAAAACACTCCTGGGATTTTCTTTAAAGGCTGCTGTCCCTTCATTCCACTTTATTGGTTATTTGTTTTACCAACCTCACAAATTTATTTGCATTTTTCTGAGTATATTTGACTATCCTATGCCTTTTTCACTTTTCCTTACCTTTGAGTTGATGTGTTTCTATTATAAAATATGTATGTTTTCTTTCTTTAATCTGATTTAAGTGTTTGTTATTTGATAGACAAATTCAATCCAACTTTCACGTTGGGTTTTATTCCTCTGCTTTTGTTATGACTGAAAAGCACGTCCTTTGCCTCAGCTCCACTGTCTAGGCCAGGAAGCAGTGAATATCCCAAGCTACATTACCCCTAAGTGTGATATTTCTCATAACAATGCTAAACTTCTTTGCCCAGGTTTATCACATTATACTTAATATTCTAGTTACTTCCTGAAGATATCAAGCCTTTTTACATATCCTTTATCACCTACAGTCTCTCCCTTATAATGTTTTATACATTGCCTTATCTTCTGCCATCCACTTCTCTTCCCCTCCCTAGCAAACCATCAGCTCTCCATCTTGAATTCCCTTTGTGTTTGATAAAACTGTCTCTCAAACCTTTTGTAAAAATATCGCTTCCACCTACTTTCTCTAAATGGTATCTTGATATTCTCTAAGGGAACCCATGTAGAGAGCGCGTCTCCATCATACTCCACATACTTTAAGGACAGAAGTTGGAACCTGAGGATAAAATCTCCTGCTCTTTTACAGCTTTTATTATTCAATGATACAGTCTTCTTTCTATCTCAAATTTACCTACAGAAGTCCTTTTATTCTTATGCATTATAGGTAATTTGATTATTAACCTTGTCATCCAATCCACTCCAATTTCTGTCAAAACTTGGAAAGTATCAGAATTCATTGCATTCTCCATTTAACACTTCAGAGTCTCAGTTTCTTGACATTTTCACCCTCGCTTTGTTCATTTATTCTCACAGTCGTGTCTTAGACTACAACTCTCCTTCAGATAACTTAGGGATACATTAGGTAAGACAAAATGGACATAAAATATGTCTGGGCCCAAAGAAAGTTGCAGGAAATGTGACAAGCATAAGATAAAAGTATAAAATAATTAAGATTCGAGTTTTTATAGATTTGTTTAACTAAAATAGATAAAGCAATTCTTCAAATTTGTGTCATGATTTATGTAACAAACTTGTACATTTTGACTAAGAACAATTACTTCTAAAAATACTTATTATAACTATCTCATGCATCAACTTCTGTCTCCTATTTTTCCAGCCTCCTAGCTCTTGTAAACTTACTTGTGTAATTACTGAACTCCAGTGCGTCTTCCAATGAATTGACTGCGCTGATCCACTATCCACACAGCCCTTCTAAAGTCACTTGTCTCCAGTTTAAACTCACTTGTCTAGCGTTGCTGCCATAGTCCATTTTTAAGTTGCTTCCTTCAAAATACATATAATCCCTGTCTCTGTCTCTTTCTCCATCCTAAATACCTAGGAACACTTCAGTGCCAGATGATGATAAATACATTCTATTTTCTGTGTTTGATCTAAAAAGAAATAAATTTTAAAAGTGTCCCATGCTAGCTCTGCTTTAAGAAGAACTGCACAAACCACAAATCCACATACCCCAGCTCAGCAGTTTTAATTGGATGGCCTAGTAAGTTATGTTTTGATTTTCTGGGATAACAATATTGAATTTTCTCTTCTCTTGTCAAACCCCCTACTCCTCCAAATCAAGTGTGTGGATGTATTCAGTTTATCAACAGGAAAACATTCTCTCTGACCCTGTAAAGACTTTGGTTCCTTCTACAGACCTTCTTTCCACCCTTAGTGTCAATTTTCTATTCCAGCAGATAATTTCTAACCACTTTTTTCAACCTTATTCTTCTCCATGCATTCCCTTCTCTGTAAGGGAATTATCAACCATCTTCCTGCCCAGTACCAAAACCTAGGAACCATAGATATTTGTGATCATTCTCTCATGCCCCAAATACAATCTCACTAAATCTAATTTAATAAAACTATTAAAAGTTATTGTAAATATAGTCAAGATTGCAACTCTTCCATTACTATCTACCTAGATCAAGGTATCATTATTTATTTCTTGGAAAACTAAAAGTCACCATCTACTCTTACTTTCTACAATCCAGCAAAATAGATGGGGTGACCTCCTCAAAAGATAAGTGACAGTATAATATTCTCATGCTTAAAATTTGCCAATGGCTTCTCACTTTAATTAGGAGAACCTTTCAATTCCTTTCATTTTCTAATAGATTCTGTAGGTTTTTAAGTACTTTTTATCTTTCTGATGTCATCTCCTACTAAGTTTAGTTTTATTTTTTATATAAAAATGATCCTTTTTCCTGCTTTGATCATGCACAGAAATTCAATAATCCCAGAAAATCAGACATAAGTTCAAATTTATTGCTTTCTTTTTTGTCTTGAATGTTTTCTCCCCAGTTCTTTTTATAGATATTCACTCCCCATGATTTGGGTTTCAGATCAAATACTACCTCATTAATGAGACCTTTCATAGCTATTCAAGCTAAAGCAACCTCCTCCCTCTACCCTAGGAATTATCTATCACATTACGATATTTTATTTCCCCCAAAAAATACTTTCAAATTTAAGTGTTTTCATTTGTTTGTATTTTTTAAAAGATTTTATTTATTAATTTGAGAGACAGACAGACAGACAGACAGAGAGCGCAAGCAAGCACAAGTAGGTAGAGAAGCAGACAGAGGAGGAGGGAGAAGCAGACTGTCTGCTAAGCAGGGAGCCTGATGCAGGGCTTGATCCCAGGACCCTGGGATCATGACCTGAGCTGAAGGCAGGCCACTTAACTGACTGAGCCACCCAGGCACCCCTTAAGTATTTTCATTTGTAAGTAACTTGTGTCACCTCTTAAAAATATGCTTTAGGGGATTCTGGGTGGCTTAGTCAGTTGAGTGTCAGGCTCTTGGTTTAGGCTCAGATTATGCTCTCAGTGTCTTTAGATGGAGCCCTGGTCTGGTTCCATGCTTAGCAGGGAGTCTGTTTGGGGATTTCTCTCCCTCTCTTTCTGCCCCTACCCCGGCTCACATGTGCACTTTCTATCTTAAATAAATAAATAAATCTCAAAAAGAGTATATCAGGGGTTTGCCATCACAGAATCCTTAGAACCTAGAATGCCCTAGTGGGAAAAAAAATGAATAAGTATTAATCTCATTAACCTGAACCCATGCAACCACATAAAAGAAAAAAAGAAATCTAACAAGCAGAGCATCACAGATACAGTCAATAGAATATGAGAAAAAGTTTCCCCTGGAATGTCTGGGAAAAGTTACTTGCTTTCCTAAAAGAAAATCAGGAGAGGCATGGCTCTATGACATGCTATCCTTTGAGGTGCCACAGCCCATCTGCAGACAAAGAGTAGTTTCCCTGTTGAGATTATCCAGGCATTGAGCTGTAAACATTTCAAGTTTCAGTGTATCAGCCATTAATTTGCCACTCTGTGGACACTCTCCTTCCAGAATTCCTTCCAGAATTTCAAAATAGTGTTTCTGTTAATGCTTAAGCTTCTTTTAATTTTCTTTATATTTAAGCTTCTTTTAGTTGGTGTTTTGGTTACTAGCAGCTAAAAACATCATAGCAAATACGAAATTTTTTATCTGCTTCCCTTCACAGAAAAACTCTTTAAAAAAATTGCAATGCTGTATTATCTCCAATTTCTCACTTTAGTTCACTTTTAGCACACTGTAATCTTGTTAGCACTTCATTACTCCAGAAGTCTACATATTGCATGGTCCTCAATGATCTCTATGTTACCAATTTCAATGAAGAATATTGTATTCCTATTTCATTCCACATTCCAGAACTTTGAAGCACAGATGGCTATCTTCTCCTTCTTTTCATCCTTGATTTCCTTGGGAATTCGGTGAACATTTCATCTCAGTCTCCGGTACTGGATGTTTCTTCTCCCTAAATTTAGAAGCCCCCTATGTCTAGTTTTTGTACCTTTTATAAAAAATTTCTAGCTCTCCTTTTTTTAAATCCCTTTCCATGACTTGAAATAATACTTTAAGTTCTTGACTTCAAATACATATCTGAAATTTCTATTGGGAAATCTTCTTGCTTGTGAGGTCAATTTGGATATTTAATAGGATCTCAAATTTAGTAAGTCTAAAACCTAACTCTATTGCAGCTTCTTGAACCAAATCTGTTCTTGTGCCTGAGTCTCTAGTAAAAGGAAGTTCCATATGTTGGACTATAAGAAAGGAAGGAAGGAAGGAAGGAAAATAGAAAGAAAGAAAACAGTGCACCATTATTGACCATCTTTGATATATACACCCTACTTTTCAATCTAAGAGCAAGCCCTTCTAATATTAGGTCACTATCACAAGTGTCCCCTCTGCTTTGCTTCATCTTCTCTGTCGACATTTTTGTTCAATCCCCATAATCTCTTACCTGAAAAGTCAATGCCATGATGATTGCTGATTTGACTGGAAGTTGAACTGTGATTCAAGAACAAATTATGTAGGTTAACAAAATACATGATGTAACTGAGCACCAAAATTAATCTGGGTGAAAGATACTCTTGTGCTCATGAGTTGAAACTGGAAAATATGAATCCCATGGCACTTTTTAACGATAGAAGCTGGATATAATGAACAGGTAAGATAAAATTTTTAAAAAAAGTGCAAGAGTCAATCCCATGGCAGGTCACAGTGAGATACATTTATAAAGAAACAGGTATGAATAAGCAGATCTTAGATAGTAAGAAATACATAGGGAACAGAAGAAAGGCCAAGCCAATCAATAGTAGAAGAGGAATGGGAAAAGTGTAAAGAAATAATCTGTGATAAAGAAACACAGTATGTGAGAGGGAGTGAAAGAGAGAAACTGCTCCACCCAAAGTAGATCCACTTCTTTGTGAACTTAGTGCTTTATCAATTGAATGCTTTGTTTGTAGGTAAAAGATACTAATTATTACACCTTTTTTCCACTGTAACTCTGACACAATGTCAAAAGGTATGCTAAACATATCCATATTTGCTGCCATGTCCCTCCCATATGCTAATCCAACTTCTATACCCTTGGCCCATCATCACTTAGAAGGTACCACTACTAAACGTTTAATTAGAGATATTATAGGTAGCATTAATTAGCTGGTATTTTAAATCACTAGCATATAATTATATATCTTTATTTAAAATCAAATAATATGCAAATTAAGTAGTTTCAATTCATCATCTTAGAATCTCTTAATATCATTAAACTAACACCAAAGGAAGATAATCTCAGTTTAAGACTTAGTCTCATACATCACGTGGTTGTATGTGTGTGCCTTTGTATATGTGCCAAATTCATATGTGTTGTAACCAAGACAATTGTTGGGCTAAATTTAGGTATGTGGAAGCTGTGAATATTTGAATTTAAATTTTGCCAAGGTGATTGCTATAATCTCAATAGCCATATTTTAAAAATATTTCCCCATGGCTATACTTTAGTAAAGTAAAATAGGGTAGCTCTTAAAGAAGTTGTTGGTATATTAAATGGTATATGTCTTTTAAAATAATTTTTACTGTGTGTTTCCTTTCTGTATGGTTTATAGAGCATACAACAGACATTTTTAAAAATTTTTATTTACTTTTTAAATTTCTTTTCAGTGTTCCAAAATTCATTGTTTATGCACCACACCCAGTGCTCCATGCAATACTTGCCCTCCATAACACCCACCACCAAGCTCACCCAACCTCCCACCCCCTCCAAAACCCTCAGATTGTTTCTCAGAGTCCACAGTCTCTCATGGTTCATCTCCCCCTCCAATTTCCCCCAACTCCCTTCTCTTCTATGTCTCCCCATGTCCTCCATGTTATTCCTTATGCTCCACAAATAAGTGAAATCATATAATTGACTGTCTCTGCTTGACTTACTTCACTCAGCTTAATCTCTTCCAGTCCCATCCATGTTGATACAAAAGTTGGGTGTTCATGCTTTCTGATAGAGGCATAATACTCCATAGTATATATGGACCACATCTTCCTTATCCATTTGTCCATTGAAGGGCATCTTGATTCTTTCAACAGTTTGGCGACTGTGGCCATTGCTGCTATGAACATTGGGGTTCAGATGGCCTTCTTTTTACTACATCTGTATCTTTGGGGTAAATACCCAGTAGTGCAATTGCAGGGTCATAGGGGAGCTCTATATTTAATTTTGTAAGGAATCTCCACATTGTTTTCCAAAGTGGCTGCACCAACTCACATTCCCACCAACAGAGTAAGAGGGGTCCCCTTTCTCCACATCCTCTCCAACACACGTTGCTTACTGTCTTGTTAATTTTGGTCATTCAAACTGGTGTAAGGTGATATCTCAATGTAGTTTTGATTTGAATCTACCTGATGGCTGGTGATGATGAACATTTTTTCATGTGTCTGTTAGCCATTTGTATGTCTTCATTGGAGAAGTGTCTGTTCATGTCTTCTGCCCATTTTTTCACATGATTATCTGTTTTGTGAATGTTTTGTTTGAGGAGTCTTTATAGATCCTGGATATCAGCCCTTTGTCTGTAGTGTCATTTGTGAATATCTTCTCCCATACCATGGGTTGCCTTTTTGTTTTGTTGACTATTTCTTTTGCTGTGCAGAGCTTTTGATCTTGATGAAGTCCCCAAAATTCATTTTCACTTTTGTTTCCTTTGCCTTTGGAGACATATCTTAAAAGAAGTTGCTGTGGCCGATGTCGAAGAGGGTACTGCCTATGTTCTCCTCTAGGATTCTGATGGATTCCTGCCTCACGTTGAGGTCTTCTATCCATTTTGAGTTTATCTTTGTGTATGGTGTAAGAGAATGGTTGAGTTTCATTCTTCTACACATAGATGTCAAATTTTCCCAGCACCATTTATTGAAGAGATTGTATTTTTCCACTGTATATTTTTTCCTGCTTTGTCAAAGATTATTTGACCATAGAGTTGAAGGGCCATATCTGGGATCTCTATTCTGTTCCACTGCTTTATGTGTCTGTTTTTATGCCAGTACCATGCTACGACAGACATTTTTTAAAAGATACTGTGGGCTGACCAGGACACTAGAGTGGCTCAATTGATTGAGAATGTGATTCTTGATTTTGGCCAAGGTCATGACTTCAGGATTGTGAGACTGAGCATATGAGTCGGGCTTTGTGCTGAGCATGGAGCCTGCTTGAACCCTTTCCTTCTACCCTTCTCTTGCTCTCTCTCTCTCTCTCTTAAAAAAAAAAAGAGAGAGAGAGAGAGAGAGAGATACAGTGAACTCACTTAAGAAACATATCATAAATATATTCATGTTGTAGAGGCCCATTAAGAAAAAGTGACTTCCAGTTTCTGACCCAGCATATAAAGAGCTTGGAAGTCATTATTTCAAACAGTAATAAAAATGTTGAAGACACTGAATATCAACAGCTTTTCTCATACCTGTCAGAAAACTGAGGTCACAGGACAAACAGTTACCCCCAAAGTTGGAGGGACAGACACTGTGAACCACAGCTTACTAGAGTAGAGACCCATGAGTAGAAACTCCCGTGGAAATCAGGACTGGGGCAGAAACCTGAATTTGTCACTCTAGAATTGCTGTAGATTCAGAGCAAAGATTTGAGAGCTAGCCTATCCCTAGAGGGGTCAACTCTAGAAAGAGTTCCCCAGATTTGTGTGAGTTTTACCTCTAGGACCCCTATGTGGTTCTCATAGTGAAGGTCAGTGGAAAATTCCTCATTTTTTGAAGGGAGAGAGGAAAGCAGCTACTCTGATATAGGCCCAGACTCTGTTCTTAGCAAGGCCTGCCCCAAAGAGAAATTTTTTCTCAGAGCCTGACCTAAAGGGCTTGATCAGAATATTACCAGCTTGGGTGAGCAAGCCTAGCCCCTTCCAGCTACCCTGTCCTCAGCAGGGATATGGGCAGGGGGATGGAGGCATGGGAAACCTTGTGCGATTTCACAAAGCAGAGGTACAGGCTCAGTAAAAGACTGAAACCTAGTCACAGAAATAGCGAATTTTCTGCCTTCCAAAACACCTTAAAACCACATCAGTAAAGGCCTGTTAACCAGAGTTCCTTTTACCCAGTACATCATGTAGAGCTAACAAGAGTAAATAACAAGGCATAGTGAGAGACAAAAAACATAGTTCAAAAAGATAACAATCATCAAAACTATATTTAGACATGGCTAAAATGTTGATCAGACCAGGAATTCAATAACCATGCTTAATTTGTTAAGGGCTATAATGGAAAAATCAGACAGCATGCAAGAACATGTGTAATGCCGAAAAAAAAAAAAAGATGGAAATTTTAAGATAGCATCAAAAAGAAATGATAGAAATAATACATTGTAGGAGAAATGAAGAAATGTTCTCATGGGTTCATTATTAGACTGCACATTGCTGAGGGAGGAGTCTGAGTTTCAGGTGATGCTAATAGGAGCTTCCAAACTAAAAAAACAAAGGAAAATACCAGAAAAAGAGAAAAAAGAAATACAGAAACAGATATCCAAGAACAATGAGTTGGGTGAGTACAAAATATGTACCATATGATAATACTAACACCAGAAGGGGAAGAAAGAAAAGAAATGAAGAAATGTTTTGAAGCTATAATGACTGAGAATTTCAAAAATTTATGGCACCAACGGAAAAAAAACAGAGATTATGATAATGGGTCAAAAATAAGACCCAACTCCATGTTGTCTATAAGAAGCCCACTTTAAATATGAAGACATATGTAGATTAAAACTAAATGAATAGAAAAAGAGACATCATGCTAACACTAAGTCAAAACAAAGTTGGAATCTTTATACTTATTTCAGACAAAGTGAATGTCAGAGCAAGGAAAATTAGCAGGAAGAGGGCATTACACAATGAGAAAGGGGCCAATTCCCCAAGAAGAAATGGCAATTCACAATGTGTATATGCGTGACAACAGAAAACAAAAATATGTATGTATATGAGTGTGTATTTGAGGATTCCTCTGGAAAGTATTAGAATAAAAAGATATAAAAATAGACATTGTATATTATCTCATATGCAAGTGAATATATATGTTTAAGGTGCATTTAATAAATTTAAGAATAAATTTATTATCTACATATTTACAGATTATGAATAAAAAGATGCTTTCATAATATTATAAAATATATTAATTTCTAATCAATATCTCACAATCTTGATGCAGGTTTTTTGTTTCTTACTATTGAGTTGGTCCTCGTATTAAGCTTCTATTTAGAAAATAATGACAGAGACAAGAGTCAGGAAACATTTGTATATCAACCCCCCACCCCCATTCTCTATTCTTCCTCAGCTTTAGAATGACAGTGAACATCACTGAGTCAGAGTCTGCTAAAGAGGGGAAAATTGGGTCTAGAAGAAATACCCTATAAGGACTCATGATGCCAGAATCGCCTATATCTCCTCACATTCCCATTTCCATTACCAACTTCCCTGTCATTAAAAAATCAGTGCATTTCAATCACAAATCAAAACACTTGTGCAACACAGATTTTGACTGTTGTCAGTCAAAAAAAGTTCCTGATTAGTTCCCACATTTAAAACCTAGTAGTTGTCCTTCAAAAGTTTCTCTTTCTGCTTGAGACAAATAGGATTTTGTAGTTCTATGTAATTGTTAACTTTTGTCTATGGACATTCAGCCAGAAATGCAGGAATTTATTTTCTTTTAAAGTCTAGTATAAATGACACACAGTCACAGATTCTTACATTTGTCTACAAATGTGACTATTCTCTCACATTCAGTGGACAAGGGAAGTAATGGAAGTGATTTAATTTCTTACCATAAAACATATAATGGACTCTTTGCAAACCAGTTTGTTTTTTTACTCTTTTCACTATTCTCACTTCATTATGATTCATTATTCATATTTATTTTCATTTCAACCCAAGGCTCATTTTTTCATGTCCATCACTAATTACTCAATGCAAAACCCATATGTAAATTTTTAAAAGTATCAACCTTTCCCTGGTGGCTTTCACTTCTGCCTAATCAGTTCCATTTTGTCATCCATGGCTTTCTCTAACCTAGATATTGCCTGGATAATTGTTAGCCTGAATTCCCTTTCCGACATATTGTTTATGTCCATATCCAATAGTTCTATTGCAGAAGGCCCAGTATCTGAATTTTTCTTCTGTTGGGCATTCCTCCTCCTACTAATTTTAGTGAGAGGTGGCTGAACAGATGTGTAGCTGAATGTATCGACCATGGTGCAGGCAAGGTGCACCCTGGAACGCTCTGCCCACTGGTTTTTTTCTGCCCCATAGAGATCCAGAAGTATATAATTCTAATCTCAGGCTGATTTCATGGGTGATCAGAGTTCTTTGGTAGGTAATCAGCTCACTTTAGCGTACAGGTTGAAACGGCCCCTCCTCCTACTTCCCTGCCATCTTGTCTGGGCCTCAACTTTTCCCAAGAAGAGGACAGAGTTCTATTGCACAGAGAACATATTTAGTCACCGATTTCCTTGGACAAAGCACACTTTTTATTTTTTTAAGATTTTATTTATTTATTTGACAGAGAGAGAACACAAGTAGGCAGAGCTGCAGGCAGAGGAAGAGGGAGAAGCAGGCTCCCTGCTGAGCAGAGAGCCTGATGCAGGGCTCAATCCCAGGACCCCAGCATCATGGTCCGAGCTGAAGGAAGTTGCATAACTGTTTGAAACACCCAGGTGCCCCAGAGCACACATTATAAATACATGTGACGGCCTGACTGTACCTATAAAATAGAGGAATGCGGAGAAATTTTCAAACTTAAAATAAGAATTAATAAAAGGTTAAAGGAAAAGTTTGTAGAAATGAGATGCAGGAATAAAGGATAGATCTTAGGGTAACATAAAGATCAGGAAATCACTCTCTTTATCTTCCTCAGTGGGAGGTGATCTCTAGATAATGTCTTTCTCTGTCTTCACTAAAAAATAACAAGGATTTTCATTTGTTTTTTCCTCATAGAATCTCTTCTACTTTTCTTCTTCTCTCTATTTTAATTTTGCCTTTTCTAAGGCTTTGAATGGACAGAGTATCCATGTTGGGCTCTAATGACAGAATTTATGCCAAAGGCATCTAATTCTATACCATATAATTACTGTGCTTGTTCATTAGGAGCTGATAGCAGGGACGAACTTCAGAAAAAGGAACATTGCTGGACAAGCATGCAAAGCATAATGACGTAAATTTAACTGTGCAAAAAATAGATACACTAACCTGAATTGAAAAGCAAATAAATCAGGTGACATGATTACCATATAAAGAAAAACTAAAAGATTAATATTCTTAATTATTCAAAGGTCTTATAAATCAATAAGGAAGACAAAAGACAACATGTAATATGTCTAAAAAATAAGCAAAGACAAATCAGTGGAGATTTAGCTCAGCTGATAAAGTATGTGGCTTCACTGACAATGAGACAAAGTACGTGGGATCAGAGGGAAAAGATTGATTTTTCAAGAAGAAATATGGGGTTGAGGAAACTGGCTACTTATTGTTAAGTGAATAAACAGAGCTCACTTTGTCATTCTTTTATTAGGTAATTTCCAACTGTATCAAAGTTTTTTTTTTAATATTTTATTTATTTGACAGAGAGAAATCACAAGTAGGCAGAGAGGCAGGCAGAGAGAGAGGAGGAAGCAGGCTCCCCGCAGAGCAGAGAGCCCGATGTGGGGCTTGATCCCAGGACCCTGGGATCATGACCTGAGCTGAAGGCAGAGGCTTTAACCCACTGAGCCACCCAGGCGCCCCTGTATCAAAGTTTTAATGTAGAATTTGAACTGTAAGTGGGAATAGAAAACACAGCAGACAGCTTCTCCTCTGCTGTCCTGCCCATAGCTCCCTTGTACTGTGTTCAATAGAATTCTATCTACTTTTAAAAAAGAAAACCAAAAACCAAAAAGCAAACAAAAAATGCATAGATGACATTTTTAAATGAACAAAGCTTTCATAGTCAAGACATATGTCCTATAAGGAAAAAATGAAAAATCAGTAAGTTTTAGTATATAAAATAGATATTTTTCTTACATAGACCAACCACAAAACTTTTTAAAAAAGCAATGTGAGGAAAAATTATATATACATGATATAAAATAATTTCCTAACATGAAAAGCCTTGAATGGTCAATGAGAGAAACTAACTAAATAGGAGAGATGAATTAATGACATCAAAAGTATAAATGACAAGTATATGAAGGCATACTTTGTCTCACTGATGATGCAAAATGCCAAATAAAATACCTCTCATATATTAAATTTGTAATGATTAAAAATGATGAAAGTATACTACTTTGGTTAAGGCATGAGAAAACATTTCTTCTTAAATACTCCTGAGGAGAAGATAACTGAATATCCAGAGAAAGTTCTGTCTCTGGTCACTACAGGGTAACTGGTATCATTCTGGTCCTCTTTCTGGAAACAAAAAGAACACTGAACAAAATGTAGGAATCAATTTTTTTTTCCCCAGACATTAAATTTAGGTAGCATAAGGTTTGGATCACCAAGAGAAAGAAAACAAATGAGGTGATTTTAAAATTTGTGTATTAGTTTCCTGGGCCCTGTGACAAAGTACCATAGAGTGCCTTCAAACAATAGTAAATTTCTACCTCACAGATTTGGAAACCAGAAGTACACAGAGTGTCCAGTATGCTCCTTTTGAAGTCTCTAGGAAATAACTTTCTTTCTTATTCCTACCTTTTTATGTTCCCTGACATTCTTAGATCCTGTTGGTCTTTTGGTTTGCGACAGCATAACTTTACTTTCTGCCTCCAACTTTTCTGTTTGTCTGGGTTGCTCTACATCTTCTCTTATGAGGACATCAGTCATACTGGATTTCGTCCAATCCAGCATGACCTAATTTAACTAATTACATCTGCAAAGGCCTCACTTTCCAATAGAATCACACTCTCAGGATCCAGGTTACTATAGACTAAATGTTAATGTCCACCCCAAATTCATATTTTGAAGTCCTAACCTCCAATGTAACTGTATTTGGAAATAGGACATTTATGGGGTAGTTAAGGTTAAATGAATCACAAAAGCAGGTCCCTAATCTAGTAGAATATTATAAGAAGGGACCCCCTTTTGATAGCAATATTTTTGGAAGGGACCTCTAATCAGAAAATGAATCAGCCAGCACCTTGATCTTGGACATGCCAGAAATATCAGAAATAATCAGAAAATTATCAGAATTTTTTTTTTTGTCATTTAAGTCACCTGATCTATAATATTTTGTTACAGAAACCTGAGCAGACTAATACATTGGTGGGTATGAAGTTTGGGGGGGACACTCTTCATCCAATACAAATTGTTTAGCTTCATGCCTGAAAAGATTTCCAGAACTGAACACAAGGAGTGAAGGAGACACCAACAGAGCACAGCAGTTTCTCTGAGTTGAAGAAAGAGAAGGACATCAGAACTTAGAAACACTGTAATGTTTGCATTTGAGTGACAGAATCCTGGAAAGGGGGAATCCATACAGAGGAAGACCTACAGACATCTGCATGGGTGACATTAAGTATTTGTCTGAATTTTAAGCTTCACAGACATAGTGTAAATTCCACTGCTCTGGGAAAACTGTAATTACCAAGGAATTACAAGATAAAGTATTATAAGATCATACATAGGGTTGGGAAACATGCAACTGCCCAGAAGCTACAGTGAAGAGATGTTTGCGAGCACTTTGGTCATCTAGCAGAAGGGTACCAGAAGAGTTGCTCCTAAGTCATGGATTCAAATACACAAGAAAATAAGATCTACTTTAAACCTATCATTGCAAAGATTAAAAAGAGCTTTTGAAAATAGCACAAACATATGATCTGCCTGTTAACATGAAATTTAAACCCTTTAAAAAGAAATCTAATAAAACCCAGACACTTAATAGCAAAGAATTCACCATGTCCAGCAATAGAAATATGTAATTAATGGAAACAGAAGAAATGACAGATAAAATGGAATAAGTAGGTAAGGACATTAAAACATTTCTTATAAATATGCATAATATTTAAAATGAAACATGGACATAATGAGGTGAGTAATGGAAGATATAAAAAAAATGAAGTAGAAATTAAAGTTAAAAAATATAGTCTCCCAAATTAAAACTTCAATGGAGAAGCTCATTGACATATTAGACAACACAAAATAAAAATATCAATTAACTTGAAAACATTCCAATAGAAAATATAAAAAGTGAAACTGAATAATAAATTTTTAAAAGGCTGAAATAGAGGATAAAATAATCAGTCTAAAAACTCTGTAATTGAAATATCAACTACCACTATCAAAATGGGGTTTGAGGTTATATTTGAGGCAAAAATATTTGTAAATTTCCAAATTTAATGAAAAATATCAGGCCATAAACCCCAAAAAGCTTGACACAGCTTGAGTAGGAGGTCAGGGAAAGTAGGAAACCCCACAAGGCACTTCTGAGAACCAATGATGAAGAGAACACATTAAATGCAATTGGAGAATAAAGACAAACTATAGCCATAAAGCAATAAGAAAGTTCATTGATTTAATAACCAAAACAACGAGAGTCAATAGACAGTGGAATGATGTCTTTAAAACACTGAAAAACTACTCTATTGACTAGAATTGTATATCCAATTATAATACATTTTTTTAAAAGATTTTATTTATTTATTTGACAGACAGAGATCACAGGTAGGCAGAGAGGCAGGCAGAGAGAGAGGAGGAAGCAGGCTCCCTGCAGAGCAGAGAGCCCGATGTAGGGCTCAATCCCAGGACCCTGGGATCATGACCTGAGCTGAAGGCAGAGGCTTTTACCCACTGAGCCACCAGGCACCCCTATAATAACTTTTTAAAAATGAGGTAAATTAAGGCCATTTTTAGATGTAAATAGCTGAATTATTCTCCCTTATCCCTATAATAGAAAAAATGGTACTGGAAGTTACTGCTGTGGAAGAATAATCGATATCCTGGGGGAAATTGAATCTGCTCACAGAAATAAACACCCCCAAACAAGGGAAATATATACATTAATGATAAAGACTTTTGTTTCCTTACATTCTAATTTCCTTAAAAGATTACTTAAAGTAATAATGATAAGGTATTATGGAACTTGGAAAAAATTATTGGTGGATATTTCTTATGTTATATATGAAGCTGTTAAAGGGTAGATTGTGATTTTTTAAAAAGATTTTATTTATTTATTTGAAAGAGATAAAAAGCACAGAGGGAGAGGGAGAAGCAGATTCCCCACTGAGCAGCGAGTCCAATGTGGGACTCGATCCCAGGACCCTGAAATCATGACCTGAGCTGAAAGCAGACACTTAACTGACTGAGCCACCCATGTGCCCTAGATTGTGACATTTTAAAAGGCATGTTGTAGGATGAAGAAGGACCACTAAAAATTTAAAGAAAGAAGTGTAGCTAATAATCCAATAAGGAAGAAAAGAAATACTAATGAATAATAAATTAAACCAAAAGAAGTTAGGAAGAAAGGAGAAAAAACAGATAAATAGAAAGAAAATGCCAAAATGGCAGATTTAATCTGCATACTCTTGAAAATTATATTAAATTTCAATATTATAACACTACATTTAAATTCAGTTTGTCAGAATAGATGAAAAAAAACTAGATCTAAGTCTGTGTGGTTAAGAAGAAGCACATTAAATATAAAGAACACAGACAGGTTCAAAGTAAATGAATAAAAAATAAATATCACAGTGCTATGAAATGTGGAAGCCTGACGACTCACAGAACTGTACCCCTGGGGCAAATAATACATTACATGTTAATAAAAATCTTAAAAAAAGAAAAAAATCACATAAACAATAATGACAAGAAAACCAGTATAGCTCTGTTAATAAAAAAGAGAGTAGAATTCAAGACAGGAAATATTATGGGAGATAAAAATGATATTTTATAATTCCAAATGGATCAATTCATAATAGCCATCATTATAAATGTGTGTGTTACCAAGAATATGAAGTAAAAGCTGAAAAACCTAAAAAAGTATGATCACAATTCAAGTTGGAATTTCAACACTCCTTTCTCAATACTTCATAGAAAAAAAAAACCACTATAATGAGAAAATAGGAGATTTGAAAATCACTGTCAACCTATTAATCTTACATATCACAGTTACCAGATTTTGTTTGCTTTTATTTAATTTACTTATATCCTGTAATTACTATCATTAAGCTCTCACGATTCTAATGATCTCACCCTCCCCCCCTCCACTTCATGGGGTCATTTTCTTGATATTAGCAGAATAAAATTTGCCAAAATATTCGGAGTTTTATCAATCTTCTCTCTAAATATAACCCCTACATTTCTACATATTAATTATTTCCTTCACTCCACGTATATTAATTACAATATTTTACTCCACACATTATGTAATTATATAGCTATTTAATATAGTTTATAAGTGTTTTAGCATAGGATTGTGATTCCGCCAAGTCCTTGTGATTAATGACTAGTTTCAGGACCTCAATAATATAATAAGAAACAGGGGCCCCTGGGTAGCTCAGTTGGTTGGGCAACTGCCTTCAGCTCAGGTGATGATCCTGGAGTCCCAGGGTCAAGTCCTGCATCCGGCTCCCTGCTGCATGGGGAGCCTGCTTCTCCCTCTGACCTTCTCCCCTCCCATGCTCTCTCTCACTCTTTCTCTCTCAAATAAATAAAGACAATCTTAAAAAAAAAAAGAAAGAAAGAAATAGTAGCATTCAACAATACTACAGTCCAATATGTTATTTTGCTCTTCTTTATAAATCTGAGACTTTACATTTTTAACTGACTTCAAACTGCCATTCAGCAAGTTTTTTGTTTTCTTATTTTGTTTGTTTTGAATTATTGAATGAAGAAATTTATTTAGATTAAGAAGATCATAAAAAATGAAATACAAGCCTAGAAATTAAAAAAAAAAAAAACTTTTCCATGTCTTGTCCCATCTTATTTTATTTTTTTTTTAAATTTTATTTGCTTATTTGAAAGAGACAGAGAGCCTGAGCTGGAGGTGGAGGAGGAGCAGGGGGAGGGAGAACAGGCTTCCCCGCTGGACAGGGAGTCCGATGGGGGCTCAATCCCAGAACCGTGGATCGTTACCTGAGCTGAAGGTAGACACTTAGCTGACTGAGCCACTCAGGAGCCCCTGTTGTCCCATTTTAGTAAGGAAAATCAGAATTAGTAAAACAATAAATTTTAGTAGATATATACCATATTGATATATTGGTTATGCCTGCTTTCTCCACATTCTAGGCCAAAATGGATCCTTTCTGAAGATGTGGTTCTTGTATTCAGTAATTCATTTTTGCTTGACCTAAGCTTTACAAAGAATATTATTGAATGTGGATAATCAACATTATATCACAATTGTATGCACTATCAAGGAACATAAATGGTGACTTCGTGATATTCTGCTTTTATAAAAAGGACATGAATAATTCCCTGCTCTTCCAAACCAAAATATTGTGATATTTTATCCTTCAGGAGAGTAGTCTTTGAAAAATCATGCAGAAAATACAGTATTTTGTATGTGCATCTGTAAATAATTGCCAGTACAATTTTATTTTGCTTAAAAGTGCCCACTACCTAGAAGTAAGTTTTGTTACTTTTCTGTTTGTTTCTGATTTTCTTTGTAGTTTCTATTCCTCCTATTTATTAAAACAGTTAAGTGGTGAAATAATATTCCTACCAGGCACTAAAGCTGTGATGCAACATGGAACAGATGATAAAAAAAACATAAACATATCAGCAAAGATAAATGATAGCTCTAAATCACTTGCCACATCCTTTTTGGTTATGCCAAGTTGAATTATCTTTAAACAACAGATCAAATGCTTTATAGTGAATTTAAATTCATTTGGGGGTACATTTCAATTTCAAAATTATGTTCTTAGAAACTTATGAATATATGACTAAATCAAGTAGCTTATAATTGAATTGAAGTTACCAATATCATCAAAAATAATTATTTTTTTCTTGTACATCTTGAAGATCATCTCATTATGCAAATTAGGTCTATCAATTATTATGTACATTCTTTGGAAAAGAAGCAATGTAAGATTATGTTTCCAGAATGATGCATCTGTTCTGCTTTAATTTAACTACCCATCAGTGACTATAAATTGTTGGGTAATTTCATCTGATTGGCAAAATAATTTTACAGCACTTTAAGCAATATTATTGTATATGTGCCTGAATTCTCAATGTATTTTTTTTCTTGTGGCATATGAAGTGAAAAGATACTCATAGTCTATTCGCTTCATAAGTCATTTAAACTTATCCTAGGAAAAAATAAAACTATCAATTTTACTTTAGGTTAAAGAGTTCTCCAACATAATATAATCTGGTTTTGTCATATTCAATATTGACTTTATATAAAATAATAATTTTCTTCTTATACTTCCTGAGAAACTAAAACATCATTCTTTATTTATGGTGAAGGCAATAATCCTTTAAGTCTTTTAAATAAAGGAAGTTAATTGTTAAAGGAAGTTAATTTCATTTCTCTTATACTCTATACCCAAGGCACCAACAAATTCAGTTGGCCCTATCTTCAGTTTAATCACAAAATTTTACTGGTTGCTTACCTTCTTTGCCACTACAACTCTAGTGTAAGTGGCAATGAACTTTCTTCTGGACTTTAACAATGACCTCCAACTGACATCTGTCGTCCAACTTCAGTAATTCTTAGTCTGCTTTTACCACCGCATCCAGAGAAATGCTCTGGCTCAAAAGCATGTAATGGAGTTTCGTATGATTTGAAATAAAAGTAAAAATCCTTAATGTGAGTCATATCGTCCTTTGATTTCACCAGTGTTCCCCTTTTGTCACTTTCAACGTGCTATACTCTTGGAGAGGTCCAAGATGGTCACTTGATGCTCCTAATGCACACTTAGTATATTCCTGTCTCAGGACCTTTGTACGTGTCATCCTCTCTACTAGAGCACTTCCCCCTAGTTATCAACATGGCCAGCATGCTTACGTCATTGAGTTATCTGTTCAAATATGATTGGTCCAGAGGCGCTGTTTCTGGACATGCTATGTGATATAGATATAGGTATATCTAGATATAGGTATATCTATACCTATGTGTGTGTATGTGTGTGTGTGTATACATATATATATAGATATAGATAAATCTAGATATAGATATAGATATATAGATACCTCTAGACATAGATATAGATATAGATATATCTAGATATACCTATATCTATACCTATATCTAGATATATCTATATCTATATCTATATCTATGTCTAGAGATATCTATATATCTATATCTACATCTATATGTATATACACACACACATACACACATATACATATATATGTATGTACACATTCCAAAAATATACATGCATGTGTATATGTGTATATATATGTATATATACGTGTGTGTGTGTATATATATATATGTTTTAGGATAGAATTAAATATACAATACGTATTCATGCTCTGTCTCCTTTTTCGCTTCTTGTACTTTACTTGGCCTTATGATTCGTTTTATCATTTATCCTCACCTGACATTAGACATGTGTTCTATGATTATCATCTCTTTCCTCTCCATTGGAATGGGAGCTCCAACAGAGGAGGGAATTGGATTTCTTCATCACCACTGAAGTCAATGTCTGCTTCATGGTAGGTACATAATAAATAATTGCTGAAGGAAGATGTTCTCCACCTGCATGATTATTTAACTGACTTTATTTATTTAAAAATTTTTAAAGATTTTATTTATTTATTTGACAGAGAGAGAGATCACAAGTAGGCAGAGAGGCAGGCAGAGAGGGAGAGGGGGGAGGCAGGCTCCCTGCCGAGCAGAGAGCCTGATGTGGGGCTCGATCCCAGGACCCTGGGATCATGACCTGAGCTGAAGGCAGAGGCTTTAACCCACTGAGCCACCCCGGTGCTGTAACCAAATGAATTTAAAAGGGAATTTATGTTATTGAATAACATGAAGAAAAAGGGTATATAGTGAACTAAACATAGGAAATGCCATGAACTCTGAGTCTGTTTTAGCTGTAGAAGTGCAGTGCTACAGGTATATTTTTTCCAAGGGATGTACCAAATCACCAGAAGATCTTGAACTAGGTCTAAATTTAAAAAAAAAAAAAATGAAATGGTGTCCATGTTATTTTTGTTTTGGTTTTAAGATTATTTCCTGGTATCTGTGAAGTGATTTTAAACCTGAAGACCTACAATTCTGTCATGTCTTATTTGTCTTCCCAGAACACTATGGTAGAGAGCAAAATAACTTTATATCACAATTCATAAGAAACGTTTTTAAAGAGGAAAGAATAATGTCCAAACAATTTTATTGATCTTATAGTCTTCTACTTGAACAGCAAATAGTTAAGAAATGCAAAGCAAAAGTTACAAATATTCTCAGGGAGCACTGTTTTTGAAGCAGTAAAGAAAGGTGTGATATTGTAGCTGTGAGTACAAGTGGCATATTCACAATTACATTACTAAGGAAATATTATAAAAGCAAAGGTGACTCTTTAGTTTTTATTATTTTCCTTGAGGAAGGAGTCACTTTGGTTATGAATTATTTTTTCAGGAAAATTGAAATCAATTTTATTACAAATCACACCATCTCTAGGTCAGCCTTTCTGCATTTAATAGAAACTCATTAATGAATAAGTAGGAAAGAAAAAAAAAGGGGGGGAACAATTAGATTATACAGGTTCATTGCCCCAATAGATCTGAAAGAGAGAAGACTGACCACTTAACAATATTAAATATACTTAAAGGAGACAGAATAGTGGGCAGGGCAGCTTAACTCCCAAATGTGCAGCCTTCAGTGGGCTCTCCCTGTGACCAGGGGCATGTGATTGCACATTTTCTGTTACTCTGTCATTGCTCTGTAGAGTCTGCCCATATCTCTAAGACCAATTCTAAGACACATGTAAAATTAAGAAAAATTAATATGAATATCACTTCATTAATAATATTATAATATATAATTAATAATATACAATATTAATAATTAACGAATTAATATTCATTTATTAATGAATATTAATTCATTAATAAGATTATATACTTGCAAAGACAGATCTAGGGATAGATACAGATCATACATGAAGTAAGTAAATGGACTAAATCTCAATTTTTGTTTCACCAATTTTTCTCCTTTGCTTCCAGGGGAGGCAGAGATAAAGCCATATTTTTCCCTCCTGTCCACGTGCTCTCATGGGCAGTTCTTCTGGGGGGTTTTTGTCTCCTTGAATCCTCAGGTGCAGGCACACAACCAGCAGCAGACACGCATCACTCAGGAATGGCCCAGCCTGTTTTCCTCTCCCGCTGGCTCTAGAATAGGCTCCTCCTATGTGTCTCCATCCCACAGGATGGGAGAATGTTCTGTGTGGCTCTAGACTCTTCATTCATTGTTTGAAGAGTCAGACATCTCTTCTGGAGGCCAAGGGGCTGTTTTCTCATCACTGCTCTGTGACATCTGTCTGCAAGTCTCAGCTTCCACCTCTTAGAAACCAATTTTGCAAGAAAAGGAAAGGAAATTTTCTGGAACCTTTACAAGCTCGGTGCAGAGGGAGGGGGAACACAACACTGAGAACAAAAAGAACGTAGTTTTAGTTTTTCATTGTCCCTAAAATTTCCTATCCTGTAGAACAAGCAAGGATTTCCTTCTTTGAAAAGGTATGGCCTGTCAGAGCCTCATTTGGACAGTCTGTTTGCCCCGGTTCTTCCCTACAAACCATCAAAGGGCACTGCACCCCTAATCATACTACTTCCCTTGTTATATCTGATTTTATGGAGTCTTGTTTGGCTCTGCATCCGATCAGGAATAACAAAATGTCCACAGTGTCAACTGTCAAACAATTGCAGCATTTTAATGTGCGCAATTAGTTTGTGTAAATCTCTAATTTGTGTGAATGAATACAGATTATTTTATTGAAAATAAGTTTTCCAAAAAGACGATAGATGTGTTTTTCAGGCAGGGAAAAATAAATAAGAGAAATCTGTCAGAGTAAAATACGGAGATGTATGAAGAAAGAGGAAAAGAATCGGAAGAGCACGATTAAAGGATGTGGTTAAACACGAGCGAAAATACTTGCACAGGGAAGTTTACAGCTTTGGAACTGACAAAAGATCTTAAGAAATACAATATTGCTCATTAGTAGAGAAACTGAGAAGAGTAATGAGTGAGGCTTGAAGAGTAGGTCATAAAAGAACATATCTGACACCAAGGCACAATGAAATGCAATTAAAATGTTCTCAAGACAATTCGTAAAAGGATGAAATGTATTGCACCAAGTTTTATGGCCTAATAAAACTAAAATGTACCTTCACTCTGTTGGAAAGGTTTATGAAGAGGAAGGAGAGAAGAGGTAATATAAACAGGCAGTTTCTGTGGCTTCTGAGGTACTATCCAAAGGGACAGATGAACTCTCCTTCATTTATAATAAAATAGAAACATCCTGAAGTAAAATTCCTAAGCCTGTTCTTCTTTTTTTCATTTACAGGAATGGAAACAAATACATCTATATGACACTGAAATTTTTAACAAATGAAATTTAAAAATTGGACAATTCTGTATAGCAAATTTCCCTGACCTCTCCATCTACAATTACCTTAAGGTATTTATATATATTCTTTTCTGTAAAATAAATAGATGATAGATTATAGATAGATAGATAGATGGATGATAGATAAATTCATACTGCATTTTCCCCGGAAAAGTGTTTTTTCAATAAGATAGGTATTAGAGAGTAGAGATTAAAATTAACCATACATTTATATATGTGGATACAAATAAATAATTACTGTTCTACTGTGAAAGAACTGACCCATGATTTAACTGCATTTAGTCTTAAAAAAAATAAGGGCAGTATGGTCCACATCAACATAATGTTAAAGAAATTGGGATATTATAAAGATCTCACTTCCTGTTCATTTATTAACAATGTAAAATCATATAGTTCTATGGGCTTCAATAAGCTAAGAAAAGGCAAGGAAGAATAACTTCTTATAGGTTCCAGAGGGGGCATGGCCCTGAGGACACCTTGAGTTTGCACTTCCAGACTCTGGAACCGTGAGAAAATAAATTTCTGTTATTTTAAGCCACCTCGTTTGTGGTACTTTGTGTTGGCATCCCTAGGAAACTAACACAGAAGTGCGTAAGAGACTTATGTACAAAATTCACTATTCTCTAAAAATTAGGAAAATCAAATATTTTCATAAAACAACAACTTGGTTACTGATGAAAATGCAACTAAAGAAAGAACTGGTTTATCTGAGGTAACATTCCACTAGTGTAAATAATGTCCTTATTCTTAGTTGATTTTTTAAAAAGAGTCCTATATTATTATTACACATCCTTATAATAAGTGCAATTAAAAAATAAATGTTTTACTTTTAAGTTGTGCTTTTCTTCTTTAAAAGAAACAATAATAGAATACAGTACAACTTGTGAATTTTTGACTTTATGATGGTGCAAAATCAATGCACAGGTGAGGAAGGAGGAACCATACTTTGAATTTTGAGTTTGGCTAGTGATACGTGTATGATCCTCTCTCATGATGCCAGGCAGTGGCAGTGAGTCCCGGGTCCCCATCAGTCACATGATCACGAGAGTCAACCACCGATACACTGACAGCCGTCTGTATTCATACAAACATTCGATATTTTACTTCCAGTACAATATTCAATAAATTACATGAGAGTAAACACTTCATTATAAAATAGGCCTTGTGCTTGATGAATTCATCCAGCTTCTGGCTAATCCAAGAGTTCTGAGCACGTGGAAGGTAGGATCGGCTAAGCTATGATGCTCCATAGGTTAGGTATATTGAATGCATTCTCGACTTAAACTATTTTTAACTTACGATGGGGTTATTAGGACATTATATCAGGATATAACCTATTGTAAGTCAAGAAAGATCTGTAAACATAATTTTAGGGGAGAATAAAAATTATTATTATTTTTTTAAGATTTTATTTATTTATTTGACAGAGAGAGGGATCACAAGTAGGCAGAGAGACAGGCAGAGAGAGAGGGGGAAACAGGCTCCCTGCTGAGCAGAGAGCCCTCTGGAGGGCTCAATCCCAGGACTCTCAGATCATGACCTGAGCTGAAGGCAGAGGCTTAACCCACTGAGCCACCCAGGTGCCCCACAAATTATTCTTAATAAATAAACAGAATTATTTATATATTTTGTTTTTCTTTAAGTGTTGCAATGTCAATTCTTCTGAGTGTTTACATAATAATGATTTTGAGGAGCAACATGATTCAAATATTTTGAAGTTCTTCCTTAGACCAATGCTTGCCCCATTTTAATAATTATTTGATTATAGAAAAGAAACAGAAAAATTAAAAAATACTAAAGAAGTTCATTAGTTAAGATAATTTTAATTCTTATAACTGATAAACCTTCAAATCTCTATAACTTATACAACAGTTAATCTAAAACCCAAAAGCCATGGAGTTGGTCGTCAAAATGTCTCAGTTCTTCTTGTAGATCCAGAAGCCCAATCCGACAGAGGTTCTATTATCATTAACACGTCTCCCAGCGTCACCCCAAAACATCAAATCATCAGTTGACCTATGGTGATGACAATTGGTGTGAAACCCCTTTCTTTTTAACATGTGTATTTGTTATCATAGGGCATATCCAGACATCTACTGGCACAGGTTGAACAAAGGAGTTGAAAAAAAAACCTATATCAAAATAGAATTCCTCAGCATATTTTGGTTTCAAAATTTGTCAAGCAAGCTCTACTTTCTTGAAATGGTGACATGTGAAATAAAAAGACAAAAGGCTCTTACATTCAAATATTATAAAATGTGGATCAGAACAGGGGTATCTGCATTTAAAACTCCCTTTGGAAAGGAAATCCAGTGCAGGGCAACTTTGTGACACTCCTTTGCTTAAGAGGGACAGTCCTTGATTAGATGCCGATTTGCCCCTGGGAGCCTTTTCTGCATTCTTTATCCTGTTTGGCTACATAAAACCTGAATGTATTTTTCTGTAGTTGTACAGTTTTCAGCTTGCTTCCTGGACATGCAGGTTTGCGGGGGCCACACATTTTAGTCTTGTTGATGTTATTTCCATAGTTGAATTCCCTACTTTCATTTTAGTTCTTAGAGATATCACTGGCAATAGTTTCCTGGAAATGGGAACGTTCAGTGTCTTCCTCCACACAGTTTCAAATGCAAATTTCTATATACAAATTTATTCCCTAGAACCTGTTCTCAGAGTCACTATTGCCCCTTTGGCTATCTTCCTTCACTATCACTCCCTTGGCTCTCTTCCTCACAAATTAATGGCAGCCATTTTGAGACCCTTTATCTCAGGTTGACTCATGATGGAAACACTTTATTCAACTGAGAAGTTTTACTGGCTTTTGTTGCTTGAAACCATTTTAGTCTAATTGTTTGTTATTAGGATCTAGCAGCATTCATCCTTTCCTGTTACTAGGCCTTTGAACAGTGAGGTCTGTATCTCTTTAATCTGATCACTGTTTAAAACCCAGCCAACTGGGCGCCTGGGTGGCTCAGTGGGTTGAGCCTCTGCCTTTGGCTCAGGTCATGATCTCAGGGTCCTGGGATCGAGTCCCGCATCGGGCTCTCTGCTCAGCGGGGAGCCTGCTTCCTCCTCTCTCTCTCTCTCTCTGCCTGCCTCTCTGCCTACTTGTGATCTCTCTCTGTCAAATAAATAAATAAAATCTTAAAAAAAAAAAACCCAGCCAACTCTTGCCTATGTTCATGTTTTAGTCATAATAACTTGATGAAAACAAATAACATACACAATATTCTGATTCCTTCCAATCACGACACTGAGAGATACAGGATTAAGTGCATTTGGTTTGTCTTTCAAATAGTTTCTCTTCCTAACAGGTGTTTGGGTTTTCAGTCTGCCCACTAAGAAATCATCATATTTTTATATATTTTTTAAAGGCAACAAAACCATTTCAAGGTGACATGCCTGTATTAATTAGGATAAGATTCATTAACTGCTGAAACAAAAATTCCTCAAATCTCACATTCTTTTTATTTCTAAAACCAGAAATATGGCTATATTAACTAATATATATATATATATATATATATATATATATATATCTAGGAACAGAAAAAAAAATCAATGAGCCTTAGAAATATGTGCCATAAAATCAGTGTCTAGCTTTGACACTGAAGTTTCCTAATTTTATTGTTTGAACAATGTCTACTCCCTATTCTCTCTGAAGCTCAGCCTTAAGTAGAGCCAGAGTGAAACCTCTAAAACACACGTCACTCATTTGCTTAAATCTTTCAAATGGTTTATCACCTCACATGGAATTAAAGACAAAGACAAAACTTACAAGGCTCACAAAACTTATAAGAGAACTCCCAGGTCCCTCTATGGTCAAATATCCTCCAGGCTCTTCCTCACCCACCTGCTATAACCACAACTGATAAACCTGATTTTCACCTCATGGCAAATATCCTCCTCAGGACAATTCTTGTAACTATTATTCCCTCTGCCCCTGAGTGTTCTTTTCTAATATATTCAAATGGTTTACAGCTCAGGCTTTTCTAAACTTCTGCTCTCTGCTCAAAAGCACTGATCAGCAAAACCTTTCCTGACTGTCCTGTACAGAAAAGAATTTCCTTCTTGTTTCCAGCACTGCTCTTGTGAGATTCCTGCAACTCACATGGCTTCTCCAGATTTGCTACCAAGGACAATACAGTTTAGGAATATAAGAGATCTATGAATATTCAGAAACCGTATTCTGACTGGAGCTCTATAAACTATCTATACTCACATTATAGGATACTAAAAGTTTTATGATCATGTTACCAAAAATTTTGTTTTATAATTATATTAATGAGTACACCTATATTCATTATTTTTTTCTTCTACAATTAATATGAAATCACTTCATATTTACCAGGAGGGCCTAGATTAGGTATACCAGGGTCTTGTATCATTAAGTGGATATTTTAATATTTATGCTGACTACTAAACTATTACTCCTGGTCTATATTAATTAACTGTCCATTTTTTGTATAAGGAAAATAAATGTAAAACTACACATAGAAACATAATTTTGAAAATATTAACTGTAAATACTGTAACAATCTTCAGTTATCTGGCAAATATTGTAGAAATCTTGTGTCATAAACTATTGAGATATGTTTTCGTAAGATGTTACTCACGTTGACAGTTTTAGAAGAGTTAAAATTCTGTAGACTTCCTGATATCTGGCAAGTTATAGTTATTCATGCCCAATTCAGTTTGACACCAGAAAGATGTCTTCTGTTGATGAATGTGTGCACCATGGACCCATTTCTTAGAAAGTTGACAATGCAAAAGCTATTGAAACCATGAATTGTATTTTTTGCTGTCATAGTTTTTTATGATCACCTTCCAGTTACTCATGTTCTGTGAAATCAAATACAGGAGATGTGCGTGTGTATGTGTGTGTGTGTGTGTGTGTGTGTTTGGAGTGCAGGCTTCTTTTCCTAGAAGATGTGGATACAAATTCAGTTTTAAATTGTCATTTATGGCATAACTATTGCCAGAAGTTTTGACAATTTTATTTTGTCATTATACTTATAAAGTAAATTTTTAACAATAATCCCCATATAAAGTCCATTTTGGATTTGCAGGTCTTGTATATAACCTGGTAAAATACATAGTTTCCAAAGTCTTTAGTCAATTCAATTCTCCCACATCCTTCTACATATTTCAAAATGAAAGGACCTTCAAGCATAAAATATATGAGTTAGATGCATGTAAAACATATTTTTAAAATCTCAAAAATATATGTAGGGTCATCTATTTTCAGCTATGATGTAGCAAGCTCCTTCCTCTTTATTTTTTCCATTGATTGCAAAGAAAAACCTTGAATCTGAAAAGTGAACAAAGGCAAGTATATTGGAGCAGAAAGTCAAGACTGAAGGCCTGTTTGCTGGTCTTTTTTTCTTTTTTTTTTTTTTTTCATTCATCACCCAGCGTTGGTCCAACTTGAGAAACTGTGAACCATGTGTGAACAACGAACATCACAGCAAGCTACCTGGAGAGTATAAGGTAACAGGATTTCTTCTCCCTGCCCTTCTCTGGGGACAGCAGGATCCATCAGATAACTGCAGCGATGTCCCAAGCACCTCACACCTGCTACTAAACTCCTGCATCTTCGTCGGGGGGGGGGGGGGGTGGGTCAGGAATTAAGACCCATGTCATACAGAGTGTGGGAAAAGTTCTGTTATTTTACCTTTCTTTTTCTTGTTGCTTTGCTCTAAGTTAGCTCAGTTTGTGTGGAAATGTGTAACAGAGTGAAGGGGATGAGACTCTGAGACAAATCTGTGGTTTGGGCCAGAAAAGTCAGGAAAAGTGGCACCTGAGATCCAGAGACTGTGAAGAAGATCCTGGGGAGAGACGACCCTAGTTCTGGTCCTGGAATTCTGATCCTGTAATTCTCTGTGGGAATCAGTCGGTATCTCAAGCTTGCCATTCACAGAACAGACTCCAAGAAGCACCTCAGAGACTTTGAGAACTAAATAGTCTATAAATCATATTTGAAAAACTACATCCCATAGAATAAGCCAGTCCATGGATAGAGTCTGTAGGTACAGCCTGTGAACTAAAAATAGTTTTATATTTTTAAGGGTTATAAAACAAGTAATTGAGGAGAATATGCAACAGAGACCATATGTGGTCCACTAACCTACAATATTATCTAGCTCTTTATAGTAAAGAAATACTGAACCCTGGTAGGAACTATCCACATCCCCGGTGACCCTCTAAGTGACAAGTACACTGGGAGGCATGTGTACCAGAAGCACAGCCTAGGCAGTGAAAATTGGACTGATCTCAGAGTCACCACTTACAGAGATGAGACCTATTTGACCTAATTGGGTTCATTGCCTGAAAAATGAACAGAGACAGAATTTCAACAGACATTTTCCAATTTTTTTTAATCAAGTGTCTCCAAAATAATACCGAAAATGTCCAAAGCCCAATCCCAAAATAGGTGACATCATAAAAACTACAAATTATGACCAATGAACATCTGCAACTCCAAATCAAGAAAGTTTTCAAAGTAGGTAGTGAAGAACCTGGATGGCACAGCTGATTAAGCATCTGCTTCTTGGTTTTGGTTCAGGTCATATGCTCTCAGGTTTGTGGAATCAAGCTGCGGTGGGCTCCTTGCTCAGTGTGGAGTCGGCTTGAGAGAGTCTCTCTCTCTTCCTCCATCCTTCTCCCCCATGCTGTCTCCCTCTCCCTTTCTGAAATAAATAAATAAATATTTTTTAAAAAATGACATACTTACCTGGCAGGGGAGATACCATGATCACGAAGGTGGTTTTCCCAGGGCGAGGGCACGGATTGCATGGAGCACTGGGTGTGGTGCAAAAACAATGAATACCGTTACGCTGAAAATAAATTAAAATAAAAAAAATAATGAAGTAGGTATGATAATTGTGCTCCAAATGGTAGAGGTGTAAACTCTTAAAAAAAAAGGAGAGATACAATTCTTATCAGAGAAATAGAAACTATACTTAAAAATTAACTAGAAATATTAGAACCGAAATTAATAGTATCTGAAATAAAAATTCATCATGAGAGCTTAGAAGCAGAAAGTTGAAGATAAATGAAGATGTCCCAGAACTTGATGATATATAGATAGAATTTATTCCATTTCTTGAATTAAATGGTATAATGTGAAAGAGAGATAAAAGAAAGACTAAAGCCTCAGAGGCTTGGGGAAAACCTAAAGATGTCTAACATTTGTTACTTTGGAGTTCCAGAAGGAAAGAAGACAGGTCTTATTCAGAATTTTTTTAAAAAGGGAAAAAAGAAATAATAGTGAAAAATTTCCAAATTTGGTCTAAAAATCATAAGCACACAGATTAAAGAAGGTCAGCGACCTTTGGAAAGTGTGTCATACCCAGGTACATCATGATGAAAGAGCTGAAAAACAGAGGTAAAAATATATAATCCTGAATGCAGAGAGTAGAGAAGGACATTTTGTATACAGGGAATTAACAATTAGAATTTCTGTGAAACTCTTTTAGAAAGGATGCAGCCTGGAAGACATTGGGACAACATATTTAAACTGTTTGACGGGGAGAGAGGGACCAACCTCCAAACAAATTCACAATCCTGTGGCAATATCCTTAAGAAATAAATTCTAAAAAAAAAAAAAGATATTCTAAAATGAAGGAAAATTGAAAATTTTGTGAATAGTTTTCCTCTAAAAAGTGCCAAAAGAAATCCTTCAGTTTTAAGAAAAATGATTACAGAGGCAAATTTGGACTATAAGTAGGAAGGTAAAAGGTTGTATATAATAGAGGTAAGAGGTAATTATTTGGTAACAAGTTTCTTATCTTGTTATTTAAAATTATTATAAATGTTGAAAGCTAAATTTACAAACCTTTCTGGTAGCAATTTCAATATATTAAATATGTAGGTGTAGTATATTTATGACAATAATTACGTAAAATGAAGAAAAAAGACACCTCTGTGGCTTTAAAATTAACATTTTACTTGAACTGGTAAAATGCTAATTTTAATTAGAATTTTAAATGTTTGTCATGTGTCCAGTAATTGTTAGAGCGACCAAGCAATAAATGCAAAGAGATACAGATAACATATTAATCTATTCACAATTTATACAAAATTTCAGCATACCAAAATTTCAGCAAGAATTTTTGTAGATTTTGACAAACTGTTTGTAAAATTCATATGGACACGAAAGAGCATCCAATAAGAAAAATGAAGAAGAAAAGGAAAAACATACTTGTTGGAGTCATAGCTACATATTTTAAAACTTTCTCTTGGAAGAAAATGTTGGTAAAAAATTCTGCAACATTTTTAAGGCAAAGGTTTCTAGATATGGTACCCAAAATATGACCCATAAAAGACTACATTGATAAAATGGATTTCATCAAAATTAGAACTTTTGTTTTGCAAAAACAACACTAAGGACATGAAAAGACAAATACTTTTATCAAAATATATAAAGAACCCTCAAAACCAACAATTATATATTAAACAGTCTCATAAACATCGGACCAAAACTTAAACATGCATTACACCAAAGAAAATTATTAATGGCAAATAAGTAAATGCAAATGTGATCAATATCATTAATGGTTAGAGAAAAACTAGTCAAAACCACAATGAAATATCACTATAAAACCACTGTAATAGTGAAATTATTTTTAGTTATGCTGGTAAGTACTGGCAAAGATACAGAGCAATTTAAACCCACAGATTTCTTGTGGGAATTAAAAATGCTGCACATACTTTGATAAAAACCTTTGGCAGTTATTCATAGAGTGAAATACACACTTAACACATGAACACTTCATTCTACTTCCAGACAGGTAACCAAGGGAATTAAAACTTATGGTCACAAAAAACCTGTATTAATTTTAACAATTTATTCTTAATTATGAAAAACTAGAGGCACATTTGTGAATGGATAAACAACATGTTTATCTATACACTGAAATATTCCTACTAATCTATATACTGAAGTATGCTTTCTAATAAAAAAAATTGTTGATACTCACAATAATTTGAAAATCTCAACTGCAAGTATCCCAAGTGAAAAATGTCACATTCAAAAAACATCATGTGACATTCTGGAAAGGGGACAACTACAGCAGACAAAAGTAAAGGCTGGGTTCAGGGATTAGCTAAAAAAGGGGGAGAAGATATCAGATAAAGGACTAGTATCCAAAATCTATAAAGAACTTCTCAAACTTAACACCCAAAGAACAAATAATCCAATCAAGAAATGGGCAGAGGACACGAACAGACATTTCTGCAAAGAAGACATCCAGATGGCCAACAGACACATGGAAAAGTGCTCGACATCACTCGGCATCAGGGAAATACAAATCAAAACCACGACGAGTGTTTGGGCAATTCAAAGTGGATCATAGAATGGTGTATAGAATGTAAAAACTGTAAAACTTTTAGAAGAAAACATTGGTCAAAAATTCTGTGACATTTTTAAGGCAAAGTTTTCTAGATATGATCTCCAAAATATGATGAGATACCACCTCATGTCAGTCAGAATGGCTAAAATTAACAAGTCAGGAAACAACAGATGCTGGTGAGGATGCAGAGAAAGGGAAACCCTCCTACATTGCTGGTGGGAACTCAAGCTGGTGCAGCCACTCTGGAAAATAGCATGGAGGTTCCTCAGAAAGTCCAAAATATAGTTACCCTACGACCCAGCAATTGCACTACTGGGTATTTGTATGTATATATATATACATACAAATGTATATACATGTATACATACAAATGTAATGACCTGATGTATACATACAAATGTATATACATATATATGTGTATATACAGGAATGTGCCCCTGAATGTTTACAGCAGCAGTGTCCATAATAGCCAAACTATGGAAAGATCCTAGATGTCCATCAACAGATGAATAGATAAAGAAGATGTGGTATATATATACAATGGAATACTATGCAGCCACCAAAAGAAATGAAATCTTGCCATTTGCGACAACGTGGATGGAACTAGGGGGTATTATGCTTAGCGAAATAAGTCAATCGGAGAAAGAAACCTCATATGATCTCCCTGATATGAGAAAGTGGAGATGCAACTTGGGGGGTTTTCGGGGTAGGAAAGGAGGGGGACAAACCGTAAGAGACTCTTAATCTCACAAAACAAACTGAGGGTTGCCGGGGAGAGAGGGGTTACGATAGGGTGGTTGGGTTATGGACATTGGGGAAGGTATGCGCTATCGTGAGTGCTGTGAAGTGTGCAAACCTGGTGATTCACAGACCTGTACCCCTGGGGCTAATAATACATTATATGTTAATAAAATTTTTTTTTAAATTAAATAAAAAAGAGAATGACAAAAGGAATATAAAAAGAAAGGGAGGGAGAAGAAATCTTAGAGGGTGATGAAACTTGTGTCTTGACTTTTGTGGTATTTATACAATCATATTAATTTTTCATGACTCATAGAATTAATCATCAAACATGAACATTTTTCCCTGTATGTAAAAAGTAAGTTAAAAAAAAAAATGAGAAAGTGAGACATATCCTCACCACATACCCAACTGGCTATGTTTATATAACGTCATCCATTTCTCAGCAGTGACAAAGCAGAAGCCGTCTTCCACTGCTGTCATCCATCCTTTCAACTCCACATGGGGTTCCCTTAATTAAGTAGCGAATTAATTTAGTTTATTCTTAGAATAAACTTTCATTGGCATGAGTTTTTTGTCCTCTGACCACAAAAGGAATACCGTTTGGGGAAGAGAATTTAGAAAATCCAGGCAAATTTAAAAAAAAAAAAAAGGGAAACAACATCTCCCAACTCCCAACAGTGTATATGGAGAAAATCATTACATAAGAGTGAAATGGGGTGCCGAGTACAATAGATGTATTATTGTTCCTACCAGTTTGGGGAGAGAATGGCCATGTAGTGGACAAAGGCATGCTTCAAGAACATGTGTCGGTTTTAGTGCAGAACATGCACATGACAAAGCCGGCTGCACGCAGGCACGAGGACAGGAACGCCGCCTTAAATTCAGAGGTTGCCGGTGTCTCGTGCTGTATTAAGAAGGCTTACTGACTGGTGTGCCATCTCCTTCGAAATAGACCAGGTCAAAAGACTGCAATACAGATAGAACTTTTAGAGTCATAGTCTCCGGGATGCCTTTTCTTTAAATATGTTATTCACAAACTCTATTTTATAAGATTATAGCACAAGCCAACGCGAAGGGCAGGCTGTGAACCATCCGCTCTTCAAAGGGGATGACTTCTTGGACATGCAGGACACAGCTAGGATCAAAAGGAAAAGAAACAATGTTGAATTGACCAATGTAATACCCAGTCTGATGGTCGATAATACCCAATCTGATACTCGAATAGGTATTTTCAGTGTTGTGATAGGGTGTGCTGTTCTCCTTGGTTTGTTCTGTTCCTGTCTCCTCCTTTGTCCTGAGATCCAACCGGAATCTGAAGAACGAGCCCCAGGCACGCGCTGCCGCCAGCAGAGGGCAGCAGAGAGCTTCCACAGGCTGCCTTGCAAAAAGCGCTTCTAAGGGTACGCAGTCTAGTGGGAAGGTCAGGGAAGCAGATAAAAAGCCCATCAAGATGAGGGACTGGCATTAGAAGGGGTAGGAGGCATTGCAACAAGAGCCATTTGACACACGCAAGCACAAGTTAATCGTCACAGAGGGGTGGTTCCCTGGCGTAAAGAAGTTGATCGATTTATTCATTTGTTCTTTCACCAAGGAATACATTTAGCACCTTCCGTTTTGGCTTCAGTTTGTTCATTTGTAAGGGCTATCGTGCTGATAAGAGCCTCATAAGATCTATGAGGACTGCTTAGGGCTATTTGTGAAATACCACTGCAGGATTTTTTTTTCTTTTTTAAAAAATTATTATTATTATTTTTAATCCTAACATCTCTTAAGATATAAGACGACTGTTTAATAGCAGTATTTTAGGAAAAAAATGGTACTGGTATAACAAAGCCAACTACCTCTATAAATGTGCGCACTGGCTGTGAACAGCATTCTAATTTTATACATCTTAAATGTAAAAGGCATTTGTTTCTTAGAACTAAAGAGATAAAGGGGGAGGAATCACTGTTCAAGCGCGTGAAAGTGAACTAAAAATGCCTTCAGGTATCTTTAACCTGAGACCTAGAAGAGAGTCGATCAGAAGTCCAGGATTTAAGGGGCTTGGTTGGGTAGGACAGAAGGTCCTGCTAGGTGGTGCAGAAATCTCAGACAAAGGGAACTGCATGGGATATGATTTTGACACAGGCAAAAATGTGGGACATTGGGGTGCCTGGGTGGCTCAGAGGGTTAAAGCCTCTGCCTTCCGTTCGAGTCATGGTCCCAGGGTCCTGGGATCGAGCCCCGCATAGGGCTCTCTGCTCAGCAGGGAGCCTGCTTCCCTTCTTCTCTCGCTCTGCCTGTCTCTCTGCCTACTTGTGATCTCTGTCTGTCAAATAAATAAATAAATCTTTAAAAAAAAAAGTGGGACATTCAAAATGCAGAAAACAGTCTGTTGCATCTGAGTAGACAGGGTGATGGGGAGACATGTCTGGGATAAGACCAGGGAAAGAAATCCGGATAGGCACATGTGTGGCCTGTTGGCCTTAGTGCGTATTTTAGAGTTCAGTATCATGCCATTTGGACATATTTAGAATGAATTCAGTAGAGAGGAATTAAAGTAAAATTAGAGCCTCTGTGTGGGAGGGAAGAAAAAGCAAAAGCAAAAGAAAACTCTAAGGCCTTGGCTAAATAATTAACTAGATTTCCTCAAGTCTAGAAGTCAGAATTCAGAAGCAGACGTATATGGAGTTATGGAAACTACAGCATCGCACGTGACAACAGGTGTGCTATGGGCAGCATCTTTTCAAGTGTGGACCTTACTTACCCATAGATTCCCTAACATATCAGGCACCAAAAACCAGACTCAGGACTGGTCTGGTCAATATCTATCTAAATGACCTCACATGATTACAAGTTAATAACCGCAATGATCGTTGTTTGTTCATCAAGACCTTGGCAAACATGGCTGAAAAAACATCACTGGGGAGTGCCTTTGGTATTAAACTCATAGGAGTTAGGAGAGTACACGTTTGTGTAGTACACAGCACAAGATCTTGCATAAGCTTCTACCTCTGAAAGTAACACTGACTGCACAGTCAAACCCTCCATACTGATGTTAACATATCTATTTCAAAATCAAGACAAGGGATAAACCTGCAGGATATGCCTTGAAATGGGTGGAAATTTCCAAAAGGAGCTAAGAAGGATCGGAAAAAAATGTAGAACAGAGACATCACTAAGCCCTCTAATCTGGAGGTTTTAATAATACTAGAGCTTTGGAACTTTTACTAGAAAGTCATATTCATTACCTCTGTTTCATGTATGGACAATAGCTACCGCCACCAAATGAAACCCCTCACTTTAAGCCATTCACACATACACACGCACACACACACTCTACAACTGGCAAATTCTTTTATTACTAAATTTACCTGCATAATTTCAAACAGATTATGGCAGAACTTAGAACAATACTTATTATATTATGTCACATCATATTATATTATAGACGTAAAAATAGTAGCAGTAAGTTACATCACCGTCACATTTCTAATTGTCCTGGAAAGATCAACTTGCTCTAATTGAGGTAAATAGCAAAATACAGTTTATATTGGCTATTACGAGAAATAAACAAAAGTCAAACTAAAAAGACAAAGACGTACCCAGTCGATTGCAAGTCAAGCATGGGCAATGGTGCATGTGCGTATGTGTGCACGAGTGCGTGTGTCCTACTAATCGTAGTTGTAGCCCCTGCTCCAGGAACAGAGGTGGCAGTGGTCCCAGCAGCGACAGAGCTGCATCCACAATAATGATTAAAGAGCAGACAGGGCCTTGAGACAGAAACTGAAGGTATGATCCCATGTGGTCAAATTTACCTGCACCAGATTGGAAATGGACATACCCCCTCCCAGTCTAATACAGGACTCCGGTCAGGAGGGAAAACTAGTGTGTGTACTCCAAAGCAGGCCCACACTGAAGAGGAGAAATGTCTCGTTCCCACTACACAACTCCTCTTGAGAATGGAATGTGTTACTGCTTGAAGCTTGGTGTGGAGTGAGAGATGCTGGTAAATAGGATAGGACAACTTAGAAGCAGAATTATCTGACCTCTGAAGTTCTCCAGAGCCAGCTTTGGTTGACTTTATGGGTTATCCAACAACGAGAATTTAACAACCAAAAAGAGAGAAAAGTGTTGACTGATTCTCTGTATCTTCATGGAGACACAGCCCATGGTACATAAATACGTTTTTTTTTTTAAAGATTTTTATTTATTTATTTCTAGAACATGTGTGTGCCTGTGGAGGAAGGGGGGGAGAGGGAAAATGTCAGGAGGCTCCTGGCTGAGCCGGGAACCCAGTGCAGGGCTTGACCTTGTGACCCTGAGATCATGACCTGAACTGAAATTTAATAGTGACGGGCTTAATTGACCGAGCCACCCAGGCACCCCCATAAATATGTTTGTGTATATATATGTGTGAATATATTTAAAATTACAGAATAAGGTTTTTAATTTTAATCATAGAACAATAAAAAAAATTAATCACACATACGCCCACAAAATAAACCTTGATCAATGCTTATAATAATAAATCTTACAGGCCACATTATATGACCTCAGAGTTAGGTAAAAGTAGTAATCAGTGAAAAACAGCTGAACCATAAAACAAACCTAAATAAAACTACTTTACTCCATATCTGCTGCAAGTCTTTTAGAAACTTGTTAGACCCAATAGTACCTCAAATTGTAGTTATAAGAAGATAAATTATCTGTTGGCAATAACGAAAAATTCACAAGACCTAAAAGGTTCAGATCTTTACTTAGAGGACTAAAACGTACTTTTATTATTAAAACTAGACATTAAAAAAGAACATTCCAAGAAATTAAAACAAGCAATCAAATATGATGATGGTGAATCACATTAAAAATAAAGGAGAAATCAATAAAGATGAAAATTAAAATTTATTCCTTAGAAAACCGCTTTGAGGAAAAAACTCACAGGGCTGACATGCCAGCCTAGGCTGCAAAAAGCAGCCCTAGATCTTGCCTTGTTATTGAAAAGATTTTGTATGCTGGAACAACAAACAAATAAAACCATGAGAATTTATTAAAAACAGCAACAACAACAACAACACCTTAAGTCTGATTCTTTGAAAAGGACAATAATCAGCTACTTATGGGTGTAAAGTGATAATAATTAATATGTACCAAGGAAATCAAGAAATCTATTGAAATGGTGGGGTGATATGAACATATTCAGGGAATACTGAATATTTTTAAACTTATTGATGCATTGCGGGTAGTGAGAAATAAGATCCAAAGCCTTTGGATCTTGTATTGTTTGAGGCACTGAATTTACATAGAAAAATAATAAATATGTCATCTCTTCTGGAATCTTTCAGTCTGCTAATTTCTTGAAGATTAATTTTTTAGAGGTATACATAATAATTAGAATTTTTGTAAAAGTTCACAATCAGGTATGAATTGAAAAAAACTGGTAATGTAAAAATACCTGTGATTTTAAATTTTAATCTGTGCTATGCATAAATGTTATACTTTTTTTGCTAGTGATGATTACGTTTTTGAGGAAAACTAAGAAAATAAGCAATTCCAAACAACTTCTGGGCATTTATGTAATTTAAATTTTAATGTTTAGATATTACATCTTTGTTTTTATCACTTAGAAAACACATAGGTAATTATGTACCATTTTAATATAATTTATTTAATTAGATTATAAATACCAATTTACTTTGGGTGGGTGAATTTAAAAACTATTGGTATTATATATTGTTTTTTCCATAAGTGTTCATTGATATAAACATCAATTTTCATGACTATATCATAGAGTCAAATACTTTCTGAGAAAGGCAATACTTTTGATTAATTTAAAAAATTCTCATTAAGGCCTAAAGCACCCTTGTGTTGGCTTTGTTTTGTTTTATTTTAGATTTCATTTATTTATTTGAAAGAGAGAGAGCATGAGTGAGAGAGCGTGAGCAGTGGGGAGAAGCAGAGGGGGAGGGAGAAGCAGAGACCCTGCTGAGCAGGAAGCCAGACATCGCAGGTTCCACGTAGACCAATCCCAGGACCCGATCCCAAGGCCATGGGATCATGACCTGAGCCAAAGGCAGATGCTTAAGCAACTAAGCCACCCAGGTGCCCCCAATGATAATGGTGTTTTTATACCTCTAATCAAATTTACACTTTCTTGCCCTCTTCTGCCCTTTTAGATCTTTCTGTAACCCAAATATGTATGGGTTGTTATTCCCCATATGTAGACATTTGCTACATTCATTTGACCTGAAATCATCCTCCCATTGTTGGGCCCAGGTTGTTGGGTCCAATCTCAGTCATTTGCAAGAGAGATTCCAAACCCACATCCTTTATCTGGCTGTCCAGGTGTAATGTGGTTGTACTTTGGATTTAAATAGTTTTAGTTACCTACCAACTTATGACATTAAGGATCCATCATTCACACACCAAATTAGTCTTGAAATACCCAAAGATCTGGCAAAATAAGGCCCTAGTAAACATACGACAAAGGTGCCTGTGGCTGAGGAGGGTCCTGTTACGCTGTAGACCTTAACTGCCAGTGCTTTAATTTGCCTTAAGCTTTACTGGGTCATACATCTCTTTATATGGCCTGTCTGACCTCTCCAAGAATCCCTGAGTATGTGACAAGATAGATTTAGATTTTTAATGTCACTTGCTCAGTGGAGCTTTACTTGATCTTCTTATTGTAGATCAAGGCTGGAGACTCTGAGAGGGTTTTCTGAGGGGATTGTACACTATTAGTTGTGTGACGATTGACAAAGAAACTGGAGTCTTCCATCTGCCCAGGATATTAGAAAGAACATTTGGAAAGACTATTTGAACCTTTCATGTTGGCGTTATGTTTAAGGATATATGTCTAAGATACTGGGTATTCCTTCTCTGCACTGAGAAGGCGGGGTGGAGTGCAGACAGAGAGGACCTGGGGCACATGCCTTTATTTAGGGTCTAAAGGTGGGGTGCTTTGAGGTCCCCAGTCTAAGGCCAATGGGTCAGTCCAAAGAAAGCAGTCTCAGTAAACCCCACAGAGGTCTTATCTAAAAGCCACATAGGGGAAGGTGCTGGGAGATAGGAGATTCTGTTGATTACATGAGATTTTGAGTTCAACCCAGGAACTTAACTTTTGCTTGAAACTCTGCACCCCGCTAGCAAGGAACACGTTTGCATGAGGGGGCTAGTGTCCGTTTTAAGTCACCGCGAGCTGTTTGGCCAAATGAAATGGATATTAAGGGAACAGTTCCATGGAGTAGTTCAGCTGAAGTCATGACACACAAAGAAAAAAAAAAAAGGGAGTGGGGGAGATATTCTCATCTAAACTTCTCAGTTTCAGGACGAGAAATGTGATTTTCTAGATTCATATAGGGATTATTGTCAAAAATAGACTTGTGTCCATATGTGAGTATTAGTGGTTGTGACAGTGATAAATTTCATAGTAATAATAATAGTATTACATTAACTCTTCAGTGAATCTAAATCTCTAGAACATTAGAAATAGACATGATGGGTAAGTCCAGAAATACCTTTTCACCTCAGAAATATATACAGGACAGCTTCTGAATTAGCACACTCGGAGGTAAAACACAGAATTTGTCATTAAATTGCAATAATAACATTTGTGTAAAGGGCAATTGAGAGGAATTAACAACAAAACACACATGAAAAATCTTTGGAAAATGCAAAATATTAAACCAGTAATAGAGTTTATGGCCACACTTTGTTTACTCTGTGCTGAAATTACTCATCTATACTGATGTTTGCGAAGGTACAGTAGAATCACATATCCTCCACGACTTTTTCAATTCCATTGAAGATTTCTGGCTCCAAAATATTTAGTGATGATTTTTATTATAGCATATGAAACTCCAAAATTACCTTGTTCGTTAGGTTCAGATTTAGAAGGCCTATAAAAATATAACAGAAAATAGGTAAAAAATGAGAAGTACACCTGTGTTAACACAGGGAAATTCTATTATTAACAGTGATAATTAACTCTAGTAAAGGGAGAATTCTGAGAAAATGCAAAATAAAAATAAAAACTGAAAAAGAGGTAAAGGGAATATATTTGTGGGCTAGTGGAAGTAATCCTGAAATACAATAAGGACCAAATTTTACTGAAAAGGACACATAGCTGTGGAAAGCATAAGAGGAAGACTTTGGGAATAAATCCTATGCTCTAGGATAAAGGAAGAGGCGAGATAAGAGGATTATTTCTTAAAGGACAGGAAGAAAATTTTAGCATCACTAAGAAATACTTTATACAACTCTATAAGATTTGTCTGATCTTTTGATCTTAGTTGGGTAATGAAGTAAATGCTGGGTAAAGAAATAAAATCACAGTGAAATATATTGATTATCAATTCTTAAAAATAAATTAAAACATTTTAAAGCTTTATAATGAAAACAAACATTTCCATATTCTACTAATGATAATTTGATAAGTAATCACTGATCTTAGTGAAGGAAAAAATTAAGAATTTAAAAAAAAAAAGAATTTTAATACATCGTAATCAATCTGGACTGCAAATAATCAATCTGGACTACAAATCAATCTGGACTACAAATCTAGCTGCTCAGATTTTTACCGTTAAATTCTATAGGAAAGCCTCTTTTTATAAGGGGCCTCAGCTAATGATCTCAATGGAAATGAGAAGTGAATAAATTATAATTCTCTTCTGTTTTGTCTTAACTCCTGTTTATAGTATTATTTTTTTAGGAGATATAAATAGTTATACTTTCCAAAAATAGGCATAAAATGATGTATATTTTTTTTCACATGGTATGTAGATTAACGTGAATTGACATTGTTGCTAGATTATCAGGCATAATCAACTGTGTAGCTTTTCCTGAGTTCAATAGGAACAGACACAATGTTAATGATTTCTTGTTACGCAAATGTCACTCTCCTTGCTGTGACATTTTATTCATTCTTTAATTAGGTACTACATGTAACAACAGAGAGGGACAATTATTCCTCTATTAATTTGAATTAGTCTCCTTCTCAAAGAAACATCTAGGGCGCCTGGGTGGCTCAGTGGGTTAAGCCGCTGCCTTCGGCTCAGGTCATGATCTCAGGGTCCTGGGATCGAGTCCCGCATCGGGCTCTCTGCTCAGCCGGGAGCCTGCTTCCCTCTCTCTCTCTCTGCCTGCCTCTCCATCTACTTGTGATTTCTCTCTGTCAAATGAATAAATAAAATCTTTAAAAAAAAAAAAAAAGAGACATCTAAAATCTTGTGTTAGTATGCCCTTGTTTTAAAGACATGTATTGAAATTAATTATTCTTTTGGAAGTGTAAGAAATATTTAGACTACATAAGAATAATTTTGTGGTTTCTTTTCTTATAAACTTAAAAAAATAAAATATATTTAAATATATAAGGAAACCATTCTGCATATTATTTGAAGTAATTAAAATATTTCCTGCCCTCAAGAAAGTGTGTGAAGTTTAGTGAATGATTAGAGGATTGATAGTTGGCAGACTAATTCCTGTGACTATGTGCAGTACAACTTAACATGTGTATAGTGTGCACACATGTAAGATAAATAGGTATGACTAAAATGGGTTTTTGAATCAAATACCAGCACAGATTCTGAGTACCACCGTTCAGCACATTCCTCTTGACTCTTAAAAGAGTGAGGGAATGATTAAATTGCCTACGTCCACCCAAAACCATGGTATATACAATTTTGTTTTCAAGATTTACTGTTCCAAGTGACATTTGACAAATGGTATTTGTCGCAGTCTGTCCCGATTACTACTAAAACACCAAGGGGAAGGGGTCTCAAACATATCACAAAAATTCTCCACTTGAGAACTAAGAGTGACAGTTAATATCTTAAAATTTTGGAGGGATTTCCTCAAACCATAAATCCTACAAAAGTAAAAAAGGACACTGGTGACCCGTGAGAGATATAAGGTACAATTCAAATGAGGGGACAGACAATAGGTGAAGACAAATTTGGGGAAACGTAGTCTTTACACTGAACCAGAGCATAGTGGAGTCTAGGATTTTTCTTGGTTGCCACCTATGCTCATCATCTGAGGGCTAGGTCGTGGGAAAGAGGAGAATGAACACATGTCAGTCTAGTAAAACATCATGAGCTGTGTGTCTGAGAAAAAGAAGCCATCAATACACAGGTCTCAGAGAGTAGCTTCAAGAACAAGCTGTAGGGGCACCTGGGTGGCTCAGTCAGTTAAGCATCTGCCTTCGGCTCAGGTCATGATCCCAGGGTTCTGGGATCGAGTCCCGCATCAGGCTCCCTGCTAAGTGGAGAGCCTGCTTCTCTCTCTCCTACTTCCTCTGCTTGTGTCCCTGCTCTCACTGTGTCTCTCTCTGTCAAACAAATAAATATTTTTTTATGGTCGTTATGTTGTATATAGTTATGTTATACACACTAACTATATGTAGTTTATTGTATTTCAGCGATATCCCAATAAGGCAGAGAAGAAGTAGAAAGACAAATAAATAAAACAACTACCCGTGTGAGGGATAAATTTCTCAGGGGAAGAATTGTCCTCAGGGGAGAGGCAAGTTTCCATCAGAGCAAGCACATGAAGGGAATGTCCAGAGGAAAGAAGAGAGAGAATATTCTGAAGCAGATGTATGATGAAAATAGCTCAGGAATTGGGCACTCAAAATATGTTTGCTTTTTTCTTTTCTGATGCTTGTTTTGAAATGAAAACATCCGAAATGGCAAACGAATATATCTCCAGGAAGGACCACATGTGGAGATTACTCATATTCCATATGCAATGAGAGTACATATTAATTAATGTTGAGGCATAGTGACACCACAATGGTTGGGCACGAACAAAGAAAGGGTCATAGAGATAAAAAATTTCTCTAACAGAAAAGTTTATTTGAATTGAGAAATAAGTCAAATAGTCATCGCAATATAAATGAATAATACTTAAGCAGGGCTTATTCATATATATTTTTGATAGGAGTAAAGCTCCCAACACATCGAAAATTTAATGTTTGAAGCTGATTAATTAGCAATTTAAATTTTAAAGTAAATTAAAGCTCTGTAATTGAAAACTACACATTTTTAACTTAAAAAGATGAAGAAAGGTTCATGATGAAGAAGTTTGATGAGTTCAAGTCCAGGGGACCGTAGGGATTCATTTTATCTAATGGATATTTTATAGACAGTTTTATTTTCTTTCAATGGCTTTATGAGAGATATTTCATTTTTCATTTCCCTTCATGTCAGTTAGTCAGAAAGTCTTTAAATGAATATGTAATGATCCCTGATTAATATTTTAAAGCTCTAAATATTTTAACAATTCTGACAGAGCTATAAAACAACTTCTAATTACATTAACGTGTAAAGGAAGGGGAAATCTGATAGAGGAAGGAAAATAATATTCGATAAATTGCAGGCCTATAAATTTAAATTTCTATCATAAATTACTTAAATAACATCACATTATACACTGAAAACTAATAATCACTGGTAGAATGTTACCAAAACATCACTATGTGATAAACGTTAGCCTATGTTTTCAGTAATTAGATAGAAACATCCAAGGGTCTTAGTAGTATAGCAACAAATACTAATGTTACTTTGGCCCATGCAGTGTTCAATAAATACATTTCAGATAATATATTCAGATAATACAGATATAGCTCCTCTGTATATTTATCATTAAAAGAAAGATCTGTAAAATGTATTATAAAACAGATATTTCTTTGTGTATTTTTCATTAAATGAAAGATCTATAATATATCTAATGAAATATTCATTTTGATTTAAACTACATCTTAATTGATTAACATTTACCAACAATTATTAACTCCAAGCATTGTAAAATATCCATGGAAACTGTACTGTTAGCTGGAAAGTAATGACAAGCAAAGTGACATTTATATTACATGAATCAGTGCTTTTAGCAGACTGCCATTGTCCAAGTTCTATTTCTGTGAATTCCAATTTTAAAACAAGGGCATGCTTAAATTTCTTGTACTCTAGCTTTCTATCTATAATATGGTAATAATAATAGTTACCTGATAAAAATTCTTGGGAGGTTGAAATAACTAACTGCATGCAAAATTAAAAATAAATGCTGAACTCACATGAACATTTACTTCTGCTGTGGTGGGGCTATTACTTCTGTCTTGGACCAAATGTGATATACGGAACAGCAGGGGGCTTTAAGAAATAAGAAATGATCAGGTGCCTGGATGACTCAGTTGGTTAAGCACCGAACTCTTGTTTTTGGCCCGGATCAGGATTTCCTGGGTTTGACATTGTACTGAGCTTGGGCTCCTCACTCTGTGGGGAGTGTCTGCTTGAAAGATTCTCTCCCTTTGCTCCTCCCTCTGCTCTTGCCCGTGGTCTTTCAATCTCTAAATATAAATAAACAAATCTTTAAAAAAAAAGAGACATAATATATGATCTCTGAATTTTTCCAATGCCTTATGTCACCTGGAAAGTGAGACAGGATCCATTTAACCTTGATCCTTTATGTGTAAATGCATTTTACCTAGCATTGGGGTCACAAAGTCTGTCTACAATTGCTAAATAACACACTAGTGACTTCATAACAAGATTCATGTAGGGGTTTAGTTTGTGGAAAATGAAATAGTTAACATATACTAATTATTAAATAATGAATGCTCTCATTCTTCAGAGGGAATGTTAAAAAGATTATTCAGCAAACTTTTATTAACTAGGAAAAATATTATTAGGATAAGATTCTTAATTTATTTTATAGTGTTTATGTGTCAACTACATTATAAATAAAGCATGAATAAATGTTCATTTTAGTTTAGCATGATAATTTAAACTGTGTATGTAAATGCTTTTCTCAGAGGAACAAATGTAGTAAAATGCAAATTGTAGACAGTTAAAATAGCTGATACATGTTTTTTTGGTTCTTTATTAATTTGATACATTTCTAGTGAATTACTATATTGAAATAAATTCCAAATTATTATGACTAATTTATGCATAAAATGAGACATATATTCTGGAAGTAAATTCATTTTTGTATAATTAGTCCTTATATTTAGTCCTGCTTTATTTCCTTGAAGAAGTAAAAAAAACTAAAACCAATGACAAAAAAAGGAACTGAAGATTTTTTTTCTAAGTGCTAAAAGTACAAATAAAAACGGATTCCTCATTTAGAGCTACAATTATCAGAATTGATCTCGACACTGTTAAAATAGTGATGTCCAGTGTGAAATATAATGCAAACCATATATACAGCATTGAATTTTCTAATATTCACACTAAAAAAGTAAAACTAGGGGCGCCAGGGTGGCTCAGTGGGTTAAAGCCTCTGCCTTCGGCTCAGGTCATGATCCCAGGGTCCTGGGATCGAGTCCCGCATCGGGCTCTCTGCTCAGCGGAGAGCCTGCTTCCCTTCCTCTCTCTGCCTGCCTGCCTCTCTGTCTACTTGTGGTCTCTGTCAAATAAATACATAAAAGTTTAAAAAATACTTAAAAAAAAGTAAAGCTAATTCAATTAAATTAATTTTATGAAAATTAGTATATCTAAAGTGTTATCCCTTCAACACGTAGCTTATGTAGAAATGGTTAGTGTAAGGACCATGTAGAATAACTGAGATGTCCTGAGTCATGGTGGAATAAATAGTGGAAACATAATGAAAACTAGCAGAACGAGTGTTGGTCTAGTGCCTTTACTGGTACACAATCAAACCACTATTGTGTTAATAAGAATACACTTTCAGAATTCCTGGATTTTTTATAGTATAATCACTTTGTCTCCTTAGTTGAATTTAAGCGACCTTGCAACAGTTATCCTGACATGTACCAAGTGCTTAAGTCTGGTAGCCACTCATCCTTTCCTGGACTTTCAGAAAATTCTGTAGAGTTGAAATAAACATCTATAATCAATATATGAATGATTTAAACTTATTTTGCATCTTTGTCTCATTTTAACAAGTAAATACTGGATTATTCTAGTTACTGAAAAACTAACTAGAATTGGGGTTTAAAATTAATTTTAATTTCATTTAACTGCTTAAGGATTGCGCCTGGGTGGCTCAGTCCTCAAGCGGCTGCCTTCAGCTCAGGTCATGATCCCAGGGTCCTGGGATCCAGCTCCACATAAGGGTGCCTGCTCAGCGGGAAGCCTGCTTCTCCCTCTCCCACTCCACCTGTTCCCTCTCTTGCTGTGCCTTTCTGTTAAATAAGTAAATAAAATCTTAAAAAAAAAAAAAAAACACCAAAAAACCCCCAAAAACCAAAAAACCAAAACCCAAAACTGTGCTTGGTACTCTGATGAAAACACAAATGAGTAAAATGTAGTTTCAGCCCTCCAGGAATTTGTAATCTATTAGAAAAGAGAACCATTTGTAATATAATAAAGAAAAATGTGTAAATCTAGCACTTAGCTTGATAATATTTCCTGAAAAATACGATTAAAGAGATCTTATGCTTAATGCAGATCACATGAAATTAAAGCTGTCAGGTTTAACAAAAATTCATAATAAATTCCCACTTAAATTAGAATTTCAGATAAAGAACAAATAGTAGTTTAAGTACAATATGTCCCATGCAATATGTGGGACATACTCATCTAAAAACTCTGTTGCTTGAAAACTCAAATTCAACTGACTATTGCATATTTGATCTTGCAAAGCTGTTTGAAAGAGACACAGAAATTTGATTTGACTGCAATTTCTGGTTTATTATATGGGTGCTAAAAATCATGAAACATTAATTCAGGTGAAAATACTGTATTTCATAAGAAGGCCGTAGTTTTTGTGCATAGCTCATTTGTGAGACTGATGCAAAATATTTTTATTCTTGATGTTATAAGTCAACAGAATTATCAACATAATGATTAGGATGGCAGTAATTGGAAAATGATTTCACGTGAGTTGTGTTGATGGAGTTGTGGAGAAAATTTTAAAAAGGAATATAAACTTTCGACATTTAAAGGGCTATAATATGGAAAGGATTAATTTTTTGCAGCTTCTTTCGTCCATCAAAATAAAAACCAGTGATTTATAAGCAATTCTTACAGTCTTGCAAAAGGTAGATGAACATAATTTGTTTCCAATTATCTCTCATTGATGGTTCTCTTATTCAAGTTAGGTTTTTGTTTGTTTTTTTTCTGTTACATATAATTTGATTTATATAAGGGACACATAAATTTCACAGAGATTTTTGCTGTGAAAGCTGTGAAATTATCAATATATTCAATACTTGCTAAATTTTAATACATTTAAAAATATATTTCAAAATCAACCTCCGATAAAGTTAATGAAATTAATAAATGTCAAAATCAGACTTGAATTCTCTCTGTACCTAAAAATCTAAGTAATTTCATCTAAAATTGACCAATTTTGCTGTCATATAACTTTGAAATAAAAAGGAATAAATAAATAAAAGTTAATGAGCATAAGGTGACAAATTGACTACAAACATATCCATATTTATTTTTGAATAAAGGTTAACAAGGAAATAGCTTTCTAAAAAACCATTTAATTGAAGTAATTATATAACCTTTAGTGATAGCCATAATTCCAAGTTTAGGAAGTCTAAAAACTTATAAAATGTCAGGTCATTTTTTAAACGTGCCTTTCTGGACTCTTTTGAGCCTATTGTCCATGGGGCAGGTAACTGACATCAATCTAATGAGTTATACGGTATTTGTAATTCTTTCTTTACAAGATGATTTATGAGAGTAGACTTACCATCTGTGAAAATTAAACAGAGAAAAGTTGGCTCCATCTACCTATTCTGCCATTAACAATTAAAGCAAACCTCAGTACAGAATTTGATCAGTTTTAATCCAGGTATCTGGTTCCGCAAGGTGCAGACTTCTTTCTAAAATGTAAAGCTGATGTCACTTAACGCACCAAGTTTTCTAATGATGAAATCAAAACACGTTAGCATTATTCATCTGCTGTCAACACACTCGATTTCTTCTTGAGATCCCCTCTTTATACACTAAGAACTCTATACAGTGGCCTGAATGTGCCTGTAAAGAAGCTGCTAACTTTCCTTGGAATTACCTTTTACTCTTTCCTCAAATTTATACCAGACTCTCACCAAATCCTCAAAACATTACACAGAGACCAGTTTCACACATTCATCCACTTGGCCCCTCAATCAGGGATACTATAAACATTCTATGTACCAAGCTCTAGGGGCTGGATAGGTTGACAAACAAGGTCTACCCCTTGCTTTCACAAACCTCACCTACTAGTGGAGACAGATGGCAAGCAAGATTAAGCATGTGCATTACTACGTATGAAGAGAAAAAGAAGATGCGGAATTAGGAATAGAAGGGAGATATTTTATATAACATAGGGGTGGTCTTTCTGATGAACTGACATTTCTGCAGCATGATGAGTGATGCAGGAAAACGGACAGGTTGATTTTTTTGGTAACAGCATCAGAGCAGAGAGAGCAGTCAAAAACCCAAGAGTGATCAGAGCATTTAAGGATTAGAAGACAATCAGTGTGACTAGGAGGGAGTGACAGGAGAGAGAGAAATAGAGGAGGGGCTAAGAGACCACACTGGATGGCCCTGGTTAAATATTCCCCATTGTTATTATGCCAGCCTTCTCCAAACTGCAGGTGCCTTTCCTCCTGTGTGCTCCCACAGAAGCCGGCAACGCTCCAGTGTCAGGTATGACACGCTAAGTAATGGAAGGTCTTGGCTTGTGGCCCTGAGAACGAGGTTAATCTGCGGGTCATGCACTTGCCTCCTACTCTACTCTCAGCTCTTAACGGCCATCTTGCTTCACACTCCTAGTCCTTCTAACATGTCCTTTGGCCGTTGAACACTTACTAATAGCGCGTAACGATCTCCGAGGCACCATTGAGAGTCCTGTGGAGAAATAAAAGTGATGCCGACTGTTTTCTTGAAAAATATTTGTAATTAACATTTTTTAAAGTGAGATATTATTTAAGAAAAATTTTGCTTACTTTCCTAGAGGTGATGTGCATAAAACACCATGGAAGTTTCAAAGAGGAGATTGTTTTCTTCAGTTGACTCTTAAGGTGGTTGCAGGAAGAAGTGACAGCTCAGGGAAGAGATAGAGGAAGTCTTAGGGGTACAAATGATCCTTTTGAACCGTAAGGTTTGGATTGGTAGCTCTTGTCCAGGAAAGGTTACGCACGCTGAATAGACTATACCATTCTGGAGGTCATGAGCTGCCTCTTGTGTTTTATTCCCTCACTTATGAACAGATTATATCTCACCCCAAATATCACACTTGCCTTAGTTCCCTTCAGGGAGGAATCCCTAGGTGGCAGGCAAAGTGATACGTAAAACATAACACACTATGTCACTTCTTCCCTGTGATTAAGATCTTCTACTATATCATTCTATGTTAATTATACTGGAATTTTAAAGAAAAAAATCTCATTTTTTCTCTTTTAAACTGCAATAAAGTCCATGATTCTTGTTGAGGTTTTCTAACCCTCCATGACTCAGCCCATGGCTTCCAACCAGACTTCAGTTTGTGGGGTTTCTTTTCATCCATTAGGCATGAACTGAACTGGCCGCCTTTGTTTCCATGTACTTACCAAGCCTTGGGGAAATGTATAGCCTATTTGTTAACTATCTTTTTCTCCTTTCCCAAGCATGCTCTTTTCCCTAATATTGTCAAGCCAAGTATGTTTTATCCTTCAGATTTCTGCTTAAACATTACCACTTGATAGCATTCTTCTTTATAATAATAAAAATTAACCACTCAGTCACTTTTAGCCTACACCCTATATTTTCTCTACATACCAGTTTCAATTTTTTGATATGTTTTCTTGTTATTTTTATCATATCCTGCAGTTGAATCCATATGACAGAAAGAAATGTTGGTATCGGTCTCTTCCCTCTTTGGTTGGAACAGTGTCTACTGGATAATAAAACACTTAAAGGATTTGTAGGATGAACGAATTGGTGTTGACTACATGAAGGACTTGCATGGCTCATGGTTCTTAAAAGACAAGAGACAGATGAGCATTGGCGTAAAGTTGAAAATTTATAAAATCCTCACATTGAATGAGTAAAATGGGACAAATGACTGGAACACGGGAGAATAAGGAAGGGTAAGTTAGTGTGGGCTTAGGGAGGATTGTGACTAATCCTCATTTTAAGTTGTGATAAATGTGAACGTGTGTTTCTTTTTGTATTTACTTCTCTTAGAACTGATTTCAGACAATCTGCTAAACCCTGTAGACTGGGAAGTGAAAGAGAGTTCTTGTGGAGGGCTTTTTTTTTTTTTTCCTCCTTTTTGTAGAACAGTAAGTCTGACATTATCTTTCAGTTGATTAGGACAGATTTTTTTTAAAGATTTTATTTATTTATTTGACAGACAGAGGTCACAAGTAGGCAGAGAAGCAGGCAGAGAGAGAGGAGGAAGCAGGCTCCCCTCTGAGCAGAGAGTCTGATGTGGGACTCCATCCCAGAACCCTGGGATCATGACCTGAGCCGAAGGCAGAGGCTTTAACCCACTGAGCCACCCAGGTACCCGAGGATAGATTTTTTTAAAGGTAGAGATATCTCCACATACCACCCCCCCCCATAGAAAAATTAGAGAGCCAAATAAACAAGGATTTAAGAAAATGAAGAAAACTGTTCTTCATGGTAAGGTAACATTCACAAGTTCCTTCTTATATTATGTTTTAAAATCCATTGCACATTTCTAATTATAGGGTAATGTTTTCCAGATTGCAGTGTTTACCTACTAGTACCCATGGTATGTGAAATTTTGATTCTCTGAGAATACTAAACCAGTAAGAGAAAAGTGGTAAAGTTATTATCTAGTAAGCCATGAACTGCTCAAAATCTGAAGCATTTCTTTTTTCCTTTAATTCCAGTATCTATTTTATATGAGGGATTTACATGTATGTTTGAGTATTTTGTTAGAATTGAAATGTTCATAAACTTCTACATGTCATCAAAGGTTGAGCTTCTATCTGTAGTTAAGCCTTGCTGAGAGAAAGGTAGATTCTAACTGAAAGATAATAGAAATAATCAAGATAAAAAGAAGACCTGGGAACAATTAATTTTCTAGCATATGGATTGAGGTTTGGAGAAGGGAAATTAATTTTTGGACATAGGTTGGTCACTAAGAAGCAGAGGTTTTGTTAAAGTCATAGTGTCTGAAGCACAGACACTGAAGCACCATGCTCACACATGGTTTGGGTGATAATTAATTGGGTGAGACCAAAGATACTTGCAAATTTAATGTAAAGGGGTCAAAAGTTTAAAATCCAAAATATGATTCTATGTATTAATGCACCCATGAGATGGAGTCTTTCCAATCAGTATAAATGTGAAAAATATACCAATAGAAATTGGCACAGAATATAGGTGTTTTGGTGGAACACAGATAGATTTTTGTAACCATACAGAATCCAGAGAGAAGAACTGGAAAAAAGGAGGTTATAGTTTAGGTTGGTATCAGAGGAGCTTAGGGAATGTTGTGATTGATTATCTTGAGTTTCAGTAATATCCTTGGGCTTGATGAGAATAAGAAAATCATGAAGGAAACCAACCATGCTGACTAAGTTATTAGAGTTGCCTACTCTAAAGCCCCACTTCTATAAATTATTGTCAGGATAAACTAGTGTATATACTTCCTGGAGGTTAGAATTGGTAATAGGTATTAAAACTTAGAAAAAAAAATACTTTTTGATACAGCAATTCCATCTTTTGGAATATATTTTTTTATTTTCTGTTCAAAATAATACCAAACAGATTTATGGAATCCTTTCATATATAAAAAATGGCTAAGATTGTTTTTGATGATTAAGTGGTATTGAATTCATGCAAAGCAAATTTGTTGTCATAGAAATTTGTTCATTACATATTAAATAGTAAGAAATTGAAAATTAATGCAAGCAAATACAAAATAAGTGAAAGTGAAAATTAATAGAAAAAAAGAGATAATAAATGCCCAAATTTTGAATTTGATTAGTGGAACAGTTAAACAAGATATCTTGAATAAGGATGCATAAAACATTAATATTGTCTCTTAATTTAAAAAATATTCTTAAGACAAGTTTCCTTGGTTCATGAGCTCCATTTTCTTGCTTAAATCACAGCAGCAATGCAGTCTAATTTCCATTTTCAATGGCTTTGAAATATTTTGAGATCTTAAAAGCATCTGTGTAGCCATTCAGAAGCATATTTCTGTAGACTTTATTACTTTTTCTTATATTGTGATGTTTTCTTATAAATACCCAATTTAGTGGCAATTTGGTTGACTGAATTTGTAAATATTACACAATATTAAAGTAGTATTTAAGGGGACAAGATACTTGGTACACATAGATCAAGTTTGTTACCATTTAAGTAAAATATGTAATGGCAATAATATATGTAATTTGTATAACCAGGTTTGGGAAAAAAACAACTGGTTCTTGGTAAGCACATAACTCAGTTTGTGGGATCGAAAACATAGGTGTAGTCGAAGAAAAATTACTATTAAAGTAAGTATTTGTCTCGGAAACCAAAGTATTTGTCTTAGAAACCAAAGGGAGCGTTGGTTAATCTAGGATTCGTTTAGATTGAAATAAATGAGAAGGGCTTCTACTGAAATTACTGTTTAGTCAAAAATTAACATTAGCCTCTTCTAAACATGAAGAGGCAATATCATATAATGGAGGAAAACACTTCTTACAGTGTTTACATCTTTGTTATTTTGCTTATAGAAATAAGACTACTAATACTAGGAAGTAAAACATTGTTGGCATCTGTTATGAGTAAAAGTTTTGCCCTAGACTTTTTAATCAAGTAATAGGCATTTATAAACACAATTGACAATTATTCTTTCCAAGTTTCTCAAGATGGTATGATCACAAAATTTAAGAAATTTTTTATACAGGTATATTTATTAAAAATTATCATGGGAAAGGTAAGAGGATTAAAATGAAAGAAATGTACATCAATCTCTGTTCAACCACAGGAAAGTTATTTAACCTTTTTTGAACTTCTATGAAAATTGCATAACAAAAACTATTACATAGAATGGTCATTAACATTAAACATGATATTATATATAATAAATGGTTCCAGTAATATGAGTTAAAGACACTTGAAATGAAGTAAGCATTATTGATTTTTGAGTAAAATATATGCATGATAGAACTGAGAAGTAATGTTGAATCACCTCAAAGACATTAAATGTCTCTAGGTCAGCAAAATCTTGCTGTAATATGATTTAATATATTGAGGAAGCCAAAGTTTTAATACATCTACTGCATCTAATGTTCTGTTTCTCACATTTAAGGAATGGATTAACACTTTAAAAAAAAAAAAGAAAATTAACAGATACCAGTATCATTTTAAACAAATTATAAAAAAATTAAATCTGGATTTGACATCCATATCTTATACAAAACACACAAAAACCCCCCAAATAAGCCAACAAACAAAGTAAAGCAGAGGATAGAGTTATTATTCAATTGCTATTTGGGCAAAGCTGTATTTGGTTTATCCCAGACAGCATAGACTTAACTTTCTTTCCTCCTTTCCTCTAAGATGAGGTACAATCCCCACAAATCCCTGCAAATAATGCAAGACAATTAAAAGAGATCTCTGAAAAGTGGAAAGAAGATGGTAAATTGATTTAAGATTCAAAAACTGGAACAACATAGTGGCAAGGCATCTTAGAATCGTTTCCATACTTTGAAGGGTAAGTGTGGCCATTGGAAGAAGAGAAGCCAGTGCTGGCATTTCGGACATCTGACCTGACAACAGAATATGTCCAGCTAGACTCATTGTCTGCTAAACTGAGTATGTGTCTTGACAACAATGCCATGAAAGCCTAGCTGAATGAGCAATGAGGATTGCCTGGGCCCTTTGCTTATAGAAGCAGCCGGAAGCAGCATTGTCCTTTCTCATCACACCTAATAATTCTCTCTTATAACCAGTGATATTCTATAGCCTGGTGGGGGTGATCAAACTTCCATAAATGTTTAGCTCATAAAGAACTCTCTGTCCCCCACACTTAGGAAAATATTCTGATACAAGAAGTACCAGCTAGGGAAGCATTGCCATTTTTGTGGATTAGAGACTCTTACCCCACACAAGGTCTGGATCAAAAGAGCTCCTCCTGCCCTCTCAAGCAGAATGAACAAGGTCCAGCAGCAGGCGGCAAGCTAATCAGACCAAAATGGTACCATAAAGACTCTGCAAATTGTCATTGTCATAACAGTGCACAAAATTATGCCATGATCTGCATGATAAAATTTAATAGGGCAAATACTTCATAAATGAATGAGTGAATGAATGAATGAATGAATACATCCCAAATTTCTTAAATAATAAATGTCTAAATGTCCATGATATCATTAAATGTTACCCATCATGCCAAAAACTAGGAAAATCACAACTTGAATTAGAAAAGATAATCAAGGGCCACCAACATAGAGATGAATCTGATATTGGAATTACCTGACAGGGACACTACAGAAGCAATCATAAAAATGATTCAACAGATTCAACAACCAGTTATGAATTCTCTTGAGACAAGTGAAAAAAATTAGAAACTCTGGGAAAACTGAAGTTCTAAAGGAATGCAAATTATAGAATTAGAAAAATAAGAGATTTAAAAAAATAAATATAAGGTAATCATTAAAAACCATTTTGAAAACACATAAAGAAAGTATAAAGAAATAAAAACAATCAGATAAAAATAAGCAGAGCCTTGGGGATGTGTGGGACAATGAAAGAGATCCATCATTTATATCACTGGAGTTTCAGACTTAACTTGGATTTTCTAACTTCCACAACTGCGAGAAAAAAATGTTGTTTAAGCACCTACTTTATGCTAATTTGTTACGAACAAATACCCAGAGCAACCACTGAAAAAAAACTTAGAAAGTGACTCACTCAAAATCACTATAAATAAATCAGAGTCTTAAAAAAAAATATTTACATAATGCACAAGAGAGTAAGAAAATAGAAACAGTGAAATGGAAACAGAGGAAACAAATAGAAAACATGGTAAAATAGCATACTTAAGCCCTAACATAGCAGGAAGTGCCTTAAATGTAAACAGTGTTAATATACCACTTGAAAAGCAAAGATTGGCAGAGTGGATTGAACAAAAACCATGGCTCAAGTATATATTATTTACCATAAACTCACTTTAGTTTCATTTATGATTTCTTAAAGATTTATTTATTTATTTAAGAGAGAGACACAGAGAGAGAGGGGCAGTGGGAAGAGGGAGGGTTAGAGGGAGAGGGAGAAAGAGAATCTTAATCAGTACCCACTAAGTGTAGAGCCCAATATGGGGTTCATGACCCTGAGTTCATGACCTGAGCTGAAATCAAGAGTTGGATGCTTAACTGACTGAGCCACCCAGGTGCCCTTACAAGAAACTCACTTTAAGTTCAATGACATTCACAGGCTGAAAGTAAACATTAATTTCCCCAAAAGGAAAAGCCAAACTATAATATCAAACCAAACTATAAAATGAATAAAGCTAAAGAGCATTTTTTTAAAAATAAACGAAGGGTGTTATTTAGCAGAATAAAATTTGCTTTTAATGCAGCATGTTTACAATCTAGTGTGCTGTATAAGTTAAGTATTCCAAAATGTTTTTTTTTTTTTTATGGAACAGCATGCTAAATGTCTATAAGATAAATTAATGAAGCAATCCACAAAGTGATAACTGAAAAAAAAAATAGTTATCAACACAAATGGAATAGGTAACAGTTACAAGGCATTTTTTCCAAGTCGGTACAAGAGACCAATATTGATCATTTACATTTTTCAAGATATGCCAAAAGTCTAGAATTTTCTGGAAATTTCTTGTATTTGTAGTATCCACCCAATTATTATTCATTGTTTTAATCCTGTGTGAGTCAAATTAAACAACTGGGGATATGCCTAAACTGTGAGATACAGGTCTGCCATTTCTGCTCTACCTGCACTATTGTCAATTAGCCTTGAAGTTGATCTGCCTTCTTTGGAAACAATCCTTGCTGTATTAATTAAGTCCACCTATCTTTATTTCTCATTATCTCCAAACAATTAAAATAACACTAGATGTCATGAATACAGGCAAAGATGCAAATTTTTAAAATTTTAAGGTCATAGTCTAAATTAAAAAGCCTGAGTTTAAGTGTTTTTGTGAATTGTATCTGGGTGGCTAGATTAGCATAACAACTAGAATGCAAATTTAAGAATATCCATAGAGATTTTGCATATTCTAGAAATATATCTGTTTATAACTCTCAGAGAAAATGTACTTTGAAATATTTAGACACCTAAACAAAGAATATGTCAGTCAAAAGATTTGTTATTAACGCTGAGTAATAGAAATACGAAAAAGTAAAGTTTGTTTTTTTTTTCAAAAGATTCTTCAGATAGATACATACAGTGTATTGGCCTATTTTTCAGATTATTTTTAACATAAATCTAAATTTCTTATTTTGGTTCCGAGCTTACAACTCACCCTCTGATAAGGATTTGGATTCCTATATAGGCTTCCTTAGAGAATAAGAATATGTGAGTCATGCTTATTATAATGTGTGTTTTGCTTGTGATGGTACTAATTATCATTGTAAAACTGTATGACACTAATTTATTATAAAACTCTTTGTTCAAGTGTCTATCTGTTCCATAAAAATATTATGCCATCCCAACTGCAATAATCCTAGCCAACTTTTTTAAAAAAGATTTTATTTATTTATTTGACAGATGGAGATCACAAGTAGGCAGAGAAGCAGGCAGAGAGAGAAGGAAGCAGGCTCCCTGCTGAACAGAGAGCCCAATGTGGGGCTTGATCCCAGGACTCTGGGATCATGACCTAAGCATAAGGCAGAGGCTTTAACCCTCTAGTACATCTTTTCCTTATCAAAGCCATTACAGTATGATTTTATAGTCAAAATGTAAATTATATTCACTCTTCAAATAATCACCAGAAATTTTTGGACAATATTAACTCAGTCTTAAAAAACAATGTCTTTTAGATACATATAAAAAGTAGAGAGTTATATATTATTACTTGGGTTGTCAATCAGCTTTCAGTAAAATATAAGGCAAAAATAGACTATTTTAAAATTAAAAAAATGTGCAACAAACTAATAAAATACTGAGTGTGGTCAAAAGTAGCTTTAGGGGCGCCTGGGTGGCTCAATGGGTTAAGCCTCTGTCTTTGGCTCAAGTCATGATCTCAGGGTCCTGGGATCGAGCCCCACATCTGGGTCTCTGCTCAGCACCCCGCCTGCCTCTCTGCCTACTTATGATCTCTCTCTCTGTCAAATAAATAATAAACAAAATCTTTAAAAAAAAACTTATAAAAAGTAGCTTTAAATTCTGAATAAATAATTTATTATGTGTGTTAATATGCATATTATACTGACTTGCTTTAAAATACAACTATTTCATCTGTAAAATAGACACAGAATGTATTATCTCTATGTGAGAAAAAGTAGAAAGAAATAAAAAAAATGAGAAAAAATTAAGTGGCTTATTTATTCTATATTTTATATATTCAAATGTACATATTGCATTTAAAATTCTATTCATATATTTTAATAATAACATATTTTAATCTTTAATGTACTGACTACATATAGATATTGCTTTTTATCTGATATTTAATATTTAATAGCAAACATTATAAAATAAAAATTTGTATATAATCAGTATATAAATTCAATAAGTATAAGTACATACTTTAAAATTTTCAAGTTTTGGTAAGGATCCACTATTTTAGTTAAAAAAATCTTTATAATATAGTGTTAACATCATAATTTTCATATAGAATACATTTGGTTTTGAGATTATATTGATCATTTTGAAAGCTACAAAGTTAATGCACATTACACTTAGATACTAGTCTTTTCTTAATATACAATTGCCAAGTTGAATATGTATTAATCAATATTATTTTTTAATGAAAATTTAGAATGATGTTATATACATTTTTGAAAATTCTAGGTTGCAAAGAAATTGCAGTCAATTTGATACAATGTTTATATCCTTAATTATATGAACTTTCTTTTTTTCTGTAGTAGGACAAGTCAAATTATCATTTTACATGTAAAGATATAATTTTACAGTTGACTATGATCCTTAATTTTAAATGCTTGGTTATCATTTGGAATAATCTTCAGTCATTTTTATTTTATTTCAATACCAAGGAGCACCAGCTCAGTTGTCCTAAAATAGGTCAGGGAATAAACAATCTTAAAGCAAGATGTACGAATGTGTTTAAATTAAACGAAGCCAAAATAAGCTACAGAGTTGTGTATCTGCTTTCTCCATCCTGGCAAAATTTTTTCCTACAGAAAAGAAACTTCAGCTGTCATAACAGATAAATAGTCTCCTAGACAAGGATATAATAGTTTTGCTGTAACTTTTAATGACCTGAGTACATCTGAAGCATAGAGTTCAATTGGGAACAACACCCTTCAGTACAGACTTAATATACACTATATTGTTTCACAACATCAATTAGAATTTAAATCATCATTTTTAGTAAATGTTTAAATGACTAGAGAGTTAAGGCTAGGGAAGGAAAGTTTGGGAGCTTAGATCTAATTACTTTATTTTCTAATGCTTGAAACTATGTACTCTGAGAAATTACATAGGGATCCTCTGATCAGTTTTCATTCTGCATGTAGGCCCCATGCCACGACTTTCTCATAGCTGTGTGGCAGTGTGCGGTTCCTATTATCTAATTCCTCCACTTCCCCTTGCACAGGTTCCAGACCTCTGTTCTAGTGTGAGATTCTCCCTTCTCTCTTCTCCTACACCCCTCTTTCTTTTAGTGTCTGCCAGTATTTCCTCCAATAAATCTGTTGCACATCTCATAATATTTCGACTTCTACTTATTAGAGGAAAAAAAATTAATGCAATGAATCATTCATTAGAAAGTTATTGAAGGGGCGCCTGGGTGGCTCAGTGGGTTAAGCCGCTGCCTTCGGCTCAGGTCATGATCTCAGGGTCCTGGGATCAAGTCCCGCATCGGGCTCTCTGCTCAGCAGGGAGCCTGCTTCCCTCTCTCTCTCTCTGCCTGCTTCTCTATCTACTTGTGATTTCTCTCTGTCAAATAAATAAATAAAATCTTTAAAAAAAAAAAGAAAGAAAAAAAGAAAGTTATTGAAAAAAGAAAAGAAAGTTACTGAGCAGAAGAATGAATGGATGAAATACTCTGGGCTTTCATTTCACATTATTTACTCTATCTGCAATATTACCTACCTCCATGTTACAATGTTACTATTCAGGTGAGAACCACCATCATATCTCAGTTTAGTTACTTCAAACACTTAGATTTTTTTTTCTTTTTTTGACTCACAGTAAGGCACCAAATCCCATTACATTTGAATAGATATTCCAGTAAACATAATTATATGGAGACTAGTTAAATTGGGTGCAAAACAATTCAAGAGCAAATTACAGTACTAAAAGGATTCTTCCCATTACTATAAATATATAATCATTATTCTACTCTTCTTTCAAGTTGATTGACTCTCCTGAGGTTAGTGAGAGAAATTTACATATTTGTCTTTTATGTTAATCTCTGAAGGTAAACTCTACAAAGGCTATTAGAAAATGAAAAAAATCCCCTGATTAATTGTTTCTGATGTTGAACAATTAGCAGAAACCAATCATTTGCATTTTAATAACATTGTAACCATCTGTTAAATGAATGCATTAATCTTGATTAGGTTGGTTCCAGACACTTGCAGTTGGGGTTTACTGATGTGTACACGGATAAGGAGATTTTTAAAGTCATGTATAGCTTTAATTTCCACAGTGAAAAGTAACTGAAGAGAATAATGCAAGCTTAACTAATGTGCTGATGGAGCGTACAAAGGAAAAACAAAAAACACTGTTGAAGAAACAAGAAATTTGGATATAAATCAGCTAATTCAAACCAGAAAAGGCAATGATTTTATTTTATACTTTATGTTGCTTAAACCTGAATACAAATCACCCTATGCTGCTTGAAGAACAACAAATGACAAGATAGTGTTCTTTTTCCAACATATTTCCAAAACATGAAATATACACTCGTAGCCTAAATATAACCCCAAGACCTGTAAGAAAAAAGGAAAATTCATTCAATTAAAAGAGAATTACTCTACCAGACCATTAACAGGAAGTTTAAAAAGGCCATTTTTTTTTCAAATTATTGGTTGATTATTGATTGATTTTTCTTACTGAAGTATAATTAACATAAAGACTTCCATTAGTTTCAGGTGTACTACATAACGATGCGATAGCTCTCTATATTACTCATTATCCACGCAGATGGTGTAGTTCCTGTTACTGAAGAATATTCCCACCATCGGATTGACTCTTCTCCCTGGGCCATCCTTTGACCTCCATCATTTGCTTACTCTGTGAGTGGGTGTCTGCACCTCTTAGTTCCCCTCTGCCATTTCACCCATCCTCTACCCACCTCCCCTCTGGCAACCACCAGTTTGTTCTCTGTATTTAAGAGTTTATTTTTGTTTGTGTCTTTTTTTCTTTATTTGATCATTTGTTTTGTTTCTTAAATTCCACATACAGGTGGAATCATAGGGCATTTGTCTTTCTCTGACTTACTTGGCACTATACCTTCTAGGTCCATCATGTTGTTACAAATGACAGTATCTCATTTTTTAAATACATTATTTATTTATTTGTCTAAGAGAGAGAGAGACAGAGAGAGCATGAGCAGGGGAGTGGCAGGCAGAGGGAGAAGTAGGCACCTAATGCGGGAATCAATCCCTGGACCCAGGGATCATGACCTGAGCCCAAGGCAGATACTTAACTGACTGAGCCATCCAGGAGTCCCAGTCTCATTCTTTTTTTATAGCTAAGTAACATATCATTGTGTGTATGCGTGTGTGTGTGCGCGCGCGTGTGTGTAGTAGTGCACGCGCACTACCATATAGTTATTGAAAAAAATGCTGTGATAAACATAGGGAGGCATATATCTTTTCAAATTAGTGTTTTCTTTTTTGGGGGTAAAAATGCACAGTAGTGGAATTACTAGAGCTTGTGGTATTTTTATTTTTAATTTTCTAAGGAACCTCTAAACTATTTTCCACAGTGGCTGCACCAATTTTCATTCTTACCCACAGTGCACCAGGGTTTCCTTTCCACAGCATCATTGTCAATGCTTTTTATTTCTTGTGTTTCTAATTTTAGCCATTGTGATAGGTTTAGGGTGATATCTCATTGTAATTTTGATTTGTATTTCCCTGATGATTAGTGATACTGAGCATCTTTTCATGTGTCTGTTGGTCATTTGTATGTCTTCTTTGGAAAAATGTATAGTCAGGTCCTCTGCCCATTTTTTAATAGATTGTTTGAGTTTTTTGATGCTGAGTTGTACAAGTTCTTTATATATTTTAGATATTAACCTCTTATTGGATGTATCATTACAAATATCTTCTTCCATGAAGCAGGTTGCCTTGTTATTGCATTGATCATGTCCTTCATTATACAAAAGCTTTTTATTTTGATCTAGTTCTAATAGTTTAATCTTGCTTTTCTTCCCTCTGGCATATCTAGAAAGATGTTCCTAGGGCCAAAGTCAAAGAAATTACTGACTTTGTTTTCTTCTAGAAGTTTTGTGGTTTCAGGCCTCATATTTAGATCTTTAATCCATTTTGAGTTTATTTTTGTGTGTAGTGTAAGAAAAATGTCCAGTTTCATTCTTTTGCATATAGCAGTCAAGTCTTTCCAACACCATTTGTTGAAGACATTGTCTTTTCCTTGTTGTATATTCTTGCCTCCTTTGTTGTAGATTAATTGACTATATAAGCAAAGTTTTATTGCTGGGCTCTCTGTGCTGTTCTCTTGATCTATGTGTCTATTTTTGTGCCAGTACCATACTGTTATGTTTACTATAGCTTTATAGTCTATCATGACATCTGAGATTGTGATACCTCCACCTTTGTTCCTCTTTCTCAAGATTGCTTTGGCTATTCATGGTCTTTTGTGGTTCCATATAAATTTTATCATTTGTTCTAGTTCTGTGAACAATGTTGTTGGTATTTTTATAAGGATGGCATTAAATCTGTAGGATTTCTTTGGGTAGGATAAATATTTTAATAATATTATTTTTTCCAATCTGTGTGCCTGGACTATCTCTTCATATGTTTGTGTCATCTTCAGTTGTTTTTGTCAATGGTTTTTAGTTTTCAAAGTACAGGTCTTTCATCTCCTTGATAAAATTTATTCGTAGGTATTTTATTATTATTATTATTATTTAAAGATTTTATTTATTTGACAGAGATCACAAGTAGGCAGAGAGGCACGCAGAGAGAGAGGAGGAAGCTGGCTCCCCTCTGAGCAGAGAGCCTGATGTGGGGCTCGATCCCAGGACCCTGAGATCATGACCTGAGCAGAAGGCAGAAGCCCAACCCACTGAGCCACCCAGACACCCCTATTTTATTATTTTTGATGCAACTGTAAATGGGATTGTTTTCTTAATTCTTTTTTCTGTTATTTCATTATGAATGTACAGAAATGCAACCGATTTCTGTATTTTAATCTTGTATCCTGGAACATTACTGAATTCATTTATCAGCTCTAGTAGTTTTTTGGTGGAGTCATTAGGGTTTTCTAGATAATAGTATCATGCATCATGTCATCTGCAATAGTGACAGTTTTACTTTTCTCTCATCAGTGTAGATGCCTTTTGTTTATTTTTATTTTTATTTTATCACTTTTTCTAAAGGGGCCATTTTAGAAGCTGGCATCATACAAGTTGCATTCCTTTCAAATGGTCTTTTTGTGGCTTTATTGTTTTAACAAAAGTCTGTATTTTGTTTCTGTCATTCTAGCAAGATGACTTATAAGTGACTTCTGAATCATACTTAGACTCTAGATATATGTATGATTATGATTATATGTACATTGTCTTTTAAAGAAATTTTTAAAATTCTCTCTTTCTCTATTTCTGAACAATAACAAAACTGCCCCACAGTTAGTGTCACATGTAGTGGTGAGTATATTGAACACTCTCAGAAGAATAAAGGTCAGGATTCTCAGTCTTCTTACTTCTAGTGAAAATGTTACTCAAGATTCTAGCTCTTTTATTAAGGAAAGAAAAAAACACAGTGTGCTTAAAGTTCAGAATTGAAGAAGTAAAATGCTCTCTGCATGAGGATGGTATTATAACTTATGTAAAAAAATTTTAGAACTCCACAAAATAAACATTAAAACTAACAATAGATATCAGTGTTACTGGCTATCAGGTGAATATATGACTAGAAAGAGGGTTAATCTTATGTGGTCAAAGTGGTTTTTAGTAAGGCACTGATGTAATACAGTGGAGAAAGTAAGTATTTCCAAGAAATGGTGCTCAAAAAATATGGCTACCTATATTAAAACCAAAGTGACTCTGGACCCTTTCTTCATACTATATACAAAAGAAATAAGTTCTGATCATGCATAAACATAAATATTAAAGTCAAAATCATGAAGGTGTTAGAGGAAAACGTGCAAGAATATATTTGGGATTTTAGAGTGGGCAAAGAATTTTTTAGACAAAAACAAAATTAACAAACAAATTAAAAATTGATAATTTAACTTCAACAACATTAAAATACTCATCAAACCATATTAGTTGAAAAAAAAAAACCCTGCTATTTTGATATATGAAGAACTTTACAATTCAATAATGGATACAAGAAACTCAATAAAAATGTGCAAGCTTCTAAACAGACACTTCATAAAAATAGTTATATCAATAGCCCAAAACATAAGAACATGCTCAACATCTTTAGTCATCAAGGACATGCAGTTTAGAGCCATAATTTGATAGCAGTACATTCTCACTAAAATATCTAAGATGAAAACATATGCAACATCAAATATTGCTGAAATTGTAGAACAGCTGGAACACTAACAAATTTTTGACAGGAAAGAAAAATTATTCACACAGTGAAGAAATGTCTGGAAGCTTCTCCTAAAACTAACTATGCTAGACTATTAAAAGGGGAAAAAAATAAGTATACTCCTTCCCAGCAATTCTGCCTCTCAGAATTATCAAAGATAAATGAAAATGTTTTCACAAAAAGACTTGTACAAGAATGATTATTGCAAGTATTTTTATTAGAGCCCAAATCTGGAAACACTCTAAAATGCCATCAATAGGAAAAATGGCTAAATATATTGCAGTACAGCCCTAAGATGTACTACTACCCAGCCAGGATAGACAAAGAATGAACTACTAACATATGTAAAAACATGGCTGACTCAAAAATATTTTACTGAGTAAAAAGAGACTGACACAAAAAAAGTATTGTTTTATTTCATTTATATAAATTCTAGGATAGACACAACTAATTTATCATGCAAAAATGACCAGCAGTCATTGTCTCTTGCAAATAGGTATGGGAATTAACTCAAATTAGCATGATGAATTCTGAGGGAATAGGAATGTTCTCTATATTGCTAGATGTTTGAGTTCCAAAAGTGCATACATATGTTATATGGCAGAGAATGTATAATTTTGATATGTGTATTTTACTTACATAAAGTGTATATAAAAAGTCAAAAATACTATAAGCAAATATTGAATTATTTTTAATGATTAGCATGTTGAAATATTTAGGAAAGAGTTTAATGTCTTCAATTTACTTTAAATTTACATAAAATGATGGATGCACAAATATGTAGATGGATAGCTAAATGGGTAGATATGAGTAAGACAAATAGATAAAATGTATCTTTGAGAAACTACGAGATGGCGATACAGGATTTCATTATAAATTTCTTTTAACTTTTTGGAGGTTTAAAAATGTTTATGTTGGGGCACCTGGGTGGTTCAGTGGGTTGAGCCTCTGCCTTCGGCTCAGGTCATGATCCCAGGGTCCTGAGATTGAGCTCCACATCGGGCTCTCTGCTCAGCGGGAGGCCTGCTTCCTCCCTCTCTCTCTGCCTGCTTCTCTGCCTACTTGTGATCTCTGTCTGTCAAAAAAATAAATAAAATCTTAAAAAAAATGTTTATGTTGTTGTATTGAAGGATACTGCAAGCCACGTGGTAGGCAGTCCTCCCTCTGTACTGTTCTGGCATACATAGATTTCAACTACTGTAGTTTATTCAAATTACACCAAATCCTCAATAATACAATTTGAATTCAGTTGCCATTGTGCATAAATTGTGAGTAATTGCATAAAGTACAAATATCACTGCCAGCTCTTTAGTCCACAAATGACTGTGTAGATAACAGATTAGCACGATGATCAATGATTAATTATACCACAGCTTAGTGATTGGTCATCTTATAAGATGCATCGTAGTGCACTTTTTTACTTCACGCACAAGAGAGCAAAGTGTGCGGTTGTATTGCCTCCTTGTCGCACAGCAATAAACACACATGACATTTTGAAAATATATAAATAGGGGCACCTGGGTAGTTCAGTTGGTTAAGGGGCTGACTCCTGGTTTTGGCTCAGGACATGATCTCAGGATCCGGGGATCAAGCCCTGTGTCAGGCTCTGGCTTCAGGATTCTCTCTCTCCCTCTGTCCTTCCCCTGCTCTCTCTCTCTCTAAAAAAGAAAAAAAAAAATCAATCTTAAAAAAATATAAATACCTACCTACCTACCTACATAAATAGTCCAAAAAGAAGAAAGCGCAGCAAAGAAATACAAGGTGATGACTCTAGAAATGAAATTTTAATGGAATGTAAATGGATCTGTAGAAGAAATAGCTGACCATGACGATAGGCACCCAGAGCGAGAGTAAAGACAAAATTATTGGCATGTGTATGTGTATGAGGAAGTGTCTGTAAGGAAGAAAGGATAGAGATATCCCAGAGTGAGGAAGCCGGCAAATACTGCACACTAAAGGAATCCTCAAAGATATTTCACAAGATTTACAGCACAAAAGAGAAAATGTTTAAGGTCAATTCAAAATTTGTTCTAGTGTCATAACATAATCTGTATGGCGAGAAGGCGGCGAGAAGTCTTCAAACTTTTCTAGTGAAGTAGAGTTGACATATAATTTTTTTTAGTTTCAGGTGTACAATATGGTGATTTGACAACCATATGCATTAGGAAATGTTCATTATGCTGAGTGTAGTTACTTTCTGTCTCAATACAAGGTTATTACAATATTGTTGACCATATCGCTTATGCTGTACTTCAAACTATTCTTGATACTGTTTTCACAAAGAATTGAAACATCCTGATTCTTAATGTTTCCAATGTTGTAAATTACAGGGTTCTAAGACCACTTTTTCCCCTAGTTCTCTATATGTTCATAAGCAACAGAAAAAGAGATTTTAATGTTTTGACAAACATTTTTAAAGATGACAGAACATTTGGATTTCTTCCTCATTGGTATTTAGACTACCTTGCATGGTTTCTACTGAATAGTCCTGTTGACAGTCTGGTACTGCTTTACAGAGAGGACAGCCTGTTTGCTGTAAAACTGTCTTAAGTATCAATGGCTGCAGAGGAAAACGAGCGTTAAATTCTTCTTGTGTTCTCTATCTAGTCAAATTTCAAAGAGCAGCCAAGTTTTGATCAACTTTTCAGTGAAGTTATATTGTTTTCCAGAGAGACATGAAGGGATATTTTATTTTTTTATTTTTTTAAAGATTTTATTTATTTATTTGACAGACAGAGATCACAAGTAGGCAGAGAGGCAGGCAGAGAGAGAGAGAGGGAAGCAGGCTCCCTGCTGAGCAGAGAGTCCGATGCGGGACTCGATCCCAGGACCCTGAGATCATGACCTGAGCCGAAGGCAGCGGCTTAACCCACTGAGCCACCCAGGCGCCCCATGAAGGGATATTTTAATAAGAACAACCACAAATAAATAAATGACAATTGTTAACGAGTGGAGGTGGGGAGAAGGAAAGAATGGCCAGTGATGACCAACTGTTTTTTCTTGATCTTATCTAAGAACCTTCAAACTCACTTTAGATGTCATCACTGTTGTGAAGCTTTCCCTCATTCATTTTCCCCTCCAAAAGAGATGATAGATGATTCTGTTCTTTTTGTGCCTTGCATATATCTCAGGAACATAAAATAAATCATTTAAATCAATATACATAGAGAGGGCTGGGGCTGGATTTTGGTCTAAGGAGGTATTTGATATGCTATGAAAAAATTCAAGGAGAGAAAATGTACATCAACCATATCATAATATTAAGAATAATAAAATGATTTAAGTATCAAAAAATGTCTGAGTTTAAAAAAAAAGAGGTAAATATTTTTAAAAATGGGATATTTTATATGAAATCTACCTTGCCACTGTAGCAGGAATTTTAAAATGATGTTGTCTATTTTTGGTAAGTTTGCTTTATTTTGAAAATTTATGAAATAAACTATTCACAATTTATTGACTATTAAAACTACGTAAAAGATTTCCTTTTGGAAATAAGATGTAATTGATTATTTTAAATTACCTTTTGATTATAAATGATATAACCATGCCTGTATTTTTTGTTGTCAGCACCTTTGTGATCTAATTTAAATTTTCCTTATAGTCAGCCATTCTGTGACATTTATTTTAACCACAGTGCTTTAAGAGTAATATCTGAAGTTATTTTTGTTATTGATGTACATTTACTCACAAGTGTCTGATTTTAACATTTTTTGCTGTAAAAAATATACAAATATATATAAATAATTTGCATCTTAACGATTTTTAGGTGTGCCGCTTAACAGCATTAATTATATTTGCAATTCTGTGCACATATTACTGCTATTTTCATAACTTTTTCCTCAACTGAAACAGAAATTCTGTACCTTATATTCAGCAGCAATTTCCATTCTTACTCCTTTCCTGATCCTGGTAAACTCTAGCCTACTTTCTGTCTCTGTGAATTTGCCTACCTTAGATATTTTATACAAGCAAAATCAAACATTCCTTATTTATTCTTCAGAATTTGTTTTTAATTGAAGCATTTGATCAGATAATATTAAATGTGAAAATAGACATTTTGCTTCTTTGCCAACAAAATTCTCCACTTTTATTTGTTAACATTTTTTCTTTTTTCTCTTGCTGTAATTTTAGCGAATATTGCTATTTATTTTGTCTTCTTTTGCATGTATTGCATTAACAATTTTTTATACTTTTTTCATATTCACTTAAAAAAAAAGATTTATTTATTTATTTGACAGAGAGAGAGAGAGAGAGAGATCACAAGTCGACAGAGAGGCAGGCAAAGAGAGAGAAGGAAGCAGGCTCCCCGCTGAGCAGAGAGCCTGATGCAGGACTCAATCCTATGACCCTGGGACCATAACCTGAGCCAAAGGCAGAGGCTTTAACTCACTGAGCTACCCAGGTGCCCCTTCCATATTCTCTTTTATATCTTACGGATACATTCACTCTTTTGCCCTCTACTAGCACCTAACCTTGCTAATATGCTAGCATTATCGTTTTATTTATTTGTTTTGTTTTCTTTCATCTTAAGAAGCTTATTTTTTGTTTCAAATTTCTATTTAAATTCTAATTAGTTAACATATAATGCAATGTTAGTTTCAAGAGTAGAATTTAGTGATTGTTGCTACTTTTTATCCTATTGTTTCTGTAAGTATTGCTGATTACTCAGAAAACTGCCTTATCCAGGAAGCAGTTACTACGCAAACAACTCTTCATTCTTTTATATTTACAAAGTTTAGACATTTATCTTAAAGTCAAATCAATTATATTTCAAGTTTTTTTTTTCTTTTTTTTTAAATTTCGATTAACATTTCACAGGTTTCATATGATTTCAAGTTCTACTTCTGTTCTTGGAGGTAGCCTTTCTTGTTTGCTTTCAGTAGAAGTCTCCTCACCAGCCTACAAGGTACAGTTGGACTTCTCCCACCTCCTTTTTGAAAACATCAATTTCTCGGCCCCACCCCCATGTCACATGAGTTTTGTATCATTCACATTTATACTACACAATGGGAATACTGACTGGACTCAAAGAAGACATTCTTTTTTTTTAAAAATTAATTAATTAATTAATTAATTAATTTTTTAAACTATTTTATTTATTCATTTGACAGACAGAGGTCACAAGCAGGCAGAGAGGCAAGCAGAGAGAGAGGAGAAAGCAGGCTCCCTGCTGAGCAGAGAGCCCAATGTGGGGCTCAATCCCAGGACTCTGGGATCATGACCTGAGCCGAAGGCAAAGGCTTTAACCCACTGAGCCACCCAGGCGCCCAAAGAAGACATTCTTAATGAGTGGATCAACGAACAACCTGTACACTGTACAGTGGATTGTGCACTTTTCTTATATTCACTGCCCAACAACTTTACTAAATTCTTATCAATAGGGGCACCTGGATGGTTCAGGTGGTTAAGTGTCTGACTCTTGATCTCAGCTCAGGTCCTGCTCTTAGAATTGTGAGATCGAGCCCCACATTAGGCTCCACACTAGGCCTGGAACCTGCTTAAGATTCTCTCTCTCTTCCTCTCCTTCTGCCCCTCTCAAACCCCCTCCCTTAAAAAAATCCTGTCAATAAACAGAAATAAACTTAATCTTAGCAAGTTTTGAAGTAACAAATGAAATGATCCTAAACTGTGCAAAATCCCAAATCACTTGCTACTAGTGTGGCCTTACAAAACTGATATAAATTCTCTTATTTCTGTTTCCTCTTCAGTGAAATATTGAAAATATTTCCATATTTCATGGAGATTTCAATGTAATATGGATAGTTTATTGGCTTCTCCTTTTTTGAAATGCAGGGATTCCTTGTATATTTTACATATTAGATATTTAATGGTTTGGAGCTTTGGCTGTTTTTTTTCTACCTGTGATCTTGTGGTTTCTTCTCACAAATTTTCACATCTTCTGGCTAATACTTACGTCCTTATCTCTTACAGACACTTCCTTGAACTATTGCTCTTCTTTTCAAAGTACTGTTCTTGTCTTTTCATTTATCCAAAAAACATTTTTGCTTCTTAAATAGTTCAAGATGTGTATGTCTGAGAATATGTTTATTGTCTTTCTCATTTAAGTAAGTTTGGTGTATTAAAAAAAATCTGTGTTTAGAATTCACTTTCTTTATTATTTAAAAAGTAAATTCACTTTTTTTCCCCCTATTTGGCAAGTTAATTATATTGGCAAGATATTTTCTAAGTTGCTATTGAAATTTCTGATGTCAATATGATTCTTATTCCTTTCGGGGCTCTCTTTTTACAGTTTTCTCTTTGTCTCTAGCATTTGAAGTGTCCCTCTTAAGAGTAGCTGTGCATTTTTCTCCTCTTTCCTGGCTGACACTCTTTAAACTCTTTAAAGCTGAGGACTTTTATCTTTTGTTAGTTCTGGAACTATTTTATGTCATTTCTTTCTCCTTCTCTCTCTCTCTCTCTCTCTCCCTCTCTTTCCCTCTAATTTTTTTCTTGATGTCATTTTTGCTTTTTTTAGAAGATTTTATTTATTTATTTCAGAGAAAGAGAGACAGAGCATGAGTGGGGATGGGGAGGGAGGAGTAGAGGGAGAGGGAGAAGAAGACTCTCCACTGAGCAGAGGGCCTGATGCAGGGCTCGATCCCAGAACTCTGGGATCATGACCTGAGCAGAAGGCAGATGCTTAACTGACTGAGACAGCCAGGTGCCACTATACCACATTTTCTTAAAGATTTGCTCTGGCTTTACTACTTCCTTCTGCCCTCAGAAATGTTTGTGGACTTGCGCTTCTGAATTAGTGTCTATCTTTAGTTATTTCCAATCAGTTTCCACTCTGTTCTTTTTTTCTTTAAAAAAAAAAATAACCATTACAATCTCCAACAAAGTATATGTTTATATTATAAATGTGTATGTATGATATTGTTGGGCTCCCCGCCGAGGGGAGGAGGCGCCCGGGCCAGCCGGAGGCCTCTCCTTGGGGCTGAGCGGGATGGCAAGTGTCGCGAACCTGGAATGCACCCACAGAAGACACCGGGCTCGGGAGGTCTGTCGAAGCAGGATCTCGCTTTATTGAGCAGGGCAGCGGCTTATATGGGGTGAGGGAAGGGAAGTGAGGTCAGCAAAGTGGGGGCCAATGGGGATGTGCCGTGTCGGTGGGAGTTGGGAGAGACACGCCCTGCAGGGGGTGGAGACTCGCGGGAAACGAAACTGCTGGGAAACCGAAACCGCCACTTTGGCGCCTTTGTGGTCGGCCATGTGGGTTCCCGATCCGGAAGAGAAGGCCACCCGGCGCCATCTTAGCCTCTTGGGGCCCAATATCTCCCCCTTTTGTTTTTGTATGCATGACTTCTGTCTTAGGTCGCCGGCGGCGGACCTTCAGGCTTACCCGTCATTGGGGAATCACACTGCTTTGGTGTACCCCCTGTCTTAGGTTGCTCTGCATCCCCCGCCGGTCTTACCCATCATTGAATATCATGCCTGTATAGGGGTTTGGTCCCTGACCTGGCGTGGGTTGTTCCTGCAAGGAATCCCATCCGCCATAGGTCGTGAGACTATTGATGGGGCCCCTCGTAGGACTCGTCGTCACGGGTGGCCAGTCTCTGGTATTGAACATGGACGTTCATGAGTTGAATGGCCTCCACTCTTTTTTTGGACGAATTGGGCAATCTTATTGATAAACAAAGTGCTGCCAGGAGGCAGAGAAAAGATTCCCGGTTTTAGAGCTCATAAGGCCCAACAGAGGAGCAGACACCATGCTTTCCCATCAGCCAGGGGGGAGGGGTTAGGCAGTCCAAGTCAGGCCAGAGAACACAGGGAAACTTCCCCGAAACAAAGAGAGTTTCGGCAGCTGCTTGGGAATATTCCCTATAGTCTCTGCCTCGAGTTAGACCAACCCCAGTTGGCTCCAGTTATAGCCATTAACACGGGAAGTGAGTGAGGGAGAAGCCCCCACATCTATTAGGAGAAACAGAGAGAAATACAGCAAGAGTCCCCTTTGTTAGGGATGGCCCAGCAACCTGGGTTTACTAGAAGAAAGCACTAGAAGAAGGCTTATTTGCATAATTATTATCCAATATGTCAGGAGGAAATTTACTAGTTGACTCACCGAATCTGGTTTTAGCTCTTAATACCTATCTCTTATATTCCCTCCCGACATGTACGATGTCCTCAGATTCAAACAGGGCAGACATCCTCCCCTTAAACAGAATGTAACCTTAATCAAGGGAAACACAAAGGGCAACGAGAAAGACACACAAAACAATTAACGAGCCGGCAAAGAAAGACGCTGCGCGATTTCGGTACAGAATCGAAAGTACAAATTCAAACGGCCAAGGGGAACCGCGAGTTTCCCCTGTGGCCCACAAACGAATGGGGCCCCGAAAAAGAGGGCCCCTCTAATCCCTGGGGCGTCCCCCAGGGTGGCAGGGGAGAAGTCCAAGTTCGTCAACTCCTTCTCAAGCTGCCCAAAATACGAAGCAACAACGTGGTTGTACGAAACAGAAAACAGAGCACCGATTACTGACAGACGAGACAGACGAACAGGGGAACAGGAACATAGATATCGAAACACAAGTGCTGGCCAGCTTACCTCCCGGTGGGAGTCGGTTGGGTCCTTGGGCAGGAGTCCGATGATCTTTATTGTATCGCAGGCGCCTGCGGGTGGTCAGCAGCTCCTGCTAGCTGAGCACCCCAGGCTGGGGTGGTGCAGGATTTTTATAGACAGGTACAAACAAGTTTTGGGTGGGGCGGAGCTGATTGGCTGACAATTTACTTGGTGTTAGTGGATTGGCTTTGGAGTACCCGCGCGCGCGAAGAGAAAGGCGGGAAGGGGGAGTGAGGAGGGGGAGTTTGACCTTATTACTCAGCAGAGAAGCATCCTGCCTACGTGACTATGCCTCGGCTATTAGCAGAAGGTATCTTGTTCAAACAGGAGACAAATGTCACACCCTAAAAGCCGAGCGGTTACAGAAAGGCAAAAGAGCGGTTAAATTGGTCAACAACTCGGGGAAGGGTCTTTCATTGCAAGGGGAGGAGGGGTATTCTTGCACAAGCGGTTACAAGAAGGCAAAAGAGCAGTTAATTAGTTAACAACTGGGGGAAGGGTCTTTCATGATATGTTGTATCAATTTGTTCTTTTTCATACACACATATACAGAACTTATTTCTATTATGTTATTGATCTCCTCCATTGGAATTTAAAGGCTGCTTATGATGTCCAATTCTATTTCTTTATGTTTTGTTCCATGATTTCTAATTTATGTTACAAAGACCAGTGAAGTGAATAGTTTTCCTTTATTGTGACAGATATTTGAAGAACATGTACAGTTGAACTTTGGATGATGTGGATTTGAAATGCATGGGTCTAATTATATTTGGATTTTTTTTTAATATTACAGGACTGTAAATGTATTTAAACTTCCATATGATTTTCTAAATAACATGTTCTTTTCTCCAGCTTACTTTATTATAAGGATGCAGTATATAATACATATGATATAAAAACTATATGTTGTTTTTGTTATTAGTAATTCTTCTGGTCAACAGTAGGCTATCAGAAGTTAAGGTTTGTGAGAGTCAATGTTACATGCAGATTTTCTACTGTGTGGGGGTCAGTATCCCTAATCCCCTTGTTATTCATGGGTCAACCGTATTTTCTTTCATCTGATCATTGGTTTTTTCATCTGATCATTGGTTTCCTCTCAATGTATCCTTAAACATTTCTGGCAACATGTACTGAAAACTAAACTAGAATAAACTAGCGTAAACTGGCTTATGTCCATTTTGTTCTTCAATTGCTTTTATTTTATTTAATGGTTTTCTATGCTGATTCTCATCAAATTCACCTATAAACATAGTAAAGAAACATATTTGATGAGGTAATTCCCAAATCTCTGGGGATAGTCTCTGGACATCAAAAGCAATTTAATTCAAGTATTTATGTTGCAGGATTTATGGCTTACCCCTGTTTACCTTTCTGTTCTCACTCCATAAGGAGAAAAGATAAATAATTCTCTGAAAACAAAACAAATAAGAAGTTTCCCCTCTGACAGATAAATAATATCCACAATGGAAACAAGATTTTTTTGAAAGGGCACTGTTAATCTGATTTTCTGTCTCTTGTAGGTGGCCTAACAGCTTATATGGAAGCTTAGAGTTTTCCATATGTTGTTTGGTCTGCAAACATTCCATTCCCATATGTGTGTACATATTCCTGCCTATTTTCTCAAACTTCCTAGAAACATAAGGACTTTTTTTTTTTTTTTTTTCATTTCTTTTTGGGTCTTAGGCACGAGTTAAATAATCACATATGTATTTAATTAGGCCTGTTTAAATTAATGAGTATGGCCAAAAGAAGCAGAAAAATTTGATGTCCATATGTATATATGCTAGTGTTCTCAAGCTTTCCGGCCTTAAGGGAACCTAGCAAAAAAGTGAGAAAGGAGATAACTCTATTTCCTTATTTGTCAGCAATGTTTATTTAGTCCTGTTTATAAGGGTGCCTGGGTGGCTCAGCTATTAAGTGTTTGCCTTCCAGCTCAGGTCCAGATCCCAGCGAGTGTCCTGGGATCAAGCCCAGCACTGGGCTCCCTGCTCAGCAGGAGGCCTGCTACTCCCTCTCCCACCCCTCCGGCTTGTGTTCCCTCTCTCACTCTTTCTCTCTCTCTCTGTCAAATAAACAAATAAAATCCTTAAGAAAGCAAAAAAAAAAATCTTACTGTAATACTGCTAGTTAGTCACTGTAGTCTCTATTTTACAAATAAGAAAATTCAAATTTAGTGATATGTATTCACTTTTTCTTCAGGTCCACATTGCTAATAGGTTTCCAAGATATTCTTTGTAATTCTAAAGAAGTAGGATATTCTTTTGAATGTGACCAAGGAGATCTTTAAAGAATATTTATGTTGGCTGCTGGGTGCAAATAGTCTTGCTTTAGAACCCAAAGAGGGAGATAAATACCAGCAATTCTATCAAGATGAAGAAATTTTAGTGAGGGGAGAGTTTAGTATCTCCTGGAAAAGGTGTTCCATTGCATCAGGTCTATCTTCATGAACCTGAATGAATATATATGTATACATATTTAGTCACATTTCATCTAGAATTATATAACTTTCTGTTTGTCCCTTGGTCCTATTAAATAGACATCAACTTCTCAAATGATGGAGAGTCATGATTTCTGTCTATTGTACAAATGTTGAAGTGGAGTCACCTGGCACTTGTAAAGTAAGACCATACTGTAGGACGGGTGTTCTGTTTGAGATCCTGATAGGATTGAAAACCATAAAGCAGACAACAGACTCGATGCAAATTCTTGGAGAATTTCTTTTAAGAAAAAGAAAAGTTATTTACCTTAAATTAAAGTCAGACGTGTGTAACAGATATAACTCTGAACCAATCAAGAAAACCAGACTATTTGACTACAATAGTCATTCCAATTCGGTAGAGTAGATTAGCTATTAAGCCATTAGCCATCAAGAGAGACAGGTACTTAGAAGACTGGTGAAAAAGATGTAAGTCTCACCCAAACTCTTTTTCTCTCCACAGCATCAAAACCTTTCCCCCTCATTTATGCATCATAGTTTTGAAGACGATGGGTAAGTTAATAAGCGAGCTTTTGATATGACAGAGGGCATCTGAGAGGGCATCATAGAAAACTCCGCATCACATTCATAATCTGCTGTTAGAGTGTTGGAGGGGTAACACGTTGTTGGGATGACACGTTTAGAAATAAATCTGCTAATGTTACCATACAACAGAATTCTGGAGGAAGCCTTGGAAAAGACTACTTGCCTATAAGAATTTATTACCTGCATGTGAGCTATCAGAGAAATTCTTCAGAGAATAAATGTCTATTCCATCAAAAGTGGCACTCTGGGAATAGGCATAGTCATTGAGAAAATCAGGCTATGGGTGGCACTCATTTTGCTTTACTATGCTCCTTCCCTCCCTCATACTGAACTGTGGGTCCCTTTCACTCCCAACCACATCTCCACCCTTCCTACTCTCTTCAATGAGGATTCTTATCTTCATTTAATTGTGGAGTTTGTTCTGTCAGTATTTGCATGATTTTGGGGTTATTTACACTGATGTGAATGTTATCTAGTTGTATCTGTGGGATGAGGTAAGTTCAGGGTCTTCCTTTTCTGCCATCATTCCCGGAAGCTCTACTGTTGGCTTTTGCCATAAGCTGTAACAGCATCATATCCTACCACAGATACCACACTTATAATACAGTCTTTCAGGTTTTGTGGCTCAGAAGGCAGCATGCTTGCATTTCAGCCTGGACCTACTGTTGACTGCTTTCCTCTGTGTCACTCAAAGCTGCCAGTTCTTTATTGTAGTAATTGTATTACTCTGTAATACAATTGGGACAATATTCCCAGGTATGTGAAGAGTTGCTGCCAAACTTATTGAGAATTTTCCTTCTTTCTTAGTAAAGGGAAATATAATATGTAATAATTTGATTTTCATTTGGAGGGAATTTTTCAGCCCTCCCAAGCAGTGATTCCTCCAACACTTTATTGATCTTCTGAATTTTCTTGGAGTTCATCTTTCTTTTTTTTTTTTTTTTTTTTTTTTTAAATTTTTTTTTTTTTAAAGATTTTATTTATTTATTTGACAGAGAGAAATCACAAGTAGATGGAGAGGCAGGCAGAGAGAGAGAGAGGGAAGCAGGCTCTCCGCTGAGCAGAGAGCCCGATGCGGGACTCGATCCCAGGACTCTGAGATCATGACCTGAGCCGAAGGCAGCGGCTTAACCCACTGAGCCACCCAGGCACCCTGGAGTTCATCTTTCAATCTCAGAGCACGTTTATCTTGCCAAAACTTTAATAGAAGGGTTATTGAATATTTGGTCCAAATAACACAATGTAATGAAGTGTTGAACCACTGTATTATTCTGTGGATTGAATATTTGGTCTAGCTCCTTTTGAAGCAAATTATTACAATGAGTGAGAGAGTCAATGTAGTTCTGAGGTAATATAAATGTATATTGCTGTCCCTCTCAGATGATTTTCAACTGCTTCTGATTATTCTTTCTCATTGGGAAGGAGAAGATGAATGCTTGTACATTATACATGCAAATCCATATTGATTGGCAGAAGATCTCAGTGAGTACTTCTGATAGGTTGAGTTTCTATAGTACCTTGTACATCTTCTAGAGCCATTTGGTTTGTGGAGCCAAAGACTGAATTAAATGGGGGATATAATGGGATCCACCATCACAGAATCATATGGGTCTTTAAGGTTAGTGACATACAGACCCATTTTCCCTGAATGTGATAATGTTTTAGATCTACTCGTTTGGACAGTAGACTGTCATTTCTACTTCGCCCTCCTCAGCACATTAGTTCTTTATTCATAGACCAAGAAAATTGTGTGTTGCTTCTGTCAGCTATCTACAGTGTCTACTCCAATTACAGACCAGGAGACCAAGAAAAGGACCAATGACTTGTTCTGTGGACCTCCTGGACGTTCCAAAAACCAGGCCAGACATAATTCTTGATTTGTCACTAAATCCATATGTTATTATGTGGTAGGAAGAATAATATCCTAAAGATATCTGTGTCCTAATCACTATAACCTATAAATATCTTATATAGTACTAGGGAATTAAGGAGATGGATGAAATTAAAGTTCCTAATCGGGTGACCTGAAGATGGGACAATTATCCTGGATTATTTGGGTAAGTCTAATGTAATTATAAGGATCTATAAGCTGGAAGAGAGAGTCAGAGAATCAGAGTCATAGAATGAGGTGTGACAACATTGTGGAAGAAAATCAGAGGACTATGATGTGTGAATTCAATCATGTATAACTTTGAATATAGAAGAAGAGTGCCATAAGCCAAGGAATGTGGTGTCCTATAGAAGATGGTCAAGACAAAGAAATAGATTTTTCCCTGAAAGCCATTAGAAAGGAACACGGCCCTGATAATAATCTTGAATTTAGTCCACTGAGATTCATTTCAGACCTCTTATCTCTAGAACTGTAAGATAGTAAATTTGTTTTGTTATAGACCTGCAGGGTTGTAATAATTTGTAACAGTAACCATAGAAAACTAATACTCCCTTTTACTGGAGACCATGATGATGTATCATTTCTTGTGTAATAATGTCAACTCTAATCTTCTAGCCACACATCTCAAAATCTTTGAACATTTGCCATTCCCTAGTTTACAGATACTCTTGTAAAGGTTGTATTTCCCTTTGGAAAAGGATGAGTTAGATTATCATATTTACTTGGTATTGAAGGAACCCTCCTCCTGGGGAGTTGGACATTTTTGTACTCACTGGGCTTTGAGTCTGAAAACTGCCTCAAAAACCAAAACAAACAAATAAACAAAACTGGACAAGTTATTGTGATTGTTTTAACTGAGTCAGTTGCATTCAACCTCCTGACCATCCATGTAATTTCTTCCTTTAGATGGAGCACTATGTTTGTTGAATGCACATCATTTTTACCCTAGGGTTACTGTCTTTTTTAAAATCTTCCTAAAAACTCTTTGCAGGTCAGGCATCCTTTGATGTCAATTAGATGCTGCTATTCATTTAAATAATTTGTTCATCTTACTTCTATGAATAATCACGACCTCCTGACCTCTATGATTTCAGAGATCTATTTTCTTATTACTATCAAAGAATCTAAGTCTTCAATAACATCTCACTCTCTCAGCCCTCACTTACAGGGAAAGCCACTCATGAGCTTGTCAGCAACACTAGTGCCCCTCTCAGTTGTGATTCATTCATTGTTATGGTAAATGTGTTGTCCTTCAGGCCATACCAAGGGACATACTTGCATGACGGATGTCCTGATCTTAGGTAGTATTCCATGTTCTTTTGAAAACTTGTTCTACTCTCTCCCATGGCAGTTTTGACATTTCTAACTTAGTGTGGATCATCACTTATAAGCTTTCAAAGTTGTCTTGCACCATATTTTGCACTAACTTCTGAGATTTTGTCATAATATTAAGTTCTGTATCATGGGCGAATGTTTCCATATTGTAAAATTTGTTTTTAAATCCAACTTTATATTCTGCCTCCTGCCTTTGTTTTGGCTAAATCAGAATCCAGTTCCATGTGTACACCATAAGATACTGATAGGCAATGTTGACTAGGTCCTGAGACACCGTCATGGCACATTTACCTTTCTTTTTAGTCAAGCCAGCAGTTCCATGACAAAGTTATGCTCTCATTTCACCACAGTTAATGACCTGGTGGCAGAGAGGAAAAATAAAGGCAAGGGGGATGCATACTGTATTGTAATGTAATATTTTCTGCATTATCATCCAGCAAAAGAGGAGCCATTCACTTTTATAAGAAGGAATGAATCACATTTTCAAGTACAAAGGGTACAGGAAATTAATAATTCAATAATTTCAAGTGCTCAACCCAGTTGTTCCCAACCCAAATCTTAGAATTCCACATAAAATTAGGACCTTGACATTTTAATAACTGGCTTGCTTGTTTTGATTATTCAATCTCCTCAGCTCTATAACCCCTATATTTTACCCTAGATCATTTTTCCTGCCCTCTGAGTATAGAAGATGAGAATTTCTTTATAAGCTGGGGAAAACATTAACAGCATGACTTGGTTTAGAGCAGTGTTCTATTCTCAACTCTGTTCTCAACTGGTGCTGAGATCTTCACTGCCAGTCTCTTGCAGGTGCTCTAGTTCCTGAGTTTTGTTCTAGAGTCTTCTTCCCAAGGCTGGCTCAAAATGTCTTAAGCATGATTTTCTGGAAAACAGATCCTGAGGTAGAGATTTGTATTTCAGATCCAGTTGGCCTGATATTACCTGAACTAACCCCTCTAAGTACTGGGACAAAAGATGGGGCAAAGGGAAAAATGTGAATGTGATCTCCAAACAACAGGATCTTTAGCTAATTAACACATAGCACTCCATGCTGTCTCTTAGAGAGCTCCAAATTGAGTCATTACAGCTGGTTCTTTGTATTTCCTACCAATCAGCCTTTGATGTGGGCTGGTCTGGGAAGTTTTTTGTTAACTTGGCTGACGGAGCTTCCTGGGGTGTGGGAACAGAAGCAATCGTCAGGTCTGCAGTGTGAGCAGCCAACAATCCTGACAGTCAGCCATGAGTGTCTCCATCTTGGAAGGAGAGATCTAGAAGATGCTACAGCCCCATGACAGATATAAACTTTATTTTTTATTATCAATCTTCTGTATTGATCTAAGAGTAATGATTGATAAGTCTGTGCTATTCAACAATATTTTGTGTTTGCTAAACTAGTTTGAGATCTGCCAAAGATCTCCTGCAGTTTGACCTCATTCTATGTTCTAAGCTCTATCACTCAGTATATCTCACAATACACAGTGTTCTCCAGACAAACTGGGCTCCATGCATTTTTTCCATTGCTGTACCCACACTTCTATTACTACTGAAGTAATCTCTCTGGAGCAATCTTATTTATTGTATATACTGTATTTAAGACACCTGACTATAGTTTATAGCTGAGGTACTGACAAGGTATCTTATTTCTAAACAATAAAAATTTGAATTATTAAGTCACTGAGCAGAACAATTATAAAGAGTAAAATAAACCAAAACAAGCACAATATTTTTGAAATGAAAACTATTAATCATAATTAATTGGAAGATGCAGTCTTACAGGAAGGGAGATAATAGATTGAATCATGCAGAATACATCTGGACAGTCAGTTTGCTTTCCAAGCTGTATGAATGATAGGGACTGTATGGGCTTGGAACTTTGGAGTATTTAATTAACTTTGTAAGAGATCATTAGTTGTTATATATAATATGGTGAAGATGATATAAATCCTGCTAGATGTTTTAACACAGTGAATTTTGTATAAGGGTGGGTAACATTATGACTAACGAGATGGACCTACGCAAAGAGAACGCTGAAGTGATCCAAAAGGTAATAGCTACACAGAGAAGCCTCTATTTTGAGGACTGAGGACACAAAGGGAAGGTTTTTATATGATCAGAATCTAGAGGCTCAGCAGAGGTTTCACATGAAACTTAGATCCAGATCTTTCAAAGAGAGTTCAGTTGCTGCTCGTACCTCTTATCAGAAGTGAAGCTAGCATGGTGAGTGCCATTGTGGTAAAATGCCATTGCTGAGGTGAATCTGACAGGACATCTGGGGTCCTGTCTAATCTGGGGTTTTGCTCTCTGTGGTTTCAGTTACGCGCAGTCAGCCGGGGTCTGGTGTGTCGCTGTATTGTACTGTCAAAAGGTCAATAGTAGCTTGATGCTATGTTGCAGTGCCGTGTCACTCACCTTACTTCGTCTCATTATGTAGCTATTTTATTATCTCTCCTCATCACAAGAGAAAGGGTGAGTACAGTACAGATCATACTGCGTGAGAAGGAGAAATTGCATTCACAGAATTTTTCTTAACAGTATATTGTTAAAATCGTTCTATTTAAGGGCACCTGGGTGGCTCAGTCATTAAGTATCTGCTTTAGGCTGAGGTCATGATCCCGAGTCCTGGGGTCAAGCCCCGTGTTGGGGGGGGGGCGGTCCCTGCTCAGTGGGAAACCCACTTCTTCCTCTCCCTTTTCCCCTGCTTGTGTTCCCTCTCTTGCTGTCTCTGTTTCTCAAATAAATAAAATCTTTTTTTAAAAAAGTCATTCTATTTATTATTAGCTATTGCTGATCTCTTCCTGTGCCTAGTTTAAAAAACAAAACTTTAGGGTTTAGTTGGTTGGACATCTGACTCTTGATTTGGGCTCAGGTCACTACCTCAGGGTTCTGGGATTGAGCCCTCTGGTGTGGAGGCGAGGGGGTGTGTGAGATGGGCAATGGGGAGAGGAGGGTCTGTGCTCAGTGAGGGGTCAGCTTGAAAATTTCTCTCTCTCTGCTCTTCCCCACTGCTCGTGCTTGCTCTCTTTCTGTCTAAAATAAATAAATAATTCTTTAAAACATTAAGCTTTATCATAGGCATATATGAATAACGAAAAATGTAATCTATTTCGGGTTTGGTACTATCCATGGTTTCAGGCATCCACTGGGGGTTTTGGAATGTGTCTCTGCATCAGAAGACATTCCCTCTCCTCCTGCCTGCCAGTGTCCCTCTCTGTCATCTATTAACAAGGACTAACTGAAAGTGAGTTGGTAAATGGAACTGTAATTTGCAGAGCCACAGCCCTAGTGTCACAAAGCAGGGTATACATGGAGAGTTTTGGAACAGAGAGAAACTAGTTTATAATCAGCTCTGGTTTGCACAAAATCATGTCTGGTAAAGTACACAAACACATGCTCTGTAATATTCAGGGGATAATTCAAGCAAACTTCATCAGTAGCTTCGGCATGCTACTGCATTGGGAACCTCATGAATTAAGTAACTGTAAGAGTTACTCTCTTGCATTCTACTTCATCTCATGCTCCTCTAGTAACTTTCAGGATAAACCACTTATTAATACTTTTGCTATAAAGTGTGGCCTCATGATTCCCAAGAGGTGAATTTATTCTAATGTCTGTATGCCCTTTCCAATTTATAGATGCCAATCATAAGTTCATTGTATTCTTGACATCAGCTCTATTCTTTTTTTTTTAAGATTTTATTTATTTATTCGACAGAGAGAGATCACAAGTAGGCAGAGAGGCAAGCAGAGAGAGAGAGAGGAGGAAGCAGGCTCCCTGCTGAGCACAGAGCCCAATGCGGGACTAGATCCCAGGACCCTGAGATCATGACCTGAGCCGAAGGCAGCGGCTTAACCCACTGAGCCACCCAGGAGCCCCGACATCAGCTCTATTCTTGACCTGCTACTAATTTGTAAAACTTATTTTTGGCAATTTGAGCATGTATTATTTAACAGCTACAAGATTAATGTCTATTATATATAATGCATCAATCTACACAAAATATAAGATTTGTATGAATACACATAACTCTTATTTTATTAAAAATGTATTTGTCTACAGAGAAATATTTTAAATAGAGTATGTGCTTATGGAGAAAATAATTCCACCTACACGTATTTCAACCTTTCATTAGCGAATGCAGGAAACCTTTAAAGCTGCATTTTCTACAGAAGTAGTGTTTTATTAATAAAACGTTCACAGCCATCATCAAATACAATTCAAAAAATATACCATAGATTGACACAGGTTATGATGTTTGGAAAGGAGAAATCTCATTTAGAAATATTCCTTAAGTTAGACAATATAAAGAACTGTTCTTATTAAGCATCTTAGAATTTTCTTTTCTGACTTATTAACCTCATTTCTCTTCTTTAGTACAAGTTCAGAAGGCTTCACGGATCTGTAGAATATTAATCATGTACACATGGAATTATAATAAATACAGATTGCCTTTAAAATATAGATGCACTTCAACTTGGAAATTGCTAGTCTTTTGGGGTTAGCAAAACAAAAAAGAAAATTTAAGACAAACACAGACATTGACATTTTTCTTATAGAGTTTAGATTTATATAGAAATGTACCTGTAATTGTTTGTATACCATGGTCACCACTCAACCATGACTGCCCAATTCTAGGAGTTTGTCCTTTATTATCATTTTTCCAAGGAAACCATCAATTGCATAATATTGTGTCTCTTTACAAGACGGGTCTCTATTTTTTTTTAATTAAATTAATTTATTTATTTTCAGAAAAACAGTATTTATTATTTTTTCATCACACCCAGTGCTCCATGCAATCCGTGCTCTCTATAATTCCCACCACCTGGTACCCCAACCTCCCACCACCCCCCGCCACTTCAGACCCCTCAGATTGTTTTTCAGAGTCCATAGTCTCTCATGATTCACCTCCCCTTCCAATTTACCCCAACTCCCTTCTCCTCTCTAACACCCCTTGTCCTCCATGATATTAGTTATGCTCCACAAATAAGTGAAACCATATGATAGTTGACTCTCTCTGCTTGACTTATCTCATTCAACATAATCTCTTCCAGTCCCGTCCATTTTGCTACAAAAGTTGGGTATTCATCCTTTCTGATGGAGGCATAATACTCCATAGTGTATATGGACCACATCTTCCTTATCCGTTCGTCTGTTGAAGGGCATCTTGGTTCTTTCCATAGTTTGGCGACCGTGGCCATTGCTGCTATAAACATTGGGGTACAGATGGCCCTTCTTTTCATGACATCTGTATCTTTGGGGTAAATACCCAGTAGTGCAATGGCGGGGTCATAGGGAAGTTCTATTTTTAATTTCTTGAGGAATCTCCACACTGTTCTCCAAAGAGGCTGCACCAACTTGCATTCCCACCAACAGTGGAAGAGGGTTCCCCTTTCTCCACATCCTCTCCAACACATGTTGTTTCCTGTTTTGTTAATTTTGGCCATTCTAACTGGTATAAGGTGATATCTCAATGTGGTTTTACTTTGAATCTCCCTGAGGGCTAGTGATGATGAACATTTTTTCATGTGTCTGATAGCCATTTTTATGTCTTGATTGGAGAAGTGTCTGTTCATATCTTCTGCCCATTTTTTGAGATGTTTGCCTGTTTCGTGTGTGTTGAGTTTGAGGAGTTCATTATAGATCCTAGATATCAACCTTTTGTCTGTACTGTCATTTGCAAATATCTTCTCCCATTCCGTGGGTTGCCTCTTTGTTTTGTTGACTGTTTCCTTTGCTGTGCAGAAGCTTTTGGGATTTTGATGAAGTCCCAAAAGTTTATTTTCACTTTTGTTTCCCAACAGCACATTAAAAAGATTATCCACCATGACCAGGTGGGATTCATCCCTGGGCTACAAGGATGGTTCAACATTTGCAAATCAATCAATGTGATACAACAAATTAATATGAGAAGAGAGAAGAACCACATGGTCCTCTCAATTGATGCAGAAAAAGCATTTGACAAAATCAAGCATCCGTTCCTGATTAAAACGCTTCAAAGTATAGGGATAGAGGGAACATTCCTGATCCTCATCAAATCTATCTATGAAAGACCCACAGCAAATATCATCTTCAATGGGAAAGAGCTTGCAGCCTTCCCGTTGAGATCAGGAGCAAGACAAGGATGCCCACTTTCACCACTCTTGTTCAACATAGTATTAGAAGTCCTAGCAACAGCAATCAGACAACAAAGAGAAATAAAAGGTATCCAAATTGGCAATGAAGAAGTCAAACTCTCTCTATTCGCAGATGACATGATTCTTTATATGGAAAACCTAAAGACTCCACCCCCAAACTACTAGCACTCATACAGCAATTCAGCAACGTGGCAGGATACAAAGTCAATGTGCAGAAATCAGTGGCTTTCTTGTAATTTATCTCCTAGAGGAGAACATAGGCAGTAATCTCTTCGATATCAGCCACAGCAACTTCTTTCAAGATATGTCTCCAAAGGCGATGGGTCTCTATTTTAACGGTTTGTATCGATGTACAGTTATAAGATTCATACCGGGCCTCTCTCTCTCTTTATCTTTCTCAGATTATGAAATGTGAGATGATAAACTTCTGTGAATTAGGTATTGTCTAAAGAAAAACAGAGGTAAAGTGAAATGCAGAAATAAGGGCACATGAATGGCTCATTTGGTTAAACATCTGCCTTCAGCTCAGGTCATGATCGCAGGGTCCTGGGATCGAGGCCCATTTTTGGCTCCCTGCTCAGTGAGGAGTCTGCTTCTCCTTCTGCCTCTCCTCTTCTGCTCATCATCTTTCTTTCGCAAATAAATAAATAAAATCTTTTAAAAAAGAAATGCAGAAATAAATACAATATAAAGGGGATACACATAAAATAATTTGAACTTAACAATCTTTTAAATAGAAATTTTTTTAAATTTTTATTTATTTATTTATTTATTTATTTATTTATTTGTTTGTTTTTTCAGTGTGGTGGAGGGAGAGAGAGAGAGAGTGAGCACATGCACAGGGCAGGAAGGGTAGAGGGAGGGAAGAGAGAGCATCCCAAGCAGGCTCCCTGCTCAGCTCAACACAGAACCTGTCATGGGTCTTGATCATACAATGGAAGGATCACAACCTGAGCCAAAACCAAGAGTCCAGTGCTTAACTGACTGAGCCACCCATGTGGCCCAGAAATATTTATTTTCTAAATGCAACTTACATATTATTCATTTCAAGTAATCTATGATTTTTTGTTGTTTACTAACAGAAAATACTAAATGTGCCAAGTGACAATATGGCTCTAGTACTTCACACCCAATAACTTTCTGAAATTAAGTGAAACAGGTATTATTATTTCTATTTTTAGATGTAAGATTTCAGCCACCTAAGAGCAAACATTAGCTTGGCGATATAGGGCCGGGCAAAAGGGGCCTTTTTGGGACACTCAGACCCACTCTATTAATGTAGTCAATCAAGGAGGCAAATCTCTGAGAGACAAATCTGTTCAATTTTACACAAATATCTAATTGATTCACTTAAAAAGCCGAATACTGATTTTTTTTTTAAAGCTTTTATTTATTTGACAGAGAGATCACAAGTAGACAGAGAAGCAGGCAGAGAGAGAGGAAGGGAAGCAGGCTCCCTGGCAAGCAGAGAGCCTGATGCAGAACTCGATCCCGGGACCCTGAGATCGTGACCTGAGCCGAAGGCAGAGGCTTAACCCACTGAGCCACCCAGGCGCCCCCCGAATATTGATTATTAAGAAAAGTCACCTGAAATATAGAAGGGCATAAATAAATAAGCACATAACTATAAATGTAATAGAAAGACATTCTCATCTAAATAGCCTCTCAAAGAAAGACACAGAGTGAAACAAGAGGAAGAGAATGAGACATGGGAGCTGGGTTGGCTTTCCAAAACGGAAGAAAGATCACCTGCCAAGAAGAACCCTGGAGAGACCACCTGGCCTACAATTTGAAGGAAGTACAGAAGGCAAGATTATGATTTATTAAGGGGATGTATTGAAAATATTTATTCAAAACAAATATGTTATTTTCCTCTAATACCATGCTTGCCTAAATTCTTTATTCTTTTTATTTTTTAAAGATTTTATTTTTTATTTGACAGAGAGAGCTCACAAGTAGACAGAGAGAGAGAGAGGAGGGAAGCAGGCTCCCTGCTGAGCAGAGAGCCTGATGTGGGGCTCTATCCCAGGACCCTGGGATCATGACCTGAGCCAAAAGCAGAGGCTTCAACCCACTGAGCCACCCAGGCACCTCTAAATTCTGTATTCTTACTTGAATAATGTCTGTTAGCTAAGAAAATTAATGAAGCCCTCCCAAAAGAGAATAAACAAAGGCTATTTAACTCAGAGCTTACTATAGCAGGAGGGGCAGCCCCCTTCACTTGTATTTGGCAGAGGATGGGAGGCAGGCAGAGAACTGGGAAAGGTTGGTAAAAAAGAGAGAGTTTCACATATGTCATGATTGGAAGTTGTGGGCTTGGGGGCACTAAAGGAGGACTAACAAGGAGAAAGGCATCCATGTGATTGGTTCAGGGACATACCTCGCTTTCTCCGATTAGGTCCTAAATTGGAAACCAGGTCAGAAATTAAGGAAGCTGGCAGTTACTGATCAGGTCCTGGCTATTTGGGGCCAAAAATTACAGCAGCAGCAGTTTGGCCTCCCAAACTGGTTGCTGCGGAAGTTAGGAGTCAGTGTTTTATTTTTATGTGTGGTCTGGCCATTGTCCCTGTGAGTCATTAGGGTCTCATAGTCAGCGCTTACCTCTAGGAAAACCAAAGGGCTTACTTCTGACCACGTTGAAACAATCTTATGGACTACAGGTAACCAAGAACACATATCGTGTATTGGAATTAGAGAACCTGGAAACCCAATAGTTTGTTTTTTAAGAAAGGTCTATCAGATTTCCTAATCTGGGGATTTGAAGGGATTTTTTTTTTTTTTTTATGAGTTTAGGAAAGCAGTATGAATACCCAGTCCCTTGTTTTGAAATAAAAAGATAAAAGATGTGATTGCCAGGCATCATAGGAGAAACCCATTCCAAAAAATAGGAAGACCCATATGAATGCAAAATAAGAGTGAACCTCTATTTTTTTTTTTCTAAAAATATCGAACGGAGAAAAATTAAGAAACAGAAACAGAAAAACCAGACAACAAAATCTTCAAAATCTTCTAATTATTATACTCAAATGGATTACATCTATATCTCACTTTCTTTTGGGGTGAAAAAGAAAATGTGAAGGACTCACAAAGATTAAAAGTGTTGAAACCCCAAAAAACATAAAAGTAAAATAGAAGGAATCAACTAGAGCCAAAACAACAAGAGAATGAAATATAGGAGAATAATTAGAAAAAGAGGCTTAATAGAAAAGTGGACCAATTTGATTTTCCACCCACCAAAATATGTTATATAATATTTTACATACATAGATGAGAGAGAGACAGAGGCACAGAGACACAGAGAAAAAAGGCAAGAGATGAAGCAGGAAAGGCAGAAAGACATACTCTATTCTGGCAGATGCAGGACATTTTCTCCTAAAACAATACTTGCTGTGAAATGTGAAAGATGAATAGGAATTAAGCTAGCTCAGAAGGGGAAAGCTGGCCTATTAGGGAAGGGCAGGTTGGAAGTCTCCAGATAGCAGAGGAATGAACCTAGGATGATTGAGTTATTAAAAGAAAGTCAGAATCTCTCTCATAGGCAGCGATCCAATAGGTAGAAGACAGGGCTTAAATAATACTTTGTTGCTTAAGACTTCATTTCTTCTAAAAGTAATAGAAAATGACATCATGCTTAAATAAAAGAGTGGCAAGGTCAGCACTATACTTCTTACTCCTTTTGGAGAAATGAATCTAGTGAAGAGGAAAGATAATCCAGGGCAGAAAAAAATGTCAGTTGGGCAAGATGGAGTAGTGGTTCCATGAATATATTTTGAGGGCAAAACTAATAGAACTTTAAGAATGGATTGATAATTGGTGAGGATTTAGGTGGGGAGGTAAAGCACAATTTTCTACTGCAGATGGACGGAAAGAGAACACATCATGGGAAGCTGATGATGAACATTTAAATGTCCTGTATATGTGCTCGGTTAGATTGGTCAGAAAAAAAGTAGGGTGATGTAGAAATGATGATAAATAAAAATGAAAAAAGAAATGAAATGAAAATGAAATATAAATGAAAATGTCAAATATTATTTGGTGTTAAGATAATGGTTAGGATTTTCTTTTTCTTTTTGGTGGGTTAGTTTTTTGTTTTTTTGTTTGTTTGTTTGTTTTTTATTGTGTTACATTAGTCACCGTACAGTAGATCATTAGTTTTTTTTTTTAATTTTTTTTAATAATTTTTTATTTTTTATAAACATATATTTTTATCCCCAGGGGTACAGGTCTGTGAATCACCAGGTTTACATACTTCACAGCACTCACCAAAGCACATACCCTCTCCAATGTCCATAATCCCACCTCCTTCTCCCAAACCCCCTCCCCCCAGCAACCCTCAGTTTGTTTTGTGAGATTAAGAGTCACTTATGGTTTGTCTCCCTCTATGTCCATCAACAGATGAATGGATCAAGAAGATGTGGTAGATCATTAGTTTTTGATGTCGTGTTCCATGATTTATTGTTTGTGCATAACACCCAGTGCTCCATGAAATCTGTGCCCTCCTTAATACCCACCACCGGGCTCACCCATCCCCCACCCCCTTTCATCTAAAATTCTCCGTTTGTTTCCTAGAGTCCGTAGTCTCTCTTTTTTAATTAATTAAATAATTTTAAAAAATTTAAAGTATGCTCAAGAAGCATGTAATGAGCTTTAAGCGAAGAAAATACTGAAGGGTCTATTCACAATATTTTGAATTTGAAGAAGCTGTTTGGTAAATAATGTTGAAGAAGGACATTAAAGAGAAAGACTATAGCAGCTTTGAAATAGAACAAAAATTTTTGAATTTCTTCAGTGGGAAACAAAACAATGCGGAGCATATCTTTGTGAATTATTCTCATCCTTTGAAAGCTCTGATGCTTTTCTTGTTTTTGAAATATTTTTCAATTTCTAAAACTGATAGTGACCAAATCAGTGTTGATGGAATGCTAATTGTTTTCACTGAAACTCCATTGATGGACTCTCATCACCTTATTTGCCTTCACAGTTTCCTTACCTTTGAGTCTATTGGTGCATTCGTTCCAGAATACCTAATGCTTTAAAATATGTCTATTTTTTTAAAGATTTTATTTATTTATTTGACAGACAGAGATCACAAGTAGGCAGAGAGGCAGAGAGAGAGAGAGAGGAGGGAAACAGGCTCCCTGCTGAGCACAGAGCCCAATATGGGGCTTGATCCCAGGACCCTGGGATCATGACCTAAGCCAAAGGCAGAGGCTCTAACCCACTGAGCCACCCAGGTACTCCAAATATGTCTATCTTTAAATTCTCTGAAAATTTGGTGACTTTTTTTGTTTGTTTCTTTTCTTTTTTTTTTCTTTTAAGATTTTATTTATCTATTTATCAGAGAGAGAGGGACAGAGAGAGAGCACAAGCAGGGGGAGCAGCAGGCAGAGGGAGAAGCAGGTTCTCCACTGAGCAAGGAGCCTAGTGCAGGACTCCATACCAGGACCCTGGGATCATGACCTGAACTGAAGGCAGCCACCTAACCAACCAAGCCACCTAGGCATCCCAATCTTTTTTTTTTTCTAACTAGAAGTACATAAAATATTTGACATGTATATATCTTATATTTTTATAAGAATAATGATGTTAAAATAATAATTTTACTTTAAAAATATATATTTTTACTTAGAAAAATTCAGATTTTACTTTAGAAATAAGTGATTCTTTTACATAGATGTAAATATCTGACAAATCTTCTTCTAAGGATTTTAAAGACATAAGATTCCAAATAGCATAGGGACAACACAGCATTGCTTTAAGACAGAGTCCAATATTGTTGCATGTTGATGTTTATAGAACACAGTAAACTTGCTCAATTTAATTTTTAATTGAGGGTCATAATGTTTCTTTGCAGTGTTTTTTGGAGGTAGGGAGAGGTCCAAAAATCTAATAAATAACTTTTCAAAGAAGGGAAAGTCTAAAGGTCTACTTCAAGTTCCCTACTTGGGCATATCTGTCATAGAAAAATAGGCAGAAAGCAAATCCAATTTGCTCTGCAAGTGCTGATTTTGCTTGGGATAAACCAATGCTCATTCTTTGCAATAGAAATTGTTTTCCAAATATACTGAGAAAAAACAAAAAACAAGAAAAAGAACCTTTTTAAGTTCAGTAGAAACTTGCTAAAGAGAGGAAGCTTGCTGCATCACTTATTGGATTGCAAAGCCTCATTCACGTTATTATATGAATCTCGACATCTAATTATAACTGTCTTTCTAAGTAACACAAAATCATTAAGGTTAATATAGGTGAAAATTTTCTGAGATTACACTTTTGACACATCAAGTCAGAAGATAAATGACTTGTAAATGACATTAAAATAAATATGAATGTTTTATAAAGTAGTATTTGATAAATAAGTATATTTAGAAATTTTAAAAAAAGTGTTGGCTTCCTCACTGATTTCCTGACAGATATCTTAATTGCCCCCAAACTTAATAGTTGGTAATTCATATTTGAGAAAAAAAAAACTCTTAGAGTTGAAGTATTCTCTCTAAGATAAGGTAGCTCTGTGTGGATAATTATTATATTGAAATAATCTTTCAGTGATAATATGTGATAGTAATTTGGACATAAACATTGAAAACAAAATACACTAATCATTTTTTGGGTCTATATGATTCTGTAATGGATTTTCCTATCAGTAATTTTATGATGATTTGCTTTTATTAAATTTAAAATAGCAAAGTGGGAATCTATGACAGCATCATTGATTTTGTAGAAAACTTATATTTTGTCTTATTTAAATATATGTTATAAAACTATACTACATATATATTATAAAGCTATATATATACTTAGTCTGCCCTTATGAAATTTAACACTTCCCCTGAATTCAGTCAGCTATGGATAGTTTCATGCTACAAGAAATGCATGTGCAGGCTTCGGATGAGGAGGTGAGAGAGGACTGATATGAGACCATAATGCATCTTTGTGAGAAAAAGTCATGTCTTTAATTTCAAAAGTATTAGTTTCAAGCAAGTATATATGGGTATGTGTATGCATAAATTAAAATACAGACAAAATTATATTTTTATAATGTTTCTTATATTACTTATATAGGTTTTGGGTAATACTCAGGAAAACTTAAAATATACACAATATATGTAATTATTCATTTTTTATGGTAACAGTGTAAGCTTTGGAATCTGACTTTATAAAATGTACTTAAAAATTCACAAAATAAGTAGTTTTACAAATGCAGAAGAGTTATTTAAAGAAGTAATCCAGTAACTGCCATATATTATATATTCAGTATTAATGAGATAGTACTATTCTTGAAGTTAAAAATGGGAAAAGGCCTTAACATTGAATGTCTCACGTTAGATTTTTAAAAATATTTTCCACAACATTAAGATGACCAAAATATATCAAAACATGAGTTAGAATATTACATATATAATATTGGACCACTTTCTTACACCATACACAAAAATGAACTCAAAGTGGATTAAAGACCTAAATGTGATACCTGAAACTATAGAACTCCTAGAAGAAAACATAGGCAGTGATTTCTTTGACATTGGCCATAGAAACATTTTTCTAGGTATGTCTCCTCAAGCAAGGGAAACAAAAGCAAAATCAAACTATTAGGACTAAACCAAAATAAAAAATCTTTTGCACAGGAAAGAAAACCATCAACAAAATGCAAAAGGCAACTTATTGAATGGAATAAGATATTTGCAAATGATATGTCTGATATAGTATTAATATCCAATATATATAAAGAACTTTATATAACTCAACACTAAAGAACCAATCTGATTAAGAAATAGGCAGAGGACCTGAATAGACATTTTTCCAAAGAAGACATACAAATGTCTAACAGACACATGAAGAGATGCTCAATGTCACTAACCATCAGGGAAATGCAAAATAAAACTACAGTGAGATATCACTTTGCACCTGTCAGAATGGGTAAAATAAAATCAAAAACAAAAACAAAAACAAAAATCCCAAAACCAAAAGACAATAACACAAGAAAGAATAAATCTTGGTAAGGATGTGGAGAAAAGCAAACCCTTTCACACTGCTGATAGAAACGAATATTGGTGCAGCCACTACAGACACCAAGATGGGACTGGGAGGGAGACAAACCATAAGAGACTCTTAATCTCACAAAACAAACTGAGGGTTGCTGGGGGGAGGGGGTTTGGGAGAAGGGGGTGGGGTTATGGACATTGGGGAAGGCATGTGCTATGGTGAGTGCTGTGAAGTGTGTAAACCTGTCGATTTACAGACCTGTATTCCTGGGGCTAATAATAAATTATATGTTTATAAAAAAATTTAAAAAAATTAAAAAATTAAAATAGAATTAGCATATGCTTCAGTAATTCCACTATTGAGTGTTTAACCAAAGAAAATGAAAATTCTAATTTGAGAAGATATATACGTGACTTTGTTTATTGCAGCATTATTTATCATAGCCAAGATATAGAAGGAAAGTGCCCATCAATAGATGCATGTATAAAAAAGAAGTGAAATACATACACACATATATCTGTATATATATCACACACATATATCTCACTTCATATATATATATAAATACACACATATATGAAGTGATATCACACATATATATCACATATAATGGAATATTACTCATCCATTAAAAAGGATGAGATTTTACCATTTACAACTAAATGGATGAACCTAAAGGATAGAGCGCTAAGTGAAATGAGTCAGACAGAGACTAATACCATATGGCTCCACATGTATGTGAAATTTAAGAAATAAAACAAATGCACAAAGAAAAAAAGGAGGGAGACAGAAAAACCAGACTCTTAAATGCAGAGAAACAAACTGGAGACTGCCAGAGGGGATGTGGGTGGGTGGAGGAGTAAAACAGACAAAGGGGATCAAGAATACAGTTATCCTGATGAGCACTGAGTAATGGATAAGAATGATGAAATCCTTATTACATCTGAAATTAGCATAATGTTGTGTGTAAATATACTTCCATAAAATATTACATAACACTTTTTTAAGCATATGTAGACAACGATTAAGAAACATCATACTCATTAATTAGAGAATAGATTCTTTAGTAGATAGACTTGGGGCACATATGAACTCATTATTGTTCTAGACATTAGGCATTCGATGTTTGTCACTTATCATTACATTTGAAAAAAAAAAGGTATCAATACCCTAGTTAGAAAAATAAGTTAAGAGAATCTATCTATCTACAAAATGAAGAAATCCATAGGAACAGAGATCATGGCACAGTCATTCGCATGGAGGAGCTACTGCTACTTAGGATACACTAACAGATGTGTCTGGGGGCAATGAGGGGCTTAGGCCAATGAGAGCACACTAACACGCGCTCTGTGTCCAGAATTTAAAGAACAAGTAGAAATGCAGAAACAGAGTGAAATACAAATGAAACAAAAGATAGATAATTTCAATATAAATAACAACAACAATAACAAGAGCACCTCATGAAAATCCGTTTTAGCCCACAGACTAAGATTTTCTGAAACCAAAATATAACAACGTTTAAACATTTTAGGAGAATGAATAAAAGAAAAGCATGGTAATGCCAAGACCTGAATTGGTGATCTGGACAATCAAATGATAGAAGTATCTCAAAATTCCAAGCTCAGATTCACAGACTGAGAAATCAAGAGGGAACTAGTAAGCATCTACAGGTCCCATTAGGTAGGGCCACTACTCACACAATTCAGTGGAAGCCATTCACACAGCAAACAATCCTCCAGGTTTGTGTGAGTGGTGTTCCCAGATCAGGAAAATTCTCATGTGAATAGTAGGAGTTCAAAAAATGAAAAGAAATTGAAAAGGGTCATGGAGTCCAGGAAAGCTTGGTAAGAAAGAACAGTATGCTGCTGTAGCTAGAGAATACCAAGGACAAAGAAAAAAATGTCACAGGCTCCCAGGCAGAACAATAAAAATAATAGGTACTTTACAGAGATTGGAGAGCTGACTTTCACCAAGCTGGACTGATAGACAGGTGAGTGGTCAGGGACTATTCTGAATAACAGCCTTTTAGTACTGCGGAAAGCAGAAAGCTGACCCAAATCACTGCACTTACTGCCTGGGTCAGGGACGACGGGACAGCTGGCCAGCAGAGGCCTCAACCTCTGATGTCTTATTCTGGGCTGTTAGAACAAAGGCCAGCATTACATTGAGGGAAGAGCTTGAGTAGATCTGCTTTTTCATGAAGCCACAGCTAAGGCCATTACAACATTACCTTTTGAAAGCATTTTTTTTTAACATATTTATCTTTTATTTTCTGAAGGCAAAAAGTAACTGGGTCAGAATAAAATAAATGTACATTACTCAGTATGTTCATAAAATGAAATTTCTAACTGTTTTGGTATCAAAAGTAACAAAACTCTTGGTGTAGTATGTCTTGACAAAAGTCTGTCTAATCTCTGACATTATTCTGATGAGATGGAAACCTTTTGGGCAAGTGGTCAGGCAGAGCTGGGGGGACTGAGAAGTTATGTGATTTGCTACCTGCTCTGCATTTTGAGGGAGTCTGAGACACTCACCTACATAACTGGGGAAGTTTTAGAAAAATAAGAAATAAGCAGAAGGAGTAGGATTTTTTTTCAGTTATTGTATGTTTCTTAAAGGTTGAATTTTATCTATCTGTATCTGTATAATAAATTTAACTCTTTGTCATCTCTTGCTGAGTAAGTAAATGCTATAGAATCTTCCCGGTTGCTAGTGCTGTTAATTTTGTGCTTTTTAAAGTGTTATCATATTGGTTTAACGATGGTTGAAAAATAAACATTGTGAAATGACTACACAATCAAACTAATTGACATACTCATCATCAACATTATTTTTTGTTTGTTTCTTTTCTTTTTGTGGTGAGAACACTTAAGATGCACTGTTTTAGTAATTTCAAATAGGTGATACAGAATTATTAGCTATGGACATCATGTTATTTATTATTTCCACAGAATGTATTCATCTTTTAACCAAAAGTTTCTAACATTGATCAATATTTCCCCACAGCGCCTCTGACCCTGGCAACCACCATTCTACTCTCTTTCTATAAGTTAGAATTTTTACGTTTCACATGTGATACCATGCAGTATTTGTCCCTCTCTGTCTGGCTTATTTCACTAGCATAATGTCTTTCAGATTCATCACATTGTCACAAATAGCAGGATTTCCTTCTGTCCTAAGTCTAAATAATATCATCGCTCTCTTTTTCTTTCTATCTCTCTATAAATATCCATGTATAGATGCATACATCTATATATATAGAGAAAATATATATTTTGATAGATAATCACACTTTCTTTAACTAGTCATCTGTCAACAAACAATACACTTTTATTTAAGATTTATACCCAAAAAACAATGATTAATTTAGCTTTTAATTGACATTGAGCTATGTAGAATAAAGATAATGTGCCCAGTCTTAAAGCTCAATCAGTTTAGATATTTATTTTACTGAGAATATCAAAAGAAGTCTTGATTAATGAATTTTTTACTGTATAGATGCTTAATGCTATTTTATTGCAAATTTTTTAGATGCCAGTTAATTTGTCATGCGTATTTAGAGCAATAAAAGAAATAAGGAATACATCCACTGCTTGGTACAGATGGTGCAATGTTAACAGAAGACACACAGAACAGACCTAATCTACAGATCTTTTTCCCATTAAATAAAATGAACTTCAAGAGTAGGTTTTAAATATATAAAACTAATCAAGTACAAGTTGAGGTCAAGAATATTTAAACTTGTGGAGAAGAGGAGAAAATGGTAACAGGGGATTTTTTTTTTTAACTTTAAATAAATTTATCTCCAGAATCATTGGTTTATGAGCCAAACTTAAACAAAGCAATATAAACCAAACCAAACCAAACAAACAATAACAACAAAAAAACCCAAAACGGTTATTCAAAAATTCCTATCTTTAATCTGCCAGAAATCATTACAAACTTTCCCCGGAAAATAAGAGCATAGTATCAGTACCTTAATTACCTGAGCTTGTTATCTTCTGCAGCAAAATGCTGCAACAATGACAGGCAGCATGACCTAATTGAAAGGATAATTTAAATGTACCATTTCATCTTCAGCCATTAACAAAATGTCAAGGGGCTTCTGGCTGGCTTAGACAGAAAAGCACATGCCTATTGATCTTGGGGTTTTAAGTTCAAGCCCCAGGTTGGGTGTAGAGATTACTTAAGTAAATAAAACTTAAACAACAACAACAACAACAAAAACAAGGTGTCTAAATTTGATCAAAACACCATTGATGGTTTGTAATATTGTTGTCTGCAAACGTTAAATTGAATTTGATTTTTTCCTTCAAATTAATATGATGGGAACGAAAATTATGTAATTCCATCCAACCAGAGTTAGAATGGAACAGAAGGAAGAGGAAGGGAAGGGAAGCTAAGAGAAGGGAGTGTGTTTTTGGTTTTGAAACTGGATTAATCCTTCCTCACTTAGTTACCAAATGAACTAGTTAACATTATTGGGCCACTTATTATTATTGTTTACTCATAGTGTTGTGGAAATTGAAGGAACTAGTCAAAGTAGAGCACATAGCTAACAAAGAGCCTGGCATAGGCATATCATGGCAGGTCTATAAGAGCATGACCCCTAGTTTCCACCCTTTGCTTCATCCATTCCAACCTTTAAGAATTTTATGATTGAAAAGCATGGAAGGAATATCTAATTCAGTTTTTGAATACACATATAGAAGGAGTACATAAGATAATGGCTAACAGAATCAAAATGCATTTATTGGCAAAACAAGAAGATGGTTTCCACTAATTAGATTTTGTCGGGGTCATGCCCCCAAGATGGCGCCAGTCGCGCCCCCAAGATGGCGCCAGTCGCACCCCCAAGATGGCGCCAGCTACATAGCCCGAGCAGCACAGACAGCCTAAAAAACATCCGCCCTGGCCACACGTGACCTCGTGCTCGTCACATGAACATTGCATGCCACCACTGCCTACGAGCCCCAGATACCTCCTGTTCATGTGAACACCTCTGTGATTGGCTGTATACCTCCTGTTCACGTGAATACCTCTGTGATTGGCTGTTATGCCCTATATAAGGCAAGGGAACTTCCCCGCAGGGGAAGGAGAAAGACGGGGAGAGAGAAAGATCGACCAGGGAATAAACAAGAGCTTGTGCATCAACCTGTGTGTGTGTTGGTGTTGCGTCATCTCTGCAGGCAGGGAAAGCGGGACAAGATTTAAAATGGGGAAAAAATATAAGCCATGATTTTATATTTAAAGACTCAATTATACAAAGCCAGAGTAAGAGGATCCTGGTTTAACAGTAAATTCTGTTGAAAATATCTGCTGGAGTCAATCTGCCTATTAACAGTTTTTTACCAAAAGAAATACATGTTTGTTGAAAAACAAGAACAAACTTGGGTTTAATTAATACATCCATAATACTGAATTATAAGCAGGCTACAGTCTATTGTGGACTGTAGCCCACCTGGAGTATTCAGTTCTGAAATTGGCTTTTATAGTGGATATGCACTGTAAAGGAAGCCATTTAAGATTTGCTTGCCTCCAGTCTGTTCTGAAGCTTTCCTCTATTCTGAAAACACTCATTCTTATCTACTATCTTAAAAAAATGACATTCTGATTTTCCTCAAATTTTCCATGGAGCTGAGTCCTCTACAATAGTGTAAATGCTCCCTACTATTCTAGATTTATTACCTTTGAATGCTGGTGTGAGAATGTAACCATTCCAAAAGAAAGTCACGATTAAGACCTTAGTATACTTTAAGACTGGTATTTCCAACATAGGTTGTTAAAAGACTGTGTTGTGTTGTTAAGTAGACAGTGCTGTGAAGTTGTTTAAACAAAGCTTATACAACTTTCTTTTAGCTACCTCAGGGGATGCCTGGGTGGATCAGTCAGTTAAGTGTCTGACTCTTGATTTTAGCTCAGTTCATGATCTCAGAGTTGTGGGATTGAGCATAATTCTCTGGGGCATGAAGCCTGCTTGGGATTCTCACTTTTATTCTCCCTCGACCCCCACCCCTCTTCCTCTCAAAAGAAAGAAAGAAAGGGAAGGAGAGAGGGAGAAAATAAAAGAAAGGAAAGAAGAAAGGAAGGAATCTTAGTATGAAGCTGTTTGGGTGGTTCTTACAGTCCCTTTCAGTTAAAAAATTATTTATTGAGGTCACACTCAATAAAAGTAAATAGATAAAGTTAAGAATATTCAGTATAAATGGATAAGGTTTATAAATCATTATAACTTTAATTGATATTCAGATTCAAGTAAGATTTATTGGGCGTGTGCTATGTAAAATTTTATATCATGAACATGTACTGAGCATAATTGATGTGCCAGTCACTTAAGATATACTAGTGAGAAAAAAACACAAAAATATCTGGCTTCATAAAGTTTATATTCTGATGGAGGAGAGAGACAATAAAAAATGAATATAATCAATATACAAATTAAATATTAGTTTGAAAGTGACCAGGTTATGAAGTAAACAAAGAGCAGTGTAGGAGACCTCACAGGTGCTAGAGGAGAGATCGAGTGAGTGCAGGAATCACACTCTGCTGAGAGTTTTAAAGTATTTTATTTATGTTTAAATTTGATGAGGTTTTCACTCTCAAATAAAATAAGCCATACAAATTTAAAAAATCATAGAAAAAAGAGATTTCAAATCACTGGCAAGTTTTACATTAAAGGGCAAAGTCTATATATAAATCACCATGTACCTAGCAAAAAATAGTTCTTTTTTTTCAGATGTGAAACTTTTTTTATTAACTTAAAAAAAAATTCAGTATCTTGGAAAAACATGCAGGAAAAAGCTGAATGGCTCCTTCATAGTACATCCTACATACCCTAAATTCGAAACCTATTTCAGATGATTCTGGAGCACTCTCTAAAACTTATGACCTTCTTAAGATTGGTTTCTATTATATTCTTAAATCCAAGTACAACAAAATATATCTACTGCCCCACTCCTTGAACTATACTTAGAAACTGGTTCCAATGTCTAAGTCTTTGGAATAGGATAGGGTGGTCCTGGGAGTACCAAAAATAAATAAATAAATAAATAATTCTTCTTTTGTTCTTTTGGTTGTTTTAGATAGACCATGATATCTCCTAAGGACCTGTTTGACATTTACATACATAATATTATATGCAGCTAAGAAAAAAAGCAATTCTAGAAGTATCTGTCATGGTGCTACACGTTACCACGTAATTTGTTTAACATTAACTGTATGGAATTTTTCTACTGCATGATTACAATGTGCAATTTATTAAATTCTACATTAAATTGTGGAGATTTTCAGTTTTCTCAGAGCTGCAAATTTCTGCTGCAGGAAAAAAATTAATAGTTCAAGTTCACAATACATATTGTTCCTATTCTTTAAATATTTCAACCAGAAGCAAGCTTTAAGATATACAGTTATATTGAGTATTATTGAAAAATATAATTAAAAACAAAATTTCCCGCAAACTCAGCAAATTTCTCCTTAAAGGTAGAAGGAAAGAAAACAGTGTCATCGCTGAGTAAGCTTTACACCAGGATGTGATATCTCATCACAGGTAAGCCACTAAAAAGCTTGCCAAGTTACAGAAATCTCACCCTTTCACATAGCCAAGCAGATACAACCCATTATATTCAAATTCTCAAGATAAATGACAACTAGTACTCCAGTAAGAAGACTTGACAACATCATTTATCACCCAGAATGCATCCTAAATTCACCTGTGACAATCAGGATGACCGTTTGTATTAGCCAATCAGCCTTTTCCAAAGAAAAAGGTAACTGTCATCTTCATGTCAGGTCACAGTGGGGCTTGGAGCGAGGCACCAGTCTACGTCAGGCTCCCACCCTCCCAGTGAAATGGAGAAATGGGGACACTATCTTCCTTGATGATGATAGTTCACAAGAGATGGCTTTTTGGTCCTTGAGTTGAAAGACTCTTGGGTTGTAAAACAGGTAAGAGTCTTATTTAGTTAACAAATTGGCTTACAAAACCCAAAGAGGTAGAGAAAGACATTTTCAAAGAAAAGGGTGTTCATTCCTTTTTTTTTTTCCACCAGGGAGAATTATAATTTTTTTATTATTGAACATTGTATTTACCTTTACAGTACCTATATTTTAATATTATGTACACAATATATCATGTACACAATATATTATGTACACAATAAGGAATACACTACTTAAATGAATGCAAGATGTAAAGTTTCTTGCAAGTAAGTATATTTCTTACTAACAACTAATGAAGAGAGATTAACTGAGGAGAGCTTGACTCTGACAAAAAGTATTAGAACCAATAAGTGACATTTATATTGAAGTAAGTAATAGCAACTCCTTTTATTGAAACTTAAATCAACATTCTAGCAAGAAGTTTCTTTCCCCATTTAGTTTCTTTCCCTATATATATCACATCAAAATAGTGGCATTCTCTTTCAATATAGATAAATTATTTAATTTGGCACATGGGCAAACTAAAGTAAAGAATTAACATGGAAATATAAGGAAGCAAATAATTACACAATTTCGTATTTTTAAATATGTATTATGATGTTCTTACTCACAATCGAAGTACGTAGTCTTTCTTCTAATTGTAGCAAAGGATAAAATAATGTGATGACTATAAAAATATTTGTTAATAAAAATAATAGTAAAAAATATCAGATGCCACAGATAATTTAATTGGGGACCTGAATTATATTGCCAGGAAATTCAGAGAACATTGTGTGATCACAACGATTATATTTATGCTTGGTAAAATAAATAAATAAATAAATAGAATAATAACAACAACAATTTAGAAGCAGTCAAAGGACAACCTTAAACTGGTTGGGATATAGGATTATAATGGATAGTAAATTTCTCCCAGTGATCTCATAAAGAGTAATGCATATATCCTTTATTAAAACTGAACTCCCTGTCTTTATATTTACTAGACAAAATTGAAAGCAAACTGACATATAAAACACTAAATGAGATTTTTTTTTTTTATTTTTTTAATTTTAAGCTGGAAGCTCTTGTTTCTTTTCCTTAGACCTGTGCACAGGACAAAACTCATGGTAAACAATCTAATAGATGACTTTGTTTAGTTCAGTTTTTACTTTATAATTTCAAAAAGAGTGACATTTAGGAGCAGTATTTCATGAGCTCAGGGCTGAATATAGCACAGCCTTGAAGCAGTTCCATTATAAAGGACCAACTGTACTGCTGAAGCAGCAAGATAGGGGACAGGAGATCATGTGCCCTGATATCAACCTGGCTTTGATAAATGGACCCTCAGTACATGTTTGATGCTACACAAAACATTAAGTGAAATTTTCTGTGTATCCAACATCATTTCATTAGAGACTCACTGATAAAATTGCAGCTTAGTGAAAAGGGAAAAACAGAATTTCCTTAGAAACTTGTAAATACTTTATTGAGAATCTAACGTGAGTCCATCATAAGTAATTAAAAGATAAGAACTTTCTAAATAACTTGTTGGTTACACTTATTACAATTATATTCTAATTTAAAATTCAAATGTGAGTTGAGTAAGCAAAAATTAATGATTTTAAGCACTTACAAAACTGTTCCAGCTAAATACTCCTTCAAGAATAAATGTGTAGAGGTGCTTGAAAATGTAATTGCTGGGCCTCCTGGATGGCTCATTCGGTTAAGCATCCGACTCTTGGTTTCGGCACAGGTCATGATCTTGGGCTCCTGGGATAGAGCCCTGCTCAGTGGGGAGTCTGCTGTCTCCTTCTCTCTTTGTTTGCTCTCTCTGTCTCTCGCTCTCCATTATATAAATAAATCTTTTAAAAAGTCTAATAGTGTGTGAGTGACTAGAAGACACAGAGACTGCGGTTATTCCTCTAAAACGCTTCAAGGAAAAGCTATAATTTGAAAGTAACTCCTAGGCTTTTTTCTTTTTTTTTCTTTTTTCCCCCTGGACTTCTCTTAATCAGAGAACATCAGATGAGAATTTGGATTCTGCAATTTACTGATTTTGTGATCTCGGGTCATTTAGTCATCAATATTATCATATTGCAAATTGTACTTACTCTCAGGGTAATTATAAAATTAGATATATGCCTGGCTTACGTAAGTGCTCAAGTAACAGTAGATTTTCTGTTGATGTTTGAGCTTCTGTATGAATTCCAGCTTCAAAACGATCCAGGAAATGTGTACACCCTGGTTAATCACTGACAGAAAGTTATACAGCTCAAATCTAAATGTAAGTGCAAAAAAATTTAAATATGTCCAACAAGCTTTTGAAAATTTTAATTAATCAACATTTCTACAACCTATATAATGAAGCTATATTGAAACCACCAAAATAAAAATAAAATAGTTTTCTTATAGTGATCTACGTAAGATATAATAAGAGAAAACTTGAACATGGGAATAATAACAGTAGAAAAATAGGTGAAGCAAGGAATAAAGTTAGTGTAAATAATGCATGTCATTAGGAATTAACAAGAGTAACATATGTGGCCTGGAGCTTCCTAATAAAAATGCAAGGGATAACATATAAGTTTAATATGTGTTAATTTCCTTAAAAAAGAAAAAAGGAAAAAAGAAAAAAGGAAGCCTTTTTTTTTTTTTACCTCTACTGAGATCTAAAAGAATCTTTAAAATGGGAAATTGTATCAAACAAAAGAGAAATGTGATGCTTCCCCTGTTAACAACAAACTACTCTATTTGGTAAGTTGTTTCTATCTTTTTTTTTTTTTTAAAGATTTTATTTATTTATTTCTCAGAGAGAGAGCAAGCGAGAGCGAGCACAGGCAGACGAGTGGAAGGCAGAGCCAGAGGGAGAAGCAGGCTCCCTGCGGAGCAAGGAGCCCGATGTGGGACTCGATCCCAAGACGCTGAGATCATGACCTGAGCCGAAGGCAGCTGCTTAACCAACTGAGCCACCCAGGTGTCCCAGTTGTTTCTATCTTAAAATATTCTCTTTTTGAGTCAATACATAATGCCAAACAAAGAACAGCAATTCTTTGATGAGGTACAATAATGTTGGTGTATGTATTACAGCTCTTTGGTCAAACTTGAACAAAGTAAAAAAATATATATATATTTATATCTGTATCTATATCTATATCTATATCTATCTATCTTTATGTAGTATTTTTTAAAAGGATTTTATTTAAATTCAAGTTAGTTATCATATAGTGTTTTATTAGTTTCAGGGATAGAATTTAGCGATTCATTAGTTGCATAAATGTTTATTCCATCAAGTGCCCTCCTTAATGCTCATCACCTAATTGAGCCATGCCCCCACCATCTCTCCTCTAGCAAAGCTCAGTTTGTTAACCTCAGTAGTTAAGAGTCTTTTATGGTTTGCCTCCCTCTCTGTTTTTCTCTTATTTTATTTTTCTTTCCCTTCCCCAGTATGCATATATACATACACAGACACAAAATATCTGTATGTGTGTACTTGTGTGTGTGTGTGTGTGTGTGTGTGTGTGTGTGTGTAGGTAAAACATTACATGAGTTAACTTGGTAATATTAATTCTGAAGAAGTATAATCTATTATACACAAACTCTTGGTTTATCATCAAGATGTAGATAGAAAACAGAGAAAGAGAATAGATTATACCCCTTAGGAATTAGTTACCCAAGTTCCTACATGTAGTTCTTTGATGAGATTTACTTATTCTTGTTTACGTAGAGAAGAGGATTAACCTTTACATCATATGAAAAAATGTAACAAAAGATGTCTATTTAATCTTACTTGCTTAATTCATATTAGTTCTCCAAAGTAATGTTCATACATTTTAACCAAAATAACTTTGATGCAGTTCGTTAGGAAATTCTGTAAGTTTTAATAGGTTTGCTAGGTTGCCCAGAGATCTAAGTTATCATTCAAGATCACTGAAAGCCCATTGACACTTTATTGTCTAAAATATTCTAAGTATTTGGGTTATATAGACAGAGCTTATAGTTCAACCTTTTTCTTATCAAGTACATTTTGCATTTATTTTAAGTCTAATTTTGTGAGTTACACTTTGAAATGTTATAGTTTTGAATTTAAATTAATTTCATGGAGGCTAGAGTCATACCTTTTGTTAATTTGGCAGCTTGTCTTTGACTTTTAGAACAGCATTATAAAAAAGCTGTCAGCCTTATAGACTTTTTCAAGAATCTAGTTTGAGGAAAGCTATGCAAAAATGTATCTATTTAAGGGTGAAATACACTTATGATGTTAACATGGATCTGTTTTGCCAAAATGCTTGTAATTTTTTGAAATTCTGCCTAATCTCTATGGAATGAAAAACAATACAAATGACTACGTAAGTTAGCAAGAAGTCGGGGGAAACACTTTGAAAGTCTTTAAAGATGAGACATACTCCCTCTGTCCAGGATGTTTCAGAGGTAGTTCTTTTAGATTATTTTTAGAATTATGACCCCAGAATTCCATATAAAAGGACTTTTCATTCAAATGTAGAAAAGAAAGGGAGACAAAAGGGAAGGTACAAGTGACTCACTGACATAAATAGGTTGGAGAATAGTTAGGTGAATCATGCATAATGAATGTGAATGGATCAAAAGGGCTAGTGGAAAAAATGCTGAATTATATAAGTAAAAAAAAAAACCCAGATGATAGTGCCTATCTATATATACTAAATGGACAAAAGAATGTAGTGAAATAATGGGAAAGATTAATGGTAATAATTTAGGAAAAGAAAGAGCATATTATACAGTATTTTCCAGGGAGAATAACATCTATTACAGATTGTAATTGATGATTTTATGTACACATACACACAAATAAACCATAGATAGACATATTTCAAAGATTAAGTTTTACTCTCAAGATTATTCCGTTCTTGGACACTCCTTGAATAGAGAACTAATCCTCTACTTTCCAGTTTTCATTTCTGCAATTTTACTTTTACTCACTACTAAAAATTGAAATGAGTAAGTTACAATTCAATACTATCTTGAACTATCTTTCGGGTTTGTTACAATAGCTACAGTCTTTTAATCTTCAATATCGTCTTCCCTTCTATTTTGCGTTCTATGCAGGAAAAATGTTCACAACACATTGTGTTTGAATCCTATTCATTATTTCTTGACAATGAACATTATCTACCACAAAATGACATCATTTATTTCATTCATATAAGCATTTTATTAACCAAAAGCTTTTAATGATAAAATCAAGTATTTTGAGGGTTCCATTGATCATACGATGCCAACTCATTTTTATGAACAATTTATATTACTTCCCTTGACAAATTGGCAATGTCACAATTTACCCCGACTCTGCTGCTCTCTGAATACCTATCTGAGGAGTAGTGGTGTCAGTTCTAAAAATAAATAGAAGATAATTTTCAAGGAACTCAGGGATATCTTAAAACACTTTTGTTACTTTTTATCGCAGAGACTTCTTAAACTTGTTTCATGAAAATGATAGTGAAATGTGAGTATCTTGTAATATCTGGAATATAAATGGACATCATAACTTTTGAAAGATATGGTGTTTCAAATTTAAGGGATTAAGAACTTGGGAAAGAGATTAAAATGATCCTGGCCGCAGGCAGCTCATTAATTATACACAGATCTAGTCTCATATGTCCTTCAAGAATATATTTGAAATCTCCTAGCTTAATACCTCATTTTATTTTTTGAGTAAAACGTCATTTGAGGAACATTAGTTCTGTATTTTCAAAACTGATGTCAATATGTCCCCAAAATGACTAGAATCAAAAAATGAAGAGTCTTGTGGACATGTACTAAATTGTTTGTCATTTGTTCAGCTAATTCAGTGGGAAAGAGGTGGGGACAGGAGAAACAACATATTTGAAACATAATTGTTTTTATATTGAACAGCAGTTTTATAACAGCACATTTTCCCCCCTTTTCATTATACAATATTGGCTCCACAATCATCAGTCATCACACTAATACATAAATACCTCTTATCAACACAGATAACCTTCAAATATTTGAATGTCATGATTCTTTATATACTTTGTGGAAAAATGTATGTTTATAAAAATTATAAATGAGAAGTCTATACAACAATTTTAATTAAACTTAGAACATTTCATTAGCTTTATTTTTTTAAGATTTTATTTATTTATTTGACAGAGACGGAGAGATCACAGGTAGGCAGAGCAGCAGGCAGAGGGAGAAGGGAAAGGAGGCTCCCCACTGAGCAGAAAGCCCAGTGTGGGGCTTGATTCCAAGACCCTGAGATCATGACCTGAGCCAAAGGCAGAGGCTTAACACACTGAGTTATCCAGGTGCCTTATTTCATTAACTATTGAGTATGCATAATAGTGAAGTGGTCTGACATATTTATTCATAATTTTAAGGTATAAGTATGAATCAATAATTTTCCAAGAAATGTCAGATTTATCCATACAACTTCATAGTCATCAGAAAATGTGTGGTTCATAGTTACAAAATTGCCATATATTGTAGCATACAGCAATGAAATGGTTATTTGACCTATTTTCTTCTTAAAACCAACCAGATTCTTTGCTTTCTTCCTCATCTGAACCAAATTTGATATCTCACCAAAATTATTACATTAATCCATCAAAAGTTCCCCTGTTTCTTGCCTTCAAATATACTATTCCCTATCTAGAGACCAGAATAAATTTATTAAACTGGAAATCACATCAGATCCCATCTTGTTAAATTCCTTTCAATTATTTCTATTTCCTTAAAAATGACTTTCAGAAAACTAAGATGTTTTGGCTTATCAGAGTTTTATCTTATTTTATTGGCTTACCAGAATTTTAATTTCCCTTAATTTTTAGGACTCTATTTTCACTAAATAATGCTCTCCTCCATTTTAACTTCATTTAAGGTACATTTTTCTTTTAGTTCCTTGATAATATAAAGCATAGTCCTACCTCAGGACCCTTGTACTTGCTGGATTATCTTTTTGTTACATCTTTCCATAATTTGATACATGACTTCAGTCAGGTTATAGCTCACTGGATTTCTCACAGAGATGCCACTTGGATGTATTTTAGCTTTTGTAAAATGGTGATGATGACCTCTGCTGATGTTATTCCATTCACTTTTAAAACTTTATTTTATTAAAGGTTTTAATTATTTGTCAGAGAGAGAGAGAGAGGAAGTGCACAAGCTGAGGGAGAAGCAGGCTCCTTGCTGAAGCAAGGAGCCATAGCTGTACAGGATCCCAGGACCCTGGGATCATGACCTGAGCTTAACAAACTGAGCCACCCAGAGGTCCCTAAAACATTATTTACAGGATTTGGACTGGAAGTCATATTTAAATGCTTGATTGGATTTTGATTGCCTCCTCAACTAGCACTGAAAGCAAGTGTGTGAAATGTGATTCTATTGTAAGTTTGACATGCTATTTCCATTATTTAGAGTGTCACACATAAAAGATACTCAACAAATATCTGTTAAATAAATGAATGGAAAATTACATTTTATATGAAACCAGACATAAATTAAAAAAGAATCTGATGCAAGTTTTCAGGCTTTTTTTTGGGGGGGGTTGTTTTATTTATTTTCTCTTTAGTGATTCTAGACTAGTTATTGTAATTTTTACTTCTTTTAAGAATATAAAAATTAATTGGTTGTGGAACAAGAGTTTAAGTGTATAACCCATATTTAAGCTACTGTGAGACATTATTAATATGTTGATTTGAGGCATTAATAATCAAAATTCAAGTGGGATATAACTGATGATATATCTAAGATTTTCTAAAGCACAATTAAACTTTTTTAGTAGCTTTGAAAGAGACCAATTGGTAAACCAAAAAAAAAAAAAAAAGTCAGAATTGACCTTATCAGATTTCATATCTGAAGGAAAAATAGAAACAGAAATAGGCAAAATTGACAGAACGATACGTGAGAAATGCAGAGTGGAGTTTACATGTTTAAACTAGGTCAACTACTAACTGATGATATCAGGTGTTACCGGAAGAGGATCAAGGATACTGTAACAATGAAAGGGAGCTGGAGGATATGTTCACTCACAGATATCTCGGTGGTATAAACCAGCTAAGATAAAGCAAACAAAAAAATAACAAAGACAACAGCAGCAAAAACAGTATGGAGGAAGAGAAATTAGGGAAGAGAAAGAATGAAGAAACATCCAAATTGAAAAGGAAAGTAAAATTATCTCTATTCACAGATCATATGATCGAATATGTAGAAAACTTACACATCTGGTCAAATGATATTTAACAAGGAGGCCAAAACAATACAATGGGAACAGGACAGTCTGTTCAGTAAATGGTGCTGGGAAAACAGGATATTCACATGCAAAAGAAGGAAGTTGGACCCTTATCTAGCACCACATATAAGTTAATTCATATTAGATTAAAGACCTGAAAGTGATAGATAAAAGTATGAAGTCCTGGGGCACCTGGGTGGATCAGTCGGGTAACCGGCTACCTTCGGCTTAAATCAAGATCTCAGGGTCTGGGGATGGAGCCCCATATTGGGCTCTCTGCTCAGCAGGGAGCCTGCTTCCACCTCTCTCTCTGCCTGCCTCTCTGCCTACTTGTGATCTCTGCCTGTCAAATAAATAAATAAAACCTTTTTTTAAAAAAAGTGTAAAATCCTTAGCAGAAAACTGAGGTCTTCACAATACTCATTTGACAATGATTTATTGGATATGATCCTAAAGGGAAAGGTAATAAAAGAAAAAAATAGCCAAATTGGACTTCATGAAAATTACAAATTTTGGGGTACCCAAGGATTCTTCCAATGCAGTGGAAAGGCAGCCTGCAGAATGAGAAATATGTTTGTATGTCATGTATCTGGTAAGGGACTGACATCCAGAACATGTAGAGTACTCCTGAGACAGAATACCAGCAAAATCACCTATTTTAAGAATGCGCAAAGAAACAAAAAGGGGGGCGGGGTGCATGGGTGGCTCAGTCAGTTAAGCAACTGACCCTCATTTTTGGCTCAGGTCAGGATCTCAGGCTCCTGGGATAGAGCCCAGGGTCAGACTCCACGCTCAGTAGGATCTGCTTAGGATTCTCCCTCTCCCCCACCCCTCCCCCTGTTTGCCCATGCTCTCTCTGTAGAATCAATCAATCATAAATAAACAAGTAATCTTAAAAAAGGGGCACAGAACTTGAAAAAAAAAATTCTCTAAAGAAAATGTGTGAATGAACAATAAGCAGATGTAAAGATGTTCAACATTACTAATGATTAGGGAAATACATTAAAAATTTCCAATTAAATACTGTCTCACACCCATTAAGGCAGCTGTCAAAAAAGAAAAGAAAAGAAAAGAAAAGAAAAGAAAAGAAGAGAAGAGAAAAGAAAAGAAAAGAACAAATCTTGAAAAGAATGAGAAACTGAGGGTTTTGGAGGGGAGGGGCATGGGAGAATGGGTGAGCTTGGTGGTGGGTATTAAGGAGGGCACAGATTGCATGGAGCACTGGGTGTGATACATAAACAATGAATCTTGGAACACTGAAAAAATAAAATTAAATTAAAAAAAAGAATGAGAAAAAAATTGGAAACTTTGTACATTTTTCAGTGGTTTCAAAATGGATCATAAGTAGGTACACAACATAGAACTTTAAAATTTGAAGAGAAAACATGAGATAATCTTTATTAGCCTTTTTCTTTTTTTCTTTCTCTATGTGCATCCATCCAAATATATATACATATATAATGTGTACATACATAAGTTAATTTTCATGAAAATATGCATATGTACATTATATGCATATAAAAGATATTTATGTACTTATATGTGAATTGTTTTGAAAATAATTTACTGATATTATGTCTTTTTATAATTAAATATATGTGTCAATTTTATGCATATTACAGAGATCCATAGGATCACTCTAGTTTGAGAGTTCACTAGAAAGACTAACAGAACTCAGAAAAGCTATTATTCTCACAGTCAGAGTTTTGTGCAGCAAACAGATAACACATTAAATCAGCAAGGGAAAAGGACATGAGATGGAGTTCAGGAAAGAATAGACACAGTTGCCGGGTTGTCCCCTCCGAGTGGAGTCACGCATATAGCACTTCATTCTCTTGGCAACAATGTGTACTAACATGTACAAAGTACTGGCAACCAGGTAAGCTGACTTAACCCTGGTGCAGAGTATTTTCACTGGGACTCAATAATTTAGGTATGGGACACCCATGTGACTGACTTTAGTTCCTCTGTCTCCAGGTTACTTTTTTTTTTTTTTTAAGATTTTATTTATTTATCAGAGAGAGAGGGAGAGAGCGAGCACAGGCAGACAGAATGGCAGGCAGAGGCAGAGGGAGAAGCAGGCTCCCTGCTGAGCAAGGAGCCCGATGTGGGACTCGATCCCAGGACGCTGGGATCATGACCTGAGCCGAAGGCAGCTGCTTAACCAACTGAGCCACCCAGGCGTCCCTCTAGGTTACTTTTATCTGAATCTGCTGTTCATATTCCATTTTGGTCAAATGACCAGATATTGTTCCTTTTTTTTTTTTTTTAAGATTTTATTTATTTATTTGACAGAGAGAGATCACCAGCAGGCAGAAAGGCAGGCAGAGAGAGAGGAGGAAGCAGGCTCCCCGCCAAGCAGAGAGCCCGATGTGGGTCTCGATCCCAGGACCCTGAGAACATGACCTGAGCCGAAGGCAGTGGCCTAACCCACTGAGCCACCAGGCGCCCCAGATACTGTTCTTTATAGTGATATTTTCTTTCCTGATAACATTAAGTCTAAGATCAAGTATTGCTTTTAGCTGTCAATTCTCTTTAATCTCCTTCAGTTGGAAATAGTTGATCAATATTTCTTTGTCTTTTTTGACATAATTTTTTTAAATAATAAGACCATCTTCTTTTTACCTAAAATGTCTCAGTTTGAGTTTGCTAGTAATTTCTCTTTGTTCTATTCAGGTTTTCCCTCCTCAAACAAAATACTCCTTATACATCACGGTGTCATTCTCAGGGTAAGACATTACAAAGCCACAATGTCTATGTATCCATTGGCTGATATTTATTTTGGTCATCTAGTTGATGTATTGCTTAACTTCTTTGCTGTATAGTTATGATTTCTCCTTGCAACCATAAATTTGAATTAAGAAAATAATCCCAAGCCATCGCCTCCGTCTCCTACTGTGAGATTTAGCCATTATCAATAAGTAGATACTGCAAGTTTAACTTCAGTTTGATAAAATGCTAATGCATTGAAGAAAATAGTAAGTTAACAATGAAATAAGAGTGCCACCCTGGAAGACAAACAGTTTGGGTTTTATATTTAGTACAACATTTGGGAGCAGTGTCACTTTGGGCAAGTCTCTTTCTCTATCTGTAAAAGATAAATCATAATTGCCTCTAGTTAACAGGATTTTTAGAAGGATGCAATGAGTCAAAAATTCAAAGCCTTGAGATCATTTATTGATAAAAAGTTTAAATAAAATTTTAGCACCTATTATGAATTATTTCTTTTGTAATTATTATTAAAATTATTATTGTTTCTAAATATTAAAATGATGGGGATTTTCCTTGTTGCAGTTGATGTTTTTTCCAGACACTAATTGTTTGCAATGTTTAGGTAAATCAAATTGAAAAAACATAGGATTGCTTCTTTAGTAGGAAGTTTGCAAACAATATATTACATGGATTAGGTCATTTCAAGGGAGAAAGATGATGGAAACTACAATAATATTAATAGTTTAAATTGTATCTTTTAGAATATATTCCTTTTTTATTCATTCTAGTAATAGATGTGGGATTTGGTATTAAATATCATGATCAGACAATTTCCTCTGGGTATGCTCTTCTTGAACTCTTTATCTACTGATGCTGAGAAACCTTAATTAAAAATGAACTTAATAGCAGTTTGCAGTGTACTTAATGAGTTGGGCAACTGACATCTCAATATGGGGCAATTCCATTTAAATAGAAAAAAGATAATTGTAGGAAATTTTATTAGAGTTCATTGAAAGTCCTTATAATATAAAGGTCTCATTTATAACATGTTTTGATTTCTGATGTTAGTTCTCACAAATTGGCCACTTGAATGCCAATGGGAGGTCTTAGTTCATCACAACAGAAGACTTCCATTTAGCAGGATCGGGTTTAGTCTCTGTGAGCACAAAATATATATGCTATTTGTATAACTTTAATTTTCCATTTGACACCCTACCACCATATATTTTAAAAGTATGTATCATTACATAATTGCTTCTGATATTTTTTTAATCATCCTATCTGATCTGAAACTAATCAAAATTTATTTTTTGTATTGCTCCTGTAGTCTATGTAGATGAAATAAGCCCCATAGGAAGAGTGAATGGTATTTATTATGAGAAATGCTACATATTGATATTTAGGTGTTATTCGTTGATATTATCTCTCACTGGCTTTTAAACATACATGTGGGGTGCCTGGGTGGCTCAGTGGGTTAAGCCTCTGCCTTTGGCTCAGGTCATGATCTCAGGGTCCTGGGATCGAGCCCCACACTCTCTCTGCCTGCCTTTCTGCCTACTTGTGATCTCTCTCTCTTTTTGTCAAATATATAAATAAAATCTTAAAACAAACAAAAAACACCTGTGATGTTATATCACTCAAGACAGTACCTGGGCAATTTGGAGCACTTAATAAATGTCAGTTGCATGTGAATATTTGAATCTGTTCTCTCCATCTATGTAAAACTATTTATGGATACAAGGATGTTCTTCAGAAAGGGAGGAAGATGACATGTAGAGTCCATATCAAGTTGGTAACCAACTGAAAGGAGCAATTTTAAGATGACTGAAAGAAAGAGTTTCAGTTGACTGGGTTTTTTTTTTTTTTTTTTTTTTTTTTAAGATTTATTTATTTATTGGGGCGCCTGGGTGGCTCAGTGTGTTAAGCCGCTGCCTTTGGCTCAGGTCATGATCTCAGGGTCCTGGGATCAAGCCCCGCATCGGGCTCTCTGCTCAGTGGGGAGCCTGCTTCCCTTCCTCTCTCTCTGCCTGCCTCTCTGCCTACTTGTGATCTCTCTCTGTCAAATAAATAAATAAAATCTTTAAAAAAAAAGATTTATTTATTTAGAGAGAGAGAGAGAGAGAGAAAGAGCAGGAGTAAGGGTGTGAGGGAGAGAATCTCAAGCAGATGCCCTTCTGAGTTTTGAGCCTGATGTGGGACTCCAACCCACAATCCCCAGACCATGACCTTAGCTGAAATGGAGAGTCAAGCACTTAACCAACTGCGTCATCCAGGCTTCCTGAGAATCCTTTGGTCTTAAATTGTTTTTCCTCAGCTTCAATTTAAAATAAGACTAACAGGCAAAAGTGAGGGGGAAACTATATAAATAAACGTGATAATAAATATATTGAAATCCATCATGTCATAAATACTGTATACCTTTAATATTTTTTATTTCTTTTACAAATTATTAAATATTTCAATTTCCAGAGAAATTGAATTATGAAAGCACTGTGTGCCATCACCCTTCTCCAGCAAATCTAACATACAGCCATGTATGCTTCATTAAAAAAAAAATACAACAGTAGTCTCCTTCCCAATTCCATTCCATTATATGGAAATAAATAGATGATTTTTTAAAAGAATTTATTTACTCATTTGAGAAAGAGAGAGTGCACGGACAAGTGGTGGGGAGGGGCAGGAGAGTGGAAGAAGCAAACTCCTCACCGATCAGGTTTTGACTCCATCCCAGGACCTTGGAATCATCACCTGAGCCAAAACAGACTGCGTAACCAATGGCGCCACCCAGTCGCCCCCAAATAGATGATTTAATGCAATGTTTTACTGTGTTATTTATCATATTTATGAAATGGCAGTTACATCCCTGTGATCTAATGTTTCCCCCCACACTCTTGCCATATATGTGCTTCTGTGAATGTCGGAGGTGGAGGAGGGAAGCTCTGTGGGTTGTTCATGTCTCTCACCTTTGCGTATATTCATTTCATGGAAACAGAAAATAAAATAATGCTTTTCCTGTTATGCTATTTTTTTTAGCTTTACTGAGTTATAATTGACAAATAAAAATGTATATATTTAAGGTGTACAGTGTGATGATTTGACATATATATTTTGTGAAATGATTACCAGAATTAGGTTAATTAACATATCCATCAACTCCTATGGTTACCTGGTTTGTGTGTATGGATGCTCTAAGAATGCTTAAGGTCTATTGTCTTAGCAAATTTCAAGGACCCAACGCAGTGGTATTGACTAGAATCTCCACACTATAGATTACATCCCTAAGGTTTCTCCATCTTATATCTAAGGGATCGCACTCCTTGACAAGCATCTTCCATTTCTCTGCTCACCCGGCCTCTCATAACCACTCTTCTGTCATTCGACTGCCTGTTTATATGAGTTCTTTGACTGCTTTCCTTTCTTCCTTCCTTCCGCTCTTCCTTCACTCCCTCCTTTTCTTTCTTTCATTCAATGATAGACATATAGGATATATAAAATACCAACATTGGCTGCTCATGCATCTGTTTTGTTTTAGAATGTTGTTTGGGTTTTTACTTTGTTTTGTCCTTGTTATATTTCTACCTCTCCCTCTTATTTAATTGACTATGTGGATAAAATGCATTCTAATGGACTTAACTGGAAATGTAACTTAAACATGACTCTTCAGAGCAAAGAGAGTGCACTTAGCGAATAGGGACTTCATCTGTTCTATCCACATTCTTTGCTTAGCCTGAGATCATTCAATGGACCAAAACATTTGCTACTTCCAGTTTTATTACATCAGATGGATTCAAGTCCTACCTTCCTGGTCCCCAGAAACCTTTGACTTTATTACCACTAGTTAAGAGTGAAAAACAAACATTAAAATGTAAGAAGAAATTTTAGTTTGCATTAGGCATTATCCTTTGAATATTTACTTATATTAATTCTGTAGACTTTTGGATTTATTTAAGAGAAAAAAACAATTTTAAGTAAACACTTGTGGAATGCTTTTAAAAAACTATTTGTTTCATTTAAGTGAATATCATTGCATAATCTATTCTACGTAGGATGCCCTGAACAAGATAGTATATTACTTTATGAGAGAGTACTGAGTTTGTCCATAATTTCGGTGTTTAGCTTTCTTCAATTTCTCTAGGTGATCTTCCTCACAATTCACTTTGAAATAGATCAGTAACGCCCAAGTATTTTACAAATTTAAACACTCTTTCTCTTAGTTCCTGTGGGTGGTTCCAAGAAGCTTTGTTTTTACTCTGTGACTACCTACCTGGCCATAGCTGTTTGGATGAGAGATAGACATTTGAACAAAACAAAACAAAACAAACACACAAACAAAAACCCCCCAAACAAAAAACAGACAAAACTCTTGTTTGGGAATATGCAACTGAAGTTGGTCTTTGTTGGTTTTCCTGGACTGGAGACGTGTTTCTAGACAAACTGAGTGAGTGTGACAGACCTCTTCCACTAAGTGCATGGCAAAGAAAATGTTAGTCTCATGGGAAAAAGAAAAAAAAGAAAAAGAAACTAAAAGGCAGAGAAAAATCATAGATAAGAAAAATGAAGTGGTGACAATGAGAAAAAGACACTCTGATTTGGATACAGCTTTTATTTTCTGTTCTAAACCTGGATCTCATTTGTAACTTATGCCCTTGTGTTTCTCAGAATGAAATGCTATTATTAAGGCAGACCAAACAAATTTCATCAGTCACATCCAAATGATCCTTCATTGGGACATTCACAATTAGTTTTCTCAGTATCATCAGGGCAAATAATATTCTCTTTATTTTAGTAAATCCAAGCAAAAAGAAGTATCTGTGTTTAAGTCCTTGACCGCCTGGGAGTTGCAGTGTCATCTTTAGGATTTACTACAGTGTCATATGGTTATTTAATAAGTGACAACAAAGCTCACATTGTGAATATCTATTTGTTTCTTAAAAAAATTAGATTTAAGTTTTGAATGAAATGTTTTCATAAATACTTTAATCATGTCAATATTATTTTGATTGCATAATAATTATGGATGGGATAGAGTTGAAAAGCAGAGCCTCTCAATTTGGAACATGTGCGTTGGAAATCCTCATTCTGTCTCTTATTAGCAAAATACTCTTGGGGAATTTACTTCAATTTTTCATATGTGAAATGGGAATATGCACCCACCTTTTAAAAATACTATAATGTTAAATGACTTTATAAATTTAAAATCCTTGAGGTCATGATTCTTAGTGTTTAAGAACTTAAAATTGTTTTTGTAATGGTTTTTGTAGTAGCATTAAGAAAAATGTATTTTCACAAAGGTTTAGAGATAGCATTACCATGAGGTAGACACAATGTGAATAATGGATTTTGTTTCATGGGAAAAACAATGAGAAATAAAGTAAGCAAACATTTATTCCTCAAATAAACAGTTGTATTCAGGTGATTAGAGATAATGTATCTGTATGTCATAATTGTAGCTTCCTGTATTCTCCCAAGTCCATGGAGACCTGTTGACAAGAGTATTCTAATAACATAAACACAGCCTGCATTTAATTGGTTTTACTAAATCAGGGGAGTAGTGTGGTTACTAGGTTGTACATTTGGGTTCTAGTTTATTTTATACGGAAAATACTACTAACACAAGTCCAGACCATTATTTTCCTGATGGACCTGTGAAACTTCTACTAATTCTTTTCCATAAATAGTTTAAAACATATGAACTCTACTCCTTGCTAAGAATTTTACACATATGCCTTTGAAAAATAGAACTCAATCACTATCCCTATTCTTAAAGTCATTAACCCTCAACAGGATACTCATTTTCAAATCATGGAAGGGTAATATGCCCTGGAGGTTTGGGCAGCTGTGTTGATAGGAGGCAGCAGGCTGTTTTGGCTTTAGAAGTTCAAAAGCCTTAATACCTAATGATTTGCTAATTTTCTTTTTAAAATCCTTTGCTGTCAGTTGTCCATACAATCAGCAATGTGTGAAACTCAGGTGTCTGCCTCTCCTCTCTGCAGGGGATTCCTTTAATTTGGTGTTTGTCCACACATTTGAGTCCAGTTATCATAGAAGTCCATGCTTTGATCGTATGACCAAACACTGGGAGAATTACATTACCTTCCGTGTTCTGTAAACTTTCTCCTCCACTCCATAATTGGCTACTTCCAATTGCTAATACAGCTAACAGTGAGATGAACTCAAGCCAAATGCTTCTTTTCCCCAGAATCACTTTTTTCCTACTCCATCCATCGCTTTTTATTTTCTTAATATGCCAAGAATCCTGCATTTATGTTTGTTGTTGTTATAGTTGTTGTTGTTGTGTTTTAAGCAAGAGATGCATAGTAGAATGACAGGCAAGGTACGCATTCTAGAGTTGGTTACTTAATAATTACATGCCTTTTGGCTAATTACTTGGCTCTCTGACCTCAGCTTTTTGAACGAATTTATTTATTTATTTATTTATTTAAAGTAATCTCTACACTCAGTATGGGGCTCCAATTTACAGCCCCGAGATCAAGAGCTACATGCTCCACCAACTAAGCCAGCCAGGCGCTCCAAGCTTCTTTTATTTTTAAATTGAATTTAAGAGTATAAAATGGAACCCTAATTAAAAACACGTATTTACGACTCATTCCATATTCCCTTTGCAGTCATCAAGCACCTCTGCTGGTTGTGCATCTTTGATGGGATGAATCAAACCTTCCTTCTTGAGGTGTCTGAGCCATTAGCGCTCCTGCCTAAATGGGGTCATTATGGTTTTCCATAGGATTTAATCACAGGAGTTGGTAATACTAGGAAATGGTCTAAAGGATTTCCTATATTCTGGATTCGGTCTTTACATCCATAATGCCTCCAGCACCACTGCCCCTTGGTAATAATCACTTCAGTCAGTGCACTACTTTCTTCTTCGGCTATTCATTTGGATGCATAAGGAGCCAAAGTCACCAGGCAGCAGTCTTAACTTCTAGACTAATCTAATCATTATTGTATCTTCCAGTGGAAATAAAGATTTTGCTAGTGGATCCCTAAGAGTAATAGTAGGCGGTGTCACTTGCACAGATGAAGTAGCAGTAGTAGACTGCCTATCTATTTCACTTTTAGGGAAGCCATGCTCAACTAGTCAATGTCACAGGTCTCAGCGAATTGGACTATTTTGATTACTGCTTTGGCTTAACTGCCTGCTATGGTAACTACGCTAACCTTCTCTCTGGCAATTAAGTGACACACTTGGGCCCTGCCACTCTGAGTTCCTGTTATTCCTAATGCATTTAGTGATCCAGGGCAATGGTCGAACTTTCCTTATGACATCAGATCTACTGAGAATTACCACTATAGAGCTCTCAAAGCATGCTGGGTATCCTCTTAGAAATACTTTTCTTATAGCAATGGTGAGCTTATGTTGTGTCCTCTGGAATGTCCCAGGGCTAGTGAGAAGATCTTACATGGGAGTGCTCTCTGGCATTCCAATTCTCCCAAGCCTATGGATACAGCATACTAACGTAGTTTTGGCAATTCTTTTTTTTTTTTTTTTTTTAATTTTTAAAAATTTTTTTTAAAGATTTTATTTATTTGACAGAGAGAGAGAGAAATCACAAGTAGGCAGAGAGGCAGGCAGAGAGAGAGAGAGGAGGAAGCAGGCTCCCCGTGGAGCAGAGAGCCCGACGTGGGGCTCGATCCCAGAACCCTGGGATCATGACCCCAGCCGAAGGCAGAGCCTTTAACCTAACACTGAGCCACCCAGGCGCCCCGGTTTTGGCATTTCAACTTCATTTAGTATAGGCCACCTTTGAGTTTGTATTTTTGTCAGTAAGTTAAACATCCAGAATCTCTGCTTCCTGGGCTTGATCGATAAGTTTGACCTCCCTTAACTTTATATTCCTATCAGGATAATCCTGTACCCTAACATCCATTCTCACATACACTCCTCGGCTCCTGTCTGTTTACACTGGGAAAGCCACACCCCTTTAACGACATGCAGCAACTTCTTTGAGGCATGCTGGAACTTGAGTCTACTTGTATGTCTAGAAGCAAAGAAGAATGGCAGGGGCATCCTGAAGGGAGAACTGGCAGTGCCTGGAAGGGAAACTATCTCAGAAGAAGCTAATGCACGTGTTTTAGACAAAGGTAAGCTGCACTTCCCAGGTAGAAGCAGAAGGAATGCTTCTGTTAGCAAGGAAAGCTCATCAGAATGAAACAGTTCCATATCTCCAGCCTCAGTGGAATCCGTTTAAATTTCAGGATCCCGATCGGTCATGGGCCATCCTTGTGCTGTTCATTCTAGCAACGCAGAGCATTATGATTTGTCTAATCTCTCTATGTACCCTCTTTTGTGTTCAGGGAAGCAGGAATATTGCCAGAAAAAGATGAGGATGAGTTAGGTAGATGACAACAGTAGTTGCAGTGTTCTTTCTATTTTCTAACTGTCCAGCACACACACACACACACACACACACACACACACACACACACACACCTTAAACACACTTGTTAATACCCACAATATCAAAATTTCCCTATCTAATACACAGCTATCATCCCACATACATCTGAAAACACACTCACAGAAAAAGAGAAAACCCTAAGTAAGATCAGCTTTCTCATTCATATCCTAGTCCAAGGAGGCTACATTATCTGTATTCTTTTTAGTCAGGCTTGGGTTTGTCTCTACATAATCATGAAATTGATGGGCTATATGACAGATTTAACCACCTTCCATATAGTCCGTATTTAATAACAGATGGAAAGTTGTGTAACTCCCCAAAACTGACCACCTAGAAAAGAAGAGCCGTGAAAGCATCCCCAAACCGTTACTCACCCCTCTACAGGCCAAGGTAGAAAAGAAACTGGAAGCACTTCCTTTACAGAGAATGGAATGAATAAAGGAATGCTCTTTTGTAAAGTGTTTCAGATGCCGCCAACTGAAAATATTTCCTTTCTCCCTTTACTCCCCACCAAAGAGGGCCACGGGGTCTGGAAGGAATGACAATCAAACAGCAGGACCTGGTCTGTTCCCCTCTTGGTTAAGCATCCCCTAAGCAGATAACCCAATTTAGTCCCTTTGGAAACCTTTGTGTTTTGGTATTTAGATTGGTGACATTTGTAGTGGGAAGTTCCTTCTCTGTGGAGCAGAGCCCTTGGTTTAGGTGTGGTAATACTAAATTACACCAGGATCTCGGGCTTTGCGCTGCATGGTTCTATAAAACTGTCACACAAGGTAGGTGGTCACCTGGGTATAACATAATTTTTTACAACATACATGTTCCAGGCTCTGTGAGGCAACAGCCCAGATGCCTTATTAGACATATCACACATGATTCTGAAGAGTACATATCTACCTGATGTGAAGAGGAAAGAGCTGGGATCAGTTACAACGCCCCAGACCTCTCTTGTCTTCACCTGAACTTCTTTATTGTTTGGGTACCTGAATTAATCAAGATTTAGCCTAAATAAGGATTTTGATATGAAGGAGTCCAGTTAAAAAATCTGATCCCTTACTCTGGGTTGAGGAAACTGCCTATCAGAGCTGACAAGCTTTGGCTTCTCCCATTCGGACTGAATGGGTGACGGACTGGGAATTTCTATAGCTGTTGAAGGATCCCAAGAGGTTTCTCTTGTAATCCAAGACTCTTAAAATATTAATTGACTGAATGTCCACTTCAATGGCTAACAAATGGTGCCAGGAAGCCTCTAAAGTCAACAACTTCAGGTCAGAACCTACCCGGTGTTTGGAGATGGTAGTGTCATTAATAACTGACCAGAGAATTTTGCCATTCTTCCTGGGTTGGGCATATTACAGACAGAAACGTTCTGCCTCAACAATGCTACAGATCTTGCTTGCTTTATCTTTTTTCTTCTAGACAGGCCACATTTTATTTCGACTTGTTTCTAACTTACAGCATTTTTCCCCTCAAAGCAGAAAGAAGGGAACAATCCTTTTCAATCTTCCATCAATTTTTTTCTAGTCAGCTCAAGAGACTCAGCCTGTATAAGGTCCAAGTACCAGGATATCGCAGAAGAATTTTAATGGCTGGTTCCTGCCTCAGGGCTTGGATTGTTACCATCTGTATTTGTTGCCAGGGCTGCCATAACAAAGTACCACAGATTGTGTCTTACACAAGAGAAATTTAATATTTCACAGCTCTGGAGGCTAGAAGTCTAAAATCAAGGTGTCAGCAGGTTAGTTCCTTTTGAGAGCTGTGAGGGAAGATCTGTGCCAAGCCTCTCTCCCTGGTTTGTAGACGGCCATCTCCTCTGTGTCTCTTCATATCATCCTTTCTGTGTGTGTGCGTGTGTGTGTGGATCCATGACCAAATTTCCCCTTCTTATAGAGACAGGAGTCATACTGGACTAGGGCCCAGCCTAATGACCTTAACTTAATATTCCAGTGACCTCATTTGCAAACAAGTTCACATTCTGAGGAGGTTTAAGCATTAAGGCTGAAGCATTAGGGCTTCGACATATGAATTCTAGGGAGACACCGTTTGCCCTCTAACTTCACCCCAGCTTGTGAGGGAGGGACTCTGTTTCCCAGTCCTTTGATTCATCATTTTATTATGGATTCTCCACTTTATGGTTGTTACTGGCAACTTTCTTTCTTCTTGCTTGTATTAGACAAGCTTCTGATGTACAGAAGCCCTACACACTAATTCAAAGAACCTTGGGATTTGTACTGGTTTCTGCTATTGAATTATAGAGAGATGGAACTGGCTTAGAGGCTCATAAAAGTTGAATATTGTTGAGAATCTCTCTCTCTCTCTCTCTCTTTTGTATGTATTTCTCTCTGCCTGTTGGCTTGATTCTCTCAGGCCAGCTGCTCAGGCAAGATTGAATCCACAGCTACACATAGTTTTAGGCTCATGTCCATGGAGCCTCAGGCATCCAAGAAATGAAAGCAGGCATTTCACTGCCAGTTCCCGTGAGCACAGATCCAAGGAAGGCTTTTGTAGCCCTTGCTTTACTGATATGATCATCTCTGGACCAATCACTGTGGCTGAAGATGGGTGGGTTTTATAGCCCAGTGCCATGGGGTTGGGCTTCGTTACCAGGGGTAAAGTGATTTGAAAGTAAAGTAGAGACAATGTGCTTACTTTTATGCTGCTAGCACATTCTGCACTTCGAAAATAATGTTTAATGTCCTATTTTAGAGTTTTTCTTCATTAAAAAATGCAAAGCAGATGATGTCTATAATTTGTTTTAGTTCCTTTTATCATTTTTTTGGTCATTTGCTATGCTTTTTATCTCCCTCTGTGCTGTGTTTTGTGTTTTGTTTTTCTTTAAGTTTGAGGATATTTTCTTAGATATCGACTGGCATGTGTTTGTGGGTGTGTACGGATATGGAAATTTAAGTCTTAGTACCATGCCAGCAACACAGACACATTGATGTAGATCAGCAGACAGAGGACACAGAAATCAACAGACCCCCATATCAGGAATATGAATTCAAAAGTAGTTACTTCTCTTATAGGATAGTTGTCCTTCTGGTGCATTGGGCTTTCTATCAGACCACATCATTTTGAATGCCTCTTATCTTTCTAAATTTTCTCTATCACCTCTCATGCTAATTAACAAACAGTATGATGGAAATCATGATAATGATATTTGAAGTGCTTAAAAGGCCAGGTCTGGAGTGTGCTTTGCTGATCGAGTTGTTTCAAAGACTCCCTCTCTTCCACTATGCCAAAGATTAGAGACCACTTATGCACGCTTACATAAAACTGTTTATACTGAAGGATGTTTAAAACAAACTATTCCACAGACAGTGGAACACCATGTTGATGGATGGATTCTGCAGTTCAAGGTCAGGGCATCCTGGGTGAGGTCCTGAGGAACAAGGAAATTAAATCTGCATAAAGTATTTTCTCTGGATTAGTTAGAAGGGACAACAACCCTACTAGAAACTAGCTCTCTGTATTTGATTTTTCTTTTCATCTTGCCCTTTTCTTCAGATACCAGTGTGGCTGGGTTTGACATCTCTTTCATTTCAACAACCCAGCTGGTCCAGAAAGCGAATTACAGCTTTAATGAAACCGGCTACCGCAAGTGGAAAATCTGCACAGACAATTCCACAGTCTTACACATGTTTTTCTTAGAGTGGCTGAACTTTTTTTCTTTAGAAACAAAGCCACATGTGTTTAAGAAGGGTAAGCCATTCTGAGTTTATCAAGTGTCCTGACAGATGCCTGTGCTGTTCGTTGTTGATCCTCACTCCCTGAAACCAGGGGAGTAGGTGAATTCTTGCAAGTTTCCCACCACCGGGAGCCCCACTGACCCACTTCTGCATATTAACTGTGCCCCTGGTCCTCCGCACTTTTCCAGACCACTCCAAGGTACTGACTCCATGCTCATCCCTCTCGTTTTAAGGCTCTGGGTAGTGTTTTTTGTTTTTGTTTTGTTTCTTCCTGCTCACATCATTATTATTTTGGTCACTTGAACTCCTGTCTAAGACACAACAATAGGGTTTGTACACTTGGGCTCCCTATATCATGTTTCTCAAAAGTCTTCAACGATCCTTTGTTGTTGCTGACTTTTTGTATCCAGGCAGCATATAGTATTTTTTTCAGGCTAAATTTCCTATCTATATTAATATCCATTTGAAGAGAATTGGCCTGAGACTTCTTAGATGATACATATTTTAGAATTATTTTATTTGGAAAACTATCACTGGATGCAAAAATATTATTGGATATTAGCATTCATAACTTTCCACTAGAGAAAGAATATAGTCCTTTTCCTATAGAAGTGAATCAGTTACATATTTTAAGGAGTAATTAACTCCATGGACATTAACTTTCATTGTACTTCTTCAGAATATACATGTATTGCTATTTCGAATGAATAATTATTGTCCAGATTATTTGAACACTCTGTTTTTTCTTCGAGAGAGAGCACGAGTGGGGAGGGGCAGAGAGAGAAGGAGAAAGAGAATTTTTTTTTTAACTTTATTTATTTATTTGACAGACAGAGAGCACAAGTAGGCAGAGAGGCAGACAGACAGAGAGGGGGGCAGCAGGCTCCCTGTTAAGCAGAGAGCCCGATGCAGGGCTTGATCCCAGAACCCTGAGTCCATGACCTGAGGCAAAGGCAGAGGCTTTAACCCACTGAGCCACACAGGTGCCCTGGAGAAAGAGAGTCTTAAGCAGACACCATGTGCAGCATGGAGCCTGATGTGATTATCAGTTTCATGACTGTGAGATCATGACCAGAGCTGAAATCAAGAGTCAGAGGCTTAACCAACTAAGCCACCAGGTGCCTCTATTTGGACACTTCTTATGTGGATTTGTTCATGTATTTGTTCAGGATTGTTTTGCTCATTTAGAGACAGTTCCTATTTTTCCTATGGTATTAATCAAACATAATTTGCAGCCATTCTGAATGTTGATGGTGTAATGTAGAGAATCAGAAACTACTCTTAAAGTACATTTCCTACACAAGTGAGTTGGGTAATGTTAAAAGTAAGGCATGTGCTTAAATACATAAAAAAAAAATAACAAGACCTAAAATTCTGAAGAATGATTACTTCTTACTAAGCTTCGAAAGGATAGTTTATTTTCATTGGACCATAGTCTGGTCATCTCTGGAGCTAGCACTCTGATAATCGTCATAATAAATAGATCTGAATAACTGATATATTATCCTTATTCATCACAATTTAGAGAAAAGTCTTGTGCAGTAATAATCCTTTATTTCTTAGAAGGGAGACTGAGTAGTAGAGGATCGAAGGCTGTAAGTATTCCTGTTTCTGGAGGCCAGCTTCTCTAAAGAAGTGTTTTGACTCTCCTAGATGGGGGAAAAATATTCAAAGGGAAAAAGCAAAAAACAAAAAACAAAAAAACAAAAACCTGGGTGGGCTTCTACAATAAATTCAGCAGATAAGTGTTTTCTTATTTTCTGGATTATTATCTGATTTCTGTAAGATCATTATTATTATACCTCAACAGTTAACATACACTAAAAATGTGGAAATGAAACTTTAAAAAGTATGAATATAAAAAATAAACTCTATTGTAGGCACATCATGCCATAGACTCAAATTAAACCCTATGGCCAAGACAATTAAAACCCCTTCATCCCCTGTCCTTACTACACCATTGAAAAATCAGAATATTCACATTTTGCATAAAGAAAGAAATACACAAAATACTTAAAGGGAAGCAAAATATTGTAGAAAACGCATCAAGTACTTCAAATGTATTAACAGAGAAAAATGTGTTAAATATCGGACTATGCTTTGTAACCCTACATAGTCTAACTATATACTACTTATAAGAGGGACATTTAAATAAAAATAACTCAAAGAGAAAGATTTTTCTTAAAAATGAATCAAAGAAGGCAAAATTAAAAATCAAACTCTGCTCAGGCAAATTCAAACTATTTTAAGTTGATTTAAATCAGAATATTGCAATATTCACCCAAACTATAATTCAGGTTGAAAACATTCATCAAAATAAAGAACCAGGGACTCCTGAGAGGCTCAGTGGGTTAAGCATGTGACTCCTGATTTCCACTCGGGGTTCTCAGGGTTGTGCCGATGGACCCCACCCAGGACTTGGTGCTCAGCAATGGAATCTACTTGAGACTCTTTCCCTCTCCGTCAGTCACCCTCGACCCTTCCCCCAGTCATGCTCTCATTCGCTCTCAAATAAATAAATAAATAAATAAACAAAAATAAATAGAGACAACAGTTAACAGTAAATTGGTAATATTAATAAAATTCCAATATGAAGGTACCAGAATATCTTTGGAGAATTATTCTACTTTCCCCTCTTCTAGCTGCTGTTCCCTGTTGGTATATGTATGTACCAATATGTATGTACAATTTAAAAAAATATTTCATTTATTTATTTGACAGACAGAATCCCAAGTAGGTAGAGAGGCAGGCAGAGGGCGGGGGAGAGGGGGGAAGCAGGCTCCCTGCTGAGCAGAGAGCCTGATGTGGGGCTGGATCCCAGGACCCTGAAATCATGACCTGAGCCAAAGGCAGAGCCACTGAACCACCCAGGTGCCCAATTTTTTTCCATACTTCTTTCTCTATGATGTCTGAACTTATTATGCAAATTCATTCTGGGGTTTTAATAGATAATAATTTTACACATTTGTCAATATAGCATATTTGCCAGTCACTTGGGGGTTTTAGTAACTCAAACCAGGAGAGAATAAAAGAATGAACATTAGCATGAAACGCTAGTGAAGTTGGACAATGTAGCTGAACTAGAACTGTTGGCACATATTAAATGATGTAGATCAATTAAATTCTTTCGGTTTCCTAACAAGTTTTAAGCTGTCGTATGATTGATCTGTGGCATGTAATCAGTACAAGAAGGAATTGTGGAGGAAAGGGGAGAAAAATGGTGCAGGGGATCTAGTCTGGTGTGGACATTCCTATAACGCAGCTTTTGGAAAGGTTAAACTGCGCTGTCGGGTATTTTTAGAGTGAGGCTGACAAAGTTTATAATGGAAAGTGATAGAACTGGATCAGATCAGCCGGCTGTGTTCCAAAGTGCTCTAGCTCGATATTCCCAGGGGGGCATTTAAAGTTTATCATTCTCCGTATTGTAGTGGGAATTTGAGAAATAATTGCTGGCATGGGGGGACTTCTTAACTGTTTTTTGCTGAGTTAAGTCGATTAAATCAAGGTTACCTCAAGTTTTTTTCTACCTAAAGCAACAAAACTATTCAGAATTTCTCAGGCAGCTGTGGAATCCTGGAGGCAGAAGTACCTGACTGTGCCATTTTTTATTGTTCAACTGAACTTATGTTTACACTTAAAAGTAATCTCAAAGGCTTATATATGGGAATGCAATCAACTATATTATGTCCCTTAAAAGGCAATATAAAAGCCCAAATCAGATATTATGATTAACATCTCACATCATATGCCTAACCCAATGCTTATAAAATTTAGGTTGTGCTTGTTCAAGATGCTAATATAATTATGTCAAAATCATTATCACATATTTAGACCAAGCTCAGTCACCAATAACCAACTGCAAACATGTATTTATTTTTAAAGTGCATTTGAAGTAAATATGCTGTTGATTATTTCTGCTGCTCCTGTTTTTAAAAACTATAGTCATAATGTCTGTCACTTACATTTGCCAAATCATTTTTATGAAAACAGGCCACATTGTTTTGAAAGCCTGATGAAAACGTGGTCGAGTTATGAAATTATTTTAAGACAATAAATAGCTTTAAAAAGTAATGTTTGAGAGTGATTGACATATTCTTTTCTTTATGAATCTATACTATTGAAATTTGGTATAAGACACAATGGGTCTAGATAAATGAAGTTTTTTTTCTACCTTTAAATTTCCATAACGCTCAGGGAATATGGCTTTGCCAGCTAACTTAACACCTTTATGTCAACTCTGAATATTTAAATGTCGAGATGTAGTTAATGGAATTTTGCAAGTTTGGTTAGTCATCATGGTTAATGAAATAAAAATAATAGAAATCCAAATGTTTGATTTTAAGTACGTCACAATTTTCAAAATTATTTTACAGTCATTCGATCTCATTTAATTTCCTCAAACTTGAGGAAATAGTTAATATCAGAATTAAGCTTAGTCTTATTTTGGTGGCTTATTCCAACCACCAGTCTGAGGATGAGAATAATCAGAATATGCAACTGTCCTTATTGTAGCCTGATTCATTCACGGACAAACATTGCCATTACTGAACTTTCCCGTGAAATTTCAAAATATTTTCTTAGTGATATTCTCTCCACTCCTACCTCAATTCTGCAATTCTTTTAGCTCCTTCACAGACTACCCTTTTTATCTCTAAGTCTTTCCTTGGTATCCTTTCTGGTGAAAGCCATTTTCTTCTTATTTCCTACAGCAACCTTGCATTATAATAGTTAGCTTGCATATCTGCTGGTAATAATATTGAAAGAATTGAAAGAAGGATATATTTGTTGAGTTCCATCTCAACTAATGTGCCACTCAAGGCCAATGTTTCCTTATTGATTTTCTGTCTGGATGATCTCTCTGTTGATGAAATTGGGGTATTAAAGTCCCTTACTATTATTGTATTGCTGTCTATCTCTACCTTTAGGGAGAGGTGAGGACAATTCTTATTCAATTTCATATATTGTGTAGATCCTAGGTATTGGCCAGTGTGAGATATTTAACAAATAAGTGAAATAAATACAATAAAAGAGTAAAATCAAAGCACATTAATGAATATCTCTTTTCTGAGCAGAGTTTTTGATGCCCATAAATTCTTTCCATATTTGTATGCCTTACTCACTATTGAATTTCTACACAGTACTATGGATGCGTACATTGAAATTTTATTAAAGGTGACATGTTAAGCACAATGAACATACTACCCCAGAATGTTTTTTAAAAAGTGAGTTGGGGGAAACTGGAGGGGGAGATGAACCACGAGAGTCTGTGGACTCTGAAAAACAAACTGAGGATTTTGAGGGGAGGGGGTTGGGGGGTTGGTGGAGCCTGGTGGTGGGTATAAAGGAGGGCACGGATTGCATGGAGCACTGGGTGTGGTGCATAAACAGTGAATTCCGGATCACTGGAAACAAAGTAAAATTAAATTAAAAAATTATTGTAATAAGCCTAGTCTAGAAGTTTATATTCTATCAGAAGTGAAAAATATTCCTGTTCTAACATTCATAAAGGTTTTTTTCTAAGACTAATTCACAGTTTCTGTTTAGATAAATGCAGGTTGTGACTTTCTTTCTTCAGATAGTATCTGTTACTTTAAGAAATTGACATTTTAGTTTTTGCTTTTGAAAAGATGATTGAGGGATGGCTTCCCGATGCTTTTCAAAGGACTTTGTGTCCTTTATCTATTGCTGGATAGCAAAACACCAAAAAAAGTTAAAATACTTAAAAGAAATGTACTTTTCCCCACAATTCTGTGAAAAATCTAATTAGAACTTCTGGAATAACCTGGAATCACTTGGTCTCACTCATGCGGCTATAGTCAGGTGACCAATATGCTGTAAGTGAACTCACTGGAACAACTGAGATGGTGGGACCTTCCTCTCCACGGTGGTCTATGATCTGGTTCTCCACAGCATGAAGATCTTACAGCAACATTGTATGAGGGCAAATCCCAATGCAATTTAACCAGTAACCTGGATTTGACATGGGACTGACCTCATAGAATATTTTATTGGGACCAGTAGTGTAAAACTCTATCAATGACCCCAATATTAACATTTAAATAACTTACATATATACATATGGTGAATTTTTAAAAAATTGTAATAATTTCACATTGATTAAATATTTATTATTTAAGTTTAATATGCTCTTAGCAGAATAGAAAATAGTAGAAATTTTGAAACTATCAAAGCAAACAAATTACCCATCTAACACTGGATAACCTAACTAAATGTTTTGGTTTTCTAATATCAATTTTTGAAAACTCTGCCAAAATAAGTGATTTTAATAGTTTTAATTGTAAATGTTATTCCCCTTACCAATTTCATATTTTTATCCTTACATCTTGAGGCAGCCCTGGAGGTGTGCTAGTTGGATCCACCTTCAAGAATGTAATTGCTGTGTAGATACAAGAAGTGCAGAGAGCTGGCAACCTCCAGCTGTATCACCTGCTGGATCAGTCTGAGTTTCAAGCTGAGGCCATTCTCTTCCTGAACAGCTTCCCTCCGAGAGAGTACAATGGTGGAGGAATTAGGACCAAGTCGTTTCTACCCAATGTGAGAATCATCTAACAATGATGAATAGGATGGCCATCGAAATTGCTGGTTGAATGTCACATAGAAGCCTAGAGAAAGTAATGTCCCCTGCTGGGGTAAGTTGAAATGCTTGAATTGTTGTGAAAGATAATGGAAGACTCAACAAAAAGCTCAGGAAAGTGGTCATACTAGAATGGATATATTATGTGAGTCCAAAGACCAGCAGAAAATTATGCTCCAAAGGAAGGCTCAGAAGACATGACACTCAATGAAAGCTTGGGCGTGTGCTGTAGAGGGATACTAGCATCACTCAGAAGTCCTGGTCAGGGGTGACTGCAGGAGACCCTGACAGGGCTTAACTTATTAATAGCAATGGGGACAGTGGGGCACGAAAGCAATAGAGGCCAGTTGCAACTCTCAATAGCCCAAGGCTGTGGGGGTGGTCACAGTTGGTTATGGTCACATAACCATAACGAGTTATGAGTGGCATTCCAGCAAGACTGATACACAGAAACTTGAGAAGATGTTAACAAAACAAAACAGCATGTCTGAGAATACAGCATGTGAAGCTGACACTCCGGTGAATAAACATAATCAAAAGAAAGTAAGATGGAATGAGCAGAAGGCTAAGACCAGCCACTCTAAATAAAGTCAAAATCCCTTTTTCAGTTTCCAGAACTAAGTCAATTTTTGGACCTAGATGTACTGATTGACGTGGCTGGATTCCCAAATGGAAACCTTTACAGTAATTTCACAGGGAAATGATTCTCTTCTCCCAAAGAGGGCTGCTGCTGTTTACTGTAATGATACACTTGGAAATGGGACATCCAAGCATTTGAAGAGCAACTGGACATAGGGTTTGAGTTAGGTCTGATACTTAACAACTCCAAAGCATCATCATGGCTTCTGTATTAAAATAAGGGCAGACATGAGGCAAGTAATTATTGAAGTTTTGGCCGAAGATTGTGGAACCAATGTCCTGACAACTGACCCATTAGTTATATCTCTCAGGTTGTGATTGCATAATTGAGGTTGAAGTTCTTGGCAGTTTTAATGTACCCAATAGTGAATCCTTTTTTTTTTTTTAATTGTTGTTTCAAGTTTTTTATTTAAATTCTAGTTAGTTAACATGTAATAAAATACTAGTTTTAGGACTAGATCTTAGGGATTCATCATTTACATACAACACCCAGTGCTCATCAAAAGTGTCCTCCTTAATACCCATTACCCATTTGGCCCATCACTGATCCATGTTTGCAAATACAGTCTTTTCATGGTTAGAGGTCCTGGTCTGTATGGGTAGTCAACTCTTGCCAGAGTACACAACAAAGGTTACATTGTACTACAAAATGGTTTGAACTTTGAACTCCATGTGTTCAGGGAAACATAGACGAGGAGGAATCTCTCTAGGTAGGAAAAATGGACACTGACCAGCCAGAGGTGGTAGGGCTGCTATTACTCATTGAGGGCAGAGAAGAAAATGTGTGGTACTCAGGTCATTCATGGGGGAGGGTGTTATAACTCATTACCCAGCTCTGACTATAAATGGACAAGTTCAGCAAAAGTAACCTGCGAAAAGTATCTTTGTCAGAGGCTAAGCTCCCTCAGGAGGGAGGGCTTGGTCTTTTATAGAAAGCTAATCAGGGAACTTAAATCCTGCTGATGACACCTTCAATGGTTTACTCCTTTCTAGAGTCTGGTTATTCTTTGTTGGTCATGGATGATTATTATAAAGACTTCCACCCTACACAACCCACCCCACCTGCCTAGGGCAGGGTGGTCCTTTACCTCGCACATCTACTGTGTGCTCTTCTAACATGTTTGTAGAAGTGGTCCATGTGGCACAAGAGTGAGGGTGTGGCACCCATGGAAATGTGCTAGAGGGCTTCATCAAGGTATGGTAGTTAGCTGACAGCCTCCAGCCTCAGAACCTTCCGGATCTTCCCTTGCTTTTGAAAAGAGGTCATGCTCTTTTTAGATTGCCTGAGCTGTTATGTGACAATGGTAAGTACATCAAAGACCAGCTATTTCTGTCCAATGCAGGACTCCTCTGACAGGCAGTCTTTGCTCTGTCCTTTTCCACTGGAGATATAACACTGTGCATTATGGTTTAGAAATTACTGTATCTACAAATATATTGTAAGTTTTCTCTGGTAATCAGGATACTTTCTCACAAATTGTATGAATTACAATTCTTCAATTTATACTAACTCTCCTTTTTTTTTTTTTTTACCTTCTGCCACACAGTATAAAACAAGAATGCATTATATAAAGAAAAGACTGTATTATATGATCTCGCAGATCTGAACACTTACCGAGAGCATGGGTACCAGAAGTCAGATGAAAGACAGAAGTCACCTCTTATGTGAATGTGATTCAGAGGATATTTCTGAAATGAATAATCTAAAAGCATTTTAGAGGCAGATTTCTGAGACAGTAATTGAAAGAGTTTCTCTGGTATTAACCTTTACTTCTGCCAAACTTCCATTTCAAGTAGCACTATGAGTAAGTGTCTTGCAAACAATATATTGAGGCTTTAATACTTTAAAATCAAGCTGATTCATCTTTGTTCAGAGCACACAAACTTTCTCAGAAAAATAATTTAAAAAATGGGAATTCTAGTAAGGAGATAAATGAAAGCCAGCAAACTTTCTTTTCTGAGTAGAAGAAAATATTGCACTCTTTATTTCTTTCCATTCTATTTATTTTTAAATTGGACAAAACCTTTAATGAAATATGTTTCTCATAATAAAACAAAATCCATCCAATGAGTTAAACAAAGGTCTGTAAAGCAAATCAGACTACCAAATACATATCTTCTCTACATCCAAATTACCCTCCTGCTATGATTTGAAATCTTGGAATCTATAATGGGGGAAAAAACAGAAAATGTATTTATGGACAAAAATAATTCTATGGAAGATGCTGGAAAGGAGGCTTCATTACCTGCCTTAAATACAGTATGGCATTTACTGTGACAAAACCCTACAAAATATCTCTATTTCTATCCTCTTTTGAAAAGTGAGATCTTTAAAGTAGTCATTTTTTAATACATAAAGAGTCATTACTTAATACATAAAGGAGTAATTATTATTACACAGAGAGGAAAACATAGCAAGATTTCCATTTTTCCCAGGCAGAAGCGAAAACTAAAGTTTTATGATTGGCATGAACATAGTTTTTTCTGGAGAAACTCTAACAGAAACTGTAATACTATGGAAACACCTGAGTCTTAGCAACAAGGAATAAGCAGTGTTCCCAGTTCAAGAGAATGAGTTGTGCTCAGATATGAAGCGAGCTGTTTTATAGTAAAGAAGGCCTGTTGATGCCCAGCTGAAAGCCATTTAACTTTCTGGCAGCATATTGCTTGTAGAAAGAAACCAAGGAAGGACAAGTTTAGGTAAAGCCAGAATTTATAACATGTCCTGGTGGCTTAGCCATTCTGTCCCTGTTTTAAAGACTACCACTCAATACGTTAAAAATCCAAGTTAATCTGATTTGGAAAAGTGTTACTTTTTTTTAGACCAGATGAAAATTTGGCAAGATTCAGAATAGAATGATTAAAGTTTCTGCTGGAACTTTGTAAAATAGTAGTGACAAAGAAAAAAGGAGGGAACCCCCCCAAACCAAAAACAGTTATTTCAATTTTGAAATATTATTCATAAGAAATTTGGCCAAAAAAGATTACCAGTAAGGCATCAATAATGAATTTTTACTAATTTTTTTGGTACAAATGATGTAATAGGAAATTTGTAACTTATTACTATAGATTTTATTATATGTACTTATGATACCTGTATAACCTTTACATATTAGTAGAAAAGGAGAGATAGAAAATAAAATAGAAATGAGTTTTCTATACTAGATAGCTTTGCCAAGTGCTGAAATATAGTTTTAAATACTCTTCATCAGATAGAATGCAGTCCTGACTTTAGAATTAAAAAAAAAAAAATTGGGGGCGCTTGGGTGGCTCAGGGGGTTAAAGCCTCTGCTTTCGGCTCAGGTCATGATCTCAGGGTCCTGGGATCAAGCCCCGCATCGGGCTCTCTGCTTGGCGGGGAGCCTGCTTCCTCCCCTCTCTCTCTGCCTGCCTCTCTGCCTACTTATGATCTCTCTCTATCAAAAAAATAAATAAAATATTTAATAAAAAATTAAGGAAGTCAGAGAAGAATTAGGTACTGAAAGCTCAATGAAACTCACTCTTTGAAACATATTCTTTTGTTTCAATGTTTGCTATAGAAAAACAAGTTTCTAAATACTGGTGATAAAGCAGAAAACTCAAAATATAAAGTTCTTCTCTTATGGTATTTACAATATAGTGAAGAAGGTTGTCAAATTAGAAAAAAAGAAAGTCTAATAAACCAGGTGATCATCATTACTATAGAGAATGAAACAAGGCTAGAGACAATAGAGCAAAATCCCAGAAGTAGGAGTTGTTAATGTTTTAGGGGAAATAAACACGCAAGTGAAATCTCCTACTGTGAAAAATATTTAGAAAATGCTAGATGCATCATGTTAAATTTATATCTTTATTGCAGAAACCCTTATAACTACTGATATTCTAATATATGTTATAACTTCCTATAAGAAGAGAGGCATGGAGTAGAGCAGTCATCTGGTAATGAACAGTTAAGTTTCCTGAACATCTTACAAGACTCTTAAAAAAGATCCTTTTGGCTGCTGTGGACATTGCTCCTATGAACATTTAGGTACAGATGTTCCTTCAAATCACTACATTTGCATCTTTGAGGTAAAGATGCAGTACTGTAATTGCTGGGTCGTGGGGTAGCGCTATTTTTAACTTCTTGAGGAACCTCCATACTGTTTTCCACAGTGGCTATACCTGCTTGCATTCCCACCAATAGTCTAAGAGGGTTCCTCTTTCTCTGCATCCTCACCAACATTTGTTTCCTGTCTTGTTAGTTTTAGCCATTCTGACTGGTGTAAGGTGGTATCTCGTTGCGGTTTTGATTTGTGTTTCCCTGATGTTAAGTGATGTGGAGCATTTTTTTGTTTGTCTGTTGGCTATTTGTTTGTCTTCTTTGTAGAGATATCTGTTCATGTCTTCTGCCCATTTCTTTTGCTTTTTGGGTATCAAGTTTAATGAGTTTTTTTGGGTATTGGGTTTAATGAGTTCTTTATAGACCTCGGATACTATCCCTTTATCTGATATGTCATTTGCAAATACCCTCTCCCATTCTGTAGGCTGCCTTTTAGTTTTGTTGGTTGTTTCCTTTGCTGTACAGAAGCTTTTTATCTTGATAAATTCCCAATAGCTCATTTTTGGTTTTGTTTCCCTTACCTTTGGAGATGGGTCTAGCAAGAGGTTGCTGCCTGTGTTCTCCTCTAGGATTTTGATGTATTCCTCTCTCACATTGAGGTCTTTCATCCATTTTGAGTTTATCTTGGTGTATGGTGTAAGAAAATAGTTCGGTTTCATTCTTCTGCATGTGGCTGTCCAGTTTTCCCAGCACCATTTATCGAAGAGACTGTCCTTTTTCTATTGGATATTCTTTCTTGCTTTGTTGAAGATGAATGGATAAAGAAGATGTGATATATATATATGTGTATATATATATATACACATATATATATACACACACACACACATACATACATACACAATGGAATATTACTCAGCAATCAGAAAGGATGAATACTCACCACTTACAACTATGTGTATGAACTGGAGGGTATTATGCTGAGCAAAATAAGTCAATCAGAGAAAGACAATTATATGGCTTCACTCATAATGTGTAATATAAGAAACATGTGGAAGATCATAGGAAAATGGAGGGAAAACTGGATGAGAAGTCATCAGAGAGAGAGAAAAAGCGTGAGAGGCTCTTAACTATAGGAAACAGGGTTGCTTAAGGGGAGGTGGGTGGAGGAGGGGCATTTAGGTGATGTCATTAAAGAAGGCACGTGATGTGATGAGCACTGGGTGTTATACGCAAGTGATGAATTATTGAACACTACATCTGAAGCTAATGATGTACTATATGTTGGCTAATTGAATTTAAATAATTTAAAAAGGTGTCTTTTTTTTTTTTTTTCCTTAGGAGGAACACCTGCCTCATGGCCCTTGGCTAGTAATCTGTCTTTCATCAAAAGCAGTAAAGGTAAACAAACTTCTTATGTAGAGTTTAGAAAATGCAGATCTCAAAATGTAAGTGAAGTTAAATGGGACTGAGTTTAGAACACAGAGGATGGTAGGAAGTGATTAAAAAAAGGAAAAAGAAAAAGAAGTTTAAGTCTTGTGTGACAGGCACTGGATAAAAAGCTTGACTGAGTAATGTATGTTACATGGGAAGCAAAACAGATTCAATGACAATAGAAAATAAAGAGAAATCCCAACATGTTAAGTCACTGGTGCTAGAAATTCTAGATTGATAAAACTCATGCTCTCTCCGCCCCCCGCTTTGTGTTTAGATCCAATTGAGAGATCAGTCACAGAAGTCAGATGTTTGAGAGAAAAATGTCAACTGCTTGACTGATGAAGCCTGGATTAGAGTGTGTGGCAACCATAACTGGTGATAAAACAGAAAAGTCAACAGATTAGGTTCTGCTCTTATGGTAGTGAGTATATGGTGCTTCACTTTAGTGTATAACAACCACAATTGGTTTCCTACTACTTTATCCAGAATAACACCTTACCCAGTCTCAGAGAGAGCCGGGGATGTCTAGACCTCTTCTTGAGGAACAAACACTGCCTGTGTAACCATTTAACATAGCCGAGAAAGGAAACAAGACAAAACAAAACAAATACTTTGGCCAGGGGCAGACGGGCAGACTATTGAAAGGAGCGCCAGAAGCACTATCTTTTGAATTCACTCATGAGATAAAGTAACTTTCCCTTTTTCCCTTTGGTGATTGGAGGCACAACGCAGACACATCAAAGAAAGTCAGAATGTTCCTTGCTGCTGGTCACTTTGCACTTGACCATCACCAAGTGAAGGCTGTTTACTGCCAGGAAGCCAGCAGTTCACCCAGCAAATCCCTGCTGGGGCAGGGGCAGGGGCAGGGGCAAGACACTCAGGGAAATGAGGGCTCTAGGGGCAGTGTCTTTTTCTCCCACGTTCCAAAATGGAATAAGCCCTCCTTCCTTCAAAGAGAGGGAAGGGAGAAGATAATTACCTTCCTGGTGAGAGGAAGTTTCTCATTCCTACGGCTACTTAGATAAAGGGTGGGGGAGTGTGCGTTTTGCTCTAGAAATTGTTTATTGCAGAGAATAAAGCAGACTTTATAAGACTGGGAGACATGCCTTATAACAGTGAAAAATGTTACTTTTTCACACCTTGTAAGGAAAAAGAAAGGGCAATACAACGAAACTAGAAATGTTTACCTAACAATATTTCTTTCAAGGGTGTCACATAGACTTATATATGGAAAAATAAGAACTGAATAAATGTCTTTGGCTAAAAAATATCCTAGTAGATGCCTAGGTATAATTTGATGTCATTCAACATTCAACATAAGTGTGTATATGTTTTTGTGTATTTGTGTGTGCTTATGTATATGTGTGTATGTTCATGAGCATTTATGGATATAGTTACCCAGATTGTGTATTATCTACCAAATAAAACTAACCAAATATTAAAATTCATAATTGATTTATTAAGTTGACTGAGGGTAAGAGTGACAGTATCTATCAATTTCAATGTTCTTTCATTACCCTTTCTTTACCTCAGAAAAAAACAACAATTTTAGGTATTAAACCATTTTATTAAACGGCTTTATTAAAAACGTGACTAAAGTATATAGACAGATTGGGGAGATAACACACCCAGACAGAAAGACACCAGATTTAGGGGTGCCTGGGTGGCTCAGTGGGTTAAGGCCTCTGCCCTTGGCTCAGGTCATGATCCCAAGGTCCTAGGATCGAGCCCTGCATCGGGCTCTCTGCTCAGCAGGGAGCCTGCTTCCTCCTCTCTTTCTGCCTGCCTCTCTGCCTACTTGTGATCTCTGTCTGTCAAATAAATAAATAAAATCTTAAAAAAAAAACATTTAAAAGTATTTCTACGTTTTCCAATACTTATGGCTCTGTCATCAGTACCATGTGAAATCCTTTTCCCTTTTGACATGATCAATGTAGAAAAAATGGGGGATGATTAGCTGGTAGGTTCCTAAAATCTCATGAATGTTCATTCCTTTGCCTGACTTGTGGAATACCACTCCACAATCATATATCTCAAGAGGACATGTCCTGCGGGTGAGTAGAACACGAGATGAGAACTTAAGGACCAGTCCATTACGTGTACCTGCATCTGCTTGATGTTGTTGATAGCATTTGAGGACTGACTGAGTGAAAAACTCATGCAATTTCACATTAGAAAAATACATTATGATACATATTATAAGAACTAAGATCAGAAGTGTGAGATACCATCTTTAACCATCTCAAAGATATTTGATGCATTTTGTAGACCAAAAGGTATACTCTTGAGATGAGTAAAAAAAAAAAAAAAAAATTACCACTAGATTTACTTTATTAAAAGGAAGTATTATTAACATACAGTGTTATATTAATTTTAGGTGTACACCACAGTGGTTCAACAATTACTCAGTACTCACCAAAATTAAGCGTAGTCACCATCTGTCACCAAACGACACTATTACAATATTATTGACTATATTCACTATGCTGTAGTTTCATCTCCATGACTTATTTATTTTATAACTGGAGGTTTGGACCTCTTAATCTCCTTTATTTACCTGAGAATCGCTTTCTTTTTTAGATGCTCACAAGGTTAAGGTACTTATTCTTGCTCTAGATTTTTGACCCCCCATCCCCCCTTACGTCCAGTGCAAAATGGGATCTATGAAATACAGCATAGGTTATTGTAGGTAACAGTCTCAGAAGACTATTGCATCCGTGGGTCAATATTAACCTCAGACAGGGTGAGTGGCACAACTATCTTCCTTATGCAGGAAGAAATAGTTCTAAAAAGCTTATCATAAGCAATGAATTTTTATTTTAATTTGCATCTTCAATCCTCTACAGTTAGAGTATACATGTAGCAGAATGAATTATATGTCATTAAAATATTATTTGTTTTTCACATTAATTGATAGCCATTGAGAATTATTTTTATATATACAAAATATAAAAATATATATAAATTTTGTAGCTATTTATCAAGATATGTTCTATACCTTTTATATCAGATATCTGCTGTAGCACACTGCAAAAGGTCATGTCAAGACTCCACAATCTGTCATAGAGCTTTCATGTTCCCAGAAAAGCAGTCATATTAAGGGTTATTGCTTTCTTACACAGATGGAGAAAAGTTGCTCTTCTCTCAACCTAGTTTCTGAAGCACATATTTCTGGCACAGCCCTTCCAGAATCCTAAGCAGAGGAGCTACGGATATAGAAACCCTGTGTTTTTCTTCGTTAAGTCACACTTATAAAAGCTCACAATGTGCCATGCATGGCAATAGACTTTAGGATTGTGCTTTGCTAATCAATCTTACTTGTGATTAATTTCATAAAATATACTGATTTTATCACTTGCATTAAAACAAAAAAATCATATTTTTTACAGATAATGCTTTTGAAGTTGAAGGGATGGTATGGTCACCTGTAAGAGACAGACTATTATTGTACTGGTTAAGGGACTAGATAGATGATAATTAACTTTCCATCCAACATGAAACTTCTATGATTCAGTAGAAGATAATTCATGAATACATTTAAAAAACAATTTTGCATAATCATAACATGTTGACTAATGTGATTAGTACATTGCATGAAAAAAATTAGTATAATTTTAGTGTAATCCCTTAATCCTATTGGGAAATGATTGTTGTTTAAAGAATGCTGAGTGTTAATGGTGAATCAAATATCATATTCTCTCCCTTCAAAACCCATAAGCAAGAGTACTACTATGACATGACCTACCAACAGACAATGAAATTAGACCCAGTAAGCTTGTTGTTTAGTAGTTTAACATATTTTCACAGGTCAATAAGGCATCAATATATTTTCTTAAGATTTTATTTATTTATTTGACAGGAAAGAGATCACAAGTAGGCAGAGAGTCAGGCAGAGAGAGAGGGGGAAGCAGGCTTTCTGCTCAGTAGGAATGCTGAGGCAGATGCAGCTCAATCCCAGGACCCTGAGATCATGACCTGAGCCGAAAGCAATGGCTTAATCCACTGAGCCACCCAGGCACCCCAAGGCATATATATATATATATATATATATATATATATATATATTTAAAGATTTTATTTATTTATTTGAGAGAGAGAGAGAGAGAGAATGAGAGGGGGAGAAGGTCAGGGGGAGAAGCAGACGTCCCATGGAGCTGGGAGCCCGATGTGGGACTCGATCCGGGGACTCCAGGATCATGACCTGAGCTGAAGGCAGTTGCTTAACCAACTGAGACACCCAGGTGCCCCAAGGCATCAATATTTTTAAATGGATTTTTGGTTTTATAGTTTTTAGGATTTACTTCTCAGTTAATTTGTAAGCATCAATGTATTTGTATATATGTATATACTTGTGCTCAAATAACCTTTTCAAATGTAAGAATGTATGCAGAAAAAATGTTTTATTTTTAGACTTTCAAAGTATCAATATTTTTATCTGAAATGATGTTCTATTATGTATCCATTTTGTATGCATTGACTTATGAATCCAGATGTCTACTCATTTCTCCTAACAACACTTATTTGAAATGCATGCTAATTTTCCTAGTCATTGCTATCATATTCTGTGGCTTAAAATTTATAAAGAAATCACCTGAGGAGGGCTTTAAATTACTGATGCCTACTCTGTATCCCAGAAAAATTAATTCAGGATCTTAGAGGATAAGATACAGATATCAGTCATGTTTAAAGCCTAGATAATCTAATATACATGCACATTTGAGAGTCAGTGCTTAGAACTACCTACAAATATTGTTTATTCATTTTGGAACAGCATGAGCTAAATACTACATAGAAAGAAAATAACTACATGAAAATTTTTTCCAGAATTTTTTTCTTTCTTCTATTAATAATTTTGTCGAATATACTATTGTTTCCACACTGCTCAAGTCCCTAAATATATGCTATTTCTGAAGTATTAATGCACATTGATGCTGGATTTTTAGTAATTCTGTCTTGACTGCAGATTGGAAATCTCTGGGGAGCTGTTAACAGTGCAAATATTCAGGTGATTTTGATGCATGGGAAAACTGAAAACCCTTCCTTTGATCTATATGAATTTTCAAATCATACTTTGTCATTTTTTTAAATTTGTTCAAAACAAATAATCTTATTTTTTCACTTTATTGATGATTTAATCTTTGAGCAGTTTTGTTTTTGCTGAGAAAATTTAACTATATGGTTTATGTCAATTACATAGCCATCATTTGCACATTCGTGAATAGAAATATGGCTAGATTAAATACCTTTTGGAAGCTTAGACTTTTAAAAATGTTCTTCCTCCTTTATGTGACTTTAAAGATACTGATCCACAGACTTCTAAGCCTGAATGGTGCATTGCATGACTTTTAGCCAACCATTTTTTTTTTTTTTAGCCAACCATTTTTTTAAAAAATGTTGTATACAGTTTTAGGTGCACAACGTATTTATTTGATACACTTACATATTGCAAAATGTTTACCACCATAGCATTAATGAACATATCTACTACATCACATAATTATCATTTCTTTTTTGTGGTGGGACTATTTCAAATCTAGTCTTTTAGCAATTAAGTATGTAATATAGTATTACTAACTATAATCAATGCCATGCATTAGATCCCCAGAATTTACTCATCTTCTAAATCCAAGTTTGTATACTTTGACCAATATTTCCCTACTCTCTTTCCTTCTCACCCTACCACCTGGTAAATACCACCTCTGTTTCTACAAGTTTGACTTTTTTGACTCCACGTATATGTCATACAGTAACTGTCTTTCTCTGACTTTCGGCACTTAGCATATGATCTCGGGAACAGCCACTTATTTTCTAACAGGGTCCTACACCTGGGAAAGAGTTACACACTTAGGATGTTACTAGAGACTTAAAGACTTAAAGATACCCTGGGCTTTGCTCTATAATTGGGTATATATTATACATCATAGAATCTGTAGCCAAGACCAATTTATACATTAATATATATGACCACTGGTCTAAATTATATACATCTACTGTAGACTATGTATGACTATATACATATATGGTCTAGACCTGTGATCCTAAAAGTGTGTTCTCTGGACTGGCCGCACTTTGTCTAAAGTGTGCATTATCCTGTCTCATTTCAGATACTTTGGGAGTGGGGCCCAGCCATCTCTGTTTTAGTAAGCTCTTCAGCTATTATATATGTTCAAGTTTGAGAACCACTGGTCCAGACCATTGTGTCCAAATATTCTGGAGTCATGATCATCCTGTAAAAATTTTTCTAATGTTCATTAGTGTTGCATCTTTAATCTTCCTTGAGATTTTTCTATTTAGAATCTCCTTTTGTAAACATTTCCAAACTACACACTCAGCTTCTGGTAGCAGTCCTTTGTTCTCAGCCCATTTCAGGAGATATTAGAAACACTTAGAAATGATAGTTATGTGTATGTAAATAATTTATTGCATTCATTTAAGTGCATTCTATATAATTAATCATATGCAATGGTAATTTGTACTGTTTCTTTACAGAGGCATCCCACACAAACAACCAAATTGTTTTAAATATTGATTATAAGTAAAAACAGGGCTTGATACTAACTTTATATTTTAACTTTATATTTTTTATATTATTAACAACTGGAAAAGTTAATACACTTGGCGAAAATAATGAGAACAAATAGTGGTAAATCAAGGATGAAAATTTAGATTTCAAAATTCCTACCCAACTTATGAATTCTTTAGGAACAATAGAAATCACGAATTCTAAAATAAGTGTGGCTGAAAATAGCTCTGTAAGAAAAGCTGTATTATCTCTTCTGCTTTCAGCTCTAGTCATAGGAATTGGAGCTATGTCTTGCAAACAGCAGATGCCCAAGTATTCATTAAATTTAAAAATGAAATAAAGTTATAAACTCAATTCAAGAGATGCTCGTGTGAAATGACAATAGCAAAATGAAATCTGTCCCCTTACAGTCTCTCCCTCAGCCACCGCTATACTCAAAGGGAATTTGTTTCACTTTGGAGCTTGAATAAAATTAAGTCAAATTGAATAATCCTAGAGAGTGAGAACAGAGGCTCAGTTGCTATGAGGGAGTCACACCTAGCTGGACACCAGTTTCTCAACTGTGCACAGTCTTGGGTCCTGGGTTGAAGCTAGACAGACTCCTTATTGACCATTACATCCTGACAGGCTTTCAGGTGACTCAGAGATAAAGGAAACATTGTTTTTGAACATTTCTGGAGGACAGATATCACTACCTCAATTGGAAATAATTGGGAGGCTGGTTGGCAGCCTCATGTTTAGGCCAAAAAGAGCATTTTTCTGAACTTAGAAGTCCATTTTCATTCCTTTTAGGTTAACTCCATTAGAGAAGATGCATATTCCTCTCACCAACTGACTTTCTTCATTTTAACCCTGTCCTTTCTTGCCTGTTTTCTTAAATAATCAAATACTCATATACAATGAAGTGATTATCCTGACATTCATTTTCTGAAGCAGAAATTCTCTTAAATTAATGCATATAAATACATTCGCTAAGTCTATAAAATCAATAATATAAAAAGCATTGTTTTCATATTAATTGTGTCCCTCCAGATGTTTATGAAAACATACGAGTTCCTGTTTCAAATCATTGTCTTCTCAGTTGCCTCTCTTGACCACGGTCCTCCATCTGGGCATTGCTGCACTGGTCATGGATTTATAGCACAACTTCTGCTGACATCTTAAAGGAATTCTTTAGGAAACCTGAAAACCTTTAGGTTAGAGCAAAGTGTTACAGGCTATTGTTGGCAATTTTCTGATGTGGCGGTTTAATTGCGTGATTTCTTAGAAAAACAACTTCTGTGAATTTTTTGGAACCCATTCAAATGATTCCTCTTCACAGGACAGCCTCTTATGAGACTGTTATTTTGAGACTGTTATTTTCTTCCCTGATGCAGAAAAAAATAGGTTAAGCCATTGTTTTCTCCTCTAGACACTGAAGTGGAAATAGCATCAGTACTCCTCTGAGACTGAATTTACTGTGGAAAAAAAAAAAAATTAGATCAGAAGCAAAAAAAAAAAAAAAAAAGATGTTCGTATCTTTAAAAAACAAAACAAAGCCCAAAACTCCAAAACTACTAATTCTGATGAGATCATTTGAACTTCCAAGTTTAGAAAATTACTGCTTTAGTTCTCTTCCGGGACACATCAGGATAAGATTTATGGTTCTTCTTAAAGTTTTAAACAGAAGTTACCTGATACTAACTGTGATGTTTTCTTGCTGAAAACAACTACATTCACATGCTCTGAACTTGGAAAATGAGCTGAACGTGTGATCTTTGCAGCAAAAGATCCTCAGTGGTACATAAGCAGGGAGCTATTAGGTATGTTCCCAAAGCTTTATATTGTATTTTGTAAATTTTATTTTTCATCCTGAAATATGTGGAATGAAAGGAATTTTAGTAGGTAAAAAAAATTAAGATTTTCTAGAGAAAGAAGATTCTATGTTTTAATGTGGCTACACAATAAATTACCTTACATGACTATATGCCTCAATCTTTTCTTTTTTAAGAATGTATTTTATTTAGGGGTGCCTGGGTGGCTCAGTGGGTTAAGCCTCTGCCTTCAGCTCAGGTCATGATCCCAGGGTCCTGGGATCGAGCCCCGCATCGGGCTCTCTGCTCAGCAGGTAGCCTGCTTCCTCCTCTCTCTGCCTGCTTCTCTGCCTACTTGTGATCTCTGTCTGTCCAATGAATAAATAAAATATTAAAAAAAAAAGAATGTATTTTATTTATTTGAGAGAAAGAGGAGAGAGCAGATATGAGAGCACCAGCAGGGGGCGAGGGTCAGAAGGAGAGGGAGAAGCAGGCTCCCTGCTGAGCAGGGACTCCCCCCTCCCGCCCTTGGGGCTCTATCCCAGGATCCTGAAATCATGACCTGAACTGAAAGCAGAGCTTAACAGAGGTGCCCAGGTGTCCCTCAATCTGCTCATTTTTAAACTGAGAGTATTAACTTGACCTTAAATAGAATAGTTTGGAGAATTGATTGAGCTTAATGCATGTGGTGCAGTGAGCATGATATCCATTTAAAAAATACACTATCAAAAGTCCTAAAATATTTAAATAATCAATGTATATTTGTCAGGGTTATTTCACTCACAAGTAATTTACACCTAACTCAGAGTAGATTAGACAAAGAAAAATACAACATTTTTAAAATTTATAGATTTTCTGAATATGGTAACATTTTAGGAGTTGAGATGCCAACAGGGTTCTACTTGCTTGCTCTGTCAGCAGGAACTTCCTGGTGGTTGGCTTCTTTCTCAGTAAAGTTATCTGTCGCTTCTTCTGACAGAAGAAGACAACTTTGAAGAAGCAAACTTCTTCACTGTTTCTTCAGGCTTCCATGTTCCTTCAGGCTTCCATGTTCCTCACAGATTCTAGAGCACAGGCCTCCCAAACAGCTGTGGCAACATTCTGCTAAAGGGCTCTGGCAGGCCTCACCAGAATCAGGTCCCAAACTTATGCCATGGCTGTGGTGAGGAATTGGCTGCTCTCTCACTTGGTACGCTTGGCCGAATGCTTCACTTATACGGCAGGAAGGTGGGAGGCAAGCCTGGTTAAGCTATAGGCTAGAATTTCTGTTACCAAAAGTTAGGAAGGTGAAGTATGTCGGGAAGAAAGTTTCTTTCTCTCCATCCATCTATCTTCTATTCCTATTTCTTTACCAATTTAGCGATCACCATCTTCTATTCCAATTGTCCTCGATCATTTTGGGGTCCTCAATATTTTCAAATCATGAAAAGGCATTCTGAGGACAAAATTGTTGCTAGAAAGAAAAAAACAAATTGCTGCTAGATGCCATAGTGCACGTTAAAGCAGAAAAAATTAATTAAAAAAAAACACACAAGTGCACATTCTGTGACCGGCCTGGATGATAATATCAACACATGGGTTGAGGCTCTAAGAAACTCGGTTGGTAACAGGAGAGCCAAAAGACAAAGTAACAACATTTTGAATCAGTTTTGACTTCACGGAAACCCGGAAGGTGTCTAGGGGACCCCTAAGGATCTACAGACCACACTTTGACAACCCCTACTCTATCCCATCACCTTACCATGAAGGAAAAACCTATGTCTCATTCCCATACATGAATCTGCTTTGTGGGTGCTATTCAGAATGAGCCAACTCCGGCCAACCATTGCCATTCTAATTGTCACACAGCCATCAGTGTTCAAATCTAAAAGCCATAAATTTGTTCAGCATATTGACTTTCTATGTTGCACTTAAAAAAAAAAGTCAAAAAAATCCCCCAAAAAACGAACAACCAAACCTATTTTGTATGGTATAGAAATTTTTGGGACACCTGGGTGGCTCAGTTAGTTAAGCGGCTGTCTTCTGTTCAGGTCATGATCCCAGGGTCCTGGGATCCAGTCCAGCATCTGGCTTCTTGCTCCGCGGGGAGCCTGCTTCTTCCTCTACCTCTGCCTGCCGGTTCCCTGCTTATACTCGTCTCTCTGACAAACAAATAAAATATTAAAAAAAAAAATAAGAAAAGAAGAGAAATTCTTCATGATCTGAGCATTGTCTCTTTCTTCTCTTCATTGCCTTCCATAATTGAGCAATACTAAAAAACATGATCGCAGCAACACTCTTGGGGTTTTTCACGTGAGATCATGCTCTTCCATCTCCTAAAATTCATTTCACTGTTCTTCACCCTGAAGTTTGCTTTAACAAAACTTTCCAATGTGTGATATTTTGTTTGGTTCCAGGAGATAGGTTTACTTACCATCTCGATTTGCCCTTTCTTACCCTCAACCAGGAATCAAACTCTTAATTTAATGTGAAAAACCACTGAAGAGAAATCAAGTCAAAAAGTACTTGTCCTAAAAGATTTCCCTAAAGCTCGGCCAATGGCTACCCAATTCGTAAATTGGGAGTGTGAATTAAACATGAAATACATGTCTGGCTCCTTGGAGGACCAGGATTGCAACTGTAAGGATAGCGCTTGTTAATCCAATTCTGTGTAGTATGTTTCTTTTTTTTTTTTCATTTCACATGAGGAGAAATAATTCAATTTTTATATTTTTATCAGAGTGCCTTAATACCTTTATAACACAGTGCCTTTAATACCTTTATAATTTTTGGTGGAATTTTGCATGATTATTTGTGTCTGTACACAAAATATCCATGAGCCTATACATTGTGATATAAATTATAAATGGGATGGAGAATTTCACATAAATGTAAACAATTGTATGTGTTCAATATCGGCAAAGTGCTTTGTAATAAATTGTACGTGTGGCTGTGCCAGTGAATATTTTGTAAGTTTGAAATTGGCATTTTTAAATGCCATCTTTTTTTTTTTAAGAAGAGGACCACATTAATCGCAATATTTTGTATGATTTGTTTATTATGTTTTTTGTTTTCGTGTCTCTTTCTGTCAGAATTTAAACTCCCTGAAGGCAGACCATTGTTGGAAATGTCTCAAGCATATAAAACACAGGAAGCATAAAACAGGTATTGGGGAATTGCTAGATTCAGCAAACAAAACAGATAAGAGAGTAGGCCATATCATTATGAAATATCACTCGTGGAATTTTTAAGAAATACACATATTCCCAAAGGCCAATTTTTAGTCATGTTAAACAAGTCACCTGTATGTATTTTTTTTCCATAAACTTTTTTCTTTTCTTTTAAATTTAAATTCAATTAGCCAACGTATAGTACATCATTAGTTTTTGATGTAGTGTTTAATGATTCATTAGTTGTGTATAACACCCAGCGCTCATCACATCATGTGTCCTCCTTAATACCCATCACCTACTTACCACATCCCCCCCAAATTCTTCAGGTGAAGGGGAGGTCGGTGGGGAAATGTGTTAAGTAGGTGATTGGGATTAGGGAGAGCAATTATTGTGATGAGCTCTGGGCGTTGTATGGAACTGCTGAATTGCTAAGTTCTACACCTGAAACTAATATTGTACTGTATGTTAACTGACAGGAATTCAATTTAAAAACAGAACAAAACCAAACAGAACGTCTCCAGGTGAATCTGATATGTATCATTTTGCCTATATCGCTAAAAGAAACTATAAGCACTAATTGTTGTTATTAAGAAGTCACTCTTCATGGAAGCTTCGTTTTTGAATAGCAGGTCTAAGGGAAACATCAAAGGAGCAAAAGAAAAAAAAAATAAAGAAATATTACTACTTGGGGAATCAAATTGTTATTTTGGAACAGAAAGAAAAGATTCTAAGACCCTAATGACTGATGAAAAAAGGCTTTCAGCGTAGGTTTTCTTGAAATGTCTTCTTTCAGTAGAAGCGACGTTTTATTAAACTGAAAGAATACAGGGCAATAAAAAAGCCTCCTCAGATGTGATGACACAGACATTCATTAATGAGCTGTAGAAAATTCTGCTTATGACAGTGCTCACGATGGTGATCATAAATGAATGTCATCAAGTGGCACCTAATTAGTGTGATTAACCAACTTCAGTATTCACCAGAGAATGCATTGAATCAATGCATTCTTTTATACATAGGAAATGTTTTACATTTGGGATCAGTGCCATATATCTAAAGCACCTATTGATAGAGCTCTTTTCTTGTTCTCACTCTCATATATCTGATGGGTCTCTTATCAGGTGGCCTGCCTGTTAGATAAGCATGAGTGACCTTGGAAATAATGAGGCACACAATGAGGAATTTGATAGGAGTTTTCATAGTGAATTTGATGAGATTGAGTATCGGGATCCTACATGGGGTTTGAAAACCCAGCCTTATTCATTTTCCCTTAAATGGCCTTAAGCAAATTAAATAAACTTGATAAGGTAGATGATTTGCAAAAGCGAATCCATACACCGTATCAGTCGGAAAATTTATCTGTGGAAAAAGTCCATGTGGCAAATGAAATAATACCAATTGTAAATGACGATAGACTAACTATTCATTAATAGGGACAAGAACATTTTCAATCCCATTATATAGTTCTGTGTTGGCATTTACAGAAGTAAATTTGCATAATGGACTGAGGCAATTTATGTGAATCAAATTTACTAAAAGCATATGATAGTATTCTCAAAATGATGAGGTATACAGTTGTATGCATCTCTGGAGTTTATCTTAAGTACAATAGCAAACATTTATGCATCCACATTTCAGAAATTCATGTAAAGAAACATTTGTATCTCTTAATCTTCAACTTCCTCACACAATATCCTCTTTTATGAAGTTATTATGTTATTTATTTATACTCCTATGTTAAATAAATAAACAATAACTGAAAAATTTAGAATCTGTGAATATCAGCACAAGTTGAAGCTAGAAAAGTAAAAGTAAAACAACAATTCTGATCTTACAGAAATCATACATTGGCTAGGGTCACTTCCTGTAGAAAAGCAGAGTCTAAATCCCTTTGTCATCAGTGTTATTCTGGGTATAAATTCAGGCCATGTATACTCACATTAATTTTATTTTATGAGGTATAATACATTTCTTTATCTTGTGAGATAAAAAATAAGCTTAAGTATAAAAATAAGAAAAATTAAAGGTAAATTATATGTAGTCCCACTCTTGGTATAATTCTTATATTTATTTCCTGCATTTAAAGTTTCTTTCCAGATATTATTTACATTCTAGAAGCTTGAGGCTTCATTCTCCCAAATTTTGAAAATATTTTCTTCCAGAGAGATAGTATATCTGAATGCAAAGAGTGAGAGAATTATAGTAAAGCAGTAAATTGACCTCACAACTTGCTTGCTCTACACAATATAACACTCAGTGTCTTAATCTATATATTGGGAATAATAATGCCTAATCAAAATTTTCCTTTTAGATATTAGGAAGATCAACAAATATCTATGTCTTTGGTATGAATAAGATTAAAACTATCTCCAGGGTTCCTGGAGTTAATAACATGACTCTTTGAATTAAGTAACATGACTCTTTCTCTTTCTATGAAGTGCCCTTGCAAAGAACCTGGAAATCATTTTTGACTCTTTTCTTACTTCCATATGCCAAGTTCTATAAAATCAGTCATGGAGCCTTAGAGTCTTAGACATATGATTTATATCTACCAGATTTCACCACTCACCTTGCTATACTCCCTAACCAGCATTATTCCCCTTTCTCCATGTAAGCTGTTTCAAGCAAGTTTTATTGCATAACCTTTCACTCCTGCACTTTCCTAAATGATCTTTCTATCTTTTACTTGGATGAGCTCCTATCTAGTCTCCATAATGCAGACACAGTTAGCCTACTAAATGCAAATGTGGCTATGATATCCCTTTTACCTGCATGAAAACAATAGTTGGCACTCAACTTTGATGTCATTTCCTCCAGTAAGTGGAGGTTCTGAAATTCAGTGCAATTTTGCTGAAGTATTAGTGGCAGCATAGTTGATTTTATATTTTCCATTTATGGAAAGCAGAAAGTTAGATCAACATTATGTCATATCACCCCCTTCCTCCCCAGCACCAACCCTCCACCCCTAATCAAGCCTCAGTAACATCTTTGTGCACAGAAATTTCATTTGCCCTTCTTTTCCCAGATTTATGCTTTCCAGCCTACAGCTCCATTAATAATTCCCTTGCCACATTGAATGATTACAGAATTTTGCTTTCAGAATCCCTAGATAACATGCTGGTTTTCAAGTACCAACCTGGAATTCTTGGGAGGAGAATGGGACTTTAAAAATACCTTTTCTGATAAATAATAGAAGATTGGCTCAGGGGTGGTAAAAATAAGTGTGGACAACTGTTTCATGCCCCCTTTCTCTGTATAAATATAGCACACTGCCATTTCACTCCATGATCACACAGAGGTACTCAATGGAACACCTTTTTACCAGAATTCCAAGTGGAAAGAGAGGCACCAATAACTTTCTATTTCTTAGCTACAAGCTAATTGAATAACTTTTTTCTTAAATTATTTTTAACTTTTATTTTTATATATTTTTAAAGACTCCACTTACCTATTTGGCGGGGGGCACAAGTGAGAGGACAGAGAGGGACAAGCAGACTCACACTGAGCAGGGAACCAATGAGGGGCTCAATCCAAGACCCCCAATATCATGACCTAAGTGGAAACCAAGAGTTAATTGCTCAACCAACCGAGCCACCTAGGCACCCTCATTTTTAATTACTTTGATTTTTTTTGTTTTGTTTTTTGTTTCTTGTTTTCTTTTTCATTATAATATAAGACTTTCTTATTTCCATTTTCTTTGTTGTGAGAACTTCACTTATTTACTAGTGGAATATTTGTTTACGTCACGTTTTCTGACACTTGTGATTTACCATCAAAGCAAAAGATGCACCAGACCAAATTAAACAGTCAGGAACACTTTATTCAAGGCTACTGCACTAGGAACGAGAGGCCAGAGCACAGCCTGAGCTCAGTCTGAAATAAAAGGCTTGAGAGTTGTTAACAAATGGGACAGTGGATTTACTTCCAGGAACAGAGAACTCTTTTTTATCTGCCAGACGGAAACTAGTTTTACAACTTGCAGCAAGGTACCAAGAGAGGTTAGACTCCTACTCTCCCATACAGTCTGGGAGACAGTGGCACTATCTTCCTTGATGATGATAGTTCCTAAGGACTCTTCCCAGGTTTTGAGAAAGACCTCCCTGGCTTTAAACACTGGCAAAAAGCTTTTACCAAGATTTCTATCTCAAAGGGACAGAGAAAGAATTTATAATTGCAAGTTTTCTGAAGTAAATTCTCTAAGAAAAGGAAGGTCAGGATTCTACAGACAGAAAGAAGCATGACTATAATTAGTCATATATGTCCATGTTGGTCACCATCAATCATGGTTTTTGATATATTAAAAAAATGGGAAATTTAGAAAGTATGTAAGTCTGTCTGTCTCTCAACAAACTTTGCCTTTCATATCACGTAGGAAACTAAGAAAAAAAAGATTGTCTTTTTTCTTTCTGTGTTGTCCTATATTACCAACACAATTTCAAAGATAATGAGCAGATGGAGGGAGAGAAATAATACGAAAGGAAATATGAGGGGGAGAAGAAGACGGGGAAGGAGGAGAAGAAATAGGAAAAAGAAAAGAGAGGACAATATAATTTTATATTTTTAATGAATTATCTACTTATAAAAGTTAATAAGATCTCTCTACCACTTATTGTGATTACTTGTTCAGTAATCTCTACTCTAAATTTGATAGTAAACTTTCCAAACTAAATGTGATGATAAGAGCCTGGTCTATTTTGTCCATCGTTTTTCAACTAACCCAGTGTCTGAGATCCAGTAGCTGCTTCACATATGTTAATGAATAAATGTAGGAATCAGTGAGCTAGTAGAGAACTCCTGGGGGAGGATATAATATTAGATGACTATTGTAGATGTATATTCATACTCAACAGTTTTATTGCCTCTCGGCCTCCTTTTTTCAAAGACTCTTTGAAGACTAGACTTCATTTTGATTAATATTTTGCTTCGGAAACATGAGAACTTTCGTAGTTTTATCCATTTATTTTCAAATAGGCAGAGAGGCAGACAGAGAAAGAGGAGGAAGCAGGCCCCCTGCTGAGCAGAGAGCCCAGTGTGGGGCTCCATCCCAGGACCCTGGGATCAGGACCTGAGTAAAGGCAGAGGCTTTAACCCACTGAGCCACCCAGGCGCCCCTATCCATTTATTTTCAAATTTAATTTTTTGTTAGCTCCAATTTCATGACAGGTGGCTTGACAATATTTTTTACACAGTAGAAGAACTTTCTAATCTTGCAGTTCGAAACACCTAGATTTTGTGAAAATAGTGTATCTTTTTTGTTTCTGAATTTTGAATGACTCATAGTACATTTGTGAAGTTACAACAAGGGGGAAACCTGACTTTTTCTGCCTTGAATGGCTGAATATGAGACAGCAACTTGGAAAAACAAAACCAGAACAACAACACTAGCAACAACAAACTTCTGACAGGTATACTGTGTCAAGCATGGAATATTTTGATCAGGCATGTTGAAGGGATTGTATTATATCTACAGGGTAGCTTCCATGTAAATACTAAGAAATTCTAAATATTCTCTTAGGATTAAGATTGGAGGTTTAATAAATAAAACTATGAAATGCTTAGTTACATCTATTTTTCTGATGAACAGCAAATAATATGTTGATGTAAGTACAATTTCAAGCAATATTTGAGATACTTAAACTTTAAAATATTTTTTTTAATCTGAAATTCAAATCTACCTAGATGTCTTATGTTTTATCTGGCAGCATTATTTAAGATGGATATTGAAATAACCAGTCTTCCGTGAAGTTATTCAGGGAGGAGATTAAAATTTTGAGAATCAGACTAATACAGGACAATTTAACCCAGTAAATGGAAAAGAATTGGCTTGCAAATTTAGGGATGAAAGATAAGAATTTCAAAATGTATGTATTTTTATTTTCCTGGTAACAGATGTTTCCAGGAATGTTACTTATCCATCAGTTTACTGTATTCAATTTAAGAAGGTTCTGAGGTTATTGGATTATCTAGCACAGTCTTGAAATTGCTGCTTTTTTATTCTGATTCATGCAATACATGGTTGATCAATCCTCTATAAGAAATGAATTCCCCAGTATCTTTTTTTTTATTTCCTGCTCTATATGTTCAATACTTTCTTGAGACAAATAATATTTCATGGCAAATACATTATTTACTTCATAGAAATGTACATTTTTCAGTAGCTGTAGAAGAATAAAATACATGACAACTATTAAAAATACACTTCTGATAACTCACTATGGATTTTTTCTTTATTTTTAACTCATTTAATTTAATTGATTTAGTTAATAGTTGAATATATGAAAGACATAATGCCATTTAATAAGAAAGATGATGATTATATTCTTTCAAATGTTGAGATATATGTATAAATATAAAAGTGTCTCTTTTATGAGCTTAACACAGTTGTTTAAATAACAAATGGTTTAATACTATGCACATATAGAAAATAAGCTTCTTTAATACTTGTGTTTAAGAGAAGTTGGGTTTTGAATATCTCAATCATTTTATAAAGTTAGATCTTTTAAATATCTTTGGTTTCTGCAACTTGGAAATTTAGGTGTAATAGTGACCATGAGACACACTAAATTAATGAATACTTTAAAATGAAATTAGCTAATTTCATTTTCTTGAAATTAGCTAATTTCATTTTCTTCTGCTCTTCAGAAGAAGTAACCTCTAGATTTTCCCTTGAACTTAGGAAAATATAAGTTATGATGCCATCAAGGATCAGAATGCAGCATACCCTTCCCTTCGGTGTTTCCCATAGTGTTAGAAAATGGATGTCTATGCTCATTCCATAAGGAAGTCATGTGCAATCATTTATTTCCAGGTCCAGTAATGAACAAAGACCACAGTCATCTGCCAAAATTAAAATTAATGTCTAACTATATATATTCATTTATGCACTGTTTCCTCAGGGGCACTAGGAAATTCTGCTTTTACAAAGTATCTTTCTGTTGTCTAGTATAGCATGATAAATTCCTTTGTGCTAAAAATGACTCTTTAAGGAAAATCCCATTTAAAATAGAAATATCTTCTAAGCATAGTATTTAATGTTCTAATACTTTGAAAGAACTATGAATTCCTACATCTCTGGAGGATATGAGATAATTTATACAGTTTGAGCCCTTAGGACTTGCTAAAGGAAGTGAAGAAAGGTCGTAAGTGTGACTCCAGGAATTATGATTTAATCAAATATGCTATCATGATGACATTTGATGGTGAGAAGACTGAGAAAGCACATTAAGAACAGGCACAATTAGGTATTCTGTTTTAGCAACATTCCTTTTGAGATATCTGTTAAACATCTGGTAGGGTATATTCTTGCATTTTTGCTTGATTTCCAGCAAAAGCTTAATTAAGTTCTCTGTACACCCCACAGTAAATTATTTGTCCAAAATTTTCTTCTGCTCTTTGGCAAGATATTTTCAAGAATCATTTGTTACTCTCACTGAATAATTTAGGTTTCCTAGATCAGTTATTTGTAAAGATTCCTACAGAAGGTGAGATTCAAGAGTGGTTTTTATGGTTTATCTAGGTGTTAAAATATGAAGATTTACTTTCTAGGTTCCTCAAAGACGAGACTATTTTCATGTGTCTTTTATCTTCAGATTTCAACATAGGTTTGTTTTCTCTTTGTCAATTTAATCAAAAGGGTAGGATCAGAAAGATAACTGCGGTTCCTACTCTGATATTAAGTTCTCAACACTGAAATTTCTCTGAGGTGGTTTTTCTCCACTCCTGAATGCCTTTTATGCAAATGCAATTGATTTTGACAACCCCAAGACATATTTTACAGTACTTTTTCTAATTTTCTCCACAATGGACTTTCTAGTTGGTTCTCAATTTTCTTGTAAACTTTGGATATTTTTCTGGAGAAAAGGGAAATTCTTTGATACACAGTTTGTTCATAGGGAATGTATGCATACATTTCTGCCTATAAAATATTGCAAACAAAAATACAGCCACCATAATTTTTTTTAAAGATTTTATGTATTTATTTGACAGACAGAGATCACAAGTAGGCAGAGAGGCAGGCAGAGAGAGAGAGAGGAGGAGGAAGCAGGTTCCCTGCTGAGCAGAGAGCCTGATGCGGGGCTTGATCCCAGGACCCTGGTATCATGACCAGAGCCAAAGGCAGAGGCTTTAACCCACTGAGCCACCCAGGCACCCCAACATAAATATATTTTAAAGATTTTATTTATTTTTACGAGAGAGAGGGAGAGAGAGAGAGAAAGAGAGAATGAATGGGAGAGGGGCAGAAGGAGAAGCAGACTCTCTGTAGAGGAGGAGCCCCATGCAGGACTCATTCCCAGAACCCTGGAATCACGACATGAGCTGAAGGCAGACGCTTAACCAACTGAGCCACTCAGGCATATGTAAATATATTAATAGTAATACAATCTAAGTGCAATTTGATCTTTTAAATTTTTAAAAAATTATTTTTATTATATTTTTATATATTACATATATTTAAATTATATAGGATACAATGTAATTTATAAAGTATACAATATGGGTTTTGAAAACACAACAATAATGTTATACATTGATGAAATAATCAAGTGTAGAAACCAAATTAGAAATGTTACTTTTGAGATAATAGGCCCGTCTTTATATTGCAGAACGCATAGGGGTTACTGATAAGTAGTGAGAAGTTTTCTCCACATAGAAACCAGATCCTTTATCTCTCAGCCAATCTGATGTCCTTGCTCAGGATTTTGAATGTTAAAGTTGTAAAATTCAGAAAGAGTTTGAAATGTTTCATATTAGCTCTGACAGCTTTTGGCTTTAGTGAAGAAGTGCTAGTGTATATTTTTCAGTCTGTCGTTCTTGGTGCTGTAATCATCTTCATGATTTTCATTTACTTTCTCTCTTCCCCTGTCATAGTAGATTTTTCTTAACAGGAACTCAGAACTTCATTCCCTCTCATAGGAAGAACAACTATAAGTAGAAGGAATAAAATATCATTGACAGAATTCTAGATCATAGGGATGAGCTAGAGCACCTCCTCTACACCCCAGAGACCAAGAGAAACCGTGTAAATGACTACCCATTAAAAGCATTTCCCGTCTCCCAGGGCAGTACAGCACCACATGGAGAAGTCTCTCATTAGCTTCAGTGGGAAGAGAACCTAAGGGGGACAATAAGCTCCCATTAGCATCGAGGTTGCTTTGTGGGAGCCCTTATTCTGATCTCACAACCTAGGATTTCATAGAAATCTATGAGGCTTAACCACTGGGAATCTGACTATGATGGAGAATTGGGGAGAGGAATGTAATAATCAGTACATATTTCTTAACAGACTGAGTTCATTCCTGCAGTGCCCATGTGGTAATTCCCAACCAGTGGCTTTGCTCATTTGCAGAACAGAAAATATATTTAAAACAATCATGGCTGAAAACTTACTGAACCTGGGGAGAGGAATAAACATTCAGATCCATGAGGCCCAAGAGATACCAAATAGGTTGAATTTAAATAGGTCTACAACAATGCATAGCATAATTAAATTGTCAAAAATCAAAGACAAAGAAAAAATTTTAAGAGCAGTACAAGAAAAGAGAGAAGTTAGATACAAGGGAATCCTCATAAGATTTTTGGTGGATTTCTCAACAGAAACTGAAGACCAAAAGAGGGGCATCCAGCTCTTGATCTCAGCTCAGGTCATGATTTCAGGGTCATGGGTTCAAAGCCCATGTTGGGCTCCACACTGGGTGTGGAGCCTACTTAAAAAAAAAAAAAAAAAAAAAATCAGTACCTAGTGTAGTTGTTCTTTACACACAAAGAAGAGGTAAAATCTTGTCCATATAAACAAAAGCTGATGCATTCATTGCCACCAGAACTGCTTTACAAGAAACGCTAAAATGAGTTTTTTACGTGGAAGTAAAAGAACACTAATTAACATCCTAAAAATATAAAAAGGAAGTTTAAATCTCACTGGTAATGATAAAGAGATATATAGTCTCATATAAGACTCAGCAATATGGTAACAGTAGGGAAAAATTCACTTCAACTCCAGGTTAAAAGCTAAAAACAACAACAACAACAATGAAATAATGAAGTGAAATTAATCTTAATTATAATTATCTATTTTTGTTATACAATATTAAAAAAATAAATTGTAATAATAATTACTTAAAATGTGAGGGGAAGGAGAAGTATAAATGAATTATGAATTAATGAAGTTCGATTATTATTAGTTTAAAATAAGTTTTTATAAATTTTAAGATATTTTGGTAAGTCTTATGGTGAGAACAGAAAAATCCTATGGTAATTACACAATAAAGAAGTCAAAACATACTAATACCAAGTGATATTGAAACACACGAAAAAAGACATCAAGATAAGAAACAAGTATCATGGATCTATAAAAAACAGAAAATAATTAACAAAATGGCAGTACTTAAGTCCTTACATGTCAATAATTACTTTAATGTAAGCAGATTAAATTTTCCAATAAAATACTCAGAATGGCTGAATGAATTTTAAAAAAAAGAAAAGAGCCGCCAATATGCTGACTCACTGTAGTCTTAAAGACACATATAGACTGAGAGTAAAAGGATGGAAAAGGATATTTCTAGAAAATATTAACAGCAAAAGGATAGTTATACTTAGACAAAATAGGTTTTAAACTAAAAATGGTAAAATGAGAAAAGAAAGGTCACTATATAATAATAAAAGGGTTAAGGTTCCTGGGTAGCTCAGTCAGTTAAGCATCTGCCTTCATCTCAGGTCATGATCTCAAGGTCCTACGACCAAGTCTCACATTGGAGTCCTTGCTCAGCATGGAGTCTGCTTCTCTCTCTTCCGCTGCCTCTGCTCCTCCCTTCTGTTCAATCACTTGCTCTCTCCCTTGCTCTCTCTCTCAGGTAAATAATCAAAATAAATAATAAGTAAATAAAATCTTTAAAAAAGGGGTCAATACATCAAGAAGATTAACAACTGTAAATATGTATGCATCCAACATCAGAGCACCTAAATATTTAAAGCAAAAAATAACAAGAGTCAGAAGAAGAAATAAAGTGTAATATAATAATAGTTGGGGACTTTAATACCCCACTCTCAACAATGGATAGATCATCTAGACAGAGAATCAACATGGAAACATAGAAAGAGTAGATTTAAACAACACTGTAGACCTAATGGGACTATAAGACATATACAGAACATTCTATTCAACATTATATAAATTCTTTCTCAAGTGCACATGGAATATTTTCATATTAAACATCTTTATAAAACTAGGAACTAACAAGAGAAAAACTTGACAATTCACAAATATGGGAATTAGATGACACTCTCCAGAACAACTGATGGATAAAAGAAGAAAATAAAGGGAAAATTAAAAGAAATTTTGAGACAAGCAAAAATAGAAACACAATGTACCAGAACTTATGAGATGAGATAAAAGTAGTTCTAAAAGTGAAGTTTGTAGCAATAAACATGTATATTAAGAAACAAGAAAAGTCCCAATTAAATAATGAAATACTATAGCTTAAGCAACTAGAGAAAGAAATGAATGAGCTCAAAATTGACAAAAGAAGGAAATAATAAAGATTAGAACAGAAATAAATGAAATAAAGAACACACAAAAAAAGCAATAGAAAATATTAACTTAACTAAGAATTATTTCTTTGAAAGATAAACAAAACTGCCAAACACTTAGCTGGCCCAAGCAAAGAAAAAACACTGAAAAGAATATATATAAATGAAAAACAGAGATTACAACTAACACCACAAAGACTTGAAGGATCATAAGAGGCTATTATGAGAAAAGATATGGAAAACTGGACAATCTAGAAGAAATGGAAAAAAATCTTAGAACATACAAATTAACTAAGACTGAATAAGAAAGAAATAGAAAATCTGAAAAGATCAATTGCTAGTAAGGAGATTGAGTCAATATTCAAAATCTCCCAATGAAGAAAAGCCCAAGACAAGATGGCTTCATGCGTAGATTTTTCCAAACATTTAGAGAAGAATTAACACCAGTCCTGTCAAACTCTTTCAAAATAACAAACTCCTTTTATGAGGCCAGTATTATCCTGAAAATCAGAAAAGGACACTACTAGAAAAGACAACCTACACTTCAGGGCACCTGGGTGGCTTAGTCAGTTAAGCTTCTGACTTTAGGTTTTGGTTCAAGTCATGATCTCATGGTCATGAGGACCCAAGCAACAGGTTCCACATTCAGCTTAGAGCCTGCCTGAGATTCTCTTGCTCCCTCGCTGCCCCTCCCTTTGCTTGCACGTGCTCTCTCTCTCAAATAAATAAACAACTAAATAAATTAATAAAATCTTTTAAAAAAAGAAAAACAACTTACAGAATGGGGAGAATTATTTGTAAAACATACATCTAATAAGGAGTTAATATCCAGCGTATATAAAGAACTCATACCCCTCAATAGAAAAAAATAAAATAAAATAAAATAACCCAAATAAAATAGGCAAAAGACCTGAATGAACATTTAGTCAAAGAAAATATACAAAAGCCCAACAGGTACATGCAAAAATGCTCAACATCACTAAGCATTAGGGAAATGAAACTTAAAACCACAATGAGGTATTATCTCATGCTTGTTAGAAAGACCATCAAAACACAAGAAATAACCAATGTTGGCATGGATGTGAAGAAGAAACCCTAATGCATTATTAGTAAAATTATAAATTTGTACAGCCACTATGGAAAACAACATGGAGAATACTCAGAATTAAAAATAGAACTTCCATATGAGCCAGCAATTCTACTTTTGGAAATATATCGAAAGGAAACAAAAACATTAACTCAAAAATACATCTGCATCTCCATGTTAATAGCAGTTATTTACAATAACCGAGACATAGAAACAACCCAAGTGTCCACTAATGGATGAATAAAGATGTTGTGTTCTACATATATACTGGAATATTATTCAGCTATAAAAAAGAGGAAGCCACACCTTCGTGACAACATGGATGGACCTTGAAGGTATTCTGCTACATGAAATAAGTTAGAGAATAAAAAATACTGTATGATCTCATTTATATATGGAATCTATAAAAAAGGAGGAAAAAGCAGAAAAAGAGATCAAGCTTGGGACATCCGGGTGGCTCAATTGGTTAAGCATCCGCCTTCAGCTCAGGTCATGAACCTGGGGTTCTGGGATCAAGTCCTACCTGCTTTTCCCTCTGTCTGCTCTTCTCCCTGCTTGTTCTCTCTCTCTGACAAATAAATAAATAAAATCTTGAAGAGAAAAAAAAAAAGAGAGAAAATCAGGTTTGTCATTACCAGTCATAAGATAAATAAATGCTAGGGATGTAATGAAAAACATGATGACAATAGCTAACACTGATATACAATATATAGGAAAGTTATTAAGAAAGAAAATATTAAGAGTTCTCATTACAGGGAGAATTTGTTTTTCCTTTTTTTCTTCTTCTTCTTATTGAATCTGTATGAGATGATGAAATTTAGTTGAACCCATAAAAGTCATTGTTTCACAATATATGCACATCAGACCATCATGCTGTATGCCTTAAACTTATACAGTGATGTGTCATTTATTTCTCAATAGAACTGGAAAAAAAAAAGAAATTGTAAAATGTATACATGCATACATATACACAGCAAAAATATTAATAGTAAGATATTCTGTCAGCAATATGGTTTGCATTCTGGTTTTACTTAAAAAAAAAAAAATATATATATATATATATATTTATTTTAGAGAGAGAGAGCCTGAGTGGAAGGTGCAGAGGGAGAGGGAAGGAGAATCTCCAGCAGACTCTGTGCTGAGCATAAAATTCAACATAGAGTTCGATCTCATGATTCTGAATTCACCACCTGGGCTGAAACCAAGAGTCAGACACTTAACCAACTACACCACAGAGGCACCCCTCTGGTTTTACTCTTAATAGTTGTTTGACTTAAACAAGCAATTTAGACTGAGATGTTAAAATGGTTTTAGTTCTAAATAATTATATTTTTATATTAAAGAGCATAACTGATTTGAATATAGGATAATATCACATATTACTGTACTATATCAAAATGACATTGATGGATAATCAACATCGTCTAAGTAGACCTTAAAGATATATCCCTTTTATGTCTGTGATCCACCAATTTTGCTTCATGGAATCCTCCCAAGAGAGGCAACCAAAACAAAGCATGTGATGATAATAATAGTAACATATTTGAAGCAAACTCTCAATGAGGCAATGGATAAATCACTTATCATACTATGGGATATGTATCTGTGTATATACATATCATATACATATAGTTTATTTATATAATTTATTTATGGTGTGTGTATATATATATCGATGTCAATGTATTTCCAAAGCAAATTGTTCAGTGTTGACAAAGTTCTAAAAATATTATGTATATCAAGCATTCATGCAAATAAAAATAGATCAAGCAATGCTTTATTTATTTATTTATTTTTAAAGGATAACACCATGTTTGTAAAAGCATAGGAAATATCTGGAAACACATGCTTTAAAAATAACCATTGTTGGGGCGCCTGGGTGCTCAATGGGTTAAGCCTCTGTCTTTGGCTCAGGTCATGATCTCAGGACCCTGGGATCGAGCCCCGCATTGGGCTCTCTGCTCAGCAGGGAGCCTGCTTCCCTTCCTCTGTCTCTGCCTGCCTCTCTGTTTACTTATGATCTCTGTCTGTCAAATAAATAAATAAAATCTTTAAAAAAAATAACCATTGTTTTCCTTAATGAGATTGAAAGGTCATTTTCAATGAGGAGGTTTGTCTTATCTTGAATAGCAAGGTTGTTTAGAGACCAGGATATATTTATTTTCTGCACAATTAAAAACTAATTTTAATGATGGGGAAAAGTAATTTTCCAAAGATCCCATTTTACTGAATATAGATGAAGAGTGATATTATTTCTAATGCAAACCAACCCATCACAAAAAAAACAAAAACAAAAACAAAAACAAAAAACTTTAGCTATTTAAATATATCTGATTTAAAACTAAACTCTTTGGTGTCAGATATCCTCTATATGTGTTAGATTTAATAGGAAACTAGTTAATGTGTTAAAACTGTAAGCAAAAGAAGAACAATTAGTTGAATTGATGAAGAGGTTCAGATTTATTAGTAATAATATTATGTAAGGTATTTTATAGCAGTCAGATTCAGCCATGATTGTCAGAATTTTCATTTTTATCATTTTAATCTATTTAGTCATTGTATAATGACATCTAATATCATATAGGCTCCATGACAATTTTCAGCTATAGATTAATGTTTTTTGCTTTAATTTATTCAGGAAAATGTCACATCATTATCTCAGTTTATTTTCCTTCCTTTCTGTAAGAACCTCTCTTACACAAATGGTTTCTGAATTCAGGTCAAATGACCCACTGCTACTACCAGTATGTAAGCCTGCCAGGAGTAGAGCCATAACAATGGATTCTCCCTTGTTCTTGATAGATTCTGGGGACACCGTGCATGAGTTACGCTGGCATTGAACCATTGCTTCAGATACTGTGCTCAGGAGGTTCCACATCCTTGTTAGTTTTTGCTTTTTTCCTTATACTTACTTACCAATTTTATTATTTAATGATTTCCCTTCTACATACTTGCATACACATTGTTTAAAGAATACCTAAAATGCTTTGGGGAAGGGAGCCTGGGTGGCAGAGTTGGCTAAGTATCAGGTCATGATGCTGGGTTCCTGGGACTGAGCCCCCCATGGGGGCTCAATGGGGACTCAACTTCTCTTTCTCCCTCTCCCTCTGTGCTCTCTTTCCCTCAAATAAATAAATAAAATCTTCAAAAACTGTCTTGTACAGAGTTTCTGGGAAAACCGTAGAAGTATCTCTAAATTAGCCACAAACATAGGTGTATGAAGGGGTGCTTCTCTTTTGTCACCCCTGTAAATTAACAGTTCTTCAAGTGTTATACTAGATGTCTGCACACCTCACACTCACATGCAGTTTTCTGCATGTTCAAATTATTTTTGAAATAATGCTGAGGGCTTTGTTTTGTTTAGTTTAGCTTTCTTTCTTTTTTACCATGTTTGTTTCATTGATGGTGCCAAAGCACTTGTAGGTAAAACTATCAGTGACTTTGCATAAATCACAACACTGACACCACATGGACCTAATAGTCATCGTGTTCCTTTTTTGACAGTTCTTCACGTTTCTTTGGAAAAAGGGAGAAATAAAAAAAGAAAAGAAGCAGCACCAGCAATGGCTGGTCTCAAGCCTTTTTTTTTTTTTTCCAATTCTTTTACCTAGCAGAAAAGAAACCTCATCTCTTGGGTAGACATAATTTTAACATATTGACTGAGAAATGGAATGTTATGTAGAGCAGTTTTGCCGCATATGAAAGTACAATGGTCTCTCAAGAAAAACGCACATCTGAGATGCTGTGCACTGAAAACAAAATAGCTGCTTTTTTTTTTTTTATGGAACATCATTTTTATTTGAAAGAATGACTGACAAACTATGTTTATTCGGATTTCTGTTTTTGGTTGCAGATTTTTGCAAATAGACAAAGTGAGCATGTCATTTGTAGGAAAACAACAGACAGTACTTGTCAATGATAACATTTGGGTTCTCAAATAAAAATAGAATTTTGCAATGGTGACAAACAGTAAATTTTGTCAACATGTGTTTGACAGCTTCCCAAAATAAAATAAAGATTTGGTAATCAAAGCAGTGAGAAGGAGAAATATTTTAATTACAAAATATATGAAATGCAACAGGTCAGCACTGGGAAGATTTGTAGAATTCAGAATCATTATTTTCCAAATGACCAAGTATCTATTGATACAAAATTATGTCTGGGTAGAAGAGCTACTAAAAATGCAAGACAGAATAATGTTTTAGAATTATAATCTGAAAAGTTTATTGATGTTTTCACATTCCACATTGTAACTAGTTTCCAATAAATGAACACTCATTGAATTTTGATACAGTATCAAAAGGGAATATCCATAATTATCTGATAAGGTTATTATGATTTCTCTTATCTTTTCCAGGTACATATCTGTGTGAGGCTAGATTATCTTTAGGTAGGACATCACCAGTGTGCTAGGACAAGCTGTGTAACAAATATCACCTCCATTTTCTCATGTACTCCTGGACATAACCATTGTGCTTAGAGAAAAAGTACTTTTAAATTTTGATCAGTTAACATACACAGAGATGGCACATATCATATACTCATTAGCTATTATTATTAATAAATGTAACAGAGGTTATGAGCTATTATTATTATTATAATTAATATGATCCAGCACTATTACAGTTTTAAACAAAAAATAATGTCATTATCTGATATTTATTTTTTTAAAAGTTCACTCCAGCTCCCATGGAGGGAAATAGTGGTGGGGTGTAGGTAAGGGAGAAAGTGGAGAAAATACTTAAGGAGGTATTGGAATAATCCACAGGCATGATGATGGGGATGTAGACTGATGATAGGTAGAAGTAAAGGTAGTTAAGTGGTAAGATTTGGGAGATATATTCAATGATATAGCCTCCATTTGAAAAAAGTACAATTTTACATCTCATATATGCTTATTTGTTTGTTTTGACTTTTTGTTTGTTGTCTTTTATTTATCTTGCTGAATTTCCTCTGTGGTTAATTGGTCTATTATTTTCTTTAGATAATCTCTTAAAAATTTTATTTATTTATTTATTTATACATTTATTTATTTATTTTAGAAAGAGAGACCAAGAGAGTGCATGCAAGAAGGTGGTGGAGCAAAGGGAGAGGGACAAGCAGGCTCCATGCTGAGCACAGAGCCCAGAACTGGATGTGGGGCTCAACTCATGACTCCAAGGTCATGACCTAAGGCCAATTCATGAGTTAGACATTTAATCAACTTTTAAAAGATTTTATTTTTTTATGTTATCTCTACACCCAATGTGGAGCTCAAACTTACAACCACAAGACAAAGAGTGGCACAGTCTACCAAGTGAGTCAGCCTGCGGCCCCTATTTTCCTTAGATAATTTAGGTAATTTACATCTTAGATGTATATAAAGTACATTATTTATCTTTTAAAAAATGTTAAATCTAATATTGAATTTCTTATTGCTTATATTTAATTTTTATGATATCTAAGCTTTTGTTTCAAAATAATTTATAGTCAAGTAAGTATTAGCTCTCTAAATCACATGTGTAATCTTTCTTTGTCATTTGTATGCTTACTTCTCCTGAAATCAACTGACCTCAGGTTAGTATATACTCTAAAATTTATATCATGTAAGATCCCATTTCCTGCAGACAACTACCCAGTCTCTGTGAGGCTATGCTTATCTGCTTTGTCCTCCTAATTTTTCCTTTTTAAACTTTCATGTGCAAGGAAACTCCTGGAGATCTTGTTGATTTGTAGGCTCTAATTCAGTAGTTCTGGATTAGGGGCCTTTACATTTCTTTTCTTTATTTTTATTTTTATTTTTTTAAGATTTTATTTATTTGAAAGAGAGAGAGAGTACACAAGAAGGGGGAGCTGCAGAGGGAGGGAGAGAAGTAGATCCCTGCTGAGCAGGGAACCTGATGTAGGGTTCGGTTCGGTGCCAGGACCCTGGGATCATGACCTGAGCCAGAAAATACTTAACTGACTGAGCCACCCAGGCAATGTGCCTTTACATTTCTAACATTCTCCTAAGTTTTGTCAGTGCTGCTGATGGATGGAACCTACTTTGGATAGCAATACTCCAAATGACTCTTAAATATTTAATGACCTCTTAAAATATCAAAGTCTTCTCCTCCACAAATAAGTGAAACCATATGATAATTGACTCTCTCTGCTTGACTTATTTCACTCAGCATAATCTCTTCCAGTCCCATCCATGCTGTTACAAAAGTTGGGTATTCGTCCTTTCTGATGGAGGCATAATACTCCATAGTGTATATGGACCACATCTTCCTTATCCATTCGTCCGTTGAAGGGCATCTTGGTTCTTTCCACAGTTTGGCGACCGTGGCCATTGCTGCTATAAACATTGGGGTACAGATGGCCCTTCTTTTCACAACATCTGTATCTTTGAGGTAAATACCCAGTAGTGCAATGGCAGGGTCATAGGGAAGTTCTATTTTTAATTTCTTGAGGAATCTCCACACTGTTTTCCAAAGAGGCTGCACCAACTTGCATTCCCACCAACAGTGGAAGAGGGTTCCCCTTTCTCCACATCCCCTCCAACACATGTTGTTTCCTGTCTTGCTAATTTTGGCCATTCTAACTGGTGTAAGGTGGTATCTCAATGTGGTTTTAATTTGAATCTCCCTGAGGGCTAGTGATGATGAACATTTTTTCATGTGTCTGATAGCCATTTGTATGTCTTCATTGGAGAAGTGTCTGTTCATATCTTCTGCCCATTTTTTGATATGATTGTTAGTTTTGTGTGTGTTGAGTTTGAGGAGTTCTTTATAGATCCTGGATATCAAACTTTTATCTGTACTGTCATTGGCAAATATCTTCTCCCATTCCGTGGGTTGCCTCTTTGTTTTCTTGACTGTTTCCTTTGCTGTGCAGAAGCTTTTGATTTTGATGAAGTCCCAAAAGTTTATTTTCGCTTTTGTTTCCTTTGCCTTTGGAGACATATCTTGAAAGAAGTTGCTGTGGCTGATATTGAAGAGGTTACTGCCTATGTTCTCCTCTAGGATTCTGATGGATTCCTGTCTCACATTGAGGTCTTTTATCCATTTTGAGTTTATCTTTGTGTACGGTGTAAGAGGATGGTCGAGTTTCATTCTTCTCCATATAGCTGCCCAGTTTTCCCAGCACCATTTATTGAAGAGACTGTCTTTTTTCCACTGTATATTTTTTCCTGTTTTGTCAAAGATTATTTGCCCATAGAGTTGAAGGTCCATATCTGGGCTCTCTACTCTGTTCCACTGGTCTTTGTGTCTGTTTTTATGCCAGTACCATGCTGTCTTGGTGATCACGGCTTTGTAGTAAAGCTTGAAATCAGGTAACGTGATGCCCCCCCGTTTTATTTTTGTTTTTCAACATTTCCTTAGCAATTTGGGGTCTCTTCTGATTCCATACAAATTTTTGGAAATTGGAAGGGAAGGTGAACCATGAGAGACTATGGACTCTGAAAAACTATCAGAGGGTTTTGAAGGCGGGGGAGGTCGGGGTACCAGGTGGTGGGTATTATAGAGGGCACAGATTGCATGGAGCACTGGGTGTTGTGCAAAAATAATGAATACTGTTATGCTGAAAATAAATAAAAAATAAATTTAAAAAAATATCAAAGTCTTCCATGTTGGTTTCATTTATATGGGCTTTCACCCAAGTATTTAAAGTTAACTGATTAATACAGGAATCTCTCCTAATTTAAATAAGGAAGCCAGAATGGCAATATTCGCTTCAATTTTATGTTTCTACAGAATTTGCCCTCCTTAAGTGAACTTTGTTCCTGTATACTTTGTCAATAAAATATTATTGGCATAAAAATTTCAATGCTGGTAGGAAAGAGACAGATTAAATACAGTAGCAAAATTATTTTTTGATGACTGAGCATTTCACTGATTTTCCTAGACTCAGACAGATAAATCTATCAATTTAATAAGAAAACATATTGATTCGTTTGAAAATGAATCATTAAGCATCTAATATGGGATGCACCAAAAACTTTCGAATTTTGTTTCCCCTGAAATTAATTTTTTTAATGTCATCAATCCTTTTAACACAACACGTATGCATACATCAGTACCATCATATGTACAGTTATGTGACATGAAGTTAGTCAGAAAAGTTTACATTGTTTTCAAAATTAACTGATTACCTAGTTTTTTATTGACCCACAATACTAAAGTTTATTAAAAAGAAATTGAGAGGGACGCCTGGGTGGCTCAGTTGGTTAAGCAGCAGCCTTCGGCTCAGGTCATGATCCCAGCGTCCTGGGATCGAGTCCCGCATTGGCTCCTTGCCCGGCAGGGAGCCTGCTTCTCCCTCTGCCTCTGTCTGCCTGTGCTTGCTCTCTCTCTCTGATAAATAAATAAAATCTTAAAAAAAAAAAAAAGTTAAGAAATTTAAAAAAAAAAAAAAGAAAAAAAAAAAGAAATTGAGAGTTTTTAAGTTTCAATACATATGCCATTTACACATTTATACCTGGATGAAAAGAAGTATCTTTCATGCATCCTTTCTTCCTTTCTCTTCTTTTCACTGGGTTCAAACAATCTCTAGGCTTGGCTGGCTGTTTTGGCATGTTGGAAATGCCAAAGTTTTATGATGCTACTAATTCCCTGAACGTCTTCAGAACCACCATGGGCATCATCATTATCATCAGCATCACCAAAGGAATAACAAAAGGAAATAAAAAAGAAAAAATTGATACTAAAGAAGACCAAAAGATATAAATTTTATGGAGTCAAACTGACATTACCACAGTGTTTTATTAGCTGCTACTAAACCATTTACTTTGATGTACATGTGAGTTAAATGATCTCAAGGAGAAATAAAGTCATTGAAGTGATTCATGTAGCATATTTAAATTTAGCATCTGTTTTTTTGGTTACGATTAAGACCATGGCATTCAATTAAATGTAGTTATATGTACTTTGAATTTTATGTTACACTGTCTGAGTTAGGAACTTATCTGTTTTTATGCTGCCATAATTATAAATAGAAGCTGAAATAGAAACTATGAAACTTAAAATGTTGTAAATGTAGTAAAAGATTCATTTTCAAAAATCTAGAGTTTCATTTATATTTATGATGGTTACGGTCAGGCAAATCATTAATTAAAAGATTAAAAAAAAATATGCATTGTATTGACAATCGTAGGTATAATCAGGTATCTTGGAATGGGTACAATACATGAACATATAAGCTTGTGTTGTGCACATGTGTGGGGAATATGTACATAACACAGCATATGGAAAATTTATATAGGTTTTACCCTAAGCAAAGAGTTACCATAGAGTAGTAATTGAATTGGAGTTAACCATTATTTTTCTCATTGCTATAATGTGGGGAACCAGCTTCAGGTGAGATGGAGCTATATTTGAGGCATGCAGAAGAGTCACAAGAAAAAAAATGTAAAAAAAGGAAAAGGAAAAACAAACAAAAAACAGCTTTCTGGCAAGAAGAGAAAAACACAATTGAGATAGAAAAGCTCTAATAGAAAGAAGATGGAAACGTTTGACTCAGAAAATTGGTAAGTAAATGGTTTAAAATACTAAAATGCAGAACAATTTACAATTAGAATTTTTGGGACTTCAACACATCCCTGATAGTCACATAACTATTTGAACCACCAGACTAAAATGCAGCAGAATATAGATATGATCAACATAATTAATATAATTGACATGTATAGAAAACTTTACCCACAACAGAAAAATACACCTTTTTAGACCACTTAGAATATTGAACAAGAGGGACGCCTGGGTGGCTCAGCTGGTTAAGCGGCTGCCTTCGGCTCAGGTCATGATCCCACCGTCCTGGGATCGAGTCCCGCATCGGGCTCCTTGCTCAGCCGGGAGCCTGCTTCTCCCTCTGCCTCTGCCTACCACTCTGTCTGCCTGTGCTCGCTCTCGCTCCTCTCTATCTATCTGAAAAATAAATAAATAAATAAATCTTTAAAAAAAAAAAAAAAAAAAAAAAAAAAAAAAGAATATTGAACAAGATAGACAACATCTTGAGTGATAAAGCAAAACTCAACATTTCAAAGAACTGAAATATAGTTTCTTATCTGACCATAATAGATGCAAACTAGAATCAATAACAGAGACAATAGAAAAAAAATCTAAATACTTGAAGTCCACCAAACACTTATGAATTAACACCAATTTTTATACAACCTCTTCCAGAAAATATAACACAGGGGAACACTGCCCACTCATTTTATGAAGCCATCAATGCCTTGATACCAAAGCAGACAAAGACTGCCAAAAAAAAGAAAAATAAAATTAAAATATCAAAACCATGATTGCACATTATCAGATGAAAGTCAGAAGAGACATTTCCATTTCTATGAAAGATAAGTCCATTATATATATTATGTATATAACCATGCTCCTTTTTAGGAGAAAAACAATTAAAAAACATATGGTCAACATCAAATAAAAATACAATTAAGATTTCTTTTTGAGTTCAAAAAAAGTAATGAATTCCTTATTTCTTTTACCATTTGATTTGTTCCAGATGGTTCCAATATGTCTCCAGAGAGATACTTGAAATCTCATTTTGATGGAACAATACAGTCCTGCCACAGTTTTTCAATTTTGTTTCTTTATCCATGTTTTAAAACTAAAATCCTTTGCTTTTTATATATGGTAACTACATATTTTTAAGGCAAAATAAAATAAAATATTTCCCATTAAGAAGTTTACTTTAAAGCATATGCTGATCTATGAAATATATACTCAGATCAACACAGTGAAATTAAAACTTCAGTAGTCTGGAAACATATCAGAATAGTTAAACCACAAACTCTGTGATTGCTGTACTTGGCTGGAGAAATTATAAGCAAATATTTTCTATCTTTACATTTCTATTTCCCCCAGCTTTGTATATGTTTTACTACAATAATATTAGCAATGAAATTGTTATACTTGCTACTAATAATAAAATTATTAAACCTGTTATTATTATTATTATCATTGCAGTTTATGGTACATGTTTTGAATACAATATGCCAGAGGGTTGATTTAATAAAGAGTAAGTGTAAGAAGGCTCTGTCTGATCTAACTCCTTATTCAAGGGGAAGCCTATAGTGTCGCTCTAAGAATGTGTCAACTGCATTAAAAACTATTCAGGCAACAGGGTTATCAAGTATAAAATCTATAAACAGGGGAGTTCTTGAAAACTTTTGAGAACAGCACTGCAATAAGTGTGTTGATTGAGGGGAGATTCAAATTTGATGTTCTGATTTAAGTTTGAAGTTCACATTTTAGTGTAAATTTCAGTTATATGTAGGTAGTCTTGGAGCCCCAATTGTGAATGACATCATATAGGAATGGACAAAAAGAAGAGGATCAAAGAACAAGAAGAAGAGGATCAATCATGATGCTGAGGAGACTTCCTTAAGTATGAACAAGGAGAACAGAGCTGAGAAGTGAACTGAGAGGGCACAAGCAGAATGTAAGAAGAAAAGTGTCCAGCAAGAGGATGTGTCATAGAAGTAGATTGCATTGACAATCTCTTGAACGGAGTAATCAATAGTATCAAATGTAGCTGAAACATCAAATATTGTAAAATAAAAATGTTCTGGATTTAGATATATAGATATTATAATTTCCCTTAGCCATAAATCTTTGTTAAGTGATGAGACCAGATTCCAGAATAAAATGGGTTAAAGAAAGAGGGACGCAAGTGGAAGGAAATCTTTTGAAGTGGAACCTGATGGGAAGGAAGTTCTATGACTTTAGCTAGTGGCATGTGAGAAGTTGAATCAGAATTTTGTGGTATGTTTGTATTTGTTAAATGGGAAGGTGAACCATGAGAGACTATGGACTCTGAAAAACAATCTGAGGGTTTTGAAGGGACGGGGGGTGGGAGGTTGGGGTACCAGGTGGTGGGTATTATAGAGGGCACGGATTGCATGGAGCACGGGGTGTGGTGCAAAAATAATGAATACTGTTATGCTGGAAATAAAAAAAATAAAAAATAAAAAAAAATGGGAACATGTTTAAAAGTTATTGAGAAATATTGAGCTGAGAAGGGGTTGTGGAATATTGAAGTGAGAGAAGAGGATAGTAGTAATTGGTTCTTCATAAGACAGGAGGCAAAGAGATTGAAAGCACTGCTGGGGAGTGCTTTCAATTTCAATCTATTATTTAAGAGTGGGAGGAGCTTCTATGTTGTAACAGGAGAAAGGATTAGAGGGTGGTCTCCAGATACAGGTGGGTTATCAGAAGATGAAACATTTCTCATTGGATGTTAACATTTTCTAAATAATAGATCTATTATTTAAAAATAATAGAAAATAATAGATCCAAATAATAGAAAATAATAGATCAAATCAAAGCTAAGAATAAGGGCACCTGGGTGGCTCAGTGGGTGAAGCCGCTGCCTTCGGCTCAGGTCATGATCTCAGGGTCCTCTGATTGAGCCCTGCATCGGGCTCTCTGCTCAGCAGGGAGCCTGCTTCCCTCTCTCTCTCTCTGCCTGCCTCTCTGCCTACTTGTGATCTCTCTCTGTCAAATAAATAAATAAAATCTTAAAAAAAAAAAAGCTAAGAATAAAGAATTTAGAGTTTAGAGAACTTGTGTGTAATTTTGTACACAACTGAGCAGAAAAGAGTGGATATGCCATGAACACGTATTTCTGGTTGTGGTTCCATGAATTTACAGAATTATAAAAATAAAATATTTCTCGGAGAAATTTACTTTTAAGCAAGTGTTCATCCCATGCCCTCCTGGAAAACTTGATTTTACAGGGTCTAGATCCTTTGTGATAATGGTGGGTAATGTAATAAATTAGTTGCACTCAGGTTTGGATTATTTTAATGAATAAAACGAAAAGTTAAAGGTATAAGGGATTTAGTGGATGGATTTATTCAACATGCATTTGGTCAATAACTAATAATTAAATATCTAATATGTACCAATAACACTTCTGGGTGACACTGATATAACAGTGAACATATGGATATTTCTTATGGAACTCACATTCTGGTGGGTTGAGTCCAAAAATATATAACTGTTCTATTATTTTAGGCAGAAATCAATTTTATAAACAAAGATAAAATAGGATATGAACTACTGAATGGTTAGAATGATATTTTACAGAGTTTTTATCAATGGTTTCAATATATTAAGTGATGTTTGAGCAGAAAATTGAATTAAGTGTGAGAACAACTATGTATATAAAGGAAAGAAAAAGGAGGAAGATTAGGATGGGGTGGAGGTCCAGAGGTTAGATGTATGAGATTTGTTCCAGAGGAAGCAAGAGAATAGTATGGCTTAAGGGAATGAGCCAGAGACAGGGAGGAAACAGATGACATAAAAGAGTTAATTAAGGAACAGATCTTTTAGGACCTACTAGGAAATTGAAACAACTTCGGATTTTAATTGGATGGAATTGAAAAGCTTTTGGAGAGTTTGAAGCAGAAGAATGACCTGAGGCATACATATCTAATGTCTCATTTTGGCTTTTATGTGAAGAATAAATTTTACGGCCAAGCATGTATACATGAGGACAATTTAGGAGGCCATTGCAATAATTAAGGCCAGACTAAATTAGTAGTGACAAAGACTGTATTGAATTAATGGCCACTAGACTATTAAAAAAAAAAAAAAAGACATGGGCAGAAAAAAAGTGAGAAGAGAAAGGAAATGTAGAAGTAACTTCCTATCAGTGACTCAGAAGAGTCCCAGGGTGGAAATCCCAGCTTCACTCATTCATAAATCTTTACATTCTCTAAGTTGTTCATGTGTAAAATGGGGCCAGTAAAGAAATAAACTTTATATTATATAATGCACATTAAGTGGATTATTACCCATGAAGTATGTTGAACAATAGTTGAAAGATAATAAATATGTAGTATGTTTCACTATTGCTATGATTCATTTTATCATAATGAGAGAGAAGACCGGTCAATCAGCTGGAGGTACTGATGAGACTAAACACTGAACAAAATCGATGACTATAAAAATATTTTGATGCAGGAGCAACATTGTTGTTAGAAAGTGGGAGACTGCATGAGTTAAAGATTTCATGTGGTAGAAGTTTGGAATGGGAGTTTGCTCCCTGGTGTAGAAGCAGGTGGTATTAATTGGTTCTAGCTATGTGCTTCTTTCTACCCTCCAGTATGCAGTTTTTTGCACCTTTTCAGGGGTAATAGCGCTAGCTGTGACTGCATGTCCTACTCAGAGGTCAGAGTGCCAAGTCTTAGGAGCTCACCCCTCCAAGTTTCTGACTTAGTTAATGTTTCATCCCTATCATTAGTAGGGGTAGCTGCTGCTTTTAGTTACTACCCCTGGATTATCTCAATGTTTGTTGTTGTTGTTGTTGTTGCTGTTATTGAGCTCTTCAAATTCTATATAAGTGACTTCCTGCATTATAGCCTGTGAAATTATATTTCTGTGAAATACCTATTGTCCTGACTAGATCCTCTTTTATATACCACAGCATGCTTTCTTTCTCATTTATTTATACATGTAAATAGGTCTATCTATGTGACTAAAGCTTTAAGTGCATTAAATCATATCATAAAAATGGGAATTTTTATATAGTTTTTATTTTCCTTTAGCTTTTGCTTGGTAATCCAATTCCAGTCTCTTTTTCTTCCAAATTACCTTCTCATATCTTAACATACATATATAAATGTAACTTAAGGCAATATCTTGGAATGTATTATTCCACAATTTTTACTTTGGTAAAATCATATTGTCTAGAGAGCACAAAATATATGCAGTTGGTCTAATTTCAGGGAAACTTAGAAGTTGTATTGCTTATTGAAAATAAATGCATACTAGGAATTACAAGAAATTTAGAATTCAATTCAGTGAATTTCATTTGGCTTTCATTGACTCATTGTCAGTCCTAGGGGAAGAAGACAAAATTAGTCCTTCTACAGGGGGATCTAAATATTAGTAGAAGATGCTCATTCATATCAAGGCTCTGTCACTTCTGTAAATGTTCATAAAGGAGACACTTGAGCTTCAAGTACCTTATTAAAAACATGAGCAAGAAATTTACTATTAAAAATGGACATGAAACTAAAATGTTATTAATAAACATTTCTATAAATTCTTACTACTCATGATAAAAGCACCAATAATGATATCATAATTGATAAATTTAACATGCACTCCACAGTTTGAAAGGAATAAAATGTTTAGTTATGGTGTTGGAATTATTATGTTACTGTCAACATTCTCAGCTTTGTTCCCTAATTTCATTTCAGCTTGAGGTTGCCTTATCCTTATTCTTGCAGGGGCATATTTAAAATAAGATGAAGGCAAGGAAACTACTTCCTAAAGTAGAATAAAACTTGATATGTGAGTTATGTCCTTGGTAAGGAATAAAATGTGTAAATTTGAAAGGTAACAGAGTAGTGGTTAAAATAAATTTATGAGAATCGAGATTCTAAGTTGTTAGAATATATTACACTGTTTAGAGCTGAAGTTTAGAGTTGAGGTGTCCTTGGTAAAAATGTTCAGTAATTTAACACAGACATTTAAAGTATCATAAGGGAGCATTAGTGTTACAAAGTTCATAATTGATGTGCACTTATGGATGACATAAAATACTACCATTAAGTGTTATAAGATACAAACATAGGGAGACTGGGTGATTCTGTCGGTTCTGCTTCTGACTTTGGCTCAAGCCATGATTTCAGGGTCCTGGGATCCATTCCTGCGTCAAGCTCCATGTTCAGTTGAGGAGTCTGTCCCTCTTCCTCTACCTATGTTCATGCTCTCTTTCTCTCTCTCTCAAATAAATAAATAAAATCTGTTTAAAAATTAGGTATAAACATTTAAAGAAACATAATAAAAAATTTGCCATGACTGTATTTTTTTAGAAATGAAATCTCAATATATGTGATCAAAATACTATGTTCAAATATTAAGTAGTTAACCATTAGGTAGCATTCCAGAAAACATAAAAATTTGTAATATAAAAGACTATGTAATTTAATAAATTATTGAAGAATTTTGTCTGTGGTGCCCAGCAACTGGTTTAAATTATTTATTATTTCATCATGTGTGTAATTTGTGCACATATGTGCATGCCCATAATCTCCCTACATAATCAAACTACAAATAACAGGAAAAATACTGTATTATAAAATTTTGTATCCTCTCTTTTATTTCTTCCTTTTTAAGCAAATATTCTTATGATTCTTTCAGATGTTTATAAAGTTTAAAGTTTATGCTATTTTAGAAGATCTGTTTCATTTTGTAACTCTTTTCCTACTGCTCCCCTCTCCCATTTTTTTTCACTCCTTTGACCTTTTCATTATTTTCAAGAGCCTATCCTTTATTTTTATTTATTTATTTTTAAAGATTTAATTTCTTTATTTAAGAGAGAGAGAGAGAGAGCAACGGAGAGACCATGAGCAGGATGAGGGGCAGAGGGAGAAGCGGACTGCCAAGGGAGCAGGGAGCTCAATGCGGGGCTCCTTCCTGGACTCCAGAATCATGACCTGCACCAAACACAGATAGACACTTAACCGACTGAGCCACCCAGTTGCCCCTAAGTCTGTTCTTTTGATCTGCTTTTTGATTAAGGTTCACTGGCCACACTTCGATTGAAACCTTGCCAAATGTCTTTTATGCATTTTATCTGGAGATTCATTGACTAATGATTACAGAGTACTCTATGTTTTTTAACTTATCACAGCTCATCACACAGATATGTATTTATTTTTTTCCAAGTTGTTTTGCTTATGTATCCCTGAACTCTTTATTCTCATTAGATTACATACATGATTCACTTTATAACTTTCTTTTTATATTTCTTTTTTTTTTTTTTACATTTGAAAACTAGAATGCATTTCAATATTTCTTTCTTTTTTTTTTTAGTATTTTCAACAATTCTCTTTCACTTTTACTTTTTAAGGTAGGTAAATAAAATATTTTGGTTATCATAGGTTAACTTTTCCTCCATTTGAACATAGTTCTAGTCACAGAGAAATTAATTCTTGTCTTCAAAATAGATAGCTAATGGAAGCATAATAACTCTACCTGATTAAAGTTTCTTCAATCATATTAGAAATGATAAATGAATTAATGAATTTTTCTTTCGTTTTTTTCCCTTAGATTGATAAGTGTATCATCAGCCCCATGATAGAAGGGACTATTAATTTCACCATTCCAGGACACTCTTGAAACATAAAAGTTCTAACTCCTCGCCTGTTTCTATTTTTTACTTTTTCCAATTAGTTGTTATCTTTCTACTATATCTCTTTATTATGGATAGTATCAAAGAGACAGAAAAGTCTCAACCATCAATCAGTTTCAATAATTATCAACATATAACTAATCATGTTTCAGTTATACTATCCTCTGCCTTCTGGTTTATTCTTAAGTAAACCTCAAGCTCACATGATTTATTTGTACATACAACAGTATAAAATTTAAAAAGCTAACTATATTAAGATTAACATATGCTACTGTTAAACCTCAAATTTAATAATTCTTTAATATTACCTAATATTAAGTCAGTATAAAATATTCTCCCATTTGTCCAGTGAAAACCTTTTATAAAGATAGTTTTCTGGAAGCTCTGGATCATAACAGGGTCCAAATAATTGGTTTTTGATTGATATGTTTTATATGTATCTTTTAATATGGAGGTCTTTCACATTCATTTTTTCCTTCAGGTATTTAAGGAAAGTGGGTCAGTTGTCATGTAGATATTTCCACTTTCTGATTTTTGCTGAGTAAATTTGCATAGTGCTTTTAAACATTGTTCAATATTTGCACAGAATACTCTATACTTGGTGTTACATACTTTCATACTACATTAAGAGACATACTCAGTCTGGTGATCTTTTATTTTTTTGTGATGTGAAAATCCATCACTGGGCTCAGGTGTTGTCAGCCTGATCCATCTTTACCAATTCCTCCATTAGGCATTCATTTAATCATTTTAGCAGACATTTATGGTCATTACTTAAGTCCAACATTTCATTAGGAATTGCAGGATGGTGTTATTCTATTTCTATCATGTTTTATTTACTAGATCAACTGGTTGCACATACAAAAATTTTTCTTCATAAACCATTTGGTCACTATTTTTCCTCATAAACTATTTTAAAAGAAAAGGAGTATTAAACAAAACAAAACAAAACAAAAACCCAAAAAAGAAAAGGAGTATAAGAGCTGGCTGTGTTCCCATTCTTTGTCAATATTCAATAAAACAGGTCGGTATGGGTAACTTCTTGAATTAAGCTTTCTTGTTGCAGTTTTTATTTTTTTTCCTTGTCTTTCCTTTTTTGTTAGTTTTAGTTTTAATGTCTTTATGAGCCCCTAGGTTATATATGTATTTTATATGTTTCAATCTCTCCCAGGTATTATTATTTTTGATTCCCTTTTTTGGCTGCTGGGATTCTCCTCAAGTTGACACTTGTATATTTTTGATGTAAGCCCATGTTCTTTGATACTTTATTGTTTTCTAGTATAAAAATTATTACAGGGTCATATTTTTTATGTGTCTAACCCTAGACCTAGAATCAGTCATTCTTCCAAAAAACACTGCTTTCTTTTATTGAGAAATTGTACTCGAAGCCTGCATTCTGAGGACTAGTGTTATTTCCTGCTAATGGTGAGTCAATCTCTTGAGGTTGTTTCAGTTTCTAGCCAGAAAGAAAAAATATATATATTCTTTATGAAATTAAACATGGATTATAAATTCATCCTGCAATTTTAAATTCAAATGTGATTATAGGTTTTTATATAACTTGCTTAGTTTTATATTTGTTTTTACTTTTAAATTGAAAATATTTATTATTAAATTAGGGTAACATTACTTATCTGTTTCATCCTATGCAAAGATTTAATAGTTTCAAAATAACAATAATAATGTTTATTCAAACAATGTAAATATTTAATATACACTTGAAGGTTTATTTGCAGTTTTACTCTGTGCTTATGATATATCACATTAGCTATGATACTATTGATGTCTGGGTAGAGCTTATATGAAACAGGAGTGACAAGGAAGAAACAAGTGAATGAGATAAATACTTCTAGATAATATTAAGTGTTGTGAAAGAAATTTATTGAATGAGAAAAGTTTGTTTTCTTTTTGCTTGTGTGTTTGTTTGGGTATGGTAAATCAGAGAAAGTCTCACTGAGGAAATGCTATTTGAAGAAAGATCTGAATTATGAAGAGACACTACCCAAAGTCATGTGGAAGGAGGATTCTACATAGAAGGAACAGAGAAGCTGGAATTCTGAGAAAGAACTGGAGTTAGTGCGTTTTAATAAAAGAAAGAAGACAGTACAGCCCACCTAGTGAGTCAGGAGTCTAGTCTCAACTAGAAGTGTAGACAAGGTCTAGCACAGATTCTTCTAGATGATGGGGGGGAATATATATGTGTATTTTTTACAACATATATATGTGTAATAAGAGCCTTTGGAGGGCTTTCAAGTTGCAGAAGAATATGACAGAACTTTAATTTTAGGGGGTTCTTTTCTAATTTATTATTTATTATTACTGTGGTCAAGAATGTAATTTTTATGATTTCAATTCTTTTAAATTTGTTGAGACCTGTGCAGCATAGAATATGGCCTATCCTAAAAATATTTCTATGTGTATTTATTGGCAATGTGTGTTCTATAATGTTTGGGTAGAGTGTACTCTATATTTCATTTATGTTGATTTGATGAATACTATTGCTTAAATTTCTGTAAACTTTATGATTTTTCCCTCTAGAAACATTATCGATTTCTTGGTATTAAAATATCCTACTACTGTCCTTGCATTGCATATTTCTCCTTTCAACACTATTAGCCTTTGCTCCATGTTTTGTGGATTCTACCTATGGATTGACACTTTTATTATTGTGAAATATCCCTTTTGTTTCAAATAATATTTCAAGTAATTTGTTTCTTGGAATTTAAGGTGGGTCATATGTAATCTCCATCCCATCAGTTGCGAGTGGTATGTCATTGTGGTTTTGATTTGCCTTTCCATGATGATTACTGAGGTTGAGCATCTGTTAATATACCTGTGGACCATTTGTATGTCTTCCTTAGAGAAATGTCTATTTTAATTCTTTGCCTAATTTTTAAAAGGGCTATCTGGGCTTTCCTTTCCAATCTTTCTTTTTTTTTTTTCTTTTTGTTTGCTATTGAGTTGTAGATCTTTGTATATTTTGGATATTATGCCTTAGTTGATAGGTCTAGTATTGGGCTTTTCTTTTTTGGGATGTTTATGATTAATAATTCTATCTCTTTACTTGTTATTTAGGTTTCCTGATGATTCAGTTTTTGTAGGTTGTCATGTCTAAAAAATAATCCATTTCTTCTAGGTTATCAAGTGTTTCGGCGTATAGTTGTTCATAGTAGTGTCTCGTGACCCTTTTTATTTCTTTAGCATCAGTTGTAATTCGATCTCCTTCATGTAGCCTTCTTGCTTTTTTTCTTAATTAGTCTAGTTATAGCTTTGTCAATTGATTTTTTTGAGAAAACATCTTTTGGTTTCATTGTTTTTTTTTTAATTTATTTTTTATTCTCTATTTCTTTTATTTCTGCGCTACTCTTTATTTATTCCCTTCCTTCTGCTACCTTTGTTCTTTGTTCTTCTTTTTCTATTCTTTGAATTGTAAATTTAGGTTATTTGTGATCTTCCTTGTTCTGTAATACCCTATCGCTGTAAACTTCCATCTTAGAACTTCTTCCTCATAAATATTCTCATTCTCCTTAAGTTTTGGCATGTTATATGTTCATTTTTGTTTGTCTAAAGATTTTTTTCTTATTTCTCTTTTGATTTCTTTTTTATATCTGGAATACATAAAGGCAACTCTATTCTTGTTAATAACAAACATATTGGGATATATGGGTGGTCCAGTCAGTTAAGCATTTGCCCTCTGCTCATGATCATGATCCCAGGTCATGCTCAGGTCATACTCAGGTCATGATCCCAGGGTCCTGGGATCGAGTCCCTCACTGGGCTTGCTGCTCATCAGGGAGCCTGCTTCCCCCTCTTCCTCTGCCTGCTGCTCTGTCTCCTTGAGCTCACTCTCTGTCTGTCAAATAATAACTATAAAATCTTAAAAAACAAAAACAACAACAACAAAAATACCAACATGGTACAAAGAAAGCTAATGAGTCATCTCCATTGGATTTGTGAAAAGGATGTCATATATTACAACAATCATTGGTATCTTGAAATGTCTGGTTGGAATAAGTTATTTAACTGTAGCATAAGGTCATGAATGTCACTTGGTCTTCATCACACCATTTTTAGAGTAAGGCAAATCTACCTTCAGTGAAACTGAAGTATATCTTCTCAGTCAGAGTCCCATCAGGAAATGTGCATGCTTTAATTGGGCAATTTGTTATGAGTTAATAAATTGACTGTTTTAAGGCATGTGAGTACTTTCTGGATGTCAGCAAGTGATGATGGAATATCTTTGAACGAAAGAGAGGGAATTTATTCGTGTAGTGTATTCATACTTCTCAGGACAAAGAAAGACAGAAACTGGATCTGAGGGACAAATCTAAGTCATTTGGGACCAAGGCTTACTTGGCTTTTTATTTTACTTTTTAGCATTAAAAAAAAGTCATACCAGTATTTTTAAAAAAGTAATCTTGTAAGATGCTGTGCAATTATACTGTCAGTAGATTTATTCCAAGTCTTCTTTGTAGATTTATTTCCATCTAAGTAAAAAAAATCACTTGTGTTGCCAAGTTTCTTTTTGAAACACTTTTTTAGATATATACTATAAACAGACATTTTTTCCCATTGTAAGTTTATAGGTTACTATGAAAAAGGCATCTTTATGTGAAAGATGACATAATTAGAAGTTATTTTTTTCCATTCTTCTTCTTCTCCTTCTTCTTCTCCTTCTTCTTCTCCTTCTTCTTCTCCTTCTTCTTCTTCTTCTTCTTCTTCTTCTTCTTCTTCTTCTTCTTCTTCTTCTTCTTCTTCTTCTCCTCCTCCTCCTCCTCCTCCTCCTCCTCCTCCTCCTTCTTCTTCTTCTTCTTCTTCTTCTTCTTCTTCTTCTTCTTCTTCTTCTTCTTTTAAGAGGGAAGGGGAGAAGGGCAAAGAGATCAGAAGAAAGAGAATCTTAAGCATGCTCTGTGCCAAGTGTGGAATCAATGTGGATCTTGATATCATGGCTGTGAGATCATGACCTGAGCAGATATCAAGAGTTGGATGCTTAACCAATCGAACCATCCAGGTGTCCCAGAAGTTATTTTTCTAAAATGGTAAACCCAACTACCCCAAAAAATAAAATCCACAGAGAAGTTAAAAAAAAAGATGAAAGAATTCTAAAACATGCGAAAAAACTGACAGAGAAGGAAGAAAAGTGATTTTCCATAGCAAGAGTTAATGCGACGAAGTGGTTATTAAAAAGCATCACACACATGTTAGGTATCTGTATTCAAACCCGTTTTTATATATTTTACTTTTATGAATGTGTCCAAAAACTATTATATGTAATATGTTGCTGGCTAAAATTTCAAACTTGGTCTACCTTTGTATGTTTTTGTTCAATATTGTACTTGCTCATTTATTTACTGAAATAATTTTGCACAAATATTTATCAAGTGCCTTCTATGTTCAAGGAATTTTTTAAGGCACTTACAAAAAACATCAAATTTCTACTTTTGAGGAATTCATTTATTTTTAAGTTTTTCAAAGACAACTGACTCTCTGAGTACCAGTTTAATAATGCTTTTTAACATACTTTTATACATTATATTTTATAAGTTATTGTAAATTATAAACTTTATAATTATTATAAATTATAAACCTTCATTGCATATTTGGGTTTATTTGCTTAATTTCTACATGATGTTCACAGATGACCCCTAAAAAACAGTTTATTGGGGATTTCCTCTAAACTGTTAGAGTTGCCAAAAAAAATTGATTGAGTGTGTATGTATGTGTGTGTATTTGTGTGTGAGAGAGAGAGAGACAGAAACAGACTGAAAGAGAGAGAGAGGGGTGAAGATGTACCTTAGGATATTATGCCTAATTATTTTCATATAGGTTTCAGGCAATTCCATTAGAGTGTATTTTGTAATGTGATTTGTAACTCCTAAATTATATCATATTTATTGCCTGTAGAGCCATTTATTTTGTCATCTATTAAGCCCAAGGTCTATATTCTAAAATTAATTTAGCTCATCTAAATAATAAGCCCACTAAATAGATTAATTTGGGGGATATATGTTAAAAATGATTACAATTTTTAAGTTTAAAATGTCATAATTAAGGAAAATAGTCCTCTAAGTGATTTAACTGATACTTTATCAAAAACTATTTCTAATATAATTGATGACTACCTCTCTTAGTGCACTGATCAGTCTTTATATATATTCACAATATATAAAGGAATTAAGAATAAATAAAATATCAAAATTTTAAAGCTATTTATTTATGGATTAAAAAGTAACTATTTACAAAAGTAAAGAATGTTTTTGGAAATTCCTAGTCATTTAAAAATAAGAGAAATTTGATGTTGATTCTGGATAGCACATTGCTTACTGATGAATTTACTTAGCATTATACACACATGACGGCCTCTATTTATCCCTAAAGTTGGTAGAGTCTGAGAATTAAGTAATGCTGGACAATGCCCAGAAGGAAAAAGAAAAAGTAAAAAAAAAAGAACTATTCCAAAACTTGATTCAAAATCACTTCTTATATTCACCTTCTCTAAATAAGTTCTTCTTTCAATCTAGCTACAAGGCTTTGGTAATCTCAGCAGATCATTGCAATTTAAAAAATAAATAGCAATGTACCTTTGAGGTAGATTTTCACTTTGGGGTGCTTCAGTTTTCTCTAAATAGGGATTGTATTTCTCTTTGTGCTTTCAGAATAAAGTCTGAAGGTTGAAATTATAGTTAACAACATATTGTTGGGGTGCCTGGGTGGCTCAGTCAGTTAAGTATCTGAATCTTGATCTCAGCTCAGGTCATGATCTCAGGGTCGTAAAGTCATGCCCCATGTTGAGCTCTGTGCTGGGTGTGGAGCCTGCTTGGGAAATTCTGTCTCCCTCTTCCTCTAATCCTTGTCCTACACTCTCTCTAAAACAAATAAACAAACAAAACCATATTGTACAAATATGTCAGGAGCTCTAGACATGATTTTTCCTTGTTTCTTTTAGGACTATAATGACCACTTCTCTTTTCCAAACCCTCTATCAAGCAGCACATTTCTGAGGAGAAGAATTATTGATGTGAAGTGCTCATATTCCTAAAAAATGATGTGAACACTCTTGCTGATGAGATATACATGTGTTGTTTCTTTGAAAGCCACTGTTTTACCTAAATTAATGGCCATAGGCTCAAATTTTCCAAAAATGTACTGTCTCCAAATGTCAGACCAAGTGGCTTTGTCTGGAGTTAACTTTGTCTGGAGTCTTTGGAAACAAAAGAGTTTTGGTTTATTCTTCTGATGGGCATATGAGCCACAATACAGTTTTTATTCAAATTGGAGTCTTGAGATCCCAAGTTAACTCTGTACATGGAGGGGAAAAGAGGCAATATAGCAGAGAGCATTACAGCAAGGATTCTGAAGTCTTGTTGACTGAATTGGAATCCTGGCTCAGTTCCCGATTACACTGTGCTTTTTATTTCTTGTCTCAAAAGTTGGATTTACCAAGACTACCTACTTCTTAAAGCTGTTGTAATGTCTGAATGGGTTAAAGCTTATCAAATGTTTAGAGTAGTGTCTAACAAATGAAAAATGCTGTCAGTGTTTTTGTGGTTACCTCTATTGTTATTTCTAAAATGATTAATTTTTGAGTAATTTAGGAAGAGTTCCATACAATTCAATTTAGCTTACCAGAATTTTCCATTTGGGTTTGAATCCTAAATTCCAGTTTATTATTAATTACTATTTTCTCTTAAATTGTTCTTGTGCATTAACTTCTCTCTAGGACAGAATAATCTGAATAATTAGTATATCTTTTCATCTAGACATAGATTTATCTAGCTATCACTCAATTAATAATATCAGTTGGGATCTGAGGTAAATGAAAACGTTCTTCATATTCATGGTGGCATGTAGTACTGGATTATATTTCTAAATTATACATACTTTTTTGGATGTTTGCAAAGTTTTTCTACATTAGGAAAATTTATTTATTTGTCCTGTTCTTTAATATACTAAACCCTACCACCCAATATATATACAGTAGTCCTTACCCTTACCTGCAATTTCATTTTTCATGGTTTCAGTTACCAGCAGTCAACGGCAGTCCGGAAAGAGATGATTCTCTTTCTGACCTATTGCAGGAAGGTTAATGGTAACCTAAAGCTATGTCACAATGCCGACATCATTCACTTCAATTCATCTCATTCTATAGGCATTTTATCATCTCACATCATCACAAGAAGAAAAGTGAGTACAGTTCCCAAATTTAAATATTTTATTACAGCATATTGTTATAATTATTATATTTTATTATTAGTTATTTTGGTTATTATCTTACTGTGCCTAATTTATAAAATAAACTTTATTATAGGTAAATTTAGGTAAAAACAGTGTATATGGGATTTGGTGCAATCTGTGGTTTCTTTTTTTTAAATTTTTTATTTCTTTTCAGCGTAACCGTATTCATTGTTTTTGCACCACACCCAGTGCTCCATGCAGTCCGTGTCCTCTCCAATACCCACCACCTGGTTCCCCCAACCTCCCACCCCCACCCCTTCAAAACCCTCAGATTGTTTTTCAGAGTCCATTGTCTCTCATGGTTCACCTCCCCTTCCAATTTCCTTCAACTCCCTTCTCCTCTCCATCTCCCCTTGTCCACTTGGGATCTTAGAAGCCCTGCAGGTAATGGGATGCTATTGTACCATATTATATAGCTTTATGCTTACATATAATATACTATAAAGTACACATAACACAGGTATTTTCAAAAACTGAATATTCTTTGAATACTGAAACTAAATCAAGAAACTGGTGATTAACAAACTGAGAAGCCCCCTTATTCTTAATTCCAGTCACCAAACCCATGCCAGGGGAAACCATTGTCATCACCTCTGATGAGATAGACCATGTTCATCTGACTTTATATGTAGCTAGGATTATACTCTTTGTTCTGGGTAAGTGAAATCTTTGCAGGATGTACTTTTTCCATTCAATGACATTTTTGAGATTCATACATGTTGTAGCATGTAGTTATGGGTTTTTTTCTTATTGATCTAGAGTCAGGAATATTTTGCTATATGAATATACCATAATTTTCCATTTTAGTGTAGATATGGGCAATTGAGGAGTGACCAGTTTGGGGTTTTTATAAAAACAAAAATGTTTCTAAGATTTTAGTACACATTAGTATTTGGTATATTTCTAGAAGTGAAATTATAGGATTTCTCGACCTTGGCACTATTGATCCTTTGGGGCTGGATCAGAAGTTACTGTGGAGGCCATCCACTATTCTCTAGGATGTCCAGCTGACTCTACCCAGCAAAACTGACCTCTGCCTAGCAGATTCCAGTAGCACTTTTCTCTTCAGGTATGACGACAAAAATTTTCTCCAGAGATTACCAAATGTTCCCTGATGGGCAAATTGCTCCCAGTTGAGAAACATTGAGTCACTGGATTGTAGAATGTGCACGAGTTTAGATGTAGTAGACAGAACCCAATTCTTCAAAGTTATTATACCAATTCCCAACCTATTAAGAATATATGAGCATTCTATTTCCTCTAAAAGCTTGCCAAATCCAGTTCTTTCATTTTTATATAATTTTAGCTGTATAAGTGAGTATGTGTGGTATATTATTTTGGGTTTGATCTGTATTTTTGAATGACAAATGAAGCTGAATACAGTTTGAGATGTTTCTTAGCCATGAGTAACCAATTTTGTAAAGTGTTTTTTTGAGTATTTTACCTCTTTTCATGTTGCCTTTTCTTACAGATTTGTAGAAATTAATGAAGTGTTTTTGAAATTAAGCAAGAAAATAAAATAATAAAAATCAGTCTGTGATATACCTTTCTCCTTTCTTTGTAGTATCTTTTGTTGAATAGATGCTCTTAATTATAAGATAGCCTATTTTACCAGCTTTTCTGTAACAATAAAACATTTTTCTCTTATTTAAGGTATACTACCTATATGGATAACAATACCATTTGATGATTTCAAATTTTATTGCTGACTAAGATAGAGGAAAACTTCAGGGGATAAAGAGAATATGTCCCAGTCCAATGTCTAAAGAATCTGCCATTTCCAGAGGAGGAGAATCACTTCTTCCTCTTGGAGTTAAGCCCTCCTCTTTGGGCTGTGCTGAATCTCTCCAGTGTTAATTCTTGCTTCAGTGGATACCACACAGTTCACAGCTGAAAGACTTGCCCCATAACCTGTATTTTACATGTTGCTGTTGTTTTTGTTTTTGGATACGATATTTGATGAATACTTGAAGAACAACATCCAAAAACTTGATCGCTTTACTTTTCAGATTAAAATATTCAGTTGTCCAGAATTGATTTATTGTGTATAGTTTGAGTAAAAGTATGCAGACATATTTTTGCCCCATTTGGTTATTCAAATAAACCAGCAGCATTTATTAGAAAGAATATACTTTTATTATATTGTTTCAGGATTGGGCTTGTCATTAATCAGGTGATCTTATCGTTTTGTTTACTTTGTGGACTTTCCATTCCTTTGGTCATTATAACTGCATGGATATTGCACTTCAATACTGGTCTAGATTTATAATAGGCAATTTGATCATGTAAGTGCTCTAGATTTTGCTTCCAGATTACCTTGAGTGTTTTTACAATCTTTTACTTTATAGGAATTACTGATTAGATTGTTAATTTGCAAAGGTATTTTGGTTGGAATTATATTAAATTTGTAGATAAGATTATGGAGAATTTGATATATTGCTAAATAGTCAACTCATGAATCAGCTATATCCCTCCATCTATTTTGGTTTTGTTTTTATTTTTCAATAATATAATTTTAATTCTAATTATTTTAAGGTTTTTGTTGTGTTTTTAATGTTGCCCTAACTGAGATATACCTACACATTTTTAAATTTTGATTTCCATTTGTTTATTGTTAGAAGATTATAATAAAAATTGTAGGTTGACCTTGGATACAGGGATCTTCTTTAAAAAGATTAATCAAAATGGGATGATAGGTACATAATTATTTCATCTGCAATGATGATGAATTTATTTCCTTCTTAACATTTCTTAGACCTTCTTATTTTCTTGACTTGTTTCAAATCTCAGGCTGAAACTATCAATAATTCTCTCTAATATTTGTGATAAACTTTATTTATTTATTTATTTAGTGTGAAGGGTGTATTAAAAATATTTTAAATCATAAATTTAGGGGTGCCTGGGTGTCTCAGTGGGTTAAAGGCTCTGCCTTCGGCTCAGTCATGATCTCAGGGTTCTGGGATCGAGCCCCTCATTGGGCTCTCTGCTCAGTGGGGAGCCTGCTTCCCTTCCTCTCTTTCTGCCTGCCTTTCCTTTGGTGTCTTTCTCCCACATTTATAAAGGTGATCATGTGGCTTTTTATATGTATATTCATCCAGATCAAGACATATTCAGGGTAAATGTACTTTGTTAAATATTTGTCTTGTGATTGGTTTCTCCATTTATGTGACTTACCTGTGTTTATTATGGCCTCATCATATTTGCAAATGTAGTGAATACTTTATTTTAAGCAAAAATTGAATAACATTTTAATTTAAAAAGTAGTATAAATATCACTTGATTATGTTATATTGGTCTTTTCATGTATCTGAAGATTCTATTTACTTATGATTTGAGTACTTTTGCATCTTGTTTTACAAGAAGAGACAATATTGGGATGTCTGGGTGGCTCAGTCAGTTAAGTGTCTGCCTTCAATTCAGCTCATGATCCCAGGGTCCTGGGATCCAGTCTTGCCTTGACTCCTTGCTCAGTGGGAAGCCCGCTTCTCCTTCTACCTACCACTCCTTCTGCTTGTATTCTCCTTCTCTCTCTCTTCCTGCCTTGAAATTTATTTGTTAGTAGCTTTTTAGTAATGCATTTAATTTTTTACATGGGTACTGGAGTGTTCACATTACCTATATTCTTCTCTAAATAGGGGATATTGTAATTTTTTGGAGAAATGTGCTTCTGTTAAATTTTCAATTTATTTTATAAAGTTCAACATAGTATTCCTTCTCTTATTTTTGTTGTCTACAAAGTATGTGGGGATGACTACTTTTTTTGTTCCTGATTACCAATAATGATAACTCCTTTTTTAAATTAATGATCTGGGTTCTCCAATGGCTAATATACTTGATTAATCTTTCAAAGAATCACATTTGACTTTGTGATTCTGCATCTTGTGTTTAAAAATAAACTTTTACTTTATTGAAGCATAACTTACCCAAATATACACAAAGCAAAACGCAAAAACCATAAACATGCAGTTTAATGAATTATGTGCATATATATCCAGGTCAAGACATATTAAAGATATAACCCTTTTCTATTTGTGGTGTAAATATATTTTCCCACTGTGTGACTTTTTGGTAATTCTTTTTCAATCTTTAGGCTACTGAGGTATAACTTGCTTATAAAAAATACACTACAGGGATTTCATTATAGTTTTTATTTAAATTCTAGTTAGTTAACATACAATGTAATATTAGTTTCAGATATACAATTTAGTGGTTTATTACTTCCATACAACACCTGGTACTCATCACAGATGTACTCTTAATCCCCATCATCTCCCCACCAGTCTCCCCTCTGGTTACCACCAATTCTCTACATTAAGAGTCTATTTCTTGGTTTACCTCTCCCTCTCTCTCTCTCTCTCTCTCTCTTTTTTTTTTTTACTCTTTGCTCATTCTTTTTTTTATTCCACAGATGCATGAAATCATTTGATATCTGTCTGTCTCTGGCTGATAGATTTTGCTTCCATAATAATCTATAGCTCCATCATGGATTGGAAGAACAAATATTATTAAAATGTCTATATTACCTAAAGCATTTTACATTTAATGCAAACCCTATCAAAATACCAACAGCATTTTTCATGAAGCTATAATAAATAATTCTTAAATTGTCATGGAACCACAAAGGACCCCAACAGGCAAAAGCAACTTTGAAAAAGAAAAATAAAATTTGAGGCACCACCATTCTGGGCTTTAAATTGCACTACAAAGCTATGGGATCTAAACAGTGTGGTACTGGCACAAAAATAGACACATGGATCAATGGAACAGAATAGAAAGCCGAGAAATGAACCCACATTTTATATCGTCAAATAATCTTCGACAAAGTATGCAGGTTTTATATTGCTCTTGTATTGTGTAATTTTGTTAAATTTGCACACAAATTGTTGCATTTTTTTTGCATATTCCTTGGAAATATCTATGCCTGCAATGATGCAATATAGCATATTAAAGGCAATGTGGCACCGTCCTTTTTAATTGTTATGTCCTTTTTAAATTTTTATTTCCTACTGTACTGTTTAAGACCTCCTATTAGCACATAATGAATTCATACAGTGAAAGTAGCTGTTCTTGCTTTTCTCTGTTTCCATGATTAGAGAGGGTATTCTCTCTCAACATAAAGTATGATGATGGCTGAAATTTTATATTTGTTTTTTTAGAGAAATCCTTTTCAGTTTGAAGCAATGTTCTATTCTTAGTTTGCTGATCAATAGATTTTAAAAGGTTGATATTCCCAAAATTATGTTCTTTGCTTATAATAGAACAAAGCTAGAAATGAATATGTATTCATATATGTATAAACAAATATTGCCTGGAAATTTAAAAATATAATTTAAAGTTATTCATATGTTAAATAATTAATCAAATGGAAATCATAAACTAGTCTGCCAAGAACAATGAAGATATGATGTACAAAACTTGAAGGGCAAAAACAAAACAATGCTTCCTGGGAAATCAATATCCTTAAATGCATGTTAGAAACAATCAAACAAAGAATAAATGGTTTAAAATCAGTGACTGAAACTTCAGTATCAAGAATATAAAAAAAATTGAATAAAAGTGACAGTGAAATAAAATAGAAGAAAAGAAACAATACATTTATATCAATATATTTGAAAACAAATTGACTTTTTAAATTCTAACCATACTAGAGAAGCAGATTCTGTACTTACCCTCCCCCATCCACAACAATGAATCTTGAAAATGAATCTGTATTGAACAATTAACACAGTAAGTACAAGGCTACATTCCTTGAGAATGGAGAGAACTCATACTGAGCACCTCTTTCAAAATGGATTCTTCCTTGGAAGCTTGGAAGTTTGCCCAAGTGTTGATGAGACTTTGAGAGCACATGAACAAGGTAGCAGCCTCACCTGGTGGAGGAACCAGAGATTCAACTTCAGGGATCCTAACACAACTGGAATTTGAAGGCCAACAGACATGAAACAAAGGAGCCCAAGACAGCCTGGATGTCATCTCTCAGGGTCATCTGAGACTTTTCTTTGTTCTTGCATCTGGCCTTCAGTGTTCAGTTCCCCAAGATGTCTCTCAGCTCTGATTTCCTGCTGTCAGTCTTGGAGAACTGTGTCCAGAGTGCCTCAGAGGGGTATTCCTTCACTCCCCCACTTCCCTAAGTCCTCTTCGTGCCCTGTCTCATTGTGCCATGCTGTGGCTCTTCTCCTCCAACCATTAGCTCTTTTTGCAAGTTTCTCCTGTTTTTTTTTAGTTCCTTTCAATCTCATGACATGCAGGTCTAACCTCAGCAGAACCCCATCAGCTCTCCAGGCCTGCCACAAACTTCCATGAGAGTACACAGTAAGGGCCAGGTGTTGGGAGCTGGGGCACATTTTATTTATATCTAGGGTTCTTAGGACTCTGAAACCTCATGCCAGAACACACTTGACTATCAGAAATCTATAGGATGTTTAGCTGCGTTTTCTTCAGTTTCTGGCTTCTCTCTCCTCCATAGGCTGTTTAGTCATGAAAGCAAACATTTCATTAGTTGTCTTACTGTTTGGCCTTGAATTTATTTAGGATTCTCTGTATCATCAGGCCTATTATAGAGTTTAATATGCTTTCTATGTTATACTGTTTGTTCTTGTTAAATACAGAGCAAAAATATCTTATTTCTTTTTAAGTTCAAAGTTGAAACAAAAGTTCTTAGTCTGTGTTTAAAGTTTCTTTTCCCTTGGCCTTTGCTAGTAAATAGTACTGGGTTTGTTTGGTTTGGTTTTATTTTATGTGCACAGATACGGTTCTATTTATATTTACATTATTTGGAGTTTTTCTGCTGTATTTATGTGCTGTGTTTCTTCTGTTTGTGAATTACTGTTTTTCCTCACTTTTGTAAAATTCTTCACCATTATTCTTTTGAATCTTATGTTTTCCCACATACTCTGTTCTGCTATCCCTGAGATTCCGTTTATATGTATGCTAGAACTTCTTATTATATCTTAGATACTTCTTACCCTGTGTTTTCCCTTTTTCTTCTCTTTTGTCTTTATCTTTGTGCTTCACTTTGGATATGTTATCTTAACTTATCTTAAGACCCATTGGTTTGTATACCCCAGAACACAGAACTTTTTAGTTTATATCCAAGGCGTTTTGTCACATCATCATTTTGTGTTCTGGGGTATGCAAACTGCTGCTAAAGCCATTTATCTTATTCTTAACTTCAGACATTTTATGTTTTAGTCCTCCATTCATTTCTGTAGATTGCAATTCACTGTTGAAATTCTTAATGATTCCTTCTATAAAGCGCATTCTCCATATTTTTTAACATATTAAAAAATCTTGTATTTAATTTTTATCTGCTAGCTCCAGCACCTCTATTACCTATGAGCTGTCTTTCTGTTCTATAGCTTTTCTCTTGTTATTCATCATATTTTCTTTCTTCTTTGTACACATAGTATTTTATTATATCATATCCATGTCAGATACGGTCATAAAAGATGATGGGTGCCTCTCGATTATGTCACATACCACCAGAAATATTTCCCATTTTCTTTGCTAGAGTGAAGAGCTGGTCATTTCAACTCAACCAGAAATTGAGTTTTATGTTTCCTGTTGTTAAGGCTTATCTCTCATTAAGCTCTAATTGGAGGTCCTGTTGCATATCTATCTTTTTAGTTCTGAAAATACGGCAATTAATTGGCACTTTATAGTTTCCAGCCAAGTTTTCTAGCTGACCATATCATATAGTTCCCAAACTTTGTAGCTGTTTCACTGGGGAGAATGACAACAAGACTAACGTAGTGATGGTTTCCTAAGCCCTTAAAGATTATGTGGAAATTTCACTCATTTTTGCATTAAGGTTTTAGTCTAGTTTCCCAACCTCCTGCACAGTGATAGAGTAAAACAAATATTCAAGAGCCTTAGCCAGCTATGTCTTTGGTTTCTCTTAGTTTAAAATTTGCCACGTCAAATTTTGAGACCATTGACATCATGACAAGGACATATACATTTTTTCTTAAAATTACTTGCCCTTTCTTCATATTAGTTCCCCCTATACTTTTTGCTTCTATTTTTGTGATGTGACTGAAATAAATATTTTTATACATGTATGCATATTTATAAATGGCCTTATTCATTTGTTAGATATCAGTGTTAAATTTAGTTTTAGTTCGGGCGCCTGGGTGGCTCAGTGGGTTAAGCCGCTGCCTTCGGCTCAGGTCATGATCTCAGGGTCCTGGGATTGAGTCCCACATCGGGCTCTCTGCTCAGCAGGGAGCCTGCTTTCTCCTCTCTCTCTGCCTGCCTCTCTGCCTACTTGTGATCTCTGTCTGTCAAATAAATAAATAAAATCTTTAAAAAAAAAAATTTAGTTTTAGTTCAATTTCCATTACTTTTAAAATGTGAAGAATAGTCATATTGCTATAATTATATAGTTTGATAATTTTTGTAAGGTAAGTATACATATATCTTTTAGGTAGAAAATCTATATATAATAGAAAATGTTTATCATAATATATTCAAATGCTAACTTATATGGTTAGTAGTTAAATGTTCTGGCCATTTCCAAATATTCTAGTCATATACTAATACAAATTTAAAAGACTATATTTAAAAAATATTATTCCATGTTTTATGAAAAATAATCTCTGTCCTTTGAGGGAAAAACAAAAATTAATAATAAATATGAGAAAAAGATCCAACATAAAAGATAAACTATCAGTATTGTATCTCAAGTAGGTTAGTCCTCTGTATTTCACATTCAAAAGAGGCATACAAATGTATCACAGCTGCCTTAAATTTACAATGGAGACAAACTTACCAAGTTATGAAACCATAAATTCATAACAGAATGGCTTAGTAGACTCTCATATCATTTGCATATCATAGTGCTATCTGTTGTTCAATACCTGAACATATAGAACACTGACAGGTGTGGCCTTCCAAATCACCTTAATCAGCTTTATAGTGACTATGTTTGATCCATCATGTTGGTCATGTCTCTGGTTTTATATTTTCCTTTTCTTGTGGGATGTGAAGTTTTTTAATAAAAAAGTTCAAAGCTCACACAACATAACAAACATGGACACATGTTCTTGCAAGAACTTTTTAGTTTATATTTAAGGCATTTTGTCATATCATTTTTTTTTTCTTGCAGACCCTCTGAATAAACTAAACGTTTCATGTCATCATGAGAAAGAATATTAACACACACCAGACTCTCATTTATTTTCCCCAACAAGAATCTATCTTTTTGGCCAATAACTTTATTGTAGATATCTCATATTAAAAACATATAATATATATCTTGTAATACCTTTAAGAGTTAAAGCAGAAGTTACCTAAACTGAGAAAAGGTGGTGAGATATGTAACGATTGCCTTTTTTTTTTTCAATATGAGAAGATATAAATCTTTGGTTGCTTCCAATAAACTTATTATTTATTTTCCTTTCAGATATGATTTAGACCTTGATAGGAGGAAATGAAAATTGAACTAAATATAAAAACTCAGACCACATCTCTACAGTTGTCTATATATGTGTAATATTTTTGTGACCTTCATGATGATTAGCATCTATAGACTCCAGATAGAAGCTATGTCCTTTCTTATGTCTCACTGATATTTCTTATGATGGATTAAATGTAACTTCTAGTTCGCTGTTTTGTTTTGTAATTATGATACATTAATTGCTCATCTTCTACTCATGTATATGACCAAATATTTATCCTTAATATTTTATTCATGATACTAAACTTTTAGTTTGTAATAAATAATTAATCATAAATTTTAGTTTGCTTCTGCCTCATTATTTGAATTATCTTAGTCAACAAATTCTTCATTATGGCCTAATATTTTATTTTGCAATGGAATAAAATCACACCTATCATATGTTCACCTCTACATACTCAGTTTTACTGGCATATTTTTTGCTGTAATTAGGAAAAGCCAAAACAATAGACTGAGAGAGAGAGAATATCTCAGTTTGAAATCTTTTTTAAAAAAATGATTATTTATTTATTTATTTGACAGAGATCACAAGCAGGCAGATAGACAAGCAGAGAGAGAGAGGGAGCTGGGGAAGCAGGCTCCCCGCTGAGCAGAGAGCCTGATGCCGGACTCGATCCCAGGACCCTGGGATCATGACCTGAGCTGAAGGCAGAGGCTTTAAACTACTGAGCCACCCAGGCGCCCCTCAGTTTGAATTTTTATACCACCAACTTTTTCAGTTTTATTGATGTATAATTGGCAAATAGGGATTGCATATATTTCCATGTACAACTTTTTTGCTGTATGTATACTTTATGAAATTAACATAACCATCACTTCACATGTTACTATTTTGTTTCTTTCTTCTTCACAGGGTGAGAACCCTCAAGACCTACCCTTGTAGCAAATTTCAAGTATATAATACAATATTGTTAAGCATACTAACATTAAATCTCCAGAATTTATTCATCTTGCATAACTGAACTTTATATCATTTAACGAATATCTATTCATTTCCCCTTCTCCCTGCCTCTGGCAACCACCATTCTACCCTCTGTTTCTATGAGTTGACTATTTTAGATTCTGCATATGAGTGAATCTTGCGGTATTTATCTGCTGTGTCTGGCTCATTTCACTGAGCGTTATGTTTTCTAGGTTCATTAATTTTGCTGCAAAGGGCAGGATTTCCTTCTTTTTGAAGGCTAGATTTGAGCCCTGCCACGTGTGAACACGTGAGAGAGTGGCTGCCTACAAACTTGAAAGAGGGACCTTGCTAGCAACCAATCATTCTGGAAACTAACCTAAGATTTCTAGCCTTCAGAACTGTGAGGAAATGAATTTGTGTCACAGGTTTGTGGTATTTTCTGGCAATGCAGGTTAGATAGTGTCTTGCATGTGATAATAAATGTTTCATATTTATTTTGATTTTGTTTTTGTTTTAAAGATTTTATTTATTTATTTATTTGACAGACAGAGATCACAAGTAGGCAGAGAGGCAGGCAGAGAGAGAGAGAAGGAAACAGGCTCCCTGCTGAGCAGAGAGCCCGATGCAGGGCTCGATCCCAGGACCCTGGGATCATGACCTGAGCCGAAGGCAGAGGCCTTAACCCACTGAGCCACCAAGGCACCCCCAATATTTCATATTTATTATCTTGTAATCACATTATCCAGTTCTTAAGAATCACTGGAAGATTCAGTGGAAGGGAAACCTAGTAGTTAGTTGGTTTTCAAAATGTGTCTTCTAAACTTGTGGATAACTTATAAGAGCAACAAATATATCTTCAGGATAACATTTTACTTTATACAAAAATTCTTGTTTTAACTTTGCTTTTAATTTCAAAGTAAAACTCATTGCCACAAAGAGCATAGATTTATCACTGTCTTTTGACATTATTATGAAGCTCACTGATCCATATCCTTCTCTTAAGCCATCGAAATCTCGGTTCCTAAGCTTACAGTGACTTTTCTGGACCATGATAAAATGTAGAACTTTCGGGCCCGACTTTAATTTGCTCATATTTTGAGAATCTAATTGATTCTATATGACTTTTTTTCATGGGCCAAGTGTTTGTTGGGTGTATTCACTCTTAAAATGTTGATTATTAGATTTCTTTGCTGTCAGAATTTGAATATCAGGGAAAGATAATTTTATGACAGGATAGAATCCATAGAATGAGTAGCTCTTTCATAATTTTACATAAAATACATTTGGCTATACAGTTAATATCTCAATGGTATTGAAAATAACATTCCCTTAGAGTATTTTTTAGGTAATAACTAAATAATCTTCAAGCTCAGTGTTACTTAAGAGGACATGTTATCATTATTTGGATATATAATTAAAAAGAAACATGTGGATAATCAGTTCGAGTTATACCATAGACTTACTGCACAGTAAAGCATAAGAAAACAGTAGTCACTGGAATTCCAATGATGATATAAACTCAAGTTCTAGGATTCAATTTCTTAAAAACAAATTTTAAAAATCAACAAAAATTGAATTTAAAAAAATCTATAAAGGGAAAGTTGTGTTTGTGACAAACAAAATAATACATATTTGAAAAATGAATTATCCAGGGTATTCTGAGCACAGTTCTTACATCTTTTCTTTTTTGGTTAAGGATAATGATCAGTCTGTCTGTAGAAGACTGTGAAACAGTCACGACTATGAGCCAGCACAAGTGATGGTGAGACGTTGGTACAAACAAAAAGTTACCGTGCCCACCAAATTTTTATTGACAAGAAATATTATAACTTTTTTTTAATTTTTTTGTGGTCTTAACTTCTTTTTTTTTTTTTAAAGATTTTATTTATTTATTTGATAGAGAGAAATCACAAGTAGAGGGAGATGCAGGCAGAGAGAGAGGAAGGGAATCAGGCCCCCTGCTGAGCAGAGAGCCCGATGTGGGACTCAATCCCAGGACCCTGGAATCATGACCTGAGCTGAAGGCAGCGGCTTAACCCACTGAGCCACCCAGGCGTCCCTGGTCTTAACTTCTTTACTAGAAAATTAATTTTTCCCCTTATGTGAGTATTTCTTTTTCTTTTAAAAAGATCTGGATTTTTGGGATAAATAAATAGGCATTTAAATTATACTAATGGAAATTGTGAATTAGTATTTACCTCCCACTCTGTAGTTTGAAGAAAAGTCAATTTTGTAGTCAAATAAGTTAGGTAAGGATCTAATTTTATATTTTCAATGGTGACAAACTTTACACAGGGAAGAACCTAATATACACTTTACACTTGGCCCAGTTGTCTTAGAAAATGATAACAGAAATGGCAATATTGGATGGCTATCAATGTCCGCTAGTATGGGTGTAATTATTAAGTAGTAATATTGTAAGATAATAACAAAATTTTAGAAAATATTTTCTAGCTTTATTGAGATATAATCGACGTATAATATTCTGTAAGTGTTTGTTGTGGAGTGTGTTGAATAGATCCATTTATATGTTGTGAAGTGATTACCACAGTTGAGTTAGTTAATACCTTCATCACCTCACATAATTATAATTTACTCTTTGTGATAGGAACATTTGGGAATCCACTTTCAACAACTTTCAAATTTATAATACAATATTGTATTGTTTTGTATATTGTACAATATAACCACAGTCTTGTTCACTGGATTCCCTGAACTTGTTCATCATACAACAGGAAGTTGGCACACTTTGACCGACAGTGTCTTGTTTATTCTGTCCTCTAGACCCTGGCAACCACCATTTGACTCTCCGTTTCTATGAGTTTGGTGTTTATAGGTCCCACGTATAAGGGATATTATGCTGTATTTGCCTTTGTCTGAGTTCTTTCACTTTAGCACAATGCCCTCAAAGTCATTCCTTGTTGTCACAAATGTCTGGATATCCTTTTCCATCTATGAAATATATATATATATATATATATTATTTGTGACAACAAATATATATTATTTGTGACAACAAGGAATGACTTTGAGGGCATTGTGCTAAGTGAAAGTGATATATATATGTGATATATATCACATATATATATATACATATATATTATATATATATCACAATTCTTTATCTGTTCATCCATAGATGATCACTGAGGTTGTTTCCCTCTATTGGCTCTTGGAATAATGCTGCAATAAACATGAAAATGTAGATATAACTTCAAGATCCTTTGAACATATACCCAACAATTGAATTTCTGATAGTACTTTTTTAAAATTTTTTGAGGAAACTCCATACTGTTTTCCAAATTGGCTGACCAGTTTACATTCCTTCCAACAGTGCACAAGGGATTCCTTTATTCCACATCACCAACACTTGTCTATTGTTTCTAATGATAGCCATTTAAACAGGTATGAGGTGATATCTCACTGTGATTTTGATTTACATTTCCCTGATCATGATGTTGAGCATCTTTTCATGTACCTGTTAACCATTTTATGTCTTCTTTTGAGAAATGTCTATTCAGTTACTCTTCCCATTTTTAAATCTGATGTTAATTGCTTGCTATTGAGTTGTATGACAACTTATCAGAAATATGATTTCTCCCATTCCTTAGGTTGTCTTTTCATGTTGTTTTTGCGGTGCAGATGCTTTTTAGTTTGATGTAGTTTTATTTATTTATTTATTTATACATGCATTTTTCTCAATATCATTCACTGAAGAGACTTTCCTTTTGCCATTAAATATTCTTGGTTCAAATACTATTTTTTTAAAAAGATTTTTATTTATTTATTTGACAGACAGATCACAAGTAGGCAGAGAGGCAGGCCGAGAGAGAGTGGAGGAAGCAGGCTCCCCACTGAGCAGAGAGCCCGATGCGGGTCTCGATCCCAGGACCCTGGGATCATGACCTGAGCCGAAGGCAGAGGCTTTAACCTACTGAGCCACCCAAGTGCCCTCAAATACTAATGTTTATGTGAGAATTTGTTTCTGAGTTCTTGATTCTGTTCCATTGATCTATGTGTCTATTCTTTATGCCTGTGACATACTGTTTTGCTTACCACATTGTAGGATAATTATCTTAAGCTGATTGTTCAGTAGCCATTTATGTTCATAATTCATATATTTTATATATATTCATAACTCATATCTTGCACATGACATGCCACATTAGATTCCACAGATTCCATTTTGATTTTCCATTTGATTCAGTGAAAAATCAAGTAATTATCATTTGTTAATATTCTCAAACTCTTTTAGTTCCACTAGGAGATTTTTAGAATATATAGAATCTTAGGCTGCAGAGTATAAGGAAGTTGCTAGCAAATGGGGGAAAGAGTGGAGACACATAGAAGTTTTATCTAAGTCATAATAATCTACCTCTGCTTGGGGCCCCTGTAGCTGTTAAAGCACTTGAAGACTATTGTTATACAAGGACTTTGTTCTAATCCTATCACTTTAAATCTATAAATTTTACACAGGTCTTGTATTCTTATAAAGTCTTAGAGCAATCATTTATAAAGTTGAGATAATGTTAAATATGCCTCCTAGCATGCATGCAAATATATGATGTATTCCAAAAGGACTTATAACACTGTATATTTGAAAAAGAGATGAAAGACAAAATAGTGTATTATTTGGCAGATGTACCAAATGCTCCCTGTTGTCTTTATAAGTATTACTCTCTCTGGGATGGGGTATTATTTTTCACACTCTACTTAAAAACTTAAGAAAAAAAAAGTATTGATCCCTAATATATATGGAAATAATGGACATTTTGTATTATCTCAGTTTAGAATGTTAAAATCCTCCTTTTTTTTTCGCTTCCTTTCCTTCCTCTGTGCCTTCTCGTCTATATTGTGCGATTTCTATTTATGGCATTGCTTTATCCAGTCTCTATCTCGTTAATTCATAGCAAATAATTCTCAAATATTACTAAAGTACTGAGTCATTGAGAAAGACTTAAAATAGTTATTGCATCATATTATTTTAAAATTATATTTACTTGTCTTTTTTGTGTAAAATTTTCATTTTGCATTTATTTATTAGGATTTTATTTATTTATTTGTTTTTTTAAGATTTTATTTTACTTCTTCAGTGTTCCAACATTCATTGTTTATGCACCACACCCAGTGTTCCAGGCAATACGTGCCCTCCTTAATACCCACCACCAGGCTCACCTATCCCACCATCCCTCTCCCCTCCAAAACTCTCAGTTTGTTTCTCAGAGTCCACAGTCTCTGATGGTTTGTCTCCTCCTCCTATTTCCCCCAATTGACTTTTCCTTTCCTTCTCCTAATGTCCTCCATGTTATTCCTTATGCTCCACAAGTAAGTGAAACCATATAATAATTGACCCTCTCTGCTTGACTTTTTGCACTTACTTTTTTCAATTTCTTCAATCCCATCCATGCTGATACAAAAGCTGGGTATTCAACCTTTCTGATGGAGGCATAATATTCCATTGTATATGTGGACCATATCTTCTTTATCCCTCATCTGTTAAAGGATATCTCGGCTCTTTCCACAATTTGGCAACCGTGGCCACTGCTGCTATGAACATATGGGTTACATATGGCCCTTCTTTTCACTTTGTCTGTATCTTTGGAATAAATACCCATTAGTGCAATTGTCAGGTCATAGGGTAGCTCTATTTTTAATTTCTTATTGAATATCCACACTGTTTTCCAAAGTGGTTGCACCAACTTTCATTCCCACCAACAGTGTGAGAGGGTTTCCCTTTCTCCACATTCTCTCCAATACTTGTTATTTACTGCCTTGTTAATTCTGACCACTCTAACTAATGTGAGGCAGTATCTTGTGGTTTTGATTTGAATCTCCCTGATGGCTAATGAGGATGAACATTTTTTCATGTGTCTGTTAGCCATTTGTATGTCTTCTTTGAAGACATGTCTGTTCATGTCTTCAGCCAATTTTTTGATGTGATTATCTGTTTTAGGAGTGTTGAGTTTGAGTTCTTTATAAATCTTGGATAACAGCCCTTTGTCTGTAGTGTCATTTGTGAATATCTTCTCCCATTCCACAGGTTGCCTCTGTTTTGTTGACTTTTCCTTTGCTGTGCAGAAGGTTTTTATCTTGATGAAGTCCCAGAAGTTCATTTTTGTTTTTGTTTCCTTTCCCTTTGGAGACGTGTCTTGAAAGAAGTTGCCGTGGCTGATGTCAAAGAGGTTACTGCCTATGTACCACTCTAGGATTTTGATAGATTCCTGCCTCACATTGAGGCAGGAATTTTTATCCATTTCAATTTTATTTTTGTGTACTGCATAAGAGAATGGTCAAGTTTCATTCTTCTATACATAGCTGTCCAATTTTCCCAGCACCATTTATTGAAGAGACTGTCTTTTTACCACTGGATATTTCTTCCTGCTTTGTTGAAGATTAAAGACCTAGAGTTGTAAGTCCATATCTGGACTCTCTACTCCATTCCACTGGTCTGTCTATGTGTCTGTTTTTGTGCCAGTACCATGCTGTCTTGGTGATCACAGCTTTGTAGTAAAGCTTGAAAGCAGGCAACATAATGCCCCCAGTTGTTTTCTTTATTCAACATTTCCTTAGCAATTCGGGGTCTTTTCTGATTCTATATAAATTTTAAGATTGTTTGATCCAGCACTTTGAAAAATGCTGGTGGACTTTTGATCAGGATGGCATTGAAAGTATTTTAATAAAAATAATCTCTTTAAAGTGTCAATTTCTATTTGCTAGCAACTTAAGAAACTGGATAACTCAATGTAGGTATTTGGGAAACTTGTCAAACTGGACTATTACCCTACGATATTTCAGCAATTTCTCGTCAATGTGGCCACGCTACTTTCAAAGACAATACCATACAGAATATATAGTATTTGGACAATGGTGATTTTTTTTTATTCAACATTTCTACTGTGTGGTGTGTGCATGTGTGTGTAAATTTGATTAGTGAGCAATATTTCTGAGGTACTTTGGAGATATAGTTACCATTTGAATTGGAGGTTATATTACTGAAATTTTATCACCTTTCATTCTTGTACTCTGCAGTGAGCAGAGTCATATAAATAGGTCACTTAAGGTTTAGAATCTCATTAAGAAATATTTCATACCGGGAGAAAGAAGAATCATTGATTTGCTTTATGTTTTAAATACAACTTTTAAAGTTTTTACAAATTCTTTGCTTCCTCTACAGAGAAAGGTAGAACTCTGATAATTACACTGCTTTCCACAAATTATCAGAAAGATGTAAAATGTATTTACTGACATTAAAAAAGTCACTCTTTTGGCATCATTATTTGCTAATGAGCTTGTTTTGGAATGTTTGCAAGCTTATGTGACAGGATGACATTTTATTATGTGAATAAGGTCAGCCCTGTTACTTAGTCTATGAGAGAAAGAAAAAAAAAAAGTCTTATTGAAAGGTGAAGCTATTAAATACATTTGACCCAAAGGTAGCTTTAAAATCAAGAAATGGCACCTCAGATTCATGTAGCTATTCTAACCTATGAGGTGGAGTTTCAGCAATTATCAGCTAATGTCAGCAGGTAGATTGAGGATTAGGATCACCCATGTTAAAGGTCATGTTCAAACTAATTTTTGAATGGCACAATGGCTATTATTTCAGAGACAAGCATTCAGAGTTATAAGTGGAAATGTAAAGGCCACTCTGTCTTCCTTGTGGCTCTCCTGGCTTCATTGCCATTGTCATTAAAGATATCTAGATTGCTATGAGCAGGGGCTCTACGGAGTAATTACACACTATTTTCAGGTGACTCACATGCCAGAAAGAGAACTTGGATTTTGATCTTTAAGAAATGAGGAGGTTTGGGAGAGTTTAAATAGAACTCTGAAATGGTAAGATTTATTTATTTTTTAAATTTTTTTAATTTTTTTTTTTTTACTAACATTAGTCTCCTGACCATAGAATAAATTGGAATGGGGGGAAAAGCGCATTTAAAAAGCATAACTCAGTGAAAAGGCAATTTTAGAGTTCTCAATTATGAAGGTATCCCTTTCTGCTAAATTAGTCTCATTATAATCATTTGGAAGTTGATTAAACTGATTATTATATACCATCTAATTGCTATGATACAATTTGGCATCTGAGAAGAAGGAAAGAAAGTCGTATTTTTCACTCGTGAATCTAGAAAAGGATTGTGGAATGGGTATAATATAAACATTATCCCATAAGATCAGCAGTATTTGGAGATATAGAAATGCAGTTTGTTTTATCCCTCAGCACCTGGAGGAGCACAGTTGCATTCATTTGTCTCCCTTGCGTGCTTTGAGAACAGTAAACACTCAGGGAGAGGGGAATTTATTCCCATGCATCAGTTCTTCCTTCCTAAATGGAGTCAAAACATTTTTGGTGTATTTGGGTACACAGTAATTGAGTACTTTGACCTCAATAAATAAGACACACAAATTTGAAGAAATGATAGAATAGACAGAAGGTGATGTAGCCTCCATGCAGGTGTGATTAATTACCTCAGACCTCCAGTTTCTCTTCTCTTGGCACTGGCTGATCTGAATCACACTCGCGTAGTCTTAGATGAGGATCAACGGTATGGCGAGAGAGCGCAATGAGACTGGGAGAGCCAGTGGAAATGTGGACTATTTAACTGTACATGAATCACCAGGAGGATAAGAAACAAGGACTATCAAACTTCAGAATCCTCAAACTCAGTCATCTGATTCATCATTCATGTTATTTTCTCAAATCATTTGTTTTTGTTTTTGTGGTGTTTTTTTGTTTGTTTGTTTTTGTTTTTGTTTTTGCTAGGTAGGTGTTCAAATGACTACATAAAGATTATGGAAGGGAGAAGCATTGGTGAAAAAAAGCTTGGTAAAAAGTTAGCTGATGTCCCAGGTGAAAATTAGGATGTTCGATATATGCAAGAGACTTGAGATTGCAAAGCAATGTTCAATGGGACTCCGTCGAGGAGGACAAATGAGGGACTTATGGCAGCATGGAGAGCAATTTAAAGATCAAGCCCACTGAAAGGGCCTTCAAGGTCTCCATTGGTACACTAGAAAATGTTTTCTTAGTCAATATTAGGGGAATTTTCTCTTCTGACACTTGGACAGGGAAGGAATGAATGAAAAAGAGAATGAATTTGGAATTTGCTATCATGTTTTTTTGTAATATTGCCATAGTCATATTTATTCCAATTAATATGTGTGTAATGTATGTCAATATGTGTAGTTTGGGAAATACAGAATGTGTTGGAGAACAAACATTTAGTTTTGATCTTAGCTTCACATTTTAAATGTGTGTTTGGGGTGGGGATTATAGTTCATTGGTATAAAGGTATTATAAAATCATGAGTATTTTAATTAGGAGACTTAGGGAAAGTATAAATAAACAAAGTAGGAAGAAAGAAGACAATAAAGCACACTGAACTCAATCCTCCTGATTTTTCAAACATGAGTGAAGTCCAAAACTGATACCTGGTTAAAGTTGTAATAAAATAAATAAATAAATAAATTTTTGTGTGTAGGAGCTAATTTGATATGATAATTATAAGCATGTTTACTCATCATGCTTATATGATAATCTCAACAAGAATTGTTTACTAGTAAACAGTACTAAGTAAATAAAAATCTTTCTACTACATGCTCAAAAGCATTCTCAGTCCTAGTGATATATTCTTAGTCTTGCCACTATAGTTGTCTTGGCCTCAGAGTTTCTCTTTACAATCAGTTTCCTGAACTAATTGAATTCTACATCCTTTCAAATCTACAAAACTATTATGCTGAAGACAGGCTGGTGATTTTTTCTCTTTATGTGTGAATTTTGCATTGTTTGGTGATAAATAGGACTACAGATTCAGTGTAAGAAAACAACTGATAGATACAAAATGAGCAGTCCACAATCAAGAAAGATTACCTTAGGGGCTAATAAATATCTAACTCATTGTTCGATTTATTTATCCTATCTACAAAGCTTGTAGCATGATGACAAACATATATTTATGCTACTTAAAATACTAACCAACTAATGGCCTTTCTAAAATAATTTTCCCATATTTATCCTAAATATAGTGTTATTTCCTAAGTTTTAATCAAATTAACAAATTCACATACCATAAATATTCAGTGATATTAAGGAGTTACAAAAATAGCCACGTCTTAACTGACCACATTTGACTTTGAAGCCCCGCTTCTTTGAAGAAATTTCTTCCACACATACTTTTTTTCTTTAGGTATTCACCTCATGATTTAAAGGTATATTTTATGACCGCTTCATAATATATTGATTTTCAGCAATTTTTAATCAATTGATTTACTATGATAGTCAATGAAGAACTATGTAATATTTTCCCAGTCCCCTTCCTTATTCCACTAGCATTATTGTACTTCATCTTTGATTAATCATCAATGATTCAATTTTTATGAATGTGTAAATATCATTCATAACTGATCCAGAAAGCGTCCTTTCCTATACAACTTAAAAAATTTTCCTTTAAAAGAAAAACTTTGCTTGAAGTTTAAAATATGCTTTTCATATAGTTTTTTTTCTTATGTTGCTATTTTAAAATTTCCTCAAATATCCCAACAGATCTATAAACATCAAGATGTGTCTTAAGAGCTTCAAACACAAAGATAGTCCATTAATTTCATTTGTTTTCACAGAGCTCTAACTCCTGGACTAATGTCTCCCCAGGACTATTAAAAATGCTCACATAAGGACTCCCCATTCTTTCCATTTCCAAAGTTATTTATTTCTTATGTCCTGAATCTCATGTCTTTCATTTTTTCCTTCTTTTAGGAGCTTCTTAAGAAGGAAGTGGAGGCAAATTTTTGAGAATTTATATGTTTGAAAGTAACTTTGTTTCTTGGATGGTTAGTTTGGATATGGAAGTCTAGATTTTTCTAGAAGTTTTCCTTAGATGTTTGAAGGTTTCACTCATTTTTTTCCCCCTGACTTTCTATTTACTATTTATACATCTGATTCCATTTTAATGATTGATCCTATATATTTGAGCCATTTGTTTCCCCACTCACACATAAGATCAGAGGACTTCTCTCTTTTTTCATCAAGAAATGTTAATCATTCTGCACATGAGTGGCTCAGTGGGTTACACATCTGCCTTTGGTTCAGGTCATGATCTCAGGATCCTGTGATGAAGTCTCACATCATGCTCCCTGATCAGTGGGGAGCCTGTTTCTCCCTTTCTATCTGCTTCTGCCCTCTCTGCCTCTCTGTGTCAAATAAGCAAATAAATCTTTAAAAAAATGTTAGTAATATATCTTTAATTAACCATTCTTTCATTCATTGTACCTGGTAAATAGTGGGCACTTTTAATCTGCAAAATTCTGCTTTTCAATATTGAATTTGCCCTGTATTCTGTGGCTGAAAATGTTCTCCATTTTGTATTATTTGATTTCTCATTTTTCAACCTCCACTGTTTTGATATTGGGCATTCTAATAGATCCCTTATTTTGTCTTTTTTTTTTTTTTTGTACGTTCTGCTTAATCTTTTTTTTTTTTTTTTTTTTAGATTTTATCCATTTATTTAACAGAGAGAGAGAGAGAGATCACAAGTAGGCAGAGAGGCAGGCAGGGAGAGAGGGGGAGAAAGCAGGCTCCCTGCTGAGCAGAGAGCCCGATGTGGGGCTTGATCCCAGGACCCTGGAACCATGACCTGTGCTGAAGACAGAGGTTTAACCCACTGAGCCACCCAGGAACCCCTGCTTATTCATTTTTACTAAATTTTCTGAGAAATTTCCTAAATTCATCCTCCATATCATAAAAAATGTATAAATAAATATTTTGAGATCTTTCTTATTTCTCTATATCCCATATATTGTTCTAGTTGTCTGACTTGAATATTTCCTCTCAATTCTTTGAGGATGTTACATGTTTTCTCTTAAAAAAATTTTTTTTTTTATCCCTGGATTGTCCATTTCCTCCAGTTCCCCAGACCCTCTCAGACCATTTTGTTTATCTCTTTTGGTTCTAATATTAAAGCCTTTTTCAAACATGTGATATCCCTGAATTTATACTCTTAAATTCAAGTAATAAAAAGTCAATTGACAAAAGTGTATGTGTGTGTGTGTGTGTGTGTGTGTGTGTGTGTGTGTGTTTCACTGAAGAGTGACCAGGTAGATAGGATGCCTGGATTTTCTTTTCTTGTTTTTTTTTTTTAATAGCATTGTAAGTATATGGATTTTTTTTCCTGGGATTTCCCAGATTCTTTATGGAAAATTTTTCTAAGCGCCTTCTTTATAAAGGTAGGTAGGTATCTAAAACCACTCTGAAATAGGAATCTAATATTTCCCAGAATTTCTGACTTCTAAATACAAAGACTGAATTTGGAGGTTTAAATAATTCCTATGTAGACTCTGTTTCATGATCCAGGTCTTATTCTCATTTTCTACTCTTCCTGGTATTCCTTGATACTGAGCATCTTACATTTCTTAAAACTTATTTTTGATCCATTAAAGAAATGTAATGTTTCCTAATATCTACTTTGATTTTTAAAAGATTCTGGTTCATACATAAGGTTATTTTATAAGTTTATCATTAGTTTCTTCTCTTTTTAGAGAATAGGACTTCTTTCCCATTTTTGTGATATTCTGTTTCAGTTGGAATTGTACCAAGAAAGATAGTTCATATAAATGTGATAATATGAAGAGAGTTGGAAACAAGTTCTCTTCCTAAAGGTAAGAGTAGGATGTCAGGCAACCACAAAAGTTCCTATAGTACCCCTGTGACATGGATTCTGCAAATGCCCTGTTTTATGAGAACACAAGATCTTGGGGCACCTGGGTGGCTCAGTGGGTTAAGCCTCTGCCTTCGGCTCAGGTCATGATCTCTGGGTCCTGGGATCCAGCCCCGCATCAGGCTCTCTGCACGGCAGGGAGCCTACTTCCCCCTCTCTCTGCCTGCCTCTCTGCCTACTTGTGATCCCTGTGTGTTGAATAAATAAAGAAAAATCTAAGAAAAAAAAAAAAGAACACAAGATCTTTGAGGCACAGGCCAATGGACAGAGGCCATAGCTGTCAGTCAAAGAATAGAGTCAGTCCAGAGTACTTTAAAGGCAGAGAAAGATAGATGAGTAAGAGAGAGAGAGAGAGAGCACTTACTTCTAAAATAGAGAGAACTGATCTTTCTCATTTCTCTGGTCTCTTGTTAAAACTTTCTTTTGGCAAACTTGAAAAGGGATTGAAACGGCCAGAGAATACATTGACATTGCTCGTACATTTTTCAGATTCCTAGGATAAAAAAGTAGATGAATAAAGTAGAAAGTAAGTTGAGAAGGTAGGTCAAAAGTTCACAATGTATTATATGAGGGGGCACCTGGGTGGCTCAGTGGATTAAAGCCTCTGCTTTCAGCTCAGGTCATGGTCTCAGGGTCCTGGGATCGAGCCCCGCATTGGACTCTCTGCTCAGCAGGGAGACTGTTTCCCCCTCTCTCTCTGTCTGCCTCTCTGCCTACTTATGAACTCTCTCTCTCTCTCTGTGTCAAATAAATACATAAAATCTTAAAAAAAATGTATTGTATGAGTAATGTCATAGCCCTTGAGTTCAATGTGTTAAAAGATGCAACAGAAACTGACCAAGTCAGAATGAATGCTAATCAGAGATGCTGAAGATTGCTGACCAGGATGTCCATACCAATGCATACCATTGAGTATCAGACTTGGTCTTTCAGATAGGTATATTCAACAATCCCCTGTATTATTGTACTTGGCCAGTGAAAATTTTGAGTTAGTCCCTATAGTTGGCTGAATAGTAGCCTCCAAAATGATGTAGCTATATTCTAATTCCTGGAACCTATGACTATTACCTTATTTGGAAAAAAGATTATTGTAGATACAAGTTAAGGATCTTAAGAAGAGGTGACCATCCTGGATTATCTATGCGGGCCCTAAATCCAAAAGCAATTGTCCTTATAAGAGACAGAGAAAAACAGAGAAAAGGAGAAGATGATGTGATCAAGGAAGCATAAATTAGAGTCACAAACTAAGGAACTCTTGGATTTTAAGCCCTTTCTTCTTACTCAATTGTGACCTCAATGGTTTTCAGTCTGTATACTTTCTTTCCCATGTGAGTCATTAAAACCAAGAAAGGTCCTTCCTGAAATCAAGGGATGTAACCACTAAATACCAAAAGAAACTTGCTCTTGATCTGTGATGCTTTTAAGGAAATATTTTAAACAAAAAAAGGAAAATTGAAAGTAAAGGAAACCTCATCAAAAATGGAGCTAGGAAGCTCTGACCTGGGAGCTCTCACATTCTACCACTCAGACCCCAAACAGGTGGACAGTTAGTTTACACACCTCAACAGGAAGAAGGGAGAATTTCTCCTTGTCCAGCAATAGCTCAGTCAATGAAAAGCCACCACACTCAGCCAATGTGAATTCACCACCTGAATTCCTGAAAACAAGTTATTCTTTTCCTCCCAAAAAGCAAGCCCCTTTCCTTTGTTCTAGACTTGCCTATGGTTTGTCATAGTTTGCTTGTTCAAAATTGCAATTCTCTACTCACAAATAACCTCATTTGCTGGTAAAATAACTGGCTCTTTCCCCCCCACCCCGTTCAAGTCAACAAGACACACCTTCTTTTATTGGTATTCATATACAGTTTTATCAGAAATATGGACCTAATTGCAAAGCCTTTATAATTTTTGACATAATTACTTTTTATCTATTCTATTCCTTGCCTTCTAGGCAACATACTCACTGGTAAAATCAAAGACAGAGCTGGTGTAGGGTTTTTCAAGTTCCAGAGACATTTTCTTTCATTCTGTTTCAATTGGTATAGCTGAATACATTTATTCACTAATAGCTCTTGTCTAGTATTTTGCTAATTTGATTTTTTTTTAATTTTTAGGTTTTTGTGTTTTGATTTTTTTAGTTTTCCCCCCACTAGTGTCCTTTTATCCCCTTTTGGCACTCCCTCTAACATCAGTGAGGAATTTCCACTTGTGAGACATAATTGCATACATCTAAACCACAATTCTGTGCCTTGTTTAATTTATTGAGATCTTTGACCATGTAAAACAGAGGAATGTTGCTGGGGAACTACATCCATGTTTTCAAAAACATGATGATTAAGGAATTTTTGCCTGTTCATAATATTCACAAGTGTTCTAGAGATGTGTCTTCTAATTGTATATTGTTTACTTGGATGCAGTTTTACTTTTTTTTTTTTTTTTTTACTTTGACCTGAATAGCATCGATCTCTATTTTTACTTTAATTAAAGGCTTACTATATCTGTTTTCCTCCACAAAATTATCATAATTTTCCCATTATAAAGAAGAAAAATATACTCACTATAAGTCCACTAAGAAAATAATCATTTAATACTAAACTTTAGATATTCAAGAAGCATTTAGAAAAAGACAATGAAACCATTTTATGTTGATTATGGAATTTGGAATTTTTTTTTAAATGTCATATCATTTTGATTTTCTTTGGATTCCCATTGTTATTATAGAATCTTCAAAACACAGTTTTAATGGCTATATAATCTCATCATGTAGCCATCTTAATATATTTATTTTTTCTTCTTCAGAGAGGAAGCCATGTTGATATCTGGAGAATGGGCATTCCAGAAAAAGAATAGAAAATGTGGTCTCTCTAAGGCTAGAGATCATCTTTTATAGGAACAGCAGGGTAGCCAGCTGATGTAGCAGAAATGTGTTGAATTTGGAAATGAGTAGTAAATGAGTTCAAGTGATAAGAGGAACTATGGTACATGGTAGGATTTCACTCACAATGAAGTGGAAATTTTCTGGATGGCTTTGAGCAAACATGTGAGACAACTTGACTTATATCAAATAGTTCAGAGAGAAAAAAAAAAAGAAAAGGTGCGAGAATAAAAACATGGAGATAAGTTAGGAGGCAATACACTAGTCAGGGCCATGGTACTGGTGGCTATTATGAGTATTAAAAGTGGAGGCAATGATATATAGGTGATCCTGCATTTTGAAATGTTCTGAGCAAATGAGATGGAGAAAAAGAGGAGTCAAAGACAATTTTAAGTTTTTGTCCAAAGCCCTTGGAAATATGACATTATAAAAAGCCCAGTTTGGGGCACCTGGGTGGCTCAGTTGGTTAAGATCTGACTCTTGGTTTCAACTCAGGATTGTGAGATTTAGCCCCAGGTCAGCCTTGGCACTGTGCATGGAGCCTGTTCAAGATTCTCTCTCTCCCTCTGCTTTGCTCTCGCTCCACCCCAGCACATTTGCTCTCTCTCTCTCTGTAAGACAAAAAACAAAAAACAACAACAAAAACACTTATATTTTTTATTTATTTGATTTCAGGTGACACTAAATGATTGCCTTCATGCTTCATATGTGTCCAATTTACCAATATTCTAGTTGATTTCTTAACTATTTACTCTTTGGAGGAATTTTTAACCATATCTCTCTAAGACATGGGCTGATTTTTCCCCCTTTTCTATCATTAAACAGTCTTGTGATATTTACCTCAATCTTCGTATATAAAATTAAACATAACTTAGATAGTTCCTATTACTATGAGTAGTTGCTGAACTCTGTGATTTTTAGACTCTCATTTTACCTGGAGTCTCTTAAAGTTAATATATAGAAAGACTTTTAATATGTGTAGAGATATTAAGATTGATATTGAATAGTTATAGGTTATTAATTATTCATAGTAAAATTATTTTTCCAAATTATTAGCTCACTGAATATGGTGACCAAGTCTATTTCACTGTCATGGTCCAGTGCTTAGAAGGAACACTCAAATCCTTGAGAGTTTAAGTGGATCATACAGCTTTCATGGGAAACTGAAATACTTTAGAGCATTATCCTCTTGTTCACCTTATAATTGTTCACCTTGTAATTAACACATTCAAGGGACTTCTTTATTTATTTTCTGAAAGTACATGTTGGTAATAAAAGTCACCAGTTGAGCTCAGGTTTTCTAATACCAATTGGGTTAGGCAGGATTCCAAAGCTGTTCCCAAACACTTTGCTCCTGGAGTGTATGTCTTGTGCAGTTTCCTTTCCACTGAGTACAAAAAAACCAGGTGGATATCACAGAATATCATCCTTGTGATTAAGTTACTGGGAAATTGACTTTTAAGTTAATCAAAATGGAGGCTATCCAGGTGGACCTGACCTGATCAGGTGAGTTCTTAAACAAGATAAGACCTTACGAGTTTGCTTCTGGCCTTGAAGACACAACTAGACTAGACACTCCACAATTGCATGCAAGGAAATAAATTTACAAACAGCCATAGAAACTTGGAAAAGGTCCTGAGCCCAAAATGAAATTCCAGCCCTCATTGGATGTCTTGATTTAATCTTGGTGAGACCTTAAAAAGAGAATCAAGCTAACCAATGCCTGGAATCTCTCCTAGAAACCCTGTAAATAAATTTGGATTGTTTTAAGATTCTAAGTTGTTGGCAATTTATAGTCAGCAATAGAAAACTGATACATAAATAGCTTTCATTCTACTCATTTTCAGTGCTTCCTAGATGCACCATTCTTTGTAAATATTAAATTCCCCTTATCTAAATTTTTATAGTGATGAAAGATAGTTTTTCCATAACTAATCAATTTTCTAATTACTTAGATTGCAAGTAACATGTTTAAACATAAAATGTCTGCCAACTCATTAATTTTAAGAACTTAAAGGTCCTTCTTCTCTCTATGACTCGTTCACCTACGATTTGGAAGCAGTCTGTCAGTTTTCTATCGGTAACATTTAGTTTCTGTGTAAAAGTGCATGATGATAAATATAGAATCGAAAAAATGTTCATTGTATTTCCTGAAAAGGTATATTTTATGGTATGTATTTCCTTCATTGTATTTCCTTAAAAGGTATATTTTATGGCACATACACATTAATACATATTCCCTGAGCATAATAATACTTAAGATCAGATTGTATAAACACAAATTCTATGAAGCTTTTTTCTCTGCCTGACTTCTAACAAAATCCCACCCTCCATGAAAGCCACTGAAGTGTGATAGAAAGCTAACATTCTATTAAGTAAAGAGGACTAAAAATAGACCACTTTCAGAGCTTCATTAATGCCATTGTAAGACAGGAAATGTTTTCTGTAAGTTTTAGTTTAACACACAGTTACTGGTAGTGACAAATCAAGTTACTAAAACTTTTTTGAAAAATATCTGAATTCAAATTCATGTGAAGATAGGAAAAAGAGAAGGGGAAAATCCATTTCACCAAAGGAGAAAAAAAAAGTCCTTAAGGCAAATGATAAAAAGGAAAAAGGAGAGATGTAAACTATTAGGATTATTTTAAACATTGATCTAAACATATGGTTTTATACAACATTTATTGAATATTTATTAAAATATTATCACATCTAAAAGAGAGAGACCTTTCAATGATTGTTTTTTTCCCTTTGTTGTTGGTCCTTATTAACTGCACCTTGACACAACTTGCACTTTTCAAGTTAGCCTGAGCACAAAGTGTCTGAAGAATATTAAATATTGAATGGAGAGTGCTTTAACATTTTTATTTCAACATATCATGAATCAGTTAACCGTACAGAAAATTTGAAAGGATTATACAGTACTTTCCAATATACTGTTCACCCGTTAATATATTTCTTCATTTGTCTTCTCTTTCTCTCTCTCTCCACACACATACAGATGAAGGTTTTATACTCTAAATGATTTAAAAGTAAGTTGCAATAATTTTAACCTTTTTCCCCAAACTATTACAGCATTCAATTTCTACAAACAGTAGCTTTGTCCTTCATAACCATGATACCGTTACTATAGATCAATTATTTATCATCAATATGGTAATATTAACTTTCCTTTCCTTGTTTTGTGTTTCACATCATCAACATATTTGAGTAATCAAACTATTTGTTTACTGGTTGCTAACATTACAGGGACTTATCTAATTGCTTCCACTTGATTTTATTCAACTTAAGTTTTTTTGTTGGGGGGTTGTGGAGCTTAGGTTGTTTAATTTCTGCTGTATGAATCAATGGCTAAAGATTGTCATTCCACTTGATTTATATGTTTCTGTGAAAACTCTTTGTTGTATAAATACTTAGTTTCTTTGATAAATAAGAAGTGTTAATTGGTATGAATACTATGGACCTCTAGGCCTCTAGATCCTCTGTCCCATTAAACTTTCACCAGTCACTTTAGCCTGAATTAAGGATCTTTGTCAGAATCAATTACTTCATTGAAAATCCCAACTTTTTATTTCCTACTCTATCATTTCTTCTATATTTATTGAGAATTGGCCTGGTATAGAAGATCTTTATTTGCATTCATTTTCTCCCTTTCCCTTTGTCTCTCTCTCTCTCTCAGTCTCTCTTTCCTCTTTTCCATTTTGGAAAATCTATTAATGTAGTTCATATTAATAGATTAAAAAAAACAATAAATAATATGATTATCCCAGTAGTTGGTGAAAACTCAAAACCCATTACCAAGTAAGATGAGAATTAATGAATACTACTTTAACATGATATCATATATTAAACAAAGAAAAACTTAGAATGGTGCACTTAGGAGTCAGGAGGCTCTGAATTTGCAACAGTTCCAAAATGTACTTGTTCTGTCACTTTAGGAAATAAAGAAAACCTCTGTTCCTCAATCACTTCATTGGGGAGATGATTTAATAGATCTTTACATTTTCATGGCACATAGGTAATGTTCAGTAAATATTAGCTAATATTATTACTATTATTATAATTTCTTCAGGGATTACTTCAAAAGAGGACATGATTAAGAGTAATTAAATTAGTCATATTTTTATATAAAAAGTATTTGAGCCAATGATGATTAAACTCCTTCTGAAACGTAGCAGCAAACAATATATTGAGGGATTTAAAATTCCCTTCCCAAACCCACAATGAACAGGAAAGACTTGGCTTTTCTTTGAAAGAGGAACCAGGAAATGCACCAGCGAAATCTGGGACCTGGACTCAGACTGGAGCTGCTGATGCTAAGGTCCAATCCACACTTGCCAGGATGTAGCCTTCAGACCTGATCCTGAACCTTTTACCTGAATGGTAAATGGGGAAACAAAGAATGCAACAGTGCTCAGGGGGGAGAAATAGATGCTATGGTACCATGTGAAGTAAATACTCATGTAGTTGCAGAGGGCAAGAGTACCAGGACTTCTAAGAAAAAGGACCTTGTGGCAGAGATTGAGGAGGCGTAAGAGGATTGTTATAAGTATTGGGGAGATGTCTCCTTTTTTTTGTCATCCATGCAAGAGTCTTATTTCTTTCATAGATGCTTCGTGCTACAATATTAACATAATAAAATGTAGGGAAGCAACCTAACTGCCCATCAACAGATGAACGGCTGAAAAAAAATATGGAATACATAGTGAACATCGTTCAGCCTCAAAATAAAAGGAAACCCTGCCACATATATGACAACATAGAGGAACCCGGAGGACATCATACTACATAAAATAAGCCAGTCACAAAAGGACAAAAACTGTGTGATTCCACGTATATGAAATACTTAAAATAGTTCAATAGAGAGTGCAATGGTGGATGCCAGGGGCTGGGGAAGAGGGGAATGAACTGTTTTCAGTGGATATAAAATTTCAGTTGTACAAAATGAGCACATTCTAGTAGCTATGTTTATCAATACTGTATTGTCCAAAATTTGTTGAAGAAAGATCTCATGGTAAGTGTTCTTAACAAAATAAAAAAATACAAATAATAATAAATTTAAAATAAATAAATGAATGAAAGAAAAAAGGAAGAAATAAACAAAGACAGACAAACAGAAAAAGAGAGAAATAAAGAAAGAAATTCTATTGTGTTATCCTGTAAATCCTTAGGGATGCTTTTTTGTCTTATTCAGAGTAACACATCTCGCTCTGAGAACCTAACCTAGTGATTTGTAAAGGTCCAATACATTTGGTTTTTTTAATTAAGCAACTGATTGAATCAGTTTTGCTTAGGATTCCTTAGGATGGGCTTCATGTTACCCATTTCCTACACTTAAAAAAATTATATCACTAAGCATATGTACACATTTTCTGCATTCTCAAATACATGCAAAATTGTACTATTAAGACATGAAAATATTCTAAAAATAAATAGAATATTAAGGCCAGAGACTAATAGTTAGTTGGTAGGTTACAAATAAGTTAGCTTCAGTATTGCATTCTTTGCTTTTCCTCTGATCTTGTATTTATTTAATAAATGCACATGTATATGCAAGTGTATAATAAATGCATATATATGTGTGTGGTTTTAATGTACTTGTATATTGTATGGAATAAACTATCAGATTATTAGAGTGAAAATGTTTAAAATAACTCAAATTCTTCTGAAAATGATGTAAATTTTTTAATACTCATCTAGTTCTCAAAGGAAAAAGTAAGTACTATGGTATATAGAGTTTAAATTATAATAGAGATCATATATATATATATATATATATCAGTGGCCCCTCTCAAGTCATTTATAAACCATACCACAGATTATAATTACTTAATAAGATACAGAGATTATAATAAACTTAGTGTGCACTTGTACTATATATAAAATATAACACAGTTATTAATTAGATGGATCATAAATTGATAAGGACTTGTAAAATTATTTGTTACTGAAAATACATCACTCACATCTGCAAATAATGCTTGTATGAGAAGTAATACAAGACTGGAAAATGACCTTGTTACGAGGTGTTACATACCCTAATGGGCTTTATTAGATTAGGATTCTGTCTGTAATTTACTGAAGGGTCACTTGTTACCTGGGTGAGCAATTTCAGCCCTTCAAATTATGAACCTCATTCTAAATCTATGCCTATTCAGTTGATGGTAGAGCAATTCTTGTTGAAGTCCAAAAATAACACTTAGCTGAATGCACATGGTTTGGATGAACTATATGGGGTATAACTGGCAGAGATTCAGAAGAATCAATTGCTCTGATTTCACCACTCAGTAAATGGACCGAAGCTGATGGTCTAAATTGAAAGTAATAGTTGGAATGTTCTACTATGGCTCTGCTCCAGAGCATGTAAGACCACTTCACTGAACAGTTTAAGCACCAGCCAATTACATCTCAAAATTCAGTTAATATCTTCCTGAACTATCTCTGCACTTTATATAACATATTTCCACAACATAAATGCATTGAGTTACACTTTGTGTAGCTAATTGAACATTGTTATTAGTACTTTGTCAAAAATGCTATAATGATTGGAAAAAAATGCTTCTAGCAAAAACAATTACTATACTAATTATAGCCTGGTATAATAACAATCCCTTCCATTTTACATCTTCATGTTTAGACTCCCAATTGTCTTATAGGTTTGCCATTCTAATGTTAGCTGATATACATCAACAAATGTGGAAGCAGCAAGGACACTTTATAGTTTTTCTAATATATAGTTACTATATATTTAATGGAACCATGAATTTCTGTTTGGCAAATTCCACAAATAATAGTTAAATGACCCATGGTTTATAGTTAGTAACCATTTCTCTTTCAATTTACATGTGATATTAATTATATGGGATTTCTTACAGAGTTTTTTTTTTCTTATATCAATCATCGTGTGGAGACTTTTTTAATATGATGTTTACACATACGGTGTAATAAATTTCCCAAATGTAACAAAATCAAGTATTTTTTTTTACTTTAGTGTTTTAGAAAAAGATTATATTTTGTAAACAGTGTGCATGTAAGTGTTTTTTTAATAAATCTATAGTAAAGTTGGTAAGAAACAAATTCAATAAAGCGTGCTTTAAAATCAAGAAATTCTGATACACTTAACTGAGGACAATAAAGTGCATGTGTAAGAAATAGTGAATAAGTCACATAGATCTTATATTATAATTATGTAGTATAGTAAATGTCACTATAATGGCAGTCATATTAAAATATAATTACCTTAAATTTACACAATGTTACATGTCAAATTTATCTAATAAAAAATGTCATATCTATATATGCCAGAGATCATGTGTTTCTTGGTCTTCTCTGTATACTCAGTGCTTATTTTATGTCTAGGAAGATATCCACTAGGTGTTTTTGAATGCTAAATAAAGAAAAAAGAAGAAATAATTTTTATAATATTTCAAAGACAGAAAAAGTAATATTCAAAAGTTCCACAGGACAAGAGGAGTCTTATTTATTTAAGCAAGTAGTTTTTGATTACTTAATGTGTAGCCAACTCTTTGCTTGGCAGTGAGGCCGTAAAGGTGAATATGAACTAAAGTATCTTGAACTTAGGGGTGCCTGGGTGGCTCAGTCAATTAAGCATCTGCCATCAGCACTGGTCATGATCTCAGGGTATTGAGATCCCACATCAGTTTCCCTACTCAGCAGGGAGTCTGCTTCTCCTTCTCCCCCTCCACTCCCCCATGTTTGTGCTCTTTTTCTCTCTCTCTGTCAAATAAATAAACAAAATCTTAAAAAAATAAAGCACCTTCAATATAATAATTAAGACATATATTTACAAAAAATAATTATGGTGAAGTTTGCATAGATTTATAATACTCCAGCTACTAATACCAAACATTCTTAAAAGCAGAGTATGTTTGAACAAGACAATATCAAAATTCCTTTTCAACTTAAAAACTTGAATTTTATCATTCCTCTAAACACGTGCAATATCTTTTGAAAATGTGTGTAACAAACCTTATGACATATTTTTTAGGGAAATATTATGATTTTATAAATAAACATTTTGGTGGCAATCAAAGAAAATTACACTATCAATGGACTCTCTAAAGTCATACAATTTCCATGATGAGTTTGCCAAAATATTACACATATGAACTAATAGATACAGTATTAGCTTAATTGTGGTGATTATTTCATAACATACACATATATAAAAACATCAAAATGTTTACCTTAAATACATATAATTTTTAATTGTCAATTTTACCTCAATAAAACAAAAAAATCAAGTTAAATCCTTTACAATATTATCATTTTATTGACTATACATCTTCTTTGGAGAAAAGTCTTTTGAAGACTTCTCTTCATTTTTTTTTTTTTTTAAATTTGGATTGTTTGTGGTTTTCTGTTAAATTGCAGAAGTCCCTTATATATTCTGGATATTAATCCCTTAGAGATATATGACTTGCAAATATTTCTTCCAAGTATATATGAGATTTTAATTATCATGGCACCTAGGTGGCTCAGTTGGTTGGGTATCTGTCTTCACCTCAGGTCATGATCCCAGGGTCCTGGGATCACTCCCATGTCAGGCTCTCTTCTCAGTGGGGAGCCTGCTTTGGTCCCCCTCCACCACTCCCCCAACCATGTTCTGTCTCTTGTCATCTCTCTCTCTCAAATAAATAAATTAAATCTTAAAAAAAAAAGAATTTTAATTACAAACAAGTTTTAAATAAATGTAATTTTGAACTCTGAGAACACTGAAACTATCTGGTACTATCAAGACACTGAAATTAACAGAGAAATAGTTCTCTCTGAACTTTCAATGGATACAATATGAAGTATAAATTAGCATCGTTATTGAACATTGTCTGACATAGACCATTTCTAAGATGGCCTCTCCGGTGACCCTGTTGCTGTGCTCTTATCTAATACCACCTCTTTAAATTTGGGATGGCCTAGTGACTTGCTTTTAGCTAATAGAATATAACCAATGTAATTAGGTATCTCTTCTGTGATTAGGTTATAAAAGATTATAGCTTCTGTCTTGCAAGTAAACTCTATCCTTCTTTCAGTGTGTATGCTTTGATAAAACATACATTTAGAGAACTACTTGTCAGGGAAATAAAAGCAAAGCAAACCAGTTCAACAATGTTCGATGAATTAAATTCTGGCAACAGCCACACGAACTTAGAAGTGTCCAGTTAAGTTTTCAGATGAGAATTCAATCTGGGTTGGCACCTCCATTTCAGCCTTGTGAGAGATCCTAATGCAGAGATCTTAGCTATGCCCTTTCAAAATTCTTGACCAACAGAAACTGAGAGAAAATAAATACGCATTGTTTTAAGCACTATGTTTGTGCAATTTGTTATGCAGCAATAGATAATGCTTTCTCCTAAAAGAATTTTCTATATGTGTTGAAATGATCAGGAAATAAATAGGTCTATGAAAATAACTTTAGAATAGCAGATACTTAGTGTAAAATAACACAAATAGCTCTATTTATGTATATAATAATCTAGACCACATGTTTAAAAAATGAAGGTTAAGGAGGATTTAAGGATTCTAAAATGTAGCTGTAAAGGAAAAAAAAATGTAGAAATACATGGATGGAAAAGAATAAGTAAAAACTCTATATTCTATAGAAATAATGTTAGCCAATGATTCATAAAGAAAGCATATGAATTTCAAAATATACACATTATTGAACTCATTCAATATGAAAAGATTTTTTAAAAAGTCAGTTTTAATTGATAAAACTCAATGTGGGCAAAGAGACAAGAGAAGAGGTAGTTTCATCTGTTACTTTTTGTCTTGGATAATGCGTTATATAGTAACCACGGTATGGGTTTTTGTTCTTGCCCAGTCTGTGATCTCATTAGAACAGTTATGCAAAACCATGTTCCTAGTGAGTATAATGGGTCAATGTTTTATTTTGTTTTGTTTTGTTAAAGGACTCTTACCAATCCATATTCTGGAAGGAACCAATGGCATCTTCCTCCTGCATAATTTGAATTTAGAATCGCAAGAATGAAATCACAAGGTGAGAGACTGGAGGATTCAGGAGTAGAAAGAAAATAAGTGTAGTAAAGAAAGCTGAAGACACACGCAGACACAAAACCACAGCAATTGTAATTGTTCTCCAGTGGTATCTATTCTGAATAAGGAGGAGAGGAGCCTACAGGTAGAAGTGTCATATCTAGAGCCATGATATGAGCGAGGGAAAGAAAACTCCAGAAGTGAGACTTGCCTGATGAATTTCCCTTGGACATGGGCTCAGGTTACTCCTCCTAAATTAACCTCTAATTCTTTTTTTTTAAGTATCCTTTAAAAAAATATATTTTTAACTTGATGGATGCTCATCTTTAACACAAAATCTTAATTAAGATTTCAGTAGGAGTCAAAATCCTTTTCTAAGAATTTTTGTCTTAGAGACAAAAATCTATATTTGGTAATATATGATGAATCAAAGCACTTGAAAAAAAACTAAATTGCAACCAAATTGGATAAACACATTAAAATATTTCAGCGAGGGTGGTTCATGAGATTATTGTTTATCATGGACATGATAACTGATCTAAACAAAATATAAAGAAAACAAAAAATATTGAGAAGGAAAAATTGAAGGTTTAAAAAATAAAGGTAAGAATTTAAATACTAAATATTTAGGTACCATACATAATATTCTTCTATTATTATAGAAGGATTATTTTATTTTGAAACTCATATGAGCCATAGAATGTACTAAAGAGTCTTCAACTTAAAAAAAAAAAAAAAAGTCTTCAACTTTACATAAGAAGATATTTCCTTATGTTGGATGTACCAGTTTACAAGGGGAGGGATAATTTAGATTTTGAATGAAAGGAAGACTTTTCATCATTTCTTGACTGGTCATCTGAATTTGTAGACAATTTGGTTGCAACATTATTCTCCTTATATCATAAACACTATATATAATTTACATATACAATGTGTATACATATATATGACTAAATGAATAAAACATTTAGCATGCAAGTTAGAATGATATGATCCATCTTCTTTGACCATTGAATAAAATATACATATTTATCTGTATAAGTTTTATATTTATATTTCTTCCAACGGTCAAAGAAGGTGAATTATCTTATTTGACTCTTAAGCACTAAATAGAAACATGTCTCATTCATTTAACTGGGCCTTTTGTTCCACATCAAACACAGTGACTCATGCTTGTGTTTTCTATTCTTTGGTTTATGTCCAAGATATGAAACTTGTTTAGTGTGCTTACACATGGGATTTCATCTCAGTTTTGCTATGAATTTGCTCCCCAACAGCTCCATCTGTTACTGCCAAATAATTATTCTCTAAATATATATGTGTGTGTGTGTGTGTATATATATATATACACACACACACACACATATATATATATAATTACACATTTCATTTCTAGTTTCAGGCATGCCAGTTGCTAGCTGAATGACGTTTGTGTCACTTTTCAAGCTTTTTGAAAGGACAGTCACTTGTCATTGTTTTATTTTATTTTTCCTTAAAATAAGAACTCCAGGATAAATTCATGAGTTTTCATGCCAAAAGCAAATCAATGTGACCAGACATGGCACATATATCTTATGCATCTGTTTTGTTTATAGAAGCAGTGGTCTCTAATCTCTACATAATTAGTTTAGAAAACACACTTTATGTAATACAACAATTGTGAAACTGATTATTCAAGGAAAAGCAAGTGTCAAAATATTCTCATATGGATTAAAGATGAAATTTTAAAGATGCATTAATGATCTCTATTGAAGATATACCAAATCATCTTTGAGATATCTTCAGTCAGCCATGAGCAAAGATGAAATTGGCCAAATTTAATTTTGCCAATATGAACAAAAAAACTCTTATATAACTCAAACTAAATAATTAGCATGTAACACACCAAAGTATGTAATAGAAACCACCTGATACATCCAGCTAGTTTTCTATAATGAAATAATACAACCACAAAAACAATATTTTCTGGGATGCCTGTGTGGCTCCATTGGTTAAATGACTGCCTTTGGCTCAGGTCATGATCCCAGTATCCTTAGGATTAAGTCCTGCACTGGTCTCCCTGCTCAGTGGGGAGCCACTCCCCCTACTTGTCCTCACAATCTCTTTTTTCTCTCTGACAAATAAATAAATAAAATCTTTAAAAAAAATGCTTATCACAGTCTAGAATCTGAAGCAATATTCAAATAGTTTGGAATTCAAACGACATAATTTACCATTTAGAATAATTTTATAAATAAGAAGAAGAAAAATATGCTTTAAACATTTCAAGATCAATACATTTACAACTATAATTATAAGCTGAGTAAAATATTAAGTCAAATTATTTTCTGACATAAATTGGTATAATTTTGATGATTTATTAGCATAATCAATGTGACCTGTGGATCAAGACCTAATGGTGATATGATTTAAACAATATACTAAGTCTTATATAAACATTCCTCCCAAACTCCTATTTCCATGAAATGTCATAAATTAAATATTTAAGGAGAAATAGATGTGAACGCAGAATATTATGACTATTTCAGATTCTCATTAATCTTGTGAATGAAAAGAGTTCTAGAAAGCAATTTATATAGCTACTAATTTTTTTTGCATTTTTTTTAAATTTCTTATTTTTTATAAACATATATTTTTATCCCCAGGGGTACAGGTCTGTGAATCACCAGGTTTACACACTTCACAGCACTCACCAAAGCACATACCCTCCCCAATGTCCATAATCCCACCCCCTTCTCCCAAACCCCCTCCCCCCAGCAACCCTCAGTTTGTTTTGTGAGATTAAGAGTCACTTATGGTTTGTCTCCCTCCCAATCCCATCTTGTTTCATTGATTCTTCTCCTACCCACTTAAGCCCCCATGTTGCATCACCACTTCCTCATATCAGGGAGATCATATGATAGTTGTCTTTCTCTGCTTGACTTATTTCACTAAGCATGATACGCTCTAGTTCCATCCATGTTGTCGCAAATGGCAAGATTTCATTTCTTTTGATGGCTGCATAGTATTCCATTGTGTATATATACCTCATCTTCTTGATCCATTCATCTGTTGATGGACATCTAGGTTCTTTCCATAGTTTGGCTATTGTGGACATTGCTGCTATAAACATTCGGGTGCACGTGCCCCTTTGGATCACTACGTTTGTATCTTTAGGGTAAATACCCAATAGTGCAATTGCTGGGTCATAGGGCAGTTCTATTTTCAACATTTTGAGGAACCTCCATGCTGTTTTCCAGAGTGGCTGCACCAGCTTGCATTCCCACCAACAGTGTAGGAGGGTTCCCCTTTCGCCGCATCCTCGCCAGCTTCTGTCATTTCCTGACTTGTTTATTTTAGCCATTCTGACTGGTGTGAGGTGATATCTCATTGTGGTTTTGATTTGTATTTCCCTGATGCCGAGTGATATGGAGCACTTTTTCATGTGTCTGTTGGCCATCTGGATGTCTTCTTTGCAGAAATGTCTGTTCATGTCCTCTGCCCATTTCTTGATTGGATTATTTGTTCTTTGGGTGTTGAGATTGCTAATTTCTTTATAGATTCTGGACACTAGTCCTTTATGTGATATATCGTTTGCAAATATCTTCTCCCATTCTGTCAGTTGTCTTTTGATTTTGTTAACTGTTTCCTTTGCTGTGCAAAAGCTTTTGATCTTGATGAAATCCCAATAGTTCATTTTTGCCCTTGCTTCCCTTGCATTTTGCGTTGTTCCTAGGAAGATGTTGCTGCGGCTGAGGTCGAAGAGGTTGCTGCCTGTGTTCTCCTCAAGGATTTTGATGGATTCCTTTTGCACATTGAGGTCCTTCATCCATTTTGAGTCTATTTTTGTGTGTGGTGTAAGGAAATGATCCAATTTCATTTTTCTGCATGTGGCTGTCCAATTTTCCCAGCACCATTTATTGAAGAGGCTGTCTTTTTTCCATTGGACATTCTTTCCTGCTTTGTCAAAGATTAGTTGACTGTAGAGTTGAGGGTCTATTTCTGGGCTCTCTATTCTGTTCCATTGATCTATGTGTCTGTTTTTGTGCCAGTACCATGCTGTCTTGATGATGACAGCTTTATAATAGAGCTTGAAGTCCGGAATTGTGATGCCACCAACGTTGGCTTTCTTTTTCAATATCCCTTTGGCTATTCGAGATCTTTTCTGGTTCCATATAAATTTTAGAATTATTGGTTCCATTTCTTTGAAAAAGATGGATGGTACTTTGATAAGTATTGCATTAAATGTGTAGATTGCTTTAGGTAGCATAGACATTTTCACAATATTTATTCTTCCAATCCAGGAGCATGGAATATTTTTCCATTTCTTTGTGTCTTCCTCAGTTTCTTTCATGAGTACTTTATAGTTTTCTGAGTATAGATTCTGCGCCTCTTTGGTTAGGTTTATTCCTAGGTATCTTATGGTTTTGGGTGCAATTGTAAATGGGATTGACTCCTTAATTCATCTTTCTTCTGTCTTGCTGTTGGTGTAGAGAAATGCAACTGATTTCTGTGCATTGATTTTATATCCTGACACTTTACTGAATTCCTGTACAAGTTCTAGCAGTTTTGGAGTGGAGTCTTTTGGGTTTTCCACATATAGTATCATATCATCTGCGAAGAGTGATAATTTGACTTCTTCTTTGCCGATTTGGATGCCTTTAATTTCCTTTTGTTGTCTGATTGCTGAGGCTAGGACCTCTAGTACTATGTTGAATAGCAGTGGTGATAATGGACATCCCTGCCGTGTTCCTGAACTTAGCAGAAAAGCTTTCAGTTTTTCTCCATTGAGAATGATATTTGCGGTGGGTTTTTCATAGATGGCTTTGATGATATTGAGGTATGTGCCGTCTATCCCTACACTTTGAAGAGTTTTGATCAGAAAGGGATGCTGTACTTTGTCAAATGCTTTTTCAGCATCTATTGAGAGTATCATATGGTTCTTGTTCTTTCTTTTATTGATGTGTTGTATCACATTGACTGATTTGCCGATGTTGAACCAACCTTGCAGCCCTGGAATAAATCCCACTTGGTCGTGGTGAATAATCCTTTTAATGTACTGTTGAATCCTATTGGCTAGTATTTTGTTGAGTATTTTCGTATCTGTGTTCATCAAGGATATTGGTCTATAGCTCTCTTTTTTGATGGGATCCTTGTCTGGTTTGGGGATCAAGGTGATGCTGGCCTCATAAAATGAGTTTGGAAGTTTTCCTTCCATTTCTATTTTTTGGAACAGTTTCAGGAGAATAGGAATTAGTTCTTCTTTAAATGTTTGGTAGGATTTCCCCGGGAAGCCGTCTGGCCCTGGGCTTTTGTTTCTTTGGAGATTTTTAATGACTGTTTCAATCTCCTTACTGGTTATGGGTCTGTTCAGGCTTTCTATTTCTTCCTGGTTCAGTTGTGGTAGTTTATATGTTACTAGGAATGCATCCATTTCTTCCAGATTGTCAAATTTATTGGCGTAGAGTTGCTCATAGTATGTTCTTATAATAGTTTGTATTTCTTTGGTGTTAGTTGTGATCTCTTCTCTTTCATTCATGATTTTATTTATTTGGGTCATTTCTCTTTTTTTTTGATAAGTCGGGCCAGGGGTTTATCAATTTTATTAATTCTTTCAAAGAACCAGCTCCTAGTTTCGTTGATTTGTTCTATTGTTTTTTTGGTTTCTATTTCATTGATTTCTGCTCTGATCTTTATGATTTCTCTTCTCCTGCTGGGCTTAGGGTTTCTTTCTTGTTCTTTCTCCAGCTCCTTTAGGTGTAGGGGTAGGTTGTATACCTGAGACCTTTCTTGTTTCTTGAGAAAGGCTTGTACCGCTATATATTTTCCTCTCAGGACTGCCTTTGTTGTGTCCCACAGATTTTGAACCGTTGTATTTTCATTATCATTTGTTTCCATGATTTTTTTCAATTCTTCTTTAATTTCCCGGATGACCCATTCATTCCTTAGAAGGATGCTGTTTAGTCTCCATGTATTTGGGGTCTTTTCAAACTTCCTTTTGTGGTTGAGTTCTAGCTTTAGAGCATTGTGGTCTGAAAATATGCAGGGAATGATCCCAATCTTTTGATACCGGTTGAGTCCTGATTTAGGACCGAGGATGTGATCTATTCTGGAGAATGTTCCATGTGCACTAGAGAAGAATGTGTATTCTGTTGCTTTGGGATGAAATGTTCTGAATATATCTGTGATGTCCATCTGGTCCAGTGTGTCGTTTAAGGCCTTTATTTCCTTGCTGATCTTTTGCTTGCATGATCTGTCCATTTCAGTGAGGGGAGTGTTAAAGTCCCCTACTATTATTGTATTATTGTTGATGTGTTTCTTTGATTTTGTTATTAATTGGTTTATATAGTTGGCTGCTCCCACGTTGGGGGCATATGTATTTAAAATTGTTAAATCTTCTTGTTGGACAGACCCTTTGAGTATGATATAGTGTCCTTCCTCATCTCTTATTATAGTCTTTGGCTTAAAATCTAATTGATCTGATATAAGGATTGCCACTCCTGCTTTCTTCTGATGTCCATTAGCATGGTAAATTCTTTTCCACCCCCTCATTTTAAATCTGGAGGTGTCTTCGGGCTTAAAATGAGTTTCTTGGAGGCAACATATAGATGGGTTTTGTTTTTTTATCCATTCTGATACCCTGTGTCTTTTGACCGGGGCATTTAGCCCATTAACATCAGGATAACTATTGAGAGATATGAATTTAGTGCCATTGTATTGCCTGTAAGGTGACTGTTACTGTATATGGTCTCTGTTCCTTTCTGATCTACCACTTGTAGGCTCTCTCTTTGCTTAGAGGACCCCTTTCAATATTTCCTGTAGAGCTGGTTTGGTGTTTGCAAATTCTTTCAGTTTTTGTTTGTCCTGGAAGCTTTTAATCTCTCCTTCTATTTTCAATGATAGCCTAGCTGGATATAGTATTCTTGGCTGCATGTTTTTCTCGTTTAGTGCTCTGAAAATATCATGCCAGCTCTTTCTGGCCTGCCAGGTCTCTGTGGATAAGTCAGCTGCCAATCTAATATTTTTACCATTGTATGTTACAGACTTCTTTTCCCGGGCTGCTTTCAGGATTTTCTCTTTGTCACTGAGACTTGTAAATTTTACTATTAGGTGACAGGGTGTGGGCCTATTCTTATTGATTTTGAGGGGCATTCTCTGAACCTCCTGAATTTTGATGCTCGTTCCCTTTGCCATATTGGGGAAATTCTCCCCAATAATTCTCTCCAGTATACCTTCTGCTCCCCTCTCTCTTTCTTCTTCTTCTGGAATCCCAATTATTCTAATGTTGTTTCTTCTTATGGTGTCACTTATCTCTCGAATTCTCCCCTCGTGGTCCAGTAGCTGTTTGTCCCTCTTTTGCTCAGCTTCTTTATTCTCTGTCATTTGGTCTTCTATATCACTAATTCTTTCTTCTGCCTCATTTATCCTAGCAGTGAGAGCCTCCATTTTTGATTGCACCTCATTAATAGCTTTTTTGATTTCACCTTGGTTAGATTTTAGTTCTTTTATTTCTCCAGAAAGGGCTTTTATATCTCTCGAGAGGTTTTCTCTAATATCTTCCATGCCTTTTTTGAGCCCAGCTAGAACCTTGAGAATTGTCATTCTGAACTCTAGATCTGACATATTACCAATGTCTGTATTGATTAGGTCCCTAGCCTTCAGTACTGCCTCTTGTTCTTTTTTTTGTGTTGAATTTTTCCCTCTTGTCATTTTGTCCAGATAAGAGTATATGAAGGAGCAAGTAAAATACTAAAAGGGTGGCAACAACCCCAGGAAAATATGCTTTAACCAAATTAGAAGAGATCCCAAATCGTGAAGAGGGAGAAAGGGGATAAAAAGAGGTTCAAAAAGGAAGAAAGAAAAAAAAAAACGAAAAAAAAAAGAAAAGAAAAGAATTAAAAAAAAAGAAAACAAATAAGAAAAATATAAAAAGAAAATATATATATATTAGATAAACTAGTTAAAAAACGTTAAAAAAGAAAAAGGTAAAAGTTAAAAAAAAATTTAACCAGAAGGCGAGAAAGAAAACAAAAAAATGAAAAAGAAAAAAATTTAAATTAACTGCAAGACTAAAAAAAAATCACAGGGAAAAAGCCATGAGTTCCGTGCTTTGCTTTCTCCTCCTCTGGAATTCTGCTGCTCTCCTTGGTATTGAAACCGCACTCCTTGGTAGGTGAACTTGGTCTTGGCTGGATTTCTTGTTGATCTTCTGGGGGAGGGGCCTGGTATAGTGATTCTCAAGTGTCTTTGCCCCAGGCGGAATTGCACCGACCTTACCTGGGGCCGGGGTGAGTAATCCGCTCGGGTTTGCTTTCAGGAGCTTTTGTTCCCTGAGCGCTTTCCGTAGAGTTCCGGAGGACGGGAATACAAATGGTGGCCTCCTGGTCTCCGGCCCGGCGTAGCCGAGAGCCCAGGGCCCCACTCTTCAGTGCGCCCTCAGAGAAAAGCGCCCAGTTACTCCCGTCTGCCTGACCTCCGGCCGCGCTCCGAGCTCACCGAGCCTGCGACCGGTTCAAGGCAACCCCGAGCTGTGAGCTTACTGTCGGCTCTGTCTCTGTAGCCGGCTTTCCCGTTCCAGTACCCGCAAGCTCTGCAACACTCAGACACCCCCGATCCTTCAGTGACCCTGCGGGACCTGAGGCCACGCTGACCCCACGTGGGCTTCACCCCGGTTTAGCCTCTGGAGTGATGTCCCTCAGCGGAACAGACTTTTAAAAGTCCTGATTTTGTGTGCCGTTGCTCCGCCGCTTGCCAGGAGCCAGCCGCTCCCCCAGGGTCTATCTTCCCGTCGCTTTGGATTCACTTCTCTGCCGGTCCTACCTTTCAGAAAGTGGTTGTTTTTCTGTTTCCAGAATTGCTGTTCTTCTTCTCTTCGATCTGCCGATGGATTTTCAGCTGTTTGCAATCTTTAGATAAGCTATCTAGCCGATCTTCGGCCAGCTGAAGTAGTCTCAGCCTGCTACTTCTCCGCCATCTTGACTCCTCCTCCCTATATAGCTACTAATTTTGATTTCAAATAGCATTCACTGTAAAGCATTGGGTTATTTAAACTGGAAAAATATCAGTTATCAAAGATCTCCAACCAAAGGCTACCAGGAGGATACCTACAGTCAGAGAAGTTGAATTTATTACTGTTTGCAGGAAAGGAAAATACACAGCCTAGAAATCCAGTGGGGCCTTTCAGTAAGAAAACGTTAGAAAAGCCTATCATCTGATTTGAACTTTGGATAATTCTTGCTATGGTCCAAGGAAGGCAGGTTTTGCTCTTGGTTGGATACTGTCAGGAAAAGGGTTAATATTAAGACCAAGCATCTCAGTAAGTATTAGCTATAGGAAGGGCCAACTAGTAAAGAAGAAGTTCTCATTTATTTTAGCAGAACTGGAAGTTTGATACCTCATGGGTTGCACAGTAACCTTGTTTTGTCTAACTTTACCATTCATTCAGGGTTGACCTGATCTTGAGATGTTCTGTGAGATTGTTTATGTTCACCAGGATAACGACATGGTCTAGCTGTGAGCCTCACACCAGTTTGTAATAACACTGAACCCTATCCTGTAAGCACATCTAAGCATCAGACCAGTTCCAGAATGTTAAAGGCTGTTTGCTTTATCAGAATTTATTGCTATCAGCTATTTAATCAAAACTCAAGTTTTCATAACATTAATTAATGAGTTTTGAAAGCAATGTCAATTCTGTTGGATAATTCAGATGACTACATTAAGTCTAAAAGGGTTTAAGGGGATACTCATGGATCATTACTGATTCTGGATAGGATCAGGAAGCAAACCCATTTCACTTGACACAAGTATGGTGTGATTTCTTCTATACCATGTTACCCTTTCAGATGACATAGTATACTAAGTTTTTTTCTAGCTTTATTGAGGTAAACTTGAAAATAAAAAGTATAAATTTAATGTGTATAAGTTGACATTTTTATGTATATATACAATGTAAAATAATCACCAATATCAAGCTCATTAACATATTCATCACATTCATAGTTAAATTTTGCTTTTTTGGGGGGTGGGGTGGAGATAAGAACCCTTAAAATCTTCCCTTTTAGCAAATTTCAAGTATACAATCCAGTATGGTTAATTATAGTCAACTTGTTGTGACTTTAGATCTTCAGAACTTACTCATCTTCCATAATGGAAACATCATACCATTTAATCAGTATCTCCCTATATCCCCTCTCCTCTGTGGCTGGCAACACCATTCTAATTTCATCCTATCTTTCCTCCGTATTAGACCCCATGGGATGTCATTCTAATACGATGGTATTTAGCCATTTCTAATAATATTTTCTTTTGTTATTACTTCTCCTTTTTGATCTGAGACCTGCTTTCTTGGCCAATGTCAAACTGTAGTAAATGCAACTCCTCAAAATCTGCTCCTCCATACCCACGCACCTCAGTGAGGCTGGAATAAACTGCAACGGGTCAATTAACTTCACTGCATCATGAAATAGTCACTATGACAAATAGGCCCTAATGCTACTTGGGGATTCTCACATGTTCAGTGTTCAGGATGCTTTCCTACTTTCAGAGAAGGTATATAATCGTTCTAGAGATAAAATTAGCATCTTTTCCTAACCCAGTATGAGTAAGTGTGCACAAGCAGCACAGCGTGTGTAGCAGAGAGAATAACATTTTGCATCTTGATACACACTGAAATAAAAAAGACTGCTCTAGCACGGACTCTCCAAATAGGTGACAAGAGCTTCTTCCCTTTCCCAGAAGTTACGCAGACCAAACCCTACTAAAACATCTTAATCTCTGACCTTTGCAAAAGTGACCACTGTATGCAGGTTAAAAAAAAAAAAAAAAGGGATGTGATGTCCCTAAAATTAGGACATTCATGAGAGAGTTATTGAGTCATGAGTGTTATTTTCCATCACGAACAAGCTAGCTCTGTGGCAGATGCTTTTGATGCATGTGTCTTTCTTCTTTGGCCTGCTGCTGAATGCAGCTGTGCCTGTGCATGCTGTCAGACCATACTCATGGACTCACCTCAGACAATTATATTTCTGTCTACTTTGGGAATTCACCATACTTGCTCACAGGAGCCACAGCCCCAGGTGAACACTTTTGAGGGTATCTCTCAACCATTTCAGTGTACGAGGAAAGATATAAATTCTAGTCTTCCAATCTTTGGACTAAAAACTTCAACAAAACTTCTTAAGCTTTTAGCAATTCCCAGTAGCATCAGCTTCTGATACATAGAGCGAGATCCTCAATATATTATCCAATATTTGCTTTTTCTTAGTCTTCATGTCTTTGGACAGATATGTTTGGTATTTTTTCGTTTAAAAAGAGTTCCATCAGAATAAATTATTTATGGAATCTCAAGAATCTTCTCTACAACTTACTAGTTAATGACACAAAGCAAAATAGTAGATTCATTTTGGAGAAAGACTTACTGGTGGGCACCCTTTACACAAGCGGTCAGCCTGGGCATCACCACTGTTGGCATGAAGTGAGATCAGTTACCTCCTGTAATAACGTACCAAGAAGAAAACATTTTCTGGGGTGTTCCAGTCAAAGCTGCATAAGCTAAATCTGATCATGGCTAAAATAAGGAAAAACTAAAATATTTAGACATATTTGAAAGAATGATTGCCTGTACTTCTCCATATGCCAACACTACAAAATGTCAAAGTGAAGAAAAACAAAGTTTAGAAAACTTTGCAAATTAAAGGATACTACAGAGATATGACAACGAGATGAATGCATGACCCCAGTGATACTTAACTTGGGAAAAGTAAATAGCTAGAAGGATACTTTTGGAGCAGTTGACAAAATTTGAATATGGATATGGATTAAATACCAGCCAAGATAACACTACAGCAGTCCAAAACACAGCCAACCCCTCAGCACACGAAAGAACCAAGCCAAAATGAAATCATCCAGCCAAATCCTAGGCAGTTGGTAAATACATCAGATGTCTCTGAGTTGGTGGGTTTTTAAAATGTCCCTAATTTTTTTTTAACATTTTCATGGTGACAAAAACTAATGCATTAGTGTTGCTAATAAATATAAGGGGAAAGAAACCATTAATCTAGTTGAGTTCTGAATTTAACAGTGTATATTTCTCAAAATGGAAATGAATCATTCATTAAATTGTTCTTTCTCCAGCTGACTTCAGGTGAAAAAAATTCGTGAACTATTAACATAGATTATAAACCAACTTCAATACAAAAGAAACAATAATGATTATATTGTTTGGCCTTATCAACAAAATACATTTTAAAAAGATTATATATTATACAAAGTGCATTTGGTTGGTGTGCTTGGATTTTTATAGGTTCAGTAAACATATGTCAGTTACATTTCTGGTTTACAGACAGAAAAATCACAAAGGACCATTGCTGTCATTCAAATAACCAAAATATATGGGTGGAGTACTAAAATTACACTTTAAAAAATCTCAGAGAGCTAAAATACAATCTAAATAAACTAACTTTCAGAAAATGAGAACACGTTCATGGAAGTGAAGAGACCCAAGAGTTCTTTTATTCCTGAAAAAAATTATATTAGGAGAAGAAATTTATCTTATACAGTAGAATGAAATCCAAAAGAAGGGATAAGTAGAAAACAAATACAAGATGAGAGACTTAAACCCAATCATGTAAATAATAACTAGCCTCTCTTGGCTCCCATGAAACCTCATAGTTCTGGAGAAAACTATCTTTAAATTTTCTAACCTACAGATAAGAATGGTAATATCATATTGTGAATGTAGGTTTAAGCCTGTAAGTAAACTGTTGGCCTTTTTAGACTGGAAGTGACCCAATTTAGTTAACTCACCATCAGAAGGGTAGTTCATCTCCTAAAGGAGTGGTTCCATTTTGTGGGCTGTTTTTGATTTGGTCATTGGCAGATTGAACCACTGAGAATGGCAGTGCCTCAGTCATCCTTGGTAGGTGAGCATCAGAGTTCTGGGACTCGTATCTAGTCTTCATATTTTCCACCATGTTCATCAGTCCAGCACTGGGCTGGATGATGTAACTGGATGCATCAATGTATTTACTTGATTTATTTTTAGTACCTCTGCTGTGTGGATTCTCTCTGAGGGTGTAAACATGTAACATGGAGATCTTTAAATATTTTTTCCCACTTCCCATATATCTATCCACATACCTGGAACTCACACATCTTTGTCTCTCATCTTCCAGTCCTCTACCTCATGCTCTGCACCAGCTGGCCAAGTCACTTCCCACTACCCATAAATCTGTATACATTTTAATATCAAGACATATCTTCATGCACACCAAAAAAATGCCATTAAATCATATGATTTGCTATTATATCTTTAATATCAAGCCATATCTTTATCCACAAAGTGACTGCTTCCAGTTCCACTAATAGAGTCAATTTTCCCTCACGACTATCTTTCAAGGTCACTCATGAGTGTAGGTATAGTATATCTGTCATTCATTTTTAACTTGCAGCCAGATATTGAAGAGACATTTTTAAATTAATGTATCTCATACCTCATGATTTTACAGTATCCCCCATGCAGATATTGCATGTCCTGAAAGGCCATCAGTAGTGCCACCATGGAGGTGATGAGGATTTGAATTATCTTCCCAAAGACCTTGCTTGTGACATGCTTGATCCCTGATATAAAATTCCCACCATGAATGACTCTATGGTACTAAGAGGAATCTGCTGTTGATAGGCAATTCTAATCACTTGGTGATCTGAGATCAAATGTTCTGTCTCTACTAGCACCCCCTCACAAGCTAAGATCTGTCAACAGGCATACTATTCTCCACTGCCGAGGTATCACATTTTTTTAAGGAAACAAGAGAAAGAGTTGTGATTCACTCTTTGATTTGTCCAAACACTGTATGTCCAATACGCCCACTGATACCTCCGACATCATAGATGATGCTTATTTGTATGATCCTGTGGCAAGGCTGCTTGCCTTGCAGCCCGCCTCTCCCACAGATTGCTTTGCTCCTCTGGGGTGCACCCAAAGCTGGGGGCCTTTTGAGTCACTTTGCCTAATAACTGATTCCTAGTTGCAGATTATGCTGTCTCTGGAACTACATTGTGCTGCTTTCTTCATGGTAGGCATTATATGATACAAGTATATTATGATATTATACATGTAAGACAAATACTGCACCCCTGGTAGATCCAGTCGAGTACTTACACTTGCCTATGATTTGTTTAATTTTTTACTTCAGTATCTGCCATGATAATGTGAGCATTTCAACTTCACTCAGCATGGCCATGATTTTTTCCATGATTCTAAGAATCAACCAGATAGTGAGTGGGTACCTTGTCAAGATATCAGATTCTGTATCTAAAGTGATGCTTCTGGGACATCTGGGTGGCTGTTAAGAATCCAACTCTTGATTTTAGTCATCTCATGATCTCAGGTTTGTGAGACTCACTGGGCTCTGCACTGGGCTTGCAGCCTGCTTAAAATTCTCTCTCTCCCTCTACCTCTGCCTCCAATCCCCTGTCCTGTGCATGCTCTGTCTCTCTCTAAAGAAAGTAAATTAATTAATTAACTGATTAATACAATAAAAAAAGAAATAAAAAATTAAAGTTATACTTTTAATCAATAAACTCATTCTTATCAAATTTTATGTTCAAATTATGATCTTCTTGATTAGGGGAAAAAATTTAAAATTTAGTCCCCCACCTTTTTTCCTGGTTCTTGTCCTTACACATTGATTAGGTCATGGAGCTACTATGGATAAACACTCTTTCTTTCCAGTTGAATTATGGTGTAACTCAATTCTAGGTTTAGAGATAATGGATAGGAACAGATAGTGAAACCTTTGTCTTGTGGGAAAGAGTATTGCTTTTCAGTATTGGGGATGTTCTAGCACTTTGAAGAATTAAGTCATTTTAACAGTCTTAAAAGTGTAGAAGAGAATGAGGAATCCAAAATTTTGGGGTTCTCCAACCCATATGTTAGGTTCTTTTCTTATTTTTTCTCAGCTTTCACACTGAATTTTCAATGACTTTTGGACACTGATTATTAGGTCTTTGATTTGGTCTGACACTTTCTTTACCCCAGTGGAGCAGGGGATGAGAGATTTTGTTTTATGCTACCAGTCACCACCACTGGTATGAATCTCATTGCCATCAGGAAGAAAAACATCACATTTTCTCCAGAATACAACATGAATAAAAACATACCTTGAACAAAGTGAAAGTGAATATAGTAACTGAGAAGAAAGGTAATGAATGAATTATCTTCAATTAGATTTAGATTTAATGGACATTTACTAGTAAGGCCATGACTTTTACAGAACAGTTTCAGCCAGGATGTTGGGTTATAAAACTAATTTACATTCAGCAATTTTTGGAATAGTCCTAATACTGAAGATAAATCTTTCCCTTCCAAAGATTTCAAAACTATATAGCAATATTTATTTGATAAAGTATCTTAGCACGTGGCAGTGAATTTAGAGCCTCACTAAATGTCACCTTTAGCTCAGGTAATAAGAATATAGTGAAGATAACAGAAACATCATCTTAATGGGAAGAAAAGATATATAGTTGTTGCAATTGTTTTTTAAAAAGTGGAATCTCCTTCTCTTTTCTCAATGTATTCAAGCTCATAAATAAGTAGGGCAAAAGATAGTATATAAATATCCCAGAATATAGGATGTTTCCACCACCTTGGTTTTTTAAAGGGGCAACCATAATGAGGTTGTTTATTTTTCCATTGTATAAAGCCAATTAATTAATGCCAATGATCATCTCAATTACCAGGTGAATCTGGGATGAACTATGTGTGACAAATTGTTCTGTTGAGTAATCTTAATTGAAGACTAATTATTGTTCATATTGAGAACTTTCACGTGATGGATTTAACTACTTTGTTACACAGAAGGGTGAGATTTCTTTCTTTCTTTGCAATTTCTTAGAGTGTAATCTGTGATGTGAATCATTCTGGTTCATGCTTATTCAATAACAAAGCCAGTTTCTTTCTCTGCTATTTTGATGGAGAGGTTTTCTAAGTTGGGGTTTTTCTTTTTAATTATATTTTCCTAGTATTCATTTTGAAGTTGGATTTTGTGGTTATATTTCAGCCATCACTTTACTCTTTTATCAGATTTGCACTTCTGACAATTCTATCAATGTCTTATTGATATATCTGGATGCAAGCCAGACAAGTTTCACTCTCCTTTGCTCCGTCTTCTCCTTCTCTCTCATACACACGCTCACGTGCGCACGCATGCGCTCTCTCTCTCTCTCTCTCTCACACACACACACACACACACACACGACAATGACTTACACAGAAAAGGCATTAAATTTTCATATGTAAAAATAAATCTGGAGGAAGTCTCCTCCAGACACCACTTTAGTACTCATCAAAGCTGGAAACTAAGCAGACTTCCTTGTGCATCGATCTGTTGTAACAAGATATAGAGCCAGTGCTCTAGACATTACTTCTCAACCCAAGAGTCTCTAAAATACGAAGAAAGGAAGCAATGATACCAAGAGGATCTTCCCTTGTGCAGCCCATCACTTTTATAAAGACAGTGTTTTTGTAGTAACTAAAACCTAGTGGAACTCATGGTAGCTTTAATGACTTACCTGCGTATAATCTATCACAAACGAGATTAACTAATACTGTTTGAAATCCAGTAAATTCAAATTATCCTTTGGAGCTGGGAGAGACATTCCAGAATCTGCTGCCATCTTGATGTGTGAACAGATGGCAGGTTTGGTTCACAAGGAAGAATGATGATATGCTGAGGACTGTTTGCCACAGCACTTTGGAAAATGGTCTTTCCCTGCATTCCCCAACAATCCCCATTCACACTGAAATCTTTTGACTCTTTCTTTCAAATTTCCTTAAGTACTGCCAAAGTTCTCCCAGTCTTCTTCTCTTATATTTGTATATATCATAGGCTCAATTTCATCCATATACTGACGGCTCCTGAAAATCAATCATGTGTTTAGATCTTTTTCTTGAAACAGATCTTTATGCTCAGTTGCTTACTGAACAAGTCTTCTGTATTTTAACTACATCATGCATTTCCAATACTTTATAATAAATCTAAACTCTAAAGCCTAAAATATGGGTAATGGATAATCAGACTTTTCTCAACCTCTCCAGCCACTTCTCCTAAATCTACCTATCATTCCACCTGGCCACACACTTTTGTCCACCCACACTCAATTCCTTGTAGTTCTCTAAGCAACCTTGGCAAGTTCTTTCTAATTTCTGAGCATTGAATAGATTCTACTTGGGAGTAGAGTGTTCTTACCAGACTAATACTGATTGATCTTTCAGCACTTAAAAGTCCATCTCCTCCGTTTCCCTTTCTCCATAGCTTCAGGAAAGCTCCCATGTTTCCTTCTCCACAGCGGATGTGTGTTTCCTTCATGTTTTTCCCCTCTTCGTGCTTTCTTACTATTTTGTTCCTTAAACTTTTTTTAGTTTGTATCACAGCGTGTTGCAATTTTGTTATTTGTCTCCTCCATTAAGCAGTAAGATTTAAATGATTTAATCAAACTGTTAATCTCTTAGAAGGCATTTTAGCCTTAGCATTTAGTAACTTATCTCTTGAATTTAAGAGGGTAGTACACAAATGGTTGTAATTTCCTTGTAAATGCAATATAAATAATATATGTACCCTTTTTAATAATATGTTACATAACACCTATTTTGATTTGCATTAATAAATGTTAAGCATAAAATAAATTTAATTTGAATTAAGATAATTTTAATGGTGTGTTAATTCCTATAGTAAGAGAGGTTTAAATAATATCAAATTGGTATTTATGAGAAGGTAGAACTCCCAATCAGTTATAGATGCCTTGACAGTAGCAAAGGACGCAGATTATGAAAGTGAGTATGGCTCATCTAAGATAAAGTAAAATGATTCAACTGTTTGTCACAGAGCAATTGCCAGGCAAGCTGGTGGAGTACTTTCCCCAGGCAAGTACTTAATAAAAAATGTACAAATGAGTTGATCCAATTTGTGTTCTACATGCAACTGCAAAGTGTGTAGGCAGATGCTATAAAATATCAACATTAATGAGAAGCCCCAAAAGCTATATTCTCAGTAAGAACAGGCAAAATATAAATTCTCCTTCTAGCATCATGAAGTAGGAAAAAAGTTTTCTATCCCCATTGAATAAGCATTGTGGAACATTAAAAATATTTTCTTTATATATACATGTATAAATTTTTAAAAAAATACATATGCAAGGGTTTTTTTTTTAATGCGGAAGGTTTCTTAATTACAAATAAATAAATGTCCAGTGGAAACACAAATGTATGCTTGCATATGGTTACTAAGCTGGAGAGTGAGGTTCCTGTCTCATGAAGTCCAAGAACAAATCTCGTGGACAAAAGTGAGCAGAGTGATAGAAGTTTATTAAGTGAAGATAAAGAAAAAGCTCTTGAGAGTGAGAAGGGTCCCAACAGGGCTGCCACTGAGAACCTTTAAGGTTAGTCCTTTATAGAAAGCTAACCCAGGAACTTAAATTCCTCTAACATCTTTGTTGGTGTCACCACTGAGCAAGGACTAGTGATAATACCTTCAGTGGCATACTTCTTTTTTAGGGTAGGGTTATTCTTTGTTGGTCACAGGTTATGGATACCATAAAAAAAGACACCCACCCACACACTCAGGGTAGGGTGATCCTCTTTGCTCCCCTATCCCTGGTTTCCCCACATCTCCACATTTTTGGAATTTCTGTAAGCCTGATCACAGAACCCCCTATCTATCAGTTTCCCTTACTCAGTTTGAGTAAGGACTGGTGATCTTTAATGGTTTATTTCTTTTTAGGGTCTGGTTGGTCACAGGTGACTGTCATAAAAAAAAAAAAAAAGACTCTGCCAGTGACAGCTAGGGACAGGTAGCCTGGTTTGTTCCCTTATCTCTGTTTCCTTAATACCTCTGCATATTTGTAAACGTGTAAACCTGACCATTCCCCCTACCTGTCTCTCCCAACCTAGCCTGTCTGTCCCTTATTCAAGATCAGTCCTCCTAAAGTAGTAGAGGATTATAGTTAATAATGAGAATCAAACAGGTAAATAGGAAAATATATTTTACTATTTATTATAAAATATATGTATATATATATATATACATACATATACACACACTATATATATAATTAAATATAATATAGTTTATATATATGGAATCTATACATATAATATATATTTTTGAGGTCTTCCTTCTAAGATTCACTTCCTTTTAATATGGTATATTCCAAGGTTTACCAAAGTGGATTTGAAATCCATAATCCATACTGGATTATGACAGATTTGTGTAGGAAAAAAAATGAAGTAGGTGGTCAGATAAAATTGAGGAATTATGAGTTAAACTAACACAGTCTTTCCCCCTTTCCTCTATTTCTCACTGCCTTTGATATGAAATGGTTCTTTGGGGGGTGGTTTTGGAATATAGGTGAGGTTCAGTAGTGTGGAGTCAGGAGCCGAGGACCAAGAAAGAATTCTTGAGATGTCTCTGGTGCAAAATGGTAGTTTTATTAAAGTAAGGGGCAGGACCTGTAGGCAGAAAGCTGGGGTTCTGAGGCTTGTGAGGTTGTGTGGCTGAGGACATACTTGATAGTTGGGGGATGTAAGGGAAAGGGAGCTTTCAATAGGGTTTTCATACGTTAAAGAAGACCCTCAGGATACTGGAACACTGACTTATCAAGCTAAAGTTGTTTTCCCTCTGGCAAGGCTTTAACATTAAGATAGTTAGGAGATTCCTGAAGGTAGGTCACAAGTATCCCACCCAGGAGTAGCGGGGGTGGGGGGGCGGGAAGAGGTCGCAGCGTGTCAGTTTCTGCATTCTCTTCAGCTGACCATCAGCTCCCTCATCCTTTGTATGACCCAAGAGGGATTGAAGTTGTAGAACTATTATAATTCTAGTGCTTGGAACATTGCTGTGATTCTGGTTCTCAAACATTGTTCTGGGAAATAATGGTGTGGTGAACTGAGCATGGTTTAAGACAGATGAAGTCCATGACTTAAAAAGAACATAGCAGGAAGAAACATTATTTATGTTCTCCAATTGCTAGTTTTATCATCTGTAAGAATGTTGCAGTGAGACAATGACTTCATGCTCTGGACCTTAGACTCCAAACAACAATAATGATAGCAACAATAATAGAAGGAGGACTCCAACTGCCTCCATTTTGACCTCACTCTGTACTTTCTATTAATTAAATCCTTCCAGCTTCTCTCTTAACTCAGGCAAAAGACCCTGCGGGCAAAGCATCCCATCATGGGAATGGAAATTACACCCTCAAGCAATAATACAGCCTGATGCCAGCAAAACTCCACATGATTGACCTCAAGACAATGATTGACCTGATCCTTAACTGCCTGCCCATCTGCCTGTACCCACCAACCCTTGTCCTTTATTTTCCTTATCTAATCAGCACTTTGGAAACAGTCTTCCAGATAGTACTCCACTGCCTTCTTGGCCTCAATGATACAAATCTCTTTCTTGTTTCCCCACCGCTTGTGTCTCTGTCTTTACCTTTTGTCAGCGGCCAGTGCCTCATCATGGTCTGTCTGGGACCCCGGAGCCAGGTGCTCTTGTACCTGTATCCCGGGTACATAATAATGTGTTTCAACATAATATATACTTTGAAAGTCAAAATGAAATAGTAATCCCAAGGCAGTTAGTGGGCTGATCATTATCCCAGGAACTAAATCTGTGCTGTTTAAAATATTACTTTTCCTTCCATATTTCATTTTTAAGCATTTTCCCCTTGATGTGAGTTGTCTTTTCCAAAGTGACTAGATCCTTCAAGGCAAAGGAATAATCAAAGCTAGCTTTGCTTCGGGCTATTTGCAGTTGATGTCACTTGAATTTAAACCACAAAGGCATTTCAAAGAGAAAACATTTTCATCTTTTAATATGTGACCCAGGAGACAGGAAATCATGGCATCCCCAGGGAAACACCTTTCAGTTATGTCAACTTGACAAGTTGCATCTGCTTTTCAAATGAACAAAGAAAAGGATTTGGAAATGACAGTTTAAACACCATGTTTTCTTAAACTTTTTACCTTCAACACTGCATAAATGAATCAACTCTGCTCTTCAAAAGGCTATTAAAGGCTATTAGCTTTCTCACTATCACTTTGGCAAGGTGAAAATAAAATGCTTTATGACTTCTGTAGCTAAGACTCATGCTTTGGTTCCCAGTTATGTAATGTAAAAACTATTTTAAGAATGGTCTTTCTTTTCATTGCTTCACATCTGCCTTCTGCTCAACATCAGGAATAACCAGCAAGATCAGCATGTTTATGGCAAAAAAAGTTAACTAAAAACTATTGCTAGTACTTCAAACAAAATTTACATATTTACCAAGGCACTCTTCTCTTTTTCTTGACATACAACCCTGTATACAAGGCAATTACGGAAATACCATACTTTTCTAAAAAGAACAATTATTTTGAAATTTCTTCAGATACATTTTTTGGTAATTATCCTTTTCTTATGTAATCTAAAACATTTATTTAATCACCTTCATTAAAAAAAAAAAAAACCCAAAACAAAAAACTGAATAAATAGCATATGCCTCTGAAACACATAAAGAAAAAAAAAAAGGGATTAAGGCAATGGATTGTGACCTGGGATTCACATTCAGGAGCCAACATTCTGGTGAGAATGGGCAAATGCAAACACAATTAAGAGATATGAGGAGAGGGCGCCTGGGTGGCTCAGTGGGTTAAGCCGCTGCCTTCGGCTCAGGTCATGATCTCAGGGTCCTGGGATCGAGTCCCACATCCGGCTCTCTGCTCAGCAGGGAGCCTGCTTCCTTCTTCCTTCTCTCACTCTCCATCTGCCTGCCTCTCTGCCTACTTGTGATCTCTGTCTGTCAAATAAATAAAAATCTTTAAAAAAAAAAAAAGAGAGATGAGGAGAAATTAATACATGAGTAGAACAACAGAAACAAGAGGGTTTTGTGTACTGTGATAAGCTGGTAAGGAAAACAACCTTCTCCCCAGTACTACAAAAGGGAACATGTTGTACTTAGCTGTTTCATGGAGAACCTATCTCAACCATTAAGGGAACATTTGTAGCATCTATACAGAAAGGAGCCAAGAAAAAATTTGGAATAAAATAAAACCTTTCATAGTGAAGAATATTTTCTAGCAACTATCCTGCAATGGAGCAAGGAAACAATCATTTTTTTCTCCATAAATTTAAATACAATCTTTATATTAATAGGAAAAAAAATTGATGTCTATGAAAGACAAAACATACTTTTTTTTACAGAAGTCAGAGGGAAAATTGAGGAAAACAAGTATTAAAAATGTATTTTTTCAGAGTGGCTGGGTGGTGCATTCAGTTAAACAAGTCCTTGTTTCAGCTAAGGTAATGATCTCAGGGTCCTGAGGTAGAGCCCCACATCAGTCTCTGCACTCTGCCTGGAGTCTATTTGTCCCTCTCCCTCTGCTCCCCTCCTCACTCTAGTTCTCTCTCTGTTTCTCTCTTAAATAAATTTTAAAATTTTAAAAAATCATAAAAAAGATGTATACTTTCCAAGAAAATTATTTTATTGATATTAGATATTGACAAACTGTTTCTAAAGTTTGCATGGAGAAGGGAAACTGGGTGTCTCAGTTGGTTAAGTGTCTGACTCTTGATTTCAGCTCAGGTCATGATCTCAGGGCTCTGAGATCAAGCTCTGCTTTGGGCTCCACACTGACCGTGCAGCCTGCTTTGGATTCTCTCTTTCTCTCTCTGTCCTTTCCTCCTTCTCTCTAAAAACAAACAAACAAGCAAACAAAAAAGGAAAACTAACAGAAAAACATTGTAAACTTTATATGGAGAGACAAGAGACCCAGAATAGCCAGCACAACAATGAAGGAGAAGAACAAAGTTGAACTGACAATCCTTGACTGTTAGACTTATTATAAAGTTACAGTAATCAAGATAGTGTGGTGTTAGTAGAAGAATAAGCATATAGATAAATGGAAAATGTAACCCCGAAATAGACTGATATAAATTTAACCAACTGATACTTTACCAATGATCTATGGCAATGTAGTGGCGAAAAGATATTCTCTTAAAGAAACGGTGCTGGAACAACTGGATATCTACATGGAAAAAAAAAATCTAGACCTCAACTTTACACCCTTGACAAAACAACAACAACAACAACAACAACAACAACAAAAACTCAAATGGATTATACACAAAATATAAAATACAAATATAAAATTTCTGGAAGATAACATAAGAGAAAATCTAGGCGACCCTGGAAGGGTGATGACTTTTTAGATAACATGTGGAGGCATGGTATATGAAAGAAATAATTGATGAGCTGAACTCTATTAAAGTTCAAAACTATTCAGAGAAAGACAATATCAAGAGAATTAGAAAATAAACCATAGGCCGGGAAAGTATCTTTGCAAAAGACATATTTGATGTAGGACTGTTATTCAAAAGGCATGAAAAACTCTTAAAACTTAACTTTAAGGGAACAAACAACTCAATTAAAATATATACAGACCTTAAAAGACACTTGAAGGAAGACATAGAGATGTCAAAAAGATTATGAGAAGATTCTGGGCAACATACATCAATGCAGATTAAAATGAGGACATCTTTACCCACAGATCACAGTGGCTGTTATTCAAACCAGTGACACCACCAATGCTAGTGCAGTGTGAGGCAACAGCAACTCTTACACATTGTTGGTGCGATTGCAAAACGGTACAGTTTGGAAGACAGTTTGGTATTTAATTACAAAGCTAAAGATACTCATACCTTATGACCCACAATCGTGTTCCTAGGTGTTTACCCAAAGGAGTTGAAAATTAATGTCCAAACTTGCACCCAAACTTGCATGCAGATGTTTACAGCAGCTTTGTTAATAAATGCCCAAACTTCAAGGCCACAAAGATGTCCTTCAGTAAATGAATGGCTATATAAACAGGCGCACATCCAGACGATGGAGTGCTAAGAAGAAATGAGCTATCAAACCATGGAGAAACCATAAATGCATAACTAAATAAAATTATGTCAGGGGAAATTGATTCCAATGAGCAGACTTCAGAAGCCTTACATAAATAATACAGCTTAAATATTATTTACTAATTGATAGGCAAAATAAATGCCTAAAACACTTCATTAGTCTTAACAATATTTTGTTTGGACAATATATGAAAATAGTGGAAAATGCAGTATTTTTAAAAAAAAATTTGTAATAAAGTATAATTAACCATTTGGTACTTAAATTTCATCACTTTAATTTTTACTTGTAAAGTCATTTAAATAAAAACTTGAATTTTAATGAAGGCTGGGGGGATAAATTGCTATTCATTTTCAAATTATTCTTGTATATGCTGTTTCTTAATATACTGAGGTGTCCAATTTGTAACACTAGGGGTTACTGAAACTTATTTGCTTTATTTACTATGAATAATCAAACAGTAACCAAATCCTGATTATAAAAATCTTCCCCATAGTGTGTGTGGATGTGTGTGTACAAGTGTGTGTTTCTGAGCATATATTAATTTTTTAAATATTAAGTAGATTTATAGACTTTTCCCTGGTATGTCAAGATTGTTGGTTCATTAATTAGTACTCCATTATGTGTATTCCATTGCAAACATCTCTCTTCTGTGATGCTTTAAGCTTCTTCTGAGAAGGGACTGGATTTTTATCACGATGGTCTTGGCACTGTAGCAGAGTGAGTGGCAGCAAGGGTTTCCTGAATAAATACATTGGTATAAGATCTGTCTCATCAACATGCAAATGAATGTACTATGAATATTAGGATAATCATCTTGAAACTTCTGATTGTGACTCTGATTTTTCTGTTTTTGCTTTTTTTTTTTAAATTCAGACTAATTTTTCCTTTTCTAACAATGTCACAGGAATCAGAGTCTAGTCTAAAATGCGGACTTCATATCTGTTATCCAAAAGTAGGAGTCCGTGAAGGTATGCATTTTTAATTACCCTATAATTACATACATTTCATTATTTAGTTCAGACTGAGAAGCATGTTTCTTGCATGGATACAGTCTTATGGTTGCTAGGGTGCTGCCTCGTGTGGCAGTGAAAGCTCTTTACACCAAGGGTTAGTTTTCATTTCCAGTCAAAGATGCTAATGCGGCAAAATAGTCATTCAAATATTTTTCTTCTTTCTTATTATATTTGTGGATTTGCTGACACAGAAGTGAGAAATTGGTAAAAAACCAGACTGTAACAGAGCTATAGAAAGCTCAGAGAAGGAGGGACACAAGAACATAGTGTGCAGAACACCTCACCTTCAGTCTCTGCTTTAACAGTTAAGGCTTTAGATAAATGCAAATAAAAATATCCAGTTTGGTATGGGTGTTTGCCATTACTGTGTATTCGATGAAACTCAGAGACAAACCTCATTCAGATAAACTGACTTACACTAACTCCACCTAAATTACAAAACGTTTCCAGTTCCATCCTCCTCCGAATATAAAACTACAGACCCTAAAGTACACTTTGTGTACCTAGTATACTTCATTTGAAAGTACATGCAACTCTGGAAAAGGCAAGGAATGGACCTCAACATTTGCTCTCTGATTCAAGCTATTTTAGCATATCTTTTAAAATTCCAGTAAGCTCCACATTGGGCTCCCTGGTCAGAGGAAAGCCTGCTTCTCCCTCTCTCTCTGCTGCTCCTTCTGCTCTCTTTCTCTTTGTCAAATGAAAGTCTTTAAAATAAATAAAAATAAAATAAAATAATAAAACAAAAATAATTCCAGTAAGCCATATCAAATGATTTTGCAATTTCAATAACTAAAATACTGTACATTTTTTTAAAACTTAGATCTTATGGCACAGTCCTTTCTGATTATTCCTTTATTAAAAATAATGAAAATAACTATGATAAAAACTTAAACATATTCTTTTTTTTTTTAAGATTTTATTTATTTATTTGACAGAGATCACAAGTAGGCAGAGAGGAAAGGCAGAGAGAGAGGAAGGAAGCAGGCTCCCTGCTGAGCAGAGATCCCAATGTGGGGCTCGATCCCAGGACCCTGGGATCATGACCTGAGCTGAAGGCAGAGGCTTTAACCCACTGAGTCACCCAGGTGCCCACTTAAACATATTCTTGAAAAATTATTTACTATGTATCTGGCACTGTGTTTAGCAATTTATGAAAATCATCTAATCTAATCCTTACAAACTCTATGAAGAAGTTATTATTATCATTCTTTTTTAAAGATAAGGGCATAAATATCTGTTGTATTATACTTCATTGTCACTGGAATCAATCACAATCAAGTTGTCACCCAAACACTATGATAAAAGAAAACATAGTTGCCAATGTCACAAATAATCTGCACTTGGAAAAACCAAAAAGAAATATTTAATTCACTTCCTACTTGATTTCCCTGCAGCACTGATCACATACTCCTTCTAGAAACCGTTCTTTATTTCAGGAACAACACACCCTCTGTTCTCTCTCATTTCTCCCTTGAAGTCCCTTCTTCTTTATTTATGAGTTCATCATCATATCTCAAATCACTTAACTTTGAAATGCTTCTACTTTGTTTGAAATCATTTTTGTTCCTGATCCGTGTTCATCCCACAATTACTAAATCATATCCCATGGCTTTAAGTATCATGGAAATGCAGAGGAGTCTAAAACAAGAGCCGGGTCCAGACCATTATTTGAAACTCCAGGCTCATATATTTAACTAAATATTCAGCATTTCTACTTGAACATCCAATAGGCAATCTCAAATTGATATGCCCCAGTTTGCACTGATGACCTTTCCATACTTCAATCACCCGTTCAAAATCTACTTTTAATGCAGTCTTCCATATTTTATAAAAAGACACATAAAAATGTGTACAAAGAAACTCTGTCATTCTATTGGGATGGGCCAAAAGACTTGAATTTTCCTTAAATCCTGTCTCGCCCACGCCATGTGTTGAATGCAACAAGAAACCCAATTAGCCCTATCTTCAGAATAGATACACAGTATGACTAGCTCTTGTGTCCACCACTGTTTCTTACCGGTCAACATCATCCTGATCAGTTTCTCTGCCTCTAATTTTGCCATCCCCACTGCTCAATCCAGGAGCCACGGTCATCCTTTTCAAACATAAACGAAAACAACTCTTCTGCTCTGTAATTTCTCCTTTCACTCAGAGAACAGATGCACCATTATTTGTGGAAATACTGCACAGTCTTTACAAAGAAAGTTTTGTATTTTATTTTATTTCTATTTTATATATACATGTATTTTATTCATTTCAACATTTCTTTCCTTCAAGTATCTATTACTAGTCGGTACAAATCTCAGATCACCAAAGAATGTACAGCAATCAGAAACTAATTATTACAATAAATAACATTTTTTTAAAGATTTTATTTATTTATTTGACAGATAGAGATCACAAGTAGATGGAGAGGCAGGCAGAGAGAGAGAGAGAGAGAGGAAGCAGGCTCCCGGCTGAGCAGAAAGGCCGATGTGGGGTTCAATCCCAAGACGCTGGGAACGTGACCTGAGCCGAAGGCAGAGGCTTTAACCCACTGAGCCACCCAGGCGCCCCTACAATAAATAACATTTTGAAATAAGAAAAAGCTTCTGATGAATTCTGTCCTTTTCAGGAAATTCACCTTGAATATTAGTCTCCTGTCACTTGAACTCCTTAGTTTCTCTTTAGGGAGTCACCCTCCTCCCAATCTCCACAAAAAATTCCGTTCTGGGTATGTTTCTCTCTCTCCCCCAGGGTATGTTCTGACAAAGGAATAGTAGTTGAATGTACAAAGGCTTGACATTTTGCTTTCCCCTTTTTACTATTTAACATCAGCAAGCAAAACAAGGAAACTTTAATAATCTTGTATTTCATGAGTTATTTAGGAAAAGAAAGAACACTTTTGCAGCACTCCTGCTAAATTATCAGGAATTTTTTCAATACTAATCTTTAAAATTCATACATGAATACTAAGAAAACCTAATGCCCTTTTAAAAAAGATTTATTTATTTATTATTAGAGAAAGAAAGAAAGAGAGAATGAGTGGAGAAGGGGCAGAGGGGACAGAGGCAGAGGGAGAGTAAGAATCTCAAGCAGACTCCTTGCTGAGTGCAGAGTCCACGTGGGGTTTGATCTTACAACTCTGAGATCATGACCTGAGCAGAGTCCAAGATTCAGACACCCAAGTGACTGAGCAATCCAGGTGACCCTAAAGTTTAATTATTAGTCAGTAATTAGATCCAGTTTTCTGATTCTGCATAACCATTATGCCGTCATCCTAAAAAGCTGTCATTTTCAATGATAAATTTGTGTCCTTGAAATGACTCTGTCCCTTGATGTCCCCCATCTGTCATATGTATGCCCATTGTAGATACACTACTGCATGGACAGTAGATAAGTTAATAGATAGAATGTCTTGGTATTTGTAGAGGGAGAACATAAAAGGAAAGTAAGTGTTAAGGAGAAAAAGAAGGAAAAAGGTCCATTAAACATTACATGTTTTTAAATTTAAACAAATACATGCATGTATTTATAAGGCAGGAGGGTAGGTAGGTATAGGAATATGTGTGTACTATAAAAATTAAATGCTTTTAATTAGAAATGTTAGAAAGGGTAGATTGTTTTTCTTAATCAAAGAATTACAATATATTTTAATTTGTGAGGAGGGATGGTTTTATTTAGTAATACTGTCAGGAAACTTGTTTTGGGTCATTAAGAAGGGAAATTAACAGAAAAAGAAAGAACAAAGAAACAAAGAAAGAAAAAGCAAGAGTAATCACTTAACTCTAACAAGCAGTTTTAAAAATATTTCTTTTAATTATCAGCATTTACATATCTATTTTGAACGGGAACATCTCTGATTAAGTTATACAAAGCAAAAGCTTGGTAATTAACAAAAATACGCTATTAATATTTTTTTTTCATTTTTTCAGGTCAGGCTTTTACAGGCACTGGCAGATCAGTGTTTATTCAAGATTTAATGCCACTGTCAATCTAGATTCTTTAGCCAGAAAAGGCAAATCTGATTTACATTAACCTGAACACCTTAATAACTAATTAAAATCTCAGCCTCTGGCCAAGTTCTAAGACATTTATTTTGTTTAACTCAGCTACAAAATATTGTTAGTCACTTTCTTCTGAGAAAGGTGGCTCTAATTTATTGGAACTATTAGGGCATTTTATAATCTGCAACCTAATCAGCCTTAACAAAAGATTTTGTACTCTGCATGGCTCAAATGTTTTGCTCAATGACTTACAGAGAAATATGACCTTCCACTGCATTTCTGCTCTAATTTAGTGCAGTGATATTCTACTTGCATATATTTATTCAGTTCATATGTTTCATATTGAAAGATGTGAACTAAAGAATATGTGTGTACTATAAAACGAATCCCTAAAATTTGCTCACATAGATTATGTAACTAAGCAGATTATAGGTTAGCATTATTTCTAAATTGAAATGGATTAAAAGATATGAAGTCACTTCATCCTACTATTTATTCTTCTTACTAGACATATGAATTGAGCCTGTGACTGAGAACATGAAGGCTTTATAAAGGATATAGGTCAGGTGTAGAATAATTTTCTTATATTCTAACTTGTAAGACTCAAGAGAAAAACTGAAATTCTGTTTACCAAATTGATTTCTACTAGATCTGGGAGATAAATAATACCTGTGATAATATTAAAATATTTAATAATCACTCATTCTGTTTAACTGATATTTCTTACACCTATCCACAGTATTTGCAAAATTAATAGGATCTATTTTATTTTTTTTAAAGATTTTATTTATTTATTTGATAGAGACCACAAGTAGGCAGAGAGGCAGGCAGAGAGAGGGGGAAGCAGGCTCCCTGCCGAGCAGAGAGCCCGATGCGGGACTTGATCCCAGGACCCTGGTATCATGACCTGATCTGAAGGCAGAGGCTTTAACTCACTGAGCCACCCAGATGCCCCAACAGGACCTACTTAAAAAAAAAAAATAGTGTCATCAAAATACACAATAAATTGGTGTCCTCCTAACTTAGCTGATCTATTTTTTCAAAACAACTATTTGTAAGTTATTAAAATCAAGAGAAGAGATAATTTACAAAAGGAAGTATAGATATCTAGATCCAATGCTGCTGAGAAGCCAAGACAAGTTTAAACTTACTTTATACATAATGCTCTTAGAAATCACGGGTTTGATATCATGTCATTTCAGCCGAGTAAAGTGGTCAAAACCACTTGGTTGCAATAAGGGCAGTTGGTTGATACATTTGTTGGTTCATTTTTTCAATTTATACAGGGGGTGGTTCAAATAAGTTCCTTATTCATATATTCACATTATTCTACTTTTCAGACAATTTTATTATAATGGCATTTATACTGGTGAGCAAAGGTAAATACAGGAATCATAACATATCACATGGAAGAGTGGCATCAACACGGAATTTTCTCACAATTTCAAACTGTAATTGTGTTGAGAGCTAGATACCGGGATGAAGGAACTAACAACAGGGTTGTTGTGTTGCCATATTTACTAAAGTTTCCTCTAAAAAAGTGTATATTTTCGGAGAGATTTTAGGAATCACATGTGAGGATACCTGGTTAAATGTAAGTATTTGGTAAAAGTGAAAACAATTGTCAAGGTTGAAGCTTAGGTTGTTTGTTTCAAAAACAAGATAGATGTTAGCATGGCTCAATGAAAAAGACAGTATTAGAAACTGACCACATTTGTAGGAGACCAATCAAATCTAAACTGAGTTAGATTAAAATGAGTTTAGATTTGATTAAGCATTGTATGAAATAGTTTTGTATAATTAAGAATGAGATGAACCGCAGAGATGGATCTGAAGTGCAATGGGTTTCTGGCTTTAAGAATCATTAGAGATTCATTTGCATATAAGTGGTAATGGAATCTTTGAGTATAGAGGAGTTCCTGTGGGAGAGAAAATAGAGAAGACAGTAGGGGCTAAGGCCAGTATTGAAGAACTTCAATGAGGAAAGATAAAATGTTTGGAGAGATAATAGGAAAAACAATAACAAAAACATTAATTATTTGAAATACAGAGATCTAGGGGAGAAAAAGTTTAAAGAGGGTGTAGTTATCAATGCTAAATGCTGGTGAGAGACCCAGTAAAATAAGAGCTGATATTCATCGTCATCAATGATGACATCCATGATCCTTGATGATGATGTATGACATGGCGTTGATGGAATGACCTTAGAGAGAGACTTTTCAGCAGAGTGAAGTCAGAACCAGTTGGGAGTGTAGCAAATGTGAAGTCAGAAAATGAACATAGTGGGTTTGAAAAACCTTTCAAAAAGTTTGAACATGGGAAATATAACCAAATGATATATGGAACAATATCCTGGTACGGAAAATAGGGCCCTAGAAATGGCTTTATTTCTAATGGATAAAACCATTTTTTAAGTTTGATAGAAATTATTACTTGAATGGGACAAAGTTAAATTGACACAAAGGAGAAAAGATGTATTTGATAATGTAAATTTGAGAATGATTTGGACTTCAATGTATAGATGAAATAATCTGTATTTAATGCACATGAGAGATAGATGCTCTCTTGTTAACAAAGAAAAGGGTCATATAAAAATTTTTGGCATTAAGTTTAGTATTTGAAATACATAGCCATTAAAATATTAAATTACTGAATTTTTCTGAAATACCAGTTGAGAATGAATATGTGTTTCATAATGGTAGTAAAAGTGGAGATTCTAATATTTGAGGAAAGTGGAGGGGAATTAATATTGTCATTGTAAGAATGGAATAGAGAATTAATCAGAGAAACACTTCGGAATTCTTAGGTCATTTTCAGAATGATCTGAAATTTATGATTTATGGTCAATCATGATTGATATATGACCAATCATTTATGAACAATCAATGCAAACTATAATATGATACCATGGAGTTAGAAGCACCAAGAAGTAATAAAATAGTATAAAGTGAATAGAGAGTAATGAAAGACAAAGATGAGACTTTTTTCAGACTGATATTTGTCTAGAACTTAGAACTTATTTTCTAATATAAAAGTTTGATATATAAAAAAACGTATCTATACCTTAACTGAGTTTAATCAACACAAGCTGTAATAACATTTATTGTTGAGTCAGATGGTACAACTATAATTATATTTCCTTTTAATCAAAAAATGTTCCTGTAGGGGCACCTGGGTGGCTCAGTGAGTTAAAGCCTCTGCCTCAGCTCAAGTCATGATCCCAGGGACCTGGGATGGAGCCCCACATCCTGCTCTCTGCTCAGCAGGGAGCCTGCTTCCTCCTCTCTCCCTCTGCCTGCCTGTCTGCCTACTTGTGATCTCTGTCTGTCAAATAAATAAATCTTTAAAAATAAATGTTCCTGTAGTTTTTGTTTTTTGTTTTGTTTTGTTTTGTTTTTTTAGAATTGGTATTTGCTCTGTATTTTCAATTGCTCTGGTATATTCAAACATACAGTTAGTTTTTCCATTCTTCCACTACATCTGTACATCTCCCCTTGATTCTGTCTTTTAAATGGCCAAACATATTTTTTATCTGTTTCCTTGAGGGAATCTTCTCCCAGTCTTCCTTCACCTTACTCTAATCAGAACTGTACTTCCAGTGACTTTTGATAAATTAAAAATCTACTGCTCTTCTTTTTTGTTGGATCCCTACTTTGTGTCCAATATTTTTTTTTCTTTCTTCTGCTTCCTTTTTTTGCTTACTCTTTTATTTTGTTGAAATATGCATTAAAATTGTGTATCTTGTTTCGTAGTAGCTATGTATCATGAGTAACTTCATCAGAAAAGACATATAAGAAAAATAATTTAGATCTGCTGTACTGAAGCTACTAAAACAGTCAACTGTATATTCAGATGATTCAGCAGCTTTGTTGATGGTGTTTCCTCAACAGAGAGGAAACGTGTGCGTGGATTAACCATGTAATAGAGTTCTATTCTGAGATCCTCTGATGTATTCCATTGATCTAGTTATTAATCCTTACTTAAATTTTGCACTATCTTTATAATGTCTTAAAACATATGCTGCATGCTTTCCATATGTGTATTTCCTTTAATGGATTGCTGTGCTGTTACCATCCTGTATTCCATGTTCATCTTTGAATCAGGTTGTCAATTTATAAAAGAAAAAGCCTTCCAGGATTATGATTGAAATTGTACTAAGTCTATAGGCCATGTTTGGGACCTTCAAGAAAAAAAAATAAATATTCCAAGGCTAAAATTTAAGGAATGTCCAACATTTGCTGGGTAGAATTTCAGAATTCCCATGGAAAGTCTATAAAAATATCTTCCATTTTCACTTTTTGAATTAGAATTTCTATAGCAGTGAGGTATACATTTCCTATCATTATAGGTTGGGTCTGAGTGGGGCTGATAATTCACCTTCTAAATCTCACAGATCCATAAATTGAAGAAGAATGTATTCAGAAAAGTTAGCCAGAGAGTCCTCATTCAAACTGACCCCCAATAATTCATGTCTCTCCCATCTATAAAATATATTAATTTCCTTCCAAAGGTCCCCCAACTCCTGCCCAATCACAGTATTAGCTCAAAGTCTCAGATTTTTAGTCTCTTTGATTATTACAAAGGAGTTATGTTTTAAAATTAGAGTTTACTTTCTCATAAAAACATACTGAATCAAAGCTATAACTTTCGTTAAGTGTAGTGTAATGTCTAACTCATGTAATGTGTAGATTACATGGTCACAAAGAAGAGCTTGGTTTTACCTTATTTAATTCAATCTCTTGGGCAGTCAGTGACATAGATGAATATTGAAAATCTTGTTGATTATACCTTCCTTTTAAAATAAATATTTTCTATGAATTATTTTTTTTTGCTATTTTATGACACCTATGTCTTGGCTAATTTTATGAAAATTATGCTTTCTGTCTCTATTAAGTCATTCAGATATTTTTGTGGCATTTTCTTACTAATGTGAGCTTAGAAACAGAAATATACAGCTTAAACAAATGTCATTAAAACTATCTTTTATGCATATGCTATGAGATTAGAACAAAGATCCTCATAATAGTAATTGTTGTTATTTCCAGATAGTCTAAGTTAAGGTTTTTGTCTGTTTATCTTTAATTTCAGATAAAACTAATAATTTTTAAATACTTACTGCAATGAAATAATAATTAAAACTACGAATTAATGAATAAATGAAAAATAATCCTTAAAATTAACATAATATAGTTTCATAGTACATGTAAAAAATTGGGGGGCAAACATTAATGATAATATAAATATATATTCATCTATTAGAATATCTTTAATTTTATTTAAAAATTAAACTTACTTGTTCTTAAAATAAAAATGCAAATTAAAATATGCCTTTCATATTGAGTTTTTCTTAACAAAATTAAATTTATATTGAGAAAATTGACCTTGTCTATATTAACGGAACAATATTTGGTTTTCAAATAGTCATTCTGAAGAAACTGAAAATGAGGAATTTATTAGACTATTAATTTGCCTAAGGATAAATTCTTGATTTTCCTTTATTATTAAAAAAAATCTGTTGTGTATTTATCTTTAGAGTTCCAAAAACAATTTAAAAATTAAGTTTATATTCTCTGCTCCAGGCTTATTAAAAGCAATGAAAACTCTGGCTGTTTTATAAAGAAAAGATTTAAGAGTTAAGAAGCTGCAGGCCACTTAAAATGCATCATTTAAATATTTTGAAGACTCTCAGTTAACATAGCTCTAATACTACATGAATTTCTCTTTAGAACTTAACAGCTGTTGAAATAAATGAGTAGCAAAAAAATCAACACAAGGGAAATAACTTTAATGGAAAAAAGGAACTTTCTTCCCTAAGGTTTAGAGAAACTTATACAGTTCACTCCCTAGGCTTTCTTAGGGTAAATTCCCTCTAAAATGAAAGGAAGTTCCAGGTCTTTCTTATGATACTACACAAAGGATAAAACCACAATTTAAAAAATATGAACCCAAAATTGAACTTAATACTTTAAGTATTAAGTGAATTCTCCACTTTAATTCACAAAGCCATGTATGGGATTACTTTGATGTAGCTACTATTTCTTATGTGGTGCATTTTTCTGCACCTATGTCCAATAACTCAGTGATATCAAACACATTCTGTTTTTAGTATATTCCCTATTAGTTCTCCCTAATATGCCTTTGACAATGAAGAGTTATCTTGTTTCCACTTTTTCCCAGTAAAATTCCAAAATTCCAATACGCATTGCATGAATAAAAGTGAGTCCTTGAATATAAGCGTTGAATACCCCCACAGGTTTCTCAAAATCGTATATATGAAGTTTGACACATATGCATAGAAGTGTTTCTCACAAGAAAGTTTTCTCAAACTTCTTTAAGTTGTTAAGCAGGTCCAAATACACAAAACCAATATCACTAACTTTTAGTGGTTTATTCAGTTCTAATTTCTATAAAATGTACATTAAACACTTTCTGGATTAATACAAATATGGAATCTCCACCATATTATTCCCAGATCTAGTATATCACATGATATATGGAAATCATTAGTATTTGTTGAATGATTGAACAAGCAAACAAACAAACAAACAAAAAACCGTGAAATAATTTTACAGATTTAAAGGCTGAAGGTCACTTAACCAGTGTGTGCACATTGAGATATGTACCTCTGGTCTGTGTGAGAGCATCTCCAAGTGGGGATATTTAATGTTCCCAACTAGCAAAAGGCATACTTGGGACTACATAACATGATATATATATATTGCAATTTGCAGTGATGTGTGGGCAGGTCACCCCTGCAAAGATATACATACTCCTATGGGGACTGATCTATATACAGCTACTGAAGCGGTGGCATGGATACAGATTTCAGAAAAAAATGAACATGATTGGCTCACTTCTGCTGGTTGTGGCTGACTCTCCATGTCAGTGTGGGCTTCTTAATTACCACCACTGGATTAGTACTTTACTTAGTCTAAAGTCGGTATGTCTTACTTGGGTGAAAGTATGAAGCAGGTAAATTTGATATGTTTCTCAGATTTCAAGCAAGAACTAATAGGAAGTCCTGTGAGAAAAATTCACTTTTATATATGAGGATTTTGTGCGTGTGGCTGAAAAGTCCCCCAATGATACAATGATACAGACTGATACAAAGCGAAGGTCAAGCAAAGCTTTAGTTTGTGCCAAGCATCAAGAATCAAACCGACCATTCAGGGCCATCTTTTACAAAGAGGCGATGCCTCCCTGCCTTACAGACTAACTTTCATAGAGCAAAGGCCATGTGGTTGAGCCTGGCCACACGCAGGTCGCCAATGAGATTGTAACACACAGAGAAAGCTGCACAGTCATGCTAGGTCACACACAGGTGGCCAATTGAATTACAATTCACCCCATAGTAGCTATTTGAACTAGCCTATCACCTTGGTCAGAATTGGCACCCAAAAGGCGGGACCCACACTCCTTGATAGCTAGGGAGACAGTATGTGCACCCCACTGATTGGATATCTCCAGCTGGCCTGACCCGCCCTTATATTTGGGCTTTGTTACCTGGGACTGGTAAGTTCCCTGGAAGAGGGGGGCAGGATCAGTTTAAGTTTTACTGCATAAACAACAAAATCACTGTTTAACCGGATGGAATCGCTCTGGCTAAATAGGACCTTACATGGCAAGGGGAGGCTTAATTCTAAAGATGCCCCATGATTTGTGATTTCTGGCGATTCAAACACAACTGTTCAACTTTTCAACTGTTGTGAAGGGACTTTGAAGATGAAAAGATAGAATTAGATATTAAAAAGGGGCAGATTATCTGGAAACATCCAAATGAGCCCAAAGACAACAGGAGGGCCTGTAAAAGCAGTAAGGAAAACAGAGGAATCGGTCAGAGAGAGAAAGCATGAGATGGAACTGACCAGCCATGGATTCTCTTGAATGTGAACTGACCAAGGGATGCAGGTGGCATCTAGAAGTTAAGAATGATTCCTTTCCAAAAGCCAAGAAAGAAACGGGGGCCTCAGTCTGACAACCCCATGAAGCGGAATTTCTACCAGTCACCTCAATGAGACTGGAACTGGATTGTCCCCCAGGGATCACAAATAAATGCCCAGGATCCACTGACACCAGATTTCTGAACCACAAAACTGTAGGACAACAAATAGGTGTTGTTTGAAGCTGCTCAATGTATGGTAATTAGTTGTGTCAATAATAGAAAACTAAAACAATGAGTATGGAGAGCAAAGATTCAGTGCAAGACCTCAGAAAGTTGATTTAGAGAAATGAAAACGAAACTTTGCCTATATCTGAGGCTTGCTAAATCTGTCAGTCCAAGACTTCAGCAGCAGGAGGAGCAGCAGCACAGAAAACCGTACTTCCTTTTCTCCTTTGTGGTAGCCATCGTGAGTCATTTACATATAAAGGCAGAGATAAATTTTCTGTCTCTTACAAAAACAAATCTTTTGTTCTTGCTGATTTAGCGGGTTACACCTTTTCACCAACTCCTTTGATTTTTTCCACAAAAAAAAAAAATTAAATTCTGATTTCAGTCTTCATTTCCAAATTAAACTTAACTTTCAACCGTTTTGTTGAAGGAATAGTTGTTAAGTTTTATGTTGAGTCCACTGTTTGTAGATTGCAAATAAATAAGTAAAGGAAAACGATAAATATAGCAATGTGAACCATCAAGAAACTTGGAGATAATTATCTTAAAATGTAGGATGGGGAAGGAGTATTTATCTTCAGCTGATGTTTTAAAATGTTATGTTTAATTCAATTTAAAATTACTAATCTGGGTGTTGTGTTTCCACGCATATAAATTTAGGTAAAAATTGTTTATGGAAAGAAATATACACACTTCAAACCTTTAAGAGGCAAGACTTTGTATCCCTTATATATTTATTGCTTACCTGACACCTGCAATTACTCTGTGGTAAACAAACTTTTGTATTCCAATTAGGGTGGTTAAAATGGAAATGCAACCAGGGAAGATTCCACGCTAGAGTATAAACCAATTATTTTTTCAAAAAACGAATTCATGAAGTGGATTGAGACAGAGTATCACAGAACCATAATATCAGATACGTGTGTATTATGTAATAGCCTAGCACCTTGGAACATTTATACACAAATATATTTTGACTAATAGATAAACGAGTTGTTACTTGGATTTCTACACAGGCTGGCTATTAAAGAAATTTAAAAAGAAGTATTAGATTTGGTTCTTATTCTCAATAATGTTGCAATTTAATTAAAGATGGATGACTAATGCGCAGGAGATAATTAGGAACTAATGAAAAACAGTATGAATTTATGTGACCCAACTCTAGTTCTAGTACACAGCTCTACTTTTTATCTTAGGCACTCCTATAAACCCTCTGTGAACAAAACAAAACACAGCAAGCGACCAAAAAAGTCTGCACTTGAAATCTTAGATCTTCCTTAACTTACGATGGGGTTATATCCCCATAAACACATCGTGAGTTGAAAATAGAATAGATTGAAAACTGAATACCCCTAATCTACCCACTGTTACTGCTCAGTCTAGCCTAACTTCTATGTGCTCAGGACACTTCCATTAGCCTACAGTTAGGCACAATCATCTAACAGCCTATTTTACAATAAAATGTTCACCATCTCGTAATTTATTGACTACAGTACTGAAAGTGAAAAAGAGTGGTTGAATGCTTGTCAGTGTATTGTTTGCTGACCCTCATGATTGTGTGGCTCAGTGGGAGCTGAGCAACTGCCCCTTGCCCTGCACCATGAGACAGCATTGGACTGCGCATGGAGAGGTCAATATGTATTCAGGAAAGATCAAAACTGAAAATTCAAAGAATGGTTTCTATCTTGCTCCCTTATAAACTTGAAAAATCATAAAATAAGTCACCTTAAGTCGGGGACCCTCTATTTTATGATGTGTAGTAAAATGGGTCCTTATAGTAGCTTTCTACTGTTTTCAAGAATCTGAGTCTCTCCCATTAGAACTGGAATCCCAGTAATTAATATTTTTCGTCTTTGTACCATCTTGTTCTGATTGTTCATATGGATCCTCAGGTTTCTGTTTATATAACATTTTATTCTCCCTGAGAAAAGAAAGGTTTCATTACTGAAAAGAAACCATGTAATCATTAAGTTCTCAAATAAAGACTGTTCAACTTTGTTCCTATATTTTCAACCAATTAATCAGTTCCCACTCAAAGAGAGAAGCCTTCATTATTCACATACTATTAGAGCAAGTAGAAAATTAATGTGACTCTGAAAAGAAACCCACGCTTATCTTTCAGATTAGAAAAAATGTACAGCAGGCTTGGATGCTTATTATGATGAATCAAAGCTCCAGGCAATAGTTTTCCTTTTAATTTTTCCTTCATGAAAGGATGAATGGCTGATAAGTAATGTAACTTTCATTTTGAAATAGCAAGGATAAAATATAATAATGTTTAAGTTAGTGTTTTAAGTAATAAAGAAAATTTAATAACTACCACCCTCACTTTATGATTTTCCTCCTATCCAGCTACTTCTTTTTGATTGACTTAAGGACTAGGTATATCAAAGACGAGCAGCAATTATATTCCTATTTTGGTCCGATTACATTTTAATTACCCTGGAATCCCCATTTACCATGAAATCTGTGGATTATAATTTGACATGTCATTTAGTGTTCTCTCTAGAGAGAAAACATGCTGACCCCAGGAAGCATATATTCTGCCCTGCTGGCAGTTGAGTTTCTTATAACAACTCCCCTAATTAACTTTCTGGCACACAAGTCATCTGTCTTGAACTGAGTTTATGCAAGATATTATTATAGACTTTATTCAATTTTGGGAATTGGAATATCATATGTTTTGATGCCATAAATTTAAGAAATATTTAAATGTAATAAAGGATTTGATTCCATTCTTGGAAATAGAAAAACATAAATAAATGACTCTCTTCTGAGGGCACCCCATTTCCTTGAACTCAAATTTTTTTAAAAAATTATTTTATTTATTTATTTACTTATTTTAAGATTTTATTTATTTACTTGAGAGAAAGAGAGTGAGAGACAAAGGACACACAGGAGAAACAGCATGAGGTGGGAGGTGCAGGAAGGGCAGAGGGAGAGGGAGAAGCAAGCTCCCTGCTGAGCAGAGAGCCCAAGTAGGGCTAGATCCCAGGACGTTGGGATCATGACCTGAGCCTGAGCTGAAGGTAGACGCCTAACAGACTGAGCCACCCAGGCATCCCTTGAAGTCACAATTTTAAAACAAAATGTGAACTTTTGTTTTATTCTCTGTGTCTCCACTGCCCCTAGTCACTGTTTGAGGAAAATTACCATCATTTTCCCTTAGGTAGAAATAATGGTTAACTTGGTTTATATCTTTTATTTAGACTGTGCTTAATTTATTAGTTTTGTCATTTATAATCTCATAATTTAGCACTGATGTGTCCATACATGTTCATCTATATTTCTACGTGTGATATGCAGGCAATAGACATCTTTTCACTGAAGACTGTAAGGTTTGTTTTTTGCACATACCCACATGCATTTCTTACCCAGTTAAAAAATGTTCTTTTAAAAGTGTGGAACTTCAAACTCACTGTTAAGTATTTTTCAATGGTTCTCAGTTGAAATTAGAATAAAACCCATCTTGCCGAATGTTGTCCCTTGTAAGAATGCTTGCCTAACTTTAGGTTTCCAAATATATCTCTTTCTTGCTTAATTTGCATCAGTGCCACCAGACATTTCATTTTTTAGATTGCCAAATATTTTTATGTCTCAGGGCCTTTGTGATATTCCATCTGTCTGGAAGACATTTTTCCTACAATATTTATCTCTTTAGTTCAAATGAATAAAATATGATCTGTGCTTTCACATTGCTTACAACTATCAGACATCAGACATACTCAAGAATGGAATGAAATACTAAAGTTAGAGGCATGCAGGGCTTGTTCTAGAAATGCAGGGTTGCATATGCCATACAGGCTGGGGAAGATGTCTTCAATGATGGCAATTACAATGGTTGCGTTTTGAGAATTAATAGTATTAATAGTATTAAACTCTCGGCCAAAGATTAGATCCTTTTCTCCAAAACATACCTCCAAGTAGTCAGTGCCAGTCCCAGTGGAGCTGGCTGAAACCTAGATGAAAATGTCTTAGGTAGTAATAAAATTAGGAAGAGCTCTACTTTCTCCTACTTCAGGCAATCAGAAAGTGTGGAGAGACAAAGATTTAAGCCAAGCAGAACTCTGTAGAGGATATTTTGAAATACACAATATTCCAAAGGACCTGAGATAAAAGTTGATGTTATTGTAACAAAGAGGAATCCAGAAAGACCTGATTGTGTTGGAAGTGTTCAAGGTATTTGAAAATGACTGCAATAGTTTGCTAGTGTTCTTGGCTTTTCAAATGAAACAAGTGTTATGTTTTTGGACAACTAAAACAAGGTAGAAGGCAGAAGAAGCTTGGTGTTAGTTATACAACAATGAACAAGAAAAAGTGGCTCTGATGTGCATTTCTCTGATGATTAATGTACAAGTATTTGATTTTTTTTCTAATATTCTAACTGCTATGTTGCTAGGGGTTTTTCAATATTATTGCTCTTTTCACAGAACCAGCTCTTGATTTTGTTGATTTTCTCTGTTGATTTCCTGTTTTCAATTTCATTGACATCTGCTCTAATTTTTTTTATTTTTTATTCCATTTAGTTTGGATTTAATTTTCTCTTCCTTCTCCTCCCCTTTTTCTCCTTCCTCCTCCTTTTTTTCTTCTCCTCCTCCTGCTCCCGGTCTTCTTCCTCTTCCTCTTCTACTTCCTCTTCCTCCTTCTCCCCCTCATCTTTCTCCTCTCCTTCTTCTTCTTCTTTGACATCATCTTCCCCTTCCTCCTCTTCCTTCTTTGTTTCTAAGGTGGAAACATAAATTATTGAATTTAAGATACTTCTTTTCTAATACATGTCTTCAATCCTGTATATTTCCCTTTAAGCCTACTTTCGTTACATCCTACAAATTTTGATGTTATGTTCTCCTTTTCATTTAATTAAAAATATTTTTTAAATTTATCTTGAGATTTCTTCTTCAAACCATGTGTTACTTAGAAGTATTATTTTTAATCTCCATGTATTTTGGAAGTTTCCAGTTATATCTCTGTCTTCAATTTCTAGTTTAATTCCAATATGGTCTGAGAAGAGGTATTGTATGGTTTCTATTTTTTTTTTTTTTCAAATTTGTTAAGGTCTGTTTTATGGCCCAGAATGTGTTCTATTTTGGTGAGTATTCCATTTGAGTTTTAGAAGAGTGTGTATTTTGGTGATGTTAGATGAAATCCTCTATAGATATCAATTATATCCAGTTGAATGATGGTGATGTTGAATTCAAATATGTCCTTATTAATTTTCTGCCTTCTGAAACAGCCCATTTCTGAAAGTAGACTATTCAAGTCTCCACCCCACCCCACCCCCACACACAAAAATTGAAGTCTCCACCTCTGACAGTGGAGTTGTCTATTTCTCCTTGAATTTCTATCACTTTGGGCCAAACATAGTTAGATGTTCTGTTGTTACATGCATACACATTAAGAATTATTGTCTTCTTGGACAATTAGCATCTTTATCATTTATTATGCTCTTCTTTGTCCCTTATAACTTCTCTTACTTTGAAATCTACTCTGTCTGAATAAATTATAACTTCTTTTTTTTAATTAGGGTTGGTGTGATATATTTTTCTCCATTATCTTACTTTTAATCTATATGTTTCTTTGTATTAAAGGGGGGTTTCTTGTAGACAACATATAACTGGGTGATGTTTTCTGCATCCATCAATTAATTAACTCATCAAATACATTATTCATTTCTGTTACAGTGGTTTTGATCTCTAATATTTCTCTTTGGTTCTTTCTTAGGATTTCCACATCTCTGCTGACATCAACCATCTGTTTTTGCATGCTGTTTACTTTATTCATTAGAGCTCTTAGGATACTGTATTAGCTATTTTAAACTCCCAGTCTGATAATTCCAATATCATTGTTTTATGGTGGATGGGGGAGTATTCTATATGCCCATGATTGTTTTTCTATCTTTAGTGAGTATATGTCTCTGAACTTTATAAGTGTTACTATTTAATTCCTGCTTATGTATGATAGGATAGCTACAGTGGGCTGGAGTTGACTCTTTCCCTTCTCCCATTGGAAAGCTAGAACAGATGGAAGTTGGGTATTTTTCTTTCCCAAGCAAGCTAGATTCTGATAATACCCCAGAAGGTTAGGCTCTGATTTACCAGTTTCACGTGAGTGATTTCTACCCATTTTTAACTGGATTATATGTTTTTGAGTGTTGAATTTTATAAGTTCTTTTTTTATTGTGCTTAGTAACCCTTTATTGTCATTTGCAGATATCTTCTTCGATTCCATAGGTTGCCTTTTAGTTTTATTGTTTCTTTTGCTGTGCAGAAGCTTTTGAACTTGATGAGGTTTATTTTTGCTTTAGTGTCCCTTGTTTCAGGAGACATATCTAGTTAAGAGTTTACTGACTGTGCTCTCCTCTAGGATTTTGAGGGTTTCCTGTCTTACATTTCCAGACTTCAACTTATATTACAAAGCTACAGTGATTAAGACCATATAGTAATGACACAAAAACAGACATGGAGATCAGTGGACTAGAATAAAAAACCCAGAAATGAATCCATAGCTATATGGGCAATTAAACTTTCATCAAACAAGAAAGAATATCTAATGTGAAAAAGACAGTCTCTTCAAGAAATGATGTTGGGAAAACGACAGCAACTTGAAGAATGAAAGTGGACCACTTCCTTACATGATTCACAAAATTAATTCAAAATGGATAAAAGACCTAAAGGTAAGACAGGAAACTATTTTGTTTTATTCTTAACTTAAAAATTCATCTATACTGTAAAATCAGAAGAATTTGAATACAATGTAGATTAATAAATTATATGAAGAAATTATTGGTAATTTTTAGGTGAGATAGTTGAATCAAAGTAGGTATGAAAATATTCTTGATTTTTAGAAATGCCTAAGGAAATGTTGACAGATGAAACAAGTTTTTCCTTTAAGTTACATCAACTAGGGAAAAAAAAAAGAGTGAGGGAAAACAATTATAGTAAAATCTTAATTATTAAATGTGGACGATTTGGCTATATTATACTGTTTTTCTTATATTTTATATGTTCAAAACTTTCCATGATAAAACTGATATTTGAAAATACCAAAACATAAATGGCAATCATGACCTATTGAAATAATTCACAACTTTTTGCTGAATTGAAACCTGCAGCAAAAAAATAAAAAATATCCCAATATTATAATAATTCAGCTGTGGGAGTGTATTTCTTCCTGTAAATTTCCTTTTTCTTCATCCATTCTTTTTTATTATCTTCAATGAAAGTAAATGTCCTATATTTGGAGGCATCATATTTTTAAAAAATATTATACAATTCCAGGCTTAATTGTATTTATACCTGAGACTATTCAAAAGTAGTATGCATCTGTGATTAATAACTATATTTCAGATATTTGAAATGAAATGTGTATGTACATTATCCTTATAAAAAAAAACTTTTTCAATATGATTCTTCAGAGTATAATAGACCATAAATCACTATTAAAAATTGTGCCTTGGATTCTATGAAGTTATATTTATAATGAGAATCCTAATGTGAATAAGAAAAGTAAACTTCAATAATGCTTTAAAGTATAGAACACTCTTCTGCAAATAATAATTTTGAGGTACAGAATAAAAGTGAAAGTAGAACATTATTTTACACACATATTACAGAAAACACAGTATAATATCTGCTCAAATTGAAAGAGATGCTGAAGTTCCAAAATTCAATGACAAGAGCTTGAATGTAAGTATATCTGCAGAAAATTTTACCTTCAGACAGCAGCTATTAAGTTTAGCTCCAATATTTTTCAGTTTCTCTAGGCTTCCTTGCTATTTTCAGTTTCAAGTTTCTTTTAGAGAAACTGACTCACTGAGGTCAGATAATTCTTCTTTTTTTAAAGAGAGAGCATGAGCATAGAGGGACAGAGAGAGAAGGAGAGAGAGGATTTTAAGCAGGCTCCATGGTCAGCAAAGAGACTAACACTGGGCTCCATCTCAAGACACTGAGGTCACAACCTGAGCTGAAATCAACTAACATAGCCACCCAGGTGCCCCTGTGAATCAGATAATTCTATCACTGGATCATTCACAGAGGGCAAAGAATGTCATGGTATACGTATTATGTTCATCTTTGTGAGCTTGGACAATATCATATTCAGAAGCCACTACTTAGTTATACAGAGTCTCACTTATACAGGGTTAAGTAACCTAATCATTTATCTTTTACTTTGCAATTTATGTACTAGTTAATATTTTGTAAATGTAGGCAAGACTAGAGTTTCAAAAGTTATTACACATGCCCCTCCCTGTACATAAGTGTGCAATAAGAATGTCTGTTCTTTTATTCTTGCAGTAGAAATTTTATAAATTTAAAAATAAGCTAAATATTTATTACCAATTTTTCTTGATTTATGAAATGTTTCCATTTTGTCTGTAATATATGCATTTCCTTTACCTTTGTTTTGGTCGCTTTTACAAATAGTAAGTCTCTACTCCCATCTCTCTATATGTTACTCTTCTGTATCTTTGATTCCTATGCCACAATCCCCTAATCCCCATACATTTAGTGTTAAATATTTTGTCAAATAAAATGGCTCTGTTGCATTATCCCATCTTGATTCCAGAAAACCTAGCTTAGATTCCTATTCCTATCAATCTGTCATGTGTTGAATTGGTGTGGCTGCCACTTGGTAAGGTTATAATCTCTTGAAGTCACATGTTCTAAAACCCTAAAGTAATATCACACATTTTAGGTTGTTAAGGTGATATCTCACTACTAGTTTCAAATTGTGCTTTTGTTATTGATAACTTACTGGCCTAAATCAGCAATTTATTATTATGTCTGGGCTCAGATGGACACTGTTCACTAAAAGTCTATCATAAGGTTGTAGTAGTAAGACATTGGCTGTGTCTATAGTCATTTGAAAGATGAACTAATATCCAAAAGAGATCACTCATATACCTGGCACTAGATGCTAGCTTTCAGCAATTAATTCAACTGGGGTTTCCAATCAAAGAACCTATATAATCACTTACATATGTCTTGGGCTTCTCACATCACAGTGATGGTTTTCCTTAAGAAGTATCTAAAGAGGAAGAATTTCAAGACTAGTGAAAGGAAACTCCAAAGTTTCTTATGACCAATTATTGTAAGCTCCAAAACATCTTAACTCCTCCACATTCCACCAATCAAGGAAAGTCATGGATCAAAGGAAGGGATTTATACTCCACATTTGGTATGAGGAGCAGCATTCTCACACAGGAGAAGAGAATTGATGGTGGCATCTTTGACTTACTACTCCTACCCACTCTCCCTCATCTCCGAGGTGAACTTACTAATACTATTGTTTTTCTCCCTCCTACTTTCTTTTCTTCCTTCTCTCTTCGTAAGGAACGAATAAACATAACCAAAGGGGTGAAAGACTTGGACTTTGAGAACTATAAAACACTGGTGAAAGATAACACAAAAGGTGATACAAATTGAAGATGACACAAAGAAATGGAAAAATTTTCTATGCTCACTGATTGGAAGAACAAATATTGATAAAATGTCTATACTACCCAAAGCTATCTACACATTTAAAGCAATATTTATCAAAAAACCAACAGCATTTTTTACAGAGCAAGAACACAGGATCCTAAAATTTGTGTGGAACCACAAAATACCCCAAATTGCCAAAGCAACCTTGAAAAAAAAAAAAAGCAAAGCTGAAAGCATCACAATTTCAGACTTCAGGTCATTTTACACAGATGTAGTGATCAAGACGGTACTGTAATAACACAAAAATAGACACATAGATCAATAGAGCAGAATAAAAAAGAAGACATGAACCCACAACTATATGGGCAGTTAATCTTTGACAAAGCAGGAAAGAATATCCAATGTGGAAAAGGCAGTGTCTACATTGATTTGAATATTCTTTCAGATGGCTACTAGACTGCTGAAATCTCTTTGTGGTAATAAAATCTCTGCTTTTATATTCATATTTTATAACTTACTAATATATTTATATTTAATTTCTGGACTTTCTGTTGGGTGCTTTTTTTTTGTTTGTTGTGCTCTTATGTAAGTATCATACTTTTAAAATAACACAGCACTCTTGTAAATTTGAATATCCAGCGGGACTAATCTAATCTTGATACTCTTCTTTTAAAAAGATGTGTGTAATATAAAAAACATAAAATATCACATAATATATCACATAATATATATTTATTTATGTCATATTACAATCTAGAATAGTACTTATAATAAGTGCCCAACAGAATAAATTTAGAAATTAAGTGACCAACATTAGAAATCACTTAAACTTCAGAGTTTTACTAACAACAAAACAAAGACCCAAATAGCTTTCAGAAAACAATAGAAGTCAATCACTGGTAATCAATAATAAACATATTAAAACCATGTCTTTAATCAACACCATAGAATACTTAAAGACAATAAATTATCTCTCTCAAAGTAAAAGAATAGCAATTTTAAATAGACATTCAGTTGTAGCTATCTATGGTCAAAAATAAGAGAGCAGAAAATTTTCAGATATGTAAACCAGAAACATCTTACTGAAAAATATTTTAGTGAAATTGCACTCTAGAAACTATAATAGCTGTAGGTTAGTTTGAATCTAATAACACAAGCAATAATTATAAAGCAAACATTTTTAGAAAGATATCAAGAAATTTATGAATTTATATAATTATATGAAACAGCAAATTTTCTAAAGAACAGAGCAAATAGTCAAAAAACAAAACTAAAATAAATAATGAATATTAAATAGAATATACTAGTTACCAAGCAAATATACTTGATACACAAAATAAAATGCACAGTCATTTCAAACATTTATGACGTATACTTTGTATAAATGTATTAAAATTATCTCAGTTGACTTTAAAAATAAAAAATGACATGAAATATTTTCTGCTTAGAATGCCATATAATTTGTAAATAAGAATAAGTTATGTATAATGTACATAATAGTATTAAGCACTTGTTCTTCCTGTCTTCTTTCTCGGTTTTGGATTGCTAATTTAGATAAATACCATTTTTCCTATAATCTATATGTCTATCATCTATATTTAAATGTATGCCAGGTGGGGTGTGTGCATGCAAATAAACAGTAAATACATTCAGATATAATAAAAACTTGATGAAATTGATAATTCCTTGTTTTAGAAGACACATGAGGAATGTATTGAAAAGTAATCCATAAAGGCTTCAGTTTCATTATAACTATAGTAACAGCATATGTGCTGATTGTCTCTAAATTTGTATGGATTTATAGAAATCAGTACCCTGCTTTTTGTTTTCTCCAATAGAGAGCAATAAAATAAAAAAAAAGCATATTATTATTTGCATATGTCATTGCACTTATCAATGCAAATGCACATGTAAGAAACCATTCTCAAGTTCAGATATTTACAGTCAGGCAAAGGAAGCACTTTGTAGAAACTCAGAATGATATGTGGTGTCTTGAGATATCTCTTATAAAATGTTTAGCGATCTGAAAATGTTTTTGTAGTGATTTGACTCAAAATCCTCATTAAATATATGCCTCCCACTGTGGGATGCTAGTTCTAAAAATAGTTTTGATAAATTCAAATGTATCAAGGGAAACATATGTACAAAATGAAGATGGTGAAGTTATTAATATTTACAGGAGGCATTCTATCACTTTTGCCAAGATGAAGCAGTGCCATATTTAGTTGTTGTAATAATAAATGTTCCATGAAATAGAGCTATATTACTGTGAGCCGGGATGTTCTGACTTCAACACAGCCATTGACCTCTATGCTTAAAGATTTCTCCCTCCCACATCACACATTTTCTCTGAAGGTAATCCAGAATTAGGCTATCCAAACTAAAATAAATAAATAAATAAACAAACAAACAAAAAACCAAATAAATAAATGCAGCCTAGGAAAGGAACTTCCTGAGATAAAATTTAAAGGCAAAGCACCAAATAATTATTCTCAAGATATTCAAAAGTAACAAATAAAGGTGAGGACTGTGATCATAGGTCTTCTATTTATCTTCATGGACTCAATATATTTTATATTCATTTTCCATTAAAACGCATCTATTTTTTACAAACCAATATAATTTGGAATAATCCTTTAGACTACTACTACTAGCAAAATTTCTTCTTATCTAATAATTTCCATAAGAGATTCTCTGATGCTCATAAGGAATATTAAGACCAGTTGAGGAATTGACATTGGAATGACAAAATAGTACTTTATTTTCAGGTTTAAAAAATTAGGTAACCCTTGCTGAGATGCTATTGGTGATATATTCTTTACCAAACTCGTCTATCCCTTTTCTCAACATCTGAAATTGTACTTCCAATAACATCTAAGGCAGCACTTGTATTTTATAAATGAGGTCTTTCTGTTTTAAAGTTTAATTATGTAGCTTGAAAAACAATTTCTGTCTGCAAATTATGATTTGGCACATTAAACATAAATGCAAACAGATGGTAAAATGAAGTAATTTAAATTTTCTTGTTATTATTTTGTTTTAAATTTTGGATGCTTATGGAAGGTTTTGATTGTTTAATTTCAATAGTTCCCACCATTTAAAAATATATTACATACTAAGAGTATTAAAAGGATTCTCCAAATGGTATGCATTGATCAAATATTGGCTATAAGATCTTCCAATGCTATATCAGCAATTATTTAAAATATAAACCTTCCTGTAATTTAGATACATTAAAAAGGTCTGCATGTCTAGTAATTCATTGGTAGAGGATATTTACAAATATTTCTGAAAAATAACCTCTTAACAGCCTGACATATACTCTCATTTGAAGATAAGAGGTATATACAAGATGACATTCCAAAGGATGAAATAAACTGCTGGATTAGTGGAGTAGATCCTGACACAGTGTCTCCGAAAACAAAGAAAAGCCCTAGCCTAAGCTTATGTCACCCACCGTCCTAAATGATCTAGCACTGTTGCACCTCAGAATAGAAACTGGTGGCCTGAAGTGCTGTCAAGTCTTCTGCTATGACCTACATGTTTGTGTCTTCTCAAAATCCTTTGTCAAAATTATTACCCTCCTTGTGGCTGTGTTTGGAGATGGGCCCTCTAAGGAGGTAATGAAAGTGAAATGATGTCATTAGAGTCTTCATATGATAGGATTAGTGTTCTTAAAAAGACACCAGAAAGCCCATCTGTGGGAAGTGTCCACAGAGGCACAGAGGAAAGTTCAGGTGAGAATCTAGTGCAGAGATGACTATCTACAAGCCAGGGAGAGAGTGCTTATCTTGAGCTGGAACTTCTAGACTCCAGGACTGTTGGTTAAGACACCCAGTCTCTGGTATTTTGTATGGCCTCTCTAGCACGCCAATATATCTTCCAAGTAAAATTGAAGATAAGGGAAGAAACTAAAGTCAGAAGAGGTAGGAGATGTTAAAGAATATTCAGCTAAATTTCCTCAAGACAAATAAGAAATCAAGGAAGATGTGATCACTTGAATATGTGGGAAAGTTAAAATAAGTGACACTAAAATTAAAATTATTAATAATTAATACAAATGGGACTAAAAAATGTGAAGTTATGATATAGCATTAAAGAAACAAAGGAATATGGTGTGAAGAGAGAAATCCACTTCCATTTCAGAGCCAAGAATATCAAGACAATGTCTGGTTGACACATGACTAGTCATTAAGGCATGGGACAGAATAGAGCATGGAGGTCTATAGTTTAGCTCTTAAAACATCTTCTTGAACATGGCAATATAAGTTATGCACACAATTAATTTGCCACACCAGGTCTAAAGTCCAGACAGCTGTCTATGCATTTGGGAAATATAGCCTCATCTGTCCCTGCCATTACCTCTCCCAAGGGCTCTGCATAAAGTGAAATAATTGTCCATATTTTTATTTACAGTTTTGATGTAAGGGGTTTTTTGTTTTGTTTTAGTTTTTGAATTTTGCATACACACCCCATTTGTATTAGTTTGGTGTTATATTTAATTTATATTGCAATATTGCATTACATTTTTCTTCTAGACTGTGTTATAAAGTACTTTTCTTTGCTAAAAGTTTTGATTCTCATATTCTATGTTATTTCATTAACTTCGAATGAATATGAGGTTTTGTTTGATTTTTTTTTTGTATTCATGATTATTTGTTTTCACAGACCTGCAATATAAGACAATCATACGTGGAGAAAGAATAAGAGAGACTTATTTGATTTCTTAGTTCCAGATTGTTTTCATCAGTTGCCACATTAGCATACAGTTTTCATAACAAATTATATGCTGTGTTTGGGGAGGAGAGTCAGTCTTCTTACTTATTGATACCAACTTGTTTTTGAGTTTCTGTCTGGAGACACTTTTTAGTCTTTTTTCCCCCCTTGCTTCACTGTTTCTAAAGGATACTTTCTCTTTCCAAATTACTTTGTTTAACTCCAGAAATGAACATTTCCCAAGATTCACATTTATCCTCTGGTTTCTCACATTTCTTCCTTTCAACATGGCAATAACCAGTTCTCTTATTCGCCAGATCTCAAATTTACATTTAGAATCTCCAAACAGAGGGTTTGAGGCTCTCCTTTTAGTGGTGATAAGAACACAGACTGTACCTTACTCTTTTATAGACTTGGTGGGCACACAGCAAGGGGAATATCCTATACATCATACTTAAGGAAATGCAATGTGAACTTATATGATAGAAGTAGAGAATATAATTGGTGACAAATTTATGATTCAAAGAGATAGATCCAATTACTGACAGGATTAGGATGTGGTTTTAGGAGGTGATGATGTTTCTGGTTATATTAATGAAGGCCTTGTGTCTAGAATTTAAAAAAGATAATAGGAATGTGTATCCACTTAACTAAGTGCCAAGCAATACCTTTAAATCATGTAGAATTCAACCCAAAAAAAGTAACCAGAATAGTAATGTACAGGAAGTTATTGGAAACAAGATACAATGCATGGCATAATGGTACTGAGAATATCTCCTGTAAAGTGATTTCTCCAATATTGAAAATTCTTACCAAGTAGCTGAAAGGATACGGCATTGAGATTTGTCTTTCTGAAAGTTAGATTATGAAATATGACCTCATAACTTTCTTCAAAGTCTAGAGTTAGGGATATTAAAAAAAGGAGAGCAGTTTGTAAATGTAACCATTTTCTTTTCGGAAAATGTCCATATACAATATATATACACCATTGCCCTATGAAAAATTTTAAGCTTCCAAAATATCAGTGAAGACATCAAGAATTAATGTATTTATGGGCCTGGGTGGCTCAGTGGGGTAAAGCCTCTGCCTTTGGCTCAGGTCATGATCCCAGGGTCCTGGGATCGAGCCCCACATCAGGCTCTCTGCTCAGCATGAAGCCTGCTTCCCCTTGTCTCTCTGCCTGCCTTTCTGCCTACTTGTGACCTCTATCTTACCTGTCAAAAAAAAAAAATCTTAAAAAAAAAAAGAATTAACGTATTTACGTATGGTTGCCATCAACACTTATGGCAATGAACACATGTAGAGAATCCAGTCATGATCTGAGAGAGTTCCATATTTGTTTGACAGCTATTTAATTGATCCTTGATTATTTTCTCATCTTCCAGGAACCTAAAACACTTCCCTGGTAAAGTGGTAATAATAATATACAACATCCTTAAAAAAGAGGACATATAAATATATTTCTGATCCTTTCCATGTGTCTGATGTATACTTTTTGCTTTTATATATAGCATGGAGCTTTACAAATGCACTGGTTGACAAAATCATCTGTAAAAGAATATCTGCTGCTATGAGTAACAAAATAAGGCAAAATGGCATGTATTTCATAATTACATATATACATATGGGTTAGAAGTATTAATGCAAAATTAATGATTTATGTATACTTGAAAGTTCTTTCTTTAATGGAAAAATAAAGTCCAACTGAATGGGTAAATTTGCTGGGAGTTAATTTTCTTCTTACATTTTAAACCAACATCTTGTATCCCAAATTACTTAGTGGAAAAGCAAATTGATGGCATGAAATTAATTTCCACTTTTTTTAATCTACGTGGATATAAATCACCACAACTTGGGAAGGTTGAAAAATGACTGTATTAACAAAACTTCATGTTCAACAGACAAATAAACATCCTCACAAATCCAAAACACTACTGCATATTTACCCATCATTAGCCATAATCTACTTGAGATGATGATGATAAATGAACCAAGAAACTGGATCCCTAAACAATACCTATTTAATGATAACAAACAACCCAAAACACAAAGACTCACCTTCCATGAAATTGGTGTTTAGCCCGATGGGGACCTAACTCAATTTCTGGCATCACAGGTTTCTGTTATAGGGGGTGCTCTTCTAATCTCACAGCTTCATTCCCATTTTATTTATTTATTTTTTAAAGATATTATTTATTTATTTGACAGAGAGAGATCACAAGTAGGCAGAGAGGCAAGCAGAGAGAGAGAGAGGAGGAAGCAGGCTCCCTGCCGAGCAGAGAGCCCGATGCGGGACTCGATCCCAAGACCCTGAGATCATGACCTGAGCCGAAGGCAGTGGCTTAACCCACTGAGCCACCCACGTGCCCCTTCATTCCCATTTTAATACTAATCTTTTCATGAATGCAGTTGATGTAGCTACACAATGATAAACTTTCTCAAGGTAAACTCAGCTAACTTTTATATTTAGATGGATAGGTAGATGATGATGGAGATAGATGACTGATGATAAATAGATGACAGGTGATAGATAGATGGGTAGACTTACCATAAAGAAATGTTTGGTGAGTTTTTATTTTTTCATTAAAAACTAGCAGTTTGACAATTTTGAAGTTTTCAGAGGTTTCTTCTTCAAAGCTTTAAGCTGGCCAGCAAGGCCTAAGATGAAGTCTTTTGGGATCTAGGTACCTGAAAAAGAAGTGCCCTTTGCTTTGTGACTCTGGTAAGTTCACATTGTAATAATTCGTATTTATAAGACCTAACCTCAATGGGGCCTTAAATTGTATTTCCAGCTTCTCATAGTCATCCTTTCACTCTTTCTATCTGTGGGCAAAAGCAGCTCACTTTCACCAACATAAAACTATTCTCCTGATTCTGTGGAATGGTTGATTAGATTAACTTCTGGCTTATTTTTAAATTTCAACTTGCCTCCCCAAAGCAATCTTTTTCTCTGGCTGTTGATTATACTGTTTTTATTGCCATACATTGTTTTTACCAACACTGACCTTTCTTACTCTTAATCAAGAATTTATCAGAACTCTTTAATCATATAAGTAAGGTAAAAAAAAAAAGAATGACCACCATGATAAAGGGAATCTATTCTCTTTATACAACTGAATTTAGAGAGAGCTTCTTTTATGAGATTTTTCAGAGACACCTTTGTATATTATAATTAAAGATGCAGCCTAATGTTTTTTGTTTGTTTGTTTTAAAGCTGTTGTTAAATTAAAAAAAAAAAAATAAACAGAAAAAACTCGGTCAAAAACTCGGGTCGGGGCGCCTGGGTGGCTCAGTGGGTTAAAGCCTCTGCCTTCGGCTCAGGTCATGATCCCAGGGTCCTGGGATCGAGCCCCTCATTGGGCTATCTGCTCAGCAGGGAGCCTGCTTCCTCCTCTCTCTGCACCTGCCTCTCTGCTTACTTGTGATCTGTCTGTCAAATAAATAAAAATAAAAAAAAAATCTTTAAAAAAAAAAAAAAAACTCGGGTCAAACTACAGAAACAAAATGTATCTAGGAAAATAAATTCAAAAGGCAAATTTTTGGGAATTGCACTTATACTACAGACAAATTCTATTGTCCCTACATTGATAAGACAAATACAAAGGGAAAGTGGCAATTTTACTAAAATATGACACAATGAATTGAATAGTACAAATGGTATATGCTATGGGAGTTAAACAGACATACTTCATGCTATCTTCAGTTAACAAGAAATAGAAGTTGGAACTGAAGCTTAATCTTGGGATCAAAAAAGTAAATTTTACTGTTGTATATGAGAAAAAAAAATAAACAGATATGGAAGAGAATTACAGATGTGACAAAAATATTACAGAGATTAGCATTTGTATTAATGGTGAATTTTCTAAGTAAGCACTGAAAATGTTGAAACATGATCACATTTGCCTAAAGGGATTAATAGTGCATGATTTTTAAGAGGATTTGTGTAAATATTAGAATGACAGCTGTATTTGTTTTCTATTGAGGCTTTAAGAAATTACCACAAATCCAGTCACATAGAGCAATACAAGTTTATCATATTATAGTCTTGAGGTCAGAAGTCTGATGTGCATTTCACTGGCTAAAATCAAGGTGACTGTAAGAGCTGCATTTCCATCTGGAGGTTTCAATGTCCTCAGGCTGGCGTCTTGAAGCCTTTGTTCCTGCAGCTGACAGAAGAAAGGTCTGGGAAGATTTTGTCTATAGCTTATCTTTCCTTCCTGTATTGTCTATGGATTTCTAGACAAGCTTGCACACTACAAATTTGGATGAGACCTTTTAATCCTTAGAAGATTTAAGAGTGAAGGTTGTGGGTACATTTTGGGCAGAGGTTGCTGTTCTAGTATCCAGACCATCACCTTGAGGGATGTGTTCTCAGGGCTCATTCTGATCTTCCCTGTGAGTGTCTGGTGATATTTTGGGAGAAAATCTTTCAAATGGTGTAAATTTAAGTATGTCTGATACCCTTATGGTTTTACACTCTCTCGCAGCCTTTTAGAAATTGTTAAAATATTCTAGCTTATTATTATGTATAAATCATTTGGTGATGTCTGTCTCAGGTAAAAAAAATACTCTGGCCCAATTTCTCTGGAAGGCTTTCTGTGTCACTCAATATTTCTGAGTAGTGGTTTGCCCCATGACCTTAGTTCCCTGAGAGTTTCAAGAAAAGTCATTATTTTCAGTTTATCCAGCTGTTCTCTTGTGGGAGGTAGAAGATTGGCATCTTTCCAGTTTTATGTATCTCTTTATTAAATATAAAGACATTCAGTGATTCTTTAGTAAGCTGTAATGACTTTATTTCCTTTAAAGAATTTGTCTGTTTCATCTAAATTTTCTAATTTATTGCCATAAGTTTGTTCATAATACACTAGTATTTATTAATCTGTAGAATCAGCAGTAATGTTATCTTGCCATTTCCAATATTGTAAATTTCTGTTCTGTTTCTTTTTTTTTCCCCTTAATCAATCCAGCTATTAGTTCATAAACTTTGTTGATTTTGTCAAGAACCCACTATTGACTACATTGGTTTTCTTTATTGTTTTATTGTTTTCTGTTTCATTAACTCATGTTCTGACATTTATCATTTCCTTTCTTTTGTTTACTTTTAATTTAAAATGCTCTGCTTTTTCTAGTTACTTAGGGTAGAATCTGAAGTTAATGATTTGAAACATTTCTTCTTAGTCTATATAGTTACTATTGGAAAAGTCTCTATATTTATAGCTGCATTCTACAAATTGAAATGGTATGTTGTTTCTTCAGAAAACACATCTTTCTAATTTCCCTCTTGAATGTTTCTTTGACTCACATTATTTTGAATTATAGGATTAAGTTTACATGTATTTAGATATTTTCCAGGTCATCAGTTAGATTTCTAGTTTAATTTCAATATCTTTGGAGAATATACTACTTAATACTTGAATCCTTAGATTTGTTTCAATTATAAGATCTATCTTGTTAAATATTTTTGTACAATTAAAAACAATGTGTTTACTGCTGTCCTTATATGGTGTATACTATAAGCATCAATTGAATCAATTATTGGATAATATTCAAGTTTCTTAATCCCTTACTGACTTTCCTTTTTTTTTTAATATTTTATTTACTTATTTGACAGACAGAGATGACAAGTAGGCAGAGAGACAGGCAGAGAGAGAGGAGGAAGCAGGCTCCCTGTTGAGCAGAGACCCCGATGTGGGGTTCTATCCCAGGACCCTAAGATCATGACCTGAGCTGAAGGCAGAGGCTTTAACCCACTGAGCCACCCAGGTGCCCCCCCTTTTTTTTTAATAGCAAGAAAGTGTCATTGAAATCTCTGACCATAATTGTGGATCTGCCTATTTCTTTTTGCAGTTGTATCAGCTTTTGCTTAATATATTTTGCAGCTCTGAGGTTAAGTGCATGGGTGTTAAGAATCTTTGGGCAATTTTACTGGACTGACCCCGTTAACATTATGAAATGACCCTGGTAATATCTTTGCTCAAAAGCCTATATCACAAAAATAATTTAGTCACTAATATTTTTGATTAGGATTAATATGGAATATAGTTTTAAATCATTTTTTATTTTAACTCACTTGTATATTTATTTTTAAAGTAGACTGCTTCTAAACAGGGCTGAGATTTTTACCTTATGCTTGATCTAGTGGGATAAATGTGGGAGCTAGAAGCAGAGCAAGTGCCACTGCAATAATTCTATAAGCTAACAAGTTAGGCTGCCTTAGTTCGATGAATTCCAACAGCGGACGTGAGTCTGGTACGTCTGAGAGAAATGGCTTTATTACTCATAGCAGTAGTAGTAACAGGAGCATCAGCATTGCTGTACTGGTTTCCTGAGCACTAAATCTCACAGGGTGACTTAGGGACAGGAGACACTGGCAGGTCCTCTAGAGGAAGAGAATCCTGGGCTTAGGGAAACTTCCAAATTCCCAGCAAGTAGTAAGCAAACCTATTCTTTATTTTGAGGAAGATCAGCTGTAGTATAGACTTTGACTGTGTTACCTCACTTTTTAGGACACATGTGAAAGCTATCCTGAGAAGTGGTCCAGATGAAGGGGTAGCCAAAACCTTGAAAGCTGAGAATACGCAGATGGTTAAACGTGCTAACTGACTACCCAGAGCAGTATAGATTGGATATTGAATTTTTATATAAACTGGTTACTGTGGATTTTAATTGAATTATTTAGACTGTTTACAGCTAATATGCTTTTTAAAAAAATTTAATATAGGATCTTGCTATTTATTTTCTACTTCTCCCATTTATATTTTCTCTGTTCCCTCTTTTTTTTCCTTGCATCTTTTTGGATAGTACATTTTTATTTCATATATTTGCTGTGTTAGCTTATTACATATAAAAGTTGTGTTGCTTTAATGATTACTTTGGACTTATAGTAAAAATTTTTAACATAGTCTACTTATAAGTAATATATCACTTTACACACATTTCATACATGTTAAAAAACCTTATTGCAATATATTTCCAATGTTTTCTTCTAGGCCTTTGTGCTAACTTTGTTTGAAATTTCACTTCTTATATATTACAAACCTCAAAATACATTATTACTTTTGCTTGAATAATAGCTAATTGTTTTCTGAAGAAATTTAAATAAGGGAAGTCCTTTAATTACCTATATAGTTAATATTTTCAGTGATTTTCATGTATTTAGTTAGACCCAGAATTACATCTACTATGGTTTTTTGTACTCTTCAAGAATTCTCTTTCACATTTCTTATAGAACAAGCCTGCATTGGTACATTCTGCTTATTTTTTAAGTGTATAAGAAAGTTTTTATTCATTTTCATATAGGAAAGCAATTTTTGCTGGGTAAAGAATTCTAGGTTGATAGCTTTGTTACCTTCTGTACTTTAAATAATTTTCTCCATTCTTTTCTGGTTTGCATAATTTTTGAGAAATTTGTTAACATGTTTATGTTTTTTCCAGTGTATACTATATAAAATTCTCTCTGGCTTTTATGTTTTTTCTCTTTATTACCTGTCTTAAAAATTTGATTAATTTGTGTCTTTGTATATAGTTTTCCTTATGATTCTTGTGCATGGGGTTTGTTGAGATTCTTATGTCAGTGGGTATATATATGTTATTAGTTATGGAAAAAATGTTGGCCATTATTTCTTCAAATATTTTTGTTATTTCTTATCTCCTTGGGGCTATAAAGTGTATGTACTTGCATGTGATTGCTGTCACTGGAAGTTTTTCCATAGCACCCTGTGGCTCTGGTTCCACCCGCCATGTTTTTCATTTTGGTTAGTTTCTATGTCTATCCTTTAGGTTCAGATATCTTTTCTGCATCCATTCTGATAGATTGACATTCTCCTCATGGTGGGTTGTATTCTTTTCTTCTTTTAACGAATGGTAAATTTCCTTAGATATACCAGGTGTTTTGAATACCTCCTTTTGGATCTTGGTTTTGATCTCATCAAACCTCATTCTTAGTCTTCTACCCAACTCCTCATGATGAGGTTTTTTTTTTTTTTTCCCTCTGATAGTTCAGAAAAGGCACTGTTCATTCATGTTGTCTTGTTCTTCTCAGACTACTCCAACAAAACACTACAATGTGTCTGATGTTCACTTGCAAACTTCAGAAATTGAGGGTTTTGGAGGCTAGAAAGTATGAGATCAAGGTGCCAGCAGTCTCATTCTCGTGAGGGTCTTTTTTTCTGTTCATAGCCAATTTCTCCCTGTATCCTTACATGGTGAAAGAGTTAGGAAACTCTATGGGGTTTCCTTTAAAAGGGAATCAGTCTTGGGTGCCTGGGTGGCTCACTCAGTCATTAAGTGTCTGCCTTCGGCTCAGGTCATGATCCCAGGGTCCTGGGATTGAACCTCAGATCAGGCTCACTGCTCGGCTGGAAGCCTGCTTCTCCCTCTCCCACTCCCCTTGCTTGTGTTCCTTCTCTTGCTGTGTCTCTCTCTGTCAAATAAATAAAATCTTACAAAATCTTATAAAATAAAATAAAATAAAATAATAAAATGAAATAACATTCATCTTATTCATGATGACTCCATCTTCATGACCAAATTTCCTTTGAAAATGTCTACCTATCAATACCAACTCAATGAGCATTAGAATCTCAACACATAAATTTTGGGAGGAGACAAACATTAAGACCATAGCACATCTTGATTCTTAAACATAAGAAAATATGAATTAAGTACCACATGAGAACATAGTCAATAATATTATGATAATGTGGGGTGACAGATGGTAACTATATATATGATGAAGATTGTGTAGTGTATGCAACTGTTAAATCACTATGATGTACACTGAAACTAATATAATATTGTAGGTCAACCAACTTAAATTACAATTTAAGGAAAGTAAGAATTGAAAAGACAAAATTTGACCTCTTAGCTTTGAAATAATGTGGCATTTTAATGGCAATATTTAAAGCAAACATTTATGTGAATTAATGATTTTGTGTTTCATTCTTGTAGAAAAATAAGTTAAAAATTAGCCATTTAGGGAATGATTCAGAAAATATCACTGATGTGGAAAAATCATATTTCAAAGGATAGAACTCATTTAATTAAACTTCTTATATCCTTATTTTTTTCCTTTCCATATAAACGTTGATTTTCATTTATTTGTATTTCTAGATCTGACTCATCTTTTTTCCACTCATGTCATTTTTTTCTGAGTATCTAATAAGACTTTTCTCATCAAAAGTATGCTGTTGTAGTTCCAACTTTGGTTAGCACTTGTAATATACTGAAGAAAAATAAATATATAAAATCAATCAATCATGGTTCTGGAGTGCTTTCTGAGTGAAACCATAATAAGCTTTTAAAAATAATATTAGTAAAAACCTAAACTCAAAATAACACTAGTGAAAATATTATCTTTCTTAAAGAAAATAAAATTTATAAAGGTTTAAATCCAATTAAATTTTAGGATTCTATTGGGAGAGGAATTCATATGATTTTTTTTGTTAACATATAATGTATTATAATTAAATACATTAAAATATAATGTATTATTTGCTTCAGGGGCACAGGTCTGTGAATCATCAATCTTATACAATCCCTCTGCCCTTGCTCCACCCCAGCAACCCTCAGTTTGTTTGAGATTAAGAGTCACTTATGGTTTGTCTTCCTGGTCCTACCTTGTTTTATTTTTTCTCTCCCTATCCCCCACTACCTCCTGCCTGCTTCTCAAATTTATCATATCAGAGAGATCATATGATAATTGTCTTTGTCTGATTGACTTCGTTTGCTTAGCATAATACCCTCTAGTTCCATCCATGTCATTGCAAATGGCAAGATTTCAGGTTTTTGATAGCAGTATAGTATTCCATTGTATATATATACAACATCTTCTTTATCCATTCATCTGTGGATGGGCATCTAGGTTCTTCCATAGTTTGGATATTATGGACATTGCTGCAATAAACATTCAGGTATACGTGCCCCTTCAGATCACTACATTTGTATCTTTAAATATTCAGTAGAGCAATTGCTGGGTCATAGGGTAGCTCTATTTTCAACTTTTTGAGGAACCTCCATACTGTTTCCCAGAGTGGCTGTACCAGCTTTCATTCTCACCAACAGTGTGGGAAGGTTCCCTTTCTTCACATCCTCACCAACATCTGTCATTTCCTGACTTGTTAATTTTAGCTATTCTGGCTGGTATGAGGTGATATCTCACTGTGGTTTTGAATTCTGCAAAGAAGACATCCAAATGTCCAACAGACACATGAAAAAGTGCTCAACAGCACTTGGCCTCAGGGGAATACAAATCATGTGATTACTTTTTTTATAACTTTGAAATGTTGCTAACATTTTGAGGGTATTTTTTAAATGAAATGCACATATGAGCATCTCCAATGATAGAATAATTTCATATTGTACTTTTTCCCATTCACATAGAGTGATATTTTCATTTCCTAATGTTGTAACAATAATATATTAACTATTCTTTCATCCAATTTGTCATATTAAATTATATTTAGTATAGAATTTTAAGATTTCTTAATTATGTATCAAGATTATTTATCAAAAAATTAATAATACAAAAATAATACAAAAGAGAAAGCAAACAAGTAGAATAAGAAAAGACTGGAAGGGAGGGAAGAGGAAAGAAAGTAAGAAAAGAAATGAGAAAATAAGAAATGATGGTTAAAAATTTAAAGAAGTCAGGAGGAAAGAAAGCAAGAAAGACACTTCACTCACCTAAGAATGAGATAATGAAAATAATTCATAGGTTATGAAATGTACATTTAAAAAAGTGCAGTAAAAATCAAAGACTGCCAGGGCGCCTGGGTGACTCAGTGGGTTAAGCCGCTGCCTTTGGCTCAGGTCATGATCTCAAGGTCCTGGGATCAAGTCCCACATTGGGCTCTCTGCTCAGCGGGGAGCCTGCTTCCCTCTCTCTCTCTCTCTCTCTGCCTGCCTCTCTGTCTACTTGTGATGTCTCTCTGTCAAATAAATAAATAAAATTTAAAAAAAAAGACTGCCATATGAATTTTATATAGGAAGTCAAAGTCCTAACCATAAAATATAAAAGAATACACAGAACCCTTCACTTTTAAAATGTGTCAATCTTGTCTCTCATTACAAAAGTTATAATTTATTCTTATTTAAAAATTCAAATAAGTTATTGTTACTTCTATATTGTCAGTTGACTATGACAAAGATTTTTATACAAAAGCAAAATTTTTTGTACAGTTGTTATAGGTATGATAGACCCTTTAGTATTCTGTACTGATTCAAGTGTAGTATTTTGTATGGTAGTACCCTTTACAAAACTTCCTACCTCATTTCCAGTTTTCCAAAGAATATTTTTCTATGAACAGATCAGTGTCTAGGCAATAATTAGTCTTAATCAGATAAAGAGGAAATAGGTTGGAGTAGGCTAAGAATAATTACTTTATTTGGGGGGATTAAGAAAACTATGATGAAGACACCACGTTACAAGAAAACATAGACTTGTCAAAGGCAGAAAAGCTGATCTTTAGCTACAGAGAATTTTTGCCATTTTTGCATTCACTAGTACACCTAATTAGTATTTTCCATGGATTTGTTCAAATTAGTACACCAGGGAATTGGGTCTTATGTGGAAAATAATAAAGCCCAGTAGAGATACTGACCCAACGTCAGTGAACAGTTAATCAAATGGGCATTCAAGCTATTAATTTTTAGTCTTAGAAATAAAATAATATTGATAAAATGAAATAGAATTTAATTAAATAATAATATTAAATGAACTCCTTGTATAAATAGAATGTTTTCCAAAAACACTTTTTCTTCCAAAATTGTAAAAATATCTTTAATGAGCATTTTTAGAACTTATTTCTGCTTTAAATGTCAGTAAAAATATTACAAAACATGGGTGAAAGATTCATTAATTTTTTACTTTTATAATGTTTTACAGTAATGCTTATATTACATAATTCTTTTTTTTTACTTTAATTACTTGACTATTTTAAGTTGAGGAAGCAGTATTAGAATAGCAGAAATCAGGGGTGCCTGGGTGGCTCAGTGTTGGGCCTCTGCCTTTGGCTTGGGTCGTGATCCCGGGGTCCTGGAATCCAGTCCCGCCTCGGGCTCCTTGCTAGGCAGGGAGCTTGCTTCCTCCTATCTCTCTCTCTCTGCCTGCCTTTCTGCCTACTTGTGATCTCTGCTGTCAAAAAAATAAATAAAAGAAAAGAAAAGAATAGTAGAAAGCATAGCCTTTCAAACAGAATTTCCGAGTCAGATGTCATTGCTGTTATTAGCCATATAATCTTGATTGTTATTTAAATACTTTTACCTGACTTATTTTCCTAATTGGTAAAGTGAAAGTTATGAGATAATTTATAGAACTAATATAGGGAAATCACATTAGGAGAGGCTTCATCTTTATTCTCTCACTCAGAAATGGTACAGGACCTTCCGCCTTGTAATTATATGTAACAATCCAATTTCTGTGGAAGAGAATAAGTTATATTGGCTAAGTAAAAGTTTCTGCCCTTTCAATCATCTACCATATTCTTTTCCAGTCAAACAAAATCCAACATTTTTTTTAAAATTGATTTTCAATTTTTTGTCTCATACTCATAAGGTAGTATTCTCAAGTGGAAATAATAAATCAAACCCATTTGACCCCTCTAAGACTTTTAAGGGCTCTTGCTATAAAATATTTAGAAAGTTGGGAAGCAAAATGCCCTTTTCTATCATGACAAATATCACTTTAGGTATTTTTTGCATACATCTTTTACATTCATTCTATAGCATTCTATGAGTTAAGGATCACAGTTTAAAATAACTGTTTCCTGCAGCATTCCTTAAAATAAATTAAAAAAATAGAAATGATAAAGCAAAAGAACAATGTTCACCCTCTATGGATGTTGCTACTTTTTCTATATTTGCGTGTTTGTTTCTGAGGTGTGTTTAGCAGTTTTGCAGCCTCTTTACTTTCATCTATAAGGACTGAGTAAACTATTTGGAGAACTTTATCCTTATTTCTGGTAGGTCATGGAGGAAATAGGTTTTTTTTTTTTTCTCTACCTCTGCTCCAGGGAATTCCAAACATCAAGGATCAAAAACAAAATGAACTCAAGTGCAAGACATGTGCCCACACACAAACACAAAATCAGAGGTGTTTTATTACCTGGGGACATAAAAGTTTAGAGCCAAGAAGACAGAACACAAGTTAGAAACTTGAATATCCAGGTTACTGACAAATCTGCTAACTCTGAAGAAAGCTGTCAATCCATGATTGATGAGGAGTGATATTTTCAATTCACTAACTCTACACGAAAAATGTCCTTGAGGTATTCTGGTAGAAAGATCCATGATGTCTAATTCCCACCGTAATGACTGCATTACTTGAATGAATTTGTAGCATACTTCAATATCAACTTCATGAAATGAATGTAAAGAACTTAAGATATCCTGACTTTCTAGAAAATAAGAATTTTTTCACATAGCTTTCCAATTTATGCTAAATTACATGGAGTAAGTAATAATTTTAATCTAGTCCAAGTATTATTTTACATTTTTACCCTTGTTTTTGTTTCTACTTTAGCAATACATTTCTTATTCTAATTTCAAAAGTATATTTCTTAATTTTTGATACCTTTTCAGTTGTATGTCAGTGCTGTATCTTTTCTTTATTGGCGCATGATGGGAAAAAAGAACATGCCTCACAGAGTTCTCAATCAGGTCTGTGCTCTGAGTTCCATCTCCATGTTTTCACGGAAGCCAGGCTTTTCAATGGCTGTTTCCAGCCAAGGATGTAATAACAGGGAGCCTGTGTAAGAGATTGGGTTATAGCCTCAATTTGGGACCCCTCTAAGACTTAAAAGGGTTCCTGCTATGAAATATTTCGGTAGCTGGAAGGCGAAATCGTCCTTTGTTTATCATTATAAATATCACTTCGGCTATTTTTTGATACGTCCATTACATGAGATCTTTAGAAACTATTCTTCAAGTTTCATGAAAAGTCTAGGGTCTCTATTATAATTATGTTGATTTATGGATTTATCTGATTTCTATTGCTGTGTTCTGCAGCCAAATGGCACATTTTTCTCAATACTGGTCATATGCATGTATTTTTACTTGCAGTCATATATACTTTAAGTGTCTTACAATTAGAATGTTAGCCAATTGACATCAGTCATCACAGCTACAATTCACCAGCATACATTTTATAATGAAGGGGGAAATATATTTATAAATATAAGCAGGGGAAAAAGCAAAATTTTTTATGTAAATTAAACTGGTTTAAAGAAAGATCATCAAATACATGTTTAAAATAATTTTTAAAGTGATAAAATATCTAACACATAAATCCATCACATAAACCCATCAGTAGTATTTTTATATTTTAAAAATAGAACGCCTTCCTGGTTTCTAATGCAAAGATTTTCTGTAAGGACTCACTGACTTTACTGTCCACTGTGTGATCTGCCGGGATGATAGTGAAGGCTTAGAGTCAAAGGTTTCATATCCTTTGTGTATTTAGTCCTACCAGAAAGACTAAGTATGCATGGGTAGCCTAGCCCTGCCTACTTCCTTTTAGGAGCAAATCCAGTCACAGGGAGAACAAGTTTGTCTTGTCTTCATCATAGCTTCTGTCACTTGGCTGGACTTCTTCTCCATATGGGGAATCTTACTTGTGACTAGTAGAATATGTGACTGAATTAGTAAGTCTTATTCTGAGATTAAGATAGAAAGTCCATTTGGACATCATACTGAGTTACATCCCCTCATCCCAATTCTGTCATGATAAAATTGACACTTGTCCTGCTGTCAGTGTTGGTTTGTGGTAGGGTAGGAACAATTAGGTAGGAAATATTCTGTCTCCAATGAAAGGAAGGAGAACTTATATGTCTGTAAATGAATGTTCATCATTTAATTACAATATAGTCATGAACTCTTGTGTAATTTTAAAAATAATAAACACTAAAATTTGATGTATAACAGCTATGATTTCAAAAATTTTTATCTCTAATAAAGGCTTTCAATCTGTGTTCCAAAGAGATAGGAAAGAACAAAAGAGAAGGGCAAACATTGAAACCCTAGGTCTATATTGATACTCTTAAAAAGATCCAAACATAAACTCCTTAAATACTTTGTTAGTCATGAATGCTATTGCACAAGAAACTCCATGGGGTCCAGGAAGGTGACCATTTTTTCAGTAGAGGAATGGGTTATGAGTGAGTTATGGGTAACCAATATAGAAGTGCTTGCTACAAAGTTCTTAGGAAATCTGTAAATTTAATGAAAAAGTGACATTGATGTAGGCCTTCTGAAGTCTTAAAATAGAGTGATTTCACAGAGTTCTTCTACTTTTGTTTCTAACCTAGTTTTAATCACATTTGTTTTCCTGGAAATTGCAGATATGAAACCTGATATTGTAAGGATATAAAAAAAGATATAAATTTAAAATCAGGGACTAAATGCTTCTAACATTTAGGATAGAAATCTGGTCATTAACAAAGTAGATAACTTGATTTTAAGGACTTTATATAAGAATTTTGTTCTGCAATATGTTACATAATACACTGTGATAGTCTCTGAAAAGATGTAAAACTTCAAGATCTACATTTAAATTCTAACACATACATATTTAGACCTATGCAAATTAGATTATTAGATTAGTGTTAGAAAAATTTTAAATTTCTATTTAACTTTACAAATCCTGTTAAGACAAAGGTTTAGAGGAATACCTGGGCTTTGATGTTAGCTCTGAGAACAACTTATTTGAAATTCAGTGGTGGCTCCTGGGCATTTGTTACAGGAAACTGTGAGGGATGTGACTTGATATTTCTTTGCTGCTACCATATATCCTTTTTAATCTACCATTGCCAGTTTCCCAATTTCCTCAATGTCAAGGACGTCGTATTCTCAAAAAGAAATGACAAAACTGATTTTTTTCTTGAGTAACAATTAACAGCTGGGATAATCTTGACAGCAAATAAAAGAAGATTGTCCTCACCTGATTATAATATAAAAATCTTATATTATTTAATGTAATAGGATCCCCAGATATTAGGAAGGATCTAAATATCCTCAGGTTCAGCCTCTTCTTGTTTCTTTTGTCTTTTATATTGTAGCTTCAACCTAGAGCAAAAGACATTTCTTCAAGTCTTTCCAGGTTTTACATTCAAAATAAATAATACCTACATAAAGAAGAAGGGTGCTTTATTCTTGGATTTGTTGCATAGGCTAGGATAAAGGACACATTTCCCAGAAAAACATACATAAGTCTTTCCCTCATATCTCATTATTAATCATAATGAGTCATGCTTTTTTCCCCTCCAAATTCCATGAATGATTATAAATATGGGAGTGCCCTGATGGCCATAGACCTGTCAGGTTATGTTCCTGGAGATTGGGAAAGGATCACCTTCTGTGGTGGAAGGTGACAAACAGAACAAAATCAGCATTTTTCTGGGAAGGAAGATAACAGTAAGTAAGTATTGTGTAGGGAAAAAGTAACTTAACAGAGTAGAATTGTTTATTCTTTAAAAAAAAGACAGTAAAATAGTTGTACAAATTAATAAAGGTAGAAGTTTTGCCATTAATAATAGGCATTAGAGGTGACTTTGGGTAGATTTTCTAGGATCCTTCACATTATAGTATAAGGGAAACCTAGTACTTTATCTCTGAATAAAATAAAATTTTTATGTTAAATATCACTCATTAATGTAATCATATACACAGAAAAATATTTCAATAAAGATATTTGTAATATTTAAAAAGTTTTTATGCTTAAAATTTAACAGGGATTTACATAGATCACATGACTCATCTACATTTATGTGCTAGACACATTGCTCTTTCAACAATCCATGATAATGTCTTATTTGAACTATGGCGTATTATGGTCTTCTTTTCAGCAAATCAATTGTTTGATATACTAGGAAAATAACTCAAAAATGGATATGTTCATTTGTTAGTAATATTAACTACTCAGAATGTTACTATACATATTCCATAATAGGAAGCAAAATTTATTTGATGAATGCGTGAATAAACAATGCCTTTTACTACCAACTTCCTATATGCCAGAAACTTTATTGTCATATATTTAATATAAGCAACATTGTAAGATTGGTCCTATTTTCCCCGTTTTGCAGATGAGATGACATATGTTAAATAATTTTCCCTAAAGACAAGTATTAGCTGATAGCCCTTTTTATTTGTGAAATGTTCTTATTTGGGTTGATGACTGGTATTAAGAGAAACAAACTAGGTGCCTGTATTTTTATAAGTGACATAAGCAATAAAAAAATTATTGAAAATAGTGGTGCTTTGCTGTTAAACATTAAGTTTTACTCCATAGTGAGAGAAACATTTCTCAGTTCATATACAGGTAGCATATTCAGTGGCCCAAGTTAACAAAAAAGCTGATATAACTTTTTGTATTTACATGATGAATCTTATAGTATGACTAGTAACATATACAACCTGAATGTATGGCTGAGGTGGATGGCTTCACTTCTTCCACCATCTTGGAATATAAACTGATTGAAGTTATAATATATACTCTCAGTTACCTACACTGAATTTGAAGTGACTTCAATCTCTATAGTAGAAATAGGACATTTCTTGTATATCTTTATATATATATACTATTCCATGTGTGCTGTGCAATATTTTACTGTTGTAACCCAAAGCTAAATAAACCTGAAATTTCTTTTCCTTTCTTTTCTTTTCTTTTTTTTTTAAATTGGAAGTTGCCTGTGATCTATAAAAGGGAAAAAAAAACTCATTTGAATAGAGTAAAAGGACTAGTTATTACTCATGCATAGAAAAATTTTTAAGGATTCAGCTGTATCAGTGATAGATAGACTGCTGAGATACCATTTGAGATTTCTGTGATTAGATTAGACAGGGTCCAACTCCTATTAGTGAATGTTGCCTTGTTCTGTTACAGAGAGGAGGCAGCTGTCTTCTTGGGTTTTCCTCCTGGTGCTGCCTGCTTTAACCAAACCTGTAACATTTTCGACAAGCAAATCAGGAAGGACTTTGCAGACAGATGGCGGAGCTGCCTATGCATTCTCATTTACATGTAACCTTGGTTCCTAACTATACTTGAGCCATATGCAGGGGTTTTGCATTCCCTTCGGGTTGGTTTTAAGTGCTAGGTAGACAAGTCAAATCTAACTTGGTCCATGTTTCCCTAATGTGATTTAATTCAATTGAGCCATGCAGAGTGTTTATCAAAAGAACTTATGAATCTCAAATGTTGGCTGAGTGAAAAAATTGATACCAACTTTGGTTAGTGAGGGTAATGCCCTGGGAGACTTACGTTTTTATGAAATGAAGACTAGGTGATACAATTCGTAAGTTAAAATAAAATTTAAAGTAAATCCCCAACTCTCCTTGGGATTTTGAATTGCCTAAATTTAATGTTGGTCTATTAAAGTGTCTGCAAATGTAATTTAATCATATATATAGTAGCCAGATTATCTATTTTCCATTATTGGAAGATCTAAAGGTAACCAATGTTAAAAAATACACATTCTAACTCTCACTTTTAACCTTTCATATGCTTTTGATAATATATCCAAAGAATAACAAATCAATTTTGGTCACAACCAGAAATTCATCTTGTGATCCATCAGAATAAGTAATTTATCTTATAATATGCAACAGGAAAAATTATATTTCATATAAAATAAAAATTTAAATATTGGGGATGAGAAATAGAAGTAGTGTATTTTAATGCATCATTTTTTACCTTATGAATCATATGTTAGGACACAGTGCTTAATGCAATTCAACATGCAATGGTGAGAAATATACTTCCTATAATTTTGCTGTCTATGACTCAAAGTCAAGCTCATTATAATAATATTAGGTGTATTACTTTCCATAATGAAACATTTTCTCATTGTAAAAAATGAGTATAGAATTTTTAAAAGAATTGGAAATTCTATAATTCCATTATCCAAAACAATTATCCGCTTTATACTTCTGTATTTTCAAAATCTTTCTCTATTTTAAGCACAATATATAAATCCGTATAAACAAATTATATTTCTTACTAAACTCTTTAAGTATATCTTTGAGGTAAGTTAATTTCAAATACATTTTTTTTAGGCTGGAAAATATTAATTTTATGGATCTGTCTTTACAGCAACAGCTTACTGTAAATGATTATTATTTTTGTGAGTTTGCACTATATAACTAATTATGTAACAAATATTTTGGCATAAATACTTGTTTTTAGTTGAAGTGACTTCCCCAGGAAAGATTTCTAGACTACAAATTCATTGAAGAGTGAGATTTTTAGAATTTTATTACTTTCTGTCACACAGGAAAGTTTATAGTGATGTGTTCTATCACCATTAGTGTATGTGTTTATCAAACACTGTCAGGATATATTTGTTTGCAAACAATGTCTGATGTGGGATATTTTTATTCTGTATGGCATCTTTTTCTGGTTTTAGTATCAGGGGAATGGTAACTTCATGTAATGAATTGGGAGGAATCCTACTTCTTAAATCTTTTGAAAGATTTTGTTTAGGGCTGATAATACCTCTTACTTCAGTGTTTAGCAGAATTTATTCTGTGTGCCTATAATTTTTTTGTGGGACATTTTTAATTTACAAATTCTATTTGTTTAGTAATTATAACTATTCACATTATACCTTTCTTCTGAGATTTGTTAAGTTTTGTATTTCAAGGGATGTTTTTCATTTTTTAAGTTAAAATTTATTGATATAAAGTTGTTTATATTTCCTTATTATCATTTGACTTTCAGAATCATATATGACAAGGCTCTCTCTTTAAGTCCTTACATTGGTGACACATATCTACTGTCTTTTCTGAACAATCTGGCTAGAAGTTTATCTATTTTCTTGATCTTCTCAAAGAACTAGCTATTGGTTCATTGATTATCTGTTAAGTCTGTATTCTGCTTCACTGATTACTACTCTCATCTTTATTATTTCATTTTATCTTCTCGTTTTCGGCCCAATTTGTTCTTTGTTTTATAGTTTCTTTAAGGGGAAAACTGAGGCCACTGATTTTAGTATCTTTCTTCTTTTCTAACGTAAGCATTCAGTGGTATGAATTTCGTGTTTAGTGCTGTTTTAGCAGCATACTAGAAAATTTTATATATTACAGTTTTAAATTTATCTGGTTCCAAATCTTTTATAATATCTTTTGAATTTTTTCTTGATCCATTGGTTATTTAGAGGTGTCAAAGTTTGTTTCAGATTATTTGGAGATTTTGAATTGATTTTTTTTCTTTTTTTTTTTTGCTATTTATCTCTAATTTAATTTCATAAATACAGAATTTTATATGAATAACATTCTTATAAGCATATGGAGATTGATATTTTTGTCCCAGAATACAGTATATCTTGAGAAATGTTACTTCATTCAAGAATATAATGTGTATTTTGTCATTGTTGATAAGAGTGTTCTATAAATATCAACTATGTTAGGTTTGTTAGTAATATTATTCGAGTCTTCAACATTGGTACTAAATTTATCTCTCCATTTTGTACCCTTTCTTTAGAGAAGGGCATTGAAATCTGTTAAATGTTTATTTTGTTAAAAGTCCATTTTCCTTGCAGTTCTGTCAAATTTTGCTTTACATATTTTGAAGATTTTTTATTAGGTATACCAACATTTAAGAATGTCATGATGTCTTAATTATTTGACCTCTTTGTGATTAAGAAATGAATTCAATTAACTCTGGTTATAATTTTTGAAACCCACATTATCTGATAGTGTTATAGCATTTCAGCCTTCTTTTCACTAGTGTTAGCTGAGTATGCTTTCATTTTTAATGTATTTGTATCTTTACAGTTAACATGCATCTCTCCTGGGTAGGGTACATTGGGTCTTTGCTCTTTTATCCAGTCTGAAAATCCCTGACATGTAAGTGCATGTTTTTAACACTTCCACTTAATTGTATTACTTACATTGTTGGGTTTAAGTTGAGCATCTCAAACATCTCACCATTTTCTGTTATGGCATATGATTTTTATTGTACATATTTTTACTTTTTTTTTCTTTTCTCATGTCGATTCCATTTTTTTCTTTGTTGGATATTAGATTTAAATTTTTGTTTTGTTGTTTTAGTATTTGACTTACAGTTTTTAGTGTGCATACTTAACAGAGTCTACCTTCAGATGATATTATAGCACTTGGAATCTGATTTGTTAGTGTCGTACAGTTTAGGGGTACAGGTCATTGATAAGAAACACCTGATTCTACAAAAAGTAAAGTCACTCTTCATTTTTGGTCAAATGTAGCCATGGACAAAATTCTTTTAATTTAATTTTCAAATGAGTAAACTAATACACTTATAAACCTATCAATCCACGAGGTCCAGTCTATGAGATCTCAGCTTACTACTTCACGAACACCGCTCCAGGACAATTGCCTTCCTTCGGCTAGTTGTTCAATAAGTTTTCTGTGGATAGAAGTCCGGCTCGCAAGTATCTCATAGAAAAAGATGGAGGTATTTGGATGAAAAAATGCACAAGTGTGTCTGGATTTTTGACTCCCCCTTTTGTAAATAAAGAGGAGCACCATACTTCAATAATTATAATAAAATAGTATTTTATGATATATACTACATTCTGTCCAACTGCCAAGAAATCTATCAGCTCTATATATTTCCTTTTGCTCAGATAAAAATTGTGTCTCATATATGTTTGCATTGTTCCCATCACAGTGTTGAGTGGAATGGGGCATGTGGAAGTTAAGCATATTGTTGAAAATCCCCACAGTGTTCTGTTTTAGTTTTCTCTTGCTACCATAAAAATATGTCCACCATGTTAGCAGTTTAACACAACTCCCACTTACTAGCTCACATTCTCATAGGAGAGGAGACAGGTTGCCTTGCACGCTTCTCTGCTCCAGGTTTCTCAAGTCTGAAATTCTCAAGTATTGGTGGTGGGTTCTTATCATCAGGCTCTGGGCAGAATCTGCTTCCAAGTTTATTCAGGTTTTTAGCCTAATCTAGTTATTTGCTACTGTGAAAAATGAATTTCTATTTCCTTGCCAGATGTCAGTTGTGGGCTCCCCCTAGCTGCTGGAGATTTTGGCTGTCTATAGTGTTTTGCGTACAGGCCACTACATTTCACATGCCACATGTTAGACCTCTCTCATGCTTCAAGTTTCTTGGCATGTTGAGACTCTTTTATGATTTGAATATCTCTGACTACTCTTCTGCTGAACTTTTTGCCTTCAACAGAAAAAATTTTCAGAGAAAGTATTCATATGACTAGATTCCCACTCATATAATCCAAGATAATCTTCCTATTTTAAACTCAACAGGCATTATGGAGGGCACATGGTGTGATTATACACAACTGATGAATTACTGAACTCTACATCTAAAATTAATGATGTACTATATGTTGGCTAATTGAATGTAAGGGAAAAAAAAACCTTAATAACTTTAAAAACATCCACAAAATCCCCTCTGCATTTAATGTAAGGTATTCAGTTGCCAGGGATTGGAAAAATAGACACCTTTAAAGGACCATTATTCTGGATACCACTTAATCACTGCCTGTCACAAAGCTCAAACAAATCTTTAAGCAAATTGCTACTGGCGTAGGCTATTCTGACATTTGTGGAAGATGTCTTTAGACTATTTCCAAATGTGATTTCTAGTCCACCTAATTAACTAGAAGTCATCGAATTTGTCAACCATAATTTCAACTGTGCTGAACACGATTGGAAACATAATTTTTTTAAACTTTAAATAGAGAAGTACTTACTGTTTCTTAAAGTATTACACAATTTTGAAATTTACAGATAGAAAGTAAAGTGATAAGAACTGAATCAGATATTTAAAATACCGATCTCATAAGCTAAGTTAATGGCATGGAGGCTATCAAAGTCACAATTTCAAAATGAAAGTACAAATGCTACAATTTTCCAATCTATTTTACCTTTCTATGTGCCTTATTTTTTTAGAAAAATAAAGCTTCTTATATTTATGTTCATATTCAGTTCTTTGTGTTTTAAAATATAATACTTTGCTTATTTGGTAATGCTTTTGTAATCCTAGTTCAGAGAAATGAAATTATCCCATAAACTTCTGTAGAAACTCAGTTTGATTGCAGTATTTCTAAAGTATGTATTTTTAATATATGTGTCAATAATGAAAATGAATCCAAAATAATACATTAAACAAAATATTTTATTAAATGTATTTAACATTCATTTTTATTATAAAATTGTTTAAACTTGGTTCAAAAGTAACATTGTGAAACTCCTCACTCAAAAACCATTAAGAGCGTGGAAAAAAGAGTTTCTTTAACAAATGGTGTTGGGAAAATGGGAAACCACAAGCAGAAGAATGAAACTGGACCATTTCCTTACACCATACACAAAAAACAGATCTGGATGAAAGACCTAAAGTGAAAAAAAGAATACAACAAAATCCTAGAAGAAAACACAGGCAGCAACCTCTTTGACTTCAGCCACCGTGACTTCTTGCTAGACACATCTCCAAAGACCAGGGAAACAAAGGCAAAATGAACTATTGGGACTTTACCAAGATAAAAAGCTTTTAGACAGCAAAGGAAACAGTGGACAATACCAAAAGGCAACCAAAAGAATGGGAAAAGATATTGGCAAATGACATATCTGATAAAGAGTTAGTATCAAAAATCTGTAAAGAACTTAGCAAACTCAACACCCAAAGGACAATTATCCACTCAAGAAATGGACAGAAGACATGAACAGACATTTCTCCAAAGGACACATCCAAATGGCCAAATGACAGATGTTGGCAAGGATGTGGAGAGAGGGGAACTATCTTACAGTGTTGGTTGGAATTCAAACTGGTACAGACAGTCTGGAAAACAGTATGGAGGATCCTCAAAAAGTTGAAAATAAAGCTACCCTAAAACCCAGCAATTGCATTATTGGATATCTACCACAAAAATACAACTGTAGTGATCCCAATGGGGACCTGAACCCCAATATTTACAGCAGCAATGCCCATAATATCCAAACTATGGAAAGAGTCTAGATGTCCATCAACAGGTGAATGGATAAAGAAGATATGAGATATATCATATATATGATATATCTCATTATCTCATATGTGTGTGTGTATATGTGTGTGTGTGTGTGTGTGTGTATACATACACACACAATACAATACTGTTAAGACATAAAAAAAGAAATCTTGCCATTTGCAATGACATCAATGACATGGATGGAACTAGAGCATATTATGCTAAGCAAAATAAGTCAATCAGAGAAAGACAATTAACATATGATCTCACTCATATGTGGAATTTAAGGAACAAAACAGAGGATCATAGGGTAAGTGAGGAAAAAATACATCAAGACAAAACCAGAGAGGGAGACAAACCCTAAGAGACTCTTAATCATAGGAAACAAACTGAGGGTTGCTGGAGGGGAGGGTGGGGGAGAGATAGGCTCACTGGGTGATGGACATTAAGGAGGGCACTTGATGAGTTATATGAACACTGAGTATTATATAAGACTGATCAATCACTGAACTCTACTCCCGAAAATAAGAATACATTATATGTTAATTGATTAAATCTAAATTTAAAAAATTAAGATGGCAAGTTTTATGCTATCTATTTTACCATAATAAAAAAGTAATATTAGTTAAAAATTTATAAGAATGGAAAAATCCAATGCATGGAAATATCTATTTAAAAATTATCACATGGAAGGAAATATTTTATTAAAATATCTTGAGTAGAAAATAATAAAAAATGCAGTTCAGTCACTATTTAATGAATTATATTTTTCCTTTAAAAAGTGAACTAAGTCTAGAAATATAAAAATCTTATCTTACTGTGAGATCCATGACCAGACAATACCCTAGTTGCTCAAAGTCTTTCATAATAAAAAACAAAGTTTTCAAGGTAATAAAAATTTTATAGTTTTAATAATTTATTCTACTCATTTTCCTTAAACTCCGTATTTTGAACATAATTGTCACCACAAAGTCAGACTAACCATGGTTTTAGAGAACTGTATTCTTACCTATCTTCTTACTATTAGCTGAAGATACACAGATGGATATGTTTAGAGTCCAGTGGAATGGGTAATTATAATAGTTAAATCAGAATATGTAGCATAATCGCTATTACAGAAATATATAGAGAGCAGTAGAAACACAGACTGAAGGATATAATACACTGTGGTGAAAACTTCAGGGGATTTTTCTTATCAATAGGGGATATATCTAAGAGCACTCATCAGATAGGAGTTTGAAAACCCGTATGTCATTACTAAATTTTAAATTTAATCTGACAATTCAGTGAACTGTTTTGAGTAAGATAAAAATTTACTGTTTTGCAAAATATGCAAGAATCATCACAAAGACAAGATGAGAGTGAATAAATGATAATATCTAAGAAATAAGGCAGGGGACTCATAACCAAATTAAAATAGGAAGTGACTTAGCTTAATCCATCAAGTACAGAAAACTATGGCAAAATTGAACTCATATAATGTGAGACTGTATCTATAGTTATTTACTTCAACATTTGTTGTGAATCGTATCTGGATGTATGCCCTATAACACTGTGAAGAAAATGAAACACCATTATATAATTTAAGCAAGAAAAATATGAATAAATAATAATAATGAAAACTAACACATGTAATAGTTACTCTATGTCAGGCAGTGTTTCCAGTGTTTCACATCTTCAGAAAAAAAATGAATTTATGAGGTAGTTATTATTGTTATGTTCATTGTATAATAAAGAAACCTGTAAACTAAGAAGTTATAAAAATTGGCATTCCCGAGGTCATAGAGTTAGAATTGACAAAGTTGTAAACTTTACCATGCTCTTAGGTGAAAGCTTATTTTTTTTCAAGTTTAATCTTGGCTCTCCCTTATATATAAATAAATACATATAAATATAACCATAAAGAGAATTTTAGTTGTCAAAATTATGTCTGTTTTTTTTTTTCTTTTTAAAAGATTTTATTTATTTTAGAGAGAGAGAGAGCAAGCCTGATCTGGAGGAACAGAAGGAGAGAGAGAGAGAGAGAGAATCTCAAGCAGACTGCCCAGGGCTGCCTGGCGGCTCAGTGGGTTAAAACAGACTGCACAGAGCCCATGGTGGGGTGGGAATATGTGTCATTCTCAGGACCCTGAGATCAGGACCTGAGCTGAAACAAAGAGTGGGGTGCTCAATTGCCCGTGGTACCCAGATACCCCTCTCTGTCTTTTCTGATAAAATCTTTGAAATTACTATAGGTGAACATTTCTGAAAGCCAAATACTGGAACTCAGCCTCCAGAGAAGACTTATGTTGAAGAAAGAAAGAAAGAAAGAAAGAAAGAAAGAAAGAAAGAAAGAAAGAAAGAGAGAGAGAAGGAAGGAAGGAAGGAAGGAAGGACGAACACAAGTTAGAGAACATTCTATCTGTGGTAGGACAATGTATAATTTTACAGTAAAAAATGTTTAAGTGAAACTAGGAAACATGTTGATAGCACTTAAGAGGATAAATGTAGGCTTTATGTCTAAATTTTGTATCAAGTTAGGACCTTGAAGAAGTAAATGCCAGTGACTGGTAATTGCTATTGATTTCTTTTTTAATGTTTGGGCAAAAGTTGCAATTCACCTTATTCTGCAGTTCTTTCAGTTCAGGTTTACTGTCATCCAACTTTTATCTTCTCTTGTATTGACAGATTAAAAATCAAGAAAAGATTTATTTATCTTAAAAGAATTCAATATTGATTATATGAATAATGCAGACAGGTTCTTTTAAGATATATACATGGACAAAATACATTATATATTTTCATAATATTTAATTTGGTTTATATAGCAAGGACTAAATGTTCCTATATGCAAAAGCTATTTTGCTTTTTAGAGAATTTAAAACAAAAATAATTCTTCCATGACATCCATTTAATAAGTGAATTTAACAAAGATCTGATGTGCTTGATGAGTCTTTACTTTGTACAATTATGTTTCACATCTTAGTGTCTTCTGTTTAGCAGTTCACTCCAGCAGGTGACAAACATAAACTTTCTTTAGAGTAAATTTTTATTTTAAATGAATTTTATGCCTACACATCTAAAGAAAAATTGCAAAAGCAATAAAGACTTGAACTTTTGAACCATAATCTTTTCTTCTTAGAATGCAGAAATGGTGAGGTCTGATAGGCCCTGGAGACCTAAATATGCTGAGAACTCAAAGTAAATTGGGCTCTTTTGTTTATAATTCCAAGCCTCAGAAAGAAACTCCTTTCCTTTTCTTTAATTTTTCCTTAGAGAACATGAACTGTGTTGTGATGTCAAACTCGTTCTGAGTGTAGACACCCCACAGGCAAGTTGTTTGCTCTAATTAAAACAAAATGAATATAAATTTCTTACTCATAAATCTTTGATGGAGGGTTATGCACCTTAATGTTTCTATAGTCTCCTCAGCAATCAAAATGCTTCTCATTCTGGTAACTCTGCTTTCACAAGCCTCCTGATAGAGTCATCAGAGTGTATGTGACTCACCAAAATCATTTCAGACTTGTTTACTATTGAATAATTGGTATCACTGGGACCATTTCACCCAAATATTTCATGTCATTTGAAAAAAACCCAAAACACAGCACTCTCCAGAAGACATTATGTGAAAACATTTATGTGTAAAAATAGTTCAATTTATCAAAAATTTTTCATGAAACTCTACTCATTCAATTGTATTTTTAATTTGATTAGGTAAAACATTTTTTAACTAATAATGTGATATCTCTGAAAATTTGAAGAAAATAGGAAGTTGGAGAATGTATAAAATAAATTCTTAGAAGATAATTTAGATAATTTAGAATGTTTATTTATGAACTCATAAGGATGATAATTTTAATATAGTTATTTAGTTTGCATATTAATTTGTTATTACCTATATCTAAATATTTTAGTCAATATTCACTGGTTGCTGTTGATAAGTAACTTTAGAGAATTTATTCTTGACATTTTCATTTTTTCTTCTTCTGAAAGAAAAATACTTGTGTCCTATGAGGAAAAAATGTTACCATTTACATTTCTTAATTAAATAAAATAATTTGAGGTCATTTTTTCAAAACTGAGACCCATAAGAGTAGCTCCAGATTCTAAAATTATGGGAGACATAATTTATAAAAATATCTAATAATTCTCATAAAAAATTCACTCCTGTGTCACATGGGAGCAGTACCCCTGCTCAATACTCAAGTTTCTAATAGCCTTCTTGTCATAATTCTTATTAGCTCAGAGTCGCTGTGGCAGAGAAGCAATTTCGTTAAAAAACTCCATATAGAAAAAAACATCTAACTATCTCTTAGCATAGAAGTCCAATCCCCACTTCACTTTTTCCTTACATGATTAGCGATATTACGCACCCCCCTTCTTTTTCCTGTTTAGGATGTCTCAGTCTTCAGTGAGCATGAGCTCTGATCTGCCTTCTGCCATGTTATAAATTTAGCAATAAAGTCCCTGCTCCATATGTAACTGACTTAGTATGGCTGCTGCATGCTGAGAAACAGTGAAAAAAGTTCCTGTTGCTAAGCACAAAGGCCAACAAATCCATGAACTATGAAGCTCACATTCTGATTTCACTATGCCTTCTTTCCATGTTTATTTTGAATGGTTCGGAATTCAACAACAAAGAACATACCTGGTGTTAATGTGCCTAGTATTATTATCACAGTTAAGATGTTGATATCAAAAATAGAGCAAAGATAATAAAACTTGTGAAGCAGCCTTCCTTATAAAATATTGAGAAGATAATTTTATTTGTGTTATTCTGGAGCCTCAAAGACTTAAAGATGTACATCAAGCAAATATTTAACATGTCATTAGTAGGCCAGAGAGTTTTTTAAAATTAGATGTAATTTTTGTGCTCGCTTCGGCAGCACATATACTAAAATTAGATGTAATTTTAGATGAAACAAATGTTAATCATTAATATTAATTCCTATGAGATAAATTATCTCTCTATAAAAACTACCTCTAAATTGTTTATAGCTTGCAAAGTTCTTGGGGGAAAAATGAACATGCAAAGGCAAGTTAAAGATCTCTTGTAATTTTTTAATTACTTCTCGCTTTTACATATTCTTACCCTAAAAAAATTTCCCTCCAAATAATTTGGTAATTAATTTTTAATATCAGGGTAAGTTGAGCATAAATAAACCCAGTTCTAACTTAAACACACATAAATTGTGTTATTAAATGAACAAAAATTTGAATATTCTATATTCTAAAGTAACAGAGGAGGTAATTTAAGCATATGAGAAAAATTGAAAAGTAACATGTTAATAATAATGAGTGTTTATTATGTAACTGAATTAGAAATTATGGGACCCACGTTCAAACATGGAGTTTCATACAAAGAGTTTTGGGAGGATAGAATTTAATTTCCTTAGGTTTCTTCTTTCTTCTCTCAAATGTGAATATTGCACTCTTAAATATTTTTGTTGCTAACATTTTTCTTTGAGAAATCATTTGATTTAAAACCTAAACATATTCAGGGGAAAGAAATTGGATAGACACATACATCAAATTTATTTCCATTTTAAAAACAGTTTAAGGGGTGCTTGGGTGGTGCAGTCAGTTAAACAGACAACTCTTGTTTTCAGTTCAGGTCATGGTTTCAAGGTCATGGGATCCAGTCCCATAAGAGGCTCCTGCTCAGCATGGAGTCAGTTTAGGATTCTGTCTCCCTCTCCCTCTGCCTCTCCCCAGTCTCTGTTTCCCTCTCTCTCTCCTCCCACCTTCCTCTCTTTCTCTAAAATGAATAAATAAATCTTAAAAACAGTTTAGAATTTTGTAAAATCCCAAACATTTTTTTAAGGTTTTATACATTGTAAAGCAACTACTGTTACCGTGTTTTTTTTTTTTTCAATTGAATCAAATGATCTATTTTTGTCATCATTGACTCTATTCACTTTTCTACAAAATTTCTCACTCTTAATGGATTCATTATAGGCACTTTTTTTCATTATAGGCATTTTAAAGTGAAAGAATGAAAGCATTTTGGAATGAATACATGAATTTGTGAATGAATGAAGAAAATACAAAAGGCATAACTGCAGTAAAGTATAAGTGAACACCTGTGCATTCTCAAAATGCATTTTTATCTACATTGTCTTACCGGTTTAAATGAGGTCTTAGAACTTCAATTCATTTTGTAGAGTTTGTATAAAATTGTCCTCTTGTTGGAAATGTTTATGTCCTAAAAGTATTTGGAAATAAAGTTTTATATCCTCTATCCATATGTAAATGACTCAAACATTTCATACAATTTTATCTCTAAAACATTGTTTTAATAATGGAATAAAATTCTTCCCATAAAATGAGAGTTAATATACTACAAATTGATAGAGAATACCATATAAAGATAAATGACCTGGATCTTTGTGTAGCAATCCCATAGATTATACCCTGGAGTTAAGTATGGCCATTCAATTCCACTCTATTATTTCTGCATTGTTGGGGAGACAGGGGAAACAAGTGTTAATGTCAGTCACTGCTTAAGGAGTCTCCATCATTCTTCAGTCACAAAATGTGTTCATCTCCACAGGGCAGAAAACAGGGCACTAAAGATAGATCATCATACTCATATGAGAAACAAATTGCCCATTTTCCCATTGATAGGATACAGTCAAATGGACAGATGGAAGTGTCTTATAAAAAGTTTTAGTTTTGAGACAATAAGAGAATAATATATTAAGAGAACAGCTCTTCAAGGGTAAAAGTACACTTGCCTTTATAATTAAGTCTACTCATAATTTTATATTTCTTTCTACCAGGTGGATCATGAAAAAGAAAAATGCTTATCTGTTTAGCAAAAAAAAAAAAAGGTGGTTCCAATATTTCTTTTCTGATAGTTGAAGTAAAGTTTGTAATGCTAGCCCTCTAAAATCAACATCACATTTCAGGTAATTTTATTTCCAACAATAAGTTTCTAGCATTATTTGCTTTTTGTTGAAGAGCAGATGACCAAACTATGTGTATCTATAATACATTGAGTTTGTTGTCTTAAGAAAAACTCATGATTTATGATGAGCTCTTTAAAACTTAAATTTCATAGCTCTTTTTACCATATACCTGTTAAAAAGAGAATTTTGTATGTGTGCATATACATGTATATACATATACATGTTATACATGTTATATGTTATTATATGTATGTACATGTATACACACACATATATGTATACACACACACACACACACACACACACACACATGAAAAGGCGTAGCCCGTTTCCCCTGAATGGAACATCAATAGCAACAGATAATGTACCCTGAACACGTTTTATGTGTAAGGCACTTTATAGAAATTTATTTATCTCCTCATTTGTGTGCTTTCAATTTATATTTTTATTTTATAGACTAAAGCACTAAATCTTTGAGTTTCTAACAATTTAAAACTTTATGACTCAACAATTAGAAAACAATTCAATTTTTTAAAAAAGGCCAAAAAAAAAATGAACAAGCACTTTGGCAAATAAGGGAAATGATTAGTTTTTAGCAATTAAGCATATAAAAAGTTGCTTGACATCATTAGTCTTGAGGAAAATACAAATCAAGGGCGCCTGGGTGGCTCAGTGGGTTAAGCCTCTGCCTTCGGCTCAGGTCATGATCTCAGGGTCCTGGGATCGAGCCATGCATCAGGCTCTCCGCTCAGCAGGGAGCCTGCTTCTCCCTCTCTCTCTCTCTCTCTCTGCCTGCCTCTCTGCCTACTTGTGATCTCTCTCTATCAAATAAATAAATAAAATCTTTAAAAAAAATACAAATCAAAACCACAATGTACTACCACTATGCATTTATGCAAATAGCTGAAAAACAAAAACAAAAGCAAAAACAAAACAACCTGACCACAGTCAATGACAAGGAATAGGGCAACAGAAATTCTCATTTATTACTTGTGGTAATGCCCAATGATACAGCTACTTTATAAAACATTTTGAGAGATTATTTTGAAGTTGAACATGTATTTATCCCTTGACTAAGCAACTACTAAGTATTTACTAAAGTCACAGGAAAACACATTCACACAAAATCCTGTATATGCTTACAGCAGTTTAATCATTATCACCAGAAACTAAAAAACACAAGATTGATTTCTGCATATGGAAAGGTAAACTGTGATACACTGGACCAATGGAATACTACACTAAAATCAAAGGAATAAATTATCTGTCCATATAGCAATACGGATGCATCTTAAATATCTTTGCAAAACGAAATGTTTTACATGGCATTCTGCAGAAGATAAATGTGTAGGGATGAAAAACATATATCAGTGCTTGCCACAGGTTGGGGAGGAGAATGGTTACATAGGAGACACCCAAGGTAGTGTGTGTGTTGTTTATCATTGCTTTTGGGTTGAAAAAGAAGAGTTGCAGCCCACTAAAACAAAAATTTATACTTACTATATGGCCCTTTAAAAGAAATTACTGACTCTTGCATAGAACACGCAGGATAATAAATTTTATGGATTATATCTATCCATTTCTCATCCTTTTTCCTAAAACACTCGAATCTGCTCCTCAAGCATTTACCTATGGGTAGACATCTGATGCACATGTGCACACACACACAAACTCTCTCTCCCTTTTTCACTCTTGCTTGCTCTCACTCAATGTCTATTTCTTCATCTCTCTGTCTCTATTATTTTTCTTTTTTTTAATTTCAGTACAGTTGATATAACATTACATTAGTTTCAGGTGTATAACACAATAATTCAATAAGTCTATACATTAATATGCTTTTCTCACCAGATGTGTAGCTACCATCTGTCACCGTGCAACACTATTACAATACCCTTGACTACTCCCTATGCTCTACCTTTTATTCCTGTGACTTATACAGGAAGCCTGTATCTCCCATTCTTTTCATCCATTTTGCCCAAACCCATACCCACCTCCCTTCTGACAACCATCAGTTTGTTCTTGGTATTTGTAAGTCTGATTCTGCTTTTTTATTTATCTGTTTTGTTTAACTTTAGATTCCACATTTTGTCTTTTTCTTCTCAGATTAATTTTACTTGGCGTAATATCCTCTAGGTGTGTTCATGTTGTCACAAATGGCAAGATATCCTTTATCATAGCTGAGTAATATTCTATTATGTGGATATAATGTATTATGTGGATATAATGTATTATGTGGATATCTTATTTTTCTATCAATGGTCATTTGGGCTCCCTTTTTCATTTTTTTTGGCTATTATAAATAATGCTGCAGTATACATAAGGGTGCGTGTATCTTTTTGAATTAGTGTTTTTGTTTTCTTTGGGCAATATTCAGTAGTGGAATTATTAGATCCTGTAGAATTTCTAGTTTTAATTTTGGGGGAACCTCCATACTCTTTTCCACGGTCCCTGTGGAATTTACATTCCAGCCAATATTGTTGGAAGGTTCCCTCAGTTAATTAATTGCTCATTCTTTGGAGGAACACAGTCGATTTTGTATAATTTTGTCTGCTCATCCTGGCCATTACTGTCTAACAAAGTATATCTATTCAATACATGTAAATTTATTTTACATTATTTTAAATAAATGCTTGAATTCTCTATCTTTAGAGTTACTTAACAACCAATTAAATGTAGTGAAAAGTATGGGCACCTGGGTGGCTCAGTCGGTTAAGTGTCTGTTGTTGGTTTCAGCTCAGGTTATGATTTCATGGTTCTTGAGATCCATCCCCATGTCAGGCTCCTTGCTCCGTTGAGAGGGTGTTTTAAGATTCTCTCCCTATGCTCCTTCCCTATTTATGTTCTCTTCCTCTCTCAAATAAATAAACAAGCCTTTGAAAAATGTAGTGAAAGTGCAAATGATTCCTTCAGTTTTGGGAAAACATTTTAGAGTTCCTTTTTGCGCAATTTTCTGTGGATTTATATCTGGGGATGTTATATCATTACATTATAAACTGAGGTCTATGCAATATAGTCACTGAGTAAGGCTTTTCTAATAATGCATAGGAAAAGCATCTGAAAATGAGAATTTACAAGCTGGATAGCATAAAGTCTCAGAATTCTCCCCTTTTTAGAGGGACATTGACTTTTCATTTTATAACTTTGACAGTTCACTAGGAAATGAACTGAACAATGTTGCTTACATACTGCTTTATTATAACATTTCATAAATATATATGGACTATTGACATGACTTATATAGATTATATTTTTGTAATATGCCAGTGTAATATGCCCACAATTTCCACCATTCCGTGAGTATTTTTAATGGATGGTATACAAAAACATTGCTTCGAAGATTAATTTCTTATTGCTTGGTTTGAAAGTAAACGGAGAACCAAAGCAACTGCATACACACACACACACACACACACACAGTTGGAAAATTTTCAGACTTAAGATTCTTAGTTATGAAGTAATGCCTTGAGAAGACATTATTTTAAGGGTATATAAAAAAAAAGAAATGTTTTCAAGGGTTTTGAGGTAATTTACAGACTCTCCAAGAGAATCAGAGAAATCATTCTCGTGTAGGACTGGGGGAACACAATCAGGAATTAAATCCAGTCTAGCTCAGCATGGCTTCAGTGAAGACCACTTCTCTCTGCTAATGGGCAATGACAAGACTATAGCCAGTAGAATGCAGAATGCTGGAAAACAGAGACTGTAGACATGGCACAATATAGGAAGCTTCTTAAGCAATAAAACAAGAAAAGCAAGGTCTCAAATTATGGAAAAGTGATATAAATCCCCATATCCAGTTGCTATTGTGACTCTGGTAATTGAATACATAATTTATTGTATTGAATATTGAATACGTAAATTAACTAGGTAAAATTCTAATGAAAGTCTAATGAAACCTGTAGCTAAGAGGCAGGCCACTGCTGTTAGATTGGTACTGCGTTTGAAGAATTTTAGTAAGTTATCAACATTTGACATTTACACTTTAGAAGATTCTAATTAAGAGTCCAGATTGTACTGTTCCACTACCCCTCCAGGCATGGACAGGCTCTCCTCAGCCACAAAACCCTCACAGTTCACTTCATTTGATGTTACTTGTGTGATTCTTTTAACTTAATATAACTGAAATCCTGGAAGAACTTAGATCCAGATCATCACTTTTTCTAAAACAACAACAACCCCAACCAATAATGCTTTTTTCCAACATAAGGGAGTTTTGATATTTATTACATGTTAGAGAATATTTGGATTCCAAACATATAACTGACATGGCATAGAGGTTTGATGAAACTGGATTTATTAGTATCAGAGCCCATGTGTTCAGTGCTACTTTCTCCACAAGCGCATCCTGTTATCATTCACATCTGTCGTATTAGCAATGAATTCCCTGTCACATAGTTGTATACAGATTGCTTGGAAGCATGACATGTGTAATGGTGCCTCCATTCCTACCTAAATAATGGCATACATTAGAAGGTATGGCTCAGATACCATTTTATTGAATGTCAAAATATAATAGTTTGTCTGCCTGAGTTATGTTCAGCAGTGTGCACTGTTAGCACCTGCTATCTATATAAATATGTGTTATTTCCACTTAACTACTCTTTAACACCAAAGCTCATAAGCAAGCACATGGTACTTGGTTTCGTTTGTGGCATGACTTTGGTTCTGACAATTTAGGCAAGTCCATATTCTTCCTAAATTACATGTTGCATATCATTTGAATTCCCATTTGATTGAACATAAAAAAACACATATCTTCATTTACATTTTCATTTGACTGTAGCAGATTCCGGCTATGATCCACTATACTTTTAGGCTTTTGCTTCAAAGAGGATTAGGAATGGGATTAAAAGAACTGAAATTGAACTGAGAACCAACCTCAAATACTGGGGAAACAAGAACAAAGACACAATCTGAAACCACTGAGAGTTATTCATTCCTGAGCTGGCGTGTGGAAATTCATGTATCCATAAAGAAGCTAAAGTAAATGTGAATCACAATACCTAGGAATTAATAAAGGTGTTGTTAATTTGCATGTTCTTTGTATACCAGGAACATGCAGGTAGATCGTTTAGGTTGTATGACATGTAACTGACATAATTTTTAAATAAAATTAGAAAATGAAATATAAAAAAAAAAGAAGAAAATGAAATATAAATTATACTGTAAGGTGGAGAATTCATACCTAGTTAATTATCAGCAGTTCTGAATACTCATAAAGACCCCTTGTATTTCTCTGTACAATTTAGAATAGTACCCAAGTAAGAGAACAACTCTTAAAATTTTCCTGAAATCATGGCAAATTTAATCAAAAATTTACATTGATCTCAATTTATTTCCCATAGTTTTTAGTATTCTATATTGACAACCATTGTGCTGATGTTTTAATAAATTATTTTATTTAACCCTTGTTATCTGAAAATATTTCTGAATATACATAGAAAAACAGTATGTATAGGAAAATATCATTGTGTTTATAATAGTTACATTCAAGTAACAGTATATTATATTATGTGCCCTTAAGTTTTCTTTATTATACTTTTGAACTTTCTAATTAATCTGCATTAAAATTATATACTTTTAACAGAAAATAAGGAATTACAACATTCTCAATAATTTGTAAATGATACTGGGTCATTCTACGGCCAGTACCTACACTCCAGCCATTTGTACACTGTACTAATAATTTACAAAGTTACTCTGGGAATGAAATTGAATATAGCTAAATTAATATGATTTTGATAATAAATGCTTAAAAAGTGGTTTTTTTGTTTGTTTGATTGGTTTTCTTGACAAACCTTGATTTCAAAGCAGTACCCAGTGAGGTTAGAATTCCTTCCAATAGGTCAGCCATGTATTGAGAAATCATTAAGATTTGGCAGTTACAGAACATACTAATGACTTGACCAGGCAGATGGAGGTCATCTGGGACAGACGGTGGTGCCATGCTGTATATATTTGATATGTTCCCAAAAGTAGGCATTATCTTATAACTCACACCAAAACCTAACCTTCAGTTTATAAAATCCCCTTCTCTTCTGCTTTCATTGCCACTTAAAGACATTAAGTGAGATCTAAATGTTATAGTCCGCTAATGTGTTTGTGTCTTTTCAGAAATATCTATGTTATGAAAAAGCTCAAATACTCATAGAATGAAAATATCTTCATGAAATGACTCCAGAATCTCAAGACCATTACATATCAACCTGTAAGTAGGTGAGTGTTTAATACTACTTTCCCCCCAAAATATTTCTTTCCATAAGATTATCTTTTATGAAAATGTCATGTTTATAGAGTTTGTATTTATTTTTTTATAATGATAATATACACAAAGTACTTAATTGGTATTCTTGGATTGAAAGCCAGAATTTCTAAGATTCAATTCTGGTACTTCATTTAAGATTTTAGGACTTGATTTTTCTACCTGAAGAAGAGATAGTTATGAATGCAAAGTTTTCTTATGAGTGGAATGAATAACTTACTTATTAAAAGTTACAAGAAGGGGATGAAATTTTTATTTAACTGCTAATTACTATTCTTTTAAAGATTTTATTTATTTATTTGACAGTGAGACAGAGACAATGAGAGTGGAACATGAGCAGGGGAGTGGGAGAGGGAAAACAGGCTTCCCACCTAGCAGTGAACCCAGTGCAGGGTTGATCCCAGGCTGCTGATCATGACCTGAGCCGAAGGCAGACGTTTAAAGATTGAGCCACCCAGGCACCCCTACTCTGCAAATTATTTATAGGAAGGTATATCAGATGAGAATATGTATATAACTTTTGTATCATATACACATCAACAGACACAGGTTTGTGTGTGTGTTCTAAGAATTAGAAGCCTGTTTTGTTTGTTTTTTTTTATCTGAATATTAGGTGACACAGATGAGCTTGGTTTAATTTTATATAAATAACGTAAAATATTGAAAATGGTGTGTGTACATATTTTTTATAAATATATAATATACAGTATCTTCAATCTTCATGAAAATGAATTTGTGATGTTATTTGAAGTAATAATAATGACAGCACACTTATAGTCAACAAATCTATTAATAACTTTGTTTTCAATTTTTCTCCCGAAAAACTCTGGGTTTTCAGGTGTTTGCCAATTTTTTATAAATATTTTGCTTTTAATGTTTTCTCATGGAGGACTTTGCATAGGGCATTTTGGACCTTGTTTCATTTGTTTTAGCTTTCATCTTGTCCAATAACCAGACTCTGTGCACAAACACAGAAAGCATTCTCTTTAACATAGTGTCGAACTGTGCAATTCTAAAGATTTATAAATTATGACACCTTCAAAACTTACTTCTAGGTATGTATGTTTCCTCTTTCACTATTCACCTCTGTAATGAACTACAATGATGGTTGGTTTGTTCTAACACACTCCTAATTTCACAATGCCAAGGTCAGGTCTGGTTTCGTACATGAGTGAATAGCATAGCCACATGGAACCTTGTTTTTTTTGAAAAACAAGCATTTGTGTTTATTAACCAAAGGGAGGAAGTCAGAACAGTACAGACTCCTACCAGTCCCTACCAGTCCCTCCTGTAGTCTACCCACCTAGGCCAGGCAGCCAAGGCCCTGCCCCCACCCTGAGCGAGTTCCCAGGGAACCAGGGCCCGCTGGGAAAGGAAGAGGAAGTCAGCAAAGGTTGGAGGCCAAGGAAGAAGGAAGTGTTACATAGTTGGGATTTAATACTTTGCAGTCACTGATTTTAAATTTTTAATTTTATGTTGTATTTGTGCTTCCTAAATGATGTCCACTGTGACAATAGAGCATTTTCAGGGTCTTAAAACTTCAACTCAACCCATGGATTCTTCTTGTTACCTCTTCATCTACCTGGGTGGGTTGTCTACCTCTTCCCTCTCTCTTTGAAGTACTGTTCCTGTCTGCCCTCCCCCTTGCTGCCCCTGCAACCACCAAGAAACCCCTCTTTTTCTACTCTCATTTGTATGGGCAGGATCAGGATCAGGTGGTTGCAATATCCTTGAGGTTGCCCAGCCACAGTGGAGTGGGGACAGAGAGGATCTATAAGAAAGAATGATACTTGGCTTCCATGCCCCGGCTAGAACACAATGGGTCACCCATCAGGTCTAAGCTTGTCCTATGAGAGAGTCTGTGAGAGTGTTCTGAGTCTCTGTGTGAGTCTGCAGTCACCCCACAAGTGTTCCCCAGCTCCAGCAAACCTTCCTTTGGCTTGTCTTGTGCCCCAAGAGAGTGTGTTCCTCCTTCAACCTTCTAAATCTAGCTTGTGATTGTTTCATCTGGCCAGATTGAGATGCCATTGATAAATGAACCAAGAAATATAAACTGTGTAATTTGGGTGATTCCATATATGAACTAAGTGCTCTGATATTTGCACTAAAAGATGGCATCCCATACTATAATGGTAATTGGTAAAATGCATGCTAATAATTTACATTTTTTTAAAGTTAAGACAATATTACATAGCACATTAAAATATTGTGGCAAGTTAAGGGTGAGAAAGGTCAAGGAAGACAGAAGATGTTTTATACGGTTACTACCCTTATGAACAGTTTGTGCCAGATTTTTAAACAAATTTCATTTTGTGTGGAGTCTCAAAATATAAATAGCAGGTCCTGGTGAGGGTGGAAGTTTGAGTTACTTTCCTCTTTGTCATTTTGCTTTGGACAAATAACATCATCTAAATCACCTGTGATCATACTGCTTGTTTTATTTAAAAAAAAATGCTTAGATACATCCAGAAAAAAACCGTACTGAGACAATTCAGTGTAAGTATTACAGAATGGATGTTTTATACTGTATGAAAACTTCAGAGCCACACAGTTTTGGTATAGGATAAGGTTCAGATAATGGCAGCCACATTTATTGGCAGTAATAGGTTTAAAAGGAAATGTTTTTCTACTCTGTTTAAAAAAATAGCGTAAATAAAAGTTTTTGTCTTGTGAGCCTTGATAACTTGGTTGAAACTACATTTTGTATTATTTTCACATCTCTGTCATGGATTCTTATTAAAAGTATATTCACCTAATGCTAATGGTACATAAGTCATGGGACCAATCTAACATTTGAGAAAGGTCTGAGTAGAACAAGAGAAGGCCAGTGAAAATTACATGTTTCTCTGAACTAAAGTTGTTGTTCATAAATAAGTCCATATATTTAAGATCTTTAGAAATAAATTATTCTTTGTAATTTATGAATTAATTGCTTACCAGAATCCCCTATAAGACATTTAGCCAAACCTCCACATTAAATTATATTTAATATACATTATGTAACAATTTATATTATTATTTTTGTGTTCTATGTGCTGTTCTTTAAATACCTGTAACAAAAGCTGCCTTTCTGTGATAAGGAGTTTTGACACCCATGACATATGCTTTATTTTGCAAAGCAAAACAGACATATTTCTATGAGAAGGACTGTGACATTAGTCATATGGATCCTTAATGTAAGATGAATAAATAAAAATAGAAGAGTGTTTAAAAATTACTACTGCCATTGAACACAAATAATTAATTTTATGTATCTAATAAACTTGTTTAAAGATAGAGGTAAGAAAGAAACTTCAAATAAATGAATAATGCTTTTACAACACATTTGATAGAATTATGACAATAAATTTAGAATTCACTTGTTTTTAATTATTGCATATCAATATGTTATCCCTATAATTTTATAATTATTGTTGATTACATTTTTGGACATATAGAAAATAAAAGAAATTCCAAGTTATATCTGATTAACATTTCTTTAAGAATTAAAGTTATATTAACTAGGGGCATCTCGGTGGTTCAGTTTGTTAAGGGTCTGCCTTCCACTCAGGCCATGATCTCAGGGTCTTGGGATCGAGACCCACATGGGGCTCCACACTCAGCAAGTAGCCTGCTTCTCCCTCTCCCTCTGCCCCTCCCTCCAGCTCATCCACTCTTCTCTCTCAAACAAATAAGAAATCTTAAAAAAAAAAAAACAAAAACAAAAACAAAAAACAGTTACATTAACTAACAAAATGGTTGTTACTTTGTTTCACAGGGTTTCTTACAACTTGATAACATAATTACATTGCAGAGCAAAGGCTCACAATAACTTTTCACTTACGAAGTTTGCCATAGCACACTATTAATTTTAATGCAAAATTTAAAATGAAAATGCAGTAACAAAATAATATAATTATGGTAAAAGTACAAGTGCCTGCTCATTGAGGGGATAAAAAAAAGCACTTATCAAAGTCACAGCAATCATTGCAATTTCAATTCAAATACCAACTTTAAACATCAAGTATTTAAAAGGTATATATACACACACACACACAGACACACACACACATACAGATGTGTGTGTGTGTCTGTGTGTGTGTGTATAAAAACCAAAAAAGGTTATTTTTCTATTGGTAAAATGATTGGCTTTTCATCACAAAAAGAAATCCCACACTCATTAGCATTCTTTCCTAATTCCCTCCACCCAGTTTCTGTCAAGGACCAGTTTCCTTTCTTCTTCTTTATTTTATCTAGTCTAGACATTTCGTGTAAGTGGAGTCATACAATATTTGTTTTTTTTTTTTTTTTGTATCTAGCTCTTTTTCACTTAGCATAAAATTCTCAGGCTTTATACATGTAGTGGGAGCCAGAACTTCATTCCTTTTTTATTACTAACTAATTCTACCATATGGCTAAGCCACGTTTTTAATTAACTTTTAGTTCACTGATACGTGGATATTTTTCATTTTAGCTATTGTTAACAGTGCTTTTTGCATGTGGGTATGCAATTTTCCCAGCACCATTTGTGGAAAACAAACAAACAAACAAACAAAACACTTGATTCTTTCTGCCATTATATTCTTGGGCACCCTTAACAAAAAGCAATTCATAAATGCAAGGCTTTATTTTGAGACGTTCAGATCTTTTTAAAATATGTATACGTAGGCTGATGCCAAACTATTCTGACTTGTATCATTTAGTAGTCACAACTGAAATCTGAAAGTGTAAGGATTCCAACTTTCTTTTTCCTTTCCTAAGATTATTTTGGCTATCCTTGTGGGTTTAGTTCTGCCCTCCAAAAAGGCATGTTGAAGTACTATCGCAGGTATAAATATGACTTTATTTGGAAATAGGGCTTTGCAGACATAATTGGTTAAGGTGAGGTCATATTCTATTTGAGAACCCTAGTCCAATATGACTATTGTCATGACAACAAGAGAAAATGAAGATCCAGAGAGGAGAAGTCCATGTGAAGACAGCAGACACACAGAATCAGAGGGAAGACGGTTATGTTAAAATGGAAGCAGGGGATAGAATTATGCTACTAAAACCCAACAAGTATCTTGGACTACTCGTAGGTGGAAGAGGAAGGGAATGATCACCATCAAGAGGCTTCAGAGGAAGCCTGCCTTTGGACTTAGGTCTTTTTTTGCTCGTTTACTCCCCCACTGGTGAATTGTGCTACATAGCTAATATTTGTAGAAAATTCAATTTTTTGGTTTTTTTGTAATGTATTTATCATAGTTCTCTTGACGATGTCCCTGGCTGGGGAGGTTCAATTAACATTGTAACATAAAGCATTTTAGTTTGAAATTGTAACATTTAATTTCTCTAGTATACATAACTTTTATTCCTATAGAGCTCCTTCCCTCCCCCATGGTGTTAGTGTCATACAAATGACATTTTTATAGACAGTAAGCCCATCAACAATATGTATAATCATTCCTGTATCCAGTTGTTTGTAAGTCAGGAGAAGAAAGAATTACAAACAATGCCACTTATACTGTATATGTGCATATCTATTTACTGATTTACTGTTCCTGATCATCTTTATTTCTTTGTGTGGAACAAAGTTAACACCTAATGTTCTTTCATATTCACTTGAATAATTCCTTTTACTATTTCTTGTATGGAAGGCCCAGCAGCAACAAATCCTCTCTGTTCTTACATACCTTGGAATGTCTTAAATTATATTCTATTTTGGAAAGATATTTTAATGGATATGGAATTACTTTGTTGATAGCCTTTTCCTTTAATACTTTATGACATCCCACTGTTTTCTGGCCTTTATGATTTCTGATGAGCTTAATGGTCTGTAATATACAATTATTTCCTGGCCTCATGAAGAGTCTTCAGGCCAACTGGAACATTTTAAGATCTTTCCTAACCAGTTGTTTGGACCCATGTATGTACCTGGCCTTTCCAGTTTCTATTAATAGACAGAACTTTTCATGCCCCATCCCACCCCCCATGAATATCTCATTCCCTACATTTTCCTTTTAAAGTCTCTCTCTAGCTTCTTTGGTATTTACACCTCTAACAACTTGATAGTACACGAATGTCTTTCATTGTTTTCAACTGCTGCCTTGGGGATAGGACTTTGCCAACTGAACAATCTCTAGGTATAGTCAAATGAGGACAAGCCCTGTGAATGGTGCATCCAGGGAACTCGCTCATGGGTCAAATAGTAAATCTTGGAGATGAGTCTTGAGGAGCTCTAAAACCTGCTTTACCTCCACCAATGGCTATAGGCTACTGGTTTGCAGTAGCCTATTCAGGCCACTGTTTCCAAAGTTATTGTGAAGCTGGGGAAAGGGGTATGGGATAAGGTAAGTTAATAAGAATCTCACTGGAGAGGGATTCACTCATTTTTCTTAAATACATACTTATTGAATTTTTGCAAACAAAATTAACAGAAAAAAAATTAGCTTCCAGATTCTGAAAAAAAAAAAAGTTGATTTTGATATATTTTGATATATTTTTCCAGTAGTGTTATGGCTTTTTTGGATGGATATATTTTCAGAGATTCTTACATCACCATTATAGAATTGCCTCTTGTCCCATTCTCCCTTAATGTAGACAGAAGTTTTTGCTTGTTTTGGGAATATGACCTCAAACACATTTGCTTGCATGTTTCTCCTCCAAGACTGTGAAATATTTTATTTGTAGGCTGAAATTTATTTTTTATATAAATTATTTATTTATAGGCTGAAAACTGAAGAAGAAAAAAGGTACTCTAAATCATCTTGATTATTTATTGTTTTTACCATTACACAAAAGTTGGATTGATCTAAATAAAATTTATGACTAATTCTATGTGAGGCAGTTGGGAAATGGACAAACCATCCAGATTCAGGTGACTAAAGATACTAGTAGGCTGTATTTAAGATAGGATGGTGAGTAAAATAGAACAAAACATGAAACTCCCATTATATTGTATTTCTTGTCACCTCACATCATGTTTTTCAATCTATACTGCTGGTTGTGAGTTGTACACTCCACCCCCAAAAAGATAACTTGAAGTTCTAACACCACATTCCTGTGAATTTGCCCTTATCTAGAAATGGCGTCTTTGCAGACATAATCAAGTTAAGAGGATTACTTTAGGGTGAGCTCTAATCCAATGATTGGTGTCCTTTTAAAAAAAGAAATATTTGCGTGTAAAGACACAGAGGGGGAGCATGTCAAGAATGAGGTACAGATTGATTATCTGTAAGCTAAATAATGCCAAAGATTGCCGACAACTACCAGAAGCCAGCAAGAGACAAGGAAGAATCCTCCCCAAAGCCTTTGAAGAAAGTATGACCCTGCCAATATCTTGATTTTGTATTTCTAGCCTCTAGAACTATGAGACAATACATTTCTCTTGTTTTAAGTCAGATTGTTTGTGGTGATTTGTTACGGCAGCCCAAGAAATCTAATACAAAATCCACAACTGCTACACTTTAAATAATATGTCTTTCCTTCTCATGTATTTCCCAGAGTAAAAAAAGGAAAATGTGAAATTTGAAAGAAAAATCTATCAAATCAGTTTTAAAGTAAAATCTTCCGAAATATGCAGTGTACATGTGCATTTGTGAAATTCAGCTTAAGTCCAGGCTAGTTTCTTTCCTCAGCACGGGAATGTTGCTGGTTTTGATATGCTAGCTTATAGACCTAATTGAAAATTTAAAAAAAAATTTATATATATATATATATATGTATATATATATACACACACACACATATATATACACCATACATAATGTAGTAAGAAAAAATAAATAATGAAAAACACTGAAGCAGTAAAAAATAACACAAATGCAGAAGATAAATTATACTCTAATTCCTTAGGAAGGCAACCTGATTACCTTTTGTTCTGATTTAGATTCCAAACACAAAGATTTCAGTTGGAAATTCGGTGACCCCCTATTGTCTTCTGTGGAAACATTACATAGACATGTTCTAAGTGATTCCTATTTAAAATTATCTGTTTTTAGTTAAACTCTTCCTTATTATTTCAGTCCTGTGACTAGGGGATCATCTTAGGGATTTTGGTGTTTGCCCTCCTTTAAGTTTCTCTGGCTCTGCAAATGCTTTAAAGCCCTGGACTGTTGCTTGTAGATTTGATTTCTAAATCCCATCAGGTTCTATCAAATCAGTTTTAAAGTAAAATCTTCCGAAATATGCAGCATACATGCTTGTATGGTAAATGACTCCACATGTACTAGAAATTTACATAAACAATCACAGACTCTTTTGAACTGTTCAGGGTAATGTAAAGCCTGTAATTAATCACTTATCAAAAAAAGATTGCAATCTGCCCTACTAGATCTCTATATGTATATAGTCCTTGACATTCTGTTGGTTGATATTTGCTGAACTCATTTCAAAGTAACTTGAGTCTCCTTTACCAAGCCACAAATAAAATCAGATTTGTTTTCAATCATTTATAGTCCTTCTTATTTCTTTTCATTTACTAACATTTTAATGAATCAGACCCTTACCTACTTTTTTTAGGATTTTGGCAATGAGCTTTTGTGCTTCCATTAGCACCCTGCTATAATTTCACAGCTTTCCTTTTCATTGTTTTGTTTAGTTGTTTCTAAAAGCAACTAGAAATACACGGACAATGAAACAGAACTAGTTTATACCCAGATTCTAGGCACCACCCTAAGGGAATTTAATATTTTCACCAGCTAGTAACACAAAGCTTGCCTGAGTGAGACCCAGGCACAGAGTTTTCCACTTCCCTGGCACCTCCATATTATTCTGTTTCCTGCTCTGTTTCACAGCTCATGTCTTTGCATTTGTGGAGTGCAAAGTATTGCTTAGATAAGAAATCAATAGTAAGGCAGGGGGAAAAAAAAAACACCAACACTAAGTTTGAGAACTAAAATTAAATCTTTAAATTCAGGTGAAACTCTCCAGGAAAGAAAGAAAGAAAGAAAGAAAGAAAGAAAGAAAGAAAGAAAGAAAGAAAGAAAGAGTATTTGGAGGAAGAAAGGATAAACTTATTTCCCCTCATCTCCCCCCACATCAAAATAACAACAATAAATGTTATCAAAATTATGGGAATCAGATAAGGTAGGACTAGTATCAGGTCAAATCTATACTGTAAATACTTTACTTCCTGTTGCTATGGAGATAGGATATCAACCTTATGGCTAAAGACATCTTAAGAAAAACCATATGCAAAAGAAGGAAATGTTCACAAGGTTGGGAGGTGGGAGTATCAAATGTGGTATTTTTAGCTCTACATGAAGGATAATAGGAAGATATGTTTAAAAGGATTTTTGTCTCTATGAATACTATAGGGAAAACAAGATTTTCTATATATACATCTATTTATTTATCTAGCTATCATTTGTCTATCCATGTGAATTAAGTCTATATACTTGAGGGGAAAGAAAGAATTTTCAGCTTCTTGCATTCTCTTGTAGATCTAGTAAGATTCAGAGTTGTTGGTTTTTTTGTTTTTGTTTTTGTTTTTTAAGATTTTATTTATTTATTTGAAAGCGAGAGAGTGAGCACAAGCAGGGAGGGGAGAGAAAAAAGCAAGGCTCCCCGCTGAGCCAGGCGCCCCACATGGGGCTCAATCCCCAGGACTCTGGGATCACAACCTGAGCTGAAGGTAGATGCTTATCCAACTGAGCCACCCAGGAGCCCCAAGATTCAGTGTTCTTAATCATTCATGTGGCCATATATAATTGTGGGTGCATTTGTTTTTGCTTTCTCTATTCATTTGTCTTGTGGTTGGAAAGAAACCCTAGAAAGCAGGCAAGCAAACTGTGGCTGCTTACAGTGGTAATGCTGGTCTGGCCCTCACTGTACTAGCCATAACTCAGCACAGTGTACTAACTTCCTAGATAATAAGAATCACTGAGGAACTTAACTAGGACTTTCCAACTACAGAGGACTTGTCAGTTAGGACTTCCCACATTGCCTAAGCTAGATCCTCCAGGCGAGACCTTATAATTTATCTATTTAATGAAACACTGGGTTTATATAATTATATATTAAAATATATTATAATTTATATATTCAGTGAACTTGAATGAGATATTCAAGGTATAATATCAATTAAATTTGTAATCACATTGAAAGTTGATATTTGTTTTTAAAGAAGTCTGGAAAGCCTTGTTATATGTTACAGAAAATGATTTTTGTTTACCTTTTCTGCCTCAATTACAAAAATATTCTTTGTGCAGATATATTTTACTCATACTCTTCAATTTGTAATTGGGAAGAAACCAAGAGGGTTTCATAAGAAGTGATGACCAAATATATGCATTTAAGAAAAGTGTTGGGTAAATTAAGCTATGATGCACATATTTGTATACTTAGTCTCTCTCTCTTTGATCAGATTTCTAAATCCAGTATGTTTATAAATGTATTGAATATTTGATAATTTAAAGTAACTTAAAGTTTAATGGTTGATGTTAAAAATGGAGTACATCAATTATATGTAGAAGATACATATTTAGCTATTTGTAGTAAGTTAAGTAATTTTGGTAGTAAGTGTGCCTTACCTCATAGTTACAAAAGATAGAAAATATATCTGAAAGTGGAACTATGGCATAATAAAATATTTGAAATCCAGTTCTAATTCAGATATAACAGAGAAAGTCACATTAACTCTCGGTGTCTCACTTTTTTATTTGCTCGTATTTTGCTTTTATGTAAATCGGGACACTGATATCTGACCTTTCTACCTCATTAAGTTTTAGTGGAGAATAAATGAAAATGTGTTTTGAATACACTTTGTAAACCATAGAACATCACATAGCTATAAGCAATTTTCATGATCTGACAAAATAAAACATACAATCTATCTGAAAACACAATTTTTCCCTGAATCTTTCAAAGAAACATTAATGAGATTGTGAGTTTTATGTATTGGCCTCTGGATGACATAGTATTATCCTCAAATTTAGTTCTTAAATTGACACAGATATACTGTTAAAAATGACTGACTCTCATGGATTCAATAATGACTGAGGGAACAAAGTTAAATTGAAACCCAGCAAAGACATTTTTTCTGGAGAATGAAATTATTTGTGCAGGTGCTTTTCCTTTAGATGATCTAATAGAGAGATTTAATACTTGGGGATGCTAAGAGAATGGAGACCCGATTTGTCCTTTACGCAGTCATTCTCAAATATTAGATAGAATTATCAAGCCTTTGGCAGCTGCTCAATTACAGTCAATAATTGAGCTTATATAGACTTGAACATCACCACATATCCTGGCAAGTTTTGTCTCTGTGATTACATTCTCTAATGATCTGCTAGCAGCAATAGTTAACATGTGAGGATGTTCTTCACGTATGTTCACTGGTCAGAATATATGCACATAGAGATCATTGCAATACTATTTTGAGCATATCACATCCATTTAAAAAAAAAGTTATGTTCATAAATATATTTTTATAAAAAATTGTCTCCTTAATTAATACCCTGAGACAAAAGGTCTTATTGCTGTGACCATCTGGCAGTTAACAAAATAATAATACCCACCACCCTCTTAAGAGGAACAATTTGAGTTAATGGATTATGACAAAACAGTATTGTTTACAAAAGGATTTGGTGATAAAATAGACTAATTATTAGACGAACATGCTATAAACTGGTTGTTCTGTGGTGTGAAAGGTCACAGCTTATTGTATTCTCATTTGAAATACACACTGCATATAGAATCATGAATTATACCTTCTTGGGCTGAAAGTCTAAAGTATTTTTGTGACAACAATAACCACACAAAATTAGCTGAAAACGTATCTGGGTTCTTTCACATGGAATATCTCTATTGTCTTAATTAACTAACTTATCTTAAGAGTTTTTAAACTGTCAGTTACACTGTTATAGACAATAAAATGATATTTATAAAGTGTAAATAAAGTAATCTAAGTGTCAAAAAATGATAAAATTGCTGGGTTTAGTATTAAAATAATGTAAGCACATGAAATGTTTTAAAACTTATGATATTAGAATACATTAAAATGTATTAATTAGGGGCACCTGGGTGGCTCAGTGGGTTAAGCCTCTGCCTTCGGCTCAGATCATGATCTCAGGGTCCTGGGATCGATGCTGCATTGGGCTCTCTGCTCAGCAGAGAGCCTGCTTCCCCTCTCTCTGCCTACTTGTGATCTCTGTCTGTCAAATAAAAAAATAAAATCTTTAAAAAAATGTATTATTTAACTCATAAAGGGTCTCTCAGTTGAGTTATATATATATAATTGCCTATTACACCACTGTATCTTTGAGTATTTTATTGTACTCTATGTAATTCCCTTTTTGTCTCAGCTTTCTCAGTCAGGAGGTTCCTTTTAAGATCAGGTGGTTCCTTTCAATATCAGTAAAATAGAAAATATTATTTTAAATATTTCTATATAAATAGTAAAGCAGATCCGATATACTCTTTAAGCCACGAACAGTATTTGTAAGCTTACTTAGGCAACTTAATAATTTTGAATATTTTTAAAAATATGATTTAATATTGCCCTATTTTTAGAACTAAAAAATTTCCTTCAACATTGGCTTATTTCTAATTAATTCCCAGGTGTATGTATTACAGCTATTGCAAAAGACACATCATATTTTTTATTGGTTTGTAGCATACATTGCATCCCATTAGACAGCACCCAAACTTATAAGGTATTATCTCCCATTTTCTAGAGGTTATTTCTATACACTGTAAAAGCCACTGCTTCTCTATGACAGAGTACACAACAAATTCAATGGATCCCATGAGCATTTTTCCATTGAACTAATTATTTCCCTATAACAAAAATTCTGTGGACAGAAAAATATGTAGAATACTATCATGGTTTATGATAAAATGTTTGCTATAAGACATTGATAGATGTTGGTCTGACGAACGTGGGAGACACAGGAACAGTAAATCTCAAACCAGAAAATAACAAGCTATAGTAGTAGCCAAATGTTCTCTCAGGAAGAATGCCTGCTAGTTAGGAATCTGCTATGACCGAATAAGAGCAAAAACAATGAAGAACAGAGTAGATGAACCTTAGAAAGGCAAACCTCCAAAAAGCAAAACAAGTCAATACAAAAAAGCAATGGTCTAAATTTGCTGACCAGTGAAAATACTGACAAATATAATTACTGTAGTCTTTACTTAATTTGTCACTATGTATTAAAATTAAGGACACATGTATGATTTACTTAACAAAGAGAGTTTTGAGAATCAAGAGTCCCCAGATAAATGCAACAATATGAAATCTATAATACAAGCATAGATAGTATAGCATTACTTAGAATTCCCAGGAATTTGGAATAAGCAGAATAATTAAAATCCATATTTTTAATTTGGGTAAAATTCTATGAGCATTACAATAGCTGTTGACACATTCATATTTGGCTATGCAATTTGCTTAGCTTAGGCAAAAGAAGTTAGAAAAAAGTGAAAGAAATATAAAACACTTATAAAGAGTTTACAAACAGAGTTTGGAGGGGAGGGGGGTTCAGGGGTTAGGTGAGCTTAGTGGTGGGTATTAAGGAGGGCACCTATTTCATGGAGCACTGAGTGTGATGCATAAACAATGAATCTTGGAACACTGAAAAAAGAAAAAAGAAAAGAAAAGAAAAGAAAAGAAATGAAATGAAAAGAAAAAGAAAAAGTATTCTGAAAATGAAGTATACAATGAGAAATTATTATTTTAAGTAATGTGCACACTAAGTAAAACTGAAGTCTAATCAGTAATGAAAAATCTTTGGAAATATACATATTAGTGGTTGAATTAAATGTCTTTAACATGCCAGAAAGGGAAGGAATGATACAAATTAAAGAAAAAAAATAAGAAATTATTGATGTATGTAGTCATATTGCTCTTTGTTATGGTTGATACCAACTTTGAATCTTTAATCTGATTGGTCAAGCATGTTGAAATCTTCCTAAGTTATATTGAAGGCATTGACCATGAAGGTAATACAGGAGGTCCTGAACTCCCTACAGAGCACAATGTACAGTTATACACAGAGCAATTTCTTCTGAAAGAAATACAGAAATCAGCTGAATGATTTCTACACATTGGGTAAATGAGAAAATAGCCATTTCAAAATGGATTAGAAAATACTGAAACACATTCTCTCCATAAACCTCACTACAGCTAAACTCCATGCCATTGTGTTGAAACTCCTAACTCGTAGATTTTTCCTGCAAAGTGAAGGAAACATCTGTTAGAACTCATCAATGAATTTAGTAAAGTTATAGGATACAAAATCAATATATAAAAATCATCTATGTTTCTATACAGTGAAAATATACTACCAGAAAGATAAATTTTTAAAAATCCCATTTACAGTAGCATTAAAAATAATAAAGTACTTCTGAATATATTTATCCAAGGATGTGAAAAACCTACACACTGAAAATTATAAGACGTTAATTGAAAGAAATTGAAGGAGATACAAAAAAAATGCAAAGTTTGCATGTACTTATAGATTCTAAGAATTAATATTATTAAATGACCATTCTACCGAAAAAGTTCTAAGGATTCACTGTAATCTCTGCCAAAAACCTTGGCAATTAGAATAAAACAGTCATAAAATCTTTATGGAATTATAAAGTCTTCAAATATCCAAAGCAGTTTTGAGAAAGAACAAAACAGGTGGTTCCTTTTAATATCAGTAAAATAGATTTCAAATTACGTTACAAAGCTATAATAATCAAAACGACATGATAATGGCATAAAAACATAGATCAATGGAACAGAATAGTGAGGTCAGAAATGTACCCATGCTTATATGGTAAATAGATTTATAACAAAGGATCTAAGAATATGAAATGGAGAAAAGATAGTCTCTTCAGTGAACGGTGCTGGGAAAACTGGACAGCCACATGCAGAAGAATGAAATTCAACCCCTATCTTTTACCATACACAAAAATCAACTTAAAATCAATAAAAGAGCCAAAACAATAAAACTCCTAGAAGAAAATAGGAAAAACTCCTTGTATCAGTCTTGGCAAAAATTTTTTGGATTTGACACCAAAACCAAAGGCAACAAAGCAAAACAAACATGACTATATCAAACTAAAACCTCAACAAAGAAAACCATCAACAAAATGAAAAGAAAACCTATGTAATGGAAGAAAATATTTGCAAACCACATATCTGATTAGAGTTAATATCCAAAATATATAAAGTACTCCTACAACACAATAGCAAACAAATGAACAAAACAAAACAAATGACAAGAACAACAACAAATAAACCTGACTAAAAAATGGGGGAAAAGAACAGAATACACACATTTTTTTTTTCCAAAGAAGACACCAACATATGCATAAGAGATAGTTAAGATTTTCTAATCATTAAGGAAATGTAAACTATAACCACAATGAGATACGGCTTCACACCTGTTAGAATGATTACCTTCAAAAAGAAAAGACGTAACCAATGCTGGAGAAATGTGGAGAAAAGGGACTTTTCCTTGCTGGTGGGAGCGTAAATTTGTATAGCTGCTACGGTGAACAGCTTGGAGATTACTCAAGAAATTAAATTGGAACGACAATATGTTCCAGCAATTCCACTTGCAGTACATAGCCTAAATAAATAAATAAATAATGAGGTGATTTTAAAGAGATGCATGCATTCCAATAATCATTACAGGATTAATTCACAATACCCCAGGTATGGAAGCAAAGTCTGTGTCTTGGATGAATGAATGGATGAAGAAAATGTGATATATAGATACCAGATGTATATATACACACAACTCAATATCAGTCAGCTTTAAAAAAGAAGGAAGTCCTGTTATTAATGACAATATGAATGAGCCTGGAAGGCATTTTACTAAGTGAAATAAACAAGACAAAGACTGATATTGCATGCTATCACTTATCTGTTATAGATAAGTATATAAGCATGTAAGTAAGCCAGATTCCTAGAAACACTGTATAAAAACAGTTATCAGGAAAAACAAAAAATACAGTTATCAGGGACTTTGTGGGGGAGAGTGAAAATAAGAAAATATTGATAAAAGGGTCCAACCTTTCAGTTATGAGATAAATAAGGTCTGTGGCAAATACAGTTAACACTATTATATAACTGAAATGTGTAAATGTGTAACCTCAGTGTTCTCTTTCTCTCTCACACACAAAACAACATGAAAAGTAAACATGTGAGGTGACAAATGTGCTAATTAATTCAATAGTGGAAAGCCTTTCATAATATATATTATTATCTAACCATCACAATGTGTACTTTAAATATCTTAAAATTTTATTTGTCAATTATAAATCAATAAAGCCGAAAAAAATCTTCCCCGATTTTCTGTGAGAACTTCATTGATTCTTGACTCCTACACATTGTTTTCAGAATTCTATTTCTTTTTTTTTTCTTTGTTTTCTTCCTTCATTCCTTTGTCATCCAGTAAATAAAGTAATAGAACTTAAATTTTTTGATTGCTTTAGATAAAAAGTTCTAGCACCAGAGTTATATAAAATGGAAGTTACTGCTTTATGACAGAACAAACTTGGAAACACCTGCCCCTTGTAAATATGACCTATATGAATCATTAATAACATGGGGGAGGTCTCCTGCTAAGAAAATAAATGATCTGCTTTCTGCTGAGTGGAAAGCCCTGACTTTTGGTCGCAGGAAAGGTGAGAGGATCAAGCATTGAATAAGGTCACTTGAAAATAGAAGACTGTTTAGAATTTCCAGGAGGAAGATTTATTTTGCTTTATTTTTCAATAATTTCAAAAGGTCAATATCAGGAGAACTACCAGCATCTACAGAAATAATAAAAAATTGCTGCAGTACAACACATCATTTGAAGAAATTTAAAATGGTCAAAGTAGAATTTTTTTCATTTATTATTTGTTTAAACCAGCTAATAATGCAGGATCTTAAAATTTTACTGCAAATTGTTTAGATTACCCTAAGTAGGTAGAGATAACATGATCTACAGAAAAGTTTTTGGAAAAGCCTCTTGGCAAGTGATGTTGGCAGAGTTGGCCTCTGTCCAAGATCTTACTATTATCCTACAATATTTTACTAGTATTTCTTTTTTTTTTTTTTTTTTTTTTTTTTTTTTTTATTTATTAATTTGACAGAGAGAAATCACAAGTAGACGGAGAGGCAGCCAGAGAGAGAGAGAGAGAGGGAAGCAGGCTCTCTGCTCAGCAGAGAGCCCGATGCGGGACTCGATCCCAGGACTCTGAGATCATGACCTGAGCCGAAGGCAGCGGCTTAACCCACTGAGCCACCCAGGCGCCCCTTTACTAGTATTTCTAAAGACATTTCTGATACCCCAAACTTTTTATTTGCCCTTTAAAATGTATATAGAACTCATCCTTGAAATATTTTGTTTAAATGTTTTATAAGCATTGTTATATTGTAAATAGCTTTTTGACTTTCATATCCTATTTAAAATTTTCTGTTTCCTGTCATTTTTATGGATATATAAAGAAAATGCATTACAGATTTTTATCTTTTGATGAACATTTTATTTCTCACAACCCTTTAAACATGAGACTTTCTGCAGGTGAGTTTCAAACTATTTCTCAGAATTTTAGGGTCCTTCTTTGTTCAGGCTTCTAGTCTATGAAACATATTTGTAGATTAATTTCTGTATGTTTAACTATTTTTAGATATTTTAAAGTGAATTTCTAATCTCGGACTTTTAAATCAATAGACTCTTTTTCTACTCATTCATTTAAAAGTCCGAGATAAGAAATTCAATTTTAGAAATTCACTCAGCTTTGCTATTTTTTATTTTAGAGATGCATTTAACTCCTTGACCCAGCTGACTCAGGTTTGGTTTAAATTTCTCAATTTTATTTCAGAAAATCAAGCAAACTGTTTTAAAAAAATGTGATTTTATGTTCCTAAAATATGTTACCTTAAGACAAAATATCAATTTTCTATAGATGAATGCTCACCATACCTGTTTTTGTATAAGAGCAGACATCAGGCATCTATAGCCTAGTTTGAAAATCTACAAGCTGGATAAGAAAAGACTGAGAAATGCACAACTTTAAAGTAATAGTTATAGAACAAATAAGTGAGGACGGGAAAAGTTTAGAAAGAAAAGAAAACACAAATATAATAGCTAATATGCAGAATCATTTAATATCAGCTTGGTCAATACTAAAATGTCTTAGATTATAAATATGAGACTAAAGGAAGAAATAAAGGAATAAAACATGTTGAAATACACAGTCAGTGTGAAGTCAAGAGTAATATGCCAATGGCTTTGATTTTAGGTCATCTATTTCTTTCAACACACCTCCCTGTCTGCATATTAGGCCACTCTAAATATAAGCAGAATCCACAGTGAGGTAGATATGTGAACCTTAGTACAGTAAAAGAAGTAAATATGAAAAAAATTAAAAATAAAATAAGATAGAAATAAACATGGCATAAAAATGCATCAATCCATAGATTACACAAAGAACCAATGCAAGAACTAATGCAAGGAATAAATCAAGGTGATTTGGAAGTAAAGGAGAATTATAGCAACCGAGGAAGCCGAAAATATGTATTTTTAGAAACTGAGTACATTTGTTGTGATAGCCACATGACACAAGATTTACTTTACTCTGGGGGCACCTGGGTGGCTCAGTGGGTTAAGCCTCTGCCTTCAACTCAGGTCATGGTCCCAGGGTCCTGGGATTGAGCTCCACATCAGGCTGTCTGCTCAACGGGGAGCCTGTTCCCCCCACCCCCGTCTCTGCCTGCCTCTCTGCCTACTTGTGATCTCTATCTGTCAAATAAATAAATAAAATCTTAAAAAAAAAAGATGATTTACTTTGCATTTCTAACATATAATGTACAGATATAAAGAACTAGCAGCATCTGATACAGTGAATGATACTTAGAGTATTAGACAAAGAATTTCAGACTAGAAAGTTCAATGTCAGTATAGAGAAAACAGCAGATTTGAGGACTCTCTCTTCTTTCTCTAACTTACAGATATACTGGATTATTATAAAGATAATAATACAACAGAATCTACCTCAATGGAAAGGGAAATTTCCAAGAGTCAGATATTAGTATAAATGGACCAAGAACTGAAAATAGGCTAGTGAACATATTTTATGTATTAAAAGTCAATGTCATTAATACAATGCCAATTAATCATAGTTATAAGAAGAGGTAAATTCATAAATTAGAAACAAAAAGTATGTTGAAAGAGTATCTAATAGAAAAATACAAATTAGGCAGAATATACTAAGAAATATAAGTACAATGGAAATTTGCAAACATTTTATCAATTCTGACAATTGTTTCAGATTGATAGTGAAAACAGACCTTAGTAAAACAAGGAAGATTCTAGAGATATATAAAAAGGTCAACACAACAAAGATACAGATCAGCCATACCAGAATGGGGATCCTCACAAAGGATGAAAAAATTATCAGAGGACACAAATCAAAAGACACCAATTTGCATAACAAAGTTCACATCAGACATTCTGGAATATCCTCTATCCTCCAAGAATAACCTCACATGTCTAAATGTGGATTAAGCCAAAGGAAGGTCATAATCATATAAATCATATAAAATCTCATTATCTTCAACTCTATCCCAGTGGATTATCTCCTCCTTTAAAAAATTTTGTCCTTTAGTGAAAGTGACAAGGATGCTACTTAAAAGATTAAAAAAAAAAAACAACTAAAGGAATAAAACACTAGAATTATTTTTAAATAGTCATGATAAAATAATTATCCCCTAAGGTTAAGTAATGCATATTTAGTCGTAATAGTATCACTTTATGAAATGTATCCAAAGTGTATCTTGTTTTAGTTAAAAAAGGAGAGATATAAGGACACCTGGGTGGCTCAGTGGTTTAAGCATCTGCCTTCAGTTCAAGTCATGATCCTAGAGTCCTGGGATTGAGTCCCACATGAGGCTCCCTGCTCAGCAGGGAGGCTGGTTCTCTCTCTCAGTCTCCCTCTCTCTCTCTTAAATAGAGATCTTTTTTTTTTTTAAATATCTTTCTTAAAAATGGAGAGATACGTAAATAGATACAGATGCAAATTTTAAGGTGTTTATATAAATTTAAACATATACATATGTGTGTGTGAGAGAGAGAGAGTGTGTGTGTGTGTGTGTGTATAGTGCTTATATATATTAAGCACGAGTAGCAGTTAGAATTGTGAGGTTGGCTGGCCAGTCTTCCATAAATTTATTAAGGAGACCATGAATCCATAAGTACTTAGTTTATAATTCATCACATTATAGGCAACATGAGCTTTATGTTTGTGTCGGTTGCCCCTAGTTCCAGGGGACTGACATGATGTAGGCTCCGATGAATACTGCACGCACAGGGGTTTGTGCCACACTGGAGGAACCCTGAGCTTACAAAACCTTGATTTTATAAGAGGATTGCTAACAAAACTGCCCATCTTCTCCTCCAGAAAGATTGTATTATCGGAGAATATCTCTGAGGAGAAAAACATGATCTTTGTTTATGACGCTAGTCAGGAAAGAAATCTGCTCTGTCAGGAGGGAGACACCATCTCTAACTTTCAAGAATATTTGCAATGCAAGCCTTGTTGAAAAGATAATCTGAGGTGGTAGAAAGACCACAGAGAATGACCTTCTGACAAATAACAATGAACAGCTTCCTGTGTTGAAAACTGTCAGTTCTAAATATTAGATTATAAAGATTTTATACTGCATTGTTTTTGCAGTGTTTTATATTGTTTCTAAATGAGAAAATAATCCATCTACTCAGCTCATATAGTGACTGGGAAATGAATACATCACCGATAATTTTCCATTCAGAACAGGAGGTTTGCCGGGATTCCCATGGGTAATATGGTGCCTAATCTCACCTTTAACTCTGGCTGGTTGTTGGGTCTGTGTGTGTCTGGGAGATGTGCTGCTGGATCACTTCAACCTTCATCAGGAATATTCTGTTGCAGCCGTGTTGCATGCCGGGCAGAAATCATACCAGGTATTTTACAGAGGCGGGATTTCATGGAGCAAAATGGTTTTACACAAATGGAAGAATTAAAAGAAAAATAAAAACAGGAAGAACTAAGCTAAACTAGAGACAATAACAAAAGCAAATAGACATGATAGAAGAAGTGGTAGTGGAAGAAGCTGAAGTCCCACAAGAAGTGCCTTATGGGGGCAGGGGTTGGTGCTTGTATCTCTGAAGAAGACGGAGCTCTCCTTGTTGTGTATAATGAAGGGTCATGAGACTGATGCCGGCACTGGCAAAAGAAACTGCGGGCTGGAACCAGCTTTCTCTTTTGGAGCAACGTCGACTAGAAAGAAAGAAAAAGGAGGACAAGCAACAAAGAAGAGGTCCTTTCTTTTCCCCTTCTTCATCCTTCTCGTCAGCGCCTTCTATTGATATTGGGATGGAGACAGGAACTGAGAAATGTGGTTTGCAAGGAAACAATCCCAGCATCTCAGAGCAGAGTATAAAGATGAAACTGAAGGAGAAAAACAATGGGTACCTGAGTAAAAAAATTACTAACTACAAAGTAATTTTCAAGGGATTTTAATCCATTATTGTATGTGAAATATCTAAGGCTTCTAGGTTTCTTTGTGAAACTAATTAAATTCAAGGTCATGTCACTAAATATTTTTCTGAGTAGTACAACTGAGGAGTTGTACTACCGAGTAATACAGTACAACTAGTAGTACAACTGAGGAATACAACTGAGTAGTAATATGGATTGATGTTTTCTCAGGAATTCTTATTTTTTCAGAATTTATTCTTAGTGTAGGATGCCTACTTTCTCATAGAGCGATGATTTCCTTCTCTTTCTTTAAATTGGAAACAAATCTTGCGAGGGTTGCAGTCTGCTTTGGAATATGTCATTTGATATTTCTGTATCCATTCTCCCTATATCCTTGGTAAAACACATAACTTCTCTCCTCTCACTTCTACTTTACAAGGAATAGTGATTGCGGAATGAATAACAAGGTAGTTTTAAAAGAAAAATTTCCTCTTGTGTAGTCTCTTCTTCATATTTGCTTCAGCTTCTATGTGATGATCTTGTTGATAATTTAAAATCTAGCATGAAAGAAGAGTCTGACAAATTCCTTTCATCTGCGAAAAGAAAAAAAAACAACAACTAGAAAAAGAATCTCTTGTTTTCTCTTGTTCTGACTCCACTGCAAATGTTTAGTCCTTCCTTGTATAAAGCAAGGCATGCTTAAGCTTCAGGGATACTATGCATATCTCAACATATCTGATTAAGAGTTATTTTTAACAAATAAAGAATGTTTTTGTTTTTGTATGAAATGCTTCTAACTGACTAGTAAAAATCAACAAATATAATGAGCATACACACGTGAAATTCAAACTAATTTTTCTTTGTCCATTTTGTTAGTTTACTAAAGACTCAGGTAACATTTTGTATTTTAAAATTTTTCTGAGTAGCCGTAATGTTGATATTTCCATCTACACTTCTCCATTTGTGTCTGTCATTTTCATTTCATGTTACTAGGATGATGTAGCAGAGATCATTGTTTGTATGTACCATCTAAAACTAATTTGTACTTAAAAGGTTATGATTACATTTGAACGTTTGCTTAGACTTTCTATTATGATCTCAATGTATCTATTCCTCCAAATTTGTATGTTGAAGCTCCAAATCTCAGTGTGGCTGTATCTGAAAACAGGCTTTTAAGGAAGTAATTAAGGTTAAATGAAGATTTAAGGGTGGGGCCCTAATCTAGTAAGATTAGTGTCCTTGTAAGAAGAAATACCAGAGAACCCTCTTTCTCCATCTCTACAGGGATATAGAGGAAAAGCCATGGGATCACATCATGAGAAGGTAGGCATCTGCAATCAGGAAGAGACTCTCAGAAACAGAATTTACCGGCACCTTGATTGTATACTTCTAGCCTCCAGAACTGTGAGAAAATAAGTGTCTGTTGTTTAAGCCCCTCAGCCTGTAGTATTTTTTTTTTAAAGATTTTATTTATTTATTTGACAGAGAGAGATTACATGTAGGCAGAGAGGCAGGCAGAGAGAGAGAGGAGGAAGCAGGCTCCCTGCTGAGCAGAGAGCCCAATGTCGGACTCGATCCCAGAACTCTGGGATCATGACCTGAGCTGAAGGCAGCGGCTTAACCCACTGAGCCACCCAGGCGCCCCAATGTAGTATTTTTTTGATACGGTAGTTCAAGCCGATTAGTACACTACAGAACACAAAAAAAGATATTTCATAGAATGCAAAGGTACATTGCACCTAGTAAGTTTAAGTGATATGTCTTAATCTATATCCTCTACAAAAGGAAAAACTAGAATTGCATAGTCATCTATGTGAATTCTATAAAGTGATGCCAATGTTGCCCTATGTTATTATATAAATCTATGGTGCTCAATTTATAGTAGCCTATTTTGAGTGTTATAATCAGGTTAAATATTCATTGTGTGATCTTACCATATAGAATATTATGAGAAAAAGCAACATGTTTTTAAAACCTTTGCAGTTGATTCTTAAGATTGGGATTTTGATTTGATTACATTGAATTTTAATATATCATTAAATATATTGGATAAAACTCAATATATACAAAAGAATCTAATGTTTATTATTTTAAGATTTAAATTGTCTCCTAAAGATCCATAAATAAAAGAAAAATAACCAGTATTAATAAAATATTGTGGGCAGGCAGGTCTTATAATAAAAAATATAAATCTTCAATGAACATATGAAGTTATTTTAAATCTTGTGCAAATCGTTAAAAGTACACTAAAACAGAAGATATCATTTTTTATCTATTGCATGATCAAACGATAAAGATGGATAGTATATAATTCTGAAAAAGTTGTGAAAAATGTATATTCACTTATTTATGCTGAAAATGAAAATTAGAAGAACATTATTGTAAGGTAACTGCATAGTAGTTATGATATTTTACAATGTGTTTATGTTTGACCAAAGTTTTCATATGTTCTTTAAAAATAATTGAATAATTTTTATAAACATAAAAATATAAAGTGATTAATTTGCAATTATTAAAAATTGAAATGACCTAAATGACTACCAAGGGGATAGTAACTTCAATAAGTAGAAAACTACTTAAGTCATTAGAAAGAATAAAGTATATCTATGTATGTTATTCTAGAAAGACTGTGAAGACCTATTTTAAATAAAAAAAGTACATTATATTATGCCATTTAAATGTTCAACTACATATGTATTCATGAGAAAATGAATGCATTAAAAAAAGAGAACTGGTTTTTATTTTCAGTTGGAGATTTAAAATGGAGTTTATTTACTGAAATTTGGTCCCCTAGTCCTTGATAAGATTATCTAACTGACAAAGTCAATAAAGTACAATTTAGTATTTAATATCTAGCAAATAGAAAAATAAATAAAAAACAAAATCTGGCAAACAGAGACTGCCACAATGTCATATTTTAAATTTTACAAGAAGGAAATGAAGATCAGAAATGAAATTATGAAAAGCCTAAACTTGCTCTTCCCCAGCTCTGCCCCCAAATGAGATATTGCAGGGATGCCTTAATCTTGAGGACTTTTACAATGACACTCAATTGTCAAGAAGCTGCCACCAAGGGTCCTTTTATCTTTTCCATCTTTGGCCAGCAGAGAATGAGATGTCTGTGGATGAGATACACGGGCAGAGATGCTGTGTGGGGCTGAAATTGTCTGACAAAACACAAACTCCAAGGGGGTGTGGGTAGCTCAGTCAGTTAAGCATGTGAGTTTTGATTTTGGCTCAGGTCATGATCTCAGGACCATTGTCTTGGGTCTAGAGTCCCATGTCAGCCTCCACAATGGACATGGAGCCTGCTTAAGATTCTCTCTCCCTGTCTCCCTAAGGCCCTCCCCCCATCACTTGCACTCTCTGTCTCTCTAGAAAAAAAAAAAAAAAAGAAAAAAGAAGGCACAAACTCCAGGAATCATCAATCAATTGTTAAATATGCTGAATTAGTAAAATATACTAGTGGGATTAGATTTTGCCTTTTTTAAGTGGGGTGAATTCTTTTTAAATCTTTGCTACTCAGAGTAGGATTATCAGACTGAACATGCTGGAATTGCCTGAAAACCTGTAACAAATGTAGAATCATGGACAGCTTTGCATATTTAGCAAGACCACCATATAATTTCTGTGACATTAATGTTTGAAAATACTATTTTAAAGACTTTAAATATAGTATGATATGTTGGGAACCAGTTCTGTCAAGAAATCCTGCACAGAGCAGAGTCAACCCCTTTCCCTCACACACACACACGCACACACACACACACACTCTTAACAACAAAAGTCAACAAGGAACATTTTCAGAGGGGAAAGCCACATTTAGATAATGGAGTAGGAAGAAAAGGAGAATTATGGCAAATTCTGTGAAAAATAACATGCCAACAAGATGAAGAGAAGAGGTTTGACAACAAATGTAAACATTAAAAGGAGCAAATTAAGGAACACCATTTGCAAAAGACAAGGGACTGTCTAAGCCAAGACTGAATCATCAAATGAAGAGAAGAAAATGTTCCACAAGTGATTTGTAAGTACTCACTAAAAGCATCAATTTATGAAACAAAAGTGTAAAGATCTGACCGTACTACAGCCCAGGAAGATGAAATGGGGGTGGGAGAGCTGTGGAAACAAACTGAGAAACCGAATCCCAGCCGTGCAGAAAAACAAATGTACGCTAAGTAGCGCCGAACCGAGCAGATGTGGTTGCAAAGCAATTGCTGACACAGTGGAGGAAAGACCTATTAAAATGATGTGAATGCAGAGGAAAAAGACCAAGATCAAAGCAATTAGATGAATCACAATAGATGAAGAGAACAAAGATGTTCCCACAGAACTACTGTCATCTGTGGTGTAGAAAACCCTAGTAGAATTAACAAAAATCACTCAACCAAAATGGATGAATTTTCCCAAAATAAAGTTTTAAATATATCTGTAGAACAATAGAATACACGGTGTTCCAGAAACAATAGCTGAGGAACAATTTGTCCCAAGAAATAGCCCAGTGATGTCACTGAAATTGAAGAACTAAGTACTGCCTGGCAGTAGGGAAGACACCGAGAAGAAAAGAAGGTTTTGCTGGGGAGGAAATTCACTCTTGCCCACCAAAGTATTTAATGACAGAAGCTAATAGCACAACAGCTAAGAGTTTAAAGGAAATAAAAGGTAAAGTGTTACAAAGGACCTATTTATAAAGGTAGGTTGCCATTCAAGCATGAAACTAAGAGACTGTTACTTTCCATATCAAATAAAAAGAGAAAATAAACCACCAGTAGGCCCCCGGGGGAAAGAAAACAAAGACAAGAAAATGCAACACCTTTGTTGGCAATTAATTCAGTCAAGTAAGGGATAAAGAAAGGAATTGTAAGAATCCAAATCAAATATAGTTTTAACATCCTTGTAATAAAACTTCAGTGACAAGGTACATATTATGTACATTAGTAACATAGTTTAGGGTGTGAAAAAAGTCCCAGAGTTTGCATGGTATTATGCTATTTTAAGTTGATATAATTAAAACATCCAACCTCTCAATATTTTTCACACTCCTTCCTTAAATTTCGAGATATCTTAAATAAGTATCCCTTAAGAATAAATATTTATACAAATAACATTTTAAATATTCAATTTCCTATCCTTTTTTTTTTTCATTACATTTTCTATTTTAAGCTTTTATTTTAGCTCCAGTTACTTAACGTACAGCGTTATTTTAGTTTCAGGTATGTAATATAGTGACTCAACACTTTCATACGTTACCCTGTACTCCTCACAAGTGCATTCCTTAGGGGTTTCTGTGTGGCTCCATTGGCTAATGTGTCTGCCTTCAGATCAGTTTATGATCTCTGGGCCCTGGGTTTGACTCCTGCTTTTCCCTCTTTCTCCCCTTCTGCCCCGGCTTGTACTCTCTCCTCTCTCTCTCTCAAATAAATAAATAAAAGCTTTAAACAATGATGGAAATGTCTTATATTAAAAACAAAACAAAACAAAAACAAGGTCACTCCTTAGTCCCCATCGCCTACTTCACTCATCTCACCCCACCCCCTACCCTCACCACGAATCTCCCCACTGGTAATTTCTTAATTTGTTTCTCTCTCTCTTTTGTCCTCCTTTGCTTATCTGATTTGTTTCTTAAATTCTGCATATGAGTGAAATTGCATGGTATTTGTCTTTCTCTGACTGACTTAGTTCTGTTAGCATTATATTCTCTAGTTCTGTTCATGTTGTTGCAAATGGTGATTTCGTTCCTTTTTATGACTGAATAATATTCCATTGCGCGCACAAACACACACACACACACACACACACACTATCTTCTAATCCATTCATCAGCCGTTGGACACTTTGGCTATTTCCATAATTGGCTATTAGAGTTAATGTTGCTATACACATTGGGGTACATATATCTCTTTGAATTAGAATTTTTGTATTCTGGGGTTAAATACTCAGTAGAACCATTGTTAGGTCTTAGTATACCTCTATTTTTAATGTTTTGGAGAAACTTCATACTGTTTTCTAGAGTGGCCGCACCAGTTTGCATTCCCACCAACAATGTATTAGGGTCCCTTTTTCTTCACATCCTTGACAATACTTGTGTTTGTTTCTTGTGTTTTTGATTTTAGTCATTCTAACTGGTGTAAGGTGCTATCTTATTGTAGCTTTGATTTGCATTTCCTGGATTATCAGTGATGTTGAACATCTTTTCATGCATCTGTTAGCCATTCGAATGTCTTTCTTGGGAAATATCTACTCATGTCTTCTGCCCATTTTTTAATTGGATTATTTGGTTTTTGGAGGTTGAGTTGTATGAGTTCTTTATATATTTTGGATACTAATCTTTTATCAGGTGTGTCATTTGCAAGTATTCTCTCCCATTCCATAGGTCGCCTTTTAGTTTTGTTGTTCCTTGTGCTGTACAGAAGCATTTTAACTTAATGAAGTCCCAGTGGTTCATTTTTGCTTTTGTTTCTCTTGCCTCTGGAGACATATCTAGTAAGAAGTAGCTATGGCTGATGTCAAAGAAGTTACTGCCTGTGTTCTCTTCCAGACTTTTTATGGTTTCAGGTCTCACATTTAGGTCTTAAACATAATTTGAATTTGTTTATTTGTATGGTGTAAGAAAGTGGTCTTGTTTCATTCTTCTGCATTTGCTTTCCAGTTTTCCCAGCACAATTTGTTGAAGAGACTGTCCTTTTCCCATTGGATACTCTTTCCTGAGTTGTTGCAGATTAATTGACCATATAGTTGTAAGTTCATTTTGGGTTTTCTATTCTGTTCTAATAATCTATGTATCTATTTTGTGCTAATACCTTACTGTTTTGATCACTATAGCTTTGTAGTATTTTGAAGTCCATAATTATGAGTCCTCCAGCTTGTTTTTCTTTTTTAAGATTGCTCTGGCTATTCAGGGTCTTTTGTGGTTCCATACAAATTTTAGAATGCTTTAGTTCTGTGAAAAATGCTGATAGCACTTTCATAGGGATTGCATTAAATGTATGCAATGTTTGGGTAGTGTAAACATTTTAACAATATTTGTTGTTCCAATCCATGAGTATAGAATGTCTTTCTGTTACTTTGTGCCATCTTTGATTTCGTTCATCAGTGATTTATAGTTTTCAGAGTACAGGTCTTTCATCTCTTTTGTTAGGTTTATTCCTAGGTATTTATTTTGGTGCAAATGTAAATGAGATTATTTTCTTAATTTCTCTTTCTGCTACTCCAATTTTTGTGTGTAAAAATGCAACAGTTTTCTGTTTGTTGATTTTGTATCTTGTGACTTTACTGAGTTTATCAATTCTAGCAGGTTTTTTGGTGGAATCTTTCAGGTTTTCTATATACAGTGTCATGCCATCTGCAAAAAGTGAAAGTTTTACTTCTTCCTTCCCAATTTGGGTGCCTTTAATTTCTTTCTGTTGTCTGATTGCTCTGGCTAGGACTTCCAGGACTATGTTGAATAAAAGTGATGAGAGTGGACAAGCTTATCTCATTTTTTACTATAAAAGCAAAGCTCTCAGTTTTTCCCCATCAAGAATATTAACTGTGGATTTTTAATATATCAAACTTTATTATGTTGATGTATATTCTCTCTAAACCTACTTTGCTGAGGATTTTTATCATGAATCCATGTATTTTGTCAATACTTTCCCTGCATCTATTGAAATGATCATATGGTTCTTAACCTTTCTATTGATATGATGTATCAAACTGATTGAATTACAAATATTGAAACACATGTGTAACCCAGGAAGAAATCCCATTTGACTGTGGTGAATTATTTAACATGTTATTTAATTCAGTTTGCTAGTTTTCTGTTGAGGATTTTTATATTGGTGTAATTTGCTAGTATTCTGTTGAGGATTTTTACATTTGTGTTCATCAGCAACATTGGCTTACAGTTCTCTTTTTTAGTGGTGTCTCTGCTAGTTTTGGTATCAGGGTAATGCTTGCCTCATAGAATGTATTTGGAAGTTTTCCTTTTTCTTCTACTTTTTTGGGAATAGATTGAGAAGAATAGTTGTTAACTTTTCTTTAAATCTTTAAATATTTAGTAGAATTTAGCTGTGAAGTCTTCTGGTCCTGGAATTTTGTTTGTTGGGAGTTTTTATTTTTCTTTTCTTTTTTTTTTTTAAATTACTGATTCTTTTTTTTTTTCTAGTTATCAGTCTGCTCAAATTTCTATTTTTTTCCTCTTCTAGTTTGATAGTTTATAAGTTTCTAGGAATTTATCCATTTTTCTAGGTTGTCCATTGGTTGACATACAGTTTTTCATAATATTTTCTTGTGATTGTTTTTCTGTAGTGTTGGTTATTATTTCTCCTCTCTTATTTGTGACTTTGAGTCTGTTTTTCTTCTTTTCTTGATATGTCTAGGTAAAGTTTTACTAATTTTATTGACTTTCTCTTTTTGCAAAAAAACAACTCCTGATTCATTGCTCTGGTCTAATTTTTGTTTGTTTTTGCAAACAAAAACAAATTTTTATTTGTTTCATGTATTTCTTCTCTCATTTTTATTATATCCTTCTTTCTGCTGTTTTTGGGTTTTGTTTATATTTCTTTTTCTAGTTCCTTTAGGTATAAGTTTGATTGTTTATTTGAGATTTTTCTTGCTTCTTGAGGTGGGCCTGTATTGCCATAAACTTCTGTTGTAGAACCACTTTTGCTGTATCCGTAAGGTTTTAGACTATTGTATTTTCATACTCATTTGTTTCCATGTATGTATGTATTTGTTTATTTATTATTTTTAATTTCCTGGCTGACCCATTCATTGATAGTAGCATGTTTTCTAACATCCATGTATTTGTGGCCTTTCCTGATTTTTTTTTTTTCTCTTATGGTTCATTTCTGGTTTCATACCTATGTGGTCAGAAAAGATGGATGATATGTCTTTGATCTTCTTTGGTTTGCGAAGGCTGTTTTAGGGGGCTAATATGTGATCTATTCTGGAAAATGTTCCATGTACACTTGACAATAGTATGTATTCTGCTGTTTTAGGATGGAATTTTCTAAATATATCTGTTAAATACATCTATTCCACTGTCATTCAAAACCATTGTTTCCTTGTTTATTTTCTGTTTAGGTGATCTGCCCATTGATATGAGTAGGGTATTAAATTCCCTACTATTATTTTATTATTATTGATTAGTTTTTTTATGTTTGTTATTAACTTTTTTATGTATTTCGGTGCTTCTATATTAGATACATAGCTATTTATAATTGCTATATTTTCTTGTTAGAGTGTCCCTATTATTATTATATAGTGTCCTCCATTGTCTCTTGCTACCATCTTTGTTTTAAAGTCTATTTTGTCTCATGTAAGTGTTGCTCTATGGCTTGCTTTTGACATCCATTTGTGTGTTAGATGTTTCTACATGCCCTCACTTTCAATCTGCTGGTGACTTTAAGTCTAAAATGAGTCTCTTGTAGGCAGCATATGGATAAGTCTTGTTTTTTAATCTGTTATGTCACCTCATGTCTCTGATTGGAGCATTTCATCCATTTACATTCAATGTAATTATTGGTAGATATGCACTTATTTTCATTTTATTATTTGCTTTATGGCTGTTTTTGAAGATTTCCTCTGATCCTTTCTTACCTTTCTCTCTTTCATGGTTTTCTGATTTTCATTAGTGATGTATTTGGAATTCTTGCCTTTTATTCTTTGCATATTTATTAGTGGTTTTTGGTGTATGGTTACTATTAGTTTTGTATGTAATTTCTTCTGCATATAGCAGTCTATATTAACCTGATGGTTGTTTATGTTTGAATTGATTTTTTATGATGCCCCACTTTTTGGGTATATGTTGTTATATTTTATATCCTTTTATCTTGTGAGTTTTTTGATTGATTTTTCTTTTACAGAAATATTCACCTTTACTGCCCCTCCCTTTTTATTATACCTTTTTACTGTCACTTTTGTTCTCTCCACTCCAAGAGTTCCCTTTAATATTTTTTGCAGGGCTTATTTAGTGTTCATGAACTTGCTTAGTTTTTCTTTGTCTGGGAAATTCTTTATATCTTCTTTTATACTGGATGATAACCTTGCTGGATAGAGTATTTTTGGATGCAATTTTTTTCCATTCAACACTTTGAATATATCAAGTCACTCTCTTCTGGTTTGTAAAATTTCTGCTGGAAAATCCCCAGCCAGCCTTATGAGTTTTCCCATGTAAATCACTGTAGTCCTTTGTTTTGCTGCTTTATATATTTATTTTCTTTGTCACTATATTTTGCCAATGTAATTACAATATGTCTTGGTTTTTATCTGCTTTGATTGGTTTTGATGAGCCCTCTCTGTCCTTCCTTGATGTGGATATCTGTTTGCTTCTCTAAATTAGGAAAGTTTTTAGCTATTATTTCTTTTGATAAATTCTCTGCCTCTTTTCTCTCTCTCCTTCTTTTGGAACTCCTATAATGTGAATGCATTTGATGGAGTCACTGAATTCCCTAACTCTGTTCCCAATTTGAATAATTCTTTTTTATCTCTTTTGTTCAGCTTGATTATTTTCCATTACTCTGTATTCCAGGTCATTAATTTGTTCCTCTGTTTCTTCCATGCTGGCATTCATTACATCAAGTATGTTTCACCTTTCATTTATTGAATCCTTTATCTCTACTATGTTATTCCTCATCTCTGTGATAAAGGTCTCACTCATATCTTCCACTCTTTTTTTAAGTCCACTGAGTACCCTTACGATCATTGTTTAATCTTCTATCAGGCATGTTACTTATATCTGTTTCATTTAGATCTCTGGCTGTGTGACCTTGTCCTGTTCTTTCACTGGGGATAAATTTCTCTGTCTCCTCATTTTTTCAGCTTCTCTGTATCTGTTCCTCTGTGTTAGGAAACTTGTCTATGTCTTCTGCTCTTGAAAGTGGTGATTTTATGAAGAAGATGTCATGGAGTGCCCTGCAGTGCAACATCTTCTGTTCGCCAGAACCTGGCACTTCAGGAGAGTACTGTATACGTTGCTTATACATTGTTCTTGTGTATAACTTCCTTCTTTTTTTGTTTTAAATTCAACTAAGTGTAGTTTATATTAAAAGTATAATTTATAGTGTGACCCTAGGTTTAAATAAAATATTCTTTTATGATTTTATCTTTCTTTTAGTTTCTTCTTTTCAATTCCTTTTCCTTTTTACTTGTCTTTTTATTTTTTATTTATTTATTTTTAAATATTTTATTTATTTATTTGACAGACAGAGATCACAAGTAGGCAGAGAGGCAGGCAGAGAGAAAGAGGGGGAAGCAGGCTCCCTCCTAAGCAGGGAGTCCAATGCAGGGCTCAATCCCAGGACCCTAGGATCATGACCTGAGCCGAAGGCAAAGGCTTTAACCCACTGAGCCACCCAGGCACCCCTATTTGTCTTTTTAATTTCTAAAAACATAACAGAGCACCTGGAATGCTCTTCACTTAATGGTTAAAATATAAGGTGGCCTTTTTTTTAATATGTTTTAAAGTTGTTCTTGATATTTTACATGGCTTATTTTTTTAAAGGATTTTATTTATTAATTTGGGAGAGAGACAGAGAAAGCATGAGCAGGGGAGAAAGACAGAGGCAGAGGTAAAAGCAGATTTCCTGCTGATTTGGGAGCCTGATGTGGGGCTCTATCCCAGGACTCTGCAATCAACCTGAGCCAAAGGCAAACATTTAAATGACTGAGTGACACTGGTACCCCTAAAATGCCTTTTTTTTAAAATATAAAAGTGAGTCAAAATAATATATTCTGTTCGGTATGTTATCTTTACTCATTTATTTGAGCTCTTCTAACAAAAATCTCTAGCTGATTAAATAGATTTTTATTCAAAGGTCAAGCCAACCCCTTTTTGATACTGTTTCACAGTCCTCTTGTTACCAATAAGGCACTTTTATGCCAGAAAATAACTTTTTACATACTTGCAAATAAACGCAATTGTCCAGAAGAGATGATACTCTGTCACACATGAGCTATTCCCATGGCTAGCTTGTGTATCTACCTTTTGTGCAAATCCCAAAAGTTGTTTACAAGAAAAATGGTTTACAAGAGGAAGATGATAGTAACTTCATGATCTCATTATCATCTACATTTATTTCTCCATGTCCCTATTCTTTGTTCTTCTTTTTTTCTTCTTTTTCCTCCTTTATCTCTGTTCTTATGTGTTTGTCTTTTTTACTATATATCCTGTATGAATTTGCTTATCACCAAAATAGAACAAAGAAATACAAAACACTAAAATGACTTATTTGAACTTATTAAATACAAAACACTAAAATGACTTATTTGAACTCAGGTGATTTTCAGGAAGTCTACTCCACCCAATTTCATCTGTCCTCACATTTCTTCATGCATGATCCTTTAATTTGTACAGCACCTACTCATACTGAGCATTGAAGTTGATTCTATGATGTTTGAATGCAACAAGTGGGAAATATACAAAGTAACTAGGTCAGACTCAGAATTCCTTCAGTTTAGCTCTCAGAGTAAGAGAGCTCTCAGCTCAGTTCTGAGAATTCACAGCGAGACTTTAGCAATACTTTTTACTATATAGCAATTATATATGTATATCTATGTATATTTTTCTCTCACCTAGAGTATGAAATTTTTCTAAAACTATTTTACATGACATGTCCCTACCTTCCTCTCACATGACTAGTACAGTACCAGAAATATAAGGATTATGTTTGAATGAAGAACATCATTTCCTGTTATCACAACATCATCATAAGCATCAAGAATGGAAAAAGATAATATTAAAATACTCAGGAAGAGGATTCTGACCTTTAGAGTGTTCCTGGATATTAGTGTTTAAACAATTTGATTTCTCAATGTCTTCTTAGGATGCTTGTACTATAGTTATTTTATCATCTTTCCAGCAAACATTCTTGAGAAGTTGAGAAGCCATTCAAAAGTTAGCCATATTCAGGAATTAAATAATTAGTCCTTTGGTCCCATCTTTAAATGTAACAAATCAAACCTTCAGTTTTTCAATGCACTTAAGTATATGTGGTAAAAGCAAAAAGGGAAAGTTTATTATTCGACCTCTCACTCTGGTAACATTTGAATGATAGGATGTTATCACATTGAAAATATTTTATTCATTCACTTATTTGCTCATTAATAATCCTTTATTAACTTAAATATGGATTCTGAAATTATCTCACAGTCTAGGTGTACTTCTGCCATTCAAGTTCAGCAGGAAGGCAAACATTCTTCTATTTTCCTCCTTAATAGAAGCTTGGACTTTCTTACAGAACTATTTTTATTTTATAAGTAACACTATTTAGAAATCAACTTTATGTTTAGCATGTGCCTTTGTGGTAGTAGAGTTACATAAAGGAGAGGAATGGAAAGCTATGTCTAAAATCCTGGAGCTCTTATATCTTCCTTACCAAGAAAAGGGAATGAACTTTGATTTGCTGATGTTCTAAATGAGAAAAGAAGGAAAAATGTTAAGACTTCATGATTTCCATGTCAGCCTAAGCACCCGAGAGGTTTTGTGTCTTTCCACATTACTTTTTAGACAGCAATATACATAGTATTATATATTATGAAGGAAATAATAGTAACATGGTATACTGAATGCCCTAACAAGTAAAACTGATGGGACTGCTTCTCAGTTTGGGGTTCAAAATCATTTGGTATTTTATTTTCATTTTTTTTTCTTTTTCTTTTCTTTCTCCTCACTCTTTTTTTTTTTTAATAATTTTTTATTTTTTATAAACATATGTTTCTATCCCCAGGGGTACAGGTCTGTGAATCACCAGGTTTACACACTTCACAGCACTCACCAAAGCACATACCCTCCCCAATGTCCATAATCCCACCCCCTTCTCCCAAACCCCCTCCCCCCAGCAACCCTCAGTTTGTTTTGTGAGATCAAGAGTCACTTATGGTTTGTCTCCCTCCCAATCCCATCTTGTTTCATTGATTCTTCTCCTACCCACTTAAGCCCCCATGTTGCATCACCACTTCCTCATATCAGGGAGATCATATGATAGTTGTCTTTCTCTGCTTGACTTATTTCGCTAAGCATGATACGCTCTAGTTCCATCCATGTTGTCGCAAATGGCAAGATTTCATTTCTTTTGATGGCTGCATAGTATTCCATTGTTTATATATACCACATCTTCTTGATCCATTCATCTGTTGATGGACATCTAGGTTCTTTCCATAGTTTGGCTATTGTGGACATTGCTGCTATAAACATTCGGGTGCACGTGCCCCTTTGGATCACTACGTTTGTATCGTTAGGGTAAATACCCAATAGTGCAATTGCTGGGTCATAGGGCAGTTCTATTTTCAACATTTTGAGGAACCTCCATGCTGTTTTCCAGAGTGGCTGCACCAGCTTGCATTCCCACCAACAGTGTAGGAGGGTTCCCCTTTCTCCACATCCTTGCCAGCACTGTCATTCTTTGACTTGTTGATTTTAGCCATTCTGACTATTTGGATTTTGGCCATCTGGATGTCTTCTTTGCAGAAATGTCTGTTCATGTCCTCTGCCCATTTCTTGATTGGATTATTTGTTCTTTGGGTATTGAGTTTGCTAAGTTCTTTATAGATTCTGGACACTAGTCCTTTATCTGATATGTCGTTTGCAAATATCTTCTCCCATTCTGTCAGTTGTCTTTTGATTTTGTTAACTGTTTCCTTTGCTGTGCAAAAGCTTTTGATCTTGATGAAATCCCAATAGTTCATTTTTGCCCTTGCTTCCCTTGCCTTTGGCGTTGTTCCTAGGAAGATGTTGCTGCGGCTGAGGTCAAAGAGGTTGCTGCCTGTGTTCTCCTCAAGGATTTTGATGGATTCCTTTCGCACATTGAGGTCCTTCATCCATTTTGAGTCTATTTTTGTGTGTGGTGTAAGGAAATGGTCCAATTTCATTTTTCTGCATGTGGCTGTCCAATTTTCCCAGCACCATTTATTGAAGAGGCTATCTTTTTTCCATTGGACATTCTTTCCTGCTTTGTCGAAGATTAGTTGACTGTAGAGTTGAGGGTCTATTTCTGGGCTCTCTATTCTGTTCCATTGATCTATGTGTCTGTTTTTGTGCCAGTACCAGGATGTCTTGATGATGACAGCTTTGTAATAGAGCTTGAAGTCTGGATTTGTGATGCCACCAACGTTGGCTTTCTTTTTCAATATCCCTTTGGCTATTCAAGGTCTTTTCTGGTTCCATATAAATTTTAGAATTATTGGTTCCATTACTTTGAAAAAGATGGATGGTACTTTGATAGGAATTGCATTAAATGTGTAGATTGCTTTAGGTAGCATAGACATTTTCACAATATTTATTCTTCCAATCCAGGAGCATGGAACATTTTTCCATTTCTTTGTGTCTTCCTCAGTTTCTTTCATGAGTACTTCATAGTTTTCTGAGTATAGATTCTGTGCCTCTTTGGTTAGGTTATTCCTAGGTATCTTATGGTTTTGGGTACAATTGTAAATGGGATTGACTCCTTAATTTCTCTTTCTTCTGTCTTGCTGTTGGTGTAGAAAAATGCAACTGATTTCTGTGCATTGATTTTATATCCTGACACTTTACTGAATTCCTGTACAAGTTCTAGCAGTTTTGGAGTGGAGTCTTTTGGGTTTTCCACATATAGTATCATATCATCTGCGAAGAGTGATAATTTGACTTCTTCTTTGCTGATTTGGATGCCTTTAATTTCCTTTTGTTGTCTGATTGCTGAGGCTAGGACCTGTAGTACTATGTTGAATAGCAGTGGTGATGATGGACATCCCTGCCGTGTTCCTGAACTTAGCGGAAAAGCTTTCAGTTTTTCTCCATTGAGAATGATATTTGCGGTGGGTTTTTCATAGATGGCTTTGATGATATTGAGGTATGTGCCCTCTATCCCTACACTTTGAAGAGTTTTGATCAGGAAGGGATGCTGTACTTTGTCAAATGCTTTTTCAGCATCTATTGAGAGTATCATATGGTTCTTGTTCTTTCTTTTATTGATGTGTTGTATCACATTGACTGATTTGCGGATGTTGAACCAACCTTGCAGCCCTGGAATAAATCCCACTTGGTCGTGGTGAATAATCCTTTTAATGTACTGTTGAATCCTATTGGCTAGTATTTTGTTGAGTATTTTCGCATCTGTGTTCATCAAGGATATTGGTCTATAGCTCTCTTTTTTGATGGGATCCTTGTCTGGTTTGGGGATCAAGGTGATGCTGGCCTCATAAAATGAGTTTGGAAGTTTTCCTTCCATTTCTATTTTTTGGAACAGTTTCAGGAGAATAGGAATTAGTTCTTCTTTAAATGTTTGGTAGAATTCCCCCGGGAAGCCGTCTGGCCCTGGGCTTTTGTTTGTTTGGAGATTTTTAATGACTGTTTCAATCTCCTTACTGGTTATGGGTCTGTTCAGGCTTTCTATTTCTTCCTGGTTCAGTTGTGGTAGTTTATATGTTTCTAGGAATGCATCTATTTCTTCCAGATTGTCAAATTTATTGGCGTAGAGTTGCTCATAGTATGTTCTTATAATAGTTTGTATTTCTTTGGTGTTAGTTGTGATCTCTCCTCTTTCATTCATGATTTTATTTATTTGGGTCCTTTCTCTTTTCTTTTTGATAAGTCGGGCCAGGGGTTTATCGATTTTATTAATTCTTTCAAAGAACCAGCTCCTAGTTTCGTTGATTTGTTCTATTGTTGTTTTGGTTTCTATTTCATTGATTTCTGCTCTGATCTTTATGATTTCTCTTCTCCTGCTGGGCTTAGGGTTTCTTTCTTGTTCTTTCTCCAGCTCCTTTAGGTGTAGGGTTAGGTTGTGTACCTGAGACCTTTCTTGTTTCTTGAGAAAGGCTTGTACCGCTATATATTTTCCTCTAACTCCCTTTGTTGTGTCCCACAGATTTTGAACCGTTGTATTTTCATTATCATTTGTTTCCATGATTTTTTTCAATTCTTCTTTAATTTCCCGGTTGACCCATTCATTCTTTAGAAGGATGCTGTTTAGTCTCCATGTATTTGGGTTCCTTCCAAATTTCCTCTTGCAATTGAGTTCTAGCTTCAGAGCATGTGGTCTGAAAATATGCAGGGAATGATCCCAATCTTTTGATACCAGTTGAGTCCTGATTTAGGACCGAGGATGTGATCTATTCTGGAGAATGTTCCATGTGCACTAGAGAAGAATGTGTATTCTGTTGCTTTGGGATGAAATGTTCTGAATATATCTGTGATGTCCATCTGGTCCAGTGTGTCGTTTAAGGCCTTTATTTCCTTGCTGATCTTTTGCTTGGATGACCTGTCCATTTCAGTGAGGGGAGTGTTAAAGTCCCCTACTATTATTGTATTATTGTTGATGTGTTTCTTTGATTTTGTTATTAATTGGTTTATATAGTTGGCTGCTCCCACTTGGGGGCATAGATATTTAAAATTGTTAAATCTTCTTGTTGGACAGACCCTTTGAGTATGATATAGTGTCCTTCCTCATCTCTTATTATAGTCTTTGGCTTAAAATCTAATTGATCTGATATAAGGATTGCCACTCCTGCTTTCTTCTGATGTCCATTAGCATGGTAAATTCTTTTCCACCCCCTCACTTTAAATCTGGAGGTGTCTTCGGGCTTAAAATGAGTTTCTTGGAGGCAACATATAGATGGGTTTTGCTTTTTTATCCATTCTGATAGCCTGTGTCTTTTGACAGGGGCATTTAGCCCATTAACATTCAGGGTAACTATTGAGAGATATGAATTTAGTGCCATTGTATTGCCTGTAAGGTGACTGTTACTGTATATGGTCTCTGTTCCTTTCTGATCTACCACTTGTAGGCTCTCTCTTTGCTTAGAGGACCCCTTTCAATATTTCCTGTAGAGCTGGTTTGGTGTTTGCAAATTCTTTCAGTTTTTGTTTGTCCTGGAAGCTTTTAATCTCTCCTTCTATTTTCAATGATAGCCTAGCTGGATATAGTATTCTTGGCTGCATGTTTTTCTCGTTTAGTGCTCTGAAAATATCATGCCAGCTCTTTCTGGCCTGCCAGGTCTCTGTGGATAAGTCAGCTGCCAATCTAATATTTTTACCATTGTATGTTACAGACTTCTTTTCCCGGGCTGCTTTCAGGATTTTCTCTTTGTCACTGAGACTTGTAAATTTTACTATTAGGTGACGGGGTGTGGGCCTATTCTTATTGATTTTGAGGGGCATTCTCTGAACCTCCTGAATTTTGATGCTCGTTCCCTTTGCCATATTGGGGAAATTCTCCCCAATAATTCTCTCCAGTATACCTTCTGCTCCCCTCTCTCTTTCTTCTTCTCCTGGAATCCCAATTATTCTAATGTTGTTTCGTCTTATGGTGTCACTTATCTCTCGAATTCTCCCCTCGTGGTCCAGTAGCTGTTTGTCCCTCTTTTGCTCAGCTTCTTTATTCTCTGTCATTTGGTCGTCTATATCACTAATTCTTTCTTCTGCCTCATTTATCCTAGCAGTGAGAGCCTCCATTTTTGATTGCACCTCATTAATAGCTTTTTTGAATTCAACTTGGTTAGATTTTAGTTCTTTTATTTCTCCAGAAAGGGCTTTTATATCTCTCGAGAGGGTTTCTCTAATATCTTCCATGCCTTTTTCGAGCCTGGCTAGAACCTTGAGAATTGTCATTCTGAACTCTAGATCTGACATATTACCAATGTCTGTATTGATTAGGTTCCTAGCCTTCGGTACTGCCTCTTGTTCTTTTTTTTGTGTTGAATTTTTCCGTCTTGTCATTTTGTCCAGATAAGAGTATATGAAGGAGCAAGTAAAATACTAAAAGGGTGGCAACAACCCCAGGAAAATATGCTTTAACCAAATTAGAAGAGATTCCAAATCGTGAGGGGGGAGAGAGGGGATCAAAGGAGGTTCAAAAAGGAAGAAAGAAAAAAAAAAGAAAAAAGAAAGAAAAAAAAAGAAAAGAAGAGAATTTAAAAAAAAGAAAACAAATAAGTAAAATATAAAAAAGAAAAAAATATATATATTAGATAAACTAGTTAAAAAACGTTAAAAAAGAAAAAGGTAAAAGTTAAAAAAAAAAAAATTTCCAGAAGGCGAGAAAGAAAAAAAATAATGAAAAAGAAAAAAATTAAATTAACTGCAAGACTAAAAAAAAAATCACAGGGAAAAAGCCATGAGTTCCGTGCTTTGCTTTCTCCTCCTCTGGAATTCTGCTGCTCTCCTTGGTATTGAAACTGCACTCCTTGGTAGGTGAACTTGGTCTTGGCTGGATTTCTTGTTGATCTTCTGGGGGAGGGGCCTGTTGTAGTGATTCTCAAGTGTCTTTGCCCCAGGCGGAATTGCACCGCCCTTATCAGGGGCTGGGGTGAGTAATCCGCTAGGGTTTGCTTTCAGGAGCTTTTGTTCCCTGAGCGCTTTCCGTAGGGTTTTGGAGGACGGGAATACAAATGGCGGCCTCCTGGTCTCTGGCCCGGAGGAGCCGAAAGCCCAGGGCCCCACTCCTCGGTGCGCCCTCAGAGAACAGCGCCCAGTTACTCCCATCTGCCTGACCTCCGGTCGCGCTCTGAGCTCACTGAGCCTGCGACCGGTTCAAGGTAACACCGAGCTGTGAGCTTACTGTCGGCTCTGTCTCTGTAGCCAGCTTTCCCGTTCCAATACCCGCAAGCTCTGAGACACTCAGACACTCCCGATCCTTCTGTGACCCTGCGGGACCTGAGGCCACGCTGACCCCGCGTGGGCTTAGCCCTGGTTTAGCCTCTGGAGCGATGTCCCTCAGCGGAACAGACTTTTAAAAATCCTGATTTTGTGTGCCGTTGCTCCGCCGCTTGCCGGGAGCTGGCCTCTCCCCCAGGGGTCTATCTTCCCGTCGCTTTGGATTCACTTCTCTGCCGGTCCTACCTTTCAGAAAGTGGTTGTTTTTCTGTTTCCAGAATTGCTGTTCTTCTTCTCTTCAATCTGCCGATGGATTTTCAGGTGTTTGCAATCTTTAGATAAGCTATCTAGCTGATCTCAGGCTAGCTGAAGTAGTCTCAGCCTGCTACTTCTCCGCCATCTTGACTCCTCCCTCTTATTTTCATTTTTTTAAACCAATGGACCTTAGCTGTGTTTTGACAAGAGACTCAATTTCTTACCTCATACAATGGACTGTTTCTAAATGCAGAAGGATTTTGAAATCCTACCTGGAGTTACTTACTCCTATATGAAATAGAGAGAACTAAAATCTGAATGAACAGCTATTGGTGTGACATCTTACTTATTCTTGTTCCCCCATGTTTTAAAACTTTAATTTAGAACATCTTTAGTAACTTTTTCTCAAAATCCTGTCATTATGCTACATGTGCTGGTGCCAGAGGACTTCCTTGCATAGGAAGATGTAACATTATCTTCCCCAGCAAGTCTTTAATTTTTAGGCAGGAGACAGATTTATGAGATTTATAAGCGTACTGATAACCCATATTCCAAACTTTGAGACTGGCATTGCCTGGGTCTTTGGGAGTGATATTATCAATGCATCAGTGCAGTCACCAAAAGTTCTGTCTACTTTCTGACCCTAACTCCTAACTTTGTGTAACTACAGGTGAAGGCATAAAAGCACAATTTGTTGCATGCATTTTGAGGTATACACATTTGTGCATATAAAAGCTGGCATGTTAAGTGACCTCTCAGCCAATATATCTTTGATCTCAGACTTGACTGTTACTTTATGAAATGTGCTACTAAAGACCATTGGTAACCTAAAATAAAGAAAAGGCCTTTTAGTGAGGTCTACATGTATAACTGTTAAAAATTGGTCTTTTATTCTGTGCCTTTGATGACCTCATGTCATTTAGTGCTAAGTAAAATCACATGAGGAGATTGATTGATGCTGAAGAATTCCTCCTCATAATTCTGTTGCTCCTCAAATCATCAAGACAAATAATTGAAATCAGTGATATGTCATTTGTTCCAACTGTGATCCTGCTGATCTCTACTGGACAGCCAAGTTTCTGCTGAAAAATCAACTCATAATCTCAGGGTTTTCCTTGTGACTATTATTTTTCTCTTGCTTCCCTTAAGAGTGTCTCTCTCTCTCTCTCTCTTTTGTCATAAACTCTTGCCATTTAATTATAATATATCTTGGTGTGTATCTATTTGGGTTCATCTTTTTCACAACTCTATGCTTTCTGGACCTGGTTATCAGTTTCTTTCCTTAGGGTAGGCAAGTTTTCAGCCATTATTTCTACAAATAAGTGTTCTACTATTTTGGGTAGAAGGTATCTTTCGGAACCCTTATTATATGAATATTGGTATACTTGATATTGTCCTAGAGATCCTTTAAGCTATCTTTTTTTTTTTTTTTTTTTACTTTTTGGTGTTCTTATTGGCTGATTTCTATTCCTCTGTCTTCCAAATTGCTGATCCATTCTTCTTTATCATCTAACCTGCTGAAGATTCCCTGTAGTGTATTTTTCATTCAATTACTATATATTTTTTTCATTTCTGATTGGTGCTTTTTATATTTTTTATCTCTTTGTTGAAGTTATCACTGCTTTCCTCCATTCTTCTCTTGATTTTGGTGAGTATCTTTATGACCACTAATTTGAACTCTTTTCATCATTTCATTCTCTCATCATTTCATTAGGGCTTATTTTCCGGGCTTTTATCTCATTCTTTCATTGTGAACATATTCTCTATCTCCTCATTTTGTTTGACATTCTGTGTTTGTTTCTCTGAATTAGAAAGAACAGCTAACTCTTCTGATTTTAAAGGAATGGCCTTGTATAGGAACATCCCTGGTATAGAAGTGTGTGTGCCTCATGGCCTTGTTATGCTGGATGCAACTGGAGCAGGTACAGACAATTGGTGTCCCAGGATGTGCTGTGTCAGGGCCAGATGGAGCTGGGGAGAGTATGGGCCAGGGCAGTCCTATGGTGTACATTCAGGGGTTGGGCCACCTTGACAAGATGACTGAAGGTGGGGTGGTCCTGCGGCATGGTTGGGTTTCCCTACTAGGCCAACTAGAGCACCTGGACCTTGCTCCCACCTGTACTATCAAGGTAAAGGGGAATGTAAGAAATACTTTATCACAATGTCTCTGACCCAGGGGAGATTTTCTATATCTCCCTGTTTGGAGACTCTCTAGAGTTAATAAATGTATTTCCTGTACCTAATCTTAACTTATTCCTTTACTGAGTTGCTCCTTTAACTTCAATTTTTTTTTTTCTTCTCACTGTGCCCAGAGCAGAAGAGTCTCTGTGCAGCCCCTCAGTAATATCCCTCCTTACTGCAGGTTGCCAAATCAGGGGTGGGGTTCCCATAGTTACCATGTATCTGTCCTACCTTTCTTTATGTGGTCTCTCTATCGTTTATTGTGCAAAAGCTGTTCAATCAACCCTCCAGCTCTTCTTCAAGAGAAACTGCTGTATATGTAAGTATAGATTTCATGTGTCCTTAGGAGGAGGTGGCTTCAGGATGTTTCTACATCATCATCTTGGACTACCTTTCAATAAATATGTTGCTAAAACAAGAATGAATGTGTACAAAAGAGAACAGAAGTAGAAAACCTTAAAAAAAAAAAAAAAAGGAGTGAGAATGACTTGTAAGAGTTAAAAGCATTGGGGCGCCTGGGTGGCTCGGTGGGTTAAAGCCTCTGCCTTTGGCTTCGGTCATGATCCCAGGGTCCTGGGATGGAGCCCCGCATTGGGCTCTCTGCCTGCTTCCTCCTCTCTTTCTGCTTGTCTCTCTGCCTACTTGTGATCTGTCAAAAAAATAAATAAAATCTTTCAAAAAAAAAAAAGAGTACAAGCATTAATGGTATTTTTTAGTAGTTCAGAATATTATTTTCAGTGGGTGGATCAATCAATAAATGACTGAAATATTAATCAGTTTAATTTATAATCAAGCATTTCTAAATTCTCCTCAGTTTTCTTTGACTTTACAGAGACATTTATGGAGACATTTACTAATTTCCTTTTGTGTGATTTTCTACTTAATTAGGTACTATTATCAGCTGTTCAAAGAATACCCGGAAAAAGGAATAATAAATGAAATGCAAATATCTAAAATGTAGAAATAAATGATAAGAAAATGTATTTCTTTTAGAAAAGTGTTCTACTGGACTAAAAATGAAATAATGCATTGAGATTCAAGGATTTTTCCTATTACCTTACAGTATGCTATTTTTCATTGTAAAAAGGTTTTGAATTAGACTACAATATCATAAGCAGCAAGAAACTCTCTTTCATAAGTACCTGGGAGCTTTTCAACATAGTAATGGAGTCTAAACATAATATTTAGAAAATAGTTGCTTTCTTCCAAATGGAACCAAAATACATCTATCTTCTAAAGACATACTGGATTAGAAGTTCCCACATTTTAGTTTGAGAGAATTTCTTTTTACAACTATATATTCTGGTAGCCTTGAGGCACAAAAACGAGAGACTATTCTACAGATTAAATAAATGGCCAATTCTTAAGCCATCTTTGACAATTCAGTGGACATTCACAATGGAAACTGCACCTTAAATCTTTTTTTAGGACAAGTTCATTTCTATGAAAAATAGAAAGAAGTTATACTTTTGTTCAATGCTCTTATTGTGAGCAGTAAAATCCTGGGTATGGAGACTGCAATAATATACTAGAAGTTTAAGACTGTGGCTCAAGGCTAGATTTTAATATCAGACCCCAGTGAATCTATGGAAATTGAAAACCCATGAATTAAAATAATAAGTATACATATTTCTCAAATTTACATATATTTAAAATAAAAAAAGTCTCTGTAGTAAAGAGAACTGGCAATGAAATACTTTTATATCCAGAAGAGTAAATTGAGTTGAAATCTAGACATTCATTTATAAAAGGTTAGAAAAAATGATTACTTCTACTTACTGGGGAAAAAAATAGAGACACTTTAAAAAATATATTTCATGATGTTGGTTTTTCATCATTAGAAAATGATTTTGAAGTTCTTTCTGAAGTTGATAACTGTTGGGGCTAGACTGGCTACATTTAAATTCTTTTTAACCACTTAAAAGCCATTATCAGGGGCACATGGGTGGCTCAGTCAAGCCTCTGACTCTTGGTTTTGGCTCAGGTCATGGTCTCATGATTGATTGGGAGATCAAGCCCTGGGTTGGGGTCCCTGCTCAGCTCAGAGTCTGCTTGAGATTTTACCTCCTCTCTACCTCTCCCCCTCCCCTCTGCTCACCACTCCCACTGGAGCTCTCTCTCCCTCTCTTAAATAAATTAAAAAAAAATAATAAAAAAACTAAAAAAAAAAGCTATATTAGTTAATTTTTGATATATAACAACCACCCAAACTTAGTAAGTTAGCTCTTCCTCTCTGGGCATGGAGATAGTTTGCAGCATGGTTAACACACAAAGAAAGTTAAAACCATCAGTAAATACGGGACTGATAGAGTGCCTCCTTCAAAATATGGTGCAGAAAATTAAAATCAACCAGCATAGCATACATCTACGTGCTAAACAAAAATGCGTAGTCAGTGGTACTAGGGCTACACTGACATCTCTATTGTAAGAGCAAAGGCTGTCCTCAAGGGACACCTGGGTGGCTCAGTGGGTTAAGCCTCTGCCTTTGGCTCAGGTCATGATCTCAGGGTCCTGGGATAGAGCCCTGCATCGGGCTGTCTGCTCAGCAGGAAGCCTGCTTCCCTTTCTCTCTACTGCCTTTCTGCTTGCTTGTGATCTCTGTCTGTCTGTCAAATAAATAAAATCTTAAAAAAAAAAAAAAAAGGCTGCCCTCAAATAGTCTTAATAGAATTTAAAAAAATGGTGACAGGATAGATGCCACTATTCGAAAATATTTAACCTAGAATAAATACATTAATTTAGATAATTAGATAACATCAATATTAGTCAAAGCCATAAATATTTTGTTTAGCTCATAATTCTGTAGGTTGGCTACTTGTTGTGATGGGTGGCACTTGATGCCGGCATCTGATGTTGATAATAAATTTTCAGTGTTTCAAGCTACCAAGTTTGTGGTAATTTGCAGCAGCACATTTAAAACTCATACAGATTTTTGGTACAGGAAGTGAAGTAATTCTGTAAAAATGAAAAAACGTGGATGTGGCTTTGGAATTGGATATTAGATAGAAGCTGGAAGAATCTTTTTTTTTTTTTCTTCCCTTAAGAAAACAGCGCAAGTGAGGGGAGGGGCACACAGAGAGGAAGAGAGAGACTCTTAAGCAGATCTCATACCCAGTGCTGAGCCCAACATGGGGCTTGATCTCGGGACCCTGAGATCATGACCGGAACTGAAATCAAAAATCTGATGCTAAACTGACTGAGCCACCCAGGTGCCTGAAGCTGGAAATATTTTGATGCCTATGTAGAAGCCTAGATTTTCTTAAACATAACAAACTGTTAGAAATATGGACATTTTAAAAAGAGAGAGAGAGAGAAATATGGACATTAAAGGCACTGCTTTTGTCGGCTCATAAGGAAATGATGGTTACAATATAGAAAACCTATTAAAGAATCCATATATCATCACAAAAAGAATATTGGTAGAAATACAAACATTAAAGCAGGGATATAACTTAGAAGGAAAAGAGGATCATTCTTTTGGAAGCTAGAGGAAGACATTCATTCATATTTACTGTCGGAAAATTTAGTTAAATTGTGTGCAACACCAGTGTGGACAGCAGAGGTTGTAAGGAATGAACTTGGGTTTAAATGAGATTTCTAAGCAAACTGTTTAAATTGTGGCCTGGTTTTCTCTTATTGGTTATATTAAAATGTGAAGGAAAAAAAAAAGAGATGAAGAGCTATTTGGCAAAAAACTACTAGGATTTGATTTTTTTTTTTTTAATTCTCAGTCTATCTGGATTCCAAAAGATGCTAAAATTCAGAGATTAACTACTAACAACACATGTTATGGAGAGAGTATCAAAGCACGGTGGGATGGCCATATGCTTTTGCTGAAGAGATTAGGCATCCTGGATCCTCTCAACCCTCTCAGCAAAAATCAGGAATGGAGATGAGGTTTTGTAGAAAGATCTGTGGACAACTCTCTTATCTGAAGGCATGAATTCCCATGACAGACACAGAAATCTACAAGGTGTGGGGAAATGCTATACCAGGAGAAATGTTGCACTGAAAGGAACAGAGATAGAAAAAAAGAGAAAAGAATGCAGACTTTCAAACTTTCCTGTGCAGGAAATGGACTAAACTAGCGACTCTTTAACAAACGTGTGCATCCTTCAAAAAAAGAAAGAATAATTCAAAGGGAAGGGCTGCAGGCCCCGTGGTTGGAGCCTGTGACCACAAAAGATTACCCTCAGGCCTTAAAACTGACAGAATTTTTTTTTTTTTAATTTAAAAACGGACAGAATTTAACCTGATAGATTTTCAAATTGCTTGAGACCAGTGACCCTTTATTTCCTTAAATATTGTCTGTTTTGAAATGGAAATGTTTAAAATGCTTCCCTAAGCCCATTTCACCATTGCATTTTGGAAAGTGATCATTTGTTTTCTAGTTTCTTAGATCCACAGGCAGAAAGGGGAATCAGCTCCAGAGGAATCACACCCAGAATGTCACCATATCGGTTGTAAATGATCTAGATTTGCTGGAACTTGGAGCACAGAACTGGTGATCTTCAGATGAGATTTTTGACTTGGAATTGCTGCTGTTGTGAGTTGGCGGCTGTGCATCTCCTCTACCTGGCTGTTCCTGAGTCATGTCCTTTTACAATAAACTGGTAGTCTACTAAGTAAGAGGTTTGCCTGAGTTCTGTGAGCCCATCTATCAACGTATCAAACCCAAAGAGGGATACTTGGGAACTTCTGACTGATAGTCAGTCAGAAGTAGGTGTGTCAACCTGGACTTAATGATTGGTGTCTACAGAGCGGGACACTTTTGGGGGACTGAGCTTTTAACCTGAGGAATTGGATGTAGACCATGTAGACAGTGTCAGAATTGGGTGGAATGGTAAGAGGCCCAGCTGATGTCTGAGAATTGCTTGGTGCTATGGAAAAAACCCATACCCTACATGGAAATCATTCTCAGGACACCTTCCCTTCTGTTTCCATCTATCTGTCTTCTCCTTCAGATAGTCCTATTCTAAATCTGTGACACTATTTGTAGATGTCCCACAGCCCTTGGATATTCTTTTCTGTTTTTCTCAGTTTGTTTTCTTCACTCTTTGGGTTTCATGTGCCCTCCTGATATTTCCCCTAGCTCAGAATTTCTGTCCCTAATTGTGTCCAGTTTATTAATAAGCCTATCAAAGGCTTTCTTCATTTCTGTTAAAGTGTTTTTGATTTCTAGGTGGGTTTGTTGTTGTTGTTGTTGTTGTTGTTCTCTCCTTGGATTTCCATCTCTCTGCTAACATGACCCCTCTGTTTTTGTCTGCTTTACCCAACATTTCCGCTATGTCTAGTTCTGGTCTTGCTTTGTCTTTTCAAGTTGTGTTTTTTGCTTTTTGTATGCCTTGTAGTTTCTTCTTAATAGCCAGATATGATGCCCTGGGTAAAAGGAACTGCTGTAAATAAATGACTTCAATCATTAGTGATAAGATTTGAGGGAGGGGAAGCATTCTGCAATTTAGAATTAGGTCTTAGTTTTCAGTGAGTCTTTGGACAGTGACCTTTGCAAGTGTGTTTCAGTCTTCCTAGGTCCACCCCATCCCTTATGCAGAAGAGGTTGGGTAGAGAGGGCTGGAGTTAGTTATTTCCCTTCTCTCCGGTCAGGTAAACTCTAATCATACCCTAGCGGGTTATCTCTGGTTAATTAATTTTCCTGAAGGCAAGCCTTGTTAAGAAAAACAGAGTATTGTTGTGGATCTCAGAATGGTTCTCCTTTCCCTCCCTCTTTAGGAAATATATCTCACAATATTGTGCTCCACCATCACCATCATTCGGTCCTCCTGGAGGTTTTTTTTGTTTTGTTTTGTTTTGTTTTTTTTTTAATCTCTAGAGCTGGCTTCACTGAGCCTTCTCCAAGTTATCAATTACAGTTCAAGTTGTCCTATCCAGTCATTTGTTCCAGTTTCTGCTGGTAAGATTCTGCTCTTGTAAGCTGCAACCCAACAATCTGTCTCTCCAGTCTTAGCAGGGGCAATTCGTTCTGTGTCCTGTCCTCTCCTCTCTTACAGATTCAAGAAGAGTTGTTGATTTTTCAGTCTGCTCAGATTTTTTTTTTTTTAAGATTTTATTTGTTTATTTGACAGAGAGGGACACAGTGAGAGAGGGAACACAAGCAGGGAGAGTGAGTGAGGGAGAAGCAGGCTTCCCGCAGAGCAGAGAGCCCTATACAGGGCTTGATCCCAGAACTCTGGGATCATGACCTGAGCCAAAGACAGGTGCTTAACGACTGAGCCACTCAGGAGACCCACAGTCTGTTCAGATTTTTACTTGTTGTTAAGATAGGAAGTGGCAACTTCCAAGTGCCTTACATGCTAAACTGGTAAAGAGAAATCTAAACAGCCTTTTTTGTTGTTGTTGTTAATCATGTACTGAGTCTCTGCTTTAATTAAAGAAATATTATTCTTTTGCTAGTGTAATTTTAGGAAATTTTAATTCTTAATTATATTATTATGTAATGATGCTTTATATTATATTTGATAAAATTATTCATCATAGAAATTGCATATTAGAACTGACAGATTTTCCTATAAAATGTTACTGGATTAATTATGTCTGATGATAAGAAAAATCCTAGTTGGTGCTAAGGGAATGCAGGATACAAAAGTATTTAGAGCTCAGGTTCTAAAGTAGGAATGCCTCTACTCATTTTTTTCATCAGACATTTCCTAGTTGCATGATCTTAACTAAATTATGTAAACTTCCCTTTACTAAGCTTTCCATATATAAAATAGAGTTATTATTTCTTGTTATAGTTTAATAAGTTATGTGTATCAAATTCTTAAAATAATTTCTTTCAAAAAGTAAACCCACCATAAATTATATATTTTATTTTATTATCTATTCTTTGAAAACCCATAACAGATACTATACAAATGCTAGTTTATATTTTTATAATACTGCATATATTCCAGTGGCTAATTAATAACAAGGTTCATGAAAGTTTTCATTTTATTCTTCTTATTTTTGTTTGGTTTGATTTAGTGAAATTCATATTTGATTTTGGACTAAATATTTTAGATAAACAGAATTTTTAAAACTCTTAAATTATGTGTTTGTATTGTGTATGTGCTAATCCATGTTTAATCTGTACATTTAAATATGAATTTCTATGGGTTAAGTCTAACCAATAATGAGAAATTTTAAACATTTAACTATTTCAAGGACTGCATATGGCCAAGAATTGGAATACAAACAGGAAAAATAAAAAAGATGGGAAATAATTAAACTACATTCCATTTAGCTCTTTATTTAAGTACACATGAGCTGAGTGACCACTAATAGTTCATTACTTCCTCTGTAGGTCTTTGCTCTGACAACCACCATTAATTATATTTGAGATTATAATTAAATTTTTCTTTAAAATTTGGGTTTTCTGAACACTTCAGCTTCCTATATTAATACCAGTTCAAATTCAAGAAAAATCATATATTAACATACTAACAGTTAATTAGTTACTTATAAAGCTATTCATTTAAATTTAAGTAGGTAACATAATCATAATAGTTTTGGTATAGTTATAATGATTACCAACATAATGATCATATAATATGTTAATCATTTTACTTGCCATGAACTACTATTATAATGAAAGAAGATGATATCATAGCAAATTTGGAGTGTATATAATTATAACAGTTTAAAATCTAAACCTCAGAGAAAGCTGAAGTGTACTAATTTTTGCTTTTGGAAAATGAAAGAAAGAATACAACATATAAAATAACATGGTTTTATCTTCCCAGTTTAAAAAAGTACACTGACCTGGGGCACCTGGGTGGCTCATTGGGTTAAAGCCTCTGCCTTTGGCTCAGGTCATGATCCCAGGGTCCTGGGATCGAGCCCTGCATCAGGCTCTCTGCTCAGTGGGGAGCCTGCTTCCTCCTCTCTCTCTCTCTCTCTGCCTGCTTCTCTGCCCACTTGTGGTCTGTCAAATAAATAAATAAAAATATTAAAAAAAAAAAGTACATTGACCTATAATAGCAGCTTTAAGTAAAAACTTATGGGATACAATGAGTGCTGTGAAAATGTTAACCCTTTTTTGAATAAAGTGAAAGGAATATTTCATATTGGACTTTTACTTTCACACACTCAGGATTCTTTTGATATAATTTAAATTGTAATTGCTTAAATTAAATAAAAATTGACTTAGTACAAAGTTCACTATATATAACTTGACACACTTCCTAGCAAAATCCCAAATCCATACAAATTTTAAGGGTAAATAAGCAGTCTTAATTAAGGGTTAATTTGCCTGGGTGCCTAGGTGGCTCAGTGGGTTAAAGTCTCTGCCTTCAGCTTAGGTCATGATCTAGGGTCCTGGGATCAAGCCTGCATCAGGCACTCTGCTCAGCAGGGAGCCTGCTTCCTCCTCTCTCTCTCTGCCTGCCTCTCTGCCTACTTGTGATCTCTGTCTGTCAAATAAATAAATAAAATCTTAAAAAAAATGAATTTATGAATTTACCAGTGAGGAGGGGGAAAAAAAAGGCAAAAAGGCTAACCATTTTATTCTAGTCTTTTTTAGAGAAGAAATATTTCCTAGTGACATAACTCCTATAGCAAATATTATTTATAGTATCTATTCAACTTTTGAAAATTCCTCATTATTTAGAATAAAAAGAGTTTATGTTCATCCTTGAATAACAACAATATTGTTTGATTGACATATGTTAATTACCAAAGCAGGCAAATAATCAATAAGGAATGTGAATTAAAATTTCATTTTTCAATAAAATAGCAGAAAAGTGAACTCTTCTTCTGTAGGATTTTGCCCCTCAAGCCAGTGTCTATTTTCTCTGTTCAGGTTTATCAGCCTGTTATAGGTAAGTGCAACTCCTTCCCATTAACTGCTACCTGGGTGTATGTCTATTTTGTGATATACTACCTAATAGTTTTCGGAATGACTTATTCAGGAAGGGAGAAGAAAGAGGGAAAGAAAGAGGAATAAGTAAAGCCTTATTTTTAAATTACCATGTTGAAGAGTTACCATATTTTCCCTTCTCGAAAAAAAAATGCTTTTTAGAACTTCTTAATCATTATATTACTTTTGTGTGTATAGCAGCTCTCGACTTAAAATACCTTGAATTGAGAGCTCTTGCTTTTATGATCCTTTTCATGAACTTTAAGACCCTGATGATGATGAGTTACTGTGCCATAGAAGAGGAACTGATGATTACAGGCAATTGCAACATTCAAAGCACTCTACTAGGAAGTGGTATTTGGCACTAGTGATATTAATCAAATGTGTTTCAGTTTTGTCATTCTGCATGTTTAAGAATAGGCACAGGGGCATATAAAAGAAAGAAGTTTTAGAGTCCACAAAATATGCTTTGTGTGCTTTTGGATAAAGAATGATGGAATAATAAAATACTTCAAGGCAAAAATACAAAAGCAAATACGAGTTTCTCCTCAATCACAATATTTTGGATGAAGCTACTATTCGTGAACCAATTCATAATTAGTTACCTAAAAATCACAAACGTTAGGGGCACAGGGGTGGCTCAGTAGGTTAATTAAGACTCTGTCTTTGGCTCAGGTCATGATCCCAGGGTCCTGGGAAGGAGCTCTCCATCGGGCTCTCTGCTCAGTGGGGAGCCTGCTTCCTCCTCTCTGCCTGCTGCTCTGCCTACTTGTGATCTTTCTCTGTCAAATAAATAAATAAAAATCTTTAAACAAAAACAAAATTACAAACGTCAATTATAAAACCATTTGTCAAACACATTTTCTTTGGTGCTTGACTAGAAGAATAGTTTGAATCTTTCATTTATCAATACATAAGTTTTATTTTTTAATTTATTTTTTATTTATTTTCAGCATAACAGTATTCATTATTTTTGCACCACACCCAGTGCTCCATGCAATCCGTGCCCTCTATAATACCCACCACCTGGTACCCCGACCTCCCACCCCCCGCCCCTTCAAAACCCTCAGATTGTTTTTCAGAGTCCATAGTCTCTCATGGTTCACCTCCCCTTCCAATTTCCCTCAACTCCCTTCTCCTCTCTAACACCCCTTGTCCTCCATGCTATTTGTTATGCTCCACAAATAAGTGAAACCATATGATAATTGACTTTCTCTGCTTGACTTATTTCACTCAGCATAATCTCTTCCAGTCCCGTCCATGTTGCTACAAAAGTTGGGTATTCATCCTTTCTGATGGAGGCATAATACTCCATAGTGTATATGGACCACAACTTCCTTATCCATTCATCCGTTGAAGTGCATCTTGGTTCTTTCCACAGTTTGGCGACCGTGGCCATTGCTGCTATAAACATCAGGGTACAGATGGCCCTTCTTTTCACGACATCTGTATCTTTGGGGTAAATACCCAGTAGTGCAATTGCAGGGTCATAGGGAAGTTCTATTTTTAATTTCTTGAGGAATCTCCACACTGTTCTCCAAAGAGGCTGCACCACCTTGCACTCCCACCAACAGTAGAAGAGGGTTCCCCCCTCTCTGCATCCCCTCCAACACATATTTCCTGTCTTGCCAATTTTGGCCATTCTAACTGGTGTAAGGTGATATCTCAATGTGGTTTGAATCTTTCATTTATCAATACCTAAGTTTTTAATCGATATTTGCTAAAATTCTGTTTTGGAACGTTACTCTTGGTACAAATGTTACTGGTAAGAAGAAATTAAGAGAAAATAAGAAATCAAGCTTTAAATAGTTTCCATATATGTCACGTTTATGTAGTTATATCAGAGGAAACAATCCAGATAGAGCCCACGGATTTGCCAATGATCAAAATTCATTTGCACCACACTGATGTATAGGATCTTTCTAAATGAGAAGATGAAAACATTTAGGTGCTACATGCCCTACGATAACATTTTAGAGCTTGGTAGCAGCAGGCTAGCTGTTTACAAATTTAATGTTACTTCTGTGGGGGGGAAAAACTGCTATATGTGGATTATAATTTTGCAGATATCTTACTTTAATATAAAATGTTTTTGTGTTAAGCAAAAACAAATTCCTCTTTAAAAACAAAATAGGATACCTTGAAATTTAAGTTATTATAGGAGAAAAAATATTAGAAAAAATATGCAGAATTAAGTGTTTGTGTGTGTGTGTGTTGTGTGTGTGTGCTTTAAACTTGGAAAACAAAAGTTTCCTTTTCAATTTAAGAATTTAAAATTTCACGTATGTTTTACAGTTTTATTGCATACATTTTGACCACATTAATTTGTAGGTTATATAGTTCTAGGCCTGCTAAAGCAACCTCTACCTTTTAATGAAACTATCATTTAGTTGTTATAGTTTTATATAACTATTTTATATAATTTATAAATTAAGTTACTTAATTTATATGTTTAACAAATAACAATAACAAAGAAAGAGTGGATGGAAAGTCAGAAAAATGAGATTTACATGCAGGAATTATTTTGTGAAACTCTTATCTCTTCAGAGGGGAAATGATTCTAAAGCAAATAAACCACCCTATTATTATGTCTTAAAATTTCCATTAAAGTCAATCTATTAGCAAAGAGAAGGAATTGCCAAGGACATCAATTAAACATTGGAGAGTATTATAGTTAAAGATAAATAAGCTGTGCATTGCATAAACATGTATTACTGCTAGCACCATAGCTCAATTGTGCTGCTCTCAACAACAAAAAAGTTAATTTATAAGCATACTTTACTCATGCAGGAAATTAATGGACCAAAAAGACTATCTTCTTTTCTATTTAACTGAATTCACCATGAAATAATAGCTAATACTAAACCTGTTCATAAACCTGGTACCACAAAGGAATAGAGAATGAATGATCCTCAGGGTAGCATGAAGCAGAGCTATATGAAGGCTAATATATGCACTAAAAACACAATAATGATGTAGAATTACCTAAACATTTTCTACCATGCCTTGAATATTTGGAATAAGACTGCAGTTACAGGGACGCCTGGGTGGCTCAGTTGGTTAAGCGGCTGCCTTCGGCTCAGGTCATGATCCCGGCGTCCTGGGATCGAGTCCCACATCGGGCTCCTTGCTTGGCAGGGAGCCTGCTTCTCCCTCTGCCTCTGCCTGCCACTCTGTCTGCCTGTGCTTGCTCTCGCTTCTCTCTCTATGACAAATAAATAAAATAAAATCTTTAAAAAAAAAAAAAAAAAAAAAAAAGACTGCAGTTACATATTTTTGCATGAAGCCATATGCCTTATATTTATCTTTTCGTAATTTATTTATATAAAAATTAACCTCATTTGCTTTTATTTATTATCAAAAGAAATGCTCACACGACAAAAAAGATTATCAGTGGTGTTACATAATTAATTTTTAGTAAATTATCATGGCACTGAAATTGTATGAATAAAAGTGTGACATTAAAAAAGAGACTTATTAAAGACCTAGTTAGGTTACATTTTAAAACTATCTTCCTTTTATTTTGGCAAAAATAGAATTAGGTTGTATTTACACTTTATTATTTTTTTGTTAATGTAATTGTAGCTATTTCTCTAAATTGTATTTTTATGTTTTGAAGGGATATACATTAAGAAAAAAAAATTGTACTAGATACTTCTATAATCCAAAAGTCCTAAAAGTAATAGTAACATACTTCTGATATTTGAATGCATACTACTCAGCTAAGCTAAAAGCCTACTTGCCTTAAAACTGATTCTTCAGTATAGTGGATTTTAGGCATTTTGAAATATCACATTAGTTTTTTTTTTCTTAATCTGTTCTATGATCAAAAGCTCACAAATCTTTCTTCAATGGAATGCACATTTTCCAAAATAATTTTCTGTATCTAGAATATTTAAAAAATGTTTTATGCTTAAATCCAGGCTACTAATGTTATATATATATATAAGCTGATTTGGGAGTAATACTAAAAATGAGTACAGGTAAACATAGAAAAAGGGTTTTGTGCTATAAAGTATCACAATTCTGACGCTAATTTGACTAAAGGGAATTCATTTTACATAGTTATGATGCCCTATAGTCTCCAGATTTTCAAACTCTGAAGACAGTAAAAAAAATCTTCTGGATAGTTGGCCAGAACAAGATCTCTCCTTTTTCACCAATCATTAATTTAAGTGAAACACAGGAAAAACAAGGTTTGAAATAATCAAATATGTTGTGGAAATCCACATAAGTAAACCTAAAAAGATATCCATAATTATTCCAAGATTTCTTTGACTTGACTTTACTACTATTTATTAAAAATATCTCAGATTGGTTTACATATATGCTATGTTCCAAAATAATTTGATAATGCAGATGATTATCCTTTGGTTCCTTTAAGATCCATTGAATGAGTCTTTAAAATACTTTTGTAAGTCATTTTAAAGTTCAGGGAAGAACTATCAATAGTTAATTTCTCTTTTATATTTTCATTTTTGATTTTAATTTCATTTAGTTAACATCTAGAGTAATATTAGATTCTTGTATGCAATATAGTGACTTACTCCATTTCTAAAGTCAGAGACAATGTTTGGCCTTCACCATATTTTTCAAACACATATGATGATACGGTCTGTGTTAAATAAATGAGATTCCCAATAAAAGAGTGTTTATTAAGGCTACTTGAATTATTACTTTTTAAAAGAAAATCTGTGTTTCTTAACTTCAATAACTCTATTTTTATGGCTCTTGAGTCGTTTGTTCCATTAAAAAACGTTTATTTCAGTTCTTATTTCAAAATTATACATTAAACATTAACATTACTAAATCATACCAAAGTAATAAGTGAAACATTTTTCATTGAGGGTTTGCTTGGTAGTGTTCTTAAATACTAGTGGGGATTTTTTTTTATTTGTTTTCTTTTTCTTCTCTTTTATTTGTACATTTGTGTCTTTTGCTCACATTTTTTATTACAGTACAGTATCACTCGGCATCAGGGAAATACAAATCAAAACCACAATGAGATATCACCTCACACCAGTCAGAATGGCTAAAATAAACAAGTCAGGGAATGACAGATGCTGGCGAGGATGCGGAGAAAGGGGAACCCTCCTACACTGTTGGTGAGAATGCAAGCTGGTGCAGCCACTCTGGAAAACAGCACGGAGGTTCCTCAAAATGTTGAAAATAGAACTGCCCTATGACCCAGCAATTGCACTATTGGGTATTTACCCTAAAGATAGAAACGTAGTGATCCAAAGGGGCATGTGCACCCGAATGTTTAAAGCAGCAATGTCCACAATAGCCAAACTATGGAAAGAACCTAGATGTCCATCAACAGATGAATGGATCAAGAAGATGTGGTATATATACACAATGGAATACTATGCAGCCATCAAAAGAAATGAAATCTTGCCATTTGCGACAACATGGATGGAACTAGAGCGTATCATGCTTAGCGAAATAAGTCAAGCAGAGAAAGACAACTATCGTATGATCTCCCTGATATGAGGAAGTGGTGATGCAACATGGGGGCTTAAGTGGGTAGGAGAAGAATAAATGAAACAAGATGGGATTGGGAGGGAGACAAACCATAAGTGACTCTTAATCTCACAAAACAAACTGAGGGTTGCTGGGGGGAGGGGTTTTGGGAGAAGGTGGTGGGATTATGGACATTGGGGAGGGTATGTGCTTTGGTGAGTGCTGTGAAGTGTGTAAACCTGATGATTCACAGACCTGTACCCCTGGGGATAAAAATATATGTTTATAAAAAATAAAAAATTAAAAAAAAAAAAGAACTGTTCCTAAGATGTTACCTAATGGAAATGAATTAAAGATTTTATTGATGATTTGTGTCAACAAATCTATATCAGGCAGGAAATATAAGAATAAAAAAAGATTGAGAATTTAAAAGAAAATTTAAAGTTTACAGTGCTTATAGATGTTGACCAATGGACAGGGCTTAAAATAGAAGTATGAGAATCCTGAAAAGAGCTTTGATGGTCACCACTCTAACAGCTTGTAGCTGAAGATATGAAAGTAGATAATGTCACTCAGATACTATCACCCAGATATGTGTGAATATACAAACAGCAAAGGCCCACAAGATAACCTGAGGATCAATCTATAAACTATGGGTGGTAGGAAAGAATTTCATTCAATACATGGACAAAGAACATTCACAGAAGAGAGCAGAGTAAGCGATGTCACTGAAATCAATGACATTGATACCTTTGAAGAAAGAGAGAAGACTAAACTCTTTTTAAATGCCATAAAAAGGATTAAGATAACAATTCAGCAAGGGAGATCACTGACAATATTAGTGAGCTCACGTTCATTGGTATGATGGGAATAAATGCCAAATTATAATCAGTTGAGGATTGCCCATACCACAAGAAAGAACCATAAAATGGAACTTACTCTATAAAAAGGTGGGACAAAATTGTATACAGAATATACACTGCAAAAAGAATTTTAAGTAATTTAACTTATGACCTACCAATAAAGTAGCATATTATACAGTTTCAAAAATTATGCTATATAAGAATATTTATAATATGGGGTTACATTAAAATTTATTAATAAGGAGAAAGCAAATGAATAGAGTCAGATATATATTTCCAGCTTCAGAGGACCAAACATCTCTGTGATTGTGTTTACCAAAAATATTATTAAGCAGTTCTATGATGAGAAATGCTTTCCTATATTCAAGAAAAGAATGTTTGCTTATTTTCAAAACTATAATGAACATGTACTAATTTTTAAAATAGTAATAAAATCAGCAAAACAACATGGGCGTTTAGTGGTGAGGAAGATAATTACTGTCTTTCTCCCATTTTTAATAACAAAATATATTCCTATTGACGTAAGTTTATATGCAAGTTTTCATGTTGATGTGTTATGACAGCTTTGCAAACCACTCAAAACAGCATGCTGAATATTTGGATCATGCCGGAAATTTCTTTTTCCTGCTGCCTAGTGCATTCCCTACTCCAACCAGAGATATGTCTATATCTATCTATCCATACACACACACACACACACACACACACACACACAATTAAAAAAACACAACTGATTTCTAGGTTATATGAACTATAAATGCTTTTTCACTGTTTGTAATTTATCTGTTTCCTAAGTGTTGACTTTTCATTAGCAGACACCTTTTATTTTATTTTGATGAAATCCAGTTAACATATTTTCTTTTATGATTAAATTGTCCTATATAAAAATTCTTATTTTACCCCAAATTATAAAGATAGCTTTAGTTATAGAAGTTTTATGGTTCTAATTATCCTTTTAGGTCTGTAATCCATCTTGGCTTTTATATAACATTTTAATTTTTATATTACTAATATTTTAATACTTTCAAATATTATATTTGTTAATATTTATATTAAGTTAAGCAGATGTCAAGGCTATTTATTTTTTCTTATGACCAAACAGCCATTCGAGCACCAGTTTTTTAAAAAAATCTTTTATTTTTCCCACTGAGTTGTCTTGGTGCCATGGTCCAAAATCAATTTATCTTACAGGCAAGAACTATTTCTGGAATTTCAATACTCTTTCATTTTCTATTTGTTTCTTTTATCAATATCATGGCTTCTTGGTTAATATTTTTGGCCATATAAATCATCCACATATTTTTAAAATTTTTTTTCAGGATTACCTTGACTACTTTAGATCCTCTGCCTTTTAATCAAGACTTAAAATAATTTCAGATTTGGGAGGACAACCTTCTGACATATTGCGTGGGAATCCATTAAATCTACAGATAAATCTGAGTAGATGTGAAACCTTAATTCTATTGAATCTTTAGTATATGAACATTTATCCTCCCATTAGTCTGGGTCCTCTTTACTTTATGCCTAAACACTGTTTTGTAGTTTGTAGTGTGTACAAACCTTAAGTTTGTACTCTTTAAGTTATGCCTAGGCATTGTTTTGTAGTTTTGGTAGCTTTCCATACAAAGGTCTCACATTTTGGGGGCACCTGGGTGGCTCAGTTGTTTAAGCGACTGCCTTCAGCTCAGGTCTTGATCCCAGGGGTCCTGGGATTGAGCACTACATTGTGATCCCTGCTCAGCGGGGAGCTTGCTTCTTCCTCTCCCTCTGCTGATTTGCCTTTTCTACCTGATGAGCATCCATTTTGCTCTCTGTTGCTCTTTCTGTCAAATAAATAAAATCTAAAAAAAAAAGGTCTTACATTTTGCGATGTATTTTTTTCTAGGTACTGGTTGCTTTTGATGGTATTTTTAAATGCTATTGTGTATATAAAAATAAATTATATATATATAATATATTACACACACACACACACACATATATATATACACACACAAATTGTATATGTGATTAATGAATATAATGTCAGGTTACTGTTAAAAAACAAAGAGAGACCAGCTTTGAATTTCCTGAGTGAACCAAACCAGTTCAGTCATATAAGTAAAACTTAATTCAGCTCATTTTGCAAGACTAACTTCATCAGAGTCACTTCTTGTTTGTGCCTCTGGAAATCATAAGCAGAGCTTAAACTATTTCCCAGTGTTGATATGAGATATCCACTAAACAATGTCTATCATTCAAGAAAATTCTAGTATTATAACCAGGCACTCTGAAGAGTAAACAGTCACTATTCTCTCACTACATATGCTACTTTATAGTAATATACTCCATATTTTGGTTTGAGTGCTACTGCTTTGCAAATTGTCTTTTGCTGTGTGCTCAATAAGCTTTTACTAATTACTACATTAGGGATTCATTGGTTTTACTTTAGTCATTGCTGAACTTCTGGCATTACAACTGTTTGATACAATCTCTATGCATGTGTATTATGGGTACTATACAATATAGCTGAAGTACATGTGTGTTATTTAGATTATAGACAAAGATCTGCTGACAGAAACACCTACATCTACAAAAAACAACAACATGTCTCAGGAGAAAATAGGTAAATAAAAACAAGTTGCCTAAAAGAAAGAAGAAAATACTTCAGACAGGAAGAGGCCCTGAAAGTAGACCAGATTCTTACACATCTGTCAAAAGGAATCCAAGGGTTCTTAGTTCAGCAGGCTCTTCATTTTTAAGTTCCTTCCCTGTGTAAAATATTTCACTGAATTTTTGTATTAACTTACAACATAGGCTTTGGTCTGTAACCATGTCTGATAAACATGATCTGACATCCAGAGCTTAATCCTGACAGGATTTGATTTATAGCAACTGCCTCTTCTACCTGATGAGCATCCATTTTGCCCAGCCCAAGACAACTTCGTAGACATCGGGTCAGCAAAATTTTCAACACATTGTTCTTTTTCTCTCTTACATTCTTTCCTCTTCTTTTATTTCTAAAATATGAAATAAAACTAGCAATATGTATATGCTTAGAAAAAATGATAAAGAAAACATCTATTTCTGCTTTTTTAATAACATACAGCATTCTCAATTATTTCTGCAATAGAGATCGCATTTTTTTTCATATTGTCTTTAAATATTCCTTTCTTGGTCATAATTCTATGTATAAATAAAACTGTAACTTGACATCATTTAATTTTTCAGATACATCTCAGTGCCTGATATTTAAAATAACCAAAAATGTTGCAATAGTAATCGATTATATATATATATATACATACACACACACATATATATACACATACATACATATATGCACACACATATGTATTCACATATATTCTATATTTACATACATATATACATATGTGTTCCACCAAAACCAAATCAAAATAAGGACATTTCCACATGGGTGGTGGAGAGAATGTCAGGGCTGAGTCCAGAATGGAATGGATAGATGCAAGATTCCAGGAGGGATTTCTCTAAGAAAAAAAGGCTAAAGTGTATGCTAAAATAATGCCTTCGAGAAAATATTTGTGGTCAGTAAATAGGAACAAAACAATGAAAAACAGTGATATTCGTAGTGTTAAAGAATGTGACATTTGTGGGAAAATTTAATCATTGCAAATTAATGTTCATCTCTGAATACTAAAACACTGACTTAGTCAAAAATTGATTCACTTATCTCTTTGGATAAGATTTACATAATGTGTGAGGTAAAGATATAGACCAGGAGAAGGAGGAAAATCTTTTTATTCCATAGTTACATTAAAAATATATAAAAATTAAAAATAAAATTAAGTATATGATCATATTGCTTAGAATATGGAAATAAAACCACAAGAAATAGTTAAAACAGTTGGAAGTTATTTGCCACAGGATACAATCCTCAAGAGGGTCAAAGAACAAGAGGAGATATTGATACTAAAGTAATTAGCATTTTACATTAAGTAATGTACTTAGGTGAATATACAAAAGTTTAAATAAACAAAAAGAATATATTAAAGATTTGTAATATATGCAAGTGAACATTGGACATGGACAAAATAATAATTTTTAATAAGGGAGAATGAAACAAGCAGACATGTCAACAAAGTATCAACATTTTTTACAAATTAGGATATGTTTTAGAAATGACAGGCGTGATTTTGAGCCACACCTGAAGCAACGTGGTCTATTACTGGAGCCACTTCCCTTCTGAAATGCCTGTGTACCATCCTTATTGACTTCCACTCTCCAGTAGATATGCCTCCACAGTTACGCCTACACGTTCTAGGTCTATGATGCACAGTTTATAAAGAACTGGAGAATAAATCTGACTGACATATTCTGTAGATGATCATTCTTCTTTTTTTTTTTTTTTTTTTTTTTTTTTTAAAGATTTTATTTATTTATTTGACAGAGAGAGAAATCACAAGTAGGCGGAGAGTCAGGCAGAGAGAGAGAGAGAAGCAGGCTCCCGCTGAGCAAAGAGCCCGATGCGGGGCTCGATCCCAGGACACTGAGATCATGACCCGAGCCGAAGGCAGCGGCTTAATCCACTGAGCCACCCAGGTGCCCCGATCATTCTTCTTTTGTCTGTAAAATGCCATTACCTAGTTCATGATGTTTTGAAGAACTTTGATTTGAGTCATTTTAATTTGCTAGAGAACTGAAAGTCTTTCATCTCCCTGTGTGTTTCCAGAAGGAAGAGGGTCATTTCAGTTCTACTGCTCACTCATTTTCTTTATCTTCCTTTTCCTTCCTTCCAGATTTTATTTATTTGAGAGAGTGAGTGAGTGAGAGAGAGAGTACACAGAGGGAAAGGGGGAGGGAGAAGCAGGCTCCCCACTGAGCAAGGAGCTCAATGCAGGACTCCATCCCACGACCATGGGATTATAACCTGAGCCTAAGATAGATGCTTAACCAACTGAGCCACCCAGGTGCCCCACTCTTTTTCTTTCACCCTGAGCACCTGATTGTGAATATTCCCTTACCTCATACTTCTCATACATCTTTTCACAACTTGTCTTTCAACATTTTCTGCAAAAGAATAAGCTGTTAACACTGAGGCAATAACCAGATTAAATCTGGTGCAAAACATGTTAATCACATCCATACTCCTACATTAGTGTTAGATATTTTTTCAGTGAGGTTTTCTTTTATCTATCAATAATGATTTGATACATTTTACATATATTAATGAAGGCACTTAAATATGTAATGTTTAAAGACCAAATACATCTCCCCTTCTGGTTAATTTAGTTTCTGCCAGTACCAAACCATGTGAAGAGTTTCAAATCAGGCTCATCAAATACTTTGTCATATGATTTCTGTTGATATCTCTAAATCTACAGATCCTTTGTTATACAATATAGTGATGATATTAGAAGGATATACAGTAATAGGATAAATCAACTTTAATTACTTTCCTTCTAGATTTCAACGGAGAATCTAACAATAGCCATAAAAATAATGTTTGCTACCTTTATTTGATATTCTGTGTTTATTCACTTAACAAATTCTCCCAAATATGTCAGTTTCCTCCAAATTATGATGGTAATATGTCTCTTTTAACTTGTCTCAAGTTTTTCATCTCTTCATATCCAACATACATAGAGAACTATATGGACATCAAATTTTTGCCATTTCCCGTCTATTACCCCATCCCCCCTTTTTTTTTAATTGAATACTGTCTTAGGCATTATGAGATATAGTTCTAAAAGCCAATTCTGTTGCTGCAAGCTGTTAGAACAATGGGTTGAATTACTAAAAGAGATTATTTGAATCACAGATGTTGCCCAATTACAAATTTTACTAATGATATACAAGTTTTGTCAAATGCAAATCTCAGATAAAATATTGTCTTCCTTGAGAAGAGTGAAACCTCTGAGAATTCTCAAACACCTTTCTCTCTCTTTCTCTTTCTCTTTTTCTTTATTTGGCATAAGGACTGATTTTTGTTTTAAAATAAGAGTAATATATGTGCAACATTATTCACAAAGGGAGACTTTTAATGTTGAAACATTTATGTTCTATACTCATTAAACACATAGGTTTTCTAACTACACATCAGCCTCTATCCAGCTATATCTCATAAATCTATAATTGCTATTTTTGTTTACAATCTTGATATATGAGCTATATCCTGATAAACAATTTTATAGATGGGGGCTCCCCTTTCTGCTATTAACACCATTAGTATGTTTCCTAGCAGATCTGGTTTAAACCACTTGAACATTTACTTGAAAGTCTCTTCTAGGTTATTATCATTATTTTTTTTCTCCTGAGTCTGTAGCAGGAAAGGTATAAATTCAGAACTAATATTTTATACTCTACTGCCTACAGACCATTTTCTTCTTAGTGTAATGAAATTTGGAAAATGCTTTTAAATATTCAAAGCATTCATATAGAATTAGTCCAGTTCTTGGTCTGACTCTCATTCATCAATTGCCAATTATAGACTTATGCTTGAGAGGGAAAATACTATATACTCATTAAGACATGAGCTCCTTAGTTATATGGTCTGGGTTTGAATTCTGGCTCTGACACTGATTACTTAAAAAACTTTGGGCAATTTCTTAATTTCTTCTACTTTACTTTCCTCATTTGTCATTTGGAGACATTAACACCACCTAATCCATAAGGTCAATGGGAGTACTCAATGAGTCAATGTGATGGAAACCCTTAGAAAATGTATGACTTACTTTAATCTATGGCTGATGACCTGTTCTTTTTTCTTTTCCTTCCCCGTGAGAGGTGTCATTTGCATGGGTCTTCTCTAGACTCTGACACTGGAAAGAAAGCTATTTCTCAATAAATGTTCTCATTAGTTGCCGCACTCCAGTGACCTAGACCACCTTGTATCCATTTCTCGTACACTGTCCATTTCCACTTGTTCTCAGCTTTACACTTTACAATATACCCCTGATTTAATCTTCCATTCCCCATTTCTTTTGAAAACCCTGGTCTATTCCTAAACTCATATCCTTTTGTAACCAACCAAATTCTTTAACAGCATCACCACACCAAAACCTTAAGCTAAACTTAAAGCATTGAGTTTAATTAAATCACTGGATAAAGCTATTTTATGTCAGAGAATTTCTGCATCCCTTAACAATAGATTTACTTTCTCTTTATATTGGTAAGGAGTAATAACAAGCAGTTCAGTCTTACATTTAGAAGCCAAACCCCTTTCAACATATTCCTTCTGGAAGATTGCCAATCTATATTGCAGATAGGCACTAAATTAATTCATTTGGGTCCTGATTCAGCTGTGTTTGCTCAGGCAAAATTTTTGCCTGAAGTACCATTGACTCTGAGGTCAATAAACTCTTTGCATGTATAAATTCTGATGAGTCAGGTCTTGAACAAGTATCTTGCAATTTCTTTCAATGTGATTCCTACTATTGAATAGCCAAATGATATTTTATGATGGTTTTTTATTTTTAAAGATTTTTTATTTTATTTATTTGACAGAGAGACATCACAAGTAGGCAGAGAGGCAGGCAGAGAGAGAGAGAAGAGGAAGCAGGCTTCCTGCTGAGCAGAGAGCCCCATGCGGAACTCGATCCCAGAACCCTGAGATCATGACCTGAGCCGAAGGCAGCGGCTTAACCCACTGAGCCACCCAGGTGCCCTTTATGATGGTTTTTAATTGACTTTGGAAGACAGGAGTTTTCCATTGAGCAGTAACATTGAAATTAAATAAAAGGTAATATCTACTCAAAAATATTTTTCTTCAATTATTAACTTATAAATAATAGTGCATCTATTTAAGAATAAATCATATGTACATTCTGTTACCATCAATATATGCATTGTAAACATCTTATGTGTATCATGTTATAAATAATCACTCCTGGTATCTGTGTTGAATGAATAATAGTAAATTGAATTATTTGCTTGTTGCATTTTAAAAGATACATAAAATACTATTGACTTGTGATGTGCCCTCAGATTTGTGTGGGTTTCTCTGTGCTCCATTACAAATATAGAAAGATGAGACAGTGTGGTCTAATGAGGATAATTGGAGTCGTGTCCAGTATCCTGCATGGTACTAACTCTTAAGTCAAATTTAGAACATTCAATACCCTTAGTATACCCAAATGTGTTCAAACTCAGAGAATTAATTCAAAGTTATCAGATGTATAAAATGAGAATATTTTTTTAAAGATTATTATTTTTTTTTTAATTTGAGGCAAAGGGAGAGAGCATGAATGGGGAGAAAGGCAAACAAAGAAGCAGATTCCCTGGTGAGCAGGGAGCCCAATGCAGGACTCAATCCCAGGACCTTGGAATCATGGCCTGAGTGAGAAGAAAGGTTGATGCTTAACTGACTGAGCCACCCAGGCACACACAAAATGATAATATCAAGTAAAATAAAATCTGAAATAGGTAAAAATATTCTTATTTACTACCCAGAAAAGTAAGTTAAGATAAATTTAATAGGGATCAATTGACCTAGGTACAGAGAGTTGAATTGTGGTGAGGGATACAGTGGTTCCTTTGCATTTGTTGTGATATATTCTAAGAATTTTACTGATCACAAATACATCAGTCAGGGAATAGAAAGGCATTGATATCACCCTAAGCCATCATCTGATGAGGATTTAATTGCAGAGTATATTTACAAAGGTATGGATGGTATTAAGGGGATTGTATCAATTAAAACTTGTTAAAAAAAAAAAAAGCTCTCTGAGACTTTGTATCTTAAAACAACCATTTACATAAGCTCAAAATTCTGTGGTTTGGTAATTAGGGTGCTCAGCTAGGAGATTCTCCTGGTTTTAACCATTGTAACTCATTAATCTCTGGTTACTTTTGGCAAGTGGCCATCCAGGATAGGGTGACTCCACAAGACTCAGTTCTGTCCATATGATCTCTCATTCACTAGTAGGCGGGCCAGAGCGTGTTCTCATGGTAGCTGGACAAGGCTGCAAGATAGACAGCAGAGGCCTTTTGAGACCTACACTCAGAACTGACTCACTGTCACTTCATTTTTACACAAAGTATTTTAAAATTTATAGCCACAGAGACATTTTATCTATGGTCTTTAGAGCCCTTACATTCACTGAAGTGATTCAGGGAAGAGCTGCCCTTGTCCAGAGCCTGACCCACAGGTCATGACCATGGAGTGATGGCATAAAAGAAAAATGCTAGGTCAGAAAAAAAAGAACAAGTGAATTAATAAAATTAGAAATTAATGTAGTGAAAATGGAAGTAAAAGAAATGGAATCATAAGAAAACTCAGATTAAAAATATTAACTGTTAGAGATGGAACATTATGAAAAAAAAAGAAATTTTGCAGGTGTAGTGAGTGAATTTTCCAAAACAGAAACAAATGACAAAGATTAAAAGTGTTAGGAAAGGTAAGAGCTATGAATAATCAATGTTGATATTTTGACAACTGCATTACGTTTATTACAAAAAAAAAAAAACAGAAAAAAATTGAAGAGAAGAACCTCATCACTGAAATTCAACTGCATTTTCTGAAATTACAAAGTCCTGAGATAAGAAGGGATCAATTTTTGCCTAGAACAGTGAGTTATAAAAATGCTTTCCCAAAACCATTGTGAACATTCTGTAATCATAAGGATACATAATCATAACTTCAATGAAAAGACACAACAAAAGCACACAAACAAAAGGACACCTTGAATAGCAGGAGAATTAGGCTCTCTTAGATTTGACAATACACATCACAATTGAGTAAGCATTGTTTCCACTACATTGTTAGTTATTTAAGGTTGCTAGTTTTTTTTATTGTTTGACCACTATATTCAAGATGATTCACACTGTTTCTAAAACAATATTTGCCATTAGTAAATATTTAGTCAAGATACTTAATGTTTGAAGTGGAGTTAAATAGGCATGCAGTTTACGTATGAGAACGATTTTAGGAAGAATGTATAAAAGTATTTTCAAAGTACAACTTCTCCTCCAATTCTCATCCTTTATGCTCTTTGGCATTGTGATCTTACAATTACTTCACAAAGTGTTAGAAACTATCTTTCCATTCTCTCAAATCTGTGCAGGTTTTGAAAGTTGCTTTGACCAATATAGTACAGTGAAAGTGTCAGGTCTAGGCATAGCCCTTAATTACCTTAGTGTTTCTGAATCCTACCTAAGCCATACAGAGAGAGCCCATACCACCTAAAAGGGTATGTATGGATTCTCCATAAATAGTATCTAAGGAATTAACAACTAAGAATGAACCATGTGAATGATCCACCTTAGAAGTTGCTGTAATGGCCCCATAAAATTAACCTAAGGCCCAGGCAATTAACAGAAGCAAGAATGAGCCCAAGGAGACTATGAGAAGCTAAAAGGACACTGTGATGGGAAGCTAGAGAGATGATAATATGTCTGTGGTGCCATAATATCTAGCAAAACTGTTGTCTGCTAAGATGTGAAAAAGAAAAAATTTGACTTTATGAATTCATGAATTGGTCTAAACAGATTGTGCAGGCAAACTGGTTAGCAGTATCTGATGGGATACAGCTAGATAAACAAAAGATGGAAATTTTCAATATTTTAGCAGACTTTTGAGGACATGATGAAGGACTAGAAGACTCTACCCAGTTAAATATTTCTAAGGTGAAAAAATGATCTCAGGGAAAACCTCAAATCCAGGGTCTATGTATAAAACATGACCACAGAATAATTTTAAAATCGAGTGTGTAGGTGTGAGACCCTTGACTAAGATCTCAAAAGGATATAAGGTGGTGCTTTTTAAACTTTCTTTACTAGACAAATTTTCTTTTAAGAATAGTAAGGGCCGGGCTGCCTGGGTGGCTTAGTGGGTGACATGTCTGACTCTTGATTTTGGCTCAGTTTTGATCTCATGGTCATAAGCTTGAGCCCTGCATGGTGCTTCACACTCAGCATGGAATCTACTTGAGTTTCTCTCTTTCCCTCACCTTCTGTCCCTCCTCCTATTCATGCTATATCTCTCTAAATCAATCAATCAAATCTTAAAAAAAAAAATAGTAAGGGCATGTATGCTTCCTAGGTTCTCTTTGATAGACAAAAATGCTTTCTGAATAGTCTTAAGGGTTAGTCTAACATTTTCTCCAAAATGGATCCTAAGAATCTTAAGGAGGTTTTTCCTCAGCATGAGAGTTCAAAGACCAATATAGAGAGGAACACATTCATAAAGCTTTAAGGGTTTGGTTTTGTGTTTAAAAGACCCTACTACCAAAAGAATGGAAAACCATTTTAAAGAAAATTTTAGTGACAGAAGCACCATTATTTTGAATCAAAGACAAAGGATGGTCAAAATCAGAAGCAAGCTTGGGGATCCACAACCTTCTGCAAATAATAAAGCTGAGAGAACTACCTAGATATAAATATAGGACATTTCTTGCTGAAAGGAAGAGTGAGTCAGAGTGTAAAATAAAAGCTCAAAGAACAAAAGTTAGGGCCATGAAGAAAATTCCCAGAAAGCAAGGCTAGGCTCTAATAAAAAACTTTTCTTTAAAGTTAATTGTTCACTGTAGAGGGGAGCCAGCATTATCATTTGTCCCTTTCATTCAGAAAACACCAGACTGAGAAGATTCATATTTGAGTGAAGATTTATCCACAACAGATTTAGATTTCAAAATTCTGGATTTCTTGTTGATGCCATAATAGAGCCTTAATCTATTTGGGCTGCTATAACAAAATCATAGACTGAATGGTTTATAAACAACAAACATTTATTTCTCATAGTTCTGGAAGGTAGGAAGATCAAGATTAAGGCACCAGCAAATTTGGTGTCTGATAGGAACCCACCTTCTGGTTCATAGAGTGCCGTCTTTTTGTTGTGTCCTCACATGGCAGAAGGGGCTAGGGAGCTCTGTAAGGTCTCTTATAAAAACACTAATCTCATTTATGGAGGCTTCATCTTTCAAATTCTCACACCTGAAGCAATTACATTGGGCATCTATCATTAGGGCTCAACATATGAATATCAGGGTCAAAGAACCGGAGAGGGAGACAATCAAAGCATAGACAATAAGATAAGAGTTTAGGCAACTTGGGAAATGGGGTAAAAATATATTGTGTGTGAGGGTGAGAAGAACTGCTATGGCCAGAAGGTAAGCTGTGGATGATTATATTTTCCAAAAACATGCATATCACATGCTCTTTGTCACCTTTCTTGTCAAGAGATGGATTCTCTGTACCTAGTCTTTTCAATCTGTTTGGTTCCTGCAAATCTTTTACCAACAAGTGCTTTGCCAGTCCTGCACATAACCTTAATGTAGGCATCCAATCCCTTCTCTGTTGAACACAGCAACCATGCTGTGAGTGGTCCGAGCCATACAGAGAGACCTCAGGTAGACACTCGGTTTGATATTTCCTTTATTGTCCCCCAATATCAGTAGCCTCAACTGTAAGCCAGGTCAATGAGCCATTTTGGATTTTCCAACACAATGGAACCCCTAAATGAATTCTCCTGCTGGATCTGTATACTCATGAAACAAAACACTGTTTTTTAAAAAGGATACAGTCAAACCATAGAAGGTCTAATAATTCTGGGTAATGATTATTTATTTTCTTATTATATTTCCTGAAATAAAATGGAAGATTTTTATTAGGAGAATGGAGTTGACAAAACTCCTTATGGAAAATAACACAAGAGTGATAAAGATGGTGAAATCCCTCAATTCAACCAGAAATTGATAATGATGGTACAAAATCAAACAGCTGACTTTTGGGGGGGGGTGGGTAAAGACTGGAATCCAGCTTCTATCATCATTGTCAATGAGTACTATAATAAAAGTAAAGGCGTTTTTCTAAAATGAAGAAAAAGAATCATTGGATTAACACTTCCTTGAAATATCTGTAAAATGCCGTTTTCTGAGTCCCACTGTGGAAATATTTCTGCAGAGTACCTACTGGTCAATGTCGGTGAAATTTGAAAACCACTGACATAGGGAATGTAGAAAAGAAATAAAGTTTAAAATGCAAGTATTGTGTTCATTTTCAGACTTCCCGAATTTAAGCTGAAAGTCAAAAGTGAAGGGCTGGAGTTTCAGGAGGATGCCAGAGCTGTAGATCAGTATTTGGAGGATGACATACTCAATACATGTATCAAATACTAGACATGTCCTTGAAGTAAAGAGTTCTTTCCCTTCAGTCTTGCTTTGCTTTTTCAATAAGATAAATGTTTAAAAATAAGAAAAGCAGTTTAATTTTCTTTTATGTATTTTAGAAATGAAATTTTGTTTTCTGCTAAATTATGACACTGAACTATTTCTCTCTTCTAATAATAGATCTTAAAATACCATGGATAACTTATTCATTTATGGTTTTAAAAAAGTAGGAAGGTAGAAATTAAGGGTTAAAACAACTATAATGGAAACTTTCAGAATATGTTTTCTTTGCATGGTTTTATAACCGCCAAGATACTGGGACATTGCAACGGGACACAAAAAAAAAGAAAGGAAAAGAAATAGAAAGAGAATGAATTTAACATTGTTTGTTCTCACAGTTAGGCAAAAAGCCAAACACCACTGTCCTGGGAATTCACTTATTTTCTGAGAATTTAGGAAAATGGAGAGGTCCATGGAGAACAATGTAAATCAATACCATTGTGACAATTACTTCCATTTCTAGGTATGGAGTTTAGACAAAGGTAGAGTAATGAAGGGCAAGTTGTTGTTGTTGTCGTTTTTTTTAGAATAATATAACACCACATATCCACAAATGTGTGTGCCAGGAATCTATCATTAACTTCATAATCATTGTCAATTTAACATTTAATATTTATTAAAGGTTGAGATTGGTGTATTCATTTACAAACAAAATTTGTATTTATGCTTATATCTATTGTTAATGTACCAAACAAAATTGATGGCAATCAATTATTTGACTATGCAAAAATTTCTAGGAATCCAAAGTCCAGCGTACAACATATAGTTTTTAAATGTATTTTTAAGGGCATACCTATATATTAAAAGTAAAGATATAAGAAATAATGATTCATTGCAAACATAAGGTGTTATTATCAAGAAATTGTCCCAAGCTATATAGAAAAATTACAGTCAGAAACTGGAAAATAAATAAAGGAGCTTCAAAAAATTATAATAACTCAAGTCAGAAAAATAAAAACACATTTATACATTTCTCAAATTATTTCTTTTCCCATTTAGCCAAATTCTTTCCCATATAGCCAAATTACTTTGGCTATAATCTAAAGAATCTTAATAGGCTACTTATTCTGTTTTTTGTTAATTGGTATATCTATTAGAGTGATGTTGAGAGAAAACATACCTTATTTTTAAAAGTTTTCTACTTATTTTTTGATGGACACAATTTTTTTTCTAGTTCTCACTAGAATTAAAAAAAAAAAAAAAGAAAGAATATGTTTCTCCCAGAAATGAATGTCAAACTTGGGCAAGCCCAAAAGCATTTAATTATTTCAGATAGTGAAGATTCAAAAAATAATTCTAAAAATGTATGCAATTTTCAAAAACTACTGAGAGTAAATATTTGATGTTTGTAGATCCCACTTTCAGGCAAAATAAATCATTGCTTATGTTCTTAATGTGGTCCAATTTAATGTTTTAAAACATTTAAACCCATAATGGTTTTAAGATAATCTTTTGGTAAATATTTTGATGAGTACTATAGAATAAATGATTACCTTTACCACTATTAACCTATTCAAAGAAATATATATGCTTTTACTTAAAAAAGTCATCTGTTACTGCTTTAAAATCTGCCTTTATCAGACACTCAACATATGAAATAATTTTGTTTCTAAAAGGAATATTTTATTTCACTAATATGTCTCTGTTTTCTTATGTTAGGATTATCCTTTTTCTCATCGTGTCTCTGTACATGCAAGTCAGTATTAATCACATTTAAAAAATCACTTTACTAAACATCACCTAGTTTTGCTTACATTTAAAAATATATTTCATTTTTAGAGCACTTTTAGATACACAGAATATTTAAGTGGAAAATATATCCTATATACCCTTTCTCCCCACTCACACACAGCTTCCCACTATCAACAATCCCAGAACCAGAGTGATACATTTGTTACAATCAGTGAATCTACACTGAAGTGTCGTTACCACACCAATTCCATTTACAGTAAGCTTACTATCGATGTTTTATATTGTATAGTTTTTTTCTTATAGTTTTGACAAATGTACAATGACATATATCTGCTATTATAATATCATGCAGAATAGTTTCACTGCTTTAAAAAATCCTCTGCGCTGTGCCTATGCACACTTTTTCCTTCCTAACACCTGAAAACCACTGATGGTTTTTCTGCATTCGTAGTTTTGCCTTTTCCAGAATGTCATATAGTTGGAATCATGCAGTATGTAGCGGTTAAAGATTCACTTCTTTCACTTAGTAATATGCATGTAAGGGTCCTCCGTGTATTTTCATGTCTTGATAGTTGATTTCTTTTTAACACTCAATAATATTCCACACTTTCTCCATCCATTCAAATGGTGGAAGACATCTTGGTTGTTTCCAAGTTTTGGCAATTATGAATATACTAACTCTAAACATCAGTGTTCAGTTTTTTTTTTTTTTAAGATTTTATTTATTTATTTGAGAGAATAGAGAGTGAGAGAGAGAGCATGAGAGGGAAGAAGGTCAGAGGGAGAAGCAGACTCTGTGCAGGGCTGGGAGCCTGATGCGGGGCTCGATTCCAGGACTCCAGGATTGTGACCTGAACCAAAAGCAGTGACTTAACTGACTGAGCCACCCAGGCACCCCAGTGTGCAGGTTTTTATGTGGACATATGTTTTTAACTCTTTTGGGTAAATACCAAGGAGCAGAATGCCAAAAAATATGGCACCATCTGTTTAGCTTTTTTTAATTTTATTTTTTATTTATTTTTTTTTTTAAAAGAAAGCGTCAAACTGTGTTCCAAAGTGGCTAACCACTTTGGATCCACCGGTAATGACTGAAAGTTGTTCTTATTCTTCGTCTTTGTTAGGATTTGTTGTTGTCAGTGTTCTGGATTTTGGCCATTCTAATAGGTATGTAGTAGTATCTTGTTTATTGTTGTTGTTGTTGTTATTTTGAAATTCCCTAATGACATATAATGTAGAGCATATTTTCATATGCTTGTCATCTGTATAGCTTCTTTGGTGAGCTGTTTGTTAAGGTATTTGGCCCCTTTTTAATTGGGTTGTTTATTTTCTTATTGTTGAGTTTTAAGAGTTCTTTATATAGATTGGAAAATAGTATTTTATAAGATAAGGCTATTACAAATGTATTCTCGCATTCTGTGACTTGTATTCTCATTCTCTTGACAATATATATTTATTAGAGCACAAGTTTTTAACTTTACTGAAGTCCAGAGTACCAATTTTATCTTTCATGGATCCTGCCTTTGGTGCTATATCTAAAAAGCCACTGCCAAATCCTAGGCCCTTTAGATTTTCTCCTGTGTTATCGACTATGAGTTTTAGAGTTTTACATTTGACATTTAGGTCTTTACTTCATTTTGGGTTCATTTTTATGGAAGGTGGAAGCTCTGTGGCTAGATTTATTTTTATTTCCCTGTGGACGTTCAGTTATTCCAGCCCCATTTGGTGGAAAGATTAACTTGCTCATTGTACTGCTTTTGATCCATTATTGAAAGTCTATTTTTGGGCTCTCTGTTCTGTTGCAATGATCTATTGTAACTATTCTTTCACAAATACTCCATGCCCTTGATTACTGTAGCTTTGTAGTAAGTCTTGTAGTTGGGTTTTCTTCCTTCATTATTGTGTTGGCTATTCTGGATCTTCTTCCTCTCTGTATTAACTTTATAATCATTTTATCAATCATGACAAAAAATAACTTGCTGAGATTTTTATTAGCATTGCATTGAATCTATAGATCAAGTTGGAAAGAACTGACACCTCAACAAATTATTTTTTTTTTACAGTGAAATTTGGAATTACTTTAATTTCCCTATTTCCCATTAGGATTTAAAATGTAATCATATACTCCCTTATTGTATTTTGAGAAGGTTATGCTTCTTTTCAGTTTGTCTAACCGTTCAAAACCTTGGCCGCCTCTTAATTTGTCCAAATACTCCCTTGTGTTTAAAATAAACATTGCCATTTTATTCACATACATCCTGTTAAATTCATGGTACTTTTCTAACTAGCTGTGATATTATTTTAGGAATTGACAAGCATTTTATATATTGTCTATCATTTTTCTGCATTTTTAAATAGTACACATAATACAGGGGCATTTCTTAAGATGTTTAAAAATATGTATTAAACGTTTTATCTCCTGAGTCTTTTACAGATTTTCTGCAGTCATTTTGTGTTTTATTGTATCTGCATTATGTATTTGGGATTCTAGGCATATGTAGATTAATAGGCAGCTCTTATAAGGAATTAGCTTGTCCAGATCACTGATGTGATAGATATCAATGGGGCCGGCAGATGAGGCTGAGTGGGTCCAAATCAAGCTGCATCTACTCCTAGAAAAACTCTTCACATTCTGCAGCTCTGCTTGCTTCAAACAGTGCTCTTGCAAAGGCTTCAAGGCCTAAGAACAGCGAGCACTTTTCAGCACCATGAAATGTTATGTATACCCCTACAGTTTTCAGCAGTGACCTTGGTTCCCCACAAAACGGAAAACTGCTCATGTGCTGGGGATTTAACTGAGACCATGCCATGTAGTCATTGTATACAGTGTCTACAGGCAGTCATCTTGCTTCTGCATCCACACTTAGCTATGTCTTGGTTAGGGGACCTTGGGAAGCTTACTGTGTTTCTCTGTGTTATGTTTTTGTCTTCTTTAAAGTGGTATTTAAATGCATTGATAATTTAAAACCATTTAATATAATGTCTGCGAACTACCAGGCACTGTAAACATGTACTGCTATGATCATCACACCTATTGAGTCAAATCCAACAAGAGCTGGAGCTGAGTGAGGAAAGAATAGACCAGGGGAGCTGAGATACAAAGTGATTTTTCACAGAAAAATTAGATGACACTGAAACTTCCCATTTGCTTAGTTTTCATGTAAGAAATATCCCAACATATATAAAATTCTATGATACCCTTGTCTCACGAATTATTTTAGTTATTCATGCTAAAACATAGTCTAAAAATATTCACAATATTAATTATAAAAATAAAACATCTTTTCAACAATAGGGAAATAGTTAAGCCAATTGTTCCATATTCATAAAATGGAACCCCCTGTGAAATTGAGAAATAATGTGTCAAATACTATTTAGTAATAGAACATATTGACATTATAATGTTAAATATAGAAATTACAAGAATTTAAAGTTATGTTTTGCATTAAACCTGCTTAAAATATTACTGAGTGTGGATATATATGTAAAGAAAAAATAGTGAAGTTTATTTTAGAAAACTCTTTTTAAGCCCTTTTTCATAGGCTAGAAATCTTGTCATTCAGAACACTTTTGAGGGTCTTCCCTCAGTCTCTGAAAAAGCTGGGACTAAGAAAACACAACCACTCCTCATTATTATTTTCAGGTAAGTCCTAGAGAGAGACATGCGTAACTTTCTTCAATACGTGAATCTCAAACTATTGTGATAAATTGAACATGAAATGCTTTTATTGTTCTGTGAGAAATCACTGTATAAAAATTATGTTAGCTTGCTGTTGAATGCTGATTCTAAATAACACAGAGGTGCTGCTTATTTAATCTTCCACAGATGGGTAATGGAGTTAGGATTGATTCTGATCACTGCCAATCACTTTTCCTTTAGAGAGGTTTGTAAGAAGTTTGGAATACATACAAAGGCAGTTGTTGATGGGCAGGTAGCAGCAAATACTTTCTGTCTGCCATTAAACTATTGCGAGAGAGGTTCACTTCTGATTCGACTCAAAGAGAGTCTGATCAGTCTCAAAGAGAGAACGCAAGTCTCACAGACAAAGGGCTAAAACCACTGAGGCAGTATCCTAATGTGATGACAAGGTGTTTGATGTAGGAATACTCAGTAGATAGAACTAAACGTCCTCACAGGGCCTCTTCAGTCCTAAAATTTCTGACTCCCTACTTACGTTTAATGAACTAAAATCAGTCTAGCTGGGAGAAGCAGTCATATCTAAATTTGGACTAGGTTAGTTTCAGTTATCTGTGAGTGCTATGATTATGAGCATCTTTATTTTCTACAACACGAGGTCGTTCTTTATACTTCCCTCCACTGACTAGTTCTGATTTACTGTAAATTGATAGATCATATAAAATTATAGAACATCAAGGTATGTTCCTAGCTCTGTCATTAAAGCAGCTATCAATCTCTCCCCAATCCTCTCAATGTGCTTTAGAGATTATAACCCAAATTTCAAAACACCACTGATAATTCCCATCTCTATGTTTTCTTCTGTGTTGTTTTGTTTTTTAAAGAGGAAGTTTCAGGTGCATCTGGGTGACTCAGTTGATTAACCATCTGCCTTCTGCTCAGGTCATGTTCCCAGGGTCCTGAGACTGAGTCCCAGCATCGTGCTCCCTGCTCAGGGAGGAGTCTGTGCCCAGCCTCTGTAGATAACGGCTTCCGAGTGCATACAAACTCTCCTTGGGTCAGGAGCCCCCTGTTCTCCTCACCCTAGATGCCAGCCTACTCTTAGCCTAAGGCGGGATCCATGCAGTTTTCCGGTCCGATCTCTCCTCAGAGGGACTTGTCACTCTTCAGAACACAGTTCATTTGCTTTGCAGCTCTGCTTTCTGACGGGCTCAAGACAAGCTGCAATTTTGTAGATTTTCCAGCTTCTTATAACAGAAGTGACATCTTTTATCTATATTGTATGCAGAACTGTCACCCCACACTATCCCATGGCAGTCTTTCAAATGAACCTCAGCCTTTTATGCACTTCTCTTAAGGACACGTGCCTTTAACTGTTTAATAATCATCTCTTCATTGTTTACTCCTCATCAGAATCTATTTCTTCATGGGATATTCATCACGTACCTCAGCGTCCAAGGCACCATGGCTGTCTACCTGCCTGCCACCGTAGCATCCTCACTCCTCAATGGGTCTCCCCATTCCAAATAATGTCACAGTTTCGGATTAAGTCAGTACTCGGTGTTGAACTTATGACTATGTAAGTCATGGTTACATTGAGCCCAGAATGCATTATGAAACCATCTCGCGCTCACTCTTTTTTTTAGCCTCTTTATATAGGATTTCCTGAAAACCAGTTACCTTTCTCATTTGCTTCATTCTGTTTTAATTAATTATTTTTTAAATTCAAGTATAATGAACATATGCTGTTTTATTGGTTTTAGGTGTACAATATATAGTAATTTCCTAATTCTATACATTACTCTGTGTTCATCATAATAAAGGTTTTCTTAATCTCCTTCCCCAACTTCTTTCCTTTTGTTTTACAGATATTCATCATATAGGGAACATATATAAATATTTCACTGGCTGCCTTAAATGCAGCTCTTCTGACATTGATAGGTGGTTGTCTGTGTTCTTGTCAATGTAAGGAAAGAACAAGTGTTCTCTTAGGTTCTTTCACAGAGACGTGATGACTCTATTTCAGGACCCAAAGCACAGGTACACCACTGTTTTTTTCATTCCCTGTCTCCATTCACTTTTTAATTTAATGTATGTTTTTCTGAGAGTTGGATAATGAATTGCCTTTTTCATATGTCAGTGTTAAGAGATAATTTTTAATTGCCGTTTTTTAGATAGTTCATAGAAATGTAAAAAATGCCTCGTCAGGGCACATTACTAATCAGTGTTACAAACCAGAGGCCTATCTAAAAAGTGTTGCATATAATTGGAAAGTAAACTCAAGTGTCTGACCTGGCTAAATATTTTCTCTTATGATTTAAAACATCTTGGCTAGGGGCCCCTATCCAAGGGTGGCTCAGTTGCTTTTAGCTGATTCTTGGTTTCAGCTCAGAACATGATTTCAGGGTCATGAGGTTAAGCCCCACACAGGGCTCTGTGGTTGGTGGGGAGTCTGATGTATATTCTCTCCCTCTGCTCCTTCCCCTCTCTCTTTCTCTGTCAAATAAATAAAGAAATATTAAAAAAAAAATCTTAGCTAAAACCTCTAGTCCACTTAAAAAATGATTTTGTATGAACTAAAAAAAAAAAAATTTAACCACAAAAAATTTAAAAAAAAGATTTAGAAAACAAGGTCAAAAATTAGTAATAATAAATTTTAACTAAAAATAGACTACTAGATCATGTAGAGGTCATGTTTTCTACTTTAGTTAGTATTTGATATGTAACCAGGAGAAGGTAATAGTTTTGTTAGCAATTTGTGTTCAATACCCAGAAATTCAAAGAGTAGTTAATACAAGGACTTTTTAGCCTCATGACAAATGCTTTTCTCTAGTAGAGGTTTATTGGCCCAGTAAAAGATGTACAGAAGTAAAATGACTTGCATAGTGTTAGATCTCTGATTGGATGCATTTCTTTATTGGTTTAAGTTTCACACATATTGCAATGTAAGGAAACAAAGAAAGGTAAGGGCTATGACTAGACTATATGAAATTGAAGATCAAGTAATTATCAAACACCTAATTTATATGAATTGCTGAACCTATATTTAATGCTCCATCTAAAAGGTTTTTCTAGACCTCTTTTCATATGTATTCACAAGACATGGGACATGGTATCTGGCTTTGCACATCAACAATAGCACTTTTATTTTTTAAGTGTTATAATACTTTCGACTGTCTAGAGTGATTTATTGTCATCATACCAAAGTGAAATGTAACTTTTTCAAATGGAAGGGTTAGAAAATAATCAAGAAGTGTCCCCTTTCTTTGAGAAAGCATTTGTTTCTGAAACTCCTTCTTCCCTACGCAATAACTGTTCAGCAACAGACAACTTCCGTGGAATAGCAATTCTCCAGGATAATCTTGCAATACTCAGTCTTTTTTTTTTAAGATTTTATTTATTTATTTGACAGAGAGTGTGATCAAAAGAAGGCAGAAAGGCAGGCAGAGAGAGAGGGGGAAGCAGGCTCCCTGCTGAACAGAGAGCCCTATGCGAGGCTCTATCCCAGGACCCTGAGATCATGACCTGAGCCCAAGGCAGAGGCTTAACCCACTGAGCTACCCAGGTGCCCTGCAATATTCAATCTTATTGGGCTTCTTCTGTTTTAAAACACACAACAGAAATACTTACTTAGCTAAAGCGTTTAATTTCTAACCAGAACACTGAAGTCAAAACTTATTAATGTAGCATTTTAAAAAATCTCAAGTGTTGTCAAATTTACTGAATTCTTTAAATAAAAGTTCAGTGTTTAGAAAAGCTATGTTAGGAAGACTGTAATCTCTTTCAACTCTAAATGTGAGGTTGTACGCTTGAAGCCATTAGACAAGTATGTTTCTTCTATTTATATGATTGTAGGTGTGTGAGCGCTGTGTGTATGTGTGTACACATATGCATATGTCTAAGGTTAGACTCTCCCTGAGCTGATCTTGCAATAAAGATCTTAAATTGAGTATTTCTTCGGGAAGGGATCACAGAAAGTATCAGTAAGATACAGTGAGAGAGAAGGAGATGGGAGCAATAAGTCAATGCAAGAGATATTAATGAAGACAAGACCACTGGAGACATCTTGGTCTCCACAGGGCTGGGAACTTCTAGGAGATGGTTCAAAATACGCCCTAGAGTCATTCCACCAAGGGATACAAATCTGGGGTTATAATCTACCAGCTCAACTCTGCCAAAAGTGGAGGGCCCCTCTCTGGAGTATAACTGCCTAACATCCTCAGTGTGACCTTCAAGCAGCCCAGAGAAAAGCTTCAGGAAGAGGCACAGCTGTTTGCAGTAAGAAGACATGATAGCAAAGAGCACCCAGGCTATACAAGCAGGACACCAACAGGTGCTAAAATACACTCTTGTGTGATTATACACACTTACTTTAATAACTAATGTAAAATATAATTTTAGAGGATGGACAAAAATAAGAGCCACTTTAATATCCAAGCAAAATTAATATAAAGAAAAATCATTGTTTTTCAAAAATTGTTTTCAAAAATCATAAATCATTATTATTAATGATAAAAATCATTAATAATTAAATCATTGTCAATGATGTGATTATTTTTGAAGATGATGAGGTTTTATATTGATTTCATAAAACTATTTGACATAAAGTAGTGCAAGACTAAGAAGGAAGCTGGGAGGGTAGGGTTGGACAAGTGACAAACTCTGAACCCTGGCCTTAGGATAAGTCATGGCAAGATCAAATAGAGACATAGAGCAGATTTCCAGAGAAAGAAAAAAGAGCAGAGAGAGAGAAGTCTATTGAACACATAAGACAAAAGAATTTTGGAGCCACAAACATAATCTTTTGTAACATGAAGGAAGCCACTTTTTATGTTTCCAGAAGGGGAAAAAAATTACTTAATGTATTATTTTTCTGTTGACTTATGATATATTACCTGATTCATTCCCATTAAAAACTGTTCATAAAGCACAAGATATAGAGGAATTTAAAATCAACATGACGCAGTTGCTTTGAAAGGACGTTTAAAGAGCAAGTGATAAATGCGGATGTGGAAAGTGGATGTACTTGATTTCTTTTATCAAAGCAATAATGAAAATCATATATATGTATTTGAACATATATTTGTGAATCTGTATGTGTACACATATGCGTGTAAATGCATGTTGTCAGTGTGTAGATGTGTGTGGCTTTTGTGGGACAAGGTGAGTGTTCATCTTGTGTGCATAAACATATAATTAACAAATACTATGATCATGACAATATATGAAAGAATACTTACAATAGTTATTTGTATTTACTCTTCTATATAACATGTTAGGTTGCTACCCTGGTCTCTGTCATCTGTACTTGGGAACCAAGGCTGACACATTAGTCCCTGCTTATGATGCCCAGGCTCATGTTATAGGGAAAAGAGACTTTGTGAGCAAGCATGAGCTCGTGACTTCCAACTGGAATGATCTCATTCACATATATCTCATTGACCAAAGCAAACTGCATGGCTCAGAGAATATCAGTAGAATGAAAAGAATAAGATTTTCCCAAAAAGGAACACTCAGGGGGAAAAATATGTATTGAGTACCAATATTAATCTACTATAGGTCACATTTACAAATATTTATAAATTTGGATATTTGTATATCCATAATATGAAAACCAAGACATTTTTTTCCCTAAAAACTCTCAAAGACTGCTTTAAAGGGAAAGAAAACCAACAAGGAGGAGGTTCTCATATGAATAGCTTATATCAAGAAGACAATGAAAAAATGACTAGAGATTACTAATAGGAAAGGACAACTAAGGTGTTCAATATTCCCAGACAAGAAATCATTTATTTATCAAGAAAAAAAAAGGAGGGACAATTTTGGCTATATAGTGGTTAATAGGATATACAACTGTGTATTTTCTCTAAAGATACATTTGAATCAAAAGGAATGTTGAATGGGGATTAGAAAACTTTAGACAATATTGATCAATTAATTTTATAGAACCTGTATAGACGAATATAAAAACAATTGTAATACAGTCAAATACATTAAATATTTTTAAAGCAGGAAAAAATAAATGTGAATGGTAAGTGGATAATTAAAAATAAATATTCCAAATTATGTGAAAATAAATCTAAGAGATGGGGCAGAGAGATCAGTCTGATGCAGTCAGGGTGACAGCAATAGGTTGATCAAGTATATTTCAAGAGGATGGTAGTTTGATACATTAACATAATAGCTCCTAACTTACATTTAATTTTGGCTGTTAAAGATCATCTATATGCTGGTGAAATGGAAATACTGGTATACTTCCAAAACTTATAAAGGTGAGGGAAAGAGAATGAGAAAGATTGAGAGGGAGAGAGTAAGGGAAAAAGGGAAAAAAAAATCAGGCAAGGATTAGAGTAAAGAAAAGAAAGACTGAAAAACCAAAATCTTTTAACTAATAAGCATAAAAACTAGAGTTTTATTCCAATTGTGCAAAATTTCGAACCTAAGCAGTAGCTTAGGTCTATCACTTTATCATTATAAACATTCATGCTTCTCAGATACAGGTGTTCCATGATATTTCTGTAAATGATTTATGTGCAGTTCCTGCAGTTCTGCAGTGGATTTAAAAATGCATCTTTATCATTTAAGAATGATAATAATGATATCATTATTGAACCTGATGTAGTTAGAACCATGTGTCTCCATAAATTGTGGACAGGATGAAGGTGAAGCTTGCTCTCACTCAGAAAAAGAAGGGAACCCAAGAAGACAGATCAAGTTTTTTGACTGGTGATCTCAAATATATCTGGATACACTAATGTAAATTCAGCTGTGATATGCAGCACAATAGGACACAAGGAAGAGAGTAGAATTCATCTTGAGGTTGGGCAACTAACATAAATGCTATTCCTATTTGTGGAATCTTGTCTGGATGATCTCTTTCCAGAATTAGTCAAGTTGCCATTGAGGGTATTATCATTGCAAATCAGATTCCAGGAGAACTACACTAAACATAGCTTTAAAGTTCAGGTTAGGGGAACACCTGGGTGGCTCAGTCAGTTGAGTATCCAACTCTTGATTTTGGCTCCTCATGGTCTTCAGGTTGTGAGATCCAGCCTTGTGGAGGCGGCTTAAGATTCTCTCTCTCCTACGGCACCTGGGGGGCTCAGTGGGTTAAGACTCTGCCTTTGGCTCAGGTCATGATCCCAGGGTCCTGGGATCAAGCCCCGTATCGGGCTTTCTGCTTAGCAGGGAGCCTGCTTCCCTTCCTCTTTCTCTGTCTATCTTTCTACCTACTTGTGATCTCTGTCAAATAAATAAATAAAATCTTAAAAAAAAAAAGATTCTCTCTCTGCCTCTCTCTTGTTCACTCTCTCTCAAATAAAATATAAAATAATAAAATAAAATAATTCTCAGATAATTCAAGATCCTTAATTTTAACAGAGATGTCCAAAACTCATGTTGTGGGAATCTTCATATAAAATGATTGGTGTAATTAATTTAGAACACTTCAGCACTGTTCCAAACTATTATGGTTTGGTCATCAGAAACAATGAGCTAAAGTTTTTCTATCAAAAGATAAATAATTCATTTAAAGCCCAAAATATGGAGTTGTATGTTTATTTTTGGTTTTGCTTTGTTTTATGTTTTAATCAGAAACCTAGCCAAAGTGAAGTTACAAAGAAGGTTTGAAATAATTAGACTTTAAAAATGTTTAGCAACAACAATAATAATATTTTATTGACAAATATTTATGTGTATGAGATAAGCACGTTAATATTTCAGCATAAGGTAACGTACTGTGTTACCAAATTTGAAGTGAAACATAAGTCCAAACCATAGTGATTTTTTTTAGGAATTTGGTAAAATAAAATTCAATAAATAAATACATGAATGAGTAAATAATAAATAAAATACACAAATAAATGTTCATATATAAAGGTACTCATATCTAGATCTATAGATAGTTATAAATATTTATTACCAGGAAATTTCATACTGTAATATTCTAAGCACTGTGCTTATAACATTTCATTCCTCAGAGCATCCGCATTAATTGTTAGTATCATCTCAGAAAAAGAATTGTTAGTATTATCTTACTATAAACACGTGCAAACTTAGATTCGGAGACGGTCAGCAATCCTAACTCCCACTGCACCGTAGAATAAGGCTCTGCCTGCTTCCTGTGCCCATTATCCATTTAATGAAAGTTTGCCATCCAATCAGGCTAAGTAAATTGAAAGCAAAGTTTTACAAAATGGTTAATTCATTAAAGGAAGTCAGAAATCAATTTAATGTTAACCAACATCATTACCATGACCCAAATAGCATATGCTTATATGTATAATTTTTCTATTTGCTGCATGTGAAAGTTAATTAATTCCATTGGTTTTTATCATAATCAACATCTTTATTCTATACTGTGCATTACAGTTCATTGCAGAATTACCTATATAAACCTCTTGTCCTATAGCCTGACACTTCAGTGATAAACGGATCAAAATCTGGTGACCATGTCTTTTTGTATATACATTACCAGAGTGCCAAGTGCTGATTCATACCCTGTTCATAATTGATTTCATCCAAGTGTAAAGAAAAAAATCTGCAGCCAGACAAATGTGATAGTAGTTGGGTGAGGCCCAACATGTTGTTTGATAAAAGAGTTTTGCCAACAGCTCATACTGCTTTTTCTCAGTGCCTGATATTTGTCATAACATTTGCAGCTATGTTTTACAAGCTTTAGAGAAAGTGTAATATAATTTTTTCCCTAAACCAGGAAAGCAACTTTCTATTGATGCCTCAGTTTTTATGTTCTCTTCTCTGCATTTAGAAATATAATTCATCAATTTTAAACTTGCAAGTGTTACTTTGTGCTTATTCTGTATAAAACTACAATTGCTTTCTTAGAGAGCAGCAAGCAATGCTGTTTTGAAAATGATAGGAAACTTTAGTAGCTTCATTCCACTCTTTATATGGTTGCCAAGAAAAGACACTGGGACTGGAGCAAATGGATCTCCAGCTCAATTAAGCTCTTTTTTCTTATATTTTCATAATCAGGCCTATCTTTACCTTTTTATTTTTCAGGTGACTGGGCAACTTTTTGGGGCCCCAGACTTCATTATCCTAGCAGACCCTGGAGTTCAGTGATCTTTTTTACATGTATGGTATTTTCTTGTTACAGTTTTTCTTTTATTCTTCCCATCACTAATTTTACATTATAGTAAAACATTGCTGATTCCTGATTGATCCTTGTGAGTTAGAATTATAATACACTCTTGGTGGTAATGCAAGCTGGTACAGCCATTCTGGAAATAGTATGGAGGTTCCTCAGAAAGTTGAAAATAGAGCTACCCCATGACCCAGCAATTGCAATACTGGGTATATATCACAAAGATACAGATGTAGTGAAAAGAAGGAGCACCAGCATGCCAATGTTCATAGAAGCAATGTCCACCATAGCCAAACTATGGAAGGAGTTGAGATGTCCTTCAACAGATGAATGGATAAAGAAGATGTGGTTCATATATATAATGGTATATTACTTAGTCATCAGAAAGGATGAAATACCTACCATTTACATTGACATGGAAGGTATTATGCTAAGTGAAGTAAGTCAATCAGAGAAAGACAATTATCATATGGTTTCACTTGTATGTGAAATATAAAAAATAGCATAGAGAATCATAGGGGAAGGGAGGGAAAACTGAATGGAAGTAATCAAGAGGGAGACGACCATGAGCGACCCTTAACTATGGCAAACAAACTAAGGATTGCTGAAGGGGAGGAGAGTTGGGGGATGGGGTGATTGGGTGATTGGCATTAAGGAGAGCACCTGATGTGATAGGCACTGGGTATTAAATACGGCTGATAAACTGTTGAGCACTACACCTGAAACTAATGATGTGCTATATGTGGGCTAATTGAATTTACATTAAAAAAAAAGAATTATAATGCAGCAGACTATTAACAATGAAATAAACAACTCGAATAAATATAAACATTAATGTCAATTATGCTAGTCTAAGACCAATGAAACTCTTTATAGTATTTCAGGATGTGATAGAACAATGACAGGGTTCTCATGAAATATTTGTGTTTTATTTGAAATGGGTGGGATGTAAATAAAATAAGAATTATTTCATCATAGTAACCCCTAAGAATGGCAACACACTTCACACCATATTGCAGAGTATAAAATGTCGCTAGCAGTCCACAGACAAAATCTTGAGATCCTACAAAGTTCAAGCTGACTTCAAAGGTGTATTAAAAATCTGTGCTCATTCTGTCATACTACGTAAGTACAAAGTGATTAAAATTTTTACAAAAGAAAAGAGGCTCAAATTATTTACAAAGTAGACATTTATATATAGAGGGAAATATTAACATTCCACTAATCTGTTTATTTTCACCATAACCACCAGTGAGCTTGTGTCCTCCCTTAGATATAATTAGGAATAATAAAGTTTGTTACATGGCACAAAGGAAAACAAGATAACTATTTATCAAGAAATAACTGGTTACCTAGGTGATCAATGTTTATATCATGGCTGCAATATGTATTAAAGAGACAGCTTACCTGAAACTTTAATATTGTTATTAAGGGATACTTGTCATGGTTGTTTAAACACACTGTAAATTTATATTTGTAATGAGTGACCCGACTCATCAGTTAGATACCATAATTTTATTCATGTCCTCAAAGTAAGTTTCTAGTATTTGAAATATATTAAAGCTGTATATTCAGAAATATTAACTGTGCTTCAAAAACTGTTTTCTCTTAATAGTGGTCTGAATTACCAAGTTTGGGATTGCCTTTGATCTGACCAAAATTTAAAAGAATTATAAATCCCCAACCATATACTCCTGTTTATATATTTGTTTTTTTAAGAGAGGAAGAGAAAAAGAGAAAAGGGTCGAGGGCAGAGAGGGAGGGAGACATTCTCCACACCCACCACAGAGCCTGACCTGGGGCTTGATCTCTTAACCCTGAGATCATGACCTGAGCTGAAATCAAGAGTTGGGCACTTAAACCCACTGACCCACCCAGAACCCCCTCCTGTTTGTAATCTACTTATAAAAATCCTGTTCTATATAAAAAATTTCAGCCAAATTACTACATTTACAAATCACATAGCAGATTTGACCAGAAGTATATCTTTCACATAATATAAATATATACATATTATATATATATATACATAGTATATATCACAAAATGTAAAAACATTCCTCAGTAATGCCTTTCATATATCATAAATAGTTTATATATTTTTTTACATAAAGAATTCAAGTATTTTATTTGTTATTTTCAAGCATATAAAACACATTGAAAAAAGGTCTTTTTTCATGGAAAATTAGAAAATGTTTATGTAGTTTAAATTGTATTAACTTAATTTGGAAAAATGACTCTATAAAAATATTGGACATATTCTTCATAAAACATTGCAAAAATAGTATGCATGTCCATAAACACACATATTCAAAAAGCCATAGAAAATCCGAGATTATCTGGCTTTAACAGCCTTTTGTGATGGCTTCTGATCTGCTCATTATGTTGGAGATATTACTGGTTACAAACAAAAATCATTTCTGTTTATTAATGTATTTCTCCTTGGGTAATTAAATAAAAATTATATAATTAGAAATAAGTCAGTTCATATATTGTTATTAGAAATTTATTTTCTCCTCCTAATGGAAGTGTTTTATGGTGTTTGGAGAATGGTATTTAGAAATAATCTTTGATATAATTCCAAAGTTTCAATCATTCATTCTTATAATTGTAGTTTTTCCATATATCTCTTCTCTTTTAATCACTTCAAGTGAAGGGTAGTTTATTAAATATACTGAGTTTATTAAATATACTGATTAAATAGAGTTAGTGTCTAATAAAGACCTCAGGCAGTTTTATAGATTGTGGACAAGAAATTATTCTCTATTTTTATTGTGTTAGCTCACAAATTTGAATAAACATTACACAAAATACAGTTATGAATGACAGATTTATGTACTCTAGGTCCAAGGATGAGCTTACCTATTTTTGACAATGGCTCCTAATGCACATATAAATATTAATGAATGAATAAGAAGAACATATGTTTTACAGCAAACATACTTCTTTTTTACAGCAAACTTTTGCAGAATTATAGTATTTGGTTGGTTGTATATTCCATAGCATCGGAAAATATCCTAATTACAAAATATCTCATAATGCCTCCTATTATAAGTAATGGGTGATGAATACAATGTTTATGGCCATCTTCTCCCTATGTTTCTTCACATGGTATTTTCCTTGTATGTGTGTATGTCTGTGTGTATGTGTATGTGTGTGTTTGTTTCTGTGTATGAGATTTCCTCTTTTTATAAAGATTCCAGTCATATTGGGTTAGGGCCTATCCTACTGATCTCTTTTCCAAGTAAGGTCACATTCTTGATCCAGGGGATTAGGATGGAGATTATATATATATATATATATATATATATTTTATTTTATTTTTTTTTAAGCAGGACACAACTCAATTTTTAATACCCAAGAATCAAAGTTATGTTTGGTATACACAAGTCTCCTCATAGACATAAGCAGTATCAGCTACTGTGCTAGAGGAATCAGAAAGACGACAATGGGACTTTGGTGGTATTAAGAACTGAAGAACTTGCATGTATCTAGCAGGTTGTCTCCAAAAAGTATGTGGCAAAATATAAGCATGACAACAAAATTGACAGAATTTTGCAAGTTTCAATTTATGGATGTTTTCAAGTAGGACCAGAGGTTTGGAAAAAGCAGACTAAGGAATATGAATTCTTGAAACAAAGGCTCCCTTTGAAGACAAACTCCTGCTTTAAAGTGATATTGTTAGGAGTATAATCTAAATTAGATATGACAAAGACAACGAGAGGAAAGAAAAGAGATGGAACAGATAAAAAGTGGGTGAGTAAATCAGAGGAATCAAATAACAAAAAGTGCTAGGATATATTCTTTTTTTTATCAATTCTTCAAAACAATTGAAAACGAAACTCTGAGTCCCTGAAGCTAAGAAAGCAATTCTGTGCTCCAATCCCTGTTGAAAGTGCAAAATATTTCATATCGCCTAAACATAAGAAACAGAAAAATATCACAATTGCATCCTAGATAAAGCTGTTGTAAGAAAAAAAAGGGCAAGAAGCAGAAAAAAGTCCCAACAGATAATAAGGGCTGATGACAAAAATATGCCCACAAAACAAAAGGAAACTATAACTTGTTAAAGCAAAAAATGCACATAACTCTGTTATATAGGGAAGAGGCACTTTATTTAAGACTGTTGCAACAGAGGAGAGAGATCAGAACCCAGTCTGAACTCAAGTCCATGGAATCAAAGGGTGGTCCAGAGAGTTTTTAAGAGCTGTGATTGGGGGTCTTAGGTTGTCTACATTTGTCAATTGTCTTACTGAAGGAAAAGTAAATTTTTTCTTTTCTTTATGAGAAGAGGTAAGCTTATAACTTAGAGCGAGGTAACTACTGGAATTAGACTTTTACCTTATCAGAGAACTTGGGAAATGGGCCACTGTTTTCTTTGATGACTTTTCAGCGATTACTTCCAGGTGTTTGAAAAAGACAGACCTTGGAGCACCTGGGTGGCTCAGTTGGTTAAAGCCTCTGCCTTCAGCTCAGGTCATGATCCCAGGGTCCTGGGATGGAAGTCCCATATGGGGCTCTCTGCTCAGCAGAGAGCCTGCTTCCCTGTCTCTCTCTCTTCTGCCTGTCTCTCTGCCACTTGTGAACTGTCAAATAAGTAAATAAAATCTAAAGAAAAAAAGAAGGAAAGAAAGAAAGAAAGAAAGAAAGAAAGAAAGAAAGAAAGAAAGAAAGAAAGAAAGAAAGAAAGAGACCCACCTGAGAAGAGGCTCTTAAAAAGATTGACATCTCAAAAGAGCAGACAAACTAATGACAGTAACTTGTTTTCAAAAGCAAATGCTCTGAGGACAGAGAAGGAAGGGACTGCTACTTGAGACCAACTGGTTTTATACAAGGGCCCAGATGGGAGGGAAGTCAGAAGCCCTGGGGTAGGAAGAAGACTATGTAAAGTTTAGTCAGGCTGAGGGGAATGACACCGTGCTCTCAGTAACACCTAATACTGTGTGAAGGCTAGCTACCATTTCTGAGGAGAAAGAATGGGGCATGTGCCCAATCTAGGCTTCCTGATACTGGATCTAGAAGCCCTGACCCCACCTCTCAGCCTCCTATTCACCTTCTCCTCAGGAAAATCATCTCTATCCCTAGAAGACAGTCTCCAGTGGCTCTGAGGACTGCATTGAGACAGTCAGGCCCCTTGCTACTGCCACAATGTGGATCCTGATCCCTAAAAGGCTTTTCATTGAATTTCCTTCCCACTCCACTCACTCAAACAGCCACTGTGGGTATATTCCCTGGGAGGAAAGGGGCTCAGGCATGGATATCCCCACATCTGTGGCTCCACCCATTGGGCTGTGGCATACACACCACCCCTTGAAATCTATGGATTCTCCTCCGATCTACCCCACAATAATTCTTTGGTCTAGAGTTTTCACTCTCAGGATCTCAGACATTACCACCTACAAACCTGAAGTTTCAGTCTACACCAGTGGGCACTGAAGCTGGAGTGCTCACAGAGCCTTCCCACCTTGCCCAGGTTCTACATACAGACCTGCTTCTCCTCACCTTCCCCTGTTCTCTAGAGCTAGATGCAGACATTCATACAGACCATCATTTGGAATGTCACACGTGTGTGGGTGGCGTCAGTGGCCTAATGTGCAAGAGACCAGGACTAAAGGGGCACCTGGGTGCCTCAGTCAATTAATCATTCAACTCTTGATTTTGGCTCAGTTTATAATATCAGGGTCATGAGATTGAGCCATGTGGGGCTCCTCCTGGGCATGGGGACTGTTTTAAGATTCTCTTTCTCTCTCTCCCTTTGACCTTACTCACCCCTACCCCAGCTCACGCCTGTGTGCTCTCTAAATAAGTAAATAAATAAAGAGGAAGAGAGAGAGAGAGAGAGAGAGAGAGAGATCAAGACTAGAAACAACTTCTTTCTCAGAAAGGGAAGAAAAAGCATGGGGAATGATGGGAAAGGTCTTTTCCAAATGTCGTCAATAGAAGTGCTCTGAAAAGAGCATAGGTGTGGGGAGTGTAGCTAAAGTGAACCTGGAAAGTGAAAGGTGCTCTAGGAGGATATGATTGCCACCATTCAGTAGTGAAGGGATTTTGGGAAAGGATGATTTGAAAGAAAAGTGACTAAAAAACAAGGTAAAAGTATATATAAACAACTCATAGATTACAAAAAGAAAAGTTTCAAACTATTTCTCTGAAGCAAATATAACATTTATGTCACAACCCAACAAATGCTGCTTCAGAAAGAAAATAAAGTCTAATATGACTTATAACTGTCAAAGGAAAAAATATTAAATATAATATTGCCCAACAAAATCCCAAGGCACTTTACCATAATACGTATATCACAGCCAATTGCCGCTTATTCTAAGAACACAGCTGTGAAACTCCGTTAGTATAATCCATTACATAGAAAGAAAACTATACTGTCACCTCCATGGAGTAAAACAAAACCTTTGGCAAAAGTCATAACCATTCATGTTAAAATTACTTCGAAAAATGAAGTTATTCCTCAGTTCAACTGACATTTTATTTCACAAGGAAATATTAATGTTCTTCCCACTAAACTCTAGAGCAAGAAAAAATATTCCCCTATCTCTTCTAATGTTCAATACTGTGGCCACTTAGAGTAGAAAATGCATGTAGAAAACAACATAAGCACTTCAAGATAGGAGGTAAACAGATCTCTACTAGGAGTTGATATGATCACGTATGTGGAAAACCCAAGAGAATCAATTAAAAAACACTGCACCAGAAAAGAAAATTTAGTATGTAGATGTTTATAAAATTATACCTCTCACCTATCAATCATCTATCTATCATCTGTCTATCTATCATCTATCTATCTATGTATCGTAGGAAAACAGAAGAAAAAGGTTTGATATTATATCAGAAGAGGATACCCATTTTTGGTAGCAAAAAGAAAAATCAAACACCTATGGATGAACTTACTATGGAATATGTAATTATGAAAAAAGAAAGTTATGTGTTGGTTATTTGAATCTAGCAACATCACTTCCAGAAATCAAACCTAAGTTGACACAGTGACAATGCTGGAAAATTATGTATGTGCAAGGTTGTTTATTGTAATATTAATAATAACAAAAGATTTGAAACAGCATAAATATCCATTAAGAGGAGTCTAGTTAAATGACTGACATACATCCATACAATAGAATACTATGTAGCTATAAAACACAATGAATAATATCTCTTTGCTAGTATTTCTAACAATATCCAAGATAAATTGTTATGTTAAAAAAATTAAAGTTAAATATAAATAGGCTGCTACTCTTTCATATAAGAAACCTAGAATTTGGGACACCTGGTTGGCTCAGCTAGTTAAGTCTCTGCCTTCAGCTCAGGTCATAATCCCAGGGTCCAGGGATCGAGCCCCACATCGGGCTCCTTGCTCAGTGGGGAGTCTGCTCCTCTCTCTCTCCCCCTGCTTGTGGTCTTTATCTCTCTCAAATAAATAAAAAAACGTAAAAAATAATCTAGAAGTGAAATGGGGATATTGGGTGTAGAATAGATGAAACAACACTACCATCAACTGATAATCATTGAAAGTCAGCTGGTGGATAAATGGGTATTCATTCTGTTAATATTTTGATTTTTGTATAACATTTTAACTTTTCTGTATCACAAAGATTAAAATATTTTCCCCGGAATTAGAATAGTACTTGTCATTTGAAAGAAGTATTCATTTATTTAGTCCTATGATTTAGGAAAAATAAACAAAACTGTCATCAGTTTAAAATAACTACTAATACAAGTTAGCTAGATTTTGAGCACCAGCTGTGGACAAGTCATGAGACTTCACATGTTACCATAGTTACTACATATAGTTCTTCCATGAAATTGTTGTAATTTTTAATATTTTACAGTGTGGGAGCAAAGCAGTAAAAGTTTATAAATCATACAGATACAAACCACATTGATTTGAAGTCTATTTTATTATCTTGGGTCAGAGCACAGCATCCTCCTGTCCTTTGTTACATCAACTGATGTTTTCATCTTATGTTTGAAGTGCCAGTGTATATAAACTCATGTTTCCAAATACATAAAGACTTTTTATGTATTTCTGTTCTATTATGTGTTTCTGTTCTTTTTTTTTTTAAGATTTTATTTGTTTATTTAGCAAGGAGAGATCACAAGTAGGCAGAGAGGCAGGCAGAGAGAGAGAGGAGGAAGCAGGCTCCCTACTGAGCAGAGAGCCCAATACAGGACTCGATCCCAGGACCCTAAGATCATGACCTGAGCCGAAGGCAGAGTCTTAACCCACTGAGCCACCCAGGAGCCCCTCTGTTCTGTTTTTAATATTTCTGTTCATCGAATAATCTTTGAATATCAGAATGATCTCAAAATTATTTCCAAGAAAAAATTCAAATAAGCATAATTCATGTTTAAAGGGTCCCCAGTAAAAAACTTATCAAAACCATAGAGAAAAGAACTTACACATACACACGCTCTTCGTGTAAGCATGAATTGCTAAAAGCAAACATTATGAACAATATATTGTTGCACCAGAGTAAATATGACCAACATGCATGCCTTTCAATTGCTAATTTCTATCTGTCAGTGCATGTCCTATGTACACACACCAACAATGATGACATGCACAAAAATGTTCATAGTTGTGTTATTTGCAATGAGAAAATTTTAAAATATTATCCATGAATAGGATAAATATTTTGACTTATTCAATTCAAGAATAAAGAAGAATGAAATTAATTTGATTCATATGATAAGTATAAATGTACAAATTACTATTAATACACACATTACAAAAAGTGTATGTAAAAAAAAGATGTAATTTTTACAGGTGTTTAAAGATTGTTTATTTACTTGACAGAGAAAGAGAGAGAGAGGAGAGAGTGCAGATGAGGGTTGGAGGGAGAGGGAGAGAGAATCCTAAAGCAGGTGGTCCCAGAGATCATGACCTGAGCAGAAATCAAGAGTCAAATGTCTAACTTACTGAGTTCCGAGGTGCCCCTCACAGGTTTTTAAACACACACAATTAGTACTTAATGTTTTTACATCTATCTGCATATTAAAAAAATGTGTGAACAATAATAAGAAAGAAATATATTCCAATTTAAGCATGAGGAAACTCTGGTGAAATGGAAAAGGTAATAAAATCAGGGATAGATTAAAAGAGATACTTTAATGGTGTCTATAATATTTTAAAGACATATTTACTGATATATAATTCATATACCTCAAAAATTCACCCACCTAAAGTATACAATTTGATGATTTTAAAATATTTATGGAAAGATACAATAAACACTGTAAATTTAGAAACCTTTCATCATTCTAAAAAGAATCCTTGTACATTGGCAATTATACTTTATTATTAAAATCAAATGATATTGATTTTTCTTCTACCCACTTAAGCCCCCGTGTTGCATCACCACTTCCTCAGAAGAAGAATCAATGAAACAAGATGGAATTGGGAGGGAGACAAACCATAAGTGACTCTTAATCTCACAAAACAAACTGAGGGTTGCTGGGGGGGGGGGGGTTTGGGAGAAGGGGGTGGGATTATGGACATTGGGGAGGGTATGTGCTTTGGTGAGTGCTGTGAAGTGTGTAAACCCTGTGATTCACAGACCTGTACCCCTGGGGATAAAAATATATGTTTATAAAAAATAAAAAAATTTTTAAAAAAAGTAAAAAAAAAAAATCAAATGATATGAAGCCAATGTGGTCAAATAGTTTGAGCATTTGTTGTGTTTTTGGATGTTGTGTTTATTATTCTTTGCATTATTTGTATGTTTAAGTATTTTTATCTAAAGTAAATCACAAATCACAAAGATGGGATACATGTAAGCTTTTGGTTCTCAAGGCCACTGCAAGTCTAAAGTGATAGGAATAGGCTCTTTTCCTTTTGCCCTGTCCTCATAATTTATAGCCTCTCCCAGGGTACAATTAGAGTCAGATATCTGCACAATCTCAGGGCCAATGGCAAGGTTAAACCCTTTCACACAAGTATTAGACATAATACAATTGCAAAACTGCTAAATTTATTTTTTCCAACATTTGTGTAAGAATGAATTCTAAGACTAAAGAAAAATATGACTTTTTATTAGGCTTAAAACTGCATTTAGATGTGTAATTAGAAAGATTATGACATGATTCATATGTCTGAGTTTGTTTCTGACCCTCTGTCCTGTTTTTGCCAAAACATAGGTTCAGGACTGGCCCATGATTAATGAAATTACAATGTCAATTATTTATTGGGTTCTTTAGTAAGAATATTGGAGTATGTTATCTATAGGGACACTTCCATCAGTCTCTGGACTATGTCTACTTACAGACTCCAACAGACATTTTTTTCATAGCACTCTTGAGAAATACTTTGGTGAAACTTAAAACATATTTGGGTTATGCTCTAATGGTCCGAAATTATAGTAGAAGGCACTGCATTCAGTTGGCCTGTCTATTTTTTTCTGGGATGACAAAAACCAAAAGTTGTAAAGAACAAGATGGTTACAGTTACCACAGTATGGATTCAAATTATCTAATCAATACCACTAATATAATTGTTGATGTTGGCTAATACATTATTGTGCCTCTAACAACAAAATAGAAATAATCTAAAGTCTTTCCTGACATGTATAACTATGAAAATTCCAACAGTATTTTGAACCAAGGTAATGGTCACCTAATTTGCATACCTTTGCCTTCACATATTCATCAATTCATAAATAAATGAGGGCTTAAGCAACCTTCTGGAAACATATATTTCCACATATATTGTTAATATTCCACTAGACTTCTCAGCAGAATTATGGCAACTTTATAAGGATAATGAGCTCTAAGGGTGTTTCAGCAATAATTTTGATCTTGAACTTATTCTAGGAGACACCGTATCCCAAGGTGGTCTAGCAGTCAGAGTCGAGTTTTGTAAAGTTCTAGTCATATGTGGATTTTGTCAAATACAACTTAATGGCATTCTGTTTTACATCCTTGCTCATTTCTTAGTTCTTAAGCTCAGAGTTAGAATACATTTCATGATAACAAGATAAATGCATCTATTATCTTTTTTGACCGTAAAATTAAGAGCAACTTTGATAGAAAAGACCATATTAAATCTTTTAACTTTATCCTCCTTTCTAGAATAATAAACCCAAGTCAGTACTATATGATAGAAATGAGCTCCATCTACTAAGGTGAATTCATGGGTCTTGATTAAAAATAAGCATTCATTTTTAATTGTAAATAGTTCTAAGCAAAAATATAAATTACAACATATTTTATAAGGATAACCACATCATTACTACATAATGCAGCTCTTGCCAGATGTAGTCTTTTTATGGTTCAGAGCGGTACATCTTTTAGTACATAATATGTAGATCTGTAACTACTGAATATCTTTTTTTTTCTACTAAAATAAGCAAAAAACTCTAGAAAGGCCTCCCCCTCCAAAGTCTTGCAAAGAAGCAGTTTCCCTATCTCAGCATAAAGTTATATAACTATATTGGTTTTCCATTGCTGCTGTAAGAGTATCACAAACAAACTTGGTGATTAAGCATGACACATATTCTTAGTGATTAAGGATGACACATAGTTCTGTAAGTTTAAAGTCTGGGTTGTTCTACTATTTTTTTTCTGCCTTGTGACTCAGAGGCTGAAATCCAGGTATGGTCTGACTTGAACTCATATCCAGAGCCTCTAGAGAATACGCTTCTAGGTCCATTCAAGTTGTTGCCAAAATTCTTGTGGTAGAGCTGGAATTCCCACGTCCTTGCTGGGTTGTTCCATGAAATTCTCTCACTTCCTTTAGGTTGCCTCCAATCCACATTACATTCTCTCCTCTGTCTTCAAAGTAGCAACAGTGTATCCACATTAATAAAAGAAGGGATAAGAACTATACAGCTCTCTCAATAGATGCAGAAAAATTAGACAAAGCACATCATCCATTCTTGATAAAAACCCTCAACAAAATTAAGGATAGAAGGAATATAACTCAGCATCGTAAAGGCCACATCCAAAAAACCCCCAGCTAATATCATCCTCAATGGGGAAATGAGAGCTTTTCCTCAATGCTCAGGATGAAGACAGGGATGTCCACTACTTTCACCATTGTTTTTTATCATAGTCCTGGAAGTCCTAACCAGCCATCAGACAACAAAAAGAAATAAAAGCCATCCAAATCAGCAAGGAACAAATCAAACTTTCACCATTCACAGACATGAAACTCTATGTAGAAAAACTGCAACACTTCACCAAAAAAATTTGCTAGAACTGATCCACAAATTCAGTAAATTGGCAGGATAAATTAAATCTGTGTACAGAAATCTGTTGCATTTCTATATACCAATAATAAAGCAACAGAAAGAGAAATCAAAGCTTCGACCCCCTCCCCCTTATAATTGCAGCAAAACAAATAACCAGTTGGGGTAGGGATAGGAATGAATAAGGCACATAGGATGGTTAGGGCAGTGAAAATACTCTGTATGGTGCTATAATGATGGATACATGTCATTACACATTTGTCCAAACCAACAGAATGTATCACACCAAGAGTGAACCCTATTGTAAACTAGGACTTCTGGGGATGATCACATGTCATTATAGGTTCATCAGTTATAACAAGGGGGCAGAGGGAGGGAGGAAGTTCTTGATAATGGAAGAGTCTATGAATATTTGAGGCTATACGGCATATTGTAAATCCATATACCTTCCTCTCTCATTTGCTGTAAACTTAAGTTTGCTCTAAGACAAATAATATCTTTAAAAATATTATATTGGGTGGGGCACCTGGGTGGCTCAGTGGGTTAAAGCCTCTGCCTTCGGCTCAGGTCATGATCCCAGGGTACTGGGATCGAGCCCTGCATCGGGCTCTCTGCTCAGCAGGGAGCCTGCTTCCTCCTCTCTCTCTGCCTGCCTCTCTGCCTACTTGTGATCTCTGTCAAATAAATAAATAAAATCTTTAAAAAAATATTATATTGGGCAAATTACAGTGTTCTAAGTAATATGCTTTTCTAAACTTTGGGCCCCCCTGTCATTAAATTAGAAATGCAATGCTTGCAAAGACTTGAGATTTTGGAAATAACATACACAATTAGTTATGCTGCTTTCATAAATTTACTGAATGGTAACAAGGTTTTGAGGTTTGATAAAGTTTAAAAATAGAAAAGTTTCTTTATTTAAATGGGAAATGCATCCAGTTTCAACATACCATTGTCTGATTTAGTAGATCCAATGTTGCATGGGATGTCTGAGGCAGAATAGGATGTGTGTGGATCCTGTGGTAAATCATGACATAAGACTCATAAAAATAGTCTCCTCAGGTTTTACTCTGAAGCTATGCTTTCTGGAAGGTAATTATTTTTCTTTTGACACATCGCTCATGGATCGGTAGCTTAAGTGAAGAATGAATATCTAAACACTGGGGAAAAGGTAGCTATGTGATCTAGTTGTCTGTCATGAAACAGACATTATCTTTGTACCTTGCACAAAAATAAGATACAATCATTGTTTACAAAATAAGTAGAGTTGTCAATATGCCCGACCAACTCCTGGAGATTTGAGTTTCCGGAATACCTTGCTTAGTCTCTCGGTATAACTACCCTGGGTAAGATGCTACTTCTCTCTTAGTCAGCATCTGCATTCTCCTATGACCAGTTAACAATGTTGAAGCTAATTTACATCTGAATCTGTAAGCTGCAGCCCAAGCTGGCAGTGACCTGTCACCTCTTTTTCTGCTTCAGCCTGGGAAGGAATTGGAGGACAATGGAAGGAAGAAATTCTCTCAGAGTAAAGAATTTGAAATTGTACACTTATTTTCCATTTATAATGGAAACAAGGGATGATCTAAGGTAAAGATTTAAGCTGATTTATTGGCAGATTCTAAAAAGTACTATGATTTTATGGAATTGTCATTTATAGAATATTCCATACAAAAAAAAGAGCAAAACACATTCTTCCAAGCATATATGGAACATTCTACCAAGGTAGGCCATATTTTGACTGATAAGACATAACAAATATAAAAGAATAAAATTATAAAAAGATATATTCAGACCATAGTGAATTGAAGTTAGAAGCCAATGACAGAAATATTGCTGAAAAGTGATCAGCTCTCACTTAACATATAACGTATGAGTATAACATGTGACATATTAGTCAATGACAGGTCTTGAGAAGTTTAAAAAACATAATGTATTAGAGTGATCTACACATTTAATGCAATCCTTATCAAAATACCACTAACTTTTTTTCACCAAAGTGGAACAAATGCTCCTAAAATATGTACGGAACCAGAAAAGACCCCAAGTAGCCAGAAGAATACTGAAAAAGAAAAAGCTGGTGGCATCACAATTCCAGACTTCAAGCTCTATTACAAAGCTATAATCATCAAGACAGTATGGTGTTGAGAAATTGGACAGCCACATGCATAAGAATGAAACTGGATCATTTCCTTACACCACACACAAAAAAAGGCTCAAAATAGATGAAAGACCTCAATGTGAGATAGGAATCCATCGAAATCCTTGAAAAGAACATAGGCGGCAACCTCTTGGACCTCAGTCTCAGCAACTTCTTCCTTGATACACTGCCAAAGGCAAGGGAAGCAAGAGCAAAAATGAACTACTGAAACTTCATCAAGATCAAAAGGTTTTGCACAGCAAAGGAAACAATCAAACAAAACCAAAGACAGTCGACAGAATGGGAGAAGACATTTGCAAATGACATATCAGATAAAAGGCTACTATACAAAATCTATAAAGAACCTATCAAACTCAACAATCAAAGACCAAATAATCTAATCAAGAAATGGTCAGAAGATATGAACAGACATTTCTGCCAAGAAGACATCCAAATGGCCAACAGACACATGAAAAAGTGCTCAACATCACTCAGCATCAGGGGAATACAAATCAAAACCACAATGAGATACCACCTCACCCCAGTCAGAACGGCCAAAATTAAGAAGTGAGGAAATGACAGGTATTGGCGAGGATACAGAGAAAGGGGAGCCCTCCTACACTGTTGGTGGGAATGCAAGCTGGTGCAGCCACTCTGGAAAACAGTATGGAAGTTCCTCAAAAAGTTGGAGATAAAGCTACCCTAAGACCCAGCAATTGCGCTACTGGGTATTTACCCCAAAGATTCAAACGCAGTGATCCAAATGAGCACATGTACCCCAATGTTTATAGCAGCAATATCCATGATAACCAAACTATGGAAAGAGCATAGATGTCCATCGGCAGATGAATGGATAAAGAAGATGTGGTGTATATATACAATGATATTATGCAAACATCAAAAAATGAAATCTTGTCATTTATAATGATATGGATGAAACTAGAGGGTATTATGCTAAGCAAAATAAATAAATCAGAGAAAGACAAATAATGATCTTGCTGATATGTGAATTTGAGAAACAAGGCAGACGATAATGGGGGAAGAAAGGAAAAAATGAAATGGGATGAAACCAGAGAGGGAGACAAAACACAAGAGACTCTTAATCTCAGGACACAAACTGAGGGGTGTTAGAATGGAGGGGGCTGGAAGAGATGGGGTGGCTCCGTGATAGACGTTGGGGAGACCATAGTGAGGGCTGTGACGGTGTGAGATTGTCGAATCACAGACCTGTATCCTTGAAACAAATAATACATTATATGTTAATAAGAAAAAATTAAAAAAAATTAAAAAATAAAAAATATAATGTGTACAAATACAGGATGCATCAAAAACAGGAAATTTATAAAGCTTAGAAGAAATTTAAAGCATCATATGTGTATATTAGCAAATAAAAATGACTAAAATCAATAATCTAATCTGCCATTTAGAAAACATGAAAACTATAAGTGATGCCAAAGAAAATAAGTAAAGCAAAAAATAAGTAAAAATAAGTAAGCAAAAGAAATAAAAATTAGAGCAGAAATCAATGACATTCAAAACAGAAAACAGTAGAGAAAATCAACAAACAAAAGTTACTCCTTTGAAAATTTCAATAACTGATAAATTTTTAGCCAGACTAAATAAGAAATAAAAGAGAATATTCAGAGTACCAGTATCATAAATGAAAGAGGGGTCATCATTTAATTAATTATAAATACTAAAATAATAGTATAGTCATACTATCTATCTATATAAATTAATAAATTTATAAATATAAATAAATTTATTCATATATATGAATAAATTTGTGTCCTGTAACTTGATAATTTAGGAGGAAAAAATCCTTAAAAGATAAAAACATCAAAAGTCATCCTAGGAGAAACTGGTATTCTAAATATTTATCTAAATATCTAAATATTTCTCTTTCCATTACAGACTTTGAATTAATACCAAAAAAGCTTTCAAAAAATGAATCTCTGGGTATAGATAGTTTCATTCGTGAATTCTACCAAACATTTAAAGAAGAAACAATTGAAGAAAGCTTTTCAATCTCTTTCAAAAAATAGAAAAGGAAGGAGCACTAATTCATTCTGAAAAGTTAATGTTACCCCTAATGTTATATATTACTTCATATTGTAAGATACAAAGATCAGGAAAAAGGTATTACAAGAGAGGAATATTACCAATGAATGTTTCTCATTAACATCGATGCAAAAATATTTAACTAAACCTGAGCAAACCCAAATATATAAAACAAAGTATATACTATGACCAATCTTTGAAAAACAGAAACATTATCACGCTAACAGGCTAAAGAATAAAAATAATATGAGTGTACCAACTGATGCAGAAAAAAAATTTGAATAACCTAAGTCCTATTCATGATTAAAATTAGGAATAGATGGGAATATCCTTGAATTGATAAAGAACATCAATGAAAAAAAATGCACAACTAAAAAAATGTTTAGTTGTGAGGGACTAGAGGGTTTCCACATAAACAAGGAATTTAAAAACAAAATGTTCTCTCCCACCACTCCTATTCAGCATTGTACTGGAAGTTTCAGGTAAGGTAATAAAACAAAAAAAGGAGATAAGTATATACAGGTCAAAATAAAAGAAAACCTTCTTTATTGTTGATGACATGATTGTGATATAGTCAATTCCGAAAAGCAGACAAAAATCTCCTGAACTAATAAGTATAACAATGTGAGTATACTCAAAGTATATAATAAATCTTCATAAGTCTCTATTGGCATGCATAAGTTATTAAGAAAATAACTAAGTGGGGAATAGAGACCAAATTCCTTTGCAGAAAAATTCTAAATGATTTATGTTTATACTACACACTCAAGATGGAGCCCAACTCCCCACTCCTATAGTCTGGGCTACACACTAGTGACTTCCTTCTGCAAAGTAATATATAAACAGGGGAGTAATAAAGTAATTTTATAGTTGAAAATCCTGGTAAGAACTACCTTGGTCACATAGCCAAGGCTACATCAACAATGAAAATCATGTTGATAACATGATATACTGAAAATGATATTTTAAACCTGTGCTTTTCCTCTCCCAAATCCATATTCCCAGTCTACTCATGAGAAAAACACCCCCCAAAATAATCCTAACAGAGAAATATTCTATAAAATGCCTTTCAAATTGTCAAGGTCATTAAAGACAAGGAAAGTCTGAGCAACTGTCACAGCCAACAGGAATCCAAGAAGAATGACAATTAAATGGAATATGGAATCTTGGATGGAATCCCAGAATGGAACTAAGGATATATGAATAATGTATGGATGAGCTTTCATAAATAATAATTTATCAGTATTGGTTCATCAGTTGTAACAATATACCAGAATAACTAATGTTAGATAATAGCTGGAGAAATTGGATGTATGATATGGAAATGTTTTACTATCTTGCTAATCATCCAGAAAGAACTTAAAGTGTTCTAAAATTTTTAAAAAAATGTTTATTTAAATATAATTAAGCCCATTTCTACAATTTGTCCCATTTATGGTATGTAATATACACAGATACAGATATTTTAAAAGCATGTCATGCAAATAATTGTGTTGTCCTTGAACGTGAAATCCAAAGGCCTATTTATTTTTATATAATTCATCATCTGCATGGCTGTAATTGTTAAACTTACTTTAGTTTTGCACCATGCAGTCAAATTTTCCTAGTCAGACAAATAATAATTTGACATATTAGAGGTCCCTATATCTGCAATAGCTGTAATACTCCAGTCCTTACTTTTCTACTCATGCTAACAGGTAAGCTGTTCCGTGTTTTTTCCCATCCTCCTGACATAATCATTCCAAATTCTCAACATTTCCCTCGCCTTTCTTTATGTGTAACTTTTTATCATAGATAAGCTCTACCATTTATATGAGAAAAAAATCCTAAAAATATTTTAATAAAGTCAATACGTCTTAGAACTCTTAGGAAAATTGAGAGAACAAATTCATCGCTACAAACTATAGTCTCTCAATTTTCTCCAACAGGCATGTAAATTTTGATCAAATTCATTAAACAGCTAGGGAATTCATCTCATTTCCCTAATTTCCTCAAAAAATGATTAGCTTTGGAAGATTTACTTGAAAAATATATATTTATAAACAAATAGAAAGTGTTGGGATTTTTCCCTCTATGTTTTATTATACATGAGTGCTTATAGAAGGCCATAAGCTGTTTTAAACAAACGTAGAAAAAGATCACTAATGCTGTGAATCCAGATGCAAGTAGTATCAGTCTGGGTAGAAGCACTCTAATAGAAGTTTCATAAATAAGAATAAGTAAAAATTTACTTTGGGATTATTTTTGGGGGGAGACCTAGTGTATTAGATTTTGAGGACAAAATAGGGAATATACATATGTGGTGTCAAATATTTTAAGCTAGTTAGAAGCTGTAATGAGGGGCACCTGGGTGGCTCAGTGGGTTAAGCCGCTGCCTTTGGCTCAGATCATGATCCCAAGGTCCTGGAATCGAGCCCCGCATCGGGCTCTCTGCTCAGCAGGGAGCCTGCTTCCTCCTCTCTCTCTCTGCCTGCCTCTCCGCCTACTTGTCATCTCTCTCTGTCAAATAAATAAATAAAAAATCTTAAAAAAAAAAAGCTGTAATGAGATAAAAAAAGCATTGCTGGATAAAAACAAAAATAGATATTTATAAAACAATATGATAAAAAATAAGAATGGAGAAACAGAGGGTGTTATGGATATCTAGAAAAAAAAAAGAGCGGCTAAGACGGGTTTAAAATGGCAAGAACAGAGTTGTCTCTTCTGGGACAATTTAATCTTATGCTGGGGCTTGAAGAATGAATTGAAAGGAGCATGGCAATGGAGGGAAATAGTGTTCCAAGACAACAGATTCCTATGTCTGTCACTTGGAAGTGGGTTCATTCCTCAATCTGGAAATCGGGAGCAGTGGAGTGAGGCAGGTGGTTAGTGAGAGCTGAGACCCTAAGGTTATCAGGGGTATGACATGTGGCTTTGCAAACCAGGGTCAGGCAGTAACTGTGAATCTGATGGAGGGCAATTAAAATTTTTCAGCAGAGAGGAGGCACAGAGAGCATTTTGTAGAACTCAAGGTTAAACAATGGTTTATATATAGACACCAACAGAGCAATGGCAATGGGGAATGCAGGAAATTGCACAGGGCTGGCAGACTATTATAAAGGACATCTAATTGGTAGTACTTGGTTAGGTATGAGGTTGAGAGAGGTGTAAATTGAGCACGTTTCAATAGAAACTCCCAGGTGTTTGCTTTATTTATATATTTATATATTTATTTATTTTTAGATTTTATTTATTTATTTGACACAGAGACAGAGAGATCAGAAGTAGGCAGAGGCAGGCAGAGAGAGAGGGGGAAGCAGGCTCCCGCTGAGCAGAGAGCCCGACTTGGGGCTTGATTCCCAGGACCCTGAAATCATGACCTGAGCTAAAGGCAGAGGCTTAAACCCACTGAGCCAACCAGGCGCCCCCAAGTGTTTGCTTTAAATCATTGATCAGATCCTAATGACTTTTATTAATATATAAAACACAGACAACGTTGTGTGTTTGTGGTAGAAAGTCAAGGGTCCCCTGTGGACATGTTAATCATGAGACAGTTGATATGACAGTATCGTAGGTGATTGAATAATCAGGTCTGGTTCTTAAAGCAGCAAGTGTAGCTCTGCAGGATTTGGGACTCATTCTTCTGGTGAAGGTATGTGAAATCGCCAGAGTAAGTGATGCCGACTGCAGCTACTGGCAGAATAAGAAAAATGGAGACATATGTCTCGTTTCTGCAGAAGTCAATAGTATACTAGCTTAGTAAGAAAGAGGACATAGGTGAGGAGTCAGAGAAGAAGCATGTACACAAGTGGAAGAGTTGGTAGGAGGTTGCTCTCCCATGGAAGGCAGAGTCGAAGAACGTTGGAAATAGTAGAAACATAGTGTGGCCATGTTCAAAACCTAAAAATAATATCAATAGACTAAGTGGTTAAGTAAGAAAAAAGTATTGAAAACATGCCCCTCCAATTTAGTAAAAGAAACTCACTAATATCAGCAAAAGATATTTTCTTGGCAGGTTGAGGCTTATTCCAGAATTATAGACAATTTCAAAGGGAATAAAAGGGTCTTAAGCGTAGACAGACAGCAGGACACTAGGCTGTCTTAAGAATACAATGGGTATGGCATAGGGTGGTAATATGAAGGAAAGATATGATGGATGAGAAGCTTTCTTTAGGGGAGACACATAAGCACATTCATATATTTAAATGTGCTTTTTTTTTTTAAGATTTTATTTATTTATTTGACAGACAGAGATCACAAGTAGGCAGAGAGGCAGGCAGAGAGAGAGGAAGGGAAGCAGACTCCCTGCCAAGCAGAGAGCCTGATGTGGGGCTCCATCCCAGCACCCCAGGATCACGACCCAAGCTGAAGGCAGAGGCTTTAACCCACTGAGCCACCCAGGTGCCCCTTAAATGTTCTTTTGACATGAGGAAGAATAATATATTAACAGGGGGCATAGAATTGCCATAAATGCAAACGTGTATTAATTCATTGGGAATTCTCTGATTTTTTTCATCATTATGTTGATTCAAACATATGAACCAGAGTTTCTCAATCTCAGTATTATTGGGTTTGGGGGCCAGACAATGTCTTGTTATAGGATGTTGTTCCTGTGTGTCCTAGAATGTTTAGCAACATCTCTGATCTCTACACACTAGAGGTTAATAGCACATTCCCCGAGTTGTGACAACCAAAACCATCTCCAGACATTGCAAATCTACCTGAGTGAGGGTATAGAGACCCTATTTGGGATACCACTGACCTAAACTAAAGAATAATTTTCAAAACAAAATTTCTAACAGAGTTTTCTACCTTTAAAATGCAATTCTGAATATGGTTTACTTTTAATTGGTCTCTAAACAAGAAAGGAGCATAGATTTTAATGTATATCTTATTTAGGTATGTTTTAATACCTGCATTCTAATGAAGTGAAATATTTTTGAAAGTTACCATGGTACTTTGTATTAGTTATAACCTGCAGTTCACTTTAAAACATTTTTACTGTGTGGAAACTACAGTCATCCTCAGGGAAACCTAATTTAGAGGTTAGTGTTCAAGTTATATATACAGCCTTAGGAAAAGCATGGGATGAGAAATGGTAACTACCTTATGGAATTTAATGTTACCTATGGAAATGGGACTATCCTGTATAATTTGGAGGAAAGGAGATTATAGCTCTTAAAGTAGTACTTTGGAAGAAATAAAGAATTCAGAGTGAGTAGATATATAACATTTACAAGTGATGTTTTCCACAAAATATTCATCATAAATTCTGTCAAATTCTTTATTTAAAAAAAAAATAGGCGGGTAAAAGACACAACTTCTTTTTAAAGATATAAACACTTAGTTCACTCTTGGCCAACAGGCTCTTTTTAGTTTGTGGATTCCTTTAAATCAAGAGTCTTTAATTGTTTTGTGCGACATGGATCCCTTCGGCAGTCTGCTAAAGTGGAATAGACTTCTCAAAGTGTATGGGTTCATTTTAAATCTATCAAACAAGGGGCGCCTGGGTGGATCAGTGGGTTAAGGCCTCTGCCTTTCACTCAAGTCGTGATTCCAGGGTCCTGGGATCAAGCCCCACATCGGGCTCTCTGCTCGGCAGGGAGCCTGCTTCCCTTCCTCTCTCTCTCTGCTTGCCTCTCTGCCTACCTGTGATCTCTGTCTGTCAAATAAATAAAATAAAATTTTTAAAAATCTATCAAACAAAATATAGAAGATTACAAAGGAAAATAATTATATGGAAATACAGGTGTCAAAATGTTTACATATGATGTCATAGTATAAGTAATTATAAATGTAGGAGAAATAATGGCAGGTATAATGACAGCATAATCTCAAAGCAGAGATTACATATATGGTATATTGCAATCTATACAGTATCTAACATGAAAATATTTGTGTTTTCTATTTGTTACAAAGCCAAAACTTCTGCCATTACTGTGATTTCACTTTATAAGTGAAGAAAATACTAAAATTCATTCAGAGGTTACTTAGTGGTTCACCTAGTTTTATCCTTTGATTATTGGGATTCATTAGTAAACAAGTAAACTTCAAAAACATACTTCTATGCTTCTTAGAATATTTTTTATTATTATTTTCATAGTTTGACAATAGGTGGAAATCTAAAATTACTTCTATCTTTTTTTTTAAATGAACATTCTTATTAATGATTAAAAGGGAAGACTCTTCGAGCCTGTTCTGATTAGATTCCAGAAGAGTGCTACCACTGTTCAGTGATGAAAGCAATTATTCATTTGCTTTTTGCTTGAAATGGAGCCTTGGTGGTCAACACAAAATCAGTTTAAACTTCTTGTGAGAAAGATTATAATAATCACTGTAGTCCCACTGCTTCCTTGTAATTTCAACACATCAATAATTTCCACTTACTTGATTATACTTCTCAAATTTCAATATCATTGACTTCTATTTTCATATTAGAAAAAATCCATAGATTCTCTGATATCAGAATTTCTTGGTGTTGTAAATTGTCTTTGCAGGGCTTTCTCAACCTCTTTTGTAAGGTCCTTTTGTGCTACTCCTTATCTGAATACTGTTTCTCAAGTCGAATGAACAGATTTGTTTCTCTTCAAGATGTCCCATTTCAATAAGTCTCTACCACCTATCCCATCGCATGACTCAGAATACTGAGGCACTTTATTTTACCCTTTACCCAATCAAGTTTTGATGCCCAGTGATTTTTACCACAAAAATACATTTCTTTAATCTACTTACTTGTCTTTATAACCACTCTTAAATGACTCTAGCTGAGGCTGTTATTTGTCTTCTGTTATGTTATTTGAATTTTTGCTATGTTATTTGAATTTTTGATAGTGATAGAATTTTTAGCTGTCCATATAAATGTTCATAATGAGACCATGAGTTCCTAATATCTCTTATAGTTTGATCGGACATGTGATTAAAATTTGTTCAGCATATTACAAGAAAAAGTGATATGTATAACACATAGGTCATGTCTATGAAAAAATTCTCATACCCCTTCTTCCCTTGCCTACGTTTTGCTTCCTGGAAAGAAGATAATAGTGATGAATCACTCTGGGCAGCACAGACAAGAATATCTTAGAAAAGACATAGACACAGAGCTCTGCATCTTTGTTTAATATAGTTATTTTTAATTTTCTATTTTTATTGTACTATTTAGACACAGACAGATGTTGGTCAGTCCCCCTTCTTGAGCAGACGATTAAGTCCATATTCCCAACTATTCCCTCTCTGGTGCTCTCCCACTCCAGGGCCACTAGGCACCTGCCTAGTTGCCCCAGGCCAGGTACCAGACTACTAGGCACAATCTCTATATCTCAGAACTCAGTGAAGTGATTCTGAATTGAATCAGCTGAATTGCCAATCCACAGAGTTCCCTTGATACTTAGCTAACATTACTCCATGTGTCATGGAGTTATTTAAAGTTGTGAGTAGGAAAGAATTCTGACTTTCGTCTAATCAAATGTCACTGTGTTGTTTCCCACATCAAAAGATACTTTAAATCTTATAAAACATCTTTATACTTTGGAGCCTGATCCTATGAATCATAACTTCCTTTGACCCCTTTGTCCTCTGACCCTTACATGCTACGAAGCATGTTTCTATCCTATTTCAGTACTGTCTGTGTGTGTTGATCTTTGTTTAAGGGGCTGACACTGTGTTAAGTACTATATCCTATTTAGCATAAGTGTGGCTTCCAAAGCCACTTAAGGCACAAGGAACTTGGAACATGAAATTGAAATTACTAAGTAGTTGGCATTAAAACAGAGAAATTATCCTGGATTATTTGAGTAGTCCTAGTGTAATCATATGAATCCTGTGGTGATTAATTTTGTGTGTCAACTTGGGTAGTCTATGATGCCAGATGTTTGGTAGTGTAGATGTTGCTGTGAAGGAATTTTGTAGATGTAATCGGTTGACTCAGTCAGGAAAAGACAAATACGGTATGATTTCACTCACATGTAGAATGTAAGAAACAAAACAGATATGCACAGGGAAAAGAAAAAAAAAGAGAGAGGGAGACAAAGAACTATAAACCATAGAAAACAAACAGGGTTGCTGGAGGAGAAGTCAGTAGGTTGATAAGCTAACTGGGCGATGAGTATTAGGGAGGGCACTTGCTGTGATGAGTACTGGGTGTTATATTCAGTAGTGATGAATCACTAAATTCTACTCCTGAAGCTAATATTCACTATATGTCAACTAACTAGAATTCAAATAAAAACTTGAAAAATTAAAAAAAATAAGTTATATTATATGGGTAATATAAAAAATCAGTTGACTTTAAGTAAAGAATAATACTCTTGCTAATGTTGGTGAGCCTTATTTAACTGGTTGAAGGCTTTAAGACCACAAGTTTCCCAGAAAAGAAGTAATTTTTTCTCAAGGCTGTAATATAGAAATCCTGCCTGAGGGTCCAGTTTGCTGGCCTGCTCTACAAATAAAAGACTTAAGAGTGCAACTCAATTTTCACTGAGTTTCTAGCCTGCCAGCCAGTCCTACAGATTTGGGACCTCATAATCATGTCCCTGTGAGCCAATTCCTTAAAATCCCCCCCCTCTTTTTTTCCCATATAATATAATATAATATAATATAATATAATATAATATAATATAATATAATATATAGCATAACATATCATAACAACATGACATAACAATATAACATAACAATATAACACAAGGTAACATAACAATATACTGCAATTTAATGTGATGTAATATAATGTAATGTAATGTAAATTCTGTTTTTCTGGAAGACCCTGACTGTTATATGCCTTTTGAACCAGGGCCAAAGGGAAATCAGAGATACTAGAGCACAAGAATTTGAGCCTCTTGATGTTAAGATTTGTGTTGCTTTGACAAATTTATTACATAATTTAAATGAATGGAAAAGAGTACAGCATATGTGAAACAATTCAGATACATATATCATTATGTCCCAACATTTTTAATAAAATGTTAGTGTCCTCAAATATGATCACGTATATTTTGAGAAAAAATATCTACAAAAGTTATTTTTCCTCTATTATTTAACTTTGAGGCTGGAATTTAAAATATTTGAAATGAGAACAATAATATTTTTTGAATTTTCAGCAGTGTTTTTATTTAAGAGTATGAGTTGTGTCCCCATGGAAACCAGGAGGCTGTTAGTTAAGCTCATATAAAATAAGTATCTATCTATAACTAAGATGACCATATGTTTCTATGCATCCTGGTCAGCCTTTATTTGAACATAATACTATTATAATTATTAATAACATCCCTTTAATTTCAAAAGTGTCCCAATTTTGCCAAAAGAAAGGTGTACAGTCACTGTGCTTATCATACAAAAAAAACCCTACAAATTGTGTGTTTATATATTTATACCCACATATTTAGGTATGTATATATGTAGGTATGTATGTATGTAGGTATGTATATGTGTATGTAGTTCTCTATTTGCTTATTTATGCTTTATATACAATGTGGCCATTATTGATAGGGAAAACATCAGTATGGATTATTTATTTGGACAGAATATAAAACAGGAGCCAGGGGACCATGCACTCAGAAAAAGAGAGCATTGGCAAAACACCTATAATTCTGGAGGAAGCATCTAACTTCTGCAGGAAGGGAGCCTTTTGGAGACCAGGAAGAGAGACCACCAATGGAAGGGCACTGTGAAGTAATAACAGTGTAGTGCCATGGACATTCATTCATGAGATGGAGAAAGATGATAAAGAGAGTAGTGTATGTCATTGGACTCCATGGAAAGATAAGGAAAGGCAAATTGATGTACATAGAATTAATGTGCACACGCACTGGAGAGAACCCCAGGATGCTAATTTGGACAGAGATGAAGACATGAATTTCATGTGTTACAAGTAATGCACGGTCAGAGCTATTACAGTTGGACCATTAACTAAAATACAGCCTATGTTTGTATCTAATTTGGAGAAATGAAGCATTTCAGTTACATAGGCAGGCAAATAAGCAAGTGGACGGACGGATGGATGGATGGATGGATGGATGGGTGGATGGATGGATGATTAAAAGGAGGGAGGAGAAAGAGTTCACAGGCTGCAGATATAAACATAAATAACAGGGCTGGTATACTCCTTGATTTCTAAACATTTAGTTCACTGACTCCTCTACAAACCAAGCTAAATTTCAGAACAAAATCTTGTCAATTCCATCTACCACTGACAAATATTAGTGATGTTTTATTGTCACTTTTGTCTCAGCCATCTAGTTATTATCCCTTCAAGTACTTGATATGTTTTGCTGAGTTTTGAGAGATTTCACCAAAATTATTTACTCCATCATTGCTGAAAAGTGCAGATGCTATGACAAAGATGAAAGCACTACCAAGAAGCCGAGGAATATGATTGTATTGAAAGTAAAATAAATTAAACTGATGAAAAAAATGATTAAATGTACCCATGTGAATGAAACCAATTGTAGAGTAGGAAAGATGTTGAAGGACAAGGCATAAATAATACCGAATGTAGAAAGTGCTATGAGTATGCCACTGACAATGATTATCAAGACAAACAGATGATAAAAAGGAAGACAAAATAAGGAGGAGGGAGGAATGTTCTATAACTAGATGTGAGCCCTAGACTTTTATCCAACAAAGCAAAACAAAATCTTAGTTACCCATTAAAACAGAGAAGCAAAGGGAGACATAACATTGCAAACTTGTTCCAGACGGCTTTATAGGCATAAAACTTAATTGTGTTCCACACATATTCCCTCTTTTGGTGGTAAAGGCAAATACCATTATCATTAAGGTGTCTCAGAAGGATTAGAGACTTTTATCAAAGAGGTTATCGTGGGACAAAGAGTGAAGGGGAGGTGAACCATGAGAGACTATGGACTCTGAAAAACAATCTGAGGGTTTTGAAGGGACAGGGGGTGGGAGGTTGGGGTACCAGGTGGTGGGTATTATAGAGGGCACGGATTGCATGGAGCACGGGGTGTGGTGCAAAAATAATGAATACTGTTATGCTGGAAATAAAAAAAAATAAAAATAAAAAAACTAATGGAAAAAAGAAAGAAAAAAAAACATGTATTATAATGTACAATTAAAAAAAAAAACATTTAGTGTGAATAAAATTGATTTACTTTGGGAAAAGACAAGTAAAGGAGGAAGATCACAGTATTATTGTTAAAACATTTTGGGAAAAGACAAGTAAAGAATGAATATCACAGTATTATTGTTAAAACATTTGAGTAACTCACTTATGGAGACCGAGACTTCACTCTTGTGGCTCTCTTCCCATGTATCTCTCAGGTGACGGATGCAAAAAGAAAGGACAGCACTTAGGAGGTTTTTGTAGGTGAAACCTAGAAGTAGTTACATCATTTAGATCCATATTTCAATGGCTAGAACTCAGTTACAAGGTCACACTCTGTTGCCAGGGTTGAAAGGTCACGTAGTCTACCTGACTGCCCAGAACTAAAGGAAATCAGGTGTTACCGAAACATACTCACATCTTCTAAATAGGTTCCAGTCCTATTTTAAAGTTTATGTTTAACAATAAAGCTGTTTAGAGGAAAACATTTAACCTTGACTTCCCTTTGGTTTTGTTTCAACATTCTCTATTAGATACAGCTGACTTTCTTTTTTTTTTTTATTAATTAATTTTTTATTTCAGCTGACTTTCTTAAAACATCATAATAGCATTTGCTGTTAACATTTCTAACTTGGGGAATTCATTGACTTTTTTTTGAGATATGTTAGTGATTAAATCTGGTCCACGTTACCATGATTTGTGAACAAGGGGATAGTCTCAGTTTTACAGTTTAAAGTTCAGTGTATCAAATAAGTTGCTTTTATTATTGAAATTCATTTATTTTTTCTACTTCATCTGTCAAATAGTATTATTAGTCTTTTATATTAAAATGCTATAAACCCATCCAATTTTTATACCTGTTCATTATTTGCATTAATAGCAGATGTTACATCATATATTCTGATGCTAATGCTATAGTGTGCATAAAGCTTCTTAAATTCATTGTTGATTATTTAAATGTAGTTCATAAAATAATATGAATTATTCAGTTAGTCTCATATTTAATTAGATGTGATTTCACTATGAATTTTGCCACTCAGATTTAATGCTCTTTGTATTTGTTTGATGTGTTTCAATTCATTTTATCTTATATGTTTACCTTCAAACATTTTTGCCAGTGTATTTTTGTGTGCCTCATCTAATCAACATATAGACTAAATTAAGCTCTATTTTTTGTCCTTCCCTTTACTAAGACCATGTAATTTATTACATATAGTTACTGTTTCTGTTTTATTTACCATATTTCCATTTTATTTCAGTTTATCTTATGGTTCAGTAGCCATTTTCATATTTTAGATTTATATTTTTAACAAAAAGCCTATTTTTGTTTAAATTTATCTCTACTTTTAAAATGCTAATGGTTTTTTTCATTTTGTATTTCTTGCTATGTTATACAGCAAAGCAAATACGTACTATGATTTCTTATGTAATATAGAATCTGATATATTTTTGCAATTTCTCTTTATTCTCCAACTCCCTGTTTTTTCACCTTTCCTTTTTTTTTCGCCTTTCTAGTCTACATTCATTTCCTTAGGTGAATTGAGCCACTCAATGTATGTATCATATTTTAACAATAAATCACGCCTCAGGGTAGGTAACTTGTTTTCCCCCCCCCATATTTGCAATGTTCTTTTACACTTAACATCCATTGATTTTAATTCACACCAGTTTCTATTTATTCCAAGTTTACCATTTTAATTCTGTATTTATTATTAGCCAACGATGTGATTTTCATAATGTGTTTTTCTCACTGACGTATTCATTAATTATCTTCAAACTACTCTTAAAGAGGTTTACCAGACATCTTCATGCAGCCGACAAGGGGCAGAGTCAGGATTTGAACACAGGCTCTGGGCCCCCAGTCTGTTTTTTGCCACCACTGAGCTGTATGGCCACATTAACTGGTAATATGCCAAAATGGTTTCGTGGTCTTTGTACATGAACAATACTTTACATGTGTACAAAATGGTTTGGTAAAGCATATTTTATCTCAATGCTCTTTTGTGTAGAGCTCATATCCAAAATATACTTTTTTTTCCCCCTTTGCTGTTAGAAAAATTACAGAACAAAAATTCCCTCATTGCTTTTTTTGTTTGTTTGTTTTTGAGGGAGATAAGAACTTTTCAGAGTAGAACTCTACATTGTTCCACTCACATACATTGATTATTTTTCATACACCTAAATTATTTTTTAAAAGCGTTTTCTTCTTTTTTTTTTATCCTTAGATTTATATTTTTGTTTTTTGTTTTTTGTTTGTTTGTTTTGAAAGAGAGAGAACGAGAGTGAGCATGCAAGAGCAGGGGGCAGGTGCAGAGGGAAAGGGAGAGAGACAATCTTAAGCAGGCTCCATGCACAGTGCAGAGCCCAATACAGAGCCCAGTCTCACAATCCTGAGATCATGACCTGAGCCAAAATCTAGAGTCAGATGCTTAACCCACTGAGACACCCAGGTGCCCCTAAATCTATCATTCTTAATGCAGAGTCTACATTGGCAATGACATATTTTGGATGTCATTGGATGAAGTGTCTTTTGCTTCTATATTGTCACCCAGTTTTCTTCTTTCAGAAGACACACTTAGGAATTCTTCTCTCTAGGAAAAGTGTTATTCCATGGACCGGATTGTCTGCTAGTGGATTATCCCCCCTTAGACTCAATGGTCTTCCAGCTTCCTTAGAGATTCAGAAAGGGTAAGGGTCAAAATATATAGGCAGCATTCCCATTACTCTGACCCCAACATGGACTACTTATAGACATTCTCGATCTGTTATTTTTTGTGATTTTCTTAAATATTATTATGTAAAGTATCTAAGTAGATAATGATAGAGAATGTCAGAACTTTGACTTAGAATATAGTCCCACACTAGGGATGACTACATTATTTGTTGATTATTTTCCTGGACAATAAATGTTCTGAAAAAGGTTAATTAAGACTGTATAATTAACTCAATACCTATAGTATCTATATCAATATCTATTTATGATATTGGAGTATATATTTAATATTATATATGTATATATTATTGGATTATCCATATTATAGTATATAATATTATCAATGGATGGCCATACTATTTTTATGCCCGTTCAACAATATGCCTCCTTTTAATTTCTGTGGACAGTACCTTCAAAGGAAAGGACTGCCTTTTTACACCAGCCCCTTCCACAGCCTTCACCTCTATCCACACATTTATCAACCATCAAGCACTGCCAAACAATTACTCTTTTGTGTTCTCATTTATCATTTCAATTTTCTTTTAGCTTTTGGTAGTTTTAAATTCTTTTTACCTTTTCAACTTTGCCATGCACATTTTAATAGGAAGTTACCAGTGCCACTTACATGGCTTGAGGCCCAGGGGTATTTTATAAATTTTATTGACTTATTTTATTTTATTTTTTTTTTTATTTTTAAAGATTTTATTTATTTATTTGACAGAGAGAAATCACAGGTAAGCAGAGAGGCAGGCAGAGAGAGGAGGAAGCAGGCTTCTCGTGGAGCAGAGAGCCCGATGCGGGGCTCGATCCCAGGACCCTGGGATCATGACCTGAGCCGAAAGCAGAGGCTTTAACCCACTGAGCCACCCAGGCGCCCCTATTGACTTATTTTAAATCAGTCTTATGAAACACTTTATTCTGACAGTTCTAAATCATGACATATTCCATGGATGCCATATAGAGAACTGAAGTCAACTCCAGCCTGAGAGTTTTCTATGTAAATAATGCTTTTGCCTTTGCATAGTGGTAGGGCTGGAGGGTCCCACTTAAGTATACCTAGACCAAAGTTTCATTTCTATAACATACCCACGACTTTTTCCTCTCTCTTTACCCCTTGCCCACTGCTTGTGCTTTCTCTCCCTCTCTCTCAAATAAATAAAACCTTTATAAATAAATGTATAAATAAATAAGTAAAATTTAGATATATGTCTATGTAAAATAAGGCATTTCAAGTTGATTAAAGGTTGGTGGCAATGAAAATACTTTGTTTTACATATCTTTTATGTTGTTATTTCTTTCCTTGTTCACTGTGCATCATCCTAGAGATACACCACCAAAACAGACACAGAATCTGTGTGCCTCAGATCTTAAATAAGATAATTTGTGTATTTCTTTCTTTGTGAAGTTTGTAAAGACATTTCCTTCATGGCATTTCTCAGTAATCCTAATACATCCTGAGAACAAACTGAGACTCTCATAGCAAGTAGCCTTGAAAAATGCCTTTCATAATCAATGGGCTTACCCCAGAGGGGCAATTATTGTCCCTCTAGTCTATTTGATAATGAAGACTGATGTGTACTTTGTTTTTACGTTCTTTTTGTAGTTGTGTATTAAAAATCATGTGTAAGCAAATATTTTATGTCACTGTGACCTTTGTTTTATCTACCTTATATTTGAAATATAAATGTTATTAATTTTAAATGACATTTTGATAGTGATGATTTCAAGGGTTAATGACAGTGAAGAATATGGCTGAATATAATTTAATCTCAGAGTAATATAAAAATATCATTAAGTGACTGTTGAAAACACATCCTTATAAATGCCATTGGAAAAAAAAATGTTGATGATCAAACCTTAGGGAAAACTAGACTGTTTCCATAGTAAGTAGTTCTGTGGAAACAAATTTAAAATACATACACTTTGTCCTACTGGGGTTTTGAATAACTCAACAGAATATTTCAGAAGAAGCCACAAGTGTGTTAAGAAAAGAAACTAATGCATGGTGATGCCAGACTAATCACGGAAAATAGTGCTAGAGCATATGTTGTTTTCTCTGTAGAAAAATCCAAATGGGACGTTCTGATGATTGAGGCTGAAATTAATTTTATAGGCATTAACATTTGTGGGTGTTTCACACATTCAAGTACAGAACATTTCCCTTGATGGTAGAACAAAATGTGAGTATCAGGAGGGACATAAATTGAAACTCACAACTCTTTACAATCAAGAGTTTTACATCAACCTTGTTTTGGTTATTCTTGCAAAATTTATACAAAACTTTGTTTTTAATATCTCATTATTTTGGGCTTTTATCTTATTTCATCTTTCTTTTTTGTCTAATTCTGTTTTATTCCCTTTATTGGGATTATTATTAACTTGCAAAAAAGCTGTGCAATGTTATTAATAAATTAATTAGCCCATAATTGTATTCATTTTACTTAGTTTTTAATTAAAATTCAATTAGCCAACATATACTACATGTAATGTTCAATAATTCATTAGTTGTATATCACACACAGTGCTCATCCCATCACGTCCCTCCTTAATGTCCTTCACCTAGTTTCCCATCCCCCTACCTACCTTCCTTTCCACAACCCTCAGTCTGTTTCCCAGAGTCAAGTCTCTCATGGTTTGTGTCTCTCTCTGATTTCTTTCCGTTCACTTTTCCCTCCCTTCCCCTATAAGCCTCTGTTATTTCTTATATTCCACATATGAGTGAAACCATATGATAGCTGTCTTTCTCTGATTGACTTATTTCACTTAGCACACGACCCTCCAGTTCCATCTAGGTTGAGGTAAGTGGTGGGTATTCATCCTTTCTGATGGCTGAATAATATCCCAGTGTATATATGAACCATATCTTCTTTATTCATTCATCTGTTGAAGGACATCTAGGCTCCTTCCACAGTTTTAGCCCATATATTATAATAGGCATACTTAGCATAACAAATAAAATGAATCTTCATTTACACCATTTGTAGATCACATCACTTGACTTAGAATACTTTATCCTAGTTATTTTCCCATAATATATATGCCATTCTATTGTACTATATTGATGCATTTATTTGTATTTTGTCTTTATATATTGTTGTTTAATACAATAATGTTTGCTTAGAATTAGTGACATATTTACTACTTCTTTGTTCATTATTTCTTTAGGGCTCAGAACTTTATGCTTGAGGAAGAGTATTTTGAAATGTTTTTGATTAAGCTCTATTTTAAGAAAACACTGTTCATTTTTTCCCTGACCATTTATATATAATTTATATGAAAATACAAAGGACTTAGAATAAATAAGGAAATTATGAATATAAAATAGAAATGAAAAACAGTTCCTATCTGAGGTAAGGTAACAATAATTAATACAGTGTAAGGAAAGAAATATGGATCAATAAAACAAAATAGAGAGTCCAGAAACATCAACAATGTATAATAACCTGTTTCTAGCAAAGATACCATTGCAATTAAATGGGGGAAAATATACATAGTTCTGGGTTATTTGATTATCCATGTAACTTGAGGTAGATTATATATATAAATGTAAAATGTAAAACAATATACTTTCCAGAGAAAATAATGGTCTCTTAAACATGGTAGTATTATTTCCTAGTTCTCTGCAAAAATGACCATAAATATAAATATAAAAGTCCCAAAGCAACACAAATACATTACCTCAGAAATCTGGAGAACACAAGTCCTAAAATCAAGATATAGGGAGGACTGCATTTCTGGATACATTAGGGAAATATTTGTTTTCTTGAATTTTTCCAGTTCTAGAGGTCACATGCTTTACTTGGGTAAAGACAGCTTTCTCCATCTTCAAAGCCAATACTGCAGAATTATTTAAATCTCTCTCTCTTCTAAGTCCTCTTGATTCCCTCTTCTAAGGGCACTTATGAATACATTGGACCCTTTGCACAATCCAGAATAATCTCTGCATCTCAAGATCCCTAACTTAATCAACTTAGTCACACCTGCAAATTCTTTTTGGCACCATATGGTGGCAAACTCATATATTCAGGAAATTTGGCTGTGGTCATTTTGGGGAGTGACTTCTGGTTCCTGAGAGATGCATGTCCATCCACACATAAGCATTCACCCATCTGACATTCTGAAAAGTCTTAACCCATTATAGCATCAATTCATGGTTCAAGATTTCACTTCATTCCTAGCAGCTCAAAAGCTTCAAGTCTTGTCATCTACATCAGGTATGAATAGTCTGGTGTGATTGTCCCTGGAGCAAAATTCTACTCTACTTGTGGCTATGAAACTTGAAAATATGCCATCTGACTCCCAAAATACAATGGTGGGACAGGCAAAGTGTAACGGTTATAGATGATGCCCTTTGAAAAGGGAAAATAATAGAAGGGATAAAGGATTCACTAATCAAGTTTAAAATCAGGTTAAGCAAACAGCATTATGTTTCAAGGTCTAGGAATAATTCTCTGTGGTTCATAATCCCATCATCTGGCTCATAGTTCCACCCTAGGAATCATCCGTCCTTTTTCACGAAGAGTATTATGTGTTTATAGCTGATAAAAGTTATGCAGCCATTTCCTTTCTATAGAATTTTGGGACTGTTAGACAACCTTCTTTATTTTATGTTCCTTCTGTCCCTTTTAGTCCATGATGGCAGTATCTCCGCTGGTGAAACATTTGCAATAGCTTTCTGGGTTTCTGGTGTATTTCAGAAGAATTCATTAGTTTAGACTCTAGTTTCCTTTATTAATATTTCCTGGAGAATCTTCTCTCAATTTCTGGTTCCTGTGCTGATATGGCTAAGGGGATCCATAAATCCTATGTTCAGTCTATTCAAAAAGGTGTTTTATGACTGAATAATCAGATCCCTCCAGGGCACTAACCGAAGGTTTTCCAACTACATCCCCAGCTTTCTCTATAAAACATGTTTTCTAACAATGAATCTCTTAATTTCAGCATTTTCTACTATTTGGATAAACAGAATTTTCATAATCATCAAGTCAGGCTACTTTTGGCTGTACTGTTCTTCCCTCCTATCCTATATAAGCAACATTTCACTATAAGCAACAAGAAAAAACTAGGTCAGACCTTCAACCGTTGTTTGGAAATCTCAGCTAGATACCAAAATCTACCACTTACAGATTCCACCTCTTAATAGCTACAGGATGTAATATAGCTGTGTAAGATTTCTTCACGGTATAAAGAGCCCCTCTCAATCAGTTTCCTATAACATGTTCTTCATTTCTTTCTGAGCCTTCTCCAACTGTTCTTTTTTTTTTTTTTTTTTTTAAGATTTGCTTATTTTTAGGGAAAGAGAACACACAGATAGAAAGGGCAGAAGGAGAGAGAGAGAGAATCTGAAGCAGACTTCACACTGAGTGCAGAGTCCAAAGCCGGGCTCAATCTCATGACCCCGAGACCACAACCCAACCTGAAACCAAGAGTTGGATGCTTAACTGACTGTGCCACTAAGGTGCCCCCCCAACTGTTCTTTTAATGTCCATATTCCTACCAAATGTCAGTTTATGATCGTGTAATTATTCTCTTAGGAATGTAGGTTTTCTTTACCATGCTTCTCATTTTCTGAGTTCTCATTAGCAAAGTTCTTCATATCCATATTTTACTAACACTGTGTTCTAGATAAACTAGCTTCTCTCTATTATGCTTCTCCAATTCTGCTTGCCCTATTCCTTACTCAGTCTTAGAGCAAATTGTTATTTTGTAGGTGTTTGTTACAACAGCACCTCACTTCCTGATACCAAAATCTGTATTAGCTTCCTTCTCTTGCTTTACAAATAATTGCAAATGCAATAGCTTAAGATACACAAATTCATTGTTTACCCTTCTGGAAGTCAGAAGTTCCAAAAAAAATCTATGAGCAGGTTTCTTTCTTTCTAGAGGCACCAGGGAGAATCAGTTACTTAGTATTTTCCAGTTTCTACTATGCATCTTGCAAATTTGACTCATGCCCCCTTCTTGCTTCTTTCAAAGACAGCAATGTAACTTCTTTAGGACGGTCACTTCTACTGTATCAATCTTTTCTGACTCATATTATGTATAATTATAATTATAAGGAGGTTTGTGATTACAATGGACCCATCCAGATAACCTAAGATAATCTTCACATCTCAAGACTTTTAAATTATCCATTCATCTGTTGAAGGGCATCTTGGCTCTTTCCAAAGTTTGGCTATTTTGGACATTGTTGCTATGAACTTCGGGGTACATATGACCCTTCTTTTCACTACATTTATATCTTTGGAGTAAATACAGAGTAGTAAAATTGCTGGGTCATAGGGTAGCTCTATTTTTAATTTTTTGAGGAATCTCCACATAGTTTTCTGAAGTGGCTGCACTGACTTGCATTCCCACCAACAGTGTACAAGGTTTCCCATTTTTCCACACCCTCTCCAACAGTTCTTGTTTCTTGCCTTGTTAATACAATGGAATATTACTTGGCCATTGGAAAGGATGAATACCCAACTTTTACATCAACGTGGATGGGACTGGAGATTATGCTGAGTGAAATAAGTCAAGCAGAGAATGTCAATTATCATATGGTTTCACTTACTTGTGGAACATAAGGGATAATGGAGGACATTTGCAGAAGGAAAGAAAAAGTGAAGGGGAGTAAATCAAAGGGGGAGATGAACCATGAGAGACTGTGGACTCTGAGAAACAAATTGAGTGTTTTAGAGGGGAGAGGGATGGGGGATGGGTGAGCCTGGTGGTGAGTATTAAGGAGGGCACAGATTGCATGGAACACTGGATGTTATATGTAAACAATGAATCTTGGAACACTGCATCAAAATCTAATGATGTGTTGTATGGTGACTAACATAACCCAATTTTTAAAAAAAGCCTTAAATTAATCTGATGAGACTTTTTTGTTAATTTAGTAAAACATTTTTTGTTCCCAGGGATTAGGACTTGGTTGTGTTTATTTGTTTTTTGTTGTTGTTGTTGTTGTTGTTTTAATGGAGAGGACATTATTTAGGCTATAGCATAGTCTAATTATTAAAATTGTTATGAGCTAGAGAGGACAGATACACTCAGCTTCATTAAATTAAGAATTTCTATAATCAAATGCATCATAAAGTAAATGAAAATATTTAATATTTAAAAATGGCCAAAGTCACAGATAAATCATTCATAAAAGAATATTTTAAAATCAGAAATAAACAAATAAAAATTACTCAACATTATTAGACATCAGGGAAATACAACTCCATATTGAGATAACATTATATACACACAAATTTAGCTAAAATTTAGGTATTTGATCATCAATACACAATCTGGAACTTCCATATGTGTGCACATGGGGGGGAATCTTCCATATTTTTAACATTTGTTCACCACAGAGTTTTTCATTAGTTTTGCTTCTTAGAAATATTGTGTTAAAGTATTATTTATCTTGATCACTGAAGTTTTGGGAGGCCCCAGGAACCTCTTATCTCTCTTAAGTCCCAACTCCTATTTAAAGTGCAAAAATGAACAAAATCAATAATGATAGGTGTCAGAATACTGGTTACTTTCCCCTATGTTCATCTGTTTTATTTCTTAAATTTCACATATGAATGAAAGCGTATTGTATTTGTCTTTATCTGGCTGACTTATTTTGCTTAACATAACACTCACTCCAACCATATTGTGTTTCATTCTTTTTGATAGCTGAGTAATATTCCAGTAATTATAATTATTTAATTAAATTATAATTTAATTATAATTAAATATATTATAATCTCTCTCTCTCTCACACATCTTCTTTATCCATTCAGTAGTTGATGGGCATCTGGGCTAACATAAGATTAAAAAAAAAAAAAAAGAGGGGGGATGCAAACCAGAAGAGATTCTTAACTCTAAAACAAGTAGGGTTCCCAGAGGGGAAAGGGTGTGTGTTAGGGTAATTGGGTGATGGTCATTAAGGAGGGCACTTGATGTAATGAGCACTGGGTGTTTTTTACAATTGATGAATCACTAAATTATACCCCTGAAACTAATAATACACTGTATGTTAACTAAATAGACAAAAAAAAAAAAAAAAAGAATACTGGTTACTTTTCAGGAAGATGACATTGATTAGGAATAAGAACCAAGGAGCCTTTAAGTACTATTTAATTATTACGAGTATTGATTGTTGGGTGTATAACTACATAAAAATTCATCAAACTATATAATCTTTATACCATACTGTGTATAAATGCAATTGTTAATCCAGATATTTTTAAAAAATAGTTTTTCAAAATGTGCTAAATACCTTTATATCCTCTTTCTTATTCCAGAAACCTATTTTCTATCACTAAATGAAATGTCCATGTCTCCCATAAGGGGAGAAACTTATATTCTTAGCATGTTTTTTATTGAAAAGTTGTAATTTGGTAATCATATTTATGTGGGAGGTGGTTTCTTTTTTTCTTTTTCTTTCTTTTTTTTTTAAGATTTTATTTATTTGACAGATAGAGATTACAAGTAGACAGAGAGGTAGTGAGAGAGAGAGAGAGAGAGGAGGAAGCAGGCTCCCTTGCTGAGCAGAGAGCCTGATGCGGGGCTCAATCCCAGATCCTGGGATCTTGACCCAAGCCGAAAGCAGAGGCTTTACCCACCGAGCCACCCAGGCGCCCCTGGGAGGTGGTTTCTATTTGATTGCAGAACTTGGATGTAATCGACAGTTTGTTTAATGTTCCCTGTTTTTTGTAAAGCCATGAAAAGCCAACTCAAATTTTCTTATGGTGAAAACTGCCCTTGCTTAATGTTCTTTTTGCTTTCGTGTGTTATTGATCCCCCTTAGTTCTTAGTCTCTGAGAAATTCTTATTTTCTTTCTACTTTATCATTACATTTAAAGATATTAAAACAAAAACATACATATCCATCTGTTGTGAACTGAATTGTGCATCTCCACCACCACCCTGTAAATTCATATGTTGAAATTCTGATCCCTAGAACCTCAAAATGTGATTTCATTTAGGGATAGAGTCTTTAAAAAAAATTATTAGGGATGAATGGGGTCATGTGCGCAGACCCACATCTGAAATGACTGATATCCTTATAAGAAGGAGAGAAGATATGAGGTATGCATGCACATAGGCAAAAGACCATCTGAGGACACAGCAAAAAGACAGTCATCTGCCACCTATAGAAAGAAACCTCAGGAGAAACCCATCCTGTTCACACTTGGATCTTGAACTTCCAGAGTGTAGAACTGTGAGAAATGTATTTCTATTGCTTAAGCCACCTGATCTGTGATATTTTGTTGTGTGGGCCTTAGAAAATTAACACACCATCGGGGCTCAGTGGGTTAAGCCACTGCCTTCAGCTCAGGTCATGATCTCAGGGTCCTGGGATCGAGTCCCGCATCGGGCTCTCTGCTCAGCAGAGAGCCTGCTTCCTTCTCTCTCTCTCTCTCTGCCTGCCTCTCAGTGTACTTGTAATTTCTCTCTGTCAAATAAATAAATAAAATCTTAAAAAAAAAAAAAAACAGAAAATTAACACACCATCATTCTTTGTTCTTGGGGGGGGTGTGTTTTAACTAACGTAATGTAGGATTATGTAAAATTATGAAATGTAAAATTATGTAAAAATGTAAAAAATGTAAAATTATGAAATCTCCATTTTGAAAATGTATGTCTGGAATATATAATCTATAGGGATATATGGATTTGGGATTTGGTTTGAGTTTTTATATATGACTGAGAGGTCTGAATAGACCTCTGTTGTTCAAAAGGTTTTTGTAGAACCTTGTCTCAGACAGTTTGGGATCTACAGGGAATTTGCCTTTCCAAACTTTTGCATTTTTAAGCTTTGAGTATCTCTCTACTTACTTCAATTCTACCTGTCATAAGACAAATATTTTCTGAGGGTTTTTTTTTTTTCCTTATACAAGAATTTATGCTATGATGCAACATAATATAGTCCTGAAAAACACTATATTTTTCAAAAAAGTAAGCCACAAATGAACTCTGACAGGACGGGTAGCCCAATCAAAATCTCCATGGCTTTGTAAACAAAGCAGATATATATATATATATATATATATATATATATATATATATATATGTCTTAAGAAAAGAACAACAAAGTTTAAAGTGATACATAGTACTAATAAACATATCAGATAAAGGACTAGTGTCCAGAATCTATAAAGAACTTAGCAAACTCAACACCCAAAGAACAAATAATCCAATCAAGAAATGGGCAGAGGACATGAACAGACATTTCTGCAAAGAAGACATCCAGATGGCCAACAGACACATGAAAAAGTGCTCCATATCACTCGGCATCAGGGAAATACAAATCAAAACCACAATGAGATATCACCTCACACCAGTCAGAATGGCTAAAATAAACAAGTCAGGAAATGACAGATGCTGGCGAGGATGCGGAGAAAGGGGAACCCTCCTACACTGTTGGTGGGAATGCAAGCTGGTACAGCCACTCTGGAAAACAGCATGGAGGTTCCTCAAAATGTTGAAAATAGAACTGCCCTATGACCCAGCAATTGCACTATTGGGTATTTACCCTAAGGATACAAACGTAGTGATCCAAAGGGGCACATGCACCCGAATGTTTATAGCAGCAATGTCCACAATAGCCAAACTATGGAAAGAACCTAGATGTCCATCAACAGATGAATGGATCAAGAAGATGTGGTATATATACACAATGGAATACTATGCAGCCATCAAAAGAAATGAAATCTTGCCATTTGCGACAACATGGATGGAACTAGAGCGTATCATGCTTAGCGAAATAAGTCAAGCAGAGAAAGACAACTATCATATGATCTCCCTGATATGAGGAAGTGGTGATGCAACATGGGGGCTTAAGTGGGTAGGAGAAGAATCAATGAAACAAGATGGGATTGGGAGGGAGACAAACCATAAGTGACTTTTAATCTCACAAAACAAACTGAGGGTTGCTGGGGGGAGGGGGTTGGGGAGAAGGGGGTGGGATTATGGACATTGGGGAGGGTATGTGCTTTGGTGAGTGCTGTGAAGTGTGTAAACCTGGTGATTCACAGACCTGTACCCCTGGGGATAGAGTATTACGCCTCCATCAGAAAGGATGAATACCCAACTTTTGTAGCATCATGGACGGGACTGGAAGAGATTATGCTGAGTGAAATAAGTCAAGCAGAGAGAGTCAACTATCATATGGTTTCACTTATTTGTGGAGCATAACAAATAGCATGGAGGACATGGGGACTTAGAGTGGAGAAGGGAGTTGGGGGAAATTGGAAGGGGATGTGAACCATGAGAGACTATGGACTCTGAAAAACAATCTGAGGGTTTTGAAGGGACGGGGGGTGGGAGGTTGGGGTACCAGGTGGTGGGTATTATAGAGGGCACGGATTGCATGGAGCACGGGGTGTGGTGCAAAAATAATGAATACTGTTATGCTGGAAATAAAAAAAAAAAAAAAAAAAAAAAAAAAACTTAAAAAATAAATAAATAAATAAATAATAAAAATTAAAAAAAAAAAAAAAAACAAAAAAAACTTACACTTTCTCTGGTAGATATATTAAATTCATCTTTAAACTTTTGGTTTATGTATGTAAGGAAAGGTTGAGTAACTGGACTGTGACAAATACACAAAGATCCTACATTCAAGGTGACGAGCACTTTCCATACAGGACATGTGGCTAAACTAAGTGAAAAGGAGAAAAGTGAGCTGAGGGGGTATAATGAGTAACTGCATCTGGCCTGGGCTCAGCATTGCTAATGTATGTGCAGTCAGTTGCTATCACTAGGTGGTTCAAAATATTAACATGCAAGACAATAAAAGTCATTATCCAACGTGTCTTCTGCATTATATTGACATCACTCCCCATTCATCATTTATATATGAAAAAATTTGCATAACAGAGATACATGTTTTAAAAGAACATAATGCAAAAGGTTTCAGAATGCAGCAAGTAACTATCAGGATATAATAACATTGTACATTCCTTGTTTCGCTCTAGCTGCAGGCTATGAAGGCTAGATCTGTCTTCCGCATTATCTGAAGAAACAGTTTTTCCAAATGCGCAAGAGTATCCATCTCCTAAGCCTTTGATAAATATTTCTTTGCCACCAGCTGTGTGAATTGGTAAGCACTTCTTGTAACAATGTCTATAATAGGAAAGATAACACAAGCTACTCTAACAAACTCCAAACTTTAGTGGATTCATAGGTAGAAGTTTATTTCTTACATTCTTAAAAGTTCAAAATAGAGTTTTTTTCTATTTCTTCAAAATAGAAGTTTGGGACCAATTTGAGCATGAATAAATTCCATTTTACAAAATTCAGTTAGGGACCCATCTGAGGGATTCTCTTCCATCTTTGTACATGATTTTCACAATAACTTGACATTAGTATTCAGCTTCCAATAAAGATAACACAAAATGGAAAACACATACACACACACACACACACACACACTTGATATTAACCACTTCCGCCTTGAAGTGAAAGCCATTCCTGGGACGCCTGGGTGGCTCAGTTGGTTGGACGACTGCCTTCGGCTCAGGTCATGATCCTGGAGTCCCAGGATCGAGTCCCGCATCGGACTCCCAGCTCCATGGGGAGTCTGCTTCTCTCTCTGACCTTCTCCTCATTCATGCTCTCTCTCACTGTCTCTCAAGTAAATAAATAAAATCTTTAAAAAAAAAAAAAAAAAAAAGAAAAGAAAGCCATTCCTTTCACTCACATTCCATTGGCAAGGAAGAGTCAGATGGTCCCATCCATGTTCTAGGAAGTGTATGTCTTACAGGAATGCCACTTCCAAAATCACATTTATATAAAATGGAATGGGCAAAACTTTATTTCTTTACTTTAAAAAAAAAATCAGCTAGCTTTCCTACAGTTGTATTTGAGAATTTTAAAGAGTAATTGAAAACTTTCAGTATTTGTTTTCTGATTATGTTCAACATAAATAAGAATTTATTTTTCACATTAAAGACAAGTAAAATGGCTAAGAACATGGACAATGAAATCAGACAGCCTTAGTTTGAAGTCTCACTGGGCGACTTTCAATTTTCTTTCCAGAAAGACTATAAAACAAAGGAAAAAAAAAAAAAAACTAAGGACAGGGGTTTCACTGGTCAAATCTAACATTTAAAGACGAAATAACACCAATTCTACAGAATCACCTCCAGGTAATAAAAGATAAGGCAGTATTTCTTTACTCATTTTATAGTAGCATTTTCCTAGTACAGAAAGCAGAAAATGACAAGTAAATAAAACTATGGACTAATAATTCTTAGAAAAAAAACCACATAATCATCTTTATGAAATATTAGCTATTTGGACCTAGCAATATATGTAAAGGGGAGATTTAGAAGAAAGAAAAAGAAAAGGAAAGGGAAGGGAAGGAAAAAAAAAAGAAAGGAAAGGAAAGGAAAGCAAAGGAAGAAGGAAGGAAGAGAAAGAAAGAAAGAAAGAAAGAAAGAAAGAAAGAAAGAAAGAAAGAAAGAAAGAAAGAAAGAAAAAGAAAGAAATGGAATGGTGGTTGTCACTTGGAGTATGCAGTCCTGGGGGTTATTGTTAAATGGGTACAGAGTTTGAGTTTTATAAGATGCAGAGTTCTGTCAATGGATGATAATGATAGTTATAAAATAGTATGAATGTATATACTTAATGTCCTTGAAATATAAACTTAAAAATAGTTAGGGTAGTCTATTTTATGAAAAATGAAAAACATTTGAAAAGGTAATACATAATAACTAACTGTGATTCATCATAGAAATGCAAGTCTGTTTCAGTATTTGAATATTAGGGAATATAAATTAATCATATTGATTTAGAAAAAATATAAGTCTTATTGATAGATGCAGAAAATTTACAAAATTCAACAACTACTCATGATCAGATGCACCAGCAACCTAAGTATAAAAGGGGTGTTCCTCAATCTTATAGAAGACATCTATGCAAAATCTACAGGTGACAGCTGGGCTCCAAGATAGTGGTACAATTAGATGTCATATGGAAAAATAGAAACTTTGCAGCATACCCTATACCTGATAAAATTAACTGAAGTCACATAACTAAACATACAATGTAAAATCATAAAAGTATATATGGGAGAAAATCTATATGACCTTTGGGCTAACAATGAGTTTTGAAATAGAACACCAAAAGCATGATCTATGAAAAAAGTGTTAAGTTGGACTTTACAAAAGTAAAAACTTCTATTCTGAGGAATACACTATCAGTAGATTGAAATACAACATATATGATTGGGAGAAATTATTTTCTAAACACACAGCTAATAAAGGAGTTATATCTAGAATATATAAAATACTCTTAAAATATAACCACATCCCAATTAAACAAATGGATAACATCTTTGAAGAAGATAATCAACTTGGAAGTTGAAATCAAGAAAAGTACATCTATATATCTATATCTATATTTTTATATCTGTATCTATACCACTTTTTGTGTGTTTATTCATCTGTCACTAGATACTTAGTGTCTTTCTTTATTCTAGTCTTTATTATTATGTGAATAATGCCACAATGAACATGGAAATGCAGATATCTCTTGAAGATATCTGATTTTATTTCCTTTGCATATATACCCAAAAGTAGGACTGCTGGATTACATTATAGACTTTAACTGTATATAACTTTTTTTTTTTCAGAAAAGTAATATTTATTCACACTGTGTGGCTTTCTTTTTTTAATTAACATATATTGTAGTATATGTTAATTTAATTAATGTATAATGTATTATTTGTTTCAGGGGTACAGGTCTGTGAATCATCAGTCTTAAATTCAGAGCACTCACCATAGCACATACCCTCCCAGTGCCCATCACCCAGCCATTCCATCTCGCCCACCCCCACATATATATATATATATATATATATATATATGTATATAAAATTTTTATTTTTCAATTATACCTTAACACATCTGGAATAAATTAGAAAAAGAAAAGAAAGCTATTAGGAAGTCTTAAAAATACATACATCTGCATGTAAGTATTTTATTAGTAGGACAAGGTTGTATACTAATCAGCATTTGAAAGTGGTCATATTAGGACAGTAGTTAATAAGAATAAATGGTTTGACTATGCATTTCCTTTCATGTAGGTCTTATATTTTGTTGCTTTGCCTGTCCCCCAATTTTTTCTAGGTGCTTGTTTCTGTTTTTATTGTTTAAGTTATAATATTCTCAGCAAAGTCTCTTATGGGCAGTGGTAAATACAGTGGATGTTGATGGAAACATATAAATCTTTTGGTTAATGAGATCTAAATAGGTGTATTAACTTCTTGTGGCTATCACATACTGCAGAATTCTTTTAGGCTCCTCCTCCTTACCAAGTCTAAAACTGCTTCCGTATTTTATAGCAGCACCCTACTTCAGGCTACCAAAATCTGTATTAGTTTCCTATGGCTACTGAAATGAATTACCACAGATTTGGTTAAAGAACAGCAGAAATATTTCTTTTGTGTTTCTGGAAACCAGATCCTACACCAAACAGTTGCAAGGATGTACTCCTTCTGGAATTCTTCCAGGTTCGGTGGCTGCTGGAGTTCCTGGGCCTGTGGTCCTATCATTCAAATCTCTGCCTTCATCTTTACAGCTTTCTCCTCTGTGAGTGTCAGTAACCCAGAATGTGCATTTGGGACCTAACAAATTTCAGGGGAGATTCCTCTCCTAGAGGCCTTTAGCTTAGTCCCTTTTTTCCCCATAAAATAATATTTACTTATTCCACATCAGACAATATTCACCCGTTTTGAGGATTTGGATGCTAACCTATCTTTGGGCTACAGTTCAGCCTACCATGCTATGTATATTTACACAATGGTAAATGAAAACTAATGAATATGATTAGCTTTTTGCAATGAATCCATAATCGTAATGTATTGTTATACATCTTTCCTCATTCTGTTGCAGGTTAATTTTTAGAAACAAAGCTATAGTTATGCAATACATTCTGTTGGATTTTGAATAATTGAAGGTATGCCAACATCAACATTTTATTATCAGTTTGGGTAATGATCATTTAATTTTGACTTTATTATGAAATTCAATGATTTCCCTCTGTGCTCTCCTAGGAGCTGAAAATATTTAATAATTACAGTCACCTTTTTTTTTTTTTTTTTGGCCACTTTCAGCAGTAATTCCTTACTACTTACAAAGGTATTGCTCCTGCCTGAATGAACTGCCTGCTTCTTCTTCCCATCTGATACTCTTCTCCATGTAACATTTTGTCACTTCCCAGAGGCACAGTGCAAGTAATTTATTTTTATTTGAAATGTTTATTCCAAAAGAAGCCAAAACCTTGTCACAAGTTGAAGGCAAAGGGCGAAAGGATGCTTTAAAAGTGTGAGGTGAGCCAGGGGGCAAGATGGCAGAGTAAAAGAGCACAGGCTTTGAAGTTAGACAGACCATTAGCCATGGACCCTTGGGCATACACAGAACTCCCATGAGGTTCAATTTCCAGAACTGCAAAATGAGTATAATTATCTAGGCAATACACATGGTGGTCTATAAAGGTGATCACAATCCACATTCATGTGTTAATGTTGGTTATTTAACATTATAGAGCTCAGGTGTATAAATAGCACGAGGTCTGGCATGAGGTTTTGTTTTATTTATTTTATTTTATTTTAAATTTCTAGTGTTACTAAGATATAATTGACATACAGTGCTGTTTAAGTTTAAGGCATATAGGATAATGACATACTTATATTGTGAAATGATGGACCAAAATATGTTTAGTTAACTTCCATCATCTCATAAGGACAGGGAAAATTTTTTTAAAAAGGGAAGAAAAAGGTGTTTTTCCTTGTGATGAGAACGCTCAGGATCTATGATCTTAACACCTTTCAAATAACTGCTATATTCATAGAGCAGTGTTAACTATGGTCCCCAAGTTATACATTATACTTCCAGTATTTATTTCTCTTTTTAACTTATATAAGAGCTTGTACCTTTGATCACCTTCATTCAGGGGTGGGGAGTAGAGGAATTGGATGAGAAAGATTTTTCCTTTTCTTTTTCTTTTTTTTTTCCTTCTTTCTTTTTTTCTTTCTTTCTTTCTTTCTTTTTTTTTTAACAGTAACTATTATTTTGTTAGCTATGGGATAAAATATTCTTCATTATGTCATGGCAGACTATGGTAACAATGCCCAAGTCTCAGGCACATAGAAAAATAAAGGCTTTTTTTTTTTTTTTCATGTTACAAGCCTGATGTGGAGTACCAAGATGGCTTTTGCTCAGACAGGTCACTCTAGGGCTGCAGGCACCCAGCCTAGTTGGAAGTTGAAACTCAACACCACTCACAGGTCATTTGAAGCAGGGTGATGAGAATATGGTGTCTTGTTTTCTGGACTTTGAAATCTCCACATTAAAATTATTCATATTACTCCCCATCTTAATTTTTTGGCCTCCACGTCACCAAGAGCATACCCAAGTTCAAAGTGCATCAGGAAGTGTAATTTTATCACATTCCTGGGAGAGAACAAGAATATTTGTATAATGCTTTCAAAATTATTTCCAAGCATATGAGTAAAGGACCTAGCAATTGGAAAGGATTTTTCACTAATCAAATCCTAAATATAAATTAGGAAAACGTTGAAGTCAAAATAATGCAGTGCGATTTGCAAGAATGTAACAGTGACAACTTGGTGAAATGTGTGAAATGCACTGATATTTCTCTAACTTCATGTCAATCCATGGGGAGATCAGAACAGAAATAAGTACATCTACATGATGAAAATAAAAATTTCCACAGACAATTTACTGATCTAGTAGGCACTTACTCAGCAATTCAGGAATTGGGCAACATCCAGTTTATCATATAGAAAGGAGCTCCAGAAAAGCTGTACAGCATGACAGATTTGTATGCACCTAAGTGAGCAGGAATAAGGAAGTTATACTCTAGCATTTGCTGGTTGCTTAAAGCTGACTTACTTTCCTTATATGGAGCAAAGGGAAGTCTTGGGGCTGCATCACATAACTTGTGCTGTGATAGCAAACCCTGATTCTTTGACCTATGCCTTCCTCTTCTGAAAGCCAAGCACAGAAACAATGAAGTTTAGCATGAGCAACTCCATCTTGAGCCTAATCCGGTGATCTTAACGCAGGAGATGCACAAACAGCAACCTGAAAAATGAGTATCTGGCACTGAAACTCAAAGAGACCAATTAAAAATATTTATGGAATAATTAATATATGTCAGACATTGTCCTAGCATGGCTTAGAGATGGTAGTGAATAAGACAGACACAAAGCCCAGGTGCTTCTCACATTACAGATCATTTGTTAATGTTGGTTATTTTATTTAATATCAAAAGAAAAAAAAAGAATCTGACTTTCTGTGATATGGAAGTGGCATCCCCAACTAATTCCATGAGAATTTTCTTGTGAATAAAATGATAAGGGGTGTATCCAAAACTCTGTTCTCTAATTATTTTTATAACCACATCCCAGATGGGTTAACTAAGTTGTGACCTACAGAGAGATAGCCTTCCTGCTAAGGACATAGAAAGAAGATCCAGAGTAGGCAAACATCAACACTAGGACCAAGCTACCTGGGATCAAGTACAGACACAACTACTGCAAGGTGGAAGACCTTTGGTCAGTCACTTTACCAATCTCTGGCTTTGGTAACTGGCACTTGTGGCTGGTGATGAGTGAAGCCTGGTCTACATGGTCTAATACATGTGAAAGAGCAGTGACTGGCTTATGATATCATTAAATCTCCCTGTGGGTATTTGGGCATGACAGATGAATATGTAAAATATGACACTTCTCATCCCCCGTCAACATTACCATAAAAAAAAAAAAAAAAACAACCTTCCATTGAACTTAGGGGTGAGGAATTGGAACAGTTGTTGTTAATCACCAGTAAAACTTGAAAACTTCCCAGAGATTCTGTTGCTACCTGGACATTTCTTTTGAGCATGAAATGTTCCTAATCTATCAGCAGTATTTAATTGTGGTCTGAATTAATTTTCTCACTAGCCTGTTTTACATTATGTATATTAATTATGTAATAAGTAAATTACTAATTTATTGCATATCTCCCTAATAGAATATAAGCCCCAAGAAGGCAGGAATTTTATCTTGTCTTCTTCTCTGTACCTGTATCTAGAATACCATCTGACATATATATGTTAACCATATTTCTAAATTCATGAATCAGTGAGTGAATTACTCTTTCTACTTTTCAGCTTTTTAATAGAGACAACCTCCCAGTAAAGATTCTACCTGTAAAAATTTGTTTGACTTGAGAATTTCCAACAATTAACTTTTAGTGATTATAATTTTTCCTTCTTTTTAAGTGATGATCGCCACTGATGCCAATTATATTTTCAAGAGAAGAAGCTGGAGGTATACAGATAATTTACTTTTGGTTGAATTTCTAAACATAATTGTTTACAACTGAGCTTAATTTGTTTTCCCTCCAAGGGGAATGGGTAATAAAAATTATATATTTTTCTTTAAAATTAGGTTTGTAGAAGGTAAAATCCACACACAGTAAAATGAAACTTTTTTAGATGTATATATAGTTTTGACAAATGTATAAAATTGGGTAACCACTACCATAATTAAGATATAGCGTATCTTGGGGATCCTGGGTGGCTAAGTGTCATTAAATAATGACATTTAGGGGCACCTGGGTGGCTCAGCAGTTTAAGCTTAAACCTCTGCCTTCAACCCAGTTTGTGATCCCAGGATCCTGGAATGGAGCCCTGCATCAGGCTCTCTGCTCAGCAGGGAGTCTGCTTCCCCCTCTCTCTCTGCCTGCCTCTCTGCCTACTTGTGATCTCTGTCTGTCAAATAAATAAATAAATCTTTAAAAAAAAAAAAAAAGATATAGCGTACCTCCATCATCCAAAGGTACTTTGTGTCACTTTTGTTCAATTTCTTCCTCCCACACCTACCCTGTAACCATGAACCTGAAAATAGTTCTCACGGTTTTACATTTCAGTATGTCATATAAAAGGAGTCAGATAGTATGTAGATTATATTTGATATTCATATTATATATAATATTATATTTGATATTCCGATTCTCTTTTGAACTTCCAAGTGGATTCAGAATTCTCTAATTTTCCTGAAAAACTGAATGTGTGCGCACACACACACACACATATGAGTGTGTATATATATGTGTACAAAGAGAGAGAGTGTGAACATGTAAAGTGCTAAAAATACTGACATATTACAATTGTTTTTATATTGTTGTGGTGACATTTGCCTTTTTGTCATGAGTAGTTACCCTGTTCCACATGGCTTCCTTGTACAGAGCCCTTTCTTGTGTGATTTAGCAACCATGACTAAAATATCTACTGTAGAGACATAAGTATGATGAATGTAAATTTTTAATATATTTTCTATATACATATATACACAAACAAGTGAACAAACACTCCGTTATCTCCTCTATTCCCCCATCCCCACCCCCCACAGATCAAGTCCTCACTGTGACTTCTGGTTTCAGTAGAAGCATTTTTTTTTCTTTTGATCAACACTGACATTTGTCTCTCTTATGACCAATATTTTGTCTTTCATTAAATATTTGTTTCTATATCATTTCTTACGAGGAAAAAAAAGTATCTAGATTTCCAAAGACAGGTTTCTACTCATTAATTCCTTACTGACAAATAATTCACTTGTTTCCTCAGACTATGGAAATAAAATAAAAACACATTTGCTTTGGAATCTGTGCTTTTCTGCTTAATGAGATTGCTCAGTAAGTCAAATGATACAACAAGAAATAAATCAAATTAGGAATCATTCTGCAGTTATAAAGTATCATTTTCTCTGCCACTATCCTAAGTCTCCATTGTTCTGCTGAAAGTTTCCTGACTGGTTGAATCTTCTAATCTTCCTGTGCTCCAAATTCATTCCTTGCCTAGCTCTTAGTTTTATCTTTTTAAAACACAGTTCTAATCCTATTATTGCCCTGCTATATTTTTCTTGATAGTTTCTCACCACTGACCTAACTAAACCCAGATTTCTTATCCTGTCACTTAAAACCTCTGCAAGATGGTTCTTAAAAAAATATTTTGTTTTATCTTTCCATTTCATCCCTACATATCCTTATGCTCTCATTATACTGCATTTTGTGCTATTTGTAGAATGAACCCAAACTAACTTTGTCTTCATTTGGAAGATTCTGGCACATTTGTAATGCAAAATAAATAGTAGCTTCCATTAACTAACCAAGAAGGGAAGTAGGCAATATCAAACCTACAATTTTGAGAGGTTTTTGAGTTAAGAAATAAGCAGATAATAACTACACTATTATTATAATTACTATTATTTTTATTTAGCTATTAGAAATTGCATTTAGATTAGAGTTAATTTTATGAGGCATTTCTTGTATGTGAGAGTTGTGTTGGTAAGTGATTATTATAACAATAATTACAATATCATAAATGTCATTATTTATTTATTTATTTTTAAATATTTTATTTATTTATTTGACAGAGATCACAAGTAGGCAGAGAGGCAGGCAGAGAGAGAGGGGGAAGCAGGCTCCCCGCTGCGCAGAGAGCCCGATGCAGGGCTCAATTCCAGGACCCTGGGATCATGACCTGAGCTGAAGGCAGAGGCTTTAACCCACTAAGACACACAGGCACCCCTAAATGTCATTATTTAATGAACTAAATGTAAATAATGATCATTTTAAAATACATTATAAAAAATTCTCTGTGACCATGAATGTTTCAAAATTTACTTAAAAATAGAGGGAAATTGGAAATTAGGTAAGTTATGCAAAGAATATTTGTGACAGTTAATAAAGTCTAAATTGTAAAATCTAGGCAAAACTGTTACTAAAAATTCCTCTATGATGATAATTTTAAAAAAATGAAATCTAAGGAACCTCTTTTTCTCTCTCATACACACTAGTGCATACACAAAAATTCACATGTATGAAAATTTTGTAGATGGGATTGGAGGTTGTGTTAAGATTTTTAATCATCTACATATGCATTGTGGATTCACAAAATACTTAAAATTCTCTAATTTTATTGAAAAATGTGTGTGTACATATATATGTATATACACATATATATGTATGTATGAACATATATTTTATACATATATATATGGAGAGAGAGTGAACATGTACGATGTTAAAAATACTGACATAATACAATTGTTTTTATATTGTGGTGACATTTGCTCAAAAATACTCAAAATATTGTGCTGAGTCCTCAAACTATAGCTCCTGAAATCGAGAAACCCTTAACTGATAACATTTATCATATAATTAATTTCATAGTCATTGAATGGAAACAAACCTAGATATTATTCTGAAACTAAAGAATATATAGATGATGAACCATATTTTGAAAGAATAAATGTAGGCATAATTCAAGCGAATAAAAATACTTAATTTAGAAAGAGCTATGTCTTCTCTAATAATTTCCATAGCTTCATGCAAAATTATAAATGTTCATATGCAAGTGTGTCTGTGTGTTAAAATAAAAGATTCTTTCTCTGAATAAGTTTACTGATTGGTTGTGAATATAAATATAAACAGGGGCAAATGTATGTAGTTAAGATATTTTGATTAAGGTAAGTGCTAAATATTTGCCATTTTTTTTTAATTTGCTTATTGGAAGTTTTATTTTTATATCGCTTAGGTATATAGTGACATATACCCATATGTTTGTATATATGCATAGATATTTATCTATATGCACAATTTCATAGCAGCTTTTAGTGCTGACCAAGGACCCATCATTCTGAAACAATGAACAATAAAATACACCTATTAATTCACTTTACTACCATCCTCATGGCAGGTTTACTCAGAGACGTTATGCCAATTCACTAGTTAATACCCTGGATACTTATTTTGTTAAATTTTACTGATGTCCATGATTTAACATAAAAGCAGTCAACACTACTGGTATTTTTTTCACATTAATATTCTTGTGTTTAGATATTTACATGGGGTGGTATGGATTAGTGGTTAAACTCATGAAAACTAAGTCTAATTACCTAAATTCAGTAATGGTTCCATTACTCCCTAGCTGTATGATCATGAAGAAGATACTTAAACTGTCTGTGCTTCGGTTTTTTTCATATGTAAAATGAAGTTGGCAATCTCATAGTGTTATGAGATATGAGTTAGTATCTACAACATACGTAAGATCAGTGACAGACTCACAATAGGCATTATTGTGTAAGTATTTATTACATATGATAAAATTGTCCATTTTAATTTCTTGTGGATACTTAAGAAACTGAAGTTTTTCCATCATGCCAACCATATAATTTTATGGGATTCCATTTTTTTTTCCAACTCCTCTGCTTATCCTTTTTCTGTAACTAGAATTTAATCTCTAATCATGTCATTTATATACAAAATCTCCTATATTTAGAGGTGGAAGACCTGAGTATTTTTTTCTTTTGGGGAGTACTATTAATTTCCTTTCTACCTATGAGATAGAGGGGGTGCGGAGAGAGAGGGGGAGACAAACTTTTAAACCTGAAACATCTGTAAAGTCACTCATTTCGTAGATATTTACTGATACCTTATCAAATATTTGCACCAGGGATAGCGAAATGATTAGTAAAGACATGGTCTATGTTTTTAAAGAGCTAACATTCAAGAGTTTTTATAAAATCTATTCAACACTGAGGCATAAAAATAAATAACATTCCAATAATTGCTATATCAACCTGATCTCTCCAACACTATTTAATGCATCACTTCATGGACTAATTTTTTTTTAATATCAAGAACAAAAATGTAACACTGTAATTTTTTTTCAAATTGAATCATATAAAAATCAATTTACCATTATATGACTCCACAGAAAGGGAATAGAACTTAATAAAAAAGTAAGAGTGACATGCATTAAGAATAAAAGGCAATATTTCACAAAAATAGAGTTGCAATTAATAAATGTCAATTTATGTAAAAGCCAATTTGAAGATAAATATGGAATTTTAAATTGAAAAGATAGAAAACACAATTTAAGTGTTAATTAGGGCTTTTCAACGTATCACCCACTCTGGAAAAAAAAACCTCTTCTACTTTACAGTTTTAGTTAAATACAGCAGATTGAAAATCCACAATTGCAAAGCAAATGGAGATACCAATGAATAAATGAAACTTTGAAAAGAAAAAAAGAATCCAAAATTGTGAAGGGACAGGCTATTGTGTTTATGGACCAATTAAGGCAAACAAGGGTCCTCATGTAGTACCATTGCAAGACAGAAAAGACGAGAAAGAAACAATGACTACAGTTTCCATCTGCCCCTAGCATACCATTTTCTTCCTGTCTGTTCTTAACCTAAAGAAAAGACTGCTGATCTAGAAGCACTAAACCTGTACTCACAGCTAGAATACCTCTGTTCCATACCATTTTTTTGAGGAAGCAAACAGAAATTGAGGAATCTAGATACTTTAGGGAACTAAAAGAAACAAAGCTTCCATTATTATATTTAGTGTATGCGAAAAATTCTTACATAAATTAGAGTTGGACATTTTGAGACAAAACAATCGGAGAGCAATTAGATCTTAGAAATTGAGACTTTATTGAAATTTTACAAATCCATCTTAAGCATCATAATGTAATATCAAGGTAATTATCAAGAGCGCTAAGAACACCTCTACCACCACCAGCGAACAAAGGAGTAAAAATCAAAATGGCAGCAGACTCCTCAATGGAAACACTGGATGCTAGAAAACAATAAGAGACATTAGATTTTTGAAGAATAAATATTTTTAAGGTAGAATAGGATTCCTAGACTATGAATTGATTATAAGAGCATTGTGAAAATATTTGCTTTCATGAACGGACCCAAACAGTGTCCTTCCTAGATTTCCTTTCATGAGGACTGATTTGTTCCAGGAAAATGAAAGAGTAACTTAAGGAAGAGAAATGTTCAGAATAAGTGGAGTCAGTCTGAGAAAGCAGATGAGGGAAGCCGCACTACGCCCTCCATGACACTGGCCTTAATGAATAGAGTAACCAGCTCACCTGGGAGGAAATTAAAGGCAACTAGGGCTTGACAAAAATGGAAGGCAGGGTAGAGAGGAAGTTGCCTTGTTTCTTTAAGTCATGTAGATACTAATACTAAGGACAATATTGAAGAAAAATTATATGAATGATATTTCAGTTAAAAACATTTCAAGTGGAAACATGTTTAGAGAATAAAGGTTGTTTTTAAAGTTATTATGTATTGAATATACTTTCATTACTAGAGAACAGAGGAAAGTTCTAATATGAGCTCATTAGTCAAAGTAACTTACCATGGTACTGTTTGTTTTACAAAATATGGAGAGGAAATGCAAGTGATATGAACAATAACTAAAATAAAAAATGACCTTGTTAACTTACCTTGGCCTTTAATAATGCCTCTTTTCACACTGTTTTGAAAAATTGGAAGAAAGCAAGCAGATTATAAAGGGAAAACAGGTAAAGGGCACTGAGAGGAAGTATTTATATTGTTAACCTATGACTTTCTGACCTTTAAGACATCAAAGGTTATTATTTTTAAGTGCTTAGGAGAAAAACAACACAACAAAACAACATAAAACATTTCTAGCATCAATGCCATAAGAAAAAAAAATCATTAAAATGGTGCACACTTCTCTCATACATTGTTTAGAGAAGAACCCTGAGGTGAGTAACCTCAGTTCTTACACATATTAGTGTATAATAGTGGAAGGTCAAGAGCATATTTATAATGGAATGAAGTAATTTTATGTTTAATGGGATATTCAGATTCACATATATTCATATTTCTAAAGCATATCAGAAAACAGAAACATTTCTGGTTGCTTCAATACATGTTGATCATATATCAAATCTAGTCTAATGATAGCTACTTCTAAGCTGGGCTTGCTCAGCTTTGTTTCCATGTAATCATGTTACTTCTTGCAATATTCTAGTGCAACTGGAGATGACTTGGAAGAAAATTGTCCTTGTAGGACTAAAGTTCTTAACAAGTATTTTCTCCCCCTTTTAAAATTCAAAGTATTTTGTACCTACACCAGATTAAGAAACATCTACATCCTCTGGATGTCTTCATCATAATTGAATTGAAAACTACCCACTCATTTTATTCAAAATAACTTCTGTCATCACATTCTCTTTCATCACCATTTCTTCACTAATAACTACTGGGAGATTTGGAGTTGAACAAAAAATAAGGGATTTATAGGATAATGATCTCAATCTGAATAAAAAAAATGACAGCAAAATCACTTGGTTGTCATCACAATTTAAAAAATGGGTATTTGTTGATCCATGCATTTTCTATTAAAGCTTAACAAATTTCTACACACTTAGCAGCTTATCCAGCTCAAATGTGTTATCCAAGAATTGCCTTGAGTTAGGTGCTTAGGCAGAGATTCACTGGGTTTTCTGCTCCAGATCTCACCAGGAAGAAGTGAATATGTTGGTCATACCTGAGTTCTTCTTTGAGCCTGAGGTGTCTCTTTCAAGCTCTTTCAAGTTGTTGGCTGAAGCCAATTCTTTAAAGCTCTAAGACTGAGGTTCTGTTGATTTGTGGGCTTTTGGCAAGGGTTTGCTCTCAGCTCCTACAAGCTGCCTTCAATCCTAGTCATAAATCTCTCTCAAAACATGACAGCTTGTAGTTTTACACTTAGAAGGAGAATCCCACTTGCTTCAAATCTCTCCACCTAATCTCCTAAATTGGAGTCTCATATAATGTAAATATTTAAGAGAGTGAAAATCCCATAAGATCCACAAGTTCTGCCCACACTCAAGGGCAGGGGAATATGCAGAACCTTTATACTAAGGCACAGGGAGTCTTAGAGGAGCCACCTTAGAAATTTGTCTAGCAGAATTCAACAAACATATCTGAATGTCAACAGTATATCAGTAATTAAGAACTGTGTTAATACTCTATTAATGGCCTCAGTAATTCTCAAAGCTGGTATCTATTCAAATCAAATGTTAAGCTTCAAAATACAGGAATCATTAACTTCCAGTACTGCCAATTAAAGTAGACATTCTGATAATGCAGCCAGAATATAATGCATTTAGTATTTTTTCAAGAGATTCTAAAAGGCAACCAGGGTCAAAACCCACTTCTTTCATACAAAAAGAATGAGCATCTGTGTTACTATAGCTTATATATTCTTATGAGTCTTAGGTTTGCTTTTTTTTTTTTAATGCTTCTTCCTTTTCTTCTTCTTCTTTAGTTTTTATTTAAATTCCAGTTAGTTAATAGATAGTGTAATATTGGTTTCAAGAGTAGAATTTAGCAATTCATCATTTACACAGAGCACCCAGTGCTCATCACAATTGCCCTCCTTAATACCCATCATCCAGTTAGCCCATCTCTCTACCCCTCCACTCCTTTTGCAACCCTCAGTTTGTTTTCTAAAGATTTTATTTATTTATTTGACAGAGAGAGATCACAAGTAGGCAGAAAGGCAGGGAGAGAGGAGGAAGCAGACCCCCTGCTGAGCAGAGAGCCCGATGCGGGACTCTGCCCCAGGACCCTGGGATCATGACCCGAGCTGAAGGCAGAGACTTTAACCCACTGAGCCACCCAGGCACCCCCTCAGTTTGTTTTCTATGGTCTAGAGTCTCATGGTCTCCTTCTTTCTTTTTTCTTACTGTTTAAATTCCACCCATAGAATTAAATTCCATCTATGAGTAAAATCACATGGTATTTAGGCTATTACCTATCTGGAATTTAAAAGTAACTTTATCTAAGGAAAATTATTAATTTCAATAGAAAATTAGTGCAAAGCCTGGTGTATTTTAAGAATGAGTTACATATTTGTTGGATAAATAGTAAAGGGATATTACTTAATTTATGGGAAGGCATTAGCATGTAGTATAAACCAATGGAGGAAAAAGAGAAGGAGGCAAATAAAATTATGTAAGAGTGTGTGTGTGTGTGTGTGTGTGTGTGTATACCTATGTGCATATGTTATAATATTGAGCACATCCAAAATAATGTAAAATCAAAACAATTAAATGATTAATTACTAGTGTTAATAGATGAAAGCAATGGAATTTTGAGAAATTAAATATATTGCTATGACCTTGTAACTAATAAAGTGTAGAGGGGTAGTCAATCTAAAAGTCTTTTCTGTTGCAAAGCCCTGGGTTACCAATGCTCAAACAAGCCCTTCACTAACAATACATTCTACAGGGGCTCCTGGGTGGTTCAGTGGGTTAAAGCCTCTGCCTTCAGCTCAGGTCATGATTCCAGGATCCTGGGATTGAGCCCCGCATCAGGCTCTCTGCTCAGCAAGGAGCCTGCTTCCCTTCCTCTCTCTGCCTACTTGTGATCTCTGTCTGTCTAATAAATAAATTAAAAAAATAATAATACATTCTACAGAAAATTCTTTTCCAGTCTTGCCCAACACTTTGATACAAAGTTTCTATTTTCCTGCCCTGTTTCTATCACTAGGTGCAATTTTATGGGGAGAAAAACTAATTTTACTTTTCTGCTGTGGACTTTATAGTATTAATGAAATGATGTGTTTGGAATGTGGATTTAAATCAGTCTGAGTCCATGAATGAAAAGCAGAAGATGTAAATTTTTAATATTTCAGAAAATACAACATTTTATATTTTCAGAAAATATTGCATTTTATGTTTCAGGAAATATAGCATTTCATGTTTCAGAGTGTGTAACAGGGAAATGAAAATAGCTGTAAACTCATCGACTGGTTGATATTTAAGTTTCAGAGGAATCACTGCAGAATTTATAAATTCAAATGCTACACAAACTGAATGAGATGGTATCTCAGTGTCATTTGTATGTAGAGATGATAATTATCCTGCAAAAATAAGTACCCTGTTTTGCCTTCAATTTAGAAAACACTTAGATTTGGGTATATGTCTTTATTGCCACCAAATAGATTCTTGAATGTTGCTGCTGCCGTATAAAGGGCATACAAGAACACTTGCAGTTTGGAATTGCAGGAGTCTGGAGCAAAATTCTGGAGTGTCTTGCCGACTATTTCCTGCCTTTTACTTTCCGAGGTGTGAGTATAAGATGCTGAGTAATTTGTAGAATAAGAGATAGCCTCAAGTCTGAGAATAGCTTCTATCGGTAATAGTAAATATACACGTTTATTTCTCATGGTTACCAATCATATTCAGAATGTGTCTAGCAAAAAATACCTGGAACATGATAGGTACCCCATAAGTGAAATTTAGTAATTTAGTAAATTTTAGTAATTTAAAATTTAGTAATTTAAAATTGTATCCATTAGAGGATATTTAAGACTTTTTAGATGTATTTCATTTGTCATAAAACTTAATGCATTATTTTGTAGTATTGAGAAGGAGTTGAAGGTGACTGGTAAACATAAAGATGTCAATTTAATGCAAAATTTGTGTTGATTCATATGTTATTTTTCCCAATTCACTAATGTTTAACATAATTAAGTTACATCAGATGTATTCAGAGTTCATCAAATAGCAAAATGCAAATAGCCACAGTAGAATCCCGTCACTTACATGTCCATTCCCCTTGTATTCCTGCTGCTGTGCCTACACTGACCTCAAGCTTTGCATGAATCTGTACCATCGTTGTGTATTTTGTGCCTTTTGTTCTCCATGATTCAGAAATCTCAAGTATTGTCACCCATTCTTTAAAGGTTATGTCCTTTATGCATTATAGTGTTTATTTATTTTTTGGGAAATTAACATGTTTTTTCGATTAATTTTATTAGGGTTGTTTTATTTTTCTTAGTGCACTTGTCACAAATTTGCATTTATTCTATAGGGATCTTCCCCTAAGTCAAATTTCCTCCACAAACCCTCTTCTTTTTAGAGTAAATTTTGCTGAATGCAACACTTACAAAAACATTTACATGACATTCTTTTTATTTAATGTCCTGTTATATTGGATAATATAATTAGCCAGTAAAGGGGTACCTGGGTGGCTCAGTTTTTAAACGTCTGCCTTGGGTTCAGGTCATGATCCTAGGGTCCTGGGATTGAGCCTCACATTGGGCCCCTCACACAGCAGGGAACCTGATTTCCCCTCTCCCACTCTCCCTGCTTGTGTTCCCTCTCTCCTCTATCTTTCTCTCTCAAATAAATAAATTCTTTTAAAAAAAAGAAAAAAAAGATCATTATCCAGTAGAAAACATAATGTGACATTATGATGGAGAAATAAGAATCAAACATGTGAATATTTAATATTTATATGCAAGTTAGCAACTTTATAATCAATCTGTGTCACTTAACAAATGTTTTTCAGAGCCTAGTCTATGCCAGTCTCCAACAATAATGTAAAATCAGATGATCTCTGTATTAAGTGTCTAGTCTCTGTATTAAGTGCTAAGATTAATTTTTTTAAAAAAGAAGTTCAATTCATTCCCTACCTTTGTTTAATTTGTATTCCAGCTGGGGAGACAGAAACAGAGATAGAAAGCTATAGTAGAATACAACAAGGGGACCTTAGGAGTGGTACAAGGTGTTTGACAGGGCATAAGAGAGTAACACTGTTATCATTTCTGAATTGAATATAGGAAACCCACACTAGCTAATTTTATTAGAAAAGAGATTTATTAAATGGCATTAAGTCATCAGCAAATTTTCAAGGAAATCCAAAAGAGTCAGTTAGGCAGGTGTTCGGCCAAGAATGTTGTCTAAATTGAATTATAGGACTATTACTGTGAATAATCTTTGCTGTTTTTTCTGAGCATAGACACCATCATTTTCATCATTCAAGGTGGGCTGAGAATATGAGGTCACCGCTGCTACATTCTTCCAAAGAAACTTAGTAAGAGACTTGTTTCTACATGGCAGTAGCTTCAGAATGGAAGTTCTCTGAAGAAGTGCCTAACTGAAGTATTTGACATGACAAGCCTGAGACACACCCAAATAGTAGAAAAGTAAGATTCTGGTTTTTCCTTTTGAAAGTCATAGAATCCCATAAGTTTAATTTTGCCCAGAGGAAAAGTGTAAGTAATGCTGGTCAACCGATCATATGGACAAGTATCCAATACTGCCTACCTCTTAGCTTGCCAACATAATTTATCTAAACTGACACAAGACAGCAGCAATGACAGCAAAGCCATGAGAACAGCACAGTTACAATGTTCTTAATTAACTGAGAGTTAACTAGTTCTGAAAAAATGAGAGCATGCTTGTATTGTGTCCAAACAATACTGGAAAGAGGGGGAAGTCAGTATATATATATATATATATATATACACACACACATACATTTACATATTAAATATAGACATATTTATATATTCCTATATATGTATATATTTTCATGTGCATATACATATTCTATATATTCATATATTCATTTTATGTATTAGATATACATATTATATATATATAAAATATAGGCAAGGAAATAATATCTTCAGTGACTATCTCAGCATCCTCATCTCAGGATATGATAACACATTTCTACCCTTGTATACTTTATCTCCCTCCACAGTGTTGCAGTACAACTCCTTTAACTTCGAACTTATAGTGAATATAAGAGTTTGTGAAGCATTCTAGGGATCCTGGGTTCATATACACCTTATAAAACCCACATGTACAACAATCATTTAGTATCTATATCTATATGGACAGATTGTGCTTGGGTCTCAATATTTGCGTCTTTCAAAATTCAGATGTACAATCTTAATGCCCCTCTGTGATGGAGTCTTGGGAGGTAATTAAGTCATGAAGATGGAGCCCTCATGAACAGGGTTAGTACCTTAAAAAAGAGACCTCTACAGAGCCTTCTGGTCCCTTCTACCATGAGAGGATACAGTGAAAAGGTACCAGTTATGAACCCAGAAGAGGGCTCTGGATTTACTCTTGGAATTTCCAAGCTCCAAAACTATTTGTCTTATTTATAAGCTAACCAGTCCATAGTATTTTGTTATAGCAGCTTGAACAGACAGTAAGGTAGATGGAAATAGTAGATGGATGAGTAACAAAAGTACATAAAGTCTTATTTTTTTAGTGGCAAAGATACCCAAATGTTAGTCTGAACTTCTTATTCAATAACATGCCTTGCTGTTCCTTTTGTGGAATTTTTTTTTGGGCGGAGGGGAAACTTAAGATTTCTAATCCAGTAGAGACCACAATGGGGCAAATATGAAGTAAAACAAACAAACAAAGAATATATATATATATATATATATATATATATATATATATATATATATATCTTTCGTTAGCTATAATATTTGGGGGAATCATCCATATATTTTGACATTACTTTCTGGTTCAGAGTATGTACTATATCATGTAGGACATGATTTCAAACTTACAAGTTTTCAAAAAAAATCTTTCTATTTCATAAACCCAGCTTCCTGTAGGTGATACAGTATACACTAAGATCAGCAAATCTCAAGGAAATTACCTATTTCCATCCTTTCCACCACAAAATAAATATTTTAGAAATATTAAAAATTAGGCATAAAAATGTGTGGTGAATATGACATTTGGTAGCTTAATGAATGACATTATAAGAATGTATCAGAGCAGGGTAAGTAAAAATCAAATTATGATGCAATATAATAAGTATCTGTTTTACTTTCCATGAAGGACAAGATCCAATGGAATCAACTGGCTCCATTATTCTTTTGTACTATTATAGTGGCTAGTTTCTTTTTTGGTGTTGGCAATATTGAGCACTCAACAGGACTGGTAGCTAGATCAGTAATTGCTGACAAGAAAATTATATTGATGAACATGTGACATCATGGTCATTGGGTTTGTACATCCATTTCAAAAGCAATAAGGATGGGGAAAAAAACTGACTGATTTCCACAGAGTCGATTACTTTACTGATTTAATTTTTGAAAGCTTCATGTGTGAAAGCAAGCTTTGGACAGACACCATTTTTTTTCTAAAAATGTCCTTTTAACTAATCCCATAACAGCTTTTATTAAAAATTCCAATAACCTTCCTCTATGAACTTCCATAAATCTTTATCTTGGATTGTCTTTTCTTCCAGATGAAAAGGACAGCTAAGTTTTATTCAATGCAAAATGAAATCCTCCTCCCTACTATCTTCACCTCTCTAAGCATAATTACCTCTACTGTAATTATATCCCAAGATTCACTTTCAACTATATCATCAAAAAATGCAAATTATCTTATACTTGTAACCATATATATATTTTTTAAATGTTACTTCTCAGTTAAATGATCATAGAAAATTTCCAAGAAGCTAAAGGTGTAAGCTTTGGCAATGGTGACATCCTGGAAGGAGTTAAGTACCTGAGAAAGGTGAACTACATGTTCAGGTAACTTAATTTTTGCCTTCAGGTAACTGGCTTTACTCCACAAAAACACTGAGAAGTTCCCCCTTACCTGTAGTATGAAGTAATTCACCCATCCCAGAGGACATTCCATTGCAAATTCCAGTAGATCATGCATTTCCCAGGTGTGATGGTGCTTAATGTTTAAAGCATTTCAACAGGGATCCCTAGTCTGCCATGTGGGGTAAAAGACTCTCCTGACTGATCATTTACATGTATATAAACTTCAGCCAGGGTGATTTTACTAATTAGTAATTTCATCTGTTGCTTTATTATTCCATTCTTCCTATCAACCCTGCTGCTTGTGAGTTATAGGAAAGATGGAACTTCCATCCAATGGCATGTTCTTTTGCCCAGTCTTGCACATAATGATCTTTGAAAAGTGACCCCTAATCCCTGTCTATTCAATGAGTGTATCCTTACATGGTGGTCATTTCTCTAATCCCCTAATGGTGGCAGCCTGGTTTGTGTAATGGTAGGGAAATGCTTGGGGTTAGGTCAGTACCAGTGTCTGCATAAACCAAAGTATATTTCAAAACTTCATGTGGAGGGAAGGGGCCAATATAATCAATTTTCCAATTCTTCACCATTTCGGAATTCTGTGGGTGGCCCCAGACTACTTAAGTAGTTGCCTTCAACTTTGGTTAGAATACACAAGACATGTTGTTACTGCATTAACCAAATCACTGTATTTCAAGAACAATTCTGCTTTCTTGGTGATACTCCATCTCACCCAAGTGCTACAGAGGCCACCCTACCTAGGCATCCAATATGCTGTATCACCTGAAGACTAAATTGCTGGGGCTTATAACTAAGCTTAGGGCATCAACTTCAGGATTGTGAGGTTTATTCATGATCATCCACTCCTTGGTTCCCCTTTATCCAAGCCTTATGGTTAATCCTTTTACAACAACCTAACTGTGAGTATAAAGGATTAATGGGGAAATCATGTTGGCATGAGCTTTGGTTTCCAATGGACCTAATTTATTGCATATTCAGTTCAAAACTTCATTTCCACTTGAATTACCTAAATACCCACCCTAATCATTCAACTACTGTGGTGTTTTGTACTCCAAGGGATTACCTTTAGGTCATGGTCTTTGTAAAGTGATCTGTATAGTATATGCATGTTTTCTTTCTCCGATGAATCCCCCCAACCCCAGGAATATCCTGAAAGTATATCATCTATGGAGTAGATACTCAGCACACAGTTGTATTACTGTTAGAGTATATTTCTCCAAAGGTTTCCAGTTCTCCCTTTCTTCAAATGACTATGCCTTTGAAAATGAAGTAGGTCTGGGAAATAAGTGAACGATTATTGTCATTCTCAAGGCAACTCAGATCTGGGCCAGGGTTGTTTCCCTTGATAGATAGATCAAGTATTACTTTGTGGGTCACTTACACATTTATAAATTAGGAACCTAATGATCTATTTTCCACCATCAAAGATTCTAGCAGTGGTCAACGTGATTATGGATGCCATGCTCATCTTGCCTTTGAAGGTTAACTGCTATCACTTTGATTCAACTACTCAAAAACTCTCTGTCCATACTGAAATAAGGAATCTTGTTTCAGCTGCAACATATTTTACAGAAAACATGGTGGTCAATCATAAAGATGCCATCACTCTTCTCATCAATATATTTATCAGTCTTAAGGTGAAAATAGGATCTCCTGGATTTAAGAGATATATTTAGGGATTTCATAACATTACAATTTCCTGTCTTTAGATTCCTTTTTTTCCTCTCAGCAACTAATTTCTGTCTTTCAAATTCATTTATAGAAGGCCACAGTTGAGAGAGATTTCAGTTAATTAACCAAGCAAACAATTAGAACATCTGCCTGTGTGTTAAATTAGCAGATTGTAATCTTAATCTCTGTTAAATGTGTTTGTTTTAGGTCAGATACCCTAGAAGCAGGGTCTCAGATGGGGATTTATGAATATTTTATTTTTTAAAGGAGTACTTTAAGAAAAATGATAACAGAATGAGGTAAGATAAGAAAGGACAAGAAGCTATAAAAACGCAGTTTTATAAGTTTTAAGTAAAATTTAGAACTGTTCTGATGTAATCAACTTGCCAACGAGTGTCTGGTGGGTCTCTACAAGTGTACAGGTTGTTGGGAGGTCAGGTATTTTTGCTTGGGTTCTTTTTTTTGGTTTGTGTTGTTTGTGTTTTTGTGTGTGTTTGTTTTATTTTATTTTGTTTTGTTTTGCAAGCAGGTCAGACGTTCAAAAGCAGAAATAGCTGGATCAGCCTTGGTGAGAGGGAATCCACACTCATAGGGTTGGCATGGACTTGATCTCTGCCATGTGTATACTCCATTGCACAATCTGTGAGGTAGCTGAGGAAAGAAGCTCATACAACTTAAGCTTCATATATCTTGGCCAAATAATCCTGCCCATTTTTATTTTTCCCATTGAATTTTCTGCAGTAGATGCTTTCTGGAATATGTTGAACAAAGACATCCACAATTGGTATATTGTGCCAAAGGTCTGTCTATATGACTCTTTTCCAAACATCTGGTCCACAATTGTAAATCTTGCTTCTTCCATGACCCCTTGACCAGCCAGCCAAACCATTTAAAAATGCACATGAATCCTTAACTGAGGATACTTTCCTTCCATGTCAAGTGGATGGCCAGATACAGTGCTCAAAGCCCATCCGCTGCAGAATAATCCACTTCTCCATGGCTCTAACACCCTATCTATGCGTGTCTATAGCAAGTCCCAGACCATTTTTAGTTCACACCAACATACAGGCTCACTTATTGAGGAACCAAATCTGGTAATTGTATTCTACCCTTAGCTCACATAAGGAATATTCCATGAGTCCATAGTTACGGCAACAGTATTGGTATGATAGTGATTAACATGAGTATTTGGACCACTTAGTTATAGAGATCACATATACATAGTACCGAATGTACAGTTACCATCTTAGGATGGATGCTATCATGCTTACTCAACAACTCAAAAATGCAGTGAATCTGAAAACAAATAGTTCTTGTTAGAAAGCTCAAGTTACATGGCCATTTGCTCAGTCTTTACCAACTCTTATTAACATACTACAGGCTGATTTTGAATGGTGCATAGTTTTCTGTTGCAGACAGTAACAGAATTCTATGGCTTTGCACTAAAACTCTTTTTCTGTGCCTTGCTGAGAACACTACACAAAATTATTTTCTACTATGGATATGTCTATTACTGTGGCATCTGATGGGTCATATGGCCAAAGTGACATTCTGTCTGCATTTGCATCAGACTCTACTCAAAACCTACAGACATTCATGTCACTTGATGAACATATCTAAGAGTATTTCCAAGTGTAGAATACACTACCTCCAAACTGCAGGAGCTGATATATTTGTACTTACATTTTTACTGGTAAGGAGTTTAATAATGGCTACTTCATCATGGAGATGATATCCTAAGTATGTCCAAGAACACTAAAATGCTAAGATGTTCACCAATATAGCAAGCCTTTAAAAACTTTGTAAGACATCTCGTATTGTCTACAGAGCGCATGTCTCCCAAAGGGCTTCAGAGCATGAGGTATGATTAACACACCAGAATCACTAGAATAGACAGTTGGTGTTATTTTGCAGAACTTCCAGATTTCAGTTTTCTTTAGACTATGTTGTGACAGAAAGCTAGATAAAGAGCAGAGTTTTAGGGCAACATTTAAATATATACCACCATCCAAATGAAATGACTGAACTGTTTTTTGCCCTCTTTCTTCTCAGAAATGGAAAAGAATGCACAGACAAGGTCAAAAACAGCATACCATGCATCAAATGCCATGGTGATCTGTTTCAATAAAAGTGCCACATCTGGCATAATAGCTGCAATTGGAGCTGCTACTTTCCTAAGTTATGGAAGACCACTGTCACTTTCCATGTTGAGGGAAGATTGAGGGGAAACACCGTCTCCAAAGTCCTTGAAGAGGACAAGTTTCTTCTGGGATTTCACCTGGGATTTGACATAGTTTCTTTCTTTCTTTCTTTCTTTCTTTCTTTCTTTCTTTCTTTCTTTCTTTCTTTTTTTTTAAGACTTGTATTTATTTATTTGACAGAGAGAGATCACAAGTAGGCAGAGAGGCAGGCAGAGAGAGGGGGGACACAGGATCCCCGCCGAGCAGGGAGCCTGAGGCTGGGCTCAATCCCAGGACCCTGGGATCATGACCTGAGCCGAAGGCAGAGGCTTAACCCACTGAGCCACCCAGGTGCCCCAACATAGTTTCTTATTTACTCCATCAGCTCAGGCTTGAAAGGAACAAGCTGTACTGCGCATTTCTTGTTACTCGCAAAATAGGTTGTGCTCTGAGGTTTCTAAGGACCACTATGGGCCAGTGACTTTGCAGACCTTAACTAATGGATCTTTTAGAGGATTCTCAATGATCTGAACCTTTGTATTTCTTCTTTCACAGTCTAATGTAGCCCTCATTTTTTGTCAAACTCCCAAGAACCATTCCAGCACTTTATCCACACTGCCTCCCAAGTGTTTGCTGGAACATCAAATGCTGTATCTTTGGAGAGTGCTTTATTTTAACAAAATTTTTCTTTTCCAGCTTTATATTTCATCTTCCTTATCCAGCTTCCTCAGGATCCACTGTTAGACATGTTCTCTTTGTTTCTGGTAAATCTATTTGTCAGGTTCCATACCTGTATTCATAATAACACTCCTGCCTTGATAAAGCTCAGCTCTTCCTCAATTAGATGTCTGTGGGGAAACAAACAAAGAAACAAACAAAAGCTTAACTTACTGGTAAACTATAAAATTCCTAGAAGAAAACACAGGGCAGAAGCTTCTTGATATTAGTGACACTGGCAATGATTTTTTTTTTTTAAATTTTGGATATGACGTCAAAAGCAATGGTAACAAAGGCAAAAATAAATAAATGGGACTACACCAGACTAAAAAGCTTCTGCTCAGCAAAAGAAATAGCACAATAAAAAAGTAACCTATGGAATAGGAGAAAACATTTGAAAACTATATGTCTGATAAGGGGTCAAGATCCAAAATATGTAAGTAACTCATGCAGCTCAATAACAATTATAATAGAAATAATATTAGTAGTAATAATAATAATAATAATGTAATTTTAAAAATGGTCAGAGGACCTGAAACACATGAAAAGAAGACATACATGAAAATATGCTCAATATCACTAATCATCAGGGAAATGTAAATCAAAACCACAATGAGATGTCACTTCTATCCTATTAAAATAGTTATAAAAAATGTCAAGAGATAACAAGTGTTGCCAAGGATGTGGAGAAAGGAAATCCCTGGGCACTGTTGGTGGGAATAAAAATCAGAACAAGTACTATGGAAAATAACATGGAGTTGCTTAAAAAATATAATAGGACTACCATATAATCCAACAATCCCACTCCTGACTATATATCCAGAAGATAAAAATCACGACCTCAAAGAGACATCCGCACATTTCCATGGTGATTGCAGCATTAGCCAAGATATCACAGTGGCCAAGATATGAAAACAACTTAAGTGTTAGTCAACAGATGAGGAAAATATAAGATTATCTATCATCCTTCTATCTAATCTATATACCTTCAACAACAAAATGGAATATTATGCAGCTATAAAATAAAAAAAATAAAAAAATAAAACCTGCCATTTGTGACTGAGGGCTTTATGCCAAGTGAAATAAGTCAGACAAATATTCTATGACCTCACATATATATGATATCTATAGAAGTCAACTAATTGGAACAGAGTAGCATGGTGATTTTCAGTGGTTGGGAAGTGGAGGAAATGGGGAGATACTGTAAACGGGTATAAACCTCAAGTAATAAGGTAAAACAGTTCTGGGGATCTAATGTCCCACATGATGATCATAGTTAACTATACTGTATTACATACTTGAAAGTTGCTAAAAGAATGCATCTTGAACATTCGCACCAAAAAAAATGAAAGTGGCAATTTTGTGAGCTGATGGAGATGCTAACTGACCTTATTTTGGTAATAATTTTGCAACATATACGCGTATCAAACCTTTACATTGTACACCTTAAGCTTACGTGATGTTAACTGTCAATTACACCTGACTAAGGCTGGAAAAGAAAAACCATAGCTGTTAATATAAGTGGAAGGAAAAGTGGCATGTCAATCACTGCCATGTCAATCATTGCCTCATGTAAAGCTTCTGCATAACCTCTAAGCAAGGGAGAAAAGTGTAGTCCTCAAATAAAGTGTGTGTGTTGGGGTGGGAGGTTCATTTCTGCCTGCCCAGGAGTTTCAGTGTTCAAAGTTCTCAACTTTTTCAACACAGATTTCCCCATATCGGTGTATCTGTTAATTCCACTTTTTTTTTTTTTTTCTTAAAACCCTGACTTTGGCATAGAAACTTCATCTGGACTAAAAATCCATGTTATTATTACATCCTGAGCTTGATTTTTCAACATCTGATTGCAAGAGCTGGGAAGGTCATTTTAAACACTGCCAATGAGGGCCTCTGACTTCAATAATTTTTCTTTTTAAAATCAGATACATTCACTGCAAACAAATTATCATTTATGACAAATGAAAAATCTGAAGGCAGTTTTAAAAATTCAATTAGCCTACATATAGTAATCATTAGTTTCAGACGTAGAGTTCAATAACTCATCAGTTGTATATAACACCCAGTGTTCATTATATCACATGCCCTCTTAATGCCCATCACCCAATTACCCCATGCCTCCACCCCTCTCTCCTCCAGCAACCCTCAGTTTGTTTCCTGTAGTTAAGGAGTCTCTCATGGTTTTTCTCCCTCTCTGATGACTTCCCATTCTGTTTTCCCTCCCTTCCCATATGCTCCTCTGCACTGTTTCTTATATTCCACATGTGAGTGAAACCATATGATACTCGTCTATGATTGACTTATTTTCGTTCAACATAACATCCTCCAGTTCCATCCACATCTATGTAATTGGGAAGTATTCATCCTTTCTGATGGCTGAGTAATATTCCATTGACTTTAGTATTAGTATTTTGCCTTAAATTCATGATGAATTGGATGAAGCCTGTCAGTGTCTCTCTTCAGTGTAACATGAGTAATCTCCATCATCCACATGATTCCACAGTCTCCATAATTGTTAGCTCCACTCTATCTTTCAAACGCCACACCATTACATAAGCCATTGAAGGCAGGTTTTGCACTTGTCTCCCCTTCCTGGTCATAGTTGAGAACTCTAGCAATTGCGTTGAAATCATATACTTCAAATTATCAATATCTTCTTGACCACCAGTGATGGTATCCTTATTTGCAACCCCCTGTAAGATGACCAAGTTCTGGAAACCCAAAACTTGTCTCTTTCCCAGGACCTCTCCTCATATACATTGATTTAGGTTGGGTTCTTTAGAAGCAGAACTTGATTGAGATTTCTGCATATGTAATTTATTGACAGAATGTTCAAGGGAGAAAAGTGAAATAGGAAGGGGGAAGGGATAGGCAAGGATGGGGTATTGAGTGAGGTATAGCTTTGGTGTACTTCTGCAGCAAGCTTTGGAGTGAAAATGGCATCATATTCTGTTCCAACTTGACACAGGTGGCCAGAACTTTCTTCCCAGTCCATAGTATGTCATGGCTAAGGACTGAGGGGTTAAATATTTAACTTCCAGGAGAGCTGAGCAGCAAGGCTTGCACCATTGAAGGGTAATTTTTCAGAGAATTTTGAAGATGTCAGCCATCAGCATAGGCTGTTTCCTATTGCACTAAAATCAATATCTCATCTAATATAAAATTATATTTTTCTTCCTGGTTAGGCTTATTTGGAATTTATAAATTTTACACACACATTTCCTGTTTTTTTTTTTTTAAGTACACACACACAGATACACACACCTATAAATATAGAAAAAGAAACCTTCCAAGTCTTCTTTTTTGTAAATAAGCTCTCTTTTCCTGGGTTTGAGTTTGAATTTGGACCCCAAAGGTAAATGCTGATCTTATTCTTATTATAGGGCCAGAAAAAAAAATGAGACCTTAGTGGTGGAAATATGAAGATATTTGGATTCTCCTTGCAAGTTACCTGCAGCGGCTGTAATGAGTTAGTTCAGCATTCCAAAGCAATGCAGAAATGGCTCCATCAAACAGTTAAAAGGATGTAATCACAGAACTGCTTTGTCTGGCAAAATATGATCAGTGGGGTTTTGGGGTTTGAGTCCCATGAATCTTTCCTTATGACCACTTTACAACATTTTAGTCTCATCTTTCCTGACAATGACTGAACGCTCGTGTAGTGAATGCAGCGAGGCTAGGAATTGAACTGATCTAACTTGGCAACTCAAAGGAGGAAATCCTTAGTGTGAATTTAGGTTATATGAATATTATATCTGAAAGAGATAAGATTCTTTAAGGAGAGTGGTAATCTCTTAGCCTTTGACTTTGTTTTGAACTTAAAATTCAAGCTTTCCATTCTTTTTTATTTAGCTACTCCCTATGTTTTAGAAACAACCAGAACAGGGGCGCCTGGGTGGCTCAGTGGGTTAAGCCTCTGCCTTTGTCTCAGGTCATGATCTCAGGGTCCTGGGATCGAGCCCTGCATTGGGCTCTCTGCTTGGCAGGGAACCTGCTTCCTCCTCTCTCTCTCTCTGCCTACCTCTCTGCCTACTTGTGATCTCTGTCTGTCAAATAAATAAAATCTTTAAAAAAAAAAAAGAAAGAAAAAAGAAAAAGAAACAACCAGAACAACTCCTTAGTTTTGTTTTGTTTTTAATTCTTCATGTCCTTGATAATATTCCTTTTTAGTTCATTATAGATCTAGATCTAAATCTAGATCTAATTTTCCTGTCTTGTCTTCATTTTGCACATCTTTCTAAATGGCACAGGTGGTAATTTCAGTGCTTAATTCTGTATGAGCCCAGGCCACACCATTCCCTTTTGTAATAAAAGCATGCTTTTTGTCATCACCACATCCAAGCAGGTCTGATAACCAATTCTTCGTTCCCATTTTCTGTGAAAGTCTTTCACCTACAACACTCTTGGTACTAATTATTTTTTTTTCTGTCACTATAAGATACTGAAAGGGGAAATAATTCTATAAAAATTAACTGGAAAATTATTTTCTTTAAAAATGTTTGCTTTACTGAAGTTCGAGGTTATCTGGAAAATAAAATAATTATTTTTTGAAAATCAAAAATTTATATTATATAAATATATTTATTTATATATATATATAAAATCTCCCAATGTAATATATGTATATATATTGTATATACTGCACACATATTGTGTGTGTGTGTGTGTGTGTGTGTGTATATATATATATACAGTATATATCCCAAAGTATCCAGAGGTTGTTATATTGGTGACACATGAGACACATTTCTATTTCTATTATCAGGGAGCATGGACATTAAAACCCCATTACTGATACTATACTCTGGACCTGGCCTCTAATATCGTTGCTACTATTGAATTTAAGAGCTGAATACCCCTGTTGCTTCTCTGTCAGGATGGAACCTCTATGTGGCCTAATTTTGCAGCTTTGCTAACTTCTGAATTAGGTATATCTAATTGGCATAGTTATAAAAGAGACTGGAAAACTTAATTATAAGTCCCAGCCTTGCAAAACTATGCACTCATAATTTGAAATTCTCCAAAATGTGGCGGAGGTGTTCAAAATGTTTCACTGACCAAAGAGCATACCAAATGGCCAACATGCTGAAAATCTAATCAGCATTAGGAAGTACCTAAAAGATGAATGTATCCCATGAAACTCATCAGTAGATAAGTAGGATATCAGGGAGCATGAATAAAGAAAAAGGGAATGGTATATAAGAAGAGACAAAATAAAAGTAGGTCAGAATATTAGGAATATAGTCGTATAAAGGTCTAATTATGGCAAGTCAGATTGGGGGAGGTGAACAAGAACAAAGAATCAGGCTGGATAAGCAAGCAACAGCTACATCAGGAAAGGCTTTATAAGTCTTGGTACAGCAATGGACCTCAGGCGATGAAGATACCAAGAACTATGAGATGGCTGAGATTTTACCTCACCTGTGAACCATCAAGTTTCATGGATGCCTCTAGAAGAGAACACGAGATTTCTGGGACAGACATAAATGACTGCTTAACATTCACAGCACTGAGAGTCACCAGAGTTATCAGAATTTCTATGCTGGTTTCCCGAGAATAAATTCTCACAGGTCTATATTTAGAAGTCTCCAAACTACTGCCCAACTACTCTAGTGTGTTGAATTGCAGGAAAGAAATGGCGCATTTAGGAAGTCAACATGTTTTACATCGAGCAGTCAGCTTTCCTGCTTTTGCTCTGGAGGAAGACATTTTCTTTATTTAACCAGATGGAAAGCACCCCTGCCATTTGCTTCAAAAGGAGACATGATCTCTAGCTACCAAGGTTATTCACTCTACGAATAGTTTTGTAAAGAGTGAAAGGCAAAGGGCAGTCAGTAGAAATGTGAGTAGAAATAGAAATAGAAATAGAAATAGAAATAGAAATAGAAATGTGAAAGATCCAGGAAAAATCACTGAATATTTCTAACATGATGGTACTTGATTGATATATCTTCTCCTCTTTCTTTGCCTTTTTCTAAATTCACTGTAGAATATGAAAAATGATAAATGATTTGAAGATGACTTTTCTTGTATACAGTGAAAGGGTGTTCTAGAGACCAATATAAAGAGAAGACAGCTGTATACTGGGTCAAGAAAGAAGACGTACAGAACTATATAAAAATAAAAGTATAGATAAAATGATAACCTAATATTATACATAGAGAAGTGATTATATATATAATAGTTATACACAATAATATCCTTTCCCTACATATATGCTGTATGTACAAATACTAGTAGGTCCTAATACCAGAAATGTGAAGACCTATTTGTAGCAGGTTAAAAAATCATAAATGAATGCACAATAACACATAACAGACACCATAAAGATATTTATATACATATGTGAATATTGATGTGTATGTTCCAAGTCTATATTTAGTAGGTGAAAAATCAATTCCAAATGGGAAATTAAATTTTGCTACTATTAAGTTGAATACTGGACAAAAGACTTTATTTCACTGTGAATGAAATTTTCAGCTGAACTATGCATATTCTATAATACCTCATATTTCTATGAGGGAGGCAATCAAGAAACCAAGGTTGCAGACATTCAACAAACTTTTTTTTCAGTATAGTAATATTTTGGTGAGTAAATTGTAATTGTAACTTGTACTCAAGACTGGGAATGTTATGGATCTAGAACCAGAGATAAAGGAGATGTGTGTTATCTATCATATTGAATTGAGTCATGGTTTCATCTTGAGCTAAAATAGCTTTCTAAAACTCTGAGATTTGTTTTCTAGTTATTTCCAAAAATCACAGCCTGAAGCTGTGGCTATTACTTTCTCTATGAGACTGATCTCTGCTATTTTATTTACTTACTTTATTTGTTATATTATTCTTACTCTCTTCCTTGTCTATGATTTCTTTAAGGATGTTTATCTTCTGTGTTAAACATATAGGTCTTTTATAGGCTCCACAGACAAGCTGAAAATGTAACTGTCCCATATATGTGAGCATAAATCCTAAGTGTGCCATTCTTCCCAAAGTTTTGTGAGCTCAATAAGTATAATTGTGGGCGCCTGGGTGGCTCAGTGGGTTAAGCCGCTGCCTTCGGCTCAGGTCATGATCTCAGAGTCCTGGGATCGAGTCCCACATCGGGCTCCCTGCTCAGCAGAGAGCCTGCTTCCCTCTCTCTCTCTCTGCCTGCCTCTCCATCTACTTGTGATTTCTCTCTGTCAAATAAATAAATAAAATCTTAAAAAAAAAAAAATAAGTATAATTGTTTTCTTTCTTAATCAGAGGTTTTATTGTCAGTATTGCTGCTGCTTCTTCTTCATTTCTTCTGCTAACAAAGGATATATCACACTACAACCATAAATGTTTCAAAGTGCTGACACTTGAGAACCCTTAAACACTATCTAATATCACATCAGAATTCATACAGATATTTAAAACTTATGTTCCTTTCTTTAAATTCCTTTTCTGATTATCTGTCCACCAAGAGTAAGTAGAATTTTATTCTTAATAAATTTATAATGCCTCAAAATGAAAACTTTGTTCCCATTGAATAGTACAATTTTCCTTAATATTTATTTTGGCAAAATACACCCATGACATTTATAATTTGATTGAATCTTCTATTTCCTTGATGTCATGTCATGCTACTACTTGCATTGTTTGCTTTACTTTTAGAAATCACGTGATGCTTTTCAAAGGTTGTGTTTCCAAAAAAACACATTGATTCTATACGCTTGGTTTGGCATCAAGAATAAGGTTTTTAAAAATTAATGTCTGAAATGATAATACTTGAATAAGATGAAATGTAGAGGACCCTGCAATTAATTTATTAGGACAGATGATGTGACAAAGTTGTACATGTTAATTAGACCTCAGAAAAGTTTTATTTTAAAACTCAAATGACTATCCTATATAAGCCTGAGGTGCCTACTTTTAATTTAGAAATTGCTTTCCTAGGAAACTAATAGAAAATACTTTTTCTGACCAATAAACGACCTTCTTTCAGCTACTCAAATATTTTCAAACTGTAACCTTCCTGGAGTTGCCTTTTGCCAATGCCTGCGCCTGAGCAGGAGGGAACATCTAGTGACCTCGGAGCCTCCAGCGGCAGCTGCCACACACAAAGTTAGCTGTTAGGTCACATAATTTAATTGGACCTGACTTTTCTTGGCTCGATTCCCTCTTTGTCCTCCAGCTTTTTCTACCCCCCCACTCGTTTTTTTTTTTTTCCAAACCTGAAATACACTTAAGTCAGAAATAAAACATCCCTCTTAACATCCTACTAAGAAGCCTTATTTCTTTTTCATAAATGTTAAGTATTTTGTTCTTTTAACACCAGGCCTTAGGAGAAATGGTGATATAATATTTTTTCTTCCCCATTTCCATTCTGGGCATCTGCAGCATGGCCCCTCTTATCAGGGTCTAGCTTTCTAGGTGAAGTCAGTTTGGGAAGGCTTGTCACTCCTAAGATACTGCTTAAGATATTCATACTCTCAGCAATTGTACTGATTGAATGGAACATTAGAAATAAACAGTTCTGAAGATCCAAAGGAGGAATCATTAGTGGTGAATAATCAGGAGAAATGACAAGCAGTGACCCTTTGGGATGGAAGCCCTTTTCTTTGAGACCAGTAAATACTAATTTAATTTCAAAAGTTAAATAAAATGGAAAATTAAAATAATACTTAGATACTTTAAACATTTTATTTAAGGCTTCAACTTGTAATTGTACATTTATTCAGTAACAATTTTTTTTAAGATTTTATTTATTTATTTGACAGAGAGATCATAAGTAGGCAGAGAGGCAGGCAGAGAGAGAGGAGGAAGCAGGCTCCCTGCTGAGCAGAGAGCCCGATGCAGGGCTTGATCCCAGGACCTCAGGATCATGACCGGAGCTGAAGGTAGACGCTTAACCCACTGAGCCACCCAGGCTCCCCTATTCAGTAACAATTTTACATGGAGTAAAAGCCCTTCCTCTGTAAGGAATAGTCTGTAAAAAATGACATTAAATAATTTCTTGAGTGAAGGAATACCTGATTATTTTTCTTGTTGTAGTCCTAATTCTGACAAATTTTAGTTGGTTATACATGCTGACTTCTCTCAACTCTTTTTTAATTGTAACTCTAATTACATTAATCAGATAATAATTATAATGGTTATTATTAAATTTTCAATAATTATCTTAAGAAGATGATAAGTGGGGCGCCTGGGTGGCTCAGTGGTTTAAGCCTCTGCCTTCAGCTCAGGTCATGATCTCAGGGTCCTGGGATCGAGCCCCACATCGGGCTCTCTGCTCAGCAGGGAGCCTGCTTCCCCCTCTCTCTGCCTGCCTCTCTGCCTACTTGTGATCTCTCTCTGTCTATTAAATAAATAAATAAAAATCTTTAAAAAAAAATAAGATGATAAGTATTATCTCCCACCTAAAGTGTTCCAATAACCTTCTTGTTCTTTGAAACTGTTGAGTCAGGAACACTCAGTTCACTTTTCTAACACTTTCCAATCAAACAAACCAGTTGGTTTTCCAACGAAAGAATGTGACAGAGGAGATAAAGTGCCTCACGGACTGAATGAATTTCATAGGAAAAAAAAGGCCAAAGAACAAAACAAAAACATGAAGAGGAGGTAATTATAGCTTTAGATTATGTTTTCCAAGTTGCCTTTAGAATTTTTCCATTCGATATTTTTGTTGTTGCTGTTGTTTTGTGTTGTTTTGTTTTATTTTCCCTCATCCAAACTTAGGTCTTCAAGTTTAAAAGGCATTGAATGAGGACAGAGTTCAGGCTTCTAGTACTCTAGTGATTTTCTTGGGGCTACATATTAGCAGGCCCAAAGATATTCAACAGTCTTAAAGGATAAACTGTTGGCTCTATCACTACTCTGGGCACCTTGGATATTGGAAGAAGTGTATTCTACACCAGGGAGCTGTATGAACGTACCTATATAAAACTAACATTTAGCGAACTTAAATGAGGTTTTCTGTAAGAAAGTCTGAATACAGTTTAAGTAGCCAGAAAGAAATGTTTAAATTTAGTTTGCTTTACTCTCAGGTGCTATGAAGTATCAGATGTCTTAATATCAAGTGTGAAACTTTGGTAATAAGATTCTGCTAGTCATTTATGGTCTCTAGGCTTTGGACTAAGACTTTATGCAGGTACTAAATATATACATAAACAGTTTGTAGCCACTTCTAGATTATTACTGATCTCTTACACAGATAGAGTATCTCAACAAGGATATGCTTGCCTGTTCATGCTGAAATGTGTATTCTGCAATGGAAAATCCATGTTTTCCGAGTTGTGGAAAGACCCAGAAACTTTCGTCACAGAATTGAAATAGGTTGTCTAGTAAAGTCAGAACTCTGACCCTAAGACCTGAAATAATTTTACCAAAAGCCGTGGCAACCCACACTCTGGCCCCATCAGCTTTTTACCCAAACCACTGGTTCCCCTTTGGTGCTGCTTATGTGATTTGGTATCTAGTATTGAAGGATGATAGTTAGCTCAGGATGTAGCCATCTTCATAACAACAATGAACTGTAGACAGTTTATGCCACTGGCCATGAATTGAAGAATTCAGGTACTGGTTCAGTGGAGAGAGAAATCTGTCTTAACTTGACCAGAATCTTTATTTTAGTTCATGGACTGTTGCTAAGAGCCTAGTTTATTATAAGCCTATCAAGTTACCTATACTGGAATATTAAAGACACATATATTTTGAACAACATTTTCTGGAAACAAATACAATAACTATATCACACGTTTAATCTTTACGCTACTTATATACATGTCCAATAAAAAAAAGAGCCAAGCTTGGAAGGAAGCTTCTAGAATTAAACAAGTATCCCAGAATGCTTTGTCTTCATTTCTTCTCCAGCCTGCTGGGTACATGCTTGAAATCACCTTGGAAATGATGACTTCAGGAAACAAAGGCCTCCTATCGAAGCTGAGGGCACTGCCTTATCATTCTACTCTCTACCTCAACTCTTGTATCATGACATTTTGCACAAAACATTCATTTACTCAAGATTTTGACTTAGCAGATTGTGATTGTATTACACTAGAAATTCACTCGCCATTTTCCACAACTAATTACTGCTTCAGGCCCATAGTAGTTATAATATTACAAAATGCTATTTTGTTTTTTTGTTGGTTATGGGTTGCTTTTTGTTTTTTTGGAGATTTTGTTTGTTTGTTTGTTTGTTTGGTCATCTTTCTCCTGATCTTCTCTAGATGGATCTTTGTACCACCTTACAGGTGGTATCAGTAGGACACTTTAGATTTTTTTACTTTATTATTATTATTACATGTTTTAAAGTAAGCTTCATAACCCAGTGTGAAGCCCAGTGGAGAGCTTGAACTCACCACCCTGCGATAAAGATCTGAGATGAGATCAAGATTTGGATGCTTAACCAACTGAAACACTCAGGCACCCCTATTACTTTATTTAAAACAACAACAACAACAACAAATTAAACAGCCATTGGTTTATACCTCTCTTTACTATGTGTACACACTGGACATTCACTATAGTGTTGTGGTTTTGTTTAGGTTTTTTGCTGTTGGGTTTTTTTTTTTGTTTTGTTTTTGTTTTGTTCTTTGTTTTATGAATAAAGAAGCAGTTGTTTCCCTCAGGAGAAGTATAGTACATTTTTTTAATGATATTTTTATCTTGAAATTTATGTTCTAGGAATAATACTGGTATGGAGTCATAATGATAAACTGTTGATACACAGGAAAAGCTGAAAATCCCTCTTTTAAAACTATTTTAGATCCTGACTATAAGTTCTGACTTAAAAATAAATGGCAAGTTCTTTAGGAATAGAGAAATATTTCAGGGCACCTGGGTGGCTCAGTTGGTTGGGGGTCTGATTATTGATTTCAGCTCAGGTCATGATCTCAGAGTCATGGGATAGAGACTGGCATCCACTCTGCTCTGAGTGTGGATCCTGCTTAGGATTCTCTCTCTTCCTCTGTCTCTGCCTTCAAGCTCATTCTCTCAAAAAAAAAAAAAAAATCACATTCTCTGTTAATAAATGTTGTTTACTGAGGATGTTTAATTTGAGTAGACTCCTTAAAATGTTAGAGGACCCTTTTCCTTGAGGCTTATGAATGCTCTGATTATCTAATCTGTGAGTACAAATAAAATAGCCAGGCTATTCTGAGAAACCTGATTACACATGCTCTAAAATGCTTGTAATTATGTTCAGAAAGAATCAGAAATTTTTCTTCAGTAATATAGAAGCTTTTCTGCATATTTCCAACATTTGTAAGTTCATAGAATGATAATAGAAGTAAGGAAGCTTCTATTCAAGATGACTTTCATTGCAATATGGTTTCTTATATTTAAGGTAAAATAGGAGCAAGGATCTGAGAGAAAGAAATGCAGAAAAGTGCTATAGAGTTTCTTTATGAGTCTCTTTAAAGCTGTACGAAACGTTGCTTTCATTTATTTATTGTTGCCTGCTTTCTTTTATCATCTTTCCCCTTCCTTATCCCTTTTCATCCTTATATCTGAAGTGGCGTTTAGCTAACACAAGGAAAATTATATTGTTGCCATTAAAGGAATAGAGAGGCAGACATTTTCCTGCTCAAATTCTGATTCACAAATATTCATAAATTTGGAAATAAAAAAGTGCAAGTATACATTATTATTTAAAATTCTAATATATGTTCCTTTCTTGGCGCTCATCCTATAAACCTATTCAAAAAACAGTTAATGATGTATTTCAGTTTATATAGTCATTGTAAGAATAATTTAACCCACCAGTAAACATTTAAACCAAAAAGATTTTTTTTCTGTGGAATGTATCAGAAGTAAAACACTCCATTTAAAAAAAAAATTAAAATTAAAAAAAAAATGAATTAATCAATAGACTCAGACAAAACCAGTTGGGTTCCTACAGATCTTGAGAACACTGCTATTACACTAGCAGGATGAACCTATTCAAAGTGGTAAGCCTTCAGCACGTGAAATATTTTCACTTGAGAAGCATAGTTAGCATTCAATGCCTATTTATTTTGCTATAGTAAAAAATCTTTTATTACTGCAAAATATCGAACAGAAGAAAAACACCTGAAAGCCAAATTAACTATGGAAATTTTTATTGACTGTGGTCAGAGAAATGCTTCAGCTTGATAACAAAATTGTTGCTGTTTCTCCACTTCGGATAATAAGCCAGGCTGTTGTTTTCAGTGATCAACAGCCATAGGCCCCGAGGCTGGCCTGCTCATGTGTACCTCCAGGGTTGGAACTATGCCTGGGACATAGCCCATGCCAGAATCTGGGGCTCCTTTTTTGCAGCTGGTGAAGGTGCATTGGTGTTCAGACTGGTTTTGACCTTGTCTTGTTCCTTTCTGCAGATCTTGTGAGCGCTTTGTCTCAATCTTGAACAAACTCGCATGTTAATTCTATACTTTTTGTGGATTTCCTGTTTGTTTTTCATGGACTTTTGACTTTTAGTATCTTAATATTATTTAAAATATACTGTTCAGTCCCAACATGTCACAGTTTATCCCAGTAAAGACTTTGCTCCATTACAGTATTTCCACACATGTTTTAAAATTAAGTGGTCAGAAGAATATTGTAGAAGGAACTACTTTAGAGAGCTTCAAAACAAACAATATAAAAACACCTTTGAGGGACACCTGGGTGGCTCAGTTGGTTAAGCATCTGCCTTGAGCTCAGGTCATGATTCCAGTATTCCGGGATTGAGCCCGCATCTGGCTTCTTGCTCAACAGGGGAGTCTGCTCCTCCCTCTTCCCTTCCCTTGCCTTATTAAATAATAACTTATTATTAAATAATAAGTTTTGTTTCAATCCAGAACCAAAGTCCCATACATCCCATATATGATCCTTGTGTTTAATATCTCATATATCTGGTGGTGCTTTGTCTTTGTCATTCCTTTGCTGAACTTTTCCTGTATTTATACCTGGTGACTGTGGTCTGATTCCACTCCCGGAAGAGGTTGAAACTGCCATTAAGTCTTGGTTTGCTATCCTGGACTCTACCTTAAGCTTGTGATCTTCTTAGGAACATTCGCTTCTTTAATTTGGTGCCATGTTTCCCAGGTTCATCCATGTCGTAGTGTGTTTCATACTGTCTTCCTTTTTATTGCTACATAAGTTTCCACTGTATGGACAGATCACACTCCATTTATTCAGTCCTCAGCTGATGGGTGTTTGGATTGTTTCAATTTTTTAACTATTTTGGACAATGTTGATGTGAATATTTGTGTACAAGTATTTATGTAGATATATGTTTTCATTTCTCTTCGTTATCTGATAACTCTTTATTTAATTATTGAGAAATTGTCCAACCAAAATTTTGATATTTGAGAAATACCAAAGTAGCTTCTCCATTTCACATTTTTTTTTTAAGAGTTGATTTATTCATTTGACAGAGAGAGATCACAAATAGGCAGAGAGGCAGGCAGAGAGAGAGGAGGAAGCAGGCTCCCCGCTGAGCAGAGAGCCAGATGTGGGGCTCGATCCCAGGACCCTGGGATCATGCCCTGAGCTGAAGGCAGAGGCTCTAACCCACTGAGCCACCCAGACGCCCCTCCATTTCACATTTGATCAGCAGTGCATGAAGGTCCTCATTTCTCCACATCATTATCAACATTCTTTATTATCTGTATTTTTTATTATAACTGTCCCAGTGAGTGTCAAGGGATAACTCATTATGGTTTTGATTCGTGTTTGTCTAATGACTAATGATGCTGAGCATCTTTTCATGTGCTCCCTGGTTATTTGTATACCTTATTGGAAGAACTGTGATCAAATCCTTCGTCTATTTTTCTTAGTCTATTATTATCATTGAATCATGTTTTTAAAAAATATGTTCTAGATACAAGTCTCTTACCAGACATGTGCACATATTTCCTTCTATTCTGTGGGTTTTTATGGCATTTTTTTTTAGAGACAAAAGTTTAAATCTGGTTAAATTCAATTTATCTATTTCTTTTTTTTTTCTTTTTTGTTGCTTGTGCTATTGGTGTTCGTAGTGATTCCTGATCATGACTAAGGGATTTTATTCTACCTTTTTTGCCTCAGTGTTAATCTCCAATTAAAAACAATCCTGAAATAGTTGAAATAAATAAAAGACTAAATTCAGTGTTCAGTAGCTGTTCATGGTGCGTTTCTTTATTTGTATAATGTTAAGCATGTGAGAGTCTACACATGCACACCTTCTTTCTGAGCATCAATTTTACCTGAAATCTGAAGACAAATTTAAAACCAGTTAGCAAAGGAAAATAGTGCAAGATATCTGAGAATTATTTCTCATGCCTGAAGTAAATAGTAATTTTCTTCTTTAAGCATAATATCCATTGAGGCAGCTTAACCTGTCATCTGCCACAGCTAGATTATTTTATGATATCTCTGATTTCTCCCCACATTTATAGATTTTATTTTTTAGTATATTATGGTTTCTTCCTTTTTTTTTTTGGCACACAGTGAATACTTGTTTCTTAACCTCGTTTTATAAGAAAGATCAAGGCTGTGGCTCCTCTCTTCCAACATGACTGATTTTGCTGAGTCACTCAATCTGCCCCACCAGGACGTGGGTTATTGCAAGATAAGAAGACGAGGAAACAGCTGCTTCCAGACATAACACCCATCAGCAACAGACATTTTGGAGTACCTTCACTAGATTGTGGGAAGCTGAACTTTTCCTGCACTTTTTTCCAGTGGTTGCTTTTCTACAGACATATCATACATTTCATTGTGTAGACTTTTAACATCTCCTCTCATGCTCAACCTGGTTGTTATGAATAATCAGTCTTTGGTCTACTAGGATCTACTTCTTCCTCAAAATTGAAGCAATAATACCTCTTCTAATTTATCACTCAAAGTGACTGTTTCCCACCCCAAATCAGAAACTTCCAGTGCTGATGGATACCCCAGTAGCTATGGAGAATAATATTAAACTGCCTGCAAGGTATGATTTTGTCCACTACCTGCTGTTTACACTTACATGACCAAATAACTGTATTTCAACACAGCAGATATATCTCATCTGTTTCCTGTTCTTCTGAAGTCTTCAGCCAGGTCTGACTGCATTTGTTACCTTGTATCAGGTACCCTGTTTCCTCCCTCTTGCTACACTGTTTGTTTTGGATAAAGGTCTCAGTTTATGTGAAGGTTTTTGATGGAAGTATTTATTTGCAATCTCAGGTCTTGTCTTGTCTGGGAGTATGACAGTTCTCTATGGGAGAACTAAATTTGCACAAAACACAGAGTTTACAATCACCCTTGTGCATATATGAGTCTGTGAGAGAAATGACATGCCGCTTGAGTGGAGAGGTGAGCTAGGAAAAAATATTATTTTATGCAAAATGAAAAATTAAATTTCTATCTCACACTTTATACATGAACCAGTGTCATGTGGATTATGACTTAAAAACTGAACCTTCAAACTTTTGGTAGAAACTATATGTAAATTATTTAGATTTTGGAAAAGGGAAGGATGAGACAAAAATATTATTAAGTATAAAATAAATGATTCATAAAATTTGACTATTCAAATATGAAACTCTTTTCATCAAGCATAACTTAAAGAAAATAGAAGAAAAGTTATAATGTAGATGGATATTCATGATACAAAATCCAACAAAGTATTAGTGGGTATGAAATAAGAGAAACTATAATAAAAACCTAACTATCTTGTGAATTAAATTTTCATTCTTGTTCTTTTTTTTTTTTTTTAGATTTTATTTATTTATTTGAGAAAGATAGAGAGATTAAGAGAATGAGTAGGAGGTGCAGAGGGAAAAGCAGACTCTCCATTGAGCAGGGAATCCAATGCCGGACTCAATCCCAAAATCCTAGGATGGTGACCTAAACTGAAGACAGAAGCTTAATTGACTGAGTCCCCCCAGGGGCCCTTGTCCGAAGGATCTAAAGGTAGATGGAGATTGGGGCTAGGATTTCCAGATTAAGAAAATAAAAATATTCAGTTAAATTTAAATTTTATTTTATTTTACTGTATTTCATTTCATTTTATTTTTTAGAGAGAGACAGAGAGAGACAGAGAGAGAGAGAACGTGTGTGTGTGTGTGTGTGTGTGTGTGTGTAAACAGGGAGGGGCAGAAGGAGAAGGAGAGAAGGAATCTTAAGCAGGCTTCCCACTTAGTGTAGAGCCTAACTTAGGGTTTCATCTCTGGACCGTGAGATCATTAGCTGAACTAAAATCAAGAGTCAGACACTTGGGGTGCCTGGGTGGCTCAGTGGGCTAAAGCCTCTGCCTTCGGCTCAGGTCATGATCCCAGGGTCCTGAGATCGAGCCCCACATTGGGCTCTCTGCTTAGCGGGGAGCCTGCTTCCTCCTCTCTCACTTTCTGCCTGCCTCTCTGCCTACTTGTGATCTGTCAAATAAATAAATAAAATCTTTAAAAAAAAAAAAAAAAGAGTCAGACACTTAACCAACTGAGCAATCCAGGCACCCCTACATTTGAATTTTAGATATAACGTTAGGTTTTTTTTGTTTGTTTGCTTTTTGGTTTTTTTTCCTAAAGTATCTTACCAATATTATATGGGTTACACTTACTCTAATAAGTCATTGATTACCTGACATTTGAATTTACTGGGTGTGCTATGCTTTAAATGGAAATTTTACTTCTCAAATTGGTTTTTGAGAATGATAAAAAGCCCACCCAATGGGAAAGGTCTTTTCAGGGCCTAAGAAAAATAATGCATTATATGGCTAAATTTACTTTATTAAGTGTACTGTATGTGAATGCAGATATTATAAAATAAAAATATATAATATAATATAAAATTATATTATGCGTTATAATATTTTACCATGGATGGCTGTATGAATGGTCCTGAGAGGGTTAATAACCTTTTATGAACATCTTACCATTCCCATTTATTAAATGAAAGGATTATATTATGTTATTATAAGAGCTCACCTATCTCTAAAGTGATATTTTATAAAGCTCCATTCTTGCTGATTTAAATTAAATCTGAGGATGAACGCTGTATACCACATATGATTACTGATCTGTGGTAATATTACAGTTTCAGGTCACATTTCTTGGCTCCCTATTTAAACCCAGCGCCCCACGATTACTAGCTGCAACTATATTAATGCTCTTGAGGTAGCTCTTTTTCATTAAAATAGTGACATATTGAAATGTATTGTAGATTAGATCTTTGTCATATAAACTACCAAGAAGTAACGTAAAATAAGATAGCTGCATTATTCCCAGTGCTGAGCTGAAGTGTTTGATTCTAATAAAATGGGAAAGAATGACAAGTGACCTGTCAGAGAACCGAATTCATTTCACAGAGTTTGCAAATGAAGCAGAAGAATGTGAGAATGTACCTCATCAGCAAGTTAGTGACCACTTCGCTCTGATCACCACTCCTCATATTTCAGTTGGAATTTTTAAACCATAAATAGAATTAAATTCAACTGACTAGAAATAAAATATCCAAATATACATTCTCCAGAGCATGTTCTATTTCAGTGTTTTATTTGTATTCAGGCAGATTAAAATGGAAATGCTGTGAGGCAAAGAATTCATCATTTATCTTAGTGTCAGTGACTCAGCCATTTATCCTGAGACTCACCTGCAGTGGCCCCTCCCAGCTTCCTTTTTCCTTTAAATTCCTCCCAGCTCTCCTTCACTGGAAGGTGGAGAGATAGCCTGAACTAATCCAGCAGGATTCTTGGAGGCTGGTAGAGTTTTTGCTAAGGGTGTCAAGATTACTGATGTACAAAATAAGAACATCTGCATGTGTTAAAAAACAAACAAACAAACAAAACAAAAAACACTTTTTACAAAAGATTTGTTTATTTGAAAGAGGCGGGGGCAGAGAGCCCAGGCACACACACAAGTCCGGGCAGGAGATTGGGTGGGAAGGCAGAGGAGGGGAGAGAGAGAATCTCGAGCCAGCTTCCTGCTGAGCTCAGAGCCCCACAGAGCGCTTGATCCCAGGACCCAGGAGATCATGACCTGAGTTGAAATCAAGAGTCTATCACCTAACCGACTGAATCACCCAGGTGCCCTTTCCTCAGTTTTAAAAACAATCCCCAAACCAGAAAACCTAAATTAAAAGTCTCTCTCTCTCTCACACTTTTAAAAAAAATTTTATTTATTTATTTGACAGAGAGAGCCCAAGCAGGGAGAGCAGCAGGCCGAGGGAGTAACAGGCTCTCCGTCAAGCAAGGAGCTTGATGTGGGGCTCGATCCCAGGACTCTGGGATCATGACCTGAGCCAAAGGCAGATGCTTAACCAACTGAGCCATGCAGGTACCTCACAAATTACGAGTCCAATCTAAATTTAAATTATGTTTAAGTTAAATTAAATGAAATCTAGGAAAAAACTGCACTGTATCCATAAGAAGGGAGAATATATTGAGTCAGGGAAAAAAAACTATGATTACATAATTTTAGAGCATTTTTTTTCAGTGTTTAAAGTGTTGTACAAGAAGCCAGGAAATAGAAAATATATTAAACTGAAACATGACATAGCTTTGATAATTTACACACAGTTATCTTGAGACAATTAAATAATTGGTGTCATTAATTTTTCAGATGTCTACATTATTAACCTTTTTATTCCTGACACGGAGATTAAATCACAATTCAGAGGTTATTAAAGAATGGAGGACAGACAAAACTATACCAATTGTCTCAAAAGTTCATGTTCATATTCTTATTTTGTAGCTGTATTTAAAAGAGAAACTTTTGATACTTAAGCGAATACACCCACACATTCATCATTACCCATAATTGTCATTATCTTCTTTATCCATTCATCTGTTGATGGACATTTAGGCTCTTTCCACATCTTCCTTCCAAGAAGAATCAATCATCTTCTCACTTCGTATACACACACACGTATAGCTAAGAAGTACATACCAAATCACAGTTCATTTTTTTTTTTAAACATATAATGTATTATTTACTTCAGGGGTACAGGTCTGTGAATCACCAGTCTTAACACAATTCACAGCATTCATCATAGCACATACCCTCCCCAATGTCCATAACCCAGACACCCTATCCCCCCACCCCACCCCAAGCAACCCTGTTTGTTTCCTGAGATTAAGAGTCTCTTAGGGTTTGTCTCCCTCCCCAGTTCCATCTTGTTTCATTTTTTCCTCCCTGCCCCCCATGACCCTCAGCCCTGCCTCTCAAATTCCTCATATCAGAGAGATCATATGATAATTGTCTTTCTCGGATTGCAGAAAACCTGTTCTTGTCTTCTGCTCATTTCTTGATTGGATTATTTGTTCTTTGGGTGTTGAGTTTGATAAGTTCTTTAGAAATTTTAGATACTAGCCCTTTATTTGATATGTCATTTGCAGATATCTTCTCCCATTCTGCCAGCTGTCTTTTGGTTTTGTTGACTGTTTTCTTTGCTGTGCAAAACCTTTTGATCTTGATGAAGTCCCAATAGTTCATTTCTGCTCTTGCTTCCCTTGCCTTTGGCAATGTATCAAGGAAGAAGTTGCTGTGGCTGAGGTCAAAGAGGTTGCTGCCTGTGTTCTCCTCAAAGATTTTGATGGATTACTGTCTCACATTGAGGTCTTTCATCCATTTTGAGTCTATTTTTGTGTGCGGTATAAGGAAATGGTCTAGTTTCATTCTTCCAAATGACCCACAGACACATGAAAAAGTGCTCACCATCATTCAGCATCAGAGAAATACAAATTAAAACCACAAGGAGATACCACCTCACACCAGTCAGAACAGTTAAGAAGTCAGGAAATGAGAGATGTTGGTAAGGATGCAGAGAAAGGGGAACCCTCCTACACTATTGGTGGGAATGCAAGCTGGTGTAGCCACTCTGGAAAACAGTATGGGGGGGTTCCTCAAAAAGTTGAAAATAGAGCTACCCTATGACCAGCAATCACACTACTGGGTATTTACCCTAAAGATACAAATGTAGTGATCTGAAGGGGCATGTGCATCTGAATGCTTATAGCAGAAATGTCCGCAACAGCCAAACTATGGAAAGAGTCTTGATATCCATCAACAGTTGAATGGATAAAGAAGATATGAGACACACACACACACACACACACACACACACACACACACACACAGGGATACCACGCAGCCATAAAAAAAAAAAATGAAGTCTTGCCATTTGCAAAGATATAGATGGAACTAGAGGGTAATTATGCTAATCACAGTACTTTTTGTCAGCTTTTACTGTTTCACTCTATTACTCTGTTCTCCAGGGGCACAGCAGAATTCAGTTTTTTAATGTGCATTCATATATTTATATTTAAAGAACATATTTATACATGAATATTTAAATTTCCATTGGTCTGATTATCTATGTATTTATTTTTCTCTGCAGATTTCAATATTATGTGTTTAAGTTATACCCATGCTAATATACATATATACAGATAAATGGATATGCATACAGATACATGAAGATGTAGGCATAGGTGTAAAGGTAAATGTATGCATATATGTAGATATATGGGGATGTGTTTTTCTTTTTTTAAGATTTTATTTATTTGAGATTGAGAGACAGTGAGAGAAAGTGTGAGAGTGGAGAAGGTCAGAGGGAGAAGCAGACTCCCTATGGAGCTGGGAGCCCAACACGGGACCCAATCCTGGGACTCCAGGATCGTGAGCTGAGCCAAAGGTAATTGCCCAACCAATTGAGCCACCCAGGCACCCAGGGATGTGTTTTTTTTTTAATGTGTCCAATATTATGAAATTTATTTTTGATAAGCATTTGATTTATTTATTTCCTCTTGATTTATAGTTGTATTTATTCCAATAATATAAAATTTAAATTAAATAGTTATATTATATGATATATTATTGTATATTATGTCATTAATATATTATATATTATATAATTAATGTAATGTGATATATAATTATATATTATAAATATTATAAGTATATTATATTATATTATATTATATTATATTATATTATATTATACTATATATACATATCCATACATAAACCAGACAAATATATCCTGGCACGCATTTACTAGTGTGATTCCTGGGTAATGGAGAGGCACCATGAGACTTTGACTAAGAACATGGGCTTCTGTGGTGCCTGGTTGGGCAACTCTTGGTTTCCTCTTGGGTCAAAATCTTGGGGTCTTGATATGGGGCCAGACATTAGCTCTGCAGAGTTTACTGGGGTTTTTCTTCTCCTCTGCTCCTCCTCTTGCTCACATGCACTCTCTCTCTCTCTCAAATTAATAAATAAAATCTTAAAAAAAAAAAAAAAGAACATGGTCTTCTGATCCCTGTCAGAGTTACTTAATTCCTGGCTCATAAACATTGATGCAATAATTATAAACAGATAAGAAGTTAACTAATCCTAATTGTTAGATATTTGAGGAATACAAGTTTTCTTTACAACAGAAAATCTTTCAATCCACTTTAATCTGAAATCATATACTATAATTTCCATAAATTAAAAATAAAATTAATCATTTATGTTAATAACCCTTAACAAGCACATAATTGGATTAAAAAAATTCTTAACTTGATAAACTATATTGATTGGTACTTTGTCACATAAATTATAAGGCTGAAAGTTAAAGAAAATATTTGAAACTTAACAAAAAATATGTTTATCAACTAAATAAAATGAACATACAAAAACCCATTGTATTTTTATAAAACAAGAGATATAAAATACTCAACACCTAGGAGTACATCTAGCAAACACTGTTCAATTCTTACGTCATGAAATTATCAAATTTTTGTGAAAGACCTAAAAGAAGACAATATTTAGAAAAGCATTTCATGTTTGGACAGGAAAACTCAGATCTTTTTTAATAATGTTCTAATGATATACAATTTCATACTGAGAATGATAGAGGATAGAATATTCTACTTTTGCTCAAAATCTGGTGTCACATAGTCTACTCTCAAGTGTCAGGAAAACATAATAATAGGCTCTTTCAAACGTACAAGATTGCAAGAAAACACAAGTAAAGACAGCTAGAATCCACATTAATTAAAGATATGTGGACAGACTTTTTATCTAAGAGCTTATTCAGTTCCCCTAAATATAAAAATGGTAGTTTTATTTTGTTTGTAATAAACTTAAAATTATAGATACAGATATAGATATTTTCAGGCTGTATCAAGAAAAAAAATTAAACAAGCAGCTTCATAGTTTTCTAGTTGAAAAACAGTAAAATATTTAAAATGTAACAAAACAATAACACAATATGAAAGCACTCAATAAATTCAGTTACCTTTATACTTATCTTTTGTCCAAATTGTACTCCCATCATAACATATTTTTGAACATTGATCTTTTTTAAAAAAATTACGAATGCAAACTTAAACGTAATAAACTTAACATGGCTTAGTCAACCTGGTTTGGTTATTTTTTTAAGGTACTTGATTTTTTTTTTTTTTAAGATTTATGTACTTATTATTTTTAGAGAGAGAAAGAGTGTGCATGTGGGAGGAGGGGCAGGTGGAGAGGGAGAGAATTCTCAAGCAGACTCCTCACTAAATGTGGAGCCCCACACAAGACTTCATCCCAAGGCCCTCAGATCATGACCTGAGCTGAAATCAAGAGTCTGATGCCTTCCCAACTGAATCACTTGTGCACCCTTTTACTCAATTGTTTTTATCCAGATTTTATTTCTTTGGTGTCAGATGAATGACGAATGCCTCTCATCACACTGTATATTAAATGCATCTTTAGTGACTAGAAGAATGATATTAGATGGAGCTGGAAACATTAAGGTAGTGTTGAAATTCACTTTTCAATTTCACTTTTTTTTTTTTTAGCTTCACCTTTAAGTCAAGTCACTCAACAAATTCATTTATGTTTCTATATATGCAAGACTATCCCCTGTGACATTACCTCACAATTTGCCCTTTCTTCAATGTTAGTACCCCAGAATTGTGTATCTAAACTGGTATTTAAAAGAAACGAAAATAATTAGGAATGTTTGAAAAAAGTTAGCATATATTATAAATTACAGACTTAGAAGCTATTGCCTGAAATGTCAGTAGACTTCTTAAAGTCAATTTTATATTTGCATGTTGAGGACACTGCTTAAAGAGGTAGCATTGATTATCAGAACTCTCATAAATTTTAGGGTTGTTAAAAGGAGACCTAATAAATTAATCTGACTCCAATCAGATGAATGTGTCAAAAATAAGTGCTTTAGGGGTGTCTGGGTGGCTCTGTCAATTTGGCATTGAACTCTTGGTTTCCACTCAGGTCATGATCCTGTTGTCAAGCTCTCTGCTCAGCATGGAGTCTGCTTGAGATTCTTTCCCTCCCTGCCACCGAATCACATGCATGTACTCTCTCTTTCAAATAAATAGATGAAATCTTAAAAAAAAAAAAAAAGAAAGAAAGAAAGAAAAAGACTCATCATTTAAAAAAATAAATAAGTGCATTCGTAGAAACATAGAAGCACTGATAATAGCTACAGAAAGAGTTCAAGGGGCCAATATTGATGGCCAACATTAATTATGAGAACAAGCAAAAAAAAGTAAATGTTGCACATTGGCTTTAGGAATTTTATGGCACATAGCATGAAAACAATGAAAGTACTGGTCGTGTGCAAAAAATGTACTGTCGTTGCTCATATTTTCTGTTGTAATCATGGAGTCATCATCGGAGAGTTGCATGGCTGGTCATCAGGAGCCTCAACCCAAAACCCAGACTTTAAGTAGAGAAAATCAGTCGTTGGCCTTATTTGCCTATCTAATGTCTATTAAATAAAATAATACTTCTGCTGTCTCTGGCTATTTCCCTAAATTTTCAATCTTTTCGGCTCTTTTTAAAAACTATTACAGAGTTGATCCTGATCAGTGACTCTTCTAGAGAATCTTCAGTTTGTAAGACATCTGGGAAGGCTCTTTAAACTAGTCTCCTTGTAATGGTTTCTGTCTGTCCTTCTTTTTTTTTTTTTTTTTAAGATTTTATTTATTTATTTGACAGAGAGAAATCACAAGTAGATGGAGAGGCAGGCAGAGAGAGAGAGAGAGGGAAGCAGGCTCCCTGCCGAACAGAGAGCCTGATGCGGGACTCGATCCCAGGACCCTGAGATCATGACCTGAGCCGAAGGCAGCGGCTTAATCCACTGAGCCACCCAGGCGCCCCTCTGTCTGTCCTTCTTAAGTGCCTAGACATGATGGGGCACCTCTGGCAGAGGAAGGAAGGAAACAAACAAACAAACAAAAACTTAGACTTTGCTATTAGTCCAATTTAGACTCAGTGGTAAATTTTATCAGTTTAAACCTTGCAACTCTAGGCAAATAGTAATTTTTAACTCTGATTTCTTCACCTGTAATGTACGGTATTAGCTGTACTTTGTAGTTCTTATAGATGATTACATGAAAAAAAAATTAAAAATTACACCAAAAAAATTTTTTGGGCAGTTTTTGGGATTTTCGTGATAAGGTAAAATCTCATCCTATTAGCTTTTACTGTTCATTTTATGTTTCTCCTTCAAGGGAATATAGAATGGAAAGATTCATAGATTAATCCTGCTTCATTCCTTCCTTGAAGAGACCTGCTAGGTATCCCTTAAGTTCAACTCCACCCCAATTCCTTAAGGTACATTTTCCTTACTATGAGATGAGTAACTTTATAAAATTATTTTGAGTGGTTCATGGGCATGGAATTAAGTATAACTTTGATTAATGATAGAGGTTGATTTTGTTTATGACCTCATACTGGTTTTACCAGTGATTTAAAATCACTGGTATAGGGTGCCTGGTGGCTCAGTGGGTTAAGCCGCTGCCTTCAGCTCAGGTCATGATCTCAGGGTCCTGGGATGGAGTCCCGCATCGGGCTCTCTGCTCAGCAGGGGGCCTGCTTCCCTTCCTCTCTCTCTGCCTGCCTCTCTGCCTACTTGTGATCTCTCTCTGTCAAATAAATAAATAAAATCTTTAAAAAAAAAAATCACTGGTATATATATAATGTGTGTGTGTATTATACATATATATGTGTGTGTGTGTGTGCGTATACGTATGTATATATGTGTGCGTATGTGTGTGTGTGTGTGTATTTTACAATGCTCCTAATATACTTCACATGTGTAGGAATAGAAAAATCATCAAGGGACACCTGGGTGGCTCAGTTGGTTAAGCATCTGCCTTCGGCTCAGGTCATGATCCCAGTGTCCTGGGATGGAATCCCATATGGGCTCCTTGCTCAGCCGGGAGCCTGCTTGTCCCTCTGGCTGCTCTGTCTCCAATTCCCCTGCTTATGATATCTCTAGCTCTCTGACAAATAAATAAATAAAATCTAAAAAAAAAAAATGGAAAATAAAGAAACAAACAATCACTAATTTGGTGTCCTTGCAACAAATTTTGGAAGCATTGCTTATACAAATTCTTTCTGCCCACTGTCTATTCCTTATTAAAATATGCTTTTCATTATAATCAGTAGGGGTTTTGTTTTGAATGTTTAAAGATTTGTATAATTATCTACTATTATGCAAAAAAAAATAAATTATAGGGAATCATACTTAAGAACTGTTTCCTTCCTGAAGAATCTGGAGCAGGAAAAAAAAAAAAAATAGACCCTAAATGTTACTAGAAATCTGTGGTTTTAGCAGCTAGACCAAAAGAAAAAAAAAAAAAAGAGAAAAGAAAAAAAAAGTATCTTCTAGAAATATGAAGAAAAAATTATAGCCAGTGTCAGCCAAGGGAAGAAAAAGTTCAAGTTAGAGGACATGGCCCTTTTTAACAAATCTTTTTTCTTGACTTAACCACTGCAGGAAAATATGCTTTCTGTACATATCCCACACACCCATCAAATGTAATTTTCTTCCTGAATTGAAAGTCTGACAGCAGTCTTCCCAGCAACAGAACAAGGTCCTAAGAATTGCTATTTTTATATGTAATTTTATAATCAATAGAGGATAACACACAGTTGCTGTAACAGATTCAATGTATTATTTTTTGATATGGCCTTTCACTTCACCAATAGGCTGTTGAGGAAGAGCTCTGGGTTTCTGCAGAGTGTTCTGTACCACCATTAACTGCGGGTCTTACATCTTGAGTCTCTCCATCCTTTTAGCCCATTTCCAGACACATACATATTCTCCTCTGGAGACACAAGACCTTAATGTTTAAAAAATGTTTTTTCTTTAAAATTTTTTAGGTGTTGCACTATTTTCTCCTGTGTTTATAATATAGAGAAAATTCTGATGTGTGACTGATTTTTCATCACTTGGCTGTGATAACATTTTTAAATTTTTTGGTAGTTAAATACACAGTCAAAAATTACCTCGTTTTTTTAAAAGTTATCTTTGAGTTTTCATATTTTACCAGTGTATGTTAGAGAAAAGAAACATTGCTAGCCAAACTTTCTTAAATGCAGCATACTGTTCCTTAGTTTTTTTCTTTTCTAGTTTAGGGGCACTATTTATTTTTTTTAAGAACCGTCTCTTTTCATAATCATGTATATATTTACATATTGTCATATTTTCCTTTTCTAGAAGAATTAATTTTATATCAAGCTTTATCTCCGTGTTTTAACTGTATCTATCCTGTTCCTTAAGTTTCTTAAGTTTTTATGATTTGTGGAAGAAATACTCGTGGTTATTGAACTTGTTTCGTAAAGCCTTCTGCTGACGATAGCCATTCTATTCAATTCTATTCATGATTAGCTCTCATGTCTCCTCTTAGCTGACCCTCCTCCTTATTCACTGGATCTAAGGGTGGGTGCTGCCGTGGGGAGCTTCTTTACTCTAGGACACGTTTTTGGCCATCTTTGGCATGCTCTCTGGATGGATTGTGCTTTGTATTTTGCTGGTTCTGTTTGTGCATCATCGTTACCTTCTTTTAGATTTAAGCTCCCTCATGATCCCGCACTGTCTTTGAACACTGTCTCTTGCTCCAGTACTGTGCTGGTGACCCTTTGACATGCGGAGACTAGCTTGTTTCGTTGAGAAAGTAATATTTCCCTGACACGATGCCTTTGTTTTTGTTTGTTTCTTGTGACAAGGAGGTGGAAGCATGAGGAATTTCGCTGCTTCACTGGCACTAATTAACCCATCTTCACTAAAAACCCAATGCTTCCTCACTTAGAGGGACATTCATGATATATAATCTATAGCTATAGCATTGGGCATAAAATTTCTGGCTCGTTTTTGTGTGTATATATACATTGTTTCACTTAATTGTCCCCAACAAGATATTTCTATTATTTTACTTACCAGGAGAGGAAAAGGTAAGCATAATTATACAGCTCACTTTTGTTTTACCTTACTTCTCCCCGCTGAGAATAATATTTGAGAATATTAGTGGAAATTCTCAGAATCTTCCAAGTTATTAATTTCAAGCTTGGTAAAAGGTGCCAGAGTTAGATGCTTCCAAACTTGTGCTAATTCTCTCAAATCCACAAAATCTTATTTTTCTCCTTCCTACATTTTGAAAATGGGGTTCTTCCATTTTTCTTGTTTGGTTTTCTCAGTGAAGTTTTTTTTTTCTTTCCTTTTAAAAAGTCTGTTTTCCTCCTCATTTTATTAAATACTAAGGGGTTCAACTTTATCCCGGAACTGAGTGCTGTCTTATTTAAATTGAATTTTCCCAGGGAAAAACAAAAAAAGAGTTTCCAGAGCAAATTTTACAGTGATACAGCAAAATTGTTTCTGAGAACATGCTGATTTATATTTTAAAGTTTTGGATCACCTACTTTAATAAAAAAAATAAATAAATAAAGTAGACTATAATTGAAAAACTGACTTCATTTTCCTAATGTCACTATCCACTCTAAGTACGCGTTATTCTCTTGACCGTGCTTCATGTGTTTTCATCCTTGTGAAACCTTGTCAGAAACATAATTTATTCACATGTTCTCCCCCAATTGATAGGCTCTCTCTTGCTGTAATATTTGGTCATCAAGTTAAATTTAATGTGTAACTTCTTCTGTCAGCCATCAGCTTGTCAATTTGTATTTTGTGAAACAAATTGATATTAAGAGGAATAGTTACAAGCTCAATTTAAAAGAATTTATTAAAACTTTATTTTATAATGTCTCCAAATTTTATTCTTACTAAATATAATATGTAGTTTTTATGTTTCTTTTTGGCTATAATCTGAATAAAAAATGAGGAAAATAAGTTTTTTTCCCCAATGTATACACAATTACCTATGTGTATTGCTAGTGTTTCTATTCCTATATGGCACATATTCATATGCCAGAGAGAATCTTATAATCTTGTATTGTTAAAGTGAAAGCATGACATTCTTCTTTGTTTCACTAATGTCAATTATTTGACCACACTTGGACTTTACTAGTGAATAGATACAAAAACACTGCAAGATGATAGTTATGTTTATTCATTTTCAGTTATCAGTTTTAATATATTAACATTCCATGCCAAGATATACGTGTAAATCAGAAATATCTCAAGTATAAGCCGGTTTTGTGTTACTCTTTTACCTTGAAATTCTCCCAACCATATTGTTCATATCAGCTAACGTATAGACTCTTCTCAACATGGTATCTTGGGAAGGAGCAGCCATCAGTGTCATATTGGAAATGTATAGTTTAATTAGCTTATTTAACCCATGAATAAAATAAGATAGATTGGTTGAGCATGAACATAATTTGTTTATTGGAAAATTAAATCAAAATCTCAAAAAGCATGCAAACAAAAGAAGCATTTTATTTGAGGTTATTTTAGTGGTAAAAATTCATTAGCAAAATATGTTTTACTGCTGAATATATTCTATATATAGTAATCATCATAGAATTTTTGAACAGAAATATTTGAACAGAAACTAACCTTTTTGGTGAGTACTGCTTCTATTTGAATACACAGATTGGATGATAGGTATAAAATTTCCCATTATTGATTGGTAAGATAATACTTTATCATCCCCACCCCATCTTTATTGTGTGTGTGTGTATGTGTGTATGTTTTGTTTGTTTGTGTAAAATACATTAATGAAACAGGGTCTACAAATTAATTGAAATAGGTAGAATCCATGAATTTTTTTTTTAAATATGTTATTTATTCAACAGTTACAGTGATAGAGGGAACACAAGCAGGGAGAGTGGGAGAGGGAGAAGCAGGCTTCCCACTGAGCAGAGAGCCCAATGCAGGGCTCAATCCCTGGACCCTGGGATCATGACTTGAGCCAAAGGCAGACACTCAACAACTGAGCCACCTAGGTGCCCCCATGATTTTTTTTTTAGGGGAGAATTTCGTAGGTATGGTTTAAGACTATGTAGTTGCCAGAAAATAAAGACTTCGTGGAATGTGGGTCTGAGAATCCTTTGCAAATATATGAGACCAAGGCATAAGATTATCTCAAGGACTAGTCCAGTAGCAATTACCACTTCCAATTAATTCTCCAAGAACATATACAGAGACCAAAGCCAAGTAAAGCCATGCATTCTTGACTAGTGTGAGGATAAGAAATAATACATATAAACCAATTGCCACAAAGTATGGACACAACAAATTTACTACTCTCATAGTTTATGTTTATAAATATTTCCACAACTCAGACCAGAAAGTTGGGCTACCAAATATATAAAGCACAAGATAATGACAATATAATTGAATATAGGTTTATAAATTTTGAAGGATAAATTAAACAATAATGTTGCAGCAATAGTACAAAGAAAAAAAATTGCTGTGAGCAAGAAATGAATTTTTATGCTTGAAAAAGCATCCTGTATGAATATAATCTTTCCTGATAAATACACATCAGGGTCTGGGAAAAATGGCAACTGCTTCTGAAGATTTTGCAGAACTACAAATAAACTAAGAATAATGAGGAAAAGTAATAATAATTACACTATGTAGGAAAAGAAACAAAGAATGGAGGAAGTAGAGGAAGATGAAGAATATCATGAGGGGCATTGGCTCCAAAAGATATCACCCCACACTACAAATTGTGTATTTAAATGTGAAATCTTGACATGAAACTCTAGAGAGTTTTAGCAGAACATAAAACCTCTAAAATAGGTATGGCTACAGATGGAAATATATGACTTCCAATCAATAAAGATAAGATGATTTTGTAACAGACCTCACTAATTAAAAAAATAAAATCTTGAATCCCTTCATCCTGTCTTATTTTGGACTATTTGGACTAACATCTAAATGAAATCATTGAAGATTAAAATTAGAAATAATGGAAGAAATGTGTGATTGTGTTTAAAAATGCATATACATATTTTTAAAGTTCTGAAGAATTTTATAACAAAAATTCCAGAAGTCTTAAAAAATAAGAGCATATACATCTGCTATCAAAATACAAAATATTTTGCACGACCAAATTCAAACTTAGCACTAACAAACCCAAAACAAAATTGTCAAATGAGGGGGAAAATAAATGCATATGTTTAACAGGAGAAAAACTAGTATCTTTAAGCTAGAAATAGTACAAAACAATAACGTAATACATGACAGAAAAAAGACAATATAAGCAAACAGTTATCAAAAGAGAAAATATCTTCTTAAACATATGAAAAGATTCTCAGCCTCAGTCACAATAAAATAAATGTAACAAGTGTTTTTTAGTTGTTAGTAAATGTCTAAAAGCATACAGTCCTGGTAGAGGTTTGGGGAAATATAATCTCTCATGAGAGTAAAATCTCGTCAAGGGCAATTTGACAGAATATACCAATTTAAATTGCTTACCATTAATCATAACATTTCAATTCATGTATCCTAAAGACATATTCAGATATATGAAGACTCCTAAGTATGCAGTATTAATTTTAATGTTGTTGTTGATAATGGTATTAGTTAAAATAGAAGTCAGTGGATAGGTGATTTTTCTAAATTATCATTTATCCATAAAATGAAACACAAAAGGCATTAAAAACAGAGTAAGTCAATATCTTATGCGTTGATAAGATACATTTCTAAACCTTGATTGTAAATGGCTAAAAAGTATCAAGGGTTGGGATGATATAAATGGTTCACTGCTCTTTATGCAAACACCAAAGAGAGAGTTATATGGTTGCTAATCCTATCTTCAGAGCCTCACTTCCACGACCTCATCTCATCCTAAGTATCTCCCAAAGACCTCACCTCCAAATATCATTGCAGTGCAGATAAAATCTTCACCATGTGAATTTGGGGAGGACACATTCAGTCTGTAATAATCTATAGCATAGTTGAAAGATATTCATAGAAGTTAACAGTGTTTGCTTCTATCCAAGTGAACTTAGTGATAGACAGTGGTCCTGGGAGAAGAATCTATGGCTCATATATGTTCTTCCATATAACTGGAATTACATACAATGTTTATATCATACTATACAAAATATTATTATTAATGCTAAAAGAATAATAGCAATAATAAGTTCAAAATGATGCATATTAAAAGACTCAAAAGAAGACAAACTTCTCAAAGTTCCTGAATGCAACCATTTAACTAAAATATCATTTTAAATTCTTAGCCATCTCAAGTACAAGTGCTCAGCCTTGATATGAGCACCTGATCCCAGCCCAACCATGTGGACAAACAGATTTATGATGTTCTCTCAAAATGTTTCAATAGGTACATTTTCCAATATAGTAATACCCCCTTATCCATGATTTCTCTTCCCACGGTTTCAGTTAAAGTCTTCAACCACGGTCCACGAGCCAATGATTCTTCTTCTGACAAATAGTCAGAAAGTCACCAGAAGCCTAACCCTATATCAGAATCGCTATGTCATTCACCTCGCTTCATCTCAACAAATGAGATGAGATCTCATCTTATTTTATCATTTCGCATCATCATAAGGAGGGTAAATACAGTACAGTAACATATTTTGAGATACAGAAGACACTTTCACAAAACTTTTATTATAACATATTTTTATTACATTGTATAATAAACATTATATTTTTAATCTCTAACTGTGCCTACTTACAAAGTTTATCATAGGTATGTATATTTAGAAAAACACATATATATGTTTGAAAAAAAACTATCATCTATCTATCATCTATCTATTTATCTATTTATCGTCTATCTTAGTATCTGTGGTGTCAGGCATTCCCTGAGTGTTTGGAATGTACTCTACATGGATAAAAGGGAATTATTGTATTAATTGCAGAATACTATGGAGGCAAGGGGCCCGAAGAAAGTAGAGAGAGAGAGAAAGAGAGAGAAAGAGATACAGTGGAGATTCAGGGGAGAAATAGGAGAATGGTGAGTGAGGGCTAAACCCCAGCCATCAGCATTTCAGTCCCAGACTCTAGCTCTTTTGCAGAGCAAGAAGCCCCACCTCCCTGGTGCTGAGACCCCTTCTCTTCCAACAAGTAAGCTCCTCCTTTTGAAAGTTAACTGCATGTCATTTTTCTTTCTTTTAAACAACAAATGTATCCTGATGAGTATATATTTAACTATTTGATTACCACTGGTGTAAAATTTTTACTGTACGTAGGATACTGAAGAGAAATAAGGAAAATCAACACTAGATAATAGAGTAAGATTTATACCTGTTTATTTTTGAAAATCTTAGGACAATTATCACTCTTCTATTTAATGTCTTTTTATCACCATGCTCTATTACATTTGCTAAATGATAAGCTCCTCAAGTAGAAAATCCATAATGAACCTGTGTTTATGTAACACATATACCTACCAGGATTGCATTGCATGGATAAATAAATACACTTCTACACAAATATGATATGAATAAGTACTTTCCTAATAATGTATTCATTTCATAAATTGGGATAGTGTTTAGTGATGCAAAAAAATAGCCCATAAGTAAGCAGAATTGCTTTCCTTTGTGAATTTGTGTGAATATCTAATTTAATTTATTGATCATTGTGCCTCAGTCTAACAGATCAATATATTTATATTGTATTTTCCAGAAAATATTCCTACTTATACAATGCTCATTTAGAAAATACAAAGTTGTTATTTAATATTTATGGATAACTTCAGAATTACATATATTACAAATAGAAATATACTTATTCATCAAGACTGGTTCATAAGTGCAAGCTGATTAATAATAAATAGTTTTGGGGAAAAACACGTTTCAATCACTGCTTCGTAGCATAGTACTTCCTAGCTTGGACCATTCCAGCTTTTCATGTCTCTGATGTATTCGGCATGGTCTTTGCCTCTGAATGGGACATGGAAACAATTGGTTCATTTGTCCCTGGTGTTCAAGGCAGTTGTTTTGAAAAAGACTTTCAAAAATTCCCCAAAGCTGAAATGTTATCTAAGAAATAAGACAAATGTAGTTGTGATGTGAGAGGCCCTGGACAGGAATTAAGATCAAAGTCACCTCGAAAGACATAAGGTTCAGGCTATGTGAAGAGCTGACTAAGGATTTCTTGAGATTCTGCTTTATTTTTATCCACATAATGATCTTGGCACAGCCATAAATCTACCATTCCTATCCCTTGACCTGTAATAAAAATGAAATATTGCTTCTTAGGATATAAAATGTCAATGTCACATTTGAATGTCTAAATGAAGCAGAAAAGGAGTCATATGGCACAACTTGTACAAAAATTGAAATTCTAGGGAAAAGTTTTTACAGTTTTTCTGTTTTTTGTTTTTTGTTTTTTTTTCATTTGCCTCATTTCTTGCAAGCTATTTGTGTGTATGGAAATCTGAAATGGATTTTGCCAATATGTCATATATACAGATATTATACTAGATGGATAAAAAAATGTTGATACACTGACTCTACTTATCCTAAACAAATGATAGCATTTATATGATCCTTGACATTGGCAGTCTCAAGTATATTAATATACCCGATGTTAAATTTATAATCCCTGGATCATAAATTTCTGTACCTATTCAAATAAAACTGATATCACTGCTATGCTAGGGCTTTTAGCTAATAGGTTTCTTCATGAAAATTTCATAGTCACTACTTTTTAAAAAACTATTACATGGCATATTGTCATAGCAGTGACTCTGTATAACAGAGAGGGTGAAAGTAAATGACAATGAAATGCTTTGTGTATTAAAAATGCCTTTAAGGAGTGGCACCTGGGTGGCTGTCAACTAAGTGACTGACTGACTCTTGATTTTGGCTCAAGTCATGATCTCAAGGTCCTGAGATCAAGTCCTGCATTGGGCTCCACGCTCAGCACAGCATTGCCGTGGGGATTCTCTCTCCCTCTTCCCCTCTTTCCACTCATGCTCTCTTTCTGTCTCTCTCTTAAATTAACTAAACCGATCTTTTTTAAATTTTTTTTAAAGATTTTATTTATTTATTTGACAGAGAGAGATCACAAGTAGGCAGAGAGGCAGGCAGAGAGAGAGAGAGAGAGAGAGAGGAGGATGCAGGCTCCCCACCGAGCAGAAAGCCCCATGCGGAACATGAAACCAGGACCCTGAGATCATGACCTGAGCTGAAGGCAGAGGCTTAACCCACTGAGCCACCCAGACGCCCTTAAACAGGTCTTTTGTTTTAAGAAAACATCTTTAGGGACGCCTCGGTGGCTCAGTGGGTTAAGGCCTCTGCTTTCAGCTCCGGTCATGATCTCAGGGTCCTGGGATCGAGCCCCCCATTGGGCTGTCTGCTCAGCAGGGGGCCTGCTTCCTCCTCTCTCTCTCTGCCTGCCTCTCTGCCTACTTGTGATCTCTCTCTGTCAAATAAATAAATAAAATCTTTTAAAAAAATATCTTTAAGCAGAGATAACCGTATTTGACAGCTTTCTATATAAATACATTTATAATATGATATTAATTTATTAAAATGATGAATAATTATTTGTCCTAGGCATTTTAGTAAACATTTTTATTTCAATAAGTTCAACTGAACATTTCAACTTGGAATGTCTAAAATGAATTCTGTTTTCTATTAGCAAGAATCACTGATTTTTGTTTTTGTTGTGTGTGTATACATGGGTGTGTGTTTAGTCTTTCCTTGTGCCTTTCTAAAGGGCTATTAGTTTAGCAATAAAAAAATAATACCATATAATGAGCAATGCACACAAAAATGCACTATTAATTTTTATAGTGATGTGAATGAATACAATAAGGTATACAGTGCAACAAAAATGCTATCACCCTGTTGATGGCTGAATATATTTTTGTCAAATCCTGACATTTATGTGCACCTCAGTTCTAAAGTTCCCTTCTGTCCTTCCTCCCTTCCATACAACCCACAGTTAGGCCAACACCACTGGAGAATTCATGATAATATAGAATCCTTCTAGTGAGAAGTAAGGTATTCTTCTTTGGAGTAACCGAGCAATAAAAATTAGAATAGAAAAACAATTACGTTGAACAAAATTTAATAGGAAAATATTTTATTTTATATATTTTTAAAGATCTATTTATTTATTTTAGAGAGAGGGAATGAGAGAGAGCAAGCATGTGAGCAGGAGAGGGGGAGAGGGAGAGAATCTCAAGCAGACTTCCCACTGAGCTTGACACGCGACTTGATCCCACGACCTAAGCCCAAATCAAGATTTTGTCACTTAACTGACAGCCACCCAGGTGCCCCAATAGGAAAATATCTTAAATATCATAAAATGACTTTTCATTTTCTACTATCAGCAATGAAAAGATAATTCTTTTCATCTCAATAATTACAGTTGAATTTCTTTGGAATTGAAAACATGATACTCTTGCTAAAAAATGCAATGTGCTTAGTGACGCATAAAAAACCGTGAGGGAGATCATTCACAGGGTGTGTTAACAAGCCCTCCAGGGATTGGGATTCACAAATCCCAAAGTAGTAGGAAACCACTGTGTTAGGACATTATCATGGGTTAAATTGTCTTTCAAAGAAGTTCTATTACTGTGAGTGATAGACTATTAGGATCATCATCAACTCAGAGCTTGTTAGAAGACCAAATTCTCCGATTTCCCTTCCACACCTGAATACGGGTCCAGGAACCTGGGACCCAAGAACCCGAGTTTAACAGTCTCTTATCCTCTGAAACTAGACCGTGGGATAAAGATGCATGTGCAAGTAAATTTTAAAGGAAGCTCCATCAAGAGAAATCAATGAAATGTGGCAGACAGAGTCAAGAAGATGAAGACAGAGGCAAGAACCCAGTTTTATGTGAAGTGTCAGCCTTAGAGTGACCCTGGACAAGCCTCGAGGAGGAATTACACTTTATGGGTAATTCTTCTCAGCTTTCCTACAAGGCGTTACCCTTCACATGTGCCTGGGCACTATCTGTGGTCTTCGAATTCTTAGGGAAGCAGCTCCAGAAGCCCAAGACCAGCCCTCTGAAGGGATTCAGGATGAAGTTTCTGAAATAGAACATCCAGAACTGAAGTAGGAGTGTGCAGAACTCAAGAAAGGAATCCAAGAGACTGTGGTAGAAGAAAAAAATGTGCTTGTCTTGGAAATATAAAGTGTTTTTGTTTTTTTTTTAAAGTTTTTATTTACTTATTGACAGAGAGAGACACAGTGAGAGAGTGAACATAAGCAGGGGGAGTAGGGGAAGAAGAAGCAGGCTTCCCGAGGAGCAGGGAGCCTGATGCTGGACTGGATCCCACCTGGGATCATGACCTGAGCAGAAGGCAGATGCTTAACAACCAAGCCACTAAGGAGCCCTTGTTTTTGTTTGTTTGTTTGTTTGTTTGTTTTTTAATATAGAGCTCTGATTCAAATACTCAGCATGCCTTATTGCTTGCTTTTTAGTACTGAGTAAATCATGTAGCTATCTAAGCCTGAGTCTCAGTTTTGCACCTGTAAAATTGGCATCAGAATGTACAGCACTTTTAGAATCTTAAATAAGACCATGCATAGACAGGGATGAAGCAGATAGACTTGTGCTTTGTAGGTATAGATGAATCAGTGGACCTGAGATGGTTAAAATAATTTTGTTTCCTTTGGAGATCTCTAAATGATTTGCATCTCTTAGCTTGTATAATTTAAGAACAGCACTGTGAAGTTAGCTGGAAATATTTGTCAAATATCAGAGAGCCTAGTTTAGTACATTTTTAATTGGAAACAGCCCCTAATGATCCATGATGTGAACCTCCATATATCTAGTTATATCAATTCTATATTTAAGTTATCTTCCATGGTCAATTAGTAAGCTTTCAAATGTAATTGAAATGTAGTCACGAGAGATATAAATATATATTCCACTCAGAATTTGCGTTTTTGAGGAAACCACTATGACTAACAGCTCAACATCACAGAACTGGGTGTTCTTGCTCTTTGCAGAATGTTTTTTGTTGTTAACTACATGAGAGAACATCGTGAGATATGAACACTAAATTCAGTGTTTCATGAAAATAAATGTATTTTCGTTTCATCAAAGATAATTCTACTCCTTTGACTATGCAAGAAAAATTATGTCTTGAAGTTACCATTATGAAGTTATAATCCTATAGCTTTTATAGAAATATTAGATGTAGCTTTTTCATACACCAAGATTATAAAATACATCACGTTCTTAAATTTTCTGGATATCATAACATTTTATGATACATAAAATAGTATGTCAGTTTTGAAGTTGTTTGATGGCTTTACATACGTTACTTTATGATAGAAGCCTTTAAAAGCAAAACAAAACAAAAGAAAAATCCCAGTGGAAAATTTTGTCACATCTTTGCTCTTGTAGTCTGCAAAATGACAATGTAACATAGTCTTTTTAACTGAAATTAATGTCTAACTTGATTCAATGTACACAGTCACAAAAATAATCTGTAAGCCATATCTAAGTTTGCAATGTTAATAGCAATGGCCTTTGATATCAAATATCGATCACATAAGATCTAATAAAATAATAAATTGAAGAAAAAAAATTTTATCTCATATATATAGTCTAAAATGTTGTATACACTGAGTCAGTTCTAAGTGGGATTAACCAATAACACCATACAGCTAGATTTTAGAAGTAATAGCCGGCAGTGGTTTTTAAATCAAACATTCACATATGTATATAGGCATCTGTGGTGCCATTATCCATTTTTTGCTCCTAAGGACCCATTACATACACCAGTTTAGGATTTGTGTACACATTTATGTGGACACTTTTGAAAATTGGCTTCCCTTGATACTCTAATAAGCAGCATAACTTAGAGCAATACTTTGAAGACTAAGGATGAAGTGCTGTATGCTGATTCTATCCCATACATTATTTAGCATTTTTTTGTATCATAGTGCATAAAGTCAGCATGCCTAAAGCAAATGAATGGAACCTAAAACTATCCTTTCAGGAGCATAGAGCTATGGACACACACATATATTCTGTTATTTGTCAGTTTTAATGCTAGTATATTTTAAGTTCAAGTCTTCAAAGTTAGGGCAACAGATTTTATAACACAGGAGTCTAGTACAGGATTAATAGCTAACACAAGGTCTTCTTTTCTCCTGTGACATGATTTCTTTTTTTTTTTTTTCCTAGATAAATTGTATCTTCAGGGAAGGTATAAATTTTATTTGTGAATTTTATAAAGAATTAATATGTTATTTTAATTTGACAGTTATTATGATTTAAAACAGCCATACATGTAAATATTTTCTTTATCTGATTCTGTACCTCTTAAGTCAAATAATACTTGGAGGATTTTTATTGTTATGTATGAACTATTATTTAAGATAATTTTTTTTTTTTTCTTAAAGATCTTTTGTTTTTTTCATTTGAGAGAGGGAGAGAGAAAGAGAGCATGCAAGCTTGGACAAACAGAGGGGTAGAGGGAGAAGCAGACTTGCCACTGAGCAGGGAGCCCAATGCAGGACTGGATCCCAGGACAACAGTATTAGGATCCAAGCTGCAGGCAGCCACCCAGGTGCTCAATTATCTTTTTTTTTCTTTTTTTTTTTTTAAAGCCGATCTATCTTTCCTTAATAGATTCCCTATTCTTTGAGGCTACCTTTTTTCAAAGTTCCCCTTTAATTTGAGCTGTATTGCCGGTGGAATATGTTGGCTTACTTCCTACTTTATTTGCTGCTTTGGCTATTTGTACCTTTGTTATGCCAATATCACTGTCAATAGAGTTGAAAAGTCATTTCCTCCCATTTACTTCTGATTTGGTGATCACCTTAAAGATGAATACATATGGTTACTGACCTTATGAATTTTAATGCTGAGGTAATGATAGACACAGTTGGTTTCAATTTACTCTACCATAGTAGGGACTGGCTGCATGTTCATCTTGGGTATCCGGAGAACTATAGTTGGGTTACCGCTCTAAGGTTTGCTCTGGCTGATGGAATGTGATCAGAATTGATGCATACTAATTTCTATCCTTGGTTCTCCCATAAGACCCATGGCTCACTCTTTCTTTAAAAATGATTGCTGCATGTGGGATCCAGTGGAGGACTTGAGTAGGCCCTTTGGGGCAGGAGAGTCACCAACTGGAAAAGCCCTTGCTTCTTTAATTGCAGTGTGGATGACTACTCATGAAACACCAATCAGACTATAAAAGGAGGAAGAACTAAACCTTGATTTCTTAAGCTGCTAAGATTTTGGAGATTTTTTGTGTGTGCCTGGTTTTAGCACTGAAGCAGAAACTATATATTCTGATAGTATATACATGATAAATCCCATGTTAGAACATTTTCTTATTTTTTTCCTCTTTCTTTCTTATGAGGATCTTTGGATTTTAAAAGAGGATTTTAACTGGCACCCATCCGTCTCTTTCTTCTCCTCCTCCTCCTTTTCCTCCTCCTCCTCTTTCTTTTTCTTGCAGGCTCTCTGCTGAGCAAGAAGCCCAATGCTGGACTCAATCTCAGGATGCTGGGATCATGACCTGAGGCAAAGACAGATGCTTAACTGACTGAGCCACCTGGGCACCCCTGTACCTTCCTTCTTTATTTACATTTCATTCTCATCTCCATGGGCACCATAGTGAACCATTTTATTTTATTTTATTCTTTAATATTTTATTTATTCATTTGAGAGAGAGAGAGAGAGAGAGAGAGCATGTTCGCCGGTGTGAGTGGGGTGGGGGGAGCAGAAAGGGAGGAAGAGGGAGGAGAAAGAATGTCGAGCAGACTCTGTGCTAAGCATGGAGCTTGATTTCACAACCTTGAGATCATGACCTGAGCCAAAACTCTGCGCTAAGCATGGGGCTTGATTTCACAACCTTGAGATCATGACCTGAGCCAAAACCAAGAGTCTGACACTTAATCAAATGAGCCACCCCTATAGTCAACCATTTTAATCAATATCTTAAAAAAAAAAATACCTTGTGGGACACCTGGGTTGCTCAGTTGTTTAAACATCTGCCTTTGGCTCAGGTCATGATACTTGAGTCCCTGAATAGAGCCCCATGGGGCAGGCTCTGTGCTCAGCAGAAAGTCTGCTTCTCTCTCTCCCTCCGTTCCTCCCTCAGCTCATTCTTTCTCTCTGTGTCTCTATCATTCACTCTCACTCTCAAATAAATAAATAAAATCTTTCAAAAAATCTCATAATGAAGAAATCACACATCTTGAGTGTTATAACAATCCAAAAAATGGCTAATTTTGTCTTTATACTGCTATATTATCATGTATCTCTAGTTCTGTGCATGGTCCCATTTTCTCAATAATTAAAGTCTCATTTTCCCCAAATCCCCAAACCCACACTTTCCTTTTCCTTCAGAATATGGTTTTGTTCTATAATATCCAAATATTTCCAAAGCCACTAGATAGGAACTCCCTCCTCTTCTTTCTCACACAACCTCTACATCTGTGTGTATTCTCCTCAGTGCTTCTGTTCAATTAAAAGGACTTGTCTCCACCTCTGTCCAAGTGTGGTGGTTATTTAGTATGAATTTCATCTCCTTCAAATTTTGGGGGTACCATTCAAGGATAGTGGGGGTTTTTTGCCACTCCTTCAGCTCATGCACTATCATTAACATTTAGATGTGCTCTAGCATTTTTTGTTTGTTTTTACTTAACTTATCCTCCCCAAAACAATTAGTTCAACCTCAGTTATGGCCAAATTGCTTCTACACTTGTCCTAATGTGACATCTGTTTCTACAACTTTAAACTTGCTCTCAGGGGTGCCTGGGTGGCTCAGTGGGCTAAAGCCTCTGCCATCGGTCAGGTCATGATGTCAGGGTCCTGGGATCAAGCCCCACATTAGGCTCTCTGCTCAGCAGGGAGCCTGTTTCTCCTTCTCTCTCTGCCTGCCTCTCTGCCTACTTGTGACTTCTGTCTGTCAAATAAATAAATAAAAATCTTAAAAAAAAATAAACTTGATCTCAGAAAAATTAATAATCATCATAGTAATTCATATAATATATTCAGATTATAATTGTTTTATCTCATAAGCAATATTTCTTGATCTTGAAGTACCTACTTATAATGGAGTCTGTGCATACTAAACACTCTCAGTTTTTATTCCTTATCTCTGGACATCTCTTCCAAACTACTCTCAGGCTTCTCTTCATCTCCCTCTCTCTTAAGTATTGGGAATTTTTAAGATTCTATTTGGAATCTTCTTTTCTCTGGATTCCACAACTTCTTCCTTGGATATTACCTTCCTTCACATGGAAATTTTCCATTATTTTGTTCTGGTATCACGCATATTTTTATTTGTAACCCAGACTTCTTTTTTAAAATACAAAGTCACCAGAATATAGGCTTGTTTTGTTAGTATATATGCTTATATAGTTACTTGTTTTGATCTCTACTATGTCCTCAGAGCAGATGACACAATTTAGCTTTAGTATATATTCAGCAAGTATTTGTTGAATAAATAAACACTCAAGCAAAACATATGTGTGTCTAAGAAACACATTCCGATAAAGTTGATATCTCTAAAACTGAACTCACCAAATACTGACATCCTTCATTTATCTAATTCACCATCAATATAAATAGCACAGCCATCCAAGAAGCAGCTTTAGCTGAAAGTCTAGTGACATATGCCTTCCTCTATCATATGTCAGTCTTGCTAAATTTGCCACAAGTTTTCAAATCTTTCACTTCTCCCATATCTGTTACAGTCACTACAGTATATCCTCCGTCACCTGGGCTACTGAATTAAGCTCTAAGATATTTTCTTCCTAAACTGATTTCCTGTCATCCTTCCCTGGAAATAGGTAAAAATAGTTAAATGATCTTCATGAAAAAATAAGGTTGAATGTACGGATCTCATTTTAATATTATAATCTAAATCTCAAAGATTGTTTTTACATTGCCTGGAATTATTGTTTACTTTCAATAGGAAGCTCAATTCTTCCATATTTTTCTTCAAACTTTCTTTTGCCTTTTAACCTCTACCCTCTGTACACACAATTAATGTGTTTAAAAAAGAAAATAAGAAAGAAACAAGTAAGACTGCATCAACCACATGCCATCTCTCCACCTCTAAACTTTCTACAATTACACTGACTCACCCTTTATCTTCTCTTACGCCTAAGCCACTTCCCTCCTCCCAAGGAAATAACCCCTGCTTTGTGCCCTGGATTGCATCGACTCTTACCTTTTATAGAAACGTGGCTCCTTGTATAATCCCTTTAATTTTCTAAATTTTGAGGTACCCCTTCAGCCTACAAATATACTCAGATCCTTATCCCTATGGCTCTTCATTCCTATAAAGCTGTTCTCTTATTTCTCAACAAAGCGTCTTTAAAATGTTGTCTACGTGCTCTGTCTATATTCCCTCAACCACGTTCACTGTCTACCCTTCCAGTTTGGTCCCCATGCATATACTCAATCAAACCTGGTTTTGAGTATTTCCCTTCCTTCATATTTGTCACTCTTTCCTTAGCATGTGACACTGTGGATGGCTTCCTCCTCTTGAAATTACTTCCTTTTCATCCCTACAACTCAACATTCTTCACTTGTCTATTGTCTATTGTGCCATATGGGGATTTCCTTTATTTTTTATTATTATTTTTTTTAAGATTTTGTTTATTTACTTGACAGAGAGAGGTCACAAGTAAGCAGAGAGGCAGGCAGAGGGGGAGGGGTAAGCAGGCTCCCCACTGAGCAGAGAGCCCTATATGGGGCTTGATCCCAGGACCCTGAAATCACAACCTGAGGCAAACAGAGGCTTAACCCACTGAGCCTCACAGGCACCCCTCCCCACTCCGGGAATTTCCTTCTTGAAGGCCTTACATCCCACCTCTGTGATCATGTTGTGCATAACCACCAGGTTAAACCCTTCTTCAAGCTCCAGGCTTATGAACATAACTGATAGTTCCCAAAACTAATCATTGATAAAGCCCATTGTCCAGAGACATACAGAAACACATCTGTAATGAAACAGAGTTAGGTTTATTCACTTGCAGAAGCAAGGAAAGACCTACACAATGGAAAACCATGAAGCCTCTCAAAAAGCGGGGAGTTAGGGGTGCCTGGATGGCTCAGTGGGTTAAACCTCTGCCTTCAGCTCAGGTCATGATCCCAGGGTCCTGGGATGGAGCACTGCATCAGGCTTTTCTGCTCAGCAGGGAGCTTGCTTCCTCCTCTCTCTCTGCCTGCCTTTCTGCCTACTTGTGATCTCTGCCTCTCAAATAAATAAATAAAATCTTAAAAAAAAAAAGGGGGTGGTGGTTAGGGAAGAGTACTCCAAAGAACCAGGATTATTAGAGTTAGTCACAGGCCTGTTCAAGCAGAGAATGGTCAGAATTTGTAGACTGGAGGGGTGCCTGGGTCGCTCAGTGGGTTAAAGCCTCTGCCTTTGGCTCAAGTCATGATCCCAGGGTCCTGAGATTGAGCCCTGTATCAGGCTCTTCTGCTCAGCAGAGAGCCTGCTTCCCTTCCTCTCTCTCTGCCTGTCTCTCTGCCTACTTGTGATCTCTGTCTGTCAAATGAATGAATAAAATCTTTTTTTTTTTTTAAGATTTTATTCATATTTGACAGACAGAGATCACAAGTTGTCAGAGAGACAGGCAGAGAGAGAGGGAAGCAGGCTCCCTGCCAAGCAGAGAGCCCTATGCGGGGCTCCATCCCAGGACCCTGAAATCATGACCTGAGCCGAAGGCAGAGGCTTGATCCACTAAGCCACCCAGGTGCCCCTGACTAAATAAAATCTTAAAAAAAAATAATTTGTAGACTGGAGTTGCTGGAACATTCAGCAATTTTATTTTTCGAGTCTGTGAAATGCTTCTCTTCAGTTAGGATGTCTTAGGTGTTGGAAAGGAGGGGTCTGAACAAACCAAAGTCTTAAATGTGTTGAACTCAAAATAGTTTGTGATGTACCATAACGGCCTTTCTGGAAGAATGCATCCATCTTGTGAGTCAGAAAACATTCTGTAAGTTATGATTTCTTTCTTAATTGTTTTCCCACTCCCCAAGTCACAACCTACTTCTCAGTGGGCCCAGTTTTCAGCGTGCTATTTTAAATCTCCATGTGGGTATCATAAAAACTTTCACATTTAAATACTTTTCAAAAAAAAAAAAGGATAAAACAAAACAAAAACCCACAATACCAATCTCTACAAATTTGATATCCTCATCCTTTGTCTCCTTCACAAACAGTACTATTATCCACTGAATTAGTAGAAACATAACATTTTTCTAGTGTTTGATTATTTTCTTCATTCTTTTTTTTTTTTTTTTTAAGATTTTATTTATTTGACAGAGAGGAGAGCACACAAGAAAGGGAGGAGCCGGCAGAGGGAGAGGGAGAAGCAGGCTTCCCACCTAGCAGGGAAGCCCAATGCTGGGCTTGATCCCAGGACTCTGGAATCATGACCTGAGCCAAAGGCAGAAGCTTAACCCACTGAGCCACCCAGGTGCCCTATTTACTTCATTCTAATGGGCATTTTATCAATACAGCTGTCGTGTCTAACTCCAAAATAAATCTCAAATATTTCACCTTTCCAATTGCCACTGACTCTACCCTCTTCGAAGCCTCTATTTCTCAACTCCGTGTACAGCAGACGCTTATAAACAAGAATATCAAATGTCACTTTTATGCTTACTGTATTCAATGCCTTCATTTTACTAAAACTAAAACCAGCAGCTTTTTAAGTAGACCATGGGCAGGCCCTGATTACCTGCAGTTTGCCGACCTGTGCAAGCTCCCTTCAGGCATTCTCCTAATTCATTTCTGTGCTTCAGCCCTAGGGCTCTCCTTTCAATTCCTAGAAAATGCCAAACTCTTAAATATTGATTGCATTTTTCTATGTCCTTTCCTGGCTTGATCTGCTCTGGAAGCCCTCTTTGTACTACTGCACCAACTTCTAATGGCTGACATCTTTCCCTTTACAGATTTCTATTTAAAGGTAATTTTCTCAGAAAGCCCTTCTATGAAGAACTCTTTTCATTAGACAAGCTCTACTGGTTAGTCTTGAAATTGCATTCAAATAGCAATTACTTAACTTGTTTACTTGTACTTATGTGTTAGGGGTTTAGGAAAGGTCATCATCTTCTCTAAATCTCAACATTACAGGGGAGCAAGGATCATGGCTTTTTTACTAAGTCATGTAGATGTGGTACTTACTATAGTATTTATCACAAAGTAGTTTTCGATAAATGTCAGTTGCATATATAATAAAAAAAGCTATTATTACATGTATAAATTAATAGTACAAATTAATAGTACCAGTTCATGAAGCTACTTACTTTAAGTCACTAAGTCCATGACTTAATGGTATTTCTATTTTAACTCACAGACTCTCCTTAAATTACTGATTTTCCAAATGACCATAATTCATTTATTTCTACTCATATGGCAGTTTCCATGTTAGGTTTGCTCAAAAAGAGATATTTCTTCAAAAACTTAATAATATGTTCAGTCTTTTCGCCTTTAATTCTGCAGTTCTTCTTTTTTTTCCCCAAATATTCCACTTGTAATTTACTTAGTCAAATACGAAGAGGTCTTAGGGAATTTTAGGAGCTATATTATGATTCCTTACAGAATATATTCTTTGTCATTTTGATACAGTAATTTCTCCTGCTCATTTTTATCTTTCTCTGCTCTAGAAAATGTTAAAAAATGTTATGTATGTGAAAAGGATTTTAAATATTTTATGCATAAAACATGTAAAAATGTTAAAATCAACTAAGTACCATCAAATCTAAAGAAGTAAAATATTACATTACAGTTCAGGTCCAGTCAGTGTCCTGCTGTGTTTATGTCTCTTACACTTGCCACTTCTAAGTAGCAAATAATCTTAATAATAAATTAACAATTTCACAATTGTTTATTTTGAAAAAAATTACTACATGTCTTTATATCCCCCAGAGACCCAAATTCCTGTCAATTTACTCTTATACCAGATGCAAATGAGAAAAAGTTATAATTGTAGAGATTTCAGGTTTCTCTTGATTTCCTTTTATTCTTGCTTATACACTGGCTCATTATTTTGTGAGCTCATCTCCTGAGTCAATAACAACCAATGACAGCCAAGGCACAACCGCAATTATAATTATCTAAACAAGCTGTCTAAAGTCAGGGTCTGTTAGGTATGTTCCACGCCCTCCATACCATCATAGAAACTATTTGGCCAAATGTGTCACCACTCAATGTTGTAAGTAACCACCTTTTAAACTTTGACTGCCTATCCTAGAAACTAATGTCATATATTTCTGAACATTGTAGAAAATCCACCCATATGACTACCTATTTCTTTTACTTTAGTAAAAACAAACAAAAAAAACCCCTTAGGATGATGAACATTTATTTCCTTTAATGGGGCTGGATTAAGATGGGTTCATAAGGAAAATCCACAAATAGGATCAATAGCCTTGATAATAACATTGTCTCAAAATATATTTTTCTGTTATTCTTATCTAAGCAAAATGTATTTTGATTCATATTATACATTAAATATTGCTCTCTATAGCTCTATTTTATTTTCAATATATACTTGCCGGGAATGGCCAACAATCACTGTACTGATGGATGAAAGATTACTCCAAACTTTGCTGTGAAAGAAAGGAAAAGGAAGAGGGACAAGACCAGGGGTCAACGCTCAAAGAGGAAGACCCTTTGCTCTTCTTTGCTCCTACTTTTATTGGTCTTTCAGGATAATCACAAATTCTTATCACTGTTTCTCAAGCTCGTGATGTGTGACAAGTGGTTATGAGAACTAGGAGGGATCTGTTTATGGGAGAGTTGGGATATGCTAATCTGTGTGTTCTATGAATTCTGCTAAACACAGCCCAAGAGACCATGCATACATCTCTTAGATCACAGGGTGACAGTTTGGGCTAAGAAAGTTCTGGGAAGGGAACTCCCTGTGGCATTCCAACAGTAGAGTGGTCATGCCGGCCTTGACCTCAGTATTCCAAAGACCTATATGCTTCTCTGAAGCTTTCCATCACCCCCAGTGTCCTCTGTGTTACATTCTAGCACAATGGCTGTGCTAAAAATGGCTGATTTCATGTTCTACTTTAACTCCAACATGTATTGTTGGCAGTCTTTTCATATTAATTTACAAGTTATCTGTTTTAGTTGTATTTTTTTTTTTTTACACAAACACTGAAGTTTGATTTGTAGTAAGACTATTTTTCAGATAAAGACAAAATTTGTCATTTTTAAGAGTCTTCCTGTCTCAGGGCACCTGGGTGGCTCAGTGTGTTAAAGAGTCTTCCTGTCTTTATTAAAATGATTTATTCTTGTTCTTATTTAAATACTTTACTTTTGGGGGGTGCCTGGGTGTCTGTCAGCTAAGTGTCTGCCTTTGGCTCAGGTCATGATCTCAAGGTCCTGGGATGGAGCTCCATATTAGGCCTCCTGCTCAGAGAGGAGTCTGTTTCTTCCTCTCCCTCTGCCCCTACCCCTACTTATGCACTCACTCTCTCTCTTTCTCTCTCTCAGATAAATAAATAAAATATTTAAAAAGATCTTAGTTTTTTAAACATACATATTATCATTTATTTTACTTTCTATAATTTTACTATTTGGAGCCCAAGGACTTAATTTCACCAGTGGTATTTTTGTTGGCTCCTGTACTTTGGTTTGGTAATTTTCTGCTGTGAGCTCATGTTCAATTGAGCTCAGTTAGTGGAACCTGTAAAGTTGAGTTGAGTTTATTCCTCAGAGTATTGTTTTGTTTTGTTTTTTTTAATGACAAGTACTAAGTTTGCTATATACTCTGGACTACTTTCAATTACACATGCTTTTCTAAGTCTGGGGCTAATGAGTAATAAAAATCCCAAAATTAGATGTGTTAGCAAGTAATTCTGGGATTAAAATTCTCAGGGTACCTTTTTGTTAGATATTGTGTAGCTCTGTAGAACTTGTTTCTTTGCTGTCATCCTGGTTTTTGCACCTAATTCTTAATAGGATTGTCCTTTTGGCTCTATGGCTGCTAGTAGTGGATTTTTTCTTTCCAAATACTAACATTGTTACAGTTCATGACTTCTTTCATTTCCCCTGGGATAAACTTTAAAAATGTTATCATCTAGTCTACTGAAATTAGCAAATTCCTTTAAGAGTTTGAAGCTTTATTTTAGCTTGCAAGTCCAGTTTCCTTCTGCCTCTTTGTCTCTGAATCTTGGTTGTTGCTCTTATTTTTAATATAGGAAAATAATTAGAATATTTTTGTATTTACAGTGATTTCTGGTTAATATTATGGTGATAATTTTTTGCTTTTTAGTATGTGAGATTTCCAGAAACAGAATTTTCACTATTCATTTTCTAACATAGAATATTGAAATAATTATAAGCTATCAGAGTCAAAAGTTCCTAAAAATTAGTTGGAATTAGTTTTCTTTTAGTGATAGAGTTTGTCCTATAATGCAGCTGCCAGGTAATTATCTGTCATTTGCTTAAATACCATGAGAGACCTCCTGTTTCATGGTAGAGTATAAATGTTTCTTTTTTTTTTTTTCATATGTGAAGGCTTAATTTTATCTCACTAAGTTATAATATTGGGAGTCTTATTATCTTTGTTTTTGTAAAAATGAAATGCCTTCAAATTTGAAATCAACTTTAATGTTCATAATCCTTTTCTTGCGAAAAAAAAAAATCATATAAACTTAGGTGTCCAGTGTGTTGAGTACTTAAGAAAAAGAATCAACAAATTACATGAATTACAAGGTATGATTTTGAACTGATCATCAAATCTTCCTTGGGGACTGGGAACAACTGTAAAATTATTGACTCAAAGAATACCATAAAAAGCAATAATTAGCATTCTAGAATAATGTTTTAAATATATTAAAAGCATTTCAAAAGAGATTTTATAAAACATAGCCTCTTAAGAAAAACTCAATTAAAAATAATGTATCAGTGTTGTATATTTTGCTGATATAAAGCAAGCCAAAGCTCAGATGAAATGGTGAGATTGAGGAACTCCTTGAAAATGGACAATCTCCAGGGAAAACTGCTGCAGAAAGAAATCAAGAACTGTCAGTAGGAGAGGCAAGACTGATCGTAATTGACATTTTAAAGCACAGTAAAAACAGGTTCATAAAATAACTTTAAGAAAGCCACAGAAATGCAAAATAATACACAATTGTTTCTCTGGAGAGGTGTTCTCAGTAAATATAGCATTTAAGCTGTATGTGCAAGTTATATGTATTTAGGTATTCATAAAGTAAAATTAATCCTACTTATAAATTAGGGCAAAGATGAACAGATAACAAGAAAAATATTTTAACAGGTAGGGATTCTTGTAAGTTTTGTTTCTTTTTTTAAAAGAAATAATATTCAGACTTAACCTTGTCTATGGATATATAGAGAGCATCTGTTGGCTCTCATTCAAGGTTCTGCTCTTAGTTCCCCTAGGATCAATCCATTTCTGTAAGTTTCAAAGGTAGTTCACACAGTGATTTAAAAGATTTATCAGGATGTAAGTTTGAATTTTTCAAGTATCTTATCTGATGCTCAGTATAGTACAGTACATTTACAATGCTTTTGTTTTTTATTTTCTTGGGGTACTTATTTTTATCAATTTACAAAAATATTTATGTGAAATGCATTTCTCAAGCACTATTTATATACTTAAGATTCCTCTGCTCCCCGCTTTCCCCCCCATGTAAAGAGCATAAAACATCCAGTAGAAGGCAAAGTATTTTAAAGTACATTGTGAGAAAATAAACTCATAGATACAATTTAATGGATTGATCCGAGCCATATTCCCAAGGCATTTTCTTATTTTTGAACTCAGCTTGTAATCATACACTATATGTTCCTTGAAATTACCTTCTCTTTAATGACATACACAATATCTGAAGGAATTATCCAGTCCTTTCTGGTTTACATTGCTGTAAAGGAATAGGACATTAAAAAAATCAGATAAATTCATCATGTATCAAAATTATGGTGAACTAGTCGTATGGATAATTAAAAGGAGACTTCATTACTCTCCTAGCTCTTGTGTCTTGGTTCTACATCTCTTTACTCTAATTTTCCATTTTTTCCTTCTAGATTATCTCAAAATGTGTATATATACCATTAAATGAGCACCTGTGACTGAATGTATCCTCATCATTTTGATTTAGGCCTTGAAATCAATGAATTAACAGATTTTTCTGACGGTCTATGTTCATATATTAGCCAGTCTACAGTTTACTGTAAGTTCTTATCAAATAAGATCTTAGCATTAGAAATTCCATGGGCATTTAGCTGGGGACATTTTTCATGTTTTGTTTCCCTCTTAGAGATTCACAATGCATTTTATTATATCAGAACAGTGATAAACTTTGTCTTAAAATATATATATTTTAAAACTTATTTTATTCAGTGTTTCTTAAATTATTTGCATTGGTAAACATATTATGTACTCCTCTAAAGTTTTCCAAACACAACTTGGGAAATGTTGCTACCTTACAGCAACAAAAACTGTATAATTTTAAGAAGTAATCACTAAATTAATACACATATAAAAAATGTAGATATTTTAATGAATGTGTTATGAATTAGTGTATATATTCAATAATACATTAAACTAAGACATATGTACATTGTTAATATATAATCACATAAAAGCACTTATAATTGATATTATGGAAGAAACAAATATAAAACCAATGTAAAATCTATCCCTTCATTAATTTAATAAACAAATTACATGTTATAAGTTCAGATCTGTATCTTATTAAGACTTTTGGGCTTCTGTCCTCATAGAGCTTATAATCTATATGGCAAGTTGGGAAATAAATAACTATAGCATAATATGTTACAAACACACTTGACTATTGGACTTAACTTGTTCTGTGGGTTCAGAAATTACATTTTCAGACAAAGAAAACACCATATTGGAGACTGAAAGAAAGCATAGAAATTAGTATATTAACTATATTGGGAAATAGCACATGTGAAGAGCCTACTGTGCAGAAGAGAGTAGACTGTATGTAAGGAGCTGGAAGGAAATTATCATGGTTGGAATAGATGAACAAAAACATAGTTTGGTTCACAGTCAAGCTGGAGAGGCAACAGAATGAGACTATTCAGTGTTCTAATGGTCAATTTAAGAATTTTTAGGGAAACTGGGAAAATAATCACAAGGTTTTCAGTTAAGGATCTAAATTTTCTACTTTAAAACATTTTCTTTATTTGATTTAAAAAATAAATTTGAAGAAGGCAAAATGGCATGGAAAACCTGATTAAGTCTGTTCTGTAACAGCCCGGAATAAGGAGAATAATGAGGGGATTGATTTCATGATACCAGTGTTTGGGCTCTGCATCCAAATAAAATATGTATCATTTATATTATATATTTCAATGTATTTTACATATTGATATAGATTGATGAGATATAGAGATCAAGTATCTAATATATTTAACATATCAATATACATTTAAATAAAAAGTATGTCTTTAAATAGTTACATATTCTCATTTGAATATTGATATATATGAATTTATAAATATTTTTCTCAGGAAGAGGGATATCAGCATGATTTAATTTTCCTGGATTGAGTAACTGATTTATACAATGTACTAAGAAAAGAAACACTAGACAATAATTAAGTTTTGGTGAATAATTTGAATATTTCATGTCAGTTTCCCGTTTTAATCTAGTTAGTATCAAAGTCTTCCAATTTTTCAGGCATACATAGCAACATGCAGAATCTTGAAGTTGACCTTGACTCTTCTTTTTTCTTATACCTACATCAGAATTAATACCTCAATCTTCAGAAATATTAACATCCTAATACTTATCAGCACCTCCATTGCTAACATCTGGGGAACTTCATTCTTCAAATAATTTATTTCAATAGCATTCTAACTATTCAGGCTACTTTCTCCCTTGACCTCTTCAATCCTAAAGATCAACCAGAAATTTATCTTGTTAAAATGTAATCAATTCTTACCTTTCTTCTGTTCAGCCATACTGATAGATTCTCAACTTATGTAGTACCCAAACTTAAAATGATGTAAGGCCCACTAGTCAGACCTCCCATTACTCTTTTAACTTTATTATTTCATTTTCTTCTATCTTCCTTGCTCATCCTTCATATTTATAATGCTAACACAGGCACCTTGGCTTCCCAGCAATTGCTCAAACAAACCATCTCATGTCTGTCTCAGGGTCTTTGCACTTATATTTTTTGACTGGACTGGACTTACCTCCAGGAAACTCCAACACCAAATGTTTTACTTTTCACAATGGACACTTCATCTAAAATTACAATCATTACCCAAATATCATCACCCCTTCCCCAACTAATATTATGTTACTTGAAAAATTAATAAACATATTAATTTTTGGTTTGTTCCACTCTTCAAAATAATGCCTTGACTACACATAAGGCAGAATTTTGTTCAGTTGTTTTTCTTTGTTTTGTTCATTGTCTTTTCCCCTTTATGTATAATAATCATTCAATACATATTTGTTTAATGGATGGTTGGATGGATGACTACACTGACACTGATCTGCCAATAAGTCATCAAAACAAATCTGTAACATTTGCATATTGAAATTGAAGCTTGAAGCCTAGAAGACAGTCTTTGCTGGGCATATATTTTTGGTTCCTCTCAGCATGCTAATGTAAGTTAGAAACATGGTAGAAAACACATGTTTCTAGAAAGAGTGTTTAGCCAGGATTCAGAAAGTAAAAGGAAATTGAGATTTGTATGCTATCATGGAAACCAAAGATAGAAAGTTAATACCAACCAACCAAACAACCAAACAAGGAAACAAGCAAACAAAAAACCAAAGTGTCATCAACAGTGTAATGACTGATAAATAAAGTATGAGAGGTATTTACTGGATTTAATCAAATAGAGGCCACCAGAGATTAGTGAAAATAAAATAAAATATAATTGTAAAATAAAATAAAATAGAAACCATGACATAGTAACAAAGAAAGATTAAAAGGGAATATAAATGAGAAATAAATTAAGACATGGATAGTGTAAGTGCAGAAAAGTCAGGGGACTATAGACAATGAACAGGAAAGAACTAAGACAGTCATTGGATGAAAATGAAGAATCAAGGGAGAAATATTTATTTTTAAAAATATTTTAGGGCACTTGGCTTGTTGTGTTGCTGCTGGAGAACCAGAGACGGTCCTGCTGCGGCCACAAGCCCGTCCAAGCACCTGACAATGTCATCTCATTTAGTACAGCAGCCGCTGCCCCCACTCAACAACAACTGCCAGGAAGGTGAACAACCTTTGCCCCGCCAGCCGGCCTCAACAGTTCCTGGGGGAGCTACCCATGAACAGCAGCAATGGCAATGATAATGGCAATGGGAAAAATGGGTGGCTAGAACATATACCGTCCTCATCCTCTATCCACAATGGAGACATGGAGAAGATTCTTTTGGATGCACAACACAAATCAGGCCAGAGTAGTTCAAGAGCCACTTCTCACTGTGACAGCCCTTCCCCACAAGAAAATGGGCAGATTATGTTTGATGTGGAGATGCACACCAGCAGGGACCATAGCTCTCAGTCAGAATAAGAAGTTGCAGAAGGAGAGAAAGAAGTTGATGCGTTGAAGAAAAGCGTTGACTGGGTGTCTGACTGGTCCAGTAGAGCTGAAAACATTCCACCTAAAGAGTTCCACTTCAGACACCCCAAACGTTCTGTCTTTTTTAAGCATGAGGAAAAGTGGGGCCATGAAGAAAGGGGGTATTTTCTCCGCAGAATTCCTTAAGGTGTTCATTCCGTCTCTCTTCCTCTCTCATGTTTTGGCTTTGGGCCTAGACATCTATGTTGGAAAGCGACTCAGCCCACCTTCTGCCAGCACCTACTGAAGGAAAGAACACTCCTGAAAAGCCTGAGACCTGTGAAGTGGTGTATTGTCACAGTAGTTTATTTGAACTTGAAACCATTGTAGGCATGACCCAACCTGCCATCCTATTTTTACATATCCAAGTTCCAGTAACTCTCAAATCCAGTATTTTATTCAAACTCTGTTGAGTCATTTCCTTTTTGGCCTGTAAGACACTTTAGAATTTCCTAATAGAGTTTACCATTATTTAGAAATTTGCAAGGGCTTCTTTCCCACAAATGCCACCAGCAGATTATAATTTTATCGTTAATGCTATTGTCTCCTTTTAGTGCCACCAGACTTAGACCTGCATCATTCATGGTATAATTTTACATTTGCAAGATAACTACCATCTCTTTCTTCAAATGAGATCAGAATAGCAAATGATAGAACAGCTTTGTTGTTTTGTTTTGTTTTGTTTTTTTCAAGACAAAGCAAGTGTCATTAAGCTTGAATTTATAGTTATTAAAAAAGAAAACAAACAAACAAAAAAACAAGACACAAGAAAAAAATATCCTGGGCAATAGAAAATTATTTTAAACAAACAAACTATATATATATATATATATATATAGTTTATATATATATATAGTTTGTTTGTTTAAAATAATTTTTTATTAAATATATATATATATATATTTAAAGATAGGGTAACAAGTTTGAGTATCAATATAAATATAATTGACTCAGTATAATTAATCCAATATAAATAAATTGATCCAGTACAGAAAGAGATGTTAACACAGAAGAAAGGACAATTCTTAGGCAATGTTCTTGGTAAGGAAGGATGTGATCAGATTTAGAAAGTGGAGGTATTGGGAAGGAAGAACACATATGTGAATGTAGACTTATTTATATAGATCTAGTGATGGGAACATGTGGAAATTTCCATTTCAATTTTTTTTTCTTTTTTAATAAGAGTCAAATTCATCTACTTAGTTGAGAGGATTTGGAAAATTGGAGCATGCAGAGTTCTAAGGAGACTGTCATAGATTTCAAGATATTTTTGTACCTAATGGAGAGATAAATTGGTTGGAGAAATAGAGTTAGTCCAGGGAGCAGAAATGGATGCTCAATCAAGGTTATCCACCATAAATAATAATGATTTTAATTTGTTCCCTGGATTTATTTTTATTTTATTATTTTATTTTATTTTGCTACTGCTCTTAGCAATTTCGGTGCAAAACACATATTTCCATCAAATTGAAAGATGGACTAATATGCTGTGTTATTGTACCTGGATTGTGTTTCTGGTTTACATAAAGATGTTGATCAATTTTTGAAAGAAAATAACGGCATACATAGAAATCTATGTGAAGTGAGTTATTTGCATAATTCTTCCACATTTTTGAATGTTGACTATTTTTATTTCCTGAAAGAGCGTGCATATTCACAGTAGGCAGATGTAAATTTGCAACTCATGGGTACTTCATAGGCCAGTCTTCCTTACTATTGATGGAATAAAAGGAATCAGCCACCTCCAAATTGGCAAAAGTCTATCAGAGCAATACCAGAAAGCCATTGAACAAATAACTATAATTCAAATATTTCCAACATGTTTAAAATTTATAAGTGCATTTCTGCATTCAAGTCTGCTGTGGAGGTAGTCAGCACTGAAAGAAAGCTTCTTTTAATTTTTGTAATATAACCAATAGCTTTACATAATCTTCACTTAAACTGTTTTTGGTAAAAATGGATTTGGGGTCAAAGAATTCTCAGGATGGTCTTAAATATAACAGTAAGCTCTAATAATCATGCGAAGTTAGTTCCTTACTAAAGCCAAAGTAGTGTTATCAGATAAAATAGAGGATTCATAAACAATGAATGATCCATAAACAATAAATTTCATGCCTTATAGACAATTTGGATCATACTTTTACTAAAAAAGGATACATTGCTTATCCAAATTGCAAATTTACTGGAGTGCTGGAGTGTTATTTTGCTATATTTGTGAATAGTATACCAAAGACATATTATACTACAGATTGTTTACATTGGCTTTCAGTGGATCAACACACATATCCGCAATTGCAGTTGTTCTTTTATGTGAATCATCAATTTACTGACTGAGTTCTCTGTGACAAACACTGTAGATGCTCCCCCTATGCACCTTCAACAAGTCCCTCTGCGTGACAAAAGCTTTTTACTTCAAATGCTGATGGCCGCAACAAGGGGCTTTTGTGAGCACCATAACCTTAGTTCAGGGAGAGTCAGAAGTGTGTGTGTGAGAGAGTGGGGGGGGGGGAGAGACTAGTAATAGCCCTGGAAAGAGCTCTTAATCAATGACAAAGAATTGATAGACCAGTAACCCAGTGTCCTTGCTCCCTTGCTCCCTTTGTCCACATTGGCCTCTGTACCTCTATTATGTTTTCCTCCCCCGCCCCCCACCCTTACTGATCTAATTCTTTCTTTCTGAACTTTCAGGAACAAATAACCCCATTCAAAGTTCTGTGCTCAAAATTTGTGCTCATATCCTCACTTCAGGATTTTTTCTGGGAAAACCTAGACCAATTTTGCTAATTAAAACACACACACACACACACACACACACACACAGACTTCATTATGGTTGGTTTTAAACATCTCTACTAGTTTAAATAATGGCTCTGATCGTGTCTGAGAGCGAGGACCTGGTGATGAAGTCCCAGAACCTAAGTCAGGTTCGGTGGGGTGAGGAGGTTCGGAGCCGACGACTAAAGAAAGAATTCTTAAGACTTCGTTGGTGCAAAAGGTGATTTATTAGAGCACGGGGACAGGGCCCATGGGCAGGCAGAGATGCGGCTGCCCCAGGTTGTGAGGGTAGGCATGTTATATACCCTGCGGTTGGGGGAAGGTGAGGGGAAGGGAGGTTTCAGTGGAGTTTTCATATGCTAAAGAGGGCCTACAAGGTGCCAGGATGTTCCAGGCCTGCCGGAGGCCTTGCCCTTGCGGCTGGATCAATGTTGTCTTTAGACCAGCCATTAACATTAAGATAGTTGGGAGACTTTTTGGTGGGGTGTCACAATCCTGCTACCAATCGTCTTTGTTAGTGAGATTTAGGACATTTGTAAGCCAAGGGAGACTCCTGTCTAGCAGGATTGTGAGCTCTGCAAGTTAACTATTTGCTTATTGTTCATGGCAGTCAGGGCTGCCTGAGGGATGCTACACATGTGGAGGGGAAAGGGTGAAGAGGGGGTGCAAGGCGCCAGCTTTTGCTTTGTCCTCAGCCAGCCTCCTGCTCCCTCATCACTGGGAAGGTGTTAAAGGTATTGATTCCTATGCTGTGTGTCAGATGTTAGGTAGGCTCCAAAAACTCATTGCACAAAACCCACTCCCATTTCCAACTAACTCTTGTGTAGTTAACTCAGAGCCAGGATTTATAGCCACAGCTCTAAGACCTGTTGTCCTTAGTATGAAAGAGTGCCTATTTAAATTTCTCTTAATTAACTTGTACAGAAAGCAACCTAATATAGTAGAAACACTAGTCTCCAGAACGTGATGCTAGCTTTGATTCTAAGGTTTGCTGTGCAATCTTATATAAATGAATAAACTCTTTAGGGCTATGTTTCCTTATCTATAAAATGACATACCTGTGCTATGCAGTTTCTCTAAGTTACTATTTTAGCTAAACTATCTTTATTTTAGGCACTTTTCCTTTGCATTATAACCATAGTTGGGTGGATTTAAATAAAAGAAAAAGGAAAGTAAATGATTCGTCTTCCTTTCAGAATGGAGGTTTTCATTTTAATCAAAGATCAGATCTTAGGAGAAATTATCATCTCCTTGATGGGACTTTCTGTTCTAAATTATTTCTCAATCTTGCCCTGATTTTTCTTTCTTTTTTCTTTTTTTAAACATTGAGCTTAATATGTGTGGGTAGTGTAAGGTGATTCCATTATTTAACTGCATCAGTATGGCTAATGTTTTGGAAATACAATCATCAATAAAACAAGACCTAAAAACATCTTATATTATTCTACTTAACACTATTATTTGAAGCTAATCTTTTACATGACATTTTCATTCTTACTTACACTGACAGATATCAAAATAGGTTTTTTTTTTGTTTTTTTTTTTTTTTTTTTTAGTTTGTGTTAATTTGGTCTTTCTGAAGCTTTTCCTTACTAGGTAAAAACCAAAGAAAATAGAATATATTATCATATGCCTCTTACATTTAACCAAATCTAACAGGTATTCCAAGAAATGTTATATGCTCTTTTAGTTTGGAATTTATTTTGGAAAACCATTAAATCTTTAGTACCAATTTCTTCCCCAGATATACATCACCAAAATTATCATTATCAAGGGAGCTCTATGTAATGTGTTTGTTTATTAGAGAACTATGCAAATCAGATTACAGGTATAAGATTTTTAAATATTTCTAGAATTTATTACATAATTATAATTAAATACAATTAAATTAAATATGACAGTGCAGGTCTTTACAATGTTTTAAAATATATGTAAATTTATTTATATTTATTGAAAATATTCACTATATTTCAAAATCAGACATTTATAAAGAAAGATAAGAATAAAAGATAAGAATATTTATTATCTATCTGATGTTAAAATTAAAAAGAAATATTTGCAGAGGTTGAGTAATTCATTTAGAAGCAGTTTTCTTTCTGTTCTCAATGGGGCCCCGTAAGGATTTACACTCAAATAATATCCTATCTTTTGCAAAAAGGAAAATTTGTGACCTAAGAGAGCATCAAACAAAATGGTTTAAAAAACATGCCTCTTAGTAACTCTGAGCTTATTCCATTATTCCTCACCAGATTTTGTACATTGCTTTGATTTTATGCTAATTTTAATTATCATTATTCAACAGTGTGATTTTTAACTCCCATAATGGAAAAAAAATGAAAAGAAATTCATAAAGGATAAGCATAGCTTATGAGTCTCTCAGGATGGCTTTAATATTTTGCACAAATAAGAAGAGTAGCTTCAGTTTTATCAAGTTTTCTGTGACTTTATGACCTTAACCTCATCATGTAAAGCCAGAGGTTTTTGATTCAAGCCTTCTTTTGCCATCTGCCAACTCATAATACCATGTCCCTTCAGCCTAATGGAATACTCAGTATTTCATTTCTTGAGAATCATCAACTGTTGTGTTACACAGATGGAAAAACAAAGGTCTAGGACAGCTGGGTTGCTTTCTCAATGTTATAAGGAATCTTAATTTACAGAATTAATGTGAGGACTGAAACTATACATTCCCCTTTTATTATTGTCCTAATGCTGTCAGTGAGGTAGAAGAGGTTTAAGATTTTAAAAAGGTCCTTCAAAGATAAATTCTTTTGGGGGCTCCTGGGTGGCTCAGTGGGTTTAGCTTCTGCTTTTAGCCTAGGTCATGATCTCAGGGTCATGGGATCAAGCCCCACATCAGGCTCTCCCTGCTCAGCAGAGAGTAGCAGGGAGCCTGCTTCTCTCTCTCTCTCTTTCTCTCTCTCTCTGCCTGCCTCTCTGCCTACTTGTGATCCCTCTGTCAAATAAATAAATAAAATCTTAAATAAATAAATTCTTTTTAAGTATCATTGTGAGCTCATGTTTGTGCTCAGTAATTAAATTCACAGTGAATTTTAGGAAACATATATTACAGCATTATTGTCCAGGAAGTTGCCTGACAGAGCATAATTGTTGTTCCCTTAATCAAATTTCAGGTAAGTTGGATTCAGTTTTCAACTCCTTCCATATTAGTTAAATAAACTTTTTAATTTAAGAATGTCCCATCTATACCACAAAGTAACAATGCATAACAAAACAAATCATATGCTTCAAAATTTACTGAAAATTTTGAATTATTCATTTATATTTTTTAACTAATTAAACTCTTTAAAATTTCTTTGTTTGTATTTGTAGTTATTTGTAGCTTTTTATTTACTTGAGTTGATTAAATGTTGAGAGGATAACAACTAAAGACTTACTCACTATCAAAAAAATGATCATTTTTCCCATTAATACAAGAAAAGGTCCTAGAAATCTCATTGCCCGCACACACACACCTAATAACAATTGTTCATCTTTCATTATGTTATATTGTACATATAAATTAGTTGGTCCATTACATATAATTTAGGAGATCCATAGATATTATTGGTTATTATAATATTAATCAGAGGAGAAAGAAACAGAAAAAAAAAACAGAAGTGTTTGATGAAACATACATATATTAGACTTTCCAACTGTGAATACAGAATCTTATTATGTTAACTTGAGGTTCCCAACCATGTGCAAATAAAGAACATGCAATACAGTTAAGGAAAAGAAAAATACTTTTTTTTATTAAAACAGTCTTTATGCAAATACATGACAGTGCAAAAATGCTGAGTATTTTAAAGTTCACAATAAGGAGATTGGACATTATTCCAAAATGAATTTAGGAGAGAGACACGGAGGAGATTTTTCCTACATAATGACAATTGATACATACCTTGACTAAGGAATTATAAGGAGAGATGAAAAAGAAACGAGGGAATCATCTAACACACACGTGAGTAATGGGTAATTTTAAAAATGAATGGACAATGATTAAAAAAATAAGAATTTCATTCTCTCTTCTGTAGTATTATTAATTATTAGGAGAATTGCAAGTAGCACTGAAGAATTTTAGCTAGTCAAGAAACCTGAAAATATTACCTTCCATAGGTGGATGCATGAGACAATATTGCAATGAATTTTTTAGCAGTATTTAAACTTTTGTTCTCGTGTTTGGCCAGTAGCATTCTGATTTAACCCCAGAGTAAACCGTGCTCTCTCCTGTGAGCTTGGAAGGGTGACAGAAAGAAATAGTTTCACTTGAGCTCTTGAGGAAGAGGGGTTTACATCTTGCTACCTTTGCTGGTGAGAGGCTGGGAGAATGGAAAGCTTGACTGCTAGATCACTTTAGTGACTCCTGCTTTCCAGCTGCCCAGGGAAAATATGACTGAGAAAGTCCTATTTCAAGCTACTCCATCCACAAACATTCTCAAATTAGTAGCCATCTAAGTATTACATTTATTATACTCACCTGGAAACAGTATTTTTATACGTATTTAAGATCTTATTATTATTACTATTATTATTAACCTTGTTCTTTGTCCATATCAAATCACAGTCTTCACATTATTTATTTATTTAATTTATTTATTTATTGTTAAATCGTTAGCCACTGTATAGTACATCATTATTTTTTGATGTAGTGTTCAATGATTCATTAGTTACGTATAACACCCAGTGCTCATCACATTCTTTGAATCAAGTAATTATGTGCAAAGCATTTGCCCTTACCAGATTAGGTACAGCAATTTATAGCATTCTATCCTAGTTCCTATCCTATCCTATCCTAGTTCTATCTTAGTTCCTGGTCATCTTTAATCCAGTCCAACATAACATTTTAAGAAATATCTTGAGAAAAAGTATTTAAATTTGTTCTCTCTCTGTGTGTGTACATACATTTCTAAAATTAAAATTAAAAGAATAGCTCATTTTCAATATTATATATCCTGTATGATTAGAAAAGTTTGGACACATGGTATTTTCTGAATAAATTCCCATTTTAGAAATCCAGAGGATTTTTTTTTCCTGTCACATAATAATCAGTGTTATTTTTAATGGATTGCAGTTGGTTTGTCTGGTTTTACTGATTTTTATTTGATCATTTTTGTTTGTATCATTAGTAGGAATGGAGACATAACAAGATAATTACATTAATAAAATAAGTGTTATTTAATTCCTACCTTTGGTATAAGGCATTTCTAAGAATGTTTAAAATTATCTTTTTTTCAATTTATTAAAATGATGTTTAGATGAGCTGCTAAGAGGAAATTCTTTAACTCAAGACTTAAGTTAGAAACTGCCCTTGTCACTAATCATTCCATGTTTATAAAATATTCAATGAGAAATCATACTATAAATACTTGGAATATTAAATGTGCTGATCTACCCACAACACATAATGGTATTACCTTATATTTAAAATTTCAAGAAACCAATAATAATGATATAAAATTCTTAATATTAACTCTAAGGGGATTAAAAATAATGATGACTTATTCCTACAATGTTTCCACATTAGATTTTATGTAAGTGTGAAAGGTGGTGAAAGACTGAAAACCTTAATAAGATTCTTGGCCCTTAACTGTTTCTCCTCCACTCTTGCTAAGCTGAGCTTGACCAACTAATGCTGAAACCACAGCCTTGGTCTAGCAGGTCCTGTATAATGAGGAACTCTCATATTCTCTACTCCTTTTGAAATCTAAACAGATAAAACTAAACTTCAACTGTAGTTGAAGTCTACCATGTTGGTGCTTCTGGCTTTCTGCTCCCCAAAACTGTCATTCTGAGCTCTTCTCATCTTCTTCTCATTAAATATTTTTAATAAAGGTTTGAACTAATGGTGACCACACATGTTTACAAGTTCTCTTCTGTCCAATTTCCCAGGACAGCATTCTTCCAATTATCCAGTTTTAATTTTTCTAAGTAACAGACACAAGGAGCTCAAGTAGTATCAGAAGGACCTAAAAGTTTTGAATCAACCAAACACAGTAGAATTTTAATTCCAGAGAAAACAATCATTGTTCTATATTACAAAAACATTTGAAAGGAATTGTGTTAATTTTATAAGAGTGTTAATTTTATAAGAGTATATCCAAAGAGCAAATTCTATGAATCAGCTTTAATGACTGTTTTCAAGTGGTCTATTATTCGTTAAACAGAGATGGAGTTCTTTGTCTCTTCATCAATTCTCACAACTGTCCTGCATAATATTTACTATTAATATGATTTTTATGGGGGCGCCTGGGTGGCTCAGTGGGTTGAGCTGCTGCCTTCGGCTGGGGTCCTGATCTCAGGGTCCTGGGATGGAGCCCCGCGTCCTGCTCTCTGCTCCGCGGGGAGCCTGCTTCCCTCTCTCTCTCTCTGCCTGCCTCTCTGCCTACTTGTGATCTCTGTCTGTCAAATAAATAAATAAAATCTTTAAAAAAAATACGATTTTTATGTAATAATAAACTATGTATGATGTAGTTCACCCTACATCCTATAGCTGGGAACATGTGAAGGTAAAATTTGTAGCCAGGCCTGCCTGACTCAAAGGCACATTTTATTGTTGTTGTTGTTACAATTATTATTATTGTATGCAAATGTTTCTAGAATAAGCTTTAATGTGGTAGAAAACTGATTAGTGGAACTAAACTTCAGAATGCAGCATATATTTAACACTCTCTTTCATTCTATAAAGGGTTAGCCAGATGTGGTTAATTCTGAAATGCATGAAAATTTCTGTCTACAACTATTGTTGTACATTATATGTCTTCTCTAAAAGTTCAAATCTTTAAAAGAAATTATTTTTATTATTATGAGATTTATATATTTATTATATCTCCCTGGTACATTATTTATTTTAAGAGTTGATAACTTTTTATTATCATCTCATCAGTGGCCAAATGAATTCAGTTTACCTCCTAGTGGCATTCTTGTGACCTATGGGTATATTCCTTAAGATCAATTTTTGGAATTTACTTCTGCCTCAAATGCCTTATTGAACAATGATTAGTTACATGTTTCTATTTGCTATTCTGTTAGTTCAATTTCATCTCATATCCAGAGATAAGATAATATTTCCCACATATCACCCTTTTCTTTCATAGTATAAGCTGGTTTGCAAAGCTTCACAATTCATTCTTACATAGAATGCCAACCCCTTTCAGAAGCCCCACTATTTTAGGTTCTCAGTTCCAACTCCCTCCTTGCTGTTAGGAGAAGACTACATCTCTTTTTCCAAATAGCCATTAAATTCCAGTTGTACAGCCTTCAGAAACTGTATTCAGCTAAGATCTCCTCCTGGCTACTTTGGCAACTGCATACATGTTTGGTTGACTTACTGTTCTGGCTCTTCATTTTTACCAAATATTTAGTTTTCTTTCTTTGTTTCCAGTTTATTTATACTTGCATTTATATGTATATGTGTGCACATGTGTATGTGCCTATGTGGGTGTGTGTGATTATCTCTGTTACCACTATACATATTTCCACATTAATCTGTGAATCCTCTCACTCACTGTTCTTCAATGCAGGGATATACATTGACTTTGTGTTCAGCCCAGGTTATTTTTGAAAGAAATATATAGTATTTTCTTTTTTTTTTTTTAAAGATTTTATTTATTTATTTGACAGACAGAGATCACAAGTAGGCAGAGAGGCAGGCAGAGAGAGAGAGGAAGGGAAGCAGGCTCCCTGCTGAGCAAAGAGCCCGATGTGGGGCTCGATCCCAGGACCCCGGGACCATGACCTGAGCCGAAGGCAGAGGCTTTAACCCACTGAGCCACCCAGGCTCCCCTATAGTATTTTCTTTACTCTGTTTTGAAATGTGACTTCATTATATTTACATTTACAGTAATTTATTTATTTATTTATTTATTTAGCATATATTATTTATTTCAGGGGTACAGGTCTGTGATTCATCAGTCTTACACAATTCACAGCACTCACCATAGCACATTTCCTCCCCAATGTCCAATACCCAGCTACCCATCCCTTCCCTCACTCCCCTCCACTCCAGCAACCCTCAGTTTATTTCCTGAGACCAAGAGTGTCTTAAGGTTTATCTCCCTCTCTGATGTCATCTTGTCTCATTTTCCCTTCCTCTATGATCTTCTGTCTTGTTTCTCAAATTCCTCATATTAGTGAGATCATATGATAGTTGTCTTTCTCTGATTGACTTATTTTGCTTAGCATAATACCCTCTAGTTCCATCTATGTCATTGCAAATGGCAAGATTTCATTTTTTGATGGCTGCATAATATTCCTATATATATATAATTTTTTTTTTCACATCTTCTTTATCCATTCATCTGTTAATAGACATTTAGGCTCTTTTCATAGTTTGACTATTGTGGCTATTCCTGCTATAAACATTCGGGTGCATGTGACCCTTAGGATCTCTACATTTGTATCTTTGGGGTAAATACCCCAAAGTATGATTGCTAGGTCACAAGGTATTTCTATTTTCAACTTTTTGAGGACCCTCCATACTGTTTTCCAGAGTGGCTGCACCAGCTTGCATTCCCGCCAGCCGTGTAGGAGGGCTCCCCTTTCTCCCCCCTTTCTCCCCTTACCTGTCATTTCCTCACTTCTTAATTTTAGCCATTCTGACTGGGGTGAGGTGGTATCTCATTGTGGTTTTGATTTGTATTTCCCTGATGCTGAGTGATGTTGAGCACTTTTTCATGTGTCTGTTGGCCATTTGGATGTCATATTTATAGAAATATCTGTTCATGTCTTCTGCCAATTTCTTGATTGGATTGTTTGTTCTTTGGGTGTTGAGTTTGATAAGTTCTTTATAGGTTTTGGATACTAGCCTTTTATCTGATACGTCATTTGCAAATATCTTCTCTCATTCTGTTGGTTGTTGTTTGGTTTTGTTGATTGTTTCCATTGCTGTGCAAAAGCTTTTTATCTTGATGAAGTTTCAGTAGTTCATTTTTGACTTTGCTTTTCTTGCCTTTGGCAGTGTTTCTAGGAAGAAGTTGCTGAGGCTGAGGTCAAAGAGGTTGCTGACTGTGTTCTCCTCAAGGATTTTGATGGATAGCTGTCTCACATTCAGGTCTTTCATCAATTTTGAGTCTATTTTTGTGTGTGCTATAAGAAAATGGTCTAGTTTCATTCTTCTGGATGTGGCTGTCCAATTTTACTAATACAGTTTTGTTGGAGGCTACGGCATGGTTGGAGTCGAGGATCAAACCAGGCCTGACTAGTGTCTCCTTTAAAGTCCGGACACCTTGACAAGGTTAAGGACAGGAAAGTTGAGTAACACTGAGAAAGGGTCTGTGCTATGAGTCATGCGCTCGCCTTCGTGACTTCCCAAACTCTCTCCCTACAGAAGGGAACAATGTGGTCAGGGTCATGAATTCTTAGTTGGTCCTTGTCGTTCCTGTACTTCCCATAACCCACTCCCTGGTTGATTGTCTTGCTAATGGCATTAGCCGAAACTACCTGGCATCACGAGGTTTGCTTGTAGTTAATGTAAACTTGTTATAGAAACTTGCTGTCATCTGACTAGGTACTGATGTATTACTCCTCCTATTGTGGTCTGCCTTATAAATGCTTGTAAGATTTGGAATAAAATTGGCACTGTTGGACATCCTCCTCGGTGTCCCTCCTGCCCCCATCTCTTTGTCTCTTAATTTTATTTCACCATCCTCTTACCCTCACGTTTCCTGGTCGATTTGTCGCGCCAGCTGTGACACCATTTGTTGAAGGGACTGTCTTATTTCCGTTGGGCATTCTTTCCTGCTTTGTCAAAGATTAGTGACCATAGAGTTGAGGGTTCATTTCTGGGCTCTCTATTCTATTTCATTATCTATGTTTCTGTTTTTGTGCCAGTGCCGTGCTGTCTTGATGATTACAGCTTTGTAATAGAGCTTGAAGTCTGGAATTTTGATACCACCAGCTTTTCTTTTCTTTTTCAATGTTCCTCTGGCTATTCAGGGTCTTTTCTGGTTCCATGCAAATTTTATGACTATTTATTCTATTTATTTGAAAAAAAGTTGATGGTATTTTGATAGGGATTGCAGTAATTGTGCAGACTGCTCTAGGTAGCATAGATATTTTCACAATATTTGTTCTTCTGATCCATGAGCATGAAACATTTTCATTTCTTTGTATCTTCCTCAATTTCTTTCATGAGTATTCTATAGTCCTACGTTTTTTATGGTTTTGGGTGCAATTGCATGTGGGATCAACTCCTTAATTTCTTTCTTCTGTCTGGTTGTTGGTGTATAGAAATGCAACTGATTTCTGTGCATTGATTTTATATCCTGACACTTTACTGAGTACCTGTATGAGTTCTAGGAGTTTTGGAGTAGAGTCTTTTGTGTTTTCCATGTAAAGTATCATATTATCTGTAAAGAGTGAGTGACTTCTTCTTTACTGATTCAGATGCCTTTTATTTGTTTATGTTGTTTGATTGCTAAGGCTAAGACTCTAGTACTATGTTGAATAGCTGTGTTGATAGTGGACATCCCTGCCATGTTCCTGATCTTAGGGTAAAAGGTCTCAGTTTTTCCCCATTGAGAATGATATTCGCTGTGGGTTTTTCATAGATGGCTTTTATGACATTGAGGTATGAAGGTATGTACCATCTTTCCCTACACTGTAAAGAGTTTTGATCAAAAAGATGCTGTATTTTGTCAAATACTTTTTCTGTATCTATTGAGAGTATCATGTGATTTTCGTTCTTTTTCATTTTCTTTTTTTTTTTTTAATTTATGTGTTGTATCACATTGATTGAATTGTGGATGTTGAACCAAATTTGTAGCCCAGTAATAAATCTCGCTTGGTTGTGGTGAATAATCCTTTTAACATACTGTTGGATCCTATTGACTAGTATTTTGGTGAGAATTTTGGCATCCATGTTCATCAGGGATATTGGTCTGTAATTCTCCCTTTTGGTGAGGTCTTTGTCTGGTTTGGGGGGTCTAGGCAATGGTGGTCTCATAAAATGAGTTTGGACGTTTTCCTTCCATTTTTATTCTTTGGAACTTATTCAGAAGTATTAAGTATTAATTCTTCTTTAAATGTTTAGTAGAACTACCCTGGGAAGTCTTGTGGCCCTGGGCTCTTTTTTGAGAGATTTTTGATTACTGCTTCAATCTCCTTATTGGTTATGTATCTGTTCAGGTTTTCTGTTTCTTCCTGGTTCAGTTTTGGTAGTTTATATGACTCTAGGAATGCATCCATTTCTTCCAGATGGTCTAATTTGCTGACATATAGTTGCTCATATATATTCTATAATTATTTGTATTTCTTTGGTGTTGGGTGTGATCTCTCCTCTTTCACTCATTCATCCTTTTTGATAAGTCTGGCCAGGGGTTTATAAATCTTATTAATTCTTTCAAAGAATTGACTCCTAGTTTCTTTAACCTGTACTACTATTCTTTTGGCTTCTATCTCATTGCTTTCTGCTCTGATCTTTATTATTTCTCTTTTACTGCTGAGCTTAGGCTTTATTTGTTTGCCTTTAAGTGTAGGGTTAAGTTGTGTAGCTGAGACATTTCTTTTTTTCTTGAAAAAGCCTTCTATTATCATATACTTTTCTCTTAGGACCACCTTTGCTATGTCTCAAAGATTTTAAACAGTTGTGCTTTCATTTTCATTTGTTCCCATGAACTTTTTCAATTCTTCTTTAATTTCCAGGTTGACCCATTCGTTCTTTAGTAGAATGCTATTTAGCCTCCATATATTTGAGTTCTTTCCAACTTTCCTCATGTGATTGAGCTCTAGTTTCAAAGCATTGTGATCTGAAAATATGCAGGGAATGATCCCAATCTTTTGGCACTGGTTGAGACCTGATTTGTGATCCAGGATGTGATCTCTTCTGGAGAATGTTCCATGTGCACTAGAGGAGAATGTGTATTCTGTTGCTTTGGGATGGAATGTTCTGAATATATCTGTGATGTCCATCTGGTCCAGTGTGTCATTGAAAACCTTTATTTCCTTGTTGATCTCTTGCTTAGATGATCTGTCCATTTCAGTGAGGAGGGGGTGTTAAAGTCCCCTAGTATTATTGTATTATTGTCAATGTGTTTCTTTGATTTTGTTATTGATTGGCTTATATAATTTGTGCTCCCATATTAGGCACACAGATATTTAAAATTATCAGATCTTCTTGTTGGATAAACCCTTTAAGTATGATATAGTGTCCTTCATCTCTTATTATAGTCTTTGGTTTAAAATCTATTTGTCTGATATAAGGATTGCCACCCCAGCTTACTTTTGATGTCCATTAGCATGGTAAATGGTTTTCAACCCCCTCATTTTAAATCCGGAGGTGTCTTTGTATCTGAAATCAGTCTCTTGTAGACAGCATATCAATGAGTCTTGTTTTTTATTTGTTTGTTTGTCTTGTTTTTGTTTTTGTTTTTGTTATCCAGTCTGATACAGTGTGTCTTTTGATTGGGGCATTTGGCCTATTTACATGTAGGGTAAGTATGGTAAGATATGAATTTAGTGCCATTGTGTTACGTGTGAGGAGACTGTTACTGTATATTATCTCTGTTCCTTTCTGGTCTTTGTTACTTTTAGGCTATCTTTTTGCTTAGAGGACTCCTTTCAATATTTCCTGTAGAGCTGGTTTAGTGTTCTCAAATTCTTTTACCTTCTTTTTATTTGTTTGTTTTTGGTTCTGGAAGATTTTAGCTCTTCATTTTCAATGCCAGCCTATCTGGATATAATATTCTTGGCTGGATATTTTTCTCATTTAGTGCTCTGAATATATTGTGCCAGTCCTTTCTGTCCTGAGAGGTCCCTGTGGATAGGTCTGCTGCCAATCTAATGTTTCTATTGTTATAAGTTACAGACCTTTTGTGTGGAGTTGTTTTCAGGATTTTCTTTTTTTTCTGAGACGTGTTAAGTTTTACTACTAGATGATGGGATACTGTCCTATTTTTATTGATTTAGAGATGGTGCTCTGTGCCTTCTGGATTTTGATGCTTGTTTCCTTCCCTAAATTAAGAAAATTCTCTGCTATAATTTTCTCTAATATACCTTCTGCCCCTTTCTCTTTTTCTTCTTCTTCTTGTATCCCAATTATTCTAAAATTGTTTTGTCTTAAGGTATCACGTTTCTCTCAAATTGTCCCCTCACAATCCAGGAGTTGGTTATCTTTCTTTTTCTTGGTTTCTTTATTCTCTATCATTTGTTCTACTATATCACTAATTCTCTCTTCTGCCTAATTTATCCTAGCAATTAGAACCTCCATTTTTTTGTTGCACTTCATTAATAGCCTTTTTTATTTCAACTTGCTTAGGTTTTAGTTCTTTTATTTCTCCTGAAAGGGATTCTCTAGTGTCTTCTATGCTTTTTTTCAAGCCCATCTAGTATCTTTATAATCATCATTCTGAACTCTAATTCCGACATCCTACTACTGTCTGTATTGATTAGGACCCTGGCAGTTGGTATTGCCTCTTATTCTTTTTTTTTTTTTGAGGAGAGTTTTTCCGTTTTGTTCAGAGAAGAATATATAAATGAGATAACAAAATGTTAAAAGAGTAACAATGACCCAGAAATACATACACTAAATGAATCAGAAGAGTTCTGAAACCAGATGGAAAAGAAAGGGAAAAAAGGGAGGGGGAAATTTTATATATATATATATATATATATATGAATGATCTCTCTCTCTCTCTCTCCATATATATATGGAGATACATATAGATAGATGGATATATCTGTCTATATCTATCTCAGGCTGGTGAATATAATAGTCATGCACTAGATTTTTGGTGTGTTTTGGTCTGTTAAAAAAAACCATCTCCCAAAATTTCAATGAAAGAAAACTTACATATATACAAAATAAAGGGTAAATACAATAATGGAATGGAATATGACCATAAAGATGAAAATTAAAAAAAAAAAACTTTTTAAAAAAGTTTTTATTATTTATTTTACAGAGAGAGAGATCACAAGTAGGGAGAGAGGCAGGCAGAGAGAGGGGGAAGCAAGCTCCCTTCTGAGCAGAGAACCCAATGTAGGGCTTGATCCCAGGACCTTGAGATCATGACCTGAGCCAAAGGCAGAGGCTTAATCCACTGAGCCACCCAGGTACCCCTAAAAAAGACTTTAAAAAAGGAATTGATAAATTAAGAATTTGGTTGAAAAAGAGAAAAAAAAAAAAAAAGAAAGAATGTGATCAAGTGGGAGACTAGAACAAAGCCATACACTACATTTAGGGTATATTTTGATCTGTTAGAAGAAACTGTATCCCAAAATTTTAAGGAAAGAAAAAAAAAATATATATATGTATATATATGTGTATATCACATAAATATGTATACATATATATCAGATATATATGTATATATATTCAAAAATAAGGTTAAATACAATGAAGGGATAGAATATGACTGTAAACATGAAACATGAAAATTTAAAAAATAGATTTAAAAAAAATTTGATAAAATGTTTGTTAAAAGTAAAGAAAATTTTTTTTAAAAAATAGAAAAAGAAAAAAATAAAGAAAATTTAAAAAAAATTAACTTTGAAAGACCAAAGGATCATGGGGATAAAAACCATGAATTTGATGTGCCGTGTTTCCCTAGTGCTGATGTTTTGCAGTTCTCACTGATTGATAAGCTTGGTCTTTGCTGTATCTTCTTGCTGATCTTCTTGGGGAGGGGCCTGTTAGAGTGATTCTCAAATGTCTTTGCCTGAGGTGGATTTGTACTGCTTTGCCAGGGGCCAGGCTAAATAATCTGTTTGGGTTTGTTCTTAATAGCTTGTGTTCCCTGAAATCTTTCCATATATCTTTGGAGGATGAAAATGGAAATGGTGGCATCCCAATATCTGGCCCCAGAGGAGTAGAGAACTCAGGGCCCCACTCCTCAGTAAGCCCTCAGAGAAAAGCAATCAATCACTCCTTTCTCCCTGGTCTCATGCCACAGTTTCCAAACTTGGCAGATTCCTGCAGTGTGCTCCTGTGCCACTCCTCCCAGGGGAAGTCTCTCCATATCTGCCACTTATTGTGTCCCTGCTCAAAAAATAGTGGCCCAACTGTGCCATGGATCATGGTTTATAGCTCTGTCTTTGCTGCTGGATTCCCTGCTCTTGGGAGCTCTGCCACACTCAGTCACCCTTGGTCTTTCTGTGACCCCAAGAGTCCTGAGACAACACTATCTCAGCAATGGTTTCACCCCTGCTTTGCAATGTCCCTCATCAGAGCAGACTTCTAAAAGTTCTGATTTTGTGTTCCCCTGCTCTATCATTTTTGGTAGCTGGCTGATGGAGGCTCCCTCCCCACAGTGGTCTATATTTCTAAATATCACTTAGGATTCACTTCTCTGCACATCCTACTTTCCAGAAAGTGGTTACTTTTCTTTTCATAGAATTGCTGCTATTCTTTTCTTCAAGCTCCTCTTCAATGTGTAGGTGTTCAGACTGGTTGGATGACTATCTAGCTGAATTTCTGGGACCAGATGAAATTTAGGTCTTCTACTCCTCTGCCATCTTACTCCTCCTTTACACTAACTTATTATTTCCTATGAAAGGGAGGGCAGTTGTCACCAAAGATTTGGACATTCTTTCCATGATGTACAGTTTCTGTTGGGAATTGGTTGCCTGAATTATAACTCCATTTCCAAGCTATTATGGCATCTAGGTGAAGCCACAGGATAGAATACTGGACAATAAAATGTGACAGAACTATTCATTTTATTTTTGCAATAAAATAATCTTTATATTCTCCATTTATCTCTTCTTCCATCTATGCACTGGATATGGAGATCCGTGATAATCCAGATAAAATCATATTCATAACATAGAAGAATCTGGGTTGCTGAACAGTCCCATTGAAAATTTCAGGGTAGAAATTCCTGCTTGGTGAGAAAGACAATTATCATATGGTTTCACTCATATGTGGAATATAAGGAATAGCACAGAAGACCCTAAGCAATGGCAGGAAAACTAAATAGGAAAAAGATCAGACAGGGAGACAAGCAATGAGAGACTCTGGACGCCAAGAAACAAACTGTGGGTTATAGAAGGGAGGGTGGTGGGGGTTGGGGTAGCTGGGTGATGGGTATTAGGGTATGTGATGTAATGAGCACAGTGTGGTATATGCAACAGATGGATTGTTGAACACTACATCAAACACTAATTATTTACTATATATTGGCTAATTGAACATAATAAAAAATTGATTAAAAGAAGAAATTCCTGCATGAGGCCTGTGGGAAAAATATTTTTATTATATTAAAATATTAAGAAGCCAGGGATTATTTGTGCAGAATTTTTTTAGCACTTTAAATATTTCAAATTATTTGAAATTATTTGATCCTGTGATGACATTTTTTATTTTATTTTAGGTTTTATGATATTTTGGGAGAATAAAAAGGAATTTTTATATTTTATATCATTCATCATCTGTATTAACCCTCCAGTTCTATTATTCTGGCCCTTCTTGCCTTGCATTTTTAATTTTTGAGTGTTTTCTGATACTGACTTATTTTCTTCTTCTGTGTCACTCAAGAGTCAAACCTTTTGTTCTTAAAGCATTCTATTCTCCTTTCATGAGATATTGCTTCTAAATTCGTGGTTTCAGATTTTAAATCTTCCTATTTTATTTCAACTATGTAACTCTGAGTACTCCAAATTTGTACACTTGGAAAGCTATCATAAAATCAATATTCAGTATTTACCTATCAAACCACTATGCCCTAAAAATCCCCAATTCTGTCAGGTATACTACAATCATTTAAATATTTTAGGCTAACAATCTCAAATTTAGCATTTAAAATATTCAATTAGAATATCAAAGTATCAATTCTATCATAATAAGATAGTTTTATTTTGATATGTAATCTCCATTACTGCTTGGTGTTTCAAACATATTTCCAATTTTTGTCTACAATAATTATACTTCCCTGTGTTCTATTAACTAAAATCTGTCATGGTGTAAACAATTTCCAAGCTGGAAACCTTAGGATAGCTGTGAACCTTGTCATTTATATGAAAAATCCAGCCAATCATTAGGCATCAACATTCTATTTTTGAATGTCCTTGAATCCACTACTTAACTCCATCCCATCTGTACAATGAAATCTATCATTACATTCATCATGCATTACTATAATTTTTATTTAATAATTTTTTTATTTTAATTTTTTAATTTTTATTTAATAATTTATTTTATATTTTTTATTTAATATATATATATAATTTGTGAATATATATATATGTGTATATATATATATATTTTTTAAGGGTAGGGTCCATGACTATCTTGACCAATCTATCATCAGAACTGATCGCATTGTCTTAACTATAGTAGCAAGTCTAATTATTTGCTAAATGAATGAATGAAAACATTTTCACTGTTACTACTCTTTACCAGTCCCATCTTCTGATTTGGTTGAGTGTGATAGATTATACAAGGGGGAACCATGTTGGCCATGTAACTTCCTAGTGAAACTGGATATGAGAATCATAGTCACACTCTGTCAGAGGTTTTAAGAGAATCTCAAACCAGTGGTTGAGTTGTGTGTAGAGCCATGCTCTTTTTTTCCCTTTTCTCCATACTGGCTGTGCTCCAGATAGAAACAATTTTATCAGCTTCAAATTGAGAAACAATATGAGACAAATCCATGACTAAAATGTAGTATGAGAGAAATAAATTGTTGTAAAGCACTGGAATTTAGATCATTTGTAGTTTGATCGTGACCATCCTATGCTGACAGACATGGGTTAATATCTTTACTACTTATTTTCATTTTGACCTTTCTTTGGTCATACTCTAGTTTAATTTCTCTCCCTTTCCTCCTCCTTTGGTTCATTTTTCTTTATAATTAAACATAGAATAGAAAATATCCATTATATCAGCCATTTAAAAATAATATGTTAAGAAGAATCAGAACAAACTATCTTATGACTCATTAAAATAATTTCTTCAGAGCTTTTGAAACATTGCTGAATTAAGATGATAAAAAAGGATTAATATTTAAAACTAAGAAAAATGTTAAATGATAATAAAGAATGAACATAACATTAATTTTAAAAATTGAGCATATGTTCCTGAGACAGATTCAGTGCTGAACTCCTGTCTATTTCACAGCAGCGTATTATTCATCAGCTCATGAAAGTAGTAGCCCTGCTATGGACCTGTCACTTCTAATATGTTAAGAATATTGAACTGACTCTGTGTTCAGCTTGGAAGCATTCAGGTGCATCTACATGTCATAGTATGTGATGTGCAGGAAATAAATTCATAAGCACTCTTACTGTATGTACTTAACAAGCTATTAAATTTAACTCAATTTTCCTCACACAAATGTGGAAATACAAAACTTATGATTACTATACAATGAAATGTGTCATCCTTTGATAAACTTTTCTAAATAAAATGGTTTGCCATAGTCTTCTGCCTTGAAATATTGAGTATTTTCATTTTGTGCTTCAAAAATTTCCAGTCAGCAAGAGTTATGGGAAATTCATTCTTAAATTAAAGAAATGATCATCTGGGAAAATAAAATATAATGTATGTGTGTGTGGGTATATACTTTATGTGTATATGCATGTGCCTAGAACTATATAAATGTGTGTACGTATATGTGTACTATATAGAGTATATGTACATATCTGTATTGCATTTTTTAAAAATCTATTTTTTAAATTGTATGCCTGAGCTCCCAGAAATAAATTTGAAACTGGAGAGGCATTGGGGAGAATTTTGAGGCCACTCTTAATTTTTTTTCTTGTCTTTATTTTTTATGTGTTCTGGTTTGAATGGCATATTTTACAAAATATGATAGCATTATTATAAATTACACCACTTCTTATTTTCCTAGTAAGAAAACATATTGACAATGAAATTGCAACTCAAGGTTTCTCTATTGTTATCTTCCCATCCTATCAGGGGTATGAACTGCGTTCATATGAAAGATCTTACAACTTTGTAGCCTTCATTTATATTTCATATCATGTGATAAGCAATTCTTTTGTGACCCAGCTTCTTTCATATGTGTCTATTTCCCATTTTTCAGTCCACTAAATACCCAATTTGTACTTTGCAATAAAAAAAATGCAGTCTTTCCTCTAGCCATAAATATGTATTCCAGTAATGTCAAATTTATGCTACTATCTTTGAATGCAACAACCCTCTCCTCTAGTTTCCTGTTAAAGATTAAAAAAGAAAAAAAGTCACTGTTAGTTTTATTTCCAAGTCATACTGTAATCTTTCTGAAGACATTTAGAGGTAATTAATTCCATATATGCAGTGCCAATAATATAAATGAGTTAGCTGTAAAGACAACAACTTGAACAGCTATAACCACATCTGTATGTATCTAGTAAATGACATCTTTGTCATAACTGCCTCATGGTTGGTAGAGATAAGATGGGGTATGTTCTAAGACTTTTCCCTAGTTCAAAAGTTTTCAAATGGAAAAAAAAAAAGTAGTCTTTATGCATTGATCAAATACGTTGTATTGAAAAATAGAATAATTGTAAGAAGTTTTTCCTGTATTTCTCTTGAAAATATCTTTCAGTAAATGGAGTACAATAATTCTACCGGGTCCCATCATTTAATTTATCTCTTTTGTTTGTAAGTTAGAATCACTTGTATTTACCAAAAACTCAAGTCCTGTGAAAATTAAAGTTCCTGAAGAATCTGAAAGCCTCCTTTTTAAATAGATATGAAACATCCTTCTGAGACTATGACAAACTGAAATAGGGTTATTATTATTTTTAATGATTTTTTAGTTAGACACAAAGTTGAACAAAAGTACACAAAAGGGGAAAAGTATATCTGTTTTTAGCACATACCTATTATCCTTTGACAATATCACATTTTGAAATAGGAAATTTTAAAATAATCTGTAGAAAAAAGGCAAAATGATTCCTCTGGTTATTCAGATGGCATTCAAAAGACTGTATGTCAGAAGAAATTTGAGTTGCTCTCATTTGTACTGAATTATTTAAAATTATTTAATTACTGAATAGAGAAAAGACTGAAATAATAATCCTGAAATGCAGCAGGAGTGTTAGCTTTTATAGTTGTTTTTCTAAAAGCTCACCAAAGAAATAAATATGTTTTAGAGTATAAAATAGTGTATGTGTGTCCTATTCTAATTAAGCAGTGATTGTCTAACTTTGTTCCTAAGGGATTTATAAGCTGTTTATATTCCCCAAATACTCTAGAAACAGGAAGCTTGGAGCTCAATAACAGAAAAATGAATCCCCAGAGGAAAGGATTTCTACCAGAAGAGAGATTGGGGCTATTAAGGCAGAAATACCAACTGTCCACTACACCTTAGGAAATGCCACAAAATGTCTTCAATCAGTTGTCTACTGACAGATAATTTTCCCTTTTCTTTTTCCTATTATACACAACCATCTTTGGGTTTATGTTTGTTTGTGTTTTGTCTTTTGCATTACTTTCTAAAACTCAAATTGCTAATACAAATAGAATTAATATTTTAAGATTTTTTGTGTATATTATAAAATTTCCTTCTACAAATGGTGAAATATTTTCTCATAATTTCTTTTTTTAAAAATTTTAAGATTATTTATTTATCTGTCAGAGAGAGAGGGAGAGATTACAAGCAGGGGAAGCAGCACACAGAGGGAGAAGCTGGCTCCCTGCTGAGCAAGGAGCCTAATGTGGAACTCAATCCCAGGACCCTGGGATCATGACCTGAGCCAAGGGCCGCCCCTTAACCAACTGAGCCACCCAGGCATCCCTTCTCATCATTTCAAAACTGTGTCTTCATGGTTCTATTATTTCTATGTGTTCGGGTTCAGTGTAAGATAAATAAAGAGGTTGCAAAATAAATAAGTAAATAAATAGGTTTCAAAATGCCATAGCTTAAATAAGGTAGAGTTTATTTTTCTCTCATGTAAGAGGTGAATGGACTGTCCAGAGTTGAAGGGGTTGGTATTACTGCCCCTGATATATGGCTTCCCCTTGAAACTCGAGAAGGAAGGGAAGGGAAGTGAAGAGGAATAACATTAATTTATCAGATCATGACCCACAGACATCACTTCTGCTTGTTTTTAATCATCCAGTTATTAGTTATACTGGATGAAAAAAATAGACTCCAGCTTATGTTCTTATGCTGAGCTAAAGCTTAAGGGATATTACATCATCTTAAACATCTTGTAATTCAAATGCTAACTTCTCATACAGATTTTGTATTAAAAGTATTTATCTACAATATATCTGTTCATTAATTGTTTTACAATTTGCCTTTTACGGTTTTTTTTTAATATAATCTTTCCATATTGAAATTTTTTGTTGTTAGTAGTGTGATTCAGTTATAACAATATATGGGTGTATCTAAGTGTTTATTCTCTGAATATATCTTTAGGATTTATACTTAGAAATTCTACATTTCCTTCAACATTCTAAAAATGTTCAACTATCTTTTTAAGAATTTCTATGCTTTGAATTTTTGCATTTCAGTATTTGACTAGTGAACTTTTGAATAGGAAAATAGTTAAGGATATAGTTCTTTTTTCTTTTAACAAACTGCTCAATTTGACCTAACAAATTACTGAGTAAACTGCTTATGCTGGCATAAACTGACAAGTAGATAGATATATAAATAGATATCTACATCATTTAGTCATTCTGTCTATATCTAATCTCTATCTATTTACTAACTATATATATTTATCTGTCTATAGGGAGTGAATAGTTTTTAAAAATTCATTGTTCTAATCCAAGGATCTGTTTTTAACACAAAACACTCTTTAAAAAGGATTACTACCTGGTTATTATTTTATATGAATTTTCTTTTTATTTTCTTTTAAATTTTCATTTAAATTATTAACTTCAGGTTTACAAAAGTACAATTTAGATTTTGTTTACATTTTCTGAAGTGTACACATAGTATGGGAAGAAAGTGATATCTTAACACTAACGAGTCTACTTAGGAAAATTACGTGTGCCATCATTTATTCAAGCCTTCTTGTATATCTTACAGTAAAATTATTATTCCAAGTAAGACCAGAAAGTTATAAAGATTATAATTAAATACAAGGAATTCCAGAAGTGATAGAATAATATACAGATTGATTTTAGTTCATATGGTCCTAATCTTACGTTTCTCCTTACTTGAAAATGCAATCTGATTTTCATTATATTTCTATCTTGACAATGGAAAGCCAATTGATCAAAAGCCACTGATAGTATTTCTGTGGAAGATATTAGCTTAGGCTAACACACAGAACTTTGTATGTATCTTCTATATTTCTGCAAGGGTGATTCATCTATTCCACTAACAGCCAGTTCATAGTATAGTACTTTACCCATATCTGCAGCTCCCTCATGTACTACTTACAGAGACAACTCAGGGAAGAAATCCTTTTGAAGATATATTCACTGTGTTTTTCTCTGGTGGAGATAAAAGATAAATCTGGACATTTATTGACCACAGCCAGTGTTTCCACCTCAGATCTCTCTCATGGCTTGGCAGCCCACCACGGGAAACTCAACAATTGTCCTCTCACAGCAGCTCAGGGAAAATAATTGTCTTATATGGGACTAGTGGATTTGAGTATATTCAGAGTCATTCCTGCAGATAAAGTTATTGTTTAATGTGATTCAAGAACTTGAAGGAAATTAAGCAAAAGAAAAAAATATCACAGCACATTCTTATCTCTTGAATAGGCCTAATGGTAGAAACAAAACAAAACAAAACAAATTAAAAACTATATAATATAAAGTTTAATGCATTTAAGCAGTTAATGAAAATTATGTGTGAATAAAAAAAGCTAATAAAATCTAAAAAAATAAAAAATAAGTTATTTCACAGTGAAAAACAGAACAAAGTCTGTTTAAAAATATTACTAGTCTCGACAGCAAACTCGAGGAATTTTCTCAGATCTCAAGGAAAACCAGAAAAAAGTTAAAAAAAAGTTGAGCATATCACATACCTATATCTCACAGATATGTGGGATATCTCCATATAATTTGATGAATAAATATATAAATATTATACATGCTATATATAATAAACATCACATATATATTCACAATTTCATAGTCTGATAAAAAAAAATTAAGCTTGCAGTTCATAACAGAAATAAAACCTCTCACCTGTAAATCAATATACATCAATAAAAGTCTTTTATAAGGGTGCCTGAGTGGCTCAGTCATGAAGCGTCTGCCTTTGGCTCAGGTCATGATCCCAGCACCCTGGGATGGAGCTCTGCATCAGGATCCTTGCTCAGCAGGAAGCCTGCTTCTTCCTCTCCCCCTCCCCCTGCTTGCGTTCACTCTCTTGCTGGGTCTCTCTATGTCAAATAAATAAATTAAATATTTTTAAAAAATGAATCTATAATCAAAACAAACACTTTCAGGAATATAACACTGAAATGAGTATTTTGTGTTAAACCCAAAAGGATTTAGTTAAAATGATGGTCAGAATAAAATTCATAGAATCAATTTCTAATACTATATAAAACAAGAAATTACTGTATTTTTTCAGAAAAGGAAACTAAGCATTAAGATAAAAAGGAAACAGAGCGATATGCAAAAACTATGTAGAAAGAGATTAATTATAAAATAAATGAAAATATAAAACTAAAGAAAACAGGATCTTGAGTTTCAGGGAAAAAAAAAAACCTCTCAAAACAAATTAACAAAATTAATTGAAAAGACCTAGTAGTAAAATTTTTAAAGATTTTTATTTATTTATTTATTTGACAGAGATAGAGAGAGAGAGATCACAAGTAGGCAGAGAGCAGGCAGAGAGAGAGGGGGAAGCAGGTTCCCTGCTGATTAGAAAGCCAGATGCAGGGATCCCTCCCAGGACCCTGAGATCATGACCTGAGCCAAAGGCAGAGGTTGAATCCACTGAGCCACCCGTAGTAGTAGGCATCCCGTACTAGTAAAATTTTAAAATTATTTAGAATAATAATAAGGATGAAACTGCAATAATACAAAAGATAATAGAATAATTATAAAGAAATACTTTTCTTAACCACATGAAAATAAATTTAGCGACCTATGTTGGCTGAAACTTGAGAGAAAAAGTGAATATAATAATAGTAATTATAATATTAATGTTATACAGAATTACTGTATAGATCTATGTAAATTATATCCTGTACCCAGCCTTGAGTCTCTTCATGTCTGCTGTGTAGGGTTCCCACACATCCAGAGGAAGAGAGTATTTTTCTATATTTGCAAAAGGATGATCTGGCTTCAGTCTTCTTTTTGATCTATAAGAGATCTAAAATTGAAGCAGATCAATTGCCTTAGATAAATGTTAAATAACTTTGAAAGAAGGGTGGGTAGATTAACAGCCGATAGTGGATAACAGTCAAAATTCTGAAACATTTTAAAGCTGAGAATGCTGTAAAACTGTTACTATATCTATACAATTTAAATCTTAGAAAATCGTAAATCTATACTATACCCTTAAAATCAATTGTAGACTACTGATTCATTGAAGTCTTAGAAGTTTTAAGAACTATAGTAATAATAAATCAGAAACTGCAAATGCACTTGTTTCCAAAACCTTTTCAAACAGAGTAAATGAAGTTATATTAAAAATACTGTGCATGAATTCATCAGAAGTTTTGGTAAAATAAAAACATATGCACATATTCATGGATTTCTCTAGAGTTATAGATCAGGGATCAGAAATCCTTTACTTTAAAGAACTAGATAATAAATAAGTTTGTCTTTGTGGGCCGTATTGCTGCATGAAAGCAACCATACAAATTTAAAAAATAAATGAATGAGCCTGTGTTCCATTCAGTTTTATGTACAGAAATGGACAATGTTACATAAAGTTCCTCTGCATAGTTTTATGAATCATGATCTAGATTATCTACATGAAATTGTAGAAGGAAAAGGGGCTAATAGAAAAAGACTTAGAATTCATAAAATTTATAAGATTGGCCAAAATTAATTCAAAGACATTGTTAGTTTTTTTGTTCCTTTTTTTTTAGCCTATACTCTTATTTAATTTTCAAAAATATTTCAAGATATATAATCTGGGAAAGTTGCATTCCATTTTTATTTTCATTTTACAAATAAAGAACCTTAACTTACTAGGTATAGAAATTTATTTAGGGCCACAGAGCTATAGGTGATTGATCTATATTTGAAATCAGGTGTGTGAATTTAGTGCAGGTGGTTAATGATGCCATGTAATTAAAACCACTGGGCATGGTCCCAATCTCTTTATGCAAGATAGTTTCAGAAGTAAAATGGAGATACTGGACTTCACTTCAAAACATACATCATCATTTAAATCCAAACTTATTAAAATGAAATGATTTATGCTAAAATATTCATTTAATAAAATTATTTGAGAAGGGGAAGCTCATTTTCCCAACCAAAATCTAGATGTTAAGATAAAAAGATAATCTTTTCAGGTTTCATAAATTTCTTTAGGATTTAGGACTTAGAAAATTTCAAACAGTAGAAGACTATCGTTGACATACCTTGAAATATACATAGCATTTGTCTCTCAAGAAATATAATCACAACTGTGTATGAAATAATTGAGTTTACTAACAATTATTATAAAGGGAGAAGCAATATCCTACAAGTAAGGATAAATAGTTCCTTTATGTACCCCATAAAGCAATTTTAGTTCATGTACATGGGACAAGTTTAATTTTCTTAAGTTAGACCTCCCTTACAGTTCTAATATTTTATTAAATATTTACAAGCTTTAAAAATATTAACTGTTATTGCTTACCTTGCTTTAGGCTAGCATAATTAACACCTGCATTTTAGTTCCACTTAAATTTTACTTATTAAACATTATTTGTTGATATTCATTTGGCCTATGTGTTTTAAAATTGTTCTATTTATAAGTTAATTAAATAAGAGTTCAAGAAGTCAGTAGTTTTATTATCTCAAAGAGAAACCTGTTCAGTATGATTTATAAGGACTTACTGGTAAGGCAAGGGTGAGGATACATCACTATCTTTAGGGCTAAAGATACTTGAAAATACTGAAAATAAAATAACCTCAGGTTTGATATTATCCTTAAAGATGTTCTATTTTGACTACTCAACTGATTATTACATGTTTCCCCACCGCCATAGTCATCTAGGGTATATAACCAGTAAAATAAAACCATTTCCTTGTGATGTCATGCCAACTTTGGACAGGTCCCATTAATAGAAGATTTTCCTTATTTTGGGCTGTGTTTGTCTTCAAATTTTTTCTTGTTGCCATGCCTATCACTTTCAGAACTACTCTTTTTATTTTCAAATACTGCTACAGCAATTCCCTAAATCTTTGTTTCTTGTCATTTATTTAAAGATGACTTGGCTGTTCCTCTTATAACAAATAAATTTCCTTTAGAAACATTACAATTCTTTTAATTAACCTTTTAAAATAAATAACCTCTACCCAACTGCTCACATTATTCTCACTAGTGCCAAAGCAGCAGAAATTATTTCTCATCTTCATCAAAAACTTACAGAAACTGATCACTTCCCAATTTTTAGGTTTTCCTCCCATGACCTTTAAAAGAAACCATTGTTATTGAAAGTATGGGATTTTTTTTTTAAAGGACATGTGCAACAACAATTTCTCAATGTCAGTGGTATCTCCAAGTTTTGTTAATTTACAAAAATTCTGGTGTCTTCTCTAACACAATGTCTATTAAAAATAATGTTAATTATGTATTTTATAGGCTAACGCACTGGGATTTCTTTACAACAGATAGCCCTGAAACTGAAGCTATTATGTCATGCTTGAGGGCCAACACTACTGCTGTGTGTTTGCTATTGCACAAAAGGTAAGACTGGAAGAGAAGGCAATAAACCAGTGGGGTGATAGACGACATATGGCTTTAGGAGGCTTTGATCAAGGTGTTGGCCTTTACTACATGTAAAATGAAAACACATTAAAAGATTTCAAGCAAGTGAGTGACTTACTATATTTTAAAAAGATCAGTCTGACACTTAAGTGTGTCCAGGTGTGGAAGCCAGAGACTAGTTAAAAATTTATTACAGTAATCCAGATAACAGAATATTATCTCTTAGACAAGAGTAGAAGCAGTGAAAGAAGCATAAAATAGTTCTTAATTTTTGAGATGGTAGAATTTGTAGAGTATTCAAAAACAATTTAAGAGAATTCAGATGAAAAAATGAATCTGAGAAATGGGGTAGTATCTGTAATATGGAATTAATGCTGTGTTTTGTTCTGTATTTTTTGCTTAAAATTAGTTATAGTATAACATGGGTGTATGCAGATGATGATGATTAGTGGAGAGGGTAATATTAATGAGGTAATTGAAAAACTGAACAATTAACGGAATGATAACCTTGAAAACAATATTAAGAGCCTATAAGATCCTGGGAACTGGTCTAGACAGTGAAGACATAATAGTAAAAAGACAAAGTTCCCACTTAATGGAAGGGTAAATTGAAGATAAAGTTCAATAAAAATAAATAACCAACATTCTAAGTACACATTATCTTTGTTTAAATTGCTATAAAAATGTAGAGGAGATAATTTGAAATGGTGCAGGTTTGCTTGTTTATATAAGGTTATTAGGAAAGGTATCACTGCTTAGGTAGAAGAGGAGACAGGATCCATTGGACAAGTGGAGGTGACTTTGTGTACGGATAGTCCGTGCATTGAATAAGAAAAGAAAAAGAAAAAAAGGGTAGACACAAGTACATTAGTAGCTCTGATGGTGAGAGTGTATCCATATTTTCTTCTAATTGTTTCTGTTTCTTCAATAAAATCAATACCAACATTAAAAAGTTTGAGAAGTAAAACCCTTGTAAGGGGAGATGGATGCAAATCCATGAAGACTGGGTTAAGTACTGGTTAGAAAATCTAAGACCTAACTACTAGAGCAAATTTGTTCTTTTTCTGATTGTTTTGGTTATTCCAGGGCTTTGATTACATGTAAATTTTAAAATCACCATTCAATTTCTATACATAGATACACACATATACATGTATGTGCCCACATATGTATACACACACACACACACACACACACACCCCACACAATGTTGTAATTTTAGACGGGATTATATTGAATCTACAGCTTTTTTGAGAGTTAATGTAATATTGTTTTTCAGTTCATTCACATGGAGTATATCTCCATTTATTTACATTTTGGTGCTTTTTCATCATTTTTTTAGTTTTCATTGTATAATGCTTATCCTTTGTTAAATTTACTCCTATTTTATTCTTTTTGATATTATTGAAAACCCAATTTTTAAATATTTATTATTCATTCATTCAATAGATTATCCAATCTAGTATATAAAGATAAAACTGATTTTTTTTGTTGTTGTTTATTGATCTTTCATTTCTTGATCTTACAAAACTTATAAGTTATATTTTCCTTAGAGTTTTCTGGGTGCTTAGGTGGCTCAGTTGACTAAGCGAACAGCTCTTGATTTCAGCTTAGGTTGTGATCTCACATTCATGAGATCAAGCCCCACATTGGGGTCCTCATCCAGCTTGGAGTCTGCTTAAGATTCTCTTTCTCTGCCCTTCCTTCTGCATATGCTCTTTAATTAACTAGCTAAATAAAATCTTAAAAAAGAAGAAATTTCTACATATGTGCTTATGTCCTCTGTGAGTAACAGTAGTTTTACTTTCCCTTTCCAATCTGGATGAACTTTCTTTTTAATGTCTTACTTCATAGGATAGGAACTTCAGGATAAGACTGAAGAGGAGCATTTGGGTATTCTAGCTTTTCCTCTATTCTTAGTGAGGAAGCATTCAATAATCACCATCAAGTATGGTCTTGGGTGTTCAATTTTGTTGATACCATTTATCAGGTTAAAAACAGATTTCCTCATTGTCATTTTATGCAAAGAGATTTCCTAATGAATGAATGTTGAATATTGTCAAATGCTTGTTCTTTCACTTTAAGATGACTCTGTTTTTTATTATGTAGATAATATATGTATTATGGTAAAATGGTTAATTATGTTGCTTGATTTCAATTGATGAGTAAACTTTGTATTCATTATCTGAATAAACTCCTCATGGTCATGATGTGTAATATCTTATATTCTAGAACCTACTTAAGGAATTTTGTGTCAATGTTGATTAGGAATATTGGTTGGGAGTTTCCTTTTGAAGTCTGGTTTTAGGGTCAGTGTAATATTGATAGTAGAATGATTTGTAAGGATTTTCCTCATGTTCTATTTTTTAACCAATTTATATAAAGTTGTACTTTTCCTTCCTTAAACATTTTGGAGAAGCATTAGTGAATCTATCTATAAATCAATTTTTTGTTATTGTGCTTGCTATTGAAAAAAATCTAATTATGAGTTCAATTTAATAGATATAGGAAAGTATATTATCTATTTATTCTCAAATTGGATATGATAGTTTGTGTCTTTCAAGGCATTTTATTTTATTTATTTCCATTGGATATGATAGTTTGTGTCTTTCAAGGCATTTTATTTTATTTATTTCCATTTTATCTATTTAAAAAATTTATTGGCATAAAATAGGGGGCTCCCGGGTGGCTCAGTGAATTAAAGCCTGAGCCTTTGGCTTAGGTCATGATCTCAGGATCCTGGGATCAAGCCCCACATTGGGCTCTCTGCTTAGCAGGGAGCCTGCTTCCCCCTCTCTCTGCCTGCCTCTCTGCCTACTTGTGGTCTCTTTCTGTCAAATAAATAAATAAATAATCTTTAAAATTTTGGTCACAATTTGCCATGTGTAGGAAATGAGGTGATGTTTTTTACATCATTCTGGATATTGGTAATTCTCTAATTTTTTTTTTTTGTTTAAAATTGTTAATGTCTGCTATTATTTCTTTTCTTCTGATTTATTTTAAAATATTCTTCTTTTTTTCTTAAGGTAGACACTCAAGCATTTGACATATGTATTCTTTTTTAATACAAATATTTAATGCTATAATTCTCCCCAATACACTGCTCTCACTGCATTCCAGATAACTGTATATATATTTAAAAAATATTTTATTCTCTTCAAAATATACTTGATTTTCTATGTAATTTATTCTTTGAAATCTGTTATTTAGAAATGTTTGCTGATTCCTCAGATATATTTCAGTTATTATTCTCAAATTTGTATTTATCTTCTTTCTTCTTTGAAGAATATACTACTAGTAATTCCAATCTAAAAAAATTTACTGGGAATTGCTTTATGGCCCATAATATCGTCTATCTTGTTTAACCTTTTTTCATGGTTGTATAGCAAAACATGTACTCTGCTGTTTTTAGGCGAAATATTGACTAAAAGTCCATGAGGCTAACCCGTCTGATAGGGTTCTATGTATATCCTTGCTCACCATCTGTCTACTTTCAATATCACTTGCACAGAACGAGGTATTGAAATATCCAGCTATAATCGTGTGTCTATTTCCCCTTTCAGTTCTAACACTTTGCTTCGTACTCTAATGTGTGAAATGAAATTTTCTTAAGGATACCTCATTCTCCATGTACATGCCAGTGAGTATAGAGCTGTCTTGCACTGAAGGAAGTTAAATAATCTTTTCCACCAAGAAAGTGTGTTTCCTTATGAAAATGTTTTCCTCAAATATAGTTAATATTGTAATTATATTTACCCCCCTGGAAGTTAAGCATATGTCTAACTCTCTCAAAGGAAATAAATCCTTTATATACCCCAAAATTATTATCAAGTTTTGGAAAGTAGGATAAAGTTCTGAAATGTATTGATATGATGTTATGTGGTTTATATAACAACAATTTATGTGCTATTGAGTTTAAACATTCGAAATAAGTCTGATAGAACTGGAAGCCAAGAAAAAGAAGGCATGTTAAGAGTATCTAGGCCCTTCAATTAGTACATGGGATTCATCAATCAGACTATGATAAGCAGCAATTCCTTCCATCTTTCCAAATTATGCCAAGCTTGTTGATTACCATTAGCATAAAGATCATATGATGATTGCTATCCTGCTGAAGACCATATCAATGACATATGAGAGCAGAGATCATTGCATGGGCTGTGGCTTAACAATCTTAAATCCCTGGACAGGAACCTTCAATATGTGCTTTTTACTGCTTTTTCCTCCTGTATCTTTATAGTTGTCACTTAGCTAAAGAAAATAAGTAAATGAAAGTTCTTGTTATAGTGGAATGGACTTTTGTTTTAAGATGTTTACTGCTTTTCTAAAAGAAACAAGATCTCTATATGTTCAAATCTCAATAATAAACATTTCTGGCTATGATGGAATAACTGGAACTAGATTTACCACCCAACCTTGGGCAACTAGAAAACCACACGCATGAACCACACACACAAGTGTGTTCAGGTTTGAAATAACAAGGAGCAAAGGATAATAATTTGAAGGAGGAGGGGAACACATGCGACGAATTCTACTAGTATCCATTTCACTGTCTGGAACATTTCGGGATGTAATTATTACAGGGAAACATTCTCCATCAGAACCAGACTGTGATGCTGAGTGAAAGACATCACATTAGAAGGTCGGAGAGCTCAACAAGGTTAGCATTTGTGGGAGAGACTACTGGAAATCTGGAAACTGTGGAGGAGGAAAAGGGGAGGGAGAGTACTCACAAGAGCACACTCTGAAGGGATCCCCTTGAGACCTTAGTCATGGATTCAGGTTCAAGAGGATATCCTTAATGAGAAGAGGAAAACTCTGGAAGAAGAGAAGCAGAGGAGGATGAGTTAATGTGTAACTATGTCATCTAAACATCTGGAAGTCCTATAGAACATGTAGTTTAGAGAAAGTATAGAACCCAGGAAAGAGATCTGACCTAGAAAACAAAGAAAAAACGTCCAAGAGTGAGGCATTCTGTAAAGCAAACACCAATCTTGAAATGTTTTAAACATTACTCCATGATTTGCAGAAATTAATTTTTTAAGAAGAGGAAAAAAAGAGACATTTTTCCTAAATGGAGTTTTTCCTCAAAGCAGTACGTGTTCATCTTTAATAAGGCTATGAAGTTTGGCAATGTAAGTTCACGAGAATTGGCCCTGAATTAAGCGAGCCATTCAGTATTTTTCCTCAGCTTACTGATACACTTTAGTGAATTTCCCTGACTAAATCTTGTTTCCAAATTTCATCTTATAAAATTGTTTTTGCATATGCCTGAGAATTGTCAGTTATATCACTTTGTATATACCACTCTCTTACTCACAGACACAGCTAGAACATAATTATAACCTATTAAGTTCTCATTTTTAACATATGTCAAACATTGGTGAACAGCAAGCCTGGAGTGAGGCAATGGGATGCTGACTTTTTATAAACGACTCTTCTTTCAAAAGTAAAATATACTTTAGGAAGTACTGATAGAACATTGTCTGTCCATTGTGGGGCAATGCTACTTTGCTTTTGAAATTTTAAAACAAAATCGTAGTATAGGGATTTCTGATGCCTGTCTTTCCCAGAAACACTAATTTGAACAATCATCTGCACATGAAAATAGCGTCACTGGAGCTCAGAATTCCAAGTGAGGGATTGTAATACCTGGGTGAAGCACAAATATTAAAAAAAAAAAAAGACACATTAAACATGGTAGGAAAGATAGATCCACATTACCCTGTCACCCCTTGCCCAAGCCCAGGCAGCCTGATGCAGAGAAAGACCACTGCCCCCAGGTAAGTAAAATGAGAGAAAAATGCCAAATGAGGATAAGGAGAGTAAGAGAGAGTAAAATGAGAATCTGGCTTCACCATGGACCCCAGGACAAGGCCTACCCCCTAGCCTTAAATGACTACTGTAGAGTCCCATGAAACCGGCCCCCAGGTGTCTGAAGACTTTCACAACCCCAGGCAGCTCCTAAGACACCAGGCTCCTGGTATGATAAAGACCCTGGCTCTGGTGACACGATGCTCATGGCTCACCCCAACACTGGCCAACGCATAGCCTAGGTGTCTCCTGTGACCCCAGGTTCCTACAAACCTAGGTTCCTACAAACACAGGCCCAGTGCAAGGCTGAAGAGCAAAACTAGGCTTTTTATCCACCCCAGACTCAAGCTGACTCCTGTAGTCCCAAGGCCCCTTGTGTACCCCAATGTCTGCACAGTCTCTACAGCCCCAGCCCCAAGATGTTTCCTTCAGTCCCAGTCTCCCCACCCACCCTACTGGCAGATCACACCTACAGGCTGGCTTCTGAGGCTCCAGGCCAACTCCCACAGACCTAAGCATTAGGCTTATTTCTACACCAGGCAACGTCTGTGGCCCCAGCCTGTAGGCCAGCTCCTGGGAAAACACACTCCAACCCTCCCCAGAACCAGACCGTCCCACACAGACCCAAACACAAGGCCCACCCAAATTATGCGTTTTATAACTTTTTGCAATGCATGTAATTTACTATGTGTTTCCATTTATGAATTTTTAGTGTATAAAGAAAACTAAATATTGATTGGTATCCAAATTAAAGAAGTAAACTGGTTCCATTTTATTCTTTTTCCATTTGTTTGTTAGAAAAAACTCATTTTATTTAATTAATGTATTTAATATCCTTCATTTAATGCTGGGGTTAAGTTTCATGTCTTGACTTTAAATCCTAAAACTCCAGATTCTTCAAAACATTTTATACCCTGAGATTGTTTTGGAGGAAGTTTCACCATATTTGTAGTATGGTGAAACCTCAAAAATATGTTCACATTCAAATCCCTGGAGGAGATTGAGAAAATCTACAGAAATAATAATAAGCAAAATTATATTCTACAACTTATAAATACAGTGATCTAATTAAGAACATAATAGATATGTTTATTAATTGATTAACTCTATGAAGAGTGATTAAATGAAATGGAATATAGGTCAGCTTAAAATACCCAGAATTGTCAAAGTCTCTCTCTCTTTTTCAAGATTTTATTTATTTATTTGACAGATAGATATTTATTTATTTGCCTGAGAAGTAGGCAGAGAGGCAGGCAGAGAGAGAGGGGAAAGCTGGTTCCCTGCTGAGTAGAAAGCCTGATGTGGGGCTCGATCCCAGGACTCTGAGATCATGATCTGAACTGAAGACAGAGGCTTAACCCACTGAGCCACCCAGGTGCCCCTCTCTCTCTTTCCTTTTTCTTTCTTTTCTTTTTCTTTTCTTCTTTTCTTTTCTATTCCCCTTTTCTCTTTATTTTAATACACTATCCAAATATTCTTGTGCTTTTTAAAAACTACTCTAAATTCATGCATCCTATCACAAACAGGACGGATTATATCAGAATTAAAATAAGAGTTTGTGGGGCGCCTGGGTGGCAAAGTGGGTTAAAACCTCTGCCTTCGGCTCAGGTCATGATCCCAGGGTCCTGGAATCGAGCCCCACATAGGGCTCTCTGCTCTCCAGGGAGCCTGCTTTTCCCTGTCTCTCTGCCTACCTCTCTGCCTACTTGTAATCTCTGTCTGTTAAATAAATAAATAAAATCTTAAAAAAAAAAAAAATAAGAGTTTGTGCCTAACTCAGGATGGCTGGAAACTACTTCAGCAATTAAGCCCAATGAAGTCAAGTTACTGTCTGCCAAGCAAAATGACTGGTTCATTGTTTCAGTTTCAGCTAGGTACATACAGTTAATCTTTTAATCAATCTCTCTTCAAAAGAAAGAAAGAAAGAAAGAAAGAAAGAAAGAAAGAAAGAAAGAAAGTCAGTCAAGAACTGTGAAGAGAAGAGAATGAGATTTTACCTTGTGAGTAAGCTAACAGGTAAGCCTGACACAATTTCACAGATACTATTAGAAGAAATCTCGGGGTCAGAAACAATATAATTTATTCCTCACAAGACAGCATGCCCTGTTGCTGTGTGCCATTCATATTTGCATCCCTTTGCCCTGTTCAACTCCCACAGGAATTTTTCCCACAGAGAAACCTAAGTTTTATTATTTATTTTGTACAAATAATAGGTTTGTACCATGTCTAAAGAATCCCAAACTCAGAAAAAAACCCAATTTTGTAAGACGGTAGCTAGAAACCTGCCCAACTTTAACCCTTGGAGGGATATGTTATCTTTGCTATCCTAGTCCAAAAATGAATCTTGTCTTCTGCCCTAGAAAGATTTCAAGGCTCTTTGTTACAGAAGTATCCTTGAAAAGATAGTCTGGAACAAATGTTCTTAAAAGATGTGTGGAAATCTCATGGAGAATTATTCCAAGAATAAATGTACAGTATTTCTCCTCATCTACTTTTTCTACTTCATCTCATCATATGTTTGGGAATCAGTCTGACCTAAAAATTCTTTACAAATGATGATTCAAAAATATATTTACAAAAAATATGTTTTCAGAAGTAAGTCTTTTTTTTTTAATATAACTCATGGACATAAGTTAATAATCATCAGATAAGTTACAGGTCTCTAATAAAAACACAGTCCTCCGTAACTTCTAGCCCCTGCTGCTTATAAAAAACTTGAAAGTTGTAGGAAGTTTTTTGTTTTTTTTAAGGTTTATTTATTTATTTTAGAGAGAGTGAAAGAGGTAGAGTGAGGGGAGAGGCAGAGAGAGAGGGAAGGGAGAAAATCCTCAAGCAGAGAGCCCATAGCAGAGCTGGATCCTCGGACCCTGAGATCATGACTTGAGCCGAAAAATCAAGTATCAGCTGCTTAACTAACTGACCCACACATGTTCCTCGTGGCAAGCCTTCTAATATCAAACTATCCCCGTTTATTTTAAAATTTGTTTAATACTGATAATTTTTTAATTATCAGTTTGCAATTTTAAGGAAGAGTCCATTGCCTGTTTGTAATTATCTAATTCTGAAACTGCTTCTATAGAAATATGCTTTTTATTTTATCTTCTTGGTATGAGTTATCTTATAAATTTAGTTAATCGATGAGGTCTCATCAGAAAAAAAAAGTGTCAAGCACTGCTTTAAGCATATCTAGGAAATCACTTAATGATGAAGGTACCGTTAATGTACATATATGGAAACCAAGGCCCAGAGAATATATCCAAGGTCACAGAGCTTGTAAGTTGCAGATTTGTCTAGCAGTCTAGCTCCACAACTTGTGCTCATATGTACTCTGGCATGTTGCCTGTGTGTAAACATTTGTCCACTGCTGAGTTTTACTACATTATTGACTTCTGTCCCTCTTGCTCTTTATGTTGCTGAAGTTAATACTTGCTCTCTCTTTTCCAATTTGTTAGTTTTCTGTATGCTTATTCCTATATTAATTCTCACCTTATGTTTTAATAGATTTCTTTGAAAATTTACTTAACATGATTTCTTTATTTTGTAGACCTTTCATAGTCCTACTCCTTTCTGATTTTATCTGAACTCTTGACTTCCGGTTGAGTGCAAACTTAACTTCACAGTACTTACCATGACTACTCTGCTGGGCTGAACTTCTTTATCCTCTTAACATAGCTACTTCTTTTTTTACAGTTTCCTCATTTTGTGGGAGCACAGACTCCATGTTCTCCTTAATTAAAAATGCCTCCAAGATTATGAGCTATGGTTTGCTTTACAAATATAACTTTCTGGTATATACTTCAAAGATACCTCATGCTTGTTTTCTTATGTGTCAAACCTCTGTTCCCTTATCATTTTTTAAAAATATCTTGTTTTCATTTTCTAAAATATATATACACAAAGAGTATACAAATATATAGCTTAATTTTCTCTACCAAGTATCTAACAATCAACCAAACAAAACTTCTCAGGAAAACAGTGTAAATTTGAGATATCTAGATGCTTTTCTGTTGTAGGATTTTGAATTAAGGTGTCAGAGGAAAAAAAGTATTGTGTGTTTTTATTTGCGTTTTACCCATCAATTGATTCAGCATTTGTCTTGTGACATTGACATCATGGAATCCTAGAGATATGAGAAATTACTTAATGCACTTCTGGTACTTCGTAAGAGACATTAAACCACCAGAGAAATGAAGCTATGTGAAGGTCAGAAAAAACATCTTTCAATTTGATAATCTATTAATACTTACAGTGCTGGAAGAAACCATTAAATAAAGATATAAAAGTTTTTGAAAATGCCATTTGGTTTAGATGAAATTGCACTGACATATACTTTCAAATGATACATGGACTCTTCTTTAAGAAGTATTTATGAATGAGTTGTGAAATGTCATCATTTGCACACAAAGTTTTGTGCAATCTTTCAAGTATTCAACTTTTCCATTAAAATTAATTAGAATATCCAGACTCCACTTCCTGAGGTGGTAATATTTGATGTGTTGTATTTTTTTACTTGCATCTTAGTTGATAAAATAGATCTGTCTATATATAAATAAACTGTTCTTGGATTTATTTTTATTTTAGTTTCAAGCTACTACGTCTGTGTTAGCCTATGAGCACAGGATTTGAGAAATAGGTTTTTCGGGGGCACTTTAGAAAATGATATGTGGGTAGTATAGACATTAAATTTGAATTATCTTGTAACCAATTAGCTTCTGAGGAAATATAAAATATGAAATGTACTGGATGCCATTAAGTTTGTGTTCATTGAAGATTCATCTTATCCTCAATAACATATAAAAATAATACTTGTATCTTCCTTTGACAAAGGGCTTTATAAATATTAAGTCATTTAATCCTCACAACAACTCTTATAAATACATGTTATTGTCACCCCTTAAAAATATTTATATAAACACTGACATTCAGACAGTAGATGTAACTTACTAAGTCCAGATGACTGTGAAGTCAGGGAAAGAAAATTTAAAACCCTGTCCTTAAATCCAATCCCATGCGATTTTCACAGCTCCACATGATAATAACAGTATGTGCTTTGGAAATCTTAAAAGATTTCATTTTTCAATGTTTATCACAGTGCAGTGACATGGTAGTCATTAAATACATGCTGACTAAATGTCTGTCTTAGAAACTAATCATTATGAGATCTTCACTGATTTCACAATATTCAGTACTTATGATGGACCAAACAGTGTTTTACTTAATATTTATTGTATTTTTCTTATATCAACACTTAGAAGTGAGACTTAATTAAAAAAAAGGCTTAACTATTTTTTGATTTACATTTGCATGAAATGAAGCTTAAAAACTTTTAAATATTTTAATTTATTCAATGTACAATATAAGTTCTGGATATTGTACTAAGACTCAGGGATATATTTTGAAAAAAAAATGATTATGTCTTCTGCCCATATGAATCCTACAGTTAAATAAAGAAGAAGGACATTATTTTTAAAATTATATGAGTAAATTTAAAATGACAACCTCTTTATATTCTTTGACATTAATGCTGATTGTGTTCTAAATGTCAGTAATAAGGGATTTAAGCTAACTTAGGTTTTGTTCCATATGTCTTGGTACTTCTGAAAAACTGATTTGTGACTTTCCTCATTCTTCCAAATCCCTCTTCTAGACCTACTTCTCCAGCTTCTCCACAAAATTGGCAATGAACGTATGATTTTTATAATTTTTATAAATTTCTCATTCCATAATGCTACTTCCCTGATTCAAATATGTCATACATGATGTCCAAATATTCCCACAGCTTCCTTACTAACATAGAAGGGGAAAAAACAAACAAACAAAAAAACAAACCCTTACTTCTCTAACTGATATAATAATATCAATCTCATTGTCATTTTCAATGTCAATCTCCATGAGTTCTCCCTTACTAACTTGACTCTAGCTACAAAGGCCTCTTTTCCCCCATCCACTCCACCCCTTTCTAAGGCCTTAAACATTTTCTGTCTCTGATATTTTGAATTTAGTCTTCTGTTCCCTAGAATGTTTTCCTTGAGAGGTTTTAGATATTTTGTTCCTTTCCATCTATCAGATCTCACTTGAGATCTTGAACTGTATAGAGAATACCCCCTTCACTCTTGTATCCAACGTTTGCCCCACCACCTCCTCTGTCATTTTCACATTATATTAATGTTCATTTCCTTTCACAGACTTACCATAATTTATAGACATTTTATTAGATGATGAGGGATTTCATCTAGTAAAGAAAAAAGTTATTCTGATCCTTGTTAAAAATGGTAAGGGAGACTTTTTCACAACTGTTATATAAGACTCTGACAAGAAGAAATCAGGGAGATTCTCTCTGGCTGGCCTTGAAGAAGGCAATTAAATTCCATGTGATGAGCTATGAAGGACAAAAATCTCTGGGAGAGTCTTTAGGAGCTGATAGCATCCCTGGCCCTCTGATAGATAGCAAGAAAACAAATACTCCAGTCCTACAAATACAGTAACTGAGTTCTGCTAATAACTTGAATGATCATAGAAAAAGACCACTAGCCTCAGGTTAGAACTAACAACCAAGCTGATAATTTGATTTCAGTCTTACAAGATATAAACAGAGAACCCACTGAAGCTGTGCTCAGACTTCTGACCTATAGAACATGTGAGATAATAAATGGGTGTGTTTTGAACCCACTAAGTTGTTGAAAAAATGTTATGTTACAATAGGAAACTATTACAAACACAAAATCCTCACATTTACTTTCTTTCACTATTTTAGGTAAAATAGTTAAATAATTGCTATAGAATTCAGTGCAAAAGCTGAATTCTCATTTTTACATTGAAAACCTTGCTTATTTGCATTAAAAATAATTGTAATTATTTCCTTTCATTTTCATTCTATTTCCTTGCAATATTAGGTGAATTTGACAGGTGGGTATTCATTTATTTTTGTGTTTGAAAGTATTATCCAGATGGAAAGTTAAAGTCTCTTTGTGTGCCTGGCTGGCTCAGTCCATAGGCCATGTGACTCTTGATCTCAGGGTTTTGAGACTGAGCCCTATGTTGGGCATAGAGATTTCTTAAAAACAAACAAACAGACAAACAAACCTCAACATGAGACAGGAATCCATCAAAATCCTAGAGGAGAACATAAGCAGTAACCTCTTTGACATCGGCCACAGCAACTTCTTTTAAGACACATCTCCAAAGGCAAAGGAAACAAAAGCAAAAGTGAAATTTTGGGACTTCATCAAGGTAAAAAAAAAAAAAAAAAAAAACTTCTGCACAGCAAAGGAAACAGCCAACAAAACAAAGAGGCAACCCATGGAATGGGAGGAGATATTCACAAATGACACTACAGACAAAGGGCTGATATCCAAGATCTATAAAGAACTTCTCAAACTGAACACCCAAAAAACAAATAATCATGTTAAAAAATGGGCCAAAGTCATGAACAGACACTTCTCCAACGAAGACATACAGGTGGTTAGCAGACACGTGAAAAAATGTTCATCATCATTAGTTTGTGCAGCCACTTTGGAAAACAGTGTGGCGATTTCTCAAAAAATTAAAAATAGAGCTATCCTGTGACCTGGCAATTGCACTACTGGGTATTTACCCCAAAGGTACAGATGTAGTGAAAAGAAGGGCCATATGTACCCCAATGTTCATAGCAGCAATAGCCACAATCGCCAAACTGTGAAAAGAGCCAAGATGTCCTTCAACAGTTGAATGGATAAAAAAGATGTAATCCGTCTATACAATGGAATATTACTCAGCCATCAGAAAGGATGAATACCCAACTTTTGCATCAACATGGATGGGACTGGAGATTATGCTGAATGAAATAAATCAAGCAGAGAAAGTAAATTATCATGTAGTTTCACTTACTTGTGGAACATAAGGGATAACATGGAGGACATTAGAAGAAGGAAAGAAAAAGAGAATTGTGGGAAATTGGAGAGGGAGATGGACAATGAGAGACTGTGGACTCTGAGAAACAAACAGGTTTTAGAGAGGAGGAGGATGAGAGGATGGGTGAGCCTGGTGGTGGGTATTGAGGAGGGCACATACTGGATGGAGCACTGGGTGTTGTAATTAACAATGTAGCTTGGCACTGCATCAAATACAATACAATGATGTATTTTATGGTGACTAACATAACACAATTAAAAAAAAAGAGACTTTTTTTTTGTTTTTTTTTTGTTTTTTTCTTTACCAAATAACTTATTTTCAGGAATATATTGTGTTTTTCAAGCCACTGCAAATTTCCAACCATCAGGCTGACATAGTTCAGACAATAAGTGTGACATATGGACTACATACAACATCTCTTGTAGATGGTTAGTCTTAAGTCTGATTCTCAAATCCAGTCAATTTGAGGGCACTTAAAAACAAACAAACAAACAAGCAAACACTTAATCAATTTCCAAGGCAGAAAGTTTAACTTGATACTATGTCAAATTGACTAAGTTTAATGCCATCTTGCAAAGCTTCTTCCTGGCCATTTATATCAGGTAATAGCTCCTCCTTGAAATATGTGTCTTTCAAATAACTGATGACATTAACATTTCAAAGGAAAGTATCGATGTCTTATTCAGTTTTGTACTGTTATTTTCCTTAGCAGATAGATATGACTGTGTTGAGAAAATCTAGTTGGATTAATGAGTGAACTGATCAATTATTTTTAAAAGTTTAATTTTTTAGAAAAATTACTTGTTTTTAAACAATTGATGTTTAATATTAAACAAATGGAAAAAAGAAAATATCTTCAGTATTTGGCCAAGTTGTTAAAGCAACAGAAGTCTTAAAACAGTAGCTAAGTAAAAAGTGTCCAAAGACAGATTTCTTAATAGTTAATTGTTTAAACCCCAAAGGGAAAATATTATTATCCAGAAATAGCAGAATCATTATATCCTTTTAATTATATTACTGTTAAATAGACTATGCATACATATTGAATAATGAAGAAGTTTAGTATTTAAGTTTTATTCGTATAATTATTCTCCAGTGTTTTATACTGGGTACTTTTATTGATATCATGGATAGTCATACTAACTTTCTATGAAGAAATAGCTTTGTTCTTACCTTTCTTTAAATAAAAAGTACAAGCTAACATACTTCGTACAAGAGCTCCTGTGAAGCTCTTGAGTTGACAAAATTGTCTTTGAAACCAATAACCATTCAACACATGCTAGCATATGAACAAGCAGTAGGAATTTGTGTGCTAAATAAAAACTCAACATAGATATGAAAGCAGCAATCTTGTTCTCATCAGAATTTTTCAGTAGTTTTCTTAGTATCAGGTGAAGTCAAGCTATATAACTCAACAGAAAAAACTTCAAATATAAATCAATCCTTGTTTTTCACACACTTATAAATCTTGTGTTTTCATATGCACGTTGAATGTGTATGTATGTGTGTGTGTGTGTATACACACTATTTCCATGGGAAAAGATTAGAATAGAATTAATATTTTCTAGTAGTATGAGGCATTCTAAGAGGCGAGATCAAGTACCCTCACTATCCAAAAATTAATCTATCCATGTGGCAAATTTTAGAAATTACTTGTTTCTTTACTACTGTAAGGAAATTAAGAATAAGTAAAAAAAATTTGTGGAAAGTATGCAAGAATTATATTTTTATTCTGCATTAACAAGAGAAAAATTCCATATGACTAATATCAACAAATATAAATTACTCGGTAACTATATCTTCACAACATTTGGCTGGTCTCTTGTTTCCTATTAGCTTAAGCATATGAAGAATCAGTGAGTTTTATACGTGTATTTGAATACTTCATTTTATTTGGGTACACAATTATTATTGTTAAATATATTTATTTTGTATTAATTTATAAAACACATTTTAATAATATATTTTCACATGTCCTAATGTTGTTCTTAAACACTTGAAAATATGTAGGTGTCTGGGTGGCTCAGTAGGTTAAACATCTGACTCTTGGTTTTGGCTCAGGTCATGATATCATGAGTGGTGCAACTGAGGTCAGTGCTGCGCTCTGCGTTCAGTGCGGAGTCTGCTTAAAGACCCCCTGACCCTCTCCCCCCATAAATAAACAAATCTTTAAAAAACAATAAGGTAATATAAATAATTTTTAAAAACTTGAAAATAAGTGAAATTATAAAATATATGAAATTATCATAACATGATAACAGTTATAAAATTTAGCATGAACATTTGTGCTTGCTGTTACTTTGTATCACACTAAAAAATGCTGAATTATTCTATTGGAAAAAAGTAACATTAAAATCAAAAATGTTTATTGAGAATTTTTTTAAGTATTAGGCAATATTCTATAAAAGGACCAAGGATAAGTTGATAATTAGAGATTCCTTTGAAGTTACACAGAAAACTAGGCAGAGAGAATGAGACAGAGACAGAAAAAGAAGAAATGTATATATTTATGGGGGGTTGTAAGTGCTATGCAAAAATCGAGAGGACGACATACAGAAAGAGAAAGATTGAAGGGTATAATTTTCAATAGGGGTAAAATATGTCACTGAGAAGGTGACATTTGAGTAAGGCTTTAAGGACATGAGAAAGTGCAGCATATGGATATCTGATGAAAGATATTCCAAGCCAAGTGAACAACAATGGTAGTTATCTATCCTGTGACTGTTGAGCTAGGTAACAGGATCCAGATGCCATAGGTGCTATGGGCCATTGGAAACTCATGGGCATTTTGCTACATGGAGATGGAAGTCATGAAAGTCTTCATGAAAAAAGTTCACAGGCACAGATGAGCTGATGGAAGATTGTGGTTCTTTTCTGATTAATCAGTTTACTCAATAAAATAAAAAGAAAGGCAAAGGCTAGGTCTGAGCTTGGAGAAGTGTTGATGCTTGGAAGGAATGTAATAGATTAACAGGATGAGTAATGACTCACTTTACATAAATTATCATTCAAGTGACACCAATTACTATGGTTCTGTGTTTTTCACAAGTCAGATTCCACTATATGGAAAGAATATCTTGAGAGATAAACTTAACTAGGATTGGGATTTTACCAGAGGATTACAATAAAATAAACACAAAATCAATGAATCTGAAGTTCAAGTGTTTTTTAACTTAAAAAGTGGCATTGAAATTAAACCAGGTAAGCATCCTGCGATATAGGTCTCTTTGCAATGTCTATTTGATAGACAATGAGGGTGGTTGAACAATTGTACATTTTATATAGTATGCACCAAGACAAAAAGTCTTTATTGAAGAAACTTACAAATCAGGGGTAGCAAAATAGTGATGACTTAAGTCTAAGAGTCTCCTTACAATCAGAAAGACATAACCCATGGTCAGGGTGTGCTGATGGTCAAAGGCATGGATGGGTTTGCATTCCAGAAAAAGAAACGCAGCCTCTGGTTCCTTTCCATTCTTTATTTAATTCCTGACTTTGTCAGGAAGGACAAATGTACTAATGAAGCAACTGGTCTTGATTTAGGTGACAGCTGCACTGTTTCTATGGACCTAGCTAGGAGTCTGTGGGAGTTGGATTTTGGTTCACACAATGGGAACAAGTCACTGGTTGTGTTGGAAACTGGCTCGAGGATAGCCCTTTTTTGCTGGGAGAATTGAAGTGTTTCCAGCTAGTTCATTGTCTAGGCGGCCCAGATAAATATCCATGGTCATATTAGGGCAGCCCTCTGGTCATATCACACTAAATAGTAAGACCTTGACATATTAAAAAGATGTGAACAAAAATGTCAATACAGTTAAATGACAATCCATTGAGAATAAAATCCTGTGAGCTCATTTAATCATTTCAGTCCAAGATTGTTCCAAAGGGGAGTCAGTACAAACAGATCATAAGTAATTATAAGTAAATGGATCTTTTTAATATCTGGATAAGTGATTTAAACACTACAGGTATTCATTATTTAAATAAATAGGAACCAAAACTTATCAGCACACATGAATGAAAAGGAAACAGAAAGATACTGACAACAAAACAAATACATAATTTTACACAGAGAAAATTTACTGAGAATAGAATAATGTGTAGGGTAGAATACAGCATAAAATAGGATTAATGGAATTTAAAAATCAAGGGTAAATGAGACACTAGGCATAAATGGCATCAAATTCTCAAAGGCTACTGTAATTTTAGAGCAAAATGAAATGATGAAGTATAAAGCAAGGGATTTGCAAGAAGAAATCCTTTTCATTGATCTATTCCATTTTAATTTCAGAAAGAACCTTTTTGATCTTTTTTATATTCCTCTTTTAAAATATTTAACTGCACCCTGGGATATAAAGCTGATGTTCAAGAGGAGTCAGAAGGAAGCACAGTTCTGTTAAAGAAATATCAAAGAACAATTGCCCTTGCTCTCTCTCTATATATATATATCCCTATCTTTTCTTCCCTCCCTTCTTCCTCTCCTTCTGTTCTTCCTCCTATCTTTACTTCTCTGCCTTTAATATATTTTAGTAAGCCTTGCCATTATTTCTCCAGGTATGCAGACATGTTATGTGTTCCCTTTCCTATTACAATATTTTTTGGTGACTAAAAGGTAATGTAAACATTTTATAGTCAGTAAAATTACGGAAGAAAGTCACTTTGATTATACCCATAATGCCTTTGTTGAAAGATAATTGTTTTAGCAAAGTAAATATAGTCACTGAACTGCCAAAAAAAATCCAAGGAAAAAAAGACCAGAAAAAATGTAAAACTTTTATTAAGATAATAATTTACTTGGAATTCTGTAGGCTTTCACTTTTGTGTCCTCCATATTAAAATATCTGATAAAATAAAGTGACGTGGGATGCCTGGGTGGCTCAGTTGGTTAAGCAGCTGCCTTCGGCTCAGGTCATGATCCCAGCATCCTGGGATCGAGTCCCGCATCGGGCTCCTTGCTCGGCAAGGAGCCTGCTTCTCCCTCTGCCTCTGCCTGCCATTCTGTCTGCCTGTGCTCGCTCTCTCTCCCTCTCTCTCTCTCTGATAAATAAATAATAAAATCTTTAAAAAAAAATAGTGACGTTATAAATACATCTCTGTGTATATATGGGTATACACACACATATATTTAAAATATAATTTATTTAATGGAAAATGCTTATCATTTTTGAAGTCAGGGCAGCAGTGTGATTTAATCTATAAATATACCTAATTAATTAGATTGTCTTGTATCTTATGACTTATGACAAATTCACCATCAGTGACTCTGTGAAATTAAGAAATAATCTGTATTGATATATTTAATAATTTCCCTACAGAATACTAAAATAGCCTTTATATATATCTCACATTAACCTATCCAAATGTCTACCCATTTAACTTGTTTTTTATGCTTTACTGAACTTGCCCCTGTTTAATAAATAATACCCTTATACAACAATAAATCAAAGTATCATTTCTAATTCTTTTTCTTCCTCCCATCCCACATTCAGTCAAACTCTGCTGATCATTTTTTTTTCAATTTGTCCAAACCCAGTCCAATTCCTTGCTCTCCGTTGTCTCTAGTTGACTCCATGTCACCTGCCTATTCATTTGCATAGGTAAAATTTTCTCACTGGCAAGTATAATCTAAATCATATGCAATCTATTTATTTTTTAAGTATGAATTTTTTAAAACTAATCCTCTACTTATGATATGTCTCTTCTGAATATATTTTGATATTCCACATAATATAATTGAAGTCCTTAATAGGATTTAATATGCTTTACAAAGTACTAGTTGGTTTGACCCCTGATTAATTCTCTAACCTATTTTCTTTATAATAATTCCCAACGTTTGGTTGAAGATTGAGTGTATGGTGCCATGAGAGACCAAAATATTAATGTAGATTATGGACCTGGAGTTACAGTCAGTATCTCTACTGGATGTCCAAATCAATCCACCCATTTCTGAAGTCTGAAGTCTTTCCCTTTAATTCAGAATTAAGAATAATTTCACATAACTTTTTAGTTTTTTTCCTCCAAATTTTTATTTAAATCCCAGTAGTTAACATAGAGTGTGATATTAATTTCAGGAATAGAATTTGGTGATTCATCACTTACATACAATATCCAGTACTCATTACAAGTGCCTTCCTTAAATACCCATCACCCATTTAACCCATCTGTCCCCAACCCACTCCCTTCTTGTAACCATCAGTTTGTTCTCTATAGTTAAGAGCCTGTTTTCTGGTTTGGAAGCAAAGTAATTTCTAATGACAATCTCTTGCTTACTGTGCCTGAACTACCAAGAACAAGCAAAAATAAAACAGAAGGCAATTTGTCAAAGAAGATATACATATGGTCAATAACCATTTGAAATTATTCTCAACTATCTTAAACATTAGAATGTAAATTAATACATGGAGAAAGCTTTTAAGTGAAAATACTGGCAAATTCAAAAAGGTACTTAGAATGTACTTCTGGCAAGTCATTAGGGAAATGATTGGAAGTATCTCTCATTGATGATGAGAGTACAAATTAATCACAACCTTGAAAAATAACCTTCTATTATTCCTTAGATATTAAATGTGTATTTCTTAGTGTTCAGCAATTCCCCTTAGAAATATTTATTTTATGTATAACAAAGCATGAGATATATGAATAAATAGAGTCATACAGTATTTTTATAATATCTAATCTGTGCAAAAAGCTTATGTGTTATTCAGAAGAGGAATAATTTCATAAATCAAATCATAGCCACATAACTGAATGTTAGGCAGCCAATGGAATAAAACAAGGCATCTTATATTTATTGATCTAACATATCTTATGATAAATTTGGGGCATACAAGGCAAAGGGCCAACTGATATGAATAATGTGATCACATCTTGGTAAGGTAATATGTAAAATGTGGGAAATGTGACTCCTGTTACATAGAAGATATTCCTTTGCAGACAAATGTGTGACTTGACAGGTAAATAAGTCTGGGGTTGAGTCAGGGAGAGTGGTTATTAAGAGTATGTGAGAATAGAGAATATTGTCAAGGTTGCTGCCTTTTCTTTCTTTTAGCATTTTTGGCTTGTATTTTCATAAATAAAAGAAACTGGAAAAGAGACATCTAAATGACAGTATCCCTTTTACATACTTGATTTTTAGTGAAGAGGGATGTGTCTAGGCAATGTCCAGAACAAACTACTCATCCAAACAGCCCATTTTCAAAGACAATTACTAAGAGAGGAGAATGTCTTTTACTTGCAATCTCCAGGCTCCCTAATTTATCCCCTTAGTGGTTGTTCTGGTCTGAAAGGCCAAAGTGGTCCATGGCGAGAATGTTTGGAACGCAGACTTCATTCGGCTCTATGAATTGATGTGTCTGCATACAGCAAGACGTTCTGCACAAACTCTTTGCTAATCACCCTTAATGACAGATGGAGGCAAATTTGCATTCAATTGAATCTTGGCTGAAGGTAGTGACTTGATTGAATATTGCATGACACTTATGTCGTGTCTCAAGAAATATTTGTTTGCATATTTTTCCATAACTAAATGGATGATTATTATCTGGGAAGTTCTTAGAAATCTTGAAACTAATCAAGTAGGATTTTATTATCCTTTTCTCCCCTGACATCTTTTCTAATAATACTGTTAATAAGTAAATACTACAATCTTTGGTCCCTTCAAAAAGTGTCCCATGAGAACTCACTAAATTCAGAATTCTTTCCCATCTGTAGTGTTCTAGTACTGGGGCACTTGCTGATTACTGTGTCTCTTGGTGTGATTTCCCTTCAGATTCTGTCATTGATGAATTAATCCTCTCCTTGATTTTCCCATGTTCCCAAATCGCAAATTGATTTCTATTAAATAGATTCAGTCTTTATACACTTAGGACTGTATTATAGTAACAGAGGTATCACATATGCCTGAAGGCCAAATGTTAACAGACTACATTTTGTTTTGTAATTCCTGATAGTATTTCTCAACATATTTATAATTGATGAAAATGTCATCTTGGAATTGTGGAGGAGAAAAGGCCAAATGTACTATGAAATAAAATAATGTGCAAATACTTCCACTCACGGCACCCTTTAATGAGAGTCTGTACACAATCGTAATGAGAGTTGTATGAAAGTAAACATGACCTCTGACTCAAGAGTCAGTAGTTTCTTCAGCTGATCTTAGCCCTGGGGATATGCAATAACCAGAAAAAAAAAATCATGAGTATGATAATTGATTCTCTTGCCTTAGTTACTCTTTCTCCAATTTGGTATGCTACCCCAAACAAAACAATAACTTCTTCTATTTCTCAAGCAAAAATATACACACTCACAGACATACATGCATATGGAGAAAAAAAAATAATGGAGAAAAGCTAGGTGGATCAGACTTTTTAGCTCATTTTAATATGGTATGCTCATATTCAAAGAGAATTTCTATTATCCGTGATTTTTCTTCCTGAATTGAATTCTGAACAAAAAGCTCATATAAGATAGAATCCTCTTTTTATTGATTCTCTTATTCACTCAATGCAGTTACATTTAATGATCAGTCAAATTATAAATGGAAACTGAAATGCAGGGCAGTCTTTATTTGAAAAGTGAACTACTTGAGAGTTTGGGCTCCTAGACAAATAAAAGGTAATATCTTGGTTTAATTGTACTGGCTAAGTTTCAGACAGAATAAATTCAAATGCCTCCATCAGTTATGAAATACTGAACATAAGAGTTTAGCAAAATGTGTGGAAAGTGCTCAATAAATGCTATTTTTATTATTATATCTAATCTTTCATTTGTACGTAATTATTTAATCGATAAGAGGTCCAGTGTTGACCCCTCAGTTCTCAGGTCTAGATTTTTCATGATATGTCTCATTCACTTAAGTAAATCAATATTTTTCTAGCAAGGATTTTGTTTATCTCCCAGATGGATAATAACTGTTTTCTATGCCTCTTCAGTGAGGGTACCAGAAGTAACAAAGCAGAAATATATTCCACTGCAATTCAGGAAGAAGAGAGAGTATATTATATTTCTAGAATAATACCAGTAATACAGACCTGATCAAGCTATGGACTAATTTTGAGGAAAATATAATTATGCTAATGAAATATTTTTCAATGGTGGCATTGCAAATCATTATGTTGGTGATAATTTATTGTACTATATGGTGATCATTTACTTTAAGAAGAGATTAAATAAATCACAGCTGTTGATTGTTCATGTTGCTGGTAATGTATTCAGTGCAATATAGGACCATACACACACACACATACACACAACCATTTGAAACATAATTTTAGATTTATAGCGTCAGTTTATATGGAAGAGTTAAGACTTGAATTTTATTTTTTTTAAGATTTTATTTATTTATATGAGAAACAGACACACACACACACACACACACAGAGCATGAGTAGGAGGACGGAGGCAGAGGGAGAGGGAGAAACAGACACCCCACTGAGTAGGGAGCCTGATCATGACCTGAGTCAAAGGCACAGATGCTTAACTGACTGAGCCACCCAGGCACCCCAAGACTTGAATTTTATTTCTAGAGACTTTGTTGCTCATACTCTTTTTTATTAACTATACATATAATTTTTATGATCTGATTTTTAAAAATTTTATTTTAAAGATTTTCTTTATTTTATAGAAACTGAGCACAATCAGAGGGAGCAGCAGGCAGAGGGAGAGGGAGAAGCAGCCTCCCCACTAAGCAGGAAGCTCCACGTGGGGCTCAATCCCAGGACCCTGAGATCATGACCTGAGCCAAAGGCAGAGGCTTAATGATGGAGCCACCCAAGCACCCCCATGCTGTGAATTTTTAAATTTACTATGCAGTTTGGGAAGAAAATAACAATGAGCTAAAGAAAAAATTTCTCATGTTACTCTAAAACTGTAAAAAGCTTTTATCAGCTTATTAAACATATTTGTATAAATAAAAAAGTGTGAAAAGATTATGATAACTTTCTTTGATAAAGGTCCTAGGTATCGAAGGTTAAGTTTAATACCTTTTATTCATATTTCCATAAATCACAGGTATTGGTTTTTATAATGCTGAACAACAACAAATGTTCAACAGACTTGGGGTTTTGTTCCTATTACTGACTTAGTTTTTATAATTAATATGGACATTTTTTTAACCCAATCTAATTTAATTTGGATTTTAATTAGAATTTGTACTTAAAAATTTGTCATTCGATTATCAAAATAGTATTTTTCAAACACAGCAAATAAGATGTAGCACTGCTGTCCCATTATAAGCCCACTCCACAGTTTTATCATTCAGAAGACAGTTTCTTCTCAAGTGACCATTAGAATATCTATTTCAAAAATAGCTAGTTATCAAGCCATAAAAGACTTAATATTTATCAAAAAACAGAAATAGTAAGTATTTATTTATTTAACCATAGTACATTACTTATAGAAATTACTTGATGAATATTAAAAAATATTCCAATAAAATTTTTTTTTAAAAATTTGTTAAAGCAACACATGTATCAAGTATAAAGTGAATCAAAAAGATCACAATGTATGGAAAAAAATGAAATTGGATATAGCTAAAGTTTACTCACAAAAAAGTAACCATAAATTTTAAATATAAAAACAGAACAACAACAAAAAGAACAAAAGTATCTTAAAGGAAAAAGAAGTTAACATGCACATTAAATTTATACAACTAAATTATTTTTCTTTTCATTTAGGTAAGACTTGTTTTATTTAATAATTTTGCATCTGGGGAAGTTTGTTTTGGTATTCTCTTTTTAACTTTGAATTTTATTGTTAATTTAATTCATTTAAATTGTTTAAATTTGGGGATTTACAGTATGACCTCATCTAGGCTGCTTTGCTAAATTATGAGAGCTTGATGAAACATCTGTTAATCACTTGTATGCTTGCGAAATATTTGTGAACAGAAAGCATATGTCTATACTGATTGTTAAGTTCCTTCATGGGGAACTGTATAATACAGAGTAAGTAGATGTATGAATACATAAATTATATAGTATATTAGAAAGTGATAACTATTATGTGTTTTTAAGAAAAAAAGTGCACAATGAATAATTTGCAAATTTATGTGTCATGGCCAAGTTAGCTCCATTAGGGAAGATAAAACCCAAGCAAGGATTTGGCAATGTCAAGGGGTAAGCCAGACAAATATCTAGGGGATGTGTTCTAAGCAGTAGGAGCAGGTAGTTTAAAGCCTTAGAGTGGCAGTATTATAGGTGAGAAAAAGATGAGCATGGGGACAAGTAAGTGATGGGGGCAGTTAGAATGCAATTCAGATGTACAGGGTGGTAGTATAGAGACTTTGGAGTATTATAAGCCATTGCAAGAAATCCACCTTTTACTATGACTCAGATAAATAGTTAAGTCTGGGTTTTTTAACAGAAAATTTACAAGATCTGACTTACTTTTCTCAATGTCACTTTTGTAAGGGAACAAAGACAAAAGCTTGGAAACAAGTTAGAGACTATTGCAATTACCCAGGTGATAATGATGATATCTTATACAGGGCAGCAGCAGGGTAACTTAGGAGAAATTCAGATTTATAACAAGATTAATGTCCATGAACAGTAGCAATTATCCAGGAGACAAACGAACTGAACGTTGTCTTAGTATACTCAAACTGTTAAACAGGGATGAACTTTGAAGGAACTACCAGATGAGGCTCAGCAATGATTGGGTACTTTTAGTTAGCCCATTCACCAGATCCTCAACCCACCTAAGCAAAGTGTTCTCTGACCAGTGAACAAGGGGACTCATTTGAACCAACCAGGTGCAGACTGGCACATTTTCCACCTTGTCCAGACTACAGACTTCTCAACCCTAATTAACAGATCATGAACCCTCATCTTCATGCTCATAAAATCCTTGGCTTTTCTCTGTTAGTGATCCACTCAGTGAATTTCTTTGTTAGTGTGTGTTTTCTTGCATGACAAATAAGCAAATCAGTTTCAACTTTCAGTTATTCAGTGAATTTATATAATGCTTTATTCATGTTTAGCTTTTGTAGTTATTTATTTAAAGCCATATGAACGTATTTTAAAAGTAGTGATAATAGAAACAAAAAAGGTAGTGCTGATAGGATTTCCTGATGAAACTGGATGAAAAGACAGAGGGAGATAAGATTTGTAGGTTACCCCAAGCTTCTTTTGTGCTTGAAACAAAAACATATTATATTAATCTTTAAAAATATCTATACATCAGGAGGGCAGCTGACCCATATGGATTTGGGAATATATATTAATCAAAATCATATATAACTCTAATAAAGCAAGTAGACTTCAGACAAGTGAATAGAAATCTTTATTAATCAAGTCTACTAATATTATTAAATTGCATTATACTAAATTGTGTATACTATTAAAATCTATACATTGTATTACCCTGTATATCATTTCATCACTTCTTACCCATCTATCAAAGATTTTCCACATGATATAATTAGAAGCTGAAATCATAGGCTCAGGAAGAGTCTTCTTGCCTATGAGAGAGTGCTGATCTGAAAAATCAAAAGCATGCAAGGATAACTTACAGATTTCTTACCTGAAGAATCAAAATAATGTTATGTATTATGTTGTTCTTCTTCAAGCTCTAAATTTAGAAATACAAAAAAACTCATAGCTCTTTAGCAGCCTTGTCAAGACTTGTCAAGAAATGACTATTGGCCCACTCAACATTTATGGTATTAAAATAAAATAACATCTTTTAGGCTTTTTGTTTGTTTTACAGATAATATATTTATTTTTACAAATTTTACTAAAGCCCATCTTTGTTGTTACTTGCAAATCACCCAACTACAAAGTGCTCCATAATCTTCCCAAATTGCCATACTATAGTCACTATTATTGGTACCCCAGAGACTTCTTCATAACCCAAGAGTTGGCAACCTGCACTCATACCTCAGGAGTTTCTTGACTATCCGTGATGGCTATAAGTTACTCAAAAACTTCTAGTCAAAACACTGACTTCCTCAGTCATATGCTATATGCCCTGAGGATGACAAGGGAACTCATATTTTATTCTCCAAGAACAGAGACTTCCCTAGGCCTTGACACCCTGAACTTCCATATTTAACTTCCCTTTATGCGCTGGGACTAGAAAGCAATACTCTGCAAGCTGATACAGTCATGAAGTCCTCTTTGCTAACATGTAAATTTTAACTACAAGATAGACCTAAACCTGAGTGCTCTGCCAATGCCACACCCAGAAGAGCATATCTTCTACCTTCAGTTCCTTGTGAATGTCATGGTGCTGGTGGATGTAAATCCTCTCCCAAACTCTTTGATAGTCCTTTGGGATCAACTAAATGAACAGCAAAAGGAATCTGTATACTTAATGGACAGAAGCATCACAATCACATGTGATGGAGTCTATTGAAGAGCTGTTGGTTTTCATGCCTTAACCAGATCAGATGTCCCCGATAAATGATAAAAACCAATGGTCAGCAAAATTCCTTGGATTTAAGCAGTTATCTTAGCCCCAAATACCCACACAGAACAAAACAAAACAAAACAAAAAGCATGAAGCATTACAAATTTTTACATAGTCTTCAACCATTGCCCATGGCCTGGCTAGGTGGTCTATCTAATGGCAGCAACAATAATTCCTTATCCAAGGTTGCTACCTCTGGGGTACAGAACTCTGAAAGTCTCTTGCCTTATAGTTACTCAAAATATGAATCCAGGTCATGCAAGTCTCTACACATTCTAACACACCTATACAAGTCCTCTTCAAGATATTACTTATACCTTTTGGAGTTCTAGGCATTACTGACTGTTACCAATACACTCATTTAAATCCTCAAAAAACACAATGTTGGACTCTAAAATAAGTCATTCAATGGACCATTCATCTCTCTTATCAGACTCAGGCTACAGACCTCATAGTGCACCATAATGGTCTAATTAAGCAAGTTCAAATTCAATTAAATGAAACATGACACATTTCAGTTTTCTTTTAAATATCAGGGGTTAAATTTAATGAATTGTCTGACTCTATTATTGATGTTTGACTATTTAAAGTTTCTAAGTCCCATCACTCCTGTTTCCCTTCTGCTCCATGTCTGGACAATCAGATAAGAAAGCCTGGATGCTTCTTTTGGTGCTGGTAGGAAGCTCAAACCACAAAATCCATGATCCATGGAAGGGAATCCTTACTCTAGTCCCACCTGCTAGAAGCCCTAATACTCTAAGCCAGTTGCTCCCTCCCTGTTTTGCGAAGCTAGTTTTGGACTGCTTGAGGACCTGTCCTACTCTCCTCAGAAAGCCTCATTCTGTGAGTAATAAATCTCTTCATATCCTCTTAATGCAGGTGTGGTATTATGTGTCTTGGTATCTGAACCAAATTTTGTGGTGATGGGTTTCTTGCTCTGTAGGGTGAGCAATACAGTCTGCTAGTATCATATATGAGGGAAGTATTCAAGATTATGATCCAATTTCTGTTTCTAGGTTGAAATACATGGACCATGTCAGGATGGGAATATTTGTCTGACATCCGCTCTGAAGAATTCACCCAATGAACATTGCCTAGCAGAATAATGCATAGAAAGAGAAGTGCAGTGGTGAGTTTAATGGGAAAATGCTCAGGAGATATTTTCGAACCACAGAAATTGATCCATTTGGTGTAGTAACACTGTTTTTCCTACCCTTCATCATATCATTGATAATGAACAAAGTCTGTTTCTGGTATCATTATTTCTTGAATAGAAACAATGTCTAAAACCATTGTGATGTAATTACCTGTCTTATTCCTCATGATGGTGCTGCCTCAGTCATCATAAAAGAGATATTTCTTGATGATGATGATTTTGGAAGCCTAAATACTTTTCATTATAGGCCATCCTTTACAGTCCTGAGAATGTAATACGAAAATAACAACCAAAAATGTAAAAAAGTTTTGTACTGTGTTTTTATATTTCAAATCATGGGCTTTAAGTAGAATAAATAATAGAAATTAATAGAATATTTTATGTGTATTATAAAATAAATAAAAAAGAAAATATTAATAACCATAACATTTGTATACCTTAATTTTTATAATAATAATATATAAATCTGTAATATTTCAAAGATATTGAATTTTATTTAGAAGATGATAGAGTAAGAGTGAACTTCCTTGTTTTAATTTAAAAATTAACGTAGTTTTTTTTTTTCAAGATTTTATTTATTTATTTATTTGATAGGCAGAGATCACAAGACAGAGAGGCAGAGAGAGAGAGAAAGAGGAAGAAGCAGGCTCCCTGCTAAGCAGAGAGCCTGATGTGGGGCTCATGACCTGAGCCGAAGGCAGAGGCTTTAACCCACTGAGCCACCCAGGCACCCCTAAAAATTATCATAGTTTTAATAGAGCATTGAGAAACTACTCAATGACTTTTTAGAACATAATCAGAAAATACAATAAGATAAAAGTAACTATCACTATAAGTTTTATTCCAAGTCACAAGCAAGATAGTGACTTTTTTTTTTTTTACAATAGAGTGGCATGGCATTATAATATTTTTTACATTTATATTTGTTACATTTTTGTCCTTCAATTTAAAAAAAACATATATCAGATGATTTGTTCTTCCTATGATGACATTTTTGTTTAATCTGTGTTGAAGTCAAGAATATTTTTAATCATTCATGTAGTAAACTAATAATTTATATTGACCACTGCCTCACGTAGAGCTTTATATTGGGCATTGCAGGAAGAATACACTGTTCAAAATAACTAAAAACAATAAAGAGTGTGCTAAAAAAATAAATCTAAAACTAGATATCATGTGATGTCTAATTTTAGTAATTGGTTTCATCTCAGGAAACATTTGTTACTTGCAATGTTCCTTTATGAACATCGGCCCAGTTGGTACTTACCACTCTCTAGTTGAATAAGGTAGTAGATAGTATCCTAACTAAAGGAATAAAAAAATGAGTCACCTACACCTCACAGTATGTTGCAGGTCCAGGTGTTCATATGAACCAAATTCATATGAATCCACCTAAAGCATACCTTATAGTGAGTATACTATATAGATTTACTTATCCAGAAAATTGAGATGAAATATGAGAAAATCTGTGAAGCTATAACTTTTCTTCGGTCTCACACATCTCAATGTCCAAAAAAGCATGAAGTACAAATAGAGCAGGATATAATTAAACCAACTTCAAAAACACCACAGGATGTACAGAGATAACTTTGTTTCTGCTGGAAATCAGAATTAATTCTATGATTGGAATTATGGAGAATAAAATTTTCAATGGGCTACACTGGCAATAGTGAATTTTTCCACTCTAGATACTGGAAAATGTAGCACATTATTTATTTATTTGTTTGTTTATTCATTCATTCATTCGTTCTTGCATTTATTCATTTGATAAATATTGAATGAAAATTTATTATATGTGATACAAGGAAGCTACATAAAGATGGAAAGAATATACATCTTGCCAAGGAACTACAGTCCATAGAAAACAAGCAGAAAAAAATACTATTAAAATATTTTACAATTTACGTATTCTTTGAGAAAAATATTTATTTTAATTGTTATAAGGGTATTATCAATGTAGAATACATATCATTCTCCCTATTGTACATACAACAAGACTGAGGCTGTTGTGAAAGGAGTTCCACGTATGACATAGAGTGAGAGAACTGAGACCATCAAAACAACTTTTTTACTCCATGATATCATGCAATGCAATCTCACCTAACCAATATTTACAACAGGATCTCAGTTGTTTGCAAAGAGATAAATTCAGGCTTTCAATAATTAAGCTATGCTTTTGCAGGTTCTCTATTAATCAGACAGGGAAGTGTTTGTAGAGAAGAAATGTTTTATAATGCCTTTACCGCACACGATCTTGTTTACAATTTTATATTCAATATATTAATTCCTTATTTCATTTTATTGCAATCTATAAATAAGGCCTTAAATATTTAAGTGCAACAATAGCTAGAAATGTAGTTAATATTCACCATATGGATACCAACTCATTCCTCTTCTTGTCAACATTGGATTAAACACCAAAGTAATCTATTATTTATAGCCTATGGGAAAATCCTGCACTGCTGTAACTTTTAACAACGTTTCTATTAACCAGCTAGGTGCTCTGTGGGATGATATTGTATACAAACTCAACACTATCACACCTCCCTTGACACATTTTTTTTTTAAGATAATGAGACCATACAGAAGAAAAAGCGAATAGGTTTTAGAAGGTATTTACTGGTTTTTCAAGAGCCTACTCATTGATTTTATAAATTGTGTCTAACATGAATCTAGACATTATTTAATGACAAGCTTTTTGTTTTAAGGAATTTTCAGTTTTATGGAGTTAATCTGCAAGAAAAAAAATTCTTATGATTTATTATCCCGAGAACTAGTAAATAGGCAATTCACTTTGTTTTATTAATCTGTCCAGTTAGAACAAGAACTGTGATGTGATTTGGGGACTAGTAATATCATCCCCACTAGTATTCAATAGCTTTAGAAACTTTCAGAAATAATAACAAAATAGGGTCATAAGATTTCAGAGGACCTACACCACCTAGAGCTTCTAGACTACCCCATGATAGATGAAGTAGTCACACAACCGTGCTCAAGAATTCTCTGGGTAGCATTATAAATAGCCTCAGCCGTGTTCCAAATGATGGCTGAAAATGTAGCCATAGACATTTTTGCAAAGTTCTTTCTGGTTATTTTTGTCTTCTTCTACCTTTTTGTTCTTTACTTCTTATGATCTGAATTTCCCTTTTTGCCCCCAATTTTACCTTTCCTCATTCCCAGGGTTTGTGGTTGTTGCTTACAGTCTGCTAAATAAACATAGACTGAAAATTGCTTCTCTCTACCACACCAAATTTATTTCTAGCTATGCCACTCTTCCTTTTATCAAAACTCACATTTCTACAAATTTGTATGCCTTATTCATGTTGTAATTTTGCAAAGCTATATCTGGTATCTACTCCCAGGTACAGAATAGCCTTCCTGTTACCAAGGTAAAAACAGAGATTATATATATATATATATATATATATATATATATAGTCATATATAGTCTAGGGACTGAGAAATAGTATTAAATAATTGAACAAATGTTTTTGTTTATTTGCTATTTTGGTAGGTTTATAATGGAGAAGTCAACATCCTATGAACAGAAATAAATGAATCAGATTATTTGATTACATTAATTCACTCAAGGTAGATTTTGTTAAACTAAATAAATTTTTGTTTGATAGAATAGACAATATCATTTTTCTCCCTCCCTGTCAGTGTCTTTAGCATCTAATAATTCTTGTTCAGTTATGCATTTGCATATTTATCAATTTTACCATGAGTCGGACACTATACTCCCTGGTTACCAACACTTTCTAGTGAATAAATTGGTTTTTATTCTACAATAAAAGTGCCATCAGTGTGAGTATATATTTGTTCTTCTGGAGGCATGTTACTTTAAAAATATACTCCTCCAAAGAGATTGATCAATATATATATTTTGCTTTCCACTACACAGAGTTATCCAACACAATCCAGATAAAATGGAGGGGGGGTGGAATGGACATTTACTTCTGAGAGAAATTTTTAAGGAAATGTAATATAATGATTAATATTTCTATTAAGCAAATATATTAAATATCTTATCTACTATCACTAAACATAACTTAAAATTGTTTCCTTATCAGGATCAGATGATGACAGTGAATGAAATTTCCCTCACTTAATTTCCTTTACCACATACTATTTTTTAAAAAAATATTTTATTTATTTATTTGGCAGAGAGACACAGAGAGAGAGGGAACACAACCAGGAGGAGTGGTTTAAGGAGAAGCAGCCTCCCCACTGAGCAGAGAGCCCTATGCAGGGCTTAATCCAAGGACCTTGTGATCATGACTTGAGCCAAAAGCAGATGCTTAATGACTGAGTCACCCAGGCGCCCTTACCACATACTATATTTTATGTGTTGATTTCATTCTAGGCATAATCTGTGCTTATAAAACCACAACAATAATAGTAATGGAAGGTGTAAGGATACCAGACACACTAATATAAAAGCATTACAATAAAATGCAAAACCGTTTTGAATTTGAAATGAATTGCAGAAGTGTTTTTGTTTTTGTATACTTTTTGGTATTAAGATTATTGTGTGTTCTATAAACACCTTTGAATATAAAGCATTTTCTTCTGGTGGATGAAATAAAATTATTTGTTTTTCAAGAGTCTTCCAGTTAATCCTCAAATAAATATACAATTCAGTGAATTCATTCCTACAATGAATATTTATTTGAGGACACACTAGCACTAAAAACTGTTCTAAGTTTGGGGAATAAATATATGAATAAAACAGAAAAATGAACTACTTGCCTGTAACATTTATTCTAAGATGGAAGAAGGACATAAAGTATTTAATTTAAATATTATATTATATTCAGTGTTAAGTGCTAAGAAAATAAAATACAAGAAAGGGAGTTGGGAACTCATGAAAATTTAGGGTTTTTAAGTAGTTTTTTGGGGAAAATATTATAACAAAATAGTAGGAGGTGAAGGAGTCAGTGGACAGTGGGTAAGAACAATCTGAAGAGAGACTGACATGTGTAAAGGCACCAAAAGGGATCATGCTCTCCTGTAGAAGGCAAAGCATAGAAATCAGCCTGGCTGCATTGGAACAAGCAAATAGGTAAGTGGTAGGTGAATTTAGGGAGTTTATCCTGGGGACACATCTTTTAAGGTTCTTGTAGGCATTTTGCAGACATTGGTTTTTATTATGAGTGATATGGAATACTACTAGAAGGTTTGAGCAGCAGAATTACACTATGGGTTTTAGTTTTTAGAATCATTTTCAATGCTATACAGGAAGCTAGAGCAGAATTAAACAAATGAGTTAAAAGATTGTCACCAGATGCTAGCTCAGATTGGGTAGTAGTCAGGGAAAGGTGAGATATTGAGAGAGGAGAGGAGAGACAGAGGGGGGAGAATGCCCCCAGGATGTATGGACAGATTGGATGGTGGTGGGAAGGGTAGTGTCAGAAAATGAGAAAACTCAGGAGTGGCTCCCATCTTCTTGTCTTGAGCAATTGCAAGGTTGGAATTAACATTTCATTTCATGAAATGAGAGAATTGCAGGAGAAATAAATGTGGGGCATATGTGAAATCAGGAAATCCACGATGAAAACTACTGAGATGCCTTAGAAATCTTAGTAGAGATTATGTTTTTCATAACACTTGCAAACTCACGCAATTTCCAACTGTTGGCAGCTATGTTTTTTTGTCTTAGGTTCCTTGACAGGTGGAGGCAGAAGCCCTAACTGGTCAAAACTGTTGGAGGAGCTAATATCCTCTTGGAGGAGCCCTCAGTCAAAGACTTACAGATCAAAGTGGATAAACCCTCCTGCATGTTCTCACCCCTCCATTGTGACAACCTAGGCTTAGGCACTTCTCTGATTCTCATGGTTTCCCCAATGGGATTTTTATTTCCACTGACAACTCGTTTAATGACAAGTTTATTTGCCTCCATTAGTTTCCTGAATAACTTCTCTATTTGCCTAATGTTCCCACCCCCTACCACCACCAGGATTTTTTCCCAAATAAACTACTTGTACTTGAATATATTCCTCAAGATCTCTTTTTGAGGAACCAATATTAAGAAAAGGAGATCCCATTGTATGCATAGTATTTAATGCTAGGAGAGGAGATAAAATTACTAAGCAATAATGTGGACAAAAAGAGAAAAAAAAAAGAAGAAAAAGAAGAAAAAAAGAAAAGTGAACAAAAAAGAAGAAAAGAAAAGAAATAATTTGATGTCTGAGTTTTGAGGACTCTAGAATTAAATGATTGGAAAGATGAGGAAGAACCAGCAAAAGAGAACAATAGTGAACAGTGATTAAAATTATCATGAAAGTATAATCTCCAGAAAGCCAAATGTAGAAAATTCTTCAAAGCAAATGAAATCATCAACTAGAGAAAAACTGCTGGTTAGACCAAAAAAAAAAAAAAAAAAAAAAATTGAGACCTACTGGTTATAAGACTTCATAGTGTGAGCATTGGTGACCACTATATTTGTTAGCATGTTAGAAACAAAATATTGCAATTAAGAGATTTTAGAGAAAATCGGAGAGGTGTGGAAAACAGTAAATACATATAACTTTTTGAGGCATCTGAATGCTAAAGGAAGCCAAAAAATGGACTGGTGGCTAGAGAGGTAGTAGAGACAAGAAAGGCTATTTTAAAACAAAAATGTCATGATTTTAGGCTGAGGTGAATGAATCAGTAGAAATAAACATACTTAAAAACAAAATACAGAACACCCTGGTGATGCCCCTTATAACTGTGGCAGGGCATAAGACTCGGTGTACAAGAAATAAGTTGGCCCTAGAGAAGAGGAGGCGCATTTTTCATTGTATCAGGAGGGAAAGTAAAATATACAGGTCTAGATGCTCAAGGATGGGTCGAAATATGGTGGCAGAGAACTCTTTTTATAAGCATAGACAATCATGTATCTGCAAATAAGAACATGTTAATTTTTTCCTTTCCAAATCATATCCTTTTTATTTCCTTTTTTGGCCTTAATGCTGCAAGCTAAAAATTTCTAGTACTATTTTGAAAATAAATAATAAGGGTGGACATTCATGTTTTGTTCCCAATCTTAGTGGGGGGTGGGTATTCAGTCTTTCAACATTAAACATGATGTTAGCTGCACGTTTTAGTGTAGATGGTCTTTATTAATTTGAAGTAATCCCCCTCAATTTCAAACATGCTGAATTTTATAGGCTCAGTGAATTTCATCAAATAATTTTTGTCAAATAATTGAATTTTGTCAAATATTTTTTTCTGCAACATTTGACACAATCATGTAATTTTTCTTCTTTAGTTAAGTGATATCGTGGATTCCATTAGCTTCTCAAGTATTGAACCAGGCTTGCATTCAATGAATAAATGTTACTGTCATGGTCTATAAACCTTACTATATGTGGCTGGATTCAGTTAGCTCTTTGTTAAAAACTAGTTTTTTTTTCTTATGATATCTTTATCTAGTTTTGTTCTCAGGATTATACTGGCCACATAGTATGAACTGGGAAATGTTCCCCTCCTCTTCAGTATTTTGGAAAAGTTTGTGAAGAATTATTATTGATTCTTCTTTAAATATATGGTGGAACTTACCAGTAAAGCTATCTGGGCTTGGATTTTCCTCTGAAGGAAGCTTTTAGATTTTTTTTTTCCAATCTCTGTTACTTATTGATTCATAATACTTGATGTTATTGCTTAAGCAACTGATTTTTATAGTTGTAGTTTTCTATTATATCTTTATATACTTCTTAATAAAAATTTAAGTCTTTATCAATATGCTGTAGAACTTGTTAATTAAAATATTTATCTTATCTGTCAATATCGGGACTATTTACTAATTTCTTCCTTTGTTAAAGACATATTTGAGCATGAAGGTTTTCTTACAAAAGTTTTATTTCCAATATTATGGTGGCTTCTAATAGATTTTATTTTTAAAAATTAATATGATTTGCATATCATAAAATTTAATATTTTAAATATTAAATTCAGTGATTTTAGTATATTTACAATGCTGTGCATAGTTTTGATATCTTGATAATAGTGGCCTCAGAGAATGAGTTGGGAAGTATTCCCTCATAGATATTTTTTGAAGGATTCATAATGAGCTGGTATTAGTTCTTATTACAATATTTATTAGAGTTCATCACATATACTTGGGCTTTCTTTTGTGAGAATTGAAATCTGTTTGTTCTTTAACATGGACCCTTGTTTCTACGTACTGAAACCTGCTCTAAAAATAACATCTATTAATTAAAACAACAAAAAGATTTGGTCTAATACTTGATCATGTACAGAATTCAAAATCTTTCCTGAAAGTTCACAATGAAAATTGTATTTCCAATTTCTTATATCTATATAATAGTTTCCCACTTCAGAGGCAGTCATGGATATGAGTCCTTTCAAAACTCTAACCTCTTCTGGAGATGTCTCACATTAAAAAAAAAAAAAAAAAAAAAAAAGCACATATACAAACACAGATGTGTTTTTTTTGCCCCAAAACCTGCTACCTCACAATGTTGTGAACCTTGCTTTCTGTTAATGATAAACCTTGTGGGTTAGTCCTTATCAGCGCATGTCACTCTATCTCATTCTATCTCACAGTTTCCCGTTGAATCAATGTGGCATGATGATTAAAACAAATTGCCTAGAATAACATTTATGCTTTTGGTAATTTTTGCTGTAAAAATTATAAAATTTATTAATTGGATAAGCTTTGACATCAACCTTAGGAAAGACAGTCTGTTCAGCGGTTGTCAGTGTAGCCTTTGGAGCTGAAGCTGTTAGAGCTTGGATCCTGATTTCCTTGCTTACCATTGAATTATATGGTTTTAATCCAGTTCCTTAATGTCTCTATGCCTCCATTTCCCTATTTGCAAGATGCCACCTATCTCATAGAGAGGAGACAGGGATTAAGTACCCTGGTGCATTAAAAGTTTATAGACTCATGTTAAGCATCTCTATAGACCTGTATATATTTGCTGGTTATAGCATGTAAAATACATGTAAACACATAACTATTTCTCCTAAAGAGTATTTATCTCTTGTTTCTGACAAATCTCAGTTGATTCCGGAAGTCATAATATATGCTTGAATCTAGGTTTTCTTAAAATCTGTTTCCTCTTTTCCCTCCGTTCTATTTTCCTTGTTGCTTTTGTGTAATAACCTGGGGGAGAAAGAGGAAAACTGTATTTCAGGCTACATCAAACTTTTATACAAATCTTTCTAAGGCATGAAATATGTTGACATCAGCAATTACTTTGTCACAAATGATTTAATTCTTATCTTGCATACCTAATTAACTTAGAACACTTAATTATCTTATCTTTTGACCTACATATACTAATTTATATAGGTGCCTTTATGTATGACTTAATATTTTTTAATGTGATACTGTAAGGACTCAGAATGGAAGTTTTATTATTACTTCTCTGCTGTGCACTTTTCCTGGATCCAACATTTAGCATAATTTTTACAGGTACATGTTAATTTTTGCAAACAAAAGTTGGTAGATTATCATCAACTCAGAGTATTCATGTTTAGATTTACTGAGGGATTTTTTTTCCCCTATTTCCCCTTGACTACTGCTAATCCAAATGGCATCTTTCCTTTCCTTTCCAATTCACGTGGTTGTGTATAGTAATAAGAAGACTTCCCTTCAAAAAGAGAATACAGGTTAACTCACCCCTGCTCAAGAGGGTACCATTTCCCAACTTAGTCTAAAATAAAATAGCCCTTTCCTAAATCCAAGTAAAAGGCAGGAATGTAATATTCATATCCATGGTAGAGAAAGATGCCGGAGCTCTCAATTTAACTGTCTCCTCTCATGCTTAAAACAAAACCTTATTTCCTTCTCAGGGTATTCAGATGAAATTGAACCCACAGGCCCTTCAGCATATGTATTTGTAATTGTACCTTACATTAAATCAATTCTGTTTTCTGAACATTATGGCCTTCTACATATATCATTGTTTCTAAGTAAAGACTGTGTTTGTGTAAGAAGGAAGTGGTAAAAGCTAATCAATAAGAAGCTTAAGAACATCACAGAATCCAACATTAAAGTGGGAGGAGATGAGTTTATGATCTTCCCACTCAGCCATCATAGACTGCCTCCTCCACTAGGTTTTTGCTGATGAAAATAAAATACACAAGATGGTTGTCTTAGAAATACTGATAAAGTTCTCGAACCTAGGTGAGGTTCGGTGGGCTAAGGTCCGGAGCCAATGACCAAGAAAGAATTCTTGAGAGATCTTTGGTGCAAAATGGTGGTTTATTAAAGCACGGGGAGAGGACCCGTGGGCAGGAAGAGCTGCTGCCCCTGGTTTTGAGGGATGGCAGGTTATATACCTTGCCGTTGCGGGGGTGTGAAGGGAAGGGAGATTCTTGGTGGGGTGTTATGATCCTGCTATCATTTACATTCCCTTCTACCTCAGCCTCCTCCAGTTTATGGTGGGGAGGGAGACATTAGGGCTTCAGGAACTGAGAGTTATTTGCCTCTGGAAATTTGTGCTATTGATAAGGTAACCTCCCTGTTTGTAGATCTCTAGGACATCTGTAGAGCAAGGGAGATTCCTGTTCTGCAGGATTGTGATCTCTGTAAGTTAACTATTTATCATTTTATGGCAGTCAGGGGTGTCTGGGGAATGCTACACATATTACAGAGGGGAGTGGGTGGAAAGGGGGGGTGCAAGGCGCCACCTTTTGCTCTGTCCTCAGCCAGCCTCCTGCTCCCTTATCAGCTGTGGCTGCTAATCATGACTGTGTGCTTGTAGATCTCTGGGTTTGTGGGACTTCTACTCCCTGTTGCTCTGTGACTTTAGCACATTAGCTATGATCTTGAAGTCCTTACTCAACAAGTCTTCTTCATTCTGATCCTGAATCCTCTTGCTAGATACCAGAAACTTTGGCAAGCATTTCATTGTGGTCTTCTATCAGAACCTTTGTTTCTTGGGCGCCTGGGTGGTTCAGTGGGTTAAGCCGCTGCCTTCGGCTCAGGTCATGATCTCAGGGTCCTGGGATTGAGTCCCGCATTGGGTTCTCTGCTCTGCGGGGAGCCTGCTTCCTCCCCTCTCTCTCTCTGCCTGCCTCTCTGCCTACTTGTGATCTCTCTGTGTCAAATGAATAAATAAAATCTTTAAAAAAAAAAAAAAAAAAGAACCTTTGTTTCTCTTCATACTGAACTCAGGCCATAGGCCAGTCATATTCATATACTCTCAGTGAATAGCACTATATTGCTATTAAACTACAATAATAGTCATTTATTATTGGTCACAGGCAGTTTTGCTAAAGTCTCCCACCTTCCTTCCAGAGACCCCAGGGATGTTTTCATCCCATCCCATTCATATCTGAAGATTCCAAGGTGTCTCTTGAGCCTACAACTACCTTCCACTGAATAGAAGAAACAAGGAGCTTGGCATCTTAAAATAAAATAAATATTTTATTTCTCTTTTTCCTTTTCTGTTTATAATACATCAAGAATGGAAGAAGTAGCTTGTCTTCCTTTTTCTTTATTCCTAGTAGAAAACTCTCATATATAGCAGTGCATAGAATATCAGATTTTTAGGGTTTTTCTTATAATAAAATGGGTGGCAGAAGTGATAAAGAGAAGAAGCAAGCATTCAAGTTGTTTTTTGTTTTGTTTTGTTTTTTTTCTTAATAATGTCTGGATATTATGTCTTCTATATTACTAAGAAAGTCAAGAATGCAAACTTCTTCCTGAGCTGTGGAGAAAAGGGTCAGGACAGGAAAGCTGCAAGATAATGTAGCTTAAGTAGAATATTAATATGCAAACATTTAATATTTGCAAAACAGAAGTTTCTTTGTATTTCTTTCCTTAGGATAGTTAACAGTTCCTTTATTCACTCAATAGCTATTTTGCAGTGTTTACTGTTGTCAGAGCATTCTGCTGGGCTTGTGGAACATATACATTGAATAAGATCAAGTTATTTTTTTTCATTTAAATTCAATTAGCCAACATATAGTACATCATTAGTTTCAGTTGTAGAGTTCAATAATTCATCAGTTGCATGTAACACCCAGGAGAGCTTACATTTTAGAATAAATACACAATCTAGAAAATGCATATATTTGCTATTCAGAAGGAAATTAATACAAAAATGTGTTTTTCATCAACTCTATATGGTCATATGTTCTATGAATTCCTTTTTATATTCTTATGACAACCAAATTTGTGAGTTATCACCTCTGTAACTCCTGGATGATAAAAGTAATATACTAATAAACCTCATTTTGCACATATTTTTCTAAAAAGAGAAGTTAACTTTAAAGTCATTAATTAGAACAGTGATGTGTGTGTGTGTGTGTGTGTGTGTGTGTAGAGGGAGAGAGAGAGAAAGACAGAGCGTTGCTTTGTTATGTTTTGTTTTTTCCAAATGTAGCAGCGAACTTCAAACACCCCCTTAGGTGTCAGTCTTGGCAATATTTATTTATGTTTCTAATGGTATTTGACTCGGTTTTACTTAGTTCTATATAAAACAGGACTAGTAAAGAGCCCCATGGGCAGAAATTATTTGAACTATTAAAAAGACAGCTTCTTTTTATGCACAGCAGTGAAAGGTTAGATAAATTAATGTAGAATAGTGCTGATGAATTAAACTTGGTTATGGTTTTGTCTGAAAACCCATGTTCATTCGGTTTTTCAAATACCTGAAGAAAAAAACACAGTCCATATGACATTTTAAATATTCTAGTACCTTAATCGAAAGGAATTAACTAAGTACATTTTAGTATGTGTGTGTTTCTAATTACTTTTAAAAGCTCCTATGGCTTAACTGTCTATATGACTTTTTTTTTTTTCCAGAGAGGTTTAGAAACTTTAAGAATTTATCTACTTTGATTGCAATGAAGATATTATATTCAATATACACTATAGTATTGATGAGGGAGCAGGAGGCTGGCTGAGGACAAAGCAAAAGTTGGCACCTTGTACCCCCTCTCCACCCACTCCCCTCAGTATTGTGTGTGACATTCCTCAGGCACCCCTGACTGCCATAAGCAAGAAACAAATAGTTACCTTGCAGAAATCACAATCTTACAAGACAGGAGTCTCCCTTGGTTTACAAATGTCCCAGAGATCTATAAACAAAGAAGTTACCTTATCCATAGCACAATTTCCAGAGGCAAATAACTCAGTTACTCAAGCCCTAATGTCATCCTCCCCTCCACAAACAAAACTGAAGGAGACTGTGGTAGAAGGAAATGTAAATATAGTTAAATCTCTTCTGAACCTAAATCTTACTAACAAAGACGCTTGATAGCAGGATTGTGACATCCCACCAGGAATCTCCCAAGTATCTTAATGTAAAGACAACATTGATCAAGCCCAAGGCCTCGGTTATCCTGGCACCTTGTAGGCCCTCTTTAGCATATGAAAACTCTATTGAAAACTCCCTTCCCCTTACCTTCCCCCAACCGCAAAGTACACAGCCTGCCATCTCTCACAACTCGGGGCAGCAGCTCTTCCTGCCCATGGGTCCTGGTCATCCTCTCCGGACCTCAGCCCACCAAACCTCACCTAGGTTCTAGAACTTCATCACAGCTATAAACCTTGAGTATTTATTTATTCATCATCTGAGACCAGAATGAGCAAGAACATTTTTTTGCTTCTGAAGAACCTATCTTCTGTGTCTCCAGATCACATAAGCATATTCAACCTCATGTGTATTACACCTCATCTTGAATAATATAATAATTAACCAAGCAAAAGTTTTTCAAAATTACTATTAGTGATTTGTACTACCTTAATGCTTTCTTCTCATTTTATTCTGGTGATGGTGACTATACAGGAAATTAGACCGATTATGAAGAATAAGTTAAATGTTCTCCCATATGTGAATGTACTTTGAGTAAATTGTTTAACTTCACAGTATTAGCCAACTAATCAACTGGTTATTGATTGGTTGATATAAGATGTGACTTTATTAATATAAAATACAGCTTATTCAAAATGCTTTAGCAATTAGAATCCTAGATAATTGGAAAATTTTATTGTAATTATTCTTACTGAAGTGGTACCATGTACTTACCAATAGATCCCATGGAGACAAATGGAAAAAACCCTTATAAAGTCAGTTAAGACTAATAATTAGAGACATAAGTACACATTTGAATTTTATAATAGGATGGCTTATTTTGAGGAACAATGAAAGAGAACCACCTAGGGTGGATTAGGCTAAGGTCTCCCTCAAAGGATAAAATGGTTCAAGGCAATGAGACTTTTCAAAGTCCATATGCTTTAACCAATTTATCTTTGATTTACTCCAAATTAAAAAAGATTTTTTCTTTGTACACTTGTAATTTCAACATAAAAAGTGCTATAATTCTAAATGACCTAGATATAAAAATTCAACCTCTAGTATTTATTTGGTAGATATATGACTTAGCAATGAATCTCATTTATATAGTTATTCTATCCTAACACAAGGCAAATATTTTAAAATTATTATTGTTGCAATTTAGTACTATATCTAATATATAAGGTAAATTCACTTTGAACTATTTTTTTATGTTTCTAAGGAATAGAAACTGATTTTTAGATATGAAATATTAGAAAAGGCAAAGTTTTGTTGTTGTTGTTTTTTTAAATCATTCTGTTTAAGTCATATGTGATATGTTAAATGTGTGCCAAGATTGGAAAAGTGCAGGTGATAGTTATTTAAGGTGTCAATTTCTTTTATTAGATTTAAGTCTGTAGGAGAGACTTGAGGTGTTTAATTGCTCATCAGATGGCAATCATTTTAGAGCAAATGGCTTCATTTTAGGGTCTTTTTATTGACCAGTGTCTTAACTTCATGGTAAAGCTTGGTGTTGAAATTGGGAAGGATCTTAAAGAAAAACTGTATGATTATGTAATTTCTACCTCACTAAACACGTATGTATTCAGGTTGAAATATGGGGAAAAACTGAGGAGACAATTTTTTGAGTAGCAAATAATAAGTGATTATTAAGATAACTTTCAGTTATTTGAATTAAGTTTTATTTAATGAGAATTTAATTTACATATTTTATAGTATATTTTTCACCTTTGAGTTAAAAAAGATTGAACACAATTGCTTACTCCTTCTAAGTCCCAGATAACCAACCCAAATGATAAGGAAAACAATTCATACTTAAAAGACAAAAACAAAAGAAAACAAAACAAGAATGAGAGGATCCAATAGATGATATCCAAATATTAATTTTAAATATTAATACAAATTTTATCAGTTTGAAGGTGTTGAAATAGTGAATCATAAAATAACATACATATAGGGAGAAATTCACAGGAAGAAATCTCAACCCTCCAGAACTTTGGAAAGATTCAAGACTTAACAGGCAAGGGAGGAGCAGGTAGACCTAAAGATTTGCTATGATCACTTGATATTGAAAGGAGCCAACAGTGGGTGTTATAAGTGTTGAATCACTAAGTGCAACACATGAAACTAAATTTACACTGCATGTTAACTGATATTTAAATTTTTTAAAAAATGGAAAGAAAAAAAAAACTGAAGGAGCCAATATATCATATTTTCATAATATTTTATGCTGAATTCTTGTTGCTCTTGCCTTAGAGCACTATTTTGAGCTAATCTGCGGCCAGTCAAAATTGGAACTCTTCTTCATGGAAATCTCTCTCTCTCTCCCCCAGTGGGATTTTAAAGTATTTGAAAAGGTTAGCTTTTTCCATACCAAGAATAAATATAGAAGCCTGCATTGTTTAAATTGTTTTTTAAAGAATGCTTGCCACTGCCTTTCCCCATTATTCCATGTTAATAAAATAATTACACATGGCAAATTATATCAGTAGTAATTTCCACTGAACAAGCCCAGCATGTCATTTAGAATAAATTAACTCCTAGATTGCTTGTTTCTGGAGTACAGGAAAGTTAATTGCTAGGAATCTTTCTATTTTAAAGTTATTTGCAGAAAATGAAAAGCTTAAAAAGAATACGATAATCATTCTTTTAAACATGAAGATAGTTTTCTAGAAAGTGAGCTTTCTTGTGCCAGTCTTACATATCTTTAAGTCGTAGAGTATACAATCGCTTCAATAAATGCAATTACATGCCATACAACTCAAAAACTTAAAAACATAATGTTTTAAAATTGTTAAAAATATAAAAATATGTTTTTAATATAATGATATGGCCTTCATAACAAATGAATAGTTTTTCATGCAAGTAAATGTTACCAGGAACTTTTGTTGTGAGAATTTTTCTTAGTCTATTTTTTATTGCAGCATTTTTTTGTTTGTTTTGTTATGTTCTATCATGAAATATTAAACTACTTTAAGAACAGATATTTCATTACGCCCATAGAATAAAAAAAAATCCCTTTCATAATAACAGTCATCCTATATGATTTAATTTATACCATCTTCATAAAAAATAAATTTAAAATTTCTCAAAAAAAATCTAATCAATCTTTGCATGAGATACAGTGGTAAATGAAGTGAGTCAAACTTATTAAGTTCAAACATCTCTGCAAAATAAAGGATGTTGTACTACCGTCAATCTCTGTACTCTTAATCCCATTCAACATGTATTTAAATTTAATTTTGGGTTTCACATACTGTTGCAAGAGCATCACCATATCTTTGATATAGGAGAATTAGGCATTTTTCCCCTCATGCACTTGTATCAAGATCTAATTGCAAGATAAATATTTTCAGATATGTTGTGTTAAATTTTTTCAATTATCTCCCACACTCTATGTTGTACTGAAAGGGTTATTCCCATCTCTTGGAATAGATATCAACTAGAAAACTGTATATGCCTAAAATTTCAGGAAATCTAATAAAAGATGAAATTTATATATCCTTCCCTTTTTAAATTTTTGAGAAAATCACATTTGAAAAGTACTCATAAGGATACTAGAAAGGACCCACAGTTTATGTGTAATTACAAGTCATACTACTGATTTTAACAATAATGTAATCTATTTAAGTCTATTTTAGAGGTTAAAGTTATTCAATAAAATATTTCTCAAGTTTTCTCTCTCTCTCCTTTCCTCTCTGCCTCCTCCATCCCTTTCCATTTCTCTCATATTTTAAAGATCGAAGAGGAATATTGAAAGGGATTAATATGTTTAGATTAATAAATGTATATATTTTATAACATATCTGTGTACTTATTGCTTCATATTCTTGAAAACTCTACAATTAATTAATGGTAGAATTGGAAAAAAAATTGTATGTAACTGTGAAGAGATAATTTCAGTTCCCAATAAGTGGAATATGCCACTTTTGATTAATAAAACAAGTTCTGTGATTTTCATTTTCCTTATTTCTATTAAAAGTATAAAAGTAGACAAACCCAAGAGTAAATCTTAGAATAAAAATAAATTAGCAATTGTGCAGAGAACTTGATCCCACACCAATTAGGAGTGTGAGCCTACGTTTAAGTCATGTGAATTTGAATGAGTAATGAGGAGTAGTAATGACCTATCTCATATCCTCTTGCCAATGATTCAGCTGTGAAACATGATGTCATTCTAAACCAACTCAACTATCCTTTTTCTTGGTGGAAGTTATTTTTTTTCTTTTATTATCTTCATCTACTTCTATTTTTCCTGTTTCTCTTGAGTGTTGTGAAAATATTAAGTCTCTTTTCCTAACTTAGTGCATCCATATAGACTATATTTTTTGTAGAAAATGTCTTTAGCTATAGATTCTAAATTCTACAAATTAGAGAATCTAAAAAAATGATTTGGTAATCAAAAAATCTCACCACACCATATGAGACCTTATGTAAAATACAAATAACAAACTTGTTTCTATTAAACTGTCTAAAAATGGGATATTATGTAAAATATAATTTACATAATAGTTCTTTTTTCCTTTCCAAAAATGTAATGCTATATAAAGACATTTTCACAGGACACATAATATATTGCTTAAATTCAGGATACCAAAATCCTCAACAGAAATATCTTCATACATTTATACACAGGTACATAAATGGGTGCTGGTAACAATCAGATTATTAGAAGAAAAAGGGCAGCACATGCAAAATTGTAACTTAAGACACTTTAAAGGGACCATTTACCGAATTTTAGGCCAGCAAGGAGATGGTGAAATACTCGTGGATAGAGATAGGAGGAAACCATTAATATGACTAGGTCTAAAGGAGAAAGGGATGCCCTGGAATCTCTGGATAAAAATGGAGAAGGACAGACACAGTCACTATGCATATAATGGTCTGATAGGAGCAAGCATGGCAGATTAATACTCTGTTTTCTTCCTTAATACCTAAAACCAGTTTGTTCCCTCTCTGTCATTCTCTTTCTCTCTCCCTCCAATGTCCTGCCACTGCCTTTCATTGGCCCTGTCTAGCTGGAAGCTAGATACAGGTATCTGGATAATGTAGTCTATAGAAGTCAGTCTACAGGGCATTGGGCATGGATCATAATGGACAAGCGTAAACAAAGAATGTGGGAGAGGAAAGAAAAATTATGTAATTATATGACCAAATATTTATTAAAAATTTTACTTGCAGAATATCAGCTTCTTTTTAAAAAGATTATGACTTCAGGCCTCCTATCAGTAACAGTTGTATTACCGCACATGTTCTGATACTGAAAAGGAGCCACAATCTCAGATGTGTTTCTCAATATAGCAGTCAAGAAAGTAAACCTGATAAAAAGAGCTAATTCTTATGAGGTTGTTTTATTTCAAAGATACTCTGACAGAATTAGTATACCCCACGATCTTTATAGCCATAAGGAACAAGCTAGATTTGACAGGGTAGCAGACATAAATGTAACAGATATAAACTTTTTGTCTAGACTGAAAACATGTTAAGGTCAAAGTACAGTAAGGCATTTGGCAGGAATAAAGGTAAAACATTCACCATTCTCTGGAAATTCTGCCTGTAGTCAGTCAACAATTCAGGAACCAAGGAGGTTTGTGACTGTTCGATGTGGAAATCAAATCTATAGTTAGAGGTGTTGACGTGGTCCATAGAGCTCCTCTTTATGTCAGGTTCATAATGATCAACCGTAAATCCACTTTCCTGATAATTTAGCTAGTGGTACTTTTCCATGATGACTTCTTCCAAATGTTAGTTCCATGAATCTTAAATGGCATGGTGAAATAAACTTTAAAATTATAAATCACCTAATTCCGCAAGGATTTATTTAACAAGTACCATAAATAAGTCACTACACTACAGAAGATGAATATAAAGGTAGATATTTATAGCCAATGCCTGTAAGTAAAAGTGCAAAATTAATGACTAACACATGCTGAGAATCTACTCGGAATCAAAATGACTTTTAACATGTTTTGCATATTAACTGTAACAGTTATAAAGAAACTACTATGTAGGCATTCTAACATCCCCATGTCACAGATGAGGAAGCTGATATGAGGAACAAAATGCCCTGCTCAAGATCACAGAGTTAATGGGAAGGCTAGCAATCTAGTTCCAGAACCCGTGTTCTACTCATTATGTTATACCATCTCCCCATCAGAGATATTTATATGCTAGGATAGATTGAGTCAAATCAAATTTTTGATATATGACATATTAGAAATGTTTTCCAGGAGACTAAAATTCTGATACATATTTTTTTAATAGGAGTTAGACACCCCTCTCCCTGGTTATGTCCTGACTTTTCCACAATTCCTTCCCATACCATGCTAGTGTTCTGTAGGACTCAGTCTTCCCACTGCTTTCATTCAGTAAGGGGAAGTCTATTTCTATTTTCCCTGGTTGCTCTGATCCCAGGTTGGGCCATCAAGCATGAGTGAGAATTCTATAACCTCAAATCTATATATTTTAGTCCAGCTTTACTAAGCTCCATACTAAGAGGTTCAAGACTCCACATTTTGCTGTCTTAAAAGTTCTGTGTTTTCACCACGTCTGGAACTGAAATACTAGATACTTCCTCAAACCCACCCTGAATTTATGACAAGGAAAACATCTGCTAGTACTACTACTATTAATACAACTGACAGAAAGACATACAGTTAAATTTCATAGAGTCAGGATCTGTGTCTATCATGTTCATGTCTGAATTTATACAATTCAGCACAGATCCTGAAATATATTTTGTACATATTCAAATATATTTACCAAACTACCAATTTAAAAATGCATACAAGATGATACAAAACATATGCCAGTGGTACCAAATCTAATATACACTTAATATACTTAAAATACACATTTTTACCACTCAAGTTTCCTCTTTGCAAAGCATAGAAGTCAGCTGAGTATTTTGACTCTCAGCACATGGATTTAATCCATGTCTGTTTAAAATACATAGTTTGTGTTTTCCTTACTGGACACTGGAGTATACTAGAAGACCAGTCAACACTCCAGGAAGTATCTGGAGAAAACTCAGTACCTCAGTGTCATGTCTGACACCTTTATTCCTGGGACCATGGCACTTTGTTCTTGAGTCCCCTCAGCTAACATTGAGATGGTTGAAGACACAGGTTTACTAACAACTACAAAATGATATAATTCTGTTAGACATGCTAAACACATGCTTTGTGTTTTAACTAAAACCCAGTTCCCAACAGGAAGGTGAGGCCGCATGAATTTTTTGTTTTTTTGATGGTCAGTTTATTATTTATCAGAGCCAAAGGGCAAGCCAGAAAAAGCTTCTTTCTTTCTTTCTTTCTTTTTTTTTAAAAGATTTTATTTTTATTTATTTGACAGAGAGAGCGAGAGACACAAGCAGGCAGAGCAGAAGAGGGAGAGGGAGAAGCAGGTTCCCCACCAAGCAGGGAGCCTGATATGGGGCTCTATCCCAGGACCCTGGGATCACCACCCAAGTGAAGGCAGTCACTTAACCAACTGAGCCACCCAGGCGCCCCCAGAAGAAGTTTCTTATAAGAACAGGATGTTGTTTTCACCAAAGAGGGTATGGCTTTTCTTAAAAAACTCAGGTACTTGACCTAGCACATTCTATCATAGCTCACCACAGACTCTACACTGCATGCTGCCTGACATTTTGCCACACTCAATCTGAGTAGAACTCGATCAAATTGGTCATGAGGGCAAAGTGAAAAATTTCTTTGAATTGTACCCTAGGCTAGTTAAATAATTTTTTCTTACTCTGGGACCTATTCAAAGACTTAAATAGGTCAAAGCTGCACAACCTAACTTTGCAAACATTCCCCTTAAAATCAGTGAGGCCCTCAAATATTCTTCTTTCTTTCTTTTTCATAGGAAAATCAGCACAAAGTGTAACATCGAGTTTTTTACTTTGGCTTGATAAAGCAGTTTCCAACTTGGTAGCAGACCCATTCGTTCAGGGGGGTGGGGTGGTATTTCCATTTTCTCTCATGCATATACTCAAGGAAAGTAGCTGAAGAACCTCATATTTTTGCCTATCAGGTCCTGTAAGCACAATATCATTTATAAAGTGGATTCTGTGATGTTCAGCTAAGATAATCAATTTCTCTCTTTAGTAAAACATGGAGAGTGATATCAGCTTAAGTCACAGAGCACAGGAGGACTGTGACCTATTTTAAATTGCTTCCTGTGTTCTCAAGTTGCACGTCAAGTATCAGGAACTCTATTCCTTTGCTTCAGTAAAGGGATAACAACCAGAAATTCTCTAAAGCAGGATTTTTCATTGCAGGGTTTCAGATTCTGACTTCAGTTGAGAATTGAACTACTTTAGGTTGTCATTTTGTTTTCTTTAGTTGTTCATTGCTAACACACTTCCCAGTGTTGTTTATGTCCATGTGTCCTATGTGCTGCATAGTGATAATAACCACTGCTTCCATAAGGCTTGCCTTTGATCTGAACTTTACTTAAGGTAACATTTTCCATGGTCCCAGGATGAGATAATGGATTGAACCAACATAACAGCAGTAGACGGAGTGAGATGGGGTCAGTGCTGCTGGTCTTTGATCATTTGTACAGGAGACTCTAATGGGATTTTTGTACAACCAATAGCATACATCCAATGATGGACAATGCCTATAGCAAAAATAAACTAATGATAATAGAGAATACAAATTGGATCTTTATTAAATACCTGTGATAGGGAGAGTGTCCCATGTATTTTGCCCATGATTCATCCTCTCTAGAACTTTACAGGTTGTGTTGTTACCATTTCACCAAAGAAAAGCTAAGTAGATTTGCATGAGCTCAACATGGTTAGAAACTGGTAGATATAGAAATGGATCCCATCTTTCAGATCCAAATAAGACATTGTCCTGATATGTATGCATGTATTTACCAAAAACATTTGTTTAAGCCATTTAATTTCCCACGTTTAATGGTGACCCTCATGAAACATGCAAAATAATGTTACAACTAGTATATTTTTCAACTTCTTCTTGTTGTGGAGGAAAGCAACTTTTATTTTTTAAGGAATATTATAAAATCTGTAGCTTTATTATATTTTTATTATGCCTAAAATCAAAAGGCTAAGTTAATGAGAAATATTCTGGTATAAATAGATTTCCTTTTCTCTGATTTTATGGCACATAATGAAATTCATCTGAAACAGAAGAGTAAGTGTGTGCAACATAACAAATCTAGGTGTATATAAGGTGTTTGGAATGTTCTTCCTCATATACAGAATGATCATAAGTAGAAGATAAATATCACCTAAGTATTAATTTTTTATAATGGCACTATTAAAAATGTTTAAGTGATGAGATAAAATAGCAAATTTATTTCTCATAAGTATATACATCAAAATATTAGTGCAACTGTTATATTAGAATAATGGAATTTTGATTCCATATGAACACAATAATTTAAAAAATGACCAAAATCACCTAGAAATTCAAAGTACTCTTAGGACAGTTATCTGGAAAAGTAAAAAGAATAGTAGCTTATAAATATACAGAAATGAAAGACTAGTTGTTTATTAAATAAATATTTCTTGAGCGCTTGTTCTCTGTGACTCACTAATCTGGCTGCTGAAGGTGAGGTGCTCAAGTTGAGGCAAAGATAGTCACTGACCTCAGTGAACTTTCCTTCTCCAGCAGAAGATATAAAGTACCCAAGTAAGAGATAAACCAACTGAACTTCACATTGTGAAAAATCTTGGACATAAATAAAACTGGGTTTAGGAAGGGGAGCATTTTAGAGACTATGTGATGAGAAGTAACCCTGAGGAGAACCAGAGGCAAAGTGTTGCATGCTAGAAAAATGGATAATATGGTTATAATCCATTAATCCATATAATCCATATAATAACTCTGTGACTCAGAGGTGTGAACTCTGGTCGTATTAAGCACTGAAGGATGCCTAGTATGCGTGAGTGTCATGAATGAGGATAAGTGATGGAGGACAAGGACAAGTGTTGAAGAAGAAGAGACTATATCTTAGGTGATTTCAGAGGCAGGTTATAGTCATTCATTTCAAATTCATTCTAACTTTAAAGGGGAAACTTGGCACGCTTTAAAGGGGAAACTTGGCACGCTTGATGCAAAGAACTCCCAGGTTCAGTAAGTTGATTTGGCTGTTCTGCAGAGAACTTAGAACTGGAGATGGAGAAAGGGGGCATCAGGAGGGCCTGGGAGAAGACAACTGCCATGGTGCCAGTGTGAGATAATGGCTTGAGACAGCACAGCAGCAGGAGAGGGAGCAAGATGGAGTCAGATGCTGTCGGACCATGAGAACAGAGATTTCTGGGAGATGGACATTAAGGAGGGCATGTGATGTAATGAGCACTGGGTAGTATATAAACTGGTGAATCACTGAACTCTACCTGTAAAACTAGTAATATGCTACATGTTAATAAATTTAATTTAAATAAAAAAAATATAGCTAAACCCAAAAACATTATTTAAAAATAATATGGTAGGTTTTGTAAAAAAAAAAAAAAAAGAGAGAGAGAGAGAGCGGGAGAGAGGAGAGATATTTCTGATCATTTGCATATGACAAGGGAGGAGAAGAAAACAAAAACGATTGATTTTTACTTGAGCTGAATATGGTGCTAGTATTTAAAAGATAAATAATGTAAAAAAACAGGTTTTGAGGTGGAATAAAAATTTTTGAATGTAATGTTTGGATGCTCTGGTATATCCAAATAGACATATTATTTAGGCATTAGGACATATAAGCCAGATAAAAGTATGTGATAGACAAAATATACATATATATTCATACTTCTCTCAATACAAATCATTACTATATATATGTCGTTAAAGCCATTCAACTAGATGAGAGAGATTACATTATAAATGTATAAGAGGTAAATGAGTTAAAAGTCCATATGATAACTCTAAATAAGCATTATAGTATACTACACTATTTCAGATGAGGTAATTATAATTCAGTGATGAGTAAGCAACTCTATAGTGAGTTAAAAAGCACATATAGAGAATCAATGTAATTACAATAATTTTATCCTTTTTCTCTGCAAATTCCAAGAATGTATATTTAATATGTAGCTTTTTAAAAATTATATTTTTATGTATTAACATATATGTTAATATCTATATAAAAGATTAAGTCTCATTTAGATCAAGGCTAGCATAAGTAATGCTTATAATTTTCCAGTGGAAATGTTTTGCCAGTTAGCACACATTGATACGCTATGATTATTGATTTGATATGAGCCCACCCAAATTGCAAGTAAAGCCTAACCAAAGACAATAGGGGAAGACACATACGAGTATAGATTATATCAGAACAAATAATTCAGCTTAGAAAGGATCTAAGAATCATCCATTTAAAGTAACCCATTATACAATTGAAGAAACTGAAATCAAGATAAGGACTAACTTGCTTTAGGGAAAAAAAAAAGCACTTTTCCTTTACTGGCATGAAATGTGCAAGACAATCCAGGTTCACCAGCAAGTTAAATACTAACTCTTAGAAAGTTGAAAACTTTTAGCAATGAACTTAATAAAGCAAGAAAATCAATGTTCTGAAGACTGGGAAACTATTTCAAAATGAACAAAATATTTACAAATAGAAATGGGAAGACAAAAGGCAAACTTCGGAGTTCACCACTTAATATCTCTTAATATCCCTGGCTTGAGTGTCTGTAAATCAGAAAATCCAAATCTGGGTGCCTGGGTGGCTCAGTGGGTTAAGCCGCTGCCTTTGGCTCAGGTCATGGTCTCAGGGTCCTGGGATCGAGTCCCGCATCAGGCACTCTGCTCGGCGGGGAGCCTGCTTCCTCCTCTCTCTCTCTCTGCCTGCCTCTATGCCTACTTGTGATCTCTCTCTGTCAAGTAAATAAATAAAATCTTAAAAAAAAATCCAAATCTATCTGATAGATTGTGGTATCAGAAGAGATAATGTGGATCTATGGTAGGCATTAAACAAAAAGGAATTCGAATGACGGCTTTGGTACGGTAAACACAAGCACCTCCCTTGTGTTGGCATTATTCTGAGTGCTTTACCTGTGCCAACACAATCATCATGGGAACTATATGAAGCAGGCTCTATTAGACACCATGGTTTACGGAAGAGGAAACTGAAAGCAGAAATGTTAACTCATTTGCCAAAACACTTCTGGCTACTAAGAGGCAGAATTGGTATCTAAACCCAGACAGACTCCAAGTTCAACCCTCACCACCCTGTGATACTACTTATGGAGGAGGTGAGTGAGTGCATTTATTTATTTATTTTAAAGATTTTATTTATTTATTTGAGAGAGAGAGTGCATGGACAAGGGGATGGTGGCAGGCAGAGGGAGAGGAAGAAGCAGACTCCCTATTAAGTAGGGAGCCCAATGCGGGGCTGATCCCAAGACCTAAGATGTTGTCCTGAGAGGAGGGCAGCAGCTTAACTGCTGAGCCGCCCAGGTGCCCAGAGATGAGTACATTTAAATGGGTCGACTTAAGCAACCCAATATCATTCAGGATAAAATACTGTGCTTGTGATGTTTACCACAGAATGTTCATTTCTAAAAAAAGAAATAAGTTATATGGAAGCATCTAGTTAAATAAATGGTGATGGGGCGCCTGGGTGGCTCAGTGTGTTAAGCATCTGCCTTCAGCTCAGGTCAGGATCTCAGTGTCCTAGAACTGAGCCCCACATCTGGCTCCCTGCTCAGCAGGGAGTCTGCTTGTCCCTTTCCCTCTGCCTACTGCTCCCTCTGCTGTGTTCCTTCTCTCTCTTTCTGTCAAATAAATAAGTAAATAAATTATTTTTTAAAAATGGCAATAAGTATTTATATGATTTTGTTAAATGTAAGGCAACTAAGGTTGAAAGGGATAATTTAGTATCTTGCAAAGTGTAAAAATCTTAATACCAACTGTTTGGGCTTGTCAAATTTTGAGAAAACAATTATATCATACGACTTGAGAAACAGGCAATTAGTGTGCCATATTTGGGATGCTACCTGAAAGGAAAGAACACAGGTATTGGGTTATGAGCCAGGATTCAGAGCAGAAGTGTATACGAACTGGGAATGAGAGATAGGGACCAGTCTCCACTACAGAACAGACCAGGAACAGATGATGTGAGATGTGGAGGAGATGCCGAGGTATAGAATGTAAAGATGAGTAACGAATGTCTGACCTGGGATTACACAAAAAGAGTCAAACAGTGTAAAAACCAGACCAAGGCAAGCTCTGCCAGGTGTATTTCCAATGTTCTAACAGGTTTATTTTGCATTGTTCCCCTGCATTCCCCACGGACTTGAGTGAGGTAGATCCTATCCATGGTGTCCTTTCAAGCTGCCAAGTCACTCATGCAGACCTGATGACACTCAGAGTCTCAAACTGTGAAACGGCTGCTTCAACAGTGTTGTATGAAATGGTGGACCTGGGATTGGGAGACATTACTGAGCCATTTTATTAGTTTAGATTCTTAATGACAGAAAATTTCCCAAATCCCTCAAAGTCCTAGTTGCTGTCACATTTTGCTTTGCTTAGATGTCGCTCAAGAATCTGCAAAAGTTAACCCACTAGAGAGAAATTTCAAACACTTCCACCAACAAGTAGACAAGGAATACCGAAGTGACACTAAATACCAGTCTATATTTCTCAGATTTCACTTGACATGGTCACCGAGCATTGCACAATGAGTCCCTGAGCAAACACAGGTGTCCCATGCAATGTTAGGGACACACCTGGACACACTGCCTAGATAAGTGTTCAAAACAATCCTCTAGGGGCACCTGGGTGGCTCAGTGGGTTAAGCCGCTGCCTTCAGCTCAGGTCATGATCTCAGGGTCCTAGGATCGAGTCCCGCATCGGGCTCTCTGCTCAGCAGGGAGCCTGCTTCCTCCTCTCTCTCTCTCTGCCTGCCTCTATGCCTACTTGTGATCTCTCTCTGTCAAATAAATAAATAAAATCTTAAAAAAAAAATCCTCTATAACCAGATCAAATCATAGATCCTTTATAAAAGGTCCTCTGTCTTCATTAGGGAAAATAAGGTATTTATTCCCACTACTGCTCGTCTTTTTCTCCCTTCTATATAACATTTACGGGAGGAATAAATTTTAGCTTAAGGAAATGGGAAGAGCAAAAGTGTCTGTCCCATCCACACACTGTGATAGGACATGGAATGTTTTTTAATTCCAAAAATTTATTCCCCTCTACAATTCCCTCCCCAATAGAAGGTGTATTTTATTGAAATCTACTTACAAATACGTGTGCTCTTTTTCCTTGTGTAAGTAATATTTTGGAGCAAACACGTGATAGGAATATAAAAGGGAGTTATATAAAATGGAGAATTTGATTCGTTAGAAACCACAGGTAATTATGAAAAGAAAAACAAAGATTTTAAAGGTCAAGGAAACAGCCATCTGCTTACCAACCAGGCCATCTGTGAAAGATAATTCAAGGCCAGTTAAAAGCTCAGACAAATGGCTACCCTGAAAGATGTCTCATATGTTATCTGTATCTGAACTCAAGGTATAAAGCATGAACTGGGTGAACATTAATACCATCCATTTTTATCTTTAAATCAATTTAAACGTGCCCTGTTAATTAAATATAATACCCAGTTTCTCATAATTAAATTACCATGAAGAAACATTGAGGTGAAAAAAAATCATATGAAATTTCACATTCATTATAATTAGAAAATCATACTCTACTGTTTGATATTTTTGATACAACTGGAGGTTTATTAAATATACATTGGACTTACATGTTATAGTATGTTTTAATATTTTTTATAAATGCATACTTACCTAACACATTTTTAAAAGCATTTAAAGGAAAATTGAGTTACTCAGCTAGCCAAATGATAAAAAGTAACCCCCCCCATTTATTCCTTCCCAGTACATTTTGTCAGACAAAATAAACATATAAACTCCTAAGTGAAATAGAAATATAAATGTGGGATGTGGGTCTGGTATTTTGAAAGGCCAGATTTGCAATTTACATTATTTTAAAACACCTTTAAACCTTTGAGGTTTCTTAAGCAAGAGTAAGGTCCCCTTTCCCAGTTGTACATTTCTCTTAATAGATCCTTAATTGAGTGTTTAATACAAAAAATATATTTTTTGCCCCTAAACATATTCCTAATATTTATAACTTTTCCTTAACCCCCAGTTATTTTTTGATGTTCTTACAGAATATCTATTATTTGTTCGAGGGTGCATTAGTCTGACAAATAAACTTAATGAATTATTCCATAGGTATTAGTTCCTAGGCGAATGTTAGATTGTCAAACAACAAAATCACACCATCTTAAATGGTCATTCAGTACCGGCAAGTACTAAACACCAAATCTGCACCGGACATGGTAATGATCAGAGACTAGGCTCTCGCTCTCATGGAGCTTGCATTCCAGAAAGAAAGTTCAAGGAATCAGTGACTGCTTCTAAGATTAAATAGGAAAAATTGGTATTTTTTTAAATATTAAAATTTACGACCCAAAGATAAGCCGTGAATTTCTCCTTTCTTCTCTCTTCTATTATTTTCTCAGTTAAGTCTAGGTACATGCACCACCATATTTTTTTATGACTAGCTTTGCTATGTCTTATTAAATCTTTCAAGAACCCAATGTATAAAAGATTTCAATTCTATTTACTAATCAGTATTTCTAAGGTTTTTTTGTTTGTTTGTTTTTCTGTTGTTGGTGATGTTTCTTCCTGTAAGACTTTATTCCATCTGAAGTTGATTTTTGAATAGTGTATGCATTGTTAAATCAAGGCCATATATTCTTCTATATCAATTTTTTTCCAGCTTCAATTTTTTTTTCAACTGTCCCATCTTTCCTTAACCTGACAAGCGTCTTTTGTCATCTACCAAATTTGCCTGTTTATGGGATGTTGATTTTACTTCATGGATGAATCCTGAGTTAATGCCACAATATCAACCTTAATATTGCTTCATAATAAATCCTGGTATGATGAAGAAATAGCCAGTTGTCCCTCTTGATCCTTTCAGAAATTACCTCTCTATATCAATATTTTACATATTTGATAATTTTCTTATATATTTATTATTTTTGTTTTTGAAAGAGAAAGAGAGAGAGAGAGCAGGGAGGGGAGGGGAAGAGGAAGAGAGAGAGGATCTCAAGTGGGCTCCAGTTCAGAGTCTCACATGGGGTTTGATCTCATGACCCTAGATCATGACCTCAGCGGAAATCAAGAGTCAGCCACTTAACCAACTGAGCCATCCAGGTGCTCCTTGAGAATTTTCTTTGTAAGCTCCATGAATTACTGTGTTTTGAAGCCAACACACTGCATTGACTATGTATTTAGAGAAAATCTACAGCTTTAATGTATTCTTCCTATTCATAGCATAGTATATATCTCTCTTGTTATGTCTATCATAGTATCTTTCAATAAAGTTGCATAATTTTATCTGATAAAAGTCTTGCAGTTGGTCTTATAGTTTCATAAGTGAAATAAAATAAGAAATATATAGTTCTGAATCTAGAATTTATTGTTATTATGTTTTGATTAAATATTTGTTTATATTGGATTTGTGGAAATCTTTAAATATTTGTGTGGCTCAATGGTATTTATAAGAAGGCAACTTAAACACATTATTTTATTTCCACAAGAATTTTTTTTCTATAAAGCATGAGCATAAATAAAATTATCCATTTTTTCCTAACACCTACTTCTGTATATACCAGAAAATCCAGAAATATTGATTCACTCATTAATTTGTCTTTATTTAATCATTTATTTGTTATGTCATAATTTACTGAGAACATCCTATGTATGTAACATAATCATAGACATATATGTAACACATTACAACAATAACACTTACCTATTGTAATGCTGGAGTCTTTATTTAACCTTCTTGCTCTTAAAGGATATATTTTATGCACGTCATTTAATTTAAAAAAAAAGTAACTCTAGGCATAAGTCCCTGTAAATGAATATAAGTAAAGTTTACTAGTGAAATATTTGACTTCTATTTCATGAAAGACCATGTATATATGTTCGTGTATGTGTGTGTGTGCACGTGTGCGCACGCACGTGTGCATGTGTATGAGAAACAAAGCAAAATTCTTATAAGGAGAAAGTTTTAAGAAAATGAAACTGTTGCTAATTGCATATAGAGAAGGAAGGATCTAGCTATTTGAAGAAAAACATGAGATCCATCTAGGAATGCACAGACATGTATTTATTTTTGTATTATTACAAAAGCATTATGAATTTGATGGACATATATATAGGTATACTGTAAATGATAGCCTCAGGCTCTTCAGAAAAAATAAGTAATTGCTGACAAAGCATGTTTATGACCTAGAAATGACACCACCACAGGTGGTTAAGAATTACATGTAAGACCAGCTCGTGCCTGTAATTTGAAACTTGCTTGAACATCAGCTACCTTTTATGCTTGTAGAAAAGCCAGGAAAGTAATTGGTTCTACTTTTAGCAAAAGCAAGTTCAGCATTTTGGGATTTCTTTTTTTTTTTTTTCCCTTTGCCTAACTGGTGTACATTTTCTCTCTACTCAGCTGAGACAAATGAAAAAAAGACAGAGGTTTGACTCAGCATTTGTGCTCAGATTCATTAGTGTTATGAACCGAAGAGGAGGGAAATCCAAACCATTTTTCCTCTCTACTTAAAAATTCAAATGCTATAAAATAAAAATATTTCCAAAGTATGTTAAAGTAAACAGGGGGAAAAAAGTAATATTTATTAAGCTCAATTCTTTCTGGCATTAATGCAGTAGTTTATAACTAGATATCCTATTTCTCTTAAGATTTAGGTAATATTTGGGGAAATTTTCAATCACTTAGGGAGCAATTTAGAAAATGCTATTTCCAGGACATGTGCTCAAAGATTATGTTTTAATTGGTCTGTTATGAGGACTAGCATCTTATTTCTAAGAGCTGCCAATGCATTTCTACTGCTCACTCAAGGATGAGAACACATCCCCCTACTGTTCTGACTTATTTAGGAAGTCATTAATTTCCTTAGGCCATTGGGACATTAGAGACAGCTACAGATTAGCTAAACCCACATGCCTAATCTCTGATAATGAGTAAACAAAAGAATATTTGTCTTTGGATTTTGAATTCAAGATTAGTATTCAAGCAGAGACACACCAAGGAGCCTTATTTAAAAGCAATTATATGATCAATCTGACATCCATTCCTGATTTAGCCCTACTGTCAGCAGTTTGAAACACACTTTGATGATAAAGGGAGTGAGGAAGCCATAGATCTTTTATAAAAATGTTAACAGGGATGAGCCCTATTTAGTTCCTTACTACCTGATGAGTGTTACTTTCCCGATCATCTAAGACGCATATTCTCCTGTCTATATCTTCTCTATATTCTTCAGTTGAAGACAGTTCGCCACAAAGAAAATGTCTCAAAAGACCCATAAATTCTGGGAATTCTAGAAATAAAAATACCCACAGTATTTTTAGAGAAATGACAAAAAGAATACGGTGGAAGAAAAGACATGAAATATGAAATAAATATGAAGAAAGGCTTAGAAGATAAAGATAAGGAGATCTTCATCTGAACATGATGCCAGTAATGGTAACAGCTGACACTTCTTGGCTATTTCCATGCTAGTGCTTGTGGTGGGCATGTATGATTTGTATTCCCAGAACCCACCCCTAATATACAAATACAACTCAGGGAACGCACATGTATACCTTTAAGGAGTAGTTTCTCCCTCCTGTTGTCTCGCGAGGGACTGCTAGTCACAATACTACCATACTGTGGCCACAGGGGAGGGTCTAGGACCCAAACCAATGTATTTAAAAATTCTTCTCTGTGGATTAACAGCAAGCAGGGAGACACGTGTTAGCAGGCTATTACTCTTTTCCAGGCATTGCTAATTCCCAGGTAGGCACTAGCTTATTTTGCAAATTTCTTTACTGGCTCTAAAACCTCCCCCATTTGCCTACACCAGTTTGAGCTGTTTTTCTACTACCTGTCACCCAAAGATTCCTGATCACTGTGATAACACAAAAACATGCAAAATCTAATATGAGATTCAGTCATATGATGAACAGTATAAGAAAAAAAAAAAGATGGTGGCTTTTTCACTCACTCACTCTAAGACTTGTAAACAAGATAATGAATGACTTTGAACCCTGCATGTCTTCATGGCTAACGTGGAGACTGTATCAGCTCTTTTCTCCTGGTATCATCACCAGGGTTAGGAGGAATTCCACGCCGAACGCACAAGGACTGGCACGAAAAAAGATGTAAAGATGAGAGTAATTTCATGATTCACAGATATTTTAGTTAAGTGATATATTCCTAATTTCACACATGAGGAAACAAGCTCCGAGAGGTTAAGGGAACTTGTCCAAGGTCAGAACAATGTAGAAGAGGTTAGGAATTGAAATTTCCTTGGCTCATACAGGCCCCAAATGTGTACATTTTTGTTTCCTTTAATTTGAACTAAAGTGTGAATATAGGCACACAGACCTAAGTACATATAAAGCAACAAATCATAGGTAGCCTTGCTGACACAAATTAGTACACAGTAACAATTTCTAAACGGAGAATAATCACACCTAGATAACCTCTGCCCTTAAAAAGAAATAGAACATTCCAGCCCCTGCAATGCAGTCCTTTTGTAGCCTGCCACAAATTCTCCTTTGGGATAACCACCATGCCTTAGTTTTGCCTGTTGTTAAACTTTATATAAATTAAATAATACAATATTTATTATTGTGTTCAAGATTATTTACAAGATTTATCCATGTCATGGTTGGATTAGTGGTCCACTCGAAGTCTATTCAGTATTACATTGAATGAATATTCCAAAATTTATTTATCCAGTGTACTTATGACAAGTATGTTTTTCCAGATGAGGGATGCTACAGATACTGCTTTTATGAGTAACCCTGTACATATCTATTGGTCTGTGTTTGTATGCATTGCTATTATACCCAGAGTGAAATTTCTTAGTCATAGGTGATACATATGTTCATTAGAGTGGAGTTGTCCAACTATTGACTTATTACACAAATACTGTTCGTTAGTTTTAATTGCTCCATTTCCTCACTAACACTTAATATTTTCAGCCCCAACCCTTCTGCCCCACATAGGCTGTGTGTTCAGGTTCCAGTGATGGTGTAGTGATGCATCATGACAAGTTTTATTTTTCTTCTCATACATTCATTGACATTTTAGCTATTCTCATTTTGTAAACTGCCATTTCCAACCTCTAGACCATTTAGTTTTCTATTTTCTAATTTATTTGAAGACATTGAGCCTATATTCTCTATATGATCTGGATATTAGTATTTTGTTGGCAATACTTATTCAAAAAATATTTTACCACCCTGTGGCTTTTTTTTTTAAATTCTCTTAATTTTATAATTCATGAACAGAAGTTCTTATCTTTAATATTCAATTTACAAGTCTTTTCCTTTTGGTGTCTGGTGCAAGAATTCTTTGTCAGTCTTATGGTCATGAAATGTATGTTATCCTCAAATATCCATAATTTACTGTTTTGTATTGCTTTTCTATCACAAAATCTACTGAATTTATTGTTGTTAGTTTGCATATGTGGTGTGGGGTAAAGTATCTCACCCCTTTCATATAGATGTAGATGAACCCAAACAACTTATTGATGAGACTATCTTTTCCCACTGTCATGCAGTGCCATCTTTTTCTTTTTTTAATAAATCAAGGGCTCACATAAGTATGTGTCTATTTGTGAACTAATAGTCCTAATTTTTAAAAATCTGGGGCCCCTGGGTGGCTCAGTTGATTAAGCATCTGCCTTCAGATCAGGTCATGATCCGGGATCATGGCCCGGCATCAGGAAGGGCCCTGCTAAGCAGGGGAGTCTGCTTTTTCCTCTTCTTCCCTCCCTGCTCATGCTCTCTCTCTCAGTCTTTCTCTCTATCAAATAAACTACACAAAATCTTAAAAAAAATAATAAAAATCTCTTTACCCTTATAGCATTGCATATTCTTAAAATTATTGTTGAATTGTAAGACTTGATATATAGTAGCATGTACCACCCAACATTGTTCTTCTGTAAAGACTTACCTGTGATATTACACTAGGGCTCATGACGGGGGCTCCTCCACCAATATGTAAAAACCCTGGGTGAAATATTTAATAGACACCAATTAGATTGATATGACTTAATTGCCATAACAAAAGATCTTCAGCATCATTAAATTGCTACCTGTAGCCTCAAGCAATGAGTCAAGAGCCTCTGAAATGCTAGTGGAAGGAAAACTGGAAATTTTTTTTTCTTTAATTGCACTTTTAAAAGAGTGGTGTTTCTAGAACTAATTTTCCTTATTGGCTGCTACATCAAACATTCAATATTTTAAAAAGTTAAAAAAAAAAAAAAAACCTTTTTGTTCTCCCATACCACTTTGGTCTATCAAAAATTGATACCTAAAATGTAAATTCCAAACGACCAGATGAATTGTCTAGGCTAACTGCTGTACCTCTTGTATCTAGAACAGAGTAGAAACAATGACACGTGCTGTATATAAATATTTGTTCAAAATGAATAAACATATGCCAAATTTGTAAAAATGTATTTTTATTTAACTCAAGCATACAAGAATTTACCAAATAAAAGTACAAACAAAGGTGCTGATTTATTCTATAAATGCACTAGTGGTATTTAATGACAAACATCTCCAAAGTGCAGAACTCTAATAGTTATGTAAACAGAATGTGGGTTGAGTGCACGGTTTCCCTTTAGGCATATATGCAAACATGATTCATATTCTACAAGAGGCTACCTCCGGTCTTCTTGAGCACAGAATGAAGTGTCGAAGACAGAAAATTATAATAATTTTGGTTATATTAGCAGTTAGGGAATGAGGAGGGGACTCAAATGACAGAGTTATGAGACGAAATAAAGCACTCACATTCATCATGTTAATGTTACACTAGACTAGTATTTTTCAGTAAATCCTGCTTCTACAATTTTGGCATGATGTATATATACATGATAGGCAGAATGGTTCTTCCAAATATGCTATGGGTATTTTGCAGATGCAATTAGGTTCGTGGAACTTAAAAGATAGGGACCATTCCCTTGGATTACAGAGTTGGACCTAATCTAATCTCATGATGTTTAGAAACAAGAGAACTTTCTCTTGTTGGAGGTGAGAATGTCAGGCAGGAGGAGAGTGACTTGTTGTCGGTGTCTGGGAAGATGGAGGCCATAAACCAGGGAATATGGAAGGCTGAGAACAATTTCTGGTGGACAACAGGCAAAGGAACAGGACCTCAGTGCTATGACTGCTTGGAACTGAATTCTGCCAACAACCGAAATTTTCTTAAAAGGAGATTCTTCTTCAGAGGTACCAGATAAACTCTAGCCCGACAATTCCTTGATTTCAATTCTGAGAAACTTTAAGTAGAGGAACTAGCTGAGTCCACCTGGATTCACCTGGAATTTCTAAACATCAGGCCTGGAAATAATTAATTTGTGTTGCTTTTGGCCACTACATTTGTGAGAATTGGCTACATCAGCAATAGAAAATGAATATAATATCCATCTAGTGTCAAATTTTACCATAACCTAAATAATTGTTTCAAGGTCCAAGATCTGTCTGTACTAATTCTATTTCTGACTTTATATGTATTGTGACTATCCATTAATTTTTCCAGTCTCTTGCTGAAAGACACCAGCTTCTCCCTCCCTCCTCCCCCCTGGTGCACTGCATAGAATCCTGTCTTTCTATGAAATAATATATACTTTGACTTGCTACATAGCTCTTTTATCTATTACCTAATTCCATTGTCCCATCTTCTCAAGCTCCTGTTAAAACAAAACAAAACAAAACAAAACAAAAAACTCTAGCCAGAAAGATGTCCAGTGCTTGTAGAATTCCCAACTGTCTGTGAAAATAGAATATATAGTATTTATATATATATCAATAATATATATGTACATAGTGTTTATATATGTAGTATTTATATACATTAATATATGTAGTTTAGTACTTATGTATTATATATAGTGTGTATACCTACCATATCACATAATGTAGTGTATTATTATGTATTCATATTATAAATTAATATATAACAACTTACAATAATAAATATTATTTAATAATAAACAATATTTTTTACTAATATACATTGATACTTAATGATGATAAATAAAACAATGACACAGCTTAAATCAATGGCATCCTAAATTTGATGAAATGCAATATGAGTCTGAATGTGTATTTAATGGATAATGGATAATAAATACATGCATGAGAATATGTGTCTATATACACATATACACGCATATGTGTGTGTCCTCAGAAGGGAAAGCTTACTGAAGGAATGCATACACATTGATAACAAACAACAAAAGCATCTATTTTCTGAATTTGCCAGCAGTCTACTTCACCAGTGGACTGGCATAATTAGGGTAAGTTTTCTTTTTTTTTTTTTTTAATATTTTATTTATTTATTTGACAGACAGAGATCACAAGTAGGCAGAGAGGCAGGCAGAGATGGGGGGGAAGCAGGTTCCCTGCTGAGCAGAGAGCCTGATGTGGGGCTTGATCCCAAGACCCTATCATGACCTGAGCTGAAGGCAGAGGCTTTAACCTACTGAGCCACCCAGGTGCCCCTAGGGTAAGTTTTCTTACGCTGCTGTTGTAGTTGTTTTTGCTCCAGAAAATGTTCTTTGGACTTCATTCCTTCAGAACAAGTTATCCATTTGTGGAGCACTGGAAAATACTTTGAGATGAAAGTAAAACCTAGTCTTCCTATTATTGTACAATTTTTCATTCACGGAGAGGTGACTGTCAAACATTCAAGCCCAAATATAATTTCTGGAGGCGGGAGGAAATGCAGATAATAAAGAACATTAAAAAAAGCACGCTGAAACTTCAAGGAAGAGGAAAAGAAAGCCAATCAGGAGAAGCGTTAGTTGTGAAGTTTGAGGGAGAAGAAAGCTATGTAGTTCCAGAAAATATAAAGAAATATGACTTTTTTTTTTAAAGATTTTACTTATTAATTTGACAGGGAGAGACACAGCAAGAGAGGAAACACAAGCAGGGGGAGTGAGAGAGGGAGAGGGAGCCCAAGCAGGGCTTGATCCCAGGACCCTAGAATCGTGACCTCAGCTGAAGGTAGATGCTTAATGACTGAGCTACCCAGGTGCCCCGAAATAGGACTTTTTACTGAGGAATGTCAATCACAGGCTATATTTAAGTTGACTCCCTCTTAAGGATATCTTTAATGAGAAATCCATTATCAATAACCAATATTTTTAAGTTAGGCACAAGTGTATGATCAAATCCTGGAAGTTATTAATTCAAGAAAAATGTACAAAATATGTAAAGAGCTATGCTTATGGCACTGACTTCTGAACACTGTAGATTTTGGAACTAAAATTGACAGGTTAAACAAGGAACATCAGCTTCAAGTTTCTAAAACATGTCATTTACTATAGGGAATAAAATAACCCTAAAACACTTTAGTCAAAAATCTTTAATATAATAAAATTGTTTAAATATGTCATTTATCCATTAGGCTGTCAGACAACACTCCCACACACAATGAAATGCCTGCCTTTTGACAGCTGGAGTTGTGTGGGGACAGCTCTGCACCACAAAAACTAAAACAAATGTCCTGAATATATTGTACAGAAGATACTTCCAGGAAAAATAATCTGAGATTAATTTAAATAAATTCCACATCTGAAACTGTGAAAAAAAATATATACATATACATAAATATATATACACAGTCTTAAGTAATTTGTTAGTGAAAAAAAGTTGGAATTAGATAATGATAGAGTAGCTATTAATATGATTGAATAAATCCATAGCATAAAGTTCAAATGAAAAGACATGAATATGACTTGATACATTTCTTGACAGAAGGATTATTCGAATTAGAAGCAAAGATATAACTTTTTAATAAATAGAAGCACATTTTATTCATAATAAAACACAAACTGCTTTTTCTAGGAGTAATATGTCATTCATTCCCAGCATAATCTTACAAGATAGCCATCCTGAGGAATATGGTCCATTAGTAGAGAGCTAACTACAGTTGCCCCGTCATACACAAGGGATGCATTCTAAGACTCCGAGAGGATGCCTGAAAACTATGGACAGTACTGAACCCTACACATGCTATGTTATCTCTTATGCATAAATAAACAAAGTTTAATTTGTAAAATAGTCACAGTAAGAGATTAACAACCATAACTAATAGTTATAAATAGAATTACTTATAACATTTTAAATTTAAAAAAACTTTTTAAATTTTTTCTTTTTTTTATAATATTATTATTATAAATAAATAGAATTATTATAACCATATATTGGAATAAAACATTATGTGACTGTGGCCTCTCTCTCTCACAATATCTTATTGCTCTCCTTTCTTCTTTTTGTGATGATGCAAGATGATGAAATGCCTATGTGATGTGATGAAGTGCAATGTACGACGCAGGCGTTGTGGGGCTAGACTGTGTGAGGCTAGACTGGCCTTCCACAGATAAGTCAAGAACAGGATTGTCTGCTTTTCGACCACAGTTGACTGTGGATAACTAAAACCAAGGAAGATGAAATTGTGGATAAGAGGGGGAGGGGCTACTGTAAATAAAAACGTTTGACCATTCCAAGTTGAGCTCAAAGTAGCAGTGATAATCAAGACCAACACAATCAGCCCCACCAACACCTCCATAAAACTATCACTTACTTAGGTATGTTGTGACATGTGTCCATTATTTGGCACTTCCCGTAGAAAGTTGATAAATCCTGCCATAAATTTGCAAGGGAAATTCTAGTACTGTCATTTAACAGATTGAAGAAGTAAAACGCAAAATGTTTAAATGATCTGCCCAAGATCCCATTGTCTTAAAAAAAAAAAAAAGTTTACAGACAGAGTTTTGAGACAAATGCATCTCATTTCATAGCCAATTGTCTTCCCATTGAAAAGTATATAAAATGTCCATCTGTTTAATGCATTGTAAAGGAGTAGAGATTTGGAACTAAAACTTTAGTTTAGTCCTCTCTATGAGATGATTTGGTGATAGTCTTAAATATTTTGGTTATTTTCTCTAGGTTTAAGCTTCCTTACCTATAAGAAATAAAGAAGTTGGTATAAATTACACCCACTTGAAAATATTCTACACTTTTCTCCAAGCTCTAAATGTGACAAAACTTCCATTTATTTAGCCAATGAGCACTTGAAATATCATGTGTTTTTTGATTGTTATAGGTGCTAAAGATTCATTGTTGAAAAGACGATCAAAAGACCAGAGTTTATGAGTCATCTGATTGTAAATAATATGAAAGAAATAAATACATAACAATAATAATACATAAGGGTGTATATACACACATGCATATGATTGATGTATTTTATATGTATATGTTACATATATCATATACATGAGATAAGGAAAAATCAGATGGTAAAACAGACTGTGACAGTTGGGAAATATTTAAAGGTGTATTGAGATGGCATTTCTGAGGGGATGTTTGAACAGACAGTATAAAGTGCATTGATGATCTGCAAAAGAATGGGGGACTATCTCAAAGTCAAGAGAACAACAAACTGACAAACCTGAAAGCAAGGGTGAGCTCCTTGTCTTTTAGAATCAGCATGAAAACCTGGATGGCCAGATTGGCATGGACATCTGGTAGGGTATCCACTTCTCATCTATTTTACTGAAATCTACCCAAATCTGTACCAATGTTTTATTTCACTTTGATATTGAAATAACCTCACTGAATTCTTCCTGCCTCCATGAGTGTTGCACTTCTGTCGATTCACTATGGATTAACAATAGATGCGTGTTCAAGTCAAATCCTTTTCCCTATTCAAAAATTTCCATTGGATTGTAATCATATTCACAATAAAATACAAATTGCTTAAAATGGGCTTAATGCATCTACATGTTTACCTGTTGTAGGACTTGCTGATGAGTAAGTAATGAGGTGTAAGTAAAGGAAGAGCCAGGGAAGGCTCCCAGACTGTGATTTCACTGGATGAATGAAGATCAAGAGAACCAACTTAGAGGAGAGTATTAAGTATAAGGTCATATGTTGGACCAATTATTGAGGAATTCTAATTGTAATCCAAGTGTGCAGGAGAAATAAAAACAGTAAATCAAGAGAGCAAATATTTTATAAAGTGAAGAAATCCCTGGAAAGATAATTAGTATAGCAATGAGAGATAGTGCATATATATAGTTTCAAATATAGTCTTAAAGTGGGGTTTTTGAAGATGAAAAATAGCCTAGAAGCAGCAATGCATTGTAAGGAATTTACCTATGCCATCTGGAGCCACATGGAGAATGAAAACACATACATTCACACACACACACACACACACACACACACACACACACACACAGAGCTACGACTTCAAAATGGGGAATTGTTGCTCTTAGAGTGTAACTAGGTTCTAATTAAAGCCAAAGTTAAAGGGGGATTTGTAAAACAGATGGAGCTCATTATAAGAATTGTACTTATGACAGATTTTAAGTTCCAGAAATTAGAGGGATTATTTGAGGAAAGAAAGGAGTGTTAGATTGGGTCAAACTAGGATGTGTAAATGCTCTATAGGAAAAAGAATCTTGCATATCTGGTCGGAAATGTGGTAAATGAGATTAAATATCCTCATAGACAGAGTGCTTAAGGACAGAATGGAAGGTAGACTCCTTCTGAGGTTGACGTATGAGTAGGGGATGGGGTGAGGAGGAAGTGGGGGGGGAGGGGTAGGGAGGAAAGATGGTTCAGCAGGGGTTGCTAAAAGAGCCTTATGAAGATGTAAATGCATGTCTCAACATTGTTTCTTTTAGTTGTCCACATTTCCCTTTCATGGTAGAAAATGCAAATGATTTCACTTCAATTATCTTTCAAGAACCAACAATATATGGGCTTTTAAGACAAATTAACTAGAGACTGTTGTTGAAGATGGGGAATTAACATTAAATCCAACATGGTATTAGATTTATAAATAGAATAAATGCATCTTTCAGTGTGAATTGAATGTTACATTTTGGGGCTTCTCTCTTTTATGTATTTTCTGTTACTATAGAAACTTCCTCTGCGGAGCCATTTATCTATTTTAATCTCGTCAAGCCTTTCCTGAGGTAAAAAAATCATTAGCATTAAAAAAAAAAGAAAGAAGAAAGATTCAATGGAAAAATCTTACAGAATTACAAAGGAAGATCTAACTAAGCAAGTATTCTATCTAGTCATGTTTACATATGATCCTATGTATCTGCTATCTGGAAGCAAACTGAGCACCTAACATTTCTGAAATGAGAATAGCGGTGTTCTTTCCTTTCCCAAAATTTGCAACATGGCTTCTTTTTTCTTTTTTTTAAGATTTTATTTATTTATTTGACAGACAGAGATCACAAGTAGGCAGAGCAGCAGGCAGAGGGAGAGAGAGTGGGAGAAGCAGGCTCCCCACTGAGCAGAAAGCCCGATGTGGGGCTCAATCCCAGAACCCTGAGATCATGACCTGAACCAAAGGCAGAGGCTTTAACCCACTGAGCCACCCAGGCGCCCCCAACATGGCATTTTTAAAAGTTGGTTTAAGCTAGTGATTGATTTCTCTCTGTATGGCAACACACTGTATAGCGTATGTGTATGTCTTGGAGCAAGGTAACTCAGAGCCTTAGGACCCAGCAGAGTATAGCAGTGAGGTGGAACCTGTTGTTAGAACCAGGTCTCCGACACCAACCTTGGGACTTGACCACTGTTTAATCTCTTTTGGACTCAGTCCTCATCAGTAAAGTGTAACCAGGTGTTAGACCTATACCTCAGGCTTAACACGTGAATTAATAAACATAAATATTTAAAACTTTATAATAAATTATAAAAACCTATTAAATATTGAAACCATAGATATTATGACCCTTACACAGAGTTCAATAAAAAAGATCACTTTATTGATATGCATATAATATTTTATCATATATATTTTAATAAATATAAATGTATTTGATATAATTTTTGTCAGTTATGTACAATTTCAATTGGATAAAAATCCCATATTAAAAATATAAAATGAGGGTGTCTGCTTTTGGCTTGGGTCATGATCCCAGGGTCCTGAGATCAAGCCCTGCATCAACATTCCTGCTCAGCAGGAAGCCTGGTTCTCCCTCTCCCACTCCCTCTGCTTCTGTTCCCTCTCTCACTGCCTCACTCTGTGTCAAATAAATAAATAAAATCTTTAAAATATATGTATGTATAAAATAGTGTGCCAAAGGCTGGGGAGAGCCAAAAAATGCATGACATTGAGTCAATGTTCTGAATGAAGAGATTAGGCATGTGCTGCGGGTCACTAATTTTTAAATTGTGAAATGACACTCAATGAAATATTCGTGTTAATAGCCAGGAAGACACATTATCACTACTAAGAAGAAATCTAAAAATTAGAGATGAGCTGTCAGTGGCTAAATAAAATTCTGAAGGAACAATTTTGAAAAATGATACTTTTTGAAAGAAAGTGACAAAGAAAATGAGAGGGAGAAAAAAACAGCAACCAAGAGCTTATGCATAATCACAAGAAGATAGTGAATTTTCAACTAGAGATATTAATGTAGGGCAAGGTCCTTTAGCCCCATTATTCAGAATTTTGCAGAAGGAATAGTCCACAAAAGGAACATTAAACCTATAGCTCTCCTGTTAATAAGTCATCATGACACTTGAATATTTTACAGTCTAGGCTTGGGGTAAAAGGGTAAGAAGGGCAAGGGTCATATGTTAACAAAAAGTCTAGCCACCATGTAATTCACTGGCTACTAGGTTGTAAGTTAGACATGTCCTCATGGAAAATGTTTTCACTACAAGGTTGGATCTTTGATTTCTTTACCTAGATCTTCTAAAACTGTTCCATAAATATCAAAATGCTTTCGAGGGTAAAACAGAAAAGTTGTTTGCCATATTTTAGAAATGAGAGGAAGTGTATTAAATTTTAACTCCCTATTTGAAGATGAGGATGAATAGGATGAAACAGACCTTTCTCTTTTGTGGAAACACCCAGTGTCCTGGTTCACTCTCTGTCATCTACTCTCCCAGCACTTACCATGACGGCGCACAGTATGAGTGGTGGCTCCATGAGATTTCTTGAAAGAAAGGAGGAAAACATGAAAGAATAAAAAAGGTAAAAAAGAAAGAGAAGAAGAAAAGGAAGGATCAGAGGAAGGAAGAAAATGAACAGGTTTCTCCTTTACAATGGAACACAGGCTATTTTACTGACTTCCAGTAGGGTTTGAACACTATGCCTAGGATCTCAGCTTTTGAATCCACCCAGAAACCTAAACAATATTAGCCATGCAATCCTGCTCAAATTACTTAACTTTGCTACTACCAATTTCCTCTAAAATGTGTATAATATAAATACATAAATAATAATAGTTGTAGCAAAACAATGCTTTGTGGATTAATTGAGATAATACTAGCAAAGAAGGAGCATACTATCAAATTGTTTGAGGAAACATGTAATAAAAGTTACAATTATAATAAAACCATAGAGCAACTGAGGCACAAATCCAATGATGCTACAAAACAAAACAAACAAACAAACAAAACACTAAAAAAACAAAACTATGGAATGAGAAGAAAATAACTCTTCCAAAGAACCTAGCCCTAGAGGAGCAACTGGGAATGAGTAGACATCTTTGTTCTGTGTTCTGTGACAGGGAAAGCAAGAACATAAACATGATGTGTTTCAGGAGTCTAATTATCCTATAAAAAGATGCTTACCAAACCTTTAGGGAAAGACAGCGCTTTCATAGAGTAATAAAGTCTGAGTGAAATTTTCATATAGGGACCCAAAACAACAAAATTGATAGTGTCTTCAAAAATACCGTGTCATGATGCGTATGGAAACAATTGTCACAAGACTTTTAACATTTAAACAAAGACGGTAATGCTAAAACTGGGTTTTGTGTAATTGTTATTATAAGAAGCTAGAGTATTATCATTATGTAACGTTCTAGTAAAAATTTTGTCAAATCTAATGTCCCATAAATGGATTAGGGAAGAGAGATTTAAAAATTTTTCATATAAAGAAATAAAACTGTTACATTTTTGCATTTTAAATGTAATATTCTTTAAAAAACAAGAGTAATACCTGTTTAATACATTTTATAATGCTCTACGTAAAATTATAAGATGATTATTTTTCATCACTTGGATTGCTAGTTCATAACTTCTCTGTTTAGTGATAGAGTTTGTTTTTTTCAGTTGTGATATAGAGAAGCAGAGGAAAAAGTGACTCCAGTGTTCATTTCATCTCGGATTTCTCATTAACATGAATCTAACTGACAGCTTTGCCTCCACATGCATCTATATGGGAACCTAGGGGCAGGACGAGAGTGGAATTCAACATTAACTAAATATCTGCGCCATCCTGTTATTACAGCATGGGTTCTGTTTTGGGCGTGCATTTGACCCAGGATTGCCACAAGGCAGCTCTGTGGGAATTCCACTGAAATCCATTGTTTGCAAATAATACATACTGGAAAGTTTTCATATGCAGACAAATGTTTGTGTTGGTAATATTTGCAGTTGGTGACTTTGCCTTGTCCTTTGATGGATAAGGTTGTGATCATGAGATCAATGACACAACCATGAGAAAAAATTAACTTAATACAATTTGCAAAGGTATTTTTTAATTATAAATTTGAAGTTCTTTCAGGTTTCTGGTTCACTATGATTACTCAAGTCAATTCCACCGAGCATATGAAATGCTATTTTTATAGTGTTTACATCTCTTAAAACACACATATCCAGCCAGCATCCTTTATTTAGGTCCCAGAAGAAATAATGATTAAAAGATTTATAGAGCATTATAATTTGTTTTGGTTCATCACAAAGTAAAAGAGATTGTGTTTGGGCAAGGCATAGGGGAAAAACAATTTTTTCAAGTTTACAGAGCTCACACAGTACATGAACAACAACAAAAAAATTATTCAAAAAATAATGTCTCATTTTTTGAATTCCTAAATGACAATATCCATATATCTCTTGAAATTCCCAATATTGAAGTTTGACTCAGAAATTAATGTGAAGTGGGATTAGAAGATGATTGTTTTATAGAGACAAATGACAGCTCTGTGAAATATGGTATTTCCAGATTGTATTGCTAAGTGACTTATATAGTCTTTTCCCCCATTATTTACTTCTGTAGAAATACAAATGTACATATTTCTTCTTGCTGACTTTTAGGGTTTAAATATTGGGAGAAGCAAGATTGTCACAAGAAAAAAGGATTGCAAATAATCATGGAGAATCTGGTATTTGATAGACCAGGAGCAAAGCAAAGGTTAACTCAACACACATAAATCTCCCAAATCTTATTCCCACAAGAAAAAGACACTGTCAAAATTCAAGGACTGGGCTAGCTGTGCCTGCCATTATTGCTTTCTTTCTAAACATCGGCAGCTCATTATCTGAATACATAGTGTTAATGATACCTCCTGTCCTACCATTTTTCTTACCATTGGAATACATGCTTCCTCAAACAATACACTAGGGTACCCTGATTGTCAAGTAAGAGGGAGTTGTATCCTGGAAACCTAATGGAAGGGTGATGGGTGACTCAGACCAGCACCTGCACCTGGAATAGACGCAACAGAACTAGACTTGAGACTTCCAAATGGAGACAGTGATTGACGACACCCCTATCAGAGTTAAACATTAATTTGTACTCCATCTGTTCTGTAAGAATTCAGAGAAACTTCAAAAATACATACAAAAATTAACCAAAAAATACGTGCAGAAATTGGAGAGATAAGAATTGGAACAGAAAAAAATAAGATGGAGGCAAGAAATAGAAGCATGCACAAAATGAATGAATAGATGAATAATGAAAATTATTCAATAAGGTTGGAGAGTACAAATTACACCTGGCTCTGTGTGTGTGCGTGTGTGTGTGCGTGTGTGTGTGGAAAAAAAGTTAAATTATTACTAAAATCTGTAAACTTAAGAGTTATACATTTTTGTTCTTAATAAAATTGCCTACAGCTTTATATACTTTTATAACATTTTGTCTTTTGAATAATGAAGGTTCAGACATAATAAAGGCATTATTTAAAACTTATTCCTAATAATAAATTCTGTTTTTACACAGCAAGAAACAACATCAAAGGTATGTTTTGTTAAGACATAAAGGTCTATGTGTCTGTTTTTGTGCGGGTACCATACTGTCTTGATGATCACAGCTTTTCAATAGAGCTTGAAGTCCGGAATTGTGATGCCACTAGCTTTGGTTTTCCTTTTCAACATTCCTTTGGCTACTGGGGATCTTTTCTAGTTCCATACAAATTTTGGGATCATTTGTTCCATTTCTGTGAAAAAACTTGATGATATTTTGATAGAGATTACATTAAATGTGTAGATTGTCCTAGGTAGCATAGATATTTTAACAATATTTGTTCTTTCAATCCATGAGCATGGAATGTTTTTCCATTTTTCTGTGTCTTCCTCAATTTATCTCATGAGTATTCTACAGCGTTCTGAGTACAGCTCTTTTCCCTTCTTGATTAGATTTATTCCTAGGTATCTTATGGTTTTGGGTGCCATTGTAAATGGTATCAACTCCTTAATTTCTCTTTCTTCTGTCTTGGTGGAGTATAGGAATGCAACTAATTTCTGTGCATTGATTTTATATCCTGACACTTCACTGAATTCCTGTATGAGTTCTAGCAATTTTGAGGTAGAGTCTTTTGGGTTTTCCACATAAAGTATTCTGTCATCTACAAAGAGTGAGAATTTGACTTCTTTGCTGATTCAGATGCCTTTTATTTCTTTTCATTGTCCACTGAGGCTAGCATTTCTAGTCTGTGGTGAACAGCAGTGGCGATAGTGGACAGCCCTGCCAATTTCCTGACCATAGGGGGAAAGCTCTGATTTTCTGCATTGAGAGCAATATTCGCTGTGGGTTTTTCATAGGTTGCTTTAATGATATTGAGGAATGTACTTCTATATATACACTGTGGAGAGCTTTAATCAAGAAAGGATGCTGGGGCATCTGGGTGGCTCAGTGGGCTAAAGCCTCTGCCTTCCGCTCAGGTCATGATCCCAGGGTCCTGGGATTGAGCCCCACCTCAGGCTCTCTCCTTGGTGGGGAGCCTGCTTCCTCCTCTCTCTCTGCCTGCCTCTCTGCCTACTTGTGATCTCTGTCTGTCAAATAAATAAATAAAATCTTTAAAAAAAAAGGCTTATTAAGAAAGGACGTTGTCAAATGCTTAACATTAATGTGGGCTCAAAAATCTCATGTGTGTAAAAGGAATATGAATTTTCTACCTATTTAATTTCCAGCTCTTCTCTTGCATCTACTCTGTGAAGTATTTTGACTCCCCATTTCCTGTTTTTAAGCTAAGATGTTCACCATATTTAAAGTGCTTAGTAAGCAATCTATGTTATTTTCACAGTTATATAAAGTAAACCATTTGCACATATTTCATCAAAAATATCATTCAGCATGGGGTAAGCATTTATTTCTTTAAAAGAAACCATATATGAAATAAAATATAGAAACATTATAATAGAGACAAATCCTGGAATATAAATCTGCATTAACTTGGTTTCACTTAAAAAAAAAAAAAAGGGAAACAAAAGAAAGGCTGTATACTATGTGTATGTATGTTGTGTTATGTATAATTATATAATATATCATTATTTACAAAAGGTTAATTTGAAAACATATCTAAATACCCATTCAAATGAATTATGGTACATCTTTTTTTTTTTTTTTTAAAGATTTTATTTGTTTATTTGACAGACAGAGATCACAAGTAGGCAGAGAGGCAGGCAGAGAGAGAGAGAGGGAAGCAGGCTCCCTGCTGAGCAGAGAGCCCGATGCGGGACTCCATCCCAGGACCCCGAGATCATGACCTGAGCCGAAGGCAGCGGCTTAACCCACTGAGCCACCCAGGCACCCGAATTATGGTACATCTTGATGGGAGAATTTTAGGAGTCATTGTTGAGACACTGTTAGTAATTATGACTGAGAGTTCTCACATGAACTGAAATCTGGGGTTCATTACTTACTAGATAATGTTACCTTGATACATCATATATCCCCCTGTTTCTCAGTGTCTTTATAGCCGGAACTGAGGGAGAAGGGTAAGTATTCACCATAAGGTGATGGCGGCATAGGTAGGAGCCCAACCATAGCAGCAGTGGGGGTGTTAACAAAAATCAAGTTGTCACAGACTACTTACTGACAGAAGGAAACACTCATACCATCATGTAAAGTGAAAAAAGCAGATGATGGAACAGATCAGCACCTTGTCAAATTTCACTTAAGACTTATTTCCTTAAGCTAGAATACACTTCTTTAAAGAATATACTTCTTTAAAGGAATATACTTCTTTAAAGCATAAGAAATATGTGTACATAATTTAAAGCATAATAACGTGAACATCACTTCAGATATCAGAAAACAAACCCCACTGCAGAGTTTGTGTGTACATTTTCTTTTTTTTTTTTCCCTTTGCTATGGAAATGTCAAATGACATGTTGACATTATACTTTTCTCAGGCATCAGTTAATGATAGGATTTGTTCACATGTCAAAGTAATTCAGTGTATCAAAGCATAGCTTTTTTGTGGGGGGAGGGTAGGTTTCCTAACAGATTTACTAGGGACCAATAGTCAAGCTCTTTGCTCACTAACAGGTGGTTTTTGTAAATGGTGTTTTGAGACTATTTATTACCTCAGTGAGACTGTAAACTGTGGATCAAGCCATCCAAAAATCACTTAGGCAAGTTCAATGGACACATCTCCCTGTATTCTTTGATATAAATGGTAAATTACAAGGAAGTAGAATTTCCAGAAAAAAGTGAGTCTTCACAGATATGATGTTAAACACTTCATGACATCTGCCACCCTTGTTAAAATATCTATAATCAATCTTGGTGTAAGCTGGATAATAGCCATTGTTTTAAAGTATACCTTCTTATTCACTCTAATTTCTTTTTAAAATAAATACTTGGTAAGTCTCAGGAGATCTTCAGGGAGATTTGACCAGGGTTCCACTGGGAATCTCATAGTCTATACATGTAAGCAAAAAAATGGAAATACACTCAGGAATGTGATATGTTTGTGAGAGATGCAAGCCTGAATACTGGGCTCAGTTCAAAACTTCCCTAATTCAAGGTTTATCCTACAAAGTCAGGTGTTTCTCTATTTCAGCTTAAGTAGTGGTGTAATGTGGCAACATCTAAAAACTTTTGAAATTTGTTGAAGTTCAAAATTAATTAATTAATTAATTAATTTCAATTAATTAATTAACTTCAAAATTAATTAATTTTAACAAAATTTTAATCTGTGGGGATTTCACATTATTTTGAATTTTGTGCCTAGAGTTGTGATTGAGATTTTATAATATACTAATGCAAATTGGCATAAGTCAGTTCTCATAAATGCAATTGGCACTGCATATAATCTTCACCCAAAGGACGTATAGCAGTCTATTAATAACGGTTGTATTTGCATGATAGGATTAAAAATATTTTTTATTTTTTATATAGCTTTTTTTATTTAGAGTGGAGTGATATTTTCAAATTAACTACGTAAATTAAAACATTTTATTAAATGTTGGCTAAATAGAGATATAAAACTAAATATAATTTGAGAGTAGTCTAACTAGGAGAATCAGTATACCATATTCTGTGAAATAGACACACACACACACACACAGGGGCCAACATGTAATGAGAAATGTAACTTTGCAATGATGATTTTTGGGAGTGTTCATAACTATATAGTTAAGATATTGAGCATTTATCGGTTAAACACTATAATCTTTAATGCCTCTTGTTTGTTTCTGAAATATTTTCCCCTACATTAAACTCCATAACCACTGTCTAGTTCCCAAAATAAACTAGTTATATCTGTGGATAATATTTCTAGTGGATGACAATGGTAATTTTATGTCCCATCCTGAAAATTTTAAGACATTTGTTTTCATTATTTTCTTTAAAGCGATGTCATCTTCCTCTCTGGAGGTATTCAGATTGCTGTGTTTTTATGTCAAAGTGTAAAAATTATATTTCTGCACACATTATGGCATACCCACAGAGATACACAGTCTATGATGTAAAAATTATTTGAATATTAGTCTTCAAAATGTGTTTAGTAGTCTGTTTCAAGTTTTATTCTTTATAGCATACTGAAGAGAAAACAGAAATATATGTTACTGATTATTGGGATTTCATAAGGAAGATAGAATAATGGCAGAAAGAAACTTAGAATCAATCGGGGGCGCCTGGGTGGCTCAGTGGGTTAAGCCGCTGCCTCCGGCTCAGGTCATGATCTCAGGGTCCTGGGATCGAGTCCCGCATCGGGCTCTCTGCTCGGCAGTGAGCCTGCTTCCCTCTCTCTCTCTCTCTCTGGCTGCTTCTCCGTCTACTTGTGATTTCTCTCTGTCAAATTAATAAATAAAATCTTAAAAAGAAAGAAAGAAAGAAAGAAAGAAAGAATCAATTGGTTGGGAGATTTATTGCTAGGAAGTCTCCCCCCGCCCATCCCCTGGAGAACCTGGAAACCAAGTCAAGAAATTCTACAGTTAATCTTTGCCCGCCATCTGAGGTGATCCTGGATCTGCTTGGAAACCTCCAAGTGTGCATTAAGGTCAATGTCAGTATCTTTCCACTTCATGTCTCCTCCATCTTCTTGGCCATGAGCAACAGAGGAATGTCTGGATGTGACTGCCATTCTGATGACTGGCTACACACCTGGATTATCAGTACCCTGGGGAAAAACAAAATCTAGCACAGTGTAGTACATTGCAATTAGTTTTACAATTCTTTGCATTTGAACAAATTTAGAGGAATATTCTAGACACTCAAATACCTAGACTAAAACAAATTTTCTCCTTATTTCCTCCTATTCACAAACCCACACACTTACCCTACTTTCTCATGGTCCTAACCTGGATCCAACACCTATTCTGGATTAAATAAGTTCTGTGTGTTGTTTTTATTTTGTTTTGTTTTCGTAATCAAGAGAACTATCTTCACGATCAATTACATAGCATTTTATCATATATATAATATAATATACAGCCTTTTTTTTTGTTGTTTTTTTCCTCTTCCCAGTGAAAGCCCAATCTCATGGGCTCAGGTGCTCTGTTGGGCTGGCAGGACAGTCTTGGGATGAGAACTACCTGGTTGCCTCTTCCAAGGCCCCTCCTCCCAAGACTTGCCTGTAAGGAATCGTGCTCCTACCACCCATGAATCCCAATACTTTGGACACCTTGCTTCCCCACCCTCCTTGACCACCACTCCCCTCACCAGAGTCACAGCCCTTTGGTGACTCACCTCAGAGTGAGGGCTCTGGCCTAAAGACTGGGTAGGGTAGGGAATGCCTGAGGCCAGAATTTCGGAGTAAATGGGGTATGCCTGGACTTCAAATCTAGCCTTCTATAAGCCACAGGGGCAGAGGCAGGGGCTGCAGTTTGGGGTTCTGCCCCTGAAGCCTGGGTCCCCAATCTGACATTTGCTAAAATCCAAGGCCAGAAAAACATGCCACTCCATTCTAATATATAGCATATACAGCACATGTATTTTTCTTCATATGATTCTGTACTATAATGCAGCAGTTTTCTTTTAAGCCAGGCATTGAAAAGAACTGGAAAAACGTAGAACAGTGACATTGTGTTCTTCATTTTTGTTTGTATGTTTTGGAAAATGTAGTTTATTTAAAAAAAAAAATCCAAGTTGACACCATTTATCATTGATTCTCTACAAGTTGGTGATCGCTGTTTGGTGTTAAAAATTGAGTAGGAAGTAGAAAACTGTAAGAAAACAACAGAAAAAGACACTTCGATCTCCCAGGTGAATAAAGGGAAGGTACTCCCTTCCTCTTTTTTCCTAGTTCATTTTTTGTGTCTTTGAAATGTATGTAAATCTTTTAAAAGCTAAATAAACCTCCTGTCAGTTTTAGAATGCAGGAATGTCTTCTTCAAGAATCTAGAATTACCTCTTGGATATGTAACCATCAAGGGAGATAGAGACCCTATCTCTCAGTTCCTGATTTCTGTGAGAGCCTTGCTCCAACTTATAATACTGTGTTTTGTTTATATTTTTGCCTTGCATAAAGCCAATTACTTAGTGCAGATGGTCAACCCAGATTACCCAGAATCTAAGATGACCTATAGGTGACAAAATGTGCTGTCAAGTTCTTTTAATTTAGGATTAGTTACTGTTCATCTTGAGGACATGTATGTAATGGGTTGCAGCTGTTTGATGATATAAAAGGGTGAGATATCCTTCTGACTTGCCTTCTCTGAGCAAATTGCCTGGATGCACTTCACATTCTGGCTTAACACTTATTCAATAATGAAACCATTTTCTTTCTCTTACTTTTGGGGAGGTTTTGGGGTTGGGGAGATATTTTGATTTAATTACATTTCTCTAACAAAATAAAATCTTTATGGAATTTAAATGCAATCCTTTTCTGTTGTTTATTTCACAAGGACTTAATGTTCCTAAATTTTAGAGGAAATATGTTGTAGCAGGTGGAAGTGGGGTGGGTAAGGACAGACTTTCAATTCCACAATGCTAGAGCTGACTCTGTTGTGCTCACCAATACTCAAAGATACAGTTGCATGCACTGTGAGAGATCCTCTTCTCTTTCTCTCCTTTTCTATCTGAAAGTTCCATTTCTTTTGCCCTTATGGTCCTTGTCCTGCTCATGTCAAACTAGATTTTATTTTCTTTTTAGTCCTGTCTTGAAAGTTCCCCTAGTTGTCACATTTACTACATCCCCAAGTTTCCTTCACCCATATCCATGGATTGGAGTTTGTGAACGCCCTCACCCTATCAGATGCTGATCTTAAATTAATCACCCCCACCTTCCTGTGAGTACCTCTTAGCTCATTTTGGTGTGTATATGTGACCTGTTTTCCAGCCTCATGTGAATATGTGGCCCATTTGCTTAGGCCTGCTTTCTTTTGCACAGGTATTGATACCAGGAAGGTCTTGCTTGGCATACCCAGTCATCTGTCGTGGAATTACTTTCTTTAATTATCTTAGTTCCTCTTCCCTGGGCTGACACCACTGTCATGTATGCTGTATCCTCCAATCATAGTTTCACTGGGGAAACTGTTATCATTTTTGGCTGAAATTAAAAAAAAATTGAAGCTTCTATCATTTTCTTTTGAAATATAATAATTTCTTCATAGTTTATATATCTCTCTTAACTTCTCTTTTGTTGTTTTTTGCCACTATTTTTTTTCCCAGTGAAAACTCAGGTCACTCTGATTTTTTTCCCCCACAAAAGAGATGTGATTTCTGTCCCTGAACACCAGGAAAATTCCTTTTTATTATTTAAACATTGTTGGCCTATGCACTTAATCCCATTCTAAAATTCAGTGGTATCTCTATTTTATAAAAAAAAAAAATTCCACTCCAAGTATCTCATTTATTTTATTTAATGCTTTACTCCTTTTCTACATCATTACTTTCTCAAGGTATTCTCCATGGCATGGACTCTGACTTCAGTGTTATTGGTTCAATACTATGGGCTTTTTTTTTTTTTTTAAGATTTTATTTATTTGACAGAGAGACAGAGATCACAAGTAGGCAGAGAGGCAGGCAGAGAGAGAGGGGGAAGCAGGCTCCCTGCTGAGCAGAGAACCCGATGTGGGGCTCCATCCCAGGACGCTGAGATCATGACCTGAGCCAAAGGCAGAGGCTTAACCCATTGAGCCACCCAGGCACCCAATTCTGTGGGTTTCTACTGCAGTTTATGTCACTACTGCTTTTTAATATTATTTAATTTCTTTCCTATACTCTTCCAGATAACTTGTCATATCTTTTTTGTGGTTTTATCATAATAAAGATTACTTTACAATGTCTATGTGGTCTATGATATTTGCTAAAGACAAAGTAAAATAATATTTTTATACAGGCTGAATAAACATCAAATATTTTATTTAACTTATGAATGAAGGAACTAGAAAGATATTACAATTGGTTCAAAGGCAATTTCAAAACACACATGTATACACACACACATACACATGCAATTGGTGGCATTAAAATAAATTTATGGTGGCGCCTGTGTAGCTCAGTCGGGTAAGTGTCAGCCTTTGACTCAGATCATGATCTCAGGGTCCTGGGATTGAGCCACGCAGTGGGGCTCCCTGCTCAGTGGCAGTCTGCTTTTCCTTCTGTACCACCCCCACCTCCGCTCATGCACCCGCATGCTGTTTCTCTCTTTTTCAAATATACAAATAAAATCTTTAAAAAAATAGATTTACAAATTAACACAAAATGTGTTAGTATTCACAAGGTAATAATCCATTGAATACCATTGACCATGATTTGCATTTCTAAAGACAGTGAAAAGCAGACATAATTCAGAAGAGTACAATAGACATGATATTGAATAAACTTTTGCTCCTCTTTGAAGCTTTTTACAATTTGGGGAAAAAAATTAAGAACTGTTTGACTTAATATGTTTAGTTTCTCAAAATAATAGTTCTTTTGAACATTTTTCATACATTTTCTTCTTGGTGACTATCCCCTTCCCTTTTCTTGTCTTAAATATTATGGTATATTCCATGCAGCATGGGATAAAAAAATTTTTAAATGATGTCATTTTCCTTTCATATTTCACATTAGTTAATTGAAATATCTATGCTATTTTTAACTGTGTTTTATAATAATTTTATTTCAATAACTGTCAGAGGGAGACATGGAGGAGGGGAAAATACCTTTCAATTTTTATCTCCTTTTTTTTTAATTAATTTTTTTTAAGATTTTATTTTTCAGTAATCTCTATGCCCAATGTGGGACTTGAACTTAAAACCCTGAGATTGAGTTGCATGCTCTGGGCCAGCCAGGCACTCCATACTTTTCCATATTTTATTTTATTTATTTTCAGTGTTTCAAAATTCATTGTTTATGCACCACAACCAATGTTCCATGCAATACATGTCCTCCTTAATACCCATCACTGGGCTCACTCAGCCCCCTACCTCTCTCCCCTCCAAAACCCTCAGTTTGTTTCGCAAGAGTCCACAGTCTCTCATGGTTCATCTCCCCCTCCAATTTCCCCCAACTCACTTCTCCTTTTCATCTCCCAATGTCCTCCATGTTATTCCTTATGCTCTACAAGTAAGTGAAACCATATGATACTTGACTATCTCTGCTTGATTTATTTCACTCAGCATAATCTCTTCTAGTCCCATCCATGTAGATATAAAAGTTGGGTATTCATCCTTTCTGATGGAGACATAATACTCCATAGTGTACATGGACCATATCTTCTTTATCCATTCGTCTGCTGAAAGGCATCTTTTTAAATCAGAGTTTAACTTCACAATAAAACACAGCAGCCAATACAGGAATTTACCTTGTATTTCATATTTTTTACAAAGCTCATTTTACCACTAGCTTTTTAGTTGTTAACCACTGGAAGAGTAGTCTATTGACTATTTAGTCATGGCTCTTTTGTACCAGCAAATTTCTATTTTATTAGAAGCAATAAAAATTACACAAAAAGGTACTATTAGAGTTGAGGCACTGAAACCATTCTTGGCAGGATTAATGCAGGTAAAACTGCAGAAAATGTAAAGCTTGTTCTCCAGAGAACTGTTTCTCCCTAACCAGCTCTTGTTTCTTTTTGGGCCGCACTAATAAATACACTAGCAGCCTCTGTAGAAGCCTGGACTCAAGACCAACTGATATGGTGCTGGCCTATAGCAAGCAAGACCCTACGTTCCTTGTTCTGAATTGTCTTCGACCACAAAATAGCCCTGGACTATCCACTGACAGACCAAGAACTTACCAGCCTAAGCCAGCCTAAACCAGTTCCAGCCCAGTCAGCAACTCAACATTTGCACACATAAGCCAAGTTGTGTCTGACAGTTACCTCTGCTTCATTATAATGTTCAAGTCTCCACCCTAAGAAGACCACACGCCCTGTTAACATGATATAGGCTATGCAGGATGCACATATAAGTGTGTTTTCTAAATGTGCCTGCATAAATTTATGCTCACCTTTACATGTGATGACAGAGTTCCCCTTTCTAAATATTCACTCTAAACCCTAAATTAAAAGAACCCACTCACCTTGCTCATGGAGTCATGACTTTGGAAATTATTCTCTATCATTTCTTTATTTATTGCAACAAAGATTACTTTGTGCAACAACTCTATGTCTTGTAGCTTCTATGGGTAACTCAACTAGGAGTGGAATCATGTCAGTCTGGTTACAAGTTGGAAACTGTCTTTCAGGGAAGCATGTAATAAATATCCTTCCACTTAAAAATAACAATTCTCTTCTTGTTTAAGTCACAGGTCTTCAGGATTGACAGCTCTGATTACTCCTAATGAGAAAAAGTCCCCCTGAGTTTCTAGAGAGGAGAGAATCATTCAAATATTGAGGTAAGGCAGTACCTAATCCCTTAGCTACTGAGTAAGTGTTGGGACGACAGCCTGTGGATTCAAAGAGGACATATAAATTAGTTCAATGGACCACCCTTCTGTAGTACAAATCTATATAATTCTTCTCTTTTTCCCGACTTGCTCCAAATTTCTTTAATGTGTGCATGACTAGAAATGTATTTACAGGTAAACACAGTCTACAGATAAAACAGATTTATTCAAACTGTACTGCACATTTAATACCCACTCTACCAAAATATTTATACTCTATCTGAGAAAAAAAACACTTATAGGATTTGTTTTAAAAGATTTGACTCAGGAAGTTGTGAAACATTTGGACTATGTGGATTAAAAATATATATGAATTCAGTAAGATGAAATCCCAAAAACCATTCTCCTTATCCCAAGTAAATGTTTTCCAAGATTCATAAGTAGTTTTTCAGCATAACAATGTCAATGTAACACCTTTTACTATGGAGGAGCATCTACTAAAATTATTCAGGATAGAAGAAAATAACTCAGGGTGATTTGGGACCATGTAGTAGCAAATGAATCACAATAAAATATTGTCTGTTCAAAATCAAATGGGAAAACTAATTTACACACAAACACATACACATGTACACCAAAGAATATTTGAAAAATTCCTATAGAACCTAATTTGTTATTGCAGAAGATGAATGGTGAAATCAGATTTTGCATGTCTTTAAACATATATTTTTATAGTTATTTTATACATATTTAGAATTAATGATTTAAAAATATAAACATGATATTAAATATTTCTACATTTCTATTTCATTTTACTTTGAAAAAAAATAAGCTGATGAGTTTAGTAACAGATCTTTGATATAGGTAAAATATTAATTGTATACAAAGGTACAGATATAGGTCAATAAAACACACACACACATAAACACACATTCACTATCACATTTATGTGGTTTGCCTCCAGTTCTACTATAGAAGTGGAAACACAAATTGAAAAGGGTGCCCATAATTGTAGCAAATACTCTCTAGAAACAAACTCTTCAGAACAGCATATGGCACTTTAATTCAAATTCACTGTAGGTAAGAAAAGTGCTTCACAATGGATTATAATGGAAAATAAATAGATATCTGAGGGTGTTTAAGTATAGGAAAATACTTTTGGATAAGAAGATATGGTATACTTAAACACATGAGCTACACTGAATATGTTTCCCCTTTGGGGGGGAAATCCTAGGAAAATTTTACTTTTATCATTACACATTTAAATGCACTTCTCTCCTTTAAATTCTGTTTTCTTACTTTTGTTCTTTCTCTCTTTTTTATTTGTTGTTGTCACCAGGCTTATTTCTATGTGGTAAGGACATAGAACCCAGCCTTAGGAGGTGTTTATTCTGTCAGCCAATAACCAAGATTTGTGTGAATCCAATAATTGGAAACATAAAACCACAGTAACATAAGGTGGTTTTGTTTAAACAATATATTTTCCTGTAATAAAAAGTGCAAGTGAGGGGCGCCTGGGTGGCTCAGTGGGTTAAAGCCTCTGCCTTTGACCCAGGTCATGATCCCAGGGTCCTGGGATCGAGCCCCACACTGGGCTCTCTGCTCCACAGGGAGCCTGCTTCCTCCTCTCTCTCTTACTGCCTCTCTGTCTAGTTGTGATTTCTCTCTGTCAAGTAAATAAAATATATGTTTTTTAAAAGTGCAAGTGAAATTACAAGTATATTATTTAAGATTTCTATACTTTTATGTTTATGTGAAAAGGGAGGTTGGCCTCTGACTTACAACCCTGGCAGAGATGCTGTCTCTGCTCTGCTCTACTTTGGAAAAACACATTTACTTGGGGTAATTACAAGTATAATACATAGATGATGAGTTATAATGATAAATAGCCATATAGCACTACACACCACTCCAAACATTATGCTGAAAGTAACCTGTGAGTGTACATAAAGATGAATATTTTCAAACTGGTTGAGAAAAAATATAATCATGGTAAATTGGGAACTGTCACAAAAAATACACAAAAAACATATACAAAAAATATCTTGGGTCCAATTTTCTTTATGATATATTTAAGCTACCAATATTAAAAAAAAAAAAATACCTGTTACCCTGAATAAAAGATAGTTTCCTAGGCCCTACTCTAGATTTAAAGAGTCAACATTTTTAACAAGATTGTTAATAGTATTAAATATTGAAAACCATTTAGCTAAATTCTGGGAGCTTATTATTATTAATACTAATGTTATTATTTACAATTGCTGGGGATTTGTCACTGATTGTTCTAATCATAGACATTCCAAATAAAGTGTTGCACCCATTTCAGAAATGTATGTGAACGTTTTTTTCCTTTAATGGAAAAGCAAGCAAAGAAACAAAAAAACAGAAACAACAACAAAAAAACCTTTCAATTCTCTACAACCAAATTGTGACTCTCCAACTAAACTAAACCTAATCAGGCTGCCTTGATGCCTCAGCCAGTTAAGAGTCTGCCTTTAGCTCAGGTCATGATCCTGGAGTCCTAAGATTACCTCCCATTGGGTTCACTGCTCAGTGGAGTGTCTGCTTCTCCTTCTGCCCCTCACTTCACTTGGGCTCTCTCTCCCTCTCTCTCTCAAATAAATAAATGAGATCTTAAAAACAAAAGCACCTTCCTAATCAGATTGGTTAGAATATTATATTGGAACCTGTGATCCTACTTAGGATACTAAGGTTAGAAATTTCACTCTTCTGTTCTTCTCATAATATAGTCCTCAGGGATAATTTATTGATTGATTGATTGATTGATTGATTGATTTTATTATTTTTTTTTCATGATTGTAATCTTAAAGTGCATATGTGGTCAGGCAGCTGAACTTCAAAAGTCTGTGAGAAAAGACAACGGTGGTTAAGGATCTGCTAATCAAGTAGTTAGTATTGAAATGTCAGTCAATGCCAAATGTGGTAATTTCTTCAGTTGGCTTGTCTTTTTAAGATACTTGCACAGAAGGTGCATATTTCTGTATTGACTATTTGGAGCACATAATGTTGGTTTTCAGATCCGTTGTCAGTTGTTGACTCTTCTATTGCCTGAGCTTCAGGAAGCATCAGAGATGTTCTATCTGGGCTTGGTTGCTGTTGACCATGACATTTCCAAAAATAATGCATCAAACATCTATGCAGCTATTAATTGTGGTTTTCTTACGGGCTGAGAAAAAGCTGGAAAGATGCTAGCAAGCACAACTGAATGTAATCATTATAGTTTCTGCAAACTGATCTGATCTCTATCATTGGACTTGTATCCTTGGTAGTTGAAGGCATGTAAATATTTCCTTATGTAGTAGAAAATAAAATACTTGCAAAAGCAATCGCCCTATTGTAATCTTGGTATGGAAGATATGGCAATTAAGTAATATTTTTAAATCTAGTTTTCATGTTTTATTCATGTGATTGCACCAAATAAAAAAGTACCTCCATTTTTCCATATTGTTCCTGAACAATACCATATCTAATTTCCTAGTAGCCATGTGGAAGATTAGATAGAGAGATAGATATATGAAAAGTAAATGTAATACTAATGTCTTGATAGTATTCCTTATATTTTAATAATGTTTGGACTGAACATATTTCTGGACTATGCCCTTATTGTTGTAATCTTATAATATGCCATTTGTTTTCCATTGTGGATTCTAGAAATGTTGGTCTTACTACATACCAATGTTTTTTGAGCTCTATGATTCAGTCTGTTTTGAAGAGAAAAAAATATATTGGAGATCACTTGGTTAATGAAGGTCATGGACATTTATTTTATGTGAAATATTTAAGGAGATAATCATTTATTATGAAAAAATACTGAAGTATTCAAAGATAAAATGTCACAAGTATAATGATCGGATGATTTATGGTAATAAGGCATTTACTTATCTGGTTTAGAGGTAATGATTTCATTATACAAAATTGAAAAACATAAAAAGACATTTCTGAACCATAAAATATCATACAAAAATCATAAATACCTATTATTAGTATTTTGGTATATTTCTAAATTGAAAGTCACACACTATACAATATATAGGTTTTAACAGGCTTTCTCCTGGGAACATATTACAGTTAATTACATATACTCCCAGATTACGAATTTCATTTATTATATAACATCTCAGCCTTTATATGTATCACAATTTAAATTATTTATCTTGACTCTATAGATGTTTCTGACATTTCCCTCCTATCATACATAATCAGATGAGAATCACAATTATAAAATGGTTTGTATGCTCTTTAGAGTTAATTCTTTGGATATATTTTTTGCTATACACAAAGGGTTATTTGACAATTATTTTCAAATTACTCTTCAGAAAAGGGAGCAGCATATTAGGAAATCAGAAACAGCAGAGTTCCTTACAAAAACTTAATTATAAAAAACAGATAAATTTTGATTTAATATATTCTCTACACAGGAGGTATTACTCGTTAATTTAATGTCTTTAATTATATTTATTAAATTATATCTTATTCTAGGTTTCTCAGGAAGTGGAATCTGAACCAAACATCTCTGGTGCTGTCATTTCACTCATCAGAATCTTAGAGAACATAAGGTGTAACCAGGGAACTAAAGGACAAGAGGAGGGTAGCCCAATATAAAAGCATTTTATCAAAGTGGATGCCACTCTAAGTGAGCGATTGTCCCAACCACAGGCATATATCACGGTAACCAGGAATACAATGTTTCACTTTCCTCCTTATACCACTCTACTTAAGCATAGATAAAAGACACACTAGTTGTGATGGCATTGAATGCCAGGTGTATCGCCACACACCTCCTTCACAGACATGCTTATTGCTCTTCTGCTTCTTACTTACTCAGGTACAAACACTTACCTTGAGGATCTGCTTTCTAGGATCATTCCTGATACTGCCTTTGCATAGGTTACGTACTAAGCAGAACTTAAACTAAATGACATATATGCTGTTATTTTACTTGAATGTATAATTTAAAGGTGTAAGGGTCAGGATACAGTTTGAGCTGTTCGCAGGGTTAGCCATAAAATACATCCCAGGACTTACATTAGGAGAAGAGAAAGGAGCAGGATTTGTCCTCTGGTTCTCATTTCCTATTCATCCAAGTTTCATCCTGCATGGCATGAAGCCCTCACAGTCTCAGAGTATGCATGCGTGGACATGAAGCAAGTTCTCACAATGATGCCGCAAGAAACCCTGGAACAAAAAGCTTATGCCACTGAAGCACAGTGCGGAATCCCAGGTGGTGACTGGGGAAGTAAGTTGGAGCCATGGAGAGCTACCGACTGTGGCAACATCGGCTACAAGAGGTAAGTGAAGAAGAGAGGACCAGAAATGGCACAAGATGGGTCTCCTACAGGTGGTCTGAAAGTTGGAGAGTTCTACACAGCAGAACGAAAAGTTGAATCCGGGCTACGCTATGCTGACTATGATTGATGTGCACCACTTTGTAAAATTTGAAAAATTTGTAAAGCTCATTCCGAGGCAGTCTCTATTTGGGTTGGAGTGGAGTGGTCCAGTTATACACCTGCATCATTAAAGATCTCTTTGAGGGCTATCTTCCAAACACTTGTGGAAGTGCATTAAAGAGTTCATTTAAAAAAAAAATATATATATATATATATATGTGTATACATATATATATATGTATACACACACACACACATACATATATATATATATATATATATATATATATATATATATATATATGTGGCTTCCACAAACATGAGAACAAGATCTCAGGAAAAAATATGTGGGGGTGGTAGAACAAAAGAAGAGCCTTAGTGGGAAGCCTTGGGTGATGGCAGTAATGTTTTAAGAGTAGGGTATACTCTCAAACAATATTATGTTAATAGATAGAGGAGTCCAGCAACCTACTAAACTGAATTTTCATTTTATGAACAAATGATGTTAGATAAGAGTTAAACCTCTCAGTATTCAGAGGACTAAAAGATAAAATCAGATCTTACAACTGGTGAGAGAGGACGTACTTAAATTTAATCGGTGTAAAGTTATGGGCAAAGGAGAAATGCCTTAGAGAAGGAGCAAAGTTTTAGCAGCCGCACCATCCTTGATGCATTTGCTCATAAAATAAAATAATCCATCCTGCTTTTGAGGCAAAACATTATATGATTAACAGAAGTAATCTGTTCCCTTGAAAATCCTGTTAACCATGATTTATATCTTACCATTAAAATTTCAAAAATTGTTTATTATTGAGAAGTTCTCGCCAGACCTAATTTGGTCTTTTAGTGCATAACTATTCTATGTAGGTCAAGCAAAGAAGAGTACGTCTCTCCTTCTAGCATAACGATGAGAAAAATCTGCTTCAGTCTTGTTTATAATGAGGCTAGAGTGGGGACATTTATCATTCACCTCAGACCCCAGTATCAGTTGGAATTGGAATAGTTTTCAATGTAAGATTTCCCTAAATAAATGTAAATTCCCATGGTGGTATCACAATAATATTTTTGTTCTTTTATTCTCATTAAATAGCAATTCACATTGTTGTGAAATCCATCTAAGAATAGGCTTTCATGGCCCACGGCTGTGATGCTGGTCAGTCAGATGACTTAACCTGTCAACCTTCTAGCTACTAACCACATATATTTCTGCTAGAATCTAAAATATAGACTGCCACTACTCACATGTACATGTGACATATTAACACAAAGAACAACAACAACAAAAAAAAAATAAAGGAAGACACATTTCATAGAGAGAAGGCGATGGCCAGTGTTGGCGGAGTCCCATGGGAAACAATGAGGGCGGCCGGTGCAGGTGAGGAGCGTAGGGAAAAGAAGCTGGAAGAGCAACTATGGCAAGTGGGACAGAAACACCTGGATTCTCGCCCCTGAGTGTTATTATCACATACTAAAAAAATTTTTTAAGCAAATGCATTCCATTTGACAATTATGTGTTTTCAATAAGTTTAAGTTCTCTTTCCTCTCTTTTTCCTTCGAAGTCTTAACTGTTAGATTTCCCATCCGCTAGTATACAGCTCACACTTGCTCACATTGTCTATTTGAAGTCTCCCCACTGCTCTTTTTCAGCCTAATTTTCACTTTCAGAAGTGGTAGCACAGGTAGAGAAACAGCCCACCATTTTGCCCTTTGGGGCATAGTTGTATAGGTCAGTGCCCTTCACTGCCCTTATCCACAAAGGACTGAGAATTTGCTTACGTCACCTGGAGCTAGAATGAGTGACTTCCCTGACAATCCACACTCCCATGTCACTCCCTTATTTGAGTGACCCTTCACACAGTCCAGGCACTTTCGGGGGAAGATAAGCAGCTGTCAAGGATCGTCATCCATCCCACGCTGTGGTTTTCAAGGAGCAAAGATTCCATTTCCCGCTTGATGCAAATCTGAGAAGATTCCAGCTAGAAGCACTAAAGCTTGAGATGCCAGGAACTAGGACACAGTGTTTTTTTCTGCATAGAGAGCTGAGACTTTGAGGAAGAAAAGACTGTTGTGAATAAGGGAAGGTAAAGGACAGTGGTGATAATGCTGGAGCCCCTGTGATCATTGGCATTGTGGGACAGAGCCCAGCAAGCTTGCTGTTGTTAATGGTGATGTGATTCTGTGCTCATTGCACACTATTGCTTAATAAATGGTCTTGAGTTAGGGGCGTCTGGGTGACCCAGTTGGTTAAGCATCTGCCTTTGGCTCGGGTCATGGTTCTGGGGTCCTGGGATTGAGCTGCACGAGCTCCCTGCTCAGCCAAAGAGCCTCCTTCTCCCTCTTCCTCTGGCCCCTCCCTCTACTCCTGTCCTTGCTCGTTCTCAAATAAATAAATCTTTTTAAAAAAAGGGATCTTGAGTTAAATACATTTCTTAGGCTTTATAGTCCATATATTAGCATAATAAGCATATATTAACATGATAAGCTGTATCAGATATTTGAAAAAGGATCTCTAAACTAAATTTAGCTTCCTCCCATTAGTTATAGAGAAATTATATTGATTAAAATTTTTTTATGAATCACTGGGATGATAAGTTGTTGTTATAATATTTTGAATCTCTTCCAGCTAACATTTATTTTAGCCAGTATAATCAAGTCCTAAATAATTGGCTTAAATGCATATAGTGTTCATTCAAAATCTCAAATACTTGGAAAATAGTGGGCTGCAAAGAAAAAGTTATTAGTAAAATAGTGAATTTATCAAACCATTACAACTATCATCCTATTTTCATTAACTGAGAGAATGCTCCATATCTTAATTTTAAGTAATATTTCATATGTTTATGAGAAAAGCCTCATACCTTCCTTCACTCTCATGCATTCCTTCACTCTGCTTGAGATATATTTTGTTTCAAACCACTTGCATCAATTTTTATGTTAATAACTATATCATAACCTGTACTCCTTCTTATAACATATTAAATTAATATTCTGAAGTGTAACAGGTACGCTGTTAAATAAAAATATATGTTAGAGGAGGTCACTGAGAGGACATGGCCACTAGTTGACTTGCTAGCTGGACCTGGGCAATCAGAGGCTCCTCACCACCCCACCCTTCTTAGAATTTGGGTACTGCTTGACTTCCCTCCTCCCCGAAGCTGCCCCAAGGACGTAGCCTCGAGATGGTGAAGCAGTGTTTGGACTATCTGGATGGTATTTGTGACTGAACCCAGTTAAGACCACTTCAGAAACTTTAAAGATTCTGGTGGATGGGTGTGTAGGGATCTACTCTTCTCGCAGCTCCCAAGACAAGCCTCATATGTAAATTTCCTTGCTTGTTTCAACCTGCCACCTATCAATCTGGAGTGGTCTTTCTCTTTCTTTAGCTCTCCCTGTCCCTCTCCAGGGTTAGTTTCAGATTACACCTGGGAAATTTCTTAAGAGTTTGTGAATCAACATTTGGTAAGCTGGCCAGGAGACCAAGGAAATGGGCCTTGGGAGTGAGGTATCTGTGGGGGAGATCCCGAATTGGCCATTGACCTCTGTGTGGGGAGGGGTGGCCCTTATGTCAGATGTGTGGACCACAATGTGAGTATGGAGATGCCCTGACGACACCGATCAGTTCAATCTGCTTGTTGGAGGAAACTACACATAGCACCCTGCTGCAGAGGAGAGAAGTACGTGGCTACCACAATGGGCTGGCCTCTACAATGGGCACACCAGCAGCCACCCATGCCTGACTAGAGGCTGAAGCTTGAGTTAGCAAGAAACTGGAAAAAAACTGGAAGAAAAACTGACGTTAGAGAGGGATCCGGATGTCTAATTAGATCCGGATGGATCTAATGTCCACTACTGTGTTAGATTCAGGGCTGGCAGACAAGGTGAGAGAGCAGGATGAAAAGTCAGAGATTAGGTCAGAGATTAGTGTACAGTTTGCAAAATTAGGAGGGCGTATATGCCAGGGAGTAGGGTTATAGCACTTGTGACTAAGCCTGACTGGTACACTAAGAAGCGGATTCTCTGGGAAAATGATGAGAGTGAAGAGGAGTATGTTGTGGTAATTAATTGTGAAATGGATGAAATACCCCATACCCTCCTACCCCAAATAAACAAAAAACAAAAGCATTGCAATAGCAACCCCAGGCAGTGGGACACCCCCCGATTTAAGAAACATTCACGATGAGAGACAATACTCCTACTGATTATTCAAATAGCTGCTAAGTTCCAGAAAAAAGGCCAGAGGAAGTATCCAGACTTGCTTAGGGCAGCTGTGGGATACTGAAGGTGATAGTATTTCTCTGACCAGGTGAGAGGCAGAGAAAATGAGAAACATCTCCACATACCCTGCCCTCCGGCAGCACCTATGTGGTGTTTGGGGGATTCAACCTCCCTTATGGACTGGATTATTCTAGCCTGCTGTGGGGCTTGGCCCAATGAGGGGAATCTCCCTGAGCATGTGGGAGCCTAGAAACATATAGAGGAAGCACAACACATTTTTAAGGAGTTGAGAATGAACCAGAATGTTTATACTTTTGTCTTCGAAGACCCTGATTGGGCTGTATTTACAGCAAGAATGAGAAGCAAGATTCTCCTATCAATCCCCAAAAAGCAGTATGGGATGCTGGTATCCATACTGAGCCCAGTTGTGAGTCAGACATTCACAATGCTGAGCGATCCATTGCTGATCTAGGCTATCCCAATCACCTGTAAAGGGTCTGGTAAAAATAACCCAGAAGAAAATGTGGTTTGACCTCATTGCTGTAGTGACCCCATGTGAAGAGATGACTAACAAACCAATATTGTGCTGGTTGGCCTGTGGGAAGCCTTAAAACCTGAAAAAAAGTTCAGACCTTCCCCATTTGCCTCTATCATCCCTGATGTCTCACATGCTCCAGCCCAGGCCTCATAGATATTCAGAGATATTCAGGGTGGGTGCTTCTCACAGCTTGCGTATAGGTTGCAGGTCAAGAGTGTCTCCAGGTGAGGGGCATTGGAGATGATCAGAGGCTTCATGTCGAGGTCTCTATTTACTCATACTCCAGAAATACACAAGGGTGAGAGCTCTGGTGGATCCTGGAGTTGAATGTAGTCTAATACAGTAACCCTCAGAAACTTCCTGGCCCCCTCAGTGCCACTGATGCTTACAGAAGACAAACAGTTATGGTTAGGAAGGTCTTCTTGACACCAAAAATTGGGCATACACCCAATAATGTATTTTTTTTTTAATCTGTGTAAGACCAGAGAACATATTAGACATTGATATCCCACAAGTCAAATTCTGCAAACCTCTATGAGTGAATTCCCCCTCTGGGGTAAGCAGTTAAACAAGCGCTGAGGGGAAGCACCAACTGTGTAGAATGGTTACTGTCAAATAATACAAACTGCCTAGAGGATGTAAGAAGTCAGGGAAACTATCCAAAAACTGTAACAGCCTGATCTGGATGATAAAACCAGACGGCTCATGGTAGATGACAGTGGATTACCAGGAACTAAGAAGGGGGCAGAAACCCTACAACCCCAGAGGTAACAGTTTCTAGCAGTGTGCATGGTACTCCTTTATGTAGAGCCTCTCACATATCGGCCTGTGCAGAAGCCAGTGGGCTGAGCTCAGAGAAGTGTGGTTAGTGACTACTCATGAGTCTTGCCTATTAACCCTATATGCCAAGAGTGAGACTACTCTAAAAGGATTAGCCCTCAAGTTGGGCAATAGAAAACCAAGGAGTAGATGATCATAAATAAGCCCCTATGGGAGCAAAGTATGTGGAAAGACATTTGGGTCCATCCATAAGAAACTAAGGCAGTTCTCACTTTTTCATGTCCTAGTGCATAAGGGAACGTGACACCCCCGGGTTTTAGGATGCTGATGTTTTAGCTCAAGTATGAGTTTATCTACTGACCCTGAAGTAGGTATTGCAGATTGGATGCATAGAAAGAGTGGCCACCACAGTGCCCATGTAAGATGGCATATTGCCTACAATTCTGGATTGCTCTTGAGGCATAGTAATTTGGTAGATGCAGTAACAACATGTACAATGTGTTCTAAACAACACCCAAGACAATTGCCAAAAGAATCTGGGGCTATCCATTAGAGTTCCCAGCTGATGTGGGATTGGTAAATTAATTATATTGGCCCCTTGCCTCTGAGTGAGGTTTTTAAATATGCCTTGGTTGTGGACACTAACATTAGACCTAACCCAAGTTTTCCCCTGCCATCATGCTAACTAGTCTGCTACCATTAGGGGGTTAAAGAAACTGACACTGGGTATGGATACCCTCGCTGAACACAAAGTGATTAGGAATCACATTTTAAAAGCCATAAGGTGCAAGACTAGGTAAAACAACATGCCATTGAATGGAAGTTCCCTCTCCCCTATGACCCACAAGCAGCAGGGTTAATAGAAAGGAAAAATGGAATATGAAAGCAGTAAATTAAATTGTTCACAGGTAAAACCACCTTGGCTGGGCAAACAAAAGTATTGTCTCAGGCTTTAATAATTTGAATGACCAACCAGCAGGGCCCGCTTGCCCCTTATGCCAGCCTGGGGACCCTTGCTGAGGCACACAACACCATATAGGTGTGGAAGGCACAGAGAACAGCCATTGCCTCAGTTCTCGTCATGGATCGACATGCTACTGAGAACACGGAAGTGTCACCACCCTTGGAAAAGGAATTATCGACTGGCATTTGCAATGGAATGTCCCACCGGGATGGATGGGTGAATTCTGTCCCTGGGTGAGGGGGAGCTAGTCTTCATTGGCATCTTGTTGTCCTGCTGCAAGACAGACCTGTTGAAACACACTATGCTTGGAATGAAACATGCACCATCAAAAGAGAGGAGAAGATAAAGGTCCTGGTCTGGCATGTCCGGCCTCCAGTCCAACTCCTCAGCCTGGCAGTTCTGCCTCCCTCGGCCAACAATGCTGGTATACACAGATGGGTCAAATTCCTAAATCTCCAGCCACATCACCATCTAAAGGTCAGGCCACAAGTGTAATTCTTGTAGAAGAGGAAGACCTTCGCATACAAGTTTCTATCACATTATCACATGTCTTTTCTGTCTTAGACATTTGCTGCTTCTGTGATATTCTATCACCTGATGGAAATACCTTTCTGCAGTGGGTCCACTCATATTACTGAAGAAATGATCTATTGAACTTTTGGATATGGTGGCAACTGCTCCCATGTCTAGCTCCTCAGGATTGCTATGGTGGGTATCGCCTCTCCAGGGACCGGACGAGAAAGCCCTTAAGTAGTATGTTAAAGAAAAATAAGTTAGGACTAGTACTCTTATTAGTTCATCTGGTTTATCATGGGTGGCTATGTTCAGGTTTGGGAATGACTTACTCCATGTTATTGTTATTTGGGCATCTAGGCATTCCTATGTTGAGAATAGAAAAATCACTCTGAACAGAATCAATCTAATTATACTGGAAACATGGGATGGATATCACTGTAGTCATACTGTCACATTAAGGGAGACTAACTGATTTGGCATTGACTGGTTGCACTGCGCAGGTATTTATTTGGTGGCACTAAATGGAATCCAATGTTTGTGAGGCACAATATGTGGTTTCCATCTGAGTGGTTGCACCATCACACCTTCGGTTTTTCCTTGTTGCAGAGATGAAATCTGCTCCACAGTAATAACAATGGCTATCCAAACTCTTCTCTTTAAAGCCAGGTAGGCATATTCTGTCTTTCACTGGCATGATCATTTGGCCACCACCTTTGTTCCCTCCACTGGCTTAGTGGATGTTATAGCACATACAAAACGCTTACCAGATTTACTCATCAAGCTTTGAGTAATAGCCAACAAAGTCTGTCCTTATTGAAACACTGAAATGCCTCTAATGAGAAAAGCTGTCCCCCAAAATAGGATGGGTTCACAAGGTGACACATATGCCATCACCCTAACCTAATGTTGCCTATTCATCCTTGATGAGTCTGCTAATTTATTATCTTTATTAAATCACATGAGGATATCTATGAATGTCATGACTGATCCAACACTCAGCCTGGGGAATTTAACAAATCAGACGCTGGATCTTGGTTGAAAAAGTTGTCACTAATTTTGGAAATCATTTTCTTACTCCATATTTTCTCTTACATGTGCCTCCAATGCAGCCAGATAGCCACTTCTATGCTAATAAATCCCCTTGCTGACTGCTCAAGGCACATTTTGGAAAAGGGGGCATGTAGGATTACAAGAGCCAGTCACGAAGGATAAAGTATTGAAGGAGATTGTGAAGAGGAAGTGACAGCCAGTTGACCCTTGAGCTGGGCCTAGGCAATTGGAGGCTCCTCATCACCACCCCTATCCTTGGAATGTGGGTTCTGCTTGCCTTCCTTGCTCCCAGAAAAGTGCTCCAAGGATATAGCCTTGTGATAGTGTTGTGGTATTAAGGCCATATGGACAGTATATGTGATTGAACTCAGTTAAGACTTCTATATAAACTTTTAAGTTTGGAAAGCAGGTGCAGTGATCTATTTGTCTTGCTGCCAGCCAAGATAAGCCTTGTTTTTAAGTTTTCTTGCTTGCTCAACTTGCAGCCTACCAACAGGGAGTGGCCTGCCTCTTTCTCCATCTCTTCCTCCTCTGAATGCAGGGCCTATTTCCCATTACCTCCTAGGAGCTTTCAAATCAACAGTGTATCCTATGCTATTTTTCTAGATAGTAAACAAAACAAAACAAAACAAAACAAAACTATGAGAACAAAGACTTCTTACTCTGATACTGGATTATACAATAAAATACATCAAAACAAAGGGAGAATTATCCCTTCCTTGTGTAGTAGAATAGCTACTAGAAAGAATTTGATCCAGTAATCTGATCATGTGCTCATCCTTGAATGGATCATAGAGGTAAGCAGTGGGGGCCAGGGTATTGGCACCTTGATTGACGGTTTACTAGAAGAATAACCTGTTCAATGAATGTAAAAATGCTCTAATAAATAGAGGGTGATTTATACATACACGGATGTGAGATGCAAAAAGGTTGGACAGCCAAATGATAATGGTGGTGTTTAGTCAAGTGACTTAATCACCTTGTGTTGGAACCAATAGTCTATCTTCATAGTTCTACAAGAGTATAGACTGTTGACCACCACCACCATGAAGGACTGAAATAGTACCTTACCTTAATGACTAAATACTACATTACAAGTTAGAAGAAGAAACATTTCACGGAGACAGAGCACTGGTGCCTCAGATAAGCACACGAAGTACAATTCATGTTGTGTAATAATAGGGAAGAACCCAAAATGAATGTAGAGGTGGAGCCAAACAGGGATGGCAGGAGGGAGCAGCACCCAGAATGTGACTGGAATAGAATTAATTGTTTCAAGGAAACGAAGATTAAGAATTCCACAACTCTATGAATGTAAATGAGTATATAGGTACATATTTTGTGATAGAATAACAGCCCAATTTTAACTGTAGAGAGAATAATTTAAATAGGACAGTAAAAGAGTTTCCTCAGTATTTAAAGTGCTTTCTGAGTCACCAGGCAGCACTGCATTTTGTATTTCCTAGAGGACAGAGCATAAACTTGATGCAGGCTCTTTCACTCCTGGGGTCGGTGGCAAAGTTAATATTCTGGGTTTAGACAGAAAGAGTCCAGAATAGTTTGATCAAATAGGATAAGAAGAGAGGGTCACCTACTCAGTAACTCATTTGTCCAACCGAATTCTATATATATCTATATATCAAAGTATATTTATAGATAGATGATATATAAATAAGTAGATAGAGGTATATATCTATATATATGGGAACATAGAGTTGAGGCCAACATACTTTCCTTCGATATCAAATATCAAAAAACATACTGTAAGGAAAGTGGATAAAACATCAAATAAGATATTTCTATGGCTTTTTGTTTTAAGACTGCTTTTCTTTCGTTCTATTTGACCTTACATCTCATAGTCACAATACTGCCATGACCAGCAAATGGTCCTTTTTTATTGCTATAATCATTGAGGCTATACCATATGCTTTCTAACGGATGAACATGAAAAAAGTAAAACTAATCATTTAAATTAGTTTCGGGGATACTGTTCTTGGCATAGAACAGACTTCATGAATCTTTTGCAGCTATTTCAACTCGTAATGTACCAGCTTCTATAGACTTAACTCTCAACCTATCCTATATTTTCTTGACCTTGAACACTTATTAACATTTTATGATTCTGGAATAGTACTTACTCTATAATAACTACACTCTTTTATGATCTATTATAATAATAGATTATACAATTATTTTATAGGATAATATATTAAAATCCTCTGAATTTTTAAAAAGCTTTTGAGCACAATGTGAATAAGTCTAACAAGATAAAAGAAATGACCTAGTTACATTGCTTAAACTTGGGCTTATCTCAACAAAAGGGATACCTAACTCAGCAAAATCCATCACCAAAATGACCCCTCCTCCGGGATAGGCGATCCTCTATCTTCAGGCTGATAAGAGGAACCAATATCTCTGTTTCTGTAAAGAAATCCTTCCCTCTTATCTCTATCCCAATAATTAACACACCAATATAACACAAACATTAACTTTCTTTTTGTTTTAAATATTTCATTGCAAAACAAACACCAGAGCCTCTTAACTACACTTAGCCGTTTTATGTTACATACTGCCATTAACACTGAATTTCAGTCATCACTATGAAATAAGCATAAATCTTAGAAGTCAAAAAAGAATCTTTTTGAGTTTCGTGGTTTGGTTTCAGGAGAGTGAAATTAAGTAGGTTTGAAGCCGTCTCTGGAGAAAATGGAGCAATAAAGCTGTTAATCATGTTTGTGGCAAGCAGAAATGCAAAACCTCTAAAATTATCGGAAGACTTACATCTAAATGAACATAAAGATGAAATAGATAGAGGTGCATAAAATATTCCAGGGACTTTTTACTATTATGTTCATTAGAGTTCCAGCTTAATGCATGCTTTATTGCCCAGAAATTCATTTCATTTGCATTTTAACTGGGTTTTAGTCAAGTTAATCCTTTTTCTTTCCTTGCTAAGAAACTATTCAGCAACTACAGCAAAATACTGAAAGAAGAGAAATTGAAACAGCCTACTTACACCAAAACTTAAATTTGTCAGAGTTCACTGAAGAAAAGACCAAGTTCACTAGATGACATTATTTTAACACCAAGGAGTATCTTCTGTATTATGAAGTTTAGCTGTTAGATGAGAAGCAATTATATTCATTTGTGCTAAAGATTTAATATCAAGGGAAATTTCATAAAAATCAACATCTCATTTTTACAGGAGCCAAAGCGATAGAGCAGTCACATATTTAGAAACATGCAATTAATTTTCATCACAAATTTCAATATGTAATACCATGCATCATTTAAACAGCTGTGTAAATAAATAACAGTTTAACTTGTATTTTGAAAGTGCATGCAGTCAGTGCAGTAAGATGTTGGCCTAACAGAAAGAGAAAGTTATTTTTTCATCATGAAAAAAAGTAAATTCATTTCCTAAATGCTAATGATTGTAAGGTCCACACGGAAATAAAATAGTTTGTCCACATGACAGCATATTGAAAAACAAAGTGATGATAACCTTAAGCAAAATCAAGGCAAACCAACATCTTGGCAAATCCCAAAGAAAAAGAAATGGAAGAAAAAGAAAAATCAGTAACATGGGGACAAATAAAGTCTTCAGACAAAAGGGAACTTGCTTTATTATTTATTTTGAAATATTTAATCACATAAGATAAAATATTTTGAGCAGCATTACCATCCCATATCTGTTGAGAATCATCTCAAAGTTTTCTTTCCGTAAAATTTTCTTTTAAGGTTTTGCTATATCTCAAGGAAAGCTCAAAGTGTGTTTTCTCCATCATTAAAATTTGAGAGATAAAATGCCTGGCTTGTTCTGACTTTCATACCTTACTTACCTAAGCCATCATTTCAAATTTGGGATGCCTTTTTGTAAAGCTTTTGACAGCAGATCATCTGTGTGGAAGGATTGTTGTTGTTAATTACTATATTTGAAAAAAATTTGTTTTTGTTTTGTTTTGTTTTAAGATTTTATTTATTGATTTGACAGACAGAGATTGCAAGTAGACAGAGAGGCAGGCAGAGGGGGTGGGGAAGCAGTCTTCCTACTGAGCAGAGAGCCTGATGTAGGGCCCAGGACCCTGGGATCATGACCTGAGCCAAAGGCAGAGGCTTTAACCCACTGAGCCACCCAAGAGCCCCTGAAAAATGTTTTTTAAGCTGTCAATCATTCCAACTATGCAATAAAGGTAGTTTGGTGAAAAACCCTACATTTGTTTCAGGCCTATCATTGCCTGAAGAAAACGGAACAAAATGGTTTTGAATGATTAACTGATCGTTAAACAGAAACCCATGTTTTTCACCCTCTCCAACCCTCCTGATTTGTGCTAGATATAAAAATAAAGACTCTAAAAGAAAACAAAGCCATTCCCCTTTAAGAGTTAAATGATCTTCATGACCCAAAGGAATTCTAGTGCAATCCTGATCTTCGGGTAAAACAGAGTCCTTACTCTTAGTCCAAAACTCTATTCCTACTGAGAAGCTGGTGGAAGCATCTATTTACCTAAGTGAAAGTATCACCAACTTAATTCATGGAAAGATAAATGTCGAATTTATTTTAAAAATGCATTTATCTTTGCTGAAGTGTTTATGATACAGGAGTGAGTTCCACGTAAAATCTTCAAAATCATCTTAGTAGAGGTCCATTATTAAGCTAATTGTCATAAAATTTTGATTTATAAGACCTTAAAACCACATTACTTAACTTCAAGTTTGTTATATTTTTAAATTGTATCTATCTAATCTATTCATCTATTTATTGGATTAGCAATTTATATGAGGTTTGCATTCACTTTTATTTGCAAATGTTGGTTGACACTTTAGCCTATTGTCTCACAACCTTCTACAAAATAAAAATGTATTAGCTAATATTATCCTCATATATTTTTTAATACAGGAAATTGAGATGAATTGATAAGATAAGCATACTTTTTAGGAGATAAGAACAGAAACAGAGAGAGGCAGAGACAGAGAACGAAGGTACAGAAATTAAGTCAGGAATAATAAAAGAGAATATAGGGGTGCCTGGGTGGCTCAGTGGGTTAAGCCTCTGCCTTCGGCTCAGGTCATGATCCCAGGGTCCTGGGATGGAGCTCTGGTTAGGGCTCACGCTCGGTGGGGAATCTGTGCTCCTTCTGCCCCTTCTCCCTTCCCTCTTCTCCCGTCACCTCCCACCCCTACCACCCCAGCTCCTGCTCTCTCTCCCACTTGCTCTCTCTCAAGTAAAGAAATAAAATCTTTAAAAAGAGAGAGAGAGAGGATATAAACAAATTGCAACGACATTTGAAAATGTGGATGTAATGGACACATATCTATTAAAGAACAAACCTAAAAACATATGAAAAAAGAAATAGAAAACCTGAAAGTGAGAAGCCTATTACAATTAAAGAAATTGTAGTAGTAATCAAACACACACATACAGCTTAGATGATCTTGCCACTAGGTTTTATCAACCATTTAAGGTGCAACTAATTCTGAAATTTTATAAATCATTCTAAATAGTTGAAAAAGAGAAATCATGCTCCTTGACATTTTATAAATGTAGCAAAAACTTTTATACCAGATACTAATAAAAAACAGTTTGAAATAAGATAATTACAGTATAGTATCACTTATGAACAGATGTGAAACTAAACTCTAAAAATATTGAGAAACTAAATCCAACAATGTACTTTAAGTATAGTGCATTTTGGCACAGTTTGATTCAATATCCATAATGGTGGTTTTAACAACTACCTACTACTGTTATAACTGGTCCAACTTGTGGATAAAGCTGTACACTTTAGGTTTTAACTTTTGAAAAGATTTTTAAATATTTGCTCATCAATATTTGTAATAAATATTCTCATTCTCAAAATATTTATGTTTAAATTACCGAGTATAAGGAAATAACATAGAAATAAAACATATTTATTTAAAAAAGACATGCTTATAGCTGTATCTATACATCAATGTATTTGTATAAGAAAATATATGCATTAAATTTTCAATAATTTTATAGGCTTTCATAACATTTAATAATCACTGCTGAACTTAATATACATTTCAGTGAGCATCATATATGGAATATAAAATGAATCCCCTGAAGATAAAATCATCCTATAAAATCTGAGTTATATTTAGGAAATTTCTAAGTTTTCTTTAAATCCTGTTTTCTGTTGAAAAAATCACCCTATAATAATTATCACTCAAAATATCATTCAGATAATGTTTACAAAAATGTTATTACTAAAATTAATGATTTATAGTAGTATATCAGAAAGAAAAATTAAATAAACTTCTAAAATTACAGCATAAATCCAGGTTTTTCAAGGAGAAGACATATCCAAATTTGAGTTCAATAGAGATATTTCCAAGATCCATGGAAATGGGTCACCTTTATTGACATTTACACCATGTTAGTAAGAGGTAATTGGGTTTATGAATACTAATATTATGCTCCTAGTTATAAACAGACGTGAACAAACACAGACATCTCCAAAGAAGGCCTGCCCTTACATTATTTATCACATAGAGAGTTAAAACAGAGGTCTCATTTTCTTCGGGAAGGTAGATATTGCTAACATTAATCTGAATTCCTATTTCTGCCTCTTAGATCTAGCATTAAAATAAATGCTTCCTCACTTGGTAAAATGCATAAGAGGTGTCGGTGTTAATAAAAAATGGACACAAAGTCTGGTGGGGAAACATGCCTTTCCAACAGTGTACTACCACAAACATTTAGTGATTGCATCAATTTTTTTATAATTCAGCATTTCTTTTTCTTCTGCAAAGAGATTGATGAATTTATTAGCAACTAGTTTTGCCAAATCAGCAACTGAAATCACCATTGTTTTATGCATAAACTACTTTTTAAAAAATTTTTTTATTATTATCAGCATAACAATATTCATTGTTTTTGCACCACACCCAGTGCTCCATGCAATCCGTACCCTCTCCAATACCCACCACCTAGTTCCCCCAACCCCCCACCCCCCACCCCTTCAAAACCCTCAGATTGTTTTTCAGAGTCCATAGTCTCTCATGGTTCACCCTATTTTTAATATAGATTTTATTTATTTATTTGAGAGAGAAAGAGGGAGAATGAGAGAGAGAGAGCATGAGAGGGGAGAGGTTAGAGGGAGAAGCAGACTCCCTGCCAAGCAGGGAGGCGGATGCAGGACTCAATCCTGGGACTCTAGGATCATGACCTGAGCCAAAGGCAGTTGCTTTAACCAACCGAGCCACCCAGGCACCCCACACATAAACTACTTTTAAAAATCTTGGTACATGGTGCTTGGGTGGCTCAGTGGGTGGGTTAAGCCTCTGCTTTCTGCTCATGTCATGATCTCAGGGTCCTGGGATCAAGCCCCAAATCAAGCTCTCTGCTCAGCAGGGAGCCTGCTCCCCCCTGCCCTCTCTGCTTGCCTCTCTGGCCACTTGTGATCTCTGTCTGTCATATAACTAAATAAAATCTTCTTAAAAAAAAATCTTGGTGCATGTAGTGTTGTATTTTATAGTCCGAGTCCTCTGAAAACTTTTACAAATAGATAAGTTACAGTATAAAGGATTGGAGAAATCAATGGTCACTCTGAACAAAATTTCAGAACATTAATATCAGACTTGATTTTATTGTTTTTAAATTTATAGGTGGTACTAGAACACCTAAAGCAATAAAGAACAGTAAAATATTTAAGAATGTGCTAAATTATGTGCAATATAGTTATTCCAAGTCCAAAATTAACTACATAAAATTCAATTATAAAGGAATATATTTTAATTTTGATTTTAATTTTTACTAAATTAAAATAGAATCATATATAATGTTGATATCTATTGTTTAAAGTTTCCAAGGTTGACCTAGAAGTAGCTTCTTGCTCTTTCTCGAACCTCTGTTAGTCTGAGCTTACTCGCCTCCACTCCAGCCTTCACCACATCCATCAGGGTAACCCAAAAATCCTATAAGGTGCACACCTCCAACCCCATACCTTTGGTAGCTGCTTGTGCAGGTGCGCACCTGGCACCCACACCAGCTCCCTAGTCTTTTCCCAAATGGCCAGGAGTGACAGCTTCAGGGGTATCCTGTCCTGTCAATCAAGCATGACATGATTGGGATATACGGTGGGGCCAGGGGTATGGGGGGCATCACAGCTATCTCAGTGAACCAGAGACTTCTGAGCCCCCTTAAGTTGGAAGTGAACCCCAATATCCAGGCTGTGCATACCCAAGAGAAGGAGAAGATTAAGACCCTCAACATCTTTGTCTCCTTCATCAGCAAGCTGCGGCACCTGTAGCAGCAGAACAAAATTATGGAAACCAAGTGCAGCCTCCTTAGCAGCAGAAAACAGCTCAGAGCAACATGGACAACATGCTCCAGAGTTCCACCAACAGCCTTTGGCTGCAGCTGGGTACACTTCACTGGCCAGGAGAAGCTGAAGCCAGAGGTGGAGCTTGGCAACTTGCAAGGGCTGGTGGAGGACGTCAAGAAGAGGAGGAGATCAAAGAGCATGCATATATGCAGAATGAATTTGTCCTCATCGAGAAGGATGTGGATGAAACTTACATGAACCAGGTAGAACTCAAATCCCGCCTGGAAGAGCTGACCAATGAGTTTAGCTGAAGGTATGTATATGAAGAGGAGATCCGTGAGATGTAGTCACAGATCTCAGGCACATCCATGGTGCTGTCCATGGACATGGACATGGACCGCAACATTGCAGAGGTCAAGGACCAGTAGGAGGACATCACCAACCTCAGCTGGTCTGAGATTGGGACCAAGTACCAGATCAAGTAAAGTACTTGGAGTTGCAGACATTGGCTAGGAAGCACCAGGATGAATTTTATTGCACAAGGATAGAGATTTTTTATATGAACCACAACATCAGCCAAGTCCAGGATGAGACTGAGGACCTCAAAGGCCAGAGGGCTTCCCTGGAGGCAGCCATCGCTGATGCTGAGCAGTGCAGTTCAGGTAGAGCAGTGCAGGTAGACGGTTGTTAATGAAGCCAATGCCAAGCTGACCAAGATAGAGGCCACCCTGCAGGGAGCCAAGCATGACCCTGCAGAGAAACTGCACCAGTACCAGGAGCTTCTGAACATCACACTGGTCCTGAACATGGGGATATCGGCCACTTATTCCAAGCTGCTGGAGAGGGAGGAAAGCCTGTTGGAGTCTGGGATGCAGAACACAAGTATCCATACTCAAGTCCCCAGCAGCTACTCAGGTGGGTTGAGCTCAGCTTATGGGGATCTCATGAGCCCTAACCTCACCTGTAACCTGAGCTCTTTCCAGTCCAGGTTCCTCTCTAGCAGAGGCTCTGGTTCCTTCAGCCCATGTCAGCTCCTCCCAGGCTATGGTTTTGAGGAAGATAGTCACCCACAAAGGGAAGCTTGTTTTTCAGTCGTCTGATGTCCTGTTCAAGTGAACAGTCGCTGTGGTCTCTCTCAGCCTCCCTGCTTCTGTGGCCTCTGAGGGAAGGAGCTGTGCAGGGGAGAGTTGGGAACAGGAAACCCACCTGAGAGGCTCAGCCTCAGTGCTCAGCCTACCCTTGGAGGAACTCTACTGCCCTGGCTATCCCTTCTTGCCCATGCCCACAGCTAAAAGCCAATTCAAATGTCTTTTCTCAAATAAAGCTTCAGATGGCTCTGCCAATACCATCCCCCCATATTTTCCCCCAAGGTTATTTTCCAAATTGAAACTGGAACATGGTTCAATATATCATGATATGCTTTTTGTAGCAAAATTGATTATGCCTCAATTTTAAAAGCACAATTTCCTTGGATATAGAGTTTTTTTTCTTTTTAAAGATTTTATTCATTTGACAGAGAAAGAGAGAAAAAGAGAATACAAGCAGACAGAGTAGCAGGCAGAAGGAGAGGGAGAAGCAGGCTCCCCGCTGAGCAAGGAGCCAGATGTGGGGCTGGATTTCAGAACCCTGGAATCATGAACTGAACTAAAGGTAGTCACTTAAGCAACTGGGCCACCCAGGCACCACAATATAGAGATATTTCTAAATTAATAGTTAATGATTTTTGAAAAGTAAAGTTCTTTTTTTTTTAAGATTTTATTTATTTATGTGACAGACAGAGATCACAAGTAGGCAGAGAGGCAGGCAGAGAAGAGGGGGGGAGAAGCAGGCTCCCCGCTGAGCAGAGAGCCTGATGTGGGACTCGATCCCAGGACCCTGGGATCATGACCCAAGCTGAAGGTAGCGGTTTAACCCACTGAGCCACCCAGGTGTCCCTGAAAAGTAAAGTTCTTAATCCTAAGATTAAATCCTAAAACATTATTAAACCTAAAATGCTTCACACCATAATTAAATAGAAAAAAAAAAAAAGAATTGTGTGCTTGGATTAATTAAATACGTTTAACCCTGATATTATAGTCATGAAAAAATAAAAGAAATAAAAACTAGAAAAATATTATATAACATGACTTTTCTCCTGAAGAACCTCCTTCAGTTTAAGTAACCCTGCAGATTCCTGTTATGGAACATTATGAAAGGATTCAATTTAAGAAGAATGAAAGTTATATGTTTCTTGATGAGATTAAAAATGTTAAATCTCTTTCTATTGTATGTTCAGAGAGAATGAATGACCAGTGATCACGAAAGCAGAACTTCAGCTAGGAAATTAGGTATATATCTCAACACGGTCCATAGTTAATTCTTGGACAAAATTGCAGAATTGCTGATTTTAGCAGCCTTTGTTTGGGTGGTGGAGTAAAGAGAGGAAAGTATACTGCAAAGCAAAATAACTATTGCTTCAGACTGGTTTTGAATCTTGGTCATCACTTTCTTTTTATTATATACTTAATTCTGTCCCATCTCTGTGTAATAATGGTTGGAAGCACAGTGAGAAAGCATGGTTTCTGTAGAAATTACACAGAAGATGCCAAAACCCAGATAGGATTTATTACAATCTTAGGTCTTCTTATGATTTCTTGCATAAATAAATCAATTTCTCTAAACTTAGTAACCTAGAAATTAATATATATTTCAATCAGGGAATAGTTCCATCCCTGGCAGGATCGACCAGAAAAACTCTTTTTATAACACAAAGTAAATATAAAAACATGATAGCAAAAATAACAATATCTTAGAATTGGTATCATATTATCAACAAGACCTCACTCAGAAAACCATCTCAGGCTTTTGTCTGGGAGTATCATTGATATTTCTAGCTCTCGTTTTTTTTTTGTTTTTTTTTTTAAGATTTTATTTATTGATTTGACAGACAAAGATCACAGGTAGGCAGAGAGACAGGCAGAGGGGGGGGGAGGCAGGTTCCTGCTGAGCAGAGAGCCTGATGTGGGGCTTAATACCAGGACCCTGAGATCATGACCTGAGCTGAAGGCAGAGGCTTAACCCACTGAGCCACCCAGGCACCTCAGCTCTCAGTTTTCTGTGCACCTGTGGGGTCCATATTTCTCAGTCCCCTTGTAGTTAGTGGGGCACTTGCCCAGTACTCACCAATAGGCTGTAAATAAAAATAATCTGTGTAATTTTTAGGAAGATTTATTTCGGAAAACATGTGAGCATCTAAGTTCTCAGTGTCCTGTGCTGTCCAAAAGTCCATGTTTTGAGACGGAGGAATAATATGGTAGAAGCAGCTGAATTACTAGAAAAAAACTTACAAAAAAAGTTACCAAACTCAGACTGTACTTGCTATGAGGAGAAATACACCTCTGTTGAATTAGGTCACTGATGCTTGCTTTTGCAATATTACCTGGTCTCTGGACTAACAAATTATTTACTTCAGTTTTAGGATTTATTTTGCACACTCCTGGGTCCTCAAGTTTTTAATATTTAATATATCATAACAAGTATTAATTTTGTTACTAAAAGTATACTGTGCAAAGTGTAAAGCACAATGTTTATGATGGAACACCCAGAACAAATTATGGTGATGACATGACATTGTTTTCAGGTGTGTGCTCATTCCAGTATTTACCATGCTATAATATATTTCACAACCTTGAATAAAATATCCTTCTCTCTTCTTGTATTTTTTAGAATAGTTTCTGATGATTAATTATAAAAGTTTTCCATAATAGCGCAGACTAATATGATTGTAATGATTCATAGTATGAAAATGTCATGGAATTTTCAATACATAAACTATCTAAAGGATCTTCCCATTATAGGTTTTGTATATATCAATCTCCTCTCCATGGTATTTGCTCCGTCTTGAAATATTGTCATCCACCACTTGTAGCATATCTGCCTTCACGGGCAAGAGCGATTTTATTCCTGGTACTCACTGTCCTCTCTAAAACACAGAGTCTCCGATTTTTAGTCATTAGTGTACAAACATACAAATCTGATCTGACAGTAATAAGAAAGCCTCTGGCAATGTTATTTTCTCTCTGAAAAATCAGTAAGTCTGATATAGAATTTTAAAAGTGACTAAATTGTGGAAACATTTGGCGGTGAGAGTATTTCCAAATTTCTTATGTAATAGATACAGAGGTTCTGCAGGAGCTGGGATGCCATGAACAAATGTTCATGTTTTATAGGAAAGCTAAGAACTTGGACTAGATCATTACTGTCATAGTTTTATTTTTTGAAGAGTCTTATTTTCAGAAAAATATTTCTCATCATCTTTTTGTCCTCAAAAATGGGAAAAACAAAAACAATGGCAAAAAGATGATCAGGATGTTTTCTGTAACTCAATGAACTCGATGGTCCCTTCACTAGAATTTTGAGATGAAACATCAGGTTTCCTGAAACTTGTGAATGTTCTTTGCCTATCTTACATGAAAACACTGTTTCAAAACAAAAATTTATACACTTGGAATAAGTTATATATTTGCTCATACTCTTCATAATAAAGAGAACAATTTGGTGACAGTGTCATAATTATTTGGGTTTATTGAAACCTAGTGGCTTGGCTCTATGGAGATGGGAAAGCTGGGATGAATAGCACTAATCTATTTGAGGGGCAAATCTTTAAGGACTCAATGAACACAAGACAACAACTCATTTCCAGACAGGATAAACAAGGTATTCTAGGTAGGGAACCTCTTGGGATTAAGCTTTGTATACACCATCTAATGTCTGGCTGAAAGTATGGGAAATAATCTAGTTTAGAGTGAGTGGCCTAGTAAGTGTGGGACAGAGCACCAAGAAGGGTTGAATTAAGGAGATGCCTTCAATTTCCACACAAACTAAATGAGTTAGAAAATCAAACAAAACTTGAAGAAAATAGTGAACACTAATATAGCAACATTTTTAAGATCATAAACAAATCAAGACATATTAAAATTATGGGCAAAATCCTTCAAGTATTCCTCAGGATTGATTCAAGATCAGTCCTAGTGTTGGACAGATGAGTCTTGTGTTGTAGTGACCATATCTTAATATGTGCAAACAATAAATTATCAATAAAGACAAAAATCAAGGTCCTAGAAATTGGTGGGTGACATAGAAGTAATATTTAGGTAAAAGCTAGAATGTGAAATAGCATGGAATTTCTAACTAAAACAGAAGCTTTGTTTTACATAGCAAAATGGAGTTAGAGTAAATATCCTCAGCTTCTCAACTATGCCAGAAAACTAGTGAGACTAAAGCTAGGTTTGTTTCAAGACTTAATTTCATTTGTATTCATTATTTAATTATTATCTATACTTTTTATATCACACTTTTATCTATGTCATGTCAATATATTTATATATAAAATGTATTTAAAATACATTTTAAAGTGACTTGGAAAAGATTATCATATGAAATAAAATAACATCTGTAAATCTAGATACAGAAAATGAGCAAACAAGGTTCAAGACAGTTGGGGTTTAAGAAGTGATATACAGATCCAAGCACAGTCAGCGGCTAAATATCTTCCTTCTTAGCTCTAGGCTTTCTAGCGACTATCTCAGAATTTTTATAATTCATACCGTTCACCATATTCATAAGATAAGAATAAAATTATATGCCCTATAGCATTATACTTTCTTAAACTAAGACTCAGGAAGAATTTCCCACAAGAGTCTTCGAGTAGACATGAATAATGTAAGAAACAATGACCTGATTAAAAATATGTTGATGAATATTAAATATGAACTGTCTTTATTCCTTAGACTAATATTAATCATAAGGAGTGATAATATTCCAACAGAATCAGACTGACCCAAACAAGCACAGTACATTTGATGCTGTCCTGCCCTCCATTTTCTCCTAAGCGTATGGCGTTTCCCCTTACGGATGTCAAAAGTGACATATTTTCCTATAACTCTTTTTTGAGCCCCAAACAATGGGCTTTCTTTGATTGGAATCCCTTACTTTTGCTGCTAGTTAAAATACAGGCAACTGGAAATCTTTATTGCACAATGGCAAATTTGATGCTGAACCTATCTGTTGTTGTCTTAAATTATGGAATAATAAAGAATGGCTACAAAAGTGAGAATGTTATAGTTATTTTTGTGTGTCTACTTGACTGGATCAGGGATGCCCAGCTATCCTGTTAAACTTAAATTCTGGTTGTGTCTGTAAAAGTCTTTCTTTTTTTTTTTTTTTTTTCATTTTATTTTATTTTATTTCTTTTCAGTGTTCCAGCATTCACTCATTTATGCACCACACCCAGTGCTCCATGCAATCGTGCCCTCCATAATACCGACCACTAGGCTCACCCAACCCCTCACCCTTATCCCCTCCAAAACCCTCAGTTTGTTTCTCAGAGCCCAGTCTCTCATGGTTTGTCTCCCCTTCCAATTTCCCCCAACTCACTTCTCTCCATCTGGATGAGATTAGTATTTGAATCAATAGTTTCAGCCAAGTAGATTGCCGTCTCCAAAATAAGTGGGCACAATCCAATCCACTGAGGACTTGAATAGATTAAAAAGCAGAGGAAGTTGGGATTGGTCTCTTCTTTTTTGTTCCTGACTCACTGTTGAGCTAAGACATCTTATCTCCCCCTGTCCGGGGACTGGGATTTACATCATGAGCTCCTCTTGTTTTCAGAACTAGAAACTCAAACTGAATTTTATCACAGCTTATCCTCTGTCTCCAGCTTGCAAAGAGCAGATTGTAGGGTTTTTCAGCTCCTATAATTGTATGAGCAAATTTCTCATAATAAATCTCCTTTTGTATCCTCTCAGTGCTGTTAATCTAGAGAATCTTAACACAGACAGTAAAAAGAGTTGACATGGATGGAGAAAAATTGGAACCCACATATACTGCAGGTGGAGAAGTAAATTGAAGCTACTTTAGAAAACTGGCAGTTTAAAAATAGAGTCACCATATAATAGAGCAATTCCAATCCTAAGCATGTACCCAATAGATAAGAAAACATGTCCACACAAACACATGTATATAAATGTTCACAGCAGCATTCTTCTTTTTTTTTTTTTTTGCATCCACTTTTTGTTGGAACTTTCTAACATTATTTTTAATAGTTGAAAATTGGAAAGCCCAAATGTCCATTAACTGTTCAATAAATTGTGATACATCTCTACATTAAAATTTTTTTGGAAATAGAACAAATGCAGAACTGATACACCCTACAGTGAGGATAAACATTATGACAAACCAAAGAAGATAGTCACAGAAGATGACATTGCATGATTCTCTCTATATATAAAATATCCAAAAATAGGAAAATCTATCAGGAAATATAATACACCAGTTGCTACTTACGGCTGATGAAGGCAAAGACGTTGGGGTTGGGGGAAGGGTATGTGATGGGTTAGTATTGCTTAATTATGATCACACTTGCATAATTTCATAAATTTACTTAAAATCAGTGAACTGTACATGCCAGCAGGAGAAGACTTTATTGCATGTAAACTATATACTAATGAAAATGCCTAAGAAATCATTGTAAATGTTTCCTTCTAAATCTAAATCTGGCTGAAACTAGTGAATACCCTGAGATTAGTTAACACTAAAAAAAACTGTTGCCTTCTCTATTTCTTCAAGATTTCATGCATCCATAGCTGCTGCAAAAATAGGGATGACTTTTCTGAAGGCATGTTTCACAGAATTCTCTAGCATATCCCTTAGCACTAAATTAAGAGTAACAATGATTCAAGAGAATTTTTGCAAAATTCACCTCAGAGACATGAAGCTTCCCTAGCATTCACCAGAAGTTTACTTACTCTCCTCTTTTAGAAAGAAAGAGAAGAAAGAGAGAGAGAGAGAGAGAAAGAGAAAGAAAAATAACCCAATAATGACTGTGAAGTATTATGCTCAAGTAAGTCATTGTCTCAAACTGTCATCCATTCTCTTTCACATTCTTGCAACAGATGGAACATTACAAACTTGTGAAGTTCCCTTCAGAGCCCTCTATTCAAAAATTGTCCCTGTGTTTGTGTAATGTGATTGTGAGAAAACAGTTGGCCTGCCTTGGAAGGAGGGAATGAATTCCTGACTGGATGTCCTTACTGCTAACTGTATTTGCTCAAAGTCTGAATGTAAAAACATTCAATGCCTCCTACCAGAAAAAAACGTGTGGTGATTAGGAAAACATTCGGTTTCACTTTCTACACCAAAGTTGGTATCGATTCAAGGGTATATAAGAGGACTATTTTAAGAAAGCTCTACACAAGTATTATGAAAGTGACTATATAGTTTATATGAGAAAAAAAATCACAACACATTAAAATTTTAAGAGGCTCATACATTCAAAAGTTAGAAAAAATAGCATATTTTTATTAACCCATGACATGCCTCTATACTACTTTTTCTATAATATTGTTAGCTACACACTGTGATTACCTCTTAATATGAAAATATTTTATTTTTTTTAAAAGAAAGAGAAAAGTCTTTCCTTTAGTATATTTGATATTTTTTATTGTTAATATTGATTCCTTAGAAAAAGTAGCTTTGGGTCTCAAATAATTCTTATGTCATATAATTTTTTAGAGTTGTTAAACTTGGGGAAAACTATCAAGCATTTTTGATTTATGAACTGCAAGATTTCAGGGTATTTTAAAATTTATTCCTCAATGAATAATTTTAAGTATTCATTCATTAACTACTTTGTCTTTAATATCTTTATGGGGATAACATTTTATAAGTTTTATGTTACTGCCATTGGTGTTGGTATCCTATGCCAAGTGAACAATGCATTTCAAATTTTGTTATATGTTTTTATGATTAATCATTTTAGATAAATGGATTCTCAAAACCCAGACCTTATTCATTAATTAGTTTTGGAATCTCTTCTTAATGAATTACTGTATTTAATATTACTTATTTATTTTATAATTTACATCTTAATATCAAAATGTTTCCTGTTTTACTGCTTATATTTATCATTTCATATTACACTTATTTTTAACCTAAATTTTTCTGTTCTTTAATAACAAATATTAAGCCAACAAAAGAAATACCTTTTATAAAGTGTCCAAATCAGGCATCTATTATTTCTTATGTATTTTATTAAAGATTACAAGATGTCTTTGGAATTGCAGTTGAAAGATGTATTTGAGCCATAGCAATGTTTGGAGTAAACTTTAGCATTTCATTTGTGTGGGTTTCACCTCTCAGATTTTGAAAATATGTTTTAGAATGCTTAAAGTGGTTTTACTCCCATATTTCAAACCCTGAACAGCTTTACAGTGGGCAGATAATCTCATTACACTTTTAAAAAATCCAAATTGGCAGCAACATAAACTTGAAATAAAAATATATTAAAAAGTACAAGGTAGCAAGTGCCAACAAATTTAGGTATTGTGAAAGCAGCTTCTTCTCTGATAGGATTAAGAGAATGAGTGGTATAAACCTCTATTGTACAAACCTTTGGATTCACCACTCTCTATGAGTCAGAAGTCCAGGCCATAAAAATGTTTCTAGAAGACATTTCAACATAAGGAACTTTGAAAAAAACTTTAATATATATGGAAGCTACTCTGACTATAAATATATCGAGCTAAAGAGTAACTGTGCCCCAAATTATCTCCCCATAGCTGATCCCCAAAATAACTGTGGCCATTTCAAAATCACCCACAAGAGGGGACTGTTCAATCTAGTGGCCAAAACTACAGGAGACACCACTCTTCAAAAATTGTGACTAAAACCTTTACCCTTGCCTATTGTATAAAGAACATGCTTATGTGAATCTGTGGCTAAGATCACTTAGCTTTAGAGTAAATAAGCTTCAACAATGTAGAGTCAAAAGCATAAGACCACAGAAAAGTGGAGAAATCTTCTAAGCAGGAAACTGAAAGGAACATATGTAGTAAGTAAAATATGAATTTATTTATTTAAAGTAAAATATGAATTTATTTAAATAATATTTTGAGTGGGAATGAAAGGTCACTTAATTAAACCTTGAATAGTCTCTGGGATTCTATGTATCTTGAAGTTCTTAAACTTCAAGATACATAGAAAAATTCTAGTTTAGGTGAAATCTAAAGAAGGACATTTCACCTGATGTTAGCATTCAGGAATATACGTGTTAGAATCCTAGTACTGCTTTTGGTTTTCTAAAGCTGCATAAAAAATCGCTATAACTGCAGTGCCCTAAAACAATATACATGTATCATCTCACATGTATATACATGTATCCTAACTCACTATGTGTGGGTTAGGAATCCAGGAACAGCTTAGCTGGTCTTTTGCTTAAGGTCACACATGGTTGTTATAACTGAGCTGCCTTCTCATCTGCAGGCTCAACTGGAAAACAATCTGTTTCCAGTTCCACTCAGGTTGTTGGCAAAATTCATTCCCTTGTGGCTGCAGACCGTGGCCCTCCACATCTAATGGTCAACAGTGGGGTTACCTGGGTGGCTTAGCTGGTTAAGTGTCCAACTTGATTTACAACACAGGTCATGATCTCAGGGTCATGGGATCAATGCTGCTTCAAGCTCCTTATGAGCCTGGAACCTGCTTAAGATTCTCTCTCTCCCTCTCTCTCTCTGCCCCTCCCCCCACCCCCCTTGCATGTACATGCTTTTTAATAAATAAATAAATAATAAATAAATAAAAGTAAGGGTCAACTGTAGTTCCTTGCTATGTGGTCCTCTTCATAGACAATTCACAGCAATGCTGGATTACTTCTTCCAGGTCAGCAGGAGACTCTGTCTCTATTCTGCTAACACAGAGTTTTGTGTACTGTTAAGACTTAATCATAGGCATGAAACCCAAACACTTTGCTATATTCTATTGTTAGAAGCAGGTCACAGTTCCCACCCGCACTGAAGAGGAGAGGATTATATGGTGCATCATCAGGGGAAAGAAATCCAGGGAACATTTTACAATTTTCCCTACAACAGCATAGAGATTATTGATTTGCAGTGATTTTGTAATTTCTTAAGATTACCTTATAATAACAGGTACAACAGAGGTAGCCAGTGATGTCAGGTAAAATTTGATCAAGTTTGAGGAAAATCTGACATTCATTAGTATAAACACAGAGTCTTTATGAGGAAAGAATCTGTGATTATTTCACCATATATTTTATTTTACTTTTGACTTTCATTTATTAACGCCACTTTTATAGGACATCAGTAAGAATGCGGTGTTCTTTTTTAACAACTTGACCAAAGCAAGTCAATATTTAAGGGGAAAAAATCCCAATATTGGTTCTTCCACTAAGAAAAAGAACCTGTGAATAATATTAGTGCAAAGATCTGTAAATAGTGCTCTGTCATTTTCCCTGAGGAAATAAAAATCTAATCAGAATATAGAGTTTATATAAGAAATGCAAAGAATATTGTGGAAACAAAGGTAACAGAACAAATAATTCCAGTTATATGTGTCCTGACAGTTTATAAAAGGAGGTGAAATTTAGATGGAATTGTCAGAATTGGGTAAATGGAGAAAGGGGCGTGGGGAGTAGTATAGAGAAATGGATCAGTTTGTGCAAAAGCTGTTAGATTGAAAGAAAATGTCTTTGAGGTATATTTAAGAGGTAATTATGGTTGATGTTTAGGAATCAATCAGAAAAGACTAATAATAGGTTTAATTGTTAAGCTACATTGGGGGCAGTTCAATAAAAAGTATGCAGTTTGAGCTATAGAGTAAGATTTTATACCTTAGGCAACAGGGATTTGTGGTGGCTGGATAACATCTGTACACTAAAAAGGCGATTAATTAGCATGGGAGTTATTTTAAAGGTAATGGATTTACAGATTGGGAGAAAATAAAAAGTAGTAGGTATTTATAATTTTATCTAGAAAAAGTTAAGTAAAGGAAAAAAAAAATGGTTGTCATTGCCTAATATCTAAGGCTTCCTGGATGATCTGAAAGAGATGGTGAGTAAAAGTGAAGAGCTGATAAACAGACTCTCAAATTATAACGAGGAAAAAGGAAAAGATAAAGGAAGAAAAGGGCACCTCAGGGCTCCGTCAGTTAAGCATCTGCCTTCGGTTCAGGTCATGTTCCCAGAGTCCTAGGATCAAGTCCCGCATTGGGCTCCCTGCTGCACAGGGAGACTACTTCTCCCCCTACCCCTCCTCCCACTCATTCTCTCAATCTCTCTCCCTCTTTTTCCTCTCTTTCAAATAATAAATAAAATATTTTTTAAAAAAAGAAAGGGAAGAAGAGTTTCCTGCATGCAAGGGATACTGAATCTAATCAATGCATAGTTGGTGTTAAACATGTCTAATAAATGAGGACTGGAATTTCCATCAGTTAATGTTAAGAATTTTAAGGCAAGTTCCCATGAAATTCTGTGTTACATCTACGTTGGTGGCCAGACATAATATATATCAAAAATTCAGCTCACAGATAATGAAGGATTAAATGAAAGTCCATGGGAGCTGGGATGATAAAGAATTATAAACCATATCTAACTAAAAGAAAATCACATGACTGTATGAAGTAAGAGGGAAGTGTTGAAGATAAATAACCCTTATGTTTCTAGCTCAAGAAAAATCAGGGATGGTGATGTCATTAACAGAGATAGCATACAAAAGAGGAAAAGCAAATGTAGTGAGCATCTACTGATAATAGTTTAAAAATATTCATATCTAAATGATTGAAATCAAAAGAGAAAATGTGGTATTATATGAAATGCAGCATTAGGGTTAAAATAAATCTATTAGAAGAACAAGTTATTTTTCTTATTTATATAATGCTTATTTATTTTCTTAATAATTTCAAAAATTTTTTGTTGAAAGGATAAAGCATCTTAACTTGTAAAAATATTTACATTGTTTTAATATTTTTATTAGGTGAAATGAGGAAAAAGTGGGAGTGATTTAATTGAAGTGGGTGAGAATATTGAACCTGCTATGAAACTCAATTTAGATCTTTAGGTGAGAACAATCAACATTTTACAAGAAACATTTTAACAAATGCATCAATTAGAACATAAATAATTCAAAGTTTTCATGGTATAGTCTGTCTGGGTTGTGTATTGCTGCATAACAAATGACCCTAAAATTTAGTGGCTTACCAGGGAATGGCAAACTATGACCCATGGGTCGTACTCTGTTTACAGGTTCTTCACCTCTAAGTGAAGAGAAGTTTTACATTTTTAAAAGGATTATAAAAGGAAAAAAAAAAAAAGGAAATATGCAACAAAGGTCATAAGTGGCTCACGTATATACCTGTTCATAAACATTTGGTAACCACTGGCCCCAAGTGTCTACAAGCATTTGTCATTATTTTATAGTTCAGACAGGGTCTGACAGGGTTGGCTCCTCACTGCTTCACATGGTTTTGGCTGGAGTAACTACAGTGGGTCTGGAAAGTCTTAAATGGCCTGAATCATGTGACCAGCAATTGGTTCTTAATCTTGGTTTTTTACCTCAGCTGGATCTTCCAGATGAAAGGCCTGGTAACTCTCAGTTGAGAAGGCTTGTAGACCTAAACTCCTTACTTTCCATGGGCTTTTAAGACTTCTCTATTTGCTATTTGGGCTTCCTCACAGCATGGTGGAGTTTTTAAAATGGAGCATTCCAAGAAAGCTGAGATCAGAGGATGCAGATCTCTTAAGACTCAGCTCCAGAAGTTACAGAGGATCCTTTTAGATCTTTTCTGTTGGTTGAGGGCTGTTACATTGCTAGGAAAGGAATTAGAACCCAGAGTTGTTGGAAGGAAGGGTAGAATATCCCTCTTCCATTTATCAGATAATTCTTAGAATAAAGCTATTATTGAAAACCCTGAATAGGCAGGAAAACTTTATACAATTTAATCAGTAATAATCAATTTAATTTTGATGAGGAGATTCAGAATATGTTAGAGTAATTTTAGTTTTATGGTGTTATATAAATAATTTCTAGTTTCTCAAGCTTTTGCCAATGTTTTCTGGTTCTAAACAAAGATTAAAAGCTCACCCAGTACTTTGAATTTGCAAAAGAACTTGTTTCAACAACTTTCTTTCTTCCTTCCTTCTTTCTTTTCCTTCTTACTTTTATTCATTAAATCTAATGTAAAGGTTAAACCCAATTTTTGGAATTATAATTTTATATTAACATACTAGAGAAGTATGTCTGCCAAAATTTGAAGTAACATTTCAGAGCTAAAAGCATACTAGGGTATATATTAGCTCAATAATTGGTACAGACTAATGGTACAGGCATTTGTAAAGAAATGACAACTGTTTGTAGTACAAGTGTCAGAGTATATAATGTAAGGGAAAATTTAATAAGGACAATTAAATATTCTTGTGGAAATTAAAGTTTTAACATTTATGTTTCTTTTTTAAATGTCTCTAACAAATATATATTATTTAGTTTATAGACTTTTCTGATTTTCTTTAAAATAGCATCATGAAATTTCTCTATTAATAGCAGTGGTGATAAATTCATAGAAAGGATATCTGGATTTTCTTTTTTGAGCTTATTACAGGAAATTATTCAGAATGCTGTTAGTAAATTTTATCTGTGTTAGACCTTAAAGAAAAAAAAACACTGTTAACTAATCAAAATTATTTCTTCTTATTATATTTGTATAAGATCATAATTCCCGTTTTCTATAGTTGTGGAGTAGAACTCATTTTTAAATAATATAACTTACTTGAAAGAATGCATTGTAAATACACACAACAGATGTGCTTGTATTGTGTGTATCCCTAGGAATATATAAATGCACCTGTCATAAAAATTTAAATATCACATACATAATATTAATATGTTTCTTATAATGATTCAATGGAGAGAAATTTACTGTTTTGTAAGCTAATCAATTGCTGCAGTTTCCAAAATTCAAGACTCTCAGTCAGAAACAAAGGACTGTATTACTATATTAGAGGAGGCAACCTGAACTTCATATTCATGTTGTTCTCTAAGCACCACATATCCCATGGAAGCTACGCAGGTTGGTGTAGATGGATGCTTCAAATATTATTTGCATCACAGCCAAGAAACCCTGAAGTTAAGACACACCAAACTTTTAATGAAATGCTGTCTGGTGACCCCTGGGTGGCTCAGTTGGTTAAGTCGCTGCCTTCAGTGCAGGTCATGAATCCCAGGGTTTTGGGATAGAGTCCCGCATTGGGCTCCTTGCTCAGTGGGGAGCCTGCTTCTCTCTCTGCCTCTGACTGCCGCTCTGCCTGCTTGTGTTCTCCCTCTCTCTCTCTCTCTCTTTCTCTCTCTGACAAATAAATAAATAAATAAAATCTTAAAAAAAAAATGCTGTCAAATCTTTCTAAACTTTGCCAGAGGGTAGACATTGTCTTTATTAAACTTTAACATATTTGTTCTCTGCTCTAGAGCAAACCACTATCTCTGTCTAAAGCCATTCATTATACAAACATCCAAGAAAAGATAGTCTAGAAAAATCAATCAGTGTCTTTGGTTATATGATATGCAGAAATGCATGAGAACCATGGAGAATTGCCTCCCAAAATAGATTATAGTCTTCTAACTCTCCAGTTTAAAATATGAACCATGTGTGTTTACACACAAAAATACATAATATAATCATTTGAATTTCTTCTGAAAACATGAAGATTTCATTAATAACAATAGCAGCATAATCCATGAATTTAAAATCCTAGATATGGGGCTTTTGACACTAATATGTTAGTCTCATTACCATAGAAATGCAATTCTGAAATGATTCCCTTTATCCAGGTCACTATTATTAAAGCAAACAAACAAAAATGCTTCCCCTATTAGTGGGATGGCATTAATGAAATTTTTGTTGTGGGTTGTGGGCTCATGAGTTGGAAATATGTTGACTCTGAATACCTGATTGGAATCTCCTTATGGAAATTAGACTACAAATAATAATGTAATAGGTCACAATTTGTAAGAAATCCCACCTAACTAGTCACATGACCAATTGAATTGTTCATTAGTAAACAGATATTTCTTATAGTTTGTTTAAACCTATCTGTGGAATAGATGCTAGAGCAAGAGGAAAATTAATTGAGAGCTTAGAGAATGTTAATATGATTCTATGTCTTTTACAATTAGTGTGACCATATAATTTGTCATCCAAATAAAATCATATTTAGAATATAAAAAGATACAATTAATTATTCTACCATGGAAACAGACATTAATCTAGATTGCTTTTGATAGACCAGGATGTATAAGTATATATAAATAGGTTATATCACCATCAATGAGTTTTTTTTTTTTTTTCCTTCTAAAGGATGTCATACAGACATTTAATATCAAAAGTTATTGGGTCCTGGAAATGACAGACATTTTAAAGAAGATGTCACTTCACCAGTATATATTAGATGAGGCCCAATGGACAAGTTCACTTCAATTTGGTTTTAATATTCATAACTTACACCATAAAGTTCTATATTTATTGTGCATTGTTCTCTTACTAGCACTGTGCTGTAAACTTCCCATCAATTATTTCATTTAATCCTCACTTTATTCTATCATAGAGTTTTCATTAATCTCATAATTTTATAGGTGAAAAAACTAAGCCCAAGGAGACTCAGTGATGTATGCAAAATCACACAGTCTATATGGGGTGGAGCCAGGATTTGGACCCAGTCAGTTTGACTTTTGTGATGTAGATATGTTCTTAGTATCAACATGTCAACTTTGTTACTCAACTATGTTTTTATTTTGAAATGGATAATCACTAGGGCAAAGCACCAATGACTTTAGTTTACTTTCACTAGGTGGTGGGAAACTAGTTGGCCATTAATATTTGTTTATTTTACACAAAACAGGTAGGAAAAAAATGACCTCAACCATGGATATTGCTGAGCTAAAGTGAGTTGGTTCTTATACTTAAACTCCACAAAATGTTGCCATATTCTGAAATATGGATCTCATTATTTGGGTTGACCAGTTGAACCATATTTTGATAGTAGACATGGAAAATTCAGCTGATGATGAATGGATTAATTCTACCCGTGGGGAAGATAAAAGTGAAACCCTCCTGAAATTACCCATCCCCTTCTGCCTACTCTATTATGCTGATTTATACCTTAATCTGCTAGATGAGGCCATAAAATGAAGATGTGAACTTAGAAAACTGAGTCAGCTAAAGGAGAATTTTATGTATGTATCTCTCTGCTCATTAAGAAATGTCTAGAGAGTTAGTCTTTCATTCAGCCTTCAAACACGATAAGAAATCACAACTATTATGACTACAAGTCTATAATAAGAACTAATAGTCTATGATAAAAGTACCAACATAAGCATCCATAGGGGAAAGAAAAAACAAAAAAAATTCTTTGATCACAACATCCAACCAGAAAGCTGAGGGGTAAAATGAAATTCCTTCTTCTTTATAGTCTCAAATTAACGTCTGCTCAAATTAGGTCTATTAAAAAAAATGCTTCAGTCTTATTAATGACAGTTCTATTATTATTATCCCTCAAACACACACACACACACACACACACACACACACTTTTAACATTTCTCTTAGTAGTTCATTACCCAAACTATCAGTACCACTCTCTTTCCCCCATGACCATGATCAGGAATAAATGTAGAACTTAAAGATCATTTAGTGTTGTCTATAATTTCAAGAAAAAACTTCATCTGAGGCAGGCATGAAGCTTATTGATATGATGGTGATGATGACAAAATCTTCACACAGAAGGATCATAGTTTTGGATGGAAAGGTAATTCAGTAATTACAATTATGCATATTATATGTTGTAATAATGCTCTCCATCAGATTGAAAGAACAGATGTGCAAGATACCCATGAGAGATGATGTTTAAGCTGAGTTTTGAAGGTGTACTGGGTTACCCATATAGAACCGGGGAAATTGTATTTTATTAAAAAATACTGTCCAGGTAAGATATTTATGCATGATACTAGAATGCAAGTTTTATAAACTAGGAAGGATATCTTATTTTATAAGTCCTAGTTCAGGCTCCTTGCTCAGCCCTACCATTCTTCTTCTCCCTCTCCTCTGTCCCTCTGTTCTTTCTTTCTCTCTCTCTCTCCCTCTAAAATAAATAAATAAATCTTAAAGTTATTTTTTTGAAATGAAGCTGTGGGGCTCTTTATTATTTAAATATGTATTTCTTCTCCTAAGTTAAACCATGAAGATAAAATGTGCCATAGTAAGCTATGCAAACTTTATTCTCAAATTAATGGAGAGAGGCACATGGGTGGCTTAGTCAGTTAAGTGTCTGCCTTTAGCTTAAGTCATGATCTGGGGTCCTAGGATCAAGCACCACATCAGGCCCCCTGCTCCATGAAGAGCCTGCTTCTCCCTCTCCATCTGCTCTACTTCCTGCTCACACTCTCTCTTAACCTCTCTCTCTCTTCCAAATAAATAAATACATAAATATTAAAAATATAAATTGATGGAGAGTCATAGAATGATAGAATAATAAAGGAGTTGGTAAGTTAAATTTTATAGTCAAGGACAGTGATTCTAATAACAAAGCAAAGATAGAATTGAAAAGAATCAACATAGTAGAAATAAAGAGAAGCACATTCATGCATGTGTTATCTCATTCTTGAACAAATATGCACTGAGCACCAAACATATGTAGCTATCTGTGCTAGCCACAGGAATACAGGTGACAATAAGGCAAACTCAGGCTTGACCTTGTCAGGTTTGTAGTCTAAAAGTGCAGAGAAATACTGAATTAGTAAAGTGAAGTTTGATGAATGCTAAAATTAATACAATAAGCATGACAGAATAATCTAAAGATTGATGTAAACATATAAAATAATTGTACAGTGAAATACAAATTTCAGTAGAAGTGAAGTAGGTGGAGTGGGGGAAAAAGACTATCCCAGGCGAAGGGTAAAGCATAAGCAAAGAAGAGGACAAAGAACAATGACCGAGTTAGTAGAATGGGACAGGAGAAACAGTGAGGAGCAAGCCTGGAGAAATAGGCTGGGAAGAATTTAATATTTTCTCTGAAGTCAAAGAGACACTATAAAAGGAAAGATAAATTAAAGGAGAAGATGAATGAATATAGAATAAGTTGTTAAAAGCTTGGACTAGGATAAACAATGATTATGTCAGAAGTGATGAAGAAGTAAAGAATTTTTAGATATTTTGGGTGTTCAAATCAACAGGAAGGGGAAATGGTGATTGAAATGAGATAAAAAATGAGAAAAATTATTTTTAACTTTCAAGACTATATTTATTTGTCTTTAGAAGGTATAGTCAGCTTTGTGTCTTTTCCTACTTGGAGAAATTATGTATCTTATTTATAACAATATCTATTTCTGTATTTAGGTTCTTTTGGGTTGGTTGATAGACATACATAGGTAGATAGATAAATAGATAGATAGATTTAAAAAACTATACCCAAGCAAATATATTCAAAAGTTTGATATAAAACTAAACTAAACTAAAATAAAGTGACTAATTAAAAATGATGCAAGCAAATTTTGCAAGTTAGCATATTTAAAATCTGCATTATGGCCAATAGGTTGGAGATTCAGGTCAGAGTGGATTTTGCACTCTTAGTTTGAAGACGGAAAACAGAATTGCTTTTTCTTTGGGAAACTTTCCTTGTTTTGGATGATGCTCACTGATACTGGGGAGAGTAATATGCTTTACTCAAAGCCAACTGGTTGTCAATGTTAATTACATCAAAAAGAGCCTTTACAACACATCTAGACTGATGTTTTACCAAAATCTTGGCATCATAATGTAGCAAGTTGACATATAAAATAACCGCCGCAAGATTATAGCAAGATAGATGAAGAAGCAGGATATCTTGGTACACAGAGGCCAAGAGTGAATGTTTGGAGGACAGAATGGTCAAAAGTTTTGAGTAATCCTGAGAAGTCAAAAAACTCAAGTACTAAAAAACATTATTTAAATTTATTTGTGTTAGTAAGCAGTAATAATAAGAGTTTAGACAACCAGGATAAAGTCCAATGTAAGACAGCAGTCCTAAAAATGCACAGATTAAAAAGAGCTTATTTGGTAGCATCTATTGAAATTCAACAACTGGTTGATGCTGGTGATGGAGGGGAAAATGTCAAGGATAGCTTTGGTCATGGGATCAATGCCATTCACTAAGCATCAAATGCGAGAGATAGATAGGTGTGGAAGACGGAGGTTGAATTATGTGTTCAGCTTGGTATCAAATTGCACCTAATTGCATGCCATTTAGTAAAGGTCAGCCAGCTTTGTGAATTAATGACTTTAGACAGAAAAATTTGCTAGAATAAAAAAAAAAAAAAAAAAGAAGAGGAAAATTCTTCCCTCCTCCCCACCCAGGGGACAAAACACATTAAGATATGAGAAAAAAGGAGACTGAGAATAAGTGGGATGAAGAAAATGATTTTTTCCTTCTGTGCTGCCATTTTATGCTTAGGACTTTGCAAGTACTTAACATATCCAAACCTACATTATGAGGTAGACCATATATCTATATCAGTATACAAATTGAGCCTCTGGAAAAGTAAGTAATTTGCCCAAATTGCTTGTTAAATGAGCGTGATTTAAAAAAAAAAAACAAAAAACCCTCCCTTTCTTTAAACTAAAGTAGGTTCTCATAAGTCCTAAAAAGGTCAAGAAAGTTGTTGTGGTATGCAAAATAATGCCCCCCTCTCAGATGTCCACACCCTAATCCCTGGAATCTGCGAATATGTTACTTGAAATGACACGATTAACTTTGCAGATAGAATTAAGGCAGGAGATTATCCTGGATTTCTTGCATGGGTTTAATATAAGTAATCTCATGAGCTCATAAAAGTGGAAGAGAGATGGAGAAGAGTCATAAAAGAAATACAAAGATGGAAGAAGAGACAGGAGAGATTTGAAGTGAAAGAAGGATTCAACTACCATTGTGTATTTGAAGATGAAGATGGATATCTCAAGTTGAGCAATGTTGGTGGCTTCTAGGAGCTGAGAAGGGCTCTCACTTGACAGCCATCAAGGAAATACGAATCTAAATAGAGGGTTCCAGAAGGAATGGGGCCCTGCATTCTAGATTTTAGCTGCTAATACTGTGTCAGAAATATGAGGTAATAAATACACATTGTTTTAGGCAAGTTTGAGCCTGTTTGTTATGGCAACAATAGAAAACTAATACACCTATATTAGGTTATTTGTATGAACATGTTTTGCATATGTTATACTAAGTGGTAGAGAGAGAAAAATATTAATTAGAATATGAATACTGGTACTGAAACAAACTGATGAACATCTTACTCCTGTTTTGCTCATATTTATGTGACAATGAAAATGCATGAGAATGAAAAACAATATAATCCAAATTTAATATGATTTTTATAATATTAAATATTATTGAATAGTAAGAACATACAATTCTGTTGTTTTACAATTTTAAAGAACAACCAGAACTAGTCTTGATAATCAGGATAACACAGTCGTTTATGGTGTATACTTTATCATGTCTAACAAATTCTCACTAAAATGAAATAGTGAAGCCAATTCCATTTTCTAGCAGTAATAAGTTTTTGTTTTACCCCCAGGGTTCTTGGGCCAATTCACCCAAGTGTAGATTGAAATGAACTCCTCAGTCCCTCAGATTCTTAGACCTATGATACCAAAACATTTCCTATACACAATATGTTGGCCTTTTTCCTTTTTTTCATTTTTTGTACTTTCTGTTATTTATATCATATTTGTTCAAAATAGAGAATACTGGTTACTTTTTATTAGAGAAATAAATCATTGCTGAGAAGAAGTTGGTGTACAGATATTTAGTTTATTTTAGCCCATTTGTCTGGAATTATACTGTAAAATTGAACTGTGTGAAGACAGATTAGTTGAAGCTGGTCTTCATTGTAACATTAATAGGACAAGAAATGGCACCAAATGTTAATATTTAAGGCTCAGTGTGTTTCCACTGCAGGCTATGAAGTCAATGTGATTTAGTTTTCACTTTATTTTTAAAACTACTGAGAACTTCACAACATTCAAAAAGAGTGTTTTCCACTAGTTTATGGAAACAATGGCCCTATTATTTCTATTTTTTACAAATTCTATTTGCTATATTTCTTTTTGATCTCACACTTTCAATGATTCATTCCTTCTAGGCAGGAAAAAAAAAAAAAAGCCATCAAAATAATCCCATCTTTTTTTCTGTTAGTTTGTACAAATCAAGACATGAGACTTTAATTTACTTAAAAGAGTAAATGTGATCTCCCTCACCCATTAACATAAAGTTAAATAAAAGTCTGGCTTTCCAGACAGTCATAGAAATTTCCTTTTTATTTTTGCCCAAAATTACTCTAATACTACCAAAGCTAACTTTACTGGATCCTTTGTTCAGGGCTGGATTATATATAACTTAGTGAATTATAATTGATAGATATGTTTCATTTTTGGAGGTGATAGTAAAGATTGCAGGATATGACGTTTCCCTCAGAAATTTGCTATGAAGATCAAATAAAAAGAAAAATACATAAAATGGATGATATATGGTGACAGATTTTAAATGCTATTCTATTAGAAAGATAGACTTTGTGTAGTTGAGAATTTATCATGGTGTTTAAACCTAGGCAACGAAAATAAAATAGATGAAACCACTGGATTTTTATTTTCTTTTTCTTTCTTTTTTTTTTCTCAGCGAAGTTACTGACTTAATCAAGCCTAAGTCGATGTTCTGATAACACCTAAGCAAACATTTACTGCAGCACATATCACAGGACATTGAATTGTGACTCTAGATGTATATATTTTCCCTGTGGTTTCTGTAGGTCACATTTGTATCTTTTTAAATTTTACTTTTCTTTTGGATCCCTGGTATTTAGCATAAAGCTAACTTAACATCGTTTTTACAATATATACATACAATACAATATTTTTTTCAAATTCTTACACTAACCCAAGCTAAGGTTAAGGTGGAATTTGAACCATGGTTTAACAGGATCCTGAAGATGCATTAGGAGCCTGGAGATCATGAGGGGGTTGATGTATAAGTACACACACACAGATTGGTGTACCTTCTTTATCCAGGATCCATGGAATTCTTTATGTCAAGTACTTTTTAGGAATTGTTGGATTCTGATCATTGCACCAAGGATATCTGGTCCAGTTCTACATTCACACCTAAGAAAATGCACTCGCTTTGTCCAATACTCAGTCCAGTATGGACCAATCCTTTATTTCCACCTGTTCCCAACAGCTTCTCTACTAGTCAGGAATTCTGTAGTTGACTTATAGATACAAGTTAGGGAGAGAGACATCAAAGTGGGATAATCATCCTTACAGAACCACTTCTTCCTCTTCAGTGTGTCAGTTCTCATATTTTTAATGATATCCCACTTCTGCTTACACCCATTTTTCACTCTGTAAAACCTGACCAAACATATCTTGATTTAAAATGTATGCTACTGTTTTCTATGGACACTGTCCATCTTATATGTTGTGGCAATACATTAAGAAATTATCTGACCAGTTGTAATGAAGGAAGAAATTCCAAAGCCTTATATGTAATATTCTATAAAAAATCAACACAACATTCCAGATTTTCAAAGAAACTTCAGAAATAAAAGAAGGAAGGGGACTTCAGTTAACACCATGTTCATGAAAGAGACAGTAAAGCTCTTTTTGACTTCCACAATTACCCTTTATGACCACAAATGATGAATTCCTGAAACTGTATATCTTACTACTAATTTTTCACCTATCTTAGGCCTGTTTAGAAGTCCTCCTTTTGTCTGACCATCTAACATATCACCACCAGTTGGAGCATGCAATATCCCCATCCACTTCAATGTCTCTTGCTAGTAAAGCTACCTAACCAATTTCACCTGAACTTTAAGGTTGACTAGAATCATAGGCAGGCAAAAAAGAAAAAAAAAAAAAAAATGATGAGACATTTAAGAGGCTAGCAGACTAAGAAAGAAATTATAAGTGGATCTTCAGCTGATAATATTAGCACCTGGTGAAACAGGGCCAGATGAAAAACAACAACAACCTTAAATTAAAATAATAAGAACTTTCTGAGAGCTTTGGAAATTCATTATCTAAGGATTATTCTGCTTGCACTGAACACAATTTAATTAGTGGTTTTAATCAGAGGTTGGAAAACGTCTCAGTAAAAAGCCAAATAACAAATATTTTAGGACTTCCTGGTGATAAGGTCTCGCATGACTACACAACCCTGAGGAAGCCATAGATAAGACAAGAATGAATGAGCATGATTATGTTCTAATAAAACTTTATTGACACAAACAGGCAGGGAGCCATATTTGACCCTTGAGCTGTAGGTTTTCAGCTCCTGAACTAGATGAGCAAGGAGCGAATATATTAAAGGCAGAAGAGTTCTGAGAAAAAACAAAATATTAGAATTTTGGAAACCAGAATCGGGAAACTTTAATAAAAAGTATTCCAGAAAGTAGAATTGAGGTAGCTCTAATATTAGAAGAAAAATTTTCCCTCAAAATAGAACTGCATATGCAGATTAGCTTTATTAATAACAATGGAAATTTGAAAGCAGAACATCTTAAACCTTAGAAATAAAAAGGACAAAAAATTGAATGGGACGAATCCTGTGCCTAGCTAGCAGTCCTTTCTTTCTTTTTTTTTTTTTTGTTAACAGAATGTGTAATATAGATGTGTTAGTTTTCTAGGGCTGCCATAAAAATAAATAAATAAAAACAAATTAATAAAATTTAAAAAAAAATACCACAGACTTGGTAGCTTAAGCAACAGAAACTTATGTTCTCACAGTTCTAAAGGTTACTGGGCCTCAGATCTAGGTCTATTAAGGCCAGTTTCTGATGAGAGCTTTTTTTCTGAGTTCAAACAGCCACCTTGTTGCTTGTTTTCAAATTGCCTTTCTTCAGTGTACTGTTGGTTGGGGAAAGAGAATTGTCAGGTGTGTCTTTTGGGGAAGCATAGAGGGACAGGGAGAGAGAAAATCTTAAGCAGGCTCCATAGGCAACACCCAGCACAAAGCCAACACGGGACTCCATTTCAGGTCCATCTCAGGACGCTGAGATCATAACTGGAGCTGAAATCAAGAGCTTAACCAACTGAGCCATCCAGGTACCCCAGGTGTGTTCTTTTATAAGGGCACTAAACCTGTCCAATCAAGGTCCCAATCTTAGTACCCCATTTAACTATTTTATCTTCATCTCTAAAGACAGTCACATGGGGGGTTAGAGCTTCAACATAGGAATTTGGCTAGAATCCATAACAATAAAGATATTGTAAATGGGCAGTGCTAGGAAGAATAGAATTGTGTAACTAACAAATTAACATATGAAATGGAGGAGAAGTATCTTCAGGTAAAGCCTAGTTGAGGCTGAGAGCTAATTGTGTTATATAGTATTGTAGCCAAACCTTAGAGTTATGGGATATGGGAAAAAAAAAAAAAGAGAAAGAAAAATTAACTTAAAAATCACTTTGTAAATAGGTGTTGAATAGAAGCATTTGAAATAGCACATATTAAAAAAAAAAAGAAATAGTACAGTTCATGTGGTGGTTTGGGGTGTGCTGGGGAAAGTGAAGTTAGGGGAAGATGTTACGTCTCATTTTGCCTATAATAATGTAGAAATACATATTTCATCATGACCATTGGGAAAGAAAGTATGCAAATTAGAAAAATATACATTACTCTATGTATGTGTGCGTGTGTGTATATATATATATATGATGAGATAAATATCAAGTCAATCAAATCAGCAATAATAGGATATAAGAGAAGACAACAATATAAAATAAATAATACACCTAAAGTAAGCAAAAAAACAATAAAGTTACATAAGATATAATTACTATTTGTTAAAATCTCCTAAAAAAGTTATGTCAGATAGGTTTTTTTTTTTAAGATTTTAAGTACAAGCAGGCAGAATAGCAGGTAGAGGGAGAACCAGTTCCCTGCTGAACAGAGAGAACAATGCAGGGCTTGATCCCAGGACCCCAAGATCATGACCTGAACCAAAGGCACACACTTACCTGACTGAGCCACTTGGGCACCCATGTCAAATAGTTTGTAAAATGTCTCATTTTTATATTATTTACAGGAAATTTAAAAAATGAAATGCTAAAGAAAGCATAAGAAATAAAAGAAAAAATGTGTCCAAGATAGATGTTAAATAACTTAAAATTATATAAAGCACAACTTTGAAAGGAGATATGCATCACATCATATATACATAAAACTACATAGAAAATGCTTAAAAGGGGATAATAAATATAAATAAATATAAATATAATATATGAATATATATTATATATAATGTAAAATATATTAAAGACAAATATAAATAAATATAAAAAAATATTCAAAAAAGGTATAATTAATTAGCTATAATAAAATTGACCATGCTACTATGGCTAAATTTAATTCCAAAGCCAAATGTACTTGTCAATAATGAAATATTTTTCAATTTAATTCAGCTTTAAGTAGTTCTCCAAATATTAAGACTCATTTTTTAAAAAGATTTTATTTATTTATTTGACAGACAGAGATCACTAGCAGGCAGGGAGGCAGGCGGGGGGCAGGGAGAAGCTGGCTCCCCACTGAGCAGAGAGCCCAATGCAGGGCTCAATTCCAGGATCCTGAGACCATGACCCAAGCTGAAGGCAGAGGCTTAACCGACTGAGCGAGCCCGGTCCCCCTGTGACTCATTCTTTAATATCATACATACACTTAATAAAGTACTGTGCAAAAGAAAAAAAAATCTTAAAATTCTATGAATGCATAATGCCCATATAATTACAAGATGACCTCTTTATTTAAAACTAGTCATCATGAATAATTATTTAGATAAAAAATACTTGATGACATCAACTAGTATTTATGATAAACATATGTGCTAGTCCATTCCACTGCTATAACAGAGTACCAGAGCTGGGTGATGTACAAACAACATTCTCATTCTGGAAGCTGAAAAGTCCAAGTTAAGGCACTAGCAGATTTGGTGCCCGGTGTGATGTCCCCACATGGAAGAAGGGAAAGGGAGCTCTCTGGGGTCCCTTTTTTAAGTCACTAATCTCATTCATGAGGGCTCTACCATGATGAGCCTATAACTCATAAAGTTCCAACCATCAAGTGCCATCACACTGGGATTATATTTCATCATTTGGGACAGAAACATTCTGTCTATAGCAAGGTATAAATACATCAAGGTATGAAATAGCATTGATAATAGTGTCCATCAATGTTTAGAAGGACATGCACTAAGTATTAGCTTCTTAGAGCTTTGCTACAAAGCACCATAAACTAGAAGGCTTAGACAACACAAATTTATTCTTTCATAGTTCTGGAGGTTAGAAGTCTGAAATTAAAGGGTCTACAGGCCCATACCCTTCTGACTCCCAAGGAAGAATCCTTCCCGACCTCTTCCTAGCTTCTGGTGGTTGCTAGTAATTCATGGAGTTCATGGGCTCATAGATGTGTCACTCCAATTTCTGTCTTCATCCTCAGAGGATGCCCTCGTCTGTGCCTGGGGACCCCCATAATCCAAAATGACCTCATGTTAATGACACCTGCAAAGATCCTATGTCTAAATATGGTCACACTCACAGGTACTGAGAGTGAAGGCTTCATTAGCTCTTTTCAGGGAAGACATTTAACTAACAACATTTGTTCTGAGTGTTATTTCTGGGTCATGGGGTTTATGGGTATCCTGTATTCTTATTTGAACTTAACATGATTTCCCAAATGTCTACAATGAATATAAATTAATGTAAGAATTAAAATGGGCATTTAAAACCAAATTTAAGGGGCTCCTGTGTTGAGTAAGCATCTGCCTTTGGCTCAGGTCATGATCACAGGGTCCTGGGATCGAGTCCCACAACAGGCTTCCTGCTCAGTGGGGAGTCTGCTTCTCCCTCTGTTCTTCCCCCTGCTCGTTCTCTTTCTGTCTGTGTCAAATAAATAAATAAAATCTTTAAAAAATAGAAACAAATTTAAAGGGATCATATAATATGATTTGAATATAATATTTTTCAAGGTTTATTTATTTTGAGAGAGAGAGAGAAAGCATGTGAGTGAGGGGAGGGGCCGGGGGAGAGAGAGAATCAAGCATACTCCACACTGAGTGTGAAGTCTGATATTGGGCTTGATCCCACAACTGTGACAGCCTGAGCCAAAACCAAGAGTTGGATGCTTAACCAACTGAGCCACCCAGGCACCCCTGAATATGATTCTTTAATCATATTTAACTGACTTGTTCAAGTTACATTATGCTTTCAATTATGAATAGAGATAGAAATATACCAAATATATAATTAATCTGAATTGTAAGGTGAAAATCATTCAAATACTTGGAAAAAAAAATAGAATAGAAACTATATCCCCCCTTATATAATCCCTATTTAATATACCCTTACTTAAGTGGGGGATAAGTATATGGACTTGCTCATAAATTGAAGAGCTGTAATGGAGAGAATTGTAGGGTTTATTTCCCCAGAATCTCCTTTTATAAAAGAGAAAAGATGTTCCTGCAAGTTGTAATTGGTTAAAGCTTCTCACATTCTTTCCTAGGGAAATTTTTTCAAACCATAATGTATGACTAAAATTCATTATTGTGAATTTGGGAACAAATGCTTCCCTTTTTGTGAAAAGAAATTCCACTTTAAAAGCATCATACACTGTTTTCCTAAAATTTGGCTTTGGGCATTAACTGATTTTCATCGATGAGAAGTACTGTTAGTTGAAAGTAACTGTGTAATTTCCAAATCCAGGAGAAGCAAACTGTCTTTTTTTGGTGATATGAATTATAATTTTACTGCATTTAGAGGATTTCAGTAAAATGGAAGCAATAAGGGAAGATAATTTAAGGGGATTAATAATTTTCAAAATGCCAGAGGCCAAATTATAATCAAGTTTTCATACATTTAGTTAATTAACACTTTGAAAGAGACTTAATTTATGTGGAATTTAGAGTACTCTTAATAGGTTAGACACATGTAATTGCCTCTAGTACCTATAATCATCTTGATGCATAATTTTCATGGATTAGGATGAAGATAAATGATCTGGAAAGCATTAGAATTCCAAAAATCTTGCTAAATGTTTATACCAATGTTCAAGTCCCTTGAAGAGCACTCCAATCTGTTACTTCATTTTTAAGAACCTTGTAACTATTTATTAATAAGATAAAGTAAACTTCTTGCTATAATTGATGTCAACATTGTATTATTTAGCAGTAACCTACTTGTTATTTATAGAAAGCATTATAGAGATAAAAATGAGTTGCTTTTCAGAAAAGTTTAACAAGGTTCTATTATGTTCAAAAAACTGTAGAAGAAATATAAGGCTCAGTTGTTGCTCTTAAAAGGTGTACATGTAGTTGGTAAGATAAGATTTGTTCAACAGTAAATAAAATGTGCATTAAGTCAATGAGACAATGTACAGAAAACAAATGAGCATATAGATATATTAACTCTTTTATAACTATTTGGGAGAGCTATGTACTTTTAGTGCTTGTTCTTTTCTCCAGTTCCAGTATCAGAGATTTCAGCTAATGTATTAAGGTTATGCAGAAGAGATATCCTAACAAGAATTAATTCTAGAAGTTTCCACCCAATGAATAAACTACATTTAATTTAATTACATTAAATGTAATTTCTTCCTTACGGCAGTGAGTGAAATTCGTATTCATATTGTTATTATATTATTATATATTATATAATAATAATATTATGGATATTATTCATATTCAGTCATGTTTCTTATTCTTCCTTCTCTTTCTCATTTTAATAAAAAGCAAGAAAGCCTCTGAGAAATATTTACTTTTTCTATATTTCTAAGTTTATAAACCTTGCTGGGTTTAAACACTTTTTAAATAACTTTATTTATATCTTCTACACTTTCCAGTGGTCACTTGGGATTAATGGAGATGTGCCTTACTTTCTGTTTCTCCCAAAATTTCATCATATCCCCCCTTTTTGAACTACTGGTCTAGAATTGAACTGATGCCCATTTGGACTCTTGCTGCACTTCCCAAAATATTTGATCATTACTATGCACTCTTCTTCTTCAACAGCATTAGAGTCTGGTGCCCCATTATCTTGTCACCATATAAACCTCAAATTAAATTTACAACAGTTTTGTTCATTCGTTCTTTCTTTCTTTTCCTTCCTTCATTCCCTCCCTTCCTCTCTTTCTCTCTTCTTTCTTCTTTCATCAGTTACCTCATATCATTGACAGAAAAGAGAGAAAACAGAAAAACAAGCTGATAGTCCTCAGGCAGAAATCTCCATACTCTGAGCTCCTGTTTGCAGAATTCTAGACAAGATGAAGTTTGTTTTAAATGTTGAGATTGCAGTATTTCTTAAGAATTTAGGATGACCTTGATAACATTTGGAGCAAGAAGAATTTTAGAACAGTATGAAGGTTCCACGCTTTTTGTCTGATCTTCTGTTTCTCCATGTTACTTCCCTTTTGTGTGGACCACTACAGCTTATTTCTGAACCTGAACTGTAGTCAGTCCAGAAGACACTACTATCTTCTATCAGGATCATAAACTGAGCTGTTCTGCCTACACTTCTCTGTTACCCCTCTTTCGCCATTAATATTTTAACTACACTTCTCTGTAAAAGGAATTAATCTTCTTTTTTTCTTTTTTCTAGGCTAGATCAAGTTAACACAAATATCTTACTTTTCAGGAGTGGGGTCTCATCCTGCTCAGTTTGTGTTCTGTTACTATGGTTGTGCTTTGTAAAATAGGTTTTTACAAAAATGAAAATGGTATAAAAGGGATAGCTTGAGATTGCATGGGTTCTCAAACACATGTGTTTATCTCTAGTCAAAATACCTAGTCAGGAACTAAGGACAGGTAAGTGACGTCTACAAGCCTCCTCTGTTCTCCCCTCAATTACTAAAAGTCACCGTAAACCTTTCTGTGAGAGAAGTACTCTTTAAAGCTGATTCAGCAAAGCTGATTCAACCAAGTTTAGGTTCTTGAGGCTCTCAAGACCAAGATTAATTAACTCAGAATGCATGGGGTAGTATTTAACTGTCAATCAGATGTGGGACTTTGGAAAAAAAAAAAAAAAAGATGGGACACTTGAGTAATTGGAAATTTTAGCTGGACCATATGAAATTGCTAATTTGGTCAAATTGGTTATATAATAACAAAAATCCATGCAATTTAAATTAATAGATAAAAAAATGAAATTATTCCATAGAGTAAGTCTAGGTGGCAAAAACTTGAAAGTAGAAGCAGTGTATTTAGAATCCTAAACTAGCAAGAAACTTATTAGATCATAAATGAGCCAAACATTATTCAAAGGTACCTAAAAGCTGTTTAAATAGAAATTAAAAAAAAAAAAATTCAAACTTAGCTCAAAAGCTTAGAAGGGAAACACTATATCTACACACACACACATATTTTTTTTTTCCAGTTTTCACTAAAGAAAAGGACTGGGGTGCCTGGATGGCTCAGTTAGTTAAGCATCTACTTTCAGTTCAGGTCATGATCCCAGTGTCTTGGGATCAAGCGCTAGGTCAGGGGATCAGCAGCTAGGCAACCTGCTCAGCAGGGAGCCTATTTCTCCTTCTTCCCTGGCCCCCTGCTGTGCGCTCTCTCTCTCTCTCTCTCTCTCTCTCTCTCAAATAAATAAATAAAAATCTTTAAAAAAATAAAATAAAAGAGGAAAGGATTATTCTATGCATGCAAATCAGATGAGTGGAAACCATGATGAGAGCCTCTAAGACCTGCAGGGAGAAATACACAAAAGATAATCTCAGGGCTTTCAATAAAAACTGAGGACCCACTGAGCACATACTGTAGGATGTTTAGTGGCTTTTCATTTGTAATTGTCCTGATTTAACATTACCTTGTAGGAAGACAGTTCTTCCCCATTTTCTACATGAACACTTCTACCTTCCTTGACTGTCCTCTCCTTCAAAAGAGTGGAAGATGGCTGCTATCCTCTGATTCTTAGCACAGACAGAGGTCAGTTATATTTTCCTTAAACCTACTTCTAATTTTGTTATCGTGGGACTCATACCAAATGTTACAAGTTGTTCAAAAAATGATAAGACATAAAAGGGGTCATAAAGTGAAAATGATAAAGACCAGTTCAGCCCTCTACATTAAGTACTCATTTATGTTAGTGCCCATATATTTGTGTATCTCTCTGAAAAAAAATATATAAAATACATTTTACATATATGTATATACAAATGTATATATGTATATATATAAAAATATATGTATATGTATTGTGTGTGTGTGTGTGTGTGTGTGTGTGTGTGTGTGTGTGTATTCTCATAAACAGTGGGAAATAGTCTGTAGAAAGAGCCCTTGACAGTTTGCTTGGGTCACTATGCTAGTTCCCTTTGTCAGAAAATAATCAACCCCACCTTCCTTTGTGCCATAAGAGAATCCCAGTAAAAGAGAAAAATAGTTCTCAGGAAAACAAAAACCAAACAGTTGAGATTTTTCTCAGTCTTTGTAAAGTAGTTACCCACACTTTGAATAAAGTAAGTAAAAGAATATTTATAATAGCAAGGTTTAATGACTAGCTGAGTAGCACGAGTGTGTATTTTTTTTTCTCACTTTATGCAGGACAGGCAAGTGAAGCACATAGCCTTAATGTCAAATTTTACTATGTGCGATCTATTTCCACCAAAGCACAAGGTGTAACTATGCAGTAAGCTTTTATTTTTAAATTTTTATGATAAAACGTTTCCTTCCAAATACATACGATGGCCTTCATTAAATCTCCATAAAGGAGCATATGTAAACTCAATAATTGTGCCAAGGTTCAGAAGGATTGTGGTTACTCTTCTTTGGGATCAACTTCAAATACTCTCAGGTTTGGCCAGCAGACTCTGAGATGGAGAATGAAAAGCTTACTCCTACTCTAGTAGGAGAAAGAAGAGGGTCTGGGGCCGAGAGGCTCTAGTGGTGAAAGGTCCCAAGCCAGACTCTGCCTCCACCTTTATTGTGAATGTTAACAGTACAACAGAGGAATAAGAAAAACAAGAAGAGATATGAAACTGTAATAATCAGGACAGTGATCTAGGCAGTATCCTGTGAATAGAACAAGCTGTGTTTGTGATGGGCGTGCAGAGAGTGCGTTGAGTGGAGTGCATGAATTCCGAAGATAAATGTCTCTCCTAAGTCAAGCATTTGCTTCCTGGATGAGTGTCTTGAACCGCAATAAGGATCCGACTGTTTTCAGCCCAGAAACCTTAAAGGGGGCCCGGTTTTCTGGGCACTGCTTCTTTGCTTTTCAATTAGTCTCATCCAAGGATGCATGTGTTTATTAAATCTTACTGTGTCAGGCACTATGAATTCTCACAAAATACGATGGAACACTATCTTTTCCTATTTTTATTGGAGACAGAGCTTAGATATGAGAGTAGAATTCATGGTCAAAAAAAGACCAATTTGATTTCAGTTAATTTGTTGCATCAGAGTGATATAAATTATCATTTAAAAATTGACAATTAAAAAAATGACTTTTCCATAGTTTTCATGCCGAAATGTGGATCTTCTTTCACTTCCCAAGTTTATAAAACTTCTATTTATGATGTTATAATGTTAGTAGGTCTATATATACTCTGTTTCATCTTCAGTCCAGGATGGATAAAGTATTGACATTTTTCACAAACCAGCATTACTAAATCCAGCTTGGGTCTTGCCATTTAATCTGTTATATACCTCTTTGCCCGGGTGTATCATGTCTGTCTCCTATTTTCATTTTGAAAATGGCTGTAAAAAAAAAAATCTCTTTTTTTATCTTAAATTTTTTTCTTGTTATTACATGTTTTATCTTTAGTATACTCATAAATCATTTCGAACATTTTGTTTTATTCTATTAATAATTTTAAGTCTAAATAAACCCAAAATATTATGTCATATTTAACATTCCTATTTTTCTTAGCCCACAGTAACCAATCTTATGAGCTTAACACATAATGTATCATTCTAAATGTCATCTCATCATTTATATTTTTATAAACATTTTATTTTAGAGTTTTAGATTCACACAAAAATGGTAAAGATAGTATAGAAAGTTCCCATATCTTACACACCCAGTTTCTTCTATTGTTAACATTTTACATTAATAGGAATGTATATCACAATTCATGAATCAATATTAATATATTTTTATTAACTAAAGTCCATATTTTATTCCTGTTTTATTACCATTAATCTAATGTTCATTCTCTCTTCCAGGATCCCATCCAGCATACCATAACATGGTTAGTCATGTCTCCTTAGGTCCACCTTGGCTATGATAGTTCCTCAGATGTTCCTTGTTTTTGATAACTTTATGTTTTGAGGTCTACCAGCCAGTTATTTTGAGGAATATCCTTCAATTGGGATTTGTTTGATGTTCTTTTTATTATTAGACTGTGGTTAAGGGATTGGGGGGGAGGAAAATGCCAATCTTATCACATCATCTCAAAGGTAGTATATTATCTTATCACATCATCTCAAAGGTAGTATATTATCTTATCACATCATCTCAAAGGTAGTATATTATCAAAGGTAGTATATTATCAAGAATTATCAAGACCAATATTAATCATTATTGCCTTGCTGAGGTGGTGTTTGTCGATTTCTCCACTGTAGTTAGATTTTTTTCTCCCTTTCCATATTGTATTATTAGGAAGGAAACCATTTCGCACAGGTCACACTTCAAGAGTCGGGAGTAATGTGCCACCACCCTGAGGATGATTGTCATAAACTGGTTGTGATTCTCTGCACAGGAGATTAGTCTATTCTCCCCCATTTGTCTATTCATCCATTTATAACAATACAGACTTAGGAATGTTTATTTTATACATTAGGTTAACCCAATATGATATTTATAAGTTTTCCTGCTCAAATTTTTCCTTCTTTTGCCACTATCTCTGTCTTTCTGACATATCTCCGTGTGTGTGTGTGTGTGTGTGTGTGTGTATTCAAGCACTTCCTTATAGTCATTGTTAAATATTTTTATTCATCTTGTATATTCTAGCACCAGTCTTAGAACTAGATCTTACTCTAAGAAGCACTAGTTCCTTTCATTGAAGAATGGTAATACAAACCATAATGTGGGCATGTGGTGTGCTCAATGCTACATCATTTACTTTTATTTCTTTATTAAGATTTAATTTATTTATTTGAGAGAGAGGGGGAAAGAACATAACCAGGAGAGAGGGGGCAGGGAGAGAAGCAGACTTCCCACCAAGCGGGGATTCTGACTCCAGGCTCAATTCCAGAGCCCTGAGATCATGGCCTGGGCCAAAGGCAGACACCTAACTGACTGAGCCACCCAGGGGCTCCTCATTATTTTTTTTTAAGTTCTTATTATGTTATTGAAAACAAGAAATAACTTATGTGATGATTTTAGCTTAACATAGTCAAATAGATATATGAAGGAAAGAGCGATTACAATGAATGCATAGTAGGCAATGTGTAATGCAGTTGGTTTTTAATATTTTGTTTTAAGGGTGCCTGGTGGCTTAGTCAGTTAAGCATCCAAATCTTGATTTTGGCTCAAAGAGATCAAAGCCCCACATCGGGCTCCACACTCAGTGCTGAGTCTGCTTCCAGATTCTCTCCTTTTCCCTCTACTCCTCCCTCTGCTTGAGTGTGCTCTCTTTGTCTTTCTGTCTAAATTAATCTTTTTAAAAAAAATGGTTTGTTTTAAATAGTAACTTAGTGGAGCACCTGAGGGGTTCAGTGAGTTAAACATATGACTCTAGATTTCACCTCAGGTCATGATCTCAAAGATGTTAGATCAAGCTCCACATTGGGCTCCATACCTAGTGTGCTTAAGATTCCTTCTCACACTCTCTCTCTGTCCCTCCCATCTCTTTCTTTCTCTCTATCCCTCTCTAAAAGTAATAATAACAAAAATAAATAAATAGTAATTAAGCAATGTGAAGTCTTTCTTTGACCATCCTTTCGTTGTTTTAAAGAACAAAACACTTCCAAGCTGAAAAACTTTAAGTGACTTTCCTTATCATCCCTTAATTCACTCCATGGTCATAAAAAATACATTAAAACATGCATAAAACAATAAATATTGAAAATTCACAGAAAATTTTTAAAAAATCAATGATGTATGTTTTCTTCATTGAAATTTGGGCTACTTTGAGAACTGCTAAATCTCTTATGTGTCATACAAAATACTTTGCCAAGAGATTACTTATCTTTCAAAATCTAGTGGCTAAGGAGACATAATGTCTGATACATGAACACAGTAAAGTTGTAGGATACAAAATCAATGTAGAAATCTGTTGCATTTCTATCCACCAACAATTGAGCAACAAAAAGAAAAAATAAGGAATCAATCTCATTTACAATTACATCAAAAACCATAAGATACCTAGGAATAAACCTCACTAAAAATGTGAAAGACCTGTAATCTGAAAACCATGTAACACTGATGAAAGAACTAGAAGATGACACAAAGAAATGTAAAAAATTGCCACGCTCATAGATTAGAAGAAAAAAAATTGTTAAAATGTCTATACTATTCAAAGCAATCTACACATTTAATGCAATCCTTACAAAAATACCAACAACATTTTTTATAGAACTAGAAAAAACAATCCTAAGCTTTTTATGGAAACATGAAAGACCCTAAATAGCCAGAACAATCCTGAAAAAGGAAAACAAACCTAGAAACATTACAATTCTAGACTTCAAGTTTTATTACAAAGCTTTAGCAATCAAAACAGCATGGTACTGGAACAAAAACATACGCATAGATCAATAGACTAGAATAGAAACCCAGAAATGAACCCACAATCATCAACAAAGCTGGGAAGAATATCCAATGGGACAGAGTTTCTTCAACAAATGATATCAAGAAAACTAGACAGCAAAATGCAAAATAATGAAACTGGAATACTTTGTTACACCTTACACATGGGTAAATTCAAAATGAATTAAATACCTAAATGTGAGACCTGACACCATATAAATCCTAGTAAAGAACACAAGTGTGACCTCTTTGACATCGGCCCTAGCAACTTTTTTTTTTTTAGATATGTCCCTTGAGGCAAGGGAAACAAAAGCAAAAAATGAACTGTTGGCACTTCCTCAAAATAAAAGGCTTCTACACAGCAAAAGGAACAATCAAAAAAACTAAAAGGCAACCTACAGAATAGGGAGAAAATATTTGCAAATGACATATTCAATAAAAAGGTTAGTATCAAAAATATATTAAGAACTTATAAAATTCAACACTGAAAATATGAGTAATCCAATTAAATAAGTACAGAAATCATGAAGAGACATTTCTCCAAAGAAGACATAGAGATGGTCAACATGAAAAGATGCCAAACATCACTCATCATCAGGAGAGTATATTTCAAAACTACAATGAGATATCCCCTCACACCATTCGGAATGGCTTAAATTAACAACACAAGAAACAAGAGATATTGGCGAGGATGTGGAGAAAAAGGAACCCTCTTCACTATTGGTGGGAATGCAAACTGGTGCAGCCATTCTGGAAAATAATATGGAGGTTCCTCAAAAATTCAAAAATAAAAGTACCCTACAACCCAGCAACTGCACTTCTAGGTATTTATCCAAAGGATACAAAACTACTAATTCAAAGGGATACACGCACGCCTATGTTTATAGCAGCGTAATCTGTAAAAGCCAAATTATGGAAACTGCCCACGTGTCCATTGACTGACAAATGAATAAGGAAGATGTGGTAAACACACACACACACACACACACACACACACACACACACACACACACACAGAAATATTACCCAGCCATAAAAAAGAATGAAATCTTGCTATTTGCAATGACATGAGTGGAGCTAGAGAGTATTATGCAAAATGAAATAAGTCAGCCAGACAAAGACGAGTACCACATTGTTATACTCATATGTGGAATTTAAGAAATAGAACAAATATACATAGAGAAATAAAGGAGAGGCCAAACAAGAAACAGACTCTTAGCTAGAGAATAAACTGATGGTTACCAGAAGGGAGGTGGGTAGGGGGACGAGTGAAATAGGTGATGGGGATTAAGGACAACACTTACTGCGATGAGCATCATGTGTTGTTTCGAAGTGTTGAATCACTCTATTGTACACCTGAAACTAAAATTGCACTGTGTTAACCAACTGGAATTTAAATAAAAACACTATCTTCAAAAAAATTTGTCATAGTTGAGGTTACAGTACTATTCATTCACCAAGTCAAAATATTTATTAATCATCTATTAAATGGGGGACATTGTTCTGGAAGCAGATTATCATAAACAACAAGATCAACAAACATTCCTATTTATAAAATCTGAAATCAGTCTAGCAGGCAACACTGAAAGAAAAAGCCAATTGTAAATCAGGATTTTATGAAAGAAATATAGCAGATAGTACTTAAGAGGGGTTCATAAGTTAGCCTTGAGGAGTCAGTGAAAACTTCCCAAATTAAATCATCTTTATGCTGAAACCCAAAGCAATCTCTAGATAAAGGAGGTTTTGAGGTTTAGAGATTTTTGGGAATAGTTAGAAACTGGAGAAGAACTTCATTGTAGAAGGTGATTGCCATCATCTCTGATAATTTCAAGACATGCTCATGCAAATAAAATTGTCTTTGGTAGGAGAGATAATATTCTAGTAATTAAAGAAAATTGTGTTCAAAAGTGTTGTTTTCTTATTGATGCACCTGTTTCATGTGGAATTATCATTGTTACAGAATCAGTTGGAGAGCAAAACAACTAAGAGTTTGAGGACTAACACAATCAGGAAACTGCATGTAGAAATAAAATACAAGAATCGTATTCTTGAGCTTGAATGTTGGAGCTGACTTGTGACAAAAATGGTAACTGTGACCCCTGTTTCAGTCAAGTGAGTCTGTGTCTCCTTTCTAAGGTAAATTAACATTTTAAAATTGAATGGAACTAGGAGTTTCTCACTTCCTCATTTGCCTTAAGCATTTCTTACATGCCTATCACCAAGTTCCACTGCAAAGAAGTATGGAGTTATCTGACTTCCAGTCAGAGCCACCGGTGTATTGTGGTTTTGGAAAGTATTATTGCGACCCCAAAGATCAGTTTCTACTTTTCTATTTGGATGAACAGTCACTCTATAGAGCCTCTCAATGGAGACAACTTCATATCCAGTGTGGCTTTGTCCCACAGAGACAATATGATGAAAAGCATCATAGTATAACTAAGTGTGTGTGTGTGTGTGTGTGTGTGTGTGTGTGTGTGTGTGTATACACTTCCATGTAATTGCATAGAAATATCACAGGGCCTTAAAATAAGTATATTGGAGTCCATAATATGAAGATATGAAGAGTGGCTGTCACATTGATGACCTCTGATTTTTCTCTTTAAGTAGGGATAAATGTCTTGTTCTGTAGGATGGCATCAGAAAGGGGAGCAGGACAGGATGCAAATATAGCACCTCCCTTGTAGAAGAAAAAAAAAGATTCATTCTCCCTATCTTTGAAGAAAAAAGATAGTTAACATGGGGTTTACTAATAATGCACATTATTTCTTCTTTGTCCTCATACTTTTATGTAATTAACCCATTTTTCAATAACATAATTTGGCTGCATTTGGTAAAACATTAAGCAGTTAAAAATATAAAAATGAGTTTGCCCTGGGTGCACATTCATTTGGTCTTGACAATATGTTTTGAAATGGTGTGTGTGTGTGTGTGTTTGTGTGAACACATGCACACATGGGTACTATAGTTAATATAATTATAAAAGCATATAAAAGGTATAATGTTAAAAGTATCTTTTTTTACTCACTGTCCCTCAACTCTATTCTTTGGCTATACTTTTTCCACTATTCCCACATGAAAACTCCTGCAAGCTTCATGATTTCCTGAAATTTTTTTCACATTTTTTTAATTTTAATTTTTTTATTAACATATAATGTCTTATTAGCCCCAGGGGTACAGGTCTGTGAATCATCAGGCTTACACACTTCATGGCACTCACCATATCACATACCCTCCCGATGTTCATAACCCGACCACACTCCCCCTACTCTCTGTGTACCCCACAACCCTCAGTCTGTTTTGTGAGATTAAGAGTCTCTTACGGTTTTTCTCCCTCCTGATCCCATCTTGTTTCATTTTTTCCTTCCCTACTGAATTTTTAATAAGAAATAAAATGTTATGTAGTATTTTAGATCATAAACACATTAACCAAAAGTGACCAGTGCCACGTCATCAATTCAGAGCTGTGACCTTTTAAATTTCCCCTAATATAACCACTCAACCCTTTCAACAGCTTGAGTCTGTTAGCTTTAATGGTCAATACAAATTAAAAATAAGAAGCTTAATTAGCCCTGTTGAAAGTGTGGGAAAACACTTCTTCCCTCCTTTTTTTGGTGCATTTTTCTTCGGGGAAATTGTAAGCTCTTTCTTTGCCTCTTTAAATTGTATGTAAATCTTTTCTTTTCAGTCCTATTTTATTTTCTTTCATTTCTTTTTTTCATGTTTTTACTTAAATTCCAATTAGTTAACATACAGTACATCACAAGTGCTCTCCTTCATCTCTTTCACCCATGTAACCCACGCCTCCCAACAACAACCTCCCCTCCAGCAACCCTCCGTTTGTTCTCTATAATTGAGTCTATTTCCTGGTTTACCTTTCTCTGTTTTTTTCCCCTATGTTCATCTGTTTTGTTTCTTCAATTCCACAATGAATGAAATCACATGGTGTTTGTCTTTCTGACTTATTTCACTAAGCATAATCCTCTCTAGCTCCATCTTTGTCATTACAGATGGCAAGATTTCCTTCCTTTTTATGGCTGAGTAGTACTCCTGTGTGTGTGTGTGTGTGTGTATGTATCTTATTGATAAGAAGTTGCTAAAGCTAATGTCTAAGAGGTTACTGCCTATGTTCTCCTCTAGGATTTTTATGGCTTCCTGTCCACAATTCCAGACTTAAGTTAAATCGCAATGTTGTTGTAATCAGTACAGTATAGCACTGGCACAAAAACAGACACATAGATCAATGAATGGAATAGATAATTCAGAAATGAACTCACAACTATATGGGCAATCAATCTTTGACAAAGCAGGAAAAAGTATACAATGGGAAAAAAAAACAGTGTTTTCAACAAATGGTGTTGGGGAAAAAAGGATATTACATGCAAAAGAATGAAACTGAACCACTTTCTTGCACCATACACAAAAATAAATACAAAATGGATAAAAAATGCAAATGTGAAATAGAAAACCATCAAAATCCTAAAGAACAAAGGCAGTAACCTTTTCGACATCAGCTAGAGCAATGGCTGACTAGATAAGTCCCTAAGGCAAGGGAATAAAAAAGCAAAAATAAACTAGCAGGATTGTATGTAAATCTGTTTTGTTTGTTTGTTTGTTTGTTTGTTTTTAACTCCCAGTTCTTTTTTATTCTGAAAATTAGTCAGAACTGGAGAAACAAAATCTTTGTTATCAAAAACAAAGAATAAAGGGAAATGACATGCCCTAATTCATGTATTTAGAATGGAACAGACCAAGGATTATCATCATCTCTCAAATTTGGGTCTGCTCTGAGTCAAAGCAACATTTGCAGCCAATAGGAACCATTGGGGCTTTGGCTCAGGGATTCTTCTTCAAGATTTACGCTATTAAAAAGACAAAGGAAACAAAAGCAAAAATGAAACTGGGAGTTAATCAAGATAAAACATTTTGCACAGCAAACAGTTGATAAAACTAAAAGGCAACCTACAGGAAGGGAGAAGATATTTGCAAATGTCTTATCAGATAAAGGGCTAGTGTCCAAAATCTATAAGGAACTTATCCAACTCAACACCTAAAAAACAAATAACCTAATGAAGGAATGGGCAGAAGACATGAAAAGATATTTCTCCAAAGAAGACATAGAAATGGCACATTAAGAGATGTTCAGCTTCTCTTGGCATCAGGGAAATACAAATCAAAACCACAATGAGATGATCTCATACCAGGCAGAATGGCTAAAATTAACAAGTCAGGAAACAACAGATGTTGATGAGGATGCAGAGGAAGTAGACCCCTCCTAACACTGTTGGTGGGAATGAAAACCTCTTATACTCTTGACGGGAATGCAGCCACTCTGGAAAACTGTACAGACGTTCCTCAAAAAGTTAAAAAGAGAACTACCCAATGACACAGCAATTGCATTCCTAGGTACTTATCCAAAGGATACAAATATAGTGATTCGAAGGGGCACATATATGTAAATCTTTTAAAAAGCTAAGTAAGCCTCAACTTTGGGACCCAGGAATGTCTTTGAAATGACCTGGGAGCCAATCCCTTGAAATTTCATTATCTAGGAAGACAGTGTCCCTATTTCCCAGCGTCTGTGGGAGAGCAGGAGTCTAAATTGTGTAGGCAACTAACTCCAGATCGCAAACATACTTCCTGTCATTAAAATATGAAAAGTTTGTGCTTCCTTTGTATAATGCCAAATAGCTAACAGGTGATCACTTCAATTAACATGTGAATTTAGGATGATTTCTGTGTGACAAATGGTCTGCCAAGTGCTTATAAGGACTTGTACGTAATGTGTTACATCTGCTTAATTGCATAAGTGGGTATGGTTTTATTTGATCTTTGCAATCTTTTGGCAACTTGACTATGATATGCATTGTATTCTAGTCTAAGTATTTTTCAATAATAAAACAATTTCATTTCTTTTCTATTTTTGTGAGGAAGCTTTCTGGCTTGGAAAGGAGATTTTGTTTTAATTTATATTTCCCCAACACTATACACTGGCCCCTTGTAGTAGGGAGAGATGAGTAAATGTCCTCTCTCTATACCTTCATGTTTCTCCTCCTCATTTAGCTTTTAACTTCAAGGCAAGGGCAAGGAACAATACAGTGAAATAAAAAGCTATTACCTAGTAGGTCAGCCAGCAAGATGGCCTTAGGCTGTTTGATCTTGGTCAATAGTCAGCACTGACTTTTTCTTTCAACTGGAAACTTCCAGTTCTATTTGTCAGGGGCCATGCCTGTGGCTATCCCTGCACTCTTCTTTGGGCATTGTATTCACTTATATTTAGCACCTATAAATTCCTCATGGAGTTCTAGAAATAGGAAAACAACAGTAAATGGAACTGACAAAACCCTGCCTTGATCAGTCTCATATTTGAATCGTATATGCTAATATGGGCTTTTAAAAGATGAACTGAGACATATTAAAATTTTAAGAGCTTATCTGAGCAAAAAACAACTTGACAAGGGTAGTGCCATGCTGCAAGTGGTTAGACAAGCTCCACTGACAGAACCTGGGAAAGATAGGGAGAAAAGATGAAAGCAAAGTGAGGAAATGATGGATTGGCTGTAACTCAAAGTCTAGTTGGCCGTCTGTGATTGGTTGTTCTAAGGATTTGTGACCTTGAGGCACTTACAGGCTTTGGTTTTGCTTTGCGGATGTAGGCCACCTCAGCATTAGAGCTACCTCAGTGTAATGGGTTCCTTGTTTAATTAATTTAACAGGGATAAGAGAAAACAAATGAAAAGAGGAGGAAAGTATGTGTTAATGGGGAGCATGCGACAACTCCCGTTTAGGTGGCTAGATCTCCACTCAGTCTGAGGAAGGTGGTACTCTACTTCTTACATTCTAATGAGATTTCTTTTAATCATCTACCTTGATTTAAAGCAATTTAAGTAGAATTCTAGTCTTACAAATATCAGTATAACTAAACCATGTTGGTCATATTAAGAATATTAAAGTGCAGTGGAAGGGCAAGGGAGGAAGGCTCCAGGTTTCCTTGTGTTGAGATTCATGTTGCAGTAAAGAAATTTGCTTAATTAGGAAAGAAAGTTAATAGGTGAACATTCAGTGTTTCATACACGATACAAAATAATCAACGTTCTGCAGGTACCATGTGATGAAAGTAACAGAGAAACAGAGCTGGAGGAGCATAAATATATTGTTAGGGGCTGTGTATTGAAATGTGGAGTTTCTGATTTGAGCTGGGTCCTGCAGTGAGAATATCCTGTCTTTGCATAAGTGGGCAGTCTCTGCGGAACGATGACTGAGGCAGGGAAGGATGAGGTGGCTTTGGGTGGTTTATGAGTCTGCAAGGGCTTCCATAGCAAAGTACCACAGACTGGGTGGCTTAAACAACACAGAAGTATTTTCTCACAGTTTTGGAGGCTAGTGAGATGGAGATGGTAGAGACCTGTCACAGAGGCCTCTCTGTAGATGTCTGTAGATGTCGATGTCTGGCTTATAGATGTCTGTCTTCTGTGTGCATCATTATGCAGTATGATACAGATTGGACTGTGGCCTTTAGCTCCATTCATGCTGAGGTCCTAGACACCAGTGTGACTGTCATTACAGATGCGGACTTTATGGATATAATTTTAAGGTTAAATGAGGTCACAAGGTAGGGCTGGTGAGAAGCAAAAAGATCACGTGTGGCCTAAGCAAGAAGGTGGATGACAGCCACCCAGAAAGAGACCAAATCATCTAGGGCCTTGATCCGGGTCTCCTGACCTTCAGAACATCGATAGGACACATTTTTATTGTTTAAGCCATGGGTCTGTGGCATTTTGTAATAACAGCTTGAGCAGACTGATACATGACATTCTCTCTCTGGGCATGTCTCTGTTTAAATTCCCTGTTCTTATAAGAGTATCAGTGATATTGGATTGAGGCCCACCCTAATGATTTCATTTTAACTTAATTTTCTCTTTCAAGGCCTTATCTCCAAATACTATCACATTCTGAGGTACTGGGGATTAAGATTTCAACATATGAATTTTGGGGAAACACAATTCAACCCATAAGAAATGGTGAGGGATATTAAATTGTGATTCACAATTATTTTTCTCTACATTATGCCATGTTTCCCTCTAAGTAAACTATATTGCCAGTTGACTTTAAGCGCAAGACTCCACTGGCCAGCGGATGGTAGACAATGAGATATGGTACATGCTATTTGCTGCTGCGTCTTGAAATTTTGCCCTCTGCCATGTATCCAACAGGTCCTAAATAAGGATTTCTCCTTCAGCATAAATTCTGGAATGAGAAGGCCAGTGAAGCCACGCATCATCTGCAGAAGCCAGCCAAGGAACATCTCGTCTGTAGCCATCAGTTGATGTAAACAATAAAAACTTACTGTCTCTGTAAGTCCTAAAATACTAGTGTTGTTTGTTTCTAAAGTAAGAGCTGACTTAAAAAAAAAAAAAAAAAAAAAGTACAATAACAACACGCTGCAACAGCGAACACCTAAAATAGATGGCATAAGCTTTTGTTCTAGATACCAATTCATGAGAAAAATGCTATTGAGTTTTGCAACCACATTATGCATAAGAAAAACGTTACGTAGGACTATCACCCATAGTAACTTGCAAGACAGAAAAATTGTCAAATAAATTTATTACTTTGGGAAATGAAGTTTAGTCCCAGAGAGAATATGGCTGGTATGAATTGCTTAATATTAGCTGCATTAGATAAACCCTAGAAGAGTTAGATTGGCCCAGGAAAAGAAAGATCTGCTTACAAACAGAATTTAAAAAAGAAAAATGAGAAAATCTAGAATATCCGAACTATGAGGATTTGAAGAAACAACTCCTTCTCAATTCCAGCCAGTGAAAAGATTGATAAAAATATTTTTTAAAATAAATAAAAAGCAAGGATATAAAGTCATCCTAACCTTTGTTAAAATATATAGTTAGAATAATTTTGCACTTGGAAATTCTTTTTTTTTTTAAGATTTTATTTATTTATTTGACAGAGAGGGACAGGGAAACAAGCAGGGAGAGTGGGGGAGACAGGATTTTGGCTGAACAAGGAGCCTGATGCAGGGCTTAATCCTGGGACCCTGGGAGCACTACTTGAGTCAAAGACAGATGCTTAACAACTGAACCACCCAGGCACCCAGGCACCCCTGCACTTGGAAATTCTGTTCAGTTAGAGAGAATGTCAAACTGAATATTATCTCATGGATATTATCTCATTGGAGCCTGAGAAACTCACGATATTTCTAATCAGATACAGAGAGACGTCTATCTATAAACATTTGGAGCTGACTGGAATCAACTAATAAGATATTTTTAAAAAATTAAGTGTGTTGTATTACCTAAAATCCTACCAGTCTAGATTAAGGAAAATTGTGACTGTCTGAGAAGATATGACCTTTGTCTTCCAAAATTCCTAGGTACAAGAAGCGTGCTTAGAATACTGCATCATCCCCTAAAAGTAAATAGTCTTCTTTCCTCTTCAAAAATGTCCCAGGAGGCTTATACAAAAGGAATGCCTTTCCACAGAGCAGAGCCATGGAGAGCAATGCTTTAGGGAGTGCCTCTTAGGGTAAACAAGAAGGTCATCAAGGGATATTCCATATTTCAAGACTAGGGGGACTTCACAAAATTTGCCTGGTCTTCTGAACTGCTATTGACCAGTGAATTGTAGGTGTCTATTCTTTCCTCTTTTCCAGGTGTGATAATTTATTGTCATTGTCTTATTACTGTTTCACTGTTCTGTGGTGTGAGCATGTGTCATGTGTGCGGGTATGTGATGTGAAAAAGCAGTATCTTATTTTTCAGCTCACAGATGTTGGATCAAGTAAAACTGCATCCTGACCTGAGGCAGATCATCAGCTCCAAATTTTAAGTCTGATTACAATAATTGGATGAGGCACTTGGCATCTTTCAGAAAGGATGGGTTTAATTGCACTAAGAGAAAGCAGATGTTTTGGCCAAAGGGGTAGAATTATGGGAGAATGTATTAACTATTCGGTTCTTTGTTCTCTTCCAACCTGTGCCATGCTTTCTTGGAGACTGTGTGTATGTACTGACTTGCGCTCAACCATCCATACACTGTTTGACCAATGGTATGCAAGCAGACATAATTTTCTCCAGATACGTACCAAAGTATTCAATGAACTGACATGATTTGGTTCTGTTTCATTTTGTTCCTGCACTAGGACCATGAGAATAGCACATCTCAGGTGTGGGCAGCCTTTTGGTCTGCGTTAAAGTACAAAACTCCTTAGAGAGGAGAAGATTGCAGAAAAGCTATAGCTCACCTGCAATCTCAAAACCAACAGAGAAAACCAGCAAAGAAAACCAAAGAAGCTGTGTTTTTGTAACTGTGATTTGGAGGTTGTTGCTTCCCTAAGAAATGATTAAAACAGATAAATCATCCAAATAAGCACTGGAGCACAAGTGCAAGACTGTGTGTCGTTTAGGTAGAGAGAAGGTCAGTTTTCAAAACCTAAGCAAGTGAGTCATGGTGATCAAGAGATCATAAAATCTTGCCAAAGAAGAGTACCTGAATTTTGTTTTGTTACCAGATGCTATAAATAAAAGGAAAGAGAGGGAAAGAGAGACATTTCATGCTTTGAAAGAGGCTAAAAGAATGCTATTAAAACTCACTGTGACTTGTGTCAGGCAAGGGAGTGGATAGCCTCCCAATTTGAGATTACAGCAGCTGATGCAGTTTTCATGAGTGAGAGTGGAGTTTCTGTGCATTCTTTATGACCCCTGCTCATACCAGCCTTTGGGTTTAAATAGAGAACAAAAATTACACTTGGAAGAGTAGGTTTCTGACTCTGGGTCTGGAGGTCTTTTTAAAAACCCACCTTCATGGGGTGTCTGGGTAGCTTGGTTGGTTCAGAATGTTCCTTCACCTCAGGTCATGATCTCTGGCTCCCTTCTCAGTGGGGGTCTACTTCTCCCTCTCCCTCTACCTCTCCACCCCTGCTGTGTGCTCTCTTTCTTTCTCAAATAAATAAAGTCTATGAAAATATAAATAAATAAATAAATAAATAAATAAATAAATAAATAAAAACAGCTTTCAATTCCTTTATGAAATTCTGAAAGTATTATTTTGCTTGAACGCCTAATCATTTACTACCTAAGGCTTTCCCTAATCTGGCTCCTGTTTAAACACTGTAGCTCTGCACCAAGCTTTCCTTGCTATGCAGCATAAACACTAAAGAGACCACTCTTTTTCTGATGCATGAACATCATTAACATGCTCAACCTGAAGAGAGGGAGGAATGCATCTCTCTTGTCTGGGTGAGAGAGTTTTCAAAACACTGTGCTACCAGTTCCACAGAAATTAAAACAAATATGTATACATTTGTTTATTTTTACTTAACAACTCATTCTATGAGAAAACCCATAGAGAGCTTAGCCAGAGAATAGTCACAATAAGTCAACTTTTATACCACAGAGTCCTTTCTCTTGAAAGCTCAGGGGAATTTTATTGGATCAAAATTTACACATAGATTCTGTTGAAAGAAAACTTCCTTTTTCAAGTTCATCGGTTGTCATAACCTGGGAGTCCTCTGTGCCATGTCTCAGGATATTTCAACCATTAGTAATTCTGGTGTGAGAATGACTGCTCATAAAATAAATTTTAAACTAGAAAAAATGAAAGGTGGATAAGTTGTTAGGAACAAAATAAGTGATTGGGTAGGAAGCCAGCAGTGGAAAGAATGTCACAGGAACACATAATTAGGTTGTATGGAAATAAAAGTAAAGTAAATGCAGGTTAATGATCATCATTAGGGAGGAAAGATTCTCTTATGGGGTTAACACCTACAAGACCAGAGAAACACCATACACTCAGGGTCCAAACTGAATGAGGAGACAAACCCAGGGTCTTCAAATTGAGTTTTCTTCAAATAACTGACAATTAGGACTAGAAGAAGCCATAAAAATGACCTCCTAGAAGATAAAATACACCAGAGTTCCTGATCAGAGATGATGCCAATATGTCTCCTAGCAAAAATTAGGTCTACTTGAATAGACCTAGTAAACTGTCCATGATTTTATAGCCATAAACTTTAGTGATGGGATAGGAACAAAGCCAGTTTGCCATGGAATAAAGAGTAAAAGAATGAGCCCAGACCAGATAAAAAATCTTTAAAGAAATGTGGTTGGATATCGATTCTATTGGCCTGCAAACATTTTTTTTTGATAGCCAATTTTATTTCTTTGAATTTCATTTGCTTATTTTAACAATTACTCCAATGAAGCAAAAACCTACTTAGAAATAACCTCATTATGTATTTAAAAAAAAAAAAACTTAAGTAGTTTATAGGAAGATTTAAATAAAATTTAAAGCTTTTAAACTTGTGTATCTTTCAAATTAGTCACCAGTTTTTATTTACAGGGGTTATATTTTAATATTCATAAGGATAGACTCATGAAAAATATTAAAACTTGAATATTTTAGAATAAAGATGTCTAACCCGATGACTTACTGTTATCTTTCAAAGCTAATATTAATTTTTCACGATTTTTGTTAAAATATAAAACAGTTTTACTACTCAGTATACTAAACCCCTTTAAACTTTGAAAGATATATATAAATTTAAACAACTTTACTGAGATGTAATTTGCATAATGTAATTCACCTCTTTTAAGTACACAATTCAGTGCTTTTTGGTATATTTAGAGTTGTGCAGCCATTAACACAATCTAATTTAGAAGATTTCCAACACATCAAAAAGAAATTACATAACTGTTATCAGTCATTCCTTTCTCTCCTCACTAATCTCTAATCCCTGGCAACTATAACTTTGCATTTTGTCTCTATAGAATTGTCAGTTTTATATAAACAAAATAGGAGAATTTTATGTGCATAGAATTTTACGTAGTCTTTTGTGACTGGCTCCCTTCACATACCATAATTTTGTAGCATGTATCAGTATTCCATTTCTTTCTATTACAAATAATATTCTATTGTATGTATATATCACATTCTATTTATACATTCATCAACTGATGAACATTTGGGTTGTTTCCATTATTTGAATATTGTGAGTAATACTGCTATGGGCCTTTGTGTATGACTTTTATGTTGACAGGTATTTTTATTTCTCTTGAGTAAATATCTAGGAGTGGAATTGCTGATGTATATGGTAACTATATATTTAACATAGAAATACATTTTTATCAGTGAATTTTCTTTCCACAAAAATTACAGAAAAACAAAACCACTTTCCAAAAAAATCTGCAAAATATTTTCTTTTCCAAGAAACTTTTTAGAACCTTTTCAATCATCCATAGAAATCATGACCTATTTTGGAAATTAAAAAAAAAAAATTAAAGAATCAATTCAAAAACTGCATTTCAAATCTAAGATGGTGGCTTCTGCCAAACACACATTCTTTGTCAAAATAGCATTTGTACTTGCTGCAGGTTCTCTAAAAACCTAAATGACAAAAATGATCACAAAAGGTAGTAATTTTGTAATTTTTTGGCTGAGTGGTCCTGAGTCTATTGGCACCCAACAGTGAGGAAAATTATTTATAAACAGCCACATCATATGCCAGGCCAAAGTGCTGTGTTTCCTCTGACTTTAGAAGTCTTGCAAAAGTATTCGTGTGGCAAAGATTTTACATTATTAATCAATTCTTATCAAACTCAATGTAGAGGTTAAATTTTTTTCCTGATAAAATAAATCTCATTATAACACATACTATTATTTTTGTACATTATCATTGATATATTAAAGAGGCTTTTGAAGTAGTATATAAACCAAAAGAGCCTAGAGATTTGTTTTCAATGTCCATAAGTTTAAAGGCATTTTAATCTTTTATTTTTAGAAACTTTAAAACTGTCTTACTTTATAAATATCTTATTTCTATTAAATGAGGATTTTATAACTGTCTTTTTAACAGATTCCAAAGTAATGACTGAATAACCACAAGTTAAGGCAACTGGAGAGGGATACTTATCACCTAATTTTCTCCATTCATTTTTGAGAGGTCAATTTTCACTTTAGCATTCTTTTTTTTTTTTTTTCCATTTACAGTCCAAGTTGACATTAGTAATGGAAATAGAGGAAAAATAATGTTTACTTATTTTCCTTATGCTTGAGTCAGTATGTTACATTAAATAACATTATCCCAACTTCCAGCCATCTACCAAGATCCACTCATTATTTATCCAGGTTTGGAGATGAATCAATACCTACGAGTCAGAAACTACCTTTCTTATATAACGTAGCAGAACTGATCACTGATAGAGTGGAAACTTTAATTTAAGATGATCTAACACCAAACTATGTATGCTTTTCCTAGCACACACAGATCCTTCAGAACTGAAGTCATTCACGTAATAAACAAATATTTGTCCATTGAATGCATTTTTTTGTGCTAGGTGCTAAGGTTATACAATGGAATACCACAGTTTCTGCTCAAGAGAAGATTAAAATCAACCAGGAGAGACAGAAGTAATTATTGTGTATAATTACAATAGAAAGTTGTAGGCATATATAGGAACTTTAGGCATATATACATGGGATAGACTATATAAATGACCATAATTAGGTTGTGGGGAAAGGGTTTGAGGAGAATTATTTTAGTTCAAAGTGTTATGAGAGCTCTGGATAGGAACTAGACAAACTCTAGAAAAAGTCATGAGGCAGAGAAAGTACGATGCATACAGAATAATGATAGAAATCTATTATTATTATTATTATTATTATTATTATTATTATTATTATATATCATTATTATCTATCTATCCAGAATCTAAGAGTCCATGCTTTGGAATGTGAGGAGACGCCAACTGTCTGGAATGAACAGCTTAAGTTAGATTGTGAAGCATCTTCCATGCTGAACTGCGGATTATTCACTTTTCCTCAAGGCTAGTGAGTGGCAAGGGGAAGAGTGACCCAGTGAAAACCTACATATCAAAAATGGGATTTGTGGCAAGAGTCAAAAATAAAGCAGAATTTGTCCTAATGTCTATATGTTTGTATTTAGATGGGGGTTTGTGCCCCAACCCTGTCAGTCTCCTTAAGAAATGCCAGAAACCATGCTGTGTCATTTATTTATTCATTCATTTATATACTTACTTAGAAAACAAATATTCCAGCTATGTTTAAACATCTTAAAATTATAAAGTAGTTCACTGCAGAATTCTTAAACATTTTTCTTTTAGAAAAAAAAAAATGAAGGCTTTTACTTTAGTGAATACTAATTCTTCCAACTTGCTTATCCTTTCTTTGCTCTCTGTTGGAATCTGGCAATTCTACTCGAATGTCATTGAGATTGCAGCAATTAGCCTTCTTTTATTGCAGAACAGATGTTCTAAGTGTTGGGTTCATTCGACATGGGTTAGGATTGAGATATCACAGCTGTTATAATTTAATTCTGGTTAGGTCAAAAGGCTTCATCATTATCAGTTCAAATATTCATAAAATATAATAAAATTTACACATATTTCTAGTTAAATTGAATTTCATTTAGTCATGGTACATTGTAAACTCTACAGTCTCTCACTGTCATATATGGTAGCACGGGCTATGGTTTGACAAGTCAATATTCATTTCCATGATTACAATCTGAGGGGTTTTATTTGTATACATAACAATCATTACTGTCTTATTTTTATTACAATACTGAGAGGATCCTGATTGAAAACAGCAGGAAAGATATCTTTCTGCATTACTGTCTTATTTCCAGACAATAGACACTCTGAGAACCTTTCTACATAACCAGATTATCTGAATATTTTCCTGAATATTAACCATAGGGGGAAAAATAACATTTCTAAAAACCTATAGTGTTTGCCTATCACTCTTCAACTCTTCAACTTTCTAAATCAGAAAAGTCAATAATTAATTTTGAACAATACCAGATTAAATTCAAAAGAGCTGTATGATGAGCTTCCACAAATGATTAATTTCCATCTCAAGCAAAAATAATAGCAACTGTTTTGAAATAGATCATTCTTAACCTAAATAATTTAGTGCAATGCAATTTAGTGACTAAGATTGTTAAAATAATTAAATTGACTTTGTAATTTTCTGGTAATTTCATTCTTAACCACTGAATCAGATCCAATCTATATTGATGCAATCAATTTGTGACAGGTAGCTATTACTATAGCTAAAGGAACAACTTGGCATCTTTTAAGAAAGGGTTACTTTTACCATTCAACAAAAGTTTTAGCTGTGCCATACTAGATTAGTATACTTTTTTATGTAATAGAAATATAAAATTTGAAAATGCAATGATTTTCCACCCTAGAGGAAGATAGAAAATACAGCTGGGTCAAATATACTATTAACCCATTTGAGTGCAATATTTGAATATTGTGTATTTGATAGTAACAATCAGGGGTACTTTGTAAGAAAGCATTATTGCCTTCTATGAAAGAGCTCAGTTACTAAAGATGAGGTAAGTTCTCCATGGATGAGAGGTGAGGCTATAACTGTATTGCTTGGAAAACATTCTAAAGTACTTACCCTCTTGCTTACCTCTCCTTCCCACAGGTGATTTTTCTGCCAGGTACATTGCAACACCTTATGTTAATAGTTTTAGATGCTAATTGGCTTCTATATACTTCACATTCATTTTCTTTCCTAACATGACTGTGATAAGCTATGGGAGAGATTCCTTCAATTTGTAAAAGCAAGATAGATGGTTAATTCCTGTATCTTCTTCCCTCACTGAGGGGCAAGCGAGGCCAGTGGTAGGGTGATTGGTAAGTCCATGCAGAACAAGTCTATATCGTCCCTGGAAAAGCCAGAGGCCAGCATAATCAGTTTGAGCTGCAATCTGTTACTTAGATTGACTTCTACCGATAGCTGCCATCCACCACCACCACCACCACCACCACCACCATCACCATGGCTACCGGTAGACGCATACATTCATGTCTTTTGAGAATCAGTCTTCCAATATTTCGGGACACCTGAAATCATATTGTTCGGATTAATAACATTAATTTCTCTCATTGATCAATTTCTCAAAAACTTTAAGCTTTTATATGTTCAGTCTCCAGCAACCTCCAGTTCCTAGAATTCATGTATTATTGATGCTGACGATTTTTTTGAAATTTTACATTTATGTCCTAACTCCCACCCCCCCCACACCCTTCCTCCCTCCCTCCCTCTCTCCCTCCGTTCTTTCCCTCCTTCTGTTTCCTTCCTTTCTTCTTTCTTGCTCTCTCTCTCTCTTTCCTTTTGCTTTCTAATCCTGTCCTTACCACCCAGTTGTTCAATCATAGTTTTGGTAGTTGGAGGTCTACAAGGTGATATCTCACTCTCAGAGACCACAGAAGATCTCAGCAATCTGAAAGCAGTCCTCATTTTTCTTAAATTCCCATTTTTATACCTGAATTTTGTCACTTTCTCAAGAGCTTTGCTTCTTGCTATTATATATTACATCAAGTTCTCCCTATTGCATCTTTCCAGCTCCTACACAAGAATATAGATTCTTCCTGGGACATTATCATTAACATAAAATAATAACAACAATAAATGTAATTCCCCCTCTTGAATCTTGAGTTGCTTTCCATCTTCCCTTTTGTTTCTCTCCTTCCCTTCATAGAAAGGGATTCTTGGAAGAATCACAACCCATGGTCTTTCAACTTCCGAATCTGCCTTTTGCTTATCTGTCCACAACTGGTTGGAGGCAGCTTCTACCATATTTATTTTTTCAATAATTATTGCTAAATCCCCATTGGCAGCAACTCATCTCACCTGATCTTATTAAATGTTACAACAGCAGTTCATGTATTCAACCATGCTTTCTTCTTGCAGTAACCTCTGTTGGGTGCCCTGACAGGATGTTTCTCAGTTTGCTACTGACAGTGCAGTTCATCTTACTTTCGCCAGACCCTTTTCCTCCTTTCCACATCTCATCGGTGTATCTCAGATCTTGGTTTTCTTATCTTTTCATACCATTTCCTTACGTGGAATAAACATCATATTGCTTCAGTCAACACAATATGCCGTTTTGTAAGTTTACCTCTTTCATCTAGACTTTTTCTTTGAGCCTCATTCCCCTTTATCTAACCTCCTATTTGCTGTCTTCACATGGATGTTTCCCATGCATTGCAAACATAACTGTGTAGAAATTCTGACTTCTCTATCCAAGCCTGTTCCTCCTTAAACTAATCATGTATCAGAAAATTATGTATGAATTTATCCAATTATTCAGGCAAGAAAAGTTAGAGCCATTTTGCACTTTTTCTCTCCCTCAGCCATTATATCCAAGCCTCAATACTTCTTACATATTTAAAAAGTAGTTATTTTATTTTTTTAATCTATAATATGTTCATTTTACCTTCTTTCCATTGTCACTACCTTGGTCATTCTCATAAACAGGTTACCACAGTAGTCTCCTAATTCATACCCCAAGATATATTTGTATATTTAAATCAGACAATATTATCCTCAACTTAAATACATTGTAACTGCATTTGGAATAAAATATGGACTCCACGTTAGGCTAATAGGGTCTGTTTCATTTTGTCCCACTTTATATCTTATCTCAGCAGCATGTACTCCAATTCTACTATAGCCCAGCCCAAAACATTCTTAAGGTACTCTTACATGCCAACCTTTTCCTCATTATTTTACATTTTCTTCTGCCTTGCCTTTGTTCCTCCTGCTTTGTTTACTGTGACCATACTATACTCACTGGTTCTCTGTATACAATCCCAGCATAATTACTAAGAGTGCCCCTTTTCCCTCACAAGTGGCTCAATTTGGATAAATTCTATAGTAAATATGTATTTGCAAAGCAAACTATTCAATTTCTCAAATCTCAAAATAAATGTCACTTCATCAGAAATGTTGCCTGACAATCTTTACAAAGTATTCCCTTATTTACAGAGTTTTATCCCATACTTTGTTTCCTTTAAGCAGATGTTTTAATTATCATGTGTTTCATTATGTTTCTTTCTTTTTTTCTTCAAGATTTTATTTATTTAACAGACAGATATCACAAGTAAGCAGAGAGACGGGCAGAGAGAGAGAAGGAAGCAGACTCCCTATTGAGGAGAGAGCCTGATGTGGGGTTTGTTCCCAGGACCCTGAGATCATGACCTGAGCCAAAGGCAGAGGCTTTAACTCCCTGAGCCATCCAGACACCCCATTATGTTTCTATCTGACTGGAAGGCCAGGAATTATTCTATATATTGCTAGGAAAGCAGCAACTTTTTCAAACTATGAATTATTGTTTTTGTATAGCTCGTAATTTTAATTTTGAACTTTCTAAAAGCACAGTTTGAATTTCATTCAACATTTATGACTTTTGTACATATAAAAAATGGTAACTATAAGCAAAATAAATTGGTGTAGGTATCCCTAAGTCTTCCTTGAATTTACAGTCCAACTTTTTGTCTTTTTATTCACAGTTATTGATGTCCATTTTTTCTATGGGATTTTTTAGAGAATTGACAAATGCAGAGGGAAAAAGGACATTTTTTATTTTTCCAAAGTTTTGTTTGTTTGTTTGTTGGTTTGTTTGTTTGAATCATTGTTTCTTGGATTTCAAATGAAACCACTGCCACACATTTTGCAAGTTTGGTGTTGGTGCTTTCTTAATTTCAGCGGAAGTGATCAATAATCAGGATTCCTATTCCTTCTTTAAGTAATCCTGAATATCTTGTATACAGAAATGTCTGTGGGGTTACCTTTCAAGATCTACCACCAGCAATAACAGCTACACATGCTCTTACATGAGCTTATTCTTTTATTATAGGTACCAGTGTCTACACCAAAAAGGACTGCCTCATTATTTCCACTTCCTGTCAACTTAAGCCAATTCCAGTCCTGCTCTCTTCCCCAGATCCCTGCATGCATCTCTTGACCATATTTATAAATTGAAAGGAAATCCCCTTTCCTTTATGTTACTTTATTAGCCTAATTAAAAACATTAATTAATATGAGAGGCACTGCTATGTTTTGCAAATTCCTTTCCCCTAAGGACTGAGAAATTTTGTCATGCAAAACACGACTCCACTAACATAGCCCCGAATGAACTGCCTGACCAAATGTGCCTGTAGACAGTGATAATTACTTCTATTTCTACTACTAAAAAATGGCTTCCTGGACCATAGTAACAGAAAAGTACTATTAAACTAACAATGAATCCTAAGTTCAGAGATATTAAAATGCAAAACAAAACCAAAAAGATGCATTTTAGGATTAGTAAAATAAAGGGTATCATTGGTTGACATTTTTCATTGGTCAATGAACACTTCCTCTGGACTGAAAGGCCCATGAGATTTTATCTATTTTGTTCCCTAACCTTGAACAACAGGCCTAATGTAGTGCCTGCTGCATATTAACTGTTACATATTCATTGCTTGAATGGATGTATAAATCAAACCACATAGTGGAAACCTCTACAAATTGCTAATTTATTTTACAGAGTGAATTTATCAAAAGCTGTAAAGTGAAACCATTTCAATCTTAAAGCTTCTCACTGCTCAGATAATTTGTTTTTTTTAGTGATAAAAATTTAACATGAAAACCAAGTATCAAAGTTCTCATTATCTCTCTTCATATATTTAATTTTATGATTATATTGTATAGTCAAATATTGTTAAGTAATCATGTATTGTATATAATAGTCAATTAATATATATAGTTTTATATATGAGTACTATCATATATATATACACACACATATATATACATTTGATCATAAAACAATTTTGACTGGCTATATCTGACTATAAAATACATAATTATACTATATAGCATTATGTGTGTGTGTGTGTGTGTATAGATAGATAGATAGATAATTGTATATAAAAACATAAAATTTTATTAAATTTCACTTTATGTCTTTCAATCAAAAGTTTGGAAATTTAACACCTAATGTTTAATGTAAAATGTTTTTACCTTATCAAACTGTCACAGAGAAACGTCTAAATTTTGCTCTTTAATGTAGCTCTCTTTGCAAACTGGAGGAGTCTAGTTATATCATATAAAGAAATAAAAAAACAGTATGAAGACAGTTTTTCCCCAGAAAAGTTTTGTGAATGTTTTGTGATTGCAATACATTACTTTCTATTTAAAACTCCAAGAGTTGTAGGCTTTGTTTAAAAAATTGGCAGTTATAATTTTACAACCTATGAGAATTGGTGAATTCGCACATAAAGATGTGTCTTGTTGTGTACTTAATGATACATCTTCTCTCACCTCACCTAAGAAGAACGGCAGGGTTTTACCCTGACAATGTCACAGCTGTTTTAAATTCCCTTACTTAGACATTTCCCAGCTTTTATAGCTTGTGCAGCTGTCAGCAGCTATGACTTTTTCTTTGTTAGGCAAGGAAATGTCTAAACTTATAATTAGACCTCAGTTATGAACTATGTAACTAGTTAATCATAGCTTTCATTAGAGCTTTTTGCATTCCAAAGGGATTTGAATGTAGCCAAGAATGGTGGTATGTACCAAAAGAAGCAAGCTTGAATTATTTTAGGGTTTATTTTTTCTAATTTACATAAAAATGTGCATCTTCACCCTATGAACCATAATTATCATTTAAACTAATATTTGTTATATTTAAATTACCTAAAATGTTTATATCACCTGTAACATCATTGCTCAAACTTGACCCTCTTTTTTAGTTAAATCATTTTAATTACATCACTGAGATATGTGTAACCAAATAGTAACAATTTTTAACCACATAACCATCAGAACATTGTCATATTAACACATAATCATACAAATACAAACAAATCTACAAAAATAATGCATTTTAAATTAAAATTTAATATAATGCTTATGCTGCTTAATAAAGATAAATCATTAAGTTTCAGGTTATTTTGAGTAAATGGAGCCTAGTCAATGTGTGATTTCTCAATTTTTCACTTCTTTTCTCTAATGAAACTTCCATGAAACTTTCATTAGTACAGTGTGACCTCTCACCATTTGTATTTCACTCAGGAAAAAAGCTTCATTCATGATTTAAGTCTGACTGATTTTTTTCCTATTAGCACTGCTATTTGAAGGTGTCCAACATAATCATAAACGTGTATCAAAGGATACAAAAATAGATTGGCAATATTTGGTTAAAAGACAGTTACTAGAGCACATGGGAGGCTTAGTAGATTAAGGACCTGCTTTGGCTCAGGTCATTATCCCAGCGTCCTGGAATTAAGTCCTGTATAGGCTCCCTGCTCAGCAGGGAGTCTGCTTCTCCGGGGCTGTCCCCAACCGCCAGCTTATGCTCTCTCTCCCACTCATTCTCTCTCAAATAAATAAGATCTTTTAAAAAATAAATAAAATATAAAAGGTTACTTAAATCATGTAAAATACAGTAAAAATAAAATTTAAATTATCCTCTAAGTAAAAATAAATTAAATTAAAACATTCATAGACCAGTTGCAGGCCTCCTTAGAATTATTTATCCGGAATTCACACCTTTCTCACTTTCTCACAGTGTTTACCACTGTCCACCTTAAAAGTAAGATAGCCAGTAATTTTATCAGTAGAAAATGTTTACTGAGGAAGGGCAGAAGAATTGCAGTTTAGGACATGAATGCTGCCACAAACCATAGGTGAGCCCTGAGATAAAAGAGAGGAACTGCTGCTTTATAAAGAAAAGGAGAAGGATCGGAGGGGCTGCTTTGAACAAAAGAAAGTCCCCGGGGGAATGTGCGAGTTCTGGGTAGTAATGGTTTCTCATTGACTGAGTTATGGAATTTTCAACTGGCTGAGCTAATTTGTTGCTAATTTTCTAATTGGCGGAGCTAATTTGTTGCTGAGCTAGAAGAAATTCTTCCTTCTTACTAGAATAGTGAAGTAGGCTTTTTGCTGTTGGGAATGTAATGTCTCTTTCTTTAGGGGGTTGCAGTTAGTAAGGATTTGTAGGGCATGACAGCCCCCTTTCTTCCTCCTGATTTCACTAATTTTTTTTTTCTGACTCCACTGTAAATGAGGTAGTTTTTTGTTTGTTGTTTGTTTTAATTCAGTTTTATACCACTAGAATTGTTTTTCTATTTTATGGACACATTAAGTCCATTGCTATTCTATACTTCTTAATTCAGTTGGAATTCCTTCTTTCCCTGTCTAGCATAGACTTTAAAGATCATGAGCTCAATAACAGCATTGAAAATACTGCAAAAATCCATTTTCCCCTTTTCACCTTTTGTTTTGTTTTGTTTTCACTTCACCTGCAATTGTCTAACTCTGCTAAACTCAACTTTCTATGTTTTTGTAGATCATAGTTATTAAAGAAATTTCAACAGAGCTGGCAAAGGTTTGATTGTAAATTTCAGATTGCCCTCAACACACCAAGAAATTTTACTGATTTTACTTTTAAACATGTCCTGTTCTCCTGTAATTATGCCTCCTAAATATAAGATCAATAGATTTTCTCATCTAAATTACAGATATTATAGTAACAATCAGAGAACACAACCCTTTCCATTTTATTCTACAAATATACCAACACAAGAGCTTTCCTATAGCTCAATATCTTCTATTCCTTGTTCCAGTAATGGCTGGAAACTTAGATCATGGGCCAAAAATGAGTACCTACTTTGGCAAGTAAAGTTTTATTGAAGCACAACAGTGTCCATTCTCTTACCTATTGATGTCTGCTTTCATGATGAAATGACAAAGTTGACTAGTTTTAATAAAGACTGTTCCTCAAGGCCTAAAATATTTACACTTTACAGAAAAAGTTTTCCAAATCTTCACTAAAAGCAAATGGCAATTCTCATCTAATGATCAGACTTGAAATTTTACTTTGAAAATTTACTTTGAAATTTACTTGAAAATTTACTTTGGACTTCATTTTCTTCAATCTTCTTAAGAATATTTTTAAGTTATAATACATTTATTTTATTTTATATTCAGTCGTTTTCTTCAGACTAGATCATTTCCTATTGCCTTTAACTATCCTTAAATATCTCTTAGTTAAAACAACAACAATCATCAAGCAACTAATCCTTAACTAGATATTCCCCCCTCTCCCTTATCTTATCTCCCCTCCTTTTAAGCCAGAAAAGTTCCAATTGTTTTTATTCCTGACAGGCATGTTATCATTCCTCACTAACTCTTCTTTGCAGTACAATTTGGGTCTAATTTTCAAATTCCATCAAAACAATTAGTGTGAAATTCACCAATAGCCTCCATTACCTATGAAAAGGATCCCAAACATATCTTTTCATTAGAAATCACATGGAGGGCTTGGTAAAACACAGGTTGCCAAACAAAGTTTACTGAAAAAATTTCGTTAATGGCTGACTGCCATTTTTCCCTCAGGTGAGGAAGGAGTGGGAAGTAAAGTGTAGTCTCTCCTCTGGGAAGAATTTATTTGCATGTCTACAGACATTTATTTGTAAGTGCATCAGTAACCACAAAGTGGCTCAAAAACAAAGAAAGCCCAGGATCCTCTTTGAACCAAAATCAGAGAACTCAGAGGAATGTAGTTTAAACAATGCATAGTTTATCAATGAGCCACAGATGTTTCCCTTTAGCTTTTATATCCCAATTTGTAAACCAATTTTTAGAATAACTATTTGATTAATGTGGCTATCTTTGATCCCCATACAATGTTAATTTTTGTAAGAGCAGGAAACCAATCTTTTTTGCTTTTTTTTCCATCCCCAGCACAGTATTAATACAGTACTTTAAATATAATAATTCCTTAGAGCCTCAGTGATTTATTCAGTTGAGCGTTGGCTCTTGGCTTCAGCTCAGGTCATTATCTCATGGGTTGTGGGATCTGCCCCACATCTGGCTTCCAGCTCATCAGAGACTCTGCTTGAAAATTATTTCCCTCTGCCCCTCCCCCCACTTGCACATGCTCTTTCTCTCTCTCACCGCCCCCTCAAATAAAAGAATAAATAAATATAATTGCTCAATAACTATTATTTAAGTAAATAACAACCATAATTGTTTTTAATATAATAGTTGAATACAAATTTAATTAATATTAATAGATAACATTAATTCTATCATACTCATGACAAAGAATATAAATATAAGGATGATAAAATAGTACTAATGTCTAAGACTGTTAGGTCGGAATGTTGGGTCCGCAGACTCCGGGAGTGCAAGGGGAACAATAGAAATGACCGCCAGGTCCCACCATCTTCCAGCCTCCTCCTCCTCCCCCTTTCCTTCACTCTTGACTCTCCCGCCAAAAGGATGTATGCCCAGGTCATGTCTCCATAGGTAACCCGATACCTATGCAGGAAACAGATAAAAGACCCCCACCAACTCCCTCCCAGTGGGACTTCCCCCACTCCGCTTTCCAGAGTCACCTTCGCCCAAGGGTGCCCACTTTCTCCCGGCACAACTTTCCTGGCTCCCCTTCTCCTGAGCCCTGAAACTTCGCCAGAGAGTGCCTTTAATAATTCTTGTCTAGTGTCTACCTCGCCTGGTGTCGTGTTTATCTCACCTATAAAACCTAACAAAGACCATGGGTTTTAGAGTCAGACATAGGTTCACTCTAGCTCTGCTATTTATACATACACACATTTAAAATTTAATGGCCAATTAAGAGATTTATATGAACTATATGACCAGGAAATTAAAAATGAAACAATATTGTTTACCCCCCAAAATGCAACTTTACTGTATCAACTGATTTCTGACTTTTAAATTGGAAATCTAATTTAGAGTTACAATTTATAAATTGTCATTTCCTTTTCATGCATTTATTAGTAAAACTATCAATCACAAAATATCTTATTACCAAATGAATCTGAAAATAGTAAGCTTGTATAAACTTTTAATAACCAAAATAAAATATTTGAAATATCAGAAATATGAAGAAAAAACAAAGTCTTTGAAAACCTAATTAAATCAATATAATTAAAGAAGTTGCAGAAAGTTATGAGGATGTGGGTTTGTTAAAAAGGGTGATGGTAAGATACTAGTTTTCCAGACATGTTAGTTCTCTATAACAAATTACCTCAAACTTAGCAGTTTCAAGCAATCCCATTTATTTTCTCAAACTTATAATGGGTTAGAAATCCAGGCATATTAGCTAGGTCTCACTATGCTGCTCTGAATGTGTTAGCCAGAATTGAAGCTTCTGTTTTAAAGATCTACTAGAGAATGATCTTCTTTCTTGTTCTGATGATTTTGCAACCTTCAGTAGCTTGTGGTTGTAACATTCATGGCAGATTTCTTCTTCAAAGATACTAAGAGAAGTTATAGATAGATAGTAGATAGATAGATGATAGATAAACCACGTAGAAGAAAGATAAGAAATAAGAAGAAAATTAAGAAGAAAGATAAAAACAGTTGAAAGAATGCAAGAATGCCCAGATGCAGAGCCCTAAGTCTTTGGATGGTAATGACAGAAATGTGAACTAGAGGCAAGAAAGTTGATAAATAAGCTACCTATTAAAGACTGAGGGCATAATATCCTGACCTTGTGGTTTCAGAGACCTTGGAGCTGACAGACCAAAGAGCCCAAGTGCACAACTTGTGCTCTGCTCTTCCACCTCTGTCCCACGATAACCCTTACAGTCCTTTGAATGTCTTTGCTTTGCATGCACAGCCTTCCCAGGCAGAGGGAGAAAGGCTGTCAGGAAGATTAGGGTACAAACCTTGTTGGGCCAAAAACTCCCCTTCCCAATGTGTGGGAGTTTCCCAAATAATTGGAAACATCCTCCATTTGAGACTGCCCTACTGTGTGTCAGAGCTCCTCCCAGCCCAGTGAGACCCAATAATATCCAATCCCAAAGTAACCTAGGGTCTGGTTCCATCAACCAGCACCTGCCCACTCTCTCACATTGAGAGTGTATTTTTGCTTTAATAAACTGCTTTGTGCTTACCGCTTTCCTTCTGGCTGTCTTCATAGGAGCACAGATCCCCATGTAAATCTTCTGTTGGGGGACTCCAAGGACAAAGACCTCCATTCATACAATGCAGACTCTCCCACAGCTGACAGATAGATGGATAGATAGATGATAGAGATAGACAGATATAATAGATAAATTACTAGCAAGTTTGAGCCTTATAAAACTTAATAATAGGAGTTACTTCCTACCACCTTTACCATCAAGAAGTGAAGGCAGTGTCATGCCATCTTCTTTGCTTATACTGTTGGTTATAAGTAAGTCACAGATCTGGCTCACACAGCGAGAAGGAATCCCACAAAAGTGTTACTACCAAAGGCAAGGATTACTGGGAATCACCTTGGGGGTCTGATGACCACATTCCCTAATGCAAACTCTTGAGACATTTCACAATTTTCAAAAATTAGTGTTCTATATAAGATTATTTTTAGGGAACTATTTATTATTTAAGGAACTTTAGTAGAACAATTATTTTTAAGTCTAGTTTTTGATATGAAAATTATTTCTAAGCAACCAATAGGTCTCAGATACTAAATGCATCTAATTTACTCAGCTGTGTGGTACTCAGATGGAAAACTGGACTGATTAAATATAAAGAATAATCCACTTGCACTTAAAATATCCCAGTGAAGTGGATTGAAAATTTACTATTGATTGAAATCCTCGAATCAGCAACATTTCTGTTCTCCATTTACCTTTCTGTAGTCATTCTTAGAGATGACCAGTTTTGCGGCAGTCACTGTCATATTATTAAGATATTCAAAAGCAATGATATTTTAAAGAGAACAAGAAGTGAAAACACCCACAAAAATAGGTAAACAGGGCATAGATAGATACAAGTGTGACTATCTTATGGCTACATTATTGTATCCATTTGCTTCCTGTTCCTACCAATTTGTGACTTCATGTATTCACTATTTACTCTCAAAGAAAAATAAAGCCAGACAGTAGTTAAGGATGAAAGACAGATTTTACTCAGTATTTCTGGAGAAGGGAAGAGACTTCAGTGTAACTGAGCTTAGCTCTAACCTGTGCAGAGGTAACTGGGTGTTTTCAAGGGAAGATGAGGGATTAGGGAGGGGATCAAGTCAGCAGAATGAGTCCAGAAAGTGAAGATTACAAAAAAGAGGTAGAAGGGTTGTTCGAAGTAATAAGACCATCTCTGCTGTCTGGCACTTTTCCCATGTTAGGTTCCTACCCTCCCATTGAGACTGGGAAATAAGAAACTATCTTTCTTGATCATTATCTTTATACGAGATAGCTTCCAGATCCTTAGGGAAGACATTCTCGCATTGCTGTGTATACTTATACATCATTAAGGAAAAGAAAAAGGATTGCAAGTGTAGATATTCTAGAGTAAATGTTCTAAGAAATATGTCTGAGGACTATTGTCAGGGGTTGACTATAATAAACAGTGAATTATTTCAGCAGCCTTAAAGTTTCCCAAGCAGGAACTCAAGGGAGGCTGAGTTGTTCTAGGGACACAGCCTTGGGTTGTTAGAAGCTATGCTCCTTTGGTCAAGTCTTTTAGTGTAAGAATGGGGGTTTTGACCAAATCTTTCCAGCCAAGAGTTTTTGTAGTTCTTACCATTGTCTTTATTTACAACTCTGTTGGCATATCTGTAGTGGTTATTAATGAAAATTATGTGCTTTGCTTTAAAGAGCAAGGAAATCTGGTGAAATTTTGCAAAGACAAAAACCCATGTATATCTATAGCTATGTTATAAAAGGTAAACTTCTTTGGAAAGGAGTTTTTTTGTTTTTTGTTTTTTTGTTTTTTTTAATTTGTTTATTGTTTGTTTCTTCACTGAACACTGAACCTGAATGGGTACTTGAGAAGAGGGGTTTCCATTAATAAACTTTCTTCTTATTTGGGAAGATCATTTGAATGTCACCAAATAAGTTTAGAACAAAGTTATGAGAAGAAAATGGCAAGACAATGAAAGGAGCCAAGTTGATGCTGAGAAATTAATCTATTACTTCAGTTAACAGTCAGTAGAAGAAAAAAAAAATCTGGTAGGAATATTGTTCAAATGCTTTAAATAATAAGATTTGCTGATAATAACTTTTAACAAATATAAACTTCCTCAAATTATCAAGAAAGTGCTTGAGGTGTTTATGTGTGTGTGTGTACAGAAAGAGAGAAAAAAAATAAGCTTCAGTTCTAGACCATTGTAGTGCGTGATGTGGATATCACATTTGGGATTGTTGGCAATCCTTAATGGGTCAAATAGTTGGTCTATACAGAGACAGTGTGGTTCAACTAATCTGGGCTCAATTTGGTCCCAGCTAGGCTTGCTATTTTTTCTGGGTAGTGGGTTCTGAGAGCTGTGGTCCATGCTTCTTCTTGGCTGATGACTCAACTGACTTCCTCACGTTTCTAAAATCCCTCAACTTGCTAGTCTGAGCTTGCTCTCAAAGTGAAGGTATAGGCATAAAGTAGGGAATAAAAGTGTACAATGATGCTTGAGACAGGCTGAGAAACAGCACATTCTCTTGGTCAAAGAAATGAGTTTAAAATATTAAGAAATACACCCAGAGGAACTGCAAACTTAAATCTTAAAAGATATAAAACTAATAGGACCATTTCAAACAGCAAATACAACCTGGATTAGAATTGTGTCTATTGTTATTACCTTTGCTAATACAGAAAGTTGTAAAAATAAATATATATGTACAGAAAGTGTGTCTCATATTGGGCCTTCTACTGATAAGTCAAGAGAACTCAACTCTGCATTCATTGGTAGATGGATCATAGCCTCAAATGTCCATCGTAGACGCATTAACACCAAAGAAATATTCAGGTGCTACAAATCAAGGCTTTTATTTTTTTTTTCCAAAAAATTTTATTTATTTATTTGACAGAGAGAGACACAGCAGAGAGGGAACAGAAGCAGGGGGAGTGGAAGAGGGAGAAACAGGCTTTCCACCTAGCAGGGAGTCTGACAAAAGCCTGGATCCCAGGACTCTGGGGTCATGATCTGAGCTGAAGGCGATGCTTAATGACTGAGCCACCCAGGTGCCCCCAAATCAAGGTTTTTATGTTTATTTTATGGATATCTGGTTGTGAAATATGTGCCAGCATACTATTGGGTTTACCCATTGACAAAAACTTAAAATATATGGCATGGTATTTGGGAGATGGGAGACCAAAAAAATGAAATTGAATTTTGAAAACTTGGAGATTCATGTTAGGAAATTGAAAAAAAAAAAAAAGGTAAAACTGAAGCCTCTGGATGTTGGTGAAGTGATTTCAAAACCTGAAAATAATAGTGTGTAGTGACTATTATTGGTTATTACAAGATAGAGATGAGTGCAGACATGAGTTGGCTAGTTTCTGTGCAAAAATTGAAGAAAATAGTTTTCAGAGATAGAAGGCCTTATGAGACTGGAATTATTGCCTATCTTGCTCCCTTAAAGAGTAGGAGATCAGATTGAAAAAATTTTAAAGGAACAAAGATCCTGTAAAACTTCTCAATCTAAAGAAGTGACTAAGCTTTGCAGTTCCCAGTTGTAAGAGGAGAATCTAATTACTTTGCCACAATGTGCAGTACTCTTCAGGTTATGTTTTCTTCTTTCCTTTCTGGTGTTGTCTTTCTCCTTTACCTTAATTTTAGTTAGTCCAGATTGCTTTGAGTGAACTAATTATTTATTACTTCTGAGGCTTTGGATTAATAATATTTTTCTTTGAAATGTCACCCTTTCGAGCTCTAAACTGGTAATACACAGTTTTTCTGAGGACTATACTATTGACTTCTCCAAGATCATCTTCTGATCATCTGTGTATGATGTTAAAAAGGAGATGACAATCTCAAAATGGAGTCAGTTGCACTAAGCCCCACATCAGCAAACCAAGGCTTAATGCTTAACCTAATTGCAGTTTCAGCTTCTCCCAGGAATTTTTAACCAATCAACCTGGAATTACCTGGTCAATACTAGCAGGTAATCCCCTGATAGACCCTTCCATTCTCCTTTGGAAAATGACCATGCTTAAAACAATGCATTTCTTCCTAATCATTTCCTCTTTTTTTAACCTTCTTTCTATCTTTAAAAACTTTTCATTTTCTACAGCTTGGTGGAGCTCCTTTCTATTTGCTAGATGGAAAACTGCCTGATCTATGAATCATTGAATAATGCCAATTATATCAAGTAGTGGTAATTGAGTTGCCACAGTGAATCTTCCATAGCTGATAATAAATCCATTGGAAATCTGATTCCTTAAAGTTATGCAATATTTGCTGTGATTCTTATATAAAATCCCTGTGATGGCCAGCTGCTACTTTATTTAAATTGTATAATTTGTTGCATAATAAGTTTTTACATTATTTTCCACAGAATGTCAGTTCTAAAAGCAGTGCTCTGAGGTACCAACCACAGTGCAAATCCCATTAGTTTTCAGTCTTTTAGTTTCCACAAAAAATTCAGGTTGAAAGAAACTTCAGATTGAAGGAAAAGCATAATGGGGTGGTGATATTCATAAAGTACCTATATTGCATGTTGGCTTTCCAAATGATTATGAGGAAATTATTATTCGACATATTCTAGTTTAAATTAAAACAACTCTCAACATAGATTAGTGGTTCTGCCAAGAAATATACAACAGTCACAGAAAAGGGAAAATAGTTACTCTGGGAATGTTTTTTACAAAGGAAACTGAGAGTACAAATATTTTGTAAACGCTTTAAAATTTATTTTTGAACACTATTTTAGCTTTCATCATTAAACATTTTTTTTCTTCTTTTAGTAATTGACTATGTATATCCTTTTCTGGTATCTATTTTAAGTAATTCTAATACACACAGACACACAAACACATATCCAGACATGCAAGCACAAGTACAGACCCACACAGACACAAACTTACACAGATACAGAGATTCAAAAACACGATATAAAACAAAATAAAATTATGCTTTAAATAGTGTAAAAGTGTGAATTTGGCTTTCAAAAATAATTGTGAATGTTCCAAACAATCCAAAAGCAGGAAGCCTGAGTGCCTCTTTTGGTTAAGCATCTGCCTTCACCTCAGGTCATGATCCTAAGGTCCAGCCCCATATCAGGCTCCCTGCTCAGAGGTGAGCCTGCTTTTCCCTCTCCCTCTGCTGTTCCCCCTTCTTGTATTCTCTTGCTCTCTCTGCCTAATTAAACAGAATCTGGGGGGGAAAAAAAAAAGAGGTGTTTAAAAATGGTGGAACGTGGCAGAGAGGCAAGACAGCAGAGAAATAATGAACTGAAATGACACCAAGTCTCAGGAGTTCATCTAGGTAGTTATCAAACCATTCTAAACACCTACAAACTCAAAAGGAAATCAAAGAGAAGAAGAGCAGTAATTCTAGAAACAGAAAATCAACCTCGTTCTGAAAGGTAGGACATGCGAAGTGAATCCAAAGCGACATGGAGGCAGGGACAGCTCCTGGCAAGTGGTGAAGCAGCACAGCACAAAAATCAGAACTTTAAGAAGTCTGTTCCACTGATGGACATTGCTCCAGAGGCTAAGTGGGGGTGGAGCCCTGGCAGGGACAGTGTGGTCTCAGGACCCGTGGGGTCACTGAAAGATTGGAGGTATCTGAGTGTGGCAGAGCACCCAGGTGTCAGACTGGAGAAGGTGACTACAGAGACAGAGCTGAGAAGTGAGCTCTCAGCTTGAGGTCACCTTAAACCATGATCCACGGCACACCCGGGCCACTGATCTTTAAGCAAGAACCCACAAGTGGCAGATCCAGGGAGACTCATCTTCCTCCTCTGGGGGAGCAGCACAGCAGAAATCTGCTGGATTTGGAGACTCCAAACAGGGCTGTCCAGAGACAGAAATGCTTGGTCATAGGCTGGGTTAGCCCAAAGCATGGCTAGAGACCAGGGAGATGGAAATGATGGACCCCTTTTCTCTGAGGGTACATTGAGGAGTGGAAACCCAAGCTCTTGGCTCCTCCATGCCAGAGATTGAGAGGCTGCCATTTTCATTCCCATCCTCCAAAGCTGTACTGAAAGCACTGAGGGAACAAAAACTCTGAGAGTAAATCCAAGCAGATTTCTTAGCCTATTCCCTGATAAGGGCAGTGCAATTCCACCTCCAGCAAAGACATTTGAGAATCACTGCAACAGGCCCCTCCCCAGAAGATCAGCTAGAACATCCAGCCAAGACCAAGCTCACCGATCAAGGAGAACAGTGGAAGTAGCTAGGGGAAAGCAATGCATGGAATTCATGGCTTTCTCTCCATGATCCTTTAGTCTTGCAAAGTTAAATTAATTTTTAAAATTTTTTTAATATAATTTTTAAAAAATTTTTCTCTTTCCTCTTTTAACGTTTTTTAACTAGTATATCTTAATAATACCTTTTTAAAAAATATTTTTAAACCTTCATTATTATAGTGATATTTTATCCTTCCTTGCATTTAACCTTATTTTTTGGTATACATATAGGTTTTGTTTTGTATTGTTTTGTTTCAATTTGGGATACAATTTCTTCTAATAAATCAAAATATATCCTAAATCTAGCACAGAGCTTTGTTCTAGTCTCCAGCCTGAGCACATTCTCTCCTTTTTTTTTCTTTTTTTCTTCTTTCTTTATCCAAACAACTTGTATTATCAATTCCTTTTTTAGAAATTATAAAAGGTTTTCTTTTTCTTTTTTCTTTTTCTTTTTTTTAAGATTTTATTTATTTATTCAACAGACAGAGATCACAAGTGGGCAGAGAGGCAGGCAGAGAGAGAGGAAAGAAAGCAGACTCCCTGCTGAGCAGACAGACTGATGTGGGGCTCGATTCCAGGACCCTGAGATCATGACCTGAGCTGAAGGCAGAGGCTTAACCCACTGAGCCACCCAGGTGCCCCAAAGGTTTTCATAGTTTAAAATTTTGGGAGGTAGTTTCTTCTAAGAGACCAAAATACACCCCAAATCAAGTGGGTGGCTCTGTTCTTATAACCACTCTAATCACCACTCATATATACATGCATATACGTATATACACACACCATTTTTTAAAAAAAATTCTTTTTATCCCCTGTCTTCTCCTCCTGGTTTGGGGTCTCTTCTGATTTGGGTAGTGTATTTTCCTGAGGTCTTTGCCACCGTTTTAGTATTTTATTCTCTCATTCATATATTCTTATCTGGATAAAATGACAAGGTGGAAAAACTCACCAGAGGAAAAGAATAAGAGGCCGTACTGTTGGTTAGGAACCTAAACAATACGGACATTGGTAATATGTCAGATCTAGAGTTCATAATGATGATTCTCAACGTGCTAGCTGGGCTCAAAAAAGGTATGGAAGATATTAGAGAAACCTATCCGGAGAGATAAAATCCCTTTCTAGAGAAATAAAGGAACTAAAATCTAAGCAAGCTGAAACCAAAAAAGGTATTAATGAGGTGCAATCAAGAATGGAGACTCTCACTGCTAGGATAAATAGGGCAGAAGAGAGAATTAGTGATATAGAAGACCAAATAATGCGGAATCAAGAAACTGAACAAAAGAGAGACAAACAACTACTGGACCATGAGGGGAGAATTCAAAACATAAATGATACCATAAGATGAAACAATATTAGTATAATTGGGATACCAGAAGAAGAGGAAAGAGAGAGGGGGCAGAAGGTATATTGGAGCAAATTATAGTAGAGAATTTCACTAATATGGCAAAGAGAACAAGGATCTAAATTCAGGAGGCACAAAGAATCCCTCAAAATCAATAAAAATAGGTCCACACCCCATCATCTAATAGTAAAACTTAGAAGTTTTAGTGACAAAGAGAAAAATCCTGAAAGCAGCTTGGGGCATGAAGTCTGTAACATACAATGGTAGAAATATTGGATTGGCAGCAGACTTATCCACAGACACCTGGCAGGCTAGAAAGAACTGGTATGATGTATTCAGAACACTAAATGAGAAAAATATGCAGCCAAGAATACTCTATCCAGCTAGGTATCAATGAAAATAGGAGAAATAAAAAGCTTCCAGGACAAACAAAAATTAAAAGAATTTGCAAACACCAAACCAGCCCTTTCAGGAAATATTGAAAGGGGTCCTCTAAGCAAAGAGAGAGCCTAAAAGTAGTAGACCAGAAAGGAACAGAGACAATATGCAGTAATAGTCACCTTACAGGCAACACACTGACACTAAAGTCATATCTTTCAATAGTTACCCTGAATGTAAATGGGCTAAATGCCCCAATCAAAAGACACAGTGTATCAGAATGGATAAAAAAAAAAAACAATATGCTGTCTAGAAGAAACTCATTTTAGACCCAAAGACACCCCCAGATTTAAAGTGAGGGGGTGAAAAACAATTTATGCTATTTATTGAAAAACAATTTAAGCTATTATGCTATGGTACAATTTATGCATGCTAATAGACATCAAAAGAAAGCTGGAGTGGCAATCCTTAGATCAGATATATTAGATTTTAAGCCAAAACTATAATAAGAGATGAGGAAGGACACTATCTCATACTCAAAGGTTCTGCCCAACAAGAAAATCTAACAATTTTAAATATATATGCCATATATCTGCTCCTAACATGGGAGTAGCCAACTATATAAACCAATTAATAACAAAATCAAAGAAATACATCAACAATAATACAATAATAGTAGGGGACTTTAACACCCCCCTCACTGAAATGGACAGATCATCCAAGCAAAAGAGCCTTAAATGACACACTGGACCAGATGGACATCATAAATATATTCAGAATAGTCCATCCCAAAGCAACAGAATATACATTCTTCTCAAGTGCACATGGAACATTCTCCAGAATGATCACATCCTGGGTCACAAATCAGGTTTCAAGTGGTATCAAAAGTTGAGATCATTCCCTGCATATTTTCAGCCACAATGGTCTAAAGCTAGAACTCAATCACAAGAGGAAAGTTAGAAAGAACTCAAATACATGGAGACTAAAGAGCATCCTACTAAAGAATGAATGGGTCAACCAGGATTTTAAAGAAGAATTGAAAAAAATTCATGGAAACTAATGATAATGAAAACACAGCTGTTCAAAATCTGTGGGACACAGCAAGGCAGTCTTAAGAGGAAAGTATATAGTGATACAAGCCTTTCTCAAGAAACAAGAAAGTTCTCAAGTACACAACCTAACCCTGTACCTATAGGAGCTAGAGAAAGAACAACAAAGAAATCCTAAACCCAGCAGGAGAAGAGAAATAATAAAGATCAAAGCAGAAATCAATGAAATAGAAGCCAAACTAACTGTAGAACAAATTAACAAAACTAGGACCTGGTTCTTTGAAAGAATTAATAAGATTGATAAACCTCTGGCCAGACTTATCCAAAATAAAAGAGAAAGGACTGAAATTAATAAAATCATGAAAGGGAAGAGACCGCAACCTCCACCAAAGAAATACAAACAATTATAAGAACATTCTATGAGCAACTCTACACCAACAAATTCGACAATCTGGAAGAAATGGATACATTTCTAGAGACATAATCTACCACAACTGAACCAGGAAGAAATAGAAAACCTGAACAGACCCATAACCAGTAAAGAGATTGAAATAGTCATCAAAAATCTCTCAATAAGCAAGATCCCAGGGCCAGAGGGCTTCCCAGGGGCATTCTACCATTTAAAGAAGAATTGATACCTGTTCTCCTGAAACTGTTCCAAAAAATAGAAATGGAAGGAAAACTTCCAAACTCATTTTATGAGGCCAGCATTACCTTGATCCCAAAACCAAAAAAAGACCCCATCAAAAAGGAAAATGACAAACCAATATCCTTGATGAACACGGATCCAAAAATTCTCACCAAAATACTAATCAATAGGATCCAACAGTACATTAAAAAGATTATTCACCAAGTGGGATTTATTCCAGGGATGCAAGTTTGGTTCAACATCTGTAAATCAATGTGATACAATACATTAATAAAAGAAAAAACAAGAATCATATGATACTCTCAATAGATGCTGAAAAAAACATTTGGCAAAGTACAGCATCCTTTCTTCATCAAAATTCTCCAAAGTGTAGGGATAGAGGCATATACCTCAGTATCATCAAAGCCATCTATGAAAAATCCACAGCAAATAACATTCTCAGTGGAGAAAATCTGAGATCTTTTCCGCAAAGATCAGGAACATGGCAGGGATGTCAAATATCACCACTGCTACTCAACATAATACTAGAAGTCCTAACCTCAGCAATCAGACAACAAAAAGAAATCAAAGGCATCTGAATAGGCAAAGAAGAAGTCAAACTCTCACTCTTTGTAGATGATATGATACTTTATGTGGAAAACCCAAAAGGCTCCACTCCAAAACTTCTAGAACTCATACAGGAATCCAGTAATGTGTCAGGGTATAAAATCAATGCACAGAAATCAGTTGCACTTCTACACATCAACAAGACATAAGAAAGAGAAATTAAGGAGTAGATCCCATTTATAACTGAGCCAAAACCATAAGATACCTAGGAATAAACCTAATCAAAGAGGCAAAGAATCTGTACTCAGAAACCTATAAAGTACTCATGATAGAAATTAAGGAATACACAAAGTAATGGAAAAACATTTCATGCTCATGGATTGGAAGAACAAATATTGTGGAAATGTCTATGCTACCTCAAGCAACCTACACATTTAATGCAATCCCTATCAAAATACCATCCTTTTTTTTTTTTCAAAAGAAATGGGACAAATAATCCTAAGATTTATATGGAATCAAAAAAGACCCCAAACAGCCAGAGGAATTTTGAAAAAGAAAGCCAAAGTTGGTGGCATCACAATTCCAGACTTCAAGCTCTATTATAAAGCTCTAATCTTCCAGACAGCATGGTACTGGCACAAAACCAGACACAGAGATCAATGGAAAAGAATAGAGAGTCCAGAAATAGACCTTCAAGTCTATGGTCAACTAATCTTCGACCAAGCAGGAAAGAATATTCAATGGAAAACAGACAGCCTCTTCAACAAATGGTGTTGGGAAAATTGGACAGCCACATGCAGAAAAATGAAACTGGACCATTTCCTTACACTACACACAAAAATAGACTCAAAATGGATGAAAGACCTTAATGTGAGAAAGGAATCCATCTAAATCCTTGAGGAGAATGCAGGCAGCAACTTCTTTTACCTCAGCTGTAGCAACTTCTTCCTAGGAGCATCAACGGCAAGGGTATCAAGGGGAAAAATGAACTATTGGGACTTCTTCAAGATCAAAAGCTTTTGCACAGCAAAGGAAACAGTCAACACAACCAAAAGACAACTGACAGAATGGGAGAAGATATTCGCAAACGACATATCAGATAAAAGGCTAGTGTCTAAATTCTCTTAAGAACTTATCAAACTCAACACAAAAAGAACAAATAACCCAATCAAGAAATGGGCAGAGGACATGAACAGACATTTCTGCAAAGAAGACATCCAGACTACAGATGTTGGAGAGGATGTGGAAAAAGGGGAACCCTCCTACACTGTTGGTGGGAATGCAAGCTGATGAAGCCACTCTGGAAAACAGCATGGACGTTCCTCAAAAAGTTGAAAATAGAGCTACCCTATGACCCAGCAATCACACTACTGGGTTTTTATCCCAAAGATACAAATGTAGTGATTCGAAGGGGAACATAGACCCAAATGTTTATAGCAGCAATGTCCACAGTACCCAAACTATGGAAGGAACCTAGATGTCCATCAACAGATGAATGGATAAAGAAGAGATGGTATATGTATACAATGAAATACTACACAGCCATCAAAAGAAATGAAAACTTGCCATTTGCAATGATGTGCATGGAACTAGAGGATATTATGCTGAGTGATATAAGTCAATCAGAGAAAGGCAATTATCATATGATCTCCCTGATATGAGGAATTGAATAGCAGAGTGGGGGATTTAGGGGGTTGGAAGGAAAAAATGATACAAGATGGGTTCGGGAGGGAGACAAGCCATAAAAGACTCTTAATCTCTCAAAAAAACCCTGAGGATTGCTGAGGGGAGGGGGGTATGGAGAGCATGGTTGGGTGATGGACATCGGGGAGGGTGTGTGATATGGTGAATGCTGTGAAGTGTGTAAGCCTGACGATTCACAGACCTGTATCCCTGGGGCAAAAAATACATTATATGTTTATAAAAATAATTAATAAAAAATTATTATATGTAATAATTATATGTAATTATATATAAAGCCACTAATTATATGTAAATACAATGTATTTATTGCCACTAATTATATGTAAAAAAGGAAATAAAAAAACTTAGGAAAACACTTACATTAATATACTTCAAAATTTATGTCATAATTTTGCAGATTTAATTATAATTTTGTAATACAAATTGTCTTCTTCAAATTCCTTGTTTCTCTATGTAAGAGCAAAAGCTACAAGTGATTACAGTGTATCTTAATCTCTAATTGTAAATGTAGCACTTTGTTTAAATTATTATAAGTGTAAGTATAGGATATGGCCTTCGTAACGCAGTGTTAATACATTATAGAGAGGAGTCAAACTGACCAGATTGTATTATCTGTGGAGCTGTGATTATACAACACATGGGTCTGTGGTTTTAAGTAAAATCACCATACATGTAAAACAGTCCCATAGCTAGAGTGAATCTGACACAGTGTATAATGTCAGGTTCCATTTGATATGTTGTCCACCACACTGCCTGAAGCAAATGTTGTCTATTTTAATTTGAATGAAGCAATATATTAACAAGTAAGAATTTTTTTTTATTTAATGATAATTTGGGATTTTTTTAAGATTTTATTTGCTTATTTGAGACAGACACATACACAGAGATAGCGAGAGAGAGCACGAGTGGGGAGGAAAGGGAGAAGCAGACTCCTAACTCCCGCTGAGCAGGGAGACTGATGTGGGGCTCCATCCCAGGACTCTGGGATCGTGACCTGAGCCTAAGGCAGGCGCTCAACTGACAGAGCCAACCAGGTGCCCAAAATGTTAATTTGGGATTTTTAAGACATCCAATTAAATATGTTTAGCAGAGTGGGATTATGTGGAAAAAATATAATTCAGGTATGTAGAAAAGATAAAAAAAAAATTATCCATAGGAAGAGACATTGATTATAAAGGAAACTTGTGGGAGCCTAACTTAGATTAACTACAGAGGAAAATAGAAAATTCGAAATAGTAAAGAGGATGGCATTGTAGATGATCAGTTGTTTACAGAATAGTTTTTGTTAATCTTTTCCAATAGGTTAATAAAGTGGGATTATATCAAAATTTGCAAAATTTAGGGTCTTTATGAGGTTATTTTCACATACAAAGTTGAACAATCAAGGAAAGTATAAATCCATAGAAATTATTGGAAGCAGCACTTCAGTATTTAATACACAAAGCATTCAAACATAAACATATTTTATCCATCAGAACACATTTGCAACTTTTGAGACTGATTATCTGAGATAATTTTTTATTGTGTCACATATGAATTTAAAAAATCTTATTTCAAACTGAGAAAAAAATTGCATTGACTCCACAGCCTCTGCTGAGGCTGTGTTTGCCTCTGAAGTGAAGAAGATGCAGCAGGAGAACATGAAGCCCTGGGAGCAGCTGACCTTAGAGCCATATGAGAGAGACCACGCCGTCGTGGTGGGTGTGTACAGGCCACCTCCCAGGGTGAAGAACTGAACCCCCGGCCATCTGGATTGCCAAGAGATTATGTTGCTACTGTTTCATGTGTGTTTTTCTATTAAAAGACTCATCCAGGCGCACCTGGGTGGCTCAGTCGCTTAAAAAAAAAAATTGCATTAATTTAAATTAAATTAAGTTAAATTCAACTCACGATCTGGCTACATGTTAGCAAAGAAAGCCATCTAGAATGTATATATAATTATAGAAGTTGTAAGTCTGATACTTTTAACACAAAATCTACTTATTTTTTTCATCCACATAAAAGTAGAGTTTTATTGAGAAAACACAGCACAAGTCTGACATGAAGGAAATTGCTCAGATTATCGTGATCTGGATTCTTTTTTTTTTTTTTTTAAGATTTTATTTATTTATTTGACAGAGAGAGAGCACAAGTAGACAGAGAGACAGGCAGAGAGAGAGAGAGAGGAAAGCAGGCTCTCCACTCAGCAGAGAGCCCGATGCGGGACTCGATCCCAGGACCCTGAGATCATGACCTGAGCCAAAGGCAGCAGCTTAACCCACTGAGCCACCCAGGCGCCCCTGTGATCTGGATTCTTAAAGTATCAGTCTCCAGAAGCTTGCCTGGAGCAACCAACTGAAAACCAAAATAATCCAAACAATATGATTCTTTGAGTACTGCTTCTGCAACGACTTACGCAAATGAAGTTAGGGACTTGCTTACTGGAATCAGAACAATTGGTATGGAAGAGTTATACCTGCTGAAGATAACTCCAAGCTGAATGAAATAAAGACCATTTAATTTGAGCCATCAAAACAGCAATTTCTACACTGGAATAATGCTCCAGGGGTACTTCCTCAGAAGAATAAACTTTTTTTTTTTTTTTTTGAGAAAAAGAGATAGCATGTGTATGCATTATGGGGGAGGGTCAGACAGAGAGTGAGAGAAAATCCTCAAACAGACTCCCAGCTGAAGGTGGAGCTCAAATGGGGTCTCAGTCCCAGGACCCTTAGATAATGACCAGAGCTGAAATCAAGAGTCAGCCACTTTCACAGGCTGAGCCACCCAGTTGCCCCTACAAGAAGAAACATTTTTCTTAACAGGGGAAGGAACCAGAGAGAGGAAAAATGCTTTTCTTCCCTTCTTTAATACCATCTCACAAGACTCCAACTAAAAAGGAAGTTTAGACTCTGGGTATCTTGAACTTATTTGCACTTTTTTCTCTTAGAAGATTGCATATTAATCTTCACTATCCAAGAAAAATGGGTAATTATAAGAGTTAATAACTTATAGCATAGTGTAGGTGAAAATGTTGCCCTGTAAAATGAGAACCAAGACAAATGTCTATTTCTTCCTTAGGAACATTAACTTCCCAAACAAGAGTACCCATTATGGAAGCTTTCATAAAATAATCTAATTTCTAGTTATCTAAGATTTTCTATAGAAATATAAGCAGTGTATAGAGTGTATCAAGGGCAGGACAATATGTAAAACAGGCTTAGTTTTCTCTAATCACTGCCTTCTAATTTGCCCCATGTCTTACTCTTTCCTCAACTCTTAAATATATCTTGAGTAGATTCTGAATTTGTTTGGTCATTTTTACATTTTTAGCTTTAAGAATAATCAAATTTTTGTCCAGGTCAATCTATCTAAAATTCTACTTCACAACAAGTTAAAAGTAATTACCATTCCTTCAAGCTTAAGGACCAGCAGAAGAATTTTGTAAGTAGTAAATAGAATTTATTACTGTAAATAGACATATAAAGATGGAGATATTAAATATGGCTATATATATCTCCATAATCTATTATGCATTATTTAATCTGCCCAAAATTATTTACACAAACTTGATAGACATTCAAAGAAAACATTGTAAGTTGATATCATTTACCAAGGAGATGGTATTCAGCTTTTATTTTTAAGATTTTATTTTTAAGTAATCTCTAGACCAAACATGGGGCACAAACTCACACCCTGAAATCAAGAGCCACATACTCAACAAACTGAGCCAGCCAGGTACTTCTTAAATTCTGAGCTTTTACCAGTAAGGAAGTGGGATAGTTAGATTTTCTTTGAAAGTCCCTTAAAAAGGATTGCTTTTTATTTTTATTTTATTTTTTTTTTAAAGATTTTATTTATTTATTTGACAGAGAGAAATCACAAGTAGATGGAGAGGCAGGTAGAGAGAGAGAGAGAGGGAAGCAGGCTCCCTGCTGAGCAGAGAGCCTGATGCGGGACTCGATCCCAGGACCCTGAGATCATGACCTGAGCCGAAGGCAGTGGCTTAACCCACTGAGCCACCCAGGCGCCCCAGGATTGCTTTTTAAATGATGTTTATTTCTGTTAATTTTAGATAATCATTTTTCTATCATACACCAAGTTTATTTTCTTATATTAATATATTTTTTAAATTTCCCTTATTTTATTTTGGCAGTTGAGAACACTGTGCTTAGTGTTAATGGTCTACTATTATTTTTCCTCAGTTTTGAGTTAAAACAACTGATGAAACAGGAAAAAGAATTAAAATTTTTCAACTCCAAGGAGTTCTTAAAATTTCATCTATAATTAGTAATCCTCAGGTTTGTGCCCTATTCCCAGTGGTGTTGGTAGAACACCTCCTATGACCTGACTCCACTTCCTAAATTCCAGGAAAGGAATATTAGAGATACAGGTTTATTCTCCTCTGAAGATATCCCCGACAATGAATAATGTCAATGTAATTGAAAATTATAACGCAGGCAGTTATTTAAACTGGGAATTAAAGTGACTGACAATGACCACCCCTTAAAGTTTAATATCCAGTGACAAATTTGATAGGAATCAATACAACAGGAGAACAGTCTTTCTTGTTATAATTATCCCACTTTGCTGCAATTGCAGTGCATTTATAATCTTGACTGTTTGTATGCTGTTAGAATTGTGCAGGATGGCTTTACCTGAATTCCAATAAAGATTTTTTTTTTTTTAATTTCCACTTTTAAAATCTTCGCATCAGCACCTGATTCATAGTGTACAGATCTAGGAATAAGAATTTCATCATATGAGAAACTATCTCAGTAGGTATTAAAGAATGTTACAGTTACCTCCAGAAACACATACCAAATTAAATAAAGCCTATTGTCAGATTCAAGTCAGCATGCTATAATTTAAAACAGAAAGTGAACAATAAATGTCTATTATCAAGATGAAACTAGAGAATAAAAACCATTTTTCTTGGTTGATAGTTTTGTGCCTTTTAATTTTTAATTTAATGAGAGCTAAAATATGATCCTACTTTTAAGAATATTTGAGATAAAAGTGGATTTGCATAACCAGTCATGACCAATAGGAACATTACATGCATTCCCAATCATTTTTTAACTCAAACTACATAAGGATATATTGTACTTAAAAAAAAATGCAGGATAATAGATTTTATATTATAGCTACTGCAATTAAAATAAAAGCCAAAATAAATCCAGTGGCTGCATATCTTTAATGAACCTGCACATTAAGTCCTAATTAATAGTATGCAATAGACAAGTTTAAAGTCAAAATTTGAATGCTTTCTGTGCAGTAATACAGTTAAAAGAAGCATAAGTCTTTATCTCATGGCTATATTAAGAGAAATTAGTCTCATTCTTTCTTTTTATAGGATTAGAAAGAGCAGTGCCCATGATCAGACAAATTTCATTACAAATCTCTATTCCAGCCATTCAGTTTAATTTAAATTAAAAACAATGATTAAGACAATCGAATTGGGAAGTTTGTGGCTCAGTTGCCTTTTGGCTGTCTTCTCAACCAAGGAAATTAGAATGACTTTTAATGTGAAGATAAAACTATCAAAACAAGATTAAACCTGGAATGTCAATTCGCAGTCTTATCTACAAGGTCTCTATTAGTCTTTCCATCAGTTTCTTTTTTCTTTAGGTTTTAATTCATTCAAATACTATTCTTCAAATATATTTTCTTTTAAATTGAACATCTAAAGCCATATATTTTAAAATGTATTGGATTTGTAGAAATGTTATTCAATTGATAGAAACTAAAAAAATCCACAATGCACGTAATTTATTTTATATATAATTAATATACTAGAGAAAGCATGAAAAATTATTTATACACTTAAAGATTCAGGGTAGCATTTCTATATTTGTTCAGTTTTGGGTTTTTCCCCCGCTTCTTTGGTCATCATATTCTTTTCCTCCTAATATAACTTTTTGGTCAGAAAAGGAAGATATATTTTATAGCCATGCTTGTATAGTTGGGAAATTTTTCCATTCTTCTGCAGTGAGACTCCAGAAAATTTTCCAGATTCTCTCTGCCCCACCCCAAACAATCTTCTTTAAGATAGAAATTTGGCAGAACACAAGCATAGAAATTTTAGTTCTTTTGATTTTTTTTTGAGTCATTCTTGTCTTCTCATCCATTTAAAACAGAAATGTTTTTTATATACATTCATATAATTTCTTTTTATTATAAGCATTATACAATGTTATTTTGGAATTTCTCAACTCTTTGGCTGTTCACATTTTAGTTTTTAGCTTATTCCATATCAATTCAATTATATTTATGTAATATGCACTAACCATGGAAAATTCAATCTAGATTTACTTTTTGAAAGTAATATTTTCAAGTGTTAAAATGTTTTAACCTATTTTTCCATATACACTTTGAAATGGTTTAATTCAATGATGTATTTGTTTTTTCTTTAAATTTTTCTTTCTGCTTTTTTCTTTATTTCTTTCCTGTCTCCTTTTTCTCATTTTTAAAAATACTGATTGCTTACCTGTAGTATCCCATATACTAATGTAGGCAATTGAGTTACAATGATGAAAAGATAAGAAGCCCCTTCCTTTAAGGAGCTTTATTTTTCATAGAAAATGAAAGTAAATTGGCTAGATTATGGAAGGTCTTGAATTCCTGAAATCTGATGACAGTGGAAGTCACTGAATTATTTGTGGACTATATCAAAGCCAAGCATACCAAGTTTGAAGTTTTGGGACATTATCAGCAGGGCCTCCTTCACCTGAAAGGAAGGATATGAGTTTAATAGTCTACCTGAGCCATCTCAATGACTCTTCACTTTCCCCAGACCACTCTCCAAGCCAGTTCCAGCCACCAAGTAAAATACCCTAAGCAAAACCAGCCTCAGCTAGCAGGCACAGGTGTGATCTTCTAGTTTGGTTTCTGATCAGCACTGGAGCTGTCGGAGAGTATACCTCAGCTGTAGTTGACCATACGGCAGGCTTGCTCTTTCAGGAAGCAATCTGGCTTCACTATAGCATCTAATGGAAGAACACAGTGACCATTATGTAGCTGAGTGGGGAGAGCCCCTTTGGAAAGACATTTTTGAGATGATGGATTATGAAATCTATGCAGGATTAGAAAGAAGGCCGGAGTGGGGCGCCTGGGTGGCTCAGTGGGTCAAAGCCTCTGCCTTCGGCTCAGGTCATGATCCCACGGTCCTGGGATGGAACCCCGCATTGGGTTCTCTGCTCACCAGGGAGCCTGCTTCCTCCTCTTTCTCTGCCTGCCTCTCTGCTACTTGTGATCTTTGTCTGTCAAATAAATAAATAAAATCTTTAAAAAAAAGAAATAAAGAAGGCTGGAGTGGCTGACACTGCAGTGGATGCCTTTCTCTCCTTGGATATTAGCTCTGCCAAGTATCTGAAGTCTCCCCACGGCTCTGGAAGGTGGGCACCCCAAGAAAAGTGATGGGTCAGCCCGTGGGGGTTGTTCAGTAATGACTCCTCTTCAGATGAAGAAACTCATTCCTTTCTCAATTCAAAAGCCTCTATTTTCTCTCCTGCTCCCCCTGCCCTCCATAAATAAATAAATAAGTAAATGGGAACAAGAAAAACACAAGAGAAGACGTATAAAAGGTCTTATAATCCTATGACGTAGATGTGATTGTCCACCTTTAACAGTTAGGAAAACTGAGGGTCAGAGATACAGGAGCTAAGAATAAGTGGCCTGAGGCCCTCAGGTAATGAGAGACAAAACTGGGACGTGAACATGACTTTCAGGGACCCAAGACTTTGCTCAAAGCCATGACATTGAAAGTCCTGCACTTCCCAGCTCACCAGCTCCAAAATAGCGTGCAGTAAAAGTCTCAGGACAAGTTACATAAGAAGCATTGTTAAAGGCACAAGGGCTGGACAGCACCTGTGTGTTGTCTTTTGTACAAGGGCCCTGAGAGTTTTCAACATAACTCTGCCAAGATGAAGGGTGTAGGGGATTTTAAAGTTGTTCAAAACATTCAGAAGCACATGGCTGTGCTGTCTTCCTTAAATCCTTTATTGCCCAACCAATTCACAGTTGTTTGATAGGGCTGAGCACTGTACTAGGTACGTGGTACTAAACATAAATACAAAAGTATATAAGACATAGTCTCTGTCAGTTTGAGGTGTAAGATCTAAATATTTCTCAGGAACTACTCAATGGTTAAAAAGTCAAATTCAGACTTCTCAATATTGTAATAAACATTCTCCAAAGTCCATATTTTAAAGAAAAACCTGCTCTTACATTTATCATGGTATGAAATTACTTCTTAGTAATATCAACTTTGTGTTATCAATAATAAGGTTAAAATTTTGCTTTCAAATTTTTTATTAAAGTTTACCTTCCCTTCCCCTCCTTTGTACTTTTTTAAGATTTTATTTATTTGTTAGAGAGAGAGAGCACAAGTAGGGGGAGAATCAGGCTCCCTGCTGAGTCTGATGTAGGACTTGACCACAGAACACTGGGATTATGACCTGAGCTGCAGCAGACACTTAACTGACTGAAACACCCAATCATATCTCCTCCTTTGTATTTTGAATAATATTTTTTTACAAAAGGAATTTTATTTTTTAAAAGATTTTTATTTATTTATTTGACAGACAAAGATCACAAGTAGGCAGAGAGGCAGGCAGAGAGAGAGAGGGGGAAGCAGGCTCCCTGCTGAGCAGAAAGCCCAATGTGGGGCTCGATCCCAGGACTCTGGGATCATGACCTGAGCTGAAGGCAGAGGTTTGACCCATTGAGCCACCCAGGTGCCCCTAAAAAAGAATTTATAAAAGGTTAGGAAGTGGAAGGGCTTAGGTACAAATTTAGCCAACTGTTGTCTGGCCAAAAGAGCTCTACACTACTAAGTGAAGCTAGCTATCTCCAGGCCATGTATATTAATATTTTGTGGACAAATAAAGTACATTTCCATGAGGACATTACTGCCATACAGGAGAGTCAGAAACATGGAAAGCAGTGTCAACTAGACAGTTTTCATAGTAAAATCTAGCACCAGCTCAGGGAATACCAAGGCAATAAGTGCTTCATGAGCACTCATTAAGTGTGACTGGTTTCCATGGGCTCACCTAATATGGCACCTTAATTAAGCTTAGGGTGTCCCTAGTTTCACTGTTCTCCCTTTTAGTTAGTTTCTTTTAGTTTAGTTTCTTTGACTTACCAAATCTGACCAAAGAGAAATTTTTACCGGGACTCAACTTGGACTATAACATCCAAACTATTATAGCTACTAAGCCTGGAAATTAATAAAATGTTGGCAATGAGTGTTGGTTGATTTGCTTTCTATGATAAAATACTACAAAAAATATGCGTGCATACACACACACTTAACACTGGCCTATGAGCAAAAAAGGATTAAAGGGGAAGTAGAGAGCCTGGAAATTATGGAATTTATAGGATTAGAAAAATGAACTGGTGCTTGTAATTATGTGTAAAAAATTTTTGAAAAAGTGCTATTATTTATACAGACCCGACAAGACTCAGGATAAGACTAAGACTCAGGAATAAAATGAATTCAAAAGAATGGCTACTATGCTGTTTGTTAAGATACTTGATTACCTTAGTGTGCACCCCAATAAATATTTCCATTATTCAAAATGGATCAGGGCCAAAATCCTAAAGGAGACTGATAGGCTCTATCTTCTTGGCTATACTTCTAATCCAACCCTGATTGGCTCAGTCTTCTGGGTTATACTCCCAACCAAGTAACTGCCAATTTACAAGCTCATGAGAGAAAGATCTGAGTGCAACAACATAGGCTGTTACTGCAGATAAAACTTTCTTATAGACCACTCCATTTAATGATTCTTTTTGTTTTGTTTTGTTTTCATATTAACTTGTATCTTTTTGTTTGTTTCAGGTGTAGCTCTTACCCATACTTATAATTATTTTATGTATTTGTGTATTTCTTATTTTAACTGCCTGACTCATCACTCTACATGTTCTGTGAAGACATGGGCTGCTCTTATCACTGTGATCCTAAAGTCTAAAACATTTAGGTAGTAGATATGCAAAAATATTTGTTGAAGTAATGCCTGATTGAAAAGTTCCTCTCTTACACAGTGATATCTTTCACATATGAATGTGTATTATTAATATACATAACTCAAGTAGAAGCTGGCAATGTATTAAAAATTTTAATTGGATGTATTTAAACTTTATTTCCATCTATAGGGTTAAAGATCTCTAATGGCAGTGACCCGGTCTCATACATCTAATATTATCTGTAGTTCCATGCCCAAAGAACTTTTCCATAGTTTAAAAAAATTGATTATTCTGACTCTGAGAATAAAGCTACCTAGTCTCTCTGATACTATATGCCTGCAAATGGTTTTATAGGATTCATTTTTTCTCACTGTCATTCCTAGAATTTCCACTGGAATGAAAGTGGTACATCTCAGTGAAGTGATTACCAGGTGACATGAAGAAATATTACATCTATTCTCAGAAGCACTTTCTTCATTGCTTCAGTCATTTTTTTAGGTCTTTATCATTCAGTGCCATTCTAAGTCTTTTGGGTTTCCAATCATTCCATTATGGAACTCTGAATACTACTTTCACTAGGATTTTAGTCTCTGTAGAGAAACAAGCTGGTAGAATAATGACTGCTTATGCCTTCCTATGACATCTCACAATTATTTATGGGCCACACCATCTCCACATTGCAGACCAAATAATCTTTTCATATATATATATATATATATATATATATATATATATATATATATATTTCATCTGGAAGTGAATTTTTTTTTCTTTCTGGTAAGATCCAGCTAAATATTATAAAATTTCTCAAGTTAAGTTGGTCTTGTTCTTACAAGAACAGACATATAAAATCTGAATTATAATACTTATCATCATCCCTAAAATTTCTGCATCTTTAGAGTTTCCAGCTTTGCACACATTGTTTCATGGGGTTTTCCCAACAGTGCTATGGGACAGATACAAGTAGCACCATTTGAGAGGTAAGAAAACCAAAAACTATAGAATTTAAGTCAGGTTTCTAAAATTATGCAATATCTATAAATTATGACCCAAACTAGAGAATTATGAATGAAATGCAATAATCTTCTTATTAGTCCATTTGTGGCTCTGTTCATATTCTTTACTATAGGTAGACTTTCATGGAAATCACTACTGCTATCTTTTCTCAGTAATGGGGAAAGAAAAGCTTCTTATTTTAATTAAATAGAAGGACTTTTAGTATTTTCTGAAATAATTTATCCAAAATGGACTATTTTGTCTTAGTCAATGCAATATGTATGTCAATAAAATATACCCCCTCTGGGCAGAAATTTAATGAATTAGCTTGTTGGTCACTGTGTTGTTTTACTTCCTCCTCTGTGATTATGAAAGCCTGTGTTTCCAGTGAATCTCTGCCTTGACCCTTGTTGATCCCAATAAGCCGAGTCTCTGGGTGGCCTGTTCAGTTACTTTTTCGTTTGTTTGTTTTGTTTTGGTTTGGTTTGGTTTTTAAAGTTAAGTTAAATGTATGTAAAATTTGTGGTCATCAGAATAAGTGATATGAATGCACCATTGTAAAGAAGGTGTGTTAAGTCTGGAGAGAGCCCATATTGTACAGTTTCTTCTTGGGCCTGGTATTATATTGCACAGTAGCACAGTGCTTGGCACATGAAATATTGAAAATTAATTTAATTTTTAATTTATTTATATTAACTATAATCAAGTATTCTCTGCTATAATGTCTGGTATTGCATATATTACAAACATCTAATTTTAGGGAATGGCTATGGATTTTAAGAATTGTAAAAATGGGGGTACCTGGGTGGTTCAGTTGGTTAAGCAGGTGCCTTCAACTCAGGTCATGATCTCAGGGTCCTGTGATTAAGCCCCCCATCAGGCCCCCTGTTCAGCGGGGAGTCTGCTTCTCCCTCTCCTTCTACCCCTCCCCGACTTGTGCATAATCTCTCTCTTTCAAGTAAAAATCTTAAAAAAATAAATTTAAAGAATGCATTGATTTAGGGGCATCTGGATGGCTCAGTTCGTTGAGGGTCTGACTCTTGGGTTTGGCCTGTGTCTTGATCTCATGGTCCTGAGATCAAGCCCTACATCCGGCTCAGAGTGCAGCAGGGATTCCTGATGCTTGCTATTCCCCCTACCTCTCCCACTGCCCCACTCTCCACCTCTGTTCACTCTCTTTCTCAAATAAATAAATAATACATTAATTTGCTGGAGGGAGGGGGATGTGAGGGATGAGGTGGCTGGGTGATGGACTTCAGGCTGGGTGAGTGCTGTGAATTGTGTTAAGACTGATGTATCACAGACTTGTACCCCTGAAGCAAATAACACATTATATGTCAATAAAAAATTCATTGATTTATAAAATAACCAAATAACATCCTAAGGACACTTCCATATGCATGTTGAATACATTTTTGTGAATATGTTTTCTAATTTGTCATTTATAAGTTTAAGAAAACTCTACTTCCAAATTTTGGTCAAATGACACAGTGAGAACACTCTTTCTGGAGAAATTACTCAATGAATTATAATTTGTTAAAACACTCATATATACATACCTATTTGAAATAAAACTTATCAAAAAATATAGAATGCTATAATTTAGACTCTCAACATGTCTATTTAGATGGAGATTTTATTGAGGCACGTGCATGGCTCTGTCCTTTAAGTGTCTGTCTTCGGCTCCAGTCATGATCTCCAGGTCTTGGGATCGAGCCCCAGGTCAGCCTTCCTGCTCAGTGGGGAGTCTGCTTCTCCCCCTGCCTGTTCATGTTCTCTCTCTCTTTCTCTCTCCTCCCTTTCAAATAAATAAAATCTTTAAAATTATTCTATTTTGTTTTATTTGAGAGCAAACGAGAGAGAGAGAGAGAGAGCTTGCGCGTGTGCGAGTGCAAGCACCAGCATGGGAGAAGGAGAGGGAAAAGCTGACTCCCCACTGAGCAGGAAGCCTAATGTGGAGCTCAATCCCAGGACCTTGGGATCATGACCTGAGCTGAAGGCAGACGCTTAATGACTGAGCTACCCAGGTGCCCCCCGCCCCCCCCAAAATGCTATGAACTTTGGATACATAAGTAGTTGTCAAGGCTTTGATAGCTATTAATAGTTTATTTTTAATTAAAATATGTTATTCCATTAAAATTTTTTAAAAAATCCTAAATGTTCAATGTAATACACATGTCCTCTCTTCTTGAAATGCATCAACATGTCTTCTATGAAAAAATGTAATCAATCATTTTTGTCAGGCTTCATGTTCGTAAATTTTCCCAAATGAGTTTAATCAATTGAAGAATAATGAGTTATATATTTACAGGCAACTCAAACAGACAAAATCTTTGTTGCTTAATAGTCCTCAATGAAAATAGTTTCATAGTTTCAACTAGAAGTTGTACCGCCTATGTTGCCTCTGATCATTAACCTGTGGATGTTAGAAACAAATCAACATGATAGACATTTTTTTTTTTTTGACAGGAGAGTAGAGAATTCTAAAGATATAAACATTATTATTAAATGATGCTTCAATATGAGCATAGAAGTAAATATTAATGAGCTTTTTGTGACTAAGGGATTAATTTACTGTCAAGCAGACATTACCTTCAGAGGAAAAAGGCAGATTTATGGAAATAAAAAGTCTACAACATAGGCAAATACTTCTAATGTACAATTAAATTGTATTAATATTGAACACAGCAGTGTTAACTCTAGAGGGTTTTTGATCCATTTTGATCACTAGCATTTGTGAAATAAGAAGTGTTGGCTAGTTTTTACCTTGGCCTGTGTTTCTTCCAGAAAGCAATGCCTAATAAGCTCTGTGGGCTTCTGAATTCACTCTTGGCTCCTTTAGGGCTGTCTAAAACAAACCCTTAAGCAACTCCTGCAACATGTAATGTAGACTCTGCTTTTTTATTTTTCTTTGCACCTTGAAAGTTTGATGGAAGTTTTTATCTTTTCAAACCCAGATAAATGGATATATGCCCAGACCTTTGTACAAGTATTTTTTAAAGGGGTTCAAAAAATCCATGAAGTCTATCCATGCATCAATACAGAAGTCCTGGATTTAGTGATTTTGGCTGTTTTTTTTAAAACCTGTTCAGGTACTTAGTTATTGTCTGAAGTTTGACCTCCAAACTCAGCATGTGCTGGCAAATTTGGCCTTGGCACATGGACCATAGGGAACATGTGAAAACCATGGTACGTAAAGAAGTCTAGAATGGACTTCCCTAAGCTGAAGAGGTCTGCACTTGCTTCAGGTTTGTCTTTTTTATGAGCAGGGACCAGTAGGATATAAAGTGACTGGGAAAGTATGCTTAATATGTTGTGGGGCATTCCAGTGTAACCTTTTTTCTCTGAGTCACTTTACTTTCTTTATATTCTCTATAGCTAACTAAACTAGTGTAAGGAACATGTGTTCTCAGTGAATTTTGGGATAAATTATAAAACTAGGTCCACTCATACAGATTTTATGGTCTAGTAGAAACTTTTATATATAAGAATGCATGCTCTCTCAAATATGACTTTTTTGAAGTTCCCCTAACATACCTTGGAATGTAAAAAAAATTAAGTTTATAATGATAGTGTTATAGATATTGTTATATTTCTAATGTATTCAGAATGTATCTACTAGTTCTCAGACCTTCGTTCCATGCTAATGAAGGCTGTTTAGTCTAGAAGCAGGATGAAATACTGAAAAGGGTCAGAGTACTTGAACCTGGATAAATCCTGTTCTCTTTCCTGAAATCGGACCTATTATGTAATGGGGACATGTTCTGGGAGTGAGATGGAGATGGATGGTCTTGATTGATTGAGAGGCCAGAGCAGCCCTTATTAGGTGTGTGTAAACTATAGGTAGGAAGAAGAACAGACAATGGGTATCAGGGAGGCTGAGTAAATAAAGGACAGCTAAGTAGGAGTGCAGGAAGAAATTGCAATTTCAGTAGAGAACTACTGATAATCTCATAAAAATGAGAAGGAGGAAGAAGGGGAGAGACAAAAGAGAGAACAAGAATGAGCAGTCACCTATTTCCCAGAGATAGTGTCTTCTGCTTATGGCTTTCCAGTTTCCTTTTATGGACACACTTACTATAAAACATTTTTACTTTTTACTCCTTGAGTCCATCTTTGTTTCTTGCAGTTGAAAAAAGAAATGTCTTACTAGAAAACAGAAAATGAAAAACACAATTTTATGAAATATTTTCCATTGTGTGCTGCATTTTTAGAGACAAAACTGAGAAGCCCAAGTGAATTAAAATAGTATTTAAGGTAAATAATTTTAATAGGATATCACTTATTAAAATGTTTTTCAGAAGAATGAATGCCACCATGACCCACACCATGGTAATTGCCTTAAGACTTCATGTTTGATTAGGAAGAGACTTATCTAGTTTTTAATTTCTTTGCTTTCTTTTGAATCCTTGGTTTCATTTAATATATGAAAATTATAAAACTTATTGTATCTGATTCCAATTATTTCTTTATATGTAATATAATTATTTGGTTGTCTATTTTTATAGATTGATGGTATGTTTCTCACAGACAAGATGATCTAATTTATTTTGGTATGTGCAGAACTAGCACAGGGACTAGCAAACAGAAGATGCTTTTTCAGTATTTATTAGATGAATAAATTATTTGTCCTATTTGTAAATTTGCTAACACATTTTTATATACTCTCACTTCTAGGGGATTCATTTCAAAATATAGATTTCTCCACAAATTAAAAAAAACAAGTTCCTATCAATTGAAAGATGGGTGTGAAGAAATGAAATGAAAAAGGAGACACACACATACCAGGAAATTCTTTTTATTTTCTGCCCACTAGGAAACTGGCAATCATATTTAATTTCATTCTCCATAGGAGAATATATATTTTATTCCTTGTCTTCCTTCCTCCTTATAGTTCAACAAACAATGGTTTTTGTGTCAATCACTCCTTAGTTGGAGGCTTTAGAAACAGTGTATAAGCAAAATTTTCATAAAGTATCCCTGCAGCTTAACTACTTCATATGTATATTTCAAAAAAAAATCTAGAAAATACAACTTTTTCAGTAGGATCAATGTTAAAAGGTTTAAACTTTTCCACTGCTACAAAATTTGAAAGAAGTAAAGAAACATGGCATTTATTCAAGTAATGACCTGGAAATAGAGCCTTTTTGGGGAAAGGAGGACTGTGTTGATTCTAACATATCAACAACTTATTTGGTAAGCATTTAGTTAAAAATTTATGTTAATTCAAAATGAGTAGCAATACAAATATAAATCTAATTAGTAACGGCATACTTTATTGCTATGCTGGCTTATGCTAATTCTATTTTATTCTATTACACTAGCCCATCATTATTAACTCCAAGCTTAATAAACGTCACTGGACTCTGTCTCTAAAGCTTAAGATGGTTAGAACAACAAAACAAATGACAACAACAGCAACAAAAAAGGTAAGTAAATTCTTAAAATTCAGGAACAATTAATATTTAAAAATAAAACAATTATCTTAAAATTAGAATAGAAGATCATAGGTTCAAAGGAATTGTTTGAAAATTTTCTAAGTAAGCAAGATCTGATGCCCCAGGTATACCACAAAAATATAATGATGATAATACCCTTAATAGGGGAGTCCAGTGGCTTTGAATTCTTAATACTTACTGCATTCTGTTTCTCATGCTATCTTCCCAAGAGAAAAGCAAAAGCTTCATATAGTCTATTTATTACATATAACACATATAGCTGTAGCATGCCAGTAAATATAATTGGCTTTAGGAAAAAGCTATTATGTGTAATGTTTGCCAATTTCCCTGGTGTAAATATTCTCATTGTTAAAGGCTGAATTGTGTGTTCCCCAAAAGATATGCTGAAGTCCTTACTTCAAGGATGTCAGAATGTGACCTTTTTTTTTGAGATAGATTATTTGCAGAGGTAATCAAGTTAAAATGAGATCATTTTTTTCAAAGATTTTATTTATTTACTTGACAGACAGAGATCATAAGTAGGCAGAGAGGCAGGCAGAGAGGAGGAAGTAGGCCCCCCACTGAGCAGAGAGCCTGATGTGGGGCTCGATCCCAGGATCCTGAGATGATGACCTGAGCCAAAGCCAGAGGCTTTAACCCACTGAGCCACCCAGGTGCCCCTAAAAATGAGATCACTAGGATGGATCCTAATCCAATATATATGGTATTCATCAGAAAACTTGATTCCCAAGAATGAGATTACAGTCTTATGTTTAGTGGATTGGTTACACAGCTAAGCATGAGTGAGAAGGGATAAAGCAGATGCTGGCCACCCCTTAGGGTTAACAGCCATACTTTCAGAACCACCTCCAAGGGCTAATAGATCAGGAAAAGCCTAGTCACAAAACTAGCTCTAAACCACAAGGGGACATCTAAGATCTGAACATGTGCACAAAAGGTGCAACTTGTTCTTGACTACCTTTAAGGTCACAACAGAAGCTCGTTAGACACTTATAAATAAATATACAATGCATGGATAAATACAATTAAAACAGAATGCATGATGGAGGGAGGCATGTGCAGAGCCCAGATGTTATAAAATCACCAGCTGTCAATCAAAACCACTTTATAGGTACAAAAAGCAGACGTAAAAGGATCAAGCCAGAGCTACTTGGGGCCATCGCCACTCTTGCTCAGGTAGTGGACCACTTTCACTCTTGAAAGTGTCCTGAACTTACCTACTCAATAAACTCTATCTCCCCATTCTGGTCTCTGGTCTCCAAATCTTTGGTGCATCTGGGACAAAAACCGAGTGACTGGATGACAGATCAATAATTTAATGAAACGTTGATGAGTGGCTTTCCAAAATGGTTTTAATCTTCAACACAGAGGAAAATATGTACACAGAGAGAAATGTGACAATTAGAATTCTGCTGCCACAAGCTAAGGTACTACCAGAGCCTAGGTGAGTGGCCTGGACTAAATTCTTCCCCAGCACTTTCAGAAGAGTCTAGCCCTACCAACCACTCCAGTTCAGACTTCTAGCCTACAGAATTGTGACACAATACATTCCTGTTGTTTGTTGCTCCCTGTTACACCAGCCTTAGAAAACAAATACACTTATATATGACTGACTTCAAACTACCGACATGAAATCTTGAAGATTTAATGTCTCATAAGGCATTATGAGTCCATTCTAGCACACTTTAGTGGATTACCACTTGTTTGGTAATAGGAATTTTTATCAGTTTATTTCTTAATAATAGTTTTGAAAATTTCTTCTAAAAACTATGTCATAAAAATGAAGAAAAAAAAAACATTGCATGAAAAAGAGAAGCCTTTCTGAAGAAGGTAATGTAAGGAGCACTTAAATGATGTGTTTACTTGACTAGACTAAGAGGTGTTAAGAGGCTATCAGGGGTGGGGGGGACTATTAGAAAACTGTAGGGTAGATGAAAAGAAAGTAGCAACTTAAAGAAAATTAAAAATATATATATAACACAAACACATCACATGACAAAGCAGATCTGTGTTGATATTATCTGAATATCTTAGATATTCTTGATATTTTCTGAATATCTTGGATATTCTTCTACATCTTTACTTTGTTTTAAGCTTGTAAATGATTTTTACCTTTTTATTTCTTTGTGACAATCCTTTTATTCATCACTTCACAGGTGAACATAAGCACAGATCATACTGAAATATATAACATTTGTGAATGCTACATATTCACACATACTGATGCTACATATTCACACTTACTGTGTTTTCTAAACATCATTAACACCCACATTTACAGATAAACTTCCCATCTCTAAGTTCAATATTAACAACCTCGTGTATATATATGATACCCTCATAGATATTCTTATCAATTAACACTAAAATGCCATACTATAATCATTTCAAAAAGTACTACAATTATTTAATGGATAAAGAAACTGAGAAACCAAGAGGGTAAGTAAATTTTCCAAGCACAAATATCAAGTAATGGATTACAGAATCTGTATAACACAAAACAAACAAACAAAACAAACAAACAAAAAACCCCCACAATCTCCTGTATCTCATTTTCATTATAACCCAGCAAATTTTTTTATTTATATTTGATTCCCAGGAGTGATAATACTGACTCTCATGTTTGGTGGGTATATAATTAAATGAAATAGTGTTAAATGGCTTTCTCAAATTATTTTAATGTTTCATATTTTTTCCTCCTTTTCCTATATTGTTGAAAGAAGTCAGTATCTTATTTTTTATTTTTGCTATTCTGATAGGTAAGGAAATATATCTCATTGTTCAATATTTTTTTTTTCAGATTTAGGAATCTAGGCAAGCTTCTCCTGATCATTAGATATTTGATTTATTTGACTATAAATTTCCTATTTTATAATTCCCTCATTTTTCATTTAATTTGCATAACATTTTATAATCATCTTCATACACCTTATATATTTTCAATTTATTATTTTTATTTTAGATGCCTCTTGATGTATATTAAATGTGTAATCAAAGTTTATTTCATCTTTTTATAGCTCCATATTTTCTTTATTAATTAAGTACATCATATCTCCAACTCAGAATAAGGAAAGGATCATTACTAATAATTTTAAAATATCAGTTTGCCATCATCCGATTACATTTTCCCAGTAATAACCACTCTTTCTCTATTAATCAGAACTTTTTCTCTTTCACCAAATATGTATCTATCCTTAAGCTTTATGTCATATAATTTACAGTGCTGTAAAAATTCATATGGATAAATTTGCTTGTCTCCTTGAATATTTGTATTTTCCACTTAATGTGTTTTTGAGCTAATACATTCAGTATTTTATAAATATCCATAATTTATTTATCTACTCAAATGACAAGGGACAGTGTTTTTGGTTCAAGTACTTTGTTTTTATAAACAAAGTTGCTATGAATATTCTAATACCTAACATCTGCGTGCAATGTACATCTTCAATTTCACTAGGTATGGCCAAATTGTTCTCTAAAATGTTTTATCCCCTCTGTAAAATTCCTGTCCATAATCTTTTGCCAGCAAATTTATTGATTAGAAGTGTTTTTTTTTTAACCAGAGTATCCCACAATACTTTTTTTATTTTAAAAATTATAACATTTTCAAATATTTAATTCCTGTATCTATGTTTGTTTATTTTTACCTATTTTAAGATATTATATTTAACTTAAATTATTCTTTTTTCATTTCCTTTACTATATTTTTTGGGGTGTTTCACTTTCCCTGAATTTAGTTTGAAATAACTCCTTTTTTTGGCATTGGTCATAATAAACTTTTGAATTATTATTAATTTGACTTTCATCTTTTTTATTTGCTAATAGCTTCTGGCCTTCTGCATGGTTAGATTTGACTCTGGGTGTCTTTCACTGTTGACTTTTAGGGGAAGGAAGGTAAATAACTCACATTCTGCTTGTGTTGACTCCTCCTCACTCTGAAACAAAATCCCCAATCACTCCAATCCAGGACTCATAATTCACAGATCCTCTTTTTTTCTTTTATTTTTCTAAGATCTTTTATTGTTATCCATTCTTCCAAATTTAAAACAAATCTCAATTTCTTCATAAAGTTTTTTCTGATTATACCAACTAGTATGAACCTCTCCTACCAAGATACATTGAAAATGCATGCTCTCTTCCAGCTTTTATAGCATATGACCTTTTATTTTTACTTGTGTTTCTACTCTCAATGTTTTAATATCCATTTATTAAACATTTTTTCCAACTTAAAATTATATCTCAAAATTACAAAATTATATCTCAAAAGTTTCACTTTCAATCATTTGTTGTTGGTGGTGGTGATTTAATTTGTAGGCAACAGATCTTTGTGTCGCTCTGTATCATTTTTGGCATTACCTCCCCAGGTAAATGTAAAGGCAATGTCTATAGCTCCATGTTGATTAAATTCTAACTCATGGTTTACTCATTTTATAGTACCTCTTAATAAATAATGGGAAAGTATTGTTCAATCTAGGTCAGTTTCATTTTGTGTTAAAAGATAAACTGAGAGGGGCCCCTGGGTGGCTCAGTGGGGTAAGGCTCTGCTTTCAGCTCAGGTCATGATCTCAGGGTCCTGGGATGGAGCCCTGCATCGGGCTCTCTGCTCACCAGGGAGCCTCCTTCTTCCATCTTTCTCTGCCTGTTGCTCTGCCTACTTGTGATCTCTCTCTCTCTCTCTGTCAAATAAATACATAAAATCTTTAAAAAAAGATCAACTGAGGTATATTAAAAATATTAATTTATTGAGCAAAAATCATTTCAACTCAGGCAGCATCCCACCTAGTAGATAAAGAGAAGCTCTGAGGGGCTGAACAAAATGAAAGACATTTATAAACAGAAAGCTTTGGGGTTGGGCACCTGGGTGGTTCAGTGGGTTAAAGCCTCTGCCTTCGGCTCAGGTCATGATCTCAGGGTCCTGGGATCGAGTCCCGCATCGGACTTTCTGCTCAGCAGGGAGCCTGCTTCCTCCTCTCTCTCTCTCTGCCTGCCTCTCTGCCTACTTGTGATCTCTCTCTGTTAAATAAATAAAATATTTTTTAAAAAAATAATAAAAAAAAGGAAACTTTGGGGCAAGGAATTTATATAGGCAAAAAAGCAGGTTGGTTGTTACAAGGTTATTTTCTTTTAGAGACTGGCGGTAATCTATAAGGCATATTACCTAATTAGTACTGTCCAGGCAATTCCCGAGAATTAAGATAGCATTTCTGGGAGAACAGAAACCACAATTAAGTAGTTTTGGATTGGCGATAATGGGGTTTAGCATAAGTGACTCCAGTTTGGACCTGTTGTCTTGCTTTTAACAGTAGAAAAGTTATATTTTTGGTGATGAGTTGCTACAAGGACTCTTAATAACTTTTCTACCTTTTCAGTAAATATTTAGTTTCTATGAATTATGATCAATTATAAGATAAAACATAATGGACTCTAATGTTCAACATGGGAAATTTAGGAAGGTGTTATTATTAAGGGTAAGATGTATCTAAATATTAAAAATAAGTAAAAAATGGCTAGTCAGAATGCCTGGGTAGCTCAGTCAGTTGGTTAAGCATTTGCCTTCAGCCCACGTCATAATCCCAGGGTACTGGGATCAGGTTTGAGTCAGGCTTCCTACTTGGTGGGGAGCCTGCTTCTCTCCCTGCTGCTTCTCCCTCTGCCTGCCACTCCCCCTGCTTGTGTTCTTTCTATCTTTCTGACAAAAAATAATATCTTAAAAAAAAAAAATGCCTGGTCAAAAGGCAAATCTCTAGTTTTCTTTTTGTTTTTATTTTTCCTATTTCAATTTGTAGTTACGTAGTTGGAAAACTAGGTTTTTTTTGAAGTAGCTTTTAAATGCAGAATGATTTGCTTTTTAATAAAGAAAAATAGATTTATACTGTTTCACCATTAATTTTCAAATCAATGTAAAATTCCTTCAGTGTTAGCATATGTTTAATAGCAATTTAAATGAGAAGTGATTGAAAAACGCCTTTTAGTTCTCAGCCAAAACTCTTTCAAGTTAGTGTCCTAAAAGTGAGCCTTAGAAAGTAGCAGAAGTGTCAGTATAACAATGTCTTCAGACATCTTATATTTTACATTATTTTTAAAAAATTTTAAAGGTTTTTTCTTAAATTAAATTAAATTTTTTTATTTAAGTAATCTCTACACCCAACATGGGTGAGAACCCATGACCCCAAGATCAAGGATTGTATGTTCTTCTAACTGAGCTAGCTAGATGCCCCTATTTTATGTATATATTTTTAAAAATATTATTGGCTTTTGATTAAGTTAAAAATTAAGTATAGCTCACAAAAAAGCCCATATGAACAATGTTGTAGGAGATCTAAACTCATCTATAGATTACCAAAAAGAAACATATTAACACAAATTAATAATACATGCAAATCAGAAAATTTTTATATCCGTTTTCCACATCATTAAGAATATCTTAAATAGAACAGCACTGCTCTCTCTTCCTGAGTACGTGGTTGACTGACCTTTTTTCTTTTTTTTTTTTTAACCTCCAAGTAGATGTGTTTTTTGATTATAAATATCTTGAAGCTTTGAAAGAAGTAATAACCTGACTTTTCATCAGAGTCTCACTTCATTGCACTCATTTCTTTTTGCTTGGCCTTAAGATGAAGAGCTTAGACCTAGGTAGAAAATGTTTTCATTTTCTTATATTACGGTTTCTCTTATCTTTAATTTCATGAACTGATGTAATTTTTAAAGTGTCTTATATTTGTCTGTTGGAGATGTTCGATAATATATGTTCCATTCATAACTGAAGCCTTAGTTTCTCTGTCTTGCAGATACTTGACATTGTAAATCCACATATTTCCTTATAATTATAGTGGGCAGAATTTCTCTTTGGCTTTATTTTTAGATCTCCTTACAGAATGCTGGCTTATTCTTGAATATCTCCTGAAGTGACCCCTGCTTCTATGTTATTGATTATACCTTCTTTCAAATTATATATATATATATATATATATATATATATATATATATATATACACATAGAGAGAGAGAGAGATGAAAAAAATGGAAAACAAAGCAAACTTGCACAAATTGAAGAGTACCTCTTTCTGATATGGTTCATACAAGGGCCAATGTTGGACTGGAATTTACCCGTAATTATTTTAAACCTTGGCCAGGCATTAAGGTGCACTGAACCACATGAACAAATGACCCAGTCTTCTAAGTAATTATTTTGATTTAAAATAGACAATTTTATTGTTTCTACCACTGATCAGCAAACAGCTAGTACTACTGCTAAGGTGATCAGGTAAAACTGACTACCAGTATAAATAAGAGGGGTCACTTAAGAAAATGTCAGAAAGAAAGAGTATTCTTTCAATTTTGAGTTACTGGTCCTTATATATATAACTTTAAAATATAGTTAAATTAAATTCATTGAAAACTACTTTAGTCATTTAGAATTGCCTGAATTATGTACTAATATTGGGTTTTTATGTTCATTATAAATATTTTCAAATTATATATGAAATAGTAACTGGTCCAGAGGTCCAATAAAAATCTGTAGTCACTAAGTCTGGCATTAAAGTTTGGCATTTTATATTGTGGCTATTTAGAAGACAGTATTTTTAAATTATACGGAAATTGAGCCCAATATTCTAAATTTTATTCCCAGTTCCAAAGGTACATATTCCAATCTGTTTCTTGACATCCCTCACTTCTTTATAAAATATATATTGTACCAGATTTTCTAGAGTCAAGCATATAGACAACAAAACTCTTAATTTCTATTTTTTACACTTTTTGTGGTCTTTGTTCTTTAGAAGCCTTTATCTACCGACTATGCAATGTACATAAATGGTCTTTACAACAGTATCTGCTCTGTGCTACAATAGGACTGAAAATCTTATGAGAATGGACAATAAAAAATAAATAAACTTAAAGTATTAAAAATAAAGTTCATGGGCGCCTGGGTGGCTCAGTGGGTTAAGCCTCTGCCTTCATCTCAGGTCATGATCTCAGGGTCCTGGGATGGAGTCCAACATCAGGCTCTCTGCTCAGCAGGGAGCCTGCTTCCCCCTCTCTCTCTCCCTGCCTCTCTGCCTACTTGCGATCTCTCTGTCAAATAAGTAAGTAAAATCTTTAAAAAAAACAGATAAGCAAAGTTCACAAACCAAAACTCTAATAGTGAATTCAGGAACTGAATTGTTGCCCACTTGAAATTATTGACTTATTGACTTAGAATATTGCCTTAGAAATATTGACTTACTGAATTAGAATCTGCTAGATGTAATAAATATATATATGTATATATATACATATATATACACACATATAAATTATACTATGCCTTTAATTTGAATTAACTCAACTACAAGGTATTTCAGTACATTCACATACCAACAAGTACTGAAAAAATGGATTAGTAAACCACTTCTACCTGAATAAAATCATAAAGGATGACTGAAGTTTGGCTCTGAACAGAACAGAGATGAAGATTCACATCACAGTGAATCATAAAAATATAGGAGGATGAAATTGCAATTTTTGAAAATTACAGGGCAAATTAGTTTTATGAGTGTATGCATTACAAAGAGGAGTAATGAAGAAATTAGTATAAAATGTCACAATATAAGGAATGCTGTGTGTAAATTATAATATACTAAATAAATGTTACATATTTCTATTATGTATGGCAAACAATTATTGGCAAGATTAAGTCAAATAGTACAAAACATTTCCTTTTCATCTGAATTTAGTTTTGCTCAGGAGCAGATCTTGAGACAAAGATTCAGGTACAATTAGTTTATTGTGGAAGTCATTCCAAGAAAAAAGTAGGGGACACATGAAGTGAAAAGGGAGGTACAGGTAGTTAACAATGTGGTACCAAGGAAATTAGCACCATGAATGACCGGGGCTTAATCCTGTGCAAAAACCAAAATATGTGCCTTGGAGTTTCTCCATCCAGTGGGTGAAGAAAGTAAGGATATTTCTCCACTGATCATAGGTTAAGGCATGTTCAAACAATTTTTTTTTTCCTGATATTTCTGACCTGTTGTATGCATGGGTTTCTGCTCTGACCTGCTGTATGCAGATTTCTGCCACTAAGTGAAGGCTTCAACAAAGAGACACACACATGCTAGCATTTGAAATCAGTTCAATGACATACATGCTAAAGACCAACAGCACCTGAGTACTACACCTTCATTGCTGGCTACATGCATATTTATTGAATAAACATCATATAACTATTTGCTACACATACAACATTTTAGAAATAGAGAGGTCAAGGGGCTCCTGGGAGGCTTAGTTGGTTGTGTTGGACTCTTGATTTTGGCTCAGGACATGATCTCAGGGCTATGAGATTGAGCTTACATTGGATTCTACCCTGGGCATGGATCCGGTTTAAGATTATTTCTTTCCTCTCCCTGTGCCTCTTTTCTTACTCTCCAGGTTGTGTACAAGCTTGTGCTCAATCTCAATCCAAAAAAAAAAAAAAGAGAGAGAAATAAAGAAAGAAAGAAATAGAGAAATCAAGAAATCAAATGTAGACAAAAATAACATAGCAAAACAATTAAATATATTTGCAGATTTTTCCTATATTGTTATCTTAAAATTATTTTTAAATTGAGGGTTATTTTTACAATTATTTATTTTGACATTGTGATAGAGTATTAACATATGTACTTGATTTCCTGGTAACTATTAGTTAAATTTCAAAAAAATCTTTGAATCAAAATTATTTCTCAGCTATATCACTTTCCAATAAAAACTTTTCCCCTATTTCATAACTTGGGCTTTTTCATATAGAATATAACTTCTTTTATTTGCATCCATCCCTCTGCCTACAGAATACTCATTCTCAAATCATTCCCATTAGTTGCTCAAATATTCAACCTAACTACATTATTCAGTGTAAAGACTATACAATATAGACAATGTGACAAGAAATAGAAACAAGTTTTAAATTATATTTCATATTCTTATGGAAATTTTTAATCATGATAGTTGAAATTTTAAAACAAATCAGTAGGCTTTTCATGTAACTGGAAGTAAAAACAAGACCAGATGATGTTTACATTTTATATAATGAGTATGCTTTCACTCAAAATTAATCACTATTTAAATATAATTTTATATTATTCAACATGACAGAAGCAGTAGAATTTTCAAAGGCATTACATTTTCTTAATATGTAAACCCTAATCATTTAGTTTGCAAGAGTATACAGGTAAGGGAAATTTACCCTGGTTAACTTGTGTAGAAAAACAATTGGTTAGAAAAATATCAGGTATTTTGCAGAATCAAAGAGACTGAAGAACCAGGATTAGAAAAAGGCAACATTGGGAAGCTCTGAAAGCTATGCATGAGAAATTACTCAGTAATCCCATTAGGGAGTTTCCACAAGTAATGAACTTCTGTTTTATTTGCTTCATTATTAAATCATTTATCTCACTATTAAAAATCCCAGGGCAATGAGTCAGATTGATCTAATTTAATTCTCACCCTCTATTTATGTGAGGGCATTCAAAAATCTCCTCAAAAGGGGAAGTATAATTCTCCAGCAGGGAATCAGGCTACTCTTAGAAATATGAAGGAATGGGTAGATACTGGGTCATTGGTAAGCAAAAAATTTCATTACATGTAAAAAGAATTTGAATCCTCTTTTCGAAATTAAAGACTAAGTCAATCAAATAACCCCTAACTCTTAATGTAATAGTTTTAGAGTAAAGGGGCAAATATATAAGCAGAAGGTTTCGTGGTAATTCACTGAAGTTAAAAGAGGATAAAGATAAATAGCCAATATCCAAAACCTGTTCAAATGTGAGCCCATAGTACTGAGAGACATTGTATTGATTGAATCTATAATTCTGTCATGGTCTTGAGAGTTAGAATCTTAAACTTTTGATTCTTTTTTGGCTTGGAAAAATAAATGGTCGATCCCAGTTATGTGCATTGTATGAAGAAAAATACACAGATCATGAAAGTCATCTCCCACCGGCAGAGGGAAAAAGGGTTATGGAAGTGAGGATAGGGGAATTAATTTATGGCTTTTTTTTTTTTTAAGATTTCATTTATTTATTTGACAGACAGAGATCACAAGTAGGCAGAGAGGCGGGCAGAGAGAGAAGGGAAGAAGCAGGCTCCCTGCCAAGCCGAGAGCCCTATGCGGGGCTCGATCCCAGAACCCTGAGATCATGGCCTGAGCCGAAGGCAGAGGCTTTAACCCACTGAGCCACCCAGGTGCCCCGGCTTTTTTTTTTTTTTTTTTTTTTTGTCATTTCTGTTTTCACTTCTTTCACATACACAATGAAAATATTAAATTTCTTTTTATATTACCATATTAAAAATGATTCCATTGAAACATATAGATATTCCTACAAATTTTATTTCTGGTCTTGAGATAAGCTGTGGTCAATTACAGAAATGACCACAAATTTGTCATATTCTTGCATCATGACCTTTGTCATACCATGTTGCAGTTCATCTTCCCAAGAGTTGAAATCCAGTTCCCAGCACATTGGACTTAGGCATGGCTTACTTTGGCCAAGGAGACATTAATAAGTGTAAAACAAGCAGAGGTTTGGAAAGCACTTGCACATTGGACATTCTCTTTTGTTACTCTTGGGAACTGATGTCAACATGTGAATAACTCTGGGACCCTGATGGATGATAAAAGACATTCAGCCCAGTTTCACTTGCCACATCAACTGATAACCAGCCAAACTCTAGAAGTAGAGCAGTTCCACTAAACCATCAGCTGAACACAAATCCATGAAAGAACGTAGTTTAGCCACCAACTGATTCTAGATCTAACTGCCAACAAATAAATTTATGGGAGAAATAAATCATTATTGTTTAAGGCCACTATGTTTTGGGATGTTTTGTTTTACAACAAAACTTACTTTCCACAATCTTTAGTGGGTTTAACTGTGTCTCCATAAAATCCATATCTTGAAATCCCAACTCCTAGAACCTCAGAATATTAACTTATTTGGAAACAGAATCATTCCAGTTATTACTACTTAGGATGAAATCATTGTGGAATAAGGTGGGTCCCCAATCCAATATGACAGGTGTCCTTATGTGAAGGGGAAAATTTGGACATTGACATGAACACAGGGAGAATGTGCTGTGAAGATGAAAGCTGAGATGAGTTATGTTTTCTACAAGTGAAGGAACACAAGAGATTAGTAGCAAATTACCAGAAGTTAAGGGAGATTCCGGGAATGGATTCTTGGTCAGAGCTCTCAGAAGAAAGCAACCCTTATCAGCATTTCGTTCTCACACTTCTAACATTCACAGTGTTAACCACTACATTTCTATTATTTACGTCCACCAGTGTGTGGTACTTTATTATGGCAGTCGTAGCAAGCTAGTACACAAATGAAACTGATTTTTTCTTGAAGATATTTTGGTTACTATTTCCTCTGCCCAGAGAATAGTCTCACTTTACCTTGCATTCAAATTCTAGCTCAAGTGTTGGCTTACCCTCAATTCTTTGATCACATAATTCAAATGATCCTTCCTTCGGTCACCCTCTATTACTTTCTTTTAATTTCTCCATTATGCTTATCTCTAATGAAGCTACTTATAATCTTTGTTTACCTATTTTTTAAGTCTCCTTTAATCAAAAGTAAGCTTCATGGGAACAGACTCCTTTATTGTCTTTTTATTACTATATCCACAAGACTTAGCATAGAATAGGTCCTTAATAAATATTAGTTACCTAAAGTAATATATAGATAAGCCAGAAAGCACTTAAATAAGTTATCGCATTATTAAAATTTTAACCTACATAAGATATTATCCATCAGATACAATCTTGAATAATGTCATCATTTGCATGGAGTTTGATTGTTTTCTGAGAAATATGTGTAGTATTTACACATAATTTATAAGTAATGGAGCTAGAAATATCAAGCTTTGGGTTTTTTTGCTTTTCAACTCTTAGTGATAATCTTCTCTTAACCATTCAGAGGCACAAATATAGTCTCCAGAATAATTAAAATATGAATTATGAGGATATGAAAAGAGATTCTGATTGACAAAATTGAGTCTAGAGAGTTAAAGTCCTCAGAGATGTCAGGAGAAGGGATTAGACCTTAACAATAAAATTAGAGAGTGTAAAGTGTAAGCAAAGAATAATCCTGTGCACCCCCACATTCTCACTAAGGCTGAATAAGAGAAACCTGCTGAAGAAAGTGAAGGGATGGCGATGTTGGATTACACTGGAGAGAAATGTGAATGAAGCAAGATAGTAGATACCAGAAGATGATGTTGAAAAAAAATGGAGTCAGAACTCCATGACAGCAGACAGTTACATACCATCTGAGGCTATATTCTACTAGTAGGAAATAGAAGCAGTACTGTACATCCACTCATGTTCACGTCTGGGAACACCACTTACCACCCAAACAGATGCACATTTCTTCCTGACATTGACATTTCATTTTTGTGTATTTACTCATTTACTTATTTTTAAAAGATTTTATTTATGTATTTATTTATTTGAGAGAGAGAGAGAGCAGGAGCAGTGGGGAGGGGCAAAGGATGAGGAAGAAGCAGACCCCTGAGTGACTGAACAGGGAGCCCAACGTAGGTCTCAATCCCAGGACCCTGAGATCATGACCTGGGCTAAAAGCAGATGCTTAATGCCCTGAGTCACCCAGGCATCCCTGAAAATCAGTGTTAATGTATAGATCGCTGGTGGTCATTTGTGCTGTTTTTTCAAACAATGTAATCTTCCCTGGAAGTAGCTGTGTACATAAACCTCAACAAAAATAATGCATTCTATTTAGGGACTCAAGTTTATTCAAAAATATAACTCATGACATAGAATTATAGCTATTCCCTCTATATATCTTATCCTATTACCTAAAAACAAGTGCATTTTCACCAAAAATAATCCAATATGAAAAGTTGTAACCATACTTCACCTTAGATCATAGTTTAACTTAGGTAATTTAAAAATTACTATCCAAAATGAATGCAGTGCCCCAAAATCTCTATTTATTTTTTAAAGGTTTTATCTATTTATTTGACAGACAGAGATCACAAGTAGGCAGGGAGGGAAGCAGAGAGAGAGGGGGAAGCAGGCTCCCTGTTGAGCAGAGAGCCCGATGCGGGGCTTGATCCCAGGACCCTGAGATCATGACCTGAGCTGAAGGCAGAGGCTTAACCCACTGAGCCACCTAGGTGCCCCTAATTTCTCTATTTTTTAAAGGCCTTTATATTGAAATTGAATATCACTATGACTATCTTTATTGGTTTCCCAGAACAAAGATTCATCAAGTGAAAGGAATATTAAAATCCTTTCTTCCTGAATCCAGATACACAGAAAGCAGTTTAGAGATTTTGTATGCATATGAAGAGGGATGCATATATTAAAACTCTAAAATTCAACACATGTATATTACATCTATATCTTTGTATATAATGTACATGTTATATTTGTGCATATATATAATCTATATAGATGCTATGTATATACACACACACACACACATAAAATTCAATATCACCTCCTCTCTCAATTCCATCTTATAGGTTTTACAACAGATTTAATAATTTTATGACTCATTTTGGAGGGAGACATTTTATATTCAACTGAATTGGACAAATTTTATAATGGTTTGATATAATTCTGCTCAAAAATAAGTTATGAGGCATTATATAAGAAATGGCATATAAATTTGAATAACAGTGGGCTCCATCTGCTTGGATACTGCTGGCTTAACAGTAGAAACATTGACAGTAATCACCACCATTTGATTATTGCTTATTAAATATTACTTATGTTTTACTATATAACCCAAGTAGAAATTTTTAAAAATAGAAGTAAAGGCTCCAGGATTTACTCAACTCACATGAGTTCTTATACCTCCTCAGAGACCTTACAGTATTTGGGAAATTTTTGAGAGGATAGTTTTTAATTTTAGAGACTGGCTATACCAACATGGAAATTTTAAAATATATTTTTAGGTGTATATTAAGTAGTATGTAAGAAATGACTGTTACCCATATTTCCTGAAGGTTAGCTACTTAGCCACTAAAAATGTAGACCTACTTTCCTTCAAACCAAATCATATTAACAATCTTGTTTGTGAGTGTGTTTATGGGTATCTTGTCAGTCAAAATTTAAATCCTGTTGCTACTGTTTTAGGAAAGAACAATACATTTTCTCACAGTTTTCTGTGGAAAGTGTCTTCTCTACTTCAGATTCTTCATTTTTTTAAATGTTTCCATCTATTTGCTTTTGTCCTTAGCATAGGTTATGAAAATTAAGGTCCCACACACAATGTACATGTACTGATACAGATAAAAATATATAGATATAAATATAGACACATGGCATTTTGAAGAGCACTGTTGTATATTGTGGCATTTTTGTTGGACAAACATCTCAGTATCAAATGCTATAGAAGTAATAGTTAAAACTTGAATACACATTTATTATGGAGAGTATTATATATGATCTCCAAACTGATATTTGTATATCTTCAGCATTTGGATTAAAAAATAGTGTTACTTATCTATTGCTCACTAAGATGAACTCAATTCACAACAATTTGAAAATTGTCAGTCTTTTCCCACTCTTTGTAGTCTGTAACATTTACAGAGTCCGTTGTATCCTATGTCCACAAGAATAAATATGTCTGCCATCTTTATAATGATAAATAATAGGAAAATCAGTTATGCTTTTTTGCCCATTCCATTCTGAACAGTTAGAGGGCCTGTCAACACACATTCCTGGATTGCAAGTTTATCTTGCTAATGCATGTAAACAACATGTAGATACATCAAAGCAAGTAGACATTGGAGGGAATTATAAGTAAAGGCGGTCTATCTTTTATGCCATTCTAAAACCAGGAGATTTAGATAATATTTTCTTCCTAAAAAAATTCAGTGGATCCCCATTATCTACTTTAAAATACTGACATGAAGTCAATATATAGCCTTACTTTGTAAATAACTCCCGCAGCATGACATCAGATATGATGGGAACCTGAATTAGGTAACAGCAATAGAGAATTAAGAAATGTTTTGATATAAAACAAGTAACAGGGATGTCTGGGTGGCTCAGTTGGTTGAGCATCTGATTCCCTGATTTCATCTCAGGGCATGATCTCAGGATCTTAGGCAAGAGCCCCCAAATGGGCTCCCCACTCAGCGGGGAATCTGCTTGAGGATTCTCTCTCCTCCTGCCCCTCCCCCCACTCACTCACATGCTCTGTCTCTCTCTCTCTAATAAATAATCTTCTGTACTTGGTTATCGTTTTGCTGCATTGCAGAAGGAAAAAGAGATGTTTAAGGCAAGTTCAAGATTCCAGGCTCCAGTATGATAATGCTAGGCAGTGATACATGAATTGCTCTAATAATTGCATAATTTAGGGGGAAATGCATTGCTTTCATATTTGTGCAAATGTGAGTTTGACATTTCTGCGTGATGCTTGGTTGGAAAAGAGGATCTCAATAAATAATATTAATTGTCTTCTTTGCTCAGATTATTGTGCTGTGTCCTACCAACACTAACAGCATCACCACCACTACTATAAAGAGGAGAATAGGTAGAAGCATATTTAAAAATTGAACATCTTTACAGAGGCCAAACAGAATGAAATTATGGGTTATGAGCAGCATTTGCTGGCATACCCTTTTGGCCTTTGAATCCATAAATTAATCTACCCATATGCCCAGGAGTTTAGATTCTCTAGGAAAATGTGAGCTACAATGGAATAAGAGGAAACTTACAGATTAAAGCCTACCCTAGTGACAGTCCATTCATTGAGAAGGGGCTGACCAAGACTGAGACCACTCTGCTAGCTGCAGCTGATACTTACAAAGCTACATATTTACTTGGGGTGGCTGAAGGGTTGTCCTTGGAAACCCAGCCAAGCAACAATGTTCCTGGAAATGGTGGGCAAGATCTCCAAATATAAAATATGTTTCAAAATGGGATTTGTCAGAAGCAACCATAAGATGGAAAAGGAAGGAAAAACAAATGAACAAAAGGGAACTTCCCACTCAAAAGAGCTTGTAAATGACATTTTTCTAAAAAAAAAGAAGAAAAGAAATAGCCCCTAAAATCACCAAATATGATAATGATTTAGTTAAAAAATCTAAAACATGTTGGCAAAGACTTACACAAGTTAATTGTGGAATATATAAAAAATAGTAAAATAATAGCATCCATAAATATGAACAGTAAGTTAAGCAACACAGAAAGATATGAATCAAGAAACAGATATCCAAAAAAGTGAAGAAATATTTTTATTGAAAAGAAATCCAACATATGGGCTAAATTATCTTGTATCTAAACAAAATTCAGTTTCTTATACACGAGAGGATGAGATTGAGTTACTAACAGTTAAGTGCAGTATTCAGCATCATATGATTAGACTGACCTGAGGTAGGATTCCAACTCACGTGTCACAGAGTCCAAAACTTGTGTTATTTCCAGTTCTGTTATCTTCTTGTGGCATAAAATTAAGTTGAATTTATAGGACCAGAGCTTATAGATAGAGTCACCACATATTTTTTGGAAAATACTGGTTAACAGGGTCTAGAAAATACAGAATAATGAGTAAACAAAAAGGTTTATTGAGTTCTACTTGCATAATGCCTATTCCAAGCCTAGGTAAGCAAGCAAAGGGAAATGGGAGTCATCTTGTATTCCTTCAGCCTTCAAAATATTTTGAGCTTTTCTCTATTCCAGCCACTCGGCTAAAACCTGGAAGACAGGGTTGGACAAAAGATGCAGTCTTTTTATGAGTTCACAGTCTCAGCAGGAAGGAAGATACTAATAAAAATAAGTATAAAATAAGTTATAAATGTGTTAAGTATCATACAAAATACAAGAGGCAACACAGTAAGTCAGAGCTAACTTGGATGAACTCTAGAAGGATTTATAGTAGAAAATTGGGGTAAAATCGCAAATAGGGGTTCATAAACTGTGTATTAGGAAGATGAGTCAAGGTGGCATTGATTCATAGTGCCCCTGGGACTTGTTAATAATGTAGGGATCTTAGGACATATACAACTCCCTTAGCATGATAAGTGGAGAGTATGATACACGAAGGGCAAGAGATGATTAAACCTGTCTTGTTATGTTAAGTTCAAAGAAGTATTGCCACTAGTTCTAGCTCAAAAAGGACTATGACTAATAGACCAGCTTTCTAAAACTGAGGAAAGGAATACATGTTGAGGGAGTCAAAGTCAAAGCCTTATGAACAAATGTGAATGAAATTTCTTCCAAGTTAGGTCAGCATCATGAAGTGCATTATATTAAAACACACACACACGTGCACACACAGATATAAAGGGAATACAGTAAACCAATTTGAATAAGAAATTAAGAGTAGGAAAGAATTCCTGTTGATTTTCTTTTGAAAGAAAACACTTTAGGAAAGTAAAATTATTGGTTGTAGTGTGATGGTGCACTGGTGTCACAGACAGGAAAGAGAAAACGCAACACGAAAGAAGGGAGTTCTATAATTTCAGCACTATCATTATCTTTAGTTAGAAATTTGCAAAGGTGGCTTTTAAGTAAAAAGAAATTGGCCATTAAGGAATGGTGTAAATGATTGCATGTCTAAACAAATATTCCCTGAAGAAATCTCAGAGAGATTTCACTGGAACAAATATTATCTTAAATAGAAAATTATTTCATGAGAAACTTAATTTGTCAAATAGTTTATCATCTTTCTCCTTTGCTCTTATTTTTCTCTTCTTCTTTCCCTGTATGTTCCCTCTCACACATACCCACAAGCATGCACACATATTCGAGATTCAAATGCATTGTTCTTTTTCACAATAGTGTGAGTCTTTGTAATATTTTCTCAGTCCCATCTTTCCTTAGGGAGCTTTCCTTAAAAGACTACTTCACCGTTGTTTTTCAAGTCATATCATTATTATAAGATGTTCATTTTAAATAATATCAATTCAATGTTGATAAATGCATATTTTCATTAAATGGGAGTATTTGACTAATGCTTCCCATCCTAAAGTTATCTTAATGCCACGATGATAGGCAGAATAACACCCTCTCCCAAATGTCCGTGTCCTAATCCCCAGCACCTGTGAATACGTCAGATTGCAAGACAAAGGGGAAATAAGATGGCTAATCGGCTAACTTTAAAATAGAGAGATTAGATAGTCTTGGATTTGTGGAGACAAGGAAAGAAGAGGATATTATCGGGGTGTAGGGATCCCTCTCCAGGCCACTCTTTTTAATCCATCACAGGCAGAGCAGCTGGTCCAGGATCTGGTCTGGTGAGTGGAAAAGCTGGACCAGACTGACCTTCAAGATACAGAAAACTAGCTCTGAAGGAAATGAGGTGCTCTTCTGTTTTGGTGGGAAGGTGGATGGTGACAGTGATATGGCTTGCAGGTGCCACAGAGGATGGAAGTGTTGCCTTTGTGGTAGCATGATAGGAAGTGAGGCTAGAGAAGGTTGCTAATACTTTATCTGAACCCAGCATACTGAAAGAACCCATTGCCCAGGAGAGGTAGCTGATGTGCTCCTTGTCTGGGGACAACAGGGCTCAGATGGCTTTCAGTATGGTAAGGCTCTGTGAAATGGTTGATTTGGGACTACCTAATTCAAGGGAGTAGGGTAGAAGTGCCTAGGGAGCGAAAAGCAGCCCAGAGTAAGGGCTGGTAAGGGCAGGAGATGGGCTCAAGGAAGACTGCAAGCAGGGAGAAGGAAAACCTGGGCCTCTCTGGATCATGCAACTTGGACTTGGATTGGAGAGACAGGTTGTCCTGTTTGACTCTGCTTCTGGGGTGGAGAAAACTGCCTCACCCTGTCTATGCCTTGGCCTTCTCTGCTAGCCATGAAGCTTGCTTTGATCCCATAGATATTTGAGTGCAACTCCTAGGTTTAAATGATTCGGAATTCAAATCCTGAATCTACTGCTTAGTAACCTTAGGAACTTTGACAAATTAGCAGATCTTTCTGTGATTCCAAATGAGGATACAACACAATACCTACCTTATAATTTTGAACAGGAAGTTGCTTAATTTATACAAAGGGTTTAGAGTGGTATTGTTGTAGAAAAATAAAAATCAGACCAGCAAGAGCCCAAGTGACACTCAGAGTTGTAGGAGAACTTGGGTTTATTTTATGCTGGCGGACCAAGATGAGCTCGCACTCAAACTTCTGGGCATAGGATAGGGGGATTATATGGCTTTTAAAAGGGAGTGCAGAGGGGGCATCTGGGTGGTTCAGTTGGTTAAGTGACTGCCTTTGGCTCAGGTCATGATCCTGGAGTCCCAGGATTGAGTCCTACATCAGGCCCCCTGCTCAGTGGGGAGTCTGCTTCTCCCTCTGACCTTCTCCCCTCTCATGTTCTCTCTCTCACTCTCTTTTTCTCTCAAGTAAATAAATAAAATCTTAAAAAAACAAAATGCAGGGGGCCTTGAGAACAGAGCCTTTCCAGGAAGGCACTGTCCTGCAGGTACGCGGTGGGTGTCCCTGTCTGGTCAGTGAATCTAGTGCTGTGGCCATGGGGAAGATGTGAGACTAGTATCTGAGGGGTGCTGACCATCAGATAAGCACAAGACCCCATTTGTAGGTTTTCAGGTGGAATGTCCTTCCTGCCAGAAGGCGGTGAAGGGGAGGTGAATTGTGTACTTCGAAAACTTCTATAATAAACGAAAGTGAACATGTTGTAGAAAGAATATTTTACTCAATCTTTAGGATTCAATTAGTGGGAAAGCTACATGACTATATGCTGGTGCCCGCTTTGGAAAAGGATGTCCTGTCAAACGGCTTAGTGCTTTATGCCATTATGTCACATTTCCCTGGTACTCTATTTTAGATTAAAAAAAAGAAATAAGGAGATTATCATGGATTATTCAAGTGGGCCCAATGTAGCCATAAAAGTCTATAGTGGAGAGGGAGGCAGAAAAGACATGAAGGCAAAAACAGATGTCACAGGGACACCATATGAGAAGGACTCTAACCTCCCTTGTTGCCTTCAAGATGGAAGAGCACTACAGGATGCAATGGAGGCTATCTCCGAAGACTGGGAATGATAAGGAGAGGGTTTCTCCCCTTGATCCTCCAAAAATGAACAAAGTCCAAGTGGCACTGAATTTTAGGCCAGTGAGGTTGCTAACCCACAGAACATTAAGGTCTGTTAAATTGGTGGTAACTTGTGACAGCAGTAATAGGGAACTAATCCAACCACCTAAGTTTTCATAGTCTTAAAACACTCTTATCGTGATATCCTTCTTAATTTTGTTTTTATTCCATCCACAATTAAGAATAAGCAGAAGATAGGCTAAAATACATTTAAAAGGGGCGCCTGGGTGGCTCAATGGCTCAACCGAAGCCTCTGCCTTCGATTCAGGTCATGGTCTGAGGGTCCTAGGATCAAGCCCCACATTGGGCTCTCTGCTCAGCAGGGAGCCTGCTTCCCCCACCCTCCCTGCCTACTTGTGATCTATCTCTTTCTCTGTCAAATAAATAAATAAAATCTTTAAAAAATAAAATAAAATACATTTAAAAGGACAAATTTAGTATTCTACACATTTATGAACAATGGTACTTTTTTTTTTTTTTAAGTCAAAGAAGGTCATGATTTTGTCTCCAAATATAGTAACATTATATGACCAACTGGGTAATCTGCCTGTAATTCTTTGCAATCATAGCAACTTAGGATAAAACTCCATGTGTGTAATATATATGGTGTTTGGACTGGAAACTCAAAAGTGCTAAGAGGTTGTGGCAAAATGTAATAAAACATACAAATAAACCAAACAATATCAACCGATGTCAATGTCCCGATAGTCTTAAGTAAAATTTAATCTCAGTCATTATGAGGTTTTGGGTTTTTTTTTGTTTGTTTGTTTTTTGTGGGTTTTATTTCTATCCAGGTTTTGTGGAAAATGTTGAAGTCTGAAATATTTTTAACTGAAACAAACAACGTTACTGCTGAAATGATCATTGTTCAGAGCCCCAGGGTCCACACTCTACATCCAAGATGTACTCACACTGTGTGTGGTCATGTCACCCTTTCTCTTCGTCCTCCTGAGTCGGCTAAACCTTTTCCATTCCTTCACTCATTCAAATATTGTATTTGAGTTAATAGCCCAACAAATTTTGTTCTGTATATTCTTTGTGCTGGAAATACAGCCCTAAATGCATCTAAATTCCTTCCCTCAAAAGTTTTAGTCTATGGTTTTCTTTGAAAACTGGAAGTTACTGTCAAGCAGCTTCTGCTTTGTGTTCTTTTTCTTATTTTTTTCTGAAAATGAGAGCAGGAGGGGGTGTGGCTGGAAAGTTGATTAAAAAAAAAAAAAACCACTAAAATCTAAATAAATTACCTCGAGTGAAATGCATTATATCATATTAAGTAAATCGAATACTTTTAGTAATACAAGTATACCTTGGTGAATATCTGATATTTACCAAGAATAATAAACTTCCCCAGCCTTTGAGAGATCAGATCTGTTAAAAGACAAAGACACGACAGGAATGATTTATGCTTTGGGGTTTACTTGCCACCTATGAAACCTTATATTATAAATAAAAATACTTAAAATTTATTTTTTTCTTTTATGATAAACATCATGATAAATTTTGATCAGATAAATCTATAAATAATTAACTTTATTATATTTGAACAAATATGAGTGAGCCACTTATTTCAGAGATAAACTCATATCATTAAATACTTTAGTTACTGTGGGCAGTCTCTCCAACCATCCCTAGTGATTTCTGTACCCTGGATCCATGTCCTTGTGTAATAGTCACACTTTGAGTTGGGACTGGACTTATTTGACAAACTTTTACATAATAGAACACCATAGAAATGATGGGCTAACATTTCTGAAATCAGGAAAAAAAAAAAAAAAAGACCAACTTTCATCTTGGGAACCCTCTCATTTACATGGCAAGACAGAACAGAGAATGGGCAAGAGGGACTATTCAAAGACAGAAATGCTGGACAGCTTCCCAGATTTTAATACAGAAATGAATCTTAGGTAGGATGGGAAATATATTAATATCTAGACATATTTTAATGAAATTGCATTTAATGAATTGCAGTTGTTGGGAGGAGGAAAAGAATGCCGGATTTTGAAAAGGAAAATAGGAACAAAGGAAACTGGATCAACCTAAAAAAAGTCAGGGAAGGAGGAAAAAATAAATATTGCTAAAAGCAAAATTAAAAAAGAATAATTAATTATATATATATCAATCAATACAACACATTCAATACCTATTTTAAATACATTTTACCTTAGATGTGTGTGTGCATGTCTGTTTGTGTGTTTAATTAGCCTAATTTAGACAGAGAATCACAGAGTGGCTTAAACACCATGGGAGTATCAACTCAAATGGTATTCTGCTGAATAATTCTCTTGTACTTTAAATTCATAGTTTAGAATAATTTTTAAAAAAGTATTTCAGAATGTTTTATATATTAGTAAATCCTGATTTGATAAAAATAGAAATAGAACACTATAAATTTTCAGAAATAAAAAGTAGAAATGCAAATAAAACTTTGGAATATTTAGGCAAAGTCCTATATAGGACAATAATCAGCTTAACAGAATTTTCTAAAAGAATTATAACCTATAGTCAAATGGTATTTTTATTAGAATTAGAAGAACATGTTTATCATACAGCTAATAAAAATTTCCAAAGAGATTTATTAATTCTGAAACATATCAAATAAAATCCCATATCCACATCTGTAAAAAACAAAGTGAACAAATCAATATATTAATAATAGAAGCTACTCTCTTCGCTTCTCATAATTGCCCCAAGCTAACAACAAATATTCCTCAGCGTGGTGACCCTGTTAACCAACACTCCCTTTGAAACTGAGAACAAATAAACTTTCTTACTATCAGCATACTTAGTTTTCTTTAGTTAAGTTTACCCAATGTAAGGAGCATTACATAGAAGTAAGAACTACAAGCATATAAGAAACAGTAGTTTTCATGTGTATCAGAAAACACAGAAGACATATTGGGTGGAAATATCCCCTTAAAAGCAACAACTGAAAAAAAAATAATAATCTAGATATAACCCAAATAAGAAATGTTAGGGATTCTTATGAAGGCAACTGCAGTTCTTCAATACAAAAAATAACTGTGTGTGTGCATGTGTGTGCATGCGTATGTGTGTAGAGTCGAAGAGAAAGAGCACTAACAAATGGCTCTGAGAGTGAAGACTAAAGAACGTCCCAGAAAGTAACAGATAGTGAGAGAAAGTTATATAAGATGAGGATAAATGAAAGAGAGCAAGAGGAGAGAGACAGAGGGACAGAGGGATGGGAGAGAGAGAGACTGGAGGGGGAGGGTAGGAGGGATAAGACAGTGTGGAAGAAGCTGGGCTCAGGTAGAGAAGGAGATAGGGAGTTCTAAAGAGAAAATCACAAGAAAAGTTTACGACTGTACCTACTGATAATAAAAGAATTCTTCAATTGCTGGGAAAGAGTTTTACATTTTATTCCCGATAAGGTTCTGAATTTTCAAATTTTATAATAAGAATGCCTCAATTTTACAATTCAAATAATAAAAGTTTTAAAACAGAAAACATTTGCATTGCAAATTTTGTCTAATGCATCAGAGCAGTTCTATACATTTTTTTTTTTTTAAATCACACTAACTGGAAGACCTGAGTAGCAAGCTTTACATTAGCACACAAATGATAGGAAATCAGAAGACTGCAGGAATTTATAAGATGCTGTGTTTAGTTACATAAACATTCTCAGATCGCTTGCAAGGTTTTACCCTCGTTACATAATTAACGTACATGAGGAGGCAGAGGTGGAAATGAGGTAGCTTAAGTGGGCGTTTTCACCCAGAGCTGAAGACATTACTAGGCCTAAGCACATGCACACAGCTTCTCATTTGGAGCATCGGTTCAAGTTAATTTGGTTTACGGCTATGCTTTAAAGAAATGACGATCTTCAAAATAGAGATTAGATGTACTGTAATAAGTTCTTCACTGTAATTTAATACTTTCTAGGGGGATTTGATTCCCCATTTGGTTCATCTACAGATTCTGTTTATCAGGATGTAGGCAAGATTTTTGTAAACAAGCTGCTACCACCTCCACTGAATGAACTTTCAAGGGGACATTTGCGGGGATATTTATAGGTACATAAATGCTCTGACAGAGACAGCACCGTCTCTTCTCTGTAGCTTCTCATCCAATGATCTCACACTAATATTCATGTGAATAGGCCTACCCTGTAAACCTCATGGAATAATTCTAAACCTAAGAACTATACAAATCTAAGAGTATTGTTGGATGGAACTATTCAAGACTAAATTTGACATAGCAACTCTCGTATTTCAAAACATTCAAAACGCTTGATGTCTGAGAATAACATCTAAGGGAGAGAAAGCAAATGAGAAAGGCCTGCATGGGGCCCCGTGGCCTTGACTCTTTCAATAACCTCCCTTCTTTTGTATCCATTTGTGGGTCTATTTGCCTGGGTTGTACGTTCTTTAAAAGGGTGTTAACCTAACTGAGCAGATTGACTGCCTTCTTAAGACATTGATGATCCTTTAAAAGATTAGCTTTTAACTACTGATAAAAGAAGAAAATAAAATTGGACAATACTAGCCTCCGAATGAGCTTTAAAAGTAAAGAAAAGAAAGGAAAATGACCAATGGAAGTCATTTTAGAAATGTTACATTGAAAATACCCACAGGCACTGCCGGTGGAAATGTGTGGACAAGGTCTATGACGCAGAAGAGAAGTCTGCTCGGAGCTCATGATGTAAAGCCAGAGCATATTTGTTATTATTTTCTGCTTTATTTACTTGTTCCAAAATAAGTTAATGCAACATAGTTTGGGGTCATTACGAGGATAATTATGATACTTTATACTTGGTAAATCAAAGAAACTACTAATTAAAAAGCCACAGAAAATAGGCCCATCCTCGTATATTATACAGACTGTTGCCTTTTAAAATGCAAGACCCGACGAAGAGAAAATTAATGTCAAAATTCTCTATTCTGATATTCTCCTGTAATTTAGAAAAAAAAAAAAAATCCTTCATTCCATTTAACTGAGGAGAGGCAAACTTTTTTTTTTTTTTTTTTAACTCCCTCAGAGTATTTTCAGCTTCAAATCTGTGTTTTAACCTGGACTTTTGGCTCTGAGTTATATGAAATGCTGCTCTTGGGAAAATGCTTGCACTGAAAATGAATTATCTCTTCTTTTTTATTTCAGTTCCCTTAGAGCAACTATTAAAGGGAAGAGGAAGAGAAAAAGTCACAAGGGTACTGAGTGTAAGAGCCCCTTAATGAGGAACCAGAGGAGGTGCAGGGGAGGGCTTAGCACTCGGAGGGAAGGGGCAGTTCGTCTCACTGCGCCTTGTCTGGAGCAAATGTTGGCAATTTCTCTTGTGACCAAGCAATCTGGCAACACATTTGACACAGGAATTCAGGCGTTTTGCCATGTAGATTGTTAAATTTAAGAAAAAAAAAACCTGGGGCGCCTGGGTGGCTCAGTGGATTGAGCTGCTGCCTTCGGCTCAGGTCATGATCTCAGTGTCCTGGGATCGAGCCCCGCATTGGGCTCTTTGCTCAGCGGGAGCCTGCTTCTCTCTCTCTCTCTGCCTGACTCTCCGCCTACTTGTGATTTCTCTCTCTGTCAAATAAATAAATAAAATCTTAAAAAAAAAAAAAAGAAAAAAAAAGAAAAAAAAACCTGATGAACATAGGGGAATGGAAGGAAAAATAAGAGAAGATTAAAACAGAGAGGGAGGCAAACCATAAGAGACTCTTAACTATAGGAAACAAAGTGATGATTGTGGGGGATGGGGTGAGTGGGTGAGGGGCATTAAGGAGCGTATGTGATGTAGAGAGCCCTGGGTGTTATATGCAACTGATGAGTCACTAAATTCTACAACTGAAACTTCACTATATTTTAACAAACTTAAATTTAAATAAAATCATATATACATATAAATATATTAACATATATGTGTGTATGTGTGCTTATGTATATATATGGTTAAAGTTGAAGAAAATTTGAAAACCTCTGTTTAAGAAACATTTTTTGGGGAGCCTGGGTGGCTCATTTAGTTAAGCGTCTGCCTTCTGCTGATGTTGTGATCTCAGGGTCCTGGGATCCAGCCCAGCATCAGAATCTCTGCTTACTGGGGTGTTTGCTTCTCCCTCTCACTCTCGCACTGTGCTCTCTCTCTCTCTCTTGCAAATAAATAAATTCTTTAAGAAAAGAAAGAAAGTTTTTTTTTTTTTTGGTATATTCTGTCCACATGGAGAAATTGAAAGTAGTAAGAGTATGTCTAACAGTACAGTATATGTGAAACTAAGCAGAGGATTGGTCTGAAAATAACAAAACACATAATAAGATATATGATGTGATCAATACAGAGCTGGCAGAAAATGAAACTGATGTAGAAAGATAGAAAAGATGTTAGGGCTCAGAACGGACACCAAGAAAAAATTCTTGAGGTCTTTGATACAAAAAGGTGGTTTTATTAAAGCACAGGGAGAGGACCTGTGGGCAGAAAGGACTAAACTGGGGTCAAGAGGACTGGCCCATGATATACTTTCCAGTTGTGAAGGGATTAGAGATAGTCTAAGTCTCTAAGGGATTTTGGAAGCAAGGTTTCCAGGACCTTGAGGGGAATAGCTATTGTTAGGAAAAGGTCATGTATTACTCTCTAAAAATCCTTGGCCACGAGACCCTTCAGATGTACATTAATGGGTCATATGCTTGGGGGATGACTGCTTACATGTATCTTGGGGGAGGGGTGGAGATAAAGGAAGATTCTTAAAGGTAGACTCACGGGATCCTGGGCTGTCGGTTGAGATTGCCTTTTGCTCTTAATGAAGTGTCACCATCGAGGGAGCTGAGTTCCTGGGGCAAGGTCACTCTGCCTGTTTCAATGACCTGTCAGTGGGCCGTAAATAGTAAGGAAATTTAATTATTCTTTTGCCTGTTTTCCACATCAAAACTACTAAACTCTGACTTCTACCTCAGTTTTTTAAATCAATAAGTTTGAAAAAAAAACCTTATATTTTCCACATAAAGGAAGAAATGCAACACAGATGATGAAATCACAACTATGACAGTCTCCTGTGTGTTGGTGTGGGAGTGTCTGTGCGTGGTGTGCTTCTCTTGGAATGACTGGTGTAGTTGAGTGTGGGTGGTTATCACTGAACAGGGAGCATCTACGAATAAACTTTCTAGTTAATACAGTTGTTGAACATAACCTTTGTTCGCAAATGTTCTAATCTTGCATCTGTACGACATCATCTTTACAACCTCGAGGTACCTGCTGTAGAAAATCCATGGGACCTGAGATGTGTATTGACACTCTGCACCATTTTTATTTTCCATTGGGCAGAGCAGGGGGAACTAGTAAATCATGACTCTTAATAATTGTCTCCTGCTCCTCTGCGCTCAGGAGCCCTCCTTCTCCCTAGCATCAATAAAGGTGAAATGATTAGAACTGTGAAATGTTAAAATAACGGTTAGCTCATGAGTACCATCTCTCAGAGTTCCACAGGGGTTCCTTTCCAGTTCATATTTCAAGGGGCCATTTTAGAAATTACTGTCAGTGTATAATATCAACATGCCACCGCACTGTGATGAATGGTCTGGCTTACTAAGAAACTGTACAGCATTATGAAACAATATTGGTGAATTTTCTTTCACAAGAAAAGAACCATATTTTGTTTTTGTAATTGACACTGAAATACATGATGCTGGTGCCAAAGTTTGCCGATAGCAAGTTGCTCCATATGTTGGTTAATATTTCTGATATTTGAAGGCAAGTGATTTCTTTTAGATCCTAAAATGTACTTATTTCTAAACAATTAATGTACTTCTTGAAGTCAAATAAAATTCTTACATTTTATTGCCAGTCATAATTGTTCTGGAATAAATTATGCCAAGCACACTGTTCTTTCCATATTTGTTCTAAGGGATCACTTCTGGAGATCCTTTTTTTCTTTTTCTTTAAGTCTGGTTTTTTTTTTTTTTTTAGGAAAACACTTGGCTCACTCTTTTTCATATTTGGGAATTTGTAGAAAAAATTAAATTTTTGCTTCTTAAAAGGATTTTGTGAATGTCCATCTTATAAACTTAAAACTGATGCCATATTACAAGTAATAACCTGACCTGAAATTCCCTTAAATTTTGGTATTGTCCCCAGTGTTCCCTAAAAGGATTCAGTTTAGACTTGAAAGTTACCTTCTATTATCTCCTTTCCTATAATCATCTTGGTCATTGTTAAAGGATAGCTCTGAGCTTTAAGGACTTTCAGAAAATTAAGAAAAAGTTAAACTTTTCTTCATTTGGTAAAAGACTGAAGCAATGCAGAAAAAGATCTGGCTATTGTTAAGTATTACTGTTGAAAAAGAACAGTAGGTTTGTGAAACCCATTGTTTGCTTTGTACCTCTTGGTGTCCTGATCTCAATTCCAATATATTCCAAGGTATCTTAGTATGGTCTGTTCCAGAAAAAATAGTAGGCACTCCAAGGTCTGAGAGATATAATATAGAGAATGGCAAAACTAATTCACAGTCATTGATATAATGAATGATGGGAGAGTAACAAAATACTGGAATGGACTGTTTTATAAATGATTTCTAAGCTCTTACAACATGTTATAATGGTTAAATTTGTTAACTTATAATGGTTAAACATTGTATTGGTCCACTCTAAGGATTCACACAAAATTAACCCAATCTTTAAAGAGGAAGATGAAGGCTATATAGTATAGGGATTTTGGTAGCCATTTAAAAATATCTTTATTTTACTTTGTGGAGAAAATATTTGTAGGCTGATAGTAAAGTTGGGATAAGCGCATGTATTTTGAGTGTATATCTCTAGAAATTTACTGACTTTTTAATTAGATAAAACTATTTTATAGTCTTGTGGTAAAAGAAAAGTGGTGAAGGTTATTTTTTAAAAAGTACCAAAAAGGTAGAATAGTTAGAAAAGATTTTTGTCATCAAACATTAAACCAACTCACTAAACAATTTTAACAAAAATAGTATAACATTTTAGTGATAACAGAAAATAGTTTAGAGAAACAGAATGAAGTTTCCAAAATTAGATTCTAGTATGTATAGAAATTTAATATATGACAAGATGGTATGTCATCTCTATGGGATATATAATTTTGCTGAAAAAATAGGCCATGAATCTAGACAAATACATTTATAGTTTTGCTTCATAGTATAGAGAGATCAATATAAATTGCATGAAAGATAAAATATTTAAAAAGAATCAAGAATATAGAATGTTAGTGGGATAAATGCATACGCAAAGGAAGATAAATAATCCAGAAGTAAAAAATATATAAAACACTGATACAAAGTTTTATACTTCTAAATTTAAACCTATTCCATTCTACAACTTCAAAACAAAGCAAATGGCAAGTATTTAACAGAGATAAAGTTTTGATAGTTATATTGTCCAAACACCTGCTACTAATTAAGAAAAAGATACAGTGTGATTAAAAAAAAAATGGCAAAGGATTTGAATTCATGAAAGGGGATATCCAAAGAGAATCCCAAAGCTGGCAGTAGATTGAAGGAAGGATAATCTTAGAGGTTGTCAAAAAAATTGAATAAAAATAACAATGAAATGGATTTCCTTATTAAGAAAAACAAATAATAAAACCCAGTGCTTGCAGGAATATAAGAAATGTGGCATTCTCACACACTGCTGTTATGAATGTGCATTGGTAAAGTACTTTTTAAAAGCAATCTGAGAGTAGTAAATAAAATTAAAATATACATCCATCAGTCAAAAATCCCACTTTATATGAGAAATCTATAGAGATGAAAGCATCACTATATAAAGTAATACAGTGATTATTTTGACATCTTTTATAGTAGAAATCTGGGAACTTCTGGAATATTGATTAACAGGCAAAGGTTAAGTAAAAAATGGTACATTTTAATGGAGAACATCATGCTGCTATTAAAAATAAGTCACATATATGTAAATATACATTTGAAAATATATTAAAATACATGTACAAATTCTGTGTACAAGGTGTATATTTACACACAGCAGGCATTTTTGTAGTATTTTATTAAGTGAGAAATAAGATGAGAGAAAATAATATAGACTGATACTATATTTACTCTGAAATTCATATATATACATATGAGAGAGGAAACAAGAGAGAAGTCTTGACACTATTTACCAAAACTGTAATGGCTTGAGTGGCATAGGAAGAAAAAAATAGACCATAATACAATAGATTTCACATCATTATGATGTTTAAATGTTAAATGTGCAATAATTTTATGAAAACATTGTAAATATATAAAAATAAATGTGTGCATGGTAAAGACTAAAAACTGACATTGGCAAATAAAATGGTTGTCTGTGAGGAACTGGATTTCTTGCATAGTCCCTGGAAAACGTGCCCAAACTTTGTCAACACCTTGATTTCCGCTCGGTGATGCTCCATACCTGTGACAGAATGAATTTCTGTCCTTTTAAACCAGGAGGTGTATGTTAACTGGTTACAGTAGCCACAAAAACCAAATTTAGGCAATAATTGGAAATAGCTTTGATTCAGAGATACAAGCCTGAAGGAATGGGTCCCATGGAAGACAGCTAACACAGTATTAGTTAATTAAAATAATAGCGAGTTTAACCACTGGACTTTATCAGGATACAAACAGGACAAACCCCATTTTGTGGCAATAAGAAGATATTTTCTTGATAATCAAACCTTGGGAAAGATGGTGACATTTACAGACGTGGGTTCAATTTGAAGTAATATCCATGCCTGTTACTAAAGTTTAGGTGCAGGGAAAATGTTTTGGGAAAAAAGATGTATCGAAGGCTTATGAGATATAGAAGTCATTGGTCTAGACTGGAATTTAGTAATGATTCTGCTTCCCAGGGTGATAATTGTCATAGCAAAGGCTCCTTCATAAACACATATGTGATGAGTACTGACACCACAGACGCGTGTTTTAAGATCCAAGACTAAGCCCAGACAATGCCGACTACTCATGAGTTTGAGGTTATCAATTTCTATCCAAACTGAAGGCTCCTGACTAGAACTTGGAAAGGGTGGTGAGACTATGAGATAGAATTTGTCATTTGGACAAAAATCTATTAATGCAGTCAGGATATTTGGGAATTTCTCAGCCTATATGTCATCTTGAATTATCTTGAGCTGAATTCTGTATCTACTGCTATCAACATGTACCTCATACCTTGAAGTTTGATACTCCAAGGTCTACAATTATATCATTGTTCTGATAGTGATTTTTGTTCTTAAAATACAATTATTTCCATCTTCCATGTGCATGGTCAAATTGTACTTCACTATGGGCGCCTGGGTGTCTCAGTGGATTAAGCCGCTGCCTTCAGCTCAGGTCATGATCTCAGGGTCCTGGGATCAAGGCCTGCATCGGGCTCTCTGCTCAGTGGGGGGCCTGCTTCCCTTTCTTTCTCTCTGCTTGCCTCTCTACCTACTTGTGATCTCCATCTGTCAAGTGAATAAATAAAATATTTTAAAAAAATGTACTTTAGTTCATTTTTGAAGTTTGGTGTGATCACATGATTTGCCCTGAAAAATGAAAGGTCAGCAGAAATGCTAATTTATTTCCCAGATGGAACCTTGAGAGGCCACTGTTGAATTGCCATTAATTTAATTCTCCTGCGTAGGAAATCATGGATGCATGGAGTGGCAGGCACCTGAGGCTTGATCCTTCACAAAGAAAGGTGGAGTAATGCTCCCTTCCACTCTACTCCATTCCCTTGATGCCCCAATCTAATATTGATGGAAGTGTGTGAGCAAGAAAAAATGGCTATTTTTTAATCCAGTGAGATGCAGAGTTTATTTATTATGGTAAAATACCTAATGTATGTTGAATAATTCAAGCTTAAGCATTTTTTGGTTTTATGTTATAACTATAGATTAATGTAATTTTTATTTATAATTATATAATTTATTTTTGCACTCGGAAAATATCATATCTTATATACATATTTGTTTGATCCAATCACAATCTTTTTAACAGAATCATCGTTTTTATTGAAAAACAGACATGGGATATGATTATATCTTCAACATATTTTTTAAATTAATTAATTAATTTATTTGACAGACAGAGATCACAAGTAGGCAGAGAGGCCAGCAGAGAGAAAGGAAGGAAAGCAGGCTCCCTGCTGATCAGAGAACCCGATGCAGGGCTCAATCCCAGGACCCTGAGATCATGACCTGAGCTGAAGGCAGAGGCTTCTACACGCTCAGCCACCCAGGTGCCCTCTCTTCAACATATTTTTTACAGAGGCCCCAAAAATAAAGAAGAAACTTTGGAAATGCTTTGTGAAATCAGTAGCATCACGCTTTTTTAAATGACTCATATCTATTCATTTCTTTTAATGAAAACAAAATACTAACTTCGCTCCAAGTAGATTGCTTTTAGTTGGAGATAAAGGTTTTGTAAAATTGCTTTTTATAGTATATGTCATATGATGCAAAAAGAATATCAAAGTATAAAAATCTCATTCCCAAATCTTTTTCTCTCCTTCTCTGTCTTTCTGTTTCTCTCTTCATACACACAACACACACACACACACACACACACACACACACACTCACACGCACATATAAACAGACATATGTACTCATACATACGTTGATGTGGATCGGATCCTAAATTTCCTCACAAAAAAAGGGGAGCTGTAAGATGAGGACCATCTCCATCTTGTTCACAATTTGAAGCAATGTGTTGTCTAGGGCCTAGAATAGGAAGTAAGGAAAGATAGCAGGAAGAGAGAGAGAGGGAGAGGGGAAGGGAAAGATGGTGGGAGGCAGGAGGAACTAGTTTGGATTCAGTAAATCAGAATTCAGACAAAAGCTGGGTGAGAGGAAGATAGTTTGAGAAATGCACAAGATTCCATTTGACACACAGGTGCATATAGTCTTTTTTTCAAAGAATTTTACTAATTTCTTTAAGGTTATTCAACTGTAGTTAGATCCAAATTACAAAGCCTCTTAAATGACTTTAAAGGCTCAGGCCTAGTGTTTCTGGGAACCTGCTAGAGAGGAATAAATTGGATTTTACAAACAATTTAATCCTTCTTTATTCAGTCACATTCACAAAAGTTTAGAAAGAAGTGAAATTAGAGAAAGGTCACCCTTTCTACTTTCAGCCTCACGTAAATTTAAATAATGACTGCAAAGATTAAAAATTAAAATCCTGCACAATTCCTGGATTCTATAATGTTTGACCTCCAACTTTTTTTTTATTTATTTTACAGATTAACCTGTCAATATCTTCTGCTTCTAGCTATAGTAGCATAAACAATATAAATAATATACATTGGATAATAAAATGCTAATATAATGTACACTGAATAATTACTTGAAGAAATATATATATGATGTTAAACATCAAACAATTTAATAATACCAAATATATTTTTTGCTTTAGTGCTAAAGATATTAAAAATAAATTTTTCTTTAATTCTTTTAGAGTTTTTATTCATTTATTTGAAAGAGAGAGACTGAGAGTGAGACATAAAACCCAAGAGGGGGGAATCCCCGAGGGAGAAGCAGACTCCCAGCTGAGCAGGGACCCTGATGTGGGGCTCAGTTCCATGGCTCTGGGATCATGACCTAAACTGAAGGCAGCTGCCCAACCAACTGACCTACCCAGGCACCATTTTTCTTTTAAGAAAATATGACAGCATAAAAACTAAAAATAAGCAATATGGAATAAAGGCTTACTATACTTTATATACTAAACTGCTAGATGAGAACTACCGAGTAAAAACAAACGCCATGGCTATAAAAATAGATAAATATGAAAGAATATTGGCTTTTATAACAGTGAATGGTTATTTCAAAACAAAATGAAAAATGTTCTTTTTTGAAATATCAAACTACAAAATTGTATTTAATTGTAGAAGGAATTTCTGATTCTCAGAATTGAAGCTCACTTCAAATTTGGACATATTTAATATATGACATAGATTATGTACTCAAAATTATTTCAAATTATGCCTCAATCCAAATGAAATTACATGCATTTAAAATCTATTCTTAAAAAACAAAATAGTCAGGTGTAAATCTAAATATAATATGCTAGCCTTTATGAAAAAAAATTATATCCATCACAGAATAAGTGTATGTGGTGAATTTACTAAATTTTACCAAAGACAGCCTGCTATTTATACATTTTTTAACACGTTTTTCATTTAAAATCATATATTGGAATTATTTCAAAAACCTTACACAAAGGGCTTCCTTATTCTTTTTAGAAGTTCATAGTAGTTTGTTTCTTGTATATGCTGCAAAATGTCAGTGTTGCAATTCTTCTTTGTTTTAATTTACGTTTTGTGGTTTGCATTCACCTGACATTGTATGTCATTTCAGGTGCACTGACCTGACACCTGATATGAAAATTGCTATTCCTCCTTTTCTAAATCTCCTTTTCCAATATAATTTTGTCTGTACTTAATAGATCATTGCTCATTCTTTTATTTTATTATTTTCTGAATTAATTTGTTTTAGGTACATTCCTTACACAAGACACAAATTTCAGTTTAGTCATGTTATTCAGTCTGAACAGAATTTTTTTTTTTTAATATTCTATTTATTTAAGAGAAAAGAAGGGAGAGAAAGAGAAGAGAGGAGGGGGAAGGAAGAGGAACAGAGGGAGAGGGACAAACAGATTCTATGCAGATCACAAACAGATTCTATGCAGATCACAGAGCCTTCTGCAGGGCTGGATCTCACAACCCGGAAATCTTGACCGGAGCCAAAATCAAGAGTTGATTAATGAACAAAACGAGCCAAGCAGATACCCCCTGAACAGGAATTTAATGGATGTTTTAAACACATTTAAATTTATTGATTATTACAATATGTTTGTTCTTAACTCACTTAAGCTTTTATGCTGTTTTCTTTTTTATACATTTTTAAACTTTTAGTTTGCGACATGTTCTCTAGTGGTTAACTTTATAATTTATCTTTATAAATCACTTTGATTCATTAGTATTAAGCTCTCTGTATTAGTACTCTAATATGAACAAAGAACAAACATTTCCTCTAACTATGGTATATACATCATTTTTGCCTTTACAATACTTCATATTTTCATAATTCTATTACTTGGTCTTCAGCAAGAAAATATTTTTGATCAATCAATCAATGAACGTTAATTTTATTTTTCTTATATTTGTGTTGATTACATAATTTATATGGAGCCAAGGTATACAGCAAATATTCTATTCTGTCAATTCAAGGATATATTTGTTTTAGTCTAATTTTTGCTTCTTTTAAGTGCTCTCAATTTATCTTCCTCCCACTCTACTTTTGTATTCAGTACATCCACCAAGGGATACCTCATGAAAACAAAAAAAGAAAACTCTTTTGAAAAAACTTATCTAATTAAATCCAATAACACATGAAATGATAATACATCATGCCTGAATACAGTTTATTATGAGAATATAAAGTTGATATAATATCTTAAAATTAATCAATGCAATTCACCATTTTAAACAACTTTTCCAAAACCCATATGGTTACTTAACTGCAGATGCAGAAAGTCGTTTGAAAAATATTCAACATTCGTGCTTCACTGAAAAAAAAAAAAACCAAAAGAAGAATAGAAAGAAACTTCCTCAGCCTGATAAAAAAACATCTAAAACAATCTACAGATAATATCACATAATGGTGAAAGAGGGAAGGCTTCCCATCCCCGCCCATGCTCTGGGATCAGAAAGGAAGTTCTTTCTTGCATTGCTAATTAGATTACATTAGCTTCCAGTCAGTACAATAAGGCATGAAAAAGAAGTAAAAGGCAACCATAATGGAAATAAAGTAGCAAAACTGTTTTTACTAACAGATAACATAAACGTTGTAGGAAATCTAATTGTATTTACAAGAAAAAAAAAGTTACTATAAGTAATAAGTAAATGTAGCAAGGTTGTTGGGTAAAATATCAAAGTGCAAAAATCAGCTATACTATAAATAGCAGTAAAATTTGAGACAACATAACTTACAATAGCAACAACAGTTTTAAGTATTTGGGAGAAATTCTGGTAAAATATGGGGAAAATTTGTATTTTGAAATTATACATTATTGGCAAAGAAATCAGTGACCAAAAAAAAAAAAAAAAGAAAGAAAAGTGAGAGATATATTGAGATTCAATATTGTTAAGATGTCAACTGTCCCCTAATTAATCTCTAGATTCAACTCAATGCCATATAAAATCAAATACTTTTTTTTTTTTCAAAATCAAATACTTTTAACTATTCTGGTGGGAGACTAAACTGACAACCAATTTTTAAATCCATATGGGTTATAAAGGAGCTATAATAGTCAAGACAACTTAGAAAAAAAATACAAAATAGGAGGAACAACATTTTCTGACTTTTTTAAAAAGGTTTTATGTATTTATTTGAAATACAGACTGAGATCATGAGCAAGGGGTGAGGGGTAGCAGACTCCCCTCTGAGCGGAGAACCTGATGTGGGACTTGATCCCTGGACACTGGATCATGACCTGAGCCAAAGGCAGATGTTTGACAGACTGAGCCACCCAAGTGCCCATAATATTCTCTGACTTATTAAAATTCTAGACTTGCTGTGAAGTGTGTAAACCTGGTGATTCACAGACCTGTACCCCTGGGGATAAAAATATATGTTTATAAATGGGAAAATTCTCTTTTCAAAAAAAAATAAATAAATAAAATAAAATTCTAGACTTATTTTTAAAATGTGGTATTGGTACAAATATAAATAGAATAAGGAAACAGAATGGAGAACCCCAAAATAAGTCCCCACATATATATATACACATCAGATTTTTGATAAATGTTTAAAGGCAATTCTGTGGAGAGAAGATGATTAACATCTTTCAACAAATGGTGATGGAATAAAGACCTATACATGTGCCATACTGAAAGCCTGGATCCAGAGATTATGCCATATAAATGTTAGCTTAAAATTGGCTGTGGATCTAAATGTAAAGCTAAGATTATATTCATGTATGTACATATATATGAAGATTATATTTATAGGAAAGATTATATATAACATATGGGAAATATTAGTATATATATATTTCCATATGTATCTTACTATATGTGTGTGTGTGTATATATTTATATGGAAATCTTTGTAGGACCTTATCAATATTAAAAAAAGAAACTGTAATATCTTGAAAAAGAACAGTGGTTGCCTGATTAAAGGAGGGTGAGGGATATGCTTGCTTTTTTGTGATGATAGTTTCATTGGTGATACCATGTCAAGTTATTATATTATAAATTTAAATATATGTAATTTATTATATGCCACTTATATCTAAATAATGGTATTTTTTTTAAGGATTTTATTCATTTATTTGCCAGAGATCACAAGCAGGCAGAGAGAGGGGGGAAGCAGGCTCCCTGCTGAGCAGAAAGCCCGATGTGGGACTTGATTCCAGGACCCTGAGATCATGACCTGAGCCGAAGGCAGAGGCTTTAATCCACTGAGCAACCCAGGCACCCCAATAATGATATTTTTTAAAAGTGAACATTAAAGACCTTCTCAGATGAAATAATATTTGGAAGACTAAGAGAATCCATTAGCAGGAGATTGCTCTAAACCACAAATATATTATCCAGTAGTTCTTCAGGAAGAAGGAATAGGATAACAAATGGAAATTTGAACTATGCTAAAGTTAATAGTGCTGAAAATTGTTTTAAAAAAAGAAGGTAAGCATAAAATATATACTTGCTTATTTTTAATCTATGAGAAAAATCATCTAAATTAAAAGAATGTATTATGGACATATCACATAAGCAGAAAAATAAAAATAAAATTGCAAATACTGAAAGAAGAAAACAGGCATTTGCTATTATAAACTCTTTAACCTAAATAAAATGTGTTACATTATTTGAACTCTGACTCTGACAAATAAGGGTGGTCATAATCCACAAAAACAGAAACATTGAGAAGAAATACTGTAGAAGAAAAAAATCAAGTATAATATGAAATCACAAAAACCGAGGAGAAAGAATAGTAAAAAAAAAAATGTCAATCAATTATATTTTAACTATATTTTTCAATTTTGATACAACAGAAGAGAGCCAGAATGATGCAATTCAAGGAAATGAGGGGGTGAGTAATAAGGAAGAAGAGAAGATGGTATAATTGAGCAGAAATTGATTAGCCTAAATCCAATATAGGACTACTTCCACAAAAAGAAGTAGGCAAGTCTGGATGTTGCTAAAAATGTGGAGGTTCTTGTTTTTGTTTTGTTTTTCCTTTTAATTTTTGGGTTTTTTGGTTTGTTTGTTGTTTGTGTTTGTTGTTGTTGGTTTTTGGAGGCATGGTGATGAGAAGATAACTGTTATTGGTAATGAGACAGATGGAAGAAAAAGAACAGGTCTGCCTTCAAAGGAAAATTAAAGTTTTCAAGAGTTGATAATGCAAGGATTTGACACATTAGTAAGAGTAACTAAGGAAGAGTGGAAGAAGCAGGGATACAGAGGGGAAGGTCATTAGAGACCAAGGAAGATTAAATAAAACATCTCATATGAGATGAATAAATGTATGAATTCAAATTATTATTCAAATATTAGTAATATGTAAGTATTTTACTTCTACTCAATTTATCTCATTAGCCATAACCATCCACAAGCAATCGTATAAGTAGATTTTAAGGCAGGAAATAATGTAATTTTCAATTTTAAACTCAATTTTCCATTCTGAACATTTTGCTTAATTTGTTATTTTGGCATAGCCCAATTTATAGATAAATTAATAATTTAAAAATGTATTATTCACTAGGAAAAAACAAACAAGCTAATTCCACAGAACTGAAGCAATGGACACCCCTTTATGGCAACCGTCACTTACTTATTATAGTGTTCTCTTAAAAACTGTAAGGAAGAATTAAGGGAAGATACCAAACTCTCAGCTATACTAATTACTATCTTTGTTAGAAATAAATTATTTAAGCACATTTTATTTTTCTAACATAAAATATATCTACTTGGCAAAGCTACTGTAAAAAAAAACGTAGGATAACTCATGTAGAACTCTTGGCAATGAGTAATCCTAAATACAAGTTAATCTTCTCATTCTTTTATATAAATAATTTAAGCTAAATTGTTTCTTTCCTTTTTTTTTTTTTCAGAAAGCCTGTCTAGTTCTAATATTTTATTATTGAAAATAATCACATAGAGGAGAGAGAGAAAGGGAGAATATTAGAATATTAGAAGATAAATATTTCCCTCAGCAATGTTCCCCCAAGTATAATATAATACTCTAATACAATGTAATCAAAGAAATGAAATTAGCACCTTGAAATTTTGGTAGTGTTATTTTGTATATAGAAGCTTCAGGAATAAAATCAGTAAGTGAAAATGGTGTTACAGATTTTTTCTTTTCTAAATAAAATAAATCAAAACTATCTCTCTGTATCCAAGAATTTCATTTAAGAAGTATATATAATGAACGATTTCAAAATATTTATTTATTGCTTAAATACCACATTCTAATACCTACTTTATTGAATTGATTAGAGCAATTTAAATCATCTACTGCTCACTAGGCCAGTGCGTTTTCTTCATGTTTATCCTGGGATTCCTGCCTCAGCTTTGGTCTTGCTAGCAGTATCATACGTAGGTATCATACTAAGAGTCCTGGCACAGAATGTGATGAGAAGCAGTGCTACCAACACTTAGAGAGATCCAGCATTCCAAAAATCAGCAGAATATCCACGAACACTATGTACCTTGCATTTGGCAGTACAGAATGTAAGAACTATGTCTACCAAAATTAATATAATGGTGTATCATTTTGGATACCCATTTAAACCAAATTTTCTCTGTAACAAATTGCTCCTAGATGTTCCTGGCTTACTAAAAGAAAAAAAAAACATTTGAAAGTGACTTTTCTTTACCATTTTATAATTTTCCTTATTCTAATGTTATGCAATGTAGTCATTTACTTACATAGACTTTAAGGTATCCAATAGACAAAATCTAAATTTAAGTATTGACTTTACCATTTAAAAACTGCACAACACAGATATCACCTAACCTCAGGTGTCAATTTACTTAATCATAAAATGAAAATATGTAATTCTAAATGTTATCATAATTAGTAAATATGACAGTGCTAAATAAAGCTTTGCAAATTATGAGAGTATTTACAGATATTGTTAATAAAAATATTAAACATGCAACAATATTCTATTTACTAAGGTGAATGTATAATAAATAAGATATGTCAGTTTCTAAAGCAAAATATTGGAATTTAGTCCAATCATAGTTGAACAATTAATAACAGGTAATAAATCTAGTCAGAGACTTGGAATACAAACTATATAAGTTAGCATATACTGAACATAGGCTACAAAGAAGTACAAGGTATGAAGAGACAAATTTGTTGGAACTGAAGTGAGAATTAGAACAAAACTAAAAATGCAAAGAGCTGACCTCCTCTGATAAATGTTAAATTTCCTAGTTTTTCTGAAAAGGAGAGTGAACTTACTAATAAAAATGGGACTAAGTGCATTTCAGTTGTGTGAAAATAGAAAATAAGTAGAAATAGATACTCAAGGGGTGCCTGGGTGGCTCAGTGGGTTAAGCTACTGCCTTTGGCTTGGGTCATGATCTCAGGGTCCTGAGATCGAGCCCCACGTCGGGCTCTCTGCTCAGCAGGGAGCCTTCTTCCCTTCCTCTCTCTATGCCTGCCTCTCTGCCTACTTGTGATCTTTTTCTCTGTCTAATAAATAAATAAGATCTTTTAAAAAAAAAAAAAACTCAAGAAAATAGATTAATGTATTGTTTTTCTGTTTAAGCTTTATTTATTTATTTATTTGAGAGAAAGTGAGCAAGCGTGAGAGAGCACAAATGGGTGGGAAAGGCAGAGGGAGAGGGAGAAGCAGACATTTTGCTGTGCTGGGAGCCTGATGAAGGAATTGATCCCAGGACCTTGGGATCATGACCTGGGCCAAAGGCAATTGCTTAACCAACTGAGCCACCCAGGGGCCCTAATATATTCTTTTTTAAAAAATATTTATTCATTTATTTGACAATGAGAGAGATCACAAGTAGGCAGAGAGTCAGGCAGAGAGAGGGGAAAGCTCTCTGCTGAGCTGAGCATAGAGACCGATGTGGGGCTTAATCCCAGGACGCTGAGATCATGACCTGAGCCAAAGGCAGAGGCTTAATCCACTAAGCCACCCAAGCACCCCGATTCTTAATATTAAAAATAAATATTTATTTGTCAAATGCGAATTTTGGTGTTCTGTTGACTAGTATCAGACAATGACAACACAGAGTATCCATTATCCAACACAGAGTATACATTAGCACTGCAATGTAATAAGGTCATGTTCTCCTTGAGAAAGAACTCATGAACAGCCATTCATCTGTTGCTAATAAAACATAAATTCCACAGAGAGCTGTGTATTCCTGTATGCAGACCCTGAATAATTTAGGTAGGAATCCAGAAATTAAAAGATCAGTAGAAGCCTTTGGTAAGAAGACACTCAGATGGCTACCAGTAATCCCTACGTCCTGATGCTCAGGTTTTCATCTTGGTTTCTCTCTCTTTTTCTCTTTCAGATCCTCTTTCTCTCTTCCTGGTGGAAGCCAGTTGTCGTGTTGTAGGATCGTTAGCTGCCATGTCATGGAATCGCTCTGTGCAGATGTCCAGGTAACAAGAAACTAAAACCAGCCAACAGTTTTGAAAATGAGTTTAAAAGTGGACAATTTCCCTCCGGTGGAGCTTTTAGATGTGTCCACAGCCCCTGCCAACACTATGACTCTAAAACTGTAACAGACTTTGAGCCAGAGGGGACCAATGACACCTGGATTCCTCACCCTCAGAAACTGTGGGATAATAAGTGTTTGCTTTCTTAAACTGTTAAAAGGTGAGATTTTTTTTTTTTTTTTTGTACAGCAGTAAATAAGTAATACAACCATCAATTGAAACAAGTATATTTTTGATTTATCAATCCAGTGTCATAAAAGAGAAAGTCTTCTGATTTAGCTTCTTGCTGTTTTTCTCAGTATATACATCCTAGCTCTCTGTAAAATAGCAAGTTCTATCTATGAAAATTTGGACAAAGTAGCACTGATCTGATAGGAACAGGAGCTGTGCATACAGAAAATCAGTGATGCAGAAAGGAGGATACTAGGCTCTGTAAGAGAGGCCGAAGAGCTTATGCTCTCAGAGGATTACGGCAGACATCACTCTCTGAGAACATACCTTGCTATTCAAGCATTACGTACCTCTTTGCTTAGCCTTACACATCCCGGCTTTTAAAAACATCTTTAGTCCTAAATCATATTACTCACCAAAACATAAAACTCATTGTTAAAATACTTTATCCTCCATATACTTAATTTTCTCTTGATAACTTAAAAAAAAAGGCAGACTGAAATTTGACTATTTAAATGTAATATTAGTGTCATATAAGAATATCAATCCAAATGCAAAAAGTGAATTAATTTAGTAACTTTATTTTGAACCATACTACTGATCGTAATATCCTTCTCTTCCCATTTGCAATTATCTTCAGCTTTGTTTTGAAAAATATTGTTTTATATTTTTCCTGTTGAGTTGAAAAAAAAATAAAAAAGGAATTTTTTAAAATCTACATATCAACTGCCACAGAACTACAGAATATCAGTGTTGAAAAGGCTATTTTTGGCAAGGAAGATCACAAGATGTTGGCAGGCAGTAATTTAGAGTATATTAAATATCTCTGCTGATGGTAACTTCTCAGTAAGCAATCCGATCCATTGTTTTAATGTTTGGATTTCTCACCATTAGAATAAAAAATATTTTTAAGTTTTAATTGGAAACTGCTTCTCTATAACTTCCCCATTTTACTCAGGAGGGTAGTTCACACTAAGTCTAGTCTCTTTTCTTTACTCTGGGCTTCAGCTAGGTAACACTGGTTTTGCATTCTTTTTCTTCAAGAAAAATTGGAATCTTGGGAACTGAGGGCATGCTGTTTTCCAGAGTTGGCAACCCCTGCAGATTTATCAAAGATTATATATATTATTAAATTATCACATTATGCTTTTAATAGTGATGTGTAAATTTTAATGCGATAAGCTATGTTTCTTAGTATATTGTTGGCTCATATTATTACTGTCAAGTAAATGTCCCATGTCTGTTTTACATAAATCACTTCTGAGGTAACTTTTTTGGTGTTCTTGAACATGGTGGTTTGTTAAAAACAAAACAAAACAAAAACAACAACAACAAAAACCACATACACCTAATAAATAACATTGCTATAGATTCACATCAAAATTGAATTATCTGAGATTATGTTAATCTGTATTCAGTTTACACCCATGATACAGCTCTCAAAACTTTCCCCCCTTAATACTGTCATTCAAATTATGGTTTTAATCCTTGGGTGATCTACTTGTCATGGGACATTTCATAGTCTTTTAGTCTAAAATGAATCCCCTTTTCTAATAATTTAAGTCTACAACCCATTCAAGTTTGAATTTGCAAGCAACACTTAATTTACTTTTCAGTTAAAACCCTTGCCATCACAGGAGGTCAAGCTTAGAATCATATCTGCTATGAATCACGGCTGTACTCTGCAAGCATATCAGAGATTCTTTCCAAAGAGAGTAACTCTCTTTCGATCTCTTTGTTCATATGGAAAAAAAAAAAATAGGAGTCAAGCGGAATAAAAATAAATAGAATCACTAGATAGTGGTCTTGAAAGTGAAATTATGAACTTCTAACAGCATATTAAAGAAAGGAAGCCAGTTTGAGGATAAGTGGGATTACTACATAAAGAGGGTTTAAATGAAGTTCTTTTACATTAAAGGAAGATTGCAAAGAGACTAAATAGATTTCTCTCAATTGCCTTGCCTGGGGAAAATGTCAGGGAAATTCTTGCACTTGGTAATTCCTTGAAATGGGCAATTAGCAGTATGATATTGACGTGACAGGCTTTTGTCAGTGATTTATATTTTAACATGGATTAATCATTTATGTACTAAGTATGTCCAAAACACTCTTATTAAACCATCAAGTCTTTTTTGAAAATGTGTAACTCGTATTATCTGGTACTTACTACTTGTTATCAGATTTTACAAGTAGAAGACATTCCTTTAGATTGTTTTTATTCCATCTCTGTGAGATGAAATGTCATAGATGATGCGAGCTTGTTCTAAGATGAGAAGGTAGTGCAAGGGAAATGGTGAATGTCATTTCATTTAGAAATAACAAATAAATGACATTGTTTGTGATGAATCATGCGGTTATTTCTTGACTCTCCAGTCATTTAATTCATATCCAAGATTGTTATACTTACTAGTAAACAGAAATAAATGTCAAAATCTTAGTTCCCAAATATTCCTTATAGAATTTGCATTAATCTTTATGCTTTCTAGGCAAATTACATATAAGATTTTTAGTAAGAATGATCAGAGTGTTATTTATGGGCACAGATGTGTACTGAATACTTTCATTGAGGGACAATTCTTAAGGGATCTCTTGTATTTCTGAAAATATTGTGAAGCAGCCTTGATAGTCCGTGTTCCAGACTATTTATTTCAAGGATATTTGTCTAGCAAATAACATTGGAACATGGATATGATATCTCTTTCTGGAAAAGAGGGCATATTTTTGTTTCTGATGAGGATAATACAAAATAAATGCCTATCTCCCAGGAAATATGGGGCAGGTTTGCATATAGCCCACCTCTAAATTGGGGTTTTCCTGAACATGGAGTTCCTCAGCCGTGACCCAACCCTATTGTGTGGAGAGCATTCGGCTGAAGTCCTCTACATTGCCCCAAGTAAATCGAGAGGAGGGCAAGGGGTGCTGAAGGGAACATGCTGCTGCTGCTGCTTTCTGTGAGTAGTAACGGTCTTTGTCTCTGACCCAGGTGCCTTGTGTTTTTCACTAACACTTTGAAACTGGGAAGCTGACAAGTCAGCTTACAAATTGGATAAAACCTCAAACCCTTCACAGTTTTTGGCAATTCCTTCTTGTAAAGATCTGTGCTGTGTTTATGTCTCAGTCTATACTTTGTGGAACCACATTATATAACAGGAGGATTGTATTTTGCCATGATACCAAGAATTCAGTATTCATCACCAAAGTATGGTATTTACTAAGACCTTAAGCTTTTTATCTTTCTGAAACACATCATTTTGTTATATTAAAACTTCATAATGCTTTACAGCTGGACAAAAGTTTTACATAAAATATCTAATTTAATCTTTCCTTAAAAATTGAGGAATATTGTCAAATGCAATTTTTTGATAAGAAAGCAATGAGACTAAAAAATATAGAAACAATAGAGGAACAACAGTCAACAAATGGTATCATCTGACATTGTGTGCCTTCCCGTTGCTATATATCACCTTGCTTTTTATTGTATAACTATATTTTTCTATATTGTATATATAAAAAATCGCCTAATATATGCCATTATAAAGTGGTTCATGAAACTCTACACAAACTACATGATATTTTGAAATTATTTAGCCCATTGTCAGAGGCATACATGCTATTTCTGGAAACATCTGGTATTCATGAGAGTACAAGGTATTATTAAAAAATAAACAATTTTCTTTAAACAACAAATAAATGAATAATGTAATATCATTTAGTGTATTTTGAAATGAATGTAATGAAAACACTATATCTAAAACTAGTCTGATGTAAATAAAACAGTAGATGGAAATAATTTATTCTTAAATGTGAAATTAAAAAATAAGAATATAGGCTCAGGTCATGGTCCCAGGCTCCTGGGATCCAGCCCCCCATCGGGCTCCCTGCTCAGTGGGAAGCCTGCTTCTCCCTCTCCCCCTCCCCCTGCTTGTCTTCACTCCCTTGCTGTCTCTCTCTCTCTCTGTCAAATAAATAAATAAAATCTTTTTTTTAAAAGAAAATATTGAATATAAAAAGTCCTGAAGTTAAAAAGAAATGCAGCAAATTAACCTTAAAACATAGAGAATGTGATGTTATTAGAAAAGAATTAAAGAAAATAGAAGAAAATAAAATGTGGAGCTAAAAGGAAAAGGAGGAGGAGGCAGAGGAAGGGGAAGGAGAAACCAAATTTGACTTTTTGACAGGACTAGTAGTATTTTTAAGATCTCAAGACACATTAAAAAATTAAATGTACAACTGAGATAGATAATTTGGGTAATATGAAATAGACAGGACTATAGATAGAATATATATTAAGTAGAAAAACCTATTGAAAATAGATACAATGTAAGGGCACCTGGGTGGCTCAGTGGCTTAAAGCCTCTGCCTTTGGCTCAGGTCATGATCTCAGGGTCCTGGAATTGAGCCCTGCATCGGGCTCTCTGCTCAACAGGGAGCCTGCTTCCCCCTCTCTGCCTACTAGTGATCTTTGTCTGTCAAATAAATAAAAATCTTAAAAAAAAAAAAAAAGAAAATAGATACAAGGTAATTTCCAGTAATGTATACATGTATAAAACCTTCTCAATGAACACATTAAAACTGAATTTCCTTATCAATACTAACCAAACTGAATCAGCAGTTTAGTAATCACTGGAAGATCCATCTACTCAGTTAATTTTATGAAATGATCAAGAAAAATATAGTTCCAATCCTATAAAATTATTCTAGTGTACATAAAAAAGGAAAAGGCTGCCAGCTCACTTGATGATTTTAGTATGATCTTTATCTCATATTGTCTAAATTGTTAATAATTAGTAATCAACCTCCAAGGTAAGAGAAATAGGGGGAGGTCAGAATCAAAGGGAGGCTGTAAATCGTGGCTATCCCCTTTGATCACAAATGCTAAACTCGACTCCATACCCCATTGGACACTTCACCTGACACATGGCCTGAAGAACATCAGAATAATGTCAGGAATGTACTCAATTCATTTCGGAATGTGTCTACTGGAAAGATTTGCTCCTCATCCTTCTGGGTGAGAGATGACTATACAAGTGGTTGGACTTACAAAATGTTGTCACAAATGGAATGTTTTAATTTCTTTTATTTCCGGTCTTAATTGGAGAAGCACAGTGGAAATGCTAGGGACAAAACTGTAGTGAATTTAGGTTTTGGTCCTTAAACATATATTCTAAGTAAAGTTCTTTCTGTCAGAGCCAAAATTAAGGCCCAGCAACAATAGGGCTTAGAGCTGGTTGTGGGGTTTTATAACATTAGATTTCCCCTGAGACTGAATACTGTACTTCCACTAGTCTAATGGAACTCGAAAAATGAATTACCCTTTCTTATCCAACTATGAATCATGTATGTGTTTCTTCCTAAATTTCCTACATTCGCTAACAATTCCTGATACTCCATTTTGGGATATTTTCCATTTTCTGATTATTCTACACAGGCCACAGTGACTGGGCTTCTCATCTTTTTCTTTTTTAAGATTTTTAAAATTTTATTTATATGACACAGAGAGAAAGAGAGAGAGAGAGAGCACAAGCCAGGGGAACAGCGGGCAGAGGAAGGGGAAGCAGGATCCCTGCTCAGCAAGGAGCCTGGTATGGGGCTCAATCCCAGGGTCCCAGGATCATAATCTGAGCTGAAGGCAGACACTTAACCAACTAAGTCACTCAGGCACTCCAGGTTTTTCTTCTTAAGCCATAAGCTTCCTATTATTTTGTTTCTAAAATCTATGCTAAGGCTTCCTGTTTCAGTTTTCCATTCCCCTTGGATCTTTCCACTTCTCAGCTTATATATATTTGTATGTTAGGGATAGAGCTAACACAGAACTTCTTTTACTCTTTATATCTGGTAATTTTACCCATTTTAAATATGTGTTTTCTTTAAGAATTAAGATTGTTGCTTGGCCCAGGCCCACCTCTATATTAATATCACTTTTATTTTCCCATAGAATAGCTAATCTACCTTGCTTGGACCTTACTCAAGAATGAACATACTTAGATTAGTAACTCCAATTCTCTTGGGCTTAGGCTGTTTACTAAAGAGACAGACCTGAAGACACCGAGCCTTGTATATATTCTCTAATACTCACACACACACAAAATATGTATTAAAGCATTACTTGTCTCTCTTATCCATAAGAAAAGTGAGGCTCCAAGAAATGAAATAATATGAACATTTTAAATTACTTGTGAGTAGAGTCAATATTTGATTTCATATCCACTTGATTTTAAATCATATGCTCACTTATAACAATTATCACTAATATTTTGTTTTTCTTTTCATCTATAAACCATATACTATTACATACATCTTTTATTTTTCTATATAAAGATGGGATAGTCAGTTATTTTTAGACATGTTTATTATTTTAAAATATGTTTGGGTATTTTTCAGAGTATTTTCATATGAAAAATATCTAGTTATAGACTATTCTACACAGAGAGAAAATCTTTTCAAATTATACAAAAACTATTCTGTATGATGATTTTCATTGTCAGTAAACTACTTCTTGTTCTGAACTGTTTTTAATCATTAGGAGCTTTTACTCAGAATCAAATCAAATACATTTTTTTTAAAGATTTTATTTATTTATTTGACAGAGAGAAATTACAAGTACACTGAGAGGCAGGCAGAGAGAGAGAGAGAAGGAAGCAGGCTCCCTGCTGAGCAGAGAGCCCGATGCGGGACTCGATCCCAGGACCCTGAGATCATGACCTGAGCCGAAGGCAGCGGCTTAACCCACTGAGCCACCCAGGCGCCCCCTCAAATACATTTTTAATATCATCATTTCTGTAATATTTTAATTGAGAAATAGATGAGATTTAAGCAAGTCTACTCCACCTAAGACTACTCTAATTTTTTATTATGACCTAAGAATCACACTAAAAATAATGTAGTATTACTTTCAGTATCTATTGGTCTACTTTGATCTTATCTCCAGGAACAGGAATGAAGTTGTACAAATTCAGCATAGTTTCCTTATAGAAATTTCTATAAAGGAAATTATCAATCAATGTTATCAGGAATAGTCTTAAGAAATCAGAAAATTAGACCATAAAAATAGAAACAAGGGATAGACTTCAAGATCCTTTTCTAATATATATAATGCTGAATCAAATTCATTACAGATCTGCCTTAAGCTATGATAGGGTTATCCTGATAAAACCATCATAAATTGACAATGTCCTAAATGGAAAATGCATTTAGCAAACCTACCAAACATCATAGCTTAACCTAGTCAAGCTTGAAAATGCTCAGAATGCTTACATCAGCCTGAAGTTGGGCAATATTTTGTGATAAGTGTTGACTAATGTCATTTATTTCATAATGTACTGAAAGAGGAAAACAGAATGGTTTTATGGGATAGGTAGAGATGGTTGTAAGTGTACCAGTTGTTTTCTCTTCTGATCAGATGGCTGACTGGGAGCAGCACTGGCTGCCACTGCTCAGCATCATGAGAGAGGATTGGGTCACATATCACTAGTCTGGGAAAAGATCCAATTTCAGAAAGTGAAGCACAGTTTCTGCTAAAGAAGTATCACTTTTGCACTCCTGCAAAGTTGAAAAATCATTATGTCCAACCATTATAAGTTGAGGACCATCTCTTATTGCCCCCATGTTATTACAACAGTGCCACTGTAGAAACTAAATGTGTGGAGGGTTTTTCTGTTTTCTGCTTAACAATTGTGCCAAAGTCAGATGCATTCAAACTTCTCTTTTGCAATGACATAACAGCAGTTGATTTTACATGAACCTCTTGATGAAATTGTTAGACTCTGTATAGATCCAATCATTTCTATAACTACTGGAGAAACAGAGGGATAAAAATGTCGATCTAATGTCATCTTCTAAATGATTAGACAAAGATACTTGCAGAAATTTTCCAGGTTTACCTTCCGTTGCAGTTTTCATTTCTCAATATTCCTTCTTACATCGAGGTTTAATGATGGATATTTAGAAACACAAGTTTGGAAACAGCATTCTGATATTCTCTTTAATATAGGAATCTAGAGTCTCAATTTAGTATTTTACCTTATGGGGCTGACCCATAATTCTTTGCTGAGGAAATCTTTTGTATTTGCTGGTAAGTATTCCCTTGGTCTACTTCTGTGATACGACTGGATAACAGTCTGCTCAGGGAGAAGTAATGGTTAGACTCATCAACTCTCATTAGAGGATTCAATCATTCATGCAACAAATATCTATTGAGTGTCGACCATATGCCAAACATACCATGCAGGTCTCTTGTATTATATCGGTAAATGAAAGGACAACAATAATTGCCCTTGTGAAGCGTATCAGTAGTGTTGTAGAAAGTGAAAACAAAACACTATTATCTTGCAGCATGCAACATTCATCTCTAGATATTTCTCAAAGCTGATAACCTCAAAAATACAACAACACAATATTTATCAAAAATGTGGTAGAGAGAAATGGTTATATCAGTTTTCTAGGGCTGCTGTAACAAACTACTACAAACTGGGTGACCTAAACAGAGCTGTGTTTTCTCATAGTTTTGAAGGCTAAAAGTACACGATTGACGTGTTAGCAAGATTGGTTTCTTGGCTTGTAGAAACATCACTCATCTGTCTTTATCATCACATCGTGTTCTCTCTTTGTCTCCACAGATTGTCTTCCTTCTATGTGTATCTGTCTCCATGCCCAGATTTCTCTTTTTTAGGATACCAGTCATATTGTTTTAGGGCCCACACCAATGATATCATTTTAATTTGACTGTATTTGCAATGACCCTATTTCAAAATAAGTTCACATTCTGAGATACTGAAGTCAAGACTTCAGCATATGAATTTTCAGAAACACATTCAACTCATGGAAGTGTTTATAGAAGAATATCTAAATGAGGATCGAGTCAAGCCACAGGCTTGTGCACTTAAAACACAGTCTATGCCAAATTGTCGTCCTCCACCTCTCCCATTCCAGCCATAAAAACAACTTTTCCTAGAATGTGTTTTGACTTTATGGCATTATTCTACATGGAGGGAATTTTAGACATAAACATACAAATCCTTGTCATATTTACCACAAGGAGTTTCTGGGTTAGTTACTAATTATACAGTGGTGTCTACTAATACAGCTGTGAGGATCTACCTAGGACATTCATTAGAGGTCTCAGTGTTAAGGATATTTATAAACTTAAGATAAATAATTGATAGGCCATAGACTTTTTTTTAATTAAGGAAAATTTAATTCACATGACCAATGGTGATTCTGTCTTTTATTTTGGCTTTTGAAAACTACAGTTATATAATTGATTTGACTCTGAGCTAATTTATAGCAATATATTGACTACTTACTAAAATTTCTGTCTTTATTCTATTTTTGTCTCCTTTCATTGATCCCTATTTGTTCAACTATTTTTTTGGGGGGGGGTCATAATTTAGTGTATGAAGTGTGCATTTTGCTCTTTTTGGGAAAAAAAACAGGGTGTGTAAATAATATATTATTCTAAATAAAATCAAAATTATACCTACATCTTATAACTAACATATCATGTTTTCATTCAGTAAACATATGAGAAGGAACTTATTTTCTGTTTGTAAATTAGGTGCATCTTCAAAATTTTATAACCCTTTTTATTCCAGTTTTCTTCTTTTCTATTTTCTTTTCTATTTTCTATTTATTTCTTTTCTATTTTCATTTCTATTTTTCTTTTCTTTTTTTTCTTTTCTATTTTTTTCTTTTATATTTTAAGGTTTTTTTTCTTTTCTATTTCTATTTTTTCCTTTCTATTTTCTATTTATTTCTATTTTATTTTCTTTTCTATTTCTGGTTTTGCTCATGGTTAAAGTGTTCAACTTCCATTCCAAGTTTTTAACGGTTTTGTTTACTATTGTTTTCATTTAATCCAAATGAGTTTTTATTCAGGACTATGACAAAACAATATATATGTGCCCATCTCAATGGACAATATCAAAGAAGTATTGGAAAGTATGTCCTGCACATTCAAGGAGTCATTTGTCCAATAGCTTCTACATCATTTGTATTATTTGGGATCAGTGAGATGAATGGGTCTACTATTCAGTTTTTTAGGCATCTATCTGTGTAAATCAGAAGTGTTTAAATACATCATGACGGATTATTCCTCAAAACTAACAACTACCAAGAAGGACAAGTAGAGAAGAGTAAACTTCTATTTTTGTTCTGCATATCATTTTAAATTATATCATACCAAACTGAAATTATATTACAATCACATCAATGCATTATTAGATAAGGTCATAACCTAAACGATAAATTCTAAGAGTTAACAAATTCCCTAAAGGTCTCTTTGGTTTAAATTAACTTTCTATTTATTTTTTTTAATTAACTTTTGAAAATGTGAAAGTAACATTCACCTACACATTCATTGTAAAAATGAGAATACAGTTGTGTCTAGAACAAAAAATGGGGCTCCTTATTATTTTCTCTCTTTTATTTCTGCAAACAGTTTAGGATATATCAATATAGAACTTTTTATTTTTTGCATTTTTATGTATATGCCTTGGAATTTAACTTTATATGAATATCTATATGTGTGAATGTCTATCTACATATATATGTATTTTTTTTCAAAATACTAATAGTGCAAAACTACTAATTGCCTTCCTAGTAGCAATGCGATATCTTGTGATTATTCCTTTTCAAAATACTTATATACAGCTATTACTTTCTTTTCATCTATTGCATAGTTTCATTATATTTTTTATACAGCATCTATCTTGTTTTTGTTTTTTAGGTTTTTGTTTTTTCTTTTGTTTTAAGATTTTATTCATTTATTTGACAGACAGAGATCACAAGTAGGCAGAGAGGCAGGCAGAGAGGGAGAGGGGGAAGCAGGCTCACTACTGAGCAGAGAGCCTGATGTGGGGCTCAATCCCAGGACCCTGAGATCATGACCTGAGCTGAAGGCAGACACTTAACCAACTGAGCCACCCAGGCACCCCAGTTTTTTAGGTTTTTGATTGTTACTTAATCAAAAGCAAAACCTATTCATGGTTATCATTGATCTATTCCCCTTAACCCAATTCTACTCAATAATTTTTATATGTTTACTATTTAATATACTTTCCTTATTATTACTATTCTTTTACCCTATTTTATTCTTGATCCAGCAAGTAATTCTAAAATGTCTATACTTCCTCCATTTCTAGTACATGGTAGATTTTTTTTTTAATCAAAATGCTAAAGTAAATACTAATCATGGCTGTCAAGAAAATACTTTTTTTTTTTCTTTTAGTCCTTTCATGTACTTCTTTTTTTTTTTTTAATTTTTTATTTTTTATAAACATATGTTTTTATCCCCAGGGGTACAGGTCTGTGAATCACCAGGTTTACACACTTCACAGCACTCACCAAAGCACATACCCTCCCCAATGTCCATAATCCCACCCATTAAATTCTAAATCTCCAAGTCACAATCTCTCATGTGTTAGAATAACTAGTGATTTTATTTGTAAGCTAAAATCATGTTTTTAATTTGTCTTCTTTTTCATAACTCTTAGATGGCAGCTGAAATTATTATATAATTTCTTTAGGTTTAACTGTAAATAGTATAGTTTTTATTCACTTTTTTTGCCTTATTTTTCCTTTCTCTTTTAAGATCTTTTTTGATTTATTGTTATACTGACTAGACTTTTATTTCCCAATAAGTCAGTTTTTTAATTCTCCCATATTTGAAGTATCTTTCTTTGTCCTTCTTATTAAGACATATTAAAATACCACAGATAACATCTTTATGGGAGAGCTTTTTTTGCTGAATGAGCAAAATGAGGGGATATATCATACACGAGAAAAAGCTTATCTGGGTAAGATAATAGAAATAAAATAAGTGTATTCAAGAAAATTGGAAAGGTCAATAAAACCTTACCCAGAAAAATTACAATGAACAACACAAAAACACAACAACATAAAGAGAAGTAAGAGGAGGAAAGACAGGCAGAACAACTGCATTTTCTATATCCCCCAGCCCTACCCCTAACCTGGGCTCCACCTGGAATTGGTTAGAGAAGCCCAGAACTCAGCAGGAGTTTTCAGGTAGCACTATGTGTATGTCCTCTACTCTCGATGACCCATCATAGGAATACCCTCAAATATTTACACTAATTGCAACTGATCTGTCACTCCATTTTCCTGATGAGAAAACTAAAATTCAGAATTATTTAAAAACTAGCCCTGTGTCATGCAGGTGAGTAGAATACCAGGTATTCAAAGTAGCATTCACTCTTTGGAAAGGCATCATTTAATATAAACATTGACCTCTACAATGTCAGATCACATGGTTTCAAACAGTTATTAACTTTCCATTCTTTCTGCAGAGCAAAGACAACAGTTGGTGGAAAATCTTTTATGTTACCCAGTGAGATCAGTAGCTTTCTGAATAGTTGGAAGTGTGGGAAAATACTACAACTAAAGGAAAGTAGCGATATGTGGTATAACATCAAATGAAATGTAAAAGCTGCTTGAAAAACTCATTGCAAAATATGAGAGGTCTGTGGATCTCTGCCTCCAGCTGGAAGAGTCACTTGAGGAAAAATGTGACAAAGAAAAACTATGTTTTCTGCTCCTTTTCTGCTCAAAAAGTTCAAAACTGAAGCAAAGCCATTCTTAGGAGAGGATTCAATCAGGAAACATGTCAAAGGTGCTTGGATGTAATCCTCTATTCCCACCATTCTTTCTTCAGGAAAAGTCTTTTATGGATTATACAGATTTGAGGCAAGGAGGCTGGGGAACATATCAAAAGACTTCACATGTCAATACACTTGCTATTAAAACTCCAGATCTTACCAGCTACACATACAAATTTAAGAGATTGCAATAAAATATTAAATCAAGACTGAATAAATAATCATTTTTGTTAGGCATGCTACTGTTCCTATTTCATATATATCCATATATATGTGTATATAAAACCATCTAGGTTGACATAACTATTTACATAACTAATTAAATACACATATAGTTCAAGTGGTAATGCAGTTTGACAAATGACTGATGTATTTGAAGATTAAATTGTGAACTCTGAGGTATTGATCATTACTTGGGATTTAGGGGAAAGAAAGTTCTGGTGTCTGAGAAGAAGGTAAGTTCTTTCTTCTTTGCTTAATTTTCAAACCAAGACACCCTCATCCGTGTGATGTATCTTTCCCTACTGAAGAAGGAACTAAATTATCTTACAATTCAGGACAGCTTGAGGACACCAATGAAAATGAGAGTGTGAAGGAGAAGTTCAGGAGAAGAGAACAGAAAAAGTAATTTCCACACACACACAGAAGCGGAGCCATGCATTTTATGGAATCCAATTATTAAATGCCAGTATGGCATATATAGAAAATGTTAATAGAAAATGTTAATAAAAATTCACTGCAGACAAAACAGGTCAAGATGGCAGAGAAGTAGCAGGCTGAGACGACATCAGGTAGCAGGAGATCAGCTAGATAGCTTATCTAACCATTGCGAACATCTACAAATCCAACAGGAGATCGAAGAGAAGAAGAGCAGCAATTCTAGAAACAGAAAATTGACCACTTTCAGAAAGGTAGGACCTGTGGAGAAGTGAATTCAAATTGACAGGAAGATAGACTGCAGGGGAGGGGCCAGCTCCTGGCAAGTGGCAGAACAATGGAGCACAAAATCAGGACTTTTAAAATCCGCTCCACAGAGGGACATCGCTCCAGAGGCTAAACCAGGGGGAATCCCATGTGGGGTCAGAGTAACCCCAGGTCCCGCGGGGTCACAGAAGGACCAGGGGTGTCTAAGTGTGGCAGAGCTCACAGGTATTAGAGTTGGGAAGCCGGCTACAGTGACAAAGCAGAGGAGTGAGCTATCAGCTCGGGGTTACCTTGAACCGGTCACAGGCTGGGTGAGCTCAGAGGACCGCCGGAAGCCACAGACACAGAAGTGACCGGGCGCTTATCTCCAAGTGCGAGCAATTGAGCGCTTTCCTCCAAGCACAACCAAAGGCCAGGGAGACTGAGGCGGTTGGGCGCTTTTCTCTGAGGGCGCACGGAGGAGCGGGACCCTGAACTCTTGGCTCCTCCAGGCTGGAGATTGGGAGACCACCATATTCATTCCCGTCCTCCGGAACTCTATGGAAATTGCTCAGGGAACAAAAGCTCCCAAAAGCAAACCCGAGTGGATTACTTAGCCTGGCCACTGGTAAGGGTGGTGCAATTCCACCTGGGGCAAATACACTTGAGAATCACTATAAGAGGGCCCTCCCCCAGCAGATCAAGAAGAAACCCAGCCAAGACCAACTTCAGTCACCAAGGAGAACAGCGGAATTCCAGAGGAGGAGAAAGCAAATCTTATCTGGACAAAATGACAAAGCAGAAAACCTCACCACAAAAAAAGAGAACAAGAGGGGGCGCCTGGGTGGTTCAGTGGGGTAAAGCCTCTGTCTTTGGCTCAGGTCATAATCCCAGGGTCCTGGGATAGAGCCCCGCATTGGTCTCTCTGCTCAGTGGGGAGCCTGTTTCCTCCTCTCTTTCTTCCTGATTCTCAGACTACTTGTGATCTTTGTCTGTCAAATTAAAAAAAAAAAAAAAAAAAAAAGAATAAGAGGCAGTACCAAAGGCTGGGGACCTAATACTTAATACCAATGTCAATACAGACATTGGTAATATGACAGATCTAGAGTTCAGAATGACAATTCTCAAGGTTCTAGCCGGACTTGAAAAAGGCATAGGAGATATTAGAGAAACTCTCTCCAGAGAGATAAAAGCCCTTTCTGGAGAAATGAAAGAACTAAAACCTAACCAAGTTGAAATCAAAAGAGCTATTAATGAGGTGCAGTAAAAAAATGGAAGCTCTTACTGCTAGGATAAATGAGTCAGAAGAAAGAATTAGTGACATAGAAGACCAAATGACAGAGAATAATGAAGCTGAGCAAAAGAGAGTCAAACAAATACTGGACAATGAGGAGAGAATTCAAGAGATCAGTGACACCATAAGACAGCACAATATTAGAAAAATTGGGATTCCAGAAGAAGAAGAAAGAGAGAGGGGAGCAGAAGGTATATTGGAGAGAATTATTGGAGAGAATTTCCCTAATATGGCAAAGGAAACAAACACCAAAATCCAGGAGATGCTAAGAACGCCCCTCAAAATCAGTAAAAATAGGTCCACACATCGTCACCTGATAGTAAAATTTACAAGTCTTAGTGACAAAGAGAAAATCCTGAAAGCAGCCCAGGAAAAGAAGTCTGTAACATACAAGGATAAAAACATTAGATTGGCAGCAGACCTATCCACAGAGACCTGGCAGGCCAGAAAGAACTGGCATGATATATTCAGAGTACTAAACGAGAAAAACATGTAGCCAAGAATACTATATCCAGCTAGGCTATCACTGGAAATAGAAGGAGAGATAAAAAGCTTCCAGGACAAACAAAAACTGAAAGAATTTGCAAACACCAAACCAGTTCTACAGGAAATATTGAAAGGGGTCCTCTAAGCAAAGAAAGACCCTAAAAGTAGTAGATCAGAAAGAAACAGAGACAATATACAGTAACAGTCACTTTACAGGCAATATAATGGCACTAAATTCATATCTCTCAATAGTTACTTTGAATGTTAATGGGCTAAATGCCCCAATCAAAAGACACAGGGTATCAGAATGGATAAAAAAACAAATCCCATCAATATGCTGCCTTCAAGAAACTCATTTTGTCAGAAGACACCTCCAGATTTAAAGTGAGGGGGTGGAAAAGAATTTACCATGCTAATGGACATCAGAAGAAAGCTGGGCGGCAATCCTTATATCAGATCAATTAGATTTTAAGCCAAAGACTATAATAAAAGATGAGGAAGGACACTACATCATACTCAAAGGGTCTGTTCAACAAGAAGACCTAACAATTTTAAATATCTATGCCCCTAACATGGGAGCAGCCAACTATATAAACCAATTAATAACAAAATCAAAGTAATACATTGGCAATAATACAAAAATACTAGGGGACTTTAACACTCCCCTCACTGAAATGGACAGATCATCTAAGCAAAAGATCAACAAGGAAATAAAGGCCTTAAATGACACACTGGACCAGATGGACATCACGGATATATTCAGAACATTCTATCCCAAAGCAACAGAATATACATCCTTCTCTAGTGCACATGGAACATTCTCCAGAATAGACCACATCCTGGGTCATAAACCAATTCTCAACTGGTATCAAAAGATTGGGATCATTCCCTGCATATTTTCAGACCACACGCTCTGAAGCTAGAACTCAATTGCAAGAGGAAATTTGGAAGGAACCCAAATACATGGAGACTAAACAGCATCCTTCTAAAGAATGAATAGGTCAACCAGGAAATTAAAGAAGAATTGAAAAATTTCATGGAAACAAATGATAATGGAAACACAACGGTTCAAAATCTGTGGGACACAACAAAGGCAGTCCTGAGAGGAAAATATATAGCAGTACAAGCCTTTCTCAAGAAATAAGAAAGGTCTCAAATACACAACCTAACCCTACACCTAAAGGAGCTGGAGAGAGAACAACAAAGAAAGCCTAAACCCAGCAGGAGAAGATAAATCATAAAGATCAGAGCAGAAATCAATGAAATAGAATCTAAAAAAGCAATAGAACAAATCAATGAAACTAGGAGCTGGTTCTTTGAAAGAATTAATAAGACTACACCCTGGCCAGACTTATAAAAAGAAAAGAGAAAAGACCCAAATAAATAAAATCATGAATGAAAGAGGAGAGATCACAACCACCACCAAAGAAATACAAACAATTATAAGAACATACTATGAGCAACTCTACACCAACAAATTTGACAATCTGGAAGAAATGGATACATTTCTAGAGACATAAACTACCACAACTGAACCAGGAAGAAATAGAAAACCTGAACAGACCCATAACCAGTAAGGAGATTGAAACAGTCATCAACAAGCTCCAAACAAACAAAAGCCTAGGGACAGATGGCTTCCCAGGGGAATTCTACCAAACATTTAAAGAAGAACTAATTCCTATTCTCCTGAAATTTCTTCAAAAAATAGAAATGGAAGGAAAACTTCAAACTCATTTTATGAGGCCAGCATCACCTTGATCCCCAAAACAGATAAGGATCCCATCAAAAAAGAGAACTACAGACCAATATGCTTGATGAACACAGATGCCAAAAATTCTCACCAAAATACTGGCCAGTAGGATCCAACAGTACATTAAAAGAATTATTCACCACGACCAGGTGGAATTTATTCCAGGGCTACAAGGTTGGTTCAACATCCACAAATCAATGTGATATAATACATTAATAAAAGAAAGAATAAGAAACATATGATACTCTCAATAGATGATGAAAAAGCATTTGACAAAGTACAACATCCCTTCCTGATTATAGGGATAGAGGGCACATACCTCAATATTATCAAAGCCATCTGTGAAAAGTCCACTGCAAATCTCATTCTCAATGGAGAAAAACTGAAAGCTTTTCTGCTAAGGTCAGGAACATGGCAAGGATGTCTGTTATCACCACTGCTATTCAGCATAGTACTATAAGTCCTAGCCTCAACAATCAGACAACAAAAAGAAATTAAAGGCATCCAAATTGGCAAACAAGACGTCAAACTATCACTCTTTGCAGATGATATGATACTATATGTGGAAAACCCAAAAGGCTCCACTCCAAAACTGCTAGAACTTGTACAGGAATTCAGTAAAGTGTCAGGATATAAAGTCAATGCACATAAATCAGTTGCATTTCTTTACACCAACAACAAGACAGAAGAAAGAGAAATTAAGGAGTCAGTCCCATTTACAATTGCACCCAAAACCATAAGATACCCAGGAATAAACCTAACCAAAACGGCAAAGAATCTATACTCAGAAAACTATAAAATAGTCATGAAAGAAGTTGAGGAAGTCACAAAGAAATGGAAAAATGTTCCATGCTCCTGGATTGGAAGAACAAACGTTGTGAAAATGTCTATGCTACCTAAAGCAATCTACCTGTTTAATGCAATCCCTATCTAAATCCCATCCATTTCTTTTCAAAGAAATAGAACATAATCCTACAACTTATATGGAACCAGAAAAGACCTCGAATAGTCAGAGGAATGTTGAAAAGAAAAAGCCAAAGTTGGTGGCATCACAATTCCAGACTTCAAGCTCTATTACAAAGCTGCAATCATCAAGAGAGTATGGTACCAGCACAAAAACAGACACATAGATCAATGGAACAGAATAGAGAGCCCAGAAATAGACCCTCTACTCTATGGTCAACTAATCTTCGACAAAGCAGGAAGGAATGTCCAATGGAAAAAACATAGCCTCTTCAACAAATGGTGTTGGGAAAATTGGACAGCCACGTGCAGAAAAATGAAATTGGTCCATTTCCTTATACCACACCTGAAAATAGACTCAAAATGGATAAAGGACTTCAATGTGAGAAAGGAATCCATCTAAATCCTTGAGGAGATCATAGGCAGCAACCTCTCTGGCCTCAACATCAGCAACTTCTTCCTAGAAACATCGCCAAAGACAACAGAAGCAAGGGCAAAAATAAACTATTGGGATTTCATCAAGATCAAAAGCTTTTGCACAGAAAAGGAAACAGTTAACAATACTTAGACAACTGACAGAATGGGAGAAGATATTTGCAAATGACATATCATATAAAGGGCTAGTATCCAAAATCTATAAAGAACTTAGCAAACTCAACACCCAAAGAACAAATAATCCAATCAAGAAATGGGCAGAGGACATGAACAGACATTTCTGCAAAGAAGACATCCAGATGGCCAACAGACACATGAAGAAATGCTCCACATCACTTGGAATCAGGGAAATACAAATCAAAAGCACAATGGGATACCACCTCACACCAGTCAGAATGGCTAAAATTAACAAGTCAAAAAATGACAGATGCTGGTGAGGATGCAGAAAAAGGGGAACCCTCCTACACTGTTGGTGGGAATGCAAGCTGGTGCAACCACTCTGGAAAGAAGTGTGGAGGTTCCTCAAAAAACTGAAAATAGAGCTACACTATGACCCAGCGATTGCACTATGGGTATATATCCTAAAGATACAAACGTGGTGCTCCAAAGGGGCACGTGCACCCGAATGTTTATAGCAGCAATGTCCACAATAGCCAAACTATGGAAAGAACCTAGATGTCCCATCAACAGATGAATGGATAAAGAAGTGGCATACATACGCAATGGAATACTATGCAGGCATCAAAAGAAATGAAATCTTGCCATTTGCAACAATATGGATGGAACTAGAGGGTATTATGCTTAGCAAAATAAGTCAATTGGAGAAAGACAACTATCATATGATCTCCCTGATATGAGGAAGTGGAGATGCAATGTGGGGGGTTTGGGGGTAGGAAAAGAAAAAAAATGAAAGAAGATGGGATTGGGAGGGAGACAATCCATAAAAGACTTAATCTCAAAAAATAGACTGAGGGTTGCTGGGAGGAGAGGGGACGGGAGAGGGTGATGGGCATATGGACATTGGGGTGGGTATATGCTATTATGAGTGCTGTGAAATGTGTAAACCTGGCAATTCACTGACCTGTACCTCTGGGCATAAAAATACCTTATATGCTCATTAAAAATAAATAAATAAATAAATAATTCACTGCTGAAGCAAGTGGGAATTGAAAATTTTTGGTGGCTGAAGTCTAGAACCCTGACACTAAATTCAGTGTCATTCAGTGGCCATTCTGATGGTGATTGCTACAGGACAAGAGCATTAGAAGATGCAGCAGAAGTTGAGTAATTCTATATAAAATGACCAAAAATGAGAAAAAATACCACTCATACTTAATCAGTATATAATCCCTTTTAAATGAATGTTGCTTGACAGTTAAAAATTAAATCCACTTTATTTTTCTTAAAGATTTATTTATTTGAGAGAGTGACAGAGACAGAGAAAGCAGGAATGAAAAGGGCAGATAGAGAGGAGAGAGATTCTCAAGCAGACTCCGCACTCAGTGCAGAGCCTGATGTGCAGCTGAATCTCACTACCCTGAGATCACGATCTGAGCAAAAACCAAAAGCTGGAAGCTTAACCAACTGCATCACCCAGGTGCCCCATTAAACCCACTTCATATAGAAATGGTATATAATTACTGCTTCCTTTATGTAAACAACATCTCTATAATTCTCATTTTATGATATTGTTTCAGTAGTCATTTCTTTGTATTACAGAATTTATTGATTTTTTCTGTTTAAAAATACTTATTGAGCATTTATTATCTATTTGGAAACCAGAACTATGCTAAGTTCTTTAGCAAATAACCCTAAATTCATCATCATTGTTAAGATTCTAATAATGCCCAGAAAGAGAAAAGAACCTAAGCCATGTCCTTAAGAAACTGCTGCCTTAAAACATCTTGCTTCTGTCATAGTGCAGAGTATATTTATAGTATGAAACCATTTCAAAAGATAGTAGGAGGATTTTCTCTCAGTTTAGAAACTCAAGAACTGAACTAAATTCCAGAAGTATGCACATAGTAAAAACTCCGAGTGACCTCTTAATACATCTTAAATTCCTAAATAAATGCTTGGCACAGAATGCTGTGTAGTCATTTTTATAAGATGATTCTAACGCCTTCACATTTTTTTTTTTTTCTCTCAGTGCTAAAATCCCAGATAGAAACAAAACATGGCCATAAGCATATTGGGAGAAAAACACTGCCTTAACTAACTCTGTGGTTTCAAACTGAGGAAAAACACATTATTCTCTAACATGTAACTTGACTTTTTTTTTTCCCCCTACTTCATGCAGCACTGAAAAAGTAGCTAGGTCTAAACTTATATACTTTTGCTGCTGCTGTGCAGATTGGTTAAGACAAATACTGTTTTCTGAAGTGGGTTTTGGAGAGGAGGGGAGTGGGGGGTGGGGTGAGCCTGGTGGTGGGTATTAAGGAGGGCACATATTGCATGGAGAACTGGGTGTGGTGCATAAACAATGAATCTGGGAACACTGAAAAAAATGGTATTGGAAAGTATTAGTGAGAAGTATTTGGGACAGTCTGCAACAGGAAGGTTTACTAAGAAGGGAGCTGGTCTCTTATCTATATAAGACTTTTTCAGTGGGGTTTTAACAATTCACATTTAATTTTTCCTTCTTCGGCAGTTTTAAGAAATTTCATGCCATGTTAATAAAATTACTGCCAGTTTCTTATTTTTTTATTTTTTTAATTTTTAATTTTTTAAATTTTTTTCAGTGTAACCAGAATTCATTGTTTATGCACCACACCCAGTGCTCCATGCAATATGTGCCCTCCATAATAATACCCACCACCCACCTTCTCACCTACCACCCTATCAAAACCCTCAGATTGCTTTTCAGAGTCCATAGGCTCTCAGTCTCCCCTCCTCCAATTTCCCTCAGCTTCCGTCTCTTCTTCATCTCCCCATGTCCTCTGTGTTATTTCTTATGCTCCACAAATAAGTGAAACCATATGATAATTGACTCTGCTTGACTTATTTCACTTAGCATAATCTCTTCCAGTCCCATCCATGTTGCTACAAAAGTTGGGTATTCATTCTTTCTGATGGAGGCATAGTACTCCATAGTGTATATGGACCATATCCCCATTATCCATTCATCCGTTGAAGGGCATCTTGGCTCTTTCCAGTTTTGCGACTGTGGCCATTGCTGCTATAAACATTGAGGTACAGATGGCCATTCTTTTCATTACATCTGTATCTTTGGGGTAAATACCCAGGAGTGCAATTGCAGGGTCATAGGGAAGTTCTATTTTTAATCTCTTAAGGAATCTCCACACTGTTCTCCAAAGTGGCTGCACCAACTTGCATTCCCACCAACAGTGTAAGAGGGTTCCCCTTTCTCCACCTCCTCTCCAACACACGTGGTTTACTGCCTTGTTAATTTTGGCCATTCTAACTGGTGTAAGGTGGTATCTCAATGTGGTTTTGATTTGAATCTCCCTGATGGCTAATGATGATGAACATTTTTTTCATGTGTCTGATAGCCATTTGTATGTCTTCATTGGAGAAGTGTCTGTTCATATCTTTTGTGCATTTTTTGACATGATTATCTATTTTGTGTGTGTTGCATTTGAGAAGTTCTTTATAGATCCTGGATATCAGCCTTTTGTCTGTACTGTCATTTGCAATATCTTCTCCCATTCCGTGGGTTGCCTCTTTGTTTTGTTGACTGTTTCCTTTGCTGTGCAGAAGGTTTTGATCTTGATGAAGTCCCCAAAATTCATTTTTGCTTTTGTTTCCTTTGCTTTTGGAAACATATCTTGAAAGAAGTTGCTGTGGCGGATATCAAAGAGGTTATTGCCTATGTTCTCCTCTATGATTCTGATGAATTCCTGCCTCATGTTGAGGTCTTTTATCCATTTTGGTTTCATCTTTGTGTATGGTGTAAGAGAATGGTCGAGTTTCATTCTTCTACATATAGCTGTCCAATTTTCCCAGCACCATTTATTGAAGAGACTGTCTTTTTTTTCCACTAGATATTTTTTCCTGCTTTGCCGAAGATTATTTGACCATAAAGTTGAGGGTCCATATTTGGGCTCCCTACTCTGTTCCACTGGTCTATGTGTCTGTTTTTATGCCAGTACCATGGTGTCTTGGTGATCACAGCTTTGTAGTAAAGCTTGAAATCAGGCAACGTGATGCTGCCAGTTTTGTTTTTCTTTTTCAACATTTCCTTAGCAATTTGGGGTCTCTTCTAATTCCATAGAAATTTTAGGATTGTTTGCTCCAGATCTTTCAAAAATGCCCGTGGAATTTTGATCAGGTGGCATGGAAAATATAGATTGCTCTATACTGCCAGTTTTTTAAATAATTTTTTTAAAAATATAAATACTACTTATGCAAAATGGAGGAGTAATTAAAAGCAAGTTCTTGATCTCTAAAGCCCAAAAAAGTCAAGTTGTGCTTAAATAAGAAAGGACACCAAACTCAGAAGGGAGAAAACTAAGGAATTACACTGTTGGAAAAGACTCATGCCAATGGGTAGAGCATAAACAAAAGACAAACCTATTGGAATCGAGTTATGGGTAGTAGGGCAGTGTGGGAATGGGGAGGAGATAGTAAGTCAAATATAGGGTGAATACATTTTATCAGAGGTGTAAGTGTAAAACCCCAAATTCTTGATTCTGTACTTTTATGGACATCCTTCTTTTCCATGTTGCTTTCTGCATGTGAGCTGCAATAGGTTAAATTATGAAGTGACCCTTACTAGATATCTTATTAAGTGGGTCTTAAAGAAGCTATTTTACCCAGAAATAACTTCAAACTTAAAACTAGTAAAAATAACTTGTCACCATCCAGCCATAATCATTTCTGCCTAATATACAGAAACTTAGGGGTGCCCGGGTGGCTCAGTTGGTTAAGTGTCTGACTCTTCAGCCCAAGTCTTAATCTCAAGACTGTGAATTCAAGCCCTGTGTGGGCTCCATGCAGGGTGTGGAGTCTACTTAAAAACAAACAAACAAACAGCAGAAACAAACAAACAACAACAACAAAAACATGGAAACTTGGTATGATACTCACTGAGAGAATGCAGGTAATGGATATATGTGAAACCCACCATTTGATTCCCTTGAAAATGCAGTTGACTTTTGAACAATGCAGGGGTTGGGGTATCGATCCTCTGCACAGTCAAAAATCTATGTATAAGTTTCAGCTCCTCAAAAACTTAAATAATAGCCTATATTGTCCAAACTCTTACTGATAACATAAACAGTTGACACATATTTTGTATATGTATTATATACTGTATTCTTAGAATAAGGTAAGCTAGAGAGAAGAAAATGTTATTTAAAAATTATAAGAAAGAGAAAATACATTTACAGTCCTGTACTGCATTTACAGAAAAAAAAAAGTCCACATGTAAATAGACCAATATGGCTTAAAACAATATTTTTCAAGGGCCAGAGTATTTCAGTCATCTAGGAACTAAAATTTTAAAGATTTGTCCATTTTGGAATTACAAAACCATACTGTATCTTTTTGCTTTTAAACTAAGCTGCCATAATCCATGCCTGACTTGTTCTTTTTTCTTTTTTTTTTAATTACTTGATAGAATGGAGGTAATTGTGAAGCAAATGCACTCTGCAGACAGAATCTATAGAATTCCAAGCAGGTCTGTTGGAAAATTAAGCTCAATTCAATAGGTTGTGAGTGGGAAAACTGCCTTTGAATTCAACATTATGTATATAAACTATGTATGTAACTGATTATATCATTTTCATATAAAATTCATCCAGTTGAATAACATCAATTTCAAGGTATTGTAAAACTGACTAAGCATTACTTTGAGAGTCTTGAACACGTATTTTGTTTCTTTCCAAGTTTGGCTGTGCCATTTGGAGTTTTACACTAGATATTCTGTAAAATAAAATTGAAACATCTTTAACCATCTGGTAGTTTTGTGGATAATTTAGCATAAATCCACTTGTGGCAGTTTATTTTAGAGTAGTTCCCATTAAATACTGATCTTTAAGTATTGGAACTCCATTTTTAAGTACAAATGTGTTGTAATTATATACCTCCAGTTGTCCGTAGTCTTTACTATAATTGAGGTAATTACAGTCAATGAAAAGATAATATGAGACTCTTTATCATTATAGAACTGCTGTTGCCTACATGTGGTAGGTAAAAAAAGAATGGTTAACCAAAAGATCCCCAGTTGCTGCAACCAGGGGGATATTTGTGAGGAATACAAAGAGACGTTTTTTTCCAGGTTTTGCTCAATTTAAATTTGCTTTCTGGCTGGAAGAAATCTTGAAGCATTCAGAACCCTTGTATCTCTGTTAATTCTGATGGAGTGAGAGCTCGGAGACTACACCCACAGAGAGCAAGCAAGGTCATTTACAATGGATAGAAGGCAAATTCATCATAGGCAAATTCATCAAATTACTCATAACTAGAGCAAAAACATTTAAAAGTAATGAGCAACAGAAAATCATTTGCAATATTAGTTGAGGAATTTCAAGAGACAATTATTTTTCCTTTAATAGAAAAGGAATGATTCAAGGAAATGATCAGTTTCATTTTGAATTTTTCTAGCAGCCTAGCATATGGAAGAACGGAACATAAAATACTGGGTAAGAATGACTTCAAACAAGGTTGAAATAAAACCCTCCATGTGATACTCCACACTGAAGCATGGACTTGATATCAGAACCACACTGCATACTACTTATAGTAAGAATAACTGTATAAAATATAGGATACTAACACTTTTTACTAGTAATAAGGATGTGGAAAGCTCATTATTTAACTGTCTAAATATCTCAGACCTTCCGGGAAGCAGAAATAGGATGAGTAAGAATCTAACAACCCATGTCTTTCCATTAGCCTGCACACAATTTTGATATACATATATGTTTTTGTACTAGAGGGGGTCATGTCCATGCATACCTATCATATTCTCTCATTTTCAGCTGATAGATGGATATAAATATCTACATCAATATCCCCTTTATAAATGCATCATAATCTTATAAGAAATTCCATGTTGGAACTTTCTTTACCTATGAATCATTTGTTATTATGCAAATACTTCTTACTACCTCTGCCCTCTAAAATTCTAGGTAAAAATACTTTGTTTTATACACAGATAAAATTTATATTAAACCTCCTGTCTCTCTTTAATTCGGTATTTTGAATTAAAAACAATAATAATAGAAATATATTTCTTCATTAGATACTAGTCATTCCATAACATTATTGCTCAATATATGATATCCTTGCTCTGGAAATAAATACCAGTAGAAAAATAAAATATTTAATGTGATAAGTGTACAAGATTATTTTTATAACAAGCTAAATATACATACTATCAGTATATCAGAAGCCATTATCTATCTTTGAAATAATAATGCATTCAGAATTTATAAGTACAGTGATTACACCAGTATAGTAAAGTGTGTGTGTGTGTGTCACAGAGAATGTAAATGTTTTAATGACTATTATGACCTCTGTATATTTTTATATTAATGATAAAAGTCTACTAACTATGATTTTCAAACAAAGAAAATACTACTAATATGAGCAGAAAAAATAAGAAATGATCTTGCAAGTGCATTAGAAATCAGACTACCTAGGATTCTTACCCCACTTGCTATTGCCAGAAAGAGAAAGATACATACATACATAGATACATTCATAGAGACATACATATTTAGACACAGATTTATAGATAAAAGTATATTGTTCAAAGTATCATTATCACACAATGTAAATAACAGTTATCTGTCTTCCTTTTTCCTATAAATTGTATCTCTATTAGAGGCTTGATCCGATTTTGTCATTATTTATTTTCTTAGCAAGTCACCTTCAGTAGATGTATTTTGTTTCAGAAAGGAGGGACATGACAGCTAGATAGCTTTCTTTTGGTTAGTAACAGTTGATGCTTAATGATAGATCTATTGAAGTGATTCAAAGTTGCATAACTCTGACATTCTTATAGCATTTTTCTTTCGTTTAGTCTGAAATATTTTGTAGAAATGTTTTTCTCATCAGCTATTATTTGGTTATTTATTTAGCCTTTTCAAATTTGAACCCATTCCTATTTTATAGATCTTTAGTAGATTTTTTTTTTTTTACAGTTTTCTTTCCAAGAAAAAGATTTCCAAGTAGACTCATTGCCTTTTGGTGGAAAATAGTATTTTGAGTACTCGAGGTCCTCATTTGCTACTTGGTTGATATTTTTCTGTTTGTCTGTTTCTTTGTTTTGAAAATGATTGAATCATCACACAACTTACACAAAAGAGAATTACCTTGCAAGGACATCTTGAGAGATTTCGGAGGGTGTGAAAGCAAAGTCTTCCCCCTTTTCTCAAACATGTTAAATTCAGCTGATTTTATGGTCAAGAAAAATGCCTCTCCACCTAGGATCAGTAGCCATCTACAAATAGGAATATTTTCTGGGACTAGTAAAAACAGGGGGAAGGTCAAGACTAAGAGAGTGGTTACCCATTTTCTAGGATATACCAAACATACATTAACCTAGAGTTAGTAATATCAGAAAAGCAAGAGGAGGAACTCGGGCATATTCTGCTTGGGGCTTCACTTCAATATGCTGTAATAAAAAAATCAATATGAAATAATTTATGTGTACAGAAAAGTTGCAAAGATAGTGCAGGTAATTTCTATAAACTTTTCACACATTTTTTTCTAATACCAACCACACTCAAATTGCACACACTTTGATTTTGAACACTATTGCTTATAAATCTTTTTTTTTTTTTTTCCTATACTAAAATTTGGGGTTTGGGGGGGCACCTGGGTGACTTAGTCAGTTAAGCATCTGAGATTCTTCTCAGGTCATGATCTCAGGGTCCTGGGATGGAGCCCCATGTTGGGTTCTCTGCTCATCCAGGAGTCTGTTTCTCTCTCTCCCTCTGCCTACCACTCTGCATGCTTGTGCTCTCTCTCACTCTCATTCTTTCCCTCTCTCTCTCTATGTCAAATAAATAAAAATCTTAAAAAAAAAAAAGATGATGCCTTCTATCTAAAATAATAATAATAAGATAAAATCTGGGTTTTCTTCCATAAAAACACCACTGTAAGTGCTCATTGTATATGGAGACCATATCAATATTTCAGCATTGAAAATTTATCATAAAATGTCAAAATAAACCTAATTTATATAATGAATGTCCTATTTATTTTTATCATTCTTTGTACTCTGTCTCCTTGTCTATGATAAAACTAAATACTTTATGTGGGCAGAAGTCATTTATTAGGAAAGTTTAGTTAGTATAGTTTGTACATTAAAAATATTCACTTTCTTCCAATAATATATTGAAAAGTACACTCTTATGTCAAAAGGTAAAGTAATTATTTGGATACAATGTGCTGTGATACCATGGTTTCTTTATAGCTTTGTGATGTCTGCCACTTATCAGTCACTACTCCCTTTATGATAGCATGGTACTTTGGCTTGTTTCCCAATTTTAGTTGGAATAGGGCTCAAAAAGTCTTGATTAAAGGGCCTATAATAAAGCCTGAACAAAGATCAAAGAATGAAGATACTCAAATTAGCAGAAGAAGTAGAATATCATGGTTTCAAGTGGCTAGCAGTTTTGATATATTTTCTGGAAAAGCAAATAAATAAATAAGTATGGAATAATCATTACCAGAACAATTATCTTATGTACAACCTCTTTTATTTGAAATTATGGATTATTAAAGAAACAACTAATTGCTTTTCTGAGTAATTAGAGGTTAATTCATAAATGCTCTGATTATTTTTCTTTCCTGATGTTGTTCTTTGGCATGCCACTATGACATACATGGATCTATGAAGATACATACAGAGTTTGTGTTTGTACAGGGATATTTATTTGCATATGTTTTATTATATTAAATCTTTAACCATACCTACATATCACCACCTTCAAAAGGAAAGTGTCATCATGGTAGTGATTGATATCTGTGTGTGAGTGTAACTAAGAGAATTCTGTGACCCATTGCTTCTATACTGCATACTGTGAGGATATTTTTGTGACACATTCAGATGTACTTTTTGGTGCCAATATCTATTTTAAGGATTTGCTTTTCTTCTGCTGGATATTATTTGATAAAGACAGTATGTGTATTTGCTCATATTTCTGAAAACATAGAGGAACAAAGGTGTATATTTTGCTTATGGTTAAATTTAATAATGAAGGAATATTCAAAATTATCTATGATCTAAAGGTTAATTTAATAATTTAATAGTCAATATGTTTGGTAATTTGCATTTTGAGGCCCATCATAGCAGTTGAAAAGTTTCTCATTATAGAACATAATTACCTGCATTTTTAAAATGTCAAGTTCGGGGAATAATTTCTGTCAAATAACAGAACACAGTAAAAATGATTTGATGAAAAATATTCACTCTTCTGCTATGTATGGACAAAGGGAATAGAAGATGTGATCTTAATTGGTTATAGTTTTGTATTTTAATAGGATCCTGAAACCCATACTATAATCCATAACACACAAAGACTCTCCTATAAGTATTCTCTGAAGAAAGGTAGCCTAGTTTAAAAATTATGGGCTGATTTGTAACTCATATTTTGATTTCAAGTTAGTAAACATTAATTATTATTCTCTTTCTAAAAGAAATGCTGAGCATATGTAAACATAGCCTGCCAGAGTCAGAAATCCAGGTTTTAAATCTCAGTGTTACCAAGGAAAAGCTGTAAGTTCTTGGGTAATATTTTTTACCTGCCTAAATCCCTATAGTAAACATTAATACCTAACTCATCAACTCATTATGAAGATGAAGTGAAAAAAATCTACATTGTAGAGCACTTAATTAGTTTTAAGAATACTTCACATGTCCCTTCTAATATCATTCGCAACTAAGTTTTGGAACCAAAGCACTCAGACTATTGACTCTTCAGCATGTGCATTTTGCCCTATTTAAAACCCTCGAAGAATATAGCTGTCTTCAAACACAGGTACCCAATCCTGAGAACTGCTGTGTCTGAAACACCATAGTTACAATGCCATGGAGTCCTTCAGCTGGGCTCAGTAGGCTGTGTGGCTACATTCTTTGCACTGCAAGACTACCAGGTATAAGAAATACTCAATTAATTAGGTAAGAAAATTTAATAAAATCAATATCAAAATGCTCAAGATAGAAAATTATAAAATATACTATGTTTAACTTTAAGACATGTAAAACTGTCCTGTCACCAATATTAGAGATATTTTCTAAGACATAGTCTGTGAAATTTTAAAGTTCCCCAAACATGACAATGGAATTCAGTTGTGAACTACATGTGTGAACAAACAATATGCGATTGTGTATCCCAAAACTGACTTACTTGTACCTACCTAAAAACTGCACAAATTTTGGTATGTATGTGAAAAACTGGAGTTCACTTCTCACAAAATGGAACATATGTACTAAAAACAAGAGCAACAAATTCCAAATATTAAACCCTTCATTATTATAATTGAGGTAAATTCAAGAAAAGATTGTATTCAGCCTTTTTTTTAAGGTTTTATTTATTTCTCCAATAAATCAAGAGAAAGGGGGAAGAGAGAGAGAGTGCAAGTGGAGGAGCAGAGGGAGAGGGACAATCAGACTCCACGCTGAATGCACAGACTGATGTGGGGCTCAATCTCACGACCCTGAGATCATGACCTGACCTAGAACCAAGTGTAAGACACTTAACCACTCAGGCACCCCCAGCTGTTTTTGGTTATTTTTTCCTTATTAAAATCTATGTATTCCATTCTAATAAATAGTTTTGTCTGATGTTACCATGGAAGAATTTGTCAATATTGTTAATTTTCTTCAGGTTCATACACTCTCTTCTTCATGCACTTACATTTTCCTAACATGCTCACTTGACTTTATCATGGGAAGTTTGTGAAAGACTTTTTGGAATTAAGGAGTTCTGAGAAAACTGATATAGAATATTCCCACCTGCACATAAGGTTTAGTGTCTTAATGCTCTCATAATCCATACAAGAAGATGAATTTGAGACACTGGCAAGTATCACTTCACTTCAAGGAATTATACTTGACATTGGATTGCACAGGTGGCAATGAGTAACTGATTATATTTCTCCTAACCTAATAAGTAATCATAGCTATCAAAGAATCACAAACCATTTATGGCAAAATGAAGTAAAAATTTCAGAACAGATTCACATGTTTTAGCATGTGTAGGGATCATAGACCAAATACTCACATCTGCCTATAAAATGCAGATACTGGATTTCCAAGACTATTGTCTGGGAAATTAAATATCAGGAAATCTGGAAATGAGCATGTTAATGAAAAAGCTGAAGTTCGTAGGTGCACATCCTTAGGAATATCCATTCTCCTTCATGATACTGATTATTAGATGTTTAAAATAAGATACCTTAAACGGAGTGAAATCAGATAAGAATTTTTTTTTTTAAGTGTAGAATTTTTGAGGAATGAACTAACATAGGGATCACAGGCCTTAACCATCCTCTTAAAGTTGAGTAGACTTACACTCAGTGTTATTAACATTCATGGCTTGTCATCAGGGAAATAGGACTATAGATTAGTTCTTTATTTAAAGTGTGATATTCTATCCATTGCAACATGCCATTTTCATATGATTGATTGTTTGCCAAGATAATATCAATCACCAGGCATTTGGTGATTTACACCCTATGGCTGCTACTTATATTTGGAAGTGAGGTTAAAGTTAAATTGAAATAGCATTCAGAGAATGGAGTACATGGTATGAGGAAGAAAAGGGGTTTTTCTTTAGCTTTTCACTTACATACTTTGTGAATTTTCTTTCATTCCTGACTTTCTGTTTCCTCTCTAATAAAATTAAAAAAAAAAATAATACATTAAAAATTTAAAAAAACATATTTTCTGCCTACCTTAAAAGCTATTAATGAATGATATTTTTGTAAATTGAAAGAGCCTAGACAAATGTTATCCTTCGACAGTAATGTTTTTTTTGCTATGATGATTATACGATGTTTCAGAGGACTAGATGTACCCTAACTTATTATAAACTAATGGCTAGAAGTATCTGGAATCCAGGAAAGGCAAGTGAATCATAGAGTATTGAAGGCAATCTCTAATATGCATACACACATCCACCCACACACACATACATATATAAACATCTATTTAATGAAATTTCTAATGAATTGAATTATACATGGGTCCACACAGAATTCCAAAAGACATTCTAATTGCATACTTCCACTCTCATTTCCTAAAATGAAGTCCTATGTTCTTCAGAATTGCCATTTCCCAACACTTATCGATTAATATTTTCCTCAGGGACACATAAAATGATGTCTCTTATAAGCTTGACTTCTTTGGGCAGAGAGCCAAGTTTCTTATTCTGTGGTTATTTAAGTGCCTTGAATTCCATTCTACAAATGTTTATGTAGCATGAGCTAACTGTAATGGGTTATATCTAAATGAAACTAACACTGGTTGACAAGGGATTACTTTCTATCTCCTCAGCATGCTGTGGTGATTTAATATCTACAAGTTGGATACTAAAGATGACAGTGGAGATATTCTTTATGGACATTACTTTCCATTGATAATGTAGATACTCAATACCTTATTCCATGTGAATGTAAAATTGTTAAAATTTGTAAAATTCTTGTAATAGTTATAAAATTTATAATTTTTGTACAACTTTGTAAAATTTATAAACTTTGTGTAAAATATGACTTTTTATTTTGTTCATTTTCCTGTTATATATGCAGTTGAACTTTAAAGCTTTCCCATAATCAAAATGCCAAATTTTCTGCTAAAGGATTGTGTATATGTCAAAACTTATAAAAATGAACATTTTAACATGCGAACTTTATTTTATGTAAATTATGCCTTGATACATTTTTAAAACTTAAAACAAAATTATAGCTATTCAAAAAAAAGTTAATTTAAGTTCTCATGGTAGTTATTGACCAGGAAAATTTTTTTCTTTTTAAGATTTTATTTATTTATTTGACAGATGGAGATCACAAGTAGGCAGAGAGGCAGTAAGAGAGAGGAGGAAGCAGGCTCTTCACCAAGCAGAGAGCCCAATGCAGGGCTCGATCCCAAGACCCGGAGATCATGACCTGAGCCGAAGGCAGAGGCTTTAACCCTCTGAGCCACCCAGGCACCCTGACCAGGGAAATTTTTTTAATTTAACTTATTTTGCTTAAACTAAATAATTTCTTTAATTCATAGAATATTTGGAGATAAAAACATAAACAAAATTAACTAATAGGACTAAAGAAATATCACACATGGCATTTTATTATTTATGCTGATTATGAAGAAAGGGAAGGAATGGGTCTATACTTAACATTTTTCCTAATTTTTAGGTTTGGGATATTAACCAGGTCTACATCATGGGTTGTTAGATAGGAATTAACAGTAGCAAGACAAAATCTCTGTAAACCCTAAGTGAGGATAAATAGGTTCTGCTTTCCCAATAAATATTTATTTTTGTCCTTGAAGAGTTTCTTGTCTCATTGATTTATTGAGCTGTGTAAGAATGATTCCTTATTTTGATCTATGAAGGGTGAAATTAGTTCCGTAGAGTTCAAAACAGGACACATTTTAAAAGCATATGTTAGGGGCACCTGGGTGGCTCAGTGGGTTAAAGCCTCTGCCTTCCGCTCAGGTCATGGTATGAGGGTCCTGGGATTGAGTCCCGCATTGGGCTCTCTGCTCGGCGGGGAGTCTGCTTCCTTTCTCTCTGCCTGCTTCTCTGCCTACTTGTGATCTCCATGTGTCAAGTAAATAAATAAAATCTTAAAAAAATAAAAACAAAATAAAAGTGTATGTTAATATTTAAACATGGCATACACAACTAGATGATGCATTTTTTTTTTCTAATGGCTATGTTGATCTATAGCTGTGCTATTTAATATAGTAGCCATGAGTCATGAACATGACTATGCCAAGTTAAACCAATTAAACTTAAATAAAATTTAAAATTCAGTTTCTGGGTTACATGATAGGTATATGTGGCTTGTGGCTACCATATTAGAAAATGTAGATTATAAAAATGTCCATTATTGGTGAGTGAGTATTATATTGAACAGCACCATGACATACTATCGAGAGATAAGTTATCACAATTTTTGGTTATTCCAGTACATTGTCAGTAGAACATCTGAGGGTGTTGATTAGAAAGAGAAACATATTAATCAATGTACCAAGTACAGAGATATTAGACACAGAGTCCATCTTTCCACCAAGGCAGAGTCCAAAAATGGATAGCAATAGCCCAAAAAGAAAGGGAATATTCCTAAGGGATAAAGCATTACATGCATTTTGTGAAAAGCTGTTTAGAAGACACACCAAAAATTGACAGTTTGTGATAGGCTGCCTCCATGCTTACGGTGTCCCAAAAATCATCTTTCTAAATATTATATGGAAATTTCTGACCATAAACATCAAATGCTATAATTAGATGCTGAAGGTCACATTTATGTAGAATCCAAATATGAATTGCAAAGGAACTGATCCAGACTTTAGGTAATAAAAACAAGGCTTGACAATCCTTTTTTTTATTTAGAATAAATAATTTCTTTCATTTGTACTGCACCTAAATATTGTTTATTTTTATTTTTAAGAAAGTTGTTCATTGGGGGGTGGCTCAGTAGGTTAAGCATCTGCCTTTGGCTCAGGTCATGATCCCAGGGTCCTGTAGTCAAGTCCTACAGCAGGCTCCTTGCTCAGCCCTCTTCCTCTGCTTTCTGCTCCCCCTAATTGTGCTCTCTCTCTCTCTCTCTCTCTCTCTGTGTCAAATAAACTCTTAAAAAAATTAAAACATGGTTCATTTATCCCCATAACTTGTGTTTAGCAAGATTATTCATCTTTTTTTTTCCTCCCATTAATAACTGTTCCTAGATTTTCTCAGGTGTTCTACTTGGACAGTCAAATGATCCCAAATAAAGGCGGTTTTTTTTTTCCCCCTACAAGTCTTGTCATTAAAATATCTTTCTTTCTCCTTCCTTCCTCCCTTCCTTCTTTTTGATCAGACCTTCCATATATTGAATAGCAGATTCAGTAGTGAGCATCCTACTCTTGCTTCTAACAGATTTCACAATAAAAATAATCATTTCTATCTTTATTTTCAGTAATGAGGTTTCATTAAATTTCCTCTCCTGTTATTGGTTTTTCCTCAAAATTCTGGCCTCAAAAAAGCTGAAGAGAAAGAAAGTAAATAAGTCAGCTGAGATTTCCTTTGCCCTAATACTGGTAGAAAAAACAAAGATGGGATGCAAACTCTCTCCTTGCACTCTAAGAACCAGACCTGAATACAAAAAAAAAAAAAAAAAAAAAAAAAAAAAAAAAAAAAATTTACCAAATAACAACGTATTAAAGTGGGCAAGTACTAAAATTGAATTGTCCGATGTAGTAGCCACTGGATACATATGGCTATTAAACACCTGAAATGTGATTAGCACAGCTAAAGATTATATTTCATTTCATTTTATTAATTAATTAATTATTTATTTATTTTTTAAAAGATTTCATTTATTTATTTGACAGAGAGATCACAAGCAGGCAGAGAGACAGGCAGAGAGAGAGAAGGGGAAGCAGGCTCCCGGCTGAGCAGAGAGCCAGACTCGGGACTCGATCCCAGGATCCTGGGATCATGACCCGAGCTGAAGGCAGTGGCTTAACCCACTGAGCCACCCAGGCGCCCTATATTTCATTTTAAATGATGAAAACTTGATAGCTGAATTGAAATGTGCTTTAAGTATAAAACACAGCCATTTAAGAAATACAGCAAAATTAGGGGGTGCCTATGTGGCTTAGTCGGTTGAGCATCTGGCTCTTCATTTTGGCTCAGGTCATGATATCAAGGTCCTGACACAGAGTCCACGCAGACTCCATGCTCAGTGGGGAGACTGCTTGAGATTCTCTCTCTCTCTCTTTCCCTCTGCACCTCCCACTGTTTGCATGCTCTCTTACCCTAAGCAAATGAAATCTTAAAATATATATAGAAAAATTAAAAATTGTATTTTTATATTGATTGCATGTTGAAGTGGTACTTTGATATATTTGATATCTTTTATCTATTGCATAAATAAAATATGTTATCAAAGTTAAATTTACCTTTTTCTATAACTTGTTTTCAGTACGGAAACTAAAAATATATAAAATTGCATTGTTTACGTTCATGTAGATATATGGTATGTTCATATATGTCTTACGTTACCACTTCATTTCACATTATATTTCTCTTGGATAGCACTAGTATTAAGACAGATAGAAGAAGTAAATATGATATCCAAACCAAGGCAGTCACTGAAGCAGAGAGACTACATTTGCATATTAATGTTGTGGCTATATTTAGAAAGATTCAAGAGGAATCACACAGAGCCTTCTAGAAGTTAAAATCAGCAACCAAAACCACAACAAAAGCAGACAAATTTGAGGGTGGTTAGTTATCATCAATACCAATTTGATACCAAATTGAAGGAATATCTAAAAACTGAAATAAAGAATAGGAAAAATAAATACGAAGTAATACACTTTTAATAACACATGTTAATAGAAATATTGTTATGATAATAAAAGGAGCAGATGGAAGAGAAAAATAAATAATGAAAGACAATACCCACTTGTGAGATGCAGAAATGCCCATGCTTTCCAGTTGAAAAACTGAAATAGTGATAAACAATGCAACTTTAGGTATTCCCCAATAAACACCTTGAATTTCAGAAAATCTGACAAGCTGCCATTTAAATATAATAAATTATAATAAAAACTAAACTATTTAGTATCTGAATTCTCACCTAAAACACTAAAACCTGGTTGAGGAGAGCATCATGTAAGGTTGCTAATGGGGGAAAAAAATAAAAGCACCCATTATATTATATAACTAGACAGTTTTTAATATTAAAACATGACATCCCTTGAACTTAGAATGCATTTTGTTGTACACCTGTGGAATATTAAAAATAATATTTATCAGGCCATTGTCTACAATTTTTTAAATATTCAAAAATTAAATACATATTGTCATATTCCCAGATCATAGTACAATGAATTTAAGAATATGATAATAAAAAAAATATAAGAATGAAAATGTGACCTAAAATTTTTTAATATTTAGAATTTTTAAAAATATGTGGAAGGTAACTGTATGAATTATTTTAATGGATGAATATAGTAATGTATTTATTTACACAGGGATTTGTGATACAGGGATTTATTTGTTACACAGGGATTTATTTAGCAGGGATTTGTGATTAAAGAGTAGGGAGTACTAGTTTTATTGGTGCACGTGTGTATGTACACATATATATTCAACACACGAGGAAACTAAGCGGATGAGATAAGAGGGTGTTCTTCATACCTTTTCTGGTAAAAGCACATTTTTACATGGATTAAGTAAGGAGAATGTTCCCAACATAAGCACAGGCTGTGCTGAGAATTTCCCCTATGAAGTGATTGTAATCAACTACTATGAAAAAGAATTGTTTTATGACCCCCCCAAATCCACCGTAAAAGTTATTTAGTTATTTGCCAAATCTATCTAAATGTTTCAAAAAAAAAAAAAAGGAAGCAAGTGACAGCAAAGAATATATTCTCAACGTGAGACAGGAATCCATCAAAATCCTAGAGGAAAACATAGGCAGTAACCTCTTTGATATCAGCCACAGCAACTTCTTTCAAGATATGTCTCTAAAGGCAAAGGAAACAAAAGCGAAGATGAGCTTTTGGGACTTCATCAAGATTGAAAGCTTCTGCACAGCAAAGGAAACAGTCAAAAAAACAAAGAGACAACCCACCGAATGGGAGAAGATATTTGCAAATGACAGTACAGACAAAAGGTTGATATCCAGGATCTATAAAGAACTCCTAAAACTCAACACACACAAAACAGACAGTCATACCAAAAAATGGGCAGAAGATATGAACAGATACTTCTCCAATGAAGGCATACAAATGGCTATCAGACGCATGAAAAATGTTCATCATCACTAGCCATCAGGGAGATTCAAATTAAAACCACATTGAGATACCACCTTACACCAGTTAGAATGGCCAAAATTAGCAAGACAAGAAACAGTATGTGTTGGAGAGGATGTGGAGAAAGGGGAGCCCTCTTACACTGTTGGTAGGAATGCAAGTTGGTGCAGCCACTTTGGAGAAGGGTATGGAGATTCCTGAAGGAATTAAAAATAGAGCTTCCCTATGACCCTGAAATTGCACTGCTGGGTATTTACCCCAAAGATACAGATGTAATGAAAAGAATGGCCATCTGTACCCCAATGTTTATAGCAGCAATGGCCACTGTTGCCAAACTCTGGAGAGAACCAAGATGCCCTTCAATGGATGAATGGTTAAGGAAGATGTGGTCCATATACACTATGGAGTATTATGCCTCCATCAGAAAGGATGAATACCCAACTTTTGTAGCAACATGGACGGGACTGGAGGAGATTATGCTGAGTGAAGTAAGTCAAGCAGTGAAAGTCAATTATCATATGGTTTCACTTATTTGTGGAGCATAACAAATAGCATGGAGGACAAGGGGAGATGGAGAGGAGAAGGGAGTTGAGGGAAATTGGAAGTGGAGGTGAACCACGAGAGACTATGGACTCTGAAAAGCAATCTGAGGGGTTTGAAGTGGTGGTGGTGGGGGGGAGTGGGAGGTTGGTGTACCAGGTGGTGAGTATTACAGAGGGCATAGATTGCATGGAGCACTGGGTGTGGTGCAAAAATAATGAATACTGTTATGCTGAAAAAATAAAAATTAAAAAAAAAACTTGTTGGGTATGGTTCATCATACACTTTCATTTGTTTATTTATTTTTTTTAAATTTGAGGTTTGATGGAATTATAACAAGTGGTTTCTTTTGAGATGGAGCTGGCATGGTCAGTCACTAGCCTTTAGAGAATTGTTTGTAAATGAGAGTTTTAAAATAAGAGTGTAGATATGCAAACTAATTGTCTTCCTAACAACAAGGGAATATGGTGTTTTATTTAAGAAAAAAAAACAGGGCGCCTGGGTGGCTCAGTGGGTTAAGCCGTTACCTTCGGCTCGGGTCATGATCTCAGGGTCCTGGGATCGAGTCCCACATCGGGCTCTCTGCTCAGCAGGGAGCCTGCTTCCCTCTCTCTCTCTCTCTGCCTGCCTCTCCATCTACTTGTGATTTCTCTCTGTCAAATAAATAAATAAAATCTTTAAAAAAAAAAGAGAGAGAAAAGAAACAAACAAACCAAAACCTCTTTGTGAAAAGTACTTCAAATATTTGATAAAATCTGAAGACATATTTTTTAAAAGCACTGTCAGCAGACAATTGTATTAAGGAAATCCTATCAGGATCCAAGCAGTGAAAATGCATGAATCTATAAAGGTAAACAAGCCCTCCAGCTGGCAGTGGTCCTTTGAGCATCTGTCCCCTACTGATGACCTGGAAGTTATTTTTAAGAGGAAGAAAAAAAAAAAAGTTGAAAATTCAGATTAGAAACCTCATGAATCTTCTATATCTCATAAATCTAGGACCAGGAATAGTGAATTGTCAATGATCACACTCTGAAGGAGAAAGAAATGAGAATAGGCCACCCCAGTTCTAGATCTTTGATCCAGATCAACAAACTTCCCCTAAGAATGGGAAACATATGCTAGCCATAAAATGAGGTTGGAAAAGAACATAAAATGCAAGTGTCATCAAAGATTATTTAGTTTGAGATTATTCCTGATTGATTGTAACTCTAGTACTGAATAAAACAACCACAATAAAAATCTTCCCTTAATCTATGTATTGTATTTTATTAACTCATAATGGATCATTTTAAATTTAAAGGTTCACAATAACAACAATCATTTCTTTTGCTCACAGATCTGCATATGGGTGACATTTTGGAGGATAACCTGTCTCTCTTCCTCAGATATCAGCAAAGTCACCTCAAAGACTGGAAGACTAAGGATTTTAGAAATAAACTAAAACTTTAAAAAATCAATTAATGAAAATAGATGCAATCAATATATTGAAATGAATAAAAGGACTTATTAAATTTATGATCGAAAAATTAGTGTATTAAGAATAACCACTCTTAGTTTTAGTTCTGGCATGTACAAATTTGGGGAGTCATTACTCCTATCCTTATTAAAACAAAAAACAAAAAACAAAAAACAAAATCTGAATAAACTAAAAATCCATAACTTCTCTTGGACCTAGCAGAAGAATGTGTCTTCAGGACAAACTGCCACATAGGAATGTAAAGAGACATGCAAACACACAGAATAGCAACCAAGATTTGCTTGTTTAGATGAGAAGTCACTGGAGTGTGAACTGGTAAGGACAGCCAGATGGTAATTTTGACAAATTGCTAGAGGTTGATTGTGACTAGCATGACCATGAGAACTCCTGGGGGCTTAGTCTTGAGGAGCCCACAATTTTGTGAGTTTTATTTACAGGAACTTTATTAGGTTTGTTTTGTTTTGTTTTTTTACATTACCCAAGGACCAATAAATATTTCTTCCTGGCTTTAGCAAGGTGAGGGGAAAATCAACCCTTGACAAATAAGCACAAAGTTTTTTTTGTGAACAAAGAAAAGGGGGCAGGGATGGTTTTATTATATTATTCCATCTAGGGGGAAAGAATTTACCTGATTCCATTCATCTCTAGGGCTCAAGAAAGGGGTAATCTAAGAATTTGGGGAAAAATCACAGCCCAAGGATGGATGACTAAAATGCATAGATTTAATCATGAAATTAGAGGACACTTCTCCTTCCCTACTTCTTATCACCATATCAACAGGGTTATACTATAATGACAGTGGATTATAACTAAAAGAGCTGCAAGACACAGATTCTGTTGAAGGAAGAGTTCAAGAGAACATGAAAAGTAAAAACAAGGGCACTAGAGGATTTTGAATTCTCTGGCCTGTGCAGGTAACACAAACATTAAATGGTATCCAACTCCTGACCAGATTAATATGAAACTTCACATTAAAGGCCCACTTACCTGAGTTTTGGATACCTGACTGGTCATGTCTGGTCTTTGATCAAAAATTACCAGACATATTGAAAGGCAAGCAAACACACAGTCTGAACAGAACAAGGAAGCATCGGAATCAAACCCAGATAGACAAAGACTTTGGAGTATAAAAGAATTATGGGTAATATGTTAAGGGTACTAAAGGGAAAAATTGACAGCTTATAAGAAAAGAAGGGCAACGTAACCTGAGATTACCCCATGGGTATTAAAAGGATACCAGAGGAATATTATAAATAACTTTTCATAAATTAGCTGAAATGAATCAGTCTCTTAAAATATATAAACTGCTAAAACTGACACAAGGAGAAAGTCAATTTCAATAGATGCATGTATTAAACTTTTTAAATCAATAATTAACAATCATCCAGAAAAGAAAGAATGAGAACTAGTGGATTTTCCTGGTGAATTCTACTGAACACATAGGGAATCCTTATAGCAATTCTTGGAAAACTGTTCTGGAAAACAGAAGTAGAGGGAAAACTTCAGAACTCATGTTATGAGTTCCACATTGTCTTAATACAAAAACCAGATACTGCAAGAAAGGAAAACTACGGAGTGATAGATCTCATGAATATAGATGCAAAGATCTTCAATAAGATATTAGCAAATCAATGCAACATGGTATAGGCAATACCACAATACAGTTCTTGCACTAGCTGCCAGAGTTAGCTCAGACTGTACAGGTACAGGGCACAAGACTGCTCTCAAATTAGACACCAACTTTAAGTTCAGGGGTCCCTGTTGCACTTTCACTTTGACTAAATAGCTTGCACATTCTAGAATTCCCACAACCCTGCCAGATTTTATAATTTAGTAGAATAATGTACTGAACTCGGAAAAATCCCATGATTTGAATTGACATTTTATTATCAAGGATTCAGATTAAGGATTCAGATTAAGAGACCTACAGGAGAGGTCTAGAAGGATCCTAAATGTGGAGCTATCAAGCCCTCATCCTGTTGAATTAGAACATATTCTCCTCCTGACTCATCAACGTGATCACCAACCAGAACGGTCAATTGAGTTTCGGTGTTCAGAGTTTTTACTGGAATCTCATTATATAAGTATGGTTGAATAATTGTCTAAGTGACTATATATAATGTCCAGTGCGCCTTCATTCCCCAGAGCTTGAACTGATATCACCTGGTTCAAAGACTGAATCATCAAATCGCATGATTGGTCTTACCAGCATGTCACCACTTTTTCTCATGCTGAAACTTTCTGGAGGTCCCTCATAAATTACTTCATTGGCATTAACTAAGGCATGATCCCAGGGCCCCCCTATGAATAACAAGGCTCCTATCACTCAGAGAATCTCAAAACTTTAGAAGTTCTATCTCAGGAACCCAGACAAAGATTGGACAACAATTTTATTTTATCATACAAATTACTTGCTATGACTTAGTGAAATAATTTCTGATTTCCAAGAATTGTTTCAACATTTATTTAGAGAGCACAATGGAATCCTCCATATTAATAGGCTTAAGAAAACACAAGTTATGTACCCATATCAATTGATGCAGAAAAAGCATTTGATAAAATCTGATACCCATTATGGTTTTTTTGTGTGTTCCTTTGGAGAGTGTTTTGCATTTAAATCTGTGAACTCTAAGCAAATGGATTTCCCTCCACAAGGTGGGTAGTTTCATCCAATCCGCTGAAAGCCTGACTAGAACACAAAGACCAACTTCTTGGAGCAAGAGGTAATTCTCCAGCAGAATGGTATGCTTCATCATCTGTACCCCATTGTTTCTCCTGAATTTCCAGTACGCTCAGATTTTGGACTTCCCGGCCTCTAATAATCACTTGAGTCAATTTCTAATAATAAATCTCCATACACACACACACATTCATATGCACGTGCACACACACGCATGCGGGCGTGCGTATACACACATGCGTGCGCGCGCGCACACACACACACGCAACCTATTGGTTCTGCGTTTTTAGAGAAACCTGACTAATATGTTTATGAAAAAACCCCCCAGCAAACAAGGAATAATCGGGAATTTCCTTAAGTTGATAAAGAACATTTATAAAAATCCTTAACTCTAACATACTTAATGATGAGAAATTGGACACTTTCTCCCCCCAAAAATGCCAAAGCAAGTTTTCAAGGAATAATTTACATTGTCTACCTCAGTGCTTTCCCTACAAAGTTCTGCTTGCAATTTGACCCTTGGATAACATCTAAGAATTTAGATTTTGGACGATATCTCACTGTTCCCTAACTGATAATAAGCATGGTTAAAAGTACCTAAACTGTTTGTGAAAAAAAATACATGAACTTTATTCTGAACACCTCCTTTACTTCTGAGAGTCTGGAACTTTGACATGTGTAGGCAGAGGATGCATACATGACCAGTCCCCAAATGAGCTGTATGCAATTACATTTCATACCTTTTCTTGCATCTAGGTAAGCCGTATAGCAGATCTGACCCAATAGGATATGAATGGATTGCCTGCTTTTCCATGAAGGCAGCTGGATGCAGAAGGTCCAGCATGTGATTCTAAGACCTATGGGATACCAGAAATACAAAATGAAAGGTGACTGGTTGCATGAATCAATGACTGGGCAGATCCAACTACAGACCAGGAACACAGACTTTACTAGTCATGAGATAAAACCCTGATAAGCCACTGATATTTGGACTTTTGTCTGTTATAGAAGATAGTATTTCCCTGACATAACAGATAAAACAGTCTGGGGAGAGATTTGTATCTTGGAAGGCTAATATTAAAAAATACAAGAATCTTAATTTCAGTGAGTTAGGTTTTATACTTTAAGTATTTGATAAAGATAGGTTAATAATGCCAAATAAAGCAAACAATTTGAAAAAGCACAAAGCTGAGAGCAGAAATTAGGAAATTAAAAAAATATATGTTATACAATTGAATACCATTCATTAAAAGGGATAAAATTGACAAAATTCTTTCAAATTTACTAAAAAAGAAGAGGGGAGAGGAAGGAAAACATTTTACGATAAAAAGGAAATAGATGCAAATGCACTATTCAAAGGATAGTAAGAATATATGAGTATCTTCTGGATAAAAAATTGAAAATATTTTAAAAAGATAAATGTCTAGAAACGTGTCATTTTATCCAAATTGACTGAAGAATTAGAAAAATCTTAATATTCCTATAAACATTAAACAATTGAGCCAAGAATTACAAATCTCACTCTTTTCCACTCTCACTTCCCCTCATGTAGGCCCAGATTATTTTACAGATGAGTTCTTCAGGATAGCTTTATTTCTTCTTGCAATTTCTGTCTAGAAATTCAACCACTGGAAGCTTCCCTAAGGAGAGACCCACACTGAATACTTTATCCCATTAACAAAAATTTGCTTTCTAAAGGTCATACAGAAATTGATAGCCATTAGCTATCTGTCCTAATTTGCTAGTCTTTTGTTTTAATAATTTGGATAATATGAAGCATTTTCATTCTTCAAAGATTTGAGGGTTGGTTGGTTTTTTTGTTTTTTTGTTTTGTTTTGGTTTGTTTTGTTTGTTTTTTTTGTGCTCTCTGTTTTCATTTGATTTTCCACACTGATCTTTGTCAGCCTCTGTGCACACTATTTAAAAGTATGACTGAACAGAATGAAAACCCTGTCTTACTCTCTACACTGCTGCCTAAGGATGCTTAGCTCCCCAGTGCAATAGGAAAACATCTCTGACTCCATATTCTACCTCTTTCTGTCCAGCTCTGGCTTTAATCTTCTTGGCATGGTCACTAGGATTTTCTAAAACAGTAAGTCACAGGAATAAAAGGCACAACATATGGGACATAGTCAAAGATACCATCATAGCATTGAATGGTAACAAATGACTGCTATGCTTGTGATGAGCACACACTATGTTGTACATCTGAAACTAATTTAACATTGTATGTCAACCATACTCCAAAAAACACCCAACAAACAACTCCCCTCCCCAAACACACAATTCTTTGTTTACTTCCTTTTCCTTATAGTCAGGTTCTGTTCTATGGTAATATTGTCACAACTTTTATTTGGGTGATTAAAAAATTCAGTTCCCTTATATGTAATGTTTCCTACAAAAAAATTCAGTGTAGCCTAGTTAGTCTGTTGGTTAGTCCTCTTTAAGAAATCACTGGCAAAAATCAGTGATAAAATGTGTGATGGTGTAACACTCTCAGAAAACTATTAATTCAATAATATATATTTTTTTAATTTCCTGAATAATTTTCTTGGAGTAAAGATAGAATGAAAATTTGAGAGAAAAATTCTTTAACTGACAGAAAAGTAAGCCACTACTGATGAAGACTTCAGAGGGGTTTTTGAAAAGTCCTAGACATCAAATTTCCTTGTGGAAACAAAATAAGATTTGGGAGAGATAAAGAGAAAGATGTGAACTTCCATTATTTGATTGAATTATTTGACTTCTACCTTTCAGTGAACAGGGAGATGGGGCTATAATTTAATAAAGAGGGGTTGGTGTATTGTTGGGATGTAGAGGAAAGCTAAAATTTCCACAAAATGTACTGTTGTTTCCAATAAGACGTGCATTAATATTCTTTTTTTAATTTTAGGGTTTTATTTAAATTCTATCTAGTTAACATATATGGTAAAATTGGTTTTGGGTACATTAATATTCTCAACTTACTATGTGCTAATGAAATATACTGACTGATATTAATTTCCTCAAAAGGAAGGTATTTTTTTAACTTTTTTTTAAAAGAATTTATTTATTAATTTGACAGACAGAGATCACAAGTGGGCAAAGAGGCAGGCAGAGAGAGAGAGGAGGAAGCAGGCTTCCTGCCAAGCAGAGAGCCCAATGTGGGGCTTGATTCCAGGACCTTGAGATCATGACCTGAGCTGAAGGCAGAGGCTTAACCCACTGAGGCACCCAGGCACCCCAGGAAGCTATGTTTTATGAAAACAAATGTTTCTTTTCCTTTCCATTGAATATGAAGTTTTATTGTCTGGCAACAAAGCAGCCTTAAATAAATCATTTTTAATTTTATTCAGTGCCTCCTTAGGAACATTCTTCTTTGATTATAATTAGATGATAGCTTCTTTTATCTACTGGAGATACAACAATATCACAATAATGTATAAATAATAATCAGCAACCAGTTTTTCTTGGGTTGTGGGTCAGATAGAGAGGAAAATAGAATTTAAAGGAGATGTTAGGTTTGCTTCTATATTCCAAATCATATCTATTCTATTTAAGAATTTGCAAACACTGATGACATTAGACTCTTCATTATTATGGGTGTTTATTAATTATTCTATAATACCATAGTGTTATTGTACATGATAGAGTCCCTGCAATTTTCCTCAAAGAGTCCCAGACATCATAGAAGTGTGTTTCTTTGATCATGCAAAATATACTCCATGGCTATGTTAATGAGCTTTGTTTCCCTTGAATTTTAAAAGTTTTTATAAACTGCCAAATATCTTTTTACCAAACATTTTTAATATTTTTTCAAAAAATCACAAGAACTCATTTTCACATTTTGAAATAATTATGTAATAAGAGTTACTAGTGTTTATAAAAATATTCTGAAGCAGAGAGGTCAATAAAGTGTATGTATAATTTATAATATAATTTTATTAGTCTGATTTGTTTTTTAAGATTTTATTTATTTATTTGAAGGAGAGAAATCAAAGTAGACGGAGAGGCAGGCAGAGAGAGAGAGAGGGAAGCAGGCTCCCTGCTGAGCAGAGAGCCCCCGATGCGGGACTCGATCCCAGGACCCTGAGATTATGACCTGAGCCGAAGGCAGTGGCTTAACCCACTGAGCCACCCAGCTGCCCCTTATTAGTCTGATCTTATATTTAGATTTTTATGAAAGAAAGATATTAAGGGAAATTCAATCCATATAGTTAAATAGAGATCATAATTTCCTTTGTCCTCTGGATGGTAAAAAGAAGGTCTGAACAGGCTAACATCAGAATGGCTTTGTTTTCTGGCCTCCTCAGATGGACATTTTGCATCTCTGTGCTTACACTGTCATGAAAATATCCAAAGAATTATTCCTGTAATATAATTGTCTGAGGCCAGAGACTGGGGAAGATTGAGGGTGCAAAAAAGAAACAATAAAAATAAAATAATCAATTTGCCAAGAACTGCACTCATTTCTGTGTTTTTCTGTTTATTCATTTGTTTACTTTTTTATTTTTTTAAAAGATTTATTTATTGGGGCATCTGGGTGACTCAGTGGGTTAAGTACCTGTCTTTGGTTCAGGTCATGATCTCAAGGTCAGCAGGGAGTCTGCTTCTCCCTCTCTTATTGCCCCTCCCCATGTCCCACTCTTGATCTTGCACACACTCTGTCTCAAATAAATTTATAAAATATTTTTAAAAAGATATATTTATTTACTTAAAATATATAGATATAGAGAGTGAGAGAGAGAGAAAGAGCATGCACAAGCACAAGGAGGGGAAGAGGGAGAGGGAGAGAATATCAAGTTGACTTCCTGCTGAGCATGGAGCCTATCTCCAGCTAATCCCATGAAATCGTGACCTGAGCTGAAACCAGGAGTTGGATACTCAACTTAGTCTCTAAGGCACTCTGCATTTCTGGTTTTTTTTTTTTTTAAAGATTTTATTTATTAAAAAAAAAAAAAAAAGATTTTATTTATTTATCAGAGAGAGAGAGGGGGAGAGAGCAAGCACAGGAAGACAGAGTGGCAGGCAGAGGCAGAGGGAGAAGCAGGCTCCCTGCCCAGCAAGGAGCCCGATGTGGGACTCAATCCCAGGACGCTGGGATCATGACCTGAGCCACCCAGGCGTCCCTGCATTTCTGTTTTATACACGGAAGTCATATCTAGTACTCCTAACAATTTTGTGAGATAAGTGTAAAGATATTATTATTTCTGTTTTAAACTGTAGGAGAATTTAAACAATGTTTGACATTTAAACTTATACAAGTACTTTCAGTCAAAATTCCTAACTATGTGTCGCGAATTCTAGATTCTTAAACCTGAGGGTTTATTTTCCCTCTAATATTGTCCGGTTTCAGAGTTTAACTCAAGGCACAGAGTCAGAATTAAGAAAGTTGAGTTGTGACCTGGTTTTCTCAAGACAATTTGTCCCAGTGAATAATTTCACTGTCCATATATATCATTGATTCTTTCAAACCAAAACTGAGACAGCTGAGACAGGGGGAACAGGTGACTTACTTAAGACTGGCCAGGTGAAAGAAAATGGTAAATGTTGGCAGGAAGCAGGGGAAGGAGTGCATATACTTGCATGCTTCAGAAATAATATTCTGAGGAGAATTTAATGAAATACAAATTCAAAAAATGTTAAGCACTGTACCTCAGCTTAATCTACTAGAAACAATTAAAAGTATTTTTTAGTGTGGAGTTTTATTGATAGGCTAATTGTCATATACTATGATTGTGTGATCAATATGAAACATGAGCAATAGGAAACAAGAAAGCATAGCTTAGGGGATGAAATTTGGGGGATTTTCTTTTAAATGAAGGAAAGTGTGTCAATCCAATTATAGTTGTTTTTTGAAAATGATAATTACACTTTAAACATTTAAAGCATGATATTGAAAATACTTGCAAGGAATAAAACATTATTCTAATTTGATTCATACTTTTAAAGTTTCAGGACATATATTCAAAGCCCTTGGAAATATTTGAAATAAATTTCACTTGAACAAAATGAACAAAAATGACTTGCCTCCCTCCGCCCCCTGCTATCTTTTAAGAGTCTAGAAATGTACAGTGTTTCAAGAACTACAAGACAAAAATCACATCATGGAAGAAAACCTCAAGCTCAAAAAGTGACTTTCACAGAGTATTTTTCTGAATGCAATTTTCTTTTATTACTTTTTGGTGAGGAAGAGCATGATTAGTGACAGAGGGAAAGAAAATGCGTTGAAAATCAAAACCCTGAAAATAACATGATAACTACTTTCTATTTCTGAAAAACATTTTCTTGAATTTGTTCTGAAAAATACATGAAATATAGAAATTGCTCAAACATAGCTATTCAAGGGCTTAAAAAAAAGGAAGTCAATGTGAAGAAGAAAAAGTGAGTAATAGAAGATATAAAAATAGGGATTTCAGCCTAAGCCTACCTGCAATATTAACAAATTACTTAATCTTATGTTGTATCATGGCCACTTAAAAAAAAATAATTCCAAATGTAATTTTATATATAATGAAACACTAGAGTGTTTGACATCTTTTGTGTTAAGTATTAAAAATAATTATTAAAAATGACTGATATAGTCTTAATAAGGCCGCAGTTCAGTCTTTGGTGTTAATTTTTTTTAACTTTAAAATATTTTCTTTTTAAAGATTTTTTTATTTGACAGACAGAGATCACAAGTAGGCAGAGCAGCAAGCAGAGAGAGAGGGGGAAGCAGGCTCCCTGCTGAGCAGAGAGCCCGATGTGGGGCTCGATCCCAGGATCCTGGGATCGTGACCTGAGCCGAAGACAGAGGCTTAACCCATTGAGCCACCCAGGCACCCCAAAAATATTTTTATACCTAAAACAAAGATTATAGAAGATAGACACATTTATCCAGCTAAGAATAAATTCACATGAATAAATTCTGTTCTTAAAAGTTTATTTCTTGACCTCATTTTATTTTTATTATAATAAATAAATTGATAAAATAAAATGAATCCAACAATCAAACCTGAAATCTACATCACCTATGACTTCTTTTTTTTCTCAAGATATATTCCTAAAATAAGTAGTTGTACTTTGGAAATGACTAACATAGTCTACTATTTCTTCTGTAGGTTTAAGTAACTCTGTAATCTTTCCTTATCTTCACTGAATAACAGACATTAATAAAAGTTTCAGATACCTAAAAGGAAAGTGTGTCCACCATTGCTCTCTTGTTTGGGGAAAATAAACTCAATGACATTGGTTAAAGAATAAGTTTCATTCAATCACCCTAAATTTAAATCCATCTTTGCTTAACATTTTGCATTATAATTATTTCCCTGCATGAATCTTCTTTTGCATATACAGAATAATCTCCCTTTTTACATTTGTCTACATTGTCCTCTCTGCTTCTACCTTCTGCGCTGTACCATTCCCCTGTCCTATACAGTACCTCCAGTTTTGCTCCATGAAGGCACAGTATTGACACAATTTAACATTGATATAATTTATTGCATTGATACAATTGTATTGTTACAATTTAACATTGTATCCAAAACTATTTTAGAACACTTGCCACTTTTTGCTTTATATTATATTTTCTACAACTTTTTATATGTAGGCCTTACCTCTGAAGTGAGACTCTAATTTCATTGATGATAACACCTACCACCAAGATTTTTTTCACATCTCTTTCAGTGTCTGAAACAGTATCTGAGATGTAGTGCGTGATTAGAATTTACCCGATTAATAAATGTTAGAGTGAATTTCTGTTTGAAACTAAGGCATTTGAAAAAAGTACTTTGAAAAGAATAGATGATTTAGAGTAAGAATTTGATGCATTTGACATATGAAAAATTGCCTTGATGAAATTATTTGGGTGACACTAACTATTATCGTCCATTTTCCTACTTTCAAAGCTAATATTGCTGGGCAATAAGACTAAACCATTTGGTGATCCCACTTAAATCTATAAATGGCACATGCATTCCTCACAGGATATAATTTTGAGAGCCCTTAAATGCCTATTTTCTTCATTCACTTTCACCCAAAACTTTAAAACCGGATCATTACTGAAATAGATTTCATGCCTTTGTAGCATTGAAAGGTAAAGAACCTTCATTTCTGTAGACTCGCAAAGTGGATAAATGTAATCTTTTCTTACTAGCCTTAGAGTACTTATTTTATTTTTTTCTGTATCAGTGCCCCCAAAAGAATGTGTTCTGTTATTCTCTCATCTCTATCTTATTTAAAAACAACAAAACTACATCTTTCATTGCTATAAGTCAAACTTAAGGACACAACTTTTGACATATTAAAGAGTGTTCCTATTCATATTTTCACTTTAAAATGTTGTATTTGGATCTTTGAAAAAGAGAGTGGGCTGTGTTCTAATTTTATTTTCAAATGGTTGCGAGCTACTTTTGCCCATGGGGTTTATGAGATTTCTAATTTTACATTGCAAAAAGATTTACCTTCTGCAGATGAGGTAGAAACTAAAAGTTGAAATGGTTTGTTTCCTTCAGATAACATTTAATTTGCCTTTAATCCTAAAGGATAAGAAAAAGAGAGAGAAAATTTGAATTCAAGTCACATTTCTCCCAAGAACTATTCTGAGATTTCTTCTATTCTCGAAATTGAAAGCCAAGTCAGGTAATTGAATGTTATCATACCTTGAAGCTAAGTACAATTTCAGTTTGAAATATGGGATTCTTTCCTCTTTCCAGAATAATCAGCTTTAGAGTTGCAATTTTTTGAATAGCTAATCAAGCGCTGTCCAAGCTAAAAAGCAAAGAAGACTTACCCCAAAGTATTGGATATGGGTATGCTTCAGGTGCTCCAGGATACCTATCACCGTACTCAGTTAACTGGCACTTCTGGATGGCTGTTGAGATGAATGAGTCTACCTGAATTTTGGTTTGCTTTTCCTATATATTCAGCAAACCAAAAAGAAGACAACAAATCAAACATATGGCTGGAGGTCAGTAAGAACAAATTAAACAAATTGTGTACTTCAGCTTTCTACATGGCTAAAAATGGCGGACTCAATACACCTTCTTCTTTCTACCCATTATTTCTGACTATACTGTGGTGTACAAAGTAAGTCAAAGCACTTGTTAGTATTTAATAGCTGCACTCTATCCATTAAGTCCTCTTTTATAAAATTTGGATTTATAGCTAATAATTTTGTCCGCTCTTTGTAAACACACTTGTGAGTCAGCTCTCATCATGGAGAGTTCTGAAGCTTAGCCAGAGACTGGATACAAAATAAAAGGTTAAAAACTATTCAAAGGTTAAAAACCCAAGCCTGGGTGGCTCAGCGGGTTAAGCATCTGACTTTGGCTCGGGTCATGATCTCAGGGTCCTGGGATTAAGCCCTTCATTAGGCTCTCTGCTCAACAGAGCCTGCTTCCCCCTCTCTCTGCCTACTGCTTCTGTGATCTTTGTCTGTCAAATAAATAAATAAAATATTTTAAAAAAATATCAATTAAAAACTGTTCATTAGCTTCCAGGTGAATTGTTTATATGCCGGGTACTAAGATTTTGTATACACCACATATTTGGATCATATCAATATTCAAGTCACTCTTTTGAGTATTCTTTTATTCTCCAAATATTTTTTTCAAGAAGACATATATGTTTCTACATGTGCGTATGTCTGTATGTGGTTATGTGAATGCAATTTTCCTCAGAATATTTTTTGTTTTTAGAGCAAGTTATAGGAAAGTTGTAAGTTAACTTTTTATAGAACCTTATTTTAAGGATAACTTTGCCTTCAATCTCCACTTCAGATCTATTTATACAGATTTGTCATAGAAAAACTTTCTGATGATACATCTTCAGTGATTCCTGCAAGATCTATTAATTTCCCAGTGTTTGCAAAAAGAATACTTGGAATTCTTGTAAAAAAAAAAAAAACTTAGACAAAAAAATTATCGTGATTATTTATATTTCCTCTAGCTAGCAGCTACCATTTTGCATAGGGTCTATCTGTAAGAAATTATTTTATTAGAAATAAGGAAGTTGATTTAAAAGTTATATTTTATTTAGATCTATAAATATCAGCTAAGGCTTACAAAATGTGTTGTCCAAGACACATGAGTGATTCCATAGCTGATTCTATATGGAATCACATGTGATTCCATAGCTAATTATCTATGGTCCACTAAATAATCAAGAATTGATATACAAACTCTTTGCCCACTAAAATCTTAGAGAATTTTCTTCTGATATGGACAAACTGGAGTTCTTAAAACAAGATATTAAGTACTAAGATGACTTCAATCTATTTGCAGAACTTCTATATATCATTATATTTTTTTCTTGACTCAAAGTGGTAGAATCTTAAAAAATATTTGATCACCTTTATAATAATGATGTAATTGTCTAGTTTCAGAGTTCACGTAAAATATAACACTTGGAATGCCTTCATTAAGAAAATTCTAGAATAAATCAACACAGAAACATAGCATTTTAGGACTACAGAAGCTCCATTTTGCCTCCATAATATATTTAACATTAGGGACTTAGAAGCAATCCATTATCATCATAATGTATAATTAAATGAGATGGATCGGAGGTGCTTTTTTCATATAATCAGGGAAATATTTTCATACTGAAAACCATGCAGAGGACCTTGGGTTTTATGCAAATGGTTAAATGTACAGATACGTTTTCAGCTTTCAAACCTCATCTGTAACGTCACCAGGTGGATATTAAGAAAACAAAACAAACAGAAGAAAATAATCTGTGAATAGTTTATGAAAAATCTAAATCCAAAGTCAAACTGTGGTACAACGGAATTCCCAAACCTGACCTTCCTGCTCCCCTTTGCAGAGGAAAGTCCTAACACCAGTATCCACAGTAATTCTCCACAAGTGTAACTTTCTTTCAGTGTGAATGTGGTCCAACATTAGTATAATCAGAGTATGTGTCTCCAGAGGTCATTCCCCAAGGCCCCTGGGTGGTGGTGGTGGTGGTGGTGTTTTTTCCTGATAAAGCATTATACGAAAATGCACACCATTATGATATTAAAAAATGATAAAGCAGCATTTGGAAAGCTAAAATGTGATAAAAAACTTAAATTAAATTTTATTCCTTGAGCTTATAACACATATTGAGAATTATTCAAACTAAGCTTACTTATTTCCCATACCTCTAAACTGAAATATGATAGCACAGGGTAATTGCAAACAGAGGCAAAATTTAAAATTTTGCACATAGGTGGAATCAGAAAATGCCACGTAACTTTTGAGGACACTTGATTATGAGAAATTTAAAGAGCTAAGGAAAAACTCCTTCTTGAGATAATTTTTAAATTGTGCGTTTTAAAACTTCAATCTATTTGAAATACATAAATATGGTAATTTTTGGAGACTAGGACCATTATGCTTATTTTAAGACCAATAGTGACAACAGCAAAATATTATTTAAACCATTTTAGGGGGGGGAGAAAAAACAAGAAATTTGAAGAAAATTAGTTTATTTGGGAAAATATCAAAATAAATAAACGTGTATTATGTTTAGTTAGCAGTTGCTACACTGTTGAAGGTTTTATGAAATTCTCTCATGATAATATATTTTATTCAAAAATGTATGTAACTATTTGTCAGCTAACAGAATTAGAAAATTAGATAGTGTCTGCAAGCCTTTACATGACAGAACACTTTGCAGTTGGCAAAGCACTTTTACAGATGCTTCTTGATCCTCACACAACCTGTGAGACAGGAGGGAAGTCTTTGCCATCTCTATTTTGTGGTTTGGGAACCTGAAGCTCAGAGACTTTGAGGCACGTTTCCAAGTATAATAAGGGTGAACCTTCTATTGTTTTGCTTCAGTTTTATATATTTTCCTGTAGATCCCAAACAGATAAGGGCTAAGCAGTCAGTGTGATGAGGACAATCTGAACCTGTGTAAGGAATAAAGGTAAGTCAATCCAAGGTCTACAAGATTTATGTAAATTGGAGTATCATCTTTTCAGATTACATTGTTACCATGTGAGGTACATATTTTCAATGACCACTTGTGTTATATAAATAATCAAATTAGACTGAAATATAAACCAAGCAGCAAAATGCCCAACAACTAATTTTAGGTATTGGCATGATCAAAACTGTCGATGTAAATGTCTTAAAACAAATGGAATGGAACAAGTCATTGAGTTTCCAACGTTTTATACAGGATAAGGTTTGTGACTATATTTTAAATTGAATCTTTCCCTGACATAGAAGATTATCTGAGTATATCTTACTTAAACCATTCATTCTATCCATTAAAAAGGGGGGGGGGTTCTTTTGTTAAAAGAAAGGAGGGCAGGCAGGACAGAGACGGTAGTCTCCGTGCTTCAGAGCGGTGCACATCAGGTGCGCAGAAGTTGCATACATTATAGTGCAAGCAGCAAATCCCCATGCTCCATCAATTTTGTATGGAGAAAAGAAGTGGGGAGGGCAAAAGAAAATGGTACATACAAGTCCATGATGGAGTGATCTGGTATACTGGATATACCTCGTGTCAGTCGAACACAAGACAACGCTAATAAGATCCGTCATAGTAACAGAGTATGGTTCTCAAGAGTCCACAGAAGTGGAAAAAGAGGTCCTGATTACCTGCATAAGCTTCATTTTGTGGTGTAAAACCCCTAATCATAAGTGATTTTGAATCTTTCTGTTTAGTTTTGATTTTTGAAAATAAATCACAAAATATTGAAACAAATATCATTGTTTGGCTTAATTCAGGTATTCTTAATTAAACAGTACCACAGACTTTATTGAGCAATTGAAAATATACACAAGGAACAATAGCTTTTTCTCTGTATTTTTTTTTTTTTAATTTGACTGTCTTCTGATTAAATAACCCAGTTTCGATCATGGAAAGGGCACTTGTTTCTACAGTAGCTGTGTACAGCTTGCTCAGTTCCAAGTACTGTCTCCACGTTTCTTCCTTGTCATTGTTGAGGTTGTATCTCCACTTGCTCAGGAAGCAAATTCTACAAGATTGCAAGAATTAACCCCCTAAGTTGTTCTTTCAGATTCTATTTCTCCATAGAGTTCAGCTAACTTTTTAAATTCAGGTCCCCAGTCTCCAAGGTAGTGATAATCCTGGTCTGACTGTGTGGTCGCTGAATCCAGTGAGCTGATAGACCCAGCCTCTGATCTCTGACCTTCATAAGCATAAGTCTGAAGAGAGTCATAAGGGGGGACGCTGGGGTCTAGGTCGGCTTCTGCCAGTTTTTGCTTGATAAATTCCTGAACATCTATACTTTCCAGGGTGGACAATGTCTGGTGTCTGGGGGTGAGTTTCACTTCGGGTCTGATGTCTCTCCGATACTTGAGCTCCTCAGCGGCAGATGGGTTCCTCAAGGCTGTGATGTCAAAGGCTTCGGTGTCTTCCTCTCCGCCACCCTCATCATCATAGGTGACCACATTCTCCCTCACATCCTCCTCAGAGATGATCAGCGGCTCTTTTTTGCTGCGTCTCAGGGTGATAAAAAGTACTACAATTGCTGAAGAAAAATGGAAAAGAGGATGGAGAGTTAGAAAAAAGGATGGAAGTTCTTGGAGATTTGACATCAGCAACTACATTCTATTTAGGCTTGCACTGTAACACCGTCCTGATCTCTGCACTTTCTGGAGAACAGTTGAAGGGGTTTCTTTTTTGTTTGTTTGTTTGTTTTGTTTTCTTTAGGTTTTTCATTTGTTTGTTTGTTTTTTGTTTTAAATCTCAAGGAATGTGAAAATGATTTCTCTACAAGGCCTTGGAAATCACTGATCTTTTCTAGAAAAAGAATATTTTCATTTGCCAGGCCTATGATTTCAGGATTCCTGGCTCACCATGGTCTGTCATCCAGTCTGCATACTGAGGCAAACACATGATGGAAGAGCGCAACGGAATTTTGCCAGGGAGAATAACGATGGGTGTTGGTCTATGTATAGATTCTAGGCAGATACACTAAAGGAAGGACATTTTAAGTTTCTGTCAAATAGGAAGGAGCCCGTACTTTAAACCCTTTCCTTTTGATGCTTTGTAGGAAACCAAAGCAGGAATATTTTACATGGTTGATCCCTTTTGCTCAGTATTTTTTAGAATTATATTATCAGGCATTAATAATGGCATATACCTCTCAAGCTGCACAAGATGTTACTTTATTTGTACTTAAGTTTCAGAGGAATTTCTCAGATTACCAAATGTTTTTTACATAACACCTTGATTTAATCCTCACAGCAACGTATGGGTTTCCTCAAGGAAACTGGGGCTCAAGAGAAATTCCATGAATAACTAAGATCCGACTCGAAAATCACACAAATAGCAGATGGAGGAACTTAGATGGTAACCTACGACTTCTCACACCAAAGGTGATGAAGCTTCCGTTATCGTATTCCATTTTTGTTATTTCAAAAATATGGAACAAGGAACTGAGTTGGGCATGTGGATTATTACCAGTAATGTCACAACCATTAGAAGAAATGATGTAAATGGATCTTGGGCAGGTTGCTTTGGCTGTTGCTCAGTATTTTCAAATCTTTCTATTTGATGATACTAAGCCATTACTAAATAGAAAGAATTACCTTACTTCTACTTTGTGCTATTAGGCCCAGGATTCTTTATTTCAGCTTTACAGAATGTTCGTGGTCAGCTGAAATCTAAGTTTTATGGTAACAGTTATTGGGACATTGATATGTTAAACATTCTTTATAATGTGATAATCAAAGATGTACACTCAAAAGGCATGTATATATGTGTGTGTATAATGTGTACATATATGTATAACATGGATAAATATGCATATATAGAAACAGTTTAGAAATACACAGCATGTGACATACTTATGCTATACACACACACATACAAATATACACCTACAGACATGTATTTTTATCTGAAATTCATGTTTCTATATTGTATTTTATCTATTTATTTCTGTATACTGTATTTTATCTGGCAACTTTAATGATAGGTATCTTTAACAAATACTTGTAAAGCGACAAATACCAGGTTAGCTATCCTCTGATAAAGAACAAAGCTGGTTCCCTAGAAATTGACCTTTTATCTCATACCTCTAAAAAGTAACTTTTCCTACTTTATCATTATTGTTTCCTTGTTTCTCTTTATAACTCAATACATTTTATGCATATCCCTAAATGTTATAATAAATGATCCTTTCCTGTTTTTAAACTAGATATCACAGTGTACATGAACTTCGAAGATGACCATAGAAAGTGGAAAAGGAGATTTTCAAGCCAGAAGTGCAAAGGACAGATATCAGAGAATTTACTATACATGGATGGTCACAATGAACTGGAAAATCTAATTTTGCAGAGAGAGGGCAAGTGAGACCTATAGGAATGAAGAAATAATATATATATAAAGACAAAACATCTGTAGAAAGGGCCAGAAAATCATCTGGAAGTGTATGGAATAAAAGGACTCAGTAATGGCAGAATTGAACGAAGGAGATTCTGGTAGACATGTGGAAACAGTGAGTCCCTGCGTCTGGAGTGATTATAGAAAGCCGAAATGAAATGCAGATGCCATATGTGGCCCTGCTTCACCAATATTATTTTGTTCGTTTGTTTATTTATTATCTAAGATTTTTATTCATACATAATCTCTATACCCAACGTGGGGCTCTGACTTGTAACCGTGAGATCAAGAATCACATGCTCTACTCACTGAGCCAGCCAGAGGCCCCAAATATTATGTTATTTATTTATTTATTTATTTTATTATTTTTTTTAAAGATTTTATTTATTTATTTGACAGAGAGAGATCACAAGTAGGCAGAGAGGCAGGCAGAGAGAGAGAGAGGAGGAAGCAGACTCCCTGCTGAGCAGAGAGCCCGATGCGGGACTGGATCCCAGGACCCTGAGATCATGACCTGAGCCGAAGGCAGCGGCTTAACCCACTGAGCCACCCAGGCGCCCATATTATGTTATTTAAAAATAGTTTCTCAAACCTGCTACTTATACTTAGAAGACATTATCTAATATAGTACCTTATTTTGATACTTTTGTTGATTGTAGCAGATATGTACCTAATACCTTACTATTTAAAGATTTACTTACTTATTTTGAGACAGACAGAGAGAGAGAGAGAGAGAGAGATAGATATATTGGGGGAGGGGCAGAGGTGAGGGACAGAGAATCCCAAGCCGACTGCCTGCTGAGCATGGAGCTTGACACAGGGTTTGGTCCCAGGACCCTGAGATCATGACCTGAACAGAAATTAATGGTGGACCCTGAGCCACCCAGGTGCCCCAACACCTTACTATTTATTTCAGTGTAAAACCAGCTTAGGGCATTCTAATTCAATGTCCCAAATAGCATCCCTAATAACTCATTTCATCCCATTCAGAGGCTTTGATTTATCACCCATTATATATTTCTGCTCATCTTTATGATTAAGGAGGTTGTTCTAAATAAAAACATCTATTTATACAAATTTTTAAATAGTAAAGTGTCTTGCTTTTGTCAATAAACCAAGTTATTTTTTTAATGTGAAAATGATTGATTTCAAGGGAGTTTATGTGCATGCATACCACGGAGAATGTGATCAATATTATTATTAAAGTATGGAGGTAATTTGCATCTTTCACCAGTATCAGTGCCCTGTTTGCCTAATGAGATACAGGGGATAAACCTGGAATTATTATGGCAGTTCATATTTACTTATTTTCCCAAATTAAAAAAATATTCCTGATATAATTTGATTCAAAATATAGATATTAGTTAAGTTTGAACTCTGAGGTCTCACGCTATCTCTTTCCTAAGGATGGGCAGTCATTTGCCAGTGACCAGTGATTTCTAGATTTATTCCATATCTATTTAGTGTATCAACATACAATTAACCATATAATCTGGGACATTTTTAAGAGTAAACAGGGATTTCATTTATAATTACTCTAGGACAGCAGGGCAAATATGGACATGTGGTCTCTCTATTCAAAGATAATTTTAGAGAAACTCAGAGAAGAATGTGGAAGCACTGATAATTAGATGTGTTTCCAGGGAATTGCTTTATATTTATGTTTGTTCAGTCAATATTTCTGGAGCAAATCGCACACAGTACATACTCTGTACATAATTCTTAAGTGGACTAACAAAAGAATAATCTTTGTAGAGTGATGATGTGGCATAGCCTAACTAGGAAAATAATTTTTAAATATAGTTTTAAGTCAGTTCATGGTCATTAGTAATACCAAACACCTTATTTTGCTTGATAATAATTTTTAATGTTTGAAAGCCAAACTAAACGTTTGCCAAAAAAAAAAAAAAAATCCACAAATCAAATATATTTTAGAGAATGAAGGGAACAATTACATACACGGTTTTGAGAGTTAAGCTATTTTTAAAAATGGCAGCCAAATGAGGATTTTCAAATGACTTCCCTCCCCCTCACAGTCTAGCAACCCATATTATGTGAAACAAGGTACCTCTTCTTAAAGTGGGTTATCTGGGGAAGAAATAACTTGACAGAGCCATGACATTATAAAATAAATGAGATGGAGTGCTTACTCCTTTGTTCAAAATTATATAAGATTTTCAGTATTTTGAAATTTTATATAATCTGGATTGAAATATTAAACTGTAGTGTTTGGGGAGGACTTTATTCTAATGACTATTTTATTCTCAGTTAGTATATCTCTTTTCCTTCTCTTTGAGTTTGGTTAGGATTTTAAATTCATTTTATTCTCTTTATTTAAGAAACTTAAAATGAATTTACTGAGTTTTATTCATTTATTTTATTCATGAACGAATTAAAATTTAGGGAAACATTTTTGTATTTCCTTTCTCATATCATTCCACTCATTTATTAATTTTATTAATTTATCTATCCATAATTCCATAGTGCTCAGACTTCTAAGGGGTTTTGCATTTTCATAATGTGAACTGTCATACAGCTTGCATTTGAATACGTTATATACTGACTCCCAACACATTTCCCCAAAATACTTTCCATAGTAGAATTTATTTTTATTTATTTATTTACTTATCTTTTACCCATAAATATCACCTTGTTCTTTTTTATACCATCTTATGTTGGTACCAAGTTTGGCAGAAATGAGGTGGCCCAAGTCAGGGAGATTACTTTTACTAGATCCTGTTGTGCTATTGTCATACCAGTCGATGGCACTTCTCACTGGAACTTATTTTTGCAGACCAAGGGGAGCTCATGCAGTCATGTCAGATAGCTCAGCTGACAAGCAGGTTGGCACGTGTCTCCACACTGATTCCACCTTTGTTCCTAGTCCTTCACACTCTTCACATTAAATTTACCCTGATCCTCATTGATCAGGAAATTTACATCCAAGAGTAGGAACAATCCAGAAAGTGGACCCATCTAAGTCACCTGCTTATATGTGGTGTGTGGACTGAAGGGCAGGTGACAGAGGCCTGATTCAGAGACTGACTCAATGGTTTATTGTGCTAAGCTGTGATTTCTGTTTGCTCCGGACCATCTTACAAGGGATAGGGTGGAGGTTGGGAAAGAAATGTCAGATCCCCAAAAGGGAAAAAGAACTCTAGTTATCCCTCCTCTAGCACCAAATTCTGATTGCATCATGAAGGCTCACCCTAAAGTCTCTCCCCTACATCCCATCAAAAAAGGGTCTTAAAAAGGTAATTCTGACAAATCATAACCTGACTCACGATGTGGGCATGTACCATTCAAAGTGAGGCCCACTTATTTTCAAGCACCAATTTCAGATAATTGATATACACACATGCATGGAATCTATAAGAAAACATAAATAAGCACCACAAAATTTTATAGATGACTCTAAGGTTCTTTACTAGTTGATAGTTTATTTTTATAGAGTTGTAAATAGAAATGAGACTGTAGAGGTCGCCTGAGATCATACGGTTAATTAGCGGCAAAATCAGGGCTGGGTTCATATAAGTCATTTCCACAAACAGCTGATAATCAGAACACTTTTCAATATTAAAATATTCATTTCACAATTTGTTTAGCTGTTAGTTTTTAACTTTATTTCAGAATTACAAAAAGTTCCAAAATAAAGTTTTGCTACCTCTGCTGTTGCTGATGTTTTCCTTGGAAATTATGAGCTTGCACAGTAACAAACATTATTTTAAAATTACAGATGACCACATTCTGAGTCTACTGGCTAAGTATCTTCTGAATAAAAATAAAAATCCTTACAACCGTCATGAAAAGTAAAAATTACATTATAAGTAATGGTTGTTTAAACCTGAAGTAACAAAATGATTTTGCAAGCTTTGGATAAAACTGTAAAAATACATTTGAGTTTCAATAAAAATTGAAGGAGTAAACATATTAAATGGCACCTCTGTTTTATTAGTCCTCTGGGGGAGCATAAAATTTAGAATGCTCTCTTATTTACCCCAAAAGAGAAATGACATTTTTATAAGATCTATTAAAGGGAAGTATTGTTTCATGCTATAATAAAATGTTATTTTACATAATATACCTTAAATATACCTGTATATTAACATTTTTAATTAACTTTTTAAGCCTTTACCTTAGTATACAAAGATGGTTTGATGGTACTAGATGAAAACAAAAGGCATAGATAAGTAACGCCTCCAAATGAACTATCTTTCAAAATCAGGACTTTGGTAGACCTTATACTAGAGTCACAGGGTTCTATTCTTTTTGGTTTAGGATAGGAACCCTGGACGGATCAATATTTGTACTTGTTTTATTTTATTTTATTTTATCTTATTTTCCATTTTTGTTTTGTTTGTGAGCTTTTGTTTTTACTTTCAAACAGAAAAAAAGTAATACATAAATGTCTGAAGCAAATAACAGTTGTAACCAATTAATACATAAAGAAATAAAATTTAGAAAGCCGAATTTTCCTGGTTTCCTTCACCTTGCATCTACTGTAAGACTTTATCCCAGTGGAATACTTCCAGTGGGGGGGGGGGGCACTGAACCTCCAGGCTCCACTTTGCTAAGTGCAATTGGTACATTTGTTTTTTATTATTTATTATTTATTTATTTATTTGAGAGAGAGAGAGAGAGAGCGAGAGAGCACATGTATGGGTGGGGGAGGGAGGTGGAGGAGAGGGCGAGGAATAAGCAAACTCCCAGCAGATCACGGAACCCAGTGAAGGGCTTGATCCTGGGATCATGATATGAGCCAAAGGCAGATGTTTAACCTACTGAGCCACCCAGATGCCCCTAAAATAGTATCTAAAATTGCATATTTTAGATATAAATCTAAATCTACAATCTAAATTGTATATAACCAGTTTGGGGCTTCATTGAGCATGGTAGATGTTGGGCTTCATTCTAGAGTATAAAGAAACACTTAAAGCAAGAGAAGAAGAGAGTCCATCATGAGATTTGTATTCTGAAAAAAAGATGACTACAAATGAAGTAGAGAACAAGTCTCACAATGGAGGCAGAACACATAGACAATGAAATTAGGACAGCAGTCTCTCTCAGCATGGTTTGGACTAGCAGAGTTAGAACAGAGGTGAAGAGTAGATAATATCAAGATGTAGATAAATCTAAAATTGTAGATTTTAGATATACAATTTACTTAACCTTAGATCAGCTCTTGACCCTGTTGAATGCTCTGTCCTCTTTGATATACTTTTCACCCTTTGACTTCGATGACATCATACTTTAATTCCTTTCTTCTCTGACATCCCCTTCACGCTGTCCTGCCATCACATCCTTCCTGACACGGTGACCAAGCTGGAACTCATCACGGCTCACCCTAGTTTATTATCTCAACAAAGTGCACCTCTGGTGCCCCTGGCTCAGTGAGGAACAGGGTCCACATTCAGCAAGAGATAGAAAGTTATCTTTGATCCTGTGCTAACTCAGATAATATCTAATTTATCCAAGATCAGTTTTTTTTTTTTTTTTAATTTCAGCTATTTTGTTTTTATCTCTTGGAAACTTGTTCCAAGAAAGAGACACCATGTCATAAACATTAGGTATTTGTTCGCTGACATAAAATGATCAGTGCTGTAGTTTTCAAATGGAATCTCAGGGACTGCCAGTAAATATTTTGCTAAAATTTTAATAAAAAATGTTCCGCCAGGCATCTGTGTCATATTATCCAAGATTACTTTTGATTTCATCTAAGACATCTTGATATTATCTACTCTTCACCTCTGTTCTAACTCTGCTAGTCAAAACTATGTTGAGAGAGACTGCTGTCCTAATTTCATTGACTATGTGTTCTGCCTCCATTGTGAGACTTGTTCTCTACTTCATTTGTAGTCATCTTTTTTCAGAATACAAATCTCATGATGGACTCTCTTCTTCTCTTGCTTTAAATGTTTCTTTATACTCTAGAATGAAGCCCAACATCGACCATGCTCAATGAAACCCCAAACTGGTGTTTGTTTGTTTTGCTTTGTTTTTTATTTATTTATTATTTATTTATTTATTTATTTATTTTGCCTCAAACTGTCTTAATGCTGCTGAAATAACCATCCCACTTCTCAGCCTCATTCTACCTTCCTCTGCACTCCTTCCGTACTGGCCATTTGTCTGTATCTCAGGAACAAAATAAGGAACATCGCTTGCAAAAAAAAAGAAAAGAAAAGAAAAAGTCTTTCTCAACAAAGCATGTTGTTTTTGTTTTTCTATTTTCCTTCCATGTGTGAACAGTACTGAGAAACAAGCAAAAGAGAAGGTTGCTAAGAGAAAGCATCAACAAATGGAGAGAGCATGCTGGGTAAGTAAGTACGCACTTCGAACAATGAAACAGAAAGATTCCTTACATCTATTTCTCTTGTTATAGAAAAACCTGGATTTGTGGTCTTGTTGAAATAGTAGTTTTAAAGAGTTTATAGTAATAGCTTCAAAATGTGGTCATGATAAATTAGACTGTGAAAATGATAATCCATAATTAGAGAAAGTGCCCTGTTTTTTATTAAAATGAAATATAATGCAAATATCAAGTAAAAATCCTATTATACAATAAAATTTAACATCTCTAAGGCCAAAATTATTTAGATTAGCACTTTAAAATTCAGCTAGCATTAATGATTGAGTAATATTTTTGACCAATAGAAATGGCTACAAGAAATCTATTTTTTATTTGGTGTTTAGATTCATTATATTTATTTATTTATTTTAAAGATTTTATTTATTTGGCAGAGATCACAAGTAGGCAGAGAGGCAGGCAGAGAGAGAAGGAAGCAGGCTCCCTGCTGAGCAGAGAGCCCAATGCGGGGCTGGATCCCAGAACCCCGAGATCATGACCTGAGCCAAAGGCAGAGGCTTTAACCCACTGAGCCACCCGGGTGCCCCTAGATTCATTTTATAATGATATCAGTTATGTTCTTTGAAATCTATTATAAGAGCCATTTTAGTATGGTATTTAGAATTTTTAGTATGAATTCTTTTTAAAATGGATCCTTCCCTAATATTTCTCTTATAGTCCATCTTTTCTTCTGATATTTTGGCTTTTCATACCATTTGAATCAAATTACTTCTAGACCAGCTACGGTATTGAGAAAGCTAAACAAGAGGAAGTCTGTGCAGTTATATTTTGTGGTCCAAATTCTTGGGTTCTGTCAAAACGACTGCCTTTCTCTCTCTTTTCTAATGCACTGTTGGCCACTGTAGGGTACATTCCGAATCGTCATCATACAACGCTAGGAGGCTGGAGGACTTACCTAGGAGAATGACAACACACAGCAGAATAGCGATTAAGGCCCCTGTACTCAAGCCAGCCGAGGACAGGAACGCTTCCGCGTGGCAGGTCCGCACTCGCCCGTCTCTCTCGCATGCACAAACCCTGACGGTGAGGGTGCTGCTGCTGCTGAGAGAGGGGATTCCACCATCAGAGATCATAATGGGGAGATAATACACATCCTGAATAGTTCGACTAAATCTCCTCCGCCTTGTCAGAATGCTGGCTGTGTTATCTATGACAGACATAAGCAAAACAAAATGTACTTAGTAAAGCCGCCATTCAAGATTCACATTTCCTTTAATGGATAAAATGGGTATCTGTGATTTTTTTTAAAATTTTAGTTTATGAAATGGACACAGGAACATGAAGGGGCAATCATTAAAACATGACTAATAAATGTTCTTAAGTCCACAGTGACTTGGAAAAATTAATTGAGCCCAAACTAAACGAGAAGGGGAAGAGTAGAAGAGGAGTGAACAAGCAGTCAACATTTCGGACATGGACGTAATAGCAAAAAGATTTAAAAGACGACAGATGGCTTCAAGCCAATGGGTCCTGGCCTTTGAGAAGAGACAGCGGTCCCCATCCCAAACTTTATGACTCAAGGTAAGCAATAAGAACAGACATCTCTATTATTAGCAAACTACTCAGGTGATGTTAATGTACAAAAAAGGGGAGCATTGGTATAGATGATAAATTACAGAGGTCAGACCAATTGACAAACTTTTTCAGACTTAATTGTGATTTGAATCACTCTCGTTATAGTAGATGCAACATGGAAAGTTAATGATGAATAAAATAGCTAATTCTATTTTTAGGTACTTTAAAAATACTATATATTACACTAAATGCCTGCATGATCAATCTGTGGATTAAAGATTTTGATCTACCTACAAAACATCATAAAGGACAGGATGTTAAATTTCTAATTTTTTAAGAAAAATCATTTTTACTATAAATAATAATTAAAATAAATAAATAACCTAAAACCCAGAGCATAAATTGCCCAAAATCAAAAAGCTGGTGAATAATCAGGATACAACCTCAATACATTTTAGAACCCTGCTCAAAACCACAATGTCATACTGCCTTTTTACTCATTAACATTATACTGATGTTCTCAAGTGCACATAGTATATGGTAATCTCAGTATTGTTATTCCTCATTCCAGCAAGCCTGTTGACCAAAAGACCCTTTTAGTATATACTTTGAGGCACTGCGCAGATTCCCAGCATGGAATAACTAGTTAACCTAGCTATAGATTATCACCTGGCCCTATGTTGCATCCTTCCGGAGCAGCAGTTCCTTAGTGACTCATTGCTCCAAGGTTATAAAGGTCTAGCCATTTCTACTGAATGTAGACATAGTGAATGGCAGGTTTAGTTCCACAGCTTTACTCTTGGGTCAGCGGTGAGGCATTAAATTTGCATAGCAATTCAATTTCTCACTCTGCTCAACCTTCTTCCTCTCACTGCCCCACAGATGTTGATCCCAAGAGCACACTCCTGTAAATGACCTGCCCTCGAAATTCCAGTTCAGAGTTTGCTTCTGGAGAACCTAACCTGAAGCAACACCTGTGAGTTAATTATCTTTCACTAAAAAGTAAGTGACTCATTACACAATGACATTTAGGAATTCTTTTATCTCATCAATTGTTTTATTCTGAAAATTGGAATTCTGTTACATATGAGGATGTTTAAGATAGTCATGATACAATAACTTACAGCTATGCCTTCTTGATTTTACATGGTCAAATTAATGCAATAGAAAGATAAACTTTTCAAATATTCAATATAATACAGGTAATAAAACACATGAATTATATATATGTATTCATAATCATATACACACATACACATATGACTATATACATAGGCCTATACATATAATTGAAGGTTTGTTATAGAGCATAAATAGCTAATAAGAAATTGCAAAAGGTTTTCTTACCCAGTAGAAAAGAAAAAAAGAATAATGTATCAATTGTGTATTCTTTTTTTTTTTAAAGATTTTATTTATTTATTTGACAGAGAGAGAGATCACAAGTAGGCAGAGAAGCAGGCAGAGAGAGAGGAGGAAGCAGGTTCTCTGCTGAGCAGAGAGCCCGATACGGGGCTTGATCCGAGAACCCTGAGATCATGACCTGAGCTAAAGGCAGAGGCTTAACCCACTGAGCTACCCAGGCACCCCATCAATTGTCTATTCTGAAACAAGTTGCGAATAGGGAAAGAAAAATAGCATAAATTTATCATGTGTGTTATATAACCGTACAGTCACAAGCACTCTCCCAGAAACCTGAACTTTTGGAGAAAGCACATTTCTTGGCTATAGGATGTTGCATCATGATTAATATAAACTTGCCTGTATGTACAACTCTCTAGTCCAAGGCAAAGGTATGAACTAAGTGTTCACAGGCACAAACATGTTTCAGAATCTCACTGCTGGCCTCTGAAGAAGAGATGTAAGGCACTGGCCCTTGATTTCAATAAACATAATTAATAATGTGTAGAATGACCTAACATGCAACAGTGGGTATGTCTCCCTTTTATGGCTCTAACCTTATGTTCACTTTATATCCTTAATTTGGAAGCATACTCTGTTTCAGAATAATTATTTGAAATGCAATCAGAAATGAAGAGAAAGCCAGGAAATGTTTCTACTACACCTTAAGTTCTTAAATAGAAAGCTCTCAGACACAGAAACATAAAAATATTCTTTCTTTCTTTCTTTCTTTTTTTTTTTTTTCCAGGTGAAGTTTTGACTTTTGAAAGGAAGAGAGGATTCATGAAGCAAAGAGCTTCCTACCTAGAAAGATTTAGCTGAGCAGAATAATGAGCTCCTGAAAAGGGATATTGTGTACCTAACCGGAACTGCAAAAAATGTACTTGACTGAGAGCTCACTGAACTTGAACAAGGAAACTTTGAACTAAAATGAAAGAGGTAAGAAGGTATATATGAATATGTATACATATATATCTTACTTACTTTTATATTTAAGTACAGAGAACAAAATTTGTCTTGTTGAAACTGAAAAACTTGTTGTCAAGAGCAACAACGAATCTCTAAACTTGAAGTACAATTAAAACAGTATACACCAAGTTTTATAGAAAATATTGACTTCCAAGTGGATAAAAATTAATATGAGCTGTATAAAGGGCAGCTATAGTAGGATGGAACATCTGTGAATGAAAAGTGCTAATTATCGATGCCAAATAAAGGACAGTCTCTAATAATGTGTACCTAAGTTTGTTTCTTCTAATTCTCAATACTTTGGATGAAGATAGAAGCTCGTAGAACTCTTAGAAACCAAGCAAATATATTTGGTTAGGATTTAAAAAGACACTGAACAGCTAGCACAAAGACCTTACACTAAAACAATGTGCAACAAAGATGCATATTAGATAGCAAAAACTTCGTGTAAGAGAGATCTTGAGTAACAGCAATTATTTTGCAATATATATCTCTGAAAGCAGGAGTAAGGCCGCAGGGAGGTAAAACAAAACAAAACAACAAGAAGAACAAAAACTAAAACAGTCTTGGAATCATTCAATAAAGGTATGAGATATCTATGCATCTCCTTATTGAGAAGACTGCACTGGACTAATGTGTGTACTTTTGAGTATACTATCTTAAAAGTGCTACTTTATACCAAGAGGTGTTTTAGAAGTCTTTGGAAAGATAAAAAAAAAAAATTAGAATAATATATCATGGGGAAGAGTCTTTGAAACACAAGTGTGAAAATTCTACATGTCCCATATGAACTCAGGTGACCAAATGGTCTCAGAAATTGGCCAGAAAAATTGGGAAGCTCTCTTAGTAATTCATGTCTTTCTGAGTATAATCAGTACATTCCTGATATTCCCATCAACTACATCTTCAATGTAATTTGGAAATAGCCTTGAATGTGATTTACTCTTTTAAAATAAATGACAAAGAATTTTTTATTTTAATATATAGTCTATTTCTTTCTCTTAAAAGGATATGGGCACATACAGGAGGAGGTAGGGAGACTGCTGTGCATATGTAACTTCTGAATCATGAGGACACTTTATTTTTTTTTAATTTTTAAAAAATATTTCATTTATTTATTTGACAGAGATCACAAGTAGGCAGAGAGGCAGCAAAGAGATGGAGGGAGGTATCCGGCTCCCCGCTAAGCAGAGAGCCCGATGCGGGACTCGATCCCAGAACCCTGAGATCATGACCTGAGCCAAAGGCAGAGGCTTAACCCACTGAACTACCCAGGCATCCCCTGGACACTAAAAAAATAATGAAAGAGGTAAGATTTGGAGTCCTTTGACAAGTGATCATAAGAATAAAATTCATTTTGGAGCTCTAAGAACTCCAGGAATTTTACAACTGATTGATAAGTCACAAAAAATATTTATAGTAAAATATACTGTTGAATAGATAGGTACACTTGCAACCTTTCTGTTTCTACAGGGACGGAAGGCTAGAGAATATGATAATACAATGTAAGTTGCATATTAGTTATGGAATTCAGACAAAAGTTTCTGAAATGACTACTATGTATCCTATTTTTTTTTATTTAACATTTTTAAAGATTGTTTATTTATGTATTTATTTAGAGAAAGAGTGAGCGGGGGAGGGAGAAAAAGGAGAGGGGAGACCCTCCAGCAGATTCTGAGTGCGGAGCCTAACGTAGGGCTTGATCCCATGGCACAGAGATCACGACTAGAGTCAGATGATTAACCAGCTGAGCCACACGGGTGCCCTTTTTGTTTATTATTTTGAGAGATTTGAAAGATTCTAATCTCTGGGGCTACTTGTGTAAACTGTAAAACAATTTAAATTAAAATAGGGGTGCTTTGAAAATACTCCCTGGAGCAAAACAGATCCTATATTAAAGTCCAAAACTGCCTTATATCTTAGTAAGTATTAAAACTGTGTGTTCTTCAAAACTCTTTAATTATGAGACACCTATACACTCCCTGCCATTTCATAGGATTCTTTATTTGCTAATGCAGGTATGAAGATATGCTGTATCTCAACTGTAGCCAACAGACTATTAAAATAATATTTCCAAACCCACCAGAACAACAGAAGTGTCTGAGATGCCCCAGATGTGGATCTCTAATTGAACTAAACTTTTTTTTTTTTTGATGTTTAAAAAAATGTCTGAAGTGAAAGTTAGGAAATAGAAACTTCATTTTTCCAGACAAATAAATATGCATGACTTCCTATTGTTTTCATTTATTTTCTGGCCTAGCAGCCATAAGTTCCATTCATAATTTAACTGTGATTAGAGTCCATGCATGAAACAATGCTCTTTTGCTTTCCTGTAAAGCTCCTCTCACATAATAGGTACTTGATAAATAATGATTTGAACTACATTCAGCAGGAACTTGTCTTCTGTTATGGTTTCCTTATTATGTTGACCTGTATTAAGAATTAAAATGAAAATGAACTTGTATCTCCTGTAACACTTTAGTGGCATTATTTCCTCATGCTCTCTATTTAATGTTCTTTCCTTCTCTCCTGCTTCCTGGCTTCCTGTTCTTTTAGCCTCGAATTGCCCTAATAGCCATTTTCAGACTCCGACTCTGCCTGTTCATTTAAGTTTGTAAACATCCTCCTGGTCTCACTTGAATTTCTGCCAAGCCACAAATGTATGATCCAATATGTCATTATGTTCCTAGTTTGCACCCTGAAATGTCGTGCCTTTGACCATCTGCCACACTCCCTCTTGCTAATCTTGAAACCCCAGATAAACACCACCATCCAATGTCTAAGGTTTCTGCTTCCAGATTCATTAAAAAAAAAAAAAAAAAAAGTATGTTGGTAAAATAGTTATGACCATCTCAACTGGCTCCACCAAGTGTGTAGAGAAACAGACTGTGCTCTCAAAGGAGATTAGTAATCAACCTATTAATATCCATTCTTTATCAGATACCTGGCCATAGCTATTGAGTTTCTTTTGCCATTTTCTTTTGAGCTCTCATCATCCACTCACAGCGGGAAAACCTCTATCCCCAAAAGAAGCTACCATCTATTATCAACATTCTAAAACCACATTTGAAACTGCTCAATTCCTCTTTGACTTTCATTACGTCTGTATCTACAAGACTATGTATTTAAGACTAAAACAAGAACATAAGTACATATGAAGCAAAAATATGAATCTTGAAGAACATCAGCAAATCTGCTCATGAATAACACATTAATTTGTATAAGTGTTAATAACAGTGGAGAAGGTGATGAAAAAAAAAAAGTTTTTAGAATAGAAATCCAACCCAAAATTCAGAATAATTCATGACCGTATCACAATAATATAATACTTATATACTTATAGAGGTAGATATAAGAGTAGTTTATTAAAAAAAAAATATACGGACTATAAGAGAAACCCTTTACCCTTTACTGATAACATACCTTTAATAGCTACTATTATTCTTAGCAGGGAATGGATAAATCAAAGTAGATGATACTATGTTTGGAGTCACTATATTTATAAACACTGAAGGAAACTGTAAGGAAAAATCCTCAGCTTTAAAAAGTGAACACATAATCCTATGTATGAAGTTGTTTAATGTTTCCCCTGCCTCAGGACAGAGGGTGGAGTAGGGGACTCCTGGAGGAGACATTGTGTCCTTCCTGCCATGCAGGCAGAGAACAGCCTTCCTGCTCACAAACAGAAATCAAAACAAAGAGGCACGGAATGGCAGAACTAGTCATATTTTTATTTTTTCTACTTTTATGTTTTTGCTCAAAGAATAGGAGTTAGCTCTCCTTTTGTTGTCACTATGAGTAGGAGTATAAAAAGGTGAGAGACAGTGGAGTCTGTCAATTATTTTAGGAAAAAATACATAGAGACTAAAAAAAAAAAAAAGATTAAAATAGCTAAGAAGAAAATAACAGAATATTTTACCAACTAGAGCAAAAGAGCCTCTAAAACAAGTCACTGCTTTTGCAAGCCATGCCTCCCCATTTTAGGGTCAAGATGGTATGTGAACTGTTTGCCTTCTCACAAGTCCTGTTTTGAGTCTCTACCTTGTCTTGAAGGACAGTGTGATTGTATCGGGTGTGACAGTCCTCGTGTTAGTAAGGAGGACCGTGATCCGACTGGGAGGGAGTGGAGATCCCTAGTAGAACCCAAACAGCAAGTCTCAGCCTCACCAGAGCGCAGGTAAGTCCGAGCAAGGCAAATCTACCATCACATCCACTAAGGGGTCATTAGTAACTATATTCTGAGTTCAGACTATGGGTCTGTTATTTTATTTAGGAATGGGAGAAACTGCTAAATGGTCTCTGGAAGCCCTGTGGATAAAAACAGAATTTTAAATGGTCATACTCTGTAGAGAAATTAAGCACATTACACCACCAGCTGCGAGTTCTCATTTGAAGGACAAAAATAAACTATGGGAGTATTGACTACTATATAACTGATAATGCCAAAGAAGTACAAAATATACATAAAATCTCTGTGGTTCCCAGTATGTATCAGACTAAATAACCGCATTTCACTACTAATGGACCGTGAAATCTGAAAGAAAAAGCTCCCAAAAGACCCCTTTTTGTTGTCGTTGTTGTTACTTTTTACAGATAAGACTTTTTTTTTTTTTTTTAGGATTTTATTCATCCATTTGAAAAGGGAAAAAGAGAGAGCAAAGCAGAGGGAGAGGGAGAAGCAGGCTCCTGGCTGAGCAGGGAGCCCGATGTGGGGCTCGATCCCAGGACCCTGAGCTCATGACCTGAGATGAAGGCAGAAACTTAGCCAACTGAGCCAACCAGGCTCCCCCAAAAGACACCTTTTTAACTTTTTAACAGAGTCAAAATTGAAAATAGTCCTCATGATAAACTTAGTGTAAACTTAGATATCCTTTCAATCAAACGCAAATAGCCACAAGTAAAAAACACTATTTTCCAGCATTGCCTTTTAAGTATTTTGCCAAAAATCATAAAACAACTTATAAATAATATTGCTGTCACTTTTAGAAGTGTAAATGAATATTGCAAAGAAACAATACAAGGTGATAAAAAGAAGGAAAAAACCAAAATCTTCAAAATGCTGCAACAAGGTGAAAATGAGAGTCTACGGATTCTTTTGTTTAGTATGATTAAAATGGTAAGCTTCAGCGCAGCTCATTCATTTAAAAATGTGGTATTTTGACTCACTCATTTTTAAAGAATGTGAGTATCTACAAAATGTGAGTAGAAAATGCATGATCTGAAGAAGAAAGCTGAGAGACAAATATGAGGAGTAGATGTTCCTGAGAGCAAATTATCAATAAAATGATGATAAGGACTTTCAAATTTGGAAGGCATATTAAGTGTGATTTAGGGCCCTGCAAACAGAGATATAAGTGTACATATAGTAATAAATGATCTCTTCCCCTAGTAAAACCTCTAGGATTTACAAATGCACTTGGCAATTAGAGTTAAGCCTAGGAATTAGGCTGGCAAATCTCCTTGCATCAAATAAAACCTAGTCCCTCAAGAGGCAGCATAAAGACCATGAAGCAGAACAGATTTACCTGCTAGACTAATGATAATTTTAGATTGGGGGATTCGATTACACTTTTGTATTATAAAATGAATGAACAAAGTTATTGTGTGCACAGAACCCTGGTTATAAACTTATTCTCACGGACTTTGTGACATTATGTCTTCAGATGTTTGGTTAAGAAGTGGGAATGAGGGGACGCCTGGGTGGCTCAGTGGGCTAAAGCCTCTGCCTTCGGCTCAAGTCATGGTCCAAGGGTCCTGGGATCGAGCCCCACGTTGGGCTCTCTGCTCCGCGAGGAGCCTGTTTCTTCCTCTCTCTGCTTACCTCTCTGCCAACTTGTGATCTCTGTCTGTCAAGTAAATAAATAAAACCTTAAAAAAAAAAAAAAAGAAGTGGGAATGAAACAATGGAGTTTTTGAGGCTAAAATGAAGTTCATTGGTTGCAATTTTAAGATTAGGTGGTTGGGGATGCCTGAGGTCTGTAAACCTGGTGATTCACAGACCTGTACCCCTGGGGATAAAAATATATGTTTATAAAAAAAATTAAAAAATTAATTAAAAAAAAAATGGACTCTTGATTTTTAGCTCAGGTCATGATCTTAGGGTCATGAGATTAAGACCTGCGTCTAGCTCTGTGCTTAGTGGGGAGTTTACTTGAGATTCTCTCTCCCTTTGTCCCTCCCCTCGGTCACCTCACTCTCTCTTTAAAATAAATAAACAAATCTTTGAAAAAATATAAACAAAGTTTCGGTGGTCTTTGGAAAAATTTCATTTTAATCAGAAAGCATTTTTTGCTTTTCTTTTCTGTTGTTGTTTTAGAGTAATGTACTTTAAAAATGTTGTGACTTAAATATTTTCTTCTGAACTCTTCTTTTTTATTTTAAAATTATTATTGATATGTTAGTTAATGATAAATAAGGTCATTATTAAACATACTGTATATGTTGCAAAAAGAAAAATTAGAAATCCTTCACTTGGTTATTTTCCAAATCAAAGTCTTTAGTATTTAATAAGTAAGGGTCCTAATTTTCCAAATAAATATTACAGATTTTGGTTAAACACAAAATTTTCTATCCACCACAGTTTGGTATTAGAGCAACTAAAGGATTAACTAAAGGGTATATTTTCAAGCGTAGAGTATAGCACAGTGCTTAATACTTATTATGTGCTCAGGAGTGAATCCAATGCTTGTGTCTCTGCTTTGCCACATCTCCCCGACTAGATCCTCTAACTGTTATTGCATTCTGTCCTCTCTACGCTGTCTCAATTCTTCATCTAATTGAAAAGTGTTCTGAGGTTCACTTTACCTGGTGGAACAGGTTCTATCCTGTAAGGTCAAATCATGTTCTATGTCTTTTGAACAATACAATCTTTAGTGATCTCCTTAAAGGAACTCAAGTGTCACTGAGTTCACAAGTTACATTTCTTCACATCCTCATTTCCCCAACTAGATGGCAAGTCCCCCATAAGCAGGAGCTTTGTGTTTTAACTCCTAACACTCTGGACAGCTTAGATCACTCAGGGCCTTATACACCACAGTCAACGCATGCCCCTTTACAGATTAAGTGATAGGAGAAAACCAATGTTAATCTAAGAGCTGACTACAGGATTTCTTTTAGAGGGGAAGAAAAATAAAGCTCATTCTTTCTAAGAAGAGAGAACAAGAAGGGTGATGAATAGTAGTGTGTGTCTTCTATAGAAAGCGGGAAGCCAGTGTAAATGTCAAACAATGAAATAAAGCCGTGTGTGTGTGTGTGTGTGTGTGTGTGTGTGTGTGTGTGTGCGCGCGCCCGTGTGCGCATTTCAGGTGCTTTGCTTCATTTTTAAATTAAAAACAATACATAAGGGCACCTGGGTGGCTCAGTGGGTTAAGCCTTTGCCTTCAACTCAGGTTGAAGTTAAATAATAAGTAAATAAGGGCACCAGCGTGGCTCAGTGGGTTAAGCTGCTGCCTTTGGCTCAGGGGGATCTCAGGGTCCTGGGATCAAGCCCCGCATCTGGCTCTCTGCTCAGCAGGGAGCCTGCTTCCTCCCCTCTCTGCCTGCCTCTCTGTCTACTTGTGATCTCTCTCTTTGTCAAATAAATATATGAAATCTTAAAAAAAAACAGTAAATTAGTATGTTCTCATTGAAAATATCCAAAGACCATTTCATAGACATTTCTTAAGAAGCATGTTTTCTATATTATCATTATTGCTCATACATATGATTAAACTCTATACTTAAATCATTATTTCTGTTTGATGTGTAATTATATATTGCTCATTTTATACTTTGTCTCTACCTTTTCAGATATTCTTATCTGATTTTCATGGGGCTGCTGTAGCTCCAAATATTTTATCCGTGAAATTTTATTATACTTGATAGTTTTTTAGATTTTTCTGAGGCATTCAGCATTTTAAAATACTCTTCCCTAATTGTCATACGAGTGATATCCTAATAAGAAGAGGATTATTTTATTGTAGTTCTTTTGTTCAAATGTCACTAAAAGAAGACCCACGGAGTATTAGCTTGTAATGTTGCAAATGAGCACGTGAGGACCATTTATACTCCTTACAATTTATATTCATTGTCTGGAAATTGGTAAAGTTATTTTCTTATCTGTCAACTTAAGGAATTTCTCTGGCATTTTATGTATATACATATTCTATCAATCTTAAATATTTCTTTACACAGAGTAATTTATTTGGGTATTTCATATTATGGTTCCATCGATGTATTTCTTTTTTAGTTCCCTTCAATGTACCCTTTGTAACTTGTAATCCTTCCTATGTAATTTCAAATTCTTTATATTTTGATCTCTCTTCAGAAGCATGAAATAGTAATGATTGTCTCCATATCTCCATTTTACAAAAGAGGAAACCGACACACACTGAGAATGGCAGTAGTTTCACACATAATCCGCAGAGAACCCAGGTTTCAAATAGAGGCGACCTATTTCCAGACTCTACTAAAACATTCTTCTTTGCTGCTTTTCCCTCTTATTTTTCTTAACAGATACTTACTTAAAATTTCCTTTATGTCAGATATCATGGTAGGAGTTAGGAATACAGCAGGTAAATAAGTCAGACAAAAGTCCGTGTATTCCTGAATCTTACAGTCTAAATGGGGAGAGAACCCACAGTGTGGCAATGGCTGTCATTAGGAAGATGCCAGCTATCATATAACCATCTGTCATTAAAAAAAGTGGATCTGCTCTGGTTGAGGTCTCTTGGGTACTGGGTATTGGGTGACTGAGGTGCTGGCCAATTTGCTCTTAAAGACATTAACTTTTTCCGGTTATGATTCAGAGAATGGATGGAGTCACGGTTTCCCCAGACTGTGGTGAAAAGAGGGAAGTGACTGAAGCTTGATAAAGGAGAGAAACCAGGAGAGGTAGCAAAATGCCCCAAGACTCAAGAGCAGGAGGTGCCCAAGGACACGGGCCCCACCTCACATGCCCCTTGAGAGTATGAGAAAAGCACTGTTCTCTGGGGCAGTGTTGCTGCTTCTTCCGTCTTTCTGATTACTAATTCAGTCTTCAGCACTAGTTGAGTTTTTCTATCTTACCAGAAATTTTAAATTGGCAAAGTTTTCATGTGTCCACTCAAAAAGTCTGTATGCTTTTCTCTTTCTAATAGCAAATGCCTCCCAATGTATACCAACTGCCTCTGTCTTTCAACCTATGTGACCCTTGCAATGATTCCACTTAGGGAAGATCTTCGAGCTCAGATTCCCAGTGATGTCTCCAACATCATATGGGGTAATGAGCAGATTTGGGCCAGTATTTAAATATCTTCTTGTGAATCTCAATGTCACTCTGCTTTGGGGGTGACTTTCTGAATCTCTCCCCAGGCCAAGTTTAGTTAGCTGCCCATAGTTAGCCCTTAAGATTTAGAAGAATGAGTTTGAAATCTATTTTTAGGCTACAATTTCTTTCACCTATTATTCCTTTCTGATATCTGCTAAGCTCGGCTGTTTTTTCACCATCCTCTGTTCACCTACACTTTTGGTACTAGTGTGTGCTTTGAGCACATGGCACTTGCAGGAGAAGGACTGCAGCAGACATGGGACACAAAACCAGGGCAAAAGAAAGCCAGAGAAACGCAAAACAATCAGTTGAGGTGGCACCCGGCACGGAGTGAGAATGTGGTTACCCAATACCACTTTCAGAACTTTTCCAAAGGGTCTTGGTTTTACTCAGTATATAGCATGGAGGTCTGAACCCGCTTCCATTCAATTTTAAGGAATACATATCTGCAGCATATCAGTGAATGTCCAGGGAGCCAGCATCTCGTTGATAATTAGGTTATTACTGAACAACATCCTTTCTTCTGAGCCCATTTTATATGCCAACTATTTGTCAAAATATGTGAAAAGTAAAAATCCTTGACCTCCAATGGAGGTCCAGGTAAAATGGTGTTTGACTGACAAATACTCTTAGTGATAGCAAAGAGAAAAGCCTGGACATCCCAGTGAAGTGTTTGCTTAAGGACATTCAGGAACTCCTGAAGCAAGATAACCAGATGGGGCCAGATTCCGGACAGGGGAAGCCCATGAACGTGGGGCTGCGGATTACAACCCGTTTGTCTGTACTAGAAACTAACGGGAGGATGGAATTCCAGCCTGGGGACAGAGACACGGAAACTTTTTGAAGTCTCCTGGGCCTGAGTCAAATGGAAATTGAGGGGCCTTAAACACCTGGCTGACTTTCCCTGAAGACATTTGTTAAATTGAAAGTTTAAATTGGAAGTTAAATTGAAAGTTGAGCAGAAACCTGAAAGTCTAAGTGGAAAAGGCCTGGAATACAAAGAAGCGATTCCTGCCCGCTCTGTTTGTGCTGGACAGGTAATCGGCAAAGCTGGGGACTAGCGCAACGGTCCCAGTACACGAACAAGCCCCCAGTTGAAAGTCCTAGAGTGCCATGTCCTAGCAACAGGGCAGAGATTGACTCTGAACAAAACTACAAGTCAACCTTGACTTGGTTACCATAATGATTGGGTTACCATAATGATTGCCTTCTCTCCTTGTGTATCAGAGAAAATGGTGACTAATCCCTGAAGAAACACATTGTCACGTGAGACTCCTATATCCATACACTACATGTGACATCTAACACATACACACATTGCTAGACGTATCAAGAAACAAGACCATGTGTCCCAGTACTGTTTCTCCAATCTCCTCGGTGAGAAACCAAAACCTGTTATCTTATCGAGACACTAGAGGTAGTTGACAATGATTGTAAAATCGTTAAGATTAATATATTTAAGAAATGAGGAAAAAAGAAGGACAGATAATTTCACTAGAGATTTATACCTGTATAAAAGGAAAAAAAAAAATGCTACCAACCAAAGCAATCAGTGTTTGGGCTATGCTTTCTCTGAATGGACATACTTGCTTTGATAGGACTCTTGTTTCTTTGAGCAGAATATTAGCTGCATACTGGTGGTTTCTACCAATATACTTAGAGTGTATGTCACAGGGAATACTGAAAAACAGGCCCCAAACAAAGAAATTTTTATGTAAATAGAATGGAACATGTGAAGAGACATGTGTTCTCCAAGATCTGACTTGCTATGAGGACATTAGTGATATTATATGCTTGCAGACATCAACATGGGTGAGTTATCTGTCTCTGGACTAAGCTTAGCATACATACATGAGCACATTATAATAAATAAATAAATAAGTGTTTTTTTTTTTTTTTTTAACAACAGTTTTTAGCAGGAATTAGTTCGATGATGTATAAGAGGGATTGAGATTTTACCAGATCAGGTGCTAACAGGTTAGCCTGTTACAGATTTATGGATGCTGCCAGAAGATACGTGGCTCCTGGGTCAGGCACAAAGGACTTCATTACTCATGTCAGAGTATCTAGGACAGACTCTCATTCAGAACGTAGAAGACAGCGTTAGAAGAAAGCAGGAGTGCCTCCTTCCAGAACAAAAGCAGGCTTATTTATCACCCCATTATATAAATACGAGGACAACCTCTAGGGCCAAGGCAAACCTAATTTCCTTGCAGCCTCTTACAGAATATTGGAACGCCCTAGTTGAAGGTTCCTCTGTTGTTAAGCAAACCCACTGCATGCATACCATGCACCTGGGCTATGCCATGTCATTCTCTGAGACTTTGGGGTTAGAGGAATCAGAGAAAATGTGAAGTTCATACTACTTCCCGTGCCATGAAAAATGAAGCATTTCTCTCTGAACCAGGAGTACAGAGCCTTGTGCCAGCATCCGTGAAACTGGGTCAAGATTCACTGCTCATCATGTAGGTAAGGTACAATCTTAACATAACGGTGTGAGGGCTCTTATGACACAGTGTCAATGACTACTTAGTTGTTAAATAATTGACATTCCCAGATTTTGTTTTTATTTTTGACTAATGGGATGCATGTAACATCTACGCTATAGTCTTCTCTTTATGTTTAAAATCATTAATAGTTTTGAACACATGTTCATATGTTCATAGGTTTATTACTTTTCTGTTCTTTTTCCTCTGTTAATTATTTGTATCCTTTCGCTCTTTTGTTTCCTATTTGGAATGCTTACTTTGTTGTGCAAATATATTCATGATACTAATCCTTACTCATTTGTAAGTATGGCTATCTTACCCTAGGCTAGAACCTGTTTTTAAGTTTTATTTAGAAATCGTTTGGTGCAGGAATAATTTTAACATTATCACATTTGTTAATGTTTTATGAGTGTGCTATTTGTGTCTTTTATACGAAATCCTTTCCTATCCCAGTTATACGAAATGAGTGCACTTCATTTTACTCTAAAATTCTTAGAATTTTTCTTGTAAAAGTAGTTCTTTAATATATGTATAATTTATTTTTTGTGCATGTATTTGAGATACTCTAATTTTAGTTTCTCTAGATATAGAAACAGTTGGTCCATTTCTATGTACTTTTTGGATTGCCCTTTCCACAATGGCTAAAAATGCTACCTTTGTCTTCTATCAATTTCATATGTCTCTATATAGATTTAGATATTTATTCATTCTATTTCAGTTCCCTCAATTTGTTCTCCTCTTCTCTTTATCTATTTCTGTACTTTATTTAAGGAGTCCTTCATTGTTTGGTGCTGGCCTCAGTCTACCAATAACCAATGTTGTGGCTGGACCAGAACTTATGATTCTTATGATTGCAAGACACTCTTCAGCAATAAACATCAGGACACTTTGAAAAAAAAAAAAGACTTATTACTTACATGTCCCGAAGATTACATGGTACACTTGGGTCCACACAGAGAGGTGGAGGGTAGAGGGAAAGAGAATGTGTGTGTCGGGGGAGGGGGGGCTTGAAGTTCTGTTGTTTGGGGGTCAAGGATAGGTCCTATGGTTTGGGGGGCTAGTCTATCCACGAATTTAACACATAAGAGGGGGAATTTAAAAAACAAGGAGAGAGAGAGACGGGGAGGAAGGAAGGCCCAAATTATCAGTTATCAAATCAATTAAGATGTCTAAAACAAAGAGTCTCGGGAGGCAGGGTGAAGAGACCGGATCTTCATCTAGTCCTGTGGCTGGCAACGTGTTTATTCCAGCGAGCTCTCTTTGAAGCGAACGTCCCTTTGAAGTAGATGTCTCTTTGAAGTGGATGCCTTCGCAATGGATGTCTAAGTCATGCACTTGCATTACCAAATAAATATATAAATAAATAAATAAGAAAAAGAAAAAGAAAATCCAACTGTCTGGGTTTACGCGCACTACATTCATCTTTATAATGTCTTGATTTCTGTTAGGATATACCCTCTTTTCTTCTCTTTCTGATAGCTATGTATCTCCTTCATCTTTTTTTCTAATACTTTCTTGCTTTTTTTATTCATTTTCCATTTGCATTTTATTAACAGATTACTAAATTCAGTTTGTCATTAAAATGATGTTGAATTTATAAATTAATATGAACATCTGAGCACTCTGATTCATTAATTTGTTAAATATATTTCTTGCATGGTTTTATATTTTCAGTAACATTGTTCCTTACATAGGATAAACTTGAACGTTATATATTGGATTTTTTTTTCTATAATCATTCAGAAGGATTTGAGGCTAATTTATTTCATTTGTCTTTGCCATTTTAAATTGTAGCTGATTTATTACTTATCCATATGTTTTAAATATAGGAAATCTATGTATTTTGAGGTATTTCAAAAAATTGGCAAAGTATCCCATTATTACTTAAGATGTTTTTGTAGGTTCTCTTAAATTTTCATGTAGGCAATTTCATCATCAAGGTTAATCTTGTAATTTGTTTCTACTTATTATTGTTCTCCATTTTTTCCTTTCTTTCTGAATAGAGAACATTCTGTACAATACTGCTTAGTTGTAGTGACTGAAGTTATCCTGAAACCAGAAGAATTGCTTCGATGAACCTATCAGAAATTGCTCATTGTTAGAAATGTGACCTAAATAAAGATCTTGTTTTAAGACACCAAGTTTTGGATTTGTTTCGTTTTTCTAACAATAGTTGCTTCTTTTGAAGCAATAAGCTAACTATTTCTAACATTTTATATCAAACTTTCTATATCATCTTGTATTTGGTATATTTCACCTAAGCAGTATACACACACACACACCTTTAAATATGAGATAGCTTTGATTAAAAATTATATTCAGTTTGATAATGGCTACTGTATATTTGAACTAATATCTACTTTCTTCTATCATTTTCTATGCTTTTATTTTCCATCTTTTATTCTCCTTTTTGGTCTTCTGTTCTACTGATAAAATAAGTTTCATTATTTAGTTTTCTGAAAAACGTTTCTTGCTTTGGAAAATACAGATTTTTATGCTGTTAATTTTTAGTGTTTACTCTTCAAGTTTTAACATATGAAATGAAACATGAATTCTAAGATTTTTTCTTAAGTATTATATTCTGCAGAGATCCTGAAGGCAAAGACTAATACAATATTTGCCAAAATGTCAGTAGTTAAATGTAAAAAACTTATTTTTATACATTGGAAGACGTCTTTAATAATGAGTCCGCCTTCATTCCTAATAGCTTACTATTTTTAACTAACTGTAGAGAAGGCTAATATTAGCAAATTATTTTTCATCAGCATTTTGACCAGATGATTTTTATCAGCTTATGCTATTTTAGTTTTTTAACCAGGAATCTAGTTTACTAATTATTGGAGTGCCTGGGTGGCAAGTCAGTTAAACAACTGACTCTTGGTTTTGGCTCAGGTCCTGATCTCTGGGTGGTGGAATGAGCCCCTCCCAGGCTCCACACTCAGAAGAGAGCCTGCTTAAAACTCTCCCTCCCCTCCGGGCTCCCCCAGCCCCAGGCTCTCTTTAAAATAAATAAATATAATCTTTAAAATTTTTTAAAAATCTAATTATCATTGCTTTTTAATTATTTTTCATTTTCTTTTTAATAGTATACATTTTTTTCTCTTTATCTTTGAGGCTTGATAGTTTTAAACTCTCATATGCTAGCATAGATTTAATTTTGTGCTTGGCTTTGGTGTTTATGTTTATTGTAAGGGTGCATATACTTATATGAGTATATTCATTTTAGTATGGCTATTCCATTTTTAATCTTCTCTTTACATAGTATTATCTGTAGCTGCCTTGTGTTTAGAGAAAAATCCATCTTTTATATGGTATCATTATTCTCCCAAAGTTCCAATGTGAGTATTTTTTTAATCTATTTATTTATGTATGCATTTATTTATTTATTTATTCATTTATTTATTTTTGGAGAAGAGGGGCAAAAGGAGAGGGAGATGGAGAGAGAATCTCAAGCAGACGCCACGCCCAGCGTGGAGACCCACACGGGGTTCAATCTCACAACCCTGAGATCATGACCTGAGCCGAAACCAAGAGTTGTACACCTAACTGACTGAGCCCAACCAGGCACTCCTAAAGTGCATATTTTAAAAATCATAATTTGTGGATGTAAAAATTGAAGCTTGGAAAGTTAGGTGACTTGGCTTATCTAGAATAATCAAGTATGCTTTCATAAGCACATGTTTTCAGCTATGCATTTGAATATTTTCTAGAATTATTGTTATTCAAAAGAAGTTTTCCTGTGTTATTTACAATTTTATCAATTCCCAATATTTTTTTAAAAAATAGTCTTACACATAGATTAAAACTTCTTTATCCCTACACAATTGTCTAGAGGTCACATACTTGACATAGTATATAGCTGGTTTAAGCATTCACTGATATGGTTAAAATAAATGTTGAAAAATTTACATCAGGGGGCGCCGGGGTGGCTAAGTGGTATAAGCCTCTGCCTTTGGCTCGGGCCTTGCGTTGGGCTCTCTGCTCAGCAGGTACTCTGCTTTCTCTTCTCTCTCTGCCTGCCTCTCTCTGCCTACTTGTGATCTCTGTCAAATAAATAAATAAAATCTTTTGAAAAAATTACATCAGTACAATAAGCCCTTTTAAAAGTGTGCATATGTTTGAGGGAGCTCCTTAAAATGACTTCCCACAACTAGTGATGTCAAATCATTGAATTAAGCCCTTGTGAATAGACCCATGTATTAAGTTCATAAATTCTCGATATAAATTTTTTAAGACTTCATCTACTTATTTATTTGACAGAGAGATAGAGAGAGAGCACAAGTAGGCAGAGCAGCAGGCATAAAAAGAGGGAGATACAGGCTTCCTGCCAAGCAGGGAGTCTGACATGGGGCTTGATTCCAGGACCCTGGGATGATGACCTGAGTTGAAGGCAGTCACTTAACCAACTGAGCCATGCAGGCGCCCCAGATATAAAAATTTTTTACAAAGAACTTTCAGTCACTAAGTGGGTCTCGACAATAGAAAATTCTCTTGTTTCTTTTAAAAATACTTTTGGAATTATACTTACATAGGTTAAATAAGTTGAATATAACACACCTTTAAATCCAAGTCAAATCTTCATGATTGTATCATCAAATTAAAATTACTTAAAATGTAAAATAAAATCTTTATCAGGATGGGAAAAGATAGGGGGGGTGGACCTGGGTGGCTCAGTGGGTTAAAGCCTCTGCCTTCAGCTCAGGTGATGATCTCAGGGTCCTGGGATCAAGCCCCACATCAGTATCTCTGCTCAGTGGGAAGCCTGCCTCCCCCTCTCTCTCTGCCTGCCTCTCTGCCTACTTGTGATCTCTGTCAACTAAATAAATAAAGTCTTAAAAAAAAAAAGGCAAAAGAAACAACTGAAATATAAATATAGGGATTGAGGTGTGATTTTAACTGACCAAGACAGAAAGTTGAATGCTCCCCAAATTACACAATTATCTGAACTATGGGAAAAATGCATTAAGTTTTTTTACATATTTCCCATAGTTAATTACATGAAATATATTTGGGATCGTAGAATGGGATGTCCAAATGTATATAAATGTAGAGTGATAAATTATTATAATTTGTCATATAAAAACATTCACAAATATGTATTTCCATATAACATTTCATATTATAGTATATTCCATATAGTATTAAATACCATAAATACTATATTCCATATAGTATTTCCATAGGCAGAGCTGACCATAAGGAAGTTAAAATGAGAAAGAAGAATAAGCAGCTTTGGATTTTCGTGTAAACTATGTTATGGTCACATGTACAATTTGGTATCCTTGTTATGATAATTTAAAGAAGCTAAGGAAAATGGACAAAATGTTTTAGTGAGTTGAGATTTAGTGATATTATATATATAATAGGTCTCCCTGAAGGTACAGAAAGGGAATTAAATGTTTACTCCTAAATGTATCCACCATTGTTTCTCTTACAGGATTTTGAGGCCAGTGTTAAATTCCAAATAATAACATATTCAGATAAGCATGACCAAAGATAGTTTTAGGGAAGAAGAAAGTTGATACAGATCAGAACACTGCACATATTGACTGATTTAATGCTTCCTTTATAGGAAGGTGGAGTTTTACGCAACCTTGAGAAATCTACGGAACAAGGAACCTAAAACATGAGAATCTTCTCTAGTTACTAAATTATGGTGTTCTTTTTTCCTTCACACAATACAGAAGTTTAAACAAAAGCAATTCAAAATTTCCACAATATTCTGCAATTATGCATATTTTCTACCCACATTTTGAAAATATTCATAATAACAAGAGGAAATATAATTTGTACACCACATCTTGATAGCCTGGCTAATGCAAGATGAGTTCAAACATTGCATTTCCTTTCCTAACTGTCCCTAGGACATATTTTTCATTTTTCCTAATTTAAAATTTTTCTACCTCCTAGCAATTGCAAGCAACTCTCATAAACATGTTTGTCAGCTAAGATTTCTCTTAAAATTTGCCCAAGAGCATATTACATGTACATCTCTTGTTTAAAGGGATGCTTCTGAATAAACTCAATGAAAGTTATTTGTACATATGGCTCAATTTTAAATACAAGCTATTCACAGATCATAACACATTAACATCAAACTGACTTTGAATGCTGATTTGCAAGCTGTTCATGGGTATGCACGCATAAAGCAAAACTGCTCAGGCCTATTCCACACGAAGTCAAAACAGATATCACATAGGTTAGAAAGTATATGTAAATCACGTTCACCTTCATTGTCCTTCAGAGTGAAGTTTGGGTTTATAGATAGGCGTTCGTCAAGGAAAAAGTTAAGCCTTGGTCCATTTGCAAAATCGTCTTTATCAGTGGCACTGATCGTATGAATCACCTGAAGAGAAAAAGCAAAGACTAAATAGGAAAATTAATTTGACTTATTCCTTTGATTTTAATTATATTATAGCATTTTTCATTGCCATCACAAAAGGATTTTTAAAAGACCCCTTTATCTACCCTGAGTCTTTTCGAATTCAAGTAATAAATGTCCCAGCTAACTGACCTGTTCTTGCATGAGATTTTAGGAAACAGGTTATGGAACAATTTATAATCATCCACGCTTTATTTTCTAGCATAGCACCAACACTTAATTTTTTTTTTTTTCTTTATCACCTACAGTACCTTGGGGCCAATTAACTGGAAGGTTTCGTAAGAACACCTGTTTGAGGAAACAGGAAGTATTGTTTGTACAAATATAAATATCCTAGTGTTCCTGTAGAACAGCTTTGTAGTGTATGTCGTTCTCAGAAAGTAAATGCAAAAACAGTGGAGCCATATTATTTTTACCATTTCAGGGGACCTTTGAGAGCATGACCTAGCCCCTCTATGTTATCATAGTTAAGATAAGGAATGTGAGACCCTAAAGGTTTGTGATGTGCCTCAAACCTGTTAAAATGGTAGCAGAAGCAAAACCAGACCACTCAGAGTTTTATGGAATACTTCTTATATACAGTGCTGAGAGAAAGCAATTCTAAAATTTGGACTATGCACGTCATGGAGCAGAGAAAGTTAAATATATAAATGGCTATTCCAGGTGGCTTAAAAACAATGCAAATTCCATAGCGGTAGCCATTGCACTCTTAGCAAGGAAGTATCCAAACTAATATGCAAGATAATATTTTCCTCTTAAAAAAAAAAAAATCCTAATGCGTAGGTGTCCTTTTTTTAGTCCTTCCTTAGAGAAACTAAAAGAAAGAGAGGGAAAAGTAGCCATAAAAAGAATGTTTCCTGGGGTGCCTGAATGGTTCAGGCGGTTAGGCATCTGCTTTCGGCTCAGGTCATGATTCCAGGGTCCTGGGATCAAGCCCTGTACTGAGCAGGGAGCCTGCTTCTCCCTCTCTCTCTGCCCCTCCCCTGCACCCTGCCCCTCTGCTCATGTTCTTTCTCTCTCAAATAAATAAATAAAATCTTAAAAAAGAGAGTGTTTCCTGCATGTGAAATATACTGTGTTCATTTCAAAAATTGCTATGATTTCTAAAAACATCTCGCTCAATTTCATCCCATTTCAATCTTTTCCAAGTGAAATAGTATACCAATACGTACAGCAGGTAAAAGCTAAATTCCCTCCATGCATCGAGTCCATTAGTTGGCCTGGGAGATGAAGATGAATGTAAAAGTACTAAGAAGGAGTCATCAGTGACAGTAGGACCAGAAAAGCATGTGTCTTCATGAAGGGGAAGTGAGGAAAGTGCTTTAGGCTATATAGAAAGTGATCTATTTTATCCATATCTGCATACGGCTCTCTATTGCTCAGAATGTATTCTCAGAAAGAAAGTTAGGTAAAAGCTTCCCCCAGCCCCCACATATCCCAAGAAGTCTCTATCATTCTTCTCTTCACTTCACTTCAGACTATTAATTTTAAGATGAAAAATCTACATATCTCCTTGTTGTTGCTTTCTTTTTTGTTTAAATTACAGTTGGTCTCTGGATAGATTCTTTTTTCCCCCTTCTTATTGGCTTTGCCTTGACAGTAGAATAAATTGATGGATAATCAGAAGCAATTTGACAATTTTTCTTGAGTGCATGGAAAGCTCATGGAGTTCAGAGCACGTGTAATCTGAGAAACATACCTACGTTCTCTACTTTTCAGGTATTTAATATTTAACTGAAATAAAAATATAAAGTTTTCAAGACTCTCTTCAGGGTTAAATGAAATAGATACACATTTTTCTTTTTGAAAACAAATGTCCTATCTCCCCTAATCCTTGCTCATTGTCATTCTCCAATGCACAATCCTATTTTCTCGATGATACTTCATAACCTACTCACAGGTTTGCAAATTCACTTCTTATTTTGGAATGTGATTTTGGAACAGATCAGCAAAGAACAATTAACTTAAACCAACTAAATTATTTTATAATTCCCCTTATGGCTTCTTTAGGACGACAATTTTCTTCCCATTTTAAATTTTTACAAACAAGTTATTCTATTTGTTAAACACTGATATAATTCATAATATAGCTTTACTATTTTGCTGTTGTCTTTAGTAAAATACACTTTCCATTTTTATACAAGTAATTTCAAATCTGAATTTACCAGGAAGCTCAGTCACGGCAAATTTGTCTTCTCAAAAACTTCTTGATCTTGTTCCCATAGCAAATGATAAGCTGATGGCTACATTTTGTTTATGAACCATTCATCTTGAATTCCTGCAGAATGTGCCTCATGCATCCATACTTATTCTTCTATAATGCTTCTGATAAATACTTCCAAAAACCTAGAATGTTGCTTGGCTTTTATCTAGAACTTGGAGATATCCTCTTATCCTCTTGACGGGGAAAGGTCTATTTAATTTTTCTGTTTACTAATCACCTTTCCTGTCAGGAGAAGAAAGATTTCAATTTATTGTTTCCTTAGACTTCTATTAGGAAAACCACCTCCGAAGTGAACATGTCTGTGATTTTTAAAAGATGTAAGCTTCTGGCAGATATCTAGATAAGTGCCATGTATCTGTCACCAATATTTTCTACCCTTTTGTCAGTTAGGATTTATCTACACTGTGCTACCTGTGCCCTCCATGTGTGTCATTTGTGGTAACTTGTGGGTGATGTACAATCCATAACAATTTATTTTCTGTCTCTCATCATTTTAACTGAACTTAGATTATTTTCTATCTTGTGCATATTATGTAATTAGTGCATAAAGTATTTGATTATTTTGAAAGATCTGAAAGAAACACAGTCATAAATTTATTCTACTAAAGGGAGGAGGGAGTCCAAATTGATAGTTGGTATTTATTAATAATTATAAGCTGCAGTTGTTGGTAATGCCCATGAATAATGATTCACTTTTAGCATAAACTAATTAGAATCAATGTTGTATTTCTTTTATCAAATAAATGTATCACCCTCTTTAAATGTGTTTTCTATGGTCTGTTATTTCTTGACTACTTTATTAAAGGGGGAAAACATCAAAGTAGTCAGTTTCACAGATATGCACAATGTTAGGTAAATGATCTAGTGCAACTAAACATTTAAATTAAAAGAATATTCTATGGAGCACATTGTATCTTATTTTCTTTAATGTAATTTAATTCTTTTTCCGTGTTCCAAAATTCATTGTTTATACACCATACCCAGTGTTCTATGCAATACGTGCCCTCCATAATACACAGCACCAGGGTGTATCTTCTTTAAATTAATCAATGAATTTGCTTTATAATATAATCTCAAGTGGGATCATACATTTATTTAATAATAACACTAGTTTCTGTTGGTTCAATGAGTTGATCTTTGTAAAATCTTTTTTTTTTTTTTAAGATTTATTTATTTATTTATTTGACAGAGAGAGGGATCACTAGTAGGCAGAGAGTCAGGCAGAGGGTAGAGAGCCCAAATGCAGGGCTCAATCCCAGGACCCTGAAATCATGACCCGAGCTGAAGGCAGCGGCTTAATCCACTGAGCCACCCAGGGACCCCTGATCTTTATAAAATATTGGTGTAAAATCTCTAGTGATCAAGGTACTTTTTTCATTCAAAGTTTATTGTTAGTAAGTGGATATGATGGAGGTAGGTTGGTGTTAGGTAATATAATTTTCTATGATATATGTTGTGTTTCCTAAGTTTACTTTGTAATGAAACACACACACACACACACACACACACATATACACACACACACACACACAGGGGAAAGTCAATATCAGTAAGGTAGAAAGAATTCCCGTTATTTATATTTCCATTTCTATGGGTAGACCCATCTCATTTATTATGAATTCACTTTACTTTGGGAACTGACTTCAAATTTCATGTATGCATGGTTTTCTTCTTAAAATTTCTTTCGTGCAGGGTAGTTAAAATATATATGTATGTATATATATAGATAGAGAGAGATATAGAGAGAGAGATCTCTATATAATTTTTACAGAATGGGAAAATTTATTAAGTCAGAGAAATACATTGTTGCAGTTCAGGTATATTGATACCCGATTCAAGGTGAATTCTGCTCTTATAGGTGGTTTAAACTTCTGCTTCACAAAAGACACCATTCTCTGCCATGGCCACATGCTGTTATATTTAGACACAAAGCATCCATAATAAAGATGCCTGTAATTCTAAAAGCCATTGTTACAGGAAGAGGAGACATTGTACAGCTGGGCAATACAAATATGCTTCAGAAAACCTATTTCAACAAATCATTATTTAAATAGAGTTCCCTATTCCTATTCTGTATCAAAACACACAAAGTTTCTCCAGAAATGCTACAAACATAAGGTAAATGAACCAAAGGCGGCAAAATTAAAGAATAGAAAGATTCAGACTATTTCCCTTGTAACAGGTTAAATCATACAAATTGACCACACAGATTGACAATGGTTTGTTTAAATAAGGGTGTAATAAACAATATTTTCAAATGGCTTTTCATTACCTCAGTAACAAGTTTTAATTCATTTTGGTGAAACAAACGTTTAGAGAAACAGATACTTAAGCATATAAAGAACCCAAGTATCTTAATGTGACATCTAAAATCATACAATATTAAAGATAGCAATGATGATAGCAATGAATACACTTTTTAAAGAGATAATATCCATAATCACATAAATAAATCTATATACATTAGATTTTAATCTCTGAAGAAAAGAAATCTCTGAAGAAAACAAAAATACTATCTAAATGGCTAAGGGGACCCAGAAGATAAAGATATATTTCTGTCACAAATTTAGCCTTCTCTAAAAAATGGAATGACTTCTCATGCCCGAGGAGAATAAAATAATCCACATTTAAAGGCATTTGAGACTCATCTAATCATATACTCAAAATTTCAGGCTTGGAAGTGTCGGGGTCACGTGCCCAAGATGGCGCCGGTCGCGCCCCTAAGATGGCGCCGGAGCAGTACGGACAGCCTAAAAAACATCCGCCCTGGCCACACGTGACCTTGTGCTCGTCACATGAGCACCATATGCCACCACTGCCTACCAGCCCCAGATACCTCCTGTTCAACACCTCTGTGATTGGCTGTATACTCCCTGTTCACGTGAACACCCCTGTGATTGGCTGTTATGCCCTATATAAGGCAAGGGAACTTCCCCGCAAGAGGAGAAAAGAAAGATCGACCAGGGAATGAACAAGAGCTTGTGATCGACCTGTGTGTGTGTTGGTGTTGCATCATCTCTGCAGGCAGGGAGGGCGCGACATGGAAGGGCCCTAAAATTCTGACAATTTTCTTTATTTTAGAGATGAAGAAAGCATTTGTCGATGTCGCATAAATCATTTCTTAGAAATGCTATGAAGCTTAGGTGGTCAGTGCCGAGGGTAAAAACAGAAGGTCTCAGGCTAGCAAGTTGGCACTGACTGGAGAGGATGACCTGGAAAGAATGCATGAATAAGCTTTTCTGGGATCAAGAGGTCAATGGAAAAGGTCAAGGTCACTGGCCAATATGGAGAGAGTTCAATCTAGAAAACTAATATCAGTGTTTTAGATTTGGGAACACATGTGAACATTCACAGGAGAAAAATCAATTAATCCAAGAACAAGGACTGAGCGTTATTTGCCCAAATTTCAATACTTTTACCTGCAAAGGTGGCTAGGACTAGCAGTATGTATTGTTTCCAATACAGTATCTCACTCTACCCTAAACATTTTGAAATTACCTTGAAGTTAAAAAAAGTAAAATAAAAGGGAAAAAGAAATGTATTACATTTAAAAGAGAATATCTAAAAATGGTTGATGAATTATTAGCTTAAGTTTGGATTTTTAAGTCTTTGTATCACATTTCAGATGATCTAATTTTGGATTCTCTGAATAGCCTATGGATCAAAAAAAAAAAACAAGATTCTGTAGGGGATTTATATCCTTGATAGATTCTGTTATTAAAGTTATGTTTTATCATAAAAAGAGTAGAAAACAAATTTTCCTTTTTGTCCTTTTCAATACAATGTATTTTCACTATTATTCCATTTAAATATTTTAAATTTTTATTGCCTAAGTGATTCTTAGCTTATTTAGGTGTCCTTATTTCCGATGGATTTTTTTTTTTTAGCAATTTTTTTTTCCCTAGCAATACTTTTGAATTGGTATCTTTATCTATTTATTTATTTATTTATTTATTGTCATACTGAAAATAATGAGGCCAATCCTGTGCAAATTATTAAAACTTTCTTTGTGGCCCTGACACAACTGAAATAGGCTTCGGTAAATAAATCATTAGATATCTGTACTGAAAAATCCTTCCTGCTTTTGAAATGGTGGTACAGAAAATGTTTAAGCTTCTGAAGTGATCATCTTAATATATTGCATAATATATAATTATATATTAATTGTTACATATTATAATATAATATAATATAATACATGATCTGTAAGTACTTTTGGATACAATTCTCATTCACTTTTTCCTTACATTTTCTAAATTTTCTTATGGGCAATGAATATGAAAAAAAGTTTTCCATTTATATATACACAAATACCTCCTCAGAGGGTATTAAAACATAAACAATGATTACCTTAGCACATTACTGGTTGTTCTTTCTACAAAAATACATGGGCAATGCTTCTCAGTACTATAAGACAAACTTTAAAATGAATTAAAGTAGTTTTGGATGGTGGTGCCTGGGTGGCTCAGTTTGTTCAGAGTCTGATTTTTGACTTTGGCTCAGGTCACAATCTCAGGGTTGTGAGATCAAGTCCTATGTTCTGCTCTATGTAGGTGTAGAGCTTGCTTAACATTTTCTCTCTCTGTTTCTGTGTGTCTGCCTCTCCCTCTGCCCTTTCCCCCCTCCAAATTTTTTTGAAATAAATAAAGTAGTTTTGGATGAATAGTCATTCTGGCTTGCCAAAGACAGTAAAAGGGACCATCTGACTCCAATGGACCTAGACCTTTTCTATCTCTCTAGATTCACCCGTGACAGACTTTATTTTTATGTATTTTTGTAATTTTTTAAAAGATTTTATTTATTTATATGACAGAGAGAGACACACGAGAGAGGTAACACAAGCAGGGGGAGTGGGAGAGGGAGAGGAGCAGGCTTCCCACCGAGCAGGGAGCCCTGATGTGGAGCTCAATCCCAGGACCCTGGGGTCATGACCAGAGCCAAAGTCAGACACTTAATGACTGAGCCACCCAGGCGCCCCTACCTGCGACAGACATTAAAGTGCTCCTCAAGGAATCCATGCCTCCCCATAGTCATTAAGTCTGGGTGTGACCTGTGATTTGCTTCTGACCAATAGAATATGGCAGAAGTTTTTATACATCCTTCACCTGATGACATTACATTTTACAAGACTGTTTTCTAACAGACTTTACAGATCTCTCCTTACTTGCTGATGAAATGGTTATTGAGGAAACCCATACATATAGCAAGAAACTGTGAGTGGGATATTGAAACTCCAGGAAACATTGAAGAGCTGAGGAAAATCCTGAAGCTCTGAGGTCTATAGTTGAAGCAAACATAATGCTACCAATAACTAGGTGTGCTTAGAAGAGATTTCAAGCCTCAGGTAAGAACTTGATCCTTATTGAAACCTTGAGTGCAGTCTTATGAGACCCCTGCAAAGATCAAACTAAGCCATGAGCAGACATCTGACCTACAGAAACTCTGGGATCTCAAATAAGTATTGTGTGAAGCTGCTAAGTTTGTGTAATTTGTTATAAAGCAGAAAAACACAACAAAACAAAACAAACAAAAAACCACAAATGTGTGTCCCTTTCAGACTTCTCCTTTCTTTATGTGCTACAGCCACACTGGGCTTTCCTCAGAACTGCCATGCTCTTTAAGCTAGCTGCCATGCTACATACAAACTCATGACCCCCGTTCAAGGTCTTCTCTGCTTCTTCTGCTGTCCCCACGTTCTTAATACATATAGACCCTTTCTGTTGTTCCAACCTCATCATCTCTTAGTACCAATATTACTCAGTGGTCACTCACATGTCACGCCTGCAGGCCTTCCAAAATGGACCAATCAGTCCGTTCTCCAGAACTTTGTCTCAAAGCTTCATTAGTACAAGAAAATTCACAGTTTCCTCCTCATTTAATACAGGGCTTCACACAAAGCATTCAATATAATTTTATTGGTATGATAAATGTATGCATGAATGAGTTCATTTTTAGATTTATATTTGGGTTCTGGAGAAAAATTTTTTTTTTCAGCGATTCTCAAAAAAAAATCTATTTGGTATTCAGAATAAAGCTTTATAACATTATTTTCAGCTGAGCACAAAAATAACATTGAGGGCTTTTGAGGATTATACCCAAAAATAATAGAAATAGAGCTGCTTGTTTTTCTTCCAGTCCAATGATAGGAAGGAAACAATGAACTTACCTGGCCAGGCTTTGAATTTTCACAGACAACAATATCATATTCCCTGGCAAGTTCGGGTGGATTGTCATTGACATCCAGAACTCTAATACCCACTGTGACATGGCTCAGCAAACCAGGATTGTCTGCAAAACACACAGGAATTTATTTAGTGTTTCCATGCACATTTTAGAGGCTTGGTTTAAAACAAATCTCCTTAATACTGTAGCTTGTCACTAGCTCCATATGCTGCAACAGGACTTTTGGCAAAGGGCAACTTTATGATGGCACTCTTTGCTAGAATTCATTAACTTACAGAAAAATGAAAAATGAACACCAAGGCATGACCTGCATGCTAAAATGATTATTTTGTCATACCAAGGAAATTACATGTTATTCAGGAACTGGAGTGGGAGAAATTCATTGTATGCTGTCAGAGTCCAAGGGATGAACAATTGGTTTCATCATTAATCTAAGAAAAGCATATCAGTTGGTTCAAAAAAAGAATTACATAATCTTTAAGAAGTTTGAGTTTTTAAATTTAAATAAATTTGCTGGAAATAAAAAAATTGCCATTTTTGCACAAAGAATAATTTTATTCTTATAGAAAAATTCATGCAGTGTGGGATGTTAAGTCATACTTGGGGAGAAATAATAATTGAAATCAGAACTTATCATATAATTAATATATAACTCTTGTAGATTTCAAAATATTATAACTAACACCTTAAAATATTTCTTAAACACAGTCTTCCCATTTTTCAGTAATTTTACTAATTCTGAGATGTAAGGAAAAGGCAAATGTTCAGTTTATTTTACAAGTTAAAGCTATAAATGCAGAATTAATAACAGGAAAATTAAATATATATATATTTTATTACTGATGTTTTTGTCATTATTTTTAAAAGTCCAAAATTAATGTTAAATAGACTGATTTTTAAAAGGATTAATAAAACAAAAGACATAAATTCTAGATAAATTTATCAGTTTATCAAAGTCGAACAAGAGAAGGTATATTCGAAAAAAGGGGGTAGGGATATATATAGACATATATAGATGATACTAACACTAGTAAGAACATGGATGGAATAAAAAATGCCATAGGTGTCTCCAAAAGGAATAGAAAATATAAGGAGTACTATAGTAATTAAAGAAAATCAAATTTCATTTAAAACATAATTTTTCTAAAGCAAAAAAAAAAAAAAAAAAAATCAGGTCTGAGTTATTTTACCTAAAGTTAAAGAAACAGGTAATTTCATTCCTAAACATATTTTTCCCAGAAAAATGGAGGAAAGAGGAAATACTGAAAAGTTTGTTTTCTGTGGCTTATGACCTGTTGGTATCAATACCAGGCATTCTCACTCACGAGATACTTTACATGTAAATAGCCTAAACAAAATGATAGCAAACCCATTCCACTGTTGCATTAAAAAACAAAACAAAACAAAACAAAAAGACTATCTTTATCAGTTTAGTTCCACACTTGCTTCATTTAGCATTAAAGGAAGGAAGATACAAAGGAAGAAACGAGGAAGGACATTTTAAAAAGGGTAAAAATTATTCACATGTTTAATAAATTGAAGGATGGACAAACAAAAGTAATTAAAGTATGGACATACAGAAAAACCAAGAAATAGGATGTAACAGCCATACATGATAAACTCAATGAAACCTAGCAAAACAAACAAAAAAGACCAAAAACAAAAAATCTCAACAAATAAGTAAAAATGTGCTTTCTCTAACTGATTAAGGGTACATCAAACAAACAACAACAAAACTACAGTGTACATTATTCTTAATGGTGAAAAACTAACTAAAGTTAATTAACAGAGCTCTATGAAAGCTATAAATAAATCTACCAAAGGATGTGAAAGACCTATATGCAGAACATTTTATTGAAATGTTGTATAAGGTGAGTTTTAGACTTCGTTAAAGAAATTAAGAGCTGTATCATGTGTGTGCTTAGAAAGAAACAATATCACAAATAAAACCAACCCTTCTGAACTGATGTGTGTATTCAATGTAATCTGTTGCAAATCCCAATGTCCATAGAATTAAAAGTTGATTCTAAAATTTATAAGTACTTAGATTATTTAGCATGTATGGAAAATGACAAAAAGCATACTTGCTGTACAATTTACCAAGGCTTAGGATATGGTATTTGTGGCCTTACTCTTGCCAGAATATAAACATATCTCTTCTACTCTAAATGTCACCTATGATTTTTTTCATGTATTCTTGTGTTTCCCAACTAGGCACTTGCTCACCTTATCAGAGCAGACAAAGTAATCTGTTCTAGAAGCCTGAGACAAAAATAATTTTATTGGCTCTAATCATTAATATCAGCAGCCTTAATTGTCCCTGAATAAATTTCCCTCTGCTCATTTTCTGAGCAAGCAGAATTAGAAGCAACCTTAGTGAAGTTAGGAAAGAAAGGAAAAGAAAGCAAAAACCTGTTTTGTAGAAGATTCTAGAAAGACTACATCTTGAAGAAAGGCTAGAATAAAAGAACAGCTAGGCATCTGACCACATTCAACATTTTGCCTTCTCATTGTCCCCACTTGTCTTGCTCTGGACTGGAATGGCCTTCCACTATTCCATACTGGGGTACAAGAGACTCAATTCTTCTAGATGGAAATAGATCCTATGTTCATCGAATATTATTTTATTACTCCAATGTATAATTACTCTTCCATAACTTACTGATTAAAAGCACAGCGTTCAGTATCAGAGAAATGCCGGGTTGTCTGTAGACCTACTACCCTTAGGTGTTCTGTGGGGGAAGCTGAACTGAATTTAACCTTGGTGTGGTTGCGACTAAATTTCCTTGTGCCATGTCCTGCCAGGCACAGTCGCGGGAGGTACTGATGAAGAGTTAGGGAAAACAGAATGTTGGAGTAAGCTTCCTGTCATTACCAATGTAAATTGAATACCTGCGGTCTATTTACTAAGAGTAGCATGATGTCTAAAACCTGTGCCTTTAATTCCAAATAATTAGAAGCTGAAAACCCACTATGGCTTTGTATCCTCCTGCCGTCGAAACTGCCTGCATTCTGGTATTTTCTGTTCAATACCTAGATAATTCTAAATTAGCAAACTGGCAAGTTCTTTTGGGTTTCTCTTCTTTCCCACATTCATCCGGTTAGAATGTTACCCTTCGAATGACAAAAACTTTACCTATAAAATGTAAGCATTTTCAAGTGTGTTGGAAGCATTTTCTTCTGTTCTTGAAGTTCTTAATGAAACATTTCTATTACTGCTATTGTTACTTTTATCTTTATGCTTTATTTCTAGCAATCAGGTTTTTTTTTTTAATTGGGGAATAACTGATATACAATATTATATTGGTTTCAGGGATACAAGAACAATAAAGTGATTTGGCAATTACATACATTACAAAATGCTCACCATGGTAAGTGTCGTTACCCTGTGTCATCATAGTTATTATAATATTACTGATTACATTCCCCAGGCTGCACTTTTCATACCATGGTAAGTGTCGTTACCCTGTGTCATCATAGTTATTATAATATTACTGATTACATTCCCCAGGCTGCACTTTTCATACCTGCCACTTATTTATTCTATAACTGGAAGTCTGTACTTAATCCATCCATCTGTATGGCCTATCCATCCTTCTGCACACCTCCTTCCTTTCTGGCAAACATCATGTTTTTCTCTGTATTTATGAGTCTGTTTCTGTTTTTCTTTGTTTGTTTAACTTTAAGTATTTTTGAGGGCACAGTAAATAAAATATATTGCAATTAGACAAATTTAAATATGAATCCCCTTTCCGGCCCTCTACGAACATGAAATTTGGAAAGGAGTTTATTATTTTTATGACTTCACTACTTAATCTGCAATGAGTTATTTGACTTGGCAAATTGTGTTTTTGAGAAACAATTAAGGAAATTATGTAAATTTGAATCCTTTCTGAAGATCACAAACAGAACAGAAGCAAAAACAAAACACACAGCGTGCTGGCAGTCCTATACATGTGATTTCTAGCAGAAGCTACACTATTTAAAAATCATCCATGTTTTACCCAATACCAATGTGAAAGCAGCTCACATTGCCAGATACAGACAGTGATGCAGTGAAAGTATTGGTATATGTCATTCTGTGCAATTGCAAGTTGGTTGCTACGATATTGGAGGATTTCCCATGACTGAGGAAGAACCCATTTTATCCAGTGAGCTCATTTGAAAAGTCTGTTAATGCATGCCACTAGGATGGGCTCTAGAGAACACAGAATGGTGAAATATACCACTCCAGCAGATTCCCCACTATCAATACAGAATGAAGAAAACAAATTAAATATTAATGTTTTTCCAATTTGTTTTCTTCAGAATTGTGACTTAAGTGTTCAATATATGTCCATCCCAAAGTCGTTATGATTTAAGTATTTCCCTCCTAACTCTAAATCATGACCATTGGTATGTGTAATACAGTTTACTAGGGAATGCAATAGATTTCTAATATAAATATTCATATTCCAAATTTAGTATTAAGTACTTCTTTAATTTTTTTTTCAAATTGCAATTGACTTCCACAGTTTCCATCCTTTTTTTTATTTTTTAAAGATTTTATTTATTTATTTATTTATTTATTTATTGTGATCTACATAAACTTTTTTTTTTTTCAAATACGGGTTGTCTTATGTGTGTGTGTTTTTTTTTTAATTTTTTATTTTTTATAAACATATATTTTTATCCCCAGGGGTACAGGTCTGTGAATAACCAGGTTTACACACTTCACAGCACTCACCAAAGCACATACCCTCCCCAATGTCCATAATCCCACCCCCTTCTCCCAAACCCCCTCTCCCCAGCAACCCTCAGTTTGTTTTGTGAGATTAAGAGTCACTTATGGTTTGTCTCCCTCCCAATTCCATCTTGTTTCATTTATTCTTCTCCTACCCACTTAAGCCCCCATGTTGCATCACCACTTCTTCATATCAGGGAGATCATATGATATTTGTCTTTCTCTGCTTGACTTATTTCGCTAAGCATGATACGCTCTAGTTCCATCCATGTTGTCGCAAATGGCAAGATTTCATTTCTTTTGATGGCTGCATAGTATTCCATTTAGTATATATACCACATCTTCTTGATCCATTCATCTGTTGATAGACATCTAGGTTCTTTCCATAGTTTGGCTATTGTGGACATTGCTGCTATAAACATTCGGGTGCACGTGCCCCTTTGGATCACTACGTTTGTATCTTTAGGGTAAATACCCAATAGTGCAATTGCTGGGTCATAGGGCAGTTCTATTTTCAACATTTTGAGGAACCTCCATGCTGTTTTCCAGAGTGGCTGCACCAGCCTGCATTCCCACCAACAGTGTAGGAGGGTCCCCCTTTCTCCGCCTCCTCGCCAGCATCTGTCATTTCCTGACTTGTTGATTTGAGCCATTCTGACTGGTGTGAGGTGATATCTCATTGTGGTTTTGATTTGTATTTCCCTGATGCCGAGTGATATGGAGCACTTTTTCACGTGTCTGTTGGCCATCTGGATGTCTTCTTTGCAGAAATGTCTGTTCATGTCCTCTGCCCATTTCTTGATTGGATTATTTGTTCTTTGGGTGTTGAGATTGCTAAGTTCTTTATAGATTCTGGACACTAGTTCTTTATCTGATATGTTGTTTGCAAATATCTTCTCCCATTCTGTCAGTTGTCTTTTGTTTTTGTTAACTGTTTCTTTTGCTGTGCAAAAGCTTTTGATCTTGATGAAATCCCAATAGTTCATTTTTGCCCTTGCTTCCCTTGCCTTTGGCGTTGTTCCTAGGAAGATGTTGCTGTGGCTGAGGTCGAAGAGGTTGCTGCCTGTGTTCTCCTCAAGGATTTTGATGGATTCCTTTCACACATTGAGGTCCTTCATCCATTTTGAGTCTATTTTTGTGTGTGGTGTAAGGAAATGGTCCAATTTCATTTTTCTGCATGTGGCTGTCCAATTTTCCCAGCACCATTTATTAAAGAGGCTATCTTTTTTCCATTGGACATTCTTTCCTGCTTTGTCGAAGATTAGTTGACCATAGAGTTGAGGGTCTATTTCTGGGCTCTCTATTCTGTTCCATTGATCTATGTGTCTGTTTTTGTGCCAGTACCATGCTGTCTTGATGATGACAGCTTTGTAATAGAGCTTGAAGTCCGGAATTGTGATGCCACCAACGTTGGCTTTCTTTTTCAATATCCCTTTGGCTATTCGAGGTCTTTTCTGGTTCCATATAAATTTTAGAATTATTTGTTCCATTTCTTTGAAAAAGATGGATGGTACTTTGATAGGAATTGCATTAAATGTGTAGATTGCTTTAGGTTGCATAGACATTTTCACAATATTTATTCTTCCAATCCAGGAGCATGGAACATTTTTCCATTTCTTTGTGTCTTCTTCAATTTCTTTCATGAGTACTTTATAGTTTTCTGAGTATAGATTCTGTGCCTCTTTGGTTAGGTTTATTCCTAGGTATCTTATGGTTTTGGGTACAATTTTAAATGGGATTGACTCCTTAATTTCTCTTTCTTCTGTCTTGCTGTTGGTGTAGAGAAATGCAACTGATTTCTGTGCATTGATTTTATATCCTGACACTTTACTGAATTCCTGTATAAGTTCTAGCAGTTTTGGAGTGGAGTCTTTTGGGTTTTCCACATATAGTATCATATCATCTGCGAAGAGTGATAATTTGACTTCTTCTTTGCCGATTTGGATGCCTTTAATTTCCTTTTGTTGTCTGATTGCTGAGGCTAGGACCTCTAGTACTATGTTGAATAGCAGTGGTGATAATGGACATCCCTGCCGTGTTCCTGACCTTAGCAGAAAAGCTTTCAGTTTTTCTCCATTGAGAATGATATTTGCGGTGGGTTTTTCATAGATGGCTTTGATGATATTGAGGTATGTGCCCTCTATCCCTACACTTTGAAGAGTTTTGATCAGGAAGGGATGCTGTACTTTGTCAAATGCTTTTTCAGCATCTATTGAGAGTATCATATGTTTCTTGTTCTTTCTTTTATTGATGTGTTGTATCACACTGACTGATTTGCGGATGTTGAACCAACCTTGAAGCCCTGGAATAAATCCCACTTGGTCGTGGTGAATAATCCTTTTAATGTACTGTTGAATCCTATTGGCTAGTATTTTGTTGAGTATTTTAGCATCTGTGTTCATCAAGGATATTGGTCTATAGCTCTCTTTTTTGATGGATCCTTGTCTGGTTTTGGGATCAAGGTGATGCTGGCCTCATAAAATGAGTTTGGAAGTTTTCCTTCCATTTCTATTTTTTGGAACAATTTCAGGAGAATAGGAATTAGTTCTTCTTTAAATGTTTGGTAGAATTACCCCGGGAAGCCGTCTGGCCCTGGGCTTTTGTTTCTTTGGAGATTTTTAATGACTGTTTCAATCTCCTTACTGGTTATGGGTCTGTTCAGGCTTTCTATTTCTTCCTGGTTCAGTTGTGGTAGTTTATATGTTTCTAGGAATGCATCCATTTCTTCCAGATTGTCAAATTTATTGGCGTAGAGTTGCTCATAGTATGTTCTTATAATAGTTTGTATTTCTTTGGTGTTAGTTGTGATCTCTCCTCTTTCATTCATGATTTTATTTATTTGGGTCCTTTCTCTTTTCTTTTTGATAAGTCGGGCCAATTTTATCAATTTTATTAATTCTTTCAAAGAACGAGCTCATAGTTTCATTGATTTGTTCTATTGTTTCTTTGGTTTCTATTTCATTGATTTCTGCTCTGATCTTTATGATTTCTCTTCTCCTGCTGGGCTTACGGTTTCTTTCTTGTTCTTTCTCCAGCTCCTTTAGGTGTAGGGCTGGTTGTGTACCTGAGACCTTTCTTTTTTCTTGAGAAAGGCTTGTACCGCTATATATTTTCCTCTCAGGACTGCCTTTGTTGTGTCCCACAGATTTTGAACCGTTGTATTTTCATTATCATTTCTTTCCATGATTTTTTTCAATTCTTCTTTAATTTCCCTAAAGATTTTATTTATTTATTTGACAGAGAGAGATATCACAAGTAGGCAGAGAGGCAGGCAGAAAGAAGAGGAAGCATGCTTCTCACAGAGCAGAGAGCCTGATGGTGGGCTCGATCCCAGGACCCCGAGATCATGACCTGAGCCGAAGGCAGAGTCTTAACCCACTGAGCCATCCATGTGCCCCTAGTGTTAAGTACTTTTAAATATTTAAATTTAGACTAGTGTAAATTTTCTTATCTATAAAATGTAGATTATTTTTCTCAAAATGTGCTTCCATTCTTTTCTTTATAAAAATTCAGTCAAAATGAAAAACCTCATATATTACAATAGTAAATTGCAGTGATTATGAATTTAATTAAATAATCACATTTATATTTGTCTATGATTCATAAATGTCCATGCATACGAGGATGTTTCCAACTGTGTGTTACAAATGTGTTTATGTTGGTTGTTGGTTTTTTGTTTTTTGTTTTTCCTGGTCTGTGTTTCTTTGATTTCTATTAAAAGTTTCTTTGATTTCTAAAAAAACAAACAGGGGCGCCTGGGTGGCACAGTGGGTTAAGCCGCTGCCTTTGGCTCAGGTCATGATCTCAGAGTCCTGGGATCGAGTCCCACATCAGGCTCTCTGCTCAGCAGAGAGCCTGCTTCCCTCTCTCTCTCTCTGCCTGCCTCTCCATCTACTTGTGATTTCTCTCTGTCAAATAAATAAATAAAATCTTAAAAAAAAAATTATAAAATTAAAAAATAAAAAAACAAACAGAACTTTTATGAATCATTCCTGTGAACTGAAACTAGACCATTTCAAAATGCTAGGCTAATATTTTGTTTATTAACAAATATGTTTCTAATATTCCCTTCAATAAATAAATATATAAAAATAAACTTTGCAAATCAGTGCTCAGATGAAACTGAAATTTTTTTAAAGATTTATTTATTTTATAAAAGGGGTGCTGCAGAGAGAGAGAGAGAGAGAGAATCCTGAAGCAGACTCCCCCACTGAGCGTGGGGCCCGGCATGTGGCTTGATCTCACCACATGGAGATCATGACCTGAAGAGAAATCAAGGATCAGCCACTTAACTAACTGACTGAGCCACCAAGGCGTCCCTGAAAATTTTCATTTGACACTTTTTGTTTTGAAATGAGAGTGGTTTGCTATTTTTAACTAGTATTTTGAAATTTTGTACATAAAATTATATATTATTTTTAGGCAAAAAAGTAAGATAAAATAACTAATAAATAATTGACAGTCCTTACTAATATGAGTGTTTAATCTATTTAAGAACTGTTTTATGGATAAAACCATCACAATGCCATGTACAAGCCTGGTGTGCTGCAAATATTTTTTTCTTCTCCCCCCTCTCTTTTTTGTATCTTGTATAAATGTTGAGAAACCAAATATTGTATTCAAAATAATTTGTTATAATGGATAATTAAGAATTCATATCTGATATGTAAGAATTCATATCTGGTATGTAATCTGGTATGTAATCGATTAATTCTTAAATATTTCTTTCTTCTTACCAGATAAAGAGGTTTAAAATAAAACATTCTGTGACATTTATAAGATAAATTGAACTGACCCTGTACATTTTAGATCACCTATTTATTTTATAGTAGTTCAAAAAACCTGGTAGTTGTCTAGAAGCTCTTTCAAAATTTAGAGTATTTAGAAACACACCACCCCAAACTCAATGTATTTATGTGATTTTTTTGTCCGTTTGTTGTATAAAATTTTATTAATGGCCCAGTCATCATAAAGAATTCACTCTGAAGAGAATTACCTAAAAGGAGTCTCAACTCTTTTACAGTATTTTTTTTCTTCCTTACCCATAAATCCTCCCAAAATTCCCCAAATGTTTTAGTAGTTATGCCTGAAACTAACATAAGTGGGAAGACTCAAAAGTTTAAATCGTGCTTTTGATTTTAGGAATAAAAATCTTTAAGTTAGAACCATAAAGTCAAAGTAATTCACTTCTAAGTGAAATTAATTACATCAGGATGATGTATTTGCTAATAATTATGAAAAAAATTGAAAAATAGTTTAAAAAAATCTGTTAAAATTGGCCTATTCAATTTCATGAAAGAACCCAACAAACACACCACTTATTTTCTAATTTTTGTGATAATTCAGTTTTTATAAATATTTTACATCTAAGTTTATTTATCTACAGTGTTTCTGATATTGAGTTTTCATCCTTATTGAGTTCCCACAAATTCAGCTTGTGACCAACTATCATGCTATCCTTCGAATTACATTTGCAATCATATTTTTTATGCTGCCAGAAGCTCACTAATAAAATGGACCATCATTTTGCATTTTTGAGGTGGTAAGCAACGTAAGGATAATAATTTTTTTCTTATCTGATACAGTCAGCATATGAAAGTGGTTTTGTTAATTTCAGAAAAATAACTAACATAAGACATCATTAATGAAATATCCTAATGTTTAAAAGTTCAGCAATCTCAACTCTGGTGTAGAGATAAGGCCTTATTTCTGAGAATGGATCTGCTGCTGCTTGGGGTTCAACATCACCATTCTTTTAAAAAAAAAATCATACTCACTGCATTGTTGTTGGGCCCCAAATTTATTCCAAGTGAAGGATGAACAATAGTTTAAGCCCAGTAGCATTTTAATGAAATTCCCTGAAATATTATCATAGTCTTACTATTCTCCTAAATTGCAATACTTTTTTTTGAAGCTAAAATCCCTTTTATCAAGTCTTAGGAAAACTTAAGCTTGAACTACATAAATCCTGATTCCATTATGCACATCTATGACATTCTTTGGTGTAACATTTACATAAATTAAATAATTACAAAGATAAGGTTAGCAGGTTTTGAAATAGAATTTAAGAAAATAAACTTCAGGTTTGGGCCAGAAATAGCAACTGATACCAGACTAACCTGTGTTATAAATGACTATAAAACTGAAATTATATGAAGATACTCTTCTCATACTTGGCTAAACAGACGCTGAAGAACTATGATCCTTGAGAGAAAAGAAATCCAAAGCTGAATGCAAGATCTCCTCCAGCTTTAATTACGTTCATTATAACCCTGGCTGATACATTCCAGGAAAGAAAGGCTGGTTGTTTAACATTGAAAAGCCAGTGAATATAATTTGCCATGTGTACATAATTATGTTGAGAGATGCAGAAAATTATAACAAAACATAACACCATATTTGATTTAAAGATAAAAAAAAAAAACACTAGTAAAGTAACAATGGGAGAGACTTCCTCAACCTGAATAATTGTACAACCAAAACCTCTAACTGTCGTAGTTACAAGTGAAAGACTGAATATTCCAACCTTAGGATCAGAAAAACAAAAGGCAGGAATATAACTTGTAGCAATGCTCTTGATAATCATATTAAAGCTTATAGTCAGTGCAATTAGAGAAAGAAATAAATTTTATGCCAATTGCAAAGTTAGAAACAAATCTATATTTCCTCAGAGGGCATCATCCCTGCAGAAAAGATTAAATAATCTACAAAAAGCTGTTACCGCTACTATGAGAGTTACCAATATTGTAGGCAACTTGTACCAATGCAAACTTATAGTAACATCTATTTCTACAACAATAAAAATAAACATTTAAATAAATATCAAATTTATATAACATGAAAAACATGAAACCAAATAAAATATGTTCCATATCTGTATGCTGAAACCTACAAATACTAAGATAAATCTAAAATGCCTAGTTAAGTGGAGACATATGTTAGATAAAAGACTCAACATTTTTGAGACATCCACTCTCCCAAACATGAACTGTAGATTAATTGAAATACCAATAAAAAATTGTAACTGATATTGTTGACGAATCTGACAAGCTGATTCTAAAATTTATCTGAAGATGTCCTAAATTAGTTCATACAATTTTGATAAAAGAATGATGTTGAACTTAATTTTAAGTGTTAGTTAGTATCCACAATAATCAAGACAATGGTATTAGTATAAGACTGTGTGTGTGTGTGTATGTGTATGTGTGTGCATGTATAGTGTTATATAATATATGCTTATATGATTAGTGGTATATACAAAAAGAGAGAGTCCAGAAATTAATCAAAACAAAAATGGTCAAGTGTTAATGGACACAGTTGTCATGATTACTAATTGGAGAAATAGCATTTTTAACAAATAATGGATTCACTGGAAATTAAAATGTGAAGTACATTAAACTTGAGTTTTAACATATATAAAATATCCCTCAAAGTAAAGCATATGCCAAATTATAAAACCTTGAATTTTAACATATAAGAACAGATAGGGTAAATATTTTGCTACCTTGTATTTAGTAATGAACTCCCTAAAATGTGTTCAGATTCATATACAAGATATTAAAACATCCTTTCTGGAACCGTTAAATTCTTATAATTTCAAGTAACACAAATGCTGAGACTTTAGGACAGCTAATAAAATTTTAGAAATTTTAGAACAAGCATATTTTAGAATGGAAATTTTCTGCATAAGATGAAATATATTAAGAGAGCTTTAACTCAAACACACATACTAATTTCTAGGTCAATCATTGATTATAATTACATATTAAAAATACGTTAAACGTGCCTGCCTCTCTGCCTACTTCTGATCTCTGTCTGTCAAAATAAAATCTTAAAAAAAAAAAAAAAAGAAAAAGAAGAGAAAAAGGGCTCCTGGGTGGCTCAGTGGGTTAAAGCCTCTGCCTTTGGCTTGGGTCATGATCCCAGAGTCCTGGGATCGAGCCCTGCATCGGGCTCACTGCTCACCAGGGAGCCTGCTTCCTCCTCTCTCTCTGCCTGCCTCTCTGCCTACTTGTGATCTCTCTCTATCAAAATAAAATCTTTAAAAAATACTTTATTAAAAATATATATTTATATTAAACATCCTTTTTGAAAAACATTTGAGAATACTTCTAAGAATATATTATATGCTCTTGGTATGTGTACCCAAGTTACATAAATGGAGAAGTTTTTCATATTTACAATAGAAAACATGTACCAGACATGTTGAATCAGCAATATTAATAATATATGAAGCTATAAAAACTGAAATACATTGGGATTTTCAAGCATGAAATAAAATAGATTTATTTTTTCATCATAGTGAAAATGAAAGAACAAACAAGCTGCAGCTGTATTTCTTTTTTTTTTTTTAATATTTTATTTATTTATTTGACAGAGAGAGAGAGAGATCACAAGGAGAGAGGCAGGCAGAGAGAGAGAGAGAAGGAAGCAGGCTCCCGCTGATCAGAGAGCCTGATGTGAGCCTTGATCCCAGGATCCCGAGATCATGACCTGAGCTGAAGGCAGAGGCTTAACCCACTGAGCCACCCAGGCGCCTACAGCTGTATTACTTTACCTGAATGAACAGTTAAAAACACAGCATTGAGAAAAAAACTACAGAGAGTGTATATAACATTAACCCACCGATATATAATTTCCATGAGCCAAAGCTATAGTATATACAAAAATATAGATATATAAATGTCCAAAATGTATTTGGTAAAACTATAAAGAGAAGAAAGGGACAAATAATACTAAATTCAATATTGATGAGCTCTGGTTAGAATGAAGAAAGATGTAATAGTGAGGTGTATTTACTTATTTATTTATTTAGGATTTTTATTTATTTATTTGAGAGAGAGTGATTGAGAGGGAGCACCACAGGGATGGGTAAACGGAGAGGGAGGGCGACAGAAAGAATCTCCAGCAGACTCCATGCTGAGATCGCACTACCCTGAGGTCATGGCACGAGCAGAAATCAAGAGTCTGATGCTTAACCAACTGAACCTCCCACTCACTCTTAGTGAGGTAGAGTTAAAGCTTATTTTTTTGAGGTGATGTCTCTTAAATTGGTGTTCATTTTATTATTTGGACTGATCATATGCTTAAGATATCAATATAATGTACATATATTATAATCTAATTAGAAAACATTTGGTACAATTACTTCAGTTTATCCCATATGCATGTCCACATAACATACACAGGCCTCATATATGGGTACACAACTTCATTCATTATATCAAGTCATGGTCCAATTTCCAGCTACACACAAATTTCACTGTTTTATTTATCAGTGTCTTCCTTAAAGGGTTGCACAATTTGTATCTTCATAAAATTTTCTCTAGTCTGAAGTCATAGTAATGTTATCCTACATTTCTTTTTTTTTTTTAAAGATTTTATTTATTTATTTGACAGACAGATCACAAGTAGGCAGAGAGGCAGGCAGAGAGAGAGAGAGAGAGGAGGAAGCAGGCCCCCCGCTGAGCAGAGAGCCCTACGCGGGGCTCGATCCCAGGACCCTGAGACCATGACCTGAGCCGAAAGCAGAGGCTTTAACCCACTGAGCCACCCAGGCGCCCCATCCTACATTTCTTTTAAGATTTAATGTTCATCTTCTACTGCTGGAATTACTTATTTTGCATAGTTGTAAGGTACTTTCTTTGCAGAGCCAGATAACATAGCTCTGTCTTCACCTGTTTGTTGAGGTGTCCATCTGTTCTCCCTTCTGACTTCCAAACAACTCTGTATTGTAGCAATTTGACTGTATGGTTCTCAGAAAACATATCTTGCATCAACACATTTTTTTTTTTAAATTGCTATGTGGTTTAGTAAGTCATTAATGTCGATATATTTTGCTTTGTATGCTTGAAAATGCTATGTCGGGCCCTGGGTGGCTCAGTCAGTTGAACACCTGAATTTTTATTTTGTCTCGGGTCATGGTTTCGGGTCTCCGGATGGAGCCCTATGTTGGGCTCCACGCTCAGCGTGGTGTCTGCTCCAGGATTATCCCTCTCCCTCTGCCCTTTCTCCTGCTCACACTCTCCAAAATAAATAGAAAAAAAAAAAATCTTTGAAAATGTTATGTATTCTTTAAATGTATTCATTATATATTAAAATATAGAATATATGCATATAGTCAAATATATATATTTGTATTTGACAGATATTCAAGTATCAAGTGTTTTTATTTTGTTCTTTGAAACACTTTTATCATTACTGATTTTTTTGGTCTTTTTCATAAAGCATTTCTAAGAGAGATGTATTAGCAGTTTCTTCCAAGATTATGTTTTATTTTGAAGATAGTTTATTAGGTTAATAAGTTTCAAATGATTACATTACTCTCGTGACATATACTACATGTCAATATGACATGGCCTTCTTATCATGATAGCATTTTGTTTTAAAATATATTCTGTCTTATATTAACCATTTTTGCCTCATTTCTTTCAGTTAAAATTAAATTATTATGCTTTTATTTTAAAACTTTCTTTATCTTTATACCCCATATGTACCTATTACAAGTAGCATGTAGTATGAGACTATTTTATTTTTCCTTACTTTGCTTCAGTATGGTAACTTTTTTTTTTAAATGGAGGGTTTATTTGGGTTATTAATATATATTTATTTGGGTTATTAATATATATTTTGGTCACTTCATTGTGCGCTTCAAATTTGTCGTAATATTTTTTATTCCTTCTAATATTATTTTCCAGTACTTTGCTTAAGGCTTTATCCTTGTTATGTCTTCTAATTTTAAATCTATATACTAAATTTATTTTCTTTTCTTGACCCAGAAATATTAACATGCTTAGGTATCTCTGGAACATCTTTACTCTCTTTCTATACATTGTAATAACTTTTCAGTGCTTTAATTTGGATCAAGTTTCTCAAATTTATGCCTATAAGTGAAGAGGATGAGGATGATGATGATGACAATGATGATGATACTTGTGGGTTTGATAATCTGTCAAATTTGATGTTTTGTTTTTACAAAGAAAGGTGTCCTCATGTGTACCACTTTCTCATTATTTCTTATTGAAGCTTATACCATCTTTTCGTGATAAATTTCTTATTTTTTATTAAATTATTTAACAACAATGTATTTTCTCAATTTTGGTTGTTTGAAAGTTTTTCTGTATCACATATTTTATGTTTCTGTTGTTACAAAATTACTGAGGCCAACATGATCTAAAATGATTTGTAAGAAGTGTCAAATTTCTGATGGTAATGTTTTCATATTTTCATTCCCTTTACTCAGAAATAAAGGAAAAACAGAAGATATGTATTACGTTTATCCTTTGTTTGGCAGGGTCTATATGTGTGTCTATCTTGAGTCATTCATTGTAAGTATCATGTTTTGGAATCTTAATTTATTTGGGGATATCTTAACAATACAGGAAACAACAGATGTTGGAGGGCATGTGTAGAAAAGGGAACACTCTTACACTGTTAGTGGAATGCAAAGTGGTGCAGCCTATTTTGGAAAACATCATGGAGGTTCCTTAAAAGGTGAAAAATAGAACTACCTTATGACCCAGCAATTGCACTCCTAGGTATTCACCCAAAGAATAAAAAAATACTTTTCCAAAGGAATACATGCACCTTGATGCTTACAGCAGCATTATCAGAAATAGCCAAATTATGGAAAGAGCTCAAATATCCATCAACTGCTATATGGATAAAGACGATGTGGGGTGTGTGTGTGTGTGTGTGTGTGTGTGTTTACAATGGAATATTACTTGGCCATCAAAAGAATGAAATCTTGTCGTTTGTAATGATGGGGATGGAGCTGGAGTGTATTATGCTAAGCAAAATAAGTCAGCCAGAAAAAGACAAATGCCATATGATTTCATTCACATGTCGAATTTAAGTAAGAAAACAGATGAACACGGAGGAAAAAAGAGAGAGGGAAGCAGACCAAGAAATATAGTCTTAACCGCAGAAAACGAACTAATGGTTACCAGAGGTGAGGTGAGTGGGGGGGATGGGCTAAATATGTGATGGGTATTAAGTAGGGCACTTGTGATGAGCAATGGATCTTGTATAAAAGTGAGGAATCACTGAATTCTACTACTGAAATAATATTTGCATTGTGTGCAATGAACTGAACTTGAAATAAAAACTTAGAAGAAGTACATGGTACTACTTATTTAAAAAGGAACATTCTGTTAGTTCTCTGGATAATAGATTAAAAGAAGTTAGGGTTAAGTGCAAAGATTATTTTGGAAGTTACTGTAGCATTCCAGCTGAAGGGGTGGTGGTTGTTCGGACAGGGATGGGAGTGATGGTGTTATGAAGTAGTTGACTTATGGATAGTTTTAAAAGTACAGCTAATAGAGCTTTCTGACGAATTGGGTATGTAGCATGAGAGAAAAGGGGGAGCCAGATATGACACTGAGTGATCTTCAGAAGCCATCTGGACTACAGCCATCATTATTGAGATAGATGATGCCTCTGGAGGAGAAGATTTAGAGAGAAATTAGATTTTGAGGAAACTATTTACGTACAGCATTTTCAGTTTGAGAACTCTGAGAAGAGATTTTGGAGTAGTTAATATGGAATTCGGGGAAAAAGTGGATGCATATGTAAATTTGAGAGTCATCTACATGTAGATGTTATGGAAACTCATTAGACTGAATGAGATCATGTGGGCAATAACTCCAGATAGTCTAAGGTTTAGAAATCAGGATGCCCCACTAGTCAATGGGAGGAGAGATGAGGAGGAACTAAGAAGCACCCTGAGACAGAAGAGCCAAGAAGGAAGAAGAGTGTCTAGAGAATGCTATGCCTGTAAGCCAAAGTAAGAGCCTATCTCTTGAAAGAGTTGCCAATTGTGCCAAATGTCGCTGCTTTGCTGAGCAAATGGAGGGAAGAATTAGACTTCATATTTTGGAATATGGAGGACAAGTATAATTTTGGTGAAGTAATAAAGACAAGCCTTTGACGAGTTTGTTTGTTTGTTTGTTTTTTAAATATTTTATTGATTTATCTGACAGATAGAGAGGAAGCACAAAGAAACAGAACTGCAGGCAGAGGGAGAGGGAGAAGCAGGCTCCCAGCTGAGCAAGGAGCCTGATGTGGGACTCAATCCCAGTATCCTGGGATCAGGACCTGAGCCAAAAAGGCAGATGCCTAACAGACTGAGCCACTCAGGTGCCCCTAAGAGTGAATTTTAAAGAGCATGGAGACAGAGGGAGCAGGGTGTGAATATAGGCAACTCTTTCAAGAGGTTTATCAGGAAAGGGAATGGGATAATGAAGTTGTAACTGGAAGATTCTCCGTTTTTGTTTGCTTGAGTATATTTTATTTTCAGATAGAATTAAAGCCTATTTTTGAGGACATAGGAATTATGAAGGGGGGAAATGAAAAGATAGGAGAGGAATTAATTGACAGTTCCATGACTGAGTGAACAAGAAAGGTGAGGCTCCATAACATCTGCATGGAGTGGTGGCCATAAACGTGGTAGGGAGACCCCATTCACAGAAGGAAGCCAGAGATTTATGGAAACTAATGCCCACAGTATTAGTGAGGCTGCTAGATCTGATGACAGGAAACTATGGAAACCCCTTTCTGATTGTTCTTTTTGATAAGCATTAGAGAAGCAAGATGACCTGACATATGTAAGGAAATTGGAAAAGATATTGGAAATTTGAGAAGCCAGGAAAACTATAAAAGAAATATCTAGCAATGCTGCATATAATTGTTTCAGTTATTCAAGTTCCTTATGAATGAAATAATTTGTTCTAATTCTTCCAGAATTTGATACTGAAATTGGGATAGTGCAATTTTTACAAACCCTTAATGTATCGGCATATTATATAAAAAGCATCAAAAATTAGAACGTAGTATATATCATAATTACCTTACCCAAATTCTCCCCATGGGTAGAACTCAAAAGAGGTCTGAATAGCTTTGAATGGAATTGGCCTGCACTAAAGATAAGAAATAAGCCTTGATGGTCCTGAGCCAATGTGAATAACCCTATATGTTTTGCCATCATTTACCTACTATGGTCACATATTATGTATTAAATACAATTTTTAAAAACAGTGAATGGAGATTAGTTCAGGCCTAATTGAAGATGTATGTATGTGTGTGTGTGTGTGTGTATATATATATGTATATATATATATAAAACATTTTGTTTATTTGAGAGAGAGAGAGCACAAGTAGGGGGAGGGGCAGTAGGAGAGGGAGAAGTAGACTCCTGGCTGGAAGTGAGACTCCATCAACCCAGGGATCATGAAGTGAACTGAAGGCAAACGTTTAACCCACTGAGCCACCCAGATGCCCCTGGAGCAATATTTGTAATGAGTGTCTGAAGTGACAACCTCACCCTGGATTGTAAATGAGGGTGAATGTAACCCAATTTCGGGTGCCATTCATTCTGTTACCATGTGGCAAGTAAGCACAGTCCTCGTTGCTTGTTACTGTAATATAGCAACACTACAGCAAAAGATGAAATAACAAGGAAAGCAGAAAACAAAAACTCACAGAGAAATAGAGATAGGGACATAATCAAGATAAGCCTGAAAACTAATTTGCCTGAGAACTTTACAGGTATGTGGACCAGTAAGTTTTTCTTAAATCTTAGAACAGATTGAATTATTTTTAGATATTTTATGTTTATCTGTTACATGGCAAAAGATAACTAAAACACAGACATATGCACTACAAATAAATACTCCATAAAAGTATTTAATTTCTATCATCTAAAGTTACAATTAGATTAAATTTGAAATTTATGGATACTAATCTTTGAATATTTTTGCAATGTTGCATAAGAATTGAGGAAAAAAAAAACAAGAAGGATTCAACAACTAAACAGCACTAAACATTGGTTTCTGGACTGAGATATGCATATAATTTGTTTAGAGAAGTGAAAAGGAGAGCTGAGGCAAACATCGTAACAGTGCAAAAAACAAACAGTGTTCTTTAATTGGTGAACTATGGTAAGAGCCAAAAACTTTCGGATTCATTAGAAGTATCAATACAGTAGCAGCTCCCTGACTTTGGCTCCTTTGGAAATATATCTATCAGGCAAGCAGTGAACACTGAGCGTCCCATTTTGATCAGGATAAACTCTTACATATGGTGCACAGAACAAGGAGAAATAAGATATTTTAGGCAAAATGGGAAATATATATAATTTAGTGATCATTGAACTGTATAGTAAGTTATAAAATTTCTGGTCAGTTAAGGTAGGTACAGAAATGAAGAACAAAAAGTATTCATGTATCTAACAGTTTGATGTGTCAGGAAATGTTCTTAGTATTTGTGAATACTAGGATAAAGATACATTAGACCTGATTTTTAGATCTGAGATGTTCACAATCTAGTAGACAGGAAAAACATTACAATAAAATGTGATGTGCCATATTTAAACCTAATAAGTGATAAAGGCTCAATTTAAGGCATGCATAAAGTTAGAATAAAGAGGGAGGAGCTGTAAAATTTGCCTGAGAGTTTGAGGAGGATTTCACAGATGTCGTGACATGTGAAATAGTTCTTAAAAGTAAACAGAGCTTTGTAAAGCAGAACAGAATGAGCAGAGGACATTGAGAGATGAAAGGATTATACAATTATTCAAAGAACATGGCCTGTCTGAGTATCTGTGACTAAAGGTATGATATACATTTTTCTGAGAATTAAGCTGAGAACAGAGAAGGCCAAATTTTATAAAGAAAAACTCAGGACATAAGTGTATACCTCTTGCCTTTGGTATTAGTACTAAATGGAGCTGTGACATAAATTAAGTTGTGAATGGAAGCGATGTTTCTTAATAATAATTTGCTTTAAATCACTTAAGCCCATGGTTTTTATCTTTATTATTTTTTAAAGATTTTATTTATTTATTTGACAGAGAGAAAGATCTCAAGTAGGCAGAGAGGCAGGCAGAGAAAGAGGGGGAAGCAGGCTCCCTGCTGGGCAGAGAGCCCGATGCAAGGCTCGATCCCAGGACTCTGAGATCATGACTTGAGCCGAAGGCAGCGGCTTAACCCACCAAGCCACCCAGGTGCCCCAGGCCCATCGTTCTTAAGCTTTGATTTATGAAAATCACCTAGGGAACATGATAAAACCCTAGATACTATACTATAACAAGTTTTTCTAAATCATGGTGTGCCCAGATATCTGGTCAGGCACTTTTCTGTTTGTTTCTGTGAGGGTGTTTTTGAATTAAATTAACATTTAAATTGGTGAACTACATGGGCATCTGGCTGGCTCAGTTGGTAAAGCATGTCACTCTCAATCTTGGGGTCATGAGTTTGAGCCCCACGTTTGGTGCAGAGATCACTTAAAATAATAAATAAATAAATCATTTAAAAAAATTATAGATTGAAGCAGATTGTTCTTCACCATGTGAGTGGGCCTTAATCAATCAGTTGAAGACCTGACTAGAAAAAAGACCTGACTTGAATAAGAGAAAATTATTTTGCCTGATAGCCTTTGAGTTAAGATAGTGGCTCTTTCTGGTTTTGGCTTTTGAACTTGACTGGGATTTTGGTTCTGCAGAGTTTTGACTTCCCAGCCTCTATAACCTTATGAACCAATTTCTTAAAAAAAAAAAAAAAAAAAATCTCTTTATTGGTTCTAAATCCTTCTAGATTTGAATTCTATTGGTTCTATTTCTCTGTAGAACCCTGACTGATACAGGTATAGTTGGAAACAGAATGCAGGCTAACCTTTCCTCACCCTTCATCTCAAGACTGAATCCGTGCATTATCCTATCTATGAAACCTTCACTGATACTCTTAGGGAGGCTAAACTACCATGATTTTATGTTTCTCTAACCCCTAAAAACGTTGTCACAATAATTATCCATAGTGCAATCATCCATTTACCTCATCTTCTGCATGAGCCTCTTGAACTCCTCAAAAGTGAAATAGGGTCCTCAATATCCCTAGTGCCTAACATATGGCACGGCCTAGCAAGTATCAATTATTAATACATTTTGAGTGAATTTATCAATGTGTAGTTTAGGATAGAAATTATAAATTATACCATACCTAAGTACTAGAAGGGTGGCTAAGAAAGTAGAAAGTAAGTGAAAAGAGAGTGATTAATACAGTCAAATAGCACAAAGACATCAGGGAGAGATCAGAAATGAAAAATACTCATTGGATTTAGTGATTAGTAAATTATGACCATAAAGTCAACTTCTGAAAAGCAATGTGGTAATATTAAACATTATCTTGACCTTAGGCATAAATAAGGAAATGGAGGGAGATGGTAGCTATTTATTCTGGAAATTGTACTAGTGAGTCATATAAAAGGAAAAGTAAGCCATAGCATACAACACTGAAAGTTATCTAGTAAAAAGAATAAGCTTTCATTTCTTTCTTTCTTTCTTTTTTTTTTTTTTAAATATTTTAGGGTCATAGTAGGCAGAATTCTAAAGACAGCAGAATAATATTCCTGTCCCTTGGTTATTCAACCAAACATGAACCTAGATACTACTGTGAAAAGATTTTGTTAATGTAGTTAAAGTCTCAATTCCATTCACTTTAAAATACAGAGAAGATGGGTGGGCCTGACCTAATCAGGTGGATACCTTTCTTTTTCTTTTTCCTTTTTTAATTTTTTAGAGAAAGAGCATGCATGTGCAGGTGCAGGGTGGGGAGGGGCAGAGGGATAGGGAGAGAGAGAATCTTAAGCAGGCTCAATGGATATGGGGCTCAGTCTCTAAGGTCATGATCTGAGTGAAATCAAGAGGTGAATGCTTAACCAACTGAGCCACCCAGGCAGCCCAGGTAGATACATTTGAAAGCAAGACTTTCCAGCTGGTAGCAGAAGAGAAAGTCAAAGAGATTCAAAACAGCAAAAGGACTTGACACACTATTGTTTGTTTGAAGGAGGTAAAAACCTCATGAGGAGAAAGCTGCCCCAGCTGACAAGGGATGAAAATGGAGACTTCAAAACTAAACTTAAAAAAAAAAAATTATTAATTATTTTTACTAACATTACTAACATATAATGTATTATTCACCCCAGGGGTACAGGTCTGTGACTCGTCAGGCTTACACATTTCACAGCACTCACCTCAGCACATACCCTTCCCAATGTCCATAACCCAACCACCCTCTCCACAATCCCCCTCCCCCCCAGCAACCCTCAGTTTGTTTTCTGAGATTAAGAGTCTCTTATGGTTTGTCTCCCTCCCAATTTCATTTTGTTTCATTTTTTCCTTCCTTACCATGCCTGCCAAAATCCTTCATCCTGCCTCTCAAATTCCTCATAGCCGGGAGAGTATGTAATAATTGCCTTTCTCTGATTGACTTATTTCGCTCAGTGTAACTACATCTAAAGGAAGTAGACTCAGGCAACAAGAAGAATGCACATGAAAGCAGTTTCTTCCCCAGAGCCTCAAGGTAAAAGCCCAGACCAGCTGACACGGGACTTCAGTCTTGCCAGACCTTAAGCAAGGAATCCAATTGAACCTACCTGAACCTCTGACCTACAGAAATCATGTGGTTATTTGTTACTCAAAACCAGAAATGTAACAGAAATTTCTAAAGAGCTAAATTACGGATTACATGGAGGGAAGTCATGCTATCTGTAACAGAAACATTTCAGGTATTTATTTTAAAAACTTTCTTCATCAAGAACTGTGATATGGGATAAGAATACACTTTTTACTTCTCTAATCAAAGGCAGTTTATTGAATTCATCTGATTCTTAGTGTCTTCATTAAAATTATAGAAATAATCTTCTTCCACAGAATGAATTAATAATAAAATAAACCTCAGTTAGTTAAAATATGTGACCCAAACCTGGTTTCAATGAGTATCAGCTTCCCTTAAGAGTCATATTAGGAAGAGCATAGATCTAGGAGCCAAAATATTTAGATTCATATTTTGTATGAGTCTCAATTTCCTTATCTATAAAATTAAAATAATACCTGTTCTCTCTATTTCAGAGATTATTAGGATGATATTTCTGTAAAAGCGCACAGTACAAAAACAAGATAGCAATCAGCTATGTTTAGCGGTAGCTGGGAAGGAGGAAGGATGTCATAGACCAGACACATGCTTTCTGTCTTTACCATATGATTGGGCAGCTGAAAAGTCACTTGGACTTAGAACCAAAGGATATAAGAAAGAAGAATCAAACACCATGTAGGGGTGCCTGGGTGGCTCCGTGGGGAAAGCATCTACCTTTGGCTCAGGTCATGATCTCCGGGTCCTGGGATCGAGCCCCTCATTGGGTTCTCTGCTCAGCAGGGATCCTGCTTCCCCCCTCTCTCTCTGCCTGCCTCTCTGCCTACTTGTAATCGCTCTCTCTCTGTCAAATAAATAAATTAAAATCTTAAAACACCATGTAAATAAGAGCTGCACTGTATTTGGGCCCCACCTACATGTTCAGAGGTCCACACACTTTTTTATGATACCCCATATTCTCACATTGGTCCCTTAGCATGTGGCCCATTTACTTGGAGGAAGGGTTTTTTTTGTTTGTTTGTTTATTTGTTTTTCTGTATACAGAACTCATTTGTTTTCTATTTTCTCTTAAACCCTGCTTCATTGCTTCATCTGCCCAGAAGGGGGCACCTTTCTCTTACTTGCACAATACTCTAGGTAAGCCCCCCAAAAGTTCTTTGAAATAGTAACTTCTAAATGTCATTCCATGGAACACCAAGTTCCTCAGAAACTTACATTAAGAAGAGTTTTAAAAACCTGATTTCAATTCTGCAAAAGATAACGTCAAATGAATGAAGAAACAAGACATAGTCTGGGAGAAAATACTTGTAAAATACAAATCTGAAGGACTATTTTCTAAAATGTATAAAGAACTCTTAAAGTTTACTGATGAAAAAACAAAACCAAAATAGTGGGCCAAGGACCTTAACAGACACCTCATCAAAGAAGACATACAGATGGCAAATAAGTGTATGAAAAGATGTTCCATATATATGTGTCATCAGAGGAAAGCAAACTAAAGCGATGAGATAGCACTCTATACCGCAGGGTCACCCAAATCTGGGGAACGCTTAACAGCAAAGGCTGGGGAAGATGTGGAGAAGCAGGAACTCTCACTCATTGCTGGGGAGAATGCAAAATTCTATAACGACCCTGGAAAACCCTTTGTCAGTTTCTTACAGAGCTAAATATACCCTTACCGTTTGATTCACTAATTGCAGTGTTTGGTATTACCCGAAAGAATTGAAAACTTCCATCCATCTAGAAGCCTACACATGAATGTTTTTGCTGCAGTAGTTTATTCATAATTGCCAAAACTTGGAAACAACCAAGATGTCCTTCAGTATGTATGCTATAAAAAGACATGGAAAATCTCTAAATGTGCTTACTACTAATGGAAGAGGCCAATCTTAAAGGGTATACACTATGTAATTAAAACTAAATGACATTCCAGAAAAGGAAAAACTATTGTTCGAGTAAAAAAATCTGGTTACCAGAGGTCAGGGTAAGTAGAGATGGATGAGCAGTACACATGGGGTTTTTAGTGCAGGGAAAATAGTATGCATGATGCTATAATAATGAATACATACAACCACACGTTCATCTAAACACAGAGCACCACAAAACTAACCTACAACCATTGGGTGGTTGCATCCTACAAACACTGGGTGATGACGATGTGTCAAAGGTGTGACAAGTACATCACTCGGGTGGAGGGTGTTGATAATGGAGGGTGTAACGCACGTGTAGGTGTGGGGGCTCTTTGGAAACTCTTTGTGCCTACTTCTTAGTTTTACTGTAGACCTAAAATTGCTCTACAAAAAAAAAAAAAAAAGTCTTAAAAAATAATTTATAAAAAACATCAAGTACATTTCCAAAACAGGATGTATTAGTAAATACTTTGCTAGTGTGGCTGAATTTGAGATTAATGTTTACAAGCAACTGTACCTAGAAGGGCCCCCAGTGATGTTCAATAAGACACTTAAGTCAAGCAATCAGTGTATGAATGTGCACTTCCTAAGCAAGTCTCCAGCATGACTATAAAACCTTATCTACTGCTCATTCTTTCTACATACCTATTTATATTCAGGATTAAATTATTTTTACTAATGTTTAATTGAGGTGTCCCTAAGGCTTTTTTATTTTTTTTAAATTATCCTGTATATAATCCAGTACAATACGATCTACTATACTGCTTTACTTAATAGATAGGTATTAACTATTCCCCATATGCAGTACTAACAAAAAAATAAAAATAACTTATTAAGTATATATTTAAGATGTGATTTAAGTAAAAAGGAGCATTTCCTTTGGTGATCATTGCAAATAATATAATTTTCATTGTATATATGAACTAATGTATAGTCACAAATTAGTTTCTATTCAATGCAAATATTATTTGGGCTAAGATGAGACTTAGAAGCAATCTAAAGTATGGTTTCTGGTTGAAATACCTCTGGAATTACATTTGAGCTTCTTTTAAAGTAAGTTTCTGTTTTTTTTTCCCTCACAAATATCATTTTCTCCAGGGATTCTTCCCTTCAGTCTTCTATACACAGAGCCTGTTCCCCAATAGTGCATAATCTTTTCTGAATCTTTTCAATGCTTTTCTCATTTCTTGGATATATTAACTTATTAATCCCTTTATTTTTTTAACTAATATTGAATCAGCACTTATCATTTGACAGTCATTTAATTGTCATTAGGTGACAAAAAGCATGCAATTCTATTCCTAGTCTGGTTATTTTGAAAATGAAAATTAACCAGAATGATCATAAATGAACCCACTCATGTATTCTTTATAATAGTAATTTAAAAGTAATTAGTGTATGCTTATTTTCAAAGAGAATATTATGTAGAAAAAATATTCTAAATGGAAGCCACTTGAGCTAATTTTGCAGATGTGAAAACATAAAAATATAGGCAGGTTATAAAAGGCTAGAGTAGTCTAATTATTGATTGGTAACAGAGGACATTATGAAAGTGCATAAACTATAAGGAGCTATCACCCCACACCCACTAGAATGATTATAATCAAAAGATATATAACAAATACTCATAATCATACAGAGAACCTGGAACCCTCCACTGCTTTTACAAATGTAAAATGTAGCTACTTTGGAAAACAGTCTGGCAGTTCATCAAATAATTAAATACAGAGTTTCTGTGTAACTGAGCTATCTCACTTCAGGGTATATACTCAGGAGAAATAAAAACATGTCTACAAAAAGTTTTCATATTAATCTCACAGATTTTTTTTTTTTTTTCATGGTAGGCAAGCAATGGAAAGAAAACACAGAGCAAGCCTCACAATTATGAGGCAAACCAGATACTTTAGACTCAGGGATGGGGTTGAAGTGTTCTGTGATGTCAACTTTCCACCAGTATGCTGGGATTAAAGTAAAAAAAAAAAAATGAGATTTATTCATTGTATCTGACAATGAGTAACTGCATCTAATATGTTCTGTACACTCTGTGAGATGCTGGATGCCAGCGCCACAAATAAAATGGGTAAGAGTCCCGCTCCCGAGAAAAAACTTGGCATAAATCTTTATGTACAAGTGACAAGTTTTTTTTATGAGACATAAAGTAGTTTACCATTTTCTGAGGCAGCCACTGTGATGTTGTACCATGGAGTTTCTTCTCTATCAAGGACCTTTGTAGTCCTAATAGTTCCAGTATTGGCATCAATGTTGAAACATCTGTCATCTTCAGCACTGTAGTCAATGAAGTACCTTGGAAAAAAAAAAAAACAGATAACTCTTCTTTTCACTTGATTATATAATGAAGAAAGTGAAACTAAGACAAGAGCAATATTAAATCAGACATATTCAAATATTTAAATGTATATTTTTAGTTTCTGTGTTTGCCTCCTAAGATTTGCTTGGCAACTTTATATTTGCATAGAACTGACATAAATTATTTTTATCTGTTAACTCCTAATTAATGTCTAATTAAATTACTAATTCAAATTAAAAAAAATACTTTTTTGAATTCCATGAATAGAACAGTAGATGATAGGCACATTGGGATTAATAACTAAATATTAGTAGGACTCTGGGAAGTCTTTTGTACTTTGGAAGAAAAAATGAAAATTCTCACTGCTCTATGTGCAAAATTTTTAGGAAAATAGAAGATGTCAGAGATTAGTTTATCCTGGAATTTCATTATAGCTGAGATTTGAAGATAAATATAAAATAAAGACCAAAACATTTCAATTAATTACCATTGTATGTGCATCACCTAGCCCCCTTGTTGAGTGAGAAAATGAGAAAACTAAATGAGAGGTAGGTTGCATTACTGGCCACAAATCATCTTCCCTCTCCAATTGCAGGGATTTCTCTTGCCAGATTTTGCCTCCAGCCTACTTTAGCAAAGAGATGAGCCCTGAGTGTGTGTAGGTGTCAAACCACTAAATTGTACACCTGAAACTAATATCACTCTGTAAGTTAACTAACTGAATTTTAAAACAACAACAACAAAAACAAAACAAAACAAAAACAAACAAACAAACAAAAAACTTTTAAAATTCAGAATGAGATGTAAAGTAATTGAAAGTGATTATCATCATCAGAAATGATGGTGTCCTGTTCCATATTTGGGCCAAGATTTCATAGGATTTTGCCTATTCTTTCTTATGCCCTGCCACTGACACAAAAAGAACATGCTGGAGCAGAAGGAAGATGAGACACACAAGGACAAAGTTGTCCCAGTTTAGGAATCTTATCCTAGAGGAGAGCTACCTAGGAAATGAGCAGGTGCATGACTGAATGCACTAGAGTTAAGCAGAGCTGGCAAACAAAAGTCAGCCTACTTTAGCTGATCTTCAACTAACTCAGACACATACACTATGCTTATAAATTACTCATTACTTTTCTTTCTTTATTCATTTAATTGCTTATTTCACTACCCCTAAGCTTTAGAGTTTTACATTATCCAGCATTATCCAACAGTTTATTAACATAAATATGAATTAAAAATATAGCAAACAATTCATCATATGTTCTAGAAATGTTCCAAAGTATTTCTAGAACTATTGAAGGAAGTGTTTCCTCCTTTCCTTAAATCTCTATTATTTCTCCCTTCTTCCTTAACCTCAGTGTAAGTAACATTTTATCTAGACCTGCAGAACAAAAATGAACTGATTAGGCACAAAGTACTAGGGGAAAAATATTTGAAATCCAGGAAACCACAGTGAAAATATCCAAATTAAAGAAAGAGCTTGATTTGGTCTAGAAACCAATGTATGTTTCAATGTGGCTAGGCTAAAAGGATGTGGTATGCGGCCAGGGGTAGGACAAGCAATCCATGCAGCACATGCTAAAGAGTTCTTATCTTTAAAAAAAAAAAAAAAAAAAAAAAGGAGTGGGGGAATTTTAAAACAAAGGAAATAACATACTTAATTATATTCTGGAAAAATCACAGTGGCTACTTTGGAGATTTTATTCATGTGTGAGAGAGAGAGCATGAGCTGGGAAAGGGGCAGAGGGAGAGGGGAGAGTCTCAAGCAGATGCCATGCTGAGCATGGAGGCTGATGTGGGGCTCAATATCATGACCTGAGACCATGACCTGAGGCAAAACCAAGAGCTGGACCCTTAACCAACTGAACCATGGCTACTTTGGCTCTTAGATTGCAAAAAGTTAAAAGCAATTCAGAAAAGAAATGATGTCATCTTGAATAAAGGTGGGAAAAGGAAGAAAATGGACAGAACCATAAAAAATAATGCTGTTGGATACAACCTATAGAACTTTGTATTGGAGTGGCATTATTAAAGGGGGGGGGAGGGTTACAAAGGACTCCATTTTGGTGTGCTTTGTGTGTTTGTGTGTGTATGTGTCCTTGATCTATCATGTAATTGATAAGCCTGTTTACTGAGCTGGATAGAGGTAGAAGAAATAAACAAACAAATTTTCTCCCTTTGGGAGAAAAAAAAAAAGGGGGAGAAATCAATGATTTTGACACACTGTGCCTTAGAAGCCAATTAGATAAACATGGAATAAAAAGCAAAGAACTGAATATGGGTGCAGAGTTCAAGCTCAAGAACAGCAAATATGTATTTAAGATGCATCAGCCTAAATTTAAGGTTGTGTGGATAGCATGGTTTCCTCTGGGAGAGAACTGTAGGAGAAAAGTGAAATACTGGGTACTGCAGCACTCCACCCTTTGAGCCTAAAGCATGTCAGCATCGGTATAAGACCAAGTGGTAGCAAAAGGAGAGGAAGATGCAAGGGAGGGAGGAGGCAAAGTGGGAATGGGTGGCACAGAAGCCAAGAAAGGAGACTGTTTCAAGTGAACAATTATAGTAAATCCTATTAATAGGTTGAGTGAGGTTAGTAAGGGTTGATTGGATTTGGGAAGATAGACAGCATTAGCTAACATGAAAAAAATGGTTTCAATAAAATATAAACTGTTTTATTTTTGTTTTTGTTTTTAACAGTGGATTCAAGAGTATATTGAATGTGAATGTATGAAGCCCAAGAGTCCAGGAAACACAATGCCATAGCTCTCCTGGGTGCAATGTGTTAACAGAGTATTTAGAACATGGTGCTAAGGTGTGAGATATAACAACCTGTGGATACACATGCACATGACAGAAGATATTAATAACATCATGCAGGTCCAAACTGTAGAGCATCCAAGGGAATGCCATTCAGTGAAAAGAACACCTTAAAGAGCTAAAATATAACAACCCTTGCAACCGTGTGATCAAAACAAGAAACAGACCATTTTGCATAGACTGTTCTAATAATAACTATATGTTAATTGAATAAAGCCAAACACAAAGAAGGAATTTAAACAGGAAGAGGTAGAGGTATAAAGCAAATCCAATTCAGAGAAAAGACAGGAGATCCAGACACTGCAGAGAAGTGGGAAAGAGCAATGTCACTGGCTTTCCCAAAGCATTAAGTCCTGGTAGCCTGAAACTGATCTTGGCTTGAGTTCCTATCACAAAAAGTCCTTCTCGTACTATCAGAGTCCTTGATGCTTCTCCCTCTGCCCCTCATCCCACCTGTCCTCTCAATCTCCCAAATAAATAAATAAATAAATAAATAAATAAATAAAACCTTAAAAACAAAACAAAACAAAAATCAGAGGCAAGGGCAAAACTAAACAAAACAAGGCTTCAGAAGTGGTTTTGATCAGTCTGGAAATATCAGCATTAAAGAGAGGTGCATTATAGATCATCTAAAAAGTACATAATTTAATAATTTTATGAGAGAGAAACAATGAGATATCTTAGATCTGGCTGCAGAAGTGGGTGGTGATTTTCAGACCACGTTCTATTGGCTACTAGACTAGCAAGAGCAAAAGAGAAAGAGAAGCTTCCTGTTGTAGCTTGTACATAAAATACAGAAAGAATTTCTTTCCTTCAGCCATACGTTAATGCTCTAGTCAACATGACTGCCCCTACACATACTGTTACACTTGAATAAGAAGAGCTTGCTTTATTTATTTATTTTTAGAATTTATTTATTTATTTAACAGAGATCACAAGCAGGCAGAGAGGCAGGCAGAGAAGGGGGGAAGCAGGCTCCCTGCTGAGCAGAGATGCCCTCCCCGCCATGCGGGACTCCATCCCAGGACACTGAGATCATGACCTGAGCCAAAGGCAGAGGCTTAACCCACTGAGCCACCGAGGCGTCCAAAGAGCTTACTTTAAAATAAAATATTCTTAGGTGAGGAATGAAGGTCGGTTTAATCATATCATCTACTAAGCCAGTGAGAAATTGTCATTATTCTCTTTGTGGCAGCAGTGGCTCGAGGTGCATTTTCAAAGGCTAATATACAGACAGGCTCTTGAACATACATAGAAAAGAAAGAAGAATGTGTTGGGGCCTTTATCGAGAACAAAATTCCTGATTTTCTGATACTATAGAGACAACAACCTCTTAAGGACACTGAAAATCATTTGTATTCTTTTTCTCTGTCTACGAGATGTACCTCCTGGCCTTGATTGATTCAGAATGCAAAGATGAACTCTATGGAAATTTGTCTCTACAACAGATCCAGCATATGTGTGAAAATGGTATTAAGCAATAAAGAAATTAACACAGGTTTGTAAACCAAGTAAATGTGATGCTTATAAAACTTTAAACCACTTCTAAGCTCCATGACTTAATGTATCACCTCTTTGAACCTCCTTTGTAAACAAAATGCAGATATGACCCACATCTTCATTTTACTGTGAGGATTAAGTGAGGTAATATTTGAAAGCATTTTATGGTGAAGTATCAAATGATGAGCCTTCATGGATAAAAATCATTTGCTTTATTGTCTTTTAGAAAGGTTTTTTTCTCTTGGAAACCTTGAGTGTATTTATATAGGGAAGTTCACAAATAGTAAGTGCTGTTTTTTTGTTTGCTAGTTCTTTTCTGTTTTGTTTTCCTGGAAAAATGTTGTAAGCACAATAGGATCTGAATAAGGATTATTATTGAGTGAACAAGAGTCTCCATATAAATAGCATGAACTACTGTTTGTTTCTAAAAAAATCGATCAGAAAATGAAATTATCTGTAATTCTTTATTGGGTGCATACAAGTCATTTTTATTTGGAAACTACATGAGAATAAAGCTCTTTTGCTTTCACCATTATGTCATAGGTGTATGACTTTGCCTTAGAAGTGAATTAATAAACTAATCAATCATTCAACAAATATAAAGAACCTGTTGATATCTATTATGAAATTAATTAAGGCACTCCATAGTAGCTTTTACTTCTTTTATATCCATTTTGGTAGAAATAATCAAGCCAATAAGTCATCATATTTCACTTAAAGCAGTATGGTTCCAGATAGAGACAGTTTTTTATGGGTTACTATTCCTAATATTGTATTTGAAATTTGTTAGTTTAGGAAACAAACTTCTTTTTTTTAAGAGTAAGTTCTTAGCTTACTTTCCTCTGTCATTGAGAGATACCTAAACACGGAAAAAAGGACAGATTAATTTATACTTCCCACGGTATTTCACTGAACTCATTATTCTGGATATAATTTTAAGATGTAATACAGTGATACTCGATCGTATACCTAGTTGATTTCTGGGACCGATCTATAGGCATATGTGGACAGAACGGTTATTATCACAGAGGAAATGTCGAGGCAGATACAAGGCTACTCTAATATGATGAGTATGACACACCATTAGATCCTTACCAGCACTCTATGTTCATCGCGTTCTGCATGAAATAATCAACTAAGTGACAACCTATATTAAATGCAATTTGGGAAATTATATGATCGATGATCAATAAGATGCTCTCTGTGAGGAACTGGTAATCTTGTGGCTATCTAGAGTAAATGCAATTAAGTTTGTGCCAGCTCAGATTTGTCCAGTAGTCCTTAAGGGCCCTCTACCTGGACCAGTTTCCTATGCAAACATTACCTAATTTCATACTGGCACATGCATGGACCCATTTAGCATCAGAGACCTTCTTGCAATGTTGCCATCATAACTTGTAATTCTGGGTTATCATTTTTATTCCTACAATTACTCTCTTTTCTGTCATACAACATATCCATCATCTCTTATTTCTGGTAAATATGTATTAACCCAATAAGTAAAGAGAAAATGTATTACCCTGAAATATGATGAAAATTCATTATTCAAATTAGAATTTATGGATCAATAAATATGCAGTCAAGTTATGGTCAGAGCAAACAGTCAATCCTAATAATGATTCCCTTTATTCAAGTATTTTCCTTAACAGAAGAAACTTTAAATGAATCACCCGGTTCATCATTTGGCATTCAATTTCCCTTTGATTATGTAGCTAGAAACTCAAGATAATTATTAGTCATGTTAAAGTGCACTGGAACGTTATTTTTCATTTCAATAATAAAATTTCAGTCCTCAGAGGCACCTATTATTTTCATTATACTCTGTACATTTCACTATAAGAAATTAATTTAGAACTTATGTAATGGAAATCTATTTTTACAGTGAATTATCTAGAGAAACATCAGTTGGCTTAAAGTATAGGAGGCCTCTTTCAGTCGCCACACTTCAGATGCTTGTAGATATAGAATGTGAGTGGCAAAGAGAATTTATTTGAGATTTTGCCTCCCAAACAGCAGCCTTTATAAGTTTTACTGACTATGATCAATAGATGGGCTAAAGTTTAATCAATATACACCCTGTGGGATATTACAGCAACTTAGCCTCATCTTTAATTTAACAAAAAGTCACACACCTGCAGTATAGCTTAGATTTATTAAATGATTTAAGGTTCCCTTAGCTGACTTTGGGAATGCAATTTACTCCACAATCCATGTCTCCAGAAAATAATCTTTCTGAAAACAACAAGAACAACAACAACAAACAGAAAAACATAAGGACCGCTTGCCACCAGATAGGGTGTATTGTGCTCAATAAAATGGGCAGCACATAGATCACACAGATATTTTAGAAGCTTTTTAACTTCCGGAACCAAAATCCTGATCCAGTGAAACAAAAATGTCTAAAGAAGAAAATTCTCTGCACAAAAAAAATTGTTTCCCCTGTTATCCATGCCTCTAAGTAACTAAGATATCACAAATGCTACTGCTCCTGAGTTCTAGAATGCTATGGAACCATGTTAAGCAAGTACCATTTCTTTCCAAAAACTACATGCAAGCTATTTGGGTGTTTAGTTTCTAGTCAGTAGACTGGCAAAGCATCACTAAGCCAGAGTTTATGTATTCATTCCAGGACTCAGTGAGTTATGCATGTTAACTCAGAAAATGAGCTCTTCTTCTGGGATCAGGACTGTGATTTGGAGTGGGTACCACCACACGCGAGGCTGTCAGAGAAATATGACCCCAAAGTGGAAAAAAAAAAAAAATCTGCCAGAGTTTTTGTACCTTTATTGAAGCCTTAATAATAAGGTCATAATAAGTGACCTTAATAATTGAGTGACCTTAATAATAAGGTCACTTAATAAAGTGACCACATTCTCACCCAGTCTCTATGATTAGTTAGCTGTGTGAGTTACTCAGCCTTCTTGGTCTAAGATATCAGCATCTTTATAAGAACAGGGCTCAGAGGCACCTGGGTGGTTCGGTCAGTTAGTGTCTGCCTTTGGCTCAGGTCATGATCCCAGAATCCTGGGATCAAGTCTAGCATCAGGCATCCTGCTGAACCTTCTCTCTCTCCCTCTACCCCTCCCCCACTGCTCATGCTCTCTCTGTCTCTCGCTAATGAATAAATTAAAAAATCTTAAAAAACAAAAAAGAAGAGAGTTATCTCCATCATCTTTTGGTCCCTTCACATTCTCAAATATCATATTCACATGACATTTTACAGTTATTAGTCAATGTAAATGTGCTAACCGTATATAATATGATACAAAACACTAGTCATAGACAAAGACTTCTGGCTTTAAACGGGAACCTGCTTTCTCTATCTCTGCCCTATTTGCATCAAATGTCTCAATGTCTCTAATGAATTATGTCCTTTTTTTTTTTTTTTTTTTTTTTTTTAGGCTTTTATTTGTCAGAGAGCGAGAGAGAGCACAAGCAGTGGGAGCAGCAGGCAGAGGGAGAATCAGGCTCCCCGTCGAACAAGAAGCCCAATGCTGGACTTGATCCCAGGACCCCGAGATGGTGACCTGAGACGAAGGCAGACGCTTAACTGACTGAGCCACCCAGGAGTCCTAAGTCGTCTCCTTTGTACCAGAAGACTATGATAGTTTTGATGAAGGCGGATTAAGACTTGGTATTACGGATCCAATTAAGATCTTCTTGACTAACAATGAAAAAACTTTTACAAATAAATTTTGTCTATAGAATAAAAACTCATTATGTATCAGATGATATCTTTTACATGAATATATTTGAGATATATCTTCTGGTAAGTTTTCATCTTCCTTTCAAGAATAGGAATCTTGCATGCAAACCTTCTTAAATATTTGTTTTTACACTACTTTGCAACTTTGCAACATGACCTTGTCATTATTTTGAAATATTTTTAATTGTTTGCTGTTATGGCATTCAAAATTAATGCAATATGCCTAACTCCCGTCCCATCATGAACTACATGAAAATTCAGAAATGCACAGGAAAAACAAGTATATCGTGACAGATGTAGTGAATACACTCTAAGTGTTTACTCAGTGGAACTATAGCTAAACTCAAAACAGATTGAACCAAACACTTCTAATTCTCTGGAACTAGTCGTCATCATCATCTTCTTCTTCTTCTTCTTTTTAAAGATAGTTTAGAAAGGTTTTTTTTTTTAATTTTGGCATATATTTCTAAATCTGATCACAATTTTATATATTATGTTAGCATGTAAATAGGCTATTGTTCCTAAATAGTGTCATGATGAACATTTGACACAAGTATGCAACATATTTAATATTTCCTCTGATTGTTTTGAGTTTATTATACAAAGAAAACATTAAAAATCTTGACAATAAGTAAATGTATAGATAAAATCATATTATGAACCACAGCAGAAAAGAAGTAAAGATGGGGGAAATACTTAGTAATATAATTTATAGTAAAGCCTTTCATCCTATGAAAAATATTGAGGACTTCAATGGTTTTCTTTTTGTTGTAATAAATTAAGTAGTATATGTCTTAGACTTTACAGTATGAAGAGACTCTAAAATTAAGAACAGTTTTGCTCTTGAGATGCTAGAGTTAAAATGAGACTTGACCTTCAGATCCCTAGTCCCAGTGTATGAAAGACATCGACACAAATACAAGATCCCGGGGACTGGCATTTAATTAATGGCTTCCTAAACATGCAGAATGGTCATCTGCTTCCTACTTTATGATATGTGACTTTTGTAAGTGCAGCTTTTATTGTTGTTGTCGTTGTTTGTTAAGATATACGAGAGGCAGCAGAATGTTGCTAAAAACAGGGTTTTGGGGGAAAAGTAAAAACAGATCTCAAATCTGAATCACTTTATCACTAAGGAAACTGGGCCAAATTACTTAACTTTCTGAGCCCTCAATTCTTCATCTGTAGAATGGGGTGAGTAATATAGACACTTTAGAGTTCTTACAGGACTTTTTGGCATGCTGTATAAAGCCCTTGGCCCACAGACCAAGCTATGAACAACCACTATTTTTAACAGTCACTTTCTAGAAAGCCCTCTAGCTTCTCATGTCCAGCATAGGATTGCTCATCCCTCAGTGCTACACAGGAAATTCCAGAATTTCATTTGTAATACACCAGCAAGTGAGTGCAGTCTGTTGAAATCAAGGTTTTCTTCAATGCTAGTAAATAGCTTGGTTCTGACTTTATTTTCAAAATAAAAGGTGATGATTACATTGCTGCAATTTGCACATTCTTGTTTGGAGTTAAAAGAGACAGAAGCTAAACCTGGTATGCTCTTAAAAATCTGAGGAATCTTACTAATAGTTTAGAAAATTGAAACACAAAGACTGAAGTCAGAAAGCTTTGCACAAATGCCTGTTAAGACTCAAATTCCCTTTCATTATCAATTCTGCAAACTTGCAGTTAATTGTATTTCAGGGCACATTGCAAGGTACATCTTTTCAAAATACGTTTCCTTAATTAGTACAAACATTTGGTCCCTGAGAAGGTGGAAGTATAGCTAGCTTTTCTGTTTGTTAATGTTTTCTGTTTTTTATTCACTGTTTACACCTAGAGGCCCCTGTGAATGACACATTTTTATTAAAATCAAGAGTAAATATTATGTAAATTATGCTCCCAAACAGCAGCTATAGAGTGTAGTGATTTGAAGGCAGCACTGGAAGGATTCATTTTAGTTTTCTAACCAAAACAAAATAAAAAGGATAATGCATTTGCTAATGGATTTTTAGGTCTCTTTATTAGCCTTAGGAGATAATATACCAATCATCTTTGCATCCCAGAAACTGGGAGAATGTATGTAACATAGCAGGTGTTCAATTAAAAATTTCTAATAACATGGAGCCATCAATATCATGGGACAATCAATTATATATAAATAGTTTATTTTATTAAATGAACGGTAGATGTTGAAACATCCACATGGCTGTGCAAGAATGTGAAACATACACAGTGGTATGTAATCCTCACAAATGTATTTTCAGGATTTCTGTCCATGAAAATAATTAGTCCTCCGGTTTTACCAATGGACAACCCAGTTCTGTTTGCTCTGTGTCAGGGTTTCCCATTTTCAGCATTATCAATATTTTGGACCAGCGACTTCTTTGTTGTCTAAACATTTAAATTGTATGATGTTCTAGCACCATCCCTGGCCTTGACCCACAGATGATAATATTTTTCCCTCAGTTGTGACAACCAAACTTCTCTTGAGATACTGCCAAATATCCTCTGGTGTGTGTGTGGTGGTGTCCTTGGGTAAAAATCACTGTTCTTTGTGGAATAAGAGTTTTTTGTGTATGTTGGGATAGATAGAATAACACGGAAAGAAGTTTGTGTCTGATCTCAATTTTTCCTCCCTTTGGTCTACCATTTTATTATTTTTTTTTTTTAAAGATTTTATTTATTTATTTGACAGAGAGAGATCACAAGTAGGCATAGAGGCAGGCAGAGAGAGAGAGAGGAGGAAGCAGGCTCCCTGCTGAGCAGAGAGCCCGATGCGGGACTCGATCCCAGGACCCTGAGATCATGACCTGAGCCGAAGGCAGCGGCTTAACCCACTGAGCCACCCAGGCACCCTGGTCTACCATTTTAGAATGGTAATTTTAGATATAATTTTTAGAACTAGTCTTCTTCTTCTCCTTTTTTGTTTTTTAAAATATTTTAGAAAGATTTTTTTTTAATTTTGGCAAATATTTCTAAATCTGATCATAGCATTTTTAGAATGTGTTATGTTGTAAAAATATATTGCAGGATACATCTTTAATATAAAACTTAAGTTTTCAAAAGAAACTCATCATTATCTATCAAATATTTCACATCAAACTAAGAGTATGAATTATTCTTCTCAAAGTGTATTGTCTCCTTTTGATTAAGGATGGCCACATTTATGTCTCTTTTACAATGCTATAGTTTTTCACATTGTTAGAAGAATTTTACTTATTATTATGTGCCAAAAATATTGCTGAAATATGGCATTCCCTGGAATAATGAAGCATAGAGGGCTTCTCCTTCATTTGATAACTAAACATATTGACTTATATTTCTATCCTTTAATCAGAGATCAATTTCTGTAGTTGGGTTTTTGCATATTATGCTGTATAGTTTGCCTATCCTGAAACTTCAAAAAATGCTTAAATCTTGCTGTAAGTGTGACAGAGGGGTCACGAATTGACAAGGTGTTGTTTTTATATTCACAGATGGAATAGGATTGTTGAATATACACATTAGTGCACAGAAAATAGTTTCTGTCAATGCACAAGTACAGCAGGCATTTCTTTTTAAACTGAAATAATAATGCTTATATAAAAGAAAATTGAAACCTGTTATAAACTTAACATAGATACCAAGGAGAATATTTGCCATAATTGCTTTTTTTTTTTTAAGGATAATAAATGAAGAATCTGAGAATAAGGACTTGATAGGAAAAAGCAGGCAAATTTGTTAAAGATTTCAAACTTTCTAAGGCCTTCGGATTATCAAAGGGTATAAACACAAGGTAAATAAAGAGCCTTGTCTATGTATCAAACATTTGATTTTTATCATCATTGAGGGAAAAAAGAAAAAGAAAACACCTTTCTGATCATGCAAAAAAAGTTTTCATTATCACTACTGCATGACATACCATGATAAAAAATATTGAGCATTTACTGACTGTTCTTGGCATATTATATCAATTTAAATTAATTCTATCAACGTATTTACACAACATCATTATTCCTTGATCATATATTTGAGATTCAGCAAGCTTGATTAACTAAAAGATGGTACAGTTAGTAGGTTAAGAAACCAGAATTCTCACCCTGATCTTCCCATCTTCAGGAAGTTAGTACTGCTCTAAGTAGCACTCTCTGCTTCCTTGGACAAGTTAGAATTTATAGAGGGACTACTAGGTGCAGGCAACTCTACTTAGCATTTCATGAACATTGCTTGATGCATTCTCACAATAACTCTCAGAGATAGGTAGTATTATTATTATTATTATTATTATTATCATTACAGATAAAGGTAGATGATTTCCTAAATGCACATAACTACTGTAACAGAACCAGGAGGCAGAGATGAGTATAATTCCGAAATCATTAGTTTGTACTATAGCTATATTCCTATCACTAAGGACTCAAAATTCTCTAGTTTATAGTTAAATATTTCTACATAAGTTTTCCATTGAATTACAATCACATTTATTAAGTCAAATAAAAAATATAATCTATGTGGTCAACAATATACAATTGATCCATGAAACACACAGGATTTAGAGGTGTTGATCTCCTCAACCCACATAATGCAGAAAACCCACGTATAAATTTTGACTCACCAAAAACTTAAATACTAAGCCTATTGGAAGCCTTACCAATAACATAAATGGTTGATTACCTTATATTTCAAATTTTATATATATTAGGTACTGTATTCTTACACTAAAGTAAGTTAGGGAAAAGAAGTTATTATTAAGAAAGTCATAAGGAGGGGCGCCTGGGTGGGTCAGTGGGTTGGAGCCTCTGCCTTGGGCTCGGGTCATGGTCCCAGGGTCCTGGGATCGACCCCCATGTCGGGCTCTCTGCTCAGCGGGGAGCCTGCTTCCTCCTCTCTTTCTCTGCCTACTTGTTATCTCTGTCTGTCAAATAAATAAATAAAAATTTTAAAAAAGTCATAAGGAAGAGAAAAAATATTTGAAGTACTATTATTAAAAAATCCATGTATTATAAGGAAAAATCCACGCGTTACAAGCAGATCTGTGCAGTTCAAGGTCATGCTATTGACCGTCAATGGCATTGAAGGAGATAGCTACATGCATTCTAAATTTGACAGAAACCCATCGCTACAATACTCAGCCAACGACTCAATTAATATTCTAATTTAATCACCTTAATAAAAATAACGTGGAAATAAAATATTTCACGTTTTATTTTATTCATTTTGAATTATTGTGAGAGGCAATAAGAAACTTTATACGTCTACAAGATTAAGACATACCATACCTTACTAAGCTATTAGCACTGTCAGGATCTTGTGCCAAAACTGTGCCAACGACAGTCCCGATTTTGGCATTTTCATAGACTTCCATGACATAGGAAGGCATGGAAAAGAGGGGTGGTTCATCCACATCTCCAACAATGATCTTCAACATGGTAGCATCTTTAAAAGGACCCAAGTGAGAAAAGCGGAAATCAAGATGTGTATTTGCTCCTTCTATGGTGAGAGTGTATGATTTCTTTTTCTCATAGTTCAGTGGCTGTTGGGAAAAAATATATAAAATTTCCAATATTATGACTGCCATTACATTTCAAACATCTTTTTGCATTTTTTAAAACAAACAAATGCAGATAGATTTAAGTCAATCTACTTTCATTTGTCAACAGACTATGAAGTTTGTCTTCACAATAACATCTAAGTCAAAAACCATAAAAACTCAAGTCTGAATCAACTGTAATTTTTCAAAGATATAAACATGATGATAACTAGGAACAAAAAATATTTCTTAGAGGCCAATAAATACTGCCTTTTGGAGACTCAGTTTCTAGTAACTTCTGTCTTCTCTTCAGTTTGCATTAGCAATCTTAAAAATACTTGGTACAAATTTTTTTAACTTTAAAAATAGATTTTTGTTTTGCATTTAAACAATTTATGTTCTATCACTGATATTTTTTTTTAATCTATCATTATCTTACTTTCACCTTGCTGGTTTTAAACTTTGTACTGTATTTTACAATCTGATAAGCTTTTAAGTTTTCAATTCAACAACATTTCCTTAAACACTTCGTAAAATATACAAACTTCCGAATCTCACGTTTATTGTTTTACTTTTATTTTGTTTTCCTGGTAATACCATTTTATGTATTTGTTTTGTTTTCATATTCTTTAATATAATGTTTTTAGCTACTTTATTTCTAAAATTATCTTTTTTTATTTATACCATTTGCTTTTTAGCTTTGAGTCCATATTAAATGTTTCCCATAATCCTTTTAATTTTTGTCTTAATCTTTAAAGTAATCCAACCATTTTTGTTGTGTGTGTGTGTTAACAATATAGGTCAGAAGTCATGGATTTGACTTAAAATAATGAATAAATTCATCCAAGTGTTTTGCCTGAAGGAACATATGGTCTAATATAGGATATAACACAGTAGATAGACATTTATATCACTGTACTTAATGCCATAAGAATACTAGATATTATGAAAATATTAAGGATACAGAATCAGAAATAGGAGTCCCTGTAAACAGTGAGTATTGTTTCTAAGAGAGAGTACTTTTTCACATAGCTAAATGTATATGTTACACTTGATGCATATAATAGACTCTATGACCTAAAATGAGCTCAGATTTAGGGTTAACAATGTAAAAAATTTTCATAGTGATGTTGGTGCAAAGGATCCAGACATCAGCCTTTTCAGAGCCTGGTGAAATATCCACTGATGCTGGTCTTTCCTGATTAATATCTATGAGAAAAACAGAATATTTTTTCATCCCTGTATCTGCCACTAATTTTACACTAGAATGCTCCAGTCTTGCAGCTTTCTTTCTTGAAAGATCAGAGAATGATTACTTCCTAAGGAGGAACTCAGATAGTTTCCTTTGCACTAAGAGCCAAGGAGAAGCTCATTAGAACGAGTGTCCTTGGGCGCCTGGGTGGCTCAGTTGGTTAAGCAACTGACTTCCGCCCAGGTCATGATCCTGGAGTCCTGGGATCGAGTCCCACATCGGGCTCCCTGCTCAGTGGGGAGTCTGTTTCTCCTTCTGACCTTCTGCCCTCTCATACTCGCTTTCTCTCTCTCAAGTAAATAAATAAAATCTTTAAAAAAATTAAAAAAGAAAGAAAAAGTGTCCATAAAAACAGAACGATCACTCCTACTGATGATTACTTCCCTTATTTCTTCTAAACTACCTTGGAAAATTGGTCTTCCTAGAGACTTCCTAGAGACTGAAGATGGCATAAAAGGAAAAACAATTATTTAATATCCAAATGAAATATTAAGAACCTAGAACCTATCATATATCTCAGGGACGTGGATGAGTGTGGGCCATTGCAATTTTTTTTAAGTTTTTAGAAAACAAAATAAAAATGTCAAAAAAAAAGTTAAAGACTCAAATTCATAAAAGTAGACCACACACACACACACACACACACACACACATATATGTAATATATACACATACAAATTTATATATGACACAATACTGTATATTTTACATTTATTTTAAATAAGGGTTGATTAGTTCTGAAGTTTATGACTCCATCAGTTGGGAATCATTTCTTTCTGAGGGAATTTAAAATATAAAATAAAAAAGGATAAAATTATCCTTTTTCCTTCCTTGACTTCTCTCCTTGATATTAGTAAATAAGAATCTGTGTCTTGGGGCACCTGGGGGCTCAGTGGGTGAAGCATCTGCCTTCAGCTTAGGTCGTGATCTGAGAGTCCTGGGATCGAGTCCCACATTAGGCTCTCTGCTCGGCAGGGAGCCTGTTTCCTCCTCTGTCTCTTTCTGCCTGCCTCTCTGCCTACTTGTGATCTCTCTCTGTCAAATAAATAAAAAATCTTAAAAAAAAAAAGAAAAGAAAAGAAAAAGAATTTATGTCTTTGACTAATTCAGCAAATCTCATCCAAATTTAAATACCCTATTCTAGAAACAGTGCTCACTTGCTGCCTATCAGGAATTGGGTGGATGGAAATGATCCTTGATAGGTGCAGAGGAGCATGGGCTGTCAGAAGCCAGGTATTTTATTTATGGAAAGCAACACTGTTGGCAGGTTTACCATATGTTTAGATCAATGTAATTTTTTAAAGTCAACCAGCTGCATCTGGGAAACTTTATAATGATTAAGGTTTTTCTCTTTGAACTTGCGTGTAGGAGACCTTAAAAATAAAACAAAACAAATACCCAAAAAGCAAAACAGGATTTGTTTACTAGTAATGCTTAACATCTCTTTTTCACTGTAACACAGGATTTCAAAAGTCATCTCCATTTATTCATTTGTGTAGGCTTTTACATCTTTGTGACTCTCAGTGAAATTTGTAGAGACAATTTTGGCCACCTCTACACCATCAAATATTATTATCAAGCTGTGCTCTCAATATGACAGGCGTCTCTTGGTTTGTTTAAGCAGGTCCCTTGGCAACATGGATGTCATTTATCTTAACACTAGCCTACCTACTGCTAAGGTACAGGCTGTTTATGCAGACACATGGTTTCATGCTTATGATTATCTAATATATATTTAACTACACCAAGGCAGGGATAATCATTTTGTAGGACTTGTTTACCACAAGACGAATGGCAGATGGGTGGATTGGAATCCAGCTAGAGCCACCAAGGAATGAGAAGATTCTTTAAGTGGAGACAGGGACTTTAGAAGCGAATGAATTAATGGAAATGGAAATATTTAATAGCTTCATTTATGTAGAAAATCTGGCGGTGCTAAATTGCAAGTGCAGAAAAACTGGGAAGAAATTCCACCATTTATTCTTGGACTGTAGGATTATGTATAGCATATAAAGTATGGTAACTTTGTTTTGCACTAAAACTATAATAGTATATAGATATTGGATTAGGATTATTATTTTTGGTACTTCTGTAATTTTGGCAAAACTGTTCAAATACTCATCATCCACACAGTTTCAATAGATCTTCCAGTAATTCCCTACTAATCATTTAGTCCTGGGAAATTATTTAGAACTCTGCTTATGGGTTACACATTCCATAGCTACCAGATTTTTATTTTAACCTAAAAATAGTATATCAAAAACTTTATACCAGGAATGGTGAAATCTATTCATCCAAAGCCTGATTCTGGTAAGAAGACAGTGAAGGGAAAATGATTAAAAGAAAAAAAAATTGAGGGGCACCTGGGTAGTTCAGTCAGTTAAGCATCTGCCTTCAGCTCATGTCATCATCTCTGGGTCCAGGGATCCAGTCCTGCGGCATGCTCCCTGCTAGTCAGGCTCTCTGCTTGGTGAAGAATCTGCTTCTCCCTCTCCTTTAGCCCCTCCCCCATTTATTCTCTCTGTCTCAACTAAATAAATAAAATCTTAAAAAAGAAAGAAAATTCTCCCAGGCTATTACTGAGTTAACTACAGAAACCAAAAACATGAAATGTCTGGTTGATAGCTTTGTTTTTTAATTTTTATTTTTTAAGCAATGCCTGGCTTTGCTTAAAGGTACCCCTGGTTGAAAGTTTTTAAAACACAAAACATGTTTTTCCTGCCTTAAAAATAATGAATCAAAACCAGATAAAGAATAACTCCATACACATGAGGTATTGTTTATGGACGTGATAAGGGGTATATTATAACCAGAGACTGTTCATGAGAATAAGAAATAATTTTTTTCCAGTTCTACATTAAAATGTCAACTGTTCATGCTTTTAGGTCTTTCTGGCTGTTCGCTGACAACATTCAGAAAGAAATTATTAAAACACTCAAGCTGAAGAAAAAAATGAGCAAAGAGTTCTTCCCTTTAGATTTATCTGAATATTTTTTGAAAGAGAAGTTGATAATTTGCTAACCCATTATCTACTCCATAAATTCTGCCTCACCAAAATACTTGGTATGGGGAACAGAAGTTCATAATTTAAATATAGTTTATTTCATTTAACAAAACTGCAGAACTATTTCAATTTTCTATTTTGGAAAACTGTATGTCTAGATTATTGGTTTAGTGTTTAATAGGTAAGCATAAGACAAAGGTATTCTACTGGAGATTACTAATATAATACTAATGTTCAGGAATAAATATTCCAGGAATATCACCAAATTCTTTTTCATTTATACAGAATTTGCTTTAAGTTTAATTCTCTGCACAAGTTTAGTTGTGATTCAAGCTCTGTGACTTACAAACTCAAACTACCACATCAGCTCATACTTAACAAATGCTTTGCTTAGTGTTGCCAAATTTAGTGAATCAAAATTATTTTCTGATAGAGTATGTGTCAATTATCACATGGGACATACTTAGTTAAGAAATTACAATTTATTTGAAATTAGAACTTAACTGGGTGTCCTGTGTCTTCTCTAACAATGTTAACCATGATAAATCACGACTATCATAGTTAATAACTAAATATATCAGAAATATAGAATTACCACAAATACAGCATGGATATGTATTGACAACCTTCAACTATAAAAAAGTAAATAAATGAGTATTAACCATATGAAATTGCTGTTGTCAACAACGTATGACATACACAAAAAATAATTTTATAAAATTCAGTGTAAAATATTTGTTTTTATAACATTAAACTATCCAAACATTCCTGGAATAATTACACCTGTGATATGCTCTCTTTTATTGGAATGGTGCTTAGAATGATTCCACAGATACTCAGAAATGAGGTTGCTTAATAATTCAATTGGTCTGTTAGGTTTTTGAGTTAATGCATTTGTTTCTGAGGACTGCCACAGCAAATTACTAAAAAACTAGGTGGATTGACACAACATAAATTTATTCTCTCATGATACTGGGGACAGAATCTGAAATTTGTCTGGGCTGACCTTTCGCTGGGCTTTAGGGAATATAACCTGCTCCTTAGCTGTCCCAATTTCTGTGACTGCCTTAGCATTCCTGGGGAAGAAGACACCTGAGCATGGTTGGAAACTCAATTCACATTCTAGTTCAACCACTTGTTGGATGAGACCCCAGGTCTGGTGTTCAGAAATTTCCACTCTGCAGCCATGGGCCATAAAGATTTCTTCAGGAAAGACATAGATTTCAGGTAGCTCATGCTACAATCATATTGCTTAGATGATGCATCCCCCAATATAATATTGCTCATTTTTAATGTTCCAAATTGTTTGCCTGTGATCCCCACATTTAAAGGACAATGCAGTTAAATATAAAGCCCTTGATTCACATTGATTTTGCTTGTATCTGCTACATATTGTTCCACGCATGCCTAAAAGGAATTTCCCATGCAAAGTATTCTCGGACCCTTCTTCATCTTTGAAAAATTGGCCCTCTTCTCTGTGAGCTCATAACAATTTAAGTAAACCTATACCATGGACATTTGACATCTTGTATTATAATAATGTTTCACATCTACTCAGTTTTCTCTAAGAGAAAGAATATTATCTAATTCATCTTCATATTTCAGGTATCTGGCATAATTCCTAGTACATGGGGCATGATGAATAGCTCTTCCTCAATCTCAAACATAGCCATATTTAGAGTACAGAAAGGTGCTACTGCATGGTTTATTTTTGAAGATTGACAAATTTTTATATTATTTCTAAAAGATGGATAGCTGACACTTATGTGTGACCTAAACAATTAACATACACTAACTCATTTAACTATCACACTTCTATAATTTATAATTGTTTCCCATTTACAGATGAGAAAATCGAGGCACGGAAAAGTTCAACTTTTCCAGGAGCTACAACCAGTAAGTGGTATGCATGGGATTTGACGTCAGGCAGTGCGACTCTTATTTGCTGTGTCCTGGGGCGCCTGGGTGGCTCAGTGGGTTAAGCCGCTGCCTTCGGCTCAGGTCATGATCTCAGGGTCCTGGGATCGAGTCCCGCATTGGGCTCTCTGCTCAGCAGGGAGCCTGCTTCCCTCTCTCTCTCTGCCTGCCTCTCTGACTACTTGTGATTTCTCTCTGTCAAATAAATAAATAAAATCTTTAAAAAAAAATGTTTATTTGCTGTGTCCTGAAGCACTATGCTGTATACACTGCCTGAAATTTTTAGTACATAAACAGTGTAATATAACATTCCAATTTGGTGACTGAAGATGAACAGATTTTTAGTGTAATATAACATCCTCACCATTAAAAAATGCATTTACACATCTTTTCAAGTATTTGCTGTAACACTAAAAATGAATTGATAACTTCATTAACTATAATTTCATTAATTCTGGCTACCAGAACTCGGAGTGCCTTTATAATTTCCTTAATTCACAGACTCACAGAGTTAAGAAACTTAAATGCTTTTCACACAAAATCGTCTCTCTCTTCTGTCCCTGGTAGAAGGGCTTATTCTGGTATAATTTTAACTTCCCAGCCACTGGGGCTTCTCTTACTTTTCCTTAATTACTGCTGAATATCCTAATGCAGTTCACTGTCAATGATTTGATTCCAATTTTCATTTTAAGTTTTAGTTTCTTAATTTCATCCTATTACTCCTAGTAATTACTTTTACATATCATTGCTCTCTCTAACTTATAAAATAATACTTTTTCCCTCTTTAATATTAACACATTTCACATTACTGTAGATAGTTATCATTTCCATCAATCATTTTCCAGCCAGCTCTACATATTTGGGACTTTTTAATTGTTTCTCATTAATCACTTCTATTCTTTATTAAATGGCACTGGTATATTCTTCCACTGGACCTATATAACCAACAGAAGTAGAAAGATACTGAAAACAGCATTCAGCCAAGCTGCTCTATGAATCCATTCTTCTGGGAGTTCAAGAGGGTCCTAAAATTATCTTTTTCATTTTTTCCTTTCTCTCTCTCTCTCTCTCTCTCTTTTTTTTTTTTTTTTTGGTAATTAGAGACTCTTTATGACCCCACCTTGGTCCAGTTTCTATATTCCACTCTCATCTAGGTTTTATAATGCAAGAATGGGTGGATAATAATGGAACTGATAGCAATGTTAATAGATGCAAATGTAACTTCAGTTGTGCCACAAAATGGTTAAATTCTGGAATAGTAACTGATATTAAATTTTGCTTTCTGAAAGAATGTATTTTAAATGATAACTCTCCAAAAAAAAAAAAAAAAAAGGAAAATGACATGGATTTGAATGTTTCTTCAACTAGACTTTCTTATTATGTCATGGTTGGTGGTCCTTGTCAGAGATGATTCCTGGATGGAAGATGTTCTGTGGAAACTAGAATACACGTATAAGCTTTCTTGTTATAAGTTTCTCTGTGCAGAAGAGTATAATGTTCATTCAATGTGTATAATTCCAAAGATATTTATATAAATCAATATTAAATGTTTCCTTACTATCATTTGAAGACTTGACAAATAAATGGGACATTTTTATCTCAAATAACAAATACACATATATCTTATAATATATAAAGTACATTTATATATCATTTATGTGTATTTTTTATACAAGCATATATGTGTGTGTGTTTCCATATGTCCCCACATATGAAAACTTACTAATAGTCTACGGATATGAATAGCTTAACTCATCAGGATGTTTCAAAAGATTACCAAATTCCATCTAATGTACTAAATTATATTATAGATATATATATGTAAAAATCATCCAATTAACATCCAAAGTAGTTTCAACTTATATCTGTCACTTCATGGTCATGACTATATATGAGTAGGAAGAACAAAAGTTGCCCCAAAGCAGTCCTCTGTCAAAAGTCACTGCAAATATGGTAATAGATTTCACTGAATTGAAATGTGGACTCCTCTCTTTAGCAACTGGTTGACCAGGAGAATTTCTTTCCAGATGTTAGACCCTTATAAATATAAAAATAGCAGCTTGGAAAAATTTTTTGATAATAAAATCCCTAATCAATGTTCAATTTTTGTAAATAGTTTATTAGAATTGGAAACCTATTTCTTCTCATTTTTTTTTTTTAAGATTTTCTTTTCTTGATTTTACTGGGGGTGAGTGCAGGGGGGAGGGATAGAGGCAGAGAAAGTCTTATGTAGGCTCTGAGCTGAGTATGGAGCTCCAATTTGGGGTTCAATTCCAGGACCCCAAGGTCATGACCTGAGCCAAAATTAACTAAGATGCTTAACTGACTGCACTGCCCAGGTGCCCTAGAAATGTATTTCTTCTTAAAATAAAGTGTGTTCATGTTTGTCTTTGTGGGGATTTGTAATAGATTGGGATGTCTTATTCATTGCACTTTGTGACTCCGAGCCCCAAAACTTTACAATCCAAAGGCCAGAATAATCTGATTCTTATTTTATCAGTCAATGCAAAGGTATACTAAAGAAAAATTCAATAAAAAGGATCCACTAAACAACCAAAAATGTGGTCATTTGGAAAAGATCTAGTATGGTTATAATTGAACATATTTCATATTTTTTCCTCCTAGCATTAACTTAAACTTTATAAAAATACTGTAACCTTTTATGTTTATCTATGATCTATTTCAAATCATTTTTAAAATAAAATGATAGCAATCTTATTACACACTGAATAGTATGAAGCTTAAAAAATACGGTTTTCAGCTGCAAAATAGTTCACAAGCATTGGTTGTAGACATGCACTTACAGCATACGTAGATACACATCCATGGTAATTATCAGTGCATTCACAGTGAATTAATTAGAATAAGGTCTTCCTACTTTATGAGATTCAGCAGAGTTAAGAGGGATCTAGAATTGTTACATTTTCCATAGCGAGAAGTTAGTGAAATGCCTACACTGATATGTAAAATAGAAAAGATAATCCAGAGAGAGATATCTATGACTGATATATACCAGCAAATGTTGAACTATAAAGACAATATTAAACTGTAACTTTGAAAAAAAATCTTTTAGAGAAGAAGGAAAGAGAAGTAGATTACCAAAAACACGAGTGACAACATGTATATACGATATAATATACACAGAGTACTTTTTTTGCATTCTTATAGGGAATTGGATAACATTAAATAAAGGACACAATAATAACGACATGCAGTGGTCTCAAAAGTGTAACTAAAACTTAGTGCAAATAGAAGAGAAAAGGAAGACAAGGAGAAAAGTAGAAATTAAGGTATTATTGTAATTTTTTGGCAGACAAAATTTAGATCCCAACTTTCACCTTATTTTATCCATGTTTTTAGTAATCACCTTGTTAAAGTGCTTAAATAAGAAAACAGCAGGGGTACCTGGGTGGCTCAGTGGATTAAAACCTCTGCTTTCAGCTCAGTCATGATCCCGGGGTCCTGGGATCCAGCCCTGCATTGGGCTCCCTCCTCAGCGGGGAGCCTGCTTCCCCCTCTCTCTCTTCCTGCCTCTCTGCCTACTTATGACCTCTTCCTGTCAGATAAATAAATGAAATCTTAAAAAAAAAAAAAGAAAGAAAGAAAACAGCAGATTCAAAGACCTGAAATTACACCACAGATCTTTCAATGGCAGGACCAAAATTTGTATTTCCTTTGACAGTGGAGATCATATTTTCCACCACTCTTCATTGACTTGAAGACCAAATTTAGATATTTTTGCTTAAGATAATAGACACTGTCTATGTATTTAAATACATCTGAAGAAAGAAAATGATATTACAGATGGTATTTGCTGAAAGTCAGGAGAGTCAATAGGGTTGGATCCATTCTTGAATTAAAAAAGAAATTGGAACAAGCGCTATAAAGAGTGCAAGCTGATATGGAGCCCACAGGAAGAGAGCCTGCGAGAGGCTGCTAAGAAGGCTGTGTCCCTAGCTACAGGGTTTCTGCCAGAGGAGAGTGCATCAGCTTGCATTCGCCCTTTTCTTTTTCCCTTTCCAACCCAGTCAGGCTCCATTAAACAATGAATGAAAGTTATCAAAGTGTATTTACAACCTACCACACCATGGACCAGTGAATTCAACTTGGCAATTTTCTGATAAAGGAATGATATGGACAGGAATGGGCAGAGGCTCCTGCAAGCAGATTTAGAAAGCAGTGCTGATTTCGATCTTTGGGAAGATTAGCTGTTCTGCCTTGCTGGCTAAGGTGAGCTGCCTTAGAGGATTAAATAAGGAACAGATTTTAAAGGGCTGTTTGATCTATTTCCTGCCATCTGAATGAGTATCTTTTTTTTTTTTTTTTTTTTTTAAGATTTTACTTATTTGAGATGAGTGAGAGGGAGAGCAAGAGAAAAAGCAAGAGCTGGGGAGGGGAGAAGGCAGAGGCAGAGGAAGAAGCAGACTCCCCACTTAGCAGGGAGCCCAAGGCGGGGCTTGATCCCAGAACCCTGGGACCATGACCTGAGCCAAAGGCAGATGTTTGATCTACTGAGCCACCCAGGCGCCCCTGAATGAGTACCCCTGAATAAATTACATAGTTTATTTCTAAAATTGCAAATATTTACAGCATACAATATATAGCAATGAAGTAACTCAGATTTATGATCTTAATCTGAAGGATTCGAAAATTATATGAATGCAAACAAGAATGCATCTTGGAAGTGCAGACTACATTAAAAAATGGTGGCTCAGTGCGGTAAGCCTCTGCCTTCGGCTCAAGTCACGATCTCAGGGCCCTGGAATCAAGCCTCGCATGGCTCTCTGCTCAGCAGGGAGCCTGCTTCCCCTCTATCTCCGCCTGCCTTTCTGCCTACTGAGGATCTTTCTCTCTCTGTCAAATAAATAAATAAAATATTTTAAAAAATTCATGGAAAAACAGTGAAGGAAAATTTGAACTCATTAATTGTGGAGGTTATTTTGAATACATTCTCACTACTATTTACACAATTGAAACAAATTTCATCGTGAAAATAACTATTGTATGTTAATTAGATGTATGTGCATGCATATGCACACAAACCATTTGCCTTTGCTTTTCATAAACACTGTCAAATTGAGACCATGTAGGATTGTAAAATCCCCATTATTCTTAATTCCATGGTATATACGAGGATGCATTTCAGATCCTTTATGTAGTTAAACCATCCATCACCCTCACTTTTTGCAAACACGTTGTAACTTTCCACTTTACAAAGACCATAGTGCTCAATAGGCAAGAACTCCTCCCCTCCCCCACCTTCTGCACGCTGGCTGTATCATTGCAAGCTTATCAGCAACAATTTACTTTCCACTTCTGTTGGATTTTCTCAAGAAAGGAGGCATATCATCATAAGTTGTTTCTTTCTACTTGTGACCAAGATTCTATACAGGGTCATTTTTACCCCAGTCCATCTTTTTAAATGAATTATTCTCTAATTAGTATGCTCAGTTTCTTGTCTCTATTGACTTTTACTCATCTGCGTAGAAACACATATTCAGTCTCTCCACTTACAACTATAATCCTCATTTTATCAAATTCTCATTTGTTTGGATGTTCATTTTTTAAAGTTTTTTTTTAAGATTGTATTTATTTATTGGATAGAGAGAGAGAGTGCATTAGCAGGGGGCAAGGCAAAAGGAGAGGGACAAGAAGACTCCCCACTGAGCGGGGAGCCCAAGTGGGGTTCAATCCCAGGACCCTGAGATGACCTGAGCCAAAGTCAGATGCTTAACTAAGTGAGCCTCCCAGATGCCCCTCTCATTTATTTGTTTTACAGGACTTCTTATTACAATCTCCGGAAAGAAAGATTAAAATGATAAAGTACTTTTTAAAAGATTTTATTTATTTGACAGAGAGAGAGATCACAAGTAGGCAGAGAGGTGGGCGGGGGGGGGGCAGGCTCCCCACTGAGCAGAGAGCTCAATGCAGGGCTCTATCTCAGGACCCTGAGATCATGCCTTGAGCCTAAGGCAGAGGCTTTAACCCACTGAGCCACCCAGGCACCCCAATGATAAAGTATTTTAAGTGAAGACATCAATATTTTACATAAACTAGAGATGACTACTCTTCTATATTTAATCACTCTAAAATCTAGTTTGCAGGTCCCTTTTGTAGCAACTGAAAACAAATTAATCCTTAATTTTAATCAATATAAAATGATATTCATTAGAAGAATAAAATTGTATACAGTTCAAATAGAAAAACATATACAAAACACACAAAAATTATGTAGATAGCTAAATGATAGATTGACAGATACATAGGTAGATAGATGGATGGGTAGATAGATACAGGTAGATGATGGATTCACTTCACTGTCTATGGTAGCACATCAGGATAAAATTTCTCAGCCTGTGTTTTGAATACATTTTACAGCAGAATCATTGAGAGTATTTGTTAAAAAGACCAATTCCTCAGCTCCACTTCAGTATTTCTGAATAAAAATATATGAAGGTAAAGCCCAGAGATATGAATGTTTCTAGATTTCTAAGCTGAAATAATTCAATATTTAAGATACACTGCATTAGGAGTTATATTTAAATTCTTTGCTATTTTTCTGTGTTCCACTTCATTTTTTCAAGGACATAAACATATTGTACTCTAAAATCAAAAAGGTGATAGATATATTTAGTCCACTGACAAATAAATTTTTAGCAATAAAAAAGAGTCAGGAGGAGGTTAATGGTTCCACTAAATCTGTCTTGATGAATCCATTACTGTCAAAAAAAAAAAAAAAAACCCTCTCCCAGTGAGTGTTAACTAACATGACGGAGATTTTTACATTGTTAGAAAAATCTCTTAATGTTACTTGGATTAGTACAACATAGAATAATGACATTAATAGAACTGGCAAGCATGATAAAGCTGTTATCTGAAAACAAGATGGCAGACACATTCACAGCATATTCCACAATAGATCTTCCCATTATTAAAAAAAAAAAAATATATATATATATATATATATATATATATATATATATATATTCCTAAGAGTGGCTTCAAAGAGGCAGACACAGTCATAATTAAGATGTAATTACATGTTAAAGAGGAAATATTTAACATTTTTAATGACCTGACAATATGGATAACTGACACCAATGTGGATCATTCATGGAAAACTGGGTGAATTACCTAAATCAGAGAAAGTATGTTCTTTTTACCTTCTTTAAAGAAAGGATCCCTTCTCTGGTCTCTTTGTCAGTGGAGATGGAGAATATCCCAATACCATCACCGTTAATGATAGAATAGGTCATGTCAGCATTTGAACCAGTGTCTGCATCGTTTGCTTTGATTTTCCCAACAGCTGAACCAACTTGAGCTGACTCAGGAACATACAGCTGATAGTGCTCTGAAAAATATTTCATATTAAAAATCATTTGATGGTAATACAGTTCACAAAAAAATTTGACAAGGAAAAGACATGAAAATGGTTAGACCACATATTCAAACAAACATATTAAGTAATATATAAAGTGGATATGCTTTCAGATTTTAAATATTAGTAAATTCTGTAGTAATGGAATACTAGATTTACACTAACTTTAAAACATATGTAAAATAACCTACATAAGAAGAATTTGCAGATATCTTAATATAAAATATTTTATTAGCTCTACATCCCTAGGCAACAGAACAAAAGACAAGGGAGATCAAATTTGCATTCTTATGTTGAGCAAATACTAAATTAGTCAAGTTCTAGTGTAATCCCCAATGAATTTCTCCTCTCATACAACATGTGAAATTAAAATATAAGAGTTTGAAAACCTGAAATTCAAAACTTGAAATTCAAAGTGAAAACAAAGAAAAGAATATAGCATACCTATAAATGTGATTATTATTCTGATCAATAGCTTAATTTAGTGAAATGTATAATGCAGGACAAAGAGAGATCGTAAATTTATTTATATATTTAATTGCCATGTACTCTAGGTCAGCTTCTGGAAAGAATTTGGAGTGGTTTTATAATAAAATCATAATTAAAACAAAATTATTAAAATTAATAGAAATAATGACTAAGTCAAAGAATGAGAAAAATAAATATAACTACATAGGATGATATAGTATTTGTGATTGAATTAATTTTTACCCTATATATATTAAAACACTATTGATTATGTAAACTTCATGATATGATATGCAAAAATATATTTTTCAATATATTTTGATATTAAATGTTTACATAGAGCAATTTAAAATTTTCAGTCTGTCCTGATACTAAATTTCTTCAGAGAGAGCTCAGAACTTTCCTTATAGAAACTTATGAATTAGATATTAAGAAGCATAAATGGTCATGTTGCTACCAACTGTTTTATTGACAAATTAGAAATATATCTATTGAAACAACTTATTTGTTTTAGCAAATCTAAGTAACAATGTAAATAGCAGAAACCTTGAATTAAAATGCAATTGTATAAGTGTTTCAACCAAGACTAAAAGAATGGTGATTTAACATCATACATGGATATAATTAGGCTATATAGATAAATGAATGTAGAGCTTGTATGAAAATAATTTCCCTAACCCAATATTTTGTTAGCTATGGTATGATAATATTTTTTTAAGTTAATATATCTGGTAAATGTGTGGAGTCCTCTCATTTACTTCTAAAGATACAGTTGTATGTTTTAAAGTGCTACATGGGGATACCAGGGATTGATTTATATATCTGTGTTTATTCATTATTCAACAAAGAGTTTTCCCAGTTCTCCTCTATAAACATGTGTGATGCTACCTGACATATTTTTAGTTCAACAATCCTCACCAACTTAACATTTCCTGGGTAGACTGCCCTTTTCTGTGAAACACATGATCCCCTAAACTTAATCATGTGTTTTTATCAAGATTTGTCATTTGACACCTCTTGATATGTTTAATTGACCTGTGAAGAGTATAAGGCCCCAATTTTACAGGACTCCACCTTTCTGCTCTCAGCTGATTTGTGAAAGGATAGGCAGTTGACTCACGATGATCCAAAGAGAGTACATTCCCCAAAATGTTGGTACTGGAACTAGGAAAGAACTTTGATCTCTCTTTGTTGGCAAAGCTATGAAATGTTGGAAGGGACTTTGATGAGGTCATGTTTCCAAAATTCATGTTAAAGTACCTAATCTCAGGGCACAAATTCAGTAACAGAAAGAAGCCATGATTTTCAGGATCTTTGTAAATATCATAATGTTCCTAGGCAGTTATGTATAGAATAGGACACTGTTCTGTTTAAAAAAAAAAAGGAAAAAAATAAATTAGACTGTATCTCTTATTTTCCAGCCCCTCAGATAGAAAGACTAGGATGTCAAGATCCTGGTTTCTAAGTAAGGTCTCTAAGTTACAGCTTAACTTTCCACAGTTCTATAAGCCTTCCAAAGGACCCTCAGCTAATTAAAACTGAGGTGATACACTTGCAAGCAAATGAAGTCTTAGTTCAGAAAAATAAGTAAGCAAATTACAAAATTATTATGATGGTAGTGTTACAAAGCAGGTTGTTTTTTGTATAAGTTGTCATAAAAGATCATATCCTAGATAACTTTTAGATCACATCATATAAGAGGAAGCATCTCCTTGGAAGACAATCATGTTCAGGGAAAGAGCTGATACTTATTGATACATTCTAGGAATTGCAAGTATAGTAACTCTTCCACATTCACCATGCTCCATTAGACAAATTAGAATATATTAAGATTAATATTTAAACACTTATACACTCTCCATATAGTTGAGAACATGTGAACTGTAAACTGTATTCAAAATGTCTCCTAATAACTAACAAAAAATAGCTGATAGATAAGATTTATTTATAAATCAAAAGAAGTTTAGAGTATTTCTTTTTAATTTCTAAGGCCTGAATAAACAGCCAAGTACCTAAAAAATGCTATAAATTCCAGGAGAATAAATATGATGAGGCTCTTTAAGAAAATAAATACTGTATATGTATATAGTTTATAGCTTACATATATTTTTATGTTTACCTATTTATATATATATATATATTTATTTACCAAAATTAAAAAAATATGTATAGAAGAACGGTATATAGACATCATAAAAGCTGTAACAGTAAGTTCATAGCTTAACATCATATTCATTGATGAAAAATTGAAAATCTTCCTTCTCAGATCTGGATAAAAGCAAGAATGCCTAATATTTCTACTTCTAGCTAACACAGTACTGGAAGTTTTAGCCAGAGAAGTTAAAAAGAAAAAAAAATAATAAGAGGAATCCAATTAAAGAGGAAGAAGTAATATTTCTGTTACCAGATGACAAGATATTATAGGTAGAAAGCCCAAAGACTAACACACACACACACACACACACACACACACACACACACACACATTACTATTAGAATGAACAAGTTCAGTAAAGTTGCAGGATATAAAATCAAAACACAAAAATCAGCTGTCTCTGTACATTAACAACAAACCATCTAAAAAGGAAATTCAGAAAACAGTCTAATTTGCAATACCATTAAATATAATAACATACTTAAAAGGAAATTTAACGTGCTCGCTTCGGCAGCACATATACTAAAAAGAAATTTAACCAATGAGGTGAAATGACTATGTACTAGAAAATACAAAACATTGATGAAGGAAATTAAAGGAAATATGAATAAATAGAAAGACATCTTGTGTTTAAACATTGGAAGACTTAATACTGTTAAAGGGTCCATATTACCTAAAACAATCTACAGATTGGTGCTGTGCCATTCTAATCACAATTCCATATGTGTTTTTCATGGAAATAGAAAAACAAAACAGAACAAAGCATCCTCAAAATACAGAAAATACAGAACTACAAAATACAGAGAATGAAGCAAGTAGAAAAAAAAGAACAAAACTAGAAGCTTCAAATGTCCTGATTTCAAACTATATTACAAGGCTACAGTATTTGAAACAATATGACATAGCGTAAAGATACACATATAACCCAATGAAACAGAATAGAGAGCCCAGAAGTAAACCCAAGCATAGACAGCCAGCTGAACTTTGATAAGAGTACCAACATTAAACAACAGGAAAAAACAGTTTCTTCATCAAATGGTATTGGGAAAACTAGATATGCACTTGCAAAAAAAAAGAAATTTGCCCTCTATATTACAGCACACACAAAACCAACTCAAAACATATCAACAATTTAAATATAAGGCTTGAAGATTTGAATTCCTGAAAGAAAATACAGGGAAAATCTTCTTGATATTGGGTTGGTAATTATTTCTTGGATATGTTATCAAAAACTCAGGCATCAAAGAAAAAATGGATGAGTGGGTCTACACCAAACTAAAAACTACTGCACAGTATAGGAGACAATCAACAGAATGAAAAAGCGGCCTACAGAATAGGAGAAAATACCTGTAAGCCATTTATGTGATAAGAGGTTCATTTCCATAATATACAAAGAATTTCAAGTCAAGAGCAAAATTTAAAATTTTAAAATAAAAATAAAAGAAGAAGCCATTACAAAACTGGCAAAGGATTTAAGAAGACATTTCTCCAAAGAAGACATTAAAATAGCCAAAAATTATATAAAAAGATATTCAACATCATTAATTATCAGGGAAATGAAAAATAAAAACTACATGTAGAGATCACTTCACACCTGGTAGAATGACTATTACCAAAACACAAAAGACAAAAAGTGTTGGTAGCATTATGGAGAAATTGGAACCCTTACACTGTTGGTGGGAAGGTAAAATGTGGTGCAATAGCTGTGGAAAACAATATAGAGGTTCCTCAAAAATTAAAAACTAGAACTATTATATGATCCAGAAATTCCACTTCTGGGTACATATCCCAAAAATCTGAAATTAGAATCTCAAATAAATGTCTATATTACCATGTTCTCTGTAGCATTATTCACAATGGCTGAGATATGGGAACAACTCAAGTCTCCATTAACAGATGAATCAATAGAGAATGAATAAAAAGCCTCTCTAATAAGATAAGAAATACAAGCAATTAAAACCTGAGTGTGTGTGTATGTGTGTGTGTGTGTGTAAAAGGGGATATTCTAGTGAGAGAACTGTAGGATTAATAGAAGAGGAAATTAGAAATGTATATGTAACATATATATAAGATTAATAGAAGAGGAAATTGGAAATCTATATCATATAATCTTATATAATAATATTATTATGTATTATATATCATATGCATTATAACATATAAGAATAATATATATTATATTGCATATATTAATTGGATATAATATTTAAAATATTATAACAAAATATGATATATATCATATGAGTTATATATATTATATATAATATATATCATGATAAAAGGAGAATAAATCAATGACTTTGGATGTCTCTGATAACAAAGATCACAAAGAATATAAAAAATAGACTTGCTATAAATTTAATTTCAAAGAAACCAAGAACATTGGGACTGGGTTCCTTCTAAAGAGCCTAGTATACAACTGATGCTTAAGTGTTTTATTTTATTAATGTCTGACATAAAGACAACATTCACATGTACCTTTGCAACTTTAATCCAATAAATACCATTATGTGTCACATTTTTAATATAGCTTAATTAACCATGGGAGGAAATATATTGAATTATCCCACAATAAGAAAAGATATCAGACAAACCTTATTCTAAATACCAATTCTAACAAAAATGCTAACACCATTTATAAAGATATATAATATATAGTATTACCTTTAAGAATTCTGAAAGCTGAGATACAACAATCCATAAACAATTAGATATTCTCATTTTTGAATAATAATAATTACATCTGAACCTTCATTTACCTGTTATTTATCAGAATTGGCATTCTTTATAGACTTGAAGGACACTTGGGAGAAACTTTAAAGGGTATGATTCAAAATGTAAATCTTTGACTAACAGCCTGAAGCTTTGTCATTTCTATCCATGATGTGGCTCAATTGCATAGAAGGAGTCAGTTTACTATTTAGGAAAAAAGTTCACTTTTATCTAAATAAGATTAACAAAGGCCATAATTCCTAGAATCTTGGAATACATGGTGAATGACCTTTTGCCTTTCGTATCATTTTTACTCTGTAATTACTCCCTCTGGGGGAAAAAAAATACCCATCTTGTATAATTTATAGCACAGCCTAATCAGCACTTCTACAGTTGCCAAAATATCCCTTAGAGTACTCTGCTCAAGTTCACAAAAAGGTTATATGCTGTGTAACATTATACATTTCCGAGAGGATGAAAAAGGATTAAAAACCTCACTGCATTTTCATCCAGGCATATAGGCATATGTATACAGGCGTATATACATACATGCTTACACACAGTTTGGGATTATATATACAAACACATGTTGTATGAAGGCGTATCTCCGTTCCATTTATGTATTAGTGGGAGACAGAGAGACAGGGAAAGAGAGATCATGTGTTCAAGTCTCTGAAGCAAATTATATAATTGGATATGTAACAACATGCACAAATTTAAACCAAATTTAAACTTAATTTTTAATTCTTTCTATTGAAATTAAGGACCAAGTTTTTCCTAGATCCCTCCTTTCTCTTATAGCATTCGTGAGAGAAAATTTATCATATAGATAGATAGATTATGTATTATATATATATAGGTGAAATATATATATAAAATATATATTATATATAATAGCTACAATGAACTTACACATTTAAAAATTTCATGTTAGATGTAATTGTAGATCTAGTTGATATAATGAAGGCGTTGATTTTAACAATACCTGTCATAGATTATGTACCAAAAAACCCAGGTCATTCCATATTTGTTTTTAAAACACAGGAATTTATTTTTCCAATTCTTTAGTAAATAAAGCAGTCATTGTATTGTTTTACATGTAGCTCTGCTTTTATGAAATATAATTATATCTAATAATTGTGTAGCCCCAGTACACTCACCTTGGTTTTATTTACACAAGCTACAACAAGACAGCTTTGCTTGCTCTAATAGTCATCAAGTAGGAAGGATATTCTATCTGAATTGTGTAGCAATAAAGAATCTCTGAAAATAAAATGCTTCCCGGTAAAACAAATTTTTGTTTTGTTGAATACTGAGGTAATTAATGACCTGATGTAAAATCGTGTGATACAAAAATGTCCCCTAAACCAAATAATGTATCCACATTTGCACTATTATATTCTATGAGGAGATGGGAAGATAGTTCTACAGAAGAGAAAACTTCAATCAGCCCCTGACTAATGTTATTAGGTGAGCTCTTTTCTTTCACTCCTAACTATAATAATTATTTTGGTCTCTATAATAAATATGACCAAGATGTATTTAATTCTGGATGGTGTTTTAATATTAAAACATGTTGAGATATTTTAATCTGAGGCCTGAATATATTTTTTTTGAGTCATGAAAGTTTTCTTTCAAAACATTTTTTTAAGCTGGCTTTGAAGTGATATTTTTGTTTTACAGTTTTCCTTCCCTGTCCTCTCCCACATGTTTTTTTATTGTATAGAGATTTTTCTTTTTTCCTACTTTTATTATTTTTATATCAGTTTTTAATATTATTGGTTCTTTCTCTATTTATTGCTTCTAACACTGATCTCAATTAAGCATTTTCAATTTTCTAGAACTCTTAATTTATTTCTTGTATCTCCTTTTACACATTACCATGAAGTCTATTTTTGTTTTTAATTATTTCAATTGTATTGAAATTATTTCTGTTTTTGTTCTATTAAAAATGGTAACTAGTTCTAAAAAGAAAGTTGAGTGTTTATAGTTGGTTTATCCCCAGATTTCTGTAAAGATAATCTTTTATTTTATTGTAATAGTTTCATATGTTACTAATTTTTTTGATTCTGAAGAAAAGTCTCATAAATTATATGCATAATTATTATAACTATTATTTTTTAAAGATTTTATTTATTTATTTTAGAGAAAGAGAGAGAGCATGCAAATGAAGACAGGGGTAAGGGGAGGCAGAGGCAAAGAATCTCAAGCAGACTCCCAAGGGGAGCACAAAGCCACAAACAGGGCTTGATCTCATGACTCTGAGATCATGACCTGAACCAAAACATAGAGTTGAGTGCTTGACTGACTAAGCCACTCGGGAGCTCCTATAACTATTATGTTTTTAAAACACCATATGACTTGTCATTCCCCGAAGTTTACACCTTTTGTTTAAAATAATATTTATGTATTAATATTGATCATTTTATGTTTAATGTATTTGTTTCTTTAATCTTTCCCCCTTCTAATTCCATGAAATAATCTTATATTTTATTTTAAAGCATAAACAGCATATAATGTTTAACCAATTTGTAAAACTTCAGGATGTCAATTTATCTATGGTCACTTTGATGGTTAATACCAGTGTCTCCCATTTTCTAATATATTGTGGAAATATACCAGACCCCCGGGTATACATGTGTGTGCTTCCTAAGTACTCTGTGAAATCCACTCTATCTATTTGTCAAATGGATGTTGATAACTGCTTTTCTCTGCCCCATTCCAATTTTTTTTCTTTAAATGTTCATCCTTATTTATGAATTTGTAGTCACCCATTTGAAATTTGGGGTCAGCCTAGGTTTTGTCAGCTTGTTCTGTACATGTTACTTACCTCATGCTGGCATAGTTTCAGGTACTGGGAATACCGAAAACAAAACTGACAAAAGTTCTCATTCTTACCAAGTGTACATTCTCATGAAGGAGAGAGAAAATGAGCAAGATACAGGATAAAAATATATATATACTAGATGACACAGTGATAATTCTAAAAATAACAGATTTAGCATGTTTATTAACTGTTTATGTGTTGATTAATCACCAAAATAGCTCAGTAGCTTACAACAGCAAATATTTAATTCCACCTTGTTTTATATGAAAACTATGAGCAGATGAAGACAAAAAAAAAATTTGTTTACTAATTTGTTTTCTATTTTCTTTATCTTCTCAGAAAAACTAGTCTCTATGTTTTGTCTTTATCACATCTTTGACAATCTGAAATCCTATTTAGGCATGTACTTTATAAATTTTCTAGGATTTTCAACAGACTTCCTCAAGATTTAAATTGTAAATGAAGTCCTCTTTGACTAGTTAGGCTTGTTTATTTGTTATGTTGTGTTCTGGTATAAGGCCATCCCTTGATAGTATGATTATTGAAGTGTTATATAACTGAATTTCCTTGTAAATGCATTACAGTGAACTCATATCAAATTTTTAATGATGTCCATTTTTAAGTCTTTGGTGATAGTTACTATTCTGATGCTCTTATGAAATGTGTTTCATCTTCAAGGAGATTCATGAGCAGGACTTTTTTAAAAATATATTTATTTATTTATTTATTATGTTTTTTATTTTAGAGAGAGTGTGTATGAACAGGGAGAGGGACAGAAGGAGAGAATCTTAAGCAGGAATCCTTGCTGAGCATGGAGCCCAGTGCAGGGTTTGATCTCAAGACCCTGAGATCATGACCTGAGCTGAAATCAAGAGTCAGAAGCTGAACTGACTGAGCCACCCAAGCAACACAGATTCATGAAAAGTACTTTTAACAAATACAGGTATTTGATATCTTTAAAATCCTAAAACTAAACTGGGTAGGAATTTCCAGAACGTGCATTCAAATGGAATAAATTTGGTTACATGGTGAGGAAAATGATTATAGTCTTTGTGACTCTTGTTGATTCTCTAATATTTGCTCTTCCAAATTAAGGAAATTTTCTCCTAAAATATCTATGCTTTACAGAAATGTGGTAAAGTATTTAATTATGGATTAATTGAAGCCATTAACTTTTCTCTCTACCAGAACCCTCTGAAATTCAAATTCTCAGGGAGTATTTCTTCTTTCACGGTAGTCATAGTCATTTGCATAAATTCAATAAAAATCTCCTCCTCATAACAGAAGCTAATTGGAAACATTGGTTGTTTTATTTATTTATTTATTTATTTATTTATTTATTTATTTTATATTTATTTGAGAGAGAGAGAGCATGAGAGGAGAGAGGTCAGCAGGAGAAGCAGACTCCCTGCTGAGCAGGGAGCTTGATGTGGGACTCAATCCTGGGACTTCAGGATCGTGCCCTGAGCCAAAGGCAGTCACCTAACTAAGTGAGCCACCCAGGTACCCCAAAACATTGGTTGTTTTAAAAAGACTTTGACTGGGATGCCATATTTGAGGGAGACATGCATAGACTCAGATATGACCAGATAGATAGCTGTAAGGAACTAAGGCTGAATTTATGGAGCCATAAAGCCCCACTGGAAATGTTGGCCTGTTTCCTTGCTTACAGAGTTTAAAGTAGCCTTGCCAGTTAAGTAAAGAATGTTGCTTTTTGGCAGGTGCAGGAACCTCAGGATATTTGGGGACCTGAAGAAGAGGAATTCACCCAAACTACAGATATTGAAGGCGTGTCTGATGATATGTATTTGACTAGGCTTCTGGCCCAGAGAGGATACTAAAACTTCCATTGAGAATCCTTATAAAAAGCTCCAACAAAGCAGATTTTAAAAGATCTATATGGTCAATCAATATTCTTGCTGGGCTTATGTAAATAATTAGCCAATTTTGTTAAAATTGGACTTGTTTTACAAAGAATTATCCTGATTTAGCTATCTCTGGAAATGAAGGTAGTTATAGAGAGAAAAATTATGTCTCAGTAACACACCTTTGTGAATCTTAAATTCTCTTTCTAATTGTCTTTGAATGCTGTTTGCTTAAACTAGATAACTTGAGGTAAACTTCAGAGAAATTGCCACAACAGCTCATGTAAAGACAATCTTCATAATATTCATGCTTATTATTCTGTGGAGATGATAACAGGATCCCACGGGCATATGGTTACTTGAATAGCAGGAAAATGGGATGGATTTTGCCAACACTTGTATAACTCAGCTATCACTGATCAATTTTGTATAGTTGGGGTGACAACATTTTTCCTTAAAGAGCTGGAGTATACCCCACTTCATGGGGTTAACTATGGAATTATGAAAATAATGAATCACTTTCCTCATGACTGGATTGGATATTGCACTGAGGGATGACCATATCCAGTCTTCTCATATTTGCCAGTGATTCCTCATAATGAGAATAGTGTTAAGGCTAGATATCACATAAAGAGGGCTTCATGATGGTTTTATCTCTTAGCCTTGTTTTGCAGGGGGGTGCCCAGGAGCTGCCTCTATTGATATCAAATTGCAAATAGAGGATTTATCCAAGCATACAGTGACCATCTTTAACTAAGCTTGACATGCACTAATTCAAAAGGTGGCCCTCTAACACTGAACGGTGCCTTGATATCCTAACTACAGCTCAAGGAGGAACCTATGCTTTATTAAAACAGAGTGTTTGTTTATACTCCAGATACCACAAAAATGTGACAGGGTTACTAAAAGACACAAATACTCAAACTGGCACGTAAACCATCCCTCTCTTTCCTTTAATGATTAAGCTCCTGTACCAGAGGAGGGTTTTTGCAACTACCAAAGCACTCTTATTTGGGCTTCTTTTTCTTTTTGATTTTCCTTTTTTTTTTTTTTTTAAAGATTTATTTATCTGAGAGAGAGAGGGAGTGCGAGCACGAGAGAGAGCACAAGCATGAGAGAGAGAACGAGCATGAGAAGAGGCAGAGGCAGAGGGAGAGAGAAAAGCATACCCCCTGCTGGGCAGAGGGCCCACTATGGGACTTAAACCCCAGACCCCAGGATCATGACCTGAGCTGAAAGTAGAAGCTTAACCAACTGAGCCACCCGGGTGCCCCACTTTTTGTTCTTCTAATCTTGTTTTGCTCTTTTCTCTCATGTCTCTTTACCTGGTACGAAGATTCCTTCAATGCCCTGACTTTAAACTGACAGATGATCCTTTCTATGTGGGGAGATTAATCCATGTGGTCTACTTTGGATTTAGCTGCCTCTGCCTTTTGTAAGTTCTGTATGTAAGTCTCCAACTGACCTATGTTGACCCATAGATAGAGACACTGCTACACCCTTCATTCTGCAGGAAGAAATTACAGAAGATAAGACATCCCACCCTCAGCAACCTTGAAGATTTAAGGGTCAGATTTCTTCATGGGGGAATGATGTGGAGGACAAAGGCAAAACAAAATGTGGAAAAAAATTAAATTTCCTTATAAAAAGCAGCCCATTGACAGATACTTGAGGCAGGCAGTGACCTTCCTCAGGGAACTTAACGGCCTTCATGTTAATACTTCGCTAGAGGCAAAAGCAACCTTAGCTTGACATTAACCTGACCTCCAGGATCCTGTAAGTCTTCCTTAACATATCAGAATCCCTTTGGAAATTTCCTTTATTGCTACTCCTGCAAGATACATGTTAGCGATCATTCTCCAAACATATGGCCCGCTGATATACATCTGAATGTCTCATGACTAAAGTTTTACTAGCTAGTAGTAAATGACTTCATCTTAACAGGAGCTAGCCCTGCAAGGTCCTGGAAGCCTTGCATGCAAATTCCTTACAGACCTAAGCCATCCCTAACCCTCACTAAATAAAAATTAAAAAATCAGTCACTCTTCATAATCCCAGTGTAGCTATTTCTGCCCAAAGGTCCTGTCCTGGTGATTTAATAAAAAACCACCTTTTTTGTGTGTATACAAACAATACACACACACACACACACACACACACACACACACACACACACACACACCAGAAGAAAAATATGATTAAACTATCACTCTGTTGGGATAGGCTCAATTCCAAATGAATTTTCATTCCAGAATATGACCTGAAAAAGCAACCACTGGAAGGAGGCAAGATCATGAAAATAGAAAGCTTCTGCTTAAACATGTCATATTCTGTAGGCCAAAGTCATTGTCAAAGCATAGAGTTAAAGCAGGGACATATTTGCTACCTACAGGAAAACATGATGAAAGAGGGGAAGGAACTAACAATTATGAACAAACAATACAATCTTTCATAGTTCATCCTCCAGTCACAAATATCTGTCTGACTCTTATAGATGAAATCCATTTATCTGCTCCCACCCCCAAATCTCTTTAAAAACTATGAAAACAGGCTTGAATTTCAAAATCATGGATACAGTCATATCAGAGTTTGATCCAGAGACCACTGAATTAGAAGGACAAATTTATTTCCTCACCACAAATTCAACATAAAAGCAGGGATAAATAAGGACAAAATAATAAAAATAAAGGCCCTATTTGAAAGGAAAAGAATGTTAAAGGCTCATGGTAATTCCATAACTGTTCTGTGCGGTTGTTATAAGGATTTCTGTCCCTAAGGCTCTGAGGCTAACTTATTTGTAAATCTTTTAAATTTGTATTTTCGGCCTGAAAGTCATGAGATTTTTGGTTTCTTCCTCCTCCCTTTAATGTCTGTTAGAGAAAAGACATACAGATGTGTGTGTGTGTGAGTGTGTGTGTTTTTCTGAGCTCATCTCTTGGTAGTGTCTTATCAAATGCAGCACATAGCAATCAACTCACACTACAGACTTTCTTCCCTAAAACCTCTTCTCTTGAAGCCATGAGGTTCATTAGCTGTATTTTCTACCTTCCAACTTATCCCATGAAAATGTTTACCAAAGCATAACACAGTCATTTTCTAAAATCCTATAAGGTTCACTTCATACTATTTTCTTCTTCAAACATAATTCCACATAATTTGTTGTTTTGGTGTGGTGGTGACAGAAACTTGCTTCTAGAGATATAACATAGAATGCATAATCATTTTATTAGTCAATTTCTGTTGCATTAGGAAATAAATTTCATCTCAATAATTCATAATCACAAATATTATTTCTTCTTGCATTATGTAAGAACTCTGGCTTGGTGAAGCTCTGTTGGGCTCTGGTGTGCTTATCTCCATTAAGCCCCAATGCTTTCTCAGTAGACTAAAGGAGTATCTTTTTTCTAACTTATGTTCTTCTCAGACTGGAGGCCAAGAACAAGAGAAACTGAGCCAGGGCACCTGGGTGGCTTAGTCAGTTAGGCAACTGCCTCGGCTCAGGTCATGATCCTGGAGTCCTGGGATCGAGTCCTGCACCAGGCTCCCTGCTCAGCAAGGAGTCTGCTTCTCCCTCTGACCCTCCCCCATCTCATGATCTCTCTCCCACTCTCTCTCTCAAGTAAATAAATAAAATCCTAAAAACAAAATAAATAAATAAATAAATAGAGCCAAAGCATTCAAGCTCATTAAGGTTTCTGCTCAGATGTGATTCAAACCATGACATTTCAAATGTCATTGACCAAAGCAAATTAACTAGCTTATCCTAAATTAATGGGAAAATATTTTCTACTTATAAGAAAGTATGTCGAAGGCAGAGAGAGAATGGGTAACTGTGAACAAATAATTGAATATACCAGGGCAGTTAAGAGAGACATCAAGATGAGAAGTCAGTAAAAGTCTATTCCAAATAGAATTTCCTAGGGAAATAAGTCAAATGAGGATGAATGTTAATGATTGCAATAGAAAACATACATCTTACGCACTTTTCCAAAGATGTTCTTTGAACAGTGAACTCATTATTTTTGTTTTAACATATGTTTTTTTTTACACCCTCATTTTTAATGCAATTTAACTGGTTAAAGATTTCTAAAGTTACAGTTATATTTCATCTTCTCATCAAATTTGAGGCCAAGTTTCTATTGTCCTCTGTACTCCATTATTGTCAATGAGAATCCCACCGAGTGTCATATTCCTTTCTTTTCATTTTTCAAAGTCTAAACTTCACCATCACACATCTAGATGATAATGTTTTTCCATCACATTTGAGATTTCTTATGATTATTTGTCTAAGGCTTAATGTCCACACTTATTCTTGAAAACCTCTAGTCTAGTTTATTGCTTATTTGTTTTTAAAGATTTTATTTATTGTCAGAGAGAGAGGCAGACAGAGGGAGAAGTAGACACCTTGCTAAACAGGAGCCCAATGTGAGATTCAATCACAGGATCCTGGGATCATGGCCTTAGCTAAAGGCAGATGCTTGACAGAATGAGCCGCCCAGGTGTTCTTTTGTTTATTTCTGAAACATGGCCTCATCATTCTCCTGTCTTCCTCTGAAACTCTAATTATTATACATTGGAAATTGGGTGTTTTTTGTTTGTTTGTTTGCTATATATTTTAATTCTTTTCTGTTTGTTTGTTTATCTTTGGTCTCTCTGATGCATTCTGGCTAGTTTCCTCTGACTTATCTTCTAGTTTACCTACTCTGCATTCAGTTGTATCTAATCTCCTATTCCCCTAGTTTGTTTCAGATTGCAATGTCAACTCTTAATGTTACTGTCTATGTTTTGGCTTCTGTTTACTGAGAGGTAGAGTTAACCATTTTTTCATTTCAGAGCAAACCCTGGTTTCATGCTAAACAACTAACTCTAGTAACATGCCTAATGAATTCCTGTAATTGTACACTTTCTTCCTTTTCTAGGGATAACAACCAATGATGTCAGGTTCTGGAGCCTATATTCTGCCTTATACTCCCTCTGGACTTTCACAACATCAGCTTGCCAATTTGCCATTTGTGTAAGTGCACCTACACCAGTACAATCACATAGAAATATAAAGCCTATGGGGGGGGGAGGGCTTATAATTATATCAGTAACAGAATACATGTAATTCCCTAAACTCTCATTTTTCTTGGCTATGACACTTAGGATGCACAGAACTCCACAACAGAGCTCCAATAGGAAAGAAGCCTGAGTCCCATAATGTTCTCTATATTTTCAGCATCAGGGAGACTGAGAGCACAGACAGTACCTACACAAATATGGAACAGTGAAAGCTTGCCAGCTGAAGAGGTGACTGTGTTAAAAAGGAGATTCTGAAGTGATGCTGTCACTTAATACTCTAGTGCTAAGTCATATGTACTAAGCCAACCATTTTATAAAATACAGAAATCAGTGTTTGTTTACCATTTATTTTAAAGATTTCTATTTATTTATTTGAGACAGAGAGAGAGAATGAGAGAGAGCAAGCATGAGAGGAGAGAGGTCAGCAGAGAAGCAGACTCCTTGCCGACCAGGGAGCCCTATGTGGATCCTCGATCCTAGGACTCCAGGATTATGACCTGAGCAAAGGCAGTTGCTTAGCCAACTGAGCCACCCAGGTACCCCAGAAATCAGTGTTCAGGTCCACCACAATTTGTCTCCTCATTCTCTAAACTTAAGTTTATTTTTTTCATTAGAAGATAATTTTTGTCATAGCAAAATGTTGATAATTTCTACACCTAAATTTCTTTTTGTATAATTAGATAACTTTTTAAAAAATATATTTTATTTATTTATTTGAAAGAGAGAGAGAGATCACAAGTAGGCAGAGAGGCAGGTAGAGAGAGAAGGGGAAGCAGACTCCGTGCTGAATAGAGAGCCTAATGCGGGGCTAGATCCCAGGACCCTGAGATCATGACCTGAGCCGAAGGGAGAGGCTTAACCCACTGAGCCACCCAGGCATCCCAAATTAGATAACTGTCATGGAAAAAATTAGACAATGTGTGAAGAGAATTTTTTTCCCCTAAGTGAAATGTCTTTTATATCAACTGTCTACTTTAGGATCTATAGCATTTTGATGCTTGGAAATATTTCAAGGTAGAATTTTCTCTTATCTGGAAAAGTTAACTATATTGAAATAATTACGATTTAAGTGCCTGGATGTAAGGTTGGGAATTGCTGAGATATAAGGTGGTACAATATGTATTATAAAAGTTCAGGTACCAAGTTATTGTAGTATATCAATAAAGTATATTTTTTCTTTTTTAGCTTCAATGTACATTAGAAATTTCTAAGTTGTATTTTACCTTATTATCAAGTTTCAAACACATCTTTAAACAGTGCTATAATTATCCATTTTGGTTTAAAGACTACATAATTTTGTTTGGCAGAAAGATACAGATATTATTTCATGTTTCTCTTTCTGAATGAACTATAATTTCATATGCCATCATAATGTGATTCTTTCACATAATTTCTTAGACTGTATCCATGGACTGCTAATGATTAGATGAAGTACATTTAAGAAAGGAAGACTTGGTGAGAAAGATCAATGGCATTTGGTTTATTGAAGCTTGCTCCTTGTAATACACTATCCCCTCAAAGATAATATTGATTCTAATTGTTTTTTAAAAGACCTTGTTTCTTTGCTTCAGGAACTTTGCCAGATCAGTAAATAAGTCATTCCCTACAAATGACCTTAGGTCCCAGGCTACAAAAGCTGTAATCAATTTGGTAATTGTATATATTTTGACTAATTAATATTTTTCTTACATTCATATTATTTACTGGGAAAAGTGACTACTGATATAAGATAAATATTTATTTATAGATGATTCTGGGGGAAGGCGGACTGACATGTAAGTGGTTAGGCTGTGATATCTGACTTCTCCAGGTTGTCTGACATTACAGATAAGATTAACCAGAAAGTTTCTATATCTCTGCTTTAAATTGCTTTACACAGAAGATGCAGTTTACATTGGAAATATCTCAAATTATAAAGGAAAAATCCCAAAGAATCTAAGATTTTCCTGCATCTAAAAAACTTGTATTAAATATGTATCATGAGAGACTATGGACTCTGAAAAACAATCTAAGGGTTTTGAAGGGACGGGGGGTGGGAGGTTGGGGTACCAGGTGGTGGGTATTATAGAGGGCATGGATTGCATGGAGCACGGGGTGTGGTGCAAAAATAATGAATACTGTTATGCTGGAAATAAAAAAAATAAATAAATAAATAAATAAATTTAAAAGATAAATAAATAAATAAATATGTATCATTAATCATCATGTTAATCCCTGGCTGAAATGTTTTTACTATATAAATATAGTATGACTAATACTATAGTCATCTGAATGTACATTACACTGTCACACATTAAAAGGACAATTGTCCTATATTAGTATTCTACTGTACTCTGGAATAGTATATTTAAAATTGCTTACCTAAAAAATTTAAAAAGATAAAATAAAATCGCTTACCCTAACACATTTGCTGTTACAATATGTCAACCTGCATTGCTACAAAGCTGATTATCCTCTAAGAAATTTTTCTTCAAAGCACAAGTAAAGTGGGCTACTTTTTTTTTTTAGCATTCGCTCACTTTCTTCATAAATATAACACATAAATATGTGAGAAACTGTGTAAACTTATAAATTCTAATTGAAGATCATTCTTACTTTTCTTCAGCATTTTGTGAAGAATTAAAAAAAACAATTTGTACAGACTAATTAGTAATTATAAAATTTCTAAGAAATATATGCTTATTAGTAAAGCATGCATATCCACACAAAACAGGTAAGGAAAGGAATCAATCTATATCTTTGCCATAGCATACAGCCAAATAGATCAAAAACAAATCATAAAATGATTGACATTTTATAACTGGCAATTTACTAAATAGATAATCTTAAATTATTTCAAAATACCCAACTTTAAAACTAAAAGAATGTCACATCCTTATTTATTTATAGTTATTCCTTTTTATGAAAAATATACTCTAAAATTGTCTGTACCCTGTTTAATGGGATAAACATAAAATAATTTTCAATTATTCTTATTTTATATACTAAATCTCATAACATTAAATAAACACACTTTGTATCTACAAAGCAGAATGAAAATATACCTCTAATAGACCAAAAACTTGCAAGTTTTACAGTTAATTTGAGAAATCCAACTTTTCTTTGAATTTATACTTTCAATCTAACCATACTGGATATCAAATTGACATACTATTCATGTATCATCCACATTCCTTCAACTTGAACTTCAATGTGTTGGTGATTCCAGTTAAGACTTTGAAGTGATAGGTATTTGGAAGATAGCTACAGAAGCTGGACAGTAACATACCATGGCTATTGCAAGTCACTGGAGAGTATTCAATGTAAAAAGGCCTGGATGAGATATGATCTTTTTTTTTTTTTTTAAGATTTCATTTATTTATTTGACAGAGGTAAAGAGAGAGAGCACAAGAGGTGGAGCAGCAGGCTGACAGAGTGGGAGAAGTCGATACCCTGCTGAGCAGGGAGACTGACACAAGGGCTGGATCCCAGGACCTTGTGAACAAGACCTGAGCCAAAGACAGACACTTAACAATGGAGGCACTCGGGCACCCCAAGACATGATCCTTCAGAGAAAGTAAGAAAAACAATATATATTTTTAAAAGATTTTATTTATTTACTTGAGAAAGAGAGAGAGAGAGAGATGAGTGGGGGGATAGGCAGGGAAAAGCAGGCTCCCACTGAGCCAGGAGCCAGACTCCAGGTTGGATACCAAGACCCTGAGATCATGACCTGAGCCAAAGGCAGGCACTTAACTGACTGGGCCACCCAGGTGCCCCAACAGTATAAGTCTTTATATTGACAATGACTCAGGGTATTTTTTTAAAATATTCAGTGCTAGGGTAAATAATCCAGGCAACAATTAGTTGTGGAGACAGTGGTTGGGGTTCAGGGCTGGCACAGTCACACAAAAAAGAACAAAGGCATGGAAAGAAGAAACAACAGAGAAATAGTCCCAAAAATGTGAAGCAATATTCCTGTGATAATTGCAGATACATATACAACATGTGTATTTATGGAGACTCCAAGAAACCGAGACAAAGCAAAGCTGGAAGACAAAAGAGCTAACAGAGATTTCAAAAGCCAGGAGACACTGGGAGTCAGTACTAGTTAATGCTTCAGTTGATACTAGAGAAAATTTGGTGTTTAGGAATAAGAGCTACTTCCCAGGAATAAGGGGAAATGAAACAAAGTAATTCTAGGAAAATATAACTAATTTAAGTAAATGAAATTCCATGTATCTGTAAGAAAATAACTCTGGAGGAAGATGACATAGGCAGGGACTTCTGTAATGTTTGTACATAATCTTCAGTCAATAATTCCAAACAGACTTCTAATTGGGAAATTACCAAAACCAAAAGGAAACAAGATCAGTAAAAATACCCAGATATGATGACGATGTTAGAATTATTAGAAAAGAGTTTTGAAATGATCATAATTAATGTTTAAGAACCATAGAAAAAAATAGAGAATTTTAGCAGATACAATAATGCATATTTAATAAGTCAAGTGAAAATAATAGAACTGAAATATTTTAATGCTGAAGTGTGTACCTAATAGGTTTAATAGACTAGTTATTAGAGAGTAAACACAGTGGAAAAGAAGATTATTATACTAGAATATAAGTCAATTTTAAATTTCCAGGTTAAAGAAGAGACAAAAATAATAAGTAAACATGCAGAAAAAAGAATAATAGATTTATGGTACACAGCTAAAAGACCTAGCATGCATGCTTTTGCACAACCACTAGAAGTGATAAAACAAAACAAAAGAAATATTTGAATAAACAATGACCAAAATTTTCTAGCACTGACAAAAGATAGCCTAAACATTTCTTATAACTGAAAAGCAGATTTTTTTTTAAGTATGTACTTCTTAGGAGCACCATAGTTAAACTCTTAAATATCAAATACAAATTAAAATATTTAAAATAAGATCCATTAAACTAGAATAAACTAATCTACAGCAAAGCAATAACAATAACACTGATAACTGATTTTCAACAGATAAGATGGTGGTCAGCTGACAATTAAATTGTGTCATTTATTACTAAAATAAGAAGCCTTTATTTTTTATAGCTTAAAAATATTTTTATTTTTTTATTTATTTGACAGACATAGATCACAAGTAGTCAGAAAGGCAGGCAGAGAGAGAGGAGGAAGCAGGCTCCCTGCTGAACAGAGAGCCTGATGCGGGGCTCAATCCCAGGACCCTGGGATCATGACCTGAGCGGAAGACAGAGGCTTCAACCCACTGAGCCACCCATGTGCCCCAATAAGAAGACTTTAAATCAGAATTCTACTCCCTATGAAAATGCCCTCTAAAAAAAGTAAGAAAAATTACAAGTTTAAAAAAAAAAAAGAAAAAAGAAAAGAATTCAATGAGAGCAGACCTGTACTAAAAGGAACGGCAGGAAGGGATATTTGAAGAAAATTTAGAATTTCCTTTGGAAGCACAGCAATGCAGGAAAGAAGAAATACCACCCAAAGGGATAAATTATTGACTTAAAAATTATTATTTACTACCTAACACTACAAAAATAATGACAATTTTATGTAGGGTTTAATATATAAGATGTCAAAATAGCAAAAAAAAATCAATGCAATGTCCATCAACAGATGAATGGATCAAGAAGATGTGGTATATATACACAATGGAATACTATGCAGCCATCAAAAGAAATGAAATCTTGCCATTTGCGACAACATGGATGGAACTAGAGCAATGCGGTTAAACAGTTTTAAAGTTGTTCCATTTGTTTCGAATGATAAAATTATAACTTAAGGTGAAATAAAATAAATTATAATATATCAAACAAATACTAAAGAAAAAAAGAAATAGAAGAAATTATTACTGAGGGATAAAACGAAGACAGTGAAATACATTGCTAATTCAAAGAATATAAGAAGAAAAAAGGAAAATTTACAATTAAAAAAATTGTAAATACATTAAATCAAAATAAACAATGGATATTGTGAAGCCAGATTAAAATTAAAAATAATAATAATAATAATAGCATAAACTTAGTTTAGTGGCTCATATGAAACTTTTAAAAAATAGAGAGAATACACTTTGAAGGTAAAATGATGGAAAACATTATACCATCTAACCATTAATCAAAAATTTTTTAGAAACTGGTACAGCTGGGTGCCTGGGTGGCTCAGTGGGTTAAGCCATTGCCTTCAGCTCAGGTCATGATCTCAGGGTCCTGGGATCAAGTCCCGCATCGGGCTCTCTGCTCAGCAGGGAGACTGCTTCCCTCTCTCTCTCTCTGCCTGCCTCTCTGCCTACTTGTGATCTCTCTCTGTCATAGAAATAAATAAAATCTTAAAAAAAAAAGAAATTGGTACAGTTATATTACAGATAAAATGGATTTTAAGTTAGAGATGATTATTAGATAGATGTTCCACAATGAAACATTTTCAGTCCAAGAGGAATACATCTTGCCTTAAATCTGTGTGCATCCAGTAACATGATTTCAAGTTATATCTAAGAAAATCCAAAACTAAAGAAAATAAAAGGATAAATAGAAAAATCCAGTGAAATGGTGGGATGCATTAACATATATCTCTCAATAGTTGACAAACAAAAATTTTGTATAGATATAGAAAGTTGAACGTCACAATGAATAAACTTGAACTAATTTACATATGTCAAAACCTAACTATAAAGCTGAAGAATTTATCTTCTCCTAAAGTATATAAGGACACTATCTCAATGAAATACATACTGACATTTAGAAAAACCCCCAGCAAGTTTCAAAATACATACCTGTAACCAGACTAAAATGATATTACCTCCTACCTGTCACCATGGCTAGAATTAACAACACAAGGAAAAAGATGTTGGTGAGGATGCAGAGAAAGGGGAAACCTCTTAAACTGTTGGTGGGAATGCAAACTGGTGCAACCACTCTAGAAAACAGTATGGAGGTACCTACAATTTAAAAATAGAGCTACCCTATAATCCAGCAATTGTCCTACTAGGTATTTATCCAAAGGATAAAAAATAAAGATTCAAAGAGACACATGCACCCCAATGTTTATAGAGGCATTATCAACAATAGCCAATTATGGAAAGAGCCCAAATGTCCATCAACTGATGGACTGATGTATGGATAAAGTGGCACACACACACACACACACAAACACACACAGGAATATTACTCAGCCAAAAAAAGAGAGAGAAAGAAATCTTGCCATTTGTAATGATGTGGATGGAAATAGAGAGTACTATGTTAAGTGAAGTAAGTCAGAGAAAGACAAATACCATAAAGATTTCACTCATATGTGAAATTTAAGGGGAAAAAAACCAGATGAGCATAGGAAAAAAAATAGAGAGAGAGAGAGAAAGGCAAACCATAAAACAGACTTTAACTATAGAGAATTGAGGGTTGCTGGAGGTGAGGTGGGCATTTAGGTTGAGCTAAATGGGTATGGTCATTAAGGAGGGTATTTGTGATGAGCACGGGATGGAGTGTATAAGTGATGAGTCACTGAATTCTACACATGAAAATAATATTACAGTGTAGGTTAACTAACTGGAATTTAAATAAACACTTGAAAGAAAAAGACAAAATGAACTAGATATCATTTTTGAAGTACACTAGCGAAATGTCAACTTGCTGATAATTAAAACATATACTTCACATTTTGATTGATCAAAGAAGAAGCTTTCTTGTTTTGTTTCTTTCAATTCCTGTTTTAAATAAAACATTAATGCTGAATATATTATATGCCATTTAGATTTTGTTTCATGAAAAGGTAAATAGTAATTTGAAAATATGGCCTTTCCTCTAAAATACTTTGCTATCAACAAAATCATAACATTATCAATATATTCATCAGTGATATTTTACTTTTCACCAACATTAACATTTACTCAAATCAGGTAAACATCTCTAACTTGTAGTACTATAGAAAATACTGCCATCTATTGAACTTTTATGCCTTGATCCTTCAAATATTCCACAGCATTATATCAACTCCAGTCACAAGAGAACTAAAGCTGTTCAATGACATACAATTTTGCAATCACTTCAAGTTCTTGGGGGAAATTTTTTAACTAATCAAGTTCTTACCATTTCATGGTGATTACTTGACATGCGGGTGTTTTTTTTTTTTTTTCTTTCCCAATTTGGATTATTCATTCTTACTTAGTCAAAGGCATTTGTAAAAATACAGATCCTTTCACTTAAAAGTACAGAAGGTCTGCTTTATGAATTTTCATGTGAGTTATTGATTTTATATGCATATTATTTATAGAAAATAATGGAGGCCAGTGTCTTTTTATCTACCTAAAAATAAATTAAGCAATAAGTGCAATATACTATAGCATAGTAAAACCAGAAAAGGACACTGCAAGAATCTTAAGAAGTGGGATACATTCCTTTCAACCGAAGGACTAACATTGAGGAATTTTACAGCCCATGCTTTAAGTTAAGGAGAACTGGGTATTGCTTCTGTCCTTTGAGTAAATACTCAAGCCATAGAAGGGTTGATTTATTCTTTCACTCTGCATCTTGTAAGGGTCTCCCTTTCTTAACACATGAATGCATTATGTGTAATTGAGCAGTGGCCGTCCTCTCAGCTGGGCATGTGCCAACTGGTCTCTATTCTGCCCTCTGCCTTTCTGACAGTGATAGGCAGCTGTGTCAGCCTGGATCTTTATTAACGCTGAATCCTAAGCCACTGCGTTGGCAACTACCTAGTGTAAAGTCTTCATAAAGGAAATTATCAGTTTAGTTCACTCCCTAGTTTTCAATCACTTCGAGTCAATTTATTTCAAATTTAAAAATACAGTGATAATCTTAAAGGACAAGATATAACAAACCAATTCATTTCCTCAGAGCATGGAAGATTAACAGAAAAAAATAAAAGAGGGAAAAATGCTTTGAAGGAATATTTTTGCAAAGTGTTGTGTGCAGATGTTTATACTAGAGTTGATCACAGTAGTGGTGTAAAAACAATGAGTCCAGTGAAATGAGAAAGAAATCAGAAGGAGGCGTGTGAAAATATCCCATCTTAAAAGAAACAAAGTACTGGATCTATTTGATGACAGGATATAATCTTTAAATAAGTTGAATTGTGTAGATTCGTGCATTTCATGGTGCTTCCTGAACATAAGTCTTCATAATATATCTTTTTTTTTCTCCAAGCAGTTACAGTTTCCCATTATATATGTAGCCATTTGATAAGTTATGATGCTTAGAGGTAAATTAAAAAATAATTTACTGCAAGTCACTCTTGTCAAGGTGACACTAATTATTCTGAAAACTTCATTGTGCTTAACGCAATTTGAGTATAAAGTATCTTTTAAGCAAGTCAAACTTTTAGGTTCTGAGTGTGTAATGACTCCGTTTCAAAACTCTAAGCACATCTCACAGAGTGGCAGGGTTGGCATCTGTCCATCATTCTGCGTAGACTGCTCCTGACTGAAGAAAGGTAGCCTCCTTAGATATGTGGAGTTCACTCAGAGAATGTACATTTATTCTATTCCTTCGTCAGGTAAAACAATAGTTTTCACCGTAAACTGATGTTTCACCAATATCACTGTTATTAATCAAAAAATAAAATTAGGAATCATTTCTCCAATTTAGCACAAGCACAGTTTCTTTTTTTGTTGGTTTTTAAAATCAACTTCAGTGGACTCATAAGTTTAAAAATTAGTTTATAGAGAGGAGGAGGGACAGAGAGAGTGAGAGATGCAATCTGCGTCAAGACCAAGCATTTATTGAATGTTTGTAGTGTATCCCTTAAACTTCATTCTATTCAGAGCCGTGATATTAATCTATATCTTTAAAATAGCCGTGATAGTATCTACTTGAAAATAGGGTAGACAAGTTCCCTTTGTAAACTGTAATAAAGTTTATGTTCAATTGAGCTTAGTATTATTCATTAAATTTAAAAAAATCTTTGAACTTTAGTGCCTTTATCCTATTAAAGAAAGCACTTGTAGAGCAATATATGTATATATGCACGTTTTGTGAACTAAGTGATAAAGTAAATACAAAAATGCCCTGTAATGTGTAAAATTACAAAATTGAATTTTGTGGTTTAATGTAATGTGAACTTATTTATGATTTATTATAAACCTACTTTCTTCATAGAGCAAAGGCCACATGAATGACTCAGGTCACATAATCTATCTCTAGAACAAATATATATTTTCAAAAGATGTATTTATTTTAGAGGGTGTGGGATTGGCAAAAGGAGAAGAATCTCAAGCAGAGTTCACGCTGAGAGCAGAGCCCAATGTAGGGTTCAGTCTCATGACCCTGAGATCAGGACCTGAGCTGAAACCAAGAGTTGAATGTTGAACCAACTGTGCCACCTAGGCAGCACTTTCTCTAGAAACAGTATTTTAAATTGATGCTACCTAACTATGAACTTGACTTGTATGTCTTTTAACAATGGTAGTTTGACAGAGTATTTGAATTCAGTTCATTAACTCATTCATTAATTCATCTAGCAATCATTTATCAAGGGCTGGCCACTGATCTGAACACTTAAGGTTACATAGACAATTTAAGTATCATTCTTACTTAGAGAGACTTACAGTAGTAGAAGTCATATGTATCTAAGGAAATAAACGTAACATGAAAGTGCCAGGTAACAGAAAACAAGAATTCATTAGCTTTTAATTCTGCAAAATTTCAGGGAAAATTATAACAAGACTTTTAAGCAGAGAAATGTGAGTATGAAGAATTCTGGTTGAATTAAGAATGTAAAAGGTTATTATGTTTTGGGAACAGGTAATATTCCTTTATGGATAGCCCTGGAATGTACCAAGAGAAATATTAAAAGAGATACAGTGGGGGAAGACATATCACACAAACTTGTGAAGAGCCCATATTGACATACCAGGTGTCTACTTTATTGCAGTTTTTAAACATCATGTGTCAAAAAGACCTAAGGGATAGCACCCCTACAATATCTTTATCTTAATTAAAGGCTATTCTATAAAATGTCATCCACAATTTCTGCCACATTAGAAATCCTGAAATATACTTTTTCCCATTCTGAGGATGTCATAAACACCATTTTTTTTCCACACTCACAAAACTGACATCTTCTCCCCTTGTATTGCTTGAAAATTTGTGCCCCCCCCATTCAAAGGGTTTCCCACTTTATTGTATTAGCTGCACCTTGCTGTGGGATGCTTTGTGTATGCACATGTATGTGGGGGGGTGGTGGGTAGGGGGGTTTGGAGAGCATTCATTCTTAACATGAGAGTATTTTTTTTTTTCAATTTCAGTCACCAAAAACACTTAGGCATTTTTTTTTTTTTCAAGAGAAGAATGTTACCTTCAGAATGTATTTTGGGTATCTCCCTGTATATCTGAGTAATACACAACTGCTCTAGCAAATGTAAGATATACTTAGTGGTACTTAGTACCACTCTATCATTTTTAATATTTAACTGTAATGACAACTGAAACACATATTTTTTAACATGGTAGCAATTATCCACCAGGTTCAGGAGACAATAAGCTGAGTGATTTCTCTACTCTCATGTATAGAAGGGAAACCATATAACACAAACACAAAATATCCTCATTTAACAGTAACATGACATCATATACTTAAGTATTTCATTTTTTATGCAAATGAAGAGTGATAAGTATATATCATAAGAATCCGGTACATACTCTGAGGAAAGCGTGGGGGGTTGTCGTTGACATCAGTCAGGGTGATGTTGACCGTTGTCGATCCAGAAAGCCCTCCAACTTGCCCAGCCATGTCTTTGGCTTGAATGACCACTGAATAGTGTTCTCTGGCTTCTCTGTCCATATTATGTAAGGCAGTTCTAATAACTCCTGTAATACGTGTTTGAAAGAAAACAATATGGATTACATATTAAATGAGAAACAGCACAGATATATCTTTCTTCTTTCTGTTTTAAGAAGTGCATTTTTAAATGAAATACTTTCTTGAGAAAGCAAGTTTTCTGAGACAAATGTACTTTAAAATGTTACTAAAACTATCTCATGGAAGCCTTTATTTAAAACCACAGGTCCCAAACCATTCTACTCATGGCAGTTAAGATGTCCATTTCTTTGTGTTTCTTGGGGTGCCTCGGAGGGCAGCTGCACAGGCCAAGATTGTTCCTCTGCTGGATTACTGAATATTTCATAAATTGTGGTCCTCACAAGTGTCAGAGGAGATGATTTGAGGAGAGGCTAATTTTCCTCCTTACAGATCAATTTACATATAGCTTCCTACATAGAGTTGTCAAAGTTTGATAATGGAAAACATTCAAGAATTGTGTGTACTTGAACAAATGTTGTAGGCAGGAGTCATTTTAACATTTATCAAGACTAAGAAAGTCCCGGTTTTTATCAGGAAATACAGTTACAGTAAGAACTAGATCTAAGTACATAAGCAAAACAAAGTGATGAAATTGATTCCAAAAATCCCATGTAAAAGTTGCATTCTTGATTTCATAGTGCCAAAAGAGACATTAAAGGTACCTTTTTATGAACTAGTACTTGGATTCAATAAAGATATAAAAAAATGTTACGTGTTATATCCCCATTTGTTTCAAACATAGGTACATATAAATCATTCAGCTTTGTCAATAGATCCTTAAATTTAAAAACTGAAACACATTTTCCAGAGAGTCAAGGACAATTAACTGTGTTATAAAAAAAAGTTATCATGTAGATGACCCATATTATAATAAATACATATATGCATATATGTATTTATAATTATATTACACATGTATATAAATATATAATATAAACATATTTGCTACTCCACATATAGGTCAACATTTTATTACTACCTTTTCACTTTTTTATTTTTTATAAAGACACAGCTAGAGAGGGAACACTAGCAGGGGGAGTGGGAGAAGGAGAAGCAGGCTTCCCACTGAGCCCAGAGCCTGAGCTGGGACTGGGACTCAATCCCAGTACCCTGGGATCATGACCTGAGCTGAAAGCAGACACTTAACGACTCAACCACCCAGGTGTCCACCTTTTTACTTAAAAAAAAAAAAAAATGTATATTTGGATCATGTCACCTTTTTTAAAAAAAAATATTTATTTATATTTATTTATTTGAGAGCGAGAGAGAGAGCACGAGCAAGCCCAAGTTCGGGGAAGGGCAGAAGGAGAGAGACAAGGAGACTCTCCACTGTTAGCTCATAGCCTAACATAGAACTCTAACCCAGGACCTGGAGATCATGAGATTCCAGTACCTTGAGATCATAATCCAAGCCAAAGTCAGAGGCTGAACCTACTAAGCCACCCAGATCCCCATGTATCATGTCACTTTTTGAGAAAGGCACCAATGGCTTCAACTAAACAATTGAGTAGTTAGCAGTGCAATTCACAGGACAAGGCCAATTATAATAAATGCTAACTACAGATTTTAACAAACACTCTTACAGACAGTATATTGACATAATGAGAGAAAATAGGGTTGTGTTTTAAAGTTAAAAATAGTCCTTTAGAAGTGGAAAGGATTAGTAAACCAGTTTGAACATAGAACACTGAAGCAGTATTTTTGTTTTACCACATAGATTATATGTGTAACGACTTTGAGATGAGAGCCTCAGCAACCAGCAAAAGCAATCCCACAACTTTCAATATTTGTGAATTTTTAATTGAAGGAGGTCAGGAGAATTTTCCTGAAGCTAAAAAAAATGAAAATTATTCTTATCAAAAGAAATGATAATAATATGGTAATAAATGATTCATCTAATTCATGCATATGGGAAAGCCTCAAGCATTCTTATTAAAAAGAACAATGATTTATCACATACAATACTTATAAAGAAGGAATTGAATTGATGCAGAAATGAACAAGCTAAGAATTAATGAAAATATTTAATGAAAGAAACATATACTTTCTTATATTTGAAAACAAATAAAGATGTTCTAAAAAGAATACATTATAATTGGGACTTGCCTCTGGTGTGCAGAAGTTTGAGGTTATTGTCCGGGATAATGTTTTACAATGAAACCATTTATGTGCTATTTGCTGAGTATAAAAATATAACAGTAAAATCAATCATTACAAAGTGAATGATAGATACATTTATATAATCTGAATGTTATTCATTAAAGAGAATCAGAGAAGAGAAATCGGCACAAGCCCTATTTTATAGTATGAATTTCAGTAATTTCATTCCATTGCCATTATGCCCCTTCTTTTATAGTACAGCTACATCTGACACAAAGTGAGAAGAAACTTGTCAACCAAATTTGTTTATGGAAAGAAAATAGTATGTCCAGAGTTGACACGTAGTTCTCAGAAATGATTATCTAAGAATCTGTTTCAACTCACAATTCTCTTTAGGATGGTTCTGGGGATGTGCTTAGAAGGCACACAGGTAAGTGGAGAATGGCCTGTCAAATTGCCATAGGAATATGGTCTCAGTATACAATGATCTCCTTCTAACACACTGCCCAGATGCTTGTACGTGGGGAACCCTAGAACACAGCTTATGCACAGTAACTTTTTTTTCTTTCTAAATAGACCTTTTTAGAGCAGTTTAGGTCCACAGCAAAACTGAGAAGAAAGTACAGTTCTCATGAACCCTCTCCTTATTCCTTCTCTGCAGTACACACACACAGCTCCCCCACTATCAATACCCTCCATCAGAATGGTACATTTGTTGTAACTGGTGAACCCACAATGAACCTCCTTTGTATGTCTTCTTTGGTGAGGTGTCTGTTAGGTCTCTTGTCCAGTTTTTAAATTGGGTTATTTCTTTTCTTATTTTTGAGTTTTAAGGGCTGTTATATATTTTAGATAATAGTCCTTTATCAAATTTGTCATTTTCAAATGTTTTCTGCCAGGATATGACTTACCTCTTTTTTCTCTTGACAATATCATTCACAGTGTAGAATTTAAAAAAAAAAAATTTTTTTTTTGGAGTCCAGATTAACAATTTCTTTTACAGTTCATGCCTTTGGTGTTATATTTAAAACATCATTGCCATACCCAAGGTCATCTAGATTTTCTCCTATGTTACCTTGAAGGAATTTCAGAGATTTATGTTTTATATTTAAGTCTCTGATCCATTTTGAGTTACCTCAAAATGTGTCATCTTTTTTTATGCATATGATATTCATTCATATTAACATCATTTGTTGAAAAGCTTTTTTTCCCATTGTGTTATGCTTGTTCCTTTGTCAAAGATCAGTTGCCTCTATATACGAGGGTCAATTTCTGAGCTCTTTATTCTATTCAATTTATGTGTTTATCTGTTCTTTCATCAACACCACACCATCTTGATTACTATAGCTATGTAATAAGTCTTGAGGTCAGATAGTGTCAGTCTTACAACTTTGTTGTTGTTCTTAAATATAGAGTTGTCAGTTCTGGGTCTTTGTCTCTGCATATAAATTTTAGAATAAGTTTATCATTACTCATGAAATAACTTGCTTGGATTTTGATTGGTATTCCATCAAATCTATAGATAAAATTAGGAAGAACTGGCACTTTTTTTTTTTTAAGATTTCATTTATTTATGTGACAGAGAGGGAGAGATAGTGAGAGAGAGAATATAAGCAGGGGTAGGGGGAGAGGGAGAAGCGGGCTTCCTGCTGAGTGGGGAGCCCAGTGAGGGCTAGATCCCAGGACTCTGGGATCATGACCTGAGCCAAAGGCAAACTTATTTATTTATTTATTTATTTATTTAGCATACAAAATGTGCTCTATTTGAAAACTTTAAAAACAGAATTTGGGGGCGCCTGGGTGGCTCAGTGGGTTAAAGCCTCTGCCTTCAGCTCAAGTCATGATCCCAGAGTCCTGGGATCGAGCCCCGCATCGGGCTCTCTGCTTGGCAGGGAGCCTGCTTCCTCCTCTCTCTGCCTGCCTCTCTTCCTACTTGTGATTTCTGTCTGTCAAATAAATAAATAAAATCTTTAAAAAAAAAAAATAAAAACAGAATTTGATTTAGAAAATATTTTGCACATAAATCTTCGGGAACCACATAAACTAACATCTGTGTTTATGTGGCATTCTTTATTTTTCCAGTCAACTTTATAAATGTATAATTTACACATTATGAAAGATACCTATTGTAAATTTATAGCTCAGTGTTTTGTTTTTTGTTTTTTTTTCAGTGTTCCAAGATTCATTGTTTATGCAGCACACCCAGTGCTCCCTTCAATACGTGCCCTCCTTAATGCCCACCACCAGGCTCACACAAACCCCCAGCCCCCTTTCCCTCCAAAACCCTGTTTGTTTCTCAGTCTTCACAATCTCTCACAGTTTGTCTCCTCCTCTGACTTCCCCCAACTCACTTCTCTCCTTTTCCCAATGTCCTCCATGTTATTCCTTATGCTCCGCAAGTATGTGAAACCATTGCTAATTGACTCTCTCTGCTTGACTTATTTCACTCAGCATAATCTCCTCCAGTCTTGTCCATGTTGATACAAAAGTTGGGTATTCATCCTTTCTGATGGAGGCATAATACTGCATTGTATATATGGACCATATCTTCTTTATCTATTTGTCTGTTGAAGAGCATCTCGGCTCTTTCCACAGTTCAGCAATTGTGGTCATTGCTGCTATGTACATTGGGGTACATAGCCCTTCTTTTCACTACATCTGTATCTTTGGGGTAAATACCCAGTAGTGCAATTTGAGTGTCAGAGGAAAGCTCTATTTTTAATTTCTTAAGGAATCTCCACATCGTTTTCCAAAGTGGTTGCACCAACCTGCATTCCCACCAATAATGTTCAGAGGGTTCTCCTTTCTCCATATCCTCTCCAACACTTGTTGTTTACTGTCTTGTTGATTTTGGCCATTCTAACCGGTGTAAGGTGGTATCTCAATGTGGTTTTGATTTGAATCTCCCTGATGGCTAATGATGATGAACATTTTTTCATGTGTCTGTTAGCCATTTGTACGTCTTCTTTGGAGAAGTGTCTGTTCATGTCTTTTGCCCATTTCTTGATGTGATTATCTGTTTTGTGTGTGTTGAATTTGAGGAATTCTTTATAGATCTTGGATATCAGCCCTTTGTAGTGTCATTTGCGAATACCTTCTCCCATTCCGTGGGTTGCCTCTGGTTTTGTTGACTGTTTCCTCTGCTGTGCAGAAGCTTTTGATCTTGATGAAGTCCCAAAAGTTTGTTCTCATTTTTGTTTCCTTTCAAAGGCAGATGTTTAATGACTGACCCACCCAGGCATCCCAAGAACCAACATCTTGATAGGAAGACTTAATATTTTAAGATGTTAAGTCTTCCTATCAAGGAATAAGAAATATCTCTCCATTTATTTAGTTGTTTCTTTCTTCTGAATTTTGTAGTTTTCCTCATAAAAAGATTGTACCCTCTTTGTTAGATTTATACTTAAGTATTCCTTTTTGGGGAAGCTAAGCTAAATGGTATTGTGTTTCTAAATAAAATTCCACTTGTTCATTTTTTTGTACATAGGTAAGTGATTGATTTTTATATATTAACCTTGCATCCTAAAGTCTTGCTATAATGCTTATTGGTTCCAGGACATTTCATTGCTGATTCTCTTGGATTTTCTACATATACAATTATGTCATCTGTGAGCAGAGATCATTTTATTTCTTCTTTCCTAATCTGCATAGCTTTTATTTCTTAAGAAATATCTTACTGCATTAACTAGAATTTCTGGTATGAGATTCTAAAAGAGTGGTGAAGGGGTGCTTGCGTGACTCATTTGGTTAAGCATCCAACTCGTGATTTTAGTCCAGGTCATGATCTCAGGGTTGTGAGATTGAGTCCCACATTTTGCTCTGCACTGGGCAGGGAGCCTGCTTGGGATTCTCTCTCTCCCTCTCCCTGTGCCTCTCATCCCCAGGTTGGGCACAGGCACTCTCTCTCTGTGTCTGTCTCTGTCTCTTAAAAAAATAAAAAAAATGAATAAAAATAAAAGAGTGATGAAAATAAATAAAATAAAATAAAATAAAGTAAAATAGTGGTAAGAGGGGACATCCTTACCTTGTTCCTGATCTCAGTGGGGAAGCTTTGAATTTCTCACATTAAACATGACTTCAGCTGTAGGGTTTTTATAGATTATTTTGACCAAATTGAGGAAATTTCTCTAGATTCTTAGTTTGCCACACAGTAACTTTTAAAAACGGGGAATGTACTTTTTTGCAGTAGAGAGTCTTAGCACTTTTAAGTGGTTTCAGTCATATATACAGTCTAGATAGTCTCAACCACGCACTGTTCACTCATGCTGTTTTCTTTAAAAACTGCTTCTACTATGGGAATAGTGGGTAGAAGCATATTCCAAGCTCAAGAGAGGAGATGAGTCTCTTATTGCCTGGGTTCAGCTTGTAGGTCAACTGGGGGTCATATCCTCTTAATGACCACTCCAACAGCCATTACAACTCCTTCAGGTGAGTCCAGTGCAAGTGGTTATGGGCCATAGTTTGGAAAGACAAAACTTAGAAGATGGAAGTGCTGTCACTATGTATTTATACATTTCTTTATTTTTATATCCATCTTTTCATGGTAATAATTGAGTATAGATATGGGGATCCACACATGCACACAGGCAACAAAAATCTAGTGGTAATGTTCATTTTTCAAACTGTGAAGCCTAAAGTCATGTACAAGGCTTGGATAAACTACATTTGCACAGTCCAAGTAAGAAATGATGTTTGACCCTTTCTGCCATGTATCCAGCTACCAGTGATTGTACTATAACTTACTTTTGCCTTCCAAATAAACTTGATAAAAAAGACATCCTACCACATGGTCTTTAAGTAATTTTTTTTAAGATTTCTGTTTTTTTTATTCATTTGAGACAAAGATACAGAGAGGGAGAGAGAGAGAGAGAGAGCATAAGCAGGGAGAGAGACAGAGGGGGAGGGAGAAGCAGGCTTCCTGCTGAGCCAGAAGACCCATGTAGAGCTGGATCCCAGGACCCTGGGATCATGACCCATGCCAAAGGCAGACACGCAAACATTTGAGCCACCCAGGTACCTCTAAGTAAATTTTAAAGAAAAAAATACAGAGAAGTTAAATTAATTACTTAAAATTATTTCATTGTTTTATTTATTTATTTATTTATTTAATTAAAAACATGCTAAGTAACTGATAATGTCATATTCTGAATGTTTGTTGGATAAGTTTCACTAGCAATGTTTACTTCAAAAATTTTAACTGGAAATGTTGCCTCTTATTCTCATGTGTAGCTGGGGTGAATCAACAGGATGTGATTACCCTTGTATCATTTTGTTTTGTTTCTTATTACCTTCCTGATAAACGACTGCAGGTGCCCCACTGCCTGCAAATTACCTTCTGACTACTGCTTACCAATCACCTTGATATGTAGGGGCCTGTAACTGGGAATTACTCTCTGCTGAATACAAGTTCATAACGTTGAAACCTCATCTGTGGTTATAAGCATTACGTGTTCAACCTGGCTCACTGGCTTAACCATATGTTTTCTTCCCTGATTGATGACAGTCATATAGAGCAATATATCCTCCAAAATGTGTTCTTGCATTTTTAGCCACTAAAAAGATTTTAAGACGGAAATGTACAAATCTAGTTCCTTAGATAATACTACACAAGACAGCAAAATAAAATTCCTAAAGGTTAGAACAAATAAACAAACGTACACATTCAGCTTCCTACAGAAACACTTAAGGTCCACATATGCATTTACAAGAGAAACAGGCATGCTTTCTTCCAGGTCTAAACTACTATATACACTTTGACTCTTTCTCATGTTTCCTTTTTAATTTACTCAATTACTCATACATTCATGTAAAGCCTAGCATATCAGTATGTAATATATATTAAAATACACAGGAATCCCCTGTATTTCTCTAATGGGGCACAAGAGCCACTTAATATCAAAATCACATGGAGTGCCAATTAGCATGCAAATTTAAGGAAACCACCTTTGATCTATTGAAATAGAATATGGGGGAGTGGGTCAAAGTGTCAGTTTTTGTGACAAGCTCCTTCTGTGATTCTCATGAATGCTCAAACTTGAGATAACCATCTAGAGTTGAGAAGACAAGATATCTGTCCGCAAGATGCTCATATTTCATTGGAAAATATTTCTTTAAAATAATATGATCACTGAGAGATTTAGAAATATTCAGAAGTTTCATTAATCATTTTCTACATGATGACACTTAAAATCTTGGTAGTAAAAATTCAACTTTCCAACTGCCTGACTGTGGTGTACTAGGTATCTGGAAGATACATTGTGTTAGCTATTCAAAAGCTGTTTCTTTCAATATTTAGTGTATCATACACTACATCTATTCAGCTATATATTCCGAATTTTTCCTACTGACTTGGTAAGGATATGTGGTTTCCATAAGCTCTTGTCTATATTGAAAGCAAAAAAATTTAGGCATTAAATCTACATGTATTTATCAGTAACACAGCTCCAGAAATATATTTCATTCATCACCAATTCAATGTATGCTAACGTGTTTCTGTTCTATATAAAATGTGGAATACAGAAACATATAGGGCAGAGTTTATAGCATTAGAATTTTATGATTAGAGTATTTACTGATAGGGAGGTATATATAAAAATCTGGGAAATTAAGTAATACAGAAAATATATTTTATTAAATGGCCAACAAAACCCAGACATCAGAGGTCATAGTTATAAAACTGGATGACTCTGATGGAAGAGTATACTATACATTATGGTAGAATAAAATAGACTATTAGAATGCTATAATTTTATTTTGTATAGTATTTGTATTATAAATAGAATATTTGTAGATTATGGAAGCATGAATGGAGAAATAGGATATCCCTGCAAAGGGAATCTGATAAAAACAAAGATGAGGGTATAGAATGTGCATAGCTGTATAAAGAAAACTGGATTTATGGGAAAATGATTGTGGCAGAAAAGTAGAGATTAGGTACTCAGTGATTAAAATACTCTGAATATTTGTTTTGTTCCTCAAGTGACTGAAAGTTTGAATAGCTCTGTTGCTGCCCCTGTGGAAATTGTGACTAAGCTTCACTACTTGTCAGATGTTATTACTGACTGTGGCTGAGCAGATGAGGTTATCTCTACAGCTACATTTAGCACATCTGAGACTCTAAAGTTCCAGTGGGTAATAGATTACTTTAGGTTTTATTTATGTTTTTGTTATATAATTGATTTTATTTTTAAAGAAAAATACATAATATTCTATAAAACCATGGTTTCCAAGAATTAAAAGAAGAACAAATAGAAACCTTCAACATATTTAGCTTCAAGCTATGACTCATGGAATTAACAACCATAAATTCATGAAGGAAGACATTTTTATGCTTTAGTAGGAAGATTCAATTTTTCCTCCTCTATATTTTTTCTCTTCCTACCATTAAAATTGATGGTGAAGCATTTTATTTCTCCTGAGAGAAAAGGAAGGAGAATTCACGTTTTTTGAGTATGGGCTATGACTCAGGCACTCCCTTTAGCTACGTATCTCATATATTTTGCCCATATACTCAATGAGAAGAAAAAGCTCAAAGCTAAAGTCACTCTCCCCAGACCAGAAACTTGCAAACCTTAAAATATAACCCAGAATTTCCTGACATTAAAATCCTAATGCTAAAAACAAACAAAAAACCAAACAACAACAACAAACAAACAATCCTAATGCTACAGTGGCATTATCTCAAGGAATGAACCTTACAGAGTCTATAGGAAAGGGTTGGCCTGTTTTGAAAGAGAGACAGGAAGAGAGGACAGGCGAAGGGAGTGAGGGAGACAGAGAAGAGAAGGAGAGGGGAACATCGTCACAAAAGTAGGTATTACCCCCTCTATGGATTTCGAGGCATAAATCAGACAGATTCAAACAGAATATAGCTACATTCTGCTGTATATAGCATACCTTGTTAAAGGTATTCTATATAATTAAAGGTATGTAGATACCTTGTTAAAGATACTTCTCACTTGGGGTGTTTTGTTTGGATTTTTTTTTTTTGCATTTTGCTTATTTTTATATCTGTTATTGGTATTTCAATGTAAGCTATAATTTCAAAAGGTCAGTCTCGTTAGTTAATATATTTAATAAGCATACCACTAAAATCACAGGGCTGCCAGAGCATTTGTGATGACCAAATATTTTATGCATTTTCAGGCTTTCAGCATAAAGGGGTTGCAAGAATAGATTATGATTAGGGTATGATATATAATAGGGTACAGGGTATAGATATATATTATATATATATATGGTATAGGGTATAGATATATATTATAGATAAGAAATATATAGAGTATAGTATATATCCTATATGCTATATATAGTATATAGGTACATATATATATATATTATATATATTATATAGAAGTATATAGGGTATAGATAAGAAAACTGTCCAAGGACAGAGAGCTATGAGATAGCCAACATTTAGTCTGCAAAATTAGAATTCAGTCTCTGCTGTCACAATCAGTTTCCTGTGATTTTCTGATTCCTTGTGAGTTCAGGGAAAATACTACAAGAGGCTGAAATGGATTTTGGAAAGATGTCTGCATCTTGCCATTATGTTTCAAAACCAACCTCTGGTTGCCTTGGCCTGGTTGGGTTCTAATAGCATTGGAATCCAAGTTCTGGGGAAAATCAGGATGTCAGACAAATTGTGGATAATTCTGGGTAACTGAAAGATGTGACTCCAAAAGCTAAGGATTGAGTCTTTTTTTTATTATTATTATTTTTTTTAATGTAAGAGAGAAAGAGCACAGAGGGGTTTGGGGAGTGGTGGAGGCAGAGGAGAAGAAGAGGGAGAAGCAGACTTGCCGCTGAGCAGGGAGCCTGACTTAAGAGATCCATCCCAGGACCCTGATATCATCACCTGAGCTTAACACAGATGCTTAACCAACTGGTATTTGGTGTGACGAAAGAAAGACTGATAAACGTAGAAACCCAAGACTCATCTTGCTCCAAGTGGCCAATAACTTTATGTTTTCCTTTTTGCAGGGAATCAAATATCAATACCACTCATCAGGGTTAGACTATGATTGATTTGATGAATATGCAATTTAGACCCTGGACTTAAGAAGCCTGAGAACTTTCCCTTTGGTCTTTGAAAGCCCTAAGCTATCATGTAATCATTTAGCTACCTAGCAAAGAGACCACATAGAAAAGCCCTGAGAGAGAAAGGGCAAGAGACCCATCTGACACCCTCCAGCTCTTCCCACTGAAGCAATAAGCATATCGACGGACACATCTTTAAACATCCACACAAGTCCAGGTGTCACCTGAATGCTACCACATAACCAGGTCAATGCCACATTGGTCAAAGAATTTCCCGGACAAGCCCTGCTCAACTTCCTGACTTTCAAAATTACTGTTGTTTTGAAAGCTCTGGGTTTTGCTATACAAAAACAGCATTCAATTTTGGAATACACACACACACACAAATACATATACATGCATGCATGCATACATACATGTGAACATTCGGACACATACACACATGTATACACACATTCATTACTCATAGTTGGCTTTCTAGATCTACCCCAACACCATTAAATCAAGACTGTGTATTTCCTAATACTATTTTTTCTTCTCTCTTTTTCTTTTTCTCTCACCTACCCACCCAACCCTTCTCTCCAGACCTGAAGTGCATATACACATACATATACATAAACACACACTTTTCAAATATTTCAGTTAGTGTGTGTATCAGTCCAGGTAAAAATAGTATTTGTAGAATAAAGAGAAGAGGTAAAATGAAACTGACCTCCATATAATTGATATGCAATGAACACATAGAATATAAGTTCCTATAATAATAGAGTTTTAAGATTCTTATCATCTGGAAATTTGCATGCTATGGGGAATAATAAGATTATGATATTTATGAGATTTTTTAATCAAGGAAATTAGAAATACAATTTCAAAGTTTTAAAATTTTAAACAAAAATATTTTATTACCAAATAGTGAATGTTTGTAGAAGTACTCTAACTTAAATAGAAATGCATTTCCTTGGAAAATAATAATAAAAGAGAAGTCTGGAAGTACTAATTAAGTATGATTATCCCAAAATAGCTTGTTCACATGATTTGTAAAAATATGATGGGCTCAAAATGCAAATACAAGTAACAAATATTAAATTTATCATGTTGATACATTATGCCTGTTCAAACACTGGCATTTTTCTTTGCTTCTTACTTTCTCTACCATTTATTTTTTCTCCTTAGTTTGTGTTTATAATGCTTAAGACAAATTTTAAAAAAGTAAGATGATTTATATAGAATTTTTTAAAATTGCAGTTTCTATTTAAGAAAGGGTACTTAATATGAATATATTGAAAACCTGAACCATTTGTCAAGATAACTATATTTAAACCCATTAATTAAGAAAAATACCAAAACATTTCATTATGTATATGACTGTCCAGTTCTATTGGTAAAGGTATAATTGACAACATAGGTCTATAAGTAACCAAAAATTAATGATTTCTCCTATAGAACTAATTTATTAATTATGCTATCTGTTTCTTGATTTTTAAGAGGAAGTTTTATTTTCCTTTTAGAGTATCATTTTACTTTATTCAGCATTATGTCATAACTTAATAATTTAAAAACACACTGTCATTTTCAATAAGCTATTTATCACATTATGCATGCTATATATATGTATATATATGAATATGTATGTATGCATATATATTATAAACATGTGTTATATAGGTCACATATAACAAATATGCAATACTGAAACAAACTCATATATCTAATCCTTAAAATTATCTTTAAGATTTCAAGGGTATGCCTATGTATATGTTTATTTCCTTGGCCACATAATCTAATATTGAATATTTAAGGCACTTGTGGACAATTCAACTGATTACTGAGTTTTGAGAATAAAATTAGAATGTAGTCAGATGATTATAGTACATTCAAGGAGCAAAATAAGAAAAGTAAATATAATTTTAAATTATAGAAAAGTAATCCCTCGGCTCTCAAGCAGGGCCATGCATTCTTGTCTTTGATATTTCAAATATAAGTCTGAAGTGAAAACGTAACAAAATTAATCATTTAACTGTGACACCATTTATATTTTCCTGGAAACTTTAAGAATGATAAGAGGGTAACATGTCTGACAATATTTGGAGAAAGATAGCACAGTGGTTGTGAAACGTGACTGATAAATCAATTTTGGATGTATAATTGTCATTAATTTATAAGTAAATATATTACGAATCAGTAACGAATGAGTACCCATTGTGACTCCAGCATCACTGAGAGGCAGTATAGTAAGATCACGTGACTAGGGACACAAGTTATTAATCCCCCTTAAAGGCACAGAGGCAGTTCACAGAATGTCATAGGAATATAAAGTAACTCAAAGAAATGTGAATATTTTATAGAGAGAATCTTATTCTTGGGAAAGAATTTTCCTTGTGTGTTAAAGCCACATCTGTTCACACTCTTGAATGGTTCCAGTGAGCAATAATAGTAGCCTGGACACATTCTTAGTATCTACTAGATGTAAGTGATGCAATAACTTAATAATTTGAAACATATTTAACTAGCAGCTAAATGATATTAATAGAATGTACAACATAGAAGGATAGGTGCTATATTCTAATTTAAATGGTATTCCCAAAATACTTGAGTACTTGTTGAGTACGTGTTGAGCAAAAATCCTGTTGTTTTTACAGTGTGATGGGAAAATGACATAGAATTTATTATTTTTTGATAACCTGAGGCATGAAAGCTGAATCCATCAATACATGAACAGATACCTCATCCTTTGATAAAGAGACTAAACAGAAAGACCTGAACACATGAAAGGCGAGACTGGAAGCATTTTTCTTACATGATTTGAGGAGTGGGGCTTTTGGTCAGTATCTGAATGTTTTTGCAGGAAGGGATTCCTAAACAATAAAAATATAGCTAAGGAGCAAACATTAAAAACTAGTTTTATTCTCTTAAGCTATACAATTTTACTGTTTTCCTAATATTTGGATTCATGGGAGTAATGTGTTGTTGATGAGTGAAATTGCAACTAAGGAAATGGAAGGAGTGATTAAAAACTGATAAAAAGGGGTGCCTGGGTGGTTCAGTGGGCTAAGCCTCTGCCTTCAGCTCAGGTCATAATCCCAGGGTCCTGGGATCCAGCCCCGCATCTGGCTCTCTGCTTCCCCCTCTCTCTCTGCCGTCCTCTCTGCCTACTTGTGATCTCTGTCAAATAAATAAATAAAAATCTTAAAAAAATAAAAATAAAGACTGATAAATATGTCCTGCTATAGATTACTGAGAATATGGGATACTTCGATATGTTGCTCAAAAAGGAACTTGTTGAGAGTCTACTCTATAGCAGAAGAAAAAGAAATTAAAGGAGAGTATCTTGCATATGTCAAGTTGGGATATGAACCGCTCAACATATGTAAATATGAACCGCTCAACATATGTAAAATAGTAAAACCAGACAGATGAAATAGAAAGTTTCCACCAAGTGTTAACTTTTACTTTATTTTTCCAGGGATCATAAACTCATAAACTTGTAGATTAGTGAAAGCTAACAGGCACTGGAATTCTTAGATCTCTCCGTATATGTATTGTGACTAATAAAAACACATCTTTGATCTTTGCATAAATATGCTTTGGTATCTGTCATCTAAAAAAACTAAAAGCAGGGGGCACCTGGACAGCTAGCGGGTTATGCATCTGTCTTGGTTCAGGTCATGATTTCCAGTTCCAGAGATCAAGCCCTGCATCAAGCTCCCTGCTGAGTCTGCTTCTCCCTCTCCCTCTGCCCCTCTCCTTCCCCCCTCCATGCTTGTGCTCTCTCCTCTCTCTGGTTCTCTTTCTCTCTCTCTCCTCTCTCAAAATAAGTAAATAAATTCTTCAAATAAAGTAAAAAATGAGAGGCATTCAGAACCTGAATTTATGCAAATTCTTATACCCAAACCTATGAAAACAGTTCTCTATATATACTAGGAGCAATGACTGAACGGAGGATTTGGGTAGAGGGTGTGGAAGGAGCAGAGAGGGAACACACAAGGAGAGAAGAAGGTATTAGACCAGGATGCACATCCAACAAAATTTAGGCTAATGCAGCAGGGATAGATTGCCTGAGTGTTCAGCCTTGGACTAAAACAGCCAGACTTTATACATCTCGGTCTCTAGATGAGGGTTATCCTGGAAATGATGTGACTTCAGCAAGGTTGACTGTAGGCACCTTGCATAGATTCTTTTTTTTTCCCTAAGATTTATTTATGTATGTGAGAGAAAGAGAGAGAGAGAGAGAATGGGGGCACACGAGTAGGAAGGGCAGAGGGAGAGGAAGAGAGAATCTCAAGCAGACTCCACACTAAGCATGGCGCCTGACCTGGGGCTCCATCTCAGGAGGAGATCATGATCTGAGCTGAAACCAAGAGTCTGATGCTTAACCAACTCTGCCCTCAGGCACCCCATACCTGAGCTAGATCTTAAAGGAGCTGACAGCAGGAGTAGCATGCTGAATGCATCCCCAAGCCTGGCTCCAATTCCTTCCTCAAAGGAGGTTCAGCATCAAGAATCTGTTTCTGCCAAATCTTACAATGTTTCAACTGATTTCCAGTTGTATCCCTCTGGGCTTTATTGAGGCTCTATAGTACATTGAAAATGCTCATGTGATCTCACATTAATAGTTCTCCTATTGCCCAATCCATTGGATAATGTTTGCTTTAATCTTTCCATTAGCAAAGTAGCCACACTGTAATATTCCTAATTTCCCAAGGATTTCATTTGTCTTGTCTTTCTCAATTTTAGTCTCTTGTGTTTGTGCTGTCACCACACTCATCTACTTATGGTTATTCTAACTTACTTATTAATTTTGACTACTATTTGTCCTTTCCCACTAAAATAAGAGCTCCACAAGGTTGAAGATTTTTATTTTTCATGTTTTCTTTGCTGTGCTCTTATTGCTTAAAACGATCCCTGATGCGTAGCTGTTCTTAATGAACATTAGCTGAATGAGGGGAGTGCTACCGACTGTGCAGAAATGCACCTGAGCATCAAGTTTCAAATTTAGAATAAAACTATACAAGATATAAAACAAATAAAGCTACTAAATTTAATTTACTTTCTTTGAATATTAAATGTATAAGCTTGCCAGGGCTGGAACAAAGTGTCACCAACTGGGAAGCTTAAAAACAAAAATTTACTGCTTCATGCTTCTGGAAGCTAAAAGTCTGGAATCGAGGTATTGGTAGAGATCCTTCTGAGGGCTGGGAGTGAGGGATCTGTTCTAGGCCTTTCTTTTTAAATAGTAGATGGCTATTTGCATGCTCACATGTCATTCTTCCCACAGTTTCAAATCATGTTCCCTCTGAGAGCATTTCTATGTCCAAATTTCCCCCTTTTATAAGAATACTGGATATATTCTTTGATAGTCTATCTTATGACCCCACTTTAACTTGATTACTTCTAAAGACGCTATCTCCAAATAAGGTCACATTCTGAGGTGCTGGAGGTTTGGACTCTAACATATAAATTTGGGAGTGGAGGCAAAAAAAAATGCATAAGAAAAAATAAATATATTGAATATGTAAGCCTGTTCTTAGAGCTTATACTAGTGAAATTCTTTAAGAGAAATCATAAAAAGTGATTTGTGAAGGGACATGGTATGAAAATATATGTTAAAAACCATAATGTGAAATTTATGCAAGACAAAGATAGAGAAGGACCTTTGTGACAGCAGTCTGACAGATCTGAGGATAGAGATTATACAAGCATATAACTAACAAAGAGCGTCTTTGGATTGATTCCTTCATCCCTTTACTTATAAAGCTATTCATTCCTCCAGCTAGTAGGTATAGAGCACCTACCAGAATTCAGGACTGTCCTAGGAGCCCTCATGAAGCTTATAATCTAGAGAAGGCAGATTACTGAAAAAAAGATTAAAAACAAGATAATCACCTATATTATATATAGCAGATTAAGTTGTACTGATTGCTGGGTGTGAGGGATGAAGCATTTGGTTTGGGCTTACAGTTTTAACTAGGACTGTAATAGTGGTGTGTTGGATTTAGCTAGGACTAGATCACAAGAGCAGATTGTTAAAACTTAAAGAATTTGGAAAGTTGTCTAGTAAATATAGCCATTGCTAAAATTAAATCATAAATGTATAATTCAATATATTTGAGTAATAAATAATGAAATCTCATCACTTTCTAATTGAATTACTGTATTTTACTATTACTTGTGTTCTTGATGTCATTTATGTCTATTTTATATACATGATTGAAATACTACAGAATGATGGGATACTTGTTTATCCTTCCCCAGTTCCATGTTCAGTGGTGTCATCTTAGTAAATTGAAAAATATTGACAGTAAAAGAATTTTCACCATGGAATTCAGCATATGCTACCAATTCAAGGTTTAATTTACTGATTTAGTGATTGTAGATCTGAGAAAATAAAAGAGAAAGCATAAATAAAGCAGATTAAGCTCAAATGTGTAACTATTACATTCTGAATAAAACAAAAAGTTGAAAAGACCTTTTAATGAAAACTTAGCAGAGGAAAGCATTCATACAATTGACAAGAAACTGAAGTCCATACAAACATCTTTTATCTACATGTTAATGTAAACACAAATACTAACCAATACCCAGGATTAAACTCATTTGTCAATGACCTGAGCAAATTCTGTGTTGAATCAGACAGTAATCAAGCATTATTTGTTGTAGGATTCTGTCAATATTTGTTGAATTGCCACAATAGGTTGTGATTGGATGCAAAAATTTGGCAAAAATAAATGTAATCATTCTGTTAGAATCAAGAGGCTATGTGGAATTTACAAAGGAGAAATGCATATTTTATCATTGTAAACAGGGTGCTACATGTCTTTTATGCCAGTAAAAATGACAATAAACATGTATTTATACACATGCATATGTATTTCTGATTGTTTAATATTTACTAGCACACCACTGACTGCCAGGGTTATACAGATGTGAAAGAGGTAAAAGAAAAGAGTTCTAGGCCAAAAGAGTCACATGTGCAAATGCTGTAATGTGACTGCGCTCTAGCTTATAGGAGGGGAATTTGTAAAGCCAGCATTTCTAAAGCAAAAAGAACAAGAGGAGATGAGATCAGAATGACATGATTGGCCAGATTACTTAAAGACATGGACATCATTGTAAGAGTTTCAAATAAATGAAATAGGCAGCCATTGGCAGGTTTTGAGCAAAAGAATGACATAATCCCATCTGTTTTAACATTACTGTTTTGGCTGCTGGGTTGGGAAAAGACTGTGTGGAAGAACAGTGGGATTCGGGAGATAGGTTAGGAGATACTTACAATGAAGTTAGTTAGACTATAAGTGAGGAGATACAGCTGCACATTGGACATACAGTCTTGAAGCTAGTGTTTGCTAATAAGATAGGTCTGTAGTATGAAAGCAAAACAGCAAGGTTTTGCTTATATAGATTGCTTGTATTGATTTAGAAAACTGGGGGAACTGTGTGTGGAGAGTGATTTGAGTTCAGGAATTTGACTTTGGACAGGCACTGTAATAGTTCCTAGACACCAGACACAGATGTGCAGCTGGCACACAGTATGTTGGGGTTTAGAGGAGCAGTCCAGACTAGCATTGTGTGTTCCATGGACACTTGGGAGGGTATGTACAATAGTGAGTGCTGTGAATTGTATAAGACTGATGATTCACAGACCTGTACCCCTGATGTAAATAATACATTATATGTTAATTTTTAAAATGTGGTCAGCATAAAGATAATGTATAAAGCCATTAAGTATAATGATATTAGCAACAGAATTAGTGAATAGAAGAAGCTCAGTATTGAACACTGCCATATGCCAATGAGTTTGGGAAAAAATATGGAAGCAACACATGACCAGTAATTATTGAGGAAAGAAGAAAATCAAGAGGGTATAACATCCTAGAAGAGTATTTCAGGGAACAGAAAATTACCCAAGTGACAAATGCTGTTGCTAAGTCAAGTATGATGTGATCTGAGCATTGTAGGAAATGTATTAATGTCAGGGACATCCTAATGGGAGACATGGCAGTCAGATCTAAACTTAACAGTACTTATGAAATGAAGAAAAGGATATGTGAGACATTCTGGAGTAAGTTTTTAAGGACAAGACTACTGATTGGAAGTGAGGTATAAGGGAAATGGAGTGATTCAAATGTCACTAGCATAGCTGGCTTAAGGACTTGGGTCAGTGATGGGTCCCTCTATAAGATTAGAAGTATGATAGAAAGATCAGTGAAGAGACTGTTAATTCATGGCTATATTGACTTCTGTGTGCTTAAGGGCTATCTATGTGAAAAAGACTAATGAGTAGTTGAACACATGGCATTCAGTGGAGAGGTCTGGATAGGCAAATCAGTATAATAATGATAGTTATAAAGAGATGGATGGATATAAACTCACTCTTGCCCAACATAATGAAGAGAGTGCCACTTACTACAATTAATGTCCTACATTGCTCTTTATTGAGTCTTCATTCTTTGCATTGTACACTAAAATGTTAATAATCAGGACAGAAATTATTTTTATTAAAAAAAGCCAAGGGTAAAAAAAAAAAAAAAAAAAAGCCAAGGGTAGGGGCACCTGGGAGGCTTGGTTGGTTAAGTGTCTGCCTTCGGCTCAGGTCATGATCGCAGGGTCCTGGGATTGAGCTCCACATCCAGCTCCCTGCTCAGCAGGGAACCTGCTTCTCACTCTCCCTCTGCCTGCCACTCTGTCTACTTACGCTCTCTATCTCTCTATCAAATAAATAAATAAATAAATATTTTTAAAAAGGCAAGAGTGATAAAATCAACATATCTAATCTTAATGCATATAAAGCAATAAAAAACTATTTTGACTAAAAATAATATTGCTTCCTTTCTTCTATAAATGTAACTGTTGGATGGGAAGAATTAGGAGATTTACTCCTTTGTATTAGCGAGATATAAATCAGGATTAAACCTGATTTAAAGTATGATAACAGCTGGACTACACTAAATTTTTCTCAACCACATTTGGAGGATGTTTTGCACAATATAGGGATTACTTAGAAACTCTTAGAAAAGTAGACAACATGTACCCAAAGTGAAAGAAAAAAACATTGTAGAAGAAAAAAAAACAACACTAATTTTAGAGGTGGGGGAGTAGATTATATTTTATTTTGTTTTCAATTACTGATGTAAACAGTCTCTCTACCTCCCAGCTCTGCCATTCACGTATTAATTATCAACGTGGCCCTTCTTTTGTCAGGGTATATCCTATATGATTCCTTCCAGCTAGAACTAATACATATAAACCCTGTCCTATTATAGATTTCTGTATTTCATGAAATAGCATACAGAGTTAGTAGAAATCCATTGTTTTTTGGTTTGTTTGTTATTTGGCTTGTGCATATGTATGTGTTTTGTTTCTATAGCTAAGAATGTTCATATATTGTAAAAGTGTACCAGGATCCTAGATTCTGAGAGTCGTTACTTTCTAATTCTCATCCCAAGACCGTTCTTTAACCAATAATTTGTTATTCAATACTTTCTTATTTTGTTTCGTAGTGGGGGAACAAGGCAGAAAAAGGAAGTAAGCACCTAAGGCAGCCTATGAAGTAAGTAGAAAAATACTGCATTCATCACTGTAATGTACTGCAGACTGAATATGAAGATTGGTTTCCTGAAAATATTTGGGAATTCTTCGTATAAAGTTATTTACGATTTGAAGAGTGATTTATATCAGAGAACAAGACGTGATCAGAGAAGGATGTGGGACAAGGATTGAACTAGGCAGGCAATTAACACGGCGAATGAGGGCTGAGGAGGAAAGACCAAATGAGGCGTTGATTTAGTTATTTGGAGACTTTTTCTATTAAAACAAACCTAGAAATCATACCACTTTTGTTGATTTAGCACCTTTCACTGCTTATTTCAATGCTGTTCACTCTTAGGGTTCCAGAGAACCTATAAATGTCTTCCCACTGATTCAAGTACCATTTATCAAAGTTACTGCATGAGCTCACTAGGCAAGAGTTTACACATCTCACTTGGCAGTATTTCCCTTTCAGAAATAATTCTAAAAGGAATTAACTAAAGAGAGAGCACCAAACAAAAGCACTAGTAAGTCATAAGCCTGAGATCTTTAATGCATATGGATAATTGAGAAGGAGTATCAATTGGAGATTTTTGGCATAGTCTCAGTTAATTTAAGAATCAACATGCATAGCTCTTTTCAATTTTACTCCTTTATATCATATGAGTTCCAAAATGAGTCTACATTTGTCATTTTTTCCTTGCTTTGTAACAGAAATTTGTTTACTCAAATCCTTGATTTAAAAGTATTTTTTTTTACTTTAAAAGAATTAAAAAGTAATTTTTTTTTTTTTTTTTTTTTTTTTTACTTCTTAATATTTCCTTTGTAGTAACTTTAGCAAGGTCACTGAACCAGCCATTTCTTAAACCTGAGGTTATTTTCAAATTATAGACTGGGTTAAGAAACTTTGCTATATACCACAAAAATAACCAGAGCTTTGTTGAAGGGCTTACAAAGTGTCTTAAAATTATATAAATATAATTTATAGAATTGAGGACAAGATAATGTTGTCTTTTTGAAATATTTAAAAGATACCAATAATAATCACTCAATACTATGTTTAAAACCACTCAGAGATAGTACCACATGTTGTTAGTATCATTAAAATTTACATTTATAATTGATTATTTTAAAAATATCTCATTTAGCCATAAGAAAAGGAAGAAATTTTGCCTGGGCAACTGGGTGACTCAGACCTTGGGTATCTGCCTTCGGCTAAGGTCATGATCCCAGGGTCCTGGGATCCAGCCCTACATCAGGCTACATGCTCTGAGGGGGGACTGCTTCTCCCTCTCCCACACCCCCTGCTTGTGTTCCCTTTCTTGCTGTGTCTCTCTCTGTCAAATAAATAAATAAAATCATTTTTTTTTTTAAAAAGAGAATGAAATCTTGCTATTGCAACAACATGGATGGATCTCAAGAGCATTATACTAAGTGGAAGAAGTCAGAGGAAGATAAATACTGTATGATCTCATTCATACGTGGGATCTAAAATAAAAGAAAAACAAAAACCTTGTACATACATAAAACAGACAGTTGGTTGCTGGAGATGGGAAGCAGGGGGTGGATGAAATGAAGGGAATTATAAAATAAATCAAGGAGCTGTAATGTGACTATAGTTAGTAATACTGTGTGTTGCATACTGAAAGTTGATAAGAGTAGATCTCAAAAATTCTCATCATAAGAAAAAAATTGTGACTATGTATGGTGACAGACGTCAACTAGACGTTTTGAGGTTGTCATTTCATGATATATACAATGTTGAGTCATTATGTTGTACAGCTAAAAATATGTGTCAATTATACCTCCCTAAAAATAAATTAAGAATCATTTTTATTCTCCTCTAATATTTTGAAAAATTTACTGTCTCTTTTGAACTCCATTTTTTATCATCAATTGCATGCTTTAGTCAGTGGGATTTTCTCTTAGCTATATTTGTAGACTAGTTTGCAAAAATGGCATACTTATTTTGGTGGTATGGCTGAGGGTCTAGGGCTCTAAAGTCAGCTGCCTACATTCAAGCCTTGGCTTCACCATACTCGCTTAACTTCCTTTAATTATAACATGGAAACACCAATATATATTTTATTTCATTAACATATAATTGCATTACTTAATTCATGAAAATACTTAGAATAATATATATTACATAGCATATTCTCAATATAGTTATCATCCACCTTTAAAAAAAACCACAACACATTTCTGTTTTTCAGTTGTTCAAAGATGAGCATGTACTTTTTTTTTCCAAAGCAAATTTGCAAGTCAGAAACTTCACAGTTCAAGAAGCATTCTCTGATTTGCATTTCTCCCCTAGAGAATTTAGAATAGTAAGCTATTTGTTTTGTTTGCCTCAGCATTGGCAATATCTTCATCTGTACTTCCAGAGGCTTGCATTTTTTTTTTGTTTGCAATTCCAATTAGAAATGCATCTCTTAACCATGTTTTCTACAGGTTCTCACCCAAAGGTACAGTTATTTTCCCTTCATTCTTTCTGATCTTCTGGCCGATTGAGAAAACCTCTGTGCTACTTCCAAACCCAGGCTCTTTCCTTTACAGAGTTTCCTTTAATCCTAACTATGTCGGCAGGCCTTTATTATATACTGTCGTGAGTCTCATTTATCTCTAATTCTGTGCACATATACATAATTATGAATACCTTCCATGTGTCGTGCATTCTGTTAAATATGACTTTTTTTTTTTTCAATTATTTCACTTAATCACCTTGTGATTCAGGTCCTCACTTACCAAAACTTACATGTATAGAACACGTAAAAGTCTACTGTTTAGTTGAGTTGAGTTTGGGTACCATCAATTAGGGAAGAAGCCGAACTTCATTGTATGTGTCCCACCCTCCCTGTGCTCTGTAGTGCACCCAGGCCTTTGTGTACGCATTCTTCCCTTGACTACTGGCTGATTCACAGCAGGCTGCAAAGATTGCTCTGATTGCTGGAGGCCTCTAAGTAAAAGAACACGGTGATGTCTTAAACAGTGCCCAAAGTTGTGTGTTTCTCTATACTGCAATAATTGGCCTCTGGTGTACTTACCTAGCTCCTCACTCTAAAGAAAATTAGAAAATTCCTACATATCCTGGTCTCTGTGATGTCTCTTTCCTCCAGAGTAAGATTATATATTACCTTCAAATGTTGCTTTGCAGCCTTGCCATCAAACAGAATTAATAATGAAGCAAAGGTATCAGCCACATCTCCATATGTCAACAGATATTAAATGCAGCCTATTTCCTCCGATTGCATTTTGCATGTTAATACAACCAAATTCTAACAAATTACAAATCATCAAAATAATTCAGTTAATTCCTTCAATGAAGTACATTGATTGCATTATCACCTGTTAAGTACTCAGAATACAAAGGGGTACGGAGAACAGTCCTGAAGCAGATGTGCACACATTAAATTGCATGACTTTTTTATTAACATTACATAATCATGTGAGTGTCATCTGGATAATTTTAAATATGGTTTTAAAATTTTATTTAGCGAATGAGGTGTTAAAGAGTGGCTTATCTCCTAATTAATACTTAATGTATTTTCTGGCTACCAAAACATGTGGGCTCTGATAGAAATGAGTGAGAAGACCTTGGATATAATTATACTGTTCTAGGAACTTCTTACTTGCAACTTGGAAATATTGGTCAAATTCAAGACAAGTCCCTTTTCCCTGAGGTATTCTTGTAATGGTATGCAGGAATTTAAGTTAAAGGAAAAGTTACCTCTCATCTAAATTATTATATTACATGATTTGTGCAGAACTATTTATAATATGTGAAAGAATGATCTTGTAACTAACTGTATTTTGATACGTAACAATACTGCTATCTAACAAGACAAGAATATGCTTCCTTTCCTTTCCATTTCCACACTAGAAGTCTACAAGACAGTATTGAAAATAATGTATCAATTAAAAACGTGGGCTCTGAAGATAGACTAAATAGAGTCCAAATCCTATTCTTAATGATTAACCGTGTGGTCTTAAGGAAATTAATTCTCTGACTCAGTTTCCTCCTTTAGAAAATGTGGGTCATGAGTGCTTATCTTGCCATAGATTAGTCTAATGATGAAAAAAACGGGGCGCCTGGGTGGCCCAGTCGTTAAGCATCTACCTTCGGCTCAGGTCATGATCCCAGGGTCCTAGGATTGAGCCCCACATTGGGCTCCCTGCTCAGTGGGAAGCCTGCTTCTCCCTCTCCCACTCCCCCTGCTTGTATCCCTTCTCTCACTGTCTCTCTCTGCCAAATAAATAAAATCTTAAAAAAAAAAAAAAAGCAAAAAACATGTGCAGGGGACCTGAGTGGCTCATTAGTTGTCTGTCTTTGGCTCAGGTCATGATCGCAGGTGCTCAGCAGGGAGTCTGCCCCTCCCTCTCCCTCTGCTCCTCTCTCTGCTCATGTTCCCTCTCTCTCTAAAATAAATAAATACATCTTTAAAAAAAAAAAAAAAAGTCACATGCAAAGTACTTAGAAAACTGCCCAAAAAAGCATAAGCAAACTCAGAGGCAAAATTTAACAGCATTCTTACTGTTTTTATTATATTATCATGTGTCAGGATGACCAGATAATACAGTTTATAGAAAATATTCTCCCAGAGAAGATGCCTGGATGAATACTGGTCTTACAATTTGTTTAGTAGTTTGACGTTTACCAAGCTTTGTAACATAATCTGATTTTCAACTCAAAATGGCTCTGTGAGATGACAGGACAGGATATTTATGCATCATTCCTAATTTGTTGATGAGGACAAATGCACAAAATATCAAATAACTCAACTGGATTAGCTAAAAAGTGTTCAGTGATTTTCCATTGATTCCTGATGCCAGATGTGTTTTCCTAGAGCCAATGGATAAATGTAGCATGTACCTTACGTAGATCTGCAGGCCTACCTAAGCAAAGTACTTTATATTTTACTGTAGGCTACTCTTTTGACTTAAGTATATCAGATATCTATACAGGTCTGGTCACTAGGTGATTCTCTTTAGATTACATAAAAATAAAATTTACAAATGCAGATACATATGGGAACTCTAAAACCTGTCTTCTTTTGCTTTAGTTTTCATGCCAAAGATGTTGCTATCGTGATTTTTATTTGTATTTATTCATTCGTTTTATGGAATCACTCCCTGAAAACTACAAGAAATGAGAGTTGAGTGTTTGTCAAACCTTTGATAATACTGTCCTTCATCTTTGGAAGCTGCATTCGATGGTCAGAAACATATGTGATAACTTGAGCCTATATCTAATTAATAAGTGATTTAGGTGAATAATTATGATACTTTTGGGCAAAACAAAAGAAGAAGAAAAAAGGATTATAAAGTGTGTGTGTGTGTGTGTGAAGATTTTATTTATTTATTTATTTGAAAGAGAGATAGAGACACAGTTAGAGAGGGAACACAAGAAGGGTGAATGGGAGGGGGAGAAGCAGGATTCCCACGGAGGAGGGATACCGATGCGGAACTTGATCCCAGGACCCTGGGATCATGACCTGAGCCAAAGGCAGACGCTTAATGACTGAGCCACCCAGGTACCCCCAAAGGGTTGTAAATTCTTATAAACAGGCTGTGTGTGTGTGTGTGTATCTATCCATCTTTTATCCACTTCAGTTTTTTTCTTTTACATTACAAATTATCTCTGAATATGATTTTGAAAGAGGAGTTCACAGATATGTTTAACAAGCTTAACATGGTTTTACAGAATATAATTCTCCAAAGTAATTGCCTTGAAGAGTTACAATCATCTTTATGCGCTTTGGCAGAGAAAAAATAGACATTCCCATTAATTTTTAGTCAAAATGTGTATTTATTACAGGTGATGGCAGCAAGGGAAAATTTCCTAAAAGTAAAGAGGAATTTTTCTCTTAGTAAAGTGCCAATGAATTGTGAAATATTACCCATAAAACCACTATTTGCTGAAATAGACCTGGCTCAATCGATGATTTTCAATTACTGAGTTAAAAAGTCCTCCCCTGATTTTTATATAGTCTGATTCACTTAGGGCAGTAAACACTACAGAAAAGACTGATAAGCTACAGATTTTACAACTAGGTCTGGGGCTTAATTAATAAACATTAATCACTTTTTTATTAATCACTTCTTTAATGGTTCAGAAACCATGCACAAACATTTTACCGAGAATGCATATTTTTTATTATTCAAATGATCTTCTTGGTGAAAGTGTTTTACTTTATTTTTTATGTTTTGTAATTGTAGTTTTGTCAATGTTTTGTAATTTCTATGTTTGTAATTTGTACAAAATTATAATTTTGTAATTGTTCACATGATGTATCTTGAGAAAGAAATGCATTTATAATTTACATTTTAATTATTTACTTGTAAAAAGTTTGATTAGCAATTTTCATATACACTGCTATCTTCAATCTCCAAAATGTGTTATCAATACACATTAAATTCAAGCTATTTCATTTGTAAAGACAAAACTACTTACACAAGCTTGTGAAATTGCCAGACTCATTAAAAAAAGAACAACCAAAAAGCTAAAATCATGACGATGTGTATTCTTAGCTGAATCTCCACTCCTATTGGCAACTTGCAAGCATGAAGGTTTTTTTAATCTTATTTATGTGACTATGGATTTACCTTTTATAAGCAATGTGATTCTTCACTTTGAGCCAGAAACGACAGAATAAATACCATCTTCTCTCAAGCAAAACTGAGAGAAAAAGACTGAATCAAAACCATCTGTGCCTCTTTTCTTAATAGAGCTTTGCTCCTCTGGGGAAAATTAAAATAGAGCTTTTGGAAATCTACAAATTGCAGGTGGATTTTTTTTTCCCCCAGGGAGATTGTTTTTATTCCTGTTAAATTGGGCATACTTTAAATGCTGATATTAACCCTGAGGCTTTATATAATGCCATACTTTGTTTGGTCCTAGTCTCCATGCTCCTGATCTGTATGTCTTTTTTTTTTTTATTTAATTTAATTTTATTTAAATTCAATTAACATATAGTCTATTATTACGTTCAGAGGTAGAATTCAGTGATTCCTCAGTTGTATATAACACCCAGTTCTCATTACATGTCTGTTCTAATCCCTTCTCTTATTCCTTTGAATCACCACTTCCTAGAATTATATGTAATTTTATTTTTATTATGTTTGTTATTGTGTCTTCTCTAATCTTCTCTTTACTATCCTCAACAACTAGCCTGTGAGCCAGGTGGTCGTGGATATAGATCTGTTTTGCTTGCTGACATGTACCAAACACTGTAGGGAATGCCTGGTATATAATAGGTTGTCAGTAAACACCTGTTACATTCAACAATAACTTAATAAATGGAAAGATGATCATTAATGTGGCATATAGTGAAATAACAAGATTCACCATAGTTTCTCTCAAAAATTCTAGACCTTTTATAGTCAAAGTGTGGCTCACGGAGTCACAGCAACAGCAGCACCTGGGAACTTGCTGGAAATGCAAACTCAGACCTGCCAATTCTGAATCTGTTCATTTTCATAAAATCCTCTACCTTAACCGTAATGTCATTTAAAAGAAACGTTTGACTCTGCAGCTCATGTGGGCCATTTGTTAATTTATTCCTCCTTTGCCTTATTTTAAAGGAAGATATTCCTCTCCATTCTCTCTCCTGACAATATTACAGTAAGGTGGTAACTGAATGTAGATCAAACATTTCTTTAGTGCATTTAAGGATTTACTGAATATTTTGCATGAACTATGCATGTTAGAACAGTGTCTTGCCTAAAAACAAAACAAAACAAAAAACAAAACAAACAAAAAAAAAACCAGTGTCTTGCCTTCTAACTGGACTGATAAGAGGTTTAAGTGACCAAGTTTTACACAGCTTCATGATTTAGGTCCAAATTTGAGCAAGTGATAACTGGCTGTGGCTTTTGGAAAAGGTGGCAAATTGAGGAAACCACTCACTTGACCGAAGAAGTGTTCTAAGAGGGGAAAATCAACTCAACACTGTTAAACTGCTATCCAAGCAACATAAGCTTTTAGTGGTTAATCTTTAATGCAATTTGAAAACCAAATGATAGGAAAAATCTTAGGGGAAAAGTGTACATTTTTCCTAATCCTATGTGTCACAGGAAACACACAAACACTCTCTTAGTTTTACTTCACCAACAAACTCTAATGAGTAGGGGCTATAAGACAGATGAAAGCAATATTTTTAAGACCAGGTTTTTGTGCTGTGTTGCTAAATCGTTCTGAATCACCTGTGTCAGGACGCCTAGAGCTAGCAAAGCCACAATAAACAGAAAGCAGGTAACTCCTTAGAACTGTTGCTCCTTTTTCCCGGGCAGAGGAGTTCAAGGTTCTTCTCTGACATTGGGGGTCATAGCTAGGAAAAAGTTTAGATAAAATTATCCCATGGAAGTTATAATAAGCCAGATACTAAAATGTTATTTTTCTGTATATGGATCCTCCCCCCCCAAAAAAAATACAATAAACCAAAACCAAAAAATATAAATAAATAAATAAATAAATAATGGGGGAAAACAGGAAAAAAAAATCATACATCTGTTCCCTTTGTTCAGATTTGCTCTGGTCCCAGTAGTATCTTTGCTTCCTAAGGCTACTGAACCTCTAACATAGTAATGCCAGTTTATATCAAACCAGTTTCAACTTCTGATCTTGGCAAGGAATTTCAACAGCTTTCAGATGAATAGTATACAGACCCAAAGAGAAGTCATCTGTGTACTCAAGACAATTTCAAGCTGGCTTAGCATACGAAAAATCTGTTCTCTAAAATGAGAATCAGATCTTTTACTTAAGCCTTTGTGAACTTGGTTAAATACTTAACCTCTTTGGGGAAAAAAAAATACTTAAAAAAAAGATTTTATTTATTTATTTGAGAGAGAGAGAGAGAGGGCATGTGAAAGTGAGAGAGAGGATGCAGGAGCGGGGGGAGGGGCAGAGGGAGAGGGAAAATTGAACTCCCTGTGAAGCAGGGACACCCCCTTCCCCCCGCAACGTGGGTCTCAGTCCCAGGACCCTGGGGTCATGACCTGAGCAGAAGGCAGACACTTAACTGCAGTATCGTTTTCATTGTATTACTGAGATGCTAAAATGAGGTGAAATGGAAAATACTTTGAACAGGGCTTGAATGTGATAACTATTCAATAAATGTTACCTACAACAACTGTCATTTAAAAATGTAAGCAATAGGCTATATAAAGATAAACTGTTGTTTTATTTTAAGAAGTTACCATAGTCACCCAGACCTTCAACAACCAACACCATGGTGAGTCAGCACTCAACAAAGTCAAGACCTTCCACCAATGAAAAGATTGCAACTCCCTGAAAATGCAGGTGATCATTAGCATTTCCCTTAGCAATCAAGTATTTTTAATTAATGCATATACATTGCATTTTTAAGACATAATGCTATTGTATAGATAACAGACTGGATGCAGTATAATATGCATTAGGAAACAAAACAAAACAAAACAAAAAAGAATTCATCAACTTGCTTTACTGCAATAGTCCAGAACCAAACCTGCAGTATCTCTGAGGTTTGTCTGTAGAAGAAATACAGGGAAAATGAAGTAACTGGAATGAGGATGTATATAATGAAGTTAGAGTTGGTGAGACTTGCTGGTGAATGGGCGGCAAGGTTTAGGGGAAGGGAAAACCTCAGAATGATATTTGTTTGTTTTGCTATTTTGTTTGTTTGTTTCATTATTTTGTTTGTTTTTGCCCTGAAGAACTGGAACAGACTTGTCATTTGCTAAGATAAAGAAGACGGGAGTAAAATTAAAATATGGTTTAGGGGCACCTGGGTGGCTCAGTGGGTTAAGCCTCTGCCTTCGACGTGGGTCATGATCCCAGGGTCCTGGGATCGAGCCCCGCATTGGGCTCTCTACTCAGCAGGGATTCTGCTTCCTCTTCTCTCTCTGCCTGCCTCTCTGCCTGCTTGCGCTGTCAAATAAATGAATAAAATCTTTAAAAAAATATGTGGTTTATATGAAGAAAAATACATTTCAAAAACACAAAATTAATTACTGAATCTGAACTAAATTAAAAATTGGGACACCTGGGGGGCTCCGTGAATTGAGCATCCAACTCTTGGCTTCAGTTCAGATCATGATCTCGGGGTCTTGGGATGAAGCCTGTATTGGGCTTCGTGCTCAGTGGGGAGTCTGCTTGGGGACTGTGTCTCTCCCTCTCCCCCTGTCCCACTCACATGTTCTCTCTCTCTCTCTCTTCATAAAATAAATAAATACATTAAAACATTAAATTTAAAATCTAAAGGCAATAAACTACTGCATCAGTACTGTAAATCCAAATTAAAATCCAAATTAAATAAATGATGTAAAAATGTTGAAACAGAGAAGAGTTTTAAAAAGCACAGAACAAGAGAGAAAGGTTGATATAGGGGAAATTTTCCAGGATTTTGTAAATGGAAATAAAATCATTAAAGGTGATAAAATACAGAACATTCCGTGTTCAAAGATAGAAGGAGAAGAGGAAAAGACGGATGAGGGACAGGTAAAGGTGAAAACTTTCTGACTGGAAAATACTGTATTTGCAGATAAAAAGAATACTCTTCCTTAAGAAGTGTTCATGAGGATATGGAGAAAGAACACTCATGCACTGTTGGTGGGAATGCAAACTGGTGCAGCTACTCTGGAAAACAGTGTGTGGGTTCCTCAAAAGTTTAAAATACAACTATTCTATGATCCTGGAGTCATACTACTGGGTATTTACCCAAAGAAAACAAAAGCACCGATTCAAAGGAATACATGCACCCCGATGTTTAGAGCAGCATTATCCATAATAGTCAAGATACGGAAGCACCCAAGTGTCCATGGATACATGAATGGATAAAGAAGTGGTACATAGATACAGTATGATTTCACTCAGTCATAAGAATGAAGTCTTGCCATTTACAACATGGATGGGGCTAGAGAATATCATGCTAAGTGAAATAAGTCAGTTAGAAAATAAGAAAAATACCATATAATTTCACTCACATATGGAATTTAAGAAACAAAACAAAGGAGCAAATAGAGAAAAAGAGAGAGATGCGAACCACAAAACAGACTCTTCACTATACAGAACAAAATGATGGCTACTAGAGGGGAGGTAGGTGGTGGGAATGGGTGAACTAGGTGATAGCAATTAAGGAATGCACTTGACCTGATGAGAGCTGGGTGATGGATGAAATTGCTGAGTTGCCATATTGTACACTTAGAACTAATAGAACACTGTATGTTAACCAATAAGAGTCAAAATAAACACTTATAAAAAAGTTCAGGATTAGGAAAACGAAAATAAAAATTAAATAAAACATTTAAAAATGCTCTTAGCTGAGAGTAAGAATAATAAAAGGGAGTTACTGAAAAACATTTATGCAAGTTTTTTGTTTTTGTTTTTGTTTGTTTTTAATTTCAATTAATTGAAGATTTGGGCATATTTATAACCCACCTCCCCAGGAAAGAAATGTGGTCTCACAAGATAAAGTTAGAGGAGTTATGGTTCTTTCTGACATTCCTAATTTAATAGCAAGAAATGCAAAATTTTGAATCCGTTAGGCAATTAGAGATAGATGTAATTTAAGGATGGCTTTGTAGTGGGTCCCAAAGGCCAGACCCAAGCAGGCAGAGGCAATTTAGAAGCAGCAATCTCCTCTCTCCAGCAAAACTAAATCAGGGAACTGGTCCAGGAAATTAGAGGTCAGTGTGCCTGAAAACCTAGGCCAACCAGCCAAGATGCAGATTGATCACACAAGACTTGCTCTGTTCCTGTGTTCACTTTTACTAGATTTCCACTGATGATGATAAACCATTAGGAGACTGGGGGTCCATCCAACATGCCTGAAAATCTTAGTTTAACTTATCAGTATAAGAAAGTTGAGAAAATCAATAAACTATTTTTGTTAGATGAAAATAGAGGTGTGTGTGCAGGCAGAAAAAGATGATGTGATCTGTTTTATTATTTTTATTCATTTGTATTTATTGATTATTTATTATTATTATGTTCAGAGAGGGAGATGTGATGTGTTTAAAGAAACTTAACTGACAGAACTCTCGAACTATCTATTTGAATAGAGTCTTGGATTATAGAACCAGATTTAAACATATCTCAGCTAAATGCCTTGTGTATTTAGTGTCTTAATTATAAAGGGAAGAAGTCAGATCAGACATTCTGGAAGGTCTATTAAGTAAATATTACCAATTAATTTTCACGTTTTGTTTGGTTTGTTGCTTCTTTTCAGATTTAGCTTTTGAACCAAATACATCTCTGCCTAATTAAATCTTCCTCTTTCCTATTTTACCCCTTTACTGATGCTCACATCATTTGTACATAAAATCTCTTAATCTGGTGTACGTTCTTATAAATAATAATTAAAAAAATCTCTATCTTTGATGAAAAATTATTTTATAATCAGGTGTCCCTTTTCTTCACAATAATTAATTCAAGAAAAAAATCCTTAAGGTGTTATTGTTGTTATTGATGCAAAAAAGTTCTTTTATTAAAGGACAAGGACAGGATCTATGGGCAGAAAGATCTGCACTTTAAGGAGTGATTGATTACATACTTTTGAGTTGGTGGAGGGAGTGGGGGAGTGGAGATAAAGAAAATCTCCAAAAGGATTTTTGTATGTTAGAGAGGACTTACAGGATCCTAAAAAAAAAATCTTGGTTTTGAGCTAACACTATAACACTTTTAGTTTAATGACTACAAATATTCTCCTTCTTTCTTAATCTTCACAATAAATTACATTTTGTACCTGGGGAATTTATTTTTTAAGTTAGAAAAAAATGTATGCATATTTAAATGTAATAAAAATATTTGCCTTATTTTGTGATTTTAATTATATATTCTTGATGCATTTGCATATATTACTTATTTTTTCAGCAAGATAGTTTTATGGCAGAGGCTAACTTAAGAATTCAAAATGACTTACTATTCACCCTCCAGATATTTCCTTAATCTACAAATTTTCTCAAGAGTTTTCAATTATGGCAGGAAAAAATACCTATGACAAGAAAATCAGTAAACCACTTGTTCTAACCTACATATTAAAAAAAAAATCCTCATAGTAAATACTAACATTAACACCTCTTAGAAATTTTTGCATGTCAACATAGAAAAGCCTTTGTTTAGCAATATGTTTGTAATTATAAAACAAAAAGGATTCTTCCAACAAGATCAACTAAAAATTAATAGTAACAAATATGGAAGCTCCCTTTTATGTTATCCTTGTATTATATGCTTTCTAAATCAATGTAAGAAGAATGAATACGTGAAGGCAGTATTTTCCAGAAAATATTGGAGGAATAAAGTTGCCAGAAAATATCTCTGGTTTAAAAAAAATTAAAAAAAAAAGTATTTCAATAGAATTTCTTGTCAAAGACATTTATCCATAGCTAGTTGTATATGTAGTTCTTAAAAAAAAAATCATTAAAAATATCAGGATAGAAAGACCAGGCCCTCTGTGACAGCATTGTAATTGTTTAGAGGTCAGAATAGCCCATCAATAGCAGCTTCACAAAAACTCAACTTCTTTCAAAGAAAGTGTCAGGATGTTGAGAAAGAATAAGAAAACATAAACCAGAGACAGAATTTCATCTAAAACTCTGCCCCAAATGGAAATTTTGTGTGAGCCTTATCCAAATTATAAGGTAAAACTTTGTTTGCTTCCATAATCTGTGATGAGAAGAATGGTGAGCACATTCAGGAATTAAGCTAAAAGCATCCATCTGCAGTTCCGTTTTTATTTGAGGGGAGAAAAGCCTATGAAAAGAAGATATAATAAAAACAAGAATTGTGGGTGACAAAGATTATTTTGTAAAATCGAGAAGTTAACTGCAAGAGTTTCAGAATCAGACAGAAATGGGGATAGCTCTTTGTCTTGCTCGTTTATTAGCTCTGTGAATCCACTTAGCCCCTCAGAAGAGCAGTTTCCTCATATAGGGAATGGAAAAATAAAAATAAGAGGTTTGAAAATTTATATAAAGTTCTTTGTAAGTTTATAAAACTTACCTGAGATTTAAGTAGGCATTTTATGAATACTAGCTATCATGTTATTCATGCTATTAACAATCTATACAGTTTGTCATACAGTGAAAGATATCAGCCTTTTATTTGGTAGTTAGGATTTATCACTAATTTCATTACTTATATTTTATTTCCTCTTTTAACATTTTCATTAAATTCACATGTTGATGAAAGCAAATGATTAAATACAATTTTCTTTAGAAGCTTTATTTTACTGGCAGTTTTCATGTTATTACCCGTGACTATTTAATTTAATACTTCCTTAGGACAGACCTAGTGATATGACAGTAACTGGCAGGAGGTTGACAGGGAGATATAGCTCAGAGTGATGGCTAAAAAAATGTTTGGGAAGGGCTTTCAAGGAAATCACCAGTTAGACCATTGGTCTGAGACCAATTCTAATGGAAAAGTAGACATTAGCAAGTAAAGAATATGGCAGAAAGAATCATGCAGTGAAACTCTTATTTTATAAACAGATGCACAGGCATGATATTTTGGAGGAAATGTTGGAGCAGTTTATTCAGTGATGCCACACATGATCCCCAAAAGATAAGTAAGAAACAATCACAAAGCACCCAATATGTGCTGTAAAAAAGTATGGCTTATATTCTGAAGGTGCTTGGAGGATAGGGAGAGGTAAAGATTGGAGTTTATGAAACAAAACTGAAATGACTGGATTCTGATTTTTTTTTTTAAATACTAGTTTGGAGAAAGTGGGGAATGCAGATAGAAAATTCTGAGACCACAGGTAACACAATTCAGAGTACCAAGAAGCATGCTGGTGTATGAACTAAGGAGGTATTAGGCATGGAAGGGGAAATTACATCTACAATTAAGATTAGAAATACATTTTCTTAAAATTTTGATAAAAGAATACATTTATTTACAAGGAAAGTTGCTAGATATTTAAATGGCTTCATACTTTTGGACAATGGATTTTTAAATGATCTAGATTTGACTTGCTTGTAACCAGAAACCAAACTACTTTTATTCCCATCATCCCTTTATATCTGTTTTGTGGACTAATCCTTTTTTTTTTTTTTTTTTTAGTGCTCTTGGTTAAACCTCAGACATAGCTTTTCAGGCACACCATGTAATATATTTTATAAATAGTTCCCTGCTTAGGCATAGAAATTCCAGACCCATATTAATTACATAACAGACCAGATAGCAAACCCCAAGTCTGGATCAATCCAAGGCCAATAAGCCTCCAGAGGGGCATGAACTAGTTGGATTCTTCCTGCTGTATCATTTTCTTTTCCTACTCCCTACTCAGCTGTTATTTTAAACCCTTCCAAATCTGACCCAAAAAAAAGGGAGGATTTACTAAAAGCAACAAATCATACGTGGAAGAGTTAGCTATAATCTTGGGTTGGTACCCTCTCATCACTGATAGACCCTTGCTGGATCTTTCCCAGGCTTCATCTTTGTGTGACCACCTTGACATAGATGATGCCCACAGCTTCTTCCGTACCTCATTTAACACTTCTCTCATAGCCTTTAGGTCCAGTGAACCTAACACTTTCCTCAGGGAAATTGATTTTAAATTTTTAGTCAGTACTCTCGAGCAAGATTCCCAAGGTTGTGTATTTTGTTGTCACTGATGTATATTCATTTTGCAATAAGTAAAGTTTTGTTTTTTTCTCTCTGCCATTTTAGCCTTTGCTTGTATACATTCTCCTACCAGCCTCCAGGGTCCTCAAGCCACAGTGAGCCCATGACACACTTGCTGTGACTACCTTGGACCCTCCTTTATTTGGCTTAAGGGTGAAGAGAAGCATTTCATGCCTTTGCCCAAGACGGAACGGGGAGAAGTGGTTGGTGGGCAGAAACCTGTCGAATTTCTCTACTAAGGTCCTATCTTCCACATTTTCAACCATCACCTCTCTTAGAGGACACAGGTTTGTGACTGGATGATCTTTACCAAATGACTCTTGAATCATACCTTTTGGAAGTAATATATAGACATCTCTTACTTCTAATTAGAGGGTGATAAAATAGGCACTATTGTTTTTTCCTCAGCCTTTATTTAGCAGCCTCTGTGAAAACTTTGAGACAATAGGATGAGGTTCACTTACAATCTATTACAGAGGTCTTTAAAAATAAAATGTCTGTATTTTGATCCTGGTTTTGATTTCTGTGAATTGTGTGGGTGTGTGTGTGTGCGTGTGTGTGTGTGTGTTTGGGGGGGGGTTGTGTTTTGTTTTGTTTTCTTTTTTTATTTGAGGGAAGATATAAAAGTGAGGAGGAAAAGTAGCAAAATACCTCTAATATTCTGTTCCTTCTCTTGTATTATGTAGCTAAAACATCCCTGCCTCATCAAGGTACTTGAAATTACTTTATAATATGTGCATATACAAAACTGATTATATGTATATGTACCTGTCTAAATGATTGTCAGTGTATATTTGTATACATTTCAGCATATAATAATATAACATAATACACAAAACATATGTATCAGTATATGTAACCATACTATGTGTGTATAAATACATACACATATATAAATGTATATACATATATATCTGCACATACACACTCCATGAAAGTGACAAGATATAAATACTGTTTACCCAAGAAAAATTTAGTCTTCTAAGATCAACCACTGTATTTAATAATTAAATGCATTTGTATATTATACAAAGTAAAGTTGAGGGGTATACAATATCATTTAATAAGAGTGTATTTTTCTTAAATTATCTTTTATCAAAATTGACTTTAATTAATAGTTGAAGAATAAATACATTATTTTGTCCACTCATATATTTGCTAATATTTAAATACTGTTATTATATTTAAGCAAACATGTTCTTTCTTATATATTTATTAGACTATCTGTATGTTATCTAAATATAGGCAATGGCAGTTGGATACGTCATACTAATTAAGTACCAGATTGGATATCTCCTTTCAAATTGTCCTCCCACATGTTTGATATAAACCTTTCAAACTGCAGGAAGAAGTGACAACAAACCTCAGAGCTATGCTATGTGACTGAGAGAATCAGTTATCCTGTTGTCACTGGAAGCAAAATCAATTCATGTGTTCTGTCATCCTTAGAAAGTACTCTCTAACATGCTGTCAGCAATAAATTTTACAGGATTTCCCCAAAGTCAATTGCTCCTTCTATTTGGGATTAAGATGAAAGCAAATTGATTCTTCCCATACATAGAAGAAGCATGAGAAAAGAGATACTTTTAGTCGACTCACTTCTTTTTTCTTTTTTCTTTTTTTTTTTCTTTTCTCTAACTGACAGTTTTCTCCTGGCTCACTAATACAAGGTCCTTAGTAATTGAAATTCTGGCTGTGAAGTATACTCAGACTTAACCAACATGAATGCAATTTCCCTTGGAGTTACCTTTCATGGAGGTAAAGCAGGAAATTTATTTCTGGGTAACTATTTTTTTCTGAGCACTTTTTAAAAAAGCCAACTCTTTCTTACATTTTAATTGAAATTACTTTCAGGATATCAAACTGTCTTCAGTTTTATTTTACTATATCTCCCAAAATATAGTGATAACCACATTTTTGTCTTTTTCTTTAGTTGAATTGAAAAAATTTAGAATCAACATTTCAAATATTGAAACTCTTTTTTTTTGTTTTTTTTTAATTTATTTTTTATTTTCAGCATAACAGTATTCATTATTTTTGCACCACACCCAGTGCTCCATGCAATCTGTGCCCTCTATAATACCCACCACCTGGTACCCCGACCTCCCACCCCCCGCCCCTTCAAAAGCCTCTTAATAAAGAGCATATTTTAAAATCAAACTAAGATCATTTTCAATCAACCAAACAACTCTAGGTAGATTATATTGCCATTTAACAAGATTTATTGGGGCCAACTATAGGAATACATTTTTTTTCTCCTTTTGAGCAGCATAGACATGTAGATGAATTTAAGAGATTTTTTAACTGAATTAGATCTTGTTAAAAATATATAAATACATAAAATGCCAGATGGGAGTGATCAAACATTACCAAAGAAGGAAAGGAATAAGCACTCATACAAAAATAGAAACTGATGGAATATTATGGAAAACACTAAATATCTGCTGACAAATATATAGCATTTATGCTGCCGACTCCTTTGACATTTGTACATAGAATAACGAATAGCATTAACTTTTGTAAAGTATTGTAGGGTATCTGGTGACAGGCTAGGTTGCAAGTAAACTAATGTCTGAATTTAAGATAGAAGCTAGAGTGACATCAGCAACATGGCTGAAAAGGTGTTATTTTCAGTAATCCCCCTCAACACAATGGTTTGATTTCCATCATGGCAAAAGTGTCTCTGGGAGCTGTGAGGCTTAGCACCAAGGGACGTGGGTGGAGTGACACCTATGCATACATTGGGTGACTGCCCTGCAAACCTCAGTCACAGGTGGGAACCCTGCAGTAGCCCATCAGTGCCTTCACCCCCTGTCAGCCACAGTCTAGGAGCCCCTGGAGAATACTGTTTTGGACAATACCCACAGATAAGAGAGTCTTTGTGGAAGTCCAGATTTCCAGCTGAGAAGCTCCAATACCACAGAAACAACAACAACAACAAAAACAAACAAACAAAAACAATGAATGTAGACACTTTGAAGAAGGTGAGAACAGTCTGAATTTATCCAAGACACCCTTGCTTCACAATGGTGCAATTCAGTTTCAAAGGAGATCTTCTCAGTCTGTGCTTTTCCCATGGGGAAAGCAAGAGCATGGGAGTGAGTGCCTGGCTTCCCTGCAGACAGTGAGGACGGGGAAGAGTCTGGGAGAACAGCAAGCAGGACTGTGGGAGAGCATTAAGGGGCTGCAGATCTGACTGAATGTATCACAGACTCCATCAAGAAGCTGGCCTATGAGCCACTCAGGATGCATAACCTGCAATTCCCTCAAATGACCCTAGTACTATACATGTCTCACCCTAATACTTCCCTAATACTTCTGTGTCCAGCTCTCTTTGTATGTTCACAGAGGTGGAGAGACAATAAGTCTTAGCAAATAACTAGGGAAAACATGCATAAAACCAGGCCTAAATCTGTGGACCACAAAGAAACCACAAACTTGAGCTTTAGCTTACCCTTGGGAAAGCAAAGGTTGGCTGTCAGCACTTGGCCTGATATGTTGCAGGATCAAGAGAAGGTATACAAAGTCAAGAAATCTACCATAAAAGGGACCAAGATGTGTGAAGCATGCATATCCACAAAAGGGCCAAGAAATTCTCAGAATCTATAGCATGGCTAACAGAGGATAATTCTCTCCTAAGGTCAGTTGGTAAAGACCAGAGGAGGTAATTATATCGCAGATGCAAAAACAGCATTCCAAGTCTACAAGAAATTTGGAAATTCAAGGAAATATTACACTACCAAAGGATAACAACACCCAAAGACAAGGAGATCTGCAATTTAAATAAAAAGAACTCAAAATAGTTGTTTTAAACAAGCTAAATTGGCTACAAGACACTGTAGAAAACAATATAGTGAAGTCAAGAAAACAATACATGAATAAAATAAGAAATTTAGCAGATATAGAAATCATGAAAATGAACACATTGTGGAGTGGAAGACTATAACACATCAAATGAAAACTGCAACAGAAAAAAATAAACAGCAGAATGTATCAAGAATTTTAAAAAAAATCTGTCAATTAGAAGCAAGAAATTTTGAAATTATCCAGTCAGAGAAGAACAACAGAAAAAAAGAATGAAACTGAAGAAACCCTGTGTGGTGTATGGTGTAACATCAAAAGAAACAATCATCGAATTACTGGAATAGAAAAAGAGAGGGAGAAAATACAGAAAACCTATTTAAATAATGACTGAGAACTTCTCAAATTTATGGAGAGATTTGCATACCCAAGCCCATAAAGGTGATAGGTCATGAAACAAATGTAACTTAAAGAGAAATCCTCCAAGTCAGATTATAATAAAACTATTAAAAATTAAAGACAGAGAAAAAAGTTTAATATAAAGAGATCATCATTTTTAGGCTATCAGCAGATTTCTCAGCAGATTGATACAGTTCAGAGAATGGGGTGTTATATTCAAAGTGATGAAAGAAAAAATTCCTCCCAACCAAGAATACTCTATCTGGTAAAGCTGTACTTCAAAAATGAAGAGAAGCTAGGAACTTTACTAGGAAAAAAAAAAAAAAAAAGGTGAGGAATTTCATCATCACCAGACCTGCTTCACATGAAATGCTGAGAGACGTACTTCAAACTGGAAGGAAAGGACACTAATTAGTGGCATGAAAATAGCATATTGATAAAGGTAAGTATACTACCAGATTCAGAGCACTTAATTACTATAATATGCTAGAGTGCAAAAGACTTAACTTCAATATAAAGATTAGAAGACACATCTTAAAAATAAAACTGAGTTGGTAAAACATCTGCCTTCAGCTCGGGCCATGATCCCAAGGTCCTGGGATTGAGCCCAGAATTGGGCTCTCTGCTTGGAGAGGAACCTGCTTCTCCCTCTGCCTGCTGTTCCCCCTGCTTGTGCTCTCTCTCTCTCAATCTCTCTCTTTGCTATAAACAAATAAAATCTTAAAAAAAATAATTGTAACTCAGATGAATGCACAATACAAAAACAGGTAAACTGTGACATCAAAATATAAAAAGGGAAAAATGGTATTGACTTTGCATATAATCAAAGTTAATTTGTATCAGCATTATATCAATAGATATTTTATGTAAGCTTTACAATAACCACAAAGCAAAAACCTCCAATAATACACATGAGATAGAGGAAAAGGAATCAAAGCAAAACACCAAAAAATCATCAATTCACAAAGGAAGGCAGAGAGGGAGAAAGGGAAAAGGTTAATTACAAAACATCCCCAAAACAATAGGATAGCATTAATCAGTTCTTACATTTAATAATACATTTTAATGTAAATGAATTAAATTCTTTAATTAAAAGGCATAGAGTGGCTAAATGGGAGGAAAAAAAAAAGAGAGAGAAAGAAAAATAAAAGAAAAAAGAGAGAGAGAGAAAGATCAAGCTATATGCTGTCTACAAGAGACTCACTCACTCTCCAGCTTTGAGGACATACATAGGCTCAAGGTGAAAAGATGGAAATAGAGATTTCATGCAGATAGAAACCACGGGAGAGCAGGGGTAGTTATACTTGTGTCAGAAGCAGCAGACTTCAAGCTAAAAATGGTAACAAGAAACAAGTAAATTCATATAATTACAGAGTAATCATATAATCAAGATGTAATAATCCTAAGTATGCACCCAACATCTGAATATAGTAGAATATACTAGAAAGCATACTAGAATATACTAGAAAATACTAACAGATGTAAAAGAGAAACATACGATATGATCATAGTAAGCAGACTTCAATACCCCACTTTCAACAATGGATAAATCATCCAGACAGGAAATCAATAAGGGAATATTAGACTTGAACTATACTGTAGATCTAGCAGACATATAAAAACATCCTATCCAAGAGCAGCAGAATACACATTATTCTCAAGCACACATAGAGCATTTTCCAGGATAAGTCATATGATAAGTCATAAAATAAGTCTTGGCAATCATACCAAGTATCTTTCCCTACCAAAATGGTAGAAAATTGCAGTCAATAACAAGAGGGAAACAGGAAAATTTACAAATATGTGGAAACTAAGTAACATACTCCTGAAAAATCAATCAACCAAAGAAGAAACAAAAAGAAAAATTAAAATTAAAAAAAAAAAAAAACTTGAAACAAACAAAAATGACCATACTGAAATTTAGTGGATTCATTAAAAGTATTTCTAAAAGGGAAGTTTGTAGTGATAAACAACTATGTTAAGAAAATACAGGGGTGCCCAGGTGGCTCTGTCCATTAAGGGTTTGACTCTTGATCTCAGTTCAGGTCTTGATCTCAGAGTCATGAGTTTGAGCCCTGTGTGGGCTCCATAACCAGAGTTGAGCCTACTTAAAGAAGAAGGAGGAGGAGAAGGAAGAGGAGAAGGAGAAGAAACAACATCACAAATAAACAACCAACTGTACACCTCAAAGGACTAGAAACAGAAGAACAAACTAACCCCAAAATTAGCTATACAGAAATAACAAAGATCAGAACAGGAAATAAAGAAACAGAGATCAGGAAAATTATAGAAAAGATTAATTAAACTCAGAGTTGTTTACATAAAAGATACACAAAATTGACAAAACTTCAGCCAAGTGAGGATAAGGAAAAAAAGAGAGAAGCCTCAAAAAATTAAAAAAGAAAAAAAAAGTGGAGACATTAAAATTGATACCACAGAAATATAAAAGATTATCAAAGACTACAATGAAGAATTACACAGCAACAAATTGGATAACCTAGGAGAAATGGATAAATTCTTAGGAACATACAAGTTTCCAAGATTGAATTATGAAGAAACAGAAAATCTGAATAAAGCAATACAAGTAAGGAGATTGAATCAGTAACCAAAAATCTCCAAAGAAAAGTTCAGCTCCAGATGGTTTCCCTGGTGAATTATATCAAATATTAAGTGGAGAATTAATTTCAATCATTCTCAAACTCTTCCAAATAGTTAGAAAAGAGAGAATACTCCAAAAACTCATGTTACAAGACCAGTATTACTCTGATACAAAAGCCAGTTGAAAATACTACAGGAAAACAAACGAACAAACAAACAAACACCAGTTCAGGTCAACTTCCCTGATAAATGTAGATACAAAATATTTTAACAAATATTTTAACAAAGTATTAGCAAATATAATCTCATAGCACATTAAAAGGATTATACACTATGATCAAATGGGATTTATTCCTGTGATACAAGGATGTTTCAACATATACAAATCAATAAACATGACATATCACATTAATAGGATGTTAAAAATGATATAGCCATTTTTGTAGATGCAGAAAACGCATTTTATAAAATATGGCATCCTTTCATGTTAAAAACTCTCAACACATTGGGTAGCAAAGAATATACCTCAACATAATAAAAGGCACATATCATAATCTTGTAACACATACTCAATGGTTAAAGGGTAAATTCTTTTCCTCTAAGATCAGCAACAAGATGAAGATACCCACTTTTATCACTTTTATTCAACATAGTACTGGAAGTCTTATCCAGAGCCATAAGGTAAGAAAAATAAATAAAATGCACCAATTTAATAAGAAAGATATAAAATCATATTTGTATAAAGATGACATGATCTTTTTTTGGAAAATCCTAAAGCCTTCACTAAAAGCAAACAAACAAAAAACAACCTATTAGAACTAACCAACAAATTCAGTCAAGTTGTAGGCTACAAAACTAACATACAGATATCAGTTGCATTTCTATACACAAAAACCAAGATACCTGAAAAGGACATAAAGAAAACAATCCCATTCACAATAGTATAAAAAAATAATAAAGCACTTAGAAATAAATTTAGCCAAAAAAATGAAAGATCTATAAACTGAGAAGTCTAAATAGTGATGACAGAAATGAAAGAAGACACAAACTAATGGAAAGATATTCTTATTTCTGTGTTCAATACTGGAAAAAATAACATTGTTAAAATGTCCATATTACCCAAAGCTATCTATAGATGCAATGCAATGATTATCAAATTTCCAGTGTCATTTTTCATAGAAATAGGAAAAAAAATCTTAAAATTCACATCAACCCGACAAAAACCCTAGTAGCCAAAGCATTCTTGAGAAAGAATAACAAAGCTGGAAATGTAACACTTCCTCATAAAACTATATTACAAAACTATAGTAATCAAAACAGTATTGTACTGGCATAAAAATAGACACACAGACCAATGGAACAGAATCAAGACCCCAGAAATAAGTCCTTGCCTGAAAGGTCAACTAATATTCAACAAGGGAACCAAGAATGCTTAATGGGGAAAGGATACTCTCTTCAATAAATGGTACTGGGGAAACAACACAATCATATGCAGAATAATAAAATAGCATCTGTAGCTTACACCATTCACAACAATTAATTTGAAATGGGTAAAACTTAAACACAAGACTTGAAGCCATAAAATTCCTAGAAGAAAATACAGTGAAAATATCTTTCCTATTATTGATCTTGGCAACATATTTTTTTTGATACAATATCAAAAGCACAAGCAACAACATCAAAAATTAGTAAGTAGGATTACATAGAAATAAAAAAGCTTCCACATAGAGAAAGAAATAGTCAACAAAATGAATATCTAACTTACAGAATGGGAGAAAATATTTGTAAGTCACATATTTGATAAGGGTTTATTATTCAATATATTAAGAAATTTATGTAATTTAATAGCCAAATAAACTCAAAAACCAACAATTATATTCAAAATGGCTAGAGGAACTGAAAAGACATTTTTTCCAAAGACAACATAAAAATGATCATCAGGTATGTGAAAAGATGCTCAACATCAGTAATCAACGAAAAAAGCCATAGAAACAGAGTAGAACAGTGGTTTCCAGAAGATAGGAAGGAGAGAAATGGGGAGATGTCGGTCGAAGGGTACGCACTTCAGTTATATGATTAATAAGCCTGGGGATCTCATGTACAGCATGATGACTACAGTTAACAATATGGTATTACATACTTAAGTGTTGCCAGGAGAGTAGATTTTGCATGTTCTCACCACAAAAGAGAATTGATAGTTACGTGAGATGACAGAGGTATTCAATAACCCTACCATGATGATTATTTCTCAATATATATGTGCATCAAATCACTACATTGTGCACCCTAAAATTTATGCTATGTTATATGTCAATGATATCCCAGTAAGTAGGGACAAAAGATAGATCCCTCTATAAACTCGGTGTGTGTGTGTGCGCGCGCGCAAGTGTGTGTGTGTTGTTGAGTGTGTCAGCAGAGAATAACAACTTAGTCATACAATTGCCAGTGGCAAGTAGGGCTAAAATGGTTGTGATAATAGAAATACCAACAGCATGGTATGAAGATAACTAGGCAGGACAACGAAATATCTTGTGGTTTGGTGAAAGTATCATTGGTCTTGGGGCTTGCAGAATATGTAAGGTATTAAAAGGTTATAATAGCAGTAACCATTTTTTGTGAGATGTATAAAAGCTAGGTGAGAATTTAATTAAACCTGTACTTTATTGTGCCATTAATATACAGTTTGCTACCTAACTAGATCAAAATCTATATGTTCCAAGCTTTTTGCTTGGAAAAGAATGTATTGAACAAAAGACTGATAACCTATAATCAGAAATAATCATTTAGGGACGCCTGGGTGGCTCAGTTGGTTAAGCAGCTGCCTTCAGCTCAGGTCATGATCCCAGCGTCCTGGGATCGAGTCCCACATCGGGCTCCTTGCTCGGCAGGGAGCCTGCTTCTCCCTCTGCCTCTGCCTGCCATTCTGTCTGCCTGTGCTCGCTCGCTCTCCCTCTCTCTCTCTGACAAATAAATAAAATCTTAAAAAAAAAAAAAAAAAAAGAAATAATCATTTAAAATCATACTTTTAAAAAATAAATTAATCTGTATTACATGTAGAAGAAAGAAAGAAGATGCCAGTCTCCCAATAACATGAAATCTCCAAGGTCTTGTTAATATTATCATATAAAGGCCTTAAAATGTACTCTTATACTCTTTCAAAATAATATTGTTTTTAAGACATTATTTTAAATACAGTTGGGAATCTATAATAGAACTATTTATCAATTAGTTTTAACACATATGTTTAGGTATTTGTAATCCATGGTCTCTGAAGAAATTTAAAGTTGTCCATTTCTTTTAAATATTATAAAGTTGCACACAATGGAGCTAAAAGACAGTTTTGCTGAGTCAGCAAATGCATTTCCCATCCGCCCCCCCCAATCAAGAAACAAAGTATCATTCATCTCAATAAAACAAACTCTCCATGTTCAAGAGAATTGGGCTTTGAAACAACCTGAAAACCATTATTCTCACTCTGGGAAGCTGGTGTTCATTGGGTGAGGTGAGGAATAGCAATTACCTCTGCAGGAGTTTGTCCTTTCTAATTCTTAACAGAAGAGTTTGCAGATTGCCCAGAGAGACAGCACACCAGCCTGCTGAGTTTTGGAGCAGGAGGGCCTCTTATAATGTAGAACTGTCATTATTAGTGTTAAAGCCCTATCCAGGGATAAATACCAGAATTGAGGATGCTTTGTATCTAGATTAGTCCATCTGACTACTAGAATACTGCCTTCATACAAAATTGGAGCTACAGTTGCAAATAATTCTAAACTAATGTATGCTTATTGTACTGCATTAAAGTCATTTCTTTGCTGTTTATTCCCTTGTCTTGTACTGCAACTTAGCATCCACATTTGTTTTGTTTGTGTAAATGTGATGATTTTTATATGTGGCGTAGGAACTTAAAAGACTATTCTTCCCATCAAGCAATGACGGCGTGTGCATGCCCTGGGGTAAATGGGTGAGAAGCATTAAGGAGGGCACATGCTGGGATGAGCACTGGGTGTTATATGCAACTGATGAATCACTGGACACTACACATGAAACTAACAATATACTATATGTTGGCTAATTGAATTTAAATAAAAAAATACACAGGAATATTTCGTATTACACTTCATGGTTGGTCAAAGAGGTGACTTAACTGCAACATTGGTCTTCAAGCAAAACAGGTTAAAAACTGTGTCTCAGTAATTTTCTTAATAATACTCAGTTTTCCAGACTCTAAAAGGGGGAGGGCAGCACTGTTGACCATTGAACAACTCAGGGAATAAGGGCACCAACTCCCTATGTAGTTGAAACTGATGTATTACTTTTGAGTCCCTACAACTTAACTACTACTAGCTTCTATTGATGGTTAGACCTACTGGTAACATAAATAATTGATCAACATGTATTTTATATGTTATATGTATTATATATTATATTACTTCAATGAAGTAAGCTAGAAGAAATGAAGAAAATGCTATTAAAATCATAAGAAAAAATAAATGTACAGCAATATACTATATTAACTGAAAAAATTTGCTCATATACATGAACCCATGCATATCAGTATTGTTCAAAGGTCAATTGTGTTTACTTTCCTAGCCTTCAGTTATATTTACTTATATAAAGTACACAAAATGTTTGTGGAGCTGTTTGGAATACAGTAGGTACCTCTGGTGGTCGTTATTAATACTGATAATAAACAGTGCTGACTGCTTTTAATAAACAATTAATTGCTGATTGCTGATAAAATTGCTAATAATAAACAGTACCAAGTAAAAATAAATTTCTTTTGCCTGGTATATTTATTTGATAATTATAAACTTCTAAAATATTTTAAGGATATTTTCACAATCTGTCCTTTAGAAGATCAGGTAAGTATTTTCAAGTCAAATCCAATTTTCTTCAAAATTCTATAGTAAAATAATAAGAGTGATCACATTATTAGAAGGATTTGGGAGGAGGGGTAGACAGGAGAGCCTCTCTCAGTGCCTTGTTAAATTTCCATACAATAAACACTTTCTGGATTTTTATAACATAGCTTTGTATCAGAAATTCCTTGAAACAAATAACTGTCAAAACAGTTAAATTACTCTGTATGGATCTCATATTAAATAGTGAGTGATAAATATAAACACTTGATAGTTTGATCAGAAGAAGATGGACTGTATCTAGTGCATCAATTCCAAATGTTTTAAACACTGTTGAAAGTATGACAATCCAGTACCATACATACACTAGCTTCTTATCAAATTTGTTACTTCTTTAGCCATTGATGATGTCAATATCATGTTAGAAATATTTTTTCTTTTTTTTATTTTAAATTTTTTTTTAATTTATTTTCAGCATAACAGTATTCATCATTTTTGTACCACACCCAGTGCTCCATGCAATCCGTGACCTCTGTAATACCCACCACCTGGTTCCCCCAACCTCCCACCCCCCCACTATTTCAAACCCCTCCAGAGTCCATAGTCTCTCATGGTTCACCTCCACTTCTAATTTCCCCCAACTCCCTTCTCCTAACTCCCCATGTTCTCCATGCTATTTGTTATGCTCCACAAATAATTGAAACCATATGATAATTGACTCTCTCTGCTTGACTTATTTCACTCAGCATTATCTCTTCCAGTCCTGTCCATGCTGCTACAAAAGTTGGGTATTCATCCTTTCTGATGGCAGCATAGTACTCCATAGTGTATATGGACCACATTTTCCTTATCCATTCATCCACTGAAGGGCATCTTGGTTCTTTCCACAGTTTGGCAACCGTGGTCATTGCTGCTATAAACATTGGGGTATAGATGGCCCTTCTTTTCACTACATCTGTATCTTTGGGGTAAATACCCAGTAGTGCAATTGCAGGGTCATAGGGAAGTTCTATTTTTAATTTCTTGAGGAATCTCCACACTGTTCTCCAAAGAGGCATGTTAGAAATATTTGAGAATCATACAACAAAATGGCAAACTAAGATGTTACTTTTTTGTTTTTTAAGATTTTATTTATTTATTTGAAAGAGAGAGATCACAAGTAGGCAGAGAGACAGGCAGAGAGAGAGAGGAGGATGCAGGCTCCCTGCAAGCAGAGAGCCTGATGCGGACTCAATCCCAGGATCCTGAGATCATGACCTGAGCTGACGGCAGAGGCTTAAAGCACTGAGCCACCCAGGCACCCCTACCTTTTTTTTTTTTTAATATGGGAGAATTTCATTTCTTAATTTTGATATTTATAATTTCCCACTATTTATTATTATTATTATATTGAAAAGATTGTTTAATCCCTGTAAAGTCATACAAAATATTACTAGATTTATTGTGATGATGATCTTGCAATATATACAAATATGAAATCATTAGGTTGTATACTTGAAACCAAAATGGATAGAGAAAAACACTAGGTTGCAAATTTCTAAGTGATTTCATGTCACATTTTTCCATAAGAACTCTAATAGAATATTTATTAATACTTCAGTTCTTATAAGTAGTTTTAAAATATGTATTTTTTACTTCATTATGAATATTTTTCATTTTTCGCAGTGAAATACTGACAATGGGTTAGTAAGAATTCCCAAAATGCAACATATGCAAACCTACCAAAGAAGAGAAGGTAGAACTCCAAAGTGTTTTCCATTTTTTCTCTGAAAATGTAATTGAGTTTTCTGGTTTTCATTTAGAATAAAAGAGTTAAGACTGACTGAATGAATGGATGAACAAGTGAAAGAAAGAGAAGAAAGGAAAGAAAGAAGGAAGGAAGTTAGTTAAGAACAACATTGGAAATTAAACAATATATTTCTAGGTAACTCAGGGGTTGAAGAACTAAAGAAATTAAAAATAGTTTGCTTCTCCTTCTCTTCCCTGCTTGTGCTCTTTCTCACTATCTCTGTCTCTATCTCTCAAATAAATAAAATCTTAAAAAAGAAACAAAACAAAACAAAACAAAACTGTCAGTCTTCCACAATGGCTGTACCAGTTTTCATTGTCACCATCAATGAAAGAAAGTTCCTGTTGCTCCACATTCTCACCACACTCTTGATAACAGTGTTCTAGATTTTGTCCATTATAGTAATGTGCAATGATATTTCATTGCCTTAATTTGCATTTCTCTGATGACATAAAATGTAGATTAGAATATGTATTTTTTAAAGATTTTATTTATTCATTTGAGAGATCACAAGCAGGCAGAGAGGCAGGCAGAGAGAGAAGGGGAAGCAGGCTCCCTGCTGAGCAGAGAGTTCAACGTGGGGCTCCATCCCAGGACCCTGAGATCATGACCTGAGCCGAAGGCAGAGGTTTTAACCCACTGAGCCACCCAGGTGCCCCTAGAATATGTATTTTTGACTGAAGGGCAGACATTAACTAAATAATGGTGCATAAGTATTGTTGAAGAATATCCTTAAAAAATAAGTTGAAATTATATATAATCAGTATACTAATCTTTTATACAAAAAAGCCCCCAAAACAAAAAATAAAAACACAAAGACTCAGCACAGTTTCTGACCTCTAACTATTTGAAAATTCTGTAAATTTGCTTTAGCCTTTAAGCTATCCATAAATGTTCCCCCAAATAATCAGAATTGTGTTTTTGTGGAACTCAATTTAATGTAGTTCAGTTGTATAAGATGTATTTCACTACCAAAAATTGTGTGCCAGTTTGTAACAGACATTAAATAAGAAGTGACTGACTTTTTAGGGAAGAAAAATGCATGGTATTTTATGATTCTGTTACTTGACCACTTGTTAACTACACTGTAAAAATAGTTTCTTAATTATTCTAAATGTTATAATAATGCAAAAAATATCCATTTTAAAATCTTGAAGTCATTATATTTTAAGTGTTTACTAATAATTAGTATATTCTGAGATACATACACATCACTGCTTATTTTTTCAGAATGTGAGTCCCTATATAATTCCCCTACCGGTACTTCTTTCTTGAAGTAAATTAAATATGTGTATATCACACGTATTTGCTTAGAAGAGAAAGGAACATGTCCAAGACAAAAAAGTCCAAGTGTCTTAAAGTTTTGACTTGGAAAATAACTAATTTTCTGAGATGACCAACACAGCTCCCTGGTGTTTTTCCTGTGATTATGTTATTTTACACTTTAAAGAGATTTTGCAGGTGTAATTAAGGTTACTAAACACTTGGTCTTCTGATATTACAATTATCCAGGTGGGATAAACAACTCACTGAAGCCCTTTAAAAGCAGAGAGGTTTTTTCATTGGTTTGTTTTTTGTTTGTGTTCTATTTTGTTTTTGGCTGGTCCTTAACGTTGTAATAAAAACACAGAGTTTTGAAGTAGCAATAATCTGGCAAGAGAGAGGTATTTTGTTGTTGGATCTGAAGAGTGAGGGAGCATGTTCAGGTAGAAGGGACCTGAGAGCAACCTCTCAGAGCTGAGCGTGTCTTCTGGCTCTCATTCTAGTCCCTGGAAACAGATTCTGCCACAACTTGAATGAGCTTCTCTGCAGAACCACAGAGCCTTAGGATAAGAACTCAGTCAGCTAACACCTTGATTTCAGCTTTGTGACACTAAGGAGGTAAGGCAGTGTGCCCCCATACCCCCCGGCCGCAGGACTGTGACCTGTAGAATGGTGACATAATATAATGCTATTTTTCCAGTCCGCTAACTTGTGGTATTTTGTTAAGCGACAATAGAAAACTAATACTAGGAACAGAAATGATGGAAAGAAAAAGGAGACTGAGGATGTAAAAGTCAATTCCTATGGGAAGACAAAATAATCTAAAACAGGAATTAGTAGAAATTGGGACAAGCATATTAACTATAAAATTATCCTTCAACTTCGAAAGAAAAGTTACTATTACCTGTAGGTTATCTAACTGGAATAGTACTTATTTTCTAATTTTTTTTTTTTAATTTCGTTTTACTTTTTTAGTTTTCCACGTAAATACCCTTATTCTTAGATCATAAAAGGACTGAAGTTGCTGGACAAATTCTATTGTTTAAGACACTTTTATAAAAAAGAAAAAACTTGAATGATAGTGTATAATAATGTTTAGCCTACTTGAAAATCAAAAGAAATATATTACACTCATATGATGTAGTTCATAGACCAGAAGTTATTTCTTTTAAGATGAAATATTTCTGGGGGCGCCTGGGTGGCTCAGCCGGTTAAGCCCCTGCCTTCAGCTCAGGTCATGATCCCAGGGTCCTGGGATTGAGTCCCGCCTCGGGCTCTCTGCTCAGCAGGGGGCCTGCATCCCCCCCCCCCTCTGTCTGCCTGCCTCTCTGCCTACTTGTGATCTCTCTCTCTCTCTCTCTGTCAAATAAATAAATAAAATCTTTAAAAAAGAAAAAAAAAAGATGAAATATTTCAGTCTCTTCTACTTTTCCCTTTCAGAACACTAAAGAAGAGTTTTTTAGTAAAAGTTCATTTAATTAGTCAAGTGAAGTTTAAATGCAAAGTCTCATGTCAGTAGTTAATATTTTGAAAATACATTGCAAAATGAAATAAAATTACAATAAAATGCAGAGTTAGCTATAGACTGGACTTTGGAAGGAAAAGCCTTTTATCAAACGGAAAGCCATATTTTGGAAATGAGAAGGATTTCACAAGGCGAAATGAGACCTTTCGAAGAGTCTAAGCTACACACATTCAAGCTCAGATGAGCAGTAAGTAATGAGTTGATTCTCCATTATTAGTCTTTGAACTGAGGGATCACCTAATGCTTGATACTCCTGCTCCCTTGCTGAATCCTGGGTTACTTTTTGGATTTGTGAGAAGCCAAAACCCAGTGGGGATGATACAACAAGTCAGTCTTTTCATTCACTTCACATCAGGGGAAGAAATAATTCATAATAAGCATTTCTCAGTTCACATTAAAATTCATGTGTGTTGAAACTACCAGGCCCACTGGGTGACCAAAATAGAAGGTTTCTAATAAAATGCAGTCACCACTTCGGTTTATTTTTCTCACTGATTTACTCTTTTATATTTTTTTGATAAGTTGACTTTTTCATGTACCACGTATTTACAGATGTTTTATTTTTTTTACAGATGTTTCAAATCTCATCATACAAAAAAAAGTTTGCTCTTTTTTTTTTTTAATGGCCATTCTTTACACATGAAAATATAAGCCCTTACCCAGAATGTTCAAGATGCTATTACGCCTTTAGAATTTATCTTGCTATGCTGGCATTTACTTCAAGCTAGCATATGTTACCCATATGAACGGTAATGTTGATGAAATGCCACATAGATATTTTGAGGGGGAAAAAAAAGAACAAATGGGTCATCTAGTCTCCAGGTGTGCTGTTTCTTACTGTGTGTAATAGAGGTAAATACCACCATATAAGAATTCTCTCTGTAACTTTATGCTTCAATGCCAGAGAGATATAGTTTATCACCTGAAAAGTACACAATTGCACAGAATGCATTTTCTCCATGTTTTAGTTCAAGAAGCTTGGGACTCGCCATCCCATTTGATAAAATATTTAAAATGACTTTCCTATTAACTATTTTTCTACCTTTCCTATATGATTTATAAAAATTTGATAAGCCATAAGCCACATGGATTTGTACTTTTTTTTTCCCTATCTATGCATTAACTGTAAGATTTTTGCTTTATCCATGACATACATAGTGTGTGAAATTAATGCAAAATGCACACCATGAAAATGTATAGTTGTATGTGAAATAATAGCATACTTTTATGTATTGCTTTCATTCCCATAACAAATAAAATACTATGTATGTGAGAATAATAAGTAGGTAGGCTTATGCACCTGGTATAAACAACGCAAAATGAACAAGGACGACTTGGCGAAATTGATAAAAAAATTTAGAGGAGTGAATGTATCTATTTTAATTCCCTATTTTGTTGTAACATTGATGAGAAAAGGTCATCCAGAAGTCTGAGAAGCTGAAAATTACACTAAAGTACTCATCGAACAGTTCTGCGTTTTGGGTTTTGTTTTTTTTTTTCAGATATTTAAATATTACAATAATGAAACTGGGCATTAAAGCTAACAAAATTTATGTTTTCAAAAACTGTTTTTCTATATATTGCCAATGAGCATTTGGGAATTTTTGGGACTTTCAAATAATGACAGAATTTTATCAGAGGAGAATGCCTTAATGAAGAAATAAAATGGTCCTATGTCCCTGCAATATTATAATTTACAGTTTTATTTTTGCAACGCTTTATAATATACAGAATATGCATTGATGCTAATTAATATTTACAAATAAGCATAAACTTGATCATCCTCTTCACCTTCCAATTTTGTAATAAACAAGTCTTTCCAAGTACCCAGCCACTGCTTGAGGAAAGCCATTTGATTTTGAGTGCTCGTACACTCACAGCCTAAATTCTTAGCCTGCTTCAATGATCCTGGGAGCAGTTCTAAACTAAAGATCTCCTAAGCCAGGATTTTCCAAATGAATTTGGGAGAAAATCAAGCTTGAAAGATAATCTCTGACAGAAAGAAAACGAGACATTGCTTAGTGAGTAATGCTCAGTGAGTAAGGAAACAGAAGCTTCCATACCTACCCTGGACTACTTCACTATATTTTACATGCTAAGGCATTGATAAGGTTATACTGAATAAATCTATTTAATCTGGTTTAACTCTAATTCTCATTTTTTTGAATAAAGTTTTGGAGAAAGAAAGAAAGAAAGAAAGAAAGAAAGAAAGAAAGAAAGAAAGAGAGGGAGGAAGGATATTTAAGAATTTTAAATTTCTGTTTAACTTTATGAACTATATGCAAAAGCTAAGGTACTGGAGTATCTAACGTTCTAAAGAGATTATGCTGAGTCAAAGAAGTGAAACAGACAGAGTCAATTATCATATGGTTTCACTTACTTGTGGAGCATAACAAATAACACAGAGGACACTGGAAGACAGAGAGAAGAGAGCTGGGGGAAATCAGAGGGGGAGACAAACCATGAGAGGCTGTGGACTCAGAAACAAACTGAGGGTTTTGGAGGGGAGAGGGTGGAGGGATGAGTAAGCCTGCTAGTGGGTATTATGGAGGGCAAGCATTGCATGGAGCCCTGGGTGTGGTGCATAAACAATGAATTTTGGAAAAGAAATAAAATAAAATATAATAAAATAAAATAAAATGGGGGATAAAAAGATCCAAAGTCTGATGCGCTATAAAATACACATTGGATTTTGAAGATGTGCAAAAAAAAAAAAAAAAAGCGCAATATATCACACTAATATTATTTTATATTGATTGCATGTTGAAATGACAATAATTTGGATATAGTAGGTTAAATAAAATATGTTAAAGTAAAAAAAAAGAATTTTAAATGATTTTTGTAATTAGCATTTTGACAAGTTTATTTCCTGAAACCGGTTCTACAAAATGAATGCGAAACATGACATGGGTCTGTACAATACAGTGTGCAAGAATTTTGGAGAAATGCTTTAATGCCTGTGATGTAACTTGCATTTGGCAACAAGTCCTGGCATAACACTTAATTATATCGTGGGGTTTTAAAAATATATAGTAACAATAATTGTAATAATGTATTTGACATGATCAAATAGTTGTTTAAATAATAGTTGTTTGTTCTTTGTTCCAAAGAAAATTATAATTAGGGATGCTTAAAATGTCCTGAATTACTCTCCCACGATCAAATTTTCTTATGGGAAAATTAGTGTGAAACTCAAGATAAATTTCTAGCAGCATTTAGAAAGGTTTTTGAGAATTAATCAGTTCTGTGATGTTTATTATTGCATTTGTGATTAATGTGTTGACATAGGTAGAAGGCTGATAAAATATTTACAACTATGTAAAATTGAGAGGCGTTCCAGGTTCATTAAATCAAAATCTAATCTAAGTAGAAAAACTGACCATATCTGAAAGGATGAAAAATAATTTGAGATTTCAAACCTAGGTACAAAGAAATCAGCTGCATATATTTCAAAATGGCCCCAAAGCAAATACAAAGACATTTAGAATGTTTCATAAAATATATGTTCAACGTGAGTCTCTTCTACGATGTGGACATCAAAAATATTGATGCCATAATAGACTGCACTGAAATAGGCTAACATTTATTGAGTGTATCTTATGCGCAAGACACAATGCTATACTCTTCACTGCATTAAATCAATTAGTTCTTAAAACAAACATGGGGTTGTTACCATGATCTTTAATTTAGAACTCTGGAAAATAAGGCATGGAGAATTTCTGTATTTTTTTCTTGAGGGAAAGCAGCATCCTAGTTTTATTTTTTTTATGTCTATGTCCTTATGTAGAAGAATGAATGACACAGAGTCAAGTGTCCATAAGCATGTTTGAAAAAAATGAATGGCTTAAGGAAATCTAGACATAATCAAGAAGACTTATACAGGATAGACAACAATTACGTCATCAGTAATTGGTACAATGTTTCCATAAAAGAATTCCCAACATATTTATAAAGATAAGTATTTTAAAAAGGAGAATAAACCTTAGAACTATACTATCACCAAGCAGGAATGCTGTAGAAAGAATTTACACAATTTTTTAGTATGGTAAATGCTAATCACTTCCTGTTATGAAGTATAAAATTATAAAGACACATAAACTGGGCGCCTGGGTGGCTCAGTGGGTTAAGCCGCTGTCTTCGGCTCAGGTCATGATCTCAGAGTCCTGGGATCGAGTCCCGCATCGGGCTCTCTGCTGAGCAGAGAGCCTGCTTCCCTCTCTCTCTCTCTCTGGCTGCCTCTCCGTCTACTTGTGATTTCTCTCTGTCAAATTAATAAATAAAATCTTTAAAAAAAAAAAAAAAAAAAAAAAAAAAAAAGACACATAAACTGTCTCAAAGTAAAATGAAAAAAATCTAGGGACGCCTGGGTGGCTCAGTGGGTTAAAGCCTCTGCCTTCGACTCAGGTCATGATCCCAGGGTCCTGGGATTGAGCCCTGCATTGAGCCCTGCATCGGGCTCTCTGCTTGGCGCAGAGCCTGCTTCCCCCTCTTTCTCTCTGCCTGCCTCTCTGTCTGCTTGTGATCTCTGTCAAATAAATAAATAAAATCTAAAAAAAAAAAAAAAATCTAAATCCCTTTCATTAGTAGATTCATTTTTGTTCTCTGGGGTAAAAATTATTTTCTGTGTAAGTAATAAAGTGGGGAATGAATTATCAAGTAACCAAAATATATTTATACTTTATTGCCTAAAAATTTTAAATTTTTAAATGATGTATTAATATTCATATAGTTGCTATGTGCTCAGTGTTAATTCTTTTAAGATGGAAGACAGAAAGGTACCTGCTAGCTTAATAAGGGCTTCTTCTTATCAGCGCCTTTAAATTATGTTGGTTAGGCAGTAGTGACCTACAGGAATAGAACTGTTACTCATTCCATCATTATAGGTTTTTATTTAAAAAGGCAAACTGTTTGACCTTCAAATTTTCAAAGCCTGGGAAATATTTAAGTTATGAGCAGAAAGGGAAAATGTATTAGGATATTAATATAAAAAGAGGTACTTCTGAAAGCAGAAATCATTTGCACAGGGAAATTCAGCTTTAAATGAGGGAACAGTGAGAAAGTTAACCTAAGGAATAAATAATGCAATGATACAATGAAAATTATTATTATTATGGTGGTGACAAATTAAGAAATGTCTTGAAATATACAGAACTTCAGATTTTAAATACCAGCCATAAGATACTGTGACAGGAACACAAAGTAGTGATTTCATATGAGAAGCCCTTATTGTTAAGTAGGATGGTTTGAGAAAAATGAGTCCAAATTCAAGTTGAGCTTATTTAGACTAGTACGAAAAGCTAAGGAAGATTTGATACTGACCTTTAACAGAACTGAAACAAAACTTATCCATCACATATTTTATAGGAAAAATGAGAAGTTATGGAACGAAATAATCAAATACATCTCCCAATGTCTGGTCTGGGACAATAGATGGAATTTTACAATATCAGTCAATGAAGAACATGTGACTAAAACAATATTTCAAAGAGAAATGATGGCTGTTGTACTTGGACAAACTAACCTTGTAATACCAATAAAAAAAAATTAAGCAACTTGTTTTGTAAGCAGATAGAAATAACTTTAGGTCAATTTTCCAAAAATCAATTTGATTCAAATGAATCTCCCCAAAGCAAATTGATTTTTTGGCAGAATGTTCTGCATCCAAAGGAACTAGATTATTCCAGTGTCACAAAACCTGTACTAGGGATGGGGAAAGAGATACAAGAAGGAGGAGAGGAAGAACGAGTGAGGAGGTTACGAGCTCACGCAGACAACTCAATTTAATGGGAAGTGATCTGTGCCCTTGTGTAAGTTTCTGTCGGATGGTAAGGGAAGATATACAAAGAGAGGGAGCAGTGAATCAAAGAAAAATTAATTCAGTCACAAATTCTTAAGTTTAAAATTACAGTATGAATTGATACTCAAATACAATGTTTCCTAAATGTCAAACTCATCAATTTCAATAAAGGTTTGAATTAAATCCTGATTTCTTAATCTTTCAGTTTGGGTAAAATGTTCTTAATTTTTAAATTAGTGATTTAGAATTTCACTGTGAAAATTATTTTCCCCAAAACTAAATTGACGAGTAACAGAAATAAATACTATGATATATAGATCAAGTTATAAGTGTAAAATTAGCAAGAATATATATTAAAGCTGACTCAAGTAATTCATCTGTACAAAATAGACCAAATGGTTTCATACTATGTAGGTGTTCAGTGAATTCAACATTAAAAACTTTATTGTTAATATTATTTGTATTTATGAATGACTACATTTAATATTTAATTAGTTATAGAAATAGATTATGTATCCTTCTCATCCTAAAACCATAAGTATCTTTCAAGATTTCAAAATTTAATACATTTCATGAGACTTATAACTACAGTGTTTGTTGGTTAAGTGACAGTGAATAACATATATTTGAATGGGGTTGCTACTCCTGAGTGAAACAAACACAGGACTAATATTAAAAGTAATATTAATACTAATATTATCAATACTAATATTAAAAGTAAACTATTTCAGTATCATGATATATTTCAGATTTTATATATATATATATAACTTTCTAGTTTAAAATAACTGATAAGTGTATACATATACGAATGTTACCCAATATATTTACTTAAATGTCCTGTTTTATGAAGTTTCTATATTTGAATTTTCTTATATTGATGAATTATTTTAAAGACTTTTATTTATTTATTTGATAGACAGAGAGAGATCACAAGTAGGCAGAGAGGCAGGCAGAGAGAGAGGGGGAAGCAGGCTCCCCGCTGAGCAGAGAGCCCGATGTGGGGCTCGATCCGAGGACCCTGAGATCATGACCTGAGCTGAAGGCAGAGGCTTAAACCACTGAGCCACCCAGGCGCCCCTTGATGAATTATTTTAACCTTATATTAAAATCCAATGGATAATTGTTCTCACCTTAATGTGGCTGATACACCTAACAGGTACACTTATAAATCCATTTACAGTAGTAATTTACTTTCTATGCCAGAGCACTATTTTAGTTGCATTTATTACTCCCTAATTAGTCATGTTACATGCACAATTAAATAAGTTAATACATATTTTGAATATTCAGTTTTACCAATAATAAGATCAAAATAATAATAATCAAAAGTTATACAGCACTTTTCATTTCTTTTCAAAATTATGCTTGGTTTATTGATTTATTTAGGATGATGACAAAGATTTTGTCAGTATAAAAATATCAGTTAAAATACTTAAAATGGGACAAATAACCTGAAATCACTGCCTGGGTAGTTACAAATTTAAAATTTTATACACAATTACATTTTATTTTCTCTATGTGTTTTGAATGAGATAACACTAGGATATTCTCTGGGAGTATGTGGTCTTTGAATGCACTGGTGAAAGCGTTTGAATATATTGTGATAATATTTTCACCCAGACTTTTAAATTGACATAAAATCCTCATTAATATTCCATTAGTTTCTATGATTCTCATTAGTATTAAAAAAAATAAGATGATAATGACCTTCCACTTATTTTAAAAGTTTCTTTATTCTTCTAGGGCATTAGACCACTATCATCAAAAGACCTGTTGTAGTAATTTAAAATGTAAATGCTACCCATTTAATTAATAAGAGATAACTATCTAATAAGAATGGCTGCAGAGAATTATAGTCAGTATTAAATAAAATAATAAAAGACTTATCAGCTTAGCTCAGTTTTGAAAAAAAAATGAAAGTCAAAGAACTCAATGTAGTTTAAAAGATGTATGAATGAGAGCAATTTTTTGAAATAATTGAACATAATCTTGTAATGAATGATGTTTCCTAATTAATTGTCAAAAATATGAAATAAAGGTGAATTCAAGGGACACTCTCAGTATGTTCCCTGACTGGATGATGTGACAGTCATAAAATCTTTACACCAGTATGAACTCACTTTCTTGTGTTAACACTATATCTGTATATCAAAAAAAATTTTTTAAATTAAAAAAATATATATATAATTTAGTAATATCAGTTTTTTAAACTAATCTGTTTCATTGAATCAAACCATAATTTTTGAGGCTATATTTTAATAATAAAATACCAACAACTCTGAGTCCTTGTCCACTCAGCCAGTTTTCTGTGATGCCTTGAATGTAACACTGTGTTTATACAGACATTCATAAAGTAACTGAACTCTCAGGAAAAAAAAAAAAAAAAAAAAACTTACATCAAGATTGAATAGGCAATCTTGGGGCACGTAGGTGACTCAGTCAACAGAACATGCAATTCTTGGCCTCTGGGTTGTGAGTCTGTCCCACCTTGGGTAGAGACATTACTTGAAAATAAAATCTTAATTTTTTTTTTAAAGATTGGATGTGCAATCTTTCTAATGGTTACTTTGCCTTAGAAAAGGAGAAGAAAATATGTATTACTGAAAATTCAGTATATCTCAATTATGTATGTATAAATATATATGTGTGTATATACTCTATGCCAGGCCTGTACAAATATTGTAAATACAGTAGCTAAAAATAATCAAAATGAAAAACCGAAACCAAAAGCAATCAATTTCTACCTTCTGGATATGGGTGTCTGGGTAAGAGTATCTGATAGGGGTCTGAGAATTTGCCTTTCTGAGTTCTTAGGCAATGCTGATTCTTCCAGTCCGTCTTTCCGTCTTTGTAAAGTAGTGAAATGGGAACCTGAGGACATCTGGAAGTCACATTTCAAATGTGTTTGAAAAATTAATAAGTGGGCTAAAGGAAGAGAAGAGGAATATATTCCCCTATAAATCTAGGGAATAACACAGAGAGAATTGTGTACAAAGGGCTAGCAGAGAAGCACAAAAAGAAGCCTCTGTTGATAAACTCAATGAAGATACTGCCTTTTATTAAAAATTAATAAAATTTTTTCAGGTAAAATATGGAATTTAGTGGCTTAAGGTAATTAAAGAAATGGTGAAAATGAGTTGTACTTTCTTTTTTTTTTTTGAGTTGTACTTTCAATACAGAAAATTTAAGTTAATAGCAAATTCTATTAGTGTCAAGGGGAAAAGTATATTATATGACCATCAACTTTAAGAAACATAAACACTTATTATAAGGGAGTAAAGAAAGGAAGCTATTAGTTTGTGTTACTGAGGATGCTTAAAGGTATGGATAGAGACTGAACATTAGAACATGTAGGGGCTTCTGTGACATTTAGGACAAATTCAACTTTAATCTTCAAGGATTGGGCAATTGTGAAGAATTGTAAGGAGGCACATGACATGATAGGCTATACATTAAAAGGGTCATTCTTGCTCTGTATGAATATGTAGAAGTATGTGAGTGGAGGTGGAAATAGCAATGTTTACAATAAATTTCAAAAGATTCATACACCTTTTGAAGCCCACTTCAGGACTTCTGCTCAACAGATATAAGAGGCTTCGGGGAAATCAGCCTGGGAAACAGGAAACAAATTAGGGGACTTTGAAGTGAAATGACAAGGGACACTATATTCTTAATGAGAGTAAAGAAGAGTTGGAGAAAATCGAAACACAATGCAGAGACCAGATCAATATTCTACAAAGATAGTTTAACAATAAAGAGGTAAAATAAAAGAAAAAGTCTAGAAGAATGTCTAAGCCAAGTGAATGAGTGACGAGAAAGGAAAATAAAATGTAATAAAACAAGTCCCTTATATCTCAGTTTAATTCATTTATAGTTTGTAGTCCTGATGTATGTCCAGGTAGACATAGCTGACAAGCACCTAGATATACCAGCTTGAAATTCACTCAAGGTTTATAGGTAAAGAGATAAGGTTTTGTAAATTATGATTCTCAAGTAACTTATCAGCATAAGAAATGGGTCAAGTTCAGGGACAAAGCAGTTACTCAAAGAAAAATCTGATGAGAACTGATAGACTCTCAGTCTGCAATCTGTTATGTTTCAGTTTTATCAAATCTAAGATAAGTTGAATAAAATAAGTTCTTCCAATTCAAGTAGAAAATAGTTAAGAAAAATTAACACAGAAAGCTATAATGGCTAAAAGTACTGCTTATAAAATATTTGAAATAAACATATCATTGATAGTTACTTTACTTAGCTCATCCTTTTTAAATTCCTAATATTTCCATAGATAATCTAGGGTTGACATTAAGTTCATTGGTACTTTCCACATCTGACTCCTCTGTTGGTCCCATTTTAAGTTATGAAAGTAAACAAAGTTTGCCTGGTGAAAACTGCTGAACCTTATGTTCATTGTGTCAAGTTATATAATTTTGTCATGGAAACATGCCAAATAGAAGTCTTAAAAAGTTCATTTTAAATTTAAATAACTCAGTTTCTAGATTTGTCTAGATTCAGGTTTTTTGTTGTTTATTTTTTTAAAGATTTTATCTATTAATTTGACAGAGATCACAAGTAGAAGTAGACAGAGAGGCAGGCAGAGAGAGAGAGAGGAGGAAGCAGGCCCCCCGCCAAGCAGGGAGCCCGACATGGGGCTTGATCCCAGGACGCTGGGATCAGGACCCGAGAAGAAGGCAGAGGTTTAACCCACTGAGCCACCCAGGTGCCCCTAGATTCAGTTTTTAATAGAAAAGTATATGATGGATAAACCAGATCATTAAAACGGAGAACACACATCAACTGTAGAAGAGAATGAAGGCAGAATTATATGTACAATAGAGAAATGTAAATTTGAAACTCCAATGTATGTAAATGGAACCAGATATGTGTCTAGCTCAATTCAGAAGGCAGGGCAACAGCATGACTGGAGTAGACCCTAAAACATTCTATCTAATAATTTCTTTATAATACCAGAGAGTCAACACCAGTGATGGGGAAAGGAATTCTGAAGGGTAGGAACAATTACTGGACATTCTGCAATGAGATACAAGAAGATACATTTTTTTATTATTACTGCATGGCATAGTCCTAACATATCTCCCCTCATAAAATTAAATAATGTGTTGTCTTTGGGAAGATTGAGAAACATACAATAGATGTTAAGACCTCGGTTGTTGGAACTGTATTCACAAGTCTGTAGACTAAGAGGACTGCTACTTCTAGACACAGGAACAGCACAGGCTAACAGAATAGCAACATCACCTAGCGGCAAAGGGGCAACCTGCATACTTTGAGCCACTATCCACAACTGCTCATCTGCGTGACCGTGGGTTAGTATTTTCACTTGCTTGTGTTCCAGTTTACTCATCAATAAAATCCATATAATAATGTTATAGCATTCATAAGGCTGCTGGGAGCATTAAATTAAAGCACTTGGAAGAGGGCCTAGTCAATAAATACATGATGACTTCTTTCCTCATGGGATAGAACCATGTCTCTCATGTTATTCTACTGATAAGATGTCTTTGACACTGAGAATGTTCATTGAGAAAACTAAGGCGTTAACTCTTCATTTTCTCCTAGGCAACTGACCTGTGTTCACAATTTTCTTTCTTTCCCTCTCTCTCTCTTTTTAAAGATTTATTTATTTATTTATTTTACAGAGAAAGAGAGCACAAGCAGGAGGAGGGAGAAGCAGGACCCCCACTGAGCAGGTAGCCCAACAGGGGCTGGATCCCAGGACCCTGGGATCATGACCTGAGCTGAAGGCAGAGGCTTAACCAACTCAGCCACCCAGGTGCCCCACAATTTTTCTCTACATGATTCCCATCAGTATTTAATTTTTTTTTTTCCCATCAGCATTTTAATCCTCAAAAATATTTATGAAGGGCCAGGTAATTTAGTACAAAGTTTCCACTGGAGGGTGGTGTTAATGCCCTAAGTTTCTTTTTAAATTCAAGAGCATTTAAGAAAGACTAGCTCTATAGGATTAATGATATGTCTGAAAAAAAGCAATATGGTAACAGCATAAGTATTATCTGACAGAAAGATAAGAAGCTGTAAGAAATATTTTGTCAAAACCTGTGTTAATCTACTGACAAGGGGTACTTAATATACCAAAATTTTTAGATATTTTTAAATTCAAACCCCATTATTATAGAGAATAATAAAGAGTTCTCAACAGTTATTTTCAGAAATAACTTTTTAAAGACACATACAGTTTGGGATACAATTACATGAGAAATTTCTTTAGGTGATGCCCATTTGCATTCAGCCAAAAGGAAATAATTTATTTCACTTAATAGCAAACAATATTATGTTACATTAAAAATTACTTTTTTTTTTCCAATTTGAGACACTAAGGATATGAAAGCTTTTTTTATGTGTTACTTATTTTTTTTTCTTTAGCCTCTTCTTAAAATGCTAAGAATTATGAAGAGTTAAATGTGATTAGGTTAAACATCATCAGAAACTAAATTATTTACCAAGGAGTAATGGCATACAGCTTTATGAAATACTTAAAAAGCCAACAGTTATCTATGTATTTTCAGCTATTTGTATGCTTTTTAAAGACTTTATCCTTTTTAAGTAATCTCCACATCCAATGTGGGGTTCAAACCTACAACCCTGAGTTCAAGAATCTCACCCTTCATGGACTAAGCCAGCCAGGCTCCCCAATTAAAGCTATATTTTATTGATATAACCGATGATTATAAATGAGGAATGGTATAGTTCTGGTTTATATCCAGAATTTTGTGGTTTTAAATCTTTCTTAGCCCATGTATAAACTAAGATAAACCAGAAATTTAAAATAAATATAAATATATTTATTTATATAAATATAAATTATCAGATATTTCTTATGGTTATTTCTTTTTATTTTATTTTATTTTTTATTTGAAAGAGAGAGAGAAAGCCTCAGCAGGGAGAAGGGCAGAGAAACAGAGACAAGCAGATTCCCTGCTGAGTGGGGAGCCCAATGTGGGGCTCCATACCAGGACCCTAAGATCATGTCCTGAGCCAAAATCAAGAGTCAGGCTTTTAACTGTCTGAGCCACCCAGAGGCGCTTCCTGTGGTTGTGTCTTTGGATCTAAAATCCAAATATTTCCATAAAATATTTTATTGAAATATTTATTTTAATTCAAGTAACTTTAGCCACCTTTCTGCATTCCAGTTTTTCACTATTTAAATTTCACAAGAATATCTTCCTCTTGTGCTCAGACTTATGTTTAAAATGCTAGTATAATTTGCTATGCAATAAACTCTTCACAATTACAGACACATGTACTTGTATCAATAACGCCATGCAAGAGGTGCACTTCTCCATTTCACAGGGAAAACGTATCCATTGGCAGACTAGATTACTAGCCCAAGTTCACATGGCCAGAAAGCGTGAAGTCAGACCCAGATCCAGGCATTCTGACTTCAAAACCATTACACAAATCACACTTTTAACATTTATGCAAATCAGATTTCACACTCTCTTCACAAACTAAATAGAAAATGAAGAAAGAAAAGGAAGAGTTTTCTAGATTACTACTTCTATTTTTTTTTTCCCCCTGAGGTGGCAGAAGAGATAATACTGTAAATTTACATTACAGTGGTTTTTGTCAGGAACAGAGGGTTCACAACCCAATGGGCAGAAAATGTTGACTTTGTAAAGTGAAGAAACTATTAAAAAAAGTAATTTTCATGTAAATATTTAATGAAAAAATTTAAATACAGTTACCAAAAAAAAAAAAAAAATCCAAAGAAAAGGAATAAAGAAAAGAAAGAAAATCAGTAGTGCTTACCCATACTGTCTAATAAAAGTTTGTTTTCTATAACAAAATTTTATATTTCCCTCTACCTGTTTTTTTTTTTTTTAACAGTGCTTAGGAATTTCTCTGCAAAAATTTTTCTTCAGATGGAGGTTTTTATCACTTGAACCTGCATGTCTTAACTTTAACGACTTTAACCATATTGGTCATTAATTATTGTCTCCAAACTACATTAACTATATTGGTCCCCAGTCAATTATCATCATAGACTTCGTACATACAACATATGGGTAAAAAGGATATTAGGTGTATCAAACGTGAACGGGAATTAAATATAGCCAAATTCTTTGATAATTCAGTTATTAAAGGTCCAGGTAAATAAAACTTGATCATTAATTTGGAAAGTTTAGAAAGCCTCTAAAACAGTAATACTTTGTAGTTTGTTAGACAGAACCTTCTATCTGGAAGGATACTTAGCTTTCTTACCCACTTATTTTTCTTACGTGCAAATCTCTCTTTGGTGTCACTGAAGACTTGAGCAGAGCATTTGAACTGCCAGTGAGCTCCTCCTAAGTGAGTATTTATGGCAGTCATTACAAACGTCCTTATATTGTGGCAGTACATCAACAACAACAACAACAAAATAGTGCATTTGCTGGACTTTGGCCTCTTGCACCTGAGAGCTGAAAAGCATTTTAGAAAAATTGCTTCATAAATAGCTGCATAATAAGATAAAAGAATATGAAGCTCTAAATGACCCCATGAAGTTGAGTTGCCCTGTCCACACAAAAACAGCTGGGCTATTATCGGAGAGGGAAGTAATCTATTTTCAATAATCTACTGTATTTTCACTCTATACTACAACATACTAACCTTACCGTAATGTAGAATATTCACCTTTTCCTTAAATATTCTCTGTCCTAAAAATTCTTTGCTGTCATTTTTAATGACCATAGTATTCTATCCTATAAAATTATTCTATCCTATAAAATTATTTCCCCCTACTTAAAGATTTAGGTCGTTTGCAAATATTTCGTCTTATACACAAAACTATGGAAAAAACGTCGTTGTTCATATACCTTTCTTCATATTTTTAATTATTTTTTAAAAGATTTTATTTATTTACGACAGAGAGAAAGAGAGAGAGAGAGAGAGAGAGAGAGAGAGGGAACACAATCACAGGGGATCTGGAGAGGGAAAAACAGGTTCTCTGCTGAGCAGGGAGCCTGACTCGACTCAGGGTTCCATCCCAGAAGCTGGGATCCTAACCTGAGCCGAAGGCAGACGCTCAACCGCTGAGCCACCCAGGCGCCCCAATTTCTAATTGTTTTTTTAAGTTGGAGTCCTAGAAGGGAGTAGAAAGGATTTCAGATACTTGATACATTTGGTAATTTGTAAGCTATTGTTTCTTGGCTCCAAATTTCTGTTTACATCTTTATTTATACGTTGATTCCAGGTGGTCAGGCTCAGTCTCTGCAAACCACAGGGCAGCTTTAACAGCGACTCCCTCTTAGACTCTGTCCACAGGGACACAAGAAGGAGACAGGCGGTAGATGGACAAGCTCCTTGTTTCTCATTTCTGTTAGCATGGCATTAGACAAAACCTATTACCGTGGCTCCATCGGTCTGTTCCTATCGCCCTATCTGATACTGTTTTTATTGTTTGACACTTCCAGAACTAGCTCATTGGATTCCTCAAAGGTATCAGTCCTAATAAGCCCATACACTGCTTTGAGGTCCCCGGTTCTCTTCAAGGTCCCTCGTGTAAGCTTCTGACATACAGAAAGCAGCCGGAATGCACTTTTCTCTGAAGGCTGTTTGCCCATTCAGGGGGCCAGAGTTAGCTGAGGCCTCTTCCCTAATGTTATGTGTTTCCTTTCTCCAATCTCTCCCCCTGTTGCCGCGCTTTCAGTGGCCAAGAGCAGAGGGTAGCTGCTTCCCGTATTCACGCTGAGTTATTCAATATCCTTTTTTTAAACCTTTATAATTCTCTAACACACGTTTGTCAGATTTCTCATCTCATTTTCTCTCTGTTAAAATAACAGGTAAATAACTTTTTTTTTTTTTTTTCCCCTGACAAGATATCCATTGACACTATGTAATTTATATACGCAGGACATGAGGTGTTGGTTTCCACAAGCCTTTTGAGCTGCATCATGTTAACTCAATTGATAGGTGAAAAAAAAATCACTTCATAGGTAGAGAAGAGAATCACAACTACCAGTTACTACTACTGGGTTGCTCATCCCTTTTATGATTATTATTTGCCATATTCTCCAATGATTTACTGCTTAGCAAGTTCTTTCCCTTTTAGATACTTGAACAAGATTCACACATTTTCTTCCATTTTATAAGGTTCTTTGTCAAGTAGGTTTCACTCTTAAATCCTTCTGGAATTTGTATTGTGCTGTTAATCACAAATCCATTTTTGGGAATAGGAAACAAACCCTCATCTGACATTGCTGCTTTGAGGAATCTCTCATATCTTCTTAGCAACTACTTCCTATTTCTATACAATCAGAAATTATACCGTAGGATGCTAGTAATTTTTACCACATATTATTTTCTTAGTATATGGTGGGTCCTTTACATATGCGAGTACTAGTTTCACGCTTGTGGCCCCTTCTGTAGCTCTACAGATACCCATATAGGGTTTGTTCTTGTGATGTAGTTTTGCTTTTCCTTCTTTTTTAGTACGCATTTGTGATTGCAGTGTGACTAGAGCAGGGATGGGAAACGAAAGGGTAGGATTTTTGAGTGGTCAGCAGCATGGACTTTGAAATGTCAGAGACTGTTTCAGAATGATTTTCAATCTTGCTAAATTTATTATCTTAAAGGGGTCATTTAACTCACTCATGCTTTGTTAATAATGTTCTCATAATTATCATACGGGGTTTTAATACATATTAAATGAAATGAGTGTTTCATCATGAAGGGGCCATATATTCAGAGCACAACAGGCAGTTGCTATTAAAGTTATTTGTCATTTTTGGAACTCATTCAGCTTCATCTTCCATGACCCTCAACCTTGTACTTGAAGTATCATCGGCAAGAGTTTCCTGATACACATTCTTAAAAAATCTCCTTGCGCAAATTTTTTAAAATTTCCTCCAAGGGGGTTCAAATTTTCTCCCTCTATGCATTACCTACTCTCTGTCCGCTGCATTACTATTGCTCAAACTCCCATGCATTTCTTTTATGCAATGCCTGCATGCCTGTGTTGTCAGGGGTTCCTAGAGAACTAAGAAATGGCAAGTGGTCAGTGAGTGAGAAATGAATATTGAGGCACTCTGATCCACAGAGTGTTTTATAACTTCATCATCATTTCCTTTGCCATCACACTTTCTGAAAGTTTACTTGTGATAGTGGGTCTGGAAGAGCTGTAGTTTGAATTCCAGTCAGGTTCTGGAAGGGGCTTCTCTGAAATTGGATGGGAAAATGGAAACAGCTGATGTGGATAGGTATGCCTCATTACACATGCAGGGATGTAGCTGGTTGGTTGGTGTTTGAAGTGTGTGCTTGTGTGTGTGAACATTTTATATATTCAGTGGGATGAGGCTCTCTGTCTTCATCTACTATTTCCCACAGATGAAATCGTACATAAACATATACAAAATTTGCACTGTGCAAAAATGGTTCCTTTGTACATCAATCATGTTGGAACACATTTGTATTTATAAAACAAGCTTTATAGCAAAACCCACTGTTTTTTAAAATTAATGAAATCAATACTTTTTCATTGTCACAGAGAAATACGTAATTGTACTTGTAATTACAACTAAAGATAGTGCACGTGTCTTCCCCACCACAAACACCCAATCAAACATCATCTAAGGTTAGTGATGAGAATTTGTGGAAGCAAATGTGTGGTGGGTTATAACAAAGGATGAAGAAAAACAAATTGTATAGTTTGACTATCTAGAAAATGATGCAATTTTAATGAAGCCCTTATGGTATATGTACTTTTATATAAATAAAATAAAGTAGAAATGACTGTAATAATTTGAATTTATTTAAAAAAAGAAAGGAAATTGGTGCCTGTTTAAATTCATTAAAATCACCTAAGAAGGAAAGTGATTCAGTGTTCACTGAAGTGAATATAAAAATATTTTTAAATATAATTTGGATAAAGGGAGAGATTACACATATAATATTGAAGGGGAAGTTGATGACATGATCTCAAGAATTATAAACTTAAAGTTTATATCTAGGTTTCTAAGATACAGAGTTACAGCACTTACTTTTTCTTTTTTTTTTTAAGGTTTTATCTATTTACCTAATGGACAGAGATCACAAGTAGGCAGAGAGGCAGGCAGAGAGAGAGAGGAGGAAGCAGGCTCCCTGCTGAGCAGAGAGCCCGATGTGGGGCTTGATCCCAGGACCTGGGATCCTGACCTGAGCTGAAGGCAGAGGCTTTAACCCACTGAGCCACCCAGGCACCCCCAGCATTTACGTTTTAAATGTTTTTAAAGATTTTACTTATTTGAGAGAGAGAGAGAGAAAGAGAGAGAGAGAGAGCACGAGCAGGGGGAGGGACAGAGGGAGCGAGAGAAGCAGACTCCTTGCTGAATAGACACCCTCCTCCCCAATGATGTAGGGTTCCATCCCACCAACTCAGGACCCTAGGATCCTGACCTGAACCCAAGCCAAAGGCAGACAATCAACTGAGCCATCCAGGTGTGCCTCTATTCAGCATTTAAATAACATTCTTCAAAACCATGAAGAACACTAAGGGGAAAAAAAGGCATTGTAAAATAACATTTGAACCATCTTTGAAGTTTATAATGTTTACAGTCAACTCTTAAAAATTAAGATTTAATGCATATAATTATTTTGACAGCAATCCTCTTATTGTCTGTTACATTTGTGCTACCTCTAAATCTGCTTCTAGAATTAGTAAAAGATAAACCATAGTTTTCAATTTCAAGCAACAAATATTTGTAGAAATTGTGTGAAAGAGATGAAATCAACTTAATCTTTTGAAAGTTAAAAATAAAACTATGACAACCATCTAAGCTAATTAAAGAGCATCTTTCTTGGGAGTTTCTGATTGGGAAGGATTTTATGATTTCTATATAATTAGCAATCTGTAACTCCCTGCATAACAGGTCCTTAAAATTCTTGGTTTCTCACTTTGGCATTTTATTTTAATCATCCCCAGATGTAGCTGGACAATATCACTGGGAAATATTCCCAGTAAAGTTGAAGCCAAACAATCTGAATCAAGTCCCATTCCAAAGTTCATCTAATCTGTCTCAGAGAAAGGTCAATAGTCCATTTCCTATTCTGCACACTTCATATCCATAGCATGTACTTACACATATGTATCCAAAACTGACACACAAACCCAGCCTTCATAGATGGGAAGACATTTCTACCCCACCATTAGTTGAGTCTCCTTGATGGTTAATGCAAGGGTATATTTAAGTTTCCAGGCTATTTTCTCAAGCTGCACATTCTCCCCATTACGCTCTAGTGTTTTAAAGTTTATTTTGAGAAATGATAACGGAAAAACACAGAAGAGGTACCCAAAACCTTTTCTACAAAACCGAATAACATATTTTTAAAGAAAACTAATAGAAAATTATAACTAAGAAATGGTTTCCTCCATGTACAGACATATTGTGGATTTGTGATTATCTGACAGGAAAATTGAAAAAAAACTGGACATTTTTAAAGTACATTTAGTCTTATATAAGGCAAAATATAAATTTGTTTGGAGTCCATATACATTTAAGTAGACTTACAGTCATATTGATGCAGTGCCTATTAGATAGGTAGATTGTCAAGTTAAGTCATAATTAAGCTGTGTTTGGTGGGGACTGGGGGTTGGGGAGTAATCTTCCTCTTTTACCCACCTTGCCTACTACAGTCTTTAATGCTTTCCAGAAGATTAACGTTAATGAATGTTTATTGAATGTAGGTGAATATTTGTTGAATGAACAAATGATGAGGGCAACTATATATGATGGGTGACATAATGTAATGAGGTAAGAAGGCTCTGAGATGACACTTCAAGAAAAAAATTTAGGAAGAGAAAGGATGGTAAGAGGAAAGAAAGTCTTGCTACAGCTCAGAAACAGTGAGTAGAAATAGCTCGGACAGTGCCTGAGATTGAGGCTAAGATAATTAGTGTTGAATGACCTCAAAACTCGGTCCTTTTATTCATACCATTACCTGTGAGACAACACAATACTTGTTTTCTGGTGCATGAATGTGTGCACATGTTTGTGTATGCGTGTGTGAAAAGGATGGAGAATAGAATTATAGCTTCAAGTCTGTGTGTATGCATAGAAAACAATGCATCAATTTGCTGGAAGGATACACTCATAATTATTTTTTTTTCTGCATTGACCTTCTGTCTCCAAACGAATGATTTGTTTATTGAACAAATACAAATTAGGGGCATAAATTGTGGTTATGTTGTATCTTTGCTACAAAGGGTAATTTTGAAAATATCACTGCAGTGTTAAATCTAAGGATGCTGGCCTCTTGAATATTAAATAACATCTTGCTACTCAGAGAGAGACAAAATGAAGGATTAGTGATCTGCTTATACAACAGAAATAGCTAGTCTACTCCATGTAAAGTTTAGAACACATTAAAAGCCCAAAAATGTATCACATTTTTTTTTTTTTTTTGCCTAACATGTGATCACTTATAAAAATAGTCACAAAGTTGCAATTATTGTTCCCAAGTTCACTGACAATGATGCATGGGCTTGTCCTTTACACAGGTTTCCACACAGCAATCAGCATCCTGGGTGTTGCAATCAGGAATAGGTTAGTGCTCTGGGAGTTGACACTTCAGATAACTTCAACTCTAAGAGCTCAAGTCACAATTTATTGGGAGCGCTGAGTACAATAACTTTTGACTGCAACTACAGCCAAAGTTAATATTCTGCATATAAGGAGGATAGATAACTTCCAGAAGTGAGTTCCCCTTCAACATCGCCACTCAAAAGCTGGAATATAGCTTCAAACATAGAAGTCAAAATCCAGTTTATTGCACTGCTGTCTTTACTTACTCCCAGATAGAATCATATAATTTAGCACTTATTTAATTATAATATATATTGCAACATTAGTTTATTGCAATTAAAGTTTATTATAATGATAATTCCTTGATGTGCATAGAGCTTTCTCCCCTCGCCCCCAAGACAACACAAACAGATGGAAAGATATTCCATGCTCTTGGCTTAGAAAAAAAAATATATTGTTAAAATGTCTATATTACCCAAAGCATTCTACAGGTTCAATGTAATCCCTATCAAATACCAACCAGATTATTCACAGAACTAGAACAAACGATCCTAAAATCTGTGTGGATCTACAAAAGACTCAAATAGCCAAAGCAATGTTGAAGTATCACAATTCCAGATTTCAAGATACACTACAAAACTGTAGTAATCAAAACAAGATAGTTCTAGCACAAAGATCGACATATAGATCAACAGAACAGAGTAAAGAACCCAGAAATAAATCTACACTAATATGGTCAATTAATCTATGGAGGAGGAGGCAAGAATATACTATAAGGCAAAAACAGTCTCTTCAACAAATGATGCTGGGAAAACCGGACAGTGACAGACAAAAGAATGAAACTGGGCCACTTTCTTACACCATACAAAAAAATAAATGGATTAAAGACCTAAATGTGAAACCTAAAATCATAAAACTCCTGGAAGGGCATACAGGCAGCAATTTCTCTGGCATGAGCTAGAGCAATATTTTTCTAGATAGGTCTCCTGAGGCAAAAATACAAAACAAAACAAAACACAAAAGCAAATATAAACTACTGGGACTACACCAGAATACAAAGCTTTTGCACCATGGAGAAATGAGCAACAGCAACAATGATAACAACCTCCTGAATGGGAGGAGATAATTGCAAATGATATACCTGGTAAGAATTAATGTCAAAATATATAAAGAAATTATGCAACTTAACACCAAAAAAAAAAAAATCCAATTAAAAAATGGAGAGGACTTGGACAGAGATTTTTCCAAAGAAATGTATAGAACTATATACGAACATGCCTTTGAGCCCTATGTTATTTTAAAAATATCCGTAGCTATCCCGATAGATAATTAGAGGAGATATTTTTATTTTCATCTTATAGGGAATAAACTGAAGCTCAGGTCATGAATTGACTGAATCCAGCCACAAGAGGGAATACACAGTGGAGCAGAAATTCACCTCTATCATTTGAATCTGGGTCTGATGTTCTGTTTCCTGTAAACTTCTGCCCACATAGCTGAGCAGTTTTTTTTTTTTTTTTCCTTTTAACAGATTAAGGCTGGACTTCAAACAAAAAAGTATAATATCACATCTCATTCAACTGATTCTTTAAATTGAATTCCTAGAAGCAAACTTGAACCTAGAATCTTTATTGGAATTTGAGGGAATTCTGTTAACATAATTTTATGTATCCTCATGAAAAAGACCTTTTAATTTGTAAAAGCAAATCAGTTGTTTCATTTCATAAATTTTGGAAAATTAGGTAACTCTAGATCATTTATGAGTGTTTTAGTTAACCATACTAGATGACCCATTCTTGGGGTGACCACATTCTTTGTACCATATAAATATCTTATGGGACACGGAAGTCTCATTGCTCTACTGTGCTATGATCTAAAAATGGTTTAATAGGCCGTGGTGGTCATGATCCATGGAACTTAATTAATTTTTAATAAAGACCATAAGCTTCGGTATAGACATTTTCACATGTCTAAATCTCTCAGGTAAATAAATCATTTTTAAAAAAAAACACCTTAGGTTTAAAATGTATATCTCAATTTGGAGGTTAAAAATGTATTCATGATAAACCTAGAAGTGTCAGCATACTCTGTTGGCAAAGACATGCTACCAAGCGTATGAGGTATTGCATAATCAATGTCAGCTTTCGTGACAGAGAAGGCTGAATTTGTCTAAATGCTGTCAACACTGACAATATTTTTCAAAAGAACTCTGTTTTAAACATGATTTATCATCTATAAAGTGATCATAGGAGTTACCCAGTTGTTCTCAATAAAACTGAACACATTCACTGTTTATAGAAGTGGCTTTAAAAAACTACTGAGCGTGGGGCGCCTGGGTGGCTCAGATGTTAAGCATCTGCCTTCAGCTCAGGGCATGATCCCAGAGTCCTGGAATCGAGCCCCACATCAGGCTTCTTGCTCCATGGGAGCCTGCTTCTCCCTCCCCCACTCCCCCTCCCCCTCCCCCTGTTTGTGTTCTCTCTCGTTGTCTTTCTGTCAAATAAATCTTTAAAAAAAAAATACGGACCGTGTTTGTCTTATAGCACTGGAAAAATGTGGTGAACATTCTTGATATGAATGTCTGAGAGGGACAATTTGGAATGTTTGGTTTTGGTTCCTGGTAATGAAATAATTAGCTATAGATCAGTCTCAGTTTTGTATTTCATATTATTTATGTACATAGTAGGACATATGACTGATAATGTTATTTAAATTATATTTTAAATGCAAAATTTTATATTAAATATGTATTCATTTTGGTTGTAGACATACTAGCTTTCAAAAGTGATTCATATTCTTAAAATATGATTTAGAGAATTCCATTTTACTCGTCAGAGCACTAGCAAGCTGTAAAGCATGAATCATTTATTCTTAAATCTGATGTATCTTCTCATAATACTATAGAAAATCATCAGACTATGGGGCGCCTGGGTGGCTCAATGGTTTAAGCCTCTGCCTTCAGCTCAGGTCATGATCTCAGGGTCCTGGGATCGAGCCCCGCATCGGGCTCCACTCAGCAGGGAGCCTGCTTCCCCCTCTCTCTCTTCCCGCCTCTCTGCCTACTTGTTATCTCTTTCTGTCTATCAAATAAATAAATAAATAAAAATCTTAAAATAAAAAATCATCAGACTAAAATTTGACATATTAGTGTGATTGAATATTTCTTTAAAAAGGCCCTAGCTGGGGCACCTGGGTGGCTCAGTGGGTTAAAGCCTCTGCCTTCGGCTCAGGTCATGATCCCAGGGTTCGGGGATCAAGCCCCGCATCGGGCGCTCTGCTCAGCGGGGGGAGCCTGCTTCCCTTCCTCTCTCTCTGCCTACCTCTCTGTCCACTTGTGATCTCTCTCTGTCAAATAAATAAAAATCTTTTAAAAAAAGGCCCTAACTTTTGAATAAAGAAAGAAAATATAAGGAAAGTTCAATATTTCTAGAATTATTTATATATATGTATATATATATACATATATATATATATTAGGTCACAGGAAGAAAAATTGAAATCCTTTCATTTTAATGGGTCCATGAGGGCATAAAAATAAAAAGACTTTATCAAGTTTAGAAAACAAACAAACAAACAAAAAGTGATGTGACCAGCCTTGAGTGTATTCTGTGACTTCCCAGAGAGAAAAAGTAGAGTCAGTCCGTCTACGTCTGTACGGTGCTTGTTCAGTGATCCTCCTCTACCTTCCTTAGATGAGTATGGGCCCCAGCTAGGGAAGCTTGTTTCTAGTCTCCAGATCTCTTAGTCAGAAATGCCTTAAGGCAATCCACATGGAATCTTCCTTCTGTCCCTGGCCAATGAGAACATTTTTAAACATTGTAAATGCTTCAACTATTCCATCTCAGATAAATTCTATCTATGCCCATTTATATATGCCTATCTTATCAAACTCAGAACCTTTTTTTTTTTTATCACTTCTGCAAAGAGCTGTATTCACTTGGGAACCACAAACTCTAGCCTATATTCCAGAATAGGTCACATTTGTACTGATGAGATGATTTTGGTGAAATGATTGATGAGGATAATTTTAAAATCTAGAAGTCTTTTTAAAATTAATTATTTACTTCATCTATTTTTCTAAGAACAATACTGCCATTTTATAATTGTGCACATTGGGATGAAAGGCTTGCTATTATTTTGTTTATAGTCCATTGTGTTACAATTTAGTCAGTATACCAAATAATAAAATCTATATAAAAGTATTTGGAATCCAGAGATCAGGAAAGGAGTGGTTTTCTAAATTGAATGTGAATCTTGACTGTATCAAAAGCTAATCTGACTAATAAAACATTTCCAAAATATTGATAATTATCTTTAAAACAGCTATATCTTTGAACTATGACATACAAGTTAAAATTACCACAGATTTATAATTCTGGGATAAACAGAATGTTGTAAAAATAGGAAACTCTAAAAATTGAAAATAGACATATTCTCTATCCATCAAAAAGTTGAATACTTTAAATATCTGTGTGAAAAATTAAATAAAACACTGTATCTATATAAATGATATATATATATATTTAAAAACAGGGGCAATGGCAGAGATAGTTAAAGAGCAAGTTCAAAATATATGCATTTCAAAGTTTATGTGTTCTGAAGAGATCATGATAGGGGATGAGACCCTTTGGACTTGAGAGGAATGCTTAATGATCTAAGATTTGACTTGAAGATAAAACAGCCACAACTCTACACATTCAGTATAGGATAGAATTCTGGTTTCCTCCACGAATATTCCGTAGCATAGTCATGGCAGTCTGCTTCTCTTCTCTACACAATCCCAAATATAAGGAGTCGTCTTCTTTATAGGACCCTAAACATAAATGAAGTCCCCTCCTTTCCAAATGTAGCAGAGTAGAGCCCTGGCTGGGCCCTAACCAGAATTCTGAATTCCCTCTGTCCTGAAACAGGACATGAGTTACATTCTAGCACGATACTTTTTATTGTCTAATATAGAAATATTCCAGTTATCAGTTTTCATTTAATAGGTTAATTCAGCCTTAAATACAGATGCATTCACAGGCCTATTCACTGATTATATGTGCATCAATAATCTCTTATCACACTCATTTTGCATTGGGCTATTTATGTTCATTCTAGGTGTCTTTTTTATTTTTTGAAAGATTTTATTTATTTTTTGAAAGATTTCATTTATTTATTTGATGGAGAGAGAGATCACAAATAGGCAGAAAGGGAGGCAGAGGGGGAAGAGGGAGGGAGAAACAGGCTCCCCACTGAGCAGAGACCCTGATACAGGGCTTGATTCCAGGACCCTGAGACCGTGACCTGAGCCAAAGGCAGAGGCCTAACCTACAGAGCATCCAGGTGCCCCATTTATTTATTTATTTGACAGAGAGAGAGAGACAGAGAGAGAGCAAGAGAGCATGTTGGGGGAGTGGCAGGCAGAAGGAGAAGCAGTCTTCTGTTGAGCAGGGAGCCTGGCTTGATCCCAGGATGCTGGGTTCATGACCTGAACTGATGACAGACACTTAACAGACTGAGCCACCCAAGCACCCTGGGTGTCTTATTTAATGTTCCTAATACCCTAGATCTGTGAAACTCTAAATAGTTTTGTCAAATTATGTTTCCAATATAGAATTTACACCATAATGTAAAGGCTTAAATGTAGTGTTCCTTCCATTATGAACATAGTCCATATTCTGAAGACATGTCTTAATACCTAAAGTGTTCTTTATGTTCAATTCATTCTAGATCCTTTAAGGTACTCTTACAACATTTTCCCTTGAAATATCCCTGTCTACTTTTACCTTCTAAAAAAGATGGATTCAATTATTTACTAAACTAGTCATTATCATATGGCCTAACAAAGTTACATTTAGCTTCTGAATGATTAAGATTCTGTACAACTTGGGACGCCTGGGTGGCTCAGTTGGTTAAGCAGCTGCCTTCGGCTCAGGTCATGATCCCAGCGTCCTGGGATCGAGTCCCACATCGGGCTCCTTGCTCCGCAGGGAGCCTGCTTCTCCCTCTGACTCTGCCTTCCACTCTGTCTGCCTGTGCTCGCTCTCGCTCGCTCTCTCTCTGACAAATAAATAAATAAAATCTTTAAAAAAAAAAAAAAAAGATTCTGTACAACTTATCTATGAATAAGAATTATGAATTAAACTTTAAATGTTTGCTAAAAATACCCATGCTACATTGCATGGAACAAACAACAGCAATGTTGTTCAATGACACATAGCTAAAAAATTGGAAAATTATATCAAAGGCAAGACATTTTTTTAAAGTTTTTATTTAAATTCCAGTTAGTTAACATACAGTGAAATATTAGTTTCAGGCATACAATCTAGTGACTCAATACTTCTATCCAACACCCTGTACTCATCACAAGTGCCACCCCCCCTCTGGTAACCATCAGTTTATCCTCTATTATTAAGAGTTTCTTGGTTTGCCTTATTCTCTCTTTTTTCCCCTTTGTTTGGTATTTACCCAAATAATACAAAAAGATTACCTCAAAGGGATACATATACCCTAATATTTATAGCAGCATTACCCACAATAGCCAAACTATGGAAACAGCCCAAGTGTTTGTCAACTTATGAGGGGATACTGAGGATGTGGAATTCATACAACGGAATATTGCTCAGCCATAAAAAAGAATGGATTCTTGCCATTTGCAGTGTTGTAGATGGAACTAAAGAGTATTACACTAAACAAAATAAGTCAGTTAAAGAAAGACAAATATCATATATCATATATCATATATGATTTCACTCATATGCGGAATATAAGAAATAAAGCAAATAAACAAAGGTAAGAAAAGTTTTAAGGAGATCAGAAAATTAATTAAAGGGGAATTTTGTTTCTTTTTCATTTCAAAATTGTGGTAATACACATAACACAAAGTAGCAACAGACAGCTTTTAGTCACTCATCCTAATACACTGTTGTATGCTAGGAGGTGTGGACAAAGGTAAAATAGGTATGTTTCCTCCCAAGAATAACATATTATTTCCTTATATAGTATGGAAATATACATAATGACTATATTATTCAAATATATATAAAGTATATATCTCATATATATAACTCAAATATATAAATTTATATTGATATGCACATTAACATATAATATATGTAAATATATGTTATTAATGACTATTAAGCAAATGTTAGGAGCCATCCTGATATCTTGAATATATTAGCCCTAATCTGCAAAATAATCATATAAGGTACTCATTAGTTTTTTCATTTTATGAATAATGGAAGAGACTCAGAATAAATTACTTTTCTGAAATCACAACCGTTAACTCTATTAAGCCATGCTCGTTTTCTTACATATCATTATTGGAAATCATGATTTTATCGAGGTAGTCCATAAATAATGTCCCAGAATGGTTCACTGAGAAAGAGATGATGAAAGAAATTAAAAAAAAACTTAGGGCGCCTGGGTGGCTCAGTGGGTTAAGCCGCTGCCTTCGGCTCAGGTCATGATCTCGGGGTCCTGGGATCGAGTCCCGCATCGGGCTCTCTGCTCAGCAGAGGGCCTTCTTCCCTCTCTCTCTCTCTCTGCCTGCCTCTCTGTCTACTTGTGATCTCCCTCTGTCAAATAAATAAAAATAAAATCTTTAAAAAAAAAAAAACTTAAAGCGTTAGCGTTCACATTTCAATACATTATTTCATTGTTGAGAATTATATTCTCTGGTGCTACTCAAATATTTTCTGTTTTTGCACATTGAAAATCATCTTTTTATTACTCCTGAAAGGGATATGTTACAAATACGAATAATGAAAAATGGAAATGGTGAGGCAAAATGAAAACTGAGAACTACAGCTATATAAAAAATAGTATACACTTAAGGAATATTGATTAGAGAACAATTAATTCTAAAAATCAAACCTGTTTCCATGATTAGTTCAAATTGCCTGGTTCTTAAATTAGACTTGGGGGACCCAAGGTATTAAAATTATTATTATTTAAAGATTTTACTTATTTGAGAACGTGCACACATGCGAGTACAGGGAGAAGTAGAGGTGGAGGGAGAGAGAGAAGCAGACTCTCTGCTGAGCACAGACCCCGACCTGGGGCTGATCTCAGGACCTTGAGATCATGACCTGAGCTGAAGTCACTTAACTGGCTCAGCTCCCAGGTGCCCCCTGTCGGTATTATTGACATTTACACATGGTCATCTTGTCCCTTAAAAGACTGTTCTTTGGGTTGCCACTCCTTTCAATCAGCTACATCTAATAGCCAATCAAGCAGTCACCTGGAGAGAGCAGCTCACCAATGTTTGGCAGGAATAAGGGGATGAAAACAACAGTGAACCATTTTGACAGACATAATAGTGTGACTTTGTTTTCAAATGATGATATTAGAGGAAACAGTGCACTGAGAGTGTGCAGAGGCTGTGCCAGTAAAACTTGAAGTAAAACCATAAATGCTCAATTAACAGAAAATGCCACATATAAGGAAATATATTTGATATTTATTCACAGTATGAATGAATATGCTTCAATAATAGGAAATGAATATCAATTATGGGCCATAATTATGTATGGCACATATGTATTTTTAAAATTACATGTATGATATGAATTTAATAATGTAGAGATATATACATGCATTACATATAGGAGAATGTTTATATATATGTGTTTATGTGTGTGTGTGTGTATATGAGAACGTTTTTAAAAGCTGTTTATATGATAGATTTTCATTCACTTTAATTTTCTGAAGTTTGCATGTATAACTTCTGCACAAGAAGGGTTAGAGAATAAAGCGCTCATCTCTTAATACTTATGTTGCTGCTTGGATGAATGTTTCACAAACTACGAATGACAGTCTCCTGTGGGCCTTTTGGATGGATGGATCTGCCAATGGCAAACAAAGCCTTCCTGTCGGTACATTTTGGTGGACTCCTGGGCCTGTGCATGTATTTGTGAATCTGAACATTCCCACTAGGAAGGGCTTTTATTTTTTTCTCATAAGAATAGCCCATGGGTCTTGTTGTTACATAACCATTTTTTATAAGTAATTCTCATTCTATGAAATGCCTTAGTTATGAAGTTCAGAGAAAAAATTTGGAAATATTTTATTTAAAGTAATCATGATAATTGAGTGACTAGAGTGAGGATATTCAGTGAGAAAAAGAAAAAAAATGAAGAAAAATAAGGGTCAAGAAATACTATGAGAACAATTGTTTTAAATTATTTTAATAATAAAACTGACTAGTATTAAAGGTACAAAAAGGGGCGCCTGGGTGGCTCAGTGGGTTAAGGCTTCTGCCTTCAGCTCAGGTCATGATCCCGGGGTCGTGGGATCGAGCCCCACGTCGGGCTCTCTGCTTGGCAGGGAGCCTGCTTCCTCCTCTCTCTCTGCCTGCCTCTCTGCCTACTTGTGATCTCTACCTGTCAAACGGATAAATAAAATCTTAAAAAAAAAAAAAGGTACAAAAAAAGGATTAAGAATGTCTAAAATATTAAGCCACAACATGTTTTGGGAAATAGCAGAGTGAGAAATGTTCCAAAAGATGGCTGAAGTTGACCAGGTAGCTTACGATTGGAAGGACAATTCCTCTTAGGGAAAAAAAAATCCCTAGTCCATGTGTCTCTTGGAGAAGGGTGAAGCCTGCTTGTATATGTCAGATAAACAAAAGTGAGGCAAAAATGGTCATTATTCCTTTATATAATAACAGTCAAATTTCTGTAGAACATTCTGAAAGATGTTGAAAAGATGAAAACAAGAAAAAGTGGCCCAAAGAGAAAAATGGGACCACAGTGAAATGAAAGCCGCACTTTAAATATCCTGTGACAGTGTTTTTAATGAAGATTTTGTAGTATTATTTTCCAATTTCTAGTTAATTCCTACTTTCATGGATCATAATTATCTTCCACATAACCTCAATCTTCAGAAAATCCTGTCTCCCCCAAAATTCCTACATTAGCAGGATCTGAGGCAACAAAGAAATTGGGACTCTATTCCCCAGCAGAAGTAGAGAGAAGGTAGTAGCTAAATGAAAAACAGCTAAAAGAAAAACTTAGGACCTGGGAAACAAAGAAGATTTCTCTCAAATTCCTTCCCCCGCCCCTTCATATCAGGAGAACTCAGAATACTGGGAAGAGGGGCGCCTGGGTGGCTCAGTGGTTTGGGCTGCTGCCTTCGGCTCAGGTCATGATCTCAGGGTCCTGGGATCGAGCCCCGCATCGGGCTCTCTGCTCCACAGGAAGCCTGCTTCCTCCTCTCTCTCTGCCTGCCTCTCTGCCTACTTGTGATCTCTCTCTGTCAAATAAATAAATAAAATCTTTAAAAAAAAAAAAAAGAATACTGGGAGGAGCAATTTTCCTCCCACACTGCATGGGATGGGGCTTGACCATTTATTTAGATTTTAAAGGAAGGACTTATGTCAAAAACTTAAAAGAATTAGACACCTAAGGCTAAAGAAAAATCAGAGAAAAATAGAAAAAAAAATTCTTAAACCCACAATTTCATTATTCTTTTCTGATTCAGATGTTTAACTTATCTAAATTCAATATATGAAAGGGGAAATTTTCTGAAACATGAAATAATTATGGTCATAAAATAAAATAGAAGTTATTATTAAAAGATGGTGTTATGGGGCACTTGGGTGGCTCTGTCAGTTAAACACCTGACTTTGACTAGGGTTATGATCTCAGGGTCCCAGGACTGAGCTCCACTTTGGGCTCCCTGCTTAGTGGGGGAATCTGCTTCTCCCTCTTACTCTGCCTCTCCACCCTGCTTGTGCTCTCTCTCTCTCTCTCTCACTCTGCTCTCTCTCTCTCTCTCTCTCTCTCTCAAATAACTAAATAAAAATCTTTTAAAAAAGAGAAACTGGTGTTGCTTTGGAAACTACCTTCCAAACTGTATTGTATATCTGCAGAACTAGGGCTTTCTTCTAGAAGTCACACAATTCACTGATCCTTATGGAAGATACAAACATAAGTAATGGAAGTTCTCAACGAACTTACATTCCAGGAATTTGTTTCTCAATTATATACATAGAAAACATGCTGTTTTTGTTTCTTAGGGATAGTTTTCTTGGTGACCTTGCAACTTTCTATGATTTTTTTTTTTTTGATGTCCAAAACATTTTGTTTTCTCACAGCAGTTAAATATGAATATTATGACAATCACTTGACAAAGATCATAAATTAGAAGGCTACATAAATGACAGAAATAGAAAATTACAAGTATGTTTATAGAAGACCAGAGATGAGAAACTGTTAAATAATATAATAAAAATAACATTTAAATAATTTAAATGATATTTAAATTATTTAAATTTAAATAATATTATAATAATATTAATAATATAATATTATAAAAATAGTTTTAAAAAAGTTAAACTCTTCAACAAAAGTAGGAATTGTAAGAAATGTAAAAGAGACATCTTCAAGATGAAAATTAGCAAAAAGATTCATATGCACACATGCACACTAAAGGCTTAATCTCACTGGAAAGGTGAATATACAATAAAGGTAGTGGGTTAATCATTTATAAAACTACTTTTGAGGTTAAAAGACAAAAGTAGTGAAAATATTGGTGACTAATACTATTACCTAAGGGACACACAAGATAAAAAGATGTAAAATGTGACAAAAACGTAAAATGTGACAAAAACATAGTGTGCGGGTATAAGGAGCTTTAGAATTCAATCAAGCTTAAGTAGACATGAGGCATTATACATAAAACTTTTTATGGCCACAAAGCAAAATCGTATAGTAGTTAGACAAAAGATAGAGAGAGGAATTAGGGGCACTTGGGTCCTCAGGTGGTTGAGCATCTGCCCTCCCCTTTCAGGTCATGATCCCAGGGTCTGGGGATTGAGCCTTGCATCAGACTCCCTGCTCAGTGGGAGTCTGCTTCTCTCTCTCCCTCTGCTCTTCCCTTGGCTTGTGCTCTCTCATGCTCTCTCTCTCTCTCAAATAAATTTAAAAATAAAATCTTTATGAGAAAGAGAGAGAGAGAGTGAGAGAGAAAGCAATTAAAACATATTACTAAAGAAAGTCACCAAACCACAAAGGAAGAGTAGAAGAGAAGAAAGGAATAAAAAGGAACTATGTTACAATCAGAAAACAATAAACAGAAGGAAAATTACCTATCCTTCAATAACTGTTTTAAATATAAATTAACTAAGTTCATCAATCAAAAGACATGCATTTGTATGGATAAACACACACACACACACACACACACACACACACACCAAGACACATCTATATGCATACAAGAGACTCGAAACAGATGTAAGGATATACACAGACTAAAAGTGAAGGAGTGGAGAAAGATATTTCACACAAATGGAAACCAAAGAAAGTTGGGGTAATTTATATAAGAGAAAATATAATTTTTAAAAGATTTTATTTATTTGAGAAAAAAACTATAAGAGTCCACAGAAACATGAGTGGGGGCTCCATCTCATAATCCTGAGATCATGACCTGAGTCTAAATCAAGAGTTGGATGCTTAACCAACTGAGCTACCCAGGTGCCCCAAGAGAAAATGAACTTTAAAGCAAAGACTATGAGTGACACAGAAGGGCATTGCATAACGATAAAGGGTTCAATCCAACAGAAGAATGTGACATTTGTAAATATTTGTGCACCTGACAGAGGAGTACCAAAATATATAAAGCATATACTACAGACCTAAAGGGAGAAATAAATGGCAATACAATCATAGTAGGGGGGTAGTCAATACCCCATTTAAAGCAATGGATGGATCACTTAGACAGGAAATCAGTAAGAAAACACTGGCCTTAAATAATGTGTTAGACAATACAGAGGTAACAGATATACACAGAACATTCCATCCAAAAGAAGCAGAGAATAAATATATTTTCTCAAGTGCACATGGAACATTTCCCAAGATAAATCTATTACACCAGAAAGCAAGTCCAATACATTTAAGAGGATTAAAATCTTATCAAATATCTTTTCTAACCATAATGATATGAAAATAGAAATCAATTACAAAAAGAAAACACAACAAAAAAACCTACCAATATGTGGAGATTAAACAACATACTACTGAATAATCAGTGGCTCAAAGGAGAAATCAAAACAGAAATTTGTAAATACTTTATATGTTGAGGCAACATATAAAGTATTGTTGAGAACAATACTTATGCTGAGAACATGTTGAGATAATGTTGAGAACAACAAAAATGGAAATAAAATATTGAAATTTATGGAATGCAGTAAAAATAGTTTAAAGAAGTTCATAGAGATAAATGCTTACCTCAAGAAACAAGAGAAATTTCAGAAAATGACCTAACCTTACACTTTAAGGAACAAGGCCCAGTGGTAGTACAAGGAAGGCAATAACAAATGTCAGAACAGAAACAAAACAGAGACTATGAAGACAAAAGGGAAAAAAAAATCAGTGAAACTAAGAACTAGATGAGAAATGAAAAAGGTGTTACAACTGATATCACAGAAATACAAATGATCATAGAGACTACTATACAAATTATATTCCAAAAATTTGACAACCTAGAAGAAGTGAATAAATGTGTAAAAAGACAAAATATACCAAGACTGAATCATGAAGTCATAAAAAAATGTGAACAGGCCAATTACTACTAAGGAAATTGAGTCAGCAATCAAAAACCTCCCAGCAAAAATCTAGCACCAGATGGCTTCATTGGTAAAGTCTATAATGATTCATAGAATACCCATATTTCTCAAACTCTTCCAAAATACTAAAGAAAAGGGAATGCATGCAAACTCATTTTATTAAGCCAGAATTACCCTTACAATAAAACCAGACAAGAAGCACCATCAAAAAGGCCGATAACCTTGAAGAGTGTAAATACAAAAAATACTCAAGGAAATATTAGCAAACCAAATTGAGCTATACATTAAAAAGAACAATACACCATGATCAGTGTGATTTATTACAGGAATTCAAGGATGGTTCAACATCCACAAATCAATTAAATACCACTATGTTAACACAATGAAAGATAAAAACCATCTAGATGTAGAAATAGTATTTGTCAAGATATAAAATTGATTTATGATTAAAAACTCCACAAAGTGGACATACAGGAAACTTACCTCAACATCATAAAAGCCATAAATGACAAATCCACAGCTAACATCATATTTGTTATGAGGTAGGAAGGGTCAGTAATATATCCTCTGTACTGAGAAGGCACTTTAAAGCTGAAAAACCAAGCAAGCCACTCCATACTATTTACAGGGTTTTATTCAAGGTAACTTACTGATGGGGCAATCAAGTGTATCTGATGATACAGAGCACTGTGCAGCCATTCTCAGCTCCTATCTGGACTTCAATACCCAGCCTTAATGCAGTAAGGGTCATGGTGGTGAAGGCACAAGGTAGTTATCTATAGATGTACTATCTGTGTGTTAGAGGGTATTTCTACTAGTTATCTGAAGAGGCTATCTCTACTAGAAATCTAAAGTGACACCACCTGTGGGAAGGGGGAGCACAAGATAGAGGGTCAAAGATAGTGTTGTCAGAACTCCTACAGTCCACTGCCAACATTTTTATGGCTGTAATTGATTTCTCATTTTGTCATTGCCACAAGCCCAGCCAAACCCATCTGGATATAAACTTAACACCTACTTCACATCTGTCATTAATACTCTTACCTGGTTTACCACATTTTTGCTCTTAAGAAAGAATCTAGCTGGTTAGCACCCCAATTCCATGAAGTTCCCTTCTTAACCAAGGCATAGACAGGGGTTTATATCTGTGCTTGAGTGTAACATCTCCAGTAACCCCATAAACCAACAAAAGCCTATAATTCCTTTACAGTTTAAGGGAATGGGAAAGTTTGTATTTTAATCAATGACCGCCTTAGGCATCATTTTCATATTACCCAACCAGATGACACCCAGATATTTTACTGGTTGACCTGGACCACGGATCATGTTGGTATTTACCTCCCACCAGTGAGACTTTAAGTGTGCCTGTAATGGCACCGCTGCTTGAGACGGGGAAGATAAATCATCACACATTATGGAACCTGAATTCACCCACCCTGTAGTTAGATACAGATCCTACAGAACATCTATACACAAAATATACTAAGAAATGGAAATGTGCAATACAAAACAGCAAGGAGGAAGCCTGCTGATTTGTAGCTAAGGCCTAGTTTGTCGGAACCTCGATAATTTGTCCTCTGCAACCATGGGTGGCATTTATTTACCTCTGAAATTTTCAAGTGTTTCCACAGATCTGTGCTTTCATCTCTAGTGTCTATTAGAGCTAAACAGTCTGTTAGTGCAAGACCAATAAATGGCTAACTCCACAAGGGGCCTCTGGTTGTCCCTTACTGCATGAACTAGAGAGCAACACTGACCTAACCTCTAGTCTCTAGGGCATGAGGGCTATCTACTCCAGAAATTCCTCTATTATGGAGGAACACTCTGATGACACATTTGGCTTATTGAACCTTCCTCCAAGAGAGTAAACTGCCTTCCCTTAGGCAATGCCTTCCATAGTAGCAAGAGCAAATTGGGTTGTCTATTTAAATTTTCTCTTGGGGTCCCTGATAATATCAGATATTGCCATGAGTTTACAAGACACCATGATGGACGCCCCTGCTGACATTTTGTGATCAGCAGAATAATCTGTTTTTCCCTGGTTTTCATTATATTTCCCCTCATTATGAATTATTTTAGTTTCAGTTAGATCGGCCACCATAGCTGCTACTATAACAGTGGGCCCATTAACCATAGAGGCAAGACATTAATGTCCTATACCAAGATCCCAGGACTGACTCTAAGATACAGTCTTCCACACCAGAGGAAAACAATTCTCTGTGGGCTTCTAAAACACTAAGTATAAATGACATGTTTCATTCCCAATTCATGTATTTCTTATGGTTCTTCCATAGAAGTCCAGCAAAATGGAGGGGATAGAACATTCCCTTCATTAAGCCAGATAACCTTAATGCTAGCATTTATCCAATCAATCAAATTAGCTAAACACCTGTGACCCTCACCAATGCCTATGGTATATACTTTTGTCACAAGGCAGATCCAGAAGTGACTGAGGCCGTTTTTGACATTTGAAGCTCATTTAACAGAATACCCATTCCCCCATCATCCCACAGTGTTAACCCCTAAGCAGCCACCCTTTCTCAGTCCTTTTGCTTAAAATTAGCTGGTTAGCTCCACCAAGCTGCGTAACATTCTCTCAGACCTGTTTTCTGACTAGTGGGAATTTCTCCTTCGTCATCTGTGGGCTCATGAGTGGCCTGGGTCTTTGTTTGCATCAAAAGTCATGTTTGAAAATAATTTTCCTCCTCTATGATGATGTCCTCATCAGAGAAATCATTACCCCAGGGGTCTCATAATTTTGGGCCCCAATTCTCTTGAGACCTAATAGTTATCACTCTAGTGTGTGGTCATCTGTGTTCATATATCTTTGCCACCTTACATGCCGTAATTTCTAACTGTTTCTCTTGCTTTTGAATTATTTTGGATACAATGTCTGTATAAGGGGAATATGAAGCTTATACATCTTTTTCCAAAGCCAGTGCTTCTTGAGCCTGTTCAGATTCTCTTCTTACTCATAATTCCTTTTCTGTGATGTATCTTAAGGCAGGGATCAGTGGCCAAGCCACTGCTGCAATGACATGTTCACTTTCCCTTCTCTACTTCCTTTGCCCTACCATTCCTTGTTTTAGGAGTGTCCCTGTACTCATATAATGGTCCAAAATGCTCAAAAAACCAGACCAAGGCTTCCCACATGGAAGTGGCTGCTCAACCTGATTTTCCCCCTACCTCCAATGGGCTCCCAGGCTCCACCTTCCCCACACTGGCCATGGACAAGGAGCTTTCTCCCGGCATAATTCCTTTATGCATGCTTGTTTAGTTTTTCTGTATCCTGCTGACCATGCAAATGCACTGTCCAGACTGAGAAGACACTTTCATACTGAAAATCCAACCAAATCACTCCATAGCATTTATACAGAATTTTATTCAGGGTAACTTACTGATGGGGCAATCAGGCAGATGGATGAACTAGCCCTAGGCAGCTACTCTCAGCCCTATTCTCTTTTCCTATCTGGAACCCTTCTGGAGTGATGAGCATGGTGGTGAGGTCACAGGCTAGGTACCTAAGTCTATACCATCTGTGAGCCAGAGGATCTCTTTGGATTATCTAAAATGGCACCATCTATGCCCCAGTGGGGAAAACAAGATGGAAGGTCAAAGGTGAAGTCAGCATTGTTAGCTCTCCTACAATACTCAACAATGAAAAGCTACACAAATTTTCCTTTAATACTAGGAACAAAACAGAATTGTCCACTCTCACCACTTTAATGCAACATAGTTTTAGAAGTACTAACCAGGGCTATTATTCAAGACAAGGAAATAAAATGCATTCAAATTGGAAAGAAAGAAGTAAAACTGTCACTATTTGCAGATGAAATGCTGTTACATATAGGAAACCCTAAAGACTCCACCAAAAATCATTAGAATTAATAAAAGAATTCAGTAAAGTTACAGGACAAAAAATTAATTTGCAAAAGTTTGTTGCATTTCTATAATGTAACAACAAACAATCGGAAAATACATAAGATAAATCTATTTTTTTACCAGGAAGAAATAGTATAAAACAGGTTAACATTAACCAACATTGATTCCTATCACTTCCTATCACTATTATTTTATGTTCAAAGAGATTACTTTTTTCCCTTTCCAGGGAAGAGTTGGTCAATATAGTTATAAGAAGTTGATATTTGAGGGGAAAATTGATTCAACTTGTTTCCTTTTTTCATTTGCTTGTTTAAGATTTATTTAAGTTTAGTTTGCATACCATTAAATTCACTTAAGTGTCCAAACCATTTCAATTATATGGATCTACCATATAACTGTAACTGTAACAAATAGTGTACCTAACGTAGAAAGCTAATCTACATATTTTTTATTAGAACTATACCCATAGCAATTAAATTTGATAGATATTTTTAATTCGGTTGATGTAAATAGGACATGGTATCTCCTTTTGATGGAGTAGGAGAGTTATCTAACATCTATAATGTTGACAGTGTATTTGCTACCTTTTAATAAAAGATAAATTATTTTTAAGATATACATTTTCAATGCAATGTCAGGTAAAATAATCTTCGGTTTCATTCTCCGATCTCCCCAAATAATCAACAATTAATATGCCTTTTGATATTCAAGTCAGTGTGAAAAAATCTCCTTTCCTAGTTTAGTGCTGGCACTAGAACTGTAAAATACCTACTCATAGGTAGGTGCACTATGCATTTTCTCTGGATCCTGGATTTTGGGTTGAGAGAAATGAAAGTAGTTTAGGGGAACCAACTCTATACCTCTGTGGGGAGTGCATTGTGCTGTGAAGGTGATGTACTCATCTGCAAAGCACATTTCACAAAAGTCAGGTATCAGCACTGTGCTGGCACAAAAATTACTCAGAGTAACTTCACTACCGGCTTTTGCTCACCAGTTTTTTCCACATGACTTTCATCTCATGTGCTCATTGTCACATGATTAGATAGCAGCTATACCTCCAATGATTATGCAAATGTTTAAATTCAGAAGACGAGAGGGCAAAGTGAGGAAACATCGGCACCTACATAGAGATACCAAAAACCTTCCAATGGTCTTTCTTTTATATTTCCCTCACTAGAACAATGTCATAGTATTTACAGGGAAGCTAAGAAATCTAGCTTTTAAACTGGGTATGTTGTTAAAATGAGCAAAATTAGAGTTCCAATAAGACAGCAAAATTAGAAATTGATATTAAGTGGACAACCACTAGTGTCTTCTACAGTTCATTAACTGTTTATTTCTTAAATGCTATATAAAATGGGATTCTTGTGTTAATCTCCATACACTCTGCTACATTTCAGGAATTATTTAGAATTCTTCCCTAAAGAAAATAAGTTGAAAAAGAAAAGAAAAGTGAGATAATGTTTCTTTCAGTAATTTGGCAACATGACTCAATTCTGAATTAATGCATGATTTTTTCTCTAACAGAAGAAAATTCTTTAGCACTGGGATTACTAATTAACTATTTTTAAAAGTCCATTATGCAGTTAATTATGGGAAATTATTTTTAAAAAGTATTTGTGCAATTATTATTGTTATAGAATTAGATTAGATTATGAATAAGAAAAAAATGACAAAATATATTCTACTATGGACTTTTTTCCTTCTGCAGATTTTGTGAACTATAAATTAAATATTTTAACTGCTTAGCTATTAATAAATATAAAATATTGATTTGGGGGAAAAACTATTTTCAATTAGATTTTTATTTGGAATTATTATGCAAAATTACTATTTAAAACCCATAAAATGCTTAAAAAGAGATGCTCTTCATCTTTTATCCAAACATACACATGATCTTCCACAATTTTTTGTTCACTGTTGAAATAAGCTAAAACTAGAGGTTAAAGAGAGACAGAGTTGTTGATGAATTTAATTACATCATGTACACTGGACAAAGAATGTTGAAAGCCTTGTTTTCAATTGCATTCTAAGAAACTCACTGAAGCCTTCCACTAAGTGCATTTTTATAGCTGACTGCCTTTGCTACAAAATGTTAAGGAAAGGCCTTTTTCAAGAATCAGAGTTACTGTTGGTCAAGACCTGTGCATTAATAGCAATTGTTTCATGAATAGCATGCCACTTTATCTCATCCAGAGACACTATTTTGAGTTGAGACAGTCACTTCTGATGATAAAAGATTGGTTATTTTAATGTCTAACTTATTTCCTTTTAAATCGTCATTCAAAATTTTCTACAAGTGTATTTGTCTTAATAAAAATATTTATAAAACTTTAAATGCCTCCAAGAAAGAAAAAAATAAATAAATGCCTTAAAAGAAATGCAATTTAGTTATATACCAGTTAATATGTGGAACTCACACTTTTGTATAGTTAAGTGAACTAAAAATTCTTTCAAACAATATTTTTTTTCTATTTTATATAAGGTTATTTCAAACTCTTATTATGGCACACTATGTAATTTTGGAAATTCTTCTTAGTTTTAAAGTAAAAGAGGGTGAACAAGAGAACTTTACTAATTACTTATATCTTTCCAAGGACTGGGCTAAGATCATTGCATTAATTTTCTCTGTTAGTCTAAATTTAGCTATTAGTCTAAACTGAATTTAGCCGTTAGTTTAAACTGACATACAAGTAAACAGAGGTGTAACATTTAAGTAACTTGATCAATTTAGTATGATATTAAGTACCATACAAGGATTTGATCATGAAGTATCCTTTAAATCATTATGGAATAAACCTTAGTATTTTGGAAAAATAATAAATATAAATTGCAGTATTTTGGAAAAATAATAAATATGAATTGCTGTACTATACTATATTAATTAAACTAGAACATAACTAAATACATCTTTTTATTGGAAGGACAAGAAAACAATTTCTTTGTTTACAATAATGCCTTGTGAAAATTAGTAATAATGGTTGTGACTTTAGAACCCACAGACATTACTAGGTACAGTATATTTTATTAGATGTCAAGTGTCCTGTTTCCTTTGGAATGGCTATTTTTAGTGCAGAAGTGTTTGACAAAAGATTTGAAACCCAATGACTACCCTTTATTAGCAACATGTAGCAGAAACCACTTGAGAGCTAACATGCCCTAGGAATGTTAGGGGGAAAAAAAAAAAAGAATATCAAGAATGCTATTTGTATACAATTAAAAGGTGGCCTTACCTAGTCTTATTTTTTATGTACCTGAAAATTAAATATATAATTTATCAACAGAAATGTTTTCAGCTGTTATATTTTTCTTTTAAATATTATTTAATGAGTAAAAATATATGAAGTTTGTATGAAAAATGATTCAAGTTAAAAGCACATCTATATTAAACTAGATAACTTTTTCAATCATCTTTATTAGGAGTGGCAAAAACTCACTGTGAGTACCATTTACATAGATATAAATATGGCATTATTGACTATTGCTGATTAATATGTTTCATATTAACTATGGTCAAATTCACCACTATTAATGTTATAAACGATTGCAAATAAAGCTCATCTGAGATTTTATAAACCAGCATATCCCTTTGTTTTCCCTGACCTCACATTGATAATTCAGGTTTTCAGGTTTTCTGAACTTACCATCAGGAAGATTCAACAATTTGTGTGAAATAGGCAGAGACATAGCTTATATGCAGTAGCTAAAATGACCAAAGTAATTAATAGATTCTTGACTGATAAAGCAGAGAGAATTATCAAATGGCTATAAATGCCATGACCATTAAGAGATTTGGATTCTTAATTCAAAACCGCACACCCACTTCTTGTATAATCCCCCAATTCTGTTCTAAAGATCCTGGAAAGTTAGGTGGTTGCTTTCTGGCTTTGTCTTCAAGCTAAGTGAAGGGAAATGGTGTTTTTTTTTTTTTTATCATTCAGCTTATGCTGTCACCATCTGACAGAAATTTCATAGGTTCTAACGAGGCATAAAAACCTTGAATATATTGATTTATTTTTAATGCAGTTGACACTCTGTTAACTGGATTAGGATCAGCCCAGATTTCTTGACTTTGGTTCTCTGACCATTTCCCTGGCTTTCTCACTCATCAGCATTCCTCAACATGTCTTGCTTAGGGTTCAGGGTTTTCATGAACATGAAAGTGGTTACTTCACTTACTAACTCTGAAACTGTTCTCTTGCCTAATTAAAATCAATATCTTCAAATAGAACTATACTCATTAAGCTTAATTAACATGTTTTTCTACATGAATCTGTACAGTAGTATGTAATGTGTCTTTTATATTTGTCATTTCCTTTAGTTTATTCTCCATAGTTTTCTGCATCTTTTAAACTGCAATGCTTGGGGTGTGTGGGTGGCTCAGTGGGTTAGAGCCACTGCCTTTGGCTCAGGTCATACTCCCAGGGTCCTGGGATTGAGCCCAGTGTTGGGCTCTCTGCTCAGCAGGGAGCCTGCTTCCACCTCTCTCTCTCTGCCTGCCTCTCTGCCTACTTGTGATCTCTGCCTGTCAATCAATAGATAAAATCTTAAAAAAAAAAAAAAAACTGAAATGCTAAAATATCACTTTTTTATTTTTTAAAGATTTTATTTATTTATTTGACACAGAGAGAGAGATCACAAATAGGCAGAGAGAGAGGAGGAAGCAGGCTCCCTGCTGAGCAGAGAGCCTGATGCAGGGCTCGATCCCAGGACCCAGGATCATGACCCAAGCTGAAGGCAAAGGCTTAACCCACTGAGCCACCCAGACACCCCTAAAATATCACTTTTTAATGGGGACTCCTCTTTTGCTGTTATACATTAATCAACCAAGTAACTCATTAACCCAACGTTAACATTAACTCAACTACATTAGCTCAACCAAACTTATTTAAAATAATAGATGATTCACAAGATTTATATTCATTGTACTGATTTAAAATTTTTTAAGGTAAAACAATATAGACTTTATTAAACCAATTATGAATAGTAGAGCAACTCAAGAGCAACATAGTTCATTTCTCTGAACACAGCATTTCACGGATGATTTACATAATAGGCAAAAAGATCTTATGGGTAACTCATCTTAGGACAACAATGGTGAGTATCAACTATATCTTTTAACACAATAAAAACAAGGCAACCCAAAGTCTTGATTTTAACCATGAGTACTCACAACTCTCTTTGGGCATAAAGTTCCTTTGATATAATTCATCTTCATTGAAAATAACCAGAGACATACTGAAATAGAGTCATGCCAAATCAGAAGGTAGAATGAAAATGACACTATGAAAATGTAGTATACTAAGTAACCAGTATCCCAACACTTCTGATATAACATCTTATCCATAGCAACTGATCCTTTAGTTTTCAGTACTTTTGTATTTTATTCCAGTCATTTTAAGCACAATTTACTCTAAATTCATTAGTTCTGAGGATGTTTAATTGCACAATAATATATCTAAGCATAAACTACCAAAAATGTCTTACTGAAGAGAACAATGAACATTTTGTTTTATAATGCTTTCTACAAACAGCTATCTAAGAAACTGGCATATTTAAAGAATCTTTATATTAGGACACATATCCATAGATTCTTATGATGGTTTAGTCAATATAATATTGAAATTAAAACATATCAACATGGAGGTATACTTCTATTTAATAAATCATCTTGCTTAAAGGAGCAAAGGAATGCAGTGACAGTATCATAGAGCCGTATTCGAATAGTAGCTTAGTTACGTTTCAGATCATTTTTATTTATTTAATAAAGTGCTTAATTAACTTATGATAAACATGTATAACCAAGTGCAATTTTTATTTGAACATGATGTTACTGATACACTTTCTTCACTAAAGCACCAACGAGAGCAGAGTGAAACACTAGTCAAATCTTGTACTCGTGGCGTGCTTTATCCATCCAAAGTATCCACGCACACAAAAGCAAATGTATGCATGTCTTCAAACAAACGCATGCAAACATTCCCAGACCCTCAGACACACAGATACATATAGAATTGGTATTTTTTTAAACAAATTCAATTTAAAAAATCTGTATATGATGTCTATATATTGGCAATATGCTGTGAAGTAAATATAACACTTACGAATATTTGGCTATGCATAGGAAGTAAATAGACTGAAACCATGTGTGATTTTGCACATTTGTGGGTGTGTGTGTGTGTGGAAACACAGTGTATCCTTGTTTCTTTCCTCCAGGAAGATGTTTGTTTGTTTATTTGTTTGTTTATTTATCTATCTATAGACAGAGACAGTGTGAAAGCAGGGGGACAAGGGGCTGAGGAAGGAGAGAATCTTTAGCAGGGTCTATTCTTAGCCTGGAGCCCAGTGCAGGGCTTGATCTCACAACCCTGAAATCCTGACCTGAGCCAAAATCAAGAGTCAGACATTTCACCGACTGTACAACGCAGGTGTCCCAGGAGATGCATTTTTAAAATGAGAAATATAAGGGCACCTGGGTGGCTAAGTTGGTTAAATGTCTACTTTCATTCAGGCCATGATCTCAGGGCTCTGGGATTGAGCCCCATTTGGGGCTCCCTGCTCAGTGGGAGTCTGCTTTTCCCTCTTTCCCCTGCTCGTGCTTTCTCTCTCGCTCTCTGTCAAATAAATAAGTAAACTCTTTTTAAAAAATAAATAAATAAAATGAGAAATATATATTTCTCATATAAAACTGTCATGTTTATTGGGAAAATAGAACAAAATGAGCAGCACCAATATTAAATAATCATTTTTATTTGTCTTAAGATTTTTTATGGCCACATGGCAATATTATTACCATATAAAAATGTATCAAATATATGGTGTACCTTAAATTTATGCAATGTAATATGTCAACTATATTTCAATAAAAAGCTTTTTTTAAAAAATCTCATCTCTCTTGCCAGAGTAACAATGTATATAATATATGTACATTTTTTAATCCTAGAACTCTGACTACTATATTAACATTTTTATTTCTGAGTATTTAATATTATCTTGGTAGTAAAAGGACTTTCCTATCCCATACCTTTTTAGGTCACATTATATTACTTTTTATCATCTCCTGATTTTTATTTTTTACTTCATTTAATTATATGTAATTTGTCTTATAATTATAACACATATAGTATCTATATGTATGTATGTATGTATTCTTCATTTACCTATCTATACATATTCAATATGTTCTTCATAAATTATTATAGTAGGAAAATCTGTATATCAATCTGTATGATTAAGATCTATTCTTGCCCAGTGTACTTAGGTGTTGGCGCACACCAGGAAAAGAAAGAAGAAAAGTAAGCTGATGGATTCCTCCTGAAAATATGATAATGACAATACTCCTAGCATTCAAATGATATTAACTACTGAGAGTATGTTAGCATCTTTTCAGCTGTATGTACCTTGTCTATGATAATGGTAAACAAACCTGGAATCTATAAAGTTATGAAACAGGGTTCCTTGAAAAATGTTTTGTAAGCTATGTGATTATGAAAATATAAGGGGATATTTATAACCAAAGATGGCTTTCTTCTGTGTTATCTGGCTGTGCCCATTACTAGATAATACCACATGTTAATCTGATTCAGGATGAGTCTAATGTAACTAGAGAAGACCTAGGGACCTCTGGAATATCTTAGATCACTCTCTTCATCTGTGTCTCATGATTATATATATACCTGAAATTATTAGTAAAACTTAAAACTCATTTCTTACTGAACATTTGGCTACTTTCAAAATGTGTATATGCTCAGTCGATTTTTTGTTAACAAATTATTTGCCAACGGGACCATGAGCTTTCTGGGGCTTTTAGATTATGTTGCTGAACATAATCCTATAACGAAATATTGAGTATCCTTCATTCCCACTTTCACATCACATATATGATCTGATTATTTTGGACAGAAAAAAAGAGAGGAAAGAGAGAATTCCTATTTTTTTCCTTAAAAAAAAGTTTACATGTTTTTATCTTTATTTTCAGTAAATTTCTTGTACATAATGCAGTATTTAAAGGCTGAAGAATTTTCTCTCTAGGGAAAAAACCTCAGTTCAAGACATAACAATTCCACCAATGTAATATATAACAACGTATGTGACAATCAAATTCAAATGAATTATGGAAACTCTCAAATAATTATTTACTATCTTTGGCAAAGATTTAAACCTAATATGTAAACACAACAAATGATACACTTGAAGATCTCATTGAATGTAACACTCCATATTTGTTTTAAGCAGAAAGTAATTGATACAAGGATGTGCAAAAGTAAGAAATTTTTACTGGTATAACTGCTGAATAATCAAAATGCTAAAGAAAACAGTGAATTTGCCTTCAATTATTCAATCACATCAAGTTAGAAAAAGCGAGGACATTTTAGAATGTGCTGAAACAACAATGTCTGATGTGGGAGAAGACACAGAAATAAGAACACTGTTTTCTTTTATTCCAGCACACAGGCACACAAATTATACAAAAATGCACTAACCTGTTTTAGGATCTACGGAGAAGTAGGGCTGTCCCTGGAGAATACTGTACACCACACGAGCACTGTTTCCATAGGTAGGGTCATCTGCATCAGTAGCTGTCACCTGCAGAACAGAGGTACCTGTGCATTCAGGAAAACAAATTTTAGTGTGTGGTAATATTTAGCACGTGACTTATACACAGAAAAAGGTTACACTGACATACCTATGGAACACTGTAATAGATGTATCTTACGAAATTTAATTCTTGGTTTATGTGTTAAACATCTGTCCCCTGCCAACAACTGTATCAGATGAGAAGCCAAAAGAAAATATTTGATTTCCAATATGTTAATATTTTTGTGTGTGCGTGTGCCAATAACACTATGAAAGGCCTCTTCTGACACTCACATAATCAGGGGTAGGTTGGACCGATGATCAAGAATCAAACTGGTGTTCAACTGCGAGGTAAATTTAAAGGTAAGGTGAGAACATGCATTATACATTACCTATTATATACCTATTCAGAAAATGGCAGGTCAGATGGTTTGTGATTACAGGGCAATGCGGGTGAGTTGACATGAAATTATCAGTAGCATCAAAATAGCAGATTCAAACCTTTTTCCATGATGTATGCCATTTTTATTTTAGGACTATTAATGAGTGCCCTACCTGGTTTTCAAGGCTCAGTTCTCATTCCTTTGGGTTCTTCTATATAGTACTAACATAATCATCTTTCTACAATGGGTATCAGAATATGCCTATTACACTGTTTTTTTTTTAAATTAAAGTGTACATTCAAGGAATTTATAAACTTTAAAATACTGTATTTTGAGGTAAAATTAGTGGGGGTATTCTGATTATTTCTTTTCTGTTCATATATTTCAAATACTATTTGCATAATTAGGTATATTTATACCATATTTCAGTTATTATCAAATGAAGACTGATCTAGGTATAACAAGACAACCATCTATTAGAGCCATGTAACTCACTGTAAATTTAGTGGGTTAAGAGCTCTCATTAATTCATGAAATGTACTTGATGAATCATCTAATAATGCATACTTGATATTTTATTCTGCCTAACTAGAAAAATTCCACCTGCTAATTCAAGTTATGTAGCAAACAAAAATATTTTCACAATCAAGTAATTCTGTATGAAATTCTGCATTCATCTTGGTATCTGACTATGGAAGCACTGACAATTTTCAGTCTTTAGTTTTAATAAGTACTTCAATTATTTAGGTATGGAACAATTATTAAGGGTCTAATATCTGTTTAACTACAAAGATTTTCTTTTCTGTTGAAATGCAGAGTCAACTTCAAGCAATGCTTGTTCTTTGTCTTCAAGGCATCCTAGAAAAGTTAATAAAATTAGTATGCCTTGTTCTTCTGACAATCCTTATTAGCAGATTATATGAACCTTTAATAGTATGTTCAGATTCTGGTCTCTAAATGGTATTTTACATTGATATTATAAGCAGAAATATGATTAGCAATTATACATACTCAGAAGGGGAGGGCTGTGTGGTGTCTAAAAGATATCTTTAATAATGAATAATAAATCACAATGGTGACACTAAATGCTGTCAAGAATACTGAGAAACTAGGTCACTTGTACATTGCAAGGGGAAATGTACATTTAGCAGATTCCTATAAAATCAAACACATAGAGCGTACAACCCTGAAACTTGTAGTCTTGGGCATTTATGCAAAAGTAATGTAAACACACGTCCACCTAAAGTAGTGCTTGCAAATATTCATAGATATTCACAGCAGCATTATTTGTAGTAGCCACAAACTAGAAATGACCCAGATGTACGTTACTGGGAAAATAGTTAAACAGACTGTGGTACTCGATGGTATGGAATACTCCTCAGCAAAAAAAAAATAAACATGCAGCATGATACATGCCGCAATTTGGATGAATCTTCAAGTAATTATACCCAGTGGAAAAAAGTCAGTCCCAAAAGGTGATATATTATATGATTTCATTTATTTAACATTCTTGAAATGATGACATTTTAGAAATCATTAACAGACTTCCAGTTGCCAGGTGGAAGAAGTGGAGGTAGACTTAGGGGATACTGGTTATAAAAGAGCAACATGATGCATCCTCATGATGTTAGAACTACCCAGTATTTTGATTATGGCATGGGATACATGAACATATACCTGTGATAAATCACATAGACCTAAGCATACATACAAGTAAAACTAGGGAAATCTAAACAAGACTGGTAGATTAAATAATTGTAATTATCTGGCTATGATTTTTTTATAGTTTTGCAAGATGATAATTTTGTAAGATGCTACCATGGAGAAAAATGGAATAACAAAGAATCCCTCCATATCATTTATCACAACTGCATGTGAATCTATGATCTCAAAATTAAAAGTTTAAATACGAAACAAAAATGTTTTCTTGCCTCAGTGATATTCCATTCCGAGAGAGCCTTATTTAGGCTTGTATGTGTACCATGATTTTTCTCATTACAGAATGCACTACACTTTCTGGTTTGATTAAACTTTGGAGATTTAGTTAAATGTATACTACCTCTTACACTCCTAAGTCTAAAGGCAAGGGAAACAAAGGCAAAAATAAACTACTGGGACTTCGAGATCGAAAGCTTTTGCACAGCAAAGGAAAGAGTCAACAAACCAGGAAACAAGTGACAGAATGGGAGAAGTTTTTGCAGGTGAAATTGATATGGTCTAGTAACCAAAATCTATAAAGAACTTACCAAACTCAACACCCAAAGAACAAATAATCCAATCAAGAAATTGGCAGAAGATATGAACAGACATTTCTGCAGAGAAGACATCCAAATAGCCAAAAGACACATGAAAAAGTGCTTCACATCATTCCAGCATACAGGGGAACACAAATCAAAACCACAATGAGATACCACCTCACACCAGTCAGAGTGGCTAAAATTAGCAAGCCAGGAAACAACAGATGTTGGCAAGGATGCAGAGAAAGGGGAACACTGCTACACTATTGGTGGGAATGCATGCTGGTGCAGCTATTCTGGAAAACAGCTTGGAGGTTCCTCAAAAAGTTGAAAATAGAGCTACCCTATGACCCAGCAATTGCCTACTGGGTTTTTCCCCTAAATATACAAATGTGATCTGAAGGGGCACATGCACCTGAATGTTTATAGTAGCAATACCCACAATAGCCAAACTATGGAAAGAACCTAGATGTCCATTAACAGATGAATGGATAAAGAAGATGAATATATATGCGTGTGTGTGTGTGTGTGTGTGCGTGTGTGTGTGTGTTTAGAATGGACTACTATGCTGCTGAAATATTTTGGGTACATAGTACTCCATTCCATACACACACACACACACACACACACACACACTGGAATACTATGCAACTATCAAAAAAACACACAAAATCTTGCCATTTGCAATGACACAGATGTAACTAGAGGGTATTATGGTAAGCGGAATAAGTCAATCAGAGAAAGACAATTATCATACAATCTCACTGATATGAGGAATTTGAGAGGCCGGGTGGGGAGTCATGGGAAAAATGAAACAAGATGGGACCTGGGAGGAAAACAAACTATAGGAGACTCTTAATCTCAGGAAACAGAGGATTGCTAGGGGGGATGGGAGGGATGGGGTGTCTGGGTTATGGGAGGGTTATTGAGAGGGTATGTGCTATGTGAGTGCTATGAATTGTGTAATACTGAAGATTCACAGACCTGTACCCCTGAAGCAAAAAATACATTATATGTTAATAAAAATATAAATAAAATAAAATAAATATTAAAATAAGGGGAAAAAAGTTTCAAGGACTTTTTCTGTGATGTCACAGTTGTTCTATACCTCACATGCATCTCTCCAACCTATTCAGAGAGTATCAGTAGGTAGACATCTACAAACAGAAATTGGTTCAGGAAGAATTTTTGTTGATAGCACATTGAAGAAAATTAAATCTGTAGTAAGTGCCCAGAATAAACTCCAAAAAATATGAAAAGTCCATATTGTAACTACAGTGTTACAAAATTATATTAATCAAATCTTTGATCTGATTTGAAAAATGCTGTTCATATTGGGCATATACAAGAATTACTAAGATCAAAAGAGAGAACAGTATAGACAGAAACATTAAAATAAAGACCATCTTTTAAGAAGCCACACTTATAAAATCCTCAAATTTTAAAATGTTCTCTGGCTTTGCAATAGTTATTTAGGTTTAAATTGTATTTAAGGTCTTAAAAATAGTCCCCAAGCAATCATTCCAAAGAGACAGCTGAGAAAGACAAATAGTCCAAGATCACACCTCCTTTGTGGTATCTGGCTGGGACACCACATGACAAAAAAAAAAAATAAATAATAATAATAATAAATAAAATTAAAAAAAAATCTGCTCCGCTTGGTTTAATGTGTTTATAAAAGTCCAGCCTTGTTAAGTGAAAGTTGAAAGGCATGGATGCAGGGAAAAGTGAAATGAAAAACAACAAGTAAAGAAAAAAAGAAAAGAAAAAAGGTAGCCTGGTAGTGGTGACTAAGTGATGGTAAAAGTAGCACAGAGAAGTGAGCAGAGACAGGATCCAGGAGAGAAAAAGAAAATATATTAACTCTCTATCCTGGTCAGAATGTATGGTCACTGTTACACATCTCTATATAGTCAGTCTCACAGGTGTTTGGCAATTCTGATTACTTGTGTGAAGTAAGGTAGAGCAAATGACCTCTATCACTTTGCTTTGATGGCATCTGAAGGTATCAGACCACCACTGTAAGTACACAGATTGCTGGTCAAAGGGAGCTCACATTTATGTACAGCACAGCCCAACTGAAAGTCAGCCTGCCCCTTGAACACAGTAAGGGCAAAAATAAAGAGCCAGGATGGAAAATGAGTCCCTTGGCTAATTGTTCTAAGAATTGTTCTAAGAATTGTTCTAAGAATTTCTTACCAAGAAGAATTGGTAAGGGGGTTTCAGGTTAAAAGAAAAGAAAATATATATATATATATATATATATATATATATATATATATATATATATATATATGTCAATAAGAATATAAGATATGTATATACATATATAGTATAATATATGTATATATATATATATATATATACACATATCTTATATTCTTATTAACTTGAAACCTAGATGGCAACATTTTAAGAGGCATTAGTGCTTTTAGAAGTTCTTTTACATTAGAAAAAAGGCTTTGGGAAGCCTGGGGGGCTCAGTCGGTTAAGGGTCTGCCTTGACTCAGGTCATGGTCTCAGGGTCCTGGGATTGAGACCTGAATCAGGCTCCCTGCTCAGCAGGAAGTCTGCTTCTTCCTCTGTGTTCTCCCTCTCTTTCTCTCAAATAAATAAACAGAATCTTAAAAAAAAAAAAAAAGTAAAAAAGTGCCTTTTTTTTCATTAAAAATAGATAATAAAAAATAGATCACTTTAGAGTATATGTTAAGGGTTGAATTGTTTCCCCTCAATGTTCATGAATTGGACATCAATCTTATTTGGAAATAGGATCATTGTAGACGTAATTAACTAAGACAAGGTCAAGCTGGAGTAGTGCGGACCCCTACTCTAATATGCCTGGTATCCTTATACAAATAGGAAATTTGGAAACACACGCAAGCACACACAGAGAATACTTTATGTGAAGATTAAGACAGAAATAGGAGTGATTCCTCCACAAACCAAGGGCAGTCAAAAATTGCCAACAAACCACTAGAAGCTAAAGGAGAGACTTGGGACAGAACCTATTCTAGTATTTTAGGAGGGAACATGACCCTGCTGACACTTTTAACCTCAGACTTCTAGCTTTTGCAACAGGGAGACAAAAAAGTGTTGTTTAAGCTACTCAGTTGTACTTTGGTACAGGAGCCTTAGCAAACTAATAAAATACGTTACAGCTACAGTGGAAAGAAATTACGTTTATTCTCAGAATTTACAGGTGTTCTTTCACTGAATCTGGATAACAATCTAAAGTTACAAGTCACAATAAAATGATGGATAATTCCCTTTGCTATTTGATGCCAGCTATATAGTAAGTGAGATAAAATAAAAAGTTAATTTCACAAATTGATAAAATTAAATTAGGTAGAAATTACTGGTATTTGATTATTTTAAACATGAGGCACTACTAGTGATATAACTGTTGACATTTTTAAGTAAATTAATGAAATATATTAGTTATGTTAATGAAGGATTTCTATTCCTCGTTTAAGGTTTAAGAGAAAAAAATCAGTATTTATGTATTCTGAGAAGGGTATCCCACATTAGACAATTCAATTTCTCTACTCATGCCATGTGTCCTAATTATATACATAGTAGAACAGAGAAAATTATTCTTTATAATGTTAGATTTCTAAATAAAAATATATGAAGTAATACCCAAAAGTCCATTAGTCTACTAAAATATTAAAGTATTCTAAATTTTCTGGAAATTATTATATACATTTAGTCAATAGATATTAAACCAATACCCCTATATAACTAGCTTCTAATCAAAGAAAACTTTAAAAGTGCTTTATAAGCTTTCTTAATTTTTACAACCATCTCCCACGAAAAACATAGAAACATTTCCTTTTAAAGTATCATTGGCTACTTAGTACACAATATTTTCATGTTAAATATTTCCTGTGGCACACACTTAGCTGTTCCCATGCTAAGGATTAGTACTTTTCAGCTGATGTTTTATACAAAAAAATCTAAAAAAAAAGAAAAAAAGATTAAAGCACATAAAAAAGCTTTCAAGATATCTTTTCTACTATAAAACGTAAGCCCTGTTTCCTTTGGGAATTGCCCTGTGTCACTCTTTTCATTTGGTTTCTTTTTATACTATGCTTTATAAATCACATGTATTTTGGGGAAAGTTACATATCAATGGTGAAGCAGAAGAGTGGACTTTCTTCAAAGTCTCTAAAGACTAATTTCAAATATTTAATAAAGCATTTTAATACAAGCAAATATTCTCTGAGATTGAAATCATTATGCATGACTTGTTGGAGTTCACAGCCCTGTGAAAATCTCAAGTGAATTAATGTTGAGCAAGAACTTTTGAGTAAAAATCAGCTGAGGATGTGTGAAGGCAGAGAGCATCTCTCTGAAGGAATCTCACAGGACTTAATTCTCAGAAGGATTTTCCAGGGATTGGGAAAAAGCAATAGTTACCAAGATACAACTTAAATTTCATTCTACACAGGAGGACTGTAATTTCACCAACAGAGCAATAACACAGGATTCCAGTCATCGTGTAATTTGATAAAGCTTTGAGTATTCACCCAGGACTCATTGGATTTTTTTAAAAAAGTTGTTCTGCAAAAACACTTCTGAAACATCTGGTACCAAAACAAAAATCACTGTTGTAACCATGCATTTTAAATCATGGTTATCATTAAGTTCTGTGTATTTTCAATTAGATCCCTTTTGTGGAACTGCTTAGTGTAAAATTGCACATTATTCAAGTAAATTTTATATTATAGTCCTTAAATAGAAAAAAAATCATTAAGGAAGTAATACACCTTTACTACCAATGATGTGAAAAACACTCCTTTATATGCCATTCAATTTAATAATGACATTAATCTATTAAGAAAATTACATTTAATGCTATTTTACAGATGGAGGTACAGAGGTTCAAAAGGTTGTGTAGTTGACAATTAGAAAAGGCAGAATTCAAGCCTGGTCCTCTCTGCTTTGGTATATGACATTCTTTCCTCTGAATTCTATCTCTCCAACCAGTCAGGATGGAGTTTAAGAGATCCATTCAGTTTAGTCTTCCACATTTTGGCGTGCATGTACGTTTCCTTGATGGTATGTGATGGCAGTCCAAGTGCATCTGTGTCGGGAGAGGTAGTGTTATATTTCACCCCTCTGTCTACGTGCTCAAAAGCCAAGACATTATATACATTTTATAAAATAAAGATGTGTAGTAGAATAGTTAGGGGAAGCATTTGCCTGGTACTGACAACACCGTTGTGCTTTTCTGCAGCCTTCCTCACCAACCAAAAAAAAAAAAAAAAAAAAAAACAGATGCTGGAAGAAAACTGCAATACTGCAATACAGGAAAATTGCAATCCAGAAGAGAAACATGTGTCTACCCCTGTCTCTGTCTACCTCTCCTCCTCCTTCCCTCCTTCTCTTGGCTTAAGATGGTATCTCCGGCAGTGTCTTGCTTTTCTGCAATGGTCATAGCTCCCTCTTTGCTTCCTTCTTCCATGGGTCCAGGCAATCAAGCCCAGCTCCTGGGTCAGGTAACCCTACGCTTCCAGACCTAGGGATACTAAACCCCTTCCCTGGTTGTCTCATGGTTCACGACTTTGTTTTTCACCTCTCTTCATTTCTGTAACTTCATTTCACTATGTAACTTCTGCTCTTGATCGAACTGCCAGTGGATTTTATTTTCCTGCTTAAACTCTTTAACATAGAAGGTATTAACAGGTTTCTCCCCAACCATCCTTCATTGCTTCTGAGTAATGACTATACTTTACCAAATAAAAGGTTAGGCTCTGTACTTGATTCTAATATACTTAGTACTTTTAAATAAAAATCTATGTGTTCTTTATATTCAAACTTTAAATTAGTTAACATATTAGAATCTGATGAACATAATTTGGAGAGTTGTTCATTGTATGCAAAATGAAATTATGAGATCTTTAAGAGAAAATGCTTTTTGAAGTGAAGAAAATTTTCATATATGTATGAAAATATCATATATATACACACACTAATTGAATATTTCAATACTTCTCAGAGTATTCACCAATTATTTATTTAATGTACTGTGTGTGGTAATTAAGACCATGTACTATTGCTGATTTAACATGTTTCTTATAAAAAAATAAAATTGTTTCTATAAATAGCTTTACTTTTCACTGTTTGGAAAGGATTCTATTAGAAAAATTTTTTAAAAATTACCAAATTCACCGTTGTTCTGAATAATGCAATATTGTTTCAGCTGAATTTTCATTCAATAATAACAAAACCGGAAACAAAACCAAAAACAACAACAAAAAAGACAACACAAAACAGAATACAAGGATAAAAATATTTTGTCCTTGCTTGATAACAATGTTGTCAATAAAAGTTCAGAAGAATTTACTTAAAGATTATAGCTTATACTCATAATATAGATACTGTTTATTATATATACATATTTATATAATGTCTTAATATTTATGTTTACACAGATAATTCATATTCAATCACTACCTTTAATCACTGAGTAAAAAACTCTAATTTATTTATTTATTTTAACCAATTAGCTAGGAAAATGAATTTCTAAAATAGCATAGTAGCACAGTCTATGTATTTTTAAAATAGTGAAAAACAAATTACAACTAAACCATATATACATACAATTAGAAGCCTTTCTACTTCTTAGTTCCTATACCTACTCTCACCAGATTCACTTTTGAGTACCGAATTTTGGCCTACTGCTTGTTGTTTCATTAAAATTTAAAATTTTAATTGTATCACAATAGAAAAATATTCATTGATATACCATAACTGAAAATGAAGAATTCACTGCATCAGAGTTATCTCCCAATACCTCTTCCATTATATGATTTAATTACATTATTAATTTTAATTATGTTAGTTACTTTTATCACTATGGATAAAATGGTTAATTAAATTCCTTTATTTTGCCTCAATAATTTTAGGCAGCAAATATGCCCTTAATGATTTCTAAGGAAATATCAATACTTTACCATCTTTTCACTTTTAATTTTTGTCAGTTATATGTTTTAAGTCATTGTAGTATACATTATATTATGTACTTCCTCTACAAAAAATGATTTTTGTAATTTTTTCTATGTTTTTATTTGAGAAGCTGGATATAAATGGACAATGTCTAGGCCATATATAAAAATAGAACTCTGACTCATAATCTGTAGCAAGCAGTCCAAGAAATCAACCTGCTATCTACAATAAAGAACCAGGAGACAGGCTACTTATTTCCATAAATCAGGCATGTAGGAGGTTAAATGATTCTCCTTAACAACAATCCAGGAAGTCAAATGTACAACCCCAAATGACCAGGACCTGATCAATAACTTACGATAACTGTACTTTCTCTGCAATTTTCCCCATTTTCAACTTAAAAGCAATCAGATAAAGCAAAACTCACATTCTTAACCAATCATAAAAGATGCTCTGTTTCTAGGTAGCTTACCTACAGCTTCTCTGTGACAAGAGCTTCCAATCATGGCACACTCAAAACTTTCTCTTTTGTCCACTATAAACCTCTCTCACTCTTCCGCCTGCTTTTGAGCCTCTGCCAAAATGCAAGTGATTGTGTTTAACTCTCTTGTTACAGCAAACTCTGAATAAATAGACTTTGCTCTTTAGCATTTGGTTGGTCTTTGTTTATTTTCATAAATTATTTTTTTAAAAATCAAGAATAAGCACTATTTGATTATATAAAAATATTCTCTGCAAAACCAGTTAATGCGACCCTAATAATCTGAAAAGATGCAAAAACCTTTATTTCTAAGATTTGTCACAAAAATGAGAATGTTACAAGTGTCAAGATCAAATGATTTTTCATAATTCTTAGTGCATGTAGCATATTTCTACTTGTTTTCTAAACCCAATATATTCTTCTTTCTTGAAATCCTGTATAGTTTAGTAATTTGCTAAAGGTCAGAATATGTATTTTTAGAGTATTCCTGCTTAGGCACAGATGTGGCTGCTGATTTTTCCTAATCTTTCCATGTCTGAAATTTTCTGAGTCCTTTCATATCTAAAAAAAAATGATTTTCTCTAATATTTTATAATTTTGTTGCTGGGATTAAAGTAGAATTTTTCATATAGTTTGCTATTGCCTTTTCATTTCTATCTTTGCTCATGAAAACTGTAATATAGAGAAATATTTGTCCTTAAAAATATTTTCTATGTTACATTTTAAAATTTCTTCATTATCCAAGGATATCTGATATGTGGGTTTTCAAATTAGTAAATTAGTTTTCCTGTTTGATGCTTATTTATATTTCTTAAAGTTGAAAACTCAGGTTTTCTTTTGTCCAATATTTTTATTCTCCCTTCCACAACAAAAGTAAAATATTTCCAGTTGATCTCCCATGTCTACTACTGAATCATATAGGTGTTTCTACTTTGCCTGGTTTGTGCTACACAATGCCTGATGTCTCTGGCTTTATTTGTGAGATCTCCAACTTAGTCTTCAGCTATGTTCATCACATAGTTCAGTCCATTGATTATTATTTGTTTAAATTTCAGCATCTTATTTTAATTTTATAAATCTATTTCTTTTTGCTCCTTGAAAACTTTACTTTTTATTTCAATGTACTCTTGCTGTTGTTGTTGTTATTTTAAGATTTTATTTATTTATTTGACAGACAGAGATCACAAGTAGGAAGAGAGGCAGGCAGACAGAGAGAGGTGGAAGAAAGTTCCCCGCTGAGCAGAGAGCCCAATGCAGGCCTCGATCCCAGAACCCTGGGATCATGACCTGAGCCGAAGGCAGAGGCATTAACCCACTGAGCCACCCAGGTGCCCCTCAATGTACTCTTGTTTAATGAATGCAATAAAATCTCAGATTTCAATTAAGAAAAGTAGATTTTTAATTTAAATTGTTCTATCTGAATTATTCCTATTATCTGTAATAGATATTTATTTGATTTGTTTATTGTAAATCCTTTTTTTTGTATTTAAAATATTAAGGTGAAATACTATCTTTAAATGCCCTTACTAACCAAAGTGATCTACAGATTCAGTACAATCCCTCCCAGAACCTCTAAATTCATGTAGAAACAGAAAAGACCCTGAATAGCCAAAGCAAACTTGAACAAAAAGAACAAAACTGGAAGCACTTCACTTTTTGATTTCATAATATATTATAAAGCCACAATAATCAAAACAATATCGAAACAGATACATAGAGTAAAATAGAATAAAGAACCTAGGAGAAAATATAGAGGAAGCTTCTTGACATTGGTCTTGCCAATGATTTTCTGGATATGACAACAAAATATGGAAAACAAAACAAAAATAGACAAATGGAATTGCACCAAGCTACAAAGCTTCTGCACAGCATAAAAAACAGTCAAAAGAGTGAAAACACATTGGAAATAAGAGAAAATATTTGCAAACTATATACTTGGTAAAGAATTAATATCCAAAATATAAAAGAAACTCACACAACTCAATAGACCCCCCCCCAAAAAAAAAAAGTAGTCTGATTAAAAATATGCAAAGGATCTGAAGAGACATTTTTCAAAAGACATGCAAATGGCTAATGAGTACATGAAAAGGTGTTCAATGTCATTAGCCATAGGGGAAATGTAAATGAAAAGCACAATGAGATATGACTTCATATCTGTTAGAATCACTATTCTAAGAAAGATAAAAGATAAGAAGTGTTGGCAAAGGTGTGCAGAAAAGGGAACCATTATACACTGTTAATGGAAATGTAAACTGGTATACCCATTATATAAAGTAGTATAAAGTTTTCTCAAATTAAGAGAACCATCATATGATCCAGTTATCCCACTTCTGAGTATGTAAAAAGTCAAAAGTAAATGAAATAAATGAAATGACTATCTGAAAGACATATCTATACTCTCATGTCATTGCAGCATTATTTATAAAGCCAAGATATAGAAACAACCTCAATGTCTAAATGTCCATCAATAGAAAAATGACTAGAGAAAGTGTAGTAAGAAAATATATATATATATGGCACGTATATGGAAATTGTTCAGCCTTAAAGAAGAGGAAAATCCTGCCATTTGCAACAATGCAGATAAAACTGGAGGTCATCATGCTGAAGAAATAACCAGACAGAGAAAGAAAAATATATTATCTTACTTATATGTGGAATCAAAAATATTCAAACTCATAAAGCAGAGAGAAGAGTGATAGTTTCCAGGTCCTATGGGATGAGGGAAATGGTTGGGATACTTCTGTAAATTTCCCTCACTGGGAGAAAACATAAAGCACTTTGTAAATTGTACCCTCAGACAAGTATAATAAATATTTTCCTTTGTAAATTCCACTGTCATTTCTTTCAGAAAAGCAATCTTATAGTATTTTGTATGTCTTTCCATGACTTTATTTTGGTTCATTCAAAAGTCTATCATGTGATTATGTATATTCTACACAAAACACTCTGCAGCTTCTTCTATACATAATAATATGTCATGGATATTTCCATGTTCAACTAAACAAATATAATTTCAATATCTACATGATATTCTATATTGCTTTTTGATGCATATTTAGATTTTTCTAGTTTGTTGCATTTTTATACCTGTGGAACAAATTATCTTAAAATAAAACAAAAGACATTCAATTTTCTTATATTTGTGTGTGTGTGTATATGTGTTGCTATATACACACGATACTGTGATAAGCTTTCAGAGTAGTGCCCTCTTCCAAAGGAGCACAGCTTCTCCAATATTCCATGGTGCTTTAGAGGAAGAAGGTAATGGATTTAAGAGATCATTTCATTTATGAAGGCAAAAAAAATATCTGATCTGATCTTCTGAGTTCTCTCCTTACCAGTGGAGGAGAACAAGAAAATATTTTCCATTTACTAAAATGGGAAGTGAAGTTAGCTAAGAGAAACTCAGGGGATCTCAAGAGGACTTGCAAATGAAAACAGAGAACAGGCAGCCATGACCATCAAAGACTGATAACTGAAAACTAGTAGGAAAAGAGACATCTGGTAGATGGCACCAGGAATCCAGAATGGCACAAACATTCCTCTTCCTCACTGTGCCATCTTTATCAGATCACTTTCCCTTTTATCTCTGCTTCATTACTGTACCTTCTAATTAGAACTGATCACAGTGTTTTTATTTAATTATTCATCACTATGCTTTTCCCTATGTTTGATCACTATGAATTTACACTGTATCTAATGGTTGAGCTTACCATACCTCATGCTGAGCCTTCTCTCTATACCTGAACACTGAGCATTGCACTTCACACCTGATTGCTATGCCTTTACTCTAGACTGGGTTATTGTTCCTTTGCTCTGTATATGATTGTGAGAAAATGAAGAAAAACACTCAAAATGGTGTCTCAAAAAAGTAATTTGAAATAGTAGAATTAGGAGTCAAATTCAGTGAAAAGTGAGGTTAAATGTATTGCATGTCTGAGTTTTGAGAATGAAATTTCAACATCATATGCCCTATGAAAACAGTGATTTCACACACAAATTTTTTTCAATTTATAAAACTTTACAATAATTTCAATGTATGTGCTTTCATTAAAACATAGGGTCAATAGCATGCATTAATTAATTTAATTAATTTAAGTTGTGTTTATTTAAACAAAGCAAAACATTATCTCCATCAAGAGACATGTCAAGCTCCAAGGCCAATTAATATAACAAAATGCACCACTGGCCATTATGGAAGTTTCATTTATCATATTTTTGCAACTACACACACATGACTTGCATTTAGAACTGCCAAAACTCTGATTGCTTTGTTTTGTATTCCAATTTTGTACACTGAGAGGCATACACATGAAAATCATTCTTTGAATATATTTTCTGAAAATATATTTGCTGAATATATTCAGCAAATATAAGGTTTCTGAATTGAGTCCATCTTATGATGAAAAAAGATATCCCAGTGAAGTATTTTCCATTATAAACTGATCAGTTTTCTTAGGGAAATTCCAAGTCTAGTCTACTTTCATAAGGAGTAAGTGTAGAAACTAAGGAATCAGCAGTAGCATAAAGTGGAATCTGCTGATTCATATACCTCCTTGAATAAAAATGAGAAACTAGATTGGCTTAAGTGGTCTTTTTTGCATTTACAACTAACTTAATTATATATATAAGAAAATATTAATCATTTCTCAATGAAGCAGTAATAAATTTTTACCAGGTATAAGAACAATGTTGTTCAAAAAATTAAGAGGCAATATTTCTTCAAAATATTTCCTCAAAAAAAATCTTTTCTTTGAAAAGGGTCAATATGTAATTATTCAATAAAGATTGACAGACTATGATTTCAAGTGATGTGGTTATAATAATATTACAAAAGTAAGACAGCGAAACTTCTGGTATCCTTCTTCAAGAACCCTTGAAACTTGCACTTTTATACTAGTGAAATGCTGCTCTAGGAGTCCATATGAAATATGTTCTTGCAGTCATTTCATTTCACTTTGTAAATGTTTCCTTTGCTGTGTAGAAGCTTTCGTAGTTCAATGTAGTCCCGGTCGCTTATTTTTGTTTCTGTTCTTTTGTCTTTGTTATTAAATCCAAAATATCATTACAAAGACCAATGTCAAGGAACTTACCCTTATGCTTTCTTCAGGAGTTTTACAATTTCAGGTATTTAATGCATTCGAGTTGATTTTTGTTTATGATGTAAAATAATGATCCAGTTTCATTGTTTTTCATGTGGCTGTCCAGTTTTCCCAACACCATTTATTGACGAGAATATCCTTTCCCCATTATATATTCTTGGTTCCTTTGTCAACAATTGACCATATATACATGAGTACTTCTGGTCTCTCTATTCCATTGATCTAGGCATCTGTTTTTTGTCAGTACTATACTGTTTTGATTACTACAGCTTTGTAATATAATTTGGAATCAGGAAGTGAGGCCTCCAACTTTGTGGCACCCCCCCACAAAGATTGCTTTTGCTATGAGGTGTCTTTTGAGGTTCCATGAAAATATTTGTATTGTTTGTTCTAGTTCTGTGAAAACTGCCACTGACATTTTATTAGAGTTGCATTGAATCTGTAGGTCACTTCAGACAGAATGGACATTTAAACAATAGTAATTCTTCCAATCCATGAACATGGAATACCTTTTCATTTATTTGTGTCCTCTTCAGTTCATTTTATTGATGTTTTACAGATTTCAGTTCACAGATCTTTCACCTCCTTAAATTTATTCCTTAGTATTTTCTTCTTTTTGATGCTCTTATAAATGGGATTGTTTTCTTAATTTATATCTTTCTTGTAGTTCACCGTAAAACGGAAGCTGTTTTGAGCCACTAGGTTGTGGGTTGATCTGTTACAAAAGACTAGCTAACCAACACAAGAGATAAGTTATGAAAAGAAAAAGGTTGTGAAAATTAGAAATTTTTGTTCAATTTTCACTCTTATTAGTTGTCCAATGTGACTCCTCACAGGCACTTTTAATTTACTGTGTAGCATAGCAGTGTCAGCCTCATTTCATTGAAATTAGTTGCTTCTGAAGTTATGCCCCAGAGTAATGATTTTAAAATGGCTACTAGAAACCTGGAAGCTATCCAGGGTGAAGCTCCCAAGATGTTTGGCCAGAACTAAATCAGTCCCCCAACAAGCAGTGCAATAAAGTAAGCACAGCTGGTGTCTCTTCTTGTTGCTCTGCAACAAAGAACACAGCTGCAAATGGAAATAGGCCTGGGAGTTAGAGATTGGAGAAGAACAAAGACATGAAAAAGCGTAGGATGTTTCAATGCATCTCCAAGGGCAAGGCACCGTGTGGTTCTTGAGGGTCATGCAGTAAAACTTCTTATCTTTTTTTTTTTTTTTAATGCCAAACTAAGAATCAGTGCTCCACTGAAGTTGAAGCTTATAAATTACATACTTATAGTCTTAATAAAATGTAATATTTTGGTCTCTCTCCCATAAATTGAGATCTATTATTTCTATAGTCTGTTATATCTTAAATATTAGTAAATTATTTTTACTTATAGGTATCTTTTATTAATATACAGAAGAAAAAAAGTAGAGATTTCTATGATTCCTTATAGATACACTGTTGTGAAAAAAAAAAAAAGATGTGAAATTTACTTTCAGGCAAATCACACTGTGATCTAGTATATTACTCTAGAAACAATTGCTAGATATAAAGTAATTATTTTTAAAAATTTAGAGTGACTGAAAAATAACTAAAACTTGACTGAAAAACAATTAAAACACATCAAAAACTGTTTATTCTAGGTAAAAGGAAGACTATAATTGCAAAAAATTGGGGTATATTTCTGTAAAAAATGGAAGAGGCAAAATTATCCTTTAAAACTATTATTTTTTTGAAGGAGTTGCTCAATATACTTGATAAAACACCTTTACCAGCTCTTTATAACAATATGACATTCCAGTATCACTAAAGGTCTTGAGACACTTACAATGTCCTTTCTGAGAATGGCAATGCTGTTTACGAGTACCTTTCTCCTGATACTATTTTCATTTCTTAAACACCACACATGCACTAGACCGCTGGCTCCAAAAGCAGGTGTAATTTCATCCCACAGTTATTTTCCTCTTTGTGTCACAATAATCAGTATTATTTACTTTTTATTTCATATTCTTAAAATTAATCTCTGAAGAACTTAGACTTTTAATCAAGTTATGTTAAACCAAAAAGTTAAATAAGTACTTCTTTAAAGTTCTTTGAATGACAAAGAAGAAAATTCTTGTATAGAATAATTGCTAGGAGGTGGTAAAGTCATAAAGACTGGCATGATAATGTACTGCATACCAGAAGAATAAAAAGAAAGAAAAAAATGTTAAACATTCATTGATAAAACGTGTGCAAGTGTCTTCATGGACCTATCCAGGTCCATAATATTATGTCATTCTGTCCACCCACGTTCATTTTGTTTTATTTGAGGTATTTTTAGGTAAGTAAAAAAAAAAAAAATTTGCAGTAGTTACAAGGCATTCATCATAAATTAAGTGGTCCTATTCTAAACCAACACTATAACAACAAACGGATTTTCTTTTTTTAAAACGAGAGTCTTAATGACTCTCTAGTAATCATACAGTTACACTTCGTTCTGTGCGCACAAATAACCTTTATTCAATAGTGTACCTCACTGTTTTCATAATATAATATATTTTAATATGACAGTTAATGTTAACCATGAAAATTGGTGACCTGGGCATATAGAATTGGTTTTGGTCATAAAATATATGAGTATTCTAAGACTATGAGATTCCCTTTGGAAGTGACTATAAATTTAACAAGTAGCATATTCTCCAATTCATGTTTCTACTTTAAAATGCGTTAAAAAATTCTTCCCTGCAGAGAGCATTTGGCAATGTCTGAAGACACTGTAATATGGTGGTGATAGAAAGGATGCTACTAGCATCTAATGTTCGGAGGCCAGAGATGCTGCTGAACATCCTACAAGGCATAGGGTAGTCCCCCAGCAAAGAATCATCTATCTAGGGATGCCTGGGTGGCTCAGTTGGTTAAGCAGCTGCCTTCGGCTCAGGTCATGATCCCAGCGTCCTGGGATTGAGTCCCACATCGGGCTCCTTGCTCCGTAGGGAGCCTGCTTCTCCCTCTGACTCTGCCTGCCACTCTGCCGGCCTGTGCTCACTCTCGCTCTCTCTCTCTGACAAATAAATAAAATCTTAAAAAAAAAAAAAAAAAAAAAAAAGAATCCTCTGTCTACTATGTCATCTGGTGGCAAGGTTGACAAAGCCTGCTGTAGAGGGGTATGATTCCTAGATAATAGTTGAAATTACACGATGTAAACCGAAGAGGTAAAGAAAAACATTGTATTAAAACATGCATCTAAAAACACTCATTCATTTTGCACCTTTCTTAATTAAATCATCCAGGATGCCACAGACTTTGCTGATTATTATTATTCACAGAAACATGCAACCGCATTTTGCTTTAATCACTGGTAATAGAGCACACAGCAATTACTTGGAGGCTTCATGACTATTACTTAGCATGAAAGATATACAAGAAACAATAATCTGATAAACACTTGCTCACCCAGGGGTCTCTTGTGCTGTCTTCTCTGAATTCTCATAGCACATTCAGCTAAACTGTAAAGGGAATTCACCATTTGCATGACAATCCTGTTTATTTTCCCCTTAACACATGTGCACACATGCATGCGCACACACACACACACAAACACACACGTGTAAACACACACACGCACACACACAAACATTCCTAAGTAGAACATAAACCCAGAAGGAAGACAAGATTTTTTTTCATCATTGTATCTTCTATGTGGAGTCCTTGTCTAACTAACAAACCCCTGCACACTATGTGAGATTCATTGAGGACATCTTCTCTAAATTTGCAAGTGAATTCCCTGTCCACTTTATGGTTCCCTTATATTTTGCTTATCAAACACTATATTGAGATTTTCTGTTTATATGACTGTAGTCTGTTCAAGTTTAGGGATCTTGTTACCTTTTTCTTTCTTTCTTTTTATTTTTTTTCTTTTCTTGTTTTTTACCATTTTATCACTAACCACTATTATTTCTCAGCACCTAAAAATGACTTCTCTCTCTCTCCAGAAAGAATTAAAGTCATAAAAAAAGACAGTTTTTTTTTAATGGCTAGGTAATTCAAAACCCAATTAATCAGTTTGTCAGACACCATATGCTGAGAAAAATTTTTGTTGTCACCTGTCTACAGTTCTAGCCATTATTAGTATTAGAAACCTATATATCTTTAAGTATTACTGTTATTTAAAGTGGTTTTTTATCATAAGCCTGCATTTCACTTTTTATTATCACTATATATATATGTGTGTGTGTACATATATATACACACACATACATATTATATATAGTTTTTAATAAAGAAGAATGCATTTCTCTGATATCAGATAAAACCACAACCCATTTTTTGAACTAAGTGCCTTCACCAGTATGTTTCTTTTTTTTTTTTTCAGTATGTGTGTTTCTTTGAGATAAGTCCTAGGTGCACATACACTGTATAACACACACTTATCTGTCTAAAATAATCCATTCCACATGTATTTCTGAAAACTTTTTTCTCATTAAAACGATATAGATCTTCATACGTCACTATATACATACAAATTCATTCATTTTAGGACTATATAGGTAACCTGTATATGTTTGAAAAGTCATTTACTTGAAAACTTCCTTACTAGTAAACTTTTCAGTGTGTTTCCAATGTTTTGCTATTATGAATAACACTGTGATGAACATCCTTTCACATGTATCTTTTTAAAATTTGTTTGTTTTTATTATTATTTATTTAATTTATGTTAGTCACTGTACAATACATCATTAGTTTTTGATGCAGTGTTCCAAGATTCATTGTTTACATATAACACCCAGTGCCCCATGCAATCCGTGCCCTCCTTAATACCCATCTCCAGGCTCGCCCATCCCCCCAACCCCCTCCCCTCCAAAACCCTCAGTGTATTTCTCAGAGTCCACAGTCTCTTATTGTTCATCTCCACCTCCCACCCCCCTTTCACTTTTTCTTTCCCTCTCCTAATGTCCTCCATATTATTCCTTATGCTCCACAAGTAAGTGAAACCATATGATGACTGACTTTCTCTGCTTGACTTATTTCACCCAACATAATTTCCTCCAGTCCCATCCATGCTGAAGCAAAAGTTGGGTATTCACCCTTTCTGATGGCTGAGTAATATCCCATTGTATACATGGACCATATCTTCTTTAGCCATTTGTCTACTGAAGGCCATCTTGGCTCTTTCCACATGTATCTCTGTGTAACCATGTGAATGCATCTCGTGGTCTATAATCCATGAGACCATGAGCTCATGCGGTCTATAATCTAGATTGTGTAACAAAAGGATATATTCTCAATTTAAAATACTGTTAAATTGCTATCCAAAACAACTGTGGGACTTCACCTGTCTGTTAATGGCTCTGTACATTAACAACTTTGTGAATTATCAGACTTGTATACTTCAGTAGGTGAATGTTTGTTTCTCCTTCTCTTTCATGGTTTCTTAAATTACTAATGAAATTTGAGGTTTTTCTTTGAATAATTAACACATATCATTTTTCTGTGACTCTCCTGCTAAAGTAATTTCCCCATACTTTTATTTGATTGTGACATATTTTTGTTATTAAAAAATCCCCTTATGTAATAAAGATTAGTTCTCTGTCAGCCAGGCATGTTAACCGGTATTTTAGTTCATCTTTCATTTATTAGGTTTGGCATAATTATTTGACACTTGTATTTTCAAATGTTTATTTATCCAAATTCATATCTTAGTGATTGATGCTTATTGCATCTTATCTTACATTAGAAAAACCCTTTATATACGTGTTTGTTTTTTGGTTTTTTTTTTTTTTCCTTTTTTTTTTTTTTTTAATTTCCAGCATAACAGTATTCATTATTTTTGCACCACACCCCGTGCTCCATGCAATCCGTGCCCTCTATAATACCCACCACCTGGTACCCCAACCTCCCACCCCCTGTCCCTTCAAAACCCTCAGATTGTTTTTCAGAGTGTTTGTTTTGTTTTTTAGTGATTGTGTTTTCATAAGCAGATTCAAAGTTTCAGTTTTTATAGTTTAATCACAGATTTATTTACTAGGAACTCTGCCCTTAAGTGTGGGGGAAAATCACACTATCCTATTGTCTCAACATCATGAGCACACTGGTCCTCCACCTGAACCCACTCCTGAACTCAGTTAATGAGGCTACTTTCCACTGCTCGACAGCCCCATTTGTTTCACTGTGCACAGTATCTGCAATCACAAGGTTTTTCAGCTTTTGGCACACATACCTACATGTAAACTGTCCATTGTCTTTATCCACACTATATCTACTGTACACATTTTGGAGTTGTTAGAAAATTCTTTTTCTAAAGTATATCCTTATTGGACTCCCTAGGGATTAGATTTCCAATATAAATAAATGTCTATTTCCTTACTCTCGGGCTATGTAAGATTAATTTTCTTCTTCATGGTATGTAGCCATCCCCAAATCCAATTCTTTAAAACAAAGAGGAACATCATAATAACATCAAACTTATCCTCACAAGTCAAGAAAGGAAACCCCCACTTCTGACTCATTAAACTGCACAGATTCTGGGACATCCAGTATTTTTGTTATAATTGTTCCATAAATAGCCTGATCCAGATTTTATATTTATAACTATATTAAAAAAACTGGGAACTTAAAGGCTGAATCTGTCTCTGGCTTAGCAATCTTTTCCAGTTGTACTTCTTACTAGCCATGTAGTCTTGGTCAAATTATTTAATTCTATGTATCAATTTAATCCTCTGCAAAACAAGGATAATCATAATGGTGCCCTTATGATGTGAGCACAAATTACTACAAAGTACATCCAATGCCTGGCACATAGTAATTGCTCAATAAATATTCCTTGATTTTGTTTCAGTGATCATTACCATGATTGCTTTGACAACCTGTAGTCAGATCCTGGCAAAACTAACTGGTTGTTTTGGGGTGATCAACTTTTGATTTTCTGCAGAACTCAAAGTCAACATTGAAATGTTCAATTTCCTTTTCCCTGCTGATCAAAACTTCTATGAATGCAATTGATTCTACAGCTGATTGCAAGCAAGATTTAAAAATCTGAATTCAGGGGAGGTGAACCATGAGAGACTATGGACTCTGAAAAACAATCTGAGGGTTTTGAAGGGACGGGGGGTGGGAGGTTGGGGTACCAGGTGGTGGGTATTATAGAGGGCACAGATTGCATGGAGCACGGGGTGTTGTGCAAAAATAATGAATACTGTTATGCTGGAAATAAAAATAAATAAATTAAAAAAAAAAACCACAAAAAAAAAAAAAATAAAAAAAAAAAAAAATAAAGAGCTGTTGGTTTTTTTTAGAGTCCACATATAAGTGAAATCCCATTCATTGCATATACAATTAATGCCATATTTCTTTGTTCATTCACTTATGGATGAACACTTGAGTTGCTTTTATATCTTGGCTACTATAAATAACATTGCAATAAATAAATGATGCATATATCTTTTAAAAAAAAAAAAAAAAAAAAAAAAAATATGAATTCAACTGTTAGCTGCATCATAGGCAAAAAGGGACATAGCTGTCCTAGGACAATCAACCAGCACCACAAGTGCATAGAAAGAGAAATAAGTGCTGACTTATGTGTCATTCCTAAATCAAGGCACTTCATGGAAAATGGCATCATTGTTTCTTAACTGATGCTGACACCATTCTCACCATTCTTTTGGATTCAGTATTGGTTTCAATTTTTTGCTTTTGGGGTCCTTGCTAAATCTAGAATTTGTCCAAGTACCAATTCATATTCCATGTAGCTGTATGTATCTGAGATCCAACAAAAGAGCTTAAATGAAAAGGGGTTTACTTTGTTAAAAGGATGATTTTGGCCTTGGCAGGCCTGGGATAGAACATCAGCTCTGTAACAGAATCACTCTTCCAGACCTGTTTAACTTTCTGCTCCATCTCCCTTAGCAGGAGGCTTCCACCCTTACGGTGCCCGTGGGCTGCGTGTCCGTACCATATCTGCACTATGGGCCGGGGGTGAAATATGTGTGTCCTAGATGAAAGGGAGTGCTGAGACATGAATACGTGATTCTGCATCATGTCACCCTGAACAAAATGGATTTGTGGCAACACTAAAAGAAAGGCTGAAGAGCAGTTACAGAACGAACAGTATCCACCTAAAGGGAAGAAGCCCAGTCTTACCGTTTATAACAAATAACATATGTTCGTGTACATGTGTATATTCAGCAGGGCTGGCAGAACACCAGCTGTGCCCGAGCAGCAGATGCCTCGTCTATCAGAACCGTGATGCTATCCTCCGTTACTCCCCCCGCCCCCAGGCTCATCCCCTGCAAGCCCTTACAATGGGGATCGGCAAACTTTTTTCTGTGAAAGTCAACATGGAAATACTTTGGGCTCCGTGAGCTAAATGGTCTCCACTGCAGCTTCTCAGTTTTTCCACTATAATGCCCAAACTACCTTAGACAATATTTAAATGAATAAGTGTGGCTGTATTCCAGTTAAACATTATTTACTAAGCAGATAGCGAGCTGAGTTTGTCTCCTCTGCCATTGTTGGCTGGTCCTTCCTCTATAATATTGCTTTTTAATTCTAAAATCAGAATCAATGCAAATATCACCCATTTTACAGTATATATGTAAGGTTAGTTCCTTCCTCCACTAACTTTCAGAGCACCTCCTGTACATTCATATTAAATATACATTAGATGTTATGATGATGCTTTTTTATCTATTTTTTTTTTCTTAGTGAGTTCTCTCTCTCTCAGTGGAATCATGCCTAATCATGCCTAGAAGCACAGTAATACAGTTACACTTAAAACCTGCTCTGTTTTGTTCTTTTTTCTCTACTTTTTTTTTAATGGATGCTTTTTTTTTTTTAATCTGAGAGAGAGAAAAGTTTTTTTAATTTGAGAGAGAGAAAGAATGAGAGAGAGCACTGTCTCTTGGGGGTGGGGGAGAGGGAGGGCCGGAGGGAGAGGGAGAAGCAGACTCCCCGCTGAGCAGGAAGCCTGACACAGGGCTTGATCCCAGGACCCTGAGATCATGACCCGAGTTGAACTCAGACACTTAACCAACTAAGCCATCCAGGTGCCCCTTTTTCTCTATTTCTTTCACATATTATTATTTCTCTCCAACCATACTCATCTCAGTAGAAGAACTCAGGAATATTATTTCCCATTCGCATCCTCCTGGATGAACACAGAAATGTGGCTTGTTCCTATGTCCTCAAACTATAGCCTGTGCTGCAACATTTCCTTTAAGCTTTATGATTCTTAGATTGTATGGTATCCTTTAGCACCCTCAAATGTACCCATTTTTATTTAATTGTGTACACACAAAAACACGTATTTCAGGGTACATGCCCTTTTCTTTTTTTTTTTTTTTCCCCTCTCCTTGTCATTTTCCTTTACTTTGAGGATCTGTGTTTGGATTCATTTCAACAATTTTCAATTTCAACATTTTCTCGAATATATTTTTAGATAAGATAAGGTGATAATCTTCTTTCTGGATCCTTCCCCAAACATTTCTTTTTACCTTGAGAAATGAATCATATTTTGATGAACAAGGGATTTGGGGCTTCAGTTTGTTTGTTTATTTCTTTGTTTTTTCTTTGTATGTTGTACATTCAATTGTCAATCAGATTCTAATATTTCAAGTGACAAATATGATATATATCTAGATATATAAATTTGTAAGTAATTTTAAAATATCTAAAAGTGTAAAATTTTCTTGTATTTGGGTTTTAGGTAATTGGCCAGGACTTACCTAGGTTTAATTCTTATTCTAACCCCTCCTCAAAAACTGTATTAAACTCATAAATTCAGTATGTTCTTCACCTCAAGGAAAAAAAAAAATATTGTCCATTCCTTCATTTACTCTTTTGCTGCCTGGGAACATATGTCATTCACATGAAAGGTCTAATGAATCTTATAAGTCTCATCTTGTACCACAACTCCCAAATTGGGGGTATTTTTTGCTCTCTGATTTTTAGTTATTTCTTCCCGTCTAATATATTATCAAGTTCCAGGACAATAATTTGGATTATATCAATGATCATTCATACCCTAATCATATACTGATACTTTGTTGTTTATGAGTTGCAGAAACATGGCTCTCAGCTACAGAAATTTCTGTCGTAACCCGACAACACCAACGCTCTTGTTATCCTCTGCTCGGTACACTTGCTTGGTGATCACTGTTCTGCCTGTGTTTTTCTTTGTTCTTTGCCCCCCGGTTATAGCGGTTTTGCTTGTGCCCTTTGGCACTCTTACGTAGCCTCTAGAAGAATCCTTACCAATGGCATTTTCACAAATGGTGGAGTCACAGAGCTCTTGTCTTGTGAGACTAAAGGAGGTTAGCAAATGGGGTGTCAGTTCCTTGACAAGGTGAGAGAAGGAAGTCTGTTCTAGAGTTTCCACTAAACTCTCACCTGCCAGGCTTCATGGTGTTGAGCTCCTCAGTTTCCCTTCAACTTTCCTAATAGAACAGTAGGCCTGAGTGACTTCGGGGCCTCTCCCCAAGTTCTCTGGTGCTGATTCCTCTGTTCTATTCTGGTAGAATCGCTTTCGACTCGGAGACTCTGAGCAAGAACTAGTCTTGTCTTTCTAACCTGCTTCTCCAACAGCTTCAGGAGTCTTCTGCCTAGCTCATGAGAACTAAAATGGACTCGAGCAGGGAAGGGAAGAAACTACAATCTTCCATTAACAACCTATATGTATACAGGATGAAGAATGTTAACTAAACTTGTTGTGGTGACCATTTCACGGTGTAAGTGTAAGTGAAGGTATTTTGCGGCACATCTTAAACATACACACAGCTGTATGTCAGTTATATCTCAAAAACATTTTAAAAATCAAAATTTAAAAAGCTTATATATATTCAAATACCTAACAATTTGATTAGTGACTATAATAACCCTAGCTCAAACTAATAGTCATATAGACTTACATATATAATAGTGTTCACATATAAGCTCAAATATATAAAATCTTTACTCAAAAATTGTGTTCTAAATCCCAGCTTAGAGTCTTACAGAGATAGTCAAAAAAGTATCATAGTTCTAACTTCAATTTAATGATTTAGAAAATCTGTCATAGAAGATAAAAATGAAATATAAAGTAGCTACATGGCAGAGATTTTTAAGTGAAGAGAAAGGCCCAGATCATCAGAGTGGCTAGAGACCTAGATCATAACCCATCAACTGCAGGGTAAGCTCTACATTCAGGAGAACATGGTGTCAATTTCTTCTTGGCTATTTTCTAAATATACAAATTTGGGAAAATCACCTCAGTATGGTATGGTGGCTTATACATCGTTAAAATGGTATACAAAATACTTTAATGATTATTTTATGTTTTAAAATAAGGTATGTAAAAGCTTATGAGTATTTAAAAAGTTTTATTGAATATGGTAGTGTTGGGCCCCAAGAGGCTAAGATGGCGCCGGGTGGCCTTCTCTTCCGGATCGGGAACCCACATGGCCGACCACAAAGGCGCCAAAGTGGCGGTTTCGGTTTCCCATCAGTTTCGTTTCCCGCGAGTCTCCACCCCCTGCAGGGCGTGTCTCTCCCAACTCCCACCGACACGGCACATCTCCATTGGCCCCCACTTTGCTGACCTCACTTCCCTTCCCTCACCCCATATAAGCCGCTGCCCTGCTCAATAAAGCGAGATCCTGCTTCGACAGACCTCCCGAGCCCGGTGTCTTCTGTGGGTGCGTTCTGGGTTCGCGACACTCGCCATCCCGCTCAGTCCCAAGGAGAGGCCTCCGGCTGGCCCGGGCGCCTCCTCCCCTCAGCGGGGAGCCCAACAACTGGTGCCCCGTGTGAGGAATCTCGCTCTTCTCGCTGACGGGCCAATCGGTCTACGGGTGAGTGTACCCCCATAAGCTATGGGGCAGTCCTTTTCTAAAAATGACCCTTCCTTAGAATCCCTACGCTTCCTTCTGAAGAGCCGCGGTCTTTCCCTCACCGACTCCCAGGCTCTCAAAACATGGGAAACCCTTATTAAAGCCGCCCCTTGGCTGCCTGAAAGTAATCTCTTTGACTGGGACACCTGGGACCATATCGAACAATTAGTTCGCAAAGCCCATGTCAACCCTCCCGAAGCAGCTGCCCCAAATGAATCCCACCAGCCCTCAAAGGAGCCCGCCTCCACCATCTCAAACACCACTGGAGACCCCCCTGTTAAACCAAAGAGGCTCTATCCCTCGCTAGATCCCTTTGATGCAGCTCCTTGGCCCCCGGATCTCCAACCCAAATCTCGGGCTGAAGGCCCTCCTACGTGCCCCCCTTCTACTAACCCCTTCCTCCAACCATCAGCACCCACTCCTCCACCTCCTTATTGCCCCCACCCTCCGGAGCATAGGACACATTCCTCAGGCACCCCTGACTGCCATAAAACGATAAATAGCTAACTTGCAGAAATCACAGTCCTGCAGGGTAGGAGTCTCCCTTGGTTTGCAAATGTCCTTGAGATTTACAACAAAGAAGTTACCTTATCAATAGCCCTAATGTCACCCTACCCTCCATGAAAAACTGAAGGAGGCGGAGGTAGAAGGAAAGGTAAATAAAGTTAAATTTCTTCTAAACCTAAATCTCATTAACAAGGATGTTTGATAGCAGGAATGTAACATTCCACCAGGAGACTCCCAATTGTAACCAGGCCTTCAATATCACTGCCTTAGAAAAATCCCTAACCTCCCTCTCCAAGGTGGTCCTACAAAACAGGAGAGGGCTGGACCTATTGTTCTTGAGAGAGGGGGGATTATGCGTAGCCCTCAAGGAAGAATGTTGTTTTTATGCGGACCATACAGGGGTTGTTAGGGAAACCATGGATAAACTCAGAGAAAGACTAGCCCAAAGAAAAAAGGATTTTGAATCCCACCAGGGCTGGTTTGAAAATTGGTTTAATCGATCTCCTTGGCTCACCACCTTACTATCCACCATCTTAGGGCCCCTTATTATACTTCTACTAAACCTCTCCATCGGCCCTTGTATCTTAAATAAACTCGTACAGTTTATAAAAGACCGCTTGTCAGTAATCCAGACCATGGTACTGACGCAGCAATATCAACTCCTTAAACAAACCGAGCCCCAGACTGAAAAGGACAAATGGATATAAGATTCTATCCATGATAAAGAAAAAGGGGGGGAATGAAAGACCCTTCCCCCAGTTGTTAACTAATTAACTGCTCTTTTGCCTTCTTGTAACCGCTTGTGCAAGAATAACCCTCCTCCCCTTGCAATGAAAGACCCTTCCCCCAGTTGTTGACCAATTTAACCGCTCTTTTGCCTTTCTGTAACCGCTTGGCTTTTAGGGTGTGACATTTGTCTCCTGTTTGAACAAGATACCTTCTGCTAATAGCCGAGGCATAGTCACGTAGGCAGGGGTTCGCATAGTCACGTAGGCAGGATGCTTCTCTGCTGAGTAATAAGGTCCAACTCCCCCTCCTCACTCCCCCTTCCCGCCTTTTTCTTCGAGCGAGCGCGCGGGTCCTCCAAAGCCAATCCACTAACACCAAGTAAATTGTCAGCCAATCAGCTCCGCCCCACCCAAAACTTGTTTGTACCTGTCTATAAAAATCCTGCACCACCCCAGCCTGGGGTGCTCAGCTAGCAGGAGCTGCTGACCACCTGCAGGCGCCTGCGATACAATAAAGATCATCGGACTCCTGCCCAAGGACCCAACCGACTCCCACCGGGAGGTAAGCTGGCCAGCACTTGTGTTTCGATATCGATGTTCCTGTGTGTCTTTCTCGTTGCCCTTTGTGTTTCCCTTGATTAAGGTTACATTCTGTTTAAGGGGAGGATGTTTGCCCCGTTTGAATCTGAGGACATCGTACATGTCGGGAGGGAATATAAGAGATAGGTATTAAGAGCTAAAACCAGATTCGGTGAGTCAACTAGTAAATTTCCTCCTGACATATTGGATAATAATTAACAAATGATTGATGATCTCCAAACAATAGCGGGAACCATCTTAAACCTCCAGGAACAATTGGACTCCTTAGCCACTGTGGTACTCCAAAACCGGCGAGGCTTAGATCTATTAACAGCCGAAAAGGGAGGCATATGTTTGTTTTTACAGGAGGAATGTTGTTTCTTTGCCAACCAGTCGGGTATTGTATGAAACAAAATCAAGAAGCTACAGGAGGACCTAGAGAAGCGCTGCCACGCCCTGATGACCTCCCCCTTCTGGACAAGCTTTAATGGCTTACTTCCCTTTCTCCTCCCCCTCCTGGGGCCCATCCTAACCCTACTTCTCCTGCTGACCTTTGGCCCCTGTATTATCAATAAGATTGCCCAATTCGTCCAAAAAAGAGTGGAGGCCATTCAACTCATGAACGTCCATGTTCAATACCAGAGACTGGCCACCCGTGACGACGAGTCCTACGAGGGGCCCCATCAATAGTCTCATGACCTATGGCGGATGGGATTCCTTGCAGGAACAACCCACGCCAGGTCAGGGACCAAACCCCTATACAGGCATGATATTCAATGACGGGTAAGACCGGCGGGGGACGCAGAGCAACCTAAGACAGGGGGTACACCAAAGCAGTGTGATTCCCCAATGACGGGTAAGCCTGAAGGCCCGCCGCCGGCAACCTAAGACAGAAGTCATGCATACAAAAACAAAAGGGGGAGATGTTGGGCCCCAAGAGGCTAAGATGGCGCCGGGTGGCCTTCTCTTCCGGATCGGGAACCCACATGGCCAACCACAAAGGCGTCAAAGTGGCGGTTTCGGTTTCCCATCAGTTTCGTTTCCCGTGAGTCTCCACCCCCTGCAGGGCGTGTCTCTCCCAACTCCCGCCGACACGGCACATCCCCATTGGCCCCCACTTTGCTGACCTCACTTCCCCTCCCTCACCCCATCTAAGCCGCTGCCCTGCTCAATAAAGCGAGATCCTGCTTCGACAGACCTCCCGAGCCCGGTGTCTTCTGTGGGTGCGTTCTGGGTTCGCGACACTCGCCATCCCGCTCAGTCCCAAGGAGAGGCCTCCGGCTGGCCCGGGCGCCTCCTCCCCTCAGCGGGGAGCCCAACAACTGGTGCCCCGTGTGAGGAATCTCGCTCTTCTCGCTGACGGGCCAATCGGTCTACGGGTGAGTGTACCCCCATAAGCTATGGGGCAGTCCTTTTCTAAAAATGACCCTTCCTTAGAATCCCTACGCTTCCTTCTGAAGAGCCGCGGTCTTTCCCTCACCGACTCCCAGGCTCTCAAAACATGGGAAACCCTTATTAAAGCCGCCCCTTGGCTGCCTGAAAGTAATCTCTTTGACTGGGACACCTGGGACCATATCGAACAATTAGTTCGCAAAGCCCATGTCAACCCTCCCGAAGCAGCTGCCCCAAATGAATCCCACCAGCCCTCAAAGGAGCCCGCCTCCACCATCTCAAACACCACTGGAGACCCCCCTGTTAAACCAAAGAGGCTCTATCCCTCGCTAGATCCCTTTGATGCAGCTCCTTGGCCCCCGGATCTCCAACCCAAATCTCGGGCTGAAGGCCCTCCTACGTGCCCCCCTTCTACTAACCCCTTCCTCCAACCATCAGCACCCACTCCTCCACCTCCTTATTGCCCCCACCCTCCGGAGCATAGGACACATTCCTCAGGCACCCCTGACTGCCATAAAACGATAAATAGCTAACTTGCAGAAATCACAGTCCTGCAGGGTAGGAGTCTCCCTTGGTTTGCAAATGTCCTTGAGATTTACAACAAAGAAGTTACCTTATCAATAGCCCTAATGTCACCCTACCCTCCATGAAAAACTGAAGGAGGCGGAGGTAGAAGGAAAGGTAAATAAAGTTAAATTTCTTCTAAACCTAAATCTCATTAACAAGGATGTTTGATAGCAGGAATGTAACATTCCACCAGGAGACTCCCAATTGTAACCAGGCCTTCAATATCACTGCCTTAGAAAAATCCCTAACCTCCCTCTCCAAGGTGGTCCTACAAAACAGGAGAGGGCTGGACCTATTGTTCTTGAGAGAGGGGGGATTATGCGTAGCCCTCAAGGAAGAATGTTGTTTTTATGCGGACCATACAGGGGTTGTTAGGGAAACCATGGATAAACTCAGAGAAAGACTAGCCCAAAGAAAAAAGGATTTTGAATCCCACCAGGGCTGGTTTGAAAATTGGTTTAATCGATCTCCTTGGCTCACCACCTTACTATCCACCATCTTAGGGCCCCTTATTATACTTCTACTAAACCTCTCCATCGGCCCTTGTATCTTAAATAAACTCGTACAGTTTATAAAAGACCGCTTGTCAGTAATCCAGACCATGGTACTGACGCAGCAATATCAACTCCTTAAACAAACCGAGCCCCAGACTGAAAAGGACAAATGGATATAAGATTCTATCCATGATAAAGAAAAAGGGGGGGAATGAAAGACCCTTCCCCCAGTTGTTAACTAATTAACTGCTCTTTTGCCTTCTTGTAACCGCTTGTGCAAGAATAACCCTCCTCCCCTTGCAATGAAAGACCCTTCCCCCAGTTGTTGACCAATTTAACCGCTCTTTTGCCTTTCTGTAACCGCTTGGCTTTTAGGGTGTGACATTTGTCTCCTGTTTGAACAAGATACCTTCTGCTAATAGCCGAGGCATAGTCACGTAGGCAGGGGTTCGCATAGTCACGTAGGCAGGATGCTTCTCTGCTGAGTAATAAGGTCCAACTCCCCCTCCTCACTCCCCCTTCCCGCCTTTTTCTTCGAGCGAGCGCGCGGGTCCTCCAAAGCCAATCCACTAACACCAAGTAAATTGTCAGCCAATCAGCTCCGCCCCACCCAAAACTTGTTTGTACCTGTCTATAAAAATCCTGCACCACCCCAGCCTGGGGTGCTCAGCTAGCAGGAGCTGCTGACCACCTGCAGGCGCCTGCGATACAATAAAGATCATCGGACTCCTGCCCAAGGACCCAACCGACTCCCACCGGGAGGTAAGCTGGCCAGCACTTGTGTTTCGATATCGATGTTCCTGTGTGTCTTTCTCGTTGCCCTTTGTGTTTCCCTTGATTAAGGTTACATTCTGTTTAAGGGGAGGATGTTTGCCCCGTTTGAATCTGAGGACATCGTACATGTCGGGAGGGAATATAAGAGATAGGTATTAAGAGCTAAAACCAGATTCGGTGAGTCAACTAGTAAATTTCCTCCTGACATATTGGATAATAATTAACAAATGATTGATGATCTCCAAACAATAGCGGGAACCATCTTAAACCTCCAGGAACAATTGGACTCCTTAGCCACTGTGGTACTCCAAAACCGGCGAGGCTTAGATCTATTAACAGCCGAAAAGGGAGGCATATGTTTGTTTTTACAGGAGGAATGTTGTTTCTTTGCCAACCAGTCGGGTATTGTACGAAACAAAATCAAGAAGCTACAGGAGGACCTAGAGAAGCGCTGCCACGCCCTGATGACCTCCCCCTTCTGGACAAGCTTTAATGGCTTACTTCCCTTTCTCCTCCCCCTCCTGGGGCCCATCCTAACCCTACTTCTCCTGCTGACCTTTGGCCCCTGTATTATCAATAAGATTGCCCAATTCGTCCAAAAAAGAGTGGAGGCCATTCAACTCATGAACGTCCATGTTCAATACCAGAGACTGGCCACCCGTGACGACGAGTCCTACGAGGGGCCCCATCAATAGTCTCATGACCTATGGCGGATGGGATTCCTTGCAGGAACAACCCACGCCAGGTCAGGGACCAAACCCCTATACAGGCATGATATTCAATGACGGGTAAGACCGGCGGGGGACGCAGAGCAACCTAAGACAGGGGGTACACCAAAGCAGTGTGATTCCCCAATGACGGGTAAGCCTGAAGGCCCGCCGCCGGCAACCTAAGACAGAAGTCATGCATACAAAAACAAAAGGGGGAGATGTTGGGCCCCAAGAGGCTAAGATGGCGCCGGGTGGCCTTCTCTTCCGGATCGGGAACCCACATGGCCGACCACAAAGGCGCCAAAGTGGCGGTTTCGGTTTCCCATCAGTTTCGTTTCCCGTGAGTCTCCACCCCCTGCAGGGCGTGTCTCTCCCAACTCCCGCCGACACGGCACATCCCCATTGGCCCCCACTTTGCTGACCTCACTTCCCCTCCCTCACCCCATCTAAGCCGCTGCCCTGCTCAATAAAGCGAGATCCTGCTTCTACAGACCTCCCGAGCCCGGTGTCTTCTGTGGGTGCGTTCCGGGTTCGCGACACTCGCCATCCCGCTCAGCCCCAAGGAGAGGCCTCTGGCTGGCCCGGGCGCCTCCTCCCCTTGGCGGGGAGCCCAACATGGTAGCTATTACTTGCCTTTTTAATGTTATATTTTGGTCATATACTGAAAGCTTAAAAGACATGTAGCAAAAGATTTCAGACATTATAATGTCTATTTTTGTTCCTGAAAATTGTCACCTTGAATGTGTTGATATCTCTGTAGCATGACACATGAGGAAATTGTATCGTCAAAACCTGTGTCAAGCAAGAATTGCTGGTATTTTCCCATTAACGACTTTTTTTTCTTTCCCTGATACCAAACCATTATCTATACTTATAAGTTCAGAAATTAACATTAATAATATTATAATCTAGAGCCAATATCTATAGCTAGACCCAATATCCTTTAACATTTTAAACTACATGTAAATATCAAAATATTTTGAAATTTCTTCAGATTTCTGCACACCCAAATAGAAAATGAAAAACTGGTCTTCAAATGATGATTTTTTTTTTTTTTGATTCTCAACAATATATTAACTGCCAAAGTAAACAATGATTATTCTTACCCATATCCGACATTTCAGGCACAGTCACGATGTATGGTCCATCTGTGAACTTTGGAGCATTGTCATTGATGTCTTGTACTTTGATTATGAACTCGGATTCAGGTTCAAGAGGCTTGTTTGTTCGTCTGTCAATAGCTTGGGCATGAAGCACATAGTGGGTCTTCTGCTCTCTGTCTAGGCTTTTCGTTGAGTGGATGTCACCAGTGGTATCATCAATGATAAATATAGTCCCAGCACCTTCTCCAGTAAGAATGTATTTGACAGACCCATCACCTTTGTCTGAATTGGAGTGCAGCTAAAAAATAAAAATTAAATAATTTAGCTTGCAATTATATTACAACCTAACATCATGTTACCTTAAAATTATCTATAGATAATTTTAAATTATATAAAATTATCTATAGATAATTTTAAATTATATAAAATTATCTATAGATAATTTTAAATTATATAAAATTATCTATAGATAATTTTAATTTACTTTGATCATCGCTTTTATCTCCACAGAGTCCCATAGATTACTACAGTCATTTATTTTTCTACAGTTCTTCTCTTCTTGGTACTGATATGGATATTTTTATCATGACCTAAAAAATGCAATTATTGACTTATGGGAAATTAATAGATAATACTAATTAAAAGAAAAATAACAACCCTTAATGTTATTCTACTAAATCACCACATCACTAACTACAGAAAATAGAATTGGAAAAAGAAATCACCAATAAACACTTTCCCTTCAATACTTTCAGGAATAGTGATTTTTTAAAATTAATTGTTTGACATTTTGTTTAAAATTTAAAATTTTAAAAAGAAAAATATATATGGTAGGAGAAAATTCATATTGTTAAAAATTTCCACAAGAGAGGCACTTATTTGTTACAGAGATATTAATTTTATAATTTGAAAAATGTTTACAAAGAATATTTTCCAAATTAATTGTTCAGATTTAAAACATTAAGAACATTAAAATAGATTAAAATGAAACATTTTATTTTTTAAGTTTGTCTGTTTGTTTCCTTATTTATTTATTTATTTTTAGTAATCTCTTTTCCCAGTGTGGGGCTTGAACTCATGACCCTGAGATCAAGAGTCACATGTTCTACTGACTGAGGTCAGGCAGGCATCCTTTCTCTTTTAATTATGAAACTCTAATTCAAAATTTGTATCATAGTGGTCCATTTAATCAGTACATAGGGCTATTTTTATAATTAATTAAAACAGTAACAAATTCTCACTCATTAAAAGGTAAATAATGGAATATCATTTTAATAGATATTGTAGAAGTAATATTTCAGCAGAAAAGAAGTATTTAGTAAGAAAGATAAATATATACGAAGATAATTATAAAACTTTTTTATTATTTAAACATCAGGAAATGTTTTTATGTATTTATCTTAAAGAGAAAGACAGAGAGAGAGAGAACACAGGTGGAGGGACAGAGGGAGAGGAAGAGAGAATCTCAAGCAGACTCTGCACTGAGTACAGAGTCCGACACAGAGCTCAGTCTCATGACCCTGAGATGACCTGAGCTGAAATCAAGATTTGAATGCTTAAGATTTGATTCAAATCAAGATTTGAATGCTTGGGGAGCTATCCAGGCACCCCAAGAAATGCTTTTATACTGCATTTAATTCATACTTCATAATGTATTACAACTTGTGCCATCTTAATTAAATATTTTCATAAGGGCCTCTGCTATATTTTTTAATTCAATTTAATTTTATTTTTGTGTTTTCCAAAATTCATTGTTTATGCTATATTTTTAACTAGGAACAACACAATATTTTCTCAAATCTTAACATACATTTGAAGAATTGTTTCTCCCAAGAGATCTGAACAGTTACTCTTGATGTGAAACCTTTTTGTTTACATAACCTCAACTACTCACCTTTTGCTCATTTCTGACACTTGGAAACATTGAAAAATATAACCTTGTTCATATAGCTTTTGGGTTTCTTGCCATAATAAAGAGAAATTTTTCAAGGATTATATAAAAGTCTCTGAACTCTTAGAAGACATTTTTTAAGAAGATAAAATATAGAAAAATATAATAAACTGTGACCAAGAACTCTTCTATGGTAAAAGGGAGGCAACTGAAATATAAATTATAGTATATAAAAAATAATCCTATCTCTTCTTGAAAATGTGTAAGACATAAACGGGGACAAATTCTGAAGGTAGTCACTTAGCAAGATTCAGCAAATTACATCTTCTTAAAAAAATTTTTTTTTAAGATTTTATTTATTTATTTGACAGACAGAGATCACAAGTAGGCAGAGAAAGAGAGAGAGAGGAGGAAGCCGACTCCCCGCTGAGCAGAGAGCCCGATGCGGGGCTCGATCCCAGGACCCTGGGATCATGACCGGAGCTGAAGGCAGAGGCTTTAATCCACTGAGCCACCCAGGTGCCCCAAAACTTTTTTTTTTTTTTGAGCTTTATAAAGAGGCGTAAGAAATCCATTAGCAAAATATGAAAAACATAGCTTTCAAAGATTCACACTTCATTAGTAAATTAACTACTGAAAGAATAATGCAGAATGGGTTGTGTGGAGATAGTTATATGCATGGATGGAAATGTATTTAGTCATCTTTTTATGTTTCTTAACCTATCTTTTTAGCACCTAGAGGGAGGGTTTATCATTTATGAAGTAGACACCTGCAAAATATCAAAAGAGCAGCTTGTTTCACATTCTGCAACTTTGCTTTAATCCATAACCAAATCATAGCAACGTAAAGCGACAAATTCATTAAACGTCTTTAAAAACACTTTCTCGGGGTGCCTGAGTGGCTCAGTGGGTTAAGCCGCTGCCTTTGGCTCAGGTCATGATCTCAGGGTCCTGGGATCGAGTCCCGCATCGGGCTCTCTGCTCGGCAGGGAGTCTGCTTCCTCCTCTTTCTCTCTGCCTGCATCTCTGCCTACTTGTGATCTCTCTCTGACAAACAAATAAATAAAATCTTTAAAAATAAATAAATAAATAAAAACACTTTCTCAAACACTCTTGTTATTAAATAAAGTGTGAGGCAGTTTTATTAGCTATTGTTATACTATATATAACTTATAAATCTATATACATAATTTAAAACCCTTTTGGGAGAAATATGTTATGCTTCTAACAACTAATTTCTGAAAGATAGCAATGGTGACAACTGACTTTTATTTTCAGGGTATATTTTCATGTTCTTCTATGTACTCAGTGAGGTTATTTGTTTTTTAAGATTTTATTTATTTATTTGACAGACAGACATCACAAGTAGGCAGAGAGGCAGGCAGATAGAGAGGAGGAAGCAGTCTCCCTGCCTAGCAGAGAGCGGGATGTGGGGCTTGATTCCAGGACCCTGAGATCATGAACTGAGTCAGTGAGGTTATTTTGATGTTACTTTATTTTGGATCAAAGATTTTTATTAAAAAGTTAATCATTTTATATATAGATAGATAGATAAGCAACGGAAGTTTGTAAAAGAAATAGTAAAGTTGTCAATCTAAAGCATGTATTAAAAACATAACACACTCTTTGCTTTATATAGATTGCTAAGCAATTCATATAAAAGAAAAAAATGTGAATAATTTTATGGCTTTAGATTTTAAGGCTTGAATCTCATTCCACATTCATAAAGTGTTTATAATTAAACAACTAAGCCTAAATATATCCAAAGTTATGTCTAATTTGAAAATAGATGTGCAAAAAAATCAGTGAATTATAATTTTGCAGTATTTATATTATTGGATAACATAATAAAATTTATATTAAAATGCTACAAATATGTATCTGAATTATATAAGGTGTTATTAATGCTTAGCTTGAGTGTTTAAATAATGCAGATAATCATTTCATTAATGGATTTTGTAAATCTCTCAGCAGGCCTAGTTGAATCTTGGAATGATTAGCTTTTATTTTAACACTGATGGGAAACTATTACAATGGTGTTTAGCTTATATGAATATGATGATAAATATTTGTGAAACAACAGCTATCCACTGTCAGGATTATCCTTTGTCTACCATACACCCATCTCCAAATGTTCAGGTTAGTTTGGAAATCATATCTGCAACAGAGGTGGTTCCCAAGAGAACCACCTGCTATTTTGTCTTCCTTTGCTTAATGAGTGAATTTTAAGACCCTGGAAGAGCACATGTTGTATATTGGGATTTTTTTTTTTAAGGCAAGAAACAGTGAATGAGTAAATGAATGAATGGATGAATGAGTGAATGAAGGAATGAAATGGGTCAGCAGTAGAGGCAAAAATCTTAAGATATGGAGAGAAAACTCTTTGATACAGATAATCAGGTAAAACAGATAACCAGAGTAGAAATGTACTATCTCTGAGTGTGGGCAGCAATGACATCAAACCAGGAGTAGAGCACATACAGTAGAAATACTCTGGGTATAGATATGAGACTGATATAGTAAAGGCAAAATATGATGCTGTAAATTAAGCTAGCTATTGTAGTAGTTAAGAGAAGTTTCATTGTATCTGACATCAATATACGTAAAAATATTTAGGAGAAAAAGTTGATCCTAGTCATGTATACTGAAACCTTTGTAGCAGACATTTTAGAAATACCACCGAGAAAAGTGTCAGGATCTTATCAAAACAGAGTGGTAGGAATATACTTTTAGAAGTCATGAGATTTTGCAAAGTAAGACACATTTTTGTGTGAAAGGACAGATGTTATTTTGTCCTAAAGCAAGAAGAGAGAATGCTCGTGTTATGTGATCACATGATAAAACAGGGTTAATTAACTGCTCCTTAGAGAACAGGAAAGGGGAGGAGAATGAAGAAAGAAAATATAACCACCCAAGTAAAGCAAAACGACTACTTCTCTGGCATTATTTTAATAAATTATCTCTTTCTAAGTGTTAAGTAGTAACCTATGGCACTTAGGAAGCTCATGCGACTCACATGAGTTCCCCCTAGAAAACTATTTATTCACCCTGGACCACATTAAGATCAGGACCTAAAAATTTATGGCTTTCACTCCAATGCAGAGTTCCTTACTAAGATAATATTCTATCCCTTGGGGAAGAATAACTTTAAAAGGTTAAGAAGATGGTGGCAGAGCAATTAATTTCAAAAGTTGCTTTTAGTGAGGACTTCAAGCTATGTTAAAAAGATAGGTCACTGACTTAAAATTGTAATATTTTAAACTACATGTATTATGTATTTTTTCATGAGTAGAAAACTTATATTTACAATATTCCAGTGGAATCCAGGAATAAAGTCAGAAATATAGCAATTCCACTACTATTATTTTCCCAACACATAAAATATAAGTGTTGCAATGTGACGATCATAGGAAATACATGTTATTTTTTTATTATTATAATTTATTATGCATCCTTCATTCCAGAATGTGTTATATTTTTTGCAGAATCTTTTATATTTTAAACTATAAGCAGATGAAATGAAATTCAATGGAACTATTAAGTAATTGATGTAAAGAAGAAAAACATATCAAATCATAATAGGCTCTTGATAATTAACATATCAGTCTTGTGCAAAAAAAAAATGTAACCATTGGTTTTAACTAGACAACAACTAATATATAAAAAGTTATATTAAAAATAGTAATGATTAAGTACTTTGTTCAACCACAAATCTAACATTAATTGATTAAAATGTTAAGAGATTAGGTGAGTAATGAAATGAGGTATGTGTTTTTTTTTAACTAGAAACATCTGAGTTTGTAAACATGAAAAATTCTCCTGTTGAATTTCAGTTTTTATCATTTAAATGATCAACCTGTATCTTTAAGGAAGGAAACTAATGAGGGAGGAGGAGGAAGGAAAAGGAACAAGAGGCAGTATGTGTTTAATATATCCCCTGAATCCCAGGTTAGGGGTATTAATGTACAAGATTAAAGAAAAAAACTATAAAATATCTCTGAAGTCTGAAGTTGTCATAATTCCATTTCAATCAGCTGCTTTAGATGGCCACATTGGAGAGTATCAAATATTTTGTCACTGCAGGAGGAGGCAACTCAGTGAGAATTTCACTATTAATTGTTAGAAAGCCTCAAAAACTAATCCATTGATTAAAGTTGGAGATATATGAGGCATAGGAGTACCTCTTCTCTATCAGAGTTAATCTGTGTTCTTTTATCCGCCAATTAGGATCCAGCTGAGGAAGAGATAGCCCAGCAGCTGGTTTTAAAGGAAAAAAAAAAATCTGAATGTACTAACATTAGTGCAATTCCAGCACAATACTGGCCCAAACCATTGTCCACATATTTGCATATGTTGTGATTTCATCTCCATTAAAACTCAGTCATTACTGTTCATTTTGCTCTTTGTTCAAATAAAAAAAACAGTAATTGCATATCAAAGGGAGAGGGAAAGAAGATGACAGAAATGTGAATGGCTTCAATCATTTAGAAAATTCAACTGACAATAAAATGTAAGATTATCATTTGATCTAGTAATCACTTTCAGAAGTACATATCCAACAAATATTTTTGGAGCCCTCACTGTGTTTCGTTTCTGGTACTCAGTATTTAAACACATCACTAATGCAGAGATTCCCACCCTGGGAGAGCTTACATCAATCCCAGTGGGAAGAAATATACAGTAACCAGAAAACACGACTGATACATAACATGGTAAAAGATGGCAGGACCCACACTCTCTTTTAAAAAGAAAGAAAGTAACGGAGAAGAGCTATCAAAGGGGTTGGGAATGTGTAGAGAGATTGCAGTATTAAATATGGAAGTATTGTGGGCAGAATACAGGTCCCTCAAAGATGTCTACATCTTTACTCTGGAAGCCTGTGAATATGTTACTTTATATGGCAAAAGGACTTCATACACGTGATGGAGGTTAAGGTCCTTAAGACAAGGAAATTACCTTGGTTTCTCTAGATGGGACAATTCTGATCACATGGGTCCTTACAAGGGAAGAACTGATCCCAGCTGGGTGAGAGAGAGAGAAAAACGGAAGTGTGAGAAGGATTCAGCACCTCATTCTGGTTCTAAAATGTAAAAATCTTCATGCAAGACCTAAAAGAGGTCTCTAGAAGCTGGGAAAAAGCAAGAGGATAGATTCTTCCCTAGAAGAATAAAGCCCTGCCCACACCTTGATTTTAGTCCAGTGAGAACTATGTGAAACTTCTGAACTATAAGTGTTGAAAAATAAATTCATGCTGTTTTAAGGCACTAATTTTGCAGTGATTTTTAAAGCAACAATAAAATATAATAAAGGAGTCAGATAAGGCATATTCAAAGAATGACATTTTAGTAAATTCTTGAAGGAGGTGAGGGAGTTAGCCAAGTGCATATTATAGGGAAGGGCATTGCAGGCAGGGAGACCAGAAAGAGCAAAAGGATCAAGTTAGGGACATGACCAGTGGATTCCAGAAACAGTGAGGAAGCAAGAGTGACCAGAATTGCATGGTTGGAGAAGGTCAGTAGGAGAAGATATCAGAGAAATTCAGCAGCCCCCTCCTCCTTGTCTGTGGTTTTGTCTTCCCTGGTTTCAGTTACCCACAGTCAGCTGTGGTCCAGAGGCCAGAGCAGATGATCCTCCTTCTGACGTATTGCTAGCAGGTCAATAGTGGCTTAACCATATGTCACACTGCCCACATACATCATTCACCTCACTCCGTCTTATCATGCAATCATTTTATTGTCCCACATCATCATAATAAGAAGAGTGAGTAGAGTACAATAAGATATATTAAGAAAGGACCAAATCCACATTCACATAACTTTATTTACAGTGTATTTGTTGTAATTTTTTATCACTGCTGTTAATCTTTTATGCTTAACCTATAAATTAAACTTTATTATAGATATACATGTATAAAAATATAACACAATATATATAGGATTGGGTTTTATCCAAGATTTCAGGCATCCATTGGGGGTCTTGGAGCATATCCTCCATGGATGCAGGGGCACTGTAATTGGAAGCAAGATCATGGAGGACTCCTGGATGAGACAAAGGGAGACTGGAAAATTTTGAGCAGTGGAGCATCATAATTGATTTATGTCTCAAAAGGATCATGTCCACTTCATTACTGAGAACAGAAAATAGAGGAATAAAAATGAAAACAGGGGAACTGATAGACTGCCACCATGGTAATATGATGATTGATGATGACAGCATAGAGGTGGGGAGGTGAAATGATAAGAAATGGTGTAATCGGTGCAGCCTCTTTGGAGAAGAGTGTGGAGATTCCTCAAGAAATTAAAAATAGAACGTCCCTATGACCCTGCCATTGCACTACTGGGTATTTACCCCAAAGATACAGATGTAGTGAAAAGAAGGGCCATCTGTACCCCAATGTTTATAGCAGCAATGGCCACGGTCGCCAAACTATGGAAAGAACCAAGATGCCCTTCAACGGACGAATGGATAAGAAAGATGTGGTCCATATACACTATGGAGTATTAAGCCTCCATCAGAAAGGATGAATACCCAACTCTTGTAGCAACATGGACAGGACTGGAAGAGATGATGCTGAGTGAAATAAGTCAAGCAGAGAGAGTCAATTATCATATGGTTCCACTTATTTGTGGAGCATAACAAATAGCATGGAGGACATGGGGAGTTAGACAGGAGATGGGAGTTGGGGGAAATTGGAAGGGGAGGTGAACCATGAGAGACTATGGACTCTGAAAAACAATCTGAGGGGTTTGAAGTGGCGGGGGGGTGGGAGGTTGGGGTACCAGGTGGTGGGTATTATAGAGGGCACGGAATGCATGGAGCACTGGGTGTGGTGCAAAAATAATGAATACTGTTATGTTGAAAATAAATAAAAATTTAAAAAAAAAAGGAAATGGTACAATCATGGGGGCGCCGGAGTTCTCAGTCCATAAGCATCCAACTCTCAATTTTGGCTCAGGTCATGATCTCTGGTGTTGTAAGATGGAGCCCGCATTGGGCTCTGCAACCAGCGTGGAGTCTGCTTGAGATTCTATCCCTCTCCCACAGTTACTAAGAGTTTGGAATTGTAATTAAATGAGATGTGGAAAGTGACAGGTATAGGAACTAGGATGGGGAAGACCAGGAATTGAATTCTGACAAGTTAAATATGTATTTCTATTGGCGATCTTAGAGATATAGAGGCCATTTTCATAGGCTATCTGTAGTTCAAAAGACAAATATGGTTGGCTTGATAAATTTGGGAGACAACCAGCACAAAAGTGGCATTTAGAGTGATGAAACAGTATGAAGTTATTAAACAAATACATGTAGAAGAAAAGGAATAACTGAGGACTGAAACCTGTAGAGCTTCAAAATAAGAGACAGAGGGACCAGGAAGAGAAGGAGTAACCAGTTAGGTAGAAGGAAAGCCAAACATATGCCAGTGTCATGGAAAACAAGAGAAATTAAACATCTATGTATAAGGATATCTCTATACGAATAATACTTGTTGATTATTTAAGGACAAACAATCTAACTGGAGAGGGACTGTTTTATAAATTATGAATTATCATTATAATAATATTATGACTATGTTAACTCTGAAGAATTCTCTATAATTTGTTGTGGACTGAGAAAACCATGTCATGCAAAAGTATAGAAGCTGAGATCTTACTTAGATAAAAATATAAATAACAAAAGGTACATATGTGGGATATCCATATTTATTAACATGGACATATGGATAGTTAGGAGGGAATATAATCCAAGCCAGTGAGGCTTGAGGGAGGGCAGAAAAAAGCTAACACTGCAAAGATCTAGTCAATTTCCTTTTATAAATCTTTCAGTTTTAATTGATTGAATAAGTATTACTTTTTTATATAAATGTTCTTGTTGTTATTGAACAACAATTCTAGGTTTTATTATATGGAAAAGCCACAATATCTTGCAAACCTCTCTCAAAGCAGTAGGAATCATTAGACAATCTCAAGTACCATCTCATTTCCATGCATAGCCTCTAAACTTTGCTTGATTCTCATTCTGAGATGCTTAAGAATTTGAATTTTTTTTTTTTTTTTTGGCTATGTCTCAGGTTGCTAAATTCTGTCCTGAATGTAGACACATCTCGGTTGTTTTTTTTTGCATTAAGTTGCCCAGGTACTGCTAGGTAATGCTTATTTAATTGTCTATCTTGTCTTGCTGAAGCCTGTCTTGACATTTTTGGATCTGTATCCCTGCCTATCTCATATGCCCCTCACATAAGCCTGCAATTTCCACATTTCTATTCAGTTTTGTTGTTGTTGTCTGCTTTTGTTTTTGTTTTTGTTTTGTTTTGTTTTGGTCTATATCAACGTGGTAGTTGTGTTTACTCTAAGTTTAAGACCAACTCAATGTGACTGAATGAAAGAAAAAAAATTGCATCTATCCCTACAAGCAATGTGCTGAAATAAATCAGGTCCCTTGTCCTCAAGAAATTTTTAGTGCAGAGAGCAAGAAAGAGCAACAGATCCACAGAACAGGGACAGTTCTGACAGAAGCCTAAGGTGAAACTAATTTTCCCTTTTGGGGACGTTTTTCCAGAGTAAAGGACACAAAGTTTCAATCTATATTCCTGTTTCGCCATTTCTATAAAAGGATAAAAGTTAAGCACTTGCTAAAATTTAACTCTCATCAAACATTTTCCTTATTCATGTGTGTTCTCGATTTAATTGTATCCCTCAACATAAATTGTTCTAAGGTTACCAAACACCATCTAGTGATAACTTCATTTATTTGTCTACTTGTTTTTTGGAAAAAGCTAATTAAAAAAAAATAATAATAAAACTAGCTCAGCACAAGGCGGTAGAATGCAAAACTCTCAAATATTGGATCCTAACTTTGGAAATGCAAGACATGGAAATACTGAAGTTTTTCAATGGAGAGAAAGTGTGGATTGAAACTCAAGGAGGATACAGTGCAAAGTATAAGTTTTTTTTGCTAAGTTTTCCTATGATGTATGGGGCTACTCAACCCAGAATTGAGCACACATAACTCTGCAGGTTGAAATAAAATTCTGTGGTCTGCTATTGTGCACAATTTTTCCTCTCAGTTAAGCTTTTCAGAATGAAATGCTATTCTGAAATGTTTGAATCATAAAGACCAATTTACCCAGCTGTAAGTCTGAACTCATTCTTTACTTTCTCTTGTGTTTCTTATCAGATTGAATAACCAAAGCTACCACCTTCTCAGTAACTCAGTGTGAAATTGTATGGACTAATAATGATTTTTCTTTTTCCATTTCTCCTCACTAAAAACTTTCTAAATTCTTGTCATTCTGTCTCTTTAAAAAATCCCCCCCCACCCCCTTCTCTCCATCACAGTTACCAGAGTTAATTCATGCCCTTGTATTTTCTGGGATTATTGCAGTTTCCCCTAAATGGTCTCATTACCTGTCTTCCTGCTTCTGTTCCATGCACATTCCATTTACACCATTTAGTGTGTTATCTCTAAAATGTGAATTTTATCCTTTCCTATATAAAATACTTGAGAGCTCCCCACAGCCTTCAGACAGAATACATCTTCACCTGGCTCCTGTCTATGTGTCTAACCTAATCTTTGGGCACTTCACCATTCACACCAAATATTTAGCCAAACTAAACTGGATAATTTGGCTCCTCATGTGCATACTGTCCAATTTTAATTTCCTCAGAATAGATATTTTCTCTCTACCTGCTCAGAATTAAGTCATTTCCTATCTTCTATGAAGTTGTCTCTGAATTTTTCATCTAAATAGTCTGTTTTTCCTTTGTAACATCGAAGAACCCACTGCTAACTATTGTTCAGTAGTTACCATTTCATGGTATATTTCGGATGAAATGCCCAACATCTTCCACTTTACTTCGTTCTCATTAAGGACAGCAGCCAAAATTCATTCACTATCATGTCTCCAATATACAATACATATCTGGTTTTCAATAAATATTACTAAAGAATGAAATATGATGATTTGAACTTTCATAAATAATTCATGACATATTAAAAGATAGCAAATAAAAATAAATAAGGAAATTAAAAAGTTATAAATAAAAAAAGGAGAGTCCGGGTATTAAAGTAATACCTGGAGGAAATTTGGCTCACCTGGAAGGGATGAGGAGATTCCAAAGTGGTCAGTGAAGAGGTAAACTATGTTTCAAAAATTTCAATTTAAACAACTGAATATTTAAAGCAGAATTAATAACTTTGTAAGGGGCTTGTAAGGTAATTTGACTAAAAGGTATGACAGAAGTAGAAAAAAAAATGAAATGGGCAGGAACAAATTATACTGTCTTAATGGAACTGCATTCATGAAGGGGATTGTTGGAATGTGAACTGGAAGTTGGAACTTAGAAAGTATCCAGCATGAGGCAGAGGAAAGAACAGCAAATGTGAAATGTCAGATGTGTTGTGGAAAAACATGGATTCCAAAACAGACTGTGCCATGCTATGATGCATATTGTTTAGGACTCGGACAAACATTACAAATTAACAAAGTGATGGATTACTAAAAAAGTTTACAGAAAGGTTAAAAAGAATTACTTTAAAAAAATGTGAGTAACTAAGATAAGGTAAAAAGCAAAGAGAAAAAAAAAAGAGTACAAAGCAAGAGCAAAAACAATATTGATATCTACCAACCTGATCAATTATTATATTTTAAAAATGTGTTGGAGATCTCAGCAAAAAAGGTGATTTAGGGACTCTAAACAGTTCTCCTCCATCAAAGCAATGAGAATACTGGCAAAAACTATAAGAATCAATATTTTCAGATCTGTGGAAATTAACCAAAGACTTGTAGAATTCCAGGGAGAATATAAGTAAGAAAAACAGCAGAGTCATGGTGTGAACAGTAGTCTGTGTGGTACTTTAATGTGCCGTATTCCCATCATACTCTGATCTCTACAACTCTACAGTAGTCTTGAAAAGCAACATCCTGAGAAAATTGACCGCTTTCTGGAAGATAGGACATGTGGAGAAGTGAATCCAAAACAAGAGGAAGATAGACAGCAGTGGGAGGGGCTGGCTCCAGGCAAGTGGTGGATCAGCTAAGCAAAAAATCAGAACTTTTTGAGAAGTTTGCTTCCCTGAGGGGCATTGCTCCAGAGGCTAAGCTGGGAGGTGGAGCCCTCATGGGACAGTAAGGTCTCAGGACCCAGAGGGTCACAGAAAGACCAAGGTGCCTAAGTGTGGCAGAGCACCCAGGTATCACAGCCAGGGAAGCCAGCTGTAGAGACAGAGCCGAGGAGTGAGCTCTTAGCTTGGGGTTACCTTAAATTGTGACCCAAGGCACAATTGGACCACTGCTCTTTGAGCAGTGACCCCACAAGTGGCAAATCCAGGGAGACCCCCTCCTTCCTTCTCCAGGAGAAACAGTGTGGGAGCATGTAGTAGGAATCTGCTGGGTTTGGAGACTCCAAACGGGGATGTTTGCTAGAGATAGAAACACTTGGTCATAGGCAGGGTGAGCATGGAGCATGTCCAGAGACCAGGGAGACAGGAGTCATTGACTGCTTTTCTCTGAGGGCAAACTAAGGAGTGGAGCCCCAAGCTTTTGGCTCATACGGGGCCAGATATTGGGAGGCTGCCATCTTCATTCCCATCCTCCAAAGCTATACAGAAAGCATTCTGGGAACAGAAGCTCCTGAGAGCAAACCTGAGCAGATTACTTAGCCTGGCCCCTGGCAAGGGAGGTAAAATTCTGCCTCCTGAAAAGACCTGAGAATCACTGCAACAAGCCCCTCCCCCATAAGATCAGCAAGAACACCCAGCCAAGACCAAGTTAACTGATCAACCAGAACTGCTGAACTCCAGGGCTACCAGAAAGCAACATATAGAATGCATGGCTTTTTCCCCATGATCCTTTAGTCTTGCAAAGTTAATTTTTCTTTTCTTTTATTTTTTTCTTATTCAATTTTTTTTTTACTTTTCCTCTCCTCTTTTAACATTCTTAACTATTTTATCTTATCAATACCTTTTTTAAAAAATATATTTTTAAATTTTCATTGTTATAGTCATATTTTATCCTGTCATTGTATTTAACCTTTTATTATTTGTATACATAAAGGTTTTCTTCTTTAAAATTTTGGGATAAACTTTTTTTCTAATAGATCAAAATATACCCTAAATCTAGCACATGGCTTTGTTCTAGTCTCCAGCTTGATCACATGCTCTCCCTTTTTTTTTTCCTTTTTCCAATCAACTTATCTTATCAACTCCTTTTTTATAATCTTTTTAAATTTTCATCTTTACAGTCATATTCCATCCCTTCATCCTGTTTACCCTTTTTTGTATATATATGTATAAGTTCTTCTATCTTTAAAATTTTGGGAGTTAGTTTCTTCTAAGAGACCAGAATACACCCAAAATCAATAGAGTGACTCTGTTCTATTCACCAGTCATATATATATGTATGTATGTGTGTGTGTGTGTGTGTGTGTGTGTATATATATATATATATATATATATATATATATATATAATTTATTTTTATTTATTTTTCCCCATTTCTTCTCACCCTGGTTTCAAATCTCTTCTGATTTGGTTAGCGTATATTTTTCTGGTGTCTTTGCTACCCTTTTAGTATTTTATCTCTCATTCATATGTTCTTTTCAGGATAAAATGACAAGGTGGAAAAACTCACCACACACAAAAAAAAGAACAAGAGGCAGTACCAAAGGCTAGGGACCTAATCAATAAGGACATTGGTAATATGTCAGAACTAGAGTTCAGAATGATGATTATCAGGTACTAGCTGGGCTCAAAAAAGGCATGGAAGATATTACAGAATCCTTTTCTGGAGAAATAAAATCCCTTTCTGGAGAAATAAAAGAACTAAAATCTAAGCAAGTTGAAATTTAAAAAGTTATTAATGAGGTGCGTTAAAAAATGGAGGCTCTTACTGCTAGGATAAATGAGGCAGAAGAGAGAATTAGTGATATAGAAGACCAAATGATGGAGAATAAAGAGGCTGACCAAAAGAGAGGTAAACAACTTTTGGACCATGAGGGAAGAATTCAAGAGATAACTCATACCATAAGACAAAACAATATTAGAATAATTGGGATTCCAGAAGAATAAGAAAGAATGAGGGGGCAGAAGGTATATTGGAGCAAATTATATTAGAGAATTTCACTAATATGACAAAGGGGACAAGCATCAAAATCCAGGAGGCACAGAGAACCTCCCTCAAAATCAATACAAATAGGTCCACACCCCATCATCTCATAGTAAAACTTACAAGTCTTAGTGACAAAAAGAAAATTCTGAAAGCAGCTTGGGATAATAAGTGTGTAACATACAATAGTAGAAATATCAGATTGGCAGCAGACTTATCCACAGAGCCCTGGCAGGCCAGAAAGAACTGTCATGATATATTCAGATCACTAAATTAGAAAAATATGCAACCAAGAATACTATATCCAGCTAGGCAGTCACTAAAAATAGAAGAAAAGAAAAAGCTTCCAGGACAAATAAAAATTAAAAGAATTTGCAAATACCAAGCCATTCCTACAGGAAATACTGGAAGGGGTCCTCTAAGCAAAGAGAGAGCCTAAAAGTAGTAGACCAGAAAGGATAGAGACAATATACAGTAACTGTCACCTTACAGGCAATACAATGGCACTAAATTCATATCTTTCAATAGTAACCCTGAGTGTAAATGGGCTAGATGCCCCAATCAAAAGACACACGGTATCAGAATGGAAGAAAATAAGACCCATCAATATGCTGTCTACAAGAAACTCATTTTAGACCCAAGACACGTCCAGATTTAAAGTGAGGGAGTGGAAAACAATTTAGCATACTAATAGACATCAAAAGAAAGCCGGGGTGGCAATCCTCATATCAGATAAATTAGATTTTAAGCCAGAGACTATAAGAGATGAGGAAGGACACTATATCATACTCAAAGGGTCTGTCCAACAAGAAGATCTAACAATTTTAAATATCTATGCCCCTAACATGGGAGCAGCCAACAATATAAACCAATTAGTAACAAAATCAAAGAAACACATCAACAACAATACAATAATAGTGGGAGACTTTAACAGCACCCCCCCTCCCCGCAATGAAATGGGCAGATCACCTAAGCAAAAGATTAACAAGGAAATAAAGGCTTTGAATGACACACTGGACCAGATGGACCCAATGGACATCACAGATATATTCAGAACATTCCATCCTAAAGCAACAGATTACATATCCTTCTCTAGAACATTCTCCAGAATAAATAACAACCTAGGTCACAAATCAGGTCTCAACTGATACCAAAACAATGAGATCATTCCCTGCATATTTTCAGACCACAATGCTCTGAAGCTACAACTCTATCAAAAGAGGAAAGTTGGAAAGAACCCAAATACATGGAGGCTAAAGAGGATCCTCCTAAAGAATGAATAGGTCAACGAGGAAATTAATGAAGGATTTAAAAAATTCATGGAAACAAATGAAAATGAAAACACAACTGTTTAAAATTTTTGGGACACAGCAAAGGTAGTCCTCAGAGGAAAGTATATTAGGATACAAGCCTTTCTAAGAAATAAGAAAGGCCTCAAGTACACAACCTAACCCTACACATAAAGGAGCTGGAGAAAGAACAGCAAAGAAAACCTAAACCCAGCAGGAAAAAATAAATCATAAATATCAGAGCAAAAATCAATGGAATAGAAACCAAAAGAACCGCAGAAGAAATCAATGGAACTAGGACCTGGTTCTTTGAAAGAATTATTAAGATTGATAAACCCTTGGCCAGACTTATCAAAACCAAAAGAGAAAGGACCCCAGTTAATAAAATCATGAATGAAGGAGGAGAGATCACAACCAACACCAAAGAAATAAAAACAAGTATAAGAACATATTATGAGCAACTATACGCCAGCAAATTTGACAATCTGGAAGAAATGGATGCGTTCCTAGAGACATATAAACTACCACAACTGAACCAGGAAGAAAAGACCCATAATGAGTAGGGAGATTGAAGCAGTCATCAAAAATCTCCCAAAAAGATCCCAGGGCCAGACAGCTTCCCAGGGGAATTCTACCATATATTTAAAGAAGAATGAATACCTTTTCTCCTGAAACTGGTTCAAGAAATAGAAATGGAAGGAAAACTTCCAAACTCATTTTATGAGACCAACATTATCTTACTCTCAAAACCAGACAAAGACCCCATCAAAAAGGAAAATTACAGACCAATATCCTTGATGAACACGGATGCAAAATTTCTCACCAAAATACTAGTCTATAGGATCCAACAGTACATTAAAAGGATTATTCACCACAACCAAGTGGAATTTATTCCAGAGCTGCAAGGTTGGTTTAACAACCCCAAATCAATTAATGTGATACAATACATTAATAAAAGAAAGAACAAGAACCATAGGATACTCTCAATAGATGCTGAAAAAAGCATTTGACAAAGTACAGCATCCCTTCCTGATCAAAACTCTTCAAAGTGTAGGAATAGAGGGTACATACCTTAATATCATCTATGCCATCTATGAGAAGCCCACAGCAAATATTATTCTCAAGGGGAAAAACTGAGAGCTTTTCCCCAAAGGTCAGGAACATGGCAGGGATGTCCACTATCACTGCTGCTATTCAACATAGTACTAGAAGTCCTAGCCTCAGCAATCAGACAACAAAAAGAAATTAAAGGCATTCAAATGAGCAAAGAAGTCAAACTCTCACTCTTTGCAGATGATAGGATACTTTATGTGGAAAATCCAAAAGACTCTACTCCAAACCTCTAGAACTGATATCGGACCTCAGTAAAGTTTCAGGATATATAATCAGTGCAAACAGTTGCATTTCTATACAACAACAGCAAGAGGGAAGAAAGAGAAATTAAGGAGTCGATCCCATTTACAATTTCACCCAAAACCATCAGAGAACTAGAAATAAACCTAATCAAATAGGCAAAGAATCTGTACTCAGAAAACTATAAAGCACTCATGAAAGTAATTGAGGAAGACACAAAGAAATGGAAAAATGTTCCAAGCTCATAAATTGGAAGAACAAATATTGTTAAAATGTCTATGCTACCTAAAGCAATCTATATGTTTTATCCAATCCCTATCAAAATACCATCATTTTTTTTCAAAGAAATGGAACAAATAATCCTAAATCTTTTATGGAAGCATAAAAGACCCCAAATAGCCAGAGGAGTGTTGAAAAAGAAAGCCAAAGTTGGTGGCATCACGATTCCAGACTTCAAGCTCTATTACAAAGCTGTCATCATCATGATAGAATTTCCTTACTACTTACAGCCCACTGACAAGTCCTTGAAACAGGCAGAGTGATATTCCCCTAGGGACACAATTGCCTGAACATAGACACTTTGCTAAGGCAAAAGACAACCTTAGCCTGACCCCAGGATCCTGTAAGTTTACTTTAACATGTAAAAATTCCTTTGGAAACTTCCTTTATCCTTACCCACCCCCTCCAAGATACATGTTGGCAATCATCCCCAAGTGTATGATCTATTGATATACAACCAAAGGGTCTCACTGAGTGAGGAATAGGCAGACCTAGGTAAGGAGACACATGTAGAGGACTATGTGATCAGGCTCACAGAAATCCCAGAAATGCTGAGGCATAACAAAACCAGAGATAAAGGAAAAAAACAGACCATCCTGCCCTGGCATCCAAGGTGGCATCTTTTTATAACTGTCACCCTGTGACCAACAAAGAATAACCAGACCCCCCCAAAAGAAGTAAACCCTAAAGATATTATCACCAGTCCTTACTGAAACCAAGACATCACAAAATTGTTAAGCCACAAGCTCTATGGTCAGCTCTAAATAAAAGACTATCTGTTGGTGGAGGCCCACGTTGGCAAACTGGTGAGGACCCCTCTCACTCTTGAGAGTTTTTTCTGTATCCTTGCTTAACAAAACTCTATTGCTTTGCTCACTCTCCTTTATCTGTGAGATTCATTCTTTGACTCTGTGGGAAAAGAACCTCACTCTCCTGCTTCATTAGAACCCAGAAATGGGGATGTTAAGGATGTATCCAAGAGATATGAAAACATAGGTGACACAAAACCTCTAAACAAATGTGGCTGCCAAGGGCTGGGGTAGTAGGAGAAATGGAGACTGACCACTATTGAGCGTGGGGTTTCTCTTCCATGGCAATGAAAACATTCTGGAATTAAGGAGTTGTGATGGTTGTATACCTTTAAGAATGTTTTAAAAGCTGATCAACTGTACATTTTAAAAGGATGTATATATTGTAAATCATAGTTCAATAAAAATTAACAAACTACATAAATATACTAAACACAGTGATTAAAAAGTAGAATTTGCTAGATTGGGAGTAAAATAATGTACCTTAAATGAAAATGCTTAAGAAGGCTAAAAGGATGAAAAATGATACAAGCCAACTATCAACATAAAAAAGCAAGTTTGTGAATATCAAAGTATATTCCAATACCAAGTATATGACAAGAGACAAAGGAGAAAATTTATGATTTATTAAGAGCATACAAAAATCCTAAATACATATAGACCTAATTGTAGAATACAAAAATTCATGAAGCAAAAATTGACATAAGAAGAACAAGGAAATACACAGTGGTGGTAAATTTAACAACACATGCTCGGTAACTGATATAATACACAAACTTATAAAAAGAGAAAAGCTTGTGCTATCCATCAATTTGACCAAGTTGACTGTACAAAACACTAAGCCTGAAAACTGCATATAACACATTCTTGTCAAGTACAGAAGGAATGTTCACTGAGAGAGCATATATTTGATAACACAAGTCTCAATAAATTTCCAAAGAATAAAAACTTAGGAGAGTACGATATTAAGCGAGGAAAATTCTATAGCTCAGAACCTCTTATAAAACTGCATGACACAGAGGGGCCCGGTGGCTCAGTTGGCTAAGTGCCTGCCTTCAGCTCAGGTCATGATCCCAGGGTCCTGGGATCGAGCCCCGCATCGGGCTCTCTGCTCAGTGGTGACCCTGCTTCTCCCTCTGTCTCTGCCCTTGCCCCTCTCCTTACCCCTCCTCCTGCCCGCACGCACTCACTCTCAGTCTGTCAAATAAATAAACAAAATCTTAAAAAAAAAGAAAGACATCTCCTATTTTTTCATAACAAATTAGCAAATAGAATGCAGAATTATATAAAATAAATAGTGTACCATGAGCAAATGATGTCTATCCCAGGTTTGCTTTACATTAAAAAATCAAACAACGCACACATCAATAAAAGAAAGAATAAGAACCATATGATACTCTAAATAGATGCTGAAAAAGCATTTGACAAAGTGCAGCACCCCTTCCTGACCAAAACTCTTCAGAGTGTAGGAATAGAGGGCACATACCTCAATATTATCAAAGCCATCTATGAAAAACCCACTGCAAATATCATTCTCAGTGAAGAAAAACTGAAAGCTTTTCCGCTAAGGTCAGGAACACGGCAGGGATGTCCATTATCACCACTGCTATTCAACATAGTACTAGAAGTCCTAGCCTCAGCAATCAGACAACAAAAGGAAATTAAAGGCATCCAAATCGGCAAAGAAGAAGTCAAACTATCACTCTTCACAGATGATATGATACTATATGTGGAAAACCCAAAAGACTCCACTCCAAACCTGCTAAAACTTGTACAGGAATTTAGTAAAGTGTCAGGATATAAAATCAATGCACAGAAATTAGTTGCATTTCTCTATACTAACAACAAGACAGAAGAAAGAGAAATTAAGGAGTCAATCCCATTTATAATTGCACCTAAAACCATAAGATACCTAGGAATAAACCTAACCAAAGAGGCAAAGAATCTATACTCAGAAAACTATAAAGTAGTATTCTTCCTGGATTGGAAGAATAAACATTGTGAAAACGTCTATGCTACCTAAAGCAATCTACACATTTAATACAATTCCTATCAAAGTACCATCCATCTTTTTCAAAGAAATGGAACAAATAATCCTAAAATTTATATGGAACCAGAAAAGACCTCGAATAGCCAAAGGAATATTGAAAAAGAAAGCCAAAGTTGGTGGCATCACAATTCTGGACTTCATGCTCTATTACAAAGCTGTCTTCATCAAGACAGCATGGTACTGGCACAAAAACAGACACATAGATCAATGGAACAGAATAGAGAGCCCAGAAATAGACCCTCAACTCTATGGTCAACTAATCTTCGACAAAGCAGGAAAGAATGTCCAATGGAAAAAAGACAACCTCTTCAATAAATGGTGTTGGGAAAATTGGACAGCCACATGCAGAAAAATGAAACTGGACCATTTCCTTACACCACACACGAAAATAGACTCAAAATGGATGAAGGACCTCAATGTGAGAAAGGAATCCATCAAAATCCTTGAGGAGAACACAGGCAGCAACCTCTTCGACCTCAGCCACAGCAACACCTTCCTAGGAACATCACCAAAGGTAAGGGAAGCAAGGGCAAAAATGAACTATTGGGATTTTTATCAAGATCAAAAGCTTTTGCACAGCAAAGGAAACAGTTAACAAAATCAAAAGATAACTGAAAGAATCGGAGAAGATATTTGCAAATGACATATCAGATAAAGGACTAGTGTCCAAAATCTATAAAGAACTTAGCAAACTCAACACCCAAAGAACAAATAATCTAATCAAGAAATGGGCAGAAGACATGAACAGACATTTCTGCAAAGAAGACATCCAGATGGCCAACAGACACATGAAAAAGTGCTCCATATCACTCGGCATCAGGGAAATACAAATCAAAACCACAATGAGATATCACTTCACACCAGTCAGAATGGCTAAAATTAACAAGTCAGGAAATGACAGATGCTGGCAAGGATGCAGAGAAAGGGGAACCCTCGTACACTGTTGGTGGGAATGCAAGCTGGTGCAACCACTCTGGAAAACAGCATGGAGGTTCCTCAAAATGTTGAAAATAGAACTGCCCTATGACCCAGCAATTACACTACTAGGTATTTACCCTAAAGATACAAATGTAGTGATCCAAAGGGGCATGTGCACCCGAATGTTTATAGCAGCAATGTCCACAATAGCCAAACTATGCAAAGAACCTAGATGTCCATCAACAGATGAATGGATCAAGAAGATGTGGTATATATACATAATGGAATACTATGCAGCCATCAAAAGAAATGAAATCTTGCCATTTGCGACAACATGGATGCAACTAGAGCGTATCATGCTGAGTGAAATAAGTCAAGCAGAGAAAGACAACTATCGTATGATCTCCCTGATATGAGGAAGTGGTGATGCAACATGGGGGCTTAAGTGGGTAGGAGAAGAATAAATGAAACAAGATGGGATTGGGAGGGAGACAAACCATAAGTAACTCTTAATCTCACAAAACAAACTGAGGGTTGCTGGGGGGAGGGGGTTTGGGAGAAGGGGGTGGGATTATGGACATTGGGGAGGGTATGTGCTTTGGCGAGTGCTGTGAAGTGTGTAAACCTGGTGATTCACAGACCTGTACCCCTGGGGATAAAAATACATGTTTATAAAAAAATAAAAAATTAAAAAATTTAAAAAAAAACCAATAAGGAGTACAATTAAAGCAAATATCAGAGAAAACGGGGAAAAAAAAAGAAGAAGACGATGACGAAGGAGGAGGAGAGGAAGAAGGAAGAAGGAGAAAGTCGTCCAGCCGCCAGAGGCTGGACTCATGAAAATTATTCCTACACCTTGAGAACTAGTTAAGGAACATCTAGTATCTGCTTGACTGAATTTCAGAATCCCATGGAGCAGTGAATTCTGTGTGTCTCCAACTTCGTTTTTGAATATATAGTAGTTTGTTTTGTTTTGTTTTGTTAGTTTTAATGCCTGTCCCATCATTGTGTGAGTGATGGGAAAATAACACATTTTTATAGTTTCACATAACTACAGAGAAAAATAATTCTATTTAAGGTTATGAACTTAAGGACTTATATCCAAAGAGCCTCGTCTACACTTGGACTTGGAATGGATAATGAGATCCAGTATTTTGAGCTAAAACTATAATGGAATGATACTTGCAAAACTTTTGGTACGGATGAGTGTATTTTGTAGGAGGAATATGAATCTCTAGGTTGTCAAGGGCAGATGAGAGTGGGTAGCCACTGTAATTTCCTATAATAATTGCTGCCCCAATCATTTACACACATACATAATTTACACACATATATAATTTCTTCTTCAGTGTGGATGGGACATAGTAACTCCTAACTAGATATGTGATGGGTTGTCATTCTGAAAAATAGATTATAGAAAGACAAGGGCTTCTGTAATGCTTGTCCATTCTTGTCATCTGTAACTCTATTGTACTTTCTCTTTCCCTCTTGGTGCTCTGGGAGAGGCAAGCTGCTTGTATGTGAATCCCTATAAGAAATCTCACAGGACAAGAAACTGATGTGTCCAGCCAGTAGCCAGCATGAACCTGAAGTTTACTAACAGACATGTGAATGAACTTGGATGTGAATTCTCTGCATGATTTATCCCTGAGATAGTTCCAGTCCCACTGGACAAATTGATCAGTCTTAGGAAAGATTCTGAATCAGACACACTCAGAGAGACCGTGGAATCCTGATTCACAGAAACTATGGGATAATACCTGCTGTTTTAAGACACTGAACTTTTGAGCAATAATGAATCCACTAATGATGCATAAGGATGTATATCAAAACAGAATGCTGAATGAAATCAGCTAAATAGAAAACAAGTACATATATTGATTCCATTTGCCAAATACGTAGAATATAAATGTGTAGACATGCAAAGTATAAGCTGTAGTTAGAGAAATCTAATCAGTGGTTGTTGGAATCAAGGGTATAAGTTAGTGACTGCAATATTTTCATTATCTTTATTGAGATAATTTATAAAGTTTCAAAGGTCATTAAGCATGCATTTTTATATATCCTTATATGTACATACATGTACCTCTTTTATTGTTAGTAATTATAAAAATGTATTAAGCACCAGGGTGCCTGGGTGGCTCAGTGGGTTAAGCCTCTGCCTTCGGCTCAGGTCATGGTCTCAGGGTCCTGGGATTGAGCCCCGCATCGGACTCTCTGCTCAGCAGGGAGCCTGCTTCCCTCTCTCTCTCTGCCTGCCTCTCCACCTACTTGTGATCTCTGTCTGTCAAATAAATAAATAAAAATCTTTAAAAAAATTTATTAATCACCAAGAGTATACTGCAGTGGTTGCTATATAAAACATAATTATCAATACAGCCTCCTTGTCATTGAGCTTACAGTAAAAAATACATTGCAACAAGAATGTTGTAAGCCCATCTCAAATTTCCTTAATTTTGAAATTATTGCTTTAGTAAATGAGTGAGGTAAAATGACTTGTTCTTCTGGGTACAATGTTAACAAGTCTTTGAACATGATCTAAAGAATGTTTTACTTATACCCACACATTTCCCTCAAATATATTAGGATTGGTAAGAAAAAGAACACTTGCAAGTTTGGTAAGGACAATGAATTATATCATATTGCTCTGCAGGACCTTAAACTTTAAATTTTAAAATAAACTGTCTAGCTTCAAAAGTGAAGTTTTATGATTTTTCTATAGCTTGTTAGATAAAGAAATACTCAAATTATTTTCCATTCTGTATTTTCATTGGATCTAATTAGACATCTTTAAAATGTTCCATCTAATCCTTTATAAAACTAGGGCAATTCAATCAATTCACTGTAATCTGGAGCAAACTTTGGCAAAATAGAACATGAGTGTCAGTCTTTCGCTTACAAAAAATTAAAAGGTACATTTATTTTTCACTTACTATACTCCTCCAAATGTCCATGCCCTATTACATTATTTTAGTTAAAAAATGGATTTTGCTAATGCAAATAAATTAAAGAGAGATTGTCCTTGATTATCCCGGTGTGCCCAATGTAGCAAGTGTTTTGGTAAGATACATAGGGAGAGTCAGATAAAAGATATGATTAGAGAAGCAGAGAGTCAATGGAAGAGACAGACATCTGGAGACGCTATGTTGCTTGGCTTATAGATTTTAGGATGGGCTACAGTCTGAAGAAAAGAGGCAGCATCTTAAAATCTTGAAGAGAAACAGATTTTCCCCTAGAGTGTTCAAAATGAATGCAACCATGTCAATACCTTAATTTTAGAACTTATGACCTCCAGAACTCTAAGATAATAAATTTGTTATTTAGTCCACTAAGTTGATGATAATTCGTTATAGCAGCAGTAGGAAGATGATAAGTTGTATATGTCATACTTCCTGTCAAAATATTAACATATTTTAAGTAACTTTTGAGGTAAACATTATTATTATCCTTATATTGTTTAAATTAACAAGTTGAATCTTTTTGTTAATTTGTCCAAAGTTATAAAGCTATTAATAAAGAGATTTTAGATTTGAATACTTTAACTTCAGAACCTGTAGGCTTACACTTTAAACAAATGACATTTCTGTACACACACATACATAGTTATTGTAAAGACTAAATGAGCACTGGGTGTTGTATGTAAATGATGAATAACTAAATTCTACTCCTGAAGCCAATATTCACATTATATGTTAACTATCTAGAATTTAAATAAAAATCTAAAAAAGACTAAATGTATAAAACTGTAGACATACTTTCATATCTTTTGCAATAATCATACATTAAAAAGCAAACTTAAGATTAAATGATAATGATATGTCTCCTTTTAAATAAATGTTAACAATTGGAGGCTGATGAATTATTATACAATATTTCCATATATTTTCTTCTCATATTCATAATGTACCTTGTATAATTTATAGAGATCTCATCTATATGCATGATTGCAGGGACATATACATGATTCTTGGGTCTGCTTCATATTTTAGAGGCTATACACACTGAATAATTACTAAACACCAGCTAACTTAAACAACTAGTAAGAATCAGGTTATATAAGAGTAACTATAAATGCAAGAGCAAAAAAAGTGTCATTCATGCTTAAGTTCCAGAGCCTATAGAACAAGATCAAATCAGGAGTAGTCTAAGGGGGTAGAGTACAGCTTAAGTCCTTGAATGGCATGTCAAACATTTTAAAGTTTTTGCTGAAAAAAAGAAAAACAATCTGTGAAAATGGGCTGACCTTGAAAGGAAGATATCTATAGAGAACACACACCAAAGACAGTAGCACAATTGAATTCTAGGGAGATAGAGCAAGGTGGAATTTGAGTTAAAAGAAGCTAGGCTGTAGAAAACCTGGTAAGTTAAGAGCCCTGTATTAAAACAAAAAGCATGTGTGTTTGGGAGGGGGGAGTTTCAAGATGCAACATGGGCACACATTACAGAGACAGTAAATAGGCATCATATTACAAAATTAGAAATGGACTGATTTTATAACATAAGAACTAGGAAGAAGTAGAGTCAAGGGTGGCAGTCTGTTTATTATCTTGAGAACTAAGGAGATAATTATGCCTTTTACAGTTTAAAAATAATTTAGGAGATACTGAAGTGTAGGTGATGGTTTTAATATAGAAGATGATATGACAGTTGGGGCTGACTGAGTTTTGAGCTATCTAGAAACTCATAAATGGATCTGGATAGTTGACAGGTAAGTGGGACACCAAAAATAAAATATATTTATAAATCTAAAGGCTTTTATAGATAGTAATTAAATTCAGAAAACAGGTAAGAGAACGAAGAACCCTTCTAAAACCTTGGAACCACTGATACTTCTAGACAGAGCAGATACACACACACACACACACACACATACATTAAAAAATAACAGGAGAAAAACAAAACAAAACAAAAAAGAACTTTCTGGAGAGTTTCGTGAAACTTTTTTCTCTTTTCTACAAGATCTAGGATATCACTTGGAGATATCGCTGGTCTTTGGGAATCTCTCCAAAACAATATGAGTTCGGGATGGTGGGAGGTGATGAGAAGCTGAAGCGGAAAGATGCCTGGCTTTCAGAGCTCACCAGCCATGGCTCAAAATTCTTGGAGTCTGGACAGGAATATGTGGGAGTCAGGGTGGGCACCCCGAGCCAAGGTGGCAGATGCTGGGAAGCAGGGCAGGAGCAGCAATGAATCAGAAAAGCCAGTAGCCAGAAGGGACAAGGAGTCAGACCGGAACAACAGGCTGTGAGTACGAAGATGCTTGGAATGTTTCCTCCTCTCCCACTCTGCCGAAACTAGCGGGAGAGAGTTGAGTTGAGGCAGTCAGGGGCAGGGCCGTGCCTCTATGACCAGCTGAATCAGACGCATATGCTCTATGGAAGAGAGTTTCACTAGGCGGGGCCCATAGGAATAGGATCTATGAAAACTAAGCCTGTCTTCACAACAACATCAAAACATATGAAACGCATGAAAAGGCAGACCAACAGAAGTGAGAACTGAAGTTGAGAAACAACTGATTTTTAATGATCAAAAACTGCAGATGTACAATCAGACCACAAAAAAATTACAGTGATTAGAAAAATACAGGCTGCAAGTACAAAGATGCTCAGATAACAAGAAACCATCAGGAATGAGCAGGCTTTTGAAAAATACCATCTGGAAGTAAAAAAAAAAAAAATACAGGAATCAAACTTTTCACAGATGAATTGAACAGTGGATTTGACACAGTGAAGAAAATCAGAGTACACTGGACGGGAAGGGCATAATGAGTAGAATCAAAGAGAAGTGAAAGCAAGTTGGCTTTTCTACCTTCCAGACATATCCCTGTTTCTGGCAAACACTACAGTATTATGTATCGGACTTCAAGACTTAGGATCTTCAAAGTCACTTAGGGAGTGGAGGAGGGATCACTGCCAGGAGTAGGAACAGATAGATGCAGAACACCAGGAATGGTTTATTGGATATTTATTGACATGATCTACTCATAGGTCCTCAAAACTGAAGAAAAAAGGAAAAGAGAAGGTTGGGAGAGAAAGAGGAAAGGATGAAGAGAAGGAGAGAGAAAACAGAGGGCATGGGGAAAAATTCCTGCAGAGACGAGCGATAATACTATGGTCATCTTAAAATGGAGGAAGAACCATGCAGTAATGAAAAGTTTCATATACTGTCAGTGGTCTAATTTAGAAAATTAGTAGACAACAGCTGGTTATATTTACATAAATAAGCCCACAGACTTTTCTTATGTAGAAACCATATTAATATATGATTATATTATTAATATATTAAAATATGTAAAATATATGTAAAATATATTTGTAAATAAATATGTAAAATATATGTTGAATATATTTTAAATATATTTAATATATTTAAAATATATTAAAATATTATTACTGTATTAAAATATTACTATATTAAAATATGTCTTTAGAATGGGTGCTTTGGAGTATATCTCTGCAGTATTGAATAATGGAAATATCCTATCCTTTCAATTTCTTTCACTTAAAATGTATAAATAGTAGCAATTAATAGTCAAGATAGTCCTGGGGTAAAGACCTGTGATGCCAGTAAATCACTTCTTATAATGCTCAGTAAAAAAAGACCAGTGATTCAAAAGTAGATATTAATAAAATATTATATAACAGAATACTTTGGCAGTCACATATTTTTACACAAATGTTGAAAAAGAAAATGCAAATATAATGCAAAAATAGGTTTACATGGATGAATGGGTTCCTGTTGTTTTGTTTCTCTTTCTACACTATGCATATTAAAAGTGATAGATGTTCACAGGTTAAAAAGCAATGTGATTTGGACAGGTTAGTCGTTATAAATTGAGCTCAAATGTACTGCAATGCCAGTACAGATGGTGTCTAAATAATGACCTGAGACAACCGAAGGAAGAATCAAATGGGTTGGTGTGGGCCACCGTCTGCTTATCTAGCACATCCAAAAACCTACAGCATGAAGAATCGGGCATTGTGTTTCAAAGACTTAATGGTCTAAGTAGTTGGCACTATGAGAAGCATTGAGATGAAAGTTCCATTCCTCCTTGATCAAAGTAAAAACAGGTAGAGAATCACCCCGTAAATATAGCTCTAAGTTTTCATGTAGACTAACCTTCGTCTCTTCTGTATTTCTAAAGTAAAGTAGGTATTAGAACTGAAGTTCTTTAAAACACTAGAGATCTTTTATAAAGGATGCTTTAAAAATAATTAAAATTTCTTTTTTTTTAAATTTTATTTATTTATTTGACAGAGAGAGATACAGTGAGAGAGGGAACACAAACAGAGGGAATGGGAGAGGGAGAAACAGGCTCTCCACTGAGCAGGGAGCCCAATGTGGGGCTTGATCCCAGGACCCTAGGATCATGACCTGAGCCAAAGGCAGATGCTTAATGACTGAGCCAACCAGGTGCCCCAAAATATTTAAAATTTCTAAAATTAATTAGAACTTTAGCCAGCTCATGATGAGAAAGAGAGGGTAAAATTCTTCAATACTAGGAATGAAAGAACATAATTTAAGTTTTACAAATAGTAAAAGAATATAAGAGGATATATGAACAACTTTCTTCCAATAAATTCAGCAACTTATGAAATGAACAAATTCCTTGGAGATACAAATTACCAAATTTCACTCAAGTAGATATGTACTACAAATAGCCCTGATCTACTAAAACTTGAATTTGTAATTTGAACTTTCTAAAAAGATATATAACATATGAAAAGACCTTCAGGATCAGATGACTTCACTGGTAAATTCAATCAAACACACACACAAAAAATGAATTAATAAAAACATTAACAATTCTATCCAAACTATTCCAGGAAATTGAAAGAGTGAACTAAAATTTATTTTCCAACTCATTTCCACTATTATTCTGATACTAAAGTAAGACAAAGATATTAACCATAGAAGTACAAGTAAGTATCATTTGTGGGCACAAATTCTAAAGAATATATCAGAGAATCAAAGTGAGCAATGTCTTAAAAAACTAATACATCATGAACAAGTTGAGAATATCTCAGGAATGTGATGCAGATATAACATTTGAAAACCAAATGTAATTCAGTGCAACAAGCTAAGAAAAAATATAAATATTTCAATAGACACACATAAGCATTTGCCAAAATCTAACATCCATTTTTGATAAAAACAGTAAAATAGAAACAGAAGGAAACATATTCAACCTGACAAAGGGAATCTATGAAAAATATCATCTACCTGTGATTATGAAAGATGAGTGTTTTCCTCCTAAGATCAGAAACATAACAAAGGTATATGTGATCACCACCTGTATTTAACATTTTATGTAAAATTTTAGACAAGGAAATAAAACAGAAAATACAAATATGATGTCTCTGTATTAGAAAATGATATGTAAACCTGTGTGAATTCACAGATGATCATATTATCTATGATAATATATTGATAATATTTTGATTCTATGATAATATGTTCTTAAAAAAAAACACTGAATCAACAAACATGCTATTGGAAATTATAAGTCAATTTAGTCAGATGGAAGACTATGAGCTCAAGATACAAAAAATCATTTTTATCCCTGTAAACAAATAACCAACAAATAAAAATTAAAATCAAAATATATATTTTAAAAACAGTATCAGAGTATAATGTAATTAGGAACAAATTGTTGAAAAAATATGAGATTAGTACATGGCTAAGAGAAATTAAACATGCCCCCCCCAAAAAAAATAAGAAAAAGAAAATCTTATTATAGAGAAAAAAAACCTGAGTAATGGGTCAGAACACTCAATCAATTATGTTAAATCAATTATGTTAACCCACCGGCTTCACATAATTCCATTCAAAATCCCAGTAGGATTTTTTCTGTAAATCAGTAACCTGGTCCTAAGTTTCAAATGATAATGCAAAGAACCAAGAACAGCCAAGATAATATTGAAAAAGACAGGAAAAAAAAATGTTGAGGCTTAAGACTAACTTCAAGATTAGTTTTAGAGTTATAGTAATCAAAATAATATGGAATTGCACAAAGATAGACAAATACAGTACCAAAAAATAGTGTGCCCTTAAATAGATCCATACATATGCTAACTGATTTTCAACAAATGTACAAAGGAAAGGAAATGCAGGGACAAAATGATAATCTTTCTGGAAAATGAAGCAATCGTTATCAACATGCATGTGTAATTAAATAAACTTCCCTCCATAACTCACATACATAAACAAAATAACTCAAATGGACCATAATAATAACAGTGAAACCAACTGTAAAACTTTACAAAATGAATTTTAAAACTTTACAAAAAAATGCGCGAAAACATTTGTGATCTTGGGTTAGGCAAAAATTGTTTGATCTAACACACATGTTCCTTGCTTATACATTCAATATATTGAAAAATCGATTCTTCAGACTTCATCCACATTTTTAAAAAATATGTTGTTTGGGTGATACTGTTAAAAGAATGAAAAGACAAGTCACATACTGGGCGAAATTCTAAACAAATTATATGTATGTATTCATGAAGGAGTTTTTTTCCAGAATCTGTAAGAAACTAAATCAATAATAAGAAATTAATCCAATACAATAAGTAAAATATTTGACCAAACAATTTACCAGAGAAGATAAAATACAAGCACAAAGGAAAAAAGTTCAGGATTATTAGTCATTAGGGAAATGCAATTAAAACCACCACAAGGTACCACTAAAAACTTTTACAGTGATTACAAAGGATGAGCACATCAAATATTGGCGAGGGTCTGAGGAATAGTGGGATTCACAGATGTTGCTGGTGGGAATGTTAAGTGGTACAGTTTGCCCATGTCTCAAAATGATAAACATACAGCTACCATAGATCCAAGGTTGACCCCTCAGGTATTTTTCAAGAGAAAAAAAAGCATGTGTCCATACAAACACATATCTATAAATGTTAATAACTTTATTTTAATTCAACACATCAAACAGATCAAGTCTCTCTCCATAGGCAGATGGGTAGATAAACACACTGTGGTATATATATTCTGTGGAAGAGCATTCAGCAAAAGACACAAAACATATATATATATGTGCCACAACCTTAATAAATCTCAAAATGGTTATTCTGTTAAGCTAGATAAGACAGAGTACTTACTGCATGATGTCATTTATAAACAAACACTAGGAAATGTACCTTATTTATTCGTAATGGTGGCCAAATAAATGGTTGCCTAGCAATGGAAATAGGCAGATGAGGTTTCCCAGGGGTATCAGGAAACTTTTGGGGTGGTGGATATACTGCTCTCCTTGATTGTGTATAGGTATGACAAATCTTATAAAATCTCATGCTTTAAATAAGTTGATTATATGTCAATTATACCTTGATTAAAAAACAAAAGCAACAATAAAAGTGAATATGAAACTCTTCATAATTTTCTGCATAATTTAAACCTTGATAAACATTTATTCATCCACCCATTTAATCATCCATTATTGCTCATTCTTTTATTTAATCATAGATTTAATAATTTACTGATTTTTACTTTTTATTCATTTATTAATTCATTAAAAATATCGTTGTGTGGCTATGGTCATCTATGTTCTGAGCATAGGCATAGAACATAGAGACAAAGTCTAGGTTCACATAAGACATTCGTAGTTAAGGATAGATAGTACATAACTAGCAGGTATATTTGAGTAACTGCTCTTCCAGACCTATAATAAGTAGTATTTAATCATGATTGTTGACAGCTATACCCATATAAAACTGTGTGTGGATAAACTCTAGTTTTCATCTGTGCCAGTCTTACAACTGGACTCAAGAAACTTTCCACAATGAATCACCTTCTATTAGTGTATACAATCAACCTACAAGTGATTTTGAATGGAAACCCAAAAGACACAGTGGACACTACAAAACAAAGAAACAAAATAAAATTTGCCCTGTTCTCTATAAGTCCCTCATGGACTCTATAGCTAATAAGGGCTCATCTTCTCCTACTGGCATTTCATCCCTGGCCACTGAAGTGTGAAGGAACAGCCAGTTCCCTTTCTATTCAAATTCCTCAAAGATCCCTCCTCTTTCCATTGGATCTGAGGCTGCATTTTACTGTCCAGGATGCATACTTAAAAATTTTGTCTCTGCATACACAAAACATGCTCTCACTTGTGGCTAGGGATAAAATAAAACTTACCTATAATACAATAAGTTTAATAATATATTGTCACGGGGTGCCTGGGTGGCTCAGTGGGGTTAAAGCCTCTGCCTTGGGCTCAAGTCATGATCTCAGGGTCCTGGAATCAAGCCCCGCATCAGGATCTCTGCTCAGCAGGGAGCCTGCTTCCCTTCCTCTCTCTCTCTCTGGCTGCCTCTCTGCCTACCCGTGATCTCTCTCTGTCAAATAAATAAATAAAATCTTAAAAAAAAATAATATATTGTCACATTTTAACAATTTTATCTTTCTATTAAATTTATTGTTTAGGTACTACATCATTTAAAAAAGGGGACACTGAATCTATGGAGAGTTATCTGAGCCATGTGGGACAGAAAATTGATAGCTAAGGCAGATATGCAAAAAGGATTCTACAACACCAAAATCTATAGTCTTAAATTTTTTTTTAAGGATTTTAAATTTTTTATTTTTTATAAACATATATTTTTATCCCCAGGGGTACAGGTCTGTGAATCACCAGGTTTACACACTTCACAGCACTCACCAAAGCACATACCCTCCCCAATGTCCATAATCCCACCCCCTTCTCCCAAACCCCCTCCCCCCAGCAACCCTCAGTTTGTTTTGTGAGATTAAGAGTCACTTATGGTTTGTCTCCCTCCCAATCCCATCTTGTTTCATTGATTCTTCTCCTACCCACTTAAGCCCCCACGTTGCATCACCACTTCCTCATATCAGGGAGATCATATGATAGTTGTCTTTCTCTGCTTGACTTATTTCGCTCAGCATGATACGCTCTAGTTCCATCCATGTTGTCGCAAATGGCAAGATTTCATTTCTTTTGATGGCTGCATAGTATTCCATTGTGTATATATACCACATCTATAGTCTTAAATTTTATAGGAAAATATCACTAAATGTAAGTAATGTCTTTCGTTATTGAATTATCAAAATACCAGTGTAAACCTGGTTTTATCTTCCATTTTTTTAATGAAGGAACCTAATATCAGAGAGATTAAGTAACTTGTCTAAGGTCATTGTTTTAGATACAGAATAAGTTACTGTAACAAGTAGAGGTGAAATAAAATATAAACTTCATCTTTTCTCTCACTGAGGCCAGATGGAAGCAGTCTATTACTAGCAAGGGATCTCTGCCATCTTCAATGACTTCTACGTCTGGGTCCAAGATTTTCATTCTTGCTTTTGCCACGTCAGAGCCATGGGGAAAAAACAAAGTAATAGAGACTGGAAATCTTACATACAGTTTCCTTCTTAAGGTTTGTATGAAAGCAACACATAAGACTCACACTAACATCCCACATCTCGCCAAAGCGTAACGATGGCTATGCATGACTAATGAACGCTGGAGAAGGTATTGAAGCTGACAGACATGTAAGGGGGTGTTTATATCACTAAAATGTACAAGAGATAGGACTTAGGGGTACCACTAGCAATATATTCTTACCATCAGAGACCCATAAGTCCAAGATTCATAGCATAGCTTTGAGGGCTTTGTCTAATTTCAAAACCCAAGTTCTTTTCCCCTCACATGACATAGACTAAAAAGTTTAGTCCATTTCTTTCTTCATGACAAGTCAATGTATAGATGCTCCCACATAAGAGTAGGAATTTATGTATTATACATAATGTAAGACCCAAGGAATTCTTGGTAAAGACGTAGGAGGGAACAGTTAATGTTTTTTCCTATATAACCTTCTTAGCTTAATGTACCTTTTACTATAACAGTCTTAGCTACTTACCCCTTAGGGTGATAACTGGGCAGTTTAGTCCCATTTAGTGGTCTCCCTCTATAAAGGAACTTTTGGACTGGACCTGGTGTTTGAATGTAAAATTAAGAGGATAGGATTCTGTTTCCTCATTTCTGCCATTTTAACCAGATCACCTGAGATCCCTTTCAACTCCTCTGTTCCCAGCAACAGGGAACCCTTGCCTCGTGTAGTGGATATGTGAATCAGAAATTAGCTGAAGTCATTGATATAATTACCAAGCTAGGATATGAATCAACTGAGAAGGGCACGGGACCACAAATTCCTATAGATTCACCAAATAGTAGTAGTAATACTCTGCTTCCTAATCAATACATAACTGTGTGTTTTTGTTTTTGTTTTTTTAACTGTCAATCAAGTCATCCATGTCTTCATGTACCACATCCACATTCACAAACACAGAAGGCACTTGTCATTTAACTGAATATCAGTACAGATACCAACACTCATTGGCATATGTCTTAAGTCTAATTGTATAAAACTAATATCTAAGTGTTTGCTAAACAAAAAGTAAAATAAATCCTTATGCCAGTATTTTTCCGTGTCACAATTCTCCTATTCCTTTTAAAAAAAACTCACTTTCATGAGTTATTTTTATTATTTTATTAATATGTTAAGTTTTGCTATTACTATCTTCTAGATCATTTTTTGCTATATATAATAAAAAAACAAGAAAACAGTTTTATCATGGAAACCCTTTACACTGCTTCTAGACATTTTTCCCCCTTGGTTATCTAATCTATCAAATAGCAGAACATAACAACCTGGTTCATGTTGACTCTTTTTTTCATTTCTGCTTCAATAGCTTCCCTGAAGAGTGAAATGATTTTCCACCACCAACTGCAAGTTCACAAGAGACAAAATTTACCTTTTTTTTTCTTACCATTATTGTAATCTCTTCTTCTGATGTTCTCTATATGATCACAATTTCTAAATTGCTCATAATGACTCCTAAACTGAAATATAGATTAAAATTAATTTTAAGTCACATTTTATGCTGGCTTTGAGCAAAGGTTTGGTCATGGGAACTGTTACGGCACACAGTAGAGGTGCTTAGACTTCCTAAGGGAGAATAATGCGACCAGTGATCAAATCAGGTTGGCCTAGGAGTTTTCTTTTTTCCTTTTTTTTTTTTTTAAGATTTTATTTATTTATCAGAGAGAGAGGGGGAGAGAGAGCAAGCACAGGCAGACAGAATGGCAGGCAGAGGCAGAGGGAGAAGCAGGCTCCCTGCTGAGCAAGAAGCCCGACGTGGGACTCGATCCCAGGACGCTGGGATCATGACCTGAGCCGAAGGCAGCCGCTTAACCAACTGAGCCACCCAGGCGTCCTGGCCTAGGAGTTTTCTTATTGAGTAATATAAAATCAAGTTGAGTAAATCAAATATTTAGAATGCTTTCAGAAGGAAAAAAAAAAAAAAAACTCAAATAAATGTGTTATTCCATGTCACATGTTAGAAAAATAATTAAAAATTTACATATGGCAGTAAAAATAAATACCATTAACTCCATAGAAGATACTGGGAAATAGAAACATATGTATGAGCTAGAACTTTCTTACAAAATGATGATCATAAAAACTTAAATAACAAAAGGATGGATAATGTAAGTAGTATTCAAGTTCTCTAAAACTGGGCTCTATGTAAATCCAAAGGGATTAAGTATGTTTTAGCTAAATGTTGAATTATTTATCTTTTATTCACATACAACTGAGTTATAGTGAAACTGCTCTAAGATATATTACCTTACAGTGTAAAGAATGATTAATAATTTGTCAGCTTTGGGGCGCCTGGGTGGCTCAGTGGGTTAAGCCTCTGCCTTTGGCTCAGGTCATGATCCTAGGGTCATGGGATCAAGCCCCGCATTGGGCTCTCTGCTCAGCGGGGAGCCTGCTTCACGCCCCCCCCCCCCGCCCGCTGCCTGCCTCTCTGCCTACTTGTGATCTCTGTCTGTCAAATTAATAAATAAAAAAATCTTAAAAAAATAATAATTTGACAGCTTCACATATTTTTTCAACATTAAAGTTTCTAGCATACAAATTAAACACTCAAAATAGATGAAGTCCAGAGAGAACTATGGGTGCAAATGGCAAACGTTACAGGAGCAGAGAGGGAAGAACAGCAGCAGCTCTCATCGTACATGAAAAACAAGAAGCAGCATTACACTTTCCACATCTGTAATTTTTGGGGGTACTTTTTGTAGTTCTTTGCTACAAAAATCTCTCTCCGTTAGCTAGTCAACATGTTCTCTTTCATTTATAATGAATAGATTGTTTTTCTGCAAAGAAAATGTATATTCTAGCCTACAGGTCTATTTTATTTTAATTTTTTAAAAGATTTATTTACTTGAGAGTGAGTGAGTGGGGAGGGGGGAGAAGCAGAGAGAGAGGGAGACAATCCTCCAGCAGACTCCCTGCTGAGTGTGGAGCCCAATGTGGGACTCAGTCTTAGGGCCCTGAAAACATGACCTGAGCAGAAATGCTTGATTTAACGCTTAACTGTCAACAACCCAGGCGCCCCTAGATCTATTTTAAACTTAAGTATTAGATTAGCACGGCACATACTGGTGCAAAAATGAAAACACACCTTTCCATGGAGGTAAGAGAGAATAATAAGGGTGTGCATGTGGCATAATCTAGGTTAGTGGGGTTGTGATGTAGAACACCAGGGAAGAAGCAGCACAGCAGGATGACAGTCAAGACTCTAATTCTGGTGGCAGACTTCCTGAATTTTCATGAGGATACTTACACTTCCTTGCCCTGTAATCTGGAATAAGTTACTTAACTTCTCTGTGACTCAGTTTCCCCACTGTAAAATGAAAATGATACCCACTCTCCCTACCTCCTAGCTATGCTGGGGCAAACTCCATTCCTCATGACAAATTATTTTTCTCCTAGTTCTGATAAAAGCTCTTCATGGAGAAGGCAACCTAAACCTTCCTATAACTTTAGGCATTACTCAGTTTATCAGGAAAGCATAGGAGGACTAGACTTTTACTTTGCGTTGCCTACAAATGCAGAGGTTATATCTGTATCTGTGAATGCAAAACATATATTTCCACTAACTACTTCACGACTCTTGGAAGCAGCTTAGTGTTTTGGGTAGTCTGAGACTTTTGCATATGATACCTGGATCAGAAATGCAATATGTGCCCTCAGGGTGGGGCATAAACAGTGAATCTTGGAACACTGAAAAAAATTAATTAATTAAAAAAAAGAGTGCAAAATGTGTTTGATTGAAAGTTCTTTGTTGCTTGCTCTAAGCTGAGCTAACTTCATTTTTGCCTAATAAATATGGGCAAGTCTTGATAGAACCCTTTCAAAAGGTTTTGCTGGCATATGCTTCAGAATCATGAACTAATCGGCCGCACTCCTATATGTGACAGGGAGGGAGGATTCAGCAACGGAAAGAATGTGAAATTGAGAGTCTAGCAGGCTTCTTCCACATCCTGGTTCTACCATTTACTAATAAGGCACACTTAGACACCAAATTTCCTAACCTCTCTGAAATGAGTTCCATAGCAAGCTTTGGATATGGGAAGAATGGATCATACAGAATAAAATCATAAAAGGCATGAATCAACATTTGCAAAACACATATACTTCTGTCTCATTTCTTAGACCCCAACAAGAGCTGTGTAGTCTTATATCCATGTATTATACTTACATTGGGACAGTAATACAAGGTCATTACAAAGAGCACAATTAAATCCTTCCTGAATTCAGAAGACAAGAAAACATTTACTAGAGGAATTTGAAAAATGATATGAGTTATATGTGACTAATGGGCCTTTTGTGAATTTAATTTATTTATACAGTAACATTTAAATATCCTGTGCTATTTATCAAGTGCCTACTCTTTGCAAAATACAATCTGTGTCCTTTATATATAAAAAACGCATCTCCACAGCTACTATTTTCTTCATTTTACAGATGAGTAAAAATGTATTTCTAGGTTTTGTCCTCTAAAAGTTCATTGATTTATTCATTCAATATTGATTAATAAATTTTAGTCATATGACATGTCTATAACACTGTGTAAGGTTTTAAGCAAATTTATGTTTTTTAAAAGATCATACATGTGGTTACTTAAGATTACAATAATTAAACAGAGGGGAATATATATACAAAAAATCAATTTTAGAGTGTAAAATTCAATAAAGTATAAGAATATTTCCAAAAGTTATAGTTATTTAAGAAATAAGCCAAGAATTCACCTTACAATGTCTGACAATGGAACTCATAATTATATGACAAATTAAATATTTAGGTAATCATGTGGACTGTAATTGATAGACACTGTAGATTTAATTTTTTTACTCAGCATCACAAATTATGTAGTTGTTAATTTAAATATATATATATATATTTTTTAATTTTCCCTGACCTAATGGAGATTTATTAGGAAAATATATAAAAACCAAAATGAAAATAACAAAAGGTGGGGGTTTGGGTTTATAAAAAGACAAGGAATGATTCAGTTGGAAACCATTACACCGGTGGACAAAGATGACCATCATGTTTGTCCTGTAACCAGTGCTGTCATAACATGCCCTCCTTTTTCCTTTTGGCTGAGAACAAAATATTCCACCATGGGTGACAGTGAACCAACCTAAAATATATTTTTTAAGATTTTATTTATTTATTTGACAGATGGAGATCACAAGTAAGCAGAGAAGCAGGCAGAGAGAGGACAAAGCAAGCTCCCGAGGCGGGGCTCGATCTCAGAACCCTGAGATCATGACCTGAGCCAAAGGCAAAGGCTTAATCCACTGAGCCACCCAGGTGCCCCTAATTTAAAATATTTTATATCTCAGCGTATTATAAGTGCTTGTAATTTAATTGAGGTTAAAGGAGGATTAAATTAGAATTAAACTATTTAAGAGTTAAAGAACAATTTTCACTTGATCAATAAGTTTTGGGGAAATAGATTATATAAAGTCAACAAATGTTGAAGAGCTAAACATCTGGCATATAGCATGTGATGATGATACATTTGTAAATAAATGAGTGTTTTCATCTTGGGTGACAAGGTACTTCCGTATTTGACATGACAGAAGACATAATTTTGTTCATGTGTTTGGAAAACCAAGAGGATAAAATGCAATGTGATATTTCCCTCACTTATTTGCAGATATAATCCCTGTTCTGTATGTGTGTAGTATGTCACAGAACTAGTATTTTTCAAAACATATTTTGTGGTTTTTTGAACTATTTTAGATCACTCAGAAATATCCTGTATATATATATGTATATCCTTAATGACTAAATCGCTTCCTTTAATTTGTATTATTTCTGTCTGCAATTCAGTGAGAAACTACTATTTGCAATTCTATATATGTGCATATACAAATAACTGTATATGTATGTATAATATATGTATATTATATACTTATGCACACATATATTATTATGCATATTATACATTTATATCTAACTTACTTTCATTTATTCAAAATGTGTTTAGCATAAACCATAACATATAAATTTATGTATATTTATATAGTGCGTTTAGCTAAATGTTACATATTTTATATAATGTGTTTAGTTAAAATCATCTTAATTTTATATTATGAAATACTCTAGATACACAGAAAGGTATAATTATGTAACTATTCTCTTGAATCCACTGCCCAGTTTTGACATATACAATTTATTACTTCATACCATTTTTAAGGAAAAATTAAAACATTAAGATATAGTTTAATCTTCACATTTAAATTTCCCTAATGTAACTATGTTAAACACTCTCATGAATGGTTTATATTTTTCTATATCCATATGTATTTATAAGCAAAATATAGACCTTATTTTTTCCTTGTGGTTGAACATTTTTATTAAAAAGATATCATTCTTGAGGCTTCTGGGCGCCTCAGTTGGTTAAGCATCTGCCTTGGTCCCAGGTGATTATTCCAGGGTCCTGGAATCAAATCCCGCATCGGGCTCTCTCAGTGAGGAGTCTGCTTCTCTCTCTCTCTCCAACCCACTCCATGCTTTTGCTCTCTCTCTCTCTTTCTTGCTTTCTCTCTCAAATAAATAAAATCTTAAAAAAATATATCATTTTCTATGTGACTTCTTGTAGCTAGAAATTTCCAGTAAACATTTTCTTTCTGACAATTGGTCATGTTGAAACATGTTCGTCATAATCTTTTTATATTAATTTTGACACGACAGGACTGTTACACAGCATTTCATCATGTAAGATTGCCATATTTTGCCTTTGCTCTTTTGTTTTAGATTGTTTCAATTTTTGGCTACTAAAACAACACTCAAACCTATTTGCACATTTAAGCTGTATGCATGTCAGTCTTCCTTGTCACTGGGTTACTGAACAGAACATTTAATTGTATGAACAACTGGCAAACTGCCCACCAGTGTGATTTCTCAATGTATATTTCTTATTTATAACCTGGCAAAATAGAATTCATTTTTCAGACCTTCGTCCATATTGACTATTTATGGTATGATTCCATGTGAAGTACAAAAACCAATGTCAAGAACTTCAGAGACATTCTGAGTTTATCATCATTTCTCCTCAAGGTTTCTTTTCAGTTTGTATTTAAAACTTTGTGATCCATAATCCCACCCCCTTCTCCCAAAACCCCTCCCCCCAGCAACCCTCAGTTTGTTTTGTGAGATTAAAAGTCACTTATGGTTTGTCTCCCTTCCAATCCCATCTTGTTTCATTGATTCTTCTCCTACCCACTTAAGCCCCCATGTTGCATCACCACTTCCTCATATCAGGGAGATCATATGATAGTTGTCTTTCTCTGCTTGACTTATTTCGCTAAGCATGATACGCTCTAGTTCCATCCATGTTGTCGCAAATGGCAAGATTTCATTTCTTTTGGTGGCTGCATAGTATTCCATTGTGTATATATACCACATCTTCTTGATCCATTCATCTGTTGATGGACATCTAGGTTCTTTCCATAGTTTGGCTATTGTGGACATTGCTGCTATAAACATTCGGGTGCATGTGCCCCTTTGGATCACTACGTTTGTATCCTTAGGGTAAATACCCAATAGTGCAATTGCTGGGTCATAGGGCAGTTCTATTTTCAACATTTTGAGGAACCTCCATGCTGTTTTCCAGAGTGGCTGCACCAGCAAGCTCGAATCCAGGTAGCCGAGGCTACTTTCTCTAACTTCTTACAAGGACTCAAGATCTAATTCTACACAGCCTCTCTAACCTAATTTCCTATCAGCTCATACTTTCCTAGCCAGAATCCTGCCTTAGGGCTTTTGCGTGTGAGAACACCTGCCATGCTCTCACAATGGATGTACGCACATGGCCCGCTCTCTCCATCTCTGGTCTTTGTGCGAAGTTCATTTATTAGTGAATTCTTGACTGTTCTGCTCCATATGCCTGTGATGCTCTCATGCTATAATTATGCATGTTTCCCTCCCTCTCACCCTCAGAGCATTATGTAAAGGTCATTTATCAGTGAATTCTTCCCTGGCCATCCTAATAAAACATAGCATCCCTAGCCACAGACTCCCTTCTTCCTCTCTCTCTCAGCTGCTTGTTTCCTCTATACCAATTACCATTATATGTCTCACTACATGTTGCTTTTTAGTTTCTCACCTGTCTTCTGACTGGAATGTATGTTTTGTTAAAGCATCCTGTACCTTGTTTACTGCCAAAACCACAGTAGCAACAATATTGTCCTGTCACAGAGTATGTGATGAATCCATCTTTGTCAAGTGAAAAAACATCTCTAGCTTTCATGATTGAGTAATCACATATGGTATTTTTCAAGTTGGGGAACAGAAAGTTTACTACCTCATTAGCATCGTGCCACGTTTAATAAATGGCCATAAAAAGCACAAGTTTTTAGAGTCACAGGAATTTATATCAGAACAGGATGACCCAGAGCACTTCAACAAAGCAAACCAAAGATATCGCAGAGACTAAAATAAGCATAAATAAAGAATTAAGAGAATCCTATATTGCCATAAAGAAATGACCCTGCCATAAAGAAATGACCTTGGGAATATGAATACATACTCATATTATGGAAAAGACTGCTACCCCCTCCTTCCTTCTGCAGGCAAAAGCTTCCCAAAACAGTGATCTCAAGTAGTCAGACTTCCTATATGGTCCCTGGCTTGTCCCAGAGTGAATATACCCCAATAGGATGGGGAGGAAGGTCCACGGTCCCTCCTGACCTGACCTCAGAAGTCACAGGGCATCACCCTCACTGTTTCCCATTCGTCATAGTCACTTCCATTTCCCACTAATGGGAAACTGCAGTAAGTCCCTGAGGTCCGCTTAGAATCAAGACTGAGTTTAGAATCTTCTCTAAGGAGAAGAACATCAGAGGATTTTCAGACATATTTGAAAACTTCCATAGTCACAGTCTGTATTTCTGAGCACTCCCATGCTCATGCTCACATATGTGTGTGTGTGTGTGTGTGTGTGTGCGCGCGCACGTTTTGTTGTTATTGCTGTTTCGCCTATTTATTGTCTGACTCATTACTCCTAAAAGATCTGTGTAGCACAGAGCCTATGGTTCACAATACTGTATTGTACACTTAAAAACTTGCTGAGAGGATGGATATTATATTTAGTGATCTTATCACACACACAGAGAAATAAAGAACAGGGTCTGAAGGAAACTTCTGGAGCTAATGGAGAGGTTTATGAGGTTTATGACTTTGATTGTGGTGATGGTTTCATAGGTATCTACTTATCTCCAAATACTGTAAGTTGTATTCATTAAATATATACTGATTTTTTGTATGTCAAGCATATCTCAATAAAATGGTTTTAAAAAGATAATAAATGTATGAGTTGAAGATTTTTATGCCAATACTCAAAAATGAATTGAAAATAAGACCACGTATCAAACCTGTTTTTATTTTTTTCTCATATTTTATTTTATTTTTTTAAATATTTTATTTATTTATTTGACAGAGAGAGAGGGATCACAAGTAGGCAGAGAGGCAGGAAGAGAGAGAGGGGGAATTAGGCTCCCTGCTGAGCAGAGAGTCTGATGGGGGGCTTGATCTTAGCTGACCTGAGCTGAAGGCAGAGGGTTAACCCAGTGAGCCACCCAGGTGTCCTCAAACCTGCTTTTAAAAGAAATCGAAATAGGGGCGCCTGGGTGGCTCAGTGGGTTAAGCCACTGCCTTCGGCTCAGGTCATGATCTCAGGGTCCTGGGATCGAGTCCCGCATCAGGCTCTCTGCTCAGCAGGGAGCCTGCTTCCTTCTCTCTCTGTCTGCCTCTCTGTCTACTTGTGATCTCTCTTTGTCAAATAAATAAATAAAATCTTTAAAAAAAAAAAAGAAGAAAAGAAAAAGAAATCGAAATAGAGCTTCTCTATGACCCTGCAACTGCACTACTGGGTATTTATCCCAAAGATACAGATGTAGTGAAAAGAAGGGCCATTTGTACCCCAATGTTCACAGCAGCAATGGCCACGGTCACCAAACTGTGAAAAGAACCAAGATGCCCTTCAATGGACGAATGGATAAGGAAGATGTGGTCCATATACACTATGGAGTATTATGCCTCCATCAGAAAGGATGAATACCCAGCTTTTGTAGCAACATGGACGGGATTGGAAGAGATTATGCTGAGTGAAATAAGTCAAGCAGAGAGAGTCAATTATAATATGGTTTCACTTATTTGTGGAGCATAACAAATAGCATGGAGGACAAGGAGAGATGGAGAGAAGGGAGTTGAGGGAAATTGGAGGTGGAGGTGAACCATGAGAGACTATGGACTCTGAAAAACAATCTGAGGGTTTTGAAGGGGGGAGGGTGGGAGGTTGGGGGAACCAGGTGGTGGGTATTAGAGAGGGCACAGATTGCATGGAGCACTGGGTGTGGTGCAAAAACAATGAATACTGTTACACTGAAAAGAAATTAAAAAAAAAAAAGAAATCGAAATATAACTAATAAAGAGGTTGATATGGATTCAAAATTCTTACCATCATGTAAACACCAGACTCAAAGGTTTTCATTGGTGAGTTCTTTCATACTTGTAATGAACAATTAATATTATCATATACAACTTCAAATAAATTGATTGCTTTATCTCCAAATCTGACTAATGTATTATAGACAAATATTCCCTATCAATAGTCTTAACAAAAATTCCACATTATATGCAAAGGATAACACATTATGACAGGTAGGTATATCCCAAGAATGAAATGTCAGTTCAGTATCTGAATTTCAATAGACGTAGATCCTCCCTTTAAATGAATAAATAATAAAAGTCATAATAATACTCCATAGATGCAGAAAAGCCATTTGAAAAAAAATCAATATACACTCATAATGAAACTGTCAAAAAATTAAAAAGAAGGGGAAATATTTTATTATAAATACGTGTTTCTGCTAGAAACATACAGCTAAGCGTAAACTCATTGATAAAAGACTGAATGACTTCTCCTTAAGTAAATGAAAAGGGCAAGATGCTCACTCCGATCCTTTCTATTAAAACTGCACCGAACGACGTAAGAATCCAATCAGAAAATTCTAAAGACCTACAAAGATTTGCCAAAATTAAATACATTTAGTAAATTAACAGAATAAAAATCAATATTTTAAAAGATACATTTCTATATACCAACAGAACATTAGCAAACCATATTACACAAAATAATACTATTCATAATAGTATGAAGAAAGCCGTATAATTAGAAATAAACTTTATGAAAAACATGCAATACTTCCACACTGTAAACTTCAAAATATTGCTGAGATAAATTAATTACAGAATATCTAACTAAATTAAGCATTATGCCATATTAAAGAATTTGAGTACTCAACATTTTAGTAATGGTAAAATGTAAATGGTAAAATGTCCTTTCTCTCCAAATATATATAATAGTTACATTTATATATATGAATCCAAAATCAAATCCCTAATTTTCATATGAAAAACATGTAGATTGGCCAAAACATTTTGTGAAAAAGAAAGAAATGTATTTGGGGGACCTTGATACCAGGATCACCTGACTTTAAGACTTAAACCAATGGACACCTGTTGGCTGGCTGAGTCAGGAGAGCGTGTGCTTTTTGATCTTGGGGTTATGAGTTTCAGCCCTACACTGGGTGACTTAAACCACAATAATCAAATATATGTTAATGAAGTAGAATAAGAAAGTTAATAAGGAGACACACACGTATATATGATCACCTAATTTAGACGAAGTCAACAGAAAGCGTATTCCTTTAACAAATAGCCGTGGAGAAACTAGGTATCTCCATGGGAAAAAAATAAAAACAACCTGATACAAAGATGAATTAAAAAATGGATCCCCATAGAATTAAATAAGAAAGCTGAAATGCCAATCATCTAATAGAAAATACGTAGGCAAATTTTGAGGCTCAGTAAAATTTGCCTGCATATTTTCTATTAGATGGTTGCATTTCATTCATATATATATGTGTGTGTGTGTGTATACACACACACACACAGAGCAAGAGAGAGAGGGAAAATTCTAAGACAGGATCAAGAAAAAAAACACTACATAAAAAGCATAAATTAAATTTTACCAAACTTAAAAACTTCTATTCAGAAGATGAAAATGCAACCCACATCCTGGGAGAAAATATTTTTAACACATACATCTTGCAAAGATCTTATATCCAGAATATAGAAAGGATTCTTGTAATGCAATAGTGAGACAAACTTCCCAACAAAAGATATGCAAAAGACCTGAACAGACGTTTCATGAAAAAAGACATATAGACAATATGTACCTGAAATGATGTCAGCAGTAAAATTAAAACCACAATGACATACATCCTCACACATCCTAAAAATAGCAAACATAAAAGAGAGACAATTCCAAGTGAGGATGCCAAACAATAGAAACTGTCACATATTCTCTGGGAATGTGAAATGTACAACACTTTTAGAAAATAGTTTGGCAGTTGGTTATAAAGTTAGACAAATGCTTACCATATGACCTAGAAATTTCAGTTTACCCAAAGGGGGAAAAACATATATGGGCATAAAGACTTATATGCATGATTGTAGCAGATTTTTAAAAAAAATTTTTAAAGATTTTTATTTATTTATTTTACAGGCAGAGATCACAAGTAGGCAGAGAGGCAGGCAGAGAGAGAGGAAGGGAAGCAGGGTCCCCGCTGAGCAGAGAGCCCGATGTGAGGCTCGATCCCAGGACCCTAAGATCATGACCGGAGCCCAAGGCAGAGGCTTTAACCCACTGAGCCACCCAGGCACCCCGCAGATTTTTTTTTTTTTAAGATTTTATTAAGATTTATTTGAGAGCGAGAGCATGAGCACAAGTGGTGGGGATGGGCAAAGGAAGAAGCAGACACCGTGCTGAACAGGGGTCCTACAGGGGGCTGGATCCCATGAAGTGAACTGAAGGCAGCCGCCTGACTGAGCCACTGAGGTGCCCCTGGCTGTAGCAGTTTTTATTTATATGAGCTCAAAAACGGAACTGACCTAAAAGCTTATCAACAAATGGACTCATAAAAGCCAATATATGTATAAATGGATACAAACAGCAACAAGGATAAAAACCAAAGGTAAATGGAGCTAAGTAATCTGGACACAAAAAAGTACACACAGCATGATTTAATTTACATGAAATTCTAGAATAGGCAGAAAAAAACCTACAGGGATAGATAATATCTGGGGAGGTAAAAATGATCTCCATCAATGCTGACCAACTGAAATATAGTGCAGGCCATAAACGCAATTTAAATTTTTCTATTAGCCACATTTAAAGGTGTAAAAAACAAACAAGATAACTTATTTTAATAATACTATCATTTACCCATTATATCTCAAATATTATCAACTCTTCCTATAATGAAAATCTAAAAATCAGCATACTTTTATACACTTTTCAAAATCTGATACACATTTTATAATACAGAATATCTCAATTTGAATATAATACTTTATCTGTTGAATCAATACTTTGTCTGTTCAGTAGATACTTGTGACAATAGTATTGAGCAATGCATTTCCATACCTTTATTGAGGGAGTGGATCCTAGACTGCAAATATCATTAAAAGTAATTTATTTGTATTACTAAATGTGTGAATATTATTATATTTAAACCATATATACCAATCATCAATAAGTGAATAAAGTACTGGATATTATTCAAAGATGAGAAAGGAAATTGTCTAATATATATATATGTATATATACATATACATATATTTAAACTATAATGAAGATGAAATCTTCAATCAGGGAAGAAAAAAGATGATGTAATTGAAAAAAGATACAAAAATGAGAGTTCCTTTCTTGGAAAAAATAAACTTAAATCCCTTTACACAATGCTCACAACGAATTCCACTGTACTAAAACTTTAAATACAAAATATTAAAAAGCTAGAAGGAATACTGGTTTGGAATTGGTCTTTTAAGTGTAATTTGTAGTCTTTAAAGAAAACAGCAGAGGAAAAGATTTATTTGAACCCAAATTATTAATATATTTTCATATCAATAAAAACAAATGTTACTAAAAGAGTAAAAAAAAGGTAAAAATGTAAAATTTTGGTAGATTTAAATGATAGGTTTATTTTATATATATTTAGTAATTTGAAAAGGAAAAAAATAGACATGTGAGCCTACAGAAAAGTGATAGACAATTCAGGAAGAATAAATGTAAATAAGTTTGGGGGATATAATGTACAATATGGTGGCTACAGGTAATAAGGCTATCTTGTAAATATGAAAGTTGCTCAGTGAGTCAGTAGATCTTAAAAGTTTTCACCACAAGTAAAATATTTGTAACTATGAGGTGATTGATGTTAACTAGACTTCTGATCACTACACAACAGATACAGATATTAAATCATGTTGTATACCTGAAACTAATATGTTATATCTCAATAAATATATAGGTATATTATATATTTTATATTATAGATTATATATTTATATATATAATATACATATATACATATATATATATATATAGAGAGAGAGAGAGAGAGAAGCAGGAAATAAAGAAAAACAAAATGCATTCCATTTTGTATTTGGTGTACATACCTGAGCCCATATTAAACGTATATATGTTTGGCAATAGGAATGAAAAGCCATCAAATTAAGCATAGCTTCTGTGCCAGCAATTTTACTTTAACAATATCATTTAAAGAATTGTTGAACAGAAATATGCTTGCCTCCCCTCTAGGACACAATGTTCTTTTTTTATCTTTTTTTATTATTTTGGAAATAACCATATATATTTCCACTGTTTCATTCACTACAGTGAATTAAAATTGGTCCCTGACATAACTGGGATCCCTTTCTGTTGTGTGGCTTGTTCTTTAACTGTAAACAGCTTCAAGTTCTTGGAGTCACTGTCCTCTCACTGTACTATATTGATTCCTATCACTCTTTTACTAATTTAATAAAAAGCAATAACTACACTTTCTGTGATCCAAAGGTTCTATTTTTTGTTTTTGTCTTTGTTTTTGAACCAAAAGCTTATAAGTAGTTTTTCTGCATGCGGCCATGTAATCTTTTCAACACTATTAAGAGATTGGTATCACTACACATTATAGAGATAAATTAACATGAGCCAAAAATTAAGGAACATGTCCAAGGTCATATAGCTAGCTAATAATTCATGTGTTGAAGATACGACTCCTGAATCTGCACTTTTAAAATCACTGACACTTGTCTGAGGGTCATAATACATTCCTTGCCATATAAGAAGTGTCAAGTGAATAAATAAATAAGCCAAAGGGGGGTACAATGTTGTTGTACATGAGGTTCACGGCCATATTCTATATAACAATGAATCACTGAAAACAAAGTGTTGACTAATAGGTAACCATTTAAATGATAAATTATGGGATAACTGAAGATGGAACATTATCTTGAATGGAAGATGATAATCACTCAAAATATTTATTGATAGAAAGATTATGATGTAAGTTTTTGAATATTAAAGAAAACCCTAGAAATAATTTGGGCAGGAATGATTCAATTTTTCAACATAAATATAATATAGGCACAGACAAAGCTCTACAATGGCCTAAAAATGTTAATGGAAAATATTTTTAATACATTACAAATGGTGATTTAGTCCTTTTTACTTTTTTTCTTGCATTTTTCAATGTCCCTACAACAATACATTACTTGTGAAATAAAAACAAAACAATATACCAATAGTCTTTATATCAAAATATGCCATAACTGACATAATTCTTATGTAGATTCTGTTATTTTTTCTCTTTTTCTTAAGATTTTATTTATTTATTTGATGGAGAGAGACTGAGAGCACAGGCAGGGTGGGGGGCAGAAGGAGAATGTAGGACTAGATCCTGGAACTCCGGGATCATGACCTGAGCCAAAGACAGAGGTTTAATGAACTGAGCTATCCAGGCACCCCTGTTTTGTTTGTTTGTTTTTCTTTGTTTGTTGGTTTCCAGTAAATTTCAGGAACTCAGCAATAATGGATATTCCATTCTGTGTTTGTATTTCAAAAAGCAGGATAAAATCCAAGGAAACCTGTGTTGGGCACTTGACACATACACAAATAGAGAATTGATCTCATCAAAACGTTAGGAATAACAATAAACTCAGGAGAGAAAATTTTAAGCACTCACAGATTGTAAAAATAGTGCATATTTTTGGTTTGGTTTGGTTTGGTTTTTCAGGTTGCATAAACAACAAAAATGCTAAGAAAAGAATCTTGAGGCCACAGCTTTCTCTCCATGGCACACTTTTAAGACTATATTAGACTAGTATAATCAATTAAAGAAAATAAAAAGAAAGTCAATGAAGAACACTAAAAATAATGTAAACAGCCCTCCATTATTCTAAATGAAGATGGCCCTGCTGTGTCACCACTGATGGAAAATGTCAACATGACAGACTTCTTAGTCTGCACTGAGTGTTATTTGTAGTACCCCATATGGCCATAGAATACATTAGTTTACTTTGTATTTGATTTTAGAGGAATAGAGTAATTGTTTCACCTACATTTTATGAAGCAAATCTATTAAAGTGAAAGTAATACTTTCTGGTTTGCTAATAAGGTTTGGGGTTACTATCCAAATGCCAGCATTCAGCCCCAAAAGCTATTGACCTGCATCTCTTATCAGTCCCTTTAGATAAATACTTTCACCCTAAAAATTAAAGTAAAGTGCAGGTAAGTAGATAGTTCAGTCTAGGTCCCTAGCAGTTCTAAACATCCCTCCCCTAGTACTCCTGACATCACACACTTGAACTCAGACTCTTCCCGAGCTCACTTGCACTCCACAAAGATACTTAGCGTGACATATAACCATATAACCCACTGGATTTATTAGTCAAGGCAGAGCTACAACGAACCTTAAAATCTCCGCGGATTACCATGGGAGATGTATACTTCCCACTCACAGAGAATCCAGCCTCTGTATGGCCGGAAGGAAGTGGGGGGTTGATTCTAGTCCAGTAAGTGATAAAATGTATTGCTCTTTAAACAACCTTAATCTAAGAAAATATTCCAGGGATACTTCCATAATTTCACTTAGCTGTGAAACTCATGTTATTCGTTTTCCATAATTTATATTCATCCAGACTTAAACTTCGCATCTTCACTTATGAGATTCATCTTACCTGTTGCTTTGGCTTTAAAATAATGGGCTTTATATCAGGTTATATATTCGTGCTTTGTCATTGATAAGCCTGATGTCCAGTACGCAAGTGATATAAGACATAGGGTCTTGGGTAATCAAAATATCAACACCATCCAATGGAATAAACAGGGGATTCTATATTCGTATTGCAGCAACGACTACAACTTCCATTATATTTTAGTCATGATCTGAAACAGTGACTTGTGGTTAATGGAGAAATTTGAACTCTTCAAATTGATTTTAAAAATATATTTATATCTCAGCATTCACCATGACCTGTCCCTCCTGTTTCCCTAAGATGGGATTTTTTTTTTCCTAAACTGGGATTTTTAGCTGCTTTTTGCCTGCTTAGCAAATAAGGGTGAGTTGTGAAAGTGACAATAAATTCACATTCAAGAGTCAAGACTCTATTATCTTCCCCCACCTCCCTGTGTTCTGAGTGAGTTCAAGTATCTCAGAGATCAGACTGCTCTAAAATGATTGCTCTGTCCCCCTGATTGTCAGGCAATTACCTTTACAAGTATTAATTTCTCAAGGTTCTGAGGCCAGACCATGTCAGCAAATGCTATTTCATTTGCTGGTTGTATAACCTTGTAGAAATTACTTAACCTCACTGGGTTTTAGTTATTGTATCTGTAAAGTAAAAATAGTACTATCTCCCTCAAAGTGCACAATGAGGTGGACAGCAGTTGATGCATATGAAGTATTAAAATAATGCCTAACATTAATAATTGCTTAATAAATGTTAGACCCTATAATGTTAATGATTATTAGTAATAACATATTTATAATTTCAGTTCATTTATGTTATGCAGCATCCAATTAATAAATCAATTGCAAAGCGTTTAAATCAGTAGTCAATTCAAAAATAAAAATACAAGGGCCAATAAAAAAATTCAGAACAACTTTGCTATATCTTATATGCAAAACACAATAACGTTTTTAGTATCTTTTTAAAACTTTTATTGTGGACAAAATAATTTTAAAATAGCATGAGAACCAAGAAAAACTATTAGAAGAAGAGACAGAAAACATACTTGGGTGGCACTGCGTCTCAAAATTTGTGAGAAGTGCCGTTTCCATTTTTTGGCTATTGTAGGTAATACTGCTATAAACATCAGAGTACATGTATCCCTTTGAATTAGCGTTATAGTATTTGGGTAAGTACCCAGCAGTGGAAGCAGCCCAAGTATCCATTTATTGATGAATTGATAAACAAGATGTGGTATACATACATATATATACAGGTATGAATGGATAATGGAAAATTATTCAGCCATTAAAAAAGAATGAAATCTTGCCATTTGCAACATCATAGATGGAACTAGAGACTAGAGAGTATAATCCCAAGGGAAATAAGTCAGTCAGAGAAAGACAAAAACCATATAATTTCACTCATACGTGGAATTCAAGAAACAAAACAAACAAGCAAAAGGGAAAAAAATAAAAAGCAAGACCAATCAAGAAAGAGATTCTTAATTAGGGAGAACAAAGTGGTGGTTAGCACTGGGGAGGGTGGTGGGGGGTGGGATAAATAGGCGGTGGGGATGAAGGAGGTACTTGTCTGTATGAGCAGAAGGAGTTGCATGGAACTGTTGAATCACCGTATTGTATACCTACAATTAATATAACATTGTATATTAACTAACTAATATAACATTGTATGTTAACATTGTATGTTAACTGGAATTAAAATAAAAACTTAAAAGTAAAATCTCTGAGAAATATTTAAAATATTTAAAGAAATCTTATTGTATATATATGCATATACGTATAAATATATACATACATTCGCATGTATTCAAAGGCAAATTTTAAATACAATATATGCATTTGTCAATATAGTATATAAACAAAAAGAATATAACATGTATATAAAATGTATACAATCATATAGTAATCTCTACATAGATGCATATGTTACAGATACATACATACATAACTGCTCTTATTGTTTACTATTTTTACTAACTGCTACTTTATGACCACAGATAGAATTCTGAAACTAGTACTACTGGCCAACACCAATTCTCGTAAGTTCAGTAGTTGGAAGGAATAGGAAAAGTCCAGGCAGTTTATGTTTTTCTGAAATTTTCCCATATATTTATTTGGTCTAGAAGTTCACATTGTCATCTCTTCTTGCCTATTCATCAATTTTCAGATTCTTAATAGTTGCTTTTGTATTTTTTACTATTATAAAAAAAAAAAGTGTTCCTCTTAGTATATGAACCTTTTAATGTACTACTGAATTCACTTGTTAGTATTTCATTATGGATTTTCCTTTTATTTTTTTAAGATTTTATTTATTTATTTGACAGAGATCACAAATAGGCAGAGAGGCAGGCAGAGCGGGGGCGGGAGGAAGCAGGCTCCCTGCTGAGCAGACAGCCCGATGCTGGCCTCAATTCCAGGACCCTAGGATCATGACCTGAGCCAAAGGCAGAGACTTAACCCACTAAGCCACTCAGGCGCCCTATCATTGTGGACTTTCGCACCCATGTTTATCAATGATATTGGTGTGTAATTTTCTTTTCTTGTATTGTCCATCTTATATCTGTGTCAGGTTGATGCTCGTTTCATAAAAAAAGTTTGGGATGCAAAGGTGGTTCATCATATGCAAATCAATCAATATGATAAACTATTTTAATAAGACAAAAGATAGAAAAATGATAATTTTCAATACATGCAGAAAAAGCATTTCACATGCTTATATCTAATTGCCATTAGTATTACACTTCTATTTACATAATATATACATACACACCATAAATGTCAACATCACCAGACACATTGCTCTGATTTGTGGTTTTAACTATCTTCCAAGTGTCTCATGGGCAGAGTATGTGATCAGAATACCCTGCTATCCTTTAAGTCCTCTTTATTCTCCTGCCTAGACATCTTTAATTTTTCAAAAATCTGACTTTAAACTCTCCTAATCAATGTACTATAAATGGTGAAACTAGAAAACATAGAAACCAGGAGGCCTGTGTTTCAATCTTGGTTATTTGCTTTACTATGTGTATAAATTCTGAAATTCTACTTCCTTCAACTTTCCTTTATTCAGTTATAGACTATTAGTAGGTCCAGTGCTTGGCTATCTGCTGACTGTTCAGAAGTACACGGTGAACAGAAGATGGATCATACTGGTACTTAAGGATTTTAGGATTTAGTGATGAATCCAGCTGTTAATACACACATAACGAAAACATTCTAATTTGGAAAGTTCTATTAAAACACACACACACACACACACACACACACACACACACACACGACGTTGCTATGAAGGGAGGAAAAAAAACAAGTAAAGCAGCAGTAGACAAGACTGGGAATGTATCCAGAGGCCAGACCATGCCATTCCGTCTGTGTTGTGGATTTGGAATCTAATCTGAATGCACTTGGAGGCTACAGGATTTTACACCCTAGAACCATGGGACCAGATTTCTGCTTATAAAGGCTCAGTCTGACTGCCAGAAAAGGAAGCATTTAGATGGTGCAAGAGAAGTGACAAAATAAATCAGAATGGAGTGGGATGAGATGGCGAGCCCAGTCTGATGGCAGGTGCATTTTAGATGAGGAGCTGACAAGGACTCACTACAGACTGGGTTTAGGGACAAAGGAGTGTAAAGGAGGTGCTGAGAACGATTCTCAGGTGTGTTGCATGAACACTCAGTAGCGTGGAGGTGTGATTACGGAAAGGAGGAGTCTGGGGGGGGACCAGGTAGGGACAGGCTGATGCGAAGAGAGAGACTTAGGGTTCAGGTCTACAAAGGTTAATTTTGAGGTGGCAGCAAAGCCCTCAAACCCCTATATTAAATTTATTATTACCTAGAGGTGAGTGATGCTTCGAAGGAGGTTTAGTTAGAAACATAAATCTCTAAATCATCACTATATAAGCCATATATAAAAAGTCAGTTCCCGGGGCGTCTGGGTGGCTCAGTGGGTTAAAGCCTCTGCCTTCGGCTCAGGTCATGGGGTCCTGGGATCGAGCCCCGCATCAGGCTCTCTGCTCAGCGGGGAGCCTGCTTCCTCCTCTCTCTCTGCCTGCTTCTCTGCCTACTTGTGATCTGTCTGTGAAATAAATAAATAAAATCTTAAAAAAAAAAAAAAAGCCAGTTTCCTCACTTGAAAATGCAGTTGTCACTCTGTGTGGTAGTAACCATTTACTTGTTTACACACCCATACACATACACAGCATAGTATACATCCACCAGCCAACTTGTATTTAGTAGGAGCAGAAAGAAAAAAATATATATTTCACTTAAAGGTTTATGCTTTGTTCTTTATATTCAAAATAAGAAATGTATTGCATATATAATATTTCTATTATGTGAAAATGCATTAACTTTCTGGAATTATCTTCCCCTTAACAGCTGGCCCATTACTTGGAACTGGATAAACCAGACACTCAGGCTCACTAAGTAGGAAGTTACTTGCAGCGGTGTCAGTCAATCCTGCAACTGCACATGACAGAATTTCTGTTTCACAGGAACAAAAACACAGTTCCAATCCCAATTGGCTTTCAGTTCCAGAATTTTGAAAGTAATTATCTGACACAGCAGAAGCCAAACAGTACTCTATTTTTATTTTCCATTTCAAACTCCGAATGTGAATCAGATTCTCACAAGAAATGTGACAGAAACAGGAGGCAAAGAAATAGATTTCCTTACTCATTCATTTACACTAGCTCAGGCAGGGTCGATACTCTGAGAAATGCCGCAAGATATTTCCCACTTCCCCACAGCTCGTGTTCCATTCTACTGCATTTTGTGGTGTTCCACCATGGGCTGCTTTTGGATGAATATTAAGGAATTTTATATTTGTACACACAGACACACACACACACAATTTTTTAAATCACATATGACAGTGAACAGTTATATGTCGGGCATTATTGAGTTTTTGAATGTTGGCTAGCTGGAACTACAGAAGTTTTCTGTGATAGGTTTTTTTAGAAGTATTGTTAACACAAAAGGCAAGCTGGATCACAAGTGCATGAAAAAGTACAATTCTGTTAAGTATCTACAAGGAGGACAACAGAAGGAGAATACAGACTTACAGGTGACATACCAAAACCTGTACTTAATGTGAACAAACAATTTTTCTCCGGAGATGAGAATTGACTATAATAAAATCTTTACTTCTACTTTAACAAAAGGAAAAATCATTTGGATGTCTATGCATAGAGGAACTTGTGGATATCAAATCACAGGCATTGTACATTAAATTCATTTCACTCCTATTCTAGTCACCTTATAGCATGACATTCAGAACAAGAGGCCATTGAACCACGCTAAAGTCTGGCTCTGGATAATCAATAAGTGATAATTACCATACTTCTACAACTATTTTAACTGTTCCACTTACTATGGAAGAAAATTCTACGATTCCATAATTCTTCCCCTACCTTCTTTATTCATATTTTGCTGCTTTCTTCTAAAGACAAAGCATATACCTTGGGGAAAGTAGTCAGTTTTTAGATCGTGATCTGGGCTGTTATTTGTGGTAAAATGATTTCATTTGTTACCTACCTTAAGCCTAGAACCAAAAGAGTTACTAATTATTAATTCTTTACTAACTTTATAAGTAGTCTAAGTGAAATACTAAACTTTATGTAACTGGTTGTAATCTGTTAAGGGATATTTTAAGTCATTTTATCAATATTCTTGGTACTATATCAAGAGCAAGCATTTATTGCCCTTAAAATTCATCAGCAAATGTTCACTCCCTTTTATTTTGGGAAACCAGGTATGAAGTAGTTGTAAACCAGGCCCATCTGAGGTAAAACAGAAGCATGGTTGAATTCTATAATAAAACCATTTTGACTATCTTTTATCCCATTGCATTCATTGTGGGTTTTGTTGGTGTTAGAGGGCAATAAAACATTTTTAAGAGAAATTTAAGTTTATTTATAAGTTTACATATGTTTATAAATTTATAAGTTTATAAATAAGTTTATTTATATGGACAAGAGAACACATATAATTTGTCTGCAATGCAGTCTTAGAAATGAAAGAGAATAAAAACAAATAAAAAACAGTATCTTGGAGCATCTGGGTGGCCCAGTTGGTTGAGTGTCTGCCTTCTGCTAAGGTCATAATCCCAGGTTCCTGGGATCTGGCTGTATCAGCCTCCCTGCTCAGTGGGGAGCCTGCCTCTCCCCATGAGAGTGGGGTGAGAGTGCTCTTTCTCACTCTATCAAATAAATTAATATATAACATAATATAATAATAAATAATAGATATTATATCTATTATGTATTATATAGATATTATTAAATTTATTATAAATAATAAATTTATAAATAAATAAAATTAAAAATGGTGTCTGCCTTCAGCTCAGGTCATTGTCCTGGGGTTCTGGGATCCAGCCCTGCATTGGGCTCCCTGCTCAGCAGGGGGCGCCTGCTTCTCCCTCCCCCTCTTCCCCTGCTTGTGTTCCCTCTCTCGCTGTGTCTCTCTCTCAAAAAAAAAAAAAAAAAAAAAAAAAAAAAAGATATCTTTAAATAAATAAATAAATAAAACAGGGTCTCAGTACTGCATTCAGGAGAGTCTCAGAGAGAGTCCGAGAGAGGGAGGGAAGGCACTTGAAAATCCAACCCTGGCTTGAATATATTCCGGAAAATTATAAAGCTGCACTGCAGTATATTTTGGAAAGAAGAACTAGAGAAACCTCTGCACACGTGCAAAACAATCACCTAAATAGGAAATAAATTTTGTATTAAAATATCCCCTATTTTAAATAAGTTCTGGGATGTTAAAACTGGAAAAGTGGCCCAAGTTAAAACACTTATCTTCTTGGAAAATCATTGAGTAATTAAATATACAGCAATCAAATATTTTCTCTCAAAATCCAAATGGAATTATTAAGTACTCTATGTAGCATTATATCGTGAAATAGGATTAATTCTTGCCAGATTTAACAACACATATTAATGGCATGCACATACATGAAATACTGGCAGGACACCCCCCCCACACACGCACACAAGATAAATTATTAAATTGATAAATAAGACATTCATCTTGATAAATAAGGTAATTCAATGTATGAAATGTATGCTAGACTTCTAGCACAAAAAAGTGCAGGCTCAATTTTCTCCTATTTCTGCCTCATCAACACAATTATAAATCCTGGAAAGGGCAAAGGGGCAATCATCCGTGAATACTAAAAGGTGGTAAGAGGAGGAAGCCCCTCTGTGATCCTGGGTCTGAAGGAAGAAGACAGCAGTAGGGTGTCTTACATCTTCCAACCCCACAGAAGAATGCCACCAGAACTGTTGTTTCTGACATATAACCCTGATAACAGAAGGCACCTAAGAAGGCTGATTTCTCCCCTGAGTCAACCAGAAGTCCCTCTGATAATATCAGATAAGCAGATAACCCTGACAAGGGCGATTGCTGGGAGCCCCACTGAGCAGCTAATGGGAGCTCTGGTTCTTCACAGAATGTAAGATTCCCCTTTTCCACTAAGAACCACTGAGACAGGTGACCAGCAATGCTGGAGAGACCCGACAACCTCCAGTCTAGTCCACGAACCTTCTTTGACTTAATGGTCTTTAGATTCTCCATCCCTGTTCAAAGACACTAGGGAAGTCAGAGGTCACCAGTAGGAGCATTTCACCACACAACTCCCCCACCAAGAGACGCTTCGCGGAGGGGCTTAGGGAAAATTCATTTTGCCTCATAGCCAGTGCCATCTAGGATAAACAGGGACCCTGGTGACTCCACACTAACTAAGAAGACCAACAGAATACCACAAAGACACTGAACATTTACTACCCACCTGAACCAGAGGCCTTAACAGTAAGCTAAGACCCACTTGCTAAACCTAAACTGAGTGATGGTCTGTTGAAACAGAACACTAAAGTAAGACTTGGAGGCTCCTATAATAATGAGGGGAAAAAAATGTCTAGAAAAGAATAGAAACTAACCCACTATACAAAGATCCAAGAAAATCACAACCTGAATGATCAGTGACAACAAATGATGCTAACTCCATGATGAACTGATAGCTGGAAATATCTGACAAGGATTTTAAAGTAGCTTTTGTGAAAATGCTTCAGTAATAAATTAAACATTATCTTGAAACAAGATAGAGAAAGATAATCTCAGCAAAGAAGCTATTAAAAAGTAGCCAAAAGAAAATTGTAAAATAGAAAAATATAATACTAAGAAAAATGCTAGATTGGCTTACTAGTAGAGTGGAGAAGACAGAGGATAGAGTCTGTTAACTCGAGGGCAGAATAATAAAACTTACCCAACGTCATCTACCATATCAATCAGTTAAAGAAGAAGAAAAAAATCATGGTCGTATCAGTCAATGCAGGAAAATATCCAGGAAGCTACAATGTCTGCAAATGATAAAAACTCGCAGCGAGTTAGAAGCAGAGAGGGAGGAAGTACCTGTGATGAAGACCTTCAGTAATAAACCTACAAGCGTCACCATCCTAATAATGAAGAGCGGAATTCTTTTCCCATAAGATTAGAAACATGGTAAAATGTCATCTCTCACCTCTATCTCTCTCTCTCTCTCTCTTAGGATTTTGTTTATTTACTTGTTAGAGAGAAAGAGAGAGCACACAAGCAGGGGAAGGGCCGACCGAGGGAGAAGCAGGCTCCCTTCTGAGCAAGGAGCCCGATGTGGGACTTGATCCCAAGACCCTGGGATCATGATCTGAGACAAAGACAGATGCTTAGCCAACTAAGCCACCCAGGCATCCTAATTTTTCACCATTCTTATTCATCCTAGTACTGTAAATCCTAGCTAGTACAGCAAGAAGGCCAGCAAAGGAAGTAAAAATGCATACAGGTTAAAGGGTAGAGTTAACATTCTTCTATTTGTAGAGAACATCATTATCCAGGCATAAAACCTACAAAACAAATCAAAAAATTAAAAACTCCTAGAACTAATAAGTGAGATCAACAAGGGGGCAGGATAGGAGGTGAATAACAATAAATTAATAGTAACAATGAACATGCGGAAACAAATTAAAACAGAACACCTTTTACAATCACCCTAAAGAAAGTCATAAACTTAAAAATGGTATAGTAATAAAACATGTATGGGATGTTTTACGCAATTCATGCTGAAAACTGTAAAATGCTGATGAAAGAAATCAAAGAATAAATAAAGATATAATGTCCATATCATGAACTGGAAGACTGAAGCAGTAAAATGTCAATTTTTCTAAAAGTTACCTATCACTTTAACGCAATGTCTATCAGAACTCCAGCAATATACTTTATAGATACAAACAATTTTATTCTAGAATTTCTATTGGAAGACATAGTTCCTAAGCCAGTTAGACTAAACTATAGATCAGTGGAATACAATAGATGACCCAGAAATAGACTCACACAAGTATGCTCAACTGAACTGTAATAAAGGTACAAAACCAATTCAGAGGAGGAAGAATAGCCTTTTTGAGAAATTCTATACAAAATGTATCTCAAATTGCACTGTAGACATAAATGTTAAACCTAAAAGTATGAAACTTTGCGGGGGTGGGTGGAGAGAAATTCTTGGTACCTAATACTAGGAGAGGATTTTTAGATTTGGCCCCCATAGCATGATGCATAAAAGGAAATTTTAACTAAGTAGTTGGATCTTACTGAAATTAAAAAGTTTTTCTCCATGAAAGCCTATGTGAGGAGAATTACAAGATAATGTAATTGTTCCCTAGAGACTAGAAGCATTTGCCAACTACATACCCAACAATCGTGTCTAGAATATATAAAGAACTCTCAAATCTGAATAGTTAAATATATATATATATATATATATATATATATATATATATATATATATAAAATGAACAAAAGACTTACACAGCCATTTTACTAAAGACACAGATTGCAAATAATCACATAGAAAGTTGTTAAATATCACTGGCCATCAGGAAAATGAAAGTTTAACCACAGGGGATCAGAATGGTTAAAAAAAAAAAAAAACCAAAAAACTGGGGAAGGCATGAAGAATTGGGTCACTTGTATATTGCCGATATCACAACCACAAATATCACAACCACTCTAAAAATAACACTTTGACAGTTCCTTAAACAAATAAACATGCTATCCCTATGTAACACATCAATTACAAACTCTGGAATTTATCCACAAAGAATGACAATTTATGTTCATACAAACACCTATAAATGATTGTTTATAGCAGCTTTGCTGGTAATAGCTCCAAAGCAGAATCAGTCCAGATATGCTTTGACAGATGACTGGTGAACTGATAACATGTTATAAGCTCAGCATGGAGCTTATACAGCAGTGAGAAGCAATAGACCTGCCAATTGAGTGAATCTCCAAAGACTTACATCTAGTGAACAGCAGTCAATCCCCAAAGGTTGTATGTTATATACTTCGATTTCCATTGCATTTTTAAAATGGCAATACTGTAGAAAAGAAGATTCATGCTTGCCAGGGTTTAGTGATGGTAGGAGGGTAAGAGGATATAGGGGAGGTGGCAGGAGGAAGATCACTGTGGTTACAGAAGGGCAACATGATGGACCCTTGCGGTGCTGGGTTCGTTCAGCTGGGTGAATGTGGCAGTGTGGACACAGGGACCTACACTGGTGAATAATGTTCTTATAGAACTTAAGACAAACAGATGCAAATAAATGATTATAAGGAGGTTTGGGGAAGTCTGAATAAAACTGGTGGATTGTATTAGGGTCAATAACCTTGTTGTGATAATACACTGTAGCTTTACGGACTATTGGGAGATATTGGGCAGAATTTATATCTCTCTGTATTGATTCTTACAAATATATGGAAAGCTATGATTACCTCAAATTTTTAATTAAAAGAGTGTACCTTGTTGAAAAAAGAAAATACTATGATGAATTCTCAGAACTTCAGAAATACTCATAGCAGATAATTACCTTTTTTGTTAACTGGGATGGGGATGGGACAGAAACAAAATGAGCCTCTGCTTACTAGCATGAATAAATAAAATTTACTTCTTCACCTTAAGACATATGTTAAAGCCAGTTCAGAACTATCTATAGATTATATTTGTCCCATGTTTTTATCAGAATTGAGTATATACTAATTAATTTCCCCTCATTCCAAAACCAATGGATATAACTTAGTGTCTTTTAAAGCTATACTTTTCTTCTAATCTTTAATTACAGATGTTAATTAAATTCTATAATTTGGATGTTTAAATACATTACAAAGCATATATGATATGATATAACATCTTAAGGAATTATGAAAAAGGAATAGAATATAGAAAAATTATATAGTATATGTGAATACAACTATTTACTGCTGTGAAAATGTATGAAAGCACCTTCATTGCTTCATTACTATGCCAGGAGATTTTTTTTTCCTATTGTCTAAGATCTAAGAAAATGAAAAACAATGAAGTCAACATGTTGGTTAAAATTGGTGACTATGCAGTTGGTTCTGATCAAAATGCTAATACCATATAGTATCACATAGTATCTTTCACATGTTTGTATAGCCCCAATATTAACACATGTAAAGTTTGCAAACTGTCTATAATTTTCAAGAAACATTATAACATAAGTCACATTTTCTTTTATGTGAAGTTCCCTTAAGTCTTTCTGCTCAAGATGGTAGTTTCAACACAAACTTTTTTTCTTCTCCTTAAAGACTCATTAAACTCTAAAAAATATTTAAAATATTTAAACACTATGCAAAGTAGTTTCTTAGGTTTTCTCTAAACACAAAAGACATTTCATACGTTCTTAGGGTAAATTTCAAATGAAATAATGATGATTGACATATAAGGACAAAGGAAACTATATTTTTAAAAATGTATAGGACTGTGCTATGCCTATCTTACATATTTCCTGAAAAGCCTAGGAGACTAAAATGCCAAGCATAATGGAGGGTGGGGGTGAAATGTTCTAAATCATAAAGGTTAATGGAAAAATTATAGAAAAAGTACTTGATGTCTCCATGCAGAATACTCAGCAGCCACTCATATACCTCTCTCAACAATAGTGAATATTCTCAGAAAATGGAAAGTAAACATTTATAAGAAAAATGTAAATTGCAATGTCTTAGAGAACTAACAGGGAAGCTAGTGATAAAAGGAGTCCAAATATAAGACAAAGATAAGACAAAGACTGTCTTATCTTTCAATGCCTTCCAAAGCCAATGGTAGGATTTTCTATATCCTAATCCTAAAAAAGTGGGAAATAATATGGGTAAGAAGAGAAGATGTAAACATGTCAGTTTTTATATACATTAAAAAGATAACCAAAGAAAAAAATTAAAAATTAATGATAAGACAATGTAGGAAGAAGGAAGAAAGAGATAGGATTAGTAAACCAGTAGATTCTTCATATAACACAGTAGGGATTAAAATAAAGTCCAGTCATGTTAAAATATAAGAACTAAAATATTGCAAATCAGTTTTTATCTGTAAAGAAGGCTGTGAGTAGGGAATAGTAAGGAAAAGAAATATCAATTTTGTTAAAACTGCTTTTGTACTACTTGACATTTCTCCCTAGGTGCATGTACTATATCAATAAAAATGAAAATCACCCTAATAAAATAATAAGGTGACATGAAAATATCTACACGGAGAAAAAATACATGATGACATTTAATCACATGTTTTTCAAAGAGAAAAAATAATTTCATATAGATGTTCTAGCATTATTCAATACTATTTAAGACATGGAACACGTATATACTACATTACAATAACCATGATTTTACAGATGTCAGTTAGTAAATCAAAGTGACAATTTCCAACACCATTAAAGATTCTTGTCATTTTGTTCAAGGTATCCTTGGGTATCATTAGCAAACTGAGCCTACAAACCAGCAGTTCTGAATGATATAAAATTTAGGACCATTTTGGTAACTTTAAAATATACTGATATCAGGTTCTATTTCTCAGACTCCCTGACTTAATTAACCTGATGTGCAGTCTAGGCTTGAAGATTTTTAAAAATGTCCACCTGATTTGAATATCCAGACAAAGTTGAAAATTACAGTTATGTACCTTACTGCTATTTGTGCCTAGTAATATATACCAGATCAAAGCTTTGTTTCGAATACATGGCTTAAATACAGCATATACTTATCTTTTTATTATTTTTAACATTTCTTACAGACACCGAGGAGAATGCAGCTGCAAATCATGGAATAGAAATTACTTAGATGCCAATTAACAGCTCTTCAGAAAGAGTCTTTAGTTTCCCATAGCTGCACATTGGCACTCCTCTCCCCAGAAACATAAATATTTACTTAATGTTGCTTGGTAGATAATTGATACGTGATTAAACATTATTTTACTGTTCTTCATCTCAGTATTTATAAAAAATAGTGATAAATCTGAAACCCCCTCATGGTCAATTGAATTCAATGGAACAGTAATAACAGGGTTCAAAGAACAAGACTAACAGTGGCAATGCTAGAAGGAAGAAAAAAAAGAGCACAAACTCGTAACATAAGTCATATAAAAGAAAGGAGAGTAATTTCAAGTAAAATATGTATAGGTCTCTCTTACTGCATTTCCTTTCTGCTTAGAGTCTCCTTACTTTAATTAAAAGTAGTTTATATTACCTTGAATACTACAGATGTGTTTAATACTTTCCATAACTTTGATATAACAACACAAAGAACCCATGCATGCGAAGCAGCTAATGAACTGAACAAGCAATTACCAAGCAGACAAGATGTTCCAGAACAAGTTTATGAATCATTACTTTGAGCATGTATATAGGCATATATATAATGAAATAAAATCCCTTTCTTCAAAAATGTCAGTGGACGTCATCAAAATGAGTTCAGAAAAAGGATAGTGAACTCTATTCTGAGTTTTTTTTTAATAAGGTGAATTATATTTATCTTGAAGACACAAGGCATAAAATAATGAAGTAAAACAGGTCAAATACATTAAATTTTTCTATACAGTTGGGAATTATATTAAACTATAGGCAACTGTGTGTTTTTTGGACACCCTGCTTATTTTTGAAGAATTGACACCCCATTGTGAGATTTTTGATGGAAGAGAGAATCCTGTTTCAGTTATGGAAACTGCAGGAGCCAGATTGGATCTCTCTACTTGGTGCAGCCAGACTACTGGCACATGACTTAGACTGGGCTAACACATGCTCTTATCTAGAGCTTTAAAACATCACCAAGTGACAAAAAGACCAAAGGGCAGATCAGATGTTATCTGTGATTGTGTTATCAAGAAGACAGAGACAGTGCACCTAGGTGCAGTCAGCTGGTTAAGCATCTGCCCTGGGCTCACGTCATGATCCCATGGTCCTGGGCTGGAGTCCTGCATCCGGCTCCCTGCTCCGTGGGGGGACTGCTTCTCCCTATGTCCCTCACCCTTGTTCATGCTATCTCTCTCTCTCTCCTGCTCTCTCTAAGTAAATAAAATATGAAAAGTAAATAAAATCTTAAAAAAAAAAAGAACAGAGAGACAATAGCAATGCAAATCTAGAGGTAGAAATATCATCAGTGGCAACGTTCTGACTAAGTTGTTTCTGGGAATCAGCTTGGCTGCATTTACAACCACTCAGCCTCCCTTGATTCCTGCTTTACTTCAACACTGACTCAAGAGCCTTCCTGCCAATTCTAGTGATTTATCCAATACTCATTTGGAAAGTTACTTTTATCTTTAAATTACTCAGAGTAAGATTTTGCTACAGTCAAGAAGGTGATTTTCTAAATCATGCAAGCCCCACTACAACCGCACACAAACAAATCAATTGAACGGTAACAATGTATGCTACTTGAAATCAAGAAAAAGAAAATCAGGTTTGACCTTTCCAGTCTTCAGAACTTTTTTTATGCATTGGAGTCAGGCTATTAAATCCATTGTTTTTAATTTCATTCTCTATGCCTGTAATTTTATGTGGCTTACATAGACTCATACTTTTGTGTGTATATTATTTGAGTATGAGGTTAGGTTTCCTTTCTGGGTAGTCTAAACCTGCACTTTTCAATATTGTAGCCAATAGCTACCAGTAGCTATTTAAATTTAAATTAATAAAATGTAAACATGCAGTTCCCTAATTGCACTAGCCACATTTATTTCTTTGTAAGACTTATTTATTTATTTGACAGAGAGGAAGAGAGTGCTTGCACACACAAGTGGGAGAAGGGGCCAAGGGACAGGGAGAATCCAAACAAACTCCCTAATGAGTGCAGAACCCCACCCTGGGCTTGATCCCAGGGCCCTGAGATCATGACCTGACCCATAATCAAGAGTCTACTACTTAACCAACTGAGCCACCCAAGTATCCCTGCACTAGCCACATATAAAATGTCTGATAGCCACATATGGCTAGTAGCTACCATAATGGACAGTATAGATATAAAACATGATCAAAACTGTAGAACGTTCGGGTGCCTGGGTGGCTCAGTGGGTTAAGCCACTGCCTTCGTCTCAGGTCATGATCTCAGGGTCCTGGGATCGAGTCCCGCATTGGGCTCTCTGCTCAGCAGGGAGCCTGCTTCCTTCTCTCTCTCTCTCTGCCTGCCTCTCTGCCTACTTCTGATCTCTCTCTGTCAAATAAATAAATAAAATCTTTAAAAAAAAAACTGTAGAAAGTTCTACTGGGCAGCATTTTTGTAGGAACACATGATAATTCAACCTTTCTACTTATTTATTTATTTATTTTTAAAAAGAGTTTATTTTTTCATTGGACAGAAAGAGAGCGCAAGCAGGGGGAGCAGCAGAGGGAAAGGGAAAGGAAGGAACAGGCTCCCTGCTGATGCAGGGTTCAATCCCAGGAGTCCAGAATAATGACCTGTGCAGAAGGCAGACAACCAACTCTGCCTCCCAAGTGCCCCCAATTCAACCTTTTTAATGGTTAAATCAGAAATGCAGACTTAAGTTACTTGGCAGAGGTTGACTGTCATTAGTTCAGCATGGTGCTTGAACAATGGGCCAATAAAGCTCAAGGAAAGGATGGATATTTTCCCATAAAATGAATTGAACTTATTTTATATTTTCATATCTTATTTTGTTTTTGTTTGTTAACCAGTGTAGATTTTTTTCAACCAAAGGACTCTGATTGCTAGAGAAACTTGTTCCTAGAAATGGGAGGTTTTAAAAGATAGACCCTAAAACGTGGAATTGAAAAATATTTGGGCACTTAAAATCTCTCTATATCTAGCTGCAAGCAAGGAAATCCTTTTTATAAAACAGAGCAAAGAAACTGAACTGTCACTTGCAAATCTTGGGTCTTGGACTTCACATATTTTATGAGTTTGCAGCTTTAGGGCACTGGTTAGAATCCTAATCACATCATTTGTATTTCTGATTCTGCCTGTGCCTGAAGACTGTTCTGCTCTTCAGATATGCAAACTGGTAAATTACTTCCCATTGTTAAACTAGTTTCACATAGTTTCCTTCAACAACCAGCAGGGAATTACTGACCAATGCAAACAGAGTGTCAATCAGTAAGGTAGATTCAAAGAGTTCAGGATTAGGAGCATGCGGAGGAATATGTAAATGTTTACCTGCTCTAGACAACTAATGGCTAGAGGGCAACGGATAAAGGGCAGAAAGACAGCAATAGGTACTACAAGTAAAGTAAGTAAATAATCCACACATTCCCCTTAAATTATAACCTTCTTCCTCTATGACTGCTCAAGCCTTTACAGTACGGGTCAGCCCCTTAGGCACAGCTAATGCTATTAAGGAAAAAATAACCTCATCTGTTAAAAAAAGTTTTAAAAAAATATCCAGTTATTTTTTTCTCCGTTTAAAAATGTTTCATAGTTCCTGTTTTTCTGTTTCGTTTTGTTTTAAGATTTATTTATTACTGAGAGAGTAAGAGCAGGAGGAGGGGAAGAGAGAGAGAATCTTTGAGCAGACTCCCATTGAGTATGGGGCTCAATCCCAGGACCCTGAGATCATGACCCTGAGATCAGGACTTGAGCCTAAGCCAAAATCAAGAGTCAGATGCTTAACCAACTGAGCCACCCAGGTGTCCCTATGGTTATGTTTTTAAAACCACTTCCTTGAGGTATAAATCACATACAAGAAGATGAACATATTTAATATATACAACTTGATGAGTCTGGAGATAAGTATACATCTGTGAAACCATCACCACAATCCAGTCACCATGAAAAGTTTCCTCCTGCCCTCCTCAGTAGTAGCAGTGGTAGTAGTGGTGGTGGTAAGCACAGTTAAGATTTGAAATCTACCCCTAACACAATTTTTAAGTAGATAATACAGTGTTATTTTATCCTCACTGAAGCATCAGAATTCGTTGTCCACTTCCTCCTCCTTGAGACATTCTCCTTCCTCATCTACTATGATTCCTTCCACCACTGAAACTCCAGTGTCTCCCATTTCTGCATTTATCCAACATCCAGTGACTCTGTGCCTGTGTACTTGTGGGCCCGCAAAGCGCCCTGGACACGGCCAGTTCAAACCTAACTGCACCACTTTCACAACCAGACAGGATCCTCCTCCTTTACTCGTTACCACCACAGTATGCTAAGTCTGCCAACCATCTTCCAAAGGTTTTGCTTCCATTTCTCACCTTCGTCAAAATGATATCTTATCAATTCTACATCCTAACACACTGGTTGGTTGATTTCTTCTTCTGAAATTGTTATTATCAAATTTAAGTTTAGATTTGGACATTGGTAAAGCATCTTTTCTGCCTCCAAACATTCTAAATGTCTCATATCACTTCCCACTTGCAAACCCTTCCATTCATTCATGAACACTTCTGGATAGTCTCCTTTGCGTCTCCTGCCGGGTCAGGTCATCTGGGACCCATCATCCTCTCTAGCTTCACCTCACTCCGTCTTCTCAACATTCCCTCAGCGCTCCAGCTACTGTTCTTATACATTTTTGAATGTTACTTCTGCACCTTTGTTACGCTGCTCCTAAAATTCCATTGTAGCTCTCTGAACCAATAGACTCTGTCTCGTTTTCTATTAATAGCAAAATACTAGTTCAAGCCAATTTAAGAGAATTTATTTAAGTATGTCACATCTCCTCTTGTACTGTCAACCCTTGTGCTTAACACCGTTATTGTACCATTAGCGATGGGATGTGATCATTTGTCCTTGAATTTGCCTCCTCTTCATTAGTTTCATTAATGACCAGGACTGTGTATTTCATTAGTATAACCTCCACATCTAGTACAGTGTGTGGCATACTGTGGTTTCTTAAAGCCATTGAGCTCATGCTGAAGCAGTGAATTTTGAAGTGAATAGAATCCCTGCAATCATTTCCTTCATCTGCCTTATTCATGTGCATAATAAAACTCCATTTGGAAATTTGGACTTACCAAGGTTAAACAATTACATAGTAGAAAAATCAAGGCTACCTATCTGATGTGACTTCCACCACTGTTACTTATATATATGTCTCAAGTCTTCTCCTGAGTCCATAATGCATTATACAGGCCATGAATCCATTATCCCTTGAGTCGTTATGGAAATGTAAGTAAGCAAACTACACTCTATTTCTTTCAGTTTCTATATTAGCTCCTTTACAGAAATTAAACTACTTTTGATTTTCCTGAGCTTCTTTCCTGCACTTCAGTTGTTCATAGAGCAAAGTGATTGCCTAATAATAAAAACAATGATGCCATGTAATTTTCTTCTTAAAAGTCAACAATGTCTCCCTATTTCTCTAAATATGAATTATAGGTACTTGGGTCTTTCTTTGAACCTCAAATCCAAAGAGTCCCTTCCATGCCAGGATCTTTACATGTGTTACTCCTTCATCATGGACTTGTCTTCATTCCCAGGAGTCATGAGCATACCACTAATGTGGACTAAATAGCTCCTATTCACTTTTAGATAACAGCCTGGCTATTCGTTCCTCAGAGAGTTCTGTTATCATCAGTCTAAGTTTTACACTACAGAGAGCACATTTTTTTTCCTACAATCCTCTTCATGGTTCTTAATTAAATATGTCTTTGTGTGAAAGTCAGTTTAATGTCAATGTCTTCTAATATATCTCCTTTGTTTGTAATCATATAAACAATACCTAGGGTAATGACCAGGGCAAAGAAAGAACTCAATACATTTTGAATGAATGAATATATCCTAAGCAGTCTTCAATTTTTATTAAAACAGGCTCACCAGTAATCAAAGTATAGTTCTGAACAATGCAAACCAAAGGCTATGATTAAATTAGTATAGTTTAGTTTTGTTTTATACTTTGTAGTATTTTTTAGTGTAGAAAATGATTTCATACCATATATAGTTTTAATTTCTATGAATACAGTGACAAATCATATATAGGAAAAATAAATATCCTATAGGAAAGGAATTGATACATTTCACTCTAATTCTTAAAATGAATGCTTAGTATCTTCTTTATGAATTTTCAAAACAAAAATGAAAACCTGGATGAAGACCCTGTGGCTCAACTTTCAAATTAAATACTTTTATTATGTGAGATCCAGTGCAATGCAGTGTTCAAAATCAGGTGAACTTGAATCAGTGTTCAAAATCAATTGTTCAAAATCATTTCACTGAATTAAAATCAATTAGCTAATGAAAAAGGTATCTTGAGAATAATCTAATACCTATGTCAAAAATTATTCATTTCCTTAGGAAAAATACATGTTGAACTAAATCAGACTTTAATTAGTTAAGAAGTGAGATAAGGTTTTCGGAATGTATATTTCTACTCTTTGATATTTCGGAAACATTTAGATTAATATCTACTTTTGCATGAAAATGTTGAAGCATGGCAAAACTAATACTATTATTTATATCCGGAAGAGATACTAAGAAGATTACCTAATCCAAATATTGTTTCTGTATAAAAAAAAAACTAGAGGCAAGATATGACCAATAAAATGCCAGACAAAGCTAAAGAAGATTTGTATCTTACTATAAATGGTCAAAATGATGTATAGAAATTAAACACTGAAGAATTATATGAGTGAGCTAAAAACAATGAAAGACAATTCCCAGTAGAAAAGGGAAGGAGAGAGAACTTAATACCAGGGACATGTTTTCCAACTGGCAGCCAGCCTCATCTCTCTGGGAGAAATTAAACTGGACAAAAGCCTCAGGTTCCAAAAATTTAGGTTTTGCATCTCTTGAATATTAGAAATCATAACTTTCAGGCTCCTGAAGGTATAGCACTTTCAGAATGAAGGTATCTGAAAAAAGCAAGACTGCTTAAAAACAACTATATGAAATGAAAATTAGACTATCTACCCACCAGCTTCAGAAAGTACAAGGAACTTAATGGCCTAGTAGAAGTTCTTGATTCTAATAAGAGTTCTGTGATAAGGGGAGCCTGGGTGGCTCAGTGGGTTGAGGCCTCTGCCTTCAGCTCAGGTCATGATCCCGGTGTCCTGGGATCGAGCCCCGCATCGGGGCTCTCTGCTCAGCAGGGAGCCTGCTTCCTCCTCTCTGCCTGCCTCTCTGCCTGCTTGTGATCTCTGTCTGTCAAATAAATAAATAAAATATTAAAAAAAAAAAAAAAGAGTTCTGCAATAAGCTGAAACCAAAAGTTCCAGCTCAGATGAAAGGTATAATTTTTATTTTTTTAATGTTATTGGTATTACTGTTTTTGCTATTTCCATTGAATGTATGGCCAAGAAGCTACAGGAAAAATTAAAAATTAATATTCATTCAGATTAATAAAACCAATTGGTTGCCAGCAGACAAAAAGACAAATGGCTTTCCATTGATATTTCTCAAGCTATATTTTGGAGGAAGTCAACCAAAATCCTTATTCCTACTATGTATACTATTGAGGACAAATGAATTGTAAAATTTTAAAAGGCATACTGGGATCATATCTTCATAACAGATAGTGACTAAACAAAAGAATTATGAAAACTCATCAAGCACAAACACAGATTAGAAAATTTGAACAAGATTATTAATTAGTGGTTTGCAATAATCAAAATCCTAAGAGAAGAAACAGAAATAAAAATGAAAGAACAGGTCATTACATAAAGAGGAAAAATGGAACCAAATACAATTAGAAATTTTAAAATATAATCAAATTAATATTCACGTGTAAGTCAAAGAACATACTAAACATTCAACTTAGAGGATTTATATACTAGAAATAAATTTGACAGAAATTATATCAAACAGAAATTTCAGAATGAAATAATAACTGAGGAAATTAAAAATTGCAAAGAAACAACATATACTGACATTCTATAATTAAATATAAAAATCTCAATAATTACATAGGTACTCATTCTGCACTGCTATGGGTTGAATTTTGTACCAGCAAAATTCAAAGGTTAAAGGCCTAACCTCCTCTAACCTTTTTTTAGAAATATCTCTTTACAGAGCTAATTAAGTAAAGGTGAGGTCGTTAAGTGGACTCTAATCTGACTGATGTTCTTATGAAAAGGGGAAATTTGGACACAGAGATGTAGATACATGAAGAATACCATGTGAACATAAAGATAGCTATCTACAAGCTAAGGAGAATGCCATCAAAAAAGTCTTCCCTTGGAAACCCCAAGAGGAATTAACTCTGCCAACATCTTGATTTCAGACTTCTAGCCTCTAGGATGGTGAGACAATAACTTCTTGTTGTTTAAACCACTCAGTTTATAGTACTGTGTAATGGCAACCCTATTTACTTAATATACAGACTGAAAGAAATTAAATGTTTGATAAAGGAAAATAATAAAAGCTTAGATACTTAGTATATCTATAGGCCATAAAGAAAACAGTAATAATCCTGAAATCAACCTAAGCAAAAGAGGATATTAAAAAATGAAATCACAACAGATTTTCCATCAAAGATAGAATTCACCATACAATATATCTTTAATAATACAATAATGGAAAAACTCATCATAGAATCCCATACACACACACACACACAAATGATACAGTTTAAAAAAAAAGGTTTTACTACTCACACACAAAATCGCAAAATAGAAATTAAATAAATGATTACATATAAGCAATAAAAACAATCAAACCAAAGAAAGAAGGGTAGAAGCGATGGAAAACATAGATATTGATAAATCTGAATAAATCGAAGGAAAATCTAATGTTTAAATAATTTGAATCATGAAAAATTTGGAAAGTGCTTTCTAATGAGGAATAAGATATTTGACAAATATAAAAGTTGAAAGCAAAGAGGGTTTAAATATCCTAAATTATCTTTATTGTTTAGGATTACTGTAAAGGTATTTAATTTGAACTTTATAAAGCATATCAGTTAACCAAAAAATCCTAGACGAGAGCTCAGGCAGTAATCAGTAATTTCTTTGAAATTTGCCAGAGCAACATTTTTCTTTTTTCTTTTTTTTTTTTTTTTGAGAGTGAGTGGAAGGTGGGAGTGAGGGGGAGAGAGACATTTTTTTTTTTTTCTTAAGATTGTATTTATTTATTTGACAGAGAGAGAGAGAGCAATCACAAGTAGGCAGAGAGGCAGGCAGAGACAGAGGGGGAAGCAGGCTCCCTGCTGAGCAGAGAGCCTGATGAGGGGCTCTATCCCAGGACCCAGAGACCATGACCTGAGCTGAAGGCAGAGGCTTAACCTACTGAGCCACCCAGGCACCCCGGGAAAGAGAGAATCTTCAGCAGGCTTCACGTCCAGCACAGAGCCCAATGTGGCTTGATCTGATGACCCTGAAATCATAACCTAAGCTGAAATCAGAATGAGATGCTTAGCTGACTGAGGCACCCAGGTACCCTGGATAAGAAAATTTTTCTTGATATGTCTTTTCAGGCAAGGGAAGTAAAAAGCAAAAATAAACTATTTAGACTACATCAAAATACAAAGCTTTTACACACCAAAGAAAACAATCAACAAAACTAAAAGGCAACCTACTGAAGGGGAGAGGATATTTGCAAATGACATATCCAATAAAGGGTTGGTATCCAAAATATATAAACAACTTACACAACTAAGCATCCTAAAAACAAGTAATCCAATTAAAAATTGGCAGAAGACATGAGCAGACATTTCTCCAAAGAAGAAAATACAGATGGCCAACAGCCACGGGAAAAAAATGATCAACATCCTCATCATCAGAGAAATGCAAATCAAAACTGTAAGATATCACCTTATACCTATCAGAATGGCTAATATAAAAAACATAAGAAATGACAAGTGTTTGCAAGGATGTGGAGAAAAAGGAACCTTCTTGTATTGTTGGTACCAATGCAAAGTGGTACAGCCACTGTGGAAAACAACATGAAGGTGCCTCAAAGTTAAAAACAGAACTACCCTATGATCTTGTAATCACACTACTGAGTATTTACCCAAAGAATGCAAAAACACTATTTTGAAGGAATACATACATCCTGAGTTTATAGCAGTGTTATTTACAATAGCCAAATAAAAGAAGGAGCCCACATGTCCATTGATTGATGAATGGATAAAGAAGTGATATATAAATCTATCTACATACATACAATGGAATATTACTTAGCCATAAAAAAGAATAAAATATTGCCTTTTGCAAAGACACGGATGGAGCTAGAGAATACTATGCTAAGTGAAATAAATGAGTCAGAGAAAGATAAATACATGATTTCATTCATGTGTGGAATTTAAGAAATAAAATAAAGGATTAAAGGAAAATAAAGAGAGCTAGAGACAAAGCAAGAAACAGACTCTTAACTAGAGAGAACAAACTGATGACTGCTTTATTAAGAGCAGCAAACACATAGAAAATAAGCAAGGAATTTCAGTAAAATAAAGGAGGTAAGAAATCACCTCGCTAAATTTTTTAAGCAATCGAAAACCATGATGCTCAAAAGAATTAAGTGACCTCTTCTTGGTGAAGGAGGTGGATGGCGGGTTGGGTGAAGTAGATGATAAGGATTAAAGAGTTCATTTGTCATGCTGAGCACTGGGTGAGGTGTGGAATTGTTGAATCACTGTATTGTACACTTGAAACTGACACTGTATGTTAACTGCACTGGAATTAAAATTTAAAAATCAAGAATATGAATTAAAAAGAAATGGGACACAGTTATATTTCAGAAAGAAGTACACTGAACCCAAAATCAGAATCACATAAGAATTTCCATGGGCCATTTTCCTTTTGGGTCCCATTTTCAATTAAAATGATAAAATCTGTTTATAGTTATATTGATATACAGACTAATATAATACAGCCTGAATAATACTTATTTTTATATTTTATTCTGATTTGAAAATGCATTAAAACATTTTCTGGGCCCTTTAAGCACCATGAACCCTACTGATGATGCCAACTATAACAGACAATTTCCTCCTGGCAAAAATTTTTCTAGACATTGCCAAATCTCCCAGGGATGAGTATCATCTCTGGGTTAGCACTGCTGATACACACACTCACACACAAACACACACCCAGATGGATATGTTTATAGAGTAATATAAAGTTCACAATGTGAATAAATATAAATGTCATGGCCATGGCATATGTATTATGACCTTTAAAAAACTGTCAGTGTAGCATTAGGAAACGCATTAATTAACTTAAACATTTTAAAGTTATATTTAAATACAAAAATATCAGATATTCTCTAAAAATGTAATTAACCTTAATGAAATCTGATTTGTTCAAAAAAAGATTCTAAATATCTACAAATTAAATGACATGCATACCAAATCAAAATCCTCTTTTATGCACCTAATTTATAGAACTGGATCTAAATAGTTAAATCTCCATGATGATTATTTGAAAAGTTCCATTTCCATATAGAACCATGTGTCATAATTTCACACGACATCATGTCATCACATTGTCATCTGTACAAAATTCAAATGCCATGTTTTGATACATGAAGTTTTCCATTTCAAAGAACTTATGATAAAATGTTCATAAAATTATCATCTTGACAATATTAGATGACAATTGGGACCTTTCCCTGCTGCACACTTAATTTTTAATTCAGAGCTCATAATGACATTAAAGATATCATACACTCCTTTCTGAAAGCTTAAACTTTCCCTATCCTTTGTCCATGATTTATTCTCTTTTTTAACCTCAAAATCATTTATTTAATTAGAAACTAATGCACATCATATTAAAAGAGTTTTGAAGGTTCTCTTTTACAGAAAGAAAATAATATAGAATAATGGCAGTAATAGTGATGATGAGAGAGGAATTTCATGCACTGTTTATTAGAAATTGATCCCCATTAAAGAATAAGATACCTTACAATTCCTTCTTTGGCAGAGCCATAACTAATCCCATGAGCAAGAAGAGGTGGCTTAACTGTTCTGAGCATTGTTACTTCCTATTACTTGAAAAATTTGGCAAGATGATTTCTTAGCTCCTTTGTTTTGCTAAAATTCCTTGCTTATCTTCTATATTTTTTGTTTTTACTAAAGCAATTTGAGAATAATTGTGTATAGACTATACTCATCTATTCAGGATAGGATGCAATTTGGGGGGGGGGGAGTGGTAACATTTTAGTAACTAAACTCTTAATAGATGTAAGCAATAGCTTCTATAAGTGGTTTATATCTAGAAAAATTTCTAATAGTTACAAACAGAGAAGATACACTGTAAATATAGGAAAGTGAAGATGGAGAATATAATTCATTTGCCTGTTCTGAAAAATTTTAAGTTTTCATTAACCTTTATTATCAAATATATCTTCAGTGTCAACAGAGCCCTACACCTAAACATAAAATTGTGAATAGACTAAATATCTTTGCCTAAAATGTACTGTGAAGTAGAAGCTCCTTTTTTTAGTGTCTTACCTATTATTTACGATTTTTATTCCCCTCTCCTTAATTATCAAACAATGCAATGTAAAAAATATCTCCTTACAGATATCCTGGAAAAACACTTTCCTTTATTTTTTATGTAAGACTGCCTGGCTAGTTAAAGAAGTAATCTTCTATGATATTATTCAAATGAAAATCATACATATTTATGGAGCAAAGCAGATAGCTAATCACAAGGAGTTACCACTGGAAATATATGAAGCCTATTGCCAGCAGTTGTGGATTATTTTCAATGTATATTTTTGCATTATTTGCAATGTATATTTTTAGGTAAATTCTACCAATACATATGTTTACATATTTGCAACATGAACCAGTTAGAGTCAATACACTTTGCAATGACAACCTGCACATCTAGGGTACAATCTATTAGGAAACATGAGACAAGGAAAACAGCCAATAGCAAGTAGCTAAAAAACAGAAATTCAGCTGTATTCTAAGTTGTAATTTCTGGTCTCTAACATAAGCATTCCCGCTTTCACACCATTTTTTATTTGATAAGCAATACATCCTAATATATGTGATAAACTATATATGTTAAGGCCTGAAGAATGTTATTTTTATCTATTGTCACTAATTCTGAACACCAATCGCCTCACATTTCCAAAGATTCCAAGTCAAATACAAATATGGTTCAGTCAAGGAGAGCCTGGGTGGCTCAGTGAGTTGAGTGTCTGCCATTGGCTCCCATCATGATCTGGACGTTGTAGGATGGAACTGGGCTTCTTGCTCAGTGGGGAGTCTGCTTCTCTCCCTCCGTCTGCCCATCCCCCCCATGCTCTGTCACTCACTATCTCAAATTAATAAATAAATAAAATCTTTTAAAAATATATGGTTTAGTCAAAGAATGCTAGGACTTTCTTGTCTTTCGGATCCTAGCCATTCTGACAGGTGAAATGAAATATTGCCTTAACTCTGTCAGAGTGGCAGGAATCAAAAAGAAAAATAATGGCAAGCCTTGGCAAGGATTTGAAGAAAAAGGAACCCTCTTGCCCTATTGGTGGAGGTGTAAACTGATGCTGTCACTGTAGAAAAGAGTATGGAGTTTCCTAAAAAAATTAAAAATAGAATTATCATATGATCCAGCAATTGCACTAGTGGGTATTACCCAAAGAAAACAAAACACTAATTCAAAGAGATATGTGCACCCTTATGTTTAGTCAGCATCATTTACAATAACAAGAATATGGAAACATTTCAAGTGGTTGATGGATAAATGGGTAAGGAAGATGCAGTGTGTGTGTGTGTGTGTGTGTGTGTGTACACACACACACACACACACACACGAAGGAATATGATTCAGTCATAAAAAAGAATGAGCTCTTGCCATCCACAACAACTTGGGTGGACGTAGACGATACAATGTAAGTGAAATAAATAAAACAGAGAAAGACAAATAACCAAACGATTTCACTCGTATATGGAATTTAAAAAACAAAACAAACAAAAAAGAGATAAAGGAACAATTAAATACAAAGAACAGACTGGTAGTCGCCAGAGGAGAGGTGGGTGAGGGGATGTGTCAAATAAAGGGTAGAGACAGTTCTCTTGTCATGATGAGCACTGAGTAATGTGGAGAACCACTGAATCATTACACTCTACAACTGAAACTAATATAACACTGTATGTTAGTTATAGGTCAAAAACGAAAACATTGGGACAAAAAAAAAAGAACAAAAAAATAATAGGAGTTCCTATGTTAAAATAATAAATCTTTATAAAGCAGAAATTATAAACGAAGTCCAAAGACAAATATCAACTGTGAAAAAACTATTCATAACTTATATTATAGGCAAGATATTATTATATTTACTATATAAAGAATTATTATTATTGATAAGTTAAAGAGTCTAAAAAAAGAATTTAATGTCAAAGGACATGGACAGTTAGTAAAAAAAATTTGTATCTCTCAAATATGAATTTCACTCATTGTAGGAGAAATATACACTAAAAATACACAAAGATGTTACTTTTACCTATTATATTTGCAAAATTCTAAGTTTTACAATCCCATTATTGGCATTGCTGTCGAAAAATAGTCACTTTTACATCAGGGAGAGAAGTGCAAAATACTACATTACCTATGGAGGGGGATCTAGTAATACTACCAAAATTAAATTAAAGATTTATTTATCTGAATCATAATCTCACTTTTGGAAATTTCTACCACAGACACAATATATGTTAAATATGTGTAGAAGAGCACTCATTACATAATTGTATGAAATAGGAATGAAACAACAATAAAAATTAAAACACCACAGTTAATAAACATTCATTAAAATATCTGTGAGGCAATTGTACCCCAGTGAAAATGGTGAAGTCAAAAATCTCTCCATTTGAAAATTTCAAAATTTTCAAAAATTCTCTACATCATAAAAGCAATTATTAGTGAGATTTGGTTTCAGTAATTTCAAATAATTATCCCAACCATTAACATGGCTACAAAAGTTTATAGCTCAGGGAGCACTTTTCTTGGATTAGCGTTTGATCATTACAGCAGGCACTGAGATAGATAGTGTAAGTGTTAAGACGAAGTAGTCCCAGGACTTGCTTCTAAAGAATCCACAGCGTACTAGGTGAGGCAGGCATTTTAACCAGGAGCTCACAAACATTTCCTGCAAATGCCATTAGTAAATATTTTAGACTTTGAGTGCCTTGCTTTCTCTGGCCGCCTCTTCATCCTACCAATGTAGCTTGAAAATAGCCATATACAATACATATATGCATAACTGCGGCTGTATTATAAAAAATGCATTAGTCATGGAAACAAATTTGAATTTCATATAATTTCCATATGTCACAAAAATTATTTTTTAAAAAATCAAGAATTTAAAAATGAGAACAAACAACCCAAAACTTGTTTAGTATGTAGGCAGTACCAAAAATGTGCACGGGCTGAATTTGGCACACAAACTATAATTTATCTGACCCATGATCTAAGCCATAAACTAACCTTTATAGTTGAATTAGTTTCAGAAATACCAAACAATATTTCCTAGTTTTACCATTAAGGACACAGAAATACAGAGAATTAAAGAAACTTCCCACTATAATACAGATAATTAGCAGAGAAGCTTTTCACTTACTAATCATTGGTATCTCATGAAGGCAATGAGTCTACTCCAATGATAGGTGTTGGTGGATGGCATAAATTTTAATTGTGATAGCTTATATAAAACTATATCCTGGGCGCCTGGGTGGCTCAGTGGGTTAAAGCCGCTGCTTTCGGCTCAGGTCATGATCCCAGGGTCTTGGGATCGAGTCCCACATCGGGCTTTCTGCTCAGCAGGGAGCCTGCTTCTCTCTCTCTCTCTCTCTGCCTGCCTCTTCATCTACTTGTGATCTCTCTCTGTCAAATAAATAAATAAAATCTTTAAAAACAAACAAACAAACAAACAAAACTATATCCTAATATGGATTGAGTTTTACAGTCTTTTAAAAATCTGTGATGTTTTTATGTATGTATATAGTAAGAGGGGAATGCAAAGAATCTATATAATCTAGTTAGAATTTCTCATAAAGGAAGATTAGAGTAGAGGAGAAAGACCAAGTGGGTGGATTAGGTCAGATAGTGAGTAAGAGAACCACATCCTTGGGTATGACCATTATATTTGTCTACTGTTACTATAAACAATAGAGCAGATACCAGTTTCTTCAGAACCTTCACAAACATGAATAGCTTCATAGACCTCCACTCCTGCGTGGTGGGTAACAAGCTTTCAACCCTATGTTCATCAGCACTCCAGCCCAGAAAGAATGTTTGAAATTGACCTACCTTCATCATTTACCAAATGAGATGACACAAAAGGAAATGAAGGTTGTCTAATCTGCCCCTTTCAAGCAAATTTTTTTTTCACTTAGATTGAACTGACAAGAAATATACATAACAGAATATATATAATAATAAAATGTGTTTTCCTTTTGGTATACCCCTAAAGGGAGGAAATACTTTGTTTCTTATTTTTCTCCTTTCCAAGGATAATAAATTATTACAGAAAAGTATTTTGAAGTTCACAAGCAAAAAACTTTCAAGTAATTCCATATATTACATTTTTATTTCAGCACATTTGTTTTCATTTACTTTGCGGAATACTTTGCAGGAAAAAAAAAAGAAAATGATGAAGATGAGTTGCTTTGTCTCATTTTAATATGCATATAAGAAAATGATTGAATGGTTTCAGATCTTTTTTTATGTGCCACATTCTGACTCTGCAGCTCCTGCTGGCTATGGAAAATACAGCTGCAACCCAGTGCCTCCCTGTTGGATGAGGGGTAAAGCAGATGGCTCGTGATCCTGAACTGCCTGCACGTGAAGGAAGCACCATGGCTTGGATGGAGAACTTTTTTTTTTTTTTTAAGTACTAACAGTACTAAAGTGAAAATAAATAGTCAAGCAGGGAGATGGAATTCACTGAGCCTGCAGTCATGGAGATTCTACTGGCATGCTTACTGTTTCTCCCAGAGGTACTGAACTAATCTAAGTGGTTGTCTCCCACGATCCATAATTCATCAGAAGGTCTCTCTACCTCCCGTGCTATTCTCTACACTGAAGCCTACATGACACATGGTTAAGCTGTCCCCTATTACTGAGCGCACAATTTCCTAATGGGTTTGATAAGTGATTAAATTGTCTTGTATTTTCAAGAGAAAGGGAAGGTGGTCTGAAGTTACTGATTATTTTATCAACTCCATTCTTTTGGAATGTTAAGAAAATCTGTACCTGCTGTGTATATTGAATGTGTATTTAAAATATATCAGCATTTGAGTGGAAATTAATTTGGGGAATGGAAAAAAATACCTATGTGCTTTTAAAAGAGGACTTAAATTCAAATACAATTTCCGTAACAATTAATAAAAATAAATAAGATGTCATGAAAAAGCATGTTCTTTTTGCTTCGTGTGCATTAGCAATGGATTAAAAACTGTAAATATCAATGTGCCAGTAAATGACTTTGTGAATTCCAATATACCTTCATGGTAATAGAGGCAAAATTGCCCAATTGTGTGTTCAATTAAATATTTCCATTTTATACAAAAGATTGTAGAGAGTAATATCCGGGGAAGATCCAGTACAGCATGGATGAACTAATGTTTAGGGAGAGGTGACATGACTGCTAAAGTTCTCTTTTTTATTAAACAGTCATTATTTTAAACCATTTAGCATAAGAAATAGTATTCTGTAGTATATTTCCTTCTACTTTCCATGTCTTTTCCAAAACCAACCCAACGTCACTCTCGTCTTATCCCATAATTTCTTAGAATAGGAAAAAGAATAAGAAAAACTTACTTTTCCAACATACTGAGGATCTGGTCCCATATGTTCTTCTAAAACAAAGAACTGATTCCAAACCCATCCCCTTTTGGGACGGTGGTGGACTTCGGTTTCACCTTCAATATGTTTGGTCTGGTTTCTGGTCACCTTGATGGAGCTGTGGTGAGCAGTTCCATAACACCTCTGCACAAAACAGAGACACACTAGGACTGGACAGATGCAAGATGTGCTCGTAATTTTCATTGTAAGATAGCTTTCTTGTTCACAGTCTCCTTTCTTTTCCTTGTCAGTTACAAATGCTTAGTGCGCATTCAAGAGAGAAGCCAGAGCATCTTTTGAAAGGACAGTCCAAAGTAAATTGTTTAGCGTGTCCATGATTTAACTGCCCATCAGGGAAAGGTCAGACTACATTTACATCCTGAAACGCTTGGGAGAATCAAAGCTGTAGTCGTCTGATTTCAAATCTTCACAGTAAGTGAACACGGACAATCATTTTCTACCTAATGGAAAGAGAGAAAATTATATATATTAAAAAACATGGTCACTTTAAGTATTCACTCGGAATGCAAATTATAATATTTTATAGTATGAGGCTGATAAGAATCTATACAAATTCTTTTGGAAATACATGAAAACATGTATACACATAATCATTCATAAGCCTACATACTGCAAACATTTTTATAAGGACCTCCTTATCTGTGCTGTTTTCAATATTTAAAAACAAATTTATATAAATATATATGTTACTATTTATATCTATATATGTATATATTTGTATTTTTTTAAAGATTTCATTTATTTATTTGACAGAGATCACAAGTAGGCAGAGAGGCAGGCAGAGAGAGAGGAGGAAGCAGGCTCCCTGCTGAGCAGAGAGCCCGATGCGGGGCTCGATCCCAGGACCCTGGGATCATGACCTGAGCCATAGGCAGAGGCTTTAACCCACTGAGCCACCCAGGCGCCCTTATATTTGTATTTCAAAACAATTTATGTATTTGGATATTTGTTCATATATACATATATATGCATATTGTGTATTTATATACGTGTGTATATAAAATCTTTTGAAATAACAGAAATGTAGCTCTAGGGAATGCATAAACATATGCTCAAAAACTGACCATGAGTATTTGAACATGTGTAATATGATCTCTGCCAATATGTGATCTATTAGGCACTCCATAGTAACTATAAATTTTGTTTGCTTTTGTGTTTATTTTGTTTTGTTTTGTTTTGTTTTTTGTTAAATGTGATACAAATTCACAACACATGCTACGCTTGGATTACATACTACATGTGACTCACTGTGCATCAACAAAATACTCAAAATTCATTAGCATTGAAAAATTGTCACAGATCAAGGAAGCAGGTACTTGAATTTCTTAGTACATACAATAGAAGAAAATAAAACACAGCAGAAAAGATGACTGAAAAGAAATGTATGCAATTTAAAATAACTCCGTATATGGGGATCGGATTGGCACAGCTAATATGAGTGAGAGAGCATCAATAGGCTGAATTATAACTTGATTGGACTTTGAGAGGCCTGTGAGGTGTGGTCTTCACATACAGGCAAAACAGATTTCAAGATTGGGGATGACATTCAAGTAATTGTAACATCTATGTAAAGAAAAGTAAAAGGAACTAAAGAATGGTGGCAAAAAGAGCAGGAGGAGATGCTCTGATTTTTAAATAAGAAATAGTGAGGAATTGGACTTAGATTTTAGTATAATTGACAATAAAGCAAAGCTTTAGAAACATTTCTGGAAGAGAAGAAACAGGAGAAGAGAAAAAAAAGGTTGACCCTAAAATTATTAGCTTATAAAAACATGAAACTGTGTAGCAAATTTTGCTGTATTTTTGTATGTGTGATTTCTTTATTTTTTAAAGATTTTATTTATTTTACAGAGAGAAAGACAGAGCACAAATTAGGGAGTGGAGGCAGAGAGAGAGGGAGAAGAGGCTCCCCTCTGAGCAGGGAGTCTGATGAGGGGCTCGACCCCAGGACCCTAACTAAGATCATGATCTGAGCAGAAAGTAGATGCTTAAACTGACTGAGACAACCAGGCACCCCTCTATGTGGCTTTTAATACTTATTTAGAAAAAAAAAATGTATTCAAGATTATAGCTGTTCTAGCTAGTAAAAATATTAGATGAATCACTTTCTCATTTCACGAAATTCACCCCTGTACACCAACACAAACTGAAATGTAGATCTGAATGAATTACAAGGTGAATGACATGATGATAAAAGGATTTAACAAACGGAATATACATAAGTAACCACAGGATAATTCTTTCACACTGAGATAAATATTTATATAGAGTCAGGAATTAAAAAAAAATCTCAGATGGAGGGGCCTGGGTGGTTCTGTTGTTAAAGTGTCTGCTTTCGGCTCAGGTCATGATCCCCAGGTCCTGGGATTGAGCCCCACATCAGGCTCCCTGCTCAGCGGGAAGCCTGCTTCTCCCTCTCCTGCTTCCCCTGCTTGTGTTCCCCTCTCGCTGTATCTCTCTCTGTCAAATAAATAAATAAAATCTTAAAAAAATATATCTCAAATGAGACTTAGAATATGGTAGTTTTCTCTATCAGTATCTCTCCCTACAATTAGGGTTAATGGTTATACTTTTTTACCAGTTGTGCAAGAATCGTATTGGGCTAGAACTAGGATTTAATTTTAATTATCTGGTAAATACAACTTGAAGTTTGCAATTTTTTACGGAAGCAAAAGATTAATATTTCACTGGCTGAAATTAAAGTTGACCCAAAAATCTATTTTTAATTTATTTTTACTTTTTTATTAATTGGCCAAAGACCTTAACAGACATCTCTCCATAGAAGATAAACAGATAGCAAATAAGCATATGAAAAGATAATCATATATACCATCAGGGAAATGCAAATTAAAATAGTGATAAGATACCACTACACACCTATTAGAAATGGTAAAAGTCTGAAACACAGACAATACCAAATACTTATGAGGATGAAAAGCAACAGGAATTCTCATTTATGAGTGGTGGAACGGAAAATAGTGATACTATAAAAGTCAATTTGGCAGTTTCTTATAAAACTAAACATACTCTTATCATACAACCAGCAATTGTGCTTCTTGTTATTTACCCAAAAGAGCTGAAAACTTATGTCCACACAAAAACCTGCATGCAAATACTAATAGCATCTTTGTTCATAATTGCCAAAAGTGACCAGAAATTCCTTCAGTAGGTGACTGGATAAACTGTGGAATGCCAGACAATGGAATATTATTCAGCCTCACAAAGGAATGAGCTATCAAATCATGAAAAGACATGGAAGAAACTTAAATGCATATGACTAAATTAAAGAAGTCAATCTAACATATTTTTAAAAAATACCATTGTAGCTTCAATGATGACAGCACTGGAAAGTCAGAAAAAAAGCAAGTTTTCTTTCCTTTTTTTCCCCCCAACAATGCACTTGCAGTACAAACATGTGAATCATCTAATTTCTTTGAATCTCAATTTTCTCATCTACCAAAATTTGTGGCTTAAATAATTGACTTTAATATTTTTTAGTCTAATAAATTATTTGGATAATTTTATATATTTTTTATGTATCAAGAGACAATTTTCAAGTCATAGATTTCAAAAAAGAAACTTTAGTTGTTCTTCTTAGAAGTCAAGTTGATGAATATATAAAAGGTGCTATCTTAATACTTTCACACCATTTGGTGTGATTTTTAAATGAAATTAACATCTTTGCCCTTTATGCTAAGTTGTTTAACAAAGCATAATTCATGAGTGAAGGTGAAGAAAGTAGTTCTTGTAGTGCATTACAGATATATACGATGAGTGTGTTCTTTATAATACTGATCTTGTCTGGCATTCCAAAAATATATAAATGCATTTTAATCTGCAAATTTATCTTTAGAATCTCTACTATGATAATTATAAAATGATAAATAAGGCTCTGTGGAATGAAAGAACAAATGTAAATATTACTACTGTACTTATGTAAGTAAATTCATTTACGATGAGGAGAGAGAACTCCAAATATAAAAATATGCTCTATTTTAAGAAATTGATCCTTGCATATTATAAAGAATTAAAATACAAATTACAATAAAATATTGAGGGGCGCCTGGGTGGCTCAGTGGGTTAAAGCCTCTGCCTTCAGCTCAGGTCATGATCTCAGGGTCCTGGGATCGAGCCCCACATCAGGCTCTCTGCTCAGCAGGGAGCCTGCTTCCTCCTCTCTCTCTCTGCCTGCCTCTCTGCCTACTTGTGATCTCTGTCTGTCTAATAAATAAATAAAATCTTTAAAATAAAATAAAATAAAATAAAATAAAATAAAATAAAATAAAATAAAATATTGAGACTAACCCAGTAGAAACATGTTGCAGACATCTGCCATTTTCTGATTAAGCAGCACTCAAATACCTTCCCTACTTTCATGGAACAATCCACTATATGAACTCTCAGAGCCCTTTCACCTCTGAACTCTTAGGGATCTGACACTTTCTTCTTACAGCCTTTTAGTTAGAATATATACCAATGACATATGGATGTTAATTATATTTTCCAGCACCCTGAAACAAATGATGGGTGAATGGAGACCATTGAGAAATTTTTCACAATGGTGGTGAGGTTCTCAAGGTCAAGATATAGTAGACCTGATTCCAGCAGCCTTGTGGGCAAATCTAGTGGCAGTTGCATGAACTAAGAGTCATTCTAGCTATATTGTTTCAGTGGTGAAACATTGCTTCCAGCTACTCCCTCCTTCAGCCATAGTAGCATTAGTAACACTGTACTATGAGTCAAAGGACCTCAAATGTTCTTCTTGCAGAACACTATCACATTTTTATAAGCGATTTTTTTCTCTGAGCTTCACATTTTTCATTTATGAATAAAGATTCTCATGAATTATCTTTGAGCATGTGCAGCAACCTGATTATTTGAATTTATGATTTAATAACTGAGTATTATTTATAAATTATTTTCCTTACACTGAGTTACTCCCACGACCCAAGATTAAATAAGCGTTTAGATATTCAGTGCAGGCATTCCTTCTGAGGGCTCCGAGGAAACAATATTCTTATCTTCTTAGAGAAATGGATTCTCACATCTGTCTGAAACGTTACTGCTCATAACATGTGCATTTCACTGGATTGATTTTTTTTTTTTTTTTTACCAATTGGTTCTTAACTTTTAAACTTTGAACTCTACAGAGGTCTAGGGAATGTCTTTTATTTTTTTTTTTCTTTCTTTCTTTCTTTTAAAGAAAGTGCTGCCTGCTTTATTATTTTGAAAAAAAAGTCTTGGTAAAAAAAAAAAAAAAAAACAAAACAAAAACCTCTGTAGACTCCATAGGTGACATGTGAAATTCCACATATTCAAAAAATCCTATAATTGCCACCAAGTTCTAAACTCTAGAATTATACGTTACTTAGTAGAAATTTATCTGACTTTGCACAGAGGAAGCCTAGCTTAAACATAAAATGTCAGGAAGATAAAGCATAATGGAAAGTCCATATTATTTGGAATTACTTTCAGTGTGAGATATATGAAAAACATCCTGTGTGGAGAAGTCTGAGTCACTGGGAACATGATGTTCAATACACCTAAGCGGGGCTTCCCAACTGTCAAACCTGTATATTCACCAGATGAGAAAGCTGTTCTTTGTGTCATCTTGAAGCTAAAGCAACTTAACTTTTCCATGATGAATTATTTAAAGCCGTCATACTGTCAGGCAGATTTAAATATAAGGGAATTCATTTTATGTTGAATTCTGGCATACTTATACAGATGAAAGTTACAAATACTGAACGAGAGCCATTTTAAGTTTAATAAATAACTATTTAATACTTATCTATATAGCCATGTGCGTGTGTTTGCATTACCTTCAGGATGTTCTAAAATCTTGTGGTTACAAGCATAACTCCCATTGCTGGCAAGATGCATTCGCAAGCACATGTCTGATGCTGGAGCTGTGGTTTCCATCACTTTTGGATTAAATGATCAAGAATATTGGTATCATTCTCTTTTTCTAAATCTAGTTCTTGTTCAATTTCTAATGATATTGACTTCTGAGTTTTGTTTTACCATCTTGTCCTTCACTCTTTTTACTGTGAGAAAACAGTTGTTTTTCTCTTTCAACTGGTAATTTATCTGTTTAGCAATTTTACTCTTCTCAATCTGTGTCAACTGGAACCCCTCTTACAGTCCAAATGCATACACTCCTAAACCACAGAGACTGTGGAGGGCTTTGCCTAAATTTGTTTCATCACTAGGTTGATCGCCAAATCAATATTTTCAATCACAATCTGACCTTTTCAGGACGTTCTTATAGCCCCAAAGTTTGGGCTGACAAATTGTATTTGCTTAAAGGAGGTACACACATAAATATATATGTACATATATATTTAAAATCACCTCAAAGTATGTCTCTCTCTAAAATATAATGTAAAAATAACATAAATCAGGAAGCATTACCTTTTTCATATTGTGTTTTTCTCTTAGAGATAATATTGTGGGGCACTTGGGTGGCTCAGTCAGTTAAGCATCTAACTTCGGCTCAGGTCATATCTCAGGGTCCTGGGCTCCAGCTCAGGTCATAATCTCAGGGTCCTGGGATCAAGCCTGCTTAGTAGGGAGTCCGATTATCCCTCTGTTCCTCTCCCTACTTGTGCTCTCTCTCCCTCTCTCTCTCTCAAATAAGGTCTTTAAAAAATATTAATATTGTAAGTGAAACAGATATTAAGTTTCATGTAGGTGGTTATGAATACATTATGTGTGTACATACAGGCCTTACTCCCTCCGCATGGCTCATTCCTCTTTCTTAGCCTTAAGAGCCTTACTTCCAAATTCCATTTAGTAATACCTATCCTCTGAGGCCTAGTCTAACAAATGTTTCCCCACAAAGACCTCTCTGTTTTGGAGAAAAAAAATCTCTTGGGGTCTCTTGTGTTTCTATACATCTTCTGAATGAGTGGCATTGACAGCTTTGTTTGATGCTATTTTTCCATGGATACCTGTAGAGCAAACAGCCATGGAAGAAAGGTAGAACTTCCCTTTGGGGTAGAAAGCGGATTTATTTTCTGACTGGATTATGCTGTCCTCTTTGAGGACAAGGATTAAAGAGGTCTGTTTGCAGACCCAATGTAACACTGAAGATTCCAAAGCTTAGGGTTCCTTAGCCATGACCCGTAGTGTGTGTATGACTGCTTCACGTTCCCCAACGGGAGGTAAGAAGTCAGGGGCAAGGAGAATTCATGCCACTTACTATAATATGGGTAAGAAGGTCACTCTTCTCTGCTTCTGAGTCTCATAGGTTCTGACCCCATCTCCAAAACTACAGCAGCCTAACTTGTTAGCTTGATAGTAGGGTAAAATCTCAAACCATTCACTTGCGAGCCTGGATACCAAACCTCAGTGGAATCATTTGATCCTCTAAATTACCACAGCATTAGCCAATCCTGGTTCATTATGGCACACCAGCATTCTAATCATTTACATAGATGTTATCTAATTTTCCCTTTGTGTAAGGTTTTTTCGGTTTTATTATTTTGTTTGTTTTGTTTTGTGTTTAGTCTCACACTGTGTATTTTCTGTATCCTGTGAAGTACTTCTTATAATGAAGCCAATAAGTTAATGTTTGTTGAATGAAAGCTAAATGACGAATAGACAAATTAATTCAGAATGTGTGCTGCAAGAGTAGTGTGAAGATACCAAATTTCATGTTCAAATATTTAATCTTAAAAATGTTTTACAGAAAAACTTTTTAAAAGCATGCTTTGATTTTGGTTAACATTATACTTTGCTTCACTTCAAAGACTATCACAATCAAAGACACAAATATTGGATAAGAAAATCATATTTTATCAATAAAATCCTGCTTTTTCACTAAGTTCCTCTTTACACAGAGGCAATTAAGGAAGCTATTCAAATATTGAGCCAATAGGCATTCGTGAATTTTCAATGCTATTCTATTATTTATAGATCAAAATACACGCACGGACATTGCTACTGTGTTGACTAAGAATAAATAAATAAAAGGAAATAAATTAGAGACTATCATTCATGGTGTCACTATTTTTTCTGTCTCGAGACAAATTCTGTTACTGTTAGAATAATGTAAACATATTTATATGGAGTTTTATTTTAATATTTTATGTATTCCTGAACTTAAACACATAGTAGGAAAGACAATGTCCTGAAGATATATGAGAATATAAGATGATAATCACAATATTGCTCTACTTGGCTGCAGTAGCTAATATAAAATTACTCCAAATTTTCATGGGGCTGACTCTAGTCTTCCTAAAGTCTAGCTAACACTGCTCAAAAAATTAGAAAACAAAAATAGAAGAAAATGGTAGTACCAAAAACAATGTTTCTGACCTTATCCGTACATGTCTGAGTAACAAATAGATATTCTGAATTTCTTTGTCTTCTAAAAGTATTTCCATATATCACACTATTTTTATGTTTAGTGTATATTCCTGTTGTATACAACACACACACACACACAGTATGCATACACATATCATCTAAGTTGATAGATTTTCATGAAATAAATTTCTAAAATGGTTATTCAGTTTGATTTAAAATATCAAAAGCACTACTGTAGAGACTCCTGGTGGTCTAACTCACTATCTGGTTTCCAACACTGAGCCCTCCATACATCTTGCCAGGCATTATGTCCCTGTGCCTCACTTACCCAGAACAGACACTATTTTTCCTAGCCTCTGTTGTGGCTGGATATGGCCTCATCACTAAGTTCTAACCTATGGCATATAAGCAGAGTATTATCTTGCAAGATCCCAGGAAATTTCCCTAGAAGACGTTGATTGGTGTTTTATCTATTCTTTCCCCTTCATCTTGACACTTGAATCCTGAATGTGATGGTTAAAGCTCCCTTTGGCACCATGACAATGAGCATCACGCGTGGAGATGGAGAATGCAAGCAACTTTATCCCAGAGAACACTGTAGGGTTCTACCTCCATGAAATCCCTGAGCTGCCTTCCTCTGAGCTCAGTTAATAGAGAAAATATTTCAGCTCTTTTATGTTTGTTACTCAGAGCTGAATTTAACCCTAATTTAAGAACCATAAAACTGAAAGTGTATGTTTTCCAGTCTTTGGATTTCAGGGGTGAGGGTGCATGGGAAATAAAGTACAGAGGAAAGAAAAAAAGGGAAAGAAAACGGGGGAGGGGGGGGTGTGAGGGTAAGAAGACAGAGGACACTCTACCCTAACTTACAGAAGACTTATTTTTGGTGACAGTTTTTTTTTTTTTTTAATGCAACCTTTATCACAAATATTAAAATCCTGTTTTTCTCTTTTTCCTCTGAAGTAAGAAACTACATCTCATGCTGTATCTGTGCCATTCCTAGCACACAGGACTATGAAATGCAAATGAAAGGTGTGATGTGCAAAGTTCCCTTCAACCCCTCTGCCTTTGAAGTCTGTCCTCTCACTGTATAGAATTTCAACTCCTTGCTTGAAAGTGCCCCCATGTCTCAGCATCACCTCCAGGAGAGAATCAAAACACTTTCAGATGAGATTCATGACTTATCAATCTGTGGCACCTTCCCACTTTCCCTGTCATCGTCAGTGTCTGCTCAGAAAACACCTACTCATATTTTCCACACTGACTCCTGTCTATGCTGGGCTCTTGCTAAGTCTTCGTGCCTTTGAGCAAGCTGTTTCGTCTAAAAGAAAAGCCCATTTTTTTCTGTTTTAATGATCAGTGAGTCACCAGTCTCCCAAGTGAGTCTCCAGAGCCCATCCACTCTGCCACCCCCTGGTCCCTCTGTTGTCATGGAACATGTAGGATATTTTAAGTTAAGGTTACTTGAAATGGAACAGATGCAAAAGGGCACTCTGATCTTCCCAAAGGCAAAAGATAATATCCCAATGTGAAAGAAGTCCTCTCTAGAGCAGAAGGAACCAAACATTCTTGTCACCAAGGATGAGAAGTTGAAGCCAAGACAAATCTGTTAAAAGAAAAAAATAAAGGCTTGCTAAACTAACTCTTACCTTTCTAGTCATGTCCTTCTACCCAGTTAACTAACTAGCCCAAGCCCATTTGCCTTGGGACATTTTTCACAGTTTACTACTCTTCATCCAATTCACTAAAGAAGAGTCTGGCTTAAATGCTTTTTATCAGTTTTTATTTCCTGAGATAGTTCCTATGTCATGTAAAACTTACATGAAATACATTTATATGCTTTGCTCTCACTGATGGTTCATTACAGGGAAATCCGGACAAGAACACGTGACTTGGGCATTTACTTGTCTTCCAAACCCAACTGTAACCTCCAGCCAGAACTTAACTTTAATCTTTATGCTCTAAGCTGATTAGCCTAGTCTGGGGCTCACAGTCAAGACTCAGTTAAATGAACAAATAAAATGGGGTTTGGCTTCTCTGAGTTTTGAGTGACCCACTGAGTAGTGAGGTGACCGTCGCCCAATTTCCCCATAAGCCAAATGGGTGTCATAACTTCCCGAGTCTCTAAGAATTCATCAGAGTTATGGTTACAGTCAAGAATACCTGAATGACTCGAAGGCCAGTGACACTGTTGAGAAAATAAAAATTAAAGAATGTCTGTTAAATTAAGAGTGGCTACTCTTTACATGAACTATGTTCCATGCATCACTGCCAAGTTTTATTGGATCATTTCTTCTGAGCTGGATATAGGAAAATGTTTTAATTATAATTTGAATTTTATATTTCTTAGAATAAATTAAAGCTAAACATTATTAAAATACAGAATTGTTACGTAATGTCTTCATAATGAATACTTAATTCTTGTATATCTTTTAGAGCTATGGTTTTCTATTTTAAAGTTAGGTTTTCTATCTGTATGACGTACATTATATATAATTTAGAAAATAAAATTCCTCTACAAGATTTGAAAATGTTTTTAAAACATGCATTTTAGAAAGTAACTACAATAAATGTTTTGAATTGAAGTATACCCAAAAAGATACTCAGTGATGAGTAATAATAAAGCTCCAAAAGTTGAAAGAATTTAGCTTTTCTGTAGTATTTTTTTTTTTTTTTAAGAGAGAGAGGGCGAGTGAGCTATCTGGGGTACAGGCAGAGGGAGAAAGAAAAAGAGAAGCAGACTTCCCGCTGAGCATGGAGGCTGACATGGGGCTTGACTGATCTCATGACTCTGAGATCATGACCTAAGATGAAATCAAGAGTTGGACACTCAACGGATTGAGCCATCCAGGCTCCTCTTTAATCATTTCTACAGTAAAGTGGCTCACCTTTCCTATAACAAGTAGGAATATAATTCTTCCTCTTTTGGGGTATTTTAGTTTCCTTAGTTTATATGGAATCTTCTAGGCTTAATTAAAATCTAATATGGAGCATCATGGTTCTTATTTGTAAGAAAATTGTTAAAATTTTTTTAAAGATTTTATTTATTTGACAGAGAGAGAGCATGAGTGGCAGGGAGTGGCAGGCAGAGGGAGACAGAGAAGCAGGCTCCCCACTGAGCAAGGAACCTGACTTGGGGCTTGTTCCCAGGACCCAGACATGGGGCTGGATCCCAAGACCCTGGGATCATGACCTGAACCAAAGGTACACATTTAACCAACTGAGCCACCTAGATACCCCAAGTGTTAAAATTTTTATGCTATATATACACACACACACACACACACACACACACAGTGCACACATACATACATATATACACATACACATATATACATATATACATATACATACATATATAAATAGTATGTGTATATACATATACATATATATAAACATATATACATACATATATAAATAATATGTATATATACATGTGTGTATATATATTACACACACTGAAGTTTTATTTTAACATTAGTCAAACCAACTGTTAACAGTTTTCCTTAGAAAATAAAAATTGCTAAGGAGCCATAACAATTTTTAATGCTAAGTATTATATGAATGTCAATTAATGATAAAATTGGATAAAATGTCCTAAACAGAAAAAAAGACATGTGTAGTGTTTTTATAAGTTTGTGTTTAAAAAACTATGTTCAAATGGTCAGATGTTTATAGAGCGTTATATTTCTATTCTGGTTCAAATTCACCCTTTATTGTTACAATCATGCTCTTACCAATATAGCCAACTCCTGTAGCAGAAAATTATAGGAAATTTGTCCATTTTCATAAACTACACCTAAATAACATGGCTAAGAAGACATTTTATCATAGGCCATAGCTTCATGAAACTCTACTCCACATGCTCAATAGTGACAGTAGTATGAACACACAGTGCATGTTCAAGGGCTTTGCACGCTCTACGTCTTCTGAAAGGCCCTTAAAAACTGTCAACTTGTCCTTCAAACAGGAGCACCATTCCCTCCATGTGTCCCCCAGTTGCAAATCCCACCACCACTCATGGGTCAGGTCCTTCTCTGCACCTGCAGCATACTGTAAAGAGTATTTTATTTTGCACTCTAAACTTCTACCACATATTTATTTTTTTCAAATTAGACTGTGAACTTCTTAAAAACAGGATGGATATCCATTGTTACTTCTCAATTACTTGGAGTAGCAGGATGGGCCTACCAAGGAAAATGTCCTTTGAATTCATTTCTGAATCATCTAATAACAAACATGAACTTAATCTAATAAATAGTTCAGAATAATGGCCTCAATGGTATAAAATACAATCTTGGTTTTCAATGAAAATTGAATTTTGATATGGCTTAATGATTTATAATTTTTGATAATAGTAATAGAAGCTAAACCATTGCAAATCTAACACTATAGGCAAATTTGCTGTCTCTCTGTTATTCATTCAATAAAAATTATTTTTCAAATTCTATTACATTGGAAATTACTGCACTGTGATCTCTCAAGATACCAATACTAAAAAAAAGAAATGAAAGAAACCTGTAAGTTTAATCAGAGACTAAGAGAAATAAAACATATATAAACAAGATTCAATATTGTCATAAAAATATTTATCCTGAATTACAATATGTAAGTGCATTTCTCATTTTTTTTTATTATTTGATTTCTAAAAGAATACTGTGAAGTAACTGGAAAGAGATAAGATGTTAAGAAATGTATGAATAACAAGCAAAATGAGTCCAAATGAGAAATAACATTTTCATGAGAAAATACCGTGTCATGTGGAGAAAGGGGAACTCTCTTTCACTGTTGGTGGGAATGCAAGTTGGTGCAGACACTTTGGAAAAGAGTGTGGAGATTCCTTAAGAAATTAAATATAGAGCTACCCTATGACCCTGCAATTGCACTGCTGGGTATTTACCCCAAAGATACTGATGTAGTGAACAGAAGGGCCATCTGTATCCCAATGCTCATAGCAGCAATGGCCACAATTTCCAAACTGTGGAAAGAGCCAAGATGCCCTTCAACAGATGAATGGATAAAGAAGATATAGATAGATAGATAGATAGATAGATAGATAGATAGATATCACATAGAATATTATGCAGCCATCAAAAATGAAATCTTGCCTTTTGCAACAATGTGGATGAAACTAGAGGGTATTATGCTAAGCAAAATAAGTCAATCAGAGAAAGACAATTATCATACGGTCTCACTGATATAAGAAATTTGAGAAACAAGACAGAGGATCATAGGAGAAGAAAGGGGGAAAAATGAAGATGAAATTAGAGAGGGAGACAAACCATAAGAGACTCTTAATTTCAGGAAACAAACTGAGGAGTGCTGGAGTGGAGCGGGGTGGGAGGGACGGGGTGGCTGGCAGGTGGACCATGGGGAGGGTATGTGCTATGGTGAGTGCTGTGAATTGTGTAAGACTGATGAATCACAGACCTGTACCCCTGAAACAAATAATACATTATATATTAATAGAAAAAGATCATATGATAGTTGTCTTTTGGTAGGAGAAGAATAAATGAAACAAGATGGGATGGGGAGAGAGACAAACCATAAGTGACTCTTAATCTCACAAAACAAACTGAGGGTTGCTGGGGGGAGGGGGTTTGGGAGAAGGGGGGTGGGGTTATGGACATTGGGGAGGGTATGTGCTTTGGTGAGTGCTGTGAAGTGTGTAAACCTGGCGATTCACAGACCTGTACCTCTGGAGATAAAAATATATTATATGTTTATAAAAAATTAAAAAATTTTAAAAATAGAAAAAGAACAGATTACTTGCAGAAAGAGTATTTAACAAACAAACAAAAAGATAATAGCTGTTTTAGCAGGTATCAGGTAATATCTTATTATAGTTTTGATCATTAGTTCAATTCAGCACCTCTTCATGGACTTGTTGGCCATCTGTACGCCTTTTTTGGAAGTATGTCTATGTGGATCCTCTCCTCATTTTCAATCTGTTTCTTTGTTTTACTAGAGTTATATGAGTGCTTTACACATTTTGGATATTAATTCCTTTTCAGATATATGATTTGCCAATATTTTTTATCATTCCATTTATTGCCTTTTCATTTTGTTGAATATTTGCTGTGCAGAGACATTCTAGTTTGGTGTAGTGCCATTTTTTTTTTCTTTTACTGTCTTTACTTTTGGTGTAAAATACAAGAAATTATTGCCAAGATCATGTCAAGGAGTTTACTGCTTATTTTTTATTCCATGGGTTTTGTAGTTTGGAGTCTTACATTGAAGTATTTAATCCGCTTTGAATTAAATTTGTAATTAGTGCAAGACAAAGTTCTAATTTCCCTGTTTTGCAGTTTCCCTAGCACTATTCACTGAAGGGAGGATATTTTCCCCATTGTGTACTCTTGGCACTCTTGGATAGCCATTGAGTTTATTTCTGGCTCTTGATACTGTTCCATGGATTTATGTGACTGTTTTTATCCGAGTAATGTGCTGTTTAGTACTGATTTGTAGTATGTTTTGAAATTAGGAGTTGTGATAATTCCAGCTTTGTTCTTTCTCAAGATTGTTTGGTTATTAAGGCCTTTTTTGGTTCTGTGTGAATTTTAGGATTTTTTTTTCTATTAATGTAAAAATGTCATTTGGATTTTGATAAGGGTTGCTTACACTAAATCAGTAATTCACTTTGGATGGTATGGACATTTTAACAATATTAGGTCTTTGAATACATGAACATGGCATGTCTTTCCTATTTGTGTCTTTCATTTATTATAATAGTATTTGGTAATTTTCAGTGTACAAGTCTTATGTCCTTGATTAGATTTATTCTTGTGTTATTACTTTTGATCCTATTGTGCATGGAATTGTTTTCTTAATTTTCTTTCTGGATTGCTAGTGAATGGCGATGCAACTAATTTTTGTATGTTCATTTTATATCTTGCAACTTGGTTGAATTTGTTTACTAGTTCTAAGCATTTGTGTGTGGGGGAAGGGATATTCACGTTTTCTCTATAAAAGATCATGTAATCAGTGATTAGATATAACTTTAATTTTCCTCTACAATTAGTTGCCTTTTATCTCTTTTGGTTGCCCAGTTGTTCTGATTAGGACTTCTAATAATATGTTGAATACAAAGTGGTAAGAGTGAGCATTATTGCTGGGTCCTGACAGCATTCTGAGACAGAAGAGTCAGAGGCCTGTAATTTGGGCATTGCCCTAAAAATGATCACAATGTTGGACATATTGTCTAGTCTTTCCTTTCCCTCCCCAGGGAGAGGCCAGGAGCTTAAAGTGTCTTCCCAAATGCATGGTACTCTGTTCCAGGAGGAAGGATTACAGTAAGAAGGTAACACAATCTTCCTACTACTTTTGATGTGTTTTGGTTTCATATTCGCCTAAGGTGCAGAGGCCATCATAACTAGTTTCTGGATTTCTCAGAATGGGAATTTGAATGAATGTCTCCATGTGAGGAAATATGGTCTAGGACTTCCTACTCTCCATCTTGCTGACAGTCATTCAAGACATGTAATTTTTCATGAACTGACATGAGTAGACACTGGAAAATTTTGAAAAGTCTATAACATAAACTGATCTAAAAGAACACTGGTATCCATGGAAATAATGGAACATGAGCGATCAATAGAATTAAATGAAGAACATAATCTGAAGAACAGGTTCTATTTACTCTAGCACCAAGAGCCATAAGATACTTTGGAATAAACCTAACCAACGAGGTAAAGGATCTGTACTCAAGGAACTACAGAACACTCAGGAAAGAAATTGAAGAAGTCACAAAAAGATGGAAGACCATTCCATGTTCATAGATCAGAAGAATAAACATTGTTAAAATGTCTGTACTGCCCAGAGCAATCTATACTTTCAATGCTATCCCAATGAAAATTTCACTGGCACTTTTCAAAGTGCTGTAACAAACAATCCTAAAATTTGTATGGAACCAGGAAAGACCCCGAATTGCTAAAGAAATGTGGAAAAAGAAAAACAAAACTGGGGGCATCATGTTGCCTGCCTTCAAGCTTTACTACAAAACTGTGTTCACCAAGACAGCATGGTATTGGTACAAAAACAGACACATAGACCAGTGGAACAGAGTAGAGAGTCTAGATATGGACCCATAATTCTATGGTTAAATAATCTTTGACAAACCAGGAAAAAATTATACAGTGTAGAAAAGACAGTCTCTTTAATAAATGGTGTTGGGAAAACTGGACCGCTATGTATAGAAGAATGAAACTCAACCATTCTCATATGCCATACACAAAAATAAACTTGAAATGGATAAAAGACTTCAATGTGAGGCAGGAATCTATCAAAATCCTAGAGGAGAACATAGACAGTAACCTCTTCAACATTGGCCACAGTAACTTCTTTCAAGACATATCTCCAAAGGCAAAGGAAAGAAAAAAAAATGGATTTTGGGGACTTTATCAAGATAAAAATCTTCAGCACAACAAAAGAAACAGTCAACAAAACAAAGAGGCTACCCACAGAATGGGAGAAGATATTTGCAAATGACACTATAGACAAAGGGCTGATATCCAAGATCTATAAAGAACTCCTCAAACTCAACACTCAAAAAACAGATAATCACATCAAAAAAATGGGCAGAAGACATGAACAGACACGTCTCCAAAGAAGACATACAAATGGCTAACAGACACATGAAAAAGTCTCCATCATCATTAGCCATTGGGGAAATTCAAATCAAAACCACATTGAGATACCACCTTACCTCCAACAAGTGTTGGAGAGGATGTGGAGAAAGGGGAACCCTCTTACACTGGTTGGTAGAAATGCAAGTTGGTGCAGCCACTTCAGAAAACAGTGTGGAGATTCCTTAAGAAATTAAAAATAGGGGCACCTGGGTGGCTCAGTGGGTTAAGCCGCTGCCTTTGGCTCAGGTCATGATCTCAGGGTCCTGGGATCGAGTCCCGCATCGGGCTCTCTGCTCAGCAGGGAGCCTGCTTCCCTCTCTCTCTCTCTCTGCCTGCCTCTCCATCTACTTGTGATCTCTCTCTGTCAAATAAATAAAAAATCTTTAAAAAAAAAAAAAAAAAAAGAAATTAAAAATAGAGCTACCTTATAACCCTGCAATTGCACTACTGGGTATTTACCCCAAAAATACAGATGTAGTGAAAAGAAGGGCCACAGGTACCCCAATGTTCATAGCAGTAATGGCCATAGCCGCCAAACTGGGAAAAGAGCCAAGATGTTCTACAACAGATGAATGGATAAAGAAAATATGGTCCATATATACAATAGAGTATTATGCCTCCATCAGAAAGGATGAATACCCAACTTTTATATCAACATGGATGGGACTGAAAGAGATTATGCTGAGTGAAATAAGTCAAGCAGAAAGAGTCAATTATCCTATGGTTTCACTTACTTGTGGAGCATAAGGAATAACATGGAGGACATGAGGAAAAGGAAAGGAAGAGTGAATTGGGGGAAATCAGAGGGGAAAGATGAAACGTGAGAGACTGTGGACTCTGAGAAACAAACTGAGGGTTTGTGGGGGAGGAGGATGAGGGGTTTAGGTGAGTCTGGTGTAATATTACATGGAGCATTGGGTGTGGTGCATAAACAATGAATTTTGGAACCCTGAAAAAATAAAATAAAATTTAAAATAAATAAATAAATAAATGAAGAACAGATCTAAAGACTACTTCAAAAGTGCAAGTGGGAGACAATGGTAGCTAAATATAAGGCATTATCGTAGGAAGGATAAAGAGATCCAGCTAGCTCAACAGGTAGAATATTTATATACATTTATGTTAAGACTATGTGTTAAGCTTGAGGGTGGATGGGATAGAAGGCAGAGAATTCAAATAGAATCATAAGAGTTAAAGAATAACAAGGCAAGAATGTAGAGTCTATTTTCACTTAGTAAATGTATACTACCTATAAGACATCCGAAAGGAGATGTTGAGTGGGCCATCACCTAAATTAGTCTAGAGCTCAGTGGGGAAATCAGAAAAGAGGTGTTAGCATGTCAGTAGGATACTGAGATAACTTAAGGCTACTGGTTAATAAGGTCATGTTGGAAGACATCAAAGTAGCAAAGAGTGTAGGGTGTAAGACTAGTATGAGAAATTCAACATTTAGAATTAAAAGTAAAGGATTAGAAGGGGTGCCTGGATGGCTCAGTCAATTAAAGAACCAACTTTTGATTTTGGCTCAGGTCGTTATCTCAAAGTCCTGGGTTGGAGTCTGGCATCAGTCTCTTCATTCAGCAGGGAGTCTGCTGGATGATTTCTCTCCATCTCCCTCAGCACCTACTCCTAACTGTGAATTCTCTCTCTCTATTTCTCTTTCAAATAAATAAATTTTAAAAAAAAGTAAAGAATTAGGAACCTGTAAAAGAGAAGAAATATGTGGTTTGGTGGTAGTGGTTTAGACAGGAAGCAGGTGAGGTATCATAGAAGCCTAGAGAATAAATAGTTTAGAAGGGAAAGGATTGCATAATCAGTTAAAGCAATGTGTTTATTGATAAAAGACCAAGATTCCATTAACCTATTTTTTACACTGAACTTATGTTTGCAAGTATTAATGGAGTAAAGTATAGAAATGATTATTTTTTTTAAAGATTTTATTTATTTATTTGTCAGAGAGAGAGAGAGCGAGAGCAAGCACAGGCAGACACAGTGGAAGGCAGAGTCAGAGGGAGAAGCAGGCTCCCTGCGGAGCAAGGAGCCCAATGTGGGACTCGATCCCATGACGCTGGGATCATGACCTGAGCCGAAGGCAGCTGCTTAACCAACTGAGCCACCCAGGCGTCCCAGAAATGATTATTTTAAACATATCTACCACATGATATACAATGGGCTATATCCTTAAAGCCATTCTCTTATTTAATTAAATAGTTTTATGATCATTTTCTACTTGAAGATACTAAGACTCTGGCATTGAAATAGCTTCTCCTAAAAGCTGAGGTATGAAGACAGTTCTATTTGAGTTCAGTGTCTTTCTCCAACACTGGATTTAAATAGACATGGCTTAGAATCATTATGCCTCTAACTATCTGTCATCAGTCCTTGAGATGTGAGTTATTTAATATCTCAAACTCTCATCCCCAGATGTTGGATGATCTGATAATAGTAACTAACCCATAAACTGTAGTTAGTATTATAAGACCCCAAACAAGATAAAGTACTCTTTCTGATTCATAATAAGCTCTTGAAATATGTTAGTAATATTCTGTTATATGAGTATCACACTTTAGAATTTAATTCGTATTTATTTTTATGTTACATTTTTTTCTATCCACAAATGTTAAAGATAAAAATAGGAAAGGCCCTTTATTTAGTACATCTAGTGAACTACTACAAAAATTTTAAACCTGAATGTATATACTATGATAATCAATGGTATATAATATTTAGGATAAATGTGATTTTTCTCCCACATTATCTCACTTTACAACTTAGCTTAGAAAAAAATCAAAGTCATACATATTCAAATGTCTTCTAATAGTTTCAGTGAGCTAAGGAGCCTACGATTTAAATGAGTCTGATTCTCTTATCCTGGTAAACTAGGTTAAACTCTAGGAACAACCACTACATAGGTAGGGTTTTTTAAATGAAATAGAAAATTTCTTCTGTGATGGTGACTTATTAAAAAAAAAAAAAAAGGACATGGGGAAATTGTAGAGGACCTTCTTCAACTATTTTGCTATCAATCTCTCAGACCTATAAAAATAAGATTAATCCTAACATTTTCAAGACTTTAGAGATTTTTTAAGATATTAACAAAATGAGACATTAAATATCTAATTTTTGAGGTAGCTAAGAAAGTAAAGGGTTTTACTTTTAATATCCTAAAACTCATTGAGTTTTTATTTGCGATTTGTTGCATATATTTCCTGTTATTACATTATCCTGTTTATGCTTTTATAGCTTTTAGCAATTAGAGAATAAAGTAGGTAATATGTTTGCATAATATAATCATTTAAAAGACTGGATATATAAAACGGTCTCCCAGTTGTATTAAAGTCCCTGTGGACATTCCAGTTAACTCTTGTAGGCTACTAAAATATAACTTTGTTGCATTATGTGAAAGCAAAACAACAAAATCCTGTAAGGTACTCTGGAGTATTATTAGATAACATGCTGATATGTTTACATGGGGAATTTGCCACACTGTTAATATAATAGCTTCTTTGTGGTCCTATAGAGGTTTTTTCAGCAAATATATCTTTATCTGGAATATTCAAAAGGTGTTTATATTCACTTTCCAAATAATTAAAAATATATTCTCTAGGTCTAGATTTTTATCCTGAGAATATTATGATGATGATTTTATTATTTGCTTTTATTATAAAAGGGTTACCTAGTCATGGTAAGGAAATAAATAAATAAAACAATACATTGCATATAAAGGGAAAAGCAAAAATCTTATTAGTTTCTTCCTCTGATGCTCATTTCTACTTTCCACATATAAAAATTAATATGCATCTATAATGTTGAAGACAAATTATAAAAGTAATAGGTATATCAACAAAGCATAAAGGAAAAAAGCTAAATTGATACTTTTTAAAATTTCATATTAGTATTTTGCAATTGTTTTTGGCCATAATAATAACTGCATTTTATGTTTATTATAGCCCTGGTTTATTATTTTTAACCACCACAGATCACACAATTTTAAGAATGTACAATAATTTCAATATTGAGCGGTGAACATAGACATGATATGTTTGAAAAACAGAAATCCAGATTAGTAGACAGCAATCCTCTTTTGTTTCAAACAATTAACTTAAAATTTGTGAGTTTAAACAAAAAGAAAACAAGGGTTTTTGGTTTATTGGCTGACAGAATATTCTGTTAAACATGATTTTTAAAAAAGCAATACAAAAAAAAAAAAAAAAGCAATACAAAGTAATGTGTCTTTATTAGCATGGTTTTGTATGTATAGATAACTAAGCTCATTTAAGATGTAGCTAAATAGGAAGAGAAAAGAAATGTTCATAATATTTTACCCACATCATGTTAAATTTATAAATTATCAAAATAGAGAACAAATTCTTCATTATATACCTCATTCTTCCTAGAAAGACTATCTGGATCAGTCAGGTGGTAAACTTGAAAAGTTTTGGAGTCAGGTTGATCTAAGCGTGAGTCTTGGCTCTGTCACTAAACATTAATAAACTGGTTTATCTGAGTGAACTAACTTCTGCTGGACTGAGTTTGCCTACTTGAAATGAACATGGCAACACCATTCAGTATGAATGGAAAAATTATTACATGAAATAATGTCTCTTAAGAGCCCTGCTTATATAAATTTCTCAATTATAATTAGTGATAATAATAATATTACCAGTAAAACTATAAGCATTCTATAACAATAGAATTTGGGGGGGAGGACAAATAGTTGTAAGATATCTGCCTGCAGGGCTATACCATGTGGATTCACATGTGAGTACATACACCCACATAGGATAACCATGAGGTCCAAAAATTTTTTTGTTTCATATCTGCTCGAATACCAATATTTAACCTCATATATTCTCGATATCCCATTATCTACCTCAGGATTCAACATTTCCAATTCATCATGGACAGTGTAAACCATGAAATACCACACTATTTCTGCTTTGGTGAGGAATCAAAGAGGTCAAAGATATCCTCTTATTTTCCTATTCAAACTTACTCAATAATCCTGTTCACTTTTGTGAAAACTCATGCCCTATCCCTCAACCAATAGCTGATTTTAAAACGTGAGAATCTTAGCAATGGTCCCTATAAATCCATTTAGGCTAAACAGAATACATGTGCTTTTGTCCAATAATCAATGGCAACAAAGACTACTGATAACTTTTAAATAGAATTACCACATAATTATCTGATAAAAAAAACTCGACATATATATAAACAGTACTTCCATACCCAATTGAATTACACTAAAAAGCATTAAGTGCCACAACATGATCAAGGAAAGACAACAAACAAATTACCGATGTCTTTTCCCATAGAACTATGCTGCATATGACCAAGTCAGCTGGGACTATTCTAACAAAATACCACAGAATAGGAGGCTTAAGCAATAGCTAGCTCAATCTAGCTAATTCAGTTTCTGGTAAAAAGCTCTCTTCCTAGCTTGTAGCCCACTGCCTTCTCCATATGTCTCACATGGCCTTCCCTTGTTTCACGTGCACAGGAGAGAGGAAGAGAGAGCATCTTTCTTGTGTGTGTTTGTTTGTTTTTTGGGGGGTGTTCATTTTAATAAGGACAATGAACCTATCAGATCAGGGTCCTATACTTATGAACTCAATTAACTGAATAGAATCAATTATTATTCTATTAATTAATTAAATTATATGTATAGAATTCATTAAATTGCATGTAAGGGATTCCAAAAACTATAGAAATGAACTAAAGTAATTTCTGTGTACTACATGAAAGGGAATAGAGGCAAAGAACCCTTGAAAGAGATGTCAAAAGCAAGTGGACTCATTAATAATAAATCTCAGCAAAAATAAACTGAGGGTAAGAATACACGCCCAGGTGTAAAACCTTGTCTGCAGTGGTACATTGGGTGGGAGGAAGGTACCAGGTTGATGGAAAAAGCGTTCAGAGCTCAGTATGATTCAGAAAAAGCAGAGAAGCCAAGACAGCACCTAGAACCACACACACACACACACACACACACACGACAGATTTCCTAAGCAATCTGTATTTGGAAAGAGATGAAGATTCTTGCATTTCATAAACAACTAATCTGGACAACTATAGTCTTAGCCACATTAAGATACTAGGCTAATGTGGGAGTTTTATTAACCCAAGAAATCAAAAGAAAAGCCTGTTAAAAACCAATTCATAAAATCTGAAAATGTCTACATAGCATAATTATGGTAAGCAAAACAAGCAAAGTGCTCAGTAATCTCATCTCCCCAAATAGGCAAAATACATAATGAACAAATCTCTGGGAAGAAAACATAACAAGGTTTTAAACATATTAAGAAAATCACCAATCTCCTAATAAGAACCATAGAAATTAAAACTACACTGACATCTAATTTCTCACCCAACAGACTATAAAATATCCAAAGGTTGACTGTGGGAGGCTTATGGTTATGTAAAATAGGTCACTCCCTTTGAGGACAATTTGTCAATTTCTACAAAAGTCATAAAAGTTATATTGTTTGAGTAATAAATTCTATTTCAGTGCGTTGTCCTACAGACTAAGATATATGATTTAAAATTGAATATAATAATAGAAGGTAGTCAGCATAATCTTTTCCAGTACTATGAGGAACTTTTTCTGTAAGAATTACATACACAGAAAATGATCTATATAATATTCACACAATTTTAACACCTTGCTACATGGATTTCTTTTTTTTTACAGAAAATGTAACCTATTCTTATCTATTACTGTCTATCTACATACAACTGTTAAAAGGGATTATGAGAGGTTGATGCAATGAAACATTAGGCATAACCTTGTATGAGGTAGGAAAAATCTCCAATGTTATTCATTTCTTTTAATGAAAAACTATCTTCTTTTAGATAGTTTCAGAATAGTATAGTATGCCATTAAATATTCTTAAAAGTGAGACAAAGTATACATTTATATTTACTTCCTTATGCCAAAATATCTTCAAAAGAATATACAACAAATTTATGGTGTCTCCCATTTGAGGAAGACTGGAAACTAGGCAGAACACACTGGAAAGAAAGGAGGCATTTTCTTGTATTATTTCATTTTCCTTTTTTAAATTATCTAAAAGAATAACACATTTTGAATTATTAAGAGGGTTTGGTGCTTCCCCACCCTTCTGCTCACCCATCCACGTGTGTAAATAATTCTAAACAAATGACGAGGAATGGAGCATCTGGTGCTTGAGGTGGTGTGCAGCTCCCAGCTGTGCCTGATCCTCAAAACACAGTATGTTTTTCAGCAGTAATGTTTTAATAATTACTATCCTCTTTATCTATAACAGATAAAATTGCATGTTGATTTAATGACACTAAAACAAATAAGAGCTTATCAGCTATCATGTAGATTAAGAAGTTACTATATTTGGGAAGCCAGATTTTAAAAAAGAAAAAAAAATCAAACTGATAATTCACTTATGATATATTCAAGATGGTTTTTAGACAAAGAGAAGAATTTAGGGATAGTAGTGGAAAAGGCAAGGTTATTCCGTTCTATTGTAAGAGGAATTACGTTTGCTTAAAACCAAGGGAATGCTCACAACAAAAGACTTTTCCTATTAATTATCGCAAGGTTCCATTTTGTTTCAACAAATAGGCTAAATGAATTTATGACATTTCTTGTGATAAAAATTAAAAAAAAAATTACTTGAGTCAGTGTGTAAGTCTTCGTATTTTGCCATTTAAATTGTGTTCTAGGGGCGCCTGGGTGGCTCAGTGGGTTAAAGCCTCTGCCTTTGCCTCAGGTCATGATCCCAGGGTCCTGGGATCGAGCCCCGCATCAGGCTTTCTGCTCAGCGGGGAGGCCTGCTTCCTCTCTCTCTCTCTGCCTGCCTCTCTGCCTACTTGTAATCTCTGTCTGTCCAATAAATAAATAAATAAATCTTTAAATAAATAAATAAATAAATAGATTGTGTTCTATTCTCAGATACCACTCCAGACTTAGTATATCTCTGGAGATGGGGCCAAGGGTCTATTTCAGAAAGTGATTCTGATATTCACTAGTGTTTAAGAAATACTGCCCCTAAATATTATAAAACTAAAATGGCAGTGTGTCCTATTTATGATGCTGAAAACTCATTAGCAATCTTGCTATAAAAAATTACAAGGCTGGGCACATGTGTAAATACACACTAGCATCTGTAATGATGATAAGTTGCACATCTTCCTAATACCAAATACTGCTGAAATAGTGTGAGTTCAAAGTTGGGATTATGGAACCAAAGTTTCTTAAGAGACAACTCACTGCTAGAGGCTAAATTTTGCCCCACTCCCAAATTCATATGTTAAAGTCTAAACAACCAGCATATCAGAATATAACTTTATGGAGGAAAGCCCTTTAAAAAGATGATTAAGTGAAAAGGAGGTTGGAATGGGCCCTAATCCACCAGGACTGCTGTCTTTTTAAGATGAAATTTGTTTTTTCCTGTGAAGAAGCAGTGAGAAGTAGACCACCTACAAGCCCAGGAGAGAGATGTCAGGAGAAAGAAACTCCTACCCGAAGTCTGACTTGGACTTCCAGCCTCCAAAAATGTGAAAAAGAATATTTCTGTTGTTTGAGGTACCCAGCCCATGGCATTTTGTTATGGTGTTCCTACAAAAGTAATATAACCACAAACTAAATTTTGTTCTCACTATAGCAAAATAATTAGTCCTGGACTACAAAATTGAGGCAATTCTGCCATTGTCCATGACTGAAAGCATGAATAAAATTTTAAAACTAAACCATGTGATTTAAGATTATTGTTTGGGAAGCCAGTCTATCACTTAGGACTGGAGTAAATTTCAACTTGAAAATCGACTTCTCTGAGTTTTCGTTTCTTCAGTGTGAAATGATGAGATCCAGCGGACACAAGCTGGGTCTTGTGAACATGCAAAACAGATAATGGCTTTAAAGCATGTGGTGTAATTTTTGGGACATAGAAGTGCTCAAAGAATACATTCCATTTATGTCTGCCTGGTTAAGAACATCATGACAAATATAAATGAAGATAGTGAGGAAAAAACAACATTCAGGATCAAGATTTTTAAATAACAATGTTAAATAATGTTTAGGTGATGATTTGAACCACTGTGGGGAGTTACTCAGTTCTCCTGGGTATCTCTCATATATACAAGTGGTACGCATTGTGAAAATATAAGAACCCTTACTAAAAATTGAGCGAGGAAGCCCTGAAGGGGGCACTCTCACACATTACCACCAAACAGGAGGAAGTTTACTTTATATGCACAAGAGGAAGAACCCATTGCTCCTCCCCCAGAAACAGCTCAGCCAATGAGAAGCTGTCCCTGTGAACTCTCCAAAACAGCGCTCCCAACTTCCTCCAGAGGGGCAAGCCCCTAGGCTCTGTTCTCCAGACTTATGTACGGTTTGCCATCATTTGCTTGTCCTAAATCGCAATTCCTCTGCTGATGCAAAAAAAAAAAAAAACAAATCAACAACAACAAAAAAACAAAATTTGCTGGCAAAATAGCTGGCTCTCTCTCTATCTCTCCTTTTCCTCAGTTTTTCTTTTATTACAAGTTCTCAGCCAAGAACCTCCGAAAATAGTGGGAGAATTATTTTTCCTCCTCTATGCTCCCAAGAGATGTAGTGTAAGTCAAATCAAAGGCGGCGGGGGGGGGGGGGGGGGGGGGGAGGAAGGGGTTTCCTATTAGAATACATATGATTCAAAAATCACCAAACCTTACAAATATTGTACTATTTCACTGGATGCAGTGGATAAAGGTAATTTTTACCAAAAATCACTTCTGAGGTAGGAGGACACTGGCCAAATGGTAGCTTTGTTCTTTCCATTTAACACTTTGGAATCTGTGTGTATGTTCTTTATTTTAACACTATATACCAACTTTACTCCCTCAACCCATATTATTTTATTGCCTCTTAAGTGAATGGACTTTAGCAGTGCAGGCAAAGTGGTACAAGCAGAAGAAAACTTCAAAGAAAATAGAATTCGACTAAAATCTGAGCCCTGCCACTTAACAAGCATGACTTTAAGCAAGAGTCTTAAAGCTATCTGTATTAGGGGTGCCTGAGTGGCTCAGTGGGTTAAGCCTCTGCCTTCAGCTCTGGGTCCTGGGATGGAGCCCCGCATCAGGATCTCTGCTCAGAGGGAGCCTGTTTCCTCCTCTCTCTGCCTGCCTCTCTGCCTACTTGTGATCTCTGTCTGTCAAATAAATAAATAAAATCTTAAAAAAAAAAAAAAAGCTTTCTGTATTAAAGTTCATGGACTGCAGTGTGTGTTAAATAATTGCAGGGCACAGTATAAAATGAAAATGCTGTCAGGCTCTAGCCAGTGGATATTTTAAAATGTACTTGGGAATTTTGTGTTCAGATATGGTGAAGCCAGCAGATTGGGAGATGAGTGTCATTAAAAAGATAGTTTATTACTCATAATTTCGAAGAGTAGGGGACATGCCACACCATGCAGAGCAACATTAGAGAGCACTGAGGTTGGTTGGTGAGAGAGAATAAGGCAGATAGATTACAAAGGGAACTGCTAGAAAGCCTTTATTATGGCTTTCTATTATGGCTTTCTAGGAAAAAAATGGGCAAAGTAGGGTGAGTAGGCTAAATAGGTTTAGGACTGGCTAGCTGAAAAGACTTCAGTGAGCTCCTAGCATAGGGAGGACTGACCCTATGATCACCTGGTGTCGCCTCCTGTAGGTGGTCCTCCCCCAACCACCCTCAATCCAGACACGACTCACATAAGATTTACTGGTTGGGGCCGCCTGGGTGGCTCAGTGGGTTAAAGCCTCTGCTTTTGGCTCAGGTCATGATCCCAGGGTCCTGGGATCTAGCCCCATGTCGGGCTCTCTGCTCAGCAGGGAGCCTGCTTCCTCCTCTCTCTCTGCCTGCCTCTCTGCCTACTTGTGATCTTTGTCTGTCAAATAAATAAATAAAATCTTAAAAAAAAAAAAAGAAAAAGATTCACCTGGCTATAGTACTGTAGTAGTTTGGGACTGTGGGAAGGAAGATTGACTTGCCCCCTGTATTAACCAGGTTTTCGAGTTTCTGTGGCTGATGATGTGTATCTGAAGTTTTGATATCTGGCAGCTTGTGGACTAAGGAGGGACTGTCCAACCAAGGTTCATGTATTCCTAGAGTTAGTAAAGGAGACTCTGATTTTCATTTGCAAAATAACCAGTGTGAAGTACACACCACCCTTCTCGACCTGCTTTATCTATCTTGACACGTGCTTCATCTAGCTGGAGAGTGAAGTGTTATTTTCCAGCTGTCAAAAGACAACAGTCTGGGCTAGAAAATAACCCTTCATCAGATACAGAAACTAGAAAACCTGATTAATACAGAGGGTTCTCAGGAGACCTCACTGAGTCTCCTACCAAACGTCCAATCCATGGCACCAGGGATAGAATAGCAACTTCCCTGTCCTCCTCCCCAAGGCACACGGACAGCTGTCTGTGCCCATGACCACATTCCACATCCTACATCCCCCGGGACAGAGGGCACCGACAGAACAGAATCCTCCCTAATCCACCCACCAATGCAATCCAGTCATCATCCCAGACAGAAGGCGGCAGGAGTCTTAAAATGGAAAAGAGCAGGAGCATAAAGCCTGATGGTGCGCAGGGCTCTAGAAGGAAGGGAGTGGGCAGCCTCCAATCAGGCAGCCACATGGGGAGTCTGGGGAGAGTGGGATCCAGTGTGAGCTGATACTCCAATCCCATTGCACGCTCCATTGACCCATCTGATGTCCCTTACAAAATACAAATTCAAAGATAACATTCATAAGAATTTCACAGAATATGAATTCTCCAAATCAGGGGCTTTCTGAGCACAGAACCTTGTGTGAATATCCTGGTTGCATTCTCAGGAAACCAGCTCTGGATCTGCGGGACAACTTTTATGTCCTAACTTCCATCTTCTAGACCAAACTTTATTCTGGCTCTTGTAGCAGCCAGCTGTGCTCAGATTTAAACTAAGCAGTGCCTTGCCTTCGCTGCTTAGCATATGTCTTATTTTCTGTTCCAGGATTTCCTGCCACTCATGCACGTGGACACCATGAGACCCAACTCAGCCCTTCTGGCACAAACTTAGAAGAGGGAGAACACAGCCAACAAGGAAATGTCATGTGACGGACAACACAGCATTCCTGCCCTCGGGCTTTGGGCAGACAATCTGAAGTACTTTCTCCACACTTCCTCAGGATCCCAGCTGGATCAAGTCACAGTTTCCCACAGTGCCAGCTCCATAAGACACTCTTAGCTTTTCTTTTTGCCCTGGTTCATTCTTTCTACTGCCCACACATGTTCCTTAGGACTGCATCACAAAATAAACTGTTGGCAAAATCCTTAAATAAAGCCACATTTTTTGGTGGGAATTCTGAATAATATTAAATACGACTTATTTTGAAGGACTAATGAGATAATATATGTCAAATACCAAACACAGAACCTGGCAAATCATAGCTATGTAGTATCTTTGCATTCTTAATCCTTTTTCTCTCAATTTGAAAAGCTGTCTGATGTAAAATCTATAGCCAGATGTACAGAAAATGTAGCTTTTATCTAAAAAAGAAAAGCCATAATATCTATTTCAATATTGAATTGACTTAAATCCTGATAAATTCTGCCTATGCAAACTAAAATAGTATTTTCTGGATTCTACACTTCTCAAGGTGACAGGTGGGGACAGCAGAAGAGTACCTAGTGTCAGGGACTCACAGATTCATCTACTCCCCAGACTGAGGCAAACATCTCAACTTATTTCCAAGAAGAATTCCATATCCCTAGTGTATCTTTGGGTGGGCCTTCTTGCAGGACTCCCGGTGTCTTTGACATATCTCCAAGCTCCTCAGTATTTTTGTGCTACCCGTGGACTCCTTTTGGGGAAGTGGGAAATTGGCTCATATCTGACAGCTCCTATGTGCTGCTGAAAAATGAAGAAAGAAGGTTTGACTCCCGCCTCTGCTCCTTATGTATTATCCGGCATGTTGATATTCAATGGACAAAACTTGTTTCCATAGGATCCAGGTAGGAAACAGGTTAAGACCCCTGAACCACTGAATCAACAAATGTTTCTACCCTTTCTCAGTTGTGTTTCCTACATGATGTTCAGGGATAATAGCAACCATGACTATTTCAGACACCCCTACCTTGGGTTCTAACTTTATGCTTCCTCTTTTGCTTTCTCCCTGCCATAGCCAGCAGCATCTTTGCCAAATCTGGGTATATGGAAAAAACAAAAATATAAACAAACACCTTCTCACCCTTTAAGGCATAGAGTTCTCCACAATTGCTCTTGAAAACAAAAATCAAGTCTCTTAAAACACATGAAGCATTTTCTAGCTACAAAACTAACTATGCCTTGAGGCATTTCTATAATAAAACTCCAAGAGCAATCAGTTTGGAATGGAGATTGTGTATGAAGAACACATAATCAGTAAAATCAAATTATTATCCTGTCAAGAAGGAAACATGTCCTTACAAAACCCAGCATCGAGGAAAACCCAGCAGGCATATAGTGACTGCTAAAGTCAGTCTGCAAGCAGAAGACAATCTTGTGCTGTCGGACACCATTTGGAGTTGCGAAGAAGAAAGGCATTTAACTAAGTTTTGTCCAATACTCAAAGAAAGAGAGAGAGATGCCAGTTGCAAAGACAGGATGAGAAAAGCACAAAAGTGCAGAGAACCTGTACCAGGTAAGCAGGACAGCATTTAAGGTATCAGGGAAAAATGCAAGAGAGAATTTCCTATTTTTGGTTCAGGGTTTCCCAGTAGGGGACTAATCCTCGTTTGCCCTGGAGAGTCTCATTTCATTCTTGGTATCCTAACACGATTAATATTTCCCCATTTTACAGTTAGAAGTGTCTGGGTTTGAGCATTTTTCACAGAAGGAGAACAATCTTAAAATGTATATGGAACCACAAAAGACCCCAAACAGCAAAATCAATCTTGAAAAAGAAAAGCAAAGCCGGAGGCATCACAATTTTAGACTTCAAGTTACATTACAAAGGTATAGTGATCAAGACAGCATGGTACTGACACAAAAAAAGAGACACAGATGAATGGAACAGAGTAGAGAACCCAAAATGAACCTCTAACTTTATGGTTAACTAATCATTGACAAAGCGGCAAAGAGTAAAAACAGAAAAAAGACAGTCTCTTCAAAAAAAGGTGTTGGGTGTTGAGTTTGCTAAGTTCTTTATAGATTTTAGACACTAGTCCTTTATCTGATATGTCGTTTGTAAATATCTTCTCCCATTCTGTCAGTTGTCTTTTGATTTTGTTAACTGTTTCCTTTGCTGTGCAAAAGCTTTTGATCTTGATGAAATCCCAATAGTTCATTTTTGCCCTTGCTTCCCTTGCCTTTGGCGTTGTTCCTAGGAAGATGTTGCTGCGGCTGAGGTCGAAGAAGTTGCTGCCTGTGGAATACTATGCAGCCATCAAAAGAAATGAAATCTTGCCATTTGCAACAACATGGATGGAACTAGAGCGTATCATGCTGAGCGAAATAAGTCAAGCAGAGACAACTATCATATGATCTCCCTGATATGAGGAAGTGGTGATGCAACATGGGGGCTTAAGTGAGTAGGAGAAGAATCAATGAAACAAGATGGGATTGGGAGGGAGACAAACCATAAGTGACTCTTAATCTCACAAAACAAACTGAGGGTTGCTGGTGGGGAGGGGGGTTGGGAGAAGGGGGGTGGGATTATGGACACTGGGGAGGGTATGTGCTTTGGTGAGTGCTGTGAAGTGTGTAAACCTGGCGATTCACAGACCTGTACCCCTGGGGCTAAAAATACAAGTTTATAAAAAAAATAAAAAATTAAAAAAAAAAAAGGTGTTGGGAAAACTGGACAGTAACATGCAAAAGAATGAAACTGGGCCACTTTCATACACCAAAGAGGTTCCAAGGAATAATGTCTTTGACTTTGGCTGTAGCATCTTCTTACTAGATACATCTCCTGAGGCAAGGGAAACAAAAGCAAAAATAAACTATTGGCACTTAATCAAGATAAAAAGCTTCTGCACAGAGAAGGAAATGAACAACATATCTAAAGGTGACCTTCAGAATGGGAGAAGATGATATTTGCTAATGACTTATTCAATAGAGGGTTAGTATTTAAAATATATAAATAACTTACAACACCCCTCCCCCCGCCAAAAAAAAAATCCAATTTAAAAATGGGCAGAAGACATGAATGGACATTTCTCCAAAGAAGACATACGGACAGCTAACAGACATATAAAAAGATGCTCAACATCACTCACCATCAGGGAAATGAAAATCAAAACTACAATGAGATATCACCTCACACCTGTCAGAATGGCTAAAATAAACAACACAGGAAACAAGTGTTGGCGAGGATGCAGAGAAAGGGAAACCTTTTGTGCTGTGGGTAGGAATGCAAACGAGTGCAGCCACTCTGTAGAAGAGCATGTAGCTTCCTCACAAAGGTAAAGATAGAACTACTCTACAATCCAGCAGTTGTACTACTAGAAATTTACTCACAGGATACAAAAATACTGCTTCAAAGAAATGCATGTACCCCGATGTTTATAGCAGCCTTATTATCGTCAATAACCAAATTATGGAAACTACCCAAATGTCCATCGACTGATAAATGGACAAAGACGCAGTGGTGTATGTATATACAATGGAATATTAGTCAGCCGTACAAATGATTGAAACCTTGCCATTTGTACTGACTTGGATAGAGCTAGAGTGTATTATGCTAAGTGAAATAAGTCAGTCACAGAAAGAAAAATAGCATATGATTTCACACACATGTGGAATTTAAGAAGCAAAGCATATGGACAAGGGGTATAAAAGAGAGAGAGACAAACCAGAAAACAGACTCCACTGTAGAGAACAGAGAGTTGCTGGAGGGGACGTTGTTGGGGGAGGGGTTAAATGGGTGATACAGATTAAGGAGGGCACTTGTGGTGAACACCGGGTATTGTACGGAAGTGATGAATCACTAAATTCTATACCTGAAACTAGTATTATACTGTATGTTAAGTGGAATTTAAATAAAAACTTGAAAAAAAAAAAGTGTCTGGGTTTGGAGGATAAATTATAGAACCATTCTATCTCATAGACAATCCAAGCAAGTGGGTCAGCATGTAGAAAAAGAACTTAGCCAACACTCCTCCAGCCTTTCAAAATAAACATTTCCATGATATGATTTGATACTTAATTCTAAAAGAACACTGAAATTGATATCATAGAAAAAATCAGATTCTTATTTTACTTCATGTCACTAACACAGCCAGGAAAATACCTTACAAAAAGTTCTGTGAATTCGGGGGCACCTGAGTGGCTCAGTGGGTTAAAGCCTCCACCTTCAGCTCAGGTCATGATCCCAGGGTCCTGGGATTGAGCCCCGCATCGAACTCTCTGCTCGGCAGGGTGCCTGCTTCCCCCTTCTCTCTCTCTGCCTCTCTGCTTACTTGTGATCTCTGTCTGTCAAATAAATAAATAAAATCTTTAAAAAAAAAGTTCTGTGAATTGAATAAAATTAAATGTACAGACATAAGATAATTAGAAATTAAAGGAACACACAAAATAAAGTGATGGAAAAATATTCAAAATCAACATAAATATCTACTCATCCTTCATACATTTTTAGAAGACATATATGTGGCATTTCTAATGTATCTCAGACATTTTGTATAAAGCAAAAGCTTGGAATACAGCTTATTCTACGGTGGCTTACTTGCTGATTTTATGAATGACATAATGTTCTACCAATGTGATTTATTCATAGTCTTATCTTAAAATACCAAATATGAAATACTATATACATATAGGTGACATAGCTAACCCATATTTACTGATTATGAATGATCTGTTTACTTAAAAATATATTTAGTACTATACCATATTATTTTCCTGATATAAATAATTATATTTCAAGTGAAATACAATAATATTAGTATAAAATACAGGTTCAAAAATTAATGACACATGATTTTCCACTATTTTTCCTCTATTTCCCCAAATTCACCACCTCCTACACCAGCTCCTATTTCTGTGTAGATCTAACTCATAGGCTTTATTTATGATGACTTAGGTACTGGCCCAAGTAGAGAAACCTAGAGGAGCCAGCATGATTAATATTTTACAGAACAGAGAATCATCATCCACATATATTATAAAAATGTGTCACAATCTAGAACTCAGAGAAGGGCATAGATCACACTAAGTCACACATATATCTATATACATTTTCAACTGATTTTACTATATTTTATTCCAGGGCTATATCACTTAAAGCACATTGATTTAAAAATAAGTTGGGGTGTGATGCCAGAAAGAAACCCATCACCTCATGAAAACCATGCATGTTATATGAAGCAAGACCATCACTTGGGGTTTTCTGATGGAAAGAGACTGAACTCATGAAAGTTGGAATATCCTCCAACATAAATGTGTGTCCATCTCCATGGCTATTCTTTCTGAATACCCAATCCTAGAGGCCACAGAGTCCGGAAAAAAAAGAACAAAACCCCATACTGCATCCTATTTAGTCAAGGGATGAGGGTTCCGGCTCCCGTCGGTACCAAGCGTAGATATTGGACACGGAGCATGTGGAGGAGAAGAGGAAAAAATGGGAGCAGTAAGCACGTGGTTAAGACAGAAACAGATGACATTTGATTTTGAGTTTAATGTTTTCTACTGACCTTAAAAAAGAGAAGACTGTATAACTAAAAGTGGCCAGAAAAATTGTGAAGCATGACCAAAGCATCACTAAGGAATAAGAAACTTGGAGCAGTCAGTTAAGTGTCTGATTCTTGATTTTGGCTCAGGTCATGATCTCAGGGTGTGGAGACGGAGTGCCTTGTTCGGCGTGGAGCCTGCTTAAGGTTCTCGTTCTCCCTCTGTCCCTCTGCGCATCCCCCACAACCCCCGCAAAAGGCCCTCTCTCTCTCAAAAAGAAAAAAGAAAAAGAAAAAGAAAGAATAAAAAGAAAAGAAAAGGAAAAAAAAGACAAGAAACTTAGAAGTGACACAGCAGGTGTCAAGGCCACGTATAGAGGAAATAAAAATTTAAAACGTGACTTTGCTTACTTTACTGCACTATGCTGTATGTACTGCATTGGTGTGCCTTTCAGACATTTTTCAAAATAAGCAGAGAATTACTAATTTATTAATCTTGCTTAGACACTGAAACTTAGTAGTGTCATCCTACAATTAAGAATTTAGCACATTAATCAGCATACAGTTGTGATAGGCAGAGTCCCAGGCTACTTGGTGTTAATTTCATTCTATATAACCCCAGAGCATCAGTGGCCAATTACGAACATCTTGTAATTTCATCTGTGGGGTGATCCACCCAAAGGAATATTATAGGCATCTTTTGATTCTAAGTACAATGTACAAGTTATTTTTTTTTATTCTCTTCCAAAAAAACTAACAATTTTCCTTTGTAACAGGTATATTTGCTCTGATTTTAATGATAATAACTCTAACCAAAATTGCTAACAATAAAACTTTTGCTCTCATTTATGATTTGCTATACCATAGAGGAAGAAGTGAGGATTCAATAAAATAATCCATTTCATAAACTAAATATATGGCATTAGTGGTTTTACTCAATTTGTTATTAGGTAATACTGTATTTGCATTATCTGGACTAAGGTATCTGGAGTGAATAATGGACAATTCTATTTAAATTCACATTTTAAGATAATCCTGTTTTACCACTTCCCCAACTATTAATGGGAAAATCTCAACTTTTCCTATCAGTTGATGTTGTTCCTTGCCGTGAGATTTGCTAGAAGAATAAACGTATTAATATTGCAGTCTCACAATTGTAATTGTTAATGTTATTTACTTCTAGTTATTCACGAGGCAAAGTCGTTCTTCAGATTTTGAGGAGCACACCAAATGTTTTAACATTAAACTCTGGCATTCTGTCTAAAAGTTTATACATTTGGTTTATACATAAACCATTTGATAAGTCAAATGAACATGTTAATATTAGCAACGTATGAATATGTCTTACTTGTAGATGTATATGAAATATGTAGGTAAGGAAACTGAGTTGATTCTGTAGCTCTTTTGATAACCAATATACACCATGCTCTAACTCTGAGTTGATTTCATGATTCTGTGAGGAATATCAACATCATTTTAGTTACTCAGAAATCATGTAGTTCTTAAAAGAGAGAGAGAGAGAGACCATGTAGGTCTTGTTATAAAAGGTGGTGCATTTTCACTCTCCTAGATTTTATTAGTTGTTGATGGGGATACAGTTTGTTGCTGTAAATTTGGTCTGTTTGTGCTAGCCCAATACAATTTGGTAAGAAAAGATTTTTCTAGATATTCCAAATCATAGGTTGATTTGTTGTTGTTATTTCATAATATATTTTTTATGAGTGTTTTGCTCTCTCTTTTTGATAATACAAGATTATTTCGATTTTGATTTTGTTATATGAAATTCTGTTAGCTCAGCTATGGAGTAATGCCATTGTTATAAAATTTTCAGAATCCCTCAAATATTTGCATAGAATGACATTCCTTCAATTAGAGCCATGTATTTTCTTGGGCGACTTGTGTTTTTATTGTGCCATAAGTCTAGGCACTAATAAAAACCATTAAGCACTTATATTTCAAAGGTGATGATTCAAAATGCTTAAATGCCCAGGCATATATAGTAAAATACGTAATCAATGTGAATGTGGACTTTGGAAAACCAGATGTTTCATAGTTGAAAGTCTCAGCCCATTTTACTCATCATAGATGTAGAAATAATGTTAGTCCAACAACATACACCCATGGGCCAGACTTACCCTACATACAACAACTTGATCAGCATTATATATTTTAGCCAATTTTCCTTTGTTTGCTTCTTTCGCAGAGCACTAAATTTCATGTTTTAAAAAATTTAAAGAGATAAATTTCCTATTTAGAGTTCACTACTGCTATTATTCTTGTAATTACCATCATCATGGTTATTTTCTTTAGCTGGTATTTATTACTATATTATATGCAGGACACTAAATACTCACTCTGAATTATTTCTTCATAGCTTTACAATAATCCTAGGAGATGGGCACTAATATATCATCCACAGCTGTGGCAAGGTTGAATAACTTATCACAGCTCTGTAACTTGTGAGTAGAATAATTGTTCTATTCTGTTATCACATGGCTCCAAAATTCAAAATCCAATTTCCTAAATTATATTTTTGTTTTGTTTTGATTTTGTCCTCTTATTTTTTTTTCAATTTTTTATTTAAATTCTAGTAAGTTAACATACTGTGCAATACTGGTTTCAGGAATACAATTCAGTGGTTCTTCACCAACATATAACGCCCAGTGGTCATCATAACAAGTGCCGTCCATAATGCCCCTCACCCACGTAGCCCATCCCCCTCCCTCCATGATGCCTCAGTTTGTTCTCTACAGTTAAGAGTCTCTTATGTTTGTTTCTCTCTCTCTCTCTTATTTTTCCCCCTCCCATATGTTCACCTTTTTTGTTTCTTAAATTCCACATATCAGTGAAATCATATGGTATTTGTCTTTCTCTGACTCACTTATTTTGCTTAACATAACACACACCTCAGTTAATTTTTGCTCTTTTTAATTCATTATTGGTGATCAGGGTATCAGCTTTGTATTCTCAGAATCTAAACACTGTCTAGCATAAAACCAGCACTCAGTAAATAGTAAAATAGCAAATCAAGAGCTAGCCCCATGCTTATTTTAGTTTAACAGTTCTGTAGTTCAACTGATACAATACACTAAAGTCTTTTTATCTGTTCATAAAGTTATCACATCATTATTTTTTCTGTCTATAAATCTCTCTTCATGACCTCTTCAGTTTTTTTTTAACCACAAAGACAGCATCATCCAAGAAGAGGAACCAGAGCATAACATTCGAAAGTAGACTCCAGAGAAAAGAAACTTGTATTCCAAACTTCTAGGGCATATTATATTCCTCAAATTGGGCATGTTTCATAACCCCTTTACATTTACTAACATAAGAAGATACGTCATTGGATTTTTGTAAAAATAAAAGGAGATAGGGCACATTTGGGAAATCTTATGTCTCATTGGAAACTGGAGACCTAAGCCCTTTCAGTTAATGGAAACTGGAAATGGTTTCATACAATTATTTTTGGAGTTTATATTTGAGTAATTAATTATTTAATGTAGACCATAATGTATTTAAAAATCTTATTCAAACACAAATATAACAATAGATCTAGCAGGGTAAGACTCTACTACTAAGAGTCTATTGTTGGATGAATTAATCACTATCTGTATTAAATACAGGTAGGGTGCCTGGGTGGCTCTGTTGGTTGGGAGACTGCCTTTGCTTAGGTAATAATCCCAGGGTCTTGGGGTAGGTCCACATTGGGCTCCCTGTTCAGCGGGGAGTCTGCTTCCTCTCCCTCTGCCCCTCCCACTGCTTCTGCTATCTCTTTTTAAAAATAAATTAAAAAAATATATAGATAGATAGATATAGATATAGATACAAATATAGGTATAGATAGAGTTAAGAAGCTCCCTGTGGCAGACATACCCAATGAGTTATCTCCTTCCTTGAGTGCAGGCATAATCTGTTAATTGCTTCCAGTCAATAAATTTTGGCTATAGTTCACTTATATGGTAAAAGTTAAAGGATTTTGCAAATTTAACTGAAATCCTAAATCAGTTGTCTTGATGTGTTCTAAAGGGAGATTATCCTGAGTGGGTCTGTCTTAATCAAGTAAAAGGACAGACAGAAGTCAGGTAAACTCTCACGGATTGAAAAAAAAAACACGCCACCATGAGTTCTATAGTCACAAGAAAAAGAATTCTGCCAATAACCTAAATAAGCTGAAAAGGGTGTTTTTTTTTCTTTTCTTTTTTTTTTTTTTTTTTTTTTAAATAGTCAAGATTTCAGTTGAGAACATAGTCAAGGTCTGCAACTTGACTGCAGCCTTCTAAGACCTTGAGCAGAGACCTTGTTAAGCAGTCTTTGACTTCTAATGCATGGAAACTAAGAGATAATAAATGGGTTTGCTTTCGAATGCCTAAAAGTGTGCTAATTCATTACACAGATATAGAAAACTAATGCACGCTCTATTCCTCAAGTACACAGGCCCAGAATAGCTCTGGAGATAAGAATCCAAATCCGTTTATTTCAGCACCCCTCTGCCAAACAAAGGAAAAAACAAAGATAAAAGAGCATATCTGAAAGAACTGGATGGATGTGAATGAAGAACAATTTCATAAAAGGACAAAGTTTCCAGAAACAGCAATGTATGACATAAACACAAGGTGGGGGTCAGGTAGCACCAGGCTTGGAGATGTAAGGTATTACTAGTTTTTTGTTTGTTTGTTTTGGGGGGGGAAATCATCATTCTTGCTATAGTTCATGGCTGATTTTGATTATCAAGGCAGACACCATGGTACTCTATGGAAATTTTAGGGAAAAAAGAATCATTCATGTTGAAGCAGAGAATTTTAACTTTGGAATTCAGCTGTTATCATGTGGCGGGGGGAAGAAGCCCCAACTAAGCATGACTCAGAGAAAAGGAAAACATTTTCTCTTATCTTGAAGTTCCATCATTGTCCAGATCTGTATCACTGAAAGTATACCCTGGGTCTGTGTAAGTGACAATTCATCAGGACTGACAGCAAAGAAAATTACAGCACTAGAGTTTTCAGGCATAGTCAGTGAGGGACAGATTTCTCTGGGAACACCAAGAATGTCCACAGAACTCTCAGGAACACAAGATACCTGGGTGTGACTTTAGGGAGTCACAACTTTACCTGCAGCAAAAAATGCTTGTGTTCATTCTTACAGATGCAGCTCTAGGGCATCTGCCATCATGGACCACAGGCTGATGAGTCAGACCACTGTTGGCACACCAAGCAATCTCAGAAATATCCTATGGGTGCACCCCCTCCAGAACCTGAACCCCCTGTTCAAATTGTGGATGTGGTCTAACTCATACTCAGTAAACATGGACTTAACAAATTGAGAGACTACGGGGATATTTGAGTTGACATACCATAAAAGATATAAAATTAAAATGCAATAATTAAAGAAAAGAGGCACAAAAAAGACAAGTTGAAAATGAAAGTTTATGTTAAATGCAATCCCTAATGGCTTATGTATTTCCTAGTAGTGGACAAAAATTGGACAGAAAGACTTGAAATCTTTGAACATCAGATTAAAAAGCATGCATTGTCACATTTTGTATTTCATAGTGTCAAAATATAAACAAGATATTGTTCCTGATAATACAAAACTCAGAAATAATTTTCTTTTGAATTTGTGGAAAAAATAGGATACAATACAGAACTTGAATGCTAGCGGGTAGTCTAGGACACTTAGAAACATGTCACTTCTTCAACATGTATATGAAATATAACTTATTTAAAAATATTAAAACCTTTGGAGATTTTCTTTTTTTTTTTTTTTGGAGATTTTCTTAAAATACAGATTTCTACCTTCTCTCAAAACACCTGGAGATATGATGAAATTTGGTCTGTACTCAGTTTGGCAAGTATTTCTGTGAGCTGAGAAATACATACTCACTTGAGAATGCCCTCTAATCTTCATGTTAGCACAATCTTCTCCAGATTTCTTTGTATCCAGCCCTAATTGCTTATTTAAGTCATCTGCCTGCTTCCTTTAGGCTACTGAGTTTGGGATCTCTTAATGTCTTTAATAATATCTTCCACAACATCTCTATGAATATACAACAAAGCATGTCCTATGTTTCTATAGTAACAATCTCAATGTAACTAATCATGCTTTCCTTTTAATCTTGGCTCAAAGAGAGATAAGAATAAAATCTAATTCTCAATCATATAATCTATATTTACCATCATGATGAACAGACTTGCTTTCTTCCTTTTATGGTCTTGATCTTTACTTTTGATTTGTTCCCCATTAACTATATCTTTTCCGGCTTTCTGGGGGGAAGGGGGAGGCAGATTCAATATAAATAGAGAAGTAAAAACACGCCTGTTGAACTGAATTTTTTTTACATTATTTTACTTTATGCATCCCTTTACTGAATGCCTGTAAGACCATCTCTGCTGTAGCTTATCTACAGGAACTTTTATTTTTATAATGTGTATAGGACATAAAGCAGGTAAATGAAAGAAAAAGTGCCAAAGCTCAGTTGTTATATTTACTGTTTACTGTTGTGATTTAGAAAGATGTTCAGGATGCAGTAGGGTGGGAGAGTAAGCATATTCTCTCACACATCATAACTGTCCCTAAAGGGTCTCACAACACCAGTGTTACTTAACCTTTAGCTTGCATCAGAATCACTCAGAAGGCTTGTTAAAACTGTGGAGAGAACCAAGATGACCTTCAATGGATGAATGGAAAAAGGAAATATGGTCCACATCTTTTGATATGCCTCCATCAAAAAAGATGAATACCCAACTTTTGTATCAACATGGATGGGACTGGAAGAGATTCTGCTGAGTGAAATAAGTCAAGCAGAGAGAGTCAATTATCCCATGGTTTGACTTATTTGTGGAGCATAAGGAATAACACAGAGGACATGGGGAGATGGAAAGGAGAAGTGAGTTGGGGGAAATTGAAGGGCGAGAGGGACCATGAGAGGGCTGTGGACTCTGAGAAACAAACTGAGGGTTTTGGCAGGGGAGGAGTTTGGGTGAGCCTGGTGGTGGGTATTAAGGAGGGCACATATTGCATGGAGCACTGGGTGTGGTGCATAAACAATGAATTCTGGAACACTGAAAATAAATAAATAAATAAAAATTGAAACAAAACAAAATAATACAAAACAAAACCAAAAGAAAAAAAAAACAACAAAAAGAAAACAAAAAACAGATGGCTGGTGGGGCCTGAGACCACTTGTCTCATGAGCTCACTGATGATGCCCATCCCAGAAGTACTGCCAGATAACCATGAGCCCAATTCAAACGAATAAATAAGAGGAGTTTTATTGATTCTTAAATTCTCATTAAGTTACACTTTTCCCATATGGGAGTTGCTTAGTACATAACTATTGAAGGAATTAAGGGTTTGACATTGTTACATAATAATATTTAGCTAATAGGGTTTTTGTAAGGCCTCAATTAACAGGAAGTTCAGCTACTAAAAGAGAAATACCTCATTTCAACTGTCAATTTTGCCTTTTTCTAGTATATTGTGGAATCTCAGCTTTGTATTTGAAAACACATTGTGTCTTTTCTTCTATGAGGGATGTATATGTAATCAGAATTTTCTTGTTTTTACTTTTAATTTTTAATTTTTTAAGATTTTATTTATTTGAGAGAGAGAGAGAGAGAGAGAGAGCGAGCATGAGCAGGGAGGAGAGGGAGAAACAGGCCCCCTGTGAGTAGGGAACTCAGAGTGGGGCTCGATCCCAGCACCCTGAGATCATGACCTGAGCTGAAGGCAGAGGCTTAACTGACAGCCACCCAGGCACACCCAGAATTTTCCTGTTTTTAAATGCAATTACCCAAAATAGAACTGGATCTGTCAAATTGTTATATCTAGGAGGAAGACTATGTTTAAGTTTTAATTTCTGTTGGTGTACTATATACGAACATATTTAAACTCCTTATGTTTTTAAAACTTTGTAAATGACAATTTAACCACTTTCATTTAAAAAGAATCTATTCATGGATACATTTTTCTTTTTCTTTTTCTTTTTTTTTTTTTAAAGATTTTATTTATTTCTTTGACAGACAGAGATCACAAGTAGGCAGAGAGGCAGGCAGAGAGAGAGGAGGAAGCAGGCTCCCAGCCGAGTGGTGAGCCCGATGCAGGGCTTGATCCTCCCAAGACTCTGGGATCATGACCCGAGCTGAAGGCAGAGACTTTAACCCATTGAGCCACCCAGGTGCCCCCATGGATACATTTTTCATATTAACTTCTTATCTTATTTTTTGGTAAAATAATTTTTTTTAAAAGAACCAAATTGTGTCTTTATCCTTCTTTATATTCAGACTGTATGGTAACTTCAACAGGCAGCTAAAATTAACTGAAAGCTGAACTGTAAAGTGTTTATTTTATCTTAGCAGTTAAGATAACACCCGGCTCATGTTTACCAAAATTATTTCTTTCCTCCTGGACATTCAGCCGTGTTACCTTTCCTTCCCCTTCTTGCAGGTGCAATTATGATCACTACGTTCTCGTCAAAGGAATATGGCTGAAGATGGTAAAAACTCTACCAAGGGCCATCCCATGAAGGGCTCCCACAGGATCCTGCACCCTTAAAATAGAGTAAGACACCCAAGAGACTGAAGAAACCTTGTGTGTGAATGACAAAATGGAGCAGGATTACTCTTAGTCTTAACTAGTCTTTTTCTAAGCTGGAAACAAACTTCTATTAAACTACTAAGATCACAGGGCTTGTCAGAACTGCTGGTATTCCTTCAATTTCTATGAAAATTAGTACCTTGCCCTTGGGTCCTGTCACCATGTTATGAAGCAGCACATTTTGGTAAAATTACCAGCTGCAGTAACCTACAAGGATGACAACATGCGAAGTGACCAGACTCAACTGCACCGTGATGGCTCTTGATGGCCGCATCACAAAAGTATTGTAAGAATAAAATTAGCTTGGTCTTTCTTTCTTTCTTTCTTTCTTTCTTTTTTTCTTTCTTTCTTTCTTCCTTTTTTTGATATTTCTTTATTTTAAAATATATATATTTATTTATTTTAGAGAGAGTGTGTGCACGAACAGGGGGTAAAGCAGAGAAAGAGGGAGAGGGAATGACATCCCTCTGACTATGAAGCTTGATCTCAGGACCCTGAGATCACAAACTGAGCTGAAATCAAGAGTTGAAGGCTCAATGGACTGAGCCACCCAGGCGCTGCAGTATTTCTATATATTTAAGAAGGAGAACAAAAAGAATAGTGGTAGTCCAGAGCTTTAAAAGTTTGTAAAACCGGGACGCCTGGGTGGCTCAGTTGGTTGGGCAGCTGCCTTCGGCTCAGGTCATGATCCCAGCGTCCTGGGATCCAGTCCCGCATGGGGCTCCTTGCTCAGCAGGGAGCCTGCTTCTCTTTCTGCCTCTGCCTGCCATTCTGTCTGCCTGTGCTCACTCCCCCCACACTCGATAAATAAATAAAATCTTAAAAAAAAAAAAGTTTGTAAAACCTTTGAGTGCAATATAGACTTCAACAAATGAATGTCAGGTATGAAAGTGTCTTTGAGATTAAAAAAAAAAAGAAGAAGAAAAAAGAAAAGCAAGCAAGCAAGCTTGTTAGGATGTGTTTTACAAAAATGATGGCTTTACATAAACAATCAGATTGAGAGTTTTACCTCCACATTTAGATCACCTCAAGGCACCCATCAGGAATTTGAGAGAGGAAGGGACATTGAGGGGAGAGGTAAAGAAATAAAGGAGAGCTTACATTTTGTCTCATACTTAGTGTTTACTGCCAAATGGAAATGATTAGAAACAAATCAATCCGAGATCCCAGGCTCTCTGCTCAGGGGGGAGCCTGCTTCCCTTTCTCTCTCTCTGCCTGCCTCTCTGCTTATTTGTGATCTCTCTCTCTCTGTCAAATAAATAAATAAATTCCTTAAAAAAAAAAAAAAGAAGAAGAAGAAGAAGTTCAGACTAAATATATTCTGGTACTTTGAAGCTCAAATCAAGTTTGAATTCTGAGGCTTGTATATCCAGGAAGCAGGTAAGGAGAGGGATTCCTCAGGGTAAGAGAGGGACCAGTACCAACTTTAGATGTAGCCATGGAAGTAAAAAAGTAAAGCTAGGTGTCTTCTATTCTATATAACCGAGAGGTCCTGTCATTTGATAGAATGCAAGTCTCAACCCAGGAATATTTCAAAATTAATATGAAGTGAGAACTACAGCTTGCCCCCCATTCTTCTTTTTATAAGGATTTTTGGTTTTTGTTCTGTTTATCCTATCCTGGTTCTTCCCTGGACTCTGGATGTGTGTAATGGGTGGGTGGATAAGATTATCTTTTAGACCTCGGTCTTTTGGAAAAGACTATTGCCCCAAAATCTGGGACACCTTGCATCTGGGATGCATATTGTCTCCTTTGGGATGAGATAAATATGTTATATGTGGAAGATGAAAGTTGAGACAAATATTTGGAAAACTATGGCAGGGAATGGCTCATTGTTTACTATACTATGTTCCACTTTTCTTGGACACATATCTAGACTAATTTCTCATTCCCTATTGAAGTTAAAAGTGACCTTATGACAACAGCATAGAAGACAACCAACAAAACTAAAAAGCAACCTACGAAATGGGAGAAGATATTTGCCAATGACATACCCAATATGACAAATCCAGTATCCAAAATATCCAAAATATCCAAGACTTTTTAAAATTCAACATCCAAAAACTGAATAATCCAGTTTTAAAGAAAAATGGGCAGAAGAAGTGAACAGACATTTCTCCAAAGAAGACATACAGATGTTCACCAGAAACATGCAAAGATGCTTAACATCACTCATCATCAGGGAAATGTAAATCAGAACTACAGTGAGATGTCACCTCACACCTGTCAGAATGGCTAAAATAAGAGACACAAGAAACAACAAATGTTGCCAAGGATGTGGAGAAAACAGAATCCTCTTGTTCTGTTGGTGGGAATGCAAACTGGGGCAGCCCCTCTGGAGAACAGTATGTAGCTTCCTCACAAAGTTAAAAACTGAACCCCTACAGTTAGGTAATTGTACTACTGGGTATTTACTGAAAGGATACAAAATACAGACTCAAAAGGATACACACATCCCTTTGCTTACAGCAGGATTATTCACAAAAGGCAAATTAAGGAAGCAGCCCAAATATCCATCAATAGATGAAAGGATAAAGAAGATGTGCTATATATACAATGGAATATTACTCAGCCATGAAAAGAGTGAAATCTTGTCATTTGCAATGACGTGGAAGGAGCTAGAGAGTATCATACTAAGAGAAATAAGTAAGGAAAGTACAAATATAACATGATTTCATTCATGTGGAATTTAAGAAACAACTGGGCATAGGGAAAATTTAAAAAGAGGCAAAACAATAAACAGACTCTTAACTATGGAGAACAAGTTGATGGTTACCAGAGGGGAGGTAAGTAGGGTGGATGGCTGAAATAAGTGGTGGTGATTAAGAAGGGCCCTTGCCATGAAGAGAACCATGTGCTGTATGGAATTATTCATTCATTCACTATATCGTATACTTGAAATTAATAGAATACTGTATGTTAACTATACTGAAGTTAAACTTTTTTAAAAAGGTGGACAATTAACTCTCTTCTAGGCATGCCCATACCTTGTGATTAATTCTCCATTTGCTCACCCCATCTGCTGGATGGACAGAGAAAACACTGAGGCCCTAGCGGAAGGCTGAGCCACAATGGAAGGAACTGCTAGATTAGGGGTACTGCATTAGACAATTTATATCCATTCTCCTACATAGCTTTGCAATTGTTTGAGGAGGAAGGTATAACAAATGTTAATTTTAGCCATGACAAAAATCAAAGCTCAGAAACATTAAGAAACTTAACTACAATTATACCTCTTTTATGTGGCACTAGCAGCATTTATTTTAAGGATCTATGATAAATGTCTCAAATCAAGAAGAAATTTTGTGAAAATATTTTCTTGTGGCACAAAATAATAATATACATTTTAATAAAAAGAAACTAATTCTCATTTAAAATGTTCAAATTTTCTAAATTCTTAAACAATAAATACCATCCAAAAAAAATCCAATAAAAAGAAAAATGTGTGTCTTTTGCTTACAACTATGAATTAATTTGCTCATGCATTCAGCTATCCACCATTAGACATAGTCTCACTTTGATAAACTAAAGAATATAAACTTGGATGTGATATTAATGTTACTTTTGGACCCACTGAATAATATTCTAGTCTAATCTTTTAACTAAAATTAGCTTAACTGGCTCAATATATTTAGTGTTTTAATCTAAGCAGAGTCAAAAAGGGGAGGGAAAAAAAAAAAAACAAGTGTAACATTGTAAAGAGAGATTTTTATAGGGTGGTAATTATGCCCTAAGTGAATTGAAAAGTTTAGTGAATTTTTTTTTTTGGAAAAAAATGCAAATTCTTAAAATAAAGATGAAAATATAACTCTTTAAAAACATTTTTTGCCAATAACTTATTTTTCTTAGTTCTAATGTAAGGCAGTAAGAATTGATATGTCAAACACTGACCTTGTAATAATTCCCGTATTTGTAAAGGAAATGATGAAATAGAATAAAATGTGAGCCTAAAAGTTCCAGGTTACCATTTAAACTTGTATGGGAAACAAAGGCAAAAGAAATTACTCACAAGTCCTACTCTACAGCCACTCACAAGTCCTTGAAAAAAGCAGGATGACCTTCTTCTAGTAACTCAGCTGCCTCAATGCTAATTCTCTATGAAGGGCAAGAGGCAATTTTAGTTAGAACCCCAGGATCCTGTGAGTCTACTTTATCATATAAAAAATCCTATAGAAACTTCTTTTATCTCTAAATCCAAGACATATGTTAGCAACCACCACCCCCCAAGCATATGATCCACCGACGTACATCTGAAGCCCTCATAACTATGGTTTTATTAGACAGTAATAAATGATCGCTTAAGGTCCTGGCAATCCTGCTTCCAAAATTTCTTAGACACTTATACTATCCCTAACCCTTTCCCAAATTGAAAGTATATAGTGGGCCACTCATCCTGACCCCAGTGCATCTCTTTCTGCCCATGGGTCCTGTCCCCGTGCTTTAATAAAATCACCTTTTTGCACCAAAGATGTGTCAAGAATTCTTTCTTGACCATCAGCTCCGAACCCCAACCATTTCCTACATCAAAATGCAGTTCTGCCATGTATTACCTGTATGTTGTTGCATAAATTTCTTGAAGTACCTACTTTATTTCTTTGGTTGTGATTGACATTAAATCTGAAATATGTCATTGTTGTGAGTCATCAGAGCAGCAAATACAAAGTAATTGCTGGAGAAATGCTGTGGCTGCAGCAAACATTTATTAACTGTTAGAAGTGTTTACATATTAAAACTGTTAATATTAAACCAGAATATTAAACTATTAAAAGGAAATGGAATACATGTGTGTGTCAGAGGTCACAGATATTTAAGTAACATATCTGATTTGTCTGATTAGTTGTTTCTTCAAAAGCATGGTTGTAGCTCTTAGTTTGGGTCTAACTTGTTTGAATTTCTCTACAATGGTTTCTTCTCAGTGTTTCATGTGACTTCATGCCTATTTACATCTTAAATAAATACTTAAATAAAGACATTTATATCTTTCCCAAACGGGACTTCATAATTGTTTACTAGGAACCTCATTATACCTACCTACTGGGTGAGTTAAAGAACGCAATTCACTCAAGACCAAATCCTAATACATTGCTTTGGGGAGTGACATGAACAAGGGATTATTTTTGAGAAAGTGACCAATCAAATCATCATATTCACATTAATCTTTGTGGGCATTTTCTCTCTTTTCTACTCTTTAATTACCCGTGAACCAAATAATTACTCTACATTCAGTGGAAACAAGAGATGAAATAATTTAGAAGTTATTAAAAAAAAAGTTCATCTATCACAAGCAGAGTCTTACCTATATTAGGCACTTAATAATTAGATTTTATTTAAACTAGCCTTCCAGACAATAAATACCATGCACTCATACTGAGGTGAATGCAAACTGAGTAGTTTTGAACAAGAAGCATTTTTAGAAGCCCTAAAATGAAGAATAATTACACTCATTTAGGTAACCATCATATCTATAGGATTTAGCTTTCAAGTGAATTAAGCATTGATAGATTTATTTGACAGTTTGCTGCAGCGCTCCTCTGGCTTGGAATATTTTTGGTTCATACGCATGTGTATAAGACCAACTACTCTGAAAATGAAGTGCTGAGAAAAATGTCAAGAGATCAATTTGGTGCAATCATTGCTCTGGACTTAAGTACTGTGGGATGATGTACAGTAAATTATTGAAGTGTCTCATTTTGAAGGGCACATTAAATAGCATTTAATTATATCTGTTCAAAACATGAAGGAATTTTTAATGCAACATCCAAAATATCTAAAATTAGAATGAAAAATCTGTTTGAAACATTTGTAAGCTCACAGAGACACACTAAGAATGTCAGAACTTTCCAAATAAAGCTTCCATTAACTCTCAAAAGGAATATTTCCTATTTAGTGGCTTATCTATTACTAATCTCACCTCTAAATTCTTATTGACTATGTCTGCTCTAATTGTTGACATCTCAAACAATTTCTATTTACTCTTACTTAGCATGATGCCTATAGCCCTGCAGGGAGTCCCTTTGAATTCACACTCTTAATTACTTCCTTCTCTCCAGGGAAGTGTTATTCTGGCAAAAGGAGAGGGGAGAGAGTTTATTAAGTGGTGTCATAAACTAGACAGTAATATTATAGAAGGCATTTGTATAAAAGAAGAGGCCAGAAGAAATATGCTTAAGAAAAATTACACAAAACATGGAAATAAGTCAAAAGAAAGATAACACATCCCTTCAATTCTTTATTTTAATGCAGTGCTCGAATATTACCCAGATATCTAGAAGACTATCTCCTTGTTTTTGTGCTATTTACCCTTGATTAAAGATTGATATTCTGTAAAGTTACATGATAACTTGTAGATTTTTTGTTATGTCAAATGCAAATGATTTTGTCCATTAGAAAAGATACCATCAAAGGTTATGGTTTTGTTGTCCTGAAGGAAATGGATCAGTTTTATAGTTAACCAAGTAATCTTATTTTAGTCCAACATTCACTTTCTAAATGCTGATAAATACTCAGATCTTCAAGGTCTCTTTGAATCACTTTATTATTCTGCTATATTCCTCACTGATGGGTTTAATCAAATATTATACATACCCATTCACAGTATTTAATCATCAAGATAGCCTGTACCCTGGCATGTAGATAAAAGTGACTATTTTTTAAAATATTTATTTAAACTAAACTCCATGATGAAACTAAACTTTACTAATTAGTATCTGAATTCAGGTGATGCCATTTCCTAATATGTGAATATCAAATTTTTCAATAATACTTTATCAAGATTATCCATGTCAACAATTAGAGCAAACATATTCAATAAGTCATAGATGCACCTCACATATGACACAAACATTCTTATGAATGTTTAGAAATTAATGTCTGGAGACTAATGTTTGGAGTCACTGGTCTTAAGGAATGGAAAAACAATTATTTGAAACTATTATTGAGAACAAGTATGGAAGACTCCACTACACCATTAGAGAGAAGTGTTCAAAGAACATAAAAAACATATAAGCAGTTTATACTAGAAAACAAAGTCATGCGCATTGAAGATCACACTACACTAATAGCCATGAATAATTTATTATACTAATTTCTTTTCTTTTCTTTTTTTTTTTTTTTTCTCTTAGGTACCTGGGATTTGACTTCTAAGCATGAGTTTTGCTCTTATATTTCTAATGACTTAGATAGTTACGACTGTTTTGTTCAGTGTATTTTCTAAGCTATTTGTCTCTTCTTTCAGAATCATGGACATCTATTTCAATAGATCTGATTGAAAGGCACAGTTTATATATACTAAGACACATCTAGTTATCATCTTTGTCAAATTACTGTTTTGGAATTGGTTATTTTTTTGTTTCACAGTTTTCCATAGTGTTTAATAACGTGATTTTCTTTTTCTTTTTCTTTTTTTTTCAAAGATTTTATGTATTTATTTGACAGAGAGAAATCACAAGTAGATGGAGAGGCAGGCAGAGAGACAGAGGGAAGCAGGCTCCCTGCTGAGCAGAGAGCCTGACGTGGGACCCGATCCCAGGACCCTGAGATCATGACCTGAGCCGAAGGCAGCGGCTTAACCCACTGAGCCACCCAGGTGCCCAATAACGTGATTTTTTTAAGTTTAATGTCAAACACTGCATATGAATATTATATTTTGAGTATTAACTAGAATTTGAAGATACTGTATGAACTGGAATCTGAAAAACAGAGGGTTTTAATGTTTAGATTTTCAGGCCATATATGTATTGTAGTTGAGTTTTTACTTCTACATGCAAAAATAAATCTCCACTTTTAAATATACAAGAATAGAGTTTACAGAGGAAATGTGCTTACTGTTTAAAATATTAAAACAATCCTATTGCTTAGTGTTATGTCATTATAATATATAATGTTAAGCTATTATTCATGTCATTTTTGTTTAAATTTCATTTGATTTTCTGAAACATGACTTAAGGAATACAATTTGTTCTATGTGTTTTATAGTCCATAAAGTGTTTATTTCTTTTCAATGTGTGATTATTTTTATGTGCAGTAAAGCATGGGTTGTCAGCTGAATATGTTGAAATGTATAATCTTTAAACCTTTTATGGAGAATTCTACAAATAGCATATTTTTTCTATATATTTTCAACTGACAGTCAATGGGAAGTTAAAATTATAGCTACAGTTGGAGCCCATGTTCTACTAAAAAGGCTGAAAAGAAATTCAGCAGTAAGGTTGCCTGCTTCTGATCATCCCTTGCTATAAATGACTGCTAACAAAATTATTTTCCCTTAACGGTTGGTGATGTCGGCAGTGGAGCCTCTGAGGTAAACTCAAGACCTATTAATAGAACAGAGTGAGAACAATGAAGGAAGGAAAACAGTCCTGAAAGAAAGTAGAAATACAGAAGAGTTATTAAAAGTTGCTTTAAAACAGAGCAACTACTGTTTCCCTTGAGGCTAGTTCCTATTTTAACTTGAAATCAATCCTTTTGTTTCTTACTAAAAGGAATACCTAGGCAAAGTATTAAAATCATAAAAATATAAACAAATTATCCAAGAGGAATAAATATATAACACGTCATTATCCTTGAATAGAGATAACAGATACATAAGATGAAAAATAAAATGTGAAAGGCACCTGGGTGGCTCAGCTGGTTAAGGGACTGAGTCTTGAGTTCTGAGCAAGCCATGATGTCCTGAGATCAAGACCTTCTCCCTTTCCCACTGCCCCTCCCAACACCCTGCTTGTGCTCTCTCTCAATAAGCAAATAAATATATAAGCAAATAAGTAAAATTTAAAAAAAAAAAAAGGGAAAGGAGTAACAAACACTCTAAACTATTCACATAATTTTGAAAATACCTATACTAACTTGTATCTGTGTAAGTAATCCTCAATGTTCTTTCATTAGTCCATTGGTAATAGAAAGGAGAAGATGACCTTAGCAACTTTCAGTTAAAAATTTCACTTTTCTCTTCCCCTACAAGTGAACCTATCAACTTTCCTTCCTTTTCTCCCCTCTCCAGCTCTAGATTTCTTTTTCTTTTTTTTTTTTTCTTTTTTAACCACTAAAGCAGCTCAATTTTACCAAAATAGGACAAGGATGTCATCAAATCACATCATTTACAGACAACTGACCATTGAAAACAAAGTGGGAAAGGGACCGTTTACTGTTCATACCACACATTATCAAGATATGACACATTTTTTGCTGTGTCATTTTGAGACATGGTAGTCATTCAAATAATTAAGTATCACCAAAGAACTATAAATTTCTACCACATTTCCGCCTCCTTTTCCTACTCTATACATGACAGGTGAACAGAGAAGATGCAGTAGTTGTAATTCAGTGGTCAGTGAATAAACTCTGAGGCTAGACTACCTCAGCTTGAATTCTTGCTCTATCCCTGACTACCTCCCTGGGGGAAGACAAAGTGTCTTCATTTCCAATTCCTTCATCTTTACTTGTAAAAAGGATATAAAAATAGCACATTCTTCAGAAGGTGGTTGTGAACATTAAATTAGCATGCCATCCAGCTCACTTTAAACCCCACTGAAGTATTAGTATGTTATCAAGCCAAGTAATACTGCATATGACATGTTTCTTAAAAAGAGACAGTAAATCTGTAATGTGCTTTCATATGAGTCTAAGAAAGATATAAAATTGGAATCATTATTGATCTTTAACAAGATTATATAAAAATAACATGTTAGGTTATATTAGAAGCAAATGTGTCAGTTAAGAAACCATGCTACCATTTGTTATGTCCCCCCCCTTTTTTTTTTTCCTTTTTAAGATTTTATTTAATTGAGAGAGAGAGAGAAAGAGTAGAAGCAGGGGAAGGGGAACGGGTAAAGGGAAAGGAAGAAGCAGACTCCCCACTGAGCATGGAACCCAACAAGGGGCTCCATCCTAGGACCCTGAGATCATGACCCTGAGATCATGGTAGACATTTAACCTACTGAGCCACCCAGGTGCCCCGGTTGTTTATGTCTTCATTGCCAAACAAAGACAGCGTACCATAGCTAAGAATAAGAGCTCTTTCCAATTGTCATGTAATCTCTCTGATATGAGCAATCTGAGAGGCAGGGTGAATAAGAGCTCTTTCCAATTGTCATGTAATCTCTCTGATATGAGCAATCTGAGAGGCAGGGTGGGAGGTCGTAGGGATTAGGGAAGGAAAAAAAAATGAAACAAGGTGGGACCCAGGAGGGAGACAAACCATAAGAGACTCTTAATCTCAGGAGACAAACTGAGGGTTGCTGGGGGGGTCGGAGGGGGAGGGATAGGGTGGCGGGGTGATGGACACTGGGGAGGGTATGTGCTATGGTGAGAGCTGTGATTTGTGTAAGACTGATGATTCACAGACCTGTACCCCTAAAGCAAATAATACATTATATGTTAATACAAAACAAAACAAAACAAAAAAATAAGAGCTCTTTCACTTGTTGGCCAGAGTGGGTATCCTATTTTTTTACTGACTGGCTGTGATATCTTAAGCACCATTTTGTATCAGCTTCTAGATCTATAAAATGGAACTCCAGCTGAAACTGAATTCATCACTGTGGGTTAATTCATGTCAAACAAAGACAGCAAAGCCTGAAGCAGAGTGAAGATTCAATGAAAGAGGAGCTCTATTACCAGCGTTATTAGTAGTAGCAGTAATAATGATGAGTAGCAGTCAATGACTCCGTGTTATTTCATGCCATCTTCAAAATCATGTCCCAATAATTTTGTGAGGTAGTAAAAGAACCATTTGGCAAATAAGGAAAATACAATTCAGAGAGACAAAACCATAACTGATTCAACTGGAATTTGAATCTCAGAAGTAAGTTCTTTCTAGTACATCAGCAGATCGCAGGGCTGTTCAAGCAATCACAGGGTCTCAGAGATCAAAACTATCTTCCTTTTCTTTTTTCCTCTTTTTCTAAACTATTTTCTTAACACGGCTAAGCTGTCATGTCCCTTTTTCACTTCATTCCCTCTCCAAGGCACTTTGGAGTTTTCCAGAGCCTCTGGGACATGTGAAATTGCAACAAACTGAAAGCATAAAGACAAATGTGAAATGACTTCCCTCCATGAAGTCAGAAATTAAAGAGATCTACACATATGAAAAACAGTGCTATTTTCTATTTTTTTTTCATTTTTAAGAACATATTTTTTAAATTTAAAACACACGATATGCAAATACGCAGTGAGTCATTTTATGGAAAAGAAGAAATACTTCCATAATTTCTAAATTTTACTTTCTAAGAGGGCCAATATTGATACATATAATCTATACAAACAAAAGCTCTTGTGGTGTCAATAAATTTAAGACTGTGTTAGAACAAAAGGTTTGAGAGTCACTGTGGTGTTCAATTTATTTAAATCACACACAGACATAGCAAGCACAACAGGTAATTCACTCCTAGCTCTCTAGTTGCTGAGAGCAGATCATGGCATGTCTCAACCTCCATAACTGTGTGAGCCAACTGCCATTGTAAATCTCCTTTTATCTATTTATCTATTTGTTTGGTCATCCATCCATCCATCTATCCAATTGGTTAGTTTTTCTGGTGGACCCTGACCAATACAGAAATGTTTATATTATTTAATAATAAATATGTTGCTTGTTTTAGGTTATCTGGTAAAGGAAAGATTCTCACGTAGTTTTCTAAGAATTTTATGACAATTGATAAATTTTATCTAATATTTTTATCTATTGAGAAACATGAAACATTTCTCCCATATTCTATAAAAACTTTGAAATATATTGAGTTGCAGAGTTAAACCAACTCAATTTTGCTATGCTGTTTGATTTATTGTGGTACAATTTTTTTGGGGGGGCCGGTAAATCAGCTTTTATTTCATAGCACTTTTTAAAGTTCTGATTTAAGTTCTAGTTAGTGAACATGTAGTGTAATAACAGTTTCAGGTGTACAAGATAGTGATTCAACACTTCGATACAACACCCAGTGCTCATCAGAGCAAGTGCCCTCTTTCATTCCCATCACCTATTTCACCAGGCCCCCTGCCTGCTTCTCCTCTGGCAACCATCAGTTTGTTCTCTATCACTGAGAGTCTTTTTATTGGTTTCTCTCTCTCTCTCTCTCTCTTTTTTTCCTATGCCCATTTGCTTTGTTTCTTAAATTCCACATATGAGTGAAATCATATGGTGTTTGTCTTTCTCAGATTTCACTTAGATTATATTCTCTAGCTCCATTCATGTCTTTGCAAATGGCATGATTTCATTCATTTTATGGCTGAGTAATATTCCAGTGTGTGTGTGTGTGTGTGTGTGTGTATGTGTGTGTGTGTGTGTGTGTGTGTGTATGCACACCATTTCTTCTTCATCCATTCATCAACTGATGGACAGTTGGGTTCTTTCCATCATTTGGGTATTGTAGGTAATGCTGCTATATAAATATTGAGATGCATGCATCCCTTTGAATTAGCATTTTTATATTCTTTGGGTAAATACCAAGTAGTGCAACTGCTGGGCCATGGGTAGTTCTATTTTAACTTTTTGAGGAATCTCCAAACTATTTTCTACAGCAGCCGCACCAGTTTGCATTCCCAACGATGCAAAGGGTCCTCTTTCTCGCATCCTTGCCAGCACCTTTTTCTTGTATTGGTGATTTTTGCGACTCTGACAGGTGTGAGGTGATATCTCATTGTAATTTTGCTTTGCATTTCACCGATGATGAGTGGGCTGAGCATCTTTTTATGGGCCTGTTGGGCATGTATATGTCGTCTTTGGAGAAATGTCTGTTCATGTCTTCTGCTCATTTTGTAACTGGATTATTCATTTTTTAGGTGTTAAGTTGTATAAGTTCTTTATATATTTTGGATACTAACCCTTTACGGAATATGTTATTGCAAATATTCTCTCCAATTTTATAGGCTGCCTTTTAGTTTTGCTAATTGTTTCCTTTGCTGGGAAGAAGCTTTTTATTTTGATGAAGCCCTAATAGTTTATTTTTTAAGTTTGTTTCTCTTCCCTCAGGAGACATATCTAGAAAGAATTTGCTACAGCTGATAGCAAAGAGGTTGCTGCCAGTGTTCTCCTGTAGGATTTTGGTGGTTTCAAGTAACACATTTAGGTATTGTGGTATTATTTTTTAGAATTTTTGCATTTATTTTTAAAGACTGGCTTATTTTTTCCTTCTGTTGGAGTGTTACTTGGACTTAATAAGCCATTTTTATTTTCCTATTATCCTGGAACATTTATCTTAAAACGCTGTTATTTCAAGCTTAAATATTTGAAAGAATTCACAGCTGATACTTCAAGCAGGCCTGAAGTTTTTGTTTGTTTATTTTAGCTTTTCTTTTTGGGGGGAGAGGGCGTAATGATATTTGAATTTCAAGTGAAAGAATATCCAAGAACAAAGAGATAAAGCTTAATAAAAATGAAATAAATTGCTGTAACAGATCATATGGCTACATGTCACCGTGATTTTAAAGTACACATATAAAACAGAATCTTATAAAAAGAAATGTGAGCTGTTGGATTGTGTCTGTGTACTGTGTCAGAAGAGAACTATGTGTGCTAGATGTGTATATACATTTAAAATAAAAAAAAAAAAAAGCTTTGCAACACAAGATGGAGTTGTTAATAACAACAACAAAAAGAGATCAATTGAGTCTCATCTAAGAGTTTTTAAAATATGAATAACTGTATTAGTTTTCAATTACTGCTCTATCAAGTTACCACAAACTTGGTGGCTTAAAAGAAGAGAAATTTATTATTTTACAGTGGTGGAGTTCAGAAGTCCCAAACGAGACTTTAAGGCTAAACTCCATTATTGACAGAGCTGTGTTCCTTGTGGCTGCCCCCCTTCTAGAAGTTGCTGGGCTTCCCTGGCTTGCGCTTTCCCCTCCATCTCAGTCTTTACCTGTAGTCACATCTCTCTCCTCTCTTGCTCTGAATCCCCCACTTCCCTCTTACCTATACACTTGTATTTACATTAGGCCATCTGGATAATCTACAACATTGTTCCCATCTTAAAGTCCTTAAACACATCTATAAAGTCCTTTTTGGTTTTTAGAGTAATGTATTTGCACATTCCGGAGATTAGAATTGGAAATCTTGGGGGGATGGCAGGGAATGGACCACCATTCAGTCTACCACAATGAGTTCATTGAGCATATAAAATGTTCAGTGGGTTAAGTTCATCCCAAGAGGATTGGCTTGGGGACAAATAACATAATTTTGACATCACCCAGAAAATATGGCCATGTCACATTAACCAAACTCAAGATGATATAAGCTCAGACCAGTAATTTATACGTTTAAAATGCCATACAGACTGCAATACTTTATCTAAAATTACTACACTTATTTCTTATAGATGGACCTACAAATGAAATAAATTTAATCATGGTTTCTGTATGCATATGGAATCAGAGATTTAGTTACATAACAGAAAGATTTACTACTTAAAAAAAAAAGATTTATTTATTTGAGAGAGAAGTAAGATGGGGAGGGAAGGAGGGGTAGAGGGAGAGACTCTCAAGCAGATGCCCCACTCAGCATGGAGCCTGTTGTAGAGTTAGATCTCATGACCCTGAGATCATGACCTGAGTCTAAACCAAGAGCTGGACACTTAACTGACTAAGCCACCCAGGTGTCCCAGAAAGCTTTACAATTAATAAGAAAATATATAATAAACCCTCCATTTCTGCAACAATGAATACATTTCTAAGACTACAACATCGAGGTTTATTAACAAAGATTGTTCCCTGTGCACTTCTAGCATAGGCATTAGCAGCTTTGGGCTTTGAGGTTCGCTGTTGCCATTCCATTTTACTTATCCCTCTTCTAACTGATAGACTAGAAGAAATGAGCATATTGAAGCCTAAGAACCCTTCTATTTTCCTAAAGTGACATTTCTTCTCTAAAGAGTGTGCTGATTTTATAGTTTCACTTTCTAATGGCAAAAGAATTCCATTTGTTTCTAAATTCTCCTATGGAGTTATAGAGGAATGAAGGTGCGTCTGAGGTGCAAGTGGGAACATTTCCTGAACCATAAGTTCTGGCCAAGAGCACGATCCTGACTTATGGAAAATAGTTGTGAGAACTAGAGACATTAATTCTGGATGAGTCTTGGTTTAGAGATAGGTTATGCATATAAATGAAAAATTATCACCCCTAAAAAATGTAATTTTTTGACTCAGTATAAGGAAGAATTCTGAAAACAACCTTACTAGCCCAAATTGATCAATTTCCCTCAGGATATAATTAAGGAACCTCTAATTAAAAGTCCTCAAATATTAAGTGGATTATATTTGGCAGAAGGAAAAGAGAAAATTCTAGCATCCAGTTGGTGCATGGTCTCTATAACCTTTGAATTTCTCCCAAAGCAGAGATGCTCTGTTTTCAGAATAGAAACATCAGCTTTGGAAAAGATACAGACTCTAGCCTGGGCAGATCTGATCTCCCTGTTATATTTAAACTCGCTTTCTAACTGACTCATACATTCGCCAAGAGAATGGAATGTAATTACTTATTTCATTTTTAAAAGTGTTTCCTAGGAGCAAAGTAGGAGAGAGAGACTCTTAGTAAGAGGAAAGAAAGACAAAATGAAGACTTACCACAGATAAAATGCCTTCAAGGGCATTGTCCTGCCAACATTTTATTTGGCTGTATTTCCAGCTTAACTTCTCTTTTCTCTTTTGTCCTAACACTTTGTGAGAAGTGAGGATGGGTAGTAAGTGCACGACTGGGTGAATATCAGAGAGGATAAGGCAAAATAAAAACTAGATTTAATTTGCACATTTGATACAATAATCAATGATAGAAATAATAATAAACACTATTCAAAACAAAAGTTAGAAGACCCTGCTTGACTTGGCTAAAACAACCATCTACTGGCTTAGGTATACAAACAACAAATGTATCTTTAAAGTCTAATAGTTAAAATTAGTTTACCTTTAGTAGGAAACTTAATACTGTTATATATAATATTCATTTCTTTCTGACATACTAAAATCATAAATAATAGAATATAATTTTATCTTCTATGTTGAAAAGAAGTTGGAAGCAAGCATTGTGTAGGGAAAATCTTTGTGAAATTATTACCCTTATAATGACCAATTATATTGTCTAAAATTCTTAACATTAGAATTAGGCATTTGAGTTAAAATAGCATCACTAATGATCTGTGACCCCCATGAGTCTTGCTTCTTGATATTGATGTTCCTATATAGTCCCTTTGACATTGAGTAAAGCCAAGCTGTATAACCTATAAGGATATTGTCGAAATTATAGAGTGCAACTCTCGGGAAGGCTTCTACCTTATGTTCTCTTGGACTGTTCCCTCTGGGAGAAGCCAGCCACCATATCATGTGAGCACTCGAGCAGAAAGCCCAGATAGGAAAAAATGGAGGCCTGTCAACCACCAGGAAAGCATCTTTCAGAAACAGAGATTTCAGAAATTGGAATCCCCTGTCCACGCACTTCAGAGGTACTCTCATTGAGAACCTGAGCCAAAACCATCCAAGTTAGTTACTGATGTTTGGCCACATAAATATTATGTAAGATATTAAATATTTACTGTTTAAGCTATTAACTTTTAGAGTAATTTGTTATGTAGCAATATATAACTAAACAATATTATAAAATATATTTGTATAAATATAGTAATATTTATACAAATTATGTTAATCAGTTCACTGAATCAGTATCAAAGTGAAAAAAATCCTTCAGCCTTTGCAAATATCCGTACTATTCTAAGACACAGAACATTACTAATTCTCACAGGGGAACTTTAAAAAGAGCAAAGTGTACATTCAAGTCCATACAGACTGACACAATAATGACTTTTAAAAAGGATCCCTGGTTTATAAACAAAGAATGTTTATATATATACACAGATATATACACATGATAATTTAAGCTTCACATTATAGCAAGTTCAAAGAAAAAGAAGCAAGGGGACACTGTAAAAGGACATTAGTCTTGCTTATTCCATTGAAAGAATAGTAGAGACTATTCAAGGAAGTTTTATTGAAATTAATGTGACCTTTCAACACATATTGGGTTTTTGGTGTTATTTTTGTTTTTTCTTGGCTAAATTCTCTAGTAGGGAGTTGTTATTGTTCAAATTTGGTAGGGGACAACTTCTGGTAAAAACACATATTTAACCTCTTTGTATTAATTCATTGTTTAATACTAAAAAAATTGTGATAAGGATCAAAGGTGGGAAAAATGTTCTCTTATTTTATAGCAGTAACTTACATCATGAATCTTTTTACTTTTGCTTTGTATAACTCATCATTTTGCATTTCTTGAATTTATTTATATATTTAAAGACTTAGAGAGTGAGAGAAAGAACACAAGTTGGGTGAGGGGCAGGAAGAGAAGCAGACTCCCCATTGAGCAGGGAGCCCAGTGTGGGGCTCAATCCCAGGATCCTGGAATCACGATTTGAGCCCAAGGAAGATGCTGAACTGACTGAGTCACCCAGGCACCCGCAATTCCTTGAATTTAAAAAATACTTACTTTAAAATAGAATGTACCGATGGTGGAAGAAGATTTTCATCTTTTTTTTTTTTTTTTGATAAAGAGAGAGATGTAAGACTTCTCTAAATTCTGATCATCCTAAGACACATTAGTATAAGAATAATGAATCACTGTAAAAAAAATTCACCAATATTTTCAAATTGTATCTATTTTACTTTTATTAGCCTCCTCTTTAAAGTGAAAAAAATATAGATCTCAGTGTATACACATAAAAAAGTAGTGACTAGTTGAATATTTTGATACCAATTAAATACAACTGATATTTTATATGAATATGCTTTCATATATCTTTGTAGTATTTTAATTACTTATTTAATATGAGAAATAGATACATTAAGTAATATTACAAAATGACAAAATATTAGATCTCTAGAATTAAGTAGATAGTGGCCACATCCAAAATATTAGGGAGAAGAATCTAAAAATTTATAACTTGACTTTTAAAATTATTAAAACACACGTTTTATATTCCTTTTAATTCCTTTTTTCTTTACGCTTTCTACGGAGATACTTTCCATTATTAGAGAAAATTAATAAACCATGTATGTATTGTCAGGAGTAGGAAAATTGGAATATTTTTCTGTTGTCATATAACTGTTTTCAAATGAATTCCTATTTATCTTCAAAACTCTTTGCACAAATATTTAGGGGCTATAAAGTCAGTAACATTTGACTTCTGAACGTTTCTATCTTCTTTCAGACTCATTCAATATTAGAGAACACCAAAAAGTAATTTGTCATTGTGTCACAGTGGCCTGAAGAATTTCTTAGGGGCCTAAGAAGACCGATGAGGTTAATCATTAAGCCCAAAAAACCCCTGAAGGTGAATTTTTCTCTTTGATGTACACAGATAATTCTGTCTTTGTTGAAGATGGCTCATGAATCTTTGTTCTCATCACCAACCTTTAGGTTTGAGATAACCTATTGAATATCCTTGTTATTAATGGAACCTTGAATCAAAATGTTCACTTACACATCAATCTAGGTAGTAGATAGTTCAGTCTTGGTCTAGACTACGTTCACTGTTGGAGTAGGGGCAGGTCAGGTGAACGTTGGGGGAAATACAGAGAATTGTCAGTGGGAGGATTGAACTGAGATTCTCCTTTGAAAGGAATTTTACTTGCAATGGATTAGTTTTTCATAATGTGTCTCGAAAACTGATATGGCCCCCAATAAAGGTATGTTTGCAAGGAGCCTATGGAGATTTCTGAGAGAATAAGTCACAAATGCTGAGCTTAACCTTATTAAGGTCATAATTTTTATAAAGGAGATTATCTGAAGAAAGCCATGAGATATAATTGAATTTGTCCCTGCTGGAAAACCTTCAGTATCAAAAAGCAAAGGATACAAGACTTAAAAAATGATAGAGTTCTAAACCTCTAGCAGTTCCAAATGACCCAGCAATTATACTCCTGGGCACTGATCCCAGAGAAATGACTACTTATTTTCAAACAAATGCCTGTAAACACATGCTGATAGCACCATTACTTGTTATTGCCTAGAACTGGAAATAACTCAGATGTCTTTCAAGTGAGGAATAGTTACACAAACTGTTATACATCCATGCCATGGAAAACTACTCAGAGTGAAGGAGGAGGGACTACTGATAAAGACAGCAGTCAGGAATAGGTGGGATAAAGAAAGTTCCAGGGAATTATGTTAAGTTAAAAAAAAAAAAAATCCCAAAAGTTTATGTATGAGTTCACTTTTATAACATTACCAAAGTGATTAAAAGGGAGAGATGGAGGTGGAGAATGGATGGAGTAGTTGCCGTAGACTAGGAAGAGAGTAAAAGATGGGTGAGAAGCAGGTAGGTATTATTACAAAAAGGTCACAACAGGAACACGTGTGGTAAGGGACCTGTTTTGTATCTTGACTGTGGTGGTAGGCACAAAGACCTACCTGCGATAGAATGAAAAATGGACTCCAAAGCGGTATCCATGCTTCAATCCCTGACACTCATAAATGTTACCTAATTTGGAAATGGGGATAATTAAATTAACCCTAGACTATCCAGGTAGACTCTAAGTACCATTGTAACTGTTGCTATTAAAAAAGAAAGGCAGGGGAGATGATGCATACAAAAAAGGAGGCAATGTGACCATGGATACAGAGCTCAGAGAAATAGGACTACAGGTCAAGGAACAAAGCCAGACACCAGAGCTGGAAGAGCCAAGAACACTGATTAGGATTGTTTCATTAAAAATTATTAGAGGGGGGGGAAGAACTGGGAAATATCTTCATGACTCTAATGTATGAAAATACAAAACATGATACAAAAACACATGTTAATTATAAAAAAATAAAATATGTTAACAATAAGAAATTTAATTTCTTAAAAAAATTAAGAGAATGAAAAGGCAACTGATGAAATGAGAGAAGGTTTGCAATTTAGGTTTTTGACAAATTAGTCATACGTAAAGAGTTCCTACAAAACAATTAAAAAGTCACTGTGAAAAAAGAAACAGATAAAAATTTTAAATAGAATGTCTTCACAAGAAAGCATATCTAAATGACCAGTAAACATAAAACAATGATTAATTAATCATCAAGGAAACGTGAATAAAGACCATGTGTTACCACTGTGCACTCATCCAAATGGTTATCTTTAAAAAGGAAGTTGATACTAGGTGTTTGTTTGTAGACAAACTGAAATTTTCTCACACTGACAATGAATTTAAATTAATATATTGATCTTGAAAAACTGTTTTGTACTATCTAATAAAGTTGCATGTACACATTCTTTATGTTCCAGCAATTTCAATCACATATATATCCAACAGAAGTAAGTAGAAATACATACACATATGCTTAGAACAATATTCATGCTGTTATTAAACTGGAAATGACCCAAATGTTGTCTACATTTTAATGACTAAGTAATCTTATATTCATATATAGCAATATTATAAAGTAATAATGAATAATTATCAGCGTATGTATAGCCAAGGATGAATCACTCAAAAATTGTTAAATGAAAAAAAAAGCAGAAAGAACAATTCTATTTATGACATGAAGAAAATACAGAAAAGGGATTGCACCAAATTTATAAAATTGGAAATATTTTTATTCTTATTATTTTGGATTATAAAATCTGGGCGTATGCTATATCTTCACACTTATTCAGTGTTTATTTTCTTCAGAGAAAATTCTCATATTTTCTTTTTTTATAGATCACGTAAAATTTTGGTTAGATAATTTTCTTAATTTTATATGTATATGAGGAATTGTTACTGTTATGACCAACACATCAATATATCAAATTTTCTAATTTACTACTAATAATGTAAGGAAATATATTAAAAATTTCAGAATGAATTATATAAAGTTAATCAATATGTAAATACGGAACTTTATGGAGGTTCATCCCAACCTACTTATTGAAAATGTACGGAAAATGATTACTAATAAAAGATTGCTTAAATAAAATAGGTACAGTCATATAAAGGAATAATGAGTCAATAAAAATAATGTAGTATATAGGGCTCCTGGGTGGCTCAGTTGATTAATTTTCCGACTCTAGATTTCACTTCAGTTCATGAGATGCTACCCCGTATCAGGCTCCACACTCAGTGTAGAATCTGCTTAATATTCTCTCTCTCCCTTTCTCCCTCCCTCTGCTTACATACTGTTTAAATAAATAAATAATATCTTAATAAATATGTATTTTGTGAACCCTTCATTATATGGAAATGAGAAATCATTGCTAAGTGAAACAGCATATTACAAATGTCATATATGGTGTGATCCCATTTAAATATATGTAATTCAAAAAAAAGTTCAAGTGGATGCATAGTTATTTTGACAATAGTGATATATAATGTCATAGTTAAGATCAGTTTGTCCTCTTTTAAATTATGTTTTCCTGAGTTTTAAACATATAGTTTAGCTTAGTACCAAGATTTTACAAGCTATTATGTATTCAGTGGAAATCTGCCTTTCCTCCAGTTTAAGAACAATATATACACTTTTTTAAAAATATCAATAAAGCCTCTGCAGAAAAAAGATCTCCCCAAAATATCATGGGCATAAATGAAATCAAGCAGATCAGGTTAAAATTCTGGTTTGGCTGGAGTGCCTGGGTGGCTCAGTGGGTTAAAGCTTCTGCCTTCGGCTCAGGTCATGATCCCAGGGTCCTGGGATAGAGCCCTGCATCAGGCTTTCTGCTCATCAGGGAGCCTGCTTCCTCCTCTCTCTCTGCCTGCCTCTCTGACTACTTGTGATCTCTGTCTGTCAAATAAATAAATAAAATCTTAAAAAAAAAAATGTGGTTTGGCTTTTGTGACCTTATGCCTTGAGAAATTTACTTCTATGATACCTGATTTCCTCATCTATAAAATTTGTGAAATAAAATAATCAAGTAAGACTTGGTGGTCTTGTCTTAAATAAATTTTTATTTTATATTATTACTTTTGTCATAATTATTAATATAATGGAGAAAACTTTGGGAATCATACCTTATATATTGATAACTATTTCCTATAACCACAAATCAAGATATGTTATTTATCTCTTGTATAATTAATTTTCAAAATGTTGTCTATCATTTCAAGAAAGAAGAAAATCTGTTTCAATAATTTTATAAATATAGGGGCACCTATATTTAGATATGTTATTTATCTCTTATATAATTAATTTTCAAAATGTTATCTATCATTTCAAGAAAGAAGAAAATCTGTTTCAATAATTTTATAAATATAGGGGCACCTGGGTGGCTCAGTTGGTCAAGCATCTGCCTTTGGCTCAGCTCATGATCCTAGGGTCCTGGGATCCAGCCTCATGTAGGGCCCTCTGCTCAGTGGTCAGTCTGCTTCTCCCACTACCTCTCCCCTCCCCACTCACGCACCTTCATTTCAGTAACTGCATGTTTTCTGTTACACTTTTTCCAAGAAATCTTTATTCATTTTGAAATAAGCCAAACTAATTATCCTTCAGTTTATCTACTCACATTTGAATCCCTGACATTAATTGCATTGGAAGCAAAATGAGCCTTTGAGAATAAGTCTTAAATCTGATATGGAAACCATCAAAATCCTCGAGGAGAACACAGGCAGTAACCTCTTTGACCTCAGCCACAGCAACTTCTTACTAGACACATCTCAAGAGGCAAGGGAAACAGAAGCAAAAATGAACTACTGGAACTTCATCAAGATAAAAAACTTCTGCTCATTGAAGGAAAATATCAACAAAACTTAAAGGCAGCCTACAGAATGGGAGAAGATATTTGAAAATGACATTTTTGATAAAGAGTAGCATCCAAAATCTATAAAGAACATATCAAACTCAATACCCAAAAAACAAATATCCAGTTAAGAAATGGGCAGAAGTCATGAATAGACTTTTTTCCAAAGAATACAGATGGCTAACAGACACATGGTAAGATACTTAACATCACTCATCATGAGGGAAATACAAATCAAACTACAATGAGATAACACCTCACACCTACCAGAATGACTAAAATTAACAACACAGGAAACAACAGATGTTAGGAAGGATATGGAGAAAGGGGAACCCTCTTACATTGGTGGGAATACCAATTGGTGCAGCCAGTCTGGAAAATACTACAGAGTTTCCTCAAAAGTTAAAAATAGAACTGCCCTATAATCCAGCATTACACTATTAGATATTTATCTAAAGGATTCAAAAATACTGATTCAAAGGGACATATGTACCTATTATTTATAGTAGCCTTATCAACAATAGCCAAATTACAGAAGGAGTCCAAAGGTCCTTATGTCCATTAACTGCTGAATGGATTTTATATACACGAATATTACTCAGCCATAAAAAATTAATGGAAATTCGTCATGTGCAAAGATGTGGATAGAGCTAGAGTGTATTATGTTAAGTGAAATAGCCAGAGAAAGACAAATACCATATGATTTCACTCATATGTGGGATTTAAGAAACAAACAAAAAGCAAAGAGATAGAGAGGGAAACTATCAAGCAGACTCTTATCCATAAGGAACAAACTGAGAGTTACTGGAGGGGAGGTTGGTAGGGGTTGAGCTCGATGGGTGATGGGTATGAAGGGGGGCATTTGTTGAAATATGTAAGTGATAAATCACTAAATTCTACTCCTGAAACCATTATATTGTTTTTTAACTAACTAGAAATTACATAAAAACTTGAAACCAGGGGCGCCTGGGTGGCTCAGTGGGTTAAAGACTCTGCCTTCAGCTCGGGTCATGGTCCCAGCGAATTAACACTGGTTCGAGCCCTGCGCCGGGCTCTCTGCTCAGCGGGAGCCTGCTTCCTCCTCTCTCTCTCTCTGCCTGCCTCTCTGCCTACTTGTGATCTCTTGTGATCTCTGTCAAATAAAATAAATTTTAAAAATCTTAAAAAAAAAAAAAAACACTTGAAACCAGCAAACAAGAAAGGAGTATTTCGAGCTCAAAAGAAAAATCTGATATGGATACTCCAAATATTAGAAGCTCTGGACTTTTCACTGAGTTTGTCAAAAATAAGTGTGTAAGTATAATATGGTATGTCTCTGAAATATATTTAATATTAAAGTTCACATAAAAAACACTAAAAATCGGGGCGCCTGGGTGGCTCAGTGGGTTAAGTCGCTGCCTTCGGCTCAGGTCATGATCTCAGGGTCCTGGGATCGAGCCCCGCATCGGGCTCTCTGCTCAGCAGGGAGCCTGCTTCCCTCTCTCTCTCTCTCTCTCTGCCTGCCTCTCCATCTACTTGTGATTTCTCTCTGTAAAATAAATAAATAAATAGAATCTTTAAAAAAAAAAAAAAAAGCACTAAAAATCAACGAAACATAAACTCAGAATATATTTCTTGGTAGAATTTGAAACATCAAATAAATATACTCTATAAACAAAATGTTAGACTCAGAAACAAACCCAATTTTGACCTTTTCTATGGTTTATATTATGGCATTTTGTGAAATAAATGTAACTGCCATATCATGTGTTCAGTTATTGGATAGACATTTTTTCACATGATATTTATAGCACAGAATGAGTGTCATACAGATCCTAGTATCTAAATCAAAAAACAAATAAATAACACATACATTAATTTAATATTAAAGAATAACTAGTTCATCTGCCTCAGAATAATATCACGACACCCTAAATACATTTTTACCACCTGTATCATGGCTTTGCATAGCCTTAATTTTTCTTGATTCAACCAAAATACATACATTAAGCCATCCCAGTGTTAATTCGCTTCTAGTATTATAAAAATATTAGGGCAATACTTGTTTTAAGTTTAACATGTTCCTAATCCTCAGAGGAAAAAATAAAATGTGGTATTTTACATGTGACAAAACACATATGGAAGCAGCCTGTAACATTAGTGTGGAAGTCTTAAAAACATATCCACAAATTTTTGAATCCTCTCCTAATATGATGGTGGAGATTCATTTCGCACTCCTTGATTTCGTGCTAGACTTAGTGGCGGCTTCTATAGGAAAGTGTGGCAGAACTGACGCATAGCATTTCCGGGATTGTTACAAGAAGGCTGTAACTTTGTCTTGGGCTCTCTTCCTGCGCTCTTGCCTCCCTCTTGGATCACTCATTCTCAGGGAAATCAGGGGCCATGTCATGACCTGCTCTACAGAGAAGCCCATGAGGTAAACAGCTGGGAACCTCAGTCCAATAACAGCAAGGGACTGAAGCTTTAAGACAACCAGGAAAGCGAGCTTCCAAGTGGATTCTCCAGTCCTAATAGGGCCTTCAGATGAGTGTAGACCCAACTTGTGAAAGATCCTGAGCAAGAATCAGCCAGATACCCGCTCCCAAGCTCCAAACCCACAGAAACTGTGAGATAATAAATGCTGTTTTAACCTGCCAATTTTAGAAAAACTAATAGAGGCAGGAAGAGCACAGAATGTACTGACGTAATTTGGCTGCCTGTGTTACTTCATCACTGCAGGGTGATGCAAGATATAGATAAATAATGTTTAACTCTTACCAAGCTCCTGGTGCTATACCAAGTAAATGGTTATCAAGAAAATAATAAATGAACTCTATTATAATGTTACCATTTTTTTCATTTCAAATATTATTTCAGAAACATCTTATATGTTGAACTATTTGAAATAAAAGAAATAAGGAATTGCAATAACTCCTCTCTATCTCTATATCCAGCTTCCCCCAACAAAGGTTTAACTTGAATAATTTTAATAGATCTTCTAAACCTGTAGAAAACTTAGACAAGTCAAGAAAGAGCTATTACTCCAGTCACAGAATGTAAAACATCCCCATACAGTAATAAAGCATTAGACATTTTAAGTCTAAAATTAAAAGGGAAAGTATTAAGTCATAACATCTTTGCCTCAGAATTTCTAATACCAGATTTAGAGATTTTGTAGGTGATTAATCTTACCAGAACAGTATCTCTCCCTTTCTTTGCAAATAGTGCTGAGAGTAACCTTTGCTATGTGCTAGCTTCTAAGTGGTTTTGAAAAGGTAAGAGGAAAAAATAAGTTATGTTTTATTATGAACAAAGCAACATAACCTTACTTTGGTAGTTAAAACTCAAAATAATGATGTATCAGGAACATTTTTAAAGATACAATCAGCAGCTTTGTCCCTCACTTTAGTTTTTTTCAGTAATGCAAACAAAGGTTTTGTTTTTGTTTTCTTTCTGAAGGAGTGTACATTTAAAGGATCAGAACAGAATTTTGCAATAAGCATACAAAACTCACTCAACCATCTGAAGAAGATTCTGCTTGTTTCTACGAGAGAAACAAACAAAAAATTGTCCTCATAGTCCTCGCATTACTTCAAAGGACATAGGGAGGTTTTTTTGTTTTTGTTTTTGTTTTTTTTCCCCCAAGTACATGCTGACAAAATGGACTGTGCCCTAGGAAAGTACAGTCTTCCTAAGTATCTTTCGGTCATTGGCTGAATAAGATCATTGAAACACATAACACTCAGAAGCCTTTTGTGTTAGACAATTTATTTATTTTTTAAATATTTTATTTATTTACTTGGAAAAAGAGGGAATACAATTAGGGAGAGTAGTAGAGGGAGAGAGAAGTTTTTTTTTCTTTTTTTTTTTAGATTTTAGAGAGAGAGGATCTTAAGCAGTCTCCATGCCCAGCACAAAGCCCCACACAGGGCTTGATCTCACAACCTTGAGACCATGACCTGAGCTGAAACCAAGAGTCAGACGTTTAACCAAATGAGCCTACCCAGGAGCTCCTGTGTTAGACAATGTAATCACTCCACATTATAAAAGTCTTTATCCAATAAGCATAATTAGTAGCAGATAGGAAAGCAGAGAGATTAACGGGTGACCTCAAGTTGTCAAAACTTGTTAGGACTAAGAATGTGGGGAGGCACTTATGGGTATAAATATATAGGACTGCTTTAGGAAAATAGTATCAGAGGCAAAAAAGGCCCAGAAACCTCTTTATACATAAGTTAATGTGATACAACACTAATCTTTCTTCAACGTCAGCTTTGTAAATGAGCTAAACGCATAAGCTTCGCTAAATGAGTACTACTTTTGGCTTCTGTGTTTCTCATTTGAAAAACAAATGTTTTTGATCTTAAAGTATCTTGGGATCAATTCTATTCTATATTGTTAATCACAGAGTTAATTTGATTACATTTTTAAAAATGTTATTTATTTATTCATTAGGGAGAGAGCACAATCTGGGGGAGTAGCAAGCAGAGGGAGAAGCAGCTCCCCACTGAGCAAGGAGCCCAGTGCAGGACTCAAGCCCAGGACCTGGGATCATGACCTGAACTGAAAGCAGGCGTTTAGCTGACTGAGCTATTCAGGAATCCCATTTTGATTATGATCTAATTAGGTATGGTTTACTTTTCAATATCTTTGTTTTGTTGAGGAAGGATGTTTATAATTCCTCTGAGAATACAGTGACAACTGTGGATCAGCTTTCTTGAAAAGTGCAGATATACAAAGATGACCGCAGAACAGAATGCAGTCTTAAAGGCAAGTCACAGAGATAACCATAGGATTTATGAAGACTTGCAACTGTAAACGTTTTCTTTTTTAAAAATATTTTATTTATTTATCTGACAGACAGAGATCACAAGTAGGCAGAGAGGCAGACAGAGAGAGGGGAAGGGAAGCAGGCTCCCTGTGGAGCAGGATCCAAGGACCCTGGGATCATGACCTGAGCTGGAGGCAGAGGCTTTAACCCACCGAGCCACCCAGGCGCCCCTGTAAACGTTTTCTTAACAAGAGAGCTTTCTCCATACTGATAAAGGAGCTCAATTTATATTATTTGAAGTGGGAGCTTCTGAAAGGTAGGGCTGGAGAAGGACAGGGAGAATTCTGCAAACAAGGGGAGGTATAGAGAAGAAAGATGAAGCTCAAGTGGTCCAATTTCCAAGTTAGAAATTGGAGTCTGTTTCCTGAAGAAGCAGCTGGATAAGTAATGGCCAGGTTCTATAATAATCGTGGTGCTACATTTTAATTACATTTTGATTTAGGTAGAATCTTGCAGGTTGGCTTTGTGTCCTAACTACATTCATCACATAGGTTTTATGAGGAAATATGTTCCAAATTCTAACAGTGGCTTACAAATGAACTTGTAGAGCACAACCTGTTTGCAATTTGGGAATGACTTGCAATCTTTTTGTTTTATTAATAGTTCATTAAAATATTGGCCTTGGGATAAGGAATGAGTTGGAATACGTTTAGAACTATAGCAATTTTATATTAAATTTGAATGATTTATATGTTTCTACATTTATTAATTGTAATTTAGTCCAAAAATCACTTTTCAAAAATTTTTCTGATCTTCATCAAAAAGCACTGGTCAACATTAGCTATAGGTAAGCTAAAAAATCTAATGGCTTCTCTGTTTCTATATACATTTTTAATCTGTTTTTTTAAAAAAAGGCAATGAAAGTTTCAGCATAGACTAATTATATCACAGGCCATGAAGCAATTATTAAAATAAACAGGACTTGTAACGTTAAAGAAAAGGCTAGCAGAGAATCCAGGAAAATGTTGACAAATAGCAATTAAACTTATATAGTATTTGCTGCAATTGGTATTATTAAAACTTTTTTTTCAAGTGAGGAAAACCTAGATGTATGCACCGACACTAGCCATCCTTAATACCACTTGCATTTTTTAAAAAACAATTACGTTCTGAACCTAGAACACTTATCTATTAAATGAATGAAATATTTTCTTTTTCTAACTATTAACATACTCTTCAAGAATGTATGTTTTTATAAATTAGTAATATAATAGTCCCTAGAGATAGTGGAAGAATCTATTAATTAATGAAGAGCTAATCCTTAGAAAAATGAAAACCAGATGTCAATACTTCTCCTTTATCTAGTGATATCAGAGGTAAAAATAATTAATGGTACTTGGTACACATTCTATGAAGAGAAAGGATTTCATAGGACTAGTAAATGTGACCCATGGGCTTTAACTACATCATTCTCACATTCTCATAAAACAAAACAAAAGCAAAAACAAAGTCAATCTACTCCTCAATTGTTCCTTCCTCTTAATATTAAGTTTAAATGTATAATACATGTTAAAAAGTTTAAATTTTCATGTGAAATACCTAAGGAAATTTTTATCTTTTCTAAATAGAATATATCTATATCTAGAGCTGTATCTAGAAATTATATAAAATAGTTAATCTAATTAAGATATTTTTTATTAACCTAAACGTTATTAACACTGAGTTCTCTACCTTAACAACATACTCATTTGCAAGCTCTTATCCTAAGCTTCTTATTGCAATATTATCCAACTGAACTCCTAACAGTATCCAAAATTTCAAGACTTTATATAAAATCATTCTGAAGTACAAACTTGTGTAATTCTGAGAAGCATATTTAGATAAATGTACCAGCTCCATTGCCTATTCAAAATAGCATGCATACTCTACAAATAGAAAATGTAGTCAAATATGCATCAGTTTAAGATCAATTATTAAAGAATGTTTGAAAATATAAACACATTCATGATTGGGCCAAAGACATGAGAAAACCAGCAAGCAACCCAAATGCAACAAGCAAGCACCTGCTCAAGTCTGTGTCTCTCGAAGCTTTCACATACGTCTTTGTCAGTAGTTGGTAACAAAAACACAGCCATCTATCACTTTATAGAAAAATAAAGTCTAATGAGAAAAGGGAATTTCCAATGTTTGGTGATTAATGGTAAAATAACAGTGGTTTGTCTAGCATAATATGCCTGAAATTTAAAAATTTTAAAAATTTAAAATTCAAAAGTGTCTACTAATGCAAAAGAAAAATTCTTAATTTTTTGTCCTTGTGGCAACCTTTCCCTCAGTATCTTAAAAAGACAAGTGCTGCAAGATGTCTCCATTTAAAAAAAATCTCTTGTTATATGTTTGACAAATGCTGTCCACTAAACCTAGTTCTGTAAATTGATAAGCACTATACTTTGTATTTGGTTAGAAATACAGTATTATAATAATTTATAATAAGCTAAAAACTTATGATATGTTTTTACTATTCTTTTTCTCTTCCACAACTTTTCCTTCCTTTTTTTTTTTTTGTTTAATTTATAGAAATGTATTTTGTACTCCAAGTTTAGGAATAAAATCTTTCATAAAGTGAGAGTATGTACAGTGTTATAGACTTATGAATGCAGATTGGGACTAAATACATCCCACAGAAGACTGTTGGTAACAAGAGTATGTCAAAATGTCCTTTTAATCTCCTTTGTGTCCTTAGAGAGTTATGACATAAACAGTATTTAGGAAAAATTATACAGCATTAGGATAGATAGGTATCTTTTCCAAAATTTTGTATCTTAGGTAATGAAAAAACCTGATTTTAAATTGTTTAATATCCTATTTCTAGTAATTTATTTATTTTTATTTTATTTATTTATTTTTATTAATATATAATATATTATTAGCCCCAGGGGTACAGGTCTGTGAATCACCAGGTTTACACATTTCATAGCACTTACATAGCACATACCCTCCCCAATGTCCATAACCCACCACCCTTTCCCTACTCCCCCACCGCCCCCCAGCAACGCTCAGTTTGTTTTGTGAGATTAAGAGTCTCTAATGGTTTGTCTACCTCCCAATCCCATCTTGTTTCATTTATTCTTTTCCTACCCCTCCCCAAGCCCCTACGTTGCATCTCCACTTCCTCATTATCGGGGAGACCATATGATAGTTGTCTTTCTCCCGGTGACTTATTTCGCTCAGCATAATACCCTCTAGTTCCCTCCACATCGTTGTAAATTCTTCCACGGTTTCTGATCATTTTCTTTGTTTCCTGACCATGACTACTTGGTCTTAAAAAATTAGGAAAACCATAGTCACAAAATAAACGGATATAAAATTATCACTGTGCTTTATACCTTGGTTAATTTATTTAGCAAATTTAGTAAGTTCAGAAATTGTTATACTTTTTTGAACTTTATAAATACCACAATTTCCAACCAACATTCATTCAGTATTTAGGAGTAATATTTTATATTACTGACTCAAAATGAAATAATATCTTATAATTATAGTGACCTGATATGTATGCTTTATATTCTTTGAATGTAGATAAGGAAGAGTTAATCAGAAATGTCTAATATATAATTTGCCTTTATTATTTCTCAATTATGTATCCTAGCAACAATGAAAGATTAGTTGTTGCTTTACTTTCCTCTCTTCTTGGTAAGGAAATAAAAATCTTATTTCAGAAGGCTTATTTACTATCACTATAAAAATTGTCAGAAATACCTGCATTACTTTTTCTTTTTTTTAAAGGAAAAAAGCAAACAGAATATAATTAAATGTTCAATGAAAAATGAAATTCAAGTACTCATACATTTCAAAGCATGACTGTTTTGGTGAATTCTAATATTGACAATGACAATGTTTCTTAAACATACATAGAAATTTTAATTAAATTTTTAATTAAAATAAAATTAAAATTTAATTTTAATTAATTATCTGGGGCATCTGGGTGGCTCAGTGGGTTAAGCATCTGCCTTCGGCTCAGGTCATGATCTCAGGGTCCTGGGATCGAGGCTCGCATTGGGCTGTCCGCTCAGAGGGAGCCTGCTTCCCTCTCACTCTCTGCCTCTCTGCCTACTTGTGATCTCTCTTTTTTTTAAAAATGGTTTTCTATAGTATGAACATCTGCCATAGCCTTTGCCTAAAGCTCTGTATGTGCAAGGAGAAGACAGGGTAATTAGATGCATTTATTATGTATTAATTATATATAGTAGGAAAAAACAGACACATTTTACCTCTAACGTAGTTACAAAGAACATTAATATTTTCTATTGTAAAATTCTATTCTAAAAAGAACTTGTGTAATTTTAGGAACTTTGTTTTTCTATAGTTAAAGGATATTGAAATGTTAAAAAAAAAATTCTAGAATTTATTCATGCCTTTCCAGGTGATAGACAGCTCTTCCTGATAGAGTGTACTGTCTGTGTATGCCAAAGACATTAGTAACCAGCGGCCAGTCGTGGGACCTATTTTCCTCTGAGCTGGGATTTTTATTTCTTCCAAGGAAGCAGTGGTATAAGGATCATTATTTACAGTAGTAAATTTAATTATATTTTATCAGCCCTGAATGCTAATGTAAAAATCTAATATTGAAATCTCCTTGCTAGAGAGGCTTCCCTAAATCTGAAATACAACAACAACAAAATAATGTCTGGTTATTAGGTTGTGAATTCATGTCAAGAAGGAAATGGCTAAGTTCCGCGGTAAGAGCACGGTCTGCGGTGCGGGTTGTTCAGACACGCGTTTGCAGCCCGGCTCAGTCACATTCTGGCTCCATCCTGTTCTGTTGGACACCTCTCCCCTCCTCAGAAGCATCAGCTTTATTAACTACAAAATGACAATGACAGTACTGGGAAGAAAGGAAATTGGTGTTTTCCACTTTCTTTGAGGAAATAAAACACACAACATTTTCCCCAGAGAACTAGAACCTCAATGAGTCAGCAACTCCACGATCATTTTTTTAAAATCATGTTATGTTAGTCACCATACAGTACATCATTGTTACAGTGTTCCATGATTCACTGTTGGCCTATAACCCAGGGCTCCACGCAATATGTGCCACCACCGGGCTCGCCCATCCCCCCACACCTCTCCCCTCTAAAACTCTCTGTTTGCTTCCCTAAGTCCACAGGCTCTCATGGTTTTTCTCTCCCTCTGATTTCTACGATCTTTTTTTAAAGTGTCTCAGCCACCTAAACACTAACCCTACAGAGTTGCTGGGAGGGTAAATGAAACAATGCAAGTAAAGTGATTTCCTGCATTTTTGTTAGACTAAAGTTCTTTGGTAAATGTTACTATTTTAATAATTATTATTGCATTAGAAATCTGATGCCAAAGATAACCAATACATGAAAGAGGAAAAGAAGAAGAAGAAGAAGAATTACCAAATAAATGATAAAAAGAGACAAGTGCTGATATCTGTCGGTGTAGTTACTCTTCTCTTACATTATCCTTTACTTCAGATTTGCCAAAAATGATAGCTGTCCAAAAGAACTGTAAACCTACTTGGCACATGTTTTAAATCTGCCTTCCCTGAAATGATCATTGTAACATAAAGAACATTCCTTCCAACTATCATCCATCCTTACAAATCCTAGTAGATGCGTATCCTCCTGTCAAATAGGTGACAGCAAATATATAATTGATTCAATAATCAAAACACAATAATCATGGTATGAGGATGACTTGTGCTCTCTTCTGCTTTTTTTTCCCCTCTCAAGGATAATTACTATAGTTTAGAACTTAAAATATATGCACTGAGTCATATGTTATTTTTCTCTTCTCTCTCTCTCTCTCTCTCTCTCTAATATTTTACTTATTTGACAGACAGAGATTACAAGTAGGCAGAGAGGCAGGCAGAGAGAGAGGGGGAAGCAGACTCCCCACTGATGCTGATGATCGAGCACCAATGCAGGTCTCGATTCCAGGACCCTGAGATCATGACCTGAGCCCAAGGCAGAGGCTGAACCCACTGAGCCACCCAGGCGCACCTTCCTCTTCTCTTTGATACATGGATACTGACTTCCGTTCAACCTGTGAGTTCATTCTTGCTGTGGCAAACATCTCGTAGGAGTTCACTAAATAGATTTTCTCTTCTGCTAATGTATCAGTTAACCTTCAAACTGTGGGTAGTTTATTCTTCTCAGGAAACAAATCAGTCTCCACGTTGCTCAATAGCTGTGGCCAAGATGGGATGTAATAAGAGGGAAATAGAAAAAGTACCGCTTGCAAATTGGTGTTATTTACATTTATTGAGGAAATACAATATACGATGAAATATATCCTAGTGAACTGGAACTCAAATTAGTCAGCAACACTACAATCACTCTTTTAAAGTGTCTCAGCTACCTAAATAGAAATGACTCTGTACAGGTTTAGATTACCCCAGAGTGTAAACAAGCACATTTTCCTTAAGGACTCAGCAGCGGTGGCCTGTGCTCCATTAAGCTCTGTATTATGAACTGAGGTTGCGGGATCCATTTGCTTTTTTCTGTCTTCAGAATTGGACTCTCACAGCTGCACCCTTGTATGTGAGTTTGCTTATTATGGATTCGCAAATGGATATGGTCAGAGATATTTCTAGGCAATCAATCAATACTCCTTTACTTATATTAATAATTAATAAACATTATAGACATGATGGCAAAGAAACGCAGAGTTGACATAAGTGCTCTAAGAATGTATTTTACTACCAAAGTCAAATAAAGCCACAAATATGTCCAATGGCAATGCATAATACAGTATCTCTTCGAAAGTATTTGAGTAAAGTGCACGATGTGTCCCAGAATAGGAGATGAAACATGTGCCAAGTAGAGAAACACCCTGCTTTTTTGGATGATGCAGACCAGGCCGTGGGGTGCAGATAGACATCAACCAAATAATCATGCAAATAATCATCACAAAACATTCTAAATTCGGGGAGGGATGGATGTACAGTGGAAGTATATAAAAGAGGGTTTGCTCTGGCCTGGGGAAGGCGCTCATTCTGAAGTGACACCTGAGCTGATGTGATGAAGGTAAACATGCCGGAAGCAGAGAGAACACTCTGGGCAGAGAACAGAACATCTTCAAATGCCTGTAAGCATTTCACAACTGGAAGAAAGCTCTTGTGGGTGACTCTTGAAAGAGCAAGAAGCGGGAGAGGGGAGTCAGGTGGGGACAGGAGCTTGGAGCCCTAACTGGGTGCTAGCTCCAGCCCCTCTTTTAGATTATTTTCTTATCCCCAAACAGTGAGAAGGTGTGGAAAGACATTTTTTGGTGGCTCATTGTCACGATTACACTCACATCCCCATTTAAAGCTCCTTCTTTTGGTGTAGCAAGGAATGGGGAGGGAGCTACGAGTCTGGATGAAATAGGACAGTGATCTGAAAGAGGGTATTGCTGGTGAAGATACAGAGAGGGCAACAGGTCCCAGAGATCATTAGGAGACAATACCTGTTATGGACCGATTGTACCTTCAAATGGCATATGTTAAAAACCTAACCTCTAATATGATAATATTTGGAAGAGGGACTTTGGGGGAGATCATCAGGTTTAGATGAGATCACGAGGGTGGGGCCTTGATGATGAGACTGTATCTTGATGAGAACACAGCAGAGTTCAGTCTTTCTCGGCCATCTGAGAACAATGAGCTGGAAGCTGTCTGCGGGTCAGGAAGAGGGCTCTCCCCAGAACTGAATCTGCCGGCGCCTCGATGACTTCCCAGTTACAAGAACTATGAGAAGTACAGATTCTGCTTGCTACCGGGTCTAGAGTATTTTATGATAGCGATCCAAACAAAAAACAATATGCATAGAGAAGGCCAAATACAGGAGGAGAGAGGGAGTTGCCAAGATTTAGGTAACTTGCTTTAGTAATAGATGCCATATGAGAAAAGGAACCACAGAAGAACCTCTATTTAAGTTGGTGGGCGCTGGGCGGTAACCACCTTCAGATGTGGTGGAACCTGAGCTGTCTCTGAGGCTAAGTCATGCTATCAGCTGAGCAGCTAGATTTACAGCTCTGCAAATCAGAGAAGGTGTCGGGGTTAGAGATACACTTTAGCAGTCATCGATTCCAGGTAATAATTAAAGGCATGTTTAAGAGTGCTCAGGAAGAAAGCACAGAGTGAGAAAAAAAGAGACCCCGGATTGTCTGGCTATTAACAGTCTAGAGCATTTTAAAGCTTTGTAAAAGCAAAGAAGATTGAAAAAGGGCAGCCACAGAGAAAGGGGAGGCAGAGGGGGCACATTCACCGTGTTCATATAGAAGTTTTCTTGAAGAAGGCAGAGGAATGCATCCATGTCTGAGGCTCAAAAAGATTAAGAGGGATGAAAACTGAAGAGTGCCCACAGATTTAGTCACCTGGAGGACGCCGTCACCTTAAACAGAATCATTTCAGTCTATCGACGACGCCACACACTTGACTGGAGTGGGCTGGGAATCGTGTCAACCTTAGAGCATAAAATCCAAGAATTTTCTGACTGAACCAGATTTTAGAGATCACCTCATAGTTCCTCTATTGTCAACACTGCCCTTCAGCCCTGAAATGCGATTTCATTTGTAAGTGAAGAAAGAAGAGTGGAATTGTCTTGGTGATGTTTATTTTGGGTTCTGAATTTATACAGCGCAGATGCTATGGGAAAGATAACGGGTGCAGGGAAGGATGATGAAAAGCGGCACAAAAGAGATTTGTTTGAGCTTAGTTTGAAGAATTAATGGAATCAGGTGAAAGGCAGTGGAGAAGCGGGAAGGCTCGAAGTGCTCAGTGTTAGAGTCACAAGTACAGCAGCGAGAAGACAGGAGTCGTGAGGGTCCTTCAAAGGGGAGATTGGACCGGGAGCCTGAGGAATTAGCCGGGTCCCGATGACTCTCACAGGGCTTGAAGGCCAGCCAAAGGGTTTTAGACATTGCTTAGATATAGTCAAGAGCCTTTGAAGCATTTGGTCAGGAAAGTGGCAGGAAGAGTATGAGTATTTTAAAGAAAATCAATCCCTTTTGCCCATCACTGTGGAAAGAAAGAAGGAATCAAGAAAAATGACAGAAAAGAGGTACTGATTTTTTTTAAAAGCAGAAATTGATGTTTTCTGGGCATGTACAGGACACTTTCCTATTTTGTGCCAAGAAAGAGTTTCTTGTTATATTAGCCATTGTCACGAGGATATCTTAAACTATGAATAATTTGAGAAAATAAAGAAAATACAATGCTTGTCACACTTTTCTTATGCAATTTCTGATTCTAGAAAGAGAAAAATACAAATAAATGTATCTGTCGAAATAGTTATTCTTCCATATTTTTGAAGGAGGAGAGAGGGATTTGATTTGCAACAGAAAAAAAATTAGAAAGAGATTTTTCTTAAAAATGCTAATGAGTTCCCAGGGTCCTGGATTTTCAGCGACCCTGACTTTGCTTGACTTGTTGGTTACAAAACAAAACTAAGCAAATAAGAATTTTCTATCATGGTTACAACCTGGGTCTGAAATTAGAGAACTGTAATGAGTCAGTGGCAGTTCAAGAAGATATGGAGTGTGTACCTGTACAATTAAAAAGTGGCCCCTATGCGCCCCATAAGAAAATGCAATTAGCATGACATCGACAGGTGAGGTCATCAAATGTTTGCCTATGTTCATATTTGGATATACCCATCCATCTAAATATACACATGTACTACTAAATAGCTTCATTGTTGGCAAACAATAGTTATAAATATGAACAGGTAACTAGTAAGATAGAGGAGGATGTCAGAAATAATAAAAGCAACTTGAATAGTATGCTTACTGGAGAATGGGGTTCAAGAATCACTTTTTGCTACAAGAAACAAAACACAACCCCAAGTCAGTATTTCATAGTAACTGGAGTCAACACCTCTGGAAAGAAATACTCACACAAACACAGTCACATTTTCTGTTAAAAATAAATCATATGATAGAAGTTGGTCACTTAAGGTGTTTTGTTTTGTTTTGTTTTGTTTTCCATACTGATATAGAAGTTAGTTCCCACCTACAGTTTTAATCCCCCCCCCCTTTTTTTTGGTCTATCTGAACAAATTAACAAAAATTACCCCATAACTGGTGTCATCGAGGCCCATTTGGAAAGAAATATCTGTGATAGGAAGGAGAGTAGCACCCTCTTAGAAAATCAGAGAAATGGGAAGCTTTGAAGTTGCACTAAAACGAACTGCTCGATTTTGAGGAAAAAATGAAAATTCAGCATTTTTGCCTGAGTTGGCTTTTGATTTCTTAGTCCGATCAGAGAATCTTTTACTAATTTTCTTTTTAAAAAATATTTCTTTTGGGGGCCACCTGCATGGCTCAGTGGGTTAAGCCTCTGCCTTTGGCTCAGGTCCTGGGATCGAGCCCCACATCAGGCTCTCTGCTCAGCGGGGAGCCTGCTTCCCCCTCTCTCTCCACCTGCCTCTCTGCCTACTTGTGATCTCTGTCTGTCAAATAAATAAATTAAATATTTTTTAAAAATAATAAAATATTTATTTATTATTTTAGAGAGAGAGCATGCATGTGGGTGGGGACAGGAAGATTAGAGAAAAAAATCTCAAGCAGACTCCCCGTTGGGTCTGCCGCCAGGCTAGTTTCTAACCCTGAGCAGAAATCGAGATGCATGCTTAACCAACTGAGCCACCCAGGTGCCCCTTTCTTTCGAGAAATACCGTCTCTCCCCTGGTCTTCCCCCATTCATTTCTCAGTGGTCTCTTCTTCCTCTGCCGAGCTCGGTCGTTAGCATCTTAAACTTTCCATCTTGCTAAGTGTGAGACCGCAGACCGCACCGCTTTCATGTCTCTGCGTACGCAACCTACTAGAGTTGCCCTCCTGCCTTTTCATCAAATTTGACCTTTTCTGAAACTCAAATGGCCTAAAATGTTGTCTTTATTTCCTGTCTTTTTTATTCTCCAAACTTTGTGGCTGGAACTCTCAAATGGTAAATACTGCAATTTTAAAATGGGATACCCTTTGTCAGAGTTGGAGATAGAAGTTTTTGGTCTTTTTTTTTTTTTTTTTTTTTTTTTATCCATGGGTCGTTTCCTGGGAAAACTGGCAAAGAGAATGCTCCTCACATCTCCTGGTAAAGTGAAATGCATGTGGGAGCAGGGAGGGTCTCAGCCTTTGACCTCAGCAGATGCTAAGTTCTGCCAATGGTAGAAGAGAGATCAAGGTTGATCTGTGAAGGCTACACACAATTAAACTTTAATTTGAAAAAGACTGACCATGAGGTACTTATTTTCTAAATTCTTAGAGGCATAGAATATACAAATCACTGAATACCAGTGATGGACTTAACTTTAAGACACTGTACTAATTCTCAAATTGTCCTCTGTATAACATACCTGAGAGTGGTATTTAATATTGGATAGGGCTCTTCAAATTTTCACTGTTTCCCAAAGCAGTCTGGGACATTTCCATTGAGACTGCATTTACACATATGTATCCCATATCTGCTTTTTTGTAAAACTCACCATTTCAGAGGAAATAGTACTTTTTCAAAGAAAATGAAATATTAATGCTTCAGGTGTATTAAGACAGCCTAACTGCATGAAACATTAATATCTACCTATGTATGCCTGTACACATGCATGTATATGTGTTTTTATCTTTTATTTTTCTTTTATGAATTTTTCTCCTAATTTCCTCACTGGATGTATTTTTATCAGAGGAGATAAATATTTATAAGTGCCTGGGCCAATGTCCAGATGGTAGCTGGGGCTACATCTATTCGTTATTTCATCTTTTAACAGAACTTTTCTTTTTTACTTCCCTTAAGCTTACAAGCAATACCACTGCTTGGTTTTACTCCATGAATCACTCATTCCTTTGTTTTAAACTTCTGAATATATGGTGAATGCATTCATGTTAAACGCTTCAGTTCTTTCGGGCCAACATTATCCGAGAGAGCCTCAACTCTGATCCCTCACTCACAACCCCCCACTAGCCTCCTAAGAAATTTTCCTGCTTCTGTTGTGTCCCCTTCTAAGTCTAATCTTAACATAGCAGCAACAGGGAGGGACCCTTTTAAATCATCAGTCAGATTACATCACTCCTTAGCTGAATACCATTAAAAGGTAAAAGTCCTTTATGCTGGCCCACAGGATGCTGTAGGAGCTGACTTCGTAATATGAACTCACGTACTCCACACCCATTACATATGCCTTCTTTGATGTACGGGACTGTACCAGACTTGCATCCCTTCCCTGAGCCCAGCTCTAGCTATTCTTCTGCTGGAAAATGTTTCCTTCCAATATCCACATGGGTTACTCTTATGTCTTGTTCCTGTTCTTGCTCAATTCTTCCCTTCTCATGAGACAACTCTTAACCCAGGTAATTTAATACAGCACCCCACAGCTCCCCAGTCTCTCTGGAGCCAACCCCCATAACCCTCATTCTGTCCTAAATTTCCTCTATACATAAACACATCACCTTTAAAATGCTATACACCATGCTTATTATTTATTTTATGTGTGTCCAGCTAAACTATAAGATCCATGGTCCACTAATGCAGGGGTAGCTGTCCCTATGTGTCATAGATGTAGTCCAAGTCCTTGAAATAGTGCCTGAAAATTAGTAGATACCCAATATTATTTTTAATTCAAGATTTCACATTTATTCTTACACAATTTTATTTTGTTAACTTATTGCAACCATTCCAGTCTATGAAGGGCATTTAATTTTTTTATCCTGTCATCCAAAATATAAGCTAAACCTAGCAACTCTGGTAAACTTGGATATTTTATATACATGGTTTCAACAGAATTTGCTGCTAAGAATTCTGTTTTTCACAGCCAATGCCAAGTATAGAGCTGTGCAACATGCACATGTTAATCAAGATGGCAGACTTCCTATAAGTAATTCTCTGTGAATATTCTATTAAAATAGTATAAATTAATGATTGTACAATCCATACTTTTAGAATGTCTATAAATTATTTTGCAAAAATCTGTCAAATTCATGATTGAAATCAACATATATCATGTCTATATTTTAAGTTCATTTTACTAGTTACATGATAACATTTGTTTTTTTTTCAGTTAGAAACAACTGATTCATGGTGACTTTGAGAAATTATTTCCTTTTTTAAGATTTGGCAAATTGAGGATTAAAAAGAATCTGATACATAGTGATTGGATTCCACTTCTCTATAAGCTCCAAAAAATGAGGCTTCTTTTGTGTTAACTCCATTCTGGGCTTTTTTACCTCATTCTCCTGTATTTCTCCCTCTCTCCCTTCCTCCCTTTCTCTCTCTCTCTCTCTCCTCCCCACCCCCCTGGCTCTGAGGACTTAAAAATCATATTTGCATGTTCTTCTAGAATCATGATCCTGAAGTTTTAAAATACTTAAAGCAGCTGGAGAATTCAGCTTCTTATCTGTGAGACAGTCTAGAAGAATAGACAAGTCTTTAGGATAAGATTTAAAAAGGTGGGTTGCACGTTCTTGAGTCCCCACGTAATAGCCCAGAGACTCGGAAAATGCTGTTACATGTCTCTGAGGAGCAAATTCTATATAAAGGTACCAAGTGATATTCATTCAGTTTACCTCTCATGAGAAAACAAGAGTTAATCGATGCAGATTCATATTAATACACATCATATTAAAGCAAGAACCTTTTTTTGCAAGCTCTTTTAAGGAAGAAAACACTGCCTTATGTATTGTCACAGTTTATCAATACCTAGAAGAATATACAAGTTGATACACTAAAAATACATGCTGGGGGCGCCTGGGTGGCTCAGTGGGTTAAAGCCTCTGCCTTAGGTTCAGGTTATGATCCTGGGGTCCCGGGATCGAGCCCTGAATCGGGCTCTCTGCTCAGCGGGGAGCCTGCTTCTTCCTCTCTCTCTCTGCCTGCCTCTCTGCCTGCTTGTGATCTCTGTCAAATAAATAAATGAAAATCTTAAAAAAAAATACATGCTGAACCATAATGCATTACAAAATGTGGCTATAAATTCCACTTTGTGGCTATAAATTCCATAGTTTGATAGAACTAAAAAGAAAAAAAAAGATTGAACTGAGCCTCTAAAATGGGCAAGTACTAATAGGTATTAATTCTTGGGCAGTTGAAGAGAATAGTAAGATACGGAAGAAAGGGAAATCCTGTCTTCAGGAGCTCACAACTCTGTAGGAAAGTGAGAAGTATTATAAGTCTCTAAAATGATACTCTTCTTAGTAGTCTAGTAGCATCCTTTAAAATACAGAGAATTTTATGTACTGAGGAAAATTTGCATATGTACAGGACACAAATATACAGCCAAAATATGACAGTGTCAGGCTTAATCTCTGACTTTAAATAGAACAACTTCAGAAAATGAATAACTTCTAATATGATAATTCAGCTATTGAAATTTGATACACTCCAAGGTAATGTGAATTCACATTTATTTTTAAACAACTTAGCAATTACTGATTAGATTTTATTGCACTGTGTCATCAAAGTTTATTTTTTATATATAAAAATAAGGTTTTATTTGTTATTTGTTTATTTATTTATTGCACTATCATCAAAGTTAATTTTTTCATATATAAAAATAGGGTTTTATTTATTATGTATTATTTATTTAATTAATTTATAATTATTTATTACTTATTAATTAGTTATCATTATTATTATTATCTTAAACAGAATCATGGAGAAATTTCAGGCAACATAGGACATGGTCGGTGAATTAGTAAACATAATGGATCATGGCATGCGTTTAGGTCTTGCCTCGATGTATCAAGACTCACAGACCCAGATTAATGCAGAGATTGCATTTGTTTGTTCAGGAGTGCATTAATAAATGTGTCTTCTGTGTCCTGCAAAAAAAAAAAAAAATCCACTACCAAAAAATAGAGTAAATAAAAAAATAAATTTTATGACTAAATAAATGATTTTTGTTTGTTTGTTTTATCAAAATAAGACCATTCCTTGAAAAAGTAGCAAGAGATCTCAAAAGTATCATGTAGGTTAAGTTTTTGTTTATTGTGTTTATTGTGGTAGATTAGTTGTCCTATTTAAATTTTCACAGATGTCAAATGGTTTGGTGGAAAAGAGGATGCTCATTTCTACTTTGAATATATGACTGAAGTTCTGATATTCCAATATAAAGTTCCAATATGCCTTCTGGGTTATGTTTTCCTATACACAAACGGAAACAAACAGTGAAAGGAGACATAAATCCATAAAACAGCAAACATGTTAAATCGTCTCTATGTTAATTCTCTTCCCTTTTCAGTGACATCGAGGATAGCTATTTCTATACTATTAAGGGAGCAGTAATACCTTATAAATGGTAAATTCAGCATTAATAGATCACTTCATAATTCTATTTTATCTTTCAAAACCCATTTTGAAGAATTCTAGACACAACATTAGGAAATACTCTTTTCTAGACCATAAAATATAGCATAAGAAATATCTCTGGTTAAATTATTATTTTTTTAAACTTATTATTTTGAAACAGAAAATGCTATTTTACCTTTGATTTTTCTATTAGATAATTTGTATGTCAAGAATTGGTAAGCAAACTAATCATTTAAGCTATCTTTTTTTTTTTTAAATTTCATTTATTTATTTGAGAGAGAGCATGCACGAGAAGGGGGGAGGGCCAGAGGGAGAAGCAGTCAGTGCAGATCCTTATGTCGGACTAGATCCTCAGACTCTGGGATCATGATCAAAGCCAAAGGCAAGTCACTTAACCAACTGTGCCACACAGGAGCCTCCCATTTGAGCTATCTTAATAAACAATAATACAAAGAGATGGAAACTCATTGGGTATAAAATGCGTATGACTTGTGGAACGGATGGTAAGAGGCACTAGTTTGGGGTCCCAATTGTATAGTTAAAATTGTTGCTGTCACTACCACCATCTTCTCTAAAATCACCATTTATCCAAAATGTATTCACATAAATTTCTCTTTATCAAATAATATATAGTAGATAAGACATATAAACTTATTTTTCTCATTTCTGAAATTAAGAGGGAGAGAACAAAACAAGCACATGCAAACATGAGGGGATTTAGTGCAACATTAAAAATACTATTTCAAAGCAACAAGGAAAAGATAAAACATCTCAAAATTATATTGTGACAATTTTTTCATATTTAGAAAAAAATACAATTAGATTACTACCTCAAACATGACACAAGAGTAAATTTTAGAAAGCACAAAAATTTAGAAGCACACGAATAATGCACTTGAAAAAACAATAGGAAGGGCCTCTGGGTGGCACAGTGGGTTAAGTGTCTGACTCTTGATTTTGGCTTTGGTTATGAGGTCAGGGTCATGGGATCCAGCCCTAAGTCAGGCTCTGCACTGAGTATGGAGCCTGCTTGAGATTCCTTCTCACCTTCTATCCCTGCCTGCCCATGCCAGAGAGTGGCACACTCTCTCTCTCTAAAACAAAAACAAAAACAAAAACAAAAGCAAATAGGAAAAACTTATGTGTCTTTAAGTCACAAAGAACATTGTAATTATAAACTAGAAAACACAAACGAAAGTACTGACAAATCCACCTTTATATATAAAAAATACACAAAAATGACAACATAGTCTAAGTCAAACTACAGACACTTTGTAACTCATCTCAGTGACAAATTATCTTGAAAAATATAAAATTCCTGAAAAAGTAATGTAAAACTCAATATACTACTGTGCAAAGAATATAAAGATTTCACCACAAAAGAAATGTAAAGTCTTATAAAAAGAGAGGCAACCTCAGTCATAACATAATTAAATCTATATGATATTTTTCACTTACAATGGGAAAGAAAAATTTTAAAGAGTATATACTGTTAATAAAATATGAAGAAAAAGATTTTCAAAAAATTCCTTTGTTTTGCTAACACAATTAGTATCAATAAATGAAGCCTATAAAAAGTAAGGCTCTTTATTTTAAAGATTTATTTATTTATTTATTTATTTATTTATTTATTTATTTTAGGTAAAGCAATAGAACTTATTAAGTGAAGATACGGAAAAGGCTCTCAGGACTGAGGGGGTTCCAACAGGGTTGCTAATGAAGGTCTTTACAGTTGGTCTTTTATGGAAAGCTAACCAGGATCTTAAATAAGGCTCTTAAAGCCATCAAGAATATTCAAAACTGGGGTACCTGGGTGGCTCTTTGAGTCAAGCCTCTGCCTTCAGCTCAGGTCAGGATCTCAAGGTCCTGGGATGGAGCCCCACATTGGGCTTTCTTCTCAGCAGGGAGCCTGCTTCCTCTCTCTCTCTGTCTGCCTGCCTCTCTGCCTACTGGTGATCTGTCTGTCAAATAAATAAATAAAATCTTTAAAAAAAAGAATATTTAAAACTATAAAAAATAGGTCTAGAAACCAAGATGTTTGAAAACCAGTGGCTAGTGTAAAGGTCTCTCACATTTATCTCTGGCTTTTGTTAAGGGGGGAGATAACATTAACATGAGAATTGAAGATGGGGAGTATTCCTGAATTAACAGTTTCATAGGCAAACTTTTCCTGTCAGTGTATTGTCCAACTAATCTCAGTTTGCAAGGAAAGTGTTTTTTATTCAGAGTAACTAATCCTATCCTTCTAACACAAACTACTAATGGAAATACTTTAATACAGGAATATAAACAAAATCATTTCTAGTTCTGTTCATGTTTCATGTATATTCTGCTTTTGCTCGGTCAACTGAAGCAGTATTAATACTTCTCTCCGTCAGGTTGTGATATGGTTAAATGAGCCTGAAATTACTACAAAATGGTGCTTTAAAAAATGATCAAAATGGTCACAAATGTTAAATACAGAAACAATTTTTTTTTATTTTTTTTTAAGTAAAGAATTGTGTGGAGAGGCACATGGGTGGCTTAGTCGGTTAAGTATCTGACTCAATTTTGGCTCAGGTCCTGATTTCAGGGTCCTGGCATCAAGCACCATAATGGGCTTGGTACTCAGTCGGGAGTTTGTTCAAGATTCTCTCTCTCTCTCTCTCTCTCTCTCTCTCCTCATCCCTCGGCCCCTCGTCCCAATCACACACTCTCTCTTTCTAAAGTAAATAAATAAACCTTAAGAAAAGAGAATTGTGTAGATATCGTAGTAGATAAAGCCTGCCAAGTAAGCATCAAATGCTACCATGCAGCTTAATATTTTAAATTATACTGCCAGACCTCTGTTTTTGATGTAAAAATCATCCCAAACCTCCTCCCTGCCTATTGTTAACAAGATTCTTGTTGGCTTGCGATAGGGGGGGAAAAAATGTATATATATATATATATATATATATATATACACACACACACACACACACACACACACATATATGAATATAATATGCGTGTGTGCATATGCACATATATGTATATATACATATATATGTATATATATGATTACTGAGATGCTACACAATTAATTTACTTTTATTTATTTATTTTTTTAAAGATTTTTTTTTATTTATTTGACAGAGAGAGATCACAAGTAGGCAGAGAGGCAGGCAGAGAGAGAGAGAGAGAGAGAAGGAAGCAGGCTTCCTGCTGAGCAGAGAGCCCAATGTGGGGCTGGATCCCAGGACCCTGAGACCATGACCTGAGCTGAGAGCAGAGGCTTTAACCCACTGAGCCACCCAGGTGCCCCTAATTAATTTACTTTTAACCTTATTTCTCTACCTGGGAATTATTCTCTTATCCCTGGAAATTTGTGTACATTCTCTGTGTTTAATTTTACAGGGCTTTGAAACATTTACTTTGCTATTATTCTTCTGAAGACTATATGAATAATTTTGAGGAATCAAAAAACTGAGCCAAGAAAGCATTATATGGCTTAGTAGCATTAAAATGCTCAAGATGCTCCTGCATTGTGAGCTATTTTTTGGAGGAAAGGAAAACACTGACTTACCCCCCCAAAAAAGTTAACTATAGATTGCTATATTTTTAAGTCATTATGAAGTCATTATTGCTATATTTTAAGTCATAATGAAGACAGCATTTTTTTTTTTTTTTTTTTTTTTTTATAGATTTGGTGACAGCTTTGACATGAATTCTGTTAACAGTCCTGCAATAAAATAAAGTGGTATCTCTGTACTGTGCACTCTTAGATCTGGGCAGCTTTGTGGTTGCTTTGTGCAACAGGGCACACAGAAGTAACACTCTGATTTGGCAAGAGTAGGTCTCAGAAGACTATGTGACACTCTGCTCATTGAGACTTGAACCACCATGTAAGTCCATGGACTGCCAGGTGGTAACAAAGCCCAGGTCACACGGAGAGGCCATGTATCATCATTTACTAATAGGCCCAGCTGACTGCAACCTTCAAGATGTATCAGCCTCAACCCAAATATATCAGTGAAGAAGCCCTTGGATGATTTCGGCAGCCAACCAGTTAGGAAACTTCAAGCCTTTTATATCTTCCCTTATGGGGATCCAGAAGCATGAAGCAGAGATAGACCATGACCTCTGGGCACTGTCTGATTTCCTTATCCATAGAAACTGTCAACATAAGAATAAAAGTTGTTACCTTATACCAATAAATATGGATTTTGTTACACATCAATAGATCTAGAAGAGTTTATTTCCTTTAAGTATCTTTGTCACTTGCATATGGATTGAATTTCCTTTCCCTTTGTCACTACACTTCCAACTTCACACATATTGCAGAAAAATGCAACATCTATCCATCTAGACTCTACTCTAATGAAATTATAAGAATGCGTCCTCAAACAGTAGTCAAGTGAAAGCTGGATGGTCTGACCTCCCTATACTTTTTATCACCATATCTCTAACTCAGTCCAAAGAACTGAACTGAATATATACAGGGACATTGCAGTTATTTTGAAAACCCCAAATATCATGCTCAAACCTCTTTAAAAATCTGAATCCATAATTTAAGGATTTGCTATTATATCATAATATACTCTTCTCAAAAGGGTAACTTGTAAGAGATTCATATTTAGACTGGAGAAACTCTGACAACTGCCTAAAGCTGTTTACCCCTTTCAGAAAAGTGGCTATGGACCATGCCCTTTACGAACATCCAGTGAGACACGGTACTTATAGGAGTTGTGCTAAGGTTGTGTTGTATGGAAAAACTAGAACATAAATATTTCCGTGGGGGCACTGCCACAGTTGCATTTACTTCTTATCCTATGGACTTCTCATAAGCTACAAATGTAACAGGCTTCAATCATGAATCTATAACAAATACTTATTAACAGGAAAATATAAGTCATATTTAGTTGATGAGACAAACAATTAGGGGAGAGAGACAAGTCCCGAGGTATAGTCTTCTGATACTGGATTTTTTTCCCCCTAAATCAACAATCCAGGATATATTCTGTCCCTTCCTCCCCTAGCCAGTGCCCAGTTTCACTTCCTACTTTGTCTTTTAATATTTTTTTAATATTGTTTACTATTTTTCTTTTCCTTTCCCCCATTAAAGAATTTTATGTTTTGTTTTTTTAATTAACACATAATGTATTATTTGCCCCAGGGGTACAGGTCTGTGAATCATCAGGCTTACACACTTCACAGCACTCACCATAGCACATACCCTCCCCAATGTCTGTAACCCAACCACCCTCTCCACACACCCCTTCCCCCCCAGCAATCCTGTTTGTTTTGTGAGATTAAGAGTCTCTTATGGTTTGTCTCCCTCCTGATTCCATCTTGTGTCCTTTTTTCCTTCCCTACGTACCAAACCCCCACTTTGTCTCTCAAATTCCTCATATCAGGGAGATCATATGATAATTATCTTTCTCTGATTGACTTATTTCACCGAGCATAATACCCTCTAGTTCCATCCACGTCCTTGCAAATAGCAAGACTTCATTTCTTTTGATGGCCGCATAGTATTTCACTGTGTATATACACCACATCTTCTTTATCTTACTCCAACACAAGTTTAAAATTACCAGGATACAGGAAGTGAAGAAGTAATGTGGGTGAGGAATCTGAGTGAGCATGAGAGCAGAGTCATGACTGAAGAGAACTGGGGACCCGTGCAGAATCTAAAAGTGTGCAGTTCCAACACCTCCCCAAATGGAACACAACTTGAATACTTCCCATACACCTGAGGTGGCAGAGTAGATTTTCAATCATATGCTGCTGAAACTATGAGATTCAGAGAATCAATAAATATTACTCTTAATTTCATTTGTATGGTATTTTAAATAATTTTTAAGACTATAATAAAAATGAAATACCAAACATGTTTTATACCGAGTTAACACATGGGCAACAATTAATTCATTGTATTATGCAGTTAACTTTTGTGGAAACCTCAGGATAAAGCTGCTTCAATCATTCCTATTGAGTGTTTAATTGAATTGAATTTATTGAATTGAAGAATATTCTGAGTTTCCTAAGTGTGGTCTTGAAACGCTTAGTACATGTTATTTTGTAATCAAGATTTTTTTTTCAATTAAAAAAAAAACAACAAAGCAAAAGATACTTTGGAGACTGAAGTCTCCAAATATCTCCTAATATCTCTTCTTTTAAAATAAAATATTTATTTATTTGAGAGAGAGACAGAGCACAAGCATGGGAAAGGATAGAGGGAGAAGCTGACTCCCTGCTGAGCAGGGAGCCTGTCATAGGACTCACCCCCACGACTCCAGGATCAGGACCTGAGCTGAAGGCAGACGCTTAACTCACTGAGCCACTCAGGCTCCTCTAACACTAACATCTCTTATTCATAAGCCCTAGTTTTCAACTTTTCTATCATTCAAACCTGTCTCATTTTTCTAAATGGATAACTCTAAACAAATTATAGGTAATAAAATTAACTCTCAAATATGATTATATTGCTTTGACATATTTTCTGTGTAGAGAGTCTACGAAAGATTTGATATGGCATAACGCTTCAGTTTGCTCCCAAAATGAGTCCCTGATCCAATTTCCTAATTTTATATACCATTTTTATTTTCTTTTTCTTTTGGATAAGCTATGCCTAGGAATTTCAGAATGTAATGGCTAGCAACCAAATTAATTAATTATTTTAAACATAAATAACTTTTACTTTCAATGTGGAAATCATCTACATAAATAATAATAAAAAAAATCCATATTTAGATGAAGGATCCAAAGAGCTAGACCACAGCCTGATTAATCTAAACAATGTGTCATCTGTAAAAAAAAAAGCAAACAAAAATTAAATAGATTGCTACAGGTTTATTTTTGTCAAGCGGCATTCTATCGGTCTTGATAGCGTTGGGAATTTTACACTGACGTCTTTATTTAAGATTTTAAAGATTTATTTAACTATTTTTAGAGAGACAGCCCAAGTGGGGGGGGGGGGGTTGGTACAGAGGGAGAGGAAGAGAATTCCAAGCGGACTCGACACTGAGCACAGAGCCCAACTCAGGGCTTGACTCCACGACAATGAAATCACGACCTGAGCCAAAACCAGGAGTTGGTGTTCAACCCACTGTGCCACTCAGGCACCCCCCACGATGACTTCTTTAAAGTAAATACTACTAATACTTATTCTAACAACACTTATTGTTTACTGAGTGCTAATTATGTAATCAAATAACTGTAAAAAAGATTTAAGATTTTACCTTGCTTATAAGCCAAGTTAGCCTGCTTATGAGGTTTTTATAAATGGTGGCATAGGGGTGCCTGGGTGGCTCAGTGGGTTAAGCCTCTGCCTTCGGCTCAGGTCAAGATCTCAGGGTCTGGGATCGAGCCCCGCATCGGGCTCTCTGCTCAGCTGGGATCCTGCTTCCCTCTCTCTCTCTGCCTGCTTCTCTGCCTAGTTGTGATCTCTGTATCTCAAATAAATAAATAAAATCTTTAAAAAAAATAAAATATATGGTGGCATAAAACCTGGGGTTCCGAACTCAGACACAAAAGACATCATTACTTACTTGTCTGTACAAACAAAAAAAAAAAAAAAAAAAAGAGAGAGAGAGAGAGAGATCATTACTTAGGACACAGAACACAGGATGAGTTTCACGTACACATTAGTTTTCCTTGCCCCACGAATGTCATGGGAACTGTGTGAAACAGTTTGTATGCATGTTGCACATGTATACATATCCTGAGGAATCTCAAGCTTAGAAAATTCCTATCTTTCAAAGGTAGCTCCTAGTGCACACACCCAGTCTTTCCCCAGGATGGAGAATATATTTACCACGTATCTTAATATGTGGTAAAAAATTAAATTCTCCCTCTTTCTTGCAAAGAGATCCAATCTGTATGATCTATGGTTCCTACGATCTCTATCCTACCTCTCATGTATGGTCTAGACAAGGATATCAATGTCTTTTTGCTCAGAACATGTGCAGAAACATGAGAGAGTCACAGAAAATGTTCTCCCTTCCAGGAGGCATGCTAAATAGTTTACATATAATAACTCAGTTCATTCTCACAAAACTGAGACAGTGATTCTTGAATTCACTTTATAGAGGCAGTTATATAACTTGCAAAGTCAAGAAACTATATTGCGGTGAAGCCTTGAATTGAACTCAGACAGTGCCCAACTCCAGAAACTTAATTCTTAACAAATGTACCATCTTGACTTTTTAAAATGCATAAATGAAGCCAGTACCTTAGCAAGAGCAATAATGATTTCTTTTTTTTTTTTTTTTAAGATTTTATTTATTTACTTGTCAGAGAGAGATAGCACAAGCAGGGGGAGCAGCAGGCAGAGGGAGAAGGAGAAGCAGGCTCCCCGCTGAGCAGAGAGGCCAATGTGGGACTGGATCCCAGGACTCTGGGATCAGGACCTGAGCTGAAGGTAGAGGCTCTACCAACTGAGCCACCCAGGTGTCCCTATGTATTTCTTTTAATACTAAAGGTATAAGATTCTGAAACACAGTATGAAAAGATAGATGTAAGATGTTATTTTAATAAAATAGATGTAAGATGTTATTTTAATAAAATCATATTCTGGTGAGAGCAACTGCAGGTTAGCTGCTTTCTAATGGGGGAAGGCAATTTTGTCACGACGACATAGAAAAAACTTAAGGGAAAACTACGAATCTGATGTGAATTAAGAAATGCTTGTGCAATTGAGCCTCAAATTACCTTTACAATACTGAACAATTTATGATGTACACTTTTATTTGTAAATAAACTATAAGTGTTTGCTCTCTGACCCAGGAGATGGCATGCCTTTTCTAAATTCTGTTTTTTTATTGTGATTCTGAGCTTTAAACAGAATTTGGCCACTAAGCCTATAAGAGATTTCATGTCTACTAAATCCATTCTATTTTATTGTGTTTATTGGAGATAAATCTATTTATTTACACAAATTCCTCTTTGATCATGCAGAGAGCCTAACAACACAGTATGCCAGGTTCTATACCTCCTGATTTATTGCCATGGAGAAGCTCAAGCAATACCCAGACTCTGTGAGGAGGACAAAAGGGTTTCCAGATTACCTGCAAAGAAACCCCATGGCTCTCAATGGCCGCAGTCCAAATACGCTTTAACTGAATTAAATTGCACCCAAATACTGAAAACAAATATTAAAATGGGATTCCACCAAATATGCTGCTCACCAATGAATTAACGTTTCCCAGTACTAAAAACCACTGATAGAAATGAATTAATGTTTGCAAATACTCTTACCAGGATCCGTCACAGAAAGCTTTATGTAAAAACTATTAAAGAGTTTGTTAAAAAACAGAAAAGATAGGAATTCTAGATATGGTCAAGACTACCACCTTTTGCGTTTGATTTAGAAATTGCCAAACGTTATACAAATTTCACATGGAGAAGTGATGACCCGTTACTCAATACCTGCATGCAAGGAACAAAGTATTTTTAAAAGAAAGGAATGTAAAATGGCCAAGAGTAGAAGAATTAAAAAAAAAAAAGAAGCAAGACCCTGGGAAGAAGCACAGGGCTGAGCCCGGGAAGATAAGAGCCTAAAGCCGGTATTGCCATGAATCATCTGTCAGCTGAACGCAGCCCTGACCCTCAGGATCTGTTAATAAACTTATTGACCGTTCAGAGAGAGTCAAGCTCTACTAAGCTCTTTAAAACGTGACCTTGTTTAATCCCCACCACACAGGTGGATACAGCGACTGTGATTATTATCCCATTTTATGGCTGATGAGCCTTAGTCAGAGGCAGTTCCAGAAACAGGGCTGAAAGAGGACTAGAGCATTTTCCAATGTATTTGAGATTTCAGCCTCACATGGTGGTTTCTATTCTTGATTATATAACGGAAGTAGACTTCCATACAATATTTTGGGAGTTCACTCAAGGCTATAAAACATGTTTTCTACTTTTTATAATCATGGGGAATCACTACACCTGCCAAGTACACATACGTTCATATTTTCTATGATCAATGGAAAAGAAAAAAAGTCCCAACTCATCTTTGTGACAAACCTTAGAATAGTTATGAGTCACCAATTCTTCTATTCATCGGTACTAGATGACTTGAAATATAGGTCTTTGAACCTAATTACTTAACCATGTAGGTTTAGTTTGGCATCAAGCATAGCTCCTGACGGCACCTACAGATTAAAGGCCTCAGGGGAAAGGCTGACTTACTAGACAGGCTCAAATGTTCTCTATGGGAAATGGGACTAAACCAGAGGGGAGGGACAGTAGCATAAATGGATCTTAGGGTGACCAGTAAACAAGAGGTGTTGGGAATAAGGATGGATATTTAGGTGACACCAAACTAGAGCAGACAAGAAGTATTACAGACATGGCACCTTCCCGCACTTACAATTCGCCTTGTCAATCAACTTGTTAATTTTGGTGCATTCGTGTTAGGTCTCCATTAGTATACAAACACATCTGGGTTGCACAAATCTGATTTTCTAATTCAGAGTAGATAGACATCCTTATATTGGGAATAAGGATGGATATTTAGGTGACACCAAACTAGAGCAGACAAGAAGTATTACAGACATGGCACCTTCCCGCACTTACAATTCGCCTTGTCAATCAACTTGTTAATTTTGGTGCATTCGTGTTAGGTCTCCATTAGTACACAAACACATCTGGGTTGCACAAATCTGATTTTCTAACTCAGAGTAGATAGACATGCACTAGTTATTCAATAAATAAATGGATGGATGGATGAATGAATGAAGCAATCAGTGAATGCTTTAACGAGTTCTCAGCATTATTTTCCTCAGATTCTGAACCCCATAAATTGGAATCATCTGCATGGTATTTTTTTAATGTTTTTATTTATGTATGGAGAGGGGGGGTAGCAGAGGGAGAGAGACAAGCAGCGTTTATGCTGAGCCCCTAGCTTGATGTGGGGCTCAATCTCACAACCCTGAGATCATGACCTAAGCCAAAAGCAAGAGTCAAGAGATGGACCCTTAACTAACTGAGCCATGCAGGTGCCCCTGCATGGTATTTAATGCATGATTTACAAGGGCTTTAAAATCAAGAAAGACCTTGATTAATCAGAGCCTTACATTTTGATGCACCAATATGACTACCTTAAGCCAAGTTTTGTAGCCTAGGCACTATGTTTTATTTGCACTTTTAGTGGTAAATGGACTTAGCTAAACTTATTTATACTTGTTGAATTTTTATATTATATCCATAAATATTTTAGAATCTCCAAATTTCCAATGATTTACTAAAAATGAAAACACAATGGCTTTCTGTGGCAGTGCTAATGGTGGTAAGACTCAATCACAATGAGGAGTAGTGGTTGAAGTAGAAACTGAGATGGGAGAAATAGCTTCAGATCCATAACAAGAGTGACAGAATTAAAGTCAAGAATGGCACCTGACATCCACCAAGAGGTTTAGTGCATGCCAGGCAATATTCAAAGCACTTTGCAATATTAATTCATTTAGTCATAAGAGATCCGGAAGGGTCACTTCCTGTAATTATCATCCCCTGTATATGGATGCAGAAAATGGAAAACAGATAGGCTAAGTGCCACACTAAAGACCTTCTTCATACATCCCTGATAAATAATAATGCTGGGATTCCAACTCATGGAATGTGGGGCCAGAGTGTGCATTCTTTATGACAATACTGCTCACGGAATGTGTTAAAAAGCTAAATGTAGAGAAAGAAAGGAGACAAACACAATATAGACACACTGGAGAAGCAGAGTTAAAATGTAGGAATAAAGGAAAAAAAGAAAGGAAAATATGTTGGCTGTGAGGAATTTTCAAATACTAAAAATAAAAAACCCCTCTATCCCACGAAAATGAGAGAGAAGTCCTTCTTCCATTTTCCACAGTGGCATTTCATGTTCCATTATCGTATCAGCTGAGGAGGAAATGTTGACCAGGTGGCTACTACTTGAGAGGTTCCATAAGGCTCCAAGGGACACGTGTGTGAGATAGCAATAAAACTGTAAGGCAGCAAGTGCAAGGAGTTCAGAGGAGCTTGATTACAAGACGTCTGGCAGGCTGCTAGGGAACAAGCTTCATGAAGGCCAATCTTGCCAAGCTTGTAAAACAGGCCTTGTTTGTGTTATGTAAGATCCATCATATGTCCGAAGAAGATCATCGTCATCAATGTTCACAAGATAAAACGATGTAAAAATAAATACTCAAAAAAAAAAAAGATATCAAAGATGTTTCTGTAGTTTAATAATCCAATTCAAAACATGTAAGAAAAGTATGTCAGAAAAAAATCTGAGAAATGAAAAATAAGTCAAAACTTGGAAAATCTGAGATTGGAAAGGGGATCGAGCCTTGTCATATGCTACATCTTGATGGATATAATTTAAATAGATGCTGCACACATGCGTTGGAGCATTAGGTGCCCAGATACTGAAATATTCATGTAGACAAATAGTATCAGACACACAATGCCAGTGAACTCACATGAGGTATACCACTTACATAAATTGTATTACTAATTTTGTCATAGTTAAGAATTATTTAAGAGTATCATAATCCTTCATATATTTGATTATCAAAATGATACCTGTTAGTTCAAACACAGGATTCTTCAATGACAATTTTATGTCTTTTTAATCTAATCTCAGTTGTGATTTCATCTGTCAAGATAACATCAACTTAATTAATATGCTAACACATATCTGTAGCTATTTTTTTTCTCTCTCAGTTTTAGAGGTCTTACAAAGGAAAAAAAAAATCACTGAGTCCAAAATGAAATTTTATTTTTTCTTTTTTAAAGATTTTGTTCATTTATTTGACAGAGATCACAAGTAGGAAGAGAGACAGGCAGAGAGAGGAGAAGCAGGCTCCCGCTGAGCAGAGAGCCCAATGCACGTAGGGGGAGGGGTGGGGTGGAGTGGGGGGCTCGATCCCAGAACCCTGGGATCATGACCTGAGCCAAAGGCAGGGGCTTTAACCCACTGAGCCACCCAGGCACCCCGAATTTTTATTTTCTTTTGAAGCTAACATGCCCTTTTAAAATTGTGATGGATATTTTTTTTCCCAACAAATGTGTTTAAATTGAGACCTGGATATTAGAACTATTGATATCATTCCTTACTGACAATATTTTTCTGCTTCAAATACAGCACGGACTCCTTTAAGCTTTCAGATGCAGAGCATTTTAAAGCAGAAATTCTAAAATCTGTTGGTGGTCTCTGACTGTATACAGATTAGGTACAGTAGCTTTCTTATTAATATTTGTATATGGTGCAGGTGCCCAAAACTTGATAAAGTTAAAGCTTTTTAGGAAACTTTAAAATTGTTATAATTAAAATATAATATATATTAAAATATTAAGTATATATTCTATATATATTTTAATTAATAATTTTTGCTTAACACCGAATGTCACTATGAGATTTTGTTCAAAATCTCTCAAGTCTTTCATGGGTATCTCTGCTTTTGTATTAACTCTAGCACCCGATGTCCTTTTCTTGGCCTATGTATCTCTCCAACCTGCTTTCTGAGTGTTTATCTCTCTAGGAACATACCTATACCTTCTTCTAAGTTTCATTTTCTCCTTTTTCTCTCAGTCTACCCCTTTCCTATGCCATTTCTCTTCCACTGTAAGGAAAGATAATTCCAACTGCACCATTCTGACCTCTTTACCTAGTCTGCCTTTCATTCAATTAAAGTATATATATATATTTATTCCTGGAATTGAGTTTATGGATTGAAATTTATGGACTAAAGAAGGGCTAGACCATATCACTTTGCAAGCCAGTAAGAATGAACGGTATGTCCTACATTCGGGATTCTTGGTTCTCTGATAAACCAGCAGTTAGGCTTTTGAAGGATGAGAAAGCAGTAAGCAAGTAAGTTCCAGACTGCTGCGAATACATTGAAGATATCACAGTCAAAAACACTGGGACAAGAAAGGCTCTGTTAGATAGAAATGTGAAGGCATATTTAGCATACAATTTCTATGTACAAAAGAATGTATATTATATAGTCCCCCCAAATCTGCTTTTTCAAGTCCTGAATCACTCATACTCTGCAATAATGCCATCTAAGTCTACTTAGATGGCCCTCCCAATAGTGAGTTTTTCAATTTCTTGACCTCCTTTACTCCAATGATACCCCATACCTCAATTCCTCTCTATAATGGTCATCCACTAGACTTAATCTTTTAATTCACAGGCATCACTGCTTTCTCACCATCCCCAATATTTGCAGCTCATTCCCTTTAATATTCCAATTTTAACATTTCTTTAACCATCCCTGAACCTATGGTCCAGTGATTCTATCGTCTTTTCATAATACTTTACCTATTTCCAGCATGTTCTCACTTTCCTATTTATCCCATGTAGAATCATTAAAAATATTCTCTTGCATACATACTCGACTCATTTAATCTTCTCTTATTTAAATGCATCATTAGACTAAATTGTAACACTGGTAAGATTGAACTTTTTGTCTACTCTATGGTTGTGTCCATGCTCACTGGTTTCTCACTAAATTTATGACGATTATTCTAAAATGTGCTCGCAATACTCTAGAAACGATACAGTCTTGCCCCATTCAATATCCTTTGCTACTAGCTGATCCTTTCGTATTTTCTTCTATCTTAAGCTTCAGCCATTTTATCCTCCATCTTGAAGACTCAATGATAATCATAGTTCCTATTCTACAAGAAGCAACAACCAAAAGAAACACAAGTTCTTATGATCACATGTAACTGCCTATTTATATCTTTTCCATATTATCTGTTTTCTCTCTTTTTTAAAAATTATCAATAAATGTATTTGTGACACCACCAAATTCCACGTAATCTACATGTGCATTAGACTTCTTGCATTCTTCTTCTTCTTTTTTAAGATTTTATTTATTTATTTGACAGAGATCACAAGTAGGCAGAGAGGCAGGCAGAGAGAGAGGAGGAAGCAGTCTCCCTGCTGAGCAGAGAGCCCGATGTGGGGCTTGATCCGAGGTCCCTGAGATCATGACCTGAGCTGAAGGCAGAGGCTTAACCCACTGAGCCACCCAGGTGCCCCATACCAATTTTATTCAATATTTTGTTATCATCACTCCATTCAAACTGCTAAGATGAGGGCGCCTGGGTGGCTCAGTGGGTTAAGCCGTTGCCTTCGGCTCAGGTCATGATCTCAGGGTCCTGAGATCAAGTCCCACATCGGGCTCTCTGCTCAGCGGGGAACCTGCTTCCCTCTCTCTCTCTTTCTCTTTTTACCTACCTCTCTGCCTACTTGTGATCTCTCTCTGTCAAATAAATAAATAAAAATCTTAAAAAAAAAAAAAAACTGCTAGGATGACCAGGGACTTACTTCCCTGTTGTTAAATCTAATAGTTGGTCCTTGGTGTCATCTTAGACCAAACGGGCATTTAGATAGTTGATCACTCTGCCCTACTTCAAATTTTTCCTTTTGCTTCTAAGAATTAGATCCCCTGGATTTTCTCCTACCTTACTGGCATCTCTTCTTAGCCTCATTTTCTGAGGCTCTTCCTGACCCTTAAAATTTTGAAGAGGACCAGTTTTTGGACCTATTTATCTTTGTATTTCCTAGGAAAGAGATCATATGTATTCTCATGGTTTCAAATAATAAACATGTATTTTTGCCTTGACAATTTTTACCTCTACTGTGGCTTTATCTGCTAAAATAGAGTAAAAGGTTCAATTTCCAACACATATCTATTTCTGTTTCTAATCGCATTTTAAATTTTGATATTCCTCAGTTCTCAACCCTATTTCTCTTGAATCCCTCCCCATCTAAGTAATAAGTTTTAAACACCTAAATTTGATATGTATATAAAATTTATGAGAGGAAGGGCTGTTATCCCTTTGCATAAAAGGTTGCATAAAAGGATGAACAAGTTAATGAATGAATAATTTCAGGATCATTAGATCTGGGAAGAGTTTTAATGAGCTAGGCTCTTTTTTGTATACCTCAGGGCAGTGGAACAAGGTAAATCTGAGTTTATTTATAATGCTCTGATGCACTTCAGTTTCTGAGAACTAAACATCTCTCGTGTAGGGATGAAGATAATCCAGTGGATTCCTATTTCATCTTTCCTAAGTGTTTTAATATTTTATGCACCAGCCTTCTCTTTCTAACAGATGTGGGGAGGCCACTTGCAAACAAATGGTTCCCTAAAGAATTCTTACTAACAGTGAAGCCTGAAGCATGCCAGAAGAAACGTTTAAACACGTTTTTTAAAAATGTCCACTTTCACTTCCATTTCATAAGAAAAAAGAATTTTCACATAGACAGAAAGTATGCACTGGAGGGACTTTGATTAGAAAAAGATGTAGCTTTGGGCTGCGGATACAGGAGAGTCTTAGGTGATTCTTTGAACAATGTCATGCCGCCGTACACAGGATTGCTTTTATTTACGTAAGCATCATTTGTTTTTGTTTCTTTCTTCCTTCCTTCCTTTTTTTTTTTTTCTTTTGCAAGTGTTTAGACCATGGTTTTCATATGATTAATATATTTTTGAAATTGAAAAGAAAACTGGTAGGATCCAAAGGTCTAGATCCATCAAAGTGGTCAGTTTGGGCCTTTCCAATCATTTTTCTTAAGACCTGGGTTGTTCTGTTAATATAATCCTAGAAAAAAATGTGGGAAGAAAACAATGGGTTTCATAATACCACTAACTTATTTAGCATGTTTCCTATGCATAAGCTTTCGAAGACACAATTTGGAAGTGGGGAAAGAGAAATTAAGTTGTTATTCCGGGGAGTGGTCTTTTGTTGTTTGCATTTTGCACTGTCCTTCAAAAGGGCTATTTCTTAAGGGCTTCCAAAGTTTCTTAAGGGTTCTCACACACCACTGGCAATACACTTGTTAATGACTAGCTTACTGCATTTTGAGAGCAATGTTCCATTTACTTGTTCTAACCTGGAAAGATGAGTATTAATAATAGGCTTTAGATGGCCTGTGTTAGTATGCTTCACTGTATTTTCTATGGGTATCCTTAATTAGGCCAGGTAATTTTAATTACTTGAGAACATTTTTTTTTTTTTTTTACTAAAAAAAAAGGAAGAGTCTTAATGTATTTGTCATTCATAAACACTGAACTAGATTTTAGGAACAATAAAGATCTCTTTTCCCCCCTCTCTGTTTCTTCTGAATGGCTCCCCCATGCTTGTTTCTACTGGGGTGTGTGTGTGTGTGTGTGTGTGTGTGTGTGTGTTTTCTCCTGATTGGTCGCCCTTTGTTAGGATGATTGCTCTAAATGTTATAATTGAAGTGGTGATTATTTTCCAGGTTCTGTAGATCACATATAAGATGTACTACATGGTAACGGTGACACAAATTCATGTTAGACAATCTATATGAATTCAATGTGATGCCACATATTATGTTAACACTATTTCATTTTCACTTCTTATTCTATTATACTAAGAGTCCCAAAGGCTTGCTTTAGTTCTCCATATCAATGCAGTTGAATCAAATGTAGTGTTAAATGTTTTTATTGCTTTGTTTTGTTCAGACATTTGTTGCCTTGCTAGTATTAAGTATTTCTCCTTAGGCATAAAAAGAGTGACCTCTCAGGGGCACCTGGGTGGCTCAGTGGGTTAAAGCCTATGCTTTCAGTTCAGGTCATGATCCCAGGGTCCTCCTCTCTCTCTCTCTGCCTGCTTGTGATCTCTGCCTGTCAAATACATAAATAAAATCTTAAAAAAAAAAAAAAGTGACATATCCTTTATGGTCTCAGTTATGTTTTTCAACAAATAATACTGTACAAATAAGTTAAAAGGCATCATTTTATTTATTTTATTTTATTTTATTTTTAAAAAAATAATTAAAAATGATATTTGTTTTCCTGTCTAAAAATTTGTACAAAATGTTTAAGAAAAATATGGGAATGTTTATATGAAAAGTCTTTTAACCTAAATTGTTCTGAATCTTGTTTTTAAAACACTGTATACTGCATAGTTAAAAATTTGGAAGTGATACAAAAATGATTAAAAACACTGTGCTCCATACTTCTGTAAAAAGAGGGATCAAATAGCTACTCTGACACTTTCAAAATAATGAAATTAATGGACACTGCACATATGCTACAATTTTGTTTCTTGGATATCATTTTTTTTAAAAAAGATTTTATTTATTAATTTGAAAGAGAGACAGAGTGTGTTAACAGTGGAGAGAGGGAGAAGCAGGCTCCCCACTGAGCAGGAAGCCAAATGCAGGGCTCAATCCAAGGATCCTGGGATCATAACTTGAGCCAAACACAAATGCTTAACCAACTGAGCCACCCAGGTGCCCCTTGGATATCTGTTTAAAAAAAAAAAAAGAAAAAGAAAAAGAAAAACGAAACAAAAACTTGATAGTCTGGAATAATATAAATGTTTACAGTTTGGGGAAAACCGTGATTCTTAAGGTATCCCTTGAAATTTTAAATAAAATAGCACTAGAGCTAGCTTTATTTATTTAGCATGTGAATACAAAATTCTTTTTTTAGGAAAAGATTTAGAAATAAAATATAGAAGCTGTCAAATATTTCAGTTAAAATGGATCACGAATGAATACAGATGTAGTAATATGTGTATATAGATTGTGGTATTTTGATCTTAATTTCAAATATACTTTTCGTGGATAATAATGTCTCTGTAAGTATTAGTATGACGAGGTATGCTATTTTCAAGTTATTATACATACTTATATTATTATAAATAAAATAATTCTTTGAAAAATAAAGTATTAATCACTTTTGATTATCTATTTTAAATGTCATGTCTGTTTAAAAAATATCAATATCTGGGGCGCCTCGGTGGCTCAGTGGGTTAAGCCGCTGCCTTCGGCTCAGGTCATGATCTCAGGGTCCTAGGATCGAGTCCCGCATCGGGTTCTCTGCTCCGCGGGGAGCCTGCTTCCTCCTCTCTCTCTCTGCCTGCCTCTCTGCCTACTTGTGATCTCTCTGTATCAAATGAATAAATAAAATCTTTAAAAAATATATCAATATCTATCAAGATTCTAAATTTCTATGGTTAGACTATTGCAGGACAGAAATTTGAGAATGAAAGGAGGAAGGATCTATTATAACAATATAATTGTGATTATGCAAAAGTGCCAGTTCTGGATACTTCTCATTCATTCATCTGGTTAGGCAGTAGTTTTCATTTTGTATAATAATACACTTTGTATAATAATCTCTCTTGAGCACTACTCAAGTAATAGAGACTGATATTCTCAGCAAGAAATCAGCACGGAAGTGTTAAGTGGGGTAGTGAAGCTATGATTTAACTTCAGGACTGACGTGGTGAGGCACAATGGCCAAATAGGGTTAAATGAATGCCAGAAGTAGAGGGAGAACTTGAGCGACACAGGTAGAATATAAATGTAGATTAGAATAATGTTTTTCAATTATTTGGGGTTAAATATTTTATAAAGCAAGTCAGGACCATAAACATAAAAACCAAATACACATGTGTAGAGAGACGCACACATACTCACACATACACAGAAATACACATATAAAACTTCAAAAAAATGTAACTAAGGAGGATCTATCCTCATTATGGGTCATACAGGTCTCTTATTCTATTCCATTTTATTTTTTAAGGAGGGGTTGAGAGAGATGAGACTTCCTGTTTGAAATAACCATGTCTCCAAGAACAAAAAGGTTCCATAAGTTTTTCTTAATTAAACAATAGACATATAAACCCATCCTTTGTTATCCACTGTTTAAAAACCATTCCGTTTAACAGCATATATTATGAAACCATGAAACATTCAGGAAACAGGTGACATCTCAAGACCCTGACAAAAGGAAGGGTAAAGTTTGAGGGATGGGGGGCCCCGGGACTTTAGGTTTGGGGAACTTACTCTGTTGTTATGGTTTACTTTTTTCACATCCTTTGATATGGAAATCAAAGGATATGAAATCAGTCTTTCTGATTAAAAACCAAAGTTATTTTTAAATTATTATTACTACATCAGATATCTTTGATCGAATATTATTTAATAGAGATGCCAACTTACAACACTTAGATGCATTATTATATAAAGCAAGTCATATCCCAATAAGATACATAATTATAAAATTTAATTTTAGAACTAGAAAAGTAAATAAAATCAAAATAAATTACAAAGGTCACCCGCAATTTCAAGAATATGCCTTTCTATTATTTTTGTAGGATATATTTTCCAGTTTATTGCATTCAATACCTTAAGCAAATTGATTTTGCATGTAATAAGTTGTTTCTGAAATAATTCTCAGGACATAAAGTGTATATGGACTTGCTGCTCAGCTGGGGGACTGCTTGCAATTCTCTATCTGCTTCTCCCTCTGCTCTCAGTCTCTCTCTCAAATAAACAATTTTTAATAAATAAAATTTAATAAATTTTATTTTTATTTTTTATTTTTATAAATAAAGATTAATAAAAAAATAAATAAGTGAATGAATGAATGAATGAATAAATAAGTAAATGATGTCCTTGACTAATTTATGTCTTCAGAAGTTATGAAGATACTCTATGTAAAGACATGTTTTCATTTTTTTAAAAGACCAATTTAATGTAAATTTTAATGTACTTAAACACACTTTGAGTATGTCTTTAAAATTTTTTTGAAGTTGGAGTTAATATTAGTGGAATGCTACTTCTTATACATCAAGAAAAGCAATAGATTTTAATAATAATTTCTGGAAAAAGTAATTCATTTAATAACTGGCCTTTCATAATTGAACCATTTTTTTTCTTTCCCTAATGAGATAAAAATATTTTCCAGTAAAATTCACTTAAAATGGGTTCTTCAACAACAATCCAAGTTAATTTTTTCCTCTTCCCTACTGTAGGTCTACCGGTACTAAATATCAAGGTTTATTATTACGTTAATTTTTAATTCAGTGACAATTTAAATATAATTCATGAAGTAAACATCTCTGTTATTTATGAAATTCAGTAATGAAATGTTACCTTTCTTAAAATTATAAGTAAATAATAAAGCTTGTCTAGCATTTGATTATACTCTTAGTAATTTAATTTCTATAAATATGTCCATGTTCTCGGATTATAATCCAGCTTTATTAAGCTTCACAGTTTACCACTGCATCATTGACAAAAAACTGTCCAATTCCTTTATTTACTGACTTTTTTGAGATAGTTTTCTGTCCTGATTATATTTATATCTGTGTGTATGTTAATTATTAATTAAAACATAATGGTAGAAAACTGGGGACACCTGGGTGGCTCAGCTGGTAAGCATCTGCCTTCAGCTCAGGTCATGATCCCAGCATCCTGGGATTGAGCCCCACATCGGGCTCAGTTGGAAGCCTGCTTCTTTCTCTCCCTCTCCCTCTGCCTGTGTTTCCTCTCTCACTGTGTCTCTATCTAATAAATAAATAAAATCTTAAAAAAAAAAATAACATAATGGTAGAAAAGCATTTTGTCTCTTAGAGAATGATTAGACCTAAGATATCTTCTTTCCATCCTTGGGTTGGAATGTAATTTATTTACTGGAGACCAAAGGTTTCATCTCAACCTATGGGATGGTATATTATTAGTGATCATTTTGAATTATTAAATTAAGGACTCGGAAAAAAGTTTTCAATAGCATAATGTTTCCATTATTGTGTGGACTGAAAAAAAAAATGCCATCTAGTTAGAGGGCACTTTATTTCACTTCAACTTCTTATATTGTAATTTTAGGAGAGAGTAAATAAAAATTAAGATTTTTAGATTTATTAGTTTTAGTAATGCTTTCTTCTATTCATATTATTTACTCCCTTTGCACAGGAAAAAGCCACGGCTCCTATACCTTAGACAAGTGTTGGCTGATGGTTCAAAAAATGCTGAAAGTTACCCATGTTTGCAACTTTAGCAACCTGACACTTTCTTATTTATAGAGAGACTTGAACAACCCAATACTACACAAAAATAAAGGAAAAAAAAGAAAAGGAAGAAAGTAATCCCCATAATAGATGGATGTTATTGTATTTAACTTTTTGAAGATAAAACCTCCTGTTTATACGATAGCCAATCAACACTAAACATGGAGCATTGGTAGCAATAATAATATATAAGTATATTCTCACTGAGTTATGTATGTTTAAAATATTGTGAAAATATAGCTTACTTACGTCTCTGGTCCTCTGCCATCCTTCTAGCCTACACCAGAATTGTGTCTTAAGTCACTGCACAATTCTCCTAACTAGAGATCTTTAATCTTCAGATGCTTCTTCTCTCTACCCATTCTCTAGCACATCAACTGGACCATTGTTTTAATATGAGTATCAGATGGTGTCAATACCCTTTTGTACCTGCACTTAGAAAAGCTTCTAACTCATTATTTGGTTTTCATTCCTCTGCATAAACTAATCCCTGTATAAATCTCCAAATGTATCCCCAAATCTTTTGTTAGTTGAGATTGACTCATGCAAGCACCTCCCGCCCCCCCCTCCCCCCAGCTTGCTCCAACCAATCCAGACCCCATACTGACCTTTCTACTTATTGGCCTCTGGATACAGAGGAATTCTTTCCCTAGTTTCTTTTCACTTTTCATAGTATTCTTCATAGCATTGCCTCAGAGAGCGTTTCTCCAACTATGGCTTAGATGGGACTCTTTCCCCAGTACTTTTTCTCCAAAAGTCTGTTTATTTTCTTCACAGCATTTGCTACCAATAACAACAAAGTTGTTCCATGATTTTGTATTGTTTGTTTGCTTATTTTTCCTCGAGTAGAATTCAATTCCCAGAATATAAGAGCTAAATTTTTTTCTTATTTTACTTATATATTTCCAATGTCTATTATAGGATTCAATATATTTTCAATTTATCATCACCTTAATAAAAAAGTGAATGTAAAAAAAAGTTTGGAGAGAGCAAATAACCTGACAAAAGTCATACAATAAACATTTGCTTGAGACTGGTTGCATTCAGGTGGTCTGACTTCACTGTCCATGACCTTAACGTTCTGCCTTGACCTGTTCCCTAATTACGAATAACACTGTAACAACCATCCTATTTTTTCCATTGTTTTACAAGAGAAGAAAGAGAATGCTTCATTGACATATCTCCCTAAGAATGTATTTCTAGCTAGATGAGAAACCGTGACTGATATAAATGGCTTGTCTTCCCACTCCTGCTCATTCATCATTCTACACTGTGTTCCCTTCAACTCCTAGAGCTTCATGTAAGCCTGGAGATGACAGTTGTGTTTAGGTCAAGCCATGAAGACACAATCAAGAAAATGGATTTCAAATGGTAAATAAGACATATAAGACAGTTAAATAATTGCTCAGCATCAAAGAGTATATTAAGCCAGAGATCAAGATCATTAAAACCTGTTCCACAGGCAGAGGTCCTATGCATGTCCCACCATTACTGAAATTTCAGGAGTGTACAGACCCCTTTATTAAAAAAGAATGTGAGAACTTCACTGAGACTATTTCCCCTAAATTGAGTCAGATACGATTTAATTTCAGCAGATTCTCAACTTTACCTGGTGTAACTTAAATCATCCTCAGACTTCTTAAAGCCTTGGCCTTTGAAATTAAATAAAATATACTTCTGCCACTGAATCACTAACAGACGAATACAGAACTCTGCCACTGAGAAGTGACTGTGTGGACCCAGATCTATGTACAAATAAAATATTTTCACTTATCAAGGGAGCTATATTTCCACAAATAATCAAATCTGCCACAGAAAATATGCTTATTCTAAAACTCTAGAAGATAATTTTGATCCTTGACTTCTGGCTTTCAATCTGGCATTTTACTAACATTCTCCTGGAACAAGTTAACTTATAGGCTGAATCCTTCCAAATGGATTCCACAAGGCTGGCAGACATCACCCTTCTTCAACTACCCCCTTTAAGGCTGGCTGAGACAGAGTACAGAATATGACTTTAGCTTGACATCAGGTCAAAAGTTTGAGCAGAAAACAGAGGTGAAGGCAAAAACATGAAGTAAACCTCCGGCGTACAGCCGATGTCAAGAATTACCCTGAATCTCAGGAACAAGCAGTCAAAGCAGCGGTTGGACAAGACTCTAGCTCCTGATAGGGACTGATGACTAGCCCACACCAAATTCAGGATTTGGAGACGGGACTGAGTGAACATCACATACACACATCACATTCCATCACAAATGGAAAACCTGTCTTATGACATACTGTCTGCTAGGTGATAGCATGATATTTCCTTAAGATTATTTTTAGCTAACTTAGTTTGATGTAAAGAGTTAATTTTAGAAACAATGATGATATAATGATGTATAAAGTATGTGTACATCATCTTATCTCATCTTAAATTATGACCTTCACAAGACCATGAGGTACACAAAACAGAAATGTTTATAATCTTTGTTTTCCAGTAAGGAATGGAAGACGAAGAAGAGTTAAAACCTTTGACAAGCCTATACAGTTGCTGTATGGTGAAGTTTGAGTTCATATGCAGTCTCTTGAATCCAAACACCATTTCATTCCACTCTACCGTATCAATCTAAGTAATTCCGTTCTCAAAGTGAATTGGAAGGAAACATGAAGTTAAACGTAATATTTCAAGGAGATATAGAATGAATCCAAACATATGAATCCTGAGGTAGAATTCAGATTGTAAATAACCAATCTTGTCAAGATATAAAAGCCATTCCAAGCCATAAACTGAGATGTGATTTAAATGTCCTATTTGAGTAACAGCCCTCTGATCCTTTGATCCATTATCTGCCTTATATTTTATGATCCAATTTTTGAGAAAATAAAAACAAACAAGTTAACCCTTTTTTGTTCATATCAACGTAAGAAAATGTATAATATCCTATGAATCCTTGAGAATCAGAATCTAAAGTTTCCAGTGAATACATGTTATTCCCCAGTGAATACTTTTAAAACCATTTGTTTTCCTGACCCCTTATCCCTTAGACCATCGCAATGTTCCATTTGTAATAAAATATTAAATACAAAAAAAACCTATCAGAACACATATTTACTTTCCCATAAAGAAAAACATACCCGTTGCTGTGCTATTTGTAGAAAACTTATTAGACATTAACTTATAAAGAAAAAAAATCTATAAGAATGAGATTTGGGAAGTTGTTTTGTTTTCCCAATAGCTATTTTTTACTACTAAAAAGCCATTGTTACACATACTTGTTCTGATTTCAAACATTCTAACTACCATTATCATAAAAATGAGGTTAACTAATTCAGCCAATAAAACAAAACTTTTCACTTACAATTTAAAGATCTATATGAGTTGAGCTGGGGATGAAAGCACCTCTTGTCATCTTTTCCCTCTTCCTTTTCTATTTTATTTTTTATTTATTTATTTTTTATAACAGTGAAGTGGGTAGGTTCAACAGATTATTTTACAAATTAGAAATCATTTTTTATTTTTTATTTTTTTTCCTAAAGACTTGATTTATTTGACAGGGAGAGAAAGACAGTGAGAGAAGAAGAAGCAGGCTTCCCACTGAGCAGAGAGCCTGATGCGGGGCTTGATCCTAGGACCCTGGGATCATGACATGAGCCGTAGGCAGACGTTTAACAACTAAGCCACCCAGGAACCCCCCTTTTCTATCTTAATAGAAAATAGATGATTGTCCAAATGATTGTTCTGGTCTAACATTCAATATTCTAATGAGTAATGGAATTTCCAATGTCATCAAGCTTTATTTTGCTTTCATTTTAATATCTAAGTGCCCTACATCTATTAATATAATGATATTTGACCAGAAACAGAAAAAAAAAAAAAAGAACAAAGTACACCTATTCAACCTTAATTTAGGATTAGAGAAAAAAATAACAACTCTGTACTTAATAAACAAAGTATAAAACTCAGAAAATTCTACTCCTTATGGTCTATATGCATTAAAGGTACACAGCTCCCAATATTAAGATTTTGTTTTCAGCAGCAACTGCTTTTGACTTGTTTAGAAGATAAAAATATATGAATCCCCTCCGCTTTCAACACTGCCTATACCTAGAGAATGCACTGTACTATGGTACCTTCTGCTTTTAGAGTTGGCATTTATCCTGTGCCCATTTCACTTACTATCTTTGTTAAAAATAAAATACTCAAAAAACAAACAAACAAACAAACAAAAAACTCACCTAATTAACTACTATATAATAAGCTGGTAGAGATCTAGATACACTCATGCTACTTCATTTCCTCAATATTTAGGATACATGCCCATATTAGATGGTGTAGATTTACTCATCACTCTTCTCTCTTCTAAATATAACTAAAGACTCTGGAAATAATCCAAAGGCAACTATAAAAGGATCTGAAAGTGACAAAGTCAACCTGTGCCTGGGCAGGGATGCTAGGATTCAAGAAGTGGCATGATAGTGAATTACCTAGTGGTTTTTTTTTTTTTTTCCCCATTTATCCTTAATCTTAGTTTGACCTCCAGAGAAGCCTACAACCTAGAAACATCAATAAGAAACAAGAAGAACTCGCCTCTCTGTCCAAATCACTTGGAAAGGAGAAGTCAAGCAAACATCAAGGGAGCAGGTAGTGTAGTGGGGCAGATTCTTTCGCATTGCCAGCAGACGCTGGCATCTCTGAACCTATACTTACTAGCATGTGGAGACCCAGGCCCAGCACCTGTCAGCTCTCCACCAGTGAAAGAGACTGCTTTTCCCCACTTGGAGAAGGTGGCACAGGGAAATACTATGTGATCCCACAGGCAGGACCATCGGAGATCAAACCAGAAACCCAGAAGCCCCAGGGGGGAAAATGAAGCAGATAAGAAAACATTACAAGGGACCTGAAGATTACACTGAAAACACAGTCTACAAAGGATGGCCAGAACATATATAAAACACTAAAAGGGCAACTGGTAACATAGTCGATTCAAACAGGATTGAGTTTCCTAACTATAATCAAACTTCCAAGATAAAATCCTTATTCTTTTACCATATTAACAATGAAAACATTCATGATTTGGTGAGAAAAAAACAATCAACTAATACCAGTATCAAAATGAATATGATCTTGGAATTGTCTAGTAAGGATTTTAAAGCAGCGATCATAAAAGTATTTCAATAATTAATTATGAATCTTGAAACAAATGAAATGGTAGAAAATTTCAGCAGGTAAATAACAGTTATAAAAAAGCATCAAGCGGGAAATATAGAACTGAAGAGCACAAGAAGAAGAACAACACAATCTGGATGGGAGCAATAATAGAGGGAAATAGCAGAAGACAGAATCAGTGAACTCTGGGGCAGATTAAAATAATTTATTGCAACCTATCAACAGAAGGAAAACAGACTAAAAAACAGCAGAGTCTTAGGAATCTGTGGGAAAATATGAAAAGATTACATATTTCCCTGCATATATCAATCTGTATATTGATGTCATTGTAGTTACAAAAGACATAATGTGGAAATAAAAATTACTCATATCCATCATGCTGACAACCCCCCAAATATGTAATACATAAACCTACAGATTCAAGAAACTGAGTGAATACCACAGAGATTAAACCCAAAGAAATCCATACCAACATACAAGAATTAAACAACTAAAAAATAATGTGAAAGAAAAGAGTCTTAAAAGCAACCAAAGAAAAATGACTCATTACCTATGGATAATATCAATTTGAATGATAGCAGTGTCTCATCTGAAAACATAGAGGACTGAAGAAAGTAGAACAGCATTTTTCAAGTACTAAAAGCACTGTCAAACGGGCATTCAATCATTATTCAGTGACTCCTTCCAGAATGGGGGTAAGACACGTTTTTAGAGAAGTTGACTCATTTGTCGTCAGTGGGACTCTCCTTTAATCACAGCTAAAGGAATCAAGGTAAATCAAAATAAAACATTAATGGAAAAAAAGAAAAAAATGTAATGGGTAAAAAAAAGACAATACATAATATACTATCTTTCTTCTCATGAGTTTTTTCAACCATATTTCTTTGCTGAATCAAAATAATTCCCCCATCAGATGTGGTGCTCAACGTATGTAAAAACAATACTTATGACCATGTATGTCAAAAATGGTGGGAAGAAAGAGCCTGACTGCACCCAGATGCAACAGCTAATAAGCCAAGCACCAGTAAAGAAATTAAGTAATTAAACGTAGCTCCCATAAAACAAATCCTCAAGTCATAATGGTTACACTAGGGTAGCTACCAAACATTTAAAGAAGAATTGACACCAATTTTATAAAATCTCTTCTAGAAAACAGAAGGTGAGAATACACTCCCCGACCTGAGGCTGGTAGTCCTGACACCAAAACCAGACACAGACAGGCTAGAACAAGAAAATTACATAATCATGTCTCTCATGAACTGAGATGTAAAAATCTATACCAAAATACTAAAGAATTTGATCTGGCAAAACATGAAAAAATTACATACAATAATCAAATGGGACTTATTCAAGACATGCAAGACTGGTTAAATAATCCAAAATCAAACATAATCACCACCAGGTTAACAGGATATAGAAAAAATTGTGATCATGTCAGAAAAAAGCACTTGATAAAGTCCAAAACCCATTTATTATAAAATATCTTGTAATCTATGATTAGAAGATACTTTCTCGGGGCGCCTGGGAGGCTCAGTGGGTTAAAGCCTCTGCCTTCCGCTCAGGTCATGGTCTCAGGGTCCTGGGAGCCAGGGTCCTGGGATTGAGCCCTGCTTGAGCTCTCTGCTCAGTGGGGAGCCTGCTTCCTCCTCTCTCTCTCTCTCTGACTGCCTCTCCACCTACTTGTGATCTGTCTGTCAAATAAATAAATAAAAATCCTAAAAAAAAAAAAAAAGAAGATACTTTCTCTAACAGCTAAAGTAAACAACAAAAATCTACAACTAATATATTTGATGTTCTAAGAGTGAATGCTTTTACCCTGAAATCAAGAACAGGGCAAAAGTGTTTGCTCTCACAACTTTTATTATAGCCAGAACAATAAGGGGAGAAAAGAAATTAAAATATACATACTGAAAATGGCTTAAACTTCATACCTTTATAAAAATAAACTTACAACGAATCAAAGGCTTAAATCTAAATATAAGCCATAAATTAATAGAAAAATTTTTGAAAAAAATCTTTGGGAGATTTACATATGTATATATATCTTATAATGTTCTATATTATATATCACATATAATATGCATATGTCTTATATATCTTATATCTATACATATATGTATATTTATAAAGAGTTCTTTAACTTAACGCCAAAGCACAATCAATAACAGAAAAAAATTTGATAAGTTTGACCTCATGGAATTTAAAAATCATTGCTCTTTGACAGTTTTTGCTAGTAGTCAAGAAAGACAAAATACAACTGTGGGAAAATATTTGGAAACCACACATCTGACAAAGGGCTTGTATCTAAAATACATAAAGAACCCTCAAATCTCAACAGTAAACAAAAAAGCAATTCAATTAGAAAATGGGCAAAAGAAATGAACAGACATTTCACTGAAGAACTCTTTAGATAAGAAATACAGATAACATATAAGCACTTGAAAAGATGTTCAATATCATTAGCCATTAAGGAAATGTGAATTAAAGCCACAGTGCAGTATCACTAACAGCTGTTAGACCGCCTGAAACAAAATATGCTGACAAGAATGCGGAGAAAGTGATCACTCATGAACTACTGGTGTGAATGTGAAATGGTACAACCACTCTTGAAAATAGATTGGCAGTTCCTTTTTACATCTTTTTAAATGTAATGGAAAATACATTTACCATTTGAAAAAGCAATTGTACTCATAGGCATTTATCCTTGAGCAATGAAACTTTTGTTCATACAAAAATCTGTACATAAATGTTCATTGCAACTTAATGATAATCAAAAAGGGGAAACAACTCAAAATGAAATCCTTTGATGGATGAAGAGTAAACAAACTGTGAGTTATCCATACCAAGGAAACCACTCAGCAATCAAAAGGAATGAAAACATTAACTCATGCAATAACTTGGATAGACCTCCAGGGAATTATAAAACATGTTTAAAACAAAGTAATTCCAGAGACAGAAACACATTAATGGTTACCACTTGAATGGGTTTGCATGTAGATGGTAGCACTAGGGAATCTGGGTGACAGAGCAATTCTGCATTCTGATTTATGTTACATATAGCATAGGACTATACATACACACATACACACATGGGTACATATTTTACAGAATCTGAATCTGTTCTGCGGATTGTACAAATGTAAATGTCATGGTATAATGCATCTATGCAGGACAGTAATGGCAGAAGAGAAGTGAAAAGTGAACTGGGCCTCCCTGTACTTATTTCAACTTTCTAAGAATCTATAATTACCTTAAAATAAATGTACAAAAGAAATGTATTCCATGTGCCCAAAGTTTTCTCAAAAACTCAAGCGAGTTAAAGAAAGCTAGCTGATTATGTAAAAGTTTAGTCTGTACTGAAGCAGTCAGAACTGTTCTTCTCCATAGTACTTATGTCTAAGCAACAAATCAACTTTCCATTTTATACATGATTGAATGGTTGACCTACTTCATAATCACAACAAAGTAATGTTTGACAAATAAAAGCAAGTATAGCTATACAAGTGGAATCAAATATTATATTAACCATAATAATGAAATTATATGTTCTCAGGATGTTTCTTCCCTGGTCATAAAAGGAGTAACACAAAGTCTATTTTTAATATCTCCCAAGAGACTCTGCCCTAAAATGAGTATCCCTTGGTCTTATACTTCGATCCTAGTCTTCTGTTTAGAAAAAGAAAAACAAGTTTTGAGGTATGTGCATTTTTTCCCCTTTCAGCGCTTGGTAACTGAAACTCATCTAAGTATTTGACACATTAGAGTTTACAGCCACTTCCAGGCTTCTTGACAGAATCTTTGACATAGAAGCATCTATGTGTGAGATCTCACTCCTATTTTGAACTATATAAGCTAGACACTATGTAAGCTAGACCTACACCCTCAAGCTCAGTCTTGTCCATTTGCAAACTATGTGTAAGTTTTAGATTTAAATAACATTCCACCTCACTTCTAAAGAGAATCTAAGAAAGTCAACATATCTTTCTTTTCAGAATTTAGGCTCAGAAATGGTATTTAAAATAAGTACATTAAGCTTTTTTAAATTAAATATTTGTTTTAATTTTGCTGGGAAGCAGGGAAATTAAAATCTTTGGCTAAGCCAGGATACACCAGCTTTGCTTAATTGATAAAATATGGTTACAAATTATTTAGTCAGTTTCGTTCTAACAACTGCCTCCAGTTACAAAAGAAAAGAAAAGCCTAGGTTTATAGTATCATTAAATAGTAACTGTCAAGATAATTCTACTCCGTAACATGTGGAAAATGTTAACTATAATCGTGAAAATTTTCTCTGACCAAAATTTTTCTCAATACCAATTGTCTCTCCTAATTACTATCTGAAATTTAAATCATCAAGTACACTACACAATGTTGATATCAAGAAAAAAACTGCATGCGTTCAATCATAAAATTACCATAAATAGCTATTGAAAATGTGTATATTTGATATTTAATGTGTCATTTTACATTGCATATAGATATGAATGAATGGAAAACAAGTATTATTTTTATGATAAGGCTTAAAATTATTTATCACAAGTTTGTCAGCCTACAGACAAATATTTTTAAACCCATACTTCCTTACTAAAATCATACTACATAAAATGAGCAGAATACTTTGGCCTCACTTGGATTGGGCCATTCATTGCTTGGGTTCAGTGACAGTAACTATTTGAAGAATCAGTTTAACTTGTGCTTCTGTGCACCAATTATGTTTGATTAGATACGGCATGAAAGGTTTCAACTTCGGAATCTGCTCTTTTCAATTGGCTGGAACAGCCTTGAGCACAATTTTCTTCTTTTGGGGAACAGTATTTTTTTTTTTTTAACACAATTTTGAGTAGAAATCCAGGGCTCAGTGGGAAAGATCAGAGATATCTTCCAAGTGTGTGAAACCCATAGTGTCATATTGTTCAGCTACATATTGTTCACCTTGGGTGAAACATCTAAATGCTATAAATATAAACGAGGTTGAAAGTTTGCGTATCTGTGGCATTGTAAACCTCATTTTACTTGAAAGTAGAAATCATAAAACTATTCATCTCTTTTTTAAAAATATTTTTTATTTTTTTAAGATTTTATTGATTTATTTGAGAAAGAGAGAAAGCACAAGCGACAGTGGGGAAGGGAGAAAAGGCAGAGGGAGAGGGAGAAGCAGACTCCCTGTTTGGGTGGGAGGGAGCCCAATGCAGGGCTTGATCCCAGGACCCTGGGATGATGACCTGAGCTGAAGGCAGATGCTTAACTAACTGAGTCACCCAGGTGCCCCATCCCCCACCAGTGCATCTTCAAAGGACTGTTTTTCCAGAGTCTCTATATTTTTCCTAGAATAATTCATTTTTTTCCTTTAAACTACACTATTAATTGACAACACAGTGAAATCAACACTTCATTTTCATTTGCCTCGAGAATTTAGAAACTATTGGAATGTAGTCTATTTAATTTGGAACCTGCTTATGTTGTGCCTGAGAAGCCTAAACAGAGCTAATCAGGGATCTGATATCATAAAACTGAATTAATTATCCAAAAAAAAAAAAAAAAACCACCCAGCAAAACAAAACAAAACAAAAAAACCAGACTCTCAACTATAGAAAAAAAACTGATGGTTATCAGAGGGGAGGTGGGTGAGGAATGGATGAAACAGGTGCTGGGGATAAAGGGGGTTGTATGGAAGTACTGAATCACTAGATTGAACACCTGAACTAACACAACACTGTTAACTATACTGGAATTAAAATTAAAAAAAAAAAACAAAAACTGAATTATAGTAACTTTATTCTATAGTGAATAGAATTCTAGATTAATACATTCCTGGTAGGAATGCTAAAATTATTGTAAGGACATTTTGTGTAAGAATACGCATTTGCATCTTAAATGTACTCTCCGCTTTTCAATTATGTAGTGGAGGAAGGGGGATGTTTTCATTATCTTACTTTGCTTTTGACTTCTCACCATTCAGAGGTATCCATCCAGATGGTCATAAATATTTAGAGATCTGAGGCATTTCAAAGTCATGAAATCTGTTATATTCTAAACACAAAAGCAACTCACTAATTCTCAACTCACTTAATTTGAAAATCTAGAATTAAAATATATATTCTATATAAATACAAATATATAAATAAATAAATATACACACACATACACCCATGCACACATTTGTTCTTTTCCTGAATGTTCACTCTGATTATTCTGTTTCTTTTTCAAACTCCAACAGAGGCTGAACTGTGTAACCTACTGACTTTACCTCCCAGAATATTGTTTGATAGCTTCTCCTGGCTTACTGATCCCTCTATGTCTCCATAGTCCTGCTGATGCTCTAAAGCCAAAATACATATGCACACATACATATACATACACATATACATATAAAGATACACACATACATCATACCACTAAATGATGTGGCTCTCTCTATATGACTCTTCAGTAATCACTAGCTCATACAGAGTCACTAGTTTATTTCATAGACTAGTCAAACATTAATATACTTTAAGATAAAAAGTTACTGAAGTAACTTGTGAAATTCTATTTCACTGCATTTTTAAATTATCAGCATTTTTGCTGTAAATTAAACTGGCTGTGACACAGCAAAATCAGTAATTCCTGGCTTCTAAATATTCAGTGTATATTCAAACTTCACATAATATATTTACCCATAGGAGAGAAATGTAGAGGAAAAATTCTGACAGAAATGAAGATCCGTCACAACAGTGAAATGTATTATAAGGTTGTTCAATTGCTTGAAACTAGAAGCTCACAAACAGAAAATGAATCTATGGAAATTTTACCATCTGAACTGTCACAAATACCTATTTTATCCATTTTTACTGATCCAACAGGGAAATAAGATTGGTGAACACATATTTACCACATAACTAAATAAAGCAATTACTTGGGTTCTATTTCAAAAGACTCATCTTCTAGGAAAGAATTTCATAAACAGCTATGCTCAAAATATCCATCATTGAGCTTTAAGACAGAAAAGTATTCACGATTCTCACAGATGACTTTGAAAGAACATAAGATCTCAGCTGTATCCAAAATACCTAGAATATCTATGATTAAAACTTATTCATAGTAGTCTATATATTATTTAGAAAGAGTATATAAAAACATATGACATCTATGCACAGAATTAATGCTGAGTATCTTAAAAAACCAAGGCATAAATGTGTTTCTGATACCTACAGAAATATTAATTAATCCTTTCACTCATTGGAGTAATGTTTATAGTCTTTTTCTTGGTTTACATTATTTTGTCTCAATACAATGGATAGCAACAATAAGTAATCTTCAGAGTTCCTCTGGTTTTTTAATTATACTTGATAGGCACTATTGGTAGGCAGAAAAATTCTATCTGAATAAAATATGAAATGATTAGTGTTTAAAAACAAGTACAGACAACACCATCACTAATAAATATCATACATATTCTTCTCGGCCAGAAAAATGAATCCACTCTGCTGTTCATCTTTAGTTTGACAAAGTGATGTATAGCTTGTTTCCTGAAGTAGATTTAATAGTGTAGATTATATTGCAGACTAGAAAATGGCACAGAAAATCAGTGTGTTGCTTTATGTCATCCTGACATAGCTTTTTGTCTTGCCACCAAAACACAACTGGCGCATCTGAATCTAGTCAAAATATGGGAATGTTTGTCTGGTTTGATTTTTTCTGTTTTATGAGTATTTAAGGGAGGCAGGGTGAGGCTGGGGAGTCAGCTGTAAAAAAAAAATTATTGTACCAATCAAGTTATGGCAGTTCTATTTGTTTTTAGAAAAGGGGAAATTCTGTATCGATAGTTACAAAATCTAAATCTATAGCTGAAAACTGAAAATCATAGGATCATTTTAGAGTATCTGTTTTAAGGAAACTATAATCAATGAATTAATAGAATTTCATCCTACTGTACCTTTGCATTTCATTTCAGGCCCTATTACATTATCTATACTTAGTAAATACTTTAAAATTATCACCTAAATATAGCTTTTGGATCATTTAGGATTCCTAATTGATATATATGAACAATATATGTTGCTTTTCAAAAAGCTATTACTGATCATTTACTAGCTCCGTGTTGATTTCTGTGAATATAATAATCTTAATCTTAGGAAAAGAAAAGGTGAAAAGGCTGGAATCAGTATTAAATTGACTTTTTTTGTCTTGGTTGTTTAGTGTGTGCATTTAGAAGTGTGCATTAATGTTGTGAAGAGAAGCAACAAGATTAAGTGCTAAAAAACGTATACTCAATATGAAAATTAAGAGAAAACCTAGAAGCATTGATCCATATTTGGAAGATTGCAAAGTTCTCATCAGATACAGCAACAACAACAACAACAACAACAAAATACACACACACACACACACACACACACACACACTACATTGGGTTGTCATTTTTGGGATATGACCCAGCACAACTGTAGATAAAATTATACAGAGATTTATATTAAATATATCCTTAATTCATAAATACATTGGAAGACCAAAGAAGCCACTTCAGTTGGAATAAACAAAGAAAACACAGCAGAAAGAATAAAACAAGATAACTTGAACAGATTTCTAGAATGAAGTCAGCATGTTCTAAATATAGGTATATTTTATTCTAAATATTCTAAATATATATATTTATTTCCTATTTTTTTATTTGTCAAATATGATACATATTTGAAAACAGCATATATCAACACAAGAAGCATGTATTAAGAAAAGTAGTAATCTCAGAAAAAGGAGTACTTGGGAATTAAGGACATTACTGTAAAATGCACAGAAGTAAAATTTAGGGGGATAGTGGGTTCAAGTGCTCATCATTTCATGATAGTGTCAAGATGGTAAAGAAAGAGAAGTTTCACAATTGTAGCATTATGGAAATAAGCAACAAAAAAGAACAAAATACAAAAAAATAGTGCCTATTTTTATAATTTTAACATCTTCATCAATTATGGTGAAAGTGGGAAATTAATAAATTTTGATCCACACTTCTGTATTTTTTTAAAGATTTATTTATTTACTCACTTATTTTAGAGAGAGAGAGAGAGCGAGCGAGCAAGGTGGACAAGGGGTAGAGGGAGAAGGAGAGAATCCACAAGCTGACTCCCGGCTGACCCTGAGCTCAAGGGGCTGGATACTAGGACCTTGAGATCGTGACCTGAGCTGAAACCAAGAGTGCACTGCTCAAATGACTGAGTCGCCCACGTGCCTCACACCTTTGTATTAAGCATGTATTGTAACCTGTGCTTATATGAATTTTATACTATTTAAAAAATATTTTAAGAGAATGGTTAAGAGATAATACCACTCTTAATTTTAAATATAATAGAGTGGCCTGGCAAGTCTGAAGACAAAGGAAGCAGGAACACTTAAATTTTATAGCACTTAATGAGTATTACCAGCTACGAAAGAATTTAATGGAATGTATAGATAGCAGAATCAGAGTTGAAAAAAATTGGAGCAGAATGAGAAAGAATTTAAGAGTGAACACGAAAAGTCACAAGCCACAAGTGGCCACAAGTTCATGGTTAGTAGCTACACAGCGCAGGGTGTGTATATAAATCTACGGATCTAGTCATCTACTAAATAAGCTTGCTGACCGTGAGAAATATGCCAGTTGTAAATATCGATTTTTACGAAATATTTCATCACAAAAAGCAAATTTATATATAAGGATTCAGATAACCAGTCATGAATACACTATATTTTTTCTCAAAATACCAAATTTTGAACACAGTAAGGGGCATTTTACAATAAAAAACAATGCCGACTGGGGCGTCTGGGTGGCTCAGTGGGTTAAGCCACTGCCTTCGGCTCAGGTCATGATCTCAAGGTCCTGGGATCGAGTCCCGCGTCGGGCTCTCTGCTCAGTGGGGAGCCTGCTTCCTCCTCTCTCTCTCTCTCTCTGCCTGCCTCTCTGCCTACTTGTGATCTCTCTGTCAAATAAATAAATAAAATCTTTAAAAAAAAAAAAAAAACAATGCCGACTTCAGAGCGGTATGCTAATTCCATCATACTATTTATATTACTGTGACATACTTATAAGGGAAAGTAAACTTCCATAATTAAGCTTCATTCAAATGAAGAGGAAAATCAGAAAATATCATCAGAAATGTAGGTTTTCTTTTCTCATTTGAAGTTATACTTATATATGGGGTATATATACTTACATGGGTTCTATCTTTATATAGGTTTATACCTATGTATAATTTAGATACCAAACAAGTGAACCTCAGGTAACTCTTTCCATAATCTTTTATAAATAAAATCTATTTATATATATAAAATGAAATAAACATATGCTCATTTTCAACCTTATTCATCTCTCTACTCTAAATAATTATTCATAGTAAAGAACTCTGAAGGTAATCCTCTGACTACATTTCTTAGCTGTAAAAGTAGGTTATTATAATTTTTAATCATCAGCAGTTAGTATTAATCTGGCATTAAGTTAGTACTAGTATTAACTAATAATAAATATAGTATTTAATTCCATGGTGAACATCCCTATTTATTACTGCACAGAATTTCCTGTAAAAGTGACTTGAAATATTTAGTGATAGTTTATATCCAATACAGGTTGAATTTTAAACTAAAGATATGAAGAAACCAGTTGGCATTAAATTATTGTCTAAAATCTATCAAATAACTAAAACATATCAAATATATATTAGTGATGGGATATTTGTGTCAGTAAGAAAAATATGTATATGGTTGTATATATTTTTATATGTGTATATATGTGTCTATATATATATATATATGCTCACATATGTATATACACATAAATATAAATATTTCTTCCGCATAATGTATTGAACAACCGCCAATAACGGGTTCAGAATAACAGGAAGACCAGACGCAGGCACTGTTGAGTTAAACAAGGGTAAATTATTTCCTAGTACAGGTAGGGGTCGTAGCAGTCAGGACACACAGCAGAAGGGTCAGCAACATTCGTCAGGACACTGCTGCAACTGACCTGACAAAATGATACTGCATCACACTGTTTTAAAAGCTTAACATTATCCATAAAAATAAACAGAATATGGTGCAAAACGGAGCATCACACATGACTTGATGTCTTATTTTCACTCGTTATGTTGACCAAACTTATATAAACTGGCTCAAGAATCTCATTTAGAGCTGCGACCCGGGGATCCCTAGGGTGAGGCTAACAGGCTCTTAGTATGATAGAGGGAGTATTTTACACAGCCATTTGCTCTCATTTTTGCTATTTTATGTTTTCTTTCAGCCAATATTGCTTGGTTTGGGGCATATCCTAGGCACTAAGAGCAGCAGGGACTCAGGTTAGAGCAACGCTGGACTCAGGGAGCTTATGGTCTATCTTCGGAACTTCCCAAAAGGAGGTTGTAGATCCCTTGTACCTCATTTCCAGTGCAACTGAGACCAGCACCAACCAGATTCCAGGGCATTTTCCAATTCACTATCTATATTTTGAAGCGAAGCACATTTGTCATTAAATATCATAGAGTTTCATAACCTCAACAAATAGGATAAATATTGATGTAGAGTAGAGAATCTTATGCAGCTTTATCCTTAGACTATTCATGGGTGTTAATCCTTCTCAGAGATTTTCACACTTCAACTCTTCTTGTTTTTAGTTGTCATACATAATTCATATAAGAATCTCAAAAGCAGAAAACTGTGATCTAAGAATACCTTAGGAAAATCTCAAGTAGTGAAGGTGGATATGAATCTGAATTATTTATAAAATAAAACTATATATAGCTCTCTAAATATATATATATATATTTTTTTTAAATTAAGTTGTTTTATTTCTAGACTGATGTGTGTAGAATATTCGGGGAAAAATAAAATCTGTTCCTTAGTTTAGTAAAGTATCAAGCAGTACCTTGATAGTATAGAAATTAAGTATCTCTGCCTGTTTTATTGACCATTTTGAGGAGATATAAGCATTAGGGAATCTGCATTTAATTTGATAAAGAATAAACAAGAGAAAACACTGAGAATCATTTTTCTATCTTCACAGTGATTTCAGATCTCTGCAAATAAATATATATGCACACATAAACATATATATGTATGTTTGGAAACATATATGTCTGGAAATATGAAATAGACAATAAAAATATATGAGAGTATTTTACCAAGCAGGGAATAATTTGTTAATTGGTTATGTGTGTTATGTACATATAAAGGCTTATTTTGAAATATCTAAATAATATTGGCATACCCTTTCTTTTTAAATTAAGGCATGCATTGCAGCCAGCTATGACCGAAGTGTTTCTGTTTAAAACTTGTTACATGGCTATAAAAGGCTCGCTCTATACAGAAAGAATTGCCAACAAAACTCCAATAACCTCATATTGGATTTTTAGGCAAAAACATGTCTGCAATTTATTTAAGAGGTGACACTGGCATTACTTTTTGTGCATGTGAAGATTACACAAATTTTCCTTCTTTTCTGCCATCATCTATTGTAATAGTGAACTGATGCAAAGAAGGACTATTTGTTTTCAGAGTTAAAGGGTCCATTTGAGAAAATCAAATCTGCATTTTTATTAAGGGGATGTTTTCTATCAAAATGTGCTATTTGGATAACCAAAAAAGGGAAACACTTCGCTAATGATTACGATGCTTAAGCTTTTCATTGATGAGCCCATCTTAAAATGTAATAGACACATAGGTCTCTCTGAGAGAAGTCTTTTTGACATAAGTCTTTTTTTTTTTTCTTTTTCTTTTTCTTTCTTCCTTTCTGGGCTTACAACTTAATTACTTTGCTCTTGGGAATGATCAGGTGATGCTGGCCAACAATTATGTTTTCCATCTTCGATCTTGTTTCCCCTTCAGCTGACTGGCAGTGACCTACAGGGCAAACAAAGCCATACATTGCTAATGGCAGAACTTCAGGCACTCTAAATCCCTAACTGAAGTCAGTAGGTCAACTCCTGACCTAGAGCCATGCTAGCTGTTCAGAAAAGACCCTGTACTTACACCTAAAACCTAGGACCTGTTGTTGGTAAGTTTCAAAGCTGGACTGAGTCCGGGGTTTAAGTGTTTAATCTCACTCTGGGACCCTAGAGCCCATCATGTGCCAGGAACTTGATAGACTGCAAGCAATATTGGAATACTGGAAAAATGGTTTCTTTGGCATGATTTTATACCATCAATTACATGCAAGACTGGGATTCATAATATGCTTTCTTTGAGATTATATTCTTGGTTTCTGTCTACTGTCTATGGTCCTCTATGAGTCTTTTAATTTCAATGTTTCTATGCATTATTTATATAATTCTTTCTTTTATAATCATGATTATAGTCAAGAGGTTCTCCATGTTTTTATTATTATAACAAAATAAAATTGTTGGCCTTTCATTGAGATTGCAGTAAATATTTTATTAGACCCATTTATCTTTTTAATTACTTTTATTCCAGAGGATTCCAAAAGTTTATATATTTTCAATCCTAAACATTTTCTCCTGCAATAGTTTTTTTTTCCCTAAAATTTTCAAGATTATATTAACCTTTCCTTCCACAGATATCATAAATATTCATTATAATACCTTCTGGTTTTCTAAGATCTTACTTTTTATAATTCATTCTCAATGCATTATTATCTTGTTTGAAAATATTTTATTTGACTTCTCCAATATTGGCGTAATCTACTATCAGATATCTTCTTTTTACCTTAAGTATGAAGTTTCCTTATGATGTACACTTATGTGTAAAATTATTTACTTATGGATTTTCTGTTACCATGATTTTTCTCTTTTTTATTTTTGTCTCTCTTGTCTTAAATCAGTGTCAGATTCTAGTTTTTAAAGATAGAAATATGTATTTGTGAGTCATATTTATTATTTACAAACATTTAATAAGTTGGAAAGGTCATATGGACCCAGTGATTAAATCCATATTTAAGGGATGAATTACACATAATTAATAAATGATGAGTCCATAAGTTAGAAAAACTTAAAAAAAAAAAAGGTAAAAAAATTCACTATCTTTAGAGTATCTGACTTACTTAAATCTGTTATGAAAAACTCTATGCTAGATAATATATATGTTTTCCAGGAAAGCCTTAAAGAGATTCACTGTAATGCTTCAGTCTCAGAGAATATTATTTAAAGAATTCATTATATATGATCCACTTAAAATGATATGACTTCCCATCTAACGCCCCAAGACAGGAAAGATGTTAATGAGATGATCACTTCTCTTTTGTAATTCACTGACACTATGTAATGACAAAGGAGCACTTTGTGTCTCCTTGATTTAAATTTATTTTTTGATCTTGAGCTTAAAATTGACCCAATATTATTGCTATTAAGATATCTAAAAGAAAAACAACACAAAACATATATGTATATATGTGTATACATGTGTGTATATATACATAGATGTATACATATGTACAACTATGTATGTGCATATAGAACATGCATGTACACATATGCACACACATTTAACATATACATACATATGCATGTATTTGTATGTATATATGCATTTAACACATACATGTATATGTATATGTATACATATATACATACATGTATATGTTCTATATGCACATATTTATGTGTATATATGTATACAGAACACACACACACATATAATCACTTTATCACATTACATGTTGCACAGATGTTGATTTTGGAACAGTTTTGCACCAAATGATACAGCTTTGGATGTTCTAGTAGCCTTAAATATTTCTATATAGTATCAAATGGATGTGTTAAAATGCATATACAAACACTGTTTGGCTGAGCCACTGTTTGGCTGTTTATTTTATTGCTGCTGCCCAAATTTTTGCATGGTCATTTTTCTTCATAGATTTTGAATTTGTGATCATTTTCTTAGCTTAGGTCTTTAATTGCAACTACCCAAAGTAAATATTTTTTTTAAGTTATAAATGTATAGGTCCATGTTACAATTCAAAAACTTAACTCATGTTCTCTTTAACCTACCTGCATGACATATATGTGTACATATATGTATATGTATATGTATATGTATATAGAACAAACACGTGTGTGTGTATGTGTGTGTGTCTGTGCTCTAAAAAATATCAGTGTTTACAGAGATTGTCTATAAATGGTAGGACTATAGGAGGTCTTTGTTTTGTATTTTATGCATTTATCTACACATGCATAAAAATTGGTCTTACTTTTTTGTAGACGTGAATAAAAATGAACAATGCAAGTATAGCAATGCTATAATCTAGTCTTTAAAAAAATAAAAACTTCAATTATCTGGAAATTTACAACAAATAATAAATCCTATTTGAATGTTAAGTTAACAGTGTAACAATTTCTATGTGAGAATATAAGGGAGGAACAACATATTAGATTTTTTTCCATAACTCTGATAAGAAAAAGAAAATTTTTATTAAGAAATTAGAAAGAGGGATGCCTGAGTAGCTCAGTCGGTTAAGCGGCTGCCTTCGGCTCAGGTCATGATCTCAGGGTCCTGGGATCGAGTTCCACATCAGGCTCCTTGCTCTGCAGGGAGCCTGCTTCTCCCTCTGCCTCTACCTGCCACTCTGCCTGCCTGTACTCTCTCTATTTCCCTGACAAATAAATAAATAAAATCTTAAAAAAAAATTAGAAGGATATTAAAAAATTAGAAATATTTCAAATAAATCACCTAATTTTACACATCAAGGAACTAGAAAAACAAGAACAAATTAAGCCTAAATATTAAAAATCAGAGTAGAAATAAACAAAATAAAGATCAAAGAAACAACAGGAAAGATATTTAAAAAAAGCTAATAGATGACTTAAAAATATGGGCAAACCTTCAGTTAGACAAAGAGAAAAAGAAGATTCAAATAAAAGTAAAAATTTAAAAAGACATGTTAGAGTTGATTTTAAACAAACACAGAGGATCATAAGAGACAACTAGGTCAATGAATTGGAAAACTCAGAAAAAATGGATACATTCTTAGAAATATACAACCTACCAAAACTGAATTAGGAAGAAACAGAAAATCTGAACTGACCAATAGTGAGTAAAGAGATTGAATCAGTAACCAATAATCTCCCAGTAGAGTAATCCCAGATGGCTTCATGGGTGATCCTGCTAAACATCTGAGAAATTACGAACCCCGAAGTATACACAATGTGTTTAGATGGTTTGATGCATTCAGACGGGCCATTTCTATCTTCAGCATGTTTTAAAAATCTTGTAGCAAATTTTCCCAATATAAAGAAATATAATCAAAATAATTTTATTGAGTAGATTACATAAATAGCATTATTATTAGTAAAGTAGTTACTGAAGTTGAATTCATGAGTTAGAATTATGACACTGACTTTTTAGATATTTTTCACTCTGATGATTAGTGTGGGGAATACAAAAGCTGAACAGGGGATCACCAGTTTCACTAAACTGTAGGTATATGGCCATATGCGGTTAGATTCAAGGAAAGAACAAGCAAAAGAGAAGAGGACTTTAAAGAGCTAGGCGTGGAGTGCCTGGGTGGCTCAGTGGGTTAAAGCCTCTGCCTTCAGCTCAGGTCATGATCCTAGGTCATGATCCCAGGGTCCTGGGATGGAGCCCCACATTGGGCGCTCTGCTCACCAGGGAGCCTGCTTCCTCCTCTCTCTCTGCCTGCTTGTGATCTCTCCCTGTCAAATAAATAAATAAAATCTTTAAAAAAAAAAAAAAAGAGCTAGGCTTGTTACATTGTGGTGAAGAGTGTTACCAGAGAACGGAAATTATTAATGTATTGCCCTGCCATGTCAATTAACAGCTAAATCTGTCCTGGGAGCATACTCACCCGATTGAGGGCGTATGCATGTACTACAATGGAACACAAAATTTTGTTTCCTATCCTACAATGACAACACCTATATGGTAAATACTGAACAGATCGTATGTTGCGATCATTAAAAAAAAGCAGCATGTTTTCAGGAAGAGAAAAAATATTTTTATTTTGTGTCTGAACTATTTTATATTCTAATTGGATTTTTATATAAAAAGAAAGATAATAGATCACTTTTAACCACCAAGTGGAGGTTACTGTCATAAAAACAATATATGCTTATTTCTGGGCAACTGTTTTGTTCAGATTATTTAATTCAGTTATGATGAGACACAAATAATATCTCCAATAATGCTCTTTTTCAGAAAGAAAAATATGGCATGACTTTATGGATATTAGCTGGGCTACTAATCTTTAATAACTAAAATATGGAACCTTGAGAGATTAAGAGCTCATAAATCTGGATAAGAAAGGGGAAAGTTTATCACATTTTAATATTGCATTAGCTATACATATAACTTTATATTCCAATTGGATATTAAAATTTTTTATTTTCTCTATATTATATTTGAAGGATGGAAAATTATTTTTATATATATGTAAACATATAGCAAATCTATATTAAGCAAAGCTCTTAAAAAAGTAAAAGTTGCTAATCATTAAATAGGAAAAAACTTTTAAATAAACATTCTAGTTGAAATGAGTTCAAAGACTGGCATTTTGGATAAACTTCCTTTTCCATTAGCAAACTTCAAGCTATTATTCTCAGAGCTATGTGCATATGTATTCATGTAGTCAATAATAAAGAAATAAATTAAGGCAATGCATTTAATTGATAGTTTTGGTGAGCTGTTTTAAAGTCATTTCAGAATATCTTCACAGTTTGATCGTGTTGATTTTTAAAATAAAGGATACCTAGGTAACAAAAAAGTATAATCATACTGAGTAGGCATCAGACCTAAATGTCAAAATGGAATTGGATATATTTCTTCCAAATCAACCAATTAAAATATATGTCATTCACATAACATGCCATCAGGCTAGGGCACATATAAGAGAAATTAATGATGTGATATTTGCTCTCAAGCAGTTTGTAGAACACTTAGGCCATAAAAGAAAAAAAAAAGGTGAAAAATAATAGTAAATGGAAAAGAGAAGAAATGCAGTAAGAACTAATGCAAACCAAATGGTTCTGATTAAGGATAATGACCAGTGATAGTGACTGGAACACAGAAAATTTGGTTGTCTACAAGATACATTAATGACAAAAATGGTGGAACTGGAATCAGATTAAAGAAGGAATATTCAACAATTACTTTAGGCTTTCTGACTTCGACGGAGTCACGGCGTTGTCAATGATATACACAGAAAAATCAGAAGATTAATTGCTAGAAGAGAAATGAGGAAGACCCATATTTTACTTAGTGCTTTCTCTATGCTTGACACTGTGCTGTGCTAGAAACTTTTAATCCTTTCCATTAGTGTTGTTCAATTTTATAAATAGAAAATTAAATAAATCTGCCTGTGGTGATACAATTATTAATGTAACCAAGCTTCAAAACAATTTCAGCCTGATTCTAAATCTCTATACTACATCCTGTTGGTCTCGGGAAAATAAAAGAAGGTAGAAGATGTAGTACATATTGTTCTTATTTAATTTATAAAAGAATATTCTTAGACTCCAAAGAGAGCTCCCAAATAGTTTATAAATTGGTACCTAGTTCAGTAATATAAGTAAGAATCTAGTATTATAAATCTAACAGTGTTACATACTGAATAACTTTGAGGGAAAGAGCATGATCATGTGGTAGAGGTCTGTTCATTGCTGGAAGTAAAAGATAAGGTCAGAGGTTAAGAGTCAGTGCTAGATACATAGAGTCATAAAATTATGAATGATTACCATGAAAGTTGATGATCTGAACAAGGGAGTAAGAATACATAGAGAGTAATGAATGGCCAATAAAAGAGCACTGGGGATACCTACAGATGCAAGATGGCAAGAATAAAAGGGATAAAAAATGAGACAGACCAATCAAGCAATAATAAATTATAGTATATATTATAAAAAATAAAAAAAGTATTTTCCTAAACTTACAGATATTGCCATGTCTAGTTTTTAAATTTAGAATAAATATAAATATGGATATTTGAAATTAAATTTATCAATAAGATAGGGTGTCCTTTGGTCCAAGATACATATTAAACATTTTATCCTTCTACATTGCATTTTTTAAATTGAATGTCACAAGAAGAAAAAAAAAAATTTAAGTATAATCAGGTTAATTGGTATATAGTATAGGAAACTCTCTAACTTATTTACTCAAGTTTTTGAAACTAATACCATAATACTTTCTCTTTTAAAATGGTATGTAGTCTTCTGGATAAATGATGCTAACTGAGAAAGATTTACCTGAATAAAATGGAAATGCTAAACTTACTTGGCTCATGGGATGCAGTTCATCACAAAAATTTTTGAAAATTCTTAGGAAAAATAAATTTTAATGCATTTATGTACACTTTAAGAATCATGTTTAAGCTTGAGATGTGTATCAGGACATTAAAAAATTATTTGCTCTGCCATACAAGATCAGTTTGATATTTTAAATAACAGTGAAAACAATCCAATTAGAATGTATAAGGAAGACAACACTGGTATATAGAGGTAAAACAGACATTTTTTTTTTACATCAAATAATTAAGAATATTGAAAATGGAATGAATCTGTTTTACAAGAAAAGAAAATAGCTTATTGACGTTTATGGCATGATCTCATATTCCATCTTTAACTACTGGGGCATATCTTCTTTACTTTCAGATTTTATTCCAAAAAATATATTTTAATATTTTGATTTTAAAATAAATCAACTTAAAACAAAACATGTTTACTGATTAAATGCAACTCTCACAGACAAAAAGGAGGAAAATTCCTGATAATGAGACAGTATAATACACCAGATATCCAAAATGCTTGTTTGTAAGTAAATATTTTAAAAACAATCTCATATAATAATAAACAATAAATTGGTGTTTCACAAAAATGGTTTGTCGTTTCTCATTCATTTCAGAGATAGGGTGTAAGGGATTAATGATACACATTTTTTATAGACTTAATTAAAGAAAAACAAAACAAAACAAAACTCCAATGCCCCTAACAAAGATTTTTGTGGAAATAGATTTGAAATACATTATCAGAGCTTCTTTTCATAGACAAGCATGGTGCAACTCTGGCTGTCCCCATTATGCCAATAAACATTACAAAAATGAGAAAAGTGTTTAAGTTTAAAAAATGCAAAAATTGGCTTCTTGGCATCCAAACTAACAGCCTTTCATGGTTAATAACTATCTTTATACTAATTAATGAAAGATACAAAGAAAAGGTAATATTCTTCTTTTGTCTTATTTTGTCTTCTTTTGTTATTATCTACAAATATCAGATAGAGCCTGATTCATATTTTAAATATGATGAACAAAATGGATGAGCTCATTTATTTTTCTCATGGCTTTTGTTTTTCTCATTTATGTATCACCCTCACAAGTTACAAAGCATGATTTGTTTCTCTAGCATCTGAAATAAGTGTACTTACTACATTGTATTTATATTGCATCTTAAACCATTTTACTTGGGAAAACTGTTAAAGTAAATAAAAAATTTAAAAAATAGTTTTGGTGAGTGCTGTGAAGTGTGTAAACCTGGCGATTCACTGAGCTGTACCTCTGGGGATAAAAATATATGTTTATAAAAAATAAAAAATTAAAAAAAATACACATTCAGAGGATGTCAAAAGTGCCAAATCTACCCGTTCAGAAAGCCTGCATCTTATGCCTAAACTGTATTCAAATGGCCTGAAAAATAAAGATAGCTAGTTACCAATAAAGCAAAAGGGAAAAAAAAAATAACCGATGAATTCAGTTGCAGAACATGAATGCTAATCGCATTATTTCCTGAAACTTACTCTGGTTTTAAATATGAAAAATACAGTTTAGGTAAGAACACAATGAGGTATCTCTACCTATCTGCCAGGATGACTAAAATCATCAAGATTAACAGTAACAACTAACTCTCAAACAATGATGTGGGAGTGTAAATTAGTACAACTACTCTGGGAAGGTTTTAGGGTATACCTGTTCATGATGAATATTAACCTATAACATAGCATTTCATCCCTAGTATATACCCAGTAAAAGGAACACACATATTGTCCAGATTTCAGATACAATAATGTTCATAGTTGTATTATTTTTACTAATAACTGGAAACAGCCACATGTCCTTCAGTAGAATGTCTCTTGTTGTATATTCATACAATGGAATAATGTACAGTAAAAAATAAAAAAAAATTTAAAAACTACTGATTCACTCAATAAAATGAATTATATGAAAGTAATGTTTGAAGCCAAATACAATAGAACCGTGCTATATGATTCTATTTATATAAAGTACACAGATTAAATTAATATGTATTGTAAGATGTCAGAAGAAAAAAGGTTGTATCTGGGAAAGGAGGAGGTATTGTGAAGGTATATAAGGAAGGTTTCTGGATTCTAGGTAATACTCCATTTTATGTAGTATAAGTATGTCCGATCTGCAGTAGTTATGTATGTGTATATGCATGACTTATGCAGTATCTTCTATGTATACTTCAAATAAATGTTCTTAAAAGTTTACTTCTAGGGACGCCTGGATGGCTCAGTCGTTAAGTGTCTGCCTTTGATTCAGTTCATGATCCCGGGGTCCTGGGATCAAACCCAACATCAGGCTCTCTGCTGGGTGGGAAGCCTGCTTCTCCCTCTGCCCCTGCTTGGGTTCCCTCTCTCGCGGTCTCTCTCTGACCAAAAAAAATGTTTATTTCTAAAAGCCTGACTTGTTACAGTTATAGTTTATAACTGTCTTATATTTTATGGGACATATTGTAGGCTCTGTACCAGGCAATATTTTAAATATTGGGGACTGAAAGGTGAATAGAAAACAAGGTCTTGGTTCAAGAATGATATACTTCTTAGTTGGAGGTGAGCTAAAAAGGAGTACACTCAGAAATAGGATCATTGAAGAGCATGAGAAAATATGCTAGCATAACAGCTACTTTAGGAAAAAGGGCATTATTTTTAATCGGGTGGGATTCAACATAAAAGATAAAGGTGCAGTCATAGAAAAATAGTAGAGAAGGGCATTTCAGACAGAATAACCAGTTCAAATGCCCCCAAGAAAGGCTCAACAAATATGAGGAGGGGAAAGCATTAAACTATAATTTGGTGGGTGGACGTGAGGGTCAAGTTGGAAAGGGAGGCTGTGTGAAGTTTTAGAGGCCCTGACAAGGACTTAAAGTCTTATATTGTACCTTAAATTGAGATTCACTGAAGGGTTTCAAAAGAGAACAGGAACACTACTGATTTATATTTTTAAGAAGTTTCTGCTAGCTGGCATATCGTAAAGGATTTAAGGACAGCATTTGCTGATGAAAGCAAATGAGAAGAAGCCTTTGTGGAAGAGGTCATGGTGATCTGAACCAGTATGAAGCCAGCAAATATGAAAGTAGTGAACACATTTTAAGTGTATTTTAGGGCTACAATATATAGAAGCTGGTATAATGAATATATAGAATTTGATCAGTTAGGAAGGGAGAATAGAAGACGCAACCAATTCAGAGGCAGAGTCAGCGTAGGTCTAGGGAGGGAATCCTGAGAACGAGGTATAGAAAATAGCAAGAATGACGTTTCACTATAACTTGAGCAGAGAAAAGGGATTAGACCTTAGACATCAGTTTACATGTAGCTTTGGTAGTGACGGGAGTTAGAAAGTGTCCCACTGATTTTAGAATGCTAATAATTGTAACGTGAGGCAAGGCCATCAGATCCATGATCTAGGGGGTATGAAGGATGAGTAGCGGAGAGGTACAAAAGATGGAAGACACAGCACGCTCCATTGTGATTCAGCTGCTATGAAGTCTGCACCATTGGGCAAAACTGTGACTTGTATGACTTCCGTTCACTCATAAAAACAATGACGCTAATATCTGCCCAGCATCTGGAGGCCCCAGAAAAGACTTCCAGTTAGCCTGGTTAACTATACACATTCAAATAAATTTAAAATGATGACTTATATAATGATAAGTGTGAATAAATCAATAAGTTAGTTGAAATCTGAGTTCAAAGTATACATTAGATAATTTCTCTCAAATTTTTCAGTATATCAAGTCTCTACACTCTATTAAAAAATTACACTAAATTCATCATTTTTATCCAGTAAAACATATTTTGGCAGAATGCACTACTTTTATATTTTATAAAATGGTTATCTTCGAATGCACTAATTTTTAAATGAAATGCAATACATTGGAGAAAATGTACTGTATTGGGTGAAAAATTAATATGCAGAAAATGAAACTGTAGAGTTTCCTGGAAAAATGTGCACTTTGATAAACATCTGAAAAGCAAGCTCTGAGTTAGTATTTACATAGAGCAGAAAGATCAATAACAATTAAACACAAACTGAGGTGAAGCAATTGTTATTTTAAATATTTCATGTTGTTTAGAAAAATCAAAATTTTATAAACAATGCTCTTCTGTTGTGATAAGTTAGAGGCATAAATACGTATTAGCTAAGAATAAACTACCCTTGTAGAGTTTATTGATTAGAACAATCTAGCCTTTTCATTGAGTTAATGTGTTGCTTTTTCATTTTAAATGTTTGGCATTTCCTTTAGTAAAGAATGGATATCATTTCCAGGATGCTGACAGAGTGTCCCAGTTTACTTCTTTCTGAAAGCCACAATTTTACACTCGGAAGAGTCAGCAATTCCATGATGTTAATACCAAATTTTGTGTTAAAAATACCTTTTTGCATACACATGAAATCCTCCTTAGCACTGGACTGGAAATAGAGTGAAATTCTTTCTCAGGGAGAAACAACCTATTCCCAATTGCTCCCAGAGTCACACAGGAGCTACCTTTGAAGTTGGTGAGAACATCTCATCTGAAAAGAGTGATTCATGCCTTGACTATTTCAAATCAGTGATACTCAGTACTGTCATTTCCTGACTTATTCTTTTTATTACTCAAGTGAATAATAAATGGATTAAAGTTGATTTTTTCCTTAAAGAAATGTCCAGAAATTCTGTTTAAAAGTATTGTAACAAATAATTTTAAATTTCACTTTATATAATGCATTCAGTAAATCCAGGGGAAGAGTCTTGAGATATCCTTGGCAAGGCAAAATGTCACAGATTTTAGAAGAGCTGAAAAATACATTTTGTGCAATTATATATTATTCTCTGCATATTTATATACTATTTACATTAGCTAAAAACTAGTTTTAGCATTTTAGAGTATAGAGTGGGTATAGAAGTCAAGCAATACTCATGACCTTTAAACTATCTTGAAAAGGGACTTAATTGATGATTGTCACCAAACATTACAGGGAATGAGTACAGACTTTGTTTCTAGTATTTTGAAGGGTCTTGGAAAAACAGATGGCTATAATATTCAGGTGTATTCTTAAAAGTCACATAAGATGACTTTGGAGAAAGAGGTGCCTGGGGACCAGAACATACTGAGGAGATTGGAGTGACTGGTAGAATAAAAAATGGCAGAGGAAAGAAATAGAATATTTAGAAATTAATAATAATAATAATAATAATTTTTAAAAGAGTTGAAACTAGGATAACAGAAGAAGGAACTGCTGCTGTGGACTGGACCATGTACCTCCAAAATTCCTATGTAGAAACTCTAACCCCTAGTGTGATGGTATTTGGAGATGGACCTTTGGGTAGGCAATTTGGTTTAGATGAAGTCATGAGGGTGAGACCTGCATATGAGGATAGTGCCCTTATCAAAAGATGCATCTGAGAGCTTGCTTTCTGCCATATGAGGACACAGCAAGTGGCCATCTGTAAGCAGGAAGAGAAAAGAGAGCACTCACCAGGAAACTGAATGGGCGAACACCCTGATCTTAGACTTATTAGACCCTACAACTATGAAAGATACATTCATATTGCTTAAGCTACACAGTCCTTGCGTTATTGTTATGGCTGCCCAAGCTAGTTAACTGACATAGGATCAAATAAAAATTTAAAAGAATGAGATTGAAGAGTCACAAAAGAGAAAAATGTTGCAATATGGCAGGACATAAAGACAGAGGCAGGAAAAAAACTAATTAATACAGAGACAATAAAGACAAGAAAAATCAGACTGATATTACTGATGTTTAGAGACGTTAGTGATCTAATTTTATGTAAAACTGTGTTGTACACTGGGGCGCCTGAGTGGCTCAGTGGTTTAAGCCGCTGCCTTCGGTTCAGGTCATGATCTCAGGGTCCTGGGATCGAGTCCCACATTGGGCTCTCTGCTCGGCGGGGAGCCTGCTTCCCTCTCACTCTCTCTGCCTGCCTCTCTGCCTACCTGTGATCTCTGTCAAATAAATAAATAAAATCTTTAAAAAAAAAAAACTGTGTTGTACACTAAAATAATACACTTACATTAAAAAGTAGAAAAAGTCTGCCCATATTATACCTATATGCATATATATGTTCACACATGTTTTCTAGGTATATAAAGAAAGGAATACATGGATAAAAATTCTAATTTTTGGATATTTCAGCTGAGTATAGATTGAAGAAAGGGAAAGAGAGGTTGTTAACCTTATCATTTGACTTGTTATACCAAGCACCTACCATTTAAAAGATTGATAGAATGAATATAAATCAGAAAAGCAAAACATGTAAGAAGAAAATGAAATGTCCCTTGATTATGAGCCATGGATAGATGCGTGACTCAGAGTTGGTTCTCCCCTAGGTGGCCAGCCAGGGATTTTGGAAGCAGATCATGGAATGTGGATCAAGAATATGGAAGCTCAAATGAATAATTTGTTCCAGTGCCTCCAATATCACTAGCCAGCAGATTAGGAAAGACAGGTGTGCATTACTCATTTGGGTTCTCCTCCTGCCCTGGAATGGTTCATGTGCAGGTGGGCAGGCCCACTATTACTATTAGAACCATCTGCTGAATAGGACTTTCGTAACCAGGTATGAGCAAATGTTATAACTGGGGCATTTCAAAGACTGAAATAAAATTGTCATTAGCCAAATACTACTAGAAGATTTGCTTCATTTCATTCTTTAAGTTTCTGTTCACTGGAAATATGTGCAACAGTTTTCCATGAATAGTAACCTGAGTGTTATGCTTTGAACATGAGGAAGAGTCATTTAGAATGGGAGGCTAAATCACTCTTCTCCTGTTCAAGATTCATCTTATTCAGTTATTTAAAAATAGATCACAGTGGTGCCTGGGTGGCTCAGTTGGTTAAACTTCTGACTCTTGGTTTCAGCTCAAGTCATGATCTCAGGATCATGAGACTGAGCCCCACATGAGGCTCCAGGCTCAATGGGAGTCTACTTGCGATTCTCTCCCTTCCTATCCCTCTGCCCCTTACCTGCTTGCATACTCATTCTCTTTCTAAAATAAGAAATCAATCTTAAAAAAAAAAAAATTTAGAACATTTAAAGGACACAGTTTTCTATATTCTCATTCTAAATCCATATTTCTTAACCATACCAGGTTATAAATCTTTATACCCTCTAAACTACTGAATGGCCTATCATAGTGAAATTTGCTTTTTTAGAACATGCTATTGATCAAAAGTTGAATATTTCCTACTGTAAAAGTGAAAAGAGGAAATGTGGTTTATTTTGCAAGACCTTCTATTTCTTGATTTGTAAGTTGATATTTGCATTGTTACATTAATAAATAATCTACTTAAAAGAGCTGTAGAAAAGAATTGACACTCTGTAAATCATATTTGGACACAGGACCCAGAAGTCCAGTACACTCATATTAATAGAAGTACACTGTGGGGATAAGTGAGGATGAGAATGTACATATTAGGTAAGACACATTCTTTTCTTTCATTATACTTTACATTCTGCTTTAGAAAACATCCTTCAGGTTTGATATCACAGTTTTTACAATAATTTATAGTATTGAACAATAGAGAGATATCAGGTTAATGGTTCCATTATTATATATTCAGTAACATTATATGTCTTTAGCCTCAAAAAATTTACACGATTGATTGATTGCTTGATTGATTTATAAAAGGCAGAACTTAAAACACCTCCTTATGCTAGGTAGCTATATCAGTTTCCTATTGCTACTGTAACAAAATACCATAAAGTAGGTGGTTTCCAACAACACAAAATTGGTATCTTATGGTTCGGTAGGCCAGGAGTCTGACGAGGGTCAAGTCAGTCATCGGAAATGAGTCACAACTGCTCTAAAATCCAAGTGTCTGTCATGGCTGCCTTCCTTTCTAAAGGCAAGAAGCAGAGAATCCTTGCCTTTCCCAGTTTCTAGCAGTTTCCTAAACCACTTAGTGCTTGGCCCTCTTCCTCCATATTTCAACCCAGGAACATCAGAGTTGAGTCCCTCCCACATAGCATCACTCTGACCTCCTGTATGCCTCCTTTTCCCACTTTTAGTACCCTGTGATAACCATGGGCCCACCTGGATCTTCCAGGATCAGCAATCTGTTTTAGAGTACTGATTAGCAAACTTAATTCCATCTTCATTCATTAACCTTCCTCTACCACCTAATATACTCACAGGTTTCAGGAATTTGGACCTGAATATCTTTAGGAACCATTATTCTGCCCACTCATGAGCCTTCAGTGTGGTCACACACAATACTTAAATTATTCAAACTCTTGCAACTTCTTTCGTAAAACTGAGTTGCAAAAGTTAAAGCACTGAAATCATCTGAGATGAAAATATTCTGAGTGAAGTTTTGTTAATAAAATGCTGGTTAACCAAGCTGGTTATTGTCTGTTCAGATTAAAAAACAGAATGCGATCATAAAGTTGTGTGTGTGAATGCGTGTGCGCGTCTCTTGGAATAGTGGATGAAAGAATGCATTTGTTAGAGTGAGTATCATTGATAAAATCTACTAATGTAGTAATCCTGTGTATTTGTTTAAAGGTGAATTTAAATATTTTATAGTCACCTCATACCTGCAGTTGAAACTAGAGATTCACATCTTGCTCCTTTATACATTTCTTCTGCACATCAAAGGCTGGGCATAAATCATGAGCAATAGGAACATAAAAACATACAGTTCCTTAATTTTAATAATGGCTACAGAAGACTTCATATCTACTTTTTAAAATACTTGTAGAGTAATTTGGGGTTGGAAAAAGGCAAAATATTCAGTCATTCATAAATTAGATATATTTTATATTACATATTTGTCAAATCTAAAAAGCAATAATTGTAACATCATGCTTTAGTTAAAGCCAATAAAAATATTAAAAGAGTAGAACTATATTAATGAACACCAAAATCTAGAGATGATTAAACCAATAATTTTGTGCCAATATTCATTTTTATGGCCTCAAGAAACTAACTGTACTGGCTTTTATTTTCCCAACCTATCTGTGCTGGGTTGCACCAGCTCCCGGCCTTGTGTTTTTTATCTTTTCATTCACATCCCATCTCTTCATTTTAAATGCTATCTATGAGGAATGGCTTCTGATTTCCTACCTCCAGCTGACAGCTCGTCACTGAACCCCACACTTGTGTATGCAACTGACTCCATGCCATCCCTACTTACACATTTAAATCTAAAAATATACAGGGCTCCCAGGTAGCTTCGTTGATAGAGTTTCTGATTCTGTCTCAGCTCAGGTCTCGATCTTCTTTCCCTCCCCTCTTCCTCCCCTTTCTCCCCCCTTTTACCTCCTCCCCCTCCATCTTCTTTCCATTCCTCTTCTTCCTCCTCATCCTCCTCTTCTTCTCCTCCTCCTACCCTTCTTCTTCTTAGATTTATTTAAGTAATGTCTACACCCAATGTGGGACTCGAACTCATGACCCTGAAATCAAGAGCCACAGGTTCTTCTGACTGAGCTGGCCAGGTGCTCCCCAACTGCCTCCTTCTAATTGCTCAGAATGCAGCAACAAAATTTATCCTTACTCTCACCATCCCCCAGCACCCCAAATATCCTATGTAATGTCAAGTCCTATCAGCTTTAATTTCAAGATATATCTCTTTTCGCCGCCTCCATGGCTTCCACTGTGCTGCAAGTCACCATGTTTTCTCCACCAAATTACTGAGCTAATTGCACAGCTGTTCTGTTCTGTCCTCGCTCCTCTTCAGTCTAACTGCAACCCCATGGCCAAACTTCCTTGCTGATATATAGCTGACGAGTAACCTTAATCCATCAGTATCCTTCATCTTCTTTTACCACCTAACATAACAACATCAGATTAACTCAATTCTCTCATCAGAAACAGTTAAGACTACCCTAAATCTCCGAGAAAAAAATACAAAGTCTTTACATTAATCTACAGGATCTCGACATGATCTGGTTTCCATTATCTCTTAATGGTATCTCCTTCAATGGTCCATTTCTGTCACTTCATTCCAGCTATGCTGGCCTTCTTGCTATTCTTAAACTGTGCATATTCCTCCCCACTTCTGTACTTGTGTTCACCCTCTCTGGAATACGACTTATCAGATATCAATGACCATACTTAACCAAACTTCCTCCAAGTCTTTATTCAAATCACTTCCCAAAGAGGGCTTAGGAGCCATAATAGCCAAAATATAAGATTTCATCCATTTCCTCAAAACTTTTATTCCCTTTCCCACTTTTATTTCCCCCTTAATAGTAGTATCTTCTACAACTAATACATTATTTCCCTTGTTTATCATCACGCTTCCCAAATAGAATGTAATCTCCATAAATGAATTTAATAATGAATAAAGTATAATGTATTACTCAATAGTACTACTTTTCTTTAAAAAATATGAAAAATCATCTAAAAGTAGAATTTCAATCACAGAATTGAAAATCTTACTAAATAGTCTTTTGGATCTGGTTTACTTTCCAATCAGTAATATAGGGCTTTCTCATCTATTGGTAAGTTAAACCGAGCCAATCAACCAATAAGCAGGTTCTCTATAAAAGCAAAAATTGCATAAAGCTAAAATAATTTGTTTATATTTTCATGGCTTGTTTAAATTATATCACATTGCAGCTGAAGATACTAATTACACATGTTTAAATATATAAACAGTACAGAAAATTTGGGAGATACACATTTCTGCCTCAATATATTATCCAACTAAATGGATTTTCTTGATGTCCTTTTAAAAATCACATTTTATATAACATTTTGTATGAAGCTTAATATTCAAGCTCCTTCATTTTACCATTATTCAGATTGATTTGAATTCTTATGTTTTAACTTCCTGAGTTATTTCTTCATTTTTTGATACTTTGAACTGTATTTTAGTGGTTTATTCCCACAAGTTACATATAAGGAAGTCTGCTTTCTCCCATCTCTGGCCATGGACTGAAAATTGCTTTTCAAAACTGGTATGTTAATTTTCACTTCCACAAGGGATAACTGTAAATAAGAGTTTTATCACACCTTTGCCAACACTAGTTTCAAAAATTTTTTATATGAATATGATGATTCACTAGGTTAAAATGGCAACCAGCCTTCATTTAAATCCCATTGATAACTGTGAGTTTAACCTAGACAGATATTTTTATTTAAAATACTTCTGTTATCAGGTAGACTGACTGAAAATAATTGGATCAAGTGAAATTACCAGTCACATCAGATTGTGCATAGTTATAAATAAGTCATATATATTGTCCCAAAGGCATAAATACAATGAAAGTAAGTATCTATTTGAAGACCCTATGATCACCTAAACAAGTGAAATAGAAATGGTAGTGAATTCCCCTTTTTTCAATAGAAGCATCTGCAACATCCAAATTCATTTTCCTGGCAATTTATCTATCATATTCCATGCAGTATGAGTGAAACGTAGGGTAAGGCATAGTCCCGGGGAGGTCAGATAAGTGAAATACTTGCTTTGTTCAGTATTTCACTCAGATACTTGTAGGGATTGAATTTTGTTCATTTTATTCTCCGATTACCAAGAAGTTCCCTAAATTGATGTAGCCACGCAGTGTGGAAGTTTACATGCCAGAATTTTCTGGTATTTAAGAAACAACACCCACACATATCAGGATACACTAAAGTGAATGTTCTTCCTATACCTGTTCCTACATTTCCCTGAAGTCCATTTATTATCCTGGAAATCTCTTTCTGGAATATGTGCAGCACTTAAAAGTCAAAACACTATCAGCAATGATAGAGATACTAAATGACTTAATATGTGTTGGCCTTCTCTTAACTTAAAAAAAATTAATGGAAGATTACTTAAATGAATGGTATATAAGAATACTGACATTTATACAAACACGCAGAGAGGAAAAAACAAAAACAGAGAGACAGAGAAAGAGCGAAGTTGGCAAATGAAGAAACAGACTCCTAGCTATAGAGAACAAACTGATGGTCATGGGGGAATGGGTGAATTAGGTGACGGGGGTTAAGGGGGGCCTAATAATGAGTACAGGCTGTTTTATGGAAGTGTTGAATTTCTGTATTGTACACCTGAAACTAATATTACACTTATATTAACTAACTGGAATTGAACTAATTAACTAACTGGCATTTAAAGAAAAACGAAACAAAAAATACTTCCATTTTTTATAGATAATTTTTAACCTCTATAGCTCGAAGATTCAGCATACTGAGTCAATTCTCACTAGAAAAATCACCAGAGACACTGACTCTACGATAATTTATCGACAGTAGTGTAGATCTTTACAAATTGAAACCCATTTTAGCACCTTGTATTGTTGGGTTCTCATGCCTATTCTTATCCCCTTTCGCAGAGGAAGAAAAATGGCCTATATACAAGTAATATTTGACACAAGTAATCCAGGTCAGGATCAAGTTCTGCCATGTGCTCAAATCATGAACCTCAGTATTTCTTTTTATTGTGCTATATAATACCAACCATCTAAGAACTATGCACTTAAAATCAAAATGTTTTCCTTTTACTTCTGGAGACTTTGGACATTAAAAACTACTCCAAGCACCTGGAATTACTACAGTAAACACCCACTGCTTACATTACAAACATATACATACTCCAAAAAAAAAAAAAAAAAACAGAAAGAAAGAAAAAGCTATTATAGAATAGAATCAGTATTTTTCATTTACTCATTACTTATATTAAAGACTCTTCTGAAAGAAAAAAATTGAAGTGAAATGTGTCTCAGAAAACATCTGTTTTCTTTTTTCCATTTTTAAAAAATTTCCTCTTGTTCCTACAAAGTATAGCATATGCTAATACAGGCCAGTCTCTCAGTTTACAGAAAAAAAGAACACTGATAAGATTTTCCACAGTTTGTGTTAGGGACCTAATGAAACACCAGTTGAAATTACTCCAAAGCAAGAGAAGGGAGGTTCATCACAGAACACCCAAACTGAACTATATGTGAGCAGTTGTCTACTCAAACCATGTGTTGTATGACCATTTTCTGCACACAATCTTTGGTTTTTACTACAGTAATGGTTTTCAGTGGGAGAGGGATACAAGTTTGCTCCCCCCCAAGGAAATAGTTAACAATGCCTGCAGATATTTTTGGTTGTCACAATTTGCAAATGCTGCTACTGGCATATTGCAGGTAGAACATATTGCTAGGCATCCTACAAAACACAGGACAGCCTCCCATCACCCGTGAGAATTATACAGCCTGATATATCAAGAGCACCAAGGTTAAAAAGCTCTTATCCAAACTGTAGTTCTACAGGCGTGTATAATGCAACTATACAAAAGGCATACATGAAGCAAATTAAAAAGTTTGAAGTCCTCTACTTATTAAGAAAAAAAAAAAAAGCAAAACATCTTACACACTTGTTGTCTTAAATCTCTCAATTTCTCTCACTTTTCACCTGACTACATGGTATCAAAAACATGGATTTGAGATAAATAAATATTTTCAAGCCAATAAGTTCAGTTCTTTTAATCTTAGACCTACAGAAAGGTACATGCATGTTCAGATTCTAAAATATTATTATATGAAATTTCCAATACATCAGGTATACCTCAGATTTCTAATCACTGACAAGCCAAATACAGGACAAGTGAGACACACACCTGTGAACATGGGTTTGCATTCATCAGACCACAAACATCAACACGAAGCACAGTAATGGTATTTATATAAGCCAATAAAAAAGTACTATATATTTACTATATATAGCACACTTCATCTAAAAAATTTATGAACTTGGACTGACTCATTCATTCTCATGATTCCCACATATCCATCTGAAATAGGACATCAGGAGGAATAATTTCCAATAGCCCAATGTATAGATTTTACATGAGCATTGGTTTCTATTGCCATGTTCACTACTGTTATAGCTAATTATATCCAACATGCACAAGACAGAGTTACAGGTAAATCTTCCCAGCTCTTAACTTTCCTTCTACTATTGTATTTTCCTTTACTATTGGATTATCTTCAGTTGGGCATTTCTGTTGCATCTAGAACAGTAAATCCTTATTTTTCTACCTGTAATTCTTGTCAGGAAATCAAAATTGACCATTGGTATCATTTTTTCCCCTCCTTAAGTTAGCTATCTCAGTGAAAATTATCAGTACTATGTTTTATAAAATCCTTATCTAGCAAGGCATTAAATGAATGCCTTATTAAGTGAATAAATGTGTTGCCCTACACTAGGTTAATTTACTATCAAGAAATCCAGAATTAAACAGTACAGGAGGCTTGAAAAACTGAAAAGCTGATTGATGCTTGGACCAGAGTATTATATGACAGAACTCATTCTCTACTAGTACCATATCCTGCTACCCCCTCCCACATCCAACAAGGTACACACGAGATCTAATCTGGACCTCAAACTCTTGATTTAAAATATTTTCTCTGCTAAGACAAGTCCACTAAAATAGAAGAGAGCAATTACTGCATAAGGAAAGCCCCCTGCTTTGAAAAATCTGTGGGTGATCCCAGAGTGGAAAATAAAGGTTCCAAAACACTGTGAGAGCTTGTGTTTTTTTTTTTTTTTTTTTTGGCTGCATAATAAAATCTTTCTCTGATCTGTCTCTCTCAGCTCAAAGCAGTGATGCCATCACCTGAACAAACAGAAGACCATAATAATTTTAGCTAAGAATTTTATTTTTGAATTTCTTGATATCCAACAGGGAAATAGCCAGGAACATTTACTCTTGATTAATCTGAAAGTTCATTAAGTATGACTGGCTTTGATAGAAGGAAAAGCTGTAATAACTAGCTAATAAAATTGTATTTTTTTTCACCTGTTACATGACAGGTTTTCCTAGTTCCACATCTGTACGCACCACACACACACACACACACACACACACACACACAGGCATACAAACATGCATAAGGCACAATTTTGTCTTGAATTTTAGACATAAAATTTATACAGGATAATTGTTATTCCTACACTGAGACAAATCAGGTTCAAGAAGTTAAGAAAGGAAGATGAATCAGAGTTAACAAACATAAGGGCATATGTTAAATAAAGTGTGTTGCTGATCACAGGAGCCTGCCTAATTCTTTTCTCTGCATCATTTATAGTGCCCTTTAAAGAAGTAAAAGTTTCATCTTAAGCTTTAATAATAAGCACTTATGGAAGCAATTCATGGGAGGAAAAAAAAAAGAATAAAAGAAAAGAGAAAATGAGCTTTGCTCAGCTGCAGCTTCAATTCTCAGCTATCATGTAATTTTAAAGGAGATTGGAAAGGCAATAATTAAAAAGCACTACCAAAATTTCAATTTCAACGTCCCTGTTTCTATTCTGACAATGCTCTCTCTCACTTTTATAGCTAGACATACATGACACCTCAATCTGATGCCATCGCTACTCCAATGTGCCTTGCAGACTACCCTTCCAACTTCTTCAGGGGCAGGGCAGATATCAGCGCATCCACAGATAAACACGAGCAGACACCCAGCGGGGTTATTAGACTCACATTCCAGAGGCACCACAGCAACATTCCTGGGTAAGCAATTTTTAAAAAAAAATAAGAAGAAGGTATTCGAGCCATCAGGCTTCAGAAGCATTAGCTACAACTTTCCCATTCCCCTTAGATCCTGCGAAACCAACCCCGGAGGAGGATTTCACCAAATACTGCTTGGACTCAGAACCGGGTAACAGCCCCATTGTACGCGCAAATATTCATGTCACTGCATAGTAAAGTGTCATTTATTGAAGCCTTACCTTGGCTGACTTGCCCTAACTGGTGGAAAGGAACTTAATTTATGAGAAGCAAAGAGGGGACTTTCCCAGTGCTCACGGCACAGCTGCGCCCGTCCTCGGAGAGCCCCAGACTCGGCTCGGCGCTCCTGCGAGCCCCGGGCTCCGCGGCTCGGTCTTCTGCAGCTCCGGAGCGCGCCTCTGATTGGCTGGCACAGCCTGTCCGCCTGATCTCTCCTCTCCCTGTCTCTCCTCCTTCCTCTCCTCCCGGGCTCTCTGGCCGCTGCCTTTCCCTTCGGCTTCCTTCCCCCCCCCCCCCCATCGTGCATACTTTGGGGCTGCACAGATTCTGTAGCACACAGAACGGACATCCTTTAGTCTCCCCCGCAAGGTCATGTGGAAAGTAATGCCATTAATTAAAAAAAATAATAATAAATTAATTAAATTAAATTAAAACCCTGGATCCTCCTTAGCATCCCAGCTCTTGAAAATGACAGGACTCCGTGACCGTTTAGATCATCTGTTCTCTGCGGGGAAGGGAAATCGGGGCGGGGGGTGCAGAAGGGGTTTGACTGTCAGATAGAGTGGGAGTAGACATCAGGAGGGAACGGGAGAAAAAGCAGGCAGGGCAGGCACTGATGTGGCAGGCTGGCAATAAATTTTCCTATTTCCGTGCAAAGTCGTCACAGCCTGCTAAACATTCAACTGCTGGCTCATTCATCAGTGAGCCACAGTCCGGTGGTAGCTGTGAGATTTAGCTTAAGTGATGCCCTTTACTGTCTTACCCCAAACTACTCGTGGCATGGAGGGTTTGTACGAGACACAGCTTTCCCTTGGAGGTCAGCATTATATTTGTAAAGATAAATAGGAACTGCAATGCTTTGCCTACCCCCTTTCTCTGGTAACGGTCAAACGTTGCCCCCCACACAAACTTCTCACCTCTTATCACTCCAGAGTACATTAAAATGATTTGTAATGTACACAGATATTAATAAACAGGAATTTGAGGCCTGATCGGCAGAATTCAAAATTGATATGACATAGCTTAGGCACTTTCCCCCAGCACAAATTCTCTCACATTCACTCCTTAAGAACATCAAGGATATCTACTTAAAGTCGTGTAGAAAACAAGCATAGGAGTTTATCTAAATTTAATGGCTATTCCAAGGGACACTTTGCAGATACATCAAGAATTCCACAAGACCCTCAGTGATTGCAACCACTAAAAAAAGCAACTTTACTCACTCCAGTCCTATAAATGCTCAGGTTCAGAGATTCAAAGGAACAAAGACTTAAGAGAAGCAGTGGGGTAGAGGGGCTAGACCCTTTAATTTATTTATTTGACAGACAGAGATCACAGTCGACAGAGAGGCAGGCAGAGAGAGAGGGGGGAAGCAGGCTCCCTGCTGAGCAGAGAGCCCGATGCAGGACTCTATCCCAGGACCCTGAGATCATGACTTGAGCTGAAGGCAGCGGCTTAACCCACTGAGCCACCCAGGCGCCCCAGGACTAGACCCTTTAAAAACCAGAAAACAGATTCAGATCCTGATTCAGACTTTCTTCTATATCTGAATGTGTGTAAGACTCCAGATGCTTACCTTTAAAATCTAGAGGCAACTGTCACTTCTTAGTGAAGATTAAGCAAAAATCTGTGCAATTGTGTTTAATCTATGATAACCTTTTTTTATGATAAACTTTTAATAAAGGTTAGTTAATGTGTAATTGTCTCCTCCTTTTCTTCTACTTGCAGAAAGATCAGACAGGTTGAGAAGATAAGTGGTATTTCCAGGAAATTGATAGGGCTTAACCTGAGATGGTTTGAATCAACTAGTTATATTTTACTATTTTTTATTTAGCTTGAGTGATGTGAAATGCAAAGGGATTCCATTTGCTTTGGGGTTTTGATATGATAAAACAAACTAACAGAAATAATGAAAAAAAGCACTTGCATTGGATTATTTGCAATTGTGAAGGAATTATGCATTGAAGTGAAAAGTTTTTCCTAGGTAAGACGTTAGAAGTCATTTATGATTTGAAAATTGCCAAAAACTAAACTCTCAGGGAAAAGTGGAACTGAAACAATAGCATCAGAATAATGAGCCAATGTCGTTTCATGTTTTGTATATCTTTTCTTATGCATGCACCTCCTAATTTAAATGGATTTTCTTGGCATAGTAGCCCAACATAAGTTCTTGTTTGTGTTTACTGAAGAAAATATTGACAATAATCCATTTCAGTGTTTTGTGTGTTTACGAACTCATGACAGCAAAGGAACAGGAGAGGTATAAAAAAAAAATAAAGGGGATATAAAGAGGAATTTTTGGTCTGTAAGAGGTCATGTAATTTCATTTTAAAATTCACATTATGACATTCTCTAGAGAAGCCCATTTATTTAACTGCCTCTGGTTGAAGGAAATAAAATGTTTGGCAACTTGCTACCGAAGATTTTGCTGAGACACAAGCAATGAGCATCCTAGGGACACACTTGAAAACAAAATGTGTTTTCACTAGTCTTCCTTGGAGGTTTTCCCTGGATAAGACCCTAATAAGCACATCTAGTGGACAGTCATAATGGAAGTCAACAGGCACTTGTTCCTGAGTGGGATGACATACCGAGGGATTTGTCAGCATCACCAAACAATATAATCCATTTCTCGAAAAAGAATCAATTCACCAGGGGAGGATTTGTATCTATGAGACCACATCCAGATTAAGGGCTCTAGATTCTCCACAAATTCAATGATGCAATGTATACTGGATTTAAGTGGTTTCCAAAATTTGATATTCTGAAACCATGCCAACCTTCCCTAGCCATAGAAAAGTGAACCTGTCAGCCACTTAGTGATTCTCTTATATTTTCGGCTTAAGAAGAATAAAGTAAGTAAACCAATGCGGAACACGCTGCTTGGGGAAAGCCAGGTGGTGGGCAGGTGTTTATTTTCTCCTTATGTCAAAGATTACTTCAAAAAACTGAACAATGTATCAGTCAGCAGAATTTATTACAGACTTAATCTTTGAAACTGAAAGCATGGGCATTTCTGATCCCGAGTCCCCACTTAAGTTACCTTGGGAGAGCTATAAGAATCATTTTCGCAGGTGACAGAGAAGCATCCAACAGGCAATTGATGCTGGTCAGACTACAGAAACTGGAAAGATAAAAATTGTCATGCTAAACTGTGATCATTCTCTGAGAGACAGACTTTAGAAATGATCTCTTTAGATCTTATCTCATGCTCAATTTTACCCTGGAAATTCAGGAGGTTACGCAGTGTTTGCAAATCTAAATAAAGAAGAAACATAAAGGAAATGCAGGGATAGCCCTTGTTCTAATTCAGCATTCAGAATAGTCAACTATTCCAACAGGGCGCTGTGGTTTGATTTTTAACTGAAATTACTAGAAGTATAATAATATTTAAAGAAAATCTGATTTTAACGTAAAGAGAAACAGCTGCTGAGAACTTAAGCAACACACAATTTCCTTTGCAGGTATTTATTTTATGTCCTGGAGTGACAGATAGTACAGGTTGTATGTATCTTTTTGAAAGAAAGGAGAAAACTTCAATTCATAAAAATGTTATCTCTAATTGTCTGATCAAAGAGGACCTAACAAAGGTAACGTTTATTCATGCTGTTATCTATCACACTTCAGATTAAGAATTGCAGAGTACTGGGAAAATACTGAATGGACAATAAACAAGAGTGATCTAACAAAAATATTTCAAGGTTAACTACGTATGTAATTACTTTAAGTAGTAGCACCTCCCTGACTCATAATAATAGTTAAATTAATGAATGCATTTTTTTAAAGATTCCATCTATTTATTTGACACAGAGAGAGAGAGAGAGAGAGAGAGAGATCGTAAGTGGGGGGGGGGGGGGAAGCAGGATCCCTGCTGAGCAGAGAGCCCTATGCAATGCCAGGCTCCATCCCAGGACCCTGAGATCATGACCTGAGCTGAAGGTAGAGGCTTAACACACTAAGCTACCCAGGCGCCCCAGTGAATGCATTTTTTAAGAAAAATTTCTTCAGTGTATGTAAAATATCAAGAACCAATGAACTTGTTTGGTCCTAAAAGAACAACATTGATAATTGACAAAGGAAAAAGTAAAGCAACTCAACTTCTATGAATATAGTTTTGATTTCTAGAAAAAAAAGATAATTGTTGCACTGTAAATGATAGAATGAAGGCACTGGTTCCCAAATAAGAGAAAATTTACTAACCATTGGACCCTAGTTTCACAAGATTCATTTTTGGAGAAAGGTTACACAAAGTACATACCAGATTGTTGGTTGGTTGGTTGTTTGTTTTAAAAGATCTGAAAGCCTGTCAGCAAACTTCGTAGATTTGATGTGAATAAAATAGTACAGTAAAAGTACAGATGAGCATTTTTCCAACTTCCACAACTTGATTAAATATAGAATCTATAAATTAGAAAGTATTGAACTAAATGTGGAATTGGGCAAAGCTATAAGGTGAATAATTAAAGAGATAAGCAATTCAATAAGAGAAGAAAATGGTGGGGATCACCTTAGTCTGGATCCCATTCACATAAAAGTCATGCCAGTATGACCCCACTGCTTTCTGTGATGAACACAGTAGACCAGAATAGGGGAGATGTATATGACATGATCTTTCTTTATACCATCGTTGTATCTCCCATGATTTCATTACGCACACATGAAGAAGTTCTAGTACAATTACTTGGTGCAGCAATTGGCTAAGGCACCAATCTCACATGTTTAGAAATGTAGAGGTACTTACCTGGAAGAAGGTATCTAGTAGTAAGTCAGAGAGCTCTGACACCAAGCCTCCTCCAATTATTGCTTTCAACGTTATAAAAACCAAAGGGATGTATAGAAATTTTGTACAAAAACCTGTATATTAGGATGAAGAACTAGAAATATTTTTAAGAGTTTTGAAAACTTAAGTATTATCTCAAACCTAACAAAGATTACCTACTACAGTTGGATCCAAAAGTATGAATATTAAATATATGGTAGTGGAGCAAGTCTTTGGATCAAAACCTGCTTAAGAGATTTTCTACTGACAATAGTTTCTGTGTAAGTCAATTATGTGATGCAGTCATCAAAAATGTAAACATAAACAGGCATCCTGAATAAAAGTAAAGCATCACAATGTGGATGGTAATGACTTTTCTGCTCTACAATACTAAGAGTTGACCTGAAATATTGGATTTTCAGAAGACTATAGGTAATTCTGTTTCTCTTAATGAATTTACATTGTTGTGAGCCACATCATTATATATTTGTTAAGGTGACAAAGCTAATAACATCTCCAGCTCATCCTGTCTCCCTCACCCCTGGCTGACCACCATCCTTACTTTTTCTGTAGTGTCCCTGCCTTGCCTACTCTTCAGCGGTCAGAATAAAGATCACCTCTTCTGAGAAAGAACCTTACCCCCCAAAGTCCCTGCATTTTTTCAGTCCACAAAACATACTCCCTAGTATTTTTTAAGACCATAAAATGTTTTTAAAAGTCGATGATATCTCACTTTAAAAAAATGTTATATTTAGAGGCCACATGGCATAGTAGTTAAGAACACAGAATCTGGAACCAAACAAACTTGAGAACTTAGAATAACTATGTGTGCTTCATTTTTTTCTTCTTCAATAAAATGTGAATATAGTACTACTATTCTCTTATGCCTCCTAGGAGGATTAAGCATGTTAAATTAAGATAACATGCTTAGAAAATTACTATGTATGCAGTCATCTGTATACAAACCTGCCTCCTTTATCATTACATCTGCATATCGGGCTCCTAATTGAATACAAGCTACTGAACACCTGGTACATGGTTTGTCTAAAGGAGTTTGGTGTAATGGAGTGTAATGGCCAATGGTGTAATAGCCAAGCCCTATGTCTACTATTCATATTTAATGGAAAGCTGCTCAACCACATTGTTTTAGTCTCTGGACATGGTACCTGTCTTGTATTGTGGGGAACCATGCTCACTTTACAGAGCTGTCTCAGACCTTGAAGAGTTTTACACACAGAGAAGTGTCTAGTGCAGTCCTTGGCATATAAAGGGCTTTAAATAAAGGTTAGTTGAATCCAAATTTTAAGTACTCAGTAAGCATTCATTAAATAAGTCATATTTGCTTTCTGTGCTGCATTCTGTAGCAGAAGAAGACAAATCACAAACTCTTCCCTCTTTGTTAATATGAAAATACAGCTTCCTTGGCATGTTGTGAGTATAGCACGCACTCAGTTCAGCCCCCCACATCCCTCTGTATTTACCTTTTTGGTACTGTACTATGAAAATGGACATTCTGATGACCCTGAAGCATTCTAAATTCTTAACCATCAAGTAAATATAAATTGCACATGACATACGATATTTATAAGTACCAGAAAAGAAGTATCCAAAATGTCTATAAACTACAGTTTATAAAAAGAATTGTTTAATTAATGCTCAATTAGTGAGAACACCCAGTTGACAAAATTTTCAGAACTAAATTTAATTTGCTAATATACGTTTGTGACCATCCCAGAGAGGTTAGTAGTAGAATAGTAACTCTCAAACTTTCTGTAATTAATTCTTCTCCTACGGACATCTTATTAGACACTCTGAAAACTGACACATACATCTTAAATTTTAATAGAAGATATTCTATGTAATTCAAAACAGCTATCTAACATTTTCAAAAAAAAAATCACAGCACTTATGCAAACATTTCAATCTTTTTTCCTATCACTGAACATTAATGTTGTTTTTAACTTTTTGATATTACAAATAATGCTTTTAGGAACATCTCTTCTTATAATTCTTCACCTACATTTCTGACTACTGTACTTGGATTGAATCTGAGAGTGTAACTACTAAGTGAAATATATGACCATTTCTTAAAACAGATGAATTATCTTATTGTTTCTCAAGAAAATTATAAAAGAGTAAAAGATTAATTGGTTCCTCACTACTCTTGAACAAGAACATTTCTTTAGCCATTTCCTTATTCAGTAGTTGAAAATCATTATCTCATTATTTTAATTTCTATTCATGTGAATCCTAGAATGTTTATCAACAGTTTCCTTGTTTTGTCTCTCATAATCTTCTGTCCACACCCATTCCTATGCTATGCTATTGTGAATTGAGAATTATAATGTACTTAAATTGTTGTGATTTTCAATCAGAAGGTATTTAGAAAATTGAGTTCAAAAGAAGTTTCTATACTTCTTTCTCATATTTAGCACATGTTGTATGTGTATATAAATTCATATATATTTAAAACTTTTTATGTGAACATTATATGTACATATAATACATTTACACACACATACATGAATATAAGTATATACGTATTCATGTATGCATGAACAGATTTGTTCAGAAAATGCATACAAGTTACCATAGAGAAAGCACAGATATAGGTTCCTTTGAGAGATATAAAGAGAAGTAGGGATGATACTCTCTGGCCTTAAGCTAAAACAACAACCACAACAACAAAATTAGAAAGGAGTCACTAAAATGCAATGCAACCACCATAAATTCTACAAACTTACAAGGAAAATGTTTCTCACATATGAAGAACTGACAAATTACTTCCAACAGCACCTCATCTGAGACGAGGGGGGAGAACAGAGTTGATAAGGCTTGTGTACACACATGCATGTACACATAGGTATGCACACACACACACACACACACACACACGTCTGAACATATCCTGGAATTAACCTTCATGGTTTTCTTATTCTTACCACCAGGAACAACTGCATAATTGGATAAAGGGTGAAAAGTAAAAATATGGGGACTGTTGCTCAAAATTAAGAATTTTAAGGGGTACCTGGTTGGCTCACTTGGTTAAGCATCTGCTTTGACTCAGTTCAAAATTTCAGGGTCCTGGCATTGAGCCCTCCTTCCACCCCCCTCAAATAGGCTCCCAGCTCTGCAGTCCTGAGTTGAGCTCCCTTCCCCTCTCTCTGCCCCTCCCCCTGCTCCTGCTTGCTCTTGCTCTCTGACCGCCCCCCTCACCCCTGCTCGTGCTCTCTCAAATAAATGAATAAAATCTTTAAAAAAGGAATTTTAAGACAGCCAACACAAGCATCATTGCAAACATGGGAGCTTTCTGAATACAGGGTCCTGTGTGGCTCTACAGGTTTCATAATTATGAAGCCCTATTCACTACTACCATCAATCCAGTAAATCAGGTTCAACTCATTTATACTGATAATCCTCTAGTCATCCATTGAGCTGTGCCTCAAGTTCTTCCATTTCCATATAGTCTACCACATTTCACCAACAACTCCTGCCTGAATTTTTGTTTGATTAGGCAGGTTAAATGTCTTTTCAGTTAACATGAGCACTTAAATGTCATACCATTGTGATGTTATCAAACTATATATAAATATAGTGAAGGAATGAGAGGAGAAATTCTAGTAGCTTCTATACTTTAGGTGTAGAAGCAGAGATATCAGAAATGAAGCCCAATATGAAGAAGTTTCTATTTTTAAAACTATTTATTTATTTATTTATTTAAAGAGAGAGAGCATGAGTAGGGGGATGGGGAGGGAAAGCTGGAGGGGCAGTGAAAGAATCTCAAGCAGACTCCCCACTGACTGCCGAGCCCAACATGGGGCTCAATCTCAGGACTGTCAAATCATGACTTGAGCCAAAACCAGGAGTCAGTTGCCTAACCAACTGAACCACCCAAGTACCCCCCCAAGGAAGTGGTTCTTGCATACTTGCAAAATGAAAAAAATTGTGATAAATTTAATCATTAAAATTCAGACAGTCATAATAAATGTCTTTAACTTTGTACAAAAGTGGAAAAAGAAAGTTACATATATTATAGATATTTAAAGACATAATTAACCACAACAAAATGGAGCTAAGAATGAATCCTAGTTTTTAAGTATTATCCTAGAAAAAAAATGGCACTGTCAGAAGGAAGGGAATCCTTGTGTCTGATTGGGAAATATATTCAAATTGGAACATGGTGATGTTGAGGTATTCACTAGACATCATGGGGAGATATAGAAGAGTCACCTGGCAATATGGGACTGCAGATTGGGATAGGGTTTTGCATGGGAAACATAACTTTATGAGTCATCTACCTAATAATACTGATGATATAAACCTCCAAAAAAAAGAGAAAAGTTTCTCTAAGGTCAATGATGAAGACATACCAGGTGATGTAAAGGAGAGAGGGGAAGGAATGAGAGAGAACAGGAAGAGAAGTCAGAGGAGATAATCAGGAAACACTATTAAGTCTTAGGTTGATAGGATTTAAAAGGAACATTTTAGTAAACTAAACTATATATGACTGATTAGTAAACAGAACTTTTCTAATATTTGCAAAAACTGGCTATGTAAAAATGTAGAAATTAACAATTAAGTTTGGTCACTATGGAAAAAAAATTCTGAACATAGATCAAATGAACTCTTAGTAGAGATTTACATAATCTACAGCATGCAAAATTGTGAAATGAGATCTATTTTTTATGCTAATCCTTTAAAATCTTGATCTTCTTTCAAAGATAAATGATAAGCTATATTTTATAATTTCCTTGCTTATTCAGAATTGCTTTATAGGAGGCTTTCAGAGTCAATAAACATGTGTAATTATTCATAATGGAAATTAAAGACTTTATTGAGAGCAGGGATTTGAAATGTGAACTCTATCACCTTCTCTTACCCTGAATGTGTTTGAGTGCACAATAGTAAGGACAGCTACCATATATGAAAGGTTATTTATATTGCTATCTTGAAAGAAAACTTGGGTCATCCCATAATGCCTGATTATTTTTAACTCAGAGAAAAGTTATAGAAGCCATCAATCCCATAAAGAACAGAGCAAGCTACAAAGAGAACATAAAGTGTAGTCTAGAAAGTGCGTCTAAAATGAATTTCATATTGCCAGTGTTAATTTGGGACCCCAGGAGGATTGGTTAGATCAAAAGGAATGCCTTTTTCTCAGTGTGCCTTATATTCTTTTTTTTTTTTTTAATTTTCAAGATTTTATTTATTTCAGAGAAAAAGAGTGAGAGAAAGAGAGCACGAGAAGGGAGAGGGCCAGAGGGAGAGGCAGACTTCCCACTGAACAAGCCTCCAGATGTGGGACTCAATCCCAGAACCTTGAGATGATGACCTGAGCTGAAGGCAAAAGCTTAACCCACTAAGTCACCCAGGCATTCTCACTCTCTTTTTCCTTCCTTCCTTCCTTCCTTCCTTCCTTTCTTTCTTTCTTTCTTTCTTTCTTTCCTTCTTTCTTTCTTTCTCTCATTCTTTCAAGTTTTTAACTGCAAGTCCATTGTGTGTGCTATGCTCAAACAATTTCTCTGTAGGGACTCTGGCATTGTAGAAGCCCAATCCTTAGGTTGCCATAGACTGCAAGAATTATACAACAGGCCCAGGACGACATTGAAAATTCAGTCTTGGGGCGCCTGGGTGGCTCAGTGGGTTAAGCCGCTGCCTTCGGCTCGGGTCATGATCTCAGGGTCCTGGGATCGAGTCCCGCATCGGGCTCTCTGCTCAGCGGGGAGCCTGCTTCCTCCTCTCTCTCTCTGCCTGCCTCTCTGCCTACTTGTGATCTCTCTCTGTCAAATAAATAAATAAAATCTTTAAAAAAAAAGAAAATTCAGTCTTTAAATTTATTGCCCTGATCTGAGTTTGGCCCTTAGAGTGGCAATATTAAATTCTAGGTAGGTTTGTGTTACTATCAGAATACTGCAGTCCTCCTGAAACATATATGTAGGCCTCAAGCCATTGCCAGAAAGGAACTGTCATTGTCCTTTGCCCATCTCAAGATTCCTCAAGCTGCCAATGTTCATTTATTACAGTTGGCATTTATATGTAGTATCCCCAACCATATGTTCCTCTATCATTGTTAAGCAGTCATTACTGACACTGATGATTTTCCATCACATTTTTCAACCCCAAATTCCTCCTTTCTAAACACCCTTAAATCTTTCTAGTATGTGCCTACAATGTTTTGAATTTTACTCCGCACGTAACAGGAATCTAATGATATAATTCCTGTATTAAAACAGCCTTGACCCATTTAATCAATCATTTTCTGAGTTTCCCCTAGAACTTCAGTGAATGCATTATGTAATAGAGTTCTACTATGAAATCCTTGTGCCATTATATTTATTTCCCCCCAAGGGAGTTGAAAACAAATGCTTAGATTTTGGATAGAGACCAGCTTAGGTCAAATTCTGGCATTGCCACTCATTCACTATGTTCACATTGATAAACACTGGCTCTCAGTCTGCTCTTCTTTTGATGGTATACAAGCACTTTCTAGAGGAAATATTACGGGGATTACATTTATTGGAGATAATTTACCTAATTCAGTATCTGGAATGCAATATATGCTCAGTAGATAAAAGTTATGAAAATAGACACAACCTCTCAGTTACTATTATGATTCTACCAAAGTATAGTCATATAAAGGGCATCTTCCTATAAGTTACAAAGCTATAAGCAACTGCACAACAGGAGAACACATTGCAAACGAAAACGAGGGTAAGATTTCAGGTGAGAGCAAGAGGGTTCATTTGTTAACATCCTGCACGGTTGAGATCACCTACTTGTCTGAAAAGTGAAAGGCAGGCCCAAAGTAGGGAATCTGCTGCCATCCACAATCTGTTCAGGGAAGATAGAGATTTTCTCTGTTTTAGAGTTCCAGAGGACAAAATCAGAATCCAAAGATAAAGGGGATTGGTTTGCCAATCACAGGACCTACAGAGCACAACAGTGAGTACGTGAACCAGAGAAAGTCAGAAGAGGAACCCAAGCAAAGAGAAGCAATTCACTTGTTGGGTGTGTTTCCTGCAAAGTCATCACTATTTACATTGGAGTTCATTATCAAGAAGTTATTCAACTATTTTAGGACATTATCAGCATTGCTTCTACCAAATTTTGATTGATTTTGTCTTAAATCGGTTAGAACAACTATACGTGAGAATGAGGAAAGAAAGCTGAATGTGCATTCGCACCATTCTAAAGAAGTCAAACTTTTTTTTTTTCCCCTTGTTTAGAAAGATGGGAAGGTGCCACAGGACTGTAAAAGTCATGTAAATCTGCAAAATTGTACGAAAATTGCAACATATTTAAATATCAGTGTGTGGCTGTGTGTTGGAGGGTCATGAGTGAAGATTAAAATAAGGATTTTCTACTACAAATTTAAGTCGCTAGAAAAATAGCATACTATTCTATAAATGGTTCTGCCTTTAAGACACAGACCTTGAATGGACAAAAAGCTTTTCTTAGGAATTGTGTGTTTCCCAATGGAAATTTTATATATATATATATATATATATATATATATATATATATATATATATATATATTTTTTTTTTTTTAAATTTACCGAGATGACCATTTCTAAACCTGTCTCTTTTCTATTTTCTATTCCAGGCCTTTTCACTTATCACTGTCAGTGAGCAACCTCATAAAAACTTTATTTGCAAAATAAAAATAATCATAAAATCACTATGATCTGTTTGTCAGAAAAGTCTGGCAAACTACCTACATCTAATATAGTATGCTTATATTTTTAATCTTTCCTCATATTACAACAGTAAGCCTACACCATCTACAACCACCACTTCACTTTTGCTCTCAATCCACGATGCTGGATGGTCACCTGGATTTCTCACTTCTAATCTTCTAATCCATGAGCATGTCCACAATATGTTCTGTATCTGGCTGGACTGCCTTCTGCTATCTTCAGTGGCCCAAGCGGACACCCTCTCTCACCAGGATCCCAGCAATAGCCTTTTGAAGTACTTCTCATTGTTCACAAATAAAATAGCTACCATTACGTCAGAATAAAATCCTTGCATTATGGCAACTGAGCACGTCCCTGACCTGTCTTCATGCTTGCTGTACATGAAAACTAAGGAAGGCCATGCATACCTATCTTCTTCCACTTACATAGTTACTGTAGTTGACCCTCCCAGGATCCTGGGATCAAGCCGCCCATTGGGCTCTCTGCTCAGCAGAGAGCCTGCTTCCCTCTCTCTCTCTGCCTGCCTCACTGCCTACTTGTGATCTCTGCCTGTCAAATAAATAAATAAAATCTTTATTTTTAAAAAATCCATATTTCTAGACATCTATACTGAGCAATCTGATTTGAGTGATCTAGTGAGGCCCAAGATTAGTTTTTTAATCAGGAAATATTATCTTAATGATTCCTTTGTTTAGATCCACTTCATGACCAGTTTTCTTAGTTTCCTGTGTCAATGTCTTTCATTTATTGATTTAGTTTTCATTGTTTTTCATTTGCTTATAATATAATCTCAAAGCATTTTAATATGTGTATGCTATTATTTTATATTTATACAATTAATGCAATAATGTATACTACATATTTATATAAAATACAAGTATAGACAGAATTTCTGTAATTTCTCATGTTGATATATATTTATCTTGTCATTATCTTGGACTGATATGGCAAGCAATGGAATGCTAGATTCAAGCATCTATCAGATTAGGTTCTGCTCTCTCTTTGTATTTACTCTGAGTAAGAAATCTGCTGTCAGGTTTTCATTCTTTAACATATATAATCAACGTTTTTTTTTTTCTATCTGAAAATCTTGAAAATTTTCTCTTTAGTTCTGACATTTTAAAATTTCACCATAAATTTTCTAAGTATTTTTAAAAATATATTATAATTTAGAATTTGGTGGACAATTTCAAATTAAAGATTTGTAGCTTCTCCTGAATCATAAGGACATTTTACTTACCCTTTAAATTTCCTCATTTCTTTTTCCTGTTTTTTGGAACTCCTTCTAGATAGTGGAATTAGATACATCATCTATTCACCTTTATACTTTTACAGACTCTTTGTAGCCACCCCTTCAATATAATACATTTGTTACCTTTTTCTTTCCTCTCTGAATAAACAATATATTCTTTAGTACAGCATTTCTATTATCCAGTGCATCTAGAGAATTTTTATTAAAGATTTTATTTATTTATTTGACAGAGAGAAAGATCACAAGTAGGCAGAGAGGCAGGCAGACAGATAGGGGGAAGCAGGCTCCCTGCTGAGCAGAGAGCCCTACACTACACGGGGCTCAATCCCAGGAACCTGAGATCATGACTTGAGCTGAAGGCAGAGGCTTTAACCCACTGAGCAACCCAGGCACCCCTAGAAATATGGATATTAAAACAAATTCATTAATCTATTCTTCTGATTAAGCAAGTTTGGGGAATGACCATTATACCCTGGCACTTAGAAGATTGTTCTTTGGGCAAGAAATTCAAAAATATAGAATGCCATAAATACATTGAAACTATTGATGGATTTGTCTTTTTAATAAAGTCACAAAGCATGGAAAATAATTAGATGTTAAGTCATTGTAAAAGCAAATAATTTATGACAAACAAAATAGTATAACTAACAAAATTGGGGAGGGGGATGGAAGAAGGGTAAGTATGCATATTTATTCACTTTTGTAAAAGGCAAGTCTCCAATCAACGGTAACTAAATTTGGAAAATCAAAAAAGAGAACTTAAAAATTATTTTTTAAGACATAAAAATACATACCAGTAGAACGAATGGTAGAAAGTTGCCAGAGCCAGGAGGAAATAGAAGTTTTAACTAAGTTAAACTCCTTATTTTTTAACAGTGGAGGGTTAATAGATGAATATCTTTTAAGTTGTAGGTGTAAGAAATATATTTGTAATAATATCATCTACCAGAAAAATTTAAAATAGGAATTCTTCTGTGGTTGGAGCTTGGAGGAAGAATTTTACTTATTTAAACATTTGAACTGTTGGAATTTCTTTAATCACGAAAATATATATAATTTCTACAATAGCAATTGCAATAATTAAAATTAACAGTGGAAGCAAATGTGTTAATGTTTAGATTGATGATATATGAATTTTCTTTGAATTTTAATTTTCTACTTCTTTATTTTCATATATTTCTCAATTAGCATATACTGTTTTATAATTAATAAACTATTTATTTGTTTGGATAAACGTTACTATACCATGATTTAAAATGTATAGTGTTGATGGAGACATATTCCTTGAAACACAGTACTTAGCTACTATATGCATAATAAATGTGTTGCATAAATGAATATCATAAATATGGTACATTTAAATACAAACATAAAAATGCATCAAGTTTTTTTTTTCAAAATTGAAAAAAAGTATTTTTTAATACTTTATTTATTTATTTTTAAAGAGAATAAAGGCATGAGTAGGGGGAGGGCCAGAGGAAGAGGGAAAGTATCTTTTTTTTTTTTAAAGATTTTATTTATTTATTTGACAGACAGAGATCACAAGTAGGCAGAGAGGCAGGCAGAGAGAGAGGAGAAAGCAGGCTCCCCGCTGAGCAGAGAGCCCCGATCTGAAGACAGAGGCTTTAACCCACTGAGCCACCCAGGCGCCCCAAGAGGGAAAGTATCTTAACCAGTCTCCATGCTCAGAGGAATCCCAGGCAAGGCTCAGTCTTCAGACCCTGAGATTATGACCTGGGCCAAAATCAACTCATAAGCTTAACCAACCAAGCCACTCAGGCCCTCCTAAACATCAACTATATTTTGAATTAAAAAAAAAAAATATATATATATATATATATATATACACACACACATATATACATATATACACACACATATAGTTTTGTATACTTTAAATTAGATTCACAAAAATATAGTTTTATATGTATATATATATATATATATATATATAGTTCTATGATTCAATACAACTACAAACAATTCAGAAATAGATGCCAAAAGTTTAAAGATGTAATATATAGCAAAAAAGCCATTAAAAATTAGGAAAAGGAAGATGGAATATTCAATTAACGATAGAGGGGCTTTTGACTAACCAATTTGTACCAAATAATGTATCCTGATTCTGATATGACACATACTGAAAATGCATTCCAAGAGTAAATGCTTAAGATTAGAATGTTAATTTAGAAAACTTTCCATAAAACATAGTACTGAGCTGATCTATGTACGACCTATTTGTTAAGTAAATGATTTTATGAAAAAAAGAGTACATAAAAATGCAGACGAAAAATTCATGGTTAAATGTTTATAAAACTGTTTATAAATTTTTTGATTGGGAGGAATTTTTATGCCTGGCTCAAAATACAGAAACAATGAAGTGTTTGTGGAAGAGGAAAACAAACAAAAAAACAGCATGAATACACCAGAAAGATCACGGCAGAGGACAGCAGAAGCTGACATCAAAGAGGTTTACTGAATAGTTTGAAGTAAAACACTTTAGTGGAACTAGTGGTGTGTTTGTGTGTGTGTAAGAGCATGTGTTTACATGTGTGTAGACGAAAGGCTTGGAGGGCAAATGAGGCCTGCCACCAATTTTTATGTGGCATGTGAGCCGAGAATGCTTGCTTTCCATTTTTTTAAGTGTTTACTATTTAATGAAATGTGAGTATATGAAATTCAAATGTGTGTCCATAAATAAAGATTTATTAGAACACAGTCATGCCCATTTGATTATAGTCTATGGTTGCTTTCATACTACAGCAATAGAATACAGCAGTTTTGACAGAGACCATATGGTCCACAAATCCAAAAACATTTACTATCTTGTTCTTTACAAAATAAATAAATAAATAAAAAGACTGACCCCTAGTGTTGGTATATCTACTGGTGAGTTTCTCGGTACATACCACACTCAATCAATCAATGTTATAGTTGAAACTTGACAATTTCCATATATAAATATTATTCTATGTGTTATATAAATTCTGAATATGCTTTTTTTTTCTTTTTACAATGACGAAGCGCAGTTTGCTTTGGGAAATGTACAATATACCAATATAATGACATCTGAATATTACAAAAATATATATATATGCAGAATATCAGTGTACATGCTTTTGAGATACATAATCACTCATGTTTGCAATTTTGGGGGGCTTTGGTGAATTTCAGAGAACAAGGCTTTATTTTACATTTTAATTAAACTAAACATTTAATTACATTTCCAGTATTCTGTCAGCAGAAACAAATCTATAAATGTGGAGTGAAAAATTATGGGAGCTGGTCTTTAATATCCCATCACAAACAGAGCATGTTATGGGCAATCTGTTCTTTGAGGGTATATAACAGCCATGCTTCACAGGAATGTTAATTCCACTAAAGCATTCAACTACAGCACGGAACTTTTTAATTTGTAGCTAAAACCTACCCGTTAAAGCCCAAGATTTTGAAAGTCTATCATATTTACAATAATATCCTGCCCCTTAGGGTTTTAATTCCAGCAAAAGAGAAATCAGTAAGTGAATGGATAATGCATATCAAATACAAAGTTTGCTGCCAAGCAAATAACGCCCGCCTATGCTCAAATTCACCATAATAAAATTATACAAACACTTAAAATTTTTATTTTATTTTCAGTAGTCAATAAGTCTAGAGCAATTTGCCAGACACTCTAGACAATAAAGGCTATCTGTCCACAAAGTACTTAAAATGAACATCAGTTGCAGACCTGGAAATCTGAAAATGGAAATAAGGAACACCTTAGATCCAAAGAGGGATGTTAAGTGTAGAGGACTAGATCAGTTTTTTCCCATCAGCTCTCCTGGACACTATGCTTCTGAATATTACCTGGGTTCTGGAATCAGTCCTTAGGTCTATTCAGAAATCTGATTCCATTTGCAACTAAGAACAAGCCCATTTCTCAAGACTAATTTGCCATTAACCAAGATAGCAAGAACGATATATGAAATCAGAATGGTGATGGTTAATGTATATAGAAAACTCCAAGTGCTAAGGATAACCAAAATTGCAAGTTCATACAAGAATGTATTTTTACTCCGTTGAAATACAGTAAGAAGCCAAATTGTTATAACAAGATAGATCTGTAAGAACAGAAAGAGTGCAAAGCAGTTAATAATATCATTCAAATTTTTAATGGCATCAGACTAAGATAATCCATATTTATCCAAAATATGATAACACCTGGCCAAGACAACTCTTTCATGGACGGATGATGCTAATATTTGCTTCTCATCCTTTTTTGTTGTTGTTATTGTTGTTTTTGTTTCCATGGTTAATGATGTCCCATTCTCAAAGATTTACTTAAAAATTTAATAAATTTAGGCAGGTTGCAATTTTATTTTGCTGGACTAGACCTTTTGCATCTCTTTGTGTTTCTTTTTTCTCTATTTTGGTCCATCATGTTGATATTGAATTTTAACCATCAGTGTACAATCTTATTTATTTCCTCTTCTTGGGTGTGTATCAACCAAACCCCAAAGTAGTTGCATAAAGAAATGATAGAATATATTCTCTATCCTCCACTTAACCACACATGTTGAAAATTCACGTGTAATTTCGTTAAACCTTTCTACCATCTCCTCAGATAATTTTTATTTGGCTTCTGTTGCCTTCAGTCTGCCACGTTACTCTCTTGCAGAGTCCTAGATCATTCACTCCAATGGACATATTTTAATTCTTTCCTGAATTTTCAGTAGCACCAACTATGTTTGCTTAAGCAAAACAAACAAATGAAACTCCTCTTTCCTTAAGTTTTGAGACCAAGTACATTTCTATTTATACTCCCATCTCTCTGGTTGCATCTTCTCAAACTCCTCTGCACTCTTGCTCTTCCGCATGTTTAAATGTTGGAATTCCTCATAACTATTTCCTGTGTTTCTTGCCTGGTACGCAAACCTAGGCAATCTTGTCTGAGACCAGGCTGCACACATTTTTTCTCTGGAGATGATTCACATATGTACCTCTAGCCAGTGCCTCCTCTCTGACTTGTATATCCAACAGCTGCTTGAATATTTCTTTGGATATCTTTAAGGCACCACCAACCTAGCATTCTAGAACTGAAATAATGACATCATCCCCCAAATCTGGCCTTCTCCCTTTTTTCCTATTTCAATGAAAGGTTCTATTATTGATGCAATCACACTTTTCAAGAACTCGGGGACCACCTTTTATTACTAACTCATTTTATCTCCTCCCCCACTATACCCGCATCTAGTGTGTCATTGCACACTATTATTTTGCTCCACAAATAGCATTTCAATTCCATTCTCTGCCTTCAACTAATATGCTTCTTGTCCAATTCATCTTTTCCTTAAATGACAGAAATAATTTCATAATGGGTATCTGCACATTAACTGTTATTACTATCCAAACCAATATACTCACTTCATTAGAGTGATTTTTTTCCCCATTTTTTGTTTCAATTCTAGTTAGTTAACATATAGTGTAACATTGATTTCAGGAGAAGAATTTACTGATTCATCACTTATATGTAACACCAAGGGCTTAGAGTGATTTTTTAAATGTAAACCTGATGCTTATTGATTATCTCATTAATATCCTTTGATCGGTTCAGCTGCTTTCAGAATATAGAGGGAAGTCCTTGCTTTGACATTCAAGGCCAAGCATAGTTATTTAGTTATTGCTTTTCTTCACTGGAAATGGTACAGGGACATTAAGAGTTAACAAGATATTTAAAATTGTTCAATAAACATTAAAATATGTCTAAATTATATAAATTCTGGAAGGAAAATGTGTCTAGCTATCCTAACAAAGGGTTTAGTTCTAAATAATGGAATCCAAGCTGACTTCAAAGAAAAGTTGGCATAGAAAAGATAATAATTTTGTTATAAGAAGAAGCTGGAGAGGTCATTGTAGTCTAAGAAGAAGGAACATAAGCAAAAGTACAGTAAGCATCACAAAAATTTTGTTTGGACTAGGAGGGATCAAAATCAGGCATACTACCAAAAGATTCACATTTGTAAGATTCTTATGTAACCATTCCATGCCTGTCACCAAAGGATTATCCCTGAAGCAAATTCTTTTTACTGCTTTGTAATGATATAACAAAACTCTTCTGTAGTCATCAATTTAGATCCCAGAAGAACAGGCAAAATAAAATGAGACGTTGTTTCATTCTCTTACTTGGGGGACGACACATCAAGAGGTTTCCTAGGGAGACTAAAATCACTTCTGAACTTCCAATTCACGTGCTGTCACATAATAATGTCTATAATTACTTCTCTATTACTTACTAAAGCAGATAAAGATACTTGAGTAAACACTTGATTAAGACAATTTCAAATGACAAATATTTCTGTCAGTTTAAGAAATATCCTATACTCTAAAAAAAGTGCTCTATGTAACTATACACTATATTTCTTGTCTATGTCAGTGAGGCAATTCCTTAAAAGAAAAATAATTGTGAATCTCTATGAAATGACTGTGCCTTTATGATACTCATATATGTGTTGAAATTTCAGTGTTTGAGGCACTTTCCACATTTGAAGAAAAAAACTAATTTGATTTCAGCATTATTCAAATTCCGCTTTTTATTGTTAGAAGTTAAGACTTGACTTCTTATATGTTTATAAAAAATAAAAAATTTAAAAAAAAGACTTCTGTAAGCATATACAGTAAAGTCTGGAACTCATTCTGAACTACTGAAAAGTCTGGAGATAATGAAAATTTAAAAATAAAGTCACCAGAATTAATGTCACTTAAAACAACAACCCATGAGCTGTTCCTTGTGTTTTCTACAGGTTTTGTTTTTTTCTGGAAGTGTTTTGTAAGGAGTCGCGGTTTATTATTCTGGGGCAACAAGAAATACTGAAGAATAACCATAGATTCCCTCCTCTACCTCAATTAATGCCTAGGTTAAATTAGTTTTCTTTTTTTTTTTTTTTCGTTTTCTAAAATGACCACGAATTTTCAATGCCCTTGATTTTTTTTTCCAAAAAAGATTCTTAGAATCATTTGGGAATGATACTAGAACTTTACAAATGCTTGTGACTAAAAAGTCATTATTATTATAAATGTCTTTGAAAAGGGAAAATTAATGGTTTGGCAACGTCCACATGTTAATCTTTACCTATAAGCATGTACATTGTAGGCATAGGAACTTGCTTATAATTTGTGAAGTAATAATACTTCTCCTGTTGTAAAATCAATCTGCATGGAGGCACGCAACTGATAGTTCAAGTGTTGTAGAATATGGTCACTCGGGTCCCCTATTCCATACGGGGAAGGCTCTCACTGGGTTCCCATCTCACCAGGTCCTCACTGACATTCTAAGGACCACTTCTACTAAGGGGCTGACAGTTAAGACCTTGATATAGTCTCCATCACAGCATGAAAATAGGACTTATTAAATTGGTGACTGACCAATTTAGAAAGTCTGTGAACATTTTTTTTGTCTAGGACATTAAGGAAGAGAAAGATGATTTCCAAGGCCTCTTGGTATCTGACTCTGTTTATTTATATTGACTGACTAATATCATGATGAATTTTATTTATAGATACCATCAATATAAAAAGAGTTAAGGCTTCTATTTCATCATTTCCTCAATTTAGGTGTCACATTTCAACATGGACATTGCAAACAAGGTTCAAGGTATAACATGCACCTTTAAATTTACACTCATCAAACTATTTTTACAAACCAAACCTTTAGGGAACCAAAAGTTCCCTTTGTAATTATTTATTTTAACTACATTTTGAGACCTAAAATTAGACTGTCCCTTTGTTTGATGCAGCCAACAATATTTTTGATGTGTTTTTCTCAAATGTTGTTAAGAGTAAGAAAAGTTGTTTATGGTGAGATCCACAATATTTTTAGATTACCTATTTCAGTCAATAGATACCCTGCTGCTTATTGTGTCATTTTAGAGAATGTGGATGTACAAAATGCCAATGGCAGAATATTCACAGCATTTCTGTGATACTCAGAGAAGGCTAGAGTAGGGGTTCTCCAAATAGGCCAGGCAAGCATAGAGCTGCCAGACTTTCAAGTTCAATAAGGTCAGTCAAGTCCAAGAGTTAATATTCAACTGTATTTCAAGATGTTTACAAGTGAAGACTCTGTGCTAAGCCCTGCCTACAATTTTAAGATACAAGGAAGAAAAATCCACAGTGTCTGCTTGTAAGCCATCTTACGGTCTATTGGAGAAGAGAGAAACAGAAGGTAGAGGTTTAATGCTGTCAATGTGATAAGTATTGCTATGATCGGATGAAGTCAGGATAAGAACTCTTCCAGAAATGGCCCTTAATCCAGTCTGAGAGGAATGGAAAAATCTTCCCAGAGAAGATGTACTATGCTGATACCTGAAAGGCGGATAAGAGATAATCATGTAATTAGGGCATGAACGAGCCAGAGCTTTTCAAAGCAGACAGCTAGGTCTAAGTTTTTAGCTATGTAGTAAGAAAGCAAAATACACAAATATTTGTACATGAAGTTTAACAACCAAAGTAAAAAACAAAACCAAAAAAAAGTAACCCAAAGGCTAAACATAAGGAAATCAAGATCCAGTGATGAATCTTCAGAGAGATGAACTTATTACAGTCATTATTCTCTAACATTAGACAAGATTAACAATGCTGTAGATAGGGAAGTGGAGTAGAAATGTGAATCCAGAAAGTGGTAGCCTCTGTTTCATAAATCATCATTCACCAACAGCACCAAGGAAGTAGGAAGAGTCGGGTGATCATCATATCTGTTTTCTTGACAAATGGAGAAGTATTTGATGACAGTGAACTATTCAACTGTTGATCACTGGGTTAGGAGAGAGATCTGTCCAAGCTCTGACATTTTCTTTTCTTGTAGAGCTTATCCTTCAACAATCCAGGAGACACACATTGCTCTGGAGTGGAGGAAGGAGCAATGGACTTCATTGAATTAGAGATGAAATGAAAGGAAAGGAAATGTACTGGATCAAAAGAGTCAACAGGAAGAAGCATAGTGGGGACATTAGTAAGACAAACGAGGGTTTTCGGCAGATTTTCCTAAAATCTTTGTGAATTGCAGATTTGCACTTCATGGGATTACAAACTCTGGCTAAAAAATGGAGATAGGGCATATTTAACAATGAGAAAATAAGCTGGCTTCCCTAAGTTTCCCATAGGCCCCCAAATGACAAAAAGTGTGATCCAATATTTACTCTGTGCCCTTAACTAGATATGAGAGAAGCTGAGCTGACATGACTCTCAGAAGGGAGACTGACTGGACACAGACCACACGTCAGAAGGACATGGTAAAAACAGCACACGCTAAGGGTTAGGACACAAACAGCTAGATCTCAGAGCTGAAGTCATATAACAGAATCAAAGCAAAAGTCTGTTCAATTCTCAGTGTTTTGGATCTTAGACAAGATAAAAATATGAATTCCATGTTTATGCATTTGGAAAAAGAAAATGGGGACTTATTTTTAAATAAAATATCACTAAAATGTTAACTAATATGTGAATATTCATTTTTGAGTGCCTACTGAGTTCCATCTGAGAACTTCCGTCAGTTACCACTCTGTTACAGAGAGCAGGATAGAGAAGTGAATTATAATGTAACAACTGAATAGAGAAATCATGAAAGGTTGCCAGAGATTATTGAGTATGCCCAGTATGCAGTGGAGATAATGAGTTTGTGTTCCATCAGCGGAATGGTAAATACTTTGACTAATGAACACGTAGGTGGTTGGACTGTATGATGTGATAAAAAGACAAGAAGGCAAAGAAGTTGGCATTCATAAAACTGAATGAAATTATAGATGAATGAGGTCCTTACTCTATAGGAAGTGTAGCTATGAGAGGAAAAGATTAAATCAAGGGATTGCTGGTCTTGATAGAAATCAGTGGTAGAAGTATAAAGTACACTGAGCTGTTGTTGCTCAGCTGAGACTCTGGAAAATAAAAATTCTTCCCATCCACAAAAACTCAACACTACATATTTGTAGTCCAAGTGCTACATGAAAAGGCATGAAAAGAGATGTAGACAGATTTCCATTGTCCATTTTAAGTGAATATTACATTAGCCTCTTTTTCAGGAGGAATGGATGAGATTAATTCTGTCTTTGACTTTTTGTGAATTTCTGGGCATGGGTTGCAGGGTTCTACTTTAATTCATAAACTCTACTGGTGCATGAATACAGGTATGCCTATATTCACCACGGTCCAGGGGATAGTGGGTAGTTTCCAAGTCACATTTGAATTGCCTACCAGTAAAGAGAAAACAACCATCAATAGTTACGAGTATTATAAGTGTACAATTTAGAATAATAATGCCTCCCATTTGACTTTTCTTCTTTTCCTGTCTCATGTGCCTTTTTTTAAGTAAATCATAATAGCAAAAGAGGACTACACTGTCTAGAATTTTAAAATGCATTTTCAAGATTCCTTGGAGAAAGCAATTAAAGACTTTTTTTTAATTAAAAGAGTCACTTAAAATATTGAATAATTTTCTAATCAATATACTTCTGAAGGACTAAATATGTACTGAAAAATCTCAAAGATTTAAGGAAATCTTTTCCTTGGAAAATTGGCTTTAGCTAATGAAGAGTCTGTTTTGTTGTTGTTGTTGTTGTTGTTGTTTTAATTCAGTTCTTTACATTGCCAGTATGGGAAAGAAATAAAAATCCTCTCCAAATTCTATTTATAGGGACATTGTCATTTCCAGGAAGAAAAGAAAAGAAAAAGAAACCCTCCAATTTGCTATTTTTGGTTAGATAGCCTATTTCCCTTTCTTTTGCCACTGAGGAAAGAAATGTCATTTCCATGAATAATATTGGACAAAGCCAATTAAAAGCCATTAAAAGGTGTTAAAAGATGAACTTCCATTTGTAAAAGGAAAAAAAATGCCATAAAAATATAAAATTAGCAAAACCCACATAATATAAAAATTAAGATGTCTTTTAGATCTAAAAATATCACTAAACTTCCCATAGCACATATTTATTTGAGTTGCTAAATTAAAGTCATCTGGCAACTGGAAAGAGAAAACTATGGTGTCACATTAATGGTCAGCAACTGGGGCAGTATATTTGAGCTGGTTCTCTCCATGGAAACATATTGGGAGGGGCGCCTGGGTGGTTCATTGGATTAAGCTTCTGCCTTCAGCTCAGGTCATGGTTTCAGGGTCCTGGGATCCAGCCCCACATCAGGCTCTCTGCTCAGCAGGGAGTCTGCTTTCCCCTCTCCCCCTGACTGCTTCTCTGCCTACTTGTGATCTCTCTCTCTCTCTCTGTCAAATAAATAAAATCTTAAAAAAGAAAAAAGATATTGGAAAAGATGCCATATTTAAGAGATGTGGTTTGGAGATGTTGGATAGCAAAACCACCACAGCTTGGTTTCTTAGGTCTTAAAGCAAGAAGTGGGCACCTCTTGGTAGGTCTTACAATGTAGGTAAGAAAAATAGAGCAGAATAGGAAAGCAAGTGGGTAGAATTTTTTCTCTTATCCACACCGTTAAGATTTATCACTACCCTTGGGCGCCTCGGTGGCTCAGTGGGTTAAGCCATTGCCTTCGGGTCATGATCTCAGGGTCCTGGGATCGAGTCCCGAGTCAGGCTCTCTGCTCAGCAGGGGGCCTGCTTCCCTTCCTCTCTCTTTGCCTACTTCTCTGCCTACTTGTGATCTCTGTCTGTCAAATGAATAAGTAAAATCTTTAAAAAAAAAAAAAAAAAGATTTATCATTACCCTTAGTGAACCAGAACTGGACTCCATTGTCTTGTCCTTTAGGGTTAATTATATGAGAGTTCCTATGGCAAAGAGTTCATCTAATATTTGTCTTTGACTCCATCCTTGACACAAGGCTCCTAAAATATTTTAAAGTCCTAAGTGATAAGACTGCAGGGGAAACATCTTTTGTTCTATTGAGGTTTCTGAATGTTGCCTGATCACTGGAAAGACTAAGCCACGATTAGAAGCTTGGAATTTTCAGCTCCAATCCTCCTCATCCAGAGATGGAAGAGAGGCTAGAAATGGAGTTAATTACTGATCATGCCTACATGAGGAAACCTTCATAAAAATCCCAGTAGCATGGGATTCAGATGGCTTCCAAGTTGGTTAGCACATACACATATCCAGAGAGTGATAGACCCCAGTTCCATGGGGACAGAAGCTCCTGCACTTTGGACCTTCCCAGATCTTGCCTTATGTATCTCTCTTCATCTGACTACTCATCTCTACCCTTTTTCATATCCTTTAATAAACTGGTTTATTAAATCCTTCAATAAATTCTAATAAACTGGTTAATAACAGTTTCCCTGAGTTTTGTGAGCCACTCCAGCAAATTAATCAAACCTGAGGAGGGGGTTGTGGTAATCTCCAATTCGTAGTCAAATTGAACAGATGTGGGTAATCTGGTAATCTACTACATGTGATTAGCATCTGACATGCATGGGAGGGGGGAGTCTTCTAGGACTAAGGCTTAACCCATAAAATCTGACACTAGCTCTGGGTCGAATTGAGTTAAGTTGTAGAACACCCAGCTGATGTTGCAGACAGTTGCTTGGTATGGGAAAATGACCGCCACACATTTGGTAACCCAAAGTGTCAGGAGTGAAGTGTTTTTGCGAGTAGTAAAGGAGATGTTCAAGTGAACGAAAAACATAGTAGGAAAGAAGTGAGTTTTTCCCAATACAGGAGGTGGAAAACCAAGCTTTTTTCCGTAACAGAGAAACTTAACAGATAAAACGTATCAGTGGTTAGTGATAGTCAGAATATCACTGAATATTCTGGAGTATTTGCCATTTGAATCCAACAACAAGATGAGGAAGGTATTGTTTGTACCCTTGTCTCATAGCTGGAACTGAGGGCTCAGAGGTAAAGTAACTTGTCAGTGTCAAAGAGAGGTGGGGTCAAGTGGCCAATTTGTTCCAGATCCAGTGTCTATGCACTTAACCCCTTTCTTGCTGGGCACATATTATAAAGATATAGACTTAGATAGACTTGGGGATGTCTAGAGACGTAAGCTTAATTTTAAGTGAAGTTGGGCCTAATATACAATAAAAATAGAACTATTAGGTTCAAACTGAGAAGAGTCAGTTGCTCTGAATAGAATACATAGGTAAAGCATTGTCACTTGGAGAATTTTTCTGCTTATTGAGATTTGCTTATGAGTATGTACAATAAAAAGTTCATGCATATGAAATAAAACATTTTGTATTATAAAGAATGTTTAATATTTGAGTGTGAGGGACCTTAAGAAAATATAAGGGATGAGATATTTATGGTACATTAATTTTTTTGTATAATAGAATTTTAAAGCAATATTTTAAGGTTACAGATGCAATTAATAAAACACTGAAAGTGAGAAGAACCAAGAGTTTTCTTCCATGAAATGAAAATGAGCAAATGGAACATTCAGATCAGGAAAAAACAAAGTCCCAGGATGTTAGGTATAAGACCACTGAGTTACCTGAGAACAAGGCATTGCTAATGAGCTTGAGAAGTTAAACAATGCCTTGGTATTTTCATGGTATTAAGCACCCAGAAAATATCACTAAACAAGGAATGAATATTGTACTGATTATATCTAGACACTAAAATAAGAATGATAATGTCATTTGAAGCACAAAACAGAGTAGCTAAAGTTAAGGCATATTTGCTTAAAGTTGACATAGAGGGGTATCTTCTAAATGAATAGAAGTTACATACACTTTACTAATAATATATAATAATACAGAGATCATGTGCTATTTTATGACTCTAAGCACTTTAATTGAGTGAGAACAGTGGGGAATTACAAACAATTGCTCACAGGAATTTGGCAACAAAAACACATCCCCCCCCCCCCCCCCGCCATAAGCTAAAGACAAGCACAGAGTAGTTGATAAATACTGGCTTAGTAAAGTGTGTGGTTAAGGGGATTTTATCTCAAGAAAATAGTCACTTTAGGAACATCAGAAGGCAATTTGTTTTTTATGTTTTGCAAAGGAGTAATCACAAGGCAACTATTCTATTTTTATCATTCAAATCTTCCTCCACTGCTCACTAGTAATCTATTTCACTGAAAAATTATTTTTATAACTTGAACACCATGAAACACCCCAGATATCAACTACTCCTTTGAATTCATATTTAACAAAGACCTATTGTTTCTTAGTTGCTACATTATGTTTTTCATGTGCTTATTTTAGTGAAATGATTCAATAAAACTAATAAGAAAATAGTGGGTATGACCTAGGAGCTAATTTTCCAACCTAAGGATTATGAAATATATTGATTCTATAAAAACCTAATAAAACTGATTCTCTTTTTCTCCAATGTTTAGATGAATTATATTAACATCTGATCTTGGGGGGACCCTAAGAATAATATAAAAAATAATTAAGCTTTAAATAAATATACAAGACCTGGTAATAAAAATAGGGCAGGTGCAAAAACACATTATTTGCTACATATTTTAACAAGACCTGCACCTTTAATATAAAGGGCCAATTAGCTAGCTGACCCCTTCCAAATATTTTCTTTAAAATTATTTCATAGTTTAAAAATAAATTTTCACTTAGGAAAGAGTAATAACAAATCCTGAAAGAAACAAAAGTTAAAGGTGAAATTTAGGAATAAAAATCAAAGATTTCCAAAAGCTTCATATATCTATAGTTTATAGATGTAAGAGAATTCAATACGAGACTATTTCGAAATTAGAAAGGCAAAATGTCATGCATATATAATTGAGTTAATTTTCCAAAGTTTGTATTTCTCATCCAGTGTTTAAAATGGCTACCTTCTAGCATCTTTCACAGAGCTTGAATGTAGCAATATGTGTTGTTAAGTTTAGATCAGATGGGCGAAGAATCAATTTTACCCTTGTAAAAAAATCCAAAATTTTTCCATAAAATCTATCTTGAATATTGGCCACACATTTTTTTTTTTTACTTTAAAATGTAACAAACGTAATAGAGTGTCTTTGTCCCAAATACCTGCTCCCCCTTGAAATTCGTTTCCATGAAGATGCCATCATTCTGTTCTGACATCTTTTACATCTTCCTTCCACTTCCAGTTGTTTTTTAGTTATATCTTGATTTCAAAGATAAATCTCAAATCAATTCCCACAGTCTAATATCCACAGTCCTCTACTTTGCTTTAAAAGACACCCACCCTACCTCAACTGTCACTGTACTTGCTACCCTTCTTTACTATTCGCCTTTAATTGTTTATACTGTTCATTGACTGATGTTCTTAGTTATTAAAAAAATGCCTTTTAGTTAAAGAAGAAAGGGATCTCATAAGTTGTATAGATAGTGCATGGAGTCTTTAATGGTGCTTAAAAGTCGGAGCTTCCATGAATAACTCCAAGACTACACCACAAAACTGGGACACAAAATGAGCAAGATTAGCCATGACATAAAGCACTCCAGGATCATACTGTCTGTCATCTAAGTCAACAAAATGCTCAGTCTGTCTCCCTAACCAACACAATTCTGCATAGCTTGCCATTAGAGTGCTAATAAGAGCAACTTGACTTACACTTAGAATTCTTGATGCTACAAAGTCTGGGAAATGCAATTTTCAGTTTTCAGATCAAGGCAATACAAGTAGCAGTACTAGTTGGAGTGAGTGTTGAACAGATTCCCAATATCCATCACATTCTATAGACAAAATGATATTTAAAAATCTAATCTCATCATGATACTACTATTTTTCTGCGGAAATACCAAATTAACCATTGTCTAAAGACTGAAATCCAAATTATCTTATCGATCTTTCTTTACATGAACATTTATTTTTTTTAAAAACTTCCTATAGAATCCAGCTTTGTTTAATATTCTTCTAAGCTCTTATTTTAAGAAATAATATATACCTTCTTGCTATAAAAGTGTTTAAACTGCAGATAAAATAAATAATAGGCAAAGTGAGCTAGAACGATAAAATCATGTTGTATAAAATGTCCCTTGAGACTTGAAAGAGTAATAGGAGGTTAAAAAGGCGGAGCTGAGGAAACTCTTCAAAGGTCAAATGGTATTTCAGCAAGGTTCTGAACCACAGGAATGTGTTGTCCTGCTTACCATGTAAACCTACGGTAGAGAAACAAAGATGGGCAGGATCTGTAGACTTGTGTAAAGATATGAGAAGATGGAATAAATAAGAGAATGAGAAGGCTGGAGAATGGTAAGTCCTTAGGAATGATTAAAAAGTTGGCTTTTTATGTTGACATATGGAAAAGCATCACATCAGCTTTAGTAAAGGTATTCATTGTGGTACAAGTGATTGAGAGTCACTGAAGGAGTTGCAACAGTGATAGATGTATTATTCCTTTGAGTAGGATGGTTCCTAGAGTGGAAAGTGTGGGACTAAAGCCAGGTGGAACTCTTAGAAGTAATTACTCTAGAGTCAGATCCAGATTCAGGCAGTGGTTCTGAGTATTAGAAGGAGTCAGTTCTTTGAAAACAAATGAGAATGTAGTAATATCATGAATAAACTTGGGTGGTCTTTGATATTGTGGCTTATTTACTAAGAATTTCCCTGATCTCACTCCAGTAATTATGGCCTTTTGTAACTCTTTTTTGTTTCATGCCTTTGTACACTTCTTTACCTCTGCTTGGACTAGCCTGTCACTCTTTTCTGCTCAGATTTCTACCTAACAAGATCTAGCACAAAAGAGCTTTGCTTTGTAAATCTTCCTTCACTTCCTGGCAGTGATGGACATTCCCTCTTCACTGCATGAAGAAATCTGCCTTCTTTCCTAAAGAAAAGCACAGACATATTATATACTGCAGTATTTATTTGTGGGCTACATTCCCACTTGCTATGAGTTTCTAAAGGCCAGAGGCTAGATCTTAATTTTTGGAATGTTGTGGATTTTGAGAAATGTGGAAAACTCATAAAAATTAATGCAAAGCCTACAAATGTTTTCTGGGATATATAGGATGGCCTAAGAAAAATACTAAGATAATAAATATGTCGAAACCCTTCCAACTTTTCAATTCTCTTTTTATACTTAACTGGTGATGTTTCCATTGAGGCAATATTGATGTAAATGTATGAGATGAATTCATATACTTTCAAACTATTGGGCATGTAAATACCAAAGTTCAGTCATTCAGTTAATTAGCAAAGGCAAATCAGCATTTACCTTTGTCTTTGGCCAAACCTCACCAGTCTGTCATTTGTCATATTTTGCAGACATGACTTTTATTTCCTTTCAACAGAATAATGTGTGGCGAAGGCCCAGGTCATTTTTAACTACTATTTTTTTCTCTTAATCAGTTTTCTTGTCTTCAGCCTCATTTTCCTTTAGTCAGTTCAGACATTTCCTATTCCTCAAACCAATTCAAAATTATAATCTTCAACTCTATTTTCTAAGGTAGTCACTCAGCAAATTCTTCTCATATGTATGTTTTACATACATACATATGTATGTTTTACATACATATTTATATACATACATTACATTATTACATACATTACATACATTCTTTATATTCTTTGTTACATGCTCCCTCCATGACTATCCATGTATCACTTGATCCCTTTTCCAGAGTGGTAACTTCTGCTACAAATATGTCCTATTATATGTCCACCAACTACCAAGTCCAATTAAAATAAATCTTATTTGGAACTATTTCCCTTATAAAGGAGAGAGAGAAAAGAAAATATTCTAAAACATGACTGTTTTTTCTGTTCTATCTCTTACACAAATTAAAAGTACTTGTGGACCAGTCCATCTCAGGTAGTTTAATTTTGCTTCATGTTGGTAACCTGACCTGGGATTGTTATACTTCTGCAACAGAAGGACAAATTGAAGAAAGCTGTTGAATGGGAATTTGTGAGGGAATTTGTGGATAGGCAGATATGATGTTTGCTCAAATGATAACTTTACAGATTAGTTGTTATCTGACCACTGATGAATTATTTACAGTCTCCAGTTTCCTCAAAGGTAAGAACAAAAAGTAAACAAACAAGAATAGATGCTATATTTCTCATGGAATTTCTGTGAAATTTGGAAGAAAAAAAAATATATATATATATATTTGGGGTTAAGTTAAATAAGTTATGTTATATATGCCAAGCCTATAAACTGCAGTTAGAAAATATTTGACATAAACCTATCCAGATAACATATGTTAATTGCATCTATATGTATGTAAGCATAGCAATTCCAGGTTTTCATCAGTTAGCAAAACATAAACGTCTTATTGTCCCCTTGGAATTCTTATAAGCCATATTGAAATTATGGTTGAAATTGAGCACATGTTCAACCCTACTTGGTAATAGTGAATGCCAGATCAACATTAGAAATAAGGTCAACATGTCTATTGAAAATAAAAAGGAAATACTTGTTAAAAATCAGTTTCACACAGTAGAGGTTGGACCTTAATATCCACAATTTTGTTTATGAAAATACTAGTGGGGTGCCTGCTTGGCTCAATCAGTTAGGCGTCTGCCTTCAACACAGGTCATGATCTTGGGGTCCTGGATGGACCCCATGCCTGGCTCCCTGCTCAGCAGAGAGTCTGCTTCTCCCTCTGCCCCTTCCCACACTGCTCCAGCATTTTAATAAATAAATAAAATCTTTAAAAAAGAGAGAGAGAGAAAGTACTATTATCTTGTTACTTTAAAAAGAAATAAAACCACACACTTTTTTATGTATAATGAAATTATACGTTCAGGGGTGCCTGGGTGGTTCAGTAGTTAAGCGTCTGCCTTTGGCTCAGGTCATGATCTCAGGATTTTGAGATCGAGCCCCACATTGAGCTCGAGCCCCACATTGGGCTCCCTCTTCCACTCCCCCTGCTTGTGTTCCTGCTCTCACTGTCTCTGTCAAATAAATAAATAAAAATCTTAAAAATAAATAAATAAATACATTCATACATAGATTATATGTTCAAATATATAAACTAACTCGCTAACATCCACATAATATGTATGATAGACTTTTAGTTTGGTTAATATAATACAGAATAAGGAGTAAATCTGAATAAAATATAATACATAATCTAATTTTTATCAGTTTTGATAATGGTTTCTTTTAGTCAGTTCAGACATTTCCCGCTGTTAGTACCAATTCAAAATTACAATATTCAACTTTGTTTTCTAAGGTAGCCACTCAACTACCTTGTGTTTAAAATACACGGTAGTGTAAAACTATTAAAAGGTCAGTGGGAAAGAGAGGGAAAGGATTTAGCATTTATTAAGAACTTATTTCACATCACATCCAGTGCTGGATACCTTTACCTACATTAATTTTTGGTTCTTTGAATACTACTGAGGGAGAAAGTATTTTTCCTGCATTTCACACAGGAGCAAAGGAAGCTCTGAGAAGAGTTTTCCCTGCAAAATGAGCAGTCAGTGAGAGGCTGAGACCATTTCAGTCGCTGGGCTCTACTACATTCTACTACACAAACTCACAGGGGAGTTTGGTTTAACATTTATGACTTAAAAAGTTGCTTCTGATTTTCATGTTGCTGTCTTGAACACAAGTCATTGGACCAGTCTGACTTAATATTGGGTTGCTAAGCACCAGGCAATAATATAATTGAACAAATTGTTTTCTCCCATTGGGAAAGGATGGGTTAGTATCAGCCATCTTCCCTCTTATCATAACACATACACTAAATTTTGTCAAATATTTGTGTAAATAACAAACATCTATGTCAAATTAATGATTAGTGAATATTAGTTTACCTAGAAGTGTTCTGAGATTTTATAAGAAATAGCACCTTCAGTGCTTTAATTTTATACATATAAAGAGATTATTCATATATACATGTATATATATATATTACAGGTTATTATTACAGATTATTCAATTACAGATTACAGAATAATCAATTACAGATTATTCATATATATATATATATATATATATATATATATATATATATATGTCATGGGTCATGAGATCAAGCCTTGTGTTGGGCTCTTCACTGGGCAAGGAGTCTGCTCGAAGATTCTTTCCCTTTGCCCCGTCCCCACTCACAAGAATGCACATGTGCACACTCTAATCTGAAATCAATGATGTTCTGTATGTTGACTAATTATACTTAAATATAAAAAATAAAAACATTTAATAAAAACAATTTATTTTTCTTCTTTTCTTTTCTTTTCTTTGTATCATTGTCATTAGAACATATAAACTGTTGGCCATTCTCCCAGAAAAATTCTGACACTTGCTGGTCTTGTTTTTCATTTAATGTTATGCTCAAATTTCAAATTTTACAGCAAATTTATTGAAGTTCTGCCTTGATGTTTACTTAAAACAAGAACATTTCCATGTGGTTATTAGACTATCGGTGCTATGTATTGGAAAATTATGAATGACTCATTTTTAAAATTACTCTTCTATGATACAGAATAGTGAACATAAAGTTTATTATTTGGAAAGTCCAAGAAAGATTTATCTTCTAATTGCATTATTTCTAAAACATGAAAGAATGTTAACTGTTTTAGTTTCTATTGTTATGTTTTAACAAGTTACCACAAATTTAGCACTGTACAACAATACAGTTCGGTAGATAAGAAGCAAATTCATATGATTGGTTCTCTGCTCAGTGTACCATAGCCCAAAGTCATGGGGTAAAATAGTCTAAATTTTCTTTTGGTTACTAAGATGGGGGAATCCATTCTTTAGTTCTTTCTAATTGTTACTAGAATTTAGTTCCCTGTAGTTAATAGGATTGAGGTCTCTTTTTCCTTAATAGTGGTTAGCTGGGGGCCACTCTCAGCTCCTGGAAGATGTCTACAGTTTCTGCCACATGGTCCTCTCCATCTTCAAGCCAGGAATGGTGCTTTGAATCCTTCCCTTGCTTCCAATCTATGACTTCCTCTTGTGTCCTCCACTGAAGAAAATGATCTATTTTAAAAGGTTCATGTAACTAGGTCAAGCCCTTGTGGATTACTTCCCCATCTTGAGTTCACCACCGCCTTATAACGCAACCCAATCACGGGAGTAAAACCCATCATCTTACAGTCCCAGGGAGGAGCAGTAAAATAAAGGTGATAGGAATCTTAGAGGGCATCTTAGAATGTTACCACTGAAAGTAAAAAATAGAGCTTCTAGAGTTTCTCAAATTATACAGCTCCTCAAAAGTGATGCTTTATAATACCACTTTAAATATAAAACAGTGTGAGAGTCATTCATAAAAGATATCAGCTTTGGAACTCTTCAAAAATTCCAGAAGGTGGGTGCCTGGGTGGCTCAGTGGGTTAAACTTCTGCCTTCAGCTCAGATCATGGTCTCAGGGTCCTGAGAGGGAGACCTGCATTGGGCTCTCTGCTCAGCAGGGAGCCTGCTTCCCTGTCTTTCTCCGCCTGCCTCTCTCCCTACTTGTGATTTCTCTCTGTCAAATAAATAAATAAATAAATAAATCTATCTTAAAAAAAAAAAATCACGGAGATGATGTGCATTACTCTACTTACACATTTATGTGACTTTTTAATCACTGAATAAAAGAAAACAAAAGAATCCCAAACCAAAAGTGCACATTTGTTTTGTGTTGTGAGTATCTGAATGGAATTAAAACAAACAAAAAACTAGTAACTTTTTTCCTATTGTTTTCACACTGGTAGATCCCCCCCTCACTCCCAAGAATATGTGTGATTTTAGCAATAAAGATATCAGGATATGGTTTGTTGTGAGTTTTTTAAATTGATTGTTTGTTTTCCTCTAAGAACTGCATTATTTCCTGAAATAATAATAATATTAATTAATAATCATCATCATCATCATCCCTTACTCCAATAAGGGCCATGATGAATCTTTATGTCAAAGTCTCTTTCAGCCCAACAGGGGACCATCAAAGAAGTCCTGTGTTCCGTAGAAATGTGTAGGTCCTTGTATTACCACCTTGCTCTGTCATTGGCCGAGGGACATGGAAACAGGATATGACTTCAGCTTAACAGATGAAATGGATTCTTCAATTATTGATAGCCAGCAGCCAGGAGCTAACCTCACTCCTCAAGAAGAGTTCTGAGAGAACACCTCAATATGTACCATACTTACAAAACAAATAATCTAGTTCCCATATGTACTGTTTACACTGAAGCTACCTTCATAGAAGTCTGTCCCAACAGTGACATGATAATAAGATATATACTTATGATTGCTGTGGGTCTTCTAGCATGTACCAATAAATATGTTTCAGGATCAGCCAAAACCCATTCTTGTATTTTATGAAGGATAAGTTGCAATGATTGACCATGCTACCTGTGAAGAAAGTAAGTAGTAGTCCTGCATTAAAAAAAAAAAAAGTTGAATTATGTCATACTGATGTGTACTTTATGGGTATGGGTTAAGAGCATAAGGAATTCGGACATACTGAGATGTGATTGGCCAATAGAAGAGATGGAGAAAATTGTTCATATCCCAGTGAGATATGCCTGATGTTGGGAATTAGGAGGTACACTTTCCAAAGTGGCCGAGACAACTGAAACAAATGTGGCTTTATGGATCAGCTACACCTGCATTGACAGAGGAAGAACACAAGCTTTAAGAAAGTTGCACAAATATGAAATGATGGGGTAGACCTAATATAATCATGTTTGCCCTGTCAGAAGGAATTTTGCTTGCGGTGGGAAGAACTGACTATTTAAACAGAAAATTTCAAAACTGACACTCGGCTCATCCATCTCCTTAATGCAGAGGACATGAGCGTCTGTGTACATTTCTTTTACTTTTTCTCAAATTCACAGAAGCCCAAGAGAGTCATGAAGGGACCACAGCAATATCATTGCTACCTGTGCATGAACTGCCTGAGTTTGTTCAAAGGAAATTCATAGATGAAATAGTTCTGGAATCCTGTAATCTGCTCTGATCTTTATTAATTCTGGTTTATGCTGGACTCAATTTTATCTGTACAAGAAAGGTTGTTACAGTCGAATTACTATGATGATAATAACTAGAAAGAACGAGGATCCCCTTAACCTGTAACAAGAAGAAAAGAAGGACTTCAAAAATTAATGGTTTAAAGCATGTATGTATTAACAAGCTTTAGAAGAGGGTGGTGTGTCACAGATTCCTGGGTATAGTATTAGGAATAACAAATTGGCAAATCTAAAATGGCAGGTAACAAAGACATAAAAATTCCCCAGTGACCTCATGCAATTTCTGGGAGCATTAGGGAGTTGGCTAACTACCCACTTACATCTCATAACCTGAGACCTCTGTTTCAACCCTGCTGATCCCTCTGCTCCAGTTTCTATTTTCTTTAATTGGAAAGTCACGTAGTGACATTGGTTTTGGAAGAAATCCAAGATATTCATGCATAAACTATTGTGTTTTTCAAAAAACCAAAAACAAAAAAAAAAAACCAAAAACCTACGGCAACAACTCTTGAGAATCTTTAACCTTTACGTGGTATGTGTAAAGAAATACCGTTAGGATAATTAGTACAGAATATAAATATTTCAAATGTGACATTACATAAATATCCTTATGTGGAAGCGACCACCTAAAGATGAGTTGTCAAGGCAGATTTTTAGAGAAAAGAAATGAAGTGAGTTCACTTTCCACCAATAAACAGGAGAGGTAGAGCTCATCTACTGAAAAGCAAATAGAATGTCCAACATCTGAGATTAGGAAATATGGTGTCTGGGAGTATGGTTGGATGATACCAAGAAAGAAAGACGGGGCAAGGCCAACTGATCAATCCACACAATGGAAGTCATTTTCCTAGTGTTAAACTAGAAATAAAAATACTTTCTCTTTCTGAAGTTTTTGTTTTGTTTTGCTTTTTTAAGTAGTCGGTCACTTCTAGAAGGGGAAAACATGTGACTAAGTACCAAATAAAATCTAATAAATCAAAATTGGTTAGATATATACAATAAGAGCAAAGTTTGGAGGAAAAAGAAAATCCAATGAATGACCCAGACAACAGGATCTATTAGAAATCGCAAAAGAATTGTGATGCCACCAACGTTGGCTTTCTTTTTCAATATCCCTTTGGCTATTCGAGGTCTTTTCTGGTTCCATATAAATTTTAGCATTATTTGTTCCATTTCTTTGAAAAAGATGGATGGTACTTTGATAGGAATTGCATTAAATGTGTAGATTGCTTTAGGTAGCATAGACATTTTCACAATATTTATTCTTCCAATCCAGGAGCATGGAACATTTTTCCATTTCTTTGTGTCTTCCTCAATTTCTTTCATGAGTACTTTATAGTTTTCTGAGTATAGATTCTGTGTCTCTTTGGTTAGGTTTATTCCTAGGTATCTTATGGTTTTGGGTGCAATTGTAAATGGGATTGACTCCTTGACCCAGCAATTGCACTATTGGGTATTTACCCTAAGGATACAAACGTAGTGATCCAAAGGGGCACATGCACCCAAATGTTTATAGCAGCAATGTCCACAATAGCCAAACTATGGAAAGAACCTAGATGTCCATCAACAGATGAATGGATCAAGAAGATGTGGTATATATACACAATGGAATACTATGAAGCCATCAAAAGAAATGAAATCTTGCCATTTGCGACAACATGGATGGAACTAGAGCGTATCATGCTTAGCGAAATAAGTCAAGCAGAGAAAGACAACTATCATATGATCTCCCTGATATGAGGAAGTGGTGATGCAACATGGGGGCTTAAGTGGGTAGGAGAAGAATAAATGAAACAAGATGGGATTGGGAGGGAGACAAACCATAAGTGACTCTTAATCTCACAAAACAAACTGAGGGTTGCTGGGGGGAGGGGGTTTGGGAGAAGGGGGTGGGATTATGGACATTGGGGAGGGTATGTGCTTTGGTGAGTGCTGTGAAGTGTATAAACCTGGTGATTCACAGACCTGTACCCCTGGGGATAAAAATATAAAAAATAAAAAATTAATCAAAAAAAAAAAAAAAAAAAAAAAGAAATCGCAAAAGAGCAAGATCTTTTTCAGCAGGAATGGACAAGTTGTTTTATGAAGAAGGTTGGGGTATAACTAGCCTTAAAGAGAGCATTAGAAATTCTAACAATCAGAAATTTTGAAAATTGGTTAGTGTGGTAAGTAAAGTAATATCTCCCCAAAGATACCCATGTCCTAATGCCCATTTCCATGTAGATGTCCTAATCTCCAGTTAATAAATCGAATGTTTATGTTGAATGCACGGTACTGCTCCATTTGTTTACATACATAATGACTTACTTCTACACCAGCCCAGCTGGGTGGAAATAGTAGATAAGGAGTCAAGATTCAGATTTTATTTTCTATAAAGTTCCCCACGTCAGTCTTTGAACTTAGGTGTGCATGTTTCTTCACTTATCACTTTGCTGCCTTACTGCCTTTAACTGAATGTGCCAGGCCCTGTATTAGACATTTGAACTATGTGGAGTGTTTTAGGTTATGCAGTTTCCAGGAACATAGGATTCACCTACTGTCAGAGGCTAACTGTAGCCTTTGAGGGAATTATACTCTTAAATTTGAGAAATGAATTTCATATACAAAGCCTGGGTAATATCCCTTTCTCTGAAAAATATTTCTCTCATTTCAACAAAATCTCAGAAGACTTGCATGTTTCAAAGTTTAAAAAAAAAATCACGTTTTCCTTTATCAGATGAGCAGAAGAAAGCTAGATTCATTTGCCTAGATTTAAATAACACATTAGTAGTAAATCTATAAAGGAGGCAGCTTCTCTGAGTCATCCTTTGGTTGTCCCTTAATTTTGTGGTATCTATATGCTGACATCTACCAAATAAAATTAGATCTCTGGAAAGAACGGAGTTGGGAAGGAACAGGAACACAAATGACATTTTCCCTTGATATCTTCCTTGCATAAGACCTTGGAACAAGCCGTCACCTTTCCAGAGCTCTAAAGCAACCTTTATTTTACATGCAATGCATGTTCGGTAAGAGGTTCAGAAAGAGGAAGCGATTAATGATACTTCTGTTAGTGACAAGAAGCTGCATCTGTCTCTTTTAAAAACTGTTTCTTCTTTTACAAAGTGATGAGGTTAAATGAGGTAATCCCTAAAACTTTTTTCTTTTCATCTAAAATGTATCTGTACTGCACACCGCAACTATCAGAGAATATTGAGTGTGTATGAAGGACAGGTGTGTCTCTGATCAAACAGACTGGAGCATAAACATTGTGTTTGGTTGTACTGAAACCTCCAGGCCACTGCAAAACCGACTTGGGAAAATCGCAAGAGATGGAAGGAATGGATCATTCCTAATGAAAACCCTCATTTCAGTGCCTCACTTCTTAGAATGAAATGACTTCAACATTTAGATTCTAGGGTTGTTTTTGCCTAATGTGGTTATAGTATTTCTTTTTTCTTTACAATTTGAAAAATTAAATACCTTATTTTGAAATGGTGGAACAAAATATCAAGTCAGAAAGTATACACACACACACACACACACACACACATACTTGGGGAGGCAATATATCAACTTCCATTGACAATTAGGCTCTTTACATTCTGTTATGCCATTGGTAAACTATGCATATGAGTATTTTAGTTTACATAATGACTAACCTACTCCACTAATGTTAATAAGGCTTACATAATTGAAATGTAGTTGTGTAGGTTGTCCTTGATTTATAGACATGAACAGTAATTATTGGCTATGTAATTCCAAACTCTTCATGATGATTAGATGTCATTCTGGTGAAAATATAAACATAAACGCGGCCTAAAATTTTATATACATTTTTAAAAATCCTCTGATCTTGCAGTGCCATAATATAAAAGAAGAGGAACATCACACAAGAATGACACAATTCTCAGAAATTACATAAAATTGAAAAGGAGTACTTACAATAAAACAGATGGCTACAGAAGCAGCTGTGTGGTATCATTTCTGAAGTGTGTTAGACACATATGTGGCTGGGAATATGGAGTGTGTGGGGGAGAGAACTGTGACTGTACATGGAAATAAGAAATTGACGGGGTTTTGGCTTTTCTACGGTGAGATTAAAACATGAGGACCAGGGATTAATTTACCTTCAAGTACTTTCCTAACCACAAAATGAAGAGTAAATGTTACCCTTACATAAACTTTCTTTAAAAATGTACTATAACAGCTTTCCCTTTCCTGTTTATTTAAAATAATTTTATTGTCTGGATTTTTTTTTTTTCCAAACCTCTACATGTATTCCAAAATACAGTGTTTGGGAGCCACTGTTTATGATGGTTAATTGTATGTGTCAACTTGACTGGGTCACAGGGCACCCAGATATTGGCTTAAACATTATTTCTGTATGTGTCTATGAGGATGTTTCTGGATGAGTTTAACATTTGAATTGGTAGACTGGAGTTAGACTGTTCTCCCAAAAGTGGGTGGGCCTCATTCAATCTGCTGAAGGTCTAATAGAAAGAAGAGAAGAAAGAATTATTTGTCTTGGCCTAATTATCTTCAAGCAGGAACACTGTGTTCTCCTGTCCTTGGAATTGGAATGGACTATACCATTGGCTGTCCTGGGTCTGGACTTCTCTGCTTCCATATCACATGAGCTTATTTCTTATAATTTCCCTCTCTTCCTCACTCTCTTCCTCTTTTTAAGATTTATTTATTAGGGGGCCTGGGTGGCTCAGTCCTTAAGCATCTGCCTTCAGCTTGGGTCATGATCCCAGGGTCCTGGGATTGAGCCCCACATTGGGGTCCCTGTTTGGCGGGAAGCCTGCTTTACCCTCCCCCTCTCCCCCTGCTTGTGTTCCCTCTCTCCCTGTCTCTTTCTCTCTCTGTCAAATAAATAAATAAAATCTTTTTAAAAAATAAAATTTATTTACTTATTATAGTGAGAGAGAGTGTGTGTGTTATCAGGGGGAGGGTCAGAGGGAGAGAGAGAGAATCGTCAAGCAGACTCCCTGCTGAGTGGGGAGCCCAATATAGGTCTTGATTTCAGGACACTGAGATTCTGACCTGAGCCAAAATCAAGAGTCAGATGCCCAACCATCTGAGTCATGCAGGCACCCCACGAGTCTCTATACACACATAATACACACACACACACACATGCACACACAGGCATACCCTACTGGTTCTTTTTTTTTTTTTTTTCTGGAGAGCTCTAATACATGGTTCAACATTTACTCTTGCACTCCTTTCAGAAATTTTGTAGTAAATTACATAAAGTGTATACAATTTATTAAAAGGCCAGTGAATGCAAGTTCACTAATTGCCTCCATGTGGAAACTTTAAAATTCACCATATGATTGAGCATAAACACTTCCCTTGTTTTTCTTTATTGTTGTGTTGTTTTGCTTTTGTTTTAACTTCTCAGCAATTAGATGATATGTAGGAAGAATGTCTGTCATCCTCAGTTCTTCAGTAATTACCATGAGTAAAATTCCCTGCCAAGTCACATTAGGCACACAGCATTCATCACACCTAGACATCATTCTTGTATAGAATGAGCCACTGAATTTTTGGAATTCGTCACCATTGCATAGGGTAACCTATGGTGGCTAAGTTCCTAGCATACTCGTACAATCTTTTATATGCTAGATTTCATTACAGTTTATTTTTGTAACAATACTAGGAATTGCTAGAAACTTTTCAGGTGTTAAAATACAAAGCTTTTTTTTTTTTTTTAAGAAATATTATCTTTTTGAAACTCACTACAGGGGATAAGAGTTGGCCACTAAACTCAAGTCTGCCTGATGTACTTTCTAATATGCCCTAATAACATTTTATTTTGCTATCACTCCTGGTTTCACTTCATAACTGCACAAAGTTTTGTGGTTGACTATTTTTTCTCTTTTTCACTTTTTGTTATAATTGAAGTTATTTTTGGTTGAGATCTGAGAGATGAAGTATACCTCTAGTATTTTAACCATCAAGGCAGTATACTAGAACGTCATTAAGGCATTTGACAAAGTCATTCATGAAATTATAATACATATCATGAAGAAATATACACTTCAACAAGTGCCAACGGGTGTGCCCTGAAGTTACTGGTCCATAGATTCCACCCAGTGAAATGCATGAGTCTTAAGGACAAACTCTCAATCAGCCTCTTTGCACAATGGAAAACTACCTTGTCAGTTGGTTGTAAAGATTAAAGATAATGTAGGTAAATTATTCAACATAGCAGATAATACAACCTCAATAAGTTTTAAAACAATAGCTTAAAAAAAATGAAAGGCAGAGGAGAACAAGGTGGAAGAGGAGGAGCAAAAGCTCAGACTTGGGGGCCGCCTTACTCAAAGCTTTTAGATGAATAGAATCCTGAAGGTGTGACACATTATTTTGGGCAATTCACAAATACGAACATGTGCAATGTGTTCAAACATTTCTCTAGATATACAGGGTAACGGGGATCAAAAGGGGGTGTGGGTAAGAGCATAACAAATCCAAATGAAAACAAGAACTAAATAGACACAAGCAGAAAACATTAAAGAACCCAAGACGAAAAAACAAAAAACAAAAAACAAAACAAAACAAAAAAACAAAAAAACTTGCATTGGGCTTAGAACAGAACATCTAAAATACTGTGTCCACTAACGTGCTGTGTTTGAAGACGGCTTTGAATGAGAAAGTAAGCTGGTGCATGGTATTCTGTAATTGGTCATGAAGAAACTAAAGATGTTTTATTTCAAAATAAAGAAAAGCTTTAGGGTGGGTATGATTGAGGTCTCCCACTATATGAAAGGGATCCTGAAGAAAAGGTTCTTTTTTTAGCTTCAGTGAACAAACAATTCATGAAGTAGTGTTTAATGTTCATCCAAAAGGAACATTTCTTTTTTTTTTTTTTTTTTCCCAAAGGGAACATTTCTTAAACGTTAGAGTTAATAAGATCCCAGGGAAATAGTCACCATGAAATATGTTGCCTCACACAATGGTAAATTCCTTGTTAAAGACAGGATTAGAAGTTGCTACTCTGCCTTCATGTGGGATCAAAAAGAGAAAAGAGTATCCACTGGGATACTGGGTCGGTTGATATTTAAATATCCTTTACACTATGAAATAACATGATGAACTTTCCATATACTTCCATTAGACATTACCCCCAGATTCATCAAACATTTATTAAGCATGTACTATGAGTAAGGTTCTATGAACTGATGTTTTATGTTCATTATCTCATTCAACTTATGAAGAAGATAATATCTTTTTCAATTAGGAAAGTGAGGGATAGAGAAGTTAAACAATGTGTGCGTGATCACAAACTACCCTGTAGGAACCCAAGCAACAGGATTCTAAATTTGGGTTTCTCATTTCTTCCTAACCTGTAAACAGTATATAAAAACTTCAGTGTTCCTCAGGATGTCTGGTATGTTTTGCAGAATCATAATATGATGACATTGCATTTTATTTTTGAGTCAAATGTATATGATACAGTGTTGGGACATAATACACATCTTGATTCTCTGTAGCTTAGTTCATGGTGAATTACCATTCTTTGCATCTTTATGAAAAGTAAATATGAAAACTTGATTTAAAAAATCAGACCTAGGGGCGCCTGGGTGGCTCAGTGGGTTAAAGCCTCTGCCTTTGGCTCAGGTCATGATCTCAGGGTCCTGGGATCAAGCCCCGCATAGGGCTCTCTGCTCAGCAGGGAGCCTACTTCCCTTCCTCTCTCTCTGCCTGCCTCTCTGCCTACTTGTCATCTCTGTCAAATAAAAAAAATCTTAAAAAAAAAAAAATCAGACCTAGGGTTCAGGAAACTTTAATCTGAACGTTATTTGAATGAGTTGTATCTCTCAGATTGCTAACATCTCATATTACATTTCTCTTCTCTAATTAAATGATTCAACACTATAAAATCTGCTTTTGAAGTGACTGCACTCTTCAGGATGTGGTTTTCTTACCCTTTTCTGAGGAAAAAAAAAAAAAAATCAAGTTGCTTGGCCCATGTGACGAAACAATGCAGATAATGTTCAAATGGAAAGGTGTAAGATGAAAGTGTGAGAATCATTGCTAGATAGTTCCAATGGTAAACCTGGCACTTTCCTACTCTCTAAATGCACTTAAAATTTTTTTGAGGAACTCATTATTTTGTTTTAAACAGCAAATCTTTCTTAACTGCTGGCATAATACTGTCATATCCTTTCTGATGAATCAGCAGTCACACTGCCAGTACATTAAACAGCATTTTGCAGATGAGAAGAGACAGAAGAATAATTCTGTTGAAGATAACCAAGGAAGCGATATAATACTAGGAAACAGATCATTTGTATTATTTATAAAACTGAGGAGTCTAAACGTGTCATATCACATACCTTTGCTATTTAAATAGCAAGAAGTATTCTCTGCTTTATGGAAATACCAGTATAGGTATATTTAGAAATATCTGGAGTACACATTCATGAATATATCAGTTGCATTCATATGTGAGTGAAGTTGTGAGCTGCGTCAGCCAGAGATCAAGACACATGGGCCTTTCTCATGCATCCCTATTTAGAGCAAAATGATGCCTTCTCTGGACAAGGTTTCCTTTTGTGTTTACTGGTCCAGGATGAGAAGCATCCCTCTTACTATGGATAAATAAAATTTATCATCAAGCTCAATTAAAATTATTTTCTACATATTTATTATCTTAACATTTATTGTACTTACATAACTAAGACTGAAAATCTTTGGGCAGTATCCTGTGACTTCTATATTTGGAACTTCCAAAATTCAATAAAGAGTTTCCAATAAAAGAACGGTCAAATTTTTTCATAAACGGGCTGACACTTGGGGCCCAGAAATGTTCTGTTATCTGGGACTCACTGCTGTAGAATGGGGAATTACCATGGATCTTAGTACCAAGAGCACTGGTGAAACTCCCACTTGCAACATCACTGTCACCGTCACTGCCAAGACACTCGTCTGGCTGATGGGGAAAGGTGCCCACAGTTTTACGATCAATAAGAAATGCTGCGAAATGACCTCCCACATGCGTGTTCCCAGCACTGACCTCATCCACCCCTCTCCTCCCCACTCCCCACTTTTCATAACATCTTCATTCCCATTCACACACAAAGACCATTTTTATTTGGGAGGCGTTACCCCACACCCTTTATTGCTGCCCAAACCACATGGGCTGGGGCCTGGGCCTGTATTAACAGACATTCTCCCCCTATCCAAAACCCTACTGCGTGGTTGGAAATGTTTTTTGTTTTGTTTTGTTTTTTGGGGGGGATTTTTCTGAATAAAAAAGTTTCTACTAACAATAACAATAACAGTATATATATAATGAATGGACCAAGATATCAAGAGAAAATTCTCCCAAGAATTACATTTCTTCCTTGTAACACAATCTTAGAAAACGGCACATGTCAAATAAGATAAAACCCGTTATTTTTTGAGAAAGAAAAAGCTTGAAACCAGGAGAATTTTTTTTTCTTTCACATAAAAACATTACATGACAGCTTATTGACTAGTGTGAAACAATGACTATAATAATAAAATATTTAATTTCAGGAAAAATACATCGGCCAAAATTTGATTTTAGTCCCAATCTCCCTTCAGCAGCCTTCATTTCTTCCTAACATTTACGTTCTAAATTAATTAATTAATTAATTAATGTGAAATACTGCATGCGTTCATTTAGGGTATGGTCTATACTCTTAACATTTCCAACTGGCTAATTCTTTGATGTGAGAAGTTGCCTTGGGATATTTAGCAGTGCCTCTGGTTTTTACTTCCCAGATACCATGGTACCAGATACCCAGATACTTCCCAGATACCCCTCAGTCATGACAATCACTGCTGTCTGCAGACATTGTCAGAGGTCCCCCTGGGGAGTGAAATCCACAGGGTTAAGAACCACTGATTTAAGACCACCAAAGTCTACCTGTACTTCCTCATGGTAGCTGAGATTATGCTTCTGTTTGTCTTCCCCATTGAACTTCCTCAGTTGAGGTTACTGTAGAGCCTGAAATCAGCCATAATATCTGGCTTGCTAAAATGTAACACGGAGGCTGCTGGGGGCAGGGAAGGTTTCTGAGAAGGGTGTAGACATTTGGAACACCAAGGCCAAGGAATGCTGTGGGGAGTTGCCTTCCTCAAGCTTTCTTAGCCCACACAGCTGCTCTGGGATCTAAGAGATCTATGCATGGTCCCTTAGGCTATGTTTACCAGAACTCCTAGAACACGCAGATTAGCATATCGTAACTTCCTGTAAGCAGATCCTCGCCCTTGAAACTGATAAGAAGATTTGCTTATCCTGAAGGACCAATTAAAGCGGGAGTAAAGAACAAATGCTCTTCGTGTCTGAGCACTGACCCCTTGCCTTCTCCTCTCTTTCACAGCAGTTAGAAGTCATCTTTCCTCTGTGGGTATAGGGATCGCTGACAATTCTAGCATTCCTCTCTATTTTTTTTTTTTTACCTCATTATAATTTAACACTTGTTTCTTCAACTTTTTAGAAGTTACCAGAAACATTTATTTGAAGGAATTATGTAAGAATACCTCTTCCTCCTTCTGCTGTGACCCCACATCAGAACACAGAGCATAAGAGAGGTTGGAGATTAAAGTCCCCCTGTCATTCACCCACCAGACACAGTGAAGCTACGCAGAGCACTAAGGTACAAACTTCCCTGGTGCTCTGTTTATAATATTATGACATGCCATTTATAAATGAATCATGTAGCACTTAGAAATTAATATCTCATAGTGACAATATAATAATGGGTGGCTGTGTTCCCAGGCCAGTCCTCAAAGGTTGATTTACCTATAAATCAATCTCTGAACAGTGGTCTCTTCAATTTTAAGACCAGGTAGCAGGAATCCATGTAGTAATGTTTTAAATAAATACATGAAACAGAAAGGATTTTCCTTCCTCTGATCCAATTTGATAGAAGATAAAATCAATATGGCCTAGACTTGATATCTATGTACTTATTAAACTCCTTAAAATTTATATTTATGGAAGTTCCTTGAAGTTATTCTATGCTTATTCTCCACACATGAAAATATACCTTCCCTTAGTGACACAAGATTTAAAGAAATGTCAATTAGCCAGTGAAGGGAGTCAAATATAGACTCGTATTCCCTATACATAATACTAGTTAATAAATATATCAATAAATATGTTTGTTGACTATGTTCACAATCATGTACATTATATTATAAAGAGATGATTTTTTTAACCCCAACTCGTGTCTTTTTTGAAAAGCAGAGTGATATTAAGTGCCTATTTAGATAGAAGTCAATATATCTGGTCTGACAGTGACCACAAAGGTGGTCAAGACATATTCATGGCCATAGGAAATTTTGAAATTTAGAGAAAAATTGATAGAAATAATGACAGGAATAAAATAACATTAGTAGGAGAAGGTTCTTAATGAAGATAGATCCTACAAATAATTATAATAGACTGAATAGTTATGCCTATCTCTTTCACCTCCTATAGATCTTAAGTGTGACTGGCTTCATTATGTACTGCTCACCCATATATTTAGCTCTCATATGGTAATTATGCAAAAAAAGAATTAAGATTAAGTTAACCAAAGAGAAATGAAGCATTTAAGCATGATATTCACTTATCAACTTTTTTGTACAAAAAGTCCTCCTACAGTTATATTATGGTGAAGATGGCTGCCTTGAAAACTTGCAGTTGTATCAGGAAAAAACCTTGGACTGGAGTTACTTCTCTATCCCTAAGGATCTATCCCCTAACTACCTAAGATCTTCTTCTCCTTTAATTTTACAGAAAGTCTAATTACGATTATATCATTTTTTTATTTGAAATGTCATAAAATTTGCTGAACTCACCCAGACCCAGTACTTCCTATAATATTAAGAAAAATTAATTTGCCTATTTTCTTATAAGAAATAGGATATGTGGTTGAGATTGTTGGTTTGCTATTGTCTCCTTAAAGCCACTGAGCCATTTATTTATTTATTTTTTTTTAGCTGATTACATAGCTCTTAAGAATTCAGATTATATTCCCCATACTCTCTTAAAGCTAGGTATAGATATGTGAACATTCCCGGAAAAAGGTTTTGAAGTTTAAATAGTATATATAATTATGTAGCTATGGTTATTAATGAGAAAGTGTGTATCTCTTAAACCTTTCTCTTCATCTTGTGGAAGGTGACGGTTGGAATACTATCAACTATTGCTAGCCTAGAACTTCTAAATTCCAAGCCAGGTTAAACTGTCTGCCAGGAATGGGAACCGGATCTAGGACACCTTTGGACTAATTAATTCTGTACTATTTTTACTTATAGGAAAGATTCTATTTAAAACATTGGATTTTTTCCATTATTTCAAGTGGCATGTCATCATAACACAGGCAGTTTGGCTAGTCATGAAAAAAGCAGGCATTTTGGAAGCAATTCTTTCAAATGCTAGGAATTACCTTTAAGGCTATATAACCTTTTTTCTAGAGTGGGAGAAGCACATAGGTCATGAAGTAGGCTCTTAATGCCACATGTATGCCTTTGTTTGATAACTGAGGTGATTGGTCTGAAAATGCTGATATAAATGTGAATGTGAGCTTCGTAAAGCCTAAATATTAATAGTAAATGTTAATTGTGGAACTTTTGTTTTAGGCAAGTCAATTCTAGTACCCCAAAACTCTTCAATGCAGTTAAAATAATATTCCTTGTATAAAAGAAATAAAAAAAGGTCTTGAGTAAGCTGCCCAATAATGATGACAATACGAACAACTTAAATTCACTGAATCCTCCGTAAATTCCTTTCTCAGTACCAGCCAACACCAATGAGGTTCTTTACATCATTCATGTTTTAGTCTCTTTATATAGCAGTCACTTAGGAATGGGAACTAGTACAATACCAGTTAACAGAAAAGAAAACTGTTGTAGGAAAGGTGATCACTTAGCTAGATTCATAACAGCAGTTCAACTATAGAGCCAGAATTCACATTCTGATCCCACATTCCATCTTATCTTGCTACCTTCCAGGTCTACTTCTTTCAACTCTTCTATTTCTCACTCTGCTTTCCGTAGTTCTGAGAGTTCAAGGCACCATTCTCAGATGTTGAGAGAGTCATTGTTTTTGATCACCAGGCATTTATTTCCGTGCTCGTCATGGCAGATCAGTGTCTGCCCATGTGACACATATCACTTTCACCATTTGAAAGCCAACATGAGAAAAGTAATAGCAGAAACTTCCCAGGCAAGATAACCTATTTGCCCTTATGACTTTATGTATTCTAAATTTAAGTGTACAATAGGCACTATGACAAGATTATATTGTAGGTTAAGAGATAGTCCCTTTGCCCAAGATAGAGTCCCTTCATATTTGAAAGGAGTTAAGGTCATGTAAAAATAGAAAACAAAGCATTTATAACTGCAGATTACTTAAGATCCAGACTTCACTGTACTTACACTCATCAGGATGATTGATTTATTTTGTATTAGGAACTTCTTATCTGTTCTAATAATATCAGTAGTTCCTATTAGCAAAATCATATCTTTAGAAGGGACAGTAAATTACTTCCTGTCTAATCAGGCCTAGAGATATGTTTAAAAATAATGTCAAACAGAGTCCAAGAGTCTTCCTCAAAACTAAAAATACTTTGCAGTAGTGGCAATTACTGAGTCCATTTGACCTATACACTGTATGGAGTTCAAGTCTCCCTTTTTCTAATTTCTCTCTAGAAAAAATCACTACTACTAAAAATTAGTACTTTTTAATTAATTAACAGATAATTAGTGAGATAGCCTCTAATAGCAGAAAGTTCCATGGGAGATATCTATCTATACAGATATAAAATATGAAATGAAGAAACCTAATACTATCAATATCATGACAAAAAATCAACAGTAAGGAAGTAGTGAAGGAGTTAGCCCAGGATAATGCTTTTTAGATAACACTATCAAGATAATCTTATCTAAGGAGAAGACATTGAACAGAGACCTGTAAAAAGAGAAGCAAGTCACATGGAAAAGAACAACTAAACCGGAGGGAACAGAGAATGTGAGGTGTTGGGATAGAGATGTCCTTAATTTCTTCATGGAAAATCAAGAAGGCCAGAGTGCCTAGAGGAACATATGCTGAGCAGTGAGAGTTTAAGACAGAAGGAAGTTGTTGGCCATTGCAGGCCTTTAAAGACATTGGATTTGATATTTGTACAATTTGATATATGAAGGATTTTGATGATCTTCAACCAGGAAAAAATATTATTTTAATTAAATTTCAAAAATTACACGGTTGTTGTGTAAATAATGGAACATTCAGTAGAAAGAGAAGAGAAGGTCACAAGGCTAGGATGCTATTTCAAGATTCCAAGGTAGAAATTATAGTAACTTGAGCTTAGTGGATAGCTGTGGCAACAGCAAACAGCAGTATCAATCTGAAAATATTTTGAAGATAGAGCCCATGAAATTTGTTGATACATTAATGTGGGAATTGAAAAAAAAACATCAGACTTCATAATAAGGGTACCTGGGTGGCTCAGTTGGTTAAGCAATGCCTTAGGTTCAGGTCATGATCCCAGAACTCTGGGATTGAGTCAGCATCAGGCTACTGGCTCCATGGAAAGTCTGCTTCTCCCTCTGACCTTCTCCCCTCTCATGCTCTCTCTCACTGTCTCTCTGTCAAATAAATAAATAAAACCTTTTTTTTTTTTTTTTTAAAGAGAGATCACATTGACACCTTGTTTTCTGGCCCTAATAACTAGAAGAACTGAATTTTCTCTATCCGAATTATCCCACCTGCTGCTATAATTTTTTAACGTTATACTTCTAAATCCATATGGTTATAAACCTACTGCATCCACTGACATGGGGAGCACTTAGGGAGAAGGGTGTAAAGCATGGTGCAAAAATGAATTAAGTTTTAGATGTATTAATCTGACCTCTCAGTGGGGATATCAAAGATGATTGGTGCATGAACCTCTAACTTAGGGGGGAGGGGTCAGAGTTGGGTCAGAGATAAATATCTCCATGTATTTGGAAACAAAACATTTATAAGTCCGGATTTCAAAGAGGATATATAAAGAAGACAGAGAATTAGCAGTGAGATGGAAAGAGAATGTCCCAGCGTCCAAACAAAAGAAAGTCAAAGATGAGGAATCAACATGCCTGCCACATGCCATGAATAGGTTCAGGAACATAACGATGAAGAATGGACCATTGGATTTCAGCACTTTTCCTGGAGCAGTTTTGGCAGATTTCTTGGGAAGAAACTCTGCTAGTGTTTGTTCAAAAAGGAAGAGAAGATGATAAAGATAGTAAACAATGAGAATAATTTTCTCAAAGAATTTTACTGTAAGGGGGTGCCTGGGTGGCTCAGTTGGTTAAGCGACTGCCTTTGGCTCAGGTCATGATCCTGGAGCCTGGGGATCGAGTTCCACATTGGATTCCTTGCTTGGCAGGGAGTCTGCTTCTCCAGTTGACCTCTCTTCTCTCATCCTCTCTCTCTCTCTCTCTCAAATAAATAAATAAAATCTTTTAAAAAATTAGTTTAAGGAAGAGTGGGATGAAAATAGAGTAGATAAAGCAGGATACAGAAGCAAGGGGAAAGTTTTAAAATGTCTATGTTTGGCATCTTTTGTATGCTGATGAGAATAATATACTAGAAGGAACAAGAGGGAGCAAAGTAGGAAAGGCTTGGAATTAGAAAATATTTTCTTCAAGCAGTGGAACAAACAAACAAATGGCAGAGGGACCATATTTAAGAATGCAAGTACGCGGGTACATTTTGTGGTAAAAAGGATGTGATGAACAGCCACAAATTCTTAAGGGAAAATAATTCACTAGAAATATATGTATTTTATATAGGAAAGAATAAATAGTCAATGGATAATACATGTGGAATTATTATTTGAATTTTAAAGCACCCTTGCATTATTTTCATTATTAAGTACAAGAATAGAAATTACTATATTAAGAGATAGTTAGGGAATCCTTGAAAGAGGTGAGAGAAATATACTTTTAAATTGCACAGCTAACTGGAACACATATCAGAAACAAAGGTTTGCAGTCTTATTAACCTAAATTCAAAGTAAGTTAAAATAGAACTGTAGCACTCAAGTGAGCAAATGTTTGCTATCAGATAGTCTATTGTTAAAGTTTGAAAAGCACAATCTCTTCAAACTGTTTTTGAGTTTGCTACTCAATAGAGAAAAGCAATTAGGAAGCAGAGTATTAGCAAGCATCACTCAGAAAATAAATATTTACTGTCAACCTTAGAGATGTGAAAAGTCTTGTTTCCACATATAGTTCTAATGAGATTTCAATGGCTTCCTAAGTATTCTATTAACTCTTTGATACTCTTTTAAAAAACTTCAGTGCCATATTATTTTTTTTAAGCTTTAAAAATCATCAAATGTAGCTCAGGGCATTAGTTACATAAATCTAAGAATATTTATTGGGACTTTGTTCCAGGGTCTCTTTTAGTATTAAGTGATTTCAAAGTATAATTTATGAAACATTTTTCAGCACCAAGGGCAGTCAGAGCTTATACTATAGTTTAGTTTTTATTATTATTAAAAGAATTTCCATATACTTTTAGTGTTTTCTAGTCATTGAAAAATTCTCACCTGAATTTTCATTAAAGCTTTAAGCTTTTTCTTAAAGACAATTTCTGAAATTATTGATGTGATCCAAACAAATTAGGGTATAAATCTATATTCTTTTTAAAGTTATGAATTATGCTATATTTTAAGTGCATTAGTTGCTAAAGGGGGAACCAGTCAAATGAATTAATACTTTTCTGATATACTCAAAGTGCCGGCGCACAATTTAGCGTATCATAAAACCAGTCTGAGGAATGCAGCCTCATAAAATGCATAGGTTTTGAAAAAATGATTGGAATGATGATAGACAATACCCTCTTTAAGTAATAATAGTTTTCAATATAAAAGTTGAGTTCCTACTATGTGGCTACCCTTTAATGAGGTCATTTACAATTTTTATTACATTGAGATTTCATTATAATCTCAAAGCATAATTATTCTTATACCCATTTTTCTGATGTGGAATTGGGGTCTTAGAGTTTAATAAACTTAGCAAAAATTCTAGCAATTTTTTAGTCAATTAATTGACTAAGAAAGAATCTGAACTTCATTTGCCTCTTTTTATCTACAGAGATTTCCCTGGGTACTAATAGATGATTAGCTGATAAGGAATATACAGAGTCATACACTCTGTATGTAAGGACTAGACACTAAGTCTAGTGTTGATCTGATCTATACCAGTTAAATAAATCTTCAGAGTTATTATCATAATGCTCAGCAACTTCTACTACATAAGTGGTGACAAGCTTGTACTCTAGAAACCCGTTTTTGTTTTTTTTTTTAAACAGTTGCTATAATTGGTTTTGTTTCTCACCAGTTCTTTTGAAATACAACATGGTTATCAATTGGATAAAATTTCAAAGCCAAATTGATTTCAAAATAAAATATTCCCTGCAATGTCTGCATTTTTCAATGCAAGCTATTCATATCGGCTTAAAGAGAATATAACTCAAGTAGTTTATTTGCTAGTAAAGTGTGAAGTCCTCCAAACATCTCTGAATATAATATATCTTATTTCACTGTAGCTGTACTGTAAGCGGATAGTAAATATATGGAGTAATGATTAAGCGACGATTTTACAAGGTGAAAACATGGATAACATAAAATAATAGGTATGTACCTAAAAGGCAGTCACAAAATGCCATGGAGTGGAGAGTTCCCAAAAAGAACTTAGGGTATTACAGCTATCATTACCATAAAAGTTTCCCCAGAGTTTCAACGAAACAGTAGGGTAATAAGATTATCTAGAAACCACCAAAAAAACCTTAGAGAAAATTAATGATTTAAACACAAGAAATGCTAAAATACCAGTTTTATAATAAGTTGTAAAAGCTGAAAAATAAACCACATATCCTATGTTGCCCTGGGAAAAATCTCCTTTGAGTACCACCTGTTTACAGCTCCATGGTAATATTTGTATATTACCAACTAATGGATCTCAGTGGATTGTAACTATACACCCATGCATGAACTTAAATTCTATGCATGAACTTAATTCAGGAAAGAATGGGAATGTTACTAACCTTTACATTGTAATAGAAAAGCTGTAGCTTGTAAGCCTACTGAAAGCAGGGAACAGAACAGAACTGGGAAGACAGGAATACAGCCATGTTTAACTTCTACGACATCAAGAGTAGAGATACTGTTGAAACATTAGTAATAAGAAAAACAAACTCAACTATATAAAGTTAAAAATACAAGAAAAAAATCATGACAATGATTAAAATTGTGAAATGGAGGGAAAGTTAGTTGAAGTATGAGCCATGTTTTTGTCCCTTAAGACAAGATGTGAATAAATAAATAATAAATAAAGTAGGTTAGTGAAAAAATAGGGGTATATAACCTCTTATTTAGGGACTTGAAGATCACCCACCCCTAAGATAAAGAAAATATTAGAAGTTTGCCTCTGGGTGAATTGGGGCTTGGGATTTTTTCCTTATAAGGCTTTCTTTTGTTCCTTGTCTTTAACATTTATTATTTTTTATGTTATTTGCTAAATGGTTATTCTGTTGCACAGCTTTCTTTTGTCTCCTTATGCTAAAGCCAAACAGTGGTAATGCATAAAGCCCTAGTAACTTGGAAAACACGGTTGTACAACAAAAAGAGTATTAGTGGTAATTTCTCCTAACTATATACATGCCCTGAGTTTCTGAACAGAGAACTATAATCATGTGTTAGGGGAGGATAAGAATTCAGTGATTTATAAACGTTTTAATTCACATTTTATTTTTGAAATGTAAATGGGTACTTTTAGTGCTTTATATGAATCATACATATGCATATACTTTTATTAGCTAAATATCTTATAATACAAAATATTATTTCATTCTGACAGATGATGATTATAATTATTATTATTATTTACATAAATATAAAATACTGCAAGATGCTTCAGATTATGTTTTTCTCTTAAGGTCAGTAAGAAGGTTAATGTTTAGTCACAGTCAGTTCAAGCAGAGTATAGGTGAAATGCCAGTTAAGCAGAATAATGACAGTCCCTTACTAACCAAAATAACACAAAATAATTACATATTCTAACCAAGGCAATCTTAATTTTAACCTATGACTGTCAGGACATAGTCAAACATTTAGTTCTTTGGAAACTATGCCTAATATTTCTTTCTTTTTTTTTTTTTTTTTTTTGGTCGAAGTATCATAAGCAAGCCTTTTATTCTCTAGAGATAACTACTGTAATTTACAGTGATCTGTATTTTATTAAAGGAGCTTGAGTGAAAAAAGACAACAGAGGTGTTTTCTTTCTTTTCTTCTTTTTCTTTAAAGATTTTATTTATTTATTTTACAGAGAAAGAGAGAGATCACAAGTAGGCTGAGAGGCAGGCAGAGAGAGAGGGAGAAGCAGCTCCCTGCCAAGCAGAGAGCTCAATGCACGGCTTGATCCCGGGACCCTGAGATCAGGACATGAGCCCAAGGCAGAGGCCCAACCCACTGAGACACCCAGACGCCCCAACCAACAGTTTTGTAATGAAAATGCACTTTGAGGGGGGCGCCTGGGTGGTTCAGTGGGTTAAGCCGCTGCCTTCGGCTCAGGTCATGATCTCAGGGTCCTGGGATCGAGTCCCGCATAGGGCTCTCTGCACGGCAGGGAGCCTGCTTCCCTCTCTCTCTCTCTCTCTGCCTGCCTCTCCATCTACTTGTGATTTCTCTCTGTCAAATAAATAAATAAAATCTTAAAAAAAAAAAAAAAAGAAAATGCATTTTGACTTTACCACACTTGCTTATTATCCAGAAAAGAAAAAAAAAAAAAAAAAAAAGGATATGATCAAAATGTATTATATATGTTCTACTATTAATTGTAGCAAGTGTGATTATAATTCATTCCAGGAAGATAAAAATCCTTTTCTCATATAATAGGGAATAAAATTATTTTCCTACTTTGTGGCTTATGCTGAAGGCATAATTTAGTCTTTAATAGAGGTTATGTGGAATGCTGAAAATTACAAATCTGAAGTTCATTCTTACTCATTTTTATACAATAATGTTAAAGAGGCTGCTGTTACGCAGATGTTCTTCAGTATAACTGTGATGATAGTAGACTCAGTTTATGGAATATTTCTTCTATAAAATTTCTGTCACTGTAATATTCCTAGATGATTATAAATTTGTAAAGTTAGGGTTTTACTGTAATTTTTAAAATTTTTTTGAAGATTTTATTTTTTCATGAAAGAGAGAGCAAGAGAGCACAAGCGAACACAAGTGGGGAGAGGGAAGGGCAGGAGGAGAAGCAGATTCCTTGCTGAGCAGGAAGCCAGTTAATGGGCTTGATCCCTGGACCCAGAGATCATAACCTGAGCTGAAGGCAGATGCTTACTAGGTACTCCAATAAAGAGAATATTTTTAAGGAAAAATAGAATTGCAATTCTGAAGTGTTTTTAAAAGTTTACTTTACTTCTTTTAAATAGTTTAGTGTTGAGGCACCTGGGGGGCTCAGTTGATTAAGCCTCTGCCTTTGGCTCAGGTCATGATCTCAGGGTCCTGAGATCGAGCCCAGCATCAAGTTTCCTGTTTGTGGGGAGTCTGTTTCTCCCTCTCCCTCTGTTTCTCCCTCCAGCTTGTGCTCTCTCTCTCTCTCTCTCTCAAATAAGTAAATAAAATCTTTAAAAAAATAGTTTAGTGTTTTTCAATAAAAATAATCTATAGCCCATCTTGATTAAAATGAACAAGTTTTCCACTCTAACAACTGGTTGTGTTGTTTACACATCACCCAAATAGGGTATTTACAGACCAGGTATGGGGAGATGCAGAGTTATGTGATGATGAGTTATACAGATGGGGGTATATTCAAGAATACGTGGACATGAAACATAATTAGAATTGGAGAAATATATTTAGGAGCAATCAAGAGATTTAGATATAATTCCTTTATCACAAGAGTAGAAATTGTGGACAAGACTGATGTTTCTGGTAGGGAATGCGTAAGGTAAGAAACATCACTCCAGTGCAAGGGAAAGCCCAAGTAAATGGGCTGTTGAAAGATTCTAGATATCATTTGGGCTCATACACCATAGACTGAAATGGTTCTAACTCCTGGATTTCTAATTAGATAAACTATCAAAAATGGAAAGCTTTCTGACTAGTGTACTGATAAATACTCATAAATACTGACTAGTGTACTCACAAATACTCATAAGTACTCATAAATGAGTACTAGTGTACTCATAAATAAATACTCATAAATACTAGTTCCACAAGTCAAGATGGATTAAGTTATGAAGAGATTTTCTCCAAAGCACTATGACCTATTCTGAGAAAGGTTGAAAATCAAAGAAGCTAGATGGGCTTGCATTTGTAGTAGTGACTCAGTTCTCCAGGGATTAAAAACATGAAGATGGACTTACTGACTTCAATGATTCACCTGGCACTCTAGAAAAATATTATCTCAAGACTGGGACAAGATGAGACATCTCCTATCCCTCAGGGAGTAAATGATATTATTGCTACAATTTAGTGTTTTTTTTTTAATGTGCAATGTTTTATTAGTTTTAGGTGTACAATATAGTGACTCAACAATTCCATCCACCATTTGGTGCTCATCACAACAAGTACCCTTCTTAATCCCCATCACCTATTTCCAACTATTTCACCCATCTCCCTATCCACCTTTTCTCTGTTAACCATCAGTTTGTTCTCTATAATTAAGAGTCCATTTCTTCTCTCTTGCTCTCTTTTTTCCCCTTTCCTCATTCATTTTCTTTCTTAAATTCCACATAAGTGAACTCATACGGTATTTGTCTTTCTCTGACTTATTTTGCTTAGCATTATATTCTCTAGCTCCATCAGTATTATGGCAAATGACAGGATTTCATTTTTTAAATATTTATTTATTCATTTTAGAGAATGTGATGAGGGGAAACAATCTCCCAGAGGAAGAGAATCTCCAAGCAGACTCCCCACTGAGTGTGAAGTCCACCATGGAGCTCAATTACAGGACCCGTAAGATCATGACCTGAACTGAAACCAAGAGTCAGATGCTTAACTGAGCTACCCAGGTACCCCTCATTCTTTATTTATAGATGGATCAGATTGATAGATATATGATAGATAGAGATAGATAGATAGATGAAGACAGATAGATCTAGATCATATCTTCTTTATCCATTCATCTATCAATGGGCACTTCAGCTGTTTCTGTATGTTGAATATTATAAATAATACTGCCATAAACATAGGGGTGCATGCATCCCTTTGAATTATCATTTTTGTATTTTTGTGTGTGTAAATACCCAGTAGTGTGATTACTGGGTCATGTGGTATTTCTATTTTTAACTTTTTGAGGAACTTCCATACTGTTTTTCACAGTGTGTGCAGCGGTTTGTATCCACACCAACAGTGCAAGAAGGTTCCTTTTTCTTCACATCCTCCACAACATCCTTTTTTTTTTCTTGTATTGTTGATTTTAGTCATTCTGATAGGTGTGAAGTGATATTTCATTGTAGCTTTGATTTGCATTTCTCTGATACTGATTATAAGCATCTTCTTATGACTGTTGGCTATTTGTGTCTTCTTTGAAGAAATGGATGTTCATGTCTTCTGCCCACTTTTAAACTGGATTATTTGTTTTTCAGGTATTGAGTTGTATAAGTTCTTATATATTATAGATACTAACCCTTTATTGAATATGTCATCTGCAAATGTCTTCTTCTATTCCTTCTAGTTTTGTTGATAGTTTCCTTTGCTGTGCAGAGGATTCTTATTTTGATGTAGTCCCAATTATTTATTTTTCCTTTGTTTTCCTTGCCTCCAGAGACATATATAGAAAGAATTTGCTAAGGTTGATGTCAAAGAGCTTACTCCCTGTATTCTCTTCTAGGACTTTTATAGTTCAGCTCTTACATTTAGGTCTTTAATCCAGTTTGAATTCACTTTTGTGTATGGTGTAAGAGAGTGGTCCAATTTCTTTCTTTTGCTTATAACTGCCCAGTTTTCACAACACCATTTGTTGAAGAGATGGTCTTCTTCTCACTGTACATTCTTTCCTGCTTTGTAAAAGATTAACTGACGATATAGTTGTGGGTTCATATCTGGGTTTTCTATTCTGGTCTATCGACCTACATGTCTATTTTGTGTTAGTATCATACTATCTTGATTACTAAAACTTTGTTATATAACATGAAGTCCAGAATCGTGATGCCTCCAGTTTTGCTTTGCTTTTCAAGGTTGCTTTGGCTGTTTGGAGTCTTTTATGGTTTCATATAAATTTAAAGATTGCTTGTTCTAGTTCTGGTAAAAATGCTGTTGTTATTTTAACAAAGAGAGCCTTAAATGTGTAGATTTATTTGGTTAGTATAGAGATTTTTAAGAATCTTTGTTCTTCCAATCCATGAGCATGGAATGTTATTCCATTTATTTGTGTCATCTTCAATTTCTTTCGTCAGCATTTTACAGTTTTCAGAGCACAGATCTTTCACCTCTTTGTTTAGGTTTATTCCAAGGTATCTTATGGTTGTTGGTCCAATTGTAAATGGGATTGATTCCTTAATTTCTTTTTCTGATGTTTTATTATTGGTGTATAGAAATGCAACAGATTTATGTACATTGATTTTGTATCCTGCAACTTTACTGAACTCATTTATCAGTTCAAGCAATTGTTTGCTGGAGTCTTCCAGGTTTTCTATATAGAGATTCGTGTCCTCTGCAAATAGTGGGTTTTACTTCTTCCATACCAATGTAGATAGATGCCTTTTATTTCTTTTTGTTATGTGATTGCTGTGGCTAAGCTTTCCAGAACTATGTTGAATAAAATTGGTTATAGTAGACATCCTTATCTTGTTTCTGACCAAACAGAGGGAAAGCCCTCAGATTTCCCTATTGAGTATAAAGTTTCTTGTGGGTTTTTCATATATAACCTTTGTTATATTGAAGTATATTCCTTCTAAACCTACTTTGTTGGGTCCTTTTATCGTGAATGGATATTGCATGTTGTCAAATGAATTTTCTGAATCTACTAAAATGATCATGTGGTTTTTGTCCTTTCTCTTATCGATGTGATGTATCACAGACTGATTGATTTGTGAATATTGAAACTTCACCAAAGAAAAGATTCATTTTTCCTCCCTGAAGGCAACCCATGTTCTGTGATTGGTCATGAACCAAGGGAGGAAATAAAAGCTTACATACTTGCTTCAAGGTGGAATAATGTTCAAGAAGCATTTCAGCCTTAAACCTGGAAAACCCCTTGTTAAGACTCTGGTGCAATTCAACACCTTTCTTTGTCCAATCCTTGTTCTTTCCCCTTGTAGGTGTGATACCAAGAAAACACCAAATAAACTTTCTGCAGATGATTTTCTGCATTAAAGCCTGGTCCCGAGAGAACTGAATCTAAGAAATATACTATATAATGTGTGTATTTAATATATAATTATTTACTATAGATTACTTTTTCCTAAATATCCCTAAGAACAGGATATTTCATCCCCAAATATAAGACACATGGTAGACACTCAAGAAATGGTTGTCACATGTGCTATGGAGAGTGCTGTGAAGTATGTAAACCTGGCGATCCACAGACCTGTACCCCTAGGGTTTATAATACATTATATGTTAATAAAAAATTTTTAAAAACAGATTAAAAACTGCTCTAAATATGAAAAGAATGGATAGATTTGACTCAAAGATTAAATTAAATAAAGAAATTGAGTCCTCAACACAAAATGACTTGTTTGTGCCATTTACTTTATAATAATGTCTTCTTTGTCTATCTTATAACTACTTTTTGTGAGTTCAAAGTGTAATGATCAATAGTATGGCCAGGAAGTTCTCAGAAATTTGAGGATTATTTTAATCCAAGAAAAATCCATTTCCTTATCAGAAACATCTACATTAAGAGCTTGTAGATTTATACGTTTAGGATCTCTTTACACTACAAATTGAACATCTTTCTCTTCTACTTTATAGATCTTCTATCCCATACAGTTCTTGCTACATTATAACTTCAGTATTCCTTGACTCAGATATATTCATAATTTGGTTTGCTCCTCATCTCACATGACCTACCTCTGCCCATGTACGTCCTTCCAGGAGAGCACTTACTGTAATAACCAGATCATCTCTAAATTCTCAATTACTCAGACTCTTGGGAAAAAAAGCATATTCATTTTAACTTTTTCATTTTTTATCAATTATTGTATGAATTAAATGCTCTGAGTTAGTGCTTAGCTGAATCCAATTACCTGTGGGTAGATGGAACAAAGTCAGGTGGTACAAACTCGAAGGTCTAAGGCTATGCCTTGAGGTCAGAACACAGGAAAAGATAGGTTCTCTCTAAAGAGTTTGCAGATATAACAGCCTGAGAAGTAAGCATGTAAAATAACATCTTGCTTTCAAAAGACCCTGAAATGCAGCACCTTCATTTATACTTCTATGAAAGACAAGTAGCATAGGAAAATGTGTTCTACTGTTCCCTTTAACAAAATTGTGGTTTTATTTTACATAGCTAGTTACTATAAAATGTAAAATAATTATTTTAGGCACATGTAAGACCTATTTCTGAATTAATATCAGTAGCAATATAAAATCTCTTTTGAGATATATTCAAGGTTATTGGCATATAAACTCAAGCCTAAGATATTCTTCACTTGTGAAATATACTCATGTTCAAGTTTGGCAGCCTTACAAACTAAGTTTTAAATTCTCAAATCTGAATTCCAAAAACACCTATTCTTTCATTTGGGTTTTGTGTGTTTGTGTGTGTGTGTGTGTGTGTGTGTGAGAGAGAGAGAGAGAGAGTGTGTGTGTGTGTGTGTGTGTGTGTGTGTAAGTGTATGTGTGTGTGAAAGAGAGGGAGGGCGGGAAGGAGAAATAGAGAGAAAGAGAGAGAGAGAGAGATACAAAGAGATCACCTTATAATTATAAACCAGTTTAGCAAGGATGACTTTTGTCAATAGGCAAGTGAGATATATTCTGAAAAGATGCTTGCAAACAGCAGGAAAGCATATGGTATATTTTACTTTCTCCAATTATTTGTATTCTGCACCCTTGCTGAGAGAGAGTTTGGCTAGGTATGCATTTATAAAATAAGTACATAAACTAGCCCAACAATTGACTTTCAGAAAAGCTAGCTTTATTTTAGCTACTGGTGTTTCAGAAATACAGCCCCAAGACTGAAAGAAATGAATAAAGTGAACTAGAGAACTTTGTGGAATCATCCCCTACTGAGTTAACATACAGGTTCTTTTTTGACGGAATCCAGTGGTATTGGAGTCGACATTTAGACTTTCATTTTTATCACCTGACCTGAAATAGAAGGTCTTTTATACTAATGACAGGAATGCATAAGCACCTGCTTCTAAGATCATTATAAGCAATAGCCACTGCCGTTAGTGGAAGAAATGAACTGGCTCTTTGCCAACATTAAACAGGGCTCGCACACTGAAGCCTTTAGTTTATGGCTAAATTTAGAGTACAAAAGGTGCCTGTCTGTATGTTCTAAATTTATAAATATGCACTTTAATATACAGGAAAGGATGAGAGACTTTTAAAAAAATAAATCTACTTTCCTTTGATAGAAGTTTTCCAGTTTTTTTGTTTGTTTGCTTATTTGTTTGTTTGTTTTGGTGAGGTGGTTTTGGGGAGGGGAGGTTTGTTTGTTGGTCACAGATCACCTTAAGGAAATGTGGTATCAGATTTCAAGTTGTCTATTCTCTTCTGAAGAAAACTAAGAATTTTCGCTGCCCAGAATCTCTGAGACAAATTAGAAAATAAAGAGTAGTTGATTTTCATATTCACAAACAATACAGTAGTAGCTACTGTTGATTTCCTTGTTTCTTTGTGAAGACTTAAAGATGTCACCCAAAAGTAAATGGCAGTCATTGGATTAAAATTTCCCAAGGAGAAAGACACAATTGTCTTGTTAATTGCAGCACTCCCAGTGTTTAACAGAGTGTCCATTAGGCAATAAAAGCAACAAAATTGTTTGTTCAGCAAGTGAATTAAATTATAATTTATGGCTATATCCTTTATAAATCCTATCATGACCAGCTGGTCCACATAAAATGTCAAGAACTCAAAAGAGAAAGATTATGAATTTATTCCAACATTGGAAACATCCTAAATAATTTTCTTGTGAATACTTTTTAAATTACCTATAAAGAATAATTTATTTAAAAATTATATTCCATAATTTAAACAGATTTTTATTTTATTGCACTAAAATAAATTTGTGTAACATATACACCTTATTTATTGGGTGAAAATCTTAAATGATTCATTATTAATTCACTTAACAAGTACCTCTGTTCTGTCAGATATATTCTAGACACTGGGCCAGACACTAATGTAAGCACGGGGTTACAAAGTCTTGAACAAAGACTACTCTCATGAAATTTGACATCTCTTACTTCACCACCATTTTGAAAATAATATTTATCACACTTTTCCATAATGTGCTTGACTATTATGTGTGGATGACTCCTTAGAAGTAACTTATGAGTTGGGCTCTATCAGTGAAAAGTAGAGGTTAAATATATTTTCCTCCCATCAATTTAAATTTAGTATTACTCTGTTTTTTTATTAAATGTGGAGGAGCATTTACTATTAGAACTTTCAGGAAAGATTTACCTATAAATCTTCCTCAGTATCTTGCCTTAAGTAGCACTGAAGTAGTCCTAAAATGAGTCATTAAAAAAAAAAAAAATTCAAAAAAATTTACATAATATCAAAATTCCGGTAAAAAAGCAAATTGCAGAGGCGCCTGGGTGGCTCAGTGGGTTAAAGCCTCTGCCATTGGCTCAGGTCATGATCCCAGGGTTCTGGGATCGAGCCCCGCATCAGGCTCTCTGCTCAGTGGGAAGCCAGCTACCCCCTTTCTCTATGTCTGCCTCTCTGCCTACTTGTTATCTCTCTGTCAAATAAACAAATAAAATCTTTAAAAAAAGAACAAATTGCACCTAATTTTGGAGCATCTGAATATATGAATCAAGTATTAGCAGAAAAGAGAGAAACACATGGTAGCACACTAAAAGTAGGAAACTTCAATACCCCACTTTCAACAATGGATAGATCATCCAGGAAAATAAGTAAGGAAACAATGGACTTAAATGATATCTTAGACCATATCAACTTTACAGACATTTATAGAACATTCTATCCAACTAAGGCATAATATATATTTTGCTTAAATACACATGGAATATTCTCTAACATTTGTCATATGTTAGGCCACAAAACAAGTCTTAATTAAAAAAAAAGATTTAAATCCCATCAAGCATCTTTTTTGAACACACATTAATTAAATTAGAAATCAATTTCAAGAAGAAAACCAAAAAAATTCACAAATACATAAAGATTAAAAAGATTAATCAGTACACTGGAAAACAACTGGTGGGTCAAAGAAGAAATCAAAAGTGAAAATATCTTGAGACAAAAGGAAACTAAACATATCAAAACTTAAGAGACTCAATAAAAGCACTTCTAAAAGGGAAGTTTATAGTGATAGATAAGAAAGACATTAGGTAAAAAGGGCAGATTTAAAACAACTTAACTTTATACATCAAAGAACTGTTTAAATAAAAACAAACTAAAGCCAGTTGGGAGAAAAAAGGAAGTAAGAATCAGAGTGAAAATAAATGGAATAGAGTCTAAAAAGACTAAAAAATATACAATTCAGAGTTTTTTGTTTTGTTTTGTTTTGTTTCGTTTTAGACAAAGAGATGGGATGCCTGAGTGGCTCAGGCCATGATCTCAGGGTCCTGGAATTGAGCTCTACACCAGGCTTTCTGCTCACCAGGGAGTCTGCTTCTCCCTCTCTCTGCTCATGCTCTTCTTCTCTGTTTCTCTCAAATAAATAAATAAATAAATAAATAAATAAATAACTTTTAAAAACTTAAAAAATAAAAAAAAAGAGAGAAAGAGAAATCTATAGCTATACTAAGCTAGAAAAAGAAAACTCAAAGAAGTAAAATTGTACATGAAAGATGAAACTGATACCACACAAATGCAAAGGATGAAAATAGAGTACAGTGAATAATTATATGTTAAAAAAAAACCTGAACAATCTAGAATAGAGAAATACCTAGAAACAGAGAAATTAACAAGACTAAAGTATGAAGAATTAAAAAAATCTAAACAGACCATTTATTAGTAATCAAAAATCTCCCAAGCATAAGTCTAGGACCAGATGGACTCACTGGTAGACTTTACCAAATATTTAAAGAATACCAATCTTTCTCAAAGTATTCTCAAGAATAGAAAAGGAGAAAAAAAAAAGAGGTAATATAGTAAATAAAGCAAACATATGTTCAAAGGATGAGGATATAAAATTTAGAATTTAGTTCCTTAAAAATAAAAATAAAGCTTTAGAAGAGCTGAAAAAAAAAATAGAAAAGGAGAGAATACTTCCAAACTCATCTTATGAGGTCAGCATTACCAAGACACCCAAACCAGACAAGGACATAATAAGAAAAGAAAATTGTAGGTTAATAATGCCTCTGATGCACATAAATAGAAAAATCCTCAACAAAGTATTAGCAAACTGATTTCAATATATTAAAATGCCATACACCATGATTAAATGGTATTTATTCCAGGGATGCAAGGATGGTACAAAATTTGCCAATAAAGCAATGTGATACAGCATATTAACAACAAAAACCATGTGATCATTGATCGTCTCAGTAGATGGAGAATAAACATTTTACATAATTCAACATCCTTTCATGATAAAAAAATCTCAACAAACTGTGTATGAAGGGAATATTCCTCAACATAATAAAAACCATATGTAACAAGCCATAGCTAACATCAAACTCAAGATCTTTAAAAAGACAAGAGTGCCCACCCTTTACATTTTTACTCAATATCATACTGGAAGTCCTAGCCAGAACAATTAGGCATGCATGCATAAATAAATAGCATCTGAATCAGAAAGGAAACAGTAACATTTCTATACTTGCAGATAATATTGTATATAGAAAACCTTAAAGACTCCATAAAAAATGTTAAGCAATTTTAGTAAAGTACAGGATATAAATTATGTAAAAACCAGCTGTCTATATGCTAATAAAATATCAGAAAGATTTTTTAAAATTCAATTTATAATAGTATCAAAAGTATAAAATGCTTATGAACAAATTTAACCAAGGAAATAAAAAATCTGTATACTAAAAGTTATAAACCACTGATAATAGAAATGGAAGACAAATGGAAAGATATTCCATGTTCATGGATTAAAAGAATAATGTAAATGTAAGATCACCCAAAGTCATCTATAGATCCAATGTAATCTCTTTCAAAATTCCAATGGCATTTTCACAGAAATAGAAGAAATATTCTAAAATTTATGTGGAACCACAAAAAAACCCAAATATGCAAAGCAACTGAGAAAAAGGAACAAAGCTGGAGGCATCACACTCCCTGATTTGAAACTACATTTCAAGACTTCAATAAATAAAATAGTACGATACTGGCATGAATAGAATAGAAACCTCAGAAATAAACCTATCATATATTGTTAATATTTTATACCAAAGGAGTCAAGAATATACAATGTAGAAACAATAGTCTCATCAATAAATGGTATTTTATAAATAAAACTGCCACATGCAAAAGGGTGAATGGGCTCTTACCTTACATCTTACACAAATATAAACTGAAAATGGATTAAAGATTTGAATGTAAGACATAAAACCATAAAAGTCCTAGAAAAAAACAGGGGTCATGCTCTTTAACATAGGTCTTGGTGATGATATTTTAGATTAGAAATCAAAAACAAAGGAAGCACAGAAAGAATGAAAAAAAAAAGGGGGGGCATCAAATTTATAAAAGTCTCTACATACCAAAGGAAACCATCAAAAAAACGAAAAGACAACTCATGAAATGAACAAAAAATATTTGCCAATCATAAATCTGATAAAAGGTTTATATCCAAAATATGCAATATACTTCTACAACTCAAGAGCAAAGAAAACAAACATTTTGATTTAAAAGTTTGTAAAGTACCTGAAGAAAAACGTTTTCAAAGACAACACAGAAATGGCCAACAGGTACATGAAAAGATGCTCAACATCACTGATCACCAGGGAAATGCAAATGAAAACCACAATGAGGTATTACTTCACACCTTTTAGAATGGCTACTATGAAAAAGATTTAAGTGTTGGTGATGATGTAGGATATAAAGAACCATTGTGTACTACTTATGGCAATGTAAATGAGAAGAGTTCAGCCACTACTCAAAATAGTATAGAGGTTATTCAAAATATTAAAAATAGGACTACCATATATTTCAGCAATCCCACTTTTGAATATATATATCCAAAGGATATATCATGATCTGGAATAAATATCTGTAATTCCACATTCAATGAAGCATTATCACAATAACCAAGATGTGATAATAATCTAAGTGTCTGTCAACAGATGAATGGATAGGAAAGGTGTGTGTGCATGTGTGCTTATATTCACATGCACATAATGGAATTCTGTTCAGCTATGAGAAAGGACATATTTCTACTTGTAAAAGTAGAAATAGACCTGAGGATTTGTGCTAAGTGAAATATGTCAGACAGAAAAATACTGTATGATATAACTTTCTCTGTGGAAGCTATGTAAGCCAAATTTCTAGAAAAAGAAGTAGAGAGATGGTTACCAGGGATGAGCAGGTAAGGGAAAAGCAGATATGTTGGTCAAAAATCACAAAATTCCAGCTATAAGATGAATAATTGCTGGAGATCTAACATGTAGCATGGTGATTACAGTTAATAACACTGTATTACATACTGGAAAGTTACTAAAAGATAAATTTTTAAATGTTCTCCCTACACAAGCACACACACACACACACACACACACACACACACACATTATATTAATGGGACATGATTCCAATATTCACTAAAATTATGGCGATAATCCTGCAATATGTAAATGTCAAATTAACACATTATACACCTTAAACTTACACAATGTTATGTCAATCATAACAATAAAGCTGAAGAAGCCGATATAAAAGAAAATATCAAAAGCTTATTAAAAATTTAAAATATTAATATAAATAGTAGGATTTCTTTCAACTTACAAAATGTTCATTGAGGAGCTATTGACAAAGGTAAGAATCAAAGTGACAACTCCACCTGCCATCTAAAAATGGCGTAGGTGATGGCATGTTTATTTTAATTTTAGATTTATGAATAATTATATTTAATAATTAAAATATAAAATTAGTGATTATGGTCCTTCATTTTTAAGGTTTATTTATTTATTTGAGATAGAGAAAGAGAGAGCATAAGCAAGACGTGCAGAGGGAGAAGGAGAGAGAACCTGAAGCAGACTCCAGGTGAGTGCAGAACTCATTGCAGAGTTTGATCTCATGACCCTGAAACCACAGTCTGAGCTTGAAATCAAGAGCCAGATGACTGGCTGTACCACCAAAGTGCCCATAAATATGGTTTTTTTAAAATGAACTCTTCATGTAAATATTTGGATGTGCATACAACAAAATATTTTGAAATATATTTGCCAAATATTACCAGTATTCATACTTGGTGAGTGGGAATGATAGAATTATTTGCTACAATATTATTGTAAATTGTTAAAAATAATATATAATAATTTTATACTTAAAACCAAATAATGAGAACATTAGTAAAACTATCAGCATGCAATTAAAATGGTGAAATGAGTTATTCATATCCATTTTATATAAATGGTAAATTAGCATGCTTTAGTAAATACTCATCTGGCTGCTAAACAAAATATTGCTTTATGAATTAGTATGCCGTTTACTCTGATTTTAGTATGATGTGAACTATAGAAAAATCTGCATCTGAGAGGTTATTTCAAGATTTAGATCTGTAAGTGGTCAGGAAAGTACAATAATTATCAACACTTCCAAGGCAATCATCATGTCAAACACTGTCCTAAATCTATTAGATTTAATAATTTAATCCTCACACAACACAATGATGAAGGTAAAGTTATTTTCCTTGCTACACCTGAGAAAACAAAAACAGAGGGGCTAGGCAAACTCCACAACATCATACAACTAGAAAGAGGTGGAACCAACATCTGATCTCAGAAATGAGATACAAAACCAGTTCTTAATTACAATCCAATATAAATAAAGCAGTAGCCTGGTGTAGCCTTACAAGACATCAATGTGATGGCACAGTATTAACTTTCAACAGCAATATGAATAGGGTGGTTATGAAAATATTATGTATAATAAATGTATATGAAAATGTCTTTAGCTTCTTGGTTTGTAAGCTGATGGATACAGAATTGATTTCTATCAAGATTTAACCAAATGAGCCTTTATTGACATGGGAGCAATTACCAAAAGGGAGATAGAAAGTTAACACTATTTTAATTTTTAATACAGTTATTATAGAGAATGAAGTTGACAGGCACATGCTATGATTAAAGATATAAATATGAGAGAGCAGTTGGGAGGAAATGGCAGAGTGGGAGGATTCTGAGCTCATCCTCCATTGAGGCACTAAGGCAATAGCTACATATAATGAAACCCACTCTAAACATAACCTGAACACTGGCAGAATGGACCTTCCACACTTATAGAGAAAAAGAAGGTCACATCAAGAAAAGTAGGAAGGGTAGAGATTGGTCAGGAACCTACCCTCAGTGAGGTAACCCACAAACAAGAGATATATCACAGACAGAAGAGTAAAAGGATCAAACCATACGCAGGGCACCCATTGCCCTGGGGACCTATAATGAGAACAATAAGAACCTATAATATTCAGTTTTAAAAATTGGTGGGGCTTAGCTCCAGAAACTTTGAAAATCAAAGGACAGTTGAAGCGCTACAGAAAACCATGTCTCCACTCTAAAAGGGCCAGGAGATTCTATCACTTTGCTTGAGACCCAACACAGAAGCAGCAGTTTAAAAAGGACCTGTAATAAACATGAAGGAGATGTATTGGCTAATTTTAGAACATATGCCTGAGGGTAAGAGACCTTCATGAAATTTTTCTGAGAACTAAAGTTTTGGTGGGTAGCATTTTTCTTGCCCTCCTGCAGTGTAGCTGACAGATCACTTGAAGGAGTCATTTTGACACTCTTCTTCAACTTTGCTAACACACTTGCCCTGCCCGCCTGTTTCCTTATAGACCTTCCCTACCCAACTCACCTGCCCTCCAAATGATCTCTTATACTACAGGACCCAGTGAGCTACCTGAGCCTAGACTGATGTCACCCCAGTGTGCCTACAACCCAATCACAACCATCAAGAAAGCCCAGCTGGGACTAGCACTGCTTCAGAGTGAATCCTATCCCAGGAAGGTAGGCAACCTAACCCATCAGCATGCCTCCAGTAATACAGTTCTACTTCTCACTCAGCTGCAATAGAAGGTAGTCCCACCCATAAGTATCTCCACAGTACCTACAGTCAGAAGTCTGAGGCATCCCCACCAAGGATAAGACCTGCCCACCAGCACAACCACAGTAGTCATGTTTAGTCATTGATAGCTGGGTTGAGGGCCATCTCTGTGCATCAACACATCCACAGCAGTTGCAGCCCAGCTGCAACAAAAGAGCACACACAGCCCACACAAAAAGAAGTCCTGGATTACCTCTTTCTGGTGACCAGGGGGGGATTAACCTACTAGGCACCACAAGATGCCTTCTGTATAAAACCACTACTTTCAAGATGCAAAGATACTGCTGATCTACTTAAAACATACTAATAAACACAGGGACTAAACAAAATTCAGAGACAGAGAAATATGAACCAAATGAAAAAACAAAGTAAAATCCAAGGAAAAGAGCTCAATGAAACAGAGGTAAGCAATCTATCTGCTAAAGAGTTCAATGTAACAGTCATAAGGATACTCATGAGACTTGTAGGAACACTAGGTAAATACTTAGTACTGCAACAGGGAGTTAGAAAACAGAAAAAAGAGGGACACCTGAGTGGCTCAGTGGGTTAAGCCTCTACCTTGAGCTCAGGTCATGATCTCAGGGTCCTGGGATCAAGTCCCACATCGGCCTCTCTGCTCAGCGGGGAGCCTGCTCCCCGCCCCCACTCTCTGCTTGCTTCTGTCCCTACTTGTGATCTCTCTCTGTCCATGAATAAATAAAAATCTTAAGAAAAAAAAAAAAAGAAAAAAAAGAAAAAAGAACCAGTCAGAGCTGAAGATTCAATAACTAAAAAGGGAAATTACATTAGAGGGAATCAATAGCAGAAAAGAGGATGCAAAAGAGTAGATCGGCAATCTAGAAGGTAAGAGTGAAAGCAACCAAGCTGAGCAACAAGAAGAAAAAAAAAAAAATTAAATGACGATAAGGTAAAGGGACCTCTGTAACAACATCAAGCATGACATTCATATTATAGGGGCCTCAGGAAAAAAAGACACAGAATAGGGCCAGGAAATTATCTGAAGAAATAATAGCTGAAAACATCCCTACCTGGGAAAGGAAAAGCTGTCCAGACCCAGGTAGCACAGAGAGTTCCAAATATAATAAATCTAAGGTCCATATCAAGACACATTCTAATTAGAATAACAAAAATTAAAAATATAATATTAAAAAGAAGAGAGAAAAATCATTATGTACCAAGGGAACTCTCTTCTGGCCTATAAAGTGCAGAGAGGTGAAAAACAAAAACAAAAACAGAAACAAAACAAAAATCTGGAGCGAAGAATACTTTATTTGGCAAGGTAATCATTAAGAACTGATGGAGAGATAAAGATTTTCCCAAATGAAAGTGTTCATTATAACTAAACTGGCCTTAAAAGAAATGTTAAAGAAACTTCCTTCAGGAGAAAAGGAAAAAAAACAAAACAAAACAGAAACAGAAACAAAAACAAAAAACAACCTAGGATGACTGAATAGATTAAAAGGAAAAAAGAAAAAGATTAATATGCTACCTATAAGATACCCACTTCAGACCAAAATATACAGAATAAAAATGAAATGATGAAAAAAAATTCCATGACAATGAAAGTAGAAAATATCTGTGGCAGCAATACTTGTATCACACAAAATAGACTTTAAAACAAAGACTGTGACAAGACACAAGGGTGTTACATCATGATAAAATGATTAATCCAACAAGAAAGTATAATAATTATAAATATACAGACAATTTAGGAGCACTTACATGTATCTAGCAAACATTAACAGACATAATGGAAGAAACTGACAGTAATACAACAACAGTAGGGGATTTTAACACCTCAATTACATCAATAGATAGATCATCTGGAAGGAAAGTCAATAAGGAAACAGTAGCTTTGAACAAGATCTTAGACCAAAACATTAGACTATGTGACATTAACAAATATAACAAAACACTCTATCCAAGAATGACAAAATACACATTCTTCTTAAGTGCACATGAAACATTCTCCAGGATAGATTACAATGTCAGACTCCAATACAAGTCTCAGTAAATTTAAGACTGAACTTATCATATCAAGCATTTTTTTCTGACCACAACAGTATGAAACTAGAAATCAAGATTAGAGAAAAACTGAGAAACACGCAAACATGTAGAGGCTAAACAACATGATATTAAACAACCAATGGGTTACTTAAAAAATCAAATAGGAAATTAAAAAAAAATGCCTAGAGACAAATAAAAATGGTAAAACCATAGTTCAAAACCTTTTGATGCAACAAAAGCAGTTTTAAGAGGGAAGTTTGTAGTGATACAGGTCTAACTCAAGAAACAATAAAAATCTCAGAAAAAAAAAAAAAAAACCCTCACTTTACACCTAAAGAAACAAGAAAAAGCAAAAGAAAGAAAGCTCAAAGTTAGCAGAAGGAAAGAAAGATCACAGTGAAAATAAAATATCAACATAAAGAAATAGAAAAAAAAAAACAAGGAAACTAAGAGCTCTTCTATGAGAAGTTAAACAAAACTGATAAACCTTGCTGAGACATCAAGAGAGGGGACTCAAAATTAGAAATCAAAGAAGTTACAACCTAAACCATAGAAATACAAAGGATTATAAGAGACTACTGTAAAAAATTTTATGCCAACAAATTAGACAATGTAGAAAACAAATGGATAAACTTTAAGAAACATAAATCTTCTGAGACTGAATCAGGAAGAAATAGAAAATCTGAACAGACCCATTGCTAGTAATGAGATTGAAATAGAAAACAAAAATAAAAACCCTAAATACTCCCCAAGAACCAGAGTCTAACACCTGAATGAATTTTACCAAACATTAAAATAAAAGTTAGTATCTATCCTTCTCAAGGTATCCTTCTCAAAATATAGAAGAGGAAGATATGCTTCCAAATGCATTCTACAAGTCCAGCATTACCCTAATACAGAAAACAATGAAAAACATCACAAAAGACAAAACAGTACACACCAACAACCCTGACAAACATAAATGCAAAAATTCTCAACAAATATTAGCAAACCCAAAGTAAAATAATCATTCACCACTAATAAAGTATGATATATTCCAGGGATCTGCAAAAAACTAATGTTATATACCACAATAACAAAACAAACAATAATAAAATCATATGATTATCTCAATAGACTCAGAAAAAAGTACTTGACAAAATTCAACATCCATTTATGATAAAATCTCTCAACAAGGTGGGTAAAGGGGAACACATCTCAAAATAATAAAGGCCTTATATGGCAAACTTATAGTTCAAATCATAATTGTAAAAGGCTGAAAGCTTTTCTTATAACATCAGGGACAAAAGAAGGATGCACATTTTTACCACATTTATTACACAGTACTGGCATTCCTAACCATAGTAATCAGAAAGGAAAAAGAAAAAGCATCCAACATGCACTAAAGGAAGAGTAAAACTGTCACTATTTGCAGGTGGCCCTATACTATAAATAGAAAGCCCTAAAGAGTCCACCAAAAAACTATTAAAATAAATTCACCACAGTTGCAGCATATGAAGTCAATATACAGAAATCTGTTGCATTTCTACACAATAATAAGTAGTAGAAAGAGAAATTAAGAAAACAGTTCAATTTACAACTGCAGCTGAAAGAATAAAATATCTAGGAATAAATTTAACCAAAGGTGAAACAAGTGCACTCTGAAAATGGTTGAGACGTTAATGAAAGAATCTGAACACATACAAATGGAAAGATACACCACGCTCATGGATTGAAAGAACATTGTTTAAATGTCCGCATTACATAAAATAATCTATAAATTCAATGCAATCTCTATAAAAATACCAATAGCATTTTATACAGAATTAGAACTTTAAAAAAAATCCTAAAAGTGTATGAATTCACAAAATACCCCAAATAGCCAAAACAATCTTGAGAAAGAAGAACAAAGTGGACGTATCACAGTCCAGATTTTAAAGTGTAGTGCAAAACTATAGTAATTGAAGTAGACAGAAAAATAAACATATAGATCAATACAACAGGATAGCCAAGAAATAAACCCAAATTATATGGTCGCTTAATCTCCCACAAAGGAGTCAAGAATATACAGTGAGGAAAGGAAATTCTCTTCAATAAATGGTTTTGGCAGAACTGTACAGCTTACATGCAAAAGAAGGAACAGGGAACACTTTTATACACCACACAAAAATAAACTCAGAATGAATTTAAGATCCCAATATTAGACCTGAAGCCATTAAATGTCTAAAGGAAACCATGGTCATGGCGCCTGTGTGGCTCAGTTGGTTGAGCCACTGTCTTTGGCTCGGGTCATGATCTGGCATCCCAGGATAAAATCCTGCATCTGGCTTCCACAGCCATGGGGAGTCAGCTTCTCCCTCTGACCTTCTCCCCTCTCATGCTCTCTCACTTTCTCTCTCTTAAATAAATAAATAAAATCTTTAAAAAAAAAAAAAAAGAGAGAGAAATCATGGTCAGTTATTTCTTGGACATTAGCCTCAGCAGTATTATTGTGCAAATGTGTTGCTGGGCAAGGGAAATAAAGTCAGAAATAAACAACTGAGAATACATCAAATTGCAATGCTTTTGCACAATGGCAGAAACCATAAAAAAAAAGGCAACCTACTGAATGGAAGAAGATATTTTCAAAAAATATATCTGATAAGGGTTTAATATCCAAACTATATAAAGAACTAGAACTGAAAAACAAACAAACAAAAAAATACTCTGATTTAAAAGTGGGCGGAACACCTGAGTACAAATTTTTCCAAAGATGATATAGAGATATCCAACAGATATGTGAAAAATGTTCCACATCACTAATCAACAGGGAAACGCAAATCAAAATCACATAGGGATATTACCTCAAACAAGTCAGAATAGCTAAGATCAAAAAGTCAAGAAATAAGTGTTGGCAAGGATATAGAGAAAAGGTAACTTTTATGCTCTGTTAGTGGGAATGTAAATTGGTGCAACCACTACAGAAAACAAAATGGGGTTTCCTCAAAAAATTAAAAATAGAAATATGATGCAAGTCATCAACTTCACTCCTTGATATTTATCTGAAGAAAACAAAAACACTAATTGGAAAAGATACTATGCATCCCTAGGTTTATTATTTGTGATAGCCAAGATATATAATCAACCTAAGTGTCCATCAATAGATGAATGGATAAGAATATGTGTATTATATACACAATGGAATATGACTCAGCTATAAAAAAGAATGAAATCTTGGCTATTTGTGACAACATAAATACATCTAGAGGGTATTATGCTAAGCGAAATAAATCAGAGAAAGACAAATACAATGATTTTACTTATATGTGGAATCTAAAAGACAAAAATGAATAAAACAAAACAAAAAATAGGTTCAAACATAGACAATAAACTGGTGGTTGGAAGAGGGGAGTGGAGTGAGGGAATAGGTATTATAGGTAAAGGACATTAAGAGGTACAAGCTCCCAGTCATAAAATAAGTCAAGGAGATGAAAAGTACAGCACAGAAAACATGGCCAAAGAGATTGTAATAACTTCGTATAATGACAGTTGGTAACTACAGGTATTACAGAAAACATTTCATAATGTATGTAATTTTCAAATCACTATGTTGTACAACTAAAGCTAATGTAATTTTTTTCTTTTTTTTTTTTAAGATTTATATATTTATTGATTTATTCGACAGACAGAAATCACAAGTAGGCAGAGAAGCAGGCAGAGAGAGAGGAGGAAGCAGGCTTCCCGCTGAGCAGAGAGCCTGAGCCAAAGGCAGAGGCTTTAACCCATTGAGCCACCCAGGTGCCCCAAAGCTAATGTAATTTTCTATGTCTATTATACTTCAACTAAAAGTAGAAATTAAAGTTTAAATAAATTATCACAGAAAAAAAAATACAGTTGACCCTTGAACAACCTGATTTTTAACTGTACCGGTTCGTTTATATCCACTTTTTTTCAATACAATACAGTAATATAAATCTGTTTTCTCTTATATTTCTTACAAACATTTTCTTTTCTCTAGCTTACTTTTTTAAGAATACAGTTTATAATAAAGATAATATATAAAATATTAATGAACTGTTTATGTCATTGGTAAGCTTACTGGTCAACAGGAGGTTACTGGTAGTTAAGTTCTGGGAAAGTCAAACATTATTCATTGATTTTTGACTGTACCTATGGATTGACACCTCTAACCTCATGCTGTCCAAGGATCAACTGTATCTTACAGATCCACATATTCAAAAATCCCTTCGAATAGATTGAAATCAGGTCAGAATGCTCAGGTCAAACCCTTCAAATAAAAAAACAGTAGCTAAGCACATTTTGTGGAATACACAACTGATCAATGTTCTTAATTTATTGTTTTAAATTATTCCTTATTTAAATCTTACTCTCAAGTTATATTTATGTATCATAATGCACAATAAATTTTATGTTTTTCATAGAATAAAAATTTGCCTTTGATCAGTTTTCAACAATTATGTTCTTTCATTAATAGTTATTGAAAGTATTAGTTTTTTAAATTTGATCTTATGAATTTTTTACAAACTTATTGAATCAGGTTATTAATACTGTAGATCAGTTTTTCATAAAATATTTATACAATCATATCATAATGAAATATTATTCTCAGTGCTTTGACACTAACAAAAATAAAAACAGAAGCCATAGTACTTTAATGTTTTATATGTTATTCATATTTTTAAAAGATTCCAAAAATACTATGTTTTATCAATAATCAACTTTATATGGTTCACATGTAAAGAATTAGCTAAAATGTTGACAAATAGTAGCAGGCTTTCATGGAGTAAGCATTAATTTGCTTCATCTTCACTTACCTATTATAATGTAAAATTAAAACAATTCCAAAGAACCAAAATTGTAATAGAAGCCCCAATTAAGGAAAGATTTTGATAGAAACACAGTGGGCACTGACAAACATTACATTTCCTAGCAAGGAATTTAACCTCAGATTTTTTTTTTTTACTGTCTTTCAAATAATGCAATTGCCTGGGTTAATTCTGAGTACTGACACTACTGGTGTCACACACTAAATAAAATACTAAATCTCCCTTTCCAGAGATTTAGACACTAGACCTAGACATTTTGCCTCCTAAATATCCTTAGTTATAAATGCACTACATGTTGCCCCCCTGTGTGTCTACATACCGGCATGAAGCCTGCCCTGAGTCAGCACTGGATAACTGTCTGGACATCTGCCTGCCCCACAACTAGATTCTGTGCTCCTCATGGGTAGAGCTATAATTCAGCATAAAGTCCAGCATCCAGAACACAAATACAAGTTAAAGGAATATTTGCCATGAATTAAAAATTATGTTTTAAGTGTGTTTACAATTTGTTTGGGCTAGTTCTTATGTTGTACTTTAATGTGCTATGTTTTATAGTACATAAAAAATAATCTAGAATAGTATATTTACAACATACACGTTCCTTTCATGGGTTATTGTGAAAACAAACACTATGTGCCATCAGTTAAAACTTCTACAGTTTCAGAAACCGCACCACACAAAGGTGACAGTGACAAATAATCTCTGGACTTCATAAATCGAAAACACCATGGTTGAAAGTTAGCTATTTGATTTATAATGTAACACAAAAGCCTGATGACATTTTTTCCCATTTCATATATAGACAAACTGAAGAGCAAACAATGAATTGACTCTATCAAGAAGAATTGGCAAATAAAATGGCTCGTCACTGCTATTTATCTTGATTCTTGTGTCTTTTGCTCTTAATCGGGAGCTGTTATTTTAGAAGCCAAGCTTTTGTTTCCTTACAGAATGACATGTGTCAACCACAATTTTGTTATGATTCAGAAACAAGTCTTACCTCCTTTTTAATTTTTGCATGATTTGATCAGTTTACAGATACATTTTCCCTAGGATATATATAAAATACATATATGATATATATAATATAGTAGATAATATTTATAATAAATATATAATTGATATCATACAAGAGAAGTAATATATATATTCACACATATGTATAATATACATATATATGTATGTTGTATACATATCAGTTCTGCTGTTGGTTTTTTAGCTCCATATACACAAAAGCACTTAAGTGAAGATTTGCTGACCAGAAAAACCTATAGGCATGTGACTTTACAATAACAAAATTAAACTCTTTACCTCAGTTTTTGGCAGAAACTCTGTGGAATAAAGACACCAATGTGCTCAGTTTAATGCACTGCGTTGTTGTGAGAACCAGTTGAGATAATTTACAGAAGCTTTCATAGGAATTAGGTAATCTTCAAATATAAGGTTTAATAATATATAATAGATTCTGTTACAAATAAAACATTTCTATGTTTGTATAGCACTTTTGGTACTGAATTTTTGCCTGGGAATACTTTTTTCATGTGATGGTTGTGTATTTGTTGGTCCTTCTGATTGAATTATACTTGGCAACTTTGAAATATGGGCTCCCCTGATTAATTTTGAAACCCATCTCCATGTTGAATCCATGCCTCTGCACTGAAATTATGTTAAAATCATAATACTTTGCTTTAACATCTTGACCATTATCAAGGAAATGATTGATAATGATACAAATTATAAAAATGACAAAAAATTAGTTCATTATCCTAGTTATAACCATGATGCTCTTCCTGTAGGCTATGGATTTCCAAATTTTTATCAGAATATTGGAGAAACTTATCCTCTCTAATTTTTGTGTTGATTTTATACTTGTCTCCTACTAATTTTAAAGAGTTTGAAAACATTTTCCAAAGTGTCTTTGTTCATTAAAAAATAAGGAAATGATATATATAATAAAATTTTACTTGAGGCATATCATTTATTTGGGATCTTTCATTCCAGAGGCTTATGTTAAATAGATACAATTGACTTGGTCTATAAATTTAAACACAAAATTAAAGATAATATTATAAAAAATTTAACAATTATTTTAAAATAGTTTCCTGGCTGGCTCACTCAGAGGAGTGTGCAACTCTTAATCTTGGGGTTGTAAGTTTGAGCCCAATGTTGGATATAGATATTTACTAAAAATTAAAATTAAAATTTTAAAAATTAAAAATACATAGTTTCCTGGTAATTTTCTTAAACACAGTAACCAAAACATGTTTCATAGTAGTTTACACACTTAAAATTTTATTACATGAAAAAGATAAAATATATTAGAGAATATAATATTGTAATTTCTTTGAGTCTTTAAAAAGAACAAATTTAATATCATAAAGGCAACTGTAGTGCTTAACATGAATTTACTTATTTTTCAAACTATATTCAAATTACTGAATATAATTTACTGGAGGCAACCTTAAAATGGGGCTGTTTTACTCATTGCATTTTCAAAGGAGGTTTATGTATTTTTATAACATGTATAAAAATTATGATGATTAATGCTGGAATACCAGTATTACAAATCTGGCCAGCATAGATCTAATAACAAAAACTGCATCAAGTGGGAATAAATTCTATAACATCAGACTCGAACATGAATCATAATTTTGTTTGAGTCCTGAGTCAGTATCCTGGCTGCCTTGATCTGAAGCACATGAATAAATTTTTAGAAATCTGAACCTTGGATTGCTGCTTTCTCAGATCCAAAGAGGTTTGGAAGAAGGGCTTTGGGGATCTCTCTGTCTCCCTCTTTCCTATTACCAATGATTCTGATGTATTGTCTCATTTGAGTACTACTGATCTAGACACATGAGAAAATTTTAAAATTTAGAATTATCTAATTACTTCAATAAAATGTTCCCGATATGAAAGTTTCAATTTGTTATTCTGTACAATGTTACTGACTTATGTCTCAGAATTACAACTCCTGTTCTGATGTGAGATGAGACAAACCTATGTAAGCACATCCACCCAGGGTGCTTTTCATAGTAGAATATCAGGAAACACTCTTCTATGGAAGGTAAGATCTAAAAGATCCAATTTTTTTCAGCAATATGCCTTGTAACCAAAATATGAAAATGTGTTTTTATGCTTTCTTTTATTTAAAAGTCACAGCAATAAAACTTAAGTAAATAAACATGATAAATAGAGCAAAAGAGATGATATTTCAAACGAATTTAAGTTTCTCATTTTACTGGAAGCAGAATATATGACATGTAATAACAGTCAAATATGAACAATAATTATAAATTTGGACATTACCCCAAAAAATGACACTTATTTATTATTTATTTATTTAAGAGAGGTGGGGGGATGAGGGGGGGTAGAAGGACAGAGGAAGAGGGAGAGAAAGAATCTTCAGAGACTCTCCACCCAGCACGGAGCCCAACATGGGACTCAATCTCACAACCCTAAGATCATGACCTCAGCCAAAATCAAGAGATGGATGCTTAACTGACTGAGCCATCCAGGCACTTTATAATTTTTTTTTTTTCCTAACAGCAGGTTATACCAACATGGGCCATCAGAAAAAATGATGCAGTTACATGTAATTGCGCACTAACATATTCAAAAGCATTCTTAGTTACAGTAACATGTCAATATATTTTGAACATTATTTTTAACTCCTTAACAGGAAAAGCAGCAATATGATATCTAACTAAATATCTGAATTACTAATAGGTGCTTTTAGGCATTTTAGAATTCCCCTGACATTTACTGTCTTCTTCATTTGCTTTTTTGGTGAGTTTTGGGTGTATTATTTAAAAAAACAAAAACAAAATGGAAAAATCTTACCATCAGAAACAATTCTCTAACAATATCCATGTGGAATATATTGAACATTCTTATCTGAGGCCTTTATAGTAAGAGTCAGCTAGTTACTAATAACCCTCACCTAAACCAACTTGCTGAAGTATTACTACTATCTACTTATTTTCAATATTAAACTAATTACAGATTCAGACTCACAGTGTTCTCTAGTGTAGGTGCTCAGGTCATTAGTTGATTTTAATTAAATGAAAGTCTTCCAGTGATCAAGGGCTAATTAATTTTTAGTCTGACTATAAATTAAAGAAAGGTCACTCATTAATTGTGAATAATCCTGTATTTTACCAATATATAGATATTTGTCTATATTATGTATTTAATCCTAATAAGAAATGAGCTAAAGATGCTAAACACAATTTTGCCAAGTTCTTTTTTTTTTTTTCTCACTTTTTTGTTATGTTCCCTTCTGCTTTTGTCCAGTACTTGAAACCAAAGAAAATAAATTGTATGTTATATAGAGGGCTGCCTTGTGGTCCTAACCAAATAGGAGCCTTAACTCTCTCCTTTTATCTAGTTATCTGGCTTGACAACCATATATTACAGTATAAATCCCTGACCTATGCAAACTTTCAAAGTGAATTACAAGCCAAGTATTGCTTATATTCACTTAAAAAAATATATTGATTAAAATAACCAAGAAAAGCTGCCATGACATAAAAGTAATGTTTTCTCCTCCCAATATTTAATTGTATTTCATTTATTTATTTTTAAGGATTTTACTTATTATTTATTTGACACAGAGAGAGAGCACAAGTAGGGAGAGCAGCAGGCAGAAGGAAAAGGAGAAGTAGGCTCCTCACTGAGCAGGGAGCCCGACAAAGGGCTCAATCCCAGGATCCTGGGATCATGACCTGAGGAGAAGGTAGATACTTAACCAATTGAGCCACCCAGGTACCCCTCCCAATATTTGTATTTAGGTAAAACATACATAATCACCATCTTAATACCTTCTAAGTGTACAGTTCAGTGGTATTGTGTACATTTATAATGTGCTACCATCCATCTCTAGAACTCATCACTTTGTAAAGCTGAAACTTTACCCGTTAAGAAGTAACTTCCATTCCTTCCTTCTCTCTAGCTCCTGATAACCACTACTGTACATTCCCTATGATTCTGATTATTCTAACTAACTTACATAAGTGGTTTCATACAGTGTTTACCTTTTAGTGACTTGTTTATTTCACTTAGCATAATGTCCTAGCATATGCTTGAATTTCCTTCCTTTTTAAGGCTGAATAATATTCTATTAGGAAATAAATAACCTAATTAAAATGAGCAAAGGACCTGAATCAAAAAAATTTTCCCCCAAATACATGCAAATACAGGTATACAAAGTACACAAAAAGGTCCTCAACATCATTCATCATCACGGAAAGGCAAATAAACAAACAGAAAACAAACAAAAAAGCTACAATGTGATACCACCTCACATCAATTAGTATAGCTATTATTAAAACAAAGCAAAAAACCAGAAAATAAATGTTTTCAAGGGTGTGGAGAAAATAGAATACTTAGTTGTAGGAATATGAATTGGTACATCCACTATAAAAAATAATATGGAGGGGGCACCTGGGTGGCTCAGTTGGTTAAGAGACTGCCTTCGGCTCAGGTCATGCTCCAGGAGTTGGAGGATCAAGTCCCGCTTCGGGCTCCCAGCTCCATGGGGAGTCTGCTTCTCCCTCTGCCCTTCTCCCCTCTTATGTTCTCTCTCACTCTCTCTCTCCTTCAAATGAATAAATAAAATCTTTAAAAAATAATAAAAATATGGAGGTCCTCAAGAATTTAAAAGTAGAGCTACCATATGATCTAGCAATCCAACTTCTGGGTGTGTATCAAAAGGGAATTAAATTATACCTCAAAGACATAGCTGTACTCTTATGTTCATTGGAGCATTATTCACAATAGCCAAGGTGTGGAAACAACCAAAGTGTCCGATGGCAGATGAATGGAAAGAAAATGTCACACACACACACACACACACACACACACACACACACACACACAGAGGAATATTATTCTGCCTTAAAAATGAAAAAAGTCCTGGGCGCCTGGGTGGCTCAGTGGGTTAAGCCGCTGCCTTCGGCTCAGGTCATGATCTCAGGGTCCTGGGATCGAGTCGCATCGGCTCTCTGCTCAGCAGGGAGCTGCTTCTCTTTCTCTCTCTCTCTCTCTCTCTCTCTCTCTGCCCACTTGTGGTCTCTGTCAAATAAATAAATGAAATCTTTAAAAAAAAAAAAAAAAAAAGTCCTGTCATTTGCAACAACATAGATGAAAATGGAGGACATTATGCTAAGTGAAATAAGCCAGACAGAGAAAGAAAAATATCACATGGTATCACTTCTAGGTGAAAAAAGAAAACTTTTTCTTAAAAAAAAAAAAAAATGAGCTTATAGAAACAGAGTACAAAGGTAGTCACCAGGGCCTAGAGGCTAAGGGAAATAAGGAGAGTTTGGTAAAGGGAAATAGACTTCCCATTGTAAGATGAGTAAGTTCTGACAATCATTATAATGTATAACAATGACTATAGTTGACAACATTGTACTGTATAGTTGAAAATTTCAAAAGACTAGAACTTCAATGCTGGCACAAAAAATTAAGAATGTAGATGTGTGAAGTGATAGATGTGTTAATTAACCCAATGGGGGAAATGATTTTACAACATATATGTATATCAATTTATGACATAGTATAGTTTAAGTTCTTAGAGTTTTCTTAATTATATCTCACTAACTTGAAGGCTCCCTTTTGCATTTCTTGCAGGGCATGTCTGATAATAAGGGGACTCCCTTAGTATTTGTTTATGTAGGAGTGTCCTAATTATCTCCTCATTTTTGAAAGAAAGCTCAAGGACAGTAGAGGATTCAGAGTTCTTGGTTGCCATTTTTTTTTTTTTTTCCTTTTAGAACTTTGATTATATAGACCTACTACAGATTTCTCATCAGGAACTATTGAGTCTTAATGAGGATCTCTTATAGGTAATGAATTGCTTCTCTCTTGCTTCTTTCAAGATGCTTTATTTTTCAAAATTTGATTATAATGTGCCCTGATGGACGTCTCTGAGTTCACTTTACTCAGGGTCTGCTGAGCTTCCTGAATGTTTATGTTCATAGCATTCATCAGATGTGAGAAGTTTTCAGTCATTATTTACTCAGATATTCTTTCTGCCTTTCTCTCTTCTCTTCTTTTGAGACCATCACAATGCATTTATTGTTCCACTGGATGGTGTCCCAACGTTCCTTTAGATTCTGTTCACTTTAATTCAATTATTTTTCTCTTGTTCCTCAGACATGATGATTCTCATTGTCCTATTATCAAAATTGTTGATTATTTCTTCTGCTTATTCAATTTTCCTTTTGGATACCTCTGTTGATTTTTTTTTTTCCTTTCAGCTATTGTACTGTTCAACTCCAGAATTTCATTTTGATTTCTTTTTAGGTGTTTACATCTTTATTGATATTTCCATTTTGTTCGGGTATAGTTTTCCTAATTTTCTTCACCTTGTTTAGTTCTATGAGTTTTAAGACAATTGTTTTAAAGTCTTTATCTTTAGGAAATCTGCCATCAGGTCTTTTTCAGAAACAGTTTTTGTTGATTTTTTTCCAATGGATGTGTCTCCTGTTTCTTTGTATGTTGTGTGATATTTTTGTTGAAAACTGGACATTTGAATATAATGTGGTGACTCTGGAAATAAGATTCTCCTGCTTTCTCAGGGTTTGTCATTATCTTTATATTTTATTTTATCTTATTTTATCTTATTTTATTTTATTGTGTAGACTGTTTCTCTGATGATGAGCAACTTGAGGTATAAACTTGAAATCTTCTCATGTCTCCTTGAACATGTGTGTTTTCTTGGGCATGAATATTGACTTTCTGATTTCCTCTACATATGTATTATGTTTTATGTTTGGTTTCTTAATGTTCATGATAGTTAACATGTTTTTAAACATTTTACTTATTTATTTGAGAGAGAAAATCTCAAGCAGCCTCTATGCTGAACACAGAGCCCGAGGTGGGGCTCAATCTCACAACCCTGAGATCATGACCTGAGTCAAAATCAAGACTTAGATGCTTAACCAACTTAACCACCTCATGTTCCCCCATAATGTTCAGTGTTTTATTGTTTGCTTCCAAAAGTAAAAAGAAAAATGGAGTGGAAAGAATATTGGTCCTTTAAATCTCTTAGAATTCACTTTAGTTGACATGTACGAGGCTTGCAACCAAGAGGGCGGAGGGTGGTACAGCGACAGTGGCTGCCTGCCTCATTTGCCTCTGAGATCTAAAGCAGTAATATGTCATCGAAACATCCATCCCCAATATTTGGAGGGCAGGATCCTTTTTATCTACTTTGTGTCCAACAAACTGTGTGCAAGCTTCTCTAAGAACATATGCACAGCTGTCTGCCATAGACTGGGAGTGAGGGGATGGGTAGGTGCTAGTGTGCCAAGAGCTGAAATTGATGTAAATTAACTGCAACTAAGAGTTCAAGCCTTCCTTTGGAAATTGTAAGCACTCAAAGCTCTAGAATCCCAAAATAATTATATCAAACACATTCCACCAGGACAGCTATTGTCTAAGTGAGGCAACAGATTCCCAGTGCTTCCTACATTGTCACTTTTTTAGTATTTTATTTTTAAGTACTCTCCATACTCTATGTGGGGCTTGAATTTACAACCCTGAGATTACGAGCCCCATGCTCTATCAACTGAGCCAGCCAGGGTCCCCATCACCTTATTCTAAAGCACTGTTTTTTTAATCTTTGAAAGAATATTACTTCTTGAAGCATCCTTTTTTTTTTTTTTAAGATTTTATTTATTTATTTGACACAGAGAGAGAAAGATCACAAGTAGGAAGACAGAGAGGGGGAAGCAGGCTCCCCACCAAGCAGAGAACCTGATATAGAACTTGGCCCCAGGACCCTGAGATCATGACCCAAGCCAAAGGCAGAGGCTTAACCCACTGAGCCACCCAGGCACCCCAAAGCATCATTCTTTACCGCAAGGTTTCTTTAAAGTTTTATTTCTAGTTACGTGTAAAATACAACAGAATACAGATTTTTCAAATGATGAGGAATTGAAGACTACGGAGAAAGGCAAAGACCAAAAAACAAATATCAAAAACAACTCTACACTGTTTTGAGATATGAAAGCATGCCCAGCAATAAGAAACACAACTTTCATATAATGGTGACTTCCAAGGAGGAAAATAGTAGACAAAAAGAAAAGGAGTAGAATTTAGTTTTGCATTATTAATTTTTTTTCAAAAGAAAAGTCTAAAGGACATCTAGAAAATTAATATCTCCTCTTTTTGAGAAGTGTTGTTAGCTATGCTATTTTTTAACTTTACATATGCTTCCAATGTTAACATATGAAAGTACAAAAAATACTAAAATATTTCAAATAAAAATTATCAAAAGTAAGACAGTATTAGGGAATTCACTTTGATCAAATTGTTGATTAGAAAATTAACTCCCAAATCAGAAAATTTTTGATTGAGTGCATCATTAAAACAATCAAAATATATAGGCCACAAACAGATTATGTGTCATTATATCAGAAGTAGTAGTTCATTGATTTGATAGCTTCATGCTAAAACATAAGAAATAAACCCAAATTCACTAAGATAATTTCATCACTCTGATTAACTTAGACTCAAATTGTCTTACCAAAAGTCATTTACCACACAACAGCTCCTGAGCTATAAGATTGAGCTAGTAAGTGGAGAACAAAAGGGAATTTTGTTTCCTTGTTCTAGTCATAATATTGCTCATTATTGTTTTAAAATTTCACTGATGTAAGGGGTTATAAGGCAATCATTTCTTAATTGTTGTTATTTAAAACTAGATCATGAAAAATATTATTTTCATTACCCACATAGGCCAACCTTGCCTTCACCCCAGGACCTTTGTATATGCTATGTCTTTTACCTAAGATGCTTTTTTTTTGAGATTCTTTGATTAGATTGCTCCTCCTAATACCTGAACTTTACATGTCACTCACTCAGAAAAGCCTCTTACTCATGATGAGTTCATCCCTTTCCTACTCACACTCTATCCCATTACCTTGTTTCACCATCTTCCTAGACTTTATTTGAAATGCATATGTTCATATATTTGTTCTTTTTACCTCCCTCATTAGAAAATAAAATCAATGAGAGGGAAATTTAATTTCCTTGTTTACTAAAGTATTACAGTCATCTAGATCTATGTATGACATAGCAGTGGTTCAAAGAACGATCTGTTCAATGATGTGAATACTAACTTTAAGCAAGTTTGTTTTAAGAATGGAAAGAGCACAGAAAAAAAAGGCAAAAACTTTTTTTTTCTTTTTAGATTTATTTATATGAGAGAGTGAACGAGAAAGCACATGGAAGGGAGGGGCAAAGACAGAGAATCTCAAGTCAACTCTATGCTGAGCATAGATACCTATATGGGGCTCTATCTCATGACCTTGAGATCATGACCTGAGATGAACCCAAGAGTCAGATGCTTAATCAACTGAGCTACCCAAGTTCCCTGAGAAAAAGGTAATCTTGATGAAATAAATTAGGAAGAGATTTGTGTGTGTATGTGGCTTCCTAATAATGCTTGGGTATGTCATATCATTCATCAAAATACCAAGTATTCAGCCAGAGCTGCTTTGGAGAGGTAAACAGGTGCCATTTTTATCTGGTTTTGAGGTCAGAAAAATAAACAGAAAAAATATAAAATATTTATTTACAACAATTGTTTTGTATTCCTGGAGTTAAGTAGGGATAAAAACATTTGAAGTCTTCACAGAGAGAAGGTAATGCAAGTCATGGGAAAAATGAGAACACTCGGAGAGAATATGGCTAAGAAAAGAAGATGGTTAAGGACAGAGATTTTAGATAGATGAGAAGAGAGGACAACAAAATGATGAGTAGAGAGGTAAGAAGTTGGCATTCTGGTAGTCAAAGTGAAATACTATTTTAAAGATGTGACATTGGCCATCTTAGAGAAAAACTAACAAGAGCCTGTTGAATTGGTCAATTAGGTCATCTTTGGTGACCAGATGAAAATTGAATGACTCTTTTTTTTTTTTAAGTTTTTATTTATTTGACAGAGAAAGATCTCAAGTAGGCGGAGAGGCAGGCAGAGAGAGAGTAGGAAGCAGGCTTCCTGCTGCCCAGAGAGCCCAATGCAGGGTTTGATCCCAGAACCCTGGGATCATGACCTGAGCTGAAGGCAGAGGCTTAACCCACTGAGCCACCCAGGTGCCCCCCAAATTGAATGACTCTTAACCAGAGTGATATCAGTGAATGTAAAAGTGAAACAGTAGGATGCTTGGGTGGCTCAGCCAGTTAAGAGTCTGCCTTCAGCTCAGGTCATGATCCCAGCGTCCTGGGACTAAGCCTTGTGTTGGACTCCTTGTTCAGTAGGGAGTCTACTTCTCCCTCTCCCTCTGCCTGTCGCTTTCCCTGTTTGGGCCCTCTCTCTCTTTTTCTGTCAAATAAATAAATAAAATCTTAAAAAATGAAACAGTAAATAATAAGGATATGGGCAAAGATTTGTCAGGATATTGTGTCTGACTTGATATAAAGAAGTAAAAGATTTTACCAAGATTTTTAAATGGATGACCAAGTCCTTGTTCCATCCACCAAGAGATGTAATAAATTCAGAAGTATGAGTGGTTTGCAGAGAATAAATGTAAATAGTCAGTAATAAACTGGAAAATTTTATTATATTTCCAGATACCCTTTAAAATTCCATAATTTAATATCTTAGACAAGATCAAGCAAGATCATATAAAAATATAATAATTACAATACAATAGAAAACTTATCAAATGTTGGTATAATAGTTAATACTAATTTCTAATAAAGCATCAATCACTAGCTGTGCAATGCTATTAAAGAGATCCTTTCCTCCCATTTTCCTAAAATCTTGGGTGAACAAGTTTAATGGACTCACTTATCCTGGTTTGTCTAGAGAAAAAAGGTGTAATAATTTCTGAGAGCTATGTAAACACACAAAATGAAATGAAGATTGGAAATTAAAGTGTAAGTCACTCTTCTCAGTCATTTGACTATATCAGATGAGATTTGCCCTTTGAGAGAGAAAGAGGAGCTATAGACAAATCTGAATTTCAGATCTGGAAAATATTTTTAAACTTCATGCAGTAGTATTATCTTTTCTTCTCTGTTGCTACAGAAATAAAAATTCCAACAAAGATTTAGAAGCTAAAGATTTAATTCCCAAGAAACATGATGCTATATCCTTCTTAAGGTTGGTTGAGTGCACTATAATTCTGCCCAAATCAGCAAGAGAAGTGTTAAAAGGACGTAAGTTAAACAAAGGACATCAAGACAGAAATCTATCTTTCTGTTCTTCCAACTCCCCAAAATGATTGTAACTTCCTCCCTATACTTCTCAGCAGCCTATCAGTTAGGGTATGTGTATACAGCACTGGGAAATGCAAATAACCCCCATGAGTTATTTATTCAGACCCTAGAATTCTTTAAATCTGAAGCAGTATCTATATGACTGAATTGCTGTTTTCCATGATCAACAAGCACATGGAAAGACAACCAAATAAAATGTATTGGCCTTTCTTAATACTAAATAGTAAATGTGAGAGCCTGGTGGCTATTAAACAATATAGAACCTGAAGTAGGTACAATCTATCAACCTTCTATAATCTTCATTAATTACTGAAAAATAGAACTGTTGTAAACGGATTTTGGAAATTACACATATCCATGTGCCATACATTTCTCCAACATTTTTCTCTCATACATACTAACATTTTAAAATATTACATGCTATCTTGTGCAACAGACTTCTGAGTATTTTAGGTCTGCAATCCACTCACTCTCAGAATTTAGATGTATTTATTAACTAGAGAAGTCATTTGCCAACTTGAAGGCTTACAATGTAGTTGAGAGTGTCAGAAAATGAACTGGCAGCTAATAGGTCTCCTTATTAAATAGCTATTCTACCCAAACTAATGCAGGATACACAATTTAAGAAATAACAAATTCCCAAATTCTCACAATTTGCAAATGGTTCTCTCAATCACTTGTCTGTCTCAAGTACTATGTCTCATCTTAGATCTTTTTTTTTTTTAATGATTTTATTTATTTATTTGACAGAGAGAGATCACAAGTAGATGGAGAGGCAGGTAGAGAGAGAGAGAGAGGGAAGCAGGCTCCCTGCTGAGCAGAGAGCCCGATGCGGGACTCGATCCCAGGACCCTGAGATCATGACCTGAGCCAAAGGCAGTGGCTTAACCCACTGAGCCACCCAGGCGCCCTCATCTTAGATCTTAATATAAACCAGGGAACCATGAAACCTCAATAAGATCTTTGGGATAAATTAAACAATAACTGACAACTGAGTGAGTTATGGGTATTAGGGAAACACTTGTAAGAAAAGAAGCCCCAGGCACAGTAAGTGATCCACTCTATGAATTTCTCTTCCGAGGTTAGTTATGTCCAGTGAAAAGGGGATTATTCAATCCACAGTGTATTTGGAATTAAAATTGCTTAATAGATGCACTTACACTGAGGGCAATAGGGGAGGTAATTACATGAAACTTTTAATACAGTGGAAGATTAAACTTTGACACCTTTGAAATACTCCTTATGATTGTAATTGAAGTGACAATTGAAGTAGACTTCACAAAGATACACAGGTCTCAAAAATGTCCAGAGAAGGAGAGATAACTGTATAGAGACAGAATGCTTTAATATAAATAAACTCTCTCTCTCTCTTTTTTAAAAGACTTATTTTAAAGAAAAAGAGAGTGCATGTGCATGCACAGGGGGAGAGGCAGAGAGAGAGGGAAAGAGAATTTCAAGCAGACTCCTCTCTGACTGTTGAACCAGAGGCACGGGTCAATCTCATGACCCAGAGAGCATGACCTAAGCCTAAATCAAGAGTCCATTGATTAACTGACTGAGCCACCCAGGCACCCCTACAAATCAATGATCTTTAACCAAAAGAAAACTTTCCCCCGAAGTTTCACCCTGATGGTAGAATACACATACTATTTGAACAGTTTACAATTGTTTTGAGAAAATCTGCAAATCCAGAGAAATCAAAATATTTTTAAAATTTTGAGTATATTTTCTGATAAATGAGAAATTTGACAAGTCGATTTATGATTATTAAAAGTTAACTTCATTTAGTATTTTGCCTATAATACATATGTCCATAAATGTTGGCAGAAAGATTAAACATATTTTTGGGTATCTGTAGACTGTTATGGCAGAAAGGACATTAGAGATCATCTAGCTTCTTGTTTTACACATCATGAATCAGGAACTGATGTTTATATTTTTGTTAATAGAAGGATGACAGTAATTGAGTCATTAGCTCTTCATATTTTTTCAGTTCTTGTCTCATTAATGCTTTTAGGAAAAACATTTATCAAAAAACTTCACCATTAGTTATCAACTTCAGGATGCTCTAAAAAGTTAAAGTCTTAAATTAATAATAATATGCATTTAAATGACACCAGATCCAAATGCCAATGTTTACCAATTCATAATCTACATAATTATTTTTGGTTTCTATAGGACTGTCTTCATCATGATTTAGGATTGTGTGGCCATGCCACGGAAGCACAGATATGACTAGTTTCCCATTAATTCCTTGGAAGGGACATTAAACACTGGTATTGCTCCATAGAGACACAGTACAACCATGATGTAGGACCTAAACATTTTAGGTTACAACAGATACTTAAAAACTAAAAGAAAAACTAGAATGTACTTTCAATCTTTTATTACCCACAAGAGAAGGCTAAGTATTTTGTGCAAAATTCAAGGTGAGACAATCAGCATAAGAGCTCTGTTCTGTTTCTGCATCCAAAGTCTGAGATCTCTCTAATGCAAAAGTGCTTCATGTGGATGACAATTTGGGTTAGAGCACAATGGGAAAAATCCTTTTATTTTATTTTGTATTGAAGGATTAATCTATTATATAATGTGCCATTTTCAGATATATAAATAATTGAATGCTTTAAAAAAATCTGACACTTTTCCTCTCAATGTGGAATCAAAAACATGTTCTAGAAGGCTCAGATCATACTTTATTACTTTCCCATTATATTAGATTATTAAGCCATATATTCATTACATATTTGTTAATACATATTATATACCATTTAACATATCACATATATTGTTATATGTAGTATTGTCTCACATTATATTTTTGCACTTGTGTATCAGGACTTATAAAAGGATTCTCGTGCATGTGTGTGGGGGGGGTGGTTAGAATTGTATATAATTGACCTTGCCTTATTGAGATGTTTCAAAGCATACCAAGGGCAAACTACACTAGGTTGTATATTTTTGTGTGTTTTCATCTTCATCAATTGAGAAGTTTATAAAAAAACAAAAGTTAACATAAACTTCATAATGAGTATCTCTTTAAACACCTCTTTAAGATTAAATAGATATTAAAACAAATCAATGACTTAAAATGATTTCAAAAGAAATGGAACGGAACCAAGTTGTGAAAGCAAGTGCAGTAACTAAGTACTGCGGTTAAAGATAGAAAATAGATATGAATATTGTACATAGTTTCAGACTACTTCAACTACATGACTCAGTATTTGATTTTTTTTTTAAATGTATTCCAATATACCTCTCAACTTCACACTTCTGTCTTCTATATACATTCTGGAAGAGGTACACATTAAGAAAATATTTTTTAAAAAAGAAACTATTTTTAAAATATTTACATATCAAAAGTTTAGGATGAGGGTACTAAATAAGTCTTTATCACCTTTTCAGTATCAATTTATGATAAAGAACAAAAGGTACAAATTAAATGTCTTTGCTCATAAGTTGCACAAATATACATCTTTGTAAAAATCATTTGCAATGGTGAGCAAAAAAATGTCAAATATATTAAATTCCAATTAGTTTGAATTGTGGTTGATCTTTACCACAAAGAATAATGGAACTGTGTTCCTGTGCCCTTGATGCTGAGTACGACTGTAACTCTTGCGTTCACTACTCCATTAAAATAGTGTTAGAGGAAATTATGAAAGAGATTATGTAGGCAACCACTATGGTTCAGGTTGAATCTCTAAAACTTAGAGTACGTAAACTTAGGTTTCAAAATTTCTCTACAAAATAGAACGAGAAGGCTTCTTTACAAAGCAGTTTTGGAACTTAAGGTTTGTTTTATACTTATATAAACCTTGGCATGTTGCACTTGTCAGAAAAATTTCATAACCCGACAATAACCTTTTGGTATCCTTTATGTAGTGTTGTCCAGACAAATTGTCATGCTGTTCAGCTGAACAAGATTGATGACACAGCAAACTGCCAATGTAGAGCTTAGGAGAATACGCCCCTTCAAGAACTTCAGGCCATTCCAAATCACTTCCCTAGGCTGGGACAGCAGCAGTCCCTGAAGGATTTTGATTTATAGGCTGTGAAACACCGAAGATACAACTCCATGAAAGATCCAACTCCGTGAAAGAGTGTGTCTAAAAATAAACTTTTTCGTTCGGATATAGTTTGACTGTTTGTTAGTGGGAATGGAGATTATCATTATACTTCTGATTTTACTTGTTTTTTTTTTTTTCACTTAGTAGCTTCAAACATTTGGATATCTTATTTAGAACCTCCCCCCGAATAAAACCAAAAACAGTTCTATGATGTTCCCTTACAATGACATACTACTAAGTAATTTTTCATTTTTAATCAATGTCAACAGCATCAATAGTCTAAAATAGTATGCTCATTAGGTTGAGATTTATTCTCCATCATTAACAGTTAGCTGTGAATGGAGAAAGTATGATAGTCTATTCTATGATTTAGTTGTGTATAGTTTTAAAAAAAAATTATTAGAAACACGGTTTAAAACCTTCCTGTTTTTTGTATTTTGTGAAACTTTTGAAAAATAAAAGACTGACCCCATCTCTTACCGCTGTTACTCAATCATCTTCGCTAGTTTCCATAGGAAAGACAAGGCGGCAGGTGAGGAGGGAAGGAATTCAAGAGAGCAGCCAGATTAATGTGTGTATTTACAAATTAGTGTCCTTGTGCTGAAATGCTGCTGACTGTGTAGTCAAGTTGTGTACATATAAAGAACTTAGATGTGAAAGGAGCTTATCAGTAGGAAAAGAAACCAATAGACTAGAAAATGTTTAAGTCTGACCTTTTGTAAGGTCTCTGTTCAACAAGCAAGCAAGGGAACAAATATTGTCAAAAAATATGGTTAAAAAAAGCATATACACACAAAAGACAATTATAGGCATCTATCAAAACTTCCCCTGCATCATTGTTTTTATTCCTTTTCTTTCATAAAGCATTCTACTCATAGAGCATTATGAATATTTAGGCCATGTATATTCTTTTTTTTTTTAAAGATTTTATTTATTTGACAGAAATCCCAAGTAGGCAGAGAGGCAGGCAGAGACAGAGGAGGAAGCAGGCTTCCCACCAAGCAGAGAGCCCGATGAGGGGCTCCATCCCAGGACCGTGATATCATGACCTGAGCCGAAGGCAGAGGTTTTAACCCACGGAGCCACCCAGGCACCCAGGTCACTTGTATTCTCTTCATTACCTTGAACTTCCTTAAAATAGCAAAGTTGAAAGTGCACTGAAAATATTTTTTCATTGAGTAATCAGGGCATCATGTGATTAATTGTGAAGTAAAATGATTTAGTAGTAGTGTGCAGAATCCCATTAAGCTAACTCAGTAGGAATGGTGCACTGACAGAACTCTGGAGAATAAACAGATATCATCGACTGAAGTACATGACTCGGATACCAACATGTATTCAAGTGTTGTCCAGGGACTGCTCAAAAGCACTGAGAGTGCAGTGATCCTACCGCAATCTTACCTACTTCGGGTTATCGATAAAGTTTTCAAATTCTTTGAAAGCAACCTATAAGCTGTCTTAAACCTATTACATATGCATTTTGGAGTAAAATAAAATAAAAAAACAATATACTGCATCTATAAGCCTGGGCTATAAACTGAAAGGAGATTGCAGAAAAAAGAAAAGGAAGAGAGGAGAAAAAGGATGGGAGGTACAAGAGAAATTTAAAAAAAAATAAAGAAAACAAAGACACCACTTCTGTGGTAATGGCATGCAAAATAATGAAAACAATAAAATTTATAATACCCAGAGTTGTGCCATCTTCCCTAAATCAGGTCAGGTAAACCAGATTTCTTCTCTTTGCTAGGACTCAACCACATCTACTTCCTTAATATTACACAGGCTACACTGATTACATTGAATTTAAAATATATTTATGTTAATATTGCAGGCCAGAAAATGAATTTAAGAGGAATTTCCTATTACAAGTACCAAAACAGCACTTACTACAAAGTAGGTGGTCAGTAAATATTTACTAATTAGAAACATAATTACCTTATAAATCATTTATTTCATTTCTTAGAATACATTAATGATTTTTATCTTAACCTACATTTGGCAAAAGGTTTCCTATGATTTGTAATTTGAAATAGGGTCAGTGGTTTTTCAAGCCATTTAATACTGTTAATAGTTTATTATTAGATGTGTTTTTTGTTTACAAAGATAGATCCAGTCACCATTCGGATTTTACTTGTTCTAGTTATGATCCGTGATTCAAAAAGCATTCTGGGAAAGATATCATTGGAGTCAATCAACTGACAGACCATCTATGCACACTATATTTTGCCAAGACAAACAGTGTATACTGTGAACACAAATAACAAATTTGGAAAATAGATTTCTGCTTTATGAATTAAATAAAACACAAAATAACTGATCTAAATCCCCCATATAAAGGAGGTTTTGCTTTCAATTTCCTTACTACTTCATAATTTATATGAAACATTATTAAAAATAATTTTAGGCATGACTTTCCAAGGATGGAGTTTAGTTTTAAAAAGAAATATATTCAGCAGTTTATAACACCATAGTTGACTCCAATTTAAGGCTAGTTATCTATATGTTGCTACCTGTTTCTGCAAGTTGCATAAAGCTATGTTATGAGAGAACAGTCTATGAGACTATTTCAGTAGTTCAGTTTTTTCATCATTGATTTGAATATTTTCCCCCAGTAAGAGTTGAACTGTGTTCCTCAAATAAGATGTATTTGAGCAGGGCAAAGGAAACAATCAGCAAAACTAAAAGACAACTACTGAATGGGAGAAAATGCACGTAGATCATATATTCAATAAGGGGTCAGTGTCCAAAATATATCTAAGGAACCTATACAATTTGACAGCAAAAATAATAAATGATAATATAATTACCAACTGGATAGAGAATCTGAATAGACATTTTTCTTTTTTTTTTTTAAGATTTTGTTTATTTATTTGACAGACAAAGATCATAAGTAGGCAGAGAGGCAGGCAGAGAGAGGAAGGGAAGCAGGCTCCCCGCTGAGCAGAGAGCCCGATGCGGAACTCGATCCCAGGACCCGGAGATCATGACCTGAGCTGAAAGCAGAGGTTTAACCCACTGAGCCACCCAGGCACCCTGAATAGACATTTTTCTAAAGAAGACATACAGATGGTGAACAGACACATGAAAAGATGCTCAACATCACTTTTCATTAGGGAAAAGCAAATCAAAACCACAATAACATGTTACCTTACACCTGTCAGCATGGCTAAAATCAAAAACACAAGAAAAAAGAATCCTCATGTATTGTTGGTGAGAATGCAACTGGTTCAGCTACTGTAGAAAATGTTATGGAATTTCCTCAAAAATTTAAAATACAACTATCCTCTGATCCAGTAATTCCACCATGAGTATTTACCCAAAAGATATGAAAACACGAATTCGAAAATATATATGCATCCCTATGTTTATTGCAACATTTTTTTTTAACAACAGCCAAATTATGGAAGCAGCCCAAGTGTCCCTCGATAGATGAATGGATAAAGATGTGGCACTCAGCCATTAAAATAATGAAACCTTGCCATTTGCCATAACATAGATAGAGCTACAGAGTATAATGCTAAGTGAAATAAGTCAGAGGAAGACAAATAGCATGTGATGTCATTCATATGTCAACTTTAAAAAACAAAACAAATGGACAAAGAAAGAGACAAAAAACAAAAAACAAACAACAAAAAAAAACAAAAAAAACAGACTCTTAATTATAAAGAACAAACTGAAGGTTACCAGAGGTTGGTTGGGAGGATGGGTGAACCAGGTGAAGGGAATTAAGAGTACACTTGTGATGAACGCTCAGTATAGAATTGTTGAAGCAGTACATTGAATACCTGAAACTAATGTAATGCTGTATTTAACTATACTGGAATTAAAAATTTAAAAAAAAGATGTCTAGTGAGGAGGAGGAATAAATAGGCAGAGCACAGATGATTTAGAAATGAAAGCAAGGTATTGGCAGTGTTGGTTCTTGACAATGAAATGTACTGCATGACACTATAATGATAGAAACATCATTATAATTTTGTCCAAACCCATAAAATATCTACCAAGAGAGAACTCTCATATAAACTATGGATTTTGAGTGATAATGATGTCTCAGTATAGGTTCATCAATGGTAGCAAATGTACCACTCTGGGAGTGGGGGGATTATGCAAGCATGAAGGCAGAGGTATATGAGAAATCTCTGCATTTTTGTTGTGGTTGCTTAATTTTGCTGAGAACCTAAAACTATTATTAAAGGGGGGAAAAAACTGTTAAAAAAAGGAGAGAGAGAGAGAGATTGAAGCCTAACTCCCAGTATCTCAGAGTGTGATGTCGTCAGAATTAAAATCTTTATAGAGGTATTTGAGTTAAAATTAAGTCATTAAAATTGGGCCTTAATCCAACTGACTAGTAGCTTATAAAGAAGGGGGCAGGATTTGGACTCAAGGCGATACATACAGAGAACAGACTCTGTAAAGACACAGGGAGACCATCATCTATGAACCAAGGAATGCCTGAGGCTACCAGAAGCTAAGAACATGCAACAGATCTCCTCACAGCCAGCTCTCAGAAGGAAACAACCCTAAGAACACCTTGCTTTCAGATATATAGCCACTAGACATGTAAGACCATAGATTTCTGTTGTTATAAGCCACACAGTTTCTGGTACTTTGTTGCAGTAGTTCTAGGAAGCTAATAGTCCTTCTTTCTCAGGATTTGGTAAATAAATTGAATTGTTTTTTATAAAAATACATCATGGATTTCCAACATGTAGAGTACAGTTATAAAGCAATTAATGAAGAAAAAGCTATGGCATGCATTGTGTCAACAAGGACTTAGACTGAGGGCTTAAATAGGCATTTGGAGAAAGAATGACCCAATTTTAGATGCTGCTGCAGTTTTGGGTGGGGATTTGCAGGAACAAATGGACTCGCTGAGAGAAAATCACTAATAGATGTGAGGGTCAACTAAGCTGCGACTGAAAAGTAAAGTCCTTAGAGGCCATGAATACCTTAGAAAAAAGACCAGATACCTTCACCTGGGATGGCGGTCCTTTTCAATAAAGTTCAGAGTTAAGGTGTCCTAATTATATAAAAATGTTCTTTCCTTCTCATAATCTGCCACAATAACTGTGAAGTCTGCATTTAGCCAAGTTACAAATATCACTAGATTTTCCTAGCATATAGCTGAGGAAGTTAGAGAGTTGGCAAAAATCCAGAGATTAGGGGCGCCTGGGTGGCTCAGTGGATTAAGCCGCTGCCTTCGGCTCAGGTCATGATCTCAGTGTCCTGGGATGGAGCCCCGCATCGGGCTCTTTGCTCAGCGGGAGCCTGCTTCTCTCTCTCTCTCTCTCTGCCTGACTCTCCGCGGACTTGTGATCTCTCTGTCAAATAAATAAATAAAATCTTTAAAAAAAAAAAATCCAGAGATTAGGTAGAAAATTGGAATACTAAAGAAAGAGCATCACCAGTTACTACTGGCATTCATAGTATCACTCAGTGTGTTGAGCTTCTATTTTAAGGCTGGCATTACACATCGTAATTTATAAATGCTATTTCACTTAAAATAATTCTGAAATATATCAAATACATATAAGTATTTAATATCTTATTTATTAATATATAATTTTAATATATTATTTATTATTTATTGATATAAATATATTTATATTATGTATACATATATATTAGTATGTAACATTTGACCCTCTAATAACCCCTTGAAACTGACAAAGTAAAAGGCATGATTGATGTAATGGTATTCTATTCCTTTTTGCTAATTGTTTGCAGAATGCTCATAGGACCCACTTCCAGTCAAGAACACCCAAGGACAGTTTCGCTAAAGATTTCTTGGAGTGTTTTCTCAATCTTTAAGAGAAAAACCATAGGAATAAAGATTGTTTCTTTCCTGTTGCATGTGACTAAAGAAGCATTTGGTCTTGGAGGTTTCTGGCAGGCATTTTCTGTCCATGAGGGAAGCCAGCCTTCATGGACACTGCCAGCATATGGAAGAACCTCCAGACAAGACAATAGGAACAAAACAGGGCCAGAACTCAGAGTGAGTAGCTCATACCAGGAGTCTGAAACATTCCCAAACTCTTTCTTTTGAAAGTTAACACAGTTCTTTATTGTTAAGGCCTTTTTCAGTTGGCTTTTCCATAACTTTTAGTTGAAAGCACGCTAACAAATAGAATTATTCCAATTTTATACATGAATAAAGTAAATCAAATGGTGAGTTAAATGGCCCATGATCACAAAGCTCATAGCTGTTCTATTGTCTTTAATCTCAGTCTTGCATGACTCCCTACTCTTCATTCCTTTCTAAAAAAGATCTAAAAAGAGTCTTGAATCCAACACTGAAAAAAATTTAGCTTATGGTTCAGCACCCTCTTAGCTTTTGAATAAAAAATGCTTGACAAATAACCAGTTGAAGTTGCTGTTTTTCTGGTAGCCTTGACATATAAGAATAGAGGGGCAGGAGGAGACGATATATTTCTAAAGAGTATAAAGATGTTTTGAAACACAAGTCCCAACCCATTATGCTTATTTTTTATCTAAAATTTTGCATCTATTCTTTAGCAGAGACCAAATAATCATTTAATTCTGAATAAAACCAACTCAACACTAAGTTTTTGCTTTTTTAAGTCTGCCATAAAATAAAACAAAGATACCTTGGTAAAACAGAACATCTAAATTTTCTTTGTATATTTTGCTGACTTTCTTTTCCTCTTTTTTTAAACTATATGTTAATTATATGATCTAATGGCAAGTAACAAAATTCTTTAGTCTAATTGTAATGGGAAGATTTAGAAAATTTTCTTACATATTTTCTTCTAAGTTTGGTTCTTATCCTAATAGTTAGTTACAAATATTTCTTATTTATAATTTTATAATCTTGATGTTTTATAAGACCAACATAGTAAATAACCAGAAAATTATTGTACTTAGTTGTGGTTGTAGCATTTGATTAAAATAGTTCATGGGTAATTGCTATTTGCACAGAAAAGTGTTAAAAATGAAAACCCCAGAGTTTCTCATTTCAATCTGGTTCTTATTTTTAAAGTTATCAAGATATTGGTACAAGTTATACAAAAAAGTATTGATTCTCTATTGTTTTATGGCAATATTATTATTATAAAACTTCCCTAGAGCAGTATCCAAATATCTTTAGTTGCATCATAAGTACTCTCACTAATAAAACTTTGCTGCCTGCAAAATACTTTATTTTCACTTAAAAATTAGTTCACTTGGTACTATTTTCATCATGACTTGGAGCACTATCGCCAAAAGATCATTTTTTTTCAAGGTTCCTATTCATATTTCCACAGTGACCTTGATGGTGTCAAAGGTGTTGTATCTGGTGATTAAAAATCCTTTGAAATACATAAAGTATGTGATGTGTCAATAGGGTAAATATAATTCATTGGTACAACTATATATGTTGGTGACTGAGTGTGACAACTTAAAAGATGTATAAAATGAAAACAGGAAATAAAAGATAATAAAAAAGGATCTGTGATAACAGGAATGTGGACTTCATTCAAATCTTGGAAAACTATTTGTGTTTATTAAATTACTTATCTTTGGAGCATAGATACAAAAAATTGTGGTGTGTTATAGAAAAGAATACTGTGTATCAATAGAGATGAGTATTTAAAATTGTTTAAGAGAAGCAACTTCAAAAAGATACATGTAAACTAAGGATGAATGTACTCCTCTGCCTCATTTGAGAATCTGTGCCATAGATCCAGTTACAAAACTGAAAATTAAAAAATATTTATTATCTTTAATAATTCAGGAGTCATAAGGTAAATACAAAAGAGGGCAAACTGAATTTTTTAGAGTTATACTGTTATATGTAAATAAAAGCTCTTAAAGTAAGGACTTAAGTCCGACTATTTAGAATAATTATAGTCTAGGTAACAGTCTAATTTTTTTTTCTTAATTCTGGGTCTCCTTATTTAGTTTATTAACTGTTAATTTCCTTGAATTAGCAGGCTATGGGTAGTTTATCCATTTATTAAAATCAGGTAGTTGCCTTTTGTGTTAGATTCATCTTTTAAACATTATCTTATAAACCAATAATAATCTTTCCTTCTCTATTTTTGGAAAATTTGTACATCGCTTTTGCTTTAAAGGAAGAAAGATGGTCACACTTTAAAAAATTAACTTTTCAATAGAAACAACATTCAAGTATCACAGTCCTTTCCTGACAAATTAAGCAAAGGGCCCCCAGATTATGCAAAGCCAGAGGTAAAGTTACAAAGATTAGGGGAAAGGATATAGCTAATTTAAGAGTCTGTATTTTGCTGCCTTACCATGTAATTTTGCACCCATAGGAAAGGAGAATATTGATTCTTTCTGCTGATCAATCCTGACTGAAATATGGTCAAGGGGATTTCAGTAAGGTGCCTGCATTTTTCCTCCAATGTAAGGTAAAACATGAGAGAATGATTTTGATGAAGGAAACCTACATACAGCTCATTCACAAGTCCTTGAAACAGGCAGAGTGACATTCCTCTAGGGACTCAACTGCCTCCATGTTAATACTTTGCTAAGGGCAAAAGGCAATCTTAGCCTGACCACGCCACCCCACACCCCCAGTCGCAACACCAGGATCCTGTAAGTCTACTTTAATGTATAAAAATTCCTTTGGAAACTTCTTAACCCCCTCCAAAGATAGATTTTGGCAATCATCCCTCAAGCATATAAACCCACCGAAATACATCTGAAGGGTCCCATGACTAAGATTTTATTAGATGGTAATAAATTTCCCAACAAGAGCTAGCTCCCTCGAAGTCCTGAAAACCTTTCTTTCAAAATTCCTTAGAGAGTTAAGGCTATCCTTAAACCCCTCCCAACTTAAAAGTATATAATGGGCCACCCCTCATGAATACATTGCAGATCTTTCTACCCATGGGTCCTGTCTCTTTGCTTTAATAAAATCACCTTTTTGCACCAAAGATGTCTCAAGAACTCCTTCTTGGCATCAAGTTTGAACCCTGATAACGTCTTTCCTACCTTAGTTTCAATGGGAGCACAATAGAGTATCTGGCAAAATTCAGCAAGGTGAAAAACACAGGGCCCAACTGCCCTTGGATTGTAGACTGTTATTCTATGAAACTGCTAAAATGAAAAGAAAATGCTTTCCTAGGGATGGATGTAAAAGTCTGATTAAAGATTTTGGAATTTGTGTCTTCCTGAGCCAGAAAAATAGAATAGACACTACTATTCATGACCAATAAATGAAGAAAATTTTACAATATTTTGGCTAAAATTGTGAAATGACAAAAATGTCCCAAAGAGAAAAATTGTGTATGTGTTTAATAAATACATGTTTAAATGTTTGAGTACTTAATAAAACGATTCACACTTTAATACCACTATTGAGGATAAACTGTTCTCTGATTGGCAGTAAAAACTTGAATTATTGTGGAAATATTTATGTATATTTTTCAAGGCCCACCTCACCTATGACCTCCTCCACAGATCCTTCTCTCGAGCACTTATAATAGGTTCTTTGTATTTTTATTTTTCTTACCATATTTTAGCAAATATACACATATATGTTTAACATATATAATGTGTATATATAAGAGAATTTGATTTTATGGTTCTCTACAACGCATCATATAGCATTTCTTTTTAATATTTAAGAGTCCAAACGACTAATGAAAGTAAATGAAGATTTAAGACATTGAATAAAAAAAAAGAAGGTCTAGCTTCATGTGTTCACAGATATTGAAGAATACACCTGTTTGAGATTATATTAACTGTGGGAAAACCCATAAGCAAAATTCAATAGTAATTATGTTTTTTTTTTATATAGTAATTATGTTTTTAAAATAATTTTAGATTTAATTTATTAACTATTGATTTAAATCTGCACTTTCTGTCATAAAAATATATAGCACAAAAACGGTTAAAATGATAAATTTGAAGTATGGAATTTAGTGACATAAGGACATCTACATTGTCGTACAATCATCATTATGCATTTCCAGAACTTTTTCTTCCCAAATTGAAACTCTGTACCCATTAAATAACTCACTATGTACTCTTTTTTATGATCTCTAGTTACTTGAGTAGGTAAGTAATATCAACATGTAAAATTCTTAGCATTACCTTACATGGGAAAGAACACAACATAGAACTCACTGCTTTAGAAGGCACAGTGATCATATTGACATTATGTTAAACTATACAAGTTCATGATACTGCGTTAAACTCAGATTCTTTACGCAAAATACAAACACTGATGGTTACTTGTTTTATTTCTTGTTAATTTTCTTATTCAAATTATAAAAGTAGGTGAAGGGGGAAAAAAGAAAAAAAAAAGAAACACACAGAAAAATAAAGAAAATCTCATTGAAAGTATCTGAAATCTGCCTAGGTAATAAGGATTCTAGCGGTACGTAAATGAGCCAGTATACAATAAGCTGCTTTGTGCCCCCTCAAGGCACTTAGCAATTCTTGGTGTGGATCTTAAGATTAGGAAACCCAGAATAGGAAGGAGCAAAGAAGCTAGGAAGTTCTCAAAAGTTTTCAGGGCAAGGGGTTTTATTAAATACACCCACCTACATCCCAAACTCCTAGGGCAGAAGTTTTGCTCAGAGCAGTAAAAACTTCCAGGATTAAAGAGGTCATATTTTAAACAGAAAGGAAACTAATCCCCTAGAGGCATTTACCCAAGTGTCCACCTGTGCAGGATGAATGCCTAAGAGACAAAAAAGAAACCACGGTGCCAAGGAAACAGATTCAGGACTTTCTAAGTAGGAAGAGACTCGGTAAATACACCATGCTTTCAGACTCAGAGGTCCGCAGCCTAGAAATCAGCAAAACAAGATATAAAATAATAGAAGATTAGGGCGTGTAGGAGGCTCTGTTTGTTAAGTGTCTGCCTTTGGCTCAGTCCATGATCCTAGTGTCCTGCTTGGCAGGGAGCCTGTTTCTCCTTTCCCCCCACCCCCAACTTGTGTGCTCGCTCTCTCTCTCTCTCTCTCTGCTATCCCTCTCAATTAAATAAATAAGATCTTAAAAATAAATTAGCCCATACCTGATTGGATTAAAGTGATGTTTCCAGTCTAGCAGCAGATTAGAGGACAGGGTGATAAATCATCACTAGAAATATTAATGATTTCTAGGACTTTCATTTTTTTTCCCCAAAATTTCCAAGAAAATAAAAGAGGCAGTAGAAACAGATCTATATATAACTCTGATATTGAAGTTAACAGTAAAAGATTTTAATCAGTTGAATGATGTGTTCAAAAATGGTTGAAAAGATGTAGAATTTGACCAGAAAACTGGTGTCTATATAAAATAACTACATGGAAAATCCTAGAACAAAAAAAAAAAGGAATCTAAATTAACAACCGGATTATTCAAAGACAGACTAGAAATGAGAAGGATACTAAACTGAAAATAGATGACTAGAAAATACATACACTGAAAAACAAAAGCAAAAAGTAAAAACTTTTAAGAGGGTTATTTAAGAAGGGAATCTTATTATATCGGAACCAAGAGGCAAGGAAAGTGGGAAACAATTATTGAAGAGAAAAATGACTGCAAGTCACCAAAATTTGAAAAGCCATCAAGCTATACCTTTACTATACAGTTGAAACTTAAGCATAAATACTCAGAAAACCCCATTTGGCCCATTTTTATTTATATTTATCTAATTTATTAAATGTTCACAATATGCTTGATCTGTATATACAGACTTATATATAAATATAAAATATTCAAAGGTTTCTGCTCCTTCAAGGTTATTTTAAGCAAGATAACTAAAATGCCAGACCAAAATAGTCTTAAATTGCTGAGAGAAAATAAATGGTCACCAGGGTTTTTGTTCTCATCACAAATATGAATTATAAAATAAAATATAGTTTTTTAAAAAATAAAATTAGCCATCCATTAATATAAATTATGTAAACTATAAAAGAACTCCTTTAGCCCAAGAAAAAATATACTAGAAGTAAAGAGAGATGTGCAAATACAAAATGAAAACAAATACATTCAAGAATATAAGTGAATTTTAATTATATAAAGTTTTAATAATATGTATGGGTTTAACATGTAGAGAGAATTAAAAAGCATGAAAGACACTGAAAAGAACTAGTTTTAAGAGGTTAGCATTTACTGTCTAGTTAATTTTGACCATTCTAACTGGTGTAAGGTGATATCTTAATGAAGTTTTGATTTGAATTTCCCTGTTGGCTAATGATGATGAACATTTTTTCATGTTCTGTTAGCCATTTGTATGTCTTCTTTGAAGAAGTGTCTGTTCATGTCCTCTGCCCATTTTTTGACATGATTATCTGTTTTGTGTGTGTGTTGAGTTTGAGGAGTTCTCTATAGATCTTGGATATCAACCCTTTGTCGGTAGTGTCATTTGCAAATATCTTCTCCCATTCCCTGAGTTTCCTATATGTTTTGTTGACTGTTTCCTTTCCTGTGCAGAAGCTTTTGATCTTGATGACGTCCCAAAAGTTCATTTTTGCTTTTGTTTCCTTTGCCTTTGGAGACATGTCTTGAAAGAAGTTGCTGTGGCCAGTGTCAAAGAGGTTACTGCCCAAGTTCTCCTGTAGGATTTTGATAGATTCTTGCCTAACATTGAGGTCTTTTATTCATTTCAAGTTTATCTTTGTGTATGATGTAAGAGAATGGTCGAGTTTCATTTTCCTATAGATAGCTGTCCAATTTTCCCAGCACCATTTATTGAAGTGACTGTCTTTTTTCCACTGGATGTTTTTTTCCTGCTTTGTCGAAGATTATTTGACCATAGAGTTGCAGGTCCATATCTGGGCTCTCTTCTCCATTCCGCTGGTCTGTGTGTCTGTTTTTGTGCCAGTATCATGCTGTCTTAGTGATCACAGTTTGTAGTAAAGCTTGAAATCAGTCAATGTGATGCCCCCAGTTTTGTTTTTCTTTTTCAACATTCCCTTAGCAATTTGGGGTCTCTTCTGTTTGCATACAAATTTAAGGATTGTTTGTTCCAACACTTTGAAAAATGTCAGTGGAATTTTGATTGGGATGGCATTGAAAGTATAGATTGCTCTAGGCAGTATAGACATTTTAATAATGTTCACTCTTCTGATCCATGAACATGGAATGCTTTTCCATCTTTTTGTGTCTTCTTTAATTTCTTTCATGAGTGTTTTGCAGTTCCTCGAGTACATATCCTTTACCTCTTTAGTTAGGTTTATTCCCATGTATCTTGTGGTTCTTCATGCTGTAGTAAATGGAATCAATTCTTTAATTTACCCTTATATATTTTCATTGTTAGTGTATAAGAAAGCAACTGATTTCTGTACATTGATTTTGTATCCTCTCTCATTACTGAATTCTGTATGAGTTCTAGTAGTTTGGGAGTGGAGTTCTTTAGGTTTTCCATATAAAGTACCATGTCATCTGTGAAGAGAGAAAGTTTGACTTCTTCTTTGCCAATTTGAATACCTTCTATTTCTTTTTGTTACCTTTATTGCTGTTGCTAGGACTTCTAGTCCTATGTTGAACAACAGTGGCCAGAGTGAACATCCTTGTCGTGTTCCTGATCTCAAAGGGAAGACTTTCTCCATTAAGAATGATATTTGCTGTGGGTTTTTCATAGATAGATTTTATGACATTGAGGAATATTCCCTCATTCCTGTACTTTGAAGCGTTTTAATCAGGAAAGGATCCTGTATCTTGTCAAATGCTTTTTCTGCATCAATTGAGAGGACCATGTGGTTCTTCTCTCTTCTGTTACTGATTTGTTCTATCACATTGATTGATTTGTGAATGTTGAACCACCCTTGCATCCCATGGATAAATCGCACGGTCATGGTGGATAATCTTTCTAATGTACTGTTGGATCCTATTAGTAGGATCTTGTTGAGAATCATCAGATCCATATTCATCAAGGATATAGGTCTGAAATTCTCCTTTTTGGTGGGGTCTTTGCCTGGTTTGGGTATCAGGGTAATGCTGGCGTCATAAAAAGAGTCTGGAAGTTTTCCTCCTGTTTCTATTTTTTGAAACACCTTCTGGAGAATAGGTATTCTTTCTTCTTTGAATGTTTGGTAGTATTCCCCAGAGAATCTGTCAGGTTTTGGGCTCTTATTTTTTGAGAGACCAAACTGTGGAAAGAGCCAAGATGCCCTTCAACAGACAAATGGATAAAGAAGATCTGGTCCATATATACAATGGAGTATTATGCCTTATCAGAAAGGATGAATACCCAACTTTTGTATCAACATGGACTGGACTGGAAGAGATTATGCTGAGTTAAATAAGTCAAGCAGAGACTCAATTATCATATGGTTTCACTTACTTGTGGTGCATATGGAACAACACAAAGGACATTGGGTGAAGGAAGAGAGAAGTAAGTTGGGGGAAATCAGAGGGGGAGATGAACCATGAGAGACTGTGGACTCTGAGAAACAACCTGAGAGTTTTGGAGGGAAGGGGGTGGAAGTTGGGAAGGCCCAGGGGTGGGTATTAAGGAGGGCACATATTGCCTGGAGCACTGGGTATGGTGCGTAAACAATGAATCTTAGAATACTGAAAAAATAAAATAAAATTTAAATTAAGAAAGGATTTAACATTTTCTTGCAAATGATATTCATAAGAATTTAATTATGTATTTTGGAATCTCTAATTTAACTATCAAGAAAAAATGTTACCTTTTACTCAAAATGATCTATAACTAAAATGCTAAGGGGAAATAGATTTCAAAAGGAGGCAATAAGGAAAAGAAAATGTTACACGAGACAATGAAACAAATGGAACAAATAGTAAAATAAAACACACAAACTCAAATATCAGTGATTACTTTGCAAGTTAATGGCATATGTCCATTATTTCAAGTCAAAATTCATCATAACAGGTAATTTTAAAAAAATCTACTATATGCTGCTCATAAAAATTGCTTTAAATGTAAGAAGTGGTTTTGTATGGTACAGATAGCAGTCCTTTGTCATACTTATGTCCTATGTCATCAACTGGAATGTTGATATTTCGATTCATTTGGCCATACAGATAATTTTAAGGTTTACACTTTTTTTTTTTCTTTTTCTTGAGGAAACTGTCTGTGAAGAAAATGTTATTTTTTCAAGATTAATCCACTTGTTGATTATACTCAAGCTGTTTCTCCTAAATTACTTTCAATTAATTTTTGTATGTATGTCTTCAAACTTCTAGGTCAAAAGTCCTTTCTCAGCTCTCATACACAATCCATAATTTTTTCACGGTCAAAAAAATGGTGATTACACACACCCTACAATTATGTATGTTGTAACCAATTTGTGCATGCTCTATTTCACTGCTTATGTTCTTTGCTAATGTAGTACTGATTTCACTAAGATAAAGTTTATAGTATGTTCCAGTGACTAATGAAACAATACTCAAGATAGTCATTTCTTTTTGAGGCTTTTGTGGTTGTTTTTAAGTACCTATTCCTTAACACATATTTTAGATTTTATCTAGTGACAAAAATTCCCGTCAACTTATTGAAAATGTATTTACCTTTTGTATTAAATTTGGGATAAATAGAATTCTATGATAATAAGAACTGCATTTTTTTATATATTTTAAAGTCAATTTTCCTTTATGCTGACCTAATTTTATCTCTTTTCCATTACATCATATAATTTATTTAAGTGGGTTCCAGGCAGAACTGTTAACTAGTAATTCTATTTTATTTCAGCATTAAAGGAAATGGGATATATTTCCCAATTTCATTTATAAGTTAGAATAGAGATAAAATTGTTTTATGTAGCTTATTCATTTGATTTCTATACTTCTAAAATATTTTACTGGCTATCAATGATACAGCTTATTTTTGTGAAAAAATTCTCACCTATTTTCAAATTTTATAGTTAACTACTTTATTATTCCAATCAGTAGAACCTCAAAGACTGTCCTTCATAGTAATGAGACTAACAAGTAGTTTCTTGGACACTTTGTTTTAATTGCTATGATTTTAGCACTCAGGGCCATTTCATTGACAGGAAAATAATGGGCATCTGTGCTCAACCAGAGATTCTTATTATAATTGGCCACAAATACCAACATAGGATTTAGAAAAATAATTAAAAGTATTCACCACAGATACTAAGTTTGGTCAATAATTTTATCTCTTTCAATTCTAAAATTTCATTGCTTATTCATTTGTCTCCTCCCAAATCAGATAATAACCTAACTTTGGAATGCTGGAGAAATGACTATAAAGATAACAGGGCAACAGTACATTATTTTATAGATAAAAGTAAATTTCATCAAATATTTAGAGTGAAACATAAAATGCAATCAACACTTAGCTGCTTGGAAAGATGTTAATATTTTGCTAAAATTTTTAGTCTTCATCCAGATGTCTGGCAGCACATGAGGAAAATAAGACACTCTGTGAATAAACATAATCTCAATTACTCCAAAATGCCATTTTTCTACCAATTTCCAATTTTCTTTATAAGGGAGAACATAATCACATATCAGGTGTTTGTAGAGACTAACAATCCTGGCTTCTAAGGACAGACTAATATAATGTATTCACTAATTATTTCAATGCTCATGCATTGAATCTTCTTAAAGATTTTATTTATTTTACATTTAGATTTATTTATTTTAGAGAGAGAGAGCCTAAGTAGAGGGAGAGAGAGAGAATCTCAAGCAGACTCCACGCTAAGCACCAAGCCTGGCACGGGGTTCCATCTCATGACCCTGAAATCATGATCTGGACTGAAACCAAGAGTCTGACACTTAATATACTGAGCCACCCAGATGCCCCATCAATGTCTATGCCATTTAAACAAAGACTCAATTAGGGGACAGTGAAAGTTTCAGCAGTTTTGTGCATGTCGCTTTTGTCATTTTGATATGACCCAAAATAAAGACAAGATGTACTGAGGGCTTATTGACTCCCGATAAGGAAGTACTCTTTTACAACTTACTATTAAGTTATTTTCAGGAAGAAATTACTATCACCTATTTTTATTTTTCTATTAATGCAAATCATATACTTATCTACTTGGAAGTATTAATAGCCTTATTTTAACAAGTTTTTTCTAATGTCAGAGAAAATTATGGCTTATAGAGTGACATCTAATTTTGTTCTATAGTTTCTAATGGAAGCAATCATTACTACATATCAAATAACAGAAAAGTCTCCATAAACAGAAGCGAATACTTTGCATATATTTATTAGACTCATTTTTCTTAATTTTATGATAAAATACACTTTCCTATCACTGATGTCTGATTATCATTTTTAGTTTTTATAAGAAATAGTTTTTTTTGTTTGTTTGTTTGTTTTTAGTCTCAAGTTTTTATTTAAATTCCAGTTAGTTAACATACTGTGTAATATTAGCATATTAGTTTCAGGAGTACAGTTTAATGATTCATCACATCACGTAGAACAGCCAGTGCTCCTAGGTCTCTTTCTTAACAAATATTACGCCCCCCACACTCCGCAAAAAAGAGAATTTTATTAAATATATAATGCATATATGAAGAAGAAAAATATTCCTTGGGTAGTACGAGTGGGATAGAATTTTGAAACTATTGTTTGTTAGTGTAACTGGGAGAAACTTAGCATGTCTGACTCCACAATCCTTCAGTTTCTCTTGCTGCTCTAACATCTAGCTTGGAAACTTCTGCTTAGCTCTGCAACAAAGCCATGTTAATCATTGAAGGAATTTTGCTTCCAGTTAAGATTCGTAAAAACTGCTCTTGACTCAGAACTGTCCCCCACCCCCGAAGAGATAAGTACCTACAGAAATAACAAATGTCATGTTTAAGATTTACTGGAATGGCAGGACCAGATTTTTGCACACAGACCAACTGACCAAGGACAGAAAGTTTCCTAACTTTCCTCGGACCCTTGTAAGCATTAGAATAGCTACAGACATTAAGTCGTTTCCTGAGTGCAGTCTCCTCCTGCTTCTCCCTCTTCCTAAGAGACACTCAAATTCTATGCTGAGGTAAGAGGGTTCTTTAGGACAGCACTCCACCATCTCTTTGGTTTGCTGGCATTCCTTACCCCAACATCTTGCTTCTTACTGGCTTGTTGCATGATGAGAAGAACAAGCTTACACTCAGTCACTTTATAGCCTTTTGTTCAGTATACTATGTTTTTATGTTAAGAATTGCTGTTTTCCCTGAGACGGAGTTTCAGAGTTTTTGGTCAAGAGAAATCTACAATGAGCTCCAATTATTACGGAGCTGTAATTAAAACTCTAAGTTCAGGGGCGCCTGGGTGGCTCAGTGGGTTAAGCTGCTGCCTTCAGCTCATGTCATGATCTCAGGGTCCTGGGATTGAGCCCCGCACAGGCTCTCTGCTCGCAGGGAGCCTGCTTCCCTCTCTCTCTCTCTGCCTGCCTCTCCATCTACTTGTGATTTCTCTCTGTCAAATAAATAAATAAAATCTTTAAAAAAATGCAAACTATTTAAAAAAACAAAAACCAAAAACTCTAAGTTCAGATAGGGCCAACTGTACAACATTCTTAGTTTCTTCTTCTTGCAGCCTGCATACAAAAGATTTTACCTCTGGAAGTTGATTACTTGTCATCATTGTAAGTACTGATTTTGGTAAAAAACACTTCTTCATGTGACATAATGAGTTTTGTTTAGATGTTTATGTCAGAATGCAATTTCATAGCATCTAAAATTTACCCTAGGTTCGTACATCCAGGTTCCATTTTCTCATCTCCCCAGCTGCTATTTACTCCCCAGCTCTCAAAGGTACTTAACATCCTAATGTACTTCATGATCCTCTACTCTGCTCATACCCCCAGTAGTATTTAAAAGAAAAGAAGTTTGCTTATCTGTTACTTACTTGTTAGTATAGATTTCACTGTATACTTTAATACATTTAGAAACAATCATTCTAATTGAGTACATACACATGTAATTACAGCTAATTATAGTCTGACTATAGTCTGAGAATTTTTTCTGCCTGTGATCCAATTGGTGTCATTAAGGAATAAAATTTCAGCCTGTTGAAACCAACAGAATTGTTGCCAGGGTGATTCAGGAAGGATTCCTGCACAATTATTTTGTATGATGTAAAAGACACTCTCATTTAGTAAATTCTTACAAAGTTTCCACAGCACCAACAGATTAAAACTTTAAAGAGGAATGAGTTTACAAGTATATTCAGGTATATCTGCCACAGGCCAACTTGAACGAGGCATTAGAGATGCTGCTGATTTCCACTATTGCTAACAACCTCAGAGCATCAAACTAGCAACATTATTAACAGAAACCATGGAAATACAGGCAATAATGACTATTACAAGTGTGGAATTAAATCACTGAAACAGACTCAGAAGTTTCCAGTTTGTATACCTGTGACCAAACAAACTAAATCTAAAAGCTACTCCAGTTTAAAACACAGATGACCGATGAAGGAGATAGACAACAAGCCAAGAGGATGCCAGAAGAGCTAGGTTACCAACAGAACAGCTGAACCTCCATTTGGTATTGCCAACATTTTACATCAATCTCTTAAATGTAAAGAACTAGAAGTTATTTAAATCAAAAGACAGAACCAGACTTGAGAGTTCCCTGAGCATACGAAATCAGTTTAATCATATATGCAAAGCTTCATTTAGCTTATTTTGCAAGACTGACTTGGCCTGGGTCATTTCTTGCTTATGCCTCTGGAAATCATAAGCAAAACTAAACTGGCTCCCAAAACTGATATGAAGTAACCACTGACCAATTTTCTATGGCTTAAGAAATTTCTGACATTATAACCAATCCTGGTGAAGAGGTCACTGCTTTCTTACTGTGTAAGTTGCTTTTAAAGAATATGCCCCAGAATCTCAATCCATGTTTTGGTTCCATGAATGGTCTTTTTGGTGCGTGCACAACACAGTTTTACTAATTACTACTTCAGTGATTCATTTGGTTTTATGCCTGATATTTCATGATTTTTGACAAAGCAAACATAAGAACTGTGTTGAGATTGTATTCAGCCATTACCTGTCATGTCATATACATCATTGAACTGGATGTGAGGAACGTACTTGTGTCAGGACTTTAAGACACTGAGTATGTGTTCTATTTCTCCTTAAAGTCTCCTTAAAGTCTCCTGTGATTCCTACCGCCTTACCTTCTTTCCGGTGTTGAAGAGGCTTCCGGGAAGAAACCAGCAGATGCCCTCAGCAGAAATTATGGCACCATCACTCACGGGAGCTGAGCAGGAGGAAATGTAGTGTCTGCCATGGGTTGAGTGAAGTGTTGATGAGCTGAGGGGCTGGGGACCAGAAGTTCCACAAGTAAGAACTTGCTTCAGACTCACGCAGAAACAGGACTAACTACCTGATGTTTAGGTGGGCACCGACTGCCCAGCGCCTGGATTTCATTCAGGTTGAGACTGCCTCTCCCATACCTTTTGATCAACCACTTAATGGCACTCACCTTTGACTCTTCTGTAAACACTGGTTTGTGGATGTTTAGAAACTACTAAAGCCAGGAGTATGGAGGGGATAGAAGGAGTGGCCCTGGAGAGGGCAGTGAAAACGGGGAAAGTTTTGGGAGCAATCACAAGGGCCCAAATTCTTTAAATTAGCTGGAAGAAGAGATTATGAGCCCTCTGTGACTAAAATAAGAGGAAATTTAAATATTTCCTCCCTATGAAGGGCATGAGTTCATTGGTTCATAACTAGTAAGGTTTTTTGTTTTGTTTTGTTTGTTTTTTGGCTTTATAGTTTTCTGGAATAAAACACATAAATTCAAAAGTGTAAAATCCAGCATGTGTCTAAAAACTGTCTCAATCCAATTGTTACAAAGTAGTATTTCCAGCCAAAATCCTAATGCCCAGACTGAGCATTCTTGGAACTCAAATCCTTTTGAAGAAATCCCACGCCTATTTTGCTGTGTCATGAGTCCTTTCCATACAAACAAGAGTCCTCTGTTAACAGCCCTTGTCAAATTGTTGACTTTTAAGCAATGTATTGAAACATATCTATCTTTTTAGTCTTCTGTTTTTGCAATAGTTGATTACAGTACTCTTCAAAACGGACAATTTGCTTGAAAGGCTTTCAAATATCCTCTTGAAAAGTAATTCAGACTCACATATCATTGGCCAAAAGGATTTATAAAAGCAACATTCGTGATTTTATTTTGAAAGGAGAACACACACAAATAGGAAGTAAATGAATGATAGCACCTTCAAAGGAGACACTTATGGAAAAACGCCTCCCATATTTTAATACAGAATTTATTATAGTAGCTATGCACATATGAACCAAAAGAAAGAAAACCTAGACAAATAAATGCTAATCTAATTAGATGTTACTTTGTATCCTGGAAATTACGTTGTATGAAGTTACCCCTTTTTTGGTTCCCAAAGCCTCAGTCTGTGTGTGTACATGGTTGAAGACTTTCCTGTTTGTGCCCCCTAGTGAGTACTTATCAACCCTGGTGGCAAATTAGGATCACTTGGCTCACCCTAAAATAGACTTAACCCTTAGATTCCACTTTCACTTACTACAATTCAACGAGTCTCAGCTAAGACCTAGGGGGGATGGGCATTATTAGATACAATTCATAAATATATATCCAGATAAGTCTATAACTATAATACATACACACATGTATATATATCAGTATGCTGTTACTATATTGTACTAAACATACCTCCTAACATTTTCTATAAATGCATTTAAACTATATATATATATATTCTACATGCATATAAAAGTACATATATATTATATGTATGTGCATTATATATATAAACATGTACAAACATGTACGTTTGTATAGATAGAAGGATAGATATAGATGTAGATCTATATGAGTTACATATATAGATGTATTTAAAATCATGTAAAATTAGGAGCACCTGGGTGGCTCAGTGGGTTAAGCCTCTGCCATCGGCTCAGGTCATGATCTCAGGGTCCTGGGATTGAGCCCCGCACAGGCTCTCTGCTCGCAGGGAGCCTGCTTCCCCCTCTCTCTCTGCCTGCCTCTCTGCCTATGATCTCTCTCTCTGTCAAATAAATAAATAAAATTTTAAAAAATTTAAATGTTTCCTAATTTTCCTAATTTTTCTAATTCCTAATGTTTCCTAATTCCTAATTTTAATGTTTCCCATGAATTTCACAAGGCAAGTTAAATTTCATTGACTTCTTAGAATAGTGGTAATTAAAATCACCTCTACTGAACAACTGCTATGCACAAATTCCTCTGAGTGATAATGATGTGGGATATGATGTATAAGCAAAAGTCAGAAAATATAGGTAGTAATCCCTGCTCTACTGAAGAGCCTCTAGTTGCTTGGATCTATCTTGGGGTCGATCTGTGGTCATGTCCTATCAATGTTCTCCTGCAACAGATGAAGAGAGTTTATCCCGGGTGCTGGAGTAGCCCGTGCAATGGCTCTGAAATAAAAGAGGGCCATACACTTGGAGTTGAAAGGGAAAGGTACTGAAGTTTGAAACATAACAGGAACCTAGATCACACGGGACCTCTAGTACATTCCCAAAACAATTATTTTTATTTTGCTTTGTTTTTACTCTAAGGGTGATGGGAAGTTATTAGTGTGTTTTGAGCACACTCAAATTCTAAAAGAAAACCATTGCAAACTCAGTGATATACTCTCATTCCCTCACCTTATAAATGTTTGCCTCATGATGCAGAAATGTTAACATTATGTGTCCCTACAAACCTGGTAACATTGCAGAGATTAGCACTTGTGTTTTCTGTACCAGGAAGAGAAGGGTGATTAAATCACGAGAAAGTCATCAATGGGAAAGGCATTGACTTAAATCTGTGTAACAACTTGTAACATCTTGTAACTTTGGTGTAAATTTGGTGATTATGCCATGCCATCTTGTAACTTCCTATGACTGCCTACAACCAATATCTTTTGTCTTTAGCTGGTGATGGTATTTCAGGTGGTGACCTGAACCATTTCTAGCAGTTACTCAGTTTTCTTGTGTATCTCCCATGCAGACAGGAGTTATACATGTTATTAAACTTCTGTTTGTTTTTTCTCCTTTGATCTTTGATTACAGGGGGATGTCAGTCAAGAATCTAGGAAGGTAGAAGGAAAGTTATTTCTCCTCTTTTACATCTATTAATATATGATGTAGATCATTAGGTTGGAGCCATCATTGAGAGAGAGAGATAGGAAGGAAAAAGAGATCATGACAAGACTCATATAAGTTATCTCTCAATTTCAAACTTTTTGCATCTGGGATTGTCATACAGATGCCTATGGAAAACATGAAAAGGTTGTTTCCCAACACTGAACCTGAGAACTGCCAGAACTTCTTCTCCATGGACCCCACATTTGAACATTTGTCTACCAGAGTTTATAATGTACAAAAAATTACTGCTTGCTTTTTTTATTGCTGTTGTTAACCTTAGATTACCTATAGATATATAGTTGCTAATCAGAACTTCCACTTTGTAAAATCTACCAAATGATAGAAATGCATGCTTTCAGCCATTCAGTTTATATTTTGGTGATTATGCCATGTTACTTACACTTTTAAAGATACTATTTTTTTTTTCAAGGATTATTTCCAGGGCCCTTAGGAATTAAGTTTGGAATGTGAAATATAAGACCAATTACTGCAGCTAATATTTATACCAACTTCATACCCAAGGTAGTGACAAAATAATGAAAAAGAATTGAGAATCTGGAATATTGAAAATGCATTTGTACTTCTCCCTAATGAAATCTATTTGTTCACAGCAAAGCAAAAAGAGGTTTAAAGAAAATTATCTCCTTTAGAATAAAAGCCTAAATCGCATGCAGATTTATCTTCCAATTTTTTCTAGTACTTTGCTGTCTCATAATTAAGATAAAAGATACACATTTTTATTAATTAGCAATTAATAATTGGGCTAGGTCAGTTGAGCTTTTTTATCTTTTCTGGTCATTGCTTTCAACTACTCAAATGCTAGGAAAATGGTTAATTTTCAAGTAAGATAATTTCTATACAACCATAGTTTATACAATAGTGATTTTTTTCCTTTAATTTCCTCTATTATATTAACCCATATACACCATCTTCCTTTCTTGAGTAAAGGGAGGGAACCAGCAAGGTAGAGCTAATTTTTTACCTTTATACAGAAGATTTTCATTTCTCCTCCTCCTTTTTTTAAATTATGTTATATTAGTCACCATACAGTACATCATTAGTTTTCGATGTTGTATTCCATGATTCATTGTTTACGTATAACATCATTTGTCCTCCTAAGTCTGCTCTGCGTCAAAGTTTCAAAGAAAATCCTAGCTAATTGATAGGCATTTTATTTTTTTTAAGATTTTATTTATTTATTTGACAGATCACAAGTAGGCAGAGAGGCAGGCAGAGAGAGAGAGAGAGAGAGAGGAGAAAGCAGGCTCCCCGCTGAGCGGAGAGCCCAATGATGCAGGGCTCCATCCCAGGACTCTGTGATCATGACCTGAGCTGAAGGCAGAGGCTTTAACCCACTGAGCCACCCAGGCACCCTGATAGCCATTTTATATTGAAACAGACTCAGTAGTGAAATTTATCCAAAATTTTTTTCTTTTATTTAGATGGAACTAGATAGATGTTTGCCAATCTCTCTTTCTTCAAGAGCACAGGAAAATAACATTTGCATGCCTTCTTTGCCATTAGGGTGGGTGTATGTCATTATTACAGCCAAAGCATTGTGGACAGAAGTGATAGAAAATTTTTCTAATTCTGACTCTTAGAATCATTTTATACACTCTCTGTCTATCCAAATACTGAAGGCAAAGAAGTTCAAGATGGAGAAACAGCCCCATGGAAGAAGCCTGGATGCCTGGGTCTCCCTGTGGAGAAGAGTAGTCCTAGAAGGTAGGTTTATGTATATTTACGTATATTACCTTTCAGGGTAAACAAGGAATACATTTTAAATGCACTGTGGTATGGATATATTGGGAATTATTTTTCAATAGCTCGTGAGAATTCCTCTAACAAAGCACCTGCTATGTGCCAGCTCTTTTCCTAGAACTTTACATTTATACATGGCAAAGAGTGATCTAATATATGAGTCTGAAATCTATACTGTGTCCTGCTAAAAATATGAAACCATTGTAAATAACTAGCAGATTAATAAGACAGGATTTTTTTCTCTTTCAGTAATTATTAATAGTAAATTTCATAGTAAAGTTTTACATTACATTACAATGTAACATAAGAGATGTTTCTGACATTACAATGTAACATAAGAGATGATTACTTGTGATCTCATGGATAATTATTAACTAACACCAAGTTCTTGTTCTGCCAAGCAAAGACTTCAAATATATATTTGGAACAAAGAAATTGCTGTAGTTAAGTAAATGTATATTACATGAAATGTATACCTGAAATTTTAAGAAATGTGCTAACTTTAGACTCTTTTTATGTTTGTTATAATTTTGACCCAAATATAATATTAAGGCATGATATTATTTATTGACATGGTAGTATATGTCAAACACTATCATATAATTAGCCAAATATATGAAGAATTCATACCGCTTTCCTGACAAGTATAGCTATAGTAAATTGGTAAATAAATAAATGTAGTTTAATTATGTCACTAGTAGTTAATACTAAAAACATAATCATTGTCCGTAATGAAAATTATCCACATTCTCTCTCCCAACACATACATGTGCATGTATATAGCCTTTGTATAGCCTTTGTTTTTGACAAAATTTTTAATAAGATAAACTTGTACTAGCAAGAGGATTTCAAACTGCATTGTGGAGCAGGTATTAGAAATAGTATTTTCAACACACATTGAAATTTTGCCCTGAAACTGAGAGCCCAACATTATTAGAATCTTCCTACTGATTTTTTTGTAAAAACTGACATGAAGGGCACCTGGGTGGCTCAGTGGATTGGGCCTCTGCCTTCGGCTCTGATCATGATCTCAGGGTCCTGGGATCGAGTCCCGCATCGGGCTCTCTGCTCAGCAGGGAGCCTGCTTCCCTCTCTCTCTCTCTCTGCCTGCCTCTCTGCCTACTTGTGATCTGTCTGTCAAATAAACAAATAAAATCTTTAAAAAAAAATGACATGAAAATCTGGTATTTTGGCTTTAATAAGACACAATACAGTCATTGAAGACTTGGTTCTTCCCTGTTCTTGGAGAGTAATTTTTTGTTGTTGTTGTTGTTCTAACAGCAAAAGTGAGCACAAACATGTCTGATATGCTCATAATATTTTAAAAAATTTATTATTTTAGTAAATAGTAATATTTTTAAAGATGTTATTTTCGTCTGGGAAATACTGAGTTAAATTTCACCATATTGGAGCATTCAGGAATTCAACCACTGGCACATATTTTCAGTGGTAGAATGTCATAGTAGTCATTTTTACTGAAAGAGGAATTAGATTCCTCTTCCCCAAGCTGGGGCTCTCTTATTCTTTGCCAACTTATTAATCCTTGTCTTTTTCTTCTTGTTCTGGGTCTATAATGAACTGTGCTTCCAAACTGCAACTTTACTTAAATAATTTAGTATTCAAACCATGTACTATCTCTCTCCCCGCCCAAAAACAAGAACAACAAACCACTTCACACTTCAGTCTCTGGCAGATTGATTGCATTCTGATGCCAAGAATCTGATTTCAGAATTTAGCTGTGATACACATGGCATGACAATGACATAACGCAAATGGTTTCCATAGGTAGCTCTTGATCAACGTATTTCAATTAAAGGCATTTCAAAAATGTTATGAGCAATGATAACCTCATGGATTAGCCAAAAAATTGAAAATTTCATGCTAAAGTTTTCCTAAAGGTTTCTTATCAATACAGTAAGAAAAGTAAGGATTTATGCAAAGATATCAATAACATAACATTAATTTATCAGAGAAATATTGAGCATGGAGTAGACATTAGAGTGGCCAGTGCAGAGAGAAGTTGAGAACATGTGGAGAGAGAAGATGCAGTGAGGGAGAGAGATGGTAATGGAAAATGGGCTTAACTTTAAGGTAAAACAATATTTTTAAAGAGGATTTTCAAGGGGTGGAGCCTGCCTAAGATTTTTTCTTGCTCTTCCTCTCTCATTGGTCCCTCTCTAACTCTCTAAATAAATAAAAAAGTAGACAAGGTTTTCATAAATTCTTCCCACATGTTTTATGATGTAATATCTTTATTCTTTTCACTCAGAGTCTTTGGTTAAAATCTACATTATTATTCATTGATGAAATGAAATGATGAAAATGTATTTTCTCATATTGTTGTTGCTGTTCAATTTTTGTTGCTATTAATTGTATTAGAGGCATTTTTGTGTTGTACCTGTCTCTAAATGATGGGCTTTTGGTTCAAGATGGTGTAAGCATACTGAAGATAGTCTACAAACTTATTTAAATCAAGGGGAAATAGATGTTGCAGTGGACATTCTGACAACAAATTTGTAACTGAAAAATAACCTGGAAGTATTTTTGGAAGTAAGGAATATTATCATGAGTTGTACCTGCAGCCCAAATAATTTAACAGTCCTATGGTGGGATTAATCAAGTCTTCTACCCCCTACTCTCACCCTAATCCACTATCAAAATAGAATTTGAAGAACAAAGAGAAATCACTAGATACTCATTGCAAAATCCTTGTGCAATTAGAGGTTCAGACAAAGATAAAGCCAGAGGAATTTTCCACTAAAGAAGAGAAAAAACATTCAGGAACCATTTAAATTTAACATTAAGAATAAAGATGTTTACTGAGCACCAGCCAACGCCGTAGGTGCTTGGATTTGACAGATAATAAAACAAACCAAATTTTGTTGTCATGAACATTTCCTTCCAATTAGAGGATTATACACAATAAACAAATGCATAAATTAGTGTCTTATGAGTTGGATGTTGCAGGTATAAAGAGTAAGATGCTGGGTAAACAGTGACAGCGGCGTTAGTGATGCAATTCACAGAAGTGAAAGAAATATGAAAGGGAGCCATGCAGGTACACAGAACATGGCCATAGCCGAGGACAGTAACAGCAAGAGCCAGACTCTGATGAGAACATCAAGGAGGTCAGGGTCACTGGGTTGTAGAGCGCAATGGGAGGCTGACGCAGGGTGAGGAAAGGGAGGCAAACCATACACACCAGACTCAGGGCTTTCACACGTAGGGACTCAGCGTTTTAAAGAGAAGAATGAGGTGAATGTTGTTAAGCTTTAGAAGGACTGTTCTGACTACAACAGCCTGGAAGAGAGCAGCTGGAAGCAGGAGATAAGTAGGAGCTATTTCAAGGGTCAAGTTGAGAGATGATGGTGGTCTCAACTAGTTAATGAGATTGTGTATGTTTTGATTTTAGGGCCTACAGCATTGCTGATGTGTGTGTTTGTAAGGCAGTCACTTTACATTTGAGATTCCTATTTTACACTCTATTGGAGAGTTTGGATGGAATGTTACAAAAGAATCTAATTTTAGAAAGAGAATCTGCTATTATCAAAACAAAGAAAGTATATATATCTTTCATAAATCTATGGAAGATCACCAAAAATGTGACAAATTAAGACGAATTCAGAATCCTGAACCCAAGACCCCATAATGTTCACATCTGAGAAAATGAGAAAAAAATCAGCACACTGAAAAACAAACTGAGGGTTTTGGAGGGGAGGGGGCTAGGGGGTTGGGTAAGCCTGGTGGTGGGTATTAAGGAGGGCATGTATTGCATGGAGCACTGGGTGTGGTGCATGCACAATGAATTTTGGAACACTGGAGAAAAAAAAAAAAAAAAAGAATCACCACACAACCTTTAGAAGGATTGACAAGGGTAACAGAAGAGACCAGGAGCAAGTTGTGTTCTGGAAGCATGGGAAGGTCCAAAAAGATGAAGCAAGCCATTATTACTTTTTTTCAGGAAGAAAATTAAATGCCATGGATTGGGCCTAAGAAGTTTGATTAAATACGTTTTAGGAGTAGCACAAAAGTAATGTTAACAGGTGAAGTATGATTTCTCATAGGATTATAGATTCCAAGTTCTTCCAAAGCAAATTCACATCCCAGATAGTCAGCTGTGTCAGCCCTTAGGGAACTCAGGAGGAAACTGCGGTCATCCCTGGGAAGGAGACCTGGGATCCAAGAAGACAACTGGGATCCACAGCTACTTTTCTTCCCTTGTCCTTCCATGCAGCACCAGAACCCTAGCCCCCAACCCCCACCACCTTGGAACCTGCAGAAACCTAAAAATATGAAACATCCACTAGGTGTGTTAAGGACATATTGGGAGAAGTATAGGGTCCCTACAATAAGAAAGTTATAGAGTCTGAGAATCGAAAGGAAATGAGGAATACTGCAGAGTCAGAGTTAAGGAACCATCTAGGTGTTACATCATGTATAAATATGTAAATGTCGAGACTTCATACACTCATAAACCTCCATTGATGCTTATGCTGATCTAAGGAAGAGAAAAGTGATGGTTCTGAATGAAGTGGTTGACTCCTATTTAAGTCATGATGAAATGTTGTTTATTCCATTACAGATTCTATAGGGAACCATTGGGGGTGGGATTTCCAACCCTAAAAAGTCTCTGGTGAGAGGAAATTCCTCCATCTTTCCTATACTATCCCAGTACTCACTCCATGAAGTACTATTCTATCTTCCCTACAAGTGAACATAACAGATCCTATTTCAAAAATTACTACAGATTTATTTTCATAAATTCTGGGCCTCAGTGAAGATACTCAGCATTTTCAGCTTGCTCAGTCAATTCTTCCAGAAATGTCAGGAAATATGCCTTGCCCTGATGGCTAGTCCAGGAGTCCTCATCTCTCACTCTTTCTGCACCACAGTTAAACTGTTAATTTGAAATGGAATTTCCAAGAAAATGGGAAAAGACTTTGAATTTTGCCAATAGCAGCACATTTAATCAATTTCACCTTTCTAAATACATCTCTAGTATCCCATGAAATTAATGATTGCCTGAAACTTAGCACAGAAGTAGCAAAAAACAAAACAAAACTGTATCTTCATCATGATGGGACAAATGAAAGAAGAAAATGATGTTTGAAACTATAAATACAGAGAATAAACTGGTGATGGCCGGAGGGAAGGGAGGTGCATGTTAGACAAGTGGGTGAAGGAAAGCAGAAGACACAAACTTTCACTGAGGGAATGAGTAATTCATGAGAATAAAAGACATAGAACATGGAAGATAGTCAAAGATACTGTTACAGCATTGTATGGTGATGGATGACAGCTACCCTTGTGTTAAGCATAGCATAATATATAGAGAAATTGAATCATTATTTGTACACCTGAAACAAATGTAAATTGTGTATCAACTGTATTCAATTTTTAAAATTAATTTTAAAAAATAAAAACTAAAAATAAAATAAAAAATAAAATAAAATAAACTGCAGTTCAAAAAACTACAGTTGGAAATGAATTTAGTAGAGGGAATAAGCTGTTATTGCTATAGATCTAAAAACCAAACATATTTGGCAGAGAAATTAGCATTGTTTGCAGGTGAAAGTTTATAACTGTGGATTAATTTATAAAACTAGACAAAGAATATTTTAGCCATCATTAAATTGTACCTGAAAATAAAACCTTTTAAGCATACCTAAATTTTACTAGGGTTGTATTTTCACTTGGAGCATGGAAAATTTGAGGAGTATTTGATTTGATTTCTTTTCTACTTTATCATTTAGTCAACTGTGCTTTACATTTAAGTTTATGTTAATAATGTTTAAACATAACTAATAATTCTTTTATACTCATATTTACCTTTAGAGTGATCAGTTCATGCTTCTTCCAAATAATATTAATTCAAAGCAAGCATATATGCATATGCCATACATAGAAGAAAAACTGTAATCTGATTTGACCTCATTTTAAACAAATTATTTTACATTGATAAAGATGTTATAGCAACAGTAATGAAATATGACTAATTTCAATTATTTCTGAACAGCAACTTAAAAGCTGAAGGTAGAAAATGTACTTCTTTTTATTGAGATTTTAAGATTACTTATTTACTTGTGCAAGTCAAATCTGACCTCTATAATACAGTATTTGTTTAGATCTAGTGGAGTTAAATTGAGTGCACTGATTCTAAATTGAAGATCTATTAAGTAATAAGTAGGGTGCAGTTTTATAATCATCTTCAGGTTATAAACAACATTTACCACAAGATCAAAACATGTTGACTTAGAAAAAGTGAATGCAAATTAAATGGGAGAGATTTTAGAAATGTAGTGAACAGAAATATAAGACAGGATGCTACTAAGGATTTTTAAATATTTCTATTTTTTTGTTAGTTGGTTATTATGCCCTAGAATACATATCAAACAATAATTTTAGGGTATTTCATGAAATGCATAAAAGTATTTTTAGCTTAACAGATCATAATACTTAAGATATAAGTTTTTCAATTTTTTTTAATAACTGGAGAAATCACCATTTTTACCCTGCTGCTTTTCTTTTTAATTTGCTATTACAAGTGAATGAAAATAAATGTTCCTTCTCTGGTGTCAAGTATGAGGCCACAGGAGATGTGTGTGCATGTGTGTGGGGGGGCGTATGTTAATAGCACTGCTGTAATTCCTCTATAATCCTACTTCATTATTTTATGCAAATAATTCCCAGAAAGGATCAACTTATTAAGAAGAATTAGAATAAGTGAATGTCACCAGTGTAGGGTAGTATGTCAACAAGTTGAAAAAGTATACTACATTAAAAATTGAGTCATAGGAAACTTTTGTAAGTTTTTTTTTAACTGTAATTTTTTTTTAAATAATGTTAAGAGACTAGAGCAATTATGTGATGGTATTCAGATTTTTGTCCAGAGATAACTTTTTAAAAATATGAACAGAAAGGTTCACATCAAATCCTATAGAAGGATTCTATAGGATGTGAATTTATAGGATGTGAACAGAAAGGTTCACATCAAATCCTATATTCAAATCCTATAGAAGTGTCTATTCATAACTATTCTTCAAATGTAATTTATTACAAATTATAAAGAGAAAAGATGATCACAGGTAGATTATTTCTTGCTCACTATAATTTTACTTTTTATAGCAGTTGTGAAATATTTACTAAATATATCTGTTGTAATTATATAGTTTTAACTATATTTGGAAACCTAAGCTAATTCCATGTCAACTTTAGGATATAATCCAAATAATTTGTATATCATTCAAGGCCTCTGTGTGTCTCTCAAAATGTATCTTTTGCAATTTGCAAATGGTACCGTTATATTGAATAAGGTAAAGTTTAAAAATGTAAATAAAAAATAGAAAGCTTTTCTATCTTTATACACATGTGTTTCTCCTGGGAGAAATGACCTTTCCTCTGTTCTCCTTTGTCCAATGGCCCGGACTGCCTAATGACCCATCCTTCAATACTGGGAGCAAATATGTCTATGCCATTCCAGAAGGAATTCATTCTTCTCTCCATTGTGCCCCCTCGGACTGAATATACATACCAGGTTCACCAGTACACCATCTGATAGTTGTATTAATAATTTTCTCTTTTCATATGCTAAACATGCTATTTATATTTTTGAATGAATAAGTCAATAAATGATTAGTAGAGGACGATAAAATATTGCCTAAGAAGAAGTAAAATAAAATATCATCTAAGAGTATTTCTCACAGTTGTGCTCTGCATGTGAGATCATACTGTTTCAGTCTGAAGTTGGAGATGATCAGACACATCCTCTCCCTTTCTGAGGCATCACTACACGTGACTCCCCGTTTCTGATCCTGTAAGCATTTCTGGCAGAGAATACGAAGATCTGAAGCACTGCCTTCTATTGCTGGACCAATCTAATTTTTAGGAAGAACTTTGCTTTGATGAAATCACTTCACTTTAACCTCTTTTTCCCTCTGGAAAAAATTTAAGATACGTTTTTTGTAACCTGTTCCACTGCTTCCTTTGACAGCTAGATATGTCTTTTATATAAATCCAGGCCCATTTTAAACATACTCTAAACACTTCTGTGATAACTTTTTGTACACATTGTCCTTCCACTCAACAACTGAATTTAAGACCTCACCATTAAGGTAGTCAAAATATTTTTAACTCTAACTACAATATAACTCTCTGACTGTGTGTCTTATCTGACTTAGTTTGGGCTCTTACAAAGCTCCTGAGTATTTCAGGGAGTAAATCAATCATTCTGTCTATCTATCTACGTATCTATCTATATCATCCAACTATATCTATATCTATCTATCTATCTATCTATCTATCTAATCTATCTGTTATGTATCAACATTTCTTAAAAGAACCAATGAATAAATGGGTTAAAGAATGAATGGTGTATAAAACCAGAGAGAAATACAGTAAATTTAAGGAAAGGGGCATATATTGACATTTTCTAGGGCAAAGTACATTAACCCATCTATCTATCTGTAAACTTGGGTTAATTTGCAGTGAGCCAAAGCTTGCTCTTTAAATGCACATTCATTCCTTCTCTAACCATTTATTTCACAGTGACCTCTATGCTATGAAGTGAGCCAAATGCCAGAGATAAAGCAGGACAAGAAGTTCATGTAATGTGGGAAAATATAGTTATTGATTATGGAATCATACATATGGTAGGTACCTAGTATTTTTAATATTTTTTTTCATTACCACAACATAACAGTATCTAACTGTTATACTACCAATGCAATATACTCAGGTCTTCTTGGGTGGGGTCCATTTTTGTTCTTTTTTGTTGTTGTTGTTTGTTTTTCCTGATGATTTCCCATAAGAGAGAATAGCCTGGATGGTATTAATTAACCCTAAATTGTTCTTGAAAAATGGTTAGATATGTTCTAGCCAACTTTAAACAAATAGAGATTTCAGTTGAAGAGAGCAAATATTATTTAACACCTTTGCAATACTACTTCTTGCTTTTCATTGGATTTCACCACTCAATATTGAAACAATCATTATTTACCCACTATGCTGAATATGTTCCTGAATTGCCATTGATACAGCAAATTTAGATTTTCACATAAAATTTGAAAAATATTTTAAATTACTGTTGGGTGTCAATGCCTATCAAACAGATAAGTAGTTGAAATATTACCATAAGATTTTTCTGAACAGCAACATTGTGCATTCATGAAAGGAAATTTGAAAATACTTTCCCACCACCTCCACAACCTAATTTAGTCTAAAATGCAAAGTCAATTGGGAATTTTTAATGTTTTATTTCTGCAAAGCACAGTGTGCATTCAAGAATGGGACATCACTTATTTGGATAATTCTGTATTATTCTCCCAGGTGTTTTTATAATACTTCCAAAAGCATTTATTTGCAAGAAAATTAACTACAACTTGATTTAATTTGTAAGCTATCTTGAAATTTTCTCAAGAGTTTCAAAGTCATTGATGCTTTAGGAGGGATTAAATAAAATAAAATTAACTCATAAATTCTGCATATATGTTTTCTATTTAAAGTGTAAATTGATAACTTCAGCTGCTTTTTAATTAAAACTTGTTCTTTTTAATAACTGTGTGAACCCACAATATTTGTTACTATTTGTATTAGTACAGTAGATATTAACTAGTCTTATAGGAAATAGCAAAGTGTTTCCTCCTCAAACAGAAAGAGGAGAATGGGGGAGTGAAGCAGGTGCAAGACACGACCAGATGGAAATTATCTTCCATTAGCTTGCAATCAGCATACTAGAAGAAAAGACTTTAAAAACATGAAAAGCTCCAGTTTTCTCTTCCTGCTACACGAGGCTAATATTGCACTCCTGCACTTAAATACACATCTCAGCAGGTCTCCAGCTAAAAGAGAAAAATTCTGATGATCATACAGAAAACAAAATCATTGAATAGTTCATGCTGAATAGCAAGGCTAAATTTCCACTTTTCTCCACTAGTAAGCTGCTGTGGAATGTTCTGGAAAGTGAAATTAGCTTAAAAAGTCAAAATAAAACAACAAACCTGAAGATTCAAAAATGTTTTGCTAAGATCAGTACTATCATGATGTATACTCTAATTTTTATAAGCCTTAAAATCCACATTGAAAATAGGGTCCATAGCTATTTCTGTAACTTCACTCTCAGCAAAAAGCTTAGAAACATCATTGTTTATTCTTTACCCCTCCCACAATAAAGCATGGGGAGGAAAAAAATATCTTCAGAAAAAAGTACAAATGGAATATATTTTTTTTTTGTATTCTTCTCCATATTGTGTAAGAATCTCTAAGCAATTCTGCTCCACATGTTCCTGGTTTTATAGCTTCAGGGAACACTATCCATAAATATGCAGCTTTGTCACCAGCAAATATAACACCTACATTCTTCTGGTTTAAACTGAGTCATTAGACGCATGTCTTTGAAAGTCTAAGAAATCACTTTTCCTTAGCCTGCTTTGCTGTTTTCTCTGTGGCTCTTTGTGAAGAATTTGAAGAATAATATGTAAATGCTATTCATGGAATAATAGAGATTCCTTCGTAATGGTCTACAAAATGCCATATTTCATTGAATATGATCAAGTATTCAATAAAAAAGAGAACAGATACTTCACCTAAATATAGAGAGACTATTAAGTCCTAAAATCAAGAGAATTTTTGCATTTGAGAAATGTGTTTATTTGATAGCTGGTTTCTCTACGTGGCTGCTTGATATTGAATTGCTCTTTGCTTAATAATAAATTACCATTTAAATGCCTTGATTTCTATTCAATTTTACTAAATTAATTTCTGTAAAGGATTTGTCTTTATTACCACCTTCTAGGTGATGCTACTGAACATATAAAATGGTACTGCATATAAAGTATACACCAAATGCAAATGTTAGATGACTTTAAAAGCACCTTACACCTTGTGAGAATAGTAACACATTTCTCCAATCCTACAAGAATAGAAGGTATTTATTTCCTACAATGTATCTGAAAGGGATTTAGTCTTGTGCTATAAAGTATTTAATTATGGGAAGTATTATGTATATTACTGTCTAATAATTATAGAGTATTTTAGATATTCTTTAATATTTTAAAATTATGAGCTACTGAAATTGAAATTTAACTATAGTTCAGTTTAATAGAATCTATATCTGTCCTTATGTATTCAAATAAACAAATTATATTTTGTATAAATATTTATTTATTTAATTAATTTAAAAAATATTTTATTTATTGAACAGAGATCACAAGTAAGCAGAGAGTCAAGCAGAGAGAGGGAAAAGGAAGCAGGGTCCCTGCTAAGCAGAGAACCTGATGTGGAGCTCAATCCCAGGACCCTGAGATCATGACCTGAGCCGAACGCCGAGGCTTAACCCACTGAGCCACCCAAGCACCCCTTAACATTTATTTTTTTATATATTTAAATAATTTGAAACATTTTATCTTACAAAATATATAGATACAACAGCCTATGTACTATCACAAAATAGGTGAGTATAAGGATAATGCATGGAATACATATAAGGAATATATTTAGATAAGGAAAACGAATGTGTGGTAGAGTGGACAGAGATGCTTCAAGGACCTTGCATTAGTCGGGACAATGAGCCTCCCAGATGTTCTCTGTGAGGAAGATAATTGGCCAACAACTTCAGCTACCACGCTCTGAAATCCACTCCATGATCATGCCAAAAGATGTATTTCCTGGAGCTACTTCCAGTCAATTCTTGAGGACAGCAGGAGTACTGAGGCAGACCTGTCCCTGGGGGGACCTACAGCTCCTGACCATCATAATGAAACACAGTCTGGATTTTCTTTCCTCTCTCTTTCACAGAGTTTCCCCTTATTTCCCAGACTGATGATGCCCCCCCCACACACACCCTTCATTTTCCTTCATAGGCATTTACAGCTCCCCCAAACCCTTCTGATCTTTTACATAACTAATCCCATTTTGCTATCTGCTTCCTAGCAATCTAGGATGACACAGATGTGATGGGAAGAACTATCCAAAGGCAAAATGATGATGTCATATGTTGCGTTTCCCATTTATCTCCAGTCCATGCAAATGAGTGTGTTCCATGCATACTAACTGTGTGCTTCCTCATGGATTTTCCAAGATAATAGTGAAAATGAGAAAAAGGTCAGCTTTAATCTTACATTTATGATAACTATTAGAAGAAACAAAAATTTGCACATAATTAATAGCATCCATTTAAATATAAATGTGTACTTAAATATTGTTTTATGCAGAAATACAATATATAAAGAATATCATCTTTCTGAGAGGACAAACCAGTGTTGGGAAGAAATGTGCGGCGAACCTTCAGTTCTACACAATTAGTAGAAACGTACTTGAAGGCAGGGAGGAGTGAAGAGATCCAGTTATGATAAAGAAGAAGAACTTCTAGTTGTAGAGAGGGAGCATTTGTATTTTTGTTACTTGACCTGTAGGAAATGTGTAATAGAGAGTGTTTTAAATTGGAGTAAAAAAGTAGATCAATATCTTTGAGTTGTTTGTGTTCTAAGGAAAAGAATCGTGCTAAAACAAGCACAGCAAGTCTTTCTATGTAAGGACACCAAATTTAAAGCAAGAAAATAGGAGCTCTAACTCAGTGACACCTAAGACAAGCTGCACAAAATCACCTTGAAAAGCAGTCTCCTCAGTGAAAAATCCATTTGCTGTGAGGATTAAAAGAGATTATATTCAGAAAAACTCCTCAATCCTTGTCCTCTTTTATGTACATCCTCAGATGTACACGTACACTTAACTCTTTGCTAAGCTCTATTTCTATCCTCCCCAATTCTACAAAAAAGTTTCATTTAAAGTAGATTTGTCTGGTAGCAAAAAAAAAAAAAAAAAAAAAAAGTTGAAAACTCAAGTTGTATTTCAGTGAAAATGGGTAGAATGTAAGTTCGTGGAGGCAGGGTTTTCTGTCAGTGTTGTCTACTGATCTATCCCAAGGACCCAGTGGCTAGTGCCTGCCACAGAGATGGTGGTCAGTAAATATGGACTGGTTTCACAGAAAGAGAAGGAGATGTCCTTGAAACAAACGTGTATGTCCTTGAAGCAAAAGCGTGTGGTTGATAACTGCCTCCAGCCTAATAATATCTGGCACATAACATAAAGGAAAGGTTTGATTTCACTTTAAAATCTTAGAGAAGGGATTCTATTTGTGATGCTCTCTGGATTAATGGGTGCCTAGTCCACATATTGGGGTGGCTTGTGGGAGTTTTCAAGAGAAAAACTGGGGGTGTAGACTGGGTTACCAAATAGGAATAAGGTTTGTAATCTATTATCTATTATCTACATTCTATTAAAGATGTTAGGAATTCAGTGTTAGCAAGTATAAAAATAAAGACTATACACAAAAGAAATGAGAATCCTCCGCCTCCAACATACAGCATAGAACACAGAAGCGTGTCAGACGGGTTTTTTGAAAAGTCGGTCTGCTATGAAGAAGAAAATTTGTGGTTCAGGAAGAATTCAAAGAGTAAATGTAACTAAAAATGAAATATTTGAGGAGCATGCATGGCTCAGTTAGTTAAGTGACTGACCTCTGATTTCGGCTCACTTCACAGTCTCAGGGTCTTGAGATTGAGCCCCACCTAGGGCTCCATGGTCAGTGTCCTCATCTCCCCTGACTGATCATACTTTCCAAGAGGCTCCTTCTAGATCAGTATCAACTCACTCTTCCCAAGGGGCATTCCTAGAAGGACACTCCAGCATCATTCGATTTACCCTAATGAAAGTCTTCTTCAAGTCAAGTCACTTGTCGGTCTGTTTCTAACAGCCTTTTAATTTTTCTTTCTTTTAACTCTCATCAGTAATGATAGTAACTCTCCTATTCATCTACAAAGATATTGTGAAAACTAAAAATAAAATAAAATAAAATACAACATGACAGAAAATTATCTGAAGACAATACACAAAGATACAGTGCTATTATTTTTAAGAAAACCTGGCTAAAATGTTTCTGAACTACAAAGGAATTTTTTTCTCAGAAAACAGATTATATATATATATATACATATATACATATATACATATATATATATATGTATATACATATATATGTATATATGTATATATATATATATATATATGGTAGAAGTTTAAAATAGAGTTTCTCTGTGATCTGTAAAATACTGCAGTCTTCAACCGCTCAAATTTGGGCTACCACTGAGCTTATTTTTACAGTACTGCGATGTTCTGACATGTCTCCTTTGTATGAATCAATACATAGACCATCATCTATTGATGAATCATGTCTTGTGAAACAACGAAACGGGAAATCCATGCACTTCTCTATCCCTGATACACACCAAAATGCTCCACTTACAGGAACAGAACTCTGCTTACAGTCAGCTTATCACCTTACTAACTTTTAAAAACAAAATGCAGGTTTTCATGTAGTGATATATTAGAAAAAGTCGTACTTATTTTCTTAGTGATTGCTATTGCATCAATATATTGATTTAAAGAGAAGAAAAGGTATAAAGTCTTAGAAAATAAATGTTAAGGCTTTTTAAAAGATTGATTTGACACAATAGGATTTTTGCCCTGGACCACCATATTCAATGCAAATATAGTAGGCACTTTTCAGGATGCTTCCAACGAATGACCATTAACCTTATTTCCAGAACTGATCTTGTGTGAGGGAAGAGGTCTAGCAGTCATGTTTAAAGACAATCACCTGGTCATATTTGACTGGGCCAAGAGGGGACACATGAAATGCTGAAATAAGATCTTCAATCCTAAAAATCTGAATATCTGAATTTGGGATTCAGAAACAGTCCCTGCATGTGGAAACGAAATACTGTTATTCTGTATTGTTCCAATATGTACATAAAAGACTAGAAAAGGTTGGTTTACACACAAATTTACACACACGGTGAGGGACAGAGAGAAGCATAGGTCAAACAAATAAGAAAAGAAACAGGCTCAATGTGGTAGAGTGAATAAACTCTTCCCAAAATATATCTACATCCTTATCCCTAGAAATCATGAAAGCTGTCTCATATGGGGAAAAAAAAAAGAGGGGAAATCTTTGGCAGGTATGATTATTAAATCTATAGAGAGGGATTGATTATTCTGGATAATTTCTTTGGGCCCTAAATGTGATCATATGTAACTATAGAAAAGCGAGTGATATCGAGATTATAAACTTACAGAGAAGAAGGTCATGACAACAGAGAGACTTGAAGAAACTGGCTTAAAGATTGGGGCATCCTAAACCAAGGAATGCTAGCAGCAACAAGAAGCCAGACAAGTCAAGGAACAAATTCTTTTCTAGATTTTCCATTGGGAGTATGACTCTGCCAACAGCTTGGTTTCAAAGCACTAATAAAAACCTGACTTCTGACCTCTGGAACTATGAGAGTACATTTCCGTTATTTTAAGCCACTATGTTTATGGAATTTGTTACAGTCACCACAAGAAACTAATACACCTAGTGACATTCATTTACTCTTTCGAGTTTCTTTTTGGGGTCTGTCTAATTTCTACTCTTGGGTTCTATGAACCAAAAAAATACAACAATTTCACACACTCTACTTTTTGTTTCAAGTTATATTCTATTACTAACAACTGACATAAATCTCATTGATCCCATTTGAGTACACTAATAAGGAAACTATACACTATATACCAGAGATATTGGATGAGGTTTAATAAAGGCTCAGTCATGTAAGTGTCAGAGGTCAAAAACAGTGAGTGGATGTGACATATACCTCTTATGAGCAGAAGCTTGAAATGGTATCGTGTGGTTGAAATCTTCCTTAAGCCCACAATATACCCAAAGGGTATGGCTCCTTCCACTCTGATTTCCAGAGGAGAGCCCTAGACAACTCAAGGAAATATAATGAGAACTAAACAAACATACAAAAGACCTGCTGGTGCAAGTCACTAATTTAAGTAATCCTTTTATTGACTGCAGCATAAGATATCCAAAGTTTAATGACAGAAAGAAATAATAATAACAACGTACAGAATACACAACGCCTTAAAATGATAATGGATCATATAATTATAGACTAGGTATAGGATACAGGTTTTTTTGGATGAATTACAACAGGTCAGGGACGAGTGATATTTTATTTTTTTAAGGTTTTATTTTTAAGTAATCTCCACACCGAAACTGGGGCTTGAACTCTCAATTCTGAGATCAAGCATCACATGTTCTTCTGACTGAGTCAGCCAGGCACCCAAGGAATAAATGATATTTTAGATGGGTTTTGAGAAATCATAAAAATATAGAGAGCTAGTCTCAGTGGAAAGTGCATTGGGAAATAGATTCAGTGGATATTACCTTCCTATTATTGAGTGTGTTTGGAAAAATGCAAGTAACAAATTTTGGCAAAATCTGAGGCATTCCACATGAAAATACTTGGATATTAAGCAGTAGTGTATGTGTGTCTGGATGTGTGTTTGTGTGTGGAGAGAGAGAAAGAGCAGGAGAAAGAAAGAATTTATTTTAAAGGATTGAATCATGCAATTCAAAATTAAATTGATCATGAACCACGAATTGATCATGACCAGTTTGAAATCTATAGGACAGCCTAACAAGATGCAAACTCCAGGCAGGGTTCAAAGGCAGTCTACAAGCAGAATTTTCTCTTCCTCAAGGGACCACAGTTTTTATTGTTGTTTTGTTGTTTTTGTTTTTGTTTCACTTAAGGTTTTCAATTGATTAGTGTAGCCCCACCACATTATGGAAGTTAATCTGCTTTACTGAAAGTCTACTGATTTAAATAACTGATTTCATCTAACAAATAACCTTCATGGTGGCAACTAAATGAAATATCTGTATACCATGGCTTAGCCTCCCTGAACCATGAAATTAACCATCACAAGTAGAATGTGCTGTACTTCTACTCAATTTGATAATTGAGAGCTACTGACTATTTTTGAATGAGTAGGCCCATGTTCAGAGATCCTGGAAAAATAATTAATTGGCAAATGTCAAGAAATTTGTAGTAAAAAGTCTCAGTTAGCTTCTTTTTCCTCCAAGTCTTTTTTCTTAGTCAGCTAACTTCAACATAAATTATATTTTATATCTTCCTTAAACAAACACTTATAGTTGCAATATTCTCTTATTCTTAATATTGCTACATAAGTTGATGCTATAATATGATATTCTTAATAGTATCTTGGCATATAAATGATCATTTGTTTTCAGTTCTTTATCCATTGTTTAAAAATGTTAAATATACATTTTAATTAACTAAGTTCACTTTCGAATAGCCCTATGTATTTTCAAGCATCACACATTTACCTCCTACTAGAGGCCTTCCAGTTTTTCCCTCCCATAGATTGTGATATTGCTGTCATTTCCCTCATCTATATGCTTAAAATCAGTTACTATTATTGCCTTAACCTAACCATTATCTTTTAAATAAGAAATGGAAAAACATTCCACCTGCATTTATTCCTTCTCTAACAATCTTCTGCTTTTATGTATATCCAGTCTTCTTTTCTATATAATTTTCCTCCGTCTGGAAAACTACTTTTAACATTTTCTGTAAGGCAAATTTTCTGTCAATGCATTCCTACCAATTGTATTTGTCTGAGAAACTCTGTGTTTCTCATTCTCTTTTGAAGGATAATCTCACTAGCTATGGAAACTAGGTTTTAGGTTCCTGGCTGTTGTTTTCTGTTTTCTTCTCCCATGTTAAATACTTCACTCCTTTTCCTGTCTGCCATTAGTTTTGGGAAGTTCTAAGTCATTACTACCTCCCCAATTTCTTCTATTCTCTCTTACTTCTCCTTCTGCTCTTCTGATTACATATATGTAACACCTTATATTACTGACTCACTTTTCTTGAATTTCCTTTCTTTCCCCCATTCTTTTTATCTCATTACATTTCACTTTGGAGTCTCTACTGACATAAGGCAAACTCCTAGATTGCTTTCTTGGTCATGTCAAGTCTACTGATCAGGCAGTCTTCACTTTTGTTACAGTGTTTTTAATTTCTAGCCTTTCTTTCTTTACTCTTAGAATTTCCACCTCTATTATCACATGTTATTGCCTCTTTTCTACTTTTTCCATTAAAACCTTTAAAGATGTTAACCTCCATTATTTTCAAATAATCAATCTTATGATTCCAACTGATGTTTTCTCTTTGAGTCTGTTTTTGATGATGGCTTTGTCTATTCAGACTGCATTTTTCTTTCCTCTTCTTATGAGACAATTTTTTGTTGAAATGTTTACATGCACAAAGTTTCCATTTTTTTCCTTGACTTTATTTATTTATTTATTTATAAACATATACTATATTATTAGCCCCAGGGGTACAGGTCTGTGAATCACCAGGTCCATTTTTTTTTTTTAAGTGTCCTTGTCTCCTCTTAATGTGGGCTTTCCTGAACATTCTTCTTTAGAGACTGTATCTCACAGGTCTTCCAGCTATAATCTCTGGTTATTATAGCAGAACCAAGTTGTTGTGCAGGCCAGATGTGGAGGAGGGGAGAGACTGTTCTGTAATATTCCAGTAACACTTCAGTAGTTTATCGGTCCTATGTCTTGGGCTGTGTCCTTCTCCACTGTTTCTTCAATGGGTTAATTTTTCTTCCATTATTTTCTACCTCCTTCACTGGCTATAGCATTTCCACTCTATTTCTTTGAAACCAATGCCCCTGTTAACTATGTTTATTTTTCCCCTTTGGGTCAACAGGAAGATGATAAGGGGCTGGAGTGAATGGAAACTTCTTACCTCTGCAAGAATAAATTTCTGGTAAAGTTTTTTTTGTTTTTTTTTTTTTTTTTTTTTTTTATCCCAGAGATTATACCTTTGTCCTGGTGAATGCCATAAGTGCTATTTCAAAATGATGACTCTCCCTATTTCTCATCACACCCACTAGAGTCTTGTTCTTTCATCTTCACTATGGAAATGTGTTGAGGTTCCTTGGGGTACATGTCATGAAAGTCCAAGTTTCCCTAAATATGGAGCCCCAAGGTGTTTTTCTCTCCTGCTTGTCCAGATTTAGCTTCTGGCAAATCAAATACGTTATTATTTAAGTACTCCAACTAGTTTCTACCTCCAGGAGTTTCAGTTTCAGTTTCAGATAAGTAGATCTCAGCTGTGTCTCTCTGAATATAACTTGCTCTACAGATATTGGAGGAATGGTGATCTGTAACCTTAGTTCTCTGATACGTCCAACAAAAGTTATTAATTCTCAGTTTCTCTGGCTTTTTCTTGCAAGAGTGAGACTGACAAATTTCAGCCTCTTTGCATGTCCTAGCTGACACTGGGAGTCTCCATTTGAAATGCATTTTTTTTTTTTTAACCTTCAGCTTCACTCCACTACACTCCTTGAACTATGACATACATTTCCATTAAACTTTCAGAGAACTTTGAGTGTTTTCCAATTCAAGCTTTCCTTTCTTTTTCTCATTGTCAACCACCTGCTTCTCATTAACGTTCCACATATTCGGATGTCACAATGCATTTGCACTTGAGGTTTCTAGTGCTGGGAATGTGCTTATCAGCCAGCAGAACTCCCACTCACCTTCCATTTCCACCGCCACCATGCAATTTACTCTGAATCCCCAGGAAGAAATTCTGAATTACCTGCCTTCATAATCTAAGTATGGATGTTTCTATTTCAGCACTTAATAATTAGTATTAAACCTATTTTTATGCAGCTGCCACCAAACTAGAATTTGTTTCTTGAAAACAGGAAATTAGATCTGGGTATCTAATAGACATCTTGAAATACCAGCTTATGAAATTTGATTAAGTTGACTTGATGGTGCTGCTAGGAGAGAATTCAGTGGAATGACATCATGGCAAGGAAGAGAAATGAGTAGAATATTACAAAATCCTAAGTAAGAGGCACCTGTAAAAGCACTTTGTTCATGGATTTAGAAATGAAGTTAAGATTCGGATGCTACATGAAGAAGAATTGATTATTCTTGATGGCATGTAAGCGATGGTTTAAGATAGATGGAAGAGTCTATAGGACTCTAAGGTTGAGCTGGGTGCCATCAACAGTAAAAGTGAGGTCAGGAAGAATTGTTATGTGCAAGTTCAGTTTGTGGCAGATGATAGATTTGAGGCCATCCTGTGACAAAGATCCAGCCACCTTTTTGAATTATTGAAGCCTGAAGATTGGAATATAGATTGAGGTTTAGAAGGCAATTGCAGCAAAGGGTTTATTGGACACAAATTATATCAGGACATGACATAGTGGAAAATGAAATAATAAAAATAAAAGAGAGACAACATCTGAAATATACACAGGGAACTCAAAAGAGAGTGCTTAGGAAAAAGATATAGTCTCATGTCATTAATGTCACTGAATGGGAGTATTAGAGGAAAGAATATTATTATTTAAATATTAAATTTAGCAAAATGTGAAAAGTAAATTTTTAAATGTTATGTAGGCAATTAGAAATTTGATATGGAAGCATCATATAATAGACAAACAAAAAACCTATAGAATAGACACATGTATATATATGGTAAAAGGAGAATTCCCTTTCGGGGTGAATTTCTGTTCAGACAGGATAAGAGAAAGCAAATGATTACGGTTCTCATCATAAGCAGTAAGGATAACTCCGTTAGTTATCGAGGACTGTTTTACCATTATAATATTTAATGCTACAGAAATAAGAAAATTTGTTCAGAGAAAAACTATCTCCTTTAAATTTGTTATCTCCTTTAATCTCATGGATGACTAAATTGTAATCTAATTAAAATAAGGTAACCCAGTCAAAATGGGGTTATTATGTTGAAATCTTATCTAAATTGACTAATATCTTTATAAAAAGGGAAATATGGGACATAGACATGCACAATAAGGGAATGTCATGTGACCAGTAAGGCAGACATTGGAATTCATAGTCTACAACAAGGGCATGCTAAGGATTGATAACAAACCACTGGAAACTAGTGAAAGGCATGAAGCAGATTCTTCCACAGTGCTCTTAAAATGAACCAACCCTGGTGACACTTTGATCTTGGATTTCTAGCCTCTTGAACTATTAGACAATATATTTCTGTTGCTTATGTCACCTAGTTTGTGGCACTTTGTTAAGATAGTCCTAGCAAACTCATACCAAGAGGTGTTTCTGCTGTAACAATATGTCAAACTGGAAAATAAGTAGACATTAGAAGAGTTTTGAGGGGTGTCATTTGAAGAGGTCTAGATTGCCTTGAACAGACTTTTGGTGGAAATACGGGTGTTAACAGTGATTCTGGTGAGAACTGAGAAAGAAAAGCAGAGAGATATAGAGAAACTTCTATCATCTTAGAGAATACATTTATCATTATGAACTATTTCTAGAAATATGAATACTAAAGATGATCTGGTAGATATCAGAAGGAAATGAATAATATGTTATTATAAACTGGAGGAAAGACAAACTTTGGGAATAAAATGGTAGAGAATTTATTTTAATTGGGATCTGTCGGATGGAAGGTAAAAGTTGCATGTGATGAGCTTGGATATGTAGCTGATGCAATTTCTAAATAACATGCTTAGAAGGTATGGAGGTATGGAGTGGCTTCTCTTTGTTGTGTATAGTAAAATGCAAGAGGAGAAAAACAATTTGAAGAAGGAACTCCTCAGTGAAAAGAAATTTTACTTGATGGTGTAGAAAGTTTCTCTTTATGCAGATAGGGGTTTCTTATAACAGAGTCCAAAGTGTAGCCAGATGATTTTAGCTGAAGATATTAGGTGTGTGATACATAATCCAATCAACCATCTCAGCAGAATTCAGGAATAAAAATAAAATTATTCCAAAAGATCTGTGGAGGATACTTTTGTAGGGCATCTTGGAATTCTGTGAATTGCATGGGAGGTTGATGAGATTTTTGAGAACCTTATAAAAGCAGAAACCCTGCCAATATGGACAGGAAGAGAAAATGACTTTGACAGCAGAGTCATTAAAGGAAACATTACTGTGACGGTAGAGCCATGGGTCCAGAGAACACAGTCACCTCCTTTGGGTTTCAGAGGGAGAACTGCCATCAGTGGCATACAGAGCAAGACCACCGCTCACATAGGTGGTTGGCAATGCAGCTTCTAGAAGACTGGGCTGCTTTACCAGGGAGATCAAGAACCAGGGCATCATAAAGTCAAAGATGATTATTCTCAAGCCTTAAAATCTAATGCATCTGCCCTTTCAGGTTTTGCTTGATACCTGAAATCTTTTTTTTTCTTTCTTTCTTTCTTTTCCTCTTCCAGTTTCTCTCTTATCAAAGAAGAAGGGCTAACCTATGCCTGAAACATGACCATATTTTTAAAGCAAATGCTATTTTCTGGATTTACAGGTTCACAGATAAATAACAATTTTGCTTCAGGACAACCCACACCTCCCAATTCACCCATACCTGATTTAGATGATACTTAGATTTTAAACTTAAAGTTGGTACTAGAAGGAGTTAAGAAACTTGGGGGTACTGGGTTGGGGTGAACTTATTCTGCATGTGAGAAGGGCATGAATTTGGGGAAGATAGAGGGCAGATTGTTGTGGGTTGAACTGTGCCCCATCCCCTAACAAATTCATATGTTGAAGTCCTAACCTCAGGTACCTCAGGATTGGACTTTATTCAGATATGGTTTCTTTAGAGAGGAAATCCAGTTAAAATTAAGGTGAACTCTAATCTGGTATGACTGATTTTTTTTTTTTAAGATTGTATTTATTTATTCGACAGACAGAGATCACAGAGAAGCAGGCAGAGAGAGAGGAGGAAGCAGGCTCCCTGTTGAGCAGAGACTCCAATGTGGGACTCGATCCCAGGACCCTGGGATCATGACCTGAGCCAAAGGCAGAGGCTTTAACCCACTGAGCCACCCAGGCGCCCCATGACTGATGGTCTTATAAAAGGTAGAAATTTGGACACAGATAACAATAAATGGATAATCCCATGTGAATATGAAGACAGAGATCAAGATGTTGGTTTATGAGCCAAGGGATACCAAAGATGCCATGAACAACCAGAAGATAAGGGAGCCATTTGGAACAATCCTTCCAAACAGTTCTCAGAAGAAGTTTGACTCTGTTAACACCTTGTCCTTGGACTTCTACCCTCCAGAACTCTGAGACATTATATTTCTGTTGTTTAAGCCACTCAGTTTATTGGAACTGTTACAGCCACCCTATCAAATTAATATAGTGTAATGGAAAAACAAAACAAGAAAAATCTTGTTTTTCTTCAAGAATTAAAAAATATATATTTGCATTTAACAATTAAATTTAACTCTTATTTCTATTTTTTTTCATATATCTGAAAATGGTTATAAATTCATGAAATATCCTAATGAAATTTTATTAGCATATGGTTTTTAAAGATAGGTGCTTCTTTAATGTGTGAAAATATGAATGTTTCAGAATACTTAAAAATGGATTATTAACATTTTTGTATTAAATATTTTGTATATTGACCAGAGAAATTTTCTCATTTGTCGATAGTAAATACCATTGCTAATACATTTCAATCTTTGTAGAAATTTTGTAATTCTTTTTATTATGAGGAAGAGTATTACATCTCAAGAGCACTGATATAGATTTTTTATTTCACTTTGCTTTTTATTTTTGTTTTCTTTATTGATTTTTTCTCAATCTCCAGACTAAGGATGGTTTTAAGTTTTTTTGAAAACTGTCTTTCTCCCATTTGACTGTTACCACAGAGAATGGGCCACAAATGGGCCATTAGTTATAACTAAGAATTTTCCCCAGGTTTGAGATATAGCTGACATAAAATAATTTAAGTTTAAAGCATCCACACAGTTGACTTGACATGCCTATATACTGCAAAATGATCACTACCATAATGTCAGCTAATATTTCCATCCAGTCACATAATTACTATTTTTTTTGTGTGTGTGTGCTAAAAGCAACAAACTACATGCTATCATAATGTGGCTGATGGGGGCGAAGATGTCTCATCTATTAGATTTGATTTGATTTGATTTGAGTAGTGAACATTCTTAATGTGTTTACGTCTTACTCTGTGTTATTTTTAATATTAAAATATATTCAAAGTAGAGCTATTTTAATTCCTGAAAAACTGTCTGACTTTATTATAATGGCAATAGAGGAGTTATAAATCCCCTTTTCCACAGAATTTCATATGGTTATCTGAACACTACCTTAGTTTTATTTTGTTCCTTATTGCCAACTGAAGTCTTAGTCAAGACTAATACTCTTTATGTACTGATTTTCTACATTATTATGGAATGGCTCCCAATGTCCACTGACACTCTTGATAATTTGATGTACTTAAGAGAACATGGCATTAAGCTAGTTCTAATCTATAGGAACCATAAGAAAAGTAAATTATGACAACTTAAACTTTTTCTCCAAAACAAAACAAAACTACTAAATCATACAGTAAAATAATAGACTGTAATTCTCTAGCCTGTTATTTTTTTACTTAATTATATAGGAAAAAAATGTAAACTTAGTCATTGTTAGACATGTTTACTTTAGAAATCACATAAAAATTTCAAGAAAAAATCTAGTGTAGATTCAACAGAATTTTATAAGATTATTAACTTACTTTTAGCCATTGATATTAACATATTGAATGGTGACTTTTGTCACCATCTCTGCTTTCAACCCATCCTTTCTTACATTACCCTATTTGTACTAGAGGTTTTATACTGGTCTACTCTGAAATCTGTCCTCTCAAGAACACCAATGACATCTCTTGCTCTCCAAGTGGCCCATTTTCGGTCCTTGTTCTGACCACCCTTTTCTTCTTGTATTGTTTCCTACAGTCCAGACACTTACACCCAGTGTCTTTTGCTCTCTCTGTATTTCTGACTGAGAGCTCAGTCCTAGGGTCTCCATAAACTGTCTTTCTAGATGAACTTGTCTGGGTCCATGGCTTTAAATAGAATCTACAAAGTGGTGACTCTGAACTTCTACCTCTAGGCCTGACTCTTTTTTTTTTTTCCTTCTTTTCTTTTCTTTTTTTTTTTCTTTCATTCATTCCAGTTGCGTATGTCTGACTATAGTTGGAGATGGGAATCTAACAGGCCTTTTAACATGTGCAAAATGAAAATCTTGATCTCTCCTCCATATAAAGCAGTTCCCCTAGGTGTTTTCTGGATCAGTTAATGGCATCAGTATTCACTGTGTTTTTCAGTACTCAAACATCAAGAAAAAACCTTGATTTCCTTCTTTCCCTCACAGTCCACCTATACCCCATCAACTATACACATACCAATCAACAACATTTGTATTAATAAGAAAAAAGAAACAGAATCCATAAGATGAAGATAGAAAGGGAGAGAGATAGGAATTTTAGGAAACTGTCTATGCAGTTGTGGGGGTGGCATATTTATAACTACAGGGAAGATAAGCATCTGTAAATAATAGCCAGAGTTGAAGGTGCTGTTCTGAGTTTGGGGGCGCTCTGGAAGCAAAATTCCTTCTTCCTTCTCTCCCCTTCCTTCAGTCTTTTACCTTAAGACTACCAACAGATTGGATATGGCACACCAACGTCATAGAAAGCAATCTGCTTTACTCAAAGTCAGCTGATATAAATGTTATTTATAGCTAAAAAATACTTCACAACAGCTTTTAGACTGGTGTTTGACTGAACAACTGGACACCATAACCTTAGCAAGTTGACACATTATATTACTCATAACCTACAATTTACTAAAACTCATCCAGTATACCTAGTGCAAATGATCACCATCTTTCTGCTGGACCATTCAATAACCTTCAAACTCATCGCCATATTTTCACTTTTGTCTTCCACCTCGACGCATTCTCCATGCATCATCTGTAAACTTTAGCTATAAGTAGTTATGGCATTCTCATACTTAAAACTTGGGTTTCTTTTAACCTAAAAACAAAACCTCAAAACCTTGCAATAAGCTATAAGGACATAAAGGATTCTTCTCCATAATCTTCTGAACTCTATCTGACCACATTCTCCCTCACTCTTTATACTCAAACTTACCTTCTGACACTTCCTCATTCACAACCTTATTCCCATCTAGTCGGCAGATCTCTTATCCTGGAACAGTCCTCCCCCAGATCTTCATGAGAATGACTTTTTTACCATGGAGAATTCTGCTTGCATTTTGCCAAATAAAGAGCATTCCTTCACTTTCTTCTTAAAATAGTAACTCCCTCCCCTCAACTCAGTTACTCTTGATCTACTTACTTACCTGAAATTTATTATATTGTGTTATATCATATTGATTATTTCTTGGCCCATTTATTTATTGTTATGTATATCACTAGGAGTTAAGTCCATGAAGAAAAAACTTCTTCATAAACATTCTTTTCTTTATCTTCAACACTTTAAATGGCACTTGGAATGTCTTAAGTACTCACTAAAAATTTTGTTGAACAGGTGAATGAATGTCTAACAAAGAAATTTATGTCATTTATTACAGTCAAATAAAAATTGCTTTACTTACCACTTTATTTAGTAAGGCCAAAGTTTAAATGCTGCATATACACTTTTAGTAAATGGTAGAAATAGCAAGTAATCCACTAAACTGAAGCTATTAAAAATGTTAATTTTCAAAAACTAATACCATATTCTTTTTTTTAAATTTAAGGTTTTACTTATTTATTTGACAGACAGAGATCACAGGTAAGCAGACAGGGAGAGAGGAAGGGAAGCAGGCTCCCTGCTGAGCAGAGAGCCTGATGTGGGGTTGAGGGGCTGGATCCCCCTGGGATCAGGGCCTGAGCCAAAGGCAGAGGCTTTAACCCACTGAGCCACCCAGGCGCCCCAATAATACTATATTCTGAAAGAAGTTTCCTTGCTAACTTTTTTTTCAAACAAATGATAACATTCCTTTTGAAAATAATATAATCAGAAGCAAAGATTTTTCATAATTTCTATATAGATAGACTCTTAGTTCTATGTCATAGACATTATTTCTGATTACTTCAGAACTCTACTACAGTTCTTGACCACTCTTAAGCAAAAATAAGAGATATCATTTTGTTCATTCATTCACTCTTTTATTTAATTCTAAAATTATGTACACATTTTTATAGGCCCTGTTTCTAAGAATTACAGATAATGAAGTTTGTCACAAAGTTTAAAATACTTCAAGTTAAAGAAAACATTACTTTGAAAACACTCCTACAGAGAGAATTCTTCTAATTCATTTTCAATTTTAAGAGACATAAATGATTACATTATATTTACAAATTATTATTGTTTGAATTTAATTTGCATATGTTTTATATTTAATAAAGTTGATTCAAAGAAACAGTACTTAGGGATTTGGTATTACAAAGATTGCTTATTTTTTGCTTAGAATTTTTAAAAGAAGTATACAAACAAATATAAGCAATGTTTACACCAAGGCATAGCAGCAGTTATTAAGCAGAAATAAATTGATTGCATTTTTATGCCCTCCAGCTCAGCCAGAAATATCATTAGATTGTAGTTGAAGATGAGATAAATTGATTAATTTTAAAAAGAAAAGAAGAAAATACTGAATAAAAGAGAATTTAAAAAGTGAAAACCATTTGATCTCTGTAAATTGTTTTTTGTTCCCAATCTGTATTATAACAGCCTAAGGTTGGAAATGCTCCAGATATAACAATGAATAAATTTACATTTTAAATTTTGGAACATTTTCTAAAATGTTCCAAAACCATTTTTTTATTATTGTGTTATGTTAGTCACCATACAGTACATCATTAGTTTTTGATGCAGTATTCCATGATTCATTGTTTGCATATAGCACCCAGTGCTCCATGCAATACGTGCCCTCCTTAATACCTACCACCGGGCTCACCCATCCCCCCACTCTCATCCCCTCTAAAATCCTCAGTTTGTTTCCTGGAGTCCATAGTCTCTCATGGTTCATATCACCAACCCTTCTTTTTTCCCTTCCTTCTCCTAATGTCCTCCATGCTTTCATCATTAGCCATCAGAGAAAATCAAATCGAAACCACATTGAGATAGCACCTTAAACCAGTTAGAATGGCAAAAATTAGAAAGGCAAGAAACAACAAATGTTGGAGAGGTTGTGGAGAAAGGGGAAACCCTCTTAAACTGTTGGTGGGAATGAAAGTTGGCACAGACAGTTTGGAAAACAATGTGGAGGTTACTCAAAAAGTTAAAAATAGAGCTTCCCTATGACCCAGCAATTACACTACTGGGTATTTCCCCCAAAGAACAGATGTAGTGAAAAGAAGGGCCACATGCAGCCCAATGTTCATAGGAGCAATGTCCACAATAGTCAAACTGTGGAAAGAACCCAAACTGTATGTTTTGAAAATACTTGCTGTTGTTTGTTTTTATTCTCATTTTCCCTTCCTTTATATAAGCTTTTTCCCTACATTTAGTACCAGAGTAGAAACTGTGTTTTTCACTTATTCTTAGAACTTTTTCTCTCTATTTAGAACAAGGTCCAGTAGGATTTTCTAGTGAATAGATGTAAAAGAATATTAAAATGAGGAAACTATATTTGTTTTCACTGTTGCCATAAAAGTTAAAAACAAATAGGCAAGAACTCCTACTTGCCAATATTAATTGCTTAACTGTCTGTATAGGAGGTTTTATGGTCCTTAGACCCACACCCAACTATAATACTTAAAATATATCAGCTAAAGCAGCAACAAAATAAGGGTATATGTGAGTGTTATGTGTTTGTGCATGCATTTGTGTACACACATTTTTTAAAAACTTTGTGTGTGCATGTTTGTATTTGCTTTTTCCTTCTTACTTTGTCTTATTTAAGTAGATGGTTGTGTCTAATTTTTATTAAAAATAATATCATTATTACAAAGGAAAGGGAGAGAAAGACACTTTTTCAAATCATAAATAATTCAATCTAAAATATGTAATGACTTACAGTTGCTGGGACCAACAGCATCCCTGGGTAAAAGAGCTGGTATGGGGCCTTGTATTTACCAGGTTGTGTACACATCAGACTACACGAGCTAAATCATTAGCACTATGTCTCCCTCATCACTAAGCTTAAAGAAATTGAGTGCCTGAATTTATCTATTGTTCTAGTTCCATTTTGACCAATTAACATGGACAGTATAAAGTCAACACTTTGACAAAATAGCCATAATAGAAGCTAATTACTCTGATGTATGTACTTTTTTTTTTTCCCTCCCTTTTCTGACCTGGTCCTCCCCTCTTCTCCAAAACCCAAACCACTCTGGTTTGTCATCTGGAATCAACTCTTCATTGAAAGCAACTAACTGGTTAACCAATCTATTAAATAAGGAAACACACAACCAAGCTTCCCGTATCTCTTATGGTAAAGTTAGCTGTGGTAACTCTAAATTTTGTAATAGCAATAATATAACTAATGTTTACTTGTTGCCCATATAATAGTATTGGGTACATAAATAAGTCAGTGGGATAGTTCTTCCACACAGTGATTCAAGGATCCAGTCTGACAAAAGCTGTCATTTTCACTATATGGATTGTAAGGTCTTCCTAGGTAATACCTCTACTCCACTGAGACTGCCAAAAAGGGGGAAAAAAATCATGGACAAATAAGCATAGGAAATGCCATAAGCTGTGCCTGGAAGGACATAGTACTCTCACTCCCATTCCATATCCAAGTTTTTTTTTTTTTTTTTAAATATACATAAAACAATAGCCAACAGAAACATGAAAAGATCTTCTACATCAATCATCAGAGAAATGAAAATTAAAACCACAATGAGATATGACCTTAAAACTGTCAGAACGGATTGCATGGAGCACGGGGTGTGGTGCAAAAATAATGAATACTGTTATGCTGGAAATAAAAAAAAAAATAAAAAAAAAAAAAAAAAAAAATTTGGACTTACTTATTTCTTTGTGTTTTTGTTATCATTCCCTATCAATAAAATGTAAACCTCAGAAGTCAAAAAAAAAAAAAAAAAAAAAAACAGAATGTCTAAAATAAAAAACAAAAGCAAGAACCAGTGTTGGTGAAGATGTGGAGAAAAAGAAGCCTTCGTGCACTTTTTGGTGGGAATGCGAATTGGTACAGCCCCTATGGGAAATATTATGGTGCTTCCTCAAAAGATTAAAAATAGAATTCATATATAATCCAGTAATTCTACAACTGGGTATTTATCAAAGAAAATTGAAACACTAATTTCAAAAGATAAATGCTTCCCTATGTTTATTCCAGCATTCCTTACAATAGCCAAGCTATAGAAGCAACCCAAGCGTCTCATTGACAGTTGAATGGCTAAAGTAGATATGGTAAATTTATGCACTGGAATATTACTCAGCCATAAAAAAAAGAATGAGATCTTGCCATTTGTAGCAAGAAGGATGGGCCTACAGAGTACAATGCTAAGTATAATAAAGCAAAAAAAAGGGCAAATATCATATGTTTTCACACAGATATGGAACTTAAGAAATAAAACAAACAAATTTTTAAAAAGACAAACAAAAATGGACTGTTAAATACAGAGAACAAACTAGTGGTTGCCAGAGGGGAGGCAGATGAGGGGATAGATGAAATAAAGAGGATTAAGAGGACACTAATTGTGGTGAGCACTGAGAAATATATAAATTTGTTGAATTGTTATATTGTACATCTGAAACCAATATACCATTGTGTTAATTATATTTCAATACAAAACATAAAAAATGATAAAATAAAACACACCTCTCTAAATGTATATACATATATAGATAGAGAGCAATAAATGAACAAAGCATAAAGTAAAAGTAATGAAGCAATAAATGAGCAAATAGTATACCAATAAGTGAAAAAGCAGCCTTTTTTTTTAACCAGAATCTTACCACCTGGCTCATCTTCCTCTCCATATTTTTTATATGTCCAATTTATAAAAACATGGCTTCTTCCTTTCAATTGTACTCCCTATAACCAACATCTTGAACCTGGGTTTTTGCCTCTTCTGACTATTTCAGTTTAAGTATCCTTATGCTTTATCCAATGTGCTTTGGTGAGTGCTGTTAAGTGTGTAAACCTGGTGATTCACAGACCTGTACCCCTGGGGATAAAAATATATGTTTATAAAAAATTAAAAATTAAAAAAAAAAAATCCAATACATCTTGAAGAAAAAATCATCTTACCTACAAAGTCATTCAATCAATCATTTCATTTTCTGCCCACAGTATAGTGGCCTAAAAGCAACCTTTTTTAAAACACTCTTGGAGTTCACTGTTGTAAAACATTTTTATATGTATATATACCTACATACAAAATTATATATATGTACATAAATGTATATATGTATACATGTATACATATATACAATTTTTTGCAACAGTGAACTTCAAGAGTGTTTCTATGTAAAATTATACATACACATATTTATTGTGTATATATATACATATATAGTATATATGTATACATGTATATATGCATGGTGTATATGTATGTGTGTGTGTATACATATATATATATATATACACCCATATATATATACATGTGTATATATATACACCCACATATATATACACACATGCATATATATGTGGGTGTATATATATGTATACACACACACACACATATATATAGTAATTTTATGCATAAATTTCCTAGCCTAATACATTATTATTTTTCATCATTTTGTGATTTATTCAATCCATTCAAACTGTAAACCTGTATCAATCCACTCAACCACTATCTCTATGGTAAAGCTGCCAAATAGCAATCATACAAAAAGGCAGATTAGTGCTACTAAAAATTTATGAATTTCAACTCTGTTTCAAATAAAGTATGAAAATTTTATCCATTGCTATAACAATTACAAAACTTTTCCAACCTGCTCAATATCTGTACATTTCCTATAACTATCCTTTTACAAGCTAACATTTTCGTCTTCTACCTAACAGAAAATAGAACATCATGTATAAATATTGTTTTTGTTGTTCCAAATGAATATGTATATAAATTTTTATTCCTTTTCTCTTAGTTTCCTTCAGCTTCAATGAAGAAAATGTAGTTTTCCCATCATGTACTTCTACGAAGACCCTCACACAATCAACTACTCCTTCTCATACCTTGTAGGGACTATTTGCTACATGATATTACCTACCAAAACCTCAACAGGTTTAAATACTTAGTGTAAATGCAGTAAGAATAATGGCATAAACAGTAAAAAAAAAAAAATGCTAGTATATCTATTCTCCATTTAGCAATAATATCATCTCCCTCCACCTTTACAGACAAATTTTAAAGATACTTGTTTAAACTGAAATTTTTCAAAATGCCTTCACGTGCTCACTCATGAGTGCTTACTTCCCTCCTCAGTGCATGAATTCAGCTCTTGGTGAGTATATATATATTGTCCATGTCAATAAAGCCAACAGACTTTCATATCTTTTTTACGTTATTTGATTTTCAGCAGCATTTAAAATTGCAGTTCTTCTTTTTGAAACACTAATAATACTTGGTTTGTTTGATAGTTTTACTCTATTGGTTTTACCTCTTCTCCTCACTTGACTGTCTCTGTAGAGAGATAGTGGGTGGGGAGGGCAGATGTACTCCCAAGTTATATGACCTGTGGTGTTGCTGATACTGCATCAGTTCTTAGTCACTCCTATTCCAAGTAAAATAATGTTCACAAATGAGAATGAAAAGCAGGACATGAGTTGTCTAGGCAACCTCTGTGGAAATGGAGGAATAGAGGAAGGAAGAAGAGAAAACATTATTAGAAAAAAGAACCTTAGGATAAAAAGAAGATAATTAAGTCCCTCAATTGATTTCATGTTCATCTCTACTATCTTTATTAGTATTCAGAGTAGCCCATACATGATGTTCTAGAAGTAAATACACAGTTACCTGGCAGGCTGGTTTAAATTGGTTGATGATTATATTCTGTCTTAGAGTTTTTCGTTGAGCAGATTTGGAACAAGGTCTATGAACAGATATTTTGAAACAGTTCAATGCGTGATTTTCATGAAAATGGTTTGAGGACTCTAGTTCAAGAACTGGACTTAAGTTTACATTTAACTTGAAGAAGATTATTGGAATACTGTGATATCTTCTCAGTTACTTGAAACTGTGTTATATGGAGAAGAATAGTATAACCATGTATTTCCAGATATTGGAACAAATCTTAGTAGTAATGGAAAGATATATATTGAGATTAGTATAAGAAAGAGACTTGCAAGGTCAGAGACAGAAACACTGAAGCTGGTTTCGTTAAAAAATAGAGATATATTTAAATGCTAATAAATTAGGATGGACATAAAGAAACATAAGAAAGTGGTTATAATCAAAGCACTGTTTGCATTTAGAGAACAGAGGGGCTGTCATTAGGATGGAACACATGGCATAGATTTAGAGATGTCTGTCATAGTTTTATTTCTTGATCAGGTAGTGGTTGCAAGGGTTATTATCTTTGCTTTTTCCCTATAATAATTCTTTAAGTTTTGTATTTGTTTTATATGGTTGCATGCATAAGAAAAATATTTATATAAAGACTGAATGACCGTTGGTAAGAGCTATAGTAGAGAGATATATTATGCATCTCTAAGAAAACATCTAACTCAGATCTTGTAATCCTGATGATCAAAATGCATTCTTCAAAGTTTCCAGTACTGTACTTTGAAAGAAACACATCGACTAAAGTGAGAAGGTCCCCTGAAATTGTTATTCCATTGTGCTTTTAGTTCTGATCAGGGTGTGATTTCATAAATTTTACTTTCTTAGATGTAGGTTTTTGTTTTTTAATGACCCCATTCTGTCTTCAAGGTCAACAGGTTCTACTTAAAAAGATTTTAAAAGTTTCTTCATATTTTCAATCATTTATGAATATCTGAATGAAAATAAAGTACTTTAAGTCATTAAAATCTATAAAACAATAAAGATAATGGCATAAGGAGAATCATCAGTAGAAATATGTTATCACATGAGTTCAATATCAGTAAATAGAAATATCTTATAAATGTCAGCAATGAGCAAATTTATTAATAGTCATTGACTCTAGGAGACATATTCAGACAAGTAATTAAAATGTATTTACTCTTAAAAATTATTCAAGAAATGTTACACTGCATGTGAAACTAGAAGTTAAATAAGAAATTAGAATCAAATCTTAATGTTGAGGACCCTTTTGAGTAAATGAGGAACTTTACAGATTTGCTCAAAAGCAAATTAAGACTCTATGAAAAGATAAATTGCTTTAATACAGTCTATTCCCAATTTCAGTATTTCTTGAACTTCATAATTCTCTTTATTATGTTGCACATTGGTTTACAAGTCTAATATCAGAAATAAAGTAAATCGTGTTGAATTCTGAAGCACTTTCCTTGTAGACCTAAGGATTAAATTTCTCTCTTATGGCTGCAGAATGAGTATTGCATTTTCAGCTGGTTAATCCTTATAATCTATTGCCCAATCTCAATTCCCAGAAAAAATAAAAAGCTTGTTAGAAGAAGATAAGAAGTTATCACCTCAGTGAGGACTAATTCTTAGTTTCTGAAGAAAAAAAAAATACTCTAGTGAAATTCTCATGTAAATTAAATTAAAGGTAAAAGTGCACCTAATAAATACAAGATAGCTCTAAAGAGATTAGTACTGAACTGAGATCACCACTAGGTTTCAGTTAACTCAGCTGGAGAATGTCATTTATGAGATCATGATCATACAGTCGTAGCACCCCACAGGCTAATTAATTTTGCTCAGAGAGAAGTTGTTTCCTCTTAACTGACTTCAATAGAGTCAATAGTTGCACAAACATGACTCATTTAATGCAAATAAGAGGTGAGATATTTTAATAGATTTGTATAGGTCAGTGATTTTTAAGTCTTTGGGGTTATAGAGATCAAAATATGATCTGACAAATGTTGTGGTCTTCTTCCTAGAAATTCAACTTACACTAAATAATGTATACAATTTTATATAATCCAAAGAACTCTGGATTCCATCCATAGGCTGCCTGATGTCTAAGGTTCAAAGAAAAATACCCTGAAAAAAAAATCCACTCAATAGAGGAAAAAAAGATAACAAAATTAGAACATCTATTAAGTTTGGAGTAGTTTTATTTTCATATATACAAAAGGGCATGTTAATTCATATTATTTATTTTTAAAATATCACAAAGGTTGTTGAAAAGTTGCAACACTTTCTTAAAGATCAATTGAAAAGCTACCCAAGGTGGTGATTTATTCATTTTGATTTATTTAATTCAGCAATTTCCCTTAGGCTTTAACAGATTTTAATAAGAAATAACTTTCTTAATATTAAACAGTTGGAACCAAAGCAGTGATATGAAGCCTCCAATTATCCTCAGACAATGCAGTATCCTGACCTTTCTGCTGCTTCTTTCATGAGAGTATTTAATACAAAAATAAGGAGCATTACTACAAACAAGCCTGTCTGCAATTTGTTCTGTTATCCAAACATCACCTTGCCTTTGGTCATCTAGCAAAAATTCTACCATAAAATTAACTAGTAATCTAGAGTGATTTTGTGTTTCATAATTAATACTTCACTTTCTTAATTAGAAGGTAGGTATTGTAGAATGGCACACCAAAATCTATTTCACCTTCCAAATATACCTTCATGGACTACAAAGGCTAGAAATCCATAAGCTTCATTGTCAAACATTCTTGCACCTGCAGTTTAGATGACCACCTTATAACTCAGGTTCTGGATGAATTGGGGCCATTGAGATAATTTGTGTGACCTCTGAGTTAGAACCTACTTTAAAGAGTGTTTTACACCTAGGCCTCCAGATTCCTACTAAGAATCTTACAGAAACCAGGGTCAGATGGTTTCCTAGGGAAATTCTACCAAACATTTAAAGAACCAATACCTATTCTTCTGATGCTGTTTCAAAAAATAGAAATAGAAGGAAAACTTCCAATCTCATTCTATGAGGCATTACCTTGATCCCTACACTAGACAAAGATCTGATCAAAAAGGAGAATTAGAGACCAATATCCCTGATGAACATGGATGCCAAAATTCTCACCAAGATATGAGCCAATAGGACCTAACAGTACTTTACAAGGATTATTCACCAGGACCAAGTGGGATTTATTCCTGGGCTGTACGGGTGGTTCAACAATTGAAAATCAATCACTGTGACACACTGCATTAATAAAGGAAAGGACAACAACCATATGATTCTCTCAATTGATGTAGACAAAACATTTGACAAAATAGAGCATCCTTTCTTGATTAAAGCTCTCCACAGTGCATGTAGGGATAGAGAGAACATACCTCTTTATCATAAAAAAAAAAAAATCCACAAAAGGCCCATTTTGTAGGCCCTTTGATACTACATGATACTACAAAAGTATCATTTCAATGGGTAAAAACTGAGAGCTTTTCCCCTAAGGTCAAGAACATGACAGGGTTACCCACTCTCATCACTATTGTTCAACATAGTACTAGGTGTCCTAGAAATATCAATCAGACAACAAAAAGAAATAAAAGGCATTCAAATTGGCAAAGAATTCAAACTCCCACTCTTTGCACATGACATGATACTTTATGTGGAAAACCCAAAATACGCCACCCCCAAATTGCTAGAACTCATACAGGAATTCAGTAAAGTGACAGGATATAAAATGAATGCACATAAATCAGTTGCTCTTCTATACACTAACAATGAGACCGAAAAAAGAAATTAAGGAATCAATCCCAGTTAAAACTGCACCCAAAACCATAAGATACCTAGGAATAAACCTGACCAAAGAGGTAAAGTATCTGCACTCTAAAAACTATAGAACCCTTATGAAAGAAATTGAGGAAGACACAAATAAGTTGAAAAATATTTTATGCTCATGGATTGGAAGAATAAATATTGTTAAAACATATATGCTGCCCAGAACAATCTACACATTCAATGCAATCCTTATCAAAATACCATCAACATTTTCCATAGACCTGGAACAAATGATTCTAAGGTCTGTATGGAACCAAAAAAGAACCCGAATGGCCAGAAGAATGTTGAAAAAGAAAAGCAAAGCTAGTGGCATCACAATTCTGGACTTTAAGCTCTGATACAAAGCTTATCATCAAGACAGTTTGGTACTGGCACAAAAACAGATACAGATCAATGGAACAGAATAAAGAACTCAAAAATGGATCCTCAACTATTTGGTCAAATAATCTTTGACAAAACAGGAAAGAATATCCAATGGAAAAAGAGCAGTCTCTTCAGTAATTGTGTTGGGAAAATTGGACAATCGTAATTGGGTTGAAGAATAAAGCTTGACCTTTTTATTTCACCATACACAAAGATTAAACTCAAAATGGATGAAAGACCTAAATGTGAGACAGGAATCCATCAAAATCCTAGAGGAGAACACCGGCAGCAACCTCTTTGGTCTTGGCAACCAACTTCTTGCTAGACACATCTCCAAAGGCAAGGGAAACAAAAGCAACAATGAACTATTGAGAATTATTCAAGATAAAAATCTGCACAGCAAAGGAAACAGTTACTAAAAGGCAACCTATGGAATGGGAGAAGATATTTATAAATGATATAGCAGATAAGGGACTAGTATCCAAGATCTATAAAGAACTCTTTAAACTCATCACCCCCCCCCCCAAAAAATAAAAATATTGGAGTCAAGAAATGGGCAGAAGACCTGAGCAGACATTTCTTCAAGGAAGGCATGCAAATGGCCAACAGATACATGAAAAAATGCTTCAAATCACTTGGCATCAGGAAAACAAGATGCAGGCATTCAGTACCTATATCCCTGTATTAACTTCCTACCCACTAAATTTACCAGTTTATTTTCTCTTATGTGCATCAAACTCTGACTGACACACATCACACAGAAGCAAAAGAAAATACATCAGTGATAGTGTAATGCAGAATGCTGAGGCTGTATAGTTGTCTTCTCAGGCAGCTATAACAGAATACCACAGACTGGATGGCTTAGACATCATTTTATTTTCCCATAATTCTGAAAGTTGGAAGTCAAAGATCAAGGAGCTTGCAGGACTGGTTTCTGGTGAGACATTTTTCCTGGCTTGCAAAACTGCCTTTTTGGGGGGACACCTGGGTGGCTCAATCAGTTAGGCAGTTAATCTTCTACCTTGGGCTCAGGTCATGATCCCAGGGACCTAGGAAGGGTCTGGGATGGAGCTGAGTCCAGCTCTCTGCTTAGCAGGGAGCCTGCTTCTTCCTCTATCCATCCCCCTTCTCATGTTTTCTATCTTCCTCTCAAATAAATAAGTAAATAAAATATTTTTTAAAAAAAACTTCTTTTTATCTATATTCTCACATTTCCTTTGTGCATGTGCAGAAAGAGATTTCTGATGTCTCTTCCTCTTCTTATAAGGACATCAATACTTTCAGATTAGGGTTCCATCTTACGATTTCTTTGAATTTTATTTACCAACATAAAGGCCCTGTTTTTAAATACAGTCACATTGGAGATTAGGGCTTTAATATATAGGAATTTGGGGGGGGGAGAAGCACCATTCAACAGCTTACTTTCATATAATATACCATATGATTTTTTAATTAGAAGATTTAATTGTCTTTTTTAAAAGATTTTATTTATTTATTTGACAGACAAAGATCACAAGTAGGCAGAGAGGCAGGCAGAGGGAGAGAGGAGGAAGCAGGCTCCCTGCTGAGCAGAGAGCCATGTGAGGCTCGATCCCAGGACCCTGGAATCATGACTGGAGCCAAAGGCAGAGACTTTAACCCACTGAGCCACGCAGGCGCCCCTAATTGTCTTTGTTAAATGATTTATGAATTAGGAAGCAGTTCATCTAACATGTAGAGTGGAGCTCTACATATCTAAATAAAGGAAAGGGTTTTTTGTTTGTTTGTTTTGCTTTGTTTTGTTTTTAATTTAAATTCAAGTTAGTTAACCTATAGTATATTATTAGTTTCGTGGGTAGGTACTGTATGATAGTTTAGGCACACACACATACTCTCTATCAACCTGAGAGGTACAAGAATAGAGAACGCTCACCATCATTTTATCGTCTTCTGTAAATGACAGCCATTGTTGTTAGTACCATTGACATTGGAAAGAGTTATTTTTCTCTCTGTGGTCAACTGCTATAATCTCTGAGGCCTAGAAGAGCACCTACTACTGAATATATGTTCAAACATCTTTGCTAACATTGACTGTAGAATGCTCTACTTCTTATGTAAATTGTTTTCCTCCCATACCATTCAAGAGTTGCCTTGTTTTTTATTCATTTTAATAATCTGTCAACATCTTAGTACCAACATATTAAAAAATAAAGTAATCTTATTAGATTTACTTTTATCATTGGCACCTGTGGGATCAATATCAAAATTTAACGTTGCCTCTTTCTTTTTGTTTGAGAACCTGACAGTCTGTCCACAAACTACATCTCATCCCTCCTTTCCAATTGCCTTTGGAGACAAAACAAAACAAAACTTGAGTATCATTTAATCCACCTGAGAATTTTGCTGGCTCTACTTTGAAAATATATTTGTAATTTATCACTTCTAACTATTTCTATTTCCCCCACCCTGTTTAAGCCCCTATACCCTTTGATTAATGTAACACCCTCCAAAAAAGCTCTTCCTGATTCCGCTTTTGCCCTCTTCTAATTTCTTCTTCAAGAATAATCCTGTTAAAATTAAGTCCAAACATGTTACACCTTTCCAAAAATGCCACATTAATTTCCTTTCTCACTCATATTAAAAGCCAAAATCCTTACTGTACTTTCCAAGGCCTTCCCCTCTGTGGCCCAATTAACACCCTGACTCTGGCCTGATTTACTGCCTGTACCTTTTGTTCATTCCACCTAGTCATCAAGGTGTCCTTATTCTTCTAGAAACAACTCACAGATACTGCACTTGCTGATTCCATTACTTAGAGGTATCTACTTCACTAGCGACTTCATGTTCTTCGGGTTTTGTTTAAAAGCTATAATTTCTGGGTTGCCTGGGTGGCTCAGTGGGTTAAAGCCTCTGTCTTCAGCTCAGGTCATGATCCCAGGGTCCAGGGATTGAGCCCCACATCGGGCTCTCTGCTCGGCGCGGAGCCTGCTTCCTTCTCTGCCTCTCTGCCTACTTGTGATTTCTGTCTGTCAAATAAATAAATAAAATCTTAAAAAAAAAAAGCTATCATTCCTTAATAATCTTTGTCCCAGGAAGAGATGATTCTATAAGGATAATTTTCCTTACACCCTATTTATTATTTATATTATTTGAATATTATTTAAGATGGTTCAACTATACCTCTGCCTCCATTTGTTTATGTAAAATTCTAAATAACTAAAATGATAACTTGAATCCTAATTTTCTTCCACATTTGTACAAAATGTGTTATGTTTCTATAGTAAAAATTATGCAAGGAATCCAGTACTTATTTTCCATTTATCTTCTAGAGCTAACTTTATGCTAAGCTAAAATAAATGTATTAAGCTCAAATTTTGCTTTTTGGTTAAAGGTTTTACTTTTTTTTTTTTTTTCCTTTAAAGTTCATTAGATGACAAGACAGCATGGTACTCGCAAAAAAACAGACACATAGACAAATGGAACAGAGTAAAGAGCCCAGATATGGACCCTCAACTCTATGGTCAAATCATCTTAGACAAAGCAGGAAAAAATATCCAGCGGAAAAAGACAGTCTCTTCAATAAATGGTGCTGAGAAAATTGGGCAGCTATGTACAGAAGAATAAAACCAGACCATTCTCTTACACCATACACAAAGATAAACTCAAAATGGATGAAAGACCTCAATGTGAGACAAGAATCCATCAAAATCCTAGAGAAAAACATAGACAAGAACCTCTTTGACATCAGTCAGAGCAACTTCTTTCAAGACACATCTCTAAAGGCAAGGAAAACAAAAGTGAAAATGAAATTTTGGGACTTCATCAAGATAAAAAGCTTATGCACACTAAAGGAAACAGTCGACAAAACAAAGAGGCAACCTTTGGAATGGGAGAAGATATTTGCAAATGACACTACAGACAAAGGGCTGATATTCAAATCTATAAAGAACTTCTCAAACTCAACACCCCCAAAAAACAGATAATCAAGTCCAGAAATGGGCAGAAGAAATGAACAGATACTTGTACAATGAAGACATAAAAATGATTGCAGACACATGAAAAAATTTCATCATAATTAGCCATCAGGGAAATTCAAATCAAAACCACATTAAGAGACCACCTTACACCAGTTAGAATGGCAAAAATTAACAAGGCAACGAAAAACAAATGTTGGAGAGGATGTGGAGAAAGGGGAACCCTCTTACAATGTTGGTGGGAATGCAAGTTGGTACAGCCAGTTTGGAAAACAGTGTGGAGGTTACTCAAAAAGTTAAAAATAGAGCTTCCCTATAACCCTGCAATTGCATTACTGGGTATTTCCCTCAAAGATACAGAAAAGAAGGGCCATATATATCCCAACATTCAGAGAAGCAATGTCCACAACAGCCAAACTGTAGAAAGAGCAGAGATGTCCTTCAACAGATGAATTGCTAAAGATGTGGTCCATATATACAATAGACTATTACTCAGTCATCAGAAAGGATGAATAACCAATTTTTGTATCAACGTGGATGGGACTGGAGGATATTATGCTGAGTGAAATAAGTCAAGCAGAGAAAGTCAATTACTATATGGTTTCATTTACTTGTGGAACATAAGGAAAAACATGGAGGACATCAGGAGAAGGAAAGGAAAAGTGAAGGGGGGGGGGCCAATGAACCATGAGAAACTGTGGACTCTGAGAAACAAACTGAGCATTTTAGTGGGGAGGGATGGTTGAGCCTGGTGGTGGTTATTAAGGAGGGCACATATTGCATGGAGTTCTGGGTGTTATATGTAAACAATGAAACTTGGAACACTACATCAAAAACTAATGATGTATTTTATGGTGACTAACATAATGCAATAAAAAATATATAAAGTTCATTAGGCCTACTTTACATGTTCTTCTATTTTCATCACGGGGGTCATAAAATATATTGATTTCGATATAACCCACTTAAAATGAGCAATAAAACAACTTTGGGATGGAGGATGTGGGAAAACATGACTATAGAAGCTCAAATGACAATAAATCTAACATACATACTAATACTCACTGGATAAAAGCATGTGGAGAATGGTATATTTGTCTTGAAGAATTTAAGCACAATTCCCCTGTCATTAGAAAGTCCAATAGGGTATGAGAGACTTTTGAATAATCCAGTAATAATGAGTGTCACTTAAATGTTTGTGTCTGTTGAATACAACTATTTTTTATCTCTTATCACTTGTTTTGTTATTGTTCAATATGCAAATGTGTTTAACACCATTCAGCATCTTAAATAATTATGTCTATGCGTAAGCTGATTTCTGGAGGAGGATTTTCCAACTTGCTGTTTATCATTTATATGTTTTGAATGCTATGTTAGATCGTGTAACTATTTATAACTTACTTTGATTACCTTGGATTTTGCCAAGTTTTAGAGTTATGCAATGTACAAGAGAAGAGGATTAGAGTGGATAGAATAGGAACATTGATGAAAAATTACTTCTATTAATATTTGACAGCCTACATTTTAGCAAGAAGTTCTGGGTAGGAAAAGAAGAAAATGATTCTGATCTTGTTACAATGGTAACAACTATAAAAATTAAATCAGAATTACTATTAGATGAATTTTTCCCCATTAAGGTATATATATTATGGAAATAATGTCATAGTGTTTGCTGAAAATGGCTCAGCATTTTAATGAGTTTTGAAAGTTTTGATAAGTTTTAAAAATCTTATATGCTAATTTTCCTATAAAATTTTGCATTTCTGATTAGTCCAAAAGGAACATATTATATTGATTACATTATTATGTCTGATTTTTTTTTCCTACTCTAACACCTAACAATTATGTAGCATGTCCTTCCTTCATTAGGGCCTAACGTTGAAAAAAGATTAGATAACAGATGGGGAAAAACTTTTGGTTTTGTAGCTCAAAGCAGATGAAGTAACAGAAATATCTCTTATGGAAAACCTGCCAAGAGGAAATCAATCTTGAAGACTTAAAAGATTTTATTGTCTTATAGTTACTTGACATCAGGGAATATATATGAATATATATGCATATATAATATTCTTATATATACATACACAACTTTTTTTTTTTCTCTTTACTGCTGGTCTGAAATGTGAACCTGACAGAATACAGTAACTGGTAACACACACTAAAGACTGAAGAAAAAATACCAGGAAGGAGACTAGGGATCCTAGAGAATTGAAATATTTGAGGATAATTAAAGCACTGGGTAGAAGACAGGGTTCTAAAAACTCAAATAGATGTCCTACCAATAAGAGATTATGCTGAGTGAAATCAGTCAAGCAGAGAGAGTCAATTATCATATGGTTTCATTTATTTTTGGAGCATAACAAATAACATGGAGGACATGGGGAGATGGAGAGGAGAAGGGAGTTGAGGGGAATTGGAAGGGGAGGTGAACCATGAGAGACTATGGACTCTGAAAAACAATCTGAGGGGTTTGAAGGGGCGGGGGGGGGGGAGGTTGGGGTACCAGGTGGTGGGTATTAGAGAGAAAACGGATTGCACGGAGCACGGGGTGTGGTGCAAAAACAATAAATTCTGTTATGCTGAAAAGAAATAAAAAATAAAAATAAACATAAAATATATATTAAAAAAAGAAAAAAAAGAAAGAAAGAAAAAGCCATCCCCTGAGAGGGATAATCTTAGAGAAAAAAATCCCTACTTAGGAATCAGGAAAAATTGGACTAATTTAGGGGATCAATCTAATACACTAACTCTAATTTAAAGATCTATGGATTAGAAAATGTAATTCATACCAATAGAAGTTTTTTGTCTTCTTTCTGGATTCCATCCATGTGGAATTCACTAACAGAAACTGCCAGTTATTTTATTATTTCATCCTCTTGTGTTATAACCACGGTTATTATGAAAAAAAGTTCCCCGTCAATCAAGGTAAAATCCCTCAGGAGTGTTTCTTCTGACATCCAACTTAGTGGAGAAAGTTAATTCTACCTAAAGAGATTGAAGACCAGGTAATAGAGATAGGTTTAGTGGATTTTGTGGACTAATAGGCACAAATCCTATTAACTGGCAAGCTGTTTTGTTATCTTCTAGTAATATGACTTCGCTTTGCCTCTAAATCCTAAAACTTGGTTATGGTCAAGCAAACCAATTTATAACTCAAATCACTTCCCCTGCCCATTGTCTATATGACAGCCTTATTACAGTTGAATTCTGACCTCTCAACAAGAATTTATTTCAATTTGATAGTCAAACAATACAACAGTATTCTAATTACCACTTATAAAGAACCATAATCACTTAGTGCACTGTACAGACAACTAAAATTATTTATGCTTTTCCCATGAAATGTTTACTTTAAAAAAACAGAGAAATAATAAATGCATGTTTTATTGACATAACCCTAAACCTATGTTTAACAGCAAACCTAAAACAGCATGGGAAGTAAGTTTGATACTTCTACATCCTTTTAAATTTCCCACCAAGCCTTCATGTTACAATTGATTAAGGAAACACCTTAAAAGGGTAAAAAGAAGTCTTCTCTTAAACTAAAGTATCTGCTTTACAGTTTATATAAGAAGACACATTTAAAAACATAAGAAAAGCTCTGGAGATTAACCTTTGAACTGTACCTATTGTACTAACAGATAAAAATAACTTCAAGATAGAGAGTTTTCAGTAAGGGTTCAGCCCCTTATAGATGAGACACCCGAAAACAAAATCCTTAAGCTCTGTTATCAAAGATCTCAATTCTGAACAGCACAACAAAAGAAAAAGTCTATCAAACAAACCCATCACAGGTATCTTTCAAAGAAAAATTGGTATATAAAAATGGAAAGAAAACCCTCGTTTTTGATTATAAAATAAGGCCTATCTAGTTCAAACATAAATATTTTATTCCTTTTCAATTAGATATAAATCCTTGGTTCTTTCCACAAAAATAAACTATTCTACCAATAAAGTCAGATTAGGATTTTGCATTTTTATGGCTACTATCGAGAGTATGGCACAATATCTGTCTGAGTCTGTCTATAGTTCAAAGATTAAGCCAAGAAAATTCTACCTAGGATGGAAAATCGAACCAACATGAGATATATATGGATTCACATAGCTTTCTTAGGAAAAAAGGAAGATAGTAGAGTTGGTTGGACCTGTAAACCAACTATCTTTTTTTTTAATAGTGGGTAAAATTATGCTTCGCTCTGTAATTAAAATTATACATACCCTAATGTCTTATTTCCCTGTATGTTTTTGGATTTTTAACTGTGAGCTTATTTTCCATGGAACTCTATTCATGCAAATTCTTTGAGCATGCAGAGTTCCTTCAAATATCTTGTATTTACTTTGGATTTATTATTTTTTCCATCAACCGGATTATCTGAATTCAGTATGAACTGTTAAAGCTAAGTCATCATTATTAATTCTCAGGGAAAGGTTTTTCACCCTCTAGCTCTTCATTTTGAGAAAAAAAAAATGGTTTTGGATCTAGGATGGGGTGAGAGGAAGTGACCTGATATTTAGTGCACGCTTACCCTGAAGTTATAGTCATTTGAAGTCCCAAATCTATTTAGAAGTTCTACAGAAGGCATACTACCTAGAGCCAGTCCCAGAAATACATAAGAAATAAAGTTCAATTTCCTTAGGTTTCATTTTACAATGTCCTCAGGGCAAGTAGCTTGTTCTAGTGAAATGCTATTTACCTCTCTTCTTTCTTGCTTTTAAATTAGTTTTTGGTCTCGGTACTCTTTATTTCCTTGGTAACTTCTTAATGCAATTAGAAAGTTGGTTTACTTTCATTTATTTATTTTAAAAAATTATATACAGTGTTTTTAATACTTTTCACCAGGAGGATGGGCATGTATATATTCCAGCCTTATGCTGGAAACATAGGTTAAGAGTACTTCTTTTAAATGTTTCTAAATCAAATTTTATTTTAAGGGATTATATAAAAGGATAAATATAATTTTTATAGAGTATTTACTTAGATTCAATTGTTATAAAGACTTTACAACATTGCTTCATCTATTTACAATACTGTGGTATGTTAAAGAACATTCTTGACTTTCTACCACTTTACCCCACATATATAATTTTCCAGGAAGAGAGAAATGGAGAGCACAAGCAGGGGGAGCTTCAGGCAGAGGGAGAAGCAGGCTCCCTGTTGAGCAAGGAGCCTGATGTGGTACTGGATCCCAGGACCCTGGGATCATGACCTAAGCTAAAGACAGACACATAACTGAGCCACCAAGGCATCCTTACCTATATATTTTTATAAGCATCTTATAAAACTATGAATCTTTCCTTGCATGACCACAGTTTCCTTTCTATACATCACAATATGAAGCTAACTATTTGGCATCATCTAATGTGTTCATTTTCAAATTTCCCCGCTTATCTCAAGAAAAGACTTTTTGTAGCTTCTTTGAAACAGAATCAAGGTTCACATTTATATGTACTATGTCTCTTACGTCCTTTTTAGTTTAAAACAGCCTCCATCCTCTGTTTTTATTCCCCCTTGCTTGTTGAAGATAGATTTTTTTTTTGATAAAAATTTTAATAGTTTTCCTCATGCACTTTAAGAAACTTTAATCCTGCTTTTGTGGGTCTCCATATCTGTTCCTATAGAAATCACCATGGAATACATTTTGTTAATCCAATGGACCTCTCAACAGCAAATGTGCATTTAGGTCGAGACTGGTCAACAATCACCCCAGCAGAGGGTGATTTAATATTGAGTGAAAAGCACAAGGTGAGTGTAAAGATCAGAAATCACAAAGCAGAGGATATATTGAAAACAAGGAATAAAGTTTTCTCACCTAACTATATTGCTTTGCAAACACACAATACCCCATGAAATAAAGCACATCTTACATGTCTGACCTTCTCAGAAAATCACCTTTTTAACTCTGTGTGAAATATGTGTGAAATATACCATATTACATAAATGTGAGGCATTGGTAGTGGTTAATTTATTTGTACAATTTATAAAAGGCTTATTATGTACATAATACTGAGTTACTGATGATAACAGAAGTCACATTTTTTGAAAACTACTAATAGATTCACTCATATTGATGAATAATCCAACAGTGTAATATCTGTTTCCTCCTTCCAATGTCAAAATGTTAATGAATATATAGATGGTTACACAAGCATTGAATGGAAGAGAGAGCGTTTAAACCCTGCCTGGATTGCAGCATGTCCTTATTACTTTTTGAGGACATTTACCTTATAAAAACCTTTCTAATTAGAAGAAAATACCAAAAATTCCTTGCAGTATAGAATAGACTTTTTTTTTCTTTTTTGAAAAGGAACTAATTTCCAAAATACCTTTCTAATTTGGCCAGTGTTTCTTAAATGGTTACTGAAGAGAAAAGTTTTTCATCTTCTGGTATCAGCTCTGCATTCTGGCAGATACAATAAACTAGTTAGATATGAGTAAACTAGCCTGGGAGCGGACTCATTCTTAAAGAACATGGAATGAATGCACAAGAATTTTTGTTTAGATGTGATTCTTCAGTAACATTAAATTTAAATACCACAAAAAACTAAGTCCGAATCATTTAACTATTTCCAGACAAAGTTCTCTTCTGAATTGAACTAAGAGATAAGAATCTTGTTCTTCCTGTCTCTTTTTGTTGATGACTTTATGAACTCAATGTAAGCCTCATGTGTTCCATTCTTTCGATTACAGCTGCCTTTCTTCCTACTGATTTCTTCCCCAGTGAAAGGAAAATGCAATACAACAATGAACTTGTTCAAAATGTAACTGCCTTTACATCCCTTGAACCAAAAGTGATTTGAGGAATAAAGAGTTTTTGACATGTAATTTAAATCTATCCTTGATAAGTGATTTGACTAGGGAGAAATTGTTTTAGGAAAAATCAAGGTCAACGAAAATGGGAAAGCACATTAGAAATATTTGAAAGAAATTTTCTCCATTGTTTGTTCTATGTAAGTGTGACTTATTAAATGCATTTCTTACTTTTATTTTTAAAGCAAATATATTTTATTTGAAATAAACAAAAGTGCTCCTATAGCTCAGTGGGTCACTTGGAAACAAACATGCTTGACTATATTACTGAGCCAAACTTAAACCGAAAGACAACCCCCCTTCTTTTTTGACATGTATCCACAGATAAATAGGAAGACACTACCCGTTTTTTTTTTTTTTTAAAATAACCCTCCCATAAGGCCTGGTCATAGAAGTGTAAACAACATAAATGGATACACCATTAGCAGTTGTCATATCATATCTATGTCACCCGTGGATTCTGAGATCACACATAGACCTGCCAATATACCTGGGAAGAGTTGGTACATCACAGTTACATCTGAGTTCTTGGCAGGCAGCACTGAAGAAGAGAAATTTGGAACAAGGTGTACATCTTATTTTGAACAAATCACCAATATTCCCTCAAATAACAGGTTACAGTAGGAAGATTCTACCTGGAATGTATCCTTTTCACTTTGGTTCATCTTTAGATTTTGTTTGAGATTTACATAGTCGTTTAGATTCATTTGCTTATAGTACAATCCCACCACAAAGTATTAAAGTGCAAGATACCTATTATTCCTTCAACATCTGTGTTTTTCAAAATTTATACTCTACTGCATTCCTAATACATCAGTAGTTCATTAGTAATAAAAAATAATGGTAAATGGGTAAAACTCGTCTAAAAATGCAGACCGATGTCTACAACTGTAACGCTACTGGATGGGAAGGAGACAAGAAAGGGAAGAGAAGAAAGCGCTTGATGTGCAGGAACTGTGGTGTAAGACTCTGGGTTAAAATACAACTTCCCCAGAGAAGTGGGCTATAATGGAATTTCCAGACAACTTCCTTTGCCTCTGCAAAGGGACCTGAAAAGCCCAATTCCAAACTTTTGGAAACAATAGCCTTGACATGTTTACTTTTTTTTTTTTTTTTTTTTTAAAGAGAGAGAGAGAGAGTGAAAGAAAAAGAGACAGGGCACATGCTTATGGAGAGGGGCAAAAGGAGAGGGAAAGAAAAGGTTAAGCAGGCTCCACACTGCCCAGCATGGAGCCTGACATAAGGCTCCAACTCACAGCCCTGAGATCATGACCTGAGCTGAAACCAAGAGTTGGAGTCTAAACTACTGAGTCACCAAGGTGCCCCCAGTTATGACATGTTAAAGTAGTTGAAGGGAGAAGGACGAATGTGTCTTCCATTCAGCTAGTTTATAGCACAGCCTCTTCAGTTGTTGGTGGGTCAGCAAGAATCACGGAGGTACTAGAAGTGCTTTGAAGGACAGGGGGAGAAAAGTACTGAGCATATTACCTGTCGATATTAATAACAGGACTTCCTGGCTAGGAAAATTATCTAGACAGGAAAATGACTCCAGAACACATTGCTCTCTTCATCATCACTAAATGTGACAGAATTAAAACAAACAAACAAAACAACAACAACAAAACAAACACAAGTAGATGTAGTGAAAACAGAAAATTGCAAAGCAAATAACACAAGAGAATCAAGATGTTGCTATAGGTTCAACAATATTCCATGAGGGCTAGAAAACCTTTAACTAAGGCCCGAACAAAATATCACTCTCGTTTATAAATAAATCACTATTTATCACATGACCACATGTTGAATCCTTCCTTCCTACATACTGAAGAATCCTTACATTCAGCCTTTAAGCATTCTGCATTTTTTTTTGCTGATCTTCTTTTAGTCAATTTTGGTGCAGGTAACTGGCAATGGCTGGCACAAAGCATTGAACGTGGTGTCTGACACTGTGTGACAGTTGTCACTAATTGCTGCCTGATACTCATCTTCTTTCTTTCTTTTTTTTTTTTTTTAAGATTTTATTTATTTATTTGACAGAGAACACAAGTAGGCAGAGAGGCAGGCAGAGAGAGAGGAGGAAGCAGGCTCCCTGCCCAGCAGAGAGCCCGATGCGGGGCTCGATCCCAGGACCCCGGGATCATGATGTGAGCCAAAGGCAGAGGCTTTAGGCCACTGAGCCACCCAGGTGCCCCTGATACTCATTTTCTGCACGCTCTATGATTTTAATAAACTCCTTGGCAGTTTGGACTTCACTTGAAACAGTTACTGAATGCTGTACCTCTTCATGACTAACCAACTGAACATGGCCATCTCCACACCAGTAAACCTGAATCTTGAGTATTCCAACAACCTGGCCTGTAGGTGGTGTGGGGGTTCTCATCTCCAACGACCACTCCAGAAGCTTTTAGGCTGAAGCTAGTGGCTTCTGCTATATGCAACAATGGTCTTTTGCCATCTACATTATTGGCATAAAGAGTACAAAAGTCGTTGGAATAATGATCCATGACAGGATTCTCTGTACCTCCACCCATGTCCTCTGGCTGGCTGGCTGGCTGTCACTTGATTCTTTCCTTAAGGGATCACAATTAAGGGAAATATTGATTCTTGGATCTAAAAATCTGCTATTACCCAGATCACTCTGTTCTGCAATTAAGACCTGATCTTCACACCCTTCTATCTTTCCAGGTATGAACTGGGCAAATGACTGTACTGCCCCTTCCCTGAGGAGACTGACATTATTAAGCAGCAGCCAGACATCCTTGAACACATCATTAAATTCCTCGGGGGGTTACATGAGGGCTTAATTCAGCAGCTTTGGGTACCTTCATCTCATGTGACACCAGATTCTCCAAACTGGTGGTATTGGGCTGCTCTCCAATTTCTTACTTTTAGAATTCCTGCTTACTCCTTGATTAAGAATGTTAACCTTGTTGTATAGTATGTGTCAATAGTTAATTATAGTCACATTTAACTAAATATCTAATATTTGCCCCAGAATATGCTCTACTCTGAGGATAGAGAGATGAGTAAAAGATAGTGTCTGGCATGGCAGAATTTACTTAAATTCAAATAAACTTTATGGACAATGATGACTTAACAGAAGGCTACTTGAATATTTACTGAATGCTTGAAGGACATAAGGATAATTGAAAAATGTTAAGCTGAATATTAGTATTTGCAATGAAGTTTTATTTGTGTAACAGATTTTTGGAAGAGGAGACATATTTCTCAAAAATAATCTTGATTTTATTTGCTCCAATGGCTTTTATAAAACATCTATCTATTATATTTGTGTTCGGTTTTCATCATTCTCATTCTCCTTAACTGTAATTTTACTCATTCTCCTGAAATTTCCAGATATATTGGAGGCCTATATTTGAAACATAGTGTGTGTGTGTTGGGGGTGGTGTCTGTGTGTTTGTGTGTGTGTCTCTGTGTCTGTGAGAGAGAGAGAAAGAGGAAGAAGTTGATTGACTAATTAGTTCCATATATATATATATATATATATATATATATTTAGATTTTATTTATTTATTTGACAGAGAGAGATCACAAGTAGGCAGAGAGGATGGCAGAGAGAGAGGAGGAAGCAGACTGTCCGCTGAGCAGAGAGCCTGATGCAGGACTCGATCCCAGGACCCTGAGATCATGACCTGAGCAGAAGGCAGAGGCTTAACCCACTGAACTACCCAGGTGCCCCGTTCCATATATTTGACAACTATATCCAGAGAGAGGGGAAAAGCCTATTAAGAGCTCCTGAATAACAAAGGCAACATTTTGAGCAAAGCAAGCCCCAGTACAAATTCCTTCAGGGAAGATAAACGTCTTACAAGATACTATTTTCAGACAAAACTGCAATTAAATGGCACAACCATTTGTGCCATAGCATCTCTTATATTGTGAATGGACTTGTCTGTTTCAAGCGTTAGAATCAATATGTTATCTTAAAACTTATTTTAAAAAATTGAATAAATAAGAAACTTTTTGAAAATAGCAAAAATAAATTTTTATATACAATGTTTTAAATACTTTAAAGTTATTTATGTTTAAATGCTTTTAATGTTTCTTAATCCAAAAAGTATTATGCAATTGCCTTAAAAAATATTACATAACCATACTTTAAAAAATATTGAGGGGCGCCTGGTTCAGTGGGTTAAGCCTCTGCCATCAGTTCAGGTCATGATCTCAGGGTCCTGGGGTCAAGCCTCACATGGGGCTGTCTGCTCAGCAGGGAGCCTGCTTCCCCCTCCTTCTCTGCCTGCCTCTCTGCCTACTTGTGATCTTGCTCTCTCACTGTCAAATAAATAAATTTTAAAAAATCTTTAAGAAAGAATGAGATGGAACCATAGTGTCTTTTACTATTCTTGAAGAATGATGCTTTTTGCATTGTTGTAATTATGAACCACATATACAAAGACAAAAACATTTTTTTAACAATCCCCATTGGTAGTTCACGTTATTTGATTACTAGAAAATTAATATTATAATGAATACATTTCAAGAATACACTTCTAGTCAAAAACATCTGAACAGTGTCTAATGAGGGAAGACATTCTGCATTTCATCACTGAGTTTATACACAAAAGACATGTTCTGTCCTCACATGGAAAGGAGAATACTAACGAAATATCTTACATTTTAAATTCACAACTCCTCGGATCTTCTTGTAGTTTTGCTTTCACAGATTGGGATTCTGAATGTTTGGTATGACTGGTGCAGGAAAAGGGCAGAGGTGAGACCTTTAGAACTAATTTTACTTAAAGATGCAAGAAAAGAAATTGAGAGGTCTCTGTTCCACTTCAAATTACAATAAGCAAGTGAATGGATGAATAAATAAATAATAAATATATAATGAGTAAATAAAGAAACAAATAATTTATTTGCTAATCTTGACATTAACAAGAGCCACACCTGGTGGGTGGTAGACAACAGTTTCCAGCTGGCCACAGCAGGAATCAGATGGAACACCCAAAGTTGGGATCATTCGGGCAGAATGTATTTACAAAAGACTTTTTACAAAGAGTCATGTGTCTGTGTGACAAATAAGTTTTCACTGCGCTGAGGCCCAAGGGAATAATGTAGAGAAAGTCCCACAAGGAAGCCTGCTTTGAGTGGAGCTAGATAAATTAGTCAAGAACAGAGCCTCAAAGAAACAACCTCAAGTGGTGCTGGGTAGAAACACTGCTTTCTCCTTGTTATCTTCTGCCAGGGCACTGACTGATGGCCCAACAGAAACAGAGCAAGGGGAGAGTCCATACAGGTCAGCAGCATGAGCCAGGAAGCTGAGCTCATAAACGTGGGGGGTGGATCTGGAAGAACCAACAGCAAATACTTAGTTCAGGATATAAAAGTGTATTTTGAATGGACAAATAAGGGATGAATAATAAATGACAAGTTCTCATTTCTTTCTTTCCTTTTTTTTTTTTTTAAGATTTTACTTTTTTATTTGACAGAGAGAGATCACAAGTAGGCAGAGAGAGAGAGAGAGAGAGAGAGAAGGAAGCAGGCTCCCTCCCAAGCAGAGAGCCTGATGTGGGACTCGATCCCAGGACTCTGGGATCATGACCTGAGCCGAAGGCAGGAGCTTAACCCACTGAGCCACCCAGGTGCCCAAGTTCTCATTTCTTAAGGGTTTGTTACCAAATGTTGTGGGGAAACTAGTCCTTTATCTCTCAAGGTAAATAAATGCATTAGATGTTTTATTTTCATATAGGAAATCATGATAAATATTTTAGTGGAATTAAAATGCTATTAACATTTAAGCATCTTTAGGATTATAAATAAATGTTATATTTATAAATTTAGGGATATATGTATATATACACACATATATATTTGATTTTCTTAAAGTTTCTGAGCTAATCTCATATTTGTTTCTATTTCTTTTGACTAACTGGCAAGATCCTTCACCTCTTGTTTTAATATAATACGAACACTACAACTGCTTCACAAAACAAGGAAGCTTATCATGGCAGTGCTAATTAGAAATAATATTTTTTTAAATGTCAAACAATAAACAATGTGATTTCCAACATTAAAAATCAATGAAGGGGTGTCTGGTAGCTGAAAATCAATGAAGGGGTGTCTGGTGGCTGAGTTGGTTAAGCAATCAAGTCTTGATTTTGGCTCAGGTGATGATCTCACGGTGGTGAGATGAGCCCCATTTCTGGATCCCCCTTCTTTGAGGAGTTTGCTTCTCTCCCTCTCTCTGCCCCTCCCCCCACTCATATGCTCTCTCGCGCATACGCTCTCTCTCTCAAATAAATAAATCTTTTAAAAAATCAATAAGTTATGATATAAGGAATTTGAGAAACAAAACAGAGGATCATAGGGGAGGGGAGGGAAAAATGAAAAAAAAAAAAATGAAACCAAGAAGGAGACAAACCATAAGAGGCTCTTAATCTCAGGAAACAAAGCTAGGATTGATGGAAGACAGAGGGGGTGGGAGGGATGTGGTGGTGGGGTGACGGACTTTGGGGAAGGTATGTGCTATGGGGAGTGCTGTGAATTGTGTAAGACTGATGAATCACAGACCTGTACCCCTGAAACAAATAATACATTATATGTTAATAAAAAATCAATAAATTACTTTGCACATGTGTAAAATTTGTAGGAGGGGCACCTGGGTGGCTCATTCGGTTAAGCAGCTGCCTTTAACTCAGGTCATGATCCCAGGGTCCTGGGATGGAGCACTGCATTGGGCTCCCTGCTGGGCAAGGAGCCTGCCTCTCCCTCTCCCTCTGTCTGCTGCTTCTCCTACTTATATTCTCTCTGTCAAATAAATAAATAAATAAAATCTTTAAAAAAATAAAAATTAAATAAAAATAAATAAAATAAAATTTATAGCAATTTGTTTTTCCTGAGTCTGTCAATATTGGTCCAATGTGCTAAAGTATAGCACACTTTAATATAAAGCTAATTATAATTGTAACAAAGCTTAAGGTAAACCAGTCAAGGAAATAAATGCAAACTGTAAATGAATGGAAAATGGAAAAATTAATTATTATTACAAACAATACAAAATTATCAAGTCTATGTAATTACACTATCAAATAAATCATATCTATTTGTGAGAGGCAGATATCATTGGATGAATTTAATGTGCATGATCAAATACCTAGAGATGATTTTCTAAGATACAGCATCTAATCTGAAGTGATAAGAGTATATAAAATGAAATGATATTATAAAATAGAATTACTAAACTGGTAGGTGTCTGGTATATGGTATGTAACCATACTTTGGTTTTGAGAAGCATATTCTGGACTACTTTTAAATGGCATAAATATTAAATAAAATGAAAATTTGCACAGTACTTTTTAACTTTTCTTAGTAGAGGCAGGTATTCTTAAAATATCTACAAGGGATTCTCAAGTCAAAGAGAGAACATTAATTTGAGTTATAGCCTGAGGAGTGCAACAAAACTTTTCAATAAAGTTTGTTTCATTCAAAGTTAAGGAAGTAGTTTCTAGAGTAGCAATAATAATAATAATGACTGTTCATCAGATCTTACCTCACGGGTCAATTCTTTCAATTGTGAAAGCAGAAAGGTTTTCTAAGTGTCACTCTAAATTACTCAGAATATTTTGAATTAATTGAGCTCCTGATCCTTTTCAGACTTTGTTTAGCCTCATGAATTTTATCTACTCTAAAGGTAATCCTCCATTATTAAATATTATACAATTAAATAACAGATTCAGTAATGTTGGCAAAATATCTAATTTCAGATTTATTAATTTTTAATTAAAGAAGAAAAATACATAATGAAGGAAATCAGAATGGCCAGTATATTTTATACCCCAAAGAACTAAAGAGTGTATTTCTTACACTCTGCTGTTTATATCCCACAGTTTGATATCATGAGTATTAAACAATGAACATTTTTTAATCTTTTTTTTTAAGATTTTATTTATTTATTTGACAGAGAAAGAGAGAGCACAAGTAGCTACAGCAGCAGGTAAAGGGACAGGGAGAAGCAGGCTCCCCGCCAAACAGAGAGCCTGAACATGTGGCTCCAACCCAGAAGCCTGGGATCATAAACTGAGCCAAAGGCAGACACTTAACCTACTTAGCCGCCCAGGCACCCCGATAATTAACATTTTTAAAAAATACATTATTTTAGTATTATATTTCAATCAAATTTTGTTTATATATTTATTTATTTCTCTTTAAAATCAACTATATCTTCGTCAAATTAATCTATTAAAATAAACTTCTACATGTAAAAGAAGTGAATTATTATAAATGTACAAAATTATATTTTAATAGCATGTTAACAATTTGGTGGAAAATATTATCAAGCATGCAGTTAAAATGGCTTGACTTGATAAAGAAACAAATACAGGAACATTCATACTTATTTGAAAATTTTGATTCAGTTTTCAGGAGAACTGAAATATTTAATAATAATTAAATTAATTGCTTATTACCACGCCATGATCATTAGATATTAATATATGCTTTCACCTAAGGCCAACTAAGTATGCTGCAGGATTTTATACCAATAACATTGTACAAATCTCTACTTTCTGAGCTTAGACACTAAGCCATTTCATATTTTTACTAGTGGCAAGAAAGGCTGCATTAGCAGTACATACTTCTCAACACGTGCTTTTTTCTTATTCTGTTATCATTGTTAAGCTATTCTTTTTTTGCTTCCTCTTGTGATTTTATCTTATTCCTTTAAAAAAATCCATTGTGGACTCTACAGGTTGCAATTTTAAAATGTCTTTGAGATTATGTTTCTAGAGAGTCCTGGGATCCATTTAGTTTAAATGACAGAATTTTAGGTGTCACTGACATATGAGACCACAGTGGTTTTCTTATGAACTCACTCATTAGGTTAAGTTCTGCTAAACTTGCCACTTCTTTCTAAAAGAAATATAGGGGAGGTAGGAAATGAGAAGAAAGAGCAGAATGCTATAATGTTAAAAATAGAATATAGAGTGAGAGTATCAATGATTTTCTTCAAGAAATGTTCCTTATCTGATGGAAGTACTAGCCACAAACACTGGGAACACTCACAAATTCTCCAATAAACAAATGTGCAAGTAATATAATATATTTATTGTCCTAGAAAGTAGAAAAATTATTAAATTTTCTAAAACCCCCATGGCTGCTGCCTTCATGGAGTTTATCACCTAAGGCAAGTGACAGACACTTATAAATAGTAAGTAGACAAATACATATAAAACAAGAAGCTGTGATAATTGCTCTAAAGTAAAATTACGGGGTGTTATGAGCATATACATCAAGGAACCTACCAAGCATATTTCAGAAGTAATTTTCCTAGGAGGTGATATTGGCACTAAGTTCTGATAAAACTGATAGAATTAGGTAAATGAAGGCCTACAGGAAGCAGTCTAGGCAGAGGGCCTGGATGTGCAAAGGAGGTAGCTGGAAATTCAGAAGCCCTAGTAGAGTTTCCAGCAGGAAGGTGACATGGTCAGATTTATATTTTGAAATCTCACTGATGAGATGTAGATCAGATTACTAGGGACCAAAAAAAGTGACTGTAGATTGAACAAAAATGGTAGATTATTACAAAAAACTGTGATCACAGTTTGGGAATCTAGAAAAAGGCATTATTTCTGGAATTCTAGTGCTTAAAGTAGGTAATCAGTTAAAAATAATACACATTTTCCTCACTAGAGGTATGGGATTATATATATAGACCAAATTTAAGAATATTTCCATCCATTTTGAATAGTTTGAATTTAGAGAAAATAGTTTTGTTTAAGGAGATTACTTTAGGTAGTAGTGGCTAAAACTTTTGGGAAAAGAACTGAAATGGAGAATTATGATTAAGAACATGACTCAGGCAAAAATAACCCATGATGTGGAGAAATTAAATTTAATACATGAGAAAGTCTAAATCAAAATACAGCATATGGGAAAATGATTTTAAAATAGTAAAAAAAAAATCCATTTTTGAAGAACACTTTTTGTATGGAATATTTCAAACTGTATGCAAAAAGGAAAAAGACTGTAATCAACTCCCTGGACCCATCACTCGGCTTTAATAATATTCAAACTGCGAGCAACATTATTGTCTCTACACAACACATGCTCCTGGGTGAATTTGAGGCAAATGCAAACAGCGTATTAATTTATGTGTGAATATTTCAGTGTGTCTCTAAATTACAAGAATCTTCGTTTTCCAACACAGTTAGCATAGAAGCGTAACCCCTCAAACACACACACACACAAACCAGGAATTCCTTGTTGTAATATTACATGTCCAGTTGCATTCATGTTATATCTCTAGTTGAAACATAAATGTTCCTTTTCTTTGTTAGTCTCTCTCTTAGTCTGAATTGGAACCCTAGACTTCCATATTCTATTCTAGATGCTTACAGGGACTTTTACTTCAAGTCTAATTATTTTACCAGAATATGTTTTAGTGTTGGAAATACTTGCTTAACTTCCCAAGGAACTCAGCGTTCTGTCATTATGTAGTTTCACACCATATTTTTATTGAGCTCAGGAAATTTTCTGGGATTATACTTATAGTATTTTTCCATTCCATTTATTTGGTTTTCTTCTTCAGAGGGGTCTATTACATGTATTTTATCTATCTATCTATCTATCTATCTATCTATTTATTTATTTATTTTTAAGTAGTCTCCACACCCAGTGAAGGGCTTGAACTCACAATCCTGAGATCAAGACCTAAGGTCAAGAGTGGGTTGCTCTACTAAGCCACCCATGTGTCCCCATTGTAATTCTTAATGAAGTTCATTAGCTTCTGTTTCCATATTTTTCTTTCCTCCAATCACTTCTTTCTGACCTTTTATAATCTTGATTTATGTTGTTGGCTTATACTTCTGTCATGGCCTTTATTTCTCTTATTTCAAAATACTAGACTGTATTTTTCATTTGCTTTGCTAACATAAATTTCCAACACACTTTCTGCATAGGTAGGAAGCTAATCCTCTCTCTTCTCCCTTTCTCCCTCTCTCCTCCTCCTCTTCTTCTCCTCCTCCTCCTCCTCCTTCTCTCTTCTTTCTTCTTCTCTGAAGCTTTTAGAGGACAAAGTCACAATCTTTTTCACTGGTTTAGTATGAAGTGAGATGAATTTTCATGCACTTCCAAGAGAAAGGAATGGACCAATATCACTTTTCTCGCGTCACTATCCTAAGGCTCCCTTTCTTCTCTTTTCATGCAGATTAACACAGCAGGATTCAACTACTGGAGGTCTCTGCCCTTTCATCTGAACTCTTCTAATTCTTTGCTTATTATCCAGTCCAGCTCTTTGGGGGGATATTCTACTCCTCAGGTTGACTTGGGAGAGCACTGTGGTTTGTTATTCTCCAAGATTCATACTCAGAAACAGCTGCACTATTTGAGCACCAGACCTTCCTTTATGTCACTGCGCTCATTTGGAGTTAGAAACCTCAAATGCCACCAACCTGGACAACCACCAGTTTCACATGCTGTGTTAGGACTGCCCTCTGAGTCTTCTAGTATGTCCATGATGATGATTTTCTGTACTCTGCCTCTCAAACTATCACATGATTTTCTTCCATATGATTTTTTGGTAACAGTTGTGTTTTGTAGCTATTGGTGTTTATCCCAAACCATGAGAATGAAAATGGGTCACCTAGTTTGGGCACAGGATTGTCTTACTTATTGTCCTACTTGATTCTGCTATTCTACTTGCTAATTTTTTCAATAAGTGAAATTCTAATAGATTAACAATATCTACCACTATCAATGTCGCCTCCCCAGAATAACTTGTTAAAAGAGTGTTTTAATTTTAAGTTAAATGCAATGCAATAGCTCATTTAAGTAAGGCTCTGCAACTAGTCTTTTAGTAAAAAACCGTATACAAGTCTTTATTCTCAGTCCAAGATGCCTTAAATTTAATGCAATATTCATTATTGAGCAACTACTATATTGCCAAACTCCTCTTGCGTGGAATAAAAGTTAACATATCAGCAATTTTTACAGAAAGAATTGAGAGACATGAAACACTATGCAACCAATACAAAAATATAAAATATTATTTCTTAACTTAGAAATATGTCAACTCTGTTTTTCTAAGGAAAAACAAAATCTGTACCAAAAACTATAATGAATGATCTCATTTCAACAGCAACAACAAATATATGGATGAAAATAAAGATGACTATTGCAAAAATAGTAGATAATAATTTCTAAATTATGGGATTAGACTTTTTTATACTTTTATTATGTTTTTATAACATTTTGTTATTTTTGTTGACTAGCTTTTTGTTTGTTTGTTTGTTTGTTTTCAATGAACCAGCATTACATTTAAGATTAAAATTAGGCTCTATTTTCACAGACTAGGGACACTGGAGAATCAGTGAAAATTCCTTTTGCATATCTAACAAACTATGTAGGATGAATGTGTGACCAAGATAACAGAGAGAGTGTATCCAAAATAAGCAAGTATAAAAAAAAATATGTAAGAATGGATTATTTTCCTACAGATACATTTCAGTCCAAGAATGGATTATTTTCCTACGGATACATTTCAGTCCTATTGTGAGTAAGAAGGAGAAGAGGCGGAAAAGGAGGGGGAAAGAAGACAACATAAGTCACTCGTTCAAGCTCAAGTTCTATAATCTCTCTCTCTCTCTCTGTATCTCTCTCTTTCCCTCCTGCTCTCTCTCTGGTCAGCCACCTACCTAATGCAGGATCTATCTCAAAGTCTTCTGATGAACATAAAAAACTCACAGTATTCATGGAGCATAACACACTTTTCTTAATGACTCCATGAAGCTTATCCTACCTGCCATCTTCACTAGCCTATGCTAAGATAGAACAACTACCTAAATCACTGAGTTCTGGGAATTTATCTATCTGCTACATAATTAAGAATGTTATCTTCAAAATCACTTTCAGATACCTGGTTGCATTTTTCTTGTATTTAATTAAAAAAGAATTCCTATAGTGACATAAGATGTGAATCAATTTGTTTTTCATTGATTGAGCTAATTATTTTAACCTTAATAAGACTTGCTTCTAGGTAGCACATACTTTAAAGAAAATGGAAAGAATATATGTTTGGTTTCCACAACATTTTCATGGATTAAATCATTTTCTCAAAGTTACTTTTCTTACTCTCCCATAGGGTTACAATATAACTGTGAATTTGCACCTTTGAGTCTTTCAGTAAATTCTGCACGAATTCTTCACCTCTAACTTAAAGGGACTAGGGTAAAATACTGAGTTAAAGGTGTTGGAAGATATTTAAATATAGTTTATGCTTCATATAAATTTAGAAGATAGATTTGGCTAACTTGCTTCATGTGGTTATTTTAATTCAGAGACTAAAATGGTGGTTTGAAAAGTTCTTCAGTTGAAGAACTGATAACTAAAATTTACTAAAATTTTTACTAAACATGACTGTCTTATATTTTTTGGAAACAAATGAACATTTCAGCCTAAAAAGGGAGGGCAAGCTAATTTTCAAAGTGTTTGCAGTGTCCTAAGAAAATATCAATTTATATTAAAAACCAAAATAAATATTGTATTTTCTCTGCTAACATAATAAGAATCATTCCAAGTAATTACTTTTATAATAAACTTATTTTGATATTTCAGTTTTTGAATTTTTTGTTTCTCTCCCTTTCTTATTTTAATGAATAACACACTTTGAACTTTAAAAATCCTCATGTGATGGATAATATTGGACTTATGAGAAGCATCAAATAATTTGAGTTCCTTTTGCTCTAAAATTGTATTTGCTTAAAAATATTAAAATTCATTAAAATATAAAATACATTTATACCAGATTCAGAATTTTGTTAATATCAAAACAATTTTCCTTCACAGGGCAGCACTGGTAGAAATACAATGACCATATTAATAGGTCAAGGAAAACATTTATAAAGCACATCTGCTATGGCCACAGAACTATTAGCCCAGTATCTGAGTAACAGACTGCTGGGAAAAAGAGGAGAACCAGGCAATTGTGTTTGTATCTTGAGGTCATTATCCAATTTGTTTCTATATAAATTCAATTTAGAGCAAATTGTTAACTGAAAATATAAGCACCTACCATTCCATGTAGAAAACTGTCAATTTCTATACCTAGTTTTTCTTTTTCTTCTCACAAGTTGTGATGATTAATTTTATATTTCAACTTGACTGGGCTCTAAGGTGTCCAGATATTTCATCAAACGTTTCTCTAGGTATATCTGTGAGCATGTTTTTGGATGGAATTAACATTTAAATGGGTAGAGTGGGTAAAGTAGATTAGCTTGCTCAATATGTGTGACTTTCATCCAGTCAGTTGAAACTTGAATAGAAAAAAATGGCTGACCTTCCCCAAATAGACGGGAACTCTTTCTGGCTGGTTGATCAGCTGTGGAACTGCCTTTTTTTTTTTTCTTTTTTTTTTTCTTTTTAAGACTTTTTTAAAGAAGTTTTAATTTCAGAGCAGAATTGACAAGAAAATCTATTTCTACATTTCTGTTCATTCACATACATAGTTTCCCATATTATTAATATCTACAACCAGATGGTACATTTGATACAACTGATGAACCTACATTGATACAGCATAATAACCAAAGATTATAGTTTACATTACAGTTGACTCTTGGTGTTGTACATTCAGTGGGTTTGGACAAACCCATAATGATGTATATCCAAACTTAAAGCATTATACAGAGTATTCTTACTGTCCTGAAGATCTTAAAGGTTCTACATAATTGTTTTGACTTGCCTCCTTACAACCCTTGGCTACCACTGACCTATTTACTGCTTCCATAGTTTTGCCTTATTTATAATATCATATAGTTGGTACCATGCAGAATAACATGTTTTTGTTTGACTTCTTTTTTGTTTTATTTTATTTATTTACTTGACAGAGAGAGAGAGAGTGAGAGAGGGGACACAAGCAGGGGAAGCAGGCAAGGGAAAAGGAGGCTTTCTGTTGAGGAGGGTGTCCAATGGAGAGCTGGATCCCAGGACCCTGGGATCAAGACCTGAGCTGAAGGCAGACGCTTAATCACTGAGCCACACAGGTGTCCCTGGTTTGATTTCTTTCACTTAGTAATAATGCATTTAAGGTTCCTCCATTTCTTTTCATGGATTGGTAGTTCTACTTCAGTATTCATTAGGATTATGGGTCTTTTGACTCTTCAAGTAAACTTTAGAAATCAGTTTGTTGATACCCACAAAATAGCTAGCTAGGACTGGCAGTAAGGGTGCATTTAAATTGTGGATTAATTTGAGAACTGGTATCTTGACAATACTGAGTATTCCTATCTGTGAACATGGAACACCTCTCCATTTATTTAGTTCTTTGTTTTGTTCATCAGAGTTTTGTAGTTTTCCTCACATAAACTTGAATATATTTTCCTGGATTTATACCTAAACATTTCATTTTGGGGGGACACCAATATAAATGATACTGTGTTTTTTTGTTTTTTCTTTTAATTTCCAATCCACTTGGTCATTGCATATAGGGAAACAACTGACTTTTAAATATTAAGCTTGTATCCTGATTCTTATTATAATTTCATGTTAGTTCTAGGATATTTTATGGTCAGTTCTTTTGGATTTTCTATGTGGATGATCATGTCATCTAGGAACAAAGATAGATTCATTTCTTCCTCCCTAGTCTATATGCTTTTATTTCCCTTTCTTGTCTTATTGCATTATCTCAAGATTGCAGTACAATCTTAAAAAGGAGTGATGAGACACATGAAAAAGTGCTCCATATCACTCGGCATCAGGGAAATACAAATCAAAACCACAATGAGATATCACCTCACACCAGTCAGAATGGCTAAAATTAACAAGTCAGGAAATGACAGATGCTGGCGAGGATGCAGAGAAAGGGGAACCCTCCTACACTGTTGGTGGGAATGCAAGCTGGTGCAACCACTCTGGAAAACAGCATGGAGGTTCCTCAAAATGTTGAAAATAGAACTGCCCTATGACCCAGCAATTGCACTACTGGGTATTTACCCTAAAGATACAAACATAGTGATCCGAAGGGGCACATGCACCCGAATGTTTATAGCAGCAATGTCCACAATAGCTAAACTATGGAAAGAACCTAGATGTCCACCAACAGATGAATGGATCAAGAAGATGTGGTATATATACACAATGAAATACTATGCAGCCATCCAAAGAAATGAAATCTTGCCATTTGCCACAATGTGGATGGAACTAGAGCATATCATGCTTAGCGAAATAAGTCAAGCAGAGAAAGACAACTATCATATGATCTCCCTGATACGAGGAAGTGGTAGCGTAACTTGGGGGCTTAAGGGGGTAGGAGAAGAATAAATGAAACAAGATGGCATTGGGAGGGAGACAAACAATAAGTGACTCTTAATCTCACAAAACAAACTGAGGGCTGCTGGGGGGAGGGGGGTTGGGAGAAAGGGGGTGGGGTTATGGACACTGGGGAGGGTATGTGCTTTGGTGAGTGCTGTGAAGTATATAAACCTGGCGATGCACAGACCTGAACCCCTGGAGATAAAAATATATTATATGTTCATAAAAATAAATAAATAAATTGATTAAATTAAAAAAAAAAGGAGTGATGAGAGGGGGCATGCCTGTTTCTCATCAACCACAATATTACCTGCAGGGCTTCTATAGTTATTCCTTATCAAGAGGAGGTAGTTCCCTTTTATTTCTAGTTTATTAAGAGTTTTCATCACGAATGGCTCTTAGATTTTCTCAAATACTTTTTTTTTTTTTTGGCATCTATTTTATGACCATGTGATTTTTCTTTTTTAACCTGTTGTTGTGATGGATAATATTAATCAATTTTCAAATGTTGAACCAGCCTGGGATCAATCCCACTGAGTAATGGTGGATAATTCTTTTTATATATTGCCATATATGAATCATTAATATTTTGCTGAGAATTTTCGCATGTAAGTGAATGAGAGATATTAATCTATAGCTCCTTTTCTTGTAGTGTCTTTGTCCAATTTTGGTTTTAGGGCAATTTTGGCTTCTTAAAGTGAGTTAAAAAGTATATCCTCTGTTTCTACCTTTTAAAAGAGAGTATAGATAGTTGGCATAATATCTTCTTAAGTATTTGGTAGAATTCACCAGTGAACCCCCTAGGCCTAGTGCTTTCTGTTTTGAAAGGTTATTAATTTTTCACTCAATTTCTTTAATAGATATAGGCCTATTCAGATTGCCTAATTTTTCTTGTGGGAATTTCAACCAATTGGGTCCTTCAAAGAATTAGTTTCATCTAGGTTATGAACCGTGGCAACAGGTATTTTATTTTATTTTATTTTATTTTATTTTATTTTATATTTTTGTTTTTTTAGATTTTATTTATTTATTTGACAGATAGAGATCACAAGTAGGCTGAGAGGCAGGCAGAGAGAGAGAGGAGGAGCAGTCAGCCCGTTGTGGGGCTCGATCCCAGGACCTTGGGATCATGACTGGAGCCGAAGGCAGAGGCTTTAGCCCACTGAGCCACCCCGGTGCCCCGAAACAGGTATTTTAATTTGTGTATGTCAGATAAGTCTTTTGTTCTCCTTTACTTTTGAAAGATAGTTTTGCAGTCTACATAAGTCTATGTTCGTGGAGGCTTTGTTTTGTTTTGTTTTGTTTTGTTTTCTCCTAGCACTTTCAATCCATTGTTTTTACTTAGATGGTTTCTGAGAAATCAGATCTAATTCTTACCTTTCTTCTCTAGGTAAAGTGTTTTTTTCCCTCTGGCTTTCTTCAGAATTTTTTTCTTTACCTTTGATTTTCTATAGTTTGAATATAATATGCCTAAAAGAAATTTGGGGATATTTATTTTAGTTGGTATTCTCTGAGTTTCCTGAATCTATGGTTTGGCATCTGACATTAATCTGGGGAAATTTTTATTCTTTATTGTTTCAAATATCTCTCTGTTCCTTTCACTCTTTCTTTTTCTTCTGCTTGGAAAGCAACATTGTTTGTATGCTACACCTTCTGTAGTGCTCCCACAGTGTTTGGATATTCTGGTTTTGTTTGTTTCTTTGTTTGGTTTTCAGTGTTTGTTCTCTTTGCTTTTTGGTTTTTGAGGAGCCTATTCTGTTCTCTTGCTCAGGAATTCTTCCCTCAACCATATACCATCTGCAAATAAGCCTACCAGGTGCATTCTTCATTTATGTTACAGTGTTTTTAATCTCTAGCATTTCTTCTCAGTTATTTCTTTGGATCTCCATGTCTTTGCAGACATCCAACCACCTGTTGTTGCATGTTCTCTACTTTACCCATTAGAGCCTTTAGGATATTAATCGTAGCGGTTTTAAATTTTTGGTCTGGTAATTCCAACATCCCTAATTTATAGCTCTCACTTTTGCTCTGAGTCCTCAATTTATTTTTAGTTTCAGTTTTTGCCTTTTGGTACTCCCTGTTATTTATATTCTTGATTGCAGGGCATGATGTACCTGGTAAAATGTTCTCCTCATGAATAGGGTATTTTTTTTTCCCAGATCAGTTTTTCCCCCAGAAAATTAGGCCCTTGTTTTTTGTTTGTTTGTTTGTTTGTTTCAAGTTTTTATTAAAACTCTAGTTAGTTAATGTATAGTGTAATATTGGTTTCAGGAATAGAATTTAGTGATTCATTAATTACATATAACACACAGTGCTCATCACAATGAGGGCCCTCCTGAATACCCATTACCCATCTAGCCCATCCTCCACCCACTTCCCCTCCAAGAACACTCAGTTTGTTCTCTACAGTTAAGAGTCTCTTATGGTTTGCTGCCCTCTCTTTCTCCCCACCCCCTTCCCTTATATTCATCTGTTTTGTTTCTTAAATTCCACATATGAGTGAAATCATATGGTATTTTTCTTTCTCTGACTGACTTGTTCTGCTTAGCATAATACATGCCGGCTCCAGTCATGTCATTGCAAATAATAAGATTTTATTCTTTTCTATGGCTGAAAAGTTTTCTTTATCCATTCAGTAGTCAATGGGCATTTGGGCTCTTTCCATAACTTAGCTATCATTGATAATGCTGCTACAAACATCAGGGTGCATGCATCCCTTTGAATGAGTTTTTTGTATCCTTTGGGTAAATACCTAGTAGTGAAATTGCTGAATCATGGGGTAGTTCTATTTTTTTACTTGTTGAGGAATCTCCATGATATTTTCCAGAGTGGGTATACCAGTTCGCCTTCCCACCAACTGTAAGAGAGTTTTCCTTTCTCTACATTCCCCCTAACATCTATTATTTCTTGTGTTGTTAATTTGAGCCATTCTGACAGATATGAGGTCTTATCTTATTATAGTTATGGTTTGTATTTCTCTGATGATCAATGATGTTGAACATCTTTCCAAGGGTCTGCCAGCCACCTGTATGCCTTCTTTGAAAAAAAAAAAAAAAAAAAAAAAAAAGTCTATTCATGTCTTCTGCCCATTTCTTAACTGGATTAATTGTTTTTTGGGTGTTTAGTTTGGTAAGTTCTTTATAGATTTTGGATACTAACCCTTTATCAGATATGTCATTTGTAAATATCTCCCAATCTATAGGTTGACTTTCAGGTTTGTTGATTGTTTCCTTCACTGAACAGAAGCTTTTTATCGTGATGAAGTCCCTACAGTTTATTTTTGCTTTTGTTTCCCTTCCTTCCATAGGCATATCTAGTAAGAAGTTGCTAAAGCCAGGGGTCCCTGGGTGGCTCAGCTGGTTAAGCATCTGCCTTCAGCTCAGGTCAGGTCAAGATTCCAGCACCCTAGGATGTAGCCCTGCATGGGGCTCTATGCTCAGTGGGGTGCCTGCTTATCGTTTTCCCTCTGCCCGAAACTCTGCCTACTTGTGCTATCTCTCTCTCTCTGTGCCAAATAAATAAATAAAATAAAATAAAATAAAATAAAATAAAATAAAATATTTTTTAAAAAAGGAAGAAGTTGCTAAGGTCAATGTTAAAAATGCTGCTGCCTGTCTTTACCTCTAAGATTTTGATGATTTCCTGTCGCACATTTAGGTCTTTCATTCATTTTGAATTTAGTTTTGTGTATGGTGTAAAAAAGTGGTCTAGGTCCATTCTTTTGCAAGTGGCTGTCAGGTTTATTCAACACCATTTATTGAAGAGACTGTCTTTTTTCTATTGGATATTCTTACCTGCTTTGTCAAAGATTAGTTGACCATTTCTGGGTTTTCTGTCCTGTGTGTCTGTTTTTGTGCCAATACAAATTGTCTTGATTACTACAGATTTGTAATGTAATTTGAAGTCTGAAACGGTGTTCTATAATATGTGTTTTATAGTTTTCAGAGTACCAATCTCCTTCTTGGTTAGGTTTATTCCTGTGTATCTTACGTTTTGGGGTGCAATTATAAATGGGATCAATTCCTTGATGTCTCCTGCTGCTGCTTCTATTGATAAATAAAAATGCCAGAGATTTCTCTATGTTGATTTTGTATCCTGCAACTTTACCAAAATCGTGTATCAGTATTAGCAATTTTTTTGCAGAATCTTGAAGGTTTTCTACATGGAGTATCATGTCACCTTCAAATAGTGAAGTTTGATTTCTTCCTTGCTGAACTGGATGCCTTTTATTTCTTTTTGTTGTCTGATTCCTGAGGCTAGAAGTTCCAGTACTATGTTGTATAACAAAAGTAAGAGTAGACATCTGTCTTATTCCTGACAATAAAGGAAAAGCCCTCAGGTTTTCCCCATTGAGGATATTAACTTCAGGTCTTTCTTATATGTAGACCCTTGTTAATTAGTTTTCCCCCCGAGGGCAGGCCTTGTTAAGAAGCACAAAGTACTCTGGCACATCTCAAAACCATTTCTTTTTCACTCCCCCTGCTGGAAGCATGAGAGAATTTTTCTCCAATACTAAGAACCCTGTAAATTTCACAATACTGTGTGGGCTCCTTTATGAGTGGGTTCGCTTGGAATTTTTAACTCTCAAATTTATTTTCATTGAGCCTCCAGAAATGTGTAATTTTTTCTACTACTCTGGCATTGGTTCCCATGGCATTTTCCATGCGTGAGTCTATGCTGAAGGAAACTGTGACTCCCTGTATTCACTTGTTTGTCTATCAAATTTTGGGAGCAGTGACTTACCTTGTGCACTTCCCTTTCTTACAGATCCAAGAAGAGTTGATTTTCTGTCTGTTCATTTGTTTACCAGTTGTTAAGATGGAGTGGCAATTCCAAGCTCCTTAATGTGGAAACCGGAAGTCTGGAATGATTTTCTCCTGCCTTCAGAGTCAGCCCCTGAAAAGTCAGTTCTTCTTTGGTCATAGACCTGTGAACTTTCAGACTGGAACTTATACCATTATTTTTCCTGGCTCTTAGCCTTTGATCTTAGACTAGAACTTCCTCTCTTGGGTCTCCAGTTTATCTACTGCAAACTTTGGGGTTCCTTAGCCTCCATTCTTACATGAGCCAACCTTTTATAATAAATCTCTTTAGAGATGTATCTCCAAAGATATATGGACCTCTCCCATTGTTTCTGTTTCTTTGGAAAACCCTAACACAAAATCTTTCCTATTTTTCATTCCTCTGATAGCTGATTGAAGATAAATGAAGTAATTTTAATTTCATTTAAGCTCTAATTAAGAAAAAAAAAGTTCTAAAATACCTGTAGTCCACATTAGAACACAATGATCAGTGCAAATAGAGTCTCTCTCTGTCTCTCTTACTCTAAAGAAATGTATCTCACTTTTTTCATACACCAGGTGGCAATACAGTGAGTGGAAAATATGTAAAAATAATGGGAGTGTGCAGACAATACTAGTAATACCTTCCCCTGCATTGTAATTTCCCAAAGCATTCCCACATAGACTTGATTCACACAAAATAACTAGAGGGTGGAAAGAGTAAATATTTTCATTCTGTACAGATGAGAAAATGGAGGCATAGCAGAGAAAAAGTAAGCAGCAGAACTAAATTTTCAACCCGGATATTCTGATAATAAATCAAGTGTTCTTACAATTGAATGACTCTGCTTATAGACAGAGTCTGCATTAATTATGTCATTCAAGAGGGAGTTGACAGTCATTCAAAAGAGAAAGGACAAATAAGACCCAGTGGATTTCTGCTCCACAAGGCAAGAGTAATGATTTAAACATAGAGAAACTAATGGCTATGTAAAACAATGTATGGCAGGGTGAATTGTAGGTCATTGCATAGAGGTACTCGCATATATTATAAATAAAGAAAGGGGAGTTTAAGCAAGTATATTGAAAAAAAAATAATATTAAAAAATAGTGGTAGCGAAAGCCAACATTACCAAACACATATTGAATTTGAAGACTATTCTAAGGATTTTTGGTAGTTCTAAAAATGATTTAGCAACAAAAATGTTATTCTTTCATTTTAAAATAGCTTGTGAGAGTGAGGCAGAGAGATTATATAACCTCTTAAATGTTGTGACATCAAGAATATGGTACACCAGAATCACTGAATTCTACTCCTCAAACAAACTGGATAGATGGATACATAGAGATAGAGAGAGAGATCATAAAAACCAAGAAGTATTCCTAAAATAAGAGGAAAACAAAGCAGCAAATCTATTTATTTATCTATTTATTTATTTGAGTGGGGGAGGCACACACACAAGGTGGAGGGAGCGACTGAGGGAGAGGGAGAGAAATCCTCAAGCTGACTCTCCACGGAGCAGGGAGCCTGACATGAAGAGTGCTCCCAGGACCCTGAGAACATGACCTGAGCCTAAATCAAGAGTCAGAAGCTTAACCTACTGAGCCACACAGGCATCCCCCAGCAAAACTTTTTTGAAAAGTCTAGAATTATTAAACAAATAGCAAAGTACTTAGTTTCTTTTCTCACTTATTATAAATGGAGTATTTAGAGCTTAACAAATAAAAAATTAGAAACTAATTAAATGATGTGCTACCAGCACTAGTTGTCTTAGATATTCTCCAACTTGAGACAAGGGCTCATGTAAAAGTTTACTTATTAGGAAGATTTCCAATAGGCTTAAAATTGTTCAGGGAGATGAAAAGAGGAATTAGGAAAGAAAGAAACCAAGGAAGTCTAGCAAGGCCAGCAAGGATCCGTTTGACTGATTTTGATGGAGGAGATGTGGAGAAAATGTTAGTCATATTCAACACTCTTCAATCAGAGAGTATTTATTCCCCTGCATCCCTCATTCACTGATTAAAAACAAGAGTACACAGGCAGAGGGGAGTCCTGTTCTCCTAGACTGAAAACCAAGAAGATTCAGCGGCCTGAGGGCATCTCTGAAAAATGATGCAGGTGTTGGCAACTGGAGGGAAAAGTCACCAGATGCCAGTTACTGATATACATGGACATGAAAACATTAGCTATGAGGATACGAGCAGAGCACTGACACACCTATTATTCAAGTGATTATTTGGCAATGCTTTTATATAAAGCCTGTGAGCTTATCCGTGGTTCACTTCCTGGTCACCTTCACTTATACTGAACCTCGACTCCTCTACTCATGTATCAGTGATCATGAGGCCGGTTATAGAGGTGAAGAGGGGGGATTTCTCCTGGTGCATTTTAAATTCCACAACAGTGCAAATTTCCTAAGTTAAAAGTAGGAGTTCTAGAGAGTTTCTCCAGCCCCTATGGCTCAAACCATATATAGTCAATAGTCAAAATGTACCAGTCTATTCTCCTGGTGGCCCCCAAATAAACACCTTGGTTTATACCATTCCACACTTTCTGTGGGGTGGCTCTAGGATTTGCTTTAGTCAATGGATATCAGCTAGCCAATGCACAGATACTTGATAAGCATTTTCATATTGGGGCCCGTCTCTTTAAAAGAATTCCTCTTGGTATCAAGCTGCCAAATTAGGAGAAATCACAGAGTATCTTGCTGGGGGTGGTACCCATTGGGAGGCCTTAAGGGATGAGACACTATTTAGAGACAGAGAGTTCAAGGAGGACTCGAAACAATGTGTCCCCGTTGATTTCCCGACTGAATGCAATCCCAACCCACGACAGAGGAAATTAGAATTGCTCAATCTCCAGAATCATAAAATATAAGAAACCGTCCTTACTTCAAGGTACTCCCTGTGTTTTGTTACACAGAAACACATAATGTAATTTTTAATTTATGGGAATGGGAACTTCATTTGATTCAAACAGAAAACACCAAAATAGCGAGAATCATACAGGCTTCTTCCAACAGTACCATCAGTTGCCCAGAAGCGTCTTTGTTTAATGCACCATTAGTGTCTTTCTGAGTTGGTTCTCCAGATAACCTATTGCTGCCTAATCCTGGAACTGAGGATAATTGAACCTCAGAGAGGTTAAGTAGCCTAAGGCCACATAGTAATTTTCAGACTCATAATGTGAATCCATGTTTACCGGGCTTCAAAGTATATTCTTTTCCCTAATTCTCTGCTACGAATTACAAAAGGGTCCCTGAACATGAGAGCATATGTTGCCATTAGGCCTGTCAATTTGTGAGAGCAAAATTAATGCCCATTAGTTATCTGCACATTAGTCCTGGGACTCCAGGATCATGACCCGAGCTAAAGGCAGTTGCTGAACCAACCGAGCCACCCAGGCGCCCCATACAAAAACACTCTTAAAAATTTTGTGAGAAGTTTAGTTTCTGAACAGTTATTATGTGTATCGAGTACAACAGATTGGCAGAATAATGGGTTATTTTATTTAAAAAGAATAATTTTAATAAAAAATTTAATTTTAATGAATTTAATAAACTGATATTAATATTTATCTTCCATTCTCTTATGTCCATCCTAATCCAGGGCATAATGGAAGAAGATAAAAAAGTGAAAACAGTAACAATGGAAGCAAAAAGAAAAGACTGCAGGCAGCTTTGATGACTTTGAGCCATCTTCCACCATGAGTAGCCATTTCCTTTTCTACGTTTCTCCCAGGCCTTCTGCTTTACTTCAATATACAATTGAGCCTTTAATATACCATTGGCATGCAATTGTCTCTCTAACTTGACTATTGAATTGTTCCTTAAATCCAGAGAAGTCTTACTCAGTACTGTAACTTCTGTGCTGAGATGCTGCCTGGGCATCGAGTGTCTCTGTTCAGTAATTATTTGCTGAAGGAATGAATAAGTAAACTATAAACTGTAGGATTCATTCCTGCTTAGGCATAGGGCCCTTTTGGTTAATATTGATTTTATCTAATAAATCTTCCTACAGTTTCAGCAGTTGTTATAGGAGACAATAAAGGATGGACTTACATAAATATATATACACTATATACACTATAAATATATATACACTAACTTTAAGTATTTTGGTTTTTTAATGGCTTTTGGAAATAGTTTTCCTTAATTCCTTGGGAACAAATGATGACAGAAATCCGGGGCACTGTAATGTCCGAATGGTGTCAAAGTTACTGACTTTCTAACATAGTTTTAACATGAGGGAAGACTCATCTAGCAACATGAGTCTTCAAAATCCAGATATACAACATTTTCCCAATCTTATGTGACAGCTTTAATGAGGAAATTTTAGTACAAAGGTGAAACAAAGAAAGTAATTGTCAAGATTTGATTATTAATTTATATCCAGACCATCAGCAATACCATTCTTATTCTAAGAAGTATCTCATACAAATGTGAAGTCAAATACTTGTCTTATTCATGATATCTTCTTCATATAATGCAGCTCCGTCAATCTTTTTTTTTTTTTATCTTTTTTCAGCAATCAAAAAAAAAAAATCTCTAATATAAGCTTATGGCAGCTACTACTGTCATTAGTAGTAGCTCGGCATATCAGAGATAATATCCTCCTGTGATAATAACGAAAATGAGTGTAAGTCCATGTGTCTGGCTTTCTGTAATTCTCTGAGCAGCTCACACCTCAGAGTAATGTTGTTAGGACTAAACTGAGGTTAAATATACAGCAAACAACTTGAAGAATTTTATGTCTTAGTAATTAGTTAGTCTAATGAAGATGTTTTACATTTTCCCTTTCCCTTTATTGAAGACAATCAGTAAAATAATTTTTCTTTAGAGAAATCACAAGGTGAGAAAATCACTGTAATTTAAATTAGAAAAAGGGACTGACCCTGTGTTCTCCTGGAGGAGACACTGTCTCAGATTAGGAGGTTTTTTGTTTGTTTGTTTCCAGTTCTCTACGGGATGTGTGACTTTACACAACTTACTTAGGCTTTCTGGTCCTCAGTTGCCTTACTAATAAATACCTCCCTTGCCTGAGAGCAAAGAACTACACCTTAAAAGCACAAGTTCACCTCCAGATTTAAATTCTATGAATTTGCACCAATGAAACAGTTCTAGTAAGAACTACTCACAATTTACTCTATCACTGATGTATTTATTACAGTCCTCCATCAACTTAATTTCTGAAAGATACTCAAAAATTCGCAGTTATGGGTAACTGTTCATCAACTTCTCAGGCTCAAAATCTTGTAGTTTACTCTTGATTATCCTCTCCATCTCCCACTCCATATCCAACTTAACAGAAAATGTTGTCAACTCTATCTTCAAAATATCTACTGAATCATACCATCTCTTGCCACTTCCACTGCCTATTATCCATTGACACTCAAACATGCGGCATGCAGTATGATACTGGCATTTAAATGGTCAATTTACATCCACTCTTGCCCCCTCCGGTGTATTCACAGAAGGTCAATTATATTGGTTCTTTAAAAAACAAACTAGGGGGCCTGGGTAGCTCAGTTGGTTAAGTGTGGGCTCTTGGTTTCAGCTCAGGTCATGATCTCATAGATTGTGGGATGGGCCTATGTTGGGCTCTGTGCTCACAGGGGAGTCCACTTGAAGTTTCTCCCCTCGGCCCCTCCCCACTTCTCTCTCTCTCCCAAATAATAAATAATAAATCTTAAAAAAAAAAGAAAAGAAATAAAAGCAAATTACATTATGGGACCCCTCTGCTCAAAGCATGCCATGGCCTTTCCCTGCAATTCACAGTAGAACTCAAAATCCGTACTGTGACTACTAAGCCCCACATGTCATGCCATTCTCTAGCTCTTTTAGCTTATCCCCTATCATTCTGCCTTAGTCTACTTCGTTTTAGCCACACTGGGCCCTTTATTAATACTCAGTCATATTCTTGTTTGAGGACCTTTACTCTTAACAGTTGCTTCTGTGGGTATCTTCAGAGTTTATTCTTTACTTCTTTAAGGTCTCCCCTCAAATATTACTTAATCTGACAAGATGTCCTTTGTCACTTCAGGCAAACTAGAGCAATGCCCTCCATTCTTTTATACTGTAGATTTTTTTTAATTGCATGCATCGACTTAATACTGCATTCATTTACACGCACATTTGTTTCCTATGACCATCTCCCTCTTCCACTCTCATTATAGCGGTAAATGAATCTCCTTGGATCTATATTATACTCAGTGACTAAGACACATCTGTTGGAAATCTGTATTAACAGACAGTGTTGGGAAATTAGATCCCCATATGCAAAAAAATAAGGTTGGGCCTTTACCTTCCACCATATAAGAAATAACTAAAAATTGATCAGAGATACGAAAATAAGAGTTAAAACTATAAAACTTTTAGAGGAAGACAGGGTAAAAAGAATATGACTAGTATTTGATAATGACTTCTCGAATATGATCAAAAACAAGTAACATAAGAGAAAATAGACAATAGGTTTCATCAAAATTAAAGGCTTTTGTGCATTAAAAAAAAAAAAAATTAAAGTACCCTACTGACAGAACAGACAGCTTACAGAACAGATAAAATATTTGTCTAATCTAATCTATCCAGTAAGGGATTTTTACCCAGAGCATACAAAACATTCCTGTAGTTCAACAATAACAACAAAGAAAACCAGAAAACTAAATTTAAAAAATGAGGAAAGAACATGAATGGTTATTTTTCAAAAGAAGATAGAAAAATGGCCAAAGAGTACATGAAACGATAGTCAATATCACCAATCATTAGGGACGTACAAATAAAAATCACAAAGGAATACCACACTGTACCCATTAGAATGGCCATTACTAAATATGCACATATTTAAAGAAATAGATATAAAGAGATTAACAAGCATTGGCAAAGATATACAAATTGGAATCCTTGTGCATTGCCGGTGGGAATGTAAATGATGGAAAACCATAAGACAATTCCTCAAAAAAATTAATGAATAAACATTTTAACCAAATCATCTAACATATCTCTCCTAGATATATATTCCAAAGAAATGAAATAAGGGACTCAAGCAAATATGTGTACCCCCATTTTCTTAGCAATATTATTGACAATAGCCAACAGGTAAAAGCAATTCAAGTGTTTTATCAATGGAAAGATGGATAAACAAAATATGGTTAATCATAAAATAGAATCTACTGCAGTTCTACAAGGGAAGGGAATTCTGGAACCTGCTACAACACAGATGAACCCTGAGGACAAGGGATGAGACAGATAGGACTAAGATGCAATTTTCTCAGGTTACACGTATGTTATGAAAAGCTGATTCCATCCTAGATGATTCTTGGCCCCAAATTCTATGTTCCTTGTCTGAAATAAGCAAGTAAGCAAATACATTTAAAAAAAAAGGCAAGAAAGTTCTTTTTTTGTAGCTATCTAGTGTTTGCCAGTTCTTATATTATTTTAAAGTAATAAAGGAAGTATTAACCTTTTTCTTTAATTTTGAGTGATTCTCCATTTGTTACCACAAATTATTAACATGTGTAATCAAGAGTGTGAGAAGTGGAAACTTGAGCGTATTATATTTTTTTTTGTATTAACCCCAAATCATGTTTATAATAAAATGCATATAGTCTCAGATGTTAGGGATTCTTTTAATAAAAATTGTCACAAAAAAAAGGTTCCAAAGTTAATTAAAACAAATAAATAGATGCTATAATTAGAATACAGATATGTTATGTCCTAAGAATTGCAATTTAGTTAGAGAAAGCAGATATGCTAAGGAACCATTAAAGAAAGAATGTACTGTTAAGAAATGTCATATTGAAGTAACTCACAAATATCCATAATATTTACTTTTGTGTACTATATTTTCTGATTCCTATTATTTACTTTTTTTGTAATTGAAACTTTCTAATAATATATAGCATATTATAAAACTCCAATTATAGATGCCTGGGTGGTGCATTTGGCTTTTAGCGCATGACTCTTGGTTTCCCCTCAAGTCATGATCTTAGGTGATGACATTGAGCCCTGCATCAGGCTCCATGTTCAGCACGGAGTGTGCTTAAGATTCTTTCTGCCCCTCCCCAATGAGTACGTGCATACATGTGTACACTCTCGTGCTCCTTAAAACATAACTAAATCTTTTTAAAAAGCCCCACTTGGGGCGCCTGGGTGGCTCAGTGGGTTAAAGCCTCTGCTTTTGAATTAGGTCATGAGTCCAGGGTCCTGGGATTGAGCCCCACATCGGGCTCTCTGCTCAGCAGGGAGTCTGCTTCCCCCTCTCTCTCTGCCTGCCTCTCTGCCTACTTGTGATCTCTGTCAAATAAATAAATAAAATATTAAAAAAAATAAAAAAATAAAAAGCCCCACTTAGTTAAATGTAATTATGCTTAGCCAAACAGTATTCTTCATTTCTGGAGTCATAATAAATTCAGAAACACCAGGTTGAAACTATAGAGAGCCAATGTGGTTTTAGAAAACTTGAAACATCAGACTCAAATTCAGCCAAGCAAATAAATGTAACAGGATAATTCACATATCAAAAATTTCTTCATTCCATGGATTGCTCCCAATTCTTTATGTTAACCACGCTCATTCCAGAACTGCATTTTCCCTAGCCACATTGGCACCAAGGTTGACCATTTCAATTTCTTAATCATCACTTTTTTCATCATCATCACCATCATCATCTTCATCCTCATCCTCATTTTCGAAATGAACCACTTTCTATGTGTAAAGAACTGTACTAAGTACTTTATATACTCCTATGAGAAGGAAATTATCATTCCTCTTTGCTGTTGTGGAGAGCTGAAACAGCTTGTTCAATGTTAGGCAGATGGTAAATAGTGGGACTGACATTTCAAACCCAGTTCTCACTGACTTATTACAATGTCCTCCTTAGAAACTTCCATTCATTCATTTCCATACTTATGGGTGTGACCTAATTACAAAACCAATTTACAATAGATGCTATTGCAGCCATTTTATTTCTCTACATTTTTTTTTTTTCTTTTGGGGAAAAAAAAAAAAAAGGCCCCAATTTCTTTCCTTCCTATGCTAAACACAATCAGTGTGTAAGAGAGATGTACTTCCAATGTCAGAAAGCTAATCTCCTGAATTGAGTTCTTAGTCACCTTCTTTCTACCTCCTTTGGGTCATTTCTCCACTTGACTTCTTTCTTGTGTCTTCGGCTGCTTACTTCCACTGTCTTTTCCTTGGTTCCAGAAGATTCAAGAGGGTTTCCTGATTAATATATCACTGCCAGGATTTCTTATACAGCCCATTGCAAAGACTTTCCTCTCAGTTTCACCCAAATAACTTTAGAAAAGTATCATAAATATATTCCTAATTTTCAAGTTATTTGCCTGGTTTTTAATAGCATCTCTATTATTTCTGTATGTCACCACTATTCTTGACCATTGGAGCTTAATGATCTTCTTTCTCCTTTTAAAGAATACTTCTTTCCTTTCCTTAATGTAATTACCTTTAATTTTTTCTTTAAAAAAATTAAATAGAAACTTTGTTTAAACATCTACAGCTTAAAGTTGGTGGACAGTGTGGACTTCTACTCATTCTCTGCATGCCCTATATGGACCTCTCATCCATTCTCATGGCTCTTATAATCCTATACAATGGAAGATACTCAATGATAACAAAGTTAACTCTCCTGTAGAACTTAACATAAGGTAGATACTATTATCTCCATGTTACAAATGAGAAATCTGAGGCATAGAGAGTGTAAGTTTCTGGCAAAGTCCCCGGATGATAGCAGGTGGTGATGCCAAAGAGGTTTATAAACAAACAAACAAAAAAAAAAACCAAAAACAAATGAAAGGACATAGACTGCCTGGTTCTAAACCCAATTTCTGCCAAAAATCAGCCATGGTAGAAATGGCTGATGAGGTAGAAATGGCTGATTTCTACCTCAAATCAGCCATTCCAAGATTGAAATTCTCGTATTTACTTCAGTGCTTTCTTTTACCTGAAATGCCAAGATCAATTTCTAACTATGACTAATTACTTATCTGTTGTCTCTCAGCTCCACAACCGTCCTTGATATACTGCTCTTGGTTGCTGGGCCTGCGCCTCTGAAGACTGAATTCCTAACACTCCTTTATGCCCTGATTTCTTCTCAGGTGTGCTCAAATGGATGCTGGGGTGGAATACGTCAAACAGGCAGAACAGACTTCTTTCAGCCCCTGTTTGCTTCACTTCAACAGAATCAGAGAGTAGACTCTGCCCCTACCTTCTTTGAACATTCTCTGCATTAGTTTTGCTGAGTCCCCTCAGGTGGACCAGCAACAACTAAAGAGAACCCTCCTCAGTGGTCCAAGTACACATAGTGCTGAGGTCTGCCCTAAAATAATGAATTCCAGCCCTGTAGGGCTTGTCAACAAAATCCTAGGTTCTGATTATTCTACTCTTTAACAATTGAGGTGTAAGCTATTTCTTCCAATTACTAATTTCAGCATATTCTTTTTACTTTTATAGCCAGGCAACCTCTTGTAACCAATGATGAGTCTTAATTTCCTCTGGCTTAAAGGGTTTAGTATGTTTTCTCTATTCCTGACTGAGCCCTGACCGACACCTTAACAGGGGCACGGCCTCAGGATGATTCTCGTTCTTGCTGCCCACTTGTGCACGATCTCAAAGTCCCACCAACTCTACCTGGATGGTATCTCTTCAATCTGTCCCACCCCCTAACTTTTTCAGCCACTGCCTTAGTTTATATCATGGATTATATAGAACCTGATCAATCAACTAGATTCTGTCCATCTTTTAACTGGAGATTTTCAACCATTATCATCATATCACTTCAGAATATGCTTCATGTTTCCTTCCATATCACTAAATAAAAAAATAAAATGATAAAGCCATAATTACCATTAATGTCTTCTGATCCATAGCATAAATTTAAATCTTAATAGGGAATGTAAGGTCTTTCACCACCAACTGCATCTGATATCTATCGCTTTAATTGTACATGCCAACCATACTAGGATTCTCTCTCAAATCTCCTCCTATTTTTGGCTAGCATATATACTAATCCTTTGAGATCTAACAGAAATGTCCCATCAAAAGAGTAAGTTTCAAGATTCTCTCTGCTTCCACAGGACCATATGTCTACCTTTGCACTTTTTACTTTTGTTATTTTTCAATCCATTGTTCACTACTGTCTATGGTAGGGATAACTCCCATGTTCTTCAATCTTTGGAAGCCTGAAACTTCAGCACATTTTAAATACTAAAATGTGTTCAGTGAATAAGCTAATGACTTCCAATGGTTATTTATTAATCAATCAGGGATAAAAAAAAATAAAGAATAAATGAGGAAAATTGTAATACATTGATTTGGTTTATACACTCCAGCATTCACCTAAATCCAGCTAAACACATTCTCAAAAATGGTAACCACTGATACCTGGAGAAAGTAAAAACTTTATCTGATCTAATATTTTCCGTCAGGTAGCTCAGCTTCCTTTCAGGGGCACTTTTAGCCACAATAACTACAAGACCCCGACACCAATCAAATTTCATGGTTTGTTACATCTCTCTCATCTTATGTCTTTTCAGTGACTATTACCTGTCTCGAATTGTAGGTTATATTATGTTAACTAATAGTTAAAATTCACAGAATGATCCTATAAGCATGAAATACTGTAGATGAAATAAGTCTGTAAAAAAAGAACCATTATTTCTACAGTAAAGTTGCCTGTCCATTCATTATTAAAGACACAGAGACTCTGAACTGATATATGAGCATAACATAAAATAATGAATATTAGTGAGCTGCGGATCAGAAGAGTGAGTGACCAAAATCTATGAATGGAACTCATTACCTATTATGCTTTGTCCGATTTTCCATTGGCCCTCTTTTTATGCCATTCCGAAACTTTGAAGCAAATTTAAACAAGAAAAAGAGTGGTTTGCCTCTTGACCATATAGATGAAACAGCAAATTTTCTGCGACACTTAACACTTCCCTGAATACCAGAGTTGATTCAGCTGATGAGGGTTTCTAGGAGGAAATTTCCTCTTCCCTCACCATCCTTACCTGGATTTATTCTCCGAAGAGACCAAAAGGCAATTTCACGTTTGCATTTCATCACCATAACTTTAAGCCTGATTTAATTTTTTCCCCTCTAGGCTTGTGATCCTAGTTAAAAGTGTCAGATTCAATTTCAACTGTTTATTTTTGTCAGGCAGGTTTCAAAGTCTGTAGTTGCTCTGCCTAATAAATCAAATAGTTGTGATTTTTAAAGTACTATAGTGTAATGGAAAATAGGGGATACAAAAGTATAACTGTAATGTCGAAAGAAAAGTCTAAAATAAATAGCACACAGAAGGCTACAGATGCCCACATCTTATATAAAAGGACCCAGTTTTACGTGTGTACAATTATCATTATATCCCGAGAACCGTAACTTGCAAGCAGCCTGTTATTCAGTTTACCAGATAATTCAGTTATTTGAAATTATTCAGTGTTTACTCTTTTTTTTTCTTTAAGATTTTATTTATTGGAGAGATAGAGAGAGGCACACACAGAGAGAGTGTGAATGGGGTGGGGGGGGCGGAGGGATAAAGATCAGGAGATTCTGCCCTGAGCACGAAGCCCAGGGTGGGGATCAATCCCACAGCCTTGAGGTCATGACCTAAACTGAAATCAAGAGTTGGGCACTTAATCAACCGAGCCCCCCAGACACCCCTCATTGCTTACTCTTCTTAGAAAAAAGACATTTTAAGATTTTGAGTCCATAAATATACGCACTATTGGAATGCATTTATACTACCCATATTTCTTTACAATATATCTCTATGATGTCTGTACCTAGTTAATAAAGATACTATTTTTCTTCTTCTCAATGATGAATTTCATTGTAGAGTAATTAGCTGCAGCATATTCTAACCTTTTGTTAACTATAAAGATCTCAGAAAATTATCCGTAAAGTTACACATTATATCCCTGGGAGTAGAATTTATTAAATTTAATCAGTGCAAGCAAAATAAATACATAAAATTATGAATATGGCAAAACTCCTTGACTATATAGATACCCTCTTTGGAACATCTATAGTTGAATATATTAACATATTTTAGTATATTTCAGTCAATAGATAGATATATGCTATCTTCAGGATCATTTGTTTTCTCCAAAAACTTAAGAATGCCAAAATATTATACACTTTTATATTCTGATAGAGGAAAACTGTAAATTTACATATATATATGTAAATATATATATATTCTAACTCTCATTATTTTACAAGTTAAAGAGTACATATTCTCAAGGAGTTCACATGTAAGCTATGTCTTTGATATTTAATGTATAATTTATCATGGGGCTTTTGTAAATATTGAATCACTCTTTACTCCCTTTAATCACTTAAAGGGAGATTTGGAGGCTCCTGAAACTGAAAAATAGATGTTTTCAAACTTTCAATAATTAAATAAAATCAAAAGCCAGTTGAAACCAGATGATTAGAAATCTGCTAAAATAGTACATAATACTATACTGTTACAGGACAGCATGAAAATTTAGCTTCCTTCCTAGAAGATATGGTCATCTGTTTATCTTCTAAGTCAGAGTGACAGATGAATACAGATCTGTTTACATACAAAGTGACAGGAAAGCAGGGTGTTTTTTCTAAGGTTTGTTCTCTTTGTTTGTTATATAATTTTCCTTCCTAATATTTATTTCAACATTATTTTTGTAGATCCCAGAATATATGTCCATTAACAGGTCATAGTTACAGTGCTTAATAATTTGTCAATTTTCTGAATTTTTTACATATTTTAATTTCTTTAATAATTACAAAAAACTACTAAACAGAAACTGCCTTTGTCTCTATTGTACATACAAAAAACTGAAGCACAGAAATGTGAAGTTATTGTCCACAATCACATAGCTAATATGTGGAGGTGAAGGGGTGGGTAGGGGGTGGTCTAGAAACTAAATACAGATAATCTGATTCTGGGATCTTTGTTCTCAGACATTATGTTACTCTCTCAATGGATATTAAATTTGTAGTTCTGGAAAAAATACATCAATTGTTCCAACCCAGAGAAAAATAATTTCTACTGAAATCAGAGTTTTATATACTTAAAAACAGTAAAATACTAATAGGTGGATTTCAACACTCTATATGTTTCAACTCAATTAAGCAGAATTTGAACAAAAGAGAATATTTCTACAAGAACATTTCCAGTTGGAATATGTGTGGAACACTTGAATGTAAACACAGGTTTGAATCCTACATTCTTTCATGATCTAAAGAATGGTTACTTCTTTCCTTAATTCAGAGGTACCTCATGCACAAAATCCTTGAACTGCAGCACTTTTTAAACTAATTTCATTTTTTTTCTAAAGATTTTCATTTATCTATTTATTTGAGAGAGAGAGAATACAAGCAGGAGGAAAGGGCAGAGAAAGAAACCGACTCCACACTGAGCAGGGAATCCTATGCGGGGCTCCATCCCAGGATCCTGAGATCATGACCCAAGCCAAAGGCAGATGCTCAATGGACTGAGCCACCCAGGGGCCCCTGAATTGCAGCACTTTAAAGTCATCTGAAGTTGCACCAAATTTATTCCCGAAAGCCACAGAAGTGTTCTGCAGCACCACACTTTGTATATTTTAAGTGAACAGTGTTGGTGTATGCAAATGATGGTTGGACACAAAGTGAAAATGATAAGCGAGATTCCCTTACCCCTCCTTCACCTGCCTTGCATTACGGAGTCTTTTTACATTTAGAATTTTCAGAAAATGAATAAAACTCTCTAGGTGATGAATCAAAATACCTGAAGGAAATAATTAAGTAGAAAATTATAGAACTGTCCACTGGTTTAAATTTTAAGGGTTATACAAACACTCATAAGAAGCTCAACATTCCCCAATACCCTTGACATGAAAAGGAAGACTCCAAAAGTTAAAGTTGGAAGAAACAGAAAGTCTCCTCGTGCAAATACCACTCACAGTGGCAATGATCATGATTTTGTCCTAAGGCATCTAGCCAAGCTTGTTATTCGCTATTGCTGAGTCCTGGAATTTTGGCATGACATTTAGTTCTGGCAACTATTAAAGCCAGAAAACTGGATGAATGTTTAGAGAGCAAAATGTATCCCATGTAGGATAAATGTATGAAGGGGATATTTAAATGCAAGATTAGAAAAGAAGCATCGGAATTCTAGAACCAGATGATTTATTCATAAGATCTAAAAGAATACGTAATTTCTTTTTATAAAATAATGCCAAACATTTCATTCAATTACAAGACTTTCTTCGGACATGGAGACCTTCTGGACTGTTGTTATGTAAACACATCAGCCTTTGCCTATTTTTAGTTAATGGTAAGAATCAAGAAAACGTAATCTATCCTTTAAAAACATCAGCTTTTGAGGCATAATGAATTGAGCATAAAGCTTTGAGTCAGCATTAAGAATATAATTGCCATCTCTTTTGCTTATAAACTACGATTTTCAGAAATAATAAGTGACTCGATGATACGTATCAGCGACTGGATATTAAAATTTCGCCGGCACTCTGCTCACATTCCAGAAGGGTATGATAATACTCACTTTATGGGACATGTCATGCAATATTTAGCTTCTCGGGAAATACTATAATTGAAAGTGCTTTGTAAACTAGTAAGTGCTCTACAGATGCAGGTGAATATTATTCCCCATTTGTAGATTTTATATTAAAATGAAATTATACACATGTACAAGGGGCTCATTAGACTATAAAGCACTGTTTTTCTCATGATTTGAAATGGAGTGCATTCGCTACCATCATCTACCTCTACCTAATTGTATTAGATTCCAAGGCTGCTGTAACAAAATACTGTGAACCGGGTTGCTGAAAAGCAGAATTGATTGGCTCGCAATTCTGGAGGCTAAGAATCTGAAATCGAGGTGTCAGGAGAGCCATATGCCCTCTGAAGCCTGCAGGTGAGAATCCTTTCTTGCTTCTAGTAGCTTCTGATATTTCAATCTTTGGCTCTTGGTTTATACAGGCCTCACCCCAGACTCTGCCTCTGGCCTCACAAGGCACTCTTCTCCCTGTGTGTCTCTGCCTTTGCACCGTGTTTTCCACTTCTCAAAAGGATATTGTAAGAATTAGGGTCCACTGTAATGACCTCATCTTACTTTGATCATGTCATGAAGAATTCTATTTTTAACTGAGGTCATATCCACAGATTCAGGGATTAAGATTTCAATATATCTCATGATGGTATTTAAAAACAAGCATTGGGAAGAATATTCAGGCAGGTTAAGGACAATCCAATGAAATGGGGGAAATCTTGAACTTGATTCCAAAAGTGCTTGGGAAGTAGTTAGAGATGATACTACAGGGCATTAGTTTGATGCAAAAATATTTTTAAGGGCACCGGTCATAAATGTGGGTTAGAAGTTAAAGCTCAGACACAGAAAGTCGAAGAAGGAGGCTACTGCATTAATCTGGTGATAGCAGGTACCTGCCGACTCTGTGCTGACCTTTCCTGGAATCCACAGAGAGAAGCATCCCAGGGACATCTGGGAGGAACCCAGCAATCTACTACACTTAAATGTATAGAGCCATTTCTTTAATGTACAGAGCTATGATGCTTTAGCTTAGGACTGCTATAAATATTTACTTAAACACTAATATAGCAATGAACCCAACAGCCTGGAAGTCTATATAGCGTATTAACTAAATTTTTAAAAATGTATTCTTACTTCTTGATCTGTACTTCTTAATCTGTAAAATTTTATATACTCTTCAATATCTTCCTTAGCTTCTTCAGATAGATTATTCTTAATTGTAAGTCCCGGGCACCTGGGTAGCTAGTTGGTTAAGTGCCCGACTTGATTTCAGCTCAGGTCATGATCTCAGGGTCTGGGGATGAAGCCAGAACCAGACCTTGAGCTCCACACTCAGCAGGGAGTCTGCTTCTCTTCTGACTCCTCTCCCCCTGCTCGCGCTCTCGCTCGCTCTCTCTCTCTCTCTCTCTCTCTATATATATATATATATCCCTCTCAAATAAATAAATAAATCTTTAATTGTACGTCTCCATTATTTTATGTTGCACTGATATAAAACTAGTTCCTTCTTTCTTTCTTTCTTTCTTTCTTTCTTTCTTTCTTTCATTTTCTGGTCTTTTTGATAATGAAGACTAGGGAAGACTAGGGAAATAACATTTTGCCCAAATTCAGTCATCTCTAAATTCTATAAATTTTATGGATTTTATTTCACTACCATCAGGTCTTTTTGGCATTTTGTAAACACCGGTTCTAATAGTATCATTGTTATGTTTGTATTTTAACTTTTCCTGTTAACTATTTTCTAGTAATATACATATTTCATATTACTGTCAGATCTACTTGATTCCTGGCTCAACTCTAATACACTTCCTATGTTAATAATGAGTATGCATATAATAAATAGATGTTTGGTTATGATCCATGCATCTTTTAAAAAATCTCATGGATTAAATATATCTAAAATCTAAAAAAAAAAAAAAAGTCATTTATTCCAAGATCAATCAGAGACTCTAAATAAGTCCACATAAATAAAAGTAGGAAGGTGTGGATAAATAGTCACCCTTTCCAAAACCAAGAATAGATTTCAAAAAGTTATTCCTTGTTCATTATAATGTATAGAAATATGTCCCCATTATTTCCCTTTATTTCCATTAGTAGGTGACTAACCAAATGCAGGTTCTCACGATTGTCCATAACATTTTAAAATACTTTCCTCTTTGAGTTTCCTGTTTCTCCCAAAGAATATATGCAATAATTATCTGTAGATACCTTTCCCTCCTGCCATCAGAGAAAACAAAAATAATAGCAGAACTGTCAACAGTGATAAAAAACAAAATAATTACAAACATCAATAGTTTTATTTGACAGTCTTCCCCAACATCCCTGGTAGCATTTTTCCCCATACATTTTTATACAAGTCGACCATAGAGACAGCTTTAACTGAAATCAGCTTGAAGTATCTGTCTTTTTCAATGCAAGCCAACCTCAGTTGTTCTGTCGTACTTCCACTTCCACTGTTTGCTCTTTCTAATTTGCTCCACTTACCCATCAATTCCCAGTCAAAGTCCTGTCACCAGGACAATAGTAGCCCCACTCCGGACCCCCTGCCCTGGGACCAGCTCTGACTCTGCTGGAACAGCACTTCTCATGAGAGGGTGAGGAGTTCAAAAACCTCAGGAGATGAATTCAGCATGGGTCTGTAAGATACATCTAGAACACATAAATATTTGCTAACAAGATAAAAGAAAGGATGAGAGTATACCTAAGGCCAAGAGTTTGCTAAAGAGAACATCAGTGAACTCTTTGTTCAAGCAAAAAATTTAATTACACTTCAGAAAGGGAAGATATTAGATAACAGTTATCATTATAAAGTCTACATAAATTCATTTAATCTTCACCACATCTCTGTGCTATAGGTACAGTTGCTGTCCTCATTGTTGAGAGAAAATGGAAATGCAAAGTTTAATACAACTTGCCAAAGCCATACATGGATTTTCATTCAGCAAGTGTGGTTCTCTAGCAACAACTAAGCAATATGGTCTCTAGAAATAAGCCTTAGAAAAAAAGAAGTGTATATCCCTGTTTCCTCATTTGACTGGAGCATAGAGTAGCAAGAAAGGAAACATAAGGAAACGTAGCAAGAAACAAACCTAAGGAAAAGGAACAAGACACTATAAGGAAATAAGCATAAAAATTTGCATTTTCTAAAACTGAGATTAATTTACTGTTATGCCCCAATAATGGGTCCATGATTAAAGGAGTGACACTGATACAAAGCGAAGGTCAAGCAAAGCTTTATTTTGCACCAAGCATCAAGAATCTAACCGAACGTTCGGGGCCGCACCTCTTCCAAGAGAGAGCGACCCTTCTCTGTTTCACAGACTAGCTTTTAAGGGCAAAGGCCATGCGGTTGGGCCTGGCCACGCACAGGTGGCCAATGAGATTGTAACACACACAGGAAACTCCACAGTGATGCTAGGTGACAAACTGAGTTATAATTTACCCTAGTAGACATTTGAACCAGCCTATTACACCTTGATTGGGATTGGCGCCAAAAAGGCTCCCAAAGGGTGGGGCCCATACTCCTTGGTAACCAGGGAGACAGTATGCATCCCCCCACTGATCGGATGTCTCCACCTGTCCTGACCCACCTTTGTATCTGGGCTTTGATACCAGAAGCTGGTTTTTGGGACTGGTCTCCAAGTAAATCCCCCGAGGGAAGGGGAGCAGGGACAGTTTCTAAATAGGTCCTTACATCTACCTATCTTGGTTCCCAAGGATTATATCAGTATGTTTTTCAATAGTGAGCCTGTCAACTATATAATTAAGAGTATGACTTAAAAAAAAAATGACTTAGCCTCCAGGTTTATTCCTTTAATAAAGTGCCCCACAAATAACTAGAATTGTGCATTTTTCTGACATCTCTTTCACCAGTCTGATTTCCCTGGAGTCATTTATCCGTGAGTCTGACTTTTGTTTAAATATCAAAAATTTAAAACAAAAAATCAAAAAGTAAATGTGATTCCACTTATGCCAAAAAGATGATGATAATGATGATGATAATTTCCCATAGATTTGTTCTAGTTATTTAAGTAATTCATCTGAAAAAAAAAAAAACTTTTAATCATGCTCCTTTGATGGTCATTTAATGAAAGCTATATACTATGTAATATTAGAAACCTTTCTTTTGTGATTTCTGGATGAGAAAGTTATAAGGTGGGCGCCTGGGTGGCTCAGTGGGTTAAGCTGCTGCCTTCGGCTCAGGTCATGATCTCAGGGTCCTGGGATCGAGTCCCGCATCGGGCTCTCTGCTCAGCAGGGAGCCTGCTTCCCTCTCTCTCTCTCTGCCTGCCTCTTTGCCTACTTGTGATCTCTGTCTGTCAAATAAATAAATAAAATCTTTAAAAAAAAAAAAGAAAGTTATAAGGTTAACCAAATTTTATTTGAATGATAAAAATCATTATTCTAGAGAAGGATTTCCTTCTCCTTTTATATTAAGTCATTATTAAATAATGCACATTTTCTGTATCTGCTTCTGTTTCAAAATTGCAGAAGCTCTACTATCACAAGAGATAAATGAAGGTGTCTTTTAACCAGGTCCTTATGACTTTCAGATTCTCTAAAATCTAGTTCCGATTTTGAACATATAAAATTACTTTGGCAGATAGTTCCCTCGCTTTTGTTTCTAGAAATATAAGTCAAGTATTTAATGATCAAACAACCACTCATATTTAATAGGCTCATATTTTCATGATAATAGAAAACTCTAGGGTTATTTTATAGTAGAACAGGTAATATTATTTCTAGTTCAAGTTACTGTAACATGTTATTATATTCAAAATATTTGAATTCTTGTTTGACAGGGGACCTTGATATCTGACCCCTCATATTTTTTTTTTATTTTTATATGTTAAATCAAATTCATAACATGAATATGTTGCTAATGGTTATAAGAGTGTATACCACTAAATTCGATTTGGGCTAGGCAGAACTCTGGATTTCTTTTCCTTTTTTTTATTCCAAGTTTTCATTTATTATAAAATCAATATGTACTGGATAAGCTATCATTAATATTGATTTGCTTTTTTCAGCTAAATATATTCTACTCACATGCCTTTTGGTTAAAACTGCTGACATAATGAAAAGCATTCTTTTTAATTAAAGAACAAACAGTGCTTTCTCTTTTTTTGATGAATGCTTCAAATTATGATATAAAAGCTTGCCAAAGATTTTCCATTGTAAGTTAATTTTTTTCTAATTCGCAAGAGTTTGTTTCGTAATGATTATTCAGCATTTACTGGGAAAATGGCAATGTTTATGAATACTCTGTTGTGTCGCAAACATTCATTCTAATATATAAACATACATTCAAACGTGATACACTTTCCTTCTGATTTCACTGCCTCTCATTCTCCTCCTTGCTTTTTGCCCTCAGCCCCACGTTGTTCTTCTGGCCATTTCATAAATATGTGAAGTAAATCCTTTGTATTAACAAGAAAGCTTTATATTCAGAAGAAATTCTCTGTTGGGATAGTTCCTTGTCATTCCCTTCAGGTCCTTGTTCAAACATCACCTTATCAGTGAAATCTTCCCTGAAAATACTATTATGAGGCATGCTCAAGAATTCACAGTCTACCTTCTTACTTTATATTATTTTTCCTTCACAGCTTTTATCTCCTCCTCTGACAATCTTTTTCACAACTGGAAGACAATCTCCATTGAAAGAGAATAATACTGACTTTGTTCTGTTCACTGCTGTATTCTCATGTTGAGGAAAAATACCTGGTACAGAGTTGTCTCAACAAATATTTGTTGAATAAATGGATCCATGGCTGAAATGTGCTTTCTATGTCAGGGCAGTAGTAGATAAAAGAGATAATATTTATATAATATTTCAGCTATATTCATTAATATCACCTCCACAACCACCACCATCACTATGCCTCATTACAAATATACACAGAAAGACACATTGAATACTTGCTGACCTGAAGAAACCCATAGACTCACTAGAGACCTAACAGTGGCGAATGCCAAGATGTTAGAAAGACATGGCTCTTCTTTACAGAATGGTGAGAAGATAGAAACTTAATTCTCCTTTCATGGAGAATTATGGAGGCGATAGGGATTCACTGGATTTGCCTGTGGTATCAAGTAGCAGAGAAGCACTAGCTTTAAGACAGCATGAATTTGGTGTGGAAAGAGTAAGTGAAGTTCCTGTGGGCAAAATGGATACCCACAAAGGGTGGCATGGTCTGAACCACTGTGAAAGGAATTTGCTCAATTGGGCAAAAATGTCTGAATTAGATGCAAAGTGGAAGGTTTTAAATTGGAATAGAGTTGACTTGGAAATACCTGAAAGTTGGTATTGCCATAAAGAGATATTTTAATTGTAAATGAAGAGAAGAATGTGGGATCGGTCCATGGTCCTCTCTGGAGGAAGATCATATGCCAGAACATGTTTGCAGGAAGTGATGGGAGAAAAATAAAGGCATTGAGAAGTTCTGGATTGAACAAATTCAAAAAACTCTTTTTATTTTTATTTTTTTAAAAGATTGATTTATTTACTTGACAGAGATCACAAGTAGGCAGAGAGGCGGGCAGAGAGAGAGGAGGAAGCAGGCTCCCCAAGGAGCAGAGAGCCCGATGCGGGGGCTCGATCCTAGGACCCTGAGATCATGACCTGAGCCGAAGGCTGAGGCTTTAACCCACTGAGCCACCCAGGTGCCCAAAAAACTCTTTTTATACACATGTTACATATCTTGCATCAAAAGGCATTTGAGTCTAAAATATGTTTATAAAAAGTAAGGAATAGCAAATGTTAAGGAAAACAGCAAGATCCACTGATACATACACACAAATAACACTGGCCTTTGGAAAGCTAAAATCTGATACTCAAAAGAGTATTTTTAGATTTATTCACACTAATAAATGAACTATTTTAAGTGAAAGTATATAAAACAGCAGTTGGAATTACCTGTCACTGTCCTGAATAAGAACAAAATTGTATTTGACAATCCTTGTTTTAGCTGCATAGTGAACTTGGGAGATTATTATAATTAAAGGAAATGAACAATATGTTAGCTTTGCTAATATATTGTTTGTTCAGATGAGTTGTTTCTATATTGATGTGACTTACGCCATAGACACTGTAATTAGAACATTTAGCTCTTGATAGAGTTGATGGAGGACTTTTCAAAAGTGAAGTAATTATTTTAAGGGAAATTTTCATTTTAAAAACATAAAAATGAAGCTCTAAAAACAGACCTTCTAGAATCAGTTCTTAAAAAAATGGATCTTTTCTTATTGCTTAAAGTAGACTCTTTGGTAAACCAAGAAATCAATATCAAACATATTACCATTTGCACCTCTTTAAACAACTGTAACAAATTATATGTTGTTATAAAGCAGCAGGATTACTTACTATCGTAATTTAAAAATGCATTTAAACTACTGAAAATATCTAGATTATTACGGTCATGCCAACAGAGGAGACAAATGTTGAATATGAGTTTTACCAAACTGATGATATGGAGTTGGAACATTTTTTTCTTTTAGACTACCTTAAGAATATGTGTTGAATATATTTAGCAAGTTTACTTATTAGAAAATTATTTGTATGCCTTTGTATCCTCACCTATATTTTATTTTTTTATCCATTTCATCATTTGTTAGTTGATTTTACTTCCATTGATGATAATGAGAAAGGAGAAACATCACATAATTTATACTAAATTATATTTGTCCTTAGGCAATTATTTCAATAAGAAACCAACATAGTGAACTCCATATTTTTTTCATTTTTTAAACCAATCATAATTTTCATACTCAATGCACACAAGGTGAAATTCACCAAGTGAATATGCATTTTTCCTGTTTATTTTTGATAATAAATTAATCTAGGAAGTATTTATAAAGTAAGTAGTATGTAAAGATTGCAATTGATAGCATGTAAAGACTACATACTTTATAAATACTTTGGATATTATATGGAAGTCCCAAAAGGAGGGTAGTGACATTATATTTGTAAATACATCATAAGAAGAGATAGTGCAAATATTTCTAATACACTCATTGTTTTTTCCTTGAGACCTCCTTGGAAGAATATATCTTTTTTAAATGCACGACCCTCTATCTTGTCTTTTCTTTTAGAATATTTTACTTTTATATATGTAACTCAAATTCCCCACTTACTGTTTAGCTGCTGTGACTCCTGTCCTTGGAATCCACTAAAATTATTCCACATAAATGACCAACCTGTCACTTTAAACTTAACGTCTCCATATTCCCACCCACGCTGTTCCACGGCTCTTCAGTGTTCTCTGGTGGATCTACTCTCAGTCACTTTCCTGATGTTCACTGAAATACAGCCACCACATTTCTCCATACACATACACAAACACACTCTCTTCATTAACTTCTTCTAATATCTTCAAACTTCTTTATTCAAATCACTGTCTAGATGGAAACAATTTTCACGGTATCTCTCACTGCATTCTTCACAGTGCCACTGTCTTCTTACTTGTTTCCTACCCTCTTGACCCAACTGTTTTCTCCATATATACCAGCTCCTCCCATGTGGTCCTCCATCTCCATCCAAATCAAACCCATAACTGATAAGCTCCAATCCCATTCTTGACCATACTGTCAACTTACTGGTTCTACTTTGTCCTTCCCCTCCTTTGCACGACCCTTGATGGAACCAGTGTCCTATTTATGTGGCTCCTACATCTTAGCTTTCTATCATAATTCATTAACACACACACACACACACACACACACACACACACACACACACACACACACAAATTCAGAGTGTCCACTTGCAAAGTTCTCTTTTCCAGCGGCAACTTAGCTCTTAAAGTTGTACTGAAATCTTTTATTTCTCTAGATAGCATTCTAACCAATCCAATTGTTCCCAGTGTTTATTTCAGCATTTTACTTTCCACAATGTCCTAACCCAGTGTGTACTCACACATGACTAGCATATAACTGAGCTATTTCATGACATTAAAATGATTAGTTTGCAAGAATCAATTCTCACCCAACTCACACAAATTTAGCAATCTCTATTCTAACCTAGTTTCCTCCATTCTATGTCCTCTCTGTCATTGATCATTCTACTAGATTTTGAATCCTTTTCGTTCACATCTCAGAAAACTGAAAAAGCAATTATTTCCTTCCTTTCCCATAGGTCAATCCCTCTTCCACTATCCTCTTCTTCTGAGTTTTGAAACATATTCCGGTTTCTTCCATCTAACTGAACAAGCAAACACAAAATATTTTTAGTCCTATTGTTCTCTCCAGCCTTTTCTCTCCTTCTTTGCCATAGGAATCACTCCTTCCATTTTACTTCCAGTTCAGTCCTCAACCCACTGCAGTCTGGCTAAATAATCCTCACCATTCAGCTGGCGTTGTCTTTCTAAAATCAACAAATAATTTCTTTACACTAAATCTGGAGTATCAAGACATGTTTTTTTTTACTTTCTACAATAGTTGACAGTATTGATCTCATCTTCATATTGTAAATAATCTCAAAAACTCTTGTTTTCCTCCTATCTTTTGGTTCTCATTGAGCTCTTCAATTCATCGTTTTGCAAACCCTTTCTCCAGCTCTAGCAACATCACACTACCTGCCCACTTCTCCCTAAACATTTTCAATTGGCTAGAAGTTTTTGTCTTCAAAATAGAAGAAAAGTACAGTGGGGCCAGGGGTGGTTTAATGGCTTTGGGTTCTTTCAAAATCCTCTTCTAGCAGAAACTAGTCTTTCTCATCAGTCATGCAGCCACATGTCTACATATGCATAAATGAAGAACATATATTTAAAGTAGTTTAAGTTAGGTCATTTCATATTTATATAGGATTCCAAGCATAGCTTGATAAATTGTCTGACTGACAGTTGAATAATTGAACAATAACCTTTTTTTCCCCAAATATGGAGGCCTTTGATACTTCATTTTCTTTGCCATAAGAGGATGCCAATGAGAATACGGTAGAGAATAAGCCTGGTACATATTAAAAAGTCTGTCAAGACTCCAAAACTTTATTTTGGGCATAAATATGCAAGACCAGATTGCTGATTAAAAAGGTAACCCAGAATAGATAATCATGTGTTGTTTGCTGAAGACAGAAAAAAGTTCTTTTTATTAAAACTCATTGTGGACTTTACATAAACCTCCCCTAGGCAATTTAACATTTTGTGTCATTAAATACTTTCAATCATGAAATCATCATCATCATCATCATCATCATCATCATCTCAATCACCACGAAGCCCTAGAAACCTCAAGATACGTTCTAATTTTAATTTGCATATTGGGAAGATCTGCTCCCTAAGCTCTTTCACTTAAGACCAGGAGATATTTCAGCTGGAAGACAATGCCAGGAACTATATAATGTTTACTCCATGGTTGATGTTTTCTGATACCCTAGAAATGTCTTTATTTTGGTCAATTATTCGATTTTCTTGGAAATATTCATTATTATTAAAATATTTTTCTATTTCAGTAGCCATATCTTATTCCTTATCCATAATATTCAAAGTTGTTAATAAATCTGATGGGATCATCAGATTTACCAACAGTTACAATTATAGCATTTTCATTTTTTAATTTAGTGATTTTTTTTTTCTTTCTACCCAATTGTCTTTTCATTGGACTGTTTTCTTTTTTGTTTTGCTTTGTTTTGTTTTGTTTTCCTCCCTTAGTTATGTGTATATTTTTGTGGTTGTATTTCTGGGCAAGGAGCCCAGAGTGGTATAATTTTTGTTTGTTCCTTGCATAGTGTCCTAGATTTTGTTTTGAGAGGAACATTATAAATTAATAATATGATTACAGTGTTACTTCCATTATTTATTTTCTGTAGTGTCCAGCACATTAAGGTATATTATTCACAGTACTTAACTCTGAATAAGGATATAGTTTAGTTTCTAGGCATTGCACTTATAAGCATCAATTCTTTTTTCTTTAGTATGTCAGTCATACTAATTATGTCTTTTAGGAAAGTGAAACAGAACTGGTGAGTTTTCTAAACTCATCATGCACTAAAATTCTTTATGATCAAGGTCATACAATATTTCTTCATTAGGAATCATACTTTCTATTCAAGTCTCTGCTAATAATTGGAGGTGCATTACATGAAGCCCTTTGTGGATAAGTGTGGGACAAGGAGAAGTCCATTGCACTAGAAATCAGGGCATCTGAGATATAGTTCAGCATTGTCCACCAAGGTACTGAGGACTTAGAGAAATGGAATTGATGACTCTAGGTCTATAAAATACTGGCAACACTTTAAGACATTCTCAAAAGCCAATGTTTCCTATTACTTTGACACTTAACCCAAAATGATTTGATATCTCTACTTTAGGGGCTAGAGTAGCTGGGCTTCCTTAATGTAAGGATTTATTACTGCCTAAACCAACTTGTTGGTTACAAGCAGAAGTAAACTCTAGTTTTCCATTAATGACTGAAAACCATCTTGTTTAACCTTGTGATCTGCTTAGCTATGAGTAGATCTTTTTTGGTATGCTCCCATGTGCTACACATTCCTTCATCTAATATACTTCTGGATTATTTATGATAGTGATGATGTTAAAAAATGATCATGGTTTAATTGTGTTCTACATGATCCTTCAGGTTTATTCAGTTTAACAAAGTGAGTTCCATCATTCCAAGTCTTCTGGAGATTTGTTGCTTTATTTTCTTTTTCACACTGTGAACTGGAATCTAAAGGTTTCCAAAATTTCCAAAATCCGTCTCTTTTCTCTCAAAAGAGAAAAGAAAAACACTCTTAGCAGCCTAATGCTTTGTTAATAAATTATATTGATGATACAAATGTGATAAAAATCTACAGAGGAGGAAAAAGGAGGAGAAAAAAATAAGAGTGTTAAAACACTCCTATTCATGTGAAATGATTGTTCAATGCACTTAGCGAGAAATCCATAACACGGGGCAGAACAACTACTTGGATTATTTTTCAGGTTGTTTCTTAGCACTGGTAGGCATGATAGTAAGTTTTATTAATCCATGACTACTACAGTCTTTTGTTTAAACCTCTTATATGCAAAATGTAAGCTGTATACAAAACTTATAATTAACATTGTACGAAATTTTAAAATTGAATAACTTCAGGGTATCTGGGCAGCTCAGTTGTTAAGCATCTGCCTTCAGCTCAGGTCATGATCCTAGGGTCCTGGGATCAAGGCCCACATTGGACTCCCTGCTCAGTAGAAAGCCAGCTTGCCCCTCTCCTACTCCCCCTGCTTGTTTTCTCTCTCTCTCTCTGTCAAATAAATAAATAAATAAATCTTTAAAAAATTTTTGAATAAATGAAAAAGAATTCCAAAATTGAACTTTAGGGGGATTACTTCCCCCTAGTGGTAACTAAATAATCAGAATTCAGTAAAATTCATAAAGGCCTCAAAAAGTAGGTTCAAATCACCTGAGGAATCACTTAATAACCCCATCAATTTAGAAATTGTTAAACAAGGCCTAGAGACATCATATAGTCTGTAAAGATTAAAAACTTACATAACAGCAGAAAGAATTGTTCTTATTTTCAGATAATGCTTGTTGAGAATAAATAAAAAATATTTTGGCTTATTTATTTCAGATTAAACCAATAAGACATGTTTTAATACCATAATTTTAATATATTTATTACTCTATTATAAAAATTAAAGTTATAGTAATAGAGTAAACAAAGTAATAAAGTAAATAAAGTAATAAAGTAAATCGCTAATAAAGAATGGGTACCGAAATGTCAAGAGTAAAATAATAACATTCTAGCTTAATAAAAATAAACACTTGCCTGAATTCTTCTAAGATTTTGTTTTTCCTTGGTGCACCTGAGTGGCTCAATTGATTTAAGTGTCTGATTCTTGATTTCAGCTCAGATCATGATCTCAAGATCCTGGGACTGAGCCCTGTGTCAGATTCCATGCTCAGCAGGAATTCTGCTTGAAGATTCTCTCTCCTTCTCCCAGCGCCCATCCCCTCACTCCAATGTGCCCTCTCTCTCAAATAAAGCTTAAAAAAAATAAAGACCTTGTTTTCCCAAATATGAATATAAAAATGTCACTGTCCTTCAGACTAAATGGCAAAAAAAAAGCCAAATAAAGAAATTCTAAAATGATTTTATTAAATATTTGAGTATTTCAACTCTCATTTCTTTTTCTTTTTTCTTTAAAAAAGAAAACTCTTGTTACTTTTTGCTTGTTGACTGGGACTAGGAGAAGACAATCTGAGAATTGAGTTTGATGATTTTTCTTACGGTCACAAATGATCTATAGGTTTCATTATCACTTTATGAACTTAAATCCTCAGGCAATGGGTTCATGAAGAGAGTACAAGATAAACCTAAATATTTGAAATAAACATAACTACATTATGCTGTTTTATATAACTATGATATATTGAAAGAAAGGAAACAGAATCAGTATCTAATTAACTTTAAATTATAGTTATTGAGTTTTGTGGAAATGCCATTAAAGTTATTTTATTTTGTGAGTTTAGCATGTATACCCAAAACTATTTTGAAGTTGTCTATACATTAGGCACTTTCAACACTTCTGCTCTTATTGCTGCTTTCACAATCAAGACTCTATTTTATTTTTCCTTTGTAACAACCGCTATGCCAAATGGAATGTAATTTGCTTCTGATCTATTTGTAAGTGCTATACTGAGACCAAGACATGAGACATGTTGCATTGCTATATTTTATAGGGCTTTAAAGACAAATATTTTAAGAATAAAAAATTAATAAAAATAAAAATCATTATTTTAAGATGCTTTGTTTTATGTATCTAATCATTGAAAAGTGGTGTTCAGCTATATATGCTACATTAGTTAAAAGAGTCACTCTGAGGAAAACAAAAGACTTTGATCAGGGAATATAAAACTATTATATTTATAATTTTGACTTTGACAAATAGTATTGATTTTACTTTAGGAAAGCCATATTTTATGGATAATTAAATAACCAGCCAGATTCCTTAGTAGATATTAATATATACCTTAATTTAAAAAATGAAATTGAATTCTCCAACCAGATTTTAAAAATCCTGAAGTTAAATAATATCTCTACCCCTAAGAAAATTAGAGCATTTATGTCAAATCATCTTTTTTTTTTTTAAAGGATTTTATTTGTTTATCACAAATAAGCAGAGAGGCAGGCAGTGAGAGAGAGAAGCAGGCTCCCTCCTGAACAGAAAGCCTGATGCGAGTCTTGATGATTCCAAGACCCTGAGATCATGACCTGTGCCGAAGGCAGCGGCTTAACCCACTGAGCCACCCAGGTGCCCCTATGTCAAATCATCTTAATGAGTAGCTCTGTTCTAAATTTCATTTGCCTAGTGTAATGAAATTTGGAGATAGGGTTTTTGGGAGCTAGGTTTAGCTAAGGTTATGAGGTTGGGGCCTTCCTGATGAGAGTAGTATAGCTTTTTAAGAAGCTACACCAGAGAGCATGCTCTCTCTTTTTCCTGCCATGTGAGGACACAGCACAAAGAAAGCCATCCAGAAATCCAAGAAGAGAGCCTCCACTGGAAACTAACCATCTTGGCACCTTAATTTTGACTTCCAGCCTCCAGAACTGTGAGAAAATAAATGTCTGTTGCTTAGACCACCCAGCCTACGGTATTTTGTTATGGCAGCCCAAGTTGACTAAGACACTAATCCTTCTTTCATTATTACATAATATTTCAGTTCTATCATGTTTCCTCACCTATGTATCTGTGGGTATACATATATATTTGAGATCCAGGAAAAATGGAGAAAGAAATAAGGATTGGATTTTCCCTCTACCTGGAAAGAACTAGAAAATAGAGAAAACGTATGAAACAATACTTTTCAAAACACTAGATAACACCAAGAACAACAACAATCCCTAAAGTACCGAAAATAAGGTAAGCACAAAAATTGTCTTCAGACAGTTTCCAAGAAGTTGTTCAAGGGGTAGAAATCGAGAAGATGCCTGGAAGACTCCCTCAATAGAGAAGACAGAACTGAGAAACCAACGAGAGTAAACCACTAAAGATCAACGACCACAGCACTAGCAGAGAGAGAGTCCCACTAAAGAACTCCGGGGGCACGTGGATGGCTCAGTTGGTTGAATGTCTGCCTTCAGCTCAGGTCATGATTTCAGGGTCCTGAGAACAACTGAACCCTGCGTTGGTTGGTCTCCCTGATCTCAAGGAACCCGCTTCTCTCTTTCCTCCCTGATCCTGCTCTACCTCATTATCTCTCTCTCTCTCTTTCTCGTAAATAAATAAATAAATAAATAACCTTTTTAAAAAATTAAGAAAAAACTCCAGAAACCTATCCAGGCAACCCTGGAAAAATCAGTTGATTATTAATAAGCATGTGCATGTAAGAAAGTTATGAGAGGGCAGGAACAGAAGCAGCAGTTATGATTAGAAGAGATGGTCCTTGACATTCACACCATACAGTGTTTTGTTTTTTTTCTACCAACCACACCAGAAATCCTCATATTTCAAGAACATTGAGCCAAAAGCTTATGAAGATGCTGCCCTAATGGTGGGAAGAAACAGCTTTACAACTAAATGCTTGTATGGACTCACAAAACATACCTTGAAAACCAGACCAAAAAAAAAAAGAATCAAACACTTTTCATGTAATTTAACTGCATTACCAAAAAAGCTCAAGAATATTTATAGGAATACAAAAATACCAAACACAGAAAAAAGTAAAATTTCCAAACTCTGGAATCCAGTCCAAGATTACTAGGAATATAAGAGGCAAGAAAACATGATACATAAATCAACTGAGTCATAACTCCTTCAAATATTAGAATTAGTAAAAAAAAAAAAATAATAATAAAGTATAATGAAAATCCTAAATGTTCAAAAATAAATATATACATATTTATTATGAAATATAAGTTTCATAATAAAAGCAGAATATAGTAATAAAAATTATCTAAACAAAATACATAAACTATTTTTTTTTTTTTAATGTAGGCTTACTGTGGGATCCCTGGGTGGCCCAGTCAGTTAAGTGTCTGCCTTCAGCTCAGATCATGATCCCAGGGTCCTGGGATCAAGTCCCACATTGGACTCCTTGCTCAGTGGGGATCGTGCTTTACCCTCTCCCTGCCACTCACCCTGCCTATGCTCACTCACTCTCCCTCTATCTGAGAAATAAATAAAATCTAAATAAATAAGTAAGTAAATAATATAAAAAAAAAAAGTGTGGAACCAAATGCCAGGCTTGAGCTTACAACCCTGAGATCAAGATCTGAGCTGCAATCAAGAGTCAGATGCTTAACTGAGTCAGTGAGGCACCACAGAAAAACAAAAAATTTTAAGAGTAACTGTAGGGGTGCCTGGGTGGCTCAGTGGGTTAAGCCACTGCCTTCAGCTCAGATCATGATCTCAGGGTCCTGAGATCGAGCCCCGCATCAGGCTCTCTTCCCATCAGGGAGCCTGCTTCCTCCTCTCTCTCTCTGCCTGCTTGTCATCTCTCTCTGTCAAATAAATAAATAAAATCTTAAAAAAAAAAAGTAACTGTAAAACAACTGTAAGCAGCTTACTGTACATGTAATTATTGTTTCCATAAAATAAGGGATCAAAGAAAATAATATTTGAAGAAAAAAGGTAGAAATGTTGCAAAAGTTAATAAACATTGTAAACATTATAACACCAAAGATGAAGAATCTTAATATATACCAAGTACAAGAAACATGAAGAAATTTACAACTTAGAAGACTTTCTAGTCCATATTGTACTATGGGGAAGAGCAATACAGGAGATAGTCAAATTAATTGTCTACTTCTACAAAGATCAGAAAATCTCAATATCGATAGTTTTAAGTCTGAAAATGAAATTAAACATAAAAATTTGATAAGGTTTTATGTGTAAAAGCAAAAATAATCAAGTTTGTTTTTGATAAATAGATGCAAATGTTGACTCTTTACACTTTTATTATTTTCAGAACTTCTGAAAGAAGATAAATCAATTTCTTTGAATTGTAATGGCTTTACACAATGTTCTATGGTATTATCAGATAAATTTGTCACTTGTGAGGTTCTTTTTTATGCATCCAACTTTTAAAATCATCCATCAGTGTGGACAAATGAAGAACCTAGTTAATGTCCCAAATCAAGACCAAAAAAGAGATAACATCTTTTTTTTTTTTAATTTATTCAGCCTTTAAACAACAGATTTAAAGTCTCAGTCTAACTGTGTTAAGCAACAGTTTGACAGAAAGCCTCAAAATGTAAAGATCTTAATGTTTTTCCTTGGTATTGCACGGGTTGATTTACTAGTGCCCAGGAGTTACACTAAATCAGAACTAAATGCTCATTTTTTAGAAGATACATCCCCAGCTCTGCACGATGGCTTTTCTTGTCCTTGTAGAGTAGACTTAATGAATAAACCCTGTACTCACACTAAAATCAGTTCCAAACTTTATTTTACCTTCTTACAAAACATTCTGGACACATCATTTTTGCAATAATATTGAAATAGATGGCATTATGTTGTAGTATATTCTAGCTTAAAACAAGGGCAGCTATATCAAAAGAGGTTCTAAAACATTTTTATATCCCCATAAATATGCCTGGATTTGAATCCCAAAACAAATGTGACCAAAAGCAATTTATTTTTCTGAGGTAAAACAGAAATCACAGCAGTGGGAAAGGTAAAAAAAAAAAAAAAAAAATGTCTAACAGGCCAGTTCAGTCTTGATAAAAGAGAAAGTTCCAAAATTCTAGCCAGAAATCCTAACTGCGAATGTCCATTTGATCTAGATTGAGTTGTTTAATTTATTCTCTTAAGAAGGTGGTGATATTACTATCTATCTTAGAATGTTGAAAATGCCTGACATTCTAAATATGCAAAAAATACTGAGGAAGTTGAATCATGTGATTTGAGATAGGTCACGGGGCCTTTAAATATTTAAACATGCCATTCCACACATTTAAAAAAAAAATCACATATAAAGCACAATGAAAACCTGATGGGCCTATTGTAGAAGAGAAATCCTCAGTATTTGAGTAGTCCCTTGATTCTGCATCTTAATTGGAATATGGAATCAAAGTTCAGAAGGGAGTAATAGGTCATTAAAGTTGCAATAGTTAATGTATCACCACTTTTGATTCACAGATGGCAAGAGCTTAAGGAAAAAGGGACAGAGTAATATTTAAATGTTGTGATCTTTGCAATTTTTTTAAAAGATTTTATTTATTTATTTGACAGATAGAGAGATCACAAGTAGGCATAGTGGCAAGCAGAAAGAGAGGGGGAAGCAGGCTCCATGCTGAGCAGAGAGCTCGATGTGGGGCTTGATCCCAGGACCCTGAGATCATGACCTGAGCCTAAGGCAGAGGCTTAACCCACTGAGCCACCCAGGCACTCCTGTGATTGTTATTTTAAAATAGGATGGGTAGCTGATGGTGCACCAAAGAATAACTAACAAAATTTAAGAAAGACAGAAACAGCAGTATATGGAATTATGGAAAATATCCATACATTCATAGTAGTGGTGCTAAACATAAAAGGTGGTAGGGCCAAAGGACAGTGCTTACCACATACTTTGGTCTTGAGTTAATTCTGTAAAGTATCAAATTCAACACATAGCAACTAGGTCAGAAGATGTGGACACAGCCATATTATGTTTTCAAAATCTGCTTCACTTCACAAACTTTGTTCAGGAGACTATTCATTATTTTTGTATACCAATTATCACATACTGTAATTAGGAAACCGGTTACAAACACAGCTGTGCTTTCCAAATGATCCATATTTAAGTATGATTTTATTCCTATCCCTTTGTTGTTTTTATTCAATTAAAACCCTTATCTATGACTCTTATCTACCCTTATCTCCTTAAAACCCCAGATCTATTAAGAATTTGGTGATAGGTATGCAAACTCTAGGCAGAAAAAAATGTATAAAGAAACAAAATGTTCACGTTTTTGAAAAAAAAAACTGGAAATAGAATTCTAGTATTTTACTTGAAGGAAAACAGAGTAAAAATGTGAAGGTGTGGGGTGTCTGGGTGGCTCGGTGGGTTAAAGCCTTTGGCTCAGGTCATGATTCCAGGGTCCTGGGATGGAGCCCTGCATCGGGCTCTCTGCTCAGCAGCCAACCTGCTTCCTCCTCTCTCTGTCTGCCTCTCTGCCTACTTGTGATCTCTGTCAAATAAATGAATAACATCTTTTTAAAAAATGTGAAGGTGATAATCATGAATCCAGAATTAGAAAGAAACCAATAATGCTAAATACCAAACCAACTCAACCATGGCACATCTCTGAGTGAATAAAACTACACACTGTACACCCCTGCATTCCTGATTGCTAAGAGCAGAGGCTTAGTGTTAGAAGGACCCAAAACCAATCTGGGTTTAGCTTCCTCATCAATAATAATAATAATAATAATAATGAGACAATAAAATTATATTATTCTAAATACTAAATGAAACTATGTGTCCCAATCAATTAGTAGCTGGCTTAGAGAAGGCATATAATAATTTACATGCATAATGTGAAAATATCCAACATTAGCGAATTTCCATGGTGGGTTAACCAAACCAACCCTGAGCTGGGAGCTTAATTCTTTTTCCTGAGCTCAGCAGAGCCCCTGACGCCCTTCCTGCTTACTCCTTTTCTGCTCATCCACTGGCACCATGTCAATCACAGGTCACTCCACAGTCAATCCGTTCCCAACCACCCAGCCTAACATTTTGTTAATACAACGAACTAGTTCATACTAATGAGTTGAGTCAAGATGTTGCTTTCTCAACCACTCATCAAACTTCTGCTCTCTGATACTCCTTTGTATGCTTTAGGAGATACAGTCTATTAAACGAGCTCTTCTTCACTTTCATTTTTTAGTTCAATTAGTGCTTACTAATCTGTCTTATGTGAAGCAATATGCGAATATTTACCAAAGGGGAGAGAGAGTTTGAATCTTGGAGGCTGCAGAGTAGAATATAATTACAAAAAGTGAAGGGCAAGCTCCTCAATACAGTTAGTTAACTATAGTTATGAAGGTAACAGACTGTGTAAGAAGAAACTGGCATTCTGTGAAAGGTGGGTCAGAGATACACTTTGGAGAAAAAGGAAAATTCTAGTAAGTTAAGTCAAAGAATTTATGCATTATGACTTCACAATAATAGGTAGAATTTAGTAGATACTTGGGAAAAATGACAATTTGAATTAAAATAAAAAAACAACAAGAAAATGTTTGTGAAAATTTGCACTTAACTCAAAGAGGATATTATACCTCAAAAGACTCATTCATTTTTATTGAGTGGATAATTATTTTATTTTATCCTCCTAGAAAATAAAATTATTTATTTAGAAATACCCATTAAACACTTTTTCTTTGACTTAAGTAAGCTTTAAGTGTATGATCACGGAATTATAAAATGTATATGAGGTTTTTTTTTTTTCTCCCTAAGTTGAAGGTTTGGGTGAGATTTGAAATATTGAAGTGATAGATTTAATTCTGACTTTATGAAGGTTATTTCTTTAACGAGACATGTTTCAAATAGCTGACATTATTGAGTGACAAAAGAGATCAATATTTGACTTTAAGTAACATAAATAATGCTATGCATCAACAAATGTACAAGAATCATGAAAGTACACAATCATTCCCTTTCTCATAAACTGTCAGCTTGATTCTATCCCCCCAGAGGATAGAAGAGGCTTATAAATCTACCACAATCACAGGACAAGAGAAGGTTCATCCTAGAGACATCCTAAAGAACACAAATGTTCTTTCCCAGGAACTGTAACATCCGAACAGTAGCAGCAGAAACAATGAAACTGTTGAGGGCCACTTTTCTAACACTGTAGTCCCGGATGTTCCTTTTCAGAATTACTTGTTTTGTAACACAATGCACACATCTCAGCAACTGCAACTAGAAACCAGAGTTTTTACCGGTTCGAACCAAACACAGACAAGCATCCATCCCAGTGACCCTGTTCAGGGGGAGACCCCACGTTGATTGCCTGGCCCCTTTTGATGATGTTTTAGTCCTCTGTACTTAAGAATACAAGTGTAAGCAAATGTTGAACTTCATATAATCACACTTAATCTTTGTTTTAGTTAACATTTTAAAATAACTATCTAGAGTCCTATGAAAACCAAGTTATTCTGACAGTTCATCTGGAAAAGTGATAATCATATCTCTATCATAGGGCAATTTTGAGGAGTAAATGAGTTTACAAATGGCAATCATTGACTGGGTCCATTCAGTATTTGTCATATGTCACATATGTCATATGTCACATGTAGTCATATTAATAAGTAAAGACACATAATCCATTACATGGTGTCATGTAGAAATTTATACAACTTACCAGATTTCTTTATATAATGATATAAAGAATACTTATTAGACTAAGAAAGACATCTAAAAACAAAAACTAATATTGGGTAAGTACAGCAGATGGGCTATATGTTTTTCTAAAATAAATTGTATAAAATAGTATTTATTGGAATTTATAGGAAAGAGATATAATAGCAGTCACATTTTTGAGATGAAAAAATGGAAGGGTAAATATTAAAAAAATTTAATCCAGGAAACATGTATTAGGTAATTTTCCTAAAATTGTAAAAAAAAACCATAATCTGTTGAAAATCATCTGAGGTAAATTTTGAGTATCAATATGTGTAAATGATGTACTCACATTAATTTCACCTAAAAACATAAAAATTGTTTGTTTATCCAAGTGAATAATTTTTCAAAATTATGAGACAGCTATTAACCATTTTATGTTTTTAAGATTTTATTTATTTATTTATTTATTTATTTGAAATAAAAGATTTTATTTATTAATATGACAGAGAGAGAGAGAGAGAGAGCTGAAGCAGAGGGTGTGGCAGGCAGAGCTGGTTAGTGAGAAGCAGGCTCCTTTCGGAGCAGGGAACTGGATACAGGGCTTGATCCCAGGACCCTGGGATCGTGACCAGAGTCAAAGGCAGAGGCTTAAACCCACTGAGCCACCCAGGTGCCCCAAGATTTTATTTACTTTTTTGACAAAGAGAGAGTGAGAGAGAACTAGCAGGGGGGAGCTTCAGAGGGAGAGGGAGAAGCAGGACCTCCACTGAGCAGAGAGCCCAGCACAGGGCTCGATGCCAGGGACCTGATCCAAAGACAGATGCAAAACACCCTGAGCCACCCAGGCACCCCATTAACTATATTATAACTTAGTAAGTAGTCTGTGGTTCTTCTCCACTAAACATTCAATAAGTATATTTTTAATTCTACTGTACAGACAATCAATCATTAATTTAAAGTGGGATAGCCTTCCTGAAAATTGTTTCTCAGAAAAATTTGAGGAAAGATGTACCACTCATTATAAGTTAGAGGAAAGAAGTAAAATACGAACAATCTCCTAAAATGTAAGCTCTTTATGAAGGACACTGCTGGTTAGAAACTAGATTTAAAAAAAAAAAAAAAGGTGTACCTCAAGAAGAAAATTACAAACATAACCTATGCAGTAGCAAAAACTTCCTTTTTCAGGGATATTCATCTCAAGTCTATCTTGATTCATTAAATACAAATATTGTCTTGACATTTAAATCCTTAAGTCTTATATTTTACAATAGAGTTCCCAGAATAACTTATAAGAATCAATGTTTAACTGAGATTTAACATACAATCAATATAAAGGCATGATCAGGGTTTAACTGACACAGAAAATCAGTGTGAAATCTCTTCTTCTGGCTCTTTTTTCTCCTTTCATTTTTTTTTTTTTTAATATAAGTAGCAAAATGTTTGAATCCGACAAATATACTTAGGTGAAAATCACTTGGTGAATACAATCACATTCCCCTTCTTTATACTGCACAGATCTGTGCCTGAATTTGACCTAAAACTATGGAAATTTGGACTAATATTAAATGTCTAATTAATGGTTACCTTATAAGATGATAAAATTTAAGAGGTCCTACTCACTGTAATTTATAAGCTTTTCTGAAGGTGTGCTATGGATCTTAGCTCTCACATTAAATGCAAATGATTCAGTGTAAATATATTATGTTCACAAGTATCTACAATTTTAACATATTATAAAATATAAACGTAATAGATAATTTAATAATAAATTTTGCTATAATATTTCAATTTTCAAAGGTATTTATATTTAATTACATCCTAGGGAATGGATGATGTAAACTTTTAGTTACACACTCACACTCACACAAGTCCACTGTGTTTTTCCTGTGATGATGAAGTCTAGCTAGGATGATAGTCAGTCTTGTTTATTTATAATAATTTATTTATTATTAAAATAACGAAGCTTTCATACATTCCTTCTATATCTTGTTTATTTTTATTCCCATATGTTCTTGGTTCCAAAAAGACATTTTCAAAAACAAGTTGTGTGCAACACAAATAAATTCCAAATCTATGAGATTAAAAAAATCACCCTTGGGGCGCCTGGGTGGCTCAGTGGGTTAAGCCGCTGCCTTCGGCTCAGGTCATGATCTCAGGGTCCTGGAATCGAGTCCCGCATCGGGCTCTCTGCTCAGCAGGGAGCCTGCTTCCCTCTCTCTCTCTGCCTGCCTCTCTGCCTACTTGTGATCTCTCTCTGTCAAATAAATAAATAAAATCTTAAAAAAAAAAAAAATCACCCTTGGTAAAATTTCTAACATGATCAATGTTTTAGTGATCTCCTGAGAGAGGACTCGGGCCACATGCACGAGGTAGGGAATGAGGTAGGAGGGATCTAATACTTGAAAACTGTGTTGCTTTATATCTTGGTTTGAGTTGAATGGAACACAATTTGGTTTATATCTTGTTTTTTAATATTTAATGTATTATCACAAGATCAGATCTGTATTTAGAGTTTTATTTTCAAAGTAAAAAGCACATTATATACATCAATAGAATGTGACTTTGAAAATATTGAATATTTTGATATTTTAGCATTTCTGATCTTTTCTATTGTTATAAAAGAGCAGGATTTAATAAGATATATGCACACTTACCTAACAAGTCAGGCAACTGTATAGAATATGCATAATGAAGTATATTCTATACAAATTAATTGATATAATACTTTTGATCTCATGGCTTGTATCCTTCTATTTCATTTTTTCATAAAAAATTCAAGTATTTAAAGAGAAGTTTGTCATAATGTCACACAGTTTCAGATCAGATTTTGTTAGCCAGTCACCCAAATGGTAGGTGACTTTTTATCTACTATTTATTAACTCTTTCAATATCTATACCTATTATACTTCTTATTCAAATATAAGTATCATTGTTTTAGTAAACCCTACCTATAAAGCAATCTTACACAGATAAATGATGATTAATAGCCAGGAACATTTATATCTCAAGAAACTAACATTTAGAGATGTTACAGAAATGCAAATTCATTGTTCATTAGGAAAGAGGTCTAATTCTAGTGACAAGTTCAAATAATTAGTTAAACATAACTAATCTGATTTCTGTATGTGTATGTATTTCAAGCACACACATATACGAAATTCCATTTTAAAAGTAGTTTCTTAAAATATGGAAAAGTAATATATTCATTGAGAGCTCTTTCTTGAACTTCCACTTTTTTAAAAGAAGCTTTAGAAACACTTAATAGAAGTTAGCCTGATGCCAATTCACCTTCACTGATTCTGTGACATTTGAAAAACGTGCCTATGAGAGAGAGTTCCAGAATTCCTAGGAGAATATAAGGGGGTAGGTAGATAATGTGTTTTAAAGACTGATTGTAAAACAGAGAGAATTGCTAAGCCAAACCTCCCACTATCTCAGGAAAGCTCTGAAGATCTTTCAGAGAAACTGTATGACAATAATTTTGATATTTCTATAACATCTTAATATAACAAAAATTATACAAAAATTTTACCTTATAATTCACTTCATGAGTGCTGATATATTTTCTTCTATTCTGCTGTGATTGGGTCCTGAAGGAAAACAAATACGAAAAACTTTTCAATATTCATATCCTCTAAATCCATGTACAGTTATAAATAATACAAAACATGGTTATTAGACATTTTTCCATACCACTCAAGAATCCAACTCATGAAAACAGAATAGGGAAAGAGAGTCAATGCACTTTTTAAAAGGTAAAATATTGAGGGGCTTGAACTGCTATTTTTTTTTTTTTTAAAGGAGCCTTTGAGACAGTGACACCAGCTAGAATCTCAACTGTTTCAATTGTTAGATGTGCAATTTTGGACAATTCAGTTATGTTCCCTGAACCATTATTATTTCAGCTGATTAAGAAAAATGTAACACGCCCTTTGCGGGGGCCAGAGTATTAAGTGTTATAGTCCATTTGAAGAACCTAGCGTTTTGTTTAATACGTAGTATTTATTTTTTATTATGTAATGTTAGTCACTGTACTGTACCCCATTAGTTTTTGATGTAGTGTTCCATGATTCATTATAAATTTAAAGTACCAGTAGTGATTTATAATAACAATAAAATACTATTTCTATTAATAGTAACTATTAATATGTATTATAAATTCAGTAATTGGTGTCCTTTAAAACTAATACCATATGACAGATCAGAATAGAAATGCAAAAAATAGTCAAATATGAACTAAAATATTTCTAACAAGGGAGCTTTGTAAAGTCAAAAGAAGTATGTTGTTATAAAATTGCGACAATTAGATGGAATTGATACTATTTTCATATTTTATAAGGTGAACAACATTTCAGTTGTACTGAAGTATTAAGTTTGAAAAAGACTATTGATATAAGAAAAATAAAAGGTGAATATGTGATCTCAGAGGATAATGAGGCCTTTCAGAACCTAAAAGCAAATGGCTTAAGAATTATTATTATAGTTAGTTAAAATCAACTTAACAATGCACTTAGGCATCAGTGTGGTTTGCTATGATTCATATTTTCTAAAACTGATGAAAATGACACTTATAAAGGTTAAACAGAAGCCATAAATACTTTAGGAATAAGTTAACAGAAATAGATTATTCACTCAACAATTATTTCTGAGTACCTGTTAGGTACCAAACATTATTATTCATATTGGAGTTATAGCAGCAAACAAAAGAGACAAAAACACCTGACCTCACGGTGTTTATATTTCGGAGAATAAAATATATACCGAAATGAAAAAATATATATATTCTATGTCCTATCATCAAAAGTGCTAAAAATTAAGCAGGAAGAGATTATGAAATATGGTTATAAAGATCTTCTATTCTACCAAACCAAAAGGTCTCAAGTTCCTTTAGAACCCCATGTCAGGCTCTTGCTCAGTGGGGAGTGTGCGTCTCTCTCTCCCTCTGCTCCTCCTCGCTGTTCCTGAGCTCTCATTTTATCTCTCTCTCTCAAATAAATAAACAAAATATTTTAGAAAATGGAACACATGGTACTCAGAAACTTCATTCTCCCTAAGCTACCTACACATGCATTCTGTCATGGTTTTATTTTGGAATTCTGAACTTTTCAATATGGCTTTTCCCTATAATAAGAGTAAGATGGGACTGGAGGAGATTATGCTGAGTGAAATAAGTCAAACAGAGAGAATCAATTAGCATATGGTTTCACTTATTTGTGGACTATAGGCATAACATTAGGAGAAGGAGAGAAACGAAGGGGGGTAAATCATAGAGGGGATGAACCCTGAGAGACTATGGACTCTGAGAAACAAACTGAGAGTTTGGGGGAGGGGGTATGGGTGAGCCCAGTGATGGGTATTAAGGAGCACACAGATTTCATGGAGCACTGGGTGTTCTACGCAAACAATGAATCATGGAACACTACATCAAAAACTAATGATGTACTGCATGGTGACTAACATACCATGATTAAAAAAATAATATCTGAAAAAAAAAAAAAAAAAAAAAAGAGTAAGGAGAACCCACTGTGACTGATTTCTAGGTTCGATTCTTTTTTTTAAGATTTTTTTATTTTTATTTATTTGGCAGAGAGAGATCACAAGTAGGCAGAGAGGCAGGCAGAGAGAGAGAGAGGAGGAGGAAGCAGACTCCCCACTGAGCAGAGAGCCTGATGCAGGGCTTGATCCCACAACTCTGAGATCATGACCTCAGCTGAAGGCAGCTGCTTAACCCACTGAGCCACCCAGGCGCCCTCTAGGTTCGATTTTAAGAACCAGCGACGTTACAGTGTCCAGGTGCCCTGTTACGAAGAACTAGAATCCCTCATTAACAGTGCGTCATGGACGGCTCCATTCAACTACACATGAGCGTGATTTGAGTAAAGGAGAAGGAGGATTTCCAAGGAACAGTTTTTAAGACCTGGGGTATTTGAATATTGTACCAGAGAGAAACTCAGATATGAGCACACAGGGACCTATTCACGTAGAACGGACATGTTTTCCGAAGATTAACACAGGCCTGTCGGAACTGAGGCCCGCTGCATGTGGCCGGTCCTTTCCTCTCAGCTCCGTTGCTAGCATAGGAAAAGCAGTATTCTCTTCCGGGGGTGTGAGCTAGAGCACAGCACTGGCGCTGTCACACAGTCCCCTAATTGTACTGTTTAGAATCTGGCAAAAGATGTCCATCCACTGAGGAATGGCTAAAGAAGATGTGAGATACATAAAGATAGATAGATATCTCATGTGTGCGTGTGTGTGGATAATTTCACATATATATGATATATACAATAATTTCTATTATACATAATTTATATATAAATTATATAAATAAAATTATATGTATAATGGAAAAGTACTCAGCCATAAAAAAGATGGAGAGCTTTCCATATGCAACAATGTGGATGGAACTAGAATGAATTGTGCTACGAGAGATAAGTCAGTCAAAGACAAATATCACATGATTTCACTCATTTTTGGAATTTAGGAAACAAAACAGATCAATAGAGGGGAAGATAATAAATTAAAAAGAAAAAAGAGGGAGGTAAACCGTAAGAGGCTCTTAACTACAGAGAACCAACATGGCTGCTGGAGTGGACGTGGGAGGGTGACAGTCTAAATGGCTGAAGAGTATTAAGAAGGGCACCTGTGATGAGCACTGGCTGGTGTATGTAAGTGATGAATCATTAAATTCTCCTTCTGAAACCAATATTATGCTACAGGTTAACTCATCAGAATTTAAATAAAAATCGAAACAAACAAAAATAATAAAATAAAACCTGGCAAAAGAAAATTAATTTATAATTGTTCTTAGCGTCTTCTGAACTACTATATCAACCAGGGGATTTCACCAGTGAATAACAACCCCATCTTCTGAGTCATATACATTTATTCAAATAAAAGAAAGCAATCTATTTAAATACTTTCTGGAAAGGATTTATAAAATTTTCTCTTTATTAAAATACATATTTCACTTTTTAATTAAATCACACTGTCTTGTCTCTACTTAGTTATTTCTGTGTGCTAATAATATTTTTATTTTTATTTTTATTTATTTATTTTTTAAAGATTTTATTTATTTATTTGACAGAGATCACAAGCAGGCAGAGAGGCAGGCAGAGAGAGAGGAGGAAGCAGGCCCCCCGCTGAGCAGAGAGCCCGATGCGGGGCTCGATCCCAGGACTCTGAGATCATGACCTGAGCCGAAGGCAGCGGCTTAACCCACTGAGCCACCCAGGCGCCCCTAATAATATTTTTAAATGCAATGATCATTTTAGAGATAATTTCAGTAAGTATTCTTTGTACTTGCTAGCTCTCCAAATATACTTCAAGGTATACTTTTAAAAATATTTAAAATACATGTATGTAGTCACATAAAAATGTATTTTCACTATATATATATATATATATATATATATATATATATATATATATATATATGCGCCATGGTATCAAAGCTATTCATATTATGTAGCATTCCATTTGACTTCACTTTATTCTCTAAATCACAGGCATAGTATATACTCACAAAAACTAGTCTCTGAAGGTTGTCCAAAAAATAACAGAAAGAGAGAAATGTCAGCAGAGTACAATACTATATTCCTTTGATGCAATTTTGTTAAAAATCTTATTAAAATTATTTTAGAACAGTTTAGGTTCACAACAAAAGTGAAGGGAAGGTACAGAGATTTCCCATATACCCCCGTCCACACACAATGCATAGCTTTCCCCCATTATCAACATCCCCACCACAGTGGTACATTTACTGAAATTTATGAACCTACATTAGCACCTCATAATCACCAAAGTCCATAATTTTCATATGGTTCACACTTGGTATTATATATTCGATGGGTTTGGATTAATGTTTGACATGCATCTATTATCTTTACGGTACATAACCCCAACCAATTCCTTGTTCCTCCTTGTGAAAGCCAGCTAAAACAGTCCTGGATGCCTGACCTAGAGAAACTGTGAGATAGCATATAGATGTTTTAACACACTAAGTCTATGGTAATTTGTTCATGGCAATAGAAAAACTAATAAAACTACTTCAAAGGGGGCACCTGGGTGGCTCAGTGGGTTAAAGCCTCTGCCTTCAGCTCAGGTCATGATCTCAGGGTCCTGGGATCGAGCCCGGCATAGGGCTCTCTGCTCAACAGGGAGCCTGCTTCCTCCTCTTTCTCTGCCTGCCTCTCTGCCTACTTGTGATCTCTCTCTCAGTCAAATAAATAAATAAAATCTTTAAAAAAAAAACTACTTCAAAGTGATATAGGAATCAGTAAATTTCTAATTCAGCTTTTTGACTTGGAGAGTTCAATGTAAATGCATTTATTTTAGCAACTCCAAAAGATTTTTCCTTTTATATTAACCTTTTCAGAATGTTAATAATTAAAACTGAAATGTTGTTTTTAATTTCAGATATTTTCAAATGTGCTTTTCACATTAAAAACAGAAAAAAAAAAACCAAATGTTTAGAAAAACACAGTAAGTTGAAAAAATAGAGCATTCTGTATTTAAAAACAAGGTCATTTTCCTTAGAAATGCTTTTATACTCCATATACGTTGATCATTATAACTTATTCCTTATTTCAACACTTGGAATTAACTAGAGAAATTAACTCTCCTCCATACATAAAGATTGCTAAAGGAAAGTAATCATATTCTGTATGGTTTGGTTTGTACTTCCAACATAACAACGATAAAACCTAACATTTTGGCTGAATCACATTGGAAAGTCATCAGCAAGAGGACTCCACTACATAATATAATTAAGAGTGCAATGTATAAATAATCTTTTGCTACTTGATACAAGGTGCTGCTCGTTCATTAGTATAAGGGTCATTTGTAAGCCAATTTTGTTATTACCCTGAAACGACATTGTTGTTAAATTGTGATAAAGGGGAAACCATAAATTGGGAAAGAATTTTAATGGTCATTATCTTCATTAGCTAATGAGATGTGCTAATTATGTTCTTAAATGACAATGATTTAGTAGCCCTGGCAAAGAGGGCTCACAGAGCAGTAACCAGGCCAGTCCCCTTCAATGTGTTTTCACAATGCTGAGACATAACTAAGAGCCATAATTATGTTATGTATAACATTATTCATTAAAAATGTCTATCTAAGTTATGTTAGATTTCATGTTGTTTTTCCGTGATTTATTTGCATAAAATCTAGGATACTGAAAATGTGACAGAGAAAATTGCATTAAGGATGTACGTCTTCAAGTGGGGTTCCTAGACCCCTGGAGATCCCTGAGGCCCCATCAGGAGATATATGAGGTTTAAACAATTTCCATAGTAATTAAATGTTATATTTACTGTTTTTACTGTGTTGACAGATGCGGCGGCGGGGAGGGGAGATACAACAATTGTAGGTAAAAATGCTGACTCCTAAACATAAATCAGAAACGTACCTTCCAACTGTGCTAAAATTTATTATATTCTTCAGCCCTATACCGTTTCAGGAAAAACAGCAGAAGGAAGGAAGGAACGAAGGAAGGGAGAAAGAGGAGGAAAGACGGGAGGGAGGAGGCGGGAAAAGGAAGATTTGGAAACTCTATCTCAGCAAATCAGTTTCTCAAATGACCAATGCATAATGTCACAAAATCATCCACAGGTAAAGGGTTTTTCAATTGTTGTGTTTTGATGAAGTATCAAAAAGTCACAATTATCTGAAAAAAAAAAATAAAATGATGCCATTCTCAACCACATACCTGAGTGAAGCCAGTTTTTTCTTTTTTTTCATATACTTCAACTGAACAACCTATCATAATAGATTGAGTGAGGAAGCAGATATAATAATCAATCTTCCTCCTATTAAGCCAGACATAGCTTATTAAAGAAAGTCAAACAATGCCAGATTTATTGTATTTTTTTTATTTTTGATTTATTTTCAGCATAACAGTATTCATTATTTTTGCACAACACCCAGTGCTCCATGCAATCTGTGCCCTCTATAATACCCACCACCTGGTTCCCCCAATCTCCCACCCCCCGCCCCTTCAAACCCCTCAGATTGTTTTTCAGAGTCCATAGTCTCTCATGGTTCACCTTTGCTTCCAATTTCCCCCAACTCCCTTCTCCTCTCCATCTCCCCTTTCCTCCATGCTATTCGTTATGCTCCACAAATAAGTGAAACCATATGATAACTGACTCTCTCTGCTTGACTTATTTCACTCAGCATAACCTCTTCCAGTCCCATCCATGTTGATACAAAAGTTGGGTATTCATCCTTTCTGATGGAGGCATCATACTCCATAGTGTATGTGGACCACATCTTCCTTATCCATTCGTCCGTTGAAGGGCATCTTGGTTCTTTCCACAGTTTGGCAACCGTGGCCATTGCCACTATAAACAAGGGGGTACAGATGGCCCTTCTTTTCACTACATCTGTATCTTTGGGGTAAATACCCAGTAGTGCAATGGCAGGGTCATAGGGAAGTTCTATTTTTAATTTTTTGAGGAATCTCCACACTGTTCTCCAAAGAGACTGCACCAACTTGCATTCCCACCGACAGTGTAAAAGGGTTCCCCTTTCTCCACATCCCCTCCAAAACATGTTGTTTCCTGTCTTGCTAATTTTGGCCATTCTAATTGGTGTAAGGTGATATCTCAATGTGGTTTTATTTATTTTTTTTAATTTTTTATAATAATTTTTTTGAAAGATTTTATTTATTTGACAGAGAGAGAGAAATCACAAGTAGGCAGAGAGGCAGGCTGAGAGAAATAGGGGAGGAAGCAGCCTCCCTGCGGAGCAGAGATCCTGACATGGGGCTCGATCCCAGGATCCCGGGATCATGACCCGAGCCGAAGGCAGAAGCTTTAACCCACTGAGCCACCCAGGCGCCCCCTCAATGTGGTTTTAATTTGAATCTCCCTGAGGGCTAGTGATGAGGAACATTTTTTCATGTGTCTGATAGCCATTTGTATGTCTTCATTGGAGAAGTCTCTGTTCATATGTTCTGCCCATTTTTTGATATGATTGTCTGTTTTGTGTGTGTTGAGTTTGAGGAGCTCTTTATAGATCCTGGATATCAACCTTTTGTCTGTACTGTCATTTGCAAATATCTTCTCCCATTCCGTGGATTGCCTCTTTGTTTTCTTGACTGTTTCCTTTGCTGTGCAGAAGTTTTTGATTTTGATGAAGTCCCAAAAGTTTATTTTGGCTTTTGTTTCCTTTGCCTTTGGAGACATATCTTGAAAGAAGTTGTTGTGGCTGATATCGAAGAGATTACTGCCTATGTTCTCCTCTAGGGTTCTGATGGATTCCTGTCTCACGTTGAGGTCTTTTATCCGTTTTGAGTTTATCTTTGCGTACGGTGTAAGAGAATGGTCGAGTTTCATTCTTCTACATATAGCTGCCCAGTTTTCCCAGCACCATTTATTGAAGAGACTGTCTTTTTTCCACTGTATTTTTTTCCTGTTTTGTCGAAGATTATTTATTGTAATTTTTAAAATTTCAGTTTTTCTTTCTAAAATATTAGATATTGACTCATATCAGTCACATAAACAAAAGATCTTTGGGACGTCAATCTTAAGACTTTAAGGAAGGGAGCCTGGGTGGCTAGTCAGTGAGGCATTTGACTCTTGGTTTCAGCTGAGATCATGATCTCATGTGTGGTAGAATCAAGCCTTGCATGGAGCTCTATGCTTAGCAGGGAGTCTGCTTGAAGATTCTCTCCCTTTATCCCTCCCCCTGTACACACACACACACTCCCTCTCCCTCTCTCTCTCTCTCTCTCTTTCTCTCTCACTAAAATAAATAAATAAATCTTAGGCAAAAAAAAAAAGACTTTAAGGAGTATTGCCTCATGATAATTGAAAGTCAGTAGACATGTTGATCGGTTGATGAAAAAATATTGAAAAGTAAAATAGCATATTACAAATGTGATTTTAGTCTACATGAACATAAAATTAAATAAGTTCAATTCTGAAAGGCATGAGTCATTAGAAACATAGTAATTATTTAGCAGTAAGGAAGAAATTGCATTTGCCTCTTTGCTGAAAGTTGGTAACAGTAGGAATAAGACTGTGATTTAACATGTCCCTTCAAATTTGGCTGTAAAAACCCTGCTTCAATGGCAGAAGTAGGCCAATCTACAATATTTTAAATTGAATTAAAAATTATTTTAAAATAAATTAAGAAAAAATAGCTTTAAATTAATGCTCAACATATTTAAAAAAACTTTGGAAAAAAATTGAGCAGGAAGAGGATATTGATAAATTACATTATACAAATTATATTATATAAGCGATTTATCAAAACCATATTACTGTTAGTATACCATAAGCAAAATCAGTCATTTTGTCCAGATGGAATGAGAACAAGAAGGATTCAGGTAGAAATTACCCATTTGTCCATGCCATGGAATGTTTTTGCTGTTGTTGATTTTATTTTAACGTGGCATAGTGACAGAATTAATATTATAGAGCAGTAAAGATGAATGAATTACCCCTATATATATCAACTGTAATGATTTGGGGGAAAATCAATAAAGAAAATATACTATATCAATTTGCTTAAATAAATTTTAAAAATGTGGATTGCAGATACAATTTTGCAAATCTGTAAATAAAACTAAAGGAATTATTGGCACAAAATTCAGCTGACTGATTACTCACCGGAAGAGGGCGGGAAATGAAATCAGGGGAAGCAATAGGGATTCAGTTGGCCAGTGAATTATTACACTTTCAAAAGCATTCATTTGTAGATATTAAAGATTTTAAAGTTTAAAAAAAAGAAGTGAATGGATTATCTAGTTTAATTATGGGTATTATGTCCTGCATGAACAGTGTGTAATGATGCTAGATGTGATACACTCACAGTTCTCTTACTCGATGGTATAAGATGCCACAGAAATGGTAACAAGCCATTATGGGTTGTAGTGATCCACTGTTCATTCCCAGAACTGGATGTTCCTTCTTTAGCAGAGAACACTGGATTGATTCCATTTTCTACTTGCAAGAAGAGCACAACCAGTACCTTTCTGTTTTATTGTTGTTGTTGCTATTGTTTCCACTGAGTTTCTATAATCTATAAAGGCAAAATTCCATCTACTACTAAACACGCATGAAGTCATATGTTTTTTGCATCGTCAGGGAGGATGGCATAGGTAGACAAAATCAGCTCACAATGTTCTCTGTGGAAATTTCCCCAGTTCTTAAAACCTATTATAACTCCAAAATAGTTCAGTCAAAGTGACTCAGTTTTCAGTGGAGAGATAAGGTAATTGAGATAATGAACTTCAAGACTGGGAAAATAAGAAATATCTTATGCCATTAGAGAAATAGACTAAAAATGTTCACACCATTCACTTTTTAACATAATTTTCCATTCTTGTGTGAGTCTAACAGAAGGACATAGAAAGCAATATGGGTATACTCCATCAAATTTCTCTTCTCTGTTGCATTTAAGCTATGTTCACATTTTCTCCCTAGCCATTCAGAGATAATAGAACCTCATGTATGAGAACTCTGTTACTGAAAAAAAAAAAAGAAAGAAAGAAAAGAAATGAAATGACCTCAAATAAGAGAATTCATATATTTGTTTTCTTGTTCTATTAATTGCCTAACATAAAGATGTTATCTTTATAATTGAAATTTTAATTGTCTAGAGAATTATTCCAAAATAAATGATATTTTAAAGAGTTATAAGTACCCCTTATTCCCTCAGTTACTTTTTCTTATTCTCTGTTATTTTGTAAATATACCAGTTGGATTTGAAATATAATCCCTGTTTTGCTATGAATGTTAAAAATATTTCTGGATATTGTTCATGTTTCTACTGGGATCAAAAAACTATCCATCTGCTTGTCCATATGCTGGAGAAGGGGACGTGGTAACTTTCACTGGATGTGAGCTCTGTCATTGTTTACTATTGCCTGAGGAAAAGGTCATGATTCTTTTAATTTTCTTTACCTAACCATAAAAATAAACTTATAACATTATGTGGAACAACTATATATGAATCTTACTGATTCAGAAGCAATAATTTAAAGAGATCTTTTTAAATCTAAATATTTATTTTAAAAAAAAGAACAGCAATGCAAAAACACTTAGAATGCAATCAATTGGAGCAATGCTTTATAAAATTCTCATTATTATTTTGATTTGATAGATTGCCTGGACCATTTAAAAGACTTAATTCTAATTATGGATACAATAATCTTGAAGCTCAAATGCTACAACTAAAGCATCAGTAGTCAATGAAATAATGAATGTTACCAATGAGGATATTGATATCTTTGACCAATTTACTAGTAGGTACATTGAGTCCTCAGAGGTTCTTAATGAAAAGTGCTTTAAAATTATTTTAAGAATGGGGTGCAGGGGGCGCCTGGGTGGCTCAGTGGGTTAAAGCCTCTGCCTTTGGCTCAGGTCATGATCCCAGGGTCCTGGGATGGAGCCCCACATCCGGCTCTCTGCTCAGCAGGGAAGCTGCTTCCTCCTCTCTCTCTGCCTGCCTCTCTGTCTACTTGTGATCTCTGTCTGTCAAAAAAAAAAAAAAAAAAAAAAAAAAAGAATGGGGGGCAGGGGTGCCTGGATGGCTCAGTTGGTTAGGCATTTGCCTATGCCTCAGGTCATGAACTCAGGGTCCTCAGATCAAGCCCTGCATTGGGCTCTCTGCTCACTAGGGAGTCTGATTCTCCCTGTACTCTCCCTTTGTTCATGCTCTCTCTCTCTTTCAAGAAAGTAAGTAAATAAATAAAAATAAAAAACAAAATTATATTAAGGATGAGAAATTATAAATACTAACATAATCATTACTTGGTCATTTCAGCAAATAATTTTTAGTTGCAAATGATGCCTTAAAAGAGAAAGGTAGATGCAAGTCAAACATAAAATACTTAATTTAAAAGCCTATGCATCAGTATAAGGATTGCCAGGAGCCTTTGTTATGCTAATTTTAGAAGAAAGATGTGGCTCTCCGTCAGATCCAGTAAACCTGGCAAATGGTAATATGGCTATTTTAATTGTCTATGTAACATATCAAAAAAGAGACATAAAAAGAAATACTACAAAACAGGGAGCTCTTGTTAGCTATCTAAAGTTTTCTGAATGATTCAATTCATTATTTAATGATTATTCCAAAAACGCTCATGCATAATAGCCTGAGCCTTATATTTTTAAATTTCAAAATATTTGGTATTAAAAATGGGTGGCTTTACAGTGACACTCAATGAGTGCTGCTTTGACAGGCAGGGGTATATTTGCATGCTCAGTGGGAATACAACTGAGAGATTCATCAGGCAGAGTCTAAATTCTCCATTTCAAGGGTTGACAAATCTATTGGGATGTCTAGTTCTCCCAAGAATGATTTGCTAGCGATGAGAAGAAAGATTTGAAGGAAAGAAGATTGATATCAAGATATATTTGGAGAGTGCTAAAAGAGAAACCTGTTGTGACTTGAAAATAGGATCTAAATGACCCAGTTCAGTCTGAACAAATGTGGTCAGTGCCCAGAATTTACCTTAAAAAATCCCATAACAATATCAGTTATTTACATTTGATGATATGAACAGGCAACTTTGAAATTAGATTTATTTTATATTGCCTCCTTAATCTTCATGCCCTTTTCTCTAACCCTGTCCCTATTAGAGCTGATACTTTTCTACAAAGACATTTTTTTTTTTGCTTTTTGTTTCATTTGTTTTTGTTGTTCTTGCTGTTATTATATAAAAAGAAGAGTTCTTCATTAATAGAATGGTATTTCTAAAACCAAAGAGAAAAAAAGTCAAAGAAAAGTAGAACTTTTTTCCTCTATGAATAATAGTTGTGTTTTTCCTTTTTTGTATCTATTAAAAAAAGGCCTAGAAAAACTATCTTCTAAAGAACAGATGTGCAGTTTTGCAATTGACCCAACATAGACTATTTCTCTTTGACAGAAGAAGAATTCAGAATGAAAATATCAGTTTATTGCAGAATACTCAGGAAAATAAGGTACAGGAGAGAGGCACTAGAGTATAAGGAAGCAAACACATGGAATTAATATGGGACTGGAGTGGGTATCAAATTAATATCTAGAGAGAGAGATGACAGATCTCCAATATATACAATGTTGAACTTATTTTTCTAATACAGTTATGCATTATTAGTCATAGAAATTAAAATGAGAAAAATAGATATTGAGATATATTCTATTATCTGATCTTTGTACTACAATAAATTGACATGAGCAAATGCCAGAACACATGAATCCCTCCCTTGAACACCACTGTTATTGGAAACAGACACCTGGAGAATGCTTCATGCAGGAAATAGTAAGAGAAGATTTTCACTCTAAAATGCTCCTTCTGGTAATAATTTAAATTTAAAGGAATAAAAAATGAAGACAGGGCAGGGTACCTGGGTGGTTCCGTTGGTTAAGCATCCAACTCTTGATTTCCACATAGGTCATGATGTCAGTGTAGGGAGATCTACTCCCATACTGGGTTATGCTCAGCAGGGAGTCTGCCTGAGATCTTCTCCCTCTGCCCCTTCCCCTGCCCTCTCTCTCTCGCTCGCTCGCTCAAAAAACAAAACAAAAAAAAAAGAAAAGAAAAGAAAAAGAAAAAGAAAAAAAAAATGGAGACAGGAAAATTAGACTATGACCACAGGCAGAAAACAAAGGAGGAGGAGGAGGAAGAAGAGGAGGAGGAGGAAGAGGAGGAAGGAGAGAGGGGGAGAAGGAGGAGGGGGAGGGGGGTAGGAGGAGGGGGAGGGGGGTAGGAGGAGAAAGAAGAAGAAGGAGGGGGAGGCGGGTAAGGAAAAGAAAGAGGAGAAGAAAAAGAAATTCTTTCAATGAATTAAATAGAAAGGAAGAAGGGAATATATCTTTGAGGAATGTATAAGATTAAGTAAAGTGATACAGGAAGATGTGAGCTGGAAGACTTCTATCACTAGATTTCAGACTTTTGTCTTATATAATTAAGTGAGAGTTTTTATAATAAAGAATGGCAGAAGAAATGAGATACATGGTGAGGAGTTGGAAGGAAATCATCATATACTTATGTATAATCTACCAGTCTGTAGTATTGTTAACAGCACCCTAAATTGGCCAAGACAGAAAACTGGCACTGAGGAATAGAGGGGTAGAGGAGCTGCTGCAACAAATGTAGGCACAACTTGCTTTACTGTACTTCACTTTGTTGTGCTTTGCAGATATTGTGGGGTTTTTTTGTTTTGTTTTGTTTTTGTTTTTTTACAAATTGAGTCTTGTGGCAACTCTGTGTTGAGCGCAATGTATCAGGACCAGTTTCCCAAAAACATTTATATACTTTGTATCTTTGGGTCACATTTTAGCAATTCTTACAAATGTCTCAAAGTTTCTCATTATTATTATATTTGTTACGGTGATCTGTGATTAGTGACTACCAACTCACTGAAAGATCAGGTGATGGTTAGCATATTTTAGCAATAAAGTATTCTTTAACTAAGATTATATTTTTGGGGTGCCTCGGTGGCTCAGTGGGTTAAGCCGCTGCCTTTGGCTCAGGTCATGATCTCAGGGTCCTGGGATCAAGCCCCACATTGGGCTCTCTGCTCAGTAGGAAGACTGCTTCCCCCTCTCTCTCTGCCTGCCTCTCTGCTTATCTGTGATCTCTGTCTGTCCAATAAATAAATAAAATCTTTTTTTTAAGTATGTGTATTTTTTAGACATAATATTATTGCACACTAAATAGACTATAGCACCGCAAATATAACTAGTGTATGTACTGGAAAAACAAACAAACCAAAAAACATTCATTTGATTCACTTTATTATGATATTCGCTTTATTTGGGTTTTCTGGAACCCAACCCAAAATATTCCCAAGGTACACCTATACCTTAAAATGTGGTAGCAACACTGGTACTGGCTAGAATAGTTTGGAGGTACCTGTAACAAAAAGCTTACATTTCCACAGATGGATTTTAAAAGCAATTCTGATGACAGTTTTCCAGAAGACAAAGAGGAGAGCTGGAGAAGTAGCCTCAGTCTTCTTAGAGAATACTGAAGTGGTCTTGAACTGAGTGTTGGCAGAAATGTGTATGGGAAAGTTCATTCTGGTGTGGTCTCAGATGGAAAAGATGACCTGCTAGTGGACAATGAAGGAACGGACATGCTTGTAACAAAGTGGCAAAAATTTGATTGACTTGAGTCTATGTCTAGCGTTTTGTGGAAGGTAAAAATTCGAGCGAAGAAATTGGGTATATGACCGAGGATGTATTTAAACCAAGGGTTGAAGATGAGGGCTGGCTTCTCTTGAAAAAGTTATTATAAAAATGAAAGAAGAAAGAAATGACCTAAAACTGGAATTGTTAGTCAAAATGTAAGCAGAAACTTAAAAATTTAAATATCCTCAGCCTATCCGTATTACAAAAAATGGGAAAGTGTGTTAGAAAGAAAAGACTAAAGGTTTGGCCAAGTGGCGTTTTGATAAAGATATTAGTTTGGATGTGAACCAGGGACTTAATCAACCATTTCAGCATGAAACAGTCCTTTTGATCTGAAAGGGGAGGAGAAGGAAAGTTGTCTAATTTCTTGGATTTTTCAAAATGGGACTATAGAGCTATTCTACTGTGAATGTGCTTTATTCAAGACCAGGAAAGAAAACCCCAAAAGTGATTTAGAGATTATCAGGGCTGCCTCCTCAATTTTAAAATTTCTTCATAGCAAAACAAATAATGAAGAAAATGAAAAAGGAATCTATGGAATGGGAGAAAATATTTCCAAAGTATATATCTGATAAAGGGTTAATATTAAAATATATATAATAAACTCATACCACTCAATAACAACAACAAAAACTCAAATAGTGCAATTTTAAAATGGGCAGAGGAACTGAACAGACATTTTTCCAAAGAAGACATAAAATAGCCAGCAGGTACATGAAAAAAGTGTTCAACATTGCCAATCATCAGGGAAATACAAATCAAAACCACAACGAGATATCAACTCACACCTGCTAGAATGACTATTATCAAGAGCTCTCTGCACCCCACGCTTCCCCATGTTGCAGTATTATTCACAGTACTCAAGATATGGAAATGACACAAATGTTTATATAAATATATCAAATCACATCTGATTTAAATGATATTTAGATGAGATTTTGAGTCTAGAGTTTTGAGTTGATGCTAGAACAAGTTAAGACTTTTGGGGCTAGGGATGCCTGGGTGGCTCAGTGGGTTAAGCCTCTGCCTTCGGCTCAGGTCATGATCTCAGAGTCATGGGATCAAGCCCTGCATCAGGCTCTCTGCTCGGTGGGGAGCCTGCTTCCCCCCTCTCTCTCTGCCTGCCTCTCTGCCTACTTGTGATCTCTGACTGTCAAATAAATAAATAAAATCTTAAAAAAAAAAAAAAAACTTTTGAGGCTAGTGGCATTTTGCCTGTGAGAAGTACATGACATTTGGGGGGAGGCAGGGGCAGAATGCTAGGATCTGAACATTTGTGTCTCCCCTAAATCTGTGTGTGGAAAACCTAATGCTCAAGATGATCATAGGAGGAGGTGAGGCTTTTGGGAGGTGACTGCTAAGAGAAAGGAGGTGCCAGGAATGGGATGAGTGTCTTTATGAAAAGGACCCCAGAGTGATCCTTTGATCCTTCTATCGTAAGAGGAGACAAGGAAAAGTCTGTGTTCCGGAAGAAGGGCCTTCCTTGACCTTGTGAACACTCTCATCTTGGAATTACAGACTCCAGAACTGTGAGAAATAAATTTCTAGTGTTTATAGGCCACGTAGTCTAGGGTACTTTGTTATTATTAGCCCAAATGGAGTAAGACAATGACTAATTTTTTTTAGTTGTTTACTTTGTTTGAAATAGAATGACTTTGATTGGAGCAAAGGTTTTTACATAGTATCTCGATGAAGGAGATGAATTTTTCTTTTTGTTTTCTTAGGTGAGAGGAAAAACTATTTTATATGTTTCAAGTAAAGAGTCAATGTAGAATAAGGGAATGAAACCAGAGAAAAGGAGAAAATCACTACGGCAGCAAGGTTCTTTTGGCTGCAGTAGATTCAAATAAACTACTATAATAATAAGAGAAAGCATATAATATTTTTTAAATTGAAGTATAATTGACACATTGTATTAGTTTCAGATGTACAACATGATTGTACATTTGTACACATTGTAAAATGATCACCACAATAAGCCTAGTTAACATCCATCACCAGTCATAGTTATAGAATTTTTTTTCTTATGAGGATAACATATAATAATTATTTTCTTTACAGAGAGGATAAAACAGAAGCTGAAATGTAAAATAATTCTATTAAGGTAGCATACTAGCAAACAACAAGAGGTCTGTCTGATTCCAAAACCCCCTTCATCATTCAACCTCTGCATATCCTGTACCCCCACTTAAAAACACTAATGTGTACAGGAAGTAAACAAACATTAAATTAAATGCAATAATTTTGCTAATGTAAAAATCACAAGATTTCCAAGGAAGTATGAATGGCCACTATTAGGCCCTGTTATAAGTATTTTTGTGCACAGTACCTAATGTCAACTTTTTTCAATGTGGTAGCTAAATTCTATGAAAATGAAATAAAGTACCTGAACAAACACTAAGGAAAAGTTAATGAATAGATTCAACAATTTAGATTCAAACCATTTACTATACACTGATAACCATTTAGGGTTGTGCAAAAGTACATTTTATTTAGCAAGGAAAGTACTGAAATAGAATAGAAGTCAGCATCTCTACTATTGTATTTGTAATTGTTCTGTACTCACCTAGGGAGAACTTGTAATTATAAGCTATTAAGATTTGAGCCATTATCACTCAATGCTTTATGAATGAATAGATAAGTACACCTTCAACTCAACAAATGATAGACTCTATGAGAGAGACAGTATGTGGTCTATAAAGATTAATAAAACATAAACTTCCTGAGTCACTTGTGTTCTTTTGGGTTTACTAAACTGTTTACTTAAAGTTTTTCTGATGTTCAAATAGCTCAAGAAGTTAGTACAGCCTATGATAAAGAGCATTTGCTTATGAGACAGAAGCAGATAATATAAGAAAATGAAATAGATTTGGTTTAAGAAGCAATATGAATAAATAGGAAAAATAGTAATTTGGTGACCAGATTATAGACTGCATATTCCAGTCATTACTGCTTTTAATTAACTGACGCATCCAATAAGGTAATGAAGAACCACTGTTGCCCAGTCACTGACATTTCAGGTTTAGCATGACATCTAGTTTTTATGAGAAATTGCTAAGTTATCAAATCTTGAGGAAAAAAATAAAGCTTGAAAAAGTCATAGTGTAAGTCAAATATAATATATATTTTATATTTGTTAAAAATACAATTGTGGCTTATTCAATTAGGGTATCTGTTGTCTATCATTAATGCTGTCAATAAATAGGTCATTACCATAATGGGCATCTAAACATGGAAACAGTGCTAACTTCAAAATTATACTAGGATATTACATATAAAATGGGTTAAATTAAGTATCTGTAGAAGTCAGCTGTTATACATTGAACTATATTGAAGATATGTTGAAATCTCAACACCCAGATAAATTGAGATTATTAATTTGGGCTCTAATCCAATATGGCTGATGTTCTTATCACAAGAGACAGAGGCAACATCATGATATCATGTGACTGAGGAGGCAGAGATGTTCAGTAATATATCTATTATCTAAGGAACACCAAGACTGCTAGCTAGACCAGAATTTAAGAGAAAATCATGAAACCAATTCCTCCCTAGAGCCTTCAGAGAAAGAATAGCCCTACTGACACCCTAATTTTGAACTTCTAGCTCCTAGAAGTCTAAGAGAAAAAAAGTTCTGTTAAGTTACTTAGGGTGTGGTACTTGATTATGGCAGAGCTAGAAAATTACTACATCTATTCCTAATCCAGACCACTTCATGTGTACATCTGGGGTAAGAGTAATAATGGGGAAAACCAACAACCTGACATGGTGAAAGACTGAATACCTTCTTATTAAAATCAAGGATAAGGCATGGATAACTGCATTCACTGCTTTTGTTCAACATTGCCTTACAGATTCTAGTTAGTAAACTAAAGCAAGACAAACAAACAAACAAACGAACAAAAAAGATCCATATTAGAAAGGAATAAATACAAATAGAATTGTCTTTATTTGTAAATAATTTTCTACATAGAAACTATAATACAGAGTGCTACAGAAACTAATAAAGTTTAGCAAGTGTGTAGAACATAAAATCAACATAAAAATAAGAATCATATTATACATTCTAGTTACATACAATTGAAACCAAAAATAAAAAATAACAATGCCATTAGAGCATCAAAAAATGTGAAATACTTAGGGAAAATTATGATGATGTGAATGGCTTTTACAATAAGAGGTACAAACATTGCTGCAAGAAATTGAAATCTTAAGTAGATGGAGAGATAAACTGTGCTTATTTGTAAGAAACCTCAAGTCTTTTGAAGATATCAACTTTCTCACATTGATCTACAAATTTAACAGCAATCAAAATTTCAGTTGGTTTCCTTTTTGTAGAAATTGACAAAATGATTCTAGAATTTATATGTAAATGCAAAATTACCAGTAGTAACAAACAACTGAATAAAAACACATTGGAAGTATGAACATTACCCGTTTCAAGTGTTATGATAAAGTTACAGTGCTCAAGAAAATGTGGAATTTGCATAAGAAAGCAAAGCAGATCTCTGTGATGAAAGAGTCCAGAGAGTCCCACAGATGGAAGAACAACTGATTTTCAACGGAAATTCAAAGGTAAGTCGGATAAAAAAATGTCATCACTTCAGCAAAATAATGTCATTCCACACCTTGGACCACATACAAAAATTAACTCAAAATGCACTTATAGAAATAAAGGTAAATTCTAAAAGTGTAACGTTTCTAGAAAAAAAATAAGAGAAAACTTTATGGCTTTTGGTTATAAATGCCTGTATATATCCATCTTAAGTACAGGACTAACAAAAAAATTTATAAAAGAATAAACTGATAACTTGCAACCCAACAAAATTTAAAAAAAATTCCCTTCAAAAGACATTCTAACATAATAGAAAAACAAGCCACAGATTTAGAGAAAATATTTGCAAAGCATAAACCTAAGCAAGGGACACACTCGTATATGCAAAAACTCAAAAGACTTGATAAGAAAGCAAGAAAAAAAACAAAAAACAAAAACAAAAACAAAACAAAACAAAACAAAAAAACAATTCATGTCCCTCTTCAAATGACCACAAGATTGAATAGACACTTTCCAAAAGTAGATATGCAAGTGGAAAAAAACTCACATGCAAAGATAACCATCCACATCAGTCTTCAAGGAAATGTGAAGATTTTTTTGAAAGTCAGTTCTTCTATGACTCTCTTGAGGAGAAATGATACTTTGAATCTGGAAACGTATATTCCTTTTGACAGTTGCATCAGACAAAAAATCTTTTATAGTATTTTCCATTAAGATTAGTCAATTAATTGCCTTGTTCTAAGTCCATTAAGAATCATTTAGATTATAATTCGGGTTTATCATAATAGATTTTCTAAGAGACAGAAAACATGCTGATCAATCAACATGCTGAGTTATTTTTTGTTTGTTTGTGTGTTTTGGTTTGGTTTAGTTTTTTCCCCACTGAAACTAGAAGGATTGCCATTTAGGTTAAGTCTTATTCTTCTTTGAGATATGTCAATCACTCCTCTAAAATCGATCAATTTATGGTCTGAGAAAACACTAAATTTTGTTCGGCACCTATAACACCTCGTACCAGGCCCACAGAGACTTGACCTCACAAGATAATAATGACTTTTTCTGAGACCCTGCTGATTTAGCCAGGAAATTCTCTCTATTTTGACTTAACATTTTAAACTAACACCTTAAGGAATTCAATTATCAGAGACTAATTATTATAGAATCTCATATAACAGTGTATGAATTAGAAGTCAAGTCATGTTTGGGGCCAGTGAAATGTATTCTGTCCCATAGCCATAGTGCACAAAATTAATTCTCAAGGATAACCCATGGTTTGTAATGTAGTGTAGCCCTGACCATTGTTTCTTCTCTTTTCTGTATTGCAAGTTCCTGTTGAGTTTTGATTGCAGAAGCATCCATTTAAAAGAAGCATCCACTTCAACAAAGGCTCTCTCCAATAAACACATGGCCAGTCACAGGACAAAAGAACCAGGCTACTTCCCCACACTGAGCCTCCTTTGTTTTAGAGATCTTGATAGATTTAGATAACTGACCATTGTCTATTTGCTTTTTGCTTTCCCTCTGCTTTTAATTCCCACTGTCAAGTTTAAATTTTACCAATAAAGATTGAGCCCATGAGACCCCAGGCCCGCAACCGTGATCCCAATAAAAGCAGAACCCCAGGCCCACGCGCTCCCTCTCTCTCTACCTGCAACATAGCGTGGCCCCATGTGTGTTGTGTAATTTCCAGGTTCTGTAAGTAATAAACCTTTATTTATTTGTTTATTTTTTTCAAAGTTTCCTGATAGTTGCCGTTAAAGGACACCTGCAATCCTAAGAACTACGAGGTCAGGTCCAACTACAAAATTGGCTACTGATAGGCTGGAGACCAGCACAAAATATATCATAATTCATTTGTAGGGATTACTTGATAAGCTCTTCTAAGGAAAACAGGCATTAGTATTGGTATCTTTTATTTTACATTTGAGAGCCAACTCATTACATAGAAGTTCTTCTTTCTAGACAAAAATGTATTTGCATATTGCCCACTTACATTTTAGCCAATGCTTCTCATGAAAAGAGAGCAGTTTTGCCTTGATTTGGGTTTCTAGTGGTAGTTACTACACAAATAAATTTTTTACAGTTTCCACCATAATTATGTGCACCCATCTTGATGATATCCTAAAGCTTCCATTACACACTTTGTCTGGAGAATTGAATTTCCTGAACACTAAACTTGGTTCTTGAGATGAAGAAATTTTACCTTAGGCTTTTAATTCTCCAACTAAATAAGCACACTTCATGATATTGTTTTTAATAATATTATATGAATTTATGTCAATATATTTATTTTATCTTCCCTTGTATATTTATATTTGCTATTTTTTTTTTTTTAAAGATTTTATTTATTTATTTGACAGAGAGAAACCACAAGTAGATGGAGAGGCAGGCAGAGAGAGAGAGAGGGAAGCAGGCTCCCCGCTGAGCAGAGAGCCCGATGTGGGACTCGATCCCAGGACCCTGAGATCATGACCTGAGCCGAAGGCAGCGGCTTAACCCACTGAGCCACCCAGGCGCCCTATATTTGCTATTTTTGACAAATATATTTACTTTCTATTACCTACCACATTGCACGTATTTTACATAATATTAGAAATACAGGTATTAGGTATTAGGTATTAGGTATTAATTATATATATCACTGGTGGACTGAGCCTAAAATCTAATGAAAAAAAAAAAAGATATATAAAGAAGCTTTTATAAGCAATGCATATGGTAAGACCTGTAAGAAAAATATAAACATGGTTTTTGAGGGTGATATCCCTAAAATGTCATTGTTTACTTTGCCACGATTGTCAATAAAACAAGTATTTTATAAATTGAAATCTCAATATTAATAAGTTCAACATATACTTAGGTAATTTGTTAAATGTAACAGTAGTAGTTTTTAATAAGATATACATATTGTTTAGCTGCCATTTATAAGAGTAACTAATTACCAATAACTATTTGTTATTTAAGTTAAATAGAAAATAAAGGTTTCTATTGTGAGAAAAAAGTGCAATAATACCTGTACTTTGAATTGCCAACATATATATTTCTTTTTTTTTTATGATTTTTATTTTATTTTATTTTATTTTTGTTTTGTTAATTTGAGGCATTTGTTTCTTTTTTTTTTTTAATTAATTTTTTATTTTTTATAAACATATATTTTTATCCCCAGGGGTACAGGTCTGTGAATCACCAGGTTTACACACTTCACAGCACTTACCAAAGCACATACCCTCCCCAATGTCCATAATCCCACCCTCTTCTCCCAAACCCCCTCCCCCCAGCAACCCTCAGTTTGTTTTGTGAGATTAAGAGTCACTTTTGGTTTCTATTTCAAAAAGCACATGTGAGATTTAAATGAGAAAAATGATCAATAACTATAAATTATGCTATTTGGATGTATTTCATATTAGAAAAAGTTATATTAATTTTCTTGAGAATCTTTGTTAAAAAAAATACTCAAATCACGGGGTTTTGCATTAACCCTTTCCTAATGTATCCTACCTTAAAATAACTGTCTGTATCTATGGCATTTTCATCTACACACTGGGAACTACCTTGGTATCCTAGAGCACGATGTGACACAGCAGACAAGCTTGCACATTATTTCTTTATTTCCTGCCTTCATCTCTGGTGACCAAGTTCATAATCCAGCTCATTGAAACTGGTCTGTGGGCAATGGTGTTCCCCAAACACATACTGCAGGGTTTAGGCTCTGGGGACACTGTGTGCTAGGAAACTAAAGTACTCTGTAAAATTGACTTTTTCTCCTTTTTCTGCTTCTATTCTTGCTAGGATTGCACCCCAATTTACACGTTTGACATGCAAAAAGCATTTGTCCTTCTAATAAGGGACAAAGAATTAATGATTTCTCTAGAATACAGAACATGGAAGGAAGGACCATGTGAGAAAAACCTGAAGCTACCATATGCATATTCCAGAACCCTGGAGCTAGGCTTCGTAACGCCAAGATCCCTTGACTCCAAGAAATAACACATGCGTCTTCATCCTTGTCTAACTGGTTCTTGGATGCCTATGGGGACACACATACCAGACCACCAACCTCAACAAAACCCCCAGACTCTGAACAAAGACAAGACTCATGCTCCTTCCCTTTTTAAGTCTCTCAAATGCTCTGTCTGTATTTACTCTCTCTATACCTTCAATAAACTCTTCTCTTGCTTCTTGCTGGCTCACATTTGATTTCCGTCCTATGTGATGACCAACAAAACAAGGTCATTGCCCTCATTGAACTTACAGTCTAGTTGTAGCAAAAGAATAACTCAAATTATCAAATTATTACTCAAATGACTCTGGCTGGTTCTCTGGTACCCCATCTCAGTCTCTGGACCCACCCTGCCACTCTCAGTTGGATAAAATAAAAATCGTTCACCTGCATCACAGTGTCCATCACAAAGCTGCAACCTGCATTAATTCTACAGTAGTTTTTACAGACCAGATAATACTTGTTCTTAAGACATGCTTTTCTGGGGCGCCTGGGTGGCTCAGTGGGTTAAGCCGCTGCCTTCGGCTCAGGTCATGATCTCAGGGTCCTGGGATCGAGTCCTGCATCGGGTTCTCTGCTCAGCGGGGAGCCTGCTTCCCTCTTTCTCTCTGTCTGCCTTTCCATCTACTTGTGATTTTTCTCTGTCAAATAAATAAATAAAATCTTTAAAAAAAAAAAGACATACTTTTCTGCACTTGAGTTGTATATGTTCCCTTCAAAATTAAATGAGTAAAATACCATCCTTATATTTCATTGCTAACATGGACTATATTTTCACCCAGTTTTTTTTTTTTTTTGGAAAAATTCCATCAGAGTTATAGTACATGAATTATTATTCTGTGCCTAAGTGGATTCATATGTGTATTTGGCAAAACAATGCACTTAGGGGTGTGATTATTTAAATTTGTATAAAATTTCACTAACTTTAATCTGAAATAATACTTTAAAATAAAGTTTAATTTACTTTACTTGTAATCTGTAATCACCAGATCAAAACTGGTCAGTTGAGTCACACACTTTAGAATGTTAGACATATAAGGATCTAAGGAATATCTTTTCAATTTTGAGTTAAAGAATAAAACTTTGCCTCATTCCCCACAGGTGCCTCTGACTTTAATATTTGATTACTCTTGTTTGTTATAAGTTTCAAAAATAAGCTAAAACTTTTCTCCTTCTATTCTAAACTTAAATATTTCCTCAATTAAAGTATTGCTAATATCCCAATCATACATGAATATTAAAAACTCACAGCCTCAGAATTTTGCTGAAGTTTACAACATTTAGATACTTGGTTTTTCAACTCAAATAATACATTATCTCACTCCATACTCACACACAAACACATATGCACATATCAAATTATGATGAGCAAATAACAATAGTAGAAAAATATTCTGTAAATCTGATTGGAAATAATAGCTTAAATAAATTTCTTACCTCTATAGAACAAGAAACATTCACATGAGACATATCAGCATTATGATGAAATTTCTCTTTATCATGTAATTTATTTAAAATATAATAAAATACATCGAGCATTTTTCATGCCATGGGATAACAGAAGAAGAATGGCATTGGTGCAACTGACCTGAACAACATTTGTTTTCAGGAAATGAAGTCTTGTGCAAGCAGCTGAAACCCTCGAAGCAGTTTGTATATTTGATGTATAAAGCATTGCATACGCAAGAGACACTTCGCAAGGTCAGAAATGAAACACATCTGAAACTGCTGTTAACATTCAGCAAAATATACTGCAGATATTCTGGAATCATTTTTTTTTTCCCCTGTCACTGTGGATCAGATGCCACGCAACCTACATAGAAAATGATGGCATAAATTCCGGTTCCATAAGAATATACTTCGCAATAGAAAAAGAATGAACTGTTACAGATTCAGATGCAGAATGTCACTGCACTGCATCTTCCCAGACTATGGAAATCTTAAACTATAATAGAAATCATTTATAAGGATTTGAGTGTGTCTGTGAAAGTGATATACAAGTTAAAAATATGGAAAATATTTAGTTGGAATCAAACTCCTTCATAAAAGGCAAGTATTTCCCTCCGAATTCAAAGTAAAAACATGTGACCAGTGATGCAAAATAATGGGCACTGTGCCATTTTTTCCGCTTCCAATCAGACCTTTTTGTTATTCTTCTGCTAAGTGTAGCATAACTACACTCTAATATTATGGACCAGAAGTTGGTATATCATGACCTCAAAATAATTTGGCTCTCAAGAAAAGGAGACTTAAACAAACACAAAACAAACAAAGGGCAATAAGAAGGAAAATATTTAATTATATCTTAACAGAGCCTTTATTTTGACAGTAAATTACACACACACACACACACACACGCACACACACACACCTGCATACATGCAAATGGTATAACTCCTTAAGATATAAAAAATAAGTAAGATGGATTATATCTCAGAAGAATGTAAATTTGTGAAACTTTTATATTTCAAAATAACTATAGTTAAGATAATTTTAATACAATGATTCTTCATATTTCTTAAACTTAATTCAACTATTCCAGAAATAAACCATTTTTTAATGTTTCTTAAATTATAGTGTTTTTTTAACAATGTCGTGAAAATTCTTATGGGTGTCTTGTCCTAACATTGTCATGTCAAATGTCATGTCAAATGTCCCCAGTATCCTAAGTAATTGTTGGCATCAGATCATAGACTCAATGAATTGGCATTCTTTTACTCATAACTGCCCATTTTGGGCTAGTAAATTCTAATAAACTAAAGCTGTAGTCCAGGATCCAATTTCCACGTAATAGCTAATTTAATACTCACAACTCTTTTTCCATCTTACAAAAGATGATTTTAAGATACTAATCATGAGCTAATTATAAAAAGTTAACTCATTCTCCAAATGACACACAGTGAGTAGTAAATATTTTAACTAAAACCTGTATTAGAGAAGTGTAGCTACAAAACCTCTGGTCTTCACAACTACAGACATTGTCACTAAAGGTGACAGTATCAGCCGTCCTAAGGCCACTTTGATCTGCATAAATGTTAATGAGCAGCCATTATGTCTGATGAGGGCATTCCAAAGCTCCACTATATACCAGGTGACAGTCTATTAATTTACTACCAACTTTGGGACTTTCTAATTATATGAACATGATCAATATTTTTGTCTTTATGGTTTTCCATTTTCTTATTGTAAAATCAGCATAAATCTATGTAAATCATTAAATGGTAGCTTACAGTAACATCAAGTGAGATCTAGAAGAAAAAAATATTTTTAAACACACTTGAAAATTTAAAATTGTAGTCATAGTAGTAGTACAACCAAAGAAGACACTATAGACCAGATAAATATTAAAATATAGATTCAATAAAATTCCAACAATAAGCAAGAAGAGCAAATGAAAAAAAAATTGTGATGCACTTAAAATAGGCAAAGGGAAAGCTGCAGAAAAGAATAAGTAGGTAGCTCTTTCTATTTTCATATCTTTATCACCTAACCCTATTGCTAATATTACTACTATAGACTATGAATAAGGAAATCTAATTCTCAAATTTACAGATGGTAAAAAGTAATATAACTGCTAAAAGGGACTTCAGGTGTCCTGCTTGACTATTCACCAAAAGCAGGGAGAAATAATATTTTCCTTCCCTCTCAACTGTATTCCACACCACTGTTCTCAGAATTATTCTGATCTCCAGACACAGAAACATCTGTGAACATGTTAGGACTTCATGGGCCCCACCTTGACCTACTGAATCGAAATCTTTAAGGATGAGGCCCAATTAACTCCACTAACAAGCTCTCTAGGTAATTCTTATTCACACTTAGTCTGAGAATCACAACTTGACACACAGACCTAACATCAAAGAAAACATATCTGTTGTACAAGAGAATAAGAAATATGTCAACAGTGCTTATGTAACTCTCCAGCCAGATATGTGTGCAAATATCCAAGCAGGGAAGAAGAGAGATGGACATATTTATTCAGCGAACATTCAAATACCTGTTCTAGACTTGGGCCTGGGCTGAATGCTGAGGTCAAAAAGTGAATAAAACATAGCTCCTGCCTTTGCATAACTCAAGTAATTAACTGTAATAATTAATGGAAATTTCCAAATTAAATCTAGAGGGATTAAAGTAATTACCAAGAGGGTGATATTTTAGCAGTGTCTTGACAAGCATGTCCGTTTTAGGAAATAATCTAGTGAACAATGCTTAATTAGCAAGCCAGAGATAACATGTTCAAAGCCATGACAATATGAGGAAGTTTGACTAATTTGGAAAAATGATAATAGCAGTTCCAGAGCCAACAACTAAAAAGCAGATGCAAAAGTTGTAAGAAAAAAAAAAAAAACAAGAGAGAGGGACAGAAAGAAAGAAAGAAAGGAAGAAAGAAAGAAAGAGAAAGAAAGAAAGAGAAAAGAAAGAAAGAAAGAAAGAAAGAAAGAAAGAAAGAAAGAAAGAAAGAAAGAAAGAAAAAGAAAGCGGGCAAGCAAAAGCTGTGAGATAGGAAACAGAGATACAGACTCGGTTCAGAACAATGCTGCAGCGTATGTCATCTTATGAAATGAAACTGGACTTGATTCTATGTTGCTTATGAGACTCACTGAGAAATTTCAAGAAGGGTGATGATGTGTTAAGATTCTAGTTTTAGGAGAAGAATGTAGGGTGCTTTAGAGGACAAGAATGGATGCAAAGTGACAATTAAGAAGATATTGGAGTTGGTAAGAGAAATAAAAATGCATACAAAATTACGAGAATGACAGCAAGGATGGAAAAGCTGGCATGATTTCCAGGGGTGTTTGCGCAGGTTATGAATAAAATTTGTAATAAAAGAAGAGTTATATTTTTTAAGACTTTATTTATTTGACAGAGAGAGAGAGAAGTTGAGAGAGAAAGCATGCAAGCAGCGAGAATAGCAGGGGGAGAGAGAGAAGCAGCTTCCCACTGAGCAGGGAGCCCAACAGGCTCGATCTCAGGACCCTGGGATCATGACACAAGTTGAAGGCAGATGCTGAACTCAGTGAGCCACCCAGGTGCCCCCAAAAAAGATATACACTTGAGAAGAAATACATTTGGTTTGGAGTATGCCAATTTGAAATTTCTGGGGAAACAGCGAATCAAAGAGGTCTTAATAGAAGAAAATTCTGGGTTAGAAATATTAACTTCAGAGCTATGAGCATGCAGGGGATAGCTGATCTTGGAGGAACTGATGGAAACTCTCAGAGAGACTGACAATTCGAAAAGAAGGCCAAGAGAGTCGGCCTGGGGAGCGAGAGAAGAAGGAGAGTATCAAAGTGAATGGGGGTTGGCCTTGAGGGTGGTAATGGGTAGGTAAGCACTGAAAGACTCTGAAAAGTTTAAAAAGAATAAGAACCAAACTACATTGGATTTGATAATTTAGAGACCCCGGAACAATCAGGTGAAAATCAGTTCAGCAGAACAGAGGAAGCTAGACAAAAATTTAAAAAATGTTGAGGAAAACACATGGCTGTATAGGAAGGCACAATTTATTTTTTTTATTTTATTTTTTTTTAAAGATTTTATTTATTTATTTGACACAGAGAGATCACAAGTAGGCAGAGAGGCAGGCAGAGAGAGAGAGGAGGAAGCAGGCTCCCTGCTGAGCAGAGAGCCCGATGCGGGACTCGATCCCAGGACCCTGAGATCATGACCTGAGCCGAAGGCAGCGGCTTAACCCACTGAGCCACCCAGGCACCCTAGGAAGGTACAATTTAGAAAGGGCATGCCACTGTTGCATTTCACTTTTATTTCTTGTGAGGGAATACTTTTTAAAATCTGTTTTTTAAAAGATGGGGGAAGTTCACGTAGGTTTACTTCATGTCAACAGGACCTAGCAGAAGCGAAAAATGTTCAGTTTCCAAAATGAGGATGTAATTAAAAATATAAGGCAAACTACAAAGCATCAAGCTTTGATTTTCCATATGGTAGGTCCCCAAAGCAAAACAGTCCAAAGCAATTTGTCAAGGCATCCAGTGATCCCAAGCAGCCTTTATTTTATTTATTTTACCACAGGGCAAATTTTTAAGTTCAGAACAATCTCCTCTAGCCCTACTTGCTTCTCTAGTCTTATTGCTTACACCGATTCACCTCAGTGAGTTAACCTCCATTCTCCAGTAATTTCTTTCATAGCTTCTTCTCGGTCATGTCATCATATCCAATTTTGAGAACTTTTCGATTCAGTAACTTTCTGAAGACCTAAAAGGCCCTCCGCTAAAGCACACTGAGGCCAGTGCTGACCCTTCCACAAAGGTCAGAATTTGGATAGGGATATTGATGTAAAAATCATATTTGGGACATGGAGGGAGGCATTAGCTTTTGAGAGAAAATGAAAGAGCTTTTGTTTGTTTGTTTGTTTGTTTTTCCTTTCAATTTAGTTGGGAAAATGAAAAGTATGAATCCGAGAAATTCTGAGATGAAGTCCTCACTCGGTGGCTGAATTTCTGAGATTGGAAACATTATTGATGCTAAAGGCAACTGGAATCGAGGAAAGACATTTGCTAAAGTAAAAACCAACCAACCAACCAACAAATAAATATATAAGAGAAATGGCTCTGGTCACCAAGAGAATTATCACCAAGAGTCCAGATCACTGTACTAAAGTTGTGGTGGGATTATCTCCAGTTTCATTTGCGATTGTTTATGGAAAGGCTCTGTATTATTATGGTTATAGATTCTGAAGAGTCCAACGATGGTGATGTTAATTTCCCAAGGCTGTCATGATGATGGACCAACAACTAGGCATCTTAAAACAACAACCATCTACTGTCCCACAGTTCTAGAGGATAAAAGTCTTGAGATCAAAAGTCAGAGGACCATGCTCTCTCTGAAGCATCTTGGGGGGAAATCTGTCTTCTGCCTTTTTTTTTTTTTTTTTTAATTGTGTTATGTTAGTCACCATACAGTACATTAGTTTTTGATGTGGTGTTTCATGATTCCTTGTTTGGGTATAACACACCATGCTCCATGCAATCTGTGTCCTCCTTAACACCCATCACCAGGCTACCCATCCCCTCACCTGCCTCCCTTCTAAAACTCTTCATTTGTTTCCAGGAGTCCATAGTCTCTCATGTTCATCTCCCACTGCAATTTCTTCCCCTTGGTTTTCCCCTTCTCCTAATGTCCTACATGCTATCCCTGCCTTTTCTTTAACCTTGGTGTTGTTGGCAATTGTTGGAATTGCCTGTCTTGCAGACGTGTCTCTCTACATGCATTGTGCATCACGACATGACATTCTCCCTGTATGTCTTCACATTATCTGTGAAATATCCCTCTGTGTGTATCTGTCTCTATGTCTCTTCTTCTCTTCTTATAAGGATACCAGTACTGGATTAGCACCCAATCTATGCCTCAATTTAAATGGATTACAATCTGCAAAGACCCCCATTTCCAAATAAGGTCACCATTACGGGTCCTGGGGTGGGGGGTTTAACTTCAACACATCTTTTCAGAGAAAACCACTAAACCTCCAGTACACGTAATGATTGAGCTGGAGTGCTGCAGGGTAGCAGCAGGATGGGTGCAGAAAAATGTATAGCAACAAGATAGACAATGGCCAAAAATTATCCAAAGGAACATATCAATCGGCTGATGAGGAAGAGATATGTGCTGAAAAAAGAAGAAAGGAAACCAATAGAGTGTTACTAGATTAAGATACAAAAAAATTGCCCAATTTAGAAAATAAGATGTGTGACTAAAAAGCAGGATAATTATGCTTCTCATGATATATTTGAAATTTAAATTCCTGTGGCAAAAGAATTTTCATTTTTCTATTCAATAAGAAACATAAAAGTAATAAATACATTTTAAAACATAAATTTATACATAACCAATTTTAGATATGAATTTGAAATATTTAAGTAAATGAATGAAATGGTAATCTAATACTGCTTTTTTAGCATGATAAAAATTTTTTTGAGTAGTTAATTTATATAAGCCACTTATTTTGATGGATTGTATGTTATCCAAATACTATATCATAACATCTGAAGCCCAGTGTGTAAAAGCCGCAGGAAATATCAAACCTAAAATAATTATAAATAGGATAGAAATTATTATTGATTGGTTTATGGTATCTTTCGGGTAGACTCAATTTCAACAATGTACATACCTACTTTTGAATCTTTTCTGTAAACTTTCTCCTAATTAAGTGGCATGTAATAAAGTAAGCTCAGTAAATATTGTTAATCAATGCAATTGTTAAATAATAGCATAGACAATTTATATATACTTTGCATCACAACAATACCTATTGCTTTGGCATCAAATATTTACCACATTTAATCTTTTACATTTGTAAGTTTTTGGTTAAATGGTATGTAGGTAATGAAGCACTTGACTTTCACTGTTGATCCTCTTAAATACCTCAAATAGCTATTCTGTCTAATAAATAAGCAACTTTACAACTAACAGACCATAAAAGTTACATCAAATATGGATTTCATTTTCCTTGTAGAAGATTCAAGACTTAAAGGTGAATTAATGTATCCTGTTAGCCCATGACAGAAAATCAATAATGCACATCAACCAAGTACCATGTACCACATGTCCCTAAGTTTTGATTTGGCTTCCCCTTAAATGAGAGATGTTAAGATAGAATGTCAAGGAATATTCTCCATACCTTACAGCTAGCTTCAATGGAAAACATTTATTTATAGGTGATGACAATATCTCAGTAACAAGGAAAATAGATTAGCAATCACAACAAAGTGTATATTATTTTACTTAATTTAAGGTAGTAGCGATATTCAAATTATGTTTCACTTGACTTTATCTTCTATTTCTTTTTGTTTCCCAGGTTTCTTAATCTTGTTTTAAATTTCTCCACTATATGTATTTGTAGACTGAATTACATCCTTTTGAAAAGCATAGTTTAGAAATTAAAGTGTCAGAATGTTTTATCTTAAATATATAATCCAGATAGATTGCCTAGTTGATTCTATCCATCTATCTATCTATCCATCTACCAATCTATCATCTATCTGTCATCTGTCTATATCTACACATCCCCCCAAAATCTATAGGAAATATCAAGTAAGCATACTAACTTAAAGGCAGTAACTTCAGGGTGGCTACTATAAATAGTTAATGTGTGAAATAAGCAACATCAATTTTGAATTCTGTGTATATAATTTTACTTGATAAATTATATTGTTAGGAAAAATATAATATTTTAGATGTCTACTAATTAAAGTTGTCACAGGGCACATTGTCTCCACTGTTAGGATAAAAAAATAATTATACATACTTTGAAATGTCCCTTGGGCTTTGTATATAATTATCTTAAAACAATAATGATTAACATCAATAGAAGAATAAGGTGTTTCAAAGGTGTTTCATAGTTTTATACTGTTTTGTATCACTTTGTATATTGAATTCTAGTATCTTGGACCTTCAGACCTCTGAGATGGAGTCATAATATCAACTTACATATTCATGATGAGGCTAACAAGAGAAGTTTTTGTTTGAAAGGAAGGCAGTAGATGCTTAACAAATAATAGAAAGAATAAATTTTCTAACACTTTTCAGAGGATTGCCAATTATTAAAGATGATAGAGTAGATTAAGTTTTAGAAAATCTCTAAACACCTTAGATATACATATTCATTGAAATTCACAGTGAATTATATTCTCTATATTTATAATCATACTTGACAGGAGTAGATCAATCTGCTGACAAATTTCTAGAATAGATTGTCACTAAATTCACAGTACTCCCACTAAATTTTTATAATAAATTATAATGTTACTAAATTACATCAAAATCAAAGAAGTTTCTATGACACTAAGGTATTTCAGTATAACATGAAACTAATTTTTAATTTATAATATATGTAACATATTATTTAACGGTACTGTGGGATCGTAAATTCACTTAAACTTTGTACCATTTTAAACATTTTGAAGGCAGGATATGATTACAGAAAACATAGTCAATGTCTTCTGATTTGACAAAATAATCTTCTTACTATGCTATTTAGACATTCATCATCTTGCTTAAAGTAGATAAATGAATAAACTCTTCAAAGTACAAAGAGTATTAGTACAAAGGAAAATAATCCAGATTGCATTATTTACATAAACCTCTAACTGTCCTTAACTTAAAACTGTTCTTAATTTAACTACATTAGATTAAGTATCTATATGTGCTATTATTTATATTAAGATACATAGATGACGAATAGACAGGTAGATGCACTTGTATTTATTACATTATATCCGTTTATCTGTCTCTCGTCTTACCAGAATGAACTGAATGCAGTCTTGGGCCAAGTGAAAACAGAACAACAACATTTATAGAAATTAAACATGTTAGCACACTGAATTCACGATAATGACTCCATGCCTTTCCCCCCTCACTTCTATTTTATGGATTACAATTTTAAACATTTTCAAGAATTGCCATGTATAATCATGAGAGAAGGGCTATCTATGTTCACGTAGCCTGAGGAAGCTGACAGAGAGAGGTTGAGCCACTAGCTAAGGTCATGCTGCTGCCAGGTGGCTGCTGTTATATTCAGAAGTCTAACTCCAAAGCATGATCTCAACCATGACAGAAGGCTTCAAACTTCTTCATAGATGATGGCTGTGATTTTGGCTTTAGTTTTTATCGCAAAGAAACAGACTCCGTTTAATGAGCCAGAGGGTCCATGATATAAAGGCAGGCCAACTGCCTGGGTCATAAATCTCCGTAAAGTGGACACTGCATAATATAAGGTAAAGATTCTCAGAAGCGTTGTCAGAGTGAATATAACTGGTATCCTACCCTTTTCCATATAAACACCTTTCAGTGTAAGCAAGGACAAATCACAGTTCTAAGACAGGAAAAATTGGGAGGAGTTTGAGTTAGGTGATAGATATGAATTTGTGTATGCAAATAAATACCTTCCTGGAGCTCTTGTTGAGGTCCTGGTTAATTTTACAGAACAATATACAGAAAAAAAAGATTCCCGATAGATGGCCCTCTGAACCAGGCATTGGAGGAAATTGTGTAGAGTTTGAGATGATTCTCTTTGACAGTATCTAACTTATCCTGGTAATTAACCATAAGGCATCTATCTTGACAAATTACTGTAACCCCCATTATTTTTTGGCATGTGAACTAATCAGTTATAGTGGGTTTTGGTTTTGTTTTATTTTTGCACAGTAAAGTGGGACGTAAAAGAACTTGCCTGGTTAGAAAATGAGCTGACCTCTGCAGTGAGGGGTACAGTGAGCCAGGCTGAGACCCTCCTTTAAGAATATTTCAAGTTACTAGATAAATAGGTATGTTCTAAAGAGCCATCATTTGGTTCCATGGTGAGAAAAAGCAGTCTCTCTCTTGTAAAACCTCTGCTAACTAAACTCACCAAGCAAACCAAAACTATGGAAGATTTAATCCAGAGAATATGCCTTTGTTTTTTCATACCCCATCCAATAACTATATTAACTTACATAACTGATACATTACAGAGAATGATAAAAGAAAACACAACATAATTGTTAGTAACTGCTATAAAAATGGAAGATTCTAGGGGAGTCTAGAAGATTGAGGTTCTAAAAGAGCTGATGGATAATCCTTTCTCTGGGTAGGTTGTCTACCCAATGCAGCAACGGGTCTCATTCTACATAATAAACTCATCAAGAATAACATAAAGGCATTAGATTTTTAATTTAAAAGACAGAACCCACACACTTGACTCTCAAAAATAGTATTCGAAAATGTAATAAGCAGGATTATTTATTCAGCATATATTATTGAGTGTGTACTCTGTGCTGTGTACTGTTTGAAAGATACAGCAATAATCTAAACAGACCATGACCTTTCACCTTATACTCTGGTGAGAAAGACAACGATAAAATTAAATGAGTAAATTATGAAGTAAATTATTAATAAAGCACGAAAGAGGAATAGAAAATGTCAGTGAAGACACAATGTTAGAGATGATGGATTCTGAAGGAACTGAAGAAGAAAATGCTTTAGATAAGAAAGAAATATTTCCCTGGAAAGGAGGTAATATGCCGAAAGAAATCTAGGCAGAGATACTTCAGAGTTCCAGGTGGCAAAAATGAGCATTGTGTGGAAGGAGTAGTGTGAGTGAGGTGGAGAAACACAGGAACAGCTTTGGGGAAGGCAAGGTAGAGAATTAAAAAACAGGTAACACGTTTTGAGTTTTGTTCAGAAATGGGAAAATATGGGCTGGTTTTAAAGGCAACAATAAGTTCTGAGGTAAGTTTAAATGAAATATCATGACTCCTAAGAACATTCTAGGAGAGCAACAGAGAAAGCACGGAGGTCCATTAAGAAGGTGGGGCCGTATTGAAGTGAGCGGTAAGGATGACTCCACGGCAAATAGAATTGCTGATGTAGAGATGTTGTCAGATTCTGGAAAAGAGGAATGTAGTTCAGCATCAAAACAGGTACCTGGGATGATTAGAAGCCATTTGGCCAAAGCAGCGGCACGAGAGGACAAGAACTCCTAAAGTTAAAAGACCCAAAAATGCCAAAATAAGCTAGATATCCCAAAATAATAACAAACACACACATAAGTTATCTCTAGCAGATTTCTCCTGAAAGGGGTATAAAGCATAAAAATATTCCCAGCACAATACCTGTGTTCATGGCTTAACACTTACTCCTATATACTTTTATAAAACAACCTGAAAACCTTAGGTTTGCAAATAGTCAACGAGGGATACATTTTAGATGAAATATCTTACACATTAAAGTCTCTTAATTTAGGAGGAATACATTAAAACGTGTTATTCTGCAATAAATTCTGGATTTAGCCAGACTGGACTATTCCAGGTGAATTCATAAAATCAGGTAATTGTCAGGATTTGAAGTTCATCATTCAATATGGTGAAAACGTTTTTGGAATATTCACATTGTGGTTTTGCTTTTGTTTCTGGTTTTTTGTGTGTTTGTTTTGCTTTGTTTTGATCAACTCTGCAACACAATGCTAAAACTATTCTGGATCTTTCCTGTTAGGATAAGTGAATCTTTGATTCTAGAGCAGGGAAGCATAAACTCCCTAGTTGTCAAGAGAACTCTGATTTCCCCAAACTCGTTCAGTCAGTCATACAAGTTTTTCCTTAGAAACCCGGGTATGTAAGAGTATCTGGGCCATTTAGACATTTCCACACAAATTAAATTATATGTATATATATTTCTCCATAGGAAATCGAATATTTGAACATCATTTTTTCCCTTTCCCTGTTATTTATCTCCACATTAAGAAGAGCAGCATAGAATTTTCCAGCCAGAAGCTTTTGTCACGCGAGGCTTTGGGAAGACAATTTTTAACACATCTTTAAGGCAGGTTAGGACGAGGATTGGTTTTAAAATACCACTTTTGACAAGCAGTGAGAGAAGGAACATTTTCATGTAGCCCTTAGATGCTGAGATTTCACATATCCTCAGGAATAAATGGGTCAATCATCAAAATAATATAAAATCTCCACAGACCGTCTTCATTTTCACAACAGGCTGGCATCCCTAACTAATGGAACAATAGATCCACCAAAAAAAAAAAAAAAAAAAAATACAATGAGATGGTTGTGCTTTTGAACTATATTAGGTCCTAACATTTTACTCATCCTAGATTTATGTCATATTCTACCATTCAACAAGACTCTTATTCCTTAAAATAAACTATTTTAAACAAGTGAATTTATTTTAAAACACATTATTATCCCCAACTCAGATGTATAGCTACAAAAAGAATTAATGTTTCCACGGAATATGGAATATGCAGAACAAATGAAAGTTAAAACCTCGGGTGCCTGGGTGGCTCAGATGGTTAAGCGTCTGCCTTTAGCTCAGGTCATGATTCTGGGGTCCTAGGATCACGTCCCGCATCGGGCTCCCTGTTCGGCGGGGAGCCTGCTTCTCCTTCTCCCTCTACCGCTACCCCTGCTTGTACTCTTTCTCGCTCAAATAAATAAATAAAATCTTTTTAAAAAAATTTAAAAAGTAAGTTAAAACCTCTACAATATTAATCTGAACACCCATCATTCACCTTAATAAAGAAAACAGAGATTTTTTTTTTTTTTAAGGAACCTGACTCAAAGAAGTGGAAATCACAGAAGTGACTTATTAGATATAGGCTGATATTGTTCTTATAGCCTGGTTGGAGACTTCCAGCTCTACTGTGTCTCCTTCCATGAACATCTTTGAGAAGCATGATACCTACCTTTTCACAAAGGGAAGAGCAGAGTCAGCAGACAGACAAGCTTCTGACCTGAGTTGAGCACAACAGGGGATGCTAAAATTTTCCACTGGCATGCAGGAAAAATATATTAGAAATACATTAGATATTCCTATCAGTTCATCCTTTTAACATTTCTACTTTGGTTTATGCTATATAATCTGTATGTTAGTGTAGCGGTATGTATGTATAATTTATCACTGCAAATGTATATGTATTGGGGAGCCCATTAAATTTCTTGCTGATTAAGTGAGATCAAATGCAGTCGAGAAATTTTGGAGACCATAACTTAGAATTTCGGTTCTTAAAAGTCTATCCAGACAAATGCTATTTCTGGTTGCACTTTTCTCTGGTCTGTGGGAATCAAGAAGTAAAGAAAAACATGTAAAACATGTTTTTACAAGAACTGTCTTTTAACCTAAGATTTTGACTTTATCTCTTGAGTATTAAGTATTCGTATTTATGAGATCCTGGTCATATTTTATGGCAATTTTTTTCAAATTTTTAATTCCTCCTATACAAAATCATTAGTGTTCCTTAGAAATGACTTGACCAATAAAATCCCCAAAACAAGGAGCCTTTGGCACCCGGGTATCTTTTTTTAGTTCTATCTTCCTAATGTGCCATCCTTCCCCACTCTACTGGCTTTTGATTCTCCGCTGCTGTGATTTGCCTCATCTAATTGCCACATACGTTAAAGACCATGCACGTCAACTCAACACTAAATTAGTTTGACACTTGAATGATTTGAAATATCAAGAAGCTGTATCATTCCAGTAAATCAAATACACTCCCTGTATTAAGAAAATTCTAACTGGGGAGACAGCAAAACCATGGATCCCTCAGATTCTCTGGTATGGAGGACTTCCTATCGCCATGCCTAAGAGGACTGAGGGTGAACCACAGAGGTGTTTTTTGACACTCGAGATAAACAATATCTTAAACCTCTTCTGCTTAATGTGTTTATTTTTCCTTTGATGTAGAGCATAAAGCTAGTGTGTGATGTGTTACTGTTTGCATTTCAAAACACCTACATAGATATGATATAATTGAATTGTTTAACTCCAAAATGAGAATTATTTGAGGATCAGCATGATTCATAATTCAGACTTATTTACATATGCTTTTCTACCAAAGAACAGTGCAACATTGATATGCAAGTCAGAGAAGAAGTGGAGAGGATCCTTGGCTTCTCCCTTTGTTCTTAACAAAAGGACATGAAGGTGCATCAGTATTCTAAGGTCTGAGCGGCTCGGGTGTCTAAAGAAGTCTTGAATTGCAAGTCTGCTTGCTACTCTTTGAAATGTGTTAGCCAAGGAGAGGCTGTCAAAGTCCTTAGTGTGCAATGTAAGAAAAAACATTTTTATGACAGGTACCTCCAACTTCTACTGCCTCACTTCAGTCTACTGAAGGTCTTAAAGCACCAGGCATGGATCCAGGCACCAAACTTTCAGATAACCTGTTCCAGAAGGAGCCATGTGGCTTTGGCCCTTCTCTTCTCAGACTCTCAGAAGTCTGCTGCTCAGACTAACAATGATAGCTCCATTTTTCTATGTGAGATCAACAAAGTTCACGTGGGTAAAGGGTCCAAGTCCAGCCAAGGCAGAGGAGACAATTATTTCAAAAAAATGCAATGTCACAGTGCAGTTACATTTTAGTAATGAACTCTGGGGTTCATATTACCATGTGTCTAAAATATACTTATTACAGATTTTTTAAATAAAGTATTTTAAATAAAGTATTAAACACACTGCAAATATAATTTACGGCTGACCATGATGAATTATCTGACTTATGTATGATTGTTTAATATTATTACCTATGCTGCCCCACAAACATTCAGTTGAGGCTTTCTCTTCCCAACATGTCATAATTTCTATAATATTATCTAATAAACCCTCCTGAAAGTCAAAGCATCTTCTAACTTTCTCCATTTCTTTGGGAATCACTTAGCTTTTTGAAAAGTCCATACAAAATCGTAGTAATATAGAAGAGCAAAATTCATAGATGTATTTTTGAAAAATAAAAAATATAAGTTCAAGCCCCAAGAGATACATTATTTACAAATTCATATAGGAACATAGAACACAAAATTTAATGCTGTGCACATATGTAAGATTCATTAATTTAAGAAAGATTCTTTATTGTTTGTCCATAAATGTGCTTGGCATTGGGAATTGAAGGATAACAAACAAAACAAGGTCATTGCCCTCATTGAACTTACAGTCTGTTTGTGGCAAAAGAATAACTCAAATTATCAAATTATTAGCAAATGACTCAAGTTACTCAAATTCTTCTTATTATTTTCCAACTCTGGTGGTTAGGAGGAAAATACAAAATGGGTTGAGAACATGTAACACAGAGCTCAATTCTCAGCTGGGGATGAGGGACAAATTTCCTGAAAAATGACTTGAAATGATATAATAGAATAAATCCTAAAGCAGGAGATGCATGACAAATTCAAAGAATCCAAAAGAAGGAATCCAGTGTGGTTGAAGGGCAAGGTCAAGGACAGTGTGGAATGATGTGGCGGCTTTTATCCTAAGAACAATGGCAAATCCACTGCAGAGATTTGGGCAGGAGAGTCACATGAATGAATTTTACGTTTTAAAATGATCTTTTGGGCTTTCATGTGGAGAAGAGATCTCAGGGGACAGAGAAGGTGTGAGAACAGTTAGCAGCTTATTGGGTAGTTCGAGGAAGATACGATAACAGCTTGTCTCAGAGAATTTATCAATGAGAGACATCCAACACACAGTACAATTTTTGCAATTTTTCTCTCACATCAAAGAAAACAAAGCCCTAAAGAGCAGTGCAGAACCACACTAGAGAGGACATTATCTCATTCACACATGTTAAGGATAAAAAAGCAGTAATGTCTTAAGAGAGTCAAGTGCACTGTTTGCATTGTATTTCACGTGCATTTATTTGTGAAATGGAAGCCAAAAAGGAGCTAAGTGATATTTCCTTTCTCTTGATATTTACTTATTTCTCATTAAGCAATAGCTATCCCAAGCCATAACCAAGAGATAGGATACCGTGTGAACCTTACTCAAGAACTCTTCCTAATATTCTCAAAATGCACCTCCGGGTAACAGTCTCCATGGACACAATCTAACACTAGCTGGTCTTTATTTTTTCACAATGATCAGTTCAGTTTGACATTAACTTAAAACATTCACATTTTTATAAGCATCGGTGAAAGTCAGATCTATTTAATTCGGAAGTAAAAACACTTATCTTATGGCCTTTAGTTAAATTGAGTTTTTTTAGTTGAAAAATGCGTATTAAGATGGAAAGCTTCCCCATCTTATGCTTAAAGCAGCATACATCACAAATGCCTGGAGTTGTTTATTTGTGTCTTTGAAGACTGCTGCTTTTGTGGACTGATTTTCAAACGTTTCACAGCAAACTGTTTAGAGTTTAAATCTGTTTAGTTTGTATGGTTGGAAAGACAAAAAGAGGTTTTCTTTTCTATTTTGAAGCATTTTTTCATGCAAAGGAAAACAGGGAGAAGTGGTTGTACATATTTAATAAGCTTTGAAAACACCAAGAATAACTAAAATATGATGAAAGCAAATACTTAAATAGACAAGTGTTAGAAAGCAGCAATGAAGTTGCCAAGAAAGTCCTATTTTCCACGTTTTTTCTAAATCACAAAGGTCCAAGAACATGGTGTACCAAATCACTATCTCTTGACCAGAGAGAACTGTTGTACCTCAGCCATAAAATCCACAGGCAAATGTAGCCGAAAATAGATAACTACATGCCTTTCTCTCTACGATGCATCATTTTGTTGTATGTGCAAGTCAATAATTACAGTGATCACAGATACCCCATAAACCTCATGAAGTTTTTTTTTGTTTTTTAAGATTTTATTTATTTATTTGACAAACAGAGATCACAGGAGGCAGAGAGGCAGAGAGAGAGGAAGGAAGCAGGCTCCCTGCTGAGCAGAGAGCCCGATGTGGGGCTCGATCCCAGGACCCTGGAATCATGACCTGAGCAGAAGGCAGAGGCTTTAACCCACTGAGCCACCCAGGCACCCCAACCTCATGAAGTTTTAACGACCACACATAGGAGCAATACTTAGGGCACTGATTCAGTTTATGACATTGGATAGAGAGTTGGCTCTAATCTAAAATACAAAGTTAGGGGCGCCTGGATGGCTTAGGTCATGATCCCAGGGTCCTGGGATCGAGCCCCGCATCAGGCTCTCTGCTCAGCGGGGAGACTGTTTCTCTCTCTCTCTCTCTCTCTGCCTGCTGCTCTGTCTACTTGTGATCTCTGTCAAATAAATAAATAAAAATCTTAAAAAAAAAATCAAAATGTTTATCTGACTTGATGATTTGAGCATACAATTCCTGGAAAGGATTTTGGTTTTGTTTTGTTTTCTATTGGACAATTATTGAAAACAGCAATGCTGCTACCCAAATTGTAGAAAAAATATATATAAGAAATTAACATCACTACATATGTGACACGTGGCCCACTGAAGAATAGCGGAAATGCTTTCTGTCACTTCTTGAGAGTAATTTTACTCAAATTCCACTACAGAGTCCTCACACACTTGGAGAAACCATAGTGAGGTAACAAAAGGCGTGAACTATGTATTCAGTATTTGTTTACTCTGTGTTGCTAATTGAGCTTGCATCCTTCTATAACCATTAGTCCCATAGCTAATTGGTATCTTTTCTTTCAGTTTCAGGAAGAACTGAAAATGTTTCTTCTATTGCCTGGATTTCTAGCATTTCTCTCGACTTCCTCTTTTATCCCTCTTTATCCACATAACTGTGCTCACTCTCTCTCATTGTTTTGTTTTGTTTGTTTTGTTTTTAAATCTGCATCCTCTTATATAACATAGTAAAGAAACGTGGGACACCGAAGCCAAAGGAATCTGGATGTGAGTTGTGATGCTGTCTCTTAACACTGTGCAAAATGAGGAAATTGTTTCACTTTTTAATGAACTGAGTGAGGAAATACATTAAATGCTTCCTGAAATATATTATAAATAGTGGAAGTGCTACAAGGTTTCACTCACTTTCCTTCCTTTCTCTCCACTATTTGTGTTTAGGCGCCTTCTCTTCTAAAAACAAACCAGGTCAAACACCTCAACCTGGGACGCCTGGGTGGCTCAGTGGATTAAAGCCTCTGCCTTCAGCTCGGGTCCTGATCCCAGGGTCCTGGGATCGAGCCCTATCTCGGGGCCACTCTCTGCTTCCTCCTTCCTCTCTCTCTGCCTGCCTCTCTGTCTACTTGTGATCTCTATCTGTCAAATAAATAAATAAATAAATAAATAAATAAATAAATAAATACAAACAAAAAACAAAACCTCAACCTTTCATTACCATGTAGTTTATTCAATAATGTAAAATCTGTGTCCTTTCAGGCTTAAACTCTTCAGGCACGTGCTGTTCTCTTGGTGATTCCATGCCTCGGTGACCATTATAAACTAGCTCGTAATCCAGATGTTATTCCTCTGCTTTATTTGAGGGGGAAAAAAAAACAACAACTCAGGGCTTAAATGTTTAAGATTAATGGTCATCTTAGGAAATCATAACCCAATGCTGTTTTTATGAATTTAAAAAAGCACATAATGATACTTTTCTCTAAATCAAAATTTTTATTAATACACATTTTTTTCTGAATCTATTAAGTTGAATTCTACAAACTAATCTACAGTAACACACAATAGTCAGTAAGAATAATAATAGTAAATTATTGTTGAAATCTAATAACTCTAAAATCTAATAATTCCTTCATGGCTTGCAGAAAAATGTTGAGAAATTTACTGAAAAAATGTAGAAAAACTATTTCATAAGGGTATTCTTCATGAGTAATGTCTATTCCCTTCTCAAAGTAACATGAAGGAGAATAATATGTATGAAGACAGCAGCCAGTTTGTTAATGCAAGCAATGTGTACTTATCTGATAAACAAAACAAAGCAAAACAAAACACATCTCTATGCATATACGCAATGACTTTAATATGTTCAGGAAAAGCCAAAAATGAACAACTAAAACTTAAAAGTCTTGATTTCTGCTTTACTTTCTTTCTTTAGTTTTACTTGCATACCTCACCTCACCCAACTCTATTAAACACACCACCAGGCGGTACCCAGTGTCTCAAGCCAAACACCTAGGAGGAGTTCATCTCCGTCGCTGTCACTGTCGCAGTTTCTACGGGCTTCTCTCCCCAACTGTCTCTCCTTCTAACGTACCATACCCCACCTGACCACATTTTATTTCTCCAAAACAGCACACCAAGCTCATTTCCAACTTGTAGATTCTGCACCCGAGTTTCCCTGGGCTTGAAACCCTCACACCCCAAATCTGACATCTTTTCATACTTTACTTCCAAAGCAACTCTGAGGGGCACCTGGATAGCTCAGCTGGTGAAGCATCAGACTCTTGGTTTCTGCTTCAGTCAAGAGCTCAGGGTCCTGATCTCAGGGTTGTCACACTGAGCCCCAGGCCAGGGCTCAGGGCGAAGTCTGCTTTTCTTCCCCCTCTCCCTCTTTCTGCCACCCCTCACCGCCCTGCTCATGTGTTTGCTCTCTCCCCTCCTCTCCAATAAGTAAATAAATCTTAGAGCAACTATCATTTCCTCACAGAGATTCCAATACTGTCAGAGCCCCATCTTGTGAGCCTGTGTGTAGGTCAATGCTGAGGTCCTACCACTCTAAAAATTGACTTATTGTTCAGGCTATTTACAGTCTCTGCCCCTAACAAAAATGTAATCTTAAATATAGAGATTTGGGGGATTTTGTATGTTTGGTTTTGTTTGTTTGTTTTTTAGTAATGACTATTCCCAGAACTAAGAATATTGACTGACACATATTAGAGTCTCAATAAATATTTACTGAATGTATAAATAACACATAGATAAGCACAGCAGATTAAAACCATCTTTACAATGGGGGTGCCCGGGTGGCTCAGTGGATTAAGCCGCTGCCTTCGGCTCAGGTCATGATCCCAGGGTCCTGGGATCGAGCCCCGCATCTGCCTCGGCATCCTGCTGAGCAGAGAGCCTGCTTCCCTCTCTCTCTCTGCCTGACTCTCTGCCTATTTGTAATCTCTCTATCTGTCAAATAAATTAAAATAAAATCTTTAAAAAAAAAAAAAAGAAAGAACACCATCTTTAGAATGGAATTCAATCAATACTGACTCTTCTTCTAACTAGCAGTGTGAAACTTAAGAAGACACATAAACCCTCAAGGAATTCAGTTTTGTTTTTAAAAAAACAGGGTGGGTGAGTTAGACATTTTCCATTGTTAAGACATTTTCAATATATTAAGAGGGCTTTTTATCTTGATAAAAATTATTCCTTTAGCTTCAATATTATTCAATTTTTATTTGATTGGGAAGTTGTGAATTTATGCAAACGATATCAGAGAGGTGATTTCGTGCAAATGATCTAAAAAAACTAAAAAAATGATGATGTTAAGAGACAGCCAAAAACAGCAATTTGAGTTCTCTTATCACACAACAGCCAAGTGACTATGACATTACGGTTGTAAATAAATATCACAAAGTCACAGAACTCAGATTATTCCAATGCTGGCTAGTGTTATTTCATCAAAAAAGGAAAAAAACAAATTTTATTCTGTGGAATACACATAACTACTTAATAAAAAAACATGGTGCTGATTTGAAGCAGTTCTTTCTCTGAATAGAAGCTGTCAAATTTATTAAATTTGAATTAATTGGACATTCCTTGGCTTTGTAATGAGACAACACCCTAATTAGAGCCCTACACTTAACTTGGAAAGGTACACCTATTTTGACCTTGGATAAGAGAGAAGAGAAAGTTGATGACAGGAAAGCAATATGATAGCAAGTAAAGCAGAGACAAGAAGGAAAAAAAAGAGAGAGAGAGAGAGAGAGAAAAGAAATGGAGAGGAAAAGAGAGAAAGAGCAACCACATTAAAACTAAAATCTTATTTTAATTGTACAATTGTGTCTTTTCTGAAGAGAACATTTAAACAAGGTTTACACTGTTCTATGTTCCCACTGTTAGATATTTTCTGCATTAATTTATTATCCTATTAAAAGATTTGGTAAACACTTTCCTTATGAATGGTAGAGAGTTTTTATAAAGACTAAAAATACCTTACGGTAGACATCAGCATGTAGCCACACATTAAATAACAAAGAATGAAAGTGATGTTTAGACAGCAAAATTAATTTTCTATTAATGGTAGAAAACAATAAATTATTAACTGACTATTTTTGTCTGAGATATACCATCCTAAATCAATTAAACTTTTGTTTTTACATTTAGAATTTCATTATCTTTTTCTGAGAAGCATGTAATCATACAATAAATGTCCAAGAACATCTTTAAATTTCAGCAAATGTCAGAGCAGAATAAATTCTAAGTGAAGCGTAGTCATTGCTGACAGCTGTGTAAAGAAGCATTTATTTAAATGTAATTTCGTATTCCCTGACTTGGAAGTACAATTGAGATTATACATAAATTATATAGAATGAAGACACCTCTGCTTAAAATTTTATATTATAGGATAAATCTTTTTATTTTTTCTCCATCTTAAAAGGCATTATTTCTATGTTTTGAGTTCTGCAAAAGAAAGATTTAAAGAAAGATTTAAGATGATACATTCAATAATTTAAAAATACACTTTTGTTAGTACAAATATCTATGAGTATAAAATGATCTTCATTGTTTTATATAAATAATTCTCAAGGGAATGTCATTGACTGAAGTAGGTATGTGCTTCAAATGACAAGCCTGACTGAGCTTAAATTAAGTTCATTTTTTATGCAAACATCAAAATGATACTCTTGGATGACAACATATTTTATTTACAATGAAATATTATATAGTTGGGATGATCATGGTGACATTCTGAATTTTGCAATTAATAATCATTTAACTACTCACAAACATAAATATCTTTTTGTATAAGGATGATAGGCATGTCAACAAGTTTCCAATGTAAAATTTCAAAAAAAATGTTCTGAGAATTAGTAGCCCCACAAAATGTAAACAAAATTAAATTTGTGTCCAAATAATTTTGGCAAATGCTACATGGTATTTCTCTGCTTGGACCTTAAATGCAAAGTAGTTAATGGAAACTTTTCAGTTTTTATAAAGCTTTTTTTTTTTTTTTTTTACTTTTATTTGCTTATTTGACAAAGAGAGAGAGATCACAAGTAGGCAGAGAGGCAGGCAGAGAAAGAGGAGAAAGCAGTCTCCCTGCAGAGCAGAGAGCCCAATGCGGGGCTCAATCCCAGGACCCTGAGATCATGACCTGAGCGGAAGGCAGAGGCTTAACCCACTGAGCCACCCAGGTGCCCCAAAACTTTTTAGTTTTTAACCTACAATTACCACAACATTATTGCTACCATTGTTGTAGTTATTGTTTTGTTTGACTTATTTTATTTTGTAACACCTATTAGCGCCTGGTGGAACAGTAGTAGACCCTTGGGAAATGCTGGTCTAACTTTAAGTGAGAAAATGGAAAATTCAAGCTTACCAAGCACAATGGAAGGCAAGATAAGAAAGAGAAGTTGTAGGGTCTTTATTTTTATTCTTTTTATCCTTTCTTTTTTATTCAACCAAAATGGAAGTTTATTTACAGATTCCCCACAAACATGACTTACACTTCTTTATACAAGCCTGAATGAAAAAGACCATCCTGCAAGGGTCCCAGGCAAGAGTATAAAGCAAGAAAATGCATCTATAGTGACTTTCCACAATCAGAGCTTTTGTTGATGTCCTTGGATTCCCTCTACGCACCACTTAGGGATCCCTGGGAAACTATAGCTCTTTAAGCAGCTTTGCTTGGAATAGTACCTCACATTCTAAATCTCTCTGTACTTGTTCATCTCATGAAAACCCACCTGGTCGGTTTTGTCACTTCCTCACGATCCTGCTCTGTTTTTCTGATGTCTTGTTTACTAGATGTTTTTCTAGCTGTCTTGTTTACTTCTTCCTTTATTAAGGTACCTTGTGCTTGTTTTGTCATTCCTCTGCTAGAGATGGTCCAATTGTTTTTGGTTTTGTTTTCGTTTTTGTTTTTAATCAGAAGATGTGCACATATGTAAACCTGGAAACTGAAGCTCTCCATGTTTTACAAATGTTCTACTATTTGATTTTTGGAGATCCATAATCAAGTTAAAACCAAAGTACCCACATTCCAAGACTCTGTATGGGTGTTGGTTTTTCTGCAAGCTCCACTGTGTTCACTACTTCTTTCTGGAACTGTGTTCTATTTTCTTCTGTTTTTGTATTTACCATGAATAATAAAGTCAGTACATTGCCTGCTTTACACATCATTGTATTTTTAGGGATTTGACTAATCCAAATAATTTTAATGGTGAACTTTGGTGAATGGTCACCAAAGAAGAAGGGGTTAAAATGTGAGGTCTATGTGATGACTTCTCACCTTTAAGATTGTCCACCCAAATTTGGTTATACACAGGACTTTCTCAAAATGGTCTATAAAATTACACATCCACCTTCATAATATAGAAACTGTATATAGTACTGGGAACAGAACAAAACACAACATTACATCGTAACAGAGTCAGAAAACGAATTAATGTGGGCACAGTGTGTATAGTTCTCTCTCTTTCTCCTGATTTGATGTTCTAATCACTTATTTCATTTTACATCTTAATTATACATTTTAATTAACCTTGATGAAGACATGACAAACCTGAACTCTTGATATATGAATGTATGACTCTTATATTCTAATTTCCAAGCCACTTACTAGTAGTTCTTTGCATTAAATATACCAAGAAACCGTGGGCACAGAACCACAGTGTTATTGTGAATTTGTGTCACAGTAATATTGCCACTTTTTGTTGTTGTTATTCCATGGCATGTTTGTGTTAGTTTGCTCTCAGATAAAGATCTGAATGTGGGCACCTGGGTGGCTCAGTGAGCTAAGGGTCTACCTGCAGCTCAGGTCATGATCCCAGACTCCTGGGATCAGGCCCCGCATAGGCTCCCTGCTCCGTGGGGAGTCTGCTTCTCCCTCTGCCTCTCTTGCTCTGCCTCTCATGAATGAATAAAATCTTAAAAATAAAAAAAAAAATTAATGTGGTTGTTGGTAACGAGTATAGTTGGAGAAAGATATATATATATAGGGATCATAAAATAAGACCAAGAACCACGCAAACTTTAAAATTCTTTAGTCTGCTTTTACCTACAGGCGTTTTTACATAAACCTTGGTTTCCCCTAAGTGGAAGTCAAAAAATACGATCATTTCTGCATTCTCACGGAGAAAGCACTACGCAGTGCATAGCCAAGGTGAACCAAAAAGAAGTGATCGCGTACAAATGTAACAGACCGAGAGCTGTTGTGCACAGTCAGAAACCTAAAGCATGAAGCCCGGACCTCGGTTTCCTTAATGGGGTCTAATCTTTCTGAAACCCCTGCTTCTGTCTGGGAGAGGAAAACTCCATGTTGCTCTTTTACGATTTTCCAGGCACTCTCATTTTGAAAAAGTTTCACTCAGGTAAACAGCCACCCAATTTCAAGTATCTTTTTTTTTTTTTTTTTTTTTAAGATTTAATTTGTTTATTTGACAGAGAGAGACATCACAAATAGGCAGAGAGGCAGGCAGAGAGAGAGGAGGAAGCAGGCTCCCTGCTGAGCAGAGAGCCCGATGAGGGGGCTCGATCCTAGGACCCTGAGATCATGACCTGAGCGGAAGGCAGCGGCTTGATCCACGGAGCCACCCAGGCGCCCCCAATTTCAAGTATCTGTATCTCACTTATTCTCCAAGATTTCCCTTTGAAATTCCTCCTCCCTCCCAGGTTCCCTCTCTACTTAAAAAGTGTGCCCGCCAGCAAAGAAGCTGTGCCTAGTCCCCAGGGCAGTCTCCAGGGTTCCGGCTGCGTCTGGATCGCAGACACCTCTCACTTCTCCTAATGAGGCTGGCTTTCCCGTCTCGCTTCCCCAGTCTCTACTGCAGACAACACTAGCGGCCAGCGCTCCACAAAGCCACCATGGAGGGGAAGTTCTTTGTCCTCTGACAAGCCTCTTGGGGGTGTTTGGGATTCCACCCTGGCTTTCACATACCCATGGAAACTCACTGATGCTTAGTATATATTTCATAAGAGCCCAGGCTGTTTTGTTTTTGTTGTTGTTGTTGTTGTTGTTTGTTTGTTTGTTTGTTTTTGTTTGTTTTTGTTTGTTTGTTTTCTTTTCTATGCCCCCTCCTGAGCTTTGTCTTTTTGGCCTGGAAATGTTAAACATATTCTCCAGGTTCTATAGATTAGCATAAAGGGGTGTTAATTACTTATGTTTAGGGACACCTGGGTGGCTCAGTGGGTTAAGCCTCTGCCTTTGGCTCAGCTCCTGATCTCAGGGTCCTGGGATGGAGCCCTGCATCAGGCTCTCTGCTCAGCAGGGAACCTGCTTACCCCTCTGTAGTGTAAAAGCAAGATTTTGCCTGGAGCTTTCGCCAGCCTGGGACTGGAGAAAGATGGCATTTTGCCTGGGATTATCAATAGCCTTCTCAAACACAATTCCCAAAACTTCCTTCTTCTCCAGACTCAAAGTCCCTTTGATCCCTTGCTCAAATACTGTGGTACATAACTTAATATATAAAAATACATGCTTTGTTGTTCAAGCAGGTAGGAGAAGAGCCTCGGCACTGTGACTTCAAAAATCGTACGACTTTGGGGAGTGCCCTGAAGTCTTGAAACTTCATTTTCTTTCTCCTCAGAACACATGTTAACACTATGTCATAGTATCATGGTCAAGATTAAATGGAATTGCTTATATAAAGTGCTAAGCCATACCCTGTACAAATATGCTCCATAAATTAAAACTATTTCAAACAAGACTCCCTTGTAAAATTACAGCTAAGCTATTAATTAGAGATGCCAAACTGAGACCGAGGCAAAAAGTAACTCTTCAAAGAACAGGATGAAATGACAAAAAGTAGCTTGACATAGTAATTCTAACTGTTCTGTTTTGGTTTTTATAGTGACCCTTTGAAATTATAATCTTCATAAAGAAATGCATTTTGCTAACTATCTGAAATAAATAGAATAATCAAGACAATTTGCAAGACAATTGTCCATGGCTTTGATTCCTTTTGTCACATCGTGTGTCAAAACATTAAAATAAGCTTTTATTTTAATTAACATAAAAATCGAGAATGAACAGCCTTCGCTACAACAAAGAGTATGTTATTAAATGGAATAGGTCAAAAAGAAAAGCAGGCTGAAATGATACAACACAGATGATCTTTGTCATATGGTCTGTGTTTGGTCTCAGATGTAAATAAGTACTTAAAAGTAATTCATGTGGTGAATGAAAAGGATCAAGCACTTGAAATAAGCCAAGCATGGGAAAAATTAACATATTTGAATGCAAGCCACCATCACTAAGATGTCATATCTTAAATCCTGTGTTTGTTCACTGGAATCTAACTATGCTATAGAGACCATAGTGCATTATATTAATATTAGACAGGCCCCTGGACTGTAGACCTAAGAATTATGTGAAAAGATGCTATCTGGGAGCACAATTTCAAGACTTATTTTTCTTTACTCCTTAACTCTGGTCCTTCATTTATAATTCACATGAATAACACAGTATTTGCCTTTAAGAAATGATATTATGCATTTTTAAAAGCCAGCGATTCCATTCTGTTTCACGAGAATGCACTTGGCATTAAACAGTGCAGGGGCTGCTTTTTCGGGAATAGTGTTTTGTTTGTTTTATATGCTTGAAATTCAGTATGGTACACAGATAGTAAGATGTTTTCCTTCTCAGTTTAAATTAAAAAAAAAAAAAAAAATTCTAACTGACCAAATTCTCACCCTTTGGTTTTTTGGTATGCATTGCATCCAAAGAGAAATCCTTTTTTTTTTTTTTTTTTTTCCAAAATCCAATAGATATTGTGGCAATAGACTAACTTAGTTCTTTTGCATTTATGTATTTATGTATTTGGGATTTTTCTTTTTCTTAAAGCTTATAGTTTGCAACTGCTATTCTAAATACTTTTGGTTGTAATTAGTCGCAAGCATTGAGGACTTTATAAGGAAAACATATAGCACAGCTATAAGAATTAATTTTTCTTTCACAGTATCTGCAATCCTGGTGCTCAATATCTTAATTCAGTTGAATATTTGTAATAGATATATTTATGAAAATGCTTGCATACCTAAATTTATAGAAAGTAAGTCAATTAGTGCCATTAGAGTAACATGCTAATAAAATCGTGTGGCAGTATCTCTCCCAATTTAGGCCTATTATTTTTCCACTGCCAAAATTCTCCAGGAAAAGACTGCACATTTCAAAGCAACTAAGTACTCTCCAAATACTTATCATTCAATTACAAAAAGAAATCCAGCCCAACACCTTACAATGTATAAGAGAATGGATCAGTTCAAATCTAAGTATGACTAATCTATAGATTTTAAAATTTTAGGAGACACATTCAAATCCTCTCTGATGCCTAAGCAATTCGTGTATGGGGAAAAAACTGTGAGTTTCTACATAAGGGAAAATATCACTGTGAGGTCTCCGATACAGAGCTAATCATTGCCTAGCACTGTCTGCCAATGATCTGATTCTGCCTGGCACAGGAAGGCAGTCTATGCCACTCAAAGTTCAAAGCTGTACAAATTCTATCTAATGGAGGGACCAGTGATCTTCCAACAAAAAAACAATTTTGCAAAGACCAACAAAACAAACAAAGGCAATTTAGCATCCATGAAGACATTTCAGTATTCTATATCTATTTATGTATGGATTAAACTTTGAACCAGTTGTAACATCTTACCAGATCCCTCATTAAAGAGCACAGTAGGGGGCACCTGGGTGGCTCAGTGGATTAAAGCCTCTGCCTTCGGCTTAGGTCATGATCTCAGGGTCCTGGGATCGAGCCCGGCATCAGGCTCCCTGCTCAGTGGGGAGGCTGCTTCCTCCTCTCTCTCTCTCTCTCTCTGTGCCTGCCTCTCTGTCTACTTGTGATCTTTCTCTGTCAAATAAATACATAAAATCTTTTAAAAAAATAAAATAAAGAGCACAGTAGATCTCCACTTGCCAATTATTTAATACTGGTGTGAGAATCAGCATTTACCCTTAAAAACTATGTCTTTTAATAATTATTTTCTCTGAGCCCAAGCTTCCTTCATCTATAACTTGGGAGTAATAATATCCATACCTCCTGGTATTCAAAGAACTGAGTGCTTCTGAGTTTTATAAAGTTACTAGTTCCCTGCCAGTAGGGACCATACATTAAAAACTTGTTAGTAATGTATGTGTTCTCTCTGATGAATGTCCTTGTTCTATTTCTTATTTATTTCAGAGAGAAGGATAGCAAGCACTGGGGGAAGGAGCAGAGGAAGAGCGAAAGAGGAACTCAAGAGATAATGCCTTGAGTGTGGAGCCCAAAGTGAGGCTTTGTCTCATGACCCAGAGATCACGACCTGAGCTGAAACCAAGAGTCAGACCTTTAACGGACAGGGCCACCCAATCACCCCTTCTCTTTTCCATCTCAAAAACGAAATCTCCTTTCTTTTCTTTAGATTTTGTTTATTTATTATTTGACAGAGAGAGCGAGCGAGCGAGCGAGCGCCAAAGATATTGACAGAGGACACAAGGAAGATGAATGAGCATGAGTTGGGCAGGAGCAGGGAGCAGAGGAAGGAGGAGGCAGAGAGGAGAAGCAGGCTCCCTTCTGAGCAGGGAACCCCTGTGGGGCACAATCCCGGGACCCTGGGTTCATGACTTGAGCCAAAGGCAGATGCTTAATAATCAACTGAGTCACCCCGGATCACCCCAAAAATGTCCTTTCTTAACTCAGGTTTTGTCTCCTTCCTTCTCTTTACAACCAACCTTTCCCATTGCCCATGTTTGCTCTTCATCGCTATATTTATGTCCTTTGCAATCTGGTTTTTGCGGCCACCAATAGGCCTATCCCAGACCATCTATCCCTTCTATGTTAGCCCTCATTTCAGTGGAGCTCACAGCAGCATTGAACACTGCTGCAATTGGGAAACACTCTCCTCTCTTGGTTTCTGAATGCTATTTGCTCAAGGATTTCCTCCTACCCCATTAACAATTTCTTCTTAGTCTTTAAAACTGCTCATTCCCTCCAGCCATCTTGAAGTACTAGGCACATTCCTAAGATCTTCACTTTCTACTCTAGATGCTCTTCTTAAGGGATCTCACTCTGAGTTGTAGCTTCAATTACCTGTATAATCTCATCCATGTCACTGGTCCTCAATTTTATCTACATATTAGAATTCTTTGGAATGATTTTACTTTATTTATTTTATTTTTTTAATATTTTATTTATTTATTTGACAGAGATCACAAGTAGGCAGAGAGGCAGGCAGAGAGAGAGGAGGAAGCAGACTCCCTGCTGAGCAGAGAGCCCGATGCAGGGCTTGATCCCAGGACGCTGGGATGATGACCTGAGCTAAAGGCAGAGGCTTAACCCACTGAGCCACCCAGGCGCCCCTCTTTGGAATGATTTTATAGCATACCTGTACATGGATCCCTTCAAGGCCAATTCCATCATGAATCTATATCACAGGGTATCTTTTTTTTTTTTTTTTTTTTGAGAGAGAGCACATACATGCAAAGCAGGGGTAGAGGGCGGGGGAGAGAATTTCAAGCAGACTCCCGCTGAGCAGGGGGCCAGATACAGGGCTTGATCACACAACCCTGAGATCACAGTCCCAGTAGAAATCAAGAGACAGAAGCCCAACCAACTGAGCCACACAGGCACCCTAGTGTATCTCTATTTTTACAAAGAACACCCAAATGATTCTAATATGCATACAGATTTGAGGATCCCTAGTCTAAGTGATCAACTGCCCTGAAGGGTTGAGTTACCATTCATATATTAAAGGGTCCTACTTATCATTTCTAAATTAAACTATCTACAAAGGCTTAGAATTTACTGTTGGACACCACACTCGAGTCCCCAAATCAAAATTTAACTTAAGCCACAAACCAATGCGGTAGCACAAGAGATAGGATTAGAGAAAGAAAATCTGAATGAATCAAATCATTTTATGATGAAAACAAAAATTATGCAGCAAAAAATACATTTACATTAATTTGGTTTTGAAGCTGGACATAAAAGTATGATGTTGTTTTAAGAAAAAAAAATTGTATGATCAAATTAACTATTATTCCCTGTATATCTGGGATAATGGATGAGGTAATATATTATGTTCCATATGGACATATTATATCATGGGGATTGGACAATTAATTACATTGGATAATTAATGGATTACAATCACTTATAAATAATTTATATATATGAATGATATTGTATTTGCAGATGTGTAGTGATAGTTACTTTTTAAAATTAAAATATAGAGAGCTATGAATATGAATGTTGTGCTTATATTTTTGGTAAAAATAGGTCATATTAAGCAAATTTTAGAGTTATGAAAAATTAAGAACATTAGCAATTTCTTCTAACCGCTAAACTACGTATGCACATATGAACATAAACTGCTTTAATAACCAGGACTCCACTCCAAAAAAGGAGCTAGTAGCCAAAAAACATTTCCTAGGCCTATAGTGAATATTTGAAAATGCACTGGGCCTTGACTAACACTTATTGGAGAGACACTGAAGGCAGGAACACAGCAGATGAACAAAGGCACACAAATAACAGATCATTATTGAGCTATTTCTTTTGAAGTCATATTGAATTTTAGGTAGTTCCGATATCTGCATTTTAAAACTTTCTACTTATGAAAGTTTCTGTTTGATCAAACTATATATATGTGGCTGTAATATACAGAGAACATTAAAAGGAACAGATTGTTCCTGAATCATACAGATACTGTCCTAAAAGTTCTGCAAAATAATCTATAGGAAAAAATGCTGATAAAGAGTTAGCCTTGAATTTCACTCTGCTTACATTCTGCAATATTACAGAGAAGTAGTTAATTATACTTCATAAACCTAATATTTACATGTTTCGGATGCTATGTGCCTTTGAAGTTACAGTACATTCTGGGTATTTTAGAGTAGTAATATTTGCTAAGATCAACATAATTTCTCATAAATAGGGAAATTACAACTAGAATTGAGTTACAAAAAATTTTTAAAAAATAGTTTTGTCTTAGAAACCCCAAATCAAAGAGAATTTAAAGTAGCAAATAGACTTTTTGTCATAAAATAAATTTATGTCATTGTGATACTATATCATAATTATATTACCTCTATATAAGTGAAATGATGGTTCTTAATAATTGTTTACATTAATTATCAGACTTTTCCAATGGACACTTGTTCCTGAAGTAACTGTCTTGGATACTGAAATTAAATAATCAAATGGTACACATTTTGAGGATTATCAGTACATTATTGAAGTAGAAATGGGCAATCAATTCATAAGCAAAATATAAATTTTCTACAGAATTTTCCACAGGATGCTTTGTGAAAAGGTATTATTAATATTGGCATATCATAAAGCTCACAGTCTACAAAGTACACTTTGGAAATTCTGGCCCAGTGTTACAAGGTTTATGCAAAGGCTAAAAATTAGGAGTAGAAATAAGGTAAAAATTAAAGATAGAAAGTATTTTCTTTTTTTACATTTGTCTACTCTTTGGGAAATTCAGGTATAGCAGAAAGAAGATCTGGATCTCTCTAATGTGAATAATCTTCCTATTTATTTGTTCTTTTATGTATAATAAAATCAGGTACACAAAGAGTGTATGAGGGGAAAACAATTTTTTCCTCTACCCTCTAGGTTTTTGGCTGTGACCTTGCTCTTTGTAATAAAAGATAGATTAATAATAGAAAGATAAACAGAAGTTTAATAATACCTGTATATATGTTAATCCCAGAAGAAACTGAGTAACTCCCCCGGATGGCCCGCCTTCGTGCTAGAGGAGCTATAGCGGAGCCCACCTTCCCCCAGTCTTAAGAGCCTAGGCTTTGTATATTTTTAGTAACACATCTAAAGACTTAGAGAAGCGCACAGTGTCCAGCCCTTCCTCGTTCCCAGTTATGAGTTTCCGATCCAGCAAGCCCCTCCACAGGGACTCTAGAGAATGGGGATCCCACAGGCTTCTGCAAGCCCTTCTTCCCGGGAGTTCTGGACTGCAGTGGATGAAGATGGCTTTTGTTTCATCAAGCCCTTCCCATGGCATTCTTGGCATTCTTATTATTGGAGTTTATTTCCAAACATGATTATTTGACTTGTACCCAACAGATTTGATCTCAGTCATTCCCAGAACTATCCCATGTTTAGGTCAGAATGTTTAGCTTAGATTCTTATCCAAAGGTTACATGTTTCTTCAAAGCCAGTCACATTTAAAACTGCAGGACATTTCATATTTTTTGCTCTCAGAATTAATGCAACCGGTTTCCGTCTTCTCCAAGTGCACCAAGTGCACCATCTACTTTGCTCACCATGCTTAAATAGGCTTATTGATTTTTACTCCTTTTAGACTCTTTAGTGATAAGAATAGGCACTTAAAATAATTCTTGCAATAAAAGGTCATTCCTGGGAAACACTTAAGTATATGCTTCCCTTTGACCATGGAGCCTATTACCTAAAAAAAATAAGCCACCAATAAAATGAGCTTTATAAATTAAGTATGAGAATTTGTCTCCAGACATAGAACCATAACAACACTGATAGGAAATTTATTGTTGTATGCATACAAATCCAAATGCATGGGATTAAATTATATTTCCTGTTTTTGTGTTTTGTTTTATTTTAAGATATATCTATTTATTTGAGAGAGCATGAATGAATCAGAGGAGCAGCAGAGCAGAGAATCACAAGCAGACTCTCCACTGAGTTCAGAGCCTTAGCAACTCCATCTTATGACCCAGAGATCATGACCTGAGCCAAAATCACAAGTCAGATTCTTAACCAGCTAAGCCCCCCAGGCGCCCGGTATCTTTCCTGTTTTTTGTTTGTTTCTTTGTTTGAGATCTTATTTATTTATTTGAGAGAGAGAAAGAGAGAGGGTGATAGAGATCACAAGTTGTGGGGAGGGAGAAGCAGGCTCCCCATCAGCAGGGAGCCCAGTGCTGGGTTCCATCCCAGGAATCTGAGCCAAAGGTGGAAGCTTTGCTGACTGAGCTGCTCAGGAGCCTGTATCTTTCCTGTATTTAAAGGTAATTCTTTTCTTGTTGATTAAAGCAACTTCATTTCTTCAAATCAAAGTAGACAAATGAGATTTAAAGACAAAATCACTCAATCTTCATTTTTATTTTTTTAATTTTCTTTATTTGACAGAGAGAGATGACAAGTGGGCAGAGAGGCAGATGGCGCAGGGCAGCGGCCGGCGGGGGGGGGGGGGGGGGGGGGAGGGGCGAGGGGGTGGGCGTGGATGCAGACTCCCAGTAGAGCTGAGAACCTGATGTGGGGCTCGATCCCAGGACCCTGGGATCACGACCCCAGTTGAAGGCAGAGGCTTTAACCCACTGAGCCACCCAGGTGCCCCTCAATCTTTCAAGAATGTAACTCGTCAGTTGCACTGGTATGATTTTACTAGCCTTAAGGGCCATTATCTGTTACAGCCTTATGTACCAATTTGTATACCTTCACCCCACAAGTGTCCATCTCTACCTGGAAGTATTATCTTTTCTACACAAGCAAGATCTTCTCTAGAAGAATCACTTTGTAGGTGTACCTTGGTGGCTCAGTCAGTTAAGCATCTGCCTTCAGCTCAAGTCATGATCCCAGGGTCCTGGGATTGAGCCCCCATCTGGCTCCCTGCTGAGCGGAGAGTCTGCTTCTGCCTGTCCCTCTGCCTCTGTTCCTCCCTGCCGCTTGTGCTCTCTCTCTCTTTCAAATAATAAATAAATAAAATCTTAAAAAAAAAAAAAGGAAGAAAGAAAGAAACACTTTGTAAGGAAGGACATAATTTAAAACTTATAATTAGACAAAGTTACTTCAAAAAAAAAAAGCTTTTAAGAATTAGAGTTTGAGTAAAGATCAATTATTCCTCATTGGTGCTGGGCAGTGAGCGTATCTTTACTGAGAGAGAACTAGAATCGTATCTTGATGAAAAGGGGTTTGGGCAAATGAATGTAGGTTGAAGAGTGGGAGAAAGTCAGTCATTCCTGTCCTAAGGAACAATTTAATTTATAGAATTGTAATTTGTTATGAGCAAGGATATCAAATGAATTTAAAAGATGAAAGTTCAGGGTCAGATTTTGGAATATCTTAAATACCAGAATAGGAAATAGGAAGAGATAGAAAAGGGTAGTTTTTAACGTTCGGGGATGGACAGCAACATAATCATCATTTCAAAAGTATTAATCTGAGTCCAGTGTTTGAAAGGCATTAGATTAATTAGATTAATTAGAGTAATGATGAGCAGCAGAGAAATGATTCAGAAACTGTTTTAATAACGTAGTCAAAGACTAAAGAATAATGTCAGTTAATGAGACTAGGAAGGGGACATGTATTCTAAAGTTCTAGAGAGATGACAAAGGCAGGATCACAAAAAAGCTGACAAATAAGTATTTATGGGTTGATGGGATTAGCCTAGATTATAGAACTTGATCTAATAATCATAATAAATGCATCTCTTTTTTTTTCTCTTTCTTTTCTTTCTTTCTTTCTTTTTCTTTGAGAAAGAAAGAATGTGAGTGGGCACGGGATAGAGAGGAGCAAAGGGAGTGGGGGAGAGAGAATCGTAAGCAAGCTCCGTAGCCGGTACCCAACAATCTACAAGGTAGTAGTCTAAGTTATAGAATTTGGTTTAATAATTGATAAATTTACCTTTTTTTTTGGAGGGAGAGGGAGAGCGTACAAGCACACAGTGGGGAGGGGACGTAGGGGAGGGGAGAGAGAATCTTAGGCAAACTCCACACCCAGTGCATAGCCCCAAGCAGGACTAGATGTCACCACCATGGTATCATAACCTGGGCCAAAATCAAGAGTCAGATTATGCTTAACAGACTGAGCCATCCAGGCACCCCAGTAAGTTAATCATTAAAAGAAACTCTACCAGGGGTGCCTGGGTGGCTCAGCTGGTTAAGTGTCTGCCTTAGGTTCAGGTCGTGATCCCAGAGTCCTGGGATCGAGCCCCATACCAGGCATGCTGCTCAGTGGGAAGCCTGCTTCTCCCTGCCCCATGCCAGGCACCTGCTTAGTGAGGCACACAGGCCTGTGCTCTCTCTTCCTCTCTCTCTCTCTCTCTCTCTCAAATAAATACATTCCCAGTGAGAAGAACTTTCATGACCTTCTTACTAAAAATTGAAACCTGCATCTTATCACTCCCTAAGCCTCGGAGTCCCTTTCTTTCTCTTTCTCTTATCATTATTTGATGTATACATGCTTCAACTTTCTTCTTTAACTATTTTTTGAGGCTTACCACTAAAATAAACAGGATTTTTTCAATGTATTGTTCACCACTATATTCCCAGCACCTAGAAGAGTTTCTGGAACATTGTAGAATGTAAGTAAATATTTGTTCAGCAAACTTATAAGAATTAAAGTACCTATCCAAGCATTTAAAATATGTAGGAAAAACATTAAAGCAGACTTGCAAAAAAAAAATTAATAGCCATTTCATTCATGTATTACTTTACATTATGAAAGACTATTTTAAAAAGTGGCTACATTTCCTTTTAATAAACTACCATCTTAGAAATGAGAAAGTTAAGGCACATTGCTTTATAAGACCTCTATTAGATAAGGGTGCTTTTTAGAGAAGAAAAATTAGTCATAATACCAAAATCACGGGAAGCATAATGAATAAACTTGGGCATTACCAGCTGTTTCCTTGAACAAAACATATTGCTGGTAAATGGCAAAAAAAGGACTCTCTCCCTATTTAGTATAGATCGTCTAATAAAATGTGTTATTATGAGATTATATAATCTTTTCCTTCATCTAACCTGTCTCTCACACATGTTTAGATATGAAATGAGATCACATAGTAAGGAGCAACAAACTCATTAACGATGAAAGACAATCTATTAATTGCTTAATTGCAATGTTCAAAGACAAACATGTAGGCACTCTTTGCCTTGTAGACAATTACAATGTAAGAAAAAATACAATGTAAAATGTAGGTCAGCAGGAAGACATCAAAATGAAATCATCAAACTAATTAACGAAAGCTGAGTGAGATCTTCGGGCCTCTGAGCAGTAAAGCAAGGCATTTTCTCTTTCCTCATCAGTTTATGCTGGCTGTTAGGAGGGGCACTCACTGCTCGCCCTCTGTTGGGGGGGAGATCATTTGTTGCTGCTAGAAGAAAGGAAAAACCCTGACTTCAAAGGAGCCCCAAAGAGAGAAACTTTGAACAGGTGACCCAAGTAGAGCGAGGGAATTTGTACCATATTGACAAAACCGCTTTAAAAAAGTAAGAATCCACAATGGAAAATAAGACACTGTAACATGAGTGGAAAAGATAAGACATTGCCAGCCTCCAGACTATTGAAAAACAACATTTAACTGAAAAAATTTTAAAGATGACTCATTATTTTTATTAAAGGATTCACAAATCAGACAGTACATATTTAGCAAATAGAGGGAAGCTCTACGTTGTATAAAATGGGAGATTTTTACAGGAAGTAGTGTGGGTCAAGAAAGTTATTAACAAAAGAAAAGGATGGTTTAGGCAAGAACACCTTCCCTTAGGGGTTAGAGCCTGCAGTCCGAGGCAGCTTACTTCACCTTCCTTTTAGGGATAAAGAGGGCCCTTGTGACAGATCATTTCATTGGCACTGACCAGAAAATTCCTGACTGACCAATTAGAACAACATTTCCAGAGGAGGCTGAAGCTGCAATTAGATTAGGTATTAACCCCCTGGTCTGGGAACTTGGCCTAAGTAATGTCATTTTCGGTCTGTGGTTTTCTTTTTTAACAAGACTTAAACTCTTTTTTAGGGAAAATTAAATTTGACATACTTTCTCAGGCCCTCTCTTCTCTGCAAGATAGAATGAAAATCATTCTTCCTGACCCCTCAATCTCAAAAAAACAAAACAAAACAACAACTCACTTCTTTTATACGCCTGAAGCTTTTCCTTTTTCTGATATAAGGTCCACAAACTATCTCTATTTTTCTTTAAATTGGTTGAATTATTTTTCAGAAGATATTTGATCTCTAATCAAATGTCAGATTCTGTTTTGGAGACTTACATTAACATTTTAAAGGAAAATAATATTCACTGAAGTTAGCTACCATGTAATTAATTATAGCCAGTATGCATGCGAGGGCAGAAGAGCACCTTGCTTCAGGGTCCCAAAACAATCAGGTGTGGCCTCTCACTTCTGACGAAACCCAAAAAGAGAAATGAGTGATGGTAAAAGAAGAAAGGAATTATTTATTTCAGTGAGGCCAGTAGTGGAAGATAGCAGATGAGGATCTCAAAGGTTGTCTCCAAAGTGCTAAAAATATTTCCAGGTTTATATAGGGAATCTGTGGGTGGGGCAGATAGGTGAGTACAGGCAGGTGGGCGATGAAAGTCAGATCATTCCTGGTCTTGGAGTCAACTGTGTGCAGGAGGGTCTAGCCAGGCTAGAGTCATCATTATTATTTGGGGGGGGGTAGCCTAGTTTTCCTTCAGGGGATGCTTTGCCCTTGGGGTCTTCCACCTGAGCCAAGAAACAAGATGGAAAGAAAACTCAACTAGAAGGTTTGAGGTCAAAATGGAGACAACTGAAGTCCCCTTTTATTATTATCAGAAATGAAGAGTACTTAGAAGTTCTATTTTCATAGACTATGTTTTCATATTTTATTCATACATAACAGGACAGAAGTAAAATTTTGGTAGTATCATAAGGAGCAAAAATAAATTCTAAAAATCATAGTGAATTTCTTTTACTCGCACACTACCACTGAACTTTCAGATGTATATACCAATCATCACGACTTTGGGGATAAGTTGTTTTTTGTTTTTTGTTTTTTGTTTTTTTAATCCTATTTTGTCTTCCCGAGAAAAAAACATCTTGAGAAATTTTAGTGTAATGTGACCCAAGTTCATATACAATATATGTCCCTGATAAATATGCAGAACTCACTGAATACACTGGAATCTCTGCCTTTTCTTGCCTTTAATCTTCAGAATATACTGGTTTATTTTTTTAAATTGAGAATAATACATGGAAAATCTTTTCATCTTCCTTGATGAAAGAAAGTGTTTGATCCGGCAGGCATTGGAGTTCAAATGCACAGATAAAAGATAAAACAGCAGATTACTGAAGAGAAGTTCTTGGGCTACGTATTCATAATAAGTAAAGACATGAAAAGGATGTAATATCAGTATATCAAGCATCGAGAATACACAAAGATTACAAGATACAATGTTTTTGCTGCTCATCTATAAATTTAATGGATGTTATTCTTTCATATGTAACACTCCATTGCAGATGTCCAATTTTCAAAAGATATGTCAGAATACATTTTCTCAAAGCTAGGAAGAAATCAGTTTAGATAACTATTAGCATAGAACAAATAGTAGGGCATATTTTCAACTCAATTTCTGATCTGTTAAGAAGAAATGAGCTAGAGCCAATATAATAAGCCTTGAAATTGTGGTACGTAAAAATACATTCTCACATTTCTAGATATAACATCAGGCACAACAGTTTTCATAGTTTTAAAGAAAATGCTACAGTTGGCCAAGGTCAAGCAAGCAAGCCTGATATATCCTAATATAGATCACGCAGCTGGAGAGAAGAAATGGTCTGGCTCCAAAGGAAAATTGAGTTCTTATGTAAAGTTTTTATATTTAGATAAGTAATTTTCAAAGGGCAAGATAAGGACCCACTGAGGTTCTCTTTGCTTACTGATGCCTTCTAATGTTGAGTCTTCTATTAGAAAACAATTTCTTTTTTCAGTTGAAACATCTGTGTATTACTACTACTTCTTACTACTTAAAGGCAGAACCAGACTTTTCTCTTTGGTATACACAATGGAAAACAAACAAACAACAAAACAAAGAAAGATAAGAATCAGTGATCTTTAGTACATACATTTTTTTAATATGTTTCATTTAACTTAACCCAGAGAAATCACTGTCCTAGAGGTTTTTATTCCCAATAATACTGTTGACAGTGAATTATACAAACACACAAAATAATTCACTTTTCTTATGTAAAATGTATTTTATTTTCTGGTCATCAAGGTCAATGAAATCATTACCTATATCTTTGTAAAGGTATTTATGAAGTACCTTTGTAAAGGTTAAATGTACTTTGTAAAGGTTAAAATATCGTCCCCAGCTTGGAGCACCCAGGTGGGACAGTGAGTTAAGCATGTGACTCTTGATTTTCGCTCAAGTCGTTATCCCAGGGTCCTCACATTGAGGAGATCTCTAGTCTGTGTAGGGCTAGCGTCTGTTTGAAAGATTCTCTCTCTCTCTCTCTCTCCCCCTCTGCCTCTTCCCACTGCATTCATGGGCACACACCCATAACCCCCCCACCCGACTCTCTCTCTCTCAAATAAATAAATCTGAAAAAAAAAAAAATCATCCCAGCTTGCCAATATATACAGACTAAGACTGATTAAGTATCTTATGCTGCTTTCGTGGTATAGGCATTCTTTGTGTATTAATGATTTGGCATTGCCAAATCTCATGACTTCCATGGGTTTACCTATATAAGGAGATTAAGAATCTATATGATTATTCATGAGCCCTCTGGAGACAGCCTTTTCAAAACTCTGACAGAAGAATAATATATAAGGGCATAGCTTAGAGTTTAGAAAAAAAAAAAAGGAAAAAGAAAAAGAAGAAGAATGAATAGGTTTTAAAACTAAACTATCTACCTGAACCATTCTGAATATTATTAGGCTCAGAGGTTACTCCTTCTTTGCAAAATTTTATCATCTTTATAAGGAAAAAAGATAAAAGAACAGGAAGAAAAATTAGACTATGTCAAAGGACTTCTAAATCTTTTCATTTAGGAAAAGTTAAAAAAGAGAGTTTTCATGATCATGTCTATCTAGATCACTCTATCTTTGCTCAAATGTCAACTTAATGAGACTCACTCTAACCATTGTATTTAAAGATTGCAACTCTGAACACAAAGATTACGCTGACTACCTCTATTTTCTGACGTGTATGCCCTCTAGCATATCATGGGACTTCTTTAGATTATTGTGCATTTGTGACTGTATTTGTGTTATTTTCTCTCCCTCTACTAGAATGTGAGCTTCATGAAGGCAGAGATCTCATCTGTTATGTTCACTGATGTTCCTACTACTAGCACAGAAGCCATATCCAATAAACACTAAGTGAATTAGTAAAAATGTAAAATGCTTTCCTAGCAAAAAATATTTTCAGTATTAGCAACATCAACAGCAGCCTGTTGTTCATTTAAGGCTCAAAGTGATGTTGCAAAGACTGATCCTTCCTCTATAGTGTTTCTGAGCTCTGCTTACAACTGTCTGTATAACTAATACAACATCTGGCTTTCGGGAAATAAAATTTCTGTTTGAAGTGTGTGAAGAGATGGAAGCACAGACCAAAATATTTGGCTTTTTCAGTACACCTAATTATTACTTCGTATCTTTTTTTACTTTCAATATTGCAGACGTTATGAGAGCTATGTTGTCTGGATAATATCACTACGAAATAGTTCCAACTATGATTTTTGACCTGCTGATACATAAAAGTACAACTTTGGCAAAGGAAAAATAAGATTTAATAATGTCAACATATTGTGGTCATGATATCAAAGTCCATTGTGAGAACGCAGGACTCGGCGACCACGGCCTGCCGTCGAGGTGTGCTGCCAGGAGATGGCTATTAGTGAGATACAATCTTTGTTTTTTGGTGTGATTTTGCTATGGCATTTCAATTGATTTTGCAGCGCTTGAAAGTACGGAATACAGCAAGACCGCTAAAGCAAACTTCCGTAAAGCTAAACCAGCAATGAGAGAGTTAAAAACCAGAATCCCTCATTGCTTTCATAAAGCTGACACTCAGCAGCTTAAATAGAGTAACTCTAAAATCAGCTTACAGAGCTGCATGTAAACTTACTCAGCCATAGAGAGGGGAAACAAGCAAACAAACACAAAAAAATGTTGGGTACTTACTGCATGAGTGTCCATATTTTCAAAAATTGGCCTGAATTTTCCCCCAATTTTTACAATATTGGTATTATTATCCCCAAAGCATAGATGGCAAGTAGAAACAGAATAGAGACTTTTGAAATCCAGGTTAAATATATGGTATAGAGAACTTCATTCCACATGAGTGTTATTTCAACACCCCTGCTTTTTCTGCCGCGTCCCAATGCACTCAGCGACCAAAAATACAAATAAAACTCTATAGTAGTCGTTCATTCACGTGGGTAGATGCATATACTTATCTTGATTTAGTAGTACATTTTTATATACAAACAGAAACCTATTGTTCCTTATATCGATGCAATTCATTATTTTTGTAGAGTTCAGACATATTTCTTGCAATGCATCTTCTGGTAACATTAGCTGGAATTAAAAGTTGGATAACACTAAGAAAATCACTCGGTTTATGAACACTAATAGGAAGGAATCTTCTTATGTAAGCATTTATGGCTCTTTTTTTTTTTTTTCTTTTTAAATATACCACAAACCGGGGCGCCTGGGTGGCTCAGTGGGTTAAGTCTCTGCCTTTGGCTCAGGTCATGATCCCAGGGTTCTGGGATCGAGCCCCACGTCGGGTTCTCTGCTCAGCAGAGAGCCTGTTTCCCTTCCTCTCTCTCTGCCTGCCTCTCTGCCTACTTGTGATCTCTGTCTGTCAAATAAATAAATTAAATCTTTAAAAAAATAATAAATAAAAAATAAATAAATAAATAAATATACCACAAACCATAATGAGGTTATTTTTCACTTTGATTCTTCCGATCTCCCCCAATCATTGAAAGAAGGTCATATAGACATAAATAAAAATAAAGTGATTTTTCTTGGTCTTGTATATCTCCAGTGGAATACATTCATTTACATTAGCTCATGAGAGTTTCTGCATTGTTTCTCTGTTCAACAATTTAGGTTTGATTTCCCTCTTTTTCTTTTGTCAGTTCTCTTCTAAGTGCCCAGTGATATGTATGTGTGCAAGATCCTAGTTTGCAAACATGTGTTTGTTAGTTTTTCAGAGATTGCATTTTAGTAAGACAGATATCTGACTTCATCATGTTTTAAGTTATTAATAGGGTACTACACTATTCATTTCTTTCATGTTAATTAAAATGTATTAATGAATTAAGTGAACTCAAAATTAATAAAGAACAACCATAACTCCCCCTAGAACAAGCTTAATAAGAAAATAACAATACAGACACATCCTATTAATTTTAAATCCTATTTAACTTATCATCCTAATTGTGCACAGTCTTTTATTAGAATGTTCTCTTCTGACTCACCTGAAATCCAGGCTTTCAGTCAGACATTCATCCTGAAGCTCTGTCCTACCCTTCAGGCTCTCGGCAAAAAGTCTCTCTGGAATTACTTATCATGCAGCAATCAGCCATTACCACCTGAGCAAGGGTAATTCATTTCTGTGACTATTTCCCAGCTCTTCAAAGCTATAATTTGTCTTTTCTGGCACTCTGGATCAGCTGTGTCCCAAGAGTTCTGTATCGTTTCATCCTTTCTCCCACAGGACTGAAGAATGGGAACAGAACTAAACAGGCTTCCATACCCTGGAAGCTTGAAGAGTCCCCTGCCCACCATGATTAGAACTCTCTAGTTCTTTAAGGAATCTCCGTCAATTTGCTTTAAAAAAAAAAAAAAATCATTCTTTTTCAAAAGCACCTTTAGCTTTCTGCTTCAATCAGCTATAAAGTTGAGTTCTTATTTTTTTTTTTAAGTGTAACTATATTATTTTTATCAGAACATAAAACAGCTCATCTACTTTGGAAATAGAATTTCCAGAAGTGTTTTTAATATAGTTTTAAATTCTCAATAAAGAAAAAAATATATAAATAATACATTAAAAAGAAGCATTTTAAAACATAGCACGTAAGTGGTTAGTGGTACTTTGTTATCCAATTATATAAAGAGATTTTACTTTTAAAATTGCACATTAACTGATTTAAATTGAGGGGATCCTCCTTAGTTGGATTTTTTTTTTTTTTTTTTTTACACATCTCTGTCAAATTTATCCAAATTATATATTAGGCTATTCACCCTGTGGATGCACTTGAATTGTGTAAGATCATATATTCATTCTTTCATTTGACTTCTGAACTTTTTAATATATCTTTTAATAAAGAATCAGAGGGGCACCTGGGTGGCTCAGTTGGTTAAGTGACTGCCTTTGGCTTGGGTCATGATCCTGGAGTCTCAGGATCAAGTCCTGCACTGGGCTCCCAGATCCATGGGGAGTCTGCTTCTCCCTTTGACCATCTCCATATCATGCTCTTTCTCACTCTCTCTCTCTCAAATAAATAAATAAAATCTTTAAAAAATCAGAAATTTTGTATAGAAGAGACTTAATGATGGCATTTGGTTGGAAGGACAAACATAGGAAGTCAGATGATTTGTTTGCCACGACAAAACACATCACACTTTTGACAAAATTGACCAGTGGCCTCAGTTACCGCCCCATGAGATGTAGAATCCATTTTCATTGAAGTTAAGGTTCCCACAGCTGCTCCTAGGCTCCTAGGCAACTGAGCAAGTCAGGTGTTCGAAGATGGGCCATTCCTGGGGAAAACTACTGTAAGTGGCAACAATGACTCCAGGACTGCCGGACAGTTTTGGTGGAATTTTCTTAAAACCATGTCGAATTTCCTCCTTTCCTCTCTTCTGTAAGGGGCCGGACCTCCATCATGATCTAAAGGCTCTTCCAGATTTCCACAACTCTTTTTCTTTTTCTCTGAATCAATGTCTTTCTCATGTCCTTCCTGATTTACGCTTACATCGTATACGACCCAGGCGCATACAAACGAAACCACCCACCCTCTGTCAAAAATGAGGCAGTGCAGTCTGTCTCCCCCGTAACACTGGCAACTCCGCTGGCATCCTCTGTGAAAGCAACCGTATGCCCGTGATTATTTAATTTTTGTTCTCTGCGCTTTACCAAACCTTACTTATCTTCTTTGAAATGTTATACACATTTGCAAGCAGCATTTCACATGTGAATTCAACACAGCCTGTATGAATGGAAGGTTATTTCTTCTTTCACTTGGAATACCCTTGACTTGAAAAATATGGGTTGGTCATACAGACTGTACACCCAAATTTGTAGTACAAATCGTAAACTCAGATATGCGTTGGCCATACAAATCTTATAGGTGTTTGGTTTGACATGAAATCATTTTGCGAGATCCCTTAGTCTTTATTTATAAAATGTGTCCTATATTGGTTTGAAATAGAAACATCAATACATTCAGTTTCTAACCAAAGCCTTAAAATATGTTTAAAATAGGGACGCCTGCGTGGCTCAGTTGGTTAAGCGGCTGCCTTGGGCTCAGGTCATGATCCCAGTGTGCTGGGATCAAGTCCCATATCGGGCTCCTTGCTGAGCAGGGAGTCTCCTTCTCCCTCTGCCTCTGCCTGCCACTCTGTCTGCCTGTGCTCACTCTCTCTGATAAATAAATAAATAAAATATTTTAAAAAAAATTAAAAAAAAATGTTTCAAATATGAGTTAAGAGGGGGCGTCTAGGTGGTTCAGTCAGTTAAGCGTCTGCCTTAGGCTCAGGTCATGATTTCAGGGCCTGGGATTGAGCCTGGCATATGGCTTCATGCTCAGTAGGGAGTCTGGTTTTCTCTTTCTCTTTCTCTGCCCCTCCCCACTGCTCATTTTGTCTCTGTGTGTCCTCAAATAAATAATATCTTTAAAAAAAAAAAGTGCATTAAGGATTGAAAACACTCCCTCCAAAATAAATCTGAAATGCATATAGAAGAAAATGTGGGTAGGATAATGTATTCAATGATAAATAAGGTAGATAATTCATTTATACTGAATAACTGAATATTATACATTTTAATAATTTAGATAGTGTGTGGATAAAATCAAGATAAATAGAATATTTTTTTTAAAGATTCTATTTATTTATTTATTTTATTTATTTATTTGACAGACAGAGATCATAAGTAGGCAGAGAGGCAGGCAGAGAGAGAGGACGAAGCAGGCTCCCTGCTGAGCAGAGAACCCGATGCGGGGCTCAATCCCAGGACCCTGAGATCATGACCTGAGCCGAATACTGATGCTTAAGGACTGAGCCACCCAGGCACCCTCAAGATACACATTACAAAATAAGTATATAACTCAACTTCAGGGAAAAATGAGCTAATTATTGGTGTTAAGATGACAGGTTAGAAAAAGAAAAAATGCAACCATTTACCTAAACTCTGAGAAAAAAATTCCAGGAGGAATTGAATATGTATATACATATGTAAAGGTGTTAGATTGATGAGTTTAAGGACAGGTGATAAGCTTAAGGAAAATGATAGGTTTTTAAGCATGACTCCAAAAGTAGAAATAAAGTGATTAAGTTATTTAACAGTAAACATTTAAAAAAATAAAAATTAGAGAGTAAGAAAAGAAAGGAGCAGAAGAAATGCTATGTACACATTTTAGCTAATTGAGAAAAAATATGGTTGTATTTTTATGGCAGATAAAGGGTTAACAACTTTAAAGTTAAAAAAAAAAAAGAAAAAGAAAAAGAAAACCAAAAACACGAATCAACATAGGCGTATGTCAAATACCTAGAAAGAAAAGTGTACAAAGAACAAGAAATAATGATCCTAAAATTGTTAATTTACTAAAACCGTTGAAGATAAGTTCCTCCTATATCACAAAAAATGTTCTATGTCCTGGGATAAAAATCGAACAAAACAATAAACTTATACCATTGGAGCTTACATGCAAACAGGGAATTCACATAATATAAGTTTGTTCAAAGAAATACAGTTCAAATAATTCAAAGTCATTTAGAACCAGAGGGAAAAGTATTTAAAATGACATTTGAGTTATTTCTTATCAAGTGGCAAGTGATAAAAATTCTAATTATAGCTAGCATTTTTGTTTAGTAGGGGAACTCATCCTCCTGCATTGCTGGAAGGAGTTTTTACTAGAGTTATTTTCTGGAAGGCATTAGAAAATGCCTAGAAAAATGTGTAACTTTTAGCCAGGAAATACCACTTACAAGGTCAGAACCTGAGAAAACATCCAGCTGTGCCCCAAGCTATATGTGAAGGAATTTACATAGTATGTTTTTGTTTGTTTGTTTTGTTTTGTTTTGCTTTTACAAAGTTGAAAACAACTTAAGTGTCCTAAAATATAGTGTTAATTTGAAATCGATACACTGGATGCATATTTTTGTTTTAAATTACAAGATGATCACAATATATTTTTAGGTGAAAAAAAAAAACAGATCTCAATACCATTTAGTGTGATCTCACTTTAATGCATAAACACATATACAAATAATTGTAAACTACTTGCATTTTTCAGCCTGATGTAACCTGCAGTGATTTACTAGCCATTTTTTAGTGCACATTTATACTAGTATTTCTATAATTAGCATGCTTGACTTATTTAATAAAATCAGAAAGGTTTTCTTAGGAATTATATCTTACATTGAGACAATCTTATAATACAAACTAGAGATTAAAATTTGGCTTTCATATGGAATATCAAGCATTTGGAAGCTTTACTTTTATAGCATTTGTACATTTTGAAAGTTCATGTTCTCACACTAGAAATAGCTAAAAAAGTGATCTTCCTCTTAGTACTCCTTAGTACACATTTTCTTTGTAAACTATGGCCTTTAGATGCTTAACATTCTCTGAGGTTTGTGCCCCTTTCATTTGCTAAGTTATGTGACAAGAATACTAGTGTGTTTTAACTACTTTTGTGAGTCCGACTGGGTCTCAGCAGGTTTTATTATCCATCCATTAAACTTCAACTAGGGATACATGTTAGTCCAATTTAGTAAACACAGTAATAGTTTTCCAATAGTTTTTTGTGAAACATTTCCCAGTTACATTATTTTTTAAAAAGTAACCTCACATTGAAAGACCCGCGGATCCCCTTACCCAAGAATCCAACACTGCCACTGGATGGACAGTCTAGGGCTGGCCAGCTAGCTTACCTCCCGGTGGGAGTCCGTTGGATCCCTGGGCAGGAGTCTGATGATCTCGGTGGGACCTCCAAATGAAAGACCCGCGGATCCCCTTACCCAAGAATCCAACACTGCCACTGGATGCAAACAGCAAGAGGTTTATTGGGACGCAGGTACCGGCGGGTGCTCGGCAGCTCCAGCTAACCGAGCACCCCGACCGAGGGGAAAGCGGGGGTTTTTATAGACAGGTACAAACAAGTTTTGGGTGGGGACGGCGCTGATTGATTGATCCTTTGAACAGGCATACTTGGCGTCAGTGGATTGGGTCAGGGGACCCCGCGCGAAAAGCAGACAAAGCAATCTTACAGAAGCAGAACTGGCCGGTTAGCCCACGCATGCGAAAAAAGCACTACCAGGATATTGGAGGCCTGGTTACTTATCAAGTAAAGACAATTGGGAGTCTCCTGGTGGAATGTTACATTCCTGCTATCAAGCATCCTTGTTAATGAGATTTAGGTTTAGCAGAAATTTAACTTTATTTACTTTTCCTTCTACCTCCGCCTCCTTCGGTGTTTTATGGAGGGGAGGGTGACATTAGGGCTATTGATAAGGTAACTTCTTTGTTGTAAATCTCAAGGACATTTGCAAACCAAGGGAGACTCCTACCTTGCAGGACTGTGATCTCTGCAAGTTAACTATTTATCGTTTTATGGCAGTCAGGGGTGCCTGAGGAATGCTACACATGTGGAGGGGAGCGGGTGAAGGGGGGGGGGTGCAAGGCGCCAGCCTTTGCTTTGTCCTCAGCCAGCCTCCTGCTCCTTCATTCCCCCCTGAACAACTTTGACCCTTAAATCTTTAAGGGGGTTGAAGGTGGAAGGTCTCATCTTCTATAACTTCTTCGTGCTGAATAGGGGCGTAGAGCTGTCCCTACCTACTGGGGTCAATATTGATCAGGGTAGGAATGTATAAGGGAGTTACGAAAGGTGGAGGCAGCTGAATCCAGCGCTGACAGTGAAGAGGCATCCTTGCACGCGGCAAGGATCGTCTGTCGTGGTGTAGTCATTGTAGCAATGGAGTCTCGGCACCAAGTAGAGAAACATGGAACAAAGCAACGTATTAAGGTTAATAAGGCGACAAGAATAAGAAGCCCGAAAAGGAGATTTGGCCATAGTCCTCCTTCAAACCAGGAACTTAACCATTCGCTAAAAGAGAGAGAGGGACCTTGTAGAGCCTTAATCTGGGCATTCATATCCTTTATTAGTCCTGTGATATTTTTGTGATAGTCTGGGATGTACACACAACATTCTGTCTTGATAATTGCACATGTGCCACCCTGGGCTGCTGTCAGGACTTCTAAAGCCATCCTATTTATCTCTTAAGGGAGGGGACTCTCCAGGGCAGGGGTCTTTCAACATCTTTCAAGAACCATAATACTGATTCTCTCAACAAAATATCTGCAACTCATTTTTTTACACTTTTTCATCAAAGTCATCTGTCATTGGCATGACCCAATAAAATATTCATTTTTACTCTTTTGCAAAGTTCAAATGTATGCTATTATTATTAATAGCCTTACTTACACCTTTTGGTAAATATTGTTGGAATATTAAGGAAACCAGCAATCATCTCCTTTAAAAATCCACACTCTATGTTCTACTAATTTATCATTAATAAACAATAGTTTAAAAAATGCAAGAATTTGGCATGAATGAATGTAATCGATATCGATTTTTGAATTAATGGTATTTAAATTATCGTACTACAATAAACCACTGGATGAACAACGGAGTAAGGATTGGACAATTAAATGTTTAAGTCCAGAATTACCAATTCTTTCTCCAGCTTAAAAAGATAACTTTGTGGCTAAGGTGCATCTCTAAAAATAAATTCAAGGTTAATCCTTGCTCTAGATGGATTAAAGGCAGGGCAACATCCTCATGTTGGCACAATTTTCTGAACATGTTTGAAGATTTATAACTGGGAACCCTGCCCTAAGTAAACACATTTGATATGTGAACATGGACTCTTGGCTTTGGTACCTTCTGCTCATCTGTTAGGTTGGAATCATTCCTGCTTACAATTTGGTTGGAATTCTGCATCAGAGCTTAGGAGCCAAATGGCAAGATTTTAGATAAGACAGTGCATATAATGCCTCCCTGCTCTGGGAGGAATATCCCTTACAACCGGATCCAAGCAATAGCATAAAGCCTGGTGTGATCTTCTATCACAACAGTTGGGCATGTGTTCAAGATGACACAATTAGCAGATTAAATACACTAACATCATATTTCTCTCTCTCAATAAAGTTTCCCTTTTTAGAGAGGATTGTTGTAAAAGTTATAATATCATTATTCTCATTTATATAACTAGAGCTTCTTTATGGCCCTTTGTAGGGTTATTTATTTTTTTAATTAGGAAACACAAAAGAACTACTAAGATTTCACACCCAAGAATTCTAAACCTAAGATACATATTCAAAACCAGAATGCTTCTAAGTTGCAATAAAGAATTTAATCATAAATGAAGTTACTGAATATATGAGCACACAATGAAATACTACAAGACTTCAAAGAGCACCTCTAGTAGAATATATATTTAAAGAAGAATTAAAAGTAAGTAGTAATAGGAAAAAATAAAGAAACTGCTTCAAATTTTAGGTCTGCAATTCTCTTCATTAGTGTAACTTTGATTACAAGTTGGTTATTTCTTCATTATTTTTTTTTCTTAAAACAAATATGTCTGAGTTATCAATGCTATTGAGTCAAAAGAAAAAAATTAGCACAAAATTGAATGTTTAGTTCAATGAAAAACTCCAGAAACGTTTTGTGCTAGTATAACATAAATGACATAAATTTATATGCTGAACTTAGAACTGAAAAACCAAATCATTAATTACTAAAGATCAACTTATCAGAAAGAAGTCATTTTAAATTTTAAAAAAATGCCAATGAGTGCCATCTTGCATTAAGTATGATATGGTCAAATTCAATGTGCTCAACTAGACTACTGTTATAACTGCTTTATAAAATATTAAACTAATTATAGATCAAATATGCCTTCTTATTAGAACCATGAAACCATAAATGAATATATTAAGGGTGCCTATCCTTGCTAAGACTGTGATTTAATTTGGAAATATTTTGTCATTCCTGTACTGAGAAAAGATAACTAAATTAACTTGATTTTATATAAGCTCCACAAAACTGACTAATTGGGAAAGTAAATACATTAAAAATAAAGATCAAAATTGGTATATTTTGGCTTTTCATACTGAATCTATATTGCCTAGTTCATTATTAACCTTTTCGGTATATAGCTGCTATTATTGCTTTGCTTTCAACCAGCAAAGTTTTTTCAAATTATTTTAAAGTGCATTATTTTAGATTATTTATATGTGATCAGACTAGCTTAAATGAGAAAAATTTTAAATATGGCATATCGCATACACTCAATGAACATTACTATAATTAATTAATCAGAACAAGAAAATATACTAGCAAAACATTTACCCAGTGCAAATATAGCTAAAAGACAATTTCAATTGACTGTAAATCAATAATATGAGGAAAATAAATTACTATTTGCATTCATGCCAAAGCCAGTCACGCATATTTGATCATCTAAAACTGAGGGAAATATGCCAATGTATTCTTCCCTAAAGGTAAATTAGCAAAAACATATCAAGGAATATAAATTAGTTAGACAAAAATCATAAACATTTACATTAACTTCAATTTTTTTGTTTCATCTATGGATATGATTCCCTTTAGAGGAATAGACATAAAACTCATAGTATTATTGTACAAAACAATAACATAAGTAAACAAACCAGAATACATAGTGTGATGTTTACAATGTCTAGTGTTAAATGGGACTGAGGACAATGGAAAGGAAATTTTAGGTGAGATACTAGGAAGGACGACTAATCAAAGATACTATTGATACAGTGCTAGGGAACACGTGAGCCAAATACTCAGGGAAAAATTATTCCTCTCTTTCTTTCTTGCTCGAGCTTTCCCAAAAAGTAGACCTTGGTCATTTCCTTTCTTGTGGCTCTTTATCAATAAGTGGCATCAAGTTGCATGTGAAAGCTGTACGTTGAAGGTGACTCCATTGCTCTCAACTCGGGTTAGATGGACAGATACATCATTGGCAAGGTATAAACAAGGGGAATTATGTAATGGGAGAAAAGATAATTAGTTCCTTTTAAGTCACATTGAGTTGGACATGTCTGTGGGACAGTCAATTGTGGTTCTTGGCAAGAAATTAGAAATACAGATCTGGGGAAGAAATACAGATCTAAAAAAGTTTTGTTTTTGTTTTTGTTTTTGTTTTTGTTTTTCCTCCTTTAAGCAACTACCAACTCTACATACAGTATTATAAATTTTTAGTTTTGGCCCAAAACGTTCCCTTGAACCCACATGTTCCTTTTTATTCTACATTATCCATACAGGATTGGGAAAAAATATTACTGGGTTGGTTAAATTTAGATTAGACTTTAGAAAGATGTACAAGGCAAACAAGAAGAGAGTGTGAAGGGAGCTTGGAGTACTACGAGAGGGTAATTATAGTACTAGACTATGTGGCTTTAACGTGGAAATGCGATCAAGGAAAAATGTTATTTTGTGTTCCGATTCTTTGTGCCACTGTCACCTTTTACTTATTCTGAATTCTATCCCCATGGTTGAGGCCCTTATCCTCTAGTCTAGATTACTATTTAGGTTGCCTTCCATTCCAACACTTCCAATTGATCTCAGCACCATTGTGAAAATAAATTCAAATGTATTTAGATTATGTCACTGTCCTGCTTAAAAACCCGCACTGTGTCTCTTACCTAACAGATAAATGCCCCAAACACACCCTTCCTGGTGGCCTCCCCACCTTCTCACAACAGTTCCTCTGCTTCCTTTCACACTTCTGTATACAGTGGTGCTCTGGGGCCCTCTGCCCTTTGTCTGTCTGAACTCTGAATAATTTAAGACAGATGCTTCTTTTTTCTTAGTCAGATATAAATGTTTCCCTTTTTTTCAGTTTCTGAATCCTTGGGTTGAGTATCTACATCGCCGCATCCGTCATTCTGTGGGTCCATCATGTGTAATGCAGCCCCTGCTTTGTAGCAATTACTGGGCCAGACACTTGAAAAATAATCTTGAGTTAGGCACTACCATTTCCATTTTGCAAATCAGATCACTAAGATCCCCAAAACAGTAAGTGACTTTCCAAAGGTGATACAACTCCTATTGGACAAGACTGAGGGCTGAACCCAGCTTTGCCAAAGTTTTTCAAGATTCATTCTCTTGTCCTACTCTCCCAGAATAAGGAAATCGAGTCCATTAAAGTCAGGAGACATTTGTGTCATTTTGGGGGTATTTTTTGGAAATATTTATTTTTAGAGAAAGAGAGAGAGAAAGATTGTGAGCAGGGGGAGAGGGAAATGGAGAAGCAGACTCCCTGCTGAGCGCAGAGCCCACTGGGCTCAGTCTCAGGACCCTGAGATTATGACCTCAGCTGAAATCAAGAGTCTGAGCAACCAAGGTTCCCCTTTTTAGTACTTCTTTTAACAAACAACATCATCTATTTTAGAGCCTCAGTGAATAATAGCTGAATTGATCTGACCAGCTAATCTAATCATCCCCACCCAATGAAATAAGAAATAATAATTAGACCTAGAAAGATTTCTATAGACCATAGTTCTGGTTCAACTATCTACTTTGAAGATAATTAAAAATAGAATAAAGACACTGCATAGGATTACATAATTTATATAAAGGAATACATATTTTAAATAATGGTTGAGAACCTTATGGATTTTGTGAAGGAACAGAAAATAAAGAAGAGAGAATGGTTTCCCCAAAGGGACACAGAGTTAATTTGGACATTAGAACATGTGTTTTCGGGGCGCCTGGGTGGCTCAGTGGGTTAAAGCCTCTGCCTTCGGCTCGGGTCATGATCCCAGGGTCCTGGGAAAGAGCCCACATCAGGCTCTCTGCTCAGCAGGGAGCCTGCTTCCCTTCCTCTCTCTCTGCCTGCCTCTCTGTCTACTTGTGATCTGTCTATCAAATAAATAAGTAAAATCTTAAAAAAAGAAAATAAAAAAAGAGCATGTGTTTTCACAGTCTCAATTCAATGTCTTCTATTTATGTATTTATTCATTTATCTATTTATCTATCTATTTATTTATTTATTTTAAGATTTTATTTACTGTTTGACAGAGAGAGACAGAGGCAGAGAGGGAACAGGAGCAGGGGGAATGGCAGAGGGAAAAGCAGGTTTCCTGCTGAGCAAGGAACCCAATGTGGGCCTTGACCCCAGGACCCTGGCAGATGCTTAAGACTGAGCCATCCAGCTGCCCCAGTTCAGCGTCCTTTAAATAACAAATACTAGACAATGATTATAGCCATCCTGTAACTGTAGCTAAACCATAACCATATCCATTTATCTAGATTTTATTCCTGTAGTGATTAACATGTATTATGTAATTTTCTTTCTTTCTTTCTTTCTTTTTTAAGATTTAATGTATTTATTTTGCAGAGAGAGAGAGAGAGCATAAACAGGGGAAGTGGCGGGGAGGGGAGAGAGAGGGAGAAGCAGGCTCCCTGCTGAGAGCAGAGACCTCCCAATTGGGGGCTTAATCCCTAGACCCTGGGATCATGACCTGAGCTAAAGGCAGACCTTTAACTGACTGAGCCACCCAGGCATCCTTGTAACTATTTTTTAGCAAGAATTTTATAATAGTTGTAACAATATGAACGGACAAGTAGAACATTTATTTGGGTAGACCTACTGTTACATGAAACCTAAATGTTAAATGTTCGAAAAAGAATATATTGGTAGCTCTTTAAGGATTCAAGGGTTCATGGGACTATTTTCTGAGGACAGACTATGCAGATATTTAGATAAGGGTCTTTCTAAAACAGAACAAGGTTTATAAAATTTACTTAAGAAATCTGCAGTGACCCTATTACTTTTGTTGGTAGCGAAGATCAGCTGATGCCTGATCTCTTGTGGAAAGGTCTATATAGCACAACATTACTTCCAAATATTTATTTATTTATTTATTTATTAAGATATTATTTATTTATTTGACAGATATCTCAAGTAGGTGGAGAGGCAGGCAGAGAGAGAAGAGAGAGGAGGAAGCAGGCTCCTCACTGAGCAGAGAGCCAGATGCAGGGCTCGATCCCAGGACCCTGAGCCAAAAGCAGAGGTTTAACCCACTGAGCCATCCAGGTGCCCCAACTTCCAAATATTTAGATACATTATTTCTTTTTCTAACCCTACTTTTAGATATATTAAAATGATCAGATCACAGATATATGTTAAGCTGCCAAAATTTATTTTCTCATGTTTCTTGTCATAGTTATTTAATCATCAATAGTAATTGATTCTTTTTGATAAAATAAGTAAAAATAAATGGTTCTTAGTAATTAAAGTAAAAACTAATCTTCCCCAGTGCCTGGTTTTCAATATTCCCAATCACTTCTGTACTGTTTCCTAAAATATCCAGACTATAAATCATTTTGATATCTTTGAATTCTGTATTGAGGTCTAGCCACAATCCTGGCAATGATCAAGCTTTTTGTTTCATTTAATTTTTCATTTCTCTATACTATTGAAAACATAGTCTATATTTCTTCCATCTCAATTGCACTGAGAAACAGAGAATTAGAGATTCCCTAATTTCTAGGTATTATTTTGCTACTTTGATAGACCATCTTCTCAATATGAGGTGTGGGTTGCCCTTTAATTGCCTGATTTCTAAATGACAACCTACATAGGATGCTCTCTGAACACATATTCTCTATTTTCCTTCTACGGTAAATTATTTGGCTCACATAGATTTGCTGACTACCCAGTTCAAAACTCTAGCCAAAGCAACTTCTTTTATCATGATCATCAAAGGAACTGTAATTAATATATACAGCAATCTATTTGATTACTCCAAAGGAAATACTGTAGTCCTTGTCAAATTTATCATGTCCAAAATTAAATTTGGGATTTTCCAGACACACCTCCTTATCTCTAGTGTCCCTTATCTCATTCCACAAGATAGAAAACCGAGAACAGTGATTGATAGATCTTTCTTACTTACCCACTATAATCATTCAATCATCAACTCTTGTTGACTCAACCACCTAAATATCCCTTGAATCTGTCCCCCCTTTTTTTTTCTTATTCCAATGACATAGCCTCATCTAAGTCATAGCAACTATTATAATAACTTCCTAACTAGTTTCCCCACTGGTATTAATAATCCTTGACAATTCACTGTCCACAGAAAAGTAGTTCAATCATGACTGTGACAAGTCATGGTGGAGAGTCTGGATCCAAACTGCATAATTTGAAGTCGAGCTCAATCACGTACTTGTCTCATAATCTTTGGCTAGTGACTTAACCTCCACGCTTCAACCCCTGCCTCTAAAAATAGGATAATCATAGTAACTTTGACAGGGTTGTTGTGATGAACAGAAAATAACACTCAGAATAGTTTCCAACTCATATTAAGTGTTGAATAGAGTCCATATATTTTAATTTAATGCCTGTCATGTAGAAAGTATTGGACCAGCACCTATGGCTTAGCAAGTGGTGTAGAATGATTCCTCTGTCCTCTAGAAACTAGATGGTTCATGTCCATAAGCTTTTCTTAACAATTACCCTTCTTTCTCTTTCTTAGGTACGTATGGTTTGCAACAACAATGTGATGCTCAGGCATTTATAAACAGTTTCTATTGATTTTTTGTTTGTTTGTTTGTTTGTTTAAAGATTTTATTTATTTATTTGACAGAGAAAGATCACAGTAGACAGAGAGGCAGGCAGAGAGAGAGAGAGGGAAGCAGGCTTCCTGCTGAGCAGGGAGCCCGATGCGGGACTCGATCCCAGAACCCTGAGATCATGACCCGAGCCGATGGCAGCGGCTTAACCCACTGAGCCACCCAGGTGCCCCAGTTTCTATTGTTTTTTAGGAGGCTGATGATTAGCTTGAGACTTCTCATGAGCTCCATAGTATGGGTTACCAACATAATGGGTATGATGCTGTCCTATAAATGAGAGGAGTGCACTGAGCGATAGTCTTTGCTTATTAAAGATTGATCTCCTACTTATTAGCCTCCCAGGAAAATATCTGGCTTTTAGTAAAGCCCTGGGACAAAATAGGCAATGTTGCCTCTCATTTTAGCACAATCAATTGTGGTCAAGGCTCAAAAATCCCAGGCCTTTTAACACCAGAAAAGGGGCTTGGGCATCTCCTCATCATGAATGCTGACATAGCCAACATTGCCATTTAGCTTGCCAGATCACATAACTGTGATCACAAGGATTAGATCCTAGTTCTTGATCATACAAAAGGAAGGGTTAATATCACGCCCAGCTTCCAATGCTCGGCTGTCAGGATAGGGTTAGAATCAAGCTTCTACTATGTCATATTTCTCTGTTCCATGGCCCTGATCATACCAGAGAAGAAACCTAACTCCTTATTTGTGCAGTTTAATAGTCCTACAGCTCAAGAGAACACTGTTGCAGTGTCAGAAATTACTATACAGTCTCTCTGTGCTGTCCTAGAAAGGGCCATGGAGACGCATATGCCTGCTAATGCTTTAAGTTTCCCTATGAATGTTTCTCTAGCAGACCTCATGCGATTCCTGTTTCCCACTGGCCTTTATTTGCATTGACAAGGAGAGAAGGTATTTTACAGTACATTTTTGAATAGCAAAGTCACTGTGAACAGAGTTTATTGGACAATATTCACATTTGCACATTCCCTTTCCACATACTAGTAACTCCTACACTCTTATATTCTTTATATAATGATGTTCCTAAGGAAAAAAATATGCACAAAGGAAACACAAAGTAAAGTAAAAACAAAATCTAGTGATTCTTTATAGCATTCTTAGTTCTCATCTTGCTAAATATTGGCAAGTAACTAGACAGAGGATGTATATTCCTTTCTTTCAGGATCGCTAATGTAGACCACTTCTCAGTCTTTTGGCTAAGATCAAGTGCAGGATCACCAATTTAGGATTACTCTTAACTTGGTTCTACTTCCTTCATACATCCTTGCTTTGCTTCCATAAAGACACAGAATATTCCTTAAGATAAAAATGTTCCCAACTCTAACTGTACATTAGAATCAACTGGGGAGCTTTGAAAAGCATTGACATCTAAGGCCTACTTATAGAGATTCTGATTTAATTGGTCTGGGGTGGGACCAAGGCAAAAGGACTTCTTATATTATTCCCTAGATTAATTCTATGGTGGAAAAAGGAATGAGAACTGCTGACATAGAGATTAGGGCTTCGGGAGCACAATATGAAACACTTAATAAGCACTTCTTACACCGAGAGTATTGGAAGTGATGAATCCAGAAAAGAAGGTGTAAGAGGTTCAGTATTATAAAATAGGAAGATTTTTGTGCCTGTAAGATGAAATGGAATAGTGAGTCATGACTTACAATGGAACCACATTTTTTTTAATTGGCTGGGGATATTCATTAAATATGGTCATTTTAATTTCTTTGAGATAATTATTATTTGTTCTTAAGCAGTCCTTAAGGTCAAGAAATATGACTAGTGTCTTGGACAGAGAAAAGAAATATAATCTAAATCCGAAAGCCAGAAGAAATTGGCACAAGGCCATACTATCCCATGGAAAACAGAAGTAGAGAGAAAAACCTTTTAGCATCTTTTAGATGAGCTCATTGAGAAGGAAATATTTCATATCTGAATTATTTGAGGAGAGTGAAATTATTTTAATGCAGCGGTTCTACTTTTAAATTGAAGGAAAAAAAATGTACCTTTTTATACCATTATCATTTGGCTTTGGAGAGTCAGTGCTAAAACTTGATAAATTTTAGCTTTCAAATCTGAGCATCTAGCTTTGGCACCAAAAGCAGAATGTGAGCATTCAGTACTGGCATTAGAGCAAACAAAACCCCAATTCTAGTGCCAACAGCAAGTGCACATTTCAAGCCCTATCCTGGGAGCTGGCACATAATTCCATAAATTCATTGCCCTCCATCTGTGTATTGTCACTCAGCTCCCTAGTCAAGCGATAGAGTGAGCGTCAATGACACAGATGATGTCCTATGTTCTCTTATAATTTATTACTCTTTAGATTTGCAGTACAAAGGTCATATTCAGTATGGACCTATAGGAGTTTGCTTTCTTTTACTTTCCCTTTTTCTCATTATGCTTGGCTTCTTCTTTTATCTTGGGACTCAGCTTTCACTAGAGTTGGAAATAAATCTTTTTTTTTTTTTTTCTCCTTCTTCTTAACTTGCCCTTGACTGCTATGGAAACCAAAAAAGAGCTATAGAAATCCCAGAAAATTGATTTTTTTTTTCCCCTTCGTAGGAGGTAGGGGAGTTACTGAAGGTCTTTAAAACCCTAACATAGGCTTAAATGGCTAGAAAGAAAGAAAGAAAAGTAACCTCTATTGAATTTGATCCAAATTATTTTGGCTGTTATCCCACAAAGGGGAAAAAAGAGAGAGAGAGAAGCTGGTAACATTTGTCTCTCAAATGTCAGTATAAATATCCTACACTAATTGCAATCAACAAAAAGAAAGAAATTTAGAGAAAGATATTATCTCAGTAAAAAAAAAAAAAAAAAAGGACAATTCACTTGACAACTTTACGAAGGTAAATTGTTCTGTTTTCAGTGAATGCTAGCTTTCCAAGTCTGACATCAGCTTCTTTCTTCATTTGTTTTACTTACTATGAATTTCTGTGTGACTGAGCCATCTTTTCCGATGGTTAATGTCACCACACACATGCACCTATTCCATTGTGGAAAGGAATGCTGTGCAGAGGAATTATTGGGGGAGATGGAAAAACAAAACAAAACAAAAAAAACCTGCTCATTTTTGTTTTGAGAATATCCTACCCAGTATCCCACTTTGCCACTCTCTGCCACCTGTGAGTTCCCAAGAGAGTGTCTTGTACTGACTGCTTGTCTGGTTGTTAATGAACAAAGCGGTCATCACTTATTTGGAAATCATTAGGTGTTAGAAGCAAGAAAACAATAAATGCATTAGAGGATATATGAAAAATGAAATATTCTCTTAATGTTGAAATGTCAATTTTCATTAATGCCTTTTATTTTTGGAGATGTATAAGCTTCAAAAATTCCCCCCAATATGTACTTAATGCTGCATCCTTTTAAGACAAAATGGATAAATGCTGTATATTTAGATAAAATTAGTTGATCATCATCATCAGTATCATTACTGTCGTATGTAACAAGCATGGGTCTAATGGATTTGTCTAGTAACATATCTAATCATTCCTATGCCATAGTTACTTTTAGAAATTAGGAAACTGAAGCCCAGAGAAATGAACCATTCAGTAGTTAGAAGAGCTGGGATTTATAACTAGCATTCTGGGGCCAGCACACACAGTCTTACTTCTAATAGTGACGGTAAAATAATTGAAATTATTCATTCACGTGCTCATAAATGACCTACTTGTACTAAATGCTATACTGAGTGATGAGTCTAAAATGTTGAAAAGTCACACATGAAGATTACGTAAATTATTCTTATGGTAGATATAAGAGAATGATATTCTCAAATGTGTATTTTCAGATCGCTCTTGCAACTTTGTGGAGATTATTTTGGGAAGTTGATGAGATTAATGGGTGTTACAAATGAGAAGGCTATAATCATAAGTCCATGCAACAGAGGATGCTGATCTAGAAGACGGAAATAGTGATCAGACGAGGTTTGTGCCCTGGGGAATAGACAGAGAGAAGGAAACTTTCTGAGAGACCTGGAGGTGGTGGGATTGGAGGCGGGGCATGGTGAAGAAAACAGGATCAGGAAAATGAATGAGATGTTGCTTGAACAACTGTGCAGTGGGTAGAACAATTTACAAGTTAGCAAGGAAGGTAGATTATGGATCAACAGTTCTGTATTCAGAAGGTTGGCATTTTGAGACATCTTTCCAAGTAGAGATGTCAGTTAAATAGCTTTTACGTGAGTATGGACACCAGACAAATGGCAAAGCATACACTCCTATTTGCTAGTCTCCAAAAAACTATGGAACAGTGGAAGGCAATTGCTGAATTTGGCAAAATGGGAAATGACAAGAATATGTTTTGATGCATGGTGGATGAAGGTGCTTGATTGGAGCAGCACCACAGTTTGTAACTGGGATTCAAGGACATGGGGAATACTCTACTAACAGATACATTTCTTTCTGGAAATGTGTCTGTAATAGGGAAACAAAAAGTAAGACAGAAAATAGAGAATGTCAAGATAATGTCTTATGTGTAAAGACGGAAGACAGAAAGCATGCTTACCTGTTAATGAAAAGAAAATTTAGTAAAATGGGAGGGAGTTCAGACAACAGAAGATTCCTCATGAAGTGCAGCCTTTCGGAACCAGCAAGGTAATGGGTTCCCAGGACTGAGTTCACACAAGGCATTTAGCAGAAAAAATTCACCTCCAGGGTAAGAGAAGAACAATGGGGAAAGGGGTTTGAATGCGCATATTTTGAAGCTTTAATGATAAAACTCTGAGAAAGGCTTTTAGTTTGATTCCAGGTGTCATACTTTCACTGAACCAAAAATTTGAATCCCCTTCTAAATACTCTAGATCAAAAAACAAGATGTCTAATTCAGTTTGCTGTGACCCCATTATCAAACCTGCATTGCTTCAACTCAGGCTCAATTCTTTGGACATCTGCAGAAGAGACAAAGCCAAGTCAATGTTGAATGACATGATTCAGAGGTAGATTTGGAAGGAGGTAAATACATATCTATGGAGTAAATATCTCTTACAGAATTCAATAAGGCTGAAAGATATTGATCGGGTCCCTCACTATCTGAGGTAATTAGGTCTCTGCAGGGAGAGTTCTGAAAAGATCTGAGGAAACCCTGGGGCTTGAATTCAATCTAAGGAGTTCCCTGTATTTTACAAAGTAGCACATGACTGAAACTTCTCAGTTATTTTACAGAGGAATCACTGAAGACACTCCTGAGTTTTCAAGCTCTTTACAAAAGTCTTTAGACCACTTCGGTATAAACCAGCCTTTTCAGAACTAAGAATCATCACAGCAGATGATGTTAAACTGAACAAACCTCCACGGAAAGAAGAGACTACATAAAAAATTAACTTCTGAATGCTCCTTCATAAGTCATAGTAATCACAGCAGCCATGAAAGTGGCAATTAATATAAAAATCTATCCAATGCAAAACTGATGGCAATGTGTTAATCTGAGATAAGACTCAAATTACTCTTATGTATTACTATAAAGAGGGTAAATATCCTAAAATAGGGTAAATTTAGTTAGTAGCATCAGCTTTGAGGTAAGCTTCTTGGACTGATTATAAGTTAGAATTGCTTTTCTTGGTATTAGCATCAAATGGGTACCATATGGCTAGTGTGACTGAGGAACTTAATTTTAAATTTTGCTTAATTAAACTAACCTTAATTTCAGCTACTATATGAGACCTATGGCTACCATATTGGACAGTGCAGGTCAGTGTTGAGCTTTGTAATATCATCAATTACATAGATAGGTATTCATATCCTGACCCTCTTTCTTAGCTTTCCTGGGTTTCATTTGTCTCACTTACTCTGGCTTTATCACCAAACACAACTCTCTTTATATCTGCTTTATGAAACTCATTTAACCTTTCCCTTTTGCAGTTCCTGAACCCAGGCACTGGGGACAACCATGCTTATTGTCAGATCTGCACTCGTTTACCTCATGGGGAAACGTGCGGATTAATCTTATTGTTGTTTGGCAAACAGAGTTGAGGTGAGACGTGCAATAAAACTGACAACTGGTATAGTAAGCTTAAGGATTCCATACGGTCATTACTTTTCTAGACCAGCATTACTTAGAAAATGAAATAAAACTTTCTGCAACACGTTAGAGACTACCAAAAAAAAAAAAAAAAAAAAGATAGCACTGATTTATCAAAGGGGTCCCCAGTGCTTTGATTTATGTGTGTCCATGAACATTCTTTACAAACAGAATCACCCTGGCTTCCACTAGAGACTGTGTCCTTCGTATCAATTTCCTGAGGCAAAGAATTTGTTAGTTTTTTTGATCCATAGACCATAATTTCCTCCTTACTGGATATAAATTAAGATAATCACCCTTACACGTCCCTTTTTTTTTCTTCCTCCCTTCCTTCCTCCTTCCCTCATTCCTTCCTTTTTTTTCCTCCCTTCCTTTTTTCCTTTCTTCCTTCCTTTTTTTTTTTTTTTCCTCTTTTGAGCCAGTCTAGATATTTTTAAATTTCCATGGAAACACACCCCATGAGAAAGCGTTCTACACTGAGCTGGAAGTTACCCACCTTGTGGAAAGAAGAGGGAGTGCTATGCTCGTTTTAGTACAATGTAGAAATAGGTATCAACATCAACATCTATAATTGCATTCATAAATGGCTTATAAAATTAATACTTTTAAAATTCACTCAATAGTATTATTTAAATATCTACTGTGGGGATGCCTGGGTGGCTCAGTCAGTTATACATCTGCCTTTGGCTCAGGTCATGATCCCAGGATCCTAGGATCAAGTCCCACATTGGGCTTTTTGCTTCTCACTCTCCCTCTGCCTGCTACTCTCCCTGCTTGTGTGTGTTCTCTCTTTCTCTCTCTCTCAATCAAATAAATAAATAAAATCTTAAAAACAACAACAACAACAAAAACCATCCAGGATTCCAGGCAAGATGGCAGAGAAATAGGAAACCCTGTTTCAACTGGTCCCCTAAAAAGAGCTAATTATCTACCAAAACACTGTGAACACCCATGAAATTAGCCTGAGATGTAGGATTACACACTTCTGGATCTCTATGGGGGCAGAAGACACCATGGAAAGGTCGAGTGGAATGGGAATGCTTGGACTGGTAACAGAGGATAAACAGAAGGGGGAGGGAGCCACCAGAAGGGACCCACTGGAAAGTTAATACCCTAATACGAAAGTGTCCTGTGATTGGGGACCAGCATTAACTCAGAGTCTGGTTAAAAGCACTCAAAAGGAGCAAAAGATCTTAAGGGGCAACTGGTGGACTCAGGTGGTTACGAGCATGAACCTAAGCCCATGGTCCCAGGACGATCACTGCAGACCACCACCCATGCCAGAGAGAGTCCAGCGGGGCCTCCAGTCCCAGGTCCCTGAGCCTGTGGCTTTCCATTGCTCGGGCTGGGCAAACTTCCACCCTCCCCTGAGAGAGCCCAATGTGGGTTCCTGTTTGTGTCTCTAGGCCTGCAGCCTTCCACAACCTGTGCAACACCTGGGTCTGAGCATACCCAGGCCATGCCTGGAGAACCCCGTGCCAACTCCCATTGGGGTCCTTTGGCCCACAGCCTTCTACGACCTGTGAGGCCGCCAAGTGTCAGGGCACTTGGCATGGACCTGGACTCCAGACAGCAATCCTGGCAATGGTAGCCACAGGAATTGGGTTCCCCAAACTAATATTACTCGTGGTTTTAGTGGCATAGGGGTGCAGAGACAAGCGAGGCCTCAGGTGACCACTGGGACAGTGGCTGGGGGTGTGCACCACCTATAAGAGGTTGTGGTGTTCAGCAGAGTTTGCAGAGGTAGAGTCTGTGTCCTTTGGACCACCAGAGGGGAGCAGACTGAGGTTTCTCTCTGAGGCAGAGGTCTGGAAGCAGACAGTTTACTTTCCACTAAACCTCTGAAAAGCCACAAATAGTCACCAAAGAACAAAAAGCTCCAGAGAACAAAAGCCTGAAAAACCCTTGAGCCCAGCCTCTTGATAGGGGACAGGATGGCTCAGTGACAAACAACAGGCCTCTCCCCCAGAGGACAAGTCAAAAGAATAAGAGGACAACCACCACAGGGTCCCCATAAAACTGTAAAACCCCAACATCAGAGGGAAACAGTATATTAAGCTCCCAGTATCACCCCAAACCTGTATATTTCATAGATACAAGTTTTCCTTCTTTCTTTATTCTTTAATTCATTCTCATGTTTCTTATTCTTTTAATTTTTTAAAACTTACCATTAAAACTGGAGGTTTAATACAACATATTCTGTAATAACTTTTCAACTGGAAACTTTCTTATATATACTTTATGCTTCTTTATCTTTTTCGTTTTAATAGACATATAGATCACATAGACATAAGCTTCAGGTAATCGTTTTTCCCTATTCAATACTACTTCTATATTTAAACCAGTTTTAATTTCCTTCTATCTCTGGAAAGCTGAGTCCTTTAACTAAGATAAGATACACCCAGGAAAAACTGAAATAATCTTCCTCAACAATATCAAGGTTTGTAACCACCCACCCATCTTATTCTTCTGTCAGTGTTTCTGTGTATTTGTTTTCGTTCTGATACTATATAAGTCTTATTCTTGGGGTTCATTTTAGCTGGGTTTTTCTTTTTTATTTTCTTGCCTTTTACTTTTGTTGGTCTTTTTGTTTGTTCGTTTTTGTTTATGTACGTTGTAAGTCTTACATTGGGTGCTCATTTTGGCTGGGTATTCTCTTCTCTTTCTCTCTCTCCTTTTTTCTTTTTTTCTTTCTTTTTGGTGGTGACATCCAATTGCTCTGAAACTTTCCAGGGTGCACCTTTCCTGGATAGTGGTTGATATAGTCAGCTATGCATCCTGTCAACCACTTCTCACAAATATGAGTAGGAGGAGGAACACCCAACAGAGGAAAAATTCAGAGACTGTGCCCTCTCCATCAGAGCTATTGGATATGTACATAAACAGTATGTCGAAAAGGGAATTCAGGGTAACAGTTATCCAGGCAATTACTAGGTTGGAGAAAACCATTAGTGACAACATAGAATCTCTAAGGGCAGAAGTGAAAGCTGCTTGGGAAAAAGTTAAAAATGCTATCAATGAAATCCAATCTAATCTAAATACTCTAACAGCTAGGGTAACCAGACACAGGAGATAGAATTAGTGATCTAGAGGACAAACTGATAGAGAAAAAGGAAGAGGAAGAGGCATGGAAACAAGAGCTTAGAAGCCATGAAAAGAGAATAAGGGAAATAAATGACACCACGAAATGTTCCAGTGTCAGTATTATTGGGATCCCTGAGGGAGTGGAGAAAGAGAGAAGACTAGAAGATATAGTTGAGCAAATTCTCCATGAAAATTTTCCCATTCTGGGGAATAGAACCAGCCTTTGTGTCATAGTGGTAGAAAGAACTTCCCCCTCCCCCAAGATCAAGGAATCTAGAAAGACCTAGAAGTACTTGATTGTGAGACTGATGAAACATAATTTCAGACAAGAGTTTTTGAGAGCAGCTAGGGGGAAGAGATTCCTGAATTGCAGAGGAATGTCCATCAGAATAATGTCAGACCTGTCCACAGAAACTTGGCAAGCCAGCAAGGGCTGACAAGCCATATTTGGGGCACTAAATGAGAAGAACATGCAGCCAAGAAGACTTTATCCAGCAAGACTGACATTCAAAATGGAAGGAGAGTAAAGAGCTTCCAAGACCAGCAAGGTTTAAAATAGTTTGTGACCACCAAGCCAGCACTACAAGAAATATTAAAGGGAGTTCTCTATAAAAGAAGAAAGAATCCAAGAATGTCATAGAACAGAAATTTATAGAGACAATCTATAGAAACAAGGACTTCACAGATAACATCATGTCCATAAAAACATATCTTTCAATTATCACTCCCAATGTAAAGGTCTATATGCTCCAGTAAAACATCATAGGGTTGCAGATTGGATAAAATGACAGGACCCGTCCATATGTTGTCTATAAGAGACCTATTTGGAACTGAAGGATACAACCAGACTGAAACTGAAGGGATGGAGAAGTGTCTTTCACACCAACAGGCCTCAAAAGAAAGCTGGGGTAGCTATTCTCAGATCAGATAAATTAGATTTTAAACTAAAGACTGTAGTCAGAGACAAAGAAGGACACCACATCATTCTTCAAGGGTCTAGCCACCAAGAAGATCTAACAACTATAAATATTTATGCCCCTAATATAGGAGCAGCCAACTACATAAGACAACTGTTAATTAAGATAAAGAGTCATATTGATATGAATACATTAATAGTAGGTGATCTTAACATGTCACTCTCAGTAATAGACAGATCATTGAAGCAGAAAATCAATAAAGAAACAAGAGCATTGAGTGACACATTGGACCAGATGGATCTCATAGATATATACAGAACATTCCACCCTAAAACAACAGAATATTCATTCTTCTCAAGCCCATATGGAACTTTGTCCAGAACAGACCACATACTGGGCCACAAATCGGGGCTCAACAGATACCAAAAGATTGAAATTATTCCCTGCATATTTTCAGATCACAATGCTTTGAAACTGGAGCTCAACCACACAAGAAAAAGCTTGGAAAGAATTCAAATACTTAGAAACTGAAGACCACCTTGCTTAAGAATGCTTGGATCAACAAGGAAATCAAAGAATAACTTAAACACTTCATGGGAATCAATAAGAATGAAGACACTTCGGTCCAAAACTTATGGGATACAGCAAAGGTGGTCCTAAGGGGGAAATACATAGCCATCCAAGCCTCCCTCAAAAAAAACTGAAAAATCCAGAATACAACAGCTCTCTTTACACCTTAAAAAACTGGAGAATCAACAAGAAATTAAGCCAACCCTACACACAAGAAGGGAAATAATGAAGATTAGAGCAGAGATCAATGACATAGAAACTAGAGATAGAGTAGAACACATCAACGAAACTAGAAGCTGTTTTTTGTTTTTGTTTTTTTTTTAAATCAATACGATTGATAAACCATTGGCCAAACTACTCCAAAAGAGAAGAGAGAGGACCCAAATTAATAAAATTAATTTTATTTAATTTATTAAATAAATTTTTCCTCAGCTAACACCAAGGAAATAGAAACAACCATCATAAATTATCATCAACAGTTATATGCCAATAAGTTAAACAACCTAGATGAAATGGATGCATTCCTGGAAACCTATAAACTTCCAAAACTAAATCAGGAAGAAACTGACAACCTGAACAGACCAATATCTGGTAATGAGATTGAAGCAGTGATCAAAAACCTTCCAAAAAACAAGAGCCCAGGACCTGATGGATTCCCTGGAGAATTCTACCAAACATTCAAAGAACATAATAACTATTCTCCTAAGCTGTTTAAAAAAATAGAAACAGAAGGAAAACTTCCAGACTCTTTCTATGAAGCCAGCAGTACCCTGATCCCTAAAACAGATAAAGACCCCATCAAAAAGGAGAATTTCAGACCAATATCCCTGATGAATATGGATGCCAAGATTCTCAACAAGATCCTAGTTAATAGGATCCAACAGTACATCAAAAATATTATCCACCATGACCATGTGGGATTTATCCATGGGGATGCAAGGGTGGTTCAACATGCACAAGTCAATAAATGGAATAGAACAAATCAATAAAAGAAGAGAGAAGAACCACGTGGTCTTCTCAACTGATGCAGAAAAAGCATTTGACAAGATACAACATCCACTCCTGATTAAAGTGATTCAAAGTATAGGGATAGAAGAAACACACCTTACCTTCATAAAATCTACCTATGAAAAACCCACAGTGAATGTAATCCTCAATAGGAAAAAGCTGACAGCCTCCCCTTTGAGATAAGGAACACAACAAGGATGCCCACTCTCACCACTCTTGTTCAACATAGTACTAGAAGTCCTAGCAACAGCAATTAGACAACAAAAAGAAATAAAAGGTATTCAAATTGGCAAAGAGGAAATCAAATTCTCTTTTGCAGATGACATGATACTTTATATGGAAAACCCAAAAGACTCCATCCAGAAACTACTAGAACTCATACAGCAATTCAGTAATGGGGCAGGATACAAAATCAATATACAGAAATCAGTTGCTTTTTTATATACTAACAATGAAAATATAGAAGGGGAAATTAGAGAATCGATTCCATTTACTATAGCAACCATAAGATACTTGGAATTAACCTAACCAAAGAGGTTAAGAATCTGTACTCGAGGGACTACAGAACACTCATGAAAGAAATTACAGAAGACACGAAAAGATGGAAGAGCATTCCATGCTCATGGATTGGAAGAATAAACATTGTTAAAATATCTATACTGCCTAAAGCAATCCATACTTTCAATGCCATCCCAATCAAAATTCCACAGGCATTTTTCAAAGAGCTGGAGCAAACAATCCTAAAATTTGTATGGAACCAGAAGAGACCCCAAATTGCCAAGGAAATGTTGAAAAAGAAAAACAAAACTGGGGGCATCACATTGCCTGATTTCAAGATTTACTACAAAGCTGTGACCACCAAGACAGTACTGACACAAAAACAGACACATAGACTAGTGGAACAGAGTAGAGAGCCCAGATATGGACCCTCAACTCTATGATCAAATAATCTTTGACAAAGCAGGAAAAAATATACAGTGGAAAAAAGACAGTCTCTTCAATAAATGGTGCTGGGAAAATTGGACAGCTACGTATGGAAAAATGAAACTCGACCATTCTCTTACACCATACACAAAGATAAACTTGAAATGGATAAAAGACCTCAACGTGAGGCAGGAATCTATCAAAATCATAGAAGAGAACATAGGCAGTGACCTCTTTGACATCGGCCACAGCAACTTCTTTCAAGATGTGTTTCCAAGGCAAAGGAAACAAAAGCAAAAATGAGGTTTTGGGACTTCATGAAGATCAAAAGCTTCTGCACAGCGGAGGAAACAGTCAACAAAACAAAGAGGAAACCCAGGGAATGGGAGAAGATATTTACAAATGACAGTACAGACAAAGGGCTGATATCCAGATCTATAAAGAACACCTCAAACTCAACACACACAAAACAGATAATCACATCAAAAAATGGGCAGAAGACATGAACAGACACTTCTCCAAAGAAGACATGCAAATGGCTAACAGACACATGAAAGATTCTTCATCATCATTAGCCATCAGGGACAGTCAAATGAAAACCACATTGAGGGGTCGCCTGGGTGGCTCAGTGCATTAAGCCTCTGCCTTCGGCTCAGGTCATGATCCCAGGGTCCTTGGATCGAGCCCCACATCGGGCTCTCTGCTCAGCAGGGAGCCTGCTTCCCCTCTCTCTCTGCCTGCCTCTATGCCTACTAGTGATCTCTCTCTCTCTGTCAAATAAATAAATAAATAAAATCTTTAAAACAAAACAAAACAACAACAACAACAACAACAACAACAAAATATTGAGATACCACCTTACAGCAGTTAGTTTGGCCAAAATTAACATGACAGTAACAACAAGTGTTGGAGAGGATGTGGAGAAAGGGGAACCCTCTTACACTGTTGGTGGGAGTGCAGGTTGGTGCAACCAATTTGGAAAAAAGTGTGGAGATTCCTCAGAAAATTAAAAATAGACCTACCCTGTGACCCTGCAATTGCACTACTGGGTATTTACCCCACAGATATTGATGTAGTGAAAAGAAGGGCCATCTGTACCCCAACGTTCATAGCAGCAATGGCCACATTTGGCAAACTGTGGAAAGAACCAAGATGCCCTTCAACAGACAAATGGATAAAGAAGATGTGGTCCATATATACAATGGAGTATTATGCCTTCATCAGAAAGGATGAATACTCAACTTTTGTATCAACATGGATGGGCCTGGAAAAGATTATGCTGAGTGAAATAAGTCAAGCAGAGAGAGTCAATTATCATATGGTTTCACTTAGTTGTGGAGTATAAGGAATAACACAGAGGACATTGGGGGATGGAGAGAAGTGAGTTGGAGGAAATTGGAGGGGGAGACAAACCATGAGAGAGTGTGGACGCTGAGAAACAAACTGAGGGTTTTGGTGGGGAGGAGGCTTGGGGACTGCATGAGCCTGGTGGTGGGCATTATGGAGGGCACATTGTGCCTGTAGCACTGGGTGTGGTGCATAAACAATGAATTTTGGACACTGAAAAAAACAATTAAAATTTTAAAAAATATCCATTGTGATTCAGCTGTGTGGTAGGTACTATGGATAAAATTATGATTAAAACAGGCGAGAACGTACCATCTAATGTAATGAATCATATAGTAAACAATTTTTTTTTTTAATTACACAGAAAAATTATCTTGGAAACATTTTGCCCTCTCCCTCCCCCTTCTTTTTTTTTTTTGCTGTCATTTTAGTTTTTTTCTTTATTTCCTTTCTTACCATTTTTTTCTTTCTATTGAGATGTAATGTTCTGTTCAAAAGCTTTTGTTTAAATACCTATTATTCCTTACACCTCAAAACAGTGAAAAGATGGGACACCTGGGTAGTTCAGTCAGTTAAGCATTTGCCTTTGGCTCAGGTCATGATTCCAGCTTCCTGGGATGGAATCCTGCACGGGGTTCCTTCCTCAGTAGGGAGCCTGCTTCTACCTTCTCTGCTGCCTGTTTGTGTGCTCTCTCTCCCTCTCTGACAAATAAATAAATAATATTTTTTAAAAGTGGAAATATAAGAAACATTGTACCCGAGATCACAAACTTTTTTCATCCTTTTGCAGAAACTTTAGGTACTCCTAGGACAACTTTATTAACAGGCAATTGTTCTTATAGATTAATTTTTAAATTAATTTAAATGAACTAAAGTTTAAAATTCTGTTGCTTAATTGCACCAGCCACATTTTAAGTATTCAATAGACACACATGCCTATTATAAGCAGCCTTGTAAGGTATAAGCCCTGACTTAGGCAGACCTGATGCTATTTAACATGTATGATCTTCTTTTGCTTTTTTTATAGCAATCTTATGAGGTCTGCATCCTTATGTTAATTTTATAGACAGGAAAACAATGGTGTACAATGTCCAATTAATGTTTGCAAAGCCATAAAAATACTGGGAATTAAATCCAAGTGTGTAATTTCTAAAAACTTTCTGACATTAGTAACACCAAAACCCATATGCTGTAGTGTCTGATACTAAGGTCTTCATTGCAGTTTAACTGAGCTGAAATCCTAACAATCACAAGGAGTTAGCTTGACCTTCAGCACAGCAGCAGATCTACAAATGGATACCTCTCTGCTCTCAGTACCAGGGGGTCTTATTTAGCCTAAGGCTGTCCTAGGCAAAATTCAATAAATAAGGGATTGAGATAACCTTGTAATACACATAAAACAATAGAAATTTTATCACAGCTTAATTCCCTTACAGTGTCCAAAATTATTAAACTACAAAGAACTTCTTAGACAAGTGGCTGAGTGTCAGTGATGTTTATTTGGGCAAATGATATGCGGTTACATGCCATCGTCCACAGTTTTGGGACTTTCTACATAAACTGGCTAGTATTAAATGCTAGTAACTCTGGGGCCATGACAAGTAATTTTGTTAAAAAAACTTTCAGTGTTCGGATAGCTGGCTGTCTCAGTCAGTAGAGCATACGAGTCTTGATCTCAGGATTGTATGTTCAAGCCCCACTTTGGGTATAGAGATTACTTAAAAAAATCCTTAAAAAAAAATTCAGTGTTGATTTCTTGAATAAAAACTAAAGAACTATAAAATATACATCACCTCTCAAATATGGGGTGATAGTAACTACTGTGTTAGTTTTCTTATACTTAATGTTTTTTTTTAATTATCATGTATGGATTTCTTTTAATATTGTTAGATGTCATGATTATAGAGGTCCCTGATTTATTCTGTGATAAGTTACATGTTACAAACATATGTGATATGTTACAAAGCTATACTGTGGTAATTTTAAATGGAATCATTTCTAATAGTAGCAAATATCAATGTCAGTTTCTTCTGAGCAGCTACTATATTGTTAATATCTATATATTTATCTCTCTATCTATCCATCTCCACAACAGAATATTATGAACATACCAAAAAGCAATAAAACCTTTCCACCTTATTTCAAGTGATGCTATATACGGCTAGCACTTGGATAATACAACAGCCATACAAACCGAATATATACTCAGCAAAAACAGGAGTAGCTATGTTCATTAATATTAATTGGAACTAAAACATGATTAATTGTAGGCATAAATATGTATTGGAAGAGATTGTTTTAACGTATCTTAAAAATTACTTTCATGCCTTTACGATTTTATCGTAAAGACTAGAGTCAGCATAGTGCTGTTAAAACAGTGCATAAGAATGTTAAATTTGGATTATTAATGGCATGTATAAATAGCAAATATGGGGAAATCAGCACTAAATTATCCCTGACTATTGAAAAATCAGTATGAAAAAGAGGAGAGAAAAGAAGGGAGGGAACCCGCCAGCCCTGGGTGGTGACCCCAATCACTGAAGCAAAATTGGCCTCCTGAATGGATACTGAGGAAACCAAGGGGATACGATGGTGCAATTGCAAAATGTTCCAACATCTGAATTCCATGAAGTATCTCAAGAGTTTTATTGTTTTCTTTCTGTGAAAGATGGACTGTGGTTTCTAATGATCGATGGCCAAAGGCACAAAATGGATGTCGTTGCAAAATGAGGAAAGACCTGGATGAGGGACCAAACGAGGGAATGTCTCGATCTGAAATGTAGCACCTCTTAAAAATATATTTGTCAATTTAATAGCATTTTGATGGATGAATCCAAATTGGGTTAGAAATTAATCTTTGAACTCATTTTTGCACCATGTGTAAGTATTGAGGCGCTGGAGGAAGGTAAATCTAGGTTCAGATTCATTTCCAAGAATCTGAAGTTAAAATACGATGGGGAGGAATTTAGACATTCTAAACTTCACTTCCCTCTTTAAACTGGAATAATAATACAGATCTCAGTGGGCTATTTGATAGGAAAAAAACCACATTCATTTAAAAATAGTTATAGTTATTGTGAAGATGAAAACATTTATATGTGTATTATTAGCTCACTATCTGGTACATAGTAAAAACCTTAATACATGTCTATTCGTGTTCCTAATTACAGTGCTTAGCATTTAATTTTATCTAATGTTGTAGTAGCCTCATTTTTACCCTAAGCATGAAGGCAACCTTCAAGACAGAAACTGGTGAGTGAGTTATAATCACACAATAAAAATCACTATTAGTTGAGAGGTCAAGGTATTTTTTTTTTTTTTATCATACTGTTTTTCTTTTATCTGGATGGTATCATTTCTAGGCTTCCACCCAATTTCTGGTGCTTGGAAAAAATTCATCCCCTTTCTAATAATTTATTTCTAACAGAAATAAATTATTTTTAACAAAACTCAAAATGGGATAAAAAAGACATAATAGTTTCGCTTAGGAAGGCAGAGGTATTATGCTGATTTTCATGTAAATAATTAATTCTGGGCAATTATTATACATTAGCAAAGATAAATTCCTATGGCTATATGCCAAAGAGACCTGTTATGGGCTAAGATGTATTCTTTCAAAATTCGTATGTTAAAGCCCTATACACCAGGACCTCAAATAGTGACTATATTTGGAGATAGGGCCTTTCAAGAGATGATGACATTAAAATGAGGGCATTAAGACAGTTCCTAAACCATTCTGACTGATGTCCGTATAAGAAGAGAAAATTCGAGCACACAAAGGGACCCTAGGGATATGAACACACACAGGAAAAACCATGTGAGGACAGTGGAGGGTGACCATTTACAAGCCAAGGAGAGAGGCCTCAGAGGAAACTGAACCTGCTGACAACACCTTTATCTTGGATGTCCAGCCTCCAAAAACATGAGAAAATACCTTTTTGTTGTTGAAGCCACCCAGCCCATGGTATTTCCTTCTGGAAACTGGAGAAAACAAATACACAACCCGTCCCAATAATGACAGTGGATCCGAAGAAGAAAGAGATGGGACCTCTTGGGACAGAAGCTGCCTAGGTTGGGGAGAATAGGAATGTATTTCTCAGCAGGAGGTGGGAGAAAAGGCTCTAAAGCTGGAAGGGTCACTGAGAACCAGATTTAAATTGTACCCTTCTGTCTGCCTGATGCGCCCAGTCCTCCTGTGTCTGTTACGGCTCTTCCGCATCATTGGTCCCTTCCAACTTTTAATTAATTTATTTTCATTTTTATTGTTTTCCCAACCCCAGTAACAGGGAGCGTCTGGAGTTATTTTGCTTTTCTGATTCCCTTTTCCATGATTTATGCTCAGCGCCCAGAGGAGCACCTGGCACTTAACAGAAGACCCAAAATGTAATGAATGAATGAGTAGGTCCAGGAAGAAAAGACAACTTCATGGGTGGCCCTGAAAGGCAGAAATAATTTGATTACGCTGTTTGGTTGGAAGAAACCCTTCCCATCCCAAGACAGAATCAACATATAACTAGAACACAGTGGCTTGTCCTGAAGTAAACAATTATTTGGCAAATTATTTTAGTGGTTTGCTAACAGAAAGAAATTTTACTCTTACTCTTTATGATGTTAAGGATTTATATGAGCGTTTGTATTAAAGTAATAAAAAGAGATAAAAATAAAAAATAAAATTTAAAAGTATCAGTTGAAACATTATTACTTTAAATATTTTGCAAGTCTACATTTTAATATTGAGAACCTGAGCTATGCTAGAATGAAACACATTATTTTGCATGCTCATTCATTTTCTAAATGCATTCCAGGTAAGAAGACCAAAAAAAAAAAAAAAAAGCAAACATGAATTTACTAGAGTCTGACCAAGTAATTAGCTAATTATTAGATAGTGGTATAAAAAAAAATATTTCAGAGTGTCTCATCAAAGAACGGAGACAACACCTTATGTATCGTCAGAGAAGAGAGACTGAAGATTTTTCTTTACATGAGCAAAGAGGAAGAACTCGTGGGACAAAACCATATAGGAGAGAATAGACTTGGAATCTTGGGAGTTTATGTAGCAAACTGAGGGAAGGGTTTTTCTTATTGGAGAATAGTGGTATGAAATGCTGGATAGTAACTGCCCAAGTCAAGGACGAGTAGGAATCATGGTAGACCATTCAAGATAATTCATTATAGGAAGATCAACACCATTATTGCATGACCAACAGGAAGAGGTAGTATACAGGAAATAGATAAGGACATAAATCATCCTCACTTATGAGGCAGTGAATGGGAGGAACAGATCTTAGTAGATAAGATCAGGAACACCTAGTGAGAAAAACAATCACAGCAATGTCCCTGAGTATTATCAAGGTCAAGCGATAAAAACAAACCACTTCAAACAGCACTGCTTCTGCTCTCTTTTTAAAAATCATATGCCAGGGGACTCCTGAGTGGCTCAGTCTCTTAAGCCTCTGCCTTCAGCTCTGCTCATGACCCCAGGGTCCTAGGATCAAGTCCGTCCCTCCCCGTCTTGTGCGCGCTCTCTCTTTGAGAAACAAATAAAATCACTAAAAAATAAATATCAAATCAAATCACATGTCAATCATGTGTACATGTCCTGGGGGCTGTATTACAACTACCGTCTGAACTGTTCTTTTCTCCGCAACTGTCAACACACTAGCCCTTTTCTTCTACAAGTCATTCCATTCTGCCCCCCTCAAAGCAACAGTGACCATTTGATATGCCATCTAAACAGGACATTTTTATTAATAATTATATGGAGCAAGCAGCTTTAAATTGGGTTATCCTATCCAAAGTAGGAGGTGTATGTGTCCTACCTCTCACCCTGGAAGAAGCTGCCACTTGCCTCCCTGAAAACCCTAGTTAAACACACAAATATGGTTAAATGAATGATACTTCCTCTCCTCTACCTGGTTGCATTAATCCTCCCCTACCTTACAGCAAACATTCTCAAGTGAACTTGGGTTTTAAATGTTGTTTTATCAGAAAATATTTTAGACCTGTGATATTTTTATGTCTGGATATTCTGTGTTAGCACTGCTGGGTCTATTTAGAGGACAAATGGTTCAAACCAAAATTGTATCTAAACATCAGCCATCGAGATACTTTAAAGATTAAAATTTAACCATTATTTGCAACTACCCATACGTTGTAGAAACATCCTGAGTACACATCAAAGAAAGAGTTTTTCCAGCAATGTTTTTCAGAGATTTCAAAGGCTGACAAAATCTCTGCTTCGCTTGGAAATTGCTGAAAAAATCCTTTGGAACTATTGAAATATGTGTTATATGGCATTGGTATTTTGTGTGGGTTTGTTTTGTTTTGTATTGTTTTGTCTCAACTTTCCAGATGCCTTCAGAATCTGCATGAATGGAGAATAGTTCTAGCTGATCAAATGACATAAAATGCTTTGCTTAATTTGTTATTGCATTGCAATGCTATTTTGGATGTATTTTTAATTTGTTGTTGTATTGCAATGCTCTTTTGGATCTGTTTTTTCCTGGAGACCAATGGAAAGTGACAAGTTATTGAAAATAGGTTGGTAAGCCACATAATTACAGAATGTAATTTGTAGTAAGAAATACTTTTTCAAGCAGAGTAAATAATATGAAAATTTTAACTACTACGTAGAAATGGTAATGGCTTTTCATGATTAGATACAGTAAGAATAATAATAATGTCATTAACAGGATTATGTTACTAAAATCAATACCTAAGTGACATAATCACAATCTGGCAAGAGTGGCCTATGAAATGATAGACCTAAAATTTAAATGAAGTTAATTGATGGAGAGAAGAAGTGAGTTAAGAGAAATTGGAAGGGGAGACAAACCATGGGAGACTATGGACTCTGAGAAACAAACAGGGTTTTGGAGGGGAGGAAGGCTGGGGTGGGTGAGCCTGGTGGTGAGTATTAAGGGCACTTATTGCATGGAGCACTGGGTGTGGTGCATAACCAATGAATTTGGAACACACACACACACATACAAATTAAATTAAATTTTAAAAAAGGAAGTTAATTGAAAATTTAAATAACAATTATATGGAAAGAAAACTGATTGAAAATGTTTCATGATCATGGGTGCCTGGGTCGCTCAGTGGGTTAACCCTTTGTCTTTGGCTCTGGTCATGATCTCAGGGTCCTGGGACAGAGACCCACATCAGGCTCTCTGCTCAGCATGGAGCCTGCTTCCCCTCCCCCACCTCTCTGCCTGCCTCTCTGCATATTTGTGATCTCTGTCAAATAAATAAATAAAATCTTTAAAAATAAAATAAAATGTTTCACAATCTTCTTTTTTTATTTTAAAAGCTTTAAAGTTTTTAAACCCACTATTATGAAGAGAACTGATAGAATTTGCATATGTATTTTTTGATTTAAATATTTTATTTATTTATTTGATGGGGAGAGAGAGTACAGGAGAGCACAAGCAGGGAGAGCAGCAGAGGGAGAGGGAGAAACAGGATCCCCAAGGAGCAGGGAGCCCAACTCAGGGCTCATGACCTGAGCAGAAGCAGATGCTTAGCCAACTGAGCCCACCAGATGTCCTGCATATATTTTTATATTGCTTATATGACCCTGTTAAATGGTGTTATGCTTGACTAAGGTCTTTATTGAATGCATGTAATCAGATAATACAGAAAACACCAGAAGTCATGTCTATTACATGCTACTGACATTTACAAACTAGAGCATTCCCCTAGATCAATGTGTTATGGGAGAACCTGATAGAAGGAAATATGCATGGACCCTTGTGAAAAATTTAAGAGACTATCCTTGATTGTTCTGAATAATTCTGGTCTAAGAGTTCTGAGCTCCAATATCCACCTCTCTCTCCCCAAAGACCGAGCTTGAATAATTTCCAAAATCTTCATAACAAGCGCTGTGTCAGCATGGGGATCTTGGGGCCTCTTAGGCTAAGCTGGCGGACTTTTGAGGATCCTGATGCTAACTAGGATCTTGGGCTTTGCAGAATGAGCAACAAAATGATTTGTGTTTTCACTCTCTCTGCTAATGCAGATGGGAATATTCTATGGCTCACCAGGTTTTGCAAACTTTGACTTGCCAATAATCACCTGATCAAACTAGTGATAAATGAAAGATCAAGAGTGGGCTATTTTGGATAAATGTAGAGACAACTCCTTTTAATTTTCTCTCTCACTTTCTGTCTGGGGTGTGAGTGTGTGTGTGTGTGCGTGTGTGTGTTATTTCCCATAGAATCAAGTGAAAACATTATATAAAATTTGCAAAAATATAACTAATTATATATATAACAGTGTAATTATGTAACAGCGTAACTATATAACAGCGTAACTATGTAACAAAAATATAACTATATATATATATAAAGCAGTGTAATTATATGTATAACAGTGTAACTATATTCCTATCTCAATACACCCGATCTGTACAATCCACTTTTTCCAGAGTAGAAGTTGTGTTTTTGCTTTTAAGTATAAAAAAAACCCACATCTTATCATTTAAAAATACATAAAAATATTGAAGGGAAAATAAAAGTCTCACCTCCATAATTGTTGTTTTTATGTGTAATTAAAAAAAAACATTTTACATAGATGTTTGTGTGTTTCTGCATCTATCGCGTTCCCTTCATACGAAGAGAGCTCCACTGGTATAATATTCCTCGACTTTGTTTGCTCCTCATCCATCCCAAGTGAAAAGAATGTAGTGATTTGATTGGTGGGCTGGAATTAAAAAAAAAAAAAAGAAAATTCAAGGGAGGTTGGTCTGAACCTCCCTCTTCCTTCTTGGAGCTAGCTGCTCAACAGCACATTTTTATTCTCAGCAGTCAGGCTGTTAGTGTAGGGGTGACCGAGCTGCTTCCATCTGGGAAAGTGTTGGTCTTTACCACATAATTGGTAGGTCTCTCTCCATGAGAAACTCAATGTTACCAATTTAATTTGATTACAGATAAATAAGCCTCATTTCTTCAATGTCACTGTTAGTGGAGATGAACAGGATATTTTGGGCTCAATTTTGCCTTACATATATGTGGCAAGTAGTTTACATTCGGATGTGGAATGAGAAGTATTATTTTTGTACCACAAAAGCCTTATGAGGAACTTACTTTTCTATCCACCCACCCCTTTCCCAGACGAGAGAACGAGGCACAGGGAGCTTAAATATGTCCAAGGACATATTGGTAATAAGCGAAAGAAACTGGATTCAATTTGGATGGATATAACCTACATTATATAACCAATTGCTTTCTTTTATGATATTCAATTTTTTCTATAATCTGATAATATGAATGATCATATATAACATGCTAGCTGAAGATAGTTACTTAAATTTTCCTGACATATATTTTGACATTTTACGCATTGCTGAAAACTACCGTTGTCCCAACAGGTTTTCTTACTTACAGAGAAAACAAAAATCCTAAATTGTATATTTATTTATTATTATTCTTTCCTTTTTTCAGAAAAAAAAAAGTATATTAACCTTACTTATGCATTACATGCTTTGGTATGTCAGAGGTTTTGCTTCTCTTTTGCATCAGTTAGATGCTTAATTGTTCTTACTTTGAACCCTCCAGTTCAGGAATCAACAAACATTTTTCTGTAAAGGTCTAGATGGTAAATATTTTCGGCTTTGTGGGGCACAGTTTCTGTTGTCACCATCATAGGCAGCCACAGCCATAAATGAATGGATATATGAGAATCTGGCCCACTGGGCACAGTTTTCCAACCCCGCCATAACTCTGCAGTGATCCCAGCTCACATATGATCAAGAAACTCTCACTGAGGCATATTCTAAGTCATGCTGAGGTCTGCGTCTATCTCCCGAGTTTACCTAAAACATGAAAATACTGATAGTTTCTACATTGTAAAATTGTTGTGAGGATAAAAATGAACCAGTGCATATGAAACAATTATATTAGTTTAAACACATGAATGAGTATGTGAGTGCATGCAGCTATAAATATATTGTAATCAATTATTATTTGTTTATATTTCATGCTTAATATTCTGTTAATATCAAGTATAATGAGCTGTTGAATTTCCACTATCAAATTTCATATATTTAATCACCTTATATCAATTCATAGAGATTTGCATTATTTATTTTTGCATAGATTTTTATTTAAGAGAGTGAGAGCACAAGTGAGGGGAGGGGCTGAAGGAGAGGCAGGTTCCTGGCTGAACGGAGAGCCCTGACAGGGTGCTCAGTCCCAGGATCCTGGGATCATGACCTGAGCCAAAGGCAGACAGTTAACTAACTAAAAGACCCAGGGACCCCGCTTTGCATAATTTAAATTTGGTTTGCCTTGTAGGAGGAAAAGCATATTTAAATCTATCATGGATAATAATTGCACAGTTTGCTCTGTTACACTGGTGAGAAAAGCCCAGTGTGTCTCTCTTAGCTTTCCTCTCCTTATTCACAGTAGGAATAAACTTGAATTTATAAATTTTCCATCACTGAGCCATTTTTTTTATAGCCAATCTCCCTTAAGTGTGAAGTGGTTTCATTTATAATGGCTGGGTTTTAAAGATTTTATTTATTTATTATTTATTTATTTGACAGAGAGAGAGCACAAGTAGGCAGAACAGCAGGCAGAGGGAGACAGAGAAGCAGGCTCTCCACTGAGCAGAGAGCCTGATGTGAGCTGGATCCCAGGACCCCGGGATCATGACCTGAGCTGCAGGCAGTTGCCTAACCCACTGAGCCACCCTGGCGGCCCTGTAATGACTGTCTTTTTAAAGCTCTGCAATGATGCAGAACTGCGTCAATTTCCTGGGGCAGAGAGCAACAGAAACTATTAATTATTACCATTGTAATAAACAGTCAAACGTCCAATATATTTGGTTCCAAATAAAAGTGCCAACTATTATATAAAATCTAAATCAACTCCTAATCTCTTCATCTTTTCAGAAGTATAGGGACAAAACTTACTATAGAGAAATGTGATACTTGCCTTTGCCAAAACATTCTTACCCAAAATGTATTCTCCTGAGAGTAGAAAATAACAACATACTATACAGAAATTGTTTTATATTCATTGTCTCCCTTTGCATACTTCATTCAATACAACCCAGAGATGGTAAGGTGGTATCTGACAAAAACCTGTTGATTTATTGATTAATTAGAAAAGTTGAAATAAAAGTTAAAGAAAAAATACAGAAAATGTGATCATGACTTTTCAGGATAGCCAACTATAACACTTTAACAGTGTTCTACAGGCAGAATTTTATAAGAAAGATAATATTTATTTTTCACATTGAAATAATTATCTATGATTTCACAATATAGTTTGTCTATCCGTTACATACCAAGAACTTTTACTTTCTATTTTATTTTATATGCTTGGAAACTCATTTCTTGCAGATTTATATTCTATATGTAGAATTTCCTCGGATCTCAGTATTTTCTGCATATAAATGAAGAGATAGGGAAGGTTATTTTTGTTTCTTATAGGTGAAGATGCTAAAATCTAGAAAAATTATTTAACAAGCGCAAGAAGAAAATGCGTCTTCTAGGTGACAAAAGCAGGATCTGAAACAGATGTTTGATTCTAATGCACTGGCTTTCAAGTATTATATTGAATTTAGTCTAGAGAGAAATAGAGATAGCTTATATCATTTCAAAGGAAAAAAATTCACAATGATAACACATTTACTTATGAGTAAAAACAGATCACCATAACTGTAAGCCTGTGAATTTACTCAATTTTGTTTCAGGACTTTTCTGATTTCTGACAATTTTTGATTTCATGTTCAATTTCAAAACAAAATTTACTATAATGTTATGTAAGAGATTACATCTGGCAACAACATATACCCAGGATTTGATGTGTTCTTCTCCAACCAGTGTTCCTACTGAGGTAAGATGTTTACTATTTCAGTCATAATAACCATCAAGAATGATATTCATGAAGTCAAGACACTGAAAATTTTGACACACATACATACACCCGAACATACATTCACACATATTAGATCTAGAAAGTACCTCTACAGATGCCTCACCATCTTCTGCTAACATAGTCAAGAAACTGAATAGACATAATTTATGAGTAACATGGAATAAAGATAGTTTGACAAAATAGTTGTTTGACGACTCATATAAATGTCTAAAATTGAATGCTTTTTCAGCTGGTCAAATTGAAAAGCCCTCATCTTTGACCTAGTCAATGCTTCATTTATAAAACTAAGCAATACATTCTAGAAGAATGTACACATATTAAAATGAGTTGCACTGTGTCGTGTCATATGCTAATGAAAGGTCTTTACGACTGAAGGGTTTCTAGTTACATGCGGGTCTAGCTGAGCCCTTGTGTCTTCCCTCTTAGCTCATTGCAATTCACTACCTTCCCGAGGCACTGAGTTGACTTATTGTCACAGTACGTAACTGAGTTGTCAAACCTGAAAATGCAGTAGAGCTGTCCGCTTTACTCGTCTCATTCCATGTAAAAACTAAGTGTCATTTGTTATATTAAAGTTACAATCTGTCAATTCAAAATTCAGGTTTCAGGATATTTATTAAAACTACTAAGTTTTCCCTGTTTTTGGGTGAAAGGATATGGACAGTCATGCTCGTAAAGCCAAAGAAATTGCTTCCTGATTGCCACAATGATAATTATTTAATGAAGTTACTACTTAAAAAAGCAAATCATAATAAATTGTGATTAAGGTAGAGATATCAATCTATAAATGCTATTGTTCCACTAACAATTTGTAGAAAAGCAATGAAACCAGGCATATTAATTATTTTATCCACATCTTAAAGAGGATAAGATTAATGAATTGCTTTGCTTTATGTATTCATTAAACATCATTGAGATGCACTGAAGTTTCTTAAAAATGGATATAAAGCAGTCATAATCTATTTAAAATTAATTTCAAATTTGAGTATAACTTCTTTCCATTTACGGCAATACCATATTGTAATTTTATACTTAATTTGGATAAAGATATGTTTTGAAATACTTAGGCGTGTTTGTTTCTGACACTTCAGTGAATATATGCATCCAATTATTTTTCTTTACTAATTTTAAAAAGTTTGTTCATTACACAAATTAAAAAGTTATCCAACCTTGATACCCCTGGGGTGACTGTGTTTCTAAAGAGGGTCACCCACTGGTAATAATGAACGTGACACTTAGCTCCTGTTTACCATATTGTTCAAGCGAAGATACAGGGAAACCTCAACCCACATGACAAAGGAAATATTTATTAATGTATACTTTTTTATTTGACTATAGGTTTTTGGTTTTCTTACTGAATTACTAACAGAGGAAGTGGCCAAAAGATAACTTTCAGATATTACTTTTTAAAATATTTAATATTTAATATTCACCATAAACCATAATGATAATCCTGTGATAATCACATAAAAACTTTAGTCTTTCTTAAAATATAAACAGATACATAATTACTATTTTTGAAATGAATGATTTTAACTAAAATCTCTATGTTTTAGAGATTCAATGTATAAAATGGCCACATTCAATGAACAAAACAGCACAATTTCAATACTGCTATGTGACAGAAGCAGAGAACATAACCCAGAGCCTTGCTCTGTGTAACAAGAAGACTAGTAGATTAGTAGATTCTCAGAAGGGAAAAAGCATGGCAACTAGCATAACAAGCAATTAAAAAAACACACACACAAAACTCACTGATCACAGCATCCCTGACTGACTCACTCAACACAGCTATCTCATATAAACTCTGCACTTAAAGGAACAATGAATTCAAAGATCAAGGAAACAAAAATTAATAATAAATGAAGATTAAAATTTTTCTGTTTGCCCTCTATTACTAATTGTTGTTTTTCTGAATTCAATATAACTTCTTGTCAAAAGACACAATATTGATGATAAATATGAAATTAATTTAAGTCCACATTAAAAAGAAACACTAAAGAAAGAAGTTGAAAACAGCAATACGAGAGGAAAAAATTAGTAAGTTCCTACAGGAAATAAAGGGAATGGATTTCTCAAGCTCAAGTTAGAATCAATACAAATGTGAAAGAATACATGCAGATATACTACTGACAGTAAATTAAATTACATGGAAGAAAGAACAATTATGTAGTTCAAATTAAAAACTGTGATTTGAATACCACTTCATATAACTACTGAAAAGTTATTCCATCTCTCTTAACCTCAATCTCTTCTTTTGCAAAATGGCATTAATTGAAGGTGAGGATATTAGGTATAGAAACAATATAAGGCCAATCATTCAGAGCCATTCAATAAAAAGTAGCTCTTGTTAATAGTAACAGTAAGTACCAGCGATTGAGTTCTGATTACATATCTTTGTATGCTCACTGTGCCTCCTTATATCCTTTCATAGAGCTCATGAAAATGAAATTTTGTCCACATTTAAGACATGAAAATCTACCTTCAGTGATATTAAGCATCAAACAAAATTATCTAACTAGTACGCTGTAGCACAAAGGTCCAAATACACGCAGTCCAGGAATCTACTCTGAAATGAACGTCGTGATGTAATTTAGTGCAAACTCATACTCATGTATCAGGAGAAATTCTCAATGTAAAACTTTAATAATTGAATCTTCCTAACCATAGTGTACAATGAATATATCACAGAACAATTTCTCTTTAGTACCCCCTTAAAGCAGGATAGGTGTGGTCACTGTCTTTGATATTGTAATAATTAATTATTCATCTATATTTTCATGTCGATCAGTATCGGTATTATACCTCTCATGTAGGATTATAATGCCAAGACAAGTGATATTTACCAAGTAAATTCTATATTAACAACAGTTTTGGTAAAGAAATCCATTACATTTATATAAGTTTTTTGTTTAAGCACCAGATTTTTTTCCTTACAGAATATTCATAATCAAATTACTTCTATTCATAACAGAACTTTTAAATTGTAGTGACTCATTCTGGAAAACCCTGGTTTCTAAAAATAGAAGCCTTATTGAGAACAGTCAATGAAGCTATTTTTGTTTATCAGGTTGTAAAGACAGAAATTAATGTGAAAGTACAGTTGCTCAATTTGTCTTCTATAACCTGCTATTAGTTTCCAGTCTTTCAGAAGTAGTGCCTGTAATGCCGTACAAATTTTGTATTTTAACAAGTTGCACAAGTATGGGAAGAGTAGAGGGGCTAAAATTGAGTAGGTATAAAGATTATTGGAGTTTAGAAAGCCAAAGAATGGACATTGTGACTGGTGGGCCATTTTGCATGGACATTGAAAACTCATTCATTTACTCATTGAACTTACTCAGCAAATATTTATCAAACAACTTCTCCTTGTTAGGCACTGTGGTAGTTGTACTGTATTGAACAAAATAGATAAGGTAATCGTCTGGGAAAAGACTGCATTTCTGGTCCTAAGAGATCATGGGATATAGGGGAACAAACACAGTCCATTCTATAGAGGGAATGATAACACTGTTGGAGACTAAAGGAAGAATGTAATTAAAAATGGAACACAATTTGTATTAGAAAAGCCTGGGAAGATGATTTGGCAACAAATAAATATTCAGGGAAGTGATTATTTCTTTCATTTTTATTGACTGAAGAATCCAAGAGTGAATTATGTATGAAATAAACTATCATCAAATTTTTAAAAATCAATATTTTGTAAATGTTTGTTTTGAGATTCCAAGATTGGATTTGGGGGGTGGGGTGGAAGGAGCACCTGAATTTCAAGTATAGAAACTTCAATTTAGATACTCAATACTCAGTACTGGGAACTTAATCTCAAATCTGAACCTGACTACTCAACGAGGTCTCCTGCCTGGTATCTCAAACTGGTAGTAGAACATTCCCACATAGATGCCTTATAGTCAGCATGTGCAAAACTAAGCCTTTTATCTTTTTTACTTCCCAAAAGCAGCTTCCCTACAAACCTCCATTTCTGTCAAAGCAAGTAAACAAACAAAAACCAACCAAGCGCTTCAATCACTTAGACGGAAATTCTGGTTCCTTTCACTTTTCAATCACCGCATCTCTCCAGACAGTACTTCTTCCTTATTCTCTATTCATACCAGTTTATCAGCTATGTAACTCTTAAATTTATTTGAATTTCCCAACAAAAGTCAGTATAGAATTCTGAGGAAAACAAAAAGAAGTGGGAGAAATTATCTAAGATGTACTTCAAAATTCCTCCTTGTTTAAGAATTGCCATATATTCAGGATACAACTATTGATTTAAAACAACATTTTTGAAAAGATTCATAAAAGATCACGTATTATGCTAATTACTTTGTTGAACGTCTGTTTAGAATCTATCTACACTTACTTTTTAACGGCTGAATAACTAAACTACAATTAATTGGATGCATACCATGTGTACAATACATATAATTTCTCATTCATTCACTAAACACATTTTTAAGATAGGCATATTTATTGCAGTCAAGGAATATTAAACTTATAGAATTTAAATACATTTCCCAAGATTATATAACTGCTAAGATTCCACCTTCGTGTGTCCTTAGATCAATGCCTGTGCTTTCTACCTACAATAATATGAACATCAGTGTGGTTCAGTGGGTCTTTATTGCTGGCTGTGTCTCACCAGCATTTCTAAATGTTTATGTGCGAAGTGAAAACTCAATTCCCATGTCTGCAAAACACATTCCTCTTTCAATCTTTCTCCTGGAAGGAATTTACACAAACAGGTAGCCAGCTGATCAAATTATACAACGAGGAAACCTTGTTTTCTGTTCTTCTTAACATACATACTCAGTCTTTCAGCACGTTTTGATCAATCTATCTACAAATCTCCATGCTCCTAATTTTTTCTCACTACTAAGACAGGAAGCCAAACTCCCATCATTTATCAAGTGGACTAATTTATTGCCCTTCAGCTGGTTTACAAGCTTCCAGGAACTGAGCCACAAAATTCACATGCTTATATTGGCCAAAGTGATATTTTAATTTATCAATTATATCATATTGCTCCTTTGCTTAAAATCCCGTGTCCTCTCAGTGTACTGTACGAAATGCTCCCATCATCCTTTGATCGAAGCTTTCTCATCTGGATCTGCCTATTTATCCCATCATCCCCTTGCACTACTCTTTTTATCACTTCAAATGTTCTATTTTCACAGGATTTCTGTTCTTGGAACTTGGCAACCTCTGTTTTACCTCATGACTTGCATTTACTTTTCATATGCCTGGAAAATTACTTCCCTAACTCTCTGTGTATTCAAGACCTTCCTTAATGTTCGGCTCTCCCCTGGGTGCTATGTACTCAGAAATTATTTGCCAGCCTGACCTTACTAACCATTCCAAAGTTCTACCTGCTTCCTTCTTAGAATATTATCTCAATGTGAAATGACCCGTGTATTTGTTCATTGTCTGCTTTCCCTACTGGATTGAATATAAACCCTACGTTCACTTTAACCTTGGTCCTTGGAGCAGGGTCTGTTTCATAGTGGGCTATCTGTCAAGACTTGCTGAATTCGTGAACGAAGTATAAATTAAGTCAGAGCAAAACCTTTTTTTTTCCTGTAAGGAAAACACATATTTACACACACATATATACTCATAAAACCATATAGGAGTACTGCTACAAATGGAAGTATATATTTTAATTACAACACTCAGTTCTGTTATTAATTTCTAGTTGATATTTTCAAATAGATTACTATATTCATAAAGTTTACATTAATGGCTTATTTAGTTCTTGACATTCAAGTTTTCAAAGTTCTTCACATTTAAGTTTATATTTGAAATTGATATCCACTCATTAGCAAAGCAAGTAACTTATACATGTAAAGTTGAGACAAGGGCGATCACGGGAATTTTCTTCTGTTATTTAACATTCAGACAGAGTTTTCTGCTATCTGACTCACACTGCAGTAATTCCAAGGTTATATACTTTTTAATCTACTCCTAAGAGAAAGGATCATTTATTTTGATTTTCAAAACCTCACTCAATATCTTAAAATGATTTCTGGGGGATTTCACAAATTAGTGGTTTATCATATGCATTCTTAAAAATGCTACACAATAACAATATGAACAAAAAAGGAACTGAGTAAAAAAATAAGTAATTCATTTCAAAAAGGTGAAGTTCCAAAAATTTAGTAAAAATAATTAGAACAAGATATGATGTTGAAACTCGTAATCTTATTCAGAAACCGTGTTATAAAACCGCCTCTTGTTCTATGTGTTTTTGCATTTTATCACAGTTCTTACTTTCCAAAATAATATATACTACTGAAAATACTGTTATTTGGTCAAAAATACTGACTTGAGATAAAACAATTTCAAAACTTTCTAAATTTACACACATACACACACAAATGCGCACCCCTGGTATTGTAACCTGAAATTCATGTCATTTCATTGGCATTTACAAATTTTTTTTCTAGCATAATTGCTATTATGGACCTGCTTCTTAAATTCACATTTCACACAGATAATTTTTTATAACTTCTACAAGAAAACACCTATTAGTTACTGGCTACTCTGACCCATTTATGGTTATAAGGTAGCTTGATGTTAATTAAAGGTATATAAGAGAGAGTTGCTTTGTAAATAACATCATTTTAAAAAGAAAAGTTATGTTACCAAAGAATAATGAAACAATAATTTCTATGAAGAAGAAACAATCAACAAACAAAACAAAATGGACTCAAAGAGTCTCATGAAATTAATCTTTATATATTCTGGAATAAAATTCAAGAAGATTGCCCCTCCCTTTATTGAACTTGTCATAGATGAAATATGTTACAATAGAGATTTGGAATTACTTTTTAAAATGAATATCCCATCGAGTATTTCCCTCAAAACTAGTACAAAAACCAGCAGAGAAAAATAATTTGAGAAGTCAAAAGTCCAAGTAGCAACAGATAATACAACTGGTTATTAAAAAATAAAAGGAACTATCAAAAATTAGATGAAGTTTGAAAAGGAGCCCTGTCCTCTCTAAAGTTCATATGCATGTGTGGAGGTGTCTTATGAAGAAATAATCCTTGAATATTTGCCAGTGTCTGTGGAATAGAAACATGGACTTGGTCTATTGAAGTGAATAGTAAATTCTATGAGAAAATAAATCATCCTGGCATCATAAAAAGTGAACTTACAAATGATTACAAGCTTGTCACCAGATTTGGTGAAAAACAACTCAGTCTGATTTATCTTTAGAGAGATTAGTTTTTCCGATGACGAAAACATTACATAATTTTGCTTTTCTCTGAGGAAATCTTAAGATCCTGAAATTTCAAAACTCTAATGCAAACACAAGGCATAATAATGAGGTGGGGAGGGAAAGAACAAACTGAAGGGAGGCTTGGGTGATTAGTACAGAGCTCCTACAGTCAGAAAGATCATATCGCATGCAAAAATCAGTCTGAGAGAATGAAACTGAGATTAGGATTTCATTTAAATTATACAAATACATGGAATAAAGTTAAACAGTCACAGACTTTGGCAGTATCTTTAGTCAATAAACTATATACAAAGAAAAAGACTGTCTCAATGGAAATACACAGCCCCCACCAAAGGCACAGTTAATAGCTGATCACAAGGTGCAAATATTTGTGCATCAAAAACCAGGGTGGAAAAGATTGCACTCACTTGAGTTTTGTTAGAAAGTCATAAGAACACAATGTTCAGAGCATGAAAAAAACTTAGAGATAATTTGGAGGTATGCCCTAAAACATGAATAAATGATTCTAGGGTCAGCTGAAGGGATTCGGGTAATTCCGAGGGAAAGATAGAAAACGCACTTGCATTTTTTCAATGATGTATCTGGGAAAAACACTACAGGAGAGAAGAAGAATATTCTATTTGGGTAAAAGCTTCTAGTTCATACCTTAAATGAGTTACTCAGAAGTGTGTGGATAACAAACCGGTTGATTTGCATCATTGAAAAGCCTACATTTACAGTTAAAAAGCTAGACTAAAAGCTGAAAAAGATATTGAATAAATTACTTTTGTTAGAGATTTTGCTTTCATGGTCTAATTTGCTGACTGTTTATAAACCATGGTGTATACTTAATAATTTAGCTATTTTGTTGATCCATGGATTATATTATAAATGTATTAGGAGAGCTATAGACGTAAATTTTCTTGGCAAAAGTGGTCATACTGTTTCCTAGATATTTATTTTCTGGAAACTATTTAGCAATTCCCCTTTACTCATATTAATAGCAAGTCTTTAAAATAAGCTTAGTTCAGCAAATATTGGATATATGGCCCATAAAACTAATGCATACCTGTGCTGTTAACACCAGTATATGGTTTCCAAAAATCCCTCTCTATCATTATGAAGCCTGAATGAGTTAGAACGTTTTCCAGACGTAAAGAATGAGGTGAGTCTACATTTTGGTTTGGGGTCTGACAAGCAAGAATAAGGATATGCTTTGGTAAACACTTAAAATGTGCAGCTTATTTTGTTTAAAAAACAAAACAAAACAAAACAAAACAAAAAAACTCTGTGGCCGAAAAAGTTGAAGATAACGAGGGGCGACAGCAGTAAGCCTTGCTTCCTCCATGTCCCCAAGTCACATGAACTTAGGGAGCATTGCTGTGTTACCAGTTGTAATATTTCCTGAAGAGGCGAAAGCAGGGCCAATGCTGAATTTCAATAATCAAACATAGATTCATCAAAGGACACGCTAGGGAAATCCAGCCTAGACACAGATACCAGAGCTCTGCTTCTCACAAGTCCCAATAACTATATAAAAATACTAATCATAGCTAACTTTTAGGTAGTTCTGATGACATGTCAGGGCCTCCTCTAAGCCCTTCTCATGTATGAAACCATTTCCTCTCCACAAAAACCTTAGGAAGAAGGTGATCTTAGAAGCCTATTGACAAAGAGACAAGCACAAGGATGTTGAGAATTTTTCTCAGATGATGCAGCTGGTGTTTAATATTAACCCAGAAACCTGGACTTAGCCTCTGGGTTGTATTATCTCTTCCTGTAGATTTCTTCCTGGGGATATTCTGTTAAACATACATGTGTGTTTGTGCACACAAATGTGGACAGCTACATTTTCCTGTAAATACCCTGATTTGGTCTTTTTTTTTTTTTAATTTTTGTGGGTTTTTTTGGTAACTTTATTCTTCTCAATTAGCCTATAAAAACATAAGATATATATACAGAACAAATGAAGATTTCAGTAATATACTATATAATTAATAAAAGCTAATTATAAAAATGACTTTAGCTTACCTGTGTGTATATGTGCATATGTGCATATATACATATATGTGTATATATATATGTGTGTGTATCTGCCCACATGCAGACATTATATATGTGTTATCATGGTCTATCCACTTCCATGACTTACATTTTAAATTCACAATTCTAACCCTTTCTATTGTTTTTCATTTATATAGTGCTTTTCAAAAAAAAAAAAGTATGGATTCACTTTCTTTCTGAAAAGAGACAATAAGTATGAATTTTTTTGGGTAACGCATAACTTTCTTTTAACAAAAACACCAATTACTTTCTCTGTTCAGTCATTCTCTTGGGATTTTTGGATACCGAGAGTAACTCTGAATATTAAGCAAGACCACAGATTGTATCAGCCTGCAGATTCCTACCTCCAAGGGCTACAATTTGCTTAACCCCAGAACAACGGTAGTGATGCTGAAACCAGTGGCTAACTGCGTGACTCCTGAAGATGTTTTCAGACAGCCTTGGTTGTCAATACATCGAACTTGCTGACCCTGTGGCTCCCTGCAAGCCAGCTAGTGTCAGCAGCATCTCACTATCTTTTTTTACACACTGTTAGAACTTGCTTTTGTAAAAGCTAAATCTGACTATTAGTACTGACAAGCACTTGGGACTTATTCTTTATAAAATATCTATGGTTAATTAAAAAGTAAGCAATAATCCAACCATTGGAAAAATCAATGTACTTCCTGTCCTCTTACATATTTGATAGTTAGATGTTAAAGTACTGAAAAGAAGTCAATTAAACTTTGGCTTATTTCCTTAGGACCTTTTAATCTTAAAAAAAAGAAATGTACATGTGCAGATAAATACTTGGAAAACTACTCTGGGTTACAGTTCCTCAATAAAATACATTACTCATAGTAATATAAATTCACAAAACATAAATAGAATCTTTTGTATTTTTTCCAGTTTTTGTCATAAACTAAAATAAAAATTATTTGAAATTTCTACTCCACTTAAACAGTCCACAAGAGACTCTTGAATCTTCATACTTTATAAAAATCTCAGACTATTTTATTTTCTCTCCCTAATTCAGTGTACATTAGTTCAGAACCAGGGTAACTTATTTGGCATTTTATGTAACAGTAGTAAGTCAGAAACAAATGAACAAACAAACAAAAAAACAAACTAAAGGAAGAATGATCCTTTTCTTTCTCCACATAATACATCAATCATTTTGTGTTGTTACTAACTGCTTTTCTGAGATGCGTTTTCTAGCAAGTGACAGAAAATCCATCAATACTGTCTTCTAAAAAACTGATTTTGTCCCCCTACATAACAAGGAACATAAGGAGAGCTGACACTGTTTAATATTGTTATCAGGGACTCAGACCCTTTTCAGCGGTGTGCTGAAGCAACCTGGCTTCTTCCATTTGACCCACCCACTGCGATCTCACAAGCACAGCCTGCTGTTGTAGTTTCTAGGACCACAACCATATGCACGAGCAACGAGGAGAAACAGCCAAAACCTCCTCTCATTTCCACTATCAGAGAAGGAACTGCTTTTTCAGAAGTCTCCAACAGAGTCCGCACTGATCTGAAAGGGAACCCATTTACGCTTTAACTGCAGTGAGGTGGAGGGAGCAATCACTTGGTTTTGTATTTTCCACTTTTCACGTAGAGGAAGCATGGGGAAAACAGCTGAGACATGACTCTGGAGGACAACGCTGTCCCCTAAACTAAGATCATTTACATAAAAATTACTTTATTTGAAACTCAGGACTGAAACAAACACAAAATGGAGAGTATTCCTAGATTTTAGGTGAACTTCTGCAAAAGGCTACATTAATATTTATATATTTTATTAAAATAAAAAATAAAAATATTAAAATGTATCATTATTTTTTAATGATTCAATATTTTAAAAGGGATTGAAAGATTTAGGGACATTCTAATGGAAAATTCTGCAGAATCAGGTGCTACCACAAGGGGTCTCACAGATAAATACATGGGTGCAAAATCAAAGTGAAATATACAAGTATTTCATTAAATAAAACTGAAGTTCAAACACTAAAATAAACTAAAAAAATGAAATAGGACAAATACAACAAAACAGATTATAAATGAATATACATATGCATTTAAATATATATTATATATTTACATATTTGAATATAACACACACACACACACACACACACATGTTCACCAAACACAACAAAAGAACTATAATGATAGTATTTGAGGCTATCTGCATTCTACCCATAACCACATATTTAAACACTTACTATATACAGTTTCTATTATTGAAAATGATATAGCCCCCCTTTTTTATAATTTTTTAAAATTTTTTCATAAACATATAATGTACTATTAGCCCCAGGGGTACAAGTCAGTGAATCGCCTGGTTTACACACTTCACAGCACTCACCATTAGCACATACCCTCCCCAATGTCCATCACCCCCCCTCCCCTCACCCCCCCACCCCCAGGCAACCCTCAGTTTGTTTTCTGAGATTGAGTCTCTTGTGGTTTGTCTCCCTCTGGATCCCATCTTGTTTCATTTATTCCTTTCCTACCCCCAAACCCCCCACATTGCATCTCCACTTCCTCCTATCAGGGAGATCATATGATAGTTGTCTTTCTCTAATTGACTTATTTCGCTAAACATAATACCCTCTAGTTCCATCCACATCGTTGCAAATGGCAAGATTTCATTTCCATTGATCATATCCCCCCTTTTATACACAAATTCATCATGGAGATAGTCTCATAGTAATGACATATCACCCTAATAACTTCCCTGTAGAAGATATTTTAATTTCTAAATATCACCCTAATAACTTCCCTGTAGAAGATATTTTAATTTCTAAAAGTGTGTGTATTAAAATTCAAGAAAAAGTATAGAATTTACTGCTTTGTTAGGCAAAAAACAAATTTTTGTTCCAAATATATTTATCCAAATAGTCAAATTGATTGAAAAAAAACAGCTCATTAATTAAACTTAAGAATCAGATACCATTCACAATGAAAGTCAGGAGGTTGGTGAGAATGGTAAGCCTAAAACAGGGTGTTGGTTTAAAAGTTACTTTATGGAACAGCAGACCTCAAAATCTCACTAGCATCACTACGCTCCAGTTTTCCTATCCTCAGAAGAAGGAGACATTATATTATATCCTCTAAAGGATGTAGGAGTTAAGTGACAAACTCTGGACTTGAAAGTACTGAGCACACATAAAGGGAGCAGTGATATTCCAGAGAAAAAACAGAACTTGAATGGAAGTTTATATAGTGATAATGGAACTTCTAGCCCCTTTCTCCCATTTGGCTCTAGAAATCCTACATTCAGGATTCTACCCAGTAGGTGAGAGGCTAAATGATTCTTTCACAGAGAAGCTAAAACATCTAAGAGGAAAGAGCATAGAGGCTGATAATTAGGGTTGTCTAACAAGAAAGCCTACCTTGCCAGCTGGTCATCCTATAGGATATTCCACAATTTACTATCCTTTATTTGCAACAATATCCATTTACATCCATGTACATACTCACACATACATACATTAGAGCTTTATATAGGATTTATGAATTCTTTATTAAATTGAGATAGACAGCAAAATCTGACTGATTTTTGTGGGAAATTTCTATCATGAAAGACAGGACCAAAATAAACACAAAATGCAGTGCAAAAAAAAAAAAAAACAATAGCAACAATACTGAGAATAGAAGAATCAAAGGAAATATAAGCACTATACTCAAAGAAATGTGCAAAGACATCCATTAAAAAAAATAATAAGCTGTGAAAACACAGGACCAAAAATTGTTCTAGAATTAAAGAATAATAACAGAAATTTGAACATCAGTAAATGGATTAGAAGATAATATTAAGGTCACAGAAATTAGAAAACAAAACATGAAGATTACAATAGGCAAGAGTTTGGAAAAACAATCCAGGAGGGTTATAAAAAGAACTATTAGTTAGCGTCGTAGAAAGAGAAAAAAAGATGAAATACTGTTTTTGAAAAATGATATAGTTTTTCAGATAAACATCCCCTGCCAGGCTTATTACTCAGAAATTTCAGAACTGTATAGTTAAAAAAGAAGATTCTGAGAGCAATTCTGAGAAAAACATTAGCTCTCACCCAAAGGATCTGGACATGCAAGGTCATGTGCTTTTCCAGCACTCACTGTGATGTAAATGTGAAAGGCAGAACAAGGACATTTCAGAGCTAGAGTTCGAAACAACCTCTTTATTCCATTTTTAAGAAAAATATTAAAAGTTCGACTACAAGAAAATGAGGAAATAAATCAAGATGGAGGAAAACATGAGATCCAGACTAAGGCGGGGGGGGGGGGGTGGGGAAGATAGAAAGAAAGCAGAGGGAATTCACAGCAAATCAATTCCCTTAGCAAAGCAGAGGGAATTCCTGGCAAACGACCATGCAATGTTCTAGATGGAGAAGGAGGCAGAATGCCATTGGAAAGGGTGTCCCGTAACATGCAACCTGGAGAACTGGATAAAACCAATCATCGGACAAATTCACTACCTAGAAAATCCCACTGACTTTTTTCTTAGGAACTGGAGGGTATGAAAGATTTAGCCTTAGGCTAAAACAAACAAACAAAAACAAGGTAAAAGAACAAAAACAAAAACAGTATGAAGCAAAAATTAACTCCAGGAAAAGAGAAATTGGGGAAAAAAAAAAAGACCTATAGGAGAAAATGATGAAGCATGCTGTAAGTCTCAAAGCGAAAAACATTATGTATATGCATGTAAATTAAAAACTTGAATATAGATTTAACTGAAAATATATGAGGAGGATATGGGAGCTGGAGATACGTCGGCTAAGACAGCTAGAATCTCTCTACATTTACCACAAGAAGTTAATAAGTAAAATTGGCACATCAATAGATAAAATGGTTAAAAGTATTTAAAAATAAAGCTACTGGTGTTCAGCATTCTGGAGATGGGACAGAAAACCGATTTTTGCTAGTCTTGCTATAATTCTTAACTCAGCTGCTGCATTTTACACGATTTATTCCTATGTTACTTTGATCTAAAAAAGTGATGCAATCTCTCAAGTTTTGCTTGAAATCTAGCTGCATCTACTAGTATTTTGAATTGTGGTCTACTATACCGTAAAGAAATAGCTGGTTTATTTTTATATTTGTTTTTATTTTTAAATAGCTAGATAAAATCAGATGGTTTTAGGCTGCTATTTACCAGTAGTCTCCTCCAAATAACACATTTTATTTTACATAGACTTTATGCCAAATAGATGAAAATCAAAATTGGACACATTAACAGTTATCACAATTCTCAATTCTCTTTTTTGTCTTCATCTTTGGAAAACATACTAATGTGCTACAAAATCATTTTAATTAAATGTTAGACAATACACGATAATGGCAATGAGCTTTGCTCTAAATTCAGACTGCACTGGTTCAGATCCCAACTCTCTGGCTTTCTGTGTCACCTTGGCCAAGTTATATGACTCCTTTGTGGCCCGTTTCTCTCATATTTAGTAACATAAAATTAATAATCCAGAATTGCAGTTTTGTGGGAATTAAATTAGATAATTCACAGTAGTAACTTAGCACCACAGTTAGCAGTAGTAAGAGTTTCGTAATTATGAGCCACATTATCATCACTCTCAGGGCAAAATGTTTTATGAGTCAGATGAAGAGCAACTTGAAAAAATTTGAGAAATTATTGCATTTTTTATCCTTTTCACTTACTTTCTGTATTTTGCTATTACATTTTTACTTCACTCTTCAATTCATTTATAAATATGTATTTATATTTTTGTTAACAAAATAAAACTTTTAAAAAAGAAACAGTTTTCTTGAGACTTCAATCTCTCAGTCAACTGTATCACAGTATATTAGTTATACGTACACATACACATTGACATATATATTCGGAATAAGACTTGTAGTAACTGAAAATCATAAAAGTCAAAACCATTCCAATTGCACATCACTCTAAAGGATTAGGTAGCCATTCAGATGAGTCCTGAGCATATGCCCAGAAAATACAACTGTGGTCTTTTTCATGCCCTTAACCCCTGGTAGGATCTCCATCACATATGCTTTAAAGTGATACATAGGATTTTTACTATAAATAAAGTTAAATATAAAAATAAAAACTAAAAAATATGAGTTCTACTGTTATGGATTCCCCACCTCTTATGGAAAGATAAGCTGAGAATATTTACATTTTGCCTCACTTTTAAGGGTGTGAGTTTTTTTTTTTTTTTAATTTTTATGTATTTATTTGACACAGAGAGAGAGAGAGCACAGGTAGGCAGAGTAGCAGGTAGAGGGGAAAAGGAGAAGCAAGCACTCCGCTGGGCAGACAGCCCAATGGGAGCTTGATCCCAGGACCTGGGGATCATGATCTGAGCTGGAGGCAGTCGCTTAACCAACTGAGCCACCCAGGTGCTCCAAGGGTTAAGAGTTCTTATGGAAAATCTCCTAGCCAGTCATCTCATCACCTTATTCCACTCACTTAAGCCTCATCTTCCTGATCTGGACAAGTGAGATTATCATAGACCGGATCTCATCATATTGGAGAAGTGATTACACGAAATAGTGTTTGACATGCTTAACAACTGCTCAGACAATATTAAGTACTTATTAATTGGGAGAGGAAAGTACAGTAACCAGAAAACCACATGGGCGAAAATTCTGGATAAGCTTTTCACTATTTTCACTTGATATTCAAGTTTATATCCAGTCAAGGAAGGAACTTACAAGTCATTTCAAATGCTTTGGTACAATCACTAAAAATGATCCTGAATTTGCTCTATTTATACTGAGTTCAACAGATTTACCCAAGGGCTTAGAATCATTACACGGTAGAGAAAAAAAGTGCTTTAGAAAGTATTTAATTTCCTCATTTTACAAAGGAAAAAAGTCTCTGAAGACAGTCCAATCAAATAGAATAAACTTAGCATATCATTTTGCAAAGTCTATATTTGGGAAATGGAGAGGAAATGTATTTCTTATTGGAACATGTTTGATACATTATATTAAACTTGTAATTCAAGGTAATGTTCAAATATGAGCAAGAATTCTAAGACCTTCTCCCTTCAGCTGTGTTAACATGTTTTCATTCCGTGAGTACTAATACTTGGTGATTCTTGTTTCGAGAAGAATTGATATGCGTAGTTAGTAAAATTGGTTACACGATAGAAATAGAATGGACATGGCTCCAAATTCCAATTCTGACAACTTTCTCCAAAGGAACATTTCCACTTCGTTCTTTCTCTTGAGTTCCTATGAATAAATGAGAATCATTTAAGTCCATTTCTTGAGTAAGGTATATCTAAAAACAGGACTAGATTTGAAAATATTCCTTCTGGGTTGCTACTGTAAATGTAAATGATATTAGAAATGGAACTGAGCTCAAGAATTGATTTTAAAGGGGCGCCTGGGTGGCTCAGTGGGTTAAGCCTCTGCCTTCGGCTCAGGTCATGATCCCAGGGTCCTGGCATCGAGACCCGCATCGGGCTCTCTGCTTAGCAGGGAGCCTGCTTCCCCTCTCTCTCTGCCTGCCTCTCTGCCTACTTATGATCTCTCTCTCTCTGTCAAATAAATAAATAAAATTAAAAAAAAAGAAGAATTGATTTTAAAAAGTAAATCATTAAAATTAACCTATGTTACCAACTAGAGAACCATGAAGTTGGCATTGGGTAAAGAGGCCAACATGTAAGATCACCATATAGGTTCAGAGTGTGGTTCAAATCCCTCTGACAGAAAATTCTCAATGACATCTTTAAGGAAATTAAATGAAGAAAAATTATCATAATAAATTTTATTATACACTTACATTCTGATGTGTAGTATCATCCTGGGTTTTTTGTAAAGTATAAAACTAACAACATAATACAAGGCATATTGTGATAATTGTCTAAAATTAAGTATAACTAATGCACAAAGGAATTAAGGAACTAAAGAGTTCTGACTACTTTGGTGGGAGCATTATCCAGAGAAGTAATAGAATTAACATAATACATAAGGTACTCATATGTTTACATATGGAATTAGGATAGGGGAAGACATCACAAAAATAAAGGTGCAGTAATTAGATAAATGCCAGGGACGTGCCAGAAAGTGTAAATAGTCCTATCCTTCTGAGTATATACACTTCTCATCTAACATGCATACTACATTGAAAAGTGGCTATGGAAACAGAAATTAAATATTTACTCTGAAATACGGAGAGTCTTCAGTGAATAACATTAGTTTTTTGTAATACAACTTATAATTCCACATTTTAATTGTAACAGAAAAAAATCTACCTTGAGGATTACATTTTAGTAAAATGACCACGTTCACTCACCATAGGTATCAGATCAAATAATCCTAGAAATTTACTGACTGACATTTCCCATTGATTTCCTTTTAGGGATAGAAAAAATTACGGAGGGACGTAGGAAATTATCACAAAAACATAGCAATAGGGAGCCACGATGTTTTCTTTTGAATTTCTCTTTAATTTTCATACAGAAATTCAGCCAGAAATCGTCTTTAAAAATAACATCGTGGCATATCACTCGCAAAAACTACCCCTCAGCTCCATATATCGTTCACCTCATTTCCTTTTGACATTCTCAAGCTGTATAAGTTAAAAGAAAAATGTACTAGAATCAAAGCTTCAAAAAATTCTTCCGTTTTGCTCTACACAATTTAATCCTTATCATTGAACCTCGACATAATAAAAGACAAGCAAAATTTTGGAAGGGTAATTTAAATTAAAAAAGTTTTAAATACTTATATTAATTTTAAACAGATATTTGTTATATAATTCTTTATATTTTCTTCTATTTGTAAAAGACTTCCAGGCGGCCTCATCTAACTTTGAAGTCTTATTCTGCAGGTCCTCTTCCACCACAAAAGGCAGACAATACAAGTACCAAAGCTTATTTTGTATATATTTTATATCATAAAATCCCTATATGTTTGATTTTGGCGATCACCGTTTTAGGAAAATAACCAACACATAGCATTTCTTGTAAATCGGAACGTACCATGCTATCTCCCTTCCCTCTCATGATTACCTTAAGTGAAATATCCTTTTCGTGAGGCACTTGTACTTTAAACAGGTAAGTGATGTAAAAGGATGCCAAAAGTGGAGAATGACATGAAGCTGAGATTTTTTGAGTTCATTAAATAACCTTATGGGGATTCTGAAATAAATAATCCATCCTGTCAGATTACCTGATTAGATTGCCAAACGATGATATATTTCAATAGGGTTTTAATTAGCAGTTCTAAGACCTGGTCACTTGCCAATTAGCTCTATTTCTCTCCTTTTGTTTCTTTTATTGTGACTCCTCTTATACCTACTGTTACTGTCCCATTATTTTTGGGAAGTATATACATACTTTTTGTTAATTTTTAAGAAATAGTATTGTCTATAACTAGTTATAAATCAAATTTATTAACACGATTTAACCGATCCTAATGTTTCAGGAATAAAAAAGTCTGTATGTACTAATGTAATATTTAGTATTAGTTTGGAGTTGGAAACTCATTAGTTGAAAGTTGAAACTGATTTTTTTTTTTTTTTTACCCAATGTGTTGTAATAGAGAACATAAATAAGCATAACGGACTGCAAATATACATTTTTTCATACTTTTTTCCCACCTTGCCTGTGCATTTCTTCCTCAGATATAGAAGAAAATAAGGCAAGGAAAAGTAATCAGAAAATCTTTCCTTGAAAAGTACAAGCATTAGTAAATTTCCCACCTATTTAGATGGTAACAGGCAATTCCTCAAAGGGAGCTATATGCGTTTTTACTCAGTGGGGAAAGAATCTTCTATCATTTCCCAAGGGAGAAGCACGTAAAATACTGATGTTCTGCAGGGAAGTGTAAAATAACACAAATGTTCTTCTATTCCTTCACAAGAGCTCTGTTTCCTTTTCCTGAGCCAGTTCTCTCATGCAATCTCTCTCCTCGGGGGAGACCTCAAGCTTCTCCTTCACCCTCTTGTTCCTTCAACATTCCTGCAGAGCCTGCCTCTGGGCTGCTTCCCAGCACTGCTCCTACCCAAGGGGATTCGGCTTAAAGAGAAGGGGGAGATGGCGGACCAACGAAGTTACTGTGCTCTTCCAAAAAAGAGGGGAGGAGCGAAGAGAAATGGTGACAGCATGTCCTCCTTTTAGAGATATGAACCCACTGTGCCTTTTGGCCAAATAATTATATAATCCAACAAAGGAAACCATTAATATAAATGATAAACTAATAATTACCCATAACCAGGTCTAAGTTGAATGACCTTTGTTGTTCGGTTAGGCTGCCCTCTTTCTTCATTGTTTTTGAAACTTCTTTAAAAAATGATAAATATGAACGAGAGACAAAAGGAAGATACAACTCTCACAAGCATCAGAGAGGCAGGCAGAGAGAGAGGGGGAAGCAGGCTCCCTGCTGAGCAGAGAGCCCGATGCGGGGCTCGATCCTAGGACCCTGAGATCATGACCTGAGCCAAAAGCAGAGGCTTAATCCACTGAGCCACCCAGGCACCCAAAGATACAGCTCTTATGTTTTCTACCACTGTGATGTCCTGAAGAGAGGAAGATACATCTGGGCAAAGAGAGGTACATCTGGGCAAATAGAAACTACATTATGCATAAACGTTAACATAATATTTTTGCATTATTTGTCCAAAAATTAAAGTAAAAGAGAATGGCATGTTAAATAACCTTAAGTGTGTCATTGTATAACATCTAACGTACTATAATTTTTTAAAAAGGCCAATATTTGAAATGATTATTACAACAGTACTATGTATTTATTCAGTGAAGTTATTTGGTAATACTTAAAGCTCATTCTAAATCAATCCCTATTTTATAAATACTGTTTGATACAAATGTTTTTTGTTTTTGTTTTTTTAGATTTTATTATTTATTTATCTGTGAGTGAGAGAGAGCAAGAGATAGAGTGAGTTGGGGGAGGAGGAAGGGAGAGGGGCAAGCAGACTCCGTGCTGACCACAGAGCCCAATGCAGGGCTCGATCTCAGGACCCAGAGATCATGACTAAAGCCAAAACTAAGAGCCGGGCGCTTGACCAACTGAGCCACCGAATCATCCCAATGTTTTCCCATAAAACATCCCAAATGTTTTCTCATAAAAACACTCAATATTTTTGTCATTTCTTTATTCCTAATTTTATTGAAGAAATTGTTACTTCAAATGCATATAATCCTTACATGTGTGGTCTAAGTAGGGAAACAAAATGCTGCAAAACTTTTTACAGATTTTTTTTGCTGTTTTAGTAAACAAAGGATGCACAGAACGCATGTAATACATTGGTTGTGAATCAGAAGGTCCAGTATTTTGTTAATTTTATAACTTGACCAAAAATTGAACAAGTATTGTGTTCTGTGAAGAAAAGTAGTACTTAATCCCTGCCATGTCCTAGATGACCCAGTCTACTGGGTACTTATGTGGTAAACTTAACACTTTACACACATTGACTCATGCAGTTTTCATAGCGTGAGTTGCCATTACAGATGGTTAAACTGAAGTTCAAAAGACTAAACTGGTCATGCAGCTCTGGGGCCTTTGATTCTAGATTCTAACCCAGGGAAGCCACCTCCAAACCCTGTTTTTCAACCAGGAAAACATCATACTCAGACTGTGAGGCTGTGGAGCGATTACCCATGTGTCTTGACAAGTTTCCCCATTGACTCATCCTAGGACCTTATGCTGTTGGCTACTACCCATACACTTTTGGCTCCTTGGGTTTAAAAATAACTCCCTATAGCCCAGATTTAATTCATATCACATACCTGTGAAGAACCTAGACAGTATTTAGTTCTTAATAGAACTGGAATAAATAATCTTTGCTTTTTATCATTCAATGTATTAAAAAATAAAAAACAGAGCTAAATAAATAAAAAGCCAGAAGTACATATAAAACCGACAAAAAGAATCAATACCCCAAATGTAAATGGAGACCCACAGGGATTAAACTTCACCAAGGAAGTCATGTTCAGTAATTATATATTTTTCCCTCTCTTGATTTCTATTTTGATATTTTTTATTTTCTATTTTATAATAACAGAATGTTTTCATTTCAAAATAGGGAAGTCTCTATAAATACTATATGGAGAAATGATAAATGTTACAAATTTTTTAAAGTGACAAAAAACTTCTATTTCTATTTCTCTTGATATGTTAGTAGTAATGAATGAAACCTGTTTGAAGAAATAACATATCATTTGATAACTTCTATATTTGCTAGGTACTTTTCCGCTTCCATTTTACAGGAAAACCTACTTCCTAGCAATTCTTATTGAAAAATGTTTAAAACCAGTTTAGTACAATTTAGTAAGAAAAGGTTATCTGCAGAAAGACATCACATATAGCAGGCACTGTGCTAAAAAATTCCAGTAACTTATTTAATTATAATAACAGCTCTACGAATTAATATATGTCCCTTTTTAAAAATTTTTAAAAGATTTTATTTATTTGACAGACAGAGATCACAAGTAGGCAGAGAGATAGGCAGAGAGAGAGGGGGAAGCAGACTTTCTGCTGAGCAGAGAGCCCAATGCAGGGCTCAATCCCAGGACCCTGGAATCATGACCTGAGCTGAAGGCAGAGGCTTTAACCCACTGAGCCACCCAGGCGCCCCTGTCCCTTCTTTTAAAATAAATGGATGCTTTCAAAGGTTAAATTGCTCACACACCTATAATCATTAAATGGCAGGCTAACTATAAACTAGATGCACTAGCTCAAAAGTCTCTGTGACACCACACTGTTCTGGAATACATTCTGATTTCATTGTGCGTGCATGATTGTTGGGGTGTTTACTGAACCGTGCTGAAAAAAAGAAACAGATGGAACCTCATAGAAGTAATTAGTTAAGGTGTTACTCCCTTAATTACTAACACTTAATTTTCCTAAACTACTAATTGTTCTTCCCCAGTGTTCGATCTCATTCAGAGCCTAATACTATTTGACATTGGGACAGAGAATTTGGTAATCAGATAGCAAGTTGGGTAGTTGATGTTGAGCATGGGTGGGAGCAGAGGAAAGGCTTGTTAGTAAAGATTGGATTTAGGTTAAATCAAACAGTGGTAATAAATATTTGTGGAATTCATATTAAGTAAATGTCACTGTTTTGGTTTACAAGGATTGCCATCACAAACACCACAGACAAGGTGGCTTAAATAACAGAAATGTATTTTCTCACACTTCTGGAGGATGGAACCCAGCTGCCAACGTGTCAGGAAGTTTCATTCTGATGCCTCTTTCCTTGACATGCAGTTGGCCACCCTCCCCCTTTGTCTTCATGTGGTCTTTGCCTGTGTGTGTGTGTTGCCTGACCCTTATCTATTCTTTTTTATAAGGCTATTAGTCCTATTGGATTAAGGCTCACTGTCAACATTCTATGTTTACCTAATTATCTCTTTAAAGGCTGATCTTCAAATTCAGTTACCTTCTGCAATATTGGGGGTAGGGCTTCAACATAGCAAGCTCAGGGGGACTCAACTCACCTCATAACCAACACTATACTTAATTCCATATTGAATATAGAGATGATTGCCTTCAGGCAAGTTTCCAGTGTAGTAGGGGAATTATTGTCTCAAATAGGACTCTTACTTCCAAACCAGTTAATGCTATAATGCTACAGAATTTTCTTTGTGGAACACAAGTATTGATGCTCCTTCATACTTTATATTGCTAGTGTGCTCCTATCAGAGGCTAAATGCAAACTCTCAGCATAATAATTAAGTCCCTGTCTCACTAATCCTACCCTCTCTCCGTGTAGTTGAATTATCTGCCATGATAAGTTCTCAGTCCCGGAAACTCTCAGTCAACTGCTACCCACTCATACATTCACAACACTGACCATGTTCTTATTTCCTTCTTGTGCTATCCTTTCTGCTTTCATCTGCACATCATTTTCTCTACCTTGACATTCCTTTTTCCATTTCCATTGTGGGGCAGTCTAGGCTGCTAGCTGGTCTCCACAAAGGCAGCTCTTTTTCTGAGGATTCTATTTCCCAGATTTTCTTGTAATTACATGTGGACAATTGCTGATCGTAATCGAAGAACTGGCAACAAAATTGATATGGAACATTTTTGAGGCAAAAAGTTTGGGGGAATGGTTTGTCCTCTTCTACCAGATGCAGCATCGACCTGAGGGATGAGTGTGGGTCTCTGAATTATCTAGGGAGAAGTGTCAGCTGTTGAACCGAAATAACTCATGACAACTATAACATGAGTGAGTGTTTGTTTCATAGTGTTTGTGATATTACGTGTATTCAAGTCTATATGTTAGTTCATTCTAGCCAACCCAGGCAAGATATCCAAGTACTGAATTCTTATTTGTATTTAAAAAAAAAAAAAAAAAGGTAGCTCAAATATCATTATCCATGTAAATCCCCCCCCCATGTTTTCCCCTTCTGGAACACACACCCTTTAGATTTAGAAAGGAGCAGGAACAGAAGACACTAAGCAAATCAGCAGGATTTAAGGATAAATTAGATGGTCTGAGAGGATGAAGAGTGAAGGGTGAAGGAAAGGAAAAGAAAGAGCTGAGGGGCCCCTGGGTGACTCAGTGGGTTAAAGCCTCTGCCTTCAGCTCAGGTCATGATCCCACGGTCCTGGGATCGAGCCTCGCATCGGGCTCTCTGCTCAGCAGGGTGGTTGGTTCCCCCCCCCCCCCCCGCCAGTCTCTGCCTACTTGTGATCTCTCTCTCTGTCAAATAAATAAATAAAATCTTAAAGAAAAAAAAAAAAAAAGAAAGAGCTGATAACTTCAAACTTGGATCTGCTAGGTTTCATACAGATATATAATTAAACATACCTACTACTTATAGATGGAAAGAGTGGGACTAAATATATATTTATGATTGATACACTAAAAAAATTATTGGCCATTCTGTAGGAGACAATGAAATATATGAGGGAGAAATGTGGAGAAAAGGGGAATATGGCTGAGAATAGGATATGAAGAAGTTTGAACAGTAGAAAGACCAATGAAGAAGTTCTAAGATAGCATCAAAATATTAAAGTGGAAAGAATAAAAAGAAAATTTAGAAAGGAGGAGTCTAACATGAGAAAAGTTGGAAAAGCTATAAATCACGGATGATTAAAACCATTATGTTGTACAATCATTAGTGTGAGAATATAAGCTCTCTGAAAGCAGGAATATTTGCTTTTTAAGCTCTCATATCCCCAGTAGCTAGGATAGTGCCTGACACATAAAAAAATGGTAAATAAAATAAGGTTAAATCAGTGAATGAAACCTTTGGAGAGGACAATTTCACTGAAATACTGAAAACAGACATTAGATTACAGGACCTTCGAAGGAAAAATGCAGATCCAACGACTCAAGTGGATTTGTGAGGTGGGCATTTTGGTGCCTGAGGAATGAAGTTTTGAAAAAAGTGGAGAATATCTTGGAAATGCACACCTTGTAAGAGCCCTTAACAAGTACTAAGTGAAACGATGACCAGATGGACTTCAATAGCAAATTGAATAAAATCTCCTATGATATATCTTATGAGTATCTTGTGATGTAGAGGGCACACTTGGTGATAAAGCCAGCAGCTAGTAGATAATGTGAAAAGATTTAATAAATGATTCCTAGTTTAATGTTATAAGTTCATCAATAGATGGTCAGTACAAATGGAAATAGGTTTTATCATCAATATCTCAAGTCTTCTCTGATTATTTGAGATAAACAAATTACTTAGTTCCTCCTAATCAACCCCACTGACTTGAGACTTTATTCAGAGTGAATAAAGACAATTTTCATGAAATAAATACTTTGGGAAGGGAGGCAGCATGCCAGAGCAGGCTCAAGCAATTAGGGGAAGAAGGAGTACAAGTCTGTGTAGAACATCTCTGCACCCCTTCTCTACAGAGAACGGCTGGTGTGCGTGCTTCTAGAAGCCACTAGATCGCACAGGAGGCAGCCCACTGTTCTTGCTCAAGAGCCCCTGTACAAGATCTCTGGCCCTCCTGGGAATTCTTCAAGCACGCCAAGCCCCTTGGCTTGCCCTAATTGTTTTGTTGTTGTTGTTATTTAAACCTAGAATGCATTCTGCCTGCAAGTAGGAGTACATCAGCAATTCAAATAAACATATCATTTTTGCCTCTAATATTGACATTCCAAGTGGCTAAATGTGATCACTCAGTGATATGTCAGGACCCACTCCATTTAACTACTCTGGCAGATCAAGGACAACTCTGTTTTATTTTCCTTTGCATTCGGGAGCTAAAAACAGTGTGTGTGAGATACATAAAAAGCAGTTAGTAAATATACGTTGCCTGAATGAAGGCGTTAACAAATGAATACTCCCCAGATTTGGGACATTCTGGCAGATATAGCTTAGTAATGGTGTGTGACTAGTACCTATACCCTCAACTGCAGGCCTGCAAACCCTGAGTTACCCAGCAAAAACTAGCAAACTCAAATGTGGTGAAGGTGGGTCCTATATCCGATATTGTTACAAAAACAGAAAAGTTAGGGGCGCCTGGGTGGCTCAGTGGTTTAAAGCCTCTGCCTTCGGCTCAGGTCATGATCTCAGAGTCCTGGGATCGAGGCCCGCATTGGGCTTTCTGCTCAGTAGGGAGCCTGCTTCCCTCTCTCTCTATCTGCCTCTCTACCTACTTGTGATTTCTGTCTGTCAAATAAATAAATAAAATCTTAAAAAAAAAAAAAAAAACAGAAAAGTTAGAACCACTCTCCTAACTAGGCCAACCACATGGATATTCCAGCTCAGAGAATCTCAACATCACAGTATAATCACCACTCTCCACAGAGTCCCCTGATGCAGAGTTATTAGAAGACACGTTCAGCTAGCCCCTCCACTCCCAAATAAGTCGAGTTAAATATCAAGAGTAGAAGTCCAGAGAAGAAAAATAAGGATATTTTCTACGTTACCCAAGTGTCACAAATATCTAAAATACAAGTTTTAAAAATGGTGAAAGATTAATCAAAGATCAAATCAAATAGTGTATTTTTTGGGAAATCCACCCAATGATAATTTGTCACCCTTATTATTTTATCACCCTTATTATTGTTATAATTATTATCATCCTCATTGTGAATACTGTTGTTTAGTTAGGTTTCAGCTAAATAGCCTTATGCTTTCAAAGATTTAAAATTAACTATTCTATGTAGATCTACAGTCAACCAAACTGACGTTTTATTCTCATAACATAAATATTTTATTATATATATTTATGGTGCTTAAATCACTCACCATTCTCTTTGATGTGCTATCATATACTATTTAATAAACACAAATAACTGCAGGCCAGAGGGAGAAAAAGAAGTAGAAAGATATATTTCATCCACTTCCAGAAAATGAAGCCACATTTCAAATTGCCAGAAACACTTGTTGTTAATTGCTTCCATTGATTATTCTATTCTGTTGTGGGAATCCATCTCCTTTGCACTGTAAATTGAGGTATTATTTGATTCATGAATTCTTAAATTGAAACTGGAACCAAACTTCCCACTCATATGCCCTTGTGTATACCCAACAGCTTACCTCCTCTTAGCTTGACTATAACTTCCCTTCACTGTTCCAACACGAATAAATAAGACCATTATCTTTCGACATCATCAGTCAGTAAAAGTGACACAACACACTCAGATCTTTCATTGCATTCCCATTGATTCTGCAAACAAATGGCTAAAGTAAAAGAAACCAATACTTAGTACAAGTATTCATTTAAAAATATATATGTAGATGTCTGTGAAAGTATATATACATCTATGTAGATGTGTATGTGTATACACACACATACACATACAATCATGCTTTTTTTTTTTTTAAAGATTTTATTTATTTATTTGACAGAGATCACAAGTAGGCAGAGAGTCAGGCAGAGAGAAGGGAGGAAACGGGCTCCCTGCTGAGCAGAGAGCCCGATGTGGGGCTCGATCTCAGGACCCTGAGATCATGACCTGAGCTGAAGGCAGCGGCTTAATCCACTGAGCCATCCAGGTAACCCTTGTGCTTATTTTTTTATACAAAATTTTTTTTATGGTCTTTAAAAAAAATTGTAAAATGAAAGTGGCAAAATACATTTATCCTTTGTTCACTTGTAAGGGTTTGATATCAAAGGACTGAGGGACCAAAAATCTTCAAAAATATATCAATAAAGGAGGTGGTTTTACTCCTATAGTAATTTGTAATAAACTATTATTCTGTAAGACATACTTAATTTTGAATCAAAAATAATTTTATGGAATTATAACACAAAGGTGATGATTTAAATGGAAAATAAGCTCAAATACAAAATACATCAAAAATGCACAAAGAGAAATAAATATTTCCAGATGATTCAAAATCTATCTTTAGTCCATTGCTTACAGATTGCTAGAACATCAAGAAGGGTTACCTGTTTATATGTGTGCTACATCTAGACATTCTAGTAGTAAATCACTTAGGAAAAATAAAAGATCCAAGATTAAATAGCTGAGCTAAAGATGACGGCAATGAAGATACTTTTTTTTTTTTTTTAAAGATTTTATTTATTTATCAGAGAGAGAGAGGGGGAGAGAGCGAGCACAGGCAGACAGAATGGCAGGCAGAGGCAGAGGGAGAAGCAGGCTCCCTGCTGAGCAAGGAGCCCGACGCGGGACTCGATCCCAGGACGCTGGGATCATGACCTGAGCCGAAGATGAAGATACTTTTATTTACAATAAAGACTATATTGTTCTGCATTAGATACATTGTATAATTTCCACAGTCTCCTAATTACAGCCTGAAAAGAATTAATTCTTTATTGCCATGTGTGACTTAATACAGTAAAATATTTTTTTCTTTAAAAAAAGTCACATAATTTAGAAAAAAATATTAATAATAAAATTCCTTTTGTTCTAAGAAAGTTTCTGAATAAATAATTCATGACTAGAGTAATTAATGTTTTTATGTATGGGTAGGGTGACTTTGTCCTTCAGAGTAGATGGAATAACAGAATTTCTTCCTTGTATTTTTTATGAGTGGTCCCTTGGTTACAATGGAAACTGGTATTTTCAATTTCATCAAGATTAAACTAACTTTAAAATGTAGTCATTTGAATTCAATGTTCTGTATGTGAATCAGCTTAAAATAAATGAACGTTTTGCTGAAAGCAATGCAACTCAAAGCCAGTTTGGATGTTTTTCATGTACATAAAAAGAACTTTACTAATTTGTTTTTTTGGAATAAAGATGAGTTTTATTCATGCTCCATAAAAAATAGAATAGAGCAAATGATAGTGTTACAGAAAAACATATCAATTACTTGAAGACAAAAATGACATACATTTGAAAAATTCCTGTGTACATAATAAATAAATTCATACAATGAAATGTTCTCATTCTGTTACTGTGTCAGTTTGTTTAAAGACGTTATAATATAAAAAAATTTAAAAGATGCTTGGGTGAAAGGCAAATATAAATCTCACTTGAAATATGAGTAGACTTAAAAGGTATTTCTTGACATTATAAAACAAATGCAAACACTTATTTGTGGTGATATATTTAAAATTGCTGCTAATTCCTCTGTCATTATATTGACATATTAAGTCAAATAGGAAAAAGCTTGTTTTAGTACATAATCTTTATACATGAATTCAGTACTTTCATTTTTCACATGGGTTGAGAAATACATTTTGCTTAATATCAGATTTTTATGGGCTGAAAAAAATATGCTTGGATTCGTTTATTTGTGGAACATGAACCAGTCTCTGGAAATGGAAGAAATGCGTACAGACATAGATACGAAGTGATTGGTCAGGTGCCTACACATCTATGAGAAACTTTGGAAATTGCTACCAATATTCGTCTAAAACAGGACTAGTTCTTTAGTTGTCTAACTGGCAAAAATTGCAGAGTTCATTCATGAAGTCAACAAGGCTTCACCTTAAACCTTCTTTTAGACCTGGGTGAGATAATGATGAATAAATTCATACTTATGTAAGTGTATTATAAACTAACAAGAATTGGGGTTCTGGAAACTAATAAACCAGAAGAGAGCAATAGAGTTGAAGCCAGGTGGGGTCAATACATGATCTGTACAAAAGATTAGAAGGGAATAGCTCAAATATCATTATTTTAATAATCATCCTGAATTTTGGTTAGAGACACAGATATGAAGACAAGACTGTTAAACCTGTCTTCTATTTCTTTAGATTGACTCTCTTCATTGTTTTTTTTTTTTTTTTTTTTTAAAGATTTTATTTATTTATTTGACAGAGAGAGAGATTACAAGTAGGCAGAGAGGCAGGCAGAGAGAGAGAGGAGGAAGCAGGCTCCCTGCTGAGCAGAGAGCCCGATGCGGGACTCGATCCCAGGACCCTGAGATCATGACCTGAGCCGAAGGCAGCGGCTTAACCCACTGAGCCACCCAGGCGCCCCTCTTCATTGTTTTTATCCCAGACTATTTCTGTTCCTGTCACTAACACAATTTTTCTAGAGCAATCTGCATTTCTTTAATCAGATTTACTAAATACCCACTGTGTTTAAAGCTAGTATGTTTCAAAGTTCTGAAAAACAAGATGTGAAAAATATTTTTTTTTTCTTTAAGATTTAATTTATTTATTTGACAGACAGAGACCACAAGTAGGCAGAGAGGCAGGCAGAGAGAGAGGAAAAAGCAGGCTTCGCGCTGAGCAGAGAGACCGATGCGGGGCTTGATCCCAGGACCCTGGGATTATGACCTGAGCCGAAGGCAGAGGCTTTAACCCACTGAGCCACCCAGGCACCCCATGAAAAATCATCTGTAAAATGGAAATGGTGAAAAACATTTCTATTTTATTTCTTATTTCAAAATATTCCCTATTTTGAATATCAGCTGTTTTCAACTAATGTTGACAAATCATCAAAACTTCCAGCTGCTTATATTTTTGTGTTTTTTCCAGTTCATGAAACACAACACTCAATCTCTACAGTACTGTCTTTTAATTTTAACAATCTGTACATACCTGATTACAAACAGGACTTAGGAGATATATTGCTGGATCAATATAATCTATCAGCACTATCACATCAAAGTGAATTAATGCTTGCAACATTTGTTGGGATGCCAACAGCTTCAGGTTAGCAAACCACGCCTGGATGGTAAGTAAAAAAGCAAAGGCAAGCTGTGGGAAAGTGGGTTTTTACTCGTATTTTACAAACCATTTAATAACAATGTGATTTTCATGAATTGCAAACTCCTGTTTTAAATGGAATTTTGGGGGATGCCTGGGTGGCTCAGTGGATTAAGCCTCTGCCTTTCAGGTCATGATCCCAGGGTCCTGGGATCAAGCCCCGCATCGGGCTCTCTGCTCAGTGGGGAGCCTGCTTCCCCCCACTCTCTCTGCCTGCCTCTCTGCCTACTTGTGATATCTGTCAAATAAATAAATAAAATCTTTAAATAAATAAATGGAATTTGGGGAACACTCTGAATTGAGTCTTCAGACTTATTTGATCAGAAAATAAATAGTATTATAGTATTATGTAAATACATAAGACGTACACACTCAGAACAAAATCCCATAATGCAACATGCAATGTGCTGTTATTTTCAGTTTATCTTTTGTCTCTTTTTAGTTTATTAAAAGTACTTTAGAGACCGAGTCATTAGGTTGATTTCATAATCTTAATCAACTGCAACCAAGAGCTGAAAACAACCATAATAGATCCAACTCCATTTTATGCTTGATTTACCTCTGCGTGGCACAATTGGGATGCTATTAAGATGGCGTTGCTAAAACACCATCTGAGGCGAAATGCATACTCTTTTAGTAATGTGACTCCTAACCTAATCTGTCTACATTTCTGGCCTCTCTACTCTGAATTTTGGAATGTGTCCAAGATTCAAGACAATATCTCTAGTCGTATATATAATTTTTAAAAACTAGTAAAATTATACATGAAAAGTAGTATATGCCTTCTGAAATATTTCCAAAAATAGGACATCATCTATTGAGTGGAAGAAGAAAAGATTCTGTCAATACTTTCAAAGATTCTGTCAATATTTTCAAATATGAATAAATATTTATGTCTTCAGTATTGCTATTACATTGCTAAGAATACATATAGCCTTTGTTTCTCTATTTCATATTCCTCATTAATTATATTCTGTTAGTAAAAATAATAAATTTATAAATATGCAACATGAAAATGAGTAACTTATCCACACTCAAGGTCCAGAATTCAATTATCAATTCATTAAATGGACTGTAGGATAACAATTCAACAAATGTCTTTAGAGAATGCAATACAGAGTCAAATCACAATGTTAGATCCTAGGGCTATCTCTAGGATAAGACTGATGTGACATAATCTAACATTGAGAGTTTTCAATTTAGGGAAAGACAGAGAAATACATTTTTATAATCTAATATAACGAAGAGTCCATTTAGAGCATGTACAATGTATAACAGGTAAGATAATGACTATAACTATAATAAAATGTAAGTGGTATACATTAAGTAATCAAGACATTTGAGGTTATGCCTTGAGAGAATGAATTAGAACATTTAACTTTAAGGACAGGATACATTTCTAAGGTTCTGCCCAAAATGTATATAGTATTTCCTTCCTTTGGAGAGACATAAGGAGAAAAAAGTAAAGGTGAATATAATGAGAAACATAATCAGGCAGACTTTTTAGAGGATCTGTCTCTGGCTTAGGAGAACTGAGGCAGGAATTTTCAGGGTGGCTCAAACTTTCCAAATGTACAGTTGAGAACTACTGCTTTCCCTGATGTTTTCCATTCTATTTACTTTAAAAATTTGGGAGAAGTAGACATATTGTTTTCCCAAAGTTAGATATTTCCTTTTTACTGATCGTATGGGGAGTTAGTAAGTAAAACTTCATTGAGCAGACATCACTATGGCTAAGCCTCCTTCAATGTGCATATAGACAATTTAATACTGGGGTCATGGAGTTTGGGGACATCATGCAGAAGTTGGCAGGTAAAATGAAATTAAGCCCAGAGAAATATAGTCTAGGCGGTGAGTACAAATATGCAAGGACACAGAGCTCTGAGAGAATTTGTAAATCTGAGAGACTTTCAGAGTTTCATTATACGTGGAATAAAGAGAGAAGATTTGAAAGTTAGGCAATAGTTTATCACAAAATATCACAAATGCCAACCTACTGATTCTGAACACTGGGGACCTCCCCAATAGAGACCTCAGGAGACCAGATCTTCTTAATAGATCCTCTGATCTGTTAGTAAATATAATGAGTTTAAAGATCAAATAAATATATACAGACCAAAATGTACCACTATCTCAATTTATAAAACCAAAGGATAGTTTTGGTCATTTAAAAAGAAGGTCCGGTTATTTGTGTGGGAAATAGTAGGAAAAATAAATATCAGAATGAAGACAAAATTACAGTAAAGTAATTTCACATTTCCATTGCCTTAAGTAGCATCAGAATAGTTATTTTTATTGAAGTGTCTATCATTTTATCTGGGTGCTACATGTTTATATCCATGTGTAAAATGGTAGAGCGATAGAATGTGTGTGCATCCATGTATATATTTGTGAGTTTAATTCCAAAGAAGACATTAAAATTATGCAGAGCAATCCATTACTTAAAATAAATCATCTCAGTTTGATTTGAAAGAACACACTACACTTTTCATATGAAAAGAGGCTAAACTTTTAGAGCTGAAAATTTCATTCCAAACTCCTAACCTGTGTGTAGTGGAGTCCAGATAATTCTCTAAGAGTCCTGAATTCTCTTCACTTCGGTTTCAAAATGTTAAGGATTCGTTTTGATCCTTGCTATTTTGGTTTAGGAAGTCACAAATTACCTTAAGAAACCAAAGATGAAAGGATCATTTAGAGGAATAACAAAACCAGAATTGCAAGTAGCTGGATGGCCAAGCTAAAATTTTACTATCCATACTATTCATGCGTGTCATATTTTTTTGGTCTTTACTATGTATATAACATCAGTGAAAGTAATGATTACAATATCTTAGGTGCAATAAATAAAGTTCCCACATTAAGAGGAATAGAAACAACCAAGGCAAATTCTTAGCAGAGCCACATACAAGATCCATAAATGCAGAAATTTTCTCTATCTTGCTAATTGTTATGTTGCCAATACCTGGGACAGTGACTCATTACATGCCTCTGTGGTCCTTGTTGACTGAAAGAATGAATGCAGTTGCCCTGGTAACATGGCTGGTTCATTACTGCAAAACATTGTTAGTGGCATCCTGGAAATCAACACCATGGATACAAGGAGAAGAGCTTTGCCATAAATTGCTCAACTGTTACTACCAATCATTGTGTGCTACAGAATTAAAACTTTTAAACATAGAATCAGAAGAGATATGCATCTTGACTTATAATAATAGAAAGTGTAAGCATTAGGCACTGATAAGACATATCCCTCTAATACCTTGTATAATACAAGCACCATGGCAATTATACTCTCTTAGATGGAAGATGCTGGAAATCTGCATTTCAACTAAAGAATTATTTGTGAGCACGAGTTAATTTTGTATCCAATGCTATATTATATGGCATAATCCGATGGCAGATGGTCCTAGGAGGCTCAATTATGTAGAAAGGCATGTTATGTCATAAAAATAACAGTTACCTCCTCTGAAAGTGTCACTGCTCATAAAATATTGAATGGGGGGAAACAAAACAAACAAAACTAAGCAAAAAGCACTTGCTGCCTACCAAGATTTAATTGGTCTTGCAGTTATTGAATACTGCTGGAACAAAGTCTCATAGGAAAATTTCTTGTACCTCTCACCATGCAAGTCATAGGAAAAAATACTAATTATACCAAACAAATGCACTAGCAGTTGATGAACTGGTTGATGAATGTGGACAAATATTCAGATTTAATGGATCAAATAGACAGACACTGCCAAAAAGTAACTCAGGAATCCTTTAACAAAATTACCATCAAAATGGGTACTAATAGAAATATATATCTTTTGCAAATAAGATTGTCTAAGGGAAATGAAGCTGGTTAAAATACTATGGGACCAAAAAAAATATATTATGGGACATTGCTTTAAGAAGAACAATGATCATAAATGATAGAACTGTATTTTTGGTATGCCTAAATTACATGTAATAGTGTACAATGACAGTTTAAAATATTAATGATGATTTATCAAGACATATTCCATGGTCACAGAATGCATAAAGTCTCTAACTGACCGCACTGTAACATGGCCTAGGGCCACCTTAGCATTACTTTTGAAATGGTTTCCAGGGTATTTAATTGATAATCATGACAAAGCATCCACTGAGTCTTTTCCTTGACAGGATGATTGGCGTCAATCTTTGTATACACATGCATTAGTCTACTTTTTCACAGCCATTAATAGCAGAAATTAAAAAGAATTCATTTATAATTATGTCTCTTTTTAGTTTAGTTCTTAAATATTATCTCCTCCATATCATCCTATGCTTTGTAGTGTTTGTCTGCTTTCCTCATATTTTGGTTAATTGTGTATTCATTTCTCTATCTCTGGTTAGTAAACTTTTTGAAATCAAGGATTTATATTTTTGATCTTGTGGTTTTGAATGGTTCTCAGCAAGGCTGAGTAGAGTTTCTCTCTCTCTCTCACTTTCTCTCCCCTCACTCATCCATAAATGTAAATACTGAAATAAATATCTAAGTGGAAAGATAAAATTTTTGTCTCCATTTATCAAGCACTAAATGAGCATACTAACTTTCTATAAAGTGAGAAGTATATTGGGGAATTAAAATAATTTTATTCTACTCATATCATTTTTTTCATTTAATCTCACTAGACACCAATTTTCACATTTGCAACAGGAGATATTTGGATTAAAATTTATTTTTTATTTTATTTTATTTCTTTGACAGAGAGACAGATCACAAGTAGGCAGAGAGGCAGTCAGAGAGAGAGGGGGAAACAGACTCCCTGCTGAGCAGAGAGCATGATGTAAGAACTCTATCCAGAATGTGCCCCTACAAATTTTAGAACACTTTATTTTGGAGAGATAGAGAGGAAGAGGGCATGTGAATAAGGGGTGGGAGTGGGCAGAGGGAGAGAGAAAATCTCAGCCAGACTCCGTGCTGAATGTGGAACCCAACATGGGGCTCAATCTCACGACCGTGAGATCATGACTTAAGCAGAAATCAAGACTTGGACACTCAACTGACTGAGCCACCTAGGCACCCCTGGATTGTAATTTATGTAAAACCCTTTCAAATTTGAGTAGTCTAGGATTCTTCCTTTACCACTATGCCTTCTAAACCAAAATAGGAGTATCTAATTATATTACAGACAAATGAGGAGTTCCTATTCAATATTACATTTTACCACGGCCATTGGTGATATAGGAAATAACCTAAACATTTGGATATCTGAAAAAAATTCCTGTTATAATCTCAAATGCATTCTCAGAATCTGCAAAAATTACTTTACTTGCTTAATATAAACCATCTCTTTGCTTAGAGACCACACTTTGAATGGTGAGAAGAATTCTCATCAGAAAATCATGTATGTTAAAAAAAAAAAAAATCAGGTAGTGTTTGTTAAAGTAAATAACTGACATGGCTTTTCTTATGTGGACTATCAATAAAAAAACCTTCAAGTGTGCTTAAACCACACCCAACCTCATGAATTTTCTGAGATTTTTACAATCATTTGACATGTTCTGTTTTTATCTTCTTGACTAGAAATGAAACACAAATGTCAAAGACTCATATCCTTATCAATGATGGTGAAGAGACAAAGAAAAAAAGAGAAATGAATTAAGAGTTTTAGAATCAACTATATCTTAAGTTATGCATTAAATAATACTATGCTTTGCAAGGAGCCTACATTTAGTAGATTTGAAAATTTTTATCATTTAACTAAAAAGACTGGGAAAATACTGATCTATGTTGTCACAGCTTTTATGTAAAGTACCCTGTATAAGAATGAAGGCTTCAGAGTTGTATAAAATGCAGGAAAAGAATTCTCAGGATCCACTCTGAGTTAGAAATTTAAGCAAACTCTGCACCTGGGAGCAATCAGATGACTAATGTTACTAAAAAGGAAAAGGTACAAAAGACTCGTAGTTTAAGAGAAGAAAACTTTTGGGTGCAAGAATCAGATCCTTTGGATGAAAAAGCAAGAACAAAATATAAATGCTGTGAGAAAAGAATCTTATAGCATTAAATGTATCTTTAAATGATTACATATGAGAGAAGAGATAAGAAAATTTCCCCTACTCCTCAAATGCTTCAACGTAATGAAAATTGACAGAAATTTGCAAGTAACAGTAAATTCATTTCAAGTACTATGCTGACAGGCTTGAGTACAGATTAATGACTGAAGCAGCAGTAGAATTGTGCTTCAGGTACTGAACTTAATACAGGTGAGAGTATTAATCTAGTTAACTATAAATGAAGTAGTGCCTTGTATTTTTATTTAAGCTCATATTTTCAAAATGGAAATATCCATTTTAGAAGGATTTTAATACTTTAAGAATAAAGAAGGATTATTATTGGCTAAATCACACTTCTCTACACTTCATTTACTAAGATTGGGTAATTCATAAGTAAGTTGAGCTCTTTTCTGGTAGAGCCCTTTCTATCATGCTCTGTATTCATTCCTGCATAGCAGCTAGCACTTACCAGCATTTATAAATATTTCTGAGCCAGTGAATAAAGGGATGGAAGGTTATTCCTTATTTTTTTAAATTTTGTAAAGATTCATTTATTTATTTTAGAGAAAAAAAGAGAATAAATGGGGGGAGGTTCAGAGGGAGAAGGAAAAGGAAAGAATCTTCAAGCAGACTCCCCTCTGAGCACAGAGCCCGATGACAAGGGTTCAATATCACAACTGATGAGATCCCAACCTGAGTTGAAACCACTGCCAGACGCTCAACTGACTGAGCCATCCAGGCACCCCAAAAGTTCATTCTCTGATCAGAGTGCATGTGAAACATTAGAGCTGAGATGAAATACCAATTATTACTTGTGCACAGGTTTGTACGTTCTAACAATACTCCCTCTTAGTTATACATGATTATCTAATCCCTGAGATAAACTGTAAAATTCAATGACCATTTGTGGTGGACAGTGAAGAAGATACAGAATCCATAAGAATTTCCTTCCTCATCAAAAACAGCGAAAGTCTGTGATTAGCTCATCTGAATTAGATACAGTGTTTCAAGCTTTCTTTGAGGCCATGGCTGTTCGGTATAAATTCATGTAACAGAAAGAAAGAATCTCAAGGTAAAAATGCAGCCATTTTGGCAGCCAAGTAAAACCTAAACTATTCCATTTATCTGTTGACAAATACATCAGGGGAAAGCAAGAATTGGTTCTAAGCAATGTATTCTTAATTTTCATATAATGGTCATTTACAGACATAGTCACAAGTATTATAAAGCTTTGCTGACCATTTAAGGCTTTTCTTCAAGGTTAGTCAAGTATGTATAATCTTAGTGCTTTTATACTTCACTTTTAATATAGTTAACATTTTCTTCACTCAGTGCTTTCAGACACTCTGGCCTTTTAAAGAGTCTCAAATTAAAAGTAATGGAGAAAAGGACTTCTGAGTTACAGAAACAGCCGTTATAAAGACTAAAGATTAGAACATAATTTAGAGTTTATCTCCTTACTTTATACACAATACTAACAACTTTGATTATCTGATTTCTTAAATGCTGCCGATTAGAAAAAGAAAATTAAAAGGAAGAACAAGAAGCATGCAGAGCCAGTTTCTGAGAATTTCTGCGGAGCAACAGTGTATGTGACAGATACAAACTGACATCAGAATGTAGGCATCACACGCAATAATATTTGGTCTTCAAAGTGATACGAAGTGTGAAAGACAAATTATTCTTCCCTTTGTCAAAAATTGCAAGAAAGACTTTGGTCACGACTATTTCAATAGAAGTAAAGAACACTGACTTAGGGAGAAAGACCAAACTCAAACATAAATATAACAAGGTCAAGTGGGGATTTGTAGTCAATGGTCATTGAAAGACTTTAGATGAGAACTTACTAACTGCAAGTTGGTTCGATATGGGGGAGGGGAAAAGGAGTTTGACTAGACAGGGGGAACGGGAGGATTATCAACAAATTTGTTTAACAGGTTTCTTTGCCAAACATGGACAAAGTCAGGGGTTCAAGAGAAGTGGGGCAAGAATGGAGTTAGTAGAAAAGAAGTCTCAGAGAAGCCTAACAAGAGTTGAGCAAAGGAGACAGTTTCTGTACATTCAAGAACAGGTCCATTTAGGTTAGGTACCAAACAGGTACTTTAAAAGGAGTTAGAGAATCACATGCACCATTTGAGAAAAATGTATATTAAAAATGCTTATTTCCCCCCAGTTATGTCAGTTCAATGGCAGTCTCCCACTATGCAGAAAATGGACTATTCCAGACAATTTTACTTTCTAATCATGCTCATGGTAATTCAACACATCAAATGGAATCATTGTGAAATAAAATAACTGTCTTTAACTCTTTCCAAATACAAGAAGCACATCAAAGAAGCATCAACATTTCTGAACAAACTGTATAATGGTCATTATCTGTCCTTTTATGAACAAGGTCACAGATAGTTCATGATGATTTAAACTGGGTCTGTAATAAACAAACAGGAAGGAGGTAAATTAACATTTGCATTGAATGCAATCTTGCATTGATCACCTTACAAAAACAGAAGGAAACTGTTTATAAGAAATTTCCTGCTTGTAGTTGAACATTTTTTCAAGTTGTTCACCTTGTTTAATAGAGATGGCTTAATCTCTTAGTTGAAATAGGTTGATAGAATAAAATGCGGATGTTTCTTCTAGGCTTCTCTTATGTTATCCTGACATACTTTTCTTTCTTGAAATTTCTTTTCATTTTATTTCTATTAATTTATATATTTTTCTTTTCTTCTTTAATTTCTTCCTCCTCCCTCTCTTCTTCCCTTGTCTCTTTGTCTAAATTTTTTTTTCTTCCATCTTACGTATCAGTATTTCAGTGGCCATGCTCTTTCTTGGGTCCCAACCTTGCTCACTCCTTATGCCTTTTCCTGATCTTGAACGGACGGACTCGTTTCAATTTTATGCACAAATTTTATTTGAAAGCTACATTAAATTGATTTTTAGCTATCTCATTCATCTCTAAATTGGCCCATCTATACTCCATTTTATAATGATGGGGTTGAAATTCTGAAAACCATATTTCCCTTCTTTCAGAAGGTGTCTTGTTAGGTTCCACCAATATGGGTAACGAACTTAAAACTAGTAGACAGGGAAAGCCAAGAAAAGTTTGCTGCTCTGCCCCTCAGTCTCCCTCCAACTTCATTTCAACAATGGCTCTTCACCATCGCTGGTAGTTAACCCCAGTCTCCAGTGATGTGGGCCCTTCAGGAACAAGTATCACAGTGTCCCTTCTGATGTACTAGTCCTCTAGGAGATAGTCTATTCTGAGGTCTGGACCCAAATTATGTGGTATGCAGCTTATGATCTCCTGAGGTATCAAGAGGAGCTAAGCGATGCCTCTTTTCCAAAATCTGGAGCCTAGCTCTGCAAAGCCCATTTGCTAAGCTCCTGTGTTATTAACCACAGTGGCTTGATACCACTTTCTCAGGATCTGTGTCTCAATTCTCCGGAGTACCTTCTCTACGTTTCCAGATTGTGAAAGCTCCAAAACCTACCCTTTGTGTCCCAAGTCTTAGAGGGTATAATTCTGATTTACCTTAGTACTCTCTCTTGATCTTTCCATTTTTCTAACACCGCTTTATCTAATGTATCTTAAATTCTTTCTGTTCACATATTTATGATGATTTATCTATTTTTACCTGAACTTTCTAGTCTGATACAATCTTGTTAACAAACATAATCCCAGGAGACAAAACCCCATAAAGGAGATCCATGGGTTGGTTTAGTTTTATCCTTGGCTTTGAACCATATGCTGAGCTTCTCAACATGGGAAATGAGAAATCAATAATTCTTGGCACACTGTGTATAATGATTAAATTGTCATCTGTGGTTCATTGTGAACCATGTCTAATCTTGATGCATATGAGCGAGGGTATCTTCTTCCTACTGTACTGGACAGGATGAAGAAAACAAATGACAAGCTCAAGACTTTCAACTTTTGGCTCCATTGACAATAAAGAACAAGAGATTGCCTATATGTTCTTAAAGGAATTTATTTCACTGAAAATCAAATTCAGTTTTGTGAGTTAAAAACTAAGTCAATTCAGAGACTCCCAGGGCTTGACAACCCAGGCTTGAAGAAAGAGAGACGTATTATGGTATGTCTAAAAGTCATATCATTTCTTTGTTTTTCATATTCTATATCTGCTGGTCCCAAATTTTCAGAGTAAGTAGAAGTGTCCAACATAATACTATCACTGAGCTTTCTAGAAAAATAATGTTATCTTGGAGTATCTGCATAGAGATGGTAGAAGACTCAGTGGACATTGTGGAGGGAGAGCTGGTCAAATGAGGAAAGAGAATTTCCCAACAACTCTAAGAAGCAAACAATATGCCCATTTCACTTGATGTGAGATGGTAAGTGGGAAAATTTGTGAAAGATGCTGATAGGCTATTAAAAAGTGGGGGATGTGGTTGAGTTACTGTAGCTTATGTCCTTGTGTATAGTTCTTATTTGGTTTATTTATTAATGCTCTTCACTGGCATTGACTCACTGCTCCAGAGGAGTAGGTCCTGGTATTCATTGTCCATCAATGTCCTTTTTTTTCCTTTTTCTTTACTCAGTGAAATTATCAACACCACTCTTCCCCATCAATTTAGTGCTTTCATTCCATTTGTTTTATTTTATTTTATCAAGCTCATTTCTCTGAAGAAACAGGACTTTAGTTTTATGAATCATTTATCTGAAAAGCAAAAAGTATTATACCGTTTGAAAATGTTTTCTTTCTATTCATTTACATGTGACTTATTTTGAAAGTAAATATAGATGTTTTCAGGAGATTTTAAATCTACTTTAAGCTTTATCTTTGAAATATCTTACTTTTAAAACAGAAACTAAACTAAAACAAAAACAAACAAGAAAAACTAACTCAATTATATTCCAAGAAAAATGTACCAAACATAAATTTGCACATAAAATTTTACCATCCTTGAAATGATCTCTAACCTGCTTCAGGCATAACAAATACTCTTTTTTTGATGTAAGCTAAACTTGAAACACTAATTTTCTTTAATTTTATTAGTCAAGGAAATCATTACCATTTTTAAGAAAAATGCCTTGTGATTAAAATCTGGCTTTACCTAGAGAATTATGCATCTTGGATCATTTTTGGGGGGGGGGGAGTATCCCTATCAGGACCTTGCCTGTGACTTATCAGACAGTAAATACCCAACATGTTCTCATGATCTCCTTCAGTTGATGCTGGGAAGACAATCACAGGTCTTATTTTCATAGACCTCTTTATAACTAGAAAAAACATGTGACCCATTTCTACAGGGTATAAGCAGAAGTCAGCCAGGGCAGGGGGGAGCAGGGAGAAAGTTACGGGGCGGGGGAGATCTTATAAAAGGCTTTTGCTTTTCTGATTAATCAAAACAACAATGATAACAATGAAAATGGGGCAGTTACAACTATAGCAAAACTTTCCTTCTAGTCCCTATTTACTGACTTAAACTTAGATATCTGGAAGTGTAGCAGCTGTCTTGAAAATATTAACAGTAAGTGTGGGGGAAAGGCCACATAGAGTTTCCTATTACCTGGAGCTGGAAGAATATCTAACCTTTAAAGAGAGAAATCATGAATGATTTTCACGTTCCTGTTTCATGTGCATGAGTAGATTGGAGTAAATTTATGATACCATGAATGATTTTGCACATATATTAAAATCTTCATAAAACATGTCTTTCCTTGTTAACCTGATGTATCAATTTAGTTGTTCACTTATACCATACATACCCTACAAGTCTTGTGCCCAGCTGACATCTCCTTATAATAAAAAATTAATTTCTATTATACATAAAATTTTCTCATTCTCTGAAGTATCTGCCTTTTTTGTTAAGAAGCAGATTGTGGAATATTAGAAAGTATAGGTGCCAGAGTTTTAAGAGTATTTAGGGGATGCCTGAGTGGCTTATTCAGTTAAGCATTTGCCAGATCATGATCCCAGGGACCTGGGATCGAGTCCCACATCCAGCTCCCTGCTCATCTGGGAGCCTACTTCTCCCTCTGCTTGCCATTGCCCCTGCCTGTGCTCTCTATCTCTCTCATTCTCTCTCTCTCTGACAAACAAGTAAATAAAATCTTTAAAAAAAAGAGTATTTTGTCAATCCTAAATAAGAAAAAGGTTAATATTAATCATATGTTTAGTATCTTATTTATGTCACATTTATATTTTTATATATTATATTAAATATATAAAAATATAAATGTAATAATACATATATATTTATAAAATATGACTAATGTATATACCTAGGACTGAAATAGTTTATGTAGAAGTTTAAGAAAAATAGTAAAATTTTAGAACAAAGAGCTTAAGAGCAGGGGGGTGGGGTAGAGGGAAAGAGACAATCCCAAGTAGGTACCACCCTGCGTGTTAATTTAGTAAAATATCTAAGCAAGCACCTTGTGAATATTTAATACATATAATTAGTATAGTAATAGTATAGTGATCACAAGCACCTTGTGAATATTTAATACATATAATTAGTATAGTAATAGTATAGTGATCTATAAACTACACAAAAGATAAAGAGAAATACAGTCATAAATAAATTGGAAATCACTTTCCAAAGAATTGGAAAAATCAAATTATAATCAAGCCACAGTGGGCTGATAGTTTTGTGACCCTATGCCAGCCCCATTTGGTGAAACCAGTGATGGCCAAGTGTACTTTTGCCTGTGTCTTACCATTAAGGCAAGTGTGTGTTGTTTAGTTAGTTAGTTAGTCGTTAGTTAGGGCTAGTTGAGGGCTCCTTACTCATCAGCATAGCATCACAGTGGAAGGCTGATGTCGTTAAGAGAGAAACAGGCTGCATTAGCATCATGTAGCCAAGAACCAAGGCAGTGTTGCCTTTCTGCTCATACTCTGTCCTAAGTAACCTAACCTACCCTACTCTTCTTTCTGTCTGAAATCGATGTGGGTTGAGCATTTTAATTTGATCCATGACCCTTTCTGTTCTGTGACTTTTGAGATGATTTACTGGTAGCTGGTGATTTACTTGGAGGTTATAAGTCTATCAAAGTAGTTGAAGATCTGCTTTACTTTTTCATCTTCATTTAGCACTTAAGAAATGTTACAAAATTTTCATATTAAAAATAAGCTGTAAGAAGATTATTCCATAATCCATTTAGAGCAGAAGAAAAAGAAGTAATACTTGTCTGACTTGTAATTGGTTTTTCAGTGACAGAATACCTTTTTTGCTTGTTTTTGGTTCTGTTTCTTGTTCTGTTATTGTTGTTTGTTTGCTTTTTCAATGTAAGGAGGAAAGATATTTTAAGTTGAGCAGTTAGTACTTCTGATCTGGCTCTGCATGCTTGCGTTCAAGTCCCAGCTCTGTTGTTACTGGGTTCTGTCTCCTTGGATAAATTAATGATGTCTTCAAATCTCAATTTCCTCATTTAAATATTAGAAGTAATATCTTATCCTACTACTATATCCTGTTACTATAAACTGTAAAAGTTTAATGAAAAAAATGTTTGTAAAATGATTGGAAAAGAGCCTGATACATCAAAGTATCCAATAATAGTTACTGCCTAACCTGGAAAAAAATGAATATTTTTAAAATATGCAAATAGTTCAAACTACTAAAATAAACAAGGTCATGCTTTTAAGATATGAAATAAATATGATATATGATAAAAATGATAGATTTTTTTCAGGCATTTGGCTGGGCCTGAATAAAGTGAATCTGTCCATCATATTCTAAAACTTCAGCTTTTGTATGTGCTTAGGCCAAGGGTGATTTAACTTCACAGTAGAACTTCTATTTTTGATCTGTCTTCAGTAAGGTAAATAGAACTTCTATCTTTGATTTGTCTTCTTGGTGGCTCACAAGAAGTCTAATTTCCTTTACTCTCTTCCTTATCAATAGATTTGATTTTGTTTTAAATTAGCAGTTTACATTTTATCTATTTATTTATTATCATTCCTACAGAGGTAGATTAAGGTTCTATTTGCTTTATGTTTACTTTTTTAGAAGTAACAAGAAAGAAATGTATATAGATTAAAGATTGCAAAAGTAATATAGTATCTTATAGGCGATCCGTAATATTCATATTGTTATAGATTATTTTAGATAAAATAGTTCAGGAGCAGATATCAAAAGTGACTTATGTCGTCAAATATATTTCAGAAATAAGATCAAGTTATATGCTGTTTCTGCAAGCATAGAAAGGACATAAGAAAAGAGAGAAACTAACCCTCAAGGACTATGCAGGGCCTGGGACTTACCCCACTAAATAGCTCATAAACTAGCTTGTTAGTTTCATAGAAGTTGACAAAAGATGTAGACTTCTAGGTCAGCAACATTTTATTTTATTACACATGGAAAAAAAAACAATAACCAAAGCTTTATGTTCCTATGCTATTTCCCTAGGGAGTAATGCAGGACCTAGGACAGAGGACTCTTTTGTTAGTTTAAGCTGCTCTTACCAAAATGCCATTACCCTCATAGCTTAAGCAATGAGGGTAATGGCATACCTCACAGCTTACTTTACTTTTTTTTTTTTTTCTCCTTTCTGAGTTTGGCAGACTGAGAAGTTTGATACCAAAGAGCCAGCAGACTTGTTTCTCCACAAAGCCTCTCTTCCTTACTTGTACACAGCTACCATCTTGAACTATACCCACATGCCTTTCCTTGGTGCCAGAGAGAAAGCCTTGGTGGCTCCTCCTCTTCTATAAAGACACTAATCCCATCATGGGAGCTTTACTTTCAGGACCTTACTTAACCTAATTATCTCCCAAAGACTCCACCTCCAAATACCATCCCTGGGAGTTAGAACTTCAACATACAGGAATACCTTTCTCAGCAGGGCTTCAGTTTATCATGCTTTGCAGACAGTACAGTTTTTACAAATTGAAAATGTGCAGCAACCTTGTGCAAAGCAATTGTTTTAGAGCCATTTTCCAACAGCATTTTCTCACTTCATGTGTCTGTGCCACCTTCTGGTAATTCTCAAAATATTTCAAACTTTTGTTTTATTATTATATCTGTTATGGTGATCTATGCTCAGTGACCTGTGATGCAGCTGTTGCAACTGTTTTGGGGTGCTGCACACTGCACTCACATATGATGGTGAACTTCATAAATGCTTTGTGTGTTCTGACTGTTCTACCCACTGGCTCTTCCTTCATCTCCCTGTCCTCAGGCATCCCTACTCCTTGAAACAGAGCAATATTAAAATTAAACAAATTAATAACCTTACGATGGCCTGGAAGTGTTCAAGTGAAAGTAAGAGGCTGATGAGGCAAGTATTATTGTTGTCTTACTTAAGAAATAGCCCCAGCCACCCCAGGGTTCAGCAAGCGCCATCCTCTTCCGTTGGCAGCCATCCACACCGAGGAAAGACTCTCTGCCAGCAAAAAGATCACAACTTGCTGAAAGCCCAGATGATGGTTAGCATTTTTTAGCAATCAAGTATTTTTTTGATGAAGGCATGTGCATTTTTTTTAGATATACTGCTATTGTACACTTAATAGACTACAGATAACTATAAACATGACATTTACATGTACTAAAAATGAAAAAAAAATCATTTGACTCTCTTTATTGCAATATTGTCTTCATTATGGAATCTAAAACTGAATCCATAATATCTCCAATGTACGCCTATATAAATTGTGGTGGGACACAATCATTCAGTCCATAATAACTGTACATCCACTGGATTATGCTACTGTTCAGTGTTTTTATAGCAAGCAGAAGCAAGACTTATTTTTGTCTGGGGGAAGAAGTTATATCACCCCTGAAGTGTGCTTGTTGCAAACACAGCTGAATAACCGTCTTGGGTAAAGAGTGGTCAGACCTCGGCATGCTTGCTATATTATAAGCAGGAAGAACAAGCAGGGACAATGTTGGCCCTTTGTAGACTGCCTCCCATGATATTAGCCAGAGTTTAGAACTTGAATAAAACAGTAAGCCAAAAAAAAAAAAAAAAAGAAAGGAAAATCTCCATTATCTTCTACTTCCACCATTAAGAACAATGGCCGGCACATAGGAGGCCAAATGAATACTGATTACCATAATTCAATAATTAAGGCAAATCTAGTGGACTTAGCACTTACGATAGCACAAGGGGGTTACCTATGGCGACCTACACACTATTAAAGAGTTTGGACTTAGTCGAAAAATCACCAAAGAGTCTAAGTAAGAAAGAGGCATAGTCAGATTTATATGCTGGAATAATCACTTTGACCTCAATAGATTTAAGGGGAGCAAGACAAAGACAGGGAGACATATTAAGAAACTATTGCAACAGAAGGAAGAAATGATGAATAAAGGTTTAAACATTATGCAGGACAACATGGAGATGGCTATAAGCAGTATTTAGAGAGCAATTGGCAAGACAATGCAGAATGGAATGAGGAAAGATGGATAGAGATTAATAAGGAACATAGCAGTCTCACTGGAGACATGCCTTAAACATGAATCAGGAATTCAGAAGGAGGGGCACCTGGGTGGCTCAGTGGGTTACAACCTCTGCCTTCGGCTCAGGTTATGATCTCAGGGTCCTGGGATCGAGCCCCGCATCAGTCTCTCTGCTCAGCGGAGAGCCTGCCTCCTCCTCTCTCTCTCTGCCTGCCTCTCCACCTACTTGTGATCTCTGTCTGTCAAATAAATAAATAAAATCTTAAAAAAAAAAAAAAAGGAATTCAGAAGGAGTAGTGAGACTTTTTGGAATTCGGGCCATTGAAATGAAAACAAATTCTATTTTCATTTCTAATAGATATCATACATGTGTGGTTGTTTTCACACCTGAAAACATAAAAATGAAACATTTAAGTGTTATCATTATAAAAGTCTTTCTGTACAGCAACAGTTTTCTTTCTTAAGCCATCAAAATACAGTTATAAATTAATTCTCTATTCTAAACAGATTCTTCCTTTTCTTCTCTGCTTTACTCCCCACACAGATTTCTGCAATCATATATGTAAGAAAACTGGTCACCCATGTGATTTACCCTTTAAAAGCTAAGCAATTTATTCTTTGGTGATTATATGACTGGTAACCTTGGTTTTGATAAATTACTTTTTGGACTGTATTTCTAAAGCCAGCAGCTTTCTTCTATTTGGCTACAAAGACAAAGTGAATTTTAATGATAGCTATAAATAACATGCCATCAATTTGAACTAGGAAACTAGTAGCCACCTTCACCAAAATTTGGTAACATTTTATGTTGAAAAGACAGCATTGAAATGCAAGGAACCTATGAATATATGTGAAAATATGTAATTGTTTGCATAATATTGAACATTTACTGAATGCATATTCCATATATTATTTAATAAATGAATCAATATATCCCTTATTTTATGTACTTCGCTTTATTCCTGTAGTACTCTAGTGTTCCAGGTAAATATATTTAATGGAATTAATCTTTTCCATATTTTCAATGGTTTAGGGGAAATGATGCTTATTTGTTAATCTAAAAATTTATTTTATTATGTATAAAATGATTTTACATATTGTTTTTGGCAAAATGGAAGAGTTGAGGAGGGTTTGGTTAGGGAATTCAGGTCTTGGCTTCCATTTAATTACCCTAATGTTCCTCATAACTTTGAAAGGAAAAGATCATGGTTCTCATTTTAGGCTCCAGGGGGCTATTTTGCTAATGCACTTAACCATTTGGGATTAAACTGAATCAAGTCCTAAAATTCAGACCTAAGAGATGTCTGCCCTTAGACTATCAACTATAAGCAAATAATCTCTTGAAATTACATATTTAAAAATATAGGATTAAATATGTCACTGTGTATATCCTGAGTAAATCTTTGTTCTTAAATAAATTTCAACTGAGAAATTCTGAGTTAAGAAAAGTGAATTTTAACCATACTTAAAATGTGATGAATTTTATTAGGTGAAGAATATTGGATAAACAGAACCTCAAAATTATAACCCCTGATTTAATAAAGTTCCTTAGCTCTGTATAAACATGTAACCTGGTATCATTCGACCTGACAGTATAGACTGAAGTCATATAAGTCAATTGAACTGCTTTTTTTATTTTTTTAAAGATTTTTTATTTATTTATCAGAGAGAGAGAAAGGGAGAGAGAGCGAGCACAGGCAGACAGAATGGCAGGGAGAGGCAGAGGGAGAAGCAGGCTCCCTGCCGAGCAAGGAGCCCGATGTGGGACTCAATCCCAGGACGCTGGGATCATGACCTGAGCCGAAGGCAGCTGCTTAACCAACTGAGCCACCCAGGTGTCCCGAACTGCTTTATGCATAAAGACAAATCCAGGGTATACCCAGAAACCCAAATTCTTATTCTCAATACAAACAGAACCACTTAGACTCACCACTTAATGGCTTTAAATAATAGCTTCTCTTTTGTGGTATAAAACCTAAAAACCAAATATCCCCACTGGACAGCACTATGAAGACCTGGAAACCACCTGCAGTCCACAGTGCTTCCTGCACACATTAGCAAGAATTTACCTTTCAATGTGACCTTACTAGGCCTGCTCATTCTTGTCCAGGATGTGGAAAAAAGGACTTTAAAAATAAGATGTTTGTTAATAATGCTGCTTCCTTTTCTCTTTAAAAAGGTTTTTTAGAAAAAAAAAATTAAAAAATAAAAAAGAGACTTAGTTTTCTTTGTATAGACATATATATTAGCTGTAAGGTAGCTGAAGAATACACACTAACTTTAAGAAAAGCAAAAAACCACCTAGTAAATCATATGTAATTGCCAAAAACATTTTGTTTAACTTCCTACATTACATACATTAAAATATTTAGTAAGAGAAAATTTCTATTTTTTTCTGCTTAGAACTTCCAGAAACAACTTAATCTTCTTTTTCCTTCAGTTATATACTCACTTCCTCAAAAAAAAACTTAAAAAAAAGAAAATAGAAAAATATGCATGCATCACAAATCCATACCATGTGTATATACAGTTATTTACAGAGTACAGAATCCCAAAGCTTTTTTTTCTGAGTGTGGATGGGAGGGTGTGAAATGGCAGTACTTTCTGCTGGAGACATGTTAGGAATCCCTGTTCTTTTAGAGAGAATCAACACATACAAAACCAAATACCTATATCTATCTCAGTGGTTCAAAAACTTGTCTGTATGTCACAATCATCATTCTGATTCTCTGAATCTATTTTTTTTCTTATGTTCAGTTAGCCAGGATATAGTACATCATTAGTTTTTGATATAGTGTTCAACAATTCATTAGTTGTGTATAACACTCATCAGAACACACACCCTCCTTAATATCCATCACCTGGTTACCCCAGATTCAGAATATATATATATCTATATCTATATCTATCTATCTATCTATCTATCTATCTATATATATATATATCCTGATTCCATTCTCATAGATTCCAGTGTAACTGATCTTGGGAGTAACTAAGATACTGGGATTTTCGAAGCTCTTAAGGTAAATTTAGTGAAATTTGGGAACCACTCATCTAAACTATAATGTAACTTGCCTCTTTGCATTTAAAACAAACAAACAAACAAAACATGTTTGAGATCATTACAAATGTTCGTTTTTCTTTTTTGTTTTTTTACCTACTTTAATGAACTGTGGTTGACATACAAAAAAGCTGTAAATATTGAATGTATACAACTAACAATCCCAAAACTGAGATAAGGAAGCTGACGAGACTTCAGTTTTAGAAAGACTCCTTCTCTGTTGTTTTTCTGCTGGGCTACCTATACTCATCTTCTATGTTTTGCCTCTGAATAAACCAGAAAAGCTGTGTTACCGCTGCAAGGGAGAAGCAAAAAAGTTCATCTTTCTCTCAGTTTCTCCCAGGCCCCCAAAGAGTTTCTCCCTTTCCTGAAAACATCTAGGAAAGCCAGATCCCAAACATGTTTCAGGACCATTAGCTGCAAACAAATCTTTTGGCTGATGCTGGCATCGATACCACTTACCTTCGGTAATTCGTGCAATAACATCTGCCAATCACTTGTCATTGCCTTTGATTGGACCTTCCCCTGGATTTCTGAAGGATCATGTATCTTGGGCTTCTTTCCAATAAAAATTCCTAACACCAGGCAACAATGATGTTCCTTTCCTTTCCAAGTCTCTTGGACACACCGTCTGCTATACCCTGTCACTTAAGCTATTCAATAAACTCTGCTTTCACTTCCTCCTGACTCACATTTGATTTCTCTCCTGCATGAAGCCAAAGACCCTCCTGGCTGGTCCCATGAAATGCCCCTGTGGGTCCTTGGACCCAGCCTACCTGCATCAAAAGCATCATTAAAATCAATGCCATAAATACATTTACTACCCCCAAATACTTCTTCCCACCTTCTTTGTTATTTATTTATTAATTATTTGGTGATAAGAACACTTAACATAAGATATATCCTCTTAGCAAATCTTTAAGTGTACAATACATCACTGTTAACTATAGGAACCGTGTTGTACAGTAGACGTCTATGACTTACTCATCTTGTACAACTGAAGCTTTGTACTTTCTGACCAACACCTTCCGGCCCCTGGTAATCATTATTCTAATTTCTGCTTCTATGCATTGAACTACTTTAAATTCTTTGTATAAATGAGATCATATAGCATTTGTTCTTCTGTGTCTTAGCATAATACCCTCCAAGTTCATCTCTGTTGTCACAAATAGTAGAATTTCATTCTTTTAAAAGACTGAATAATATTCCATTGCATGTAAATACCTTGTGTTCTTTATTCACTTATCTATCCATGGACATTCAATTTACTCTCATCTTGACTACACGATAATGCTGCAATAAACATGGGCACAAAGATATCTTTTTGGGATCCTGATTTTAGTTCTTTAGCTATACACTGAAGAGATTGCTAGATCATATGATAGTTCCATTTTTAGTTTTTTTAAAGAAAACCATACCATTTTTTCCACAGAAGCAACACTCATTTACATTCCCACCAAAAGTGTACAAGTCTTCCTGTTTCTCCCCATCTTTGCTGATACTGATCTTATGCCTCTTATTTTACAAATGCCACTCAATTTTCAAAAGAAAATACACAATTCTCCATTGTTTAGACATACCATGATCTGTTTAACCACTGTCCCACATAAGGATACTTCATTTGTTTGTAATATTTTTTATTTCATTATGCTCTTATGGAATATATTATTTCATAAATGAACAATATAACTAAAGATGCATACTTAGAAGTATAATATCTGCATCAAAAATACATGAGAATTTATGAATTCTGTGAAGATATTGAAATTGTCTTTTAAAATGTGTCTTAGAGAAGAATGACTTTTTTTCACTATCTATTAGTTTTCTCAAACTCTAATTTGCATGTGAATCACCTGGAGATCATGTTGAAATGAGAATTTTGTAGGTTCAGAATGAGATCGGAGATTATGCACTTTAACACTTCTTCATTCTACGGTTTTTTAAGGTGTTATACTGGGATATTTGTTTGGGAATTTCTACTTAAACAATAAGTGTTTGCATCTGTAAATCTCCCTTTAGGAACTGTTCTAGATTATCTCTTAAATTGTGCTTTTTTCCACATTCATCTTGAAATATTTCCTAGTTCACCTTGTGATTCTTTCTATAACTATTGGTTATTTAAGTGTTAATTTGTGAGCTTTGCAAATGTCCTTACATTATTGATTTCTAATTTTTAGTGTAAGTGAAAAAATATTTGGGACATATTTACCCTGAAGAAAAGTTGTTATCTGAAATTCATTGTAACTGGGCTTCCTTTATTTTATCTGGCTTCCTATAATACCCCACACCACCACCAAATTATGTTAGCTGCAGTCCTTACAAAACCAGAGTTTATCTTTCTCCTATGCTATGATATAAATTTGAGCTATTAAATGGCCAAAGTTAGAGCTATGCTTTAATATTTTCATTGAATTTTAATGCACAAATATATATCTTTTGAACACTTAAGTTAAATAGATAGTTGTTTCTAATGCATTTTTATACGGGGCAGGGGCACAGGGAGAGGGAGAGAAAGTATCTTAAACAGGTACCATGCCCAGTACAGAGACATCCCCCCACAACCCAAGGGGTTTCATATCACCATGCTGAGATCATGACCTGAGCCAAAATCAAGAGTCAAATGCTTAACCAACTGAGACAGCCAGGCACCTCTGTTTCTAATTCATTTTAAATATTATGTATCTTATATAATTAAATGCAGTATACTGGTTAAATTTATATAAAGAGATATGTCATCATTGAAACTGCCAAGCTAAGTCAGTGAGAATCACAATCAGATTCATATTTTCAGTTAGTTATTTTGCATTCAGCCCTACTGTTTTTCACATACTGCTCAAGGCCTTCAGATGCAAGATAAAGAAAACACAGTCCTGATTTTTTTTTAATGTCTGCAAAGAGTATATATTAATGGCATCCTGATGAGAAAGCAAAAGGCAAGCTGAGGGCAAAACGCAACCTGACATCCCACAGACCAACCCCCTTCCTTAAGGTAGGAGATTATATATATATATATATATATATATATATATATATATATATATTTATATATATAAAACTCCTTAGGCACTAGTAACTGCCTAAGAACCAAGACAGGTGAAAAACCAATAGTCAACTGATAAAGATTGCAGTCACATAGGACATGAAGCTCCACTATAGTCTGTAACTGTCTTAATGATTCACGAAATAACACAAGCTTAATAACAGTCAGACATCCAGGAACCTATAGACTTAATTTCCTAGGACCCTAATGTAACCTTCATGAACATGGAATAGAAAATCCTATATCATTAGTCACTCCTTAAAATCACAATCTGCTCTTTCTGCCCATGGGTCTTGTCCCTGTGCTATAATAAAAACACCTTGGTATTGGGAAAATTGAACAGCCATATGCAGAAAAATGAAACTGGACCATTTCCTTACACCACACACGAAAACAGACTCAAAATGGATGAAGGACCTCAATGTGAGAAAGGAATCCATCAAAATCCTTAAGGAGAATGCAGGCAGCAACCTCTTTGACCTCAGCCACAGCAACTTCTTCGTGGGAACATCGCCAAAGGCAAGGGAAGCAAGGGCAAAAATGAACTATTGGGATTTCATTAAGATCAAAAGCTTTTGCACAGCAAAGGAAACAAAGGAAAAGACAACTGACAGAATGGGAGAAGATGTTTGCAAACAACATATCAGATAAAGGGCTACTGTCCAAAATCTACAAAGAACTTAGCAAACTCAACACCCAAAGAACAAATAATCCAATTAAGAAATGGGCAGAAGACATGAACAGACATTTCTGCAAAGAAGACATCCAGATGGCCAACAGACACATGAAAAAGTGCTTCACATCACTCAGCCTCAGGGAAATACAAATCAAAACCACAATGAGATATCACCTCACACCAGTCTGAATGGCTAAAATTAACAAGTCAGGAAATGACAGACGCTGGTGAGGATGCGGAGAAAGGGGAACCCTCCTACGCTGTTGGTGGGAATGCAAGCTGGTTCAACCACTCTGGAAAACAGCATGGAGGTTCCTCAAAAAGTTGAAAATAGAACTACCCTATGACCCAGCAATTGCACTACTGGGTATTTACCCTAAAGATACAAACGTAGTGATCCGAAAGGGCACGTGTACCCTAATGTTTATAGCAGCAATGTCCACAATAGCCAAACTATGGAAAGAACCTAGATGTCCATCAACAGACGAATGTTTAAAGAAGATGTAGTATATATACACAATGAAATACTATGCAGCCATCAAAAGAAATGAAATCTTGCCATTTGTGACAATGTGGATGGAACTAGAGGGTATTATGCTTAGCGAAATAAGTCAATCGGGAGAAAGACAACTATCATATGATCTCCCTGATATGTGGAAGTGGAGATGCAATGTGGGGTGTTTGGGGGGTAGGAAAAGAATAAATGAAACAAGATGGAATTGGGAGGGAGACAAACCATAAGGGACTCTTAAACTCACAAAACAAACTGAGGGCTGCTGGGGGGAGGGGGGTTGGGAGAAGGGGAGTGGGGTTATGGACATTGGGGAGGGTATGTGCTATGGTGAGTGCTGTGAAGTGTGTAAACCTGGTGATTCACAGACCTGTACCCCTGGGGATAAAAATACATTATATGTTTATTAAAAAAAATTTAAAAATTAATTTAAAAAAACACACCTTTTTGCAGTATAAAACACCTCAAGAATTCTTGACCATTGCACATGATGATACCCCATCAATACCACAGACATATCAATCTGCAATTGTACTACAAGTTGCTCTCATTAAATGCCAGAAAAGAACATTAGGTTCCCTCTTGATGGCCAGATAAATTCTAATTCTTTTGGAAGATACCTACATATAATTATTGTTATGCAAGACAGAAAATATACACATATATATATGTATAAGAAAAATGTAGTAGAATCATATATATATATATATATATATATATATATATATATATATATGCAACATTTTCTATTTCCAGGTGGCTATGCTTTTAGAAATCCTTCAAAATGGTAAGTTTCAAAGAGGTAAGAGACTGCAATTTGATACACCATTAAAAAATACAGGAAGATTTTAGAAGTCTTTAGATCTTCCAAAAAACCCAGCAGTACTGATATTTGTAAATGAGCATTTCTATTCTAGCCCTAAATGTCATAGCAAAGGCTTACAAGTATCCAATATTCAGAATTTTTTTTTCCAGTGAGTAATATACCTCAGCATTTATTAGGGCCTGAAATACAATCTCAAGAATATATGAATTTCCAATTATAAAAATCCAACAATAGTCCTCATATTTTATAATGAGGTATAAATGGTAGTTCTACTGGACTATTTAAATCTTGGCCATAGCTTAGGAGAAGTAACTAACTCATTCATCGAAGTACATTAGTAAGAGTCTTGGCAGGAAAACTCAGATCGCATACTCAAATTAGGATTATTTGAGAAAAGTTTAATACAAGAACAATTTACGAATGGACGGGAAGGGATAGTGGAGTAGCCTGAAACTAATAATAGGTGAACTTTCACCTTGTTACTTGAAAGAATGCAGGGAAATAGTTACTGGAGCCCAGAGAAGAGATTTGGATAGAGAGATGTCCGCTGTGAGAGGAACCATGGCTCTTTGTGATGGGACACAGCTAGTTGCGGTGACCGGCGGAGTGAGAACCCAGGTCACAAATATGTCAGCCTCATTGTCTCCCTCCTTCTGACCTCTCAGACCTCCTGTATGGCCAAACCCAAACTGAAACAAAAGGAAAAGAGTCCCCATTGATGTCATCAATATCGAACAGGCTCTAATGGAGGAGCCACTGTAAAACGTACAGACCAGAAGTCACCAAGGAAAAGCAGCCACTCAAACCTATTTTATTTATTTATTTCCTGTACTACTTCATCCATGTTAACATGATTAGGTTTTCTTCTTTCTGACACCAGAACCTGATATTTGGATAAGTTTAGACAAATGTGTCAGAAAATTTTGGAGGAATAGAAGAAATGCCCTAATGTAAAAATACTAGATATAAGACTTACGTAAAGTTCATGTCAGGGAAACCGCAGATCACCATAAAAATAGTTACCCTCAGAGAAGCTGAATTTAAGGAATAGTGAGGACTTTATGTGACTGCTCTTAGGGCAGAAATCCCAATCACATTAGGACATCATGGGCCAAAAAATAAGCCAGCAAGCAACCAGAAAGAGTATCTTAATAGAAGTGCCAAGTTGCAACTTTCAAGAATAAACACTCCTTGGCAAATGGCAACAAATTCTCCTCTACAAAAATAAAGTGGGCTCCTATAGCTTGACCATAATATTTTATTCTAAGCTATCACAGTTGTGTGAGCATAAACATAAAGCTCCAGAGCAATAAAATTAGCAAGAAAAAAAATGGAAATTCAGTAATTCTTCAAGAGGAAAATGGTATATGTAGAAGTTTAATAATCATATATCTACCATTTCTGGAATTATTTAAGAGACTGGAAACATATTTAAGGAGATATTTTATGCACATACAAAATGGCATAAATATCATATTATTTTACCATTATAATACATATATTTGCAGATAGTGCCTCTGTAATAGCAAATTGAATGTCTAATGAGGAATGCAGCTGTTAAGATTTTCTCTAGTAGAGAAGACAGTAAGGGGAAAGGCTGTACATTTTATTATGAATTACAGGAGGAGCCCTCATGAGAGAACTGAGTTTTCATGAATGTCTGGTTGACATTTGCAAAACTGATATGTCTTGACATTTAGAAGAGTTCTACAGAATTATGTGTACATGTTCTAACATTAGGCAAACTAAAATACATTTGTAATGTTTAAAGCATTTAAAATAATATTACAATTACAAGAGACTGAGAACACGTCTAGTTTTCAGTACAACCAGATTTCAGTCTTGGAAAATGAAACAATGACATCTAGTTCTCAAGTTAGATCTGAAAGCAAAACAGATCAAAAAGTCAAGCTATTGAAATAAGTTACCTGTTCTTATTTAAGAAAAGAATACTTTAAAGTTTTGACTCGCAAGGTAGAAGGAAAGCAATGTATCATGTCAAATAGAAGATAGAAAAATGTCTGCTTAAGCCACATAAAATTGATGATATTTAACAATTTTGACTCGCAAAGGAGACAATTTCAAGTGATAGAAAACGATAGATGATATTTATGGAGTGTTTTCTATGTGCCAAGCACTATTCTCAGAAGTTTACAGGTTTCCACTCATTGAATGTTTCCAAAAGACACAAAGAAACTAAACAACACACCCAAGGCTACACCTGTAGATACTGACAAAGGTTGTACCTGAGAGTTAGCCAGTGTGGATACACAGCTGTTTTTAATTACTATGCCACTTTGTTTCAAATGATGGAGGAGAGGGTGAGTGTGTTCTTGTTTAAACATCACAGGGGCTGTGGTGTGTTCGTCTTTGACATGTTGTCCTTGACGTTTTATTCAGGGTGTATCCAAGTCTAAGAGTGTGGTGAGCAAGCCAGTAGATCACCAGAGTACTCTTAAGAAGTGCCTTGAGATGATTAATTCAGAGGCAGTGTAAATACAAGAAGGAGCAAAGGACTGAGCCAGAACGTTGAGAATTCTTAGGAAATGCAGACCTCGCTTAACACAGTGACAGTGGGCAATGAGCAGGGAACATAGAGAGGAAACATTGCAAAAAGAATATATAGCTTCTGATAGGAAAGAACGGTGAATGAGAGAAAAAAATAAATACTCATCTTATTCCGGTTAACTGAGAAAATTACTTTAAAATTGTTAGAAATGAAAAATAAGTATCTTGAAATTGAGGTTATAAGGAAAAACATATTAATATTTTATATGCTAGCATACCCTATAATAGTTTTTAAGTTTTTTTTAATTAAATAATATGCGTAGTATGTGATTAATGAGTTGTGGTTTCTATTATTATTTTATAAAAGGTTATAAATTCCTTTCAGAAGTTGAATATGAATATTAGAAATTTGAATGAGTGACATGATTATTACTCTCCACTCAGCTAAGATTCTACATCAAAGAGATTGTGTTTTTGGAAATATTTAATTTTGACTTATACAAGAAATCCCTCTTCAATATTTGGGAGTAAAAAATTAAATACTAATAGCTTGCTCTCATGATTGTTAATAAACATTATAATGCACTTTGCCCCAATATAAATATTGTTCTCTATTACATAAAACATTTTAAAAGAGGTGAACTGTTGTGATTTTTTACTTTCAGAATGATGCCTATATTCAGATAAATATGGTGTGTGTGTGTGCGTGCATGCGCAACACTTGAAGGATTCCACACTATTCCTTACTGATTTATTACAGAAAATTCAATTCCCCCAAAATAAGTGTGTGCATTTGAGCACACACTTGCAACAATATTCAAACAAATAAACAAAGAACTTGGTAACAGGGACCATATCACATTCATGCATATGTTTTTCAAGGTTAGCCACACTTATTGGAAAAGTGATCGACAAATGCTTCTTGGGGGAAAAAAAGGTGGGGGAGTCCAGTTGATCCATGGGGTAAGTTTGCATTTCCTCTCTTGTGAGCAGTTGTTCTGTATTCCCTGTTCTTCAGTATATATACCTTTCTTCTCGTTTTCATTATTACCTTCCACAGCACCATGAAACATAGTTTCCTGAAAGTAGTAAGTACCTGTATACATTTCTGGGCTAACTATATCCAAAGTGGACAGAGTTAGTGATTCTCCTACCATGACATGGCCTCCTCTTCTTTTCCTTTATTTCATGTGAGAAATGTCCCAACGACCTGTCTTAAGCATTCTGCCTTTATTAATTGATCATACATGTATGGATGGGTTCCGAGCACGCATCTACAGACAGGAGTGGACATTCTCATTTACTCTTGGCATCAAGAGTTCGGTGACTGATGAGGTTGACATGACAGCTCTGAAACAGACACCTGCTATATTCCATTCAGGGTGATTGATGGGGAACGTGTAGGAATAAGAGCATTACTTTGGCACCAGTTCCAAGAGATGCTATTGAATTGAGCTCTCACTGAGAAATGTGGACAGCAGGATTGTTGGGTACTTTTGAACAGTTATATATTTTGTGACTTTTAGTTAAGTATCTTTTGATTGTATTCTCTCTTCATTTTCATCTCAGAAGGGAGGAAGAAACATCATCAATATTCTTTCATTATGCAGGCCCCAGGTCCTTTAAAAATGAACCATTGTGTCAGTTTCTCTCAAGGAAATTCACCATTTGCAAACAACTAATCCTAATTAGAGTATTTCCTAAGAGTAGATACAATAAAATAATAATCATAAAATAGTCACAGTTTTCATGAGCACTTACTATGTGTCTATTGTATATCTTACTATGTGTCTAAGAGTTTGTTTGCATTAATTAATCATCAAAATAACCCCATGCAAAACTCTAATGTACTCTATTTGTAACTTTATTTCTTACCTCAGAGTATCTGCTAAGAATATGGCAAAATATTAGTGCGTATGTATTGTCATATTGCCATGGTGGTAGATTTTTTAAAATGTTTTAATATAATAATAATAATAATAATACAAACACACATTAAATCCCAACCAGGTTTATAAAATTTGGGTGTTTCACTTTCCTTTGCTTTCCATTAAAGAACTCAACTGAGTACATAAGTCCTCTACTGCCATTGACAGTGTAAAATGTATTTCTTTAAGGTGTTAATCATGGGCAGTTTAAAACAGAAATATTTAGGAGTTCACATTCCCATTTTCTCTGGATTGAAATGAATGCCTTGGGAGTTTAAGTATTCCTAAAGGGCACTAGGGGCTCAGCATGACCCCTATCTGCTCTCCCAGGACCCTGCTGAGCCTTGCTGTCTGGATTGCTTTTGGATGCCTGACAGCCTTGCCCTTGTCATTGATCTGCTCCTAAAGTGCAACGCATTTCATCACAGAATCCTGTGGTGGGATGCATGAACGCCACATTCTTTTTTTGTTTGTTTTATGTTACGTTAGTCACCATACAGAACATCGTTAGCGTTTGATGTAACACTCCATGATTCATTATTGGCATATAACACTTAGTGCTCCATGCAATACATACCCTCCTTAATACACATCACTGGGTCAACCCATCCCTGCGACCCCCCTACCCCCACCCTCTAAGTCCCTCAGTTTGCTTCCTGGAGTCCAAAGTCTCTCGTGGTTCATCTCCCCCTCTGATTTCCCCTCCTTCATTTTATCCTTTCTTCTCCTAATGTCCTCAAGGTTATCCTTACATTCCACAAATAAATGAAACCATATGATAATTGACTTTCTCTGCTTGACTTATTTCACTTAGCATAATTTCGTCCAATTCCACACATATTGATGCAAATGTTGGATATTTATCCTTTCTGATGGCTGAGTAATATTATTTTGTATATATGGACTACATCTTCTTTATCCATTTGTCTGTGGAAGGGCATCTTGGCTCTTTCCACCATATGGCTATTGTGGCCATTGCTGTTATGGACATTGGGGTATATGTGGCCCTTGTTTTCACTACATCTATATCTTTGGGGTAAATTCCCAGTAGTGCAATTGCCGGGTCATAAGGTAGCTTTATTTTTAACTTTTTGAGGAACTTCCACACTTTTCCAAAGTGGCTGTACCATCTTGCATCCCTACCAACAGCATAAAAGGGTTCCCCTTTCTCCACAGCCTCTCTAACATTTGTTGTTTCTTGCATGGGACACCTGGGTGGCTCGGTTGGTTGGACGACTGCCTTCGGCTCGGGTCATGGTCTTGGAGTCCCGGGATCGAGTCCCGCATCGGGCTCCCAGCTCCACGGGGAGTCTGCTTCTCTCTCTGACCTTCTCCTCGCTCATGCTCTCTCTCACTGTCTCTCTCTCAAATAAAAAAAAAAAAAAAAAAACTCATCTATGAAAAACCCAAAGAGAATTTCATTCTCAATGAGAACGAGGTATGAGCCTTTCCTTTAAGATCAGGAACACAAAAAGAATGCCCACTCTTGCCACTATTGCTCAACATAGTACTAGAAACAGCAATCAGACAACAAAAAGAAATAAAATGTATTCAAACTGGCAAAGACATCAAACTCTCTCTCTTCGCAGATGACATGGTACTTTATGTGGAAAACCCAAAAGACTCCAACCCCATCAGTAGAGTTCATACAGCAATTCAGTAATGTGCCAGGATACAAAATCAATGCAGAGAAAGCAGTTGCTTTTTTAAACACTAACAATGTAACTGCAGAAAGAGAAATTAGAGAATCAATTTCATTTACAATAGCACCAAAACCCATAAAATACCTTGGAATAAACCTAACCAAAGACATGAAGGATCTAGACTCTAGAACTACAGACCATTTATGAAAGAAACTGAAGAAGACACAAGAAGATAGAAAAACATACCATGCTCATGTTGGAAGAATAACCATTGTTAAAATGTCTATGGTACCTGGAGCCATCTATACTTCCAAGGAATGCCATATTCATACTGCCCTGTTTGTGGCCCAGTCAGCCTTCTGGAAATTATCTTGGTGATCTTGGAAATCCTTTGTTTCTTTTTGTCATCATGCTGAGATTCACTTGTATCTTCAAATTTATCTGTGTCTATCCCAGATACCTTCTTCTGCTACAACGATGCTAAAATCTAATTGCCAGGAATGTTCCAGACCATATTGGATGGAGAGGATCTCTAGAAAGATCGAGTCTTCTGAAGCTATGCCCTGGGGGGAAGTACACGTATGATCTAGGATTTCCCAAATATATTTAGAGCTATCACGCCTCTGGTTTGTCTTTGTATAGAAGCAAGGTGAAGATTGATTTTCATACCTCTCTTATCCTTAAATTTCCTATGGTTTGTAAACCTCTACTTTCTGCTTGCAGGATAAACATTTATTTATTTGCTAGCAAAAGAAAGACCTATTAACCACAAAGTATAATTATTATTCTGTGTAAACCTTTTTGCCCAGTCCTCTAAATTTCATTTTTAAGATTTAAATTCTGGCTTTTTCAATTCAAAGAAAAGTCTTTTCTCACTCAACAAAATTCAGCATATATAAGCCAATTAATTCTGGCTTTTTGAGTATTCTTCAAGAGTAGACATAATAATAATAAGTGTAATGATAGGCATAGCATTTATGAATGTTTATTACCTGTCTGTCATTGTCCAAGGGTTTTCTCTGCATTAATTACTCATCAGAACAATCCAATGCAGTATATACTATTATAATCTTGTGTCATATGGATGTGAAGACTGAGAAGGAAGTCAATTGTCCAAACAAAAGGATGTAGTCAAGATCTGAACCACATCTTCTGAATCAATACAAACTGCTTTTAAGACTACTACATCATTGTTTAATTTGCAAACCTAAGGATATTCTAATTTGAATTTCTAAAATATCACCTTACTACAGAATCACAATGTCCAAAGCAAAACGACTGGGGTGAGAGTACACAGTTAAAAACACCTTGGTTTAACATGTCTAAATATTTGCCCTAGTATTGGCTTTTTCCAGAAAATATGTTCATGATTGAATTGCACCCTGAACTTGTCTTGTGCTTTTGTGGACACAACAGACAAAGAAATGGCTACTTTCCAGGTCATGAAATTATACCATAGAAACACTTGTATAGCAAAACAAAGCAAATTTTAGTTATTTGAGATTTTTCAAATTACAGAGAAACAAACTGTATTAACTCTCCCAGAATTTAATGATTAGAGAAGGTTCATTCACATTTGGGACACTGTTTTCTCTGTTACTAGAAATATATATTTAAATTTACTTTTCTTTCCTTGTTTTTGTTATGTGACACTATATGAATATAGACTTTGTGGAGATCAGGCTGGGATTAGTAAAATAATAAGAATATAAAGAGTCAAACTGACAAGGCCCAGAAGAAATAGCCAAAGACATGGGATTTGAACTTTGAAAGTTAGTTAGAAGTGTAATAATGAGGAATGTTATCTATTTGTTCTAGTCAGACATCAGATTTCATTGGTTCCTCTGATACAAGTTCTCTCTCCTTTAGATAATGAGAACAGACGTAGAGCCCCAGGACTGTCACCGTTATTCTGTTACATAATGAGGTCCATGCAGAGGGCACACTGGTAGGAAGAGAATATGAGTGAAATTACAGAAATAAAGCAAAATTCTGGTAACATCATAAGCCTCTGGAACAAAGACCATATCATTTTTTTCTGAACATTTTCGATACAGGAAAATCAGTGATTTCTTTGTCCTATTTAATCTAGTACAAGATATGTTTTCCCTTAATTTACCATAAAGAGACAGACATCCTAACTAATGAGCTTGGAACAGAAAAACCTTAAGTTTATAAGGAAAAACACTATAGAGTAGACCACAAAAATACTGTCTAACCAAGGGAAAAGAAAAAGTACCATAAGGAGTGCCCAGGTGACTCAGTCTGTTAAATGTCTACCTTTGGCTCAGGTCATAATCCCAGAGTCCTAGGATTGAGCCCTTACACTGGGCTCCCTATTCAGCCACGATCCTGCTTCTGCCACTCTCCCTGCTTGTAATCTCTCTCTCTCTCTGTCAAACAAACAAACAAATAAAATCCTAGAGAAGAAAAGAAACAGTGCCACATTTGCATGTGACCATAAAAGAATTGGCTAGTGACTTCTCTGTGATTCCATCAGAGAAGTACACATTAACTATCTGCAAGTGCGTGAGAATTGTGTGCAAATAAGGAAGTGTATGTGAATGGATAGAATGTGTGTTAGTGCAACATAGATCAGCCAGGAAAGGTAACTAGATGGTCATGTTCCTTTGAAATAGTAAGACTCTGTACATTAAGGATTTGTACCAAATCATCTTCTCTGTCATTTTACTCTGTTTTGTTTGTTTGTTTGTTTTTTAAGACATCATCAAGGATGCAAAGGAGCTAAACATATATAAATGGAAATAGAAATACATGGAACTGTAAACAGCTCAAAATGTAAATTGAGAATAGAATGGAAAAGTGAAAGATATGAAAAAGACCTAATAGAAACTCAGTCATTCAGAGAGAGAATAAACATGTATAAAGATGATGACAATAAGGAGATCTTGGAATGGAAGGGTTTGTGACGCGTCCATGTCTATCAAATTCTGATAGACAGCAATGAGCTCTTTCCCAGGCCAAAGGAGAGATATTTGCAGAACATCAACATTGGTGTGACTGCTGAAAAGAGGTGATTGATTGAGAATGCCTGCGGAGAGTGAGAAGACGCAGACAAGGGGCGTGCTAAAAGGAAAACCTGGGAGAAAGAAGACTATCTTGCATTGTAGGATAAACACGCAAAACCCTGTAAGGAGAATTAGAACAAAAGACAGAAAAATCAAGAATTAAAGTTAGGAAAACTCAGAGACACAAAAAGTTAGGTGTCCAATACTGTAAAGAACTTCAGCAAGGTAAGGATGAGAGAGAAGCCACGGCTAGGATTGTCAGTTCGTTAGGGATTGGTGAACATTTGAGAACAGGGCCAGTAGAGTGGTCACAGAGTAGTGCAATCCTAGTTGTGCACAGGGCAATGAAAGAATAGACCAAAAGGAGGAGAGAGATTGAGTGCAACTACGTTGTCCAAAGTGTGTAAATGATACGATGGCATGAGCGACCCAGATAATGTAAATGTGATACCATATTTTACAGGAATAAGTTCACGAAGATGCTTTTAGGTACAAAGGGAGGAGTCAATAAGGAGAAGACTGAAGATAAAAACAAGGGAAGATTCATATCTTCTGGAGATGGGACACGGTTGCAATAAGAATTCCGTAGGAAGTAGCAACAGTGGTTGATCATTATAGTATCACCAACATCAAGAAAGACATTTGCAAACCATCACCACCACTACCTCCAAAAATTAAGTCTTACGTTCTTTTTTCTTTTCCTTGTAGAAGACTGCAAATACGGATAATACAAAAATATTTGATTCCACAATATTGTGTAAACACCGACCTCTGTTCTTAAAGAAATTGAACTGAAATTTTAAAAAGCAAATGACATTCCCAAGTTACATTTTTAAAATTTTGTTTATACCTGTCATAAGTATGTAAAACAATAAATAAATTGGATTACTGATTAGTGTGAATTTTAGAAATTGTTTTAAAGATTCTTATAATTAAATGAGAAGTTGTGAAAAGCAACATCTTTAAACGTCCTTTAATAAAATGTTAATATTGTCCTCCTGACCAACATGCCAAATTGTGGATATTTTTATGTTTATGCAATTTGAATAAACACATGTTGATATTTTGATCATAATTATTTTTCTGAGGGACAATTAGAAGCGTTTGAATGTTTGAATCCTATTTTAATTTGAATTTTTAATTACTATAATTTTAAATACTGACTTTACTACTCCCTACAACACAATCAAATGCAGGAGTTCCTGAGTTCCACAGTCAGTTGAGTGTCCAACTCTTGGTTTTGGCCACATGGTGATCTCAGAGTCAAGGGAATAAACCTCCCATCAAGCCCTGCAACAGGCTCCTGGCTCAGCATGGAGTCTGCTTGGGATTTTCTTCTCCCTCTGCTCCTTCCTCCACACCTGAGCTCTCTCTCTCTAATAAATCAATCTTAAAAAGAAAAAAAAATACAATAAAATGCAGAAGACAATATACTCAGGGCATTAATGCTTGGAAGAATACTTTTAAGTATCAATTGTTAATTAAGGTGACAAACCATGCAGACCCATAGATTTATGATTTTATTATGCACTTCTAATTTTAAATCTGTAATTGTGGTTCCACACGTGCTAATAAAGATGTAAGAGAGCAGTGGTTTGGGTCACATTTGTAGAGTGTTATATCACTGCCCTTGAGGAGTCTGATTTTCTGGTTTCTAATATGTGCCTGCATTGATCATCCTGAAGGGGAGGCAACTCTCCCAATTTCTAATCATGCTTAGAAATCTATAAACATTTACAAATCTTCTAAACTAGGCATTATTGGTTTCCCTGCCATTTTCATTTCCAGTGACTAATGAATGTCAAGAATTGGGAGATCGTTTCCAAGTAATTAAAGAAAGTGAACTGATTTATTAGGCGATGGCTTATAATACAAAAATACAATGTGCAGTGCATGATCTTGTTATATGAAATTGGGAAGTTCTTTATCAGAAAATCAATAAAACCTTGCAGACTAGCAGTGCTATTTGAATATGAGTTCTCTGTTGTTCTATAAATTATGTATTAGATATCATAAAATTATATTTGAGATCATGTTTATAGCCAACAAATAATTTTACATAGTTTTAAATAAATACATACAGAGTAAGGATTAATAATTACAGTGCATTTCAGAATTTCATTGTTCCTCCAATCACTGAAATTATTTTTGTATTAAGCTCTTAGTGGAGAAAGACTAACCGTCACATTTTACTTTTTTCTGGTCCCAGCTATGCACAATCTGCTTGTTACAAGTTGTCTTTTCACTACAAGGAGCAATGCATCATCAGTGACTCTAATCTTAATAGAATTATTTTCCTTATGTGGGCATGGAGTTTTAGTTTTTTAGGGAAACGCTCATCTTTGCTCAGCTCTTTCATCATGCCTGTCCTCATAGACAGATAACAAAAACAGGCTTATTTTTGTAGCAAATCTAAAATCTTAATGGTAAATTGGGAAGATGAATGTGTTCTACTTTCCTAATACTTATAAAATGATCAGTAAATATCTTAATAAATGTTCTGAAATTATGGTTGGTGAATAAAGGTAACTTTGCCTTGTTGCCAAAAGAGAGAGAGAGAGAGAGAGAAAGAGAGAGAGAAGGATGCTAGGAAATGGATAATATCAGAATTAAAGATAATCTGGCAGTGTTCTATGGACTCAAAAATATATTTTTAAAAGATTTATTTATTTATTCAGAGAAGAAGAGAGAGAGCATGGAGGGGGGAGGCAGACATAGAGGGAGAGAGGGAATCCCAGGCAGACTCCATGTTGAATATACAGCCCAACCCAGGGGTCGACTTCATGACCCCAAGGTCATGACCTAAGCTGAAAATAAGAGTAGTACTCTTAATCGAGTGAATTGCCCAGGTGTTCTAGGACTCAAAAATATTTTTAAAAATGGATCTGGTTCATCAAAATACGTATAAATGAAATTGGATTAACCAACAATTATTTGATCCAGTGACTGTACAAGTTAATGTGTCTTTTTTGCATGATATAGTGGTGGTTGCCAACATTGTCTACCTCCTCTTCCAGAGCCAAACCTTTTATCAACATACCAGTATTTATCACCTACTATTATTCTTAAAGATTAAAAAATGGGAAAAATGGCTTCCTCTACTTACAAAATAAAATGGTAATCATAAAAAATTAGGTCTGGGCATGATAAACGTAGTACTTTTTCCATACAAGTTGGAGAAAACTCCTCTTCATACCCAAATGCAATCCCTCCACCTTGATTTTAGAAGTTCTGAGAAGCTAAATTAAGGATTTAAGAATTAAACTTTTAGGATTTGGCTATAAAACGGATAGCAGGAACAGCTGCTATAGGAAAATCTGTTGCTAAGAGATTATGGCAGTTGTTCAGGTGAGAAAAATCCATGGCTTGGCTATGGCATCAGGGTAGAAAGAAATGGAAACTTAATATTTAAGAGAATAAATTGGCATTTGGTAGCATGTAAGTTCTTTTTCACCTCTATAGGAAGAACACTGACTAACATATCGACTTACTTATTTAGTGAATGCAAAAATAAATCAATGATTACATAATAAGGTGGTAGAATGGATGGAAATGACAGGGGAAAACAAAGAATGTTGAATTATTTCTGGCTTGAGTAACTGCCCATAGTTAGTATGACCTACTAAAATAGAGAACGTTAGACGCTTGTCATGAGGGTAGGGGTGATAGCTAAATGCTCTAGTACTACTCTTCCTTATTTTATTTTCCATCCTGTGGTGATAATATTCCCTTTTTAGTTTTAGAATATTCCTCACTACAAATAAGATCAAAGTACCTTGCTCTTATTGACATATAAAGAGGCAAATACATTAAATTTAAAAGCTTCTTCACAGCAAAAGAAATCATTTTTTAAAAAGACAAGCTACAGAATGGGAGACCATTTTTGCAAATCATATATGGGATAAGGTATCAATATCCAAAATATCTAAAGCCCTCAGATAACTCAATAACAAGAACAACAAAAAACAATAATCCAATTAAAACATGGACAGAGAAACTAAACAGACATTTTCCCAGGAAGACATCCAAATTGTCATTGGTTTTGTGAAAAGATGCTCAATAGTAATAAATATACACTTAAATGGTAAAAAGACACAGGTCAGGATGACAAAATCAAAGGGGGGTACATCTAAAATACGTTAATGAAGATGTATTAAAACTTGCACTGAAATACTGGGCAAGGAATCTGCAAATGTTAGAAATCAATCCAAAGAAGGCATTGTTATTCCCCAATACTACCGATTTCTTTGCACAAGGGAGCTCAGTACCACCATTTCCCATTCTCTTTACAACACAGTATGTAACAGTACTAGGGACAACAGTATGGCCGCAGGAAGCAGACAGTAATGATTTTTTCCACCAAAAGAAAAGGAAACAATGGTGAAAGGAATGTAGAGTGATCAAAAAGATTCAAGGGATCTTGCGTGATGCCAAGTGTGAATTGTATCTTGTGAATAATCCACGTTATCACAGATCATGGGCATTGCTACTGTGCTGTATGTTTCCGAGAAAACTCATTCCTTCTATTCATTTTCGTGTGTATTGACATTTAAAATACATTACATTAAAAAAACTAAAAGTAAAGGGATTATTTCAAAAATAAAGCATTTCATTAAAGATTAACAGACTCTTACATTTACCTCATTCTGTCCCAATTCCCTAGAGGTTGCTCCAATTAGATAATACATTAACAGAAGCCAAGTCTCTCCACAAAATCCCTTTTTCAACTTTTCCACTGAATGTGCCTTTTACAATGTTGCTCTAATGGATGGTTGGATCTCTCCCTGCAGGGTTCCCAAGTGGTAAAAGATTTTTGTTCTTTTGTTTGCTTGTTTCCTGTGTGTTTTTCTCATCACCGAGCTTGAAGCTAGGGCAGGATTTGTATCCTCCTGGTTCCTCATTGCTCTTCCTAGTCTGTTCTCCATCTAACGCACAGAGTTCGAACCCATGTTGTAAGACATTATCCTTCGGAATATCGCACTAACGCATCCTCTTCTGATACCCTGGTCTCCTCCCCGCCACCCTCCTGTCAATTCTTGTTGGTTTTAACTCCCACTTTACTATCACTTTGCCTGTCAGAATTCTTGATGAGTTCTCAGAGTGAGCAAACATGCTAACCAGACGTCTTTTCAGTTTCTCAAACTACTATCAACTTGTCTTGGCCAGTCCTGAGCCACTCAGTTCCAGTCATGACCCAGACCTTGTAATTACCTATAACGATCACTACCTCCTCCATAATCTCAATTTCATGCATCACACTCTGTCAGCTCCACTTCCTGACTTCTCCCTTGGATTCACTGCCTCAAGCAACCCCACTCTGTTAAGGCACCATGCCCCTGGGATGTATATTTATTGATCCTTCAATATTTTCACTTTCCCTAGTCAAACTTCTATTTTTCTCCTACATCAGAACCAAGCTGAAATTCCATGGTCAGTTGTTTTAATGATTCCCTTGTATATACTCTCAACTATACCACTCTTTAATTGTGAGATACAACTTTCGTCTCCCTTAGCTCTAATTAAATAATTCTTTACTAATCCAGTCCTGAATCTGAGCCCTGACATCACTGGAGAGAAACAGAAAACCATGCTGCCTTGATCTCATTTTACCTTCTCTTTCCCTATTCTACAAACACTGAGGGAATTTATTTTTCTATTCCTTTCTCTCAAATGACAATGCTGCACCATGTCTACAGTCTTCAAACATCTATCCCTTCTGTAATAGTCACAGTTGGCTGATGAACTTGCCTCTGAATTAACTGAGAGATGAGCTCCCATCAACCTGCCCTTATCTCTATGTGTCTGCTAACATATACACCTGCATACTCTGTCTTCACTCCTGTTAGACTCTCAAAGACCCAACCCCTCCACTCCTGTATTGGATACAAAGCCCTCTCACCAGGGTCTTGATGTCGATATAATATTCTTGCCAAAGAAAAGGTTCTTCTTTTGATGGGCTCAGCCCTTTCCTGGGGTACAAGCATGAGCTAGATTACCACCCACTGGCTCTCTGGACTCAGTATGCCCTACAGAACTCCAAGCAGGGAACCCGTCTCTTTCCTACTCAAGAACATCACCCTGGCAATTCTCTTTTCATCTCCAATGCCGTCAGTTTCCTGGCTCTACTCATTATTCCTGTCATGCTGTTATTTATTCTTTCCTAAAAATATCATCTCTTTTGTCCCACTTCCTTCTTCCAGCTCCCTCGTTGTTCCAAGTTTCCCGATGACAGCTAAAATCATTATGAGTTCTTTTTATCGCTGCATCTTTGTATCTTTTCCCCGTCTCTCTTAAATGCACTCCAAGTGGTCACTCTCTTCTTCCACTCCACGAAACTATGATGGGTGAGTCATCGGTGTTCTCTACTGAGAAAGGCAAGGGCAGTTCTCGGAACTTAATATATCTTTGATACTGTTGATCTCTTCCTGTAAACTCACTTCATAAAGACGACACTCTGTTTGATCCAATTCCTCCTTTCACTGCCATCATACCACGGTGGTCCAAGCCACCAACAAACGTTACTTGAATTATGGTAGTAGCAGCTTATCTGTGTTCCTTCTTCCCATCCATGCCACACTTCAAGGGTACTCACTGCAAATCATGGTATATACACACACACACAGAGTATACACATGGATGAGGTTACCTTTTAAAGTATTTTATTTATTTGTTTGACAGAAAGAGAGAGCACAAGCAGTGGGAGAGGGAGTGGTTGGCAGAGGGGAGTAAGAAGCAGGCTCCCCATTGAGCAAGGAGCCCGATGTGGGACTCGATCCCAGGACTCTGGCATCATGAATTGAGCCAAAGGCAGACACTTAACCCTTAACTAGCTGAGCCACACAGGCACCCTGAGCTTACCTTTCTATTCAAAACCTTCACTGGTTTCCCATTTCACTCAGAGTAAAAATAAAGTGTACTTACAACCACCCCAGAGAACTGGTAGCTCTGTCACCTCTCAGATCTAACTTCCTTTCAAACTTGCTAATTCTGATCTCCTATCACAGGTCAGTAATACTGACTCTTTTCTCTATCTTGGTTTCTCTTCCTCAGGATATTTCCAAAATTTAATCCCTCACCTCCCTCAAGTCATTACTCCAACCTCACCTTCACAGAGAGGTCTCCCGCCCACACTGTGGAGAATTCCATCTCTCTCCCAGGACTGCCTACCACCTGCCCTGCTTTATTTTTGTCCTCAGCACTTACTACTTTTTTACATATTATCCTTATTGACTTCTCCTTCTGAGCATAATTTCATTAAAAGTAATGAGGAAGTAGTTTTTTCTTTCCTGTTAATTCCTATACTTTCTTGAATTCCTAGAATAGTGCAAAGCACAATAAAAAAAATCCTTAAATTAATTGGTATTAGGTACTATGCTAGCCACTGCGACTATGACGAGAAAAACTCATCTTTATTATTCAATGGTTTTCTAATGTATTCTAGTTTATGCAAGATTTTTTATCTTTAAAAGAAAACTTGATTTGTGTTTTTGTGATCATACTGTACCTAAGTAATAATGTCAGTGATCAATGCAACAACCATGAATGTTACATTTTAATGAGGTGCACTTTATAAAAGTCTGAATATATAAAGTTTCCTAACAGTGGATGATTAATGTTTAGGCATAATTTTAACATTATTTCTATCCCGTTATAGTCCCTACATTAACTAATGAGATGTTGCCTTTGAATTGTTTAAGTTTCTTGATTAAAAAAATAAAGGAGATTAATCTAAACTATTAGGTTATATCTAATTATGGGCTATCATTAGTAATGATGTTCCAGTGTAGGTTCATCAGTTGGGACAAATGGACCAGTCTGGATGGTGGGATGTCCACAGTGAGAAAGGTTCTATGTATGTGGGGACAGGAAGCTTATGGGAAGCCTTTGGACCTTCCATACTGCTCTTCTGTGAACCTAAAACTGTTCTAAAAATGAAATTTATTAATTTAAAAATGAGGGATGTAAGTAAATATGATTGTAGATTCAATTTGCAAATGGTTATGTTTGTCAGTTGTACAAAACTGAGAATCACCAGGAACAAAGACAGGGTGGGTATCTGCCCTTAGAAAAGTTATACCTGGACTTCAACCACTGTACTATGCTTTACTTCCTTATGATGCCTGAGTTATTTCACTGTTACTGAAGCATATCAATTTTTGGAACTATTTTGGTACATAAAGTGGGATCTTTTTGGTACATAAATATGTATGCATTATACATAACCAGATTTTTTAAACCTGCTCTTTACTTTTTATTATTTGCACCACCTTTTGAAGCAATTTTAATCAATGCATGTATAGTTTTTAAATTAGTAATATGTATTTAACACTTGCTGTATTATAGGCATTGTAATCAGCATATTAGCTCATTTAATCCACAGAATAATCCATACAAAAGTTAGGAGTAGGCATAAGCATTATAATTTTACAGTTAAAAAAAAGGATTAGGCATAAAGTAACACAACATTATGTTTAGGGTGAGTTAGAAAAATGAAATTCAAATGTATGACTATCTAATGTCATAGGATCTTCATACTTCTAATTTTTTATGATCCCTTTTTTTGAAGACACAGACAGAGAGAAATCACAAGTAGGCAGAGAGGCAAGCGGAGAGGGAAGGGGAAGCAGGCTCCCCACTGGGACTTGATTCCCAGGATCCTGAGATCATGACCCCACTGAGCCACCCAGGCGCCCCCTTGTGATACTTCTTAATACAACTGTATTGAAGATATTTTTGGGGGAAAAAAAAAAAAGAAATAAAGAAAATAACAGAAAAGAAAAGTCACTCATGGTCAATAAGTCAAAGTGTTGATACTTCAATATATGTGTTTCCAGATTTATGTTTGACTGTATAATCTGTAATATTATGATATACTTAATATTTTATGTTAGAACTTGTATACTTGTTTAGGTATTCTCACCTTTTAAAACTGATTCAATTTTTCCTTTTGGATATTTCTTAATCTCATTTTCCCTTTTATAGATGTGTGACAATTTCACTAATCCCATTTTGACATTTTTCCCCTAATGTTGTGATTAATAATTTTTCTTTTACTAGTAACTTTGTTTACTTCATTCATGTTTATCATGTGCTTAGAATAAATTTACAGTATTAACACTGTTTCATCAGTCCATACCTGTTTCTAGAGTTTTCTAAATAAATTCCTATGTCTCCTAAAATATATCAATTATCAATTTCAACAATAGCACATTTCTTAGTGTCTATAATGTTTCCAAAACTAAGTACTATTATTTATCTCTGTTGCAGTTGTTTGGCATGTGCTTCATAACTTTGATAATATCGTCTGAATATTAGATAAACCTACTTATTTCAGATTAACAGTGAAAAGAGACATTGTTTATAGGAATACAAGCCATCTGTGTTCTTTAGTTCCTTTTTAGTGAGTTATTAATTTTTTTCTTTTATCTGCCTCAAACTTGCCTTGTTGATTTGTCAATACTGTTTAATAGTAATAACATCATATTTTTGCTTGCCAAGTTTGTGAAAGCATCACTGTGCTTTCATTATCAACTATGTTGTTTTGTGAAATAGAGAATGTTATGTTTATGTGCCCAGGTCTTTGTGGCACCTTATTTTGGTGCTTAGAAAGATCTTAACTCTAAATTCTAAATTTCTAAAATTCTAAAAAAGATCAAAATAATTTTATTTTCTCCTAGCCTTCTTACGTTTCGCATTTACTTCTTTAATCCAACTGGAATTTATTTACCTTTGAAGTGTTAGACCAGAAGTTAGTATTTTATTTCTAAGTGCACTTATGTAATTCTTTCAGCTCCAATTATTAATAATTTTTGTTCATCATTATAGATTTTAATCCACTAAGAATTCCAATCACTTCTCCTAAAATGACACTCTCTCTTAATTACTTAATTCTCAGAGATTTTGTTGTCTTTGCTTGATGAAAGGGATGAGCACCTGGGACCCTGCACCTGGCTATGTCAATCAGTTCTCATTCTTAGAACTTTGAAATTGGCTCTTGGAGACTGTAGCCAACTTTGACCACCAAAGGAAAACCAGGTCAAAGCCATTGGACTGAAGCACCATTTTCCACATGAAGCTGACCCTCCGAATGAGAAATTACATTATAAAATAAATGCTTAAAAAGAAGTAGTGATGGATTTATGTTTTAAGGAGAGAAAGTAAATCTGGGAAGCAACTGTGGTCACCCCTGTTGGATGTTTAGGATAGAGGTATCCTTTTGTCATTCCAATAATGACAATAACAGAAAAGAAAAGTCATTAGTTTAAGTAGCAAAACTTTCTCATACACTTGAATAATAAGCAGGGTAAGATCATATTTTTCCTCTTATATGAATATATGCTCATACATATATGTTTTTAGTCTTCTTTTGTTCTAGCGGACATCTCTTATGTTTGTCTAATAGGAAGAACTTGAATATTAATCTATCTTGTGGCCAAATCTAACAAAATCTACTAAAATTCTGATTAAATTTGAATCAAATGTATAAAAATATTCAGTAATATCACATGTTCTGTAATATTTAATTTTTAATACAAAAGAATAAGTTTTCTGTATTAGAATTTTGTTTTTCATTGTGTAAGAATCTATGCATGTTTCATCAATGATTCAACAAACATTTGCTGAGTTCCTGTGATATTCCAGGCCTTGGCCACAGTAGTAGATAGAATTGTAAACACAACAGACACACTTCTAGACCCAGAGAACTGTTTTCTGGAGGGGGAGTGAATATGTTTGATAGTCAATGAATGAGAAGACCTTGGATAAGATAGAAATACATTATTCCAGCCATCATATGTCAAGTTAAGGGTATCAGTGTTAATGACAAGATTAATTAGTCATTGATAGGCTTTAAGCCCTGAAGTGATAAGATCAACTTTGTATAAGATATATTCTTAGGACACTTATTATTTGGTAGTTTTTTTGTTTGTTTGTTTGTTTGTTTTTTTGTATTATAACTTCAAGCAGTTAGTCTTGACATATAGGAAAGTTATTGATTTTGAAGGATATGTGTGTCATTTATTTGTAGTAATCACAACTTCCAAAAGTTTTTCAATGGAATAGCATAGGTGGATAATAATGTAAATATAAATAATAATATATAAATAGAACTGTATGTAATAATAATATCTTGTGTATATACCCAACAATATTTCTTATTTTTGCCTATTACATTAGTCAAGGTTCAGTAAGGAAAAAATAACACACGACTGGGTATTTCAAGGAGAAATATATTTAATAAAAAGTATTAGAGGCCTGTATAACCATCGGAACTGTTGAAAATTGTCCATTAAGAGGAAATTTAGGGCGCCTGGGTGGCTCAGTGGGTTAAGCCGCTGCCTTCGGCTCAGGTCATGATCTCGGGGTCCTGGGATCGAGTCCCACATTGGGCTCTCTGCTCAGCAGGAAGCCTGCTTCCTCCTCTCTCTCTGCCTGCCTCTCTGCCTACTTGTGATCTCTCTCTGTCAAATAAGTAAATAAAAAAAAATCTTTAAAAAAAAAAAAAAAAAAAAAAAGAGGAAATTTAGATGGGTCTGGAGTCATATAAGTTGTTATAGTGATTCCAGCTGTGTGCAAAACTAAATGACATGTTTCTCAGGAGAACTCCTTAGAAGAACACTGTGAGAAGTACCCAAAATTGATCTCAGCTACCTTCTGGTTATTCTAAATTTGCTTTGAGGAGAAATTCTTGACCTACTTTTAAATCCACGTGATTTAAGTATATTCCAAACCTCAAGTCTTGTTTCTAGAAGTAAGGATCTTGGTATCCAGGACTAGCCTTAAAATGTTACTCAGTCTGCTGGCTACAATGATTGGTTGAGATTTCCACAGATCATTAGGTCAGGCCAATTAGTCCCCCTCCTATAGATATTGTTGGTGAATTACATTCACTGAAGTTATTCACTTAACAGAAAAAAATTCTTAGCCTGATGCCAGCCATCATTGTCACCACATGGAAAAACTACCTGAATAGAAAACCAACATAAAGGAAAAAAGAATATAAAGTTGGCCAGAGGCAGATTTTAAAGTTGTTTTTGAACAATTCGATTTCAGTAATGGAGCTAATTTTAGAACTGAATTTCTCAATTACATTATCCAGGTTTGCTTAAGCCAACTGAACGGGATTTCTTGATTTCCACTGAAAGAATCCCAACTATTAAACCTATTAAATATACTTTTATATTATTTTTTAAAAATGCTTGATGTTCTTTTATTTATTTATTTATTTACTATTAAAGATTTTTATTTATTTATTTGTTAGACAGAGAGAGATCACAAGTAGGCAGAGAGGCAGGCAGAGAGAGAGGGGGAAGCAAGCTTCCCGCTGAGCAGAGAGCCCAATGTGGGGCTCGATCCCAGGACCCTGAGATCATGACCTGAGCTGAAGGCAGAGGCTTAAAACACTGAGCCATCCAGGCGCCCCGATGTTCTTTTATTTTTAATTAGGATTTCTGCATTTATGTTACACATTTAGAATATTCTTTACTTTCTTTTAAGGTTTCATATAATGTTAAAATAATAACATTACATAAATTATGAAGTTCTCTAACTTTTCTTGTTCTAAAAGTTTCTATAGGTTGCCATTTCTCAAATTAAAATAACCTTAATTTAATCTTATTACCAGATAATTGTTTGCAAGGTAATTCTTCAGCATTTTAAGTTATGTTGCAAGGTTATCATTTTGTTCATATTTTCTATTTCTTACAGAATTTGCTTTTGAAATTCTATTCACAGAGGTTTTCAAATATTTAACTTACTAACTAATGATTGAACATTCCTTGTTTTGCCTGTGTTTTTAATTTTATTTAATTTAATTTGGCTGGGTTATAGATTTTAAGGATGTTATAGTAATCTCCCCCCCATATTGTCTAGTGGTTTGTTTTATAGAAGGAGAGAGGATGTAGTTAGAACCCCTAGGGAACAATATTCAGTGAGAATGGTAAAGAAAATGCATTTACTCTTTCTTATTTAGGTATTTCCCTTATTAGGAAAAAATGGCAAATTTAAATCTTGGAAATGATCACATGATAGACAGGTGTCACACGGGAGACTGTAGCTAAGGTGTGATTCTGACACATGACAACAATACACTGGAAGCTAATGGGGGAGGTAGAAGATAATGTGTGTTTTCACTCCCTTGTTAGCAGTATCTAGTCTGTCCCATTCTCTCCTTTATTTCAAGCCTCAGGCACTTTGTGACTCTAGCTGTTAATTTCTCTCTCTATTATTTTCTCTCTCCTGACACTTCTCTTCTCATTCTGTCACTACTACTATACCAGTGTTTTAAGGTTGACTAGTGGCTTGAGTTAGTGAAACTTTTTATTCTGTGGGCTTTCCATTCAAGATGACATGCATGTAATAGTTTCTAGTCGTCCACAGAATCAACTCATTTCTAATGAAAAGGAGGCCAGTTATCATTCCAGAATATGATACTGGATGTGGTTTACCCCAATATGGACAGACATAGAGACTTGACACTGCATGGAATCAAAAATAAAGGCCAACAGAGCATCACATAGATATAAAGCCAAGATCAAAGAGATTGGGTGTCAAAAAGTAGTCGTAGTAGACATTCATTAAACATTAAAATTCGCATATTTTCATATTCAAATACATTTAAATTAATGGTTAATTACACTTTTATTATTGCTATTTAATTAAAAATATATTGGTTATTGGTCTTTATCTCTTTGAGGATTTATTCCATCTTCCCTACAGAAAGGAATTTCAATTACAAACCTCGCTAATAGGCTCAATTATTGACATGGCTTTAAATAGCTGGATATGTATAACTGTCCCAATTATGTCCCACATAACTTTCTAATTTTTCACTTTTCACTAATAAATTGTAGCTACTTCTGAAATGAAATATAGAAGTTCACAATTTCAATAATAAAATTAACCAAATCAAATAATGACTAAGAACATCCTAGCTAATTGATAAAATGTACATATCACTTATCTTATGTACCATACAACCCAGTTTCTAATTTTAGTATTCCCAACATATAGAAAATAATGATGGGTTTTGAAATTCTACATCAAGTCTTTGTTATATCTCAGAGACAATTAACTCTACTTAAGTTATTAGGAAATGCCAAGAGCTGTCTGGCATTTTGGCTTCCAAATTATTATAATGAATTATTAGCACTTTTAGATTTAAAAGATTTTAAAAATGAAAATAAGAACCTGTTTATTATTGGAAAATCTTTAAAAGTATAGGAAATTAAAAAATGAAGACTGTATATATTTTTTCACTATAATGCCCATGGTTTTATTTCCTTTACATCATCCTAACACAAAAGCACATTCCTAGTACATGCTCAGCATAAGTAGTTTCAAAATATGTTCTTGAGGATTTTGAGAGAATAATTGTATCATTTAAAAAGATGTTCTTCCTAATGTACGTGCTCATTTCTCCCTTTTAACATTCTCTAAATTATCTCATGAAATGTATTACATCATAAAGGCACATTATGACTTTGGGCACACATGGGTAATATTTTCAAAGGACAACAATTTTTCATGTTAGTCTAATTTCTTCTATATTGGTCAATCTGAGATAATATAATTTTTTTAAAAAGGTTAAAAATCTTTAAGACTTCAAACATTTTTCTCACTTTTTGTTAGTACCTAAGGCTTATATTTTCACATTTTATTGTAGTCATACTTAAAAGGAGGAAACCATTAAATCTTCTTTCAAACTCACTTATATAATCACAAACACCACTCACATGGGACCTAAAATTTATTACCACAACCACAAATACTGGCAATTTGTGGAAATGGATATTCATACATTGCAAATCATGATTTCTACGTTAAGTGTTGGCTAGCATGTTAAATACCAAGAAACAAATATCTACCTATATTATATAATTAAGTTAACTTTTTAATAATGCATTTTAAAGTTTACCTTAGTGATAAATACAAGTATGATAAATTATTTTTCATAATGTAATGCAAAGTAAGATGACATAAGTAATATGATTTACCATGTTTATAAAATATAATATGTGAGAGTCCAAAATCTTTTAAAGGATTATGAAAAACAATATATATTAATTGTGTGTATATGTGTGTATTATGTGTGTATTACAAATATATGCATTCATAAGCGTATGTCATTATAAACAAAACATTCCCCAATTCATTGCTTTCTGTTTCAAATGAATTCAACTTCTCATTTTTCTTCATATATATCTCTTTCTCACTTCTTCCATCTACAGAAATAATGTGATGCCATACTGAATTTATCCCACTTTTCAGGACTATTGGTGGAAAATTTTGTTTTGCTTCCTTTTTAAATACATCTCTTTGTTCAGAGTTATTTTGAAGACAAGTTGTGGAAGCAAAATGGGATATCTTGTAGGGAAGAGAGGTCACTGTTAATATCAGAAATGAGGTAGTAATTTCATAGCACACATAGAATGTGTAGAAGTATGATATTTAAACTACTGCATTTAAAGTTTTTTTTTTTTTTTTTTTGAAACATGTATAGGAGAGTTTAAACAAAAGAAGTGATGCTGTGGGCTCCACTGGGTTATTTGGGAATCCTCTTGCCACTGAACCTACCAAGAAAGGGTTTGTCCTTTTGATTGACTGATCCTTATTATCAAGGGGAAAAAGTATGTTGCTATACCATTTTGAGGGTAGAAAAGAACATGTCTGGAACCCATGGGATATTGTGATGTCTTCTTTGAATCTCAGGTCCTACTGTGCTTGTGAATGGAAGACTAGATAAACCTACAATAGACAATACTAAAACGAACTCAGACCTTCAAAATAGAAGTTTTACGCTATTTCTTGAATTCAAAAATCCCGAAAACTTTAAGCAATGTCAAATAGCAAAGTTAATATGGTTTGGAAAGATAAAGAATTCAGTTATAAAGACAAGCTCCAGTCTTGTAAACCATGACTAAGTTAAAGATAATTGAAGAGTATATGCTTCACTATTATGCAAACATGACATAATAAATTTATTTATTCTGTCCATAAATTTGCATTCATATTAAATGTTACCCTACTTTTCCCTTATTTTATAAACATTTAATTGATGATGTTCATCTTTATACTTAATGTTCACATTTCTAGATATTAAAATGGCAATGTTACCAAGTTAAAATGAGAATGGATATTACAGAGAAAAAAACAGAACTGATGGGTTTTGGATCTCCTTTTTTTGACAAGAGTTGACACATTTTTATTAACATGAAGAAAACTTCATTACATTAGATGGGACCATGTTGCTTTTCCTATTGCTGTTTTCACATTTAATATACATAAAAGTGGTATGGATTAACATTCAATAGTAAAGAGGAGGATTATACGGTCTACCAGGTTTGGCAAAATGTTGGGACCCTCCTCTGTTAACTTCAGAAGCTCAAAAGCTAGAAAGCTAAAATCTGTATAACCTAGATGGGGTTACTCTAGATATGGTTTTTTCTATTGAATGAATTGACTAGAAAATTGCAAATGGTGGCAGGGAGATAGAGGAAGCTCTTCCTGGAGAGGTCGTGGCTGAGGGCCAGGCTACAAGAGGCAGGCGTCTTTGGAGGACTAAAGCCCATAGTGTCGCCTTGCAACAGTCTGCGAGTGGCAGGCGGCTGGGACAGTGGTGCCACTGCCTTCCTTGACTGCAATTTCCCCAGCCTCTGAATCACTCCTGTGGTACCAGGGCCTTGAAACAAAATTTCTTACTTATGGCAGGCTTGAGTTCGCCCCTCTGACCCTTCAGGGATGTTGATGAACCTAAATTTCTCGTTATCCATTCTTAAAACAAAACCCAGAGTTTCTCCTTCCTACACAATAACTTGTTTCAAAAAAAAAATTTTAACCATAGAGCAATATGGAAAAATACTGGCATCATGGGAGTAGACCGATAAGATTTATTTTAATATTTATAAATGATAATAAATGAACTTTTTTTAAATCTGATTATATAGTAGCACATATAAACATCAATATCTTCTATGAGAAGGTATGTGTTCAGGCAACGTCCTCTTTCCCTAATGTCTTAGATTTACATAAACATGACTTTTACTTAGAAATTAAAAACAGCTAATTTTATTATTTCCCCTTCAAGTAATCATTTTAACTTGTTATGAAATTTTAAGGACAGGGGCGCCTCTGTGGCTCAGTGGGGTAAGCCTCTGCCATTGGCTCAGGTCATGATCTCAGGGTCCTTGGATCAAGGCCCGAATCAGACTCTCTGCTCAGCAGGGAGCCAGCTTCCCCCTCTCTCTCTGGGCCTCCCTCTGTGCCTACTTAAGATCTCTGTCAAATAAATAAATACAATCTTTAAAAAAATATATTTAAGGACAACTGACTACATGTTTAGATAATATCAGATTTCAGCATTTGTAACTTCATTACATCCTAGTATCATTACATAGCTATAGTGCATCAAAGACTAATTTTATTTCTAAGTGTGGAAATATATACCCTAAGGAAAATTTCACAATATATTCATTATTTAACTGTCTCCGTTATGTTAGGTATTTATGAACATAAAATTATGAATTACATATCCACATATGCACTATTTCATTAAATATTACAGAGCATTTTAAATCACATGACAATGTTCCAGACAACACAACAATATTCTGGCTTTTGCTGGTGTGAAGATTATAAAACATGTTTAGTTTTCTTAAGATTTCTTCAAGCTCAATTCAAGATTCTAATGTCAAACCTGAACAAGAGATACTGTAGCAGCCTACTCAAGCTGTTCAGTGAATTTGGAGTTGCCTTTAGCGGTGGCATATCTCTTGCGGGCTGATTGGCTGTCCTACCTGTCATTTCCATGGATGCCATTTCTTTTTTATACCTTGCACTTCTGAAAATGTCATATATTTTGTTTCAGAGTAAAGGGATATTTTTATCTTTTTCAAATTTTAACATGTTAGTGTAATTTCAAAAGATCTGTCCTAGAGTTATAAAATATAATAGTGGAATTCTAAATGAGAGTCATCGAAAATACTTTCATCTGTATCTTTAAATACTTATGTATCACTTATAATTTTGGAGTCTATCATATTATTTCAATTTTGTTTGTACAAATATAATAGTACAAATTTAATAGCACATATAAAATAGTACATTCATGTTAAGAATGCTTTGGTTCAAGAAGGAGCACTTGAAGATATTTCATGTTTTCATGTATCCTTTCTTTCTTTCTTTTTTTTTTTTTTTTTTTTTAATTTGAAAGAGAGATCACAAGTAGGCAGAGAGACAGGCAGAGAGAGAGGGGAAGCAGGCTTCCCACTGAACAGAGACCCCGATGCGGGGCTCGATCCCAGGACCCCGAGATCATGACCCGAGCCAAAGGCAGAGGCTTAACCCACTGAACCACCCAGGTGCCCCAATTCATGTATCCATTTAAGACATTCTTCTCACAGAATAGGTGAGCCAGTCTTTCATTATGTTCAACATGGTGTGACATGCAGGGAATTTGGATCCCTTGAATCTTAATTCCTAATGGGAGCTTTAACATTTAGAGCAAATGATGGTTTCAAAAAACTCTATTATAAATAAGGTGGCTTTATGATGGCTTTCCATCTTTCTTAAAGTATGTCTTTCCAAAACTACTCAAAACAAATCACATCTATTCTGGGCTTAAAACTTAAATAAGTTTGTTGTTGTTCTTTGGCATATGGGCCACTAATCCATAAGCATGTATTTGTACAAAAAAAAATACACACACACACACACTTATATATTTTTCTATATATACATATATTTTGATATGCCCTGTGAACAAATTTAAATTATTACTTGAAGAGAAAATAAAATTAGATATTCTTGATTTCTAACTAAAAGTCAAATTTATGGAAATTTAAGATGTTAGGAAAAGGAGAACATGCCTGACAACATGCCTTAGCATAGAAAATATTTATTAAATGGCAAATCTGTGCCTAAATAACGTAACTAAGAAAACGTGTTTTTAATTTTTATATATTAATTTTAGTGGCAAGCTGTGTTTCTACATTTATATTTCAACATAACCTCTTCAATGGTAAATTCAAGTTACTGAATAGTGGCTCGATATCTCCCTGATGTAGTTAACAAGTTCCCTCCCCTTTTTAGCTAATAGAATTGTGTTCCCATTTTGGAAGAAAAGCAAATGATTCTAAAATATGTTATATTTATTTTTAAAGATGATATGATGGCAGATTTTAGTAAATTGACCATGATCATATGCCTAGTAGTGGGTTTTGATAATTTTGATAACGAAACTAGCAAAAACTTCCAAATACTATTAAATAAATTATTTCTACTTTAATCTTTTATCTGGGTAATTTAATCATTCAGAATGTTTTCTCTGTAAAAATAATCCTTGTAAGGGCTCAAAAGATTGGATTGCTGATATTCTATGACCTATTTATTAAGTAAGTAGTTTATATAATTCACAAATAGTTCATAATACATTCATAATATGAATTATATCCTAATTCAAGATATATGTATATATATCTTTTCCAGATTCTCTTGACTATCATTCTTACATTTTTACTAGTAGTTTTGCCTTAGATTAGAAAAAAAGAAAGCACATTTTTATTTCTCCAAGTTAACTGAAGTTCTAGAGCTGTGGGTTGAAATTTCATGGCAATTTGTTTTTGAAACAATATGAAATTATGTAGCTAACAGAAAAGCACGAAAGGCAAAATAAACCATGGTACTCTGGAAATTGAAAATATTAACTTTTATTTAAACTTTCTTTCATGCTTATATGGGCCTTGTTTGTACTCTAACACTCATGCTATCTTCTGAACAAAGAGATTCAACTTTACTAAAATATTTAGGGAGAACAGTGAAATATTGCTTTCATATATAAACTAAAACGATCTTTTTCTAAATGTTTCAACCGATCTAAGAGAGTTTTAAATAGTTAGTGATATAATAATTGGTGCTTGCTAAAACTGATAGATCAAAACTTCTGATAGATAATAGTTGAACTCCTCAAACTCATACACTCTGCCCGAGCATTTTTTAAAATGATCTAAAGAGATATGAATCAATGGCTATCATTAGATTATATCACTTCTAGAAATCATAACATGTTCATTGACCCAGTGGTAATAAATTTAAGCTATTTCTTTTTTCTTGTAAGGCCTGGCCAGCAATACTATATGACCCTCCAGGTGAGAGACCCGGAAAAATGCTGTGGTTTCTAGTTCACCTAAATACAGCATATACTTGCTTCAATTCCATCATTCAGCTTTAGTATTAAAATGTTGGGGGGCGCCTGGGTGGCTCAGTGGGTTAAGCCTCTGCCTTTGGCTCAGGTCATGATCCCGAGGTCCTGGGATCCAGCCCCGCATCAGGCTCTCTGCTCAGCAGGGAGCCTGCTTCCCTTCCTCTCTCTCTGCCTGCCTCTCTCTCTGCCTACTTGTGATCTCTGTCTGTCAAATAAATAAATAAGAATCTTTATTCAAAAAAAAATGTTGGGAATACTTCAGGTAAATAATCAAATAAAGACAAAGGGAAAATGGTGAGATGGTCATGAAAATACCTTAAACTACATGGAGAGAGTAAGACTATCATGGACAAGCTGTATAGGATCTAAATATTATTTCAAGAAGAAGGGTCAGTACATAGATGGAGGTAATTGTATGTACCTACATACATTCATGGGGGTAAAAAAAGAGAGCATGTCAAAGACACAGTTCAATACCTTGTACAGACCGAGTACTCATAATTACCTCTCTACTGGGAATAATTTGGGGTCCACAAAATGTTCAGTGATGAGCTAGTCTTAACATTCTGAAGTATTTTAATGGAAAGCAAGTAGATCCTCTTACAAAATTATTAAATGACTTCAAAGTAATATTTACTTTGTTTACATGACACAACTACATATATGGAGTTACAATGTAAACTGAAGGTATATGTTTTGGTTTTTCAAAACTATCTGCAAATTAAGATTCTACAGAAAATTAACGTTCTAAGAGCTGATTGTTTTCTTCTGTGATGTTTTGGTATATTCTGTGGTTTACTGTCAGTCTAAAAAGGTTTAGTAAATTCTGTTATCTAAAATTTTCACCATTATTCATATGTCAGTTTCTTGAGTTCTCAGTTGATTTTTCTGCTAAGGAACCAGGAAAATGATACAATGGTATGGTAAGTTTAGCAATTCTTAACTTTTACACAAGAAAATTTCAGGCAAAGGGACTTGGTAAAAAAGTACAAGTCTCTACTTAAATATTGGACTTCAGTTGTCACAATACTCCCCAGTCTCGCTATTCTTTCTAACATAAATTCTGCTGAGTTAATCATGTATCTATTTAATTTTATGTAATAGAGTACTCATGTCTTTTTTTATCTTATTCCAGATTGAATTTCTTTCTTCTCAGAAAAACCTGAATGTTTACTGTTGATAAACAAATCATTTGTATATTCTGTGAGCCATACAGCGCCTCCCTTTGGAGTACAGTCTGATAAGTCATATTAAACAGTAACTTTGATTTTTGCATAAATAAAACTGTAATAAAAGTTAGTTATAGATATTACACAATAATATACTTTTAAAAGTGCATTATAAGTGGTTAATTATAGAGCACTGGCTTTCGATGTCACCTTGACTTTCTTTAGGAAAGATAATTGAAAATTGACTGAATATAGACAACTTTAGCATACAAAATTAGCAGTGAATTAGCAGTTGTCTAACTACTGTCATCTAAAGTAACATGTTTTGCCATTAAGGTATTTTATATTTCTTGATTCTCTCTGAGAAAAATTGTGGAAAGGTTATAAGAAGTACAAAAACCAGGAATGTATATGAAAAAATATACTTTTTACATCCTGACATCTTAAATGATATATACATGGAATATCATTTATAAAGTTCCATTTTAGGTTTATTTTGGAATAATAAAATAAGTCACATTTTTGTCTTTAAACTTGATAGGAAAGGTTGTTCCTGGCAAAGTGTAAATCTGTGTAAATAAATGGTATAATCAGACAAAAATTTATAAGCTATATTTATATAAGATGTTTCATGTATTGTAGTTATACAAATAATAGCATTAATAATATTGGGATATAAAAAGAATATGAAACTGCATTTAAAAATACATTAAGTATTTCAGTTCTTCATTTTGTTCTTACCAGTATCATTAATAATATTTTCAATTATATCTCATAGCTCATACCATACTTGGTGAATCTTGTACCCCCTCCTGAGCATTATTTAGTTATTTAGAAGACTAAACTTTGAAAAGGATAGATGTGCAACGACAGCTCCTAAAAAGACAACATTCGATCAAAGAAAGTTGAAGTACACTTCAGTAGACAATGAAGAGTTAAAAATGCAACTTCTCTGTCCTGTATTCATGATAAAATTCCTCAATGTCAACAAACTATATGAAATGTATGAGTTGTATTTTGTTTTGTTTTTCACTGGATTTTTCTATCATAAAAATAAACAATTGCCACCCAAAAGAGAATAAACAGAGACTGTTTGTTTAGAGTTTGCTAGAGCAAGCAAGTCAACTACCATCACCTACTTTGGGAAGAGACTCAAAGGTAGGCAGGAGCATCCGAGAGACAGAATAAAAAGAATGAATGAATGAATGAATGAATGAAAAGGGGAAGGCTTCAGGCTTGCTCTGAATGGAAAGTTTTGAAATGGGAAGCTGAAGCGGGGATAACTAGAAGTCGAATATCTGACAGGATCAGTTTGGGAACAGATCTGGTCCTCTGCAGTTGGCCCTGCGTTAGAAGCTCGAGAAATAACTGGGGAATGGGGGGGGGTGGGCAGTCACTGACCAGGTCCTGACTGTTCCCAGGGCAGCTGTTGCAGACTGTGGTTTGGCTTTCCAGGTGGGTGGCTGCCGAAGCCGTAGGCCAAAATCCTACTATCATAGTTGGTCTAGTGATTATGTGCATTCACTTTCTCATATTATAGCTGATGGGAAACTAGTTATACCCTTATTGTGCCCAAACATAATTGCTTCTTAAAAAATAAAAAAATAAATAAAGAAGATTCTAATTAATTCCGAACTTGAAGAGAAGGAAAGATCTCATACAATGAAGGCAACACAAAAGCACGACACGAAACTTAAAATAATGCAAATTGAGTGCAGACATTAGAAGGCAGAAAAGGAGTAAGGAGTAAGAGAAGTCACAGAAGCAATGATCGCCACAGGGAATGTTCCAAGTGTTAATAAATTTTAAGTTAAAAAACGGTCATCCTAAAACATAAGAGTGGAGGAGAACGTTTTATATCATTTTTCAGAAATCCAGTTTCAAGGCAACACTATGCTTTTTCCTTCTTTTCCTCCCTTGAAAATTTTTGGTGTTAATTGTTCTATTTTTTTTTTTTTTTTTTTTTTTAGTTCAATGTGTGCTCTTTCGGTCTTCAAATAGAGATACAGTTCTATTTTAGATTCATTTCCTTTCATTATTTAACCTTGTGTTTTTGGTCTCGGGTTTCTCTCATCTCAAAAATATCTACACACATTTGGATCTTCTTTGTCATATTTGTTTTCTCTAATATTGATTTTATTTCTTTGTCCTTTCCATTTTATAAATTTGTATTTTGTAACTTAAGTTACAAAATACAAAACTTGTTCAAGTATTCTACACTCCCTAAATGTTTCCTCAGCATTAGTAATTACGTGGTGACTACTGTTTCTAATATGCTTTACTTATATGTTTTATTTCCTATAATTATATTATTTTCTAGGCCCTGCAAACTCATTTTTTTTTATCTGTCTCATAATCTTCCATGTTGATCATGGAGCCCAACACAGGGCTGGATCCCAGGACCCTGAGGTCATGATCTGAGCTGAAACCAAGGGTCCAATGCTTAACTGACTGTGCCAACCAGATGTCCCTTTTTTAATAGTCTAGTGTAGGTAACATACCATGATGTATTAATTTCAGGTTTAAAATCTAGTGATTCAACTATTCTAGACCTTACTAAGTACCGATCAAAGTAAGTGTACTCTTAATCCCCTCCATCTGTTTCACCCATTCCGCCAACCTCCTCCCTCTGATAATCATCAGTGTGTTTGCTATAGTGAAGAGTCTGGGATTTTTTTTTTCCTTTTGGTCTCTGTCCATTTCTTTTGTTTTTCCTTTTTAAATTCCACATATGAGTAAAATTATGTAGTATTTGTCTTTCTCTCTGACTTATTTTACTTAGCATTATACCTTCTAGATTCATCTATTTTGTTGCAAAAGGCAAGATTTCACCCTTGAAATGACTAATATTCACTGTGTGTGTGTGTGGGGGGGTGCGCATGCGCACACATCTTCTTAATCCATTCATCAATTGATGGACATTTGGTTTGCTTCCATAAACTGGCTATTGTAAATAATGCTTCAATAAACATAGGGGTGCATATATCTTTTCAAAATAGTGTTTCATTTTCTTCGGCTAAATACCTAGTAGTGGAACTACTGGATCACATGGTAATTCTATTCTAATCTTTTGAGAAACCCCAACACAATTTTCTACAGTGGCTACACCAATATGCATTCCCACCAACAATGCATTAGGGTTCTTTTTCCTCCACATCCTCACCAACACTCCTTGTTTGCTGTGTTTTTGATTCAGCCATTCTGACAGGTGTGAGCTGATATCTAATTGTTTTGACTTGCATTTCTTTGATGATTAGCGGTGTTGAGCAAATACTGATGTGTCTGTGACCATCTGTATGTCTTCTTTGGAGAAATGTCTGTTCCTGGCTTCTGCCCATTTTTAGGATTAATTGGTTTTTGTTTTGTTTCTGGGATAACCATATTGTCTTTCTAAAACAGAAAAAAATGAGTGGAGAAAATATGCATGGCATTTTTTTTTAAGGAGAAAAACAAAGAACTCCATAATCCAGAATTAATACTTAATTACTTTAAATACACACTAGTGTGTGTGTGTGTGTATGTGTGTATAATCTTTTAAAGTATACAGTTGATGAAAATTGTGGTCAATAACCAATCTTCTCAAGTATATAAATGAAGAAAATCTGTGGGATTATTTCAAAGCAAAATTTTACAGTAATAGGGAATGAATTATAAACATGCTCCTGACATATCACTGTATGTGTGTGCACTTTAATTCATTAATTTAATAAAGATTAATTACTACCTATTACAATGAAGACACTATTCTCCAGGGAGTAAAACTGGCATCGCTGGCTTTATGCAGCTTTCACTCTTTTGTAGGTAGGATGGAGATGGGAGGGCTGATAAAAACAATGAACACAGCAAATATTCTGGTATGTTAGAAGTAATAAATTCTACAGAAGAAAATAAAAAAGAAAATGCAGAAATGGACTCCAGGAGGTGGTGGCAAATGAGTGGCAGCTAAGAGATTTTTCTGAGCGACCTCACGGGAAGTCCATGGTTGAACAAAGACATTAATGAGAATGAAGAACATAAACCATTTGGAAATTTGGAGCAAAAGTAAATGCCAAAAGGAAGAGCTGAAGCAAAAGCACCTGCTCATGGTTGAATTAAAGGTGTAAAGGCCAGCAAGCCTGACGAGGAGTAAGCAAGAAGGAATTAGTAACGGAGGGCTCAGGGAGGAACCAATGGCCCAGAGTATTTTGACCCTCATAAGCACGCCATTGTGAGAGCTTTGACTTGATCTCGTCTTTCTTGACAGGGAACCAGTTAATACTGAGTAAATTTAAAATAGTAGAAAACTAGAAAGACTGTTTTTGATTTTGATTTTTCACACACCACTAGGTCCCCACGGAAGGTGAATGTTTTAAGAAATAATGTTTACAAAGTGAAAGTAAAAGCCCCTTTGAGGAATACTCTATCTTGTCCGTCTAAAAATATTACTTAAACGTAGGGAAATTTTCTTGTTTGTTTCCATACTGTGTAGATTAATACTATGACTTACTTGATGGAATTGTCAAGGCCATAAACTATTTTTATGCCAGTTTTAGTGACTCCTTCTCTGGTATATGCTCATGACAAAATGTGTTTTCCAGCGTCTAAGTTATCTCTTCTCCTTGCATAGGGAAGAAAATTAACTGTATGTAGTGAAAATTTCCTGTTTGACATATCTTTTCACATCTACTGCCATTCACCTCCTGCATTTCTCTACTCTTGGGAAATTTGGGGGAGGATTTGACCATAATTTCAGGTCCCCGGTAGCTCGCCGTGATCATATAGTGGTTAGTACTCTGCGTTGTGACCATCATTTCTAATATAAGACTAGAGATGCTTACTTATTTTTTAAAAATTCGTTTTACCTTTGATAAATTAATGACTCTGGAAAGATTAGAGTGATGTTAGCCTTAAATTAACTCTGATTTTTTACTAATTTTATCATCATGTAAATGTTATCACAATATTTTAGCTAATAGAAAATTCTTATTTAACTTCTCGTGATTGATATTTTTAAATTATGTCAGTTCTCTGGTAAGTTAAAATTATTTCTGCAAGTTATTACTAAAAATACCAAATTAGGTTTAATGGACTAAAATTGTAATAATGAATATCTTCTAAAATGTTTAATAGTGTGACTTTTTTAAGTGCTACGCTGAAATTGAATTTCTAGATCTTTAGTCAATTTTACAACTCTGGACCAATATTAAATCAAGTGGGTATAAAATTTGGATACATGGACACTTTTGCAATAAAAAAAAATGATAACATCAATGGTCCTTAAACATAGTTTTAAATTAAATTCTCTTTTCTTATTTTTAACTTAACAGGAGCTATAGATGTTTTTAAATGTGTGATCTCCAGGGCTTTCGACCTGAACATGAATTCGGTTTCTGGGTTTAATTAGGTACTATAGATCCCTGATTTAGAAGTGTATTTCAAACTGTTCATAATCTTCTGTCTGCTTGCTCCAAGGAACAACAGCTCCTCGAAGATAAATTTGTGAACAAACTAAACAATATATTTACCCAAACCGAACAGTTTTTCATTAGGACTTGTTCTGAGGCCCAACCTCACAGTTCCCACTAATCAGTTATTGTGTTATGTCATCTACTCCACCCCAGTCTGTTCCTGACTTGAAGGATTCATATTAGAGTTCTGCAGAACTTAAAACTCTACCCTGCCTTGGGGCACCTGGGTGGCTCAGTGGGTTAAAGCCCCTGCCTTCAGCTCAGGTCATGATCTCAGGGTCCTGGAATCGAGCCCCGCATCGGGCTCTCTGCTCAGTAGGGAGCCTGCTTCCTCCTCTCTCTCTCTCTCTCTCTCTCTCTCTGCCTGTCTCTCTGCCTACTTGTGATCTCTGTCTGTCAAATAAATAAATAAAATCTTAAAACAAAAAACAAAAAAACCCTACCCTGCCTTAACACCTGATTGAAACACTACTCAGACTGTCACAGGAACATTCTTCCTCACTGCAACTGATTTAACATACTTACCTTTGCCTGATCAACAGTGGAATAGCAGGAGGCTTCTAAAACCCAATAGTCAACAAATGCAATGACAATTTGTTAAATGAGTGCACGGATGGTATCTTATGCATATAGTGAATAAATAAATATCTAGACATATGGGAGAAATTTGAGGCGAGATGCCCCTCATGTCCCCTTTAAGGATATGTAGTTTTCATTCTCAAATCCAGCTAGAGTCAGTATGTATTTTCTAGACTTATGACGACCTTACACATAAATGACATAGTGCACTTTTTATCAGAAATTTTGAAAAATAATCCCTGTGACTTTGTTATACAGAAAATGAACATTTTAATATCAAAGCCTGGAAGATACCTGTAAGTATTCTTTTCTACAGTGCTATCTTCATTTGATTATAAAGCTGATGATATTTTCCAGATAATCACATTTAAATAACTTATTTATGTTTGTTCACTTGGAGTTTGTATATCATTATCCCCATTGAACTGCTTTGGCTTTTTAAGAATGTGGTAGAATCTATTAAGTAGATTACGATAGGAGTTTTAGGAAAGCAGGACTTTTCTGATGCCCCTGTGCAAATGTTTGACTAACAATAGCTCAACTATCTCACTTGCACTTTCTCTTAATAAATACTGGGTTTCGGGGCACCTGGGTGGTTTGGTGGGTTAAAGCCTCTGCCTTCAGCTCAGGTCATGATCCCAGGGTCCTGGGATTAAGCCCCGCATCGGGCTCTGCTCAGCGGGGAGCCTGCCCTCTGCTCAGCCCCCTGCCCTCTCTCTGCCTGCCTCTATGCCTACTTGTGATCTCTGTCTGTCAAATAAATAAAGAAAATATTTAAAAACAAACAAACAAACAAACAAATACTGTGTTTCAAGGAAACAAATTCTAATCTCTAATATACCAAATGTTCTTGACTATATCAGTAATTATAAAAGAGAATACACAAGGGATACTTGGGGAAATGAGCAAATCGTCTCTCCTCTAAATGACCTTTAACCTGGGAAAAATACAATGGCCTGCGTCTGGTCTAGAGCATAAACTTGTGATTCATTATCAACTCTGAGGATTTGATAAGTTTTGAGCATGTTCTGCTCCTTCAGAAGGCATGCTGTGAATGCACTTAAGGCTTCATTAGGCAAATATTTTATCACAGTTAGGAAAACTGACCATAGAGAAATAACTGCTATGAAGTGGAAGACCCAACCGCTGTGCAGATATGTCAAAATACCGATACAGGGAGGGTTATAAGAGGAAATCTGGACCCCTCATTCCAACGGCATCCATGGGATCGGTGACTAAAACATAAACCCAAATTATCATTATGGAGTTAAATTATGTATAATTTAAATATTAATGTTGATATTACAAAGTAATTTCTGATATTTAATCAGCTAGATTTAGGCTAAGATGGGATGGGGGAAATAGGTGTTGGGGACGAAGGAGCGCTTTCGTGACAAGGACTGGGTGTTGAATGGAAGCACGGAATCACGACTGCATACCTGAAACTAATATTACACGGTATGTTAACTCAAATTTAACTAAAAATTAAAAAAAAAAAGTTTATATTTTTAATGTATTAATTTAAACACAATGCTCTGGTCCAAGTTTAATATCACTAAACTCAAAGTTTACTTGAGTAATAACCCAACCATAAGGACACAAAAATTGCAAAGGCTTTGGGCAATTCTCTTCACTCTTTCTCAAAAGTGAATATGATATTATAGACAAAAGCAAAATAACTAGTTAAGAAATCTTTGGTTATTTCTCTAATCAGTCTCTTTATAATTTAGCTATGGAATTAAATATGTCTTCAAAATATTCTCCTGCATTAACATGTAAGATTTTTAAAAGCAAATATTCATGTGTATTTGTATTGCCTCAATATTAATGAAAAATGATGACATTGTACAGATACTGCTTTTACTGTATATAGCTAAATAATCAACTATTTCTATAATTTGTACTCAAGAGTAACCAAAACCTAAAACTGTAAAGATATATATGGATATATAATTCTCTAAAGATCGAATAAGACTAGCCTAATAGTACCTGACCCTAATTTTTGAAGGATTAAAGAACACCCAATTTGAATATTTCTTGAATTAGTCAATCCATCATGATTATGAGCTTTTTTTAGAAAAATGTATCTCTAAAGACACATATACATGTCTTATTATTTCAAGAACAACAATAAAAAGAGGATTAAATTGTAGCATTATATAACAAATAATATTTGCCATTAATTAGAAAACCAAATAAACTTGACAGAGAAAAAGAAAACAGAGGGTATATCATTTAGGAAAAACCTTTTTGGTGTGATTGCTCAGAAATATCCCTATCAAGTTACCCCATATATTATTAAATTTACCTTTAGGTTAGACTGCATATCTGGAAAAAAGAGAGAATGTTTAAAGAATGAAGATTTGCTTTCTGTATTTCACATAATCCTTCTACTAATTAGGCCTAGGATGACTAGTTTCATTGTTCAGTGGATTTTTTTCCTAAGTCAAAAAGATAGATGCTTCAGGTGAATATGAATAGCATATTGCACCTGTGACAGGAGAAGTATAACACATTGGCGGAGGTCAAGGTTTATTAGCAGCAACCAAAAACTACCTCAAAGTTTTACTTTTATTTACCCATAGTATGCCTAACCTAGTGCTGTCAAGGGTGACAGATTTAGAGTCATTGTCCATGTTTCTTCAATGAGTTAGTTTGAATGGGCAGATTAATGAAATGAGACAAGAAATAATGAGCTTGGGAAAATTAGTAGATTCTTGCTTCCTATGGGTCTCTCTCTCTCTCTTTTTTTCTGAAGCATGGATGAAAATCTTTTTTGGTGTGTATTCTTTCAAGTACTAACCTAAGATAAACTGTGATATGTTTGAATTTCAATGATAAATATGTTCATTTTTTGTGGGACAAACAAGATATATGCTAAGGCAAAGAGATGCTTGAAAAAAATCTTGAGAAATGACCAAAGCAGGTCTGTGGAACAGGTTTGACTAACTACCTAAATGAAATTGGAGATTCAGTCAGGGCTAGTACATATATAAATTGGAATTGGGCATTTTGATAGGTTGACATTTCTCCATGACAAGTTCAGAACCTTAAGTGATTCTAGAAATGTCAGAAAGGAGCTTAATAGGCACCTCAATGAAAACATTAACTACACAATTAAACTTAATGAGAATAAATTCTCCTTTTATGAGAAAAAGGTCAATGCTAGCCTGATCTTAGAAAAAAAAAAGAAAAAAGGAATTCAGACACACACAATGAAAGCCAATTAGAGAACTAAAGTTAATGTAGTTCTGTAAAAAGAGAGGTTTTTATCAAGTTTCTGAGCCATTACTTTCATATTAATATAAATTTGAATCATGAGAAAGTACAGTTTAATAATATCTATAATCTCATAAATAAGACACATGAACTCAAAGAAACTTCAGGATTCTAAACATGTAATAACCTAGATCTTCATGTCATGTTTTCATTTTTTTCACCAATGACACAATTACATTTAAAAACCTTCATATTATATATAAGTGAAAACCATGTCCAAAACTAAATGGTTAAGAGCTTTATATATCTATTTCAATGTTAGTTTCATTATTCATTGACCTTCAAATTAATAATAAAATATCACATTTATTGAATTCCAAATATGTGATACAACAGTAACACTACTGAATGTATAATATAATAATTTCATTTTACATGCAAGAGACATCCTATCTCAAAATACTGGTTCACTCAGGTAGCAAGAAGAAAATACTGAATGCTATTTATTTCCCGGAAGTGCCATAAAAAGTTTTACCTTTTGATTTCTTATTTGTTTTTTTAATCAGTTCAAAATCAGCTATATAAAATTTATTGAATAACATAGCTAAAAGTGACCTTGTGATAAATAAATGAAATTATACAGGTATTTTGAGTACTTATCTAGAATAATAGCTTTGAAAAAGGCTCCATGAGGTAAAAAAAAAAGAAAAAAAACACGTTTTTCTCACATATAGCTTACAATCCAAACCTACAGAAACAACATCACTAATGCACAGCATAATATGAGAACAATTATTATGAGAACAATTGCTGAAAGTGCAGCTAAGCTTTAGTAGAAATAAAAATCAAAATAATTTTGGGAGAAGCAAGAAATTTAATGGAAAAGATGAACAGCTAAATTTGATTTGAAGACTTTGATTACACAAACAAATGGAAAGCTATTCTATGCTAAGGGATTTGAAGAATCAATATTGCTAAAATTTCCTTACTACCCAAACCATTCTACAAATTTAATTAAATCACTATCAAAATACCAACAACATTTTCCACAGAACTAGTGCAAATAATAACAAAATTATTGTGGAACCACAATGACCCTCCCCCATAGCAAAATCAAACTTGAGAAAGAACAAAGCTCGAGGTATCACAAATTGTACTATATTTCAATATATGTACTATATTTCAAGATATAGTACAACGGTGTAGTAATAAAAACAGTATAATACTGGCACAAAAATAGACAAATGCATCAAGAGAACAGGATAGAAAGGTCATAAATAAATCCATGATTTTATGGTCAATTAATTTATGCCACAGGAAGCAAAAATTTACAATGAGTAAAAGACAGTGTCCTCAAGAAATGTTGTGAAAACTGGACAGTTACAGGCAAAATAATGAAACCAAACCATTTTCCTGCACCAAACACAAAAGTAAACTCAAAATGAATTAAAGACTTAGGTCTTTAATAAATAAATAAATAAATAAACTCCTACATGAAAACAAGCAATAATTTCTTGACATTAGCTATAGAAACATTTTTCTACATATTTCTCCTTAAGCAAGAAAAGCAAAAGCAATTAAACTATTCAGACTAAATCAAAATAAAAAGCTTTTGCAAAGTGATGGAAACCATCAAAAAAAAAAAGCAACCTAATGAATGGAAGAAGATATTTGCAAATGACATAACTGATAAGAGGTTACTATCCAACATATATAAAGAATGTATATTAACTCAAGATCAAAAACACCAAATAATCCAATTAAAAAATGGGCAGAGAACCTGAATAGACAATTTTCAAAAAAAAAAAGACAAAAAAAGAGGCAAGAGACACATAAAAAGCTTGCAATCACTAATCGCCAGAGAAGTGCAAATTAATAACACAATGAGATATCACCTTAAACCTGTCAGAATGGCTAAAATCAAAAAGAGAAGAAATAACAAATGTTGGTGAGATTGTGGGGGGAAAAATTGAATACTCATACACTGTTAATGAGAAGGCAGATTGGTACAGGCACTGTGGAAAGCAGGATGATGTTTACTCAAAAAATCAAAATTGAGGGAGAATATAATACAGTTATTCCACTATGGCTATTTACCCAAAGAAAACAAAAACACTAATTCAAGAAGATATATGCACCCCCATGTTTATTGCAGCACTATTTACAATAGCCAAGATATGGAAGAAGCCCAACTGTCCTTCAAGAGATGAATGGATAGAGAAGATGTGATATATAAATAACATGGAATATTACACAGCCATGGAAAAGAAATGAGATCTTGCTATTCGTCAACAACATGAATGGATCTAGAGCGTCTAATACTGAGTGAAATAAGTCAGAGAAAGACAAATGTCATCTGATTTCACTCAAATGTGGAATTTAGGAAATAAAACAAAGAAAGAAAAAGAGACAATTGAAAAACAGACTCAAATATAAAGAACAAACTTGTAGCTGCCAGAGGAGAGGTGGGTGGCAGGATGGGTGAAATACATAAAGGTGATTAAAAGTGCAATTACTGTGAAATATTTTTTTTAATCATTTGCTTAAAAAAATGGAGACTTGAACAGATAGAAAAAATAAATGGGAAGATAAGGATTTTAAGCAAAGGCACCAACAAAAATGTAAATCTAAAACATGAGGGAAATAAATATCAGATTGCCTGGAAAACAAGTTACCTGAAATAACAACAGTATAATAAGGAGAAAATATTTCTTTGGGCAGGTAATATAAAGATTCTAAACAGAAAAGTGATATAATCAGACTTGTTTTTGGAAGTGTTGTTAGGAGAGGTTGAAGAAATACTATTGAGATTTGTGTGAGGAAACTTCAGGAAAACTAGAGATCACTGTATTTTCCAATTTAACATTTTCTATGTATCAGATTGAGATGATGCACGTTTCGTCAATGGTCAATCTCCTTTTGTGACAATATTTTTCCAACACAGCGTCATATTTAATGACAAATATGTCATAATTTCAAATATTTTAAATTTCCACATATAATATTACTACATTTTCACCCACTTATAGTAGTGTCCACCTTTTTATATATTATATCACAACTAATTTAAAATTGGTAATTTGTGGAGGACACCTGGTTGGCTCAGTCCACTAAGTGCCTCAGGTCATGATCCCAGGTTCCTGGGATCAAGCCCTATGTGGGGTTGATGTGGGGGAGGAGGGAGTCTGCTTCTCCCTCTCACTCTGCTCTCCCCATAACTTGTTCTTTCTCACACATGCTCTTTTTCTCATATAAATAAAGATCTTTAAAACTGGTCATTTTTTTCATACATATGCATACTTCATGAAGACAACATATAAAAAATAATGAGGTGTAGCTTTGAGTGATATTTTAAATCTAAGGTCACAAACAAACTGTTCTAAGGACCTTAGCACAGATCTGGCTTGGAGATTTATTTTCTGAACATTGCTTCACAAACATTTCAAAATTTCCCAGAAAATAAAGAAATCCTGCTTCTCTTTTGAAAAACAGGTTGTCTGGCAAAACCAAGCCCCTACTTCAAATGGACGTAGTCACTGGATCTGCAGATAGACTGTATCTGCATATATACTCTAACTCCACAGTAGGAGTTCACTCTCCCATTACAAAGACCCTGCCATTCCCTGTAGTCTAATACCTAACACATAAGCCACCACACATACATATGTCCCCTGCCTGACTTCTGTTGGCCTTTAAAATGAAACCTATGATTTACAGAAATAATCAAGAGGATGTGGCAATTGACAAGAAAAGGAAAGTGAAAAGAAAGAGAAAGGAGACAAAAATGAAGCTATGGTTTTATTTTATTTTGGCTCAAGCAAAATAGAGTCACCAAGTTTAAGAGCTTGTTGAGGTCCTGGGTTCTCAGCTAAATCCTACATGTTATGGACATACCCTTATGGTGACTTCCATGATCCCTGCTAGGTGATATGGATTCCCTTACGGAAGCCCTCATGCTGAGTGTGTGTGGGAACTGTGTCTTGATTCTAACATAAAGAATACAAAAAAATAAAGGGGGGGGCTTGTGTATCCATAAATATGTGACTAAGCTACACAAGATCTTAGTGTCAGTCTTGTTGGAGTGTTTTGCTAACTTCTTGAGCTGAGGATGCAAAAGGCCCCTCTGGGAAACCTCACACCTGCAGGGACCAGCAGACAGCCTCTAGGAGTTGAAGGCAGCCTCCAGTTGATAGACCACAAGAAAAGGAAGCCCTTAGTCCTTACAACCAAAAGAAACTGAATTTTGCCAGCAATCATGTAAGTGGGATGCAGACCCAACCCTATTTTGTTGAACCTCCAGATGAGAACTCAGGCATGGCTGACACCTTGATGGCTGCCTTGAGAGACCATCAAGTAGAGGACTCAGGGAGACCATGCCCAGACTCTTGACCTAGGGAAACTGTGAGCTACCGAATGTTTATTGTTGCAAGCTGCTAAGTTTCTGGTAATACTGTCACACAGCAATGGATATCTAACGCACTCTAATTTTTATTTCTTGTATTAAAACACATTTACTCAAAGGTAACTTTTCATATGTTTAAAAAATATTAGATGATTCTATTTTATCTCTTAAAAATACTAATGTTCCTCATTTATAGAAATCTGGAAATAGGTTTTAGCATTTATTTATTTATTTATTTATTTAGCATTTATTTATTTAGCATTTTCTATAATTATTTACTTGAATCTTCTTATAATTATTTGCCAGATCCCTATCTTCTCCTTCACACCATGAAATAAAGATATCACATCATTGTTACTACTTCTTTCATCAGGAGTTCTGTAGTTTTGTTTGTTTGGTTGTTTGGTTGGTTGGTTGATTGCTTTGTTTTGTTTTGTATTCTCACTGCCTTGAATCTGGCTGTACTTTAACTAGCAGAGTATGACTGAAGTGACACAGCACCATGCCCCATTCAAGGGAAGCCCAGACAGCTTTGTGGAAAGTCTCACAGACAGAGAAAAACTGAGCCCCACCACAGCTCTAGCTGAGCTCCAGCCATTAGTCAGCAACAGCTCTGCCAGCCATATGGAAGAAACATCTTGGGAATGGATCCTCGAACCCAGTGCTGAGCTAGCCACAGATGACAACACAAAGAGCAGAGGTGAGCTGTAAGCCATCTAAACAGTTATGTATCTATCTATTTATGTTATTTTTATTTTTATTTTTAAGTAGGCTCCATGCCCAACATGGGGCTTGAATTAACCACCTGAGGCTACAAGTCAAGTGCTATACTGACTGAGCCAGTCAGGCACCCTTCTAAAAGAGTTACAACCAAATTGCAAAGTCATAAGCAAACAAGCCTTTGTTAAGTGAAGCCTCTACATCTTGTGGAAGTTGGTTATACAACAGACAGTCAAAATGTCAAGAACAATGTGCATATCCTCAGGGCTTAAAAGTGTAATTGACACATAGAAGCTCTATCTCTATTTATTGAATGGATTAAGCCATTTTAATTCTCTTCTTTAAAAAAATAAAAGGATTTTATTTATCCGTTTGAGAGACAGACAGCCCAAGCAGGGGGATGTGGGAGAGGGAGAAGCAGACTCCCTGCTGAACCAGGAACCCGGCTTGATTGCCAGACCTGGAGATCATGACCTGAACTGAAGGCAGATGCTTACCATCTGAATCATCCAGGTACCCCTTAACTCTCTTCTTTTAATGGAGATTTACAAGAAATAGTTTAACATTATGATCTGGGAACTTCTTTTAAAAAATAACTTTTGAATCAAGATGTAGTTTTAGATATAGATTTTTATGAGACAGTATTTGGATTTGGAGAATTAGATTACTTTGATAAAGAGGAAAGACTAAGTTGTAGAAAGCTTAGGAGATACCACCATAGTGAAAAAAGATAATGGTAAAAATGGAAACTGAAAAAAATGGATGGTTTTGATAGAAAAGTATGAGAATTCCATGTTCTAGATTTATGTTCATTTTTAAAGAACATATATTTTTATGATTGTACTTTCAAACTCCAATTGAGAAATATATTATTATTTGAAAAGGAAAAGTGGATTATTCACCCCATATTTAATGTTTATTGCAGTTTATTTTTTCATTAAGGTATTTTTTGAACATACTCATTTAGATAATTTTAGTCAACAATATAATTTCAAATTATTAGTCGACTTAGACATTTTGTATATGCTTTTAGATAATAGCTAGACATGTAGGAATTTCTGTTACCACATTTGACCACATTTGACCACATTGATAGTGTGGTACCTTATTATTTACTAGGAAAATTTCTCTGGCTAGTGTTTAAATACTTACCTTAAAGTTTAAATACTTTCAGTGTATCAAAGAAAATAGTATTAAACAAAATAGTGTCACTATAATGAATATCATTAGTTTAGTAAAATAGTGGAGAGATAGGAGAGGGACAGAGGGGATCACAACATTCGGTAAAATTCTTTAACAAATTGCATTTATTTATTTTATGTAGTCTATTTACACATATATCTATCTCTGTGAGGGTGATAAAACTTTTCCTGGAACACCCTACCATTTTAGAACGTAAGGCTCAGAAATTCAACACATGCTAGTAAGTTTGGTATGTGGGATATTTCTCTAAATTTGATAACTAAACCTTATGTATTTTTATGAATAAGCCTGCATTTATTTTTTCTGGGGAAATTTTTCTATTAATTTATATTCATGTATTACATGCTTTGGAAGTTCTATAGTAATGAAACTAGCATGTCTCAAATATGTTGATTATGGTTGACTTTATTTTATCTGAAGGACAGTGATGAACCTTTAAATAATACTCATGTACACATTTTGGGAAATAATTCTTAGGTGAGAGGGAATTTAAAATTCAAAATTAATTAATTAGCATGATTCCTGGCAAGCGCAGGACATTTATAGGTATAAAAAGCTAATTTTATATAACTACTCCAACGATGATCCTAGGGAAAATAGTTATTTTCTATAAGTCCCAGTTCCTTTGTCAGTAAAACCAAAATTACTGTGACAGTTACAGAAGGTCATTCTGAATAAATTATATATAAGCTAAAATGTAATCTATGAACTATTAACTTAGTTATTCCATTATTCTTTCTCTGCTGAGTCATAAGTTAAATGCCAAAAATGTCACATATTCCCACTAAGTGGTCCTAATTGTTTGAAATCTCTAATTCACAGTGATGGGAGGTCTGATTCCAATAATCTGCACTTTATTCATTTCAACCTTGGCACAAAAGGTTTTTCTTAAACAGCTGCAGATCATGCCATGTCCTTATATAAGAAGATTCCAAATCCTAACAGTAGCAATTCTCCCTAAGTTCATTTATAAATTGAGTACATTTCAATAAAAACACTTTTAAGTTTATTACCTGAACTATGGAAGTTGACTATAAATTTTCTCTTCTCTGCAAAGGTAGATAAGCAGAAATAGCCAGAAAATTTGAAAAACAGGAGTCATGGGAAGGTGATGACTAGCCATGGAAGATATTAACAAAGTGTAGGAAGTTCTGAGTATAGACAGATAATTCAGTTAAACATAGTAGAAAATGTAAAAATATAAGCAGCCAAGTGCCTCCGTCAGTTAAGCGTCCTACTGTCGATCTCAGAGTTGTGAGTTCAAGCCCTGTAAAGAGCTCCACACAAATGTGGTGCCCACTTAAAAATAAACAAATAGGGAAAAGGGTCAACATTTCTCATAATAAAGGGACTGTTAATAAATACTTGTAGAAAAGACAATCTTTTTAAACCTAAAATGCTGGGGGTAGAGAAAATGTTTGACAAAATATTCTGTTACCTAAACTATGGGAAGAAAGACAAAAGCATACCTTTTGATGGAGTTTAAAAATGTGTCACTCCAGTACGTGGTGACTAGAATTGTATTCATCTTAGTATTTCCAAGCTTGCTAAAATAGTTTATTAAATATATGTGTGTGTGTGTGTGTGTGTGTTTAATTTTCTTATACTCATTCTTTATAAACCTACTCAGTGTGTCTGCCCCAACCAAAGTTTCTCATATAACACTGAAGTGATGATTGTGGAGCCCACGTCTCTTTCTTTTTCTTTTGAAGATTTTATTATTTATTTGACAGAGAGAGAGAGAGAGAGAGAGAGAAAGCACAAGCAGGGTAACAGCTGGCAGAGGGAGAGGGAGAAGCAGGCTCCCTGCTGAGCATGGCTGGAACCCAGGACCCTGGGATCATGACCTGAATTGAAGGCAGATACTTAACACCCTGAGCCACCCAGGTGCCCCTCGATGTCTCATTCTTGACTTAGAAGGGATACATTTATCATTTAACTATTAAATGTGCTCATTCCTATAGGTTTTCTTTCTTCAGACTTTTTGTTTTTTGTCAAGTTTATTTTTCTTATTGGATACCCATCATCATCTTTCTAGAGTGTTAAGAGTTTTTATATATTTGTTGAACCTATTTTTAATTATTTTGATGACTTAGATTTCTTAAAATAATGAAGTCTTTCATGCTCAGAATAGCCTCAATTTGTTTTTGTTATTATCCACATTTTATTTAGGATTTTTATATCTACATTCACAACAAAATTTGACCTGTGGTTTTTCTTTTACATAAACATATAACTGATTTTAAAAAACATATAACTGATTTTATAACCATGCATTAATGTGACATATTCCATATGGTTGCAAGTACTTGAAAGTAAAACTCATTTTCTATTTTCATTTGTCTTTATATTCTCTTCTTCCAGCTTCCTGTAACTTGCAAAAATGGTGTTTAAAAAAGCTTAAAAAGTGACACAGCTTAGATGCTTCTCCTCTAAGGAGCCTTTGCCTGGACTGTTTCTGTATCTGTTCTCCTATCCTAAAGGATCTTTGTTCCCAAATCCCATGATGTGCTGAACCTCACTATTGATTTCTTCATTCTTTTTCTTAAATTATGTACAATAATTCCATGTAGATTTCCTTAAATGTTTTATAGACTTAATAAAATGAATGTCATAGGTTACAAAAAAATATCTTAGATATGAAGAAGACGACTCAAAAAATACAGTAAAATGGAGAAAAAAAACCCCTAAATATTCCATAGTGCTTGTTAAATGTGAGGAGTCTGAGGGCTGCAGAGATCTTCTGTTTTATTTCATATGTGGTCTAAGGAAGCATGGGAAGCTTAAATCATAACAAAGGAATACATAGGAGATCCCAAAAAAATAAATTTTAAAAAACCATTCAGTTTCTTAATTATGATTATAAGGAAGTTACAATTTCTGTGGAAATGCCATTCTAGAAATCATCTCAGTAAATTTTCTCATAAAACCTATTTATATTTTTGCACGAGGACAGCTGTAGAACAAAGTTTTGACCAATGGCTAAATTCTACATCAGATCAACTATAGTGATGATAAACAGTGGCCATATGCAGAAGTATTCAAGAAACTGTATTACTATTACAATAAAACTGTGTGCTGCAAGTTAACAGAAATGTCCAGATTGATCAAATAAAAGCCTCAAAAGTTCTGTTTATGCATGCATAGACAATTACATACTTTTATAAGTTTCTTTGGCCTAAAATTCATGACCGTCACAATAAACATCCGTTAGAGAGCACACCAATCTTTTTCCCCTCTTTTAGATGTGTAGAAGGATTTCCAATGTTAATTCCAATGCTCTATAACTCTTTTAAAAATTTGTGCAACATGGGCGCCTGGGTGGCTCAGTGGGTTAAGCCTCTGCCTTCAGCTCAGGTCTTGATCTTGGTCCTCGGATAGAGTCCCGCATCGGACTCTCTGTTCAGCAGGGAGCCTGTTTCCCTCTCTCTCACTGTCTGCCTCTCTGCCTACTTGTGATCTCTCTCTCTGTCAAATAAATAAATGAAACCTTTAAAAGAATAAATAATAAAAATAAATAAAATAAAAATTTGTGCCACAAATTGAGCGATTTTCAATTCCTAATAAATATTTCTGTAGCCAACAACAACAATAAAAAAAGGAATGCAAAAGATTATCTAAAATTCAATCAGAGAATACATTAAGGGATGTCTGAGTGGCTCAACAAGTTAAGTGTCTGCTTTTGACTGGGGTCGTGATCTCAGGGTCTGCGCTTCTTGCTCAGCAGGGAGCTTGCTTCTCCCTCTCCCTCTGCTGCTCTTCCTGCCTGTGTTTTCTCCCACTGTCTCTCTCAAATAAATAAGACTTTTGGGGGGGGGGGTAAAAAAGAGGATACTTTAAACTTAACCATTTAATACACCAATATATATTGGAGATATTCATCATGATGGTAATAATGATAAAAATTTATGGTATTTCTATAGTATTTCAGATATTTTTATAACTCTAGGATGCATTTTCACTATGGTAAAGTAAAACTTTTTCCAATATTAAGAGGTGGGTAGAATAGGAAATTGTGCAATTTAAATTATTCCCCTTCATTGTTTTCTTTTCATGTTTATAGACCTGTCCAAGCCTTTTCACTCTTAAAATTCTTCTCTCGTCCCAATGTATTTTCTAGCTACTTTTCAATATATCTTATCCTTTTCATTTCTAAAATGTTTAACCTGTGTATTCTCATAATTTTCTATAATGCTGACCAGTGTTTTCCCAAATATTTCTTAACAGGATGACTGACATAAGCAAACTGAGCCCAACATCATAGGTCAATGATATGCCCAGAATCAGAATCACATGTAGAGTAACAGAACTGTTATGATAAGAATCAGCATGGAGAAGCTATCAGTATCTTGCATCGGTTTGCTAGTTTTTTTTTTTTTAATTTTATTGTTATAACACCAATATCATGCACAGTCATAATTTTTTTTTTAAAGTCAAAATCTTATCCCTTGTGTTCAGTGTGGAGTTAAGACAGCAGGGTTTTTGTTAATGGTTGACAAGGATTCTTTTGGATGTAAGTGATATATCTAAGTGCTGACTCCAGGAAGGTAAGTCCAATGTGTGTGTTACATGATTAGCACAAGTGTATTGCACAATCTCTTAGGCTCCACTAAATAACATCCTTAGTACTCAGCCAGTAAGATGACACATTGTTCAATAAAACATAGAATTAGCTTCCCTTCCTCTCTCTCTCTGCCTGCCTCTCTGCCTACTTGTGATCTCTGTCTGTCAAATAAATAAAATAAAATCTTTAAAAAAAATAAATAAAACATAGAATTAGCAAATACCAGGGAACTTTAAAGTGACAAGTGAAAAGAATAAAAGATTGTTACTGTTACAGTTGTGTTTTCAGGTGTCTGATTTACTAAAAATTCTCTGGCTATTTCATACAGTGTAAGGTTTCTCATAAGTGATTTGGGATTAGCTGGACGTTTCTGTTCCGCAGTCACTCCTACTTCATGTATATTTTCTCCTGAACAATTCCCTTAAAGATGACTATGTGATAATTAAACAGTAATATTCATGGTGGGGACAGAGAAACAACCAAAACTAAAAAAATACCAACATAGATAGGGAAAAGAAACAGCAAGGGAAAGGTGGGAAATCTTTGGATCTAACATATTAGTAGCATAGATATATGCCCAGTAAGTACTTGTTGAATGACCATTAACATGAGGCAAAGATGAAATGAAGAGATGCTTTTCAAAAAATGCGAATGAATGAATGAATGAATGAGTCAGTCAACTGTACATTGTATTCATTCTGACATAGAATCTAAACCTTCCCAGTGACAATGTTTGACAGGGGAGAAGAGGGAAAGGAAAAAGAAACCAAGTGAAAAAAAATAAATAAATAAAGAGAAAGTCAAGAAAAAGAAAACCAGAGTCATGACCACTTATTCTCATTTGCTACTGAGAAGAAATATTCAAGGAGTACAGTCCGAGGTCAACCGAGCTTGCTTAACACTTCCCTGGGTCATCTACCCACAAGGAAGTTTGCTTTCCAAGATTCCGTTTGCATTCTTCTTTTCTGTATATACCACCCAGACGCTTGTGATTATCTGCTACTGATGTTTTATTCTGTTGAATAAGGCCCAGCAACTCCCATTTAACAGTTGTTGTTTTTGTTTTTTTTTTAATTCTAAATAAATCTAACCTTTCATAGGAAGGTTTTTAGCTAATGTTGGCAGCAGTGTATTTAACAGTGTATTTCCTTCACGTAGAGTCTAGAGAAGGACTACTAATTTACTTCCTCAGTGCAGAGGTTAGCAGTTTCCACAAAGTACGGGAAAATTCTTCCTTACAAACCAATGATAGGTCCATGTTTTCCTTTGATGGTTGTTGGCAGACTTCTCACTTTCTCATATATAAACATTTATGACTCCAACATCAGCAGAGCCAGGAAAGAGATGAAGCTAAGCCGCCTGACTAATTGACTGGCATTAATATAATTAAACATATTAAGATCCAGATTGATAGCCACTGAGTGACTTTAACGACTGGCATGTTCATTTTAGTTAATTTGTCATTGAGGCCTTTAACGTAATGGGCTCGACAGAACTCAAAGTTATTATTTTGCAAAATTTTCAACATATGGGATATCAGTATTAATATAACCATAAAATGACATACTTAACAGTGAGTGATAATTTTCAGAGGTTTGCAATACTCATAATGGTGGCTCTATTATAACTTGGAGTTCATTTTGTAGAACATTGATGAAAAATAGGAATAAATGGAGAAACTCACTGTTGGCAACTTCTCATTAACAGATTAATTCATGTCTTTAACGACTTTCTATATGCACAGGAGTACAACAGGGTTGGAGAAACCATGTGGGTGTTGAAAATGTAGATGGGGGAGATCTTATAATCTTATAAATCAGAAATATAGAATGTGGCTAAGAATGAAATGGAAAATACAGGGGCACCTGGGTGGCTCAGTGGGTTAAGACTCTGCCTTCAGCTCAGGTATGATCTCAGGGTCCTGGGATCGAGCCCTACATCGGGCTCTCTGCTCAGTGGGGAGCCTGCTTCTCTTCCTCTCTCTGCCTGCCTCTCTGCCTACTTGTGATCTCTGTCAAATAAATAACTAAAACCTTCCAAAAAAAAAAAAAATGAATGAAATGGAAAATACAGTGAGAATTTATTTTGAACAATGCACAGGGTTCTGAAGGATCATAAAATCATAAACAGGGCAGAAGATAAGTACTAAGGAAAATTATGTTCATAAGAGTAACATAGGCCCACTTTTCATACTGGCAGCTGTCATTCGTTGGGGAGGAGAAAATGATGAGACACCAGAGATTTGTTGGTGGTACCTGGGCAAACGAGGCAGGAGGGAGTACATGGAGAGAGAAACCGAAGTGGAGAAACTTAAAATTAAGAACGAAGTAAATGTTATACAACTTTTTCTATGTCATAATTTTTTTGGTTTCACATTAGCTTGTTATGAAATCAGAACCAGATATGGAATGTATAGGACTATGGTCTGTATGAATATTTATAATAATTCATTTATACTGATGCATTATTTTGTTTTCTTTTCGGTTTTCCATAAAGATTTCTTAACTCTGTAGAGATGAGAAACATAATTTGCATTTATTCCAAAAGGTGCTGAGGAATTTATTTTCAAATAATGAAAACAATTCAAGCGTGATTAATTATCCTGTCTCTACAAAGTTCATAAACTACCGTAGTACAATGCCTAGTAGATAATCTTGCAAAGAGTAGGAATTTAACAAAAATAAATGGACTTTAAAGCACATTTTGTATTCTTTGATTGTGAGAAAGGAAAATTATATATATCTTTCTGTAATTCTAAGAATGATGTCTAAACAGTCTTGATTATGATTAATATTTACTCTTTGATGATTGCTGCATGATTGGAGATTAGAATACAACCAACTGAATTAACTAGCATTATATTTTATTATATGTTTCTCTTTAGTAATAATAGTTTATTATGCAACTAATTTAAGCCATAACTTAGAAAGCATAAAACTTTAAAAATTATTTGCTTATATCTAATTTCCTTTCTGTAATAGGTCATGATGACATAAGATATAAAAAGGGTACAGTGAATAATCAAACAGCAGCTACCAATTAATTTTGTTCCTAAAAGCAGATATTAGTAGCCTTGGAATAAATTTACTTAATGACCATTTTAGTAAGCATAGTAATATTCCCGATAAATTAACATGATTTTCTGTTAAAACATCACTTGATTCCCTTGACCAATAATTATTAGCAAGTGATTTGAAGTTCAGAGCAAGCAAAAAATTTAAATCTGGGAGTCTGGGTATCAGTAAATATCCAACAAATAATGGTCTCCTTTATTTTACTAACTTTGTATGCATGCTGAGGCTGTGAAGATATTTAAAGTATAACCCATGCCTATGAGATTCTTGTAAGATTCTCAGTCTTTAGAAAGGTATTATATACACAAAATATAAATATCCCAATTCTCTAAAAGTAGGAACTAAGAGGTTAACAATCTGGTTGGATTGAAACCTGAGAAGGTAGATGATTTCTGGAGCAAAGTCCTTGGGTTGGCAAGGGTAGACATGAATTTGCATAAGTTACAGAAACGCCATGCTCACTTATTTTAATTTTAATAGAATTTAATTTTTGACAATAAAACTAATTAATAAAACCTGGAAAGAAACTTCTTTGAATAAACAACTATACTCAGTGAGGAGCAATTAAGGTGTGTAATAGGATGAACTGTAGCCCCTCAAAATTCACATGTGGGAGTTCTAACTCCCCAGTACCTCAGCAAGTAACTATATTTGGAGATAAGATCTTTAAGGGGTGATTAAGTTAAATGAAGTCCTAGAGTGGGCCCTAATCCAATATGACTCACGTTCTCTTACAAGAGGAGAACTTTGGATACAGCATGAGACACCAGAAACATGCACAGATTGAGAGAGAAGGATGGGTGGAAACAAGGAGAAAGCAGCCATCTGAAAGCCAGAGAGAGAGGCCTCAGGAGGAACCAAAGCAGCCAAGAATTTGAGCTTGGACTTCACCCTCCAGAACTATGAGCAAATAAATTTCTGTTGCTTAAGCCAGCCAGTCTATGGTAGTTTGTTACGGTAGCCTTAGCAAACCAATAAAGCATGTAAGCCATTTGTTTAATAATCAGGCCTTGAGCTCCTTTTTAATTTGCCCAGCAATTACTACTAAAAATTCTCAATAAATGTATGTTGAAATGATATGTAAGTGAAAAAGATAAGAAGGACTGGTTAAAGTGGGGGTTATATGCATTGTCTGTAATTACAGTTCACTGATTCTGAATATATTTCTTCAGCAACGATGCCCTTACATATTTATGATAGTGAAGATAATATATGTATTATCCGAAGAAAACCAGATGGAGTTTCTTTCACTTGAAAGTTAAGTAGTATCAATGTGAGGCAACATAAGATGAATCTGAAATGTTATATCCTTCCCTAAAGGCAAGAGAATACCTTATTCTCCATTTCCAGAACCTTTCAGGACCAATAAATGAATGTTAAAAAAAAAAACTCCTTTCTGAACAGATGTTCTAGGACAAGACTCAAACCTTTCATGGAGTGTTTTTCATTACAGACGTGATTCATGATTTAAAAGAAACTTATTTCTAATTTATGTGCGCACACTTGTAACTCTTGTGTAAAGCATGTTGAGGAATAAAAATGAAAGCACTCACGGTCATATCAATAATTCTGTGGAGTAGGACTTCTAACTCAATAGTGATTAATATGCAACCAATGAATCTAATTTCTTATGTTTTACCTTCTTTGAAGTAGCAATTTGCCTTGTTTTCATGCTAGGCATGAAACCAGAAGATGTAAGAATTTAACTAAGAACATTTTCAAAATTCCTCATTTTAATATATGGAAGTTCATTTCTCTGCACAGTTATTTAATGTGGTACATCTTGGTGCAAGACACAGTCACTGTCTTTGCAATCTCATTTCAATCACTTTTCAAGTGGTATGCTGCTAAAAACTTTAAATTTTATTAAGGTTAAGAAAAAAATGTTTGCTGAAAGCAGGTTTGCTCATGCGTTCCCTTTGCAAATGTCTTCTTATTCTTTGTCATTAGCTGAACTGACATTTTAATCGGTCTATAAATCGTGAAGAATGCTGGCTGAGAAATAAGCATGTTCTCGGGCATTTCTTTCCCTCTGGTAACTAACTGGCTGTATGCTGACCGTCTGCAGTTCTGAGTTTAGATCTACCCACATTGGATCCCTCGCACTTAATTATTATAGCGATAAATTGAACCACAGCTTACCATTCAATGTCATCTAAACAGGGAAATTAATTTATATCAAATAACTTATTTTATCCTAGAATACTACAATGAAAACACTGGCAGGTATTATAAACCTTAAATGCTGAATATTTCTGTTCTTAAAAAAAAAAAAAAAAAAATAGCATATTTGCCTGTACATGAAAAAGGCAGGGAAAGGGGGAGAAAAATAAAGATGGAGAGAAAGAATGGACACTGGTATGTATGGACAGGCTAAGTTGTGGAAAATTTATATAGTTTTATTTCGGAATTCACCTTCTTTCTATTGATAAATTTTATGAATTATTACTGTATTCCACCTCCATAAAAAATGAGCTTTTCTTATCTACCCAATGCACTTGAAAAAAATCTGATTATAAACAATATTACTTAGGCTCACAGAAAATTATTTTTAACTGCACTAAAGTGATTCTTCTCACTATAGTGCGGTAGTAATGGTTTGCAAATTTGATTCTTTGGTATAGTTTTAAAAACCTTGGTTAGGAAAACATACATCTCATTCTAAATTCTGTTCCCTACATAGTAAACAGGTTACAGACAGTTCTCCCAGATTTAGGTACATGTTCATAGGCTGAACAATTACCTCTTTTTACTTAAAGTACTATTTAATAAATATCATTCTTTTAAAACTAAGGTATAATTGACACAACATATTAGTTTCAGGTATACAATGTAATGATTCAATGTTCGTATATATTGTGAAATGCTCCCCACAATAAGTCCTATGTCCCCATTTCCATGTATTGTTACAAAATATGCAATACAGTATCGTCGACTCTAGGCACCATGCTGTACATTACATCCCCATGGTGTCTCTCTGCTCCTATCTTGCCCACCCTTTTCCCCTCTCCCATCTGTTTTCTCTACAAATAAGTTTAGTTTTGCTGTTTGTTCATTTTTTTTTTGATTCCACACAAGTTAAATCATGCCTTATTGTCTCCCTCTATTTCACCTTTTTACTTCACTTACTGTAATGCCCTCTAGATCTACCCATGTTGTCACAAATGGCAAGATATAATTCCATTTTATGGTTGAGTAGTATTCCACTGTTAATATATACTATGTCTTCTTTATCCCTTCATCTATCAATAGACATTTCAGTTGTTTCCTTACCTTGACTATTCATAATATTACAATGAACATAGAGGAGCAAATAACTTTAAAATGCAGTGTTTTCATTGCTTTGCATAAATACTTGGAAGTGGAATTTCGGGATCACGTGGTAGTTCTACTCTTAGTTTTTTAAGGAACATCTATACTGTTTTCTATAGTGGCTTCACTCACTCACATTCCCACTGAAGGTACAAGAGGGTTCCCTTTCCTCCACATTCTCACTAACATTTAGTATTTGTTGCCTTTTTGATAACAGCCATTCTGACAGGTATGAGAGGACACCTCATTGTGGTTTTGATTTGCACTTCCCATATGATTAGGGATGTTGAGCATCTTTTCATGTGCCTGTTGGCCATCTGTATGCTTTCTTTGGAAAATGTCTATTTATATTCTCTGCCCATTTAAAAAAATTGGTTGGTTGGTTGTTGTTAATGAGTTAAGTGACTTATTTTTTAACCTATTTCAGATATTAATCCCTTATTGGTTATATGATCTGCAAATATCTTCTCCCATTCAATAGGCTGCCTTTTTATTTTGTTGATGATTTCCTTCATTGTGCAGAAGCTTTTTAGATTGTAGTCGTTCTATTTGTTATTTTTGCTTATGTTGCCATTGCCTATAGAGTCTGATTCAAACAAATATCACCCGGAGCAATGTCAATGATACTACAACCTAAGTTTTCTTCTGGGAAGTTTATGATCTCTGGTCTCATATTCAAGTCTTTGATCCATTCTGGGTAAAATTTTATATATGGTATAAGATAGCAGTCCCGATTCACTTTTTTGCATGTAGGTGTCCAGTTTTCCCAATGTCATCTACTGAAAAATGTCCTTTCCTCAGTAACATTTTTGCCTCCATCATTGTATGTGAGTTTATCTCTGGGCTCTCTATTCTTGCCCATTGATCTATGTGTCTTTTATGCCAACTAGATGCTCTTTTGAATGCTATAGTTGTATAACATCATTGAAATCAGAAAGAAAGTGTGATGCCTTCAGCATTGTTTTCCTTCCCAATATTGATTTGGCTCTTCAGGATCTTTTGTGGTTCCATACAAATTTTAGGATTATTTATATCTGTGATGAACGCCATTGAAATTTTAAGACTGCATTGAATCTATAGATTGCTTTGGGTAATATGGACCTTTTAGCAATATCAATTTTTTAAACCATGAGCATGGAAAAGCTTTCCATTTATTTGTTTCATCTTCAGTATCTTTCATCAGTATCACAGTTTTCAACATGCAGGTCCTTCACCTCCTTGGTCCAATTTATGCCTATGATTTTGTTCTTTTTTTTTTTTTTTCTTTAAGATTTTATCTATTTATTTGACAGAGAGAGATCACAAGTCGGCAGAGAGGCAGGCAGAGAGAAAGAGAGAGAGAGGAGGAAGCAGGCTCCCTGCCGAGCAGAGAGCCCAATGTGGGACTCGATCCCAGGACCCCGAGATCATGACCTGAGCTGAAGGCAGAGGTTTAACCCACTGAGCCACCCAGGCGCCCTGTATTTTGTTCTTTTTGATACAACTGTTTTCTTATTTTCTGTTTCTACTACATTGTTATTAGTGCAACAGATTTCTATAATTGATTTTAAATCCTGCAACTTTGCTTTTTTTTTTTTTTTTTTAAAGATTTGTCAGAGAGAGAGAGCACAAGTGGGGGAAACAGCATACAGAGGGAGAAGCAGGTCCCTGCCAAGCAAGGAGCCTGATGTGGGACTCAATCCCAGGACCCCGGGATCATGACTTGAGCTGCAGGCAGACGCTTAACTGACTGAGCCACCCAGTTGTCCCTAATTTTATTATTCCTAACAGGGTTTTTGTTTTGCCTGTTTTTGATGAAGTATTTAGGGTTTTCTATATTTAATATCATGTCATCTACAAATAGTGACAGCTTTGTTCTTCCTTTCCAATTTGATGCCTTTTATTGCCTTTTCTTATTTAATTGTTCTAGCAATGCATATCGGTGAAAATTCTTAAGGAATTTTCCTCCCATTTGATTTCTTCATTAACTCATTAGTTTCTCGTAGTTTATTGTTTAATCTCTACATATTTGTGAATTTTCTTGTTCTTTTTGTGATTGATTTTCTGTTTTGTACCATTGTGGTCTTGAAAGATGCTTGATATGATTTCAGTATTTTAAATTTGTGGAGACTTGTTTTGTGGCCTAATATATGATCTATCCTAGAGAATGTTTCATGGGCCCTGAGAGCAATGTGTACTTTGCTGCTTTTGGAGGAATGTTCTCTATGTATTCTATTAACTTCATATGGATTAATGTATTGTTTAAAGCCTATGTTTCCCTATTGATTTTCTGGGTTATCTATCCATTGTTCTAAGTAAGATATTAAATCCCCTAATATTATTGTACTCATGTCTGTTAATAGTTGTTTTATATATTTTGGTGCATATATATTTACAAATATCTTGCTAAAGAATTTACTCCTTTATCATTATGTATGCCCAGCTTTTTGTTTTATCATAGTATTTGTTTTAAAGTCTACTTTTTCTGATATAAATATAGCTACTCCAGCTTTCTTTTTGTTTCCATATACAAGGCACTTTCTTTCTTTCTTTCTTATTATGTTAGTCACCATACAATACATCATTAGTTGTTGATGTCATTAGTCACCATACAATACATCATTAGTTGTTGATGTCGTGTTCCAGCATGGACACAATTTTCTCTAACCCTTCACTTCCCTTCTGGGTATGTCCTTATATCTCAGGTGAGTCTCTTCAAGGCAGTGTTATCAGTGGCTCTTTTTTTTTTTTTTTCTTTTTTCCAATAATTCAGCCACACTATGTCTTTTGTTTAGAGAGTGTAGTCTATTACATTTAAAGTAATTACATATAGGCATGTAGTTACTGCCCTTGTACTGTTTTCTAATTGTTTTATATTTCCTCTCTGTTCCTTTCTTCTCCTCTTGCCCTCTTCCCTTGCAGTCTGATGTCTGTCTTTGTTTAGATTCCATTCCCATTATCTCTAGTTATCTACTGTAAGTCTTGGCTTTGTGGTTACCCTCAGACTGACATATAAGTCTCTTTCTATATATACCGGTCTATTTATTTTCTCTTGAAAACCAGTTAACTTTGAACACTTTCTAAAACACCATTTTAGTCCTCCACTCTGCAATTCACATTTTCTACGTCACATTTTATATCTTTTTATTTCTTAATTGTATCGCTTAACTAATTGTTGTAGTTACGTTTAAGTTTACTACTTTGGTATTTTAACCTTCACGCTAGCTCTGTAAGTGATTACTTCATTATCTTTACTGTAGATTTATTTTACCAGTGAGATTTTAATTTTTATACATTTTCTTGCTACTAATTAATGCCCTTTCTGGGGGGCTTAAAGAAGTCCCTTTAACATTTCTTATAAAGCCTGTTTAGTGGTGGTGAACACCTTTAGTTTTTGCTTGCCTGAGAAACTCTATTTCTCTTTCAGTTCTGAATGAGAACAGTGCCCAGTAGAGTATTCTCAGTTGGAAGTTTATGCTTTCAGCACCTTCAACATATCATACCACTCTCTCTGGTCTGCAAAGTTTCTGCTGGATAAGTCTGAATTGTCTTATGCGGACTCTATCACACATAACAAGCTGGTGTTCTCTTGCTGCTTTTATGGTTTTCTGTTTCATTTAAATTTTAACATTTTAATTATAATATATCTTGGGGTAAGTCTTTTTAGTTTTTTGGGGTTTGTTGGTTTTGTTTTGAAACACTGAGCTTTCTGGACTCAAATGTCTTTTTCCTTCCCCAGGTTAGGGAAGTTTTCAGCCATTTTTTCTTCAAATATATTTGCTATTCCTTTCTTCCTCCTTTTGCTTTCTGGGACCCTTTTATGCAAATATTCTTCTGCTTGATGTTGTCCTATAGGTCCCAGATTCACCTCTTTAAGTTTTTTTTTTTTTTTTTTCTTTTTGCTGCTCTGTTTGGGTGAGTTCTAATTCCTTATACTTGAGGATACTGATCTTTACTTCTGCTTTGTCTAGTCTGATGTTGAACCCATCTCTTTGGTATAGGCCCTAAAGTGTAGGGTATCTTCACTTCTCAGGGATATGCTCCATATTTGTGAAATCCCTTCTGCTTGTGAGTTGCTGTGCCAAGGGTGGGGTTTTGGGTAATACTGCATCTTTACCTCTCTTAATGTGTTGATGGGGTTTTTTTGTCCTTTGTTGTAAAGGAGCTGTTCAGCGAGCATTCACATTTTTTCAGAGGGACTTGTTCTCTGTGTGGCTATGGATTTGTTGTGTCTAAGGGATATGGCTAGTTCAGAATCTTCTTATGACACCATCTTGAACTGTCCCCATATGTGCACCTTTTAAATACACACACACACACACACACACACACACATATACATGTGTGTGTATATATATATATGTATATTATATATATATTTTAAAGAGATTATTTATTTGAGAGTGGGGAGAGATAGAGAGAGAAACCCAAGCTGACTCAGACTGCTGGCTGAGCACAGAGCCCAATGCAGGGCTTGACCCCAGGACCCAGAGATCATGACCTAAGCTGAAACTAATTGTATGATGCTTAACTGATAGAATCAGCCAGGTGACCCTAACTCATATTTTTTTATTAAAATCAATGATTATTTTATCATTTGATTTGGGAATCATGGAAGCCAGTGGTTTCTAATCTTAAAGAATATATTTTCTTCATATTTATCTCTGCTGTAGTTATAGTTACTTCTTTATCTATAAAACATGTATATATTATTAATATTTCAAAAAATAGTATATACTTAAAGTTGTTGATAATGGATATAAATTCCCACTTCAAATTTATATTTATATATATGCATATATAATATATATTTATATACATATATAATTTATAGATGGGCATGTTTGTTTATTTAAAGTATCTGAGTTCTTATTAGATTTTTTAAAACATTATGGTGTAACTGATGAAAAGCTTATAGCAGAAGGACAATTATCTTTATTTTTTATTAGCATTATTATCTTTATTCTAAAGTTCTTTTGCAAGAACCTTGAACTTGCTATGAATCTTATAACATTTACATAAGCTAACTCCATTTGGAGAATCATCATAATTCCACATACCATATGATACAGAAACTCTACTATTTCACTATGTTGCTGAAGAATGAATGAGAGAGGCCTCTGCCAAGCACCCTATGCGGAGTTGCCCCTCCTTTTGGAATCCTGAGGTACCATTCAGAAATGTGACCATAGGAAATACAGGAGCCAGGAAGCCAAAAATGGTAACCTAGACAAATTAAGCACTTATTTCTCTATTTTTGTAAGATAAAAATAAAAATAGAAGTATTAATTTCTTCCTTTACCACCACAGATTCATTTAATTCCACTGATAGAGATAACATCAAAGATTATCTTTTATTTCTTTTTCCTTTGATTTATCTAGGGTAAGTGGTGAACCAAGAAATATTTTTTTTTCTTTTAAAACAGATCAAAATAAGCCATTTCACTGGCCTACTTCTTTTTAAATTAAAAGCAAAATATGAAGCTGCATGAGGTAAGTAATAAAATAGCATTTTAAAGAGTGCTTGCTTCAGGAAGTCGCTGTTAAATTGGGTGGACAGATTTGGGGAGGAGATGAGTACCACAGGGAGATGGAGAGAATGGTCAGCTTTTAAGAACTTGGTGTCTATCAGCACATCTTACAATGCACTTTGAAATTTTGGTTAACAGTCATTTATTTATTAAAAATAGCTTTCTATATTTTTAAAAAATTAAATTGCATTTCAGAAATATTTTCCCTCACTTAAAAAAATCACATTTGAAATAATAACTTAAAATTACTTATGAGTGGCTATCAATTTTCATAGCTAGAATATCTGAATGTCTTTCCATCTTTGAACTTTGACAAATCATTTGTATGTATTGATTCTTGAGAAAGTAGAATGGCTTCATTAATAGTAATACTGCTCTCACGTGTTAATAGCTAGGCTGAGGAAGACAGTGTGCCAAGAATCTTACATGTGTTACAGTTAATATTAATATAGTCTCTTAGGACGAATATACATATACCCATTTAATAGATGAGAAAATGAACAAATGGTTCAGTAAGTTAAATATAACATTCAATAAGATATTTATTAAGTAACCAAGCCCAGGATTGCCCAAATCAGTCATTTCCCTTTTTATCATCTTCTTATACACTGTCACCAATCTACATTACCTGAATATTAAATAATTTTTCAGGCTATTAGACCTTTAAAAATAAACTGGTATCAAGCAATTGAGCAAAGGTTTTGAGTGCAGGCAAAATTGATTTGTGCAGATGAAGAGTAGAAGCTTCATTGGTAAGCCTACATATTCCAAAAAAGATATTATAAAGAAAGGGAAGATTATTTTAATAAAAACTAAATATTCATAACCACATCTATAACAATGTCTATATATCATGTATGTATTGTGGTTTTGCCTGTATGTTGATCATGCTAGAACTTTCCATTGGCTCCTTTGTCTGTATTACTCATTTCTAAAAAAAAAAAAAAAAAAAAAAAAAAAAGACCAGCTAAAAAATCTATTTTTCTTGGAGTAGGGGCAGAAGACAATAACTGTGTGGTGGTTATTTGAAACTCCATTAGTTAAATGTATGATCAGTTGGGCATAATTTATGCTCTCTAACTTGACATCTGTATGTTTTGTGACTGCTTAGACTACCATGAATAATTTGGGTTTCATTAATCTATCTAGTGATCCAGAATTTTACACAGTGTTGTTTTTGCCTACCACACGTTTTGCTGAGTTTTAACTCTGTATATGTAGTACTATATGTAGATACGTAAAAGCAAAATTTTTTTAGGATTTATTTACTTGATAGAGAGATTGAGCATGAGTGGGATGAGGGGCAGAGGGAGAGGGAGAAGCAGACTCGCCGCTGAGCAGTCCCCCCCCCAAACCAGCCATATGGGGCTCCTTCCCAGAACCCTTGGGATCATGACCTGAACAAAAGGCAGATGCTTAACTGACTAAGCCACTCAGGTGCCCTTAAAAACATTTTTAAATGAAATTGCTTTCATTCTTCCAGCATGGAACTATCCCTCTGTAGGCTTAGATGGCTGGGATTAGTGGTGACTTGGAGTTTTACGGAAAAGCCTAGAGTAAAAACCTGATAACACTCAGCTTTAACAGATGAAAAGTAGGATTTAACAGCAAGATATGAGAAAAATATACTGTTGGAAGAGAGGATCCATTATCATTCCTGAACTTTCAACAGCCAGATTTGAAGGTCTAAAGCCTGTATGTTTTCTTCATGTGGAACACAGAGCTCCGTGTTAATCAGAAATGGCCTGCTGTTGCAAGTCAAAAGAAGGCCCTGAGAATGGTGGAAAGAAGAAAAAAAGAGGAAGAGAAGTCAATAAAATTGCCAGAAATAAGAATGTATTTTTCTTCTTTATGCTCTTGCCTGGAGAGAAGGCCATGTTCATTAGATGACTGAAGAGATCCTGAGGGTTGATAGTGTCTCATGAACCTGTTCTCCACTTGAGAATTTAATGGCCACAAAGTGAGAAGTAACACAACTAATGACATAGATGGTCAGACTGAAACTTTCTGAATTTAACTCTGAGATTTAATGTCATAAAGACAGTCTGTTCCGGAACGAATCCCAGAAAGAAAGACCTAAAATTATCTATGGCTGGAGAACTTGCCAGACAGATTCACCATAGGAGTGAGATATTATTTTTATGGAATAGTGCTACGTGATTTCCCACGATGTTACATGTCTGGTGGTCACCAGAGCCAAACCTCTAGGGGTCTACAATGTCAGCAACTGCTGAGGGAGGTTCAATTCAGGTTAGAATCCCATGGATCTGTACAGAGGGGACTGACACTAGCCACAATATTTAGCCACAAAGATCTGTGGTCAGAAAAGGGATACCCTGGAGACTGCAGGGGTCAGATGACATCATGCTCCAGGACCCTCACTGTTTTCAATGACCACCTGTAAGTATACCTCTGCCTCTACCCTCCTGCAATTCACAGAAAGAACAATGGAAAGAGGGAAGGAGCTGGCAGAGGCTGGATGGCCTGCAACATTAGGAGACAGAGTTTCTTATCTACATTGTAACCAAAGAGGAATGTTTAAATTAATCTTACAAACTTAAACTGGATGGGTCATTTTAATTAAATTATTTCTCCAACTAATTAACAAGTGGATTTTATGAGGAAAACTAGATCAGCAAAAGGCAAACTAATTTTATTTATCATCCAAGGTAAAGTATGAGGTAAATCTATACCTAAATTATTATATATATATATACACCCCCACTACACACACACACACACACACACACACACACACACACACAAGTACATAGTGGGTAGGATCTTACGTGTCCAATTACCCTCTCACATATAGGCAATATTGCACAACTTGGAAGTTTTCAAACTTAAACTTTATCATTCTCTGAATTTAAAGTAAAGCCAGGAAGTCTCTTGTTAGATAGTGAGAATCAGAAAAGGCAATATTTGTCAGTTTAGAATGTTGTTATTCAGCTATTTTCTAGGTCTAACTTATAAAACTCTTGTTCAGATTTCTAGGTCTAACTTAATAAAACTCTTGTTCAAATGTTTCTATGTATTTGCAAAATTCTATTGGATGTTTAATGGGAAAAAAGGGAAAAGGATTTGGGTACTACCTCTCACCTACTCACCAATAATAAACTTAGAAAAGAAAAAGAGAGTAAATAATCTACCTATACTAGCATGATTTCTGTACAGTATTCAACACTTGTGTATTTGGGGTGTGTGTGTGTGTGTGTGTGTGTGTGTTAACATACACATACAAATACCCACTCTCCTCCATGCCCTCTTCAGGTTTCAGATTTTAAATCCTTCTTATTCTAAATTACTGACATTGTATCTAGAGCTACTCTGTCCTTCCTTAGGCACTCTAAAGAGTCCCTACCCCTGTTTCCATTGATATAGTTGCCTAATTATTCTAAGTTTCTTTTTCTTTTTTCTATACCTAATGCTACAGTAATTTTCCACAAACATTTTTATTATATTGCTCTTCAACTCAAGATCCTTCTTACACTACAGTATTTAATATCAATACTCCCAAGTTCATGGCTGACATTAACCTATCTTACATTCTATAACCTGTAACATTATTTTCAAAGACAAGTTGGTCAGAGGCCCATCCAAGATAATTGGCATTTTTTAATCTTACTTAAAAGCAAAACAAAACAAAACAAACAAACAAAAAAAAACCCTCACTTCTTGTTGTTTCTTACCTAAGAATGTTTCTATATGCCCATAATATAAATATATAAATATATATTTAGGGGCAGAGAGAGTGAGTGTGCATGAGCTTTTTGGTGGGGGTGGGGGCATGAGGGCAAGAGGTATTCTTATGCAGTCTCTACAGCAAGCTTGGAGGCCAACACAATGCTCTATGTCAGAACCCTGATCCTAAATCAAGAATCAGAATTTTACCAACTGAGCTACACAGGTGCACCACGCCCATGATATTTTAAAGTATTTTTTCTACCAGTACCTTTTTTTGATGATTCATTGCCATTAAATCCTTCAACAATTAAAAAATCTCAAGAGTTCTAGAAAGGCTTCTAATAATTTTTACGGTTAACTCTCTGCTTAGTTAACGAATTATCTCATATTATTCAATCTATTCTATACTGTGTCGAGTCTTACACACTTTTGTGGTACTTTAATGTTTTTACAAATAATTTTTTTTTAAGATTTTATTTGTCAGAGAGAAAGGGAAAAAAAAAAAAGCAGAAGAAGTGACAGGCAGAGGGAGAAGCAGACTCTCCGCTGAGCAAGGAGCCTGATGCCAGACTTGATCCCAGCACCCTGGGATCATGACCTGAGCCTGAACCACCCAGGTGCCTACAAATTATATATATATATTTTTTTATCAGAGACTTGAAACTCCCTCTTTTGAGTTATATTGGGTCTTCCCAAATTTATACATAGAAATGCTAACTTAAGTATTTCATAATGTAACCTTATTTAGAGATAAGGTGTTTGTGGAGGTAATCAAGTTCAATGAGGTCTTTAGGTTGGGCCCCAATCCAGTAAGACAATGTCCTTGTTTAAAGGGAAAGTTTGGAAAGAGAAGGGCACACAGGGAGAAATCCATGGGAAGATCACTGTGATTCTTCTAAAAGCCAGGATCTCATAAGATTACTAGCAATCCACTAAAAGCTAGGAGAGAAGCATGGAACAGATTCTCACACAGACCTTAGAAGGAACCACTCTGCCAATATCTTAACCTCAGAATTCTATTCTCCAGAACGGTGAACCACTACACTTCTATTGTTGAGCCACCCAATGTATAGACTACAATAGCTCTAACAAACTAATAACCTCTTCAGAGGAGGGAAAAAAACCTCTCTTAATACATTTGAAAACTGTGCTGCTTTTCCAGAGCAAGCAGTGGGCACACACACAAATGTTTTGTTTCTCCCTCATTTAAGTAGTCAAGTCAGCTGAGCATTAGTTTTATTTAAATAAGTATATAGCATAAAATTTTCTGATTTTAGATTTGTAAATCAAACGAGTAGAGGGAGTAAAATATTTGCTACACTGAAACAGACTCTAAGTAACTTATACGTTATAAATGCATCATCAACCTTATTGGCATTTTCATGATATTCAGAAAGTAAATGAATCATTTTTACTGGGATATTTTATTTATTTTCCTTTAACTTTACAAAAGTTGGTATAAACATCTTATTTTCTTCATCTAAATATGTATGCCATTTTGTTTTATATAATGACCTCATCTGATTTTCATTTTTATTCCATAAAATTTTACAAAGCACCATTCCTATAAGAACTGACACAATAAATAGTGCCTCATCATAATTTTATATTAATCAGAAGTTTATGTTGCTGATGTTGCCAATATCTGTAGAAAGATTTAAAAAGCCTATATTTTGCCTTAAAATATCATAGATTTCCATATATAATAAAAAACTTTTGAGGTCCTAAACATAGTTTAACATTTATAATGGTATTATCCACATGACATACATACATACAATTTAACTCCTTATTAATGTTTCAACACTTTTATGAAGAAAAGCATCTTGAATATGTGAAATATTTTAGATATTAAGATTTTATATCAATCCATTCCCCATTGGTTGCCAAAATTACAGCACATAACCTCTAATTAGTAAATTAAGTGAAAAAATAATTTTAAAAACTTTGTGATCTGAACTACTTTTGAGTTGATATTAGCTTATGCATGCTATGGTTATCGTTTAGTATATAAATCAAATTGCAATATGAGAGGGGTTCTTTAGTTTAGAAATATTATTTGGTCAAATATAGCTTGATAACTAGGGTTACTAAAGTTAGTACTCTGATATTATATAAGGAGGGTTATTAAATTATAATTAAATAATACATATTTTTGAATTGGAGAGTATATATATTTATCTATAATCTAAAGTAGAAGTACAGGGGCACCTGGGTGGCTCAGTGATTTAAACCTCTGTCTTCGGCTCAAGTCATGATCTCAGGGTCCTAGGATCGAGCCCCGAATCAGACTGCTCAGCTGGGAGCCTGCTTCTCCCTCTCTCTCTCCCTCTGTCTGCCTCTCTGCCTATTTGAGATCTCTGTCTGTCAAACAAATAAATAACTAATTTTAAAAATTAAAAAAAAAGAAGTACAAAACGCATTATTTGTGTATAAACATCGTTGTCAATATCCATGAGGGCAATATTTAATATCTACTCATTGTGAGTAGATAGATGTGATTTTTTTTTTACTATCTCTTTTCAAAAACCCAGAGTTTTTTCATAACTGAAAACTAAATTGTTTAAACAGCCAGGATGACTTTGATCTAAACAGATCTGCCCTTAATTAAAGTTTTATTCCTTTTGTGCTCCACGCCCTCACCTCCAGCACCATTACTGTCAGGAATTCTTCACCTGCTGTAGAGGATTAGAATAAATTTTCACTCCAAAGGGGAGAAGAGAGGGGAGGAAGAATGAAAGAAGGAATAAAGAGAAGTAGTCTAACCTTTAAGAGTTTTATTAAAATTAGCTATTAATCTTTCTTTATGGAACAAAGTAGCCCAGACATTTCTTTACCTTATGCCATATCTTACAGGCCATAAGGATTACTTATTATGCTTCTTTTCCTTTTTCTTCTAAAAATATATTAACAAAACCCAAACAGCAAATTTAGCATATCATTAATATCCTGGGCTATTTATATTAGTTTAAGTAACATATATCATATTAGTTTGTTGTAAATACACATGAACACTTTGATTATTTTGTTCTTTTTTAATACTTAATAAATATATAAATAAATAAAAATATATATAAATATTTAATATTTATTTTTAATATTTTCTTTTTTTATTTGAAAGAGACAGTGAGAGAGAGCGTGAGAGGGGAGAAGGTTAGAGGAAGAAGGAGACTCCCCATGGAGCTGGGAGCCCGACTTGGGACTCGATCCCACGAGTCTGGGATCATGACCTGAACTGAAGGCACTCGTTTAACTGAGCCACCCAGGCACCCTGATTATTTTGTTCTTGAGCCTTGCACTTTGTTCTAACTATAGCCTATCTTTTATGATCAGAACTCCATGATAAAATTTCATTGTCTCACTCTATCTTTTTTACTGGGAAGTGCAAAACTGTTAAAAATATACGGTCCAAAAATAATTGGACTAAGAAAATGAACTTCAATAACAAACACTAGGATATAGTACTATATCTCAACAAATAGACCAGAGAGAAACCATTTACTTTTTCATTCTTTTTGTTGGAAGAACTCAATTCCTTGAGGGTGTAGAGCTGAGTTTCTGGTCACTTACTGACTGCTGACTACAGATTGTTTCTAGCTTTTAAGGAGCCAACTTTATTTCTTGACTTATGCTTTGACCCCTTTGCTTCATTTTCAAAGCCAACAAGCAGGTCAAAGCCTCTCATGCTTAGAATCTCAAGCTTTTTCCTCTGCTGCCACATTTCTCCTGGCCAATCTGCCTTCCTATTCTACTTTTAGAGACTCATGTTATTACATGTAATTCACTTTGATAATCCAGGCTGATCTCTCTATTTTAAATCTATAATCATTTTATTTTATTTTGATTTTATTTTATTTTAATCTTTCCAGTGTCCCAAAATTCATTGTTTATGTAGCACACCCAATGCTCCATGCAATATATTCTCTCTACAATACCCACCACCAGGCTCATCCAACACCCCATTCTCCCCTCCAAAACCCTCAGTTTGTTTCTCAGAGTCCACAGTCTCTCATGGTTTGTCTCCCCCTCCAATTTCCCCCAAATCATTTCTCCTCTCCATCTTGCAGTGTCCTCTGTGTTATTCCTTATGCTCCACAAGTAAGTGAAACCATATGATAACTGACTCCCTCTGCTTGACTTATTTCACTCAGCATAATCTCTTCCAGTCCCATCCATGTTGATACAAAAGTTGGGTACTCATCCTTTCTGATGGAGGCATAATATTCCATTGTATATATGGATCAAATCTTCTTTATCCATTCGTCTGTTGAAGGGCATCTTGGTTCTTTCCACAATTTGGCGAATGTGGCCATTGCTGCAATGAACATTAGGATGCAGATGGCCCTTCTTTTCACTACATCTGTATCTTTGGGGGAAATACCCAGCAGTATAATTGCAGGGTCACAGGGTAGCTCTATTTTTAATTTTCTGAGAATCTCCACACTATTTTCCAAATTGGTTGCACCAACTTGCATTCCCACCAACAGTGTAAGAGGGTTGCCCATTCTCCACATCCTCTCCAACACATGTTGTTTCTTGTCTTGTTAATTTTGGCCATTCTAACTGGTATAAGGTGATATCTCAATGTGGTTTTGATTTGAATCTCCCTGATGGCTAATGATGGTGTTTTCATGTGTCTGTTAGCCATTTGTATGTCTTCTTTGGAGAAATGTCTGTCCATGTCTTCTGCCCATTTTTTGATGTGATTATCTGTTGTGTGTGTGTGGAGTTTGAGGAGTTCTGTATAGATCTTGGATATCAGCCCTTTGTCGGTAGTGTCAGTTGCAAATATCTTTTCCCACTCCCTAGGTTGCCTCTTTATTTTGTTGACTGTTTCCTTTGCTGTACAGAAGCTTTGGATCTTGATGCAGTTCCAAAAGTTCATTTTAGCTTTTGTTTCCTTTGCCTTTGGAAACATGTCTTGAAAGAAGTTGCTGTGGCCAATGTCAGAGAGGCTACTGCATATGTTCTCCTCTAGGATTTTTTTTTCTTTTTTTGTTTTTTATTCTTTTTATGTTCTTTGTATGCCAATGGAACTATAAAATTGTTTTTCATATTCCAAGACAATTCAGCATTTAGATATAGATAGATAAGATTAAATTCACTGTTCAGGAGAATCAACATCTTTGCAATACTTCATCTTTAAATATAGGGTTATGTATGTGGCCCTCTAGGATTTTGATAGATTCCTGCCTCATGTTGAGGTCTTTTATCCATTTCAAGTTTATCTTTGTGCACAGTGTAAAATGGTCAAGTTTCATCTTCTATACATAGCTGTCCAATTTTCCCAGCACCACTTATTGAAGAGACTTTTTTCCACTATATATTTTTTCATGCTTTGTCGAAGATTATTTGACTATAGAGTTGAGAGTCTGTATCTGGGCTCTCTACTCTGTTCCACTGGTCTATGCCTTTGTTTTTGTGCCAGTACCATGCTGTCTTGGTGAAATGCCCTCATTTCTAGTGGTTTCTTTACCCTTCAGGCATTTCCTCTCAGTTGAAAGTGAATCTTTTTGGAGGTCTTTGTGCAGCATCTTCCTCCAGAAATCTATCCCATCAATTTTGGCCTTCTCTCTCCCCAAATTCTAACTTTTGACTCTGTAAACTCAGCCAGAAGAATAAACTATGTTCTGTCCTCCATTTCCTGCACCTCATCTGGGGAAATACCTCAGTTCATTTGGTTCCCTTTTCTCAGTATTGTGCTGTTTATTGTGCAATGTTTAAAACCACTGTTTCATACATTTTGTCAACTTTTCTAGTATGTTTTAATGCATAAAGACAATTTTTGTAGCAGTTATTCCTTATGAACAAAACTGGAAGTCTTTCAGTACATGCTGACTAAAGAAATTTTTCCTATAGCAATTTCCATACTACATTTTCTACAGTGTAATAACCAATTGGTTAGTTGGAGAAAGTGATTTATATTCACCCAATTTTGTATTGATTATAAAATCTAAAGGATCGGGAAAGTTTCAATTTAAAGGGACAAAAATGATGCTTGGGCAAAAACAGCTCCGAATCTGAATGGCATTCTGCTGTTTCCATAAAAATAGGTGGTGAGGATGTCAATACTGGATATGTCAAGGACCTGTAATACTGGTAAGAAAACATAAAAACCCATCACAGTTCTGAATAAAGGCAATATTTCCTCAAATATTGGATTTTCAGAGTGATGTTTAGGTTTTAAACTATGTATTTGTAGCTTGAAAAATCCTTTTTAATTGAAACTCTTTCAGGACAAAAATATGTATGAGTTTGAAGTTATCTAGTATCTAATCCCTAGGCACGCACGTTTTTCCCTAGTAGTGAAACATTTTCATTAATAGGAGGATTTTTTGATAACACATGCTTTTTCAGGAGAACCATTATCCTTTTATGGATGAATAAGCTATATTTTTTTAAAGATTTTATTTATTCGTTTAACAGAGAGAGAAAGTACGAGCAGGGAGAGCAGCAGACAGAGTGCAAGGGAGAAGCAGGCTCTCTGCTGAACCAAGAGCTGGATGTGGGACTTGATCCCAGGATCCTGGGATCATGACCTGAGCCAAAGGCAGCTGCTTAACCAACTGAGCCAACTAGGCGTCCCAAAAAGCTGTACTTTCAAGAGAACTTCACCTCTATCAAAATGGATAGATGTTGATTGGGTAGACTTTCGATTCATGTTCAGGATAGATTTTGGATTGTCAAATATTAATATTCTTTATTTTTTTAATATTTTATTTATTTATTTGGCAGAGATCACAAGTAGGCAGAGAGGCAGGCAAAGGCAGGGGTGGGTGGGTGGTGAGCAGGCTCCCCGCTGTGCAGAGAGCCTGATGCGGGAATCCATCCCAGGATCCTGGCATCATGACCTGAGCCGAAGGTACAGCTTAACCCACTGAGCTACCCAGGTGCCCCAAATATTAATATTCTTGATGGAAGATATAATTCATTCATTTGCACATTTTCCCTAAGCACTGAAACATGGAGGGATTGTCACAGATATTCATAATTGGAGGAATAAAGCTAACCATCAATTTATTGTAGGGATGTGTAGAGACTGCCTTACCTCTAACATAATTTTTTTAATTTTTAAATGTTTAATTTTTTAATTTTTAAATGTTTAAACAGGGCAAAAAAAACCCACCTGCAATTCTTAATTACTGATACCCAATCTAATCAGAATAAATAATGTAAATAAACAAATACATAAAAACTTCCTGCATGATACTAAAAATGTCCAGTACTATAAACCACTTCTGGAGTAGAAGGGAATTAGAGTTAAGTAAACAGCCAAGTAAATTAGTATTTAAAAACCTAAATATCTAGGTAAGTTTCAGTTATCTACCTATGGCTCAAACTCTTTGCTTTAGTTAACGAAACATTTTTTTTTTTCAGAGACCATGAATAGTATTTAGATTTATTTTCTTCTATCATTTTATATATTGGTAGAGTAATACTTATCTGAATTTCTTTGAATGAACATCAGTGAAATATGCATGGTTTCTTTTTCATTAAAAGACACAATGATGTTGAAATAGTTTTTAGACTGTTACACCATTCCTGGATAAAATGCTACCAACTTCTCTCAAGTTTTAATTTCAATGAGGAAAAGGAACAGATAAATCTAATTATAAAAAAAAATCACCAACAACTAGATATTTTCAATGACAAACTATTCGACAAATCACCTTTTCTTTTCCTCTGTGAAAGAACTAAAACTGTAGGCTAATGATTGCCCGAAAGAAGCCCATGCCACCAACCCCCGGCTCTCCTTCCTATCTCACTGTTGCCAGAAAGATCCTTCTAACCATTTGTTGAATATTGAATGAACAAACCCATTGTTCCCCCCAGGGAGTGCGGAATTCAGTGAATACTAACAAGGAAACAGCTAAAAGAAAACAATGAGAGAAGTGTTTTGGCAAGACTAAACTTTCCTAATGCTTCTGACTGTGTACTCCTGAGTGGCACCTGGGAATTAAGGCTGGGGCTCCAAAGTGCTGCTTGTGCGTAGGCAGGAAATGCTATAAAGGGAGTTGAAGGAGGAGCTTGGTCCAACAGAGTGAGCCTATGCCACTGCAAGTTATTACTGTAGGTAACGTGTTTCAGAGAAGGCTTTCAACTTACAGGAATTTGACGGGGTATATCCTTAAAGTGGGAAGAGGGTAATTTTAGATCCTTACAATTTAACAGTTCAGGAAACTCAAGGCGGGGACTCTAGTGATTCTAGCTTTATTCGGCTTCAAATGGGTATGGGTTCTTTTCGATTTGGGGGCTATAGAAGATACTGGGGAAGGACATGAAGATAGGAAAGCTTTCTTCTGTATAAAAATAGCCAGTTGGAGCCTGGGGTGGTCGAAATGGGTCTAGGTCCACAAGTCACCTCTACATGGGGTGGGGGAGCTTGTCATCTGCCATCTAGTCCTTTGACAAACACTGGTCTCTTTCAGGACCTTCTGTGCACCAGGTTTTAGTTCATCTTGTAGATTTCTCTTTCTCTTACAATCTCAGAGTGACCCATAACAGTGGCAAATTTGTAAGTACAGTTTTGCTCAGAAATGTCTAATTTCTCTTTTTCTTTTGTGTCATAGCTGCAAATTCTCAAAGGTGAACAAGAGGATGTGATGTTTCATTTTCCATCTCACCACCTAACAGTGCATTAGAATGTCTAGGTGGTTTCCTGTTGATCATTTAGCTAAGGACCAACCCAATGGCCTGCCTATATATTGTGTCCTGGACTTAATCACTCTTTATGGAATGCTCATATTCCTTCTTCCCCAACTGATCCAGCCATGCGCCCCCTTACTTATGGATGTGGACACTACAGATATGGCCGACTTTTGAATTGCTAATAAATTAAAATTTATGTTGAGGATTTATGTGGAGAAAAGAGAAGAAACTGCATGAAATTAATCCACGCTTGACTCTTGGTCAGAAAAGTAAGGGAAAATAACAGAAACAGGATGTCCGCTCTCATCCCAATTCTCTCTGCAACAGGCCGAAGTTTAAACAGAAAGGATACTCCAGATACTTCACTTGATAACCAGCATTTGCAAGAGGTGAGCCTTTGTCTAGTTACTAGCCCAGTTATCAGATACGTTTTCCTTAACATTCGTAGACTTTTGAATGCCTTCTTTAACTGTATTTTTCTGATTTGTGTTAGGGTATATGGATATGTGTGTATAGTTTTCTGTATTTACATGTGCATAGCTGTATACACACATATTGTTCTACTGGGCAGTTACAAGTAAATGTTTAATAATATAATAGCCATAGATAAGAATGGAATCACACCCTTGTAGTAAATGTGAATACTGAAAAATGTTCCATTTTACAATCAATGTTTGTTTTCTTTTTTTTTTATTGATTTTTTTAAAAGATTTTTTTTTTTTATTTAAGAGGGGGCGAGGGGCCGAGGAGAATCCCAGGCAGACTACCCACAGAGTGAGCCCCGGTAGGGCTTGATCGCAGGACCCTGGGACCTTGACCTGAGCCAAAAATCAATGGCTGATGGCTCGCCCTACTGAGCCACCTAGGTGCCCGTGCTTTCTACTTTTTATTTTTTTTATTTTTTTTTAAGATTTTATTAATTTATTTGACAGGGTTCACAAGTAGGCAGAGAAGCAGGCAGAGAGAGGAGGAAGCAGACTCCCTGCTGAGCAGAGATTCCCAAAGTGGGGCTCGATCCCAGGACCCTGGGATCATGACCCAACCCGAAGGCAGAGGCTTTAACCTACTGAGCCACCCAGGTGCCCCCTGCTTTCTACTTTTAAAATCAGTCCCAAAGTGACTTCATTTCTGAGATCGGATAGTAACAGTATGCAAAGGCCTTTCCCACCATTCACCTTATGCCCAGTTCGAATTGCAAAGCCCTATGGAATGACCCTGTAGATTATATTTGTAACCAAATCACGGCATTTTGAATAGCTTAGGAATTATCCTGTTAAATGATCTCCAAATATTCAGACTCTGAAACTTCTCAGTGAATTCCAGTTTGACTTTCCACTGAAACTCTGAATGTAACATTCCCTTAGAATAATTTCTCCCTTTTGATTCACATGCAAAATTGTATCGTCCTGGGTCTAGGCTCCTATTTTTAGTTTATTACTAAGAAATTTAAATATAAGGTAAAGCAAAGTTAAATAATATTTATGTTCCCAGAAATATATGCATTTATATTAAATTGCAAGAAAATATTTATGATTACAACATAATGGTTATAGAACAGAGATAGATTTCCATAACTATGTTATTAATTCTTAAACAATGTTAATATTCCTTTAATAACTTTTTTAAATTGGGAAAGTATTGAATTCTATTATTTAAATTTTACACATATAATTAAACCATATTGTCCCATATGATTTAGTTCTACTTTGGCACATTTAAAAATATATGACAAAATAGATGTTCCTGTAAGATATGATTTTATAAAAACACACTATAAAAGAGAATTGGAGGAAAGAGAAAACTCACTGGTACAACATGGAGGGTTAAGGTCTTATAGCTATAATATCTTTTACATGCTAAGTCATGAAAAATTAAAGCCTTATAATTCAAATACTGAACATCTAGAATTAAACTGACACCAAAGCCAACAGTTAAAATGCAACCAATGCCCTCTTTCCAGTGTACATAAAAGGCTTTAGAGGAGGAAAAAAAAAAAGTGTTTGTTTTTTTTTTTGAAGAATGAAAGCGCAAAGGAAAGTTTGCTCAAATTTCCTACCTTGGGAAATATTTGTACAGTTCTCTGTAGCAATAAAATCTGACTACATTTGCCTATGCAGGTGAGAGATGGCGGCATCCTACCTGACCATATCCCAATATCTAAGGAACTGAACTAATATTTAGTAGAAATCTATTTGTGGAATATGGAAAAGCTTAGGAACAGGCTTATTTTAAATTTATAAGTATTTCCCAACATAAAATAGAAATTGATCTGCTCTTTGTGTTTTAGAAAATTTAACGTGGTCAACATTCTATTTTGTAATAGAAAATGCACTTTTTTTCATTGACTAACTTAAAGAATTATGACTTTGCCAACAGAAAGAAAAGTGTAGAGATACTGATAAACTAAATGTCCCGTTGTTCTAAAACATAAGACAAAAAAGATGTGAATAAAGAAATGGACAGAAATTCCAAATCTACAATTTACAAAGCAGAACATTCTAAAACGAGAATGGGGGGGCACAGTGGGTAAGAGCTGAATTTAAAACTACTAATGACACTGATCAAAGCTAGTTGTCCAACGTATTCATCATGTAGGTATGCTTTGTTCTTTAAAGGGAAATAGTGCTTTCATCTCTTGATTTCAGTCTATTATTCTTCATAATAGACTCAACTGCATAACCTAATACATCCATTATAACACTTTAATTATGTAATTGCAATGGTTTTTTCCAGAAGTACACTTGCCAGAATGAGGGACTATCAAGCTACTAAGTAGCTTGACCTCTTGGTCTTGTCTGGCTTTGTGGCTGAAAGCATATGTGGCTCTCGTAACGTCTCATGCGGAATAATGACAGAATAACCACTGGGGCATGAAGCCACAACCTGTAGGGAGTTAATCATGACCATTAATCTCTGCCACAATCGTCTATTCTTTGAGGATGGGAGTAGTGGCAGAAAGAAATTTCATTTTGTTTACTGCATATAAATGAATCTCATGTCGGCCCCTAAGCTTCTTGGTGGAAGTAGAGAAGAAAAAAGAACACAGAAGTTAGTTAATTTGAAATCGTATATCGTGTGAAATTGATAATCACTTCTTTTTTTTTTTTTTTTTTTTATTTCCAGCATAACAGTATTCATTATTTTTGCACCACAATCACTTCTGTTGCAGAATTTTTGATCTTTGCACTGTGGCGGTCTCATTCTGGGACTCAATGAATACAAATCGACTTTGCCAAGATCTGGTAACCAAAGTTCTCAGGCACAGACATCTGAGAAAATTTTATGAAAACTAAATTTTCCTAATCGATCCTCATTTGAAATGAATTGTTATCATGAAACTAAAGAGAAAATGGGTTCCTTTCTGAACCTCTGTGCTGCCTTGTTATATTGTCTCAGCCATGAGATTACTATATACTTATGTAGAATTTATGTTAGCTTGCAGCTCTAAAATGCCATTGATAATGCTTCTTGCAAAACCTTAAAAAGAGCTGTATATGTCAAAACTAGGAATCATAAGATCTTGTGACAATATGTTTTCCATAATAAAGCAATGAGAAATTTGTTTTTTTGTATTTGAAGGTAATGGAAGCTGATGGTTAGGGCTTTTTGAGCATTTGGGAAAGAGGTAGAAGTACATTTAAAACAAAAATCCAAGGAAAGAATTTTCTCTGGTAAGTGTTAAATAAAAGATTTATGTTAGGTAATATAGTTTTTAAAATTATGTAATGTATATTGCTCCCTACTACCATCACCACACAAATACACTTTCTAGAAAATAATAAACAAAGGATAAAGCAATTTGTTGTAGAAGAAGGAAGACTGAGGTAGCTTGAAAATCTGATTGGGGAACTGACTCTGTCCCATCCAATTAGAACGAGTGCAGGTAAGTTTCTTAACCTATACAAGCCTCAGTTTCTTTAACTCAAAAGTGAAAGAACTGAATTATATTTCTTTACAGATAAACTGTCAAAATATTTTCTTTAAGATTTTATTTGTTTATTTAACAGGTTGAGAGATCACAAGTAGGCAGAGAGGCAGGCGGTGGGGCAGGGAAACAGGGTCCCTGCTGAGCAGGGAGCCCACTGTGGGGCTTGATCCAGGACCCTGAGATCATGACCTGAGCCCAAGGCAGAGGCTTAACCACTGAGCCACTGAGATGCCCCAAAATATTTATTTAATAAAACTAACAAACTGCCTAAATGTTTAGTGTCTAAATTTTGATCTCTGAACTAATTATATTAACATCTCTTTCTACCCCCAAATCATATTTGATTTCACTAAAGCTTTTACTATTATCTCACATTGTTTTGAATTATCTTAAAAAACTTGGGAATCCTAATTACATGTCAACACAAACCGAGTAAAGTTCATGTAATTGTCATCATCATCATCATCATCATCGTCGTCGTCATAGCAATTTATTACTGAACAGTCCTACACACCAGGCATGGTTTTAAGTGATATTCATCATGTCATACATGATGTTATGAAATTCTGAGCAAGTCCAATGTTTTAGATATGTTTATCCCAACATAACAAATCACATTTTGAAATAATACAAAATATTAGGAGGGTTGGAAAAAAAAAAAAGAGGGGAAAAAAAAAAAACAACCCGTAAATGGGTTGCAATTCTGTTCAACCTGATCTATTAGAGGTAGATCAGGTTGATAAATATGACACAGCATCAGCTGTCAACTATGAACAGTTAGGATAACCAGTAGGATTCAGCTCCAGACTTGCTTCTGACAGAAACCATGAAATAATTCAGTCTGAGCATAACCTCAATATCAGGGTTGATGACCTTGATCAAGTACATGCCAATAAAAACAATTGATGGTGGAAAATAAGGCCTTTGACTTGGTCATCTGAGGTTCCTTTTGAATGTTTCTAATCATTAAAGACATCAGTGGTGGTAGAGTGAGCTCGGCTCTCACATTCTTGATTCCAAGTTCTAGCCATTTGGAATGGGACTATGTGTTATCTGGTACTTAGCAGATGCTCAGCTCTCTTTGGGATTAAATACTATCCTCTATCCCACTGAAGGTAGTTCAAAACCAGAAATGAAGACTACTTGAGGTCAGAACTAGGTAGGAAACTCATAAACGTAACAGTGAAGATTTCAACAGTACTGTAAAAAAAACCTCATGAAATTTTTGGAGCCTTAAGTTCCATTTGGGACTGAAAAATTGTCCAATTTCCCCTTCCCATGTATCAACCTACCTAGAACACTCTTTCTGTGTTTAAGACACAGGCTATATCAGCTTCACACAAAATCCTTGATCTATCAAGTTATAGCATTAAAACTAAATTAAAATGAATTTAACTGTATCATTAAATTATATCATTAAAACTAATTATATCATTAAAACTTTTATTTTACCAAAAAAGTGTTTGTTGGTAAAATGGGTTAACAGGTGAGATAGAATGATAGATAACAACTGGAAAAATGCCGATCTTTAAATGACTTTATTCACAGTTTTGTCTTCTACACAGTGAAATTAAGATAGCTTACAAAAAAATGAAAAAAATTTGTCTTAAAATAATTAAAAGACTATAGAAAAAATTTAAAATAAAATTATGATTAAGCAAATGAGGATACACAAATGCCAGTGCAGGTGCAAAGTAGACCTCGGTTCTTGCATCTCATAGTCATAAAAAATTAATATGGTTGTATTGTAAGTGAATTATAGAGCTCATCAGAATGAAAATTTTAAAAAGTACATGTCTCTTCAACATTCTGCTCCTTTGATAAATATGATTTCCTCCTCCACAATATTTTTGAAGAATGAGCATCATATAGTTAGACATTATACTCTTAGTCAAGGTCTGAATATGCTGGAATGGCATGCAGAGAGTTAAAAGTAGATTTACAATCTGTGAAAATCACAGGAGAGATAGCAGGGGAAAATATTTTTTAAACTATAGTGATTTGCTCTGATTGCTTTGATATTTCTTCTCTTTGGGGTTTAGCTTATCATTTATCACTTCAGACACAAAATATAACAACTAATTTCAACTCACTGGATATAGACAAACTGAGTTTTAGATTTTCAATATTTGCAATGATCCTGCTATGTGTATTCTGAGTAAGAATATAAGAAGAATAGAATAGAAAGAAGAAAGAATAGAAAGGAAAATCTGTTTGTAGTAAAGTTTTTCTGAAGAAACTATTCTTCGAATATTTAGAGCTAGTTTTTATTTTGCTTTTTCTGTAAATGCTCTTAGAATATAGAACATTCTTTTCTTTTCTTTCAAGCATCTATGAAATGAGTTCTTGAGATTTTTCAATAAATATGCATTAATATACTTCATTCTCAATGATCAAGATCAACCATGTGCAAGGCTTCTCAGTACACAGGTGATTAGGTTTATTGCTGAACCTATTTCCCTCTTTGTCCTGCCAGATTTGATTCTGGCCAAACATATTACAAATAGAGAGATGCTAATTCAAAGAGACACTTACAAATTGGAGAAGTATTCACAAGCACACAGCACAGTTGGGAAAGATTGTGTGTGAATAGGTTATAGAAGGAAGCTAGAACTCATGTGCAAAATAAGCTGTGAGTTAAAAAAAAAAAAAAGATGGCATTATAAGAAACAAGATAGAGATTTGATACTGGCCTTTTCAACCAAGAATATTGAGGAAACACTGATTTGTTTTAAACTTCCTCACCTCCAGCAAGTAAAATACCCACTTGGCCAGTACTGGAAAGCGGAAATTGATAAACCACTGAAGAAAAGAATTAGGCCTCAGTGGCTAGTTTTCTGAAGTTATTTGCCTGTGTTTGACGGAGAGAGAAGGTTCTCTGGTATTCCCATAAATGCCTTCAATAAAAAAGAGATGAATCTGATGAAAGATAAGAAAAACAAAAACAAAAGCAAAAAACAACTTTATTCAAGGTGGGGAAAAAAAATACCATGCTTCAAAATGCATTATTTAAGAATCATGCACTTATACTCACTGACTGGCATTCTGACAGAAAGCAGATTTTAAAATGCTGGATAAAGGGAAAATGGTGATAGATTAAAAGCCAATGCACATAGACTAGAATCTGAAAGCCCAGGAGAGTCAAGGAATCAACCTATGTATGAAGAGGGATTTCACTATTAATTATGAAATTGGTATAGAATTTGGTAGCATTGTTTACCTAATATTGGAACATTCTCGTTCCCATGTTTAATTTAAAGCATGAGAATGAAGTGTCTGCCATTTTCCCAGGTGACATATGATGGTGACCTGCTGCAAAACAAAATAAAGATTGGAGCAGATTCGTTCAAATTTCAGTGTATGACCTCATATTTACTCTGTTAGCCAGCATCTATTTTTCTTCCTAGTGTCCCAACTACTTTGAATAATATCTATGTCCAATTCTTTGTTTGAATACAAAAATACTACTTTTAATAATATCTATGTCCAACTCTTTGCTTTAATACATTTAAAATAAAAAATAAGGAAACAAATAAAGTTAAGAAAAAGAAAGCTATAATTTTAAACACAGACAATAAAGCTATATGTATAATGCAATGTGTTGAGGTTATAAAATAGATTTATAAATTATATATTAAAAATAGAGTGCCAATTTAATGCATGCTTTATGACTGAGGGAGAAAAAAATCTGAAAGTTTTAAGTATATATGGAGCCCATAATTGTTTTCTTTTTTAATTAGGCCCAAAACTAATGTTCTATAATGTTACATTACCTACAATTTGTAAAAATAGCCAGCATAAAATTAAAAATATCTGTACTTTTGAAAATTATTTCATTTGATAGTAAATATGGATATTAATGATTTTTAGAGATAGCACATAAAAATGACATCTAAGTAACCATCACTTCCCATTCAAAATAATCCCATAAAGTGAATATAAGACTCAATTACAATACTAATATTTTGTTGAATTTTGTGTGTATATTTATGAAGTATATTCAAGGGTACTTTTTAAGAAAAAAATTCTATATGCAGTTACAATTATTATAGACAGAATATGTTCTAAATATACATATTCAAATATTTTGTGTTTTCTTTTTTTTAATTTTTATTTATTTTTTTTGAAAAATTTTTTTAAAGATTTTATTTTATTTATTTGACAGAGAGAGATCACAAGTAGGCATAGAGGCAGGCAGAGAGAGAGAGAGAGAGGAGGAAGCAGGCTCCCTGCTGAGCAGAGAGCCCGATGCGGGACTCGATCCCAAGACCCTGAGATCATGACCTGAGCCGAAGGCAGTGGCTTAACCCACTGAGCCACCCAGGTGCCTGTGTTTGATTATTTAAAAGAGGTAAGAATCAAGTTCTAGGACAGTAAAGGTCAACCAGTTATTGATTTATCTGTTCTTCATAATAATGCCTATCTCACAGTTAGATTTTTTTTTTTTCCCCAATTAAGCCAAGGAAAACATAACTGACACTTGCCCAGTAAGGCTAGACTCAAAGAAGGGAAAAACATATTGGTATCTCTCTTCGTAACTGGAGAAAGGTGAAGCAGGTTCAGTACATCAGCCTTCCATACTACTCCTAAACGTGATTTACCATCTGAAATTGTGATGTGGTCAATGATCTATCCAGTCTTTATTTGTAACTGCCCTAGGCCTGGGTATGATAGCCAGCAATAAACCCATCTTGATAAAGAAGACTCATGTTCTGATCTCGAGAATCATAAGTGAACTGGGGAAAAGAAACATAAGGGAAAACACAACACATCACAAGCACAATAGGGATAAGAGTGAATGCTATGCAACACAGTAAGAACAGAGTGAGAAACCATTCAGCTTTGGAGAGTTTAGGAAAAGCTTAATCAAGAAACGAAATCGAAGCGAAGATGTAATGGTCCAATGGAAGGAAAAGACGTCTCATTCTATATGTAACTGTGATGGTAACTGGAGGAAAGAGAAACATCTAGCAGAGGAAACAGTTCCTACAAAATACTTACAGTGATTCTCAAATATAAATCCATAGCCTGTTCAAAGCCCATGAAGGTGCTCGTGAAAGTTTACATTAAAATATGACAAAGATAATAAAATATCTCACAAATTTAAATATATCTAAATGCTTTTTTAAATGTTTGCATGATATTTTTAGAGTTAATTTTTATTATATTAAATAATTATGATATACATACATACAGACACATAGTTACTTCATGTAAAAAGAGAAATAGTTTATTGCCATATTTGATTAATAGATTTGTAATATATTTTCATATAATTATGGTGTACTTAAATATATATAACTGCATGCCTATATGTCTATATTATTATATTCCAGTCTAATATGTCTACACATAGACACATTTGTATTTATATATATAAATATATATATATGCATGCTATATATTTAATTATTTCATATAACTAAAAACTATGGATACATATATACATGTATATAGTTGCATACATGTTTTATGTTTACATGTGTCATATATACATATATAAAATATATATTATTTTTAAAATACATACATTTATCTCCCCAGCAAAACACAAAATTTGTAAGACTGGGTACCTGTGTGTCTTCTAACTTTTATTTTCTTTCTAGGTAATGACAACAAAACATCAACTCGCTATAGTTTTAGGAGAGTAGCAAGGACTTAATTGTTAGAATGATTAATCAATAAAACACTCAAAAAGACTCTTTTTTAAAAGATTTTATTTATTTATTTGACAGAGAGAGATCACAAGTAGGCACAGAGGCAGGCAGAGAGAGAGAGGGGGAAGAAGGCTCCCCGCTGAGGAGAGAGCCTGATGCAGGGCTCGATCCCAGGACCCTGGAATCGCGACCTGAGCTGAAGGCAGAGGCTTTAACCCACTGAGCCAAACAGGTGCCCCAAAAAAGACTCTTAAGAAAGACTGAAGTTTATAGGTTACAGAAGTAAGCATGGGTTAAAAATCAGAAAATCTTATATATTTAAAAATAAGGAGTTTGAAAAAATAATAAAATAAAGAGTTTGTACTTTATCTTAAACTTATTCATCACAGAATTTTACATTACAGAACTTTAAGCAATAATGTGAGGAGATTAAATATGTTCTTTTGAAAAATTATCTTAGCTACCAGACAGAAAAGGAAATGGGGCAGGCCAAAAGTCAATGCAACTTGAAAACTAGTAGAATGGACTATTACAAGAATTCAGGTGACAGCAGAACTCATTTTAATCCAAGGCAATAGTAGTGGGACTGGAGAGTTATTGAGGTCTAATAGGATCTGTGGGTACATAAAATGTGTGGAAGAGCCTTCTATGTTTTATTATGTATTTATTATACTCCAGCATAATTGTCATAGATGATGAATTCTTATTGAAAAATAGCAGCAAACCACATTTTTTCAACATACATACAGTAGGTTAAATATAAAATATCAATGACATTTTTAGTTCATCTTTGATATAAAAATTTTCTAATGCATCTAAAATCCTTGAGATCAACATTCCCCTGTATTTAAGGGGTCCTTTAAAGTCTATTGATTAATCCAAATATTTTGAAGACAAGGATTCTCTCATATAAAATAGTTTGCTCAATTTTGAGATTTATTATACTTGTCATGTTTAAAGATTTAACATTAGTTATCATTAACTTTATGTAGAAGGATCTGGCTAATCATACTCTGGGATCAAAAGATAACTATAGACAGCTATGTTATTGCAACAATAATAAGACAAATACTGGGCATATTTGAGAAACTGCTAATGCATCCTCACTTCTATTGAAAACACAACTTCAAAAATGAGAGCCCCACCATCTATGCAAAAGTAATTTAAATAGCTATTTCTTCAAAACTTGGCAGCTTGGATTTTAACCTACGGAAGTTTAATAATACCCATGAAATAGGGGTTAAAATAAATAAAAGCTAAAGATATCTTTAAAACAATAGTGTAGCCAAAAAGAATTGTCCTTATCTAGATCTGAATTTTAATTTTTGATTTAATCAATACTTCTTGCTAGTGTTAATGTTATCTATCAAAGAAATATCTATTGAGCACATGCATTCACACACCATGCTAGAAATCGAATGAGATTTTAATAGAAGAATCTGTCATCATGAAGTATATTAGAGCCCTAACAAAACAATATTAGGATAATCAGAGTTGTGTTTAATAAATGTTCTTTTCACAAAGTCATGGACAAATTGTAGAAAAACAACCAGGCAAGGCCAGTAATTATAGACCATTGCCTCCCTTAGGCTTGAGGGGATGAGGAAAGGAATCTGTTACTGGAACTCTGTAAGAGTCTTTTGGAGATGAGCAGCCTTGAGAAGCGAAGTGCCTTTTGGTCAAGAGACACTTCCAGCCTGAAGGGAATAATTTAGGGAGGAGGACAAGAAAATAGATAACGTGGAATTCAGCCTCTCTCCCTTCTCTGCTCTTGTGCTGGAGCTTCATATTGGTCCAATCCAACTGGGAAATGAGGGAAAGGGGATCTGTTGATGATCTCCATCCTCATCAGCATGCCAGGGAAGAGAGCAGGACAGACAGCATGGAGACAGATCTCAGTGAGTTAATGGATGATGCTTAGTTCCTACAGAATCTCGTGGGCAAGTAATTACAGTGCTCGGAGGAACTTGCTCTGGTAGTGGTGACTAATTCTACTTATGTGCTTCATTTCATTCTTGTGAGGTCCTTGAAAGCAACTCACAGTAAGAAATGTCAGAGATCTTACGAATGGAACAGAATTAGCCAGACGAATCTGGTAGTATAGTAACCTAGACCTGGGTTTTCACCGTTTTGTGCTGTAATGCACAGACCTGTTTTAAAAAGGAAAGAAGAATACTAAAACTCATAGGTGTGGGAACTCTTAAATTATTTATTCAAATATGACTTAGTTATATTCAAATATAAAACTATACAAATATTAAGCTTATTGCATAGAATGCAATATAAAATCTCAACAAAATGATTTATCAACATTATAAAACACATAGAATTCAAATTAATGTAATTGAAGGGTGAAGTTTTGCAGAAACAAAACTGCTTTTTGTAGATCTAAAGCAAATCTAAATACCAAGGACTTTTATAGGGATCATGTTTATACAACCACAGTTAGGTAACAGCTCAATTTTCTTTCCTCTTGAAATTATTCAAGCCATTGTGGAATCGTCATTCACAGTTTACTGGGGTTTTTTCTTTGTTTCTTCCTCTTGCTTTACAAGAATACACATTTTATATATCAAGGTGGATCTTTACTCCTACTCTTTCTGTCCATGACAATCAGAGTAGTGCTTATAGGGATGCCTGAGTGGCTCAGTTGGTCAAGTATCTGACTCTTAGTTTCAGCTTAGGTCATGATCTTACGGTCTTAAGATCAATCCCCACATCAGGCTCTACACTCAGAATGGAGTCTGCTTGAGATTCCCTCCCTCTCCCCACCCACTCTTCTGTCTCTCTTTCTCTAAAATAGAGAAATATATATATATTTTTTAAAGTAGTGCTTATGGCCAGAACTGTGAAGAATAGAAGTATAAACACTGTGTCTTAGTCGGTTAGGGCTCCAGTAACAACTTGCCATAGATAGAGTGGCTTATAAGCAATAGAAGAAATTTATTTCTCAGTTCTGGGGGCTGAAATCCAATATGAGGGTGCCAATATGGTTAGGTTCTCATGAAAGCCGTCCTCCAGGCTGCAGACTGCGAACTTCCTGTGCAGTCTCCTGTAGGCGAGACAGAGCCAGCTTCCTCTCTAGCCTCTCCTAAGAAGGTCACTAATCCCATCATGAAGGTTCCACCTCCTGCATTAATTTCTTCCCAATTGCTTCATCTTCTAATACCATCACCTTTGGATTAGATTTCAATTTACAAATTTTGTGGGGACTCAAACATTCAGTCCATGACAAACACTTAATCTACATGGTAATTAGGCTTTCACTCATTTATTTTTTTTAATATTTTATTTATTTATTTGACAGACAGAGATCACAGGTAGGCAGAGAGGCAGATGGGGGCGGTGGCGGGGGGGGGGGGAGAAGCAGGCTCCCTGCTGAGCCCTCCCCCAGGACCCTGGGATCATGACCTGAGCTGAAGGCAGAGACTTAACCCACTGAGCCACCCAGGTGCCCCTAGGCTTTCACTTCTTAAAAGTCCTTCTCAACCCATGGCACCAACTCAAAAAAAAAAAAAAAAAAAAATCACTTGTCAGGGAAGCTCCTCTGACAATTCTGATCAAGTAAGCTCCCCTGAAACGTCCATTTCTTACCAGCATGGGTCTTCCCTCTTCAACCCCTACTCATACCTATTTAGTGGTAATTCTTAGTGACCTCCAAATATTTCTGGTCTTTCTCCCAGGCACATAGTAGGCCTGTATCTTTCCTGTCAAGTTGAAGTTAGGTGTGGATGTGTGACCAGGCTAACCAGTGAGAGGTGGGTTTAGAGGTTTAGAGGCAGGAGTTTTAAGATCCAATACACAATGTTCTCCTTTCCTAACATGCTCAGAGGGTATCTGCTATTGTGGAATGGATTCCAGAGGGAGAACTGCCTTGGAGCAAATGGCCTCTTCCTGACAAATCACAGTACGTAGCATGAGGGGCTTGCTCTTTTTAAGCCCCTAATATTTGTGAATAGTTTAGTAGACCAAAAGCATAATATAGCCTATTTTATAGGACACATCACATGTGTCATTTTACATTTATGTGACTGATTGATTATATGCCTACCATAACTAGTAATGATCCCAAAGGCAATCTTTTTCTTTTTGGAGGGGAGGGCCCCAAAGGTAATCTTAATTTTCACCATGCATGTTATTTTTGATCCCTAGCAAAACACCTGAACATATCAGGGACTCGCGGCAGGCAGAATAACGGTTTCCCAAAGATCCCCATGTCCAAATGCCTGGAATCTGTGAATATGTTAATGCAAGTGGCAAAAGGCAATTTGCAGATTGCATAAGGTTTATGCACATTAAAAGTAGGACATGATTCTGGATGATCAAGGTTGACTCAACTTAAACATATGACCTCTTAGAAGTTCCAGAGGAAGACAGAATGGTGAGAGAGGGGATAACAGAAAGAAGAGGGGGAGAGACTCAGAGCGTGCAAAGCTCAGACCTGGAATTCCTGTTTTTGAGAATGTTAGAAGGTGTTGTGGGAGAAGGCATGTAGGCAACCTCTAGAAGGTGGTAATTGCTGTCAGTTGACAGATTGGAAATAAGCAGCAGTCTAAGTTCTACAACCACAGGGACCTGAATTCTGCTAGAAACCTGAAAAAGCAATGAAATTGGTCCCTACCCCAACCCCCTACCCCTAAGAGTCTTCAGAAAGAAATGGACCCTGCTGTCCTTTTGCTTTTATTCTGGCAAGAGACCCACCCCAGGATTCTAAAATAATACATTTGTGCTATTTTAAGACTTAAAGTTTGAGTAATTTATTATAACTACAATTGAAGCTAAACATGTCCCAGTAAGTATATACAGGACAAATAAATAAATGAATAAATGAAAGAAAAAACAGCAACAAATTTAAATCTCTTACATGAACACTTTAACAGTGTTAGAGATACTGTTATCTAAAATGGTATTCTTTTTAATGGAATCATGTTTTTTCTTACCCCTCCAGGATACATCTTTCATTTGCATTCATTTAAGAGACTTCGGTTAGAAGAAAGCTTGCTCAGGGATGATCTCAGTTGCTTTATCAGCTGCTGATTTTGAGAGAGGTGTCAAAATCTGCTAACTAGGTTTTTCCTTCTTCAGTGGAAAGGCATTAACTGCCTTCCTGCCTCTATATTCTAACTCGGCCAGGGAAGACATTGGTCTAATTACTCCAACTTCAGGTTGTAATTGCCCGTCTATATTTTCTGCCAAAAGTCCCTGTCTTGTTTCCACTCATTGTTAATGAAAACAGAAAGAGACATTTGCCCTGTGTGGCTCACTGGCTTTCTCTAACATTCTGTCTCTAACCTGGAATTTCCCTGCTTTGCCGATCGTGTTAACAGACATCTCAGGGTTACAGGGTTTCTTCTTCAGAATCTTACTCCTTGCAAACAGGGGACTACATGGTGACAGCCAAAGATGTGATCTTAAATCAAACTTCCAGTTGTTTTCACTTATTATTTTTTTAAAGGGGCAAGACATATGTAAAGTCTAAGAAAAAGTGGAATTGAATAGGATTTCTTCAAAATATCCTATTTTGAAGAGTTTCACAAAACATCAGATGAGGCTAAGTATCTTTTTCAAAGATCTGCTAGGAAAATATGAAAAAGATACAATTACAAACACACAGCATCCATACCCACCACCCAACCACATGGAAGGAAGGAAGGAAGGAATGGAGGGACCAAAGAAGGACAAAAAGTAAAAACTCCCCTCCAAATACAATCTCTTTACTTTTTTTCTTTACTTTTTTTTTTTAAATATTTTATTTATTTATTTGACAGAGACAGATTACAAGTAGGCAGAGAGGCAGGCAGAGAGAGAGAGAGAAGGAAGCAGGCTCCCTGCTGAGCAGAGAGCCCGATGCAGGGCTCGATCCCAGGACCCTGAGATCATGACCTGAGCCGAAGGCAGCGGCTTAACCCACTGAGCCACCCTGGCACCCTGTACTTTTTTTTTTTCTGACTGTAATTTTATACTCAGGACTTAAAGATACTAAAATACTACTACTAATAGTAATAAATGATCATCTCGAATGTCAGGATTTGAAATATTCCCAAAAAGGCAACATAAATTCCGATTAAAAAGATCAAGAATTTACTAAGGAAATATCTTTTAGCCAGATAATCATCTTAGCTTTCTATGTAAGAATTCAGTCAATACGAAATTTGATTTTATCCAAAAACAACCTTCACCTTAATATTATTTTAGGATTTTTCTGGCCATTAAGATTCTATTGAAATTTCTCTCTAGGAAAATTGCATTTGTTAATCCATTGTGTCATTTTTAAAAATACGTTACTGTCTCTGTAGGAATTTTTAAAACAACTATCTTTATTCTAGGGAAAGATTCCAAGTTGTGTGGTGGTTTTGAAAATATTTCTCAAAGTGAATCTAGGCATAGCTCTTTTTTCATTTAAAGGAAAGCTTTACACCATATTAATGTTTATAATTACAGGTGCTATATAGTCTTAACAAAATTACTATTGTCTGAGTAATTCTTAATTGTGTAGGACTACCCAAGGTACAACAGGATGTTTAGTATTCTTGGGTATTTGTTTTCACAAGCATAATTAATGTTTTATTCTTTGAAGAATGGTTCTAAATCATCACACTAAGTCAGGCTGAAAGTTTGGCTCCCAAAACTCTTGATCATAAAGCTTATGATACACCCAGTTGGGAATAGCTCCCAGGTTTTCCACGCAAATATCCTTTTTCTCTTGTCTCCATAGACTTTTCATTAGCTGCCTTATGCTTTTGCTGTCCTTTCTCAGAGGCCCTCTGCTCTGAGAAGTAGTTGCCTTATCCTCTTACTTTTACCCTTGCTAATTTCCTGGGACTTTTTCATGTTTTTCTGGCAGGTGTCCACAGGCCATGCCAACCAGCAGGCGAAGCCTGGAAGAGAGCTATTTGGTATATGTGCTGCCGAAGCGAGCACGGAAGAGAGCTATTTGCAAGAACAATGGCACCCTGCGCTCTCCGTGGTTATCCCCACATGTGGCTCATGAAGGCTGAGCCCCCGTGGGCCCTCTGCACAGCACTGCCACTAAATGTTATTAGCGTTCTTAAGTCTTTGTGACACAAGGAAGATGTCCCACACATTTTCAATCCCTTCATCCCATAAGGTGATCCAGTCTGAGTTGGGAAGCCATTGCAACAGTATCTTACGTTATTGCTGGACACAGTCCTATTATGAGGGAATAAATCAGAGAAGCATTTCTTTTCATGTTTACAATAATAAAATGTAAAAGTTAAACTATGTTATAAAAGTAAAACTGTCCCAGCTCCGTTAAGTATGGAGGGACACTTTTGCCAAATGACTTTTATTACCAAGTGTCTGTTCTTTTTGATCTTGAAGATGATGGGATTTGCTTATTTGGAACAGAGTCATTATTTTCAGTAAGTATTTAATGATATCCTGTGTAAGGGTTTCAAGTTATAATAAGTATATTTGAATCTGTATTCTTTAACATATTGTTGTGTCCAAATCTTGTTATTCTCATGATCTTTACCATCTTAGAATTCTTCTTCTCCATTTCTCCACCTCTCTTCTCTACTACAGAGGATAATCATAATCATTTTTATTATTTATTTGGAATATATCAGTGCCTCTTTTCATTCATCCTGACGACCTTCTCATTTAGTTTCTTCTTGTTTTTTCTCCTCATTTCGTTTTCTTTTCTTAAAGTTTTTATTTATTTATTTGACAGAAAGAGAGAGCGAGGGGACACAGGACAGGGGGAGTTGCAGGCAGAGGGAGAGGGAGAAGCAGGCTCCCTGTGGAGCCAGTCTGATACTGGGCTGGATCTCAAGACCCTGGGATCATGACCTGACCCAAAGGCAGATGCTTAACTGACTGAGCCACCCAGGCGTCCTCTTTCATTTAGTTTGTCAAATCTCTTCAGTCATCATGCTATACTACCTGGCTTATCAATGATTTCCGAAGCTAATAAACAAACAACAACAACAACAAAAACGGGACCAATGGCTAACAATTATTGGATATACTGTAAAATTACGTGATTTAATTCTGAGAACAAACTGTGAAGATGAACCCGTCCTCTGTTATAGATGAAGAATCATGGTAAAAACAACAACAACAAAAAAAAACAAAACAAAACAAAAAAAACAAAAAAAAAAACAAAAAAAACCACTTTGACCAGGTTCTTAGGAAGATGGACCACAGACTAAATATCCTAGGTAGTAGCAGGCTACTCACTGCAGGAAGTAATTCCCCAGGTGAACAATGTTAACTCTTCTATTTTTTGGAAAACTTATTAATTTCATTGGGATCTCAAGTTCAGTATTTCATAGCGACCCATTCATTTCTATACCAGTTATCTTCTCTACACCACACTTCACTGGAAAACACATCTGGATCAGTGGTTATTCTTTAGTCTTTTACTATCGATTGAGTGACTGAGTGGTTAGTAAAAGCTGTTGTTCTCATTCAGACAATCATAATTTCAACAAATACTTCTCAGTGCCTATTATAGACTAGCTACTATGCTAATAAAAATATGGCCAGATATTTGGATCCTACAGACTTTCAACTCTTCAAGAATCTTGCTCTACCAAGTAATTCTCATTTTTTCATATATTTTCTACCATTTTCTCTCCTAGATCAGAGTTTAACAAAATGTTTCTATGAAGTGCTAAATAATAAATATTTTAGAGTATGTGGGTCAAACTGTCTCTGTTATAACTAATCGATTATGTTGCTGAAGCCCAAACATGTGGCTGAGTTCCAATAAAGTTTTATTTAGGAAAACAGGCCATAGGCCAGATTTTACTCAAGGTCTATAACTTGCCAGTCCATGTTCTACATACTTCCCTTCAGCATATAAACACATTCAAGCCTTTCCCTTATTATAAATCTAATCTTTGTAAGCTTAACCTACTATATTAGTCTACTCTATTATTCTTTATCTTCAATATTTATCAATAAAATTGTTAGATGGCCTCTCATTAGCTCCTTACCTCCTGTTCAATTTTATAGCCCATGAAATCTTGTGTTTGCTTTTCTTGCCTATACAATGCCCCTTTGCCATGGTAAACCTAATAGGTATGTTATAGCTATTACCGTATACTTTAGTTGCCCATAGCATGCAAAATTTTGAGTGAAGTTTCTCATGTTGCACACTGAATTTTCAAAAGATAGCAACAGTTTCTTCCATTCCACACGCTCTTCCAGAATCTTGCCATTTCCCCATCAAGAGGTAGAATCTTACTTCACTCTTCACTTGAATCCCTATGGGCCTACAACCAATAAATTCTGTGGAAGTGACACTGGGTAATTTCTATGGTTAGGTCTTAAAAGGCAATATATGCAGCTTATTAGCTGGAACTCTTGAACTAGAACTCTATGCGACCATGTAAGCAACCTCACTGTCCTGAAGATGTCTCGTAGAAATGAAGCCCAAACTGCTCGTGTGAATGTATCCCATGGAGAAATTTTGGGACTAATGGAGAGAGACAGATACAAGGACACTGCCCTGATGCTACGTTCCATCCACCATATGACTCCAACGACATCAGAGATCTTCAGCCAGAACCATCCAGCCTAGCCCTTCCCGAATCCGCGACACACAGAAATCTAAACACAGTGGTATGACAGGTGCTGTTTTAAGTCCTCACACTTGGACTGGTTTGCTACAAAGCAATAAGTAATTGGGACCCTCCTTCAAATTCTTGTCTTTCTTGACTTCTAGACATTGATTACTTTTAATTTCCTTTTGCTTTTCTAACACTCTTTCACAGTCTATATTAACTTTATTCTTCTTAAACACTCGGATTTTCCATTGCGCTCGGCTCTGTGATTCTACCCCTCAGCTAATACCAGCCAACCTCGGGGTTTCATCCAGTATACATAAATGACGGTCACTCCTACATCTCTCCTGAGGTTTCATGTTAAGTTTTGCAAGCTCTACTGAACTCGCATGTACATCTCCCCACATATTTCAGACTCCTAATTCTTCAGATCAAAGCTATCATCCCACTGCTTTTTGATCTGTCCCTTCCTTCTTTATATGCAATGTCTAGGCATCCCCCTACCATTTCTCCATTTTCTAAGCCAGAAAATAAGGAATCATCTTACCTCTTTTGTTTCCTTTACTTCCTCATTACAACCTGTCACTGATTCTTTGCGTTTTTCTAAATATTTTCCCTACATTTAGTCAGTCTCTACATCACGAACAGAATATTGTATCTCAAAGGAAAATCTGATCCTCTCACTGTTTCAGGGGAAAGCATAAAAGTATTTTAAGAATGAGGAAACTCACTTCATCCTGCTGTCACAAACTGCAGGCTAAACTGTATAGCCACCCATCAAAGTGTTAAGATCTAAAAAAAACCTTTACATTTAATTAGTCACTCTCTGCTGAAAACACAGATGGTTTAGAGTTGAGGGACTGTGCTCTGTAGTCTGCTCCAGATCCAAAAGGTCATAGGGGTTACTCATTTTGAAAAGCTCAAATTCTAGATACTGCATTCCCTGTCAAAGGGTCACTTCTCTTTTTGTTGAAGACTCTAACACAAAACACTTTTCCCAAACAAGCCCATTTCTCTTACTGCTCTACTGTCATGTGCTCATTCCTAAATGCTCTGGCATTACCTTTTACACAGCCCCGGCATAAGATTCACGCGTAGTACATAAGTCATCACGTGTATACATTATCTTTTCCTTCCACTACACTTTGGCCTCCTTGAACACATCAGAGCATCTTTTGTTCCATTTCATCTATTTTGTCCTTTGGAGACTCATTTAGAGCCTAAAATTTAGAAGGTAAGTAGTTTTGAATAATAACTATCAATGAAGGATTAATACATGTTTGCATAATTTTTAATATTTTTGTCAACAAGTATCTCCTTTAAAATAAATGGAGATTATGTGTCTCTTAAATGGAATGATTTCTGGAAATTGGAGAAATATTTCTGGCAACTAGATATTCTTATTTGGGAATATCAGGAGGATATATTATCTTATTATTTAAAAAGGATTATCATTAGCAATATACCTTAGAGCTGAGAAAAGCAATTATTGAAAGGGGGAAAAAAAGCATATTCTTTGAAGCTTTAAAGGATAAGAATACTCATTAGAACTCTTAAATTAAATGGGAGAATGTCAAAAAAAAGGCTATTTTAGGAAACTACTGTCATGTATGTTCATATTCCTGATAGTAATAGGCACAAAATAAAGACGGGCCATTATCAGTTTCATGAGAAATATTTTACTGTTCCTTTGCTTTATATATAATTAGAAATATCTTATAGAGAATGTTAAAAATAATACAAACCAGAGTTTGGAAGTGGAGAAATCCAAAACAATTAATTGGATCAAGAGAATGAAGAACAAAATCTGAGAGTAGAGAAAATAAGAATGACAATTCTTTGCATCATGATAGTTATATAAAAACACTGTAGGAGAGATATACATTAGCAGCAACACATGTGAGGAAAACAGATTTCATTGTCAATAAATTCAATACACTGCCTTATAGCCATAAGAAATGAGTATATGTCTTCATTAACAAAAGGATTGTATTTTAAATCAAGGAGATGCTTTGTCCTTCACTAATAAGACCAAATCTGGACAACTATATTTAGTTCTGCCACCATATTTTAGTGACACCATATAGAAAAATATTTAAAGGGGAGGGAGTAGATTGGTGAAGGTTTACATGGACACAGTTCAAACAAATGAGGAAATCACATGTGGGAACATGAAACATTTGCTGTGTGGTCCAAGGGGAAACTCTAAGGCCAAGTAAGGGAAATTACAGAGACATAGAATCTGGCTTGATACAGATAATATTGTAACAATCAGATATGTTTTTTGGTTTGATTTTTTAGAAAGAGAGAGAGATAAGGGAGGAGCAGAGGAGGGGAAGAGGAAGGATCTCAAGCAATCTCCATGTCCAGTGCAGAGCCTGATGCATGGCTCCAACCCATCACCCTGGGGTCACGACCTGAGCTGAAATCAAAAGTCAAACACTTAACAGACTGAGCCACCCAGGTGCCTCTAACAATCAGATATGTTTTATTCCAGAAACTTGAGCTTTTCAATGAAAAGGAAGAATGAACACTCAGTGGAAGCTCTGACACATTTACAATTCAACTTGGGGCTAAGAGGGGAAAAATATATAGATATGGATATAAAAATGTATAAAATACAAGTGCCTCCTAAGGAGGGTGTATGTCGTTTTAAAGATGGCTCTGGGCCGTCTGAAGGCCTTTGTGGGGTGGCTGGGAGGTTGAGATTGAGAATGAGAAAGTCAAGAACAGCTCCAGACTGCAAAGTGAAAAGAACTTGTCATTGTTAGAAATGATTTAGAAAGTAAGGAGTGAGCTAGAGAAATTATAAAGAGTTAAGAACACCCCTGAGCTGCCATGAAACCAGGTCCTAAACGGAATGAAGGCACCGCAGTAAAACCTCTAGTGGTTTATTATTGAAAATAATCATTTGTTGCTTAGCTTGTAGTGTCCCTAGAATGTACTCCCCCCTTCTATCTTTCCTCAAGTTAAACCCTATTATCCACACAAAATGACTTAAGGGTGTTGTTACACTTTAATTTTATTTGTGGAAATCCGGGAAGGATCTGTGTAGTTCCCAAGAGGAGATAAAGATGAGGTCCAGAACCACGCAATTCAGAATGAAATAAAGACCTGATGGCCAGAGACATTGTTCATACACTGGAAGGAACTATATGTGGACATAGAGCTTTGCCAGCCATTCACAAAGCTTGCAGAGAAGACTCTGGATCTCTCACTGCTTGAAGCTGTGGAAAATGGACCGATTTCAAATAAGCCCAACTTTGACAGGAAACAGCAAACCCCAGCTGACATAAGATTTACATACAGCCAATCTGTTCTGCCTGTTACATCCCTATCGACCACATTAGCCCTAAACGAGCTCTTTCCCTTCTGAACTCCATTCACTTGGCATGTATCGTGCACTACTTTGGGTTGCACTGCACTGTCTCGGAAACTCATTTAATTAGGACAGTGTTATCTGCATTTACATGTGCTTAGACCATGCCTCCGAAAACACTTATGAACTGCTAAAGGGCAAGATCTGCCTTAAAAAAGCATTTTAACTCTTCACGACACCTACCTCATGCTTGTCCAGAGAGGCCCTAAACAAATACCGGCTGAGTTGATAAATCTCTGTAAGCTAGAAACATTGTGGGAAGATTAGCTTAGTACCCACAGAAAGACCCCAACAATCCACCTTCCTAGTTCTCAGAAGTTACTCGCCATTGTGCCTACATGAACAATGATCTGAAGACATAAATTTAAAAAGAATTGTGATTGTATTAACATGTAGAATTTTCATGCGGAAAAGCTATGTAATTCTGGTGATAATTCTCTCTATTCAAATTTAGATATTCTATATTATATATAGATATTCTATATTCGAACTGGTAGAAATCAGTTTGTCATAGCTCGATACAACCACCCTCCCCCGGATTAAAATGAGGACGAAGTTAGACCACACATGTAAGCAGTTTGCATGGTGTCATATTCTCCGGACTCCATATATGTTAACTCACGTTATTCAATAATGTGTGTCATTTTCATGATTAAAACATAAATATAACAAGTTCTTATTTAATTCATACATCACTTTGGAATCTCATATGGAATATGAGATTTGCAATCACTCTAACAGTTAAAAAGAGCTTCGGAACCTAAAAATTTCAGAAAATACGTGTTAATTTTATGAAAGCAAGAATCTAAATGAATGGCGTGTTGTGATTGTTCATAACGCAGTCATTCGAAACATGGACTTGAACTCCCAAGAGGTCTATATTCAAGTTTTTAATTAGCCAACCTACAAGATTTACAACTTTGAGAACATTATTTAACCTTTTTCAATTCAGCTTTCCACTAATGTGAGGTAATACATTATCTGCTTTACAGCGTCTTGTGTAGGTTAAATGAGATAATATGTGTAAAACATGTGGCTCATGGCATTTAGTGTGTATTCCAGAAAGAGATGCTATTATGATCTAATTGCAATATTAATGAATAAGTCTATTTTACAGTAATTTTAAACATCAGATTTTTTTAGTTCACTCTAGTAGGAAACTACCACATAGAAATGTGAAGGAAGGATATTCAAGGTAATATTGAATTCAAACCTGACAATTTAAATACCAAGAAACCAGTGTCTCAGTATTTACAAGGTCAAAGTATAAAGGTTTTCTGCGTAATTTGATATCTAGCCACTAACATCCCTAATAAAGGAAGGAAGCATTTAAAAGTTTGTTGTATGCTTTCTCCAAAGGTGGTAAAATTAATTAGGGAGATGTGCAGTCTGCTGATTCATTTGATTATATATTACTACCCAAAGTGCAAAATTTCCCTGCTGGGTCTGTTGCCTAAAGGAATTTTGGTTGATTCATCACCTCTTTCACTCAGAGGGTTGATCATTGTAAATGACTTTATTGACCCGTGGCTTGGTTCAGCATCATATGCTCCAGTGAACCAAGCCATAAACAGCTGCTAAGTGCAGGTGAGAAGTCGTCATGGAAAATTCGAGGACTGAATCAGCGTTCTCTCTGCCATCAGGCTCCTGTGTTATCACAGAGTTCTAAATTTCTTGTGTGACAGGTATGATTTTTAAAGGGACTTGCCCTAAAAGAATGCAGTTTCCTACAGATGTTCATGACTTTCAGATAGTTAGAGAAGACAATCTAGTTTCAGAATTTGTATTCCAAACTCCTGGATACATAGCCATAGTTATTCTACATTTATAATGGTTTATGAAGTGTCAGTGGAAAATCTCAAGCCAAATATAATTTGATAAAATAACATATGATATTTAATGTTTGAAATAATTTAGGAATCATTTGATGACTTTAAACACTGCAAAAAGAAACCAAATATCCATTAAGAGTCAAAGGTAATTCAATGGTAAAGAGAACCCAGAGTTAGAAAGATCTCAGCTCACATCAGCTCTCCTTGAGTTAAGGAGTCTTAACAGAGCCCCCTGTTAGATACAACCTGATTTTCAGGACAACTCTTGGATTTAGAGCTGATTTAAAATCATCATCATCATCATCATCATCATCATCATCTGTCTTCTTCATTAAACTAAGTTTGGGATTGATTAGAAATTAAGTTTTATTGCCAAAGGCACAGAGCAGATGTTTGTCAAGTACATCAATTAATTAAAGAATTCTAAAATTATATTCAATATCAAGAGAATGAGAAAACAAGTCACAGCTTGAGAGAAAATATTTACAAAAGAAATATTTGATCAGGGAATACTCATCTAAAAATATACAAAGAACTCCTGAAACTCAAGAATTAAAAAACAACCTGATTTAAAAATGAGCCAAAGCCTTGAGCAGACATCACACCAAATAAGGTATACAGATGACAAATAAGCATATGAAAGATGTTCTACATCGTATGTCATTAGAATAGTGCAAATTAAAACAATGAGATTGAAAGGCAAAAATCCATGGCACTGAAAATACCAAATGCTGGTGAGGATGTAGAGCAAAAGCAATTCCCATTTATTACGGGTAAAATGTAGCATGGTACAGCCAGTTTGAAGACCATTTGTAGATTTCTTACAAAACTAAATTACTCTCACCATATGATACAGCAAACAAGTTGAAAAAGTATGTTTGCATATAAACCTCACATGGATGGTTACAGCAGTTTTATTTGTAATTGCCAAAACTTCAGTACAATTCAAGATATCCTTCAGTAAGTGAGTAAGTAGTGGCATATCCCAAAAAATGGAATATTAGTCAACTCTAAAAGAAATGAACTACCAAGCCATGAAAAGACATGAAGGAATCCTACATGCATCTTACTAACTGAAAAAAGCCCATTTGAAAAGGCTACTTACAGTATGATTCCAACTATAGGACATTCTTGAAAAGGCAAAACTATGGAGACAACAAAAAGATTAGTGGCTGCCAAGAGTTGTGGCAAAGGATGGAGGAGTAGGTGGAACAATGAAGATTTAAAAAGAAAAAAACAAACAAAAAAAAAGTAGTAGAAAAAGAAGATTTCTTTAATCTAAATAATTTTAGGTTTATAATTTAGAAAAGTTATATATATAGCTCATTTATTTATTCTTATCTTGTAATATCTTCATTATTAATTTATTTGTTGTCAAAAAAGCCCACCTTTTTCTCAAAAATTCAAAACAAAATGACATCCTGTATTTTTTGTTTGAAAATATGAAACCTTTGATATTATGCTAAGACCTGCATTGCAAGTCTCAAATTGATGCAATATATTCAAAGATTTTCTGATAAATTTAGGAAATGTTAATTATAAAATTTACAGGCAAAAGACAGTCTTATAAAAACTAGAGAGCTATAATAGCAAAAAAAAAAAAAAAAAAAAAATAGGTGACCTACTTTGAGAACTCACAAATCCGAAGGGTAAAGGAGTTTGGTGAGAATTGATTTTTTCCTCCTAATAGTTAATATATGTAATAAACTCCTGAAAGGAGAAAGAAAAATTACTATCAAGAGTTTTAAAACTGCTTGGGGACAAGGAGCTAGAGTTTATTGTCATACACAAAGGAATACTAGATATTATTTTTCACTATTATCTAAGGAATCTCCTTAGAATGAAAGTGGCGAATATTTGAGGAAACACTTTAGAACAGTCTTATATACTTCAGTTGTTATGCAAAATATGGAACAGGATTATTAATAAAATTTTATTATATATTATGTAAATATAGTATAATTTCATTAATTAATTTTATTAATATAATAATTTTCTAATAATATGAAATATATAAAGGCATGGTTACCAAAAATTAATTCAAGTCAGAATGTTTATGTAAAAAAGAAAACATGAGTAGCGCCTAATTAAAATTAGGTGTGTATCACAGAATAACTAATTTTGTTTAATACTTCTCCATCTTTAATGTGCCTAATAGTCACTTGCGGATTTTGTGAAAAATGAAGATACCAATTCAGCTAACATTGGTTTACTTCTATCATTTCTAATAAGCTCCTAATTAGTGTCAATTCTACTCTTAGAAGTCTTTCTACAATGATGGGAATTCAAACTCCAGAGTGGCAAGAAGGTCTGACTTCACACTGAGCTGATTATTAGTATAGTACTTTTTAGCAGGAGAGCAAAGATGCATGTGCCTTTGCAACAAGTGATAGTCTTATTTTCCCACTATTATAGGGCTGACAAATAGTGGGCAAGCATAGTGGTGTCAACAGGAAGTGTTTTTTCATGTTAAGTTTGTGAGAGAGCAGGTATAAAGGTGTCATCTAAACAGAGTCTGACGTTTAGTAGTTCAATTATCCGAGACATACAACATTTTGTCTGTTTGAGGAACACTTTGGAATACCCTTTCATTCATTAATAGAACAGATGTGTTCTTTTGTACTTACTGTTTTCACATATATAGGTCTCGAGGGTCTCTTTAATTTTCCTCCATTTAATTATTGACAGGAAGTTCACCTTTTTTAAATAAGTGAAATAAAATGAGTAAACTACTTGAACACTAGTGAATGTTTTATTTTAATAGGTGGTTTGACTTTCTTTTTTTTTTTTTTTAAAGATTTTATTTATTTATTTGACGGAGAGAGAGAGAGGGATCACTAGTAGGCAGAGAGGCAGGGAGAGGGTGGGGGGAAGCAGGCTCCCTCCCGAGCAGAGAGCCCAATGTGGGGCTCGATCCCAGGACCCTGAGATCATGACATAAGCAGAAGGCAGAGGCTTAACCCACTGAGCCACACAGGCACCCCGTGAGTATTTTTTGTAATGAGTGTTCATTGGATTTGAAAACCTTTTGCTGCTATAGTTCGGATATCCGATCACCAGCCTAAGTTGAACAGCTGGTTGTGACGGACCTAAAGTGTGCGTAGCCTGCGTAAAATACCAACTGGTTTGTTGAGAAGTTCTGTTGCTTTAGGCGACTCATTCATTTATATGAGACCTAATACAGTAGCAGTCCCAACAGAGCTCCATAGACTCCTGTTATTAGCCAAAGCAAAATGGAACTCGAATCAAACTCAGGCTGAAATTTAAAATGAGCAAAGCTAGGAGAGAGACTTGTATCCAATACATGTTTTCCACATTCTGCAATAAAAGACAGGACCCAGAGAACACGGATTCTACTATTATTAACGCTGAAGAAAGCTATTTGTATCTTTTAGGCAAACAGATCATATTACTCCATCAATTAAAAACACGTAGACTAAAAAAGACAAAAAACCAAAAACCACGTAGACTTATCCATAAAATCTGTATTCATGAGGTTAATACATAATATACTTTGGTAATCTATTTGCCTGTCTAATCCTCCAGAGCCAATAGCCCTTGTGCCTTCATGATAAGCTTACATCACAGACATGCCACGCTAAGTCTACTTTCCCTGACTCTGTGATTATTTAGAATATCCTTTCTCTCCCCACTATTCTTTCAAGCATTCTTCTCACCATTTTAGAGACAACACAAACATCAGGCTCTCTGGGATCCTTTTCAAAGTGAAAAAAGAAAAAAGTAACTTATTTCTTCTGTACTGTCTCTCTTCTTTTGCAAAGTGTCTTATTTTAGTTATTTAGTTATATATTTATTTCTTAGCAATTATTATATGTTTATTATGGTTGCCATTTTGGAAGGGAAAAAATTCTCCCAAACTTTCACTTAACTCTTCTTACCCCAATGATAGAGGGAGCATGAGTGGGGGTGGGGGAGGGAAAGAGAGACTCTTTAAGTAGGCTCCACAGTCGGGACAGAGCCCTGTGCAGGGCTCTATCTCAGAACCTTGAGATCCTGACCTGAGCCAAAGTCAAGAGTTGGTTGTTTAACCAACTGTGTCACCCAGATGCCCCTATCTTCTCTTTAAGGGTCAACAATCTGATGCAAGGATGTTGCCCTTATCCATTGTTGTGACGTTAAGTATGCTTTATGGAATTAGAGAAAGAACTGTAGTGTTGAGTGACAACCAAGTTCACTGTGATTCACATGTAGGTCAAAATTTCCTGCATCACCTGACCATAATAATCTCCCACTTTGGTAGGTCACCACATATTTCAGATCACAGAAATTACCACTTCAGTGATAGTGTAATTTTTCACGAATTTTTATTTTCTTCTCCTCCCTGTATGGTTACCCTAGTAAGTGACCTTCAATTTCTTTGAAGAAGGCATGAAGAAAACGTACAACGTATAATTTATAAAGTGTGGCTGATCCCTATTAATCGAGTGGCTCCAGATACATGAACTGGCCATGTCTAAGGAACCATGACTCTCCATTGAACAAAATCCAGTCATGTTCCTGATCACAGACATAAAACGTGTTGTTGTTGTGAATATTGAGTAAAATTTCAGTGGTAACAGCATGACCAACTGGGTAGTAAAAAAGATCCTTGCAAGTTAAAACATACCAATTAGTAATTTGTTCCTATAGATTAATTATAATTTTAGCATCTTAGCCTTGGTATTTATCTACTTGATTTCAATTACTCTGAAATCTCTCTTTTGGATATACTGATACAGAACGAGGATGACAAATGAACAATCAATGGTGACATCCCCCACCCTGATGCTTGATCTGCTGCAGACAGCACCACACAATGTTTCAGGTGGTACTTGAAATGTCTGGTATCCTCGCCTCCTATAGATATTTCAATGTCTTCATGAAGACAGTATCTTTGAGCCCTCTAGGTGGAGTGGGGTAGAAGAGAGTAGGGAGACCTTCTGCATATAATAAATCTGCTCCAACATTCCTATCTCTCCAAGTCTTTGCATTCTCTCTCCTAGGTTATAATAAGTAAGTTATGGCATTTCAACTTCCTTGGATGTAGGCCACTGTTGGGTATACATTTTAGTCAACCAACCAACTAAACTCTTTGTGCTACTTCTGGATGTGAATCAAACTTACTATACCTAGGATCCCTGTTAGGTACACCCATAATAATAAATTTAGCCCAATCTATTACACTTTGTCAATCTCTATCTAATTCTCTTAGAATATGTTACTTCACCTACTCCCTGGCTTTTTACTGGTTTCAACAAATCTCGCAACTATTTTGTAGTATGAGTTAGCTCCTCTGAGGTCAGATTTTTCATGTATTCTCAAGTATATTGAACTCTAGAAGAGCTCTGACTCTTATTATGGGTCAGGAGATAAGGGAGGACAGTGAGTCTTGAGGAAAATGGCAACCTTTGCAGGGAAAATCCCTCCAGTGAATTATTATGGGATCATCAAGCAAAAAAAGGTTAATCTTCTCAAAAGAAGGAAGACTCCTTTGGCTAATGAGAAAGGATTTCATGTTTCTCAGCTTTATCCAAACCCATTCAGATACCCTTTGACACTTTCTGATTTTCTTGCAATGATTCGATCTAACAATTTAAAGTCACAGGCTTATATATGTGTTTTAGTCCTTTGTTCATCTATAAGCTCTCAGGAGAAGTTAAAACAATTATTCCATCTAATAGCGCTGTAATCACCATTACGAACAAATCGTGAAGGACAGTTAAAACTTTTGGAGCTTTACTTCAGAAGACCCTTTGTCACAGGGAAACGTGATTAGTTATTGGCTAACTGGGAAGCTCAGGGACGTGATAAAACTAATTCTCAGACCCAATATGGTATCCTACTCCATCCTGTCTGGGTCACCAACTCTTTGTACATCATCTTCAAGTATCAACCGTTTATTAAGTCAGTACTGAATCAGGAGAATAGAAGTCACAACAGTTATTTTAACAAAAAGTTGAATATGCTTCTTGGAAGACAGAAAATGCAAGAAGAAAACAATAAAGTAAAAAAGAACTAGTAAATGATGGAAACAGCCACTACCCTTAGGGAGCAGGGAACAGAATTCTTGGGGTTCTTTCAGATTCAAATAAAGCCTTTATAAAAAGTGACAGAGCAAACCTCTAATTTACACGCTTTGTGTGGAAATATTCCTCCTCGCTCTCCCCTCCCGCTTAAACAAAGGACTTTGAAATATTTTCTTTTCTCAAGGACAGCTACTACTTTTTCAGGTTTCAAGAACCTTAAAGAGGGAGAATGTGCCCCCTGGTGGCCAGAAAAGGACACTTGATGTGGCAAGTTCTAGGAGTTACCGGAAGCAGATGGAAACTAGAAGCAAATGTTAGTTGAACCAGCTAGGGCTGGTGAGGGGGAAAGCACATGAGGTAATGCTGACAGCAGCAGCAGCAGAAGCAAGAGAAAAGTCTTTGCCATCCCCCTAACTTCCATCTCCCACTAGCACATTCTTGGCTGGAATCAAACAGGAAGCAAGCTGGAAAAGAAGAAACACTGTTTCAAGAGTCTCTGCCCCACATTACAGGATGGAGGGGCCATTTTGGAAATTAAAACAAAAACAAAAACAACAAAAACAAACAAAAAACTCCCAAGTGTTTAATTGCTGACAATGGTTTTATTTCTTGCCTCCCAGATGGAAAACCCCTAATCTATTCTTCATACATTAGTGTAGCCACTCAGATAGTTAGAATAATGTCACACCTATTAGCTGCCCAGCAACTTTTTGAGTAATTGAATGAATGATAGTAAAAAGGTATTTTGGATGTTATTTGGGGTACTGTGGATTCAGGAGCATTCAACATAAAGATCAGTCGGGCTGTTGTTTTTATGCCTATGATTATGTCAGTCTCTTTTGTAAGCTTTCTATCGTATGACCTCATTGAAGACTTGGATCACCCTAGAAGATAAACACCACTATTTTCCTTGTTATGGAGAGGATAAAACTCAGGCTTACGGATGTTAAAAACAAACAAAAATTTCTCTGTGGTTCTACAGTAAGAGAGAAAATATAACGGGTTTTTGTTTTGTTTTGTTTTTAATGTGCTTCAGAGGCAGAAAGACTTGAACTTGAAATTTAGCTCACCATTCCTTTTCCCCTTTATCAAATGAATTTCAAAACTGAGCTTCAGAAATGTATTCTGGAAAACTTCTAGTGATCTCAGTGATAATTTTGCTGCTATCGGTCACAGTGTTCTGTCCTCAGTAGATTTAATGAACAGTTTATCAAAGAGTATTCTTGGCAATGAATCGTAAAGCTCTCTAGCTCTGGCCAAGAAGTTAAAGTTATATTGATTTATAACAAAAGCATTCGATAACTAGATGGTGGACATGATACCCTAGGTACCTCTATCAGCCAACAAACTTTATGAAATAGAATATTAAAAGCACAATAAATTATTAAACGAGTATTAAGAAAGGGCATTACAGAATATAAGTCCATTTATAAGGAATAAATATGCCAACACACATAGTAACTCACAAAGGAGTTAGGGACATAGAAGACAATGACATTTTAAATGCTTTTCCTATCTGTTCTTTTGCAGGAACTCTAAACATCTTCAGAAACTAGTGGTTTTATTTATGCTTCCTATGCACTTTTATCTGTGCATTGTTTCAAGAAACCTTCCAAAACTTAATTAGCATGTTAGCAAAAGAGTCCAATCCTTTGGCTCTCATTTCAATACCTTTCAAATTCAAATCAATGTCCCAAAAGGGAGCATAGACAAATCTCCACCTTGTACTCTCTGCCTTAAAGTGCTTTCTTTTACCAAACACTGTAGATCTTGTTTTCTGAGGCATCTCTTCTTATATCCATTGTACGATAACCCTACACATTCATCCATGGTGCTTTCTCTCCGTAAGAGTTGTACACATAGTAGCTTATGTACCATAATACAAGTGCATGGTGTTTGAATGAGCAGTCAGGAAAGCGGATGCAGGATGGTTCTGTGGCATGGATACAAGTTTTACAGGTACCAACCATCGTGTGAGGATTAGATCGGAAGACCTTTAGCTAATTGTATGGCTCTCCTTTTAAACGAAAAGAAAATGGGGCAGGAGAAGGAAAAGAAACCAGAGACATGAAAACATCTTCAAAAATCGTTTACATATTTTGTACTCATAAGAACATTTAAAAATATTCCTTCAACTAATAGGCATTAGTAAGTAGCATGGACATTGCACTATAAGGACTAGAAAAAGTACAAAGGCTATTCTTTCCATTTCCGAATCATTCAGTTCAAATAGAAGGATGTGGTACAGACATAATAAATGTTTAGTTAATAAAGCAAGGTCTTAGGTGATTAACTTTAGAGGAATTCCTAAGGATTTGTAGAATGATCAGTAATGTCTGAATTAGCAAAAAAGTCAAGAAAGACCAATCAAAGCCAGATTATCAGAGGCAAAAGTTGAGAGCATATTGGGGCAAAGGGAAAATGCAGTTTAGCTCGAGCTCAGATTAATCAGCAATCATGTTAGAAACCTTGGTCAAGGCCAGATTATAAAGAATCTCAATCTGCCTGCTATTTCTACCCACAAGAGAAATATGGTTAGAAAGTAGAATATGAAATTAAATCAATCATTGTGCTTTAAAAATAAAGTTATTGTTATCTGATAATCAACAAATATGGATTGAATTATTTGATCGCTCTAATTTTATTCATTCATTCCACCAGAGCGCTAAAGTATGAATAGCAAATATGTGTTACAAGTATGGACTACCTTGCCTCCTCCCCCAACACACACACACACACACACACACGTCCTGTTCTGCAAAAGGAAAAAAAAAAAAAAAAAAACTGGCAAAGAAAGATTGCCAGTTAATTATGGACATCTTTCCTGAAGATCCACGATGCGCCTTAGAATTATTCTCCACACAGCAGAAGCAGTTATTGCCAATCAAAAGTATTACCGAAAACAACAAAATATACTATACGTCTAGTAGAATGACTAAAACCTAGAACACTGACAATACCGAATTCTGGCAAGGAGCTATGGGAACTCATTTATTGCTGGTGATAAAACAAAATGATAGAGCAACTTCTGAGGACAGGTTGACACACTAAACATACTCTTACCATAGGAACAAGCAATCGTGCTCATTGGTATTTACCTAAATGAATTAAGAACCTATGTCTACACAAAAAACCTGCATGTGGCTATTTTGGCAGCTTTATCCATAAATGCCAAAACTTGGAAGCAGTTAAAATGTCTATCAGTAGGTGAATGGATAAATACACTGGTTAATCTATACAGTGGAACATTTTTCAGCAATATAAAGAAATGAGCTGTCGAGCCCCCAAAAGACATGGAGAAACCACAGGAAACTCACTGCAAAGTGAAAGAAGCCAGCCTGAAAAGACCACCTTCTGTAGGACTCCAACAACATGACATCCTTGAAAAGGCAAAACCGTGGAGACAGTTGAAAGATCAGAGGTTCAGAGGGTGGGGAAAAAGGGAGGAAGGAGAGAGAAAAATCTAGTCATGGGTAGCACAGGGGAATTTAGAGCAGAGAACCTGTTCTACATGTAACTATGTAGGTGAACAAATGTCATTGCACATTTGTCAAAACCCAAAGAATATACAATACAAAGCCCAATACAAATAACTCTAAGATAAACTATGGACTTTAGCTAATAATGATTTGTGAATAATGGCTCCTTCATTGTAATGAATGTCCTACACTAAGGCAAGATATTAAACTAGCGGGGTAGGGGAGATGGAGGTGAGGGAGTATGTGGGAACCCTGTGTTCTCTGTGTTCTTGCTTCTTGTTCATTATACAGTATGGTTTGCTATTGGATCTTTTCCCACTTCCTTTATTTATGCCAAGCATGGGTGTGAATGGATAACTAGAGATGAGTCGCATGTATAGATCTTCTAGACAAGTAGTAACACCCTTATTTCTACCTACACACCATCCACTCTATTATTAATAAAACATATGTAGTCATCTAATACGTTATTTTCCTTTAGTGTCAGTAATTCTGTGCCCAAATCCTCTCACTTAAAATTTAGGGAGACTGGAAGTTGGTTAACAACAATGTTTAAGAATTCAGTCGCATGACTCAACATTTAATCATAGTGGGCAGAAAATATTGGCAATTAGAAGGGGCATAATATGGACCAGTCTCGGGTCATACCTCAGCAAATTCTAATGTGAAGTATCTAGAGATGATCATATGTTCTGTATATGTGTATGAACTAGTGGTGGGGGGAGAGATTGAACACAGTGAGGGTCATTGATTAAGGTAGGAAATGAAAAATAGAGAACACATATCACACAGTCAACATGATTATATTTTCCTGTAATTCAAACTCCATAAAAATGATGATATCCATATATACACACACAGGCATGTTCACCTAACCATGCACACACATAATTTCACAAAGATGAATAAGCCCAGGGATTTTGGGGAGTGTGATTTGGAGAGCGAGGTTTAGAGAGTGGTAATAGCAACACTGGTAAGTACAAACAGACTATGTTTTCTAATTATCAACTTCATCTATCTCAATCTACTACTTTAATCTCAGTAGGATAGAGCTATCTTGTTTCCTTTGGAAATCTGATTATTAGGCCATCGTATCAGTCGTTATTCATACTGATTTGCCTACTTTTCACATTTCTATAGTGTTCTCTCATCCCGTGTGAGGTATCGAACGACTATACTTCAGTGGCATTTCCATTTCTTTACCATGAAGTAGAAAACACAAATACTTATTTAACTTGCGTTGTTATATGTATCTCATGAATGAAATTTTGCAACATAAATAATGGACAGCCAATCCATTTTCTTTTATTTATTTTCAGTTTTAGACCTTTTCTCCATCTTTGGCGCTGTCCTACTTTAAAATAAAAGATGACCTCTTTTCAGAAGAAACTTAAAGTCCTTAAAATACCTTTAATACTTATTACATAAAATCAGTAGCCTTAGATTTTCCACTCAAGCCTTACTACCCAGTAACTCATATTCCCGAAAGCTGACCCTGTAAGAAAGAACCACAGTTAGAGTATACACCAGCTTGTTCCAGAAGGACTTGGAATGATCCCCGCGCCACTGTGTACATTGTCCTAGTCACATTCAAAATTTACTCTTTTCAAGGTATGCACCTTTTCAAACAAAGAATAAAATGCTTACATGCTTACTTCCAAAATGCCAGTAAAAGAAATATCTGGGCCACTGCCATGGTCTCATTTTATTTAAGCAACTATTCTTCTACCCTGCATAATCCATGAAACATTCAATAAATGACCAGAATCCCAGGATTCACTGCGTAGAATACTTCCCCTTCTCTCACTCCCGAAAAGAAATACCTCTCCCAAGTGTGGGACACTTCTCACTCATTCCATGGGGATGGCATCCCTGATAAAAATCCCAGACCCACTAAAATGCTTCTGCACGGAGATTTAAGTGTTGACTTATCCCCAAACAAGTCCTGCCATCAGAGGGCATCATTAGCTGCTGTGGGTATGGGAGGAATGTGCTTCCCCTTTAGGACCAAAGTCTGCAGTGCAGTTCAATACGCATGGTTTTCCAAGGGATGCGGGAAACACCCTTTCCCCAGAGTCAGCTGCTTGCAGCACTCGGGGTACATTTATGAAAACTTCATTTAGTGTAATAAGGAAAAAAAAATAGAATTTAAAAATACATGTCCTACATGTGTATGGCTAGTGAAGCCATGCTATTATTTTCCATTTTTCCAGGTCTATTTTTGTAGAAAACAAGTAATATTCTTTTTGTTGCCTGCTTGCTCTCATCTGCTGAAAGCAAACTGCTGGTGAGCCCAGAGTCACTCATTCTCTCTCAGACATTTGCAGAGGATTGCAAAGGAACTTTCTTCCCTGCAGTTTTTCCGTACTTCAACATTTCTCAGGATACTAGCTGCATAACATATAATCTTTAAATGTGTCTAACACTGGTCACGTCACTATTTCAAACCCTTGTTATTTTCAAAGATAAAACATTCTATATACAAGAATATTTGAAAGAGAATGAATTCAGACAACATAGGATAAATTCACTTTCCCATGGACATAAGAAATTCTTATCCTTCTGAAATGTTTCTGTCTGTGGAAAGTAGGAGAAAGCTACTTCAAGCAGCACTCATATTCTAAACACAGCAAATAGACTTTAAGAAAGCAATGTAATCTCTCTCAGTGGTTTGCTGAGTATAACATAGGAAGAAAGAGCCCCCTAATGGTGCAGATACCTATAAAAACAGAAAAGGTTGTACTTTCTTCATTCTTTTTGCTTCGCTATGGCTAAAATGAGTAATCAACAAAGATATCTGACAGAAGTAAATGGAAGGTTGCATAAAGGGTCAGACAGAGCCTTCCCCAAAATGCAAAGAAAACTGAAAACTGAATTGATTAAGGAAGCTGCTAGATTTCAGACTCAGCCTGACACCTCTATACATGACAACTAGAACACCTGTCTGCCTTGATCATGTTTGCTGAGGAGCAATGATCTGGAATGCAGGAGACATATTAATTACATAGCTGCAAGTGTAAAATGCTATTTAAAAAAAGAACTTGCTTTTGTTTCCAATCATGGGACAATGTCCAATAAGAAGACTGGGGTATTAAATCTCTCACAGGAGTAATTACAAATTGGTAAGATAACCAAAAAAAGAGAGAAAAAAGAATCAAAGTAACATTTAAGATAAGCTAAGAAGAGTGCTTAAGTGCAAGAGGCACGTAATTCAGAGTGATTTTAGAAGTCTTTTTAAAGGAAAAATGTGCCTATTCATAGGAGAAAAATAAGTATGGATGTTTACATCCACCTATGCTAAAATATTAATAGTCTTATAAAAAACACATAATACAATTAAGAATCAGTTTTATTTATGGAGTATACCTCATTATAACTCATAGATAAGTGATATAAGGAAACTGGACTGTATAACTAGGTTAGATACTTAAGATTATTGCAACAAAAATTATGGAATTAAAATTAGTGTGCTTTAAATTTCAAAATGACCAGATGAGTTAGTTAAACCTTAATTATATCCTTTGAGGAGATATGTCAGATTGTTTGCATAAACAATAAAATGGAAGTATTAGAAACACAATTTTGGATAAATTGGATTAAAAGTTAATATTATAATATATGCAAATCAATAATTAATCAAGACTATAATAGGTTTATGACAAAGTCTATGTAGGTATTTGATATAATATTTGTATATGCTATATATGTATGTGTATATATATATAAAATATATAAATTACATGTACATATAAATATAAATGTATAGTCTATGGTAACTGCCACCTTCCTCAGTCAATAGTTTGGTATTAATTTTTGAAACATAATACTCAAGAAAGATGCATATAATTATTTTGTTCAATGACTCAAATGAAAGACCAAAACATTTAATATTCTCTAATACACACCTCCATGCTCTTAGACAAGCTGTCCTTTACAAAATGTATAACAATCATTCCTTTCTGATGTGATGATATAAATGTAAATATATAAGTAGCTATAATATTTATATTATTATGAAGCATTAAAACATTACTCCACATTTAAAAGACAAAATACAGGTTATGAAAAATTGTGTTCTTCAAATACTTAGTTATATTTAAAATACAAGTAAGGGTTAAACATAGATGCAAATACAGGCATTCAGCGTATGTAATATTCCTAACTTCAGCTACGTTGGCGCCCAAGAGTACTGGCAATCTTGTTATTATCTGAAACACTGAGCAACATATTACGAAGTTTTGCCGACTTATCACAGCTGGCAGTTTGATCTTTGATTAGTGACTCAGGAACTTCACTCAAAAACACAATCAGAGCAGCTCAGGATAGAATCCCTCTCTTCATTAACCCAAAAGCAAATAAATTGACACCAAAAATGCCATAGACCATATTAGTTCCAGTAAGGATGAAATTAATCATTCTCATCAGATATCACAATGCTTCTTTGGCAGTTGACCTGTAAACCTAAGGTCAATCAACTACATCAGTACTGCATTGCCCCAGCCTGTGATTCCTATGCCATCCAATCATTTCCCTCAAAAAAAAAAAAAAAAAAAATCCAATTCCCAGCAGAGACTTTAATATGTGCAAAGTTTCTATATGTTCATAAATACCCTACCAGCATACACCATCACTGATACTTAAATATTAATTGATAGGATTGACTGCAGCTCTAGCTATGGACTCCGGAATGGCTAAACATCTCCAGAGTCATAGTTCTTTGCATTAGCTCAGTACTTTCTTAAGACCAAATGCTATAGCCATCAATAACTTAGCTATAATAAGATGGCAATCTAATGTCACATCATTTAAGAGACATCATGTTTATGTTGAAGATTTGAGGCTACACAGGACAGATACAGAAAAAAAAAAATAACAGCTGACAATCACGGAAAGCTTTGTAGCTTCTATGTCTGCATGAAATTGAATACTACACAGTTAACACTGTAATCGTCTTTTTGTGATATGCTATTATTTCCCAAAGTTGTTTCACAGCTAACAACATACATAAACATATTTTAAGGCTGTCACCAAAAATGCTCTTTTGAGTGTGGACTTTGCCTTTTTTTTTTTTTTTTCATACAGAGTATATCTGCTATAAAAACTTATAATCTAGTGATCTTATAAATAAAACTTATATGTACCTGGAGATAAAATAGCAAATATACTCATATAAAAATGTATCAACACATTTTTAAATCCACAAGCCTATGCATTGCATTGACTTGAATACATCCCTGAAAACTCAGTTTTTAAAGCCTGCAAAGCTAGGACATATTTTCCTGTGAATGACTAAAAAGGAATCCGGAGATAACATTTTAATTTCCTTACCTGAAGCACGTAACTGTTTCTGTTCCTTTCTGGAACGAAGAGGGGCTGGAAAGGGGGCTTGATTTTTTTGTTTGTTTTCTTTTCAAAATCCTCTTTAATGATGCAGGAGTGAGAGGAACTGTTCCAAGGTGAAGTCTTTTATTTCTTGCTGGGGCTCGGAGCTGACAGCCTCTTGCAAAAGAAAAGGCATCTCAGTAAGTTGTTGACTGAGAAAGCGGGGGAAGCAAGCTGATCCGCACCAGCAGCCACGTAGGGATGCTTTGGAACGTGCACCGTCTCCTCCCCCCGCACCTTGCGTTCCCCGCTCTCTCCCTCTCGCTGCTTTTCACCCTGCCGCTCGCTCCGCTCTGAGTCCGGCTCCTGCTGCTGCCGCTGTGTCATCAATCTAGCCTGTCTGAAGCTAATAGTCCTCTATTTAACCAGCCAATCAATAGCAAGGATTCCGCGGCTCGTCCCAAGAGTCTTTTCCAAGAGTGGTACAAACAATAAGAGTTTTGCCAGCAGTTTAGGAAGTATTTTTCATTATTTTATCTCCCTTAGAGATAGGGTTGGAGAGGGCAGAGGCTCAAAGCAAGTTGAGCGTTATTGCAGATTTTAGCATTTTCTTAAATGTACACCTTTTTATCCTGCTTATAGTAATTTAGAATTATGCACCTCTGTTCATCATCATTTACAAACTACTACAGAGAGGCATTCCTATAAAATCTTCCTAATTTAAATATGTAAGAAAAAACTCTGGAGAAAAATTGCATACACTGACCCCACCCCAGGAACAACAATGCTTTCATTAGCCTGTATAGATTGGAGCATTAAAGAAAACCCCCTTACATTGTTTGCTGTTAAAATGTATTCATTTTATTCTAGAAAAAAAAATGTTCTATACTTTTGTTTCTCATAAGAGAGGTGGCATTTGTAGATATTTTTGAATTAGAGCGTGAGTCAGAATTGTGTATGTTTTTCAGTTTCAAAACATAAAGCTAGAAAAGGATCCCCCTTGATGGATCAAATCGAGCTTTTCACACCTGATTCATCCCTTCAAGGTTAAGGAGATTTTCTTCTTAAAGTGACACGTTCACTGCTCCACTGCTGTAACTGACCACAATAAAAAAGCACAAAGCACGGAACAGCAGCAGACTGGTTTTTCATTTCCCACATGCTTTCAAGGGGAAAAAAGGCAGGAGTGGGGGGCGCATTTGAAGTCAAGGTAGTGTTGGCTTGCAGACTGGCCCCTGAACAGGGAAGTCAAGGGGAGATGAAAGAAAAGAGGCAGCTCCCTCCAGATTGGCAGGTGGCAGGTTTAATAAGCAAGGGAACTTACAGACCAAGCTTGTCTTCAGCAGCCACAAGGCAAACAGACCTCCACACGCCCCCACTAACCTCTTAAAAGTTTATTGAGACTTTAACTGAGTTCAGTTACGTATAGCGTTCGCAGGCTCTCAACAGCACATCACCCTCTCAAGGCCGCATCCTTGAAAGCAGCTCCTGCTGTGGAAGTAAAGGACTCCCGTTTCAAGGACAGGGGTTTCCCATTGCCCGGGTGCACCTTGTGGGTTGAACTGAGGACATGTCCTCTCCGTGACCTCTTCTAGCACTTAGCCACACCCTTTTTAGAAATAGAAAAGTCTTAATTTCTAACTTGGAGAGGGTTACTTATGTCAATTTCCCGGTGCTTGGTCAACCAACCTTTTAGTTACTTTTTCTTTGTAATAATGCATTACTGCACTCATTAAAGTAAATTGTAGAGGAATGCTTAACTATGCCTAGTTCCCAGTTGGAATTAAATTCCAGGCAGTAGTTGTAGTTCCAACCTTCAACATCATAGAATTCAAATAAAAGCAAATAATGTGTGCTAAAGGGTCTTGTAAATGAAGACCAGAAAGGCCAAATGGTATGCAGGATCATGGAGTTACCCTCAATTAAAGTCCAAATTATAAAGTGCTGTAACACTTATTAGAGGTGAAGTTCCTTGATTTAATTGACTCAGTTCAGCAAATATTTATTGAGCAACTCTGTATCAGACCTTGTACTCTCAATAATAGAAAAGTAATTAAGTGAAGGCGGGAGCAATCTTGTGTTCTTAGTATTTTCAGCCGGTAACTGTAGTAGTCAATCTTCCAGTAACTTACAAGCTGGTAGGTAGATAAGGAGTCCTCCAGTAAACAAAACACAAGGGAGAGTGATTAATACCTTTTTTATCAGCAGTTCAAAGAGCAACAAGTCCTCGAAACAAGATCCTACCTCCTCTAGGACATCAAAATACCTTGTAAAAAACATGGCCTTGTCACGATTCTTATCAAAGATAATTTTAAAATTTTGCAGGCAGAGAAGAAAAAAAAATTAAAAAACAAAACAAAACAAAACAAAACACTTCAACAAAGCACCTGGGAGGTATGACTGGAAAGAAGAGAAAAATACAGAGGATCTTGGGAGCTAAGCTGAGAGTGATTGGGTAATTGGGAGCCCTTTAATTTCATATATATATTTCTTTTTTACCACATATATATTTACCATATACATATTGTTGGGTCCCCAATGTTGGTTCCCCCAATAATGGGTCCATGGTCAAAGGAGCGAGACTGATACAAAGCGAAGGACAAGCAAAGCTTTATTTCACCCCAAGCATCGAGAATCAAACTGGTCGCAGCCGCCTCTTACAAAAAGGATGACCCCTCCCTGCCTTACAGACTAACTTTTATAGAGCAAAGGCCATGTGGTTGGGCCTGGCCACACACAGGTGGCCAACTGAATTACGATTTGTCCCACAGTAGCCATGGAAACTAGCCCATCACCTTGGTAGCTAGGAGACAGTATGGGCCCCCACTGATTGAATGTCTCCACCTGATCTGACCCACCCTTGCATTTGGGCTGTTACCTGGGACTGGTTTCCCATACTTGCTTTTAAGTAAGTTGGGGGGGGGGGCAAGGTCAATTTAAGTTCTACAACAAAATAGCAGTTCAACCGGGGTGGGGCTGCTCTGGCTGAATAGGCCCTTACAATATATATCATATATGCATTTACCATATATATCTACATATATATATATATGGTATAGTGATAAAATTTGGACTGAGCTATGGGAATGTCAATCTAATAAAAAATTATAGTTTTTACTGGAATGGGACCCTGGTGAGTGTGAACAGCCACTAGGCAGACCATTGCCAACATCTCCCTCAGGAAAATGAAGCGAGAACTAGCATGTTTATGCTGAAAATGAGCAGAATAAACTCATACTGAAAGATATTCATTCCAAAATAAAGTCTCTGCATAACTTTGCCACCTACCAAGGAGAGGTATAGTTTAGGAAGACTAATTTTTCAGATGAAGATGGGTGACTAAAAAAATAGGCAAATTATATATGGCACATGCCTTTCTTCTCCATCTCTTTGTTCGTGTTATAGAAATCATCCTTCCTTAATTTCTTAATTTGTTTCATGCAGTTTCTTACAACAGTGTCAGCCCCATGAAGGAAAGGAATTGGATTTGTCTAAGACTTTGTTCCTTCATATTTTTTTAGAATTGTGCCTGACATAGATTATTCAATGAATGAAAATAAAATAATTTCCATTTTTGGAGTCATTGATAAGTTCTGAGCTAATAATTGTGCAAGCCTTATCTCATTTAACACTCTGTGAAATACACATTACCATATTTTACATCTAAAGAAAGTGAAGCTTGAAGAGGTTAATTACCTTGTCCAATAACACAATTAGTAAGTGTCTATTGAATGTCAAAGTCTCTATCTCCATAATACTGAGTTTTCAGGAACACATATATAAAATAATAATCTAGATATTGATTTGCGGGTCATATGATCAGAACAGTTTGGGGATGCAAAAATAAATGAAATTAAAACTAGAGGGTCAGGGGTGCCTGGGTGGCTCAGAGGGTTAAAGCCTCTGCCTTTGGCTCGGGTCATGATCCCAGGGTCCTGGGGTTAGGCCCCGCATGGGGCTCTCTCCTTGGTGGGGAGCCTGCTTCCTCCTCTCTCTCTCTGCCTGCCTCTCTGCCTACTTGTGATCTCTCTCTGTCGAATAAATAAATGGGATCTTAAAAAAAAAAAAAAAAAACCTAGAGGGTCAAAGGGATGGATATGTGGATAGGAAGATCAGGCTGTCAAGTTCAAAAACTGCAAAAGCCTTGTGCTGCGAGTAAAGATGAGTATTAGGAAGTATTGAGAGCCAGGCTGGAAGAGAACTGTTGTGGACTAGGAAGAGCTGCTGAGCTAGGTTTCAGTGGGGACCTTACCAGGAGGGGGAAGTTTGGGGAGCTTCTCCGAGGGCCCTGCTGAGCCTGCAAGCCATGTATTTCCAGCAGCACCCATCTTCAAGATTGCACACATTTTCTGAGCTGCATTCTGGAAGACAAACATTTAGTTACTTTTACAAAAATTTCAGTAGCACAAGGAAAAGAGGAAGAGGAAGAGGAAGAGGGTAGAAGGAGGGAAGGAGGAAGGGAGAGGCTAATATCTTGTCTAGTGTGGGTGGATCTATAATTGGTGCCCAAGAGTCTATTTCTATATAGAAGGTAAAGAACCAGTCGAAAGATGGCTTGAAAAAGCAAGTGAGAGAGAGATGCTTAGTTTATCTGGTTACAGAATAGGGGGATTAGGCCATGCAATCTCTTTATGCAAGGAATAGATAAACTCTTGACTCTTCCAGCTTCAAATGGTGAGCTGAAGTAGAACAGGGAATCAGACGGGGGGTTTTCTGTGAAGCTTCTCTCTAGCTGGGAGTTGAGGTATCCGATGGTTGTGAACTGGTACTAGGGGCAAAGATGCACACACCAGGGGGTGCCTCTGGTGCGAAGAAGCGGAGTGCCATGAGACCAGAGTATTCCCAGAGAGGAGCATGTTCTAAAGGCTGTAGAATCTGCTCGTTGGTTTGCACGTTTTGCAGTGACTTTCTGCACTGCTCATCTTCAATTGCATCATTTCTTTTTCTGTGGTCTGGGTTTTCGTTGAATTGCTTAAACGCATAGTGCTCTTCCTGAGCCCGCCCTTCTATCTCTGGAAGAAAGAAACATCATAATGTTGAAACAGATTGATTTGTAGCGTTGTACACAGGTATTAGAAACATCACAGGCTTTCGTGAGACTGTTAAATATCTATGGGAATGCTTATCGACTTTGTGTCATCACACAAGAAAAATGTATCATATTGTTATCTTATAGAAAAGTGGATAATCTTTCCCCATAAGGACATGTTTACTTAGATGTTTTAATTTAGTTTGCTTTCTGGAGCAGATTACAGTAATTCTGCGGTGAGAAGGTTTTTCTACCATAGGAAGTATCATGTTTTGACATAAATAATGGTGTTGCCTATTCTATCTAATGGGCAGTTATGATGCTTTATAAAATTTAGAGATGATGGTACCACTGCTATCATATCCATTTTATTAAGAATCCCTCCCAATATCCCTTGAGAGTTCACTCTATGTTCTTTTCCCCCCTTGAATTATACATATGGAATGAAAAAAATGGCAAGCTTTCAAAATATAAAAAGGGAAAAGTGAGACTAGAAGTTTAAAGTGGTGGTTGGGAATTGCAAGTGGAAAAAAAAAGTAAAAAGAAGAAAAATCAATACTATCACAGGAAGAGAAAGTATCAGTGATATGAGCAATGCTGTCTATCAAACTAGAAAGAAAACAAGAAGTCCAAAGTGGATTTAGGGAAGAAACCTTTTAGGGTTGCTAGGGAAAGGGTCCAAGGAGGAAAGATGTATTGAGAGAACATTGGGCAAGTCTCTTGTAACCTCAAAGTTGAGAAACAGATCAAGGGACACACATAAAATGTAGAGTTCTTGTGAGTTGCTATATGCATACATAAATTTATATGTCTATTTGTGTGTATATTTGTATGTGTACATATGGAAATATATATGTGTGTGTGTGTATAATGAATTGTGATTTTTTAAAAAGATTTTATTTATTTATTTGACAGAGAGAGAGAGATCACAAGGAGGCAGAGAGGCAGGCAGAGGGAGGGGGGAAGCAGGCTCCCTGCTGAGTAGAGAGCCTGTGGGCTCAATCCCAGGCCCCTGAGATCAAGACCTGAGCCGAAAGCCGAGACAACCCACTGAGCCACCCAGATGCCCCATGAATTATAATTTTAAGTATTTTATTTGGAAAGAAAAAAAAAAACAGGAATAGAATTAAAAGTAGAAATATCCTTGCCAACATTTTAAAGCCACAGACATTGGTGATAAAACATGTGAATGGTATGGGGCGTCTGCGTGGCTCAGTTGTTAGGTGTCTGGCTTCGACTCAGGTCATGATCCCAGGGTCCTGGGATTGAGCCCTACATTGGGATCCCTCCTCAGGAGGAAGCCTGCTTTTCCCTCTCCAACTCCCACCACTTGTGTTTTCCTTTCTCACTGTGTTTCTGTCAAATAAATAAATAAAATCTTTAAAAAACAACAACAACAAACATGGGAATGGTAGAAAGAGAGCATGGTGGACATATACACCTGCCTGTAACCAATACTTAAACCATGAGTAGATTTTTAGGGGGAAGAAGTGAGTAGGCTGTTGAATTAATTTTAGAAGAAGCCATAAATTTCTGTCACTTTGTACTTAAAGTTTATGGGCTAAGATTATCCATCATGATGAATGCTTATCCTACCAGAAACTCAGGGGACATGTTCAACAAATGTAACAATTTTAACATAAAGGAAATATGAAGGAAATAAGAAACCCAGTAAATAAATAAAATTGGGGTCACTAGGAGGTTTATGGACCTCAGAAGGCTTTTTCTGCCTACAAGTTAGAATCACTTAAATTTGAGGGCCATTTTTTAACTATAAAGGATAATGGAAATTGAGAGATACATAAAATTGCTTACAAGAAATTTGAGCCACAGCTGTCAAATCATTTTTTTTTCATAATTCTTGGATTGGAAAAGGAAGTAGGGAGTTAGAGCTGAAGAATAAAATTCTACTTTTAATTAGGATTTTTTTACATCAATTTTTCTACTTTTTGATTATTTTACTTTTAAGGATCTGGAATATTTCAAAACAATAGTTAAATAGATATATGGAGATATTTATACTTGAATTTGGAGTGTAGTAAAATTTTTATACTCATTTTAGTTAAACATTTATTAAGTAAATAAAATATCAATAGTAAAATATTTATTGAAAATAAACATTTTATATATTACATAGAAAGAAATCAAGGATTGTTTCAAGAAAGAGTTTATGTCCAGGTGTCTGTAAATTTGTTGTCAGAGATCTGGGCTTCTGGTGAGCAGGAAAGGCCAGAGTATTTAAGTTTATTGCCAATATTACCTCTTTCATAAGGTAAGAATTTTACCATGGTGTCTTTTTTTTTTTTTTTAAAGATTTCACTTATTTATTTATTTGAAAGACAGAGTGGGAGAGCAGAAAGCACGAGTGGGGAAGAAGCAGAGGGAGGGAATCTCGAGCAGACGCCCCACTGAGCATGGACCTGACGGGGGGGGGGGGGGGGGCTTGATCCCTGGACCTTGAGAACATGACCTTGAGATCATGACCTTGACCAAATCAAGAGTTTGGTGGTTAGCTGACCATGCCACCCCCACACAGTTCCTTTCCATGATTGCCCACCCACAACCCCAAGTTAGTTTCTGATTCCATCATCGGGCACTGCATATTTGTAAGATAATCTTGAATTTTATATAAAATTACTTTTAGGAGAAGCTAAGGAAACTACTGTGACCCAATTCGATGTTCTTCCTAAAAATTAGAAATTATCTTTTCATAACTTCTCAGTCCTTGTCCTACCCTTTTTAATGGAATGTGTTACAGAACACAGCAGAAGTCATTTAGTTCCTCTTCTCACACCCCTGCTGTTAAAAGCTGGTGCAGAGAAGTAAGGGGAAAATGAGGAAGACCAGAATGATTGTGAGCTCTTTTAATTGCTGAGTGTGTGTGTGTGTGTGTGTGTGTGTATTTGACAGAGAGAGGCAGAGACAAAGACAGGGAAAGAGAAGAGATTGAGATTCCTATGGTTATAAAAATAATTGAAAAAGTAGATTGTTAAGATTATAAAAGAAAAAGAGAAAGAGACTGATATTATAAGAAATTAAATATGAAATCAGAAAACTGTCATAGCAGCTTATTCATAATGAAAATAAATCAACTTTGAGATAATAGTGTAGAGATGAGCTTGTGTTCTCAAAAGGAGTAAGAAGCATCTATATGAATCATGATTTCCAGAGAAATAGAAAAAATACATATATATATGTATCTATATATGTCTATGCATCTAAGTATCTATCTGTTTATATGCTGGAATTGGCTCAATTGATGGGAGTGGGGTGAGATGGGGCAGGGTGTGGCAAGTCCAAATTCTGCAGGGCAAAGCAGCAGCTGAAAGTCAGTGCAGATTGATAGTGCAGTTTGGATAAAATTTTCCTCACTAGGAAATCTCAGTATTTGCTCCTAACCCTTTCAGATGATTGCCTGAGTCCCCTGACCCCACATCACTGAGTGAAAATTCTTTACCTGAAATCAATTGATTGTAACAGTTAACCACATCTGTGAAATATCTTTGCAACAACCCTTAGTGTTTGATTAAACAACAGTGCTGTAGTCTAGTCACATCAACACACAAACTGATCACACAACTTCCCAGCATCCGCGTGTTGAAAGATCCCTCCAGCTCAGACTTGGTAAATAAATCCTCTAAAATGCAGTGGCACAATAGTATGTGTCCCCGTTATCACACATTGCTATGCTATACCACAGACACAATTGGTGGAGGGACAGATGTTAAATTTATAAATGCCCCTCCGAGTTCGAGGTGCCAGAGGGCTGTGCTCCTTCTGTGCTAGGGAAAAATCAGTTTCGGGTCCACTAGCTATGGTAGTGCCTTGCCTTCTAGCCACATTACTCCGATCTTTACATGGCATTCTCCCTGCTTGTGTACCTGTGCCCACATGTCCTTTCTCTGAAGGACATTGCTCTGACTGGGTTATTAGCCCACTTTACTCCTCTATGACAACATCTTAACTAATTATGTCTGCAATGGTCCCATTTACAAATAAGGTCACATCCTGAGGTATTTGTGGGGTTAGGGCTTCAACTATAAATATGGGGATCTAATTTAACCCATAACACAAGGTTTTGAATGAATCTGTAAACCTAGTCTCCTATTTCTCTATGACCACTGGGCTATATCCCTCCCATTTATCCCAATTAAGGCTGTGTTCATTCTTCACCCTGACCTCTGCCCAGGACACTGATTTAGGTTCTTGGGTGCTCTGGTGTCCAGTAGGTTTTGGTGAATGGAAGACCCTGGAAGGAAACTGAAGGAGTGTGGAAAGGAGGGAAGTATGGTAATTGAAGTTAGAGTATTTATTCCCCTGGCAAACTTTCTGGGTTGTCACGTTGAGCTTATTAAACTCATCAACCAAATGCTGCTGCTCGTCTCTCAAATCTGCTCATGACTCTCTGTTTCCCAGTAAAACGCTCCCTTCCACATCGCTTCTAGCCAAGAGCATTAACAGCTTCTACCTCATATACCTGCTGCATTTCTTTTTGTTCCTCTACATAACACCTACACCTTTGTAATTAGTCCATTTTGAAAACAAATTTTCGAAATATAACCATGCTTTAAATTTATAGTTGGTACCATGATCTATATAAACATTTTCCAAACATGAGCTAAACTGTTCATAATGGGTAAATTAAAATTGTAATAAAATAATGTACTGTCTACATTTTATGAATGCTGTATAAGTGAGAACTCTTGTTAATCGTCTTTCTGAGCCACTCTTCATTTGATGACATTTTTGAAGCTTTGGGGGTTGGTGTCCTCTTGATGGCCCAGATTTCCATCCTATTGATGACTTTATCATTATGAAATAACTTCTTAGTCCTGTACTTTGTCTGAAATAAATTAAAACATTCCAGCTAGCTTTCAACTGACATTTGCATAGTGCATCTAGCTTTTAACCTAAGTCATCAATATTTAAAATGAGTTTCTTATAGGCAGTCTATAGTTGAATCATTCTTTTCATCCAATCTGAAAATTTCTGCCTTTAAACTTACTGTAATTATTAATGTGGTTGAATTTAAATCTATTGCCTTACATTTGTTTCCTGTTTATGCCATTAGTAACAGTCATTTTTCATCTTTTTCTGTATTCATTTGATTAATATAATTTTTATAATTATTTTCTGAATTATTGGTATATTAGTTATGTCTTTCCTCTATTTTAAAAAGATTTATTTATTTATTTTATAGAGAAAGAGAGACAGCATGAGTTGTGGGGGGCGGTGAGTAGAAGCAGAGGGAGAGAATCTTCACGCTAGACTTCCTGCTTAGTGTGGAGCCCAGGGAAGGGCTTGATCCATGACCTATGAGAACATGACTTGATCTAAAACCAAGAGTCCATTGCTCAACTGACTGAGCCACCCAGGCATCCCTGTTCTGTATTTTTAAAAGGTATCCAGTTGAGAGGATAGTATTGGCTCAAGGGTAGACCAACAACAGGATAGAGAGTCCATTGTTTAAGGAAAGAAGCCTTTACATTAATAAGTTTGAGTTAGCAGTAACTGGGTGTCTTACTCTGTTAAGCAAGCAGCTGGCTCTTGATTTCATCTCAGGGCATGATCTCAGGGTCCTGGAATCAAACACCATGTTGGACTCCATGCTCAGAGGGGATTCTGCTTGAGGATTCTTTCTCTCTCTCTTTTCTTCTGCCCCTCTCCCCACTCATGCTCTCCCTCTCTAAAATAAATAAATTTATTTATTTTTAAAAATACTTTATTTATTTATACAAAGAAAGAGAGAGATCACAAGTAGACAGAAAGGTGGGCAGAGAGAGAGGGGGAAGCAGGCTCCCCACTGAGCAGGGAGCTAGAATTGGAGCTCAATCCCAGGACCCTGAGATCATGACCTGAGCCAAAGGCAGAGGCTTAGCCCACTGAGCCACCCAGGTACCCCTAATAAATGAATTTAGGACTAAGAGTTTATATGAATATTGATGTACTCATATACAAAGTGAAACTTGGCCCCTCTATCTCACAGCATAGAATGATTAAGTTATGATGGAATAGAAATGTAAATGTAAAATATAAAATAGTAATGTTTCTACATGAAAATATATGCAAGTATCTTCATGAATTTAATATAGGCAAATCATTCTAAAGTTTTTCAAGAAAAGGAACAAACTATTAAAATTTAAAAATATCTATAAATCAGATTTTATTCATATTAAGTACTTTTATTCATCAAGTGATATTAAGTGAAAAAGAAAGCTTCAGGCTGAAAGACAATATTTCAAAGTAAATTAAAATCCAGTAAGATGCTAGTACACTCCACCAGAATGTCTGCACTCAAAAATCTGACAATATCCAATATTAGCCAGAATGTTGATCAAACAGAATTTGTTACTTGCTTGGAAATATAAATTGGCAGAGGCATTTTGGAAAACATTTTGGCAGTATCTTCTAAAGTTAAATATTTATGCTCTAGGAATGAGAAATTTTTATTCAAATAAGATAGATGAGTGTTGATGTCTACCAAAAGACATACAAAAGCATTCACTGCAGCATATGTTTAAAAGCCAAAAACTGGAAAAGATTCAAAACATCCATCAATGAATGAATGTATTGTGATAAATTCATTCTGTGGAATATGCTATAGCAATAAAAAAGAAAACCCGCAGCTACTCAAAACAACATAAATAAATCACATTATGTTGAACAAATGGGCTATATAAAAAAGGTTACGGGCACAACTAATCTGTGGTGCTAAGAATTGAAAGAGTGATTATATTTGGAGTGGTATGAACTTCAGGGAGTCGTGAAGGAGCCTTCCAAGGTACTTGAAATTATTTATATATTCTCCTGTTTACACAGGAAAAACTCTATCGATCTACATTAAGGTATGTCCCTTATACTTTTGTTACTTATATGCCAATTTAAAAATTAGAAAAAAGAAACAACAATAAACACCCTTTGATTTTGTAGAGATTTTGTTAGAACTGTAATTACCTAAGAAATTGAGGACTAATTGTTCTCTGACTTGTTCAGTGTCTTACCAAGTATTATTTACCACAGTGTTACCATAATATTTGTGCCTTCAATACAATATACTTGGATCAGATCTTGGCTGTCCAATCCTGGTGACCTGTCACTAGATGCAAAAATCTCCTTATTATATAATATGCTAATGTCTGTTGTCATTTATTGTGAGAAATGGAATGTATTTTCACATTATAATTATTTACCTTTTTCTTTTTTGTAATGTTTATTTCACATTGAATTTTTTAAGGTGTGCATAAATTATAATCCATTATGATGGAGATTTCTCAGTATTTTCTGCAAAAAAAAAAAAAAGTATTATAGAGTGGAATAGGATTGAGAGCTCACTGAGCAGTCATTGATTGTAATAATAATAACAACAAACATTGAATGAAAGTCCAGTGGGAACATAATACATAAATGAATGAATGAATAAATAAATAAATGAATGAAGAAATGAATGAAACTGATTAATCATAGATAATTCAAATAATCATAGATTTTGATGAGTTATTTGAAAGAGACAAATAGGGTCAACTGGTCAGTCACTGAGAAAGGCCATTGTAGACCAGATGGTCAGAGAAAGCTTCTCTGACATTTGAGATGAAATATAGTGTTTGAGAATAAGCATGCCATGGAACGGGCTAGGAGAAGAATGAGTTCAGTCGCCAATGGGCAGAGAAGAATTTGGTATTTTGCAGCAATAGAACAAGGTGCTGCTTGGAAAAACCTGTGGTACAGACACCGCTGTAGTAGCTGCTCCTAGAGTTGAACAAATCACCTTCTCAGGGAGTCTGTGCTGTCTGACTAATATCACGACTTCCCAGTAGCTAACTCTCCCACATATCTGCCCACATTTCTTGCTGCTTCTTTTCATTTTTATCCCCAGTTGACCCTAATCATCAATTTTTTTTAGGAGGCTATCTTTTCTCCCACGGGGTGTGTCTTCCACCACTTCCTTATCGATCACTTCTACCATTTCCAAAAGTAGAATGCTAGAAATGAATTTTCTCCACCTAGCAATCATGCTGGGAAAAGTACTTTTTTGAAAAAATTATTAGCTGTTCTACAATATCACGAGGAATGAATTTTATATCATCACACGTGGCATAAATTAAAGAACAGGCTTTATAGGGGAAATAAACACAAGTCTAGGGTCAACAAAAGAAGAGAAATTGTGGTTTCTCCTTCTTTCATCTACAAGGTAACTTATGGAGGCTGGAGAACTTTGTTCCGGGAAGGAAACCCCTTCTACTTGTCACTCTCTTTACTTTAGCACAAGAGGCATCTTTTTATGAAGGAAGCAGCAAACTGCTTATGGACAGGACAGTCCAGATTTAGGACACTGTTTATATGAATTGCCTATGAATCCCCACTGTCCATTATCTAAAGGCTTAAAGACAACTGGACCTTAGGGACTTCCTGCCTGTTAGGGAAAAATATCCACTGATACCTGGAAATTCCAAGTTTAACTCCAGGCATCTCTTGTTAAATCACAAAGCATACTACAAATAGAGAAAGACGTTTCAATTTACTCTAAAACTTATTAACGTCTCATAACCTATATTAAGGGGTAAAAATCATTTTTCTCTACAACAGTGCATATGATGCCCTAAGTACAGTTTCTGAAACACAAAAAACTTTTTTTACATAAATTGTATTTTAAAACATTGGGCATTTAGAAATTGTGCTAACTTCAAAGTATTGCTTGTCTCTGAGGGAACGGATGGGGTGCCTGGGTGGCTCAGTCGGTTAAGCTTCTGCCTTTGGCTCAGGTCATGATCCTAAGGTCCTGGAATCTGGCTCTCTACTCAGCAGAGAGCCTGCTTCTCCCTCACCCTGCGCCCCTCATCCCACTTATGCTCTCTCTCTCTGAGGGAGAGGAGTAGTAGAGGGACACAAAAAGCTTTGACACTATCCATCATGATTCATTTCTAAAAGTAACATAATGAAGTAAACCTGATACATTTTTAACATTTGCTGAAGGGTTGGAGTAGATGTCTGTGATATTATTTTAAGAATGCATATTTCTGTATGTTGAAAATATTTCTCTATAATAAAAAAAGTTAAATCATCTAAGTTCAAGAAGTCCTAAACAGCATCAATATTCAAATATATTGTGAGCATACATGTGTCATTTTTATTCATTTTAATGTCTTCTCAGATGAATTAAATATATCAGAATATGCTTGAGAAATATGAAAGCCATAATTTTAAACTATTTAATTTTTTATTAGTATTTATATCCAAGCTACCATGATGTCCATTTAGGGTTTTTCTGCTTCACCCAATTCCATGATAAAAATTTCTGCCATACGGAGAAAAAACAAACAAAAGAAAATTCCAGGGAAAAGTCCCAGAAATGTAAAGGAATGGTTGGGATGGGGATAATTAAGTAGAAGTGTGGATTCATTGTCTAATTTAACGGTTTCTGGCAATGATAAGAAAGAAATTTATTATAAAAACGTGGAGTGTGGGATTTGAAAGATAAATTTTTAGTGTGAATTTATGATTTTTGAAAACATATTCTCTTGTATTGCTTTTGGCATGTAAAAATTACATCTATTGATCTAAGTCAAAGTGTCCCTTTTCATTTAAGGAAAGGAAAAATGTGTCAGACAATGTAATAAGAATGCTGAAGTCCTGACCGTGAGTGGCCTTAAACATTATGCAGTAAATATTCTTGAAATTCATTATAATGTTATCCTATAAAATTAAGTGGTTAATTTGCTGATACTTAGTAAACTCATTTATGTAAGAATTGGAATCAGCACACTTTTCTTGAGGGCCTACTATGTGCCGAGCAATGATCTAAAGGCTAAGGGATAAAATAGTGAAAAACAAACACCCTGTCCTCATGAACCCTATAGTCTATTTGGAAGAATGAAGCATGAAATGAGTAAAATGCACAGTATATTATATGATAATAAGTACTAATGAGTAATAAATAACGAGTACAATAAATGAGTAAAGATAAAAAGATTAATACAAAGAATAAGTGATGGAAAGGATACAGGTAGAAATATTACTATTCATATAAAAAAGTCTCAGATGAAAGAAAAATAAAGATACTAGAATAATAACTGTACATTTCATGGACTTTAAGAAATATATTATCACAAGCCAAAATGAAGTATAAGTAGTTTGATTGCATATGATAGAAAAATAATGCACAAATCTAGGCATATTACCGAGATTACAAATATCAGTGACAAAATAAATTTAAAAAGCATCCAAGGAGAAGAACTGATCCTCCACAAAAGAGCAGAAGTTAATTGCATATCCAACATTATAACAGTAAGGTTGGATGTAGGAAGTCATTTAAAGTGTTAAAAATTATTGAACAAGAGAACTTCATAAATAAAATATTACTTTTAACCACAAGGGTGAATTAAGAATAAATGCATACATGCAGGTGTTCAGAAAATTATCTACCAAAATCTACTTTGAGTAGAATTAGGATTTTAGTGCTGAAATACTATTTTACCCTGTTGTGGAATATCCACTTTCTGTGGAGAGGATATGCGTTTTCTCTTTATGAGTGTGATGAATTGTGCTAATGAATTCCTAATATTGAACTACATTTGCAGTTTTATAATAATATCTACTGATATTTGGAGAAAGCGATGAAATATGTTATGTTAGAGTGTGTAAGACAATACCAACTGCAAAATAGTAAGACACCAGTGAGAAAACATATTCCTGGCAGTCCAGAACGGTGCACATGATGCATCATAGTGAAACTGACACAGGAAAACAAGAGGGGTGATAGGAACTAAGGAGTCTATATTTTGAAATCAACACATGAAATAATAATAATAATGATAATAATAATAATACGACTTTCAGACAAGTGGTAAAAAATGCAATGTTACAAAGGAGACCTCGATGCAGTTCAAGGAAGGAGTTAAGCTACAGCCTTTGTCCATCCATCTGCACATAATAACATTAGAAATAACAGAGCAAACACACACATACATAAATTTACTCACAGCCCTTTCATTTTCAGGAGAACTTAAGTGAAAATACTTATAAACAATCATTTAGTTAAAGAAAGGGGGCACCTGGGTGGCTCAGAGGGTTAAAACCTCTGCCTTTGGCTCGGGTCATGATCCCAGGGTCCTGGGATTGAGCCCCACCTCAGGCTCTCTCCTTGGTGGGGAGCCTGCTTCCTCCTCTCTCTCTGTCTGCCTCTCTGCCTACTTGTGATTTCTGTCTGTCAAATAAATAAATAAAATCTAAAAAAAAAAAAAAAGAACTAAAAAAATTAGAGCCATAACTAAATTCATATTTGTGAGACCAGTTATACCACTGGATGGAAATAAATTGAGAAATTTTAAAATTTTTGATTAAACTCTGAACACATTTACTTACAATTATTTTCTCCTAACTCTCCTCAAAGGAAAGTATATAAAATAAAACTGCATTAACTGGTAAGGGCAAGGTATGTAGGAGATCACAATGATATTTTAAAAGCTGGGTAGAAGATAAAGAAGTTTAAATGATTTGTCAGAGCAAGGGTTGTTCAGAGAGAGAGAGAGAGAGAGGAGAGAGAGAGTGTGTGTGTGTGTGTGTGTGTGTGTGTGTGTGTGCGTGTGTAAAGCTCATCACATCCTGAAAAGTCTCAGGGATTAAAGGTACCATATATGCTGAAAGCAGGATACTAAGGTGGCTGACAACAGGTGACTTTTTTTTTGAAAGTTTATCTATGAAGCAGCTACTCATTGGAATCTGTAGTCCAATACTGACTGAACGGCCAGATAGCTGTGCCTCTCTTACAGAAACATGGAAAGCTACAAGTCAGAAAAATTGGTTAAGACATTGTGTGGATTCAGAGATACAGGCAAAGTTGAATGTGGTTTAGATGTTCAACTGAAGAGTAAGGTGATTAATTAAAATTCTGAAGCTCTTTTCTCACTAAATCACCAATATTGGGAGCCAAGCTTATACAACACGGAGTGGAGATAAGAAGTAAACTTTCTGGAGAAGCTGAATAATCCAATGATAGGTAGAATAGTGGCCCTCCTAAAATGCCTTGACCTGGATCTTTAGAACTTACAAACATGTTACAGACCATGCAAAAGAAATTATGCAGATTAAATTAATGTATGCATGTTAAGATGAGTTGGGGGGATTATTATGAATGGACAGACTCTAATCATATGATTTTCTAAAAACAGAGAATGTTTTTGGTAGGAGCAAGAGAGATGAGGCAGATGGTGAAATCAGATAAATTTTATGAAAAATTAAATTAAAAGTAATTGGAAGCGATCTAGTGAAAGCCAGGTAATAGAGTTATCATTTTATGATGAGATCCACTATTCAATAAGCACATCTGATATATAGACCTTTGAATCAATTATTTTGTGTTTCTCCTTGTATTACTAATTTGCTGCCAAGCAAAACGAAGCATTTAAAAAAATCCTCTGAAAAAAGTCAGAGATAAAACCTAAGAAATGCAAAATAAGTTATTGAGAGATACCAAATTCTGAATGGAAGAAAAAAACCTACAATAATAATTATACAGTTGTGTAAAATGAATTTCATCTCAGAAATAAGGCAAAGATATTAGAAATAGGAAAATAGAAATATCCAGGTGGAAATTTTTTTTTTTTTAAGATTTTATTTATTTATTTGACAGAGAGAGATCACAAGTAGGCAGAGAGGCAGGCAGAGAGAGAGAGGAGGAAGCAGGCTCCCCGCGGAGCAGAGAGCCCAATGCGGGACTCGATCCCAGGACCCTGAGATCATGACCCGAGCCGAAGGCAGCGGCTTAACCCACTGAGCCACCCAGGCGCCCTCCAGGTGGAAATTTATAAAAAATGGAAATTAAAAATATTATATAATAGAGATTAAAAATGCATGAGTATATTAGTTTACTAAAGAAAAGAGGGAACATGAGAAACTAAGAAAAAAAAAGATAAAAATAGAGACAGAAGTTATCAGAGAAAATATATAAACATGGTTGAATGGGCTTGCCATAAGCCTCACACAATCAATGATAACTAACAGAGCTTCCTGAAATATTAAAATGGGGTCTCAAAATAAATGCTTGAATATATAATGAAATGAAAAAATAAAGGTTTCTGTTTTCATGTATATGGAGGCATTTTAGGATTTCACAGGTAGTAATGGGGTGCCTGGGTGGTTCAGTGCGTTAAGGCCTCTGCCTTCGGCTCGGGTCATGATCCCAGGGTCCTGGGATCGAGCCCCGCCTCGGGCTCTCTACTCAGCGGGGAGCCTGCTTTCCCCTCTCTCTCTGCCTGCCTCTCTGCCTACTGTGATCTCTGCCTGTCAAATAAATAAAATCTTAAAAAAAAACAAAAAAGATTCCATAGGTAGTAACTGGGGTCTGCATTGGGGCATGGAAATGTAGGACATTCTTACTCAGCAAAATGAGTATTTGTAGGGCATTTTTACACAGTGCAATGGTGTATGGTTAACCTACGAATAGATGATGGACTGAATGAAAATTGTATCATAACCATAAGAGAATTCTTCACTCTGTCACCTCAGTGTTTGGCACAATGAGGCTACAGAGAGAAACCTGATACACAGCCAGCACTTGTGATATCAGGACTGCCCTGTCAGTGGGAGATAACTCGCAAGAAGATAATTTGATAACAATACTAGATTTAGTAAGAGAGATGAATGTTTAAGAATGAATGTTTCAAGCCCAAATCAGGTCTCAGAAGTTATCGGTGGTGGTTGTTTCCTAGGCAAAGTCACACATGGCTTTGAGGATGAGCGCTGTGGAACATTCGCCATTCCCCGGCTTTCCTCTGTTTGCATGAATCTGGGAAGAGAAAAACTTTCTACTCTTGCTACCAAAATCAGGGGTTGCTTACTAGCCAATGGATTATTAGCACAAGTGACATGTGTCAACCTGGGCTGAAGCATTTCATGGACACTTGAAATCCTCCTGCTTTCTCTTCTCCTGCTAACTGGAGAAACCATGTGCTCCAGAAATGTGCGGTTACAGTATCATAAACCTTCATTAGCCTGGAAAACTGAGTTATCACATAGATGACTTGGGACCTATATTTCATTCTAAAGCTTCTCTAAGGAACTACATCCTAGCTGACATCGTGATTTTAGCACAGTGACATCCATGCTTCTAACCTATAGAAACATCAAATTATAAATTAGTAGGGTTTGTTTCAAGCACTAAATTTGTAGTTTTTGTCACCACCAGAGTAGGATACAAATGTAGGCAGTTAAAGAACAGACTCTGCAAGCTGGCAAAAGGAATGGTGGTAGGACTAGCACATGCCACTGGAGAGGGTCCACTGGGAGCTAAGGACATCCCCCTCCCAGCTAAAAGCCAGCAAGAAAACACGTCCCTAGGTCTTACAACCACAAAGAATTGCATTTGGACAACAACCTGAATAAATGTGGAAGCTAGTTCTTCCCCAAAGCCTCCAGAAAGTTATGAATGCCTGCCAACACATTGTTTTCAGTCTTGTAAATTTTAAAGTAGAGGGCCAGCTGGGGCCATTAGGACTTCTGACCCATAGAACTGTTAAAAAAAAAAAAAAGTGGTCTTTTTGTTTGTAGGTTTTTGGTTTGGTTTGGTTTGGTTTTGTCATCACTAGGGTCAACTGCATGGTCACAATAGGAAACTCATACAACACCTATGGACTGAATTCTTTTATACTTTATTACTAGCCCTCTCCTCTTTCTCCATTTACAGGAAAATATGTATGTTACTTAAATATTCAGGATTTACTTGATATGCCAATGTAAATATTACTCTATAAAAGTCAAATATGATAATACTTTTTTCTTTTTTTACAGATTTTCTTTGAGTTATTAACTGTGTTATTTATTCATCCGCACATTTTTTTCTATGTAAATATTGATTTGTTTCTTATACTATCATATTTCCACTACAGTATTACCTGGTCTGTTGTATCATTCCCCCCGCCCCCATTGCGCCTTCACCTTGTACCTCTATTCTCTCGCCCATGCTAGCTGGGTTGTTATCTGGGACCGCTGCGTTCAGTTGTGTTTGGGGACTGATGGCTGGGTTGGAGTCACTGTTTCTGAGTCTTTGTTGTTGTTGTTAAGCTTTCCTTTGGCTCTGGAAGAAAAGAGTCAGATGGAAATAATTCCTTTCAGTCTTTTTTCCCTCCCTATTACATTTTTTGTCTTTTATCTTTGATTTGTAATGTGGCTGGGAATGATACTCTATCAAACATCATTTTCTCTAAGCCTTGTGAAGGTTCTGTCCAGTCTTCTGTCATTCAGCAATACAATGAGGCAGAAAAATTCAGCTCCAATTTCATTTTCACACCTCCACATGAAAAATGCTTTTTACCCTCTCAACTCTGTTGGGATTTTCCTTAGTGTGTTGAAACATGAAAATAAGCATTGATATAGATATTTTATGTGGGATTCAGTGGCTTGTTCCTCCAAGCCTTTTTGTTTGTTTGTTTGTTTGTTTGTTTGTTTTTTTAGAATTTTGACTTTAGGTTTGCTTTCTGTTTAACTTCCTCAAAGTTATCTTCCAAACTTTCAACTAAAGTTTTTTTTTTTTTTTTTAACATTACATTTCACTTCAAATCCTTTTTATCTTAATCTCCTTCTCTAAGGGCATCCTCTTCCTATTTTAGGGCTATAATTTATTTTCCTAAGTTTGAAAATTGATTGGTATTGATTTGGTTTGTGTATATTTCTCCTGCTACTTTCATGATCTTTATTTCCTCTTGCATGTATTTTTTAAATTTTTTTTCTTTTTCATTTGGTGTGCTTTCCTTCTATACCCTGTTCCTTGGTAAACTATTCATATCTTAATTCTTGATAGCAGTCTGCAAGATATAGCTCCCATTTTCTCTATGATATCCAATTACTTCCTTCCTAACTTTCCCCAAGGATGTCACAGGTGGCATCCTTGCTTCCTTTTTAAAAATAGTAAGTATACTCATCCTTGTGTCTTTACACTGCTTATTTTCTCTGTCTGAGGTTCTTTTCCCTGCGATAACCACATGGCAATTCCCTTACCTCATTAAAACCATCACTTGATTCTCATCTTCTTAATGACACCTCCCTTGGACATCCTAATTAATATCATAGCAAATTATTTTCCCCAGTACTCCAACCCTTCTTAAACTGTTCTATTTTTTTGTTTGTTTGTTTGTTCATAACACTTACTTTTAGGTGACTCTTGCACTTGTACATCTAATGATTATTGTCAACCTCCAGCAATTAGAATGTAAGTTACATAAAAGAAGGGATTTTTTTTCACTCATATTTACTAACATACTTTGATCACCTAGAATAGTCACTGGACCTTGAAGAGCATTTATTCATTCATTGAATGAATGAATGAATGAGTAAATTGGGACAAAACACTAACATTGTTTAATGGAAATACTTTATATATAGGTGGAGCTTATCACTTTGATGACTTCATGCAACACAAATTGGGGAAGAGGACTCTCAAATGTCAGTAGTATGATGACGGAAGCTGGGATTGGGATGTGGCTATTTCTAGATATCTTATTGGTTCTTTGATATCAACCAACATGTTCCTTGATAACCATTAATCTCACCAGCCGTTTTTTTTTTACAGGTCTTTGTCTATGAGTATGAAGCTAGTGTTCTTGACACAGGTTCAACACTTGTATGCTATACATCTCATTCCTGCTTGTGACTCTGTCTGGTTTCTCAGTATTATCAGCCTTTCCAGGTACAAGTGACAATCTTTTTCCTTCTCTTCTGCTTTGATCTCTGTACATTTCGAATGTAGAGCAGAGAAGTCTGTTAGGTTAGTTATTTTTCTGTTTTCTGCTTTTTCATCTCTCTCTTTTCTTATCTGCATGAACCTGTACCCACATTTGCTTTTATGAAGTCTCAAGTGGGAGAAGAAATAAATCTTGGACTATAGCACAACCTACCTAGCTTTAATCTAGCTACAATTGTGTTTTTGCTATTATTTCTTTTATCGCTAAGAAGTCTAGCATATCCGAAAGCTAGTTATCATTGTTAATATCCAGTTTCTTATTTACAACATCTTACCTATACAAAGTTTTAAAATATTTTTTATTTATGGAGGCTCCTCACTTCCAACTTCATCAAAACTCATGTTAAAGGACATTCTTGATTATCCAGTTTTATTAAACTAGATATAATGCTTTGCAGAAACAATAGTAAAAATTTTTAAAAACTAATATTCATAAAAAGTCACTTGAAATTAGATATACCCTATTAAAAAGACAGAAAACTATTTTAGATACAATTACATATTTTTAAACAAAATTTAAAACTTAACTGAAAGCTGATTTATTTCACTCTTTTTCATGTAGAGTGATTTTTTTTGATTTTCACTAGATGAAAACTGAAATTGAAAGCTGATTTTTTTGAATGGAGGTATAGATTACAAAAAAATTGGACTATGAAGATAAATAATCCAAGGATTATGTTTGTATTATGCCTAATCTTCTCCAAGGAAGCTAGTACAGGTTGTTAGTTAGAGGTGTTATGCAGATTTCTTATTGCAAAAAAATTGCAAAAAATTGTCCTTATTGCAAAGGACACAGAGTTTCAAAATCACTTTGACAAGTTTTTGAAATGACTTCAAATAAATAAGATGCTCTTCCATCCCTTTCTTTACTGCTTCTTATACCTCTGAGTCTGTTGGTTCAAAGGATCCCATAAAGAATAATATAACAGCATCAACCTATAATTATAATCATTCTTACTTTTCAATAATTTGGTATTTTAAGATGCTACTTCTTCATTATCGAGTGTTCTTTAGTTTCATTATCACAAGCCTGGTTTGCTTCTGATGGTAATCTTTTACTTTTGATAGCAATGGTTTAATTTTAGGAACAGCAATTTTGATAGAATTTTTTTCAAATATTCAAAATTAATAAACAGGTCAGAATTAGAATCTATTTATTTTGACTAAATTAATGTGTCTCTTCAATCTACTTGGCGATGTGACTATTTTGAAGCCAGCAGCTCTCTGCTTCAGTTCCTCTTGACTTGCTGCAATGATTTATGTGTATGCTAACACTAATTCATGTCCCAAAGTGACAGCCTGAAAGACTGCAAATGTTGCCCAGGTGGTTGATTATCAGAAAAGTTATCGAAATACATGAAGTTAGGTATTCAGTGGGTGGTACCAGCAGGTCAAACACAATTTATCACACCTGATAAAAATGTCCTTGGCTAGATCTAGTTACATTTGTAACATCATCCAATGAACTCCATATTAATGTAAAAAAACAGGTTGAAGGGGTTATTTCTCTGCTTTTGACCTTGGCTATCAGCTGTCCAGGTTGTCATTTCGTGGGTCGACTGTACTATCTCTTTTGTTTTGGGGATAAGTTTTGCATTGTAAAAATTTTTAATATAGTTCTTAAATTTTCTAAGATTATCAAACATTTATCAACTTTGGGGTGACCGTGTAAGGGATACTTTGGCATTGAGAGATGAAGTGAAATGTAGTTAATAATTTTGTTTCTGTAAGATCATTTTAACTGTTAAAACCTACTTTGAACCATGGTTACATGTTTACTAATTCATAAGAGGGGACTGTGTACAGGTCTTCATATTATGCATGCCTCTTTGTGAGAGAACATGGTATAAGGTATCAGGAGATGCTCCATGATTAATATTCAAGAGTATGAAAGATCAGAAACTGTTTCACAAGCAGAAAATTCTCAGACATTATTCAAACCCTTTGTCCCTTTTTGCAGTGATAATCTTAATTTCATTCAAGAGTAAATGCTAACCATTTTCCAGTTTGGTGGTTACAGACTATGACAAAGAGTTATTTTCTCAGAACCAGGAGAGAGCATTTTCTGCTCGTGGTTGAAATATGCGAATGGGACGGTATAGCAAGCAGAATGGATTCCTGCCCCCGGTGCAGGGCCTTCCCTTAAGCGTGAGATGTACCCGTAAATAGGAGATGGTTACTCTTTTGGTTATGGTATGTTATATAAGATACCATCTTAGCTGACTGGCCACAGAGAGATTCTTCTGCTGGCTTTGGAGGAGTAAGCTGCCATGTTCTGAGCCCTATAGCAAGGGACTATGGGTGGCCTCTGGGAGCTAAGAGCATTCCCCAGAAGACAGAACCAATAAATGAGGACCTTGGTCCTATAGTCAGAGGGAACTGAATTTTTTTTTTTTTTAAGATTTTACTTATTTATTTGACAGAGAGAGAGAGATCACAAGTAGGCAGAGAGGCAGGTGTGTGTGGTAGGGCGGGGGCAGGGGGAGCAGGCTCCCTGCTGAGCAGAGAGCCTGATGCAGGGCTCGATCCCAGAACCCTGAAATCATGACCTGAGCCCAAGGCAGAGGCTTAACCCACTGAGCCACCAGATGCCCTGAGGGAACTGAATTCTGCCAACAACATTATGAGCCTAGAAGAAGTCCCTAGGCTTTAGAAATAAAGATGACCCAGTTGACATCTTGATTTTAACATTATAAGGCACTGAATGGAGAATTACCTAAATTGTGGGAGACTCCTGATCCATGGCAACTGTGAGATAATAAAGGTGTGCTTTTTAAAGCAGTTAAAAAGTGCCAATCTCTTACTCAACAATAGCAAACCAATAGAGGCAGAGAAGCAGTAACTGAAGAGTTTATGAGGAAGAAAACTTTATAATGTTGTTACTTTTTCAGGACTAAGAGGGTCTGAGGTGAAGCTGCCTTCTTAAATTTCAAGTTGAGAAATAAATGCACAATTCTAGAAGAAAAGATTAAAGGAAGATTGTATTTTAAAACTGGTCATCATAAATGTGTATTAGCATGATATATATCACAGCAAAATTATTTTTGCACATTTTAATACAATTTGTAAAGGCTCATTGACCAAAATATTTTAACTGGATGCTGCAATTAAAATAATTTACAGGCTTTGCTTGATTTAAGGCTACACTAATGCAAGGACATTAATTCTTGTAATTATGCTAAATGCCATTTTTTATTGCAAAAGAGAATACATATAGCACAGGACTGTATGCAATTATTTTTTAAATTGCTGGAAAGAACATTTCACCAATAGGAGGCTGATGTTTTATATTACTTATATAATGAACTGGGTAACAAAAATAATTTGTAATATTAAATAAATCAAGATGTTGTAAACTTAAAACATGTGTGCTTTTAATTGCATTTTCTGTATTTCCTTTCCTATATATGATGCTAGGATCAGGTGCCAATTTGGGATTTACATGTGATACTATTATTAAAATTGTTACCTCCATCAGAAAGAAAAGGGAATAATGCATCATACTCTTGTTGAAGAAAGAGCTAAAATCTTGATCTAGAACTGATATCCTACATATTTTGAGGCAAAAAAAAATTTCAATTCTTTTCATAAATCCAACATCTAAGACTGATGGTTATGCATGCATAGAAATGCTTCATCCTGACTCTCAGCATTGTTTTGATGAGTTATGAATGGATTCCACATTGCTCAAAAAGACTTCCAAGCAGAGAGATATACAAACCTTCAGGGAAATAATTTTCTCCTTATATAGGAACTGTATGCAAAGCAACATTTGTAATAGAAGTATCAGGTCTAATGCAATGCAAGGAAAACCAGAGCACATAGCACCCTGTTTAATAATTGAGTGTGCTGTCCCTTGAAGCCTCCTTCCAACCATTGTCTTACCCACTGCATGTAGAATTTACGATTGCTTTTCATTATAAATGTCCTGTCCCAGGTTGTATCTTTATTAGCACAATGCTTAGTTTTGCATGTAGTTGAACTTTATGAATGGGATCACAATACGTTATATATATGTATGTGTAAATATATATGTATTTTTTCAATCAAAAGTAGGTAGGACAACAAAAGCAAAGAAGAATTAGGTAAAATATTTAATAAATGTGATCAAATGACAAGAGCATTCTGCTTGTCACAGTGGCAATGAGGTTAAATCCTTGAAGCCCCAACTTCTATTTTGGATAGAGTTGTGCTGATCAGTCAAATATCTCTCTCTCTCTCTCTCTCTACTTCATCTATTTTTTTTTAATATCTTTACAATTGACCTACTAAGGAAATTTTTTTTTATCAAAGTCAACAGAGTAAAAGGAAGCCATAAAATAAGCCATAAAAAGTAAAAGGGAAAAAAAAAAAAAGCACCGATAGATGAAATTAGGTTACTGCCCAGCATGTTTGGGTGATGTATTGCTACTCTGCTCTAAAGAAAACTATGCATGATTCAAACTTGGGTTTTAGTTTCAAGCTTAAATTTTAAAAAGCAACCTAATTTTCTGGTTCATCAAACTGGGTAAGGGGAAAGATCAACTCAAGATAATCATCCTTATCTATAAATACATTAAGACTTTATTAATTTACTCTGTAAATTCCATGTGTAAAGCATTGGCCAGATACTTAGGCTATATTAATAAAAAGCCATGTTCTTTGTCCTCAAGTAGGTCATGACATAGAGTAGAAGTTGGTAAAGTATGGTTTCTGCATCAACTCCAATCCATCATCTGTTTTTGTAAATAATATATTCTTGGAACACATCCATGCTCATTCAACACATTATCTATAACTGCTTTTGTCCTGTAACGACAAGTCGAGAGGTGGTGACAGAGATAATTTGGCCTGCAAAGCCTGAACTATTCACTGGCCCTTTTTTGAAAATGTTTTCTGATTCCTGATAGAAAGTAAAATAAGTAATTAAATAGATAACCTGGGGTGCCTGTGTGGCTCAGTCATTAAGCATCAGCCTTGGGCTCCCGTCATGATCCCAGGATCCTGGGATTGAGCCCCGCATCAGGCTCCCTGCCCTGTGGGAGTCCTCCTTCTCCCTCTCCCACTCCCCCTGTTTGTCTTCCCTCTCTCTCTACCTCTCCTCTCTCTGTCAAATAAGTAAATAAAATCTTAAATAAATAAATAAATAATAAATAGATAATCAAAATTCAATTGCTGTGATGTAGGTATTTGAATATGTTGGTAGTCCAATTTTCCCACATGACTATTATGATTTTTTAAAAGATTTTTTATTTATTCATGAGATTGAGAAAGAGAGAGGGAGACGTACAGTGTGTGGGGAGAAACAGAGGAAGAGGGACAAGCAGCGTCTGCACTGAGCACGGAGCCTGATACGGGGTTGATCCCAGGACTCTGAAATCATGACCTGAGCCGAAACCAAGAGTTGAAACACTGAACCAACTGAGCCACCCTGATACTCCAAGTATTATGATTTCTTAAATTGTCTCTCAATAAACTACTTATACTCAAATTGCTATCTCAGGGTTGATTTTGGAAAAACCTAAACAAGAATAGTGAAATAGTGGGTACTAGCGGTGGATCTCCAGCCAACAGTTTCTTCTGTGGTTCTTAGAAAGGTTCATTCTCTGGTCATTGGTGGTAATATAGTTAGGGAGTAAGAATTCAGTCCTATAAGCATCTGAGATAGTAAGACTTTCAGATATTGGGAATTCGGATGGCCATATAAGCACTCTAGGAGTTGAAAAATTGTGGAAAATGATAATTATAAGTAATTATAAGTAATTATAAAGAGTAATGTAATGGGATGATCCTAACTAAAATCAAAAGCTTAAAAGAAAAAACAAAAACAAAAACAAAAGCCAGGCTCATGTAGGCCAACTATCAAGTCAGAGAATCCTGATGTCCTATTTTTAAGAGAATGTCCTCTTAGAAGTTAGCCACTTTTAAAAGTCGATCAATTTTTAGCCCTGGGGAATATTTCACTCAAAAGTGTTCATTTTGATAGAAAGAGGTGAGACCCTGAGACACGAGGCACAGACAACAGGGAGGGAGCTTTTCAGAAACCTGAACTCACAAATTTGTTTGACTTCTCCAGGCAACAGAAGTGGTACCTCCATCTTGCTATAGAATAGAGACTTCCCTTTATCGGAAAAGATGCAATGATCTCATAGGAAATGCCTGGACCAGATAATGTTTGCCTTCCCTGTATTTATCTCAAACTGCAATGTGCACACGAGTCACCCGGACAGATGCCTCAAATTAAGAATCTCAGTTCATGGGGCGCCTGGGTGGCTCAGTGGGTTAAGCCTCTGTTTTTGGCTCAGGTCATGATCTCAGGGTCCTGGGATCAAGCCCCGCATCAGGCTCCCTGCTGAGCAGAGAGCCTTCTTCCTCCTCTCTACCTGCCTGCCTTTCCTCCTACTTGTGATCTCTCTCTCTCTCTCTGCCAAAAAGTAATAAATAAATAAATAAATAAACACTTAAAAAAAAAATAGAATCTCAGTTCACATCCCCAGAAACTGTGATTTACTAAATCAAGGTACATTATAATGTGCATTTTAACAAGCTAACAGGTGATGATGCTATAGACTCAAAGATACACTGTAAGTTATACTGTCCTATACCTATAGCCTGGGTCAAATCTAGCATGCTCCACAAATGCTGTCCTCTCTGGACTAGGAAAGGGATTATTCATCAAAGGAGTTGCAGTACCTTCACATGTATCTGCAGGCGCCCAGAGAACAATGGACCATGAGGATCCCGGGCCAGCAAAGGGGAGGAGCTGTTAAACTGATTAGGGGATTCTCCCCATATTCATGATTCTGCACCTGTCAATGGGCTGATTCTACCAAGCTGCTAAAGCAGCCAAAGATAATCTTCACATGCCCTTCATATTTTTCTCTCACTTTTTTTTTCTCTCATGAACCACTTTATTGAGGTATGATTGACATACTAAAAGTTGTACATGTTGAATATATGCAACTTGAAAAGTTTGGAGGTAAGTGTGTTTCTGTGAAAATATCCCAACCCACACCATAAATACAGAGTCCTCTTTTAGGCGACAGGCTTGAGCAACGGAAACTAGAGTAAGGTAGAAGGGCCCCCAGGGACCATCTAGCTGAACATAACAGCCTCCTTAGGTGATGCCCCTCAAAGTATCCATAGTCCTAGCTGACCAATGGGCTCCTTACACCTGGGCACAGGCACCAAAATTGGAATATTTCATGTTCCTATACCTCTTCACCTCTTTCCCTTAACAGTAGCTCCCCACCATCACCTCCTGGCAGTCTCCTTTGCTGTCCTGCCCATGACTCCCTTGCAGTGTGTTCAGTAAACTTCTATCTCCTTTTTCTGCCTTGGGTGAATTTTCACCACTCATTCCAGCCTCCATCCACTCAGGTTCTCCCACAATAAACACATTCATCACCTCTAAAAGCTTCCTCTCTATATTATATATAACTATAGATACAGATATCTCTATAGATAGATACATATAGATCTAGATCTAGAGGTCTAGATCTATCTATATACAGAGATATCTAGATCTATATATTATATATAATAAATATATAATTATATATATAATAAATATATTATATATTTATTTATATAATATAATATATAATATAAATATATTATATATATTTAATATAATATTTAATTAATATAATATTTAATTAATATAATAATTAATAATATTAATATAGTAATAGTATTATTGTCTGCATCTAATCCTTAGATGCAGAAAGATATTTACATGATTAAGAAAAATAGTACCTCTGAACAGATTAGGTGCAGAGGAAATTATTTCACTATAACAGCCATATGTAAAAAGTTCACAACTATCATCATGCTCAATGATAAGAAACTAAAATCTTTTCCTGTAAGATCTGGAACAAAGCAAGGATGCCAACTCTCACTGCTTCTATTTAATATTGTATGGAAGTCCTATCCCGAGGAATCAGTCAAGAAAAAGAAATAAAAGGCATCCAAACTGGAAAAGAAGTAAAATATCTCTCTCCAGAAAACATGATCTTGTGTGTAGAAAATCCTGATGATTGCACAGAAAACAAAATAAGCAAACAAAAGCTGTTAGAACTAAGAAATTTACTAAAGTTGCAGAGTGCAAAATCAACATAAAAATCAGTGGCATTTTTAGTCTCAAACAGTGAATAATTCAAAAAAGAAATTAAGAAAAATGGCCCCACTTATAATAGCATCAAAGGAATAAAACGCTAGGAATAAACTTAACCCCTCATCTTGATTTAACATTAGATAAGCTTCTTCCAAGACTGAAGGCCCCTGACCCAGCTTTTTTTTTTAGAGCATTTACTTTTAAAAACGAGTTGAAAATTCTTTCTTTGCCCCTTTGAGATGTAAATCTTTTTGAAAGCTTCTTGCCAGTTCTACAATCCAGAACAGTCTTTTTTAAGGACCTGGAGGTACCCCTTTGAAATGCAATCATCAAGGAAGATAATGCTCCCTTCTCTCACCCCCCAGATTTTTTTTTCTTTTCTTTTTCTATTTTTCTTCTTTTATTCTCAGCAATTGTCAGATATGCAATGCGGTATTATTAACTACAGTTGTCATGCTGTACTTTATATCTCATGGCTTACTTATTTTGTAACTGGAAGTTTGATCCTTTTGATAGAATGCTCCTTTCTCCCTGTCCCTAGAGGAGGGTAGAAACTTAATTTCCTTTAGTGAACACCTGGCTCCAACAGATACAAAATTACCTCCCGTTATTAAGATGCAGGAGATCCTTTGAGTATAGCCAATTAGCAACACAAGTAGCCAAAGATCTTCCACCCCACTTCCCAGCTCTGAAAATCTCTCCTTCCCTCTGTTTCAGTGCAGCTGAGCTCAGACTGCATTTTAGTCTTATCCTCACTACAGTACCATTGAGTAAAGTCTTCCTTACCTGTTTAGCTTTTCCCAGTGCATTTTTTTTTTTTTAACACAGCTCAGGAAAATTAATAGCTAACAGTAAATTGGGTAGAGATTCCAGAACAGTCCAGAGTATTGAGGATGTGCTCGAAAATCTCACCAAGCTGGACCTACAAAAATGGGTTAATTATATGAGAACAGAGAGGATCTCCCAGCTACCCCCCAGAGAGCTGAGAGGCTACTCCCCTCACTAAAGTAAGAAGAAATACGCTACCAAGATTTAATATCGTACAGCGGGGCTAAAGCCCAGGAAAAAGTCAGGCTGCTGTTATCAAAGAAAAAAAGATGGATATTTGTTATGAAACACAACCAGTGTCTATCACAACCAATTCAAATTTATTTTACCTTTCATTTTGTGCATTCCTGTAAACTGCATTTAAATATTTCACAATGAAGGAAACTCTAAATAAAAATAGATATTAGTTTTATTTTTGTACTTATATTTTACTTATTTTTAAAGAAGGCATAGCTTGATACAAATTTTTGAGAAATTGATAAAATATAATCATGATTACGTTGTGAAAATTCAGGATAGCTTTTTATCCTAAAAAAAAAAAAAAGAGCTGGGGGGGGGGTTACATGAAAGAAAAAGACAGCTATGCTAGAGGAAAAGGTCTGCCTAGTTTCTATGATAAAATTTTAAATTAGCAGTGAACATCTTTACAACCAGCAAAAGAGACTATGATGGGTCATGTTGTACTTGTTAGGCAAAATAGGAGGTACATTACTTCCTGTGGGTGAGTGTATTAGTTTTCTATTGCTACAGTAGCAAATTATCACAAATATTGTTTAAAATGACCCCAAATTATTAACTCACAGCTCTGTGGGTAAGAAGTCTAAAGTGGGCTAAGTTGTAGTTAAGTCACACAAGGCCAGTCATAATGTTTGGTGGCTGTGATGAAGTTCTAGAACGTAGGTGAGGTTCGGTGGGCTGAGGTCCAGAGACGTTTACCAAGAAAGAATTCTTGAGACATCTTTGGTGCAATATGGTGGTTTATTAAAGCACAGGGACAGGACCCATGGGCAGGAAGAGCTGCTGCCTCAGGGATGTGAGGAGTGGTCTATTATATACTTGTAAGTTGGGAGGGGGTTAGGGATGGCTTAAGTCTCTAAGGACTTTTGGAAGCAAGGTTTCTAGGACCTTGAGGGGCTAGCTATTGTTTGGGAAAATGGTTATTTATTACCAGTAATGTATATCAGTGGGTCACATGCTTGGGAATGGTTGTCAACACTATCTTGGAGGTTTAGAGATAAAGTTTCCAAAGGAATTGTTAAGGTAGACTTACAGGATCCTGCTTGGGGATAGGGATCAGTCAGGCTAGGATTGTCCTTTGCCCTTAGCAAAGCCTTCAGGTGGGGGATAGTTGAGTCCCTAGAGGAGAGTCACTCTTCCTGCTTTAAGGTCTTGTCAGTAGGTAAGGAAATTTAATAATTTTTTTTTTTCTGCCTCTGTTTCCCACATCAGCTGGAGCTCTTATCACCAGGCCCTGAGAGGAAACCTGAAATGCCAATAGAGTATTACCCCCACCTTAAAAGACCACCAGAGACATGAATCAAAGCCAATCAGCAAGGGTCGTTTATTGCAGGTTCGAACCTGGACCTCTGCCACGCTCGTTGCCGATAACGCCGATAACACCGCAGAGGTCCAGAGCTGGGTTGGTGCAGGATTTTTATAGACAAATACAAACAAGTTTCAGGTGGGGCTGAGCTGATTGATTGATAGTTTGAACAGGCATACTTGGCGTCAGTGGATTGGGTCAGGGGACCCCGCGTGAAAGCAGACAAAGCAATCTTACAGAAGCAGAACTGGCCGGTTAGCCCACGCATGCGAAGAAAAGCACTACCAGGATATTGAAGGCCTGGTTACTTATCAAGTAAAGACAATTGGGAGTCTCCTGGTGGAATGTTACATTCCTGCGATCAAGCATCCTTGTTAATGAGATTTAGGTTTAGAAGAAATTTAACTTTATTTACTTTTCCTTCTACCTCCTCCTCCTTTGGTGTTTTATGGAGGGGAGGGTGACATTAGGGCTATTGATAAGGTAACTTCTTTGTTGTAAATCTCAAGGACATTTGCAAACCAAGGGAGACTCCTGTCTTGCAGGATTGTGATCTCAGCAAGTTAACTATTTATCACTTTATGGCAGTCAGGGATGCCTGAGGAATGCTACACATATGGAGGGGAGCGGGTGAAGGGGGGTGCAAGGTGCCAGCTTTTGCTTTGTCCTCAGCCAGCTTCCTGCTCCTTCAAACCCACTTCCAAGGTCATTAAGTTGTGTGCAGAATTCTTGCAGCTCTTCTGGTGAGGTCCTTGCTAACTATCATCCAGGAGATTCCTTCTGATTATCTGCATTACTGACCACTTCACCCTCTCTATCTCCAAACCAGCAGTGGGATGTTAAGGTCTAATACTTTGAGTGCCTCAAACTTCTCTTTGGAGGAATTTCTTTTACTAGAGGTAGAGACAGTATCCTGCTTTTAAGGATCCCTGTGATTAATCTGGGCCTAGGTATTTATTCCAGGTTAATCTTACTTTAAGAGCTTCAATCTTAATTATGATGGCAAAGTTCTATTTCCCAAGTAATGTAATGCATTCATGATTTGGGGGATTAAAGAGTGGACATGATTCAGAGGCCATTCTGCCTACCTCAGAGAGGAATTTTACCAAGACAGACAAACCTTTTCCAACTGTGACTTCAGTGGGGGTGGAAATGATCCAGGAAATACTGTCCTCACCATCCCTCATATCACTCATGTAAAACCCATTTCCTCTCCCAAGTGTAACCTCTCATTGTTGTCTGATTTCATAACACTGCAGTGTTTGGTCAAGACAAGAGTCTAGAGGTTTTTAGAAGGAAATCATCTCAAGATGTGGGTATATGGTACACCTAGTCTTTAGATCATTATCCTAAAATACTATGTTCTCCAACTAAATTTTTTATAGAGGCCCAAATTAGGTGAGTTTTCTTAGAAGTGATGAGGGAATAGAAGGCTGGCTGAGGACAAAGCAGAAGCTGACACCCTGCAACCTTCCCCCACCCCCACTCCTGGGTGGGACATATGTGACATTCTTTAAGAATTTCCCACCTATCTTAATGTTAATACCTTGCTAGAGGGAAAAACCTTGACAATGACAAGGCCTCAAGGCATCCAGTATCTTGTAGGTCCTCCTTAACAGATGAAACTTCTACTGAAACCTCTGATTTCCTTACCTCCCCCAACCCCCTAGTACATTACCTGCCACCCCTCCCAACCCCAGGGCAGCAGCTCTTTCTGCCCATGGGTCCTGTTCCCGTGCTTTAATAAACCACCATTTTGCACCAAAGATGTCTCAAGAATTCTTTCTTGGTCATCGGCTCTGGACCTCACCCCACTGAACCTCACTTATATTCTAAGACTTCATCAGAAGTCTCCAATAAGGGCCTGGAATTGTGATGATTCTGCAGTATATTGCTAGATTTACAAAACAGGTAAAGGGAAGATGGATGTAAGAATTTTTTATATTTCTCTGTCAAAAGAATCATGTAGGTGCCCCCCTTCTAATATCAGGTGAGCTGAAAACAATGTCTTCTATATTTAAATTTGTTGCATTAACTCATGCATCTAAAAGCACTTGAAAATCAGCTAATATTTTCCTTGAAATGATCAAGATGACTCATTTTTATTCTTTCTAAATGCACTTCAGTTGCTGAGAGAATTTAGTATGCTGGGTGACATTTGTGGCCTTTTAGCAAATCAGGCATATCCTGAGTGCAGTGATAATCCCTACTCAGCAGGTATTTCTAAGTGAATACAAACAAAATTAACTGGGTACAAATGTTCATATAATTATATTTGACACAATGTGAGATAAGACTTTTCCCCCTTGTTATCAATAGGCAGATTGCAGACTAATTTACCGATTCCAAATGCACAACTAATTTTTTAAGTATAAAAACCAGCCAAATCAACGTTTGAGCCTGTACCTCTGCACTTTTTGAAAGGAAATCTTTATTTTTGTATTTTTATTTTCTTTTATTTACTAATAATAGATTTTGAAATATTTTCTCTTCTTTTCAAATATATTTTTAATTAATAGAGGGAAAGAAAGAAAAAGAGAGAGTGAGAGGAGGGGGAGGGACAAAGAGAGAGGGAGAGAGAGAGAATCTTAAGCAGGCTCCACGTCCAGCACGGAGTTCAAAGCAGGGCTCAATCTCATAACCCCAAATCAGCTGCTTAACTGATGAGCCACCTGAGCACACCTTTTTAAATATATATTTAATCCATATTTTGGTAGTCCTCTGTTTATATCTATAAATAATAAGGAAACAACTAAGTATTTTCTGTAAAATATTGTATCAAATTAATAAATATACATAGATATCTATGTATATTACTTTGCAATATTTTGTGATATGCCCTATCTCATGACTCGTAGAATAAATTTGAAAATAGAAGCTGTTTGTTGATTAATATAGCTTATTATTTCTATTTGCAAATTTGTAACTGCAAAGCCTCAGATATTTATTGGCTCCAAGAATGAATAAATACAGAATGTTACGCTCCTGTAACTCCATGTCCTGGCCACCCCAACAGCTGTCATCTCTCACTCATAACTGAAGAATTCTAGCATAAGGTTCTATGAACTGGATGCTTGTGTTTTATAAAATAAATGGTGGAAAGAGCCCAGAAATGGTAATTCAAACATGTTAGAGTCTCATCTGAGCCACTGACAAATGGGCTTCATTATCCCTCTCCTCACTGCAAATAACAGAAGCATCCTTCAGAGAGTTGGGTTAAATGCTGCCTCTGGTCATACATCGCTTTGGTGTGTGGGGAGCTATTGCAATGGAGCGGCAACATTATTTGCAGATGGGATTTCATGTTTTTAATGTGTTCATTGCTTATTCATGTGTGCGGAGGCACATTTGCGCTCAAATACAGATCTTCAGTTATTACAAGGAATACGGAGGAGTAAAAGCAGGATACACATCACAGTTATTTTTATTTATAAGTACTACATATGGTAATACACCTTTGAGTATTTACTTATTTAGTACTGTTTCTCATATTGGATTTAGAAAAATAAGGAGGCAGCATTAAAAAAGGTTTTATTTTTAAATGAAAATTTTAATAAATAGAAATATACTCAGGAATGTAGAAGGCAAAATTTGGACTTGAAGTAAAATTTATTATTTACATGACCTGGTTTGGGTATGAAGATCGGAGTGCTAATCAAGGCTGCAATTTACCTCATCACCTCTCTTCAGGTCTCAGTTTCCCATCCACAAATGTCAATGGGGTCTATTTGGCCCATATGCCTCTATTAACAATTCAAGAGGGGGTTGATTAAAGCCTTGAATTTAATAACTCAGTAAAATTAGTCATACTTGGCAAAAAATTGCATATAGCTAATTAGTTGAAATGTATAATATATGCATCCATGTATGTGTACAATATAAATATATTGGTATATAATATGCACATACATTTGTCAGTACAGCATAAGTTGGGACCACACTATAGTTCCTTTTTGCTAACATATTTGGGGAAGTCATTGGCCAGAGTATGGCTCTCCTCTCTCTCCCTGCCATCTTTTACCCATTATTCTCATTTGCATTCTCACCCTCGCCCACCCAGAGAGTGTGCTAATCTAGTATATTATTAGAAAGATGATCAAATCTTTATCTCATGGTTTTTTTTTTTAATTGTGCAGTTTTCACACCACCTACATTTTCTAGAATGTTCATTCTGCAAAGTACAAAGGATTCATGTCTATTTATCTTGATCTAACACTTTTTGTCTCTATGATACTAAATAAACTTATAAAAATGCAGAGTTTTGAAGATATGCTTTTCTTCAAATATGAATCCGTCCTTCTAAAGACTGCCAAAATAACATTTTCTTCAGCTTTTTTTTTTTTTTAATGGATATTGTGTATAAATCTCCCTGATTTTAAACAGGAAAAAATAACGGTAAGTTAAATATTGCCTGAAAGAAGTCCTTAAATTTATGGTTTCTAGGCTTAAATTCTATTGTGATGTCTCTGGTATTTCTGTATTTAACTGTTTCTGAGCCACATAAAAGCATTAGGACAGGAAAAAGAAAAACACATTAGGACAGAGACTGCAGATATATTTTTAGTGTTGTGTGGAGGTGAAAAAAGATCCCAAACATTTCTTTTGTAATTTCCTCCAAACCTCCAGTTTAAGAAAGACTTTCAAAAAAAGTGATCTCATCCCCAACTTCATAAGTATTTTCTGACTAAGTTATGTACATAGTTCAGTTCAACTCAGCAAAACACAAGATCAAGGGTGCCCTATCAGGTGGGTGATAATTAAAGCATGTATGGAAAATTAACTATACTTGTTAGTCTCAGAAGGTCCGTTTATAGTTGGGACGCATAGGTCCCTTTATGGTGGTATTTTCACAGTGTTACAGGGATGAAAGAGGAGGCTGTAAGTTTGTCCTAGGATGTGAGGATGATATCAGTATTAGTTTGTGAACAACGATGAGGGAGTTTCCGGCTGGGTATGCCGAGGGTAATGCAGGCGGTAGAAACAGTCCTGTCAGAGAGCAGAACAAATGAACATATCCCTGTGATCCGGTTATGTGTGTGTAAGAGGAATGAGAAAAACAGTCTGGAGTCAGACTCAGATTTGTTTATACCCCTGAACAAAGAGTCTCTAAGGAAAGGCATAACAATGTCATTTGTTTTAGAAAGATTATTAGGGATCTTGAATTGAAAGATAGAACAGTTTGGATTAGAAATATACTGCAATCGTCCAACAAAGGGATAATAAGGACTTGAATTATTCTTTATTACACTTTGTTTTATATGAAAACACACACTTTGTTTTATATGATTTGAAGATTTTGTGGTGGTGGGACACAACACACTGACTCTGCATAGATGAAGGCAGAACTCTTTACTTACAGTTTGGGAGAAGAAGAAACTGCCAGGCACAGCTTCCCAGGAGTCTGTACCTGGGCACAGGGTACCTGCAAGCTGGAGCTCGAGGGGGCAGGTTATGTATGGTAAGTGCAGCGGGCTTTGCTGAGTTTCTCAGACTCCCAGTGGATTGGCTAGTTTGCCCTTTTCAGGGCAAAGAGGCTGTGCCAGTTTTTAGGTACCTGGCCCTGGAGAGAATAGGGTAGATGCTTAGTGGCTCAAAGTGTGAGGGCTGGATAAGAGAAGTGGTTGGGGGGTGGACTTAATAGTTGCTCAAGGAAGAACAGACTCTAACGCAAGTGCTCCAAATTAGATCAAGACAGCATTTAGGGGTGCCTAGATGGACCAGTCAGCTAAATGCCCAACTCTTGATTTCGGCTCAGGTCATGATCTCAGCTTTGTGAGATCAAGCCCCACTTGGAGCTCCATGCTTAACACAGAGTCTGCTTATCCCTCTCCCTCCTCATATTTGTGCTCTCTCTCTCTCCCCCAAGTAAATAAGTAAGTAAATAAATATGACAGTATTTAGAAAACAAAATAAAACTATATCATACTCAGCATACTTATTTCCCATCAGGTCTATGTCTTCTCTTTTATGTCCAACTTCCTATAGTCATCTTCATCCCTAGAACAATGTTGTACAGATAGTACTTCTGAAATTCTGGTGTTAGGGAAGTTAAACTGCATTCATTTTATTGGAATTTATAGACACTGTACCCACTAAATCATATTTAAGTAATTTTATTTTTTCATTGGAAATGTATTCATGGTCATGACACAAAGCTTAGAAAATTCACATTGGTATGAAGAGAAATCACTAGTAATCATAGCATCAAAAAGAATTCCTATTAGAATTTGCATATTTAGAAAAAGAATATTTGTATCTTTTGGCTTTTATATTTAAATATAATTTATTTGTACATTAATTCTATCTCCAATGAAAAACTTACATATATAAAGGTTTATAATTTACTTTTATTATTTAATGATATATCAGGAATATCTTTTCAGATCCATCAATACAATTTTCTTACATCATTTTGATGGGTGTTTGATACATGAATGGATCATAATTTCTATAATCTCATCTGAAATTCTCTCATAAGTATCTTTGAACATACTTCTTTATGTAAATGCCTGAGTCTACCTTAAAATAGTTTGTTTGAAAATATATCACTTACTTAAAAAGTTTGACATATCTTAAAGTTCTTGGTATTACCATATACATCCAGAATATCATATTTTTATCATATTTGTTATACATTCTCCAATTTGGAGAATATTTTTTTAAAGGATTTATTCACTTGAGAGAGAGAGAGAGACAGTGGGGTGGGGAGATAGGAGAGGGAGAGAGAATCCCAATCAGACTTCCCACTGAGCACGGAACTCCACACAGGAGTCAATCCTCGACCCCAAGATCACAACCTGAACCAAAACCTGGACACTTAATAGACTGTGCCACCAAGATGCCCCCAGAGAATATTATTTAATGTTTTCAGTTGAATAAATGGCAAGTGCTACCTTATTTGGTTCTTTGGTTTACAGGCTACTAACCAGATTCAACAATATCCCATAATTTATCCCACAGTTTTGTTTTTGTCTGGGTATATTTTTCCTAATGGTTAATTAATTGTTTTCAAAATATCAATTAGAGCAACTTATTCTACTTCTTTGAAATAGTGCTCTATTTATTTCCTAATCACATACATAAAGTTAAATATGTTTCTGAACCTTAGATTTCATATTGACTTCTCTTTTCATCCATGGCTCTGTATCTTAATATTTTAAAAATTATAACCTCTTAATAGATTTTAATATCTAGTCTTTAAGCCTTATTCATCTTTCTTTCTTCTTTATTTCTTCCTTTTTTTTTTAAGATTTTATTTATTTATTTGATGGAGAGTACACAGTGAGAGAGGGATCACAATCAGGGGGATTGTGGGAGGGAGAAGCAGGCTTCCTGCCAAGCAGGGAGCCTGATGAGGGGCTCAATCCCATGACCCTGGAATCATGACCTGAGATGAAGCTAGATGCTTAACAAATGAGCCACCCAGACACCCCTCACCATCCTTTCTTTTTTTGTACATTTCTGGCTCCAGATATATATTAGCCTGGCCTTCCAGACAACAAAGATTGAGATAAGGCAGAAGTGATGGTATAAACTTCCTACAGGTTGGTGATGGAGATGGAAGAAAGGAAAGTGAGGCATGAAAAGGTGTGAAGCAAGGCAGCACAAAGCACTTTGCAAGAATCCTGGGAGAGCCCAGCAGATCATGTTGTGGGCATGTTTACTCAGCACGTGTGTCTCAATTACATTATGGGATATTAAGTTACAGAAGTGACAGAGTGACAACATAGAAGTCAATGCCATTGAAACAAGAAGTTGTGACATTTCCCAAGAGAAAAGGACAGGCCATGTCATGAAGACCCAAATTTGGATCAGGAATCAGAAGGCGGAGCAAAGGGAAAGTATATGTCATAGGGGTTTTGGTGGGAACAGCTTTGCAGGTCAGGGTAGACATTTTTAAGATCAGTAAGTCTGAGTAATTATGGTGAGCTTTGGGTTATGGAGTCGGCCCTAGCTTTCTAGCACTTGGCTCTCAGTTGATTCAGGGCAGAAGAAACACAGCTCAGTGTATCAATATAGATAAAATAAGTCTTTAGGGAGGTGGATTCAGAATCAACTGGTTTGTATATAAAAAGTGGGCTCAAGATATGTGCTATGGTGAGTGCTGGGAAGTGTAAACCTGGCGATTCACAGATTTGTACCCCTGGGGCTAATAATACATCATATGTTAATTTTAAAAATTAGAAAAAAAAGTTTAAAACGGGACGGGGGGTGGGAGGTTGGGGTACCAGGTGGTGGGTATTATAGAGGGCACGGATTGCATGGAGCACGGGGTGTGGTGCAAAAATAATGAATACTGTTATGCTGGAAATAAAAAAAAATAAAAAATAAAATAAAAAAAAATTACATAACCGATAAAAAAAAAAAAAAAAAAGTGGGCTCACCAAGTTGAGGTGAATTAGGCATTAACTATCTCTGGGCAGGATGATCTTCTGCCAGCAAGCTAGACTTTCCTAAGATGTCAAAACATTATAAAAAATATAAAAAAGTTTGGTTAATACAACATAATAATTCTCTCTAAAGTCAGAAAGAAAAAATGTTCTTCACAGCAATTTTAAGGTCGTTGTCTTCCCACAGTCACAGGTTGAACTGTGGAACCCCCATAGATATTGAAGTCCTAATGGTCAGTACCTACAAATGTGACCTTATTTGGAAATAATTCTTTGTAGATTACCAAATTAAGATGATGTCATTGGACTGAGGACTAATCCATATGACTGATACCTTTATAAAAAGGGAAAATTTGGGTTCAGAGACAGAAATACAGGGAACCAACTGTCATGGATGAATATGGGAGTAAACTGTCACAAACCAAGAAGCACCCGCGATTATGGGCAACCTACCAGAAGCTAGGAGAGCATCATGGAACAGGCTGCAAAAGAAACCAACACAGTGGGCACTTTGTTTCTGGATTTTGTAGTTCTCCAGAACTGAAAGAAAATAAATTCCTGCATTCCTCCCAGTTCGTGGTACTCCGTTACAGTAACCCTATGAAATGAATACAGTGTTTTCTCATGTTTTCATCTACCAGGCTCTACCAAGGGGACCAACTCCCTTACATTTCTGGGTTCCATTATTGGCCCCCATGGAGGCTGCTCAGGAAGAATCTTAAAACAATGTCCCACTTAGGATATTTCATCTAAGATCAGAAGATGTAAGGACAGGATGTCAGGCCCAGTCACACATGGATAAAAGAGTAGTAAATGGAAGACATCAAGGTAATTGAAGGAGGAACCCAACATATGAATCCAGTACAATGTCTAAATATAGCTGACAGGTGAACACACGTAGTAGATTTTATTCAATAATATTTCAGGGCGAGTCAATACTGCTCTCATTGTTCTTTTTCAATTTTGTCTCTGAGTAGTATTAATCATGCATAAACAAAGCTACTTTAATGTATTAAAAATATAAGAAAATGAGGAACAAATTTTCTGATTTCAATCATTTACCTTACATCCAACCTATCCTGTATAGCCATGATCACTAGCTGATAATTTTGCTCAATGGATAGTAATACCTTAAATTAGATTTTCAAAACTGTTTAAAAAAGGCTACATTAACAAATTTCTCCAAGTTGTCATAATTTAGTCCTTTCATGTAGAGATACCAATGATTTTGTCATTTAAAATAAATAATATTTATAAAGAGCCATTACTTAATAAAAGATAACAGTTCATTTATTCAATTATTTTATTTTATTTCCAAGACTATCACTGTGGAAAATCTAGCATTTTGCCTCTTTCAAGGCAATGCATTCTTGTTTGCCCTGCAGGAACATGTAACCTTTCACATGCTTTCACTACTTTATAATATATATGTTCCATTTTCCTTTTATTTTTTCTTTTTGAAATTTGAGAAAAAACTTAGAGCAAAATATGAACTATATAGCTTTGCGCAGTGGCAGTATCGTAGCCAATGAGGTTTATCCGAGGCACAATTATTGCTAATTGAAAATATGAACTATACATTTAACTTCTCTTTAGATACTCTTAAGAGTGTAAACTGTTTGCAAATCTCTATTTTAGATATCGTATGCAAGAATTCTTGTTTTTATTAATTCGTAGTTTTCTTCCTCATTTTTGATATTGCTGTATCACAGTATACACAACTTACAAAATCCAAAAATACTTGGCAAACACAATATTGAATGATTATCCAACTTAATTAATTTTTATCATGATTGTAATCATCATAAACTCTGGGATACTTGAGTGGTTCTCTCAGTTAAGTGTCTGACTCTTGAGTTTGATCAGGTTGTGATCTCAGGGTTGTGAAATTGAGCCCCAGTTGGGCTCTCCGCTGGGCATGGAGTGTGCTTGAGATTCGCTCTCTCCCTCTCCTGCCCCTCTTTCTTTAAAAGAAAAAGAAAAAAATCATAAACTTAGACTCCAGAGAAAAAGAAATAGTACAATATTCTTTTCTTGTATGAGAGCAGTGACAATGTTTAATTTAATATTATTATTTCAATTACAGTATAGTTTTGGTACAAAGTTTACATGACTCATTTCGTTAAACCAACTCTATTTATATTACTAATATTGGAAGATTTTAAGTCAATAATCTTATTTGCTAATACTGGTTTATTTCTAGCAGCATTTATCACTGTTTAAGAGTCTGTTGGTGTGCTGGTGATTCACAAACCTGTACCCCTGGGGCTAATAATACATTATATGTTAATTTAAAAAAAATTAAAAAGGGAAAAAAAAGAGTCTGCTGGTGTACTGCAAATTTATGAATTTGTATTATACTGACTCCTTTTGGCAACAGGTAATTCTTAAGGTGATGCTTTGTTAATCATCATCAAATAAGACAACAGTTTCTTGTTTGGAGAACAATTTGAAAATAGTATGTATACACACATATATACATACACACATATATATATGATCATTTTATACAGATTCTTTCTGTAAGTTTGATATCTATTGATCTTTATACAGTAATAAATTTTACCTTGCATTTATGTGTGTCTATATCTACATGTGAATGTGTGAGTTACTATGAATACATGTTCTATAATTTTAAGGACAGTATCAAAATATATAGATTGGATTTTGAAGCATGGAGGGAGTAATAGCAATTAATGTTGCTCACTAAGTAGTCAAATATTGTCAGGTCTCTGACTTCTGAACAGACAATAGAATTATACTTCCTAATTCCCATGAGAATGGGTGAGGCCCCATGATTAATTCTGATTTAAAAGTTATAAGTGGGTAGAACATCTCAGTTACAGGAAAAAGCGTTTACTACATGAATCAGAGTCTTCTTTTCTTATACTGTAATATCTGGCAGAAGGTGGAATATTGGGGTTAAATAAGCCCAGATTCCTAGATGGGGGCAATAAGCAGATCTGCCAGCTCATCTGCCCAACCTACAATGGTTTTGTTGCTTGAGAAAGAAAGAAATTTTGCCACATGAAGACACTGCTATTTTATTCAGAGATTGTTTATTACTGAATAACCTCTCTCATCCAAACTTATATAACAACATTTACCTGTGCTGTATATAAATGATACACCATTAATATGTTTATTTAGTATGAAAAGAGTAGTTCAAATTTAATGTAGTACTCTTAAGTTCTGAAAGAATAGAATTAAAAACTACACATTTGTCTAACAAAATTTTACTCATTTTTGGTATTGACAGTCGTAAAAATGTTGTCAGTCCCTTTATAGCCCCTATAACAAAGTGAATGGGACTTGGTGCCTCTGCAATTAGCTCGCAAAACATATTGAAAAAAAAAAAAAAGATTAAGAATTGCATAAAGTGGGAAACTATCCTTATAAAAAAATAGCACAAATCCAGATAAAAACTATAATGATGATGTTAAAAATAATTATGAAGCCAACTTTAATTTTTATTTGAAGATTCAATATGTGCCTACTACTCTTGTGATATATACATACATATATGTGATGAATAAATACACATATATACATATATGTGTACATACATACACATACCTATATATGCATACATATACACACACATATATATCCCATTTGATTTTTGTAACAATCTTGTCATGCATGTACTAATAGTACCTCCACTTTTCAGATAATAAAACTAAGGTTTAGAGAGGTGTTATGGGTTGAATTATGTCCCCCTCAAATCCATATGTTGACATCCTAAACCCAGTAATTCAGAATGTAACCATTATCTGGAGAGTAGGTCTTGAAAAAGGTGATCATGTTAAAATGAGAGTCAAAGTAGGACTCGTATCCAATATGATCTGTCTCCTTTTAATGAAAGGAAAAATCACGAGGGGTACAGGCACACAGAGAAAAATGCCACGTGAATACACAGTGAAAAGACACCCGTCTGCAAGCCAAGAAGAGAAGACTCAGGAAAAACCAAATCTGTGGACACCTTGACCTTGGACTTCTATTCTCCAGAACTCCAAGAAAGTAAATTTCTGTTGTTTAAGCCACTCAGGGTGTGGTATTTTGTTATTGCAGTCCTAGCAAACTAATATAAGAAGTAAAGGTAATTTATCCAAAAGTCACAAAAATCTAAAGTGACAGAGACAGTGTTCACAGCTGGAGTGTTAATAACAGATTTAATATCAGAAGTGTTAATATCAGAATATCATAACTCTTGTTGCAGTCCAGATACTTCTTTGGTTAGCAATCCTTTTGTGCTAGGCATTTTTTGCTCTTTAACAATTTTTCAATAATAAAATTGCTATAAGCCTATTTCCCCATGTTACAATTTCAATTTATATCACAAATTCGCTGCCAGATATCTCCTGAGAACACAGTGGATACCCACATTAAATGACTGAAGTACCTATTTTATTTGATATGTGATCATCTGACTTTTCCAGATGGATAAAAATTCCTTTGAATGAGGGAAGTAAGCCTCTGAAAATTCAGCGCAGCATACATGGAGAATTTCCAAAGATGATTATTTTTTCAAGTAAATTTATAAGAATCAGAGCATTCATATTTCTATTTTCAGCCAAGAGTCTTTGGGCTTCAAAATGCTTACTTGACATCTTCCGAACTGAGATGACCATATTACTACATACTAGTAGTTAAAATAGATTCTTATACTTAGGGTCATTGCTTTTAGTTCTTGTCTAATGTTAATGAATCTACAGCAACTTGAAAGTCTGGTTACATGAAATATCGTTAATAATAAAGAATGTTCAATAGCTCAATGACAATTATAAATATTTCAAATTTATATTACAATTTTATATTACTAATAGCTACACGTTATTGAATCCATTTACATTATTGATGTTTGCCTCATCCTTATTATAGAGTAGAGCTAAAGGCAAGTAACAAGAACAGAGTCATTCTATTAAGAAAATATTTTAAGCATTCCCTTATAATTGAAGATCTGTCAAAGGCAATTGTGTATACAGGAAGCATCTATAACAAACATGTATTTTTGGTTATCTATACGTAGATCGCTATCCCAATAAATAAACATAAAATAAATATAACAATTTCATATAATGAACGTATATATCACAAAATTAGGTATTGGAAATTATTGGGGGCATTATATTATCAATTAATTTAGGACTTCTAACCATCTGGTAAATGAATTTTAGTATGCATTATTATTTATCAGTTATTTAAAAATCAAAAAAATTGTATTAAAGATAATTTCCTGGCAGCTGCAGGGAGTAGGGAAGGGGAAATCTTACTTTGTCTTTTTTTAGTCTTCCTTTCATTTGGCTTTGTACCTGTATAGAGAAAAGAGATTCACGCTCTATTCATCACCTCTCCATTGTTTACGTAAGTAATGGCAAAAGCAAGAGATGACAACGTTAGCAAGATTTTCTCAAAATATAATAGAAGGCTGAATTTTTTACTGGTATATTTTTCATCTCTTTGTTCTTGGGTTTTTCCACCTCTTCTACAGGAATTCATTCTAGAGAAAGACCAAAAATGCTGTGATCCCATATAAATTTGATGTAGTGCATATTGAAGGAATTCTTCTCTTATTCTGTAAATTATTTGAAGAGGAATCAAATGATAGACAAGGAATAACATACTTGTTATCATGCTACTTCACATTCTATGGGCAAAATAAACTTAATATTTTGTTGTGTTTACCTTTACACATTTAGGTGTTTATTCTTAGTTTTTGCTAATTTCTAAATATTACACAAGAAATACATGAAACTCATCTCAAAATGTAGCAAAAGAGTCAAACTAATTAATATAGAAATGTGAAATTTAAAAAATCAATTTAACTTCCTCTTCCCTGTTTTTAACACTCTTTTTTTCCATAAATAAAGTACTACCAATAGCTAGTGTGTATCAGTGGTTCTTAACTGGGGACAAATCTGTCCTCCAGAGTATATTTGGAGACAATTTTGGTTCCCATCACTGGAGGAGATAAAGGCTGCTATTGACTTCCATGTTGTTGAAACCCTAGGTGATATTTAATATGTTTAATATCCTGTAATGCACAGGGCAAATCCATGTATATATATTTTACTTCCATTCTTTTTCAGCTGTTGCATTTATACACATGCACGTAAATGTTTTGTTCACTGCTGCATGTCCAGACTTAAAGAGGAATCAGGTACACAGTGGGTATATTATACCTATTCAGAGTATACCTGTATGAATGCTACTCAGTCATTAAGATTGAAAAGATCACTATATTATCAGACCATTAAAGCTACTTAACTAAATCCTTCTTTAGAAAAAAAGAAAAAGAATTCAATTTTATAAAATAGTCATCTTGCTCTTTAGTAGTTAAATATAGTGAAAAGACTGAATAGATTTTGACTTTTTTAAATAAAAAGAGTCAGCTTTGCTATGATGTCTGGACTTCTGTGTTTGTCAGTTCTTAAATTTGTCAAGTTTATGGACCATGCTGGGTCATTTCTGCCCTTGTTCCAATATTACTTTACTCTGTGCTCGGAATGCCTGAATTTCACAGTCTTCATTAATAACCTTCTCCACCTCAAGAATGTGTGAAAGAGATGACAGACATATCACGAGGATGTTGTATTGCCCTGAACAAGGACATGATACCTGGTGAATAACTGAATGGAAATAGGAAGAGCAGAGAATTATTTTTGGATCTGATGGATGTTCTGGTGATATCACATGTGCTTTCTAATAACAAACGAATAAAGCTTACCTTGAGAAACCTACAGTGCAAAATTCTATTTTTTTTTCTTACTTTCACAATTTTAGCTTCAATACTCTAAGTAGCTGCTATAATATTCAGTAAAAGAGCCAACTTCTTTTTTCGTATTAGAACTATTTCTTTGCGATGCGGAGAATTATAATTATTTCTTCTCAATTCCATCGATGGTCCATATGTGCTGATTATGACACACAGAAAATCATCTCTTTATTAATGAACTTTCCAGAAAAAAGGATTAAGGACTTTTCAGTAATTATACTACTATTTTAATTACACATTTTTAATTTGTTATAGAATACACATCTTTCATGGTCTGCACCTGCAAGAAATAAATTCAGACAAAAATACAGAACGGAAGGAAAAAGGAGGGAAGGAAGGAAGAGAAGGCGGTAACAGGAGAAGAAAATATATTGACTGAATAACAGGAGGCAACAGAAGCAGATTTTTTTTTTTTAAATTTTCAGTGTTGGTAACATTCTGAACTGGATGAGTGATGTCAACCCTTGAAATGTACATTTTGTTCTCAAAGAACAGTAACATTTCAGCATTTTTCACTGCTGTCCACAGGGCTTAAATACAGCTTTTTCTTGCTGGATCACAACTTTCAAGGTGTGTCACTGAATCCATTTAATAGCAATTCAGTGGTCTAATAGTTTCTACTCATTGTTGCTGACTGCCTGATGTGTGATGGAGGTAGACCATGAGTAAAATTTTACCTGCCTACCATGAAAGGAGAAAATGAGGAGAAAATCATAAGTTTTCCATGAGGCTAAAATGACTTAATTTGAAAATAGTGGTATTTACCTGCTCTTAGACTTTTGCCATTTTATAATATTGAAATGTTTTGTGTATTGTTGGTGTGTTGGTATTTGGCAGTCCATATTTGTCAAAGAAATAGACTGCAAAACTGTATTGGTTCTTATAACTCTTGAAAAATTATGGCTTTGATACTCAATAATCTATTAGGCCATGATGTGCTTAGTCAAATATGTCTGGGAAACTATATTATACCTCCTTTTTGTCTCAATTATATACCATGTGTGAGTCTTACTGTATTAGAATAGATTTATTCAGCCATTGCAGTTCTAAAGATATTACCCAATTTTATAGTGCTCATTTTTTAATATGAATGAAAGCAAATGAAAAAAAATAGACTGTTATAATTCTATTCTGTTCATTAATGCATGCTCATGATATAATTAGTTATTCTGAGCACTATTCATTATCTAGATGGTGGATAATGGACTTAGATTTGAATTGAAGTACTAGAAGAGATGGTAACTTTATAAATAATAGTATTAAATAATATAGAAAATAATTTTACAAAGGTATTCATAAAACATAATTTGGACTTTTCTGAGACATTTATTTCCTATTTTACTCTCACCACTCCAATTTCCTACTTTACTTTCCTATTGATTAGCTGAGCTGTATTTGAAATATTTATATTACTTGATTTTTATAATTTAAAAAGTAGTATTATCTTCTGTTATATAAAAGATCCCAACATGGCCACTATTATTGGTCACAACCCATATTGGTTGTTTATTTCTATACCACAAGCTAAGATGTATTTGCTTAAAAGCCTGCTGGTGTCAAACTATAATTTTTATGTATGCAAGTATTTCCCAAACAGTTCAAGCAGTTGATTTTTGGCCATGCAGATCCTGCCTGTTTGTATACCCCCATGAGATCTCCCCCCGGCACCTGCTGGTTATTGGTAACATAGTCTTATAGTTCTAAGACCCTCAGCTTCAACGACTTTTTGAAACACTCTGGCCCAAAGACCAACTGATGTGCTGCTGAATACATCACCCAGGCATGTAAGCCCCCCTCTCTGGCCACCCTCTTCCCCAGAATTCTCTTGCTCGCTTCCCCTTCTGGTTGCTCCCCATCCCTCTCTTTTATTAGATGTTGAAATCTTTAAGCCTCAACTGGCACAGATTTTTCTTTCTAAAGGAGCAGGTATTAGAATAATGACCTAATTGGGGTCTTGTGAGGATTAAATGAATCTCAATGAAAGAATATAGGTATGTACATATTTATATATGAAGTGTGTGGCACAAACAATGGTTCACAGATATATAATTTATTTAATCTCTACCATAAAGCTGAGTCATATATTCAACTTGTTATCATGCATCTTCATTTCTATATCTAAAAGGCATTTCAAACTTTAGATAAACAGAATCAAATCCCTGATTTCCATCTCTGATAGGTCAACTATCAGGTCAACTTTGATAGTCAATAGTTGACTATCAGGTCAACTATTTGTGTAGCCTTCAGAATTTCTGAAAATTATAACTTGCTTAAGGTAAAATGCTGGTGTTATTCTCAATTCCTTTCTCACACCACACTTAACCAATTTTGCTTATTTATCTTCAAAAGCTAATCAGAAAGGGACCCTTCTGACTAAATAGACTTTTAGTATCCTTCTAACATCATCATTCTCATGGTGTATTAGTTCGCTGTTGCTACTGTAACAAATTACCACAAACATAGTTTCTGAAAGTAACAGTATATTATCTTACATTTCTGGGGATGGAAAGCTTAACATAGTTTCCACTGGGCTGAAACCATAGAGGGGCAGGACCATGCTCTCTCTGGAGGCTCTAGGAGAGTATCTGTTTCTTTAAGTTTTCCAATTTCTAAAGCCCCCTGTATTCCTTGTTTTTTTCTACCATCTTCATTGCACATCATTCCAACATCTGTTTCCACAGTCACATGTCCTCTCACTGATTTGAACTTCCTGTTTCTCCTGTTTTGAAGACCCTTGTGATTACATTGGGCTCACCAAGATAATCCATGTTCATTTCCATTTCTCAGCATCTTTAACTTAATCACATCTGCAAAGTTCCTTTTTCCACACAGAGCAACATTCGCAGGTTTTACACATTAGGACATGAATACTTCGGGGCCTTTTATTCAGCTTACCGCATGTGGATTTTGGTAATATTCCCCATATGTTCTTCCTGCTTCTATCATCGTCCCCTATTGTCTGGTCTTTTTATGACAGTAATAATGATGCTTTTAAATCACAATCATGTTACACCGCTGTGTTCAGAACACACCAATTGCTTCTCAGCTAAATTGAAATAAGCTAAAATTCTAAAATTCTTACCATGACTAAGGCCCCGCATGATGACTCCTCACCATCTCCCCATAGTCTCATCTCCCGAAGTTCTATTCCTCACTCCACTCCAGTTACACGTGACAACACATCTTCTCCAAATTTGGGACACTTTTTGTTCTCTCTTCCTATAGTTCTCTTCTAGACTGACACATGATTGAGTGTTCAACTGCCACACACTTTTTGTTCTCTCTTCCTATAGTTCTCTTCTAGACTGACACATGATTGAGTGTTCAACTGCCACAATTACAATGAGACCTTTCCTTATGACTATGACTCTAAAATAGCAATGCTTCTCCAACCTCTGACTGCTTCTTAATGCTTTTCTCATGATTTATTTAATCCATAACACTTATGATTAGTTAAAATATAGTTATTGTTGTTTTTGTTGATCTTATGTTTGCTTATTGTTAGTCTTTCCGGATATCTCCCTCATAGGAGGAAAAATTGTTGATATTATTCACTGCTGTATATCAAGCACTTAGAACAGACTTGGCATGAGGAAGGCACTTGATAAATATTAGTTGAATGACTGAAATAATATTATATTCTTAGTATCTATAGATACCAAATACTTAAATGTAATGCCATTGGTACCAATGTTTTCCAAAACCCAATATGGTAAGTAAATATGAATTACTGAGGCAACCACTTACTATTCTAGTAATATCTAATAGCCAAGTATGCCTGGTGATTGTATTAGTTTCCTTGGGTTCCCCTCATAAAGTGCCACAAACGTGGTGGTTTAAAACAATAGAAGTTTATCATCTCACATTTCTGAAGGCTCGAAGTACAAAATCGAGCAGAACTATGCTCTCTCTGAAACTGTGCAGGGAACCTTCCTTGCCTCTTTCTATCTCTGGTGGTGGCTGTCAACCCTTGGTGTTCCTTGCCTTGAAGCTGCACCACAATCTCTGCCACTGTCATCATATGTCATTATCTTGTCTGTTTCCATCTTCACATAACTGCGTTCTTAGTAAAATACATGTTATATTGAGTTAGAGGTCAACCCCACTTCAATATGAGCTCACCTTAAACAATTACACCTGCAACAATCTTGATTTAAAATAAAGTCAAGTTCAGAGATACATATCTCTGAACTCTCTGAACTTATCTCAACATATCTTTTGGAGGACACAATTCAACCCATAGCAGTGATTACAGTGATTCTCAGTGTACAAACCACTGTTTAATATATACCAATACTTTGCATATTTTACCGAATTAGATTTTGAAAACTGCTCTTTTGAGTTTTGATACAAATTTATTTATAGTGGCATGACTAGGAAAAGATACTGAATATTGAATATGGTTCCAGTCATTTAAGTGATTAAATTTGTTAATATTATCAAGTTATCTATCCATGATGAAATAAATGACATGCTAATGACAATCTTATGTACAATCTGCTAAAACCTACCATGCTTTTTTTTAACTTTATGTTAATAGCAATTTAATAATAAAATAAGTGTTTCAATAAATAAATGTGAGATACATAGAAGTAATAGAATTGCCAACGTATGATATATTTTTTGTACAAGAATTTGAATAAAAGAGATGTTCTGGGGAATATATATTTTTTATTGTATTCTAAATGTAAAAACTTGCTTGAGGGGAAAAAAGTTATTAATAAAAATGTTTTATTTTCTTAGGTTCACTTTTAAAAAAAATATTTGTTTACTTAAGTGGGGGGAGCATAAGCAGGGGTAGCAGCAGAGGGAGAGGGAGAAGCAGACTCCCGGCAGAGAAGGGAACCTAATGTGGGGATTATTCTCAGGACCCTGGGATCATGACCTGAGACAAAGGCAAACGCTTAACCGAATAAGTCACCCATGGGCCTCCTCCTTAGGTTCACTTAATCAGGAATCTCTGTAGTTCTTTATCAAAGGCCTTGACTTTGCTCATGTCATATCATCATCGTCACATCACCGGGTATATTTTAAAATTAGTTTCTTATTATCTGATATTTATATACAGGTTGAGTTGGAAAAAAAGAAGTAGCAAGGCAGTCATGATCTTGATGACTAAAATGATTGTAATTCAACCCATGAGTATAACATATTATAATAACTTGAACCAATTATTTTATTCTACTACAATTAATTTTAGTTATATGCAAAAAGGAAGATATACACATCAAAACAACTGAACAAAAGAGGACTATTCTAATAGTGTGCTACATCTAAAATTCTAGTCTCATAGACCCATTCTATTTCTCTTCCATTGAAACAAGCTGCCTCTTCCTCTTGTCATCTGCAGTAAAACCAGGCACTTAATTCCTGAACAGTTTCTGTGATTGACCATTGGACAAACAAAAAGAATACTCTTAATTAGCTGCCAGGGGAGTTGGGGGTGGTCATGAATCATTGAAAATACATGTGTTATAAAATGCTGCTTCACATATATTCACTAATGAATTGGAAAACATAGAAGATTTACTGATTTGATTTGCAAAGTTTTGAAACAGGTTATAAAAATTCTGTAAAATGCAACTGGCTTCTAAAATTATCTGAATAGTTTAGGATGAGAAGATGAATTTTAAAAAAGATGAACTTAAAATAGACTTACACAAAAGGTGGCAAATCTTGTTCTTGAAATTAAAATCCTAAAGGAGTGATTATATATGGGTTATGAGAAGAGATATTCAAGTGAAAGGGTGTTATGAATTAGAAGGCTGCCATATAAAATAATATATTTGCAATCAATACATTCAAGTATATGCTCAAAAAATCACTTACTGAGTAATAAAAGCTTAGATGTTTTAGGAACTTTTTGCTCCAAACACCTACCCTGGATGTGGACATCTAATTCTTAAGGCCATAACGGTTGGTTTAAAGCAACAAGAGTAACATGAGTAACATAAGTTCTGAGTTATGAGTAACATAAATTCTATGAGTATAGTATAGATGTAAATTAAATGAATGACAACACTTTGTAACAGAAGAAAGGAAGGAGTTGGAAATAAATGTAATAAGGTAACTGCACTAATGTGGAGAAATATAATGTTATTTAAAGATAGACTAAGATTAATTAAAATATGTATTGAAAACTGTAGGCAACTTAAAAACATTTTTTTAAAGTATCACCAATACACTAAGGGAACAGATAAAGTGAAATCATATAAATGCTCAATTAAAACCCAGCAGAGCAAGATGGGGATCAAAGAATAACAAAGGACTAGTGCAATATAGATAAAAAAGTTAAAAATATATTAAATATTAAAACAATTATCTAAATGTATAAATTAAAAGATAGACTCCATGAGTCCTTTACATATGCCAAAGAGTCTTCAACAACCTTCCCTAATTAAGAAGTAGCTATTTGTGATCTCCCTAGATTTGCTTATAAATTAAAGGATTATGTTTAGTATCATTTCATCTACAAATGATGAAAGCTTTACTTCTTTCTTACCAGCAAATAAAATGCCTTCTTTTTATTTTTCTTATCTGATTGTTGTGGCTAAGAATTTCAGTACTATGTTAAATAAAAATCGACATCCCTGTCTTATTCCTGATCTTAGAGGAAAAGCTCTCAGTTTTTCACCATTGAGTGTGATGTTAGCTGTGGGTTTTTCATATCATGTTGAGGCAAACAAGTTGGTAAGGAAGAAGTAAAACGTTCATTATTTGTAGATGACATGATAATATAGATAGAAAACCTTGAAGACTCCACCAAAAACTACAAGAACTGACACAAAAGTTTAGTGAGTTTGCAAGATACAAAATTAACATGCAGAAATCTATTGCATTTCTACATGCTAGTAATGAGGTTGCAGAAGGAAAATTAAGGAAACAATTCTATTTACAAATGGGACCACACCAAGATAAAAAAGTTTTTTGGCCAGTGCAGGAAACCATCAACAAAACAAAAACACAACCTACTAAGTGAAAGAACATATTTGCAAATGATATATCCAATAGAAGGTTAACATTCAAAATATATAAAGAATTCATACAACTCAACACACAAAAATTTAAATAATCCAATTAAAAATGGGCAAAGAGGGGCACCTGGGTGGCTCAGTCATTAAGTGTCTGCTTTTGGCTCAGGTCATGATCCCAGGGTCCTGGGATCAAGCCCTGCATCAGGAGCCCTGCTCGGCGGGAAGCCTCTTTATCCCTCTCCCGCTCCCCCTGCTTGTGTTTCCTCTCTCTGTGTCTCTCTCTGTCAAATAAATAAATAAAATCTTTAAAAAAAATGGGCAAAGAACCTGAATAGACATTTTTCCAAGACGTACAGATGTCCAACAGATACATGGAAGCATGCTCAAAACCACTAATTACCAAGGAAATGCAAACCCAAACCACAATGAGATATGACCTTACATCTCTCAGAATAGTCAAAATCAAAACCAAAAGAAACAATTGTTGGCAAGAATGTGGATAGAGAGGAACCCTCGTGCACATTAGTGGGAGTGCAAAATTGTGTAACAAAGTAGACAACAATATGGAGGTTCCTCACCAAATTAAAAATATGATCACCACATGATCCGGTATTTTCACCATGGGTATTTGCCTGAGAAAAACAAAAACACTAATTTGAAAATATATGTATACCTTTATGTTTATTTTAACATTATTGACAATAACTAAATTATGGAAGCAACCCAAGTGTCCGTGGATGAATGAATAAATAAAAATGTGAGATATATGTGTGTATGTGTATACACACACACTACACACATAGTTCTCAATCATAAAAAAGAATAAAATCTTGCCATTTATCACAACATGGAAGGACCTAGAAAGTGCAATGTTGAGTGAAATGAGTCAGTTAGGAAAAGATAAACACCATATGATTTCACTTATATGTGGCATTTAAGAAACAAAACAAATGAGCAAACAGAAAAAACAAGAAAAGAACAAAAACACACAAAAAGTAGACTCTTACATCTATAGAGCAAACTGATGGTTGCTAAATGGAAAATAGATAAGGGAATAAATGAAATAGGTGAAGGGAATTAAGAATACACTTACCATGGTGAGCAACGACCAATGTATAGATTTGTCAAATCATTCATTATATTGTACACCTGAAAGGCATATAACACTGTAGGCTAATTGTACTTTAATAGAAAGAATAAATTATGTTTAGGAAAAAGATTTCTAAATTTAACAGTTTTCAGGAATTTCAGGATATTAGCAATATCTTTTACTATTCTTTGCCGTTTTCTTACTGTACTAATGCTATATCTGGTGATGTAGCATCTCCTTAATTCACAGTTCTAATTACTTTCAACTTTTATATAATTTACAGTCTTGCCTTTGGTAATGAGCTTCAAATGACAATATTCAGCTACATGAAAAATAAATGCATGATCATTGGATCTTTTGCCTATTGGATGGATTAAATATAGAAGCATCTCATGACTAATCCCATTTTAGAGAGAAATAAGAGGTATACAGTTAGTACATATAGGAGATAATGGGAGATGGTAATTAATATTTTTATGAATTTGTACCATTCACTATACATAAATATGTTGATATCTCAAATGGAATATGGAAATAGAATTGAACAATATGATTACTAAAGGATCTTCATTTTCTAAAATATGTTTAACAAAAAGTGTTATATGAGAACATGAAAAATCACAGTGAACTTAAAAGTGTCCAACTATTGAATATTCAAAATAATAAACATAATATTTTTGACTTGGAATTTTTTTCTTATTTTGAGGGAAATCTTTCTCGCTTTTGTGGATCATATTACTACATGATGTCATTTGAAAATCGCCAATAAGAACAAACTTTTAGGGACATGGTTGTTACTCAGGTTAAGAGTAAATGTTCAGATAGTTCTGATTGCCAGAATTTTCTTAGATCATTTGTTGTGAAGAATTCCTTTTTTTTTTTCCTAAGATTTTTCATTCATTCATTTGATAGTGACAGAGAGAGTGAAGAAGAGCACAAAGCAGGGGTAAAGGTCAGAGGGGAGAAGGAAAAGCAGACTTCCTGTGAGCAGGGTTGCAGATGTGTGGCTTGATCCCAGAACCCTGGGATCATGACCTGAGCTTGAGTCAGTGGCTTAACTGACTGAGCCACCCAGGTGCCCCAAGAATTTCTTATGATCATTTGTTGATACATGTTAAAACAATATCTATCTGACTTACTCTTTGGATTATTTTTGTAAAAATGACAAACATAATTTCAAAAACCTAGTGAAGTTAATGGATTAATTGGTATCATGATATTAAATGTAATCTTTCATTGACAAATGACAAAGATATTCATACATCTTTTGCATCAATTAAAAAATAATCACCTCTAACCCAGCCATAGTTAATGATGATGAAAAGATCACATGTAAGCAGCAGACACTTCTATGCCTTCATTCCAGAAGCTAATAAGCAGTTCTATAAAGCATCTAGAAAGCAATTTTAGCAAGCTTTCAAACAACCAACAACATTAAATTTCATTGTTATATTTTAATAAAATATAGTAATATTTATGAGTGTATTGTGGTGGTATACTAATCTCTTAGTCAATAAGTGTTCTAGCTTAGTGGAAAAAAATAAACAACATAAAATCTCCATGCTGCATGGTATTTCCTAGATACATAATGTTAATTTTTAAATAATAGTATGATTACAATAATAGTCAATACAAGGCATGCAATAGAACAAATACCTACAATCTTATTTTTTTTTTAAAGATTTTATTTATTTGACAGAGAGAGAGAGAGACTCCACGAGAGAGAACACAAGCAGTGGGGGAGGGAGAGGGAGAAGCAGGCTTCCCGCTGAGCAGGGAGCCCGATGTGGGGCTTGACCCCAGGACCCTGGGATCATGACTGAGCTGAAGGCAGACGCTTAATGACTGAGCCACCCAGGCACCCCTACAATCTTATTTTAAAAAATAAATGTTCTGCATTTAAATGAGAAAATTAAACTGTTTAATCTAAAAAGAATATTATCTACTTGTTTACATTGTTTTGTCAAGAGACTTAGGTGAGAAATAACTTTTTAAACTGTAACACTTGTTAGTCTCTACGTGTATGGCTTTATCTTACTTTTTTTACATGTACAAATTCATTTAATATTCATAACCTTATGATGTAAAAATTTTGGGCCTATTTTACAGCTGAGAAAATGTAAACTCAGAGAAGCTTAAAAACTTGCCAAAGATTATGGGCCTGCTAAGTGCTACAACTGAGAATGCAGGTGTGTTTTCAAATTTATAAATTAGAAATGTATGAAGTTAATTATTAAATTATAATAGAGAAATGTTATTTAAAACACTTAATTGGTCTTAAATCAATCTAAATTGAATTATGCATACCACATCATAAAAATGACCTTTCTACACACACTATAAATGCTAAAACAGCTAGATGCAATTTTATATTAATAGTCATTGTTCATATGACTTCCAAAACCATTTCACCCACTACATTTTCTGTGGTTGAAATGCACCAAAATGATATTCAGTAATGACCAGGAAAATCAGAACACTAATATATCATTAGGGTAAACAGTAAGAAAGTAGATTAGCCAAATATTCAGTTTCTAATGTATTCTGCAGAGAAGCTATTTTGTACACTAATAACGTCTGGAATTTGAAGCTATTTAATCCTATGTTCTTTAAAGATCTACTTATTTATTCTTGAGCAAGGATATGAGCAAGAAAGCACAAGTCTGAGGAGGGGCAGAAGGATAAAGAGAGAGAGAGTAAAGTTAGCAGACTCCCTGCTGAGAGGGGGCACCCACTGGGGGTCTCAGTCTCACAACCCTGAGATCATGACCTGAACTGAAACCAAGAGATGTGCCCTCAACCAACTGTACCACACAGGGGCCAATGAATCCTGTTTTCTGATAAGTAGTTCTGATTACCAAAACCTCTGTGAACTTCTATATCTTTATAAAGTGACTTTATTAAGACACAAAATATAGCATTGTGAGAGGATTTAAAGGGCATGAGAAAAGCACTTTTAGCTGTTCATGATGCATATCGCTTAATCCATAAACACTACCTTCACTTATAGCCTTGATCTAGAGAGTAAGGGAAGCAACTCCACATAAGGAAAGGAGTCCAAACTTTCACAGATATTCTCAATTTCCATCTAACTACTTACCTAAATATACATTTTTAAAAGATTTTATTTATTTATTTGAAAGAGAAATAGAGAGAGAGAACTCACAGAGGGAGATGGAGAAGCAGACTCCTCGCTGAACAGGGAGCCCACTGTGGGTCTCAATCCCCAAACCCTGGGATCGTGCCCTAAGCGGAAGACAGACACTTAACTCACCGAACTACCCAGGCACCCCTATTTACCTTAATACTGATTTAGTTTCTATTACATTTTCGATAAGCATTTTACTCATATCATAAATATATTTGAAAGACATATCAATTGTTCAAAGAAAAATACCAAAATTAAATATATTTATAACTTTAATTGTAATTATATTATGAAGGCTTTGTTTATTAGATTGTTTTTTCTTATTAAATCACTTGGTTAATAATATTTTAGAAAACCATTAAAATAAAATTCTTAATCTCATCAATTTAACACAGCCAATGAAAAATCACAATTGCTTATATCAAATACACTTGGACTCACTTCTAAGATTCCATCACTAATGATGGGCAACAGAACCCAGTGCACAAAAGTGCAGTTCTTGGAACTCTGGACTGTGTGTTTTCAATCCTATCTCCACTACTTATCAGATGACCCTAGCCAAGCTGCTTCAACTCTCTTTCTCCTGGTCTACTCAACTGGTGTACTAGCATAATCCAAGCAAAACACCAAGAATATTTTGAGGATTAAACAAAATAATATGCATAGGACATTGAAAACAGTTTATATAGTAAAATAAAAATGATTAAATGTAAGTTAGTATTCATTTGGCATGTATCATTGGGTAAGCTATCTACATTGTCTAAATTTCATTTTCCCTGAAGTCCCGTATGTGTGCAAGAGTGCTCCTTGACCAAAAGAGTTGTTTCACCTAAAATGGTGACTGTTGTGCACTGTATTTCTTGCTTTAGAAGAGAAACAGAGAGCTAATTCAGGCAACAAATATTGTTATTTTTGTACTATCTATCTATAGAGCACTAGACTCACCATGTGAAGATCTAAAAGTTTTATTTAAGATCCTTCCAGTCACATTTGCAAAGGCAAAACATGGATACATAATAATTAAATGAATGTTTAGTTACAAATATGACATTATACAAACCAGTAAAAATAATTATCAAAAATTTAATTTTGGAAATAAATATTTTATTCTGCTATAGAGTAAATTCATCATGAATTGAAGATAATAAGCTAGGATTCATGGACAATTTTGGGTACAAATAATGGACAAAGAGAAGTTGATTTTTAGTTTGGTGTATAATATGAGTCATTTTTTATGTGAATTGTCTTAATTTATCAAAAGTTGCTTACTATTAACACTTGAAGATATGGAAAATAAAATTGCATGTGAAATTACTCCTAGGAATCAGATTTCAAATATCAGCTGCTCACAGGGTGATCTTTAGATTGCATTGGATCTCCTGAATCATGGGGATCAATGAGTTAAGTGACTTTAACCCTTTACAGTTTTATTTTATTACCATAACTGAGACCTAGTAAGCCACTATAATCAGAATCATTAATAATTGAGTAAAACCATTATGCTTTTATATAATTAGACCATAATTACTCCTTCTAGACTTGTACTTTTTCAATATTTTAGAAGTAGATACACACACACCAGGAGAACAGTGTTTCAGATATGATCCTATTAAAAATCTTGTTCTGTGAAACCCTGCTATAGATACATTACTTGCAGTTTGATGGATTAAGCCTCAAGGATACATTTATTAAAGACATACTAAGTACCAAATAAAGACTAGGTAAACCCATTTCTTTCCTTTTATTATTTTTTTTGACATAATTAAAATGTTTCCCTCCTTGTATTCTCACTTGGTATCTTCCTTTCTCCCTTCTCACATCATCCACTTTAGTAAGCTATACATGAATAATCGTGCAAGCAAAAAACATTTATACTGCTGGAGCCTGAAGAATAGGTTTGAGTGTATTAATTATCAATTATGTTTTCCAATGTTGAGGAAAGCTTTTAAAAGCGAACTCCAAAAAGAAGCTTTCAGATTATAATTTCTTCTTACATAAGATATAATTTAAACTATATTCCTTGAATAAATGAAAAGACCAAAAAAGTCGATTATAAAAACCATCTTGAGTCTTGTGATTGATTAAAGTATATTGAGGTTATGTATTTTTCTTATTTGTACCGAAAGTTGCATAAAATAATGTTTTACAAGTAGTGCTTTGAAAATTATTGCTATTTTAATGCAGTAGATGTCTTCCATTATGTATTTACAAATTTATGTCTACATATACAAAATTTATATACATATATTTTTATATCTACATGTATTTTATTTAAGAGAAGGCAATATTTATTCATGATTTATTCATGAATTTGATACAATCTATGGAAAAAATCATTTTAAACTTTTCTAAATATGTAACACAATGGAAGTGATCCAGAGAATATACTCATTCATATATAAATCATAGAGTTGCCAATAAAAGCGAATATGTGGGTGGGAAAAGTACAATTCTCATTGTAAAAAGATTTATTCAAGATCTCTAGGGTACATTATAAACCACACTTTCTTCTTGTCCTGCCTTTAAATTATATATGTAAACTATGTGTGTGTGTGTGTATGTGTGCGTGTGGCGCACGTGTGTGTGTATGTGTGTGTGTTTGTGTATTAGTTTTGCTTTCTTACCTTTCTGGTGCCATTATAGAATTTTAACTTCACAAGGGCAGAAATATTTCCTTATTTAGTTCAATGATGGATCTTCCAAGCTTAGGACAGTGCTTGGCATATAATGTAACTCAATAAATCCTTGCTGAATGAATTAATGATGAAACATACGAATGCCTTGCTGATTCCTAAGCAATACAAAATATATTGTTATTAATCACAAAATTCTGAAGAGGAAGAGGAGGATGGTCACCATTGTAATCAAATGTGGTAGTATTCTCTCTAATGAAAAACCCAGAAATTCATAGATTCCCCTGGGATTGCTGGAGAACGGTGTGTTTTTAACTCTGAGAGGACTTAAATGATTTTTTTTTAAGGGTGGTAATAAAAGAAAGATTCCATTCTTGAAAGGTTCATAAGCATAGAACACACATATTTTTTTAACTTATTAGAGTTCAAAAATAAAATGCTTTTAAAATTATAAGGCTTTAAAAATTATAAAGCTTTAATGTTCTTCAACATACTTTAGATTAATATGCTTGACTTTTTAGGGCACTTGAATGGCTCAGCCACTTTAGAGTCTGGCTCTTGATTTTGGCTCAAGTCATGATCACAGGATCCTGAGATCAAGCTCCCTGTAGGCCTCCATGCTGAGTGTGGAGCCTGCTTGATATTCTCTCTTTCTCCCTCTGCCTCTCCCCATCCCACTGGTGTGCACTCTTTCCAAACAAAACAAAACAGAACAAACAAAAAACACTTTTTGACTTCCTGAACTTAAGACAAAAAACGTATCTTCATTTGTTATTTGAGTAAAATTGATTTCTTACTCTTTGTTGATACTTACAAAATGGTTAAGAAACACAAATTACCTGTAAAGGGAAAGAAATATCAATATATAAAGGAAGAACTAAATAATTACACAAATTTTATTTACATAGGTTATCACCTGGTAAATCCATGTAACTTCCTCACTTTCCATTGATTTGACCATAAGATAAGCACATATTATGCTAATATATCAAAGTTTTGTATGGGCCGAAGTTTGTGTGGTTTATGTAGAGAAAGTGAAGAGGTCAACGTCTCTCTCCTGAACTCAATAGCTGAAGTTGCTATTTTCTTCTACCCATATTCCTAATTCCTTTTGTGATGCAATTTTGATCATTGACACAAGTATATCAAGAATATATATATGGGGGTGCCTGGGTGGCTCAGCTGTTAAGCATCGGCCTTCAGCTTAGGTCATGATCCCAGAGTCCTGGGATCAAGCCTTGGCTCTGGCTCTCTGCTCAGCAGGAAACCTGCTTCTTCCTCTCCCACTTCCCCTGCTTGTGTTCCTTATCTCACTGTGTCTGTGCAGATAAGAAATAATATCTTTACAAAACCAAACAAAAAAAACCAAAACAAAACAAAGCAAGATACGTATATATATATGGAATATAGAATAAAGAATATATAGCCCTCTGGTGGTTCAGGTCTATATTAGCCTGGACCTAGACTCAGACTTAGATGACATCTGGAGCCTCAATTCCCTTTCAGCTCAGGCCTGAACCCTTCTATATTCATGGGCTTTTCCTTCAACTTGGATCCTAGCACCAGGGAATTGAGCTTGGCTCTGAACTTCAGAATATGTAAAAAAGGTATTAAAATTCTAGCAAGTTGATATTTCTCTCTTCCTTTAGATTGTTGATGACTGTTCTTATATTACCAAGAACAGGCTATTTTGTATGGAATGCATTCCTAAAAATATCACAGCTTGTATACATTTATAAATCATTCATAAATTCTACCTATTTGGTTTACCCACACTGAAAACAGATTTTCAGAAAAACTAAAGTGGTTATTGCAGTGCTCATTTTGACACACATACTGGACATCCTGACTTTAGGCTCCAGAACCAAGCCTGGCAGATTTTTTTCATCCTGAATTTTCCCCCTTTTTATTCTCTACCCTGATGCTTATTGTTGAGTTTCATCCATGCTTTGAACATGAATGAACTCAAGACATAAAGAGGCATGAATTTTATCAAAAGAAAAGAAAACACTTGTTTAAAAAATGCTCGTACCTGTATACATAATGAGAAATAAGATTGGATGTGAAAGTGGTAGAATAAACAATTTTTAAATAGCCCAAACTGTATCCTATGAGTTGATAATTTATAAATATTTTAGGTTTTAGAATGAAAAATTAACCTGGGTAAAATATTTTTCTATACTCACTGCATTTGAAAAAAATAAATAAACAGACATTTTTTGATTGGCCAGACCACACAAAAAGGGTGTGGCTAGAGATAAATAAAAGAGAATAATATTAATCCCAGGTATCAAGCAAACGATTTTGAGATGAATTTGAGATGAATTATAAGAAAATATAATTCTAAAAGGTAAATACTTAGCAGTCTGATGAAGGAAATAACAAGGGTAAATAGTAAGTTAGCAAATAATACACCATATTGCTCCTGGAATAAATACAAGAATAATTTTCTGCAAGCTCTGGTCACAATATTTTTGCTAACCACTCAATAAATTATCTTGTTTTATATCTGTCTTTATTAAGAGAGATCTTATTTGATATACAATTTCTTTTTAAAAAGATTTTATTTATTTATTTGACACAGAGAGAGAGAGATCACAAGTAGGCAGAGAGGCAGGCAGAGAGAGAGGGGGAAGAAGGCTCCCCGCTGAGCAGAGAGCCCGATGCGGGGCTCTATCCCAGGACCCTGAGACCATGACCTGAGACAAAGGCAGAGGTGTAACCCATTGAGCCACACTGGCGCCCCTTGATAAACAATTCTTACAAATCATTAGTTGGATACAGTGTTTCTTTATAATAATACATAATAGTCTTTCTTTCCTAGTATGTTCCTGACCCTGGGTAACATGACCTAAAATTTGTTTGGATTTTAACTTGATAACTATGTTGTCCACTAAGCTTTTTAAATTAATTGCCACCTTGTGAATTCACAAATATAAACTGTCAAATGTATTTCTCTAAGAGTGATTTAAGAGATTATTTTTCCACAGATTGGAAATTTTGTTTTTAAAATTCTAGAATCTATCTTTTCCACAGCTTTATCATGCATTCTAGAGGTTATTTTATATCTCCTGGAGCAGCCTCATATACAGATCAGCAAATTTCCTCTTTTCTTTCTCTCTCTCTCTTCTTCTTTTTTTTTTTTTTTCCTATGGGTGTATCATGTTGTTGATTCATTATCATTGAACTCACAGCCAAGAACACTATAAATAAATCCTGAACAACCTTATCTAACAGACATATTTTCTCCATAAAGCACATCACTGGAAAATTACTTATTAATACAAATTACTTATCAATACAATTATATAAAATTGATGGATTATAGAGCATTACTTCAAGGTATAAAATTAAATGCACATAGAAAATTGTTTATTTTATAAAGTGAATAGATGTTGGTAGAAACATGATTTTGTTTAGCATTGTGCTTGGGAGTCATTTTAAAAGCAAAATCACTAACAAAAAGCAAAACAGTATGAAAAAGTGCCATTAAATATATCATGAGAAGGACACTTTATTTACAGTATGAGACCTGAAACAAGAAGAGAGGGTTGACTCACTGGGAATTAAGATATTAGAGCATCTCAAAGTTTTTGCTTTTCTAAGTTTTTGCTTGTCCTCAAATGACTATGAAAGCTCTGTGAGCATTGATTTTGGGGCTAGAAATAAATTTTAGTTAATAGGCAAATTTGCAAATATTAAATGTGCAAATAATGAAGAATGAGTATACATAAAAGATGGCCGGCTGAGACACATAACTTAGCAACATTGCCAAGTTGCTATCATGCATTAGCACCTGCTAATGGTCTGTTTTTAATTTTAGGGAAAAGTCTTTATTATCAGTATCAAGACATTATCAGTCCTGTGTTGCTATCTTGAATGTTTGTCATTCTTTCTTTTGATTTATGAATGCCAGTTAGATTAATTTCATCTTTACAGACCTAATTTGTTGTGAATTATTTGGCAAACCACTTCATTACAGTAATGTGTATGTATACACAGTGTTTTTACTGTAATTTTCCAGTAATTAGGCTCCAAGACATTTATGTATTGCAATTCACAAGTGAATGACCCCCATTTTTTTGTGTGTCATAACAATTTATTAGTTATGTGCTTTGTAGAATAATGCTATTTTAAGAACTATCAAATTACTTATCAATACAATTATATAAAATTGATGGATTATAGAGCATAATTCAAGGCATAAAATTAAATGAATATAGACAATTGTTTATTTTATGAAGTGAATAGATGTTGGTAGAAATTGCTTATTATTTTGTTTCTAATCTATGATAATCCTTGGTTTGCTCAGTAAAATTTGAGAAAAGAAGTAGTAGAATGGGTGCACTGTCTACAGCTGATGAGAACACTACTAGATTTTTGATATGTCTATCCTATAGAAATGTCATTACCTTATATATTTTTTATTAACATATAATGCAATATTAGCCCCAGGGGTAAAGGTCTGTGAATCACCAGGTTTACACACTTCACAGCATTCATCACAGCATACGCCTTCCTCAATGTCCATAAACCCACCACCGTCTCCCTACCCCCTCACCCCAGCAACCCTCAATTTATTTTGTGAGATTAAGAGTCACATATGGTTTGTTTCCCTCCCAATCCCATCTTGCTTCATTTATTCCTTTCCTACCCCCCAACCCCTCCAACATTGCCTCTCAACTTCCTCAATCAGGGAGATCATATGATAATTCTTTCTCTGATTGACTTACATCACTAAGCATAATATCCTCTAGTTCCATCCACGTCATCACAAATGGCAAGATTTCATTTCTTTTGATGGCTGCATAACATTCCATTGTATATATAGACCACATCTTTTTTATCCATTCATCTGTTGATGGACATCTAGGTTCTTTCCATAGTTAGCAATGTGGACATTGCTGCTATAAACATTCACGTGCACGTCATCACAAATGGCAAGATTTCATTTTTTGATGGTTGCATAATATTCCATTGTATATATAGACCACATCTTTTTTAATCCATTCATCTGTTGATGGACATCTAGGTTCTTTCCATAGTTAGCAATGTGGACATTGCTGCTATAAACATCCACGTGCACCTGCCCCTTCAGATCACTACATTAGTATCTTTAAGGTACATAACCAGTGGTGTGATTGTTGGGTCGTAGGGCAACTCTATTTTCAACTTTTTGAGGAACCTTCTGCTGTTTTCCAGAGTGGTTGCACCAGAGTGGTGCTTGCCATATTCCTGACCTTAGAAGAAAAGCTCTCAGTTTTTCTCCATTGAGAATGATATTTGCTGTGGGTTTTTCATAGATTGCTTTGATGATATTGAGGTGTGTACCCTCTATCCCTACACTTTGAAGAGTTTTGATCAAGAAAGGATGTTGTACTTTGTCAAATGTTTTTTCAGCATCTATTGAGAGGATCGTATGGTTCTTGTTCTTTCTTTTATTAATGTATTGTATCACAATGATAGATTTGCAGATGTTGAAGCAAACTTGCAGCCCTGGAATGAATCCCCCTTGGTCGTGGCAAATAATCCTTTTAATGTACTGTTGCATCCTACTGGCTAGTACTTTGGTGAGAATTTTTGCATCTGTGTTCATCAAGGATATTGGTCTGTAATTCTCTTTTTTGATGGGATCTTTTCTGGTTCTGGGATCAAGGTAATGCTGGCCTCATAAAATGAGTTTGGAAGTTTTCCTTCCATTTCTACTTTTTGGAACAGTTTCAGGGGAATAGGAATTATTTCTTCTTTAAATATTTGGTAGAATTCCCCTAGGAAGCTTTCTGGCCCTGGGCTCTTGTTTGTTGGGAGATTTTTGATCATTGCTTCAATCTCCTTACTGATTATGGGTCTGTTCAGGTTTTCTATTTCTTCCTGGTTCAGTTGTGGTAATTTACATGTCTCTGGGAATGCATCCATTTCTTCTAGATTGTCAAATTTGCTGGTGTATGGTTGCCCATTATATGTTCTTATAATTGTCTCTATTTCTTTGGTGTTGGTTGTGATCTCTCTTCTTTCATTCATGATTTTATTTATTTGGGTCCTTTCTCTTTTCTTTTTGATAAGTTTGGCCAAGGGATTATCAATCATATTAATTCTTTCAAAGAACCAGCTCCTAGTTTCATTGATTTGTTCTATTGTTTTTTTTGGTTCTATTTCATTGATTTCTGCTCTGATCTTTATTATTTCTCTTCTCCTGCTGGGTTTAGGCTTTCTTTGTTGTTCTTTCTCCAACTACTTTAGGTGTAGGGTTAGATTGTGTATTTGAAACCTTTCTTGTTTCTTGAGAAAGGCTTGTATTACTATATATTTTCCTCTCAGGACTGCCTTTGTTGTGTCCCACAGATCTTGAACAGTTGTTCTTTCATTATCATTTGATTCCATGAATTGTTTCAATTCTTCTTTAATTTCCTGGTTGACCCATTCATTCTTTAGAAGGATGCTGTTTAGACTCCATGTATTTGTATTCTTTCCAATTTTCCTCTTGTGTTCGAGTTCTAGCTTCAGAGCATTGTGGTCTGAAAATCTGCAGGGAATGATCCCAATATTTTGGTACCAGTTGAGACATGCTTTGTGACCCAGGATGTGATCTATTCTGGAGAATGTTCCATGTTCACTGGAGAAGAATGTATATCCTTTTGCTTTGGGATGGAAAGTTCTGAATATATCTGTGATGTCCATCCGGTCCAGTGCATCATTTAAGGCCTTTATTTCCTTGTTGATATTTTGGTTGGATGATCTGTTCATTTTAGTGAGAGGGTTTTAAAGTTCCCTACTATTACTGTATTATTGTTGATGTGTTTCTTTGATTTTGTTATTAATTGGTTTATATAGTTGGCTGCTCCCTTGTTAGTGGCATAGGTATTTGAAATTGTTAGATCTTATTGTTGGACAGACCTTTTGAGTATGATATAGTCTCCTTCCTCTCTTTTATTATAGTCTTTGGCTTAAAATCTAATTGATGCCACCCCAGCTTTCTTCTGATGTCCATTAGCATGGTAAATTGTTTTCCATGCCCTCACTTTAAATTTGGAGGTTTCTTTGGTCTAAAATGAGTTTCTTGTAGACAGCATATTGATGGGTCTTGTTTTTTAATCCATTCTGATATCCTGTGTCTTTTGATTGGGGCATCGAGCCCATTTACACTCAGGGTAACTATTGAGATATATGAATTTAGTGCCATTGTATTGCCTGTAAGGTGATTGTTACTATATATTTTCTCTGTTCCTTTCTGGTCTACTATTTTTAGGCTCTCTCTTTGCTTAGAAGACACCTTTCAATATTTCCTATAGAGCTGGTTTGGTGTTTACAAATTCTTTTAGTTTTTGTTTGTCCTGGAAGCTTTTTATCTCTTCTTCTATTTTCAATGATAGCCTAGCTCGAAATAGTATTCTTGGCTGCATGTTTTTCTCATTTAGTGCTCTGAATATATCATGCCAGTTCTTTCTGGTCTGCCAGGTTTCTGTGGATAAGTCTGCTGCCAATCTAATATTTTTACCATTGTACATTACAAACTTCTTGTCCCAAGCTGCTTTCAGGATTTTCTCTTTGTCACTAAGACTTGTAAGTTTTACTATTAGATGATGGGTTGTGAACCTATTCTTACTGATTTTGAGGTGGATTCTCTGCACTTGCTGGATTTTGATGCTTGTTCCCTTGGACATATTTGGAAAATTCTCTACAATAATTCCCTCTTATATACCTTCTGCTCCTCTCTCTCTTTCTTCTTCAGGATTCCCAATTATTCTAATGTTGTTTCATCTTAGGGTATCACTTATCTCTCAAATTCTCCCCTCGTGGTCCAGTAGTTGTCTCTTTTTTGCTAAGCTTCTTTATTCTCTGTCATTTGGTCTTCTATATCACTAATTCTCTCTTCTGCCTCATTTATCCTCGCAGTAAGGGTCTCCATTATTTATTGCACCTCATTAATAGCTTTTTTGACTTCAGCTTGGTCAGATTTTTGTTCATTTATTTCTCCAGAAAAGGATTTTATTTCTCCAGACAGTGTTTCTCTAATATCTTCCATGCTTTTTTCAAGCCTGGCTAGCACCTTGAGAATCATCATTGGAACTCTAGATCTGACATATTACCAACATCCATATTGATTAGGTCCCTAGCCTTTGGTACTGCCTCTTGTTCTTTTTTTGTGTGGTGAGTTTTTCCACCTTGTCATTTTATCCAGATAAGAATATATAAAGGAGAGAATAAAATACTAAAAGGTGGCAAAAGACCCCAGTACAATGTGAGTTAACCAAATCAGAAGAGACCCCAAATTGTGGTGGAATAAAGGGGGTAAAATAAGTTAAAAAATTTTAAAAAAAGAAAGAAGGAAAGAAAGAAAGAAAATAAATATAGATATTAGACTCCTGAATAGAACAGAGCCAAACACTTAATTTTGGGAGTATTTTGGTCTCTTAGAGGAAAATACCTCCCAAAATTTTATAGAAAGAAAAATTTATTTATATCTATCTATCTATCTATCTATACATACACAAAAATAAGGATAAACATGATGAAGGTATGAAATATGACTCTAAAGATGAAAAATTTTTAAAAATTCTAAAAAAGGAGGGGTGCCTGGGTGGCTCAGTCATGATCTCAAGGTCCTGGGATCAAGCCCCACATCAGGCTCTCTGCTCAGCAGGGAGCCTGCTTCCCCCCCTCTCTCTGCCTCTCTGCCTACTTATGACCTCTCTCTGTTAAATAAATAAATAAAATCTTTAAAAAAATAAAAATTCTAAAAGGAGTTGGTAAGTTGGTTGGGAAAAGAAAGAAAAAAGAAAGTGGAGAGAATTTGCTCAGGCTGGAGATTATAACAAAGACCTGTGCTAGGTTTAGGATATATTTCAATCTATTAGAAGAAGTTGTATCCCAAAATTTTTTAGAAGAAAAAATACTATGTGTATACAAAAAATAAAGTTATATACAATAAGGGATAAAATATGACTATAATAATGAAGGTTCAAAGTTGTTTTTTTTTAATGAAAGGTATTGTTAAGATAAACTACTTAAAAACATTAAAAGATGAAAGAATAAGAGTTAAGAAAATCAGAATAAGAAAACAATAAAATTAAAAAAAAATTAATTACCTTTGCAAGACTAAAGAATCATGGAGAGAAAGCCATGAATTCCATGCTTTGCTCTCTCCTCTTCTAGAATTATGCTGTTCTCCTTGATAAGTGAGCTTGGTCTTGGCTAGATATTCTTGCTGATCTTCTGGGGGAGGGGCCTGTTGTAGTGATTCTCAAGTGTCTTTGCCCAAGGCAGAATTGCACCACCCTTGCCAGGGGCTGGGCTATGTAATCTTCAAGGATTTGCTCTCAGGAGCTTTTGTTCCCTGAACACTTTCCATTGAGCTCTGGAGGACAGGATTGAAAATGGCAGCCTCCCAATCTCCAGCCCAGAGGAGCTGAGAGCTCAGGACCCTACTCTTCAGTGCGCCCTTGGAGAAAAGCTCTCAATCACTCCCATCTTCCTTGCTTCTGGCTGTGCTCCAAGCTTACTCAGCCTGTGACCCAGTGTCTCTATCTCTGGCACACAGCCCTGCCTGGAGTCTCCAAACCCAGCAGATCACTGCTGACCTTCCTAGAAAGTCTCTTGGATCTGCCACTTGTGGGGTCCCTGCACAAAGAGTAGTGGTCTGACTGTGCCATGGATCACACCTTAAGGTAACACCAAGCTGAGATCTCACTCCTCATTTCTGTCTCTGTAGGTGGCTTTCCTGTGCTAATACCTGCAAGCTCTGTGATACTCAGACACCCCCGATACTTCAGTGACCCCGCAGGACCTGAGATCACACTGTCCCCCAAGGGCTCCAGCCCCGCTTAGCCTCTGGAGTGATGTCCTTCAGTGGAGCAGACTTTTAAAAGTTTTGTGGCTTTTAAAAGTTCTGTGACTTCGCTGCTTGCCGGGGGCTGGCCCCTCCCCCAAGGTCTATCTTCCTGTTGCTTTGGATTCACTTCTCTGCAGGTCCTACCTTTCAGAAAGTGGTTGATTTTCTGTTTTGATAATTGCTGCTCTTCTTCTCTTTGTTCCCATGTTGGATTTGTAGGTGTTCAGAATGGTTTGATAAGCTATCTAGCTGATCTCCTGCTACCCGATGTCGTCTCAGCCTGCTACTCCTCCACCATCTTGACTCCTCCAGCTCATTACCTTAGCTTTTAAACTAGTCAGTAACCCCACTGTGATACTGAGCTAAATTTACTGAGTGCCTGCATGACCATTGGTGGTCAAAACATATGAAAAAATCAGATAAAGCCATAGTATAGAGAAAGATAGACAGACAAGAATGTATAGAAGCAGATGTGAGAAAGAATAAGAAAACTTTAAAGGGTATCTACCTTTTATTAAATATTGTGTGTATACTTACATAGTAAATACTGAGGACTCTGCACCATTCTAATTACTTTGGAAACATTAACTATTTTAATACTCCTAAACGCAATATCAAATTGTTCTACACAATTCCCATTATACAGATAATGCATTCTCTTCTAAGATTTTGAGTTTGCTGTCTCATGTGTGGGTCTTTTATCCACTTTGAATTATTTTTGTGTATGGTATAAGAAAGTGGTCTAGTTTCATTTTTTGCATGTTGCTCTTCAGTATTCCCAACACCATTTGTTGAAGAGAGTATCTTCTTTCCATTGGATATTCTCTCCTGCTTTTTTGAAGATTAGTTGTCCATATAGTTGTGGGTCCATTTCTGAGTTCTCTATTCTGTTTCACTGATCTCTGTGTCTGTTTTTGTGCCAGTACCACACTGTCTTGATGATCACAGTATCAGTTTTTAAGGTGGAAACACTTCAGTACCTACCATTTCCTAAGTAAAATAAAGTCACTGAAAAAAAATCTATGTATTGGGTGCCTAGGTGGCTCAGTTGGTTAAATGTCTGCCTTCGTCTCAGGTCATGATCTCAGGTTCCTGGGATTGAGCCCCACATCAGGTTTTTTGCTCAATATTCTACTTCAAAGGACATATGGGCTATTTTTGTAGAATAATAAATGATTTGAATAGACTCATATTTTTCATTCTTATATTTATGTTGCAAAAAAAGTGTATGGTATAGTGTAACAATTGAATTATCTGAATTATAATATCATTAGGAAAGGGCCAATTTGTAGTTCAGTGATTTGTTTCTTTTCTCTGTCCTGCTTAATAAAAAATATATACCCCCAATATTAATATTTAGTATTTCTAAGGGGTGAAACCAAATACATATTCCATAGATTTTAAATTCACAACCTTTTCTTTCTTGATAAAGAATCTAAGTAGAAAATACATCCTAGAGTACACAAAATGTGCAGTGAAAATATGCATTAATAAGAAATATCTAATGCTTCTTGATTCTGTGGTCAGATCAGATCAATAGAATGTGAAATATATGAGGATCATTAAAGCTCAGAAACACTTTCATCTAAAATATCAATAGACACAAATCTAAAGCCTCTTACCAACTGAAGGTATTTCTGAATGCCAACTTTTAACTCAATTCTGTAATGATGTTTGTAATTCAAATTTTTTTACCCAAAGACACAAAAACAACTTGCCCTATGCCTTTAGGTTCCATCTTTGAATACAGATGTAGAGCTGAAGAGTCTTCAAAATCAGCCTCAAAACTTGCTGATGATGTATCTTGCAACCATAGTAAAATGGCACCCTCATTTTCTCTAATTTCATTCTTTGTGCCTCTTAACTGCTGAATTTCCAAAAAACCTCATTAAATGTATATCCTCAAACTTCAACTAGGCTATTTCAAATTCTCAAAGTTCCTGTTTTGTTTCCTTTGCTCTCCATCCCAACTCTTGCAGTACTGGGTATGCAGAAATATTCATGCAGATGGTGCTTTCATAGCATACTCTCTTACTCCCCCGAGTTAAATTTATTTTTAAATGAAATTAATAATTAAACAAACATGTTATATCTTACATTATATCTTACAATATTAGGGTTAATAGTATTTTTTTTTAAGACTTATTTATTTTAGAGAGAAAGAGAGAAAGCAAGTTGGGAAAGGGCCTTAGGGATGGGGGAGAAAGAGATCTCAAGGATACACCTTATTGAACACAGAGCCTGACCATGATCCTGACCTGAGCCTAAACCAATAGTCAGTTGCTTAACAAACTGAGCCACCAAGGTACCCCAGGATTAACAGTATTTTCAACTCCTTGAATTAAGAGAAAAATAGTTGAAAACTCTTAAATCTTTGGCTTTGGCAAAGAGTCCCAGTCTTTCACTTGGTCAATATATTGTTTGAATTTATCCTATGTTTTATGTTCCTTCTTTAGGATAGTTTATGTTTTTTCAAACTGATCTGTAGTAGCTAATTTTTTGAACTTAACTTTAACAGATCATTGATTTCTTTTTTTTAATTTGATTTTAAAACTGTGATCTTATTGATGTTTATAATAAATAATCTAGTTTTGGGTTGTATATAAAAGGGGTTATTTTGATAATTTATATCAAATTGTATATCTATATAATTATATCAAATTGTATCAATATGTATATATGTATATATATAATTGTATCAGCTCTGTGAGTATTGATTTAGTTCTCATATCTCATTGTGTATTGTTTATAGAATATTGATTATCTCTAATGGCTTACCTCAGTGTATCAAATACTTTTAGTACCTTTGGTAAACCATTAGTTAATAAATGCAGAAAACATATTAATATAATGGCATACGTATTATGGGATCAGGTTTACTAGTGCAGTACATGCTATCTAAAATGTATATTTGGGGCACCTTGGTGCCTTAGGTCATGATCGTGGAGACCCAGGATGGAGCTCTGCACTCAGCAGGAATGCTTTTCTCTTTCCCCCTGCCCCTCCCCTGGCTTGTGTTCTCGCTCTCTCTCTCTCACTCATTCCCAAATAAATAAATAAATAAAATTTAAAAAGAAAAAAAAATGGGGACACTTAGGTGGCTCAGTCAGTTAAGCATCTGCCTATTCTTAGGTCATGATTCCAGAGTTCTGGGATCCAGTACTACATCTGGCTCTTTGCTCAGTGGGGAGCCTGGTTCTTCCTCTGCCTGCCACTCTCTCTGCCTGGGCTTTTTCTCTCTCTCTGACAAAGACATGAAACAAACAAACAAAAATGGGAAAAAAAAGTCTCTTTAAAAAATGATGTTGGGAAATTGGACAGCTACATTCAGGACAATGAAACTGGACCGTTTCCTTACACCATACACAAAAATAGACTCAAAATGGATAAAAGGCCTAAATGTGAGATGGGAATCCATCAAAATCCTAGAGGAGAACACAGGCAGCAACCTCTCTGAACTTGGCTGAAGGAATTTCTTGCCAGACATATCTCCAAAGGCAAGGGAAACAAAAGCAAAAATGAACTACTGGAACTTTATCAAGATCAGAAGCTTTTGCACAGCAAAGGAAACAGTCAACAAAACCAAAAGACAATCAACAGAATGGCAGAAGATATTCACAAATGACATATCAGATAAAGGGTAGTATCAAAGTCTATAAAGAACTTATTGACCTCAACACCCAAAGAACAAATAATCCAATCAGCAAATGGGCAGAAGACATGAACAGACATCTCTTCAAAGAAGACATCCAAAAGGCCAACAGACACATGAAAAAAGTGCTCAATATCACTCGGCATCAGGGAAATACCGTTCAAAACCACAATGAGATACCACGTCACACCATTCAGAATGGCTAAAATTAGCAAGTCAGGAAATGACAGATGTTGGTAAGGATTTGGACAAATGGGAACCCTTCTACACTGTTGGTGGGGAATACAAGCTGGTGGCTGGTGTAGGCCCTTTGGAAAACAGTATGGAGTTTCCTCAAAAAGTTGGAAATAGAATTACCCTATGACCCAGCACTTGCACTACTGAATATTTAACCCAAAAGATACAAATGTAGTTTTCTAAAGAGGCAACTGCACCCCAATGTTTATAGCAGCAATGTCCACAATAGCTAAACTATGGAAAGAGCCAAGATGTCCATGGACAGAAGAATGGATAAAGAAGATAAAGAAGAACAGATGAATATGGAATATTACTTCGCCATCAAAAATGAAATCTTTCCCTTTGCAACGACATGGACAGAACTAGAGGGTATTAAGTTAAGTGAAGTAAGTAAATCAGAGGAAGACAGTTGTCATATGATCCCACTGATATACAGAATTGAAGAAACAAAAGAGAGGATCATAGGGGAAGAGAAGAAAAAATAATACAAGCCTAAACCAGAGAGGGAGACAAACCATAAGAGACTCTTAACCATAGGAAACAAACTGAGGGTTGCTGGAGGGGAGGGAGGTGGGGGGATGGGGAAACTGGGTGATGGACATTAAGGAGGGCACATGATGTAATGAGCACTGGATATTATATAAGACTGATGAATCACTGACCTTCACCTCTGAAACCAATAATACTATTATATGTTAATTAATTGAATTTAAATTAAAAATAAATTAATTAAAACAAAAAAAATGTGTTGTTCTCTCAGAGGACAGTAGTAACTGAGCAATAATACAAGTTACTAGCATAGGTATATGTAAAATTATTTTATTGAATTTGGATATAGAGGTCATGGAACTGGAAGACTTAAAATTTTCAATTGGATCTCCAGTTGTCTGGCTGCCAAAACTTAGCTCATGGACCTATGGATGCTAAACTATAGCAGCTCTTTGTAGTTGATTAAATAATATGCCACTTATTTACAAAAACATATGCAAAGAAAATATATTTGGGTAATGTATCCTAAATATATATACATATGTATGTATATGTACATATACATATATATACATACATATATGTATATGTACATATACATATATATGTATATATATTTAGAAGATAACCAAGGATGATGAATACTTTTCTAAAATAATTTAGTCTTTATAGTAATTATTTTCTTTGAAATATTCACATTTTATATAAAATAAACTACATTTATATGCTTGTAACACATAGAGGGAATTATCAACAAATAATATAAAAGTGACCAGATTTGCATTTTAGAAACTTATCTGAATGAAAGTATAAGGGAATGCCTGGAGTCTGGGAATACTCTACAAAATATCTATTTGGAAACTTTGCTATTTTTTAGGCAAAATGAAAACTATAGATGTACAGTAAGACAAAGACTGTTGGCTTAGTGAGAAAGAGAGGGATTTGAAATTTTCTTTCTTTTTAACAGCTACAGTCAATAACACTTGAGTTTTGAAGAACTGGAGTAAAGATACCTTGATTGGCTAAGTTTTTCTATTAACTGGGAGCAGATTCAGCATGAAATGTGTTGAATTCAAGTGTCTTTCTACTACATAAAGTTTTAAAATATTTACTATACTTTTAAGATTTTTAAAATATTTTTTATTTCAATAAAGTAATTAAGTCTACCCTAAGCTCTTTATCCTGCTCAAGCAGAGGGTCATTTTATTATATATAGATTCATGATTTAATTCAGATAAAAAATAAATGATAGACTCTACATGTACCGTGAAATAATGTCCGTAATTGCCAAAATTCCCTGACCTTATATGAAAATATAGTTTTATACCTATTCTCTTGAAATTTCTCTAATGAAAAATTGTCTGTGCTTTGTATCACTGCCAAAGATCCTAGTTCAACAAAATATTTTTAACTGCCTCCTAAGCCTAGTTATTATCTGCTAATCTCTTCCTAAATTAGATATCAGAACCAATTCGCCTTCCTTTACACACTTTATTCTAGCTCAATTACTTGCCTTTCTCTTATCATATTATCCTGAAAGCTGCTTCCTATAATTCATTAACTAATATACTTGGGAAATGCTGCATTTTAAAATCTTCTCTTAGAGATTCAGCTTACACAGTAGCATGTAAAAGACCCTGATGAGTGATTTTTAAAAAAATTTTTCTTAAATTATACAAATTTTAACTTTCTACATGGATAATTTTTTTAATTTTTTTATTAAAGATTTTTATTTATTTATTTGACAGAGAGAGATCACAAGTAGGCAGAGAGGCAGGCAGAGAGAGAGGAGGAAGCAGGCTCCCTGCTGAGCAGAGAGCCCGATGTGGGACTCGATCCCAGGACTCTGAGATCATGACCTGAGCCGAAGGCAGCGGCTTAACCCACTGAGCCACCCAGGCGCCCCACTACATGGATAATTTTTTACAGATGTATATGCTTATATAACCAATACTGGACCAAGATATAGAAAATTTCCTGAAATTTTTTAGAATTTCCCAAAAAGTTCCTTAGTTCTCTTGTCTGTTAGCATCACTACTTCCTCCCTCAATATGATCTTAGCCACCATTCATACTTCAATCTTAGGTTGCCTTTGCTTGTTTAATTGCATATAAGTGTAATCATATGGTGTTGCCTATTTTATTTATGATTCTTTTAATGTTATGTACAAGAGAGTAACCCATTCTCTGAAAATGAAATGGCTCATTCTAATGTCCACTATGGACATTTAGGTTGGCTCAAATTTGGCTGTTATGAAAAACATTTCCATGGACATTCTTGCAATTTCTGTGGCTAGTTTGCTCTAATTGCTCTTAAGCATATATCCAGGAGTATGATTGCTAAATCACAGGTTTGGCAAATTCTGCCTTGGATTTAAAAATCAATTTGGAAAAAATAAAAATCTTACCTATATTGAGATTTCTTTTGCATATCAACAGTATATTTAGTCTTTTTAGCTCTTTTTTTTTTTTTTTCTTCAGCGAACATTATAATCTTCCACCTAGAGGTCCTGCAGATCTTTTATTGAATTTATTTGAAGTATTTGGTATTTTTGATTCTATTGTATGTAACACTGCTTGCTAATATGATTATCAACTAGTTCTTTGTTACTATGCAGAAGTAAAATGTGTTTTTATACAGACATTATATGTGATACCTTGCTGTAATCACTTTTGCAAACAGCAAAACAAAACACAGCTAGCAATCAGTGTAGTGAAGTGCAAACCAAACTCAATGTCTGACAGAACAAAGTATGAGATTTCAAAGATCTGAAGTATATTATGGAAAAGGTAATATCTTCAGAAAACAAATAGGTCCAATCTATGACTGGTCCACATTATAGAATATCTTTCAGGAGGAGATGAATGAAAGAATAAAATGGATGCTACATTGAAAACAAAATATATGAAAACATTTCTCAATAAAGAAAAACACATATCCTCAAATTAGAGGATGGACATTGTAGGAATTACAAAACCAATATATTCTGGGGGAATATATTGTTATATATACAAACATATATAAAACATATATATGTTATATATACAAACATACATATATATTTTATATATACAAACATATATATGTTTGTATATATACAGAGAGTTAATTTTCTTAAGCATATAGATATTCTAACCTTTAAAATTTATTGAATATATTATTGATATGAAGTTACCATATCTATTTTATATGTATTTCCCATCAACACAGGTATTTGCGTCTGACCTTCAACACTATTTTAATTATTTTTTAAAATATTTTTACTTATTTATTTATTTGAGGGAAAGAGAGGGAGCAAGCAGGGGAAGGAGCAGAGGGAAAGGGACAAGCAGACTGTGTGCTTAGCACAGAGCCTGATGAGGGGTTTGATCTCACAACCCTGAGATCATGACCTGAGCCAAAATCAAGAGTTGGACACTTAACCAACTGAGTCATAGTGCTCCAACACTATTTTGATTATTCAGTTTTAAAATATAGCTTGATAATAGCAAGGAAAATCTTTCTTTACTGATTGCTTTTACAGATAATGATAAAGCAAAATTTTCTGATCTCCAATAAATTTTTCAACAACAAAGTTATTGTATTTATATGGTATTTCACTTGAATCCCTATCTACATTGAGATTAATAGCTCCCTGAGAATCAGATAAAATGCACATTTAAAAAGAGAGAATAAGGGACGCCTGGGTGGCTCAGTTGGTTAACCTGCTGCCTTTGGCTCAGGTCATGATCCCATCGTCCTGGGATTGAGTCCCACATCGGGCTCCTTGCTCAGCAGGGAGCCTGCTTCTCCCTCTGCCTCTGCCTGCCATTCTGTCTGCCTGTGCTCGCTCTCTTCCCCTCTCTCTCTGATAAATAAATAAAATTTAAAAAAAATAAAAAGAGATAATAAAAAGATAGATGAAGAATCTTATAAATTATGAGTTTTTTTTCCAGAGAATTTTATAGACAATACTGAATATTATAATCTTGCTCTGATTTACTTTACTGACATGTTGTGATCAGCTCAGCTCCATGGTGTCTGAGAACTGACCAATGTCTTCAGTGTATCAGCTAATGAAGACTTTCCTGGTTGCTTCGGGATAGCCCCCAGGCATTCTGTTCCCTGAGTTTATCAAGTGTCAATGGGAAATGTGGACCCTCTAGGATTGAGGTACAGTCTCCATATTGGTCCCCAGCTTTGATCCATCTGCCCTTATCTGTAAAATCACCTCACCATGCACTGCAGTAATCCCAAGGTCAATCCTTAGGTTCTTTATTCCAAGATGACTTAATCCCTATCCCTCATGACCCCTCTACCCAAGTATATCATATAAGAAAGTGTGTATCATGTCTATGCTTTGTATAGGCCATGAGAAAACAAGGAGGTATTAAGCACATTGATTTAAGGTATTTTCCCCCAAGTTCTCCCCCAAGTAGGAAGTAGAACCAAAGTTCCTCTGCTTTCACCACCTCCCCACCAATAACCAGCAGGTGTGTTCATATTTCCCTATGTCTTTCCCTTCAGCCAAGCTGAATATCTAGCAAACGCAAATGTTGAATCATTGGAAAGGACCTTTGTTTTCCCTTTCCAATTTTCTCTCCCCTACCAATTCCTCCAGAAAGACATTTTATCCTCCGTTCCTTCTTCATGGGAAAGATCTCTACATCATATCCTTCCCCTTCCCTAGTGGTGTCTGCCTATGCTTGCCTTGGGCAAAAAGGGTCCAAGGGCTCCAAAAACGGAAACTTTTGCCAAAAAAAGAAAAGCATTGGAAATTATTTCAAAAATTAAATTATCATTATTCATAAGGATTAAAATCTTAATATTTTTAGAATTGATGGGTTCAAAATGATAACTGTAGAAAGGGCAATTTGAAGCAATTTGTACAACATCATAATCACTTATTTTTATTCCTTTTTACTTCCCATTTTGATTTCTATTTTAAAATCTTTCCTTATTATTTTTGTATATCTTGGATTAATTATTCAGATCAATGTATTGAAAGATACTATGAAAAAATATTGCAGGCCAAATAAAGTATAATTAAATGGTATTGTAAAATATGAGATTAAAGCCACTTATCAGAATCATCTTAGTTATTTCACATATATGATGCATATTGTGATTTATCAGGATGGAGGGGGTTTTGTTTGTTTGATTTGTTTTTTACAGAAAGAGAGAGAGAGAGAGCATGCCTGCATGCTGTAGGGGTGAGGGGTGGAGGGAGAGGGAATGGAGAATCTTAAGCAGGTTCCATGTCCACCACATTGCTCTACATAGGGCTTGATGTCGCAACCCTGAGATCATGACCTGAGCAGAAATCATGAGTTGGATGCTTAACTGAATGAGTCACCCAGGCGCTCTTGGATTTGTTCTGATGGAATGATTGATTGATTAATTGCTATTAGGGTGTTAAGGTAACAGAGAAACAAGAAGTTAATATTGATAGACCATGAGTTAAAATACATGTGGAAAATCAGCTGATATTTTTACCTTTTTTACTCACATTCCAATATAAATTCTTGAAATTAAATGATAAATATAAATATTAAAGCAAATATATATGCTAATAGGATCTCTGAGTAGAAAGTGGTTGCCAAGCATAAGATAATGGACAAGACAGGAAATACACTGCCGATCTGAAAACTTAATGTTGAAAATACATTTTATATTAAATAAAACATAATCAGCATAAAAACAAATTATACTTTAGGAGAGACAAGTTACATATATATAACTCACATGTATATAATATTTATTTTCACACACATATATAAGTTATATATATGTGTGTATATATGTGTGTGTGTATTTAAATCTTAAAAAATACATTATATTCTCCAATAGAAAAATCACCTAATTTTATGAACACAGAGATGCAGAAATATGCCAAATTAACATAAAAAAAATTTCACCAGTATGATGGGAGATAAAGTAAAATTCTCTCAAGATACTGAAAATATGAGAAATAAGATAATTTTAGAATACTGAACTAAAATGCTAACAGATAATAGTCCCAACAGTTATAGCTTTAAAATGATAAACAAACAAACAAACAAACAGTTGTACTTAGTTTGTATTGAATGTATTTATATACATAGAGAGGAGAGTTATTAAATTTAAAAAGTGGCCACTTAGCTATTATAGGGGAAAAAACAAACAAACAAACAAAAAAAGGATTTAGAGAGCCAACTTTTGGTAGAATCAATATAAATTGTCCTAAGGAGAAAATGATGTCCTGTGTACCTGACATGTTTAAATCTTTTCTAGTTCAAGTTATGAAAATATCAGAATTTTGCCAGTAAAATCAGGTCATATTAATTTGAATCCCTATTCAATTTATAATCTGCAATCAAATTAGATGACACATCCAGAATGTCTACATGGGGTGAAATGCCTTATTGAGCTGGTACCACTATCTAGTATGTTCAAGAGTTATTCTGACAAATCATTAAATTGACATTCTCAGGAGGAGTATCCTAGTGAGACTCACTGGCATACTAGAACCTCATGTCTAAGAAATTCAATGCCACTGCTAGGATTAATCCTGTGAGTCAGTAGCTGAGAGCTTAACCCAGTGTAGGCTTGATTTATCACGATAAATGTCCCTTTCGAGGAAGAGGTCAAGACAGGCAATCACTCAGTTACCTCTCCTGCTCTGAAGATTTTTAGAGCAACCAAATACCACACTCTAGGAGACATTCCACTGGACTGTCTGCTAGGAAGCCTGGTGAAAAAGGCAATACTTGCCGTTGGGAGGAAAATGATGGGGGAGAACATTCTCTACAAGTGTCTCAGATTCCTAGACATCTTATGAAGAGGCATTTGATAGAGTAAAACTATACATAAGATTCAGGGAAGACAAGGGAGAAATAGACATAGGAGAGGGTTTGGAATCAGGATGGCTGCCAGAAAATTTGTAGCTTCTGAGTTGTTGTAAAGTGCTGGAAGGCAGATTCTCTGAAAGCAGATAGGTAATTGTAACAGCAGTAAGACTCCTCCTTCCAAGACCTGTGTGTGTGTGTGTGTGTGTGTGTGTGTGTATGTGTGTGTGTGTATTTCTACTTGTCTCAGTTCTACTGGGGCTAGTTTTATTCACTCACGTAGTGTCTCTCACAGATGAAATCACACATAAGAATGCAAATGCTAGGGGCGCCTGGGTGGCTCAGCCATTAAGGCTCTGCCTTCTGCTCAGGTTATGACCCCAGGGTCCTGGGATTGAGGTCCTGGGATTGAGCCCCTCACTGGGCTGCCTGCTCTGTGGGAAGCCTGCTTTTCCCTCTCCCAGTTCCCCTGCTTGTGTTCCCTCTCAGTCAAATAGATGAATAAAATCTTTAAAAAAAGAAAATAAAGAATGCAAATGCTAAAATTGTTGGTACACTAATTGGTAAAAAATCATTTTTCAGAACAGCTGTTATAGCAAAATAAGTTGAATATCATCATACAAAAAGGATGGTGAAAAGAATGTTGATATACTTGTACAAAGCCACCACCATTGTTTGGAGAAGGGATATTATGAGTGGATATTAACTCAAAGTGATTGCTTCTGCTAAGGTAAAGCTGAGAGGATCTGACCTAGAGAGGCAGGACCACATTCCGAAGTAATAATCTTTCATAGTCACTGGGATGGAGAAGTCAGCCACATCTTAATAATTAAACACTCATTTTATAATTTTCTATCAGCTAGCATGGTGAAGAATGCTAAGGTAAATAAATTGCACCATTTCGTTTAAAATTGGGATGGAATTATATGCAAACATATTTCAATAAATTGAAGTCATGATATACATTTAGAACTATCATTTATTTTTTCTTAAATAACATTTATAACATTAGCTCAAAATAATTTTCTCAATGATTAACATGTCTAGAACAGGAGTGTTGTAATTTCTGGTGCTCATTGTTTTTCAAAGTGTAGAAGCAAATAGTCTTAGATATTATGTCTGTTTCAGATTTCAAGTAAACTATAAAATTGCTGGTAACTTTAATACATTCATTCAAGGATCTTAATGTGTCAGTTTATAAACATCTGCATGTAAACTGATAAAACAGAAAAGAAAAAAGAAGAAAACTGAATGTGATAGTGTGACTCATTTTTGTTATATCTACCATCAACACTAATTGTAACCTAAAACATCGATAGCTGATGTCTTCTTAATTCGACAGTTAGTACCAGCCCCCCTTTTTTTTTAACACAGCGCCCACTTGTCCTCGTGAGATTAATTCATGCTATAAATCTGTTGAGATTATATAGTGTGAAGCCTGCTGCTTCAGTTAGTAATCACTTTGGGAATCAAAAAAAAAAAAAAACATTGGCTCTGGTTCCCATGGTTGATACCTAGTACATTTCACTTCAGTTTCAATTTCATTTGGATCTGCATGAGTTTCAAACCAGGTGAAAAATCATTTCATTATGGCCCAGCAGGGACACAAAATAATTTCACTGTAGCCCAGCTGGTTTGAAAAATGCAGTGACTGGAAATCAGGTAAGTTTCACATGTTGGCAACTTTGGAAATCAAAGCTTTACACATTTCTGATTACATTTAAATTAGGATTCACAGTAAGGTCACACGTTGTACTCAATTTTAATGATCATAGTGTAATCCTGGAACTATCTCGAACTTACTTTTGGTAGGACTGGTTTGTAGCATTACCTCCCATCATGCTCAGCTGGAGGGGCGGGGTGGGGGGGACTAGGAGGCGGGGTAGACTTCCATGGTCTATATTACTAAAATGAAGAGGACAATCCATTACTGGCTATATCACTCCACAAATTCTCCCTCAGTATATGTTAATGGTTTGACATCTTAAGCGTAAACTTAACAAAATGTTAACAGCCATGAGATTTTGATTATTTTTCTTGTTTAATAGGTTTGTGATTAGGGTTATAGCCCTTGGGACAAATGCCCTTCTCTTCTCTCTTTTTTCTTTCTCTCTACTGCTTTCCAAATCATATGAAAATTAGGGTAACAAAATTAAACACACGTTTATGGTAAATGCACTATTAATACACCCCTCTATATACTATTAAGTTCCTATTTATATTTAAAGGACTAAATAAACTATAAAGTTGATTTAACTTGAACTACCTTTCCTCTTTTGGAGAGGTAAAGGCAAATACGTATTAATTTCATGGAACCTCTAATAGGCATAATTGCTAGCTAGGTTTACATCTCCACAAAGCACTGAAAATTAAGACAGGGGTGGGGGAAGTTAGAACTAACGCTTCTTACTCACTTTGGCCTTCTAAATTTACATAAATTCATTAAAAAAGCTAAATCAAGTATTTTAAATTCACTATAGAATATATTTTACCACAGAAATCATATAAAACAATTTAAGAAAGCAATTTTCTACTTAAGAAAGGCAAAATATATGTGATTATCTAACTATGATAAAGGACACAATCTATTTGCTTTTATCCTTTCATATCAACTAGCTGCTTTAGACTATTTTCCAGGTCTTTAGATATCTGTCTCACACTTCATAATCTTCAGATGCTTAAATTTTAGTTGTTACCTGGATTTATCTTCAGAATTACTTAACAACAACAGATTTTCAGCTAGTCTATTATGTCAAATCCAAGCCTAAATTTTTTAAGTGTAAATATTCTCTGTAAAATTCTCAACTGCATTTTCACCCTTACTCTGAATAAAAATCTCCCTTAATATTAATATTAATACTACATTAACTAATTAATATAGTAATAAAATACTAATTAATATTTCCTTGCCACTGTCTCCTTCAATATTAGTTCAAGAAAAATCTATTCAGGGCCTTGTATGTTTCAAGCAGAGTTTTAAGTGTTAGACAAAAAATGAATATAACAAGTCCCTGTTCTCAAGAATGTAACAGATTATTTACATGGATTCAGATTATAGAAGAGAATACAGTGAATTCTCCAGCAGGAGGTGGAGGCAATGTGGAATCAGGTGTCCCATGGAAGGTAATTTTAGCATTGAGTTGAAAAAAAGACTCTGTCACCTTCAGGGGCAATTTCTTATCTGCAGAAATAAACTGCATTTTACCCGGGAATCTCTGAGTGACCAGTCCCTTCCTAATTAACTCATTCAGGTCCTTGCTCTTTCCAAGAAAATGTCAGCATTTTAAAATTTGACATTTTAAAGGAACCAGAGCATCTTGACATCAAATCAAATATATGTTAATTAAAATTAGCAGGCAAAATGTCACAAAGATAAGTGAGACCAGGGTATCTACTTGTTCCCTTCAGTTGCAACAAATGGTTTAATAAAGAAAAATAAATAACGGCGGGTCAGAGATTGCCAGTCACTGTCTTTCATTTCCTTAAGGAGAAGAATAGAGCAGGTTAGTGCTGCCAGGATTTCTTTATGGGGTCAGTGTAATTTAAAAAATAAATTTCAAAATGTAACATGCAATTACTACTTTCGATTTTTACTTGGAAAGAACATACTAAATCACAAAAGAAACACAAAAGTGAACTAAAAATCTCTATCTAATAGTCAGTCTGATGATTAAAAGAAAAAGATTAGAAGGTCACAATGTCAAAACAATCAGCTATTTTGTAAATTGAATGTATTTATATATATGACAAACTCATTATATTTTCCCTATTTTACTTCAGGCATGGGAATATATATTTGAAACTCAGCAACAAAACACCGATCAGTACAGCAGAACTCTTACTTAGACCATTAAGTGATCTATAATTCAACAGTGGTGATGAGAAATAGGAAATGATGATTTTGAAAATACCCATCCACAGGGCTGTGGTCAATTGAAGTATTGCTGTTTTTTGTGTAAGAAATTTTCATTTAATGTTACTTTCATATATATCTACCTATATAAGGTTGGGGATATATATGTAATCTTACTCTTATAAACACAAGTACCGTTTTGGAATATCTGGGTCACAAATTCAGCAGAAGCTAAATATGTCTAGTGCCGTAAGTAGTGTAAACTATCTGATCTCTACCAGAGTTTGATTACTATCCATGTTATATATCTTGACTTAAGCTAATGTTTCTCATTTTTTCTCAATGATTCATATATATTCATTTATTCATCCTTCAAAATATTTTAGCACAATTTTCAAGAAGGCCTTGCTTTGAGATAGGGAGATGTCCCATATCAGAAACTGATAATAAGAAACAAATAAAAGGGAATTTTTACATCTCTTGCTAAGAAATTTGAAACAATAAACTTATATGAATACACAAAGAAGAGGTAATATCATCTGTGACTTACTCATGACTGAATTTATAGTCAGCATGATAGGTAATCAAACTCACAGAAGAAATTTCATTGGTAAGAAATAAGTCTTGTGTTCTGCCATTACTCACAAAGTAGGCCATCATGGGATGGTCATGCCAAATGATTGACTAAGTGCTATTTCACAGATGTTTCACTCGATGCTAATACAACCTATACCTTAGAGATTCATTGGGGTAAGACAATGAAATGTAGAGAAGGATGAGCCTGATAGACAGACTAAGCCTATGAAATCCCTGAAATCCCTTCACAATGTCTTTCATGCTGTAGGAAACATGTAGAACTACCTAATATATTTTCTAATGTAGAAGAGAGCCCATTACTGAATGTAGTCTTATTAGAAGACCAGAGCTATTTCCACTACATGTATATCTACTGGACAAAGCAGAACACTCAGTATAACATTCATAATCTTTCCATTTAAAAAATAAAATGGAACCTGAGTCAGATCCATATCAGTGTGATCTAGCACACATGATAACTTCCTGACTATGGAACTCACCACTCTATGTTCCTTTCTGCCAATTTCTTTCCTATTAATTTTGCCCGATTTCTTTCTCTCTCCCTTCCCTCCCTTCCCTTCTCGTTGTGAGCAATCCTTCTCCTCCTAATACAGTGTCTTCTCTGGATCCACAATCCCACCCACCAGGGCCTGGATTACTTTCAGAAGGGTAATCCCTTAGGAAAGATTGACATTGTTATTTTATTGATAAACTGGGGTATTACATGTACTCTCATGATGACTATAAAATTAATGTAAGAATGTGAGCAAAAGTCTGGAATCTTATCAACCATTATATCTTAAGGAAGTTTTGGCTTGATTTATTTTCACAGCTATTTCTACATATGCAATTTTCATCAGAAACAAAACTGTAATGCAAACACATGTGTCATTACTCAATCTCTGGCTCTGTTCAAAATCAAACAAATGGCCCTATCTTGCCTCAGATGGCTTATTCAATTCAGAATCAGTGTGGGCACAAAATGACACATTCTGTCCCTTGCCAAGAAGACATATTTATGGAAATGACAGGTTTCAAAATCTGCATGACTATTAGGAATCACAATTAAAAAACATATAGAAAATTAAGAATAATTAGAGTTTTCATAATATGAATATGATCTCTGGATGATTTCATGAGAATTCTCTGATGTGCTTTTTCACATTAGCAGACCCTAAGTACCACTCTACCTACAGACTAAGAATAACTAGAGAAGAGTTCTGGCCTGTAAGTCCTCATTGATAATGGTTATCTGGATGCTTCCTATGCACACTATACTGAGGATTACTAGATTGCAGGAAAACTATTGTTTCCTTTGCAACCCAGGGTCCATTAAGGCTTCATAGGTTCTGAAGTGTTGGCAGTCACAACTGTGTCATACCTTGCTGGTTCATGGGTCTAGGTCCTCCTTGGCTAAAAGACAGTCACAGAACTGAGCACGCAGTTTAGCATAATTATTGGTACATAATAAATGGTGATAGGTTTCAGCAGGAGAGGAAACGTTCTTAAAGCATTTATTGGATATTCTATACAAACTCCTATTTTTTTCCGTACATTTTTTTGTTTTTGATGACATTATAGGAGTTGCTCTCTTGGAAACAGTCATAGTATGATCTAATTAGGCTTATGACTGACTAAGGCATTAAGTGCTTAACATTTGTTGATATAGAAACTACGTTTCAAATCTTTAAAATTGTACAGATTTAGAAATTGTATTTCAAATCTTTAAAAAATATACATTACACAGATAAGTTTCAACTCTTCATTCAACTAAATTAATATATATAATATATATATATATATATATATAGCAATAGACAAATTTCTAGAAAATATCCATGCCATGAAAAATACATTGGCAAATACAGGAAATTATATTTCAATTTCAAAAGAAAAAATAATTTATCTCAGTCATTTAGCTCTTAAATTGTTACCTCTCTCTCTCTCTCCTATTAAATTCAAAACTTGTGAATATTTAGCATTTTGTCAATTGTCCAGGTCAGTTTTTGTCCTTTGTAATTGTCTTACTGTCCATGATACAAGTTGTATGACTTCTGTGGGTGGCACCTGTGTAATCTTAAAACAGTTGAGGAAATTACTCATGACCCTGTTTCAATTTCTCTAAGCTCTCTTGTATTCTATGGTTTCTTTCCCATTTCCTCAAGGATGTGTTTTTCACCCACCTTGACTAATTTTTTTTCATTGATTTCTCATGTAATGGTTTGCCAAGTTTTCCAATCTTGTGTGGTATCATTTTCTAAAATGCACAGTATATCTTTAAAAAAATAATTTATCAATTTATATTAGAAAGAGAGAGACAGAGAGAGAGAGAGAGAGAGCAAGCCATGAGCAGCGGAAGGAGCAGATGGAGAGGAAAGGGAGAAACAGACTCACCACTTAGTGTGTATCCCACTGAGGGGCTGATCCCAGAACCCTGAGATCATGACCCAAGCCAAAGTCAGAAGCTTAACTAACGGAATCATCCAGGCATGCCTCTTTTTAAAATAAAGGTTTATTTATTTATTTGAGAGGAGAGGGGTGGAGGGGGAGGGGATAGAATCTTCAAGTGGACTTCCCGCTGTGCATGGAACCTGACTCAGGGCTCCATCTCATGACCCTGAAATCATGACTTAAGCTGAAACCAAGGGTTGGACACTTAACTGACTTAGCCACCTAGGGGCCCCCAAAAGGCACAGTATTTATCACTCCTTCACTATCAAGGGCCATGGGTCAATTCCAGTTTGTGCAGCCCAACCAACAAAGGATCAACTCCAGAGCACTAATACCCTGTAATGAAGATTTGCTTTAAAGATAAAATAGAAAATAAGTAGAAAAAAGATATTATAAACTTTGTGGGTTTTTTTTCTTCTCAAAATATACTACTTTTCCTTTTAAGACTTGTTGAAACATAAATATTTGTGAAAACAAATTCTTTTCTCCAGCAATAGATCAGTGGAACTGAATTTTATTTTGTAATGCAAATTTGGCAGTACTTTGCACTTTTTGACAAAGCAGTTGGGCTATCAAGAAATTAGCACACCACTCTTCCCACTCTAGTACAGATGAATAACTTGGCAGTGAAATGAAGACCTTTATTGCATTTTGCAGTCCAGTGAGCTCAATAACTGCTAAAAAAACAAAAACAAAATCTTGAGGGAAAAATGATTCTGTCCTATAGAGATACAGAATTTACACAGCAGGGATACTCCTAAGGTATTGTTACCAGCTTGTGGAATTAAAATTTTCATTAGAAATATACATTTAGCATGTCTGTAAAATAAATAAAACACTAAAAGCATCATGTTCATACTCTCTCAATCTATAAATAAAATTTCAGTGGAATTGCTTTACGAAGTACATAGTCTTTATGTATTACTAGTGTATTTTGATTAAGAGATACACAAAGCATCATGACTAATACAATAAATGCATATCAATAAGAAATATGTTCTAAATTGCCTTACAACTGTTGGTCAAATACTCAGCAGCCAATAAACATGGATTGAATGCTTCCTGTATAAGGTATAGAATGCTAGGTACTGGTCAGTGTGTGAGCATATGATGCCCAATGTTTCTGTGGAGAGACAAAGATCAATTGAAAGCCACTGTACAACATGATGAATGTTCTAATGGTGACTCTCCAAGGTGCCATGTAAGCATAGAAGACATTTGTTTAATTCTGCTTGGATCTGGAGATTAGGAAATAACTATCTCTGACTAAGCAAAGTTGAGCTATGGTTTAAAGAATCAAGGTGTTGGAAGGAGAAGATGAGTGTTTTTAAGAAGATTCAATAGTTGTTAAACTGTCAAGGAGTCACGTAGGTTTTGATATACAGGAAATCAAGTTGTGTTTTGGAACTGGTACATAGAGTGAAAAGCACAGGTGGAAGAGTCATTTGGAACCAGATTTATAAAGACTCTTTGTGATAAACAAAAGAGTTTGAACTTAGGTCAAGAAACATCATAAAATGTAATGATAATTGATTAATCAAATTTTTGTTTCAGAAAGCAATTCTTGAAGTGATGGGGGAAGAATGCGTCAAAGGGATGATACTAAAGGAACAGAAGATTGTTGAGACACTTTTGTAAAAACAAGCAAAAAGCTTTTTTAAAGTGAATTAAAAGAAGAGCAAAAAAAAAAAAAAGGGGGAAGTAGAAGTGAAACATAATTTAAAGCAGAATAATATTACCTGGCATTCTACAGATAAATGATGGCTTAAATGGATGAAAAAAATAAACATATAAACAATTAATAACATATTTTAATTTTTAGAGAAGTTGAGAAATGTACTATATAGTAGAATAATGGAGAATAAAAGGTTTTGGTGATGTGTTGCCTGAAATTTTGGGGACCAACCATTTCATCCCTTCTAGTAAACACATGCTAGCCTTCTCATCAAAAGGTAGAGTCTATCTCCCTTTACACCAAATATAGCTCTGGTCTTATAATTTATATTGACCTCTACAAGAATTTTATGTAAGTATTTAAGAATTTAAGTATTTAAGAATATACAAATTGAAGATAATGAACACATAACCCAAATTATAAACAGACGAACATGACTTTGGATTTCATTTAATGTAATAACTGGTTACTCTTTGACGCTAATTTGTTTTTCATCATTGATTTTACTGTTGTAGCCTTGACTAAATATATTACCACCTAGTACTTTAAAATTTTTTTAAAGATTTTTATTTATTTATTTGAGAAAGAGAGAGAGAGAGATCACAAGTAGGCAGAGAGGTAGGCAGAGAGAGAGAAGGGGGAAGCAGGCTCCCTGCTGAGCAGAGAGCCCGATGCGGGGCTCAATCCCAGGACCCTGAGATCATGACCTGAGCCGAAGGCAGAGTATTAAACCACTGAGCCACCCAGGCACCCCATCCTAGTACTTAAATTTGACTGGATTTTCTTTCCTGAAGAAATTTTAAAAAGTATTTCTCCAGTTATAATTAATATCAGCACACCCCTACATTCTTTATACACACATTATTTGTGCCTCTAGTAGGTGGTTTGATGTTATTCCCTTGTTATAATTTGTTATTGATCTTTGTAACTGTTCTGTATATTACATGATCTATTAAGTCTAGGATCAAGGTTGCTACAGGTTTAGTACATTTCTTAGCATATCTATATGTTTATATACTATAAGTCTACTTGAAATAAGGACTTACAAATAGGAAAATTATATTAGGGATTCGTTAAATTTAAAAGATGATCTGAATAAAAATTATACAAGTTTTAAGTCTATTTTCAAAAAAATAAGAATATTCAGGAATTCAAAAAATTCAAGAATTATTTTGTTAAATCATGAAAGGAAGGCTCTAAATATAAGTTTTGGCAAATCATTAGAAGAAGAAATTTGGAAAAAAATAAGACATTTCTTTACTTCCAAATAAAATATTTGTTAACTTTATAATATATAAGATCTTAAAGACATTGAAATATATCTTCCTAACTACATGAATGCAATGAAACGTTCAATGTAAGATAATTTTCTTGAAGTTGGTCAATCTTAACTGAAAAATAAAGTAGTTATAAAAGAAAAAGGAAACCAAGAAGGGGATTGAATCTCTGAATGGAAACTTATGTTCTTAAATCCATTTAGGATGTCAGATGAATATTCATAATCAATATTTGGTCAGAATTAAATTAAAATTAAAATTAACTGCACCTATTTAATCTATACAATATCATAAGTCTTTTTTGATTTTTTAAACTCAAGGAACCACAAAAACAATAAAGTTAAATAACATTTTTACTCATAACAAAATTTCATCATGCTTAATTGGGGAAACTGTGCCATCTCTTAGCCTCATAGCCTACTTTCTGTCAATATAGACTATTTTAAATTCTGCAACATTCCATAAAACACAAGGAAACATTATACTTTATCTTATGTCACGGTTTTTTCTTGACGTAATGCTTTCGGGAATCACCCATGTTATTATCTGCATTAGTGCCTCATTATTTTTTTTTTTTATTCCTGAATAGTGTTCCATTATAGGGCTATTCAATAGTTTGTTTGTTTGTTTTAAAGATTTTATTTATTTATTTGACAGAGAGAAATCACAAGTAGATGGAGAGGCAGACAGAGAGAGAGAGAGAGGGAAGCAGGCTCCCTGCTGAGCAGAGAGCCCGATGCGGGGCTCGATCCCAGGACCCTGAGATCATGACCTGAGCCGAAGGCAGCAGCTTAACCCACTGAGCCACCGAGGTGCCCAGTTTTTTTTTTTTTTTTAATCTATTTACCTGTTTATAGATATTTGAGTTTTTAGTTTGAAGGCATCTATACATAAAGCTCTATAAACATGTATCTATAAAAAATTGAGCATGTTCCTTTGTCCTTTTAGGGTAAATACCTTTAGATGCATGTTCACTGATACAAGATACTGCCAAATTATCTAACAAAGTAATTATAATTTTGTACTTTCTCATCAACAGCTAATATATTAGTGATTCAGTGTCTTCACACCCTTGCCATCTGTGGTGTCACAGTTAACTCAGGTTACAGTAACAAATTACTATTGACTTAAACAACAAACATTTAATGCTCACAGTTCTGGAGGCTGGGAAGCCCAAGATTAAATAAGCACTGGCAGATTCATGTCAGACGAGGGACTTCTGGTTTGCACAGGGCTTCTTGTCCAGTGCTCCCAGGGTGTAGAGCAAAGAGAGGAAGAAACTCTTTATCTATTCTATTCAGAACACTAATTCCTGGCAGCTACACCTTCATTATCTAATTACCTCCCAAAGACCCCATCTCCAAATGCTGCAACAATGGGAATTAGAGTTTCAACATACAAATTTTGAGGGGCACAAACATTTGTCCCTAGTAAGTGGTTCACAAAATTCTAAGATTTCCCTCAAGATTCCCACTCACTGTGTACCAACCTGTATAATCCCATGGACTGGGAACGTGAAAGAGTTCACTCCACTGATTCAGCTACGTGAGATGACACAGTTGACTTTAGAAAGGGAGATTATATCACTGGACATGAACTAAAAAGGCGGTCTAATGAATGTGAGAAGGATCTGATTCAAAAGATTCTTCCTCACTGTCTCTGAAGAGGAAGTGGCAGGAAATGTGGGCAGCTTACAGAAGCTGAGAGCAATCCTAGGATTCCCTCTCTAGTTTGTTTCTGGCCAGAACAAGCAATAAGTGATATTCTCTTGTGAAAATGAAAGGATGGAAGCCAAGAGGAGGTCATTTTGTTACATACATTCACCTTCTTCCAGTAATACACGGTCACATGCTAATCTGGGCACCGCTGGGAAAGGATTTTGCAAATATGAATAAAATCTCTAATCACTTTACATTAAATAAAAGAGAGTTTCTCATGGGTTGGCCTAAATTAATAAGTCATAAAGACTTCAAAAGAAGTCTCAGGCCTTCTGTAAGGTACAGACACCAAAACAGCTGTTGGCCCTTTCTCGGATCTTCCCATCCTGCCTGCGAAAAACAAGTTTAGCTCATGGTTTCAGTTTGCTCCTGTCTTCCTTTTCCTTGGTGAAAATTCTAGACACTTCTAACATGATTAGCTAGCCTCTAGCCTCTCTGTAATTGTGTAAACCAATTCTTTTTTTTTTTTTAAGGTTGTATTTATTTATTTGACAGAGAGAGAGGACACAAGTAGGCAGAGAGGCAGGCAGAGACAGAGAGGGGAAGCAGGCTCCCTGCTGAGCAGAGAGCCTGATGAGGGCCTCAATCCCAGGACCCTGAGATCATGACCTGAGCCGAAGGCAGAGGCTTAACCCACTGAGCCACCCAGGTGCCCAAAACCAATTCTTTTTAAGGAAAGCCTCTATTTATACATACATACTTACATACATACATACAGATATAGGACAATAGATAGTAGATAAATAATCAACAATTTGCAAACTTAATTGAAATAAAATGATTAAAGAAGCAACACCAAGCTATTATGCACCCAAAATGTTAACACACAAAAAAAGCATGACGCTATTTATATTGGTTTCTGACTTCTAACAGAATTTGCAACATGCTTTGAGAAGCATAATTGTTGGATATCCATATTTGGAAGACAGAAAGCTCCAAGTAATCCTGTTATATAAAGAAAAACATCACATTAGAGTATGATACTTGCAGGCCTGTCCTTTTACATTTCTGAGGCAGTTCAGTTATTCTAATACTTTTCCCTAGTTTTTCACTGACTATGACGTAGGTTGGATTTTGGTACAGTTTATGCTGGAAATATCTGATTGTAAAAGTGAGGGGTAAATAGTATTAATATTTTATAGGATTGTAAGCCAAGCTTGGAAATGTGGACTATCAGGATACGGCACAGGATATTTTGTGCAAAAGTAACGTCTGCCTCACGTAGACAAAGTATACCCTTTTCATGCAAGGAACAACAGAATGCAATTATTTGATAGAACATATTATACACTGAATTGATCTTCCTTTATTTAGGGGGTAGTTCATTCCATTCCATTTCTGAGATAGAGAAAAATTATTTTGTATATCAATTTCTAGACTTTTAAATTTTTGTTGTTTAATTTCCCCCAGTTTTTAATTTTGTAGGGAACCTGGTCTAATGGCTAATTGGTGGTTCTTACCCAAGTAGTAAACTCCTATAGAAAAGGCAATAAAATGATTTATTTTGCATCCAGAAGTTAACAAATGCTAATTATGGAAGTTACATATTTTTACCTAAAAATGTTTTAAGATGGGGTCGTGTATATTTTTAGGATTTGAACTATATTCTGCTTTAAGAAATTTTGAAGTATTACCTCTATGAGATTTAATAGTCTTATTTTCCAACATTTTCTGTAATGTTGTACCTAATAGTTCAAGGAACTTGAACTGAGACAGCTGTCAAATACACTTTTCAGTGAAAAATAACCCATTTGGAAAAAAAAAATTATATTAACTCTTATATTCAATGGTTTCTTAAATCTTGGAGGCTCATTTTTTCTTATCTTGGGGATCTGGTGGAGTAGACTTCTATGGAAACAGGGAATAGATGTTTTATCAGGTCAGTTTTCACTTTGATTCTGTCATTAACAAAATGCCACTGTGAAAAGATAGCCAATGAGAAGGAAAAAAATGGTAATGATTCCCTTTAGTACAAAATGTGTTTCAAAAGAACTGTGTTTAAAAAGTTCATTTTCATCATAAGGTCATGTCCATAAAATACATATCCAGAAAATTTCACCTTAAACATACTGAATATGTTTGCATCACTTTTATTTCTAGTCAAATGCTCTAAAGCAGAATGTGTCTGGTGATATTGAAAGTGAATTATCTAGGGCCATTGAACAAAGTAATTGATTTGACTTAGCTAACTTCATAAGGAAATTTATACTCTATATTCAATATCATCCCAAAACTGTACTGTGTTCATATCAAAATTGAAAAACCCTAGATAGGTCTTTTCAAAGACTTTGGGTAATCCTTGCCTTTATTATGACATCTGGTTCTTACCTTTCATGGTTCTAGTCCCCCTGACACTTTTCCCATGATTTTGGCTCCCTTAGTGTGAGTAAACATTATAGTTACCTATTAGAATTCAGTAATCAATAATCAAATTTTCATAATGGAAAGAGATGCTACAAAACAAATTCATAGTCTTGAAAATCTACAACTTCCATAACATCATTACTCTAACTATATAGTAGTTTAAAATATCATTTTGACATGAAATCAGGAATACTGAATAATTACCTCTTTCTACAACATCAACATCAGAGCTTGACCTTATTAATATTTGTAATGAAGAATTTATTTATGACCAGATACTCAAATAGGGGTCTGTTTGATCTCAAAGACATTGACTTATTAAACAATTCAAACTGCCTATAAACATTGCAGAATTTGACACACCTATTTTACATATCAGAACACAGTTACAGAGCGGTTAATTTTTGTGCCTGATATTGTACATCCAGTCAGAACCCTAGTAGAACCACAGCTCAGATTTTGAAACACTCAGGATTTTAATTCTTATAATATTTTCAAGTACATGCCTCATGCTTCTATCCACAGAATACTGACTTTCATTTTCCCTCTACTTTAGATTACTTTCTCATTTTCCTTTTATTGTCCCTGCTTTATTATTTAAAAAAAAAAAAACCCTAATGTATTATTCTATTCTGGAGTATATCCTTAAATACCTGTTGTAGGCTGCTGGAAGTCCTCAAATGTCTACTCTGCCCCCCAATTTACTTAGTGATAAATTCCATAATACTAAGCTCAACAAATGTTCACTTAAGAATGAAGATTAAAGGGTGCCTGGGTGGCTCAGTAGGTTAGGCCGTGCTGCCTTCAGCTCAGGTCATGATCTCAGGGTCCTGGGATCGAGTCCCACATCAGGCTTTCTGCTCAGCAGGGAGCCTGCCTCCCTCTCTTTTTCTCTGCCTACTTGTGATCTCTGTCAAATAAATAAATAAAATCATAAAAAATTGCAAATTAAATTTCCATGTTTCCCTTGAAAGCGACATGTGTGACTTCCAGGAAGTTTCTTTATTAGGGAGCTCGTGTCTCCTTATTTGGCCCTTCCTAATTTCTCCAGGATGTAGGCACAATGAAGGAGCTTGGGGATGCAGAAATTTTTGTATCATGAGGTAACATCTGTGAGTGAGGGACAGCAACATGATACAAAGAAGTGGTGTCTTTGGTGTTGGTGTTATTGTTCTATAATTGCCACATGGTTGACCATCAGACTTTGCTGATGTGGGATGGAATTAAACTTCCATCTTGCTTTTAACTACTAATCTGTTTTTATCATATTTAATAGTTTATTTAGGCCCTTTTCATTTTCAACCAAAACCTTTTTTTTCCCAACTAAGTCTTAAACATATTAAGGAATCATCCAAATAGCATAATTGGCATGATCTAAATTATGTCAATAACTTCATTTGATGAAATTCGTGGTATATACCTTGAGGTAAGTTTCAATCACATCTAAAGGTAATTGGAAGCGTATAGTATCAAGTATTGATCCAGCAACATCAATCAACTTATAATGTCCTCATACACAAGTGTGGGTGAGCTCTCTTCTAATATAGTCTCCTTTTGGTAGAGAGTAGGGGCTGGCAACTACTACTACTGTCTTGCTACTGGGGAAAAAAAAAAACACTAATGTTTTGAATTATTTGAGTACTTAGCCAACAATTAAGTTCTGATTATCATACTGACATCTGGAAGCAGTTGGCTGAAAAACTAATCCAAAAGTGGGGAAGAGGATACTGAAAAATTGAGTTTCCTTTTTTCTGTAGAACAAATATTGTGTATTTTGATAGCTCACATGTATATAAATATTTGCTCAAAATAAATTCTGTAAAATAAGAAATCATTAACATTTTGATAATGTTAGCACCAAATCATGATAGCACCTGATCATGTGTTCTAAGATATATTTATCTATATATCTTAGAATTATATATATATAATTAAATATATATCTCTCTATAGATGTATCTCTGGATATATATATAGAGTCTATATATATATATATATATATATATATATATATATAGTTAGATAGATATATCTATTTATAGATATATCTATAATCCTAAATATATATATTTAAATATATAAATGTGTGGGTATTCCTTTCATGATATTTTGCTACATGACATGTGGATGAACCAAAGTATATAATTCATTATTATACATAGGAATTTCTCTCTTTACTTAAGTAATTTCAGTATAATTTTCATCTAGAAGTCATCCCTGTGAAAATTTTTAATAGTTTGCTTGTGTTAACCTAAAGCTCTGTCTACTGCACATTTTTGGCAAAAGAAGTTGCAAAATAATGTAAGTGATATGATCCCATTTTCATGGAGTATTAGCTAACATGTTTAAGCATATCTCAGAGACTTACATGCATTACCTAATTTAATCCTCAGGTTGATCATGTGATAGAAGATTTTTAACATTCTCTTTATAAAACCAAGGAAGCTGAGTCACAGAAAGGTTGAGTAATTTGCCTAAAGTCACAGTAGCAGTGAATAGTGAAGCCTCTACAAAATTAGAATTTTGAAAACTTTGAAAAGGACCTGGAGGTCATTTGAAGATAGCATTTAATATAATCCCTAAGCCTCATGACTTCTCTCTTTTAAATAACTAAATGCTGCAGGCTTTGAGTTTATTGATTTTATCACATTTGGCAAAGTCTCATTTTAATGCACAAAATAGGAAAAGTCAAACCAGATAGAAGTATTAGGTGTTTTGTAGTTGGTTGAATAAATATACATATAATGATTATTTCCTTTAAAAGGAAAAGTAATGTACTTCTGCATTTTATAACTGATACTATTTTGAATAAGAATTTTGTCAATGATGGAAATATTAAGGCTGCTCACAAATACTTCAGTCTTTTTTTTATTTTTTTCAGTGCATCAAAATAAAAAGATGACAGTATCCCACCGTGGTTCAATTCAGATGAGGCTGTCAGTAGTTTTGACCAATAGCGTTTGAGTAGAAGTGATTTATGCAAGGTACCCAAAGAGGCTCCTCTGACCTGTGCTGGCATGAGTAATGAAGGAGCTTTCCGTACTAGCTCCTTATGTGACTGGAAGTCTCCCCTGCTGAACTATGTTAGGCACTATATTTGGGAGTATTTATTCCTACAGTATAGTAGGGCCCATCCTAACTGATACACATGACAGAATAGAATGTTTGGTATACAAATACATGGAGACCCTTACTAAGGAAAAGGAGATAATACAGTATATGATAAAAGTAGCGTTTGAAATTAGGGATTCACAATAATATAATTTTAATGAACTTGATCAAGGGCTTATAGAAAGCTTTGCACATGAGATTTACTATTTTTATATATTTTAAAGAGATTTATTTATTATTTGAGAGAGAGAGTACCAGCTGGGGAGAGAGGCAGAGAGAGAGGGAGAAGCAGACTGCCAGCTGAGCAGAGAACCCAATGTGGGGATTGATTCCAGGACCAAGGGCTCATGATCTGAGCCAAAGGCAGATGCTTAACTGACTGAGCCACCCTAGTGTCCTTCTGCACTTGAGATTTAAAAAGAAACACACACACACAAACACACACACACACACACACACACCTTTTTGTAAAGATTTCAGTGGGAGAAGCCCGTTTTAGGATGTGTGTTAATGAAAACATCTTGGTGGAAATCTGAGGCTCTAACTCTAAAGAATTCAGACTTATACAAGCAAGAAGCCAACTAGATATATTTAAATGTAGTTCTTGTATCTAGGTACAAGTTTAAAAACTTGAGAGTAACACTGGAAGATTGTAATCTTAAAATAAAAGGATTTTTGGGAGAGTAGGGTAATTGGAAACCATTTTAAATAAAGGAAACATGGAAAAAGTGGAGTGTTCAATTTGAGGAAAGAAGTATAGGGTACCCTGTCTTCCACTACTTAGAGGAATATTGTTGAAGACAAATAAACAGAGTAGACTTGTTTTGTTTTTCAAAATTTGGAAGGAAAAAAATCATAAAAATAAAATGAGATATTATTTACCTCCATACAATGACATGCATTTAAACAGTCAAATAGCTAATAATAAAATAGCGCCTCATAAGTTATAGGGATCTTGTTACCTGGGAGAGATCAAGCAGAAGCTGAAAAGAAGCCATCAGACATGTAATTCCTGCAAAAAGTGAGAAAATCGTCTAAAAAGCTTTGAATTCCAACTCAGTTTATAAACACATCAACATAAAAAAAAAAAAAAAACTAACCAAATTGGTTGAATAGTATCATTAACTTCATTGGGTACTAAAAACATTAAAATCTAATTTTTATGTACTGAATTTAGTGAGAGATATTCTATCACCATAAGTAAACTCACCAGCAAACAACTGTGTCATTAATATGAGGCAGGGCTCTGCAGATGAGAGAGAAGTTAGACTGTGGTGACTGGTGTTCTAGAATCAGATATGGGAAATGGCCAAGACATGGAGGAAGAGCTTGAGGAAGAAGGCTCCTGATGGTCAAATTAGTTACTTTTAAAAGGCTACTAATTCTACTAACAAGAATCAGTCTCAACAAAAAGAAACTAAATTGAAAAACAGAAAACACATAGAAAATGAAAATAGACATTCACAGAATGAATGTATGCAATTCTAACTACTATTTTTAAATTTAAAATTTAATAGGGATGTCTTGTCAATGGTCCAAAGGCAATGATCTGTCTCAGTCCAGTCTGTTTTCTTTCCATTCTGAGCACCTTATGTTTTCTTATCCATAATCACTGTTTTATGATTAGCAAAATATATGTTGATTTTCATCTGAAGCTCTCTAGGATGCTTGCGGAATCTTTGCTTTGTAAATTTGAAGAGATTTTTCTCTTCTACCGTATACTCTGCCATACGTGGCGTACTGGTTGAATTTGTAAATATGGCAAGTATTTTGCCTGCTTGCTTCACTTGGAAGCTTTTTCTAAAACTTAAATCACTACTCTCTTTGAACTCTTATGGAGACATTGCCCTCAAAAGCTGAGGAAAAGGATAGTGTTTCTGTTGCTTCTTTAGAAAGGGTCACTTTATCATCAAGTTTGGGTGGAAAATATGCCCGATGATTCTTTCTACTTCATATCAGTAACCATTACTCTGACAGATTCTCAGCCCACCCCCTAACCATCTTATTCCCAGTAATGTGCAGGCTATTCCTGTAGAACTCTCTGGTCTGCCATTTCGCCTGAATTTTCTTAACGGCTTTTTGGTTCATAAAAGTGCATTTGCTGAGCCCCCGCCATACTTGCCCCATCACCAAATCAGTCCTTTTAGTGGAAAAAATATTTTTTTCTTTTTATAGTTAAGCTTAATTGTCCTTTCAAACTACTGAAAAGTGTTAAGATCATACCAATAATGTCATGCAAAATTTCCGACATATATAATTTATGTCTTTTCGACTCTCTGTCTTAAAATTAAAACCTAGTGATTTTAAACAAATTACAATTGATCCAAGTATTCTTTCTACTGGTTCATAACTCTTCATTCTTTGGGTGTGCAGGATAAACATAAATTACCGAATCTCAGTCTACTCAGATATGTAATAAAAATAAAATTATAAAATCATTAAAATATATGATCATAATAATAAAATATAAAAACAAAATATAATAGATCAAAAATAGAGGAGCAACTTCCTCTGATCATTAGTAAAGGAAGAAACACTGGCTTTAATTTTGTAGAAAGAATTTTTTGTTTTCTCTTTTCCCTCATTTCTTTAGCTACATTATTTCCCTGGTGATGGACCAGAAATCTGAAATTGCAAATAAATGTTTAAAATGGAAATGCACACATGTTCATCTCTTCAAACGTAAGACAAATTGAAGACAAAGGAGCTGTCAGTAAAATTTGTACAGAAATTATTATAGGTTTTAATCCACATGACTACACACACAGTGGGATGACCAGTGATTTGGAACAGTTTTCTTATTTTGATTATGCAGCAGTGAGTTAAAGGAATTTCAAAGAGGCATATTAAGATGAAAAGAAAAAAAACAAAACAAACAACAAAAAAAACCCCCAATGCTTCCTCTCATTCTCTGCCCTGTATGACACAGAAATTTAAGCTACAAAGAAAAAAAACAAGGAAGTCAGAGCAATGTTAATTTTCCCCAATTAAAACATCTTAGAAATCCAAGTGAATCCAAAGATCAGAATAAGAGCCAACTTCCCATAAATATTTATTATTTCTTTTAAAATTTCTTTTATTATGTGTCCCACATATGGATTTAGTAAGAGGTGAACTTATGATGGATTACCGCCCACAGATAAACTATTACAAGCTTTGAACTTCACTAATTATAAATCTAAAATAAAGCTCTGTAATTTTCTGATCCCCCTTCACTGATATCTAACTAAATTACTTTAGGGGCGCCTGGGTGGCTCAGTGGGTTAAGCCTCTGCCTTAGGCTCAGGTCATGATTTCAGGGTCCTGGGTTGGAGCCCTACATTGGGCTCTCTGCCTAGTGGGGAGCCTGCTTCCCCCTCTCTCTCTGCCTGCCTCTGCCTACTTGTGATCTCTCTCTCTCTGTCAAATAAATAAATAAATCTTTAAAATAAATAAATAAATAAATAAATAAATAAATAAATAACTTTGGATTTATAAAAGAACACGCATATACAAGCCTGTTTTTAATTTAATATGCTCTAAATTTGACATCTAAACTATGAAAATAATTTTCTACCATTTTTGTTTATTCAAAGCTGAAATCAGATAATTTTCTTATATGTCTGATGTGCAATATGAAGAAAAATAATACAGTGTTTATCTCTCACGCCACCTGAGGCTGGTAGTGTAGGGAAAACCAATCCAAAGTTAAGCTGACTTTCTGTAATGAAGAGGTGAAAAGAAGAGACCAAATTAGTGAAAAGGTGTTTATTGTTTCGAAGAAAACCCTAGAAAATTTCAAACAGTTATACTGAGAAGAGATTTAATACATATTTTGGTTGAAACACCTCACTGACTCTAACCATGAGAGACTATGGACTCTGAAAAACAATCTGAGGGTTTTGGAGGGGTGATGGGGTAGGAGGTTGGGGGAGCCTGGTGGTGAGTATTATGGAGTATTGCATGGAACACTGCGTGCGTGTGGTACATAAACAATGAATTCTGGTACACTGAAAAGAAATTAAAAAATAAATAAAAAAAAAGAAAAACCTCATTGACTATGACCTTTATATTTAAAAAGCAAAGCAGTAATATACAGTAATATTTTCAATAATATCATCTGAAACTTTGGATCATAGATAGAACTCTTTACACCTCGCCTCATACATTTTATTTTTATTTAAGCCAACCATGTAAAAGATCAATGGAGTAATAGCTCCTACAGAAACCAAAAAGAATATTGTCTTGGTAAGCTGAATTCAGATGGTCCAATTGAAGAAGAATAAAATGTCCAACAGATTGATAAATAATTACAGTATATCCATTCTTCAAAAAACTTCCAATATATGTAATTTATATCAAGAATTTTCAGATCAATTTTGCCAGAATTTAATGTCTTTAAATTTAATACAGAAAAAAAGAGTGATTTTTCTCATACATATTTTTCTGAGTTTAAGAAATGATTTTTCTTAAAATTTTATTTAATTTCCTAATCACTGAAAAATTATACCATGTTATGGATTTCCATTTGCACTCTAAAATCTTCTCTGTTAGCTCATGTAAAATTTCCTCATAAACCCAATAGTTTTTAGTTTTATTCATTTTTTTCCTTATTTCGCACTTGCAGTGAAAGATTTGGTTCCACAAACTGTAATCTCATAAGGTTAGACTCTGAAGCATAGATTATATTGCAGTTTCCTCCTACCGAGCCAAGGGTGGGCAGCTCTTCGCACCCTCGGGCATGGTGAACTTCATGCAAGGAGCAGGTAGATTTGAGAGTTGAAAGGATTGGGTGGTGAGCTGCGGAGAAGTTGTTTGGAGCCGGTGAGTTTATTTCCGCTGCCTAAGTGTTGGCTATTAACAGTTTACTCCAAGAAATTGCCCTAATCTAACGACAGCCTGTGCTAGACAAAATGTCTGAAATCAATCCCTTTTTTAAGTTCTGCTTCTAGGAAACTCAACCTTTGAGCCCTTATTAAGAAAAATAAGCAGTTTTTTCTTTTTTTCCCCCTGACATTTTTCCCACCTTTTCTGTTTTCCTTATAATGGATGTGGGTTTTGTTGCCAGTGGTGTTTCTCTTCTCTGGTGCCACAGATTTCTGTTTTATTTCTCTTTCTGTCTCTGTCTGTCTCTCTCTCCCTTCTCTGCCTCTCTGTCTCTCTCACAGCTAACATTTATTGTCAGTCTATCATCTGTCAGAAATTATTTTATTAAATTCTCACAGTGATTTCCGCAGGTAGACACCATCATCTTACTTCTGTTTTTTCAACCAAGGGTGTATATCTGGAATTTAGACAATAGAGATATGGGCCCAAGATCACATATTTAGTAAAGAGTAGATTTGAGACTTAAATCTGGGCTGTCTCCAAACTCCTCACTGCTAATTGACACTGCCTCCTCTTAAAATTGAGGGAGTCTGGTATTGGTGCACAGATGGACGTATCACCAGCTCTCTGATGGTCCATCGAGATGCCGATCACATCTCCATTTCAAATCTTCAGGCACAGAGTAGTTGGCAAATTATAATTCTATGTATAAGGATAATATAAATGAACATAATTTAGATTTTTATGCAATTTAATGCAATCCAGGTATGTAATGTTGAGATGATTCCTTTACAGAGATATTGTGGCAATGCCCTAAGGATTTTAAACAAAAAGCAAAAGAATAAATTGGGGGTGGTAAATTCTGTTAGATACTTATTCTTTTTCACCGAACTACCAAGTTAGTACAACTCTGCGGATCTATAGTAAGTTTTGTTTAATCTACACCACCCTGGTTCCTTGTTATGGTCTTCTCTCATGGACAGTGGGTTCTAAACTTTATATGTAAAGATGCCAACATAAGTCTAACCTCCTGATCCTTACTTTTATGTGTCACAACGGTTTTTTGTTTAGAAGGCCTTATGTAATATCTGGTGTTTCTTCTTACTATATTCCCAAGTGTGTTATTTACAATCTCTCTTAGACAATTCTGGCACTGTTTCTATGCTTATTTTTGTGCTTTATTTTATTTTTTTATTTAAATCTCTAAATGATTAATATTTAAATTACAGTTTTTTACATATCTGCATTGTCTTGGCTATTTACATAGAAAAGTACAGAGACAAATCCCTGTATTTTTTACTTATCATAGCATATTACCTGGCAAATTCCCAAATTTCGCTGTGTTATATTTGAGGACCAGAATTAAGGAATCAAACAGAAAAAAAATTCAGAAGTTAAATTTTCAAAATTTCATTACTGGACTTTAATTGGAAAGAATACAAGTTTAAATGAACACTATAAATTGTCCTTGGAATCCTTACATCTTTCTTCTGCCAAATTGTGTTTGGAACATTTTTACAAAATTAATTGTACAAGCTCTTTAATGAGTATTCTTGTTTGCAGCTTGTCATAATTTTTAGAGGTCATTATGATTTTTGTCATGTTATTTCAATCACTTATTTGCATGTAACAAATCTGTTATTTGTAAAATTTGGTAAAAACGAGGACATTAAAATTAGTTTCTTGAGGAAAAACAAATCTATTTCTTCTTAAATGAGTTGCATGTCTCTACAAGTTTCTAATTATTTTTATTATAAAATAATTGTTTTTCTATTAGTCATTAATAAGTATTAAATAATATTAATTATTGATTATTTTGCCATTCAAATGCTTGGAACTTCTTAAATAGAAATGGTCAGATAGTAGTCATTGATTTAATAACTTGAAACTAAAATATAGAGTTCTTCGATATTCAAACCAACAAAACAAAAATTGTGAAGAGATACAGAAAGCACAGAATGACTTGATTGGGGTTATGAAGTGTGTAAAAGTGTGACTAATAAAATTACTCTTTATATATTACACATGTATTAAACATATCCATATGTTTATAAATATACACACATTTTATACATATATATTTCTCCTAATTCCTTCTGCCTCCTCTTTATTTCTTGTATAGTATAGTGTTGAGAGGTGAACATTCATACATTGCTTGTGTGTAAAATCTAGGATTGCAGTTATTTCATATACTATTTTTTGTTTTACATTAGAGCAACCCAAAGAATCTTTGGACAAAATTAGTTATTACTTGAATGTGTCACAATAATTTACATTGTCGTTCTCATGAAAGATATTCCAGAATATTCAGGTTTTGTGTTTTTTCACTATTTGCATGTGTAATCTGTTAGTTGTCCTCTCAAAAAAAATTATTTTGTGAGAGTCTGTATTGGCTCTAGGACCCAATACAATGGTTATTATATTTAAGGATGTAATTTTATGCATAAATGGTCACCTCATAAGAAACATAGCTTTACAGAAAGCAAACTTTTTCTTAAATTTGATAACAATGTCATGAGTGAAGATTTTTGTTTGTAAAAAAATAAAGAAATCCCATTATATTTCAAAATGACCTTGACTATATGACCAAAAAACAGGCTTTGCCCAGATTGAGTTGATTGTTAAATAGATTAGATCCCATACCTTGTTTCATCAGAACCAGAGGAGATGGAGGGGATATTGATCATAAAGTCCACTGGGAATCTGGATCCTGAAAGGCAGTAGTAAATTAGAATGCAAACAGAAATAATTTTAAATGGTTGAGTCTTTTATGTATGCATGTTTTATTGCTACAATAATGGATTACCACAAATATAGCAGGTAAAATAACACAGATTGTCTTAAAATTCTCAGGCTAGAAGTCTGACATGGGTCTCACTGAACTAAAATTAAGATGTTGGCAAAACTGCATTTCTCTCTGGAGTCTCTAAAGGAAAATTTACTTCCTCAACTTTTCTGGCTTCCGGATAGTACCTGCATTCCTTAGCTCTTGGTCCCCTTCTTCCATGAAAGTCAACAAAGTAGCATGTCTGACCATTCTCCATGGTCACATCTCCCTTTCTGACCACAATAAGGAGAGGATCTCTGCCATTTTATTTTATTTTATTTTATTTTATTTTATTTTATTTATTTTTTGTGTCCTTTTTTAAAAATAATTATTAACATAGAATGTATTATTTGCCCCAGGGGTACAGGTCTATGAAAGTGAATCTCTGCTTTAAAGGACATGTGTGATTAGGTTCCATCCACTTGAAAAATCCAGGATAATCTCCCCATCTCAACATATTCAGTCACATCTGCAGAGTCCCTTTGGACATGCAAGGCAACATTCTAGGAATGGATATCGATATAGACATTTTTTTGGGGGGCATCCTTCTGCCTACCACAGTGGGCCATGTCAGTAATATTAATTATAGATGCTCTACCAAGATCTTTCAATAATGATATTTTAAAATATTGCTCTCTGACTGAAAAGTCAGAGAGATTAATTATTTAATCATGGTTAGGAAAATTAGGTGTGTGTTTTAGCTTGCTAGCCATAGAGTATGAGGGTTGTGGCCACTAGCAGGAAGGTCAGTGGCAGCTGCTGGGGGTGTGCACACCTGTGCCGTGAGCGACCCTCGTGAATTCCTGAGAGTATATTGCACTGATCCAAGATATAAAACATCTATATAAAATACGCCAAAATCCTATTCCTGGGAATGGAATAATTACCTGTGATAAACCTAACTCATCCCAGTGGTCATAAACAATGTATACCATATATACTATGGTCAAATTTTAAAGTTTTTATGTAGATAAGAGACAGGATTGTAGCAGAAGGAGGTTTGGAAAGGGAATGAAACTGGGCAGAATTCCAAAGTTGCCACTTTCCAAAATTATGACCAAAACAAATCCGTTAACCACTGCATCCAGAACCGCCTCACAGAGTGAGATCCCCAGGCTAGGGATGTTACTGCTTTCCTCAAACAGTTCAGGAAGAAATGGTACTGAAAACTGACAAAGATCAGGTAGTAATAGTTTTTGTCCTCTCTCAATTCCTTCTTCGCCAGCTTTATTAACTGTTTCGCTTTTGTGATTAATTATCAAGCACTTTCCTATACAGCATAAAATTTATAGTAACATTGAAATGTGAATATTTTATATTAAGCTGATATTCATATTTAGAATCCAGGCAGTGCTAAGTGTGTGAACAAAGTGCTTAGGTTTCCATAAGTCTTTAAAATTTATTATATAGGGTGCTTTCACATTATATAATTACAGGAGAAGGATCAATTGAATATATGGTATTAGATGCGTGACTGCATTAATTGGTCTTTTTTCCACATTTGAGAGTACAAAGTGATTAAAAAATTGATCACAGTATAAATGCTAAAATTTATCTTCAGATTTATTATGAAGAACTATTATAATCATGTAAGATTTGAAGAAATCCAATTCCTTATGGTATAATAAAGCTATCATAATAAGTAGATGTAGAGTCATGATAACCTTGTGGAGGAATTCAAATGCTAGAGAAATGTGAAGTTTTGTTTTTTTTTTTTTTTATAATGTCAAAAGGCAAAGAGTAGCTTAAATTTGTTTGATTTTATTATCATATATTTAACAGTAGTTTAATACATATGTCTACTCATCTCTAATTTTATGTCTTCTTAATGATCACTTAGGAGCTGTATTTGTTATTATAATTTAATATTTTAGCCTACTGTACCATATTAATCTGAAAAGACCAAATCAGGATATTTGTAGCATCCTCAATGATTTGATGATTAAATGAAAACCTGCCCCTTCCTTATGTTTAGAAAACTTTTTGGAGTTTTTTAAGACCTTCCTTTGAATAATTCAGTATCTTTCTCTCCCTTTTCCAATCCAGGCATAGTGATGTAGTTACTGCTCTGCTGACTTGTTATTTTTGAACTAACTTATCCACAGGGAAATTCTGTCAATAGAATTCTTAAAAGGATTTGTATTAAGCCTTCCACAGATACTCTGATATTAAGAGCATGTCTGAATAAACAGGTGCTTTCTGTGTAGTTAAAATCAAATGCTACTATAAATATGCCCAGCCGTGTAAACCAATTTGCTATTCACTTTAGAGCTTATATGAAGGTCAAAGGTGCTTGCCAATATGGTTTGGGATTAAAATTATTTGTAGGTTATTTATTCTCCAGAAGTAGTGTGATACCTGCAGATAGATTGTATTATTCCTTAAAAACTGTCTCGATCAAGGAGTGCCTGTTTTACATTCTCATTTCCTGTTCCCTGGTACTGTGTACATGCAGAATCAATCTTCTGCTATTATAGAGCCAATTACAAGACCAAACCATAATTTGTTTTTATTTCCCCTTTTTAATTTTTATCTTGATGGTTATAGCCAAGCTATGTGTTGTAACTTTAAAGAAATGTTCTACCTGTAACTTCACTAGCACTTTCAATAATTCTCATGATATCTGTATTAGGTAGATAAAAACAATCACTAACAGCTGTACATGATAACCAGTGGCATATGGTCATACTCATACGTCAGGTGACATGCAATTACAGGATTTCATTTAAATTGCTAAAGGTTGTTCCCGCCACATACTGGTTCTCAACTGCTAATCAGAGTAGCCTGGCAAGGTTTTGAAAGATACAGATATTTGTGTCTTACCCAGAAATTGTTCTCCACCCTTCCCCGCTCTGTTACTACCCAGAGGATACAAATATGCAGCCAACTTTGCAAACCAGTGGTCAAGGTGAAAACGGACCAAACAGAATGAAGGATCAGTGGGCATAAAAGGCTAGTGGTTGATCCATTTAACTGAAAACTGGTTTCTAGCATTTTAACAGCGTTTCTAGCATTTCCTCTAATGTTGTAAATGGAGGTGGCATTTTGAGACAAGGGCAAAGAGGGAGCATTTATTTAATCCAATGACACAGCAAGAAGAATGAATATATCCCACTAGACCAAGATCTTAATGGAAAGAGGACTGATTCTATTTAAAAACCTTTATTGTTTAAATAAATAAACAGACATGTGTTCTGACTCATCCCAGGTTCAATGTTGTGATGAGTTAGAAAGGGTAAAAATTGTTATGCTTTCCATTTCCAAAACAGATTTAAAAATGAAAAAATTAGAAAATTTCAATCCCACATGATAAGTCCTGTTTCACAATGGAGGAAGGAAGGATTTCATAATAATTGAAAAATGATTCTGGACTTAAAACTATTACCATTGCTGTCTTACATTATTTAAACCAAGTGACATTTTCATAATTCAGTAATAGCTGACATTGTTGTATCTGAATCTACAAAATGTATATTTTTGTGAAGTATTTCCTAATCAGAAATGTCATTAAGTAACAAGAGAAATGATATGAAATAGAGAAGGACTTGTGGAAAGCATTTAAACTTGAACTAAGAAGATTAAGTTGATTCTAATATTTGTTACAACTTAGCAGTTGGATCGTATACATTCATGCATTTTTGAGACTTCAGTCTTCATCCCTAACAAAGGGCAAATATCACCTAGATGAGTCATTCAGAGGGTCAAAAATCATGAAATGAAACAAGTAGGTTTGGTGGCCCAAGAGTCTTTTCAGAGAGCCCAGTTAAGAGCCCTCAGGACAGAGAGATTGGTGGATGAATTATGAAGGCTTAAGCTATGTGGCAGGTGAATTCAAAAGACATTCAGAATGGGAGGAAAAATGAAAGATGGAGATATGTTTGTTTTAGTTTTGGTGAATTCAGTACTGCTCTATTAGTTAACTTGGTTCCCTTTTTCTTGACCATCCTAAGGGAAAAAATAAACGCCTCTCACATTTCCTCACATCTTAAAAGTAAGATTATACTTACTTGTTTTGAGAATTGACAATATTCCAGGTCAATTATATCTCATCAAGATCAATAAAAACTATAAGTGAGATTTTTTAGAATATTTTATTTATTTGTCAGAGAGAGAGAGAGAGAGCACAAGCAGGGGAAGTGGCAGGCAGAGGGAGAAGCAGGCTCCCTGCTGAGCTAGAAGCCCCATGTGCGACACTATCCCAGGACCCTAGGATCATGACCTGAGCAAAGGCGATGTTTCCCTGAGTGAGCCACCCAGGCGTCCCTGAAAGTAAGATTTTAAATAAAATATGTGAATGAGGTAACACTTGAGTGCAAATGAGCATAATGTTTATTTTCTTAGTAAAAACATATCAAATCCTTCTCTGCAGTACTCTGAGGAGGGAATTAAACATCTAGAAGTCTATTAACTCCTTGAAGAGAGAGTCAGGTTAGTACTGAAAGGCAAGTGAATGCAGAAAAAGGTGGTTGGTGGAGAAGCCCCTCCTTCCGTCGGACTTAAGGGAGAACTATCTAGAGTTAGTGAATTGTGACAGGACAAGGGGAAAGGATTGCGGTTAGTTTGTCACCTTCCCCAGCCACAACCACCACTCTACTACTGTAAAGACAGCAGACCAGCAGCCACAAAGAGTGTAAATACTGACAGTAGCCAGATATTTTTGGGCCTTTTGCTTCTGCTTGGCGGGGAGGAGCCTTCCTTAGAGCCTGTGCCATACATTGCCCCAGGGATCTTATCAGTTTTTCTAGTTAAGAACAAGATCCTTGCCTGGCAAATTGTGTTCTGCTTTATATTATCAGGAGTTATACTTTCAAAGTAATATCATCATACGAAATACATTGTTTCAGGGGCGCCTGGGTGGCCTGGGCACCTGGCCTTCGGCTCAGATCATGGTCTCAGGGCCCTGGGATCAAGCCCCGCATCAGGCTCTCTGCTCAGTGGGGAGCCTGCTTCCCCCTCTCTCTGCCTGCCTCTCTGCCTACTTGTGATCTCTCTCTCTCTCTCTGTCAAATAAATAAATAAAAATCTTAAAAAAAATGCATTCATATGAAAAAATTGATAAAATACCCGAGGAATAATTATACAATTAAAGAAAGATCCATAACTAAGTGTGTCCAAAAAAACAATATTTATGTTTTCCAGGAAAACACAGAGAACTCTGGCAGAAAAAACCCTGTTCTAAGGAATTCAAACCACCCTGTAAAATTGTCATTGTTACTTATTCTAACTGGAGGTGAAAGGTGGGATTAGTGGGATTTAACTTTTAGCATTCTCTCAAAAGCGCTGGTGGTCAATCTTTTACAAGTACTCTTTCGCTTAGTGACATACTTTCTTAATCTAACTGTAAATGATCATTTCTCCTTTGAATTTACTTTGACTTTCAAAATTGCTGCTTTTGACTTCTACAAAATATGTAACTGACAGAGAGAGCACTAGGAGTTTAAAGATGTACGAAGATCTCTCAATAACGTAATAAATTTTAGAAATCTAAAATAATTACAGCACTCTATAGGCTTTATTTTCCCTTGTATAGAAAATCTCGGGGCTGAAAGCACTTTTGTGGATATGCATCGAATGTGTCCATCATTCTTTCGATGGATAAATACAGACAGGCACTCAGTGCTGAGCATGGTCTGGGTGCAAGGAGAGGGCTCTTTTAGGCACACTCGGTACATTATATTTTAACCTGGATTTGGGGAGACTCCTTAGTGACCTCTATAGGAAGCACTGGCTTCCTATAATCTCAATCAGATTGAGATGTTCAATTTTTTAATGATTGAATAAAGAAGTGACAGTTTATTCCTTATCTAAAAAATAAAAAAATCATTTTCAAAATTGATTTTCAAAGTGATTTTCAAAATCATTTCAAAAGATCTCTAAATTGGATTCTTGTTGATCTCCAGGTTGGGAGTATGGACCTCCTGATTCTAATTTGCCAGACTCCACAAAAATTCTTTGTTCTCATACTCCTCCTCTTTTCCTGGTGATCTTCTTGCATTTCTGCCTGGGAGAAGCAAGAAAATGTAAGAACTTTATTTGAAGTTACTGGCTGTTATTTAACATGAGTTCCGGGCCTTAGTGATGTCTTTTGCATCAGGAATCCAAAAGGTAGAATCTGGGCCTTTACTCTGGTTTCGCTTGATAAACCAAATATGGTTTCTTGTCTAATCATCAGCCAAACTCTGCCATTCCATGATGTCCAAATCCTTTAAAGGGTCTGCGTCTCCTATCTTTTTATCGTGGAACTCCATTCCGCTGACTGGGTGTTTTTCCTATCTCTTTCATTACCCTGCTCTTTCCCCACAGTAGTCAGACAACATGACATGGACTGCAGATTTATGAGCATAACATGTATTATGGGTTGAATTGTGTTCTCCAAAAATTCATATTTTGAAATCCTAATACATTATACCTCAGAAGGAGATAGAGTCTTTACAGAGATAAATGCAGTAAGATGTGGCTTGTAGAGTCGGCTCTAATCCAGCATGGCTGATGTCCTTGCAAAAGGGAGAAAATTGGAGACAGACATGCATGCAGTGAGAATGTCACATAAAGATGGAGACAGAGACTACAGCAGTGTGTCTGAAAGCCAAGCAACACCAGACTGACAGCAAACCATCAGAAGCTAGGGGAGAGGAATGAAACAAATTCTTCATTGTAGACCTCAGAAGGAATCCACCCTGCTAATACTTTGATCTCATACTTCTAGTCTCCAGAATCTAGAGACAAATTTCTGCCATTTAAGCCACTTGCATTGTGATAATTTGTTATGGCAGTCCTAACAAATGAATTGCATTAGGTGATAAAAATCTTTTAGCTTCCTTTATCCTTTAGCTGAAAATGGAGGTATATGGAGACCAGGGATGTGTAACTGATGGCATTGTAAGTATCAACCAGGAGACATACTAAAATTCTTTGAGGCACTTTAAATAGATGAATGGATGGATGGATGGATGGATAGTTAGACAGAAGGATTTCTTTTCTTTTTTACTTCCCATTCAAAATGGAATCTTTCTAATCTCTAGGAAATTAATGAGAACACCAAATAAAATTGTCCATAAAGACAAGTGTTTGACAAGATTTTGACCAACAGACATAAACATCTTCGCGTATCATCTTTAACGGTGTGACATATTTCCCATCTGACTATCTCTCAGTAACTAATCATCTTGAACAAATTCCATTCTCGATGTGGTAGGCTGACTTAATAATTTGGAATTAACATCTCTACACTCTTGAATGAAAGGGGATTATCATAATGCTTTTAAATTGTCTTTGGCTTTGTAAGGACCCAAAGTCCTCATAATTTACCCTCAAGATGGTGGAGTAGTATTTCTTAAAAAAAAAAAAATGATATCACACCTGGCTCACACATGAAACATGCTAATGTCGTAAATAACATTCGTGAATTTCTAACACATTCTGCTAATCCTAGAATGAAGATTCTATTCTTTTTTTCTGTGAAACATTTTTATTTCTTCCATTTCATCCACCTTTGTGTTTCCCAAATGAACTTTCCTCAACACCTCAACTTTCTTCTGGGTCAGAGAAATTGGCTCACATTTTCTATAGGAATAAATTTTACAGGGACAGTGTGCCCTCAATTCTTCGGTCATGCTGGTGCACTGAAAACAAAATCAAATGGCAGGGCATTGGTACCCCCAGGTTACACTACACCCGGTAATGGATGTTGACATTTTGTTCTACTAGATTTTTGTCCCAGTTATGCTCTGTGGCATCAGTTTACCCCATGTAGACACCTCTGTGATTCATCTATTTTCTTGACACAAATATATAGGTACCTCAGGGTCACATATTCCTTTTATGATAACCCAGATCAACAACATCTAATATATAAGTGGACTATCGGATCTTGCTAATTCCTTTTAATTTTTGTTGCTTAGCCACTCCCAGACAATGCTGAAAGAAAAACATTAGGTAAATGTATTATACTATTTAACTTGACCGAAATACTTCTATCATTTCACTTCTAAGAGGTTTAGGTTTTAGTGAATGCCTTTTGTCAAACTAAAAAATATTTTGTTCTATCTCTTGCAATCGAGGACATTTTACACCAAAATCTATGTGGAATTTTATTAATTTTTTTTCTTTTAGTTAATTGAATTGATAAAGTATATTATTTCCTGGGCTATGTAGGAAGGTCTTAAGAGGAATTTAAATGTTCTACTAATTTTGAGAGTGGAGGAAAGAGTAATGTAATGTTGCATTATTTTATGAAGCATCCCCTAAAATGTACTTCAAGAAATGTAACTAAAATAATTGAAATGACTTTTATTTTTTATTTTCTAGAACTTTTTCTTTTAACGTATCTCAAGTCTCCAAAACACATCAGATTTACACAGATAAAGAAGCCCATTAATGTAACATAAGTACATGAATATTCAGATATACGCACATATATGTTTGAATATATACACATATATTCCTATATGTATATATAGGTCTTTATAGGTCTTTATCTAAACACTATACATGGACACAATATGTACATACATAAATATTTATAAATGGATATATACAATATGTTTAAAATTTATCATTTGGCAATCATCTTCACGCAAATTCTTCAAAAAAATATTATGTACTACTTAGAGGCATGGGGTTAGAATTTAACAGATTCTAATATTGGCTTTATTACTTGTTATGTACTCTTTGGCAAATTGTTTACATTTCTGAACCATTTTTGTCACATCTGTAATTGAGGAGACATATCCATAGCACATTTTTGCAGTGATGTTTAAATACAATGATGTTTGCATAATGACCAGTATGATACTTTATACACAGCAAATGCTAAAGAATGATATTTTCTTTCAAAATTATGTATTTTACATATTTAATATGCACTTTATAAGGTAGAATTAAATTGACTAGAATACTTCAGAGACAGGATTTTGTAGATATTTTTCTCAGTTTTTCTTTGGTAGTTTTATTTATTTATGCACATATATGTATATTTATTTATTTATAAAATATCTACAATGGAAATATAATATTTGCCAACATCATAAAAGTTAAGTGAGAAATTAGTTATGCCATATTAAGCATCACTTTGGACTCTAGGATGTAAATTAAATTTTAAAATGTTTTAAAAGCCAATATTCAACCATTCTTGGTTTCAAGTTTCTATCATACCTACAGAAAAAAGTAGTATAATTGCACAGAGAACCATAGAGGAAGGGAGGGAAAACTGAAGGGGGAGAAATCAGAGAGAGAGATGAGCCATGGAGACTGTGGAGCCTGGGAAACAAACTGAAGGTTTCAGAGGGGAGGGAAATGGAGGGACAGGGTAACAGGGTGATGGGTACTAAGGAGGGCACCTGTTAGGATGAACACTGGGTGTTATATGCGACTGATGAATCAATGGACACTACATCAAAAACTAATGGTGTACTATATACACTGGCCAACTAACATAATAAAAAAAAGTACAGTATAAATATTTATTCAGATTTTAAAGTGTATGAGTCAATGATAATACCATTAAAATCTTACTAATTTGGAGAAGAATTCTCTTATATATCCTCCTATATAAATTTTTATACATAGGGTAACAGGGGGCCAGCTGGAAACAGAATGATGTTTATATTTGTTTTTATTGTTGTTATTTCATGAGAGAATTGCAACTTAATATCTTTTAAACATAGTATATGAATTTGATAGGCCTTCCATAACAAAATACCATGGACTAGGTTGCTTAAATAATGCAGATGTGTTTTCTTACAGTTCTAGAAGCTAGAAGTCAGAATTCAAGGTGTCAACAGGTTTGTGGTTTTGTTTGTTTGTTTGTTTGTTTGTTTTTTGAGACTTTGCTCCTTGGCTTGCCTATCTACCTTCTCTGTTCTCACAGGGTTGTTCCTTTGTGTGCATTTTCTCTGGTGTTTCTGTCTGTATACTAATCTCCTCTATTTACAGGGATACAAGACAGATTAGATTAGGGTCCCCCTTTTTTTTTAAAAAATATTTTATTTATTTATTTGAGAGAGAGAGAATGAGAGAGAGCTAGAAAACATGAGAGTGGAGAGTTCAGAGGGAGAAGCAAACTTCCCAATGAGCAGGGAGCCCTTTGCGGGACTTGATTCCAGGACTCCAGGATCATGACCTGAGCCAAAGGCAATTGCTTAACCAACCGAGCCACCCTGGTGCCCCTAGGGCCCACTTTAATGAGTCTATTTTAATTTAATTATCTCTTCAAAAATTCTGTTTCCAAATATGGTCACACACCAGGGTTAAAGCTTCAACAGATGAAGAGGGAGCACAAACCAGTCCATAATACATTGTTTTTTGTTTGTTTTCTAGCACAGAAGGTATCAATTCAATTTGAAGTCTTCATTTTTTTTAATGAAAAATCAGTAGAATGGTACTGTATTTATAAAAATGTAACATATCTTTGCTTATCCTTGTACTGACATGTATGCATATTTAAAATAAAATCTATTAAATCAGTGTATATCTAAACTCATGTGCCTTTGTGTACTAAGAAAATTGTCTTTCAGCAAGTCAGAGAACCGTTTTATTACTTCAAAATGGAATTAGACCAGACTTCCAGTGGCTCACATATGGTGTTATTTAGGATTAATTATTTCAGATTCTGTTCTGTGCTATAATATTTTCTTCCAGACATGGTGGTTTGGATTAGGAGAGTGTGACACAGAAGTAAATGGATATTTGTGCTCTCATCCACCTTTATAGTTAACAACAGCTTTGAATTTGATAGAAGAAGATACTCTACCACATTATTTTTTTAACAGTTTATGTTGAAGTATAATCGATAGAAAGCCTGGAAATATTTAATGTATACAATTTGATGAGTTTGGAGATATGCGTATAACTGTAAGACCATTGGCACAATCAGGGTAACACCCCAGATCGCTTTAGATATAACGACACACATGGGCAAGAAATGTAGGGGTAGATGAAGGTACTACAGGCAGATAATGAATAAGAGAACAGGGACAGCTATACTTGTATCAGACAAAATAGACGTTCAGTCCAAAGCTGTCATAGAGACAGAGTCCTTATATAATGTTAAAAGGATTTCCCTATTTATTAAAAGCAGGATGCAGAAACGAATAATCTGGTGGATCTAGACTTCAAACTTAATATAAGTCCAAAAAAAATGATGGATTGTTATCAAGTAGAACCTGAAAATATGAAAACTTCCGGAGATCCTGATATTTGTCTTGGGCCTTTGGGCCCAAAGAGAAATCACTTTTGTTACCAGGGGAAGTCACTTTTTGTGTTGTACTTTGCTTATTACTTAAGCTCCAGAAGAGTTTTGTTAAAAATTGCAGCCAGGTATAGGCTAAGTTCTAATCAGTGACAGAAGAGACTTGTATCCAATTTTGGTGAAAAGTGGGTATGAGGCAAAATAGCACCATCTGTGAATCTATAAAAATATGTGTGTTGACCCCCCGTGTGTCAAAGCAGCAACGAAATAAGACTTTCTGGCAGGAGAAACAAGCGAGCACCTGGGTAGATATCACGGCTGTACAAATATCATACAGAAATTCTCAGAAATGTCTTGCAGAGAATTTAAAAAAAAATGACAAGTGATTATTAGGGCTCGGATTTATTGTAATCTGGATACTTAACTGATATATAAATATATGTATATGTATCTATATGTATATATGTATATGTATATATACACACGTGTGTGTGTTTACTAGAATTGCAGATCAACCAATACCTAGAAAATAACCTCTATACTGAAACCAGTAACAGCACTTTTACATGCGTTTTTCCACTACAGTGATTAAAAAACAATGTATCTTTTTAGCCATATTTTTAACGTTCCCCTATGAAAACAAAGGAACTGTAAAAGAGAAAAGAATCTCTAGCACATGTAATTTTCTATAATAAATCTACGGACTAAGCACATTTAATGTGTATGTCTACCAGAAATCTCTGTCTCTGAATCTCTGTTGATGTCTCTGTCCCTCTCTCTCTCACATACTACCGACTTAGAACACCTAATTTATAAAGGTATCTTATGTTATCTGGAGCACCTGGGTAGCTCAGTGTGTTAAGCCTCTGAGTCTTGATTTTGGCTCAGGTCATGACCTCATGATCTCATGAGATTGAGTCTCACGTCAGGCTCCACACTCAGTGGGGAGTCATCTTGAGATTCTCTCTCTCTCCCTCTCCTTCTGCCTCTCCCCCAGCTCATGTGTGTCTTCTCTCTCCTTCTCTGTTTAAAAATAAATCAATAAATATTAAAAAAAAAAAGGTATCTTATGTGATCATCATGTCCTAAAAGTAAAAACACCAATAGGTACACAGTGTATATCACAAATCATCTCTGTGGCCAGATCCTTTTCTTACCTTAAAAAATAAATAAATATGTGAGAAAATAGGAAGAAAGAAACCCATCAACTGCAGCAAGTCTCTAGAACTGAAAACCTAAAATATGAGCATGTCTCAGAAATAGGACTAGTCCATGCTTTACTAAAAATATATTCCTTTATTAAATGGGAAATAGTAAATATCATTAGGTCACATTCAAACAAGGAACATTCACATTGCTTTAATTATAACTACCCTAAGTCTAAAATACATGGAATAGTTCTTGTAGATATTTCTATTAGTCACCAGCTACTTGCTCAGTTGTCAACTATGTTAAAGAAAAATATGTATCATAAAGATTTCCTTAATTTAATTCTGAACTTTACTGTTTTTCTGAAAATACATGCCAGAATAGTTCTGGTTTCCTGGGACAAATAGCCAATAAAAATTTTCTGGGTTTTAGAAGGGCCAATACACTATAGTATCCTAGGGCTGTGACATATTCTTCATTATAACAAATCTGTTGCTTTCCAATTATTATTTTAATAGATCGTTAAAGGGGTGATTTCAGGGTTTGGTACTATGGTAGAATTGATTATCACATTGTTTTGATGTCTTGTGGACATGACCTCAGAAGTCTAACAATGACCTTGACATGTGTCTTCATTTCTATTTAGTAAATAGAGACCAAAGCCCTTTACACATTCAGGAGTCCAACACTCCATACTTCTAATGCGTTAGAAGCTCTATTTAGGAAGAAATAAGCTTTTAGCTACATTCCCTGCAGCATTTTGGGGTACTGCTGCTTCATGAGATTTTCTCTAAAGTAACCTTTCAAAGTCAGCCACAAAAGCTCTTATTCTAGATCATATTGGCATCTGACCTTTGTAAACTTACACACAAGAAAAAATAGGAAAAGGGAAGATGCTAAAGGAGACACAGTTATCTCTTTCAAAATGCAGCTATACCCACAAGCTACAGGGATATCATGACCTATAAAGTTCAGAGCTGTGTTGATTCTTCCTAAAAATTACCCACAGCTATTATGATTTTCTGCCATCACTAAAAATGTCATTGCTGAGATAACTGCTCCAGTTTGAGAAAGTAGAGGATTTAACAAGTAACTGATATGTAAAAGATTTGGGGAGAAGAGGAGGGGGGTTTGATTCCTGCCACTTCAAACTGCTAATAGACCAGATAATTAGACATCTCATTCTCTCTGAAACTGTATCATTTTTCAAATATTCCTTGCAGTGTTTTATTTGCATAGATTTCCTTAAGATACAGTATTTTTTTCTTCTTTTAAATTGGCTCTGAGATGGCCAATGTCCAATCTAATTATGTGATAATAAGTGTTAATGACAGTATTATCAGATGATAACTGGGATTCATTAATGTGTCTCATTATGATTCTGTCTCTTGTGGAAGGTTGTGAAGGAAGGACCTTGGGTGTTCCAGATTATTTCCGAACATAACAGTTATAGATCCATAGCCCAGGGTAGGGGAGGGGGAATGTATCATTGATACCTCAAAACTTTTCCTCTAAAAATTTCATTATATAGCTTAAAAAAAAAGAAAAAAGAAAAAAAAAGAAATACAAGGTTCTGACTTGGCAAGTAAAGTGTAATATCATCTGAATGGCAACTGTTGACACATTTTGGAAGAAGTAGAGAGGAGTCCATGTAAAAAATGGCACCAGCTTGATTATCTGTACTCAAGTTTGAATTGTTTAGACAGAGGAAACACATAAAGGATTTGCAAATTTTTAATTGGGCTCAGGTATACTGATGTTAATACTCAAAGGGGTATTATCAAGTTATCACTCAATTCTGTTTCAATTATTTATTTTCTAGTCATTTATTATAGCCTGTATTTGAAATAAGTGTGTGTGTGTGTGTGTGTGTGTGTGTTAAGCATATATTGGGTTAAAGCTACATAACTGTAGAAAAGGTTGAGTTAAAACATTAAGTTTTTACCTATGACTAGTAATCTGCCTTTAATGTAAACTAATTTTTTAAAAACATGGGTAGAACATATTTGCCCCAGTTTAGTTTTAGTTTTAAAACTAAGGAAGTTTGAAAAATAAAGCTTTGATATGCAAACAGAATACTTTGGGGGAGAAATAGGGACTGTAACTAAATCATCAAAGATATGACAAGGGCTCCACCTTAAATAAGATGTTTCATGCAATGTGTCATATTTTTTTTTAATTTTTTATTTTTTATAAACATATAATTTTATCCCCAGGGGTAATCAAGATAATTTTTATAAACATATAATTTTATCACCAGGTTTACACACTTCACAGCACTCACCAAAGCACATACCCTCCCCAATGTCCATAATCCCACCCCCTTCTCCCAACCCCCCTCCCCCCAGCAACCCTCAGTTTGTTTTGTGAGATTAAGAGTCACTTATGGTTTGTCTCCCATAGACCAATATCCTTGATGAACACAGATGTGAAAATTCTCACCAAAATACTAGCCAATAGGATTCAACAGTACATTAAAAAGATTATTCACCACGACCAAGTGGGATTTATTCCAGGGCTTCAAGGTTGGTTCAACATCTGCAAATCAGTCAATGTGATACAACACATCAATAAAAGAAAGAACAAGAACCATATGATACTCTCAATAGATGCTGAAAAAGCATTTGACAAAGTACAGCATCCCTTCCTGATCAAAACTCTTCAAAGTGTAGGGATAGAGGGCACATACCTCAATATCATCAAAGCCATCTATGAAAAACCCACCGCAAATATCATTCTCAATGGAGAAAAACTGAAAGCTTTTCCGCTAAGGTCAGGAACATGGCAGGGATGTCCATTATCACCACTGCTATTCAACATAGTACTAGAGGGCCTAGCCTCAGCAATCAGACAACAAAAGGAAATTAAAGGCATCCAAATCGGCAAAGAAGAAGTCAAATTATCACTCTTCGCAGATGATATGATACTATATGTGGAAAACCCAAAAGACTCCACTCCAAAACTGCTAGAACTTGTACAGGAATTCAGTAAAGTGTCAGGATATAAAATCAATGCACAGAAATCAGTTGCATTTCTCTACACCAGCAATGTGTCATATTTTTAAACCAATGACTAAACAAAGTAGAGACTAGTTTGAGGTTTATATTTGTTTTTATGAATGTATGTGCTTGTTTTCTTATTTCTAGTATAATATTTAAATCAAGCTTGAACATTTTTAAGACCTAGTGAACAACAGTAATCAAGACCTATATAATATATATAATATATGTTTTGATATTGAAAATTTGTAAGTCATATTAAAATGGTAAATGGAATTTGCTTTATTTTCTGACTTTGACAAATATACCTTCTTAAATTTTAGGATTCCTGGATCCTTGGGAATATGGGAGTAGGGAGAAGTGGCCTTCTGCCATTGTCCCTCATTGCATGTATTGGGCATCTTAGCTGGCATATCCAAGCTTAGTCCACTACTATGGGTCCTGTAAATAACTTCCCATTACCCTGATGGCCTCTCTTACGTACAAGTTACTTGTGGTTCACACGAAAGATAGAGCTGAAGGACAGAAATGTGAGCCCTAGAAGCAGGCTCAGAGCCCTCTGAGGATGCAATTCTTGGTCTCCATCTACCTCTGCATTAACTAAAAGGTAGAAGTAAACTGGATGCCATCAATTCCAACTAACCCCGTTACCTTGTCCTTGTGAACTCCTTGATCTATGAGGAGGAGCATAGTAGGGAACAGGTGAGCCCTCTGAAGCCCAGGGTCCAGGGCAAGTCATTCTCTGGCTCAAGTTCATGGTGTTACTTTCTTAAATATATACCACTGTTACTTATTTAATACCATGGAATGATTGCAACTTAATTTGGCTATATTGGAAGTATAATGGGCTACAAAACAGAGGGATCGTGTTTTAGCTTTTCAATGGGAAAAATGACTCTTTTTATAAAAAGCATTTAAACCTAGAAACTCCCTTCTCTATTCATGAAAGGACACTGAATTAATGCCATGCTGGAAAAAAACAAAAACAAAAACATGTGTAGTGATCAGAAAAAAAGGATGAATGAAGTCAGAAAGCAATAAGGAAAGAAAGAAAGAATTTAAACTCCAAGTGACCTTTTGGAGAGAAATAAAAATTTTCAATAGAAATCAGAAGCTAAGATAGATACTTTTAAATACACATAGAACGAATGCATGTGAGATAACCAAAATTCAGCAAAAAATATTTTGAATGAAAACAGGACCTCAGAAGATACAAGAAAATTATGTGTCCAAGGAAAGTATTAATTGGCTAAGTGTCATTTCATTAGGCCCTCTAATTAACACCGATTTTTTAGCCAGCAGAGAGCTAGAGAGTGATATTAGAAGGCCCAGTGTAGCATTTGTATCTCCTTATATATATATAATTTTTCTGGTGAAATATTTAGTTTTCAGTTCAGAATACAGTTTCATTCACATGTGAACAGATACATTTTACATATTTGCAAATATATAAATTCTGAGTTAAAGAAATAAAACCTCTCCCATCTAGTATAGTAATTTAATATTTGGATTAGATGGTCATTATATGTCTATTGTCATTAAGATTCTCATGCAGGATTTAGCTCAATAAGGTAAGATTGCAGAGCTGAAAATAAGTCTCAATGAGCATTACTTTTGTTTGTATGTTCTTCCTGTTGCCCCAGAAATTCAGTGTAAAAAGTAGATGTTGGGGCTTCATATGGACAATTTATGGAAAGGTAAATTGCTAGTTTTACATTCAATCCATTTCTAAATATGATATATTTTAGATAAACATTTACTTTCTGCCAGAGTAGAACATTTCTCCCAGGCAAGGGAGATGACTTCATGTCATGGTTTGCATGTACAAAAAAACAGTTTCCATGTTTTTGTTATCAAGATATTCCTGATTCCATGTAAAACATTCCTAGGAAAAAAATAAAGAGAAACTAAGTTAGATAATTACCATGTATAAGGCTGAAGTCTTATAAGACTCACTAGTAACTTCATAAATCTTTCCTCTTTTGGCAGGGAAAAAAAAAAAAGCCTAGAATAACAAGTAAATAGGGACGCCTGGGTGGGTCAGTTGGTTAAGCCTCTGCCTTTGGCTCAGGTCATGATCCCAGGGTGCTGGGATCAGGACCCACATCAGGCTCCCTGCTCAGCGAGGCGTCTGCTTCTCCCTCTGTTTGTGCTGTCTCTCTGACAAATAAATAAAATAAAATAAAATAAAATAAAATAGTAAAGAAAGTTGAGAAAGTTTTGGTCTCAAGAAAGTCACACAAATTATCATTATTAAGAGATATATATTATTTTCTAAAAATGTAAAATGCATGATGCTTAGCACTCTTTTATGAGACATTTTAAAAACTTACCTGCTTAATGGTTAATGTTATTATTAAGGCAGAAGCCACCTTAAGAGATTTAAAAAAATAAATAAAAGATGTCAACACTTCCCAGGATTTTTTTTTTTTTTAAGGTTTTATTTATTATTTGACAGGGAAAGATACAGTGAGAGAGGGAACACAAGCAGGGGTAGTGGGAGAGAGAGAAGCAGGCTTCTTGCTGAGCAGGGAGCCTGATGCCAGGCTCGACTCCAGGACCCTGGGATCATGACCCGAGCCGAAGGCAGACGTTTAATGACTAAGCCACCCAGGCGCCCCTGCCCAGGATTTTTGATTCCCAAAATTTATAGATGTATGGACAACATATACTTTTGAAGCAGATTAAAGGTTGTGGGAAAAAAACAGGATCATCTGCCCCCCAAACGTGGAGTATTCAAAATTTCTTATGGATATGAGAAAGGAAATTTTTACCAAAAAAGAGAGAGAGAAAGAGAGAAAAGCTAAAGTTAATGTGTTAAAATTAATGTCATTATTGAGTACAGAAATAGGTATTTCAATTAATTATTTTTTGATCTCTTGGTTTCTTAAAATGTATACATGGTTAATTATTTAAAAATAACAAAATTGTTAATTATTTAAAAATAACAAAAATTATCTGTGCCTTTGACAGGTACCTAATATAACTTGCTGATAAAGACATAGGAAGTCAATGCAGAAAAACTATAAAACCTCACTGGATCACGAGGACGGAGCACCGGGTCCCAGCGTGGAGAGCCGGCGGGAGCTGGGCAGCTTGCAAGTATGGCTGGTGCGAAAGAGGCTTAGTAAATCTCCTGTCGTCAACTGAACGGTCAGCCACCGCATTCGGCCAATGAAGGTAGTTGAATTACTCCTTCTGGGGTTTCAAAATGACTTACAGGTAGAGAAACTTTGTCTTAATTGCCTGCTTGCCCCCTCCTCTCCCTCCCCATCACCTCTTATTGGCAGCCCTGTGGAATATGACAATAGTTGAAATGGTTCTACAAAGTTCATGAACCATCCAGGGTTCTAGCTATCTCTGTATGAAGGAAAAACTGATTTTTTAAAAAAGATTTTATTTATTTATTTGCTTGAAAGAGAGAAAGAGCACAGAGAGGGTGGGGAAGGAGCAAGGAGAAAGGGCCAAGCACATTCTGTGCTGGTCTCAGCGCTGCAGGCTCCAGGAGGCGACCAGGGGCTCCATCCTACGACCTCGAAATCATGATCTGAGCGGAAATCAAGAGTCAGTGGCTTAACCCGCTGAGTCCCCCAGGTGCCTTAGAAGGAAAAAATAATTAGTTGCAGGATAGCTAATCATAAGAATCCTGTTTTGATGCTTATGTGGGAATTATATTACATGCAGTAATTCTTTGTTAATGTATGAGAATGCTTCTTTCTGTCTTGATATTAATGTACCCATATTTCTATAAAAATGCTATAACACCTTTAGCAGCATGGTATAATCAAAGGTATTATAAAGTGATTTGGGTTAAAAAAAAAAGGACACATGGTTTTTTCAGAGTTTTAGATTAGGTGCCTGATTCAAAACATTTATTTCCATATTTCAAGCACAAAATGAAAAACAATTAATTGAGACACAGGTCTTCCTTTGGGAAAAAAATAAACACACAATCACATGTACTGATACATCTGACTTTCTAAATTTCTTCTTTCAAAAATAAATATTTCAAGAATAAAATTATAGGCAGAATGAGACTTGTGTTAAGTATGAAAAAACTGAAAACGTTGTGGCATCAATTTGAAGCTGTTTGTTATTCTGACAAAGCCCAAATGTGATTACTGTTTTAAACCAGTAATTTTAATTTTTAGCACTTAAAACAAAAGGGGAGAAAAAAAGACATGTCTCTTCTACTGTCCTGGAATTTGGCAGCACAGCAACATAATCACTGAAACATGCCAAGCATATCGACCAGGGGTTGGGTAGTTAAAACATTTTACACAATGGAATACTATGCAGCCATCAAAAGAAATGAAATCTTGCCATTTGCGACAACATGGATGGAACTAGAGCGTATCATGCTTAGCGAAATAAGTCAAGCAGAGAAAGACAACTATCATATGATTTCCCTGATATGAGGAAGTGGTGATGCAACATGGGGGCTTAAGTGGGTAGGAGAAGAATAAATGAAACAAGATGGGATTGGGAGGGAGACAAACCATAAGTGACTCTTAATCTCACAAAACAAACTGAGGGTTGCTGGGGGGAGGGGGTTTGGGAGAAGGGGGTGGGATTATGGACATTGGGGAGGGTATGTGCTTTGGTGAGTGCTGTGAAGTGTGTAAACCTGGTGATTCACAGACCTGTACCCCTGGGGATAAAAAATATATGTTTATAAAAAATAAAAAATTAATTAAAAAAAAATTGAAGGAAAAAAAAATCGAAAAGGATAGAAAACCAGCTATTAAATGATTTCTATTGTCCTAATTTCTTTTTTTTTTAAGATTTTATTTATTTATTTGACAGAGAGACACACATCAAGAGAGAGAACACAAGCAGGGGGAGTGGGAGAGGGAGAAGCAGGCTTCTGGCTGAGCAGGGAGCCTAATGAGGGGCTTGATCCCAGGACCCTGGGATCATGAACTGAGCCTAAGGCAGATGCTTAAGTACTGAGCCACCCAGGTGCACCTGTAGTCCCAATTTCTGAGATGAAATGTAAAAACCTAAAATATAAACATTATATATTTACTACAAAATGTATATTATTTTCATATGTATGGGAATATGTATGTGCATGTGTGTATATATATATATATATATATATATATATTTGCAGATTTCAGGAATTTTGGTGTTCTCAATTTAAAAGAAAATAAAACAGCAAGTTATAGAGACAGACATTTTAGTGTTTTGCTTTAAGGTACTTTTCTGCTTGGAATGGTGAAATGTGTTTTTATAAGATTAACTTATTTAAAATGCCATATTGCTTTTCATCATGGTAATTGTGTGATTACCACAAAAAAACAAAATAGAGACTATAGTAATGGTATATTTTAGCCCTTACAAAATTTCAAATATTATCATTAAAGGCAAAAATGGGCAAACCTTTTATAACTGCAACTTTCTAAATATTCTATCCTATAAAATATGTAGTATAATAAACTTCGTCATAGTAGAGGATCACTACCCAGAGTGGGAAAAGAGAAAGTATGGCAAAAGGACAAATGGATCTAATTTCAGTCTTTCCTATGTGTGTAGTAAAACATTTGGCCTTTTTCAATGAGAGGTCTGGTGTTGCCCCCAGCTCCTGGGGGCATAATCTATGTCATAGCTGATCGGAGTATTATATGATATCTGAGCATTTCTCAAATGTTAGCATGAATAATTACTAATACTGACCTCATTTATATGGCCATCCAAACTTATATTCTACCTAGGGTTTTAATGCTTTTTTTTTTTTTTAAATAATACAGATTTTCTTCACATTTCAGAATTGCAATTTTGATATCCATTGTTATCATGGAAATAGCTTGAAAGTATCCACTCAGTAGATGCCAGGAATTTCTACCATTTAAAACTTTGGGCATGTTGAATATAGTTTTACTAAGCAATCTGAAAAAAAATAATAGTGTCAAGAATTTGTAATATCATGTTTTTGCCTGACAACTGGTAGAAGATGATGGAGCTGAACATCCTGTCATTTCTACAAAGTTTTGTTTTCTAGAAGGGTTACTGCACAGAAGCTCATATCTTGGTCTATGGAATTAAACTACCTTCATTTGGAAGCAGGCTTTCCAGGGAGCATATCTGAGAAAATTATTTAATTCATGGGCTTAAGGTTTAGCTATAGTAACTTACACATTTGCTGTGAAGGGAGGTACACAAAAGCTAACATATTAGTGTTCTTAGAAGAGTGGCACTCAATAAATATTATTATTATTATTTAGAAATAAGTATTATATTATGCAATTAATATTGAGTACAGGTATCTGATATGGAAAATGGAAAATGAACAAAAAGAGAAAACAAAACCTTAGATTTTTCTTGAACTATATTTGACTATTCTGAAGTAAAAGACAGTGTTAAGCAAAAAAATATATTTTTGAATTTTTAAATTCCACAAAGAAAAATGGCAAAAAGCTCTCACATTAAACAGAGGCTTGTCTGCACATTTCAAAAGTCAGTTTTTCAAACAATAATTGCTGTCTATTTCTCACTGGTCTGCAAAGGTCTTATCCCAAGATATTCTATTATACTCTATGTTTTCTTCTCTTCCTCTCTACACAGCTAAAAGAGAGAACACCAGAGCAGAATTTTTAAAAAGGAATACCTCATAATACAGAAATCACATAAATGTTTTAAGTAAAATATTTTTAAATATTATTTTAAATATCCAGTCATCAATACAGACATAGATTTATATTCAACACCAGTACATAATAAATGGGTATCATTGAGCAAGTAAATATATTATAGAAGTCTTGGAATCTATATCTGTTAGAGAAAATAAGAGATCTTTGAAGAGACTGTAACTAATCTGAAGCACTTAAGAATTTACTTGCTATGCAAAAATTGCTCAGTGACTTTCTGTAGCTATTTGATGATCACTACAAAAGTTATGGTAAAATGCAGATGTGTTTTTTAAAGGAATAATAAATTAGATAGCTGTCATTAGTAGTAGTATTTTTCAATGAAACAAATTTTGGTTTCAATGGTATAGTACAATTCAGTCATCACCGAATTCTTTATCTTGGTAAAGAGACAAAATGAAATTGGATTACAATAAATTATTGGTTCTAATCGTTTATGTGTTTCTCTATTCATGTTCTTTGCCATGAGACTTTACAGTCTCCTTAGTAACCTAGAGAGTCAAGTGAACTCCCTTTTTTTCAACTTTTGAATCAGTCTCATGACTTCCTTTGGCCAATAAAAGGGAGGTTGCCTACTCAAGTAGAGGTTTGAAATGTGTTTATGAATTTGGGCATGTCCATTCCAGCCTCTCCCATCGCTCTTAGAAAAACATGCCTACCCTGACTAACCTGAGCTCATAGGAAAATGACAAGATATGTATAACACTGTACATTAGTTATAAAAATAAATTATTTAAAACATTAAGCAATAAACAACAAATACAACAATAAACAATAAACAGCAAATACATGTATTTCAGTATATGTATATTGAAATGTATATGGAATATGCATAGAACAACACTTGTCAAACTAGAAGCAGAAGTAAAACTACCTCAACTGATGGGCAATCTGTGAAACACAAATGTTCACTGCTTTATGTCATTGAGGTTTTAAAATTATTTTCTTATGCAGTTTGACTAATATAGTAGTTAACAGTGCATTTAACAGTTAACTTTCCATATATATATCATATATATATATATATATCTTCTTTATGATGCCAATGCAAATCTTCACAAATGTAAATCTATTTGTTAAAAAAAAAAAAAAGCACACATGACTCTGAAATTATAGCACTTGCCTGACATTTATTCCTTCAAACAAGACATGTTAATATGAAAATCTAAAATTAAATGAAAATTTTAAATCACCTCTTGAATCTGCCAATCTTAAAATTTGGATTCACACACACACAACACTCCAAAACCTGTCTAAAGTGGTAACATTTCTCAGAACACAATCACTAAAGGAGATACGAAAAAGTTCTAGATTTTAATTACACTGGTGGAGATTATTTCAAACTTTTATAGAATTACTGAATTTAGTAAAAATTAGGTGAATATGGAGATTCAAAGAAATTTTTCAAGCAAGATGTGGGAACCACGTGTTTATTCCTTCCTCTTTCTATATCACATAAACTAAAAACACATACACTTGAAAGAAAAAGGGATATTATGGAAATATATATGACTTACTGTCATTTTCTCTTCTAAATGCATGCAGTGTCAAATTTCCATGTCACTTTTTTAAAACATTTTATTTTCAAATATTTATATTTTGCTTTCCATTCTGAAAAAGGTAATTTATAAGATTCAGAGACTATAGATGGTTATAACTAAAAAATCATCAACTAAATTTGACATTCTCTAGTATAAAAATATCAGTGGAGGAAATATTAAACAAGACTAGACTTTTTAAAATTCCTTAATATGGAAGCTTGAAAACAAAACATGGCTGCCTGCTCTGCATGGTAAAATTACTTAGTTTCTTTAATAAGACCCTCACCTGATGTAGCATGAAGATTAGAATCAATCCATTCTCCAAATTTAATTCAATCCCAATGTTTATATTCAGACAAATATGTGGGGAAAAAAGTTGAAAGTACTCTGGTAGGCCAAATAACACACCCCCCTGTGAAATAAGTCCACCTCTTAACCCCTAGAACTTGTGAATATATTAGGTTACATGGCACAAGGCATTAAGGTAGAAGAGAAAATTAAGGTTGCTAATCAACTAGCTTTAAAATAGGAAGATTATCCTGGATTATCTGGTTGGGTACAGTGTGGTCACAAGGGTTCTCAAAAGATGGAGGAAGAAGGCAGGACAGTCAGTATCAGCAGAATGCCTTGTGTGAAAGAATTGATTGGCCAACATTGGCTTTCATGATAGGAGTAGACCATGATCCACAGAATTCATCAGACTTCCAGAAGCTAGAAAAGACAAGAAAAGGCCTTCTACCATGGAACCTCCAAAAATAAATGCAGCTCTGTGGACATCTTAGTTTTAGCCAAGTGAGACCCCTATGGTACTTCTGACTCCATAAATATAAAGGAGTACATTTTGTAGTTTTAAGCCACAGGTTGTAGTAATTTCTTATAGAAGCAATAGAAAACTAATACAGTCTTGATCAAATGGAGATATCTCTCCAAGCACAGTATGATATAGAGAGCTGCTTGTGTTTGGGTAGAGGAAAGGGGATGGAGAAACCTCGGTGCCACAGTCTTTCCTACATCAAATTTTTAAAGCAACACAGAATGACAAAAATGGGAAAATCTTGACATATCATTGGAATTATTCTCTTCCTTAGAAGGATGTGTTGGCTTTTGATATCAAAAATCGTGGCATTTTAGCATTGTAAGATAGACTAACGTTGATCCCTCAGGAGAGTAACACTAGAAGACTTAACATACTGATCAAATTCTAAGAGCTTGAATTATTGATTTTTAAAGTACATTCTCAAATAATCCAGATGGCACACAATGTAGATCAGAAGCAGACATATCATTTCAATTTTTCTTTTTGAAAAGAGAATATAGTAGTGATAAAAACTTACACATCCAATTTTTATGGGGTTCTGTTTCTGTTGCTCTAATTTCCACATGAGTTATTTAAATTTACTGACTGTTTACAAATATATTTGTACATGTATGTGACTGTGTATGTACAAGTGTGTTTGTAGGTGGGAGCAGGATAATTATAGCTAGAAGTAATAAATAATAGAATGGAAAGCAGTTCCCCTGTGACTAAGAAATTATACTTCCAGAGATGGGATTTTGAAGGTAAGGAAGGAGAATAGAAGAGGCTGCAGGTATGGGAGATAATTTCAAACCTGGTTGGACCAAATCCCACAGGAATGTGATAGAACTCCTGGATAACGTTTAGGAGACCAAGACCAAGACCATGGAGCTATCATTATTTTTTGTCTTCCTCTCTAAAAGAAGAATTAACAGGCCATGACTGACTTTTGTGGTGGAGAGAGGGCATGACCTGTGGAATCTAGGAAGGTTCCAGAAAGTAGACTTACTGAAAACCTTCAGTTATATAACCCAGCTGCAAATAGAATCAATATTGGCTACATAATTTTCAAAGTCAGTTCAAAAAAAAATTATTTTTTGCTGCTATAAGAAATTGCCACAACCTGTGGCTTAGGACAATAGTCTCTTTGTTCAAAAATTGTTAAGAATTTGAAGACAGTAACAGAAGTACACTAAACAAGTATGAGGCTCTTCTGAGCATCGGACCCTGTGAAAGTTGTACACCCATGAAGTTGTCCCTGAATGGAATGGCATTAGACAGATCTAGACTGAGGCTGAGAAAACTTGACATAGCTCCCTCCCCTACATTTATGATGTTCCTTTTCTTGTTCTGTGGGACATGGGGGAGAGTCTGTGTATTCCTACCCACTAGACTGGAGTTTGGAAGGTACTAAGAATGGAGAGACGTTTGTTTCATTTTCTAAGGGTATAATTGTAGTATGAAGGGGTTGAAACCCACAGCTGATTCTCTGGTAGGAGAGCCCAAGCCAGATGCTGGTGTTGCTCAGTCCTAGGGGGAAAGAAGCAGTAGTGAGCCTATAGCAGCTAGAGGACAAACTGCCCATCCTCACATTGCCATTACTTTATATCCCAGAACATTTTCACTGATATCAACTTTGAGAACAGCAGAGAGGTAAAAAGATCTAGCCGACCTTCTCAGAATGCCATGAAATAATGCCTAAGGATCTTTTCCAATAGGAAGAAAGAAAGAAGAGCATGTGTGTGTGTCGGAGGCAGGCCCCTGGCCAGGGCGGCCTTCGCCATTAAAAGATGGTGCCTGGCTAGTTGATTCGCTCCCTCCTGTACCCTGCTCGCTGATTGGTCATGTAAGCGTATGTAAGTGTGTAGACTTGCGGAAATAAAGAGAGAAGATGCATCCGAACTGGGACTTCTTGTCGTCCTTGCGGGCCAAGGACGATATGTGTGTGTATGAATTTCATTGTGGGTTCATTGAACACAAATAAATTTGAAACCAGAATTCTGCATGTAGTTGGACATGGAAACACTGAGCTTTTTTCTACTATAAAATATGGGTTAAAAATTTGGTTAAAGAAAATTAATTTTAAATGTTTATATGCATGAAACATAAACCATAAAATATGTTTATGCTATTAAAATATAAATTAATTCATAATTATTGTAATACATTTATGAATTAAGTAAGTATTATAATTTTTTTAGGTTTGAAAATTTACTAAAAGAAAATATCAAAGAGTAATCATGTTGGAAAATTGAAAAATTGAGTAAAAGAGTTTTTCATATTTTAGGAATACTGTATTACAGTTATATATTGACTTACTGCATACCATATATTTTAACAATATTTTTAACTTCTTTGTTGTGCTGATTAATGAAGGGTTAGGTAATCTAAATGGAGCACTGGGTAATCAGAAAAATCCTCAGACAACAGAACAGTAAAATGATGGACAAATTTTAATAAATATCCTTCTTAAACCAATGCTTATAATTTCAGGAAAATAAAGAAAAAAAAGAAACCGAAAACTGAAGTTGCATGAAGGTTTGATGCTTTATGTGTAATAGACAGCAATCTCCCAGAAATCTAGGAATATGATATTTGTAGCTGCATAAGGAAGGGCAAATAGGTACTGAGTTCATTTCAAGTGGGACAAATTGAAACCCAGAGTTCCACATAAAGATGGGACCCTTGAGAAGTCATTGCAAAGGTAAATAGAACATAGGCCTAATAAAAAAAGAGGACATCAAAAAAGTATGAGTATCTTCTTTTCAGTACTTCAGAACTTAAAATCACTCCCAGAAGCTCATAGAAAAATATATTGCCCAGAAGGACCTGGTGTCCCCAAGGTGAAAAATTTACATTAAAGAATATTGATGCAGGCCTTCTGGACTGATAGTGAAGAGTCCAGTAGACCTTTCCCCCAGCAAAACAGCTCTTCATTATTTATTTATATAAAGTACACTGATTTAACTTTCTGGAAATTGACCTAAGGAGAAACATTATTAAAAAAAAAAAATCTACTAAATCTTGGTTAGTAGAGCCTGTCAGCCACAACCTGTTCCCTGTCCACTTGTGTATATTATCCAACCTCTCCTCCAGATGCTCTGATCTGGGTGGGAATAGTCAATAAGGATGGGACCCTCTCCCTCTCTTTTTCCAGCCAGAGACCAGAGTTTTACCCTAGGAGTGACAGGAAGTTCACCTCTTACCTCCTTTCAGGCCATACCTTTCCTCCAGTCCCTGTTGTAGAAAATCTATCTGGTGTGGGTGGAACTAAAAGACAAATGCTCTCTTTCCCACTCAGGCTGTATTAAAGAGGAGAAGCTCCATTCCCAATCCCTGAAGGGCAAGAGTCCTGGAGTCCTGATGGTCCCTACACCAGCTCACTTGTAGGGACAGTTATGACACTGACAAGGGCAAACTGATGAGGTGAGGGTCTGCTCAGCCCCATACTAATAACGTCTGCACACCGAGTATGGGAATCACTCCAGCAGTGAGTCAGCAGGATGAAGAGATCCACAACTCTGCCAGAGGTGACTTGGTTTGGAACAAAGTACGAAGGATGCTGTGCCTAAGGACATTGGCAATAACAATAAGAGAGCTTGGTGAAAAGCAAGTATGAGGAAGAAGTATGAAGAACAAGCATGAGGTAGCGTCATAATACCAGCGGCAACAAGTGGAGGACAGAGCAGCCAGAAGCTCAGCGGAGAGAACCAAGACAGCCAAAGAAAAAAAAAATATTGGGTGGGAATCAAAGAAACCCCCACCACTCGGGTTTGAGAAAACGGTGCTTGGTATAGGCTCATCCCATGAGCAAGCAGTAATCAGAGAAAGATACCGGGTAGACGAGAAAGCATCTCCCAAACAAACAGAGATTACAAGGACCTCAAGCAGAACCACTAATAAAACAATATCTGAACAATACATTTCTCTTAATCCAAGAATAGCTCTTAGAAAGCCAGACTTAAAAATAAAATTGCACATATCTCTGGTAGGAAGATTCTGCATGTTCAAAGTTCACTAAAGGAATATGACCAGAGAACAAATCTCCAAACTCTAATTCACTATCTGAGCATGAAACAACAACAACAACAAAAATAAACTCCCTGGACAGAGGTAGCAGCCTCTAAGCCACACAAACAACCAACGGTAAAGAGTAAAAATCTTATCTAGTTAAATTTTTGATCAACAGGGGGCATATGCTAACCCAGTGATGACACCCTAAGTAGCCAGGTTAAAGATAAAAACAGGAAAAGCAATTATCTAAGCAGGGACATCTGAAGCAGCCCTCAGCAAAGGAAATAGACCCAGAGATAGTTCCACCAAGCCTCTGAATAAAATAAAATAAAATAAAATAAAATAAAATAAAATAAAATAAAATAAATAAAATAAAAAGCAACAACATCATCAACCAAAGTAGCTGGATACTAGAAGTTGACCTTGGGAATAAGTGGATGCCCTGCCAGACTCCACAGAGCAAGTGGTTGTTTTTGTGTGACCTGGTATGGTCAGAGCAGTCTCACTACCCCCACTCCACAGCCACCCCACATTCAGCAAGAATCTATCTCTTCAAAAACTATGAGGCAGCACTTGACTAAGAAAAAGCAAAAACAAAAACAAAACAACCATATTGTAGGTAACTTCAGTCTTTGCTTCAATACCCTCCCATCCAGAGAAAAAGCAGTGCTACTAAAAATGGTCTAATGACAACATCCTAGAAGAAATACTGGAAGAAAATAATTCTCAGCCTACAATTATCCATCCAAATAAATAAAAGCTTGAGGGAAAAATAAAAATATTAAATAAAATACAAAGTAAATATTAAAAAAATAAAATATTAATTAAAATTTTTGATTAAATATTAAATAAAAGATCAGAGAACCCCATATGGACAGGTCTTTAGTAAAGGATTTTTTTTTACATGATACCTTTCAGAAAATAGGCATAGATCCTCTTGTGATGTAGCAGAAATATTGGTGAGACCAGAAATTGGTAAAATAGGTGGTGAATCTAAACAAGTGTTAATAATAAATAATAACTTGGATACTGGAAGTTTTGGGGCAAGGAAGATGGAATTAAAATACAGAGCACAATGCTATGTTAGAAGAAAGATGGCCTAGAGGACATGAAATACTAATAATATTTCTAACAAAGAGCAGAAATTTATTATTGTGGAACGTGTTCAGTCAAATATACAAGTTAAACTCTTAAGTATGAAACCAAATTTTTAAAATAGACTGTACAACTTTATGTCAGCACAGAGTAAAATGAAAATGAAAAACCAAAATTAAGACAAAACTTAATCATGATAAAAAAGGAAGTTCAACTCTGTAACATAACATATGAAACACATGTCTTATGCACATACAAAAACATAAGTCGTGGAAGGTCATGATGAGAAGTCAAAGATGCCTCAATGGCCTGATTATTTTAATCATGTGTCCTTGCTCAGTATCTGGGTTAATGAAAATAAATCAAAAAGGAGCTGAATTTAGCAATAAATTATGTATCAGACACTAATGGAATTTTTTGTTTGCTACAGACACTGAATACCTATGGCTTTATTCGGTTACCTCTTATTCAGTATTTTTTGACGCTCATTTTTTACTTCCACTTTAGTGAAAATCATACATTGATTTTGAGTCTGAAAGATGAATTGCAATTAGTATTTGATGACTCGCTGACCCCCTGCAAAGAATTCATTAAGCAGATGGTACAGTGAAACTTAGGTATAATTCAGTTCACATCGTTCTAATTTGACACATCCTATTTAAAACCATGACCCACTTAAAGATGATTGAGAAATGTCTAACAGAGCCATTCAGTTTCCTTATTTACTCTCTGAAGAATTTAGAATGACACAGAACAAAGTGTGTGCAATTTTTCAATGGCCCTAAAAATTTCCATTGAAGATCACAAAGCCTAATCACAAGAAATTTCTTTTCTGAATGCGACAGCGATCGATACATTTCTCTCAGATACTGGTGAATGTTAATGTCCGTGTGATTTGAATGCTTTAATTTAATAAACTGTTCCGGACTTCCCAAACTTTTTCAAATCTACTTACAAGCAACATAATTTACAATTAAAAACCATAAAATATCTTGACCCATATTATCCATATACCAAACCAGTGCTTTTTAGGTTATGTTCTAATTACCCAGATTTTTGAAATTGAGTATCTGCTCATAGTACTTTATTTTGCTATTAAGCAAAACTATAATGGAAAGAACTTTATTTTGAAAATTTATTTCTAGTTTTCTCTATATAATATGGTCATATTTTTATGTGTTTTTTCATATTTAGCTGGAACTGTTTTAGTATTCATTAACTTTTAAAATTGTCTTGCATTTACAATGCTACTGTATTCAGAGCAGTGACAATAGAAAGCTTAACAACAGCAACAACAACAGCAAGAAAAGAAACAAAAGGAAAACCGATATTTTCTGACTTAATTCCCATCCACAGAAAAGAAGAATGACAGTTCCAAAAGCTTCTACTAAGTCCTTATAGGGCCAGTGTGACATTTCGATGTGCTTGTGCACCAAATCTTCCTAGGGACCAAAAGGCATTTTTATACTCTTCTGCTTTACTGGGGAAGGTTTCGAAAGATAGACTCATGAAGCCCAAAGCTTTGATTGCTGTTTTACAACCTACTCCTGGAGTTTGATTTGAAGTAAGCTATGAAGGTTATATTCACTGGGAAAAGTGAGGCATAACTTAATGTTCACCAATAGCAGGAACTTTAAATAGAACACAGCATAGGCATAATTTATTAGCAAGGAAAGTGATCTACTGAAAATTTGACCTAATATGGCTTCAGCAGACAGGAGTTTTCCCTTAAAGAGCAAGAGAAGTAGAGGAGTAAAGCAGAAACAGGTTCTCTGTCTGACCTTGCTTTAATTCTCAACGTGCCAACTTCATTCACACTCACGCTGCCTCCTGGTTACGGTAAACTCTTGGACCACCAACCATCACGTCCAGGCCCCACTAACAAAAGGGTCAAAGGACAAGATGTAGCTACCTACTGCCTTGTCCAATGAGATGACTAAAATTTAATGGCTTACTGTCATTATATTATAATTATTATTAAAAAAAAATGGCTGATTTCTCAGGATACTGCAATCCATGCTAAGCTCACCTGCAAAGATCTGCTGTTCTTGAAAACTGGAGAGTCAGCGGGAGACTCACCTGAAGGACACCTCCCTCCTGCTCTCTCCTCCTCCTCTGTAGTCCTCTCTCCCCTCCCCCACTCTGCAATCCATGTGACCCAACCTCTTTATCTCTTCTGCCTGGTGGAAAGAAACCTTTATGTAGTAATTGAGGTTTTCCAAGAACCCAAGTAACTGTCAAGTCCTTTAAGGGTTTTGGTTTGTTATCAATTCTGGCACTTTCTACTCCTAAAAGTAACCCCAAGCCCATCTCAGATTCCAAAGAAGGAAACTATACGAGAATCTAATATCCCTGAAAGCAAAGTTCATTTGGGGCTATCAGTTAGCATATAATCATGGTATATGTCTTCTGGCCCCTAACAATTTATATTTCTCCCCTTTTTAAAATATAGTTTTATTCCACCCAACACCCTCGACCACCAGATGCCTCATTCCATCATGGAATTAGGACCAGTTTTGAAAATTGGGATTTCATCACATCCACTTGTCAATAAGGATCGTTAGCTGTTAGAGAACCTCCATCTGAAGTCTTTTAAACTAACTAGACAAGTTAACTCACATCCACACACCCATGCAGCATGTAACATTGAGACTAGGGCAGGAAAACCAAGACACTTTCCCAAAGGGAGAAAATAAGACGTAGAGCAGGGACTTGTCACTTACAATTCTGAAATCAAATTGGTCTATGTTGCCAGGTGCTTGATTAAGGCCCACCCAACTCTGCCCCAGGTTTCTTAAACACTCTGAATCATCTTTCCTTTTTCTTAAAAAATCTTCCACTTTTTCAGCTTGTTTCTTGCCTGAGAAATTTGGGGCTCTGGAGCCTCTTTAACTTGGGAATTTATGTTACTACTTTTTTTCTTAAACTTATATAATTCTTTTATAAAATTATGTATCTCTTAGGTTTCAACTAATAATTTACTCCATTACACAAAAGCAACACCATGTAATATCTTTTAAGTCACACCCTTCTTTGAACTGAGAATCATGGTGCCATTGTACAAGGCCATCAAGCTTCTTAGGTCACTATTATCTGTCAGGGAGTGTCTAGGATGAACACCTTTAAGATTTTTATGCATCATTTTTTTTTTTTCTTGTTGAGAGTATCCATGAAGCATCCAGTTGTCATTTTCTGATTAACAACAAAGAGTCTAAGAACCACGCCCTGACTGGAGGCTACTTTTAATGGTGGGGCTCTGGATTTAATATTGTCTTAATGACATGTCTTACTTTGAAGCTCTAGTGTTAAGAGAGACTGTGGGCAACAAATAGTTGATTTTTAAGCCCAGTAAGCCCTGGCTTCTTCATATTTCCTCTAAATTATGCTTTAAAAATGAAAGCTTCTTTCTTGAGCTTGTCACACTCCTTTAGTCTTTAATTCTAGGTAATGAAAAGAAGCCCATTGATAGTTCCCACATTCTGTCTAGAAATTGTATAGCCACATCCACTGGTTCAATCTGAGGACTTTCTATCTTCAACATTAATGTAGGCAAGCAGTTTTGGTGATTATTCTGCCCTTAACTTGGGTCCACTTAATTAAGGTCTGTAAGAGCAAATTTTCTCACTGTCTTTTCAGAATTTATTAGCTGTTTCCACGAGGCTTTTCAGATCCCTGCTCACTATCCAGTTTCAAAACCAATGTCATATAATGTCAGGTTTTTGTTACAGAAGCGTCTCCCTTCCAGGTACCGATGTCTATTGTGATCTTTTACAGGGAAACACACCATACCAACATTTGGTGACTTAAAATAACAACCATTTTATAATTTTTCGCAATTATATAATACTGGCTGGGCTCATCTGGGCAGTTCTTCTTCTCCTCTTGCCCGTGGTCACTTGTGTGGCAGCATTGCTCTTGCCAGTTGGAGGGATTAGGCTTTCTTTCCACATAATCGCAGGTCCTCTCTTTTTCCACGTGAGTGCCCTGATTGCTTTCTTCATGGGGATCCTCCATGAGAGCTGGAGGACCTCTTACATGGCAGTTTTGATTTCCCTGAAGCAGGAAAATAGAAGCTGACAGGAATTCTTAAGGGTAAGGTCAAGACTGGCACAATATCATTTTTATCACCTTCCATTAGTTAATACCCGGGGTCAGCCCACATTTAGGCAGAAGGAACTAAACAAATCACAAATATCAGGACACATGGTCAATTTAGATGAAAACTGCAGACAACATCCAATCATAGGCAAATCCTAATGTTCACCAGTCGTGGGGACTTTGAATATAATACACTACTGCCACAATATATTGGGAAAGAGTGCAATTTACTGAAAACCAATTAATGATAGTTAAACTAAAAGTTCACCTTATATAACAAGAAAGGGCCAGAGGGAGACAGTATAGGCTTGGTGTAGAGTCTTCGTGATAATTCATGGATCCAGTTTCTTTGTCTTTCCATTCAGTAATTCTCAGCAGGCTGGCTTTTATCCTCATTCTCACTACCTAATGATTGCCATAAAGCTGATTTATCTTTATGTATCAAGCCTTTATTCCAGGTGGAAAAGCTGTAAAGGGAACAAAATGGTTCTGTGAGCCAAGTTGTTTTCATCAGAAAAGCAAAAGTAGGAGATTTCTACTTACTTTTCACTGAGCATAGTTCTATTGTATGGCTACTCTCAGCAGTATGGGAGATAATGCAAGCTAGAAAGATATTGATCATTTACTGTCAAAAAGCATTTGATGAGTAAACCATTTGGTATACAAAACCTGTAACTTAAGGGAAAGTAATTTTCAAAGACCAGAATATGGGTGTGTATTGGCTACTCATTATTCAGTTCCTTCTGTAAAAGTATATAAAATAATTATGATACTGGGTGAATAATCAGTGTGGAAACAAAGAAGGGAATACAACTGATGACAAATGCTCCGTCTATACCCTGTAATCTAAATTGCTTAAATTTTCAATAATTTGAGGTCTTACAATGTTGGAAAAATCAACTATTGATGTACTCCAAATAACAGGAGAAACAACTATCATTTGGTCCCCTTTGCAAGAACCTCCCATTAAATGTTCTCAGACAGATAATGTGAGATGGCTCAATGGCAACGATCAGATATAATATGTTGCATCCACTACCAGTAGCAACCTCTCAGCTCTCATCTAAACCAGTTATGTTCTTCTGTCCAGGTTCGTGGCCATCAAAATAGAGACTGTATTTCTCAACCTTCCTTGTGGCCAGGTGTGCCATGTGACTAAGTTCTTAGTAAAAGGGTTGTGAGTAGAAGTGTTATAGGCAAACATCAAATGCATCTTAAATATGATTGCCTGTGACTTACGCTTTCTTTTTTTTTTAAACAGTTTTTTTTTAAGATTTTATTTATTTATTTGAGAGAGAGACAGAGAGAGAGAGAGCATGAGCGAGGAGAAGGTCAGAGGGAGAAGCAGACTCCCCAAGGAGCTGGGAGCCTGATGCAGGACTCGATCCCAGGACTCCGGGATCATGACCTGAGCTGAAAGCTGAGCCACCAAGGCAACTGAGCCACTCAGGCACCCCTGACTTACTCTTTCTTTTATCTTGCTTCCAAATGGAAATAGTGATGACCCCACAACATTCACAGGTCTGTGTTGTAGACAGCAAAGCCAATTTGTTGGGGTCCTGGTCTGTATTATGAAACATAGACTTCTTGGGACTGATAATGTGAGTGGGGAATACACTAGCATTGTGTTTAGTCACAGAAATGGTGGAGTTTATTAGTTGTAGCAACTTCGCTTTTACTCTAGGCAATAAAGAAATAGTGTATTCAAAGACCTGTTGCCTGACGTAAAAACCTAAAGAAAAAAAAAAAAAAAAGGAACTGACATTGCAGGCAGGGTGAAGGTAGAGTATTTATTCACATGTCACGTCTGATAACTTGAAGAGCAAAACACTTGCCTAAAGAGAAGCTGTTGGAATGAGCCAGAATGTTACCATGTGTTAGCTATTTATTGCTACATTTAGCTAGCTTATTTCAAGAATTAATGACCTCAAGCAAGAACTAGACAATTTTCAAGCAGAGATTGAAGAGAATAGAAAGAGTTCAGAAATGTGGGATCTAAATAAAAAAAAAAAAGAAATGTGGGATCTGATAAGGTTGGAAAAGCCAGTTGCTTTACCATCCCAACAGTAGGAGATAACCCTGCTGCTCAAAGCCTTTCTGAACAGTGCCCATTAAGAATTCTCAGCCCAACAAATGAATCTATACATGATCTGCGCCCATGATCATATGAAGAGTGTTGCTTTCCAAGCAAGCGTATTCTTTCACATGGTTTTGTGCTCTCAGTAGAGCCATCATTAAAATGAGAGTGCATGATGCTGGCTGAATAAGAAAGCCACTCCATGTGAGCAGGTTTAATACTTGTTTCCAGAAAATAACCTTGGATTTGGTTTCAAGCACATGGAAATAGCTGCAAGCAATTAGACCAAAAGCCTTCTGAGCTTCCTAAGGAATTGTTTTACCAGGAAAACCATGTTTAGCCTTCAAAAAAATCTCTAGCACCCATATCAGTAGGAGCAGAAGCAGGCTATAAAAACTGCTGTGCTCCTGAGAAAAGCAATCTCTTTAATATCCATGCAGATGTGGCCAGGGAGGAGATACAATGAGAACACATTTTTCAAAGAAGCCAAGGGCCCCAAAGGAGAGAGCACAGGAAATTCTTTCCAATAAGCAGAAATGAGTTCTGAGAAAGAAATTTACTTTACTCATAGGAGTCTCTGCAGTTCTTACCTAACAAAATATTATTGCTCTGACTAGTGACTGCCTGGCCATCTTTCCCTTTTCCACACGAAAGGAAGGTTTTATTATAATGATGGTATTTTTTACTCCAGGTAAGTGATACAGTTGTTATGAACAATAGGTATCTGATGAGAGGACTGCACCCAAGTATGTTAATATCTGATCTGGACACAATGACTGAATGCAACAATAGGTTGTCTCTCTTGTGAAGGGTGTGATGTCTTCTCACACTTCAGTGAGGGATGTGCGTGGATACTTGCGTGGCAGATTGTGACAGAGACCACTACTTATCCCCCTTTTACTAATAACTAATCCTCACCTGGGGTTTTAGTTGGCATGTGTCGTCTGTGAATATTTTACTGAATTCCAGTTAAAGGGATAAATGCAGATGTGAAGTGTGCATTTTGTCAACACAAAATACACGTTGACACCCTATTACATCCATATAATGTTCTTGCTGCCACAGCAAACAAGTCAGATGTCGTGAAAGATGTGAACCTCTTCCATAAAAAGGTTGTTTGTTCTTCAAATTCCCTTCTTCCCCTTCTGTTGGATCTGTTAGATTGTATCTTTCATATATGGCACATGGATAAGCGACCCATCACTCATTCTCTTCTTACAGTTTGATTGACAACTCTCCCAATGCTTGCTGGATTCTATGTTTCCTCCTTAGGAACCTGCTCTGAGATGTGTGATTATCCTGACTGATGGAGTGTGATAGACATAATGGTATATGAACACCTAAAAAAGAGAGAGAGCATAAGAGAGAGAGAGAGAGAGAAATTGTATCCAATTGGCTTTTATTTTTTGTCTGGATGTTCCAGTTTTAGAACCTAACCCCCATGCTGTTGGGAAGTTCACCGCACATGGAAAGACCATACACTGCTGTTCTTTTCAACAGTTCTAGCCCAGTTCTCAAAGGACAGTCTGAATCAATTGCCAGGTATATATATAAACAAAACTTCAGAGAATTCAAGACCCTCATGAGGCAATGTTGGAATAAGAAAGAAAGGAATTTGAACCTGTATGAACTGTGGAGCAGAAATGCCTATTACTTTTTTTTTTAAATTTTTTAAATTTATTTCTTTTCAGTGTAACAGTATTCATTGTTTTTGCACCACACCCAGTGCTCCATTCAATACATGCCCTCCGTAATACCCACCGTCTGGCTCCCCCGACCTCCCACCCCCCGCCCCTTCAAAACCCTCAGATTGTTTTTCAGGGTCCATAGTCTCTCATGGTTCACCTCCCCTCCAATTTCCCTCAGCTCCCTTCTCCTCTCCATCTCCCCATGCCCTCCATGTTATTTGTTATGCTCCACAAATAACTGAAACCATATGATAATTGACTCTCTCCACTTGACTTATTTCACTCAGCATAATTTCTTCCAGTCCCATCCATTGCTACAAAAGTTGGGTATTCATCCTTCATAATACTCCATAGTGTATATGGACCACATCTTCCTTATCCATTCGTCTGTTGAAGGGCATCTTGGGTCTTTCCACTGCCTATAACTTTGGACTACTTTCCTTCTTCCTGAACTTTAAAAGCAAGAAATAAGTGTCTATCTTATTGCACTCACTGAATTTTGAGATATCAAATATAGAGTAAGCTTTTATAGCCTGACTGCTATTGACAGAGGTTTGGGAAACAATTTTGTCTGCACACTAATCTATACCCCGTGCCTTACGATGATCATTTATTACGTAATAAATAGTTGGCAACTATTCATTCACAGATTCATTCATTCATTCACGAAATATGCGTTGACACCCTATTACATCCATATAATGTTCTTGCTGCCACAGCAAACAAGTCAGATGTAGTATCTATCCTTGTGTTTTTTCCTATGGCTGCTATCACAAATTACCTTAAATGTAGTGACGTAAATCAACACAAATTTATTCTCTTATAATTCTAGCAGTTGAAATTCAAAAATCAAGATGTTGACTGGGCTGGATTCCTTTCAGAGGCTAGGAGAGTAATCTGTTTCCTTGCCTTTTTTATCTTTTAGAAACTGCCTATATTCCTTGGTTCAAAATTACACCACCCAACCTCTGGTTCTGTTTGTTTTCACTTCTTCTTCTTTATTTCCCCTCTTCGATTTCCTGCCTCCCTCTCATAATGACCCTGTGGTTACATCAGGCCCGCCTAGATAATCCAAGACAATCTCTCCTCCCCAAGATCCCAAACTCAATAATATCTGCAAAGTCCCTTTTACCATCAAAGTTATTTACCAGTTTCAGGGATCAAACATGGGCATGTTTGGGAATCCATTATTCAAACTACATAGTCCCCATGGAATATACGTTTTCCTTAGGAATGTTGAAACCATTTGTATTGGGAATTAGTGGTTTATAAAATTTACTTCATTACTCCATTATTATATTAATGTTCTTTTAGTTCTCTTAGTTCATTTAGTTCTTTTAGTTCATTTTCTTCATTGAAAAGGTAATTTTTGGATCTTTTAGATACAAACTTGACATGGCCAAAGTAGTTTTCCATTCTTCATTCTTTCCTTTATGAAAAATATTTTTAAGACTTTATTTATTTATTTGACAGAGAGAGAGATCACAAGTAGGCAGAGAGACAGGCAGAGAGAGAGGAGGAAGCAGGCTCCCCGCTGAGCAAAGAGCCAGATGCGGGGTTTGATCCCAGGACCCTGGGATCATGACCTGAGCCGAATGCAGAGGTTTAACCCCCTGAGCCACCCAGGCACCCCTCCCTTATGAAAATTTTTATTTGATACAGCACACATTAATACCTTGTCTTCTGTAAGGTAGATATAATACTGAGACAAAATAGGGCATACAGAGAAAACAATAGATATCTCAAGTATATTTCTGTTTCTCTACATACTTAAAACACAACACAAGCCCTCATTAATACCCATCACCCGGTTACCCCATCTCCCCAACTGCCCCTGTTCTGTAACTCTCAGATTGCTTCTCAGGGTCCAGAGTCTCTTATGGTTTGTGTCCCTCTCTGACGTCTTCCCATTCTAATTTTCCTCCCTTCCTCTATAGTCCTCCACAATATTTCTTATATACTTGAATTTTCAACACTGAAGGAGTACAAAATATCAACCTACTTTATCTTGTTTCTCAGTGAAAACAAATACGGGAAACAAAGAATTTTCATAGTCCTTTTGTATGGAAGAGCTTTCTTTCTCTAAAGGATTTCAGTTGTCCATGGAATTCCAAGAAAGTCAAAGATAAAATCAATAATAATTTTAAGAGAGAATTGGGTTTGGGAGAAGAAATGATATGACAGGATATGATATGATATGATATGATGTGATATGATATGATAAAATTAATGATAGAACCATAACAAAAATCATGTAGCATTGTCAAGATCCAGGCCAGATCTTCTGACATATAAAATCAATGACAGACTAGATTATTTGTCATGGAAGGAAAAGCTCAAATCTCAATTGCTCTCTTTTTTTTCTTTCCATTTTTTTTCTCATTACAAGTTACTGCATGATATTTGGTTCACTTTAATGTGTAATGGTGAAAATTAAAAAAAAATACAAAAGGAATAGAAAAGCAAAGAAGATAAATTTTAGTAGGATTATAGACCAGCTATTTGTCCTGATGCATTCTAGTACTGATTCAAAGTGAAATGGAAAAATGAAAATGAAATATTGATTCCTGAATGTTTTCTTGATGGGGGGGAAATGGGACACTCAAGAATTAAGTAACAAGGTAGAGAATTGGCCAGTGGGACAATTTACAGGGAGGAAATGGACTGTGAATTATGACAATAAACCAATGGAAGAAGTTGATTAAAAAAAAATAGGTACTCATCTGTTACTGTAGCAGTATTTATATAGATGTTTTCTGTATCTTCTTAAATCATGCTCTTCCACGAGTCCCAGTCATACTGTAATATTTTTCTTAATTATTACAACCTATGAATACTAACATTTTATCTTTTGTTCACATGCTAAATCATATTTTAGATTTACTAGAATAATGAAAAAATGTTAGTTGTCAACATTGTTATTTTATCATTAATATTATTATTAATGGATCAGTTAAACACAAAGATAATTATAATCGGCAGTTATAACCGTGGGAAAAGACCACATGTGCATTCCACGTAGACAATATTACACTGTTGTATCTTAAGAGCTGAGAATCAAATTGTCTCAATTTATAATATATTACAAGTGGGACAAGGGGACTTTTCTGAAAGTGGAGCACTATATTTTTATTGTAATATTTTTGTCATAGTAAAAGCACTATGAAGTAGGAATACTGTTCTTTAAATTTATTGAGCTCATATGCGTGGATTTACACCTTCATTTTTCTTTTTTTTTTTTTTTTAAAGATTTTATTTATTTATTTGACAGAGAGAGATCACAGTAGGAGAGAGGAAGGGAAGAGATCACAGAGAGAGGAAGGGAAGCAGGCCCCCTGCTGAGCAGAGAGCCCGATGTGGGACTCGATCCCAGGACCCTGAGATCATGACCTGAGCTGAAGGCAGCAGCTTAACCACCTGAGCCACCAGGCGCCCACCTTCATTTTTCTTTACAGATGTATTCAGCATTTCTCCTCTCAGAGTGTCATGGAAGCATGACATCTCCATATACATAATCATTATTTTTAGCAATGACCCTTGTTACAAGGAATGTACTGAAATATTTAGCCTTTACATATGGTTATTATGTAAAGGGTTTTCATCATTCAAAATATGTAAAAAATATTACAGCTATTTATAATAAAATAAATTCAATTCTATGCAGAATCCTACAATAAAGGCAACAATTAATGTAAACGTTATTCTGTATTATCTAGCAGGGATGTTTTTCTAGCAACAATTAACCTGAAACTGTCAAGTTCTGTTGAGTTGGTCTAAATTAGAAAATTGTAACTGGGCCATCTCTAATTTTAATTTATATTCAATATGATACCGTAGGACACATTTCATACAATTTTAGCTGTATTTATGTGTGCTCACTATGGAGATCAACAATAATCTTAAGATTTTAAAAAATATACACATATTGTGAATGTTGAAGAACTATAAAACAAATGGCCTAGAAAAAGTAGCAAATTAAAAGAGGGAAAACAATTACTACGAAAGAGGAAAGAAATGATAAGACAGTTAACTATTCTTAATACAAACCCAGGCTCTTCTGCATGTTCACATGAAGTGAGCTGTTGTTAAAGAGATGGGAAGTGGCTTATAATTTTACTTTTGCCCTTTATAAGTCCATTTACTTTTCCAAGTTAAGTACAATCACTTTTCACAAATCATATTACAGTGGTTTATAGAACAGGTTTTCCCCTTATTACAGCAGAGTACTTCATTATTAAATTAGACGATTTTTTCTTCCTAATCATCTATAAGAACCAGCTGTCTTTGGCAAAAACTCTTTTTTTTTTTTTTTTAATTTCTTTTCAGCGTAACAGTATTCATTGTTTTTGCACCACACCCAGTACTCCATGCAATACGTGCCCTCCCCAATACCCACCACCTGGTTCCCCCAACCTCCCACCGCCCGCCCCTTCAAAACCCTCAGATTGTTTTTCAGAGTCCATAGTCTCTCATGGTTCACCTCCCCTTCCAATTTCCCTCAACTCCCTTCTCCTCTCCATCTCCCCATGTCCTCCATGTTATTCCTTATGCTCCACAAGTAAGTGAAACCATATGATAATTGACTCTCTCTGCTTGACTTATTTCACTCAGCATAATCTCTTTCAGTCCCGTCCATGTTGCTACAAAAGTTGCGTATTCATCCTTTCTGATGGAGGCATTATGTCTCCATAGTGTATATGGACCACATCTTCCTTATCCATTCTGGCAACAACTCTTAGCATGTTATTTAAGTTACTTAAATCAAATGCTACCATAATAGGGAGATAGGGAGAGAAAAATGAAGTAAAATAGAACCCCCTTGGAAATTTAGGGAAGTGTAATTTCTCTGAAGTTCTCAAGAAAAACTTACCTGTATTTTAATTTGTTATTGTTGTTGCTGCTGTTGTTGTTTCTTCTTCTTTTTCTCCTTTTTTTCCTTCTTCCTCCTTTTAAGCTAACATTGGTTAAATGAAGTTTATTTGTATCACCGTCCTGTTTGATAAAAAGGATAAATATAAATATAATAAATATTTTTATTTCATTATGAAAATAACATAGTTAATGTCATTTGATTAAAAAACCAAATATTCAATAGAAACAAATTCTACTAAAATATAACATGTATTTTGTTATCTTAGACATCCAGTTGCCAGTGTTTGAAAAAATCTGCTAAAATTTTTCCTTTAATCATTTATGAAGATATGGCAAAAACATAGAAAGTACTTCTGTCTTTTAATTTATAGAGGAGAGAGGACAATATGCCAAGATGTAGAAATTGGTTACTGCAAAAAACAAGAGATACGATTAATCTAGTATCAGTGAAAAAGATTAGAAAATACATTCTTGGACTACATTTCACCTACTACATACTCTGCACTGAAGTAATTTCAATGGATCCTAAACAAATATATTCCCAAATAATTGAAGAACACTTTGATACACTCATATTCTCTACCCCTAAATTCTCAACTTGTTGGTTGGATTGACTAGAAAATAGGGAGATACTCATCATTTTGAGAAGAAATGTCTTTGAGTCCCTGGCAGTCACCTGCATCCATTTAAGGTTGAGCCATATATACATGGCTCATGAGCCATGTATATATGGCTCAACCATTAATTAACTTTATTCTAGATCAGACTATAACTTGGAATCCACAATTCCTGTGACAGGAGGGTTTCTTACAATACTTACTTTATTATGGAGGTTAATCTGTCTCCATATGCACGGGAAATAAGCACAAAATTACTTCTAGTAGAAGGAAAAGGCCAACATGAAGTTTTACTAGTTGTTATTTATTTATTTTAGAGAAAGAGAGAACATGCAGTGGGGGAGGGGTAGAGAGAGAGAATCCTCAAGTTGACTCCCCACTGAGTGCAGAGCCCAAAGTGGGGTTCTATCCCAGGACCCCAAGATTCTGACCTGAGCTGAAATCAAGAGTCAGCCACCTAACCAACTGAGCCACCCAGGCACTGCTGAAGTTTTATGAGTCTTAATAATTAGGTTCCTAATCACCTAATTATTTATTTTATTTTATTTTAGTCACCACGTTAAACATCTTACTTGGGTTGATTTATCACCATGACAATGTTCTGAACATATGCTAATATTATTCCCATTTTATTGATGGATACAATGAATTATAAATATTTAAAGTCATTTGTTAAAATTAATAGAGATGCTTATTTTTATCACTGGTATTCACATAATGAGTCCAATCAATTCTTTTTTTGTTTGTTTTTGTAAGATTTTATTTATTTGACAGAGAGGGAGAGAGTGCACAAGCAAGGGGAGCGGCAGGCAGAGGCAGAGGGAGCAGTGGGTTCCCATGGAGTAGGAAGCCTGATGGGGGGCTCAATCCCAGGACCCTGGGATCATGACCTGAGCGGAAGGCAGATAGTTAAGGAACTGAGCCACCCAGGTGACCCTCCAATCTCAATTCTTATGCTTTTGTTATTATGTGATACTGTTTTCATAAGAGAAGCTTTTGAAATTTACCAAGGCTGTTAGATAAGCAATTAAATGTGACTGCATATTACCTTTAAGATTTAAAGATAATTTTAAAAAGTTGAGTTATTAAATTATTAAAAATAATTTAAGTTATTTGAGTTATTAAATTATTAAAAATAATTTAAAGATTTAAAGATTAATTTAAGATTATTCTACCATTTTTAAAAAAGTAAAATCTTCAGTGATGTAGTATATGTCATGTTTTGTAAGTATGTTGATGGATACACTAGCCTAGTTTGGGCAATATAATAGGGCATTTGTTAAAATTATGATGTCTGTGTTATTTTTATATGTTAATAACATCTAATTTTACTTCATTAAAAAACAATTTGATGAAAGTACTTAACAAGCTAAATCTTAATTGTAAAGCATTACAATTTTGCAACTTCTCAGAGTCATTCAATTTGCAGATCTTTTTCTGCCATGCAATATTCACATCTAAAAAACAGACAGGGTTTGTTAACTTATTTGGAATAAATACTATATGTGTCAAATTTCCAATGAGCGTGTTTATTGAAGACATAAAATGAACTAAAACATGTTCAATTTAATTTTTGATAACAGAACATATGTGCATATGCTCCCTTATGGAAATGAACAGTGTTTTTCAAAATGCATGTTTATCAAAATGGGACAATGGAGTAGTACCAAAAAGATAAGAACCACATTTTCTTTTGTAGAAAATGATATGTAAGTTTACTGAGAACAATATATACATAAGGAAATAGCAAAGCATGTATTCCTCAGAGTCTCATAGCTCCTCGGAACTGTCACCTCTGGGTGATCTCATTCATCCTATCTGAGGATATCATTGGAAAGGAAAAGCTCCCTGCCCTTGACCGTGAGAGCTTCTATCCCCATTCACCTTGCCTTACTATTCTGGGGACTTTGGCTTTGTGCCGACTCCCCTCAGAAGATCAAAGTACACAGTAGAAATACAAATAAAATTCTCAGCCCATGTCTGATCATTTATTATGAAACTAGGTGACATATATGTCTGTTTTCCAGGAACATCCTTTAGCAGGTCCAGTTTTTAGATCTGCCTGTGGTTTAGTCTTGTCCAAACCCTGTTAGGACTAGTGGTTAAAATTAATGGAGACTAGCGAAGGCAGATGGTAGGGAAGGATTTGAATGACTAGCACTCCTCAGATCATGTGACATGTCCTTGTACTACATAACAAGTGAGGCTTTGCATGTTCTTCAAGGTAAATCTAGAGCAGAGTGAACTGTTCTAATTCAATTTTAAGTTCAGCAAAATACGAGAAAATGACCTATGAAATGAAACTTCTCTGTCTTATTTTAATAAAAAATATTAGTATTTAATATTTAATTAAGAAATATTCATGATTTCTGTATGAAATGTGCTATATTCTGTGCACCATTGCATATATGTTATTCCTCCACTTCTCACACCATAAGTTTATAAAGTAGATGATTAAATTAAAAATTCTAAATTTATTTTAGCCCTAACTCCATAACTACCAACCTATGACATCCTTCCTAATACTCCCAAACTGCTTTTCATGGGCAGCAGATCCAAGGTAGACATAAATAACTCCAGTGGGGATCCTTTAATTCAGAATAATGGGGACTGAGATGGATACTACTTCCTTAAACCTCCTTTCTCCTACAAGTGCCTGTGATTTTTTTTTCAGTAAATTAATAGCAGGATGAAGACGGATGCTTCTGAAGATGTTAATCTTCCATATTACTGAAGTATGAACCTAATAAAACAGTAGATTTCTTGTTCAGAATGGGTTTATTTTAAAATGCAGACTTGTAAACATTCAGATATAACAAGGGTTTGATTCGGGAGGTGAGCAACAGACCAGAGGGAAGTAAGTATGCTTTTCTAAAATAAAATAACTTACAACTTATAGATTAGTGTATAAGGTGTAATCTTTACAGGGAGAGCATAGCAGAGTAGCACAGGCCATGGTGCCAGACTGGGCTCAGAATAAGATCCAGAATTTATTCAGGAGTTTACTTACCTCTTTGTTCCAAATTTCCTTCACCTATAAAGTGTGGATTATAATATGACCTAGTTACTGAAGTTCTTAGAAGGAGATTTAATGTTAAGAATGCACATTACTGTGTATGTCTGGAACAGTGTTAGCGAAACATAAATGTTAAATGTGGTGATGAGGGAGTTTCGATTAAGGTTCTCAAAACAAAAAGTAACAAGTAGATATGAACACATGATATTTGGAAAATGTGATCTTTTTCTTTTCTACCAATTAAAAGATAAGTTTTATGCAGTCTCTATTCATGGTTTTTTTTTTTTTTTTTTTTTTTTGACAGAGAGAGATCACAAGTAGGCAGAGAGGCAGGCAGAGAGAGAGAGAGAGGAGGAAGCAGGCTCCCTGCTGAGCAGAGAGCCCGATGTGGGACTCGATCCCAGGACCCTGAGATCATGACCTGAGCCGAAGGCAGCTGCTTAACCCACTGAGCCACCCAGGCGCCCATGTTTTTTTTTTTAAAGCAGATGTCAGGAACCTTGCTCTGATCATCAAAAGTGTTTTCTGACACGAGGTTCGCTTGAACGCTGTTATGTTAATTTTCCAATCTCAGAAAGAAGAAACCCCTTCAAATATAGATTTTATCTCAATCTAGTAACTGATATCCTCATGTTTCATCCTTCCAACTGGGGTGGTTACCCAGAATTTCAGTAGATCAGACTTCTTTCTTCTCTGTCGTTCCGTATCACCCTAAATAAGATGATGATTTCCTGGTCATTAGATCTTCTGTATTCATCCTAAATATTAACTTGCCTTCCTTCTTTGTTCCCTCCTCTTTCCTTCTTTTCCTAGGGTCACTCTAAATGGTTATCATCCAAGCAAGTCAAACTCAATGGTCCAGAGTAAAAATCTATCACATTTCTTCACTAAATCTATTTATAATATGGAGGTATTCACTTTATTAAATGGCATTGAAATTTATCTTAGACATTTTCATCTCTTCCATCACCCAATCCCTTACCACTTCTGATCAATTGTACATCCTAGATAACAGTCACCCCAACCATCACAGTTCCATATTAGACAATTATCATCCTTAAACTGGACTGTGGTGATCCCCTAATCTGTTTGTCTACTTCTAGTTTAATTACTACACTATAATCAAAATGTAAAAGAAAATACAAATTTTTAAAAATATATATCATGCTTTATTACATCTTCAATTAAATCTCAAAATAGCTTCCCATTGTTCTTAGGAGAAGAAAGTTTACTTAACAGTTGGTTTTTGGATCCTGTCTATATCTGTAATAGGTTTTTCTGAGCTCTCTCATTCGTCCTTTTTATTCTGTGATCAGTCTAGTATATGTTGAGCCTTGGTATCACAGACAAGCAGTATTCTGTATAAGAAACAGAATAGTTAAGAAAGACCAGCACAGTAGGCTCATTGGGCCAGCAATTAAACTTAGTCTAAGTTGAAATTTAGGGCTATCTCTCCCCTTTGGATCTGTTCATTCAAGTAGTTGTGGAATTATTCCTATTTTTTTGTGATAAAGAACCCTTCAAATACAGTTGTTATTTGTGCTCTTCTCTCAGTATTCTTGGACACACACACACACATATACACACACAGTTAATTAAGCTTCTGCTTTAGGTTTGAGATACCTATTTTCTTTAATGCCCATGCTTACCAGTATTGAAAACCAAGAGATGCTATGACTCCTTCTGCAACTCCTAAGACCAAGGAAATCTTGCAAGTTCTATCCAAGGCTGTCAGTACTTCACTTTACTCCTGCATTCAGTAAGTGTTCATTAAGTGTTTTCTGTGCTACACTTTATAGGTCCTGGGGATAGAATAATAAATGAGTCTAAATTCCTAATACCCTTGAGTATGCATTCAAATAACAAGGTATACAATGAACAATTATGCAAAAAAGGTAAGATTTTTCTTGACGTGCTACAAAGAAAAGTAGTATAAAATTAATAAACTTTTAAAATAATAAATAATACTAAATAATAAAAATGGACTATCCAACATCTCCAAATGATTGACATATGAGGGAAAATCATCACATGAACATTCAACAAATATGCAACATGAGTCTCTCTTTTTCTTGATCTCCTCCCCCTAAAAATCCCTCCATACAGCTCTTAGATATAACCTACAAATGACCATAATTATTTCCATTTTCCTTCTTAGTCCTTCTTTGATTAATAATTCTGAAAAAATAACATTAATGACATTTCTCTTATATTAAGAATTTTCTACTCACTACTCATTTCTGGGGAACTTCTGTGAATATTTCAATTCATTTAGCTCTGTTGTGAAGGAAATCTCGCTAAGAATTCTAAATGGCTTTTACTCTATGCCAGTCAAGAATGATTCTTGAAAATAAAATCTCATTAACATTTATCACTAAAAAGTTCTGATAAACTACTGCACTTGTTCTTCAAATATCTATCAGCACAATCTTTTATAACTTTTTTTACCTACTTACCTTAAAAAGTTTCAGACAAAAAAAAAGAAAAACATGCTGTAATAGCTCTAATACCATAGATACAACATTTAACATGCATATAGACATGGTTTATGTCATCTATTTCGTGCACAATTTTAAAACATTATAGAAGGTAGGAATTAGTAAAAAAAAGAAAAAAGGCAATCAGAAAATCACAAATGCAAGCAGAAAATTAACATTTATATTACTCTCTGTGTTCCAGAAAACATTCATGAAACTTGCCCTATTTTAATTATTTTTCTTAGTGTTTTGTTACTCTCCACATGGGTACAAAGACATTCTATTCAGTTTATCTTTCACAAAACACAAAGAGATTTTAGGTGTTAAATAATTCACATGAAGCCTGGAGCTCACAGCTGTATTACCGGCAGCTTTGCCAAAAACAGATATGGCCATTTTTGAAATCAGAAATCATTCTTATTGGGTTTTCTCTAGCAGAGAGGACTCAGGGCATTCAGAGAAGTTCCTGTGCCATCAATCAGCATATCAAAGTATATTTTACTTTTGGATGATCCCATTACGACACGATAGGTGATAAGCAAATTTGAAAAATAGGAGAAGCCAAACCTTCTAATTACATGTAATAACCTCTTAGGGGCCTTCCATTTAGATGAACCACAAAGGCTCTTGCTTTGGATAAAGGAGACATTCTCAGCATCCTTGGAGAATGCTGCCTCCTTGATTGACAGTGTTCAATATTTCATAAAGACCAAAACCTGTAAGAACCAAGTATGTCCATTGGATTTGAAAATCAGGACATCACTGGTGATATTTCCCAAAGCATATTTAAGGAAATGAAGGAAGTAAAATTAACCCGAGAAAAATCAAGCTGAAAAAGTCTACAGAGAGGGCGCCTGGGTGGCTCAGTGGGTTAAGCCGCTGCCTTCGGCTCAGGTCATGATCTCAGGGTCCTGGGATCGAGTCCCGCATCGGGCTCTCTGCTCAGCAGGGAGTCTGCTTCCTCCTCTCTCTCTCTCTGCCTGCCTCTCTGCCTACTTGTGATCTCTCTCTGTCAAATAAGTAAATAAAATCTTAAAAAAAAAAAAAAAAAAAAGTCTACAGAGATGTGTTATAGGAAAGCAAGACTGTGGTTTATAGTTACGTTGTTTAAACTAAGAATTGATCTCAGTGTTTGGATTCATAAGCAACCTGCAGGGATGGAGGTCACAACAGACAGATAATAAATGGGATTATTTTGGCAGTTGGGATGTCAAAACATTATTTCAAAGACGAGATTGTAATTATGTCTGGCCATAGTAGCAATTTCCAAAATAACCCAAGTAAATTATTTTTTCATGGTGCCTGTATGTAAAAAATAGTTGTATTTCCCTAATGTGTCAAATTATATTTGTCTAAGAAATGAACACTTGTGTAACTCTATATTCAAAGAATAATTTGCATATAACAGAAGGAGATTAATTTAGTAATACCAGTATTTCAGCAAGAACTTACATATTGAATTTCTAAAGCTTGAATATATTTTATTCTACATTATTTTTTTCCTCTCACAAATATGATTTAAACAGCACGTTGGCAACTTAAACATATTGTTTCCAAGGCTCAGTGAAAACATCAGCAACAACAGGTTCACCTTCTAGGAAAATCGGGGGAAATTTCACTGCCATAAAAGTAAATTGGACACAGTATTTCTAATAGTTTTCATGAGGAGACACTCTTTTTTTCCCCCCTACCAAGATTCTATTTATTTATTTATTTGACAGAGGGAGCCCAAGTTGGGGGCAGAGGCAGAGTGAAAGGGAAAAGCAGTCTCCCCACTGAGCAAGGAGCCTGATTGCAGGGCTCAATCCCAGTACCCTGAGATCCTGACCTGAGCCTAAGGTAGATGCTTAAGCAGCTACCCAGGTGCCCCACATTTTTGTAAGATTATTTATTTATTTGTTTGTTTGTTTGTTTGTTTTAGTAATCTCTACACCAAACATGGGGCTTGAACTCATGACTCGGAGATCAAAAGTCGTGTACTCTTCTGACTAAGTTATCCAGACACCCCAAGACACTCTTGAAACAGTAGCAAATTAATAAAATTTGTAAGGAACTTGCTGGATTCTTGTTTTAAGATGTGAAAAGGCAAACCTTGTTGTAGATCCCAGTAGTCATTATATTAAAACATCCAGGTCAGTAAGAACTAACACAATACACAAACCTGATAAGACTATGGTAAAAATAAATGATTTCATAGGCTAATTATTTGAAAATCATAGGACATTAATGACCATATTTTGGAAATTAATTTTTTGCTGAAAGGGTTAAATATATTGAAACAAATATGTGTACAAATTGTTAAATATATTATAAATTATGTATTAAAGAATGTATTTAGAGATGCAGATGAAGGTACTTGTGAACATGATTTGAGTAGTGTGCATTTTTTTTGCTTCTCTTATGATACCGTGAATATATTATTTGATATTCCCTTGCTACAATGCAATTATTTAGAAAATCGCTCTAATTACATCAAATATCCATTTTGAAGAGTTATGTTAAATTTATTTCTAAAAATTTTCTTGAATTATCTTAAGAAGGGTAGGTAAAAGGTGCAAATATAGTAACATAAACATAAATTTTTTAAGGTAAATAAATTTTGAGTAGTGATGATGATTTATGGCAAAATCCAATTTCAATGGGACTATGAATAGTATATTTCTGTCCTCAAAGAGCTTAATAGCTACTAGTCTTAGACTGTCAGGCTATTGATCAGCACTGTACAATATACTTTTTTGTGTATCTTATATTCTTAATGTCTGTGATTGAATAAACTACTGTTTTGAAAACAAAATGCTTTAGGTCAGGAAGATGGTTTAACATTAAATATTGAGTGATGATCTTCCCATAGTTCAAATTTGCATATATAAAAAATAATTACAAAATCTAATCCTATTCAAGTATTTGTCAACTGAACTAGGGTTATTCATTTACACCCAAACACATTATAAATTTGGATGAATAAATTGTTATATTCATAAATGGCACAATGTGGTGTTATAATAATGCTATAGAATAAAGTCATTGTCATCTTAAAAGAAACAGAAGGTCCCAAATCAGTTTACATGATAAGATCTGATTTTACTATTAGATACATCAGATAAAGATTTAGTAAGATGGTTACTTATTGGGGCATGTGGGTGGCTCACTGGGTTAAGCCTCTGCCTTCGGCTCAGGTCATGATCTCAGGGTCCTGGAATCGAGCCCTGCATCAGGGTTTTGCTCAGCAGGGAGTCTGCTTCTTCCTCTCTCTGCCTGCCTCTCTGCCTACTTGTGATCTCTCTCTCTCTGTCAAATAAATAAATAAAATCTTAAAAAAAAATGGTTACTAATAGAAGGTAAAACACATTTGCATAAATTTCACGAAGTAACAAACATCTGAAAAAATCTAAATCCCTAAGATTATTCAAAAAAAAAAGAACAAAAGTGTCAGAAAGAGGTCCTTAAAGTTGGAAGAATATATAAATAATAGAAAAAAAAAGTTACAGGTCCAGGCAGAAGGAAAAACAAAACAAAACAAAACAAAATAATGACAAAACAAAGAAAGGGAACTGCATTCCGATCAAGGAGGAGGTTAAGTGTTAAATGGAAGTCAGGGTCATTCAGAAGAGCACTCAAAATTGCCTTTGAAATTTGTTTAAAAGACTAGCAGCTGCGACCCTAGGGAATGATCAGCAAATTTAATAAAGATTTCAAAAATGAAAAAAAAAAAAAAAAAGAGAGAGAGATCTCCGCCGAGGCAACAGCTGTCCATAGGAGGTGGAAACCCCTGTAGAGTTTCAGGGTGATTAATTGCTCAACTGCCCCAGACCAACATGTCAGTAAGCCCATCTCTCTCTCTTGCTTGCAACACTCAGCCAGAGCAGAACAGCCCATCCCTGTGTAGGAGATTCAGCTCTCCCCAAACTCACCAAACTCAGTGCAGAGGGGACAGGAAAGCATCACACCTTGCAGTACAGGACCAGGACCACACTCAGAGAAGCAAGATCTGCTCCTCCAACAATTCACAAAGGAGCAGATCTTAAATTTCATAAATAAAAAAATAAAATCAGAAAATCTACCATCATCGAACAGAGGAAATGAATCAATAAGCAGGAAAAAAGTAAGTAAACAGAAAGGGTATAGTAAATGAATAACTTAGTTACAACAAATAAATTAATGTTAATTACAATAAAAATTTTTGAGTATTAACTTAATTAAAAACACTTCTGGAGATCTTGGAATTTAAAAATTTCACCCTCTCAGTTACAAGAATTGAGATGGGTTGAATGGCAGAACTGACTGCTTTAAAGGAAAAGAGTGAGTCAAAAGACTGAACATAGGAATTTTTCTTAAAAGCTTGGTAACATATAAGCATATAGATTAAGAAGCGAGAGAAAATAGTAAAGATCTGGAAATCCTTCCTTCTGTCCATGAGAGGTTTCAGAATGAAATAACAGAATGAAGGAGGCAGTATTTTTTAAAAGTCAACTAACAACTTTTAAGATCTGTTCACCAGGGATTTGGCAATTTTTAGAACCTTTAATTGCATTTTGTAGTGTTACAAGCACTTTTTGCAAGTGCAGTATTTTTTTGTTTGTTTGTTTGTTTGTTTTTCCATTCCAGGCTGGTATCATAAAATTATTTTAAGTGATGAATAACTGATTTCAGTTAACATTCATTTTTAATGCTACCGTATAGTTAATTGAGTTGTATGATTAACAGCTGGACGTTTTCCCAGCTAAACTGCGCATCTGCGGCTGTTGCAACTCTCCCGTTGCCTGACACTATGTCTGTTTTACAAGGAATTTAAGGTACCTACGATTTTCATAAAAGCTAAACTGTTGGATAATAGTATTTAGAATAGAAAAATGATAATAACCCTGACCATAATGATAGTCATAAGAATCAACACAGGTTAAAAATCATGATATCAACTCTGTGAAGTAAGAAATTCTAGTGTTTATAGAGAATCAACCAGGTCTGACCCTGGGTGAAGTGGCTTAACTGTTCTCATTGTATCAATTTATCCAGGTCTCACAGGAAAATATTTTGAAATTTCTACCAAACAAGTAGATTTGGTTGTCTGACAGTTGCATCGTCTAGATTGCTAGACATTTCGTATCTGTGAGTTTGCAATTTAATTTCCTTATTCAATTAAGCTTAGAGTTTTGTGTTTTTGTTTTTTCTTTTTTCTCTGCCCACTTACTAACCTCAACCCTGCAGAGATATTCCTGCCTCAGAACTCCCCACGGTATCAGCAGAGAGTCCCTTAAGACTGTATCACAACCCAGCATTTCCCTCATCTGTTCCTGTATCTTGCCTCCAACAGGTGTTGATGCCAGGAGCACTTTAGACATCTAAGGCTCTAAGTGCTTTAAGACATCTCAGAATGGGTTTTCCAGGAAAGTCAACTTACAAAGTGCTCCAGAATGAACAAACAGTATATACAAAACAATGGAAACATAAAAGCAAACTATTACATTTGATGCAGAAGTAACTCTGAGGCAATTCTGCCCATGTAATTAATACCCAGATGTGGTACATTTGGTATATCAGGAAAAAAACAAAAACAACAAAAAACAAAGACAAAAACAAAAAAAAAACAAAGACCCAGTTTTAGAGAAAAAAAATTGGTGATGAGCATTGGGTGTTATGTGCAACTAATAAATTGTTGAACGCTACCTTAAAAATTAATGATGTACTATATGCTGGCTAATTGGACATAATAATAAAAATAGATTTAAAAATGTGATTTTCTGAGAGATTTAAAAAATAAGCTTTAATGTCAAATGTGGGAAAAGTGAATTACAAAAAAATCACATTTTTTGTAAAAAATCCTGAGCCACTTTAATCTTTTTTTTTTTTTTTTAGGAGTTGATAAATAATTATTATTTTTTTAAATTTTTTATTTTTTATAAACATATGTTTTTATCCCCAGGGGTACAGGTCTGTGAATCACCAGGTTTACACACTTCACAGCACTCGCCAAAGCACATACCCTCCCCAATGTCCATAACCCCACCCCCCTTCTCCCAACCCCCCTCCCCCCAGCAACCCTCAGTTTGTTTTGTGAGATTAGGAGTCACTTATGGTTTGTCTCCCTCCCAATCCCATCTTGTTTCATTTATTCTTCTCCTACCCACTTAAGCCCCCATCTTTACACTGATTGTTTATAGAATATTATGTATATGAAACATTATGTCATATCTATTAATCACAGGATTTTATCTATAAATATAAATTACAGATAATTAAGATACAAATACTATTATAAGCTCAACATTACTGATATAGCAAAGCATTGTAGATTATGTAAAATATTGAAGTTGCTCATAAAATTTTAGGGACTTTAATAAATAATACAGATATATTTTGTCTCCTTTAATGGAACTACATTAGATTAATATGAAATACCGAGGGAGGAGGCAGAGCAGACTCATGGAAGAGCTGAGAATGTGAATGGATTTCTTACCTCGTTAAGAATTCCTCAAGAACTTGGACCAAATGGGAACAGCACGAGCACGGACTACAGAGAAGGCCTAACCCATCGGCTACACGATTATTTCAATGCAGCAAATCTAGAAAATTATGAAAGTAACAATTGCTTGATAAGCACCATGTTTAGCACAAACTATTTAGCTTTAAAACTTCAACAACCATCTCACTAAAGATCATTTGCTTAACATTTTATGAGTTAATTACTAATAGAACTATGCTTTCAGCAAGATGATGCAAAAGACAGTACAATACATAGAAATGCACGCAGACAATTTCACTGACTTCATATCAGAATCTAGAGATCTGATTATTTTTTAAGTAATGAAGAGGATTCTTACTGAAGGCTTTAGCCATTGCTTGGTCATGGTTACCAAAAGTGTTCTTATACAATTGGATTTTTTTAAAAGATTTTATTTATTTATTTGACAGAGAGAGAAAATTGTAAATCACAAGTAGGCAGAGAGGGAGGGTGGTGGAAACTCCCCACCTAGCAGAGAGCCCGATGCAGGGTTCGGATTGATCCCAGGACCGTGAGATCATGACCTGAACAGAAGGCAGAGGCTCAACCCACTGAGCCACCTAGGCGCCCCTATACAATTGAATTTTTGTCCAAAACCAAAAAAAAGTAGTTCTGGCTTTTTGAGTGAGTCTATGGTATTGGATAAAATAACTTCTTTTGGCCACTATTGAATACTCTGTTCTGCTTAGGCTTAATAATAAACAGGTATTAATCAGATAGTCCTTGTACATGTAACTCTTTTTTTCATTTGTGAATTTATTATTTAAAATGTCAGGGTAATCTATATTCTGGAATAATACGATTTTAATTCATGTGATCATGTCAAGATTATGCCTCAGAGGAGTAGTGTGGGGTTTCAGAATATTAGCTCCCACAATTGAAGACATTAAGATAGGATTGTATTTACATTGCCTTTGAAAACATGCCCAGTGAAATAAAAAATTTGACCAACAACATGCTGGGCAGAAGCTTTTAAGGACCATATATTGTATTTTGATATATCTTCTGTCCTCTGACCTTGTACTAAGCAACATTGATAGACACCCCACTGCTTCAGGATAGCCAGTACCTAATTAATTTTGAAAGAATTGTTTTATTGCATATAAATATTTTCAAAAAACTTTAGAATATTTATTGGCTATGGGAGTGGCAATGTCCATATAATTATTTTTATTGTTTTAGAAATGTAAAACTGGGGGCATAGCTAATTGACTCACCCAGTGTCATAAGAAAATCTACTTTGTATGTGTTCAGTGCAGTATTTTGCATTTGCTTATTTGTTTGCTTCTCCCACCCTAGGGACCAGTTTATGTTGCGCGCACACACACACACACACACATCTTATTGGCTTATATCAATAATATCAATAAAAGCTTATTTCTTGCATATACTACACCCTATTTTTTCTTAAGCCACTAAGGTTTCAATTTTGTTTTGTTGTTTTAGCAACATAACCTAACCCATCCTCTACAAAGTTGGAAAAATATCTGAGATTTTATCATACTTACAAGCCAACAATTTAGTCAGTAATAGTATATGTATATATACACACATAGTCCATATACAAACATTACATATATATTCACACACACATAGTATATATGCACACATATACACATATACACACACACACCTATACTCAAACATGTAGTATATATGTGTAGCTATACACACACTCACACACAGTGACAGATATGTGAGATCACTGGGTCAGACAGAAAGAGAGTTCTATTACTTCTGGAAAAGCAGAAGCCAGAGCAACATCTTGTGTCTATTCCCCAAGTCCCAATCTCCTTAGGGTGAAACAGATCACTGGGTCAGATAGAAAGAGAGTTCTATTACTTCTGGAAAAGCAGAAGCCAGAGCAACATCTTGTGTCCATTCTCCAAGTCCCAATCTCCTTAGGATGAAGCAGTGAGGTTCTGTGGGTACCTGTACGTGGAGTGGGGTGCGGTACAGGGGAGCAACCCCTGAGTGAGAAATTTTGATCTGATATGGGGTCACTGGTGACATGTCCACACTCCTCTTCTCAGAGATAGACAGGCAGAGTGCCTTCTTCTTTACCCTGGGATGTAAGTAAATTTTTTTTCTAAGGAGGACATGGACATGTATTTATCCTTATTAGCCTAGAACAGCTTCAAACAGGGAGATACTTCCAAACCTTACTATCGCAAAACAGCTCAATATACAAACCTTCCTAAATCGCCTATACGCACCTGTGCTCAGAGAACTGGCCTTTTCAGGAATGCCGGGGATCCAGGAAGAACAGGCCCCAACATCCCCCATTAAAATAGCTAATTTCACAAATAATTATGTTTTGTAAATGCCTCTACTAGGTACCATTGTCAAACCCTAGCTGCTGCGATTGATGCAATTACTAATGCTTAGAACATAAAAAGTCTGGTATGGCATTAACTTGATAATAATCTAAGTAAGTTAGTTATAAGGACTCTGAAACACAATCCTAAAATAAGAGTAAGACCGTAGGATTTTAGAAAGACGGAAATAGTATAAGAGCCGATAGGGAATAATAAATTATGGCGACACATTTCATAGAATACTATACAGATGTTAAAAATACTGAGGCTGATTTTTAAGTGTTACAGGATTGGAAATCTCTTTAAAATGCATTAGGTGAAAAGTTAGTCACATAGCAATTCAATAGAATGACTCCAGCTATATTGTAATTTGTATATGCTTATATGTGTGTGTGTGTATGCTCATACACATATATATGCATGCATGTAAATAAAATAATCCACTATGATTTTTGAAGTGTTTTGGAGGTGAAAAAGGTTTGCTTTCCTAATGAATGGGAGTTAAACATCGGCCCTTAGTGGCTTGGTTTATTTGATGGCTAGTGGTGGCTGAGCAATTCCCTCACATAAAAGAATGTTCCAAGCTCTGCATAATTATCAGAATGTCCTTTTGTATGTTCATGTAGGTAAGCAATTTATTTTTAGCATTTAATCCTAAAATCTGAGTGTTTACAATTTCATGTTCTGTGTGATGTTTCATGTGAACATGTGGTTTTCATACACACACCATACATCTATTTTAGGAATACAATTGCCTAATAAATCAAGACTATATTTTGTTTATCCAAATGTCACCCAAATTTGTTATCCATCTAAATTGCTATAGTCATGTTGGTTCTATGTGGTATATGTTTGCCTCATTATGGCTCCTGCCTTTCTGTGACTGAAATTTTATATACCAGAATAGGTATTGTTATATAGTATGTTTTAGCTTCTTATTTTCCAATGGCAGGATTAATTTTTTATTAATTAATTGTAAGCCTGACTATTTTCTATGTATTGAATTTTGGCGTGTTAAAAGAAGCATTGCCTTTTGTTTTCTTTATTAAATAGGTACAATCAGTCTGGTAAATTTGAGCTCCAGTCTTTCACATAGTTCTGTATTGGTTAAGGATCTCCTGCTCTCTCTCTCTCCCTTTCTCTTCATATGTAAATATATAAAATTATATATAAAGTAAGGTATAAATACATGTCTTTATATATATATATGTGTGTGTGTGTGTGTGTGTGTGTGTGTGTGTGTGTATAAAGAGAGAAGAGAAAGGGAGAAAGATAATTATATATATCATAGAACATACATATTATATATAGCATATAACAATTTTAAAATATGTACTAAGTATGAGTATTGATTCCATAGAGGGCTGAATCCAAGCCTTCGTACTGACACTCAGAAAATTTGTTTTTCTTTTATTTTTATTCAATATCAGTATTATTATATTAAAATATGAAACAATCACACATATATAGGGCTTGTTAATTAAATTAGATTTATGCACAATACAAAGCACAAAATATTACACACAGTAAATATGAACTGCACCTATATGTACATGGATACATAAAGAAATCAAATCATAATATTTTAACATCCAGGCCCAGTTTTCTGAAAGGTCCACTAAGTAAGTCATGAGAAAATATCTCGTTAAACATTGAAACTCGAAAGGGCACTTTGTGTGTAACTGCATTTCCATAACTTCCAACAGAAAGAAGATCTTGGCTTACCCTTGTTCATTGCTTCCCCATGAGTTCTATGCGCTGTTGATTCGTAGACTTAGGGAATGAATGTGATGGTTTCTAGAATGATCCTGAAATACACAGTATTTGAACAAAAGTCTACGGACCAGAATGTTTCCAAATGTTAAAGCCTGGGATAATGCTTCCCTATCAATTGCAAAGTCAGAGTTGCGGTCGTCCTTGATAAGGGCTGCTCTCATTAAGGAGCAGTCTAGGTGCAACGCAGTGGTGTTCCACAAGACTCACTGAAAGCACAGCCTGCAGATCGAAAAGCAATTAGCATGCTGGATTGTGATAATTACCCGCAGTAAGGGAAGCTTCTCCCAGATAGATCTTCCACTGTGCCTAATAATAGGATTCCTTAAATGGTAATATATTTTCATAGACACACGAGCATTCTCATTTCAACCTTGTCACTTATATTGGATGGGGAAATAAACATCCTTCACACATTTTTTTTTCCCTCCCAAGGTATAGCACACTGCTGTTCTGACAACTTGTAATGTCACCTGAATGTTACCTTGAATCATGATTTAATCAACCAGGGCAAAGCAACATCTCATTTATTTCGGCTCTTTCATTGTTTTGCAATGCCCTGATTGCCGAGAACAAAAATTTAAATGGAGCTCTGATTAAAACTGAATGCGGAAGTAGATGGAACAGTTGTGTTTCTAGCATAATTTGCCCCTTATTACAAAAGGTCAAAGTGACTCAGATTTCTATTTACATGGGTTAAAAAGAATTTTGGGACATAGCAGAAGCCACATGACTATTTCACTCAACAAAAATCAATTCTTTCTGAATAATCTTTAACATTTGGTATACTTACATTTTTATTATTAATTGGAAATTATGTTAAGATAAACATGTGGTGATGTGGTGTTTTAATACATATGTGTAGTTTATTAATATTTTGAAAACATTTTATGATTCTTTTGCTCTATTAAAGATAGCATCATAGAAGCTAGATTGAGATTTTTTTGTTTTAAGATTTTAGTTATTTATTTGAGAGAGAGAGATAGCAAGAGAGAGCACAAGCAAAGGGTAAAGGGAGAAGCAGATTCCCCTGCTGAGCAGGAAACACAATGTAGGGTTTGATCCAAGGACTCAGAGATCATAACCTGAGCCAAAGGCAGATGCGTAACTGACTGAGTCACCCAGATACCCCTAGATTAAGAACTTTTGTTATAAAAAACAATGAAGACTAGAAGAGCTACAGTAGGGGAATTTTAGGCTCCTAAAATGTCTTAAAGTTCAATTTCCTTCTGTGTTTATTATTATTTTTTCTTCCACTTTAGTTCAGATCCCTGTGAACATTTACAAATGGCATTGGCTAGCTGAATTGATAGCTCATATTGGGACAATTACCTACATATTTTATTCTTGGTTGATTCAAATTTTGGTTGCCAAAAAGAAAGGAACATCTAGATACATCTGGAAAACTTTTGTGTAAGAAAATTTGCACTGATATATCTCTATTGAATAAGCCAATTATATATAGAAGAGTAAAAAATTTCATTTGGCAATTCTTTTTTGTTTTTTTGCCCTCAGGGAATTTTGCTTTATTTTATTTTATTAATTAAAGTGTAAATTATATACAGTGTTACATTAGTTTCAGTTGTTTAATATAGTGATTCAACAATTTTATACATTATTCAATGCTCATCACAATAAGTGTATTTTCACCCATCCCCATCAGTTTGATCTCTATAGTTAAGAGCCTTTTTTTTTCTTTTAATTTGTTTCGCTTGTTTTTCTTTCTTCACTCATTTTTTTTCTTAAATTCCACATATGAATGAAATCATATGGCTAATATATCTTTCTCTGGCTGACTTATTTCAGTTAGCATTATACTCTCTAGATCCACTCATGTTGTTATAAATGGCAAGACTTCATGCTCATTTAGCAATTTTTTATTTTTTAAGATTTCGTTTATTTATTTGAGAGAGAGAAAGAGAGATCATGAGCAGGGGAGCAGCAGACAGAGGGAGAGGGAGAAACAGACCCCCCACTGAGCAGGAAGCCTGATGCAGGGCTCGATCCCTGAACCCTGGGATCATGACCTGAGGAATTCCTAATTCAAAATCAGGACTTAGGTTTATTTATTTATTTGTTTTGTTTATTTTTTTGTTTGTTTTAAATAAGCATTCTTGCCTCAATAGAAATAGATTTTTTAGTTCATTTACAATTGCATTATATTATAATAGGATTCCTCAATATAGTTATTGAATATACAGTACATTTTTCCAACATTTTATTTAAAGTTGCTTATTTCTGATAATAACAAAACAATGCTAATATGTCTACTGCCTTTTAGGTGGTGCATACAGTATACAAATCACTTGTTTTTGTCTTTTTTGACCCAAGTAGAAGGTATGGTTATTCTCATTCACAGATTAAGATACTGGCATAGAGAGGTCAGATAGCTTTTCCATGGTTACAGGTTGCTAAGGGGCCATCAGGATTAGAACCTGAGGAGGGTAGGTTGGGGTCATGCCTGGGTGACTCAGTCATTAAGCGTCAGCCTTTGGCTTGGGCCCTGATCCCAGGGTCCTGAGATCAAGCCCTGCAAAGACTCCTTGCTCAGTGGAAAGCTTGCTTCTCCCTTTCCCATTCCCCCTACTTGTATTCCCTCTCTTGCTATATCTCCCTCTCTGTCAATAAATAAACAAAATCTTAAAAAAAAAAATTAGAAGCTGGGAAGACAGTGTGCTCTTCTTACTCACTATATCAGACTGATCTAGAGCATGGCCCATTCACTCTAGTATATTGGCCATTTGGTCATGACAAAGATTCTGTCCTTGAATGGATTCTATTTGGCTCCTCTGAGCTCGTTTTCAGCTGGGTTCCATTCCAGGGAATAGCCTCAGAAGCCCACTTTTAGTAAGAATCATGTTAAGTCAGTTTAGCCAGAGTCACCCCTCAATATCTATTCATCCCTCACATCCTCAGTTGACACCTAATCATGCTGGTCTGACTTCAACAAGAATCCCATTAGACAGATTTAACCAGAATCCTTGTTTATCCTTCATGTTTCCTCTCAGTAATTTTCTATCTGCCAAATACCACACCTTGGTCTTTGGCTGTACATTTTCATGTTTCCATATTGTATTTGGAGTTAAGCCCAATTTTTCTCCTCTACTGAAAAACTGAATTGCAGCAGTTTCTATACCTAACATGATAGTCCTGAGTGTAGTTTTAATAAGTATTATGAAAAATCCCCAAATTGAGTATCAGTGCAAGGAAAAGAATACAAAAGATACTGAATGTTTATTTTCTCCAGACAATGTAGGTCCAAAGGGTGTCATATGCATCACTTATTCATACCTGGAAACAATTATCTTGACATCTTCAATTGTGTGGACACATTTGCATCAGCATGTTCTGATTCTCTCTTTGCTGATAATAGAAGATGAAAAGAATCATGGATTTTCCACAGGCCACATAAGTAAAACATATGAGGAAGTGAAAAAAGGAAGAACATATAAATCAAAAAAGGAAGAAAGAAAGAAGTATATTTTATGATATATCTATAGCTCTTTGGGGAGTATTCATAGGCACCTGAAAATGTATTATTATTTGTACTACTTCTTACACTAAGAGCTGTTTGAAGGTCTGTTAAATTAACTTTAGAGGTATCTCAGCACACATATCTAGCAAAATGTTTTTCCAAAGGAAATGCTTAATGGATAGATTTGAATCAATATGAATATAAATGCTACATATAAAATATGGCTAAAACACAAACTCTGGAGACAGACTCATTGGCACTAAATATTAGCTTCACACTACTTAGATGCTCTTCAATCTGGGGTGAGGTGATTCATGTAAGCCATAGTCTTCTGGTCTCTAAACATGGGACCATAATAGTAAAGATTAACTGAACTAATGTGTATTCTGCTTTGCAAAGATAATTACACATGGTACATTGTTAATAAGGTTACTGATTTTAAGTAGAACTTTAAAATAGCTTTTTATACATAGTAAGGGCATAGCATAAAAATCATTAAATATCATTAATGAAATGAAAGTATTACTTTCTAATGTAATGTATTCTCTTCTGCAATTTTATGTATCTGATCATCTCCCAGCTCATCTAGAGAATAGTAGATAAGGACTGTTGTAGTAGAAATAAGACAAAAAACCCAAAATGTCATTTATTATTTTTGCCAAGATTTGAAATATAATATTTTTTTCAGAGAGGAAATATATATTTTTAGGCTCTGTTAGTTCCTGTTTTGTATATCAAGAGCCAAGCTTAGTGGTTTAAATCATAGTGTTATATTTTAGGCTCTAAAGGTAATGGACTACTCACTCTATCCAGGTTGAAAGATTTTTGGAAGAAATTGGTGGACAGATGTAGGAGAGATCAGAAAACCAAGTCTTGTTCAGTGTGAAGAAATAATAGATGTATACAGGCAGAAAAGAGATCTCAGTTTCTCTTTGGGGTCCTGGGTGAAGACAATCTTAAAGGGTTTGCAGCAACAACCTTGGGCAGAAGGGAATTGGGTTTGCTCTTCTTAGCCACTCTCATCACGTATGTATAAAAAGAATCTAGCTCTTTCCTGTGGGTAGAGGTGGGAGGTTGCTGATGCTAGAAGGCAAGCTACAAAAGACTTTGGAAAGATGAGAGATGTGAAAGTAGTACCTATGATTCTTTAGGTGAAATATGTAGGATGGCTAACCCACCCGGAGAGAGGCATCTCATCACTACTGGGCATCAGGTGGAGGTAAATGAACAGGGGGACCAGTGGACCTTAGACAAACCAAATGGGAACAAAAATTATGTTATAGTAGTTATGCATTAAAGCAGACATCAGTGAAATTCCAGGGGTTGGGTCTTACCAACTCACCAAATAGTCATTAGCCACACAGTATCAAATTACCAGACATGTCCATTTTGTCCTGTGATGCATTTATCCTCACATCAGGTAAAGCCTTAAAATTGGAACTTGTAACAATATAGTCAATGATCAATATCTAAGCACTTGCTCTTTTGGAAAGAGGTTAAATATATTTATATAATACTCAATACTACACAACTTTTTTATTTTATTTTATTTTATTTATATCTAAATTTAGCTGAGCCCCCTTCTGAGTAACATCTGAGTAACATTCACACATCTTTTTAGATGTGTAAATACTTGTAATTAGGTTAATGTCAAGTGTTGCTTGACAGAGGCCCAGAAGCCCTCTGATATTAGGGTAGTTTCTTAGCTATTCTCAACTCCATTATGCAAGACATCTCAATGTGTGATTCTTGCCATAAATGAAGCTTAGTTTGCATAAACCCATATGTGACTGGCTTATATATTGATGGTGCTAAATAGTTTTCAAGATCTACCCAGTCGAACAGCTCTTTCTGCCCATGGGTCCTGTCCTCATGCTTTAACAGGCTACTATTTTGCACCAAAAACATCTCAAGAATTCTTTCTTAGTCATCAGCTCCAGATTCCACCCCACTGAACCTCACCTATATTCCAAAACTACATCAGGAATGACTTAAGAGATTGGTAAGTTTAGAGGAGAGGCAAGATGGCAGAGTAGTAGCAGACTGAAATGACATCACATCCCAGGAGTTCAGCTAGATAGGTATCTAACCATTCTAAACACCTACAAACACAACAGGAGATAGAAGAGAAGAAGAGCAGCCATTCTAGGAACATAAGATCCAACACTTTCTGAAAGGTCGGACGTTTGGAGAAATGAATCCAAAGCGATGGGAAGACAGACCGTGAGGGAGGGGTTGCCTCCCAGCAAGTGGCAGAGCAGTGGAGCACAACATCAGAACTTTTAGAAGTCTGCTCCACCGAGGAACATCATTCCAGAGGCTAAGCAGGGGTGGAGCCCTCATGGGGACAGTGTGGTCTCAGGTCCAACAGGGTCAGAGGAAGATCAGGGGTGTCTGAGTGTGACAAAGTTGCTAAGTATCAGAGCAGGGAAGCCAACTACAAAGAGAGAACTGAAGCGTGAGCTTTCAGATTGGGGTTACCTTAAATCACGATCCAAAGCACAGTTAGACCACTGCTCTTTGAGCAGGGACCCCACAAGTGGCAGATTTGGGGAGACTCACCTTCCTCCCCTGGGAGTAGCAGTGTGGCAGGAATCTGCTGGGTTTGGAGACTCCAAAAGGGACCGGAGCCAGAGATAGAAATGCTCGGTCATAGGCAGGGTGAGCTCAAAGTGCGGAAACAGGAGTGACTGACTGCTTATCTTTGAGGACGCACTGAGGAGTGGGATCCCAAGCTCTCTACTCCTCCAGGCTGGAGATTGGGAGGCCACCATTTTCATTCCCATCCTCCAAAATGGTAAAGAAAGTATTCAGGGAACAAAATCTTCCAGAGTTAACCCAAGCAGATTACTTAGCCCAGTCCCTGGCAAGGATGGTGCAATTCTGCCTTGGGAAAAGACATTTGAGAATCACTGCAATAGGCCTCTCTTCCAGAAGATCGGCAAGAACACCCAGCCAAAACCAAACCCATCGAACAAGGAGAACAGTGAAACTCCAGAGATAGGGAAATGAAAGGCATAGAACTCATGGCTTTTTCCCATGATCTTTTAGTCTTACAAATTTATTTTTTTTAATTTTATTTTATTTTTTATTCTATTTTTTAAACTTTTCCTCTTTCTTCTTTTAACATTTATAACTAGTTTATCTTAACAGTACTCTCCTTAAAAAAAAATCTTTTTAAACCTTCATTGTTTATAGTCATATTTTATTTGTTATATTCATATTTTATTTCCCTTCATTGTATTTAACCTTATTTTTTGTATACATATAGTTTTTTTTTCCTAAAATAAATTGGGATACAATTTCTGCTAATAAATCAAAATATAATTTAATCTAGCACATGGCTTTGTTCTAGTCTCCAACCTGAGCACATTCCCTCTTCTTTTTATTTTTCCTTTTTCAAACCAACTTATCTTATATTCCTTTTTTAGAATTTTAAAAAATTTTCATCTTTACAGTCATATTCCGTAACTTAATTGTGCTTACCCTTATTTCTGTACTTATATAAGTTTTACTTTCTTTAAAATTTTGGGAGGTAGATTCTTCTAAGAGACCAAAATACACCCAAAATCAAGTGGGTGGCTCTGTTCTGTTCATATATATATATATGAAAAATTAATATACATTAAATATTAATATATAATATATAAAATTAATATATATATAATATATATTATACATAAATTTAAAAGGAAAAATATATATTTTTTCCTTTTTTCCTCTCTCTTCTACCCTCAGTTTTGGATGTCTTGCAATTTGGTTAGCATACATTTTTCTGGGGTTTTGCCACCCTTTTAGTATTTATTCTCTTATTCTTTCGTTCATATATTCTTATCTGGATAAAATGACAAGGCAGAAAAACACCACAAAAAAAAAGATAAGAGGCAGTACCGATGGCTAGAGACCTAATCAGTATGGACATTGGTAGTATGTCAGAACTAGAGTTAAAAATGGTGATTCTCAAGATACTAAGTGGGTTTGGAAAAAACATGGAAAATTTTAGAGAATCCCTTTCTGGAGAAATAAAATCCCCTTCTGAAGAAATAAAAGTACTAAAATCTAACCAAGTTGAAATGAAAAAAAAAAAAAAAGCTACTAATGAGGTGCATCAAAAATGGAGGCTCTTACTGTTAGGATAAATGAAGCAGAAGTGAGTATTAGTGATAAGAAGACCAAATGAAAAAGAATAAAGAAGTTGAGCAAAAGAGAGACAAAAAGATCACGAGGGGGAATTCAAGATATAAGTGATACCATAAGATGAAAAAATATTAGAATAATTAGAATTCCAGAAGAAGAGGAAAAAGAGAGAGGGGTAAAAGGTATATTGGAGAGAATAATAGTAGAGAATTTTCCCAATATAACAAAGGGAACAGGCATCAAAATCCAGGAGGCACAGAGATCCCCCTCAAAATCAATAAAAATAGGTCCACACCCCATCATTAAATAGTAAAACTTACAAGTCTTAGTAGCAAAGAGAAAATCCTGAAAGCAGCTCAGGAAAAGAGGTAACATACAATGGCAGAAATATTAGATTGGCAGCAGATGTATCCACAGAGACCCAGCAGGCCAGAAAGAAGTGGCATGATATATTCAGAGAACTAAATTAGGAGAAACATGCAGCCAAGAATACTATATCCAGCTAGGCGTTCACTGAAAATAGGAGAGATAAAAAGCTTCCAGGACAAACAAAAATTAAAAGAATTTGCAAACACCAAACCAGCCCTACAGGAAATATTGAAAGGGGTCCTCTAAGCAAAGAGAGAGCCTTAAAAGTAGTAGACCAGAAAGGAACAGAGACAATATACAGGAACAGTCACCTTACAGGCAATACAATGGCACTAAATTTATATCTTTCAATAGTTACCCTGAATGGAAATGGGCTAAGCATCCCAATCAAAAGACACAGGGTATCAGAATGGATTAAAACAAACAAACAAACAAACAAACAAAAAACCATTTATATGCTGCCTACAAGAAACTCACTTTAGACCCAAAGACACAAACAGCTGGAATGGCAATCCTTATATCAGATAAATTGGACTTAAAGGCAAAGACTATAATAAGGGAGGAGGAAGGACACTGTATCATACACAAAGTGTCTGTACAACAAGAATCTAACAATTTTAAATATTTAAACTTGTATAAAATATACATTTTTTCTATAAATTTTTCTATAAATTTTTTTCTATAAATTATAAATATAATATATATTTAAAATATATAAACCAATTAATAGCAAAATCAAAGAAACACATTGACAATAATACAATAATAGGAGTTGACTTTAACATCCCCCTCACAAGAGTGGACAGATCATGCAAGCAAAGATCAATAAGGAAATAAAGGCCTTAAATGACACATAGGACAAGATGGACATCACAGATATATTGAGAACATTCCATTCCAAAACAACAGAATACACATTCTTCTCTAGTGCACATGGAACATTCTCCAGAATAGATCACATCCTGGGTTACCAAGCAGATCTCAACTGGTACCAAAAGATTGGGATCATTCCCTGCATATTTTCAGATCACAATGCTCTGAAGCTAGAACTCAGTCACAAGAGGAAAGTTGGAAAGAACCCAAATACATGGAGGCTAAGAGCATCCTTCTAAAGAATGAATGGGTCAACCAGGAAATTAAAGAAGAATTGAAAAAATTCATGGAAACAAATGGTAATGAAAACACAACTGCTCAAAATCTGTGGGACACAGTAAAGGTGGTCCTGAGAGGAAAGTATATAGTAATACAAGTCTTTCTCAAGAAAGAAGAAAGTTCTCAAACATGCAACCTAACCCTACACCTAAAGGAGCTGGAGAAAGAACAGCAAAGAAAGCCGAAACCCAGCAGCAGAAGAGAAATAATAAAGACCAGAGCAGAAATCAATGAAATAGAAATGAAAAGAACAGTAGAACAAATCAATGAAACTAGGAACTGATTCTTTGAAAGAATTAATAAGATTGATAAACCCCTGGTCAGAGTTATCAAAAAGAAAAGAGAAAGGACCCAAATTAATAAAAAAGATAAATGAAAGAGAGGTCACTAACAACACCAAAGAAATATAAACAATTATAAGAACATATTATGAACAAATATATGCCAGCAAATTTGACAATCTGGAAGAAATGGATGCATTCTTAAAGACATATGAACTACCACAACTGAACCAGGATGAAATAGAAAACCTGAACAGACCCATAACCAGTAAGGAGATCAAAGTAATTATCAAAAATCTCCCAACAAAGAGCCCAGGGCCAGATGACTTGCCACAGGAATTCTACCAAACATTTAAAGCAGAATTGATACTTATTCTCCTGAAGCTGTTCCAAAAAATAGAAATGGAAGGAAAACTTCCAAACTCATTTTATGAGGCCAGCATTACCTTGATCTCAAAACCAGACAGAGACCTCATCAGAAAGGAGAATTACAGACTAATATCTTTGATGAACACAGATACAAAAATTTTTACCAAAATATTAGCCAACAGGATCCAAAAGTACATTAAAAGTACATCCAAAAGTATTCACCACCATTAAGTGGGATTTATTCCTGGAGTTCAAGTTTGGTTCAACATCTACAAATCAATCACTGTGATACAATACATTAATAAAAGAAAGAGAAAAAACCATATGATACCATCAATAGATGCTGAAAAACATTTGACAAAGTACAGTATCCTTTATTGAATAAAACTTTTCAAAGTGTAGAGATAGAAGGTACATACCTCAATATCATCAAAGCCATCTACGAAAAATCCACCACGAGTATCATTCTCAATGGAGAAAAACTGAAAGCTTTTCCCCTAAGGTCAGGAACATGGCAGAGATATCCACTAACACCATTTCTATTCAACATAGTACTAGAAGTCTGAATCTCGACAATCAGACAATGAAAAGAAATAAAAGGCATCCAAATCAACAAAGAAGAAGTCAAATTCTCACTCTTTGAAGACAATATGATACTTTATGTGGAAAACTCGGAAGACTCCACTCCAAAACTGCTAGAACTCATATAGGAATTCAGAAAGTGTCAGAATATAAAATCAATGCCTAGAAATCAGTTGCATTTCTATATACCAACAGCAAGACAGAAGAAAGACAAATTAAGGAGTCAATCTCATTCACAATTGCACCTAAAACCTTAAGATACCTGGAAATAAACCTAACCAAAGAAGAAAAGAATCTGTACTCAGCAATCTATAAAGTACTCATGAAAGAAACTGAGGAAGACACAAAGAAATGGGAAAAAGTTCCATGCTCATGGATTGGAAGAACAAATATTGTGAAAACTTCTACGCTATCTAAAGCAATCTATGCATTAATGAAATCCCAGTCAAAATGCCATCAATTTCTTTTCAAAGAAATAGAACAAATAATCCTAAAATTTATATGGAACAAGAAAAGACCCTAAATAGCCAGAGGAATTTTGAAAAAGAAAGCCAAAGTTGGTGGCTTCACAATTCCAAACTTCAAGTTCTATTACAAAGCTGCAATCATCAAGACAGTATGGTACTGGCACAAAAAAAGACACATAGATCAAGGGAATAGAATAGAGAGTCAAGAAATAGACCCTCAACTCTATGGTCAACTAATCTTTGACAAAGCAGGAAAGAGTGTCCAATGGATAAAGGACAGTCTCTTCAACAAATGGTGTTGGGAAAATTGGACAGCCACATGCAGAAAAATGAAACTGGACCATTTCTTTACACCACACACAAAAGTAGAATCAGAATTGATGAAAGACCTCAATGTGAGACAGGACTCCATCAAAATCCTTGCAGAGAACATAGGCAGCAACCTCTTCAATCTCAGTTGAAGTAACTTCTGAGAAACATCACCAAAGATAAGGGAAGCAAGGGCAAAAGTGAACTATTGGGACTTCATCAAGATCAAAAGATTTTGCATAGCAGAGGAAACAGTCAATAAAACCAAAAGACAACTGACAGAATGGGAGAATATATCTGCAAATGACATATCAGATAAAGGGTTAGTATCGAAAATCTATAAAGAATTTATCAAACTCAACACTCAAAGAACAAATAATCCAAACAAGAAATGGGCAGAGGACATGAACAGACATTTCTGCGGAGAAGACATCCAGATGACCAACAGACACATGAAAAACTGTTCCACATCACTCAGCATCAGGGAAATACAAATCAAAATCACAATGAGATACCACATCACTCCATTCAGAATGGCTAAAATTAACAAGTCAGGAAATGACAGATGCTGGAGAGGATGTAGAGAAAGGGGAACCCTTATACACTGTTGGTGGAAATGCAAGCTGGTGAAGCCACTCTGGAAAGCATAGAGAGTCCTCAAAATTTGAAAATAGAGCTACCCTATGACCCAGAAATCACACTACTGGTTATTTACCCTAAAGATACAAATGCAGTGATCTGAAGGGGCACATGCACCCAAATATTTATAACAGCAATGTCCATAATATCCAAACTATGGAAAGAACCTAGATATCCTCAACAGAAGAATAGATAAAGAAGATGCGGGGTATATATATATAGATATCTATTTATATATATATACACACACACACACACACATACACACATATACACACACATGCATACACACACACATACACACACATATACACACACACATACACACATACATACACACACATACATACACACACACTGGAATGCTATGGAATACTATGCAAACATGAAAAGAAATGAAATATTGCTATTTGCAATGATGTGTATGGAACTAGAGGGTATTATGCTGAGAGTAATAAGTCAATTGGAGAATGTCAATTATTATATGATCTCCCTATATGAGGAATTTGACAGGGAGAGTGGGGTGTTTGGGGGGTAAGGAAGGAAAAAATGAAACATGGGATTGGGGGGGAGACAAATCACAAAAGACTTTTAATCTCACAAAACAAATTGAGGGTTGCTGGGGGAGAGGGAGTTTAGGAACATTGTGGAGGGTATGTGATATGGTGTGTGCTGTGAGGTGTGTAAGCCTGACGATTCATAAACCTGCGCCCCTGGGGCAAATAATACATTATAAATTAATTAAAAAATAATAAAATAATAAAGATCTATCCTGTTGAAGTCATCATCGGCAATACCATTCTGACAAGGATGTGTCATGGTGGTGGTAAGCCATTGTCATCAATAGTAACTTTAAGGAGGTGTCAACACAGAAGCTTAGTGATGCTGTTACCAATATAAATGTTAGAGCAGCTGACCCTAAAATGATGAGTGTGTTTTATTAATTGTGGTATCTTCATGAACATACATGTCCTTGAAATCTGTGGCTACCAGAGTTCCTTCATATTTTAAATAACTGAGCAGTGGGGACACCTGAGTGGCTCAGTCATTAAATATATGGCTCAGGTCAGGATCCCAGGGTTCTGGGATTGAGCCCCACATTGGGCTCCCTCCTCAGTGAGAAGCCCATTTTCCCCTCTCCCATTCCCCCACTTTCATTCCCTCTCTTGAGGTCTCTGTCTCTCTGTCAAATAAATAAATAAAATCTTTAAAAAATAAAAAAAAAGAACTGAGCAGTGTCTGGCAACTTGAAATTCTATGGCCAAAATTACAAAGATAGTCATGTTTTCTGTATAGCTTAGATATTATCTTCTCCACCAAGCAAATGAATGAAATATAGTACACTCTGGTCACAGAAATATGACTGAATTTTTGAAGTGTACATGATATTTATTTCATTTATGTTAAGGAAAATCCATAAATTCCTCAAAATTTTTTTTTGACATTTATGAAATGCGTTAGGTAAAAGAGTGCTTCTATTGAAACATAGATCCAAATGAGAATTTAAAAAATATACACCCATTCCTGAATTTTGCTTTGGGAAATGAATGCCATTTTGACAATTCTTTTTGGAGAACAAGAGAAAAGAATGTATTATCAAAAAAATAATTGAGTTTAAGACGCCTGGGTGGCTCAGTTGGTTAAGCAGCTGCCCTCGGCTCAGGTCATGATCCCAGCATCCTGGATCCAGTCCTGCATTGGGCTCCTTGCTCGGCAGGGAGCCTGCTTCTCCCTCTGCCTCTGCCTGCCATTCTGTCTGCCTGTGCTCGCTCTCTCTCCCTCTCTCTCTCTGACAAATAAAATTAAAAAAAAATCTTTAAAAAAATAATAATTGAGTTTAATTTATGAAGCTGCATTTTCTGAAAAACATTATACAAATGAATAATTTAATCTCTTGTGTTTATAAATTAATCCCCTGTCAGGGAAACTGTTTAGTCTGGGAAATGTGCTTTGAAGGTGATTTTTCCTTTTCACATAAAATAAAATCTCTGTTTGTCTCCTTCATATGGAATTTCTGGACAGTTAAACACATGATCTTCCTTCACATTCTTAATCATCCATGTTGTTTTTGTCTTTGGGACAATCAGACTGTTTAACAAATTTATAAGTGTATTATTTGACATACAATTGTAAATATACATCAGGTTGCATCACCATACATACATACGTACTTTTCTGTGGTATTCCTCTCACGTAAGAAAGAAGTAGAGTTTTCTTCCACTATAAGTGTTAATTCTGGAGATGTCATTATTAGTTAGAATCCGATTAACAGATTATAGACAGAATGCAATCTGATTCTTAAAGTATATCTCAATATTTTTGTTGTTCTAAGTTATAAACAAAAAATAAAACGTTGTAACGGATATTAGAAGCTATTTTCTTGAGCCAATATAGTTTTTGGCAAAAAAAGGAATAAGCCACAGAGAGATTGAGGGATGTAATAAGGATGTTAATACAATAATGGAGGAATTGGAACTAAAAACTTTCAGCTCCAGTTGGCACAAAAAATTTTCAGTAGAGAGGCCATGCACATATGCTATCAATAAATAATTTCATCATTAAAAATGCCCTTTAGATTAACTTGAGAGTAAGTCTCATGACCTTGATATAATGTATTCCCTGGCTCTTTTTCTGGAATTCAGTGTAAAGTGTATACTCTTTGACTGGCATTTTCTCTTTTCCTACAGTCACTGGTGACCACTATTCTATTCTCTTGTTTGTATGAGATTGGCATTTTGAGGCTCCACGTGTAAGTGATATCATACAATATTTGTTTTTCTCTGATGTATTTCATTTAACACGATGCCCTCAAAGTCCATAAGGCCATCCATGTTGTCACAAATGATAGGAGTTCCTGCTCTTTCATGGTCGATTAAGGCTCCATTGTACCTGCATGTATGTGTGTGCATGCGTGGGTGCACACACACACACACACACACACACACATACACACACATATCTCATATCTCACACAATACCTATACCCATTCATCCATTGAAGGACAACTAATTTATCTCCTTATCTTGTTATTGTGAATAATGCTGCAATGAACATGGGACTGCAGTTATCTCTTCAAAATCCCAATTCCATTTTCTGTATATATACACAGAAATGGGACTGCTGAGCTTATGTAGAACAATTATTTTGAATTCATTGTCTGGTGGATCTCTAAATTTTGGCGGTCAGTCACTAGAATTTTATTGTATTCTTTTTGTAAAGCCATGTTTTCCTGATTCTTCATAATCCCTGTGGCCAACCATGGGTATCTGTACATTTAAAGAGGCAGACCCCTCTTCTGGACGTTTGGGACTGACTTAATATGGGAAGACTTTGATTTGCATGTAGGGACATGATGGAAGGTGCTATTATCTTGGGTGTTTAGGTGCAGGACCCCACATACATGGGCACATGCTGGCACTGGGTTCAGGGTGGCATCAGGATCCTATAGCATCAACAACTGTGTGGTCCTTGATGAGCACCGTGGAGAATCTTTAGTAGCTGCAAGAAATGTTGGGGTTCTCAGCAGCATCCTGATGTCCAGAAGCTAGGAATCAGGGCAGGAAATGCTGATGGCCAGAGCCAGTCATGTGCACACGTGACTGGGGAAGTGACTGCAGGTGCCTGAGTAGTGGCAGATGCTAGTTGAAGACACACACATAGTGGTGAGGGCCAGGGAAGTCAGCAAGGACCAGCTCCTTCTGTGGGGTGGATAGCTGTGAGTGCCCTGATTGTTCTTGTGTACTATGATGCCTGCTGAGTCTTGCCATGGTTTCATGGCAGTGAACACAGGTGATGTGTCAGACTAGGATCATATAGATGATCCTGGAGGGGCTAGCCCCAGGTGCACATGGTGATAGAGGTCACCACAGAGGTTTTATTGACATCTCACACTCATGCCCCTCCAGAGGCCCAGGCTGGCTGCCAGTTCAGTTCCCCAGGCTCTGACCTGGGCAGAGGCAAGACTCAAGCAGCTGGTCAAGCAAATGCAAATACCTGGAGCAAAAGCTGAGGAAATCTGCAAGGGATTCATAGGAACTGTTGATTCCTTCTTCGGTGGGGAAAAAACCCAGCTGAGTTTGTCTGTGGTGCAGGTCACTGTGATCAACAATGGCTCCTGCTGTGTGGGTGCTGTTGGTAGCCCTCTTTTTCTTCCTGTTCCTAGGCATCTCGGTTTTGCCAGTCTAGGTAGAGTAAAATAGAAGTGGGACCCCTGTGGGGGTGCTTCCAAACACTTGGAAAGCTGGTCACTCACACTGTTTTATTTTCTTTCCCAGGGAGGGGAGTTCTTTCTAGCTAGGCAGTTCCCTCTTGGGACATGGGACAATGTAGACAAACTGAAGTTCTTTCCCTCCCTGAACATCTTTTTGTGTAGTTGTTCTTGTGTGATGTTCCTGAAGTTTCTTAGGTGGACACCCCACTCTCTCAGAGCTTTTTTGTTGTTGTTTGATAATTTTGGAATTGTTGATCTTTGTAGGAGATAAAGGGTGAGGTCTCCTGTACCACCATCTTGGTTAAGTCTTAAGTGGGAACTTCCCATAATGAAATCTGCTTCTGGGTCCTTATCTTAGTATGTCTGATATAAATCTTATAGCACTTCTGAGAAATGCTTAAATATTTCTGGTATATTCACTCTGGTGAATGCATCACCAAATACATCTGGTGAGTTGCCACATACCTTCCATCAGTATTTTTGCCTCAGCTTTCCTTCAGTGAACACCTTTGCATGCTCCACATGCTCTATCATCACTGCAAATTCAATTGTCCCTGTTTTTCTCTGCTAGGAATCATCACTTTTTTTTTTTTTTCTGCAATAACTAGTGCCCTCGAGATGCCAAGATACTGTGGTATTGTTTGAACAGTGCTCTTTTTCTATCTTAAATTAGTATTGCTCAAATTACATATTTTCTAGAGAGTTAACAAAATCACACTGTAAAAAAGAAAACTTAGCTAAAAATCATAATTAAAAAAGTCCTCTTTGTATTTTTACCTCTAATTCTCCACCACACCTTTCTTTCTACTCTTCTCTCTCTGACAATGGAAGGATTTTAGGGACAAACTGAGTTGGCAGACAACATACTCTATTCAAAATTTCTCTCAGTTAACACAAAAACTAAGAGTTATTGGACAAACATATCATGCTTTATACAGTTATTTTAGGAGGACTTTTAAATAAAGTCTTCAGTTTTTCAACAACATTAAAACTTCAAGTACCACTCAGTCAGTTCACAGATCTCTTTTGAACTCTTCTAAATACTAGGAATTGACCCAGCTTTGTTTTATGCTAGATTCTTCTATCTAATGCTAAATGTACATTTAGCATAATTTATAGTCAATTTAGATTACATACAAGACCATTTGTAGTTTCATAATGGAAGACCATGATGAAGACGGCAACAAACCATCAAATGCTCATTACTTCCCACTTGCACAACTGCTAGTGCTCCTAAGGGGGCAAGATGGCTCTAACCACAGGATAGACAGAGTCTTGTTCTTTCACATTATACTTCTCAAAGGAAAGAATTTGGTGACACCTAATTTCTGTGAATGTAAAACTTTTCAATTTGAATTTTAGGCAAAATTTCAAGAGAGAAAATGCATTTTAAGTTGTTTATTCACTTACATTATTTGTGTCCTAATTTTTAAATTGATGTCTCTGAAAGTGTACTATGAACCAAATTGCCCCAGATTTTTTATTTTTTCTGTTGTGACTCTTTTAGGCATCTTCTCCCATTTGAAATTTTCTAGACTTCCAATTTCTATCTATCTGCTCCCCAATTATCTTTTAATTTTAATGGTCACACATATTGTATCTCTAATTTATTCCTTGTTAGAAATTTAGGTGGATCAAATTAATTTGCAGCAAGTGAACCCCTTTTAACTATCATACTCCATTTGCATTTTAAAAATGGATATTGAATAAGTGATATAAATCATTAATTATAATCAGTCATCTCATCAAATGAGAAAGTCCAGGGAATATGCTATAAACTAGTTTCTGCCCTCGAGCTCTTCCAAATCAAGATTCAAGACCCCTCAATCATCCTAGGAAATGAAAAGCAGAGAATCTAGAAGGTAATATGACAATAGCTTTCCATCCAACTTTGAGTACTTGTCTTCTTTCTTTCTCAGTAATCTCTCTTCCATCATTTGGTACTTTTCTATTCCAATGGCCTAGAATTTCAGCATTCCCCCTTTTTATTTTCACTGCCAGATTGCTTTCTTCCAAGATAAGAATCATGCTTTCCCCTTATTTAGCACTTGGTAGATGATTATTACAGTTACCAAAGGTAACAATAGCCCTGGCTAAAGATGGCTTCCGCTATCCCAAACCTACCTGAAAACTTGGGTGCTAAGACTCACCTGTTCTACCATCGTAGATTCCTCCCTTCATCCATTATTTAAAGCTGATTTTTAAAATAAGAAGCCTATTCTTCCTCAATGATTATACATTATAGCATATATTTTCTACTCTGATAAAATGCAGCCTCCTCACATCTGAAATATAATAAGGTGATACCTGATATTGCCATTGTAGTAGTCATGTGGAAATTCAAGGTTATTTATGGAAATAAGGAGACAATTAGGAATTACTATTAGCAGGAGAACCAGGTATTAATTCTTCCTTACTGAACTTAGAAGAGTTATAGTATAACACACATAAACAAATAACTGCCAGCAACCCCACAATTTATCCCTTCCTGGACAATATCCTCCATACCCCTGCCTTTTAGCTCTGCATACCCTACACTTGTCAGAGGTCATCACTATTCTGATCTCTATCGCCATTGATTACTTTTGCCTGTATTTGATCTTGAAATAAGTAGAATCTTCCAGTACTTAAAAAAAACTAAAACAAAAACAAATAATTGAGATTCAAAATAAAAATGCAACACAGAAAGTTTATTATCAACTACAGTCCAAAATGCTAAAGGAGAAAACTCAAAAGAGAAAAAAAATGATAAATCTTCAGTTTACCTTACTTATAGGATCGTGTACAAATTTTGAGAAAATGACCACCTTGAATTTGATTACAAGTTGCGATTTGCAGCTTTGGACAATAAGCTTTCATGTTTGTTTTACTGGCAATTAGTGTCAAGCTTGGATACAGATGGTGCGTTGTTAATCTGTGAGAGTTGGGCTGTCTTTTAAGTATTAAAACAAATCAACAATGTTGATTGCTCTGTAATTGAATATCTACAATTTCATTTCACTCTAAATGTATTTACTATCACTAATGCTTATTGACAAATTTGTTATCAACCCATGACTTTGAGCCTCTGCAGCTATTTGAAGGACAGAACACCATCTGATAGTCTTTTGCAAAAGATTGAGTGATTTTTACTTGAATTCAATACTGTAGAATAAAATAAATTTCTTATAGTGTTTCAATGTCCTTCAGTATTAAAGACAGATTATTTTCGGAAAACCAAAATTCAGTTAATAAGTCTTACAGTGCTCCTGATCCCAAGTTCCTCTAACACATAAGTTTTCATGTAAGCCTTACAATTATTAAATTATTTTAAAAATTCATTCCACTTAAACACTATTTTCATTGACATTTTGTAGAATAAAAAAAATTTAAAAAGTTTTTTTTCCCTTAAAATCTTTAAATATATGTAAAGAAAGCAAGCATATAAATGATTAAGAAGGCTCAGGTATTAAATAATACAATCCAAGTTAATATATCAGTTTCATCTCAGTTAATATCTCAGTTTCCTCCTATCATAAAAGTAACTAATAATTAATATAAAACTTTACAGATCATTCACATAGTTGGGAGATGTTTAGTGGTGTATTATTTATAACAGATGAATACAACACTAAACTAGGTTTATCATTTGATTAAAATCTATTCTACTATGGCTGTAAATAAACTAAATAAAACTGTGCTGTACCAGGAACTTGGATGACATGAAATCTAAAATTGTTGCTTAATAATAAGTCATTTGACTAACAAATGAATCAATTTCTAACTAATCATTAAAAAATCCACATATCAGTGGTAGTTTTTAATATAAACTTTACATGTGAAATAATGATATATTTTATAGTACAAGAGTTTTTGACAGGACCTGGACATTGATTTTGTCATTTTCAAAGATGTTCATATCATCTCTGCCCAGGAAATACGTAATGACTCATTAATTAGTTATAAAATTCAACATGTCCTAGAATAAAGTAGCTGCTGAAACAACACAGCTGACCAGTTTTTATTACATTAAATATATCATATTTTTATGGTTTATGTTAAGATTTACTATTTGCTGGAAAAAAATTCCCAAAAGATAAAGTGGACTAAAAACATTTCAAGTTGTTTTCTTGCTTTTATAAGAGTAATGCATGGGCCAAAATGTTGGCAGGACTGCCTTCCTCCAGGCAGTCTCTTTCAGGGATCCAAGCTAACAGAGGATATTTAACACATGGCTTCCAATGTTACCCTAGGGCTTATGTCCTTATCTCTCTATCAAGATGGAAGAAGAAGCCACATCAGCAAGTGGAGTTCTTCACTTGGACTGACATCCAATTGGCAGTTTAATTGACTAGAACTTAGTCACAGGGCATGTAAGTGAAAGTGAATAGGTAATGTAGGCTACATTGTATCCAGTAATAGGGAGAGATCATTGATTTTGCATAGTTGTCACAAGTCTCTTTTACAAGTGTTTACTGTGAGTGACCCCATTTAACTGTTTCAACAACCATATTATATGTTGATTTGTGAATAAAGAAGATGAAAGTTAAAAAATTATATGGCTAACCTATACACTGATAGAGCCAAGATGCTGCTCTGTCTGATACATATTTCTGTTCTTTGTCATTTTAACATTCTTCAATATGATTATTGTTAATTGAATATTTGCATAATTATTTTCATAATAATGTTTGAATGGATTCTTCATAAGAATTTCCATTTCTTTTGTGTGTGTGTGTATCTGTATGTGTGTTTCAAGATTTTATTTATTTTTTTGACACAGAGAGAGATCACAAGTAGGCAGAGAGGCAGGCAGAGGGGAGAAACGACTCCCCACTGAACAGAGAGCCTGAAGCGGGGCTTGATCCCAGAACCCTGAAATCATGACCTGAGTCAAAGGCAGAGGCTTAACCCATTGAGCCACGCAGGCACCCTAAGAATTTCCATTTCTTATTATGCTACCTATTTTATTTCACCTACTTGTATGTAGATAAATATCCACCAGCGATATTATATCCTCTCATTCCTCAATCTTTTTTCTATTACTTTGTTCAGTTAAAGGTCAGGTTTTGCTTTTTTTCTCAACATATTTTATCATTTCTCCTCTGTGGAAGTATTTCTTATTTTCCCAAAGATAATCTCTACATTCTAAATTATGACAAAATAAAATACAAAAAGATTTTTATATCAGAGAGATTCGTGCAAGGTTAGTGGACAGATTTTTCTCTCTCCACAGTGGCTCTTTCATTTGTTCATTCAATAAATACTTGTGGAGCTCCTATTATGCACCAGTCACTTTTGGGATACAGAAAATAAGGTAGTTTACAAAGTAGATAAAACCCCTGTTCCAATAAATGATCTTCCATTCTAACAGAGAACACAGATAATAAACAAATATGTGTTAGATGATATAAGGTAAGGTCATTCAAGTGATTTGTTGAAAAGTAAACCAAGTAAGGTAGATAATTGTTGAATTTTTTTTTTTACCAAAAACAATGCAATTTTAAATTCAGTAATCACTAAAGTCCTTTATCAAGATTTGGCATTGGAACAAAAATCTGAATGAAATTTAGGTAAGTGAGAACTACCAGATTTAGTAGTATTTTAAACAGAACTTTCTCAAGTGGCGAGTAAGCCATTAGGGAGTTTGGATGAGTTTTGTGATAAATTACAGACTGAATGAACTATGGGAAGCAGCTTTGTAATGAGTGGCAACTCCAAGTCATGGAAAGGTTAATGAAATTTGTTGATGTAGATGCAGGTGATGTTGGTTGCATTTCTAATTTGGAGGCAGAGGTGAACTGAGTACATTTGCAGGTGATCAAAATTTACCCGTGACTTAATTACATGATTGGGTAAAGGTTTCTGTGCATGGATATATATAGCTGACCAAATAATTGGAAATTTATTTGTTATTTTATGACATAAATGAATCGTACCTACCTTGCCAAGAGAAGTTCAGCCTTTTTGCATGTAGTGTTGCTCTCCATAAATTTTTATAATTATTATTAGCTCACTTTTTATAATGTAGATCATCCTATTAAAATATTATAGAAATCATTAAAAAATAACACAATCATACTATTATTTATAAAATGCACATCAAATAGTCTTTTGAGCTTTATGGAAATTTGCATTTGTTGACTATCTTCTCAGACAAACCATGTAGAATTACACCATTATTTATAAAAAGGAAAGCTTTCAGATTTCTGTTCATGAGTGTTAGCCAAACCTATTGAGAAGTATGAAGGACTGGGGCGCCCGGGTGGCTCAGTTGGTTAGGCAGCTGCCTTCAGCTTGGGTCATGATTCCAGTGTCCAGGGATCGAGCCCCACATCGGGCTCCCTGCTCAGCAGAGAGCCTGCTTCTCTCTCTCCCCCTCTCCCTGACACACTGCTAACTTGTGCTCTCTCTCTAACTCTCTGTCAAATAAATAAAATATTAAAAGAAAAAGTATGAAGGACCAAGAATATCAATTGATTTTATGTTAAATCAATTTGTATTGGTTGGAAGAATTCAAGTTTAGTGTTGGATAAACAATATAAAACTCTAATTTTTTAAGAACAGTGTTTAAAATCATCAGATGTAGCAGAAATGGCAGAACATCAGAAAAAATATGTGTCCTGAAATGGAATTTAAAGTGAATTTATACAGTCATGCATAAAGCAAAAAGTGTTAAGAATCCCATTTTATTGGCTGTTGCTGGCATTCACAGGTAGAAGTATCAAAAGTAATAAAATTCTGGAATAGTTTATATTTTATATAAACTATAATTTCCAGCATCAGAAAGCTTACAAAATAGAGTAGACATCCATGTATCTTTGTCAGAATGGACCAAATTGCTCTGTTGATATCTACTATTGACACTGCTATTCTTACATACCTAAAAAAAGAAAAGTAAATCATTCATAAAAACCCCCAGTCACAAGTACAAAAGAATAGTAAAGATGTGACGTTGTGCCTGAAGCAGAATTTTAGCTACTCTAAGGTAAGGAAGGACCTTCCTATCGATTCTATGTTAGTTCAATGGAAAGCCCATGCATTTTTGACAACTAATGCTTTTATCTTTTGCTCTGACTTCATTAACCATTTCACAATTGCTTTTCCTGGTGTCTCAATTCTTTTTCTTGCCACATATTCACTGTATGTCACCTTTATGTGATAATTTACATGATAATAGTTTATAATTTCAAGTGCCGTTAATAACTATTTAAAATTCTGCATGCTATTATCTGCTTCATTCATGATTTTTATTATTCCTTATTTCCATCAGGGTTAGAAGCTGTTTCACTTCCAATAGTAGGGTTCAAGTATTTGTGTTTGTGTATGTACGCTTTTATTGTTAATTTTGAATCTTATGGATTCCAACGATATAGCCTGTATTTTATCTATTTTTTGCAGTATTTTGAGAATTCTCTTACAGCACAGGACAGAGTCAATTTTAAAATATTTATTTATATAGTTACCTATGATAGTTAGATCTGTATTTTAATTTTTTAAAAAATTAAAAATTTTTAAAAATATTTAATTTTTGATTGCTTGAGTTGTAAGTTACTCATATTGTGTTAAAATCTTCCAATTTAATTGTGTATTTGCTTGTAATTTTATCAATCTTTGCTTTATACTTTTTTTTTAAAGATTTTATTTATTTATTTGACAGACACAAGTAGGCAGAGAGGCAGGCCAAGAGAGAGAGAGGGAAGCAGGCTACCTACTGACTCAGTCCCAGGGCCCTGGGATCATGACCTGAGCCAAAGGCAGAGGCTTTAAACCACTGATCCACCCAGGTGCCCCTGCTTTATACTTTTGAAGACTATATTTTTAGGTGTCTTTAAGTTTACTTTGTTAGTATTTATTTGTCTTAGAGAGAGAGAGAGAGCACACAGTGTGGAGGGGCAGAAGGAGGGGGAGAGAAACTCTCCACTGAGCATGGAGCCCCACTTCAGGCTTGATTGATCCCAAGACCATGGGTTTGCGACCTGAGCCCAAACCAAGAGTCAGAGCTTAATGGACTGTGCCACATAGGCACCCAGGTGTCTATAAGTTTAAATAATCTTGTTAATTTTGTCCTTCAATCAATATCTCTATTATTTCACTTTTAGTATTGAATGTTAATGTACCTGATATTCCCTATATTTCTTATGTATCTTTCTTCTTTTGTTTTCAAATGGACGGTATTGTTTTGTTTTTATATCAGTATTCATTTAGACTTGGCATGTTTAATTTTCTCTCTCTCTCTCTCTCTCTTTTTTTTTTTTTCTTTTGCTACCTTAGCTTTTTGGCTACTTCCTTCTACGTTAATTTTTTCCCTTATCAAATATTTTGCGTTTCTCATTCTGTTTGCTTGTTCTTCTGGAACTCTTTATAAAAAGACGTTGCTTTTTCTCAAGTTATTTAGAATATTCTTAACTTCTCCTGTTTTCAGTTTTCCTCTCTTTATTGTTTTGGTTTCCATTCTGGATTATCATTTTAATTCTAGGTTAACTTTTTTCTAATTCTCTATTCAACAGATTTTCGATCTTGTTTACATAAAGAGTTAGAAATTATGTATTTTCACAACAAATACTTTAATTACTGCTTTATGTAGCCATTTCCTCTTGTAAGTAAATTTTTACTCTTATTGTAAAGATTAAATTCTGTCTTTTATCTCTGAGACTTTATATATATATATATATATATAAAATGAAATAAAATATTATTGAATTTACTAATTGTTCAGATAATTGAGCTTCCTAATGCGGTTTACAAAATTTGTCTTACTGCTCATTTTGCTTGTGAATTATTTTTTCTGTGAATTATTATATATTATAATAAACAATATTAGATTTATTTTCCCATATTTGATTTCTTGCCTCTTCATTCCAGGAGGCATAGTAATAAAGTTTCAATTTAGAAATCCAGGTACATAACATTCTATCCTCTGGATGGCTTGGTTTATGGCAGCTAAGTGACTTACAGAAATCCTTAAAGGATTCTATATCAGGAGCTCAGCCTCTATCTCTGTTGTAGATTAGTCAGATATTCCACAGTAGCAGTAGCTAGAAAATCCTTGCAGAGATGTAATTCATGCCACTGGTTCATTTGGAGCCTCTATCTCTAACTACTGCATAGTGTATTGTGAAAGCAATGGTGTGTCAGGATAGAAGCTGACTTTACCTATTGGCTGAGTCATCCTGTCTACTGGGTTATTACCTCTTCTACAAGTGATGATTTCTGATGAACAGTAATATATGACTCTGATATTCTCAAATTTTGTGCTTATTCCTATTACACCACCCACATGCCTCTTCTCCAGAATTCCTTTTCATCAGATTTCCAGAGTTGCTACTTCCAGGCACCTGACCAACTAGCATGCCCTGTGCCACTGCTTATGAACTCATGCATATGTTTAACTCATTAGATTTCTCTTCCACCCGATATAAATGAAAAAGTAAGCTAGAGAGATCCCTAGAAGGATCTCTCCTAATCACTGATGATACATTTTTTTAGTTATCACTAATATAGGCACTTTCCAATTTTGGTGGCTTGATAATAATTATTTCCTGATGGAAAATTTGGGATACATGTTCTTAATGATCCACATTTAGCACTTAGCTTTTCACCAGGATCCAGGATCATTCCAAGAGCTATGTTTTGAATGGTGTTCACTGCTCAGTTGTAGATGGAATTCCCTTGATCCTAAACATGGAGGAAATGTACTGCATCTCTCAGATTGGATTTGCTGGAAGATCCACCAGTTGTCTTTATGACAGACACCTCTAGAACCGTAGTATCTGTTAGGCCATATGGTCCATGAGGCAGGACTGCTTTCATTACAAGCTAGACATGAACCCTTTGTTATTCTACCACCCATGCAGAACTAGAAACCTCATGTATCATGTGATAAATTGTTTGGGACAGTATTATCAAACATCGAATATGATATATCCTAAAGTTGAAGAATCCAGCCAACAATTATGCTTTTTTCTTGGTTGTGGAAGCTCTAAGATACAACTCTTATCTTTATTTTGAAGGGGATGCTCTGTCATGAAGTAGTTGGATACTTGTTTTGTAAATTCTTTACCTTGGAAACTGACAGGAACAGGAATCCCCATATATGAAACCCCACTTGGGCAGGAATAATAAGCAAGAGCACATCCCGGGTTGAGAATTTTCATACACACATACATTAGCTTTTTCATAAACTGATTCTTGCAAGGTAAACAATACAGCAAATTCACATTGTTGTAATCACTGTCAGTGTTACTTTGTTTTATTATCCAATACATTATCCAGTGTCCATTTCTAGGTTTGTTTTTTTTTAAATCTTAACCTAATTCATTCATTTTCTCCCTCTGTGTCTGGCACTGATGCAAAAAAACATGATGCATGTTTAATATCATAGAAAACCAGGAGGCAATCAATTATCTGTTTAGGGAATCCTCAAAGAATCTGGTAGAAGCTACTGAATTTTTTTTTTCCCTTCTCCCAATCCAGCCTGATTGTTCTAAAACATTTTTATAGGGTTTCTTCAATTCTTTGCTGGTAAAAAATTCTTTTTACAGTCAACAGTAAATTAGATAAAAAATTCAGAATTCAGCACAGGAAATGGAAATAATTCTGGGTATTTCAAGCTGAAATTGACTTAACACAGGGAACTGCATGCTTGCTAAGTCATTAGTGAGTCTAGATGAATGGAAGTTAGGTCCATTGTCCACAGCACATCACTGCTGCCATGACCCAGGTCCTGGACCCTGGTCCCATTGCTGTGGACACAGAGCCACCACACTCATGGAGACTGTGACTGCACTAGGAGATTCTGCCCACTGCAAGTGTAGGATAATCTACTAAAGATCCCCTGTTTAAGTTGAGATTGCTACTGAAATGTTGCCCTCTCTGTTCGTCTGCCTTCTGAATCCCACACAACTGTTTCAAGAAGACACAGTCTGAATTGTACTCAGTCCTCTGCTGCATGCAAGTCTCTAAATGTAGATTTTGATCTTCCATTCTCAGTTATGTGAGAGTGATCTTAGAAAGGACTGCAGATAAGTGTTATGTCAGCAGAAAGCATCTTAAACAAAGAACACAGATGAGGAGAGTTTGTAAAGGAATTCAAACACCATCTTCTCTTACACACAGGTAAATGCACTAATAAGGAGGCATTTAAACCTGGAAAAAAAGCATGTTGTGAATTCTTGGCAACTGTCTCCTATTTTAATGTCCTGGAGCAGCCATAACAAAATGCCACAGCTAGGTGGCTTAAACAGTAGATTTTATTTTCCTCAAAACTGGAGGCTTGAAGTCCAAGATCAAGGTTGACAGATATGATTTCTCTTAGGGTCCCTCTTCATGGCTTGCACGTAGTCACCTTCTCACTCTGTCATTGCATTTTCTTGGGGCGTGCAATCCTGGTATCTCCATATGGGTCCTAATATTCTCTTCTTATAAAGATGCCAGTCGTATTAAGTTATGGCCCACACAGATGGCCCCATTTTAACTCTATCACCTATTTAAAGGTCCTTTCTTTAATACAATCACATTCTGTGGTATTGGAGGTCAAATTTCAACATCTGAGTTCTGGTCGGGGCACAGTTCAGCCCATAAATCTTCCCTCCTACATATTTTGTTTTTAATTTTACAAAGAGATTAGGACAATTTGTATTCTCATAGTTATTATAAAATTATATAAAAGTCATGTTCATGTACATTTACCCTAAATTTTACACTAAAGAATTGAAATTTATGTATATATAAGTTGCTCACCCAAACTAACAAAATTTCTAGCTGAGTTACTTACACACCACATTAAAAACATTCAGAAGTTAAAAAGTCCTTTTACATTATACACTGGTATATCACTGCCAATTTATTTGTCATGACCCTAGCAATTCACAATGTCTAATTTTACTGTGAGAAACAAACACAGTTTCTAACGTTATGAGAAACAGAAATAGATGTTTTTCACTTGGTTCAAACTAATTAATTTCTTTTCTTTCTAGATAGAAGGAGAAAACAGGGGCTTGCATGATTTATGAAAGAATTTATGAAAGAAAGAACAATTATTACAATGAAATATCAGAATTATGTTGATCTACATTCAATGGAAACATTATAACCATAGCATGTTAGTAGATCAGCGTTCTTAAATTCTAACTAGACTTTGAATAAAGTTGTTTTAATTATGCTAGTCTAAAAGTTTCTCAAATGCTTCCATTGCTCATTATCTTTCAGTAAATCGTAACTGTTTTGTGGTACAGATTAACTACATTTTGGAATAGTGTGCCACTGGTGTTTTCATAAATTATTTAAATGTAAAAATTGCTGCATTGTGGTTCATAAGAGTTACTTTCATCACAGTGTTCACAGTATGAAGATATAGTGACAGATCATTTCTAGGTAGAATCAAGGTGAGAAGTTTGTTCCAATTACTGCACAGAATTCCAGTAATAAAAGGATATACTTTTGTTTAAATTGGCAACCCAGAGGAAAGGTCAGTTCTGGCACATGTTTGAGTATAAAAGTGAGCTTATTAATTTGGCTTATTGTTCACAAATATAGCAAATAGGTTATTTCTGATAAACTTACTGATTTTTATCCCAGGTAAAACAATGTATAAATTAAGAAAAAGTGACGCAAGGTTATACAAAGCTGCTATTTCCAAGTAAGTTTGGGTATATCTCAAATGAATAATAATTAATAACGATTTTTTGGTATATTTCCAGAATTAAACCATATCCCAAAGACAGAAAGATAGATGATGGGGGCACCTGGGTGGCTCATTCATTAAGCGTCTGCTTTCAGCTCGGATCATGATCCCAGAGTCTTGGGATAGAATCCCTGCATTGGGCTTCTTGCTCCCACTCCCCTTCTTGTGTTCTCTCTCTTACTCTGTCTCTCTCTGTTGAATAAATAAATAAATACTAAAAAAAGAAAGATAGATGACAGATAGGTGGATATAGATATATGGATACATACATATTCCAAATCCTAATACACACACACACACACACACACACACACACACACAGATGGGTTTTTATAAATAATGCTGCTCTAAACTTTGTCTTCATATTTTTTTTATGTTTTGAAGTATGATTCACATATCATATAATTCATTTATTTATAGTGTAAAATTAAATGTTTTTTAGTATATTCACAGATTTGTACAATCATTACCACAAACTACTTTAGAATAGTTTCATTACCGCAAAGGAGAAATTTTATACCAATTAGTAGTCCCGGTCACATTTCTGGGAAACAGAAATAGATGTTTTTCACTTGGTTCAAACTAATTAATTTCTTTTCTTTCTAGATAGAAGGAGAAAACAAGATCTTGCATGATTTATGAAAGAATATAGCTCACAGTTATTATAATGGAATATCAGAATTATGTTGATCTACATTCAATGGAAACATTATAACCATAGCAAGTTAATAGATCAACCCCAACCCCCAGAGTTAAGCAATCACCAATATGCTTTCTATCTTTATAGATTTGCCAATTTGGACATTTCATATAAATAAAACCATACAATAGGTCTGTCTTTCATGACTGCTTTCATTTAACATATTTTCAATGTTCATTCATATCCTTGAATGTATTAGTATGTCATTCCTTTTTTTTTTATTAATTTTTTATTTTTTATAAACATATATTTTTATCCCCAGGGGTACAGGTCTGTGAATCACCAGGTTTACACACTTCCCAGCACTCACCAAAGCACATACCCTCCCCAATGTCCATAATCCCACCCCCTTCTCCCTTTTAGTGACAAACCATATTCCATTGCATAGAGATATTATATTTTATTTATTCATCAGTTAATGGATGTTTGGTTTGTTTCCATTCTTTGATGTTTTTATGAATAATGCTGCTATGAATTTTGTGTACATATGTGTTTATAAGGTATATACCTAGGATAAAAATTGTGGGGTCATATGGTAATTTTATGTTTAATCTTTGAGAAACTTCCAGACTTCTCCTAAGTAAGAGGGTTACACTTTTTCACATCCTGCCCACCACATTTTGATATCTTTTTGATTACAGTAATTTTAGGAGGTGTGAAGTAAATGGCACTAAGTAAAACTGTCTCTTATTCATCTGTCAAGTAGTAGCAAATATTGTCAAGTTATCACTAATGAACCCTTAAATTGTGCTGGATAAACCATTTATGAGCACTGATCTTGCCAGTTGTCAACTCTCTGAAACTGCCGATTTAAATAATTAACAAGATATATCAATCAAAGAAGAAAGTAAAAGGACAAGGAAAGAGCAAAGCAATGATGTTCTATTTATTGGATATACTATATTTTATTTATCCATTCATCAGCTGATGGACATTCGGGTGAAACATGAAAGAACAGTTGGTAAAGGAAGAAATGGTAGCATAAGGAAAGGGTAGGTTTCATTTCAAAGGAATAATATTATCACAATGTACAGAAAAATAATTTTTAATCTAGAATCCTATACTCAAGCAAATGATCAGACACATTGGAAACCCAATGAAAATATTTTTTGGCATGAATATTTCAACAAACAAGCAAGTAAAATAAAATAAAACTAAAACAAAGCATGTGAAAGAAAGAAAGATCAGAAAGAAAGAGAAAGAAAGAAAGGAAAAAAGAAAGGAAGGAAGGAAGAAAAAGAAAAAGAAAAAGGAAAAGAAAGAAAGATTGACTCAGGCTCCCTTTCTTAGGAAGCTAAGCTAATTCAGTGAAGGAGTAAAAGGAAGGGAGAGAAATATAGAGCATCTTCAAAGGAAGATACTCACCAGAGCATGGGAAAGGAAAAAAAAAAAAAAAAAAATCCCCAGGATACCAGGACAGGCACTTCCCATCCAGGCAGCTTAGTCTCAGAGGGACTGCGACACTGAAGCTGTAGTCTCCTGAAAACAAACTCAAATCACAGGTTGTCTAACCTGTGGAGAAAGTTAGTTTGAAAATACAGCAAAACTGTCAGTGACTCAATATACAAAAAATGAAAATAAAAAGTTGTGCCTGAAGGCAATTTGATGAGAGTATACTGAGCAGCCCAAGTGTAAAATATATTTCTAAAATCAAAATACCATACACTCAACATATTGATTTAACCCATATTTATCTGAAATCTGGCTTACAGGGCTGCTGGGACAAATTTGGAAAAGTGTATTTGACAATACAGTGAGTTAACAGTGTTAAGACTATCAAACAGATTGTCTTACCTATCATTTTTTTTTGATATATCAGTGAATAAATGGTAATGTTCCCTTATAGTTTCTACTTTTTATAAACATGCCAGAGCTAAGCCAATTGGCAAAGAATCCAGGTTGATAATTTATCAGTATTCCTAATGGAAACCAGATTTTAGAGAAGAAACAACAAAGATTTAAGTCTTGTGCATTTCACTGTGGAGGCTGATAGACTGTAAGTCAGAATCACTGAAACCATAAAATATGTCTAAATGAAATAAAAACCCAAAGTAGTTTATAAATAGTAACTTTGATACTCAATATACAAATGCTGTATAGTATTAAGATGTTTATAATTCAATAAATGACCAATTATCTGACTGTAAAAGTGATGAACTCTGATTAAAGCTTAGTTTTGCTAGTAAATTTCACACAAAGACTTAAAATAGGGTAACCTTTAACACAAAGCTCTAAAACAAATAATTTAAACATATCTTAAACACTGAAAATGTGTTTTTAAGTGTTATTAATGGTAACTGAAGATATAAGGAGAAGGAAAAAGGTATGACATAAGAGAAGTAACTCATTTCTGACAATAGGAAATTAATAGGTATTTTAAAATGATTAATCATTATTATGGTATAAACATATAAATTAAAAGTATGAGGGGGTATATGAGAAGATTCATAAGGCACCGTAAAAAGTGTCCTAACTACTTACTTCTAGGAAGATTAATGGGAAAGAATTGACCCTTCAATTTTCTACCTTGGACATTCTTTCTTTAAATATTTTAAAATATCAATTTGATTAATATATATTCATAATATTTTTAAATTACGAATGATTTGTTTTATATGTGGTGATTCACTACAATGCTATCCTCAGTAATAAAAAAAATGGAAAGCTAATAAACACTGCTAAATTGCCTAGAGATCATTTTCCAGTAGGAAAATCCACTTCTGAACCTCATCTTTTATTTGCTCTTTCTTGCTTTAAAGAATTTGTTTTATTCTTAAACATTAAAGATAACTCACACTCAAAGCTATTTATTTATTTATATTTATTTGCTTACCTATCTCTTTATTTCCTTTCACGCTTATTATCACTTTGTATATGGCTAGCACCAAATCCCAGGGATCTTACATGTGGTTGACTTGATGTCCATTGTTCCAGTCTTTCCTGCCTGCCTCTGCCAGAGAACTCTGTGCTGGTTTCATGGATCTCTTTCTATCCAGGGGGTATCTTTGTTGATGATCTTCCTCTCTTCTTTTTCTGATTTAAGTTCTCATCCCTAAGTGCCACTCTCTGCATAAAGACTTTTATTAAAAACAAATCAGCATGATAAATATATCCTCTCCATTGTTATATTGTTGGTCTCTTGTCATCATTTTGGACATTAAAATTCTCCACATCCCAACCAGCATTATATGCATAATAGGTAGTAAATATGAATATAAATTTGAGTGAACTATTAAAACAGTCCTTACTGAAGTGTGAAGGAAGATGACTTCTGTGACTTGTATTCAAAGGTAATTTCCTGGATCTTGACTAATTTCATAGTTTTCTCCTAATAATATTGTTTGGTTGATTATACAAAAACATACATACTTAAAATATCTGAATATTGTGTTTTACTACAAGTCAGTGAATCATACAATTAACTTTTGGGGGTTATATACTTAATCTGCACACACATTCACTTATACAAACTGAAGAAACACACAGAACATGAGTACAAAATAGAATTTCAAAAGTTTAATTTCAGAAGTCACATTTAATTTTATTTACAAGTTCCTTTTTACTTGACTTAATTTCTTAAAAATCCATTGACTATCTAATAGGATTATTAAAGCATGATTATTAAGTGATAGTCCCTAATGTAAAAACTTATAATAAATGAAAAAAAAATTCCTCCAAGTTCTTCCAGCAGAGCTAAGAATTAAATTTACAGAAAGCAGATTAGTTGGAGGAAAAAAAAAATATTCATTTGCATGCAGGTTCAATAATCTGAGATCTAAAGAAATGACCAATAGAGGAAGTTTTTATATATTTAAAGAAACAGTAACCCTGTGAAAAACTGACAGAACAAAGAAAACCTAACTTTGGGAGCTCCAATTAGTAAGGGATTCTAAACAGAATTTGGTGTGTGGTAATAAATTAGTAAAAAATAGGAAGGGTTTTTATACATCCTCCTTAACTCTAAGTGCCCTAATTGGTGATAAGGATGTGTCTTTACCTCATTCTACAGGGAGGGTACTTATCACAAAGGAGATTTATTTTCTGCTTTCAGGGGAAGCAGAGCATCTGGTGTCCTTCTTGCTTAGATAGTCTCTTAAGTAACTTAATTTATTTTTTATAAGCATTGTATCTTACCTTTTATTTTTTAAAATAGTCTTTCTTCCACCACAAACATTTCCATATATATATTTTTTATTTAAACTCAATTAGCCAGCATATAGGACATCATCAGTTTTTGACGTAGGGTTCAATGATTCATTAGTTGCGTATAACACCCAGTGCTCATCACATCATATGTCCTCTTTCTTTAAATAATCAACATGTCCCAGTGGTACATTTAGGTACTGTCTGTCCTTGGCCCCTCCACGCTGAAGAAAATAATATAAATTTCTGGCTTAAAATAAGGTAGTGATCTACATTTTATTCAGAAACAATAAAAAAAGTTAGCTCCAATACAAGAGATTTTAAGGAAATGGAAAACATGTTGAATTGAAGAAAACAGATATGGTCACAATCAGAAATAGTATCTCTGAACACTACAAGATAGGTTGAAAGGCCAATAAATATATGACTATTAACTATATAATTGTTTATTAGGACTTTCTTAATCCTATCCATGTGATACTTGAATAAGGGTATTGTTTCTACAAATATTCAATATACAAGTGTTACTGAAGAGCTGCCACTAGACCATAAAGCAATTCCTCTGTTCTTGTCATTGAAGGTTCTAGTCAGTCAGAGACTTTCTTTATTGTATCTTACCTATTTTTTATATAAAAGGTAAGATATAAAGGCAATACAAAGGTATTGCCTGGGTTATTTGCTGAACTTAATTTTACTTGCTACTTGATTTTTTGTTTTTTTTTGCTTTTTGAAGTGATACTGTGATTTTCAATATTACCATTCATAGAATAACTTTCCCACTAGTTCATTGCTATGATTTTTCGATTTAGAACAGTATTCTTTGAAAATCACATTATCTTAGGTGATAGCAAAGACATCTTTGAGTGATAGTGTTACAAGATTCTAATGAACCATCCGAGAGCAACGGATGATATTTTAACCGAAAATGTTAACTTAAGAGGAAAATAGTAAGTATTGATGACCATGAAGCACTCAACCCTGGCAAACAAGACTAGTTTGCTAATATCTACAACTCTGTTTCCAAACTAGGTTTCAGAGACTCCTGGAACTGTACTAAAGAAAGGATGAGGGAAACACTGGGTCAACCAGCTACAGACTCCAACTGCTAGCTCAACAGTGAAAACGTTAGAACTCTGTGGTTTTACAGAAAGTTGGAAAATATACAGCTAATTAATTTTTTTAATAAGTCCTGCACTCAATTTCTGGTTTGAAAACAAAAGAGAAGCGTTCAATGAAACCTATTAACTGCTTGGCTTGCTTGAGATTCTCCAGATCCATCTGTTTCCAATGTGACAGATAGTGGAAACCACATCCCTTGTTTCATAAACACACATGTAGATAGCAGATGAAAAGGAAGACCCACATATCTCAACACTTCCTAATTTATTACAATTAATAAAACTATACAAGGTTTTAGTGTGGCCAACTTCTTCACTGCTGATATTGTCAACTACCTTTTTTTTTTTTGTAAATTTAGTAGCAATATTAATTTTCTTGTTAGTAGTAATATTCTCATGGTTTTTTACATGCAAACTCAAGTTTTAAAACTTACTATAATTATTTCCCTTTTTGATAGTCACATTAACTAATTTCTCAGTGCGAGATCTATATGTTTAAAAGTTATCTAGTGTTAAAAAAAAAAAAAAAAAAAAAGTTATCTAGTGTTTTCTGCATCCCAATTCATGGAAGCAGTACTCTCAATTGAGGTCTAGATATTTTTAATGGAAAATAGCACTACTGATAAAAATATGAGCAGTAGAATTCATTGAATATCATTCGACAATACTGATACTAAGTAGGTTGGCCCACTCTAGGTCACTGGGATTACTTACAAAGCCAAAAATGGATTTTTTTTTTAATGAAATCATTCCACATCAGTAATTCTCTTTTAAATTTAATTATATAAATTATTGTTCTCTAATTTTACTTAATTCAAATTGCTAAATTCTTTTTTCTATATGTTTATTAAAACTTTTATGTCTTTAGTCTCTTGTAAATGTATACTTTCTTGTTTATAACTCTTACACAACTCACTGATTTTCATTCTGTGGTCAGTTTATTGACCTGGAATTTTTTAGTAAACATCTTACTTACTGTCTAATTAAAATTTTAAATAATTTATGAAGTGCTATAGATTTATTATTTCAAATAATCAAATTAAATAAGAATTTAGAGAAAAGAAAATGATGTCAAAGTTAAATATAATCTTTAGTTTTGCAGATACTTTAATTTTATGAGTCTATTTCCCTTTTAATGCAGATTTTCTCATTCCTACATCATCACAATAAAAATAATTTGCATTAGGGGTGCCTGGGTGGCTCAGTGGGTTAAAACCTCTGCCTTCGGCTCAGGTCATGATCTCAGGGTACTGGGATCGAGCCCCGCATCGGGCTCTCTGCTCAGTAGGGAGCTTGCTTCCCCCTCTCTCTCTGCCTGCCTCTCTGCCTGCTTGTGATCTCTGTCTGTCAAATAAATTTTAAAAAATAAAATTTTCATTAATTCTGCCTAGAAAATAATATATTTTTTAGCATAACTACTTAATTCAAAGAAGGAATTAGATATTAACATAAGAAAAAACTGAATATCGCTCATGATTTGATTAACAACAAAAAAAAAATAATTGCAGAAAATGGCTGTTCCCAGCTATCACTAATCAGGCTGTCTAGTTTTTGAAGGTCAAAAGGAAGAAAATAATAGAAGAGAAGTTAGCCAATCAGTCAGCTCAGTGATGGTACACACAAAGGTCAAATATAATTATAAAGTTGTGGGATGGAATATCAAGTGGAATTTTAGTGTTTGAGTCCTTATACTTAGATTTTTAAAAATATATATATTCACCTATAGGATTAGTCTATTTATTTGGGGGAAGAAAAGATGCTATGTCCAACTGCTTAACATTTTTTTTAATAAAGATTGTATTTATTTGTTTGACAGAGAGAAAGATCACAAGTAGACAGAGAGGCAGGCAGAGAGAGAGAGGGGGAAGCAGGGTCTCCATGGAGTAGAGAGCCTGATGCAGGTCTCAGTTAGATTCTAGGACCCTGAGATCATGACCTGAGCCAAAGGCAGAGGCTTAACCCACTGAGCCACCCAGGAGCCCCATGCTTAACATTTCTACTCACTATTTTGTATGTGCGTTTCTACCTTGTGTTGGGTAAGAAGCTAAACTATAGATAGAGATAGAAAGAAAATAAAATATGTTCAGAGATATCTAAGATGAATGATAGTATTATTCTAAGCTTAAAAACAGACAAACAAGAGCTTGTGGTTAATATATGAATGACAGAGATAAACTCAATCTTAAGGCAAGCCCAGTTATAATAGCTATGCCTTTCAGTGTATCATGAAAGGCTCAGTACATCAAAATGAATTCACTATGCTGAGTTTGTGAGTGTATTTCACATATATATGTATCTCATATATATATATATATTTGGAAAGGCTAACAGTTCCAAAAGTGAGGGGTACTCATCCAATGTTGTAAACACAATAGGCTTCGACTGGAGAGAGGTAAGCCATTGTCTTTTTAGCTCTGAATGGAGCTTCTCAAAGTGAGGCCCACTGATCAGGGCTGGTCCAAAACCTGTCCCTGCTCTGCCCAGAGAGGAGGAGACTAAGAGTTAGCACTGACATTAATCTCAGATTGAGGGAGCAATGGATTTTCTAATGACCCCCAAAATGCAAATTCACACTTGTATTTAGTATTTATAATTTAATTTCTCCCATACTTAAATTTAATTGTATTACATAAAAGTTGTTGGTCTATAAGGAATTAAGAAAATCATATGTGATATATTCTAAATCTGTGGCCCACAAATTATAGCCTATTGGTCAAAATTTGGCCTGTATATGGACTGTTTTTATAGTTTTATTGGAACAAGGCCATAATCATTTTTATATGTATACATAGCATTCTTACCAATAAATCCCTACTAAATAAAATATTTTTGTTGTTTTAATATTGAAATGTATTAATCCATTTTGAAAGCATTATGGTTAAGTAAGAATTATTCATACATATTGTAATGAAATATAACTCAGCCATAACAAAGAATGAAATCTTGCCATTTGCAATGATGTGGAGGAGCTAGAGTACATTATGCTGAGGGAAATAAGTCAGTCAGAGAAAGGCAAATACCGTATGATTTCACTCATACGTGGAATTTAATAAATGAAACACATGAACATGGAGGGGGGAAAAAGACAAACTATAAAATAGACTTAACTATAGATAGCAAACTGGGGGTTGCTGGAGGAGGGTGGGTGAGAGATGAGTTAAATGGATGGTGGGTGTTAAGGAAGGCACTTATTGTGATAAGCACTGTGTATTGTTTGTACGTGATGAATCACAAAATTCTACTATTAAAACTAATATTATGCTATATGTTAACCAACTGGAATTTAAATGAAACATGAAAAAAATTCGCTGAATTCTCTAGTCAACATATGTTTACAAATATTCTTATCCCTTCTTTCTTTGTTTTCATTCCTTGTCTTCACTTGGGCCAGGGATTCACTTACTTTTTTTTTTTTTTTTTTTAAACTCTTGAAGTTAGTTTCATATTCATAGGCAAATCTTTTCCCATAATAGTTAAGCAAAAGATTCATTTCTATTGAGACTGATACCTAGATCAACACATTTCAATTAGAAGTTATTTTAGATTTAAGAATTTTATAGTGCTGAATGGAATAAAAATCTAAATAACATACTACCTACTTATAGTATCATAAAATAAAGCATAGATATAAAATGAAATATAAGTAGAAAACATTTTACAGTATAAAAATGTTTTGTTGAATTCCATAAATGATTAATGTTTATGTTTATAATTTTGTTTTCTTAATTTTTCTCGGAACTTTTTCTGTTCTTTTTTTTTTTTTTTAAAGATTTTATCTATTTATTTAACAGAGACTACAAGTAGTCAGAGAGAGGCAGGCAGCGAGAGAGGAGGAAGCAGGCTCCCCACTGAGCAAAGAGCTCGATACAGGGCTCGATCCCAGGACCCTGAGACCATGACCTGAGCCAAAGGCTGAGGCTTTAACCCACTGAGCCACCCAGGCACCCCGCTTTTTTCTGTTCTTAATTACTAGATATGTGAGATGTTAAGAAGCGTCAATAGGTATATAACTGAAATATAACTTTTATTAGCATTCTAAAAACCAGTGTCATGTTGGGAAAGGGAAACTACTTACAAATAAAGAAAAAAAAATAGTAGTGTTAATCAATGACTCAATATCTTCGTATCAACTAAAAAACAATATGCATTTATTATTTTGATATTTGGATTCAGCTGGGGGATTCAGTGAGGTGATTCACCCCACCTTAAACCACAAGTTGACATGTCTGAGGTCAGATAGCTTTCAATCAGTCTAGCTAGTCTTTTTTTTTTTTTTTAAGATTTTATTTATTAGACAGAGAGATACACAAAGAGAGAACACAAGCAGGGGGAGTGAGAGTGGGAGATGCAGGCTTCCTACTGAGCAGGGAGCCTGATGCTGGGCTCCATGTGGGGCTTGATCCCAGGGCCTGAGCTGAAAGCAGAAGCTTAACAACTGAGCCACCCAGGTGCCCCAGTCTAGCCAGTCATTTTTTTTTATTATTATTTATTTTCAACATAACAGTATTCATTGGTTTTGCACCACACCCAGTGCTCCACGCAATCCATGCCCTCTCTAATACCCACTACCTGGTTCCCCCAACCTCCCACCACCCCGCCCCTTCAAACGCCTCAGATTGTTTTTCAGAGTCCATAGTCTCTCATGGTTCACCTCCAGTCTAGCCAGTCCAGATACAGATGGCTTAGGATGCTCTTATCTGCTCCACATGTTCCTCATCCTCCAATCTGCTAGTATGGACAAGTTCTGATGGGAATACAAAAACCAACTAGAACAAAATTGGAACACACAGATCCTGTTAAGAACTAGGCATACACTGACACACACCTTTCTTCTATTTAACCATCTGTCTTATTTTTATATAAATTCCATGTATTTTCCACCTCCTATTTTCTGAAGAAATGCACATGGACAAGTGTAGAATCAGAGTGTAAGGATACTATAAGGCCAATGTCATGAATATAGAGAAGTAAAAATTTGAGGTCAGTGATACAATTTATTGTAGCAATAAGTATTCAATTACTATTGAAAGAAATAGATATATGATTTAGGATACAAATAGTAGCAAATTAAAAAAGTAAAATGGAATTGACTCTCAAAAATTAAATTCTTTTGTTCTGCTCACTTATTTTTTTCTCATTGAAGAATTTAAAAAGCATACTCTAAGGTATACTTTACATAAGGTGAACCCTCATACAATAAACATTATGCAATCAGTTTTCATGAATGTATAAGGCAAAATACTTCCAGTACCCCAGAAATTTCCTTCTTGGTCTTTCCTGCTCAATTCATATCACTTTTATTCAATTTCATACTACACGTTTTAGTTCAAAAAGATAAGAAAAAGGAATAAAAGGCTAGTGATTAAAAAGGAAGAAACAAAACTATGAATTCTGAGATGACATTGTATTCATGGAAAATTGAAAGAATTTACAAGAAAAGTATAAGATATAATAAGGGATTAGTAATGTTTCAGAATACAAAGTTAACATTAAGCTAAGTTATATTTCTGTATATTAACAAAATATTAAAGCTGACATTTAAAAATACTGTTTAAAATAGAATAAAATTTACTGAATACTGAAATATAAATTTAACAAATGAGTGCAGAATTTTATAAGCTATAAGTTATAAATCTTTGATGATATAAATTTGAAGATTTAAATAACTGTAGAAATACACCAGACCTATGGACTGAAAGATTTAATATTATTAAGATGTCAATTCTCTTGAAATTGATCTATGGATTTAATTTAATTTTCCAACTTCACATTAAAATATTAGCTGTGAGTTTTTCATGGATTTCCTTTATCAAGTTGAAGAAACCTCTCTCTATTCATAATTTACTGAGATATTTAATAAAAAATGGATGTTCTACCTTGTCAAATGCTTTCATTGTCTTTATTGAAATAATCAAGTAATATACTCTCTTAAGCTATTCATATTAAAACACGGTAATTTTGTTTTGTTTTGTTTGTGTTTTAGAGAGGTACAAGGAATAGTAGGAGAGGAAGAGAGATAATCTTCAAGCCCAGCACAGAGCCAGGTGTGAGGCTCTATCTCACACCCCTGAAATCATGACCCGCACCAAAATCAAAAGTCAGACACTTAATCAACTGAGCCACTCAGACACCTCTAAAACATAGAAGTTTTTAAATGATAAACTTATCTTAGACTTTTTGATATAACTCTCACATGATAATGCTGTTTTCCTTTTCCTATAATAATGGATTTGATTTGCTAATATTTTAATGAGTTTTGCATCTATTTTCATAAGACAGATTGTTCTACAATTTTCTCTCTTTTCTTTTTTTGGCAATGTTGTCTTGCTTTGCTAACACAATTGCAGTGCCTTCTTAAAATGAGTTGGAAAGACTCTTACACTATCGGAAAAATTGGTATTTTTTGCTTCCTTAATGTCTGATTGATTTAATCAGTGAAGCAATCTGGAACTGGTATTATATTGTGGGAAACTATTCATGAATTAAATGTTGTATATAGACGTAGAAATAGTTAGGTTATCCATTCTTTTTTCAATAGTGTTGGCTGTATTGTCTTTTATAGTACTTTTTCCATTTGGGTTGTCAAATTTATTGGTATAGAGTTCTTCGAAAAATACATGGGTTATCATTTTAATACTGTGAGGTATGTGGTGGTGGCTCCTCTTTCATTCCTGATGTTAGTAATGTGTTTTTCCTTCTCCTTTTTTCTTCATCATTCTGCTAGGGGTCATAGATTTTATTGATATTTCTGAAGAAAAACAACTTCTTACCTTATTGATTGTCTTGTCGGTCTTTTAGTTCTCTGATTTATGCTGTTATTTATTTATTTTTGTTATTTGTTTTTTATATCTTTTTTCTTTTACTTTCAGTTTACATGTTCTTTTTTATTTTAGCTCCTTTTTATCATGTACTTGGGAGGTTTCTTATAGTAAATACAAGTAAATATAATATACTATATAGCAGGTTCTCTGCTGAGCAGGGATCCTGATTCGGGTCTCAATCCCAGGACCCTGGGATCAAGACCTGAGTCAAAGGCAGTTGCTTAACCAACTGAGCCACCCAGATGCCCCTAGAGTATATTATTCTAAGTGAAATAAGTCATTCAGAATAAAGACACCACCATATGATTTCACTCAAATGTAGAATTTAAGAAACAAAAGAGATAAACATAGGTGAATAAGGGGGAAGAAAGAGAGGGAAAGAAACCATAAGAGACTTCTAATGATAGAGAACAAACAGGATTGATGGAGGGTTGTGGGTGGGGATGGGCTAGATGGGTGGTGGCTATTGTGTACGGCACTTGTTATGATGAACACTGGGTATTGCATGTAAATGATGAATCACTGAATTCTATTCCTGAAACCAGTATTGCACTGTACATTAACTAGAATTTAAATAAAAATTTAAAAATTAACAAAAACATTAATTATGCTAAAATGTATTGTGAGATATTGTATTTCTCTTCTTTGATATTATTGTATAAAGCTATATTACAGTTCAATCTCACCATGGATCATAATTTTTATCAATAAAAAGTAACACTGCTCGTATAAGTGCTTTCATTTTTTTAATTCCACACTTATAGTAACATATCTCATGATATTTTTGGATGTTTTGCTATATTTTAAAATTATATCTCTTTGTTAAAACTTTCTTATTTATTTATTTATTTTTGACTCACTTCACCCATTTCTCCCATTCTTTAACACCTGCCTTTGGCAACAACAAATCTTTTCTTTGTATCCATGAGTTTTGTTGTTGTTGTTGTTGTTTGTTTTGTTTTGTTTTGTTTTAGATTCCATATATAAGAGAGGTCATAAGATATTTGTCTTTCTCTGACCTATTTCATGTAGCATAATATCCTCAAAGTCCATCCTCAATACCACAAGCAGACAATCTCTTCCCTTTTGTGGTTGCATAATATTTATATAGATATATAGATATATCTTCTTTATCCATTTATTAATTGATGGGCACTTAGGTTGTTTCTATAGTGTGTCTATTGTGAATAATGTTGCAATGAACACAGGGGTGCATGTATCTTTTCAAGTCAGTGTTTTTGTTTTCTTCAGATAAATACTCAGAAGTGGAATTGTTGGATGATATGGTAGTTCCATTTTTAATTATTTGAGGAAGCTCTATATTGGCTTTTTTGTTTCTTTGAGGAAACTTTCAGAATGGCTGCACAAATTAACATTCCTACTAACAGTAAACAAGGGTTTTCTTTTCTCCACATCCTGACGCTTGTTACTTTTTGTATGTTTGATAACAGCCATTCTAACAGGGGTGAGCTGATACCTCATTGTGGTTTTATTTATACTTCCTTGATGATGAATGATGCTGAGCATGTACTTATTGGTGGTCTCTGTTGTTTTTTTTTTTTTTTAATTTTTATTTTTTTTTGGAAAAAATGTCTATTCAGATGTTCTGCCATTTTTAAAATAAATTTTTTTTATTTTTTTTTTTTTTGCTATTGAGTTGTATAGTTTTTATATATTTTGGATATTAACCCCTTATTAGATATATAATTTGAAAACATTGAGCATTGTCTGCCATTTTATAGGTTACCTTTTCATTTTGTTGATGGTTTCTTTTGCTGTGCAGAGGCTTTTTTACCATGATATAGTTCCACTTATTTATTTTTGTTTTGATATCAGACTAAAAAATTGTCACTAAGACCTATGTCAAGGAGTTTACTATAAATCTTTTCTCCTAAGAGTTTTGTGGTTTTAGGTTTTGTGTTCAAGTTTTTAATCCATTTTGAGTTAGTGTGTGTGTGAATGTGTGTGTGTGTGTGATAGTTGAATTTCATTTTTTTTTTTTTTTTTGCATGTGTCTATCCAGTTTTCCTAGCATGGTTTATTGATGAGACTGCCCTTTCCTCATTGTATATTCTTGCTTCTTTTATCATTTACCTGTTCTTTTCTGTGGATGACAAGCAGTTAGCATCAATCTTCTGAGCTTTTTCTAAAGGTTGTTAACAGAATATCCACCATTCATTTGTTGATTATCACTAAGGAATAGTTATCAGAGAATTTGTTTCACAAATCTAGTCTTTCTCCAAACTTATTAATTCTCAAAACTTCCAAGATATTTATTTCTTTCAACATGTTTTTGGCCATACTGTGGGTGTCATGGCCTCATCTGCAAATCTTCAGGGGCTGTGAGACCCTAACACAACTTTCAACTGGCACAACCTCACTCAACAGCCACTTTACTGGAGCTCTTATACTACTCCCTAAGCTCTCATTATTCATTTTTAATTTGGAAAATTGAATGATATATTTGTATAAAAACAGGATTTTTTTAGAAATTCTTTGTATTTAATAACCTATTTATTCTCTTATAATATCTATGCCAAATTATAAAATTTTAAACATTTTTGATAGCGCATTTTTATAAGAAATAAATTATTTATCTTTGATTTCATTAATTTGATCATGATATCTCTGGCTGTATTTTTATTTGTATTTATCACACTTCAGGTTATATGAACTTCTTGAATCTGTGGACTTCCTTGTTTGTTTCCAAACATTTATAAAATTCTCAACCCTAATCCCTTAAAATATTTGCTGTGACCTAGTTTCTCTTTCTCCTTCTCCACCTAGTCTCAAACATCTGGATAGTTGAATGCTTTGTATTATCCCATAGGTTTCATGTGATCTATTTCATTTTTCTCCCTCATTTTTGTACTTCAGTTAGGATAATTTACATAGTTACAACTTCAAGTTCACTAATTCTTTCTTCAGTTGTTTCTATTATGACTTTATGCCAATAATGGCTGGGAGGGCACGTGCATAGTATCTATATAGACAGATGCGGATATATTAATTCCTATGCTTTCTATTTGGCTTGCTCATGATTTTTACTTCCTAAAATCCCCAAACAAAATTAATTAATTAATAATTAACTAATTAATTAATTTAAATCCCCAAATAGTTCATTCATGTTGCTCAGTTTTCTAATATTACCTATATGCCATAGTTAATTTTAAGTTTCTATTATTTTTAGGTGGCTAAGAATTCTGAGTCTGATCTAGTTCTCTTAACTATTCTCACTTCATGGTAACTTGTATATCCTTGCTTTTTTGCATGTCTCATACTATTTGATTGAATTTCAGACACTGTGTGAAAAAAGAAGAGAGAAACTGAGATAATAATATTTATACCCCAACACGGGCACAACACTTATCATGAGGGAATATGTCAATCTACTTTATAGTTGGGTGGGTTTGGCTGGTTGGATAGTTTAGCTATATTCAGCACAAGACAGATTTAAAAAACCTCTAGTGATAAATTGTTGCTCTGTTTTGCTTAGTGCAAGTCTGGACTGCCTTAGGCTTTCTTTCTGTGTGTTCCTGGTCCAACATTAGCTTTTGGCAGGCCCAGCAATGCTTTAGTAAATATGGGTTTCTCTTTGTGCTTTTACACTTCTCTCAGGTTACACTTACCACCCAATGTAAAAGTTAAAATGGGAGAACAAGTTTTCAGTTTCCCTGCTCCTAGTTCAACCTGAAGAGGGTCCTGTTTCCCTGAGGTTTGAGTCTTAAGCTTGCTCAGCATCCCTGTCCCTCTAACAGAACTTCTTCCTATTTAGAGCAAAGTCTAAACCCAAAGAGGTTTTTTGTTTGTTGTTTGTTTTTTCTGGTTTTGTTTTGTTTTTGTTTTTGTTTTTCCTGGCACTCTCTCAGTTGTAGCAAGCCTTTGCCACATACCAATGCATAGTCAGAGATTATTATATATAGTGCTCAGCCCAAGGGGCAGATAGCTTAAAGGCATGGAATTAAAGAGTCTGTGGTAGGTAAATTTTCTGTATTTTCCAGAGCAGCACAGAGCTTTTTCCTTGGGTTAAGGCAGTTTTTCTACTCTTAAGGCCCAGGGCCCAGGGTGTATGTGTAGTTTTCCTGAATACTGTTCAGTGCAAATGACTATTACCTTATAGACATACAGAGCTTGGAAAATAGGCAGATTGCTTTAGTTCTCCTTCACCATCAATCATTGGCAGTACATGCCTGCTATGCAAGGCATATTTCTACCCTCAATTTCTCATTTCTTCCATGAGTACTTGAACTATGAAAAGGTTTGACAAATGGATGGAAATCTCTTAAGCTTCAGGTTTGCAGAGATTCTAAATTATCATGCTAGCCATTTTGGTATTTAATAATTCATTAAAATTTATGTCATCTCATCCAAATTAATTTTATAATAGCTCAGTCTACTTTCCATTGTTATATCTTAGATGAAGCCCTTTAGGTACCATCATTACTCAGGAAGACATGTTATCCATTGGAATTTTTTTCACCAGGTATTCTTGTGGTCTTGATAAGACTTGTTCCCATTTGTAACATAGAGGGTTTGTTTGTTTGTTTGTTTTTGGCTGCTTTTTCTGTTTTATGCAAAAAAAAAAGAGATTTTACTCTTTAATTTCAAAACATAATTTTAGAAAGATGTATGGTGTTAAGTACAAAATTTGCTTGGTTTGCACTCTTACTAATGGGTAACATAGCCACATTTTTCTTCTCATTCTATTTCTTATAGTCATATAAAAATATGAATATTGGACTAAGTTTCATGCTAAAAAAATCACAAATCCACATATGTGACTATTCTTGATTAAGTCAATAATGTTATAATTATTTCCAAAGAGCAATATGGAGAAAAAGAAGAATGACTCTGAATTGTTCATTGTCAGTGAGGTTTCCTTATAGGTATGTACACACAGATACACAGATATACAAATGTATCCATCTAGATGCTTCATTTTTACAACTCTACTTTCATCTCCCATCCAGAGAGAGACACTTTTGAGACTTTCACATATTTTTTTTTTCCCCCTAGAAGTTTCCAGTTAATCTCAGACATTGAATGGGGGTCAGAGGCAATCTGCTGGTATACTGGTATTTGTCCTATGACAAAGTGATGTTACTGCAAGTCTTTTTAAGAGGACTTTAGCCAAGTTTCTTTCAAATCCAACAAAAGTTGTTTAAAATTAGTTTAGATAGTTAGAGCGTGTGGATCATTAAACTTTTCATTGAAACTGAATAGCAGAAATAAGTTAGGTTTCAAGGAAGAGAGAGTACTATGGCACTAAGGAAGAGACTGCCCTTTTTGACTTTGCAGAGGCAAAATGCTTGACTAAATAGATGATAAGCAGACTTTGAATATTTATAATAGTTTTACAAAAAACCCAGGGTGGTCATGCTACCTGTAATAATGAAAATTACAATCTTTTCACCTACAGACTTATTTCAAATAATGTGTAAGTGTTCTTTCAAGGAGAACTAATAATTATATTTATATTTCTTTCATACACAGAGGTAATAGCAAGTTATTCATGGATTTTAATGAAACATGCATATTTTCAATCCCTCCTTAGCAGTTCTAGACTTACCACTATATGCTTTATAGTTTCTCACTGTATTTTTCAGGTAACCTTTTTATAATAAACTTTTTAAATTAAATTTATAAGTTAAGTCCAGAGCAGTACAAAAACATAATTGCTGTGGTGATGCATTTACATGAATTAAACATGCATATAAGACCAGCACCTACAGGAAGAAACAGAATACTACCAGATATATATAACAGATATATTATCAGATACCTCAAAGTTTCCTTCATATCCTTTTTGTTGGTGACTACTATTACCCTTCTCTCAAAATGAATAACAATCTCAGAATTAAAAATCATTTAATGCTTTTGCACTTAATATCAAAGTAATCAACCAATATGTACTATTTCTTTCTAGCTTATTTTTATTAATATATTGCATATGATATTCATCCATATTACTACATTTGATTATCATTTGTTCATTCTCATTACTGAATAGGATTTCCTTGCATGTATGTATCACAGTTCATTAATCAGTTCTACTGCAGATGGACCTTTGGCTACATTCCAAATGTTAACTGTTACAAATATTGCCTAATATGAATGGACTTGTTAATGTGCTTGGCTGGACATATATGGTTGGGATACACACAGAAGTGAAGTTAATTGGTCAAAATTAGTAGGTTAGCTATAATAAATACTACCAATCACCTTTGTAAAGTTTTATTAATTTACATATCTAACAATAGTATGTGAAAACACCAGTTGTTCCATGTTCTTCCAAAATATGGAATTTTCTATTATTTTCACTTATTCTTCTAGTGGGATCACATTCCTGTTTCAATCTGCATTCACTAACTTATGACTAATGAATAAAGTATTTTTTTCATTATGTTTTATGTCCATTTGAATATTATTTTTAATAAAGAGATCATTTGACTCTTTAGCTAATTGTTTTAGAGTACCTTATATTTTATTGCTTTATGGATGTTGTTTATATATTCTGGAAAGATTCATCATTATATACACACATATATCAGTGTGGATGTATTTTATATCTATATTATTAAGTAGCCTAGAACATAGTTCTCTAATATTTATGCATTTATGTTAATCCAGAAAAATGCTAAGAGTTGAGAAAGATGAAAGACATAGAAGACTATTGAAAGGTCATCTTGATGCTATTTCCTTGAAATATCTCTTATGTTATGACAATACATTAATTCAATGTTTCGGGGGCAAAAATCCCATGTTAAGAAATATTTTTACACACACACACACACACACACACACACACACACACAAAATCTCCACTATCATTTGGCCATGTGTTCTTGCTTCATGTTTTCAATTTGATCTTCAAAGGACACTACACTCAATATTTCATATATTACTTTTTATCAAAATCTTTAAGTCAATTTCTAGGATGGATGTTTCCTTTTTTGGGGTTTTTTGTTTGTTTGTTTTACCTACCCAATGTTTTGTCTCCAAGACTTCTGTGACCTGCGTTATGACTTTTTTTTACCTTATAAAATTAAACTTTAATATGATTAGAGCATGTTTTCATATATCCCATCTCTTATTTCTCATGTCAACCCCATTACATTTGTCTTTTCACTACTCTCAGACTGAGATTCATGAAGATCAAAAATTTAGTAAGGGGTGCATCTGAGACCCAACACTAATGCTTTTTGGTTTTAGTTTTTTAATTCCTTTTTTAAAATTCTGGATAACATTCTTTTTTATTATCTTAATAAAAATTTTGTGCATTACTATTTTTTTTCTTCGACTAGGATAATATTAAACAATAGCATTCAATTCTACCTCTGATATAGTCCAGTTATTTATTTTTCCTTTTACATTTATTTCTTACTTTGTCACCTCACATCTCCATAATTTCATTTTCATGCTAACTGCTCCATGCTACTTTCATCTATTTTCCTTTACAACCATCCTATACAAGGTTAATAGACATATCTTTTACAAAGATAAATCTATTTACCTTTAAATACCTTCATGAGAATAACCCGCTTAAAACCCTTCAGTAGTAATTGAATGTCTGGCATTTAGACAGAGTCTTCCAAGATTTGATTGAGCCTTATCTTATTAACTTAAGCCTTAATACAGTGGTGTAGTTAGACTATGACATTGAATTAAATAATATCCTTATAGTAGTAAGGAAAAATTCTTCTTAAATCATTGTTCCATACTTAAGAAGTAAGTATCTTCATTTTTAATAACTACTTACCACATTTAATAACTACTTACCAAATAAATATTATTTTTCTCTAAAACACAACTTATAATTGTTTTTCTTCCTAGTTGCAAGTCTTCTGAAAACTTGTATAAGTAACTGATTAAGATAGGATAATATGTAATCGTAAAATATTGCATTCTCCATCTAATCATTGTTTGTGCTCTAATACATGTCTTGTTCTTTTAGAAATAGTTTTTAAAAATCACATTTTTCAAAAGTCATTTGAGATTACTTTAGAGCAGACTTAGAATGACAATAGGGATCTTATTTCAATATGGATATTCAGCAATATTTCTGCTCAAATTCCTTGTGATCATACTACATTGTTTGTGTCAGAGCCTAGAGAGTTAGTATTAAATATCAGTCTTGAAAAGACACCAGGGGATTTAAGTAAATCTTAGAGTCCTTTCTGTCTGATTTTTTAGGTTATCTACATGAAAATGGTCTTATTTCATTTAAAAATTTCACATCTAAATAAAAGCTGGTTATTTTATTTCCAAGGAAAATAATTTTTTCTGAACTTCGAGCTAAGGATATTTCAGAATAGTTTTATCTTTGTAATAAAATTTTTCATGCGAGTCACAGTGTACTTTAAGTCATTTCTTGTAATTTAGAGAATAATATACATACCATATTTATTTTCATATCTCATGTTTGTTACAGTTACTGTTCACTGTTTTACTTCTTAAAGATTACCTGGCACAGAGCAAGTACTTAAGAAACACTGTGTTGGGCGCCTGGGTAACTCAGTTGGTTAAGCAACTGCCTTTGGCTAAGGTCATGATCCTGGAGTCCCAGAATCAGGTTCTGCACCGGGATCCCAGCTCCATGAGGAGTCTACTTCTCCTTCTGAATTTCTCTCCTCTCACACACTTCTCTCTCTTTCTCAAATAAATAAATAAATAATTTGAAAACAAAAGAAACACTGTGTTAATGAAATTAGCAGATCCATTTACATTTGATCACATTACCTAACTTCTCAATTTCTTGTAAATTTTTGTGAAGTAGAAATAATAAAGTGTATAAAGCACAGACTTATTATTAAATGAGATATTGAACATAAAGCAATTCAGAATACACAACGCATTGCAAACTTTCAATAAGTGGGAGCATTCTTTACTATGGCTTAAAAATATTTTCAGAACTTTGTTGATGAATCTTAATCAGTGTAGGTCACTATACTCAGTTTTGATTATTTAGTTCATCAATTCCACCCTGAAAACACAAAATCTTTTCTAGCATTCATAGTGTTCATAGAGAACAGTACTGAGAATATAATGCTAACTTACGCAATTTATATGGGAAATCACAAAATTATTTTTGAACAATAATAACAGTGTTATAATAAGTATATATAATAGTTTCCTAGAGCTTTCATAAAAAAATAGCCACAGATCTAATGGCTTAAAATAACAGGAATTTATTCTCTCACAGTTCAAGAGATTAGAGTATGAAATGGAGATATCAGCAGGATTGTTTGCTTCAGGAGACTCTAAAAGAGTTGTTTTCAAAGAGTTGAAAGACCTATACTCTGAAAACTAAAAAATACTGATGAAATAAATTGAAGATAACACAAAGCAATGGAAAGACGTTCCATGCTTATGTATTAGAATAATAAATATTGTTAAAATGTCTATACTACCCAAAGCAATCTACACATTTAATGTAATACTTATCAAAATATCAACAGCATTTTTCACACACCTAAAACAAACAATTCTAAAATATGTATAGAACCACATGGGGTGCCTGGGTGGCTCAGTGGGTTAAAGCCTCTGCTTTTAGCTTGGGTCATGATCCTGGGGTCTGGGATCTACCCCACATCTGGTTCTCTGCTCAACGGGGAGCCTGCTTCCCTTCCTCTCTGCCTACTTGTGATATCTGTCTGTCAAATAAATAAATTAATTAATCTTTAATAATAAAAAAAAAGGAACCACAAAAGACCCCAAGGAGCAAAAGCAAGCTTGGAAAAGCAAAGCAAAGCTAGATGCATCACAGTTCCAGACTTCAAGTTATATTATTAATGCTGTAGTGATCAAAATAGTATGGTACTAGCACAAAAATAGACACCTACAGCAATGGAACAGAATAGAGAACTCAGAAATGAACCCAAAACTATTTGGTCAATTAGTCTTTGACAAAGCAGGAAAGATTATCCAATGGAGGGAGGAACGGTCTCTTCAATACATGGTGTTGGGAAAACTGAACAGCATCAAGCAAAAGAAAGAAACTGGAGCACTTTCTTACACCCAATACAAAAATAAATTCATAATGAATTAAAGATCTCAATGTGAGACCTGAAACCATAAAAATCCTAGAGGAGAACACAGGCAGACAGTAACCTCTTATACATTGACCATAGCAACTTTCTTGTAGATATGACTCCTGAGGCAAGGAAAACAAAAGCAAAAATAAAATATTTGGACCTCATCAAGATAAAAAAATTCTGCACAGTGAAGGAAACAATCAATAAAACTAAAAGGAAATTCATGGAATAGGAGAATATATTTGTAAATGACCTACATGATAACGGGTTAGTATCCAAAATGCAAAAAGAACTTATAAAACTCAACAACCAAAAGCCAAATAATCCAATTAAAAAATGGCAGGGGGGGTGGGAGGTTGGGGTACCAGGTGGTGGGTATTATAGAGGGCACGGATTGCATGGAGCACGGGGTGTGGTGCAAAAATAATGAATACTGTTATGCTGGAAATAAAAAAAAAATAAATTAAATATTTAAAAAAAAAAAAAAGAAAAAAAAAATGGCAGAAGACATGAATAGACATTTTTTCAAAGGAGACATACAGATGGCCAATAGACATGAAAAGATGCTCAACAAGGAAATACAAATCAAAACAACAATGAGATATCACCTCACACCTTCCAGAATGGCTAAAATCAACAACACAATTAATTGTTTGAATCTAGACTTGAAATTGATATAACTTGTATATCTCATGGTAGAGAAATTATTTTGCTCCCCCACAAAGATAGTTGTGGTTTTTCCATAACTTTATTAATATATCTTCTACTAACACAACTACTGTGATTTTTTTAACAAATATTTTTGTCAATAATCAATGATATTCTTACTCTGTCAACACTTAAAATGTTTTTATTGTTACATTTGTCAAGACATAGAAGCAACCTAAGTGTCTATCAAAAGATGACTGGATAAAGAAGATATATAGAGAGAGCGATACACACACACACACACACACACATATGTGTATGTGCATGCATGTATATGTGTATATATATATTATACAATATATACATATATATATACATATATATGTGTATATATATAAAATATATATATATATATATAATGCAAAACCATAAAAAGTATGAGATCATGGCAATTGAGATATGAAAGATCCTTCAGGTTATCATGCTAGGTGAGATAAGTTAGTCTGAGAAAAACATATACCATATGATTCCACTCAGTAGTGAAATCTAGAAAAAAAAAGAGGTAAATAAAAAGTATTATCAGAACTATATATACTGAGAACAAACTGATGATTACCAGAGGGGAGAGGTGTGTGGATTGGATAACATGGGTGAAGGGGAGAAGGATATACAGGCTTCCAGTTATGGAATGAGTAAGACATGAGAATAAAAAGCAGATTGTAAGGAATACAAACAAAAAATCAAGTTGGAAATACTACTAAAGTGTTCCTGGGTGCTCAGTTGGTTAAGCATCTGCCTTCAGCTGAGGACAGGATCTCCAGATCCTGGGATTCAGTCCCACATTTGACTCCCTACTCAATGGGGAGCCTGCTTCTCTCTCTTCCTCTCTCCTTCCTGCACATGCTCTCTCTTGATTATCTCTGTCTCTGTCAAATAAAAAAAAAATCTTAAAAAATATACCAAAATGCAAGCAGAGAGAATGTTTAAATTAAAAAGTTACTCAATTTCAAACAATTTCACAGTAGCTGATATATACCAAAAAGTTTTTGTGTCATTTGTACCACATTTTATTTTATTATTTTTTAAGATTTTATTTATTTATTTGACAGACAGAGATCACAAATAGGCAGAGAGGCAGGCAGAGAGAGGAGGAAGCAGGCTCCCTGCTGAGCAGATGAGCCTGATGCAGATGCCAAGACCCTGGGATCATGACCTGAGCTGAAGGCAGAGGTTTTAACCCACTGAGCCACCCAGGTGACCCTGTACCACATTTTAAATAAATCAGACTTTCTTACAGTGCAATCAATATGTGATAAAATTCCCCAATTGTAAGTACATATTTTGGTGAGTTTTGACAAATGTCAACACTTATGTATTCAGGATCTACTTCAATATATGAAGCATTTCCACCAATCTTCCATTACTATGGTCACTTTGAAGTCAATTTTCTCCCCAAGCCCAGCCCCTGGCATCCACTGATCCATTTCCTTCTCCATGTTCTTCCATTTTCTGGAGTGTCATATAAGTGGTATTGTAAAGTCCAGAGACTTTTGAGCCCGCCTTCTTTCTCTTACCATTATGATTTTGAGGTTCAAGCTTCACTGCCTGCATCATCTGTCCATTACTTCTTTAAGTAATAATGTACTTTACGGATCACAATGCCATTGTGCATTATCTTATTAATTAATATATTCATTATTTTGTGTTTGAAAACAGGATTATTATGAATAAATCTGTGTAAAAATCTTTGTGTGGACCCATGATTTCATTTGTCATGAACAAATACCTAGGAGTAGAATTGGTGGATAACATGGTAATCAAATATTTAACTATATATGAAACTATCAAATATTTTTCCAGAGTGGTTATACCACTGCTGATATAGCCATCAGCAATAATGGGATTTTCAGTTGTCCCACATAGCCTCAAAACCTCGGTACTGTCAATGTTTTTCATGGTAGTCATTTTGTTAAATTTGTTGTAAATTCTCATTATCATTTTAATATTCATTTTCCTATGAAAATTAAGTTGACCATCTCTTCATATCCTTTTTTAAATAATTTGTACATTTTCCTTGCTGAAGTATTTGTTTACCTTTGTTCATTTTTTATTAGATTGTTTGTATGTTTATTTTCAATCTGATATTTTTATATAAGATGAAATGTAATTCTTTGTCAGATTTATATTTTCCCTGTTCAAGGGTGTTTATTTTTGAAACAGATCATTTTGAAATATCTCTCAGTGATCTATAGAGTTTTTTTGATTAAAAAGTTAGTTCTAAAAAAAGTTAATTTTTGAATTTTTTCTTTATGACTGGCACTGTTATGTTTATTTTCACAGATATTTTCCACTAAAGATTTTATGTTTAGCTTTAATTTGACTTCTACATTTAGGTCTACAGTCCATTTTTAAAAACTAATATATATAAAACTTCATATATATATATGTATGAAGTACAAAAGGAATGGGTCAAAGAATTTTAAACACACACACACACACACATTTTGTTATTAATACTTTTTTAGAGCCACTTCAATTCATAGCAAAATTGAGCAGAAGGTGTAGATCTTCTATTGTAAAGGTTTTCTAACAGTGCCAGAGACATTTGCTGAAGATTCTTTCGCTCTTTAAGCTTCCTTACACTTTTTAAAAGATTTTTTTATTCATTCATTTGAGAGAGAGAGAGTGAGCAAGGCTAACAAGAGCATGAGCTCTTCTCAAAGAAGTGAAGAGACTCTTTTGAAGATCTCCAAAGATTTCTTGATGTATCTCCATTTTTATCTGATGTTATGCCTTGCCAATTTCAACTATCTTGACATCTTCAAAATCTTATCTGTGTCTCTTCAACTCAGCAAGAATGCCAGGCTTTCTTTGAATGCCTCTCCCTCCCTCGAGTCTAGAAAATTTATCCACAGAGTAAGCAAGGAAAAAAGGCTTCTTGTGGATTCACTTGTCTCAGGTATCACAGTCCTGTGCTGCTGTTTCCCCATGCCTGATACTGATCAGACATGTTTGGATTTCCTGGCATATGTGGTGATAGTAGAAGGGACATAATTACTGTAGTAGTTAATTTTCCATAGAAGAAGGAATTCATACAGTGCCTTTACATGCATTAATTTATGTAATCTTCACAGGACCAAGAAGAAAATTGTATCAAATTATTCTATTGTCAACTTGGTTAAACTGGGAACAAGATTTTCCAAAATCCAGTTTCCTGTCTATTCATAGGTTAACTAAATCAGGAACTTTCACAGGGTGTGTGATGAAGAAGTGTGAAACTGGCCCTTCCTCCCTGAATAAGCTGTGGTTAGATCTGATGAGAGATGTGAGGCGCTGAGAGCTTTCAGAGTGTCCCACTGACTCAACTCCTTGTCCAGTACTTTCGGAGGACCAGTTCTACTATCTAACAATAAATCCTGGTCCACCACTGGGCTTTGGATAGAGACTCACAGAGGCCATGGGTTCACAACCCTCCTCTCATAGCTCTATCTTTGCACTTCCTTTTCTGTAGCTGTTCTGTGCTTCTCAGACTGACAACATGTGACTCAGCTGAGTCCCTCCCTCTCACCTGTGTTCTGATATTCATTTTCCTTTCTCTTTTCACAATTGCACAAGCTTTAATTCCTATAATAAATTACTTCTCACACAATGCATTGCGGTTCCATTTCCATTAGTTAACCTTTGCTGATACAGAAGGAATTATGATGATCTCTAGTTTTTAAATAAGTAAAATAGGAAATGGAAGTAATTTGCATTTTTTTTAATATTAAAAAGGTAACGGATGGTAGAGCTAGGATTTAAATCCAAGAAGTCTGTTTCCAAAATCCATTATTTTATTCATCATGTCATATTGACTCTTTAAAGTTCTGCACTTAACAGTAGTAATGAAATTTCTGTCATTTTTTAACACAACATTTATATGGCTATATATGTTGAAATATTCAGGGATTTTTATTTATTGCCACTTCTCACATGTACATAATGGCTACAGAATATTAAAATTAAATTCAAGACTGTATTTTGTTTTTGTTTTATGTCAGCAGTAATATATATAAAGATAGTCATTTTGTGAATAAAAATATTAAGGAATGGACTATCTGAAAAAGATATCTAAGTGAGAAATAATTTTTGATATGAATTTTTATAAATTCAAATACAAATTTATATTATCTTATATTAACCTTACATTTTCTCTGTCATAATTATGCCATGAGTTCTATTTATCTTAAGAATTTACTTTTAAATAGGCATACTCATTATGTATTTTATGTGGAGGAGTAGAGACTTCAGTAGCTTTTTTTTTAAGATTTTATTTATTTATTTGACAGAGAGAGAGGCAGAACCACAGGCGGAGGAAGAGGAAGAACCAGGGTCTCTGCTGAGCAGAGAGCCTGATGTGGGGTTAGATCCCAGGATCCTGGGATTATGACCTGAGCTGAAGGCAGACACTTAATCGACTTAGCCACTCTTGGTGTCCCAAGACTCCAGTTATTAAATAATGATCTAAAATGTCTAAAAATATGGATGCCTAGGTGGCTCAGTTGGTTAAGCAGCTGCCTTCAGCTCAGGTCATGATCCCAGCGTCCTGGTATCGAGTCCCACATCGGGCTCCTTGCTCAGCAGGGAGCCTGCTTCTCCCTCTGCCTCTGCCTGCCACTCTGCCTGTGTTCATTCTCTCTGTCAAATAAATAAATAAAATCTTAAAAAAAAAATAAAATGTCTAAAAATATGTAATATTTCAGTGAACCTTTATATTCATAATAAATTAAAATGAATACTGCATGGTTACATTTGTGCATTTACTAAAATGTGTAGATAAAATGTTTTATTAACTTATATTTTTGTTCCTAAACACAAAATAATTTTTAAAAAAGTAGAAAATATTTTATCACTTTGCTTACTTATTCAAGACATATACAATTTCTTCAATGTTTTCAGGTACCTAAATTTTATAAGCAATGCTTATAAATGCTTTTCATTAGTGTTGATTGTCTTGTTAAATGCCAGATTATATATTATATATAATTCAAATCACTAGGTACTTAATTGTGTGGATAGAGTTTACATAGTGTCAACTGAATTTGCAAATTATTATAAAAGCAGTTTAAAATATGCTGTCATTTGTTAGACAATCAGCAGGGTACCTAGTTCAAACAAGAGAATACTGATAAAACTACCTTAGTACTTTACTTTTGTTTGTTAAAAAAAATCTACATTTAATGTTCAAATGAACAGACTTAATTGTTTTCCTTTGCAAAAGACTTCATAGATTTTCATATACACATTTGGTTTTAAATTGCCAAAGACTTAGAAATTTTAAAAAAGTGTATAAAATAATATATACATAAAACAAATATTATAAGGACACTTCATGGGATGTGTCTTACCTCTCCTGGACCTATAAATTGGTTTATAAATGATTTTGAACCACTGCTTTCTCATCTGTAATATATAAAGGAAAAGAATGAAGTAATCTCTTCTGTTATATAATTATATGAGCTTCGATCTAAGTAGTTAACATTTTGAAATATTCCCAATGTATTTTCACTGCCTCATTGGTCATTTTTACTCTGAAAAATTCTACTAGTGAAGCAGGGCAGGAAGATGAATCTTAGCGATCCAAAGAAATATCAATATTGCCAGAAGTAAAATGATATCACATAAATTTAACTTTTAGAGCACACCTTTAAAAGAAGCTCACATAATGGCCCTAGAGTAGAAGATATCCAATTACTGAGGCTACAGAAATTTCGTTTTGTTTTCAATTTAAAAGTCCTTTATTGGGGCACCTGGGTGGCTCAGTGGGTTAGGCCTCTGCCTTCAGCTCAGGTGATGTTTTTAGGGTCCTGGGACCAAGCTTCAGCTCAGGTGGTGATCTCAGTGTCCTGGGATCGAGCCCCACTTCGGGCTCTCTGCTTGGCGGGGAGCCTGCTTCCCTCCTTTTCTCTGCCTCTCTATCTCCTTGCGATCTCTCTCTCTGTGTCAAATAAATAAAATCTCTTAAAAAAATAAAAAATCTCTTTCTTAGAGATTATTGGTTATAATTTATAATTATAAATTTCATACAATTTAAATTATTTATACTTGGGTAAGCATCCCATCATAACAAATTATAGCAGTACCCAGGTTCTAAACCTGCCTTCGCAGCATGAGAATTTCTGATTTTTGTATGTGAGATTTGGTAGTTAATATTAGTCATTTTGGGCTGCCATAACAAAATAATATAAGCTCGAGGGACTGAAGGACAGCAAGGTATTTTCTCACAGTTCTGGAGTCTAGAAGTCCAAGCTCAACATACCAACATGGTCAGTTTCTGGTGCGACCTCTGTTTCTAGCTTTCAGATGGCAGTCTTCTTGCTGCGTTTCTGCCTCTGGTGGGGAAAAGTGAGGGAGAAAGTCCCTGGAATCTCTTCTTATTAGAGTTCTGATCCCATCATGGGGCCTCACCTCCATGATCTCATCTAACCTCAGTTACCTCTCAAAGGTCACATCTCTAATTGCCATCCCATCTGGAGTTAAATGACTTTAACATATAAAATTGAGGAACACACAATGCAGTACATAGTCATGGTGTTTCCTATCATTTCGTGTTTACACTTCATATTTTTTTGACTTTTGTTAGCCTCAAAGACTCTTTTTTTACTTTCTGGGAAATATATCTGTATGTGTAAATGGGTGTCTCCTTACCTACTGGGGATTTTGTCACTAGAACACATCTTCCATGTATTCTATGTTCTCATCTTGTAGCTTTCTCCCTACCCTTTCAATCTGCTAATGATATTTTGCCTTATGTATGTGAACTGCTATACATTTGATTTTTATTTTTTTCTGTTTGAATTAACTTTGTCCATTCCAAGGTGTTTCTTCAAAAATAAAAATTTAGACTCAAAAATAACAACCAGTTTATATTTACTTCAGCAAAGTACAGTTATATTTTCCAAGCTGTGTTACTCAAAGACAAGGATTTTTTTAAACTGTATGTTCAGTTGAAAGAAGAAATTGCTTTTTCAGTTATAAATATCATGAAAATTACATAATTTATAAGTAGATATTGACTTTATAAAATGAACATGGAAATTTATTGACCACAGTGTATATCTTTATCCAGGCAACTTGAAAAATAATTAATCTTGATATTCATAGAAAATTTAAATCAATAAATGCATTATTACTTATGGCTAAAAACTATAAGCAAACAGTGAGAAGCATTAATATTATCATCTAGTGAACTGCTTTGACATTTTAAGAATTTCCTTTAAGACCGTAAGGCTTCAGTTCTAAAGAGTATCATCACTTAAAATTATTTAGCAAACTGAAGTATGTGTTATGTTATGTACCAAGATCAGATCAGAACCATATGGAAAAGCGTTAGGTAACTGGCCAAATCAAAGCCCAATAGATGACACTGTATTTAGGCTTTTATTCATTTAATTGAGTAATAAATTTTAATATACAACAAATCCATAGTGCCCCTTTTGTTTTTATATCCACTTGAACTTTGGTTTTAAATAATAGGGTGTGTTCCTTATACCACCAACAAATTTTCATGCAAGATTTAACTGCTTCGTATACTGATGTGAGGTGACATGGATTCTGATACCTGTCTTTTCTTTGTGATTTTAGGCATTTCAACTTAATAAAAAAAATTGATTTTAACTATCAAAGCATTGAGTCAGATGTTGCAGGGATAGAAGTCCAAAGTAAACACTGTCTTTGCACTTAAGGAGCTCATCACTCCTTTCAGGTATAGATGAAAGTAAGAAACTCTGGAAACTATCATAATACAGCATAGGCTATACAGGCCTTTGAAGAGATTGTTTAAAATTAGAAAACTAAAAAGGAGGTAAATATCATAGTGATGAGACAGCATTCAAGATGGAATTCCAAATTTATATAGAGTTTCAAAAGGCCGAAATGGAGAGTGGGTCAAAGGGCACAGCAGTCAGAGAAACAGCAGGGGAGGAAGGGGGAAATGGGCAAAAATAAGAAACATGCTCAGAAAGAGCAAGTCAGAAAAGTGTTATTGTAGAGTGAGCACACGTAGAGGAATAATAGTGTATAAAAATGAAAAAGTAGTTTAGAATCATATCGTAGACTAATTTGATTGCCAGAACTTTATTGACTAACTCAATAAATAATTTATTTTAGACTACAATTTCAGAGGCCATATCACATTAAGAACACACACTTCGCATTAAAAGAAACATCAGACCTCAGGAGTATGCTCTCTTAGAGGAAAACAGAAACAGATGGCGTAATTACAAGAATATACCTAGATACAATTATATGATTCTCAGAACTCTATGGCAGAGAGGTTCACAGTACTTGGGGATATATGATATATCTGACTCCTTCAGATGGACCAAAGAATTTTCCAAAGAATAAGATTTGAGTTCAGAAGGACAAAGTTAGGAGGAGGACAACAGAGTATTACATGCATGTGAAAGTATATGTGTATAATAAAAGGTCAATGCAGGCTTATCAAAGATAGATAATTGTTGTTCTGTTATATGGGAGGTGGGAAAGATAAGCAATTCCCAGATGCTGTAGGATCTTTTATTTGTTCTTCATTCTTACTATTTAAGTGAATAATAAGAGGAAGATGTGTATTATCGAAACTTCTTTTTAAAAACATAACACTCACTGAAGTGTTATGAGTGAAGTTATGAGTCTTATGAGTGAAGAAGAGTTAGGAAGGACAAGAGGTTTGGAGGAAGGGAAATGAAAATGTCACCGCGTGGACTAGTTGAGAGATAATGATTGTACCATATAAGTGTTTCAGAGATAGATACGTGTGTACTATTTAAGAAATACTTAGATTGAAAATGGAAAGTACATGGTGGAAAATTAGAAATTAGAGAAACAGAGTTATCCAAATTTATTCTTCGCACTGGACGATAATATGTTTTGTGGAATGATGGTTATATTCATTGTGATGGATAATCCAGATGAAACTGACAAATAAAATCCTTTAAAGGAAGACGTCAACAAACTCAGCTTCAATAGTTATGGGGTTCCTTTGAAATAGGCATCCAAGCAAAAATGGAGATTGCAAGGAGTGAGTCTGGAGTTGGGTATAGAATTCAGCACATAATCTTTGCACAGGTAATTAATTATTGGGTTTGGAGCAGTAAGTGAACACTGCTAGGGAACAATAAAAATGTAAAATGTACCCCAAAATGCTGACCAAGTAGGGTGGGGAAAAAGGTGAAAGGAGATTACAAAAGGGTAAATGAGTGTTAAGAAAACGTCAGGAGTGTGATGTCACAGTACTGTTTCAAGAAAGACTCAACAAGAGAAGTAAATGCTGAGACAGTAAGTAAAAGAATATTGACCACTAGCTTTCCAGGTGGAGAAATCAATGAAGATGTTAGAAACGCTGCTTCAGGGTTGTTATGGTCTAGACAAGTGATTGTTCTGGGTTAAGGAGAAAGGGGCAAGTGAGGAAATGGAGCCAGTGTTTATAGGTACCTATTTCAAGTATTGGTCTACACAGGGGGTGACAAGTCTATAATTGAAGAAACATACAATTAAAATGGAGGATTTTTAAAAATTGGACTATGGAGTATATTCAGTAGGAAAAAAATGGAGTTGAATAGAAATGGGATCATTCCACTTAGGACATGGCATAAAATATTACTTTTTCCTTAAAAAATGACAAAATCTCCTTTGAAAGTTAATACACGCAAAGTAAAATGATGAGTTAAACCCCTCTTGAAAGAGGCAAAAGAAAAAAGAGCTGACGCACTCATGTGTACCTGTGAACTTTCAGAATTGATGTGTATTGATGGCAAAGAGATAGAAATAGAAAAATAAGGGCACTGATGTAATAGTTTTGAAAAGATGGCATCGATTGCCACTGGTAGATATTTTTACCTGGAAATTGGAGAGATTTGTGGCAATTAAAGAGAATGTCAAGGATACAATCCTTGGTGTCTGAAAGTAGATGATGAAATGATTCATACCTCACAGATAAGCTGAGTAACTGCAATTAGAATTTTATCATCACCTTCACTTCAAAAATTTGTTCTTATGAAGTTCACTAATGACTTCCACGTTACTAAGTCCGATGAACAGTCTTCTAACTTCATTTTCCTTGGAACAGTTAGCAGCATTTAATATGAGTTTTCAGTCCTTAAAAATCCTTTCTCCGTCTGGCTTTAGGAAACACTCTCCTGAATTTTCCAAAGGGATTATAATCCTTTTCTGATTTCTTGGCAAAATTTTGCAGAAATCCAGGGCTCAGTTCTTGGGTTCCTCCATTTTTCTAACTTCCTGGGTGATATTTTCTATTAAAAACTTGATGCAATATCTGTAGGCTAGCAACTCCTACATTAGTATCATAATACTGAACTCTAACAATATATCTGTTTAAAACCATTTGACTTTGCTTGAAAATCAAATAGATTTCTCGAAATTAACATGATCCAAACCCAGCTCCTAAATGGCGTCTTCCAGTAAGAACCTGCTAAACTTGCAGTCTTCCTTTCCTAAACTCGTGAGTAACACCCCCACCCCACCCCGCAGCAGCTTGTTCTTCAGGCCATGATCTTGGAGTCGTGAGTTGCACTTCACATCCATTTCATCAACTGACCACTTTTCTTTGCTGCTACTGCTACAAAACTTTTTTCTTTATTTCTCCCATTATTTCTCTTCTTCATACATGTAGTCCACCATGCTCTTTTTTGATATAAACTAAGCATGCTCATTTAGGACCTTTACATTTGCTTCTTTCCTCTTGGAATACCCTTACCAATCCTACCCATGAAGTTTGCTCTCTTTTCTTGAAGTCCCTGCAGAGAAATATTTTTAACAAAATTCTCCCTGAACACCATTATAAAAAAACATTATGTCTCACTTCCACACTTCTTATAATTTTAGCATGATTATTTCTCCCCATGGTAGTATACAATACAATGTATAGTTTTATTTTTTACTGCTTTATTTACTTATCTGTCCCCTCTGGTTTGAGCAGTACCATCCAATGGAACTTTCTGCATTATAGAAAAAGTCCGTATCTGGGCTTTCCAATTTGGTAGTTGCTATCATATATGAATTTTGATAACATGAAGTATGGATAGAGTGACTGAGAATATGGGCTTTGATTTTACTTAACTTGCTTACTTTAAATTGCAATTTAAATAACCATGTATGACATATGGCCAGTGGCTATTACCTTGGAGAGCGGAGAACTATACTGTAAACTACTATAGCAAGGAATTTTTCTTAGTTCATTTCTTTAATTATTTTGCATAGGCCAGTATCTAAAGCACAGTATATGCTCAACAAATATATGTATACATTAATGAATAAAAGTAGGAGTCCAGTAAATAATCATATTAAATCTAAGTTATGAGAGATGATTAATACAGATAAAAGCAGAAATGTTAGCAGATTTTTTTTTTAAAAAGATGAGTTTAGAAAGACAGTGAAGAATAAGCAAACAGTGATACTTTGAAAAGATATTTCAGGACGGAGATACTTCCAACTAAATATTCAGAAGAGTTGGAGAAAAATGAAAAGTGGCAATATAAGGCCCTTCAATTTGAAAAATAAAATTATAGTCATAAGTAATTATAAGTAGAAAAAAATCAGTGTCTTGGTAAAGAAGTGTCAAAAACTAACCCAGAGGCCAGAAAAAGTTTAGGGTAGAATTTATTAGAGAACATTATGTTAATCAGGCAAATTGGCCCATTAGCTATTTATTAAAAACTGTAAGGAAAAACAAGTTAAAATGGTGGAGAAATATTAAATGCTTTAGTTTTTTTTTTTTTAATTTAATAGCAGTTGAGTACACCTGTAACCCTTGTTGCAAAAATAATGAAAGGTATTCCAAGAAGCAGAGAATACTTGATAGACTAGGCTCTCAGAGCAGATAGGTTTGGATTGGCTCAGATTATACAGATTTAAATTGGAAAAGAAGATTCTCTCTCTTTCTCTGGAGTGGGAAGGAGACTGTGGAAAGGTTAAGATTGAGGAAGATCTTTTTAGTCATCCTGAATCATAACAGAACAAGGGGAAAGCCCTTGATTTCAGTAGAGAGAAACACTGCTCCAGAATATATGATAGGGATTAATTAAATGTTGTGCGGCAGCAGTGAAGGTCCAGCCGAGGTTAGAAAACTTGAACAACTCATGTTTTCATGAACATTGCCAATCATATTTGGCAGCTCTGGTGTTAGAAGATGGGAAAAGGTAGGGAGGAATAATGAAAGTTTTGACTTTAAAAAAATCAATCTGTGTCAAGATGATAAGAATCAGGAGACCCCTACGGAGAAAGAGAAATGTGCTGTGATGACTGACATTTCTGGAGGAGGTGGTAGAGAGTAATAGCCCATCCCTGAGAGGCCCTCCCAAAGACCTGTGGAATGAGGCGAGACTGAAGCTACATTTGCTTCTGTCTACCAACAGATTTAAATGCAGAAACCAATTCAGCTATTGTACCTATAATATAATTGCTGTAAAACAAAACAAAGCACAACAAAAACAAACAAGTAAATAACAACAACAACAACAAACAGAGAAGTGCCTGAGTGGCTCAGTCACTTGAATGCTTAACTTGGTGATTTCAGCTCAGGTCATGATCTCATGGGGTGTGGGATCAAGCCCCAGGGCATGCTCTGCACTCAGTGGAGTGTCTGCTTAAGATTCTCTCTCTCCCCGTTTCCCTCTATCCCTTCCCCCCAGTTGTGTGCATGCTCACTTGCATTCTCCCTCTCAAACAAATAATTCTTTAAGAACAAAACCTAGAATAACATGGACTGCAATGAACTATAAAATTACTTATATATTTTTCACACATTCTACATTGAAATAGAATTTCTAGATAGTATTTCCGTCTTCTATTATGAGTTTCTTCAGGGTGTTGAGAAGAGTATCTTGCTCAGAGAATAAATTCCCTCCCTTAATCAGTGAAGGCAATTTAATGCCTCAGCACTAATTTTTACATAGTTGTATGTAAACATCACCACGTAGACCTAGGCTACATTCTGTGCACATTTGGAAACATCTTCCTGGTATTTGAACTCCTTTGCTTGCCATTAGTATGTGCACATGGTCTGCTGCCTACACCTGCTTTAACCATCTCGATACCTTCTGAGAGATGTTCTGACCATGACAGTCAAAGCTAAATAGACTTTTAAAATTTTGTTCGGGTAATTTGTGGTAGCAACCAGATCATGACCTCTGTAATTCCTTGTTTTTAATGTATCTTTCTGAATTTACCTTCATTCTAGATAGGAAATGCTAGGTTTCTCATCCAGCATTCCCATCCATTCAGGAACTTCTCTCTACACGGATATAAGATTCTCAGGTCATTTGGATGTTTTCTTCCTGGGCCTCGTATGTTCCTGCTTCTTGCAATAGACTGAATGCTTATGCTCCCCCAAATTTACATGCCCTCCACATTTACAAGCTGAAATCCAACCGTCATTGTGATTTTAATAGGAGTTGGGGCCTCTGGTGAGAGATTAGGTTATGAGGGTGAGTCCCTCACAAATAAGATAGTGTCCTTCTAAAAGAGACCCTGGACATATCCTTGGTCCTGTCTACCATGTAAATTTATAGTGAGATGGCAACTGTCTTTAAAGAACTTCATTCTCATCAAACACCAGATCTGTGAGTGCCTTGATCACAGACTTTCCAAGCTCCAGTACTGTGAGAAACAAAGGCTTGCTACTTATAAGCCACCCAGTTCATGGTAATTTTTTACAGCAGCTCAGACTAAGACACCATCTCAATTAATCTGCCACAAACCAAATCTTAGAGATATATTTTCTAATGTTTGCATGTTATAAAATAGTATTTTGTCTCTATTCCACCATCACATGTGTGCTTTGGATGGATATAGGGGTCTACTTTAAAATCTTTTTTTTTTTTTTTTTTAAGATTTTATTTATTTATTTGACAGAGAGAAATCACAAGTAGGCAGAGAGGCAGGCAGAGAGAGGAGGAGGCAGGCTCCCTGCCGAGCAGAGAGCCCAATGTGGGACTCGATCCCAGGACCCCGAGATCATGACCTGAGCCGAAGGCAGCGGCTTAACCCACTGAGCCACCCAGGCGCCCAGGGGTCTACTTTAAAATTCACTGACTTCATGATGTGAAAACACTCCACCCTCAGGGTTCTTTTTTTTTTTTTTTTTTTTTTTTCTTTTTATTTATTTTGCTCTCCCTGCTTTATGACATGGTTTGATTTTATTTCCTAGTGTCTGTTTTGTTTGTCCCAAGTTTTCAAAATCTTATTAAAAAGCTTATCATTTTATTGTTTTTGGTCACAGATGCCTTTTTAATATATACAATTTCTTCTCAAAATCAGTGAGGAAAAAACAGTATCTTGCTGTGGTTGATTTAAATTAATTTCTGGGGCAAGATGTCCAACATTGCTGTAATTTTTTGTTACTTAAAACTTGTTTTTAATTTCCTTGTCCATTCTAGGTAGACAAAAGAATTTGGACATAAATGATTAAGAAATAGAGACCTCTACGGGTGCCTGGGTGGCTCAGTGGGTTAAAGCCTCTGTCTTCAGCTCAGGTCATGATCTCAGGGTCCTGGGATTGAGCCCCACATTGGGCTCTCTGCTCAACGGTGAGCCTGTTTCCTCCTCTCTCCCTCTCTGCCTGCCTCTCTGCTTACTTGTGATCTCTGTCTGTCAAATAAATAAATAAAATCTTAAAAAAAAATAAATAGAGACCTATAAAAATAGATACTAGTAAATTCTCTACCCTTCTATATATTGGTTTAAGTTTTAAATGCATTGTATATGCTTAGTCTGTTTGGACTACTCTAACAAAATAGTATAAACTAAGTGTCTTATAAACCACAGGAATTTATTTCTCACAGTGCTGAAAACCAGAAGTCCAAAATCAGGGGGCCGCTATGGTTGGGTTCTGAGGTGAACCCACTTCCAAGTTGCAGACTACTGACTTCTGATTTAATCTTCATGTGGTAGAGAGTAGAGAGCAGCGGCTCTCTAGTGACCTTTATTGGGACATTAATCCCATTGGTAAGAGCAGAGCCTCATAACTTCATCTACTTGTAGTCACATCTCCTAGATCCACCTCCTAATGACATCACAGGGGATAATGGTTCAGCATATAAATTTAGGGGAATACAAACATTCCATTACACACACATACAGAGTCATGCACTTGTGTGTGTATGCACATACATACATACAATGAGAGAAAGAGAAAGTGGTAAGAAAGCCATAAAATCACTGTCAGTATTCTCTATTCCAATAAAGACATAAAGGATGGAATGCAAAATTGCTTCCCTTGAAGGTATCTAGGCCAAGAAAATAGAGCAAGTGCATGGAAGAATCATTTAAGATGAAGTGGTTTAACGTCCATAGATACTTGGAGACACAAAATTCAGGAGCAGAAAAAGTAATTTATAGCAATATGTGTTTAATGTTGTGTGAAATTTTTCAGATAGAAAGGAAAAAAGAATTTATTTTGTTTCAAATGTTCAAATCCCATTAGTCAAAATGAAATATGCTTACATATGTTAGAACAAAAGGGAGGGCATTTCAAATAATCTCAGAATATTATATGTATAGAATGTGTGTGTGTGTATTCACTTAGCTAATTCTTAAAAATGCAATTTACTATTCTTCCTAACCCTGTATCTAATATAGAATATCTTTTCAATTTATACAAATTCAATATATATTTTCCATAGCATTATAACTGGGGGTTTATTATTATATTCATTCTAAAGAATCCTTCTCTGATAGATAGAAATCATTTATGGCTAAAATTGATGGACTAGAAATAATTTTAATAGTCTAAAGCTATATAAACAAATTTAGAAGAATTTCTGAGTTTGAGATTTTTGACTTCCATAATTTTCAAATAAGTTAACTCGACATTAGTTAAATATTTACTTATCATATCTTTACTATAATTTATTACTATCATATAAAAACTTAATTAAGTATCACCAAGTACTAAAAAAAAAACTTTCTGTCATTGCAACTTTGAATTTTTATGTTCTGAGAACATATTAAAAATTTTTCATTCTTAAAATATTTTATTATATCTTGATATTAATTAACTAGATAATGCATATAAAATTTAAAATATCACATTTCAAAAATGTAACTCAGAAAATTGATTCAATGTCTTATTGTTTGATTTTATAGTTATATTCATATGACTTAATACGAATTACTGTGACTTATTACCTATTCCGTTTTTTTTTTTCTGAGTCCAAATTAGGACATTCCTCCTTTATTTTATCCTTTAAAGTGATTTGAAACCCAAATTAGAACTATTCGCTAATAGTTCTAATTTGGGGTTTTATTTTTGAGATTCAAATCCAGGAGATTTTGACTTATATTCATTTTAATTTAAACATCAAATTGTTCCAGTTTCAATTATCTGTTTTGCAATTCTTCATTCAAAAGTTACTGGCAAATGATACATACCTATTTAATTACCCAAATCCCTCCTTCCACTGAGGGGGTGAGTTGCTAAATGCTACTCATATGACTCATAAAATTTTATGAGCCCTTTGAAAATTCTAAAGTAATACTTTCCCCCAGAAGTAACAAAAGTTTACAAAATCACAAGCTAAAGATCATGGACTATATGAAGAGAGTAGAGACCATTTTTATCAAAGGAGAGTGGAACCTTCCTGAAACAAAACTAGCCCTTCTCTTGCATCTAACCTTCTTGGCTCTCTCAATTATAATAACAAATCTTAGATGAAATAGATTCCATATATCAGGATGCTATGATGGTTAATTTAATGTGTTAATTTGGAGGGTGTTTTGATTAAATCAACATTTAAACTGGCAAACTGAGTAAGCAGATTGCCCTTTATAATGTCAGTGGGCCTCATCCAATTAGTAGAAGGCCTGAATAAAACAAAAAGACTCATCTTCCTGAGCAAGAGAGAATTCCATCAGATTGCCTCAGTCTCCATCTGCATCACTGACTCTCTTGAGTCTTGAGTCAGCCTGCCCACTCTGCAGATTTGGACTAATCTATCTCTGTCATCATATAAGCCAATATACATCATATATCTTTATTTTGTTAGTTGGTTCATTCTGTTTCTCTGGAGAATCCTGATAAACTCAAATGCATTGCTCCAACATAATTTATCAGAAATTTTGATATGACTATAATTCATAGGAATCTATTATTTTTTGAAGGAACTCTTCTAGGTTTTGTTTACCATCATTATCTAATGCTTGAGGAGACCAAAAAAGCACAATTAAATTAAAACATAAGTTTGGGAGTATTCCATTAATACTCCCAAAAGTTTACAAAACTTTTGTAAGTTTGGGATATTCCACGAATAGTAATATGATATATTATGCAATTTCCCTCTCAGAAAAGTACATTAAAAAAATTTTTTTAAATATCTGAAAAACACATTTAAAAGGGCCAATGTAGATAGAAACTTGAGAAAATTTTATTGTGAAAAGAGTGCTACTACATCTACTTAGAATTGAAAGTTGATAATTCACTTAACCTCCCCCTGCCACTCTTCATCTATTAATCCACAGCTTAGATAGCAAAAAAGAGCAATGTTATCAATTAGAGGAGGCAAATGATGGAGTTCAGAGTCACAGAGAAGTTAGCAAGTAAACAGGAATCTCACTAAATCAAAAATGACACATTATACACACAAGGAAACAAAGGACAGATTAAAAATTTACTTGTCTTCAGAAACAAAGAAAGCCAAAAAATTTGTACTTCAAAATGCTGAAAATAAATTACTTCCAATAAAGATTTCTATATTCAGTAACCTTATTTTTCGAAAGAGAAATAAAAATATTGACATTTTCATAATTTATTATTACCAAGCTATACTTTAAAAATAGGTCAAATGCTTGAGGCCAAAAGGACAGTATACTGAAAGGTAAATTCAATATACAGGAATATATGAAAAACAGTAAATATGATAAATATATGGTAGATTACATATACACACAAATAATTATATAATTTTCAGTTACACATTACATAAAAATCTATTTATTATAAATATATAATCCTGTTAAATTGTGTAAAGGAAATGATAATGTAAAACAAAAATTGTAACACCATGTTTGTTTTATACACACATGAAATATATATGTACAACAAATCGCATTGAGAGAGTGCTAATTGAAATATGTTACTGCAAAGTTCTTATATTTTACCAAAAGTAGTCCTATGTTGAAATCAGTTGAATTATAATAATATAAAGATGCATGTTGCAATCCCTGGATCGACAACAAAATTAAAGCAAAAAAAATGACAAAAGTCAATGCAATTAAAATGGTATATTAAAACATTTTTATAATAAAAATAAGGCAGAAAAGGGTAAACAACAGAATTAAAATATGAGGTAAGACAGCTATAAAACAAATAACAAAATCAAGAATCATTTATATACTTTATAAGGATCTACATTTAAAATATAAAGACTCCTGCTTCTCCCTAGGAAGTAGAAAGCTAGGAAAAGCATCACAGTTATTCTGTCAGCAAGAAAATTTGGGGTGATTTCCAATATAATGGCTTTCCTTGAAACTATTAGAGTTGAGTTTGAAAGGGAACGGAGAAGCCTGAAATCCAAGGATATACAAACTCTTCGAGGACACATGGGGCACATAGATAAACGTCTTTGGCAAGGTAAAGGAAAAAGGAATGACCACAGAAAAGACCAAAAATCACGATATTTAAAACCCCAGGGAAAAAAAATAGTGAACACCGCAGTTCCCAGAGCAGCACTAAAGATTTACTGCAGGGACAAGAAAGGAAAGGAAAAAAAAAAAAAAATCCCTTTCTTATGTCTTGGAAGAAGAAAGAAAAATCCTTGAACCTAGATGGCTTAGAGATTTCCCATCACTTTAGGATGGGAAAATTTCCCCTCTTGAGACACACAGACACAGTCTACCTAAGACTGAGGTGCACCAGCAGAGCAAAGACCAAGCACGCTGCCACCATCTTCAGACTGGTAAGCGCTGAGGAAGGAGCCATCACAGTTGGCACCTGGGAAGGACAAGAGCACAGAGAGATTCCCCAAGATAGTGGAATACATAGAAGGCCTAACGCTAAGGATTGGCTAAGAAAATTGGAAAAAAAAAAAAATCCCTCAATATTGAAAACAAAAATACCGAACTAGTCCCCACTACACGCACAGAGTAATGGTAGAGAAATTTGAGGGTTGTGTTATATCGAACTTAATTCCTCTCATGTTCTGGATGAAGCAAACTTCTTTGTGGGGTGGAATCCCCTATGCCAGTCACAAAAGACAGTGAAAGTGACAGTGAGCTATAATGGGCTCAAGAAGAAATAGAGCAGCGCCTGGGTGGTTCAGTGGGTTAAAGCCTCTGCCTTCAGCTGGGGTCATGATCTCAGGGTCCTAGGATGGAGCCCCCCATCAGGCTCTCTGCTCAGCGGGGAGCCTGCTTCTTCTTCTCTCTCTCTGCCTGCCTCTCTGCCTACTTGTGATCTCTCTCTGTCAAATAAATAAATAAAATCTTAAAAAAAAGAAGAAAAAGAAATAGAAAACGTGTATTGCCCCAGATCAGTTAAATAAATCAATAATTATACACCTTCTCACGATAAAATCTCTAGGCCTTCCAGGTTTTCACTGGTGAATTCTATCAAACTTTAAAGAATAAATAATACCAAATCTACACAAACTATGTCAGAGGACAGAGAAAGTAGAAGCATCCCCCACTATATTTTATACAGTAGATGTTACATTGATATCAAAACCCAAGAAATATATTACTGGAAAAGGAAACTGTTATGCAATACCACTTATAAACATAGTTACAAAAGTCCTTACCACTATCTGAGCACATCAAATCTAACAGTATGCAAAAATAATTATACCTCATGACAAACTGAATGTTATCTAAGAGATACGTTATCTCAGAAGCATGTTATCTTAGAAAAAACTTTCTGGTATGGGATTTACAGTCAAATGCAGTTTTTGAACAATTCAGGATATTAAAATAATTGTCCACTCTTTTTTACTTTTTAATTCAAATAAACACTTTTATTGAAATAAAAAAAGTTAATGCCAAATAATTCCTTTGGTCCTAATCTTGTTCTGTTCTATATTTATCTCTATCTCTACCTATCATCTCTCTCTATATATACCTATCTATATCTATATCTATCTGGATCTCTCTGTATATATCCATATATATATAAGATCATTAGTATTCCAGGAAATTGAAATTAAAACTTCATTGCGATAACCACTGCACCTTAGAATAATGGTTAAAATTAAAAGTAATGGCAAGGATGTGGGAAATTTTGTGCATTTTTCCTGAGAATGCAAATTGGTACAAGCACTCTGGAAATGACTTTGGAAGTTCTTTATAAAGCTGAGTATACATTATAATATGATTAGAAAATCCCTGCAACTTTTTGACATCCTTCCAGAAAAAATAAAATTATGTGACACAGAAAACTTCTGATGAATGTATTTTGATAGAATTATTCATAAACACCACCCAAACAAAATTTTATTTGCTTTCTAAACAAAATACAGCTTCATCAATAGAAAACAAATGAGTGTTTGCCTAGACTGTAGGTGTTTGTAATGAATTGGCTGCCATGGAGTATGAGGAAACATTGTTGAGTGATTGTGAGTGATACTGATCCTCATAGTGATCTGAGTTATATGGCTAACTGGCGAAGACTCAAAAGCTATAAATATTACTCTGTTAACTAACTGGATTTAAATAAAAACTTTTAAAAAGACAAAGCAAGCTCTATATTTTAAATAGATTAATTTTATTTTATGTAAATGAGACCCAAATAAAGCTGTTAAAATGTCACTACTTTTTTAAAAGATAAATTAAGCTACACTAAATTTAAGAATTCCTATTTCCCAAAAAAACAAAACTAAAGTGATGAGTGTGTAAGCCAAGCCACAGACTGGTGGAAGATTTCCCAATATTTATATCTGAAATGCTGTACCCATGATAGGTAAGCTATTCATGCAAATCAATAAGAAAAATATAATTAACCTAATAAGTAATTTAAAATGCATTAGTAAAAAATAAAGAAACAACAACAACAAAACCCCAAAATATTTAGATGTCAAATCAGTGAAATATATTTGATATTATTAGCCATCAAGGATAATAAAATTGCAAACACAGTATTATTCTACTGTACCCTCCCCACACATCAAATTGAAATTAAAAAGGCTGAACATACTGATGTTATGAAAGATATAGATGTTGTTTTAAACATTCCTGGTGAGAGTAAAAATTTGTACAAATATTTTGGAAAACTGTTTTTCAGTATTCCTAAAACTTTTGAGCAACAAAATGAGATACATATTGCATGATATAATTTATATGAACTTCAAATATAATAAAATGAATCTCTGGTGATAAATCTCTGGGGAAATTTAACTAAAAGGGAATATGAAATAATCTTTTTTAATGGAAATCGTATGCATCTTGAAGGACACAGTGATTTCCTAGGTATATAGAATTACAATACACCATCAAGCTCAAAAATGTTTTACCCAACATGAAGAAAAACAAACAAGTAAATAATGTTGCATGTTAAAACACCAAATAAATATAGGTTCAAGAAAATCACTCCATATGAGAAAAACAGATAAAATAAGAAAGGAAGACGGACGTATTTAAAATTTTTTGCAGTCTGGAATATATAACTCAGATGTGATGAGATTTAAAACAGATATATTCTAAAAATGGGTATACAAGTATCTTATTAAAGTTTTCATTATGATAGTTAGATTTAAATTTGAGATGAGTGAAAATTGAGAGTAATATGGAAATATAAGTATAGTTCATAATAAATCATATCGAAATTATTATCATCACTTTAAGGAAATTCTGACCATTAAACAAGAAAATCATTAAGCTCTTTGCTTTTTTTAAAAAGTATTTTATTTATTTATTTGTCAGAGAGAGAAAAAGAGAAAACACAAGCTGGGGTAGTGGCAAGCAGAGGAAGAAGCAGGCAGAGGGAGAAGCAGGCTCCCCACCAAGCAAGGAGCCTGATGCTGGACTTGATCTGGTACCTGAGACCATGACCTGAATCAAAGACAGATGCTTAATCTACTGAGCCACTCACGCATCCCTAAGATCTTGCCTATATTGTCCGATATTCACTCACTTTGATCGAAAGCTGATAATTCAGTTATTTCCTTTAATTAGATTTATATACTACATCTACTAATTTAAACTTGTTGTGTGTGTTTCTTTTGTATCTGTTAATTTCCACTGCAAATTTTTTTGCATTATGGCTACATTTCAGAAATGTAAATAATGAAAAAGCCCTCCCTTTGAAATGTTTCCAGAATCAACATTTTTATCATAATCATGTTGCTATCCAAATAAATCAGAGATCCATGAAAATTGTCTCTCAATCAAACAAAAATCATCAAGTTTATTCTGAGAAATGTGATCATTATTTAGAATCTCCAGGAAATGTTCATGAACAAGAGTAAGGTGAAGAACAGAAAGACACATTTTCAACTATAACATTTTTGTTATGAAGAGTAATGAACATATTAATTGGGTTTAACTCCCACTTAAATATATACAGAGAGAATAAAACAACTCAATAAAGAAATACATAATAGACATTTTTACTTGGCCCAAGACCAATAAGTGTATTCAAGTGTATTCTGATTGAAGTTGTGTTTATACTGAACAAGCAGAAAGCCTATGCATGGGTGCAAAGGCTTGAAAAACTTTGATAAATTATCAGGTTAATTTTTGTAATACTGTAGTTGGCTTCTTTTTCTTCTCTTCTTTTAATTTAATAGAAATTTTGTCTTTTGACTCTGGAAGAAATATGAACCTTTGATTGATTATGAAAGACTATAGCCGAGGAAAAACTCAACAATATCATATTAAAGCCAACCTCCCTTTTTTTGGATTCCATGTGACAGACAAAGGAAAAGAAATTACAAGTGCAGTTGAATAATGGCTTGTCAAAATGAACAAGGGAAATGAAGATACTTGTAAATTTGTGTTTTCATTTGAATTATTTCTATAAAAAAAGGAAAAATGAGCTTGTTATAAATGGTTTATTTATAACACATGAAACAAAATATGGGACTATTCCTTTAATTTGTGGTTTGAATAGGCAAGAAGGAGAAGTTATTTTCTGCATAGATGCATTATTTCCCATATGAAAAGAGCAAGGACACACTTATACTTCAGAAGTTTTTCAAAAAAAGAAAATATGAGAGGAAAATTTATACAAATCTCATCATGAGAAGGGGTAATAATATGTCTGTCTGTCAACTTTAAATTGTCTCCATGGAACAGTCTAACCACACATGCTTGTTTCTACTAGATCACAGATTACAATTTATTTTTAGCATGTGGTGGGAGTGAAGTGCTTCAATACAAGAGGGGGCGTGATAAAGTGGGACTTAAAGAACCTAATGCATAGGGCTTAGTCTGCAGTACCCTTGAGCTATTGCCTTGGGAAATATTCTGAAAGAACTCTGTGGACTTAATAGAAGAACCATTTTCTAGCTAACAGATTGATAGAGATCTGAGCCTTTTTGGGATGCTGTAGCTAATTTTCATAGTTATTATAGGTACTATATATGAAAAATAGCTATAGTAGATATGTGCAAATTTACATGTTTCTCTTCTTTCATTTCTTCCTTTCTTTTTATCTTTAATGGATGCCTACGAAGTTTGTGTTCTGAATTTTTGGAACCAAAAGAAAAAAAAAAAGAGAGAGAGAAAGAGAAAATATTGGTGATTCACCAGCATGCTTACCTTTCACAGATAAATATTATTAATTTTACTTTAATGTGGGTTCTATGCACCTACATACTCATTTTGCAGATTTAGAGATTTTTTCCATGATTATGGCTTTCACATGTCCCATACATTAAAAATATTTTTCATACTTGAAAAGTCAACATAGCTATGTGAGTAGGTGAATCATTTCTTTTCCAAGTGTTTCCCCTCAGGAAACTGAGGTCAAAAGTGTTCTGCGACTGAATGAGGGGCAGGCCTCATGTACTTTTAAAACCACAATGAAGAAAGACTTTATACTGGTCTTAAAAATTAAGAAGCCAAAAGTTTCAATTAAAAAAAAAATAACCAAAGTTTCAATTAAATAAATCACACACTGGAGATTATAAATTCTGGATCAGTTCAGCACATAGCAACTTGCCTTCAAGGGTTATTGACATAATAGATTGTTAAATAGAGAGATATCCTAGCTGAGGTTCTTAGACTTCATTAGATCACAAACCACTTTGAGTAAATGAAGAAACTACTCCCACCTTCCTAGTTATTTACACATCTGATCATATATGTCATTTCAGGCATTTTACAAAACTCTGCATTACAAAATTTGGATTAGTCAGGGTCTCTCGAGAAATAGAAAATATTATGAGATTTATTCTGAGTGTTTGAAACATATGATTTTGCATCCTGGAGCGTTCAAAATTTTCAAGACAGCCAACAGGCCAGAGACCTAGAGCTGACGTTGCACTTCTTATCTGAAGGCCACCTGGTACAGAATTCCTTCATAGTTGGTAGAGGTATTTTTGTTCTGTTCAGGCACTCAACTGATTGGATGAGGCCTAACCCATATTATGGAGGACAGTCTACTTTACTTGAGTTCATTAATTTAAATGTTAATCACATTCAAAAATAGTTTCAAGAAACATCCAGAATTAGGGTGCTGGGTGGCTCAGTCAGATAAGTGGCCCACTCTTGATTTTGGCTTGGGTCATGATCTCAGGGTAGTGAGATCCAGCCCTGCCTTCAGCCTCTGTGCTCAGCAGGAGTTGGAACTCTGCTTGACATTCTGTCCCTCTCCTTCTGCCCCTCCCTCTGCTTGTATACTCTCTCTTTTTCTCTCTCAAATAAATAAATCTTAAAAAAAAAAAAAATCCAGAATGATGATTGACTAAATAGCTGGGCATCATGGCCCTGCCAAGTTGTCACATAAAATTAACCACCATTGAGTCCATCCCTTGTCTCGTTGTTATCCATATGCATCTTCCTCAACCATATTTAAACTCCAAATAAAGACAATAATGTTATACCTTGTCATATTTCACTAACATGCTATAGCTATCACAAGGTTATAGTTATCCTGTACACAGCTGAAATGATACTAACAGTACCTAAATATTATCATATAAAGTCAAGACATCATATGTTACATGATGGTGGGAAAAGAGAGGAAAGAAAACAAAGGTAAGGTATTTGCTTAATATATACACACAAATACATTAATAATAAAATAAGTAAGAAATACTCTTGGCTATTACAGTCTTCATTTCTGTAACTGGTCATGTGGTGATAGCTGGCATTTCTTCCACTACCCACTGTGTATTCCCAGTTCCCACAGAAAGCACCTCAGCTAATTGTGGTATGTAATCCCAGAAGAGCTAGTCTCCTCACTCAAATAAAAAAAGGATGATATCTCCCCATTAAGTATAACAATTAAAGGTGATAATAAATGTAAGCCATATAAAGAGATGTGTTTCCTGCTCTCACTCAGCCTCCAGAGTAGTTGTAAAATTAAACATTAAATACATAAACATATATATAACTACATAATTAAACTATTCTTAATAAAAATAAAATGAAGTGTCTAATTAAGTGGAGAGTTAGGAAAACTGCTCCGAGCAAATAACACTTAAGAAGAAATAGGAGTTGAATGGGAATTAGGTAAAGAATTAAGAAGGAAACTATTGCAAGTGAACCATATATAACATCTTAACACACAAAAGAGCTTAACACATTCTAGGAACAAAAGTACATACATATATACCTTGTGAGGAGCACAAGAGTAGAATGATTCTACTTAACGTTGGCTGGTTGTGATGGTTAATCTTAGTTGTCAGCTTGTTTAGGCTATAGGACCTAGTTATTGAAACAAAACCAAATCCACATGTTGATATGAAGGTATTTCATAGATAAGGTCAACATCTCCAGTCAGTTGACTTTAAGTAAGAGATTATTCTTGGTAGATGAGTGAGCTTCATGCAATTGGTTGAAGTCTCATAAGCAACTGCTGAATTTTCCCAGGAAAAGGAAATTCAGCTTCAAGACTGCATCACAATCCTTCCTAAGAATCCAGCCTGCTGGCCTGCCCTACCTGCTTAAGACTTGACAACTCCCACAATTGTATGAGCCAGTTCATTAAAATAGATCTGTCTTGGGGCACCCAGGTGGCTCAGTTAAGCATCTGACTGATTTAGGCTCAGGTCATAATCATAGTGCCACGAGATCAAGCCAGCACCATCAGGCTCCATGCTCAGTGCAGAGTCTACTTGAGATACTCTCTCTTGCCCTCTGCCCCTTCTCCTCTTCATGTGCACACACTCTCTCTCAGATAACCATAAAATCTAAAAATCTCTCTCACACAGACACACAGACACACACACACACACACACACACACACACACATACACGCACACCCTTTACTGGATCTGTTTCTCTGGAAAACTCTTACTGATATATACTACTGTAACAATTAAATATTTCAGTGAGTAAAGGGATCACAAAGAAAAATCATCAGAAGAACTTCCTAGGACATTGGAGAGGGTGAGTGCTCTGAAGTGTGTAAACCTGGCGATTCACAACCTGTACCCCTGGGGCTAATAATACATTATATGTTAATTTAAAAAAAAAGGCAAAAAAAAAAAAAAAAAAAGGAAAAGAAAAAAGCTTTCTAAAAGCACAGGTTACCAGATACCAACCAGAGAGGGTATTTTTTGTTTGTTTGTTTGTTCTGGTTTGGTTTGGTTTGGTTTTTTGTTTTTTCAGTAAGTCAGGTCAGGATGAAAAATTTGTATTTATGAGTTCACAGAAGATTCTGATATTGTTGATTCAGGGATCACCTTCTGAGAATCCCTGCACTATCTTTAAGTGTTTTGGTTGCCGTTGACAAAAAAGAAAATTGACAATGTTGGTAGATTGAAATCAGCCACTGTGGGAGTATTTTTTACATCATACAAATTTAAAAAAAAAAGATTAAAATCAAAACCTTCCTTTATCTGTAGAACTAGTTGCTAAACATTTACTAGAATGCCACAGGGTATAGAGAATAAAATCCAAGTGTATTGAAAATGACTTACAAATGTCTGGCTTTAATTCGTCAGTGGATTCATTTGTTATCATGAAGATATGTAAGGAAGAGTAGACTTTGGGAATGAAGCATGGCTTTGGACATACTGTTTTTGAGGCACCTATTAGCCGTTCAGCATGTATATATTATACAATATGCTAAATATAAAGACTGGACTTGTGAAAATTATCACAGAGCATAGTACATAGACTCCTCTGGATAGTCAATCAGATAATATGGTTTTAACCACATATAATAGAAAGTACAATTCAAAATGACAAGCAGTAAGAGAATTTATTAGTTTATGCAATTGAAAAACTGTAGTTATGGTGGTTATCACTTTTGCTTCAATCTGTATTCTAACACTGGTCCCCTGTGATCTCAAAATGTCTCCCCTCAGTTAGTGCCTACTTCTTAGCCAGAACTGAAGGTGATATAGTCCAGGTATTACTTCCTATTTTTATCTTTTAAAGAATTGAAAAAGCTTATTTCCAAATACCAGTGGAATTTTACTCATTTTATAAATGAGGTTCTATCTAGATTCATTCTTGTATCACTTGTTCCCTATGAAATAGCATATGCTGACTTAATTATCTGGTGTCTTAAAACACAGCAGCAAACATATACCCTCTAATATAAAACAAACAAACAAGCAAACAAAAAAACCTTTCCTTCTTACATAGCTTCTGTTGGTGAGGAGTGGATATATGGGATGGGGGGGTAATTAGTGTCATATTAAATGATACATGAGAAGTAGGAGTAACATGAGATAAACTTGAAAGACTTCAGGTAATCTTCCATAGCTTTGATGCAGCAGTTGACCAAGAATACGAAACAACAAGTTGACTGAAATGGTTTTTAGTAGAAAGACTAATTAAAGAGGCCAAATTCCATATTCCTATCCTAGATCTACTGAGTTATAAACTCTGCTAGTGATGTCCCAGATTTCACATTTTTAACAACCATCCCATTTAATTTTGTGCATTAAAATATGAGATGGAGGAGACTATCATAAAACAATGATGCATAGTCCATGAAAATGCATAATTAGATTGCAACCATATCCTTGAAGCCAAGTTTCTTTTAATATCTTGGAAGTCTCAAGGATCAGCTGATAAGCAGAAGTCTATCATTTTCCTTCACTTCTCTGATAAAGGGGATGTCACTGAAACATTGAAGTAGTATATTTGATCTACAGTTCGCTGTCATGCCTGCCTGTTTCTGGAGTTTCAGATTGCAAGACTTTTTAAAAATTCCTAATACGAATGAATGTCTGTCAGTGTTTACAATACTTAGATACTGAACCCTTGGATGTCTTCCATACCTTAGCTATTATATTAATGCTATGGTAAACATAGGGGTGCATTAAAAAAAGAAAATACATAGTTATTTTAAAACATACAACTGTATTGAGATTTCTTTAAATAACCATTCTCATTTAGTATTTCTTCAAATGTGATTCATCCTCTTTATTTTTAAATTAACATATAATGTATTATTTCCTTCAGGGGTACAGCTCTGTGATTCATCAGTCTTATGCAATTCACAGACTCACCATAGGACATAACCTCCTCACCTTCCAGCCACCCCATCCTTCCCACCTCCCTCCACTCCAGCAATGCTCAGTTGGTTTCTCAAATTCCTCAAATCAGGGATATTATATGATAATCATGTGTCTCTGATTGTCTTATTTCACTCAGCATAATACCCTCTAGTTTCATCCATGTCATTGTAAATGGCAAGATTTCATAACTTTTTATAGCTGCATAATATTCCATTATATATATGCATACCACATATTCTTTATCCATTCATCTCTTGAGGACATCTAGGCTCTTTCCATAAATGGCTATTTTGGACATTGCTGCTATAAACACTGGGGTGCACATGCCCTTTTGGATCACTACATCTGTATTTTTGGGGTAAATACCCAGTAGTACAATTTCTGGGTCATAGGGTAGCTCTATTTTCAATTTTTTGAGGAACCTTTACACTGTTTTCCAAAGTGGCTGTACCAGCTTGCATTCCAACCAACAGGGTAGAAGGGTTCCCCTTTCTCTTCATCCTCACCAACATCTGTTGTTTCCTGATTTGTTAATTTTAGCCATTCTGACTGGTGTGAGGTGGTATCTCACTGTGGTTTTTGATATTTATTTCCCTGATGCCAAGTGATGTTGAGTACTTTTTCATGTTTCTATTAACCATTTGGATGTCTTCTTTGCAAAAATATCTGTTCATGTCTTCTGCCCAATTCTTGATTAGAGTACTTGTTCTTTGAGTGTTGAGTTTGATAAGTTCTTTATAGATTTTGGATACTCATCATCTTTATTACTACTAGAGAAAATGGTGGTTATGAGACTCATCAATGGGAATGGTAAGTATTCTTACCTTTTGCACACTTTTTTATTTATGGGAAATTTTAGTTTGCATAAAGAAAAAACATATAAAAATTTAATGAATGGTGAATAACTATAGTTACAAACATTACAAACTGGCTATTCTTGGGCAAGTAGAGCAACATGAGATAAACTTCAAAGTTTCAAGTAAACTTGAAAGATGAACATTAAAAACTGGCTATTCTTGGGCAAGCAAGTAACATGAGATAAACTTGAAAGACTTCAGGAAATCCAAAGATAAAATCCAAAGTAAAATCCAAAAATTAATAATTAGATCCAAATAAACATAAAATATTGCACTTGAAATCAATACCTCATTTTATATATTTTTATAGTGCTGAGGTAAAAATGTAGAAGCCTAGTGTTTAATACTTTTAACCTATATAATCTATAAACAAATTTTGCCAACCTGGGGAGTGATATTATTTGCTAGTCTTTTTTTTTTTTTTTAAGATTTTGTTTATTATTTGACAGAGGAGAGAGATCACAAGTAGGCAGAGAGGCAGGCAGAGAAGTGGAAGCAGGCTCCCTACTGAGCAGAAAACTCGATGAGGGCCTCAATTCCAGGACCCTGAGATCGTGACCTGAGCTGAAGACAGAGGCTTAACCCACTGAGCAACCGAGGCACCCCATTATTCACTAATCTTAAGAATTAAAAATTTTCAGGCACCTGGGTGGATTTGTTGGTTAATCAACTGCCTTTGGCTCAGGTCATAATCCTGGAGTCTGGGGATCGAGTCGCACATTGGGCCTCCTGCTCAGTGGGGAGTGTTTCTCCCTCTGACCTCTCCCTTCTCATGCTCTCTCTCTCTCTCTTCCTCTCTCCAATAAAATAAAATAAATCTTTTAAAAAATTACAAATTTTCAGAAGTGCCTGGGTGGCTCATTTGGTTAAGCATCTCCCTTAGGCTCAGGTCATGATCCCATGGTTCATGGGATGGAGCCCCACATTAGATTCTCTGCTCCTCCAAGAGCCTGCTTCTCCCTCTATGCTGCTCCCCCTTCTTGTGCTCCCTTTCGCTCTCAAATAAATAAATAAATAAATAATATCTTTAAGAAAAAGAATTACAAATTTCCACAGCTATCTGTGTATTTTAACTTTAACATTTATACTAACTCCAAGCCTCTTTACAGGGGAAAAAAACAAAATGTTGTAGTCTTAATTATATAACATCCGAAGTAGTCCTTCAGGTTATAATCACTTTCACTTTTCTTTAGCCTGGAGGAGAAATGCCCAAGGCTTTTAGCCAGTCCTACATTTTATGCTTGTGGAAAATACTGTTCTATATCTATTATCCTCACTTGCCCTCCCTTTAGTTTTTACCAGGCAATGGTATTCTATTTTATTTAAAAAATACATGAAATACTTAGATCTCAAAAAAGATAATGACCTGCCAGAGTCCCAAGTGATGAATAATGTTTAGTTGAAAATAGTAATAATCACTCCATTTTTATAGTGCTTAGTATAAAGTATACGTATAGTGCTAGTCATGAGGAAAAATCAGCTGTAGAATATTTATTATCCATTGAAAATTGTTTCTCAAGGCAAAGATTTAAAGGTGGTCAACTTAATACTCTGCCTTTTCTTACAATTATAGACATTAAAGTGAAGATAAACTACTTTTGTTTTTTGAAGAATGCTTTAAAAGTATGATTAGAGGTGATAGTGCCATGTCATCACTGAGTAATCAAAACAACAATGCAACCAATCTCCAGAGATGTTAGAAGGACAATACATTTTCTTATAATTTGTGGCATTGTTAGCTTCTACCAAAAGTTAGAAAAAATTACAAAATTTTATGTTGGTGTTAATACACTGAAAATAATGATTCAAAAATCACTTAATCCATTTATCAAAATTATTAACTTCCATGACTAAGTAAAGATAATAGAGATGAACACTTGGTCTCAAACTGGATATTCAGGACTATGATCAAGAGGAAAACTGTCTGATGTATTTAAGATATTAACATATAATCAGTAGTCAGAGTTTTCCTAAAAGGGGTTATTTTCATGGAGCAAACACATTTTTATTCCAGAAAAGTTGTGAAAATGTTGGCTTCATTACATGAAGCTGATTAGGGAATTTTTCACTTGAAAGTATTGGCTAGATGTCTTGCCTGGTAATGTGGATGTTAGCCATAAACTAATATATATATCTCTATATAGAGAGAGATATAAAGATAGATATAGATATTATATGTGTGTATGTGTATATATATCTATATATGCAAATATATAGATATATATATATGCAAATATATAGATATATACAAAGCTCATTGCAGGCAGCATACCCTGCCAAGAGCATCTAATTTTTTCATGGAAAAAGATCAAAATTCTTTGGTTAGAAGGCACATTAATTATTTGGGACCACATAATGCAGAGATAATTGAATCCTTTACAGAATGACTTCTGGGGTTCCATACAAAGTCCGGTGGCAGCAATGATAGCTCTGGATCACACAAAGAAATTGTGAATTGGAACCATATCTGCGCTGTCACTATTCCACTACATTATTTCAAGTCTGTTTTAAGGATATCATGACAGCTAAATTTATCCAATGGGAGTTTCTGGTGAAAACTGGATAGCAGTATTTATTATGTATCTTACTGCTCAACAAGTGTAGAAAAGAAGTACTTTAATGACAGAGATGACATTGTTTCTGTTTCAGTATAAGATGCTTACAATTTGACAAGAGTATCTGAAGCATGATAAGTACTATTGAATGTATTACTAAGTCACCCTACCATGCCCTATTTAAAAAAAAAAAAAAATGGTGCCTGGTATGCCAGTGTACATATTGGAAGTAAGTAAGACATAGATGATTAGTTATAAAATAAAGAGTATATTGTAAACACTACTCTTCATATCTCTGTTTTAGGTTTTATTTGAAACTGTGAAATTGTCTAAGGTAAAGTTCATCTTGTAAAATGAAAAAGAAGCAAGTTATTTTTACTCTAAAAACACAGATCTTGCAATATAGTATGTAGGTGAAACAAAATGTATACATGTTAAAAACATGTTAAGTAATGGCAGGCAAACAAAGAAAAATAAACAACTAGGATGATATCTAACTCTCTTTGTTGTACAAAACTTCTGTACAACAAAGAGAAAAATGAATAGTCAAAAGACAACCTACAAAACAGGAGAATATATTTGCACAGTATATATTTGATAACAGGTTAATATTCAAAATACATAAGGAACTCCTACAACTCAAAGCATATATACATATATATAAATACACACACACACATATATATAATTTTATTATAAATATATATCACATATCTATATATAATAAATAAATATATAAAAGCAAATATGTATTATTATATAACTATCTAAAATAATATGATTTAAAAATGAGCAATGGACTAGATATTTTTCCAAGAAAACATCTAAATTGCCAACAGATTAAAAAATGCTCAGAATTACTAATCATCAGTGAATGCAGACTGAAACCACAGTGAGATACCACATTATACTTGTTAGGACGACCACTACCAAAAAAAAAAAAAAAAAATGTGCAGAGAGAATAAAGAAAACTTAAAATCCTTGTATATTGTTGAAAGGAATGTAAAATAGTACAGCCACTAAAGAAAACAGTATGAATTTTTCTCAAAAAATAAAAATAGAACTACAGTATGACCTAACAATCCCACTTTTTACTGCAGGATTATTCACAATAGCCAAGACATGGAAAAAACCCAAGTGTCCATGGTCAGATGAATGGAAAAAGGAAATGTAGGAGATACATACGTTAAAATATTATTGAGTCATAAGAAATAAAGAAACCCTGCAATATTAATAAACCTAGAGTTTTATCAATATGAATAGACCTTGAGGACACTATGCTTAATGAAATAAGCCAGTCACACAAGGGCAAATATAGTATGATTACACTTATATGAGATGTTTAAAATAGTCAAACTTATAGATGCAAAGAGTGGAATGGTGGTTGACAAGGCTTGAGAGGAGAGGGAAATGAGTTGTTCTTCAACAAATATAAAGTTTCAGTTGTGCACGATGAATAAATCCTAGAGATCTGTTATACAAAATCAGGGCTATATTTAACAATAACATTTTGTAGAATTTTTTTTAATATTTTATTTATTTATTTGACAGAGAGAGAGATCACAAGTAGGTAGAGAGGCAGGCAGAGAGAGAGAAGGAAGCAAGCTCCCTGCTGAGCAGAGAGCCTGATGTGGGGCTCGATCCCAGGACCCTAAGATCATGACCTGAGCCGAAGGCAGAGGCTTTAACCCACTGAGCCACCCAGGCGCCCCACATTTTGTAGAATTAAAAATTTGTTAGAAGGTTAGATATCATATTAAATGCTCTTACTGTAATAGCAAAGTATTCAGTAAATTTACAAAAATAAACATTGAAAAATAATCTACATTAAGTTGACTATATATTTCATTCGAGGGTAAGTGTGGAGGTATGATGGACAAAAAGGAATAAGATATGACTCATTTTTTTAAATTTTTTTATTTTTTATAAACATATATTTTTATCCCCAGGGGTACAGGTCTGTGAATCGCCAGGTTTACACACTTCACAGCACTCACCAAAGCACATACCCTCCCCAATGTCCATAACCCCACCCCCCTTCTCCCAAGCCCCCTCCCCCCAGCAACCTTCAGTTTGTTTTGTGAGATTAAGAGTCACTTATGGTTTGTCTCCCTCCCAATCCCATCTTGTTTCATTGATTCTTCTCCTACCCACTTAAGTCCCCATGTTGCATCACCACTTCCTCATATCAGGGAGATCATATTATAGTTGTCTTTCTCTGCTTGACTTATTTCACTAAGCATGATACGCTCTAGTTCCATCCACATTGTCGCAAATGGCAAGATTTCATTTCTTTTGATGGTTGCATAGTATTCCATTGTGTATATATACCACATCTTCTTGATCCATTCATCTGTTGATGGACATCTAGGTTCTTTCCATAGTTTGGCTATTGTGGACATTGCTGCTATAAACATTCGGGTGCACGTGCCCCTTTGGATCACTACGTTTGTATCTTTAGGGTAAATACCCAGTAGTGCAATTGCTGGGTCATAGGGCAGTTCTATTTTCAACATTTTGAGGAACCTCCATGCTGTTTTCCAGAGTGGTTGCACCAGCTTGCATTCCCACCAACAGTGTAGGAGGGTTCCCCTTTCTCCGCATCCTCGTCAGCATCTGTCATTTCCTGACTTGTTGATTTTAGCCATTCTGACTGGTGTGAGGTGATATCGCATTGTGGTTTTGATTTGTATTTCCCTGATGCCGAGTGATATGGAGCACTTTTTCATGTGTCTGTTGGCCATCTGGATGTCTTCTTTGCAGAAATGTCTGTTCATGACCTCTGCCCATTTCTTGATTGGATTATTTGTTCTTTGGGTGTTGAGTTTGCTAAGTTCTTTATAGACTTTGGACCCTAGTCCTTTATCTGATATGTTGTTTGCAAATATCTTCTCCCATTCTGTCAGTTGTCTTTTGATTTTGTTAACTGTTTCCTTTGCTGGGCAAAAGCTTTTGATCTTGATGAAATCCCAATAGTTCATTTTTGCCCTTGCTTCCCTTGCCTTTGGCGATGTTCTTAGGAAGATATTGTTGCGGCTGAGGTCGAAGAGGTTGCTGCCTGTGTTCTCCTCAAGGATTTTGATGGATTCCTTTCGCACATTGAGGTCCTTCATCCATTTTGAGTCTATTTTTGTGTGTGGTGTAAGGAAATGATCCAATTTCATTTTTCTGCATGTGGCTGTCCAATTTTCCCAACACCATTTATTGAAGAGGCTGTTTTTTTTCCATTGGACATTCTTTCCTGCTTTGTCGAAGATTAGTTGACCATAGAGTTGAGGGTCTATTTCTGGGCTCTCTATTCTGTTCCATTGATCTATGCGTCTGTTTTTGTGCCATTACCATGCTGTCTTGATGATGACAGCTTTGTAATAGAGCTTGAAGTCTGGAATTGTGATGCCACCAACTTTGGCTTTCTTTTTCAATATCCCTTTGGCTATTCGAGGTCTTTTCTGGTTCCATATAAATTTTAGAATTATTTGTTCCATTTCTTTGAAAAAGATGGATGGTACTTTCATAGGAATTGCATTAAATGTGTAGATTGCTTTAGGTAGCATAGACATTTTCACAATATTTATTCTTCCAATCCAGGAGCATGGAACATTTTTCCATTTTTTTGTGTCTTCCTCAATTTCTTTCATGATTACTTTATAGTTTTCTGAGTATAGATTCTGTGCCTCTTTGGTTAGGTTTATTCCTAGGTATCTTATGGTTTCGGGTGCAATTGTAAATGGGATTGACTCCTTAATTTCTCTTTCTTCTGAGATATGACTCATTTTTTGATTAAGAATTTGAGTCTTCCTCAATTTTGTTCATGAGGGTTCTGTAGTTCCTCGATTACAGATCCTTTACCTCTTTGATTAGGTTTATTCCCAGGTATCTTATGTTTCTTAGTGTTATAGTAAATGGACTCGATTCTCTAATTTCCTTTCTGTTTCAGTCTTTGACGTTTTTAGGTTTCCAGGAATGCATCCATTTCATCTAGGTTGCTCAACTTACTAGCACATAACTGATTTCAAACTTCACTACAAAGCTGTGATCACCGAGATAGCATGGTGCTGGCACAAAAACAGACACAGAGACCAGTGGAACAGAGAGTCCAGATATGTACCTGCATCTCTATGGTCAAATAGTCTTCGACAAAGCAAGAAAAAATATACAATGGAAAAAAGACAGTCTCTTCAATAAGTAGTGCTGGGAAAATTGGACATCTATGTATAGAAGAATGAAACTCAACCATTTTCTTATACCGTGATCAAAGATAAACTCAAAATGGATAAAAGACCTCAATGTGGGGCACCTGGGTGGCTCAGTGGGTTAAAGCCTCTGTTTTCGGCTCAGGCCATGGTCCCAGGGTCCTGGGATCAAGCCCCACATCAGGCTGTCTGCTCAACAGGGAGCCTGCTTCCTGCTCTCTCTCTGCCTACCTCTCTGCCTGCTTGTGACCTCTGTCTATCAAATAAATAAATAAAATCTTAAAAAAAAAAAAGACCCCAATATGAGGTAGGAATCTTCAAAATTCTAGAGGGGAAGATAGGCAGTAACCTCTTTGACATTGGCCATAGCAACTTCTTTCAAGACAGGTCTCCAAAGGCAAAAGAAACAAAAGTGAAAATGAACTATTGGGACCTCCCCAAGATCAAAAGCTTCTGCACAGCAAAAGAAACAGCCAAAAAAACAAAGAGGCAACCCATGAAATGGTAGTAGATATTCACAAGTGACACTACAGACAAAGGGCTGATATTCAAGATCTATAAAGAACTCCTCAAACTTAACACTGAAAAAACAGGAAATCATATCAAAAAATGGGCAAAAGACATGAACAGACACTTCTCCAAAGAAGACATACAAATGACTAACAGACACATGAAAAAATGTTGATCACCATTAGCCATCAGGGAGATTCAAATCAAAATCACACCAAGATACCACCTTACACCAGTTAGAATAACAAAAATTAACAAGAGAGTAAACAACACGTGTTGGAGGGGATGTGGAGAAATAGAACCCTCTTATACTGTTGGTGGGAATGTAAGTTGGTGCAGCCACTTTGGAAAACAATGTGGTGATCCCTTAAGAAATTAAAAATAGAGCTACCCTATGACCCTGCAATTACACTGCTGGGTCAGTGTATTTACACCAAAGATAGAGATGTACTGAAAAGAAGGGTCATATGTATCCCAATGTTCATAGCAGCACTGTCCACAATCGCCAAACTGTGGAAATAGCCAAGATGTCCTTCAACGGAGGAATGGATAAAGAAGACATGGCCCATATATACAATGGAATATTGTGCAGCCATCAGAAAGTATAAATACCCAACATTTGTATCAACATGGATGGTACTGAAGGAGATTATGCTGAGTGAAATAAGTCAAGCTGAGAAAGTTAATTATCATATGGTTTTGCTTACTTGTGAAGCATAAGGAATAACACAGAAGACATTAGGAGAAGGAAAGGAAAAATGAATTGAGGGAAATGGGAGGGGAAGAGAAGCATGGGAGACTGTAGATTCTGAGAAACAAACTGAGGGTTTTGGAAGAAGGGGGGTGGGGAAATGGGTGAGTGTGGTAGTGGGTATTAAGGAGGGCACATATTGCATGGAGCACTGGGTGTGCTGCATAAACAATGAATCCTGGAGCACTAAGAAAATTAAATTAATTTAAAAAAGAATTTGAATGTTTTGTGTCATTTGTCTTACTTAAAGAAGACTAGTCATGGTTTACAAAGCATGACTGCCATATATTTTTGGCCTTTTTTTTGAGGATTTCTGCCACTTATCCAAAAGTAGATTTCAAAGAGTTACTTACATTCATTAATTAATTCATTTGTTCATTCATTCAGAAACTACTGTATGTATGTATGTATGTAGGTATGTATATATGTATTTAGAACATTGTGGGTCTGGACACACTGTCCTAAGCATTACAATTAGAGAAAATATTGACTGAGAGGGAAATATTTTTGTCATCTAGAAAGAAAAAAAAAATGATACTTAGATTGTCAGAGACACAGGAAAGACAGTGTAGCATCTACACTGTGATAGTCCAAGACTTGAGGACTTTACACTGGCAGCTATAACTCATAGTATGCTTTGTTAAATTACACCTTTGAAGATTGGAATATCTAGTCAAGGAAGTGGAGGTGCTCACTAGGCTCACAGTGAAACATGAAAAAATCCTATTGTGCCTCTCAACTTCTTGATACATATAATACTTGAATATATGTTGGTCTCAAATGCTAGAGAAAATGGCACTAACTCCAGCTTAAAATAAGGTATCCTAGTCTCCGGTTTTCCCTGAAATGATTTTTAGCAATTGCTTTATCATTTTAGTGATTCAGGTTCAACTCTCCTTCATAACAATTGATGAAGGCTATGATATCATTCAGTGTGTTGACTTTTATGTTGTATAAATACAGAAAGCAGTTTTGAGTTTTATTATGGCAAACAGCATATTGATTCCTTGATATTTTTTATTCAAGTGTCCAGCAAAATTAACAGAAACAGAAATTTGACTTGATTTCTGTGTTCTGCAGTTATTTTGGCAAGCCAGCTTTTCTCAAGAGAATATGAATGTAGATAGTTTATATATATAATTGATCTTGATTATATTAAATATTTACGTTGCATATATCACATATACTTTATTGTATGGAAATATGTATACATATTGGATGCTGTATAACCTACATGCATATATGTGTGAGCAAAATATGTAATATAATCACCTAGTTTGGGCTAAGTTATAGCTAGGAAAAATAATAACTTTGTTTTTTCCTTAAACAGTTTAAAATGAGCTTAAAAAGTTTTTTTGTTTCATTGTCTATTTGGTTAGTTTGTTCTGGAAAAAGCAGTGATAATTCTAAATTTGTATATCTTTTTAATTTTGTAATGCATAAGGATACAGATGTAAACCAATAGAACAAATATGTCTTGTTTCTATAGTTTGCACAGACTATAAGCTATTAATATTTCCTGTTATATAATGTCCCCTGCATTGACTTGTAACTTACATATCCTTTCAGAATTATTTTCTTATTATTATTTGTAAGTATGTATTTCTAGTTTGTTCCCAAACCCAATACTTGCTGGTGCATTCACTTTTTTCCAGGACAATGCAAGGACCATAAGAAAGTGTATGTCTACCCCAATCTATTAAATTGCATGGTACTGTCATTCTGTATTTTAATACTAAATACTGTATTTAATTTCCACAGGATATTATGCAGTCGCAATTAATTTAAACTTAATGACATAGTTACCATTTCCATTGTTATTAACTTGAGTCTGTGGTTTTGTTTTTACCTTACATTGTCTCAGTAACCTTCTCTTTTTCCCTCTATTCCTCTCCTTTTAGTATTCTTCCTGGGACTGATATGCCCTCAACTTTTCAGGTTTTGTTTCTATAACATCTTTATTTCAATATAAGAATTTTTTTCATTTTATTAGTAAAAGAATGTTTCTTTTTAAGATATTCCCATGCTCTTTTACATTTTAGTCGTCTTAAAATCATCTCATATTTTATCTCCTTAATAATTCCAGTTTCTGACACCCCTTTAGTTCTATTTCTACTGTATCTTGATTTCTGGTTGTTATTTACATTGTCTTTTCTCTTCACATGTCTGGTTGACTTTGATCAGGTGTGGAAACTTCATTTAAACCATGTGTTCAAATATTTACTATGAATAAGAGGATATATTCCCTCCTATTGAATGCTTTGTTTGCCCAGACATCTCAGACCATTAGTATACCCATGCTGATATTTCAGTTTCAAGACTTAACAAGTTTCAAAGTTAGTTTTTGGTTCAGTGCCAGAAAATGTGTGACTGGCTATGTCAGGGTCTCAAGATTCTGGTTAGCAGAACTCCACTGCATGGGCAAGTCTTGCCTCGAAATTCTCTTTTCGGGCGCCTGGGTGGCTCAGTGGGTTAAGCTGCTGCCTTCAGCTCAGGTCATGATCTCAGGGTTCTGGGATCGAGTCCCACAGGTCATGATCTCAGGGTCCTGCAATCGAGTCCCACATCGGGCTCTCTGCTCAGCAGGGGGCCTGCTTCCCTTCCTCTCTCTCTGCCTGCCTCTCTGCCTACTTGTGATCTCTCTCTGTCAAATAAATAAATATAATCTTTAAAAAAAAATTCTCTTTTCATATCTATATGAGCCTCTCAAAAGTACATCACCTCAAGTTGTCTGCTGCCTCTTTCATAAAAGGCAAATGTGCACTAGGGGAACAAAAATACTTCCAAATGCTAGATTCAGAACTCAGAATACGTTTTGTCTTTTTCCCTGGGAAGTTAGCCCAGAAATTCTTGGCAATTTTATTAGTTCTCTGATGTCCGCAAGCAGATTTTTAAAATATCTGTATTGTCCAGTTTTCTTAATTGCCTTTAGTAGAAAAATTGGTCTCAATGACCTCACCCATCATTACCAGATGTAGAAATCTTACATATTCTTTATGGATTAAAAAAAATCTGCTGTTTGACTCATTGCAATAATAGGACAAAGAACATAAAAGAAGTTTGATAAAAAAATAACTTGAAAAGGAAACTTTTACTGAGAGTCTGCTTTTCTTACAATTTCTCAAAAGTTTGGCTATAATTGAACCATTTTATTTCTGAACAATAGCCAATATAGTGTTTTATGTGCAATTGCATGAAAAAAGGCAAGTTAAAATATCACGTGTAGCCAGCTTTTTAGAATATTTTGGCATTATCATTATTTTATGTGGACAAATGTAGTCCATTCAATGTCATGATTTATTTATAGAGAAAATATGTTGACACCAATGTCTTAAAAGTTTTTCAATACTTAAATAAGTTTAACTAAATGTCTTCTTCAGTCTTACTCACTTAGAGGGTGAAAAATAAAATATAATGGAATTCTACCTCTTCTTTGGAATTTATCTGTACCTAGTAGCAAAAGAGGACTTTAGAAATATTATCTGGTATTTCTAAATAAAGTAAACAAAAAATGAAAAAAACCCTCAGGATTAATTTGTACTGATTACTTACTTTATGAGTTTCATGGCTTGAAGTGAACATATCAGAATTAGAAAATTTACAAATTTTCTAATTTGTAATTAGAAATTAAGGGCACCTGGGTGGCTTAGTCAGTTAAGATGGGTAATTAGTAATTAGGGGGTGTTAAGGCAGAGGTAGAGGGAGAGAGAGAATCCAAGCAGAGTCTGCTTGGGTTCTCTCTCTCCCTCTACCTCTGCCTTAACACCCGCTCTCCCTCTCACTCCCTCTCTGTGTAAAATAAATAAATCTTTATAAAAAGAAAGAATATTTACAAGATAAGTCCCATTTCTAGGTATAATAAAAAATAACTGGGACTCAAACAAATATTTGCTCAGCAATGTTTGTAATAGCATTATTTCCAATAGCCAAAAAGTGGAAATAACCAAATGCCCAGTAATGGATGAATGGATAAACAAAAATAGTGTGTGTGTGTGTGTGTGTGTGTGTGTGTGTGTATGTGTGTGTGTGTACACATACACACACAGCGGAATATTATGAAATTCTGACACATGGTACATGAGGTTGAGTCTTGAAGATATTATGCTAAGTGAAATAACAGATGCAAAAAACAAATACTGCCTGATTCCATTTGTATGAGCTATCTGAAAGAGTTACATTTATAGATAAAGAAAGTAGAGTAATGGCTTTCAGCGGGTAGGAAAGAGAGGATTAGAGAATTATTGTTTGATGAATTCACAGTTCCAGTTTGGAATGATGGAAAAGTTCTGGAAATGGATAGTGGTGATGGATACACAAGAGTGTGAATGCATTGTACACTTATAAAGTTAAATAGTAAATTTAATATTGTGTACATTCTACCACAATAAAAATGTATCCTTACCACTATACATCTATCAAAACAGCCAAAATCTAGAACACTGAAAATAGCAAATGCTGGCAAGGATGTGGAACAATAAAAATTCATTCATTGCTGGTGGAATGCAAAATGGTACATTTTGGAAGACCTTTGGCAGGTTTCTCACAAAGCAAAACATACTTTTACAATATAATCCAACAATCACTTTCCTAGATATTTATCCCAAACAGCTGAAATAATGACTACACAAAAACCTACAAATGAATTTTTAAGTAGCTTTATTCATAATTGCCCAGACTTGGAAGAACCAAGATATTCTTTAGTAATGAATGGATTAATAAATTGTGGTACATTCAGGCAATGAAATATTATTCAGCACTAAGAAACAACCTATTGGCTAAGAAAAAAACATAGAGGAAGCTTAAATATTACTAAGTGAAGAAACGAGTTCTAACAGTCTATTTACTATATGATTCCAACAATATGACATTGTGGAAAAAGCAAAATTATAGATACAGTAAAAAGATCAGTGGTTGTCAGGGGCTCATTGGTAGAAAGAATATATAAGCAGATAAATAGGCAATTTTTAAGGCAGTTTAAATACTCTGTATGATACATAGTTATAGATACATAGTATACCTTTGTCCAAACTCATAGAATATACAACACTAAGAGTGAACTGTAATGTAAACAATAGATTTTGGGTGACTATAATGTGTCAATATAGGTTTATCATATGCAACACATGTATCACTGGTAGGGGATATTGATAATGGAGAATGTGTGGGGGAGGGGATAGATGGGAAATCTCTGTACCATCCCCTCATTTTTTTCTGTGAACACAAACCTGTCCTAAAAAAATAAAGTCAACTAAAAAAAATTTTTAAATAAAAGCTATTTTCTCTTAAACCTGATGTGGGAAGTATAGAAATATAATTAATTCTTCCAACATGTTAGTATATAATGAGGGATAATATGATTCCAAAGAAAAATTGAAGATGCTGGTGCCATAGGAGCAAATGGAACTTTTTCCAGTAAAAATAGAATCGGATCCTTGAAATATATTCTAGACAAAAGTACAGACAGCACTCTTGATATCAAGGAGCTCACAATCAAGTCGATGCTTTGTACAATATCCAGGTATTTTTCTTTAATTCATATACTTTGCCTAAGGTTATATCATTGCATTGGAAAAATATTCCTTGAAGGTGTCTACAAATCATTTTATCTTATTTATTTATTTTTTATTATCATATAATGTATTATTTGTTTCAGGGGTACAGGTCTGTGGTTTATCAGTCTTACACAATTCATAGCACTCACCATAGCCCATACCCTTCCCAATGTCCATCACCCAGCCACCCATTTTAAAATGATATAAACACACTGTCACATGTATAAGATTTTCTTAATATAGTGATTTCATGTATACCTATGTACACATAAAATTATACTTATATATCTATATAATATTTGTGATGGATTCATCTACAAAAGATTGATTCAATAATAAAATATGAGCAATTCAAATTGGTATTTTCTTGCAAACACATGAATCAATATAAGAAATTACTCTGTAGGTGATTTAATAAGGGACATCAACACAATTAGTTTTTTTATTTAGAAGAGTAATCATGTGATTTATGGCTACACTTACACTACCAGTTAATAGAGCCTGAATCAGTAGTATACCTGTACCAAACAGTTTATTTAAAATGCAAATTCTCGGTTCTCATCCAAAGCCTATGGGACCAGAAACTCTGGTTACAGCACAACAATCTAATAATTTTTCACTGAATACATTTTGAGAGATCCTGCTATCCAGTTTCCAAAAAAAAAAAAAAAAAGTAAATCAAACTATTATGGGGAAAAATTCAACTATAACAATAAATTAATTTTAGAAAATATATTACTTTAGAAACAAAATGCTATTTCATGCAATGCACTAATATAATGTTATAGAAAGACACTTAGACACATACCACATTTTTAGATATATTGGAAACCTAACATCAAATTATGTCTTTAACTAAAAATAAAAAGGAACTTGAGATATTGGTGACAATAAAATAATTTGGAGTGATGTATCAATGTATAAAAATTATGTTTTCACCTTTGTATATTAGAATACAAAATTAAAAATGGTGTAATATACTAAGAGCTCTTATCTTTTCCAAGGTAGAAAATTATTTAAGAAAATAAATTAAAGTGCATATATGTTGAAATGCCTGGCTGGCTCAGTTGGTTAAGCAGCTGCCTTAAGCTCAGGTCTTCATCCCAGAGTCCTGGGATTGAGTCCCTCATCAGACTCCTTGCTTGGCAGGGAGCCTGCTTCTCCCTCTGCCTCTGCCTGCCACTCTGCCTGCCTGTGCTCTCTCTCTCTCTGACAAGTGACTACATAAAATCTTAAAAAAAATGCAAATGTGTTATGCATAATGTTCTTGTAAAAAAAAAAAAATTAGAGTTTCCTAATGGAAAAAACACTGGACTGGTTTTCAGGAATACAGCTTGATGACATTTCTTGCTTTGCCATCTACTGAGTTATGAGTGTAAGCAAGTCACCCCAATTAGAACTTCTACGTAACTTAGCTCTCACTAGAGCAACATGTATTCAGATGGTACACAGACTTATATTTAACACAAAATATTTGTGGAGATAGTTTCAGGATAGAGAGTGATATTACTGTAAGGCAAGTTTTATGGATCAATTTAAAACCAGAAATTATCTGGAAAAAAATGACTCTTCATTAGAACCTTTAATATTAGATTTTAGAAGGGTAAAACCATGGAAGGGTAGAGGCAAATAGTAAAAATAAATTAAAAAGAAGAAGAAAAAGAAAAGGAATAAAAGAGAAGACATTCTAGGCAGTGAATGTTAATACAATGTGCCATGCGTTTGTGTTTGTGTCGGGAAGGTGGTGCATGTTTAGTTAATCAGAGTTCAAATTGTCTATTGAGGCAAATTCTTGTATCTCCCTAAGAAGGCATCTGGGTACAGACTTATGTAACTACATAGTAATCCTGGGTCACAGTGTTGCTCTTTGGTGCTCTACTAGTCTAGGATTTAAGATCATACTATGATCTGGTCCCTAGGTGCTTTATTTTTCTTGCTTCCTTTGGGATGGATTGAAGTTATTTTATCAGTGGTTCAGGTATTTTCATATGGATGGCATTTTTCCCTGTTCTTTCACGTCTACCATTTAATTTCATACATATAATCCATATTAATTATATAAACATATATATGTCTTATAAATTTACATATAGATATACAATGTTATTTGGAGGACGTGTTTCTAAGTCATAGAAAAGTCTGGCATAGCATCAGTAAGTGCCTTGTTTGTTTAGTTCTTTCTTCAAACAATTGATCAGTTTTGCAATAAAAGAATTGTGTCCTGAGTTCTTGCTATCTTTCTGTTAGGATTTACATAATGCTTTGTCTCTGTGCCTGTCAACTTCACACTTATCATTTGATAAAGATGAAAAATAAAAGAAAAAATCAATAATCATTCTCAGATACAAATGTAAGGAAGATGAAATGTGTGTCTTTATGAGATTTTTCTACATCACTGAACGCTTTTGATTCTACTGCTTGGTATGAAGATCATCAACAAAACCCACTATGACCAGATCAGTCCCTGCATGAATTTATCTCCAAGCATACATTTAAAATTTTAAGTCCCCCCCCCAATTTATTGATATTTTCACATTCTTTCTCTGGTCATTTTTCTCAACTCAGAGTTTTTACCTTCCTGTTTTATTGTTCTCAACTGAAAATAATACCAATTTAATAGAATAATGATTATAATTTCAATTTTTAAACCAATCATTGGTATAAGCAATATCGATTCAAGTAAAATATAGTCTTCTCAATGACGTTTTAAGAAAAGAAAGTTTACATCAATTTCCTGAAATGAGCTATTTTTACATATGTAACAAGGTTATATTGTTAAGAAGGAAGAGGACCAAACATAAATCTGGCTAAACTACTCAATAATGTAGCTGAAATGGGGTACCTTGGTGACTCAGTTAAGCATCTGACTCTTGATCCTGGTTCAGGTCATGATCTCAGTTTATCACTGAGACTGAGCCTCACATGGGACTCTGTGCTCAGCAGGGAGTCTGCTGAATATTCCTACTTCCTCTCCCTCTACTCATTTGTGCAGAATCTCTCTCTCTCTCTCAAGAGTGGATAAGTAACCTTTTTAAAAATAATGTGCCTTAAATATTTTACATATAAAAAGAAAGTCTTATATAATATTTATTAATATCTGCTGCCTGCCTCTTTTTCTTTAGTAACAGCATGTATTTCCACAATGCCTGTCCAAAAGTGTCACCCATTAACAAGTGATAAAAGCAGATAATAAAATAATAACACATATGATAAGTTAAGGTGGAAAGTGTTATGGAGAATAAAATAAAAGACAAGTAAATTCTGGGGGAGGTGGTTTGATTTTTAATGGAAAGATAGGGATGTCTTCATTTAAAGGTGACTTTCATGCAGAGATTTGAAAGAAGAAAAGAAAGAAGAAAAAACTATGAGCCTTTGGATCAAGGATATTCCAGGCAAAAGGATAAGCAAAAATAAAGGCCCTGGGGTAGGAAGTAGTGATGTGTGCTCTATGAACAGAGCTGAGGCCCATGTGACTCACATGAAGAGAGAGAGCAGTTGGAAAGAGATAAGTGAAGGGAAGTCAAATGGTCTAATGCCTTTCTGGCCAGTACGAAAGTGTTACTTTTTTTTTTTTCTTTTCTTTTTGTGGAATAGGAAACAATTAGAGAATTTGGATCCAAGGAGTGGCATGACATTATTCCTTAAAAGGATCAGTTGAAGTGTTGCATTGGGAATGCCAAGAAAGTTGTCTAGGTAAACTAGGGGTATCCTGAGGAGATGTTTTACCAACTCAGCTGGACCAGCAACAGTGCTTTTGGACATCAATTCATGATCAAATTCATAAGACAAAATAGGGTTTACTGAGCACCAAGTTTGTTTAGCTAAAGAGTACAGAAATAGAGATAATGCTTGTATAATGGTAGCCTGTGGGAGACATGAGCTTCTGCACTAAGATGTATATGGTCAAAGGTAGATCAGCTCAGCTCTGGGAAGACATAAAAAACACTTGAGGGTACCTTCTGCTTTTATACCTTTTATTGCCTAATACAATAGCATATAATTAAACTACTTTCAAATTACTTTCAATAACATTTATTAGTCAATACAGATAATTGAATAATTAATCTCCACAGGATAATACAGTATTATGTTCCATACACAGCATGTGTAGCAGGACTCCAGATTATTTTAGAAAGAGTATACTAATCCTAGGCTCTCCTTAATTTGTGTAGCAAGGAAGATCCCATCAAGGATTAAAATGTCAAATGTTCCCCATCCTAACAAGATTTAAGATGGAACCTCAGAAGATGTATTTATTTTGTACTTCAAAGAAGTCAGATGGCTTTGTTCTTAGTCTTAAAAGATTTTCTTACAAGGCTGCCTTTTATGGTTAATACATTACAGCCATTCCAAATAAACATTGTTATTGTTGTTTTTTCCTACCTCTTTTTGCATCGTCCATTATGGCAGTCAAGGCAGCTCATGGGCAAACAAAAGGAAACAACTCCAATTTTTGTTGGTAATTCTCTTCTCCACCTCATTTACTTTAATGGAGAAGGGAATTATCCAATTTAGAAGGTACGTGTTACTGCTACAAATCCCTTCTTTCATAAATATATCTTTGAAATTTCTATTATTATGTTATGTAGACATATTAAAGGTTTAAGAAAGCTGGAGAGATTTGCTATCCAGAAAAAGGTATTATTTTGTCATTAGAAACTGGGTATAATCTTTTCTCATTGTCTTCACTTTCAACTAAAATTCCAAGATTATAAAATACACAATTTTGACATTCTAAAATAGTAGTCTGACTATATTTATAAAGTAATTACATTTGCTAACTCATCCAATCCAGGTAAGTTATTGCTTTTTCTTATCTGTCTGGAAAACACACAGAATGGAAGATAAGCTGGGGAAACTTGCCTCTTAAGGTTGAGTCCTGCACTTTGTCAAACACTTTTCTTTTCCCGACAGAACTAAAGACAATAAAGTCAAATTATATAAAAATTTACCAAGATATAAATAATTTGCTTATAAAATATGCCATATAGAATATATTATTTCAAAGAATACTATAAATTAGATGCTATTCCATTTTTTCAACACTAGAAATGACATTTATTCTCCCAGGAACCTCATCATCATTACTCACACAAATCTACTGAAACTTTAAATCACTCTAAGGAAGATGAGAAACTACATAGATTATTGTTTGTAATCTCTTCAGTAGTAGACTTTCTAGCACCATTCTCAATATTTGTGTCATTGTTTAAAGCTCAGAATAGATAGTATACATTGTGATATATAGGTGCTTTTAAGTAAGTAGTTCTTGTACAACATAGTTTATGGAAATTAAATATCCAAATAAGAAATCCACAAAATTGGTACCTCTGTTAATTTTTGGAATCAAACCTCAGGTATGGGAAAAGTAAATAATGACTAAAGTCATATAATTTAATATGCCAATTTTACTTAAAAATATGACCTGTTTCTAAGAAAATGGCTCTACAAGTCTCAGAAATTATATCCAAATGTGTGCTTATTGAAAATGTGACCTTATTGAAAATCAAAAGGTGTCCTTATGTTTATCCAATTACATCTTTGAAAAAATTAAAATTTAGTTATACATGTAATGTATTAATTGAGGAGCATTTAAAGGGATTTGATTACTATATTGTGAAATAATATGTATTAATAATTTAAGAAAATGGCATGAACCCAAATCAGTAAAATACATAGTTTTTGAGATTGTCTTTCAGTTTCTAATTATCCCTGCTCCATGACAAAGTTAATTGGGAAATAACCTAAAAGTAAATGCACATTTCTCTTTAAAATAAAAAAAGTTATATTTAGCAAGATTATTTCCTTGAATTTTTTGTTTCTTATTAAAGGTATTCTATTAAAGACTAATTCTATTATACGATTAATACTGTATTACGATTAATACTGCATTTCTTTATCTAAATTAGAATTCGTCTGTATGACTAAAGGCCATGATTATCTGCTGTTTATATTGCTGAACATAGGGAGGATCTAAGGTATTTATAATTGAAACTCTTCTTAAGTTTGGGTCTAATGTGTGCATATTTGCTTGAGATAAATGTCCTATTGATAAGTGACAAAACAATAATACTCTTTCAATGAAAAAGCAAAAACAAAAACAAAAACAAACAAACAAACAAACAAAAAACCCACCAGCATCTGAAGCGGAGAGAAGGGAATTCTATCCAAGAGATCACAAAGAACATTGGGGAGGGTGAAGAGTATTCATTTTCTCTCTGACTCAGACAATAGACATTCCTGAGTTCTTCTAGGTCTTCCCACCACAAAAGCTATATGCAAATCTTTCAAGAGACAGAAAGTAAATTGCATTTCAAAAAGTTTTAAAATGCATTAACTGTGATTGATTTTTGAAATTAAAAAGAAAAAAAAAACACACCTTATATTTATTTAGCTCAAGCTTGTGAACTAACAAAGCACGAGATTTTAGAAGTTTTGGGATTAAGTTTTCATTTTTTTAGATTACTAATTACTGTGGGTTATCAAAAGATATTTTATAAAATAAGATTTTCATACTTCTTTTGATAAATTGTATCTCTTTGACTAAAATACACATAAGCACTGCAATTGGTCATGAATTGTTATAGGCAATGATGATAAGGATATTCTTACAATACAGTTTGCACTGTAATGGACACCTCAGATTAATGAAAGACAATGCATCTGCTAGCAAATATTTGCTATAAATAACAGATATATAATTGGATACAATTGTAATTATATTAAAATATAAAAAAGAATTTATATCTTTACCTGGTTGGAAAACACAGAATTGGATTTAGAATTAAACAAGATATTGGCTCAAATAGAATGACCACAACCTCATTTTTATTTATTTCTCACTTCTACACTTGCAGTATTTTAGAAATTGAGGAGAGATGCTAAGGAGGCAACATAGTGAACAATTATAAAATTAAAGTCTGTTTGTTGTGTAGTAGTAAAAGCAAGAAATACACTCAAAAAATGATTCATATATATATGCACATGTATACATGTATATCTATGATTCTATACATGTGTGTGAGTTTATTGGCAGAGATTAAAGATCCTCAATGAAACTGTGCTAGAACTCATATACATGTGGCAATTCAGTGTTGCCAAGACATAAGGACTATCATTTTCTATTGGTGTATGTTAGCTATTTAAACATGGCATATATCAGTTTCCACATCTAAAATGTGACAATAATAAGGAATAGCTCCCTCAAAGAGTTGTAGTAAGATGAAAAAATGAATTAGTATTGCTGAAGTACTTAGAGCAGTGACTGACAATAATAAATACCATAGACTGTTTATTATTAACAAATCAGTGGCTATTTTTCAATGACATATTAATTAAACATTCTTTTATGGCTGCTAAGTAATATAGCTATATGTTGAGAAGTAATTTAGAAATTGATATTTCAATGTTGAAGTACAAAATGAGTTATCTGTTTTATTTTTATTTTGTCCTCTCAATATGATTTTTTAATCTTCCATGAGTTAATGAGTAATGTAATATTTGCAAAAAAGTAAGTTGTGTCTCAATATGTATAGATTTATTTTAAATGTTAATTTGACCATTTGGAAGGTCAAAATTGTATTTCTCATTTATTGATATTGCATACTAACATCGTGGAAGAAACCAGTTCAATTAAGCAAAAGTGTCTGACATTTTAAAATGTTAACCCATGTGCTTTATTGTCCAATATAATGAATAGATTGCCAAAATACTCAGTCAGTTTTGAATTATTTTAAGAGAAAGAGCACAGCATGAATGACAACATTTTTCTTGAAATTTATAAGACTCAAGGCAATTAAACAAAGCCATTTTATTAGAGCTAAAAATAAGATAACCACATACTTCTGAGAAGTAGAGATATATTTGTCCTAAAATAAAGTTCAGTTGTTTTTAGAAGGTGGAAGTCGAATATAATTAGAGGTTGCTTGATTATAATTTAAATTTCCATTTTCTTAAAAACAGCATGTATTTATAAAGAAGAAAAGTAAAACTGTATTTAATACACTAAAATTTTTCTATACCCTGGACTATATCAGCTCTTTTGTTTATATATTGTTATTAAAATATGGTAAGTAAAACTTCCTAGATAATTATTTTTAAAGCTTTATGAGGTATAATTAACATACAAAGAACTGTACATATTTAATTTGATGAGTTTGACCATACGCAAACACCCATGGTATCATCACTAGCATCAAGGTAATAGACATATTAAACAGCCCCAAAGTTTCCTTGGATCTCTGATTTTGATTTTGCTTTGTTTTTGTGGTAAGAACACTAAATGGAATTTACCCTCTTAACAAATTTAGAAATGAATATTATATTTTAATCCTAAAACACTATGTTGTACAGCAGATGTCTAGAAATTGCCCCTCTAGCATAACAGAAACCATACACCTATGGAAAAACTCCCCATTTCCTCACCCTCAGTCCCTGCAAATACAACTGTAATCTGTTTCTGTGAATTTGATTATTTTAGATCCCTCATGTAACTAGAATCATGCACTCTCTTCTGTGACCAGCTTAGGAAATGCCCTCAACATTCACCTGTGCTGCTGCAAATGGCAGAATTTCCTTTATTTCCAAGGTTAAATAATAATATTATTATTTCCAAGGTTAAATAATAATCCATCATATTTATCTACCATATCTTCTTTATCCTTCCATCATGGGTGGTTTCCATACCCAGCCTATTGTGAAGAACGCTACAATAAACGTGGGAGTGTTTATAACTCTTCAAGGTCCTGATTTAAATTCTTTTTTAATAATTTTTTAATCCTAAAATTTGTATAGAACTAGAAAAAACAAGACCTAAAATAGGCAAGACAAACTTGAGAAAGAACAACGAAGTTGGAAGTGTCATGCTTCTTCATTTCAAAATATATTATTACAAAATTACTGCAATCAAAATAGCATAATATTGGCATTAAAACAGATGTGTAGACCAATGGAACAGAAGAGAGAGCACAGGAATAGCCATATATATCTCCAACAAGGGTATCAATCATACATATGGGGGAAAGAATAGTCTCTTCAACAAATGATATTGAGGAGGGCGCCTGGGTGGTTCAGTGGGTTAAAGCCTCTGCTTTCGGCTCAGGTCATGATCCCAGGGTCCTGGGATCGAGCCCCGCATCCGGCTCTCTGCTCAGCAGGGAGCCTGCTTCCTCCTCTCTCTGAATGCCTCTCTGCCTACTTGTAATCTCTGTCTGTCAAATAAATAAATAAAAAATCTTTAACAAATGATATTGAGGAGACTAGATATCCATATGCTAAAGACTAAAAGTTGACACTCACCTCACACTATACACATAAAGATCAACTTAAAATGAATTAAATATTTATGAATGTTAGACTAGAAACCCTGAAACTCATAAAAGAAACGGGGGGGAGAACTTCTGATATTTATCTTGGCAACAACTTTTTGATAGGACATCAAAATCACAGACAACAAAGGAAAAAGAAAGTGGAACTACATTAAAAAAAATGAAAAAAACTACATCAGAAAAAACGTGGGACTATATCAAACTAAAAATACTTCTCCTCAGCAAAGGTGAGTTAAAAAGCAAACTATAGAATGGAAGAAAATATTTGCTAGCCATGTATCTGATAAAAGAGGTTAAAACCCATAATATATAAGGAACTCTTAGAATTCAATAACAAAAATACAAATAAACTTATATAAAAAAGTGTAAAGGACTTGAAAAGACATTTCTCCAAATAAGACACACAAATGGCCAATATATAAAAGAAGAGATATTCCATATCACTCATCATCAGGGAACTATAAACCTAGTCAGCAAATCATCTTATACCAGTCAGGGTGGTCATACCCAAAAATAAATAAATAAATAAAATAAAAAAAAAATAAGGTAACAAGAGTTGACAAAAATGTGAAGGAAGAAAAGGAAAGCCTTGTACACTGTTGCTAGGAACTGTCAATTGTCAATTGGTGCAGCCATTATGGAAAACATTTTGAGAATCCTCAAAAATTAAAAATACAACTATTATGATTTAGCAATTGTATTTACAGGAATATATCCAAAATATTGAAATCAGAAGCTTTAAGTGATATTTATACTCCTGTGCTTATTGAAGCTTTATTCATAATAGCAAAGCTATGGAAACATCCTAAATTTCCATGGATAGATAAAGAACATTTGGTATATACATACAATGGAATATTATTGTATTTTTATTATTAATTTTATTTGCATAAAAAGTAAGGAAATTCTACCATATGCAGCAACATAGATTAACCTGAGGACATTATGCTAAGGAAATGAGCCAGTCACAGAGGGACAAATAATGCATGATTCCCCTCCATGAGGTATTTACAACAGTGAAACTCACAGAACCAGAGAATAGAGTAGTATTGCCAGGGGCTAAGGTAGAGGCAAATAAGGAGTAATTATTTGATGAGTATGTTTCAGTTATACATGATGAATAAGTTCAAGAGATCTGTGTACAACTTGTGTCTATAGCTAATAATACTGCATTGCTTATTTTAAAATGATCCAGCTCATGTGATTTTTTTTTAATTTGTTTTTGTAGGTGGTGGTTGTTAATGAATTTATTTGCACTTACAGAACCAAGATTAATTGTGAAATATAACGCGAATGGCATCAAAAGATCAATTATGACCTCTCTAACGCATGTACACACAATTGCTGTATTTCTAAACTAACAACTCAGTTCTTTACCTGCAGCTAGTCCCTCTTTCATCCTCCAAAATGAGACACAGCACAGCACCAGGTTTTTGGTACCCTCAACATTTCATGAGACAAAGCACAGAGGTCAGAGAAAGGTTAGAAGAACCACAGCGCAAAATGTAATTTTTAAAAAGGTGGCGAAAGGATCAATAGCAAACCCATCCTTGCCTCCAGATTAATGGCTGGACTGAAAGAAATGGCAGAGGGTCCTTAGGGATTGAAAAAAGGGAGGAAGGAGAGAAGAAAGAAGGTGATGCAGAGGTTGGCAGGTCTTATGTTCCTACCACAATTACAAAAAAAATTATTATAACTTCCTGTGGTCTTCTGTCATATCACAGTTATTTTTCTGATAGATAATAGATGACTGAAATTTAAAATTAAGACAAATGAATATATTAATAATAACAAAACTTTATGCTGACTGGAGACAAAATCAGACCATGAAGAACCAGTTGCTTACTACAATATTTTTTGGGGACATAGGAGAAGGCACTGTTTACCTAATGCATTATACATTTGTGATAGAATTAGACATTTTTTCATTCCTCATTATAGCAGTGCAACAGAGTTTGCAACCTGACACACTGAGAACTGAATTCAATCTACACAGTTTTGATAGAAACAATAAACAAGAATGTCATTAAAAAGGCATCAGTTCTCTGATTTGCTACAGGCCATATAGTTCTCTATTATGTTTCATTCAGTTCATTCATACATTAACTTTACTGCTTCTTCCTTATATGGGAGACTGAGAATCAGAATAAGGCAGAAACACTCACATGCAATATATATGCCTACATCTAATACCAAAGGCTACTGTGGATATCCTGAATTTTCACGATAAAATTCAGCTTTATTATCACTGATTCTGTTTTCTTAGGTTCTCTGCAACTGGGATCACCATATAATCCTCCTGAAAATTCATCCATCCAGCTGACAGATCAATCTGCACATTATGCAGATAATACCATTAATGAACCAAAGGCCACATAATGTGCTTTAATATGACATTATAAATCTAGACTCAAAAACCAGAGGTTTCTTCATGACCTCATGTGGGTAATCTATACCTAAAATGGAAGAATTTCTACTGCTCATGTTGAAAGGATCTATAAAAAATTGTTCACAATTGTAATTATGATTAGTAATTATGAATTTATTTTCTGTAATTCTAAATATGTTCATGTTTAGTAGGTTTGGGAAGAAATAAAAGTTTAAAAATTATAGTAATTATCACTCACATTAGCTTAACTAGAGCTGAGTTTGAAGGATCTGATTGAATTAGAATGGAAGCTCTTAAATCAGAATACCATGAATATGTTTGAAATGAATAGGTATTCATAAATCTTATTTTGTTTCTTCAGAAGCCTTATAAAACTGGGAAGTTGCTCTCATGGGATTTTGGTAAATATTTGGCTGAAAATTACCTATTGAGCAAGATTACAGAGAGAAAGGTATAGTAGTTTTACATTTTAGTGCAATGAAAACGGTCCCTTTGAAACCTTGAGTTGTGGCCTGTTCAGCACATGTAACACCTACTCAACATAAATCCTTCCTAGTAAGTAATGACTCATTATAAAATTAGAAAAGTCACATTAAGTGAGAGATACAGTAAAGAGGAGTTGGACTTCACATATTGTAGGTAGTTTCACAGTCGAGATACGGAAAACTTACAAGAACCCAAAAGTATTCTCACATCCCTTTGTTCCTCCAATTCTTGCCCAAGTAACCACTGACGTCACCATAGACTGGCATCCACTTTTATTCCTATTTTTTTCTGACACAAATTGCTCTGTTTTTTCTGACTTCCTTCACTAAGCAAAATAATTTTAAATTCAATCATGTCAGTGTATGCATGAGTAGTTCATTCTTTTTTTACCACTACTATCCCATCTATATGATTGTAATTTGCTTAAACTTTCAACATTTAACAGGTACTCAAGTTGTTTTTAACTTTTTACTATTATGAATAAAGTCACTGTGAATATTTGTATGCATCTTTTTTTGTGGGCATATGTTTTTATTTCTCTTGGCTAAATACCTAGGTAAGCAAATGTTGGGTATATGGAAGATGCACATTTAACATTTTAAGAAACTGCTGAAGAATTTTGCAAAGTTATACTTTTAAACATTGTATAAATAATAAATAGTATAAAATGTTATACTATTTAACATTCCACCAGGAATTTAGGAGAATTTTAGTTGTCTCACATCCTTGCCAATGCATGGTTATGTCAGGTAGTTAATTTTAGCCATGTAATGTGTATAAAGTGCCATCTCATGTAGTTTTAATTTTCAATTTCTTAATGAAAAACTGGCCATATGCTATATATGTATATATTTATTTATGGTTTCTTTTTTACCTAATTAAAGAATAAAAATGATTTTGTGGAAAAGTAATGTGCAAAAAAAAAAAAAAAACCGCAACAGCATATTTGTATTGCCCTTTGTTTAGGATAAACTACTTGTTTCCTACTTAACATTTGTTATTATAAGTGTTATTATAATATACATATTATTAATGTATTACAAATTTACTGATAAAGATTTAAGTATATAAACTCAATCCTTCCACATTAGAATATGTAAAAGTAATAACTTCCATGATTCAATGTTCATTCACGTTGAGATGATGTCTAATATAGCCATTTATGAGAGAGCAGGATGTTATTTATATTTTACATAACTTTTTATAACCAATGGTAATTTTCTCCTTCCAGTAAAACACTATATTCCAAAATACATGTAGCCATACATTGAAGTGGAGGTATGACATTAGAGATAAGGAAGAATTTACCTCAAGCAAAAATAACACAGATCTCAAAAACTATTTTTCAATGTCCCTAAATAACACTAAAATATTTCAATATAAAGCTCTTCCCCGGGGCCCCTGGGTGCCTCAGTGGGTTAAAGCCTCTGCCTTCTGCTCAGGTCATGATTCCAGGGTCCTGGGATAGAGCCCCACATCAGGCTCTCTGCTCAGCAGGGAGCCTGCTTCCTCCTCTCTCTCTCTCTGCCTGCCTTTCTGCCTACTTGTAATCTCTGTCAAATAAATAAATAAAATCTTAAAAAAAAAAAAAGCTCTTCCCCAAGTTAAAAAAAATAATACTTATAAATAATACTGTAATATTATTTTTAACACTTATAGGATGTTTTTTGGTCAATGGGAAAAAATAAAATTTCAGAATTTCTTTAAAATTATGACATATGGTGAATCTGATAGAACAGTTAAAATAGGAATATTATATCATTAAATAAATATAAATATAAAATGAGGGTGCCTGGTGGCTTAGTTGGTTAAGCATTTATCTTTAGCTCAAGTCATGATCTCAGGGTCCTGGCATGGGGCCCAGCATCATGCTCCCTGCTCAGTGAAGAGCCTGCTTCTTATTCTCCCTCTGCCTCCCCCCCTACTTGTGTTCTCTTTCTCACTTGCTCTATCTCAAATAAATAAATAAAATATTTTAAAAATACATATAAATATAAAATCCTAATAAAGGAATTAGAACACATTTCAAAAATATATGAGGAAAATTAATATCAACACAAAATTAATATCAGCAGAAAGAATGTATAAGCAAAAATTAATCAATTTAGGATGTAGAATGTAATGAATAAAAGTACATTTTAATAGTTTCTTGCAACATCAAACAAAGCTCCAAGTATTACATAATCTAATTCAAACTAAAGAAGATACAGTTGCATGAAATTTTTAAAAAGTTTACATACCTCTTTAAAAAAAAAAAAACTATAGGGGTGCCTGGGTGGCTCAGTGGGTTAGGCCGCTGCCTTCGGCTCGGGTCATGATCTCAGGGTCCTGGGATCGAGTCCCACATCGGGCTCTCTGCTCAGCGGGGAGCCTGCTTCCTCCTCTCTCTCTCTGCCTGCCTCTCTGCTTACTTGTGATCTCTCTCTATCAAATAAATAAATAAAATCTTTAAAAAAAAAAACTATAAAATGCAATTGGATTTTAACTCTTTTTGGAAAATTAAAGAAATGTAACTCACTATATTGAACTCAGAAAAGAAACGCTCTAAAAAACTACTTATGATTTGTTCACTATATAAAGAGCTTCCACAAAACACTTTCTTCCAAATTGTTTCGCACAAGATTCATATTAAATCTTTAAAGATATGATGGAGTTACCTAGGTGGTGCAGTCAGTTGAGCACTCAAATTTTGAATTTGGCACAAGTCATTTCCCTGATGTGGGATCAAGCTCTTGTATCAGTCTCAGCTCTCTGTGCAGAATCTGCTTAAGATTTTCTCTCCCTTTCCCTCCTCAACTCCCCCTTGCCCCAATGTGTGCTTGTGCATGCGCTCTTCCTCTCTCTCAAATAAATAAATAAATCTTTTAAAAAAAGATATGATGATTTCAGTGCAACACTTAAATTATTTCAGAGTATAAAGGAAACTTACAAAATTATTTCATGAAGCACATTAAATATGGATTTCTAAAACCTAAAAATATTGTCACCAAATCCATATTACTAATCAATTTTATATATAAATAATGATTCAAAAATTTTATTATAGATGTTAGACATGCATGTGTAATATATGAAAGTCCACCTAAACTTTTAATGATATTGGTAGAGGTAAGTGTAAGAATTATTATTACATTAAGAGTTAAAATGAGGGCACTTGAGAAAATTCAATATCCATCATACATTTTAAAAAATTCCTTGGAAATGAACTGCTAGATATCTTCTTAAAATAAATGTAAGAATGTGCATGTGTGCACTTCATCACAGAAGGCAGTATCTTATTAAATAATTAATTTAATGACATTACAAGCATATTAAAATCTTGCACTATTTGGGTAGAATTATTAGCCAATGGAAAGTTATATGCGTAAGTGATTATTATAAAATAGACAAAAGAGATAAAAATATTCCTATTGTAGAGGCCACATATTGTTTCACAAACTAAAATAATCAATAAAAAATAAAAACAATGAACAAATTTTGAAAATTATATGGTACAGAATCAACATTTAAAATTAAGTTGCCCTTATAGTATATGAAATATATAGCAGAAATCATACTTAACATGGAATTATTGAATATTTATACTTTGAAAGAAATAAAAAATCAAAATTGCTTTTTGTCACTATTTATATTTAAACTATGCTATTGATGATAGTAATTACAGTAAAATTTTAAAAAGTTGTTGATATAGATGTCAGAAAGAAAGAAAAATTTGTCTATTTGCAGATAATGTGTCTATCTATAGAATAACTTAAATATTCTTCCCAAAACATTTGAAAAAATAATATCTAAATTTTGTAGGATTATAGAAGTCAAAGTTAAGAAGCGTATTGTGCTTATATACATACTAGCATCAAATCATTTGAAAATGAATTTTTTAATTCCACTTATAATAGTTACAAAAACATAAAATTCTTAGAAATAATTTATCAAAATATGTATGGACTTCTTTACTAAACACTATAAAAGATGTTGATAGTAACTAAAGGATAATTAAATGAATAGATATTTTCAAGGATTGGAAAGACTATGTATATCTAAGATGGCAATTTTTCATTGATAAGTTGACTATATATTTTATTTTGAAATACATCTGGCTTAGAATAACCAAAACCGATCTTAAAAACCTCACGATTTTGTTTGTGAAAGTACAGTGTTTGATTTCAAGGTTCACTGTAGTTACCAAGACAGTAACTGTTGTCATAAGGTTTAACATTTCGATCAATACAATAAAAAAGCAGTCCCCGAACAGATGGACACAGATATATTGAGTCAATGGAATGAGGACAGAAAGGTGTTTTCAACAAATGGTGCATAAAAACAACTATATATTCCTATGTAAAACAAAAACAAAAATAAAAATTAAAAAAAAAAGTTAGCACCATACAGAAAAAATAACTTGAAATGGATTATAAGCCTAAACGTAAAATTTAAAAATATGAATCTCCAAGAAGAAAATAGATGATAAAATGGTTTACATGACCAATAAATAAGGATTTTATTTTTAAAAATTTTTTTAAGATTAAAAAAAAATTATTTGACAGAGAGAACAAACAGGCAGAAAGGTAAGCAGAAGGAGAGAGGGAAGCAGGTTCCCCACTGAGCAGAGAGCCCAAAGGAGGGCTCGATCCCAGGACCCTGGGATCATGACCTGAGCCAAAGGTGGAGGCTTAACCCACTGAGCCACCCAGGCACCCCAAAATATTGATTTTATTTATTGATCATAATGAAACTAATAATCAATAAATTATTCTTTCATATTATTTTAAAGTACATAGTTATGAACATAAAAAAACAATCCACAGAATCAGTAAAAATATTTGCAATACTTATGTCTGGCAAAGTTTTGGATCCAGAATATATGAACAACTATTATGATTTAGAAAGAAAATAACAAAAAGCCTCCCCACTTTCCCACCAAACAGAGGAGACATATGAACAGATATCTCACAAAATGAGATACATGAATGGACAAATATATACATGAAAACATTATTTGTCAAACAAATTCAAACAATAATATATTATTTAATAACTTTTATATGTGTCAAATTTACAGACTGGCAATATTACGTGTTAACGATGCTAAAGAACTGTAACTTTCATGTACTCTGGGGAGGGAGGTGGAGATGTAAACACTACCTCTTTGGAAAAGAAATTTTCAGTTTACTAATGATTTATTTATTAATCTACCCTTAAATTTTGACTTTCTATTCTGAAGTGTTCCTCCAAGACAGATAAAAAATAGATTCATGCGAAGATTTATAGACAAATATTTGAAGCAACTTGACTTACAATAGACAAAACCTTAAAATAAATCACATACATGCACGTGCACACACACACACACACACACACACACACACACACACTAAGCCATTAAAAATGAAATAAAATATGGACTGGTGAATACATCATAGCATGGAAGATTTTTAGAATCATTATACTAAGAGAAATTGTACACAAAAGAGTACATACTGTGTTATTCCATTTTAGAAACAGCAACCCACTGGGGGTACTGATTATATGTGTGTGTGTGTGTGTGTGTATTTCATTCTGAAATATATAATGATTTTTTTTACAAATTTTTACAGATTGACAGGTAAGCTTTGGCTAAATATAGAAGTTGTGTTGTATGTAGAGAGGGTAACAGACTTCATTGTTTGTATTCAGAAACTTACAGTCAGGTTTATATATCTAGAACAGAATTTTAAGACAAATTCAAATATTTCAGGCAGTGAAGTATAAAGCTCAAAGAGACAAGGAAACTCTCATTCTCAGATAATCAAATGAAACCATTACTTCTGCAAATCAAGGGACATTTAAGGCATTATTTTTTTTTTAGTTAAATAACAAATTCAGGCATCAAATTAGTTCAAAATAACTACCTAGAATATTGCATTGATCCTTGTGTCACTGTATGAAAATACCCTTGAAGTTAATTAATATAATTACAGACTTTCATAATGATTGAGAAAGATATACTTTTCCAATGGGTGGAAAATATGGATCGAGAAACAGCATGTTCATGTTTGACATCCCAAAGAAATTCACACATAACTAAAATCTCAGAAGACAATTAGGCAAGCAATATTTTTATTGAGAATGTGAGATACTGCAAAACACAGTGTCTGGGCTGAGCGAGTGGAGTGTTTACAATTAATATTTTTGAGGGAGAAGGCCTTTGGGTGCTTAGAAGATCCTTTGGGAGCAACTGTAAAAGTAAAAAGGGAGTAGAGATGAAAATCATTCAAGAATAATTTAAATTAATCCACCTAATTTTGGAAATGTGTCCTTTCAGTTGAGATTGAAACCTTTTAGGATTATTGAAATATTTGGAGGGGGAAAAAAAAAAGGAGAGTTTTGGATGAAGCAACAAGGACATCAAAATAATATTTTAACCAGGGGGGACACCTGGGTGGCTCAGTTGCTTAAGCCTTCAGCTCAGGTCATGATCCCAGAATTCTGGGATCAAGTCACACATCTGGCTCCTTGCTTGGCTGGGAGCCTGCTTCTCCCTTTGCCTCTGCCTGCCACTCTGCCTGCCTATGCTCTCTCTCTCTATCTTTAAAAAATTAAAAAAAAAAAAAAGTTTTAACAAGGGCCAAGAATTTAAAAAAAAAAGAAAAAAAAAAGCTTTCTGTTCAAAAGGAGGCAAAACAAATCAAAGCAAACAAAAAGAGGACTAAAATAGTAATATTCTGAAAGCAGGAGTGATAAATAGTCACAGTTGTTCTATGGACAGTTTGAACATGACATATAGTAGAATGTGTAGTTTATAGGGAGACAAAATGCAAGAAAATTCAATGTATCTTCAGAAAAGCTCTAGGATTCAGTAAGGACCTGATAAATATGGTGTAAATAAATTAAATAAATTAGGTGAAAACAATACTTGGATTGTATTTATAATTCCCTAAACTTCAGAGTGGTTATGTAATGGTAGATTTTACATAAAATCTCCTATATATCATAAGCCAATTGCTTTTTATTTTTCCAAGAGAAGAAATCTATTTCTAATATAATCCAATGTTTCTATTTGTTTTTTGTTTGGTTTATATCCATAGAAAAAGCCCATGTCAGAAGATAAGGATAGAGATTTGGAGTTTCTGTTAGAGGGAAAAGTCGTGTTCCAATCATATTGTAACGTGAACATAATTCCTTCAAATATGTTACTTGTCTCTTCCATGTAAATCTCTGTTTCCAATTTAAATAGTGTAACTATAGCTTCAAGTCTTTCCTTGGAATAACCTTCCACATTTTCCCAGAACTCTGTTTAGTATTTTACTACATGAACCTGCACAGAAGCAACCATGGAACAATCCAACAATTTCACCTTTGGAATCTCTCACCCTAGAAGCTGTTTAACAACCATGTGGATTTATAGATTGCATCGGCATTTCCCAGTACTAATGGGACAGAAACGCAAAACCAAAACCAAAAACAAAACAACAGAAAAACAACCACAGTGAACATTCCACCCCAAAGCCTAAGCCAACCACATCAGCAACTTACTGCATTTTTCATATATTCCTCTTTGTGGAGACCCATGATGAATCAATTAATAAACTCCAACATTTTTCTATATTCAGGATCAATTCTCCTAGAGTAATTCTGTTCCATAAGTTCTCTGTTTTATGTAGTCTATTCAGTAAGCAACAAGGAGTCACCAGTATTTTTGTGAATAGGCTGTTAATCTTGAAAAAAGAAGAGTTCTTGAAAGACAGCTAGTCACTATAATAAAGACAGATTGGAGAGGGAAAAGAATAGCAACAACAACAAAAAAATCAGTTAAATCTGATGACTGTATTTCAAAAACAGGCAAGTCAGGGACCATCCAAACACTTTTAGGGACATGAAGGATACACTGAATTTAAAAGATTCATTCTATATGTTGGAAGAAGAAGGTGTAGGGAGGAAACTGTTAAAATAACTGCAAGGCACACGGATCTGTTGCTGAGATGCCTCATGTCCTTGTACGCTCTGAAGAGTTGATGTCTGAACCTCTCCCTGCTAGAGGCTCTTCCTTGATCTAATTCCCAGTGAGAGTGAGAGAAGCCAATGGGGAGAGAGAGAGACAGAGGTCATTCACACTTAGAGGTGGCCAAAGTTGCACTTCAGTCACCCACCTAGAGGTTAAGGCATGATGAACTTATATCCCCACTTCATAGTATATATGTCATGCGTATTAACAGCAAGGCTATTATAGGTAATTTTATGCTGGAATCGCTGCATTATTTTTGAATAATTTGATAATAGATACAAAAATTTGAAAAATAAAACTCTAAATTTAGGTAACAGAAATTTGTGTCTTTGGAAATATGTTCTTATTATGCCCATTATTATCTGCAATTTAGATTTCACAGAATGAACTACACCATGTTTTTTTTTTTTTTTAATTGAGGGAAATGGTATTATCTCTGAAGACCTTTCATACTTTATTTTGCCTCGCGTAAAGAGAATAATCTGGTGATTTTACTGGCTGAATTTCTCTCACCTCTATCTGATTTATTTACAAAAATGAAAGAAAACAAAGGATTTTTTTCCCATTGCATTGATTTCTTAGAACTAAGCTCCAGAGCAATTATTTGTATATAAATATTTCTAGATAGCAACTGTTTTCTTCCTTCTTTACACTATACTTTGTAGTCTGTAAATTTTTCTCTCTGTATGTCACATTTATGGACATAGGAAAATAACATAAGGAAGTCCATAGAATAGTTAGTTTGGGGATTCTGACTTTTATAATCCTAATTTTTACTTAAGGTAAAAGATACAGAAAAGGCATGTTATGTAAGTTATTTTCTGCCCAAGTCTAGATACAACTGGAAAACTACACAGGGAAGAGGCAAGAATCTACAGTATTGGTTGAACTGTGGAGAGTATCCTGTGACAGACCTAGGTAAGTGGACATCTGAAGAGCAGAGTAAGTGTTCCCTGAACCCCAGTAAATCTGGGGAATATACTAGTTATTTGTGGTCATATGACAGAATGAGCATCTACACGGTTTGCCTGGCAAGCGATGCCTGAGATATGATCACATATTTTCTGGTAGCCCCAAAGAAAAAGATACCTCAGAAAACATTCAGTGCAATCAGAGATGCCAAAGACTATGCAGAGAGACCACAGGCCTAAAGAAGAGGAGAGACAGAAAATCAGCAGTGCCTGACACGGACAAGTGAATTACCATGGGTCCAGAAGAAGAATGTCTAGAGGAAATATAATCCCATGAACACAGATTAGATTGCTCCTCTATCTGAAAAGCATTTGTTCTCCAGAACTCATACAGAAAACCAAAGAAAGATGATGAGACACTAAGTTAATTAATATTAAATGGCTCAGAATGTGGAAAATGGTCTTTGAAATTGAATTTAATTTCAGACACACAATCCATTTCTGCTGACCGAGTATATTGGATGAGATTCATGCCCTCTTCACTATTAGTTAAAAATTACCAAAATAATAGGTACATATTCATAAAACCATTTGATTTAAAGTCAACTTTTTGCTCTAGAAATATTCTTTAGACATGAAGTGTTTGACAAGATTAGTCCTAGGAAATATTTATGAAGCTTTTCCTTCCCTCCTTTCATTTTCTTACTCATTTATGAGATTCTCTGTATTAGAAATGAAAGAGCAAGTTTGTTCATTTTACCAATGTAAATAATTTGCACAATTGATGTTATAATTTCTCCATTCAGGGATATGCAAAGTGTGCAGTGTCAACAGGGACACTTAGAAATGGCCCTGTGCTTGTTTCCTTTCCCCTTCATTTTTTCCTAACTCATCAGTAAATCAAACATAGAAAGTTCTAGTAGAATGTTCCCAGGAAGTGAAATTCCCAGAATCTCCCAGGAAGTGAAATTAAAAAAAAAGCTGAGATAGTTATGTACAGTTTCTACTGATCATGGAATTAAAATCATTCTATTTAATAATTATATTGTACTATAAAAATGATGGCAAAATTATTGCTACATTTTGAACATTTTTCTTTACTTAAAATAACATTAACTAGTAAGTAAAAATTACCATTGTAAACTGAGATGATGCAAGAAATAAATACATATTTTGTACCTTTAATGGAACTTTTTTCTTGATGTTTTCCTACTTTTTGAAGGAGCTTCAAACTTCCATTTTACATAGGATCTTACAAATCATAATACTAAACCTGAATTGCCATGTAGTCATATTTTAAAACTTGAAAGAAATTATACAGATTCAAAATAATATACTTCTAATTGAGAAAAGTCAGTTTCAGCAAACTAAAAAGCAGTTTTTATTATGAGATTATAAAGTAGCTAAGCATAGGACCTGCCTAGGGTTATGTAGAAAGCACAAAGGTATTACTTTTTTAAAAATTGCAATGCCTGAAAATGACAAAAAATACCTAATTAAATTATATTTTATTATTACTTACCCCAAATGAGATTCTAATGTGTCACTTATATTTGGAAAATACATCTAAGTTATAAGTTGAGTCTGGGTTATTTGAACAGTATTCAGATAAATCTGCCATATATGTCAACAGTTATAAAAAAAGATGAATAAGCAACCTGTATTTACCATCCTGTTATGACCCTCAAATCAAATTAATAGATGTTTCATGTTCTGACTAAAAATATATACAGCTATATAAGTAAGAGACTTAGATTCTAGATTCGAAAAGGAATATGATCTTCTCTCACCTTAACTCCCAACAGATAATAAAAGTTTAGGTAAAGATGTTGTCACTAAGTATATGAAAATAATCAACCTTATTTTAAAGTTTAATGTGTTTGTTACCTTATGTGATAAGATTGTTAGAGAAGTGATAAGATTTTTTGTGTGTGTGTGTGATAGAATAAAGATTTAGGACAAATATGCATTGACCTTCAAAGAATCTTACTTAGTGTCCTTTATTGTGTGAATATCTTCAGATAAAATCTCAAAGACAAGAAGAAAAGTGACAATTCTTGCAGATATAGAAGATATTTAAAATGAGCTAACAAGTCATACAAGCAGTGGAAATATCTCACAACCACCAATGAGAAGAGGTCATTATCTCAGATACCTAATTAAGTGACCACACTTCTGAACGGCCAGTCTTAATTAGTTAGAGAAAGCATAGTTTTAAATCCAACTGGGTCAACTTTAAAGAAAGAATATCAATGAATTTGGTCCCTAACAGCCATAAAAATATTTTTGAGGACAGTGAAAGAAACTAACTGATAAAAAAAAAAATAAGATTTTATTCTTTAATTTTGAGAGAGGGAGTGCAAGAGTACAAGGGTGGGGAGCAGCAGGTAGAGAGAGAGAGAGAAGCAGACTAGAAGGAGGGATGATGACCTGTGATAAAAGTAAAGTTGAATAAACCTTGTGGGTCTTATCATGGATGAATAGCAGAATAATACAGTTACACTTGACAGTTGTCTCAAGGAGAAAAAATATGTATAAGATTTGATTAGAGACATAAGTGATAAGATTCTTATTTTCATGTTTTGCTTTACTGTATATTCCATATATATTCTCTAACACAGGCTGATAATTTAGGATTTACAAAGTTATAGATTTGCTCATTCTCCCTAATATAAAGTCTATGTACTGAGACTGCCTATTCTACAAAAGGCAACGTGAGGTTAAACATAATAATAATAATAATAATTGTTACTATTATTTAAGAAAGCATGGATGTGAACAAATAACCAAAGGAAAGAAAGAAAGGAAGGAAATTATGAAAACACATACTTTTTAAAAGGACTATGGAGTTAAGACGTATGGATAGTTGATCTAGAAATACAGATATGTAATTTACTTCAATAATAGGAAGTGTATCTTCTCATATATTGGACGAATAGTGACCACCACAAAGTCTTATTTAAAAAAATGCACAGGATTTTGTTTTCATTAACTTAGGTTAAAGCAAATAAGGTTATAAAAATTGTTATGATCATCCAATGGTAATTGACTATAACAATATGCAGGTATGGCAGAGAATTCATCATGATATTCTCTTAGGAACACAGAAAAATCACATTCCCAAGTCTTTTTTGAAGTCAGGTTGGAGGCCATGCAACTAAGTTTTTAGAAACGGGATATAGTAAGTACGAAAGCAGCCACTTACCAGCGGGCATTTGGAAAACATTGTATGTGCTGCTTCTGCTCCCTTTTTCCCTTCCATGGCTCCTTGAAGCACTGGGTTAGGTGGCCCAACTACAAGAAGGGAAAAGTCACAAAATAATCATTTAAGACAGAGAAGCTGTGGAAAAAATGAGGTTGTCGATAAATTAAACTTTAATGAATTAAGATATGAAGACTGGGCAGTTTATGACCATAGGAAAGTCTAGTCTATTCTAATCAGTGAGAATTCTGATTTATATAAATTTATACATAGATAGAGTGCTGCCCTATTAAAAACTTCAAACACGTCTCAAAGCATTATTTCTCATGATCAGGCAGCCAGGTAACAACTGTAATATAACACATGTAAGAGACTGAAAATCTAAAAGCCACCCATTATAAAGCTGGAGGCAGACTTAATGCTTGCAAGCCTTAGAGGATTAACGAAGGCAGATGTGCTTGAAGCCATTGGCAAATTTTTTAAAGATCTGAGAAGAATGAGAAGAGAATCTCTAGAAATTCAAGGTTTTCCGAAAGTGGGAGAGGTTTCTGAAATAGAATTTTATAAAAGTTTTGTGGAAAGAGGCCAATACAAGAATTTTGATTTAAAAATGTGGCCCAGAAAAAAAAAAATTAAAGATGCCCTATCCATCTTTTCTTTCTTTTTTTCTTTTTTCTTTTTTTTTCCCAGTAGCTGCTAGTGTTTGTCCAGAAGCGATCAAGAGAATGAAAGGGTCAAGGGGCCAGAAAGGAGGAAAGTAAATATACTTGGTATCTGTGCCCAGGAAGGAATTTTAGATGGCAGGAACAGATCAGAAGTTTATTAAGTTTTTGCAAGCTTACCAAAAAAACCCATTAGTTTATCCAGAAAATACTTTAAATTTTCAAGAGTTTTTAAAGCATTGGGCCCAACCTTCTTTTAGAGGAAGAAAAGCTCGTTCATTACATACCCCTCGAGGAGTACATGGGTCTCCATTCCCCAGATCAGATATAACCAAGGATAGTAATGAACAAAGAGTTCTCAGAGGATAGAGACAGAGTTGACCAAAAAAAAAAAAAAAAAAAAAAAAAGACCAGAGTTTCATTACTTCAGTGAGCAGAATCAGAGTTTTATCAAGGTGAGTCCTTCACCCCCAGAGTGTAAGGCAGGAAACTTTATTAAATTCTCTTCCTGGTGAGATTTAAATTGTTGTTTTCCAGTTGATATTGTATGTCCCCTACTCTTTGCCTTTACACCAGATGGGAGCAATTATTGTGTGGGTACTGTGCCTGGTTCCATCACTGCATATTGGGTGTTAGTGCTAGAGGGGGAAATATAATTTGCCTTTTAAATTTAGTCTATAGACTAAAGGGAGTCACATCTGGATCTGATTACACCTAGAGACATACACTCTGAACAATAATCAGTGACCAGATGGGACTTTATATGCTCTCTCCCAGGGAGGGGTGAGAATGCTGTATGTGTGAAAGTAGAGTAAAATGCTTTGGTAACACAAATGTTCTGTCAAAGATAATAAGATGCATTCAAACCACTATCTCTTGGGGCACACAGAAATCCGACCTTCCAAATCTTTCCCGCAGCAGGCTGGAGACCATCTGATTGAATTCTGACTAGTAGAATGTAGACATATGTGATATAAAACACTTCCAGATTTGGCCCATAAGCACTGGCCCATTGCACAGTATTTCCCTGTATCTTTTTGCCCTTCAGCAGGGACCTTGGTGTTTGGGTGTTCCAGATTTACAGCTACAGAGTGGAATGTCCTGGTTCCCAAGTCACCAAAGAGGAAAGGACTCACCTGCATGAGACTGTGATAAGAATAGGAAACAACATTTTGCTGTGCTAATCCACTGATGCTTGGAAGCATGTCTGTTATAATATAGCCTACTCTCTCTTCTGTAGTAAAATTATACAGATATATTTATTACACAAAAAATAAAACAATACTAAACAAAAATAACAATAATCCCTAATGAAAGTATAGCATTAAAACAGAATTTCCCTCCAAAGATCCAGGTAATTGTCTTCTGTTGTCATTGAAACCAAAAATAGTATTTTTTCCCTCCTATCTGTGTCTGCTTTAGTGAGTGAGAAGTTTCTGGTTACATGTTGGCAACAGGAGGATATAAATATCAAATTGCCTCTAGCATTGGCAAAGGCTCAGGAGTCCATCCTGAATTGAGGGATTATCCAGCACTCTTTCATCGAATAGAATAAATCCTTGCACAGTACTTTCAATTCAATAACTGAAAAAATGTAGAGAGCAATCCAACAATTTATACTACCAACAGCCCAGCTGAGCCTACTTTCCAAAGCCATCAGAACACAGAAAAGTAGAAAAACAGACACCAGTAACTCCCTGAAAAATGAAGGTCTAGTGGGAAGAGATACAGTGAACCATAATGAATGGAATGTGAAACAAGACAGACAGGAAGAACAGCACACAGAAGACAGAATATGAAATATTCTACCAAAGGTAGAATATAAAGGATATATCAAAACTAACCGTCCAAGAAAAAATAATAACACAATAGCATTACTAAATATACATCTTAAATCATTTTTAGTGAGAGACATCCATTTAGTAGAATGAAAAGGCAATTTTATAATTAGAAATTTCATAAGTACATATAGAAGAAAGTAGAGGAATGAGTAAAAGTAAGCCAGAAAAACTCAAGTATGGGAATAGAGATTCTTAATTTCACATAATGTTGATTTAAGGAGAAAACGTTTTAATATAAAACATTCAAATTTTCAAATGTTATATAATTCATTCTATGAGGATATAACTGACATGATATTTACATACCAAACAATCTTAATAAGAGCAAAATACATACACAAAGTTAAAATATTCAAATAAAAGGAAAAAGGCAAAATAAATACAAGACTCATGATCTATATCAGAACACTAAAATAAAATAGTGGAAGGAGAAAAAAAAGAAGTGGATAATATATGTAATGTCTCTAAGTATATACACACATTTTAAATTACTCCAAGATTAAAAAAGAACATATCTTTTTAAGTGCCCATATATTAAAAATTAATCATTAACCTTTCTAAACCCTTAAACCCCTTAAAATAATTAACAGCAATCTCTACTATATTTGCTAAAAATAGTATAATGAACCACAAAACATATGTTTTGTGTTCTTTACTGCATAAAAAGTATACTAATAAAGAAATGTGCTCTACCTTGGGAATGTATATCTTCAAGTAATTTACATAGAGTTTTACAAACATGTTCAATATTCTTTAACATTATTTATATCTCTATTTTTATATTAATTATTTTTATTAACATATAATGTATTATTTGCCCCAGGGGTACAGGTCTGTGAATCGTCAGGCCTACACACTTCACAGCACTCATCATAGCACGTACCCTCCCCAAGGTCCATAACCTAACCACACTCTCCGTACCCCGACTCCTGAAAGCAACCCTCACCTCAGTTTGTTTTTTGAGATTCTCTTGTGGTTTGTCACAATCTCGATCTATCTTGTTTCATTTTTTCCTTCCCTAACCCACAAAACCTATCACTCTGCATCTCAAAACCCTCATATCAGGGAGAGGATATGATAATTGCCTTTCTCTGACTGACTTATTTTGATCAGCATAATACCCTCTAGTTCCATCCACATCATTGCAAATGGTAAGATTTCATTTATTTGATAGCTGCATAGTATTCTGTTGTATGTATGTGTGTGTGTGTGTGTATATATATATATATAGCACGTCTCCTTTATCCATTCATACGTTGATGGACATCTAGGTTCTTTCCATAGTTTGGCTATTGTGGACATTGCTGCTATAAACATCCAGCTGCACATGCTACTTCAGATTACTACATCTGTATCTTTAGGGTAAATACCTAGTAGTGTGATTTCTGGGTTGTAGGGTAGCTCTATTTTCAACTTTTTGAGGAACATCCATGCTGTTTTCCAGAGTGGCTATACCAGCTTGCATTCCTACCAACAGTGTAGGAGGGTTTCCCTTTCCCGCATCCTCACCAGCATCTGTTGTTTCCTGACTTGTTAATTTTAGCCATTCTGACTGGTGTGAGGTGATATCTCATTGTGGTTTTGATTTGTATTTCCCTGATGCCGAGTGATATGGAGCACTTTTTCATGTGTCTGTTGGCCATCTGGATGTCTTCTCTGCAGAAATGTCTGTTCATGTCCTCTGTCCATTTCTTGATTGGATTATTTGTTCTTTGGGTGTTGAGTTTGATAAGTTCATTATAGATTTTGGATACTAGTCCTTTATCTGATATGTCGTTTGTGAATATTCTCTCCCATTCTCTCAGTTTTCTTTTGGTTTTGTTGACTGTTTCCTTTGCTGTGCAAAAGCTTTTGATCTTGATGAAGTCCCAATAGTTCATTTTTGCCCTTGTTTCCCTTGTCTTTGGTGATATTTCTAGGAAGATGTTGCTACACCTGAGGTTGAAGAGATTGCTGCCTGAGTTCTCCTCAGGGATTTTGATGGATTCCATCCCTCTTTGAGGTCTTTCATCCATTTTGAGTCTATTTTTGTGTGTGGTGTAAGGAAATGGTCCAGTTTCATTCTTCTGCATGTGGCTATCCAATTTTCCCAGCACCATTTCTTGAAGAGACTGGTGTTTTTTTTTTTTTTGTTTTGTTTTTTGGTTTTTTTCCTCCATTGGACTTTCTTTCCTACTTCGTTGAGGATTAGTTGTTAATAGAGTTGAAGGTCTATTTCTGGACTCTCTTTTCTGTTCCATTGATCTATGTGTCTGTTTTTGTGCCAGTACCATACTCTCTTGGTGATTGCAGCTTTGTAATAGAGCTTGAAGTCTGGAATTGTAATGCCACCAACTTTGGCTTTCTTTTCAACATTCCTCTGGCTATTTGAGGTCTTTGCTGGGTCCATATAAGTTGTAGGATTATTTGTTCCATTTCTTTGAAAAAACAGGTTGGTATTTTGATAGGGACTGCATTAAATGTGTAGATTGTTTTAGGTAGCATAGACATTTTCACAGTATTTGTTCTTCCAATCCATGAACATGGAACTTTTTTCCATTTCTTTGTGTCATTCTCAGTTTCTTTTATGAGTACTTTACAGTTTTTTGAATAAGCTTCATTGCTTCTTTGGTTAGGTTTATTCCTAGGTATCTTACGGTTTTGGGTGCAATATTAAATGGGATTGACTTTTAATATATCTTCTGTCTTTCTGTTGGTGTATAGAAATGCAGGTGATGTCTGGACATTGATTTTATATCCTGACACCTTACTGAATTCCTATATGAGTTCTAGCAGTTTTAGAGTGGAGTCTTTTGGGTTTTCCACATAAAGTATCATATCAACTGGAAAGAGTGAGAGTTTGACTCCTGATAGTAGTTCTGACTACTGATAATAGACTTCTCTGACTACTTGGATGCCTTTTATTTCTTTTTGTTGTCTGATTGCTGAGGCTAGGACTTTTAGTACTAGCCTAAAGTACTTTAGTACTTCTATTTGTTGAATAGAAGTAGTGATAGTGGGCATCCCTGTTCTTGACGTTAGGGGAAAAGGTCTCATTTTTCCCCATTGAGAATGATATTTGCTGTGGGTTTTTCATAGATGGCCCTAATGATATTGAGGTATGCACCCTCTATCCCTACACTATAAGGAGCTTTGATCAAGAAAGGATGCTGTACTTTATAAAATGCTTTTTAAGCATCTATTGAGAGTACCATATGGTTCTTGTTCTTTCTTTATTAATGTATTGTATCACATCAATTGATTTGCAGATGTTGAACCAAGCTTGGATTCCATGAATAAATCCCACTTGGCCATGGCGACTAATCCTTTTAATGTACTGTTGGATCCTATTGACTAGTATTTTGTTGAGAATTTTCACATCTGTGTTCATCAAGGATACTGTTCCATAATCTTCCTTTTTTGTGGGGTCTTTGTCTGGTTCGGAGATCAAGGTAATGCTAACCTCATAAAATGAGTTTGGAAGTTATACTTCCATTTCTATTTTTTAGAACAGTTTCAGAGAATATATATTAATTCCTGTTTAAATGTTTAATAGAATTTGCCTGGGAAGCCATTAGTTTTGGGCTTTTATTTGTTGGGAGATTTTTGATGACTGCTTTGATTTCCTTACTGGGTATGTGTGTGTTCAGGTTTTCTATTTTTTTCTGGTTCAGTTGTGGTAGTTTATATGTCTTAGGAATGCATCCATTTCTTCCAGATTGTCAAATTCTCTGGCACATAGTTGCGCATAATGTGTTCTTAAATTGTTTGTATTTCTTTGGTGTTGGTTGTGATCTCTCCTCTTTCATTCATGATTTTTTAAAATTTGGGTCCTTTCTCTTTTCTTTTTGATAAGTCTGGCCAGGGGTTTATCAATATTATTAATTCTTTCAAAGAGCCAGCTCCTACTTTCATTGATTTGTTCTACTGTTCTTTTGGTTTCTATTTCGTTGATTTCTGCTCTGATCTTTATGATATCTCTTCTTCTGCTGGTTTTAGGCTTTCTTTGCCATTCTTTCTCCAGATCCTATAGGTGTAGTGTTAGTCTGTGTACTTGAGCCTTTCTTGTTTCTTGAGAAAGGCTTGTATCATTATATACTTTCCTCTCAGAACCATCTTTGCTGTGTCCTACAGACTTTTGAACAGTTGTGTTTTCATTTTCATTTGTTTCCATGAATTGTTTCAATTATTCTTTAATTTCCTGGTTGACCCATTCATTCTTTAGTAGGATGCTCTTTAGTCTCCATGAATTTGAGTTCTTTCTAAATTTCCTCTTGTGATTGAGTTCTAGCTTCAGAGCATTGTGGTCTGAAAATATGCAACAAATGATCCCAATCTTTTGGTACTGGTTGAGACCTCATTTATGACCCAGGATGTGATCTCTTCTGGAGAATGTTCCATGTGCACTAAAGAAGAATGTGTATTCTGTTGCTTTGGGATGGAATATTCTGAATATATCTGTGATTCCATCTGGTTCAGTGTGTCATTTAAAACCCTTATTTCCTTGTTGATCTTTTGCTTGAGTGATCTGTCCATTTCAATAAAGGGGGTGTTAAAGTCCCCTACTATTATTGTATTATTGTTAATGTGTCTCTTTGATTTTGTAATTAATTGGTTTATACAGTTGGCTGCTCCAATGTTAGGGGCATAGATATTTAAAACTGTTAGATCTTCTTGTTGGACAGACCCTTTAGGTATGATATAGTTTCCTTCCTCATCTCTTATTATAATCTTTGGCTTAAAGTCTAATATAAAGTCTAATTTATCTGATATATGCATTGTCACCCAGCTTTCTTTCTTTTTTTTTAAATCAAATTATTTTTTTCAACATGACAATATTCATTGTTTTTGCACCACACCCAGTGCTCCATTAAATACATGCCCTCTCTAATACCCACCACCTGGTTCCCCCAACCTCCCACCCCTCGCCCCTTCAAAACCCTCAGATTCTTTTTCAGAGTCCATAGTCTCTCATGGTTCACCTCTCCTTCCAATTTCCCTCAACTCCCTTCTCCTCTCCATCTCCCCTTGTCCTCCATGCTATTTGTTATGCTCCACAAATAAGTGAAACCATATGATAATTGACTCTCTCTGCTCGATTTATTTCACTCAGCATAATCTCTTCCAGTCCTGTCCATGTTGCTACAAAATTTGGGTATTCATCCTTTCTGATGGAGACATAATGTATATGAACCACATCTTCCTTACCCATTCATCCATTGAAAAGCATCTTGGTTCTTTCCACAGTTTGGCAACCATGGCCATTGCTGCTTTAAATATTGGGGTACAGATGGCCCTTCTTTTCACTACATCTGTATCTTTGGGGTAAATACCCAGTAGTGCAATTGCAGGGTCATAGGGAAGCTCTATTTTTAATTTCTTGAGGAATCTCTACACTGTTCTCCAAAGTGGCTGCACCAACTTGCATTCCCACCAACAGTGTGGGAGGGTTCCCCTTTCTCCACACCTTCTCCAACAGATGTTGTTTCCTGTCTTGTTAATTTTGGCCATTCTAATTGGTGTAAGGTGGTATCTCAATGTGGTTTTAATTTGAATCTCCCTGATGGCTAGTGATGATGATGAACATTTTTTCATGTGTCTGATAGCCATTTGTATGTCTTCATCGGAGAAGTGTCTGTTCATATCTTCTGCCCATTTTTTAATATGATTGTCTGTTTTGTGTGTGTTGAGTTTGAGGAGTTTTTATAGATCCTGGATATCAACCTTGTGTCTGTACTGTCATTTGAAAATATCTTCTCCCATTCCGTGGGTTGCCTCTTTGTTTTGTTGACTGTTTCCTTTGTTGTGCAGAAGCTTTTGATCTTGATGAAGTTCCAAAAGCTCATCTTCGCTTTTGTTTCCTTTGCCTTTGGAGACATATCTCAAAAGAAGTTGCTGTGGCTGAAATTGAAGAGGTTACTGCCTATATTCTCCTCTAGGGTTCTGATGGATTCCTGTCTCACGTTGAGGTCTTTTATCCATGTTGAGTTTATCTTTGTGTATGCTGTAAGAGAATGGTCAAGTTTCATTCTTCTACATATAGCTGTCCAGTTTTCCCAGCACCATTTATTGAAAAGAACGTCTTTTCCACTGTATATTTTTTTCCTGTTTTGTCGAAGATTATTTGACCATAGAGTTGAGGGTCCATATCTGGGCTCTCTACTCTGTTCCACGGGTCTGTTTTTATGCCAGCACCATCACCCCAGCTTTCTTTTGATGTCCATTGGAATGTTAAATTGTTTTCCGCCGCCTTACTTTAAATCTGGACGTGTCTTTGGGTCTAACATGAGTTTCTTTTAGATAGCCTATCAATGGGTTTTGGTTTTTTATTCAATCCAATATCTTGCATCTTTTAATTGGGGGCATTTAGCCCATTTACATTCAGGGTAACTATTGAAAGATATGAATTTAGTGCCATTGTACTGCCTGTAGGGTGACTGTTATAGTATATTGTCTCTGTTCCTTTCTGGTCTACTACTTTTAGGCTCTCTCTTTGCTTAGAGGACCCTTTACAATATTTCCTGTAGGGCTCGCTTGGTGTTTGCAAATTCTTTTAATTTTTGTTTGTCCTGGAAGATTTTTATCTCTCCTATTTTCAATGAAACCTAGCTGGATATAGTATTCTTGGCTGCATATTTTTCTCATTTCACACTCTAAATATATCATGCCAGTTCTCTCAGGCCTGTCAGGTCTCTGTGGATATGTCTGCTGCCAATCTAATATTTCTACCATTTTATGTTGCAGACTTCTGATCCTGAGCTGCTTTCAGGATTTTCTCTTTGTCACTAAGACTTGTAAGTTTTACTATTAGATGATGGGGTGTGCACTTATTTTTATGATTTTGAGGTGGGGTTCTCTGTGCCTCCTGGCTTTTGATGCTTGTTCCCTTTGTCATATTAAGGAAATTCTCCACTATAATTCACTCCAATGTGCCTTCTGCCCTTCTCTTTCTTTCTTCTTTTTCTGGAATCCCAATTATTCTAATATTGTTTCATCTTATGGTATCACTTATATCTCGAATTCCCCCCTTGTGGTCCAGTAGTTGTTTATCTCTTTTTTTCTCAGCTTCTTCATTCTCTGTCATTTGGTCTTCTATAACACTAATTCTCTCTTCTGCCTCATTTACCTGAGCAGTAAGAGCCTCCACTTTTTATTACACCTCATTAATAGCTTTTTAAATTTCAACTTGGTTAGATTTTAGTTCATTTATTTCTCCAGAAAGGGATTTTATTTCTCCAGACAGGGTTTCTCTAATATCTTCCATACCTTTTTGAGCCCAGCTAGCACCTTGAGAATTGTCATTCTGAACTTTAGTTCTGACATATTACCAATGTCCATATTGATTAAGTTCCTAGCCATTGGTACTGCCTCTTGTTCTTTTATTTTATGGTGACTTTTTCCACCTTGTCATTTTATCCAGATAAGAAAAAAAAAAAAGAATATATGAACAAGAGAATAAAATACTAAATGGGTGGCAAAGACCCCAGAAAAATGTACACTAACCAAATCAGAAGAGATCTAAAATCTCTCTCTATATATATATATATGTTTTGTATATATATGTATGTATATACATATATTATGCATAATGTATATTATATATTATGTATATATGTACATCTATTTTATATACATATATGTGTATATATATTATATATATGTGTGTGTATATGTATATATATATATATATATATACACATACATACATATTGGACTAGTGAATAGAATAGAGACACCTACTTAATTTAGGGTGTACTTTGATCTCTTAGAAGAAACTCCCAAAATTTTAAAGAAAGAAAAGACATATATATATATATATATATATATATATATATATATATATACAGAAATAACAGTAAGCATGATGAAGGGATGGAATTATGATGGTAAAGTTGAAAATTTAAACAAAAAATTCTAAAAAAGGAACTGATAAGATAAATTGGTTTGTGGGAAAAAAAACGAGGAGGGAATGTGTTCAGGCTGGAGACTAGAAAAAGCCATGTGCTAGATTAGTTATATTTCAATCCATTAGAAGAAATTGTATCCCAAAATTTCTTAGTTAAAAAAAAAACCTATGTGTATACAAAAAATGAAGTTAAATACAATGAAGGGATTAAAATATGACTATAACAATGAAGGTATAACTTTTTTTTTCTTTTTTAGAAAGTTATTTTTAAGATAAACTAGTTAAAAATGTTAAAAGAGGAAAGAAGAAAAGTCAACAAATTAGAATAAGAAAAAATAAAATTGAAAAATTTGATTTAACTTTGCAAGAATAAGCTATTATGGGAAAAAGCCATGAATTCTATGTGTTGCTTTGCCCTAGCTCTGGAGTTCCGCTGTTCTCCTTGATCAGTGAACTTGGTCTTGGCTCAATATTCTTGCTGATCTTCTGTGGGAGGGGCCCATTGCAGTGATTCTCAAATGTCTTTGCCCGTGGTGGAATTGCACCACCCTTGCCAGGGACCAGGTTAAGTAATCTGCTCAAGTTCTCTCTTGGAGCTTTTGTTCCCTGGACACTTTTCGTACAGCTTTGGAAGATGGGAATGAAAATGATGGCTTCCCTATCTCTGGCCTGGAGGAGCCAAGAGCTGAGGGCCTGACTCCTCAGTGCATTCTCAGCGATAAGCAGTCAATCACCCCTGTCTCCCTGGTCTCCGGCCACATTTCAAGCCCACCTGGCCTGTGACCAAGCATTTCTATCTCTGGTGCATGGCTCCATTTGGAGTTCCCAAACCCAGCAGATTCCTGCTGCACTGCTCCTCCTGGAGGAAGAAGGTGAATCTCCCTGGATCTGCCACTTGTGGGATCCCTACTCAAAGAATAGTGGTCTGATAGTGCCTTAGATCATTGTTTAAGGTAACCGTGATCTGAAAGCTCATTCTTCAGCTCTATCTCTGTAGTCAGCTTCCCCGCTCTAATACCTGGCAGCTCTGCCACACTCAGACACCCCTGATCTTTCTCTGACCCCCATGGGACCTGAGACCACACTGTGCTGATGGGGCTTCATCCAGCTTAGCCTCTGGAGCAATGTCAATCAGTGGAGCAGACTTTTAAAAATTCTGATTTTGTTTTCCACTGTTTTGCCACTTGCTGGGAGATGGCCCCTCTTCCTGCGGTCTCTCTTCCCATCACTTTGGATTCATTTCCTTGCATGTTCTACCTTTCAGAAAGTGGTCAATTTTCTGCTCCTAGAATTACTGCTCTTCTATCTCCTGTTGAGTTTGTAGGTGTTTGGAATGGTTTGATATTTATCTAGCTGAATTCCTGGGATCTGATGTCATTTCAGTCTGCTACTCCTCCACCATCTTGCTTCTTACTCCTGTATCTCTATTTTTAAGTTTAAATGTTAATTTATAATCATTTTACTGATTACATTTACATGTTTAATTTTTTTGGATATCCTACTGTGTTTTATTAATTTTTACATTAATCTTGATTGGCCTTCTATTTTTCTACTAGTTTATTTTGTTTTTTGTGTAAGACCAAGAATCATTGTTTTAAAACCACCATATGTACATAACAATAGTTTTTTTTTTTTTAAAGATTTTATTTATTTATTTGACACAGAGAGAGAGATCACAAGTAGGCAGAGAGGCAGGCAGAGAGAGAGGAGGAAGCAGGCTCCCCACTGAGCAGAGAGTCCGATGCAGGGCTCGATCCCAGGACCCTGAGATCATGACCTGAGCTGAAGGCAGAGGCTTTAACCCACTGAGCCACCCAGGTGCCCCTGTACATAACAATAGTTTTAATTTACACATTAAATGGACATAAATATCTGTGTTATATTTACTCATATACCATTCTACAAATCTGACCTTAGTTTCCATGTTTTTTTCCCAAAGCATGTAAGGTAGATATTTTTACTTTCATCTAAGAGTTGACAAATTTATTTTTTTTATTATTGATATTAAATTTTACATGTATTGCACTACAGTCATAGAACCTGAAAAAGCTGGTATAGCTGTACTCAAATTCAACAAAAATGTTCTTAAAGGAAAAATAATAATAGCAGGTGGTTCAAGTTGGTAAGATAAGGAGATCCTCTACTTACCTGCACCCATGAATAAAACAAAACTACAGTTACACATACAACAAGTCTCTGAATAAAACCTGAAAACTAGCTGCATACCTTTTCCACGTTGAAAGAAAAAAAGAGCTGCATTGAGACAGTTAGGTGAGCCTGAGACACAGTCTCACCAAAACCTCAACCCTGGATGCAGTAACCCACATTTGGAGAGATATCAGAAATACAGTTTCACTGTGAGGAATGAGGGGTTCATGCACCACATCAGGCACACCAACCTTTGGACCCTGCATCAGAGAGATAAGCTCAAATACCTGGCTTTCTAACCAATAGGGCTTATGTCAAGGAGAACCATAAGGCCACAGGGAACAGAAATACCACTCTTAAGGGGTTCATGTGCAAATATGCTCACCTTGGGACCCATGGCAAAAGCAACAATTTGAAAAATGCCTAAATCATATGAAAAAGAGGTTCATTTGAATTATAAATTTCCTTCTGGAGAAGCAGAAACTCTTGTGAACTTTCCTCAAGAGCTGAGGCACTGTCATCATTTTTGGATTCTCCCTCTGCCTTGCTAGGGCCAGTGTTGGGGACCGTATTTTTGCACTCTCCTTCTAAACTGCTAGAGCTTGCGGAGGGAGAGCATTCCACCCCTACCCCATTCTTGATGCCCTACCAAAGCTATACGCATAGCCAACCTAAGGGATGACCACTGAGCATCACATTTTTCTGTCCAAGAGGTATTCATTCAGCATCTCAAAGGTCTAAAACAATCAGTGATAAAGATTTCAACAAGCTATTACCTCCAGGGCTCTGGACAGAGAGCAAACAAAAACACAACATAAGTCTTTCTGAGGAAAGGCCTATTTACTTGTCCTAGAGCTTTAACTGAGAGGCAAGATACATGAAAAGATGTAAAAATGACATCAAAACCACAAAACACTGTTGAGGAGACAAAATTCTAGAAATTTGAATGCATAAATTTAATTCGTTATAAAGTAAAGAAAATTGGAGTAGCTATACTTTTATTAGTCAAAATAGATTCTAAAACAAAGACTCTCATAAAAGACAAAGATGAGTATTACACAATGGGGCCAATCCAATAAGAAGATAAAACATTAATAAATATTTATGTACCCAACATAAGAGCATCAAAATATATTAAGCAAATATTAACAGACCTAAAGGAAAAATTGATAGCAATACAATAACAGTAAGGAAAATCCCACTTACTTGAATGAATAGATCATTCAGATCAAAAATCAATAAGGAAACATTGGCCATAAATGGCATATTAGACTAGATGGACTTAATAGATGCATATGAAACATACTATCCAAAAGCAGCTGAATATGCATTCTCCTCAAGTACACACAGAGCATTCTCTAGGATACTGTGTTATGTTAGGCCACAAAACAAATATCAATACATTTTAAAAGAGTGAAATCACTTTAAAGATCTTTTATGACCAAAAGAGTATGAGACTAAAGATCGGTTACAAGAAGAAAACTGGAAAAATAACAAATATATGGAAAATAAACAACATGTTACTAAACAAATGATAGGTCAATGAAGGAATCAAAGGAGAAATTGAAATATACTTTCAACTGAAAGCAGAAATATAACAGACCCAAATCAATGGTATGCAAAAAAAGCAATTCCAAGAAAGAAATTTATAGCAATGCAAACCTACCTCAAGAAACAAGAACAATCTCACACAATCTAACTTTACACTTATGATAACTAGAAAAAGAAAAGCAAATGCAGCCCAAAGTCAGTAAAAGAAGGGAAATAATAAAGATCGGAGCAGAAATAAGTAATACAGAGACTAAAATGACAACAGAAAAGATCAATCAAACCTAGAACTGGTCCTCTGAAAAGGTAAACAAAATTGACAAACCCTAGACTCAGAAAAAATATATAGAGAGAAGGCTTAAATAAATAAAGTCAGAAATGAAAGAGAAGTTACAGCTGATATCAAAGAAAAAGGATCACAAAAGACTACTACAATCAGATATAAACCAACAGATTAGACAACCTTTTAGAAGAAATGGATAAATTCCTAGAAATCCAATCTCCCAAGACTGAATCATGAAGAAATAAAAAAACAAACAAAAAAAAACCATAAAAAAACAAAACAAAACAAACAAACAAACAAACAAAAACTACTAAATAGATTTCTAGTAAGGAGATTAAATTAGTAATCAAAAATTCTCAATTAACAAAACTTCAGGACCAGACAACTTCATAGGTAAATTCTACCAAACATTAAAGATTTAACACCTATCCTCCTTAAATTCTTCCAAAAAGAGAGAAAAAAAAAAAGTTTGGAATGCTACCAAACACACTTTATGGGACCAGCATTACCCTGATACCAAAACCAGATTAAGAAACCACCAAGAAAGAAAATTACAGGCTAATACCCCTGACGAACATAGATACAAATATCCTCAACAAAATATTAGTGAACTGAATTCTACAAAAAGGATCATTCACCATGATCATGTGGGATTCATTCCAAGGATGAAAGGATAGTTCAATATCTGCAAGTCAATAAGTGTGGTATATCACATTAACAAAATGAAGGATAAAAAACAATCGTCTCAACTGAAGAAGAAAAATAATTTAAGAAATTCAGTCTATCTGCTTATGATAAAAACTCTCAAACAAACTGTGTGTAGATGGAATGCACCTCAACATAATAAAGGCCATTTATATCATTACTCTGCTGAGAATGCATACAATCTATTGGTAGACTTATGACAAGAGCAACAGAATAAATAGGTAGCATATGTCAAATATATGGCTTCTATAGGAATTCAGAAAATAAAATAATTCCCACTAGAATATATATGCTGGAGGGATGAAGCTATATTTGCCTTCATTATATCTTCATGATCTAGCATAATAGCAAAGAAATTTAGGTATATCATAGATACATGATAAAATTAACAAAATAGTGATAAAACTAGAGGTAAAAGATTGATCTTAATTTGTGCATTAATAGAAAGTTAGAACATAGGTAGAGTAGCAGCCTTCATGCAATCATAATTTTATTCATAGAGACTCACATTTTTGGAAAATAATTTGTAAGAATACATGGTAACCCTAAATAGAGGGTGTCCATATTATGGCATTCATCATATTTACACTTGAATTTTAGATTTAGCCAGGCTTCCAGTATAAGAAAATACTAAAATTCTATTTCACTAACTTTTTAAAAATACCTGCTTTAAAACAAATCAATCAATTATACAAAATGTTATAGAATATATGATATTAATTAATAATAATTTCCAAGTAGAGTTGGAGAAAAAAATAGATTTCTGTTCTACTCTTATTTCTTACTATAAAGGGAAATATAATAAACACCAGTAAAAACATGTATTTTCTCTCAGACATCAAAGATGAGAAAGCGATATGGTATACATAAATGGAGCACAAATAACTCTAAGAGCTGATCTGTTTTTAACGTCGGAAAATGGCTTTAAAAAATATTTATTATTTAAGAGAATGAAAGAGAGAGAACACGTGAGAGGGAAAGGGGTGAGGCAAAGGGAGGGAGTCTTCAAGCAGGCTCCGCATTTAGCTTAGAGCCCAATACCGGGCTCGATATCACAGCCCTTGAGATCAGGACTTGAGCTGAAACCAAGAGCTAGATGCTTAACTGACTCTGCCACGGAGGCACCCTCTGGAAAATTACATAGTAAACTATATATTAAAGATGTTTACATTTGAATAAATTAAATACATGTTATTAAACTGGCTTTAAAATATTTTACTATAGTAGAATGGATGCTGAGTTGGGTTGAATTATGCTACTAGAACTACTGGTATAAACTTCAGAAACTCCTACAAATTTTCCATGCCTTACTATCCAAAACTGTAAAAAAAAGAAGTGTGGGTTAGACTATATTAAGTCTCTTAGGCTTTATGACCCAGAGTCACTCAGTTCATAAACTGTTCTTCGCTATTAAGAACAGTGTCTTTGGAAGCTGCATTAACTCTTTCTAGCTAATTAGTTTAATTTACGTTTAAGGCATAACTTTATACGCAGGGATATTTGGCTTCATTGAATTCCAATTATTTCCCCTTATGCTCAACTAGTTAGCTTTCACTCATTTCTTGGCCTCCTTCTTTTTTGAGTCTAATGAACTAAACTCATCATAAGATTCACAGCAAATAAGATAAAACATTTATATTAAAACCATTTGTTGGGCACTAATCAAGTAGTCATTCTATAATTTATTATCTATATTTTAATTGTATTCGTTACATTTTTCCAGTTATCCTAGAAAACAGATTATTCCAGATATTCAGCTTCAATTCTACACTTAATCCTCAAGTTCTAATCCACAATTAACCAGGAAAAACCCAGATGCTTCAATATTGCCTTATCTTTATTTTTGCATGATTTAATGATATTATGAAATCTCTAATCATTGTAGAGGACTATCACATGTATTAATTTATTCAAAAATATAACATTGGCTCTTAATTTTTTTTTGTATTTGTCACTTGTTATCTAATTCATTTTTGTTTTGCTTGAATATGTATTTGCTTCTATGTGTTTACTTGTTTTTAATTTGTTCGTCTCTACTTTTCTAAAACAGAAATGTATATTACAAATCTTAAGGATTCACCTTTCAAATCTAAGAACTATACACATAAGAACTATACACTTCCTTTTAGCATAGGTTTGGCTGAATAACATTAATTTTGATAGGGCATGGTTTTATTAGTATGCATGTGAAAGTTTTGCAAAATGCCTCATGGTTACATTTTGGACCATTGGCAATTGATTTACTAGTCCAGGGTTGTCTGTGCAGTGCAGCAGCTCTGCTTCCATAGACAGTAGCCATCTTTTAGAAAGAACAGCAGGGCGCCTGGGTGGATTAGTGTGTTGAGCATCTAACTCTTGGTTTCAGCTTGGGTCATGATCTCAGGGTCATGGATTGAACACTGAGTAGTGGGTCACCTATCCTTCTTCCTCTGCTCCACCCCCCAAGTCTGTGCATGCCTTCTCTTTCTCACTATCTCTGGAATAAATAAATAAAATACTTTTTTTTAACTTAAAAAAAGAAAAAAAAAAGACAAAATCTCACCCATGTCCAATGACACTACCAGTAAAATAACAAACTTAGTTGGAATTTGAGGGAGAAAAATAAAAACTTCAGAAGCCTCAGTTCAGTGTTCTGGTTATGAGAGGAGACCAGCCAGAAATTTAATGGAAATCCTGGAAATGAAGAGAGATACAGAAATTTAAAAAAAAAAAAAAACAAAAAACAAAAAAAAACACCAAACCAAACCAAACCAAACCAAACCAAAGCAAAAACAAAACTGTACACATCTCTGACTGACTTAGACACACACAGAGAAGAAATGAGTGAACAGAGGAAAGCTAAATTTGAAACACAATTTAGATCCTCCTGGCCCCTGAATTTCTATAAAACCCACACTCAGATCTATTGGCATACACACTTGCCTTGTTCACACACAACTTTTGCTCACTGGCTGACCGCTAATCTAAACAGATACATGAGCAACTCCTAGGAGTGAAAGCTAAAAAGAAATAATAATAAATTAATTAAAAAGGGAGCAGAGATATTAGTAGCTCACAGAGTAGGACAGATTTCTCATAGACTAAATTCAGGAAAATTATAAACACATAATAAAATTAATAAAATTAATCCAGATGGGACCAGGGAGGGAGATAAATCATAAAAGACTCAATCTCAGGAAACAAACGGAGGGTCGCGAGAGGGTGAGAGGGGGGAATAGGGAGGCTGGGTGATGGACACTGGGGAGTGTATGTGCTATGGTGAGTGCTGTGGATTGTATAAGACTGATGATTCACAGACCTGTACCCCAAAACAAATAATACATTATATGTTAATTTAAAAAATTTTTAAAAATGGGATCATACAGTGCAAAAAAAAAAAAAAAAAAAAAAAAAGAAAAACAGAAACAAAAACAAAAACAACCAATCCAGAATCCAGAGCTGCTACCATATGCTACCTAAAATATCCTAGAATGGGGTGCCTGGGTGGCTCAGTGGGTTAAGCCGCTGCCTTCGGCTCAGGTCATGATCTCAGGGTCCTGGGATCGAGTCCCGCATCGGGCTCTCTGCTCAGCAGGGAGCCTGCTTCCTCCTCTCTCTCTCTGCCTGCCTCTCTGCCTACTTGTGATCTCTCTCTGTCAAATAAATAAATAAAATCTTTAAAAAAAATAAAAAATAATAAATAAATAAAAAATAAATAAAATAAAATATCCTAGAAAAAAAGGAAGTTGGGTGTGGGGGGGAATTAAAAGAGCCTATCTCTTTTCTCTGTCTTTTACCTTAGTCATTGGTGTCTCTCATTGGGGAAAAATATTATCTTTTTCAGTAGTTAAATGTTTTATTATTTTCCTGTAGACTGGTCAGAAATAAAGGCAGCAGAATCATCTGTGAGTTGATGTTACTGAAAGCCCAGAGCTATATCATGGTATCATGAGAACCACAGGACAGAAAATGGAGAAATGTATAGGAACTAATATTATTGGAACAGCAGCATCCAAATTCAGAACAGTGCAGGTGCAATAGTAACCCCAAGTTAGGCACAGCAATCCTAAGAGAAGGGCTCTGTTTCAGAAAAGCAATCTAAAAACCCTCAAAATTTCCCAAGATTAAAAAGAGAAAGATGGGGCAAGAACAAAAACTTCTGCTATTGAGGACTATTGAGGTGGAAAGTAATAAGACTGTGTATGCCATCAAGAAGATATCTATAATGTCTTATTTAATATTTTGTCTATGCACTGAAACAATAGAATATAGAAAAAATATCTGTATTCCAAAATGAATTTGAAGACATTATGCAATAAAATTTCAGTCTGCTTATTTTGAATTATCAATCAATTGTGAAGCTTCCTTCATGTCATTAAGGATGTATATATGATTATACTTTTTTATGAGTTTATAAAATGTCATCATTTTATTGGGTTTGTAGCTTCTCTGTCTTTGGCCTTTTGTTTATAGCAAACTTTATTGTTTTCAATTCTTTGCTGCCTTACTATAAGGACATATAATAAAGTTAATTTTATATATGTCAAGCTGATGATACACAAAATTTTGCTGAGTGTGTAGATAATAGTCAAATATGATAGTCACTGTTAGAACTGAAATGACGCTTAGGAAAATTATCTTTGGCCTAAATAATTGAGAGGAGGAAAATGTTTCTTAGTTGCCCATTTTGTATTAGTATCTAATCCAAATTAAATTTAGTTAGGTAAGAATTATTAATCTTCACCTGGTAGAAAAATCAAATGTACATTAATACTTCAATTAGATTTGAAACATGGGCCACCTCACCATGCTTTCAAAAACTCTGAATGTTAGCATTATTTCTGTGACTTTGTGTACATCCTATTATGAATTAGGGGGAAAAAAAGGATAATTTATTCCTACCGTGCATTATGACTATGTTTGCTTGAAAATCAGACTTTTATAAGATGTGTAATCTTTCCACTTACTTTGGTTTAAAATGTGAATCAGTGCTTTGTTGCCAAATGGTATCAGGTGAGCATATCCTGTTTCAAGGCTCTAACACTTTTCAACCACTCAGTTTCCTGATAGTTCGCCCTTGGGGGGTAGCATCAAAAGACAGTATTGTATGTGTTTTGTGATCTTTATCTCTATATATTCTCCAATTTCTGGATCAATCGGGCTATTGGATGTAATGTGGATATTGAGAAACATTTCCTTCCGCTGTGACCTTTCTGATATTTCCCCTGAGAGGTAGTTAAAAAAAAAAAAAAAAAAAAAAAAAAAAAAAATTGACCAGAACCTCTAGGCCTGGAGTTGCTTTGCAGAATAAGAAACATGCAGGACTCCCAACTTTTTTGCAGGGTGCTATGTATTACCAGAAGCAAATGCCATCATTCTCTTCTCACTGACTTCAGAAACCCTGACATTTCTGCCTTTGTGTGTGGGTGTTAAAAAATATATCTTAAATTCCATGTTGAAAATCATATTTTAAATCTCATCATCTGGGGTGGCTGGGTGGCTCAGTCCTTAAGCGTCCACCTTTGACGCAGGTGATGATCCCAGCATCCTGGGTTCAGCCCGCATTGGGCTCCTGGCTCCGCGGGAAGCCGATTTCTCCTTCTCCCATGCCCTCTGCTTGTGTTCCCTCTCTCACTGTGTTTCTCTTTGTCAAATAAATAAAATATAAAAAATAAATAAAAAATAAAAGTAAATAAAAAAATGAATAAATCTCACCATCTGGCAAGAAAACATAGATGATGGCTGTATACTTCACAAATAATCCCGAATACTGAATTCATATCTCCATTATTGTTTACAGCCTTTCTCACAACTATTACTGATAATCTTTAGGACACCACTGTCAAAAAGGAAAGTTACAATAAAAGACTATCCCATGCCAATTTTCTACAATATTGTGACACTTCTCAGTCAAAATCTATTAAAGATATTTTAAATAATATTAAGAAAATGTTTGTAAAGATGTCAAATTGATTGGCAGGAAGTTTGAAGACAACACAAATTGCACGAAGGAGTAAAACACAGGAGCGGTTATATCGGGTTCATCTCTTTATTATTTTATTTTCATTAATCTGCTGTACATACACTGACAATTCTACTATGTCTCAGTTTTTCTCTCTATAAATTAAAGGATTTAATCATTTTCTAATATTCTTTTGAAAATATTAAGAAAATGTGTGCCTTCCTGAAACTAATATTACATTGTATGTTAATTAACTGGAATTTAAATAATTTTTTAATAAAAATTAAGGGGTGCCTGTGTGACTCATTAAGTCCAGCATTGCCTTTTTCTTGGGTCATGATCTTGGGGTCCTGGGATCAAGCCTCACATCAAGCTCTCTGTTCCCAGGGTGCCTGCTTCTCCCTCTTCCTCTGCCTGCTGCTCTCCCTGTTTGTGTTGTCTCTCAAATAAATAAATAAAATCTTAACAAAATAATAAAGTAAAATAAAAAAAGTAAAAATGAAACAAAGCATGTTAATGATATATAGATATGCAGTAGTTTTTATTCTAGCATGGTTGCTTTAATATAAACTAGCTACTAGTAAAAAGTACTCAGTATTGTCAAGTTAATTAACTATTATAAGAAATTTTGGTTACTCCCTTGACTTCTAAATATAAATACTACTACGTTTTATTAAATATTATTTCATTTCAAGTCAAGAAAACATGTGTCTTAACTGGAGAATGTTTTAATTTTATAGAAGAATTTGTGTTGGAGTTGAATTAGAAAATCTCACTTTGAATTAGTCAAGTTGAAATTCTATCTATGGATAAAAATAGATAGGTCTTGTTGGACTTGTTTGAAGATGTTTCTGAAAAAGAAACATCTAAAGAATTTTAAAAATCAAATTCTGATTTATGGGTCTATGTTTGTAGTTTTTGGACTAAAATTATCTTTTCTTTGCAAAATAGCCTATATCATCTTTTTTTTTCTGAAATGTGTATATACAGGTATATAAATTGTATTATTACAAAGATATTTGATTATAAAACTTTAGCAATATGAGGATTTTTACCAAAGTTACTTTCCATGAGCAGTTTGTTCTCCTGAAGCAGGCACTGAAATATATGGCACAATTACATAGTAAATTGTGTAATGAAGATATATAAAGGCCAGTAGACAAACAGCACGCAGAACAGATAAATTTTCCTGGTGGGGTGGGAAATTATGTATAGAATGTTAATTTTTCAACTTGAAGTATGTGAAGGTTTATCCAAAGATAAGAGTAAATTTATTTCAGGAATAGAGAGAAAAACCTTCTAAAGCATGGAACTGTAAAAGACCAATTACTTCAGGAAATGGCATATTCTATGTGACTTGAGTGGGTAATGAAGCCACAAAAACATTATGGAGTTGGGAGCTTTGAACGCCCCACTAAGGAGATTTAAATCGGAAAATATTGATTTATTCATAGTAAGAATAAGGCAAGAGTGAAATCATTAGATATGGGCTGGTCCTTAGATAAGTAACTATGAGGGAATATAAACAAAAAATATATATTGTATGATTTGCATTATACCAGCCTAATGGATAACTTGACTATAGAGTGTCATGCTCTAGTCCTATCCCAGGGCTACAAGCTACACTGCATATAGTGCACATTCTTCATATACACGCATGCACACACACACACACACATACACACACACACTACAGCCATCACCATCCATGCAATCATCCTCAAATATAACGATCCGAGATGAAATTATAAATTCTGAGACTGTCTTACTTTAAGTCACTTATTTTACCCCATAAGAAGGAACTTAACTTTCAGACTGAAAATATTTTCAGTTGTGTTCAGTTTTAAAAATAGATGAACATAGAGTTCTGCACAATTCTTGGTGAAATCTAGAGGACTGGAAAAGTAAGGAACATTTGGGGAGAGCTGCAGGTCTGCAGGGGACAGCGTAGTCTACTAGACTCTAGTGAACTAACAAAAGAATGGAGAAAAATAGTTGCCCTTCTGTATTTACATGTCACTTAAGAACTGAAACCACTTGAATGTGTATTTTCTATATACATTGCAATATACATTTGGTAGTCATGACTCTCCTGAGGTAGACAGGGGGAAATGGACTTGATAAGAAACTGGATCTCATGCCAAAAAGATTCATGATGCACCAAACTATAAACCTACATTTATTCAAATCCTTTACCTGCCCTATTTTGTCCCCCTTTACTGCTTTAGAATCTGATAATGAATTCCACATCGCGTCATCTTTGTTCAGAGAGATATTTGATTTTACTAGTATCTATAAAACTGAGATACGCACACCATTAGAGTAAATGTGGGCAATTTATATAATATCTTAAATTTATTTAAAAATTAATAGAATTTAGATGACCGCTTTCATATTCTATGAGTTTCCTATGATTGCTATAACAAATTACCACAAACTTGGTGGCTTGAATAATAAACATTTATTCTCTCATAGTTTAGGAGACCAAAACTTGACATCAGTACCTTGAGGCTAAAATCACAACATGTTGGCAGGGCCATTGTCCCTTTGAAGGCTCAGAGCAGACCCTGTCCCTTGCCTCTTCCAGCTTTGGAGGCTGCTAGCACCCCTTGGCCTGTGCCACCCCACTGTTCCACAGTGACATTGCCTTCTCTGTGTCTGTGTCTAATCCTTCTCTGCTCCTTCTGATAGGGGTGTACGTGACTGCATTTTGGTATCACCTAGATAGTCCTGGGTAATTAACTCATCACAGCAGGTTTACTGTAGTCAGTTCTATAAAGACCTTACAAAGGCCTTTGTTTCTCAGATAAAATAACATACATGTCATGGGTATATGTTCAAGGGATTAGGTCCCTTTTTCTTTGGGACATTGTTCAGTCTACTCTAGTGTTCCTCTTGGCCTTCAAAGATTCATGTCCATAATACACACAAAATATATTTACTCCATCTTAATATCCCCAAAGGTCTCCACACATTCAGTCATCTACACAAGTCTAAAAGGTCATCTAAATATCTTCAGTTCAAAAGTCCCAAATCTCATCTTCGCAGACATTTGAACCAGGCATGTATAAGACCCTGAGGCAAATTTTTTTTTTTCCATCCACATACCTTTAAAACTTAAAAAAGTATTTGTTGTCAAAATACAAATATGGGACAGGTATAACAGATTTATAGACATTCCCATTCCAAAAGGGAGAAATGGAAGGAAGAAAGGATTCATAAATTCCAAGAAGTTTTGGGATCAATCAGAGTAGATTCCATTAGATTTTAAGGCCTGGGAATAAACCTTGGTGGGTTAAGACTTTACCTTTACCATCAGCAACACAGCCTCAACTTCTGCTACTGTGCTTATGGCTTATACCCCTGCCTCTGGGCCCAAGTCCCTGCCCTCAGAATCACCTGGTCTTTATCCTGAGGGGTAACATATGTGTGCTGCTTCGTAGTTTTATCATACTATTTCTTGCCTGGAGAGTTTTTATAGTTCAAAGGCTAGGGTTTATATCTTTTTTTTTATTTTATTTTTTTAAATCCTGGGCCTAACCATTCCTGTGCAAACTGTTAGTATTTATGGTAGCATACTATTCTCTAAAACCCTGTGGATTGCCAGGGAATATCCCAGGTTTTCATACTTTTAGATAAAGCATCTGCCACAGTTATTTTCTGGATAGTCCCATCTCCATTTCAGGCTTCTGCTGAGATAGTTGAGTGAATCTCTTCAGCACTATTAAAAGAGTACCCAGCCACATGGTTTGTCTTCTCTCCAAAGCATACTTTCCTAACATTTACTCCAATTGTAGCATTTTTTTTTTTTTTTCATCATCTGAGTGGGCTGAGTTTCTCAAACTATCAAGTGTGGAATCCTTTTCACTTCACAGTTTCTTCCCTAGTGTATCTCTGTCTGGTTACATTTTGCTACAAGCAGGCTACACCTTCAATGCTTTATTTGGAAAACTCAGCTAACTATTCCATTCCTTTGCTTGCAAGTTCTGCTTCTCCCAACAACTATAAGGCACAATATAGCTAAGTTTTCTGCTGCTGTATAGCAAGAACTGTCTTTCCTTCAGGGTTTTGTTTTGTTTTGTTAGTTTTTATTTAAATTATAGTTAGTTAACATATAGTGTAATATTGGTCTCAGGAGTAGAATTAAGGATTCATGATTTACATAGAATACCCAGTGCTCATCACAAGTGCCCTCCTTTATACCCATCACTCATTTAGCCCATCCCCCACCCCAACATTCCCTCCAGCAACCCTCAGTTTATTTTCTATTGTTATGAGTCTCTTATGGTTTGCCTCTTTCTCTCTCTCTCTCTTTTTCCCCCCATCCCCTATGTTCATCTGTTTTGCTTCTTAAATTCCATATATGGCATTTGTCATATTTTCTTTGACTTCTCTTAGCATAATATACTCTAACTCCATCCACATCACTGGAAAAGGTAAGATTTCATTCTTTTCGTTCAGTATTCCATTGTGTGTGTGTGTGTGTGTGTGTGTGTACCACTTTTTATCCATTCATCAGTCGATGGATATTTGGTTTCTTCCCATAATTGGACTATTGTTGATAATGCTACTATAAACATCTAGGTGCACATGCTGTTTCAAATCACTATTTTTGTATCCTTTGGGTAAATACCTAATAGAGCAATTGCTGCATCATAAGGTAGCTCTATTTTTCACTTTTCCAGGAACCCCCATACTGTTTTCCAGAGTGGCTGCCTGGTCTGCATTCCCACCAACAGTGTGGGAGGGTTCCCCTTTCTCTGTATCCTCGCCAACATTATTGTTTCCTGTTTTGCTCATTTTAGCTATTCTGACAGGCATGAGGTAGTACCTCACTGTGGTTTTGATTTGTATTTCCCTGATGCTGAGTGAAGCGAAGCATCTCTTTACATGTCTGTTAGCCATCTGTATGTCTTCCCTCCCCGCCTTGTTTCCAGTGATAGGTTCCTTATTTCCTTCTAAGCCCACGCAAAGTATCTTTAATTTATATTTCCACCCACAAAATGTTTCTGCAAATCTAGGTATTTTTATTTATTTATTTAGAAAAAGCATGAGGAGAGGAGAGGCTAAGGGAGAGGGAGAGAAAGAATCTCAAGCAGGCTCCACACCCAGCTTGGAGCCCAATGTGAGGCTTGATCTCAGGACCCTGAGATCATGCCCTGAGCTGAAACCAAGAGCCAGACACTTAGCCAACGGAACCACCCAGGATCACTTGCAAATCTAGGTATTTCCTATTATGTAACTTATAATACTTCCTTCCCTTACTCAGTATTCCACATTTTCATGCTTTTATTACATGGTATTCCATATCCCTGTATCAAAATCTATATTAGTTTCTTGTGACTCATGTATCAAACTATTTGGTGGCTCTCATTTGGTGGCTTAGAAGAACACAAATTGTGTCTCATAGTTCTGGAGTCCAGAAGTCCAAAATCTGTGTTACTAAGCCAAAAACAAGGTGTTGGCACGGGCTTTACACCATCCAAAGGCTCTAGGGGAAAATTTGTTATTTGCCTCTTCCAGATTCTTCTGGCTGCCAAAATTCCTTGGCTTGTGCCATGTCATTCCAGTCTCTGAGTCTTATCTTCACACTGCCTTTTCCTCCGTGCATATTTCAAATCTCCTTCTGTCTCCATCTTATAAAGATAAATGTGATTGTCTTTAGGATCTATCACTTGAAATCCTTCACCACATGTGCAAAAAGACCGTTAATATTTTTTTTTTTTTCCTAGATAGACATTTACAGGTTCTGGGCATTAGAGCATGATATCTTTGAAGGACATTACTCAACCTACTACACAAATTACCACTACACATATTTACTATAACTTTCCAAAAAGAAGCTTCATTTATTTAATTTCATTAAAACATTTTGCTATTACCTCACAGATTTCAAAAGTTACCGCTTCCAATTAAAGCATGATCTTAACTATTAAAATAATTAAAGAATATCAATAATCAATTTTTCATAATTCTCAAATATCATTTAAGGCACATTAGAGTCTGCATGATATTGTCTGATATTCAGACAACATGTAGATTCTCTTTAGAATAACAGTGCTTTCTCCCTAGACTATTAGACTTATTTACATTCTATTTTCAGGCATTCAGTAAATGGCTTATCATGCAATTATCACTTAAGAAGATTATTTAATTATAAAATGAAATATTCTATTTATATTTTAAAACACTGGCACTTCATTGCCCTTGATAAAAGCTACAGCTAGAACATCAATGCATATATTTAAATTTTCTGTTAAGTAGCAGGTTGTTGCAAGACAACCTGCTGACTTAAAGCAATAAACGAATACAAAAATGTAGCAATTATAGATATACTATGCTGTAGGATTGCCCATCCCTTGTATTTCAGCTCATTAGACTACACGTTTCTTAGAAGGACCAAATGAGTCTCCATTACTTGTTCCTAGGGAGTGAAGCTGTTGTAATTTGATTTTGGAATGATACCTCCAGAAATAGAAAATACTTGTATGTATTTTGAAATGCAAATACTTTCTTACAGATCTGCCTGGCCATACTTGCTTCTTATCATAATTGAACATTCAGTATGAATCACTTAGGAAATCCGAACCAGCAGAAAGCAAGATCCTTTCTGCTTGCTCATTAGTTAAATGCAAATGTAGTGAGTAATTAGGGTCTTGTCTCTGGGATATAAGATTATGTATATTTGAATAAAGAAGTGTCATAGCACAAAATAGAGTAGGACATAACAAAGCAGACTTGCAAACTACATTGCTTGAGGTGAGTTCCAGCTATGCCCCTGAGTAGCTGTATGACATTGATCAAATTATTTACTGTCTTTCAGTGCAACAGGAAAATTTCCAGTGGTCAATTGTATTATTCTTTCAAATTGTTTTCTCTTTTCCACAAGAGACTCATCCAACACCTCTAGGGTCACAGTGCTTGCAATGCCCCTCTGCATGGAAGGAATACAAACCTCTATACCGTGGACATCAGGATTAATTAAGTCAATTGTTTTTGGCCAAATAAAATGTGAATAGAGTGGCATATACTACTCTATTGCAGAGACTATGAAGATCATGAAGTTTTGGGCTCCTGGGTGGCTCATTCGGTTAAGCACCTGCCTTCATCTCAGGTCATGATCCCAGGGTCCTGGGATGGAGCCAAGCATTTGACTCCATGCTCGTTGGGGAGTCTGCTTCTCCCTTTCCTCCACATTCATGCTCTCTCTCATTATCTCTGTCTCAAATAAATAAGTAAATATATATATTAAAAAAAAAAAGATCATGAAGTTTTGCCTTCACCTACACCATTCTTGCATAAGGACAACATGTCTCAGATAGAAACGGACCCTTAAGTCTGAGTCTCAGAATTAAGAAATCATGATAAATAGAGCCACAGATCATATGTGGCATGAGCAAAATACGAAACTCACAGCTTGGCAAGACACTAAGATGCAGAAGATGCTGCAGAACTGTGCATGGCTTAGCAAAAATGAGTAATAGTAATATGTACTTCATAAGCTTATTTTCAGTGAGGTTCAGAGAAAGCAGTTAGTAATACCTCAGGTACATAGAATATGTATACTACAAATAGTCCTTGTCACTACTACTGTTACTATTTTAAAAATCTAAGGAATGAGAGAGGATCACATGTTGTGATTTTAGATTATGAGAAATGATCACATGTTAGATTTTGCAAGTGTAAGAAAAAACATTCTGTTTCACTAGTTATAACATATTATAAAGAGTCTAGGATGGATGGGCATGTTTTTCCAAGTTCTACTGAGGAATAAGCAATAGAAACTGACTTTTTAAGGTGTGAGTTTTCAAATACTCAGGAAATTTATGTATTCAAAAATATGAGAAAATCTCCCAAATTGTTCATATTTTTATAAAACTCTGCCACTGCTCTGGTACAACAAGAAGCCTGGTGCATACATCATTTCAGGAGCTGTATTCATTCTTTGTACTCCCAAACATATTAAATAAGGTTTCATTTGAAATAGGATAAAAATAGCTTTCAATAATGTTCCATTAAGAGTCAAAATTACTCTTAGAGGGACTTGACTGCATTATTCATGGAACATGTAGGAACATAAGATACAAAATTCCTCTAGAAATTTCCAATAATGTCCTGTTCTGCTATTAAATTGTAATCCTACCCCATGAAATCACATCTATTTAAAATAGAAGTTGCCACATTTGTCCTCTGAACTTCAAGAGGTTCTAAATTTAAGTAAAATTGATAATTCCAGGTGTTGTCATCTATTATTTGTTCTATAATTGTTCACATGTATTTATGAATATATAAATATGTATAAAAATTCATAAATACATACTCCAAGGAGATCATTAGATACTAATGAGCCAGAATTGATTTTATTTCTATTTTTTTTTCTACTTGTCCTTAGTAAGTTCAACTTTCAACTGGTTTCAAGTTCAGTTGGTTCAACTTTGACTTATATATTAACAAATTATTGGATAGGGAATATGAATATGGAGAAACTAAAAAGAAAAGTATTTTATTTCCACATTCTTACATAATGTGTGATTCATAGATCTCCAAAATTCGTCAGCCCAGCTCTCCTGATGGTATGCTTATGAAAGAGGGGTAACATGTTTTTCCATAATGCTCATTAGATCTAAAACTCAATGTTAAATAAGTATTTGATTTGTAAATGTTTATTTAAATGTTTATAATCAATATCAAAGTAACTTTGGAGATGCAGTTGATATGGTAATATCAAATGCTAGCTGAAATTTGAGTTGCTCTGGTAGCCATTTGAAATTAGAATAAATCAATTGATACTTACTGGGCCAGCTGTGTGTTTCAGAGATTTTTATTTTTTAATATGTATTGAGTATCAATGATACACAAAACGTAGGAAAGCTAAGCTCATACACAATGACAATTTGATTAAGAAACTACACACAAGAGAATGTAAAGTGGAAGTTAGTTAACATCTATAACAAAACTATTTTGCTCTGAGTGATATGTTAGGTGCATATTTCTTAATCAATGCAAGGCCTTGATTTAGTAAATATGACTTCAGAATTAGGAAGTAGTTAAAGAGCCTTAAATAGCTTGATCAAGGCTCTAAGGGTAGAACACTGTAATGAAGAGAATACAGGTTTATACTATTAAAAATGTTTATATTACTGCAAATTCTGAGTGTTAAATACTATAATTTTTATGTAGTATTTTTTTATCAATATAACATTAAGTAAAAAAAAAAAAAAGGCTTGGCTTTTGCTTTAGTTTTTAGGATGAAAGTAACATGCTCCTGTAAGAAATATTTGAAAAACATGTAATAGCATGAGTGAACGAAAGAAAAAAAAACTTGCAATGCCAACAGTTTATTTCCCTTAGACTTCTTTTTCAATTTTATTTTATTTTAATTCAATTAACATATAGCATATTATCATTGTCAAAGAGTTCAGGGATTCATCAGTTGTATATAATACCCAGTGTTCATTATATCATGTGCCCTTCTTAATGCCCATCACCCAGTTAACCCTTCTCCCCATCCACCTCTCCTCCAGCAACACTCAGTTTGTTTCCTAGAGTTCAGTTTCTTATGATAGACTTTTTCAATGTTTTTGTTACAACCAAGATCAACATACACACCCAATTTGTCACTGTATGTCAATGCTTTTACTTAATATTGTGGCAAAAATATTTTCTTAATTAACTACTCTCATAAAAACTACTGATTTGATGCATGATAATTCCACCATGTATTATATATAATAAATATCATTATACTGTTACAATTGAAGTTCGTGTCTATTTTGAAATAAGGAGAATTCATTGATACTGCAAGTGAGTGAGTTTTAGGCATCTGCTCATTTTTTCAGGATACCACAAATATTAGGTATTTCAAAGGTTTTAAATGGACTGGAATGCCAAGTGTAGAAAAGGGACAAAAGAAGGCACCTAGGTGGTCAAGCTTCTTCCTTCGGCTCAGCTCATGATCCCCAAGTCCTGGGTAGAGTCTCACATGAGGCTCCCTGTTCAGCAGGGAGTCTGCCTTTGCCCCTAATCATGTTTTCTCTCTCTCATTTTTTTCAAATAAATAAATAAATAAAATCTTTAAATAAAAAACAAATATTAATGCATTATATTGTATATTGTATATTTCAAGTTTAAGGTATTGTATATTTCAAGTTTCAAAATTGTATTTAAAAAATACATTCTGTGGTGCCTGGGTGGCTCAGTAAGTTAAGTGACCAACTCTTCAGTTCAGCTCAGATCATGATCTCAGGGTTCTGAGAATGAGCCCAATTGGGGCTTTATGCTGGGCAGGTAGCCTGCTCGGATTCTCTCCCCGCCACCCCTGCCTCTCAACTACAATTTATATATTTAGTATAAATCCAAAGTTAGTGTTTTTGAAAGACCCCTACCCTGGAGAGTCCCCTCCCTTAAGAGATAAATAGGATGGCTTTAGATGTCCTGACAGCAGCCCAGGGTGGCACATGTGCAATTATCAAGACAGAATGTTGTGTGTACATCCCAGACTATCACAGGACTAATAAAGGATATGAATGCCCAAATTAAGGCCCTACAAGATCCTTCTCTCTCTCAGTGAATGGTTAAGTTCCTGGTTTGAAGGAGGACTATGGCCGAATCTCCTTTTCGGGCTTCTCATTCTTATCGCCTTATTAACCTTAAATATGTTGCTTTGTTCCATGTTTCTCTACTTGGTGCCGAGACTCCATTGCTACAATGACTACACCACGACAGACGATCCTTATCGCACGCGAGGACGCCTCTTCACTGTCAGCGCTGGATTCAGCTGCCTCCACCTTTCGTAACTCCCTTATACATTCCTACCCTGATCAATATTGACCCCAGTAGGTAGGGACAGCTCTACGCCCCTATTCAGCACGAAGAAGTTACAGAAGATGAGACCTTCCACCTTCAACCACCTTAAAGATTTAAAGGCTCAAAAATTGCTCAGGGGGAATGATGAGGGAGCAGGAGGATGGCTGAGGACAAAGCAAAGGCTGGCGCCTTGCACCCCCCCCCCTTTTCATCCGCTCCCCTCCATATGTGTAGCATTCCTCAGGCACTCCTGACTGCCATAAAACGATAAATAGTTAACTTGGTTTGCAAATGTCCTTGAGATTTATGGCAGGAGTGTGACATTCCACCAGGAGACTCCCAATTGTCTTTACTTGATAAGTAACCAGGCCTTCAATATCCTGGTTGTGCTTTTTTCGCATGCGTGGGCTAACCGGCCAGTTCTGCTTCTGTAAGATTGCTTTGTCTGCTTTCGCGCGGGTCCCCTGACCCAATCCACTGACGCCAAGTATGCCTGTTCAAAGGATCAATCAATCAGCGCCGTCCCCCCCAAAACTTGTGTGTACCTGTCTATATAAACCCCGCTTTCCCCTCGGTCGGTGTGCTCGGTTAGCTGGAGCTGCCGACCACCCGCCGGTACCTGCGCCCCAATAAACCTCTTGCTGTTTGCATCCAGTGGCAGTGTTGGATTCTTGGGTAAGGGGATCCGCGGGTCTTTCATTTTCTATTCTCAAGTTTTATTCTTTTCTTTTCTTTTCTTTTCTTTTCTTTCTTTCTTTCTTTCTTTCTTTCTTTCTTTCTTTCTTTCTCCCTCTCTCTCTCTCTCTCTTTCTTTCTTTCTTTCTTAAAATTTTATTTATTTATTTGACAGAGAAAGACATATGAGAGAGGAAGCACAAGCTGGGGTAGTGGGAGAGGGAGAAGCAGGGTTCCTGCTGATGTGGGACTCGATCTCAGGACACTGGGACCTGAGGTGAAGGCAAACACTTAACGACTGAGCCACCCAGACACCCTTACTCTTTTCTTTATAGCATATTGCTTCCCATGATTAGAATGTAAGATAAAACAATGGGAAACCATTAACAAATTCTTAAGCAAAGGGGAAACAGACATTTAGCAAAAAGAATGCTAATAGAGATATATACCAGTACTGTCAAGAATTTTCTGCCATGATGGAAGTGTTCATAAATCTAAACTGTCCTATACAGTAGCCAGAAGCCACACATGCCTATAGCATTTAAATTTGAAATACGAGCATTTACTTCCCTTAAGTGTAAATGTAATCCCCTCTGGCTCATGGTATTTTGTGGGTAAAATTAAACTGATGAAACCAGTTGGGGAAAAGAGAGTACTAGCAAAAATTAAACAGGCTATGAAAACTGAATATGGAAGAGTATACGGTAATAGTTAAACAAAACAAAACAAAAAGCCACAAGAGTGGGGGGCCCTTGGGTGGTGCGGTCAGTTCAGCCTCTGAACTCTTAGTTTCAGCTCAGGGATGTGAAATTGAGATCAAGCCCTGTGTGAGCCCCCCACTCAGCGGGGAGTTTTCTTGAGATTCTCTCTCTCTCCTTCTGCTCCTCCTTCTCATGCTCTCTCACTCTATTTCTCTCTCTCAAACAAATAAATCTTTTTAAAAAAGCATAATTGGAAAGATAGAGTGAAGAAAAAAAAGGTCAGTGGAAATTAATGACTAGAAGTAGGAATGTGTACAGAGGAATGTGAAATCTAAAACCATCCACTCGTAGAAGGCTGAGGAAATGATTGAAAAATCAATTCATTATAAAAAAAAATACATCCTTTCCTGTTTATTTTCGTTTGCCACTAATCACATTTGCATGCTTGCTTTTTCCTAATAAAATGTGTAATGAGGTTAATTCTATTTTCTAATGCATCTTGGGAAGAGATTTCATTAAAAATATTATGCTAAGTGAAATTCTACTGGATTTTATGATTCACGGTCTAAATCTATTATTTTTTATTCAGTTTGTTTCTTAGACTGTAGTGTTTTGTTTCTGTGTTTTTTGACATTATATTAAAAATTCTATATCAACTTTACAAGGTGATTCATAGGAACATTGGTTTTATATCAGTCACTTTTTATCTCCCAATCTTAAATCAGCTCAATAACAACTTCTATGGGTTTATACAGCATTTTTAACCTATTATTATATTATTATAGCTAAATACAAAACATAGAATTGCATTTTTTGCCAAAGTAAATGCATGTATTAAACTATTAATTTTTGGATCATTTTTGATTTATTGATATGAATGTGACTATATTTTATTTATTACTACTGCAAAGTAATTTTCACGATAGTAAACAAGATAAAAAGCACTTAAATGTAACTTTATTTTATTTAAAATAAATATTTAATACATATTTACTGTGATACAACATTTAAATTTTATAGCTTCTTACCATTAGTTTTACTTGTTATATTGTATATATAAATGTGTTTTAAGTATATATGTGCTTTTTATTGCATTATATATGAATTATATGGCATTTATTTTTAATATTTGAGATATAATAAATGATAATCACAAAATAACCAGCTACAAAGTAAAAAGACAAGTTTCCAGTCCATCTCTGTATCTAACTATTTTAATGGTTCAGGATGGATTCTTCTAAACCTTACTCAACAAATGTACATCCCTACTTTTTATTGTAACAACATGCTTTATTTTTTTTTCTATGATCCATTTTTTTATTAAATATTTTTCTTAACATATGATGTATTCTTTGCCCCAAGGGTACAGGTTTGTGAATCATCAGGCTTACACATTTCACAGCACTCACCATAGCATGTACCCTTCCCAATGTCCACAACCCAACCACCCTATCCCTACTCCCTCATTCCCCAGGAACCCTCAGTTTGTTTTGTGAGTTTAAGAATCTCTTATGGTTTGTCTTCCTCCTGATCCCATTTTGTTTCCTTCCCTACCCCTCAAACCCCCAACTCTGCCTCTCAAATCCTCATATCAGGGAGATTATATGATAATGTCTTTCTCTGATTGACTTATTTCGCTCAGCATAATACCCTCTGGTTCCATCCACATCATTTCAAATGGCAAGCTTTCATTTATTTTGATGGCTGCATAGTATTCCTGTGTGTGTGTGTGTGTGTGTGTGTGTGTGTGTGTGTGTATAATCTTTATCCATTCACCTGTTGATGGACATCTAGGTTCTTTCCATAATTTGGCTAGTGTGGACATTGCTGCTATAAACATTGGGGTGCATGTGCTCCTTTGGATCACTATATTTGTATCTTTAGGGTAAATACCCTGTAGTGCAATTGCTGGGTCATAGGGTAGCTCTATTTTCAACTTTTTGAGGAAACTCCATGCTGTTTTCCAGAGTGGTTTCAGAGTGGTTTCATCAGTTTGCATTCCCACCAACAGTGTAAGAAGTTTCCCCTTTCTCTGCATCCTCTTTAACATCTGTCATTTCTTGACTTGTTAATTTTAGCCATTCTGACTGGTGTGAGGTAGTATCTCATTGTGGTTTTGATTAGTATTTCCATGATACTGTGTAATGTGGATCACTTTTTCATGTGTCTGTTGGCATACTTTACTATTTATTCAACTGGTCATTTTCATGTCTTGTCATTGATTTCTTTCCTTGCTTGTTAATACATTGACTTCAATGACTATATTTATAGTATTCCAGAGCATGTCTAGGTTATATTCTACTTAACCAAATCCTACTTGATACATATTTAAGTTGTTTTCTACTTTTAGATATTGCAAAGCATTTCCATGGAAATTTTTGTTCCTTTTTTTTGCACACATGTGTACTTTCTTTGGGATGTATTCTTAAATGTAGAATAGCAGATTCAAATTATAGTTATGCTTTAAATTTTGCTTTCAAATTTCTGTGCCATTTTAGTTCTAAATAGCTATAGGTACAATCTCATTTTTTCCTGGGGTCACAATAAATTCTATAGTAGAAATTTCTTAAAAATAACAATCATAAATAATATGATTGAATATTATTCAATCATAAATGAATAGCTTATAAATGAATACCTTAGATTTTCATTTTTTCGATTAAAGTGATTGATATCTGTTAACATATTCTTTAAACCATTTATGAGTAATAGTTTGAAATGTTTATTTTTCAAGTAATTTCAAACTTACAAACTTGTAAGAAAAATACAGAAATGTTAAAGATGGACTCAAGATATTTTCTACATTAACTGCCTTGATGTTTTGCTTTGCCAATAGAGGGTGCTGGAAGGACATGTTAAGACCAGAGCGGAGGAAAACTTTTTTTTTTTTTTTTTTCTTCCTTTCCTTCTTCAGATGGGCTGTTTTCTCACAGTAGCCAGAAACTCAGCTGGTATAGTTGGGCACATGGGTGGATTTCTTTGCAGTGGCCCTGACAGATAACTGTGGTCAGTACTTACAAGCAAGGTTCTCCACCAGCTAGAGGGTAGGCAGCTCCTCAAACCTGCTGTGTTTCACAACCTATGTCTCCATTATCAGACTGTGGACTTCTCTCATAGATAAGCTGGGGCTTATACTTCTCCTTCGCTGCCTAAGTGTGAGTTGGTTTCCCTGCCCTGAATTGCACATCCTATCCTTCTTCATTCTCCATCAACTTAGAAATTGTAACTGTCTTGTAAAATTCCAATTTCTGCATTCCATAAAGCTCTCTTTCAAACTTTTACATATATATAGATATACATATATATATACGTATATATTGCAATATATGTATGTATAACATACATATATGTGTGTATATGTATATACATATACATACATATATATTAGTAAACCTTTTACTTTATACAACCTTTTACATATATATGTGTATATATGTGTACATATATATTCATATACACATAATTTAGGTTTATATTTATATACATATTTTAAATAAAAGTTTTCTGTTCCCTTTACTGATATGGTTTCTATCCCCCAGAAGTATCCTAGATCATCAGTTTTTGATTTGTGTTGTTTTCCTTCTGACTTTCTAAATATTGTTTCCTGTTTGAGTTTTTTCCTCAAGTAGTCAACAAATTTATTCAATGATAAAATTACTGAATGTTCAAGTGTTTTACCATTACATTGTAAAGACACTTATTTTTCACTTAACTATCTTGTGCTTGCTTTTTGTTCTTCTAAATTGTCTTTTTGTGTACAACTTCAACATTGTTTAAATTATCTCTTTACTTTACATGTTAATGTATTTTAAAGCAAATCATCCTATATTATCCTGTCTTTCATTGGAAAAAGAAATTGACCTTGAGCTCTTTTTAGGGTAATTATTTTACTATCTTTATTTTTTCATAATTATCAATGTCTTCTGCTTTTAATTTTGATTTTTTTTAAAGAATTTATTTTTTAATTTGAGAGAGAGACTAAGCAAGCGAGTGAGCAAGTGAGAGAAAGAGCTAAAGCAGGGGGAAGGTAGAGGGAGAAGCAAACTCTCAGTTAGTAGGGAGCCAGACAGTGGGCTCAATCTCAGGACCCTGGGATCATGATCTGAGCCAAAGGCAGACACTTAAGTGACTGAAACACCCAAGCACTCCACAAATTTGTTTTAAAACAATCTTCATTTTTTAATTTTTTCTAAAATACAAAGGGTTTATGTTTTTGTTATTGAATTGCAAGGAGAGATTGCAAAAAAGAATTTTAGAATTTCATTTAAAAAAAAAAAAAAGACCACTAAATTTACCTCTCTTACTCATTTCCCAGTTTCCCAATCTAGACAAAAGCTATCCTGACTGGTAATTTGTCTGGACATATTAAACTCTCTTCTATATCACATCAGTGGGAAGATGTGAAAGTTAATCCATATCATCCCTACAGGGACAGACCCTCTCTTCGGGTAGATCCAACTTTGATAGAATTTTATCGAGTTTCCTCTAAAGAGCATTCATTTAGTTTCTAGGACATTTTTTTTTTTCCTTTGAGTGTATTGCTAAATTTCAACAAAATATATTATTATTCTCCAAACAATTAACAGTGATAGTCTGATCACAGTTATTTTCATAGTCTATTTGAGAAGTTCTGCCAGTTTTTCAAATATTATGTTATCTTAATTTCAGTCACAAGGGCGGGTTATATTTAGACCACAGGCGTCTTAATCAGATCATATCTAATCTATTTCTAATTAGACACTTTTGTGTAGTAGGGAACTATTTGCCAAATCCATGGGGGTATTTCCATAAAAATTCTAAAAATGAAATATTTCTAAGGGGATAGGGTAGGGCCCTTAGTATGTAACCTTCATCATGCCTATTAATGTATTATCTGAGCAGGTAGAAATGATAAGCCGCTGTCCTCTGGAGATGCTGCTTTTCTGACTAATAATCCTAAAGGTATTAAAAAGAGGCCAAACAACTTAAAACATTATGCATCACTAAAATAATGTGTCACAAAAATTATAGTGAATAATTATCATAATGTACCTGTCAAGCATCTGAAACCTTTTCCTATGTTTGGTGAATTTCTACCAAAAAAGTTTTAATGAGTCTCACCTCACTCTATAGAAGAAAAATATGATAATTTAGTAGGTTTTATTAGTGTTTCCAATTATCCACTGCCTTCACTACAAAAGGATTTTACACCTTTACCTTTTGCCACATTATTTTAAGTGCCTCTTGAAGAAGAGTTTAATCTCCTATTCCATTTTTTACATCATACTTGGCCATATAACTTCTTTTCATCAGTGAAATGTTAGTAGAAGTGATTATTTGCAATGTCAGAGAGAAGCTTTCATTCTGCTCTTCCCTCTAGGTCTTGGAAGAACAAATAAATAGAATCTCAGGTAATATAAAACAGGAGTGTAAAATAAGATACATATTATTTTGTTAAATTGAAGTTATATTATGTGTTGCAGCATAATCTAAAGGACGCTGTCCGACACACTTTGTCTCACTTAGTATATGGACATGTCACATAACCCCAACCTACTGCAAACACCCATGAAGTAGGAGTTAGGGACAAAGATGGAGATCAAGTGGAGAACATATTCTGTTGGCAGAGGGAGGTAAGTTAGCACTGTGCATTTTCCAGGAGAAAAAGCATCTAAGCTTAATGCTGCCAAAGGAAGCAAGAGGGGAAGCTGTTTTTTGCTTGTTTTTATAAGAAGTAAGGTCTCTGCAGCTTCTATGGTATGGTTTTGACTGCAGCTCCTGCTTCTATGTACCCTCTATTCTTCCATATCTAGGATCCTATGAATTTCTGTGAGCTAACCAACAGCTCTGTGCTTAAATCACCTAGTCATTTTCTGTGCTTTTCAAATAAATGCCAATGACATCAAATATTGTCAATAGGGGAACTATGGCAATCATTCAGGGAAATGGAAACAATCCAGTATTAATTGGCCACAATTAAAGATGAAAACATTTTACCAAGCTCATTGATACAGAAAACAGATTGATGGTTGCCAGAAGTGGTGGCAGGAGGGCTTGGAAAGAGTGAAGGGGGTCAAAAGGTATAAAATTCCAGTTATAAAATAAGTCATAGAGCTGTAACATGCACCATGGCAACTATAGAAAATAATATCTTGTTATATATTTCAAAGTTGCAAAAACAAATCTTAAAAGTTCTCATCACAAGTTAAAAAAATATGTAACTATTTATGGTTATGTTAATTGGACTGTCATGATCATTTCACAATATATATGAACATCAAATCATTATGTTGTATACCTGAACCTAATATAACACTTCAATATGCCTCAATTTTTTTAATAAAAGGAAAAATGATGAAGGATTTTAAGTTCTGCTAGTCTTATTGGATGATTTCCAAGCTTCTTGGTCTGCAGAAGAAAAAAATAAAGTAAACTGTGATCACCTAGAAAAGATATAATAAAAGAAAGATTTAAGAGACTGACCACTCACATAGACCAGTTTGCACACATAACATATTTAAGGACTATGGGGTGAAGGAATTCTTGCAATAGTATTGAATAGGTTACAAAAGAAATAAAGGTAAATTTCCTAAATATATTCATCAAGACAATGGTTGAAGCCTAGGGGCATTTACAACTGTACAAAAGACCATTTGTTATATGGAGAAGCTGGGTTGCAACAGTGAAATTAAGTGGAAAGTTGAAATTAGTTTAGTTCTCAAATTACAACTTCCATTACATTTACTATATAACCAGCTAATTAGGCTTTTTGGTTGGTGTTTTGTTTTTCTCCATCTCAATATCTGAATATTTCTGAACATTTTGGAAGAAATGAAGGAATCCCCCTTGCAATCCTACCATGTAAAGAACTGTGAATCCTACCTCTTAAATGTTAAAATATCACCTTCCAATCTTCTAGAGACTTTTCTGCTATTTTCTGTGAATCAGACACAGCCTCCCCAGAAATGGAATTAGAATTTACTGAAATCTCAAAAAATTTAATATTTCTATTCTCATCCATGTCAGTCTTGATAATATTAATGGTTACATCCAGTAATCCATTCTGATTCTGGGAATGATAGAGTTGCATATAGTGGGTTTATCTCTAATAAATATAAATATGCATGGATGGATAGATTGGGGGGGAGAGAGCGATGATAGATAGATAGATAGATAGATAGATAGATAGATGATAGATACTGAAGAAAATATTACACAAAAAAAATGTAATGGTACTATCTAAGCAAATTCTTTTCTGAGGTCAGTCACAGCAATGTCACATGCCTATGCCATCCAGCAAATTTTAAAAATTAGTATTGTCACCCATTCCTTCTTGAGAGACTTCTCTTTCCTATCTTTCGTTATCAGAACCTCACAGTTTTTATTTTCACTTATATTCTATGTTTCTGGGACCCAGGTCTGCTCCATGCTGGCTCCAACTGGTATAGCTCCCCTGCCATCTCTTGAGATAACACATTTGAGTCTTGTGTCCACAGTCATATTCCCACCGCCTGTTGCTATAGAATTGTTATTTTTATAAAACCAAGGAGTGTTTCTTCCTCATCCTCACACTTATTTCTACTAGAATTGTAGAACTGTCCTCAGAAGGTTGCTGAGCTGAAGCTGTGATAGACGTTTCCCAGATATCCCAGAGTTTTCTGAAATTGAAGGACTTTTTTCTTTTTACCTTTTCTATCTGATCCATACATTTTTTTCTAGCATTTTCTTGTACATTTGATATTTTGTTATCTCTTATCACAGAAATATGAAGTCAAATCCTCATGCTGCTCCCTGAAGCACCCATTATTCAAACAAAACTTACCTTCTTTTTTCTCTGCTAATAATTTCACCAGCACAACATTTTTTTCATTGATCCTTCCAGGCATACACTTCATATGCAATTATCTTGCCTGAACCCCCTTTAATATCTCTCATCTATTTTGCCTATTTAAAAGGCTTGTTTCATTTCTCCAGCATCACTCAGAACCTAACCAATATACTAGTGTTGACAACTTTGGTAACTTTATCACCTTGACAACACCTAATATTATCTTAATTATTTTATACTAACCTGCATCTGAAACTTGTGTAGATTTTCCATAAATGCTTGGTATAGCTGTGATCAGCCTTTAAGGGTGGTTTAATGTGCTAACAAAATCTTCTGTCCCTACTCCAATGTTCATTTTAATAGAAGTTTGACATGAAAGGTTTTTCTTTTATTCTTTTAAATTGGTATGTATATTTTAAAAGAACCTCTCTTTTACTCTTTAACACAAGAGAAGAAAACTGTATTATAATAGCATCAAATATCATTTTCCCCACTGACACTGTAAGGCACATGAGGTCCGTCTTTCTTTCTTTCCTTCTTTCTTTCTTTCTTTTTCTTTTAGGACAATAAAGCTTTGCGTCAGCCAAACATATTCAGGAAAGGCTGTGCCTGAGTAATGAGCAGTGACAGGCTGTACCCTGAGATCCTTCCTGCTTTGGGGGACACTTGCCTTGTTAAGGTACCTATGTTGGACCTTAATTTATGTTTCTACCTCTTTATAAAAATACAATCAATTGTGGACAAAGCCTCTTTGGCCTCTTATGAGCTACCAAGTTCAAAACATCCTGTGGTTAGGTTAAAGGCCCTCACCCTAATTTGGGGGAGGGGGGAGCCACAAATTTCAGAGTCTATTAGGCCTAAAATAAGCCTCTCAGAATACCTAAGGGGGGGAAATTCTGTAATACCAGTAGTATCATGCTCCACTCTCCAATAAATTCTCTGTGTAAATATGGGCCTCGTCTGAATCCACAGGTTTTTTTTTTTTTCCATTTTGCTTTTATTTGTTTCTTTGCCCCCCCCCCAATATGTGGAGAATGCTAAGGATTTTCAGCTATCAGAAACCATCTTCCCTACCCAATCTGTAATAGAAAACTGTGGAGTGGTAAGTGAAATTAAAAATATCAACTTAATGACTGAAAGCCCTGTATGGGAATAAGACTGAACTTGCCCTTCAATATTCTCTTCCTCTTTGTTCCAATCTGAGGCATTCAGGTCTCCTTTCACTTTTTCCCTAAATTTAATAAAATCAGCTACTCTACTTTCCCAAATTAAGAGATAATGGGGTGGAAAGAGGCCAGAAAAGTGTTTGGTGAGGAAATTACTTTTTCACAGAAATCAAGAGGAAAAAAACAAAAAAAAGGCAGGAAAAGAAATGCATGCAAATCAAAATTTAAAAAGAGCATAACTTAATATCATAATACCAAGACAAATCCAGTAGTTAATACAATAAAATATGTAATTTTGGCAAAGGAGAGCCAAATAATGTAAATTGTTGGGAGTGTCTGAAAGTCGAACCAGCTGTTTGTTGACACTGGATAGCAGTATGACAGATTTTTTTTTAATTTTTAATTTTTTATTAACATATAATGTATTATTATCCCCAGAGGTACAGGTCTGTGAATTCCCAGGTTTACACTCTTCACAGCACACACCATAGCACATACCTTCCCCAATGTCCATAACCCCACCCCCCTCACCATACCTCCCTCCCCCTGGCAACCCTCAGTTTGTTTTGTGGGACGAAGAGTCTCTTATGATTTGTCTCCCTCCTGATCCCACCTTGTTTCATTTTTTCCTTCTTTACCCACCAAACCCTGCATATTGCCTCTCAACTTCCTCATATCAGGGAGATCATATGATAATTGTCTTCCTCTGACTGACTTATTTCACTTAGCGTAATACTCTCTGGTTCCAAGTCATTGTAAATGGCAATATTTGATTTCTTTTGATGTTGCATAGTATTCCATTGATATTTATACCACATCTTCTTTATTCATTCATCTGTTGATGGACATTTGGGATCTTTCTGTAGTTTGGCTGTTGTGGACATTGCTGCTTGAACATTCATGTGCATGTCACCCTTCGGGTCACTGCATTTCTATCCTTAGGGTAAATACCCGGGAGTGTAACTGCTAAGTCATAGGGTAGCTCTAGTTTCAACTTTTTGAGGAACCTCCATGCTGTTTTCCAGAGTGGCTATACCAGCTTGAATTCCCACCAACAGTGCAAGAGGGTGTCCCTTTCTCCACATCCTCACCAACATCTGTCATTTCCTGTCTTGTTAATTTTAGCCATTCTGAATGGTGTGAGGTGGTATCTCATTGTGATTTTGATTTGTATTTCGCTGATGTTGAGTGATGTGGAACAGTTTTTCATGAGTCTGTTGGCCATCTGGATTTCTTCTTTGCAGAAATGTCTGTTCATGTCCTCTGCTCGTTTTTTTATTGGATTATTTATTCTTTGGGTGTTGAGTTTGATAAGTTCTTTATAGATTTTGGATACTAGTCCTTTATCTGCTATGTCCTTTGCGAATATCTTCTCCCATACTGATCATTGTCTTGTGGTTTTGCTGACTCTTTCCTTTGCTGTGCAAAAGCTTTTGATCTTGGTGAATTCCCAATTGTTCATTTTTGCCCTTGCTTCCCTTGCCTTTGGCGATGTTTCTAGGAAGAAGTTGCTGTGGCTGAGGTCGAAGAGGTTGCTGCCTGTGTTCTCCTCAAGGATTTTGATGGAATCCTGTCTCACATTGAGGTCTTTCATCCACTCTGAGTCTATTTTCGTGTGTGGTGTAAGGAAATGGTCCAGTTTCATTTTTCTGCATGTGGCTGTCCAATTTTCCCAACACCACTTGTTGAAGAGACTGTCTTTTATCCATTGGACATTCTTTCCTGCTTTGTCAAAGATTAGTTGACCATAGAGTTGAGGGTCTATTTCTGGACTCTCTATTCTGTTCCACTGATCTGTGTGTCTGTTTTTGTGCCAGTACCATCATGTCTTGATGATGACAGCTTTGTAATAGAGCTTGAAGTCTGGAATTGTGCTGCCTCCAACTCTTGCTTTCTTTTTCAACATTCCTCTGGCTATCCTGGGTCTTTCCTGGTTCCGTATAAATTTTAGGATTATTTGTTCCAGTTCTTTGAAAAAGAAAAATGATGGTATTTTGATAGGGATTGCATTAAATGCATAGATTGCTTTAGGTAGCATAGGCATTTTCACAATATTTGTTCTTCCAATCCATGAGCATGGAACGTTTTTCCATTTCTTTGTGTCTTCCTCAGTTTCTTTCATGAATACTTTATAGTTTTCTGAGTACAGATTCTTTGCTTCTTTGGTTAGTCTTATTCCTCCGTATCTTATGGTTTTAGGTACAATTATAAATGGGATTGACTCCTCAATTTCTCTTTCTTCTGTATTGGTGGAATACAGAAATGCAACTGATTTTTGGACATTGATTTTATATGCTGACACTTCACTGAATTCCTGTGTGAGTTCTAGAAGATTTGGAGTGGAGTCTTTTGGGATTTCCAAATAAAGAATCATATCATCTGCAAAGAGTGAGAGTTTGACTTCTTCTTTAATGATTCAGCTGCCTTTTATTTCTTCTTGTTGTCTGAATGCCGAGGATCGGACTTCTAGTTCTATGTTGAATAGCAGTGGTGATAGTGGACATCCCTGCCGTATTCCAGACCTTACTGGAAAAGCTCTCAGTTTATCTCAATTGAGAATGGTATTTGTGGTTTTTGTTTTGACGATGTTGTGGTATGCACCTTCTATCCCTACAAGGTGAAGAGCTATGATCAAGAAAGGATGCTGTACATCAAAATAAATGAAATCTTGCCATTTGTGATGATGTGGATGGAACTATAGGGTATTATGCTTAGCAAAATAAGTCAGTTGGAGAAAGACAACTATCATATGATTTCCCTGATATGAAGAAGTAGAGATGCAATGTGGGGGATTTGGGGTAGGAAAAGAATAAATGAAACAAGATGGGATCGGGAGGGAGATAAATCATAAGAGACTCTTAAGTTCACAAAACCAACTGAGGGTTGCCAGGCGGAGGGGAGTGGGAGAGGATGGTGGGGTCATGGACATTGGGGAGGGTATGTGCTATGGTGAGTGCTGTGAAGTGTGCAAACCTGGTGATTCACAGACCTGGACCCCTGGGGCTAATAATACATAATATGTTTATAAAAAAATAAAAAAATAAAATTACTTTTTAAAAAAGATGCTGTTTTTGTCAGAAGCTTTTTCAACATCTATTGAGAGCATCATATGTTTCTTGTTCTTTCTTTTATTAATGTAGTGTATCACATTGATTTTCAGATGTTAAGGCAAACTTGCATCCCAGGAAGGAATCCCACTTGGTCATGGTGAATAATCCTTTTAACATACTGTTGGATCCTATTGGCTAGCATTTTGGTGAGAATTTTTGCATTCATGTTCATCAGGGATATTGGCCTATAATTCTCCTTTCTGATGGGGTCTTTGTCTGGTTTTGGGTGATGCTGGCCTCATAAAATGAGTTTGGAAGTTTTACTTCCATTTCTATTTTTTGGAACAGTTTCAGGAGACTATATATTTATTCTTCTTATATTTTGGGTAGAATTCTCCTGGGAAGCTGCCTGGCCCTGGGCTCTTGTTTGATGGGAGATTTTTGATAACTGATTCGATTTCCTTACTGTTCTGTTCAAGTTTTCTATTTCTTCCTGGTTCAGTTGTGGTAGTTTACAGGTCTCTGGGAATACATCCATTTCTTCCAATTTGTCTAATTTGCTGGCATATACTTGCTTATAATATGTTCTTATAATTGTTTGTATTTCATTGGTGTCAGTTGTGATCTCTCCTCTTTCATTCATGATTTTATTAATTTGGGTGCTTTCTCTTTCCTTTTTGATAAGTCTGGCCAGACATTTATCAATCTTATTAAATCTTTCAAAGAAGCAGCTCCTAGTTTCATTGATTTGTTCTACTGTTCTTTTGGTTTCTATTTCATTGATTTCTGCTCTGATATTTATGATTTCTCTTCTCCTACTGGGTTTAGGCTTTCTTTGCCATTTTTTCTCCAGCTCCTTTAGGTGTAAGGTTAGGATGTGCACTTAAGACCTTTCTTCTTCCTAACCTTGAGGTTAGGATGTGCACTTAAGACCTTTCTTCTTCCTTGTATCACTATATACTTTCCTCTCAGGACCATTTTTGCTGTGTCCCACAGATTTTGAACAGTTGTGTTCTCACTTTCATTTGTTTCCATGATTTAAAAAAAAAATCTTAATTTCCTATTGACCCATTTTTTCTTTAGCCTTTATGTTCTTTAGCCTCCATGTATTTGAGTTAATTCCATCTTTACCCTTGTATTTGAGTTCTAGAATCAGAGCACAGTGGCCTGAAAATATGAAGGGAATGATCCCAATCTTTTGGTACCAGTTGAGCCTTGATTTGTGACCCAGGATGTGATCTATTCTGGAGAATGTTCCATCTGCGCTAGAGAAGAATGGGTATTCTGTTGCTTTGGGATGGAATGTTCTGAAAATATCTGTGATGTCCATCTGGTCCAGTGTGTCATTTAAGGCCTTCATTTCCTTGTTGCTCTTTTGCTTGGATGATCTGTCCATTTCAGTGAGGGGGGGGTGTTAAAGTTCCTAACTATTATTGTATTATTGTTGATGTGTTTCTTTGATTTTGTTATTAATTTGTTTATATAGTTGGTGGCTCCCATGTTTGGGTCATAGATATTTAAAATTATTAGATCTTCTTGTTGGACAGAGCCTTTAAGTATGATATAGTGTCCTTTCTCATCTCTTATTATAGTCCTTGGATTAAAGTCTAATTTATCTGATATAAGAATTACCATCCAGCTCTCTTTTGATGTCCATTAGCATGGTAAAATGTTTTCCACCACCTCACTTTAAATCTGAATGTGACTTTTGCTCTAAAATGAGTTTCTTATAGACAGCATATTGATGGGTCTTGTTTTCCATTTTTTTTTTTTAATCCATTTTGATACGCTGTGTCTTTTAATTGGGACATTTAGTCCATTTACATTCAGGGTAACTATTCAAAGATATAAATTTAGTGTCATTGTATTGCCTGTAAGGTGAATGTTACCGTATATCATCTCTGTTCCCTTCTGATCTACTTATTCTGGCTTTCCTTTACTTAGAGAACCCCTTTAAATATTTTCTATAGATCTGGTGTTTGCAAATTCTTTTAATTTTTGTTTGTGCTGGAAGCTTTTTATCTCTCCTTCTATTTTCAATAACACTTTAACTGGATATAGTATTGTTGACTGTATATTTTTCTCATTTAGTGCTCTGAATATATTATGCCAGTTCTTTCTAGTCTGCCATGTCTCTGTAGATAATGCTGCTACCAATCTAATATTTCTACCATTGTATGTTAAAGGTCTTGTCCCAAGCTGCTTTCAGAATTTTCTCGTTGTCACTAAGACTTGTGAGTTTTACTATTAGATGATGGGGAGTGGACCTATTTTTATTTATTTTGAGGGAGGTTCTCTGTGTCTCATGGATTTTAATGCTTGTTCTCTTTGCCATATTAGGGAAATTCTCTACTATTATTCATTCCACTATACCTTCTGCCCCTCTCTCTCTTCTTCTTCTGAAATCCCAATAATTCTAATATTGTTTCATCTTATGGTGTCACTTATCTCTCAAATTTTCCTCTCATTATCCAGTAGTTATTTGTCTCTCTTTTGCTCAGCTTCTTTATTCTCCATCATTTGTTCTTCTATATCACTAATTCTCTTTTTCTCTTTTCTGAGCAGTAAAAGACTCCATTTTTAATTTCACCTCATTAATAAATTTTTTTAAAAATTTCAAGTTGGTTAGATTTTAGTTCTTTTATTTCTCCAGAAAGGGATTCCCTAATATCCTCCATTTCGAGCACAGCTAGCACCTTGAGAATTGTCATTCTGAACTCTGGTTCTGACATATAAACAATGTCCATATTGATTATTTCCCTAGTAATTGGTACTTCCTCTTTCTTTTTTTTTTGTGGTGAGTTTTTCTGTCTTGTCATTTTATTTAGATAATAATATATGGGTGAGAGAATAAAAACTAGAAGGGTGGCAAAGACCCCCCAAAAATACACTAACCAAATCAGACTAGATCTAAAAGCAGGGGGAGAAGAAAGACAGGAAAAAAATGAAAAAAATATATTAGACTATAAGATTGGTGAATAGAACAAAGACACCCACTTGATTTTGGGTGTATTCTGGTCTCTTAGAAGAAACTAACTTCCAAAATTTTAAAGAAAGAAAATCTGATATATATATATATATATATATATATATATATATATATATACAAAAATAAACTCAATGACGGGATGGAATATGACTATAACAATGAATGTTAGGAAAGATTCTCAAAAAGGAATTGAGGAGATAAGTTGGTTGGAAAAAGAAATAAAAAAGGAGAGAATGTGATCAGGTTGGAGACTAGAACAAAGCCACGTGCTAGTTTTAGGGTATATTTTGATCTATTAGAAGAAATTTTATCCCAAAATTTTAATGAAAAAAAAATACTATGTGTATACAAAACATAAGGTTAAATATAATGAAGGGATAAAATATGACTACAACAATGAAAATTTTAAAAAGGTATTTTATAAAATGTACTGATAAGAGAATAGTTAAAAAACATTTAAACAGTAAAGAGGAAAAGTTAAAATAATACAATGAGAAAAAAATAAAATTAAAAAATTATATTTGCAAGACTAAAGAATCATGGGAAAAAAAGCCATGAATTCTATGCATTGCTTTCCCCTAGCTCTGGAATTCCTCAGTTCTTGATGATTGGTGAACTTGGTCTTGGCTGGATATTCTTGCTGATCTTGGGGGAGGGGCCTGTTGCAGTGATTCTCAAATGTATTTGTCCGAGGCAGATTTGCACCACCCTCACTCTGGTTCACTCTTGGAAGCTTTTGTTCCCTGAACAAATTCCATAGAGCTTTGGAGGACAGAAATGAAGATGGCTGTCTCCCAATCTCTGGCCTGGAGGAGCCAAGATCTCAGAGCCCTAGTCCTCAATTCACCCTCAGAGATAAGCAGTCAATCCCCCCGTCTCCTGGTCTCCTGCCGCACTCTACTCACCCAGCCTGTGACCGAGCGTTTCTATCTCTGCTGCACAGCCCCTTTTGGAGTCTTCAAACCCAGCAGATTCCTGCCTTCTGCTCCTGTGATACTCCTTCTGGAGCAGGAAGAAGGGGGTCTCTCTGGATCTGCCACCTGTGAGGTCCCAGCTTGAAGATCAGTGGTCTGACTGTGCCTAGGATCATGGTTTAAGGTAACCCCAAGGAGAAAGTGCACTCCTTGGCTATGTCTCTGTAGCTGGATTCCCCATTACAATACCTGGGAGCTCTGCCACACTCAGACACCCCTGGTTTTTCTGTGATGCTACGGGTCTTGATACCACATTGTCCCCACGAAGGTTCCACTCCCACTAATCCTCTGGAGCGAGATCCCTCAATGAAGCAGACTTCTAAATGTTCTGATTTTGTGTTCTGCTGCTCCAACGCTTGCTAGGAGCTGGCCCCTTCCCCCCTGCTCTGTCTTCCATTGCTTCAGATTCACTTCTCTGAATGTCCTACCTTCCAGAAAGTGGTCTATTTTCTGTTCTTAGAATTACTGCTTTTCTTCTCTTCTATATTCTCTTGAGTTTGTAGGTGTTTGAAATGGTTTGATAACTATCTAGCTGAGCTCCTGGGACCTAAGGATATTTCAATCTCTTACTCTTTTCCCATCTTGCTTCCTCCTCCCCCAGAGACAGAACCTTACACAGGTTTGATGCCCAGCACAACCCTGAGATCTCACAACCCTAAGATCTCACAACCCTGAGATCATGAAAAAGCTGAAATCAAGAGTGGGATGCTGGGACGCCTGGGTGGCTCAGTTGGTTGGACGACTGCCTTCGGCTCAGGTCATGATCCTGGAGTCCCGGGATCGAGTCCCGCATCGGACTCCCAGCTCCATGGGGAGTCTGCTTCTCTCTCTGACCTTCTCCTCGTTCATGCTCTCTCTCACTGTCTCTCTCTCAAGTAAATAAATAAAATCTTTAAAAAAAAAAAAAAAAAAAAAAAAAAAAAAAAGAGTGGGATGCTTAACTGATGGAGCCATCCAGGTGTCCCTTTATTATTATAATCAAAATTCCAATGGGTATTCTTCTACTTCCTTTCAATGTATATATTTATGATAGGAACTAGTAATGGGATTGCCTGTTAATTCTTTTAATATTTTTCCTCCAAAAAGACTCTAGCAATTTACAGTGCCAGAAGCAGAAAGGGATATAAGTTATTTCACAGTTATCTTATCAAACATGCAATACTTCATATATTTATTATTTAACAAATGTAAGGGTAAAAGTTAATCTTATTTTTATTTGCATTGCTCTAATAAGTAGTGATTTGAGAATTCCTTAATACATCCCTGGGCATTGTGTTTTTATTTCCATGATTTTCCTGTATGGATTAAATTATGTATTTTTGGGTAGTCATCATTTTCCTTTGCTCACAATTTATTTTGTTAGAGATTATTGATTAATTTTCTTAGCAAATTATTATCATAGATCATTGCAAGATGCTTTATTTTTGGTTTGTTTTCTTTATTCCCTTAGACTTTCATACTACTACATTTGAGAGATAATTTGATATGTGTGTATCTTCATATAATGCTATTTGGAGTATCCATGTTCCAACAAACACCAGGGTGTTTAGACATTTAGTCTGTTAAATATTTAGTCTTTCATGTTTCATGGAACTATATTTTTAAAAATGAATAAATTGTACTGCATGTACTTTCCCTTTATTGCTTTTAGGTGATATATAATTCTAAGATACATATATGTATATATATGTATCTTAGAATTATATATATATATATATATATATATATATATATACATATATATATATCTCCAACCCAGTTTCCTCTGCCATTAGACTCAGTCCCATTAAATCTGTCATACTGCAATGACATCAGGTAGCAGGAGTTCAGCTAGATAGTTATCATGCCATTCTGAATTCCTACAAATCCAATAGGAGATCGAAGAGAAGAAGAGCAGCAATTCTAGAAACAGAAAATCAATCACGTATTGAAAGGTAGGACCTGCAGAGAAATGAATCTGAAGCTACTGGAAAATAGATTGCAGGGGGAGGGGCTGGTTCCTGGCAAGTGGTGGAGCAATGGAGCACAAAATCAGAACTTTTACAAGTCTGCTCCACTGAGGTGCATTGCTCCAGAGGATAAGCAGGGGTGGAGCCATCACAGGGACAGTGTGGTGTCAGGTCCTGCGGGGTCACAGAAGGGTCCGTGGTGTCTGAGTGTAGTAGAACTCACAGGTATTATAGCAGGGAAGTTGGCTCTAAATACAGTATAGGAGTGAGCTCTCAGTTCAGGGTTAGTTTAAACTGTGATCCATGGCACCATTAGGCCATTGCTCTTTGAGCACGGACCCCACAAGTGGCAGATCCAGGGAGACCTCCCTGGAAGAGCAGCAGGGATCTGCTGGGTTTGGAGACTCCAGGCGGGGCTCTGTGGCAGAGACAGAAATGTTCAGTCACAGGCTGAGTGAACTCAGAGCATGGCCGGAGACCAGGGAGACAGGAGTGATTCAGGCTTTTCTCTGAGGGTGTACTGAGGAATGCGGCCCTGAGCTCTCAGCTCCTCTGGGCCAGAGATTGGAAGGCAGCCATTTTCATTCCTGTCCTCCAAAGCTCTATGGAAAGCATTCAGGGAACAAAAGCTCCTGAGAGCGAACCAGAACAGATTACTCAGCCCGGCCCTTGGCAAGGGTGGTGCAATTCCACCTCAGGCAAAGACACTTGAGAATCACTACAACAGGCCCATCCCCCAGAAGATCAGCAAGAAATCCAGCCAAGACCAAGCTCACTGATCTACAACAGGCCCCTCCCCCAGAAGATCAGCAAGAAACTCAGCCAAAACCAAGCTCATTGATCAAGGAGAACAGCAGAAATCCAAAAGAGGGGAAAGCAAAGCATGGAATTCATGGCTTTCTCCCCATGATTCTTTAGTATTGCAAAGTTAATTTTTTTTTAAATTTTATTTTTTCTTATTCTAATTTTTATAACTTTTACTCTTTCTTCTTAACGTTTTTTAACTAGTTTATCTTTACAATACCTTTCTTAAAAAAGTTTTTGAACCTTTATTATTATAGTCATATTTTATCCTTCATTGTATCTAACTTCATCTTTTGTGTACACACAGGGTTTTTTCTTCTAAAAAATTTTGGGACACAACTTCTAATAGATCAAAATATACCCTAAATCTAGCACAGGGTTTGTTCTAGTCTCCAGCCTGAGCAAATTTTCACCACTTTATTTTTCTTTCTTTTCCCAACCAATTTATCTTATCAACTCCTTTTTAAATTTTTTTAAATTTTCATCTTTACAGTCATATTCCATCCCTTTATCATGTTTACTCTTATTTGTGTGTGTGTGTGTGTGTGTGTGTGTGTGTGTATTTTTTTCTTTCCTTAATATTTTGGGAGGTAGTTTCTTCTAAGAGATCAAAATACTCGCTGGGGTGCCTGGGTGGCTCAGTGGGTTAAGCCTCTGCCTTTGGATCAGGTCATGATCTCATGATCTCAGGGTCCTGGGATCGAACCCTACATCATGCTCTCTGCTCAGCAGGGAGCTTGCTTCCCTCTCTCTCTCTCTCTGCCTGCCTCTTTGCCTATTTGTGATCTCTGTCTGTCAAATAAATAAATAAAACCTTTAAAAAAATACTCCTAAAATCAAGTGGGTGACTCTGTTCTATTCACCAGTATAATATATATTTTTTCTTTCTATCTTTTTTGTTTATTCTTTTGAACTTATTTTTACCCCCTTTCTTTTTCCCATGATTCAGGTCTCTTCTAATTGGGTTAACACAGATTTTTCTAGGGTTTTTGACACCCTTTTAGTATTTTATTCTCTTGTTCATATATTCTTATCTGGATAAAATGACAAGGTGGAAAAACTCACACACACACACACACACACACACAAAGAACAAGAGGCAGAGCTAAAGGCTAGGGAACTAATCAGTATGGATCTTGGTAATATGTCAGATCTAGAGTTCAGAATGACAATTCCCAAAGTACTAGCTGGGCTCAAAAAAAATCAAGGAAGATATTAGAGAAACCTTGTCTGGAGGAAAAAAAAAAAAAAAAAACACAAAAACGAAAATCTAACCAAACTAAAATAAAAAAAGCTACTAATGAGATGCAATACTGGAGGCTCTTACTGCTAGGATAAATGAGGCAGAAGAGAGAATTAGTGATATAGAGGACTAAATGACAGATAATAAAGAAGCTGTGCAAAAGAGAGACAAATGACTGCTGGACCAAGAGGGGAGAATTTGAGGGATAGGTGATAAATAAGATGAAACAATATTAGAATAGTTGGGATTCCAGAAGAATAAAGAGAGAAGGGGGAAGAAGGTATATTGGAGTGAATTATAGTAGAGAATTTCCCTAATATGGCAAAGGGAACAAGCATCAAAATCAAGGAAGTGCAGAGAATCCCCCTCAAAATCAATAATAGGTCCACAACCTGTCATCTAATAGCAAAACTTACAAGTCTTAGTGACAAAGAGAAAAACCTGAAAGCAGCTTGGGACAAGAAGTATGTAACATACAATGCTAAAAATATTAGATTGGCAGCAGACTTAGCCACAGAGACCTGACATGCCAGAAAGAACTGGCATGATATATTCAGAGCACTAAATGAGAAAAACATGCAGCCAAGAATACTAAATTCAGCTAGATTATTATTGAAAATATAAGGAGAGATTAAAAACTTCCCGGACAAACAAAAATTAAAAGAGTTTGTAAATACCAAGCCAGCTCTACAGGAAATATTGAAAGAGGTCCACTAAGCAAAGAGAGAGATCCTAAATGTAGTAGACCAGAAAGGAACAGAGACAATATACAGTATCAGTCACCTTACAGGCAATACAATGGCACTTAATTCATATCTCTCAATAGTTAACTTGAATGTAAATGGGTAAATGCCCCAATCAAAAGACACAGGATATCAGAATGGATTAAAAAAAAAACAAGACCCATCAATATGCTATCTACAAGAAACTCATTTTAGACTGAGAGACACCTCCAGATTTAAAGTGAAGGGTTGGAAAACAATTTGCCATGCTAATGGACATCAAAAGAAAGCTGGGGTTGCAATTTTTATATGAAATAAACTAGATTTTAAACCAAAGACTATAATAAGAGATGGGGAAAGACACTACATCATACTCAAAGGGTCTGTCCAACAAGAAGTTCTAATAATTTTAAATATCTATGCCCCTAATATGGGAGCAGCCAACTGCATAAACCAATTAATAAAAAAATCAAAGAAACACATCAACAATAATACAGTAACAGTAGGGAACTTTAACACCCCCCTCACTGAAATGGACAGATCATCCAAGCAAAAGGCAACAAGGAAGTAAAGGCCTTAAATAACACACGGGACCAGATGGACATCACATATATATTCAGAACATTTCATCCCAAAGCAACAGAATACCCATTCTTCTCTAGTGCACATGGGACATTCTCCAGAATAGATCACATCCTGGGTCACAAATCAGGTCTCAACTGGCACCAAAAGATTGGGATCCTATCTTGCATATTTTCAGACCACAATGCTCTGAAGCTAGAACTCAATCACAAGAGGAAATTTGGAAAGAACCCAAATACATGGAGGCTAAAAAACATTCTTCTAAAGAATGAATGGGTCAACCAGGAAATAAAAGAAGAACTGAAAAAATTCATGGAAACAAATGAAAATGAGAACACAATGGTTCAAAATCTGTGGGACACAGCAAAGACGGTCTGGAGAGGAAAATGTATAGTGATAGAAGCCTTTCTTGAGAAACAAGAAAGGTCTCAAATACACAACGTAACCCTACACCTGAGGAGCTGGAGAAGGAACAACAAAGAAAACCTAAACCCAGCAGGAGAAGAGAAACCATAAAGATCAGAGCAGAAATCAATGAAATAGAAACCAAAAGAACAGTAGAACAAATCAACAAAACTAGGAGCTGGTGCTTTGAGAGAATTAATAAGATTGATAAACCCCTGGCTAGGCTTATCAAAAAGAAAAGAGAAAGGACACAAATTAATAAAATCATCAATGAAAGAGGAGAGATCATAACCAACACCAAAGAAATATGAACGATTATAAAAACATATTATGAGCAACTATATGCCAGCAAATTTGATAATCTGGAAGAAATGGATGCATTCCTAGAGATATATAAACTACCACAAGTGAACCAGGATTAAAGAGAAAACCTGAACACACCCATATCAATAAGGAGATTGAAACAGTCATCAAAAATCTCCCATCAAACAAGAGCCCAGGGCCAGATACCTCCCAGGGGAATTCTACCAGCATTTAAAGAAGAATCAATACCTAGTCTCCTGTAACTGTTCCAAAAAATAGAAATTTAAAGGAAACTTCCAAACTCATGTTATGAGACCCGCATTACCTTAATCCCAAAACCAGACAAAGATCTCATCAAAAAAGAGAACTACAGACCAGTATCCTTGATGAACACAGATGCGAAAATTCTCACCAAAATACTAGCCAATAGGTTCCAACAGTACATTAAGATTTCTTCATCATGACCAAGTAGAATTTATTCATATAATCAAAATTTGGTTCAATATCTGAAAATTAATCAATCTGATACACTACATTAATAAAAGAAAGAATAAGAACAATATGATACCATCAATAGATGCTGAAAAAGCATTTGAAAAAGTACAGCATCCTTTCTTGATCAAAGCTCTTCACCTTGTAGGGATAGAAGGTGCATACCACAAAATCGTCAAAACTATCTATGCAAAACCCATCACAAATACCATTCTCAATTGAGATAAACTGAGAGCTTTTCCAGTAAGGTCTGGAATACGGCAGGTATGTTCACTATCACCACTGCTATTCAACATAGAACTAGAAGTCCGATCCTTGGCATTCAGACAACAAGAAGAAATAAAAGGCAGCTGAATCATTAAAGAAGAAGTCAAACTCTCACTCTTTGCAGATGATATGATTCTCTATTTGGAAATCCCAAAAGACTCCACTCCAAATCTTCTAGAACTCACACAGGAATTCAGTGAAGTGTCAGCATATAAAATCAATGTCCAAAAATCAGTTGCATTTCTGTATTCCAACAATACAGAAGAAAGAGAAATTGAGGAGTCAATCCCATTTATAATTGTACCTAAAACCATAAGATACGGAGGAATAAGACTAACCAAAGAAGCAAAGAATCTGTACTCAGAAAACTATAAAGTATTCATGAAAGAAACTGAGGAAGACACAAAGAAATGGAAAAACGTTCCATGCTCATGGATTGGAAGAACAAATATTGTGAAAATGCCTATGCTACCTAAAGCAATCTATGCATTTAATGCAATCCCTATCAAAATACCATCATTTTTCTTTTTCAAAGAACTGGAACAAATAATCCTAAAATTTATACGGAACCAGGAAAGACCCAGGATAGCCAGAGGAATGTTGAAAAAGAAAGCAAGAGTTGGAGGCAGCACAATTCCAGACTTCAAGCTCTATTACAAAGCTGTCATCATCAAGACATGATGGTACTGGCACAAAAACAGACACACAGATCAGTGGAACAGAATAGAGAGTCCAGAAATAGACCCTCAACTCTATGGTCAACTAATCTTTGACAAAGCAGGAAAGAATGTCCAATGGATAAAAGACAGTCTCTTCAACAAGTGGTGTTGGGAAAATTGGACAGCCACATGCAGAAAAATGAAACTGGACCATTTCCTTACACCACACACGAAAATAGACTCAGAGTGGATGAAAGACCTCAGTGTGAGACAGGACTCCATCAAAATCCTTGAGGAGAACACAGGCAGCAACCTCTTCGACCTCAGCCACAGCAACTTCTTCCTAGAAACATCACCAAAGGCAAGGGAAGCAAGGGCAAAAATGAACAATTGGGAATTCACCAAGATCAAAAGCTTTTGCACAGCAAAGGAAAGAGTCAGCAAAACCATAAGACAATGATCAGTATGGGAGAAGATATTCGCAAAGGACATAGCAGATAAAGGACTAGTATCCAAAATCTATAAAGAACTTATCAAACTCAACACCCAAAGAATAAATAATCCAATAAAAAAACGGGCAGAGGACATGAACAGACATTTCTGCAAAGAAGAAATCCAGATGGCCAACAGACTCATGAAAAACTGTTCCACATCACTCAGCATCAGTGAAATACAAATCAAAATCACAATGAGATACCACCTCACACCATTCAGAATGGCTAAAATATATAAGACAGGAAATGACAGATGTTGGTGAGGATGTGGAGAAAGGGACACCCTCTTGCACTGTTGGTGGGAATTCAAGCTGGTACAGCCACTCTGGAAAACAGCATGGAGGTTCCTCTAAAAGTTGAAATTAGAGCTGCCCTATGATTTAGCAATTACACTCCAGGGTATTTACCCTAAGGATAGAAATGCAGTATTCCGAAGGGCAACGTGCACACAAGTGTTCAAGCAGCAATGTCCACAACAGCCAACTACAGAAAGATCCCAAATGTCCATCAACAGATGAATGGATAAAGAAGAGTTGGAATACACCCACCCACCCACACCCATACACACATACATGATGGAATACTATGCAGGCATCAAAAGAATTGAAGTATTGCCATTTGCAATGACATGAATAGAATAAGACGGTATTATGCTAAGCAAAAAAAGTCAATCATAGAAAGACAATTATCATATGATCTCTCTGATGTGAGGAAGTTAAGAGATAGGGTGGGGGTTTTGGGGGCTGAGGAAGGAAAAAAATGAAACAAAATGGTAATGGGAGGGAGACAAACCATAAAAGACACTCTCTCAATCTCACAAAACAAACTGAGGGTTGCTAGTGGGTGGTGGTGTAGATGTAGTGTGGCTGAGTTATGGACATTGAGGAGGGTATATGCTGTGGTGAGTGCTGTGAAATGTGTAAGACTGATGATTTAGACTTACACGCCTGGGGCAAATAATTTATTATATGTTAATAAAAATAATTTAAAAATTTCTCTCTCTCCCTTTCTTCTGCCCCTCCCCTGACTCACACATAGACATTCTCTTTCTAAAACAAACCAAACCAACTGATAATTATAAATAAGTGATAATTATAAATAAATGGATGTTCATCAACATGAACAATTAAAAACATTAAATATATCACTATGGAATACATCTAGTAGTTAAAATGAATATAATAGATATGTATGTATTAGAAGATCAACAATAGATGATTTTAAATTATATAACAAAACAATATATCATGAGTACATATGTATCCAAATGTATAATAAATTGCCTAGAAGGATGAACATCAAACTAGAAGAAATTTTTACATCCATAAATGTGGAATAAATGAAATTGATGAAATTGAATTTGTTTAAATAGGACTACCTATATGATATTTAATTAAACACATGTTGAATCAATTTAAAAAAAAGAAATAAAAATGTAACTAAAATGAATTAAATGAAGAATCAGGGAGATAAATCTATTTTTTTAGTTTTATTGATTTAACTACACTGCGTTCAATTATATTTACTTACAGCAATCTCAGAGGTCTCCTATTATGTGTTTATTCTTAATCTCCTTGTGGTACTGACTATACTAAGGACACACATATCCTCTTAACTCATTAATTTCCCTGGCGTGTTAGTCATGATAGGGTAGGCTATGCCTGCATAATAAACAAATTCCAAATTTTTTGCCTTATAATAAATAAGGTATATTTTTCAGCTACACTTCATGTCTACCACAAGTCAATCTCATCTTGTCTTCACTTAAGAACACATCCTGCTGGGGCTGCTTAACCAGAGAGGAAAGAAATACATCACAAACTTTGCCTTGCACTTCAAGTTTCTGTTCAGAATTGTCACATTTCTGCTTATATTTAATTGACTAAATGAGATACATGGCAATCCTGAAACCATTAGAATAAGGAAGTATTCTTCCTCAAGAAAGAACAGTGAATAATTTTTAATAGTAGAACACTCTAATACAACTGTTTTTTAAAAAGAGTTTGTACTGTAGGGACAGAGTGTTCTAAAATTATACTCACTTCATTCAGTACTTTAAAAATTATTCTAAGCTAGTTGTAAAATGCTGCACTAATACAGTAGCATTATAACAAGTCAACACTAAAGGCATAAGCTAAGTGGGCCACAAGCCCCATCACTTGGAGATTGTGATGTCAATGCTTCCTGACTGATAGCATCCAAATGGTGAGGGTGGTGAAACCTGACCATTTACTGTGTCAGAGAGACTGCTAATTCTTTTATTTTCTGTGTATTCCAAAGTGTTCTCAATAATGGCTACTGCCAAAAGATAAATACAGTGGGACATTAACTAAAGTGGTGAAAGATTTTATTCAGTAACTACTGACAGTAGAAGAAAGGGCTGAGCTCCATTTAGGTTCATGTGTAGAAGACTGGGCATTTTAAAGAATAAATGAAACAGTAGAATAGTACTTACCAGTGTCTGGAGGGTGGAGGAATTAGGAAGATGTTTTTAAAAGGTAAAATATGCTGCTAGACGATTAATCTGTCCTGGAGGTCTAATGTACAGCTCAGTGATTATAGTCAACAGTACTGTAATACATAATTCAAAATTCCCAAGAGAATAGGTCTTTAATGTTCTAACCACAAAAAAGAGATAATTACTATGTAATGTGAGAGATGAAACTAAAGCTACAATGGTATTCAAGTTGCCATATAGAAGTGTGTCAAATCAACAGGCTGTACTTAACTTACACATTGTTACATGACAATTATATAACCAACAAACAGCCAAGGAGTCAGTGGAGGGACGCCTGGGTGGCTCAGTCAAGTAAGTGTCTGTATTTGGCTCAGGTTCTTATCCTGGGGTCCTGGGATGGACCCCCACATTGGGCTTCCCACTCACTGGTGAGCCTGCATCCCCCACTTCCTCTCTCCCTTCCTCCACTTGTGTGCTCTTTCTCTCACAAATAAAAAAAAATCAAAAAAAAAAAAAAAAAAAAAAAAAGGTCAGTGAGGACCAGGGGTAGAAGAGACTTGAATAGAGGCAGGGAGGGTAAAAATGACCAAAAGTGAGAAGGAGAGCTTGGTCCTTGTGAAACCTAACTGGGTTTGCTAACCAGTAGTTAATAAAATGAGTTCAGACTCCTCACAAATGTGAAACTGGTGTTATCATTAGTTGTTGGGTGGAACAGAGTACATTACTTTGGCAGGATCGAATGTTCTCAGGCAGGCTGGTGTCATTTCAGGGGTACAGACTTGAGCCCTTAGAAACTATGCTGCTGTTTGCTTAAGTCTATGTAATCCAGGTTGAGATTCCTCTCCAGGGAGAGGAGCCTGACTGGAGTTTAGTCAAGGTGAGAATCCTCATAAAGACCTTTATATTGAACATTTTTCTGTTTCATTCCAAGAAGGTGAGGGAAAAAAAAACACTTTTGTAATTTTTTCTCAAAAAATGAGATTTTTTTTTCACAATTTAACCAGAATCATGTGACTATATGAATATGACCCTGCTGTTCCTCTCTAATTTTCCAAGATAATATAAAATTCTTGGGGAGGGGGTAGATTTTTCCCTTTTTATAGTTACCGGAGATCATTTACCTTATTCATTTCTATTTCTAATCAGTAAAACCCAACAATAGGTAAGAATTCTTAGCTCTCAAGTGATCATCCCATTATGTGCACATTTCTTTTTCTTTTTCTTTTTTTGTAACTTATTCAATTAGTTGGCTAATGATCAGGATATGTGTCACTACTAACTAAAAGCTGGCTGAAGGTAAGATGAATACCTTACATGATTAAAAAATTGAATCATGTCTACAGTCACCAATATATTTAGAAGAACATGTTTGGTTACTTTCTTTAATATGGAAAGACCACTGCCATCCAAATTAGCCTATGACCTTTCCTAAAAACAAAGCAAAGTAAACAGACCTTGATAACAACAAATTCCCTCTTAGTAAATTTCCCTTTAGCCCCATAATCCTGAAGCAGAGAAGATTCATAACACAATCCTACCATCATAGGGAAATAGACACAGCACTGAATGACTGGGACAAGTGTCAGCTTTTCCTATAAGTAAAGAAAATATCCTGCTCCACCTTTCTCTAATAGTTCTTTCCCAGAAATAGAGTTTTCAGAAAATAGCTTCAGAAATCCATCCATGCTGTGTGTTCCTCTGTAACCATTTTAACCTTTTCTTTCCCCTGGTGATTAAGGGTGAGCATTGCACACATAATGCTTGTGTCCCTTTACCTGATTTTACCCTCACAAGTTCAACAGCATTCCAAATTAAATACACTTTCGGTTCAATGAAAAGTAGAAAAGGAAGTTTATTAAAATGAACTTGCTGTATGGGTCACACTTTTGCTAGGTCTGAAATGACTTTTTAACCCCAGCTACTCTTAGAGGGAAGAAAACCCAAGATACAGCTCTATATTTTAACTCCATTACTTTAGAAGATAAAAGAGTTTTACTAGGTCTAACAGACAGAAATATCTTTATGTTCAAAAAGTCCCATGACTCTCATGTTAAACAGAATTGAATCTGGTAAAAAGAGTAATGTTTGTCATATATCCTTGAAATGACATTAAAAATAATCATATATCCAGTAAAATATGCTCTATATTTGGTTATAGTTCTCATGAGAGATAAGCCAACTAGGGCATTTGAATTCTTAGATTACAATTCCAGCTGGGATCCAGATTACTCTTCCCCTTTTCCTTTATGCCACCATCCTTACTTTCTTGTACTCTCTCTAGCATTTCTCCGTTAACTTACTCATGTTTGCCCTAAGTCTGAGGCACACAAAATATGGTTTATTGACACAGATGGCACTAAGGAAGACATTTCTCCTTTGGTGTGTGTGTATGTGCTCATGCCAACAAAAGTGTTTATTTTTGTTGTAATTTTGATATTGAAAGTTATTTACCCTTCTTTTCTTCCAAATTGAGAAATTAACACAAGTAGCCAAGGGAAGAGCAATGAATAACATCTGGTAAACTATTCATGGTAAACTCTTCAACTTGATAGCTTAGTATGATGTATGCCCAAAGCAAGATCATGGGGACTGAGGGAAAGACACAACCAATTTCAGAGACAACTAGGATTTTCAGGTGTTAGCTGAAAAGAAAGAAACAGAAAAATAAAATTACAGATTAGCCTAAATGTTCACATTAATTCAGTAGTCCTATCCTTTAGTTTGACTGCTCCTTTTCTCCTGGGGGCACTCAGAACTGCAAGTGTAAGCAGAATCAAGCTTCCTTCCTAGCAATATTCTCAGGAAACTGAATTACTACAGAAATTTTCTATTTTATGGACTCATTTTAAAGGATGTTGCACTGGACGTCAGTAAGATATTTCCTAAAATCTATACAAGAACGAGTTTAATTAACAATTTCCTTAAGAAAAACAATAAAATAATTGAAAGACTATATTCTGTAATGGGAAGATGACTATGTAGAGAAATCTTGATCACCATCATCAAATATATCCATGGGAATAACATGGTTACAAAAATATAATGTATAAGGTTTTAAAATATTAAAGCCAATTTAAAAACATATTGTCAAAAATAATATTTTGGAAATGTTTTTGCTTAGAAAACACGTCTATAAAAACAGCACTTTATCCACAGATCCAGTTCCAATTGTGCACCTTCATCATCATCATCATCATCATCATTGTTCACTTATTATTTCTTGAGATTCTAATCAAGGAAAGCAAAACACTCATCACAAATGTACCTTGCCTATATGTTAGTTTTATTTATTTGAAATCACCCTATGTTTTACCATTCAGCATGCATATGCTTTTTTATAACTTAAACTTTCCATTGTATTTCCAAAACAGTCACTTTGTCAAAAAAGTTGCAGGGTTTAAGACATCAGTAAATTAATTCAATCTCGATCATGAACATGAAAGAATTATTTCTTTGATTTTGTGGGTTTTTTTTTCTTTTCTGTCTCTTATTTTCATCTTGATAGACGCTGCCATTTCATAAGTCTCCATCACCTGGATGTCTACATAGCACATGCTGTCATGACATATACTTAGATTCCTTCTGATCTCTTGTGTTATCAGATATGCCATATCCTTTCATTACATCTTGCCATCGAAAGCGAGAGCTGTTTGCTTTTGTGTGCCCAGTAATACAAAACAAATGAAATTGACTATAATGGAATTCTTATTACTTGTGTTTATTTTGTAGATTATCTATTAGTGTATAGACTTAAAAGATATTAGCATGCCATGCTATCTTTTCTAATATATCTTCCTGATTTACCAGATTTTTCCACCTTTATTACACTTCTTATATCCTTCATTCTTCATTATTTTTGAGGTCTTTTTTTTTTCTAAAACGTTCCCCTTCCACTCCAAAGATTTTTTTCAAGATGTACTTATTTATTTATTTTAGAGAGATAGAAAGCAAGCACGAATGGGAAGGACCTAGAAAGAGAGAATCTCAAGCAGACCACTTGCCGAGCTCAGTTCAAGGCTCTATCTCATGATCCTGAGATCATGCCCTGCGTGGAAACCAAGACCTGGATACTCAACCAACTGTGCCACTAAGATACCCCTCCACTCCAAAGATGTTTTAAATCATTTTCAACAGATTAATGATTCTTCTGGTGAAAAGTTTTTGATCCATGTATGTCAAAATAGTATTTTCCCATTATATCTGTAACCTAGAATTACTGGGTCAATATTTACTTTCAAAAAATTATTAAGTAAATGAGAAAACTGGAAATTTAAAAAAAATCCACTAATTGCATTAAGGAAACATTAAAATAATATCATTAATTACACAAAACAGTTAAATCAAATCAAATATTGTGTTCAGCAATTTGCAAGAACTGGTTAACCTCATAATAGAGAAAACAATATCTTTCCAATTTTATCTGCTATCATATATGCACTAATGTTAAGGAACTATAATTGTAGAGAATTAATAAAAAGGGAAATTGATAATTCCTAAAAAAAATACGAGGAAGCTGTAAAGATAGGGGATATCCTCACTACGTTAAAAATTTGCATATTTTGAATCACACATTATGTTAGAACTATAGACACATAGAAAGCATAATTATTTAAACTTTTGAATAACTGTTTCTCAGTCATAGAGCATTCAAATACAGTTGTATGTGGACTGTAACAGTAAATAGTTGGGGTTTTTTAAAGCCTACAGTGAATTTTGGCCTGTCAAGTAAAATGTACACTAACATTGTTATCTGACAGATTTTGTTTAAGTGACTTTTGAAAGATTACTGACAGTCCTGAAATAAGTAGTTTCAGAAAAGGGAAAAAGATGTCTAAATATAATAACTAAACTTTTCTTTTTTGAAAACAATGATTACCTGTGATTTTTGATATGCTTCACTTTTTTCTCCTTTCTCTTACATTCTGTTTTTCAGTATTGCGTCAGCACTAGTGCAGGTAAGAACATTTCTGGCCAGAGATGGATAACTTAACAATTTGCCCTTGTTAAATAACCCTTGAATTTGATAAAACATAATTTTATCTCTAATAATGAATTTTAAGTCATCATAGGGACATTAAAACCCTAGGCATGCACTTGATCTTTTATTTCCCCCGGTTTGGCATAATAATATTTCTTGATTTTCTAGTATTTCCCTGTTCCATTCATAAGACGCAAAATTATAATTTCAATATCTCCATCAGCTTTCTGGGATTTTGTCTAAAAACTGTTTTCTTTAAAGAATATGCTGTTTATACATTAAAATATTTCCAAATAAGGGAGAGCAAGATGTGCTTATTATTTAATTTACATTTATTTATGTATTTAATTCATTATTTTATTATTTAAATTATTTTTAAAAATTTTCTATGGGTAATAAGGATTAGGTATAGTATTAGGTTTCAGTACTGATGTTTCTGACAACAAGTATTTTAAACAAGTTAGTCAATATATAACATCTTAATGTAATTATAGCTGAGGATTTTGCAAATTAAAAAGTTTACATTAAGAAAATTACATATACCTTTTTTCATTTTAATATAATACATTAAAGAGATGAGAGCATTGTGGTTCATGTTAAAAAATGAAACATTGGAGGAACTGCATATTGCTTTTCCTACAAAAAAAAATCAATCCTTGAGCTTCTATGTTTTGTTGTGTTTTTCTTTTTTTAGAATATAAGATATCCACTCTTAAGTAAAAATAGTTGTTCTCATACTTAATCGTAAAAGTTTCAATATTACACCAGTAAAGGCCAGAGCTCAGGCAAAGTGATTTAATGTTAATAATGGTCTTAACTCTGTGGAGTTTAGGAAACCATTAAAGTAGCTGTATATCATCATATTTTACACTATAAAATACATAAAGTCAAGGAATCTTGCCTATAATGGCAGTCCTTTTAAAACAAGTTTATTTTTAAAAATCTTTGGCTTGTGTGAGCCTTGAGAATATGCAATCAGTTCAGACTTTAAACTACAAAATATATGACACAAAAAATACTTTTGTTCTCATTAATCTCATTTTTGTTCACTTAGACTTAAATTCCTTTAAAGTGTGTATGTAGAAAAGAAGTTTTGTTCTTTCTTAAAAGTCAAGTAAATACTCTTTTCTATTTAGGGGGATATATCAGTCAACTCCAACTTAGGAATCATTCCTCTAAGTTGCAGACACAGCCTTTTAAACTACTACTATTGTTTCTCTGCAATTGAAAAACAAAACAAAAGTCAACAGTAACTCACTTTATGCATGAGAGTGAAGCACATAGGGTTAACTAACAGGAATGGAATTTGACATCACTGTGAAGATCCCTGCTCTGTGTTTGGCTGAGTGTTTATGAATCAGCAGGTACAATAAAAATGTTGGGGTCCACTAAAACCATTCAATAAGGCTCACCAAATTCTTGGACATTTTTCTTATTTCTACTGAGTAGCCCAGACCATGATTTTAAATCTATTAATGGAAAATCTCAGTAAACATGCTTCCCCTATTCAGCTGATGTGCTGCATTTATATAAAAGGCAACATTGTGTCTGCAACATCCTTGACACATGTATACAGTCACAAAAACTCCTCCCTTGAGTAACTGATCTATATTTCTTCTCCTTCTTCCTTTCTACTTGGCCCATAACCCAAATTCCAGATTCCCTAGGTAGATTTATTTCTTGCCTTCTATTCTAATATATTACCATAGCAAAAGCACAATTTCCTGCTCCCCTAGGCACTTTCCAAATTTGGAATTAAAGAAAACTGAACAGTAACTTTATATTTGCATTCTGTCATATCATTTTAATTGTCAAATTGGCAACACATACTCTTACGATTGATGTTCACTGTAAGAAAGTAGGGAAAAGAATTCACACAGTGGTATTTGAAAATTGTATCTCATGACATTTGTAGAATAGACATTAAAAACTAAGGGCTTTAAAGCAAGTTAGATATAATATAGAGTCAACATCAGTTATTTTCCTTGAAATGTGTATGAATCTTGTTTGTTGTCATTGATCCTCATGTCTTACTTCCTGTATTAATTTTTTTGTTTCATTTCATGACCGGACCTCCTGTGGCCTGCTCTCTGTTAGCCTGGCCCCTACAGAGAGCATCTGCCAGGCTACTTTGCAATGGGACAAATGGTAAAAGGAGATATCAAAGGGTAAAAGGAGAGAGAATTTGAGTATTTTTCTCTTGTTTCTTCTCTGCATACTGGTCCTTACTTTTCTGGTATTTTTTAAAATTTTTCCTTTAGGGGCACCTCGGTGGCTCAGTGGGTTGAGCCTCTGCCTTCGGCTCAGGTCATGATCTCAGAGTCCTGGGGTCGAGTCCCGCATCGGACTCTCTGCTCGGCGGGGATCTGCTTCCTCCTCTCTCTCTCTCTGCCTGCCTCTCTGCCTACTTGTGATCTCACTCTGTCAAATAAATAAATAAAATTTTTAAATTTTTTTCCCTTTAAATGATCTTCTTATCTTCCTTTAAGCCAAAAAAGTTAAGTCCTCTGACATTCTTTTCAAGACTACCAATTTTTCAAACCCAAAATAATAATTCAATAATTTTAAGTCTGGATTCCTAATTTATTACCAATTGTCTTCTTTGCTAACTTGCAGATAAATTACTTGGAGTTCTGCACCTAGCTCACTTACTGTCTCTTCTTGTATTCATTTTCTTGGAAAGTGAACCACAGGAGGGTTTATGTATTATCTGTGTGCTGATGACTTTTGGATATAACAAATCACTTCAAAATGTTGTAGTATTAATAACTGTCAGATCAGACTAGCTGACTGGACTCAGCTAAATTGTCATTTGAGATCTTTCATGTAGTTGCAGTTAACAGGACTGGTTTCACCTGAAGGCTTAATGCAAAATGTCTTTTTCACTCATAGGTTTGAAGTCTGGGCTGGTATGGCTGGAACTATTGGGGAATATCTGTGCAGATATCCCCTTCTCTTCATGTGGCAACATTACCCAGGACATGAAAGTCTCAAGTTAGCCAAACTTCTTCCATGGCAACTGGCTTCCTCTGGAGCAATTCTTACAATAAATCTAAGTGGAAGTTGTAAGACTTCTCATATAGGCTTGAAAATCATGTACCATCACTATGGCCACAATGTATTGATTACAAGTTAATCACAAAACTGGCCCACATTCAAAAAGGGGAGACTATTTAGGACCATAAATAAAAGGAGGTATGGTTTATAAAATGGAACTATCTACCAAAAATGTCAATTATCCTTCTTTTATTCATTGTTAAGGAAAGAAATAGATCCCTCCAGAAGTAAAATGTTGAAGCTCTAACCCCCAGCATGATGGCATTTGGAAATAGGGCATTTGGGAAGTGATTAGTTTATGAGAGTAAAGTCCCCTGATCAGACCATAAGCAAAAACAAGGGAGAAATGTCTCTCTGCCATGTGCGCACATAATGAAAAAGCAGTGGCCTACAAGACAAGAAAAGGGCCTTCTTTGAAAACTGAATGGTTGGCACCTCAATCTTAGACTTGTAGGCTCCAGAATGGTAAGAAATAAATTTCCATTGTATAAATTGCCTAGTCTGTACTATTTGGTTAGAGTAGTCTAAGCCAAGATACCCATGAGCTCTGTTCTTACATATCCAGCTAACCCTCATGAGCTCTGTTCTTACACATTCAGCTATTTACCTACAATGGCTGTCTTATAAGGATTTTTGAGTTCAGTATGCTCCAGTATGTCCTCCTGATGTTTCCTCCAAAATATTTTCTGTCCACAACCTTCCCCAGATCAGCTGATAAGAGCTCCTTTGAACTTCTAGTCATTCAATCTCAAAATCTTAGAGGCATTCTTCACTCCTCTTTTCTCTCATAACATCTCATTTAATATTTTAAGAAATTATGTGATGTCTACCTTCAAAATCTTATGAGGAACCCCACCAATATTTACCTCTTTCACTCCATCCTGGTGTAAGTATTAAGTTTTATCACCTCTGTTGTGGATTACTACAGTGGCCTTCAGAATAATTCCACCCCTCTCATCCTTATCCTTTGTTGTTTATTTTCAGTACAAGAGAGATACCTGGGACACACAATCAGAGGTTGCCTCTTTACTGCACAAACTCTGAATTCAGAGCACAAGTCAAAAGTCTATATAGTGCCCAGAAGTTTCTAGGCATTTTAGTCTCTTATTTCCTTTCTGAAATCATTTCTTCTATTTTCTTCCTCTATTCACTTCAGCTCACTGAGACCCACTGACCTTCTTGCTGTTTTTTATGTACAACAAGTCTGAGCACTGGCTTTCATTCCATTTGGAAAGAAGATGTCTAATGTATACCTCTCTCAAATCCTTCCATTTTGTGTTTAGGTTTTCTCAAGGTATATTAAACCAACATCATTAAAATTGCCAAGCCTCAGAATTCTAACACCCTAGTCTACAGTCTCTGTGATGTGTATTACTTTCTAAAATACTTTATGTGTTTATTTCCTATAGCAGAACTCTAAAATTCAAATTACATTAGATAATGGCTCTTTGATGAAAATGTTCATTGTTGTATTAAAGTCACCTTCAATAGTAGCTAGCACATGGTATGCATTTAATAATACTTGTTCTGATTTGTGAATGTTTTCTCATATACCTAATGAGAAACAGTGACACCCAGGGAAAGTCTATATGGATTTAAGTGCATACACATGTGTATGAAAGTAACAGATTGAAAATAAGCGTACATGTAAGCATTGTCTAGAAGTATAGCTTGGAGGACAGTTAGAGCAGATATTACCATTTTGTGCCCAGAAGGGATATTAAACACACACACACACACACACACACACACACACACACACGATTGTGTTTAGGTCCAGGAAACTGAAGGGAATGGTATAAAAGCTAAGACTCTGAATTTTTTTTTTTAAGATTTTATTTATTTACTTGACAGATCACAAGTAGGCAGAGAGGCAGGCAGAGAGAGAGAGGAGGAAGCAGGCTCCCTGCTGAGCAGAGAGCCCGGTGCAGGGCTTGATCCCAGGACCCTGGGATCACGACCTGAGCCGAAGGCAGAGGCTTTAACCCACTGAGCCACCCAGGTGCCCCAAGACTCCGAATTTTAATGTTTCAGATAATCTATTTGTTCTTGTTGCCAGGAGGTGAGCTATAGGAGAATAAATAGGTATAAAGGAAAGCTATAATAACCAACGTTTGCTAGACACTAAGTGTTAAGGTACAATTTATGGACATCACACTGTTAATTCCCCTTATATTTAAGAAGGCAATTTGAACATCAAGTTGACAGAAAGACATTCCAGTGGTAACCCCACACCTGTTGACTGGCAAAAACTAAAGTGGCACAAACCTTACCCCAATAAATTTAAGTAAAGGAAGAAATTCTGATCTGTGGCCTGTCCAATGAAGTCCTACTAACCAAAAGAAAAAAAAATGTTATTTTGAATCACCAAAGTAAAAAAAAAATCGGAAATATTTTATTAGAAAACCAAGGAGGAATTTTTTTCAGAAAAAAAAAAAACTATTTAAATATTACTTTATTATTTATTTATTTATTATTTATTATTTAAATGATTTAATATATAATTCAAGAAGAAAACTTCAGAAACTGAATATGAAAAATTAAAAGGAAAATCTGATAAAATCAAATGACAGTGATAGAGAAAATAGGGTAAATATCACAAGACGTATAAAAGACAGAAAATAGAAATCTGACCTTCAAATTGTGCTTTCCAGAAAATAACAGGATAACTGTGACAGAAGTTATCAAAGAATATAAGTAAAACTTTAAAGCTCCTATACAAGCCTGAAAAATATGGCCTAAATTTCTCTTTGGCTTTGTGTAAAAAATAAAAGAAAGTCTTTCATACACATTCATTCTGATAATAATTTGTAAAAGTATTGATTACTAAAAATACTACAGTTGTTGAAAGGGAAAATGTTAAAGTTTTTAATGAAGTAATCACAACATAAGCAAATCATACATTTAAGTATCCTGAAATGGTATGATTGAGTGATTCCTAGATACAAGTAACAGAAGCTGAGAGTAAACAGGATTGTTCTGAGGGAGAGAACAGCATTACTGACACAAGAAATCAAAAAGGTGAATATAATTAGGGGAAATTAATATGAATCACAATGGCTGAAACACAAACTATGAAGAAAACAAGGATGAACTGATGTTGATGCGGCAGTAGAGATCATCTCACAGTACCATTTTCCTTATAGATAGGGATCCTACCAATTTTTAGCTAGACTTTCCACTTACAGCTCTATTCCTTGCTTTCATCCCATTTAGTTGTAGGTTAGACACTTGGTTTGGGGACAATGAGATGTGAGAGGCGTGATGAGCATAATTTTTCACAATCTGGAGTAGGAACATCTCTTGGAAACTCATTTGTATTAGGCTGATAAAGGGACCTTTTGAGAAACACTTAAACATTAAAAGATCAAGTTCTCTGAAAAAAAGGACTGGAAGAGAGCCAAGTGAAATATACTTCTAATATTTTTCAACCATTGTTTGTCTGTTACTTGTTTTGGGGTTCTATTTAATTCAGCTTCATAGCCTATATGATAACTATTACATCGACATGCCATTTTAATTATTACATACCATAAACTCACTGTTGTAAGTGATTTTATAGGACTTGAGCTAAATTTGGCAAAAGTACTAAAGAGATAATCATGAAAGTAATATTATCAGATTTATAGATATAGAGTGGGGATCCAATTAAGTTGGTTACCAGCAAAGGAAGTTGCAAAGGGAAAGACATGTTTATAACTCAGTAAGTAAATGGTGTGGATCTTATTCACAGAAAAAAGGAATAGTAGAAGAATAAAAAGTTTGAGAGCAGTGTTTTGGGGTCAGTGAGAAATCCAAATTGTCCACAAATGCCATGGACATAGAGGTGTGGGATCTACAGTGTCTATATTGAACATTCACATATTATCAAATGTTTCTTTTAATTGAAATCATCAAAAAATAAGATCACATGGCACAATGACATAAAAATGAGAACATAAGACAGCAAAAATGGAGAAACAAGGAATGTAAACATTTATCATCCACATAAATCAAAGATCACAAAAAATTCTAAAAATGAATAATTAATATATAAGAAGGAAGTCACAAGAAAAAAGAATACTTCAGGAAGGATAATGTGATCTATAATGTCATTTTGTTGTTGTTGTTGATAGTCAATGCAAGTGACAAATTAGATGGTTTCCCTTAAGTAAACACAATAGAAATTGCTGACATTTGTTGTAGTATGGTCTCAGTGGAGAAGTAAGCTTGACTCTCAAATCATTATGGGTTGAAAAGCAAAAGGAGACAGACAATTTGAGATTTCTGAACAAATGAAATGACTGTTTAGCTTCTAGCCTAACTTTCTAAATCCAGAAAAGAAATCACAATAGAGGGGCACCTCTGCGGCTCAGTCTGTAAATTGTCTGCCTTCAGCTCAAGTCATGATCTCGGGGTCCTGGGGTCAAGCCCCATGTTGGGCTCCCTGTTCAGTTGGGAGCCTGTTTCTCCCTTTCCCTCTGCCTGCTGCTCCCTCTGTTTGTGTTCTCTGTCTCTCTCTGTCAAATAAATAAATAAAACCTTAAAAGAAATTCACAACAGAGGGAAAGAGAACAAAAAAGGAAATTGTGTAATGCATTGATACCACTGCAATGAAATAGATCAGGCTAAAATAATCTTCTCAACCAAATGTCTTTATATCTTCTCATTATTAATGCACTATCAGAAAATAGTAATCTCATGCATTTAGGTTAAATATAGTGAGTCCATATTCCAGAAGCCAAGATCTACCATATTACTCCTTGCCTCAAATCTTCAAATGATTTCTCATGAAATTCAGAGCAAAATGAAGGCTCTACAGATTGCCAATCATGGCTCCCCAATAAATCTTTCATCCATATAATTTTTGAATTACATTTCCAAATATTTCCAGTTACCTGTTTTAAGATTATATTGGCCAAATTAAAATATGTACCTTCTGGCTTCCTTCTGGAATTTTCTGTTCATGTCTCCATAGTTTTATCATTTTTGAAATACTATACAGATAGAACCATATAGTATACAACCCTTTAAGACTGGTTTCTTTCACTTAACAATATACATTTCAGATTCTTCTAGGTCTTTCCATGTTTTGCTAACTCATTTATTTTTAGTGCTGAAGAAAATACTTAACATGATAGATATTTTAATGATGTTCCATTCAAGTACAGCAGGAAAGCTCCATAAAACTATGATTAATCTTCCCAAATTTATTATAACTGCACATATATGGCTCCTTTTATTTCTAAATAATTAGAAAGTCAGGTATATCAATATTTTAACGTTTCAATATTTATAAATATTAAAGTGCTTCACTATTTTTACTTTCTAATTAGTTTAGATTGAAGGGACAGTGTTGAGATGATTGTTGAAAGATGTTGAACTATGAAAAATAGTTGTGTATTTTAGTTATGATTTATTCTTACAGCTTAAAATAGAACTCAAGAGTGGTACAAAAATGGTCATAAAGTATTTTTAAGAAATATCACTATTAAATGACACCTGAAGAAGCCTACATTACATAATACAATGGCATTTAGTTTTGATTTTTATTTTACTAAGGATATTCAGAAAATCATGAGTTAATAGAAGTCATAAGACACTGTTGACTTTAATACTGTTATTCCATTTTATGATTCACATATTATTTGAGAGGTTATATTATTAGAAGTCTCGTGTACTTGAGGAAAAAAATTCGAATAGTACATTGGGTCAACATTAAGAGTACAAATAATTTGAAAAAATCTGATTTTAACTATTTCTATTCTTTTTGTGGCCAATTTACATATGTATGTATATAGGAAGAATTTTCAAAGGATCATTCTTTTACATTAATAAATAAACTTCTATTTGCATATGTACACACACACACATATTGAACAGGTGGAGCTACTCATCTTATCATCTTCCATCACTCACAGGCCAACAATGAAGTCTCAGTAATCAGCATAATGGAATAGAAAAGATCACTCACTTTCCCCAATTTTCTGTGCCATTTTAGAAACACAAACTGATCTCTAAATATAATGAAGTAGAATACTGAATTGGAAGGCCAATGTAATACCTAAATTAGAATATTAAATATTTTGACACAAAAACTCATATACACAGAGAAATATGTATTTGCATCTATTCAAGCAAAGTCTGTTATCTCCTGGAATTTGAAATTGGATTTTTCTTAGAAGAGCAACATAGGGAGAAGCAAGATGGTGGAGTAGTAGCAGACTTAAATATCATTAGGTCCCAGGAGTTCAGCTAGATAGTTATCTAACCATTCTGAACACCTACAAACTCAACAGGATAGAGAAGTGAATAGCAGCAATTATAGGAACAGATAATTGACCACTTTCTGGAAGGTAGGACATGCGGAGAAATGAATCTCAAGTGACGGGAAGAGAGCTGTGGGGGGAGGGGCCAGCTACCAGCAAGTGGTGAGCAGCAGAGCACAAAATCAGAACTTATAGAAATCTGCTCCACTAAGGGACATCACTCCAGAGGCTAAAAGGGTTGGAGCCCTTGTGGGGACAATGTGGTCTCAGAACCCACGGGGTCACAGAAAGACTGGGGATGTCTGAGTTGGCAGAGCTCCCAGGAATTAGAGAGAGAAAGCCAGCTACAGATATGGAGCTGAGGAGTGAGCTCTCAGCTCTGTGTTACCTTAAACTGTGATCTGAAGCACACTCAGGACACTGATCTTCGAGCAGTGACCCCACAAGTGGCAAATCCAGAGAGACCCTCTCCTTCCTCCTTGGGAAGAGTGTTGTGGGAGCATGCAGCAGGAATCTACTGGGTTTGAGGACTCCAGACAGGATATGCACCAGAGATAGAAGTAGTCAGTCACAAGCCAGGTAAGCACGGAGAGCAGCCAGAGACCAGGGAGACAGAAGGGATTGACTGCTTTTTTCTGAGGTTGCACTGAGAAGTGGGGCCCTGAGCTGTTGGCTCCTCCAGGCTGGAGATTGGGAGGCTGTCAAATTCATTCTCGTCCTCCAAAGCTCTATGGAAAGCATTCAGGGAACAAAAGCTACCAAGAGTGAATGTGAGCAGTTTACTTAGGCTGGTCCCTGTCAAGGATAGTGCAATTCTGCCTCAGGCAAAGATATTTGAGAATCACTGCAAAAGGCTCCTCTCTCAGAAGATCAGCAAGAACATCCACCCAAGACCAATTTTACCAATCAACGAGAACAGCAAAACTCCAGAGCTAGGGGAAAACAACACAGAGAATTCATGGCTTTTTCCCCATGATCCTTTAGTCCTACAAGGAAAAAAATTTTAATTTTTTTCTTATTCTATTATTTTAACTTTTCCTCTTTCCTCTTTTAATATTTTTAAACTATTTTATTTTAACAATACCTTTTTAAAAAAACTTTTAAAATTTTCATTGTTATAGTCATATTTTAACCCTTCATTGTATTAACCTTATTTTTTGTATACATGGAGTTTTTTTTTTTTTCTTTAAAATTCTGGGATACAATTTCTTCCAATAGATCAAAATATACCCTAAATTTAGCACATGGTTTGTTCTAGTCTCCATCCTGATCACATTCTCTCTCTTTTTTTCTTTTCATTTTCCAACCTTCTTATCTAATCAATTCCTTTTTTGGAATTTTTTTCTAATTTTCATTGTTACACTCATATTCAATCCTTCATTAAGTTTATCCTTATTTTGTATAAATATAAATTTATCTTTCTTTAAAAATTTGGGAGATAATTTCTTCTAAGAGACCAGAATACACAAAAAATCAAGTGGGTGGCACTGTTCTATTCATAAGTCTAATGTTTCTTATTTATTTATTTTTATATTTTCCCCTTTTCTTCTCCTTTTGGGTTTGGATCCTTCTGATTTGGTTAGCATACAATTTTTTTAGTTTTTAACCTTTTTTTTAAGGTTTTTTTTTTTTTTTTGAGTTTTTAACCTTTCCATGACAAGATGGAAAAACTTACCACAAAAAAAAAAAAAAAAAAAAAAAGGAACAAGAGGCAGTACCAATGACAACGACTAGGGAACTACTCAGTATGGATATTGGTAATATGTCAGAACTAGATTTCAGAATGATGATTATCAAGGTGTTAGCTGGGGTTGAAAAAGGCATGAAAGATATTACAGAATTGCTTTCTGGAATAAAAGAACTAAAATCTAACCAAACTGAAATTAAAAAAAAAAAAAACTATTAATGAAGTACAATGAAAAATGGAGTCTCTTACTGCTAGGATAAATGAGGCAGAAGAGAGAACTAGTGATATAGAAGACCAAATGAGAGAGAATAAAGAAGCTGAGGAAAGAGAAACAAACAGCTACTGGACAACCAGGGGAGAATTTCAGAGATAAGTGCTACCATAGGATGAAACAATATTAAAATAATTGGTATCCAAGAAGAAGAAGAAAGATAGAGGGGAGCAGAAGATATACTGGAGCCAATTATACTAGAGAATTTCTCTAATATGGCAAAGGGAACAAGCATCAAAATGCATGAGGCAAAGAGCACTCTCTCAAAATTGATAAAAATAGGTCCATACCCCATCATCTAATAGTAAAATTTACAAGTGTTAGTGACAAAGAAAAAATCCTGAAAGCAGCCCAGGACAAGTGGTCTGTAAAATACAATGGTATAAATATTAGGTTGGCAGCAGATTTATGTACAGAGACCTAGCAGACCAGAAAATTCTGGCATGATATATTCAGAGCACTAATTAAGAAAGTTATGCAGCCAAGATACTATATCCAGCTAAGCTGTCATTGAAAATAGAAGGAGAGATAAAAAGCTTCCAGGACAAACAAAAATTAAAAGAATTTGCAAACACCAAAGCAGCACTACAGAAAATACTAAAAGGGATCCTCTAAGCAAAGAAAGAGCATAAAAGTAGTAGACCAGAAGGGAACAGAGACAATATACAGTAACAGTCACCTTATAGGTAATATAATGGCACTAAATTCATATCTCTCAATAGTTACCTGACTGTAAATGGGCTAAATGTCCCAATCAAAAGACACAGGGTAACAGAATGGTAAAGAAAAAAACAAAAACAAGTCTTATCAATATGCTGTCTAAAGAAACTCATTTTAGACTGAAAGACATGTCCAGATTTAAAGTGAGGGGTGGAAAACAATTTACCATGCTAATGGAAATCGAAGGAAAGCTGGAGTGGCAATCCTTATATTAGATAAACCAGATTTTAAGCCAAAGACTGCAATTAGAAATGAGGAAGGACACTATATCATACTCAATGGGTCTGTCCAACAAGAAGTTCTAATAATTTTAAATATCTATGCCCCTAATATGGGAGCAGCCAACTACATAAACCAAGTAATAACAAAATCAAACAAACAAATCAATAATAATACAGTAATAGTATGGAACTTTAATACCCCCCTCACTGAAGTAGATAGAAAATCCAGGCAAAAGAACAGTAAGGAAAGAAATGTATTAAATGACACACTGGACCAGATGGACATCACAGATATATTCAGAACATTCCATCCCAAAGCAACAGAATACCCACTTTTCTCTAGCACACATGGAACATTCTCTAGAATAAATCACATCCTGGGTCACAAATCAGGTCTCAACTGGTACCAAAACATTGGGATAATTCCCTGCATATTTTCAGACCACAGTGCTCTGAATATAGAACTCCATCACAAGAGGAAATTTGGAAAGAACTCAAATACATGGAGACTAAAGAGCATCCTGCTAAACAATGAATGGGTCAACCAGGAAATTAAAGAAGAATTGAAAAAAAATCATGGAAACAAATGAAAATGAAAACACAACTGTTCAAAATCTGTGAGACAGAGCAAAAGCAGTCCTGAAAGGAAAGTATATAGTGATACAATGCTTTTCTCAAGAAACAAGAAAGGTCTTAAGTATACAACCTAACCCTACACCTAAAGGGGCTGGAGAAAGAATGGCAAAGGAAGTCTAAAACCAGGAGAAGAGAAATCATAAAGATCAGAGCACAAATCAATGAACTAGAAACCAAAAGAACAGTAGAATAAATCAACGAAACTAGGAGCTGGTTCTTTGAAAGAATTAATAAGATCGTTAAACCCCAGGCCAAACTTATCTAATAAAATAATGAATGAAAGAGGAGAGGTCACAACCAACACCAAAGAAATATGAACAATGATAAGAACATATTATATGCAACTATAGGCCAACAGATTTGACAATCTGGAATAAATGAATGCATTCCTAGAGACATATAAGCTGCCACAACTGAACCAGAAAAAAATAGAAAACCTGAACAGACCCATAAACAGTAAGGAGATTGAAGCAGTCATCAAAAATCTCCTAACAAACAAGAGTCCAGGGTCAGATGACTTCCCAGGGGAATTGTACCAAACATTTAAAGAAGAAATAATTCCTTGCTCCTGAAACTGTTCCAAAAAATAGAAATAAAAGGAAAACCTCAAAACTCATTTTATGAAGCCAGCATCACCTTGGTCCCAAAACCAGACAAAGATCCCACTGAAATGGAGAATTATAGACCAATATTCCTGATGAACATGAATCTGAAAATCCTCACCAAAATATTAGCCAATAGGATCCAGCAGTACATTAAAAGGATTATTCACCATGACCAAGTGGGATTTCTTCCTGGGCTGCAAGGTTGGTTCAACATCTGCAAATCAATCAATGTGATACAATGCAGTAATGAAAAAAAGCACAAGAACCATATGATACTCTCAATTGTTGCTGACAAAGCATTTGACAAAGTATAGCATCCTTTATTGATTAAAACTCTTCAGAGTGTAAGGATAGAGGGTACATATCTCAATATCATCAGAGCCATCTATGAAAAACCCACAGGTAATATCATTCTCAAATGGGAAAACTGAGAGCTTTTCCCTTAAGGTCAGGAACATGGCAGGGATGGCCACTATCATCACTGCTATTCAACATATTACTAGAAGTACTAACCTTGGCAATCGGACAATAAAAAGAAATGAAAGACATCCAAATCATTAAAGAAGAAGTCAAACTCTCACTTTGCTGATGGAATAATATTTTGGAAAATCCAAAAAACTCCACTCCAAAACTCTTAGAACTCATACAGGAATTCAGTAAAGTGTCAGAGTATAAAATCAATGCCCAGAAATCAGTTGCATTTCTATACACCAACAGCAAGACAGAAGAAATAGAAATTAAGGAGTCAATCCCATTGACAATTGCACCCAAAACATAAGATACCTAGGAAAAAACCTAACCAAAGAAGCAAAAAATGTTACTCAGAAAACGATAAAGTACCCATGAAAGAAACTGAGGAAGACACAAATAAATGGAAAAATGTTCCATGCTCATGGATTGGAAGAACAAATATTATGAAAATGTCTATGTTGGAATCTATGCATTTAATGCAATCTTATCAAAATACCATCATTTTTTTCAAAGAAATAGAACTAATAATCCTAAAATTTATATGGAACCAGAAAAGACCCAGAATAGCCATAGGAATGTTGAAAAAGAAAGTTGCTGGCATCACAATTCCAGACTTCAAGTTCTATTACAAAGCTGCAATCATCAAGATAATATGGTACTGGCACAAAAACAGACACATAGATCAATGGAACAGAAAAGAGAGCCCAGAAATAGACACTCAACTCTATGATCAACTAATCCTCAACAAAGTAGGAAAGAATGTCCAATGGAAAAAAAGACAGTGTCTTTAAGAAATGATGTTGGGAAAATTGGATAGCCACATGCAGAAGAATGGAACTGGACCATTTCCTTACACCACACACGAAAATAGACTCAAAATGAATGAAAGACCTCAATGTGAGACAGGAATCCATGAAAATCCTTGAGGAGAACTCAGGCAGCAACCTCTTCGACCTCAGCCACATTAATTTCTTCTTAGAAACATCACAAAGGCAAGGAAAGCAGGGGCAAAAATGAACTACTGGGACTTCATCAAGATCAATAGCTTTTGCACAACAAAAGAAACAGTTAACAAAACCTAAAGACAACTGAGAGAATGGGAGAAGATATTCACAAACGACATATCAGATAAAGGGCTAGTATCCAAAATCTATAAAGAATTTATCAAACTCAACACCCAAAGAACAAATAATTCAATCAAGAAATGGGCAGAGGACATGGACAGATATTTCTGCAAAGAAATCATCCAGATGGCCAACAGACACATGAAAAACTGCTCCACATCACTTTCCATCAGCAAAATACAAATCAAAAGCACAATGAGATACCATCTCACACCAGTCAGAATGGCTAATATTAACAAGTCAGGAAATGACCAATGTTGATGAGAATGCGGAAAAAAAGGACACCCTCTTGCACTGTTGGTGGGAATGCAAGCTGGTACAGCCACTCTGGAAAACAACATGGATGTTCCTCAAAAAGTTGAAAATAGAACTGCTACACTGTGATCCAGCAATTGCCCTACAGGGTATTTACCCTAAGGATACAAATGTAGTGATCCAAAGGTGCATGTGTATTTGAATGTAGCAGCAATGTCCATAATAGCCAAACTATGGAAAGAACCTAGATGTCCATCACAGATGAATGGATTAAAAAAAATAAAATGTGATATATATCTACAATGGAAAAGTATGCAGCCATCAAAAGAAATAAAATCTTGCCACTTGCAATGACGTGGATGGAACTAGAGGGTATTATGTTGAGTGAAAGAAGTCAATCAGAGAAAGGCAATTATCATATGATCTCTCTGATATGAGGAATTTGAGAAGCAGGATGAGGGGTTTGGATGGTAAGGTAGGGAAGGAAAAAATGAAAGAAGATGGGATCAGGAGTGAGAAAAACCATGAGACTCTTAATCTCACAAAACAAACTGAGGGTTGCTGGGGGGAAGGGGGTATGGATAGAGCGGTTGGCTTATGGACATTGGGGTGGGTATGTGCTATGGTGAGTACTGTGAAATGTGTAAGCCTGATAATTCACAGACCTGTACCCCTGGGGCAAATAATACATTATATGTTAATAAAAATGAATAAATAAAATGAAAAAAGGCAATATATATTTTATTCCCAAATAATCATTAAACTGTTTTGTGATTCCAATGTATCTAGAGGTGTAATTATTACAAATGCTAAGAAAGTCTTATGGTTTATCAACACTCTTTGAATAGAGTTGTAAAACTGACAATACCATCCATACTGTAGCAGATTTTATATCTGTAGCTATTAACTAGATTGCAAGTATTCATAGTGTTCCATGTCCATTCATTGGAAGATGGGGTGTGTTCACATTGAATTTTAATCACAGCTTAAAAGTCTACAATTCTTTAATTAATGACTCTTGACATTTTTCAAAATCAGTTTAGAGGGTTGCAAACAAAAATTTATTACAAATCTGATGTGAGATACACTATGTTGCATAATAGTCACAATCTCCTTTGCTGGACAATTTTGCAATCCTGATAAAATGCTTAGGCAATTTTCTGATACATTTAATGGGATGAGAGGCACCTGGGTGGCACAGTCGGTTAAACATCCTACTCTTGGTTTCGGCTCAGATCATGATCTTGGGGTGATGAGATCAAACCCTGATCAGGCTCCATGCTCAGCACAGAATACTCTTAGGAATTTCTCTCTGTGTTGACACCTCCCCCAACTTCACAGCACTTTCTTTCTCTCTGTCCCTCCCTCTCTAAAATAAATTTCAAAAAAGTTTAATGGGATGAAACAGATTGGGGGAATTTACTGACATAGAAATCCATAATGTCAACCACATATCTTTTTATTCAAACATATGTTTTGTTTTGTTGTTGGTTTTTTTTTTTCCTAATCTAATTCACTATCTAAAATTTTTTTGTAGATATCTTTATGAAGAACAAATCTTGTAGTTGGCCTCTAAAGGCCTCTTTTTTGGCAACATGATTGAAATTAAGCTTTAACATTCTTTGTAACTATTCAAAATTTGTTTATTTGAAATAAGAGCAGTCTTCACTAAAACTTCAATGAACTGTGACTGAAACTGGAACATACAGAAATCAGGAAAAAAATATTTGGAAAGTTTTACATGAATAATTACATTTTCCACTGAGATGGTTATGTTATGTTACATTATTTCCCTAGTGCACTGTGTCTTCCCCAAAATACTTTAGCATTATATAGTAAAAACTTAACTCATATTTTAAAATATATTTAAAATACTTTGGATGACATGGTACTATGTCCTCTCTGATAATGTATTAATTGTTTATTGTTTAATGTTTATTGTTTAATGTTGGTAGTATTCATGCATCTGTTTTCTTTTAAGTGTATGTATATATATATATATGCATATATATATATAATTTTTATTATTTTTATTATTTTTTTAAAGATTTTATTTATTTATTTGACAGAGATCACAAGTAGGCAGAGAGGCAGGCAGAGAGAGAGAGGAGGAAGCAGGCTTTCTGCTGAGCAGAGAGCCCAATGTGGGGCTCGATCCCAGGACCCTGAGATCATGACCTGAGCTAAAGGCAGAGGCTTTAACCCACTGAGCCACCTAGGTGCCCTTATATATAATTTTTATTAACATATAATAATATAATATATTATTTCCCTCAGAGGTACAGGTCTGTGAATCATCAGACTTACACATTTCACAGCATTCACCATAGCCTATACCCTCCCCTATGTCCATAGCCCAACCATATTTGCCATACCCATTTTCCCCAGCAACCTTCTGTTAGTTTTGTGAGATTAAGAGTCTCTTATGGTTTGTCTCACTCCTGATCCCATCTTCTTTCATTTTTTCCTTCCCTACCACCCAAACCCCTCACCCTGCTTCTTAAATTCCTCATATCATAGAGATCATATGATAATTGTCTTTCTCTGATTGACTTCTTTCACTCAACATAATACCCTCTAGTTCCATCCACGTCATTGCAAATGGCAAGATTTCATTTCTTTTGATGGCTGCATAGCATTCCATTGTAGATATATACCACATTTTCTTTATCCATTCTTCTGTTGATGGACATCTAGGTTCTTTCCATAGTTTAGGTATTGTGGCCATTGCTGCTATAAATTTTGCATTCACATGCCCCTTTGATCACTGCATTTGTATCTTTAGGGTAATTAACTAGTGGCGAAATTGTTGGGTCATAGGGTAGCTCTATTTTCAACTTTTTTTAAAAGATTTTATTTATTTATTTATTTGACAGAGAGAGAGAGAGAGACAGCACACAAGCAGGCAGAGAGGCAGGCAGAGGCAGAGAGAGAATCAGGCTCCCCACTGAGCAAGAAACCCAATGTGGGACTCGATCCCAGGACCCTGGGATCATGAACTGAGCCAAAGGCAGTGGCTTAACTGACTGAGCCACCCAGGCGTCCCTATTTTCAACTTTTTGAGGAACTGTCATGCTGTTTTCCAGAGTGGCTGCACCAGCTTGCATTCCCACAAAAGTATGTTTGTTAAACGTCCTGATTACATAGTTCACTCCCAGAACAGAAAAAGGATTCTTAAACACTTAGTATACATAATAAATAAAGGGAAAAATCCATCCTCAGTAGAGGAAACACACCACTATAGTTACAGAAATCGTTATGGTAAGGTGGATGATAAGGATGGATTTTGGTTGGGGTTTCATTTTTGCTGTCATTCTGGGTGGAATACCTTGACTATACTGTCTTGATTTTTTGAGTCGAAGTCTTCTATTTGTTTTTTGCCTAAAGGCTTGTGTTTGTCACAAATAGCAAGTGACTTTAAATATAATCACCTTTATTTAAAATATAAAAGAAAACAAAGCCAAACACCTTCCCAGAGTCTAACAGGTAGTTTTCATCACTGCTGCCTCATAAATTACATCTTAGGAAAACACCTTCATACCTTCCAAAACTTTTTCCTAATTTCTCCAAAATTTTTAATTTAATTATTTTCTCTCAATTTAAAAGAAAACGTACTCAAAATGCCTAAAGACAACATTTATATTTAACTTCACATTTGAGTGAAGGAGAATGGGGCCATCAGTTTGAAACTGACAATAATATATCTTAAAATTTTTAGCTATTTACACATAAACAGATTTTGTTATTCCAAATTTCTTTACATAATTGGTTAAAAGGATTAAATAATCCGTTTTTCATCATACTATAAGAATAATCAGAAAAAGTATATAGGATAACTTGGATCCTCCTTTTGTCCCAAGATGGGTGATACATGCTCTCCACTGAGAATGGATTAAAAAACAACAACAAAAAACAAAAACAAAAACAAACAAAAAAAACCTTCCACATGTTTTCCCAAATTTATCATTTTTTTGGTTTTGTTGTTAACTTTCTTTTCAGGCAGGCTCCCCCACTCACAGGGAAACATATTTCTCAATTTCAGGCATCTGTTACAATAAAGGATCAGAAAGAATAGACTACTTAAATTCTTAGAGGTACCTAGCCAAATTTGTCTCTTGATATTATTTTATAGATGGGGAAGGATTTCTTAGAAAACACCCTTCTCCCCCTCCTTTTTTTTTTTTTTTTTACTGTAAGTGCGGTATTTGTGAAGAAATTTAAAAATGTTCCCTTTTGTATCAAAAGAAAAAAGGATTATGTTGGTATACCAATAAGGGACAGGTCTAATAATTGCACAATACTTATTACATAATATTTTCCTTTGACTTTAACTTTCTTTATCAGGGCTGAATTTTAAAGGAACAAAGAAAAACAGAAATTTGTTATGTAAACTGACATAGTATGGAAAACCATTTTTGCCCGTTTTTTTTCCCAAAATCAATGTATCTAACATTAAAAAGCTAAAAATGAATATAAATTAGGTTTTAAAATGGAGTACATGCACTTCTTGGAATTTAGCACAACATATTAAATAGGAGAGAATTCTATTTACTGTGGATTCTTTTACAAAACTCTGTGTATGTGTTGCCATCTTTAAGTTTATAATGGGGAAAAAAAAAAAGCTAAAGACCTTTTTGCAGCTTTCATAAAAATTGCTTTATAAAATTGTGGCCATAGGAGATATAAATACCATGAAGAAAGTGAGTCAAATGGTTGTTGTATATAGAACAAACGGCATCACACACTTATGGGATACTACAAATCATCCAAATTTTAGAGCTCAATGACAATAACCACTTTAGTTTTTCAACTCAGTATGAGTCAATAAAGTAGTTCTGCTATATTTTAAAAATATGCTCCCACTTGTACACTTGTCAGCTTCATTCGGTATTTTCAAGGACAGAGTTAGTGCTTCTATCTATAGAAGACAATCATAGTCAAAATATTTGATCTGAGGAAGCAAATAGGGCTGCTGGAGGAGGGAAGGATAGGGTGGCTGGGTGATGGACATTGGGGAGGGTATGTGCTCTGTTGAGTGCTGTGAAATGTGTGAGACTGATGATTCACAGACCGCTACCCATAGAACAAATAGTACATGTTAATAAATTACATATATAATAAATTATATATATATATATTCATGGATAGGACAGAAAAGTTATAACATTTCAATCATTGAAACTACCAGTCCCAATTATTTTCTATATATTTTATATTTAAAATGTTTTAAAAAGTGGGTCAAAATTTTTCAAAAATCATTAATGTCCTGTAGTGTGTAATTTACATAGCTGCATTAAAACATATCCACTCTTTGTGTCACCACAATACATATAGCTGTGTTTTTTCCTAGTAAATACTAATTACTAGGTTCACAAAATTCAGGCTAGTCCTGGGATGACCAAGAGCTCATGACAGATGGGTTGACTGTGGGAATTTCCAGTCCAAGGTATGTAGTAGAAGGAAAATAGTGAGAGAGAGTAAGGTTTGTCATGGATGCTGGATGAGAGATGCTGGATGAGATTAGTCGTGACACCGGCATTTGATCTGGAACGCACTAAGTCAGTGGGCTTCAAGTTCGAATTCTACATTGAAAACTTCATTCAAAAATGGTTTATATTTTCCTTTGGAAGCCATAAAGAAAATGGACAATAATTTGTGGAATGTTTCCTGAAATTAGTCTAATGTCACCAAAATTAGTCTAATGTCACTACCTTCAGAGAAGAGCTTGATATTTTTCTATTACTTGATTTAAAATAAAAGTATTCATGCTTATAAGCAGTCTGTGATTATTAGCTTCAGCTATTTTTTTCATAGGTGTTCTCATTACTTCAATATTCTAAATATTTTTCTCCTTTTAATTTCTCATTCTAATTCCAGGGGGTCTTTGGTACTTAATGTTGTTCTACATAATACATTTTGTTGTTAGGAATAGGAGTATAATAAACTTGAATTTAATTGAACTTTGGCCAAAAGGTGCACCATAAAAAACCCCCAACTGAGGTTTGATAGAATTTTAGAAGTTTTGTGTTGCGTTATAATCACTTGAAATGTTTATGGGTCCATTAAAATCACCTCCTTTGTCTTTACAACTTGCAAAGGCCACATCCAATAGTCACTGATTCTTTTAGATTCCTACGGCAACGCCACCATTAATTAGCTGTAGAACATAGAAAAAAAAATGCACTAACTTTCAAAAAGTATTTCTCTCATATATTAAATGGAAATAATTTTGATACCTACCTCATTATATCATTTTAAGAATAAAATGAATTGGGTTTAACTTCAGTGGGGTATTTGCCAAAATGTAAGAACTGCTATTATATTTCGATCCTATTAACATTATCATTTTTCCTGCCATATGTATTTAAGACTGTTGGAGTTAGGACTTCCCAAAGGTGACATAACAACATATCAGTCTGCTTTGATTTTCACTGTTGATGCTCACAGTACTACTGTTATCAAAAACCAACCTTCATGCTTTAGGGCCAAAATATAATGCAAAGACAAGAGTTTGGGATAAAGAGTGTGTAAATTAGGCTGCAGCAGGCCAAGGTCTTCAAAAACTGCAAGCCCTCCCAGAAAGAGGGGCTTCCGTGTTTTATGGGGAAAGACAGGATCTAGCTAGTTTTGGCAGGAATTGCGTATGTGCCACAAGCCTCCTTTGTCAAGTCTTTAAGGTGGTACCAGGTTCCCAAAAGGCTGAGACGGGAGGAGGAGAGGTTTGTGGACGGCAGCAAAAGGGTTACTTTAAAATCAAGTGTCACTGAAGCCTTAGTGCGGCCATTTTGATTTGTGTTCAACTTTATGCTTTTAAACAGTTTCACTACTAATAGTATCATTATTTTTCCTTTATGTTTAACTCCCAAAAGAAACATTCTACATATTTTAGGGTCTAGAAGTACATCTACAGACCTACAAACACACACATAAAAACATGCATTTGTATTAATATTCTTTCTTTAGACGCCTGGGTGGCTCAGTTGTTAAGCGTCTGCCTTCAACTAAGGGCATGACCCCAAAGTCCTGGGATTGAATTCCACATCAGGCTCCCTGCTCAGTGGGGAGTCTGTTTCTCTGCCCCTCCCCTGGCTCATGAGGTTTCTCTCTTTGCCTCTCATTCACTCTCACTCTCTCTCTCTCCCTCTTTAAGTAAATAAATATTTTTTTTAAATGTTCTTTCTTCATTTCTTAGTCACCAGTGAGAAAAATTAATTCTCAGTTCCAGTAATGATAGGCTAGGTTATTCAGACAGCTGTCCTGTTTGATATTATAAATAGGTGCATGAAAGACATATTTTTTAGATCTTTTGATATCTCAGAAAGAGTAAAAATTTACCAGGCCACAATTGAAGTCAAATTCAAACACAAAGAAGTAAACACATACAAAACCACCTTCATCTAATTATATTTGCAAGTTATGGAAAATTGGAAATTGTGAGAGCTGAAGGAGATTAAAAAAAAAAAGTAATGAAAGTATATGAGTAAGTGGTTGTGGTTCAATAGAAGTTCCTCTCCCACCCAAACAAACAAAAAACACTAAAAATGTAGGCAAAACTATGTATTATCAGAAAGGAAATTTTAGAATATTTATTTAGACAATACAAAAATAAGTTGATGGAGATTTTTCTCCTCACAAACAGAAATGAAGAACATAGAAGGGACTAATACTTGGAAATTCTGTGTTACAATGAATGTGTAAAACAATAATAAAGTATCTCTTGGATCTAAAAAAAAAATAGACTTCAATCTATGACATGAAATATGTATAAGTTGAGCAAGTGGAAATGCAGAAAAGAGTAAAGGTACCCGTTTTTAATTTGGTGACTTAACGATTCATGCTCTAAAAATATATAAACAGGATGTAGTATAAAATTAGTGAAGAAGAAAATTATTATGATGAAAACAATTACAAAAATAATAAATAAATAAGTAAATAAAATCACAAAAGTCAGGCAGTCCCAAGCAAAAGATAGAAGGTTAGAAATTCCAAAGTAACATCGATTATGTTTCACTGAAATGAGTTGAAATATGTAGGTGAAAGAAACAAATGTCAGGCAGAATTCTAAAAATCTAGCACACTTCTGGTTTCCAGCTCTGGCATGGTAAGAGCGTTGAAGTGACTATTCGAGTCCTTACAGAAAGGGGGAATTGAAGAAACTAGTATCACTGTCTTTTCTAGCTTTTGACAGAGAACTGAGGTCGTATGACAAAATGCTACCCTGAAATCTGGAAACAGGTAAATCAGAGCCACAGGCAAGACTAGTTGATCTGAAGTGAAAGGGTTGGAGCCCTAAACTGGTCGTGGTAAACTGCGATTAATGCTGGAAGTGACTTGGACAAGCTGAGGGACACTCTTACTGGTCATAGTCTCATGAGAACTTCACACTTTTATGAGTCGCACCTTCAGGAACCCTATCAGTTTCTGAAAATAAAGAGCCAATACAAGTACCTGTTGACTCTGGCTGGGGAAGGTGGAAATAAGCTTGCTGAAATATTCCCAGAGTTTTTTTTTTTCCAAAGCAGAGGCCTGGAGAAAGGGAATCTCCTGGACTCCAGTCCCTTCTAGCTTTCCTATCTCACTCAACTGAGGAGGGATAGAAAGCTAAGTCAAGGTCATAGCCCAGGGGAACAGGGCCACATAAAAGACTGGAAACTGCTTATAGATTAGAGGATGTTTCTACTGCCACATGCTTTATCACTATACCAATAGGGATCCAATATAATAATGGTGGATAACCTGAAAAAGCAACAAGACATAGAATCTAAGGAGTTTTTAGATAACCCAAAGACAACAGAGGTGTCAGAATTTATGATACTAGAGGAAGCTGACACCAGTGGCACCTACAACTACAGCAAATGTTAACCACAGCCTAATTTCCAGCTGGATTAATATAAACCTCCACTAAAGACCTGTTTACTGCAGTTCTAAGTACCCAAAACATAATGTTTTGGTTACAAAATATTTAGTTTTCAACAACAAATCACAAACAAAATTACATGCCTTTAAAGAAAAAAAGGAAGCATCAGAACTAGATATAGACATGACAGAGAGTTTGGAGTTATCAGAAGGGAATTTAGAATAACTATAAATAGTATGCAAAGAACTGTAATAGCAGAGAGAGAAAATAATAAGGATCAATAAATCCTGTAAGACATGTAGTAGACTTTTGATGGTTTCATCAGTAGATTGGTCATGGCCAAGGGAAGATTAGTTAACTAGAAGATATGTCAATAGATATCAATAGAAACTTGCCATACTGAAATGAGAAAAAAAAAAAAGAATTTTAAGACAAACTAGACAGATCCAGTATGAAGTTTTGCTACTCACTTTCCCATTTTTAGTAACTGATAGCAGAAGTAGGCAGAAAATCACTACAGATGTAGTTAACTTGAGTAACATTATTAAATTGTTCTAATTGACTTTTACAGAATATTCAACAGAATACACATTTTTCCTAAGCCAACATGAAACATCAAGACAGATCAATTCCTGGGCAAAAAATCCACCTAACAAGCTTTAAAAAGTACAGATCATACAGAATTGTAATGGATTCTAATGGAACGCAAAGAGAGATCAATAAGGAGGTAACTGAAAAATACTCATCTCTTTGGAGATTAAACAACATGTTGCAAAATAACATCTGTGCCAATGAAGAAATATGAAGAGAAACTAAAAAAAAGGAAAAAAAGTTTTCAACTAAATGGATTTGAAAATGCCGTTTAAATTTATCTAAATTATTGGGACACCATGAAAGCAGTACTTAGAGGGAATTACACAGTACTAAGTGCACAGAATAGAAAAAAAAAAATCTAAAGTCAATAATCTAAACACCCATATTAGAACAGAGAAAGATGATAAATTTAAGCCTAAAGTAATAGAAAAAAATCAATAATAAACACAGTAGCAGAACCAAATAAAATAAAAATAGGACAAGAGAGAAAAAAAATCTATGAAACTAAAAGTTTAAAAAGATCAGTGCAATTGATAAACCTCTACACAAATTAATAAAAAGTACATAAAATAACAACATGAAAAATGAAAGAGAGGTCATCTCTACAAATCTCATGAACATTAATACCAGTCTCATGCACATTAAAAGGATAATAGAGATATTTGGAAAACTTTATACCTACAATTTAGATGATGCAAAAAGAATAGAAAAATCTCTTAAAAGACACAAACCATTAATTCATATGAGGAGAAAGATAATCTGAAAGGTCTGTATCTCTTATAGAAAACTGATGAATAATTAATAAATTTCTTCAAAAGGAAATCACTGCTAGTTGGTTTCACATGTGAATTCTATCAAACAATTGAGGAATAATTGATACCAATTTTCACATTTAATAAAAAATAGAAAAAGAGGGAGCACTGACTTATAATTTTAGGATGCACACTAATTTCAAGAATTCTTATAAAGCTACAAGACTCAAGGCAGCATGCTGTCGGAGAAGAGCATATAAATCAATAGACAGAATAAATGGTCCAGATTAGACACACATGAATATTGTCCATTAATTAAAGCAAAAGCAATTCAATTATGAATATTTTTTTCAGCACATGATGCTAGAACTAAAAATTAAAGGAAGAAGATACCACTAAACAACTATTAGAGTGGCTAAGACAAAATAATGCAAACTTTAAAAGGATATTACCAAATATTAGTGAAAATGTGGAGTAATAAGATTCTCATTTATTGCTTGTGAAAATGCCCAATGGTGAAGACACTTTGGAAGGCTATTGGGCAGTTTCTTAACAAACCGAACAGCTTTAACATACAGTCCAAAAAGCACTGTTCTAGGTATCCACTCAACGCATTATGTGCCCACACAAAATCCTGCATGTAAATATTTCTAGCTTTCTTCAAAACTGTCACAAACTGGAAACAACCAAAGTATCACTTGGTATGCACCAAACTGTGGTGCATACAAACAATGTAATGTTATTTAGTGATTTTAAAAAATTAAGTTATTAAGCCATCTTAAATGCAAACTTTAGAAAGAATGAACCTAATGCAACCAAATGAGAGCACTTACAAAGCCCAGAGATTCTCAGAATGCTGTGCAAAATATGATAAAAAAAACTTTATTATAAATACATGAAACAACTTTATTGAAGGGTGTGTATTGAAACAATATGTAAATATCTCAATTATCTCTGAATTTGGTGTTTAGATGTAATACGATGTCAATCAAATTACTAAGGGGAGTTTTTTAAAGTAGAACTTGAAATCCATATCTAAAGTATATATGGAAATTTAAATTGGCAAGACAGGTGGAGAAACATACTTGAAGATCAGCGTAGAAGGTTTTGCTCAAATTTCAAAGTGATCTGAAGTCATAACAAATAGAAATTATTTTGAACTTAAAACAAAATCAGCCTATCAAATATGATGACTGCAACCTAAGCAATAGAGGGAAATTTGTAGGCCTGCATGGTCATACTAATACAGAGAAAGGATTCAATAAATTGATTCAGTTTTCATTTAAGAATCAGGAATAAAGTAAGCCCAAATTAGCAGGATAAAGGAAATATCAGAGCATAAAGCAATGAAAGAGAAAAAAAATGATGAAAATCAATGAAATAAAATATGACTTTTTAAAGTAAATCAATAAAACTGATAAACCTCTAGACACACTAACCAGAAGGGAAAAAAAAAAAAAAGAAAGATAATTTACCAGTATCAGGAATGAAAAATTACTTCCTTACTAATTCTACAGATATTTAGAAAAAGGATGGTAAGAAAATGGAAACAAGTTATGTCACTAAATTCAGTAACTTTGACGAAATAAGCAAACTACTTGAGACATAGAAGGCACAAAATACAGAGCTCTCTCAGTAAGAAATTACCTTATAACACCATATTTGTGTTTTTTTTTTCCCAGTTGTAGTTAAACATAACCTGTTATATAAGTTTCAGGTGTACAACATAGGAATTAGACAATTCTATAGATTCCATGATACAATGATAAATAAGTCATAGTGATGAAACGTACAGCACATGGAATAGAGTCAATAACATTGTAATGATTATTATTATTTATTTATATAATATTATGTAATATTACATGGTGACATATCCACTTTAAAAAAATAAAAAGTGTCATGATTATATCCTGCCAATCTCTCCCCAAAGCGATAAATTGTCCTTGTCAGAATAAATCTACTAATTTTTTACCAGTCTGAAGACAATTTTAACAAGTGGGATTCTGTGTGATTATAATAACTCACTGATCACCCAGTTTAGAGCAGTACTCATGAGATATATTAAAAAAAAAAAAAAGTAGGACTACTAAAAAATGCCCACATTTCTATTTCCGTAATGAAGAGCATGCCAAAATTTTTGTCAAATTCTTTGGAGGAGAATTCAGCTCTAAGTCAAGAGGATCTAAAACAGTAATAGTGCCAGAAGTGTGAAGAGCTCTGACTCAAAAAATAGACTTGATAGAAACAAGCATCTTTCCCCAGGAAGGAGGCAGAGTCTGGAAACACAAATTAAATGAGCAGAGCTTTACCTTTGGATATTTATTCTCAAAATGTGAGGATCTGAGCCATAAGGATGAATGCTCATACTGAAGGTGGGAAAGGCATGGGAAGACACAGGCTAGGTACTCATTATTCTTTCCAAGACACAAATAAACTCAGAAGTCTCCCTTTTAGAAAGGAACACAATTGCACATCTTTGAACCACTTAAGATCTGTGAAAGTCTCATCCTGATCGGACCAAGTTTTGGAAAAATAGACCCTCTGTGTAGACAGGCTACAATTTGAATGCAAGAAACTCCCATTATATCAAAGGAATAGAACATTGGGAGTCAATGACCCAACTTAGACCTGGAGATTATAGTGTTGGAAAAAAAAAAAAAAAATGAGAGAAGAGCTAAACAGTGAGTCAAAAGATGAACCAAGAAGAGATCTCGAGTTGAATAATTAAGCATCTTATATTATCCTTACCTGATAAAAAAGTTTTTGGAGACAAATTTGTAAAGCGCTACCAATTTTAATCACTGTCAAAGATCTTTGGTCTTTGACACTGATTAAAATTGGTAGCACTTTACAAATTTGTCCCCCAAACTTTCTTTTATTATTCTAATTATATATACATGCAATTATTCTAATGTATATATACATATACATATATGTATAGTGAAGATGTATATACATTTTCACCTAATCTATGCTTGAAACTGTGTAAAATGAGTGGAAGTCCTTAGAAATAAAAGGAATCTGATTCAGACTGGAACCTAGATTTAATTGCAATGGGATCTTTTCAAACCAGAGATAAACGGAGTAAAAGAAAAAAGAATAAAAAATAAATTCAGTCAAATGTTAGATAAAATTCAGAAGAGAATAGAAAAACCAAGAAGAGGGAGGAAAGCTGTGAAATATATTATGTGCTCCCACAAGTTTTGAGTGTATTTATTAAAACTGATGTTTGCTTTTATTACATTTTATTACTTTTTCTTTTTTCTTTTATTAATGAAAAAATTGGTAAAAACAAAATGCTAGCAAGAGTATTTGTGTAGAATTTCAAAGTACAAGGAGGAACTCGGCTGTTTTTAAAGAAAAGCTTTCAAAGGATAACATTTTCATTAAGTTATCATTGGTATTTATAGCAAATAAAATGTGTGGACAACAGAAAATTCAAATAATAATGTTCAAAATTTAGCACATCCTGGTGAGCTGCCTTCTGTCTTTTAAATTCAATTGTAGGACTTATAAGACTTGTATTACACATTCAAAATTTTTAAAGAAAATACTGAGATTTATGGTTTTTCATATTGCCAACTGTTATTCATATGAACAGCTTACCTTTTTATTCTACAAAATTACTTTATTAATATGGCTTAATACATAGTGAGAAATTAAGAAATTTTATCATATTGCACACATTTTTGCAAGTACTTGATTATACGTAAAGGTTAATGCCATGAAGATAGACATGTTGCAATGAAAACTAATGCAATGATATCTTAACATTTAACTGTTTATGCTATAGAATACAAACTCCGAAATTCAATGTTTTAAATCATTGTATATGAGTAGTGAGAGTGAGAAACGTAGGGAGAGTGAGGGTAATAAAGAGGACATAAACATAAGAGTCACGTATCTGTTCATATATTGGAGTTCCATGTAATTTAAAATGCATTTAATTGAAGAATGGCCTTCCAGACATCCTATTTATTCATAGTTGTGGGTCTTGAAACCTATCCTTTTGCAAGACTCAGAATGATCTGGAAATGTAGCATCTCAGGAAAGGGATCCCTCTATTGCCTTAGGATTCCACTGAAGACTGACATCAAACATAATTGGGTCCTTTCATCTCTAACTTAAGAGAGTGGTCAAATTTTCTCGTATGTGCCTTGAGAGAAGTTGACCTGTCTTTATATATCTTTAATAGAAGAGTTACTTTGTACAAAATACTACCTGCCAACTTTAGAACTAAGAACCTAGAGAAGAATATGAAAGTTGTAATTAAATGAATGTTGCATACAATCAATTTTTGTGGTTAGAAAGTCTTTTTTTTTCAAGTAAATTTTAAAATCAGTTTATTTTTATACTGATTTTAGTAACTAAAACAATGTATACAGCTTAATTTTGGTAATAAAAATCCTATTTTTAATCCTATTCAGGATGGTTCTGAGACTTACTATTAAGGAAAATTTAGAAATGAAGATGACGAGAATTTTCAACTAGTATTAACTTTTCTCTCATTTAATCTCCCTACCAAGAATAAGTGCTACATGTACATTTACTAATATTTAGTTGCAAAATGTTGTATTTTCCTATATTATTATGATGAATATATGTAAACTTTGTCAAATTAATTTTTTAAACCTCTGTGAATATATAAAGCAAAGTGGTATTTTACTAAATAGCAATTCATAATATGTAAATATGGATGGCTTTTAAACCTCATTTAAAATATGTCTCTGAGGCTTCCAGTTTCTGTTAAAAAACAAATGGAGATTAACCTTGAAAATCCCCTGAGCAGACAAAACCAGTTTAGGCATACAAACAAAACTTAATTTAGCTTATTTTGCAAGACTAACTTGACCTGGGTCATTTCTTACTTATGCCTCTAGAAACCACAAGCAAAACTTAAACTGTTTTCCAAAATTGATATGAGGTAATCACTGACCAATTCCCTACTGGAATTATATAAAATTCTAATCTTATAACTAATCGCTGTGAAAAACACTCCCAGCCTACCCCACTCTATAAGCTTCTTCACAGCAATAGGTCTCTGAACCTCATTCTATTTTTTTGTTTGAGTGTTCCTGGTTCATGAATTGTCTTTGGTGTGTGCAAAACAAACTTTTACTCATTTACTATTCAACTTCAGTAATTCCTTGGTATTACATCTGCTATTTCTGAATTTTTGACATTTTCCATTCGACATATAAGGGCCCTGGAAGTCTTCAGTCCATCATAACAACAAGAAAGCTGAACAAGCAGAGAAATCAACTCTTTGTGAATGCGTCATACAGTGGAAGACACAGGGCAAACTTCTGCCCACAGGACTGGAGAGAAAGATGGCAGATGCAAGCAGTCTCCATTTACCAGAGCGGAAAAGCACCACCAGAAACCAGAAACCACCTCAGGAAGCGGTGCCAGAGATAAAAATCAGAACTGTAACCCACAAATTGCAGGTTTCTCAGTGTGGACAAGTCTGAGAGTTAAAACCTGTCGCTGCGGAGCGGGGAGAAGGGGCACAGACATAGGGTCCCCGCAACATTATGAGATTTCCCTCCAAGCGCACAACCAGGTTTTCAAAGTAAATATTGGAGAAAAAATCCTGCAGGCTTTAGCAGGGGAAGGAGAAAGTGAGCCATTTTGAAGTAGGTTCTATTCTTCCTAATAAGTCCTACCATCAGGAGAGATTAATTGACCAGGGCCTAGCCTGCTGAGGTATTATCGAAGCCTAATACACCTGGGGAAGGGAAGCACTGAATTTCAACTCTGTCTAGCCATCCTCTACCAGGGAAGCACTGAATTTCAACTCTGTCTAGCCATCCTCTACCATTTAAGCAGGGAGAAAATAAAGGAGAAACACTTGCTAACTTCATAGTCCTGAGGTATAGGCTTACTAAAGACTGAAATTTAATTATAGGTTCTAGAATAAGAATGCTTTTTTTCTCCCCATACCTTGTATCCTATTACTAAAGACCTATTTTAGGCAGTTTCCTTATCCCATGCATCATGTCTGCCTGTCAAGAAAAAAATTACAAGGCATACCAAAAGGCAAAAAATGCAATTTGATGAGACAGAGCAAGCATCAGAACCAGACATGGTGGCAAAAATAATTATAATTGCCAGTCCAGGAATTTAAAATAACAGGGGGTTCTAATGAAAAAGTAGAGTGCATACAAGACAGATGGGCTATGGAAGCAGAGGGATGGTAATTTAAATAAAGAACAAAAAAGAAATGCTAGAAATCAAAAACTCTGTAACAGGCAAAAAGAATGTCTTTTATGGTCTTATTAGTAATCTGGACAGAGCTGGAGACAAAAACTCTGCACTAGAAAATGTATCAATGGAATCCTCAAAAACTGAAAAACAAGAGGAACAAACAGTGGAAAAAAGAAAACAAATTCCAAGGGTTGTGGGAAAACTACAATAAGTGTAACATGTTTAACAGGAACCCCCATAGAAGAGAGAAAGAAGTAAAATAAATATATAAAATAATAAAGGCTGAGAATTTCCCCCAAATTAATGTCAGACATCAAAACACAGATAACATTTAGTTCAGAGAATACTAAGCATAATAAATACAACACACACACACACACACACACACACACACACACACACACATCACTGCATAGTCTCTTCAAAATAAAGAAAACATCCTGAAGAAGCCAGAGGGGAAAACAAAAACAAAACAAAACATGTTACCTACAGAGGAACAAATGTAAGAATTACATTTGAATCTCTTCTGAAAACTTGTAACGCAAAATAGAACGGAGTGAAATATTTAAATGTTCCGAGAACAAAAATCACCAACCTAGAAATCTGTACCAAATGAAAACATCCTTCAAAAATGAGGAAGAAGGGGACTTTTAGATACATAAAAATTGAGGGATTTTTTTTTTTTTGCCAGTAGATATGCCTTGCGAAAAAATGTTAAAAGACGTTTTTTAGAGAGAAGGAAAATATTATGGTCAAAAAATCAGGTACATAGTTCAAAGAAGGAGTAAGTAAAGTAAAATAAAAATATTTCATCATAAGTGATCTAACATAACAGTTTTTTTCAAAAATGATAACACTAACAATGCATCAGCTGTGTATACTTACCTATTTATCATATGCATTTGATGCTTATGTATGCTTATATATAAGAGAAATGAATGGCAGCAATGATACAAAGAATAGGAGGGAAGAATCAGGGTTATTTTGTTAGTAGAAGACACACTATTTTGAAGTGATATAGTATTATTTGGAAGAGGACGTAGATTAGCTGAAATGCATATTGCAAACTCTAAGATAACTACTACAAAAAGGAAAAATAAATAAATAAATAAAGTATCCTATATGCTAAGAAAGGAGAGAAAATGTAATCTTAAAAAACGCTCAGTAAGGCGCACCTGGGTGGCTCAGTGGGTTAAGCCTTTGACTTCAGCTCAGGTCATGATCTCAGGGTCCTGGGATCGAGCCCCGTATCGGGCTCTCTGTTCAGTGGGGAGCCTGCTTCCCCTTCTCTCTGTCTGCCTCTCTGTCTACTTGTGATCTCTCTCTCTGTGTCAAATAAATAAATAAAATTAAAAAAAGTGCTCAGTAAAAACCACAAAGGCAAAAAAGAGTGGAAGACAACAGGAAGGAAGGGCAACAAATAGAAGACTAAGTAATGAATGTGGAAGACATGAATCCAGCTGCATCAAGAATTGTTGCCAATGCCAACAGCGTAAATGTACCAGTTTTTTGTTTTGTTTTGTTTTTTTGGGTATTTTTGTTTGTTTGTTTTTTTAAATGCACCAATTATAAGACATAGAGTGGATCAAACACGAAGACCTAACTGTATGTTGTCTAAAGGAAACCCAGTTTAAATATAAACGTAAACATAAACATAAATATATATTTATATATAAATATAAAATATATTAAAATAATAAATATAAATATATTTATATATTATATAATATATAAATATAAAATATAAATATAAATATACTTTTATTAAAAGTAAATGCATGAAAAAAGGCATTTCATACCAGCAGTAATCAAAAGAAACCAGAAGTAGCTATACTATTTTTAGACATAGCAATACAAGTTCTCAGGAATAAAGAAGCTATTGCATAAAGATAAAGGGACCGATTCTCCAAGAAAACATAACAATCTTTACTTTGTATGTGTCTAGCAGCAGAGTGTCATATTATGTGAGTAAAGGGACCACGTCTTCATAATCCAACTTTGAACAAGCATTGTACATTAGGTTCCCTCTCCTGAAGGGTGCATATTCTTGGTGTATCCATCTCCCTCAACTAAAGGCTATTATTCCTCGGAAATGACTCAGCTTCAACCTGTCAGCAAGCAACATCGCCAGCAGGTGGGGCATCGCAGGACAGATCCTGAAGGAGGAAATCTTGGTGCAATGCTGCCAACTCTAAAGTGCTTTTGACAAAGTGGTAGAACATATTCCTAAAGTAACTTTTTCTCTATCCATATACAATGGGAATTTTCATGAGCAATTATATTGTGGTCAAAGATTAATAATTTGTTATTAAAATTAGATTTATTGATATGGCCTTTTTCTAGCTAGGTGTTCATTTGGACAGAAAATAACAGAAGGTCATTATCTCCTAATCTTCACTGAAGTACAAGATGCCACTTATGCAGGACATCAAGTGTGCATGTGAGTTTAGCACCACTCCCAGCAGGAGGCAGGTGAAGCACCTCCTGGTGTGTGCTATGCTGAGAAAATTGCCAGAGTGCTAATATTCTGAGCACAGCTGGTAGAACCCTGTTAAAAAGTTTCATTTATCTTCTTTTAGAAAGCACCAAGAGTGCAGAACCTGCCACGCACCTTAATTTGCCCTACCGTAGTTAGTGCTGCCGTTTAATAAATGTGGCCAAATTCATTATATCAGGGAGCATATTTTGCGAAACACATCCCTGGGTTTTCATTTTTTTGGAAATTACAAAAACATGCACAGTTATAATATGAAATTCTTTTCATTTGTTGCATTATTTTGTCATTATTTACATAAAATCAAATGTCTTGCGACATCTGGGTGGCTTGGTTGGTTAAGCACCCAACTCTTGATTTCATCTCCGGTGATGATCTCAGGGTTGCGAGATTGAGCCCCACGTTGAGTTCTGTGCTCAGCAGGGAGTCTGCTTGAGATTTCGTTCTCTCCCTCTCCCTTAACCCCTCCCCTCCACCTGCTCTCTCTCCCTCACTCTTTCTGTTAAATAAATAAATACATCTTTAAAAAAAAAATCAAATATCCTGCTTTTAGATCCAAATTAAATTAGCATTGTGTTTTGTTTTGTTTTTCATGTGTTTTTCAGTTGAGATTGAAACTATTTTCTTCATTTTACTGGTTAACTATTACTGTGTAAAAAGCAACTACAGAACTTAGTTTCTTAAAATCATGACTTTTTTTTACATCCCATACTTGTCTGGATCAATGATCTAACACAAAAAATCAGATAACCAAATAAGACTCACAAATATAGGGGTTAATTGAGTTTGAGATTATTGTTTTTACTAATAATTCAGAAATGAAGAAGTCAGGCAAAGCAGAGAAACATGGGACATCAAGAACAGTTTCCCTGGTCTGTAATTCCCATGTTGGATGTGTGCTTTCTAGTCAGAATAGTAGATTTTGTTTCCAGGCGCTTCCTTGTGGTTCACTACCTCACAGCAGAATGAGCAGTCAAGTAATGAAGCATTCCAGTTCCTGTCTGGAGGAATTCTTTGTTTTCCTTGACATTCTCTAGGGATCTGCGTCTCATAAATCCATAAACCCTCAATTTATCTACTAGAAGTTACTTTGCCAGGATTGTCTATCCAAGGGTCTTCTATACGTAGCAATTTTCCTCTTAGAAAATACCTTCTTATCTTTTCAACTGTGCATTGTCCTCCTAGTACTGGGAGTGAATGGATCACAAGCCAACTACTTTAAGTCCTCTTGATTCAGGGAATCCTATGCCTAGAGTGGGCATCAAGCCACTTCCATTATATTCTATTGGTCAAAACAGTCACAGAACACTCAACATTCAAGGGAAGAAATAATTGACCTTGTGTCTCAATGAGAGAAATGTTAATAAGTGACTTCAACTCACCATATTTATAATTAAAATAGGATGAAATTAACAATTTAACTGCCTTCTGATGAATAATTTTTGCTATACTAAACCTTGCTCAGTATTTTAAGTACATGCTAATTTAGATTAATGTTAAATATGATATATTTTGGACAATATCTTTACAAGTGGACATTGTGAATATTATAACTTTTAAATTGAATTCCAGGAAAGGCAAAATGCATTGTTTTCACCACATTATTTCATTCATCCAGTCATTTATTAGAAGAATATTTCATAAGCACCTGCTTTATAATAGGAATTTTGTGGGCAGTGAAATATATTCTATAATGAACAGAACACCGTACTTCTTGTCTGGCAGCCTGTGATAGGGAAACTATTGAGCAAATGATGTTTGCAATACTATGTGCTGTTTATTATAACAGACAAAAACACAAGATTTTAACTCCTCAGGAATGATGTCTAACCTGGCTTATTTTAAAAAAGTGTTTTCCATAGAGACTAGCTCAATTAATAATTTTCCAGTTTAAAGGACCTGGAGCAAGTAGAATGTAAGATGAAACATTTATAACATAATTTAATCAGAACTAATTCAGAAGGACAAAAATATAGTGGTACCCAGGTAAATGCAGGTATCTATCTGAAACTAGAGAGATAAGAGATGGAAACCATGAAGTCACAATTTGTAGCAACATTAAAGAAGTTCACGTTGTATTTCTGAGTAAACAAGGACTTCTAGGAGCATGGAAACAGAGGAATGGCTTCATCAAAGCTCTGCTGTGCAAAACATCCTTTGAGCTTTATCTTGGAGAATGGATAGTTGTGATAGAGGAATTGAGGTAAAAATGAAACAGATATTTTAATAGATAATTTCTTATAATTTGGATGAAAAGCAGTAATTACCTGAATAGAGCTATTCCTTAAGAGATACAGACTTGAACATCAATGAGAAATTTAAGTAGATTTGACAAGTTCAGAGCATTTCATTATTGATTAAGTGTAATCATGAGGGAGAAAATGGTTTTGAGATTTTGGGCTGGGATTCTGGATTGTGTGTGTGTGTGTGTGTGTGGTGGCTCGTTTATTTTGATATTTCAGGCAGAATGTTTCATGATATCACATTTATTTTACAATTACTGGCACTGAATTGCTAGTATAATATCTAGTAAAAAATTGAATAAATTATTTAGAATATGCGGCAAACACTTGGTTGGGAGATACAGAGGAGCTAGCTTTCTGCTATACAGAAGGTGCCGCCTGAAGGAGCAGAAATGGAAAAGAATACACAGAAAGTGAAGTCAGAGAAGGAAAAGAAGAACAGATGCAGAGACCCTGAAGATGCTGATATTTTGGGGACACACTATGCCCACTAGAAGAGTGTTTAGATAAGTAGGATGACTAATGGAAACACAGGGTACCACAGAAATAAAGGAAAAAGCATTTCCAATTTATATATTTTTCTTTTTGAATTGAAAAATGCTTAAACTAGAGCGTATCATGCTTAGCGAAATAAGTCAAGCAGAGAAAGACAACTATCATATGATCTCCCTGATATGAGGAAGTGGTGATGCAACATGGGGGCTTAAGTGGGTAGGAGAAGAATCAATGAAACAAGATGGGATTGGGAGGGAGACAAACCATAAGTGACTCTTAATCTCACAAAACAAACTGAGGGTTGCTGGGGGGAGGGGGTTTGGGAGAAGGGGGTGGGATTATGGACATTGGGGAGGGTATGTGCTTTGGTGAGTGCTGTGAAGTGTGTAAACCTGGTGATTCACAGACCTGTACCCCTGGGGACTAAAAATATATGTTTATAAAAAATAAAAAATTTAAAAAAAAAAGAAAAATGCTTAAACTGTTTCAATATTAATGGGAAAATTGGTAACAGGAGCAAAAGGGCAATTATATAAGTGGGGAAATTTGTGTTCCTGGTTAAACCTTTGACAGAAACAGCAACATCTTCTATTAGGTAAGGCAAATAAGTTAGTAGGAGGAGGAGTTATTACCATGTTAATTATCATTTGTGGACAATACCATACAGTTCATTAAAATATTTACGTATAAGAATATTGCCTATGTAGCTTAAGAATATAATATAGAACATAAACATGGGGGAAGAATTATTTCTCCATCAATTTAAAAAGGCAATGTCCGTTTCCATATAATTTGAACAAAAGACGCAGTCATACAAACCCAACCAGAAACTCACACTTTTGTCTGTGCGTGCTTGCTAGGTATACATCATTTCAATACAATCATTGAAATCTGAATATAAACATATTTTAGAAAATTGCTTTTGCTCATTAAAGAAGAGATTGTAGTTATATCTATATTTTTATCTCTTTTTTAATTTAGCTAAAAGATGAATGTAAAATCATCTATTCAGCCATTTTCCTATTGCTGAGAATATTCAAATTATCACTTTTATAAATAAAATTGAACTGGTTATTGTCTTAGGTATACCTTTGCACGTATGCATGGGCTTGCTATAGGGTAAATTCCTGACAGCAGAATTATCTAGCTAACTAGTAATAAAATCACATACCTATTAATACAACTGTCAACACACTGATAGTGTATCCAGGTGTATACATATATTTTATATATACATATAAAATAATGTATAAATTAAAAATGGGGAACTCATTTATTATATATCTCTATTGTCACAGGAATGGAATGATAAGGACGAAACTAGGTATGCATGGTTTAGATTCAGAAGAGACAGGGAGAGGGCGAGGGGATGGGGGTGGGATTTTCAGGTCTATGTCTTGAACTTCACCTGATTTAAGTCAAGGTACAGGAACTTGTCCAATATTAGCCACAAATAATCATGAAACTAATAAACAATGGCACAAGTACAAAGAGGAAAAAATGGGATGGTTTGGATGTAATCATTCTTAAATAAAGCTATGAACTAAATCACAACTCAATTTAAGACACTGAGCAGAGAGCTTCTCCTTAGGCTAGAAGCACACCTTGTACTGCAATTTTGAACTAAATTATTTTCTACTCACCTCACAGCTAACAGAGTTGAAAATTAAGTGAATTTCAAGTGAAGTCAGATGAAATCATTCCATATTCATGATTCAATGTCTACCAGACAGAAATAGGATTATTTAAATTAGGATTTTGAAGAGTATAATGGAGAACTATATTAATGATTTGTGAAAAGAGGTCCAATGGTCTGAAAATGACACAAGTAAATAATGTGTAGTCAAAATCTGGTTTTCATATGGATACTTCTATAAAAAATTATATTGACTTAAATTATAACCTGTGCTTAAAGAAAAAAATATATTGAGAAATGTAAGAAAAAGGTAATTAACCCATGCCAGCCAATTTATTTTAATTGCATTCATCTTTTCCAGTTTATAAATAAGATGCTTCTTTCATTTTAAATTAAAAGCATTGAGCATGCAGTCTCATAAGGCACCCACTTTGCATTATTAACAGCTCAGTGACTTTATTTAATTTTTTCTTTCCTATTTTAATCTTATGTGCAGAAAGCATGAGACATTATACATGAAAAAAATCATGGGAATATATTTATTGAGAGCCACATCTCATATACACATATATAAGTTTTGAAGTAATTAAGTCTATATTTATATAATCAATTGAAGTCAATAATATTATTTCTGTATTTCTCAATCACCACTTCTCTTTCAATAGAAAACTACAAGATTTAACTCCTTTATTCCTGCTATATTAAAATGAATCTTAAAAAAATGAATCTTCTGGATTGATGTAATTTTATGTATTAGCCATTAAAATTTTACTGCAGTAAAGAAAAAAGGATCTGGATGCCTGGGTGGCTCAGTGGGTTAAGCTGCTGCCTTCGGCTCAGGTCATGATCTCAGGGTCCTAGGATTGAGTCCCACATCGGGCTCTCTGCTCAGCAGGGAGCCTGCTTCCCCCTCTCTCTCTCTGCCTGCCTCTCTGCCTACTTGTGATCTCTCTCTGTCAAATTAAAAAAAAAAAGGGATCTGACACTTCATGTAAAATTTCATATTTTTTTCATTTAATGAGGTCTTTATTAAGCCATTATTGAGCATTTGGAAAATAGAAATTAAGATAAATAAATGTTGCTGGTATTTCATTATGCAACATCATTATGAAAACATCACTCATGTTTTTCTTTCCAGTATATATTTCTGAGAGTGAACGTGTTTGTGTAGGCATGAAATTAATTAAATGAAATTTCATTCATGTTGAACAAATATTTACATCCAATTGTGTTACTGAGCATTATAGTCATTATATTTTTGCATACCTTCAAACATTGACTGACAACATGATTTTAATAATTATGCAGTATTTCAATGAATACATAGATCAGAGAATTGGTATAAGTAGATTTTAAATATTTTAGTTGTTTAGAAAAAATTATGAGTCTAAACACAAAGGTATAGATTACCCTTGGTTTGGAGAATCACGCCTCTGCCATGTAATAATTATTCAATTTTGAATACTTTTTTATCTTTGTTTGAGGAACTATATTATTAATTGCTAATAGTCAGTATGTCTATCTAGAAAAGTTCACGATTCTTTTATGGTAGAGACCGTGTCTACATGTTTATTTCTTTATCCAGAGAAAAGGGTTAATACATAAATACTGCTTATTCAATTACTTCCCCCTGCCCCCAGTTCTGTTGAGATATAACTGTCTTATATCACTGTGTATGCTTAAGGTGTAAAACCTGTTGATTTCACGCACTGTTACAGTGCACCATGATTACCACTATAGAATTAGCTAATGCCTCCATTCACCTCTCATTATTACCATTTCATTTGTTGGTGGTAAGAACATTTAAAATTTACTCTCTTAATTACCTTCAAGTATATAACACGATATTGATAACTATAATTATGATCTACATGAGATGCCCCAAACTTATTTATCTTATAACAGAAAGATGTAATACAATTAATTGAACAATCTGTCTTAATCAAGGGTGAAGATAAGACTGTCTTTGTGTGCTCTCTTGATGCAACCTATGTGTAGTCTGGTATTTATTTTGTATTAGGACAAAATATGAATGAATGTTATATGCAGAAATTAAGATCTTATACAAATTCATGGTGATGTCCAGGCAAGGTCATAATCAATGCATGTTTTTCTGATGTGTAAGATCATGAATTGTCTCATGAGTCTTCTATTATGCTTTGTAAGTCATATTCATTGGCATTTAATTACAAAATCAATTTTTATAAGGCAAATCCAGTAACTGCTGCACAGTCTATGATAGAATTCATATTTTAAAAAGGTAAAAATCAAATAACTGTCTTTTCTTCATATATTGCCACTTCATCTAATCCTTCAAACATCGTGTCTTTACCCATAAAAACATGATAGCAATATTTATGTATGTTCCTTTACAGTGATTGTGAGGATCAGATGAGAGGATATCAATGACCATAACTATAAAATGTAATTTAGTATATAAATATATTATTACATTTGTTTATTAAATTCAGCATTTAGTGAAGAAGTAACAGGAGATGGACTTTAATTCTTAGCTTCACCAATGGAATTACATTAATTTTCCAGATGCAATGGATATATATATATATATATTTTTACTTTATATAGCAAATACAATTATGTTGCTACTTCTGTATACTTCATGGCATTGAATAATTTATATGACTTATAGACCCAGAATTTTGATTCAAAATCATGATGTCAGAAAAGCTTTGGGAACACAGAGGTGTTTTTCATTTCTGGATGGCATGGGGGACCATTAGGTCTTAGCAATCCTACCAAGAGCAAATGCCTATGCTAATTACCAATACTTAGCTTATTGATGTTTTTATTTTGCTTAGTTATTTTGTGAGAATCTAAAAATGTAGTAATGTAAAAAAATTTATAAAAATACTTGCATGGGTAAAATCAGATGACAAGGTGGTAGCTGTCAACATCAATACATAAGAAATAGGTAAACAATTTGTACTATTGAACATTTCTGAAGTGTCAGATTATATGAGAAGCAGACATCACTTAAGTACAGCTTGAGGAAACAGAGCAAAGTTATTGAAGTTTTATGGTGATAGCAACGACCAAGAACTTAGGAAAAATAGAGCAAATTTCAGTGAGGCAGACAATGAAAATCCTGACATTGTGTTACCTGAGAGGCTACTCAATGAAGAAGTGAACCTGTCACTTAGCAGACAGTTTGTCATGAAATGATCCAGGCTTTATCATGATGACTCAAACTTTGAAAATAAGTATGACTATTCAAGATATGAATGTAGGAACTTCAAAATAATCATAATGTATAAAAATAAAATTTAGGGGGCACCTGGGTGGCTCTGTGGGTTAAGCCTCTGCCTTCTGCTCAGGTCATGATCTCAGGGTCCTTCAAAGATCTCAGGATCTTAAAACAAACAAACAAAAAAATTAACATGAAAAACTTGTGACCATGAAGCAGTTGAAAATTACATTGAAAAGTTTATCATTAAATGTTATAAAACTCTTTATTAAATATATTATAAAAAACTTAGTCCTGGCGGGGGGACAAAACATTATAACACCAGTAAAACCATCCTGGCCTAAGGCTGTATCCTTTAAAAAATATAGTTATTTCTGAGAAAATATCATAAAATATTGAAGGACACTAACCACATTACAATTGTTCTTACTGCAGGCACATAAATTAAAAAGTTGTAGTTTGTGTAGGAAAAACCAGCACCTGCTATATTTGAAAGATGCATTCAATTTATTTTATTTTTTTTGATGCATTCAATTTAGATAAGCATTTTTATTTTAAAAAAATGAAAGCACAGATAACAACTGAAATATTTTCTGACCCCTTCAATAATTACTTTGCCTCAGTAGCACAAACTATTTGTAAGCAATAAGGATGGGAATAAATGTGTAAAAATTTATTTTTCTAGAAAAACTGTCACACATTGCCTTCCAGTTTTTTTTTTTTTTTTAAAGATTTTATTTATTTATTTGACAGGAGAGAGATCACAAGCAGGCAGAGAGGCAGACAGAGAGAGAGAAGGGAAGGAGGGTCCCTGCTGAGCAGAGAGGCTGATGCGGGACTCGATCCCCGGACCTGAGATCATGACCTGAGCCGAAGGCAGAGCCTTAACCTACTGAGCCACCCAGGCTAACCTCATCTTTTAGTTCTGCAAAATGTGATCTTTTCAGCAGTTATTCCTATCCAGTATAAATCTATAATACGATCCTGGGAGCAAGGATTCTTATCCTCCATGAATAACATGTATAATCACTGATTGATTGATTGATTGATTGCTTTACTGGCTGGCTACAGTCAACAGATTTCTGAGTCAAGACTTCATGAAAGTTGTTAGGAGTGATGTTTACCCAGTTGCTAATAACAGTCTGGTAAGCCACCATTAACAAATGCCTGGTGCAGACTTTGGCACTCATTGAAGTTTGGAAATGAACTTTAAAATGAAGACTTTGAAAGGATTTGTGTTGTTAATGAGAAATTCACTTCCAGCTCTGCTCTGTATGTCAACATGTATAAAATAAGTTACAGAGAGCTGACATCCAAGACATGGTTCCCATTGACAGTGAGACAACTACTTCTGCATTTCTTGAGAGAAAGTGAAATTGCTGAAATGGGGTTTAACATAGAAATATATGAGGATGGCTGTGATAATGAGCATGACAATGTGAACTACTTGAAAAGAAATATCTTTTGGCATGGCAAAAATATGTGCTCGTGCGATATTTGGTCTTAGGCAGCTTGGATAGAAATTTAGGTTAACGAGACAGACACTGTTGTAAGAGGTCTTTACAAAGAGCGGATACCCTACACCACTTCAGTAACTAAGGACCTTATATCCTTCCCATCATCAAATGTTCAACTCTAACATGATGGTGGTGACGACTGTTCAATTTACATTTTTATCAAAGATCATCAAATGCCCAGAGTAATTAACACTTATTGCATGTGTCATATATTTATCTCAGTATATGCCTTATTACCTACCACTCTTAGAAATAACAAATGCTATAATAATAATAGCACTTAGGTCTTGGCAGCCTTGCCAAATTTGTAACCAAACTCCAAGCTTATTCTTTCTGCTGCACAACTAGCCAATAAGTCAAGAGGCAAGATACTGGGCAAAGAAAAGACTTTATTTGGAAAGCCCACAAACCTAAGAGATGGAGGCCTATTATACTAAGGAATCATCTCTCCTCAGCATTAAATCCAACTTCTTTTATGTTAGCAAACAGAAGCGAGAAGTTTGGAGTTAAAAGATGATGGAAGTGTATAGAAATTGCAAGAAGTTTGTGTAATTTCTTTGTTCTTGGTCAGTTGATCATTGCCTACAGGAATATGGTCATGTTGTTCCTGTAAATTTTAAACACAGCATAGTTACGTCCTTATCTCCTGAGGTGAGGTAGATTTCCGACTAAGAGCAGTTTTTGCAAATCTTAGCTGTACTATGCCTCTACGCAGGGAGTCTGAGCTGTAGGTCACAGCAGTAAAGCAACATGTAGTCAGACATGCTAAGTTTCTCCCAGATATAATTATGGTCTAAAATTATTCTGTAATTAAAAAAAAATATAAATGTACTACTTTACAAATAAAGGTTAAGTGAACTTTAATACTATTAATATTAAAAATCACATTAATTGTAAATATTAATGTTTTTGATGTTGAGTAATGCTCCAGACCCCACCTGAGCTATCAGTAATACATGGACTATGCACTGTTCTAAAATTATTTCATTACAAAAATCTGAATTCTGAAAAGCACCTAGTTTTGAATATTTTGGATAAAGAATGGCAGATTGGTTTTAGATAAATAGTTAATTTATATAAAGTAAATGCTTGTTCAGTTGCTATCTCCCTCAAACATTTAACATAACAATATGTATTTTGCATGACTAAAAAAAATAATGATACCCTGAGTTTCTTTCACTATAAAAATAAAATACTTTCCTAAATACCTTATGTTATCAATCAATTTACCATTTATCATTTATTCTCTCATAAACAGATATCTTCTTTCCTACATTGTCCCGAGCACTTACATTTTTTAAGCCAATAGATTACAAGTGTTAAATACCTATGATACACTCAACAGTAGAATTTCAGTGGTGATAACAGTAGACTAAGAATATTGAATTATCTTTCTTTCTTCATCTTAAATATATTATTCATTCTTTGATTTGTACTTGAGTATTAAGGTCTTGAAAGATAGAGAGGTATGTATAGAATTTAGTCACATTATAGAATCCCTGACTCCAAATGCTGTAAAATCATGTAAAAATAGATAAATCATATAAGAATACACAAGAATAATGCTTAACATATAAGAATATGTAGCATAGTATATCCTGAGAATATTTTTAATTAATTAATTAATTAATTAATTTGACAGAGAGATCACAAGTAGGCAGAGAGGCCAGTAGAGAGGAGGAAGCAGGCTCCCTGCTGAGCAGAGAGCCTGATGCAGGGCTCGATCCCAGGACCCTGGGATCATGACCTGAGCTGAAGGCAGAGGCTTTAACCCACTGAGCCACCCAGGTGTCCCTTTGAGAATATTTTTAAAAATATTTTATTTATTTATGTGAGAGAAAGAGAGAGCACAAGCAGGGAGACCCTCAGAGGGAGAAGCAGGCTCCTTGGTCATCAAGGAGCCTGATGTCCGCTGGATTGCAGAACCCTAGGATCATGACTTGAGCCTAAGGCAGATGGCTAACTGACAGAGTCATCCAGGTGCCCCCAACTATGACAATATTACAAGAACATATTATTGTTTTTTCTTCCTCTCTAACAATACTGCTTTATATATTATCTATACAATATGTCTCAATTTATGTTTTTTCAGACTTTCTCAAATTGTAGCATTATCAGAAATACATTTGACTTTGTTTTGAGAGTTTTGTGTTTAGTAATTCTTCAATGACTGCAGTAAGAAAATAAAATTATTAAGCATATTTATATATTTAAATATACTATTTTTATCTATTTTACTACTTGAATTTCAGGAGATTTAATGAACAGCTTTTTGTTACCAGAAGCTCTTTATCCTTGCTTGAGAGTTCTGGTGATGTGTAGAAAGTAGTCTATCATTCACCACCCACGCTGAAAATACTATCTTCACAGAGAATAATAACTTTTTTATAAGATATTATGTCATGCCATTTTATTAAGTGTGCAGCTGGTGATGCAAAGAGGTCTAATTATTTTGCTAAAATTCTTGGCTTCAAGAATCTTATCAATCCTAGAAAAATACCTAAAGGATTGAATACAAAATAGTAAAACTTTGCTGCCATAAAAGTATCAGATAATATTTTGGGAAAATGCTGACTATATTTGACTTGAGAAATGTATGTAAGGTAAAAAAAAAAAAAAAAAAAAAAAAAAAGGAAAGAAGCAGCTACCTCTTCTTGGCCCATACATCATAGTTTTTTGTTTCTACAGAAGACAGCCTATGATTTTGCACCTCACAATTCCAAGATTTCCTTTGGAAACCCTCAGGAGACAGAAAAGCAACTATGAACTCAAGTGAAGACATTTCAAATGGTATTTGAACGGGAAAAGAGGAAATAAGCCATTTGAAAACAGCTTCAAATATATCATTGAAAAAAAATGAAGAAAATAAATATGTAATGAGAAAAAGTTTTAAGTTGGTCAGAAGAGTCACATATCTGTCTCCGTGTGTATTTCTCTGTATCTGCCTCTCTGTCTCTCCACCCTCATGATTTCTTCATTGATATAACATGGCAATTCATAATAAACATTCCTAAAAAGTTTATTTAACTGTGAAATCACATTAATGAATTATATTCTTAATTTACTTAGTTTGGTTCTTGACATTATATATAGATATACAAAAACAAGTACACAAAGAACAAATTATGGGTTATTTCCCCAAACTCAGAAATGCATTAATATTATAAAATCAATCTAATGGAGAAAGTATATGTGATTCAAATTTATATGCATTCATTAATATATTGCATATAAATAATGCATTTATCAAAATATATAAATGAATATGATTTCATTTAATTACTTATATTATGTTGCCCTAAGAAAGAAGATGATAATCCTTTGGCCCACAGAAGTATACATAGCCAGATTTTTAATTGCTTGTATAAGATCATTGTGTCAATATCTGTTTTGAATTATGCCTCTGTACTACTGGCTGGTGAATGTCGTGTATGTACATGATATCTTGCAACCAATAAATTGTCTAGAATTGTCTACTTCAGACTTTATCAAAAATTCATCTCTGATAACCAGTTTGTAATCACACACACAGTCAAACACACACAATTCTAATTGTTTGTTTTTTCCAAATTATTTCTCCCAAAAATGTTCCAGTATGTTTCAAATTCAAGTGGTTATTTATCTTATACTTAAATATAATACTATGGTGAACATAAGCCACTTATATTAATTAGAACTAGCAAAATTACAATTTCTCAAAATGTAAAGAAATCTATTAATATCTTTTGGTCTTACAGCTATATATAAAGCTATAAGACATATATATATATATATATATATGTGTGTGTGTGTATATATATGTATATATATATGTAAAATTATGTATACATAAACTCAAACAGGTATTCAACAAAATATTTCAAGAATTATTCATAGTTTTAGAAGGTATTTTCATTTGGTGTTTGAATAAATGGTTTATAAATAATTTCTTTTAAAGTGTTCAGGGAAAAGGCGCCTGGGTGGCTCAGTGGGTTAAAGCCTCTGCCTTTGGCTCAGGTCACGAACCCAGGGTCCTGGGATCAAGCCCCACATGGGGCTCTCTGCTCAGCGGGGAGCCTGCTTTTTCCCTCTCGCTCTGCCTGCCTCTCTGCCTACTTGTGATCTCTGTCAAGTAAATAAATAAAATATTAAAAAAATAAAGTGTTCAAGGAAGTGTTCATTATGTAATTTCAATTCCTGGTGACATATCTTTCTATACTCTGTATTCTCAGTCAAATAAGGACAACATGATAGAAAATGCAAAAAGAAAAAAAAAGGAATACATTTGTATTCCTGCAAATCCTTATAGATTCTGGTGTCTTACTGATCTTGAAGGCAAATGGGAATTTTATATGGAATGCTATTTGAAATAGCACTATTTTCTTTAAGACTTTGATCATTTACCCCTGGAGGTCAATAAGCGGTAGTTAGCCAATTATTTCTGTCATTAGCAATTTTAGTCATATGACTATGAATAGTTGCTGACATGTTCTTCCAGTATTGATGAGACTATGAAATGTCATTATGAAATGGTATTATTGATCCAAAAAGTTTTTTATCAAAATGGAACGTTCAGAGATTAAACAATTAGAAGCACAAGATTTTAAAGCAGTGTATTTGCCCTCAAGGAGCATAAGTTGGTTCATTTTCCTCTACATTTTCATATGTAAAGTGTTTATAGTCTCTTCAATTAAAAATAGAAAACATATACTTATCTTAAAACATATTTTATATCAAAGCAATACAAAGATATTTTACTGAGGAATATTAAGAATTTTCAATTCATTGGTTTTTTTGTATGTGCATGTATTTCAATGTCTTCAGTTTAAAATGAGAATAAAGTAATCTACTTGCATATTTTACATCATATGCAGCAAGCCTTCATAGGATTCTCATAATATTTCTAGAGCAAGAAAAAGCATCTTGATATCTACATGGAAAATATGTACAGTGATTATGATGGTAGATAAGATTTTCAGTTTTTACAATCAACATAAGGTTATTCTTAAAACACTTAATACTAAAGTATTCGTGTTTCCATAAAAAAATAAGCAAATAATAAAATAAGAAAAAAGAACTAACCGACGTATATATTTTTAAAATAACTTATTTGCAAAATCCTGTGCCAGAGATAAAACTTTTGCATTTCTCTATACAATTTCTATGGGAACATAAGTAAAATGGACAACCTTAAGAAGTTGCGAAGAATTTCTCTTTCTGAAATTTGGTTGGCTAAATAGTCTGAAAAACTATCACACTGCAAAAAAAAAAAAAAGGTACATTATATAAAGTATCAGTACCTTTATTTGTAAATGTTTTGTAAATTATACAGAAAAGGAAGGGAATTTTCCAAATGTAAAAGAGCAATAACAAAAATAACTAAGAGACAAAAACAGATGGGTGAGAAAAAACATAGCATCAAGCTTCATCACAGGGTCCAAATATCCATCTTAGGCACATGATGAATGTTAACAAGTATGCTGAAGGATGGAAAATTTGGCTTTGAGCCACTATAAGGGAGGCAGCAATTGAAATTGAGACAAACTTAATTTGTAGGAAGAACATTCTACATATAAGAGGGAGAGCTACAAAAAAGAAAAAAAATCATCTTTTCAGAAAAAGAATTCAGGAATAAAAATTGTTTTTGTCTATTTCTTAATGTGAGATAAAAGGACAATAATCATCTTTCTTGAGAATACCTAAGACAAATAATGAAAAGAATGGCTCTCCAAATGTAGAGATCAAGTATGGTATATTCACTCAGTGGAATATTATATAGCCATGAGGAAAAACAATTTGTTGTTCCACATAATTGGGTTGGTTGAATGTGCTAGAAATTTTCAAAGAGCAGAACGCTATGATTTGTATCATCCAGTTTTAGAAGGTTTGAGCAATTGCAGACCAAATTAATGTAATTAGCAGTCAGAACAAGAGTTATCTTGAAGGGCGATAATGACTAGAAAACTTCTGGTATGCTAAAAATATTATATGTTTTGATTTGGATGCTGGCCACAGAGAAGTTTAATTTATGAAAACTCATCCATATATCTGCTTAGGATCTGCATATATTTCAGCATACATATTGCTGTTCTCTAAAGCTTTGCTTAAACAAAAAGGAAGACTTCAACATAAATTATGGCACAAATGATTATGTTTGGTGTGATACCACTGAATCCATTCATGGCTGTATTTCTAGCTGTAGAACCCTAATATCCAATCTGCTCAATGGACTGAAGAGCTCTAGTTTCAGATTTACAATGAAACTCCTGACACAAAACAGGCATCCCTCTGCCTTAAGATGACTTAGTATAAATAAAGAATTTATTACAGGAAACAATGTAGCATCCAAAGCAATAGCAATATCTAATTTTGAGACTCCAAGGTGCAAATTTTAACTCTCTAACTTAACAAACATGTGGCCATGATAAATGAGGTTGAGTACTTGCTCACAATTATCAGCAATGGCTTGCCAATTTTAAGCTGGTCAGAAATGTCTCCACACATCAGCCTGAGCCATGAGCTCACCTGATTAGTTCCATCAGACTTTTCTTCCTCTGTCAAGGTACACTGCTTGAGCATGGCCAGTTTCCTTGAAAACAGCTCCCTCTTGTGTTCTTATCTAAGTTAACAAGTCCTTATCATACCCAAGGTGAGCCTACAGAAAAATCCTTCCCACTTCCCGTCCATACCAAATCCAGTTTCCAAAACCCCAAGAACATCCTACTGTTTTTGGGCCAGTGAATGCTGCCTACTCATCAAAAGTGATGAGTACTTTTGTTGATGATGAAATTTCAAGTGATGTATCATATGGGCAATTGTTAGAGATATGTTTCAAGACACATTTCAGTCAATATGCAAAAGAGGCTTCCCGTAATTGTCTTTTCTGAAGTTTCAGAAATAAATCACAGATCTATAGCCATTATATCATTTCAATAGTCAACCTTTTGGACAATATTCTGGTTCCTTCAACAGCCATTGGTATAACAATCCATCCATACTTACATGTGGTCTAAGAACAATGCAGAAGAGGCAGGGATAATGCTTTTGCCTTTGTACCCATGCAGTTGTCTAAAAGAAATGTCATCCTGGTTCAAAGCCATACAGTTTAACAGCTGCTCACTGATGGTCGTAAACCATACAGGCTAATTCTAAGACAGTATTTCTTTTAACCTAATAAAAAACAATATGATAAACACAGCCAAAAATATTCTGCAAAAATGATAAATTCACCTGATAGTAATCAGGAAAATTCTTAATAAATCCTATTTAATGTCTTATCTCTATATGATTTAAGTGGTTTGGGGGTAAATCTTATAATTTAGCTTCAGTTAGATTCTCCTTTTCAATGAAAAATTTATCTTGGACCTCTCCCAACCTTGAACATAACTCAGCACCACATCTAAAAGAAATGGCAAAGAAAATCATTATCTTGCTTTGTGAAACTAGGTCAGATAAGGAGTGATAATTTCCTTTTATGGATTCTTTAACCATCTGTGTACATCCTTTCAATCCATTACAATTAATTCCTACCCCCCGCCCCCAATGTTAACTTAGATTTCTTATCCCTGTGATACTGAAAACTCATGGGGATAACCTCGGCATACCTGCCGTTGTGTATATTTCTAAGAAGAAGGAATAAGTTTTAAAATGAAATGGATTTCTGAATAACAAACTCAAACAATTATCAGCATTTCTCATTTTAAGGATGTATTGTACTGGACATGTTTTCTGTCTGAGCTATGAAGAAGAAGAAGAAGAAGAAGGGGGGGAGGGGAGGACAAGGGGAACGGGACAGGGATGGGGATGGAGATGGGGATAGAGATGAAGATATAGACAGGGGAGAAGGAGAAAAAGACAAATGCAAAGAGAGCACAAAGAGTTTCCATAAATCCCACATTCAGATTCTCCTATTATTGTCTTACATTAGAACAGTACATTTGTCACCATTAATTAACCAATCTTGATGAATTTTTATTGACTGAAATTCATACTTTATTCAGATTTACTCAGTTTTTTTCTTAATGACCTTTTTCAATTCTAAGATGCCATCCAAGATACCATATTGAATTTATTTATTTATTTTTAAAGATTTTATTTATTTATTTGACAGATAGATCACAAGTAGGCAGAGAGGCAGGCAGAGAGAGAGGAAGGGAAGCAGGCTCTCCGCTGAGCAGAGAGCCCGATGCGGGGCTCGATCCCAGGACCCTGGGATCATGACCTGAGCTGAAGGCAGAGGCTTTAACCCACTGAGCCACCCAGACTCCCAACCATATTAAATTTAGTAGTTATGTCTCCCTAGGATCCTTTCAGCTATCATGGTCACAAAGAGTTTTTTGTTTTCATTGACCTTGATGTTTTCAAGAGAACTAGTCAGGCATTTGTTAGAATGGCCCTCCACTAGTATTTTTCTGACAACTTTTTCTCATTAATAGACTGGAATTTGAGGTTTGGGGGAGGAAACTATAGAAATAAAATGTCACTACCTTATACTAAATCAAGATTGCATATTAGAAACATGGCTTAAAAACAAACAAACAAACAAACAAACAAACAAAACATGGCTTAACACTTCTGGTATTAACTCTGATTACCTAGTGTTTTTGTCATGTTTCTCTACTTAATTCTTAATTCTTAATTCTTAATTCTCTACTATTAATCTTTTTGCCCTCACCTGCTTTCCATTTTATACAGTTTGTAATAGTGTCATTATGGATAGCCCACACCTAAGGCATGGGGAGCTATTTCTATCTCTTTAAAGGCAAATAATCTACATCAATTACTTGGAAATTTTCTATATGAAAAATGCATCTATTTTACACCACGTATTTATTTATTGAGTCATTTAATTATAACACTATGGACTTCTGGATATATATTTTTGTATTAGGGATTGTAATGCAATACTATTATATTGTTATTTAGACTTTCTAAGTTCAATTATTGCGACTTCTTTCTGTTGGTTCTGTGTCTCCTTGACATACTGTCATTATTATTTCTTTTACCTCAGTAAGCACTTCCTTACTTTGGCAATTCAAAGTGCTCCAAGCTCATCCACGCCCTAGAATCAGCCATTTCTCCAAAGTCATTGTCTGATTTCTTTTCTTGGAGAATGGAACTAGAAACCAGTATCTGTTGCTCCGTGTGTTCATTAAAACTGAGGTATCACTTCCTCAAGTCTTCCAGGCCAGGCCAACAGGGTAAGGGAATACACACACACACACACACACACACACACATACATACATACTAACCTACATACATGTACTTTATATCTATCCATCATCTATCTATCATCTACCTACACATTTATATATGCAGACTTATATGTGTTTATACACATACATATGTACATATAGATTAGACATTCACTTATGTAACATAAATAGAGATATAGATATCTAGACATATAGAGATGGCACAAATCTAATTAATATAAACCTAATTTCATCTGATGTCTCAAACTTTATCACTACATAGATTACTATAGCCTTCTATTTCTTTTTTTTTTTATTTTAACTTTTTATTTTAATTCCTGTAAGCTTCTATTCTTACTTCTCTGAAAATGTTCTCCATGGAGAACAATTTTATTAACTGGAGAATAATTATTTCATGCAGTTCCTTTTGGCTTTAGCATTATAGATTTCACTGTTTTTCAAAGTTACTTAGGTCGATAATCTTATTTCCCACCACTTTCAATAAAGTTTCTTCATAGACTTGTAATTTAGTTAAATTCTTCTGTAGCATTTTCAATTCCATTATGTGATCACCTGACCTACTGAATGATTTTTACTGTTTTGTGTATATTAAAGTTTATTCTTTATGCTGTAAATTTTAATGCATTTTCATAAATGCATCATATGTTTCCACCATTACAACACTATATAGATAGTTTCACGACCCTAAATAACCCCCCATGCATTCTCTATTCCCAGACACCTACTCTTCAAATCCTGTAAAGTGTTATTTATTTCTTGTCTTTATTGTGTTTCCTTTTTCCAATGTCACATAAATAGAATCCCACAGTATGTAGAATTTCAGACTGGTTTGTTTCCTTAGGAATATACATTTAAGATTCATCCATGTCTTTTTAGGGTTTGATAGCTCATTTATTTTTATTGCTGAATAATATTCCATTTTATGGTTTTACCACAGTTAGTTTATTCATCCATCTATTGAAGGACATCTTTGTTGCTTCCAGTTTTTGGCAATTACAAATAAAATTGCTATACTCATTTGCATTACAGGTTTTTTTATGTGGACAAAAGTTTTCAAATTAGTTAGTACATACCTAGAAGCACAATTGCTGGATAATCTGGCAAGACCATATTTTGCGTTGTCAAAATGTCCAAGCCCACCTTGCATTTCTGCCAGTAATTAATGAGTATGTTTCTTGTTCTGCATTCTTGCCATATATTTTTATTGTCAGTTTTGGGGTCTTATGCATTCCAGTAGGGTATATTATTATTTCATGGCCATTTTAATTTACATTTCATCACAATTAAGGAGTTTATTTTCATATGCTTATTTACCATTGGTATATTTTCTTTGATGAAGTGTCTGTTCAGAATTTCCCCCAGCATTAACTGGAATGTTTGCTTCTTCACTGTTGAATTTTGGAGTTCTTTGTATATTTTGGACAGAAAACATTGCAAAATATGTATTTAAAAAATATTTCCTCCTAGCCTATGGTTCATTTACTCATTCTTTAAGGGTCTACTATAAAATGGAAGTTTTTAATTTTAGAACACTCCAAATAAGCAATTTCTTTCATACAGCCTGCTTTTGATATTGTAACTAAAAACTCACCAGACCCTAATGATATGTAACATTTCTTCTGTGTTTCCTTATAAAAGTTTATAATTTTGCATTTTACATTTATGTCTTCGATCTATTTTGAGTTAAAGCTTATATAACTTGTAAGATTTCTACATAGGGTAATTTGTTTGGATGTACAATTGTTTCAATACCATTTGTTGAAAATCTTGGAGGATTGCGATCTAATTTCACACCATTATGGATAATGTTTGCTATAACTGTTTACGGTTGTATATATATTTTTTTATTCCAATTGTGGAAGTTCCTCTCTATTCCTACTTGGCTGAGAATTTTCATTATGAATGAATTTTGGATTTTGTTACAAGATTTTTCTGCATTAATTCATATGATCAATTGATGTTTATTCCTTAACTGTTAGTATGGTTGATAACAATGGGTGATTTTTAAATGTTTTTTTTTAAGATTTTATTTATTTATTTGACACATAGAGATCACAAGTAGGCAGAGAGACAGGCAGAGAGAGAGGAAGGGAAGCAGGCTCCTCGCGGAGCAGAGAGTCCTATATGGGGCTTGATCCTAGGACCCTGAGATCATGACCTGAGCTGAAAGCAGAGGCTTTAACCCACTGAGTCACCCAGGCACCCCAATGATTTTTAAATGTTGAATGATCTTTCCATACCTGAAATAAAATCATGCTTTGCCAAGATACATATTTCTTTCAATGGATTGTTATATTCCTTTTTTTAATATTTTTAAAGGCTTTTTTTGGTTGTTTTTGTTTGTTTGTTTGTTTTTGCTTATGTTCCTGATAGCTATTGCTCTGCAGGCTTCTTTTCTCGGAATTGTTTTTAGTAAGAAATTACTTAGTCAGAGTGGAGAAAGTGCCTTAGATAAGATTCAGTATAAGAAGTCCTCTGATTGGAGGTACAGAGGCTAGAGATGCATATGGGTGTATGAGCATAACTGGTCTGAGGGATGTGACTGCAACTTCTACTGGAAACTACAGTGCACTTTCTGTGCACCAAAACTGATGTGGGTGGGCAGCTTCCTTCCCTCCCTTTACCCCATGAAGACTTTCAGGCAAAATCTTGTAATCACCTATGATAGATCTGAAAGATCACACAGGATCTGAGGCTAAATCCAGACTCTTCAACTTCAAACCTTGATACTTCAGGGGCCTTAGTGAGTAATATGGTCTACCAACCATGAACTTAGATTAGCAGAACACTAACGGGCTGTAAAAATAACTGGTTAATCTGTCTAAGAGAGATTATGTTCAAATTTGTCTCAAACAGCCTAGCAATGCTTGCTTAGAAGAGTAAACATAATTAGGGGTCCCAATAATTACCATTCCAGAAAAGATGTCACATAGATCACTAAGGCCATTTCTAGAGACCCAAGGCTTTCTGTCTAAGCTTCATAGAGAACTATTGTACTTTGATAGTTTGATTGATCCAGATGTAACACTAGGAGCTGACAATCAAATAAATTGTTCCAGAATCATTTATTGAAAGTTTAAGGGGATTATCATTCAGTTTCTCAGCATTAACTTTCTCAAGTCTCAGATTTAGTTATTCACCCAATGTAGCTATTGGACTGAGACTTCTGTTTCTGCCATATTAATGAACCATCTTCTGCTACTATTATGTGCCTTTATAGTTTTAAATTCTTTCTTGACTTATTTCTCTTATTTCTCTGACTTATTTCTCTGAGTCATTTCTCTTGACTTATTTCTCATGATATCATCACTATAATGAATCAATTTGTTTTGATAGTGACCAAATTGAAATCTGGTTTCTGGATTCAATATAGCTGAGCATTTAGATACATTACCTGAATGGTCATGGTGATGTATAATACTCTCTATAACAAAGTGAATTTTTTGCTTTGTTTCCTTGCAGTGTTAAAATGAAACAGGAAACATTCACCAAGTCTGTGGGACTTCCTGAATAGCTGTAATCATGTCTGATAATGTGGAGGATAAAATGCATGAATATGTTCTAGCTACAGTAATCAATACTTAGTCCTCATGAGCCATTTAATTTTTTCACAGGGTTCTCAAGACACATGTAAAGAAATCTGGTGGGCATCAGCATCGTTTCTCCTAACATTTTTGGAAAGGTGGGACTTCTTTGCAAACTACAGTACTCAGTATTCCTGATAAAGTGGAGTTTGAGAAAATTTAAGTATCTGCATTAGTACGACCAATTACAACTGAGTGAAATGCACATTTATTCAAGATCCAACCATCGGTAATAAATGGCAAAGCCCTGTACACCTCACACTCCTCCAATCATGTGTTTCTCAGTAAGTGACGCCACTCTCAGGGCTACTTTATTTTTCATTTTTCACTTTGTTATTTCACTGTAGCCATGTTGTCCTCCACTGAAGTATCACTTTATCACTTTACCCACCATAATCTACATTTGGCTTGCTGAGAACCCCTTCCCATTCTCCATAAAAACAACAAATACAATTTTTAAAAAAAATGAAACTGTTTTGTTGAAAAACGTTTTTCTGACATTTGAATATGTTGAGGAGGAATGTGGCCCCCTTACACCATCCTTATTTCCAACCCCACCTTTCTCTCAACTTTGTCTCCTTGCCCTTTTCTTCTCAGTTAGTCTGCATAACTTCTCCAATTAGGCTTCGGTTTAATCAAGATTTAGACTTCTTTTACAAAGAAGCTCTCCTCCTCTGCCACCTTCCTTATGTAGCCTAAATATGGCTTTCAGGAATACCTCTGTAATGGAAAAGTGCCATAATAATCTTTTTTTAGGTCTCCTGTTGTCCTTTCTTACAATAAACCCTACACAAATGTTTCACACTCATCAAAACTGTTATTTATTCAGCATGTGTCTTTTTGCACTGATTAGATGTTAAAATTTATTACTCAGACATGATGTATTTTTTGTTCATTGCTTTATATAAAATTTATATAAATCTTTTTATTTAAATTTATATAATTTATATAAAATTGCTTTATATAAGAATTCGGTGAACAATAGGTTCTCAAATATATGTTAAATAGTTGTATACATTAAATATATTTTTTCACCTGATATATTAGTTTGCTAGGACTACCGTGATAAAATTCCATAGACTGGGTACTATAAACAACAAAAACTCATTTACTCACAATTTTGGCAACTAGAAGTCCAAGATCCTGGTGTTGGCAGATTTGGTTTCTCTTGAAGCCATTCTCCTTGGCTTGCAGATGGCTACCTTCTTGCTCTGTCCTCTGTGCCTGTGCATCCCTGGTGTCCCTTTTATTTCCAGATTTCCTCTCCTCTCTCTCTCTCTCTCTTTTTCTTTTCCCTTCCAAATTTCTTCTTCTTATCAGGATAGCAGTCGGATTGGGTGTGGGTCCGTCCTAACAGCCTCAATTTAAATTAATCACCAAATTCCAAATACAATCACATTCTGTGATACTAGGTTTTAGGATTTCACCACATGAATTGGTGGGGTTGATTGGGAAAATGTAGTCCATAATGCCTGGGAAATGGAATCAAATATAGATGGCAAAATTCACATAGTTTGTTTTTATTTGTTTGTTTACTTTTTTTGTCTATTTCTTTTGAAAGTTAGTTCTTAAGGACAAGGGTAGTGTCTTATTCCTCTCTCCATCTAATAGTCTAGCATTTAGCAGCAAATGGAATGACAAAAGAAGTGTTTGTTAAATTTAATTGCATTAAATTGAATTAAATGAAAGGACACAAAATGAGCTCATTTACCACTGAACAATAGAAGTTCACTTGAGCATGTATAAATTCTTAATGCATTAACTACGTAAAATTCCCACAGAACCTGAGAGAAAAACCAGCATCCCCTCTGTGATTGTCCTTGGAGTCTTTAAAATTTCCCATTCATCTTCTTATACAACTTTATTGTGTTGATGAATCCATAACCATCTCAAATTATCCAATGTGAATATATTCAGTTCTGTACTTTTAAATATTTTAGCTTGGATGCTCAAGTGAAAGCCACCAGAATTGTCACAGAGAAGTAATCAAACCAACTTTATTTTTTTTTTAAGATTAATCAAGTGTAGGATAATTCACTGTATTCTTGCTCAGCAATACTAAGCTTGAAATTCTTTTTAGCATAAACAGATCATTTTATTATTTCTTTAAAATCATGAATGTATATTTACACCAAACTATTTCAACAGTATGGAAAATAGTTAAAATATGCCTTACATGTGTGGGTTTTATCTATCTGTACACAACTTCAAGATGTTTAAGTTGTAGCTATGCATACAAGATGAAATTAAATCAGGCCTTCTAAAACATTTACATCTCCCAGAAGCAGAAGGGTATTTGATCATTTTTGGAATATAAAATTATGATTAAAGTTGATGTGATATGGTTTATATAAGTATTTATAGCATGAATAAATGAACTCAAAACATTTGCTGTTCCCATATAAATCAGTCAACAAATATCTTTCATGACAAGTTTTTTCATTAAATTTAAAATTTTGCTGCATGCATTTTTCAATTTAAAATCTTAAGAAGTGCAAACACTAGATTTTTTCAAAATATTTGTATATGTATCTTTCATTATAACTGACAATAATGTTTAATTATGAGATGACTAATTTTGTTGTGTGTGTGTGTGTGTTTGTGTGTGTGTACACCAAGATTGGTTGAAAATCTTTATCTGCTTTACCATTTCATTTTAGGCAATTTTATTTGAACCAGAATAGACACACTGATATTCCTCAATGTGAATGATGAAAAGGTGCCCAACCTAAATTAGAAGGGTAGATCAGTGTCATATAGGAGATACCAATTTTCATAGTGTTATAAAAGGACAGATAAAGGACTCTCTGGAAACATATAAAACGATATCAGATATAAAAGCAACCATCAGAATAAGAAGGAATAGAAAGTCACAGTGAGGCTCCCTGCTCTGTATGAACCTCAATTCCTGGTCCTCAGTGGAAAAACTGCCACAAGCTATGAGCTATGATAGCCCTGGCTATCTCTTCATAAATTTTTCTTCTCTGAGGGATTTTAGTCTTGTGGTCCCTGTCACTCACTGACAAAAAACTGCTCCTTAATGTATATTATTCAATTTTATATCATTTATGGTGGTAGGGCTAGTCTGGTGGTAGGGCTAGTCTAGTACCTACTCTTTATTAAAGTTAGAAATTTTATCTCATTTTATTTTAAACTATGGTTAAAATACATTTACCTAATGAAAAGTGATGCTTAGTAACTTTCCACTATATGTAATATTCAAATATTCTCCTTTGACTTATCTATTTAAGCATTTACCATTCTTTCAAATGTTTTAAGTCATGATGTCATTTTTCCATTTTCAACTCTTTACTTCAAGACACCACCATTTTCTCACTTGACTTCAACTCCTCATTCAAAGTAATACTAGTCAAACACAGTGACCATTCACTCTGCCAGAGTCTTGTCTCCTACTTTAGCGATAATTTGACTGTTTGCTGCTGTGTGTTACACTCTATTAATTCCCTATCCAAAAAGAACAGAATCATCTTTGCTTATAAACCCAACCAACTCAGATAAACAATATCAGATTTTCAGTTCCAGGGATCTCTTACCTAATTTTACCATGAAATGTATTGCTCGTTAGTATTTAATCCAAGGAAAAGGTATTTTATCAGAAAGAATTAAGTGTAAGAATTTAGGTTAGCAGTCTTAGTATATTAGTTTGCTAGGGATACCATAATAAATACCACAGACTGGGTGGCTTAAACAACAGAGAGTTATTTTCTCATACTTCCTGAGGCTAGAAGTCAAAGATCCAGGTTTTATCAGGACTGGTTTCCTCTGAGGCTTCTTTCCTCTGTTTGTAAATGGCAGCTTCTTGCTGCCTCTTCACATGGTTTTTCCCTCTGGGCATGTGTGCTCTGATACATCTCACTGTGTAATAATCTCCTCTTCTTAGAAGGACACCAGTTTGATTGCATTAGGGCCCACCCCCAATTCCTCATTTTAAAATTCATCATCCCTTTAAAAACCTTATCTCCAAATATAGTCACATTCTGAGGTACTCGGAACCTTAACATATAAATTTGGAGGGGATGCAATTCAGTGTATAACAGGAAGGATACACCAGCTGTAGGTTGTTATTCCAGAAATGACTTCCAAAACCACAGAACTGATTCTCTGGGGATATTATTGCTTCTGCTACCATCTGGAAGATTGGGAACAGGAAGCCACAAATGAAACCACAGAATCCAAACACCACTGTCAAAACTGGCATCAAGGGACCAGGAAATAACTATGAAATGCTCTGCAATTTTTGTCTGATACCCTACTCAGAACTGATTAAAATACTTTAAATCATCATGTCTGTATTAAATGCTTTTATTTTTGTAGCTTAATTCAAATTCTGATTGCTTCCATTTTCTTGGTTCTTTGAGTACAGATAGACAGATATTATATTTTAGCTTCGTTTAAATATTGTCATTAATTGTGTACACATCTATCTCAGTATATTACCATTTTTCTCATTGACAGTCATATTCAGTCATTAATTGTTAAACTTTACCTTTCAAATGTTCACTTTGCAATCATATTTAATGAGCATGTTAAAAACGGTGCATTTGTAAAACAAATTTCCTATCTAGAAATAAAGTGGTTTTGGCTCAGAACATTTTCACTTTGTTTATTATATAGACATTTTGAAATCTGTAATCAAGTTTGATTTTGGTTCTATAATACTCCTCAGATTCACTGTCATCCATTCTACAAAATGAATGTCTCAGCTGGAATATTTGTGAAAGACATATTCAAGCAGAAATTTAAACATAAGAAAGGTGAGAGAAACTGTCAAGCACGTCTTACAACAGATTAACATGAGTACGGAAAATCATGGAAATTCAGCAGCATAATTTACATTTATGGATAATCCTTTCAGCCTTTTTTTAAAAATAGTTTTTACTCTGAACCATTGTAAATGTTAATTCCCAAAGTTATGAAAATTGGGGCCTTAACTTACAATATTTTTTCCTAAAAACACTTTATTGAATTGGGTTGTTTACCTGATTGGATTCCATATTAATTATATTTCTCATTAGTATGTTGGTGGAGACTAAATCGGAAAAACAGATGAATTTTGTATTTAAAAAAGCTCAACTGCCTTTGCATAGCTGATTGTGGTATTTAAAACTTTGGCCCAACAGATATCATTCTGTGCCTCTACATGTATCTTCTTTCTCTTATCTTATTTCGTTATATCTACAACTCAGAAAGAGGCAAGGCTTACCTACATGAGCAGATTCCCAGCCTTGATTTGATCATATTTATTAAGGCTTAGTTCACTGTGTCAAAAGGTCAAGAGTTTTCTTTTGTTTCTTCTACTTCTTTATGCTTTTCAAGTAAATGGATATAAAATATAAGCTCATTCCTGGGGTTTATGGTAAACTGGCATATTTGCTTACTTCTTTCTGTTCTCATACTTTACTTTTTTTGTTTGCTTGTTTATTTGTTTTTGTTTTCCTAAGATGTTATGTACTTAGATATTCTCTTCATTTTCTGTTTAGTGACCAACTGAAGACTAGAGAGTATTGGAGCATACTCTCTATGTTAGGAAGAATGCCGAAGTCTTGATTGAAAATTTTACAAAGCTTAACATTGATACCTGCAGAAAGATACATAATAGATGCCTTTCAAATAATAGTTAAAACATTTATTGTGCCTTCAAGCAACTTACAGGACAGATTGTGCTCCAGGAAGAATTTCTTAAAAAAAAAGTCTTATTTTAATTGCAGTTACTGAACAAACAGTCTTATATTAGTTTCATATATACAATATAATTCAATACTTCCATACATCACAGTGTACAGATCACAACAAGCAACCTCCTTAATCTTCAATACCTACTTAACCCATTGCCATGCTCCCTTCCCCGCTGGTAACCATCAGTTTGTTCTGATTTCTGTATTTCTTATCAAATTCATATTGAAACACAATCATTACCAGATACATGTGCATATTAGAGCAGAAAAATGACTATGCGACAGGATAGGAGATTCACAAATCATTTGGGGATAACTGGCTCTAGAAATGGTAAAGTACTTTTCCTGACAATTAGAAATTTTTATTGTGTCACAGAAATGAATAGGAAAATGAAGTGAATTCTTGGATCTAGATAAGAAACTGGATATTAAAAGGAGTGATTAACTATATTTTAAATAATATGTTCTTTCTCTTAGAGGATTACACAAAAACTATACAAAAGGAAAAATTATGCAAAAGAGGCACCTAATGGGTGCCTGGGTGGCTCAGTGGGTTAAGCCGCTGACTTTGGCTCAGGTCATGATCTCGGGGTCCTGGGATCGAGTCCCATATCGGGCTCTCTGCTCAGCAGGGAGCCTGCTTCCCTCTCTCTCTGCCTGCCTCTCTACCTACTTGTTATCTCTCTCTGTCAAATAAATAAATTCTCTTAAAAAAAAAAAAAAAAAAAAAAGAGGCACCTGAACCTCTTTGGAGCAGGGTTGCATTATACAGCAGACATTTGCTGTATTATTCAACATTGGAAATCTCCCCCCTTTTTTTGCATGCCCTCCATGTTTTAGGTCTTGGTGAAATCTAAAAGAAGGAAAAATTATCCTCTCACTTATATTAGTTAGTTTTAAACCACAGCCATGATAAACCATGTCTCCCAATACATAAATCTTAGTGTGGTTTGCTCACATACTGAATTAGGCAGGCCCTGTGATAGACCTTAACCAAATGTGGCAGAGGCAGCGCTGTGACCATTCCATGATACTTTTGCACTCTTAGAAACCCTGAGCTATTTTTTTTAAATATTTTATTTATTTATTTGAGAGAGAATGAGTGAGAGAGAGCATGAGAGAGGAGAACGTCAGAGGGAGAAGCAGACTCCCCAAGGAGCTGGGAGCCCAACGTGGGACTTGATCCTGGAAGTCCAGGATCATGACCTGAGCCAAAGGCAGCTGCTCAACCAACTGAGCCACCCAGGCGCCCCAAACCCTGAGCTATTAAGTAAAAATTGTAGCAATACTGTCAGTGAGAATGCATGGAAAGAACCCATGAAGAGGCCTTCTGGACATAATGAAACAGGCCTGAGAGAGACCTGGCCCTTCAGTGTTTCGCTGAGCCCATCTACCAGCTCCCCAACAGGAGATCAGATACATGAGCGAAGCCATCTTGAAGCCACATCTGACTGTAGAGACACAGAAGACTCAATAGTGAAGAGCATAAGGACACCCAGTTGGGTGGCAGTCAAACCACAGAATTATAAGAAATAAATGTAATTATGGTCTTAATGAACCCATTCGGGAAGTTTCTAGGGAAATCACTAGCACAGCAATAGGTAACTGAAAATCCACATATAGGCAAATAAGACATAGACACACAATTGTTTGCTGTGTCCTGAGAGAAATTTGTCGTTGTTTAACTGGATTAGTTGAATCTGACAGCAGTGAAAATGTAATTTATATTTAAGTATGGGACTCCAGTAGCCCACAGTAAACAATTGTGGAAATATTTTTATTATTACTTGGGGACCCTTGAAATGCTATACCAGGCAGGGCAATAAAAGGAATATCTTTTTGCAGGAATATCTTTTACTTTCACTTAAAGGACAGTAGAAATTCAAGACTTACGGGGGGGGGGGGTTATAAGAGGGCATCACTGAGTGAATTCACAAATGAACCTAGAAAGTCCAAAGTTTTCCAAAAAAAAAAAAAATAAAATAAGAGTATTTAAATAAAGAGTACTGATGGTAAAGATCTGGAAAACAGAGTCCAGAGGATTTTTACTAAAAAAGAGCGAGCATGACTATATGTAAAAGAACTTATTTAAATATGTGTAAACTCAAGATATAGTGCAGTGGGTCTAAGAGCTGTGAATGGTATTAATTAGTTCGTGGGATCAGTGACTAGTAGATGACCTTGGTCTCTCCACATACGATATTAAGTCGCAATGTGAGAAATTCTTTGGTATAATTTAGATAAAGAAATCATAAGGCTTTTGGGGATATTACTTTTGGAGTGACATTTTCTTGTGTTATATGTAGCCAATATTACGAATCAAAAGACAACTTCTGCTGAGAAAGTTCACAGGCTAGAGGAACCTAAGAAGATATGACAATGATATGTAATGTGGTAAGTAGAGTCATCTCAGAACAGAAAAATAAAACAAGACATTAATAAAATTAATGACATACAAATAAAGTAAGGATCCTAGCTAGTAATAATGATGTACCAATATCAGTTCATTGGTTGTCACAAATGTACCATATTGATGCTAAGGTAGTAACAACAGAAGAAACTGGGTATAAAATACTGAATAAAGCATATATTAGATTTCTTTGAAGAGAACCATACAAATACTAGAAGTATGAAATTTTTATCTTCCTCTTAGCTTTCTTTAAAGTACATTTCAGTCCATGGCAGCTTTGCACTAAAACAAAGGATGTGACCAGGCCATGGAGTTAAATGGAAATGTTTCAGAAGTAATGGTAACTCCTGTGGACTTAGTAAGACTCTTGATACACTGAAGAAGAAGTGGGATTTATCGTGGACAGACTGCACAGACAGTTTTGATATGAGTATGGGGTCTGGTTCCTTTGCTGACAAAGCTCAAGAAATATATTAAAAAGAAAGAAAAACCATTATAACCTCCCAAAAAGATGCAACATAAAAGAAAAAAAAAAACAAAACACTAATGAATACAGACTGAAGGGAGAAGACTGAGAAAGAGAAAGGTCTTTTTTGTAAACAACAAGTAAGAGTAATTGAGGTTATAGATCTATAAGTCTATGTGTTTGTCCAAACTGGACCAGACCCAGTTTACAATAAAGATTGACATTCCATAGATATATGCTCTCACAAATATATACATAAACATACATATATGTATATATAAGTACCTATAATTGTATACATAATAAAAGTTATAACGCAACATTTTACAATGCAGTATTTGGAGAGACTGAGTGTAATTTCAATTGGCCAGAGCCTTGGATTATGGGTGAAGCCCTAAACCAGTGAGTTGGCTAACTTCAAGGTAAGAATGACTAGGTTTTAGGGAGAAACCACTTGGAACTATGTGGAAGATACAATCATGGTATTGATTACATGTTCTGAATCCCATAATCTCTCTCTCAGCTGGTTTAAAATGGTAGTCTTTTGAATTGATAACATCTTTGTGGTTCAGTTGGTTAAGTATCTATCTTCTGCACAGGTTATGATCCAGGGTCCTGGGATGGAGGCATGGAATCGGGTTCCTTGCTCAGCAGGGAGCCTGCTTCTCCCTCTGCCTGCCTCTCCCTCTGATTGTGCGCTCTCTCTCTTTCCCACCACAAATAACTAAATAAAACCCATTAAAAATGCTTTTGGTAATGCATGAGACAAATAAATTGTAATGAAGATTTGAAAATCTATGGAACTGACAGTGAAATTCTAGACATTTAAACTCTGTAGCATTAAGTCAAAATATATCCATGGAATTTTGGTGGGGGGCACCTGGGTGGCTCAGTTGTTAAGCACCTGCCTTTGGTTCAGGTCTTAATCCCAGGGTCCTGGGATAGAGCCCCACATCGGGCTCCCTGCTCAGCAGGAACCCTGCTTCTCCCTCTCCCACTCCCACTGCTTGTGTTCCCTCTCTTGCTGTGTCTTCTATCAAATAAATAAATATATATATATAGAGAGATATAGAGATATATCTCTATATCTCTCTCTCTATATATATATCTCCATGGATATTCAATGTTACATTCTGCCTTAGACAGTGTAACAATAACAAGTTCAGTATTAAATTTATAATTTAGGGGAAAAACAGATTATACTTAAAATCACTCAAAAGGGAAGACATAAAGTTAAAAAAATTAGTAAATGAGAGATAGAACTTCTAAAATTGTGAAGTTAAATCTATTTTAAATTATTTTGTGAAATAATAGACAAACTTTGTAAAGAAAAAAAGACACTGAAAGGATAAACAATTTTTGTAAATGTAAAGGAAATAAAAATTACATTTATATCAACAATTAACATGTGAGAGAAAATTATGAATTACTATAATCTTATAGACTTGAAAACTTATTTGAAATGATCAATTTAGATAAATTTCTAGAAAAATATCACATTGATTTTGGCCCAGAACTTTAGTTAAACTAAGTATTCCTAGGAAAAGCTTTTAAAATATAATTAACAGAGGTGTCTGGGTGGCTCAGAAGATTAAGTGACTATTGATTTTGGCTCTGAACATCATTTCAGGGTCCTGGAATCAATCCCTTCTTCAGGCTCTACGCTCAGTAGGTCGTCTGTTTGTGATTCTCTCTCTCCCTCTTTCTCAGCCTCTCCTCCCACTTGTGTTCTCTCTCTCTCTCAAATAAATAAATTAATCTTTAAAAAAAGTAATTAACAATAGAGTAACTTTCATAAAATTATCACACTGAACCCAGACACTGTTGTAGGTATATTTTATAATGTGGAAATTCTAGCCTTTGTTTTCTGTATTTAGCATTTCAAATCTGTACTGTGTAAAACTAGTAACTGAAATAACCTATAAACAATTCACAGAATAAGAAAATATACATGTTTCCATTTTTATGAATTTCGGAATAGACAAAACTAATCTGTGGTTAAAAAAAAAAAATTAGAAGTGTAGTTACCTTTGAGGAAGTTGAACCAAGAAGTTTCTGTGAAAGGGCATGAAGGAACTTTCTGAGGATGTGGCAGGGATTTATCTTTAGTAGAAGTTTCAGTTATACAATATATGTGTTACTAAAAAAATCTCATGAATCGTACACCCACAGTTTGCATATATCACTGCATATAGGTTTTACCTAAAGGAAAAAATGTATAAATAAATAGTGAATTCTAGCTTCTGACATGCTTGCTGAACTCTAAAGATGAAGTAGATTTATGTCTGCAATTTATTTTGAAACACGTCAGAAAAATTAGGTTGACAAATGAACAGAAGTATTAGTAGATGTATAGATATGCACGTGATAGACTGATAACACTAATTCTAGTCTAGAATCTAGAACCTAGAATCTAGGTAGATAGGTGTATCTTTTCCACCTGTATGGTTAAAATTTTTCATAAATTTTAAAATGAAATGATACATTTTATCTTTCCACCTAGTATTAGAATTAGATTGTATAAGGAACAGAGTGATAATTCCAACGTTTGATCCTCTATACATATCTATAGCAAAGGACTATGTTCCAAACTGCTCATGGGCAGAGAACATTTTTAAGTTGATCAAACTTTAGAAGGACCAAATAGTAAAATATCTATATTTCTAGCTAGTTACTTGGCTAGTTACTGAGAGAGGGTAGGTCCCCACTCTGCCCCATTTTGGGAAACAGTTACTTTTCTACCTGTGAGATCATGTATCAATCAAAATACATAAATATCTTTTAAAAATTGAGAAATGTAAAAAAATTAGGCAGTCACTTTTCATTAAGGGGTCATGGGCTTACTTTAACTTTTAGAGGTTTTTTAAGACTAAGAGATTTCCTTCCTCAATACCATGTCTTTCATTGACAATGTCTAATAAAGTTTTATTTGTTTATCTATTATTTTTCCCTCTTAGCCATTACAGAAATGTACCATCTTAACTTGTTTTCTCTTTCTTAGACAATAATGCAAAATTATGTGGTTAATCTACTAGTAGATTTATCTCTATAATTTGTAACCTCCTTTTACTGCTCCTTCCTCTCTTACTTTTTTATTGAAATTGGAAAAATAAGGCAGAATTGATAGAATAAATATTATACTGGGTTAATATAAGAACAAGTCAGAAAACCCTCAATAGTAGAGATGCAATCACATATTTGATCCAGGAATTTGTGGAAAGAAAAATTAAACGGAACATAATTAAAACTAGCACCAAGCTTAGTAGACCTAGTGTTTATTTTTCATTAGAAATTGGAAGAGCACACTCCTGGGAGTAGAGTGTTTTAAAGGAAAATTCTTGGCTTCATGTTAATTAAAAATCAGAACTAACCTCAGACTGAGTAAAGAAATAGCAATTGCTTTTTTTAGCACAAGCAGAGCACCAGAAAGAGATTCATGGCATTTAATCGCTATGTGTGAACTTGAAGTTAATAGTATTCCATTCTAATAATTTATCACCCTGCACTAAAATGCCTCATTGGTATTTGCTGCCTACTGGGTTTGATTATTAAAATGTTTTTCAGGTGACATATTTCTGCTATTATTTTGTGTTTCCTTTATTAATTTTAAATAAAATAATAAAATATATTTTCCTAAACATGAAGGTTCAAACTTATATAAACAAATTCTTTCAAAATTATAATTTGTGTATTTTAAATTATCACTTTTTCATACTGAAATCTTTGTTGTTGAAATACTAAAAATCCATTGTAATCCATTTTCAAGGAGGAATTAGTAAAATAGTTTTGATATATGCATTAGTGGAAATAATGTAGTTTCATTACAAGCTTTGAAAAAAGGAAAACAGAACTTCAGTATAAAAATATTTTGTATATAATTTTCAAATAATTTTGTTAGAATCATCTAAGTAAACTATGTAAAGAACATGTAAATTTCCAATCCAAAACCAGAATATTTTATAGAACTTTGATCTAATGTGTATTAATATACTAAATACTTTAAATATATAGTCAAATATTTTTAAAGATTGCTACACACATGCACACTTTTCAAAATGTAAATGTATTTATGTTAAGGGAGAAAAGCAGTAGTTGAATGAAACAAAATCAATTCTAGTATCTAATAACCTGCTTCAGAAACAAAACAAAACAATTTCAAAGTAATAAACTGAAATAAATTCTATAAAATATACTCCAGAAAAAATAACTGACTTTTTGGACTAGAGGCTTAAAATACTAGACTTGTTACAAGTGTCATATTATTTTATTTTAATTTTTTAAAGAAAATATTAATTTAATTAAATAAATCATATGGAAAACATGCAATAAATATACATAACTATTAGAATGGTTAGGATAAATTCCTAAATTAGGACTTAGATTTTAAAGGCTAAGATGTTAAAATGTGACTATGCTTCAAAACAGCAAAATTTGAAAAATATTTGTATTGATTTTCAGAGAAATAGTAAAATTTGAAGTTTCTATGCATAATAATATGAATGCTACAAATGCAAAAATAAAAAAATATTTTATTATAACTATAATATATAATCTCTACAATGCTTTATATAATACAAAATAACATTTAAAAAATAAATATAAAATCCACAAATCCCCAAGGGCTAGAAAGGAATATTAAAATAGTAGAGCATTCTGAAGATTCCAATGGTGTTCCATTCTGAGGAGCAGGGAATATGAAAGAATTAAGAGATGGTAGTACCCTATAGAAGGTATGCCTTTTCAACAAAGTGTGCCTAAAACGTTGAAATTCAAGTTTTAGAACATAATTTTACCATATATGATGTGGGTAAAATTTCAGTGTGATACCATTCTGTATACTCTAATCTAAATTTAAAATGAATATAAAAGACCAACAATTGAAAAGGGTATGGGCTCATATGTGTAAAAGAGCTCATAGACAAACATATACAATCATCTTTTAAATATATATGTCTTATAAAACTGTAATTATAAATCACCATTACAGTGAGATATCTTTTCACAATATACTGGTTGGCAAAACCTGTACATTTGAAAACCATCAACTGTGGTGAGGCTGTGAAGACATAGCCAATTATTGTGGACAATACAAATGATTCCATTTCCAGGAAAGAAAAACAATTCTATGTTATAAAATTGCTAACTTTCCAATCTAGGATTTCAACAAAACAGTTCATGAGGCAAGAGTAAAATGCTGATTCACATTTGGTGACTACACACCCAGGAAACTGAGAATGAGGAGAAAGAACAGGAAGGGTGGAGAGAGTAGAAGAAGGAAAGAGATCAAAGCAATGCTGGGCTAGACTCTCTCTGTGGAGAGTCAGGAAGAGGCCTACATTCTAGTCTCCTTAGCCTGGTAGGATGTCTTCCATTTATACCTCAAATCAGTCGTCCAGTGATAGAAAAAAGAGAGGGTTTCTCAACGTAGCCTTTTCTTCTCTCCTAATTCCCATGGACAAGATTCATTGTCCCCAAGAATAAACTTTCCTGCTGCTTAAAATATATTCTAACCCCTTTGTATAACATGCCATGGCAAGTCTACCTCCTTCAGTGTTTCCTTCAGAAAACAAAAACTCTAGGGCCTTTGTTGGCTATCCTGGCTGCTGGTAAAACACGAGGTTTAGTTCTAGTGAGTAATCATCAGCTGTGAAATCACCTAAGGCAGAACAAGAGGGTGCGGTTGTAATGGAGGAACTGTGAATCTGAAGAGGCACATTAAAAACTGTTGATAATATATACTACTTGTCCCACTCATTTCCTAATGTTTTTCCACATTATAATTGGCTCCCATAGTACAACATAAGATCACTATTTATTTAGGTACGAAATACACTCACTCTTTCCTGAGAGGATAGATACCCATCCAATCAATCACAGAATCTCTGTTGAGGTGATTGTAATACACAATCCCCTAGAAAACTTTAAGGTAATTGGGAAATAGAAACACAGTCTCTGCGGCCTCAGCGGGTACCATGGCTATAGTGGATATTCCTCATCTTCCTCCACCAGATTATTCTATCCCTCACCTGTTACCAACATTTTGGTTGGTTTAATTTGTTGCTTGGTGGAGAGATTGAGGCTTTCAATCTCAAAGGGTCTATTTTTTTTTAAATCCTACCATTGTTTTAGACTTTTATTTTTATAATATATGTACCAACATGTATTATAAACACTGAAAGACCCAATTCTCCAGATTCCAGAGTAATCTTCTTGATCTTATACTTGATGGTAACTTTAGTTTTTAATGGTAATGATTGAGTATTTTACCCAGTAAAATTTTTTTTTTCTCTGCCTGCTTTAGTCCACTATCACACAGAACCAAAAGTAGACAAGTGTTCCGCATCTTCCAGATTAAGTATTATTAACTTAGGGTCCTCTTATGAGGTGTTCTCTACCTGCCACGAAGAGTTCTTGTATCCCTGCAGATCCCAAGTTTTTAAAAATGGGAAGTCCAAATGCCATAAATGGATAACTCAGTTTTGATAGTGAGATAAGCTGATAATTCTTATACTGCTTGGCTCAAAGAAACCATGTATAATAGCTATTGGAGACACAATATAATATCTTGGTTTCTCATTTAATGTATCTATAGTACTGAGTAATATTTCAACCCTTGGATGTATCACAGTTTATTTACCCGTTCATCTATTTGGTTGCTTCCAAACTTTGACAATTATGGATAAAACTGCTACGAATATTCATGTGCAATTTTTTTTTCATGGTCATAAAATTTTAACTCCTTTAGGTAAATACCAAGAAGAATATTGTTAGATTGTATGCTAAGATTACTTTAGTTTTATAAGAAATTGTCAAAATGCCCCAAAAGTTGCTGTACCATTTGGAATTCCCGCCAGCCATAATGAGAGTTCATATTATTTTGTATCTTCAGTAGAACTTGGTAACACTGGTGTTCTGGACTTAGGTCATTCTAATAGGTGTGTGGTAGTAACTCGTTGTTTTAATTTACATTTCCATGATGACATATGACATGCAGTATCTCAGATATTTTAAAAATACAATAAGATATAATAGAAATGTGATTTCAGTGTTTTTTTTTTTTAAGGACTCTTTTTGGGAAAAAAATTAATTGACTAAAAACCTATGAACTGTAATGGGTTCATGAAATGTGTCTTAAACCCAGATACAGCCATAAATAATACAATAATTCTACAAAATAATCCCACAACTACTGGCAGCCATGGCAGCTTACAAAGAAAAAGTGGATCCTAGGGGTACTTGGGTGACTCAGTTGCTTAAACAATTAATTGACTCTTGATTTTTACTTAGGTCATGATCTTGGGCTCATGAGATCAAGTCCCATGTACGGTTCCTAGCAGGGCATGGAACCTGCTTAAGATTCTATCTCTCCCTCTTCCTCTGTCCCTCTTGTACCTCCCTCTCCCTCTCCCTCATAAATAAATAAATAGGGTGTCTGGGTGGCTCAGTGGGTTAAAGCATCTGCCTTTGGCTCAGGTCATGTTCCCAGGGTCCTGGGATCAAGCCCCACATTAGGCACTTGTGATCTCTGTCTGTCAAATAAATAAATAAAATCTTTTAAAAAAATAAATAAATAAATAAGAAGAAAGAAATAAAGTAAAAAGAAAAAAAGAGTGGACCCCTTTCTTATGAGGAAGGACCTATATAAATCATATGCAAGATCAATTAAAATAAAGCCACCTAACTTATATCTCAAGCTAATAACTGATACTTGTGAGATGGTTTAATTCACAAAAAGTCATTAATAATGTTACATGAATAATGTGACATGAACAATGTACAGAAATACACTGTCTTTTTAATTTTAACATTGTGAACATAAATATCATTTATGGCATACACTTTAGCATATAAAATAATTTTAGCTTATTACAGAATTATCTATATGAAATAGTTATCTGATGATATGAGAGAAATAAAATATACCTATACTTGATTCAAAATGATATGAAAAATATTGTTATTAAACAAAATTAAATGAATTTATTTCACACACTACTATAATGTTTAAATTCATCACTGTTAATAATTTTATAATTTAAAGTTGTTGCATAAATACTAGAACTGAAATCCCCATCTATCAAGATTTGAATTCTTTTTTGTTATGTTTGGGTTTCAAGTCAAAATACCTCAAATATTTGAGTGCATTCAATCAGCACAGGAATGTGTGTAAGTCTTTCTAAGGAAATAAATTTAAAATTAATTTATGGCAACTCAAAAGAGAGACTACACAAAATCAAAATGAACCTGGAAACACTGCTGATCCAAAATGATAGATTATAATACATCCAGCTGACAGTGCAGAATCCAAGTCATCATGAATAAATATATTATAAGGAGAGCCTTGAACAGCTTAATAAAATCCTGTAAATCATTCCTCAACTCGATCTACTGTGTCAGCAACAGCACAGATACACACATTTGTAAATGTGATCAAGCTTAAAATCTGATGATGAGAAAAAAGATTAAATAAGATTTGAAACCATAGTACCGAGATTTCCTTGTGAAAAATTTTGGAGCCACATTCCCATATAGAAATAATTATTTCTCTCTTTAAATTTGGCATCTGTAAATTTTCATATTCAGATGTTTATTAATTTGAAGATATTTTAATCAGAATTTCTAAATATGTATGTGTGTATTTGAACAATCTGTGGATAACTATGTTTATTTACATATGAGTGTAATGAGATAACTTCCAATTAGTTTGGAGGTGTGGAGATTATGAGTCTAAAACAGGGTTGAGCAGCAAGGAAGACTAAAATAACACGTGCATATTTGTGGAATAAATGTCTTAATTAATGACTTAGTAAGTTCATAAATATATAAAAGCAGAAAATATTTTACAGATAATTTTTCAGCTTTAATTTTTTAGAACACAAGTTACTCAGAAGCTTTGAATAACATACATAAATACCTAGTTTTGTTAGCATTTCTCCCTCCTTTTAGATCCATTATTTTAGATGGGTTTCTCAGAGATCACCTACAATGAAGGTGGCCCTGATGTCTCCAGCTCATTCTTTTCTAACCAGAACACTGAAATTTTTATCTAACTTATACTTGGACTCCATAAAATACTTTGAGTTTAAAAACCTCCTCTCCCCTTTCAGCACTAAAGAGAAATAAGCTGTCAAGTGGAAAGGAGACTCCAGAGACACATTGATCAAAGTGAAGCCATTTTGGTTTTAAGCTGACCCTCAACCTAAAAGTCAGCACATCATGAAAAGAGTCACAGGATCCACAGAAAGATCACAGAAAATCACAAGACCCATGTAAAAGGGTAAAAGCCAAAAAGGCCAGATATACTAAAACTTGCTCTCCCTAGGTAACTTCACAGCCCTGAGACAAGGGAGAAAATAATCACCCAATGTAAATGATAAACCCAAAGTTAAAGAGTAAGCCCCTCCCTACACAGTTAGCTAATTTAAAAAACTTAAAAAATCTTTCATTAGAGACAAAGCAGGAGTCCTCTAGCCCATCCAGGAGGAGAGACTTCTACTTTGTGAAGTAGCTCCTTTCTTACTTCTATACTTACTGAATCTTTGTCCCTTCCTCCAAAAGGCTTGCTCTTGAAGTCTTACTAGTACAAAGCCAGGAACTCTCTTGGCAAGTGTTCCTGAGTCCCTCCATCTCAGGGCCTCACCCATCATCTGGCAGCAGAAAGACATGGAGAAAGCTTAAATGCATATTAAGTGAAGGAAGCCATTCTCAAAAGGCTACATTCTGACACTATGACTTTCTGGGAAAACCAAAACTATGAGGACTGTGAAAGATTTGGGACTATCAGAGGTTAGGGTGGGATGAATAGGCAATGTGCAAGAGATTTTAGGGCACTGAGTATAGTCTGAATGATACCGTGATGCTGGACACATATTATTACATATTTACCCAAGCCCATAGAATGTACCCCAAGAGGGAACCCTAGTGGACACTATGGACTTTGGATGATAGTGATGTGTCAATGTAGGTTCATCAGTTGTAACAAATTGTGCCACTCTGGTGAGTTGTTAATAATGGCTCTTCCCTTTGGCCCACATTAACTCCTAAAACAGCTTTAAGCTTGGAGAAAATAATTAGCCCATCAACTCAGCAGGACCTGTAGCTTCATCTCTGCTCAGTACTCAGCCCTGTAGGGCTGCCCTTGGACAGAGTGAGAAGTCGACCTTCTGTCTCTTTCCTTTGCTGCTGTGGCTGTGGGATCCCACTTGTGTTCCTGGATGACCAGGGGCTGGGGGCCCTGGCTGCTTCCTGTTTTGGTTCCACTAAAGAGTCAGTGGTGCTTGATGACTCATTTCCACCCCCTAGGGTGTGTCTTAAGTATAGATATAGGTATAGATATAGAGATACATATCTGTTAGGTCAGCGGCCCTGGGAATGCAGGAGGAACAATAAAATGGCCGCCAGGCCGCCATCTTCCCCTACTCTGGACTTTCCCACCAGAAGGACCTCTGCCAAGGACACTTTATCTTGAGTAAACCACAGCCTATTTGAGAAACAGAAACCAGCCACTTTGGGACTTTCCAACCCCCAACCTCTAATCTTATCAAATATGGTTGTGAGCCTCGTCCTGCCTTGGCCCAATAAAATCTCACTCAACCCCTTCCCAGGCACAACTTCTCCGACTCTCCTCTCCTGAGTTGTGGAACCCCACCTGAGGGCGCCTTTAATAAACCTTGCCTTGTGCCTATCTCGCCAGGTGTCATGTGTATCTCACCTGTAAAACCTTACAATATTGGTATATTTATATATATGGTAATATAGTTATACTGATCAGTGGAGACTATGCATGCCTCTCTACCATAGGTATGTTCAGAGTCTCTCTATCTTACTCTCAGTGTTGCTAGGAACCTAAAACTTCTTTAAATAGTAATGTCTACTAAAAGTAAGAGTACAAAAAGTTTCCTTTAGTTAAAAAAAACATATATTTTTTATAAACATATAAAATATATGTTTATAAAAAATAAAAAATTAATTAAAAAAATAATTAAAAAAAAAAAAAGTATCAGGGGTGCCTGGGTGGCTCAGCGGGTTAAAGTCTCTGCCTTTGGCTCAGGTCATGATCTCAGAGTCCTGGGATTGAACCCCACATCAGGCTCTCTGCTCCACAGGGAGCCGGCTTCCTCCTCTCTCTCTGTCTGCCTCTCTGCCTACTTGTGATCTCTATCTGTGAAATAAATAAATAAAATCTTTAAAAAAAAAGTGTCATTTGGATTTTGAACTTATTTTAAATGCATATATTATCACCCACTTCCCAATTAATTATTTCTTTATTCTGTATTTATTCTAGGTATAGGTTGGTTCCCTGCTACATTTTAGGGTAATTTCCACTTAATACTGAAGATGAGTTTTTGTTGTTGTTGTTGTTTTTGTTTTGTTGGTTTTTTTGGTCATCACTTGTCTTGGAAACTTCAGTAGATCATTTTTAAAATGAGTATTTAGTTGCAACAAACCTCTGGCATAATGTATGCTTTCATTTGTATAGTTCATTTTATTCACAGTTGGTTTATCTCTTTGTTTGTTTTGTCTTGGGATAATAGTTTCAAACTTTTTTTTTTTAATTACAGACATAATTCACATACTTCCCCCAGATCTTCTCATTGTGCATATCAGACATAATTTGCCTTGTTTCTTTAGCTCTCCTCATTGCATATTTAAGTGAATTTCAGTTTTGTTCTGTTTTAATCAGATTTAGATAGGAGTGAACACTGCAGGCCAATATCTCTACATTCATCACAAATATTAGTGTTCCACAGACCTCAGTCATCCATCCCCTTATCTTTTCAATTCTGATGTCATCCCAGACTGATCTCATCCACCCAACTTTTGTTTCAACACTCCTCTGAGCTGTAAAAATGCACACCTGTATTTCTAATCAATTCTTTTGTTTTTCTGAAGTTCTGAAATTACATCTAATTGCCTAAATGTATCTCAGTTGAGATGCTTTATAAGCACAACAATTTCAGCATGGCAAAAATTTACATCATTTCCCACCTAATTATGAATTTTTTTCACTTTTGATATCTTGTGTGAAGTTAATTAATATTTGTCTGTGCCTTTGCCCTCCCTTCAGGTGTGAAGTGACTGAAAAATTTACCACTTCTTCCTGAAACTACCATGAGGTCCTGATGTTGCCTTGGATCTTCTGACTAACCGACCCATTTTCAAATCTCTGGAAACTGAAGTTTCTAAGTCATAATAACTTCTCAGTTGTTAACCTGCTTTCCTAAAAGGATATTAAATTACTTGAATGTAGTTCAATGTAGAACTTGAATGTAGTTCGACTTTTCTGGACTCACTCTAGAAGTCTTGTCCTTCACTGTAAACAATCTCTAAATTCTACACAACTTTATCTTCACCAACTGCTCCTACCAGAATGAAATACATTTATGCTCTCTTACTGCCTCTTTCTCTGTAACTGACACATTTACTTTCTGACATTCCTTTACATTTACCCAATACAAAAGTATTCATTTTTTTAGAAATATTTTTCTAACTCTTCTCTTTGTCTCCTATGTCCTGTTTCATATACAAGAGAGAAAAATAACACTAAGAGAACACTAATTTATTTCATACGATAGGAGCACTTGATGAAAATATAGTTGTATAGGGTTTGGTACTGATTCCAATTATAATGTCTCTCTCATTATATTGTAATGGGTATTTGTTTTTTTCTGCTACTACCTAGATGGTAGATATATTCTCAATTCCTGGATTCTTAGCATTTAGCACAAAGTCTTGAGACATATCAGATTTCTAATAAGTGAGTTTAATAACTGAATGCATACATTTTTAATACATTAATGGTATTTAGATAATATTAGCAAACAATTAGTAACCTATTTTACATGATTTTTTAAATTTTAAGATAAAAATGTGAAGTATGTAGATTGTAGAGTTTGTATTAAATCTTTCAGATGGTCCCATATCTTCTCCTATAAAAACTCATTCTCCCAAAACAAATAATATTCAATGACTAAAAAATGTGTTCTGGCTCAAAAATTAAAATAAAGTATAATTTTATATTGTGATAATTGAAAGGATAAAGCTGGACATATTGTTTTATATTTAACTTGTTTTAATAAGATATAATTATTTCATCCATGGGAAATTAAATGTTCCTCCATTCTGTTTGCATTATAGAAGGAAATAAGCTACTGAGACTGAAGCTTGCAACTCCTATGAATGGTATAAAAGTCTTCAGTGAGCAGCTGGCTATGATTTGATTCAATAAACTTATTGTGGCTAGCAAATAAACAAACAAGACAGGTCCCTAAAACAAGGTTACATTGGTTGGAATTGCATTCATCAAAATTATGATGATGACTGAGTCCAAATATTACTTTTCTTATTCTTAGAATTGAGAAGATAAATTATCTTTGATATAAGGAGACTTGGAAGAATAACAAAAATAACATACAGAAAGAAGTCTGTGAGAATTTGGAGTGGGCTCAATGGGTGATAAAAATCAATACAAAATATTTTTTTATCCAATCACTTGTTGATTAGTTTTCAATTCAGTTGAGCCAAGTGGGAGATTTAAGGAAAAACTGGAACAGCATGCATTTTTATACAGTATGTATAAACTACAAAACTATAAGAGATGTTCACACCTCAGACAATATTTAGTGTTTTAGTGTTTATTGAGTATAAATGTATTCAATACATTAAAAAATACTTAGAATATATTTTATTTTTAGGAATACATTTTAAAAATGTAATTCAGATATGTTCTCTTTGAGCTTTAAAGATTTTTAGCATATTTTATCTGTTCCTAGCAGTTATAAAAATTACTATATAAAGTTTATCTAGTAGTCACATTTCTGCATCTTAAAAAGACAGAAAATCTGTATTGTTGTTTTCTCTCAAGAAACACAAGACAACTAAAATGGGACCCTAGTTTAAGGGGGAGGGAAAGGTTAGAAAGAAAGAAAGAATCTGAGAGAAAGTATCAGATCCCATTATATGACTTTGTGAATCGTCCCTTAAAATACAAAAGGAGACAATCCCAGGGATTGGAAAAAGGTATATATATATATATATCTCCCATTATATGATTTTGTGATTTGTCCCTTAAAATGCAAAAGGAGACAATCCCAGGGGTAAAGAATAAAGGTAGATGTATATATCTATATCTATATATACATCTACCTATAGATACAGATATATCTATATCTATATATATTTCCTACATTGTGCTTATATCCCATCACTACTGAAAGGCAGAAAGGCAGAAGCAATAGTATCTAAAGGAGTAGAATGGTCACTTCAAGCCAACTAGCAGTTTGGCATCCGATTGAGTTGGGTGAGAGAAGCAGACATACTGATCAGTTCATATGAATTTTCTCCTTAGCTCTAGAGTATTTCAGTTCAATAGAACTTTTGGAAAGAGCAATTCTTCTCCAGAGTGCAAGGGGAGTTGATTCTGGTATTCACAGGAGTGGGGGGAAAAAAAAAAAACCAAAGGAAATGGTTGAACCAAACTGTAACATCAAACTGTAACATCAAAGCGTCTAAACTTAGGCCAACACCCTTCATGAAAACATTCTCCGAACTCTCAGAAGGTGCATTAATTGGAACCTGAGCTGTAGTCCTTACACACAACCAACTGAGAGAGCATATAGCCCCAGAGAAATATGAATTTAATGATAAAGATACTTAGCAACCATATGATTTTGCTCATAAGTGGAATTTAAGGAAAAAAAAAAGAACATAGGGAAAAAAATTAAGAGAGCGAGCCAAGAAACAGACTCCTAACTATAGGGAACAAACTGATAATTACCAGAGAAGTGGGTGGGGAGATGTGTTAAATATGTGATGGGGGTTAAGGAGCTCACTTGCGATGAACACCAGCTGTTGTATGGAAGTGTGAATTACTAATTCAGACACCTGGAACTAATATTATATTGCACATTAACTAACTGGAATTTAAATAAAAACTTTTAAAAAATACCAAACAACTTAATTGACCTAAAAGAAACACAATAAACTAAAACTAGTGAAATCAGGTAATGGGTTTAATATCAAATCAACACAGAGGAGGAATGAGGGAAGTAAAATAATAAACCGAAGAATTATCCCAGAAAGGAGAAGGGAGGAAAAAGAGATGTAATGTACCTAAGAACAAGTGGGTAGCAGAGAGTTTAGATTTAATAACTATATAAAAAAGTCCAAAAAGATATTGTAAAATATTAATGGCAGAGAGAAAATAAAGAAATGACCAGAAATTGCCCATATTAGAAAATATATTAGTGTTCAAAATGAAAGAGTTAATGCATTTCCACTTAGTAATAATGAAAACATCACTGGGCCATATTAAAGTGAAAATTAATAACAATAAAAAGGGAAAGAAAAACTAGGAGAAAAATCATTAAGCTTCTGAACAAAAATCAAGTCATCCAAAGTAAACAGAATCAGGTTGAAGTGAGATTAATCAACAATAATAATGAATAGGGCAATCGATTATTCTTTTCAAATAATGCAGGAAAATAACTTCAATTTTACAGCAAGCTAAATAATTATTTAAATGTGAAAATAATATAAAAGTATCCCAAGTCACACAAAATCCTCTTAAAAAACAACAACCACAACAAAAACAAAACTTGAAGCGGTGCCTGCATGGCTCAGTTGGTTAAGCGACCAAATCCTGATCTTGCTCAGGTCTTGAATTCAGGGTCATGAGGTCAAGCCCCAAGTTCGGCTCCACACTGGAGCCTACTTAAAACAAAACAAAAAACAAAGAAGAGCTTGAAGAAAATCAGCCTAAATTAAATGCATTTATAAGAATGTGGTTATGAGTAGAGTAAATAAGTAAATCAGTACCTTTTTTGTACCTAAAGGTACATTAAAATAAAAATAATATTTATAACTATGGGGTTTGAAGTAGCAGGGGGGTGGGAGGTTGGGGTACCAGGTGGTGGGTATTATAGAGGGCACAGATTGCATGGAGCACTGGGTGTGGTGAAAAAATAATGAATACTGTTATGCTAAAAATAAATAAGTGTAATTTAACACACACACACACACACACACAGATACATTAAGACATTTAAAGAGTGACTCTTCAAAATCTAGCCTCACTTCCCCTTTATTAAAAGAACCCTGGAATAGAATACAGGTAAGTAAAACCTTTTACCTATCCGGACTTACCTGTCTAGGGAAAGAATGGAAAACATGTCTACCCACTGAGATGGAAGGCAAGGATTACTCAGAAAATCTTTTTTCACTACATAGTAACCCCTGCCTTATTCAATTTATTTTTTTCCACCTGAAAGGTAGAAAAATCAACATAGTTAAAACAGTCATATTGACAGTGGAGCAACAAATAGTGGACAAAGACGCACCCACAAGGACAGCAGAGTTGAAATGTGGAAAGTGTCTGTCCTGATATAATCACTGAACTACTCTGTTTCATTTACTTCAGTCTTACTACTTGTTTATGCTACCATACAAGAATTGTTTTTTTTCATTTTCACCAAAATTTATTTCACTCACACACATAAAAATATCAACGTATCTAATGAAGGCCAGAAAATAAGAAAGATACATCATATTTTAAAAATAAATGGCAAATATGAAACAAAATAAATGACATGCACTCTAATCACAATACTGACCAAAATAATAAATGTGCTTCATTCACACACAATACACACACACACACACACACACACACACACACAGAGGCACGGGATCTATATTTTACAAATACAAATAAAAACAAAAAATAATTTTTAAAAACCAGAAATGCAATCCAACAATTTATTTAATGCTCACATGTGGAAACACAGAATGGTGAAATATTTAGAAAACTGGAAAAAGATGCAGCAGATAAAGATGACTGGAAAGAAACAAAGGGAACAATTTTATTTCCAGAAAATAAAATTGAAAGCAAATTATCTTAGTTTACAAAGATATTTATAAATATATCCACACATTCATTCACCTTTTAATTTTATTGCACCTTGAAAACTTGAGGATATAAATATAAAAGTTAAAAAGCAAACATTTCATTAAATTTGCATTTTATGACATCTTATATATGATATTAATAGATGGAATATATACTCATACACTGGTCTCATGCTATCCCAAAGTCTCCTGTAATTCTTCCTTCTCTGTGCTTCCTTTTCATTTCTTCCTTATTTAATAATTATCATAGAAACATCACAAAGTACTGGTGCGTATGGTAAATGATGAGATAACTCTCAGAATCAATCCCTACCTCTACCTATTATAAAATTTCAGTACTGCAGAGGCTAGAATGCTAAATGGTTTATATCGAAGACCCTCTTGTGATGAAGGTTTCATATGTCAGATAAGTCCTGCCAACTAACTGCATCATGTGAGATTTGGAAGCTGCCCTGGGAAAAGCATGTGTCTTCTTGTATTTTTAGCTATTGCTGTCAGGCAAGCAAAGTCACAGAAAAGCTGGAGGCTTTTGACAGCAGAGTGTCCCGTGTCATTATCTTAGTGAGTATATAGAGGCAAATGAAAGAGTCGTTAACTGTGGCTAGATCCTGCTTTCCTGAGTCTGGAGACCAGCTTTGTTGCTGTCAAGCGGTGATTGATAAAGTGGTGGTTGCTTTCTAGCCATTAAATACCAGCGATCTTGAAGTCAGTAACTCCAATGAAGAATTTGTGGATTCCACGTATCAGGGAGCTATCTGGAAGGAATATCCACCTCGAATATTTCAAATTAGGAACCTTATATGCTTATTTCAAATAAGCAACAGACAGAGGTGGGAACATGGGTAAAATATCACAGAAGGGATGTTGAAGCACCCAGCAGGAGTTACCATCCCTAGGGCTGAGGCAGCAAGGCAACTAAAAAAATGTTCCTGGAGCCCAGAGAGAGCACAAACTGAAAGAAGGACTACCTGACAAGAGTTGACTTCTGCTAGCAGTTTATGCTAGCAGTCAGTATTATCGTTTTAATATTTATATTAAATCTATTTAGTCTTAAAATAGTTGTGTGCTTTCTATTTCCTGTAGCAAAATACTAAACCCTGAATGGTAAAGCTTCATCCTGATTCCAGAGTCCTACTGGGCCGTTGTTATGCAATTATTCACTGAAACTGAAAAGTTTATCCAACTCATCGCCATTCCTTTTCTTGGTTCCTTTGTTTGCTTGCTTTTAGAGAGAGATAGAGAGTGAGTGAGGGGAGGGCTAGAGGGAGAGGGAGAAACCTAAGCAGGCTCTATACCCAGCAGGGAGGCAGAGGTAGAGCTCAATCTCACAACCCCAAGATCATGACCTGAACTGAAATTAAGAGTTGGATGCTTAACTGAGCCACCCAAGTGCCCCTCTTCTCTAGTCCTTTATTTGACTGACTCCATAGAGGCTTTCATCACCACCTTTTGGATCATGGTTTTGTCAAAGTCACTAGTGGCTTTCATTTTGCCAGATGTAACAATCCATTCGCATTTCTCATCTCTCTTGACCATTTAGTTTCTTCGCTTGCCACAACACCATCCATGACTTCACAGAATCCTACTCAATCACTTTCATCATTCCAAATACTATATATTTAAGATATTCCCACTTTCAGTTCTCAGCCCTCTTCTCTTCCGTATCTTTGCTTGCTCTTCAGGTGATCTCATTTGACCCTTTTTGATTTTAAACTTAGTCTCTACTCTGATGACTCAGAAATTTATTTCTCCTATTGCAGCCTCATAGAGAAAGTTCCCCTTAACATGATTATATTACAGGTAATGTTTATTTCAAATGTAACTGACTTGATGCAACTCGATCTTTCTACAGTTTTTTTTTTTTAATTGAATAGCATTTCTAACTTTTCTAATGTTCAGGCAAAAATATTTGGAGTCACTCTTGACCTCATTCTCTCTCATACTTAGAGCTGATCTGTCAAGAAATGGTGCTGGTTCTATGTTTTAATGCATCCAGAATCTCTCCATATCTCAAGATATCTACTGGTTGCTTTGACCCAAGTTATCAGAGTAACTTTGCTTAGATTACCAAGATACTTTCAGAATGCTCTTTTAAAGACGTAGGTTAAATCATCCTATTCCTCCATAGCAAACACTCTAAATGTGTTCCTATCTCACTTAGAAGAGCTTCCAAAGTCATTGCACAGGCTAAAAGCCTACATAATACAGCCAACTGTTTTCTCTCATTTTCTTCTCACTTACTCTTCCCCAGCCACAAGGTCCTTTTCCTCAAATGTGAAACTTACATCTATTTCAGGGACTTAGGGCTTGCTATTTTCTTTGCTAGAGTATTCTTCTAGAATCTATGTGGTTTGCTTTTCCCTATTTTCCCATAAAAAGGATATATGGGATATATATATCCCATATATCTTGACTCTACAAAATATTTAAATAGAATTATAAATGATTAACGTTAAAAACTAGATTCTATTTAAAAAAGATAATTTAGGCCTCAATTGTACTATGCCAAATATTCAGTTGGTTTCTTTATTATTCAGCTTTTTAAAAAAAAAAGGAAATGACAACTCCATGTAGTTATCTTAATATTTGGTGAGTATTTCCTCTATGGAGAGGTAAAGCACTGTATTATTTATCTTCTGTGTAACAACTACTTCCAAACTTAGTGAATCAAAACAACATTTAGTATCTCACACTTTCTGAGGGTCGAGAACCCTTGGATGACTTAACCGGGTCCTCTGTTTCAGTGTCTGTCACAGTCTATAGTAGAAATAATAGGCAGAACTTTGGTCTCCTGTGGGACCATAACTGAAGAAGGTTCCAATTATAAGCTTGCTAATGGGGCTCTGGATTCAGTTCCTCAGTGGTTGTTGGACTAAAACCCTCAGTTCTTTACTAGTGATTATCCAGAATTTATTCTCAGTTCTTTACCACATAGGCCACTCCAGCTTGCTTCATCAAAACAAGGACCCAAAGAACAAGGATTCAAGAATCTGAGATAGAGGGAGAAAGAGAGAGAGGGACTAGCGATATGGAAGTCACAGTGGTTTCTAACCTAACCTCAGACGTAACATCCTATCACTTTTGTTATATTCTATTCATTAAAAACAAGTGACCAGGTCCAATTTACACTTAAGGAAAGGGAGTTTCACAGGGTAAGAAAACAAAAAGGTGGAAATCAATGGAAACCATCTTAGAAGTCTCCTCACCATGAGCACTACATTAGACAAAATGTCTGCTCTCACGGAGTTCACATTCTGGTATTGGAGAAGAATATCAAAGAAACAACCAAACAATACACATATACGTAGTGGTCATGTGGGCAACTTAAGGAATGGAGATCAAAGGATATATGGGATATATATATCCCATTTGGCCTAAATTATCTTTTTTAAATACATTCTAGTTTTTAACATTAATCATTTATAATTTTTTTTAAGATTTTATTTATTTATTTGACAGAGAAAGATCACAAGTAGATGGAGAGGCAGGCAGAGAGAGAGAGAGAGAAGCAGGCTCCCTGCTGAGCCGAGAGCCCGATGCGGGACGCGATCCCAGGACCCCGAGGTCATGACCTGAGCCGAAGGCAGTGGCTTAACCCACTGAGCCACCCAGGTGCCCCAATCATTTATAATTTTATTTAAAATATTTTGTAGAGTCAAGATAACACTACTAAGAGCCATTAATCAATCAGATGTAAGGTAAATATTCCCATATAGGATCATACTTCAAAAGGAAAATGATAACCTTAGTTTTGAATCAAAGTCATATATTTAGGTTCAGAACTAGAACTTTTAGTAAGAGTTTCTATAAAATATTCAAAAGCTAGAAGATATTTGTCTTGAATGTCAAGGAAGAGACACGTATTTTAGGAGCAAATCTTGGTGATTTATGTATGATTTTCTTTTAGATTTTTGAATTCAAATATATTACTAGGTTAAAACTTTTACAAATAGTGAAGGAAAATGGTAGAAGAGAGAAAATCTCTATATTTTAGAAAGCTATGAAAGCTATTTTCTTGACATTTATCCAAGTAAAGAAAAAAACAGTAATAATTTGGAGAATATTTCAATATGTTTCGAAAACATAGGCATGTATAGTATACACAGGATGTTTGATCAAGGAAGAACAATGAGCATTAGTTAACTGCCAATGGTCTCAACTTATATTAACAACTTTTTGCTTAAACAGTTTATTTTCCATTATGTATATAATATTTGTATAATATAATATTTATATAATAAGTTTTTCATTTTAAAATATATTTGAATTTCCAAAGTAATTTATTCAAATCGGGTGATTCCAGATATGTCTTTTTCTCAGCAGACATCTAGTTATTTAAAATATACAGATGGTTACACACAGATAAAGAATGGTATTATGAAATTGAGTGCATATTGTGAATCATGAAATAAATATATTAGTATAATATTGACACAGCTAACATATCAAGAATGAAAACAAAATATAAATAAAATTTGTATATAAAAGAAATATTTTAGGATGCTAGAAAATATTAACACTTTAATATTTTTACCATATCTTGCTTTATTTAATTATATAAAATTTAAACCGGTTGTTGTAATTTATATTTTTATTTTTAAAATATGAGGTTATTGTTAAGAATAAAATATAGTAATTCCACTGCATTTTTTTTCTTATTTTTTACCTCGGAGTTTAGTAAATTGAATGAATATATTTATTGCAATAATTTTTCTTATGCAGTACTCTGTAAATTATTAAAGTAATGCATATTTATTAATTAAAAATAAAATATGGAAAAATAGAAAGAGGTTGAAATTCATAATATTCATAATAACCCTAACCCTTAAATAAAGTCATGGCTGAATATTCTAGGACTTTTTAAAGGTTACTTTACCTTGATAGCAACAATCAGCTTTTGGAGTTCAGAATTGTGGGCTCAGAAATTCAAGTGGATGCCAAGGGAACCAATGAACTGGTATGGTAGAGGAGCCAAATACAAAATATACAAAAATATGCACACACACACACACACACACACACACGTATGTATCTATAAATGTGTGTATTTACGTTTATATATACACACCTTGAAGCTTCTCTGTAGACTTGTGATATGTGATATCTTGTGATTCATTCATATATGCACAACCAAATTACAGAAGAGATAATTTCCCATAGGATGAACACTTGACAAATGAGAATTTGAGACAAACAAATTAATTCTTTTCATTTTTTTCCCCTCAAAGACTGTCCTTTGATGCAGTTGTTTATAAAACCTATTGTAAGATGCTTTTACAAAACTATTACAAAATCCGGGAAAGCTGAGTAATGCACCTCTCTCACCTCCCTTTCTGAAATTGCTTGTTTGTTTGTTTTTTTTTTCCCCTTTACTCCATTCCCTGGAATATTAGTTCTTAATAGAATGGTAGTACATATACAAATTTTTGCCTGGATATCTATTTGTTGGGAGAAACTAGGCCAAGATATTTGGTTCCAGGGGTATTAATAAAAAAACAGATCCCCAGAATAGCATTTTGAAGTAGATTACTCAGTATCCTGTGGGAAATAATTTGATTTTAGTTAACCCCTGGCATACAGCAGCCTCATGATTATTATCATTCTCACCTATTATTAATTGAGATCAGGATATTCAACAAGTGATATTTTGGCATATGCTGTAACTGTGGGGCTGGAAGATAACACAGTGAATGATAATTAAAAGTAATATCATAAGAAAACTTGCCCAAACCAGTCTCACAAAGATTTTCTCATATTTTCTCCTTAGGGGTTTTATAGTTTTAGCTCTTACATTCAGAACTATGATTTGTTTTGAGTTTTGTTTGTTTTATGATGTGATTAAGACCTGAGGCTCATTGTTTTCCTATTCAGTTGTTATAACAGAGACCCCTTTAATTATCTTCCTTAGTGAGCAACTGCCTATTAGCAAATAAAATATGTTAGATAATATGAAATAATATTAGGAATTAACTGTGATATATGATTCATATATGTATTTAAAACTATATAAATACTGATGTTTTAAATGTTTTATATAAAATTAAAGACCACTTATCTTTTAAAGAGTTATTAAATTCAAACATGCTCTAATGAAATATTATGAACTTTGCTACAACACATATAATCTGATTGTAAACCACCATTTAACTTTTTTTTTTTTTAAAGATTGATTTATTTCAAAGAGAGAGTAAAAGAGTAGGATCAGGGAGAGGAAGAAGCAGGCTCCCCTGTTGAGCAGAGAGCCCGATGTGGGGCTTGATCCCAGGACTCTGGGATCATGACCTCAGCTAACGGCAGACCCTTAACAACTGAGCCACCCAGGTTCCCCCCTACCCCCATTTAATTTTTAATACATAATTCTTTCAAAGAAAGACAATTCTTCCAAAGAAATGTGCAAGTTTGTATTTTCTTGCACATTTTATTCTTCTAACATGCATATTAACTATTTTTAAAACATAGGGTTGGAATCTCAAATTCGGTTATAAATTTGTCAAAAGAAAAGACCCCTTTCTTTGCAAATTTGGAATTACTTTATCGCATGTAGCATTGAATAAGGCAACAAATATAATTTTGAATTCTTTTTCATTTTTAATTATTTGAAATTTAGTTTCTAAATAAAATATGAACTATGTAGTGGGAGACATATACAAAGTACGTGAGTCAAATAAATAATATCTATTAATCTCATAATTCAGAAAAAAACTAAGAAAAACTAGGTACAATTCTCAGAAGAAAAGGTTTAAAAATTGTGTAGTGTATATTAGTGAATTTTGTTACAGTAAAAGAATTCACTAAAGCTCCCCATGCCAATGTTGTGAGTTAGTTGTTGCTGCATTCTAGTATCTCTCTTAACCTCCTAGAATGTAAATCAAAGTGCACCCCTATTGGAGGTGTGCCGTTCTTTCGGCAGAGAAAATGAACAAGAAGGGTAGCAAAAATACACACTGGCTTAAACCATTGGCTCAGAAGTCATGTCTCATCCCTGCATAAAGCTCACTGGTCAAAGTAAGTTACTGTTTTGAGATCTTCTCCCCAAAAACAAACCTCTGTACAGCAAGAGATAATGGATATAATCCTGCTTCACAAGAGGTGGTGCAAAATCAGTAGGAAAAATTAAAACTGTGTTGAGAGAAAAATATAAAAACAAAGAATAGCTTTAAGTTTGCTTTTTAAAAGGAGTGCTATAGTTACTTTTGTGTATGTGTGGTAAGAACATTAAATATTATTAAATATATTATCACAGCAAATTTCGATATTAAAAATAGTATTATTACCCATAGTCACCATGTAGTACATTAGATCCCCAGAAACTATTCATCTTATATAAAGTTTGTACCCTTTGTCAGTTATATGTCAGTAGAAGCTGGGAAAACAAACAAAAACAGGTGTAATGCTAGAGCTGAACAATAATACTTTTATCATCTCTTTTTTATTTGCTTGTTTTTATTTTTTATCTCTATTTAATTCATTTAATGCAAAAGATATGTATGTCATCCAAGTTCCACTCTACGTCCCCCAACCCAAAAAAGAGATTTTCATTAGGTCCTGATAGAATTATCTTAATTCTCTTGCCTGGATTCTGTTAAGTGTGTGGTTTGAAATCTTACAGAATGTAGATTGTACAGGACTGAATAATTTTAACTAATGTAAGATGACTGGCATAGAAAAGTGGAATGAAAAAATTTCATTATCTTTTGGTTTATCTCCTAAGGTTAGCACTGTTAGGATTGCACAGCTTTCCCATGGAGACCGCTCACAACTGCCATCCTCAAATATTGAAATTTGTAGCTCATATTTTATGTCCTTTTTTTTTTTTCAAGATTCTGTCATGGGAGATCAGTAGAGTTATCAGCTTTCATTGTACACAATATAAACATGACAGTGGGATATCTAATAATAAATTAACTATTCTGCAAGTTTAACTAGAATAATAAATTCAGAAAACAACAACCAGATGGTATTATTAGTACAACTTTGTTAGCCTAATATGCCAGTAGAGCTACATATTTTATCTATATAGAAATTTACTTGTATGACTGATTATCAAATTCAGGTCATAGATCACATGATTATAAATTAATTCTTAATTGGAATGTTCTTATTTTTTTAAATGTTATGATCTACAAAATTTTGTCATAGCAAACACTGGTTTTTCAACAACTAAAAAGTGCAGCAGAGGGGCGCCTGGGTGGCTCCGTGGGTTAAGCCTCTGCCTTCGGCTCAGGTCATGATCTCAGGGTATTGGGATCAAGCCCCGCATCGGGCTCTCTGCTCGGCAGGGAGCCTGCTTCCTCCTCTCTCTCTCTCTCTCTCTCTCTCTCTCTGCCTGCCTCTCTGCCTACTTGTGATCTCTCTCTGTCAAATAAATAAATAAAATCTTAAAAAAAAAAAAGTGCAGCAGAAAATCCAGAATTAAAGTATTAATTTATAAGCAACCAAATTTCAAACTCCAAAACTAAGGTTTGGTTACACTACTGAAGATTTCATTATTTCTTCTTATATCGCTGTATTTATTAATTCTAGAATGAAGAAATTAATGTCGCACATTAAGCAACTCAGGTATAGCTGAGTTGCCATGGCAGAGTAAAGAAGCTTCAGGAAGAAAAAATGTTTCCATGGGAGGAGCCACAGTACACACCATTCACCAAGGCCGTCAGAAATGAATTGATGAGAGACACTGGCAACACAAAATGTTAAGTGGTGGCTCTTTTCTGTAAAACTGGTTGATGACAGGAAAGGCAGTAAAAAAGATAGCACAGCTGACATCTACGAATGTGATGGAGGGAATTCAGAATAATGGGAATGAGTACCAGTGTCAGAACAGCTGTGGTGCATAGCCTACAGGCAGTGGTAGAGAGAGTTAATTGAGTGTAGTATTTCTACAGGCAGAAATGGCAGGTAGTCAACTAAAGTGGTATTTAATAACCACAACAAGATGGGGGCACCTATGTGGTTCAGTGGTTAAGTGTCTGCCTTTGGTTTGGGTCATGATCCCAGGGTCCTGAGACTGAGCCCTGCACTGAGCTCTCTGCTCAGCAGGGAGTCTGCTTCTCCCTGTCCCTCTGCACCACTTATGATAGCCCACTCTCTCTCACTCTCTCTCTCTCACTCTCTCTCAAATAAGTAAGATCTTTAAGAAAATGGCAAGAATGGAAGTGTAGGATGATGAGAAACTGGAATTGTCCCAGTTTTCACATCTGTAGCCTGTTTACTGATGAGCTAGCCAGAGAGCTAGGAGGAAGGGTCTTTCCAACAATACAGTCAGTGCACATTGTAATTTCTCCAGTTCTTCCCAAAATGAACTATGGACATTTATGTAGGTGACAGCAGATAGAGGAGAGAGCTGTGGTTTGATTTTCAGGCCTGACTACTGTCAGAACTCTGTTTTCATTCCAGGAGATCAGTTGTGTTCAATTAAGGCTTTTAATTGACTGGGTGTGGCCCACCCATATTATGGAGGATAATCTGCTTTCTCTGGTCTACTGATTTAAATGTTGACCTTATCTAAAAAATACCTTCCCAGAAACATCCAGAATATTATCTGACCAAATATTTGGTTACCATGGCCTAGCCAACTTGACACATGAAATTAACAATCACATCACGTACTGTATTTTCTTTCTTCATTTTCTCCTTCCTCTCATCTTTCTCCTGCTCCTTCTCTTTTCCCTTAATATCTCTGTGCCTTTGTCTGGAAAGGAGATGAAGAGGTAATACCCAGGAGAGAGAGCTACATGCAAATACTAACTAACGGCATTCTTCCAGTAATACATAAAAATCAGAGAAAACTGAGAAATCATGATTGCTGTCAACTAGGGTCACTACTCATGATACAAAGGGTTTGTGTGACATGAACAATTTGATTCTGTATTTCTCACTTGCTTATTCTTAATTTACCTCCTCGTTCACTTTGGAGTTCAGTTTTTACTGGAAAAAAAAAAAAAAGAAAAAATAAAAGAAAGAAGAAAAAAGAGCCTTCCTCATAGCTTTCCTGACAACAATATGAAAGAAAAATGCTTTGTCTGGTTAAGTCTAAAACTTATTTAAAAGATACCAATCTTTACTTCTGTGATCTGTGTTAAATGTCAACTATGTTTGACCATTTACTCAGAGCTAAAATTAATACTCAATTAATGTGATAAGATACAATTCAGTCTATTTTTCAAGATGATCAGTGGGAGGTACAGGTATTGTCACCAAAGCAACTGTGCTTCTCATCACAGGGTTTCACATATTGATAACTCTTTCTTATGAAAAAAAAAAAAGTCATTCTTATTATTTATTTTACTTATTATTTAAATATGTAGCAATGTTCAGAAGAGGGCTAATTTCTACTTCATGTACTTTGAAAATGAGACAATACAGAATGACAAAACCCTAAACTTTTCACTAATTGGCATAGTTCACCACCAGGGATACTTTGATACTTTCATATAGTCAACAAATATCTGGGTTTTCCTTTATAAATGAAAATGTCCTGTAAATATTTTCTCTATGCCTGGATTTGGAAAGTGTTATTTTTGAAATATAATTATAATGAGTATGTTAATGTTTGCAGAATAATTGATTAGAATGGATCTATTTGTACATTGGTCTAGTCTTTGGGAGAATGACTAAACTGGCTTGATGTCTCTAATTCACATCACAGAAATGAAGTAAAATCAAATATCATTAATTACAGTACAAAAATATTGGTCACAATTTATATTTGATAAAGAATCATAGCTACAAATATAAAAAGATCTTTTTAAAATTTTGGGCAAGTGTTTTTTGTTTTTTATTTTTAAGCATTTGAGTGTATATCTGAGGACAGTAACAAATCTGTTATCATTGTATTTAATCAACCTGTTTATTGTGATAGAGATGAATTTTATAGGATAGTTACTTATTTTAGCTCTGTTAGATTCACCAGTTATTTTATAATAGGTTTGGTTCAGCTCAGCATCTAAATGCTAAGGAATTAGTCCTGCTCATTTCCATTTAGATGAGTACATTATTAAACTACAACAGCACTCTGACCTCTTAATATAAACCTTTATATTTTTAGATAGGAAAGTATAATCTTTTTATACAGTTTAACAGACTGAAATTTGGATGCCACTCAAACACTAAATATTTTTGTTTTAGTCCACATTTTCATTATGATGTACTTATGTTATCCAGTTTGTGCAAGTGTATAATGATTTCTAGTAACATTTTTTTACCAGAATAGTATTTTAATTATTATAGGGAACTTGAAAATTAGTATTTTACATATGACGAGAAACATGCAAAGGATAAAGGGGTGAATAAAATTAAAGAAAAAATCAGAACTGGGGATGTGAACTAAGATACTGGGAAGAAAGGAAGGCTTCATCATCCTCTGAATAATTTTTCAACTTTCGTGGGTATGTACATATTTTCTCACTCATACTAAATGTTTTAAGAGATTTCCACCTATTGGGGAAAAAAAAAAAAGAATAAATAAACCTGGAAGTGTTCTTGTTATCCTCCATCAGGGAGAAATGAAATGAAAGAAATGATTCCTTGGGTTGCTTCTTTTTTCTGTCTCCTTTGTTCTCTCTCTGTGTATTAGACCATTGCATCAACATTCTCCTATGCTCTAGAATTCCTCACCTTAAATAGAAAATAAAAAGAAGGGGGTCGGGGGAGCGCCTTCAAAGGATTGGCTAGGATTTTCTCTTAATGCCTGGTGCAGAAGGTAACCTGATAAGCATTTTGACATAGATATAACCTTCTCAAATCCAGAGAAATGTCTTTCTTCATTCTTTTATCTTTCTTTCCTCCCTTGCTTTCTCCCTTCCTTCCTACTTTTCTCCATCCCTCCTTCCTTTTTTCCTTCCTTCCTTCCCCCTAACCAATTATTAGTCATTGTTTTCCTATCAGTGGCTACTAAATCCCTCCAATCCTACACTCTACAATCCCGCATTGGATTTATCCTCTGCAAACTCTCATCCCTGTAATGCTGATATAATCATTCCTTTAACCTTTAATTTTGATTTCATACAAAATAAGGATAATAGCTGGTAGATATAGTGCTTGTCTACCCAATTTTTAGTCTCCTTATTAGGACATCAGTTTTGTTTTAATTCTCTCTCATTTGACTCACTGTTAAATCCTGCTTAGACTATGCCAATTACTAAAATCTCATTCTAACTATCTGTAACAGATACAGGAAAGATTATGATACCTTGATCTGGAATAAATATATAAATATATTTTATTTATCATTATATTGTTATTCTTACTTATTCATATTTTGAGTATTCTTAAGGAAGGATTCTGGGGAAACTTCCTTCATGAAAAAAGGAAATTCACACAAGAAGAGTCACCTACATTTTCTACTCTATGTCCTCACATTCACACAGTCATAACCATTTTACTCTCATGAGAAGAGGAAGCCTGAGAGCAAGGCTCCTGAGAAGTGCAGGTCAGAACACAAGGAAAAAATCTGGGTTTTGAAGACATCATTCAGTCACTGAATTAAACAACCCTGGGGGCGCCTGACCTCTCGAGTCTTTGCTATATGAGATAATAAATTTTCCTTATTGAATTGGGACAATCTATTTTTTTTTCCAGGCAGAAGAATTGTATCCAGTGTAGTACTTACCCGCAATTCTAGTAGGATGATTTAATAATTCAATACACATACAGAACACAGTTGAGATCTTGGGACAGAAAATACTTAAAAAATATAAATTATTAGTATTGAATTTCTTCTGTTATTGTTGTTATGGTTATCAGTATTAATTTTACTACTTCATATGGTCTAAGTACATTTAATTGCCATGATCACATAATCATGTGTTCTTATGAAACAAAACAGAAAACAACAATTAATAATTAGATAAAACTTAATAATTAGATAAAACTTAATAATTAGATAAAACAAATAATTTTATGTAGTTTAAGAAATATTTGGGGTGCCTGGGTAGCTTAGTGGGTTAAGCCTCTGCCTTTGGCTCAGGTCATGGTCTCAGGGTCCTGGGATCGAGCCCCGCATCGGGCTCTCTGCTCAGCAGGGAGCCTGCTTCCTCCTCTCTCTCTGCCTGCCTCTCTGCCTGCTAGTCATCTCTCTCTGTCAAAAGAATAAATAAAAAAAAAAAATAAAAAAAAAAATCTTCTGGCTTAGAAATTTTAAGTGTGGAGGATTTTAAATACCTGCTCAATTCTACAACAGGTTATCCATGACCTGGATGCATTCTTCATCCTTATGCTTTGTGAATATTTTCAGTTAGGCTTGTAACTCTTTCAGGGGTGGTGCATTTTAGTTAATAATGACAGATAATAATATAAAATTTAAGCAAATAATAAATGTAATAATAGAATACTATTTTAAATTTTATGTGTCTCACTCAGAAAAAAATGAACTTTTACAAAATAATAGGGAACCAGATGAAAGCAATGTAATATTCAAAAGCAAATCTATATATGTTATTTCAGTTATGATATGCAAAGGTAATGATAGATATTTGTCTCTGAAGCAAATTAAATCACCTCACCCATTCTCATAAATATTAAATCTTAAGTAATTTTCTTTAAGCCATAAATAATTTTGATTGATTTGAATATCCATGTTATGATCAGAGTGGTCAAGATTTCATATATTATTTGGGAAAATTTGACCATCTATGCAAGAAATCTTTGGCGAAGACATTAAGCTAAACACAAAGACTGGAAACTTTGAATAACTGACACAAAATCAGTGAAAAAAAATCTGAACAACATAAAATACTGAGATAATTATTGCTCCAGTCTTATTGTAAATTAAATATAAATATCACTGGTAAATAAATGTTTTTATGTGGATTGAGATGTGTAAAATTATATAAAATTTAATATCAGAATGGTCCTTGAAAACCAAAAAGCAAACAATTGCATGAATAAATACATTTGAGTCTAAATAATTCCATTGTTGTTATGACAATAGTTGGTAATTCTCAACATAGAAATTATTTCCTGATTTTCTTTGTTCCAAATAGATTTTTCAAGGTTTTTCAATAAAAAAATTCAAGATTCTCAATAAATTTTGCTCATCAGATTATTAGACAAGGCTAGCATCAAGATGGAAAATCCTTTGTTTCGTTTCAAGACCCTTTGCAATAAGATATTTGCACTGTCTCTTTTGCCATGTAAGGTAACATGTTCCCAGATTTTGAGAATTAGCATGTATACATCTTAGGCAGAAATATTCAGCTACTACAGAGCTGGTCAATTTTACTAAACTTTTTGAAGATTAATACCCATAGATTTTTTTTCTCAATTTTGTATTTTTGATCTTTCATCACTAAAATGTCCATCCTTCCTCTGGGTTTAATTTCTTTTTCCCGTTTTAGAATCTTGAGATAGATGACGATAAAACTTAACTATTTGTAAAACTTTTATTGTAAATTATAAATTTTATCCAAAGACTTGCCTGAATTATATAAATGTGACAAGAGAAATTTCTATTTCCAACCTGTTCCAATATATTTTTAAATTCCTATTGCGTTTTCTTTTAACAAGTGTTATTTAGACACATACTGCTAATACTCAAACACATGAAGATTTTCTCATTCTTTTTTTTTTAAGTTTGTGTGTGTGTGTTATAGTCACAGAACATATAATCATTTGTGATTTCTTGAGACTTGTTTTATAGCCCTAAAGATTGTGTATCTTATAGCTGTTAGATATAATAGTCCACAAGTTCCTTTTAGGTAAGTTAGATAATAATGTAGTTTAAAACTTCTATATCATTGCTGATTTCTGTCTTCTTTTTTTAATATGAAAAAGTTGTGTTTAATATAACCTAGTTGGTTGCATATTTTTCTGTATCTCTGCTAATTCTCTTGGTATAACACATTTTCTTTCTATATGTATTATCTATATTATATATATCAATGATAAAGTAGTAATATTTTTTGCTTTCCAGAGTTATATCTATTTAATATACTTTGAAAATATTACTTTATATCTACCTTCACAATTTCCTTTTCTAGTGATCTTAATTTTTTCCTGCAGATACACACATGCATGAATAAGTTAAAACTATTTTTTTATTGTTGTTTTGCTTTATTTTATGTAAAGAGCTACAAGTGGTTTTTCTTATAGTCCAGATCAGTTAGCAATAAATTGCCGGTGTTCTTTACTTGAAAGTTTGTTATTGAAACTTAATTTTGAAACAAATACATTATTAGATATAAATTCTGGGTTGACACATTTTTTCATAAGCTCATTAAATATATAATTTTATTGTTTCTGGTTTCAATTCTTTTTAATTGAAGCTAGCTGTAATTTTTTATATTATGTTAGCATATAATGCAACTTTTTATTCTTTTTTTGTTTTTCAGAACTTTCCTTCATCTATAGTGTTTGATTTGATTCTCTTCAAATGTATCCCGTTTGTGGTTTGCAGAGCTTTTTAAAAGAAATACATTTTTAGGACAACTTCAAGTTGACAGAAAAATGAAAAGGTAATACTGACCTTACTTACTCATACACCTAGCCCCAAGTCACATTCTGTATCCATCTTGGATTTCCCTGACCTCTTAAATGAAATGATTTTTTTTAGAAGTGTGTTTATTTTAATATCTACTAGTTGAGCTATAAATCATTTTACAAATGCACTGCGTCATGTGCCTAGAGTACAAGCATTTTGCAGGATAATTTCAACACTCTAAACAGATCCCCTGTGGTTTGAATTACCTTTGCTTGTTGGTAAAATATCAGTTGGCTCAATTTGCGTGCATCTATTATTCCTGGGCTGTTTATATGCTTTTCTTGATTTCCACGTCCATTCTTGTGCCAATAGCATGCTTTTTTGATTACTGTAAGCTTTAAAGTCAGTATTAGGTCATGAACTGTGACTACTACAACTTTGTACTTAATTTTCAATTGTTGTTTTGGCTTTTCTAGGTTTTTCTCTTTTCCACAGTAACTTTATATTCGCTTGTCCATATCTAGAAAATAGCTTGCTGGAATTTTGGTTGGGGTTGCATGGAATATAAATATCCAGTTAGAAGGAGTAGGCGTCTTAGTGGTACTGATTCTTTCAATCCACAAGCACAGAATTTCTCTTGATGTATTTACTTTTTTATTTATTTTACTAGCATTTTATGCTTTTCTATATATGAATCCTACACATATTTTATTAGATTTATACTTCAGTACTCAATTCTTACGGGACTATGTGGTATTTTTATTTCATATCCCTTTTTTGGTATATATATTCAGACATCTCTCTATGAGATAAAGAAGAGTGAGATAACAAAGTATAATATTTTATACAAAATACGTATGCTAAGCCATATATCCTGTGATCATGTTATAGTCTTTTATTATTTCTAGGATTTTTTAAGAATTGTTTTTACTCTTCTACTTAGGCAGTCTTGCATGTGAACAAAGACACTTATTTTATCCTTTCAAACGTGCATAGAATTTTAATATTCTAAAAATCAAACTAGAAGTAGAGTGGGACTAATGAGAGAGGGTATCTTTCTTTTATTTTGTATCTCAGTGGGAAAACATACAGCAACTCAACATTAAATATAAATAATTCCTTGTGATGATTTTATCTGATTTTGGTTACCATGGTAATAATAACATTACAGAATAAGCTCCCTCCATTGTTATTTTCTGGAAGAGATGGTGGTAAGTAGTATCATTTCTTCTTTAAAAGCTTGGTGAAATTTACCAGTAAAATTATTTGGGTTGGAAGTTTCCTTTTTGGAAGGTTATTAATTACTGATTCAATGTCTTTAATAGATATAGGCCTAATCAGTTTATCTCTTTCTCCTTGTGTGAATTTTAACCATCTGGTGTCAGTGAAGGAATGTTTCATTTCATCTAAATTATCATAAAGTTGTTCCTGGTTTTCTTTATGACCCTTTTAACATCCCACAGGATAGGTAATAATGACCTCTCTTTTTTTGTTATTGTTGTTGATATTAATAATTTGTCTTTTCATTTTTCTTTTCTTTTCTTTTTTTCCTTTTCTTTTTTCTTTGTTAGCCTGGTTAGAGGCTTATCAAATTTGCTGGTCTTTTCAGAACACAATTTTTTAGTTTCAGTGATTTTCTCTATTGTTTTTCTTTTTTCAATTTCAGCAACTTTTGCTCAAATTTTTGTTGTTTCTTTTTTATTTTTTCTGCTTAAATGAATGTTAAATTCCATTTTGTACTTTAGTTTCCTGAGGTGGAGCTTAGATTACTGATTATAGATCTTTATTTTTTCCTGATATATGCACTTACTTTTACAAATTTTTCTCTCAATAATTTTTCCCTGTATTTACACATTTTGATATATTTTATTTTTTACATTTTTCATAATTTTTAAGCTGCTTTTGAGATTTTTTCTTTAACCCAAGTGTTATGTAGAAGAGTGTTGTTTAGCTGGATGATGGACATTGGGGAGGATATATGCTATGATGAACATTGTGAATTATGTAAGGCTGATGAATAACAGACCTATACTCCTGAAACAAATAATACATTATAGGTTAACAAAAAAAAAGGAGGAGTGCTATTTAATTTCTAAATATGTGAACAATTTTTCAACTATTTTTTGTTATTTATTTTTAGTTAACTTTTTTTGTTATTTATTTCTAGTTGAGATCCTCTGTAAAATGAGAACATATTTTGGGTTACTTCTAATTCAAGTTTGAGTAGTGTGTCTTGTGTCCCAGAATGTGGTCTTACTAGTGAATGATCCATTTGGGTTGTGTATTTTGTTGCTGTTGGATGGAATATTCTATATATGTCAGTTATATTAGAATGATTGATATTGTTGTTCAAGTAAACAATGTACTTTTTTGTGCTTGCTGAATCTATCAATTTTCGTTTAACATATGTCGACACTCTGAAGTCATATTTTATACTTTTAGGATTTTTATGCCCTTTTGGAAATTGACACACTTATTAATAAATAATGTCACTTTTTTTGTTATTTTCTTTATTCTGAAGTTGGCTTTGTCAAAATTATAGGTAGTCCAGTATTCTTTTGATTAGTGTTAGTTTGAGATGTCTTTCTCCTTCTGTTTATTGTTTTTAGCCATTAGACTTTATTTTAAAGCAGTTTTAAGTTTCTAGAAAAATTAAGCAGTGTTCATAGTTCACATATATCCCCTATTCCTAACTCTTAATTTTTCTCTATTATTAACATTTTGCCTTGGTGCAGTACATTTGCTGGAACTAATGAACTAATGAACTTACACTGGTATATTGTTTTGAGCTAAAGTCCATATTTTACAGGGTGCACTTTCTTTGTAATTCTCTGGGTTTTGCCAGATGCATAATATGTATCCAGCATTACCATATCATGCAGAATAGTTTCACTGTCTTAAAAATTCCCTGTCCTCCAACTACTCATTCCTTTCCTCTCTCCTCCCCAAACCATTGCAATCACAGATCATTCCATTTTTCATTGTGACCATGATAAATTCCAGATTTTCTCCAAACTTAACATGGCAGATTGCACTTTAACACATGGAGGTTAAATATCATCATAGTGATTTATTGTTTTTCAAATATAATTACCCATGGTTTATGGTCCTCCTGAAACATTGATAATAATAAAGTTTCTTGTCTCTGAATCTTGATTGCCTGTGTTTAATAAGAACCTTTGAAAGAATCCACCAGACTTCCACCTTTTGTCCTAGAGAGAACCATTCTTTTTTTGTCTAAAGTTATTTCTCTTCTCATTGTTCTTGTGACTTGTGCTCTGCCGCTGTGTGAATCCAATGTTGAGAGTGTCCCTTGTGCGTTCCCTGCTCATCGCTGCTGCCCCATGCTGTGGGTTAGTATCTGTTACTCACTCCTTACTGACATCATGGGAGGGTTACTCTGTATAGGAACTTCCTTTGGGCTAAATGAGGTTCTTGAGTGACTCATAGAGATTCTTTATCTATAGTTCTTGATGCTTTGGACTGACTAGTATTGCTACAAGACGTTTTGTGGAAATCTTATTACCTTGAAACACTGTTTGTTCATTTGTTTGCTTGAAACTTGAGTAACATGAAAATCTTATTTTTCTGCTTAATCACCAAGATTGACATGGGTCTTGTTCCCAGGACCCTGAGATTATGACCTGAGCCAAAAGCAGAGGCTTTAACACACTGAGCCACCCAGGCGCCCTTGAGTAATTGTTTCTTAATGAGAATTTCCATTTTCCCCCAGTTATCTATTTAATTATAAAGAGGAATAAATAATCTAATTTCCTAAAAATTTAGATCAATATCGATGTTAAGTTCCAAGTCTTCATTGATTGCCAAGTGTATAAATGATAACATGTGTGAACTTTTACAATTCTAGCAATAGCTTTAGATATAGATAATGAAACTATGTGCAGGGCAATGCATGAAAGACAACAGAATAAGAAGCCAAAAATTAGGGGTGCCTGGGTGCCTCAGTTCTTGGGCCTCTGCTTTCTACTCAGGTAAAGATCCCAGAGTCCTGGGATCAAGCCCCGCATTGGGCTCCCTTATCAGTGGGAAGCCTGCTTCTCTCTCTCCCACTCCTCCTGCTTGTATTACCTCTCTCACTGTGTCTATCACTCTCAAATAAATAATTTTTTTTAAAAAAAGAAACTATGGACTCTGAAAAACAATCTGAGAGGTTTGAAGTGGTGGGGTGGGGGTGGGAGGACGGGGTACCAGGTGGTGGGTATTATAGAGGGCACGGATTGCATGGAGCACTGGGTGTGGTGAAAAAATGATACTGTTTTGCTGAAAATAAATAAATGAAAAAAAGAAATCATTGCCAAAAAAAAAAAAAGAAGCTAAAAATTAAAGTTGATAAAAACTGGAATAATATCCCAATGTAAAAAGGCTGTTGATATTGAATTAAGTTGAATTTTGCTCACTAAAATTTGAACATCAAAGATATTTTGTTTCTCTTAATTGTACAGAATTGAGCAGAGACTGGTATTGTTGGTAATGATTTTATAGAAAGATGCCTTTAATTATTCTGCAAAGTACTACCATAAAGTAGGTAAATGTGATCAATTTGATGCAATTTGGTCTTTTGTAAATAACCTTCAAGCCTGAGAGAAATGAAATTTTTTTTTTTTAAAGATTTTTTTTTTTTATTTCCAGCATAACAGTATTCATTATTTTTGCACCACACCCTGTGCTCCATGCAATCCGTGCCCTCTATAATACCAGAGAGAGTCAATTATCATATGGTTTCACTTATTTGTGGAGAAAGGAAATTTTTAAATGATTTTTAAATGGTCTGAATGTCTCTTGTCAAGTATATAAAATTAATCCACGTCATTTAACATAATAATTCATTTAGTTAGCAAGAATTTTTCTGACCCGTTGAAATCCAAGACCATTATAATGCTGTCGATGTTTTGTGATGGTGAAACATTAAGAAATAAATAATTTAACAGAAAATCTGGATAACAATGATATTGTGTGAGTAATAACTAACTATACTCTTTCTAAAAATAAAATAAGTAACACCTCTGGCTATAGTTTCTTATAGTTTGAAACATAAAATGGACATTTTCTTTCTCAATAATGAAATCTACATACAGTAAGAAAATCCCCGTTCTTATATAACAAAGCTGTTTATTTCCTTAACATTAGTTTTTGAACAAATTCTTAGATGCATACTTGCTGATAAATTTCTGAATCACAATATCAAATTTCATTTCCTCCTACAGAGGAATATTTCAATATTCTAATGAGACTGTATTACTCTTAAATGTTTTTGAGCCCAGTGAGAAACTGAACCAGAATCTGGAAGAGTTTTCGCCATCAGTTGAGCATGTCTGTTTGTGTAAGGTACCACATCCACATCTAGGCATGCTTTTTCATTTTTTTGTGTTTCTTATGTCTTATTCAAAGAAACAAGCTCTTGTTTCCTCCCTTGCTTTAGAGAGGCAGTTGTATTTCTGTCCATGCTAATAAAAACTTTTTGAGCAGACTTCTAAAAAATATTTGTTTTCTGCCCTTCTCGCCCTTTGATGATTGCTGCCCCAAATTTATTGATCTTTCTGGAATTCACTGATATAGGTCAGAATTCTCGCACAATTACTCCAGAAATGTCTAAACTTTCATGAATTTGCCAAATCAATTATAATTTGTCTATTCTCTTTCCAGACTTACTCATGCTGTTGCTATTATCTTGTTTGTTTTTCTAATTCTTTGTTGGTTTATGTTTTTTTTTAATTTTATAACTTTATTATTATTATAGTGAGTCTTAAGGGGTAATGGAGGTAAACACATATGTTCAATCCAACTGTCTTTTCCAAATGTCTTTTATTGTTTTTTTTTAATGTATTCAGTTTCAAATTACTTTGTATATCTCTACAAAATTAATGTTCCATTACTTTATCCACGTCTTGCTTAATGAATTTTAAAGCACCGCTAGGATCTACATGACAAGATGCAAATAACTTTCTTCTGGAACCATTTTCTGCCTCAATGCTTGATTTCCATTTTCTCAAACATGGCATTGACTACTCCCATCCACATACTGGTTAATGCCATAGCACCATCCAGACCACTCTTAAGTTTTCGCCTACCCTTGTCTGGACATATGCTACTCTCATTTAAGTGTGGGTTTCAAGAGGGCTTACCTAATTGGCTCCAAGTCAAATAACACTAAATGTCAATGCCCAATATTTATACTTTAAACTACTGATTTCAAAGCACAGGTCATTTGTGTTACACCACAATGCTTTATAGCTGAATGTTCAAGTTTAAAGTCCTCTGGATTGCATCTCTACTCCATTAATAACACTGTTGAACAGATATGTTATCAACTTGAGCTTTGTTATACTAAAAACTCTCTGCTTCCCCCTTTGCAAGTAAATTGCAAGAGAGAGAAGGATGGAGGGAGGGAGAATTGGCATGGAAGAAAGTTCTTGAGGGAGAAAAAAATATAACAACAACGACAACAAAAATCCTCTTCTGCTCATTCTCAGTACAGATTTGTGTGCCTCTTCGTGACAAACATTTTATTCTAAGAAAAACTCAGTAATCAGACTTTTATAGAACAACCTATTTGGATACAGATCAGTTATATTAACTGAATATAATAACTGGACTTATCTAGTTTGTTGTGATATAAACAAATGCCTGTAAGTTCTACCTTAGACACTAAAGATGAAATTTTATAGGTAAAAATACTCAAAATTTTCTATGACCTGAATGTCTGAGTCTTTTTCAATTAAGTAAATCCTTGAGAATGATTCCTTTTTCTGGAAATTTAGGGATTCTACCGAAACAAATTGTGTCTTCAGAATTTGATTATTAAAGAATTAGAATGTGTTTATTTTTCTAGATTCAAGCTAAAGGTTAGATATCATAGTTTCCTGCTTAGGAAATCCTATAGCCAATATTGAAAACAGCTGGGCCACTTAAGATTTAGGGTAAACTGCATATTACATGGAGAGTTTCTAAGAATGTCAGGATGTGATAAGAGTAAATTCAGAAATCAAAGTATATTTTAAAGCTATAAAACACAGAAGTACAACTCTAAAATATATGAAAGTCAAATACAATGTGAAAGGCCTTAAATGCTTAATTCATAGTTTGTGTTTCTATTGAATGTATGTATCTAGCAATCATAATCCTGGAATGTTTACAGATTTTGTCAAAATTATATTTCCAAAAATTCTCAAATATGTAATGATGATTAACTCGTTTTATTATTTAATATATAGATACTAATGCAGACATGTAAAGAACATCCTTCAAGTACGAGTTGCTGTCTCTTTGCAATTGTACTGTTACAGATCTGTAGAGTGCAACATACCTTCTTTGGGGAGAGGTATACTTCAACAATATGTGATAGAAATTATCCATTCTGTTATTAAGGGACTTCAGAAATTATTTCAAAAGTGACAAAATAACACTTGTCAATTTTTTTAACACTTCTTGAACTAAAAAAATATTTCCTATACAAAAATGTCCACTGTGTATAACTCTAAATACTCTTATTATAATCCTTAACAGAAGGGAAATTAGCAGAACACAATTTTAAATAAAATATTCACTGGTACCCATGGTCTGTCTAAATTTATTATCTAAAAACTGAATATCATTGAGAATGCTATTATTTGGTTTTTGGTTGTTTCTGAGTTCCCACAAATAGTTGGAGTAGGAAGTTTATTTAACTTGTAGTCTACATGTTCCCCTTGTTTTTCTTTTATCTTTTGTTTCATTTGGCTTTGTTTCGTTTACTCACTAGCCAAGATATTTTGTTTAATAATTAATATTTCATTCTTTTGAGAAAACTGAGTAACAGCAAACAATGTAAATCCACTCTCAAGACACAACTGCATCCTCTATTCTACTATGTGGTTTTTATGATATGGATCATATTTTGATACATTTTTCTTGCACACACACAGAAATTCATGTTTTAATGATCAATAAGGCAGAGCCACACCATCTTTCAATCAAGAAACTGATGTATTTGTTAGACGACATGTAGATAAAGGTGAAAGTAAAAATCTTAAAGTTACCTCTTACTAAAATCAATTATACATTTATATTGAACCAAGATATATCTCAATGTTAAAGTTATTGAAAAAAGCCTTTTTTATTAGAAATGTTATCCTCAATATGAAGTAGCATTTTCTGCCCCAGATTGTTCGAAAACACACTGGAGACATTTTATCCTAAATAGCTGGTCTGCTCACATAATACCAACTTTTATGAGAGTGGAATATTGGCCTTAGTTTGATTCCTTATTATATTATGCTGTATTTAGCACCCAACTCTGTAGGGTAACAAATTGCCCTAATGTGTGTGTAGTTTCCAATATTTGCTCTTGGATTAAACAGTAAATAAAAAGAGTGTCCAGTTGAGAAACTGCCAGTGACATTCAAATGAGCCATATGCCATTACCAGGCATTATTTACACATAAATTCCATATTTATTGGGAGCTTTTGCAATTCCAGAAGGTGATCATAAAGTCATCTTGGCTATGTGTTGGAACAGTAGCAAACAGGAATTGCAATCATGAAATCATTAGTCTGAAGCTCTGTCTGATGGTCAGAAATGCATCTTCATGTTGAAAACAACATCAAAGAGTATGACACTCTACAAGCCAGTGGCTACTAGCTACTAGATTCAAATATGGTAAATGACTAAGCACTCTATCAAAAATTCATATTGATTTTATAAGTATAAGAACATTTGGATTGTTTTAGTTGCTTCAGAATGGCTTCTGAGAATTTTACATCCAGGTAATATATCCAGTATGGTATTCTTTTATTCCAAAGCCACTTGATAAGAACAGATGCATCTCCTCTAGAACCATATTTGATTGCCACTTGACAAGAACAGATGCATCTCCTCTAGAACCATATTTTATTGATTTTGAAGGTAAGTCTCTCAAACTCCAAGCTGAGAGAGAGAGAGAGAGAGAGAGAGAGAAATAACATATGCACACACTTCTCAATGTATTGAAATGCTAAAGCATTAGAGTCATCTGTAAAATGGCCCATTTTGCAAGTGGGAATATAATCTATCATATGCAATGCAATATATAGCAATGGCACGTAGGAGTATAACATGCTATATATATATTTTGAAAATCATTTGGAACTTTATAGGTACACTTGTTTGTATTATACACACACACACACACACACACACACACACACACACACACACATAACCTCTCCTATTTGTTTTTATGTTCCATACTCTCTCCAATGTTTATTAGAGCAAAATTTGTGCAGTACTTACCACAAAGTCTTGCCTGGTGGTCAAAAAAGTCTTGTCAAGTTTTAATTTTTTCAAAGTAACAGTAAAACATTAATCTCTCTTTCTCCCTCTTTTCTCCACAATAAAAATACTATTATTTATTTACTTCTTTCTCCTAATTAATATTTTTTATTTTTTTTCCTTTCTTTTCTTTCTATTTGCATTCATAATCCTCATACTTTGTCATTTAAACATTTTTTTTTTCCCAAACATATACGCACTGAGTCTTCAATACACTGGAGAAGGCTTGAGGAGAGATTGGTGGAGGCTGATGTAAGGTGAATATGTCTATTACATATTTAAGTGTAAAACAACAGTTAATTTAAAAAAAAAAAGTCTGAAACTTAGGAAAGGAGATGGAATTAGAGTTTGAAATGAGAGTCCTCAGAAAATACTTTATGAGACCTCAGAGTTTGGATGACATTTTTCTAAGGAGAACATATAGAGGAATAAGAAGGGATGGGAACTTAAGACAGCTTGTGGTGCCCTCAGTTAAGGGCATGGCAGAGTGGACAAATCCATCAAAGAACACTGTTAAAACATATTGAGTGTTGTAGTGAGGATAGGATGAGGTACAGAGACAGTACATTTATACAGTTCTTACTATGAGTTTTGTTGGGGAAGTTAGCAGAAAAATGAGGTGGTAGCTAGAAATGTATATACATTCAAGAAATTGCTGTTAATTTTTATTTTGCCATTTACAATGGGGGAATGTTACATATGTATACATGATGGTGGGGAAAGAAACCAATGACAATAAGAGCATGGTCCATAAAGGTAAGAAGGAATGAACTCTAGCACAGAAGCTGAATGGCTGGGCTAAATGTGGAAGAGCTAAATTTCCCAAGTAATAGCAGATGTGGCAGAGTATGTAGATTAAGATCCTTGTAGACTGGATGCACATACAGTAATCCATCCTCATCCTGGTTTCACATTCCAAAGTACCAGTTATTTATAGTCATTGTGGTCAGGAAACAGATGATCCTCCTCCTAATGTCTGGTCTATAGGTCAGTGTAGCCTAACACTATATCATAGTGCCTATGCCATTCACCTAACTTCATCTCATCACAGAGGTATTTTATCATCTCACATCTTCATGGGAGGGAGAGTGAGTACAGGGCAACAACGTATTTTGAGAGAGAAAGAGGGACACTACATAACTTTTATTATGGTATATTGTTATAATTATTCTATTTTATCATTAGTTATTATTGTCAATCTTTTCCTGTACCTTAATTATAAATTAAAGTTTATCATATGTATGTATGGATAAACATAGCTTATATAGGTTTTGGTACTAACTATGGTCTCAGGCATCTATGGGGGGGGTCTCAGAATATATTTCCAGCAGGTAAGGAGGGACTATTTTACTCTGCACCCACTTTATCTATGAACTATGTTGTGAGGCTCACAATATGAGAGGAAAACATTCCTCTAGGGAATAGAAAATACCACATACAAGGGAATTGTCAGGGAGTTGTCTGGGTTTATGGAATTCAGATTAAGGAATGTTGTCATAAATACAAAATGAATCCAGTCATACCGTTCCTTTGGCAATAATCACCTACTTGGATACAGATTCATAAAATGGATAGTTAGGTTTACCTGAGGGCCACGTTTTGCCAAAGAACAATAGATAAAAGAAGAATCTTGGAGGACTAAAAATCAAAAAGTCAGCTTTTAGAGGGCTTCTCCATGTGACCTAAACCAGGTAAAAGTACAAAAATGTATAGGATGTCAAAGTTCCACCTCACATCCCAATTCTAATGTAACCCACAGGTCAGTAAGCGTGTCATGTGCCTGCTGATAGCTTCCTTCTCCAAATGCCATTTGTTCTGAGCTCATTTGCATCAAAGACATTAATACTTCAGAAGTTTTCTGAGTTTATCTTCAGCATAGTCTGACATCAAATAACAAGAATTGAGTTGCCCAATGCAAACCTTAACCAGTGAATATATGGAGTCGATGGGTAAACTCAGCAGTTTCTACATCCATCCTTGAAAAACTTCTGATGTATGTCTAATGCAGTTCCACAGAGTGTCCCTAGTAAAACTCTGCTCCATTTGTAGAATTATAAGTAGCTCATTATTGCATATTCTGTTGGCTCTTCTCCCTTCCCTGGTTGGCATTCTCAACATATTTATTTATTTATGTAGATTTATGTATTTATTTTAGAGAGAGAGAGAGAGAGAGAGCGCAGCAGGGGGAAAGGCAGAGGGAGAGAGAAAGAGAAACTCAAATAGACTCGGAGTTGAGCACAGAGCTCAACTGTATCAAGTTGTGGGACTTGATATCCTGATCCTGACATCACAACCTAAGCTGAAACCAAGAGTCAGTCATTCAGCTACCATGCAGGTGTCCCTATACACAGCATCTTTAATTGTTCTTCCTAGGATCACTTCCCAAATAATCTGCATACACACAAGTACCTGTCTTGGTGTATCCTTTAACAGAGCCTAAAGCAAGAGAGCATGGAGATGAAAATGGAGTGCTACAAACAATGAATGGGAAGTATTGCTGGGCTACAGAATCAATTAACTTGTACTAAATTGTATAAGGGAAGTAATACTTGGAGAATGGGAGGCAGGAAAATGAGATTCAAAGGTAGTGAGACTCCAAAGTTTTATCTCCAGAGAAGGTTTGGAATATAAAGAGATGAGTAATCCTGGTGAGAAATATTGACTGGATTATCGATAGGAATGCTGAAGCTATTAAGAATATAGCAAGTGGGGGCATCTGGGTGGCTCAGTGGGTTAAGCTGCTGCCTTCAGCTTGGGTCATGATTTCAGGGTCCTGGAATCAAGCCCCGCATGGAGCTCCTTGCTCCGTGGGGAGCCTGCTTCTCTCTCTGCCTCTGCCTGCCTCTCTGCCTACTTGTGATCTCTCTCTGTCAAATAAATAAATAAATAAATAGAATCTTTAAAAGAAAAAAAAAAAGAATATCAAATGTTTGGTGGTTAGATTGTAGAGCTAAAATTACGAATACAGATGGAGATTATAAGGAAATTGGTAGAAAATTTAGGTTAATGACATTTGTTTCATAGACAATAGGATCTAGGAATTAGGAAGAAAGAGAAACTGAAAGCTACAGGAGACCAAGAGTAGCATTCAACCTAGTGTGTTGCTCTAAATTATTTGAATGTGGGTTTTAAAAAAAATGCTTCCACTGTGAATGTTGCAAGAGATCAACATCCTCTAGAGATAGAAGAATTATTGGGACGATGGGCTATTCAGAACATCCAAGCACTATTACTTGTCCCCCAGTGAGGGGCTGACCCACAGCCCATTGCTGTATGTTAGTATGTTAGTTAGTATGCTTCTCTGTCAGGTGGATAACTGAATATGACATAGTTAGTTAGTTATGACATAGTATATGTCGTAGTATATGACATAGTAGTTAGTTAGTATGCTGCTCTGTCAAGTGGGTAGCTGAATATGACATACGATATAAAGAGTCCAAGACCCCTGGTCTTTTCAACAAGAATTAACAAAAACTCTGGACAAAGCTCTAGGAATTACAAATTACAAAGTATTCATAACAACAATATGGCTTCAGGTCCATTTAGCAAAAGATATTAAGAGGTCAAAAACATTAATCTTTACTGTGCTGTTAATGTGCTGTGACCCTGGGCTAGATTCTTAATCTTTATTTTTCCTGCTTTAGTTTCTTCAACTTGTAAAATGTAGATGAGATACCTTTGTGTGAGTTAATTAGTTAGTGTTTCTAAAAAATAGATCATTACTAAATGTAGTCAGAAGTTCTAATTACTCACATTGACAAAAGGGCATGTTTGGGGCTAGAGGACACTACGTTCATGGTAAGAGTTGCAAGTGCTCTTCAACTTCTAAATTTCATATTAATTATCTTGTCTTCATTATCAAAGATGTCTCCTGTTTTAATGCCCATAAATTGAACAGATCCTTCTAGTTCATGAATGTTTGTGCTAGCCAGATAGATATTTTGTTAATGTTCTCCATATAACCTAATATAATTAATCCCATGATAATAGACAAAATGATGTAGCAAATAGTGCTTGTGATCTGGGCTCAAAAGAAATACATGTAGTGTTCCCTAATTATGTGACCTTGTGCAAGTCACTTACATGCTCTGAGATTCAAATTTATAATGAGTGAAATATGCATAATTATATCTCCTTCAGAATAGTTGTAAGGCTTTGCTGATATCTTAAAGTATTTTAAAATATTTTTAATTGCTAACAATAAACAAACATTATTACTATCTACTTGCTTAATTCTTCCAATCAAACATGAGAAGCAAATTGTTGTTTTAGTCCCTTCTTTCTGTGTGCCTTAATTTCCTGAACATTTCATTACTGTGATAGAAAGAAGGACTCTTATAAATTCACTCAATAATCAAGTTAAATGTTTCAAAATGTTAATAATTTAGTATGAGGTAAAGAGAAAAGTAATGGAAAGTTCTACATAAAATGATAAAACAATGTGCTTTTTAAGAGAGGGAAGGGTAAGAAAAATCATTTAAGAATGTTATGTTAGTGTTTTGTATAACAGATTGGTGTGTAACAAATTTCCACAATCTCAGTAGTTTAAAAATACACACACATTATCTCATAATTTCTGTAATTTAGGGCATGGTTTAGCTGATTCTTTAACTGTCAACCTCCCAAACCTGCAACTAAGGTATGGCCAGGCTGCATTCATATCTGAATGGGGACAATAGACTTCTAAACTCATTCAGATTATTAGCAGAATTTATTTACTGATGGCTGTCTGACTGAAGGCCCTGCTTTTGTATTGGCTGTCAGAGGGACATGGTCCCAAAAAAGTGACTTTCCTAGTGGTTGCTTGTAATTCCTTATCATTTAGATTTCTCCAACACTGCCACTTACTTCATCAAGACAGCAAGGAGACTTGGCATCTTAGAGTCTCTCCCTTAGGAATTTTAACCTGATTGTGTCAGGCCCACCTAAGATCATGTCCTTTTTTATTTACTCAAAAGCAACTGATTTGTAAACTTAATTACATTTGCAAAATCTCTTCATGTTTGAAATATTGCCTAGAAGCAAGTCATGTCCTGCCCACAACAATGGTGGAAGAGTCTAAAGGATGTGAACACCCTGGGAATTTCCCCTAGTATCTGGCCACCACAACCATGAAAGAGTTTGAGAATTGAAAAAAAAAAAAAGACGTCAAATAAATTAAATAATAACCATAAAAATAGCTAACATCATGAGCCCTTACATTTGAAAATATAGAGACTAAATTCACAAAGAATACAATTTTAAGTTAGTGTCATTGAATCTACACTACAATATGAAGTAATATAGTATAAAAAACAGAGCAGGAAGTGGATAGGAAATGATATGAAGAAGAGAAGCTCTTGTTTTATGTAGGATGATCCGGGGAAGTCCCTCTGATATAGTATGTTTAGGCAGAGATCTTAAGGAAACCATGATTCTAGGTTGAGGTGTATAGTGATGAAATGTCCATTTATGGGTGAAGAGGTGTATAAAATAATGGAAGTGATAGAAAATTATATGATAATAGAGGTAGGTCATCTTGGGCTTGCAGGTCATAATTACGTCTTTGAATTTTACTCTGGGAGAAACAGGAAAACATTGGAAGTGACCACTTTATATATTTATTTATTACTTAATTCAAAATGTATATATCTATGTATTTATTTATTTATTTTGGACAGAGAGAGCAAGAAAGCACAAGCAGCAGCAGAGGGAGAAGGGGAAGCTGAGCAGAGAGCCTCACAGGGGGTTGGATCCCAGGTCTTTGGTTTCATGACCTGAGCCAACGGCAGACACTTAACTGATTAAGCCATACAGGTGCCCCTGGAGGTGATCATTTTAAAAAGATAGTTCAAATGTCATCACATATTAAAAATGACCTTGGGAGGGGATGAGGAAGCAGGATGCTTAGTTAGGAGGTTACCACTTAGATCTGTATGAAAGTTAAGATCCATATTCAGGATTGACTGTGTGTTAATGTCACTCAAATCCTAGATATATTTTCAACATAGAGCTGGAAAAATTTGTGGATGAATTGGATGTGGGTTGTAACTCCAAAGATTTTGACCAGGATAACACAAAGACTGGAATTACCATTTATCTAGATGGGGAAATCTGTGTCAGAAACATTATATGAGACATTCATTTTCAAGCCTCGATTCTTGGAGCACCCCACTATTGAGAAAGTGAAAGATTTGGGGGACAGTCAAGGACAACTGAGTAGAAATGGATAGTATCTAGTAATAGAGATAACCAAAGTAGAATCCCAGAAACCAATAAAGAAAGTGTTTATAAATTTAAAGGAAGATTGTTTAGTTTTATTTATTTATTTATTTTCCCCAACTACCTTCTGCTATTAGTTGGAAGTGTTAATCAGGGTTGAGTCTCTTCGGGTAATTAATATGGAGAGAGAAATATAATAAGAGCAAAGGGTTTGTGGAGTTGTGTAAGAGAGGATTATTATGGATCATGGATTACAGTTTGGAAGAAAAGGAGGGGAGAACAGAGGAGCACTGAAGGACAAAGTGTTGTGATGTACCAGAGGGTGCCAGAGAGAGAGAACTTCATGAAACGATGAGGTGTAAGAGACTAGAGTCTGGATACAGAAATGCAGTTATTAGGAATGGTAGGAGTACAACTTAAACCCAGGTCTTACTGGGGCTCACACCTGCCCTCTAGCACAATGCAGTGCTTTACATGTTTACTCAGCATCAGTGTATCAAGAGGAGAAGATTTGAGCTGTTCTGTTACTTCGGGGCCATGCCCGGGAATTGCACTCACCATTTCTGCTCTTGTGCCTGGATCCAGCCCCCATGTTGTTCATTTCAATCCTTTCCCGTAAGTCCAAGCCCTTCCCCTACCGCAGCCCCAGCAAAGTGGTGGAGGCCATCATAGGTCTCATAGTCTCAGGTCCTTCCAACCTATTTTCAGCCTTGGGGGCAATAGTTGACTTGCCTTTCAGAGTTAGCATCCTCTTCATTTCTAATCTGAAAAGTCTATTTCTTTACTGTTTAGGGTATTATAAAATATTTAAAGAATCTTTGGCTTTAAGCAGCTTTTTTCTGCTTTCTTTCAACAAATATCCATTAAGCAAGAAAAACCATTATCTGCTAGAAATTATAGAAGCAGATATATGTTATATATATATATATATATATATATATATATATATATATATACACACACACACACACACATACATATATATATGTATTATCCCATTTGCATACATATTTCTGATCAGAGAAATTTCATCATTGGGGATGAAGCAGTGTATGGTAATATTCTATAACCTCAAAAAGGTTTTCCAAAAAGAGATCTTTGAATGCCTTGTCAAGACTGACCACATCTTCAGTATTAATTGTTTATTCCTTTGGGTAACATGGAGTTCCTACTGAAATGCAAACACTCTTGGAGAAAATAGCACTGCTATTAGCAGCTACTATGCCTTAGTGCAAATTAATTTGTCAACTCTGAGACTATGACCACTGACAGACAGTAGACTACAGCTCGTTAAGGTTGGATATAAAGTAGTGTTTAGCTGGAGGGTGGGAAAGAGGAAGTGTCTAAGCCTAATTGATATTCTTAGCCTAATTCACAATGTAGTCTTTCTTGGGAGCTGTCTCCATCTTTGGAATAGAAGAAGCCAGATTGTGAAAAATTGTAGGAATATTTACCTTCTGTCTTTCTTATTTAGTTCTAAATTTATCTCATTTTTTTAAAAAATAAAAGGCCTTGTAATATATTCCAAATTTATCTTTATTAATAGGATTAGCAAAGGATTCATTAAATCAAATTAAAAGTTAACCTGTCACAAAGGAGACAATCATTTTTCTGGAATTAGTGTACAGCTTGGCTTTTAATATAAAATGTTTTTACAAAAGAAAACTATGCTGACTTGCATTCATGATAGTTAAATTTTCAGTTGCAATAGCTTCAAACTATTTATGTTTCTTGAAAATATATTACTTCCAAGTAATTTGTTGCAAATTTTTGAACCAAAGCCCAGTTGTTATGGTATTACAGGAGCAGGAGCTGCTATTCAGCAGGACAATGCTTTACACTCTCTGTCCTTTCAACAACTCCTGGCTGGACATACAAGGGCACAGAATTATAGGAGATTTGTAACTGTTTTGCTTTGAACATCTTACAAGGCATCTGTTAAGGCTCCAAGAGTCTAGCCTGTAAGCTGTGGGAGTCGGACTGAGAGTTTGAACCTACCTTATAAAATCTCTTAGTTCTACCATCTTCACAATATCAAGCAAACCATTTATTTCACTAGGTTTACAGAGAGCCATTTAGTAATGTGAAAGAGATATCCTATGGTAAAAATTTAATAAAAATCTCTTACAGCCTGAGGCATGAAAGTGCTAATTTCCAGCTCCTCTCTCAGTGTCTTGTATTCGAGTTAGTGTTGTACATATCTATTCACAGTTTCTCATCCCAACACATTGTAAAGTCCTTGAAATTGAGGGTATGACTTAGTCAAACTTTTTTTTTTTTTTCCCAAGGAGCAGACATTCATAATATGAGTGCTGATTATATTTTATAATTATTTTTTCTAGTATAAGCCCTGTGTTCCTCTTTAGCTTTCATGCTAAGAAGACATGATTCACAATATTTGACAAATAATTCTCCTTCCTGATGACGTTTACTTGCATATTACTTTTTAACTATTAGAGTGAACAATTACAATTGTGCTTTGTTTTTCAACAGACGGAGAACAAAAAAGAAAGGGTGCTTCTAGCAAAGGATGCTGACAGCTGGAGGAAATGCAAAAGGTTCTTTAGGATAGGCAGTGTTATTAGTGGTGGAACTTAGAAGGCTCTGTACTCCAGTAATGTTTCTTGTTGTTCTGTTTTTCCTCTTCGAAATTTGTGTTAGAGCTGCAACCCTATGATTGGTTAATTATCTACTAATTACTGGTAATTATTAATTAATGCACCATCTTTATATATTTTATAAAATTTACTTATATTTTATAAAATATCTAGCTTGTTTACTAGTTAAAATGCTTTTATAATCTTGTAAAAATATTATCAAGGGTTTGAATTATGATCAAATCTTTTTATAGCAAATACATTCTGGACTTTTAGAGAAAAGAACCATTTTAATGTATGCAATTTTCCTGAACTGTGATTGTAGGAATCCATATGGAAATATCAGGCTTGCCAAACTTGTTTTATTAATAAATATATACTAGTTAAGATGTTGAAAATTGGTTCAAAATTATAATGGTGTCAATTAAAACATTACTAGATGGCATGGGGGGAATGGCTAGCTAACTAAATATTAAATTTGTTTAAAAGGATCTAGAAGCACAGTCTCTTTTAGGGACTGCACACAAATGACACAAAAAGGTAAGATATTTTTTGAATCTCATTCAAGAAAATAAATCAATTCTGGAATTATCTGCAGTCAAATACCTGATCATTGCTTATTTCTCAATCTACTGGGCCCAACTCTTTCTCAATCTACTGGGCCCAACTCTGAGAAACATATTTTGGAAAAACAAAAGGAAAAGCAGTTTGCTTATCACTTGAGCCTTGCCTCAACTCTTCTCCTTAATTTTACTGTGTCCTGGGATAGCATATTTCAAAGTATTTCATTGAATCTCCACACCAAATAATTCACACTGAAATGTAGTTATTGTATTAAAAATATCTCACCAAAAGCAATTCTCTACAGAGGAGGAGTGAATGTGTACTGTCAAACTTGTAACTTAGAGTAATAACCTTTTAAAATCCTTTGAATATTGGATGTGACCAGTTTATAAACTAGAGAGTCTCCGATTCAAAGCCATTTCAGGGCATTTCCTCAAATCAGTGTGCTTATTTGGATTTGCAATATTTTCTACCATCTCACATCTGAATTACAACAGTAGCTTCATAATTAGCAAACCGGACTTGACCCTTATCCATCTTCCGTGACTTCTTTACACAGCAGCCAGATTATCAGTCAAAAACACAAGTTCAGTCTTTCACTTTTGCTAAGAACTTTGAATTAGGTCCCCATTTCGCTCTGAATGTAATCCAAACTCTTTACGGTGACTTCAAATCCTCTATGATTCACCCTCTTCAGTGCTCAGACACCTAAAATTGCTATCCCCTTTGTTCAAGCTCTCTCTCCCTCCACAACAGCCTCAGAGGTCCCTCCACGTGCACCAGGCAGGTTTCATGTGTAGGATTTTTCTCTGAATCTAACTGGGCTAAATTTCCCCACTTAATCTTCGTGGTGAACTTCCTTATCCCTTCACATTTTTGGTCAAGTATCACCCAAAGGAGGCCTACTCATTTTAGCCTAAATGAAAGTTAACCCATCTCTAGTCTCCACATTAAATCACAAACCCTTTCTTGCCCTACTTTATCTTTTAATCCATAAAAAAAATCACCTTTTAATGTAAACTATCATGTATATTATTATTATCTGTCTCCCCATCATCTCTAGAATATAAACTCCATGAAAGTAGCTGCTTTGGGTTCACTAAAATATCTTTGGAAAATAGGACATGGCTCATTGTAAACCATCAATATATATTTTTAAGTTGAATCACATGAAAAAGAAACAAAAATATATGCTTTCGCCTAAATGTAAATGGTGGTACTGAACTGTCAATTGCCCTTGGAAACAACAGGACAAAGTGAGGCAATCTTTTTTTTTTTTTTTTTTTTTTTTTTTAATTAGCAAATTGTATAGAATTGAGAATTCACTTTTGGGCAATTTAGATCCCATGTGTTGTTTGAGTTTTGAAGAAGCAGTGTCTTTATATAAGTTCACCGAATCACTTGAGCAAGCAAATCTGAGAGTCTAAAACCAAACTTCCTTATGAAATACATATTAAATGATCTTTGAAATTAAGCATTAATGATCATGAACAATGAAGTAAGTTTCAAATACCATATATCGTAAAGACCTTCATAGGAAAAAATGTCATTTGACTCATTTCAATAAGCATTACTATGTCCAACAAATCAAGGGACAATAGAATTTAATTTCTCATATTAATAGTTTGCAAATTTCATCTAGTTTAATGTTCACAGGCTCTCATAATTTTGTTCACTTGGTATATTTTTAATTAAACACTTACATTGTAACATTTTCCCTTTAAAGTAATAATTCCTTGCATTTTTCAAATAAAGTTACATGCTGCAATATTCAAATAACATACATTATGCATCTGCTCCATCAACATATCAACAGATTTGCTATGGAAACAGTAGGTGTTGTTGTGTTGGTTTTGTCTAACACCTTATTGAGTATTACACACAGAAAGCTGCAAGTAGTGATCTGGTCCGATCTCACCTTCCTTTTCCTATCCTTTGCATTTCATTATAATGGAGAATTGAAACATAACTCTGCGCAAAAGCCTACTGCAAAATCACTCCTTTCCCTTTTAAGTAATGGTCTTCTGAGAGCGAAAATGTGAAATGATGAAAAGGTTAGAATATGCTTTAACTCATTCTTACAAAGGTTATAATTGCATCATTATTTGGGTCAAAATCAAATTAATGCTTTCATTCTTCATGTTAGCCAGATTAGTGTCAAATAAATGTGATACAATATTTGTTTCCCCATTTGATGATAATATGCTATTGTAAACCTTTAATGACTTTCAAATTTACCTCGCCCTTGAATATTTATTTCTTTAAATGTCAACCGATCCTTTAAACTATTGTTCATGTAAAACGAGAAGCAGACTGATCTCAGGAAATGTGTCTCATATGACTGTGTAAACATTGCAATCAGGATGTAAAGGGTTTGAAAATCAATTGCACGCTTTCAGCATGTAATCTGCAGCACTTGATCTGAAGTATCAACCCACAAGCACAGAAAAAGAAAATCGTCTCAATAGCATAAGTGATGTTTCAAGTATTTTCTATTTCAATACCAAGAGAAATCTAAGAAATGTGGCTGTTAGCCTTAAATGTTTCAGCCTTTAAATGATCATTCACTGTTCAAACATTTTCAATTCAATTAAAGGCAGTAAGGATTTTCATCACAGTAAATTGTTAGCAATATGAACAGACAAATACACCTACATTTCCTACCCCTGGGACAATTCCTCTTTGTCTATAGGTTTCTGTCATTGTCTCTGAAATCTTTCAGTAGCCTGTCACCTACATGCTTGAGACATTGACAATTCAAGTATACTGTTAACACAGGACAATAAAAAGAGATTTAGTCTTTTGAAAATGTTAAAAAAAAATAAGTCTAATAATTGCATGAAGAAACTAAAATTCCCACTATATACCAATTAAAATTCCCCATTCTAAGCATAATATGTGCAGTGGTGCCAGAATGATACTTTTCAATTACATTTTTATTTGTTTTCAATTAAATTTTATTTATGTGTAAATTTGAGAAATTTAAATAATCAAAGTTCTTCAATGGCTACTAAGTTCTGTATATTCAAAACTTAAATGTTGTCAGCTCACAGTCCTATTTAATAATACTTTATAACTTCTTATTAACTGTAAATGATTTTTTAGTTTTTCAAGACTAATTAATTGGAAATAATTGATACTATTATTAAAATTATTATTTATCCTGGAGAGATCTTTGAAAAACTGATCAAATCTCAGGGAATCTTACATCTCAGGGAATCTCTAGGTTTCTCCAGATGTTTACATATCTCACCATACATAAGAAAACCAGTAATTGTAGATAAAACAATCTAAAAATAATTTTCAATGCCCTTTTATTTAGATCATATTTTTCTAGGTCTATTTAGGCCAATTTTTAAATCCTAATTTTATGTTTAATCTCTCTTCCCACCAGAACATCAATTTCCATGTGCATTTCTTAGTATAGGAAAGAGAAATTTTAGCCTCCTTCACACTTTTTTTATAAAAACAACAACAAAAAAGTCCTACTGGATAGTTTTCTTTTATCTAAATAGGCCTAAATTATCTTATAACAAGTCACTACTATACAATATTCTAGTAAGCTATGTTTTTTAGCATATGATACATAAAATATTATTTTTTAACTTGCATTTCAGTGATTTAAGTGGAATAAAGAAAAAAGATAAATACATTTTCTGGAAAAATAAATATATAAACAAAAACAGATACTGGAGGGGACTTAACAATTGGAAACAAGGACAAACACTGGATCTTGGTGAGTTCCTCATTTATTTTGTATTTAGATTTTAGCCCGAGACAAGTCCAGAGTTACATGCGACAGGACTGTCAAATTTTCAGTAGTAAAAATTGCAGCCTCATTTTTTTGACAAAGCAGAAGGCAGAGTTTATAGGAATCACTGAAATTAGAAACCAGAGAGAAAAGTCTTAGAAAGGAAAAAACCAAGGAAGGGGAATTCCAAATTCTATGTATATATTCTGACCAAGTATATGGCTGACCCCGAATCAGACAAACATAGGACTAAAGTTCAAAACGTTAAGATGAAAATTTGAGCTATCTCTCACTACAAGGAAGAGTTTTGTAATTGAATTGTCAGTTTAATTGCCTACTAAAAGTAGAAAATATTAGCACTCTTCAGAAGACTATGCCAGAAATCAGATTTTCTACATTATAGCATTCAAAGTGTCCAGGATTCAATTCAAAATTACTAAATATGTCAAGAAACAGGACAGTATTATCAATTCTCAAGAGAAAAAAAAATTATCAGAAACATCAGGATCTAGATGATATAGATGTTGACGTTGGAAGATAGGGAATCCAAAACAACTATTTTAATTATTCATCTTATAGAATTTTCATCTTCTCTCAAAGTCAAGTTTTGAGGCTGAGGAGAAGAGTCAGAGAAAGAAACACTACACACTTATATGTTTGTGTTGAAAGGAAGGAAAAAATATTGTATAAACTTGTCAGTCAGATCTCCCAGCTGGCTGACAATAAGCCTGTGGCTTACTGATGTTCACTTACTCTCTGTATCCTAAGCAGCAATAAAAATGATTCAAGATTTCCTCTTGCAGCATGATTTTTATATCCGGTTTCCTTGAAATTCCAAAAATCTTACAACAGAAGAAAATATTTTTTCTAGAGTCTTCCAGAGTCTAGCTCAACTAGATCATGTGATAATGAATGTCTGGTAAATGGGCTAGTTTCTGTAGCCATTCCTCATCTTCAAAGAACTCAGCAAAACTTGCTATTTTTTTTCTTGTATGTATTCATGTATTTTATCTTTCAGCTCAACACCTAAGTGGAAAATTCATCTCTTGATAACCTACAAGATTTTTACCAGCAGAGATATTTTTTTTGTCTTAAAAGTGAGATTTTTGGACATTTTATTTTATTTTTTTATTTTTTACTTAAACATACTCAGACCAACTAGTTTTTAATTTAATAAATGTGAGCCTCTTTGTAGCATCATTCAAGGTTTTGGCAGTAGCATCTCTCCACAGAGAAATCCATTTTTTGGGAAGAAAGAGAATTTTCTTTATTCTATAGGAGGTGCTATTCTATAGTTCAGTGTGTTCTAAATTTTACTGGAGCCATTGCCATATTTACAAGTTATTCCTCACCACCTTTCCCTTCAGACTGTTTCTAACAGAATTCAATAATTTGGATTATCCACACAAAACTTATTGATGAGAAGACTTTACTGCAAAGACTAATTTGGGGGGAGTTCCTTGTTTTCAAGGGCAAGAAAATGACTTATAAGTCTGTAATTCTTCATCAGTAACCACCTCAGTATGTCTATAGGCCTAGACACTGAATCCTCCTTTTGACCCAACACTTGACTTTAAACAAGACAAAACTGTTCTTAGACATGTTTGCAAAATATAAACACTTATTGAATATAAAAAAAAGAGCACAAAACAATAGCACATTTTTTTAAAAAATCTCCAAACACAAAGACTTCTCAATGTAAGTCACTTTTGACCAATATAATTCATTGACTTGCGGTATTTACAATGGGAGAGAGTGGTAGCTGGGAGATGAGAAACGTTCCAGAGCACAAAAATTCTTTCTTTAGAAACAAAATTGTTCTACAATTTTCTGTTACACCAATAGAGTCCCTTTGCCCTTGTAAGTTAGTAGAAAGCACCTAGGGCAGGATGGGAGAAGTAATTCAGGAGAGGCCAATTATATCAGCCTTCTCTCTTCTCTTGGCAACATAACCTTCAGAAACTGAGTCTGTATTCAACCAAAAGCAACAGAATCTCACCATATATTACATAAACTCATCCTCTGGGGATGAATATCTATAACAAAATTACTAATGATGTGGTTGTTACCTCTCTATTACTATTCATATTTTCTAATTTAGTGCATCTATTCCATCTGTCCATAGCGTTTGGGTTCCTGTTCTCTTCTCCCACCTTCAGGGTCTTATTTATTCTAAATGACCCATCACAATATATTTCACACAGTTTCTTTCCTAAGAATAATTGTGATGTTAGTTGTGAGAGTGATAACCCATCCCTCACCCTACGTTACACAAGTTACTTTAACTTCTCTGTAAAAAATGGGGCCTGTCAGGACAGATAACACTCCAACATCAGTAGAGGGGAAAGGATGGCTAGTGAAAAGCCAAAAAGTGAAACATTTTGAACTTATCACATGGACCCAATACAGAAGAGTCCCTGTTTTCATAGAACTAAGCCAAACATTTCTTCTCTGAAACATAAAATTATAGAAATACAGACTGAAAACAAGTCAGTGTTTATACAAAAATATGTCACTGGAGGAGCACCTAGGTGGCTCAGTTGGGTAAGTGTTTGTCTTGTCTAAGGTCATGATCCCATAGTCCTGGGATAGAGCCCATCATCTCTTGCTCTCTGCTCAGTGGGCAACATGACTCTCCTTCTCCCACTGCCTAGGCTCTGCCTTGTGCGCTCATTCTCTCTCTCTTTCTGTGAAATAAATAAATAAAATAGTATATATATATATATAACCACTGGAGATAATATTTGGAATTATGAAAATCAGTATATATAGGCATGTCGATATGTAAGACAAAACACAAACAGCTGAATTATCTCTATGTAACCTGCTTATATATACATATATATGTACACTGTGTGTGGTTTGTGTGCAAAGACTAAGGGGGAAGGACGCATTAGTTTTCTATTGCTGCTATAACTAATTACTACAAACTAATAGCTTAAAAACAATAGAAGTTTATTATCTCATAGTTCTGGAAGTCTGAAATCTCACTCAACTAAAAGAGCAACACTAAATTATTTTTGGATTCTGTAAGGGAAAATCCTTTTCCTTGCCTTTTCTAGCATTTAGAGACTGTTCTTCTTTAGCCATGGCCCCCTTCCTCCATCTCGAAAGCCAGCAGTAGAGGGCTAAGTCTTTCCAACTGGGCATCAGGCTGAAACAGCTCTGTCTTCACATTTCTGTTCCTCTCATCTTATACCTACATCTTCCATTTTTAAAAACCTTTGTGATTATATTGGGACCACAAAGGTAATAAAGATAATCTCCCATTTTAAGGTCAACTGATTACTAAACAGTTGGGTTTTTTAATTTAAATTTGATAAATTAACATATAATATATTGTTAATTTCAGAGGTAGAGGTTAGAGATTCATCAATCTTATATAATACTCAGTGCTCATGATATCACATGCCCTCCTTAAGGGACATTACCCAGTTACCCCATCCCCTCTCCAGCAACCCTTAGTTTTTCTCTATGGTTAAGAGCTCCTATGGTTTTTCTTCTTCTCCGATTTTGTCTTGTTTTATTATTCCCTCCCTTCCCCTATGCTCCTCTGCTTTGTTTTTAAATTCCACATATGATTGAAATCGTATGATAATTGTCTTTCTATGGTTGACTTATATTACTTAGCATATACCTCTAGTTCATTTATGTCATTGCAAATGGCAAAATTTCTTTCTAGTATTCTATTGTATATATGTATCATTTCTTCTTTATACATTCATCTGTAAATGAACATCTGGGGTCTTTCCATAGTTTAGTTATTGTAGACATAGCTGCTATAAAGATTGGGGTGCATGTGCCCTTCAGATCACTACATTTGTATCTTTGGGGCAAATACCTAGTAGTACAATTGCTGAATCATATGGTAGATATATTTTTAACTTTTTTGAGGAACTCTCATAATGTTTTCCAGAGTGGCTGCACAAGCTTGAATCCCCGCCAACATTGTAAGAGGGTTCCCCTTTCTCTGTATCCTAGATAACATCTGTCATTTACTGACTTGTTAATTTTAGCCATTCTGACTGGTGTGAGATGGTATCTCATTGTGGTTTTGATTTGTATTTCCCTGATGCCTTGTGACATTGAACATTATTTCATGTGTCTGTTGGCCATTTATATGCCTTCTTTGGAGAAACGTCTGTTTCATGTCCTCTACCAGACAATTCTGTATTCACCCTTAGTTTCTGTTTACCATATATGAAGATTAGGACATGGACATCTTTTGAGGGCCAGTATTTTGATTGCCACAGTACATATTGTACATTTGGGGAAATAAATCTATACGTTTTTCTTGATGAAGTACAAAAAACATAGAGGAATTATTATACACATTCTTGCAGGATGTTGAAGTTTACCCTTATTCAAGCAAATATTGTCCGAAACTTACATAATATTAAAAACTAGAGAGAAAGTCAATTGATTGAAAAAGTATGTGATTTATGACTCAATATCTCTTCAGCTCATGCCAACCTCATTAAACTACTGTTTGTTATGAGAAGCATTTATAAACTGAAAAATTTTATTTTCCATTTCTTTCTAAATTGTCATATACATACATATACATACATGTATATTTTTTTCATACACACATATATATGTACATGGGCACAGAAATGTTTACATGTATATAAATGCACTATTAATATGATATATATATTTATATATATTTATATTCTTTATCTATTTATATTCTATACATATGCATGCATACTTAGGGTGTGCAAATATTCATAACCTAATATAATATACATTCAACCTTCCCTTTTCCCTAGATTCTGTATTTTTGAGTTTACCTAGTTGCTAAAATTTATTTGCAATCCCCAAATTAACATTTGCAGGACTTTCATGGTTATTCATAGACCTGTGCTGAGCAACAAAAATTTGAGCGGTATGACACTCATAGTCTCAGATGAGGTTGAACAAGGTGCCACTTGGCCTCCTTGTTTCAGTTTTTGTACTGAAAAGTAGTGTCCCTTTTTTGAAGTCTATTTAGTGCCACATTTTTCACATTTTAATGTTGTTTGTTGTTGATTTTCCTATTTAAATTGTTCCCCAGAGGGTGCAGCTACCATGGAAAACAGTATGGAGATATCCTTAAAAAATTAAAACTAGAATTAGAATTACCATATGATCCAGTAATCCCATCACTGGGTATGTACCAAAGTGTACCAAAAAATTAATTTGAAAAAATATATGCACTACTATGTTTATTGCAGCATTATTTACAATAGCCAGAATATGGAAGAAACCGTGTCCATCCATAGATGAATGGATGAAGAAGAGGCTCATATAAACCTAATCCTATATTTCCAGAAAGCAATAGTTTAGTGTTAGCTAATTTCATGTTTACAGTGATTTTATCAAACATAATGATCACAAATAATGTGATAAATATGTATGTCACAGTATATGTCTATATCTACATATCTATAGCTATATTAAATCAATAGCATAATTAAAGGCTTAAGATTTGCTAAATGAGACCAGTGAGGCTATTGTTGTCCCCTATACTTTATTTATTTATTTTTTGACATCACCTAGAGGGATGATTTGTGGTGGTGAGAGAAGTTTGGACCAGAACAGAATATGGCAAAATTTTATATCAATATAACATTCTACAATGTATATATCCTTAAAGAATAATCCTTGTTTTTTCTGGTTTCAATAACAGACTTCTTAAAAAAAAAAATCATATGTAGTCATTGTTAATAGTATAAAGGAGACAGACTCTTCAAGACCCCAAGTGCCCTTTTAATTTCAACAGTGACTTTCTTTGTGATATGAATAAAACATATTTGACAAGGGAAAACAACAGAAAAAATAAATGCTAAGACATAATTAATCTTTAATCTCTTTAACCTCATAACTCAGAAATCAACTGTTAAATATGTTTAGTATTCTTATTTATATTTAAATTGCATTCCCATGGTCTTTTAACTGATGGTATATTTTAACAGTGAAAGTTAACAGAGAAAATTAACATTTCCATGTATGCAACCACTTAAGAAAAAACAAACGTTAAAACAGTCTTGATTCTCACTATTAAAAGATGTAAATTAAAGAAAAAATATGGACATAAATTGTTTCATTTTTTCTCTTCTTCCTTGAGCTTCAAATTCCATTTCAGAGTTTGATGATTTTATTTAAGACAAAAGAGCTTAAGAAGCAGTTTAATATCTAGTTTGGGAACTTACTTCAGCCTAAGGAAACCGAGCAATTTAAAGTTAATTCAAGTTACTCCTTCTTTAAAAGTAGATATCTATCTCCTTAGGGAATGAATTTATTGTTTTGTTTTGGTTGGATTTATTTTTTCACAAGATGGGATTCACCAAAATATTTTAAAACTTACATTAATTATTTTTTCATAAAAAATTTTGATGAAACATTATTTCCCAAATTTAAAAGTATCTGTACAATTATGTGATCATACAAGATCATATGATTCTAACTTTGTATGCTAGTAACAAGAGTGCCAGAGGCCATCACTCATTAAAGGTGACCCATGAATTACTTTTTGAATAACAGTCTGAAAAGAGAAAGAGTATGGGTATAAAGTCTTTATCTGTACATAGAAATATATAAATTCTCAGATGTGAGAACAAATGATTTCTGTATAAGAGTGAGCTATCCCAAAAGACAGCGTGCTAAGCAATGATTTTATTGGCAGAACAATTGATACTCAATACAGTTGCCCTAAGTAAGAAGTGATTAATTGAAATTATGCTTACAAATAAATGTTGTTCATGGAAAAAAAAAGAATATATTAGATTTGGAGACCTTGGGAAAAGAATAAAGTGTATATTTTACATTTAAAGTAGTTCAGGTGGTGCCTGGGTGGCTCAGTGGGTTAAGCCTATGCCTTCAGCTCAGGTCATGGTCGCAGGGTCCTGGGATGCAGCCGTGGGTTTGGGCTCTCTGCTCAGGAGGGAGCCTGCTTCTTCCTCTCTGTCTCTGCCTGCCTCTCTGCCTACTTGTGATCTCTCTCTGTCAAATAAATTAAATCTTAAAAAAAAAAAAAAAAGTGTTCAATTGTTGAGTGGAATAATAAGAAGATACTACATAGAGTTACATAATGTTCATTGCCTAATTTAGTTTGGTCAATCCAATTTTATTGAACACTTGATTCTTTGTCACTGAAAAGCTCCTAAACTGTGATGTCATACACTGAATTCTAAGATAAATATATGCAAACAGAACTAGTGAAGCACAAGGTGGTAACATTGATTGACTTTAATTTCAGACATGGCTTCATGGAAGACATAGCATCTGTTGTGGTTTGAAAGATGAGTAGAAATAGAAGGCTAAGGAAAGTTGAAAATGGTGCTCCAAGGAAGCAAGGGAACAAGGGCTGAAAGGACTACTACTAATTATCAAATTTATAGAAAAAGATAAAATACGGATATAGTCAGAAACAGTAAAAAATATAAGGGATTGTTTTCTAGATGAAAATAGAGTCTTCCCCATCAACCCTAGTTGGGTTATTAAGATGGTAAATTCATTACAATAAGATTTTATTGTAAATATGTAATTTTGGTATTTAACTTGTTAACTGGTTATCCAAATAAAGTTTAACATACAGAGACCTGAAAATTTTAATTTAGGAAATATGAATCTATAAGTGATAACTGACATCATGAAATTTAATCAAAACTTTCAGAAAAAATAAGAACAAATACATAGATCAGGAGACTATAGGAAGCAGTCATGTTGTGCCATCTTACACAAGCAGGGAGCATTTGGAACTGGCAGAAATGATTAAAATCAGGTTAAAATTAGGGGATTAGGGGCGCCTGGGTGGCTCAGTGGGTTAAGCCGCTGCCTTCGGCTCAGGTCATGATCTCAGTGTCCTGGGATCAAGTCCCACATCGGGCTCTCTGCTTGGCGGGGAGCCTGCTTCCCCCTCTCTCTCTCTCTCTCTCTCTCTCTCTCTCTCTGCCAGCCTCTCTACCTACCTGTGATCTCTCTCTGTCAAATAAATAAATAAAATCTTTAAAAAAAAATCAGGTTAAAATTAAAATGTGAAATGATGTATTTTATTAAAAAGCGCATACATTGGGGTGCCGGGGTTGGCTCAGTGGGTTAAAGCCTCTGCCTTCGGCTCAGGTCATGATCCCAGGGTCCTGAGATGGAGCCCCACATCAGGCTCTCTGCCCAGCAGGGAGCCTGATTCCCTTCCTCTCTCTCTGCCTGCCTTTCTGCCTACTCGTGATCTCTGTCTTTCAAATAAATAAATAAAATCTTTAAAAAAAAATCAAAAGCTTTTGCACAGCAAAGGAAACAGTCAACAAAACAAAGAGGCAACCCACGGAATGGGAGAAGATATTTGCAAATGACAGTACAGACAAAAGGTTGATATCCAGGATCTATAAAGAACTTCTCAAACTGAACACACACAAAACAGATAATCATGTCAAAAAATGGGCAGAAGATCACTTCTTGGCCTTTTGGCTAAGATCAAGTGTAAAAAATGGGCAGAAGACATGAACAGACACTTCTCCAAGGAAGACATGCAAATGGCTATCAGACACATGAAAAAATGTTCATCATTACTAGCCATCAGGAAGATTCAAATTAAAACCACATTGAGATACCCCCTTATGCCAGTTAGAACAGCCAAAATTAGCAAGACAGGAAACAATGTGTGTTGGAGAGGATGTGGAGAAAGGGGAACCCTCTTACACTGTTGGTGGGAATCCAAGTTGGTGCAGCCACTTTGGAGATTCCTTAAGAAATTAAAAATAGAGCTTCCCTATGCCCCTGAAATTGCACTAGTGGGTATTTACCCCAAAGATACAGATGTCGTGAAAAGAAGGGCCATCTCTACCACAAGGTTTATAGCAGCAATGGCCATGGTCACCAAACTGTGGAAAGAACCAAGATGCCCTTTAATGGATGAATGGATAAGGAAGATATGGTCCACATACACTAAGGAGTATTATGCCTCCATCAGAAAGGATGAATACCCAACTTTTGTAGCAACATGGACAGGACTGGAAGAGATTATGCTGAATGAAATAAGTCAAGCAGAGAGAGTCAATTATCATATGGTTTCACTTATTTGTGGAGCATAACAAATAACATGGAGGACATGGGGAGATGGAGAGGAGAAGGGAGTTGAGGGAAATTGGAGAGGAAGATGAACCATGAGAGACTATGGACTCTGAAAAACAACCTGAGGGTTTTGAAGGGGCGGGGGTGGGAGGTTAGGGGAGCCAGGTGGTGGGTATTATGGAGGGCATGTATTGCATGGAGCACTGGGTATGGTGCAAAAACAATGAATTCTGTTATGCTGAAAAGAAATAAAAAAAAGAATACTAAAAAATGTGCATACATCTACTTAATTTACAGTTTTCATAAATGTTTATATGAAACTTTAAATTAAACAAAATCACTTATTTCATTCTCTACAAGCTTGAACTACAGTGTTCCATCCATTTGATCATATAATTCTCACAAAGTTTTTTCTGAGTAAATGTAATAAAATATATGATTTGGATATATATGAAAAGCAAAGAATCAGATACATCATCTTCTAATTCTACTTTAATCCATTCTGTCTACCTAAATTTCAGACAAGTGGTTAAAAATCACAGAAGTCATAGCAATAAAGTAATGAAAAAAGGAGAAATGAAAGTAATCAAATACCAATTTTTGCACAGGACAATTCCTAAAGGTAATTAGTTCCAACAAACTGCTTTCCTGTTCCTTTATGGACATTAGTCATAACCTTGATTTTTCCAAATCCTTAAAATGTATGCAGCATTTTAATAAAGGTTTTTAATATGCAACTCATCATATAATTAAATAAATTGCTCATGTTCTTTATATTATTTTAAGCCATTCTTTGATAATTTGGAAAGAATCATAATTCTCATTGATATATAACAAATTAATATTTATTCAAATATTTATTCAAATATGGTAAAATGGTAAAAATACAATTTAATGACAAGGTATTTTATTTTATGATACAAATATTGATGGTGTTATCACTGTTGTCTTACATCTTTATTTCTTTTAATTTAATGATTGCATTTCAGTTGTTTGGTAAGATTTGACATTCTTAGGTTTTGTGTTTATTCTATTTATTTTTTGGGAGGGGGACAGAAATAATGTCAATACAGATCATATGAATTTTTTTTATTAAACTTTACTAAATTTTACTAAAATTTACTAAATCCAAGTGACAATTAAGAAGACATTCCATAATTTTAGTGGCCCCATGTCTTTACTTTACCACAGATATATTTCATAATCAGTAAAAACCTGTCAACATTCTTACATGTACCATGTTAAATAATACAGCACACATTAAAATCAGCAATCTGTCCTTACAATTAATTTATATCTTGATCACATTTTTGAAATAATAAAATCAAATTCTCACATTCATCAACTGCATCAAATAACTACACATGCATATTTATATGTAAATATATGTAAATACATCAGAAAACAAGATATATGTACTTTTTAAATAAAAATTATACCTACAAAAAACTTTTCTGAACCCAAGTATCTTTTTCACTTTATAGTATCATTCACTGAGAAAATAGTTTTTAGTGGTTTTGTATTCATCCAACTATAATCTTTAATATAAATGTTACTTTCTTTCATGGGGTGCCTGGGTAGCTCAGTGGGTTAAGGTTAAGTGTCTGCCTTTGATTCAGGTTTTGAACTAAGTCCTGGGATCCAGTACCATGTCTGGCTTTCTGCTCAGTGGAGAACCTGCTTCTCCTTCTCCCTCTGCCTGCCCTCTCTCTGCTTGTGCACTCTCTCTCTGTCCCTCTCTCCCTCTCAAGTAAACAAATAAAATCTTTTTTTTTTAAGTGTTACTTTCTTTGAGCATTTGAAAAAATATATATTTTTAGTTATTCTAGGAGGAGAGAGAGAGCACTCATACAGGGGCACAGTGCATAGGAAAGCTAGGGGAGGGGCAGAAGAGAGGGAGAGAGAATCTCAAGCAGCCTCCAAGAGCTGCTTCTCCAGAGATGCTGGCTTCTCCAGAGCTCTGGAGCCTGAGGCAGAACTGTATCTCATGACCCTGAGATCATGACCTGAGCCAAAACCAAGAGTCAGATGCTTGACAGACTGTGCCATCCAGGTGCCCAAGCATGTTTCTTCTGCACTATTACAATGTGATTTTTTAAAAACTTTCTTTGTTTTTTAAGGGTGCATAATATAATAAAATCATTTGACATTCTTAGATATCCTTGTCTTTATTTGCAAAACAGAAAAGCGAGAACAGTTTAGATGATACTGAAGTTATTATTAATGGATGGATTCATTACCATTGTATGTTCAGTTGTTCAACTTTTGATCTATAAAGATATTAAGGAAAAAAAAGATATTAGGAGGGAAAATGGCTAAACAGGAGTAAAATACAGAAATAATATACAGACTAATATACACTGTGTTGAAATACATGAACACTTAGAATGTGAACCCAAAGCAAAAATACTGTAAGCCTGGCCTGTCTGATTCTAACAAAATATACCATTAGGAAATAATATTAAATATGATGTTTTCTACAAACATGAAATGCTAATTTAACATCTTTAGTTATTCAGTTTATTAAATTTCAGAAGCATTCTTTGAGTTTAGAAAAAAATACCTTTTACTTAGGTTATGAGGAATATGACTATTAAAATATGGTTAATAGGCAAATATTTAAGTCATTCTATATATTCCTTTGATTGGTTTTCCTAGGACAAGCCTACTATGTTATTACCTGAAGATGAATAGTTTCACACACACACACACACACACACACACAAAATCTGTTCATTTTCACTTAATTACTTTGTTAAAAAAAAGTTTCTATTTGTACCAAGTCATACTATGAGTTAATATAGGAGTCCCTTAGTCTGAGTTTTCTTCTTTTGCTTTATAGATTTTTTTTTTTTAAAGATTTTATTTATTTATTTGACAGTCAGAAATCACAAGTAGACGGAGAGGCAGGCAGAGAGAGAGAGAGAGAAGCAGGCTCCCCGCTGAGCAGAGAGCCCGATGCGGGCCTCGATCCCAGGACCCTGAGATCATGACCTGAGCCGAAGGCAGCAGCTTAACCCACTGAGCCACCCAGGCGCCCATGCTTTATAGATTTAAATAGAGAAAAATGAGAATATCACTGTCTCAGTGTTCATCGTCATCATAGCTAGCTTTTAGCAAATATGTGTCTTTTATGATTGTTTGCATTACTAGTATATCTGAAAAGAAAAAAAAATGAACTGCCATCACAGATATTTAAAAATACATACAGATGGTCTATGATTTAAAGATGGCTGGGTTTACAATTTCTCAAATTTATGATAGTGCAAAAGCATTATGTATTCAGAAGAAACAGTGCTTTGAATTTGGATCTTTTCTTGAGCTAGGGATATGTGGTTGATGCTTTCTCATGATGCTGGACATGGGCCATGTGCCGGGGGGGAAACAACCTATACACTTATAACTATTCTCTATCCATACAACCATTCTTTTTTTTTTTTTTTCACTTTCAGTACAGTGTTCAGTAAGTTACATGTGATAGTCAACACATTATTGTTAAATAGGCTTTATGTTTGATGATTTTGCCCTACTGTAAGCTAATGTAAGTGTTCAGAGCATGTTTAAGGTGGGCTAGACTAAGTTATGATGTTTGGTTAGATAAGTATATTAAATGCATTTTTGACTCATGATATATTTTTTTTTTGACTCATGATATTTTTAATTTATAATGGATTTATTAGACATAACCCTATTGTAAGTCAAGGAAAAATGTATCTTTAAAAATATATATTGGGACACCTGGGTGGCTCAGTTGGTTAAGCATCCAACTGTTGATTTCATCTCAGGTCATGTATGATCTCAGAGTCCTGACACTGAGCCCCTTGCCAGTCTCCCTGCTAGATGTGGAGTCTGCTTAAGATTTTCTCCCTCACTCTTCCTCTGGTCCTGCACTATGCACACACACAAAAATTACCTCTTTCTTTCTCTTAAAAAAAAAAAATATATATATATATATATATATTTCTTACTTGTAAGACAGAAACATACATATTTCATAAACCATTTGTGACTATAGTTTTACATTCTCTTTTAACCAAATATTTTAACCCTAACTATATTAGTTTTGTTGAGTTTCACATTATTTCTATAACATAAGATGAATAACGTTTGAATTTTCATTGGGTTAAAATTTTTCCAGTGAACCAGCATTTTGGTTTGATTCAAGCTTGCAATAAAGAACTATAGTAGAGATAGTAATTGTAATAACTAAGGCTCACATAAGAATTTGCACTGATGTTTTATACTGGTATAACAAAGACAATTCAAAGGAAAAAAATGAAAGAACAAAAGTTGAATTTACTGAGGGATCTACAATAGATAGATTTTATTATTTATGTCATCTTCTATGTTAGCCAAATTTTATGACTACTTTTGACTGAAACATTTTTGTCACAAGGTGCTAAAGCAAATAAAGGTGATTTTTTTTAAATCCCAGATTATTAGGGTAAAAAGTTTTAATAAATTACAAATAGCTAAAACTTATATCATACTTTGTACATAATACTAGCCTATTAACTCTATTTAATCCTCAAAATATTTCTATGAGTTATGTACTATTACTATACCATTTTACAGATGGGAAAACTGAGGTCCAGTTAATATACTGTGCCAAGGTCATAAAGCCCACAAGTGAGAAGGATGGTATTTCAGCCAGGTACTCTGGTTCCAAAGTTGTTGTTTTCAGTCAGTACGCAATGTGGCAAATTTGACAGCAAAATATTTTTTGTACGTCATCATGGATGACAAGAATCCAAATGAGATATGTAATTACTAATTGATGAATATTGCTAAATATAATCATTTGAGGCTTTTCTTCAATTAAGCCCTTTTGTACTTTAGTTTGATTTTCAATGATTTCATTTATTTCTCCACTTATTATTAAGCTAATTCTTTTTCTATGAAGAAGCAGATTTTCATACATTTTCTCTTTTAAGGGTGGACTCTCTAGTTCTATCATAATCTAGGAATACCCAATCACTATTTGTATTGCAAAAGTATTCTGACTCTGGTGAAATAGACCTGCAGGCAAATATATAATTGTAAACGACCATCTTTATGACCTTAAGAGAATCATGAATAAATTTTATATTCAACTTAATGTAAATATTTGTTGGGCAATTATCTCCAACTTTATATGCACATGGTATCACAATGCATTTTACTAGCATTTGGAAACATCTTTTGTTTTCGGTTAATTGTTTCTTTAAGAATGAGAGATTTTTTAAATGGAAATTAAATCTTTATTTATGGTAAACAGGAAGATATTGCAGGATATAATATACAAACAGATGATTCTCTTCATGATCCCTGCAGGTTTAAATAATAAGTTTAATTATGAACTAGGCTTACCTACCATAAGGTGGCTTTCTTTTATTAAGCAAATTTTTAATAATATAATTTTATATATTTACATAATTTAACACATACATGGTGGTAACAAGCCAATTTATTTAATATAACCAACTGCTTTGTACCATACACATAAAAACACAAGCAAAATCTGGAAAGCAGTAGCAAAAAAATAAAAACAAAATACATTAAAATAACTTAATAAACCTGAATGTCCATTGCAGACTATGACCATAATGAGTGCTTATGGTAATTATAGTGCAGCTGCAGAGAAATGATTTCAGTGGCCTGCATTTTGAGAGCACTTGAAACATGGTAATGGGTTACTAAGACAAAATGTGAAACATGGCTTAATGTTCAAAATATTCAGGAAGCACTGCAGAAACAATTCTCAAAGAGGGGAAGGGTATATGGATTTACCAAATAATTCAATTTTTTTTCAGGCTAGTGAATTTATAATTTCAACATAAATCTTTTGTGATTGTCACTTAAAATATAGCATGCAATCCAATTATACTATAGATCAAAAATAACATAAAAACCAACAAAACAAGCAAAGACAAGTGTTTTGTGTCTCCTTTATATCAAATAAAAATGATTTGAATTGGAACCCATGATTCTACGTGATACAGGGTTAAACTTTTGAATCAATTCAGAAGTTATAGGACAGTATGAACAGAAGGGGCAGTTTTAGAGTAATACTTTTCTAAGTGTCTTGTTATGGGCTGGGAAACAGTTGGAAAGTTTTCTTTAACTTTCCCTCTACGTTTTCCCTATATCGATGCTTGAGAGAGTTGGGACTAAAGTTAGGCAAATTCCCTCCTTTCCGTAATGCCAACACAAAGCCATAACCACGCTTGTAACCAAAGGCACATTCTTTAGATAAGACAGACATGAAGTCACGCAGAATTTTATGTTTTACTAATGCATTATTCAATCCATAAAATGGACATTGAGGGATGGTTTTAAAATTTTACCTATGGTATCAAAATGATTCAATTAATATTTTGACAGAAAATAAGCACATATAAATGGAAATAGTATTGTCTAACAGGGGCAAATCTAAGAAACAAGAAAGCAAAAATTATTCCAAGTGTTCAGATGGATTTCTACTGCTAACTGTGAAAATCTCTTTCACTGCTGTCAGAGCTACTATAAGCAGTGTTATCAAAATAAATGGTAATTAAGTTCTGCTTTTCTATTTGTATGAAGTCAATATTCCAAATAAGTGCAGTAGTTTCACTTATGCTCTTGCAATTTAGCACATTTTCTTCTTGAAATTCCTAGGAAAAGTTTGATATTAGAGAATTTTGTCTCCCTATGCTATAATCAGAATCTGAAGGATAAACTGAACTTACTGAGAATGTATGCATTTTGTTTATTTATAGAAAACCTTAAGGGAAAAGTGATGTTTTTCAACAAAATTGGCAGTGGATATTATAACTTGATTCAGACATTGCATTTTTCTAAACTATTACCTTAAAAATGAGTGAAATCTTTTTTTTTTCAGGTTTTGTAAAGACATAGCATGTACTTCAGATTCCACAAAAATAAATCATTTAATGAGTATCTACTATTTAACAAGTACAACCTCTAGAAATAGAAACACTAATAATGTGCAAAAAGGTCACTATCTGTTCTTTTTTTTTTTTCTTTTTTTGGTGTGAGAGGTAGACTTATAATTAAAAAAAAAAAAAGATCAATGCTTAGGTTTTCCAGACATAATGTAAAAATTTATAAGATATAGAATTACGTAGAAGGGAAGAGAGTTCCTTTTTCTTACAAATTTTTATTTAAAATCTAGTTAGTCAACATGTATGGTAAAATTGGTTTCATGTGTAGAATGTAGTGATTCATCATTACTTACATATAACTCCCAGTGCTCTTCACAAGTGCCCCCTTAATACCCATCACCCATTTAACCCATCCCCCATGCACCTCTTTCCATCAACCCTCAATTTGTTCTCTATAATTAAAAGTCTCTTACGGTTTAGAGGAGAGTTTCTAATGCTATAGAAAATTCAGGGAAGCATTGATTAAAGAGGTGATACCTGTTAAGTGGTTGTTGTAATGCTGATGTGCTTTCCAAAAGGAGGGAAGGAGTGTAGGCACAGAACATGAAATCAGTATTTATATGTAAAAGTTAAGTTGTGGAAATCATGAATGATGAAAAAAAACCCTGCACATAGAATTCAATAACTTGTGTCCTTCTTGGAAGTTTTGAATGACATTAAACAGGGAAATATGGGTAGAACAGATAATACATTTTGTAGGAGATTCATTTTGGAACAGTGACCTGCAAGGATAAGGTTAAAATATAATAAGACTTTTTATTGATGTCTATATTAAAGATTATATATCATATTAAGTTCATGTTAAATATTGTATTAAAGCCTATATTAAGACAATATAGATTTACATAAAAGTATTGATTCATTAAAAGCTAATGAATTTGGTTGTTTTATTTTGTTTCATTTTGTTCTCTCTCAACACTAAGTATTCTATTTGCTTACATGGTTTCTGAGGGGAATTCCTTTACCAGTGCTCCTCTATAAGGAAGGTGGGTTTTTCGTTTTTTGGGGGTTTTTTGTTTGTTTTGTTTAATCTTTTTTTCCTTCTGAATTCTTTCAAGATGTTTTCTTTAACTTTGATTGTAACTTGAAAATAAGATGCCTAGATGTAGTAGTTTCTTTGTTTGGTTGGTTTTTACACTTAATCTCTTTTTGTTTTTTCCCCCACTTATCTCTGAGCTTGCTGGATCTGTGGTTTGTGTCTGGCTTCAATTTGAGGAACTTCTCAGCCACACTGTTTCAAATATATTATCTGTTCCTTTCGTCTCGTTCTAGTATTCCCATTACATGTATGTTACACCTTTTGTCATTGTCTCACAATTATTACATATTCTGTTCTTCTTTTTCCATTTTTTTTTCTCTTTGCTGAAGAGAAGCTCAGAGATTCTTTGCTCAACTGTATCCAGTCTAAAATATTACCATCAAAAACATTCATTTCTATTATAGTGTTTTCTATCTCCAGCTTTTCCTTTAGTTCACAGAATGGCCATGTCTCAGGGATGCCTGGGTACTTCAGTGGGTTAAGCCTTAGCCTTTGTCTTTGGTCATGATCTCAGGGTCATGATCTCAGCCCCACATCAGGGATTCCTAGTCTGGTTATTCCAATAACGCTTCTACATCTGAGTCTCATTCTGATGCTTGTTCTGTGATTTTTCCCTTTAGTATGTCTTATAATTTTCTCTCAGTAGTCTGACGTGATGTGCTAGGTCAAGGAACTACTGTAAATTGTCCTTCAGCAATGTAGTAGTAAGGTGTGGGGAGTGGGGAGGCACTCTTTACCCTATGATTAGGTCTCAATCTTCTAATGAGTCAGTCTGTGTCCCTGGACTCTGCACTTCCCTAGCACATCTCAGTATTACCTACCTCTGCTCACAACTTAGGACAATGGTGGGCTGGAATCATCTATTTCTCTTCTCCCACAGGGGAATCTAGAAAAAGCCAAGGTTGGTATTTCCCTTCCCCTGAGTCAATTCGGTTTTGATGCAAGGTCAACAGCTTAAATTTTGGTGAAACAATTTCTCCTGAGAGCAAACCTTGTTTAGAATAGAATGCTATGGCTTATCTCAAAATGGTTTCTTTCGCTTCCCTCTGCCAGAAGCATGAGATTTTTCTCTAATATTATCTGTGAGATCCAGTGGAGTCCCACAAGGTGAAATTGACAAAAGTGTGTCCCCTCTCCTTGACTGCATTTCTATCTAGATAGTTGTCATCCCTGGAGTTTTTAGCTCTCAGACTTCTTCACACTGAGACTGCAGATATTAATCAATTATGATTCAGGTTTTCCTACTTTGGCATTGGTTCCCATGGAGCTTACTGCTAGTGGGTTTTTGTTCTAGTAAAGTATAATTCCTTGTATCCCCCTGTTGGTCTCTCTGATTTGGGGGACAGCAGTTCGCCTTGTGACCTAATTTCTCTTACAGAGCTAAGAATTGGTAATTTTTGTTTGTTCAGTTTTTCACTTGTTGTGACGACAGAGTGGTGAAATCCAAACTCCTTATATGCTGAACCAAAAACTGGAATTCTGGAACTTTATTTCATCCCTGAAAATGCCCACATTGAAAGATAAATCTAATCAAGTGGCTCTATGCACTAGATGTGACAGGAGAGCTGAGTCATCTGGTCACCAGAGGGAAACTAGTGAATTTGAAAAGTGGTTCATTATGCAGCATTATCATGGCAAAAACTAATACATTAAGTACTAGGAAGTGTATTTTGTTTTCATTTTCACACATGCACAAAAACAATATTAGCGAAAGTAACCTTGATAAACAGTATTACAAAGCTAGAGATAGATCCAAAGGAAAAGAGAAAAATAGAGTAGTCTTTTATGTTACGTATAAAAGAAGCTTCAGTTAATGAAAGGAGATGAGAAAGAAAAAATAAGTATAAACAGGAAAGGAATCAAAGAATTCTGAAGCAGAAGGAATCTTGGGGATAACTCATTTCAACTTTTAAATTTTTCACAGATGGAAATTATTAACCAGAGTTATTTGTTCTAAATATTTCTATTTAATGTTATGCCTGAGCTCATCATCATGTTATCTGACTTATATTCAAATGAGTATTTTTTTTAAGATTTTATTTATTTATTTGACAGAGAGATAGAGAGAGCACAAGTAAGCAGCGGCAGGCAGAAGGAGAGAGAGAAGCAGGCTCTCTGCTAAGCAGGGAGCCTGATGCGGGGCTCCATTCCAAGACCCTGGAATCATGACCTAAGCTGAAGGCAGCTGCTTAACCAACTGAGCCACCCAGGCATCCCCCAAATGAGTATTTTAATATTTATACTTTTTCTTAAAAAATACTCAATATTATTCAATTATTTTTCCTTATATTAAGTCATATCTTATGGAGTTAAAATTAGTTGAAGCATAGTGTTATTTTAATATAATATTGGTTTTAATAAATGATGATACAAATATTAAACCATTCCATGAGTGTCATGCCAATTAAACAAAAGATCAGTTCAATAAATCTGTATCTCTTCTTTATGTTTGAAACTTAGATTAAAATCTTGGTTATAGAGCAAGACAACTTTGAGATTGTAGATATAGCTTGCTCATTCTCAAAAACAAAAAAGGAAGGAATGAAACAATATTCAATAATCAGACAAACATCTTCATCTCTCAAGCATATAATTTAAATTTATTCAAATTTAAGTGATGTAGTGATTTAATAAGCTATGGATATATTGCAGATATTTATAATATTGAAGTGAGCTTTGGAAACAACCAAAAGGAAAAAAAAAAAAACAGCAAAAGAAAAAGTGAAACCAGTGCATCTCATGAGTAGAAGGCAAGCAAATAAAAAGTGCTAATGATTTTAGAACATCTTGATGGTAGTATCTACTCCTGTGCAACTCATTCAGCAGAAAAATGCAGAGTTAAAATCACTAAGGATTCTTAAATATGAAGATGGAACATGAATTCACCATTGATTTAGTATATGAGATCAAAAGGATCGGTGGAATTTACGATATATCTAAATTATTTTAAATAACATTACTTTTCTATTCTGGCAAATACTGACAACCAAGAATTCTTTTTTATTTTTAATTTTTTCAATTTATTTATTTTCAGAAAAACAGTATTCATTATTTTTTCACCACACCCAGTGCTCCATGCAATCCGTGCCACCACCTGGTACCCCAACCTCCCACCCCCCCGCCACTTCAAACCCCTCAGATTGTTTTTCAGAGTCCATAGTCTCTCATGATTCACCTCCCCTTCCAATTTCCCTCAACTCCCTTCTCCTCTCTAACATCCCTTGTCCTCCATGATATTTGTTATGCTCCACAAATAAGTGAACCCATATGATAATTGACTCTCTCTGCTTGGCAGAGATTATGCTGAGTGAAATAAGACAACCAAGAATTCTTAAAATGAATTGAGATTAAAGATAAAGAATGAGTCTGTCTGTCACTCTCTTTCACTGTCTCCCTTCCTCATTGTCCTCTCTCTCCTTCCTCCCAATACTCACATGTGTCTTGGTCCTACATGTAAGTACTGCCATAGGATATCTTCTTTATTATTTGCCAATATATATTTGACTATATGATTCTTTTTTCATCTAGTCCATTTTTCCTTTGGTCCACTACTAAATTGTATTACTTATCCTTATCTTGTTAGTCTGATAAATATTGTTGACCTAAGCTTACATGTCTATTCCACTAACTTATCAAATTTTTTACCCTCTATCCTGGATGCCAAGCATTCTCATTGGCATAAATAGCACCTATGGTTAATCTAGGGAATAGTCATAAATAAAACAAATCATTAAGCAGAAAACAACAACAAAAAAATCAACACATATATAATCAACTAAATGGAAATGAAGAATGACTAGCTAATATTGATATATGCCAGCTAGCCTTGGTTCCAACCATTGTAACTGCTTTATTCTTACATCTAGTTATTGCTACTTCTTAGTCATCTAAAATCTCAGGATCATTTTGAAGCACTGAAAACAAGATCTTGACTTCTATCTATTCTTCTCTATCGTTTCCTTCCCTTCTCTCCTCACACAATTAGATCCAAAAACTACTATTTGCCGTTGAGAAAGTTAGGCAGATATCTGCATGAAGAGGAATAGTGAAAATCTCCGGCACCGTCATGGGAATTTGTTAGACAAGCTGAAGGAGGACTTCTAAATGGAAGACTAATTTAGTGGATGGGATATTCAAGAGCATAGAGAGAAAGAGGGGTGTCCCTGCAGTGGAAAAATCAAAGGTGAATATTGGGATATTAGAGCATGAATAAGGTCATCAGGGAGTTTGTAGAGAGTAGATTACAGATGTTAGCTACAGGAGATTGGTGAAATACATCAGTATTTGTCAAATAAACCAACACATGTGTGTTTTTTTTGTTGTTTTTTTGTTTGTTTTTTGGTAATTTTCACATTTCCAATGGATCAAAGTTACTTTTTTATTTATAAACATTCTGCAGTCATATGTCTGTTGGATTGAATAATCTTGGTGGCCATTGGGGAATTCCTGCTTTTCTCCACTTCCTGTAGGGAAATAAATTCTACCCAGACTTGTTTTCCTGGCTGTTTACACCCATACAGAGATGGTGCAAGATCCTTTCCCACCAGTACTGCACCTAGGTATTAGGAGAGCGAAGGGTCACTTACTGCTCCCTCATGAAAACAGGCCTCTGGTACTTTTCAGTAGATCATATCCTAGTCACAGAACTGCTGAGCAAGAGCAAATATGTCACAATGTACTATACCGAAGTTGAGAAATTGAAGAAAGCACCATATAGGAAAAATTGAGAGTTAAAAACTTTCAGTCAAAAAAAAATGTTTTTTCAATACTTCCAGTAGAATAGAATAATAACCTTTTAAAAGCCCTTCTCAATACGCTGCTATGCAACATTGCACAAACTCAACCTGTGACGACTCAGGGTCACTACTTTCGTCTTACCATCCATCTCATCCTTATCACTTTATTGAATTTCTCCTTTCAAATGTCTTAAATATTGAATTCCAATTTCCTCCTTAAAGACGAATTTCTCATAAAGATGTGCAAACAGTTACACAATGGTTCTTTGGGAAGAATTCATTGTAGTCTGTTACTGAATTCACAATGTAGGTACAAGCACTTTTGGATCAGACAAGAAGGTCTATTGAGCAAGTTGCTGCCATAGTTCCTATGTGGGAGTTTCTAAATAAATTATATTTCTGGGTAGCATGATTTGGTATGATAGATTCAAAAGCTTCCCACTGTTTCCTTACAATGTCTTTGTATTTTATCATGCATATATGAACTGTATTTCACAGAGTGTATAATGTTCACATCAGAAAAAGATTGGGTGGTTTTGGGAAGGAAAAATGCAAGTAGGTATATTTTCTCTCAATTAAAAAAAAAAAAGACTGTGTTCAACTCTGTTGAAAAATGCACATTACATAGTGCATGGCATTTATGCTGAAATCAGGTATGAGTAATGTAAGAATGAAGATTGCGTTTTGAAAGAAAATTTTGCATTTATTACCTCTTTCTAAAGAAAGGTAATGAAGCAAGAAATGGTCACAAATAATAAGAAGAAGTTGAATACACAACAATCTCCACTATCCTCTAAACTTTCAACCTCTGCAGAGAAATACGCAGTTCTTTCAATCTTGTGTAAATATATGTAAAGCAGCCTCTGTTTTTTGAAGATTCTTTCTTATATGACCTTCAAATGTCAGATGTTTTCTACAACTTTAGTTGATGCATATAATTTGAGCTTCGACTTACCACTTGATGTTAATTCAGACTCTGCTCTCATAAATGATTCATTCGCTCTTAGATTTACTAAAAAAATACAGTTTCTTTAATTTGAAAACTACATTGTAATGAGCTGATGGGAAATTCAACCCCAGTTATGATTGAGACTGCTTAAGGACTATACAAAAATTCTAGATTCTTATACATATCTCCAGTGTACTTTGATGTTTCTTTAATCACCATGATCAGTCTCTACTGACTACTACCAAGAAACATATTGAACCATCTGGAAAGTTCCTATCAAGTTCTGAGAATCTTCTATTTTATGCAACTCATGGGGCCAGAGAAACCTGATGATGCCAGGGAACACCTGACATTGTTATCTATGTAGTTGCTGTCTGGTAGAAAGACATGCAGATCTCTATCCTCTTCCAAGTCAGGGAAGAAAAAATATCTAATTTTATATTCAGTTAAAGGCCCTTAATACCCCCCCCCAATCTCTCCATCACCAATCAAACTTAGTACATACTATTTGTTATACTTGGGTTTTTTACAAGGTAGCAAGTCCTAATCTAACTAAATTCATTTGCTTTGTATATCCCAGGTGTGAAGATTATGAAAAGTCTTAAGATAGGAGAAGAGGAATAATAGGGAGAAAGAAAAACAAAATACATCACTCAACAAATTAGATTGAAATAAAAAAAAAACTCATAAGAGGGAGTTAGGAGAATTTTCATTACTTGAACAACAATATCAATGGTTGTTTATATGAACTTCCTATAAAAACAAATAATACAAGATTGTAATTAAAGAAATGCATAATTGTGTTATTTTTCATAGAAGAAATTTAAAATTTCATTAATGCTGCAGAAGGCAGTGCATATAATTGCTTCTTATTTATTTTTTCTTAAATCAATCCTTAGATGGTGGCAATAATTGGAAGAGTTAAGTGGTGTAAGAAATATAATCACAAAATACTCTTAATAATGTTTCTGTAATGAATATTATTAAGCAAAACCAATCTTTAGGGAAAAACAGGAAATAGACATGGTCTCAATGAACCCATTTTTATTCACCATTCAATAACCTGTTCTGAGAATAATATTTCAGAAAGTAAGATTAACTTATTTTAAAACAGTTTAATCAGTTAAAACTGTAGATCACCAAGATCTTACATTCTTGTGGGAGAAGGCAGACATTGAATGCCTGGCAGATAAGGCACACTGAGTGTAAGACACATTCTGAAGAATGAAAAGGGAAAGCCTAGTGATTCCTGTGATTGAAAGTGTTTGGGAGACACATGTTGCTTATCAAGGATGGCTAGGCAAAGCTTTTTTGAGAGGAAACTTTTGAGCTGTGACCTCATCAATGAGAAAGAGCCATCTATGTAAAAACCTGAATGAAAACATTTAAAGTCAAATAAATAAATGTAAACTGCTTGAAAAAGGCATAGAAGGTAAGGGTATTAGTTTCCTATGGAAGCTGTGACAAAATACCACAAATTTAGTGTTTTAAAACAACAGAACAGCATTCTTTCACAGTTCTGGAGGCCAGAAGTCAGAAACATTGGGCCAAAATCAATTTGTTAGCTAAGATGCTCAATCTCTAGAGGTTCCAAGCAAGAATTCATTTCCTGGTGTTGGCCTTGCCTCTTCCAGCTCTGGTGGCTGTGAGCACCTTTGGTTTGTAGCCACAACAAGTAAGTTCCTGGGACTTCCATTTCCATGGTGATATGATCTTCTTTTCTTCTGTGGTCTGTGCTGTGTCTGCCTCCTTTTTTATAAGAACATTTGTGATTGCCCTTATGAGTCATTCAGATATCCAGAATAATCACCTCATCTCAAGATCCTTAATTTAATTACAGCCACAAAGTGCTGTTTTCCCCACAAGGTACATTCACAGGTTATAAGGATAGGACATATGCAAATTTGGGGCCCATTACTCACACTATCACAGTAAAGTGGTTTAGACAGAGGGACAGAAAAGAAAGGGTTGGAAACTGATGTTAAGTCATTAGATGAGTCAGATTATTTTGTTCTTTTCAGTCAAAAGAGATTTGCATTTTATTCTGATAAATGTGGATCATTATGATAGTGGATCAGTGGTGTGATGTCAGTAGATGTGAATCAAAGAGTGACTATGTGTTGTCTGGGAAACTCAAATTGAGCTATAAAGTACCAGCCTGGTTACAAGAAGATTAGTTATGAATTTATTGCTATATCCAGACACAAATTTACTGTGGCCCAGGCTAGATTTTAGCTGTAAAGATAGATCCTCCAATCTGGAAAGTAATATAAATGTGCGGAGGGGAATTACTGAATGACTGGAGGTTAGATATTAAAAAATAAAATAAAACAAATAACACAAATCAACACATTACTTTTCAATTTATAGGTTGAACAACTGAGCAGATGGTGAAGCTAGTAAATAGAAGATTGGTAAGAAATATGTGGATTTGCAGAGGATGATTGCAAGTTCTGATTGGGTATTTTAAGTTTGATCTGATTATGATACATTTCAATAGATATTATAGAAAATATAGTTAGATGTTCAACCTTCAACCATAGAGGAAACCTTAGGTTGGTGTTATAGATATGGAAGCATCTGTAGGGATAAGGAGATAATAATGAGCAACTGGGTGTAAAAAGCATAAGAAAGGGGCAAGGGAAGAAGACCTCAAACTTTCTGGCTTGCAAATTAGGTGGATTTTGGTACTATTTATTGAAATAGAGACTGTTGGGACAGGGGAATGCCTCATGATCTGACAGCAAAAACTTAGGTTTACCATGGACAAGTAAGGTTTCCAAAAGGTAGAGTGAAAATGAGGATAAAAGTCATTAAAAGTAGAATCAGAGCTGAAAATATATATTTGAGATTTATTATCTCTATTTTTTTCTGCACTGTACAGATTTTAAATGGCTAAACAAGAGCCTAAAGAGTGATTAGACATGATTATATATGAGTAATTAGATGTGAACACTGTAAGGAGAGATAAAAGAAGATCATAAAGCCCATTAAGAACATGAACTTACTCATTATTAGTCATAAATACAAAATATTCTTAGATAACAAAAATTAGTAAGATCCCAGTGAAACCTAGAAGAGAATAGAAAAATAGTTTGGTGGAAACAATACTATGTATTTCCTAAGGCTTTGTTATACTTCATTCTTATTCAGATATGAGTAAGGTAAATTTTTTGATTTTATCAAATTTTACATTATAATTTTTACAGAGAAAAAAATTTCTTGTTTGTTCCTCCCCATTGCCCTTGACATTTTCTCTTGTCTTTTTGTCTTTTTATTTCCCTTTTCAACTTTTCTGAACACGGTATTAATATTGTGATATATTATATATTGTGCATATATTATGAAGGAGAGAGAGAGTGAGAGAGAGAGAGGTGAGGTTGGGGCAGAAGGCCCTAGGAAAGGAATCTTAAGCAGGCTCCACACCCAGCACAGAACCTGACACTGGGCTGGATCTCACAACCCTGAAATCGTGACCTGAGCTGAAATCAAGAGTCGAATGCTTAACCGACTGAGCCACCGAGTACCCCACGATCTATAGTAATAGAATAAACATATATGGTCAATTTAATCAATATGTTTTTATCCCACACTAGCTCCAGGTGTTTTCTAATCAGGCCAAAGGAAAAAGGAAACAACATTTCATAAGCAATTATATTTGAACATTTTTTTTTCTGAATCCTAAAATATCTGATATAATTGATTTAAAGTGATTAAAAATGTATTTAGTACAGGCAAGTGGTAACATATGTTCTAATATAACAGCTAGTTTTTAAACACTTATTTTAACACATTTAGACTTCTTATTGATGTTGCTGTGTTTATGAAATCACTCACTCTAAGTGTTACTTTCGAGGTCACTTTACTCAGTGTACCCAGTGATACATAATCCTTGGCTAATACAGTTTCTGCTACTTAACAGTCAACTCACTGTATGCGGTTTTGGTGATTTCATCTTAGAATGATATTCTTCATTTTCTACCTTCTGTCTATAATGTTCAGATTCTAGTAAGTGAGAACAGAGGAGATTCTCTGCATCGATTACTTCTTTTACTTCTTGTGGTGAGTAGACTCTTAGATGACCTTAATGATTTCTGCATCCTAATACTCATGCCCTGTGTAATCCCTTCTTTGAACAGGGGTGAGACCTTTGACTTGTTTCTACCAAAAATACATGTCAAATGTGATGAGATGCCACTCTGTATTTATGTTATGTTATAAAAATGACAACTTGTTTCACAGAATTTCTACCACCTTCTTGGCTTACATCTTTTCATGAAGCGAACAGCCATGTTGGCAAGAGTCATGAGGCAAGAAACTTGAAGGCAGCCTCCGGATTAAGAGTGGCCTCCAGTAGACATTCCGCAAGAAGCTGAAGCCCTCAATCCTAAAACCCACAAAAAACCCCGAATTTGCCCAACGACCATAGGAGCATTTTGAATTAGTTAGGAGCAGATTCTTTTCAAGTTAAGTTTCAATAAGAACCCTGGTCAAAACTTCAATTCAACCTTATGAGAGTCCCTGAAGCAGTGGACCACGTAAGCTGTGTTTCAACCCCTGACCCACAGAAACTGTGAGATAATAAATATGTGTTGTTTTTAGCTGCTAAGTTTTATGGAATGTGCTAGGCAGCAATAAATAACCCAATACATTTCTGAACAGAGTTTCTTACCTCTGTTCTGACAAATTTCACATATGCCTGTGATTTTGTGTTGGTTGTGCATACATAAACCTCCCGAATCCTTTTCCTCAGTCTCAGCCCTAGCACTTTTAGAATTACAAATGTATATCTTTAAAACAGAAAGCAATCTGAAATCCAAATATTTCTTTATTCCAAGCATATAATTCTTATAAAAATGCAGTGTTCTTAAATGTTTAATGAGTAATGGGGTCCTCAAATTTTTTTTTTTTAAAGATTTTATTTATTTATTTGTCAGAGAGAGATTACAAGTAGGCAGAGAGGCAGGCAGAGAGAGAGGAAGGGAAGCAGGCTCCCTGCTAAGCAGAGAGCCTGATGCGGGGCTCGATCTCAGGACCCTGAGATCATGACCTGAGCTGAAGGCAGAGGCCTTAACCCTCTGAGCCACCCAGGCGCCCCCTCAAATTTTTAAAAGTATAGTACAGGCACTACTGACATTTGAGTCAAAGATTCCCTTGTTGTTGGGAGTTGTCTTCCAACAACAAGAAAATACACACATACATGCACATATGTACATGGATAAAATATATAATACAAATATGTAATGTATATAATATAAGCCTATAATTGTATGTGAATATATGATATATAATATATGTAAGTAAATATACTATATATTATAGATATATAAACACACTTATACATTGACATACACACATGCATATTTTATATCTATATGTATATCTATATATAGATATATCTATACACACACACACACACATGCACACATATTTATATCTGTGTGTTTATATACAATTCTACCTAGGTAAGATTCTTCATTCATGATAAATGCATGCTAAAATTATGCCATATTAAAAATGAAAACCATAGCCATGATTATTTTCTTAAAATTATTTAGCATTGCAAATGCCGCAAAAGTCACTATTACTGGACATTTTTCATCCATACCCAAAAAGAAAATTATGTTTCTATTTTAAGTCTGACATATGGTACTGGCCTTTTGTGACAGTCTTGCTCACATTCAGCATTTGTGACACCAGATTGCTGCTTTCTCTGGAATTTGAGATGACGTGAATAGTAATTTTGAATTAAATATAAGTCAGTGGGCTGTCAATCCCGAGTAGGCCTTCTATTCACCTGCTTGAAAGTCCAGATGTCAGTCTCATGATGTTTAATCCTTTTTTTGTAGGCTAGGATAGAAACTATTTTTTATTTTTCTTTTCCCTTCTCTCCTTTTCAAATTTTAATAACTCTATGGAAGCACAGAGGCTGTAATTCATGAGTTTCGTGGAGTGTTTCAGTGAAGAGCTCTGTCATTTTCAAGCTTCTAAAAAACCATTTTCCCCCCCACTAAAGGCTAAAATAGGTACATGCATGATTTGGCCCTTCTTCCTTTCTGATTAAAAATATTAAAAGGAAGTAATGCTTAATTGTAAATATATGTGGGATGTGTGTGTGTGTGTGTGTGTGTATGAGTTCATCTTTTTTCAGTTTATGGCTGTGAGAATTTGAGCAAATTGGAAAAGCTCTTTGGTAGCTTCTTGCAAATATATACTTTATATTTCTGACCTGAGATATCAAAATGCAGGATTTTCAATAAACTTCAGGATTCTCAAAATAACCATCTTGAAGACACCATCAACAATCAGACGGCAATAAATCTGATATGTGTTTTCACAAAGCTTTGGTGGAAAAGTTTTCCAAAAAAACTTACTGGAATTTTCAAAGGTTGAAAACTAATATGATAAGCCTACCTAGTTCCCTCTAGCTATATGAAAGAAGTTTAACAATTTTCTGCATACAATTAATTTTTAAATTTATCTATACATCATTTTTGTTTTGCTATATCTCTGAAAATAAATAATAGTTTGACAGAGAGGAGGGAGTGTGGGGGGGTGGCCAAATGGGTGAAAGAGGGTGACGGATACGGCTTCCAGTGATGGAATGAATAAGTCACAGAAATGAAAGGCACAGCATAGAGAATATAGTCAATGGTATTATAATAGCTTTTCATGGTGACAGATGGTAGCTACATCTGTGGTGAGCATGGCATAATGTATAAAGTTGCTGAATCATTATGTTATATACCTGAAACTAATGTAATGTCACGGGTCAACTGATTTCAAAAAACATTAATAAATATATTAAAGAAACTCTACATAACCACTGTAAATAAATGAGTTTGCTCCAAAATATTTTATCTTATTTTATTTTTTCCAAAAAATATTTTAGCACATCCTAAATAAAAAGTCTTCCACGTAATTTATGAATCATATATAACACCTATAACATAAAAATTCCATAATGTCATTTATTTTATTTTTTTAAAGATTTTACTTGTTTATTTATTTGAGAGAGAGAGAGAGCAGGAGTAGGCAGAGACTCAGAGGGAAAGGCAGAAGCAGACTCCCCACTGAGCAGAGAGTCACATGCAGAACTTGATCCCAGAATGCTGGAATCATGACCTGAGCCAAAGACACTTAACCGACTGAGCCACTCAGATGCCCCCCAAAATGTCATTTAATAACCAAATAATATTTAAATTTCCCACCATCCATGAAATTCTTTTAAACTGTTTCATTTTTCTCTGCATTAGGATCTAGTAGAGACTTACACACTATATTTTGATTGTGTCCCAATCTAATAAATCAGCTATGAGAAATGTCAACTGCCAATTCTTCACAATAACTCAAAAAACACTTGTTGAACCAAAGATAATTTATTAAGGTTTATTGCAGTAATTAACCACCTTGATAGATTTTTGTATAGTTTTAAAAAGAGGAAATTAGGGGCGCCTGGGTGGCTCAGTGGGTTAAAGCCTCTGCCTTTGGCTCAGGTCATGATCCCAGAGTCCTGGGATAGAGCCCCGCGTAGGGCTCTCTGATCCGCAGGGAGCCTGCTTCCTTCCCTCTCTCTCTCTTCCTACTTGTGATCTCTCTCTCTCTGTCAAATAATAAAATCTTAAAAAAAAAAAAAAAAAAACCAGAGAGAGAGAAAATTAAGGGAGGATATTTTTGGCTATTTAGAACCTCATTGAAAAATCAAGAATTCAGATGGGAGTTATCAGTTTATGACACGAATGCTTTTTTTTTTTTGACTGAAGAATAATTGACATACAATATTTTATTAGTTTCAGGTGTACAACATAGTGAGACAATATTTATTTACTTTACAAAATGGTCACCACAATAAATCTAGTTATTGTGTGTTACCATGCAATACTGTTAGCATATTACTGACTATATTCCCTATGCTGTACACTACATCCCCATGTCTTATTTACTTTGTAACTGAAAGAATTTCAGTTACTTCTTAACTGAAATTAAGTTCTGCCTCTTAATCCCATTCACTAATTTCACCCATCTCCCTACTCACTTTCCCTCTGGCAACCATCAGTTTGTTCTCTATATCCATGAGTGTGTTTCTGTTTTATTTGTTCATTTGTTTTGTTTTGTTTTGTTTTATATCTCACATATAAGTGAAGTCATATGGTATTTGTCTGTACTGTCTGATTTTTTTTTCATTTAACATAATACCTTTTAGGTCCATCTATGTTGTCACAAATGGCAAGATTTCATTCTTTTTAATTACCGAATAATATTCCATTATATACGTGTGGGGTGTGTGTGTGTGTGTGTGTGTGTGTGTGTGTGTGTAGGCAGAAGTGGGTATATGTAAGCAGAAGTGGGTATATGTATAGGCAGAAAGTATGTACACACACACACACACACACGTATCTTCTTTATCTATTCATCTGGTGATAGACATTTAGGTTGTTTCCAGGTTTGGGCTAATATAAATAATGCTACAATGAACATAGAGAAGCTTATGTCCTTTGAAATTAGTGTTTTTCTCTTTTTCAGTTTAATACCTAGAAGTGGAGTTGCTGAATTCTTTGGTAGTTCTATTTGTTAATATTCTGAGGCATCTTTATATTGTTTCCATGGTGGCTGCACCAATCTACACTTGCACAAAGAGCGTGCATGTATTCCCTTTTCTCCACATTCTTACCAACACATTATTTCTTTGTTAGTAATAGCTATTTCAACAGGTGCAAGGTGATGTCTCACTATGGTTTAGATTTGCATTGCTCTGGAATGGTTGGTAAAGCGAGATGAGGGTCTTGGAGTGAGTCTGGGTGAGCAAATTGCTAGTCCTGAAAAATAAGCTGGTTTAATCTCTTCATAGTCCAATCTTCCCAGAGCTATTATTTACTAGAGCAAACAGTTAAACTGTGTTTTTTTTTTTCCCTCCTGTTTTTATTGCCTAGAACTAGAATTGTTTACCACAGACAGAGGAAAATGTGTTGATTTCAATTCTTAGAAACTATTGATAGTCCAGGGGACAATGAATTTGTATGCAGATTTAAAAAATTCTTCCTAGAAAAGACTTTTACCAAATCTTTTTTATTATACATATTTTCAAACATATAAAAATATGGAATGGTGAAATTATCACTCATTACTCATCATACAAAGTCAATATTTTAAATATTGTCTTATTTATATATTTTTATCAACTTCTACATGTCCTAAGAGAAAGCATATCTCTATACATCACAAAGCTAATATCACATTTAAGAAAATTAACATAACCTGTATCATTCACTATTCAGCACAAAAAACAAACAAATAAATAAATTCACCTTTTCTCAATAGCATAAAAATGAATCTAAAGCTTTATTAATTTTATCCCAAACTAGGATCTGATTTTATTTCTTACAATATATTGATTATTTCACATTATATTCTTGTATTCTGGAACATTCTCTCAATTTGCATGCACAGTTTGCTTTAAGTGTTACACTGAGTAGTCATTTGAGCACATCCTTCTATACTGATATTTATATGGAATTCTATATAAGTACTAATTTCTTTTAAGAATATTTCTAGAATATATGTTAAAATTGTATTTTTTGAATGTAGCATTATTAGACACATTGAAGGGTCATTTAAGGCTGTCAAAATCAGAATTTAATTAGTAACAAAAAATAATTAAGATCATTAATACAGAGCTTACACTGTAATTTGTCTTTCTTAGGAGCACATGTTTAACCAAATTTATTCCAACAATTAATATTTTCTTTAATGGAATTGTATTTCATATCCTAAGTGTTTGTAAAACCACCTAAAATTATCTGTCATATATTTAATTTCTTGAGGTAATACACCCATCGGAAATGTTCTAAGTTATGGCTCAATTGATTGAAAGAGTTTATACGCCATCTCAGTAATTTCCAAGCAAATGTAAATAATTACATCTATTGTATCTACTGGCTGTTTATTAAATGTCGGATGCAGAAGGGTCACTGTGGAGATGGTAGGGTCAAAGAGCAGCAGTTGCTCTCAGACAGTCTGGCCTGGGAAATTTCCTGACCCTCTTCCAGGGGTGGAGTTTATTTGCATATTTTTTAATATATTTTTTTTATTTTTTATAAACATATATTTTTATCCCCAGGGGTACAGGTCTGTTTATTTGCATATTTATTTTCTTTCCCAGACCCCTGATCTACTAGGTGCTCCCCAGTATCTGGGGATACAAGGTTTACTGGTCTTCAACTCAGCAGCTTAAAGCTCTCTCTCTCTCTCTCTCGTTTTTCTTTTTCTTTTTTTTTTTCTTTTCTTCCCTCCCCCTTCCTCCCAGTAAAGGAGAAGGATCCCTGGGCCAAGCTCTATACACTTCCAGTGCCTGGGCCATTCACTGGTGAAAGCTCCTTTTGCTTTGACTCTTTCTCAGGCCCAATAGAAATCTGCTAAGATGAACCTGAACTCTTTTTGTGTCTGCTGTACCCAGGGCCTAAACATCACCATCACTGTCCACTCATCCCTTAGCTGTTCTGTAGAAGGATGCATCCAAACCAAAACCTCTTATCTCCTCAGACGCATGATTAAAACACACCCTCATTTTAGACTGCAAACCTTTCCTTGAAGTGGCCTTTTCTATTGGATTTCAGGCGAATTGGTAACTCTGACCTCTGCTTTCTTCTGGATTAAAGAAAAATTACAATTTTACAAATTGGCCACTTCTTAGTTTTTGTTAACGTGGAATCTTTGCTCTTTCTAGATTTCCAAGGTCTAGGCAGCAGCTGGAAGGTGTGTTTTAATTGAGCTGTTTGCCTTCTTACAGAGTAATGATAGTCATGTTTGTTGGTTTTAATATAGTCTGGATACAAATCATTTATAAGGCATACAGATTTGAAATGTTTTCCAAATTTGGTATCTTGTTTTGTCATTTATCATTTTCCTGAACTGTATCTTCCAAACAGCAGAGGTTTTAAATTTCAGTGAAGTTTTGTTTTTTCTTTGATAATGTTTGCTTTTTATATCTTATCTAAAAAAAAACCTTTGCCTACTTCAAAATAAACTAAGACTACATGCTATTACTTCTAAATTTTTTATAACTTTACCTTTAGTGTTTAGGTTCATTATCCATTTGAATAATTTTATTTATTGTATGAGATAAGCATGAGAATTTACATATATCCTGTCATCCTAGCACCGTTTGTTGAAATAACCATCATTCCCCTTTCAATTCCCTTGATAAGTCAATTTGCCATTGTATTAGTTTCCTGGAGCTGCTGAAACAAAGTACCACAAGCTGGATAGCTTAAACAACAGAAATGTATTGCTTCTCAGTTCTGGAGGAAATAAGTCAGAAATCAGAATGTCAGCTCCAATGGTTCTTTCCAAGTGCTGTGAGGGAGAATCTGTTCCAAGCTTCTGTTAGCTTCTGATGTCCTCAGGCATTCTCCCTGTGTCTTTGAACATCGTCCCCCCTCTGTGTACGTCCGTGCCTGTGTCTGTATTATCTCTTTTTATAAGGACACAGCTGTACTGGATTAGGACCCATCATCTTAACCTCATTATCTGTAAAGAGCTTATTTCAAAATAAGATCACATTCTCAGGTACTAGAGGTTAGAACTTCCTATCTCTGGGGGACATACAATTCAACTCATAGTATGTGTTGGTTTATTTTTGGGCTCCTTATCCAATTTCTTTTACGTATACATTTATCAGCACAGTATCTTTATTCTTATAACTTCTCAATAAGTTTTGGTGCTATATATACATTTCAGAATCATATGGTCAAATGCTTTTCACACCTACATACGCTCACGACCCTGCTGGATTTTTATTATAACTGTATTTAGAGTAGAGATTTGGGAGAATTGGTATGTGTATAATATTTTCCAAACTGTGAGCATATTGTGTCTCCTCATTTATTTGGATTTTCTTTAATTTCTTTCAATATGTTTTGAATTTCCCGTATACGGGTTATGGTGGTTTTCACGTATGCCCACAAATGACTCAATACTCTTCCCTCCAAAAGAGGAAATCTAATTCTCCCCTCCTTGAATGTGTACTAGAATTAGAGAATCATGTAAGTGAAAAGAATATGGCTAAAGAGATGTGACATGACTTCTGAGTTGAGGTCAGAAAAAGAGTAATTCTGTGTGCTTCTTAATCTCTTGGATCATTCATCCTAGGGGAGCTAGCTACCATGCTATATGGCAATAACACAGAAGCTCATGAGCAGAGGAAGTAAGGCATCTGACTAATACCTTATACCTATTAGTTAATCATGTGACACATGAATAAACAGATTATCATGGTACTTTATATTTACTGAATTTTGGAGGGTTCTGTCCTACAGGAATATATATCTAATACACATGTCTTACAGATAGTTTGTTCAGTATGTGTCTAAGTTTTTATATTGTTTGACACTGATGTAAAGGAGATTCTGAATTTCAGTTTTTATTGTTTATATTTTGTTAAGTAACTTTGGGTCTATGTATATGAGGACTATCTTTTGGTAGATCAATTTTTTATTCTTTAATACAGCATACACTGGATTTGGCTTAATGTAACAGAAAATGTAATGCAAATATTGCACCAGAGTGCATAAAATACATTTACACAAAAGATATTTAATTTTTTGAAATCACAATGAAATCCCTTTTTTACAGTAGCATTATTGTTGTTTTATATTAATGCATTTTACTATGTACTTTGTACTTATGTTACCTCACTGATTGCTCACAAACACCCTATTCTTAAATATTTAAAAATATACAAGATATGGGAAATCAGATGCCATTTTACTGAGAAGGAAATAAAAGCACAGAAAATCTATGCCATTTTCTCCCATGTCACAGGACTAGTAATTATAGACAAGTTTTATATGCAGATTTAGCTAAACTCCGAATTCATGTCTTTACTGCATTAGGTTTCCTTATGTATTTCATAAGAAAGAAAGAGGCAAAAATAAAATAAATATTTTTTGATATGGAAGTTAAAAAGGAACTCTTCCCTTGACATCTTTTTGTAATATATCAGCTTAGAAACAACAATGTAATTTATTAGGCAGTCAGTTGCTTTCTTTTATGCCAACAATGAACCACTGGAAATTGAAATAGAAAAAGACCAACATTTACATTAATAACAAAAACGAAATATAATTCTTAGGTATAAGTCAATAAATTAGGTAGAAAATCTATATCTGGAAAACTAGAAAACTCTGATGAAAGAAATTAAAATCTAAAAACTTTTTAAAATCCAATGTTTATAGATAAAAGCAGTTATTTCAAATGTCAATTCATTCCAATTTGTTTTATACATTTTGCATAATCCCAACCAAAGTCCCAGAAAGTTATTTTTATGGATATCAACAACTGATACTAAAATTTATATGGAATGAGCAAAAGACTTAGAATATGCAGTACAATGTTGAAAAACAAAGTTGGAGGACGGATACCATATGATTTCAAGACTTTGCTTAATCAAGATAGGGTGGTACTGGCAAATAATAGCCAAATACATGAATGGAACTGAACAGAGAGCCCTAAAACAGAACCATGTAAGTATAGTCAGATGATTTTTGACAAAGAAGCAAAGTCAATTCCTTAGATAAAGGATAATATTTTCAAAACACAATGGTGGAACTATCAGACATCTACATTAAAAAAAATAAATCTGGATGCCAATCTTACATTTTACAAAAAAAATTCAAATCAGATAATAGGCTTAAATGCAAAATACGAATCTATAAAATCTTTGGACACTAGCATAGGAGAAAATCTAGATGACTTTGGGCTTGGTGATGAGTTTTTAGGTATAACACCAGAAGCACAATCTGTGGGAAAAAAACCCAACACATAATTTAGAACTTATTAAAATTAAAATTTTCTACTCTGTATATAGACACTGTTAATGAAATGACAAGATGACCCACATCCTGATAAAAACATTCCCAAAACACGTATCTGATAAAGGACTGGTATCCAAAACATATAAAGAATATTTATAATTCAACAATAAGAAAACAACCCAGCCCATAAATGGACAAGTGGTAGGAATAGATATCCTACCGAAAATGATATACTGATGACAAATAAACATATGAAAATATACTCAACATTATATGCCATTAATTAATTGCAAATTAAAGCAATGAGCTACTATCATGTATGAAACATAATGATGGAAATACAAAAAATTAATAATATCAAATGCTAGTAAAGATGTAGAGCAAGAGGAGATCTTATTCATTGCTGATGGGAATGCAAAATGATACAGCATTTGGGAAGGTGGTTTGGAAGTTTCTTCCAAAGCTAAATGTAGTCCTACCATATCATCCAGCTATCATATTCCTCCTACATGGGTTGAAAACTTATATCCATAGAAAAGCCCACACATGAATGTTTGTAGAAGCTTCACTCATAATTGTCAAAAAAATGGGAAACAACAAAGATGTCATTCAGTAGGTGAATGGTTAAACTCTGGCACATTCAGAAAATAGAATGTTATTCAGTGATTAAAAAAAATATGAAAAATGAATAAAGAAACGAGCTATCAAGCCACAAAAAGATGTGAGGGTATAATAAAGCCACATTGCTAAGAAACTAGTCTGCAAATGTGTCATAAAGCTTGATCCTAACTGGGGACAAAAAGATCAGTGGTTGCTAGAGGTTCAGAAGAGAGGGGGAGAAAGAAATACGGGATTTTTAGGACTGCAAAATAATTCTGCACAATGCTATTATGCGAATACATGAGATGCAGTTCTCAAAACCCGTATCATTGTAGGACAAAAAGAGTAAACCTTATAGTAAACTATGGGCTTCAGTTAATTAAAATTTATCAATACTAGTTCATCAATTATAACAAATATACTAAACTATTGCAAGATATTAAATATTAGTTTAACTGTATTTAAGTAGGGAGTTTCAGAAGGGGTATATGGGAACTCTCTGTACCATCCGTTGAAGTTTCCTATAAACCTAAGACTACTCTAAAAAATAGGTGATGTTATTTTTTTGTTGTTGTTAGAATCACCTAGGGCCCCTCTCAAGGCTTTGAAGATGTTAAAAGAGGCAATTCTGTGAAGTACAGTACATGCAGAAAAATCTCCCTCCTACTTTGCCTCATAAATCCTCATAACATTCATGACAATTCCAAGAGAGTAGTGCTATGTACATTGTCCTTTCAATTTGTCCCTGGTAGCTGGTAAGAACTCAAAAAATGTAAGTCAAAGACATGATTAAAAGAATAAATGACCAATTAAAAGAATAAAAAATAAGCAAATATTAGAACAATTGACTTTTTGTCTTTCCTTTGTGGAACCACAATCTTGTTTTTTTTCCCATGTATGTGATGTTCCAGCCATACAAAATTACTTTAATTTTCCCACCTCAGTCCTTCTTCTCATCTGGGATGTGTAGTTTCTCATTCCTTAATCTCATCTCGAATAGCTACATTGCAAATTGCTCCCCATCCAGTGCTCATTTTCATAATCATTCCAAGTTTTGCTGCAACTTTTAAAGGATATTATAATTATTTTAGTGTCTTTTTCTCCTATGAAAGTGTGAACTAATTAAGGCCAATACAACATCTTATTTATACCTGTTTCTATCGTGCATGATTGAGTTTTAAATTAATTCTTCTTGGTACTGTAAGTAAACTAATGAATGCTACTGCCTTTGCATGAATCATGTCATAGAAAATCTCTGCCTACCCACTTTAATAAAAGTAATCAATTGCAGTAAAGCTTAAGGCAGTAGGCAGGCTTTGCAGTGAAGTAAACAAGACATAATTGTCAGGAGGCAAAATCATATAATTGTGCATAGGCTTTATAAATAAAAAAAATGACTTTGGTTGTACACTCATGTACTTTATGACCTTGGAAAATGAATGTAATCACTGTCTAAAGGAAAATAATATATTTTTTGCTTAGTCGTTTTAAGAGTAAGTGAGGTAACGAAATATAAAAAGACTTGAACAATGCCTGGTGCATAGCAAGCATTCAAGACATGTCAAATCTTTTCAACATTTTTTCTAAGGCTTGGAAACAAAGGGTCTAATCTTGGCCCTGTTGTTTACAAGTGGTTGATCTTGAATGGTTTATAAAATCTCTGATTCTTAGTATTTATTGTCACCAAAGAATCCTAATGGCAACATATGAATTCTATCAGTGTTAAATTAGATACAGTATGTATTGTGCTTAGTGGAATTCCTATCATATATAATGGTCTAACAAAGTTTAACCAGCTTAATATAAAAAGATGTTAGCCAAATATAGTTGGGCTATGGTCCAAAAGAGAGCACTTGAGTAGAAACTGTGCTGAACCAGTGATCAGGATGCTTTGGGCTTTGTAGAGTTGGTCTGACCACCTACATGAACCATCCAAGAGTTTTGGTTGAAGATGCTGAGTTGCTGAGGATTTTATTACAGAGATTTCAGAGGGTTTGCAATTCTCTCCATCCCTTGGAGGCAGGAAAGACAAGAGTGGATCCCAATATTGCATGTTAAGTCAGGGGAGAGGCACTCAAAGAAACTATTTGGAGAGGCTGACGTGGGTGTCCTGGAGACTGATGGATGTGGGGAAGCCATACCTGAGTTCTAACCCAGTAAAGCTAAGGATAGAGTTTCTTCTTTCTGGGAGCTAGTAAAGTGTAGGCTTCCCTAGGAGTGCACTGCGCCTCCACTAATAGACGAACAAATCTCTGTTGCTTTGGAAACCAAGTGTATACTGAGGGGAAGATAAATAAAGGAGGAGAGAATGGACTCTGTCCCAGAAGACGGCCTGAAGATAGGATGTGACCCCTTCTGTCAGAGGGGACTACAAGGACCATGACAAGGTATTAGCCTAAAGCACTGAGGGAACCAAAGTAACTGTGACAAATGATGTCTTTGCATATGTTGTCCCAGGAGTTTATTTAAGTGCCAACACTGGCTGTTCAGATTATAAGAAAACCAGTCACATTAAATTGTACCCATCTCTTCTATATTCCTGCTCCTTCCCCCCCAGCTTACCAATTTGGTCAGGACTAAGTTGGATGGGAGTTTAAAATATTCAGTATTTACACTGGACTAAACTGGACTTCTTTCAGACTGGTATTGACTTGCTTAAAACCTAAATGAATAGAACATTTACGTAATCATTGTAAATAACTGACAAAACTAAGGGGCTTGTTTTTTTTTTATTTTTTTATTTCATGCGGAGGGTAAAAAGAACAGATTGGCAAAGCAGAAATAATAAAATTGGTTATTAAATTCACACTCTATTGCATCCATTTCATTCAATGAACCCATTATTTGTGTTAGCAATACATCATAGATATTGTAAGAGATGTATAAAATAATAAATGCTTCTTTTGAGTTATACTCCTATAGAGAGTATTTAGATCAATAAATATGCTTATTTCTGAGGTTTCACTATATTTCTATTTTACTTTTCTTGTGGAAATCTTATAAGGTTGAGTGAGTTATGCAACAACTGGAATCATAAATCATGTAAAAATGAAGACGGAGTCTGTCAATTCTGAAATGGCTAGATCTGTACCAAGAAAGTGGTCATGGCAACAAAATTTTGATTTTATAATCCTATTTTAGTTTAATTAAAAAGTAAGGGAGTAAGATGTATAAAAAGATGAGAGATGGGGGAAAATATAAATTTAGGTGGTTTGACAAAAAATTCAGATCCTAGGTAGCATAAAATATAAATGGCTTTACTATTCTTAGAAACACAACACCCTTTCAATCTTGTTTTCTTGTCTCCAGCTTTCTGAAAGATTTGTGTGTTCATTGACAGGTGTTTGTGTGTGTGATGTGTATGAATGTACATGTACGTGTATGTATGTGTATGTATATGTATGTTCTTGGTGGAGGTGGTTGGTTGTGGTAGTGTGTGTGTGTGTGTGTGTGTGTGTGTGTGTGTGTGAGTTTGGACTTTTATTTGGGGGGTATTACAAAAAGAAACATTCGTTCCCCTGAGAACTACTGACATGTAAATTATTTGGGATCTTCTAACAGCATAAGTTTAACCAAACAACATTTGGTACTAGTGGCTATTTAGGAAAGTTCATCTGCTGCATAGGAAAAGAGGCATTCATTTTAACACATGAATCATGTAATTATTCCTAGTCCTTTTATTTGCTTCTACAATCCAAACCACTGCCGGGACATGCCTCAGAAAAAGAATTATCATTGCCTCTAATTACACATTTAATATACTGACTCATGAGAAGTTTTTGGACATCCAAGGCTTCAGTGAATCAATTATATTTCTAATCTTTATAACTCTACTAAAGCAGTGCTGCTGAGAGTCATTACTCTTGATTAATAGCAAAGCATAATTATTATAAGAAAAAGCTTATATTTCTCTTTGATTTTTAACTGCATGCCCATATGCCAATTGCCACAGAGAGTTTATTCAGCTGGACATTTGGGACATGTGGGCTGCATTTTTACAGCTGTTCCAGACACAAAAATCTTCTCAATATCTGTATTTCTCAACACAGCTAGGTAACAAAGATGACAAGTGCCATTGGCAGCCCTTCTGAGCTTTCTTTCCTTCCTTGTGCCTTAATGAAATAATATATCTTAGTGGACTGTAGAGCACCAAGAGCTGTGGTTCCCAGAACGAAGCCCTTTGGAAGGAAAATTGTTTTTGTTTTAATTTCAAGTTCCACATTTTCTGTACCCAGAAATTTGCCAAAATAAACTTGGGGAAAAATTGTGACTCTACCATATTGTCTCATCCCCCAAACCGATGACATTTAGTTTACATGGCATCATCCAATTCTCATTTGTATTGAAATGATCTACTACTGACTTTGTAATAGCAAATGAGGCTTGCAGAAAACTCCAACCAGAGAGTCATGTTCTTCTGTAAATGTGATAATTGCCCCCATTTGACTACTGATTCATTTGGCCTTCATATGGGTAATTAAGAATCACGGAACTGTGGTAATCACCTAACCACATGGTATTCTGAACATTTGCAACATCCTGTTTAAAGCATACCAATTAAATTAAATACATTCTGCAAATGCTTTTTTTTTTTAATCAAAAGGTGATTTCTTTTTTTAAATTTATACTTGAACAATGAAGGCAGCTACTATGTTGTTCCTTTCTCATATATTTCAATTGGTCATAAAGTGGTGCCATGTTAATTAACTAATAACTTAGCTGTGTCACATTTTACTATAATGTGTGTGGAATTTTCCTCTAGATGTTTATGGAAAAAATACAGAATTCCAGATATTGATCTTTATTTTGATATATTACAAAGAAGATTTTACTTTATATTAGATGTTTGTTTTACACGACTGCCTGAAGAAAAAGAAATGAATACTTTGTTCACAAAGGATAAAATGACTGAAGAATTCAATTGTGTAGGCAGCATTACTTTTCTAAGAGATCCTGTTTGATTAGTTGGTTAAATTGATTTTGATAATGGTTCAGTTTTCATTTATGTTAAGATAATTTAACATAACCTAAAGTTGAATTATATTAATGCTTTGCATTTACATGAAATATTTGCAAACTTTAGCTTTTCATTCTATTCATACATTAATGATATTACATTCATTCCAAAAACTTCAATCAGCATTTTGAGAAGACAAATATATGGTGGGTAGCAAGAAAAAGATGATTTGATAAACACTATTTGATCTCTTTAACTTCCTGCCAAAGTATCTCTGATTTTGTTTCCCCTTTTCACACATGCAGAGAGCAATAATGAGTTCAGGAATGAATGCTGGTTTCCTCCAGCAGCTCCAGGGAATAAACTCTGATGTCTTTCAGAGTTTAATTCCCCTCTCTTTTGGCTATTACTAGTTGAGAGTTGAGAAGAAAACCAAATTCTAGCCACTAAGACATCGAAAGATACCTTATGCGGGGCTTCTGGGAAAGATTATACAAACTTAATGAAAGTAAACATAGATAAACATAAAAAGAAGACCACTTAATTGCTTTGAGATAAGAGGTGCTATCATACGAAGACTTGGAGCCGTGGCAGCTGTATTTGAACAATGATGTTAACCCAAGAGAGTTAACCCAAGAAAAGTGCAGGACTTTAAATTCTTCCAGTGTTGGGGCGCCTGGCTGTCTCAGTTGGTTAAGCACCTGCCTTCTGCTCAGGTCATGATCCCAGGGTTGGGGGTCAAGTCTCCACATTGGCAGCCTGCTCAACTGGGAGCCTGCTTCTCCCTCTCCCACTCTCCCTGCTTGTGTTCCCTCTCTCACTGTCTCTCCCTCTATCAAATAAATAAATAAATCTTTAAAAAACAAAAACAAAAAAATAAATTCTTCCAATGTTGAGCTATTGAACTAAATACTCTGAAACTACTTTCCTTCAGAACTTATGTTCAGTGGGATAATCAATACTTTAATGATTATCAAATGTTAGGTGAGTATTTAATTCCATGTAGGCAGAAGTAATAAACAAAAAGTCAGAGATATCACAGAAATACAAAATTCTCTGGCTATAGAGAATTTTCACTGATTCTGCCCCTCGCTTCTCTCTGCCTCTGAGAGGAGTCAGTGATTTATGTAACTCATATGCTTTGGAAAAAAATAACTACAAATGACCAATTCAGCTCTATATTTTTGCTCTTAGGAAGAAGGTGTCACATAAGGATGATGCTCCTGTCCATCCTGCATTGGGTCAGTGAGTCTGTCTTGTCTTGAGATTCAGGGTAAAAAGGGAACTTACGGTCTCATCCCCCAGTTACATACTTTCCCAATTACTGGGTATTTATTGTATATTTTGACCATTATCTACCTCTCCTTTTCTTGTCTGTCAATTATTTTAGAACCTGAATAGGAAAACAGTGTTTTCCATTTTTTTTTCTTTTTAAGATTTTATTTATGAGTTTATTTATTTGCTTATTTATTTAGGGAAGGAGAGCATGTGTGTACACACACATGCTCACTCAAACGGAGAGGAGAAGAGGGAGAGCAAGAGAGAGAATCTAAAGCCAATTCCATGGAAAGCCCAGGCAAGGCTCAAATCCCAGGACTCGGAGATCATGACCTGAGCCAAAATCAAGAGTCTGATGCTCAACCCACTGAGCCACCCAGGCATCCCCCTAGTGTTCTTATTGGTGACTTGTCAGTAACAATAATAGGTTGAGTCAATGATTAAAACTGAAGTAAGCCTCCTTCAATCTACTTTGAACATACAAACACATTTCTTAAGTGATGGCATTGAAGAAACAGTTTCTCCCTAGTATCTAATCCCCCCACCCAAGTTCAGATGCAAAAGAGAGTTCTCCCATTTATCTGGCTTGGTTTTTCAGATTCAATTTTTTTCTTTTCCCTCTTTGTCATCCTCATATATATCACAAAGTCTGTCCCTTTTTATTTATAAAATGTCCTTTGAGGATTTCTTTCTCTTTTGTCACCTCAACCACTTTTTTCTAGCTTTATCATGTAAGCCACTGCAACAAAGTTATACATCCATTAAAATATCCAGGATCTATAATGAACTCCTCAAACTCAACACACACGAAACAGGCAAACATATAAAAAAATGGGCAGAAGATATGAACAGACACTTCTCCAATGAAGACATACAAATGGCTATCAGACACATGAAAAAAATATTCATCATCACTAGCCCTCAGGGAGATTCAAATTAAAACCACATTGAGATATCACCTTACACCAGTTAGAATGGCCAAAATTAACAAAACAGGAAACAACATGTGTTTGAGAGGATGTGGAGAAAGGGGAACCCTCTTCCACTGTTGGTGGGAATGCAAGTTGGTGCAGCCTCTTTGGAGAACAGTGTGGAGATTCCTCAAGAAATTAAAAATAGAACTTCCCTATGACCCTGCAATTGCACTAGTGGGTATTTACCCCAGAGATACAGATGTCCTGAAAAGAAGGGCCATCTGTACCCCAATGTTTATAGCAGCAATGGCCATGGTCACCAAACTATGGAAAGAACCAAGATGTCCTTCAACGGATGAATGGATAAGGAAGATGTGGTCCATATACACTATGGAGTATTATGCCTCCATCAGAAAGGATGAATACCCAACTTTTGTAGCAACATGGACCGTACTGGAAGAGATTATGCTGAGTGAAATAAGGCAAGCAGAGAGAGTCAACTATCATATGGTTTCACTTATTTGTGGAGCATAGCAAATATCATGGAGGACAAGGGGTGTTAGAAAGGAGAAGGGAGTTGGGGTAAATTGGAAGAGGAGGTGAATCATGAGAGACTATGGACTCTGAAAAACAACGGAGGGGTTTGAAGTGGCGGAGGGGGGTGGGAGGTTGGAGTACCAGGTGGTGGGTATTATAGAAGGCACGGATTGCATGGAGCACTGGGTGTGGTGAAAAAATAATGAATACTGTTTTTCTGAAAATAAATAAATCAATTTAATTTTAAATAAATAAATAAATAAATAAGAAAACTTGTATGTAAATTCATAACGAGCTGTTACTAATCTTTATTTACCAATAACTAGTTGTATGACTTTCATGTTTAAGTCCATGATTTCTCTGCCTTGGATACATTCTGCCACTCTTAATTTTAGCTTGCATTTTTGCTCCAAGAGTATCCTGAGTAGACGTCTTTAATATTACCTGCCACACTTGAATAGAATTTTGTTTTAATAATTTTTAAAACTCATCGATATGGATCAAATATTATTTGATTCTCTATTTCTCGCATCTGTTGCAGTGTTTAACCTATAATAAATTTTCAACAAATAGCTCCTGAATGGATACCTATATTTTAATATTCATTAATCTCATATCTCTATTAATAAAAGAGTATCAGTATCTATTCTATTTCTTATTACTACATTTCCAATTATATAATTCAATGATAAAATGGACAGTAAAGACAGAATTAGGCATCAGAATTAGGGGTATCATATCTAATTGACAAAAAAAGATTATATATTTATTTATATATATATATATATATATATATATATATATATATATATACACACATATAAATGTAGTCAGAAAGAACTTTGTTGGTCATTTCTATGATCCTTTTTGTTTTAAGTAGAATGCCAAATTTTAAGTACTTGACAGAATAAGTCAAATAAGTTTAACACAAATTTTGTCATTAGTTTTAGAGATTGGATGAAGTAGAAAGTTCTAATTTATTTTTTGTATTCTGAGTTGTACCATATTTCAAAATTTCTTATAGAATTGCTTAGGATAAAGATATGGATCTCAACATTTTTTTATGTTCCCATGGTGATTCTGATATGAACTAAGTTTCTGGCACCATTCTTCCCATCAAATGAATACTCATATTTTTTTATATTGGTACATTTCAGGTAAATAGGGAATGACAGAGCTCCAAATCCAGATACAGTCCAATTTCATTAAAAATACATCATCCTTTGGAGCTGTCAGTGGTGGTGGGTGGGAGAATTGGAATCAAAAAGCCAGAATCCAAATTGAAGTCTTTTTCACTGTCACAGTCCCCATTTATCTCATAGGACTGCTATGAAGATCACCTCTGATAATTTGACAGTACTTTATAAATTCTGAACTTTTAATGTAACTTTTTCAATATTTCAAAGTAATGCTTCCAGCATGATTATATTTCATTATTTAATCCCTTACCCCCAGCAATTATAGCATAGAGCTAAAAGCTCTAAGATTTGTTGCCAGAGAGACCCAAGATTCAGGAAGATTTACTGTTTCCAGATCTAAGACCTAAGAAACTTAACTTTATCCCTAGGACTTCCAATTGTCTTTTCCCTGGAACTGTAAAATCCATCATAAGGCTACTAATAGGAGATGGCATCATGCATTTAAACTAACTCTATGCCTTATAGGCATGGATGCATACAATTAGTAAATAATATTCTTTAAAACAGATAATGTTGATAAATCTTCTCATACATGTTTTAAAATTCTCCAGACTCACCTTATTTATCTGTTTTGGGTTGCCCTCAACTTATTAATAATCAATGTTAGGCTAGACCTGTCCTTGTGTTTTGTTTTTGTTTTTGTTTTAAACATAACTCTAAATTATTGAGAATCAGGTTTTGTTTTTATTTTTTAATAATTTATTTATTTATTTGAGAGAAAGAGTGGGAAGGGGTGATGGGAGGGGGAAGAGGGAGAGAAGCAGACTTCCTTCTGTGCAGAAAGCCTGATTGGGGCTTGATCATGACCTCGGATCATGACCTGATCCCTGAGCTGAAGTGAGACACTTAACCAACTGAGCCACTCAGGTGCCCCATTTTTTTTCCTTTTTTATAAGTAATCTCTACACCTAATATGGAGCTCTAACTCAGGACCCCAAGATCAAGAGTCACATGCTCTACCAACAGAGCCAGCCAGATGCCACCCGCCCTGTGATTCTTATGATTGCAAGATACTCTTAGCAATAACCATCAGGAAACCTTGAAGGCAGGGGGCGGGGGAGATTATTACTTGTAAGTCCTGGTAATTATACCTGGGGCCATACAGGGAGAGGATGTACAGAGACAAAAAGGGTAGGAGCATGGAGTTCTACTTTTAGGTGGGGGCCTACAGATTTCTTGGCAGGGATTTAAAATATGTGAAGAGAAAATAGTGGTCCAAAAGGTCAGTTAGGGAAATTAACTAATAACTCTAAAACAAAGGAGCCTTGGATTGGAAGGTGGCCTGACCTTTTACCTAAACAGGGGTGGGCAATGTGTTTATTCAGACAGCATCTTTGAACACTTAACCCAGGCATTTGCATTATAAAAAAGAAAGAAAAAAGGAAGAAACACTGTCAGAGCTTACACTACTCTATCCAAATCCATCTTCTAAAGATTTGCAATAGGAATCTTGTATTTTAACCTATGAGGTTTCACCATTAACCCTAATGGACACATTCATTTGGATCCTGATCTTTTTCATGTGTTTTGTTTTGTTTTGTTTTTAAAACTGCCTTCTTCCCACTACATCTATTAACAACCAAATGCTATAGGAGCTTACCTGCTAAATATTTAATCAATTCATGACTTCTTAAATTTATTTATTAAATATTTATTGAATATGCATTATGTACCAGCCTTTCTGTGATAAGCACTGAAAATAAAGCAGTTAGTAAAACAGAGGTGGTAGGTACACTCACTTTAATATGGGAGAAAAAATAATCACAAAGAATTGCAAAGACAGAGACAGGTGAAGAGCAGAGAATATTGTTGTGTGATGGGTGGTAGGGTGCCAATCCTGACGTGTGGTCCGGAAGAAACATTCTGAGAACCGAATGCAGAGGGAAAATCAACCAGATAGACTGAAGGAAGTAGATAGTACTTCCAGTGAAGGGTAGAGAACAGGGAACAGGGAAAGCCAAAGTTGCAGAATCACTTTGTAGCTGAATGAATTCATCCAATGTGGAACAGCCTGGGCAAGCCGAAAGGGGGCTGCAGAAGCAGCAGGTTAGGAGAAAGATCGTGTTGAAGTTATTACATGTTAAGGATGTCACAATATCTTGAAGCCACTGGTAAGTTTAAGTACTGCAGAGACCAGTTTGGAGGATGTTGCATAAGTCCAAATGAGAAATGGCCATGGAAAGAAGTGGGGGAAAAAAAAAAAAAGATATATAGATATATTGATATTGCTGGCTAACTGAACTCTGGCCCTCCGCATTTTTCCTGTAACAAATTTAAAATAATGCTTGGCTAAAATAAACAAGTCAGGAAATGACAGATGCTGGCGAGGATGCGGAGAAAGGGGAACCCTCCTACACTGTTGGTGGGAATGCAAGCTGGTGCAGCCACTCTGGAAAACAGCATGGAGGTTCCTCAAAATGTTGAAAATAGAACTGCCCTATGACCCAGCAATTGCACTATTGGGTATTTACCCTAAGGATACAAACGTAGTGATCCAAAGGGGCACATGCACCCGAATGTTTATAGCAGCAATGTCCACAATAGCCAAACTATGGAAAGAACCTAGATGTCCATCAACAGATGAATGGATCAAGAAGATGTGGTATATATACACAATGGAATACTATGCAGCCATCAAAAGAAATGAAATCTTGCCATTTGCGACAACATGGATGGAACTAGAGCATATCATGCTTAGCGAAATAAGTCAAGCAGAGAAAGACAACTATCATATGATCTCCCTGATATGAGGAAGTGGTGATGCAACATGGGGGCTTAAGTGGGTAGGAGAAGAATAAATGAAACAAGATGGGATTGGGAGGGAGACAAACCATAAGTGACTTTTAATCTCACAAAACAAACTGAGGGTTGCTGGGGGGAGGGGGTTTGGGAGAAGGGGGTGGGATTATGGACATTGGGGAGGGTATGTGCTTTGGTGAGTGCTGTGAAGTGTGTAAACCTGGTGATTCACAGACCTGTACCCCTGGGGATAGAGTATTATGCCTCCATCAGAAAGGATGAATACCCAACTTTTGTAGCAACATGGACGGGACTGGAAGAGATTATGCTGAGTGAAATAAGTCAAGCAGAGAGAGTCAATTATCATATGGTTTCACTTATTTGTGGAGCATAACAAATAGCATGGAGGACATGGGGACTTAGAGTGGAGAAGGGAGTTGGGGGAAATTGGAAGGGGAGGTGAACCATGAGAGACTATGGACTCTGAAAAACAATCTGAGGGTTTTGAAGGGACGGGGGTGGGAGGTTGGGGTACCAGGTGGTGGGTATTATAGAGGGCACGGATTGCATGGAGCACGGGGTGTGGTGCAAAAATAATGAATACTGTTATGCTGGAAATTAAAATAAAATAAAATAAAAAAAAATAATGTTAACAAAAAAAAAATAATGCTTGCCTCAAATTCACAATTGCTACTGAAAATATGCTATAATGAGGGGCGCCTGGGTGCTCAGTCAGTTTAGGGTCTGCCTTCAGCTCATGTAATGATCCCTGTGTCCTGAGATCAAGTCCTTCACGGGGCTACCTGCCCAGTGGGGAGTCTGCTTCTCCCTCTCCCTCTGCATGCCCCCTGCTCATGTGTTTTCTCACTCTCTTTCTCTTTCTCTCTCTCAAATAAATAAATAAAATCTTTTAAAAATGCTATAATGAATTTGAACGTGCAGGTTTTATGGACTGAATGCTTGTTTTCCCCCAAATTTGTATGTTGTAGCCCCAACCTGAAAGTCAATTCAGGAATCATCAGAACTACCACTTCCACCACAGACCCGGGGTCAATACTGTTCCTCCTCAGTTTCCGGGGCTGAGGCCACCTGTCCTGTGTCAGTGGCCAAGGAAGATCCTGCCCAGTGCCATAGAGATAAACCACCTTCTTTCCAATTTCTTCCTTTTGGAATGGGAATGTCTATTTGCTTCTAGTCCCACCATTGTAACATAGAAGCTCATAACTTTGCTGGTTTAACAGGTTCAACAGCTGGAGAGGAATTTTGCCTCAGGTGAATCACACCTTGAGTCTCTCACTATCTGATTTAGATGACATTTTTCAGGTGAGACTTCCGAGTTGAAAATTTAGAGGTGATGCGGAAATGAGTTAAGACTTTGGGGGCTGTTGGGATGAAGCAAATGTAGTTCGCATGGAGGATATGAATTTTGGTGAGCCAGGAGAGAAATGTCATGGACCAAATGTGTCTTGGAAATTTCAGATGCTGAAGCCCTAACCCACAAGGCATCTGTACTTGAAGATAACAGCCTTTGTGGAGGTAGTAAGGTTAAATGAAGTCATAAGTGTGGAGACGAAATCTAATAGGATTTGAGACATTTTATAAGAAGCGGAAGAGAGATCTGGGCTTACTCTTTTTCCATGTGCACACAGCAGAGAGGTTATATGGGGACACAGTGAGAACTGTGGTCACATACAAGCCAGGATAAAGGCTCTCACCAGAAACTAACCGCAGTGGTACCCTGATCACAGGTTTTCAATCTAGAAACTGAGAGAATAAATTTCTGTTGTTTAAGCCACCCGGTTTATGGTCATCAAAACATCTAGTTGTGCACATATTTGGGGAGCTGCGTGTAGAATACTGTGTACACATAGTGTCACTCTACTCCCCACTGGAATCAATCTCATGCTTAGTTCTTAAAATATGTTGTTCATTATAGTTATAAGCTTTCATACACTAATAAAATGTAAAAATATCTTCTAAGCCCTTGCAAAAGTCTGTGAAGAAAGTGAGCCTAAAAGCCACAGATAGGCTGACACACTAGGAAAGTTTGATAGAATAAAATGCATTGAAAGAGGCTAAATCTAAAATCCTAAGGCTGAGAGTTCATAGGACCCAACTTACCAGGTGTGCAGTGCTTTCCTCTGTGAGAAATAAAACCATTAGCTCTTTATTAGAGATAATAGTTATATGGACATTTTAGGGTGTTTTTTGCTAGCCAGATCTTTTAGGATCTTTGGCCAGATTAGGATGGCATTATTGTTCCCCTTCTTTAAAACGACAGAATGTCAGGAGGAGATGCCTAGATGGCTCAGATGGTTAAGTGTGGGAGTCTTGATTTTGGCCCAGATCATGATCTAAGGGTCAGGAGATCCAGTCCAGGTGGGGCTCTGTGATTAGCATGAGTCTGCTGGAGATTCTTTCTCTCCCTTTTTTTTTTTTTTTTTTTTTTTTTTTTTGCACCTACTGCTGAATGCTTTCTCTCTTGCTCTCTCTCTGAAATAAATAAATCTTTGAAAAATTAAAATGGCAGAATGGAATATAAGCTCTCAAGACCCAAAATGTAGCTATTTGACTCTTTCTTCAAGGATGTTTCTGACTCTTATAATGAGAAAAGCCTGTATTTTGAAAATAGAATATGACAACTTTTTTGATGGGATTATATAAGGAATTATAAATGAGAAGATTCAAGAAAGACTTTTTAAAAATGTTCTTGTTTGTGTGTTTGTTTAAGTTCCTAATTGGATTGGACCAAACAGAAGACAGTTCTCTATGCTAAAACTGAAATTTCTGAAGAAAAAATAGTTTGGTGGGTGGTTAAGGATCACTTCTTTGGGCGTCACATATAACATGTTTCTTTTCTTCCCCATTGTCCCTGCCATTGTTTAGGGGTTTACTGTATCATATAGCTATATACTACTACAGTAGTCAAAAACTCAGATGCCTAAATCCCAAGGTTCAATTCTTATATTACGGTTTTTGTGTCAGAACAATATTTGAATTCCAGGTCTAAGACTTCATAGCTCTGTGAACTGAGAAAGTCATTTAAAGGCACTAAAATTTAGCTTCTTTACAGGAGATGGAATAATAATGACCACCTTGCAGAGTTGTTAGAAGAAAATATATAAATGCACCAATTGTAATATCTGTTGTATGCTTGCAGAATTTATTTCCATGCGAAGTATGCATTTTTTTCAGTCACCCATATACACCCTCACAGTATATATCCTTCAATTTTGTCTTCTTCTTAAGTTAACCCTTGAGTTTTCTAATATGTAACAATATATAGTTTTTAAAGAGTAGTTGGTATTGATTACCTAAATGATTCAATTTGGCTTTTAGGCATACATTTCCCTAGATGTTTATTTGATTAGAATATAAAGTGGCATATTTATTAGGCTACAGTTCAGTTAAAAATCAGTATTTCCCCATCACATACACATATTATAAGCAGCTTTTCTTAAAGGAATATCTATAATCTCAAATGACCCCGAAGACATTCATCATTTGATTTTCTCTTACATACACAGAAAAACAATTGTGGGCTACAATAAAATCGTTTCCAGTCTCAAAAGGAGAACTGAGATAGCTATTGTGATTTTTTCAGAAATTCAAATCTTGTTCACTTGTTAAGGATGGATAAAACATGTCTGTCTATGAATTATGGACGTAATCTCATGGTGAACAGAGAATGAAAAATAAATAAATAAATAAATAACAGATGTCAGGGCCTAAAAAGGAAATGACATAGAGAGAAATGAAGAAAGTCTTAGCATTTCCTTCTTACTACTGTGCAGCTTGGAGCAAATCCTTAACTTCCCTTCAACTCAGCCTTCAAGGAGCAAGTTTGGTGAAGAAACAGAAGCGGCATACAGGGAAATTCAACAAAGGATGCTACAAACATCAAGCTTGCCATCTTTCATGGAAATGAGGCTGGCAATTCTTCAGCAGTAGCTTCTTATCATTATTCATAATGGAAAATAATAAATAAGCAAACAAACCAATAAATGCCCTTCCCCAAAAAAGCCACTCCCTGATGTCATACTAAAGTAGATCACTTGTCTGGCTCTCTGCTCAGCAGGGAACCTGCTTCCTCCCCTCTCTCTCTGCCTGCCTCTCTGCCTACTTGTGATCTCTGTCAAATGAATAAATAAAATCTTTTAAAAAATTAAAAAATAAAGTATATCACTGATAGATCTGCTTTTCAACAGAGTCTATTAATTGGACTAGCAAATAAAAATTTTGGAGGAAGAAAAGCTTCTATTACTTAGATATAAATTTTGTTGAAATTATTTTCCCATGACAATTACAGGAATTATAGAAGTGCAAATCTATATGAATATTTCCTCTAGTAAAAAACAACCACCATTCACATTTTTTTGTGTTTTCATCCAGACTTTTTTTTCTAAATATATCATTTATTTATTTATTTATTTATTTATTTTTTAATTTTTTAATTTTTTTTTTTTATTTCCAGCATAACAGTATTCATTATTTTTGCACCACACCCCGTGCTCCATGCAATCCGTGCCCTCTATAATACCCACCACCTGGTACCCCAAGTCAAGCAGAGAAAGACAACTATCATATGATCTCCCTGATATGAGGAAGTGGTGATGCAACATGGGGGCTTAAGTGGGTAGGAGAAGAATAAATGAAACAAGATGGGATTGGGAGGGAGACAAACCATATATCATTTATTTTTAAGGTAACCTGAAACGCTGAATGTTTGCTTTGGCATTTTCCAGATTTTTTTATTCATTTTCCAACAAAATTACTTTCTATATGTTTCTTTTATTTTATAAGCATTATATGAGTAATTCATAATAAAATACAGAGCACATTCTACAATAAAACTATAAACATTTCCAGGAATTTCAGAAAATTTTTTGAAATCTATATCTACGAATGCAATTAAAGAATATGCTCATCATTGAACATTTTTTCTTACATAATTTGCCAAATTATTTTTTGCTAAATGCTTTATAACAATTTAACTCCATACAAAGTATAATGCTTCTCAACTCACCAGCATTTGTTATTGCAATTTTTTTAAAGATTTTTTATTTATTATTTGACAGACAGAGATCATAAGTAGGCAGAGAGGCAGGCAGAGAGAGAGGAGAGAGCAGGCTCCCCGCTGAGCAGAGAGCCTGCTACGGGGCTTGATCCCAGGACCCTGGGATCATGACCTGAGCCGAAGGCAGAGGCTTTAACCCACTGAGCCACCCAGGCACCCCAGTTTCAAAAGGAGAACTGAGATAGCTATTGTGATTTTTTGTGAAAAAATCACAATAGCTATCTATTTTATTGCAATTTTAATATGTTTACTAATTCCATCATGAGATATAATATTTTTAAAATATTATGTATATTTAATATATATTAAATAAATAAATAATAAATAGTTCCATATTTTTAATCAATTATAGTTCTCTCAAGAGTTCTTACTTGTTTGTCTTTTGGTATCATTATGCTTTTCTTATCCATGAAAAGTCATTATTCAATCAGAGTCACATTTTTTATTTGTTGACATACTGTTAAACTCTAACCATTGACAAGGATTATTTTTACGTTATGAATTTAAATGCATTAGTCTTTCTTTTTATATTAATTGTGGTTTAAAATAGCATCTATATATTCTCCACTTTTTTGTTCCATCTATTTTAATCCATGCAACAACAAGTTTTCTTTAAAACACCTGAAAAAATTATATAAACTAATAACCCTGCTATTTAATCTATAAAAGGTTTTGTGGAAGTGTATGTGAATATGTGTGTATGTGTGTGTACTCGTAGTATAACGAATGGCATTTTGACATAGTGTATATAATACATGTTTTGAAATAAGAAGAAAACGAGGGGTACCTGGGTGGCTCAATCAGTTAAGTGTCTACCTTCGGGTCAGGTTATGATCCCAAAGTCCTGGCATAAAGCCCCATATTAGGCTCCATACTATAGTGGGGAGCCTGCTTCTTCCTCTCCCTCTGTAGCTCCCCCCTCCTTGTGCATGCTCACTCTCTCTCAAATAATAAATAAAATATAAAAAAGAAAAAGAAAAAGAAAGAAATGATTAATAACTCTTCCTAAGTAAATTATTCTTAAAGTTTTCTTGGAACTGAAAATAACACATTTACATAGCCCAGTGTGGTTACTGAAAAGAAATTATAATATGCATATCCTTTGATCAATAGTTATCACCTCCAAGAATTTACTTAAGAAAATAATAGAATAACTAGTTAAAGCTCTTTATCTTTTCAAATCAGAAATGACTAAACATGTTTGTAAGCATTTTCAATATAGCAACAAGAAATACACACCAATATACAAGTAATTAATTAAATAAAGTCTGATACAGCCATATTAAGGAATACTAGTCAACTATTAAAACATGGATAGATAAATGTGTATTCATATGCTAATTATAATAATAATTACTATTCCTAACATTTATATAATACTTACTAAACAATAGTTATAGTTCTAAGGACTTTACTTATAATAACTTATTTAATCTTAACAACACCATAAAATAATAAGACTATTTTGTCACCAAGATTATATTGCTTCTAGAATCTAGGATTCTAACCCAAGCTCTGTGCCTTCAGAGTCCAGGCTCCTAACTCCTTTTTTATACCTAGAAAATACCTGTGTAGGAAAAAATAAGTAAGAAAACAGCATGACACAACCAATATTATATTTTAAATTTTATTTCTGTATTTTAGGGAGGGGGAGGAGAGGGAAAGAATCTCCAGAAGACACTGTGCTGAGCATGGAGCCCAATGGGGGGCTCAATTTCACGGCCCTGAGATCACAGATGGCTTGAGGTGAAACCAAGAATCAGAGGCTTAACTGACAGAGCCATCCAGGTGCCCTATGGAGAGAGAGAGAGAGAAGAGGAAGAGGAGAAGGAGCTAGAAGAGGAAGGGGAGGAGAGAGAGGAATGTTTTAAGAAATTTTTAAAGTTTTAAAAAATGTGCACCAAAAATTAATGGTGGAGACATGCAGAAGATGAACTTTATATTGATTTTTACTTTATATTTATCTTCCTTAATGGAATTTTGGACAACTATCCCATTAAGTGCAGCTGCACTGATTTAAAACCCACTATTATACCATGTGGATAGGAATAGTTCCAAACACTCAGAGAAAAAAAAAGGAAGGATTCTCTAGGACAGAATTTAACTACAGAATTTAGAGACATTGTCGCAAGCCTGTGATAATGTTTTTCAAATACTAGATAGTGGCCTAGATAGAATTTCAAGTTTCTCAGAGGAAATGACTAAGCATGCCTAAAGTTTGTATAAAAAGTAAATGATTATAGTTTTATTAGTTGCTACTTCCTGTGATTTGTTGTACCTCACTGTTGTGAGGTGAGTTGTGCTCCCCTGCCAAATTCATATGTTGAAGTTCCAATATCCAGCACTTCAAAATGAAATTGTGATGGCTAATTTTATGTGTCAACTTGACTGACCTAAAGGATACCCAAACAGCTAGTAAATCATTGCTTCTGCGTGTGTCTGTGAAGGTGTTTCTAGAAGAGATTTGAATCAATAGACTGAGTAAATAAATTCTCCCTCACCAAAGCACAAAAGCATCATCCAATCTCTTGATGGCCTGAATAGAACAAAAAGGCTGATAATAGGTGAATTTGCTCTTTGATTGAGCTGTGGCATCTCTCTTCTCCTACCCTTGGACATCGGGTCTTCTGGTTCTTCTACATTAGAACTTGGGCTATATTACATCATCAGTTTTCCTGAGTCTCACTCAAGCTTGCAGCTGGCAGGTCATGTGATTATACTCAGCTTCCATAATCACTTTCCATAAAATCCTTATAATCTCTCTCTCTTTATCCCCTTCATTCTGTTTTTCTGAAGAACCCTTACTAATATAGTAACCATAAGTGTATTTGGAGATAAGGTCTTTACATGTTAAACCGAGGCCATTATGGTGGAGCCCAATTCCATTATGATGGGTATCCTTATAAAAAGAGGAAGTCAATGAGTATTAGAATGGGAGTTAGTTTCTAACATGACACCTGGGGGTCAAAAACGAGGATGTCATGGCCAGTTATCTGGAAAGTCAGGCGACCATCTTGGCAACACTCCACAAGAAGCCAGATCAAACCAGACAGGCTGAAAATGGTGGGTGCCATGATAGGAAATCCCTGACCAAATAAGGAAGAAAAAGAAGGAAAAGCTACATCTCCACCTCAGGTAATAAACATTTCAAATTCTAGTTAACACTTGTCAATAATAGATAGAAATTCACCCCTCAGGGCACAGCTCTGTCTCTTGCTCTCTCTCAAATCTGTAGAATATACTTCCGATTTAATTAATTTTTCCTGCTTCCAGTGCTTGTCCAGTGTTAGTCCACTGTGTTATGTATCTGTACTTGAATTCTTTCTTTTGATAAGACCAAGAACCTTTAAGAATAACTTTGGGCTGGGCTGGGTCAAGGCCCCAGGGCCCAGAGTCTCCTCAGTTCACTTGGCAACCCAGGGTGGTGTACACACAGAGCAAACCACGTGAAGAGACAGCAAGAGCACTGCCATCTGTCAGCCAAGGAGAGAGGCCTCAGACGACTAGAACTCTACTGGTACCTTGATCTTCAATGTCCTTTTTCAAACTGTTAAAGAATAAATTTCTGTTAAGTCACTCTGTGCTCTTCTGTTATAACAGCTGTAACAAATTAATATACTCATGAATGGAGTTCAAGTTAGTTGAGGGAGCTTTTTCTTCTCTTATGCTCCATAGAGCATGATATTGGACAAAGCACATCTTGTAAATACTTGTTGATTAAATTTAGTTATAGAGGAATAGATCTCAGTTACAGTATCCAGACCAGCATCATCAGTACCATCTGGAAAACTTATAAATGCACATTTCTGAGCCTCAAGACACTATAAAATCAGGAACTCTGGGGATGGGATAGAGCAGTCTGCCAATAAGCTCTCCAGATGATCTGAGGCTCACTGAAGTTTGAGAACAAGTGTTTCAAATGTTCTGAACTAGGGGCCAGGCATGTGACATCTATGAGTGATGTTGCCCAGGTACAAATCAATGGCAAAGGTCAAGCATCTTAGCAATAGAGAAGGCATGAATCTCCACTGAGGTCAAGGCCAGACAATCCTACCAGCTAATGTGAAATGGTCTTTATGTTTTCTAAGGTACACAAGCAAAATGTATTTGTAGATGGATATTTCATGATTTATATTTTTTAATTTTTGAGATTGTACTTATTTATTTTTCAGAGAGAAAGCACAAGCAGGAAGAATGGAAGGCAGAGGCAGAAGCAGGCTCATCACTGAGCAGGAAGCGTGATGCGGGCTCTGACCCCAGAACACTGGGATCATGACCTGAACCAAAGTCACACATTTAACTCACTGAGCCACCAAGGCGTCCATATTTCATGAATTTTAAATGTTGGTAGCCAATTCTAATAATTATTGGCTGACCAAATAAACATGCTTACAGGACAGTTCCATTCTGCTATAACCTCTAATTAAAAATAGAGGGGTTTGGAGGAGATAGAGTGAGAACACATTTCTTTCCTTTTTTGTCTGTAAGGTTTCTTCCTCACTAGATTCAAACAGAGGATGAAAAAAATTAAAGAAATTAGCTTTTTGTGTCACTTATGACTTTTATGTATATTGGAGTAGATATTTAAATAGATGGTGTGTAAGTTCTCCCTCTGAAGATGTACACTTAAAGTATCCTGTTCTTTGTTCAGTGCTCTGATTATCCCAGACCAAGAGTCTGGATTTGGCTTATTTTCAGTCAAGGCAGGCATATCTTGAATGGCATGTCTCAGGTGGGCTGAGGTCTGTTTTCAGAACCCTTGCTGCACGGAGTGGCACTGCCACTACCATCTGTGTCGTGTATGTGGAGATTTAAAGATGGTGATGTGCTGACTGGGACAGTTTCTCCTCCGCTGACCATCTGCCACAGGAGCTGGAAGCAGCACTGGTACTATTCAATCTTCAGATGAAAGGTGGAATTAGCTGGCATGAGCTTCCCACTGAATTATTGGACCCACTGAATGCCACTTTCTACAGCAGGACCAAACCTGGTTTTTTGGATGTTGTTGTTTGCTTGTTTGGAGGAAATTTTTTGGCCCCATCTTAAGATGAATGCAGAGCGGAGAAAAATTAAAGTTTTATTAAGTTCTTAATGGTTATGAAGTAGGAACATTTGCAGGCATCCTAAACAACCTGCCTCTGCCCCTACCTCCAACCCTATTCCCACCCTAAGACTCCAGTTGAGGGTTTGAAATGGTTGCTTTTTGCTAAAAACACTACCATAAACAATGGCTATTGTTGGAAGATCATAACGAGAAGTCACCTAAGGGAAAGGATATAAAAGTGCAGGTTATCAAGTAAATCTATAAAAATAGTTACATAATGCCTAAATATTCAAAATAAAATGGTGCAACATGACAATTTACTTAAATGAGTGAAACCGTATACTCAGTCCTTCATTTTGGGTAGATTTTATTTTATAATGTAAGTGATGGATTAAATTGAGAAACAATCTCAAATTAATTAGACACTTGGAAATTATGACCTTTATGACAAAGGTGAAAATATTTGCTTAGTAAGGTAAGCCATAGATTAAAAATATGACAGACTTGGAATTCAAAGTCTATCCTATATTAGTCCAAATAATAATAATGATAGTCTTTTTCTCCACAATTAAGTAATGCATTCCTGAGCACACAAATCCCACAAGAGTCAGATAATTTTTTTTTAAAGATTTTACCTATTTATTTGAGAGAGAATAGCGAGCGAGAGAGAGAGAGAGGACAAGCAGCAGGGATGGGGAGAAGCAGACTCCCAGCTAAGTAGGGATCTTGATGTGGGGCTCCATCCTAAGGACTCTGGGATCATGACTTGAGGCAAAGGCAAACTCCCAACTGACTGAGCACCCAGGCACCCCAAGAGTCAGATAATTTTAGATGACCTATAACTTCATTAATTCATTTCCAAATTCATCCGTAGAATCATTTGTAAAAAGGTTGCTGCAAACACTCCTCATCTGATTAGAAGGGAAATCACCCCTCTTCCAAATTCCAAAGCTTTTTCTAACTCTTCTGCCTTCCCTTGTTTTTACAGACTTCAGACTAGGTTTAGTTACTCTGTTGCATTTTCAGTAGATTCACTATTATATAAGAGGATGAACATGAGATTAACATATAAGCATATAGTAGATGAGAGAGAAAACAGTTCCTCACTGTAACAGGGCTTTATACTTGGTTCTGAAGTTTGACAGCATATTTTCTGTGGCTTTTATCCCATAAGAAATTCTCATTCTATGACATTTGCCATATTTCTGAAGTTTCTGTTACTCTCTCTCAACTACTGTTAACCTGAAATCAGCATGTGCCAAAGCCCAGAAAGAAGAGGAGTTCAGATGGGTTCCTAAAATAGCTGAAATTAGATGTACCAGGACTTGCCATTGTTGAGATAGATTCTGAGGAGGAAATCAGTCTCCATAATCACCAGGACCACATGATACAGTCTAAACTTTTACATCTCAGGCAACAAAAAGATTCTTTTTATTTCACTTTTCCAGACAGTGGTGACTGAATAGATCTTCAATATTTAATTCACAAGAAAAAAAATAGTACTTTATGTATCATGTGGGTTTTTCTGTAAAAAACCTGTGATCTTCAAATGTAAGTTTTCAGGATCCTTTTAGGCAGTCTTTTTGAAGTTTACCAATTTATGACTGCTATGACTTACCTTCTCTCCTTCAGGTCATGAAGTTTCATCTTTCTAAATTAAGGGTTGCCTGAGCACACTGAAAGCTTTTGGAAAGGGTTTATGGTTTACTCATATAGAAAATAAGTACTTAGATTTTGATATTCTAGGAAGTTATGTGGCAGATTCAGCCTCTGGCTTCTCTCAATGAATTTATTATAAAAAGCAAATTCAAGATTATAAATCATGAGCCTTAGTCTTTTTTGTCACCACAAGTCCCTGCATTTACTTCTCTTTTGGGAGAATAGAGTGGGAGTTCTAGAGCCTTCTCCTCATGATACATCTCATACATTCTGTGCTACTCCTTTCTTCCAGTCGTAGTTTAGTCAGATCAGGAATAGCATTTACCTCTGAGGGGTATTATAAGAATTATATGTGATTTTATATATAAAATCTCTATTGAAACAAAGTAAGAAATAAAAAAAGTAATTATTTTTACCATTATTATCATTTATCAGATCTGGTCCTTCAGAATAAGACCATGTTATCTTTATCTATGGCTGCATAATGACCTACCTCCAAAGAACAATTATTTTATTCCCTTATGATTTTTTGGATTAGGAACCCAAATAGGGCAGTGCAGCAATGGCTGTCTTCTCTGTAGAATCTGAAATCTTGGTTGGGATAGCTGAAATGACTGTGGTCAGCTGAGGTCTCAAGGCTCAACCAGGGTCTAAGGGTCCCAGTTCTCACTGCTATCTAGGTTCCTCAGTTGTGTTTCATGTTGTGTCTCTGTGTAGCTTCACTGAGCTTCCTCACAATGTGGTAGCCTTGGGCAAATGGGGTTTCCCACTTGGTAGGTGGCTTTCCCCAGAAACTGCTGGGCTCCTTACACTTCAACTACCAACCTGAAATAACATTAAGAGTACAAACTTACAGCTGGTAGATAAATAAGTCCTGGAGATCTAATACACAGTAGAGTGAATATGAGCAACAATATTGTATTATAATAATCAAATTTGACGAGAGACTAGATCTTAATTATTCTCACCACCAAAAATGATAATTATGTGACGTGATAGAGATGCTAACTCTTGCTATAATGGTAATTGTTTTACAACATAGAAATGTGTCAAACTAACATGCTGTTCACCTTAAATGTATACAGTGTTATATATCAAATATACTTTACTTAAACATAAATAAATAAATAACTAGATCTGAGACCTGCACAGCATCAGTACCTTGCATTCTGCCGAACAAAACAAGTAACAAGGAAGTGAAGCAGAATCTAGTTTTTGATTGACTATAATTGTATTAACCACAGGATGGGAATAAAAGGAGGGTGGCTGTCTTTAGAGTTTGTCTCCCACAGACGTCTAAACCTACTGATCTGGTCAACAACCAACGAAAAGCAAAATCCTTTGTATTATTTGAAAAAACTTTACTAATTCATTTGAATATCACCCTGAGGCTATCTTAGAAATTATAAAAGATGTAAATATTTTTTCCAAAAAAGATAATACTGATGAGCAAATAAAAAAATATTTTGCATCATATGGTAGACATTGAGAAATCTTATAACATAGGAGACATTCTACAAATTCACTTTAACTTCAAAGAAAATATTTTGAACAAGATTTACATTGTATTTGATTTAGAAATACATTCTCAGTTGTTGCCAGCTTGGTTGGTAAAAGCATATCTTTACGTTTTCTAATTTCATACAAAAATTAGCACTATGTTAAAAAATATAATTTTTAAAAAATTTTTATACAAACTTGTTTACCTGTTAACCCAAACTACATTGATTGTTGATATTTTCAATATTTTTGTTAAGAAACATATTATCATTTATTTGTTTTGTAAATAGGAAAATTGTTTTATAATGGAGTATTATTTTATATATATATGTATATGTATATACATAATGTAAGTATATATATGTGTGTGTATATATTTAAGTTAGAGAAATTTAAATATAAGTCACTTAGTCAAAAAATATTTTTAAAAAGGAAGGAAAAATAAAATACAAATTGTAAATTCATATCCTTGGCTTCTCTCAGAAAAGAACATAAAATAGGTGAAGAGGGCCCCTATACCTGGTGCTCACCCAGTTGCTCTAAAATCCACACTGGCTTTTGTTATATTAGCATCTAATCTATCTGAGTGTGATTCTATTATTAGCGGCACAAATTTTTAGTAGAATGTTGGCTGTAAACAAAACAACTACTCAACTAATGCTTATCTAAAGAAAAAATATTCTAACACATAAGGGAAAACATTAATAAACATATTGCAAAAAGTACAGAAATTTCCTATGAGGAATATTCCACAGATAATTTTTTTTCAAAGAGATTTTAAGAGGGATTTTGACAACTCTTTATTAGTCAAATTTAAAAGGCAATTTGCATATATGATATGATTCTGTAGAATTTCAGTAGCTAATTGTACATTTATAAATGAAAAACTATCACTTATTTTTCTGTTTTCATCTATTTAGTAAAACTTAAACTTCCTTCTTACATTTCATTGTTAATTAGTTTTTAATGCCTCATTAAAGTACTAAATAAATAATAGTATAGGTGGTGTGAATGTTTTATGTATTTGAAACTCTACTATATGTCATGGATTTCTGTGAAAAAATACAGTTTTAATTTCTATTCCTAGCATAAAATCAACTCAAAGTTTAATAAATTGTTAAAATTAAAATTTCACTGAAATGGTAAGAGAGATATTATTTGTTATTATTTATTATTGTCTTTTTCAAATTGGTTCATTTTAAAAACTAAAGTTTTGCTTATTTCTTAAAATATTTATTTCCATAGACCCATATATGGTCAGCTAAAGAAATTAATAGGGTTAATTACAAAAATTTAAGCTTTTTAAATTTAATTTTCAAATCACAGAGAAATTTATTGATTTTTTAAAAATATCAACTTACAAAATTAGGCTATTTAGATTTTAATTTCAATTTCCATTTTAATAATAGAGTAGGCTATGAAATTGTGAAGATAGCTTTTTATCTGAATGCCAGGAACATTAGCCAAATAGAACATAATTTAAGTTTAAACAACTTTTGGGGGGCACCTGGATGGTGCAGTGGGTTAAACCTCTGCCTTTCACGTCATGATCTCAGGGTCCTGGAATCGAGGCCCGCATCAGGCTCTTTGCTCAGTGGGGAGCCTGCTTCCTCCTCTCTCTCTCTGCTGTTTCTCCACCTACTTGAGATTGAAATAAATAATACCTTAAAAAAAAAACAACTTTTGGTAAATTATAAAGATGCAGGATAAACATCTTCAAGTGTTAAAACAACATTTAGCAACACAGAAAAGATTTCTTTGCATTTGGCAAGGATTCCATAACTGTTACTGAAGAAATACAAAAATACAAAAAGGCCTTTATTCTGGAATTTTGTATGTCAGTTGAAAAAACAATCATCCCTGCCTGAGTTAAAACTTATCTGCTCAAAAGCACAAAGCTTGTTGAGAATATAATAAATTGGATTATACCAAATTGAAGCAAACACTCTTTTCAAGGAAATCATTTTACCATAGCAACCACGTAATTGTGTATGTGTGTGCATGTGCATGTGTGTTTGAAGAAGGAATGTGTAAAGTTAAAAAAGCAACGTTTACGATTTTAACTCCCGAAACATAATTAGCACTAGGTAATGACAAGTACATTAACTAAATGACAGCATTTATTTTACAAGATGATATTGCTGTCTATATCTGTATCTCTGTATCTGAAATGCTACTTTATTCTCCTAGAACTTTATAATTATGAAGATGCATAATTTTAATTCTAATCAGACCTAAAGTCAACATCTGTGACTCTGACTTAATAATAGTACATCAATTTCTCAGCTTAGTCTAGAGTTGATCCCTGAACCACCTTTAGAAAGGCACTGAAAATTTCATAATGTGTATTCAAGCTCAAGGGGATACTGGTAAGCTCTATAGTGTTAAAATGTACTCTTTTTGTGGTTGGAGAACTGTTTATTTCCCAAAGGAAATCACGCTGTTAACCTGAAGCAGTAAAGATATGGACATTCTAAACCAACACCTGCTCTTATAATCTACTCACTCAAAGTAGGTGAACATAAAAGATGTCAAAACATATTTAAGATAAGGGATACATATCTAGCAATTGTACTACTAGGTATTTACACAAAAATACAAAAATACCAATTCAAAGGGATACATGTTTATAACAGCTTTATATACAAAAGCTTAATTATGGAAACTGCCCTAATGTCCATTGATTTATGAAGGGATAATGAAGATACACACTCACACGCCAAACATAAACAATGAAGTATTACTCAGCCGTCAAAAAGAATGGAACCTTGCCATTTGCAATGACACGAATGGAGCTAGAGTCTTATACTAAGTGAAATAGTCATTGGAGGACACATATTTTATGATTTCACTCAGATGTGTAACTTAAGAAACAAAACAAACAAGCAAAGGGGAAAAAAGAGAAAGTGAGTGGGAGGCAAACCAAGAAACAGACTCTTAATTATATAGAACACACTGATGTTTACCAGAAGGGAGGTCTGTGGGTGACTGGGTTAAATGGGTGATGGAGATTAAGGAGTGCACTTGTTATGATGAGCGTAGGGTGTTGTATGGAAGTGTTGAATCACTGTATTGTACATCAGAAACTAATATTACACTGTATGTTAACTAACTGGAATTTAAATAGAAACTTTTAAAAAAGAAAGAAAAAGATAAGGGATAAAATTTATGTTCCTGTTTTAAAAGGTTACCATTATAACGAGTTTGGTTATATAGTGCCTTTCTGTTGTATCATTTTAGTCATATCTAACACCTAAAAGTACTAAATCTACACAAATTTTAAAAAAAGAAGAAGAAAGTTTGTAAATGTGACTCAGGATAAAGAAAACCTATACTGTAAGGAAGAATTAGAAATCCAATAGTATTTCCTTAGATTTCCCATCGAAGAAAATATATCTCATGAGATTAAGAATAAACTAATTCCTGTGATGAGAAATACCACAATGTTAGATTCTAAAATAATCTGAAGAAATCCAACTCAGTTATTTAAAAGAGACAAGAACAAGCACAAAGAAAAGAGGCGGAGAACTCGGAATTTTCCAAGCTCTTTTCTATTATACTATTTCTTATAATGTGACAGAATTTAGTTTTTGTCAATTATTATTATTATTATTATTATTATTATAAAATAATTAGATCTCAGGACACCTGGGTGGTTCCACTTGATTGAAGTTTGTTAAGCTTCAACTCTTGATTTTGGCTCTGACCATGATCAGAGGGTCCTGGGAATAAACCCTCTGTTGGGCTCCGAGCTCAGTGGGGAGTCTGCTTGAGGCTATCTCTCTTTCTGCACCTATCCCCATTCATGTGTGTGTGCACTCTCTCTATCTCTAAAATAAAATAAGTAAATATTTTAAAAAGAATAATTAAATTTCAAAATTATTACATTTTAATATTGATTTCCACCCCTTTGATGACCTATTGCCAGAATATATGTTAATAATATAATACATATATGTTTGATATAAATATAAATTATCTAATCTTCAAAAATTAGCAATTTTTTAAAATTATGGAGTGTCGATTACATAACAATTAACCACGTAGGTTAAAAAAAAAAATGGCGATGGACAGAGAGAGGAGAAAATAAAACAAGATGAAACCATAGAGGGAGACAAAGCATAAGAGACTCTCAATCATAGGAAACAAACTGAGGGTTTCTGGAGGGGAAGGGATGGTGGATAGGGGTAATTGGGTGATGGATATTAAGCAGGGCACAAGATTGTAATAAGCACTGTGTGTTATATAAAACTGATGAATCACTGACCTCTAACTCTGAAACTAATAATACATTATACACTAATTAACTGAATTTAAATAAAAACAGAACAGAACAAAACAAAACAACAAAGAATCAGGATCCATATCTGCTACTAATCATACTCAAAGTCCTTATTCTTGGTACTATATCCCCTTGCTTTCCCCAGGATCTAATGCACTGAAGCTTTGTACACTGACAGTATAGTAGCCAATGAGGTTTACCCAAGGCACAATTACAGCGAATTGAAAACTAATGCATTGATACAGCAATAGTACAAATCAATTTCCAATTTTTCACTTCCTGAAAGTGACAGTCTATCCTTCCAGACAGCTATATTAAATAAATACAAATACAGGAAAAGCATGCTACCTTCAAATGCTCTCCATGAGATAATTGTTGGAAATACAGAACTACAGGTCATGCTTTTCAGTGTTGTTTAAGAAGACACTTAACGTCTCTTGCAAGGAAGTAGTTCTATTGAGAAAACATAAAATTCCACGATGCTCAGACTACTTTCAAAGTTCTTCAGCTGAGAAGACAACTGTAAAGTTCCTTTCCATTTAACCATTTTCAAGCAAAGGAAGTTTCAGAGAGATCGGGCTCTCAGAAAAACATGTCAGGAAGATGATACCTTCAGGGATGACTCGTGGATTCTAACCCCTGCCTCTCCACGGGGTGGTCCTTTCTCACCACCTAACAGTCTTCCTAGTGACTCATTAGAGATCGTGATGAAGGAGATGCCTGTGATCCGTCAGCAGGTGGGACGTCTGGCAGGATCCCCAGGACCAGGAAAAGCGGGCAAGCACAGTGTTAAAGGTGTAAAGTTTCTTCGCGGGGCTCAGCTGCAAAATGCCACACTTGCTTACTTTTCTAAATAAAATTAAATGTGGCTCTGCCCTTACCTAAATTAATTTGCGAAGAAAGTAAATACCTGTTATTTTAAAGGTCCCTTTCCCTTCCTTCAGTATTATAAAAATCCTGGTAGTTTTATGATTCCGAGACACAGAAGAGCCTTCGGTTTCTGTTCCCTGATTTGCCACCACTCAGGCCTTCATGGGCCATTTGAAAGCAATCAGCTCCAGAGCTCAGGGCACTGCACTTTCTCTACAAAACATTTACCAATTAAACTGATTTTTCTTTTCATTCTTTCTTTCTTTCTTTCTTTTTTAAGTGCTTGAAAGCTGTGTATTGATAATAAGGAAAACACAATCATTCATAATTTCAATTTTCTGTTGCCAGGTTTATTTTATTTTATTTTGGCTTATAATTTAATTATTATTTGTTAAAAACTTGAACCAAAATATAAACATGTGGCAGATTTTGAAGTACAGTTAACTTAAAAAGAATATTGGGGAAAATTAATCTCTTAAAAATTGTTTCCTCTATAAATTTACATCTTCATCAATGACTCTTGCTTGTTGCTAGAATGTGACTGGGTCAGCACTATACCTATTCTGATATTCTCATCTTTATAGATTTAAGCTCTGAGAAATCTTGTTCTCAGAAATAAGCAGATGGAACAGAATTATACAGAAATTATAACAAAAATTAAATGAGTTACCATACAAACTAAGTTATAATCATGTGTCCATGGATACCTCAATTAGTTATTTCAAGATTTTTGAAAAAATTTAATGTAACAATCTAAAAAGCAATCACTTGAAAAAGGTTTGGTTCCTGGTGATTAGAATCATCTGCCTTTTTTTCTTAAAGTTTGTTTATTTGTTTTGAGAGAGAGAGAGAGAGAGTGTGTGTGAACAGGAGAGGGAGAGAGGGAATCCTAGAGCAGACACCACCTTGAGCCCCAAACCTGATGCAGGTTTCAATGTCACAACCCTGAGATCATGACCTCAGCTGAAATCAAGAGTCAGACACACAGCCAATTGAGCCACCGAGGCACCCTCTCTTTTTTTTTTTTCCTCATGGAGATGAATGTTTTGAATCTCCCTTTTGTTTGATTTTAGCACCTGGGGCAAAGAATCAATGTAAAGTTCAAGAACTTTGAGATATACTGTTCTTTTGAAATATAAAACAACAAGGAAAACCTTGTGGGAGAGAAATTCTCTGAAAGGAAGAATGGAAAAAAGGAAATGGAAGAATTAAGACACAGTTATTCAAATTCGACCCTTGAAAACCTGTTAAAATTATCCACCAGCCCAGAATGCTTTTCCCTTCATCTGAGGGGTTAGCAAACTTCAGATTTGGCAAAGTGGCAAAGCAATTAAACCAGTTTTGTTTTCTCTAGAATAAAGTCTCCAAATTCATTTTAAAATTCGACTGAATCTTTTTTGTGGTGTCCTATAACCATCTCGATACTGAGTTCTGATTCTAAGTTAGTTATGTAGATAATTCCGTTACGAGATTGTTATATCGTTCTTTGGCTACATTTTAGAAACTGAACACAGTGCTGAAGGACTGGTTATAGATCACCCAGAAACAACTTCATGAGGAAACACTCGAAGGGAGAGAAGCACATAATAGAAGCGCCATAGACCAAGGGAGACAAAATTTTTCTGAAAGGTCAGATAACATTTGTTTGAACACAAGATTAAATTCCCTATCTGTTCTATCCTTTCAGACTATAAGGATAACCACACTTCAGAGACGGGCACAGCATGAAAATCACTGAAAGGATTTGCTGATGAGAAGAGTTTTTCCACCACTTGATAGGACTTGTAGGATGGAAATTTTTTTTTTTTTCTTTCTTCCCTTCTAGGTTCTTTGGTTGGTCATTTACAAATAATCTAGAAATATGTTATCCTTGGGATCTAGGTGTTTGTATTATGTTCATTTGTAGGTGTCTAAAAGGGCCAGAGATTCTGGATTAGTTTTCCTCCACCCTTACGGACTTACCAGATCTGTGCTATGGTGACAGAGGCTGCAGATCAGGTACTTTGTTACTTTGGTCCTCTCCACACAAACTGCCACACTGGTATCTTAGTAACATTGTTTCCAAGTCATTTTTAGTATTTTGGTTATGTCTGTGTAGTGTCATTGCTAAAGTTCTTTGTATGAATTTAGGCACTCAGTTGGCAACTATTATAACTGTCATATAAATTGTAACACTTAAATAATTCCTGAATACTGTCTAATACTTTACAAGTAGACAAGAATATTTGCATTGTTACAACTCTTTCAAATAAGTAACTTTACATAAAGGAAAAGAAACCCCGACAACAAAAGGGCATTTTGTTTACTCGGAAGCATTCTACAAAGAGCAGCATTTCCTGCAGTAAATATGCAGAGAATTAGCCTTAGATTCTATTTCTATTTCAATAGTGTGTTTTTAACTAGTGTCTCTTAACTTAATAGCATAATTCTTAAAGAATCAGGTACATTATTAAGTTAAAAAAATATATATTTACCTGCAGCTATGGAGTGAAAAATGAAGAGCCTACCTTACAAAATCAACAACTCCTAAAGTTTACCTGTATACTAATTCTATCCTAGTACTATGTAAATGTCCATCTCCCTCTATCTCTCCCCCTTTCTCTCCTGCCTCAGGAAAGGCTGCATGTTCCAATTATAAGAAATAATTCAACTATTTAGGCAGTTGAGTGTTCAGAAGTAATAACATATCCAGAGCTTGGTTACCTTACTAACCCCACTCCCCAAAATAGAAACTGTCAAAAAATAATATGAGATCAGAATTGATTAAAGCTACGCCATTTAAGTTAGCTGTGTCTGGACAAGATGAAAGTTTAGATAACTCTCAGGTAAATATGTGGTTATAATTCAACCTGGAGGGAGAGAACAATATCGGGTTAAGAGTAACATATTTTTGCTAATAATATGATATACAGATCATAAAAGAACGTCATAAGTACTAATACCATGGGTTTAAATACACTATGTTACTTTGGAAAATAGTGTTTCTATCATATAGAGAATCTGTAAGACAGTACACAAATGAGATAAAAGAAAATGAATGAGGAAGGCAGAAATTTCTACTAATTTAGAAGCAATCTCAAGGTTTCAAGTCAAAAGGGGCATTCTTTAGAAATAGGGACCAAAAGCAATGTTTATTTATGTAAGAATCATTGCTTAATTAGGTGCACTTAGCATAAAGGTTGTTTTCCTTAATAGTGTAAAATAATCCAACATCTCTCAAATGAGAACAAGCGAAGTATATTTATCAGATCTTGATTGCAGCCAGGAAATCAGCCACCATTACTGGCATTTGGCAGAGACTAAAAGGCAAGCAGGGGAGTGGGAAAGATTTGTGATAGGAAAAAATGGAAAGCTTCTTGTTTGCCCTGATTGGAGACTGTTGGCCTGGGGGAACAGAAGGTAGGCTAACCGAAAGTGGAGCATGCTGTGTGATCAGTTAGGACATATAACTGGCATTTTGTGGTTGGTCCTATATTGGAGCAACGTGGCAAAAACCAGGGAAGCTGTCCGTTATCAAGCAATTCCTTACCAACTGGGACCTAAATGCTACAGTGTCGCTCTCGCCAGCAAGAACGACCAGGAGACCTCAGCGAAGCAAGCTTTATTTCTGGGTAGCTATTGGGATCTCCCCCTCACAGCCCGCACATGTGTATATATACCAAAGTTGTACAACCAATCACTTGCAGCCACATAGATACAAGAGGCATTTTGGACTACTTCCTTAATCCTTAGCTCCGCCTACTGGCTCGCATCCAGCCACCATCTTAATGGCATGTTTACTTTCGGGCACCGACATCTCCCCCTTTTCTTTTATATTAGGCATGCAAGGCAGGAGATCGTGCCTGTCTTAGGTTGTCAGCTGCCATGAACATGCTTACCCGTCATCGGATAATTCCCCCTGGTTGGAGAACTCCTGGCTTAGGTTGCTATGTGCATGCAGCCAATCTTACCCGTCATTGACTACCGACCTAGCGCTGCCAGCCAGATTTGGGGAAATATGCCAACTTCCAGTGCCATGCAAGCTTGTACTAGCGCCAACTGTTGTCTACGTTGTTGTTTATGTAATGATGCAAAACAGCGGAACATAAGGATCAAGCTCAGGAGTAGTCCAATTAATAGTGCACCCATACCGGCCCACTCTTTAGCAAATGAGAGTGATTGGTTTACAACAGATACCCAATTCTGTAATGGAGCTATGTCAATCTTAGTTGCATTAATAGTGAATATTTGTTGTCTTAACAATCTTGTCAAATTATAATATTGATTGGACCATGTCCCATTTAGGTGTCTGCTTAACTCTTTCGACAGATTAGCTGCAATAGAAAGGTCATTATAGGCCACGGAGGTTATGCAAAGTCGAGAAAGTGATTGGATGCATCCGGTCGTCAATAGTTTCTGGACAATGTCCACTTGTTCCTGGATTAGATCTACTCGCTGATTGACGATCATAATACCGGCTTGAAGGTGGCCATTAATTAGTTCTTGTGTGGCAAGGGCTTTTGCAACTCCCGTAGTTAGGTTATTAAGAGTGGAGGCAGTCTGTACAGACGTGGTGAGAGCTACAGCCGTTGTAATTGCTGCAGCTGCGGAGGCCGCTACAGCCACAATAATGGCTGCAGTGATCCCAAAGTCTCTTTTATGTCTTGAGAGCAATACAGGCAAATCGTTAGGATTTACAGAAACGGGCATGGGAATGAAAGTAGGTATACAGGAGGGAGGATGGTGGACTCATTCGTCAGTGGCATGGGGAACGGCCAGGCTTTCTCTATTGCCCATTGGTGCATCTGTTGAAGGGATGCTGATGTCGCCAGGATTGCTATCAGGCCGAGCATCAGGACGGGGCGGGCCATGTTGATCGATTCTTCTAATCAGTCGCTCCGGGACCCAGATAGGCACTTGGGCACCCTGTGGGAAAAGACAAACAGAACCTCGGTGCCATCTTAGGACCGGGTCAGAGCCTCTCCATTGGCCCGTGAGTATATCCTTCCACTTTGCCTGACTAGAGTGCGTTCGGTAACCGCCACATGCCTGTTCCGCTGCAGATGTACCATTATGGTCCAAGGACAAAAAATTTAAAATGTAAAGGGTGAGAGATGTAAGATCATGGGGTGACTTGTAGTCATCCCCTATTCCCCCTTTTCTTATTTTTTGTAAGCATCGTTTGAAGGTGCCATTGGTGCGTTCAATTATTCCTTGACCTTGTGGATTGTAGGGTATACCTGTAGAATGGACTATACCAAATTGACTCAGGAATTGATGGATAGATTTTGCAGGTCCATTATCTGTCTTTATTTGTTTTGGGATACCCTAATCTGCGAAGCATCGTAGGCAGTGTGTGATGACTTGTTTTGAATTCTCCCCCGTGAAGGGAGTAGCCATTATGATACCCGAATAAGTGTCCACTGATATATGTACGTACTTTTGTTGCCCGAATTCAGGTACATGTGTGACATCCATTTGCCACAGGTAATTAGCTTGAAGGCCTTTGGGATTTACCCCCAAGGAAGGCTGAGGGAGTAATGTGGCACAATTCCCACAGGTCCTTACTATATCTCTTGCCTGTTCTTTGGTGATATGGAATCTATATCTTAAGGTATTAGAATTCACGTGCCATTTGCTATGGAACAGCTTCGTCTGTTCTAAGGTAGGGCAAATAAGTTGGAAACAACTATTGTGGTCTGCTAGAGCATTGCCCTCGGATAATGGTCCCGGTAGGCTCATATGGGCTCTGATGTGATCTATCTCCGGTGTTAGGACCATTCGGGCGGCTGCTCTGATATCGAGCCCTGCTGATCCAGAGGTTGCGCGCCTTTCTCCGAGGGAGGATACCATGTCCTGGGCATTTGCGTTAGTGCCCCATAAATTTGTGTCGGTCCCCGGGGCGCGGGGCCCTGCTTCCCGTTTATTGAGTCATTGGATTGAATCCAGTTATTTGGTGGCAGGGGATTTTCTTGAATATCTTTCTGGGACCTACATTCATTAGCCCAATGATTCCCTTTACGGCAACAAGGGCACAACCCAGGTGCGGGCTTGACAGATCTAGGAGATCCTTTACCCTCTGGACAATCCCTCTTAAGATGACCGTCCCTTCTACAAAGGAAACAAGCCTTGGAAGAACTCCTGGTTCCTCCATTGAAACTTCTTATCCCTTGGGCTACTGCTGCTACCATAACTTGGCCCTGAACAACTGTATCAGTGATGTCTCGACACACTTTGATATACGTAATCAGGTCCTTAGACTTCCAAGGGCGGATAGCCTCTCTACATCATTTATTTGCTTGTTCATAGGCTAATTGTTTAACAAAGGGCACTGCTTAGTCCACATCCCCAAATGTGCGCCTTGCTACTTGGAGCAGACGATCTACAAAGTCAGCATAGGGTTCATTAGGCCCCTGCAACACCTTGGAAAGTTGTCCCTGCAAATCGCCAGAACCCTGTATGGTCTTCCAAGCCCTAGTGGCTGCAGCTGCTATCTGTACATACACCCCTGGGGGGGACCCAATCTGACTGTTTTGTCCCACAAATTGACCTCCTCCCATGAGCATGTCAATATTCCAGTGGGGATTCCCTGACACGGCGTTACGCTGGGCAGTTTCTGAGCTACACTCTTGCCAAGCAGTTTTCCAAATCAAGTATTGTCCACCAGACAGAGTTGCTTTTGCCATGTTAGTCCAATCGTCTGGGATAAGGTTCATGCTACCGACTGCTTCCAAAAGTGAAAGTGTATAAGCAGCCTGTGGCCCATAAGTAGTGACTGCTTCCTTAAAGTGTTTAATAAGTTTGAAGTCTAGTGGTTGATGAAACCTCTGTTGATTTTGATCTTCTAACACTGGGTATGCAAGAGGGGAGGGTTTAGTAAAGTCCATAATGTCCCTCCATCCTGCATCTACATTCTGGACAACCGCATGCCCCTCGGGAGCATGAAGTGGCGGCCATTCTGCAGGTGGCGCTATAGGCCTACATTCAGGGGTAGGAATTCTTGACCTTCTGACAGAGGGCGCTAGGGAGTCATATTTTTTCCCGGCTTCTTTGTATGTCCTTCCCTTTAAAGGTTCGTTAGGGACTTCCTCTTTTAATTTTAAGTGCGTCATGGCTTCCCCAAGCTCATCTTCAGAGGAGCTCTCCTCCGAACTTTTTCCCCCTCTGCTAGATCCTGCCTTAGAGGCTTCTCTGTCTTGCTCCATCACCTCAACACCTTCCTCGATAACATTTTTAACCGTTTTATGGTTCTTCCCCCAAATGTTCCCACTGAGGAATATTAAGAAGTCCTCAACCTTTTTCAAGAACTGCCGAGCTGCTTTCGTTTTTAGCGAAGTGCCGTTAGCCTTAAGCACTTCCGTCTTAGTAAACTTTGATCCCATTATTTCTCGTCCTATGCCTAGGAACCCTTTTATTTCTCGTCCTATACTTAGGAACTTTCTTATCTGAAATTTTGTGCGCACTTACCGGATCGTTGCGTTCACTGAGAACTCCTCGGTTTCTGAGGGTTCCGGGGTGCCGGCACCACTTGTCGCTCTCGCCAGCAAGAACGGCCGGGAGACCTCAGCGAAGCAAGCTTTATTTCTGGGTAGCTATTGGGATCTCCCCCTCACAGCCCGCACGTGTATATATACCAAAGTTGTACAACCAATCACTTGCAGCCACATAGAGACAAGAGGCATTTTGGACTACTTCCTTAATCCTTAGCTCCGCCTACTGGCTCGCATCCAGCCTCCATCTTAATGGCATGTTTACTTTCGGGCACCGACACTACAGAGGCTGGGGTTCAAATGGGTGGCTGCTGTTGTGGGTCAGTGTTCTATTTTCACATATGGGATGGCCAGTGACCATTTGTATGTTTCGTTTCTCATTCTAGAAGGACAGAAACTGCCTCAGAGTTCCAGATGATAAGGATTGTAGTCGCATCACAGAATGCTTAATCTCGGCTTCCTGGATGTGGCGACTGGTCCAAAGAATCATTCTTCATTTGAGCCGTATCATTCATGTTACCCCAACTCACATAGATGTAATAGATGTAATAGGTCCAGGAGGCTAAAGTGGGAGGCAGAGCCCTTCAGTTATTACTCAAACTTGGGACAGAGAGACAAAATGATTCAAAATAGGAGAACTTGAAACTTGAATGTGGCAACAATTCTACCTCTATAGCTGTGTCAGAGGCTGGTGTGAGGGACAAGACAGAGATCCTGGGGAGGCAGAGACAGAAAGTCAGTAGAAAAAGCATCTAAAGATGAGAAGTCTCTCTCTTTCTCAAACATAAAAACCTAGCAGTACCCCTGGCTTTCGTAAGATTTTGTGAAAAAAACTTAATAATTCCTCTTCCTTACTGAACTGTTTGTGTCTGTTTCTTGCAGTCAAATGAGTCCTGATTATTAATCGTTAAGTAGTTTTGTGAAATTTCTGTTGTGTTCCACCACTGAACACATAGGACTGGTGTTGCCTGGTACTGGGCATTTCCATCCTCCATCTGCCTTATAGCTGGGCAGTGACTTGTACTGGGCAATGACATATAAGCAGAAGTGACATGTGTCCCTTCTGAGATGAGACATTTAAATGCTGAAGCAATTATCTCATCTCTTCCTGTCTTCTCCTGCTAAATATTGAGGAAGTGGCCTAATGTCACCTGAGTGACAGGGGGTGATGATCAGTAATGAAAAGATAAAAGGTCCCTGAACACTGGTAAGTGAAGATAGATTAAAGCTTGGACTTTATCCTGGGGTCATTCAATATTCAGCTGATTATTTTTTATCCTAAATTCTGTTCAAAACAATGTGCTTGTGACAACTGAAAGTGATTCTTTGAAGCAGGGAATTGGCATATTCAGATGTGTGATTGTGGAGGAGAGTTCTGGCTACCTTGTGGAAATTAGATCAGAGAGGACAACTCATGAGAGTGAGAGGGCTTATTTTCTGCATGAGACTGAAAAAGGGGCCGTCGTTTGCTTAACGACCTGTCCGTGTGGAACAGTGAGTGCCCTCTGGGTTCTTGTAGTTAGTTGCATGAATGGAAGAGAGAGAGAACAGTCTCCTAAAACTCAGGCAGTTTCTAATTTAAAAAAAATAGTTGTGTGCTAGCCTGCTTATAATTTCATTTTCATGACTCAGAGCACCTTCCATAAGCACATTCTGGCAAACCATAAAACAAATAAATTGAAACAGAATGAAACCAATTGGACACTAGAATTGTAGTGTTTTAACTACACTACAATTTAATATGTTAATAAGATTAAACATATTACCACAAAATGTAAATATACAAATTTACAAGCACAGTAATTTGAAAGAAACTTTAACTGAATTTAGGTAAATTAACCCAATAAAACATGTTTTTGTAAACAACAATTGTTTGGCAGACTGAGTATTCTTAATCTTTAAAGTGCCTGAGTATAATACCTCAGGAAAAAAGATCTGTTTTCTATACATTTCATTTATAAAATGCAGAAGAAATAATACAAAGTTAACATGTTTCCCCATCAGTGTGATATTTTGAAATTAATTTGAAATAAACCTCCTTGTGCATAAAATAAAAGTTACAGAACCAAAGTATTTGATTTTACAGTGTTTTTCTTTTTTCCTTTCTTCTGTTACTCGCTCTCTCTCTCTCTCTTTGTAAATAACAACATTAAGGAGAAGAGATATTTAGGAGACATAATTGTCTTCTACCAGCCAGCTTGCAAAAAACTAAATCAAATAGCAATGATACAAAAACTGTTGTTTTGACATTCTGGTAAATGAAAGTGTAAGATGAATAGTAATGTATCAGAGGTTCATGTCTATCTGAAGACTGTGAAAATTGCTGATTATAAAGGAGAGAGTTAATGATCTCTAATTGTATTGTAATTTGAATGCAGTCTAATAGTGTTGAAGAGAACAGATTTGTGTGTTAACATAAGAAATATTAGAGGAGTAGGTGCCCAGTGTTTGGGATAATTAATTCTATCCCTCACTCCCTACAGACAAATACATATATAAACTGAATTAGATTCTAGAGAGAACCCAAAGAACCAAAATTAGACTCTGAACAAGCTTGCTATCATATGGGAACTTAAATTACTATTTTTGATGTTCTTTGCGACTATCTCATTTAGTTTCTATTGTGTTTGCTTTTTATTCTAAGGTGTTTTTTTTAATGGACTGAATAATGAATAAAAATCTGCAGCGCCTTGCAGAAAGTTTGGATTCAGTGCTATTTAGAGCTTTTATTCCACAGCAAATCCTAATGTTTCCTCTGGTGGTATGTGTGTGCTTTTTGTTTTTTGTTTCGTTTTTTGTTTTTGTTTTCTTTGTTTGTTTGTTTGTTTGTTTAGAGCTCTGAGCGTGTGTGTATGTGCATGTGTGTGTGTGTGTTTGTGTGTTTATTTTACTCTTGATTTCAAGGGGAAAAAAATTAAACAATTGATGTAACAAAGATATTTTGCAACTAGGGTCAATGACCTTGTACTTAAGCTAAAAAACTCAAATAGTTTGTGAGAATGATAGAAGCTTATTATTTAAGAACAGTCAACCAGGAAATGGACAAAGGCATTCAAAGGTCCTACAAAGTGCAACATTTGCATCATTTTATTAGTCACTATGCACATTATTTAGATCAGTGTGCTGCAAAATCACTTTGCTTAGATGGCTTTAACAAACAGCAGAAACTTGCTTCACCACTGCAGTTATCATAGCATTTCAGGGAATTATAGGAAAACAAACCAAACCCAGTAAACCTGCAAAAGGACTTTAAGTTTCATGTGCTTTTCATCTCTGCTTGCGTGTGTCTTTTTGTTCTAACTAGTGTCAATAATAAGTTCAAATTTATAACAAGACTACAGTGCCTCCCGTAAACACCTGACTGAGAAAATCACCTGGGAAAATCAAATAAAACTTAGCTATTGAAACCTACAGAAGAAAGGAACACATTTGAGTTGATGCAAACAGATGAACATGTCTCAAAAGCTGGGCCCTCAGTGTGGATCGTAACTTCTGAAGAAGTGAAATTTACCTCACAATTCAGGAAGTGCCACACCTTGACCAAAGTGTGCCCCTGTACTCACAGCTTGAGCCATTCCTCTTTTAGGCTTGTCTAGGCAGATGCTAGGGACTAGCTGATCGAGGCCTGGTGCATTTCATTTATCACAATTACACAATATGCAATTTGACTAAAGGGTATGGTATAGGTCAGTGCATTTAGGCATAACAACAGGGCTTATTAATCATCCTCAGCCCCTGAAGTTTATATGTGTGCTTAGAACTACAACAGAACTTCAGAACTAGAATCCGGGTCACTCATCCCTATGTCTCCGGAAGCTCATGGGATCAACTCTGCATGCTGCACTGCAGCCCTTGAAATAGCTTTATCCATAAATAAGGACAACAGTTTACCACCATCTGTTTAACTCTCATGTCTATATCTCAATTCACTCCAAATTTGAATAGGGGAAAGTGGAGAGTTATTTATTAGTCTCCTGTAGATGCTTGGATAACACTGGATGCTTTAACAAATAATCCTCAAGGTTAAAGTAGATTAAGTGTTAAAATTTGTTTTTCCTTGACAGTATTCAAATAACGTTCCTGGTCAGTGGCTGGCTTTCTGCATGTGGTGATTCAGGAGTTTGGTTTCCCCTTTTCCTATAGCTCCAGCGACTATAAGATCTTGGAGCTCTCCATTTTCAACTGACAGATGTGGATCACGGAGAGAAAGTCCCAGAAAGCGTGCACATTAGCTAGAACTCAAGTGTGTAGAAATGTAGCCAAGCTGTTTACACAGGAAGAAGAGAAGAATATTTTGGTGAAGAGGTCTCAAACTCTGCCTCAGCTTTTCAAAGTCCAACTCGGTAGACTGCAGACCCGCAGGGTGCCTTGTAGACCACATATTATGTAGAGGTTCTCATCACACATTTTTTTGTTGTTGTTATTAACATACCTGACTATGCCTATTAAAACGTTCCACATCCTTGTATGTTTCTCTGACCTATGGCCTTCAAACTGGGAGTCTGTGTGTGTGGGAGGGGGGTGGTGGTAATTACATACATATCCAAAAAACCCAGCCTGAATAATGTATTCTTTTACACAAAGAAATACAATGAAATATTCTCAATTTCTCAGCAAGAATTATGGAACCTACAAAATATCTATATATGCCATTTCCATCTAATTAATGTCATTTTTTTAATTTAAAAGTTATCATATTTTATCTATGTTTATTGAATGAGTCAGTGTTGATTTTATTTTTCCCCCACTCTATTTGTCATCTCCCCTGACCATTGCTTACCATGTTTACCATACTGCCTGGTGGCTTGTGTTCACTTTCCCAGTATAGACTGTGCTATTTAATATCACTCCATGTTTTCATTAAAAATGATTCATATAAATTATAAGCCTATTATAATAAGCTCATTGTTGCTTTTTACAGCTAAAGTACAATGCGTAAAGCACAGACATTCAGATTATTATTTCCCCATCCTTCCTAAGTGCTTCTTCCCTGTCCCATATGTTATACACCATTTGTTAAAGGGAGTATGCTTGTGGACATACCTTTGGGAATGAATTATATGGAAATGGTGCCCCCATGAGTTCAGCAAGTTGAGAGAGTTGCACATTGCTGTAAGAAAGATACTCTAAACTATAGTAGCTTCAATATAATTGTTAATCTCTCTTTACTATAATGGTCAAGGTAAAAAGCCCAGTCGTGCATAACTATCCTGCAAAACATATATATATTCCATCTTTGATACTTATAATATTGGCCTTAGCTTCATGGCCACTTTTTTTAATAATCTGTATACAAATATTTCTGTATAATCTCTTTTCCATGTTACTGATGTCAAAAAACACTTCATCTGAGGAAGAAAATGACAGTACTGAGATAGGAGGCTCCTTTCCCACTGTATAACACCACCATTTGCTTCCATCTCAGGATCATTTCTATTCTGTTAATTAGCAAACCCAAACTAATGTGCTGTATAAAATATGTACAAAGCTATATTAACCTAGAGATTTGAAGCATTTACAAAATAACACATCAGTTCATGTTATCAGTAAAGTTCTACACTGTCCTACATGTCCTAAAGTGTGTCCAGATGCATATTTTTAACTTATGTGAGTATAAAATCTCTAACCATTGCCCTTTGCCAGGGACCCAGAGGGTGGGAAGTCTGAAAACTAGTAGTTAGATGTATGAGAACTCTAAGAGATAAAAGGGCTGAGCCATCCTGCTCACAGAGTATAGCCTATACATGTTTGCTAAAAAGAATTTATCATCTTTTTCATGGTATAAATCTGCGATTCCTTATTTATTTTATTTTATTTTATTTTTTTAAAATCAGAACAAACATTCAGCAGTCGTGAGTTTAAAGACATGTTTAATGAAAACATTGATGAGGATGATGTAACTTGCCAAACTTTAAGGCTATAGAGTTGCCACTAACCATATGAAAATAGATGCAATGATATCATTAAACAAGGAAGGAAAAAAGGAAAAAAGAAGTGCTCTCTGCCATGGCAGGAAGCCCAGAGAAAAGTTGCTTCCAACAGCCCCATGATTATATGCAGAAGACAAAACACCCCAAACAAATATAATACTAGCTAGGTTCAGGAGACCAACAGAAGGCAGCACAATTTTCCCCAGATACCTCATTACACACAGCTTTGTGGACAACATTCGCCTCTCAGATTCACAAAGATCATTACCATCATCAGACCTCCGTGGAACTCTCCGCTCCATGGGGAATGGTTCTCATTCCTTAGAAACTACTGAGAAAATTAAGAGACAGAGAACAAAGGGAGAGTAAGATACAATTAAACTCCTGTAAACTCTTTTGTTTATAGGAACCTAGGTTCCTGACTTTGATGTTGTTGCTAAAATAACTCTGGGGAAAAATTTCTTGAAAGAATGAAAATGATCAATTTAGGTTTTAAATTTTGCAACCCATAATAAAGCTTTTTTTCCTTCTCTCTTTTCCACTATTTTTTATAATGAAGGTATAAAACATTTTAATTCTTTATCACAAATAATGACTCCATGAGATTATGTTTGAGTTTAGGGATTTCAAAGTCATTTTATAAGAATTAGTTCAGTTGTTACACATTTTTTTCTGGAATGTCTAAGCAATATCATTAAAAGCCCAGTTTAATTGCTTTGAAAAAGTGCTTTTGACATGATACTCAGTCTTTCAAAATTCACATTTCATTCTTTGTACATCAGCTCCTAAAATGACTCACATTTTTCTCTTTGAATTTCTTCTTTTAGAGTTCAAAAGCATTGAGACATAACTCTTTATAAAATCTGCTGTGTTTTGTATGATTAACTATACATTTCTGGAAATGTACCGAATATCTAATCTAGCATCTTGAATATACAAAATAAAGATATATGAACCTTACCAACCACATGTTCCAAATTTAATTTGGAGAACAACAGGCAAACAAGCAAACAAAAGCTGACTATGATGTTGTCCTGAATAGTGTTAGAATTATGGCCGTGATAAAGGAAGCTGAGGGACATAAAAGGCTTGAGAGAAGGGATTTTGAAGTGAGTCTTAAAAATTGATCAGATGGTGGTCAAGCAGAGATAAAATCCACTGTATTATGTTGAATTGTTCCCCAACTCCTGTATGATAAATACTACTTTTACCTTCAATTTTTCTCTTCAGGTTACATTGAGTATGTAGAAATAGTATGCATAACACAGGGGAAAGATTCCAGGTTGCCTTACACTGCTTGCGATGTGTTTAGAATTAGAAGTGTAAGACTTGAGGGAGAGATCATTGAATAGAATTTTGTTCACCAATTGACCTTTTTATGTTTTAGGAACAGTCAGATGAAACTGTGCCCAACTATGGGAGAGTCATTTGAAACCACAAGAGAACGTGATAGAACAGTGATTATACTACAACTGTTCAGTGCTCAGGCAATATACATGCTGAGTAATCTGCCTAGAGAAAGTGTCCAAAGGGGCTTGGTCATGTCAGATGGCATCAGAAATGAGAGAAAGCATGACATATATGGATTTTTGTGAGAGTTTCATAGTCTAAATATTAGTCTGTCGGCTTTCCTTTGTACTGATTTCTCTAACATCAAAATCATGTAAATACGAGGAAAGAAGTACTTTCAAAGTTAGCAGGTTCTCACTGCTTGGATCCTGCAGTGATAAGAGTGTTTTGGGCAGCTATGATAGTAGCCTGTGGCAGAGTCAAACTTCAAACAGGTGCACAAGAGACTGTATGCTGCATAACATGGTATCTTACAATTTTAAAAAATATATTGAGTTAAAGGAATACTGAACCACAAACTTTGCCAAAACTGTTGATAGTGCCATTGAAACTAAAGAGGGGATAAGAAAATATGGGTTCTAAATAATCACACAGGAGTTGGTTGATGTTTCCTTCAAAACTAATCATGGGCATGAGAACTGTTAGATCCCAGATTGATGGAATTTTAATAGGTTAGAAATTAAGTGGAACAGAAATGGTATACATTACTTTTGTTCATCATCAGTATTAGAAGAGAATGAAACATCAGACTTGAAACAATTCACAGACTATTAGATGAGGAGTTAGTAATTGCTATTTTTAACCAACTGAGCCACCCAGGCGTCCCAGTAATTGCTATTTTTAATGTAGAGGAAGAGAAATATTTACTCATGAAAAATTTGTTGATATGTGCTACCATGGTGAAAACTCAAGGAAAGCTAAAATTTAAAGGACTTTTATAAAGCAAATAAAGGAGGGGATTACTGTCTTAGCACTTTATTAGTTTTATCCGTGCATTAATGCAAAATTATTAAAAAATAAAGACTATACTAGGAAGTTTTTAAAACCTAATTGCAGTTGAAATACAAATGATAACAGAAGTTGAATATAGGAGTTGAATTCTATACTATTTTATTATTAATAAAGGGGAAACAATGAGTATTTTGCATGATAATTTGTCTAGTCAAGAAAGTGTCATCATTTTGAAAATGTTTCCACATTATTTATAGAAGCTTAGAATATGAAAAAGACAAAACAAAACAAAAACAGTGGACTGAGTAAAATATCTGATTGCAATGCACTGCAAAATCCAGAAGTAACCTTGTTAAAATGCCTATACATTCTACTCAATTTTAGTAGATTGTGAGCAAAATACTAAGGAAGAGAGATTTTATTAAATGTTCCCAAAGGTAAAATAAAACTTTTTTGTAACCTCCTAAACACTGTATTTAGTTTCATTCCTATTTTATGACATAACACATGATGTGTCCTTTCACAGGTAAAATCTAATGAATGGCAAAAAAATGGTATTAACTTGAGTCATGTTAAAGGTAGGCGTGCCATGGATACTGCATTATGTGAACTGAAAGGTTTCTAATTTGTTTATCTTTGAAGTTCAAGCTCTTTCACAGATACTGAGCATGTGAGTGTGTGTGTATTTATGATATATGTGTATATATATTCTGAGTTTTTAATATAGGCAACAAATAGAAATATTTCTTACATTGGATAATCAAAGGTTAAGCAATGAGTGATGTAATAGATTAAAAAGTTTACCCTAGCTAAGAATAATAAAGTACTTATGTTACTTACATGTGAAAATATTTCAAAATAACGTGTAAAGACTGTGAAAGAATTTCAACCCATGACCTATGAATAGAAGGTGAAACCAATATGAAACTTAAAGAGGAAAGCAATTCACCTTCTCAGTATTAGATCTTGATTTATTATAAACTGAATCTTCATTATCAATTATTGATGAAAATTAATAAGCTCCTAAGATTTCAAGTTACTTGAATGTTATGAATATCTTCTGAATAAAAAGATTACCCATGTTATTTATGTGATTTTTAAATATAGTTCCACATAAATAATTTATCCTCTTAGTAAAGAGCAATTAACTCCGGTTGGGTTTGGTTCATTTCATGTGGGAATTAAAACTTAAGAATTTTTCATGAAATACTATACTATATACAAATTCAACATTATATAATGTCCCTCTTTCTTTGCCTTTCGTTTTAAATGTCATTACCACATATATCTTGGCTATTTTATCAGTTAAATGATCTAGTTTGTTGAAAACTAGAAGAATCTTGGACAGCTATTAAATCGTTTAGCCTCTCTAGGTCATTTTGCAGACATCACCTTCCAACCTACTTGTTTCTGCATACTCTACATATTTAATACCTATGAATTTCCTTTTCATAATATTTGTTCATTCATCCACATCATTAATAATGTTATTAAGTGAGGACAAACCCAGCGCCAGCATCCTTTCCACCTTGAAACATTTTGCTGATGTAGAGGTTGCATCTGATTGAATTCTTTTTAATTCTTCAAGAGTTATTGATGTCGAATTAGCTTTTCAGCAATGGAAATCTTTAGTACACAGTTAAGAAAACTGGGTGAATGTAGGGTAGAAAAATGATATAAAAAATAGGACCTGAAAGAAGCAGGTTTGTTTCCAGACCAGAAACACTGAAGGAGGGTTTTCTGAGAGGGGGAGGGGGGAGGGAACTAAATCAAAAAGAGATGAGAAGAAGATAACTTCGTCTCTGTTGATTTATTAAGAATTAATTCTGAAGCACTTTTTGGACTTTTAAGCTTCAAAATGATGGCTTTTTTGGATTTGTTTAAATTGCTAACCTTTCAGGTTCTATTCAAAATCTGAGTAGGAAAGTTTCTTTGTTCTGAAGGAAGTGTTTAGATTTTTAATCTAGGGATTCTATTTTCCTGTTATTGAAGTCAATACATACATTTAAAAAAAAGAAAACTGATATATTTCTCTTTGTTTTTCTCTTTTTCCTTGAAGTAGGTCTATTTAAAATTGATTAGTCATACGTTTTTCATACTAATGGTGCAATAGAAACAGATTAAAGGGATTTTATTTTTTCTGTATTTAAATTCAACTGAGGACAGAGAAGTTTGGTATTCATTTTTAGAGAATATGACAAGCTTCATGAAATGCAGTCTATTTCAATAAACAAATTTTCCCTAAGCAATAAGAATAGCAAATAATAATACATCCTCTTTAAACATAATGGAAAACAAAGACACAAACTTTAAGAGAACACCTTATTTTTCTTTCTAGCATGGCTTGCTCTTAAAACATCCTTTTGTCTAAAAAGGATACAATTTATAAGAATCAATTTTCCTATATTCTTTGATTAAATTATCCTCTACTCTTACTAGCCATTTGCTAAGCATGCAGAATTAAAAAAACAAAAGAGTAATATTACATGAAGAACTCAAAACAAATCAACTTTGTAACAACTAAGAAATTGTAATACCTACTGAGAGAAGCCAGCACAAAACAAGAATTTAAAAAGGGAAACTAATTAAAAAAACAAACAAAAAAAAAAGACTAAGCGTGATCATGTGATCACATGTGTATCCATTATGTTTTTATGAGAAGGATTAAAATCAAGAATTTGGTTAGTAATATATTTATTTAAATTTGCTATTCTTTCTATGCTACTTTTTCCCAAGGTTTTATTCCAGCTACAGCCTTTATAATTAAAGTCTAATTTTCCATGTCAATTTGACACTTTTCTGTCAAAAGTGTATGTCTCTCCTTTTTAACAGATTTTTCTATTTTATTTTTCTAGATAAACTAGAAAAAAGAAAGTATCTTGAAGAAATCAGAAAGCATCCCAATATCTTGAGAGGCATCTGAGAGATTTCTAGTGTCTATTGAGATTATATATTGAGATGAGTTTCTTCACTACCAAAAGGTAAGCTAAGTTAAATTGTGTGCTTCATCCCGCAGATGCAATACAATTTTTTAAAAATTTATTTGTTTGAGAGAAAGAGAGAGAGAGAGCTGGGGGAGGGCCAGAGGGAGACGGAGAAGCTCAAGACTCCCTGCTGCATGTGGAGCCCCAAACTCATGACCTTGAAATCATGACCTGAGTTGAAATCAGGAGTCCAGCACTTAACTGACTGAGGTACTCAGGCATCCCAATAGAATACATTTTTTTTTAAACCATGAATATAAGATGGTAGTGAAGTTTAAATAGAATTATAAAATAATTAATATAAAAACAAGGAAGTAGGGAAAGAAAAGGAAACAAAAATCAGATGGGAAACAAAGAAAACAACTAACAAGATAAAAAATTTTAATCCAGGTGTTACCCAAAAACCCAAATTCAGCTGCCTCTCAATTGGAAAGACTTTATTCAGAAGATGAATTTTGGCTGGAAAGGAATATGAGCTTTATTCAGGAGACCAGCCACCTGGGTAGAAGTGGACTCATCCAAAAACCAACTCTGTCTAAGGCTTTTGCCCAACCACAAAATGTTTAAAGGGACTTTAGGGCAGTTAATCCATAAAAGAGGAGCACGGCAGTCTATAACACTTCTTGGCCACGTTCAGATTCAGTGGTGCCAGGTATAGAAATGTCAGCACTTACAGGATGTGTACTGGTGCCCCAGGGGGAGGCTGTATAAGAGGGTTTCAAGTCTTTCTAGGAAAAAATTTATGATTTACATATATACAAGGGTTTAACCAATCACAGGGGCTAGAAGTGCTTGCTAAAGCTTCAAGATTACTAAATTGACCAGAGGGACCAAGGCAGACAGAAGCTTCACAACATAGTGATAAGTACATTTAATACTACTAATATAAGCACAGCAATTCAAAGACAGAAATTGCCAAATTGTATTAAAACAAAGTGAAAACCAACTCTATGTTGTATAAAAGAAACAATTTAAAAATATAAACCAAGTTAAGAGGACAGAAAAGGATTTCTATCGTAACTATTAAGTGATGAATTCACTGTAAATAAACTATGATTCTAAATATGTGTGCATCTAATAACAATCTTCAAAACACAGTAAGAAAGACCTACTAGACGTGGAAGAAGAAATGAGAAAATTACAATTGAAGCAGAAAAATTCAACACATTGCATTCAGTAATTGATAAAAATGAAGAACAAATATCAGTAAATAAATAGAAGAGTTAGACAAACTCTCAAAAAATGTATTCTAATTAAATTGAATAGGATAATCCAGGTAGCAATAGCAGAGTACACATTATTTTAAAGTGCAAACTGAAAATTTTACAGGATAGATCATATTTCTGAGCCATAAAACAAACCTTAAAAAAGCTAAAAATAATTAAAATCATGCAAAGTTTATTCTCTGACTGTAGTTGTATTAAAATAGAAAAAAAACTGAGAAAATATTCACATATTTGGAAATTAAATAACACATTTCTAAATACTGCACAAGTTAAAGAAGAAATCCAACAATTTGAAATTGTTTTGGATTAAATATTAAAATGTAATCTACCGAATACATTGACAAAAGCTAAATTGATAGTAAAATGGGATTTTTAAGTATCAAATGCCCATATTAGAAGAGTATGAGGTCCCAAATCAATGATTTAATTATCTACTTCCAGACCCCATAAAAATAAGTTCAAAGCAAAATGAAAGCAAGGGTACATAGCCAAAAGAATTTAAAGCAGGATTTCAAAAAGATATTTGCAAGCGCCTTCTTATCATTGGGTAAAATTTCTTTGTTAACAGGTTCATCTCGTTCATTTAGCCCAATAGCTCTTTTGCTCAATGAAAATCCCAGGTTTATTCATGCCTCAGAAACTTTGTTTTGCTACTTCTTCCTATTTAAAGATTACACACACTGTACTTAATCATTCTCTGACAGCATTCCCAACTCAACACTTAGGAGAATAGTGTTACTAGCTTAAAAGCAACCATGGTGGGAGGATTTACACTTTAGATGAGCAAACATTATATATCCAGACCTTGTTTGCTATTTGGAGCACTAGTTTACCAACATCATGGTTTAGTAACTATTACTTAATCTGACTTATCACATCACTTGCCAAAATACAGAATTACATTGCTTATATATTTAAAAGTCAAAATATGTATTTTTTTTAATTTTTTATTTTTTATAAACATATATTTTTATCCCCAGGGGTACAGGTCTGTGAATCACCAGGTTTACACACTTCACAGCACTCACCAAAGCACATACCCTCCCCAATGTCCATAATCCCACCCCCTTCTCCCAAACCCCCTCCCCCCAGCAACCCTCAGTTTGTTTTGTGAGATTAAGAGTCACTTATGGTTTGTCTCCCTCCCTATCCCATCTTGCTTCATTGATTCTTCTCCTACCCACTTAAGCCCCCATGTTGCATCACCACTTCCTCATATCAGGGAGATCATATGATAGTTGTCTTTCTCTGCTTGACTTATTTCGCTAAGCATGATAAAACTTCCATATCTAATTAAACCTTTGGGATAACTTCTGTGTATTCCCAGCAGGCTAAGCTGATAGAATCTATCATTTACCAGCTAATTTTGAGGTGATAGAGGATGATTTCTTGTGGAGATATATTGCACTTCTCAGAACAATGAGATTCAAATTGGATCATAGATTAAACAATTTTTAAATACTTTTCAAAGGGAGGTTAATTTTCTGATATTGTTTTTGTCTTCACAACAAACACTAAGCTTTTGTATTCTGGCTTTGTTGTTGTTTTTCATAAATGTAGCTCTAGAAATTGCAAAACACTAGTGGGATCAATATATTATGACCTTTGTGGTCATATTTTAATTGTTTGCCATAGTATATTTCTTGACTCCTTACTATAGGACACCTTGATTTCATGATAAAATAATTAGTCTAATTATGTAAACAAGTCAGGTTTCTAAACAGGAGTTTGTTTTAATTTAAGATTTTTTCTATCTCATAATGATAAAGTAATTTCTGGAAAATCATGTTCCAGTTGTATCATTTAATAACCTAATTGCAAATTGTTCTAATAACCTAATTGTAAATTGTAAAGAAGAAATTCTCTTGGTTATATTAATGCTAAAAGTAGTCTTCTCACGGTCAGTGTTGAATATTCCATTTTCCCTTAGATATACGATTCTAATGTAACTCAAGAACATAATCCTAGGTATGTAACATATGTATAAGCAGGCAATTCAAGAGATACATAGCATGCTGAAATAGCTTGCTCTCCTTCAAAGCTGCTAATACTCTATGGGCTCTCTTTGGTCCAGATGATGGGGTGAGTTTTAAGTTCCTTTTCCCCCCTAAACTATGTAAGACTGAGCATCACTTTCCCAACCTCAATCAGGGATTTTGGGGGAATCACTACAGAATGCCCAAAGGGAAGAAACATACTACAGAGTGAAAATGCACCCACATGGTTCTTCCCTACCCCCGCCAAATATGTACCTTAACAGGAACAAGCTAGAAGCTGACTCTATAATATGAAAATGAGAAGGTTTTTTTGCTTTTGTTTTTGTTTACAATTTCTGTACCTCTTGATATGTGTCTTGTTGGGGATGGGCTAACAAGATGCCAGACACCAAAAGTCAATATCGGTCTCTATAAAATTCTTCGACCTTGGAGGTGAATCCTCGTCTATAATGAGGTAAAGTGGTGAGAGTAAAAAGTTCAATGCAACCTGAAATTTTCACTTCATGGTTTTTATAATGTAATACACCTCATAATAAAATGTATGTTAAAGTATATGTTTAACATTCACATTAATATAGCACAGTTAACAAAAACATTTTACAACTAAAAATTATAGTGATTAATGATCAGAGCACTGGCTGGCTGCATGCTAGAATCACCTGATTCCTGGATTTTTCCCTCATATTAAGTAATTGAGGTAGGGAGGGAGACCAGGAATAGTATTTTTGAAACTGACCATATAACTGATATATGATTCATATATCATATTCTGATTATATATATCATATATATGATTCATATATCATATTCTAATATATGAATATCAGATATTCATATCTGATATAAATATAGTTAGGAATTTGTAAGGCTGTAGCACAGACTTTTTAGGATTGCTTAATTATTTAAAGAAATTTGTATTAAAATAACTTATGTTCTTATGAAGGAAGGCTCTAAATGTAATAGCAATAATAATTTAGAAATGCTCCCTGTCAACTGAATGGATTAATCAGCAAAAACAGTATTCGTGTGTTTGAGTATAACCAAACAACAGCTACTCTTTTGCACAATTGTGTTTTTGTGTCTTATGATGTTTTTGCTTTAATTTCATTACAAAATTGCCAGCATTTTGCCAAAGAGGGAAAAAGAGAGTAACTTTAATGAATTAAAACTGCCTGGTGCCTCATTACTTATAATGCTTATCACGGATTATGTACTTATTTTGGCAGAGAGTGTTGATGAGCTCTAATACCCACCCATGCTTTCTTCACTAGTAAAAAAGACTTTTGATTTTTAGCTAGCCAGACACATGATCACCTGGAATAAATACTATATTCCCAATCCTTTATTGACTCAGGTATGATACATATGACTAATTTTAGTCTCATGAAGTGTAAGTAGAAATGATGTATGTGACTTCTGGGAAGTTGTTTTAAAAGAAGGGGTCTATTTCTCTGCCTCCCCTTTTTTTTTTCCCCTTCTTGGAAGAGCAGCTGTGATGGCTAGATCCAGAACAGCCATTTGAGAACATGAAAAGGAGCAAACTTTGGGGGGTAAAAAGGAAAATGATTTTTAAAAAAGTGTTTGGATATCTGGCAATCATGAAAACATCATATCTGACCTGAAGTGTTTGCATACACATCCCAGAGGGCAGAGAGGGCATAGAAAGATCTGTCTGTATTGCTCAAGGAAGTTCTTAGTCTTGCCTGTACATTAGAATCTTCAGAGACTTTCAAAACACTTTGATGTCTAATCCTATCAAACTCCCTAGAAAATTCTTCATAGTCTGTAATATTCCACTCAGTCACTTCCAACCCAGGTTCTTCTGCCTGTTATATCCAGAGACCATATCTTGCAATCTGGTCACCTTGTTCTGTATCTTCACTTGTGCCGCTGAACTTAACCTCTGCCCTTCATAACCAAGAGGGAGTCAAAAGGGATTTTCCCTGTGTTAACTCCTGTGTTACAGATATTTGCAAGAAACGAAACAAAATAACAATAATGAACAAAAACCAACTAACCAACCAAGGAACAAACAAAACTCCAAAACAGTATTTGTTTTAGTTTCAAAATTAAATCCTTTTACAGTCACCACATTCTGGAGTTTCTAACTTTATTTACCTAGGGTGGGTCTAGGGGAGCAGGGTTCTCCTTTCTCTGGGAGATGGGAGATGCAGATGGCTGATAAAGCTTGTTATTGGGTATTCAGATACACAAAGCTTAACTCAGCTGATTATTTGGTTAATTACAGAAATTTGGTGTCAGTTAAAGTGAAATTCCAAACTGTAACTTTCTAACCCCAGAATGTAGAAAAAGATGATAATCACTGAATCAGTTTTCTTATCAGAAAATCAGAGATTTTAATAGTGACTTAGGGGATTTTTATAAAGTTTAAATTACTAAGTTAAGCAGTTAATAAACTCATATGGTGCTTGGAAACTCTTCAGCCTTTAAAAAGTGGCACTTATATGTGAACTTACTCTTTGAAATATAAGAAAAAAAAAACCTTTAGGATACAACTTTGGATTTTCTTGTCTTTCATATTATTTTATTTATTTATTTATTTTTAAGATTTTTATTTATTTATTTGACAGAGTGAGAGACAGATCACAGGTAGGGAGATCAGCAGGCAGAGAGAGAGGGGGAAGCAGGCTCCCCACTGAGCAGGGAGCCCGATGTGGGGCTCGATCCCAGGACCCTGGGATCATGACCTGAGCCGAAGGCAGCGGCTTAACCCACTGAGCCACCCAGGCACCCATTAATGAGGAAAAATTATCCTATTATTTAAATTACAAAACATGGCAATTTAAAATTTTAAGTCTCATAATAATGATAATTTATTTCAAAAAGATATTCATGATATTAACCCTTGATGAAAAACTATATTATTTGTTAAAGAAAATACACAGCTTTTTTAAATTCTTTAACTTTTAAGTCTATTATTGTTCGTTATTGAAGTAGGGGTAACATACAATGCTATATTAGTTTCAGGCTATAACATAGCGATTCCATAATTCCACACATTGTGCAATACTCATCACAATAAATGTAATTATCATCTGTCAGCATGCAAAGTTATTATAGTATTATTGGCCATATTCCTATGCTTTACTTTTCACCTCTGTGACTTATTTATTTTATAGCTGCAAGTTTATACGTCTTAATTCCCTTCACTTACTTTGACGATCTCTCCACTTCTCTTCCCTCTGGCAGCTACCCGTTTGCTCTTTGTACTTGGAAGTCTGTTTCTGTTTGTTTACTTGTTTTAGATTCCACATAGAAATAAAATCACATGGTATTTGTCTTTCTCTGTCTGACTTATTTCACTTAGCATAATACCGTGTAGGTCCATCCATATTGTTGTGAGGAAATGTACAGGATTTAATCCTCTGTGATAAGAGCTCATAAACTTGTAATTGTTGGATTTTTTTTGGTCACTGTTCAAGGTTTTTATATAACAAAGTATCAGAAGCCAAAGCACCCACATAGCATGAATATGAACAGAAAATGTCTTTCCTGAGCAAGTACAGGCTTTGTAATTTAATTGTATTTACACTGATGAGTGCACACAAAGAAAAATCAATTTGTGGGAGTTTATTTCATTGGTATTGAAATTGTATCTTCCTTAATAAGCTTGGCACAAAGTAGATAGTTTGTCTTCTAAGTTCATTAAGTTATTCTTTTGCTGTATTCCATGGTGTTATGTAGTTTTATATGGGCTTGCTGGTTGGATTTTCAAAATTGGTTTTCCTAGCATCAGAATATTAACTTCCAATATTTACCAAAAAATTCTCATTTATTATAAAGTCACAAAAAAAGGACGTAAAATGGATATAAATATCCAATTTATTCAAGGTTCTTCTGGAATCATTCTGAAAGTATTAAAAGAGTAGGCTGAAAACCTGACTTTATAACACTGGTTATCTTTCTACCAACTTAATAATACCATTAAAGCTTGCTCAGTGTACTTTCTAAAATAAGTAAAAATATATATTTACCTTAACTATATTTCAGGACATCTGGGAGGAAAGAGAGAAAACATTTTCAATGTGCTCATACAAACAAGACAAAGTACCACTGACACCCCTCCAAATCAATTAATCATTCAATAACTCAAGAGAGCTGTCCTGCCTTTTCTCCATGCTTCACAGATGCTTCCACCATGAACTTAGTTGTACAGAATTCAATGGTGAAATCCTCATCTTATTTGATTCCCATGATTTTTGGAAAATTTTAACCCTCTACACAGGAATAAACTTACCTATCTTTGAGGCACATGTAAGCATTTGCCTTTATGCTTTGTTAGTCACATTGTTAACAACAAGCTTGTGTATTTTTTCCCCCAAAGCTCCAAGCCCTTCGGTTTCACTGAATGATATTTATAATCTACTTGACCCTTATCTTCTCTCCACCGAAGTCTTCCTCTCTCCTGATCACCCACTTTATTAGTCATCTATTGCTTCTTAACTTATAACACCAAAACTTAGTGGGTTAAAACAATAAACATTCCTTATGCCATAATTTCTCTAGGTTAAGAATTCTAGCTAGTGAGAGCCTCTAATTCAGGGTCTTCCATAGGGCTGGAGTTAGGAGGTTGGTGAGGGCTGCCGTAATCCAAAGGCGCATGTGAGAAGGATCAATTTACAAGCTTACTCATGTGGTTCTCAATAGGACTTAACATCTTGCTGGTTGCTAACTGGTGACATTAGTTCTTTGCCACGTGGGCTTTCCTCACAGCATTTTCCAATGTGGTAGCTGACTTCTCTATGAGTGAGAGAGAGAGAGAGTGAGACAGTGAGAGAGCTTTCAAGATGGAAGCCAGGCTTTGTGCAAGTTAATCCTGGAAGTGGCATCTCATTGTTTCTGCCATAGTGTATGTGAGAGAAGTGTTAGTAAATTCCATGAGGACTCAAAGTTAAGGGTTTCCACAAGGGTATAAATATTAACACATAGGGATTGAATAGGGATATTTTAGATGCTGCCTACCAAGTCCCTGAAATAATTACAAAACATGCTGTTCCTTTGAAGCACACAAATCTTTTACCAATCTCTTTTCCCTTAGTATGTGTTAACAGTTCCCCTGCAGATGCTTTCTTACATCAGTAAGACTTCCAATCCACTGGCACCTCTGCCTTCTCTCCTCCTGTGAAAGCCCTGAGGAAGTTATTCCCTATGAACTTACACTATGTCTCTTCCCAACCCTTGCTTCGTGTTAGAATCACCTGGGGAGATTTTTAAAATTCCAGTGCCTTGGTCTCAACTAAGATTAAACCAGTATTTCTGAAACTAGAAAATGGGCGTTACTATTTTGCAACAACTCCTCTTATGATTGTAATATGCGTTCATATTTAAGAATCAATAGGGTAGATTCTGTGATTGACACAAAAACAGGGATTGGTTAATTACCTTTCTTGGACCAACTCTGACCCACCACTAACTCTGACCCACCACCTACTTTTTAAAACTGTTTTATTGAAAACCAGTTTTTATTGAAAAAAACTACACACACACACACACACACACACACACACACACATATGACTGCTTCTGCACTCAAGATCAGAATTGAATACTTATTTCAGAGACTATATGGCTTATATTGAACATACTGACAATCTGGCCCCTTAAAGGGTTTGCTGATCTCTGACCTACCTTCTTTCACATTTTTTTTTTCTTGGCGAGCATGTTTGTTATCCAGCCTTTTCATTGAGTAAAGTCTACTGCTTGATTTCAATGCATTTCTAATCCTTGAACACTGCTGAAAAATACGTACAAATTCATAATATCTTACAAGCTTAACTGAAGAGTTATTCTCTTACCCTCTACTGTGCTAAGGGTGATTATCAAGGTCATTATCACTTTTCTTCATACAGTTTCAAATTGCACACCTTTTTGTTCACATGCCAAATCTACCTTCAGCATTTTATACCCCCATGGGATAATTCCTCTAGCGTTTTATAGTTTGAATGAGTTTACATTTTGTTGATTCAACTCTTTCTCCATGCAAAGACAACTTTCTTTGTTAAAAAGAAAATTTTACACTGGACACTTGTTAGAAGCAGAAAGGGAGACTTTATTCAGGACTATTGCAATATGGGAGAGGCTATTGGGACAGACAAGTGACACTGAACTCAAGCCCAGATACACCAAAGACAGCTGGGGATGTATAGCCAAATAGTGGAGCACAGTGAGGGGCTCCATGGAAGAAAATTGATTAGATGTCAAGGTTAGGGGCATTCTTGTTAAAATGGACTTTTGCTAAGGGCAGCTCAGGGTGATCAGATATTAGATATCAATGGTGAGGGGATTCTAGATAAATTGGCTTACCATGATTCTTTATTAAAACTAGAATTAAGAAAAGACCTGAGGGGCACCTGGGTGGCTCAGTGGGTTAAAGCCTCTGCCTTCGGCTCAGGTCATGATCTCAGGGTCCTGGGATCAAGCCCCACATTGGTCTCTCTGCTCAGCAGGGAGCCTGCTTCCTCCTCTCTCTCTGCCTCCCTCTCTGCCTACTTGTGAACTCTGTCTGTCAAATAAATAAATCTTAAAAAAAAAAAAAAAGAGCCGAGATGGCTGACTGAAGTTTGGTCAAGAGGGAGTCTTTCTCTCCCTTCCTTCCTTCCTTCCTTCCTCTCTCTCTCTTTCTTTCTTTCCTCTTCCTTTCTTTCTTCTTTCTTTTTTCTCTCTCTCTCTTTCTTTCTTTGTTTTCAAAATTCTCTTAGTGGCTATAGTACTGGAGACCTTCTTAAGACATATGCATCCCAGGAGGTCTGTAGGAAAATCCTAATAAATTTCAGGAGGCTTCCAGGATATATCATTCAAATTACACATGTATTACTTGTTTCTCCAAACATATATAAGAAGACTTGCTTTTTGCATTTTTAATTACAAAGAAGAATCAAAATGTTTAGTGCACCCTTTTGCATTATGATTAAAAAATTAAAACTTGTGGCAAATATTCTAGTTGCAGTATGGCAGTATTTTATTTTCGAACTATGCTTATACATTTCAAAAGTTAAATATATATTATATTAATTGCATTATATATGACTTCATTACGTATGTATAAACATGAGTGTACACACATATAGAGATATACACACATACATCAAATTTATTAAATGGTCACTACATTACAGATTTTATTATATTTCAAAAGAAAAAAATTGGTAGGCATGCTGGTAAATGAACATTTCTGTTTATGCTGTAATATGCAATTTGAAATACTCAAATGAATTTTGTTGACACCTTTTCTTTTCATCTGATTTTTAAAATAAGGACTAAATAATTATATATTTAAATGTTACAATTATACTGGATGTGATAAGGTCCAGACGTGATCATGCAGCTTGCCGCAGTATTCTATTAAAGACTCAAATAACATGAATAGCATTATTATTGCAACATAATTTTATAAATATTGAAAATTCTTGGAGTTTCCTGGAATATAAAGAGTATACGTTTCCTTTAGTTTGTACATTGGTTGCATTCTTAAAAATTTTTAGTTTACATTTTATCAACCCAAAGTATTTACATATAAAGATTTGGTCTCTTGACTAAATAATTATAGATTATCACCATGTGGATATTCACTGGGGCATTTGATGCGAGCACTTTTTGCAGTGCAGGATTACAGGACATCTGGCATTGTCAGACCTCATCTGTGAAATGCCATTAGTGACTTCCAATCATTTTGACAGATGAAACACTCAGGAATTTCCAAAAAAAAGGAAGCTGATGCCATCATCCTTGAGAACCAGTACCTTAGAAAGACAAATGAAAATTTCAGTAAGGTATCAGAAAACTGAAAAAGACTATAAAAATAAATTCAGTCATTCTGCACATACAAAGTCCCAGGTATAAACTGTTATAGTTATATATATTTGCTGTGATGTTTAGACATTCAGCGGCTCTTTTTTATGGTCTATCTAAATGTTTTATCTACTGCCAGTCTCTCTCCTGACTTTCCTCATAATAATTCATGAAAAATTTTAGCTAGGTTTTACTTTAAAATGTTCTCAATTATTATGTGATTTTAAAATAAGAAAGAGAGGAAGAACATAGTTTATGCACGTTGTTTGGTAAGCCTGACAGTTAGCTCTATATCATATAAATGTTTTCATTAGAGTCACCCTAAGATTTTATGCTTTGCATCTTATTTTTTAAATTTTTTTTTAAATTTTTTATTTTTTATAAACATATATTTTTATCCCCAGGGGTACAGGTCTGTGAATCACCAGGTTTACACACTTCACAGCACTCACCAAAGCGCATACCCTCCCCAATGTCCATAATCCCACCCCCTTCTCCCAACCCCCCTCCCCCCAGCAACCCTCAGTTTGTTTTGTGAGATTAAGAGTCACTTATGGTTTGTCTCCCTCCCAATCCCATCTTGTTTCATTGATTCTTCTCCTACCCACTTAAGCCCCCATGTTGAATCACCACTTCCTCATATCAGGGAGATCATATGATAGTTGTCTTTCTCTGCTTGACTTATTTCGCTAAGCATGATACGCTCTAGTTCCATCCATGTTGTCGCAAATGGCAAGATTTCATTTCTTTTGATGGCTGCATAGTATTCCATTGTGTATATATACCACTTCTTCTTGATCCATTCATCTGTTGATGGACATCTAGGTTCTTTCCATAGTTTGGCTATTGTGGACATTGCTGCTATAAACATTCGGGTGCACGTGCCCCTTTGGATCACTACGTTTGTATCTTTAGGGTAAATACCCAATAGTGCAATTGCTGGGTCATAGGGCAGTTCTATTTTCAACATTTTGAGGAACCTCCATGATGTTTTCCAGAGTGGGTGCACCAGCTTGCATTCCCACCAACAGTGTAGGAGGGTTCCCCTTTCTCTGCATCCTCGCCAGCATCTGTCATTTCCTGACTTGTTGATTTGAGCCATTCTGACTGGTGTGAGGTGATATCTCATTGTGGTTTTGATTTGTATTTCCCTGATGCCTAGTGATATGGAGCACTTTTTCATGGGTCTGTTGGCCATCTGGATGTCTTCTTTGCAGAAATGTCTGTTCATGTCCTCTGCCCATTTCTTGATTGGATTATTTGTTCTTTGGGTGTTGAGTTTGCTAAGTTCTTTATAGATTCTGGACACTAGTCCTTTATCTGATATGTCGTTTGCAAATATCTTCTCCCATTCTGTCAGTTGTCTTTTGGTTTTGTTAGCTGTTTCCTTTGCTGTGCAAAAGCTTTTGATCTTGATGAAATCCCAATAGTTCATTTTAGCCCTTGCTTCCCTTGCCTTTGGCGTTGTTCCTAGGAAGATGTTGCTGCGGCTGAGGTCGAAGAAGTTGCTGCCTGTGTTCTCCTCAAGGATTTTGATGGATTCCTTTCGCACATTGAGGTCCTTCATCCATTTTGAGTCTATTTTCGTGTGTGGTGTAAGGAAATGGTCCAATTTCATTTTTCTGCATGTGGCTGTCCAATTTTCCCAGCACCATTTATTGAAGAGGCTGTCTTTTTTCCATTGGACATTCTTTCCTGCTTTGTCGAAGATTAGTTGACCGTAGAGTTGAGGGTCTATTTCTGGGCTCTCTATTCTGTTCCATTGATCTATGTGTCTGTTTTTGTGCCAGTACCATGCTGTCTTGATGACAGCTTTGTAATAGAGCTTGAAGTCCGGAATTGTGATGCCACCAACGTTGGCTTTCTTTTTCAATATCCCTTTGGCTATTCGAGGTCTTTTCTGGTTCCATATAAATTTTAGAATTATTTGTTCCATTTCTTTGAAAAAGATGGATGGTACTTTGATAGGAATTGCATTAAATGTGTAGATTGCTTTAGGTAGCATAGACATTTTCACAATATGTATTCTTCCAATCCAGGAGCATGGAACATTTTTCCATTTCTTTGTGTCTTCCTCAATTTCTTTCATGAGTACTTTATAGTTTTCTGAGTATAGATTCTGTGCCTCTTTGGTTAGGTTTATTCCTAGGTATCTTATGGTTTTGGGTACAATTGTAAATGGGATTGACTCCTTAATTTCTCTTTCTTCTGTCTTGCTGTTGGTGTAGAGAAATGCAACTGATTTCTGTGCATTGATTTTTATATCTGGACACTTTACTGAATTCCTGTACAAGTTCTAGCAGTTTTGGGGTGGAGTCTTTTGGGTTTTCCACATATAGTATCATATCATCTGTGAAGAGTGATAATTTGATTTCTTCTTTGCTGATTTGGATGCCTTTAATTTCCTTTTGTTTTCTGATTGCTGAGGCTAGGACCTCTAGTACTGTGTTGAATAGCAGTGGTGATAATGGACATCCCTGCCGTGTTCCTGACCTTAGCGGAAAAGCTTTCAGTTTTTCTCCATTGAGCATAATATTTGCGGTGGGTTTGTCATAGATGGCTTTGATGATATTGAGGTATGTGCCCTCTATCCCTACACTTTGAAGAGTTTTGATCAGGAAGGGATGCTGTACTTTGTCAAATGCTTTTTCAGCATCTATTGAGAGTATCATATGGTTCTTGTTCTTTCTTTTATTGATGTGTTGTATCACATTGACTGATTTGCGGATGTTGAACCAACCTTGTAGCCCTGGAATAAATCCCACTTGGTTGTGGTGAATAATCCTTTTAATGTACTGTTGAATCCTATTGGCTAGTATTTTGTTGAGTATTTTCGCATCTGTGTTCATCAAGGATATTGGTCTATAGCTCTCTTTTTTGATGGGATCCTTGTCTGGTTTTGGGATCAAGGTGATGCTGGCCTCATAAAAAGAGTTTGGAAGTTTTCCTTCCATTTCTATTTTTTGGAACAGTTTCAGGAGAATAGGAATTAGTTCTTCTTTAAATGTTTGGTAGAATTCCCCCGGGAAGCCGTCTGGCCCTGGGCTTTTGTTTGTTTGGAGATTTTTAATGACTGTTTCAATCTCCTTACTGGTTATGGGTCTGTTCAGGCTTTCTATTTCTTCCTGGTTCAGTTGTGGTAGTTTATATGTCTCTAGGAATGCATCCATTTCTTCCAGATTGTCAAATTTATTGGCGTAGAGTTGCTCATAGTATGTTCTTATAGTAGTTTGTATTTCTTTGGTGTTAGTTGTGATCTCTCCTCTTTCATTCATGATTTTATTTATTTGGGTCCTTTCTCTTTTCTTTTTGATAAGTCGGGCCAGGGGGTTATCAATTTTATTAATTCTTTCAAAGAACCAGCTCCTAGTTTCGTTGATTTGTTCTATTGTGTTTTTTTGGTTTCTATTTCATTGATTTCTGCTCTGATCTTTATGATTTCTCTTCTCCTGCTGGGGTTAGGGTTTCTTTCTTGTTCTTTCTCCAGCCCCTTTAGGTGTAGGGTTAAGTTGTGTACCTGAGACCTTTCTCGTTTCTTGAGAAAGGCTTGTACAGCTATATATTTTCCTCTCAGGACTGCCTTTGTTGTGTCCCACAGATTTTGAACCGTTGTATTTTCATTATCATTTGTTTCCATGATTTTTTTTAATTCTTCTTTAATTTCCCGGTTGACCCATTCATTCTTTAGAAGGATGCTGTTTAGTCTCCATGTATTTGGGTTCTTTTCAAACTTCCTTTTGTGGTTGAGTTCTAGCTTTAGAGCATTGTGGTCTGAAAATATGCAGGGAATGATCCCAATCTTTTGATACCGGTTGAGTCCTGATTTAGGACCGAGGATGTGATCTATTCTGGAGAATGTTCCATGTGCACTAGAGAAGAATGTGTATTCTGTTGCTTTGGGATGAAATGTTCTGAATATATCTGTGATGTCCATCTGCTCCATCGTGTCATTTAAGGCCTTTATTTCCTTGCTGATCTTTTGCTTGGATGATCTGTCCATTTCAGTGAGGGGAGTGTTAAAGTCCCCTACTATTATGGTATTATTGTTGATGTGTTTCTTTGATTTTGTTATTAATTGGTTTATATAGTGGCTGCCCCCACTTGGGGGCATAGATATTTAAAATTGTTAAATCTTCTTGTTGGACAGACCCTTTGAGTATGATATAGTGTCCTTCCTCATCTCTTATTATAGCCTTTGGCTTAAAATCTAATTGAACTAAGGATTGCCACTTCTGCTTTCTTCTGATGTCCATTAGCATGGTAAATTCTTTTCCACCCCCTCACTTTAAATCTGGAGGTGTCTTCGGGCTTAAAATGAGTTTCTTGGAGGCAACATATAGATGGGTTTTGTTTTTTTATCCATTCTGATAGCCTGTGTCTTTTGACAGGGGCATTTAGCCCATTAACATTCAGGGTAACTATTGAGAGATATGAATTTAGTGCCATTGTATTGCCTGTAAGGTGACTGTTACTGTATATGGTCTCTGTTCCTTTCTGATCTATCACTTGTAGGCTCTCTCTTTGCTTAGAGGACCCCTTTCAATATTTCCTGTAGAGCTGGTTTGGTGTTTGCAAATTCTTTCAGTTTTTGTTTGTCCTGGAAGCTTTTAATCTCTCCTTCTATTTTCAATGATAGCCTAGCTGGATATAGTATTCTTGTCTGCATGTTTTTCTCGTTTAGTGCTCTGAAAATATCATGCCAGCTCTTTCTGGCCTGCCAGGTCTCTGTGGATAAGTCAGCTGCCAATCTAATATTTTTACCATTGTATGTTACAGACTTCTTTTCCCGGGCTGCTTTCAGGATTTTCTCTTTGTCACTGAGACTTGTAAATTTTACTATTAGGTGACGGGGTGTGGGCCTATTCTTAGTGATTTTGAGGGGCGTTCTCAGAACCTCCTGAATTTTGATGTTCGTTCCCTTGCCATATTGGGGAAATTCTCCCCAATAATTCTCTCCAGTATACCTTCTGCTCCCCTCTCTCTTTCTTCTTCTTCTGGAATCCCAATTATTCTAATGTTGTTTCGTCTTATGGTGTCACTTATCTCTCGAATTCTCCCCTCGTGGTCCAGTAGCTGTTTGTCCCTCTTTTGCTCAGCTTCTTTATTCTCTGTCATTTGGTCTTCTATATCACTAATTCTTTCTTCTGCCTCATTTATCCTAGCAGTGAGAGCCTCCATTTTTGATTGCACCTCATTAATAGCTTTTTTGATTTCAACTTGGTTAGATTTTAGTTCTTTTATTTATCCAAAAAGGGCTTTTATATCTCTCGAGAGGGTTTCTCTAATATCTTCCATGCCTTTTTTGAGCCCAGCTAGAACCTTGAGAATTGTCATTCTGAACTCTAGATCTGACATATTACCAATGTCTGTATTGATTAGGTCCCTAGCCTTCGGTACTGCCTCTTGTTCTTTTTTTTGTGTTGAATTTTTCCGTCTTGTCATTTTGTCCAGATAAGAGTATATGAAGGAGCAAGTAAAATACTAAAAGGGTGGCAAAAACCCCAGGAAAATATGCTTTAACCAAATTAGAAGAGATCCCAAATCGTGAGGGGGGAGAAAGGGGATAAAAAGAGGCTCAAAAAGGAAGAAAGAAAAAAAAAGAAAAAAAGAAAAAAAAAGAAAAGAAAATAATTAAAAAAAAGAAAACAAATAAGAAAAATATAAAAAAGAAAAAATATATATATTGGATAAACCAGTTAAAAAATGTTAAAAAAGAAAAAGGTAAAAGTTAAAAAAAAAATTTACCAGAAGGCGAGAAAAAAAACAAAAAATGAAAAAGAAAAAAATTAAATTAACTGCAAGACTAAAAAAAAAAAATCACAGGGAAAAAGCCATGAGTTCCGTGCTTTGCTTTCTCCTCCTCTGGAATTCTGCTGCTCTCCTTGGTATTGAAACTGCACTCCTTGGTAGGTGATCTTGGTCTCGGCTGGATTTCTTGTTGGTCTTCTGGGGGAGGGGCCTGTTGTAGTGATTCTCAAGTGTCTTTGCCCCAGGCGGAATTGCACCGCCCTTATCAGGGGCTGGGCTGAGTAATCCGCTCGGGTTTGCTTTCAGGAGCTTTTATTCCCTGAGCGCTTTCCGTAGAGTTCCGGAGGACGGGAATACAAATGGCGGCCTCCTGGTCTCCGGCCCGGAGGAGCCGAGAGCCCAGGGCCCCACTCCTCAGTGCGCCCTCAGAGAACAACGCCCAGTTACTCCCGTCTGCCTGACCTCCGGCCGCGCTCCGAGCTCACCGAGCCTGCGACCGGTTCAAGGTAACACCGAGCTGTGAGCTTACTGTCGGCTCTGTCTCTGTAGCCGGCTTTCCCGTTCCAGTACCCGCAAGCTCTGCGACACTCAGACACCCCCGATCCTTCTGTGACCCTGCGGGACCTGAGGCCACGCTGACCCCGCGTGGGCTTCGCCCCGGTTTAGCCTCTGGAGCGATGTCCCTCAGTGGAACAGACTTTTAAAAGTCCTGATTTTGTGCGCCGTTGCTCCGCCGCTTGCCGGGAGCCGGCCCCTCCCCCCGGGGTCTATCTTCCCGTCGCTTTGGATTCACTTCTCCGCCAGTCCTACCTTTCAGAAAGTGGTTGTTTTTCTGTTTCCAGAATTGCTGTTCTTCTTCTCTTTGATCTGCCGATGGATTTTCAGGTGTTTGCAATCTTTAGATAAGCTATCTAGCTGATCTCCGGCTAGCTGAAGTAGTCTCAGCCTGCTACTTCTCCGCCATCTTGACTCCTGATATACTTTGCATCTTTTTAAATAAAAATGTGAGGTTGAAAGAAGTTAATTAACTTTTCCGAGAGCCCTTGGTTATGAAAGAAATAATGTGGATTTTCAGATGTTTTGATGTGAAACTTTGACATGAAATGTGAACATGAATCTTTCCCTGAAGATATTTAGGTAAATATAAATAAATATGTTTAAATTACTATTTTAATATTCAAATAAAAATTATTTGTGTTGTATAAATTACATAGGCATATATACTATTTTTTCTTCTTTATGATGTTTATTTTCATTTTCAAAGGTAATACAGAACATTTTATAATTCCTTCCAGAAATACTACCTAACTTTAACATTAAGCATTTTTAAATGAACTAACAACAGTGTTAAAAATATCCTACTATTTACCAAGACCACATTTAGTATATAATTAATACACATAAATAACATGTTTAATGGAAATTAATTATAACATGAATATTTATAAAAGTAGACTCAAGATAGACTACATATAATTTAAAATTACTATCTTTACAAATTTCATTATAATTAATTTCAATCATTTTATAAAATCAAATTATGTATGGTAACATTCAATTATTAAAACTCCTCAGAAATTGTCTTGATCATTCTGTTACTTTGGTCAGGAAATTTCCTAAAAACCCATACATTATCTGTTCTTCTCTAATACTATATATATATATATATGTTCCTAAAAATCACAGAGACACAACACACAAACTTCATCAGTGATGAATTAAAAAAAAAAAAAAAAAAGATGGGAAACTAATTAAAAATGGTAGCATACGTTTACCCATAGTAAGTAGTTAAATAAATAAACACTATTAATAATTATAGTACTTCACCCCTAAAATTTCCTTGTAGAAGCGAGTGTTGGAGCAGTTATAGCCTGTGAGGTTTATGAAGTAGAAAAAAGGAGGATTCTCTGTAATCAGATTATCGTATCCCCTAATGTGGATGGACGTAGCTCATGACATTAGTTAACTGAAGTGGCTGGTATATACTGAGTTATGCCCAGGCATACACACCATGCATTCTGTGTGTTCTTATGTGCTTGGTCCAGCTAGAGGCATTTTCCTACATTCACCTAATAGTTCCTTAAGTCAAAATCTCATATAACCAAACATCTCTCTACATTACACCCTAATTGGCTCCAAATATATCCATCCTGTTGGAACAAATTCACGTTTTCAAAACAGGCATTATAGCAGAATGACTATAGTTAAAACTATTTTTTGTTTTGTTTTTATAGTTAAAAGTTTTTAATTCAAAAATTTTAACTGTTAAATATATTTGTCTGCCAATCGTCTTTAAGGAAACAAATATTTTCAAAATTGCTCAATGAAACAAATATATTCTACTAACTAAGTTGACACATATCATTTCAACAATTTATAATAGAATAAAATTTATAATAATTTATAATAATTCATAAATAGAATTTATAATAGAAGTGTGTCTTTCTTTAAAAAACAGCAAAAAAATTTAAAGCATGTTTGCAATTACTAATAATATTGAAATAAATGACAAAAGAGTTAAGAATTATTTTGATTTTCCTGGAGTGCCTGGGTGGCTCAGTCAGTTGCATGGCCAGATCTTGGCTCAGGTCGTGATCTTGAGGTTCTGAGATCAAGCCCTGGACAGGCTCCATGCTCAGTGGGGAATCTGCTTGAGGATTCTCTTTCTCTCCCTCTCCCTCTGCCCCTCCCCCTGCTTGCGTGTTCACTCTTACTCTCTCTCTCCAAAATAAATAAATAAATCTTAAAAAAAAGAAAAGAATTACTTTGATTTTCCCAAATAAGAAGAAGTGCATATATGATTTTTTTTAGTCACTTTTTCATTTATATATTGTTTTCTGGAGACACTTTATTTTCATAAGGAAGTTATGAGAATATATGTTAGAACTTTTTGTTTGTTTTTGCTTTCATTTTTTGGCCAATGGTCATTGACCAGATATATTAATGTTAGGTTGTATATAATTAGTTCAGTGACCAAACAAGTAGGCTATTTGATGGATTAAGGAATAAGGAATACAAATTATTAGTCTAAAAAATTACATTTAAGATTACATTTTAGAAGATGAATTACCCAAAAAGCTCTCTTTCTAATGAGAGCTAGATCCAACAATAAACTAAATTTCAGTTAGTGAGTCCATATGTCCATTTCTATATACTGAACCAGTTCCTGGAGTCTTTGCAGTAGTTAATGAACCCTTAGTCAGTTACTACTTGAGGAAAAAGTATTTATTAGTATATTAAAAGATATAAAAGGGATAATTGAGCTCAAGTTTTGATTAAAAAAAAATTACTGCTTTCATGATTCAACTTTCTTCTCTTTTTGGAATTTATGGCCATATAAAACGGCACTCTTTATATCTGTTAGACCTGAATTGAGGTAACTTTCTAGTTCATAGCAACTCTTTGCCAAGTTTCTAACAATGACCGCAGACTCATGATTCTCAGCCTGACCCAGTGTCACTACCACCTGCTCCTACAGAAGAAATATCTGTAGCCATGTCAGGTCCAAAGCAAATTAAAAAGATTCATTCTTTTTAGATTTAACTATGAGGCTCAGAAAGAAAAAGGCACTGCACTCTTGCCCTCTGATTTGTTTATAGATAAGTTTTCCTCCTCTTAAGGAGGAAAAAATAAACTCTCCTTAAGTAAGAGAGAATGATGTTGCACCCATATGGCAGTAGACATGAGAATGAGAGCCTTAGTTATGGTGGAGCCCGGTTCCTGATTATAGTCTCCAGGACAGGAACTCCCACCTGCCTGTTCCTAGAGATCCTTTTTTGAGCCTTTGATCAATCTCCCTATTTCCCAAAAGTTCTTCATTTACCCTAAAAGTAGAATTTGATTTTAGTTACACATGTTGGTAATAAAAGAGCCTTGATTATGAAAGCTTCTTTACCAAACCAAAGTTGTTTTTCACTTAATTTTAATTTAATGACTTAATTATGTATGTAATTAAGTGACTTCAAAAATATAGTGAGTAAGCACAGACAATGACATAAAGTCCAAGCATTATCCTACTGATTACTTAAAATCGCAAAAAAAGAAAAAAATTTTGTAAATTTACAGTATTTGATCTACAAATGAATTTAACATCAATGATAATGGGACATCTTGCATATGACTTCTGATATGGTAAAAGATACACCACGTATGAAGTATTCTTGCAAAAATGTTTAACATAAAGTAGTCAAGCCTGTGGACTTAACATCCAGTTAGGTTGTAACAACATCAGGCAATATAGGGGCAAGTTACTTGACACTAACAGGAAATAATCCAACAGATTTAGGATGTAGAATATCCTACACAATAATAACAACTGATCTGAACTCTCATAAAGTCAATAATCGTTAAAATGATGGTGAGATTGTTAGAGACAAAAGGGTATAATGACCGACCAACCAAATGTGAAGAATAAATTTGAGTAGGTACTGTTCTTTAAAAATCTGTAAAGGACAGGGCACCTGGGTGGCTCAGTGGGTTAAGCCGCTGCCTTCGGCTCAGGTCATGATCTCAGGGTCCTGGGATCGAGTCCCGCATCGGGCTCTCTGCTCAGCAGAAAGCCTGCTTCCCTCTCACTCTCTCTCTCTGCCTGCTTCTCTGTCTACTTGTGATCTCTCTCTGTCAAATAAATAAATAAAATCTTTATAAAAAAAAAAGTGAGAGGTTTCAGACCTCTTTAAAAAAAATCTGTAAAGGACAATTTTAAATAACTGGTAAGAGTTGAGTGGAGACTAGATATATTAGATTTTATTATAGAATTTTTATATAATATTATAGAACTATCATTTTATGTATTATGAAGGGGGAAAGTCAGAGCTAATAACCTGGTCACTGAACTCATTAAGAGAAATCAGCTTAGGGTTTTCTGGAAGGCTTTTTGTGTTTGTTTGTTTGTTTTTTTTTTTCCCATCATTTGTATATTTATTTAACTTCCATTAATGCACCTCTTTTTTTTTTTTTTTTAATAAACATATATTTTTATCCCCAGGGGTACAGGTCTGTGAATCACCAGGTTTACACACTTCACAGCACTCACCAAAGCACATACCCTCCCCAATGTCCATAATCCCACCCCATTCTCCCAATCCCCCTCCCCCCAGCAACCCTCAGTTTGTTTTGTGAAATTAAGAGTCACTTATGGTTTGTCTCCCTCCGAATTCCATATGTGTTTTTTTTAAAGATTTTTTAATTTATTTGACAGAGAGAGATCACAAGTAGGCAGAGAGGCAAGCAGAGAGAGAGAGAGAGAGAAAGAGAGAGGAGGAAGCAGGCTCCCTGCCTAGCAGAGAGCCCGATGTGGGACTTGATCCCACGACCCTGAGATCATGACCTGAGCCGAAGGCACTAACCCACTGAGCCACCCTGGCAGCCCAGTTTTCTGGAAGTTTTATTTGAACTACTATAGAAGGATAAATAAAAGTTAGCTATGTTTTTCAACTTTCAAAAAATTTCATAGATACACAGATTTAACTTCAAATTAACTTTTCTTCATTAATTTTTAGCATCATATGGAATAAAACTACTAATTTTCCCTGCTAAAAACCTATTTTTAATGGTAGTTAACATTTAAATATCTAAATTACTGTCTCCTAAGCTCTTCTAACAATTTAATTGATTTGGCATTGATTTTTTATGCTGCATACATAGAAAAATCTAGTAAGATCAAGGTGATCAAGATCTAGAAAAGGATATTGGCAATAAACTAAGAATCATATTGATACCTGAGGTCTAAAGAAAAATATCAATATGATAGTGTCCACAAAATGGTCTTTCCATGAAACATGAGCAAAATATGTACGTGAATAGATGAGACTGAGTAAAACAATAGAGAAGAAAATTTACAAAATGAATCACAGACTGTACATCTGGAGAAAATATTATTTGTAGAAAACATTAAAATCCAAAAGGGAGAAAAATCTTGTTTCCCCAAAGAGCAAGTTAACAATTATTCCTTGTTTTGAATCTCCTTTAAAAAGTTCCTATATGGGGGCGCCTGGGTGGCTTAGTTGGTTAAGCGATTACCTTCAGCTCCTGGAGTCCTCAGATCAAGTCCCACATCAGGCTCCCTGCTCAGCAGAGAGTCTGCTTCTCCCTCTGACCCTCTCCCCTCTCATGCTCTCTCTCTCAAGTAAATAAATAAAATCTTAAAAAAAAAAGGTCCTATATGACTATAAAAATCCACATGATAAGTGAAAATATTTCTTTTGCTATAGAAAATAACTTGTATACATAATGCTCTAAGACAAAACTGGAATTCTTCATTTTTATACAATTATATGTTATGTGATTTATGAAGGCCATTTCTTAGAAGAAAATTAATAAAAACAGTACTACTTCAAGCTGTAATTTAAAGTTTTAGAAACAGATTCTAATTAAGGTAGTCTCTGTCAAAATATATCCACCAATTCATTAAATATTTATATTCATTCATTAACAAATATTCAATGAATACCTCCCTCCACTAGGCACTGTGCTAGCATCAGACATACAATTATGAAAACAGAAATTTCATTATCTTATTGGACTTAGAGAAAATAAACACAGACATAATATATTCCTAGTTATCAAAAATGGTTCTCAGAAAACAAAACATGGTCTCAGTAAATTGGTAGAATGGGCAGAGAGGGCTTCATTGAATATAAAGAAGAGTTTAGAGGAACATGCACATGATTCCTAAATTTAAACAAAAGTTGGAATATTTGGAGAATGAAAAAAAGTTTTGCCCCGTCATAATGAGCTTGTGATTTAAGGAAAGTATGAGATGCAAATAAGGCAAATTTTGCATGGCTTTGTAGGCTGAGATGAAGAGTTTGTTTTTCAAGTGACCCAGGGATCCACTGAATGATTTGAAAAAAAAGAGGTGACATGGCCAAATTTCCACTACAGTAGGGATCTGCTCGAAGGAGAATGAATAAGGAGCAGGGGAGGTGGAGGCAGGGAGATTTTTAGGGTTTAATTTTCCAGTTACCAACCTTCTTCAAGTTTTCTCATTTCAGCAGTGAAGTCATCATTCCCAATGACTGAACCCAAACACCCAAGGGTTGTCATTATTTCCCTCTCGTGAGTTAAGCTGATGGTTGCAGACAGAGAAAATTAGGCATGTTTATATTACTTAGATTAAATCAAGACTTGAAGTGGATTAGATAGAGGCCCACAGGAAAGTGGAGAATCAAGAATGGATTCTAAATTTCTGTCTTATGCAAGTGAGCAAGTAATAACATTATCTGGTGACAAAGTGGACCATTACTAATGCATGTTTTAAAATGCAAAAGTCACACAAAATTGAGAACTGGAACGTAAAATAGCATAACAATGACATTGGGCTAATAGACTGTTGGCTCTTAGAAATATTTGTAAGTAAAGAGAATCTCTAGAAATTTAGTATGTGTGCTATTCCCCAATCTCTAGGCCAAAAGATATTCACCTCAAATATGTACTTTTGGATTCAAAATGTGTTGGGAGAAACAAAAAAGAGAACAGAAATGAAAAGGAAGGCAAGACAAAAGGGAAAAAAAAAGGAACAGAACAAAAAAGGCAAAATAAGAAAAGAGAAAGGAAAGGAAAGGAAGAGAAAGATAAGAAAAAAACTGTTGACAAGAGAAAAGTTGGAACACAAAAAGAAAGACAGAAATAATAGTATATATCATAATTTACAAACACTTTAGATCTGTGGGATGCCTGGGTGGCTCAGTTGGTTAAGCAGCTGCCTTCAGCTCAGGTCATGATCCCAGCGTCCTGGGATCGAGTCCCACATCGGGCTCCTTGCTCGGCAGGGAGCCTGCTTCTCCCTCTGCCTCTGCCTGCCATTCTGTCTGCCTGTGCTCACTCTCTCCCTCTCTCTTTCTGATAAATAAATAAAATCTTTAAAAAAAAAAAGAAAAAAACACTTTAAATCTGAAAAGCATTTATCTTTGACTTGTTTTTTATTTTTTTTTTTAATTCAAGGAAGCCCTGACAATACCTCTAATACTATAAAGATGGCTGCTAAGAGTTAAAATACATTTTCAAGCAAACTGCAGTTTTGAAAAGTCCAACATTCTCAAGTTATTCAAAAGTGACAGTAGTTTTTCCTTTTCTCTTATTTCCTTGAATCTTATAACTACACTTTTTTTTTTTTTCCAAAAATAACTACAGGCTTTTTTTTTCTATCAATTGTGTGTCAAGAACCACAAGCTTCTTTTCATAGGAACTATCTAAACCAGTATTGTACAATTTTACCTCATATTCTTCTCAACTACCAGGTGTTCAAATTCCTTTGTGCTGTGGTACAAAGTCACATTGGTTGGCATTATAATCTTGTCTGGTATTTTATATGTTTGTTAAAGTACTGACTAAATTTCCAAGTAGAGTACATTTATCAAGTTTTAGCTTTTATTTCCAACACTTAAGAATAACCAAGACACATTTCTTAAATGTATTATAAACTATTTAAATATTGTGAGGAAATATTATAAAAGTACTATTTAAAGGTTAAAAAGAAGAGGGGCGCCTGGATGGCTCAGTGGGTTAAAGCCTCTGCCTTCAGCTCAGGTCATGATCCCAGGGTCCTGCGATAGAGTCCTGCATCGGGCTCTCTGCTCAGTGAGGAGCCTGCTTCCTCCTCTCTCCTTTTTTCCCTCCCTGCTTACTTGTTATCTCTGTTTGTCAAATGAATAAATAAAATCTTCTAAAAAGAAGTTAAAAATAAGAGATGTCACAAAGGAAACAAAATTTTGCTTCCTTTTTTTTTTTCCCTCTCTGAGTTTAAAATGTGTCTCAAAAGTCAAAGGTGGTATCATACACAATAGTTTATAAGGTTATGTAATTCTCAATTATGGGGTTATGAGGGAAATTATTTATACTTGTAGGTTAGTTGTAATAGTTAATTCATATAGTTCTACTTGTTTGCTAAAAAGAGGCTATCAGAAATGATACATGACATGAAACCTCTAAGAAAAGATTGCCTTTGGGGATAACATTTTCATTGGCCTAAATTTTGAAATGGTTCAAATTTACTTTTCATCAGATGAGCTTTTCCTTAGAAATTTGTTCCTAAGACATGGTTTCAATTTGCATTTTTTCCAATGGGTTTTCCAGAAAGTGTTTAAAATCCTTTAGCTATGTTGCAACCAGCATTATAATGGATAATAATGTCAATCTTCTATATTAATATAACATAAAACCTGTGATAATATTTGTGAAGGTGTCATGAAGGAAATATTACCTTGCATTTATTCATATTCCAATGGTACAGATAATACCACTTTTATTTTATGTATATTGATTATTAGGGTATAGTATATGTTTCATAACTATAGACAAGTAGGACAATTTATATATTCTAACCCTTAAAGTTAATAATCATTCCCTATATACTTTTCTGTCTATCACTTTCTCTAGCTTTCACATTAGTACAGACTCTTTGAGACTAAGGGACAATAGTCATGAGATTTTAGTAAGGGTATATAGTTAAATATCATAACATAGATAGCTTGATGTTATTTTCATAAGTAGCAAAGACAGAATGTTCATGTGCCTGGCCATGATTTTTATATATTATGAATTTGCCTAACATCATTCCTGTATCTGGCAAATTAGGCCCAGGGATATAAAATATTTACCCAGATATTAGTCAGATTGTCTGAAATAAAAATACAGCTATTTTGCACTTCAGAGAATATAATACCAAAATTTACTAGCTCCATCAAGTCAATTTTTGAGTGAATTGTTGCAAGGATATATTCCAATTATCGCCATCCAGCAGCGATAACAACGACCCTCCGCCCGGTTGGGTTTCAAAAAAAGAGAGCTTTATTCCATATGGCCATTGCTTATATAGGGGAGCTAAGCCAATCAGCATAGACAGCGATATGCATCCATCAATCTTAAGCTTGTTACCAAGTACCCACAGCATAGCAATAGTTTAACAGCCAATAGGTAGTACTTCCTGTTTACGATCAGTCACTCTAGACACACCTTCTGGCAAATCGCCAGGCGCCATTTTGCAAAGCTCTGCGGTTGACGGATCTCTGGGACCCTGGAGCACCAGCCCTCGACACCAGTGAGTAAGAAGCTAAGATAAAGGTAAATAGTAATAAATAGTGCATCTATCCATAGTATTACAACAAACTGATCACAAGCATCAGTGGAAAATATGAAAATGATTTTATGTTTAATCCAAAGCATTTATCTTTTTTATGAGTTATCTAAATATAGTACATATTTGAGAAATATCAAAATTTTGAGAACCAGAACAGTTGTAAGATGAATGACTTTTTAGGCAATATAATGCTATAAAAATGTGAATTTTAGGTTGAAATATGCTTTAAGCATACTTTCATTTTATGAAACATTGTTTTCAGTAAGTTTTCAAATTATACACAAGTAGAATATTGCTATTAAAAACTAGTTCATGAATTCCTGAAAAGTACACATATGCCAATTGCTGCACACAGATTTAATATTTTGTGTTTGAATAAATATATTTGATAATTTATGCAGTTATTTATAACTGAATTATGTTTGCCTCTTATCTCTTAATATTTAAAGTCCTAGTTTAAAATACTATTCATGAATTATTTGTATTTCCATATGCCCTATTTCCAATTTTTTTGATAATCAGTTTTTCTATAATATTAGACTTTATATAACACATGGTATGCTATGTTTCTATGTTGGCTGAGAACCAAAACCACACAATCTGTACCTCCCCCAAAATATGGATGTTGCATTCTTAATCTAACTGTTCTTTAACTCTTACGCAGTATGGAAGTATGTTAAGAAACAAAATACAAAATGAGAAGTATATGGGAGAACATATCAAGTGAAAAAAAATGTAATTGAAATGAAAACAAATATGGTTAGGTTATGTAACAACAGGTAAAAGGAGATAGAGTGAAGAGAAGATAGCTACAAAGAAAGCATTTAAAAACCAGTCAAATGAGACAAGGTAAAAAGTATAAAGAAGATGTTCATTGTGATAGAATAGAAGATGTTTTCACATATATTTTAATCTGGGTTCATTTAGAAATTTTAAGGAAATAAGGAAGGAAATATTCTAACATATGATGATTGAGAAGTTTCTAGAAGTAAAAAAAGAGACACAAATTAATAGATTTATTAGAAATATTAACAGATTAAAAAGATTGACATATAGACATATCATAATGAATGTATAGAGTATTAAAAATGAAAAGAATATACAAATTCATCAATTTTCACCTGACTTATCGACAGAAAAATTGAAAGCCTGGAAACTGTGAAGTGTCTTGAAATAATCAATATCTATTAACCTAGGATTTATATCAAACAAATTTATAATTCAGGAATAGGACAAAATATGGACACTTCCAATCTATAAAAAGGTAAATATACTCAAAAGAGTAGAAACTTTATTTTTTAAAGATTTTTCTTATTTATTCATGAGATCCACAGAGAAAGAGAGAGAGAGAGTGAGGGAGAGGCAGAGGGAGAAGTAGCCTCACTACAGAACAGAAAGCCTGATGTAGGACTCAATCCCAGGACCCCGGGATCATGACCTGAGCTAAAGGAAGATGCTCACCCATTGAGCCACCCAGGAACCCCGCATAGTAACTTTTAAAGGACAAAAATAATAAAATGAATGGAAATTCAAAAATATTAGAAAAAATAATGTGAAAAATATATAATACAAGCAAGAATTAATTTTATTCAACAGTGATAAGAAAACAACCATACTGACAATATCTAATTTATAGGCTTAAGTAAAATAACATAAATATAAAATAATGAACAAATTAGCAATGCAAATTTTATAAACTACAGTTAAAGAACTCTAAGTCATTGTATTGTTGGGGGTTCTTGATAAGCTTTACATTTCTTGCTAAGAATATTTGTTAAAATAGTAAAATTGCTTAGTAAAATAAAAAAAACAAGTATGTATAATTTCCAAAATAGAGGACAAATTAAACAAAAATAGTAAATAAATGCAAAGCAAACAACAGAAAATAAAAGTTTAAAAAAAAACAATAAATGAAACGGAATGAATAAAAAGAAAATATGACCATAGAGAAAAAAAGAAAAAAGAAAACCTAAAATTAATATATGAGTTGTCAAAACGAAGTGAATTACATCACTAAATAAAGTTCGTTAGAAGTTTTATTTTTCTGATGATCATGACTAAAGACCACATAGTTCCCATAGTGAAGTAGGGTCAGACTTTTTATAGGAAAGTAGAAGGTTACTTATGGGTGGTTTTGGGTTGACAGAAATTTTCAACTTGAACTGAAACTTGAGTTTTTGTTTTGCTTGTTTTATTTTCTGTTAATGTGTCATTTGTTCATTGTTCTCTTATCCATCAGAATGCTATTTTCCAAGCATTATTTTGGCAAACATTGCAGTTGGTGGGCTAGCTAAAGTTCCTGGAATAGGGCAGCAAATATAAAGAGAAAGAAACAGGTGTAAAGAAACATAGTCATCATTAGTTTTTCAAGTTCACCCTATATTTTACATGATTCAGATCATGAAATTAGTAATTCATTCATTTCAAAATTCAGTGATATTATTTTTGAGTGCCCGTTCTTTAGATGTTTATATCCAAAAATGAACTGTGAATAAGATCTCTGTCCTCATGAATTTAAATTCAGAAGGGATAGAAAAACAAAATTAAATAGACAAATTTATGTTGGGCTTACTAAGGGCTTATTTATTATATAATATTGCTAAGCCTATAATGTTAAAGCAGATACACACACACACACACACACACACACACACACACACATATGGTGATTTCCATGGAAAAATATAAAGGGAAACAAAAATTATGAATAGTTTCAAGAAAATTCTAATGGTCATTCTATAGTATCCAAAAGAAGAGTCAACTTGTATCATCAGGTGAGGCATAGTAACTCTCATATGAGTTAATATTGCTTAAATATGGATTCATCTTTGTTTAAAATCTGTTCCATGGATTTTTTTTTTAATTTTTGTTAACAAATGTATTATTAGCCCCAGGGGTACATGTCTGTGAATCGCCAGGTTTATACACTTCATAGTACTCACCATAGCCATGGATATTTTTAACTAAAAATCACCTTATCCGATAAAACAGTGGGACAAGTCAAGAAGTTAATGTGGTTTCGTCAGGGACCTTAAATAAGTCATTTGGCCAAAATATATTAGTTTTTGAAACAAATGATTATTCAAATGGGTTGTTATTCTATCCACTTAACAGAACATTACAAAGACACATGGGGTATTGATAATTTGATGATTGTATCATTCAGTGAATTAAATAAATTAGAAATCTCATCAAATTTTTTTCTGAGAGGCTATCATTAAACAAAAAAATAATGACTAGCACTTGACATCATGTAACTTTAATGTAAATCTTTATATGGGCCTTTTGCAAATGTGCATGGGAGAATGGAATCATCTGGTGAACTTCCAGCCTAGAAGCAGGAAAAGAAGATGAATCTTTTGGTGATAGCATTTGGAGGCACAACTGAGAATAGCTTATCCAAAGACCAACAAGTGGTTGCTGATGTTCAATGGGGGGAACTCTCCTTTTGTATTCTCCCTGCTCTGACTCTTTCCTAACAAGCAGTTGGAAATATTTAGGATTTGGGGTAAGATGACCTGATTGCTAAAGGAGATCTCTTTAAGTAAACTCTTGTTTCTACATCTGTTTGTGCATAGTACTCAACAATCCTATTTTGTTATTTTAAGGAGAGCACAGAATTTGGATAATTTAGTGATATGTAACAACCATTTAACAAATAGGCATGAAAATTCTGTGTCCCTAAATTCTCTGAACTTTCAAGCTAAACTATCAGATCTATAGTGATGTTTTAAATCAGACTACAAGCTAAGGAAACAATGGAACTTGCCCAATGCAAAGAAAATCATACCTGTCTCTCTGTTAGTTACTCTGGATGATGGGAGAGGTCTGTCTATAAACATGTAGCTAAAGAGGAATCCCTCCAGGAACCACTCTAAAGGTTTTAAGAGATAGAATGCTAAAGGAAAAAAGATTGAAAACAATTGGCTCAGCTGTTCAAAAAGTGGAGAGAAGGAAACAGTAATCTGTCATTGTGTGGGTAGACAAGTTGCTGGAAAATTGGATAAATTGGAAATCACTGGAAGGCAGCTATTTTGTCCTCAAGTGCATTAGATAGCCAGGGAAATTGCTATTAAATGGTCAACGATGACCACTCAAATGTTTCTAGCTGTTTGGAATATAGAGCTACATAGAATCAAAAGATTATTATTATTATTCTAGTAATGAATGAATCTGAATCTAAAGAAAATGTTTCCTAAAAATACATTAATTTTATTCTTACCAAAATATTTCAAACAATATGAATTTTCCTGTGCTTGTGAATATACATGCAATGAAGTAAACAAAAACTTCTTTTCTCTTCATCTTTGTTAAGTTAATCCATTAGAAATTCAGAATATTTGGTCCCACTCAACTCTACTAAATCTTCAATTTAATAAAATCCCAGATTACTTATATACCCATTACAACTTGAGAAGTACTTCTCTATATTGTCTTGAGTGTCCAATCTCTGGCACAAATTTGTCCCTGTCGACTCCTTCATTAAAATTCAAGACTTCCTCGAAATTAAGAAGAAAGTTTAGTTTATGGAAGTGAACTGAATTTAGGTTTATCTTACGATTTTCACCATCCATTTTTACCCAATAGAAGAAAGCTTATTTTTGCCAACTCAAGAAGTGTCGCTTTAACTTGACTTTTTAATATTTTTATTTCAATAAGTAAATTAAAATAAGAAATGGATATATGAATTGATTTTTCTTATATTTAAAAATATTAAACTATTTATGTGTTGACATCTAATTGACATATTATTTTAATTTCAGGTGTACAACAGTGATTTGATCTATTTATATCTGAAATAATAGTCACTTTAAAACTATCTTTTATGAGTAATCCTTAATCAGTTCAGGAAAAATTGATCCATCCTCTACTCCCCATTTCAATCATATTCTTTTTCAAGAGGTCATATTTTCTGGGCACCTGGCTGGCTCAGGTGGTGAAGCCTCTGCCCTGGGCTCATGTCATGATCTCAGGGTCCTGGACTCAACCGTCTGCTGAGCCAGGCACCTGGCTCTCTGCTCAGCAGGGAGTCTGTTTCTCTCTTTCCCTCTGCCCTTCCCCCCCCCATTTTTGTGCATGCACAGGCCTACATGGGCTCTCTCCTTCAAATAAAATAAAATAAAAGAGGTCATATTTTCAAGGGGACTTGAATTTTATCAATCTTAGAATGAAATATCTGGTTCGCATGATTTATTTCTATTGAATTCAACAGTGCAGGATCCCATTCAACACTGTGCTTATCTGCAGCTAAAATCTGGACCATGCCCTGTCGGTGCCTGAGCGGCTTGTAGTGCATGCGCGGTGATGCTTCTGGGCTCCGCCATGCCCGCTCGTTGCCTCGGCCGCCGCTGCCTCAAGCCGTGGCCGCCGCCGGGTGGCGATGGTGTGGAGCTGCTCCGGCTGGCCCCGCAGGGGGGCCCCGGGCGCCGCACGACTTTTTCGGTGCCCGAAAGTAAACACGCCATTAAGATGGAGGCTGGATGCGAGCCAGTAGGCAGAACTTAGGATTTTGTATCAATGTGGCTGTGAGTGATTGGTTGTGCAACCTTGGTATATATAGACATGCACGAGCGGGGGGGAGAGAGAGATCCCAACAGCTACGCAGAAATAAAGCTTGCTTCGCTGAGGTCTCCTGGTCGTTCTTGCTGGCGAGAGCGACAATGCCCTACACTCCATTACCAAACAGTTCACTAGAAGAGCATGAGCAACTTAGAAAGGCTTTTAATGTAGAAAGTTTACATTTTGTTTCATGGGTGGTGGTTCTTTTTGTTTTTACTGTAAATTCCCCAATTTATATATTTGATGTTCTATCATTAATATGTCAATAAACAATAACAATGTATCATGGAATCCCCTCGGGTTTTTATTAATACATTGATGCATGCTTAAAACAATGTTGTGAATTCTACTTTGCACATCAATATTAATGTATTGTCCACCATATATTTCAATATATCTTCAACCATCCTTTCTATTTTTAAGCAGTGTGCATCATATAGTTTAAGAATGTTGTCTTCCTTGTTAAATTTTTATTTCCACCTCTTATAGGAAAGTTATATGGTTTGCATTTCTTGTGACAAATGACATAAAGCTTTTATGTATTATGCTTATAAACTATCTTTTTTAAAGTTTTATTTATTTATTTGAGAGGGAGAGAGAGTGAGGGGGAGGGGAAGAGGGTAGAGGAAGAGGGAGAGAATCTCAGGTAGGCCCCATGCCCAACATAGAGCATGTTGTGGGGCTTCATCTTACCACCCTGAGATCATGACCTAAGCCCAAATAAAGGAGTCAGGTGCCCAACTGACTGAACCACCCAGGAGCCCCACAATATTTGTATTTACAGTAGCTGCTTGTTTTTATTTTTCATAATTAGTTTTCACATAAAATAGAGCTGCATATATAGTTTCAATATTTCCCATAAATAATTTCTACTTTTAATGCAAACAAGTAAAAAATACTAATTGTATTAAGCAAGAAATTTAAGCATTAAAAATGGATTATTGTTTGTACTTTTAATCTGTGATACAGTCCCATTTTGCTATAATACTTTAATCATGTGTCTTTGAAAAAATAATTTATAATCCTATTCAATATAGTAACCATAGTTTTACTTAAATCCATGTAGTTGGTTAAGTAGTCATTAGTAGTATTTACAGTCATTTTATTTTTTATCTTATTTTTTAATTATTTTTAAAGACTTTATTTATATGAGAGAGAGAACACAACAGAGAGAACTGAGCTGGGGAAGGGCAGAGAGGCCAATGGAGAGGGAAGAGACTTCCCCTCTGAGCAGGAAATGCAAAGTGGGACTCAATCCCAGGTCCCTGGGATCCTGACCTGAGCTGAAGGCAGACACTTAACCAACTGAGGTACCCAGACACCCCAGTTTTTTAATCTTATTTTTAATTTCTTATTTTGATTAAAGTTATTTAGGTATTATTCCTCTTTCACTTCATTCTCTTCAAATGGAGGTATTATACATTTTAAAATTTTCCATTTTAAATACAAAATTTCCAGATTAACATACTTTTCAAAACCCAACAGAAACTACCTCCATTATTTAGATATTAGGTTATATAAAAAAGTCCAAGATTGTCCAGATATTTTACATTACAGAAATCAAAATATCAATCCTGTATAATTATTTTAGATATGTTTTTGCTATCATTGTATTTTAAGTATTATAAGATATGTTTAGAAAAGGGCATATTTTTATTAATATAATCAGAAATCTAGTTCACATTCTTTTTTTTTTTCTTTTTTTTTTTTAAAGATTTTATTTATTTATTTGACAGAGAGAAATCACAAGTAGATGGAGAGGCAGGCAGAGAGAGAGAGGGAAGCAGGCTCCCTGCTGAGCAGAGAGCCCGATGCGGGACTCGATCCCAGGACCCCGAGATCATGACCTGAGCCGAAGGCAGCAGCTTAACCCACTGAGCCACCCAGGCGCCCCTCTAGTTCACATTCTGATACAAAGATTCAGCTATATTTAAAAAAAAACAAACAGCTCGTGGGCGCCTAGTGAGCCTGCTTCTTGCTTTGCCTGCTGCTCCCCCTCTTGTTGGTGCTCTCTCTTTCTCTGAAAAATAAATAAATAAAATCTGTAAAAAAAAAAAAAAAAGTTCATGAAATTTTCTTTTATCTTGTATCTGTTTCTGAATAGTATTTAAATTCTTAGGCTTATGCTTTTGATAGGGGTACTTATATTGTTTTATTCCGTCCCTTCTCTTATATTATACAGTTATAACTTCTCTTTCTGTCTTTCTAGTTCACTACATTTTTTTCTCTACTGCAAAAGTTTCTAAAGTTTGTATTCCATACTATAGATTTCAATTGCTGTTCTATCAACACAGAATTGCAATTTTCATTTCATTTTTAAATTACAGAAATTATATCTATGTATTTTCCTTTAAAAAAAAATAATGTGCAAGGAGGGCCTAGGTGGCTCAGTTGGTAGGTGTCTATACTTTTAAAAAATATTTTATTTATTTATTTGACAGAGGAACTGCACAATCATGGGGAACAGCAGAGGGAGAGGAAGAAGCAGGTAATCTGCTGAGCAGGAAGCCTGATGCAGGGCTCCACTCCTGGACCCAGGGATCATGACCTGAGCAGTAGGCAAACATTTAACCAAATGAGCCACGCAGGCACCCCTAGCATCTGATTCTTGACTTCGGCTCAGGTCCAGATCTCAGAGTTTTGAAATGGAGTCCCCAGTTGGGTTCTGTAGTCACTGGGGAGTCTGCTTAAGATTGTTCTCACTCTCCCTTTGTCCCTCCCCTCCTGCTCACATATGCCTGATCTCTCTCTCTCTTTCTCTCAAAATAAAATAATAGTAATAATAATAATAATAATGTGCAAAATCTCTTAAAGTACTCACTAACTAGGTCTAGCTTCTACCTCTTTGATAAACATCAGAAGTAATAAAATATTCTCTGAAATGCAAATAGACACTATTTGAAAATAAATCAGTGTCATTCACCAAACCAACAAGGTAAAAGGACAAATATATAATCATATACATAGAAACAAACAAAAAAAATTGTCAAAATTCAACATCAATTTTTAAGAATTCTCAGTAAGATAGGAATAGTAAGCAACTTCCTCAACCTAACAAAAGATGTCTGTAAACATTTACAGTTAAAATCATACTAAATTATGATATGTTAAAAAACTCTTCACCTAAGACCAAGAATAAGGGAAACTTCTTCTCTTTCACTATTTCTATTCAGCATTGTTCTGAAGGAACTAACCTGTGCTAAAGCTGTGGAGAATAAGTTATTGGCCATGCATTACTCAAAATCAGAACCAAAAATAGACTATAAAGGAGAGCAGAAAATGCAGTAATATGTCATTTAGCATATTAATTATTTTGAATTAAAGTTAGTTCAGAAACAGCCTGCACAAGAAGGACACACTGACCATTCTTTTTCTTGGCAGGGAAATAAGGAAAACATCCATTTTGCCAGAAATAGGAAATTTAAAGCCAAAAAGTCCATGTAAGTAAATTTGTTAAGTCCTCACTAACTAGCCCATAGCACAAACTTCTTTGTCTTGTCAATTAGTCACAGAATTTTTGTTTCTTTGTCTAAAAGGCAAAAATGATGACTCCTTTAGTTATTTCACTGAGTCTTTTTTTTGTTTTGGTGGGGCTTCTATGTACAAAATTAAAATTGTTTTTATCTTGTTAATATGTTTTGTGTCAGTTTAATTTTTAGACCTGGCAAAGAACCCAGAAGGAAAAAAAAAAAAAAAGGAAACATTTTTTGTACCTATAACTAATAACCAGAAATAGAAGGGAAAACAACAATAAAAAGAGTCAGAATAAAAAGGAGAGGAAGGGGAAAACAGCAAAGTTAGATTCTATTTCTCTTTTTCTAAAGGTAAAATAAAAGGTGTTCTTGTGTTTGAACATCAATAACATTTGCTGCTTAAGCAACATAGTTTAAATGATTAAGGTAAGTGATTCCACTTGGTCATTGGAGTGGAACAAGCTATACAACAAACTATAATTTTAAGAAAGTTACTGTCCACATCAACCCCAGCCACTTCAAGACATGTCTCCAAAGGCAAAAGAAACAAAAGCGAAAATAAACTTTTGGGACTTCATCAAGATCAAAAGCTTCTGCACAGCAAAGGAAATAGTCAACAAAAACAAAGAGGCAACCCACAGAATGGGAGAAGATATTTGCAAATGACAGTACAGGCAAAGGGCTTACATTCAAGATCTATAAAGAACTCAAATTCAATCCCCCCAAAAACAGATAATCACATCAAAAATGGGCAGAAGACATGAACAGACACTTTTCCAAAGAAGACATACAAATTTCTAACAGACACATGAAAAATATTCATCATCATTAGCCATCAAAGAAAGTCAAATCAAAACCACATTGAGATACCACCTTACACTAGTTAGAATGGCCAAAATTAAGAAGACAAGAAACAAAGATATTGGAGAGTATGTGGAGAGATGGAAACCTTCTTATATTGTTGGTGGGAATGCAAGTTGGGGCAGCCACTTTGGAAAACAGAGTGGATATTCCTTAAGAAATTAAAAATAGAGCTATCCTATGACCCTGCAATTGCACTCCTGGGTATTTACCTCAAAGATACAGAGGCAGTGAGAAGAAGGGCCATGTGTACCCCAATGTTTATAGCAGCAAAAGCTACAATAGCCAAACTGTGGAAAGGGCCAAGATGCCCTTCAATAGACAAATGGATAAAGAAGATATGGTTCATATATATAATGGAATATCATGCCTCCATCAGAAAGGATGAATACCCAACTTTTGTATCAACATGGATTGGTCTGGAGGAAGTTATGCTGAGTGAAGTAAGCCTTACAGAGAAAGTCAGTTATCATATGGTTTAACTTACTTGTGGAGCATAAGGAATAACAGAGAGGACATGAGGAGAAGGAAAGAAAAGTGAATTGGGGGAAATTAGAGGGGGAGATGAAGCATGAGAGACTGTGGACTCTGAGAAACAAACTAAGGGTTTTGGAAGGGAGGGGGTGGGGGAATGGGTGAGCTTGGAGGTGGGCATTAAGGAGGGCACATATTGCATGGAACTTTGGGTGTGGTGCATAAACAATCTTGGAACACTGAAAAAATAAAATAAATTTAAAAAAAAGAAAGTCACTCATTTAAATGTAAGAATGTTTAAGTCAAAGATTTATTAATTCATTAATGAGTGAACCATGAAGATGGTGTTGTAGTTTGAATAGTATTACCGCCCCAAATACATTGAAGTTCTAACCTCCAGTTACCAGGAATTTGACCTTATTTGGAAAAAGGGTCTATGTAGATGTACCCTAGTTAAGATGAGATCATTAGATGGGACCAATACAGTATGACTGGTGTCTGTATGGGAAAAGAAGAGACACAAGCACACAGAGGAGGATGCCAATGTGAAGACACAGACATATGAAGAGACACTTGCGTAAATAGAAGTAGAGATTAGAGGGATGGATGTATAAGCCAAGGAGCACTAAGGATTTCTGGCAACATCAGAAGTTAACAGGAAAAAATAAAATGGGAAATATTTCCCCCTGGAGGCCTAAAGAGAGTATTGTGCTGTTTTGAAATATGATTTGGTAAAATCAAGATACCTTGATTTCATAATCCTGCTTCCTTGTCTCTCCAAGTCAATTTTTAGTCAACTTATCTAACTCCAGGAAAATAAACATGAGAAAATGCTGTTTTGTAATAACATGAAAGGTGAACTGACACATTTATGATTTTAAGTCTTTTCCAAGAATATGATATTTCTTGGCCTGTGTTCAAATATAAATTTGTGTCATTCATGATTGTTTTCCAGTTTTCTTTTTTTTTTTTAAAGATTTTTTATTTTATTTATTTGACAGAGAGACATCACAAGTAGGCAGAGAAGCAGGCAGAGAGAGAGAGGCGGAAGCAGTCTCCCTGCTGAGCAGAGAGCCCGATGCGGGACTCGATCCCAGGACCCTGAGATCATGACCTGAGCTGAAGGCAGTGGCTTAAACCACTGAGCCACCCAGGCGCCCTGTTTTCCAGTTTTCATTGGTATATTACCATTTAAGTCTACATTTAGGCATTTCAGTTAAGTTTGGTTATGAGTAGGTGCATTCTTCAAATAACCCTTCTAAATTCTTTAACGTGAATGCCCTTATTAATGCCATTTGACAAAATGATACATGTATATAGTATTAATAAACAATATTCAACTGAAACCAAAACAAGAGGTTACTATCAAGGTTTTCGGGGGTGTTTCATTTCGTTTTGTTTTGCTCATTTATATGACCATTGCAATGATAATTATTCTGCAATATCAACTATTGGAAATGACCCTCCATAAGTATTACTACTTTTCCCTGGCTGATTGATACATCTTTCTCTAATAATATTCTGTCTGGAAGTGTTTGACAATGTTTTACTTAACAATATGATGCATCTCTTTCCAAACACATATTTAACCATCAGTGCACTGGTCGCAATAATCATGTTATTAATTTGGAAAAGTCACAGGCAATAAAGTTAGTTAATATGCAAGAGAAGAGGAATACAGTGCTATTGGCCCCAAAGTTCCTTAAAAACAAGCTTTAATAAAGCTAAATATGATACTATAATTATATATATGTATATATATATATGTATATATAAGTACTTCCTATATGAAATAAGATACATTGAAAAGCTGAAAAAATTGTTTTTATGTTACTTTATATCTCATGAATTCTATCAATTTGTATTTAGATATGACATTCGAGAGAAAGTGAAGACAGAGATATGGTTACACAGTACCTTTCCATAGACTAAAGACCACATTGATTAATTGCAGTAAAATTTTTATAATACTTTCCAATCTCCTCATTTGCTTAATGACCTTATAGTAGATTAAGATGGTCACTTCAGTACTTTATTGCATAAACAACAGAATGCCCCTTTACTTGACATAGTGCAGCATTTTTCTTTCTTTACACACATATATATATATATATATATATGTATGTATTTATATATATATATATATTTATTTAAACGATTAAAACCAGGGAGGACAAAGCCTCAATAAGGTAATATGTTTATACTCCTGAGACCAAGGTTGTACAGCCTAATGTTAGGATTTGTTTAACAAAGTATTGGGTATTTAAAAATGAGGAAAAGTGAAAATAAAAGAAGATAAATGAAGAGATATGGAAGTGTTTTGCATGGAAGTACAAAGTATTTTTGATCTTTAATGACTACTGAGCAAGTAGGAGATAGTTCTATGTATAATTATATAATTTATAGAATACATTTTACTGATCCAGTAATAAGGGAGTAGCTTATTTCAAATGATATAGAAATTCTCCATCACCTGGAATACACATACACAGAAACACATACACATGATCACATATAAAAATGAAATGAAAGCTCTTTGGTAGTGTTGATGATGATGAAGATGGTGCTAATGACATACGTAATCCCTCTCTCTCTATACATATAAATATAATATCACTTAAGAGTACATGTGCATCATTGCTATTAGTTGTGGGAATGAATCTGTAAAATAGTCCCTTGATTATTATTTGGGAAATATTTATTTAGTGTAAAAATCATGAAATATGCACTTACTATTTAATTTATCTTGGATATGACATCTTGCTCCTTAGATTCCTTTAAATATACATTTATTCTGTCATATATATGTCAAAACACACACTATATTTTTTTTCATGCTGAAAATTAGATATGCTTTGAAATATATGATCATCCCATTTCAGATGAAAAAAATAAAAATTTCTGGCTGACAAGTACATTCTCATCAGGGGAAAAAAAAAAAAAAAAACAAAGTCCAAAGTCCAATAGTGACTTTAACAGAAAGTAAATTGTTCACATATGGAATCAACATAGGACAATATTGACATTTGTTAAAAAATGTTTATGTAGTGCTTTTAATCCCCTAGAAAGAAATACCAAATTCAAGCAACAATTCTATTTTTATTTCCTGACTTGTAATTATGAAACTCTAGCAACTTACTTTTCTTTTTCTCCATCTTAGCAATTTTACCTGAAGCTTCAGAAGATCCCGTGAAGAATGTACAATAATCAGCAGTTTGCTTACTTCCACACCAACAGAAGGAAATTTACACTTATATGCCCTGAAGAATTGACTCATTTCTGTAAATGACATATGGTGGAGAATCCTTTTTGAAAATAAATACTCCTGTTTTCATGCTGAACAGGTTTTTCATTTAAATTCATGACAACATATCAAAAACCTTGCCATAAAAATACAGAGCAATCAATTGAAGTAATACGGGATTTAAGGAATAAAAGATTTAAACAATTTAGTAGTTCTTCCATTCATTCTAAATTGAAATTTTAGAGAAGCTGTTTTAGAATATGCTGACAGAGTACACACAATCCACACACAAATTCAGCTGAAGGAAATTATCACAACTATAATGATTTTATTAAAGAAGAGAAATTAAGACTTTTTAGATTTTTAACTGAAGCTCATGCTTACCTATTAGAAATAAAACCTGAGACCATCTAGTTCAGCATGACTTCTTTTTTAAAATTTATTTGAGAGAGAGAAAGAGAGAGGGAGAGCATGTGAAGCAAGTGGGGGAAGGGGAAGAAGGAAAGAGAGAAGCAGATTCCCCACTGAAAAGGGATACTGCCCACTAAGACCAAGACCTGAGCCCAAGGCAGATGCCTAGCTGACTGAGCCACCCAGTGGCCCCATGTCAACATGATTTAAAAATTTATTTCATAATATTATTTTTTCAGGAAACTAGGACCGTTAACCAATAGATAACTTTTCTGTTTACTTCAGGAAATTCCTGCAAACCAATTTGTGTGAGCAAACTGTCTTTTCTGACAATAGATTTCTCACTTGGGCAAGTAACTATTGAACAGCAGTTTACTTATGAAGACTCACTTCAAGGCCCTCATCTGAAAGTGTCCCTTAATTCTAAGTGCTTATATTATAGACTTTACCTGTTCTAATCATTTACTGGCCTAAAAAGGCCTACCTAATCACTTAAGCCCAGACTCCAATGGCCTGTAAATATCATCTCATCATCTACTCCTCTAAAACACTGCCTTGTCCAAGTGGTGGTTTCCCTTGTGGCCATATTTCTTTGTCATTTAGCTTTGCTTACTCCACATGTTTTAGTTGGTCTTTTGGGGATTCCATAGGCAATAGCCCTGGAGGTTCTACAGAAACCATCCAAGACCCCTTTCCCATTATAGTTCAAGATCTTTAACAAAGAAACGTGGACTTTCCCTGAGCCTTTTGAATCATCCATTCGAGGGTCTCCCTGATCATAGTGATAAAAACAGTTTTGTGTTAGACCTGAAATCTAACTTCTTTATGTAGGACCCTCAAATTCTGTGTTTATTTTGACCTCTACAAATGAGTAATTTTTTTTTAGGAATTCTTTGATCATTGGATCATATTTTATTCTTGACAGAAAGCTGTCTACAGTACTCAAAATATTGCTGACTTTCCTTCTGCATTTAGTCAACATATTTTAATATATAAAAAATAAGTTCATAGGAGAAAGAACAGGCTTCAGTCCAATAATTTAACTCTCTGATTGATCCTAAAGACTGGTGGATGGATGAATGTAGATCTCTTGAGATCAGCTCCTGCATAAAACAGCTTTTGCTTGGTCACCTATCAGAACTTTATAAGAATTTTCCTTAGTTTTTTCATGTTTTCCCTGTGAGGGGCTCTTCCTAGAAGAGATCTTCACTCCAAATGTTCTACCTGCCTGTAATTTCAGATGCACTGGGCTTCAGCGAAAAAGATTCGGATACTGGGTTAGGGGGTTAGTGTCCTAAGACAAATTTCAAAAGTAACTCTTCTACCATCCATCATCAGACACTCAAGGGCTCATCTTACTTTAGATCTATACTCCTGTATGGATCAATCGATCGATCGATCTATCTATCTATACTCCTATACTCCTATAGGCAGATTCCTGCATCTTATTATACTTTAATTTTATCTGGCACTATGAAAGATAAAAAGAACTTCTATAGAATGTAGAAAATAGGAATTTATTCTTATATAACAGGATATGTTTATTACTAAGCACTAGTTGCAAATAAAAGTTATAATAGTTACATTAAGCCACACATGGAATCTTTCTGTGAAGGAAGTAAGCCATTGAAAGGAAATGGAAGTCCTTAAGGCATAAGACATTATCTACGCACTGCAAAATACTTTTAAAAATTATAACCAGTTTGACCCTTAGATAAGAGGTCTCAGGTTTGAAAAATCACAATGCCTCCGAAATGACTAATTTAATAAATGTTCATATTCATTAAAATGCTATGCAAAACTACACATTAAATTACTTGATCATGAATTGTATCTAATAATAGAAATTAATTCAAATGCTGCCATGCCATCTTGTCATTTTCCTTTACACTATCACAGAAGAGATTTAATTGTCCTTCAGTGTCATAGAATACAGCCTGGGAGAAAGCTGATGAAGTTGCAAAATGAACAAATACTGATGTGAAAAGTAAGATCATGGTTCAGTAAAAATGATGGTGTTGTTTTACACTTTTTTGACAGCTGAATTAATATGAAAAACACTCATATTGTTCCTTTCCAGGTTTGCATATGTTTGATTGTGTCAGCTGAGTTTTTGCTCAACTGATTTTCTCTCTGAAGTGTCAGAAACATTCATTCTCCATTTGGTTATCCTGTGTACATTTCAGAGCAGCAAGGACTCTTAACTGTAAGGAAAAAAGGATATTTGTGTGGCTTGATTTTCTGTGTAATTACTATTTTTGATTGGCTTTTTCCCAAATGACATGTAATTTTCCAGCAGAGATTATTTTTCCAAAGAATTACAATCTTAGGTTTTGCAGAGAGAGATGCCCATTTACTGAAATGTGAATTTGAATTTCTTGAAAAGAAACATCAGATTTTCATATTAATCTATTAAGTAGCTACAAATTATTATTTTTCAGATTAGGCATCTCTCAAAATGGTTTTGGTGTATAATAGAAATTATATTTTATCCCTTCTATTACCATGAACAGTATATAACAGATTAAGTGTGTGTATGTGTGTGTATAAAAATGGAATGTAATAGTACATCCAAGGAAAAATATCAAATAACACCAGTAACTAAACAGGAATCTCTATTTATTAGTGAGACGTTTTTCCTAATAGAGCAATTAAGACATCCAATTTTTGCTAGCTGCAAGAAAAAAAAAAATACTGCTATGTGCTTTGCCACACAGACAGAAACACAAACACAAATACACACAATACACACTACACAAATGAATATAGTTTTTCTGTAAAAGGAAATGTTTCCCTAAAAGTTACCTGTTGCTGTGATACTGGTTATGTCAGCAGGTTCTCTACTTAGCATGCTACGATATAAAGGTATGCTAGTATTCCATTAGAAGGTAAATTGAATGAGGATATGGTTTTGATCAATCTTCTATATTCATATCATTTAAATGAGCACTTGGAATCTAGTATGTGCTCAAAAAATGTCTATTGATTGCACAGTAAGTGTATTTTGAAATAATGAATGATGTCTAGTATATGCAGCATCAAAACACAAAATAATACCTGACCTAACATTTTATGTTCTAGCCAGTGTAACTCCCCAAAATACAACAGACAGCTTGTTTTTAAAGTAAAACTAAGTTTATTAAAACTCTCTCTACCAAGGAACTATGACACTTTGACAGATTCGTAGCCGTGCCTCAATGGCAAGGACTCAGAGGCGGCTTTTTTTCTGCTTGTGAAGTAGTGGCTCAAAGGACTTAAATGAATCTTCCAAGGGGAATAGCATAGAAATTGGTCAAGATGTAATAATTTCAGCATTGTGGTCACAACTAGGTGAGGGTCTTAAAGCAACGAGGTGAGAGTCTTTACTTATCAAAGAATCTTTGATAAGTAAACTATCATTGAATAAGTAAGATATTTGCCCATGTGAGCACCATATTGTCTCAGATAAATTGCTCTTTAGTGACTTCCTGTAGTGAATAATAAATTTATTTAGTATTTGATACTCCCCCCACCCCAGGGCAAAGGCTTACAAGAAAGAAAACAAACAAAGAACCAAAGTTATATTGACTTGGGTTGTTTTATTTCTTTAATCCCATCTCTTTGTCCTTCAACCTGAGTTGGAAGAAAGACCATTATTATTTAGGAACATGAGCAATCCAAACGTACACTGCCACTTGAAGAGGCATAATTATATATCAGATATTTGGGGGGAGTTTTTTAATTATTAGGTTGGGCTTTTTTCTATTATTTTGTTTGGTTTATCATCCATTGCATCATTTTGATGGGACAGCATCTGAATCAAAGACATCGACTCTGGAAATCAGATATTTGAACACTGTAATAGACAAATACTAAAGGAAGAATTATGATCAGTATTTGTAGTACACTTCTAAAGAAGAAAGGAGAACCCATATTAAGCCCAAAGAACAGTTTCTACTCTCAACCTGATGAGCACAGCTCGATATAGGTGCTGTATTAGCCATCTATTGCTGTATAAGAAATTACCCCAAAACATTAATGTCTTAAAACCATAACAAGCCTTTATTGTCTCTGCCAGTATTTGTGAAGTCATAATCTCATGAGCAGGTAATAAAGAAGCTACTCCTTATTTGTTGGTTGGAACTATAGTCATCTGAAGCTTTGACTAAGACTGGGACATTCACTTCCAGAGTGGCTCATTTGCAAAGCTCCTAAATTGGTGTTGGCTGGGGATAGTCTCATTTTTTTTTTTTTTTTGACATGAATATCTCCTAAAGTTATGTCAAAGTCCTTCTAACATGATGGTTGGCTACTTCCAGAGTGAAAAATGCAAGAGGCCAAAATGGAAGCTACCATGCTATTTATGACCTAGCCTCAAGTTGCACACTATCACACATTGTTAACTCTGTCACACCTAATAAGTCACCCAGAGCAGTTCTAGATCAATGTGGGAAGACACTATGCATGTGCACGAATACCAAGAGGCAAAGATCATTGAAGACCTACTTGGTGGTTGGCTATCACAGGAAAATGTGCCAACACTATCTAATTACATGATTTATATATCTTTTTCTTGTGTCTTCTTCGTATAATTAAATCTCTCATAAAATTCTATAAATGTGCAATATTCTTCCCATAAAGTAGCTATTGTACTACCTGAAAAGGGCAATATTAGGCCAAGGGCTTCTCTGATTTAAACCATTGGCTGCCCATTATCATCTACTTCTTGCATGAGGACTTCCTTGGCCTCACTGACATTTTATAGCTCACCTGTATTTACTAAACTCATAGTGTGTAGAAATTTCTCCATTTTTATGACTTGTGTAAAGTGTGATATCAAAAAGCTAGATGTTAGAGAGAAGGAAGCTTTATAGAATTCCTGTTGAGTAGTTAAGATTTCAAAAATTTCAAATTTGTTAGAGGTTCAACTTTTTCTCATTTAAAAAAATAAAATTATTTAGTAAAATTGTCTTTCTTGTTTTTGTTTGTTTTTCTTTTTGAGGGAAGAGAAATAATGGGACTGTGTGATATTAATTGACCATTGTGAACATATATATTCACTTGCCAAATTTATTAGTTTCTTATGGTTGCTGTAAAAGTTATCACACCTTTAGTGGCTTAAAACAACATAAAGTCATTATCGAACAGTTTTTCAGATTAGAAGTTCAACACCAGTTTTCCTGGACTAAAATAAAGGTATTAGGAAGACTGCATTCTTCCTTTGACTCTATAGGAAGACCTGTGTGTTTGTCTTTCTTAACTTCTAGAGCCCAGTTATATTCCTCAGCTCATGTTCCTTATGTCAGTTGCCTTGGGCTGATACAATCAAATTCCAAAAACTGAATAGATTAAACAACAGATATTTATTTCTCACAAGTCTGGAGGCTAGAAAGTCAAAGCCCAAGGTACCAGTATATTCATTTCCTAGAGAAAGCCCACCTTCTAGTTTGTAGACAGACACCTCACTGTGTGCCCCAGGGCTTTTCATCATTGTGTGATCATCCCTTGTGTGTCTTCCTGTGTTTTTAAGGGCATTAATCCCAGCTTGGGGATGCCATTTTCATGATGCCATCTAAATCTTATTACTTCCCAAATATTCTATAGCCAAATACGAATGCATTAAAGGTTAGGGCTTCAACATATGAATTTGGGAGAGATATAAATTCAGTCTATACTCTTATCTTTCTCCATCTTCTCCATCTTCAAAGTCATCAATAAAGAGAGTATCAAGTCCTCCACACATTATGTCCTTTTCTGTTTCACTTTTCTACTTGCAAAAAGACATAAGATTACATTTGGTCACCCCCAATTCTAAAGCAATCCTATTTAAAGTCCTTATCCTTAATCACATCTTCAAAATCTCTTCTGCCATGTAAGGTAACATATTCATCAGTTTCAGGGTTTAGAATCTAGATATCTTTGAGAGCTCATTATTTTGCCTATCTCATCAATATGTTTCACTTCTTTCAAGTTTGCTGTAATAGTTAATAGGTTTTGGTAATGCAACTCCAATAGCAGTCATTAGGATTGAGAAATTTTATTGTTTGCTTTCAGTGCCATGCCAGTGTTAATCAGGTAGGGATATAAAATGGAAAACTCATCATACAGAGAACAGGGTGAATCATATTTTTGAAGTCTATAAATATTAAAAAGTATTAAATACATACTATTTTGATCTATTGTCTTTCTAAATCTTTTCTTTTTGAAAGTATAGTTATAAAAGCTGCCTTCTATAAATGATCTGTAGGTGTTGTGCCCCTGGTAGGCATAAACTTCCCTTCCTAAATGTGGAATAATTGGGGTTTTAGATTTTTAGTTACCTAATACTCTGCTATCCTCCAGACAAAGTATAAACAAGTAGTCAACTTTAGATATTGATAAACCCGAATGTTTCATGACAAAGGGATCAGTGTTAAAAGGAACTAGTTGACACCTCAAGGGAAATGTGTACAAACTCAACCATGGTTCAAATATATGTTCTAACTAAATCATAAATAAATGGCATCCATTTATTAAACTCCTTTATGGATGACTAAAGATGATGAAAGAAATATTTGGAATTATAGTTTTATGGGTAACACTAAAATGGAAATAGAGATAAAAAAAAGATAGTCATGGAAATAAAGACTCAAAGCATACAGATTGAATATGACAAAATGTGGATCCTTTTCTATGAAATATGACTGATAGGTGTTTCTTTCTCGCATAATGATTTCCTTGGTCTGGATATCTTCACTGTAAGCCATCTCCTTTCAAAGACTATTTGTTTTTGGAAGAATCTAAATAACCTTCAGTTTGAGGTTCTGGTTGGGGTAGCCCTTCCATGATTCAAAGATGACCTATGCTTAGTATTTGACATATAGAAATCAAAGGATCAATTTATTGAAGATTTTTGCTTTGCCAGTTGGCAGAACTTCCTAATATTTATTTTTCCACTGAGGTCTTTCTCTAATGTCTCTTCCAGAAGACCAGATATCTAGATTTGAGAAACAATTCTGCAGGCATGGCTCAAGAGAGATTAAGGTTTCAGTGCCTCTTGGGGATTAGAATGGATTTAATTAGCCCCTTATAACACTTACATAAACAAATGTAGATTTTAAGAATCAGAAGTAATATTCCCAGACACATGGTCTGTTATTAACTCACAAAGCACAGCTGAACCATGGAAGGAGGAACTGCCTCAGACTTTGCAGGTTTCAAGTTCTCTGTGAGCTTTGCCAGGTTTAGTTTCAGAATTCCATCTGTTCTTTCTACCTTCCATGAAGGTTGATATTGATGTGGACAGTGAAGTCTGATTGAATGACCGATATTACCTAGTTCTTTAATAAAAATTAGAGTAAAGTGGTTTCCTCTATTACTAGAGGGATAGGTTTGAGTATGTTAATTTAGAAAGTTTTTCTTAATACCAAGAAGAAAAAAATGATCAAGAAATGTTCAAAATCCATTTCTAGCACAAGCTGTATGAAACACATTTGAATTTTTACAAAGAACACTTTATAGATTTTGCCAAGATTTATAACAATAATGGTTGAGACAAGCAATAAAGATACACTCAGCAATTTTAGCAAAATTTCTCCCAAACTATTGATTAAATACAATGGCTAATTTGTACTCACTGTGCCAATAAACTGAACAATTCTGACTAAAGTTTTATGTTAACTCACGTCAGTAAAACAGAAAACAGTGAAATCCTCTCTTGAGTTATAATATTCTGTTTATGCAAATATAGTTAGTAATGTCTCTGAGAGTAAGACATACTAAGAGCAGGGAGGATAATGACCAAGTCCATGTCTATTGAGGCCATTGCTTTGATTGGCTCTGCTAGATGAGAAACTAAAGCCTGGGGGGCCGGCATTATAGATAGTTATTGTACCCGTTTTTGTTCTTCAACATGAGCATGCTTCCTTTAAACAGAAACTACGTATTGACTGAAAAGTCATTATATTAATGTATTTTTACATATAATTAAACTTGAATATGAGCTGTTCTTTGATTTTTAAGTTTAATAAATAAAAGATCCCTCACAAAAAATTTGAGTTAATTACTACTCAGAATATACTAAGAAATTCAGAATTATTTCTATTACCCATTGTTTATAGGATGAAGGAGCAAAGCTTTTTATTACTTGATGTTCTTTCCAGGAAATTCAAAGATTTTATGCACAGAAGATGTGTTCTCAGTCTTAATATCCTGAATTTGTAACCTAATCTTAGGAAAGGAAGCATCAAGAATATTCAAGTTGACAAGACAGGAGTATAAATCCTCATCTTTCAAAATCGAGAATATTTATTACAGGTAACTTTTTAAAACAGCAATAATTAAAAATGATCATTATGAATTTTTTGTTAAAAGGATAAATAGAAGATAAGATGAAGCATTTTTTGTTTAAGATGCAACTTTAGTATTTTTGTCAGCATAGTAAATAAAGCAACACATGTACCACCTTGAATTTCACATTTTAATAAAATGTAACAATTTCTTTAAGAAGCAAACTGTATTTCTTGCTTCAAAGGCACTTTCACATCTCTTTGTAGTTATACCAAGTATTATCTCTATCATTCATTTAACACTTTAGCAAAAGTATTATTTAGCAAAAGTAAGAGAAGACATTTAGGTATTTAATAAGTATAATACTTATTTAGTAAGTATTATAAAAGTAAGAGAAAATATTTAGGTACTTAATAAGTATAATAATAATGAGAGAAGAGAGCTATAAACATGGCAATGGCAGTTTCAATGAAATTCTGTAATCAAATCAGAGTTATGCATTATATTTACAGATAGAAATACTTAGAGATAAACCCAAGAGCCAGAAATTATATCAGTTTTGTCTGACTCAAAGTATGCTTCCCACTGTAATTGCAGGCTTTTGCTTTAGAATGAACTAATTGTATACATGCATGGACAGGAGAAACGAAGAAATGATAACTGACTCCCAGATTTCAGTACTGGAAAACAGTCATGTTGTGGTATGCTCAGCATGTTAGAGAGATGGGGAGATAAGGCAAAGGAACAAGTTGGTAATATAGAAAGGGACAAAGTGTCTGCTTTCGATCAGGTAACTTTGAGATGTCTATGACACATTGTTGTTAATTAGGCAGTCATATACACCACCCAGCAATGTACAGGACCAGTCTGGGCCATTGGGGTAATTTAGGGATTTGTCAGCATCAATGTGATGTATACTGTCATGTGAATAAACAATACCAAATGGGAAGAAAGATAGGATTGAAGGAAGACCCAAGACCCAGTTTGGGGATACTCCTAGAATTCAAAGTTTAGAGGACAAGTAAAGAAGGGTTGGACTGAGGTGGAATTTGTCCAGAGAATGTGGTCCCACAGAAGTGTAGAGGGTTTTTTCCAAGTTTGTAGACAGTGGTTAAATATTGCCCAGGAAACATTGGAACTGATGTAGGAACAGAAGGCAAGCTGAGGAAAGAGAAGAAACTGACACCCCACAATCCCCCCCCCCCCAAATGAGATATATGTGACACTCTCAGGCACTCCTGGCTGTCCTAAAGCTAAGGAAAGGAAAAATAAATAGTTAACTTGTAGAGCTCACAACCTTGCAAGACTTGAGTCTCCCTCAGTTTACAAAAGTCTTAGCAATTAACAAGAACAACGCATTTCTGTCCATAGCTTAGTATCCATAAGGAAATGTAGATACAATTAAATGTTCTTATAACCTGCAGCCCATTGACAGACACTTGAAACCCACAAAGTATACTGTTCTTCTGGAAAGTTCTCAATTATCTTCATGTTAATGCCCTGTTAGAGGGAAAAACAACCTCACCTTGACAATGACAAGGCCTCCTTTTTCTTGGTCCTCTTTAGCATATGAAAGTCCTTTCAAAACCTCCCTTTTTCCTTACCTCCCCCAATCCCATTGTATATAATCAGCCACCCCTCACAACCCTGTGCAGTAGTTCTTTCTGCCTACTGGTCCTGTCCCCATGCTTTAATAAACTACCATTTTGTAACAAGACATTTCAAGAATTCATTCTTGATGTCGACTCTGGACTCCACCTCACTGAACCTCACCTGTATTTCTAAACTATATCAGAATGAATACTGAACAATGGATTAGATAGAACACACAGTCCAGAATATGTAAAGAGAGACCAGTCTGTCAACAATACATACTATAAATAATTGTAAAAGACTTAGTTGTTCAAAAGTTTTGGGGGTAAGTTTTTGGGGTAAAAATATAAAACTCCTCTCATTCCATATAATAAATTAAGTCCAGATGAATCAAAGGCTTATACATAGAGATTTTTAAAAAATTTATTTATTATTCTTTTTGAGAGAGAGAGAGAGCATGAGCAGGAGGTGGGGTGAGAGTAGTGGGCAGAGGGAAAGAGAGAATCCCAAACAGGCTCCTCACTCAGCATGAGCCCACTTGGGACCCAAGAATAAATCAAGAGTAGGACATTTAACCAACTGAGCCCCCAGACACCCCAGAAATTTTAAATTATTAAAACAATGTAAGTACCCATATTCCCTATGGCACTTTCCTTATTGTTTTACGTATAGTAACTCATTTAATACTTCTGTCAAACTTTTTGTGTCTGATACAGATACTCTAAGTTTCTTCGATTATTGCAATAAACTCCTGATCATTCTTTACAAAACTGAGGCATTAAAGGATTATGAAATTTGCTCAATGCCACAGAACAATTTAGTGACAGATTTGGAATTTGAAGCAGCTAATTTGGCTCCAAAATGTTTACTTTAATCATTGTAGTATTCAACATACTGAACCACAGATGGTAAAATGCACAGCATTAATAAGAAAGGGGACATGATCTCATTAATGTTAAAAAATTCAGTGTAATGTATGTCATTCCACAAATATATTGGAAACAAAAAATAAGAATAGAAATTCACTGAAATTATGTTTTAGGAAAAATGAAATTTAAAAGATGCACCCTTTTTTGGAAAGTTCTATTGACTTACATAACAAGGAAATCTTAAATCTGTAGCTTTTTGCTAAATATTCTTTTTCCAGTTAAACAAAGTTTGTATGTGAATGTGTTCATTGCATTTACTTCTAAGGAAACAATGGTGAGTTTATGTGCAAAATAAATCTTTCACTTTACAAAATTGAATATGTACTCTCATGCATAGGACCAGTAGGGTAAACATATACATAAAGCATTAATAATTATGATCAGTGTAGGGTATTTAATTGTATGTGCTTTTTATTTTTTTTTTAATTTTCTTTGATAAACATGTATGCTTTGGTCATTGAATAATTAAATTTACTTTATGGGAAAATCTTGTCGTTGTCCAAAAGACTTGTGAGCAATATAAAAATTCAGCAAAATGTAATCATTTACAGTTGTGCGTTAGTTGAATATTTAATGATGGTTGGCAATGCCAGTGATGAAATTTTCTAAGTACATTTATGGTATAATCCCTAAAGTATCACTGTAAGTTTACTGTATTATAACTGTCTAAAATTAACTGTCTAAATTGCCCATTAATATCCAGATTCTCTTCCATTTGTATTACTTAAGAATTAGAAAAAAATCGTATTACCAAATGATAGACATTACCAGTGTTAGGTAGCTACGGTAATGACAGGATAATACTTTGATTCAGGATGAATCAAAATCAGCACAGGAAAAAGCTCTAGAAGTTTTTATTCCTCTGAACATCGGCTCTACTTAGCATTACTGCCTTTCCTCAGCCCTTGAGAAAGTCTCTGCTGCTGGGCATAAAATCAGGGAAGCCAAGAACAATGTCTGGTTCCCTTGTGAAAGCTCTCCTCTTCTTCTAATTGCTAAGTCCTGCCAGTAATTTAAATATGACACCATGGAAAATATTTGAAATCCAGCTTGATTAGGTAAGTTATTTTCTATAAGAGTGAAGCAGCACTGTCTCTTGGGACTAAAATATATGGATGGAAATCATATTATTGAAATACTAGGCTTGAGACTATCTCTATGAATGATTTTCACCTTTGAAATAACTGTTTTGGTCTATTGAGATAAACACCACACTTTCCTCTTCATGGTCCTTTAGTTGCATTTTTATCATGAAAAGTACTTCCTTGAAAGAGCCACACTATCTGAAAGATGCCACATGTCACATTGACTGGCAGCCATTTGAGAGTGGCAGAAGGCCAATAAATCATTCAGAGCTGGGAGTTGTTCAGAGCAACTTTAAAAATTTACCCTTTCTCCTTTCACAAAGTGCATTTCAATATCAAATAATGTTTTCTATTTAAACTTGTACATCAACCTGAATATTGGATTATGCAATGAAATGACTGATTTTGCAGTAATCTTTTTGAACTTAGCTATAAGCTTATTATGATATGTGTTACATGACAGATTTGGTTCATAAGCCATTAAAATTTTTAGTATCAAAAGCATATTTTAGTCCAAGTTTGAATATAAAGGAATTTATGAAATTGCCTAAATATTTTTAATTCCTGTACTTATGATAGGTTGATATTGAGGATTTAGAAGGAAATATATATAAGTAAGAAGCAAACAGATTAGGTTTTACAAGAACTAAAAGGCAAGTTCTGTGGTGGACAGACCCCTCTTCAAGGGAAGATTTTTGTCCTGACTGCTGGGAGCAATGTCCTAGGAGAGCCTTCTGCAGTCAACTCTAAAGATTGTGTTCTGCTGTAAGAGTTATCTGATCCCATGTTAGGGCTTTCTGGAGCACATGACATCCAAACAGTAATGGAGAAAGAAGTATAGAAACCTATTTTGACTTCCCTTGGGAGAATCTAGGCAGGCCTTTTCCAGAGAAACCCAGGGCTCATATTCTACCTCTCCATATCCTGCCTCTACAGATGGTGTTCTTATAGGTGCTACTTAATAAAATTGTCAAATACCACATTCTCTATTAGAGTTTGCAACGATTTGTTAGATGTGGAGGAAGCCATGTAAATTTTGCTTCTGGAAAATATCTTTTTAATTTATAAAAGTAACACATATTTATTGATTGTTTGGGTAGATTTCTGAAGAAAGAAAACAAGGAGGAAAAATAAAATGTAGTATAATATAAGCTGTTGCTAAATAACCAGTCTTCCCTATTTAGCAAATATACAAATTCAGTATATACTATACTCCTTCCTCAGAGCAAAATATTTCAATGTTACATTTTTGTATGTGTGTTTAATGAAATCATTGTAGATTTTAAGGATATCATATATGAAAAAAGTCTAAAAATTATGTCTGGAACCAGGTAGAATAGTGGAGGACTAGCATGGACATAGGAAGTCTATTACTTTGGTATTTGATGAATGATATTATTGTAACTTCCAGATATTTCCATGAACTAAAATACATTTTTACATTTGCTATCCCTTTTTACTTACATTTATCTAATAGCTCTGCTTATTCCTCAGAAACAATAATAAGCAATAATAACTTATTCATATTGACTCATTGTCAATAATCCATAGTGATTCATTGTTTTACTGTGGAGCAATTTAAAAACTAAGTTGCAATAAAAGGGAAAGGACATACATTAAAAGCTGCTTGCTTTGTGTAGTGGGTCCGGTTGATGACAGAATTATTGTTATATGGAAAGGAGGTAGAATTAATCATTCAATTAAATAGAACTGGAGTTGATATTTGTCATTAATCACCTTCCCTTAAGCAGGGACTACACTTTAATTCACCTTTATATTTATAAGCTAACACATTGTATATTTATGTTTTTTTACTCTGTCTATCCCAATTGAACTTATGCTCCATGAGGGGAGGTTTTCTTCTCAGGTAGTACACTCTTCTTAGTTAGCTCATTCTCATTCTCATTCATTAGTGCATTGCTTGTTCTAGAATTTCTTCTAGAACTATTCCTGTGATTTAGCAGCCATTTAAACGTTAATTAATTAAGGAACAGCTCCTATTTTAAAGGAAAATTTTTAAATTTTATATTATTTTATTTTATTATTTTATAAAAGCTAATATATTAGTCTGATTACAGAAAATACATGTTCACATCTGGCCCTGAATTATATATTAATAAAAACATTAAATAAAATAATATACAATATTTAAAATATTTTAATATTGCAAATATAATTTTAAACTATTTTAATATTACATGTATACAATTTTCACTCTTCTTCCACCATAATTATGGTTTGTGGATGGAAAAAAAAATCATTTGAAATATTTTAATGTCTGGAAGATTTTTCTCCTCATACAGAAATAAATAGTGATAGTAGTTCTGATTTTTATATTAATTCAGTGTTGCACACAGCTCTTTAATCACAATATATAATGCATTTGAAAACTGCTTGTTCATGTGCATGTTTGCATTTCAGAGTGAGTAGCATGTGGGGTACGAGGGAGGGTTATGAAAATCTTTACTCTGTGTACCTTCTTCCTCTAACATAATTTACTTCATTGATTTTCCATTTTCTACTCCCCAAGTAAAATTGTGCAATGGGCAATTGGGAAACTCTGGATACAAGGAGAGTTTAAAATCCAATGCTGAGACAAGAGGTGACTTCATTTTGATTTTCTACTTAGAGTTTATAGTCTAATTAAAGAAAATGCACATATATCTAGAGATAATCATGGATAGTAAACCATATAATTATCATTGTCAATGGATATTACAGCAGCTGAATCACAAAAAGAAATGAAAAAAGATTATCAGCCTTATGCAAATCCGTATTCTCTTTAAGAATTCCAGTTATGGTGTAAAAGTATTAAAATAATGCAACACATTCAAACCCCATATACTTTGTGATCATTTTAAAAATGTATTCAAAAATATTTCTGTGTGCAAAACATTTTCATAATGATCTTATTTAATGAAAGCATTAAGAATAGTACTTTATAAAATTACATTGCAGAACACAATTATTTTTCTCCTTAGAACACACATAATAAAATGTAATTATCAGTGTTTTTTCATAAACATGAGTTTTAGTGGTGTTACTTGGTCCTATGTAATAAAGGTACTTTCTTTCTTAAAGTAAACATAGCACATCATTTCTTTCTTAGCTCAGAGAATATGATTATAGTCTAAATAGTTGGGATCTAAAGATCATTTAACAAGTACAGTGAAATATTTCAATCACCTAGAGTTCTAGACACAATTTTGGCGATTTTTATTTATTTTCTGTGCATATGTACAGCTGACAGTTCAAGAGTGAACTCTACAAAATTTTTTGCAACTCTTCTTTTCTCCCCAGAAGGCTTTCCTATGAATACACCTTCCAGAGTCTGTCCACTACTCACTTATTCACGTCTTCTCTTCATGCGGGATGGTATTATTTATATGATTGGTGGGTTACTGGGAAGGAAAGCCTGAGCCTATGTTTTTCGATCTTTCCCTTTCTTTATCTTCACATAGAGAGCAGTTGCTGTGCTCTACATTCTACACAATGCCGCAGCATCAAAGACCAGACTCCTGTCCTTTAGCTTGTGTAGCCTTCTAGCCTCTTAGAAAAGCTTATCTCAGCTAATAAATAAGAACACTCCTATATGACCATCCTTAGACAATTTTTTCAGATGATTGGTAGTAATAGAGCTGACATTTTGATTTTTATCTGTTTAATCCTTGCTTCTGTGATTGTATTAATTCTAACATTGAATGGAGCAGTAAATTTCTGTGTTATCAAACTATAAAACACATTCATGCATAATATAGCAAATGAATTATATCATATCCTTGTGTTCTTATAATTATAGTGTCTTTTTTTTTTTTACTTTTTAAACTTTTAATCAATGATGAGCTTTCTTCATGCTGATATTATTTACACTATCAGATTCTGAATATCTTGAGGATGCAGATTAATAAAAATATAAATTTCTGTTCCTCATCTTAGAGACTTAAAAAAAGTAAATTCCCCAAAATGGAATTTTGGAAAGTCATGTAATGTTATTTGTTTTATGTACTTGGTCACTACTAGTAGAATTAGTCACTTTTTGCCTGTTTTGACACATAAAACGCCTACTAATAAATTATACCTTTTTCTTTCACTATTTTTTAAATTTTACTATTTTTACCTGTTAATATTTCACGTGCGTGTAGCATTGTTGAAGATTTAATTTGAATTCATTATTATTTATGTCATCAGATATTGCTGTTGACCTTTCAGTGTGCATGTTCCCATTCTTAGTAACAGAAGCCCAGTTTTAACTCAGCACAATGTTACATTCCCCATGATTTCCTAGGTCTAGATGCAAGCCTGTTGAGATCATTTGTGTGTGACTTCTGAAATGGCTCATTAAATGCAGTTTACCCAGCAGAGTGATAAGCTTTTTCAAATCTTTCTACAGTTTTTGCAGCTGGCCTGGCCTGCAGATGTGAAGGGTAGAAGTGTGAGGTTACCTTTCTGATGAAAGCCATGTACTGAAGTTAGTAAAAGAGAAATAGAATTGCTGGGGTTCCTGGGGACTATGAAAAGGTTGCATACTAGCCATAGACTGCTGATTTACAAGCTTTTCTATGTTAAAAGGAAAAAAATTCTCCATTTTCTTAAGCTTCTATAGTGGGATCCCCAAATGTTATTTCTAACTGATATACATGTTCATACATGAAATAAGTATTATAAATTTGTTCATATATTTAATAATCATAATCTGCTTGAGTAATACTCTAGGATTGTAAACCAAAATATACAGGCAGTCTTTTCATGGAAACAGTTATGAGTTACAAACTATTATGAGATATGGGATCTACATAATATCTGTTATTTCTTTTAGACAGGACTACTATTTACATGAACAAAAAACCTGTTATAAGAGTGCTATGTGTACAAATGAACAGTACTTCTTAAGACTGCATGATGATGTCAATGACTTTTTCTTTTCAATTATATATATTTTGTGGTTATAATTCACAAATATACGTCACTTTACTTGCAACTTCTGTTATCCCCAATGTTTTTGTTAATTTGATTAGCAAAGCAGCACACAGTTCAAACAGCAATGTGCTATGTCTGCAGGAGAACTTTGGGAATAGGAAAGCCTATCTATTGTGTTCCTTACTGCTTAAACATCTTTTATTCAATAATCTGTTGCAACATCGTATTATATATACTGTAGATTTTGAGGACATAGATTTTCAGTTTAATGGGAAATTTAATAATAGCTTTTCTAAAGCCATAATTTAATATAGTTGCTAAAAGGAAAAAAAAAATGAACAGCCTACTCTAGAGGTTGAAAACCTCTTCTTTAGTGTGTCTTACAGTTAAATGTAGACAAGGTGGCCCTATCACATGCAACTGTTTATGTAGTCGAGTTTCACTTCAGTAGACTTATTAGGAGGGAAAATGTCATTACAAATTTATAAATCATAAGTGAAGGATAATAAAACACCTTTCAAAATGCTTGTAAGAAACACTCAAGTTGTTAGAGGTCCTTCCAAGTATTATATAACTTTTCATAACTTAGAGCTATAACATAGCACATGTGTGAAGTCATCCACACTGATTTTACTTGCTGAAGCTAGTAGAGTATTATACTCTGATTTTCTTGACAACAGCATTCTAAGATATGTCCTCCTCTAACATACAATATAAAAACTTAAAAAGATATTTGTAAAGTTTTTAAAAAGACCTATAGAGATGCTGAACAGAAGATGGCATTGATGGTGGTAGAGGTTAATGCCACTTTCAAAGTGTTCACTCATTACAGCGTTTTGCCACTTTCTTTGCCAAATTCATATTTCTATGGATGCTTCTTTTTTATACATATGGTTTAAGAGTGAGAAGGGAGATGGAATAGGACAGAGTCAGCTTGTTGGAATTCTGAGGTTGGCCACATCACAAAAGCTTGCTCAGGTTTAAAGTCAGGAGAGAATAAGAACTCAAAAGATGTTAAGGTTGCTTGTACGTTGATTTTGAAGTCAGATCAGCTTTTAGGCTGAGCAAAAGACATATACAAAATAAATCATAAACCGGAGTGGATTCAGCAAACTTACCCACTCAAGGCCTTTTCATCTTTCAGTGGTCTCCGCAACCCGTATGGATCAAAGAAGCTCCTAGTTCCTAGGAGCCTAGAAACACAAGCTTTTGGCTTTTTATAGTTTTGAAAGGTCCCTGGAGGTAAAAGATAGGCGTGTATTAATCTCGGTGCTCTGCTCTATTCCTTTATGAAAAAGTTTAAGCTTTACCACATCTAATTTTTTCCAAATTGTTTTTCTTATGGCATCTTTGAGTTTAAATAAGATTTTAAAACAGCTGTCCTGCCCCTTGCTTACACAGGACACAGGTTGTATACTTAATCATTTAAACTTAGCACAGTTTATAGAATTTGAGGTGGAGTAAAGCTGAGGACTCATTCATTAGAGGTAAACTACATGCACTGTAATATCTTTTGCTATTTTGATTTTCATCTATACTCTCTGTGGCCAATAATTATCTTAACTCTGCTTGTGATTAAGTATTTGTATTTATCCACCATTTACTTTTGACAAAATGTCTCTTCAGAGATAAAATGGGGTGTCAAAGAAAAAAGTCTTATAAACATGTGTTTGGATTTGATCATTGTATGTTCTGTTTATTTGACTACTTCCAAACTGTCAGGATTCTTGTAATAGTTGTAAGCTATCAGTAGGTATAAGCCTGTTAGCCTCCACTGTGAAGATAATGTTTCTTATAATATATTTACAACTGTTAGTAATTCCAAGGACACTTTCATGTTTTATTTATTATTTTACAGACTTTATTTATTTGACAGTGAGGCAGCACAAGCAGGGGGAGCAGCAGGCAGAAAGGAGGGAGAAATAGTCTCCCCACCAAGCAGGGAGACCAATACAGGGCTCAATTTCAGGACCCTGGGATCATGACCTGAGCTGAAGGCAGTTGCTTACCTGACTGAGCCACCCAGGTAGCCCCCCACCCCCATCCCTACCCAAGGACATTTTTAAGTAAGAGAAGCATCTGAGGAGGATAGTTTTAAAGGAGATACTCCTTTGACCAAAAATAATAATAATAATAATAAAATGTAAGACAGTGAGAAATTTGTTTACAAATAATATTTTTATATTAGACTTGTTAAAATATGCTAAATTGGTTGTAAATTAATTCATACTTATCTACATAGTTCTTTCCATATTATTAGAAAATGTTGGGGCACCTGGGTGGCTCAGTGGGTTAAGCCGCTGCCTTTGGCTCAGGTCATGATATCAGGGTCCTAGGATCGAGTCCCGCATCGGGCTCTCTGCTCAGCAGGGAGCCTGCTTCTCTCTCTCTCTCTCTCTCTCTCTCTCTCCGTCTTCTTGTGATCTCTCTCTGTCAAATAAATAAATAAAATCTTAAAAAAAAAAAGAAAATGTGCCTCTTTAGGGGCATCTGGGGTTCAGCTGGTTTAGTGTCTGACTCTTGTTTTGGGCCCAGGTGATGATCTCAGGGTCATGAGAGGGAGTCAGTGTCTCACTCTGCCCTGAGGAGGAGAGTGGGGAGTCTGCTTGTCATTCTTTATCTCCCTCTTCTTCTGCATCTTCCTGCCATAAATAAACACATCTTAGAAAACAAAACAAAACAAAAAAAAAAAAAGAAGAAGAAAATGAAGAAGTGTGTCACTGTAAAAAAAAAGTGTATTTATTTTAAAATAATATTAATATAAAATCAATTCAGTATTTTAAAATGTATATTTAAGTGGTTATAAATAGTTAGATGTACTTATCCTAAATTTTTCTCTGTGACATTATTTAGTGATATAATTTTAGGGTAATAAAATTCGAAATTTGAACATTTCAGTAGAATTTTAAGATAATTCAGTAGGTTTGCTTTTTTTTTTTTTTTCCCCCCCCAGCTTTCAACACAGTTTTATCAGCAGGTTTTCTGTGAAATACACTAGAAGTATGGGAAGTGGACACATTTACTTTGCAAGGTAAGGGCAGGTCATACTAGGGTTTGGATCCATTTTTCCACCTCCTTCTGGTTTGCTCACATTTTTTTTTCCCCTCAGCAAATGCCAGAGAACACAAACACAAAAACAAGAAACAAAAACAGCAAGATCAGCCTCTAACTGGGCCACACCCTAGCCCTCTCCCAACCCAGGCGGCAGGAGAAGGCGGCGGGTGAGAGGCACAATGTTCCTTTCTCAGAGCAGTGAGCCAAAGTCAATAAATTAGAATAAATTAATGAGAGCAAGGTGGTGGTGGGGGGGGAATGCAACTTTGTGCTGGGAGGGACCCTTCTCTCCAACACACAAGAGAGTTAGTGGGGAGAGGCAGGAGGCATCTCTAAAGGCCACTACAATAGGGGTAAGAGCCGTGGGAGAAGAAGTCAGGTTTTTTTTCACGTACTTCCCAAACACAGCAGAAGAATTAGGAGAGGAGGGGGAAGAGATACACACAAGGAAAAGAACCCTCTTTTCCCAGAATAAGGAAGGGCCAAGAAAGAGAATGCTATTCAACCCCGCATCTCCCAAACCATTGCTAAGGTTAAGGATTTGGTCAGTGAATCAATGAGGTGGGTGACAGAAATGTAGAATGTGGTTGGGGAAGCAGAGAATGCTAGAAATAGGGGTACCCATTCACACCCATCTCCCCAACCTTCAAAGAGAACAGACTTAGGTCAGGGGAGAGGGCACAAGGGCTGAAGTATGTGTGGAGGGCATCAGAAGTCACTGGTCAGCTTCTCCAAAGACATCATTCTGTTTGTGGTTTCATGTTTTCAAAGTCAAAAACAGAGCCTTCCATGTGCTTGTAGATGAATTTGAAGTCATTGTAGGTTGTCTCGAAGTGTGTGGTAGCATCATAGGAGCAGAAACAGAACACGTGGCTCTAGGAACTTCTAGTCAGTGAGCTCCAGCAGCTCCAGGAAGGTTCAACTTCCTTTTCTACCTCTGTAGTCTCCACCATGGTGCTGACAATGGTGATGTACTTGCCCTGGGCAGCCATGTTGTGTCTGTAGGAGATCATTCACACATAGATGTCTGACTTCCTGTTAACTTGGTCCTAGGGAGTGATGATTTGGCAGGAGTTGGCATCATCAGTATTCTTGATGGGATGGTTGAAGCTAGAGATGATGCAGATAACCTGGCCAGCCTTCTACACTCAGTCCAGAATGTGGCTGGGGCTACAGATCAGATGCTTGCAGTGAGCCACCTCTCCCTCAGGCTTCACACCCACTACCTTGCCATTCTCCATGATGATGCCATCCACAGGTTTGTTCAGCATATGTGTCTCTCCAAAGATGGCAATCTGAAAAGCCCTGAGGCAGCTCACCAAGGCCATAGAGTGGTTATAAATAAGGACTCTTTCCATATGGAGCCAGGGGCTCTTTGTACAACTTGATGCACTTGATGGTCTCAAGACAGAGCTGGTCCAGGTAGTCATAAGTGCAGTAAAGGGCAAGGGCATGGCCAGTGAGGTCGATGATGTCCTGGCCCTAATTAGGCAAGTTGGTGCTCTGGGGGTTAACATTCTCGAAGGTCTTGAGATCATTTTCATCAAAGTTTGCCACAAACACCAGGAACTTGCAGAAACACCATTTCTCAAACATGCCCATCAGATTGAAAGCCAAGGCTTCATTCTCAGTGGATGGCACTTTATAGATCTTTTTAGACAAAGCTGCCCTCTACCACCTTGAAGTCCAAGTAGCATGTCACCTCTGTATACAGCAACATCTTTACCAGCTGCCCACTGGCCATGAGGAATTTGAAGATCAGGTCAATTCTCCAGTCTTGGCCCCTTCCCATTGTCTCAGGGGGCCCCTCCAGCAATTAAAAAACCCTATACAGCTCCTCAGGGGTGTGGAGGCTCTCACCCTCATAGTAAGGGTTTCAGTCCATATATAGCACTTTCTTCCCATTCACACATAATATGCCTGACAGGAAACATTCAGTGAAGCCAGTCCCCAGAATGATTGCATCATATTCCTTGTCCATGGTTAGGCCTAACTGCCAACACAGTCACTCCTTCTCCTGCTCCTTCACCACAGCTCCCTGGGCCAGGATAATTCAGTAGTTGTTTTTGTTTGTTTGTTTGTCTGTTTAAGATTTCATTTATTTATTTTAGAAAGAGTGAGTGAGAGAGAACATGAGAGGGGAGAGGGTCAGAGTGAGAAACAGACCCCTCACTGAGCAGTGAGCCCTCTGTGGGACTCCATTCCAGGACTCTGGGATCATGACCTGAGTGAAAGGCAGTCGCCCAACCAACTGAGCCACCCAGGTGCCCTAATTCAGTAGTTTTAAGTATACTTTTCTTATGTAAATTTATTTGTTAAGGTTTGAATTCCATTAATTTTAATATTTACATAGCTAACATTAATACTCAAATTTTAATAAAACTCAGGATTTTACTTCTGGCTTTTTACTGATCACACTTTTTTTTTTTTTAATTTGCTTTTTCCAATATTTCATTTCAGTTACTTCTTACCAAAGTTATAATTTTATGTAGTTTTAAACATTAAATGATTCTAGAAAATTTATTCAAAAATAGAAATTTTCTACTTCAACTCATCTGTATTACTCATTACTCATTACATTTAAGACATATTCAAATAAAAATGGTTTGATTGTAATAGAGATGATGCCTATTGCGGGTTTTGAATAATATTCTGTTATGTAACTGTCTGTTGATCCACTCTATATACTTTCCCTAAGTAAATAAGGACACTTAAGCTCTCCTTCATGATGGAACCCAAGTGCAGCATATATAACTCAATGATAAGATTTGCTATGATACTTATAGTGAGTAATTTATCATTCTTTTTTTTAAATCTTGGTACTTTATATAGCAGATGCAGTTCAGACTAATCTTATTATTAATTTATTTAAAATTAAATAAGTTATTTATTCATTAAACTTATTTATTTATTCTTTATTTATAAATCTATTTATATATTAAATATTATATATGAATTTATTGTATATTATATATGAATTTGTTATTACTTATTTAATTATTTAATGATTAAATAAATTCTTATCTAATAATAATTATTATTTGATAATTAAATAAATTGTTTATTTAATACCTAAATAAATCTTTATGAAACTTAAAAATGTAGGTGTTTAATCACTTTGATTTTTTATTATTTTTGAACAATAAAATCACTCTTAATATACAAGTGAATAAGACAGAGAAAAACAAATACCATAAGATTTTACTCATATGTAGAATTTAGGAAATAAAACAAATGAGCAAAGGGGGAAAAAAGAGAGAAAGAAACCAAGAAATGAACTCTTATTTTTTATTATTATTGGGGAGAGAGAAAGAGAAAATGAGCAGGGGAGGGGCAGAAGGAGAGGGAGAAGCAGACTCCCCACAAAGCAGGAAACCTGACACAGGACTCGATCCCAGGACCCTGATATCATGACCTGAGATAAAGGCAGATGCTTAACTGACTGAGTCACCCAGGGGTCCCCAAGAAACTTTAACTATAGAGAACAAACTGATGGTTACTGGAGAAGTGGGCAGGGGATGGCAGAATATGTGACGGGGATTAAAGAATACCCTTGCAGTGACGAGCACTGAGTCTTGTATGGAAGTGTTGAATCACTATATTGTCCACCTGAAATAAATATTACACTGTCTGTTAACTGTTTAAAATTTAAATTCTAGAATTAACAAGCTACTGCATCAACCCCTCTCAAACCATCCCCAACATTCTTCTAGGTAGAGTAGTTAAGCCAAATACCTGTATTTCTGTCATCATATAATATTTATTTCACTTAAGTGGCCATTTTTCATATTGCATCATGACCAAAAGACTGAGGCAAACATCACTGAAGTAACAAAAGTTCAATCAAATTCTGCTTACTCTCAGGTGACCCTTCTATTTCATGTGGTTCACTACAGAGTCTCCCTCAGTTCCGTTGTTGACATGAAAGCAAACCTTTTGCAGTTCTTCCACCTTATTTTATCGATTTATTCCCAAGTTTCCATTAATGTACATGCATTTTTAAATAATAAATGTAAATAAATTTAATTTTTGTTAAATACCTTCATTTCTCCTTTCCCTTTCAAAGCAATACATTCCTCCTTAGAGCAAAATTGCCAAATCAAACCTTAAAATCATTCCCTGATATAATAAAGTTGTATAATGGGGAAATAAAACCACGTTGTTATCATTCTGGAGGGAAAATAAAACCAACAACAACAATATTGGGGGTGGAAGGAAAGAATGTAATCAGAGGGTAGAAATATTTCCCCAGTCAACTTTAATTCACTAAAGGCAGAAGTCTTATCTATTTTACCATTTTTGCATCATTAAACAATGCATGTTATGGGATATTTAATCATCTGGCAAATATTTATTGTTTCTTTGCTATGTGCTCAATACTGCTCTTGGTTGTAAAAATTACACAGTAAGAATATAAACCTTAACCTTAGGGAACTTATATAAAAGATGCAGCAAAGAAATGTGTGGAAGAATGAATGCATTCTCACTAGATGTGAAAGAGTTTTGATTTTAAGTATGGTACTCTGGTGTCACTAGGGTTGTCATATTTTGTTTGATGGTGAGTAACAAAAATCCAACTATAGAGGAAATAGGTAAAGGAAACATATGAGGCACATGTGATATAATCTGAGGAAGTGTTAGATAAGCAAATGTCAAGGATCATGGATATAACTTGACCCAGAAGGCCTGTGGGCATAAGAGACTAATGCTGTCATTCTTTTGAGAGGATTTCTGCTGACATTTCCTGAACCTTTTGTGTTAAGTTTTATCTGTATAGATGTTGTGAGGTAGAGTAAGCATGTACAAATATTGTAAGGTAGTTGATAGATAAATAATTTTTTCAACAGACTGTGAAGTAACCAAGGCCTTGTATTCTGGGATAAAAAGTGCAAGAGGGAAGTTTCCCAACATAAAAAATTATGCTTTTTGTTAATCTGTCCAATAAAAGATATCTTTATTTGTTGTAATTTCAAAAGAAACAAAATCTAAAAACTAAATATATGTGGACTCATGTTTACCCCAAATTAGGCTAAAGGCATTTTTGTTTACATTTTTAATACTTATTAAGATTTCCTTTTCTTTGTATACAAATCTGTTACTAAATCAGTGTTTCTAATTTTTTCTTACAATTTGGAATAAATATTTTATGAGAGCTGGGACTTTCTTTTCTGGTGCGTTTCTAGTACTCAGAATAGTATTTAAAAACTACCAAGTATAGGGACGCCTGGGTGGCTCAGTGGGTTAAGCCGCTGCCTTTGGCTCAGGTCATGATCCCAGCGTCCTGGGATCGAGTCCCACATCAGGCTCCTTGCTTGGCAGGGAGCCTGCTTCTCCCTCTGCCTCTGTCTACCATTCTGTCCGCCTGTGCTCGCTCTCTCTCCCTCTCTCTCTGACAAATAAATTAATAAAATATTAAAAAAAAAAAAAACTACCAAGTATATATTGGCCCCACCTATATGTGAATAAACAGATGCTTAGACCATTGTGACACATCATAGTGAAGAAATGTAATTTGGTACACGTTTTAAAAATAGCACCATTTTTAAAATTTTTGTAACTACTATATGTTCGTCACTATCCTAAGTGTTTTAGATATATTATTTCATTATCTCTATACTCCCTACTACATTGATAAGGAGTTACTAATTTTCATATTCTAAAGATAAGAATACTAGTCTTTAAAAAGGCTTATGAACTGGGACATGATCTTGAGAAATTGTTAGAAATGGACTTGATCAGAAATAAACCTAGCTTCAAAGCCAATGCTTTAACACTACAACATGCAAAAGCCATCTGGTTTACTTTATTATCTAGACATGACATCAGTTTTGGAAATGAATATGTGGGCTGAAGTTACAACACAACTATTGGAACCAGAATATCCGAGTGCAATATCTTGATCTTTTGATTAAAATATGCAAAATAGGTGTCATTCTTATGTAACAAATGACATAAGTTATCCATAAAATTTCTAGGTGTTTATGTGCATTTTATATTAGAGAAAGTAAATATATATTTCCTTCTTTTAAATCAAATTTTTTAAATGTTTCCAGGCCTAAAACAAGTTAATATGACTCCTCTAAAATCTTCTGATGGCAATACATTAAGATATAGAGATAATTTTTCAGAAAGATTTATATTTTTCTGTAGTTTTACTTCTCATGTCTCAACTATCCCACTTATCTGAAAAGCTCACTAAATTTTTAGGTGAACTTTTGAAATTCAAATGCTATGCTCTGGTTCCTGTGGAGCCCCCAAGAACTTTCTTTATCCTTTGAATAAGAGTTCTGATCTTCTTTGGGTCAGCATTTTAACTCTGAATGTTTTGGCTTAGATTTTAGCTTATTTATCATTCTTTCTTGGCAATAAACCAAAAACAGACTTTAGTTTTATCTTCCAGGACATTTAAAATGTTCTGAAATTATTTTTTTTGAATGTAGCAACAATCAAATTTCATAAGTTACAACAAAGATGGCATACTTTTTTTTTTTATGTGATTTTGGCTTGGATAACTTGCACTTTGCAGCAGCAAGTGATAAATCTGAATTATTGCATAATAAATATGGCTATATTAATTAGATATAAGTTTCTGATGGCTAAATAATTAATACCATGGTTTAGTCAATGCAAATCTATAAATGTGTCCCTGCATTTTCCACAGATCAAAACAAACAGCACATTTGAATATAAGTTTAGGAATATTTGGTCATATTTGGACATAAGTTTAGGAAATAGAGCAACTTATGTAGAGAAAGATTATGTTTATTTCAAATATTATGTCTGTATGTTAATATTCATATTTTGCAATAATTGTTTATGAAGATTTATGAGCTTTCTCTTTATAATTTTTTCTTAATATTATAATGGGTTGTAGCTATGTAACTCCTAAGCTTATATGTTTGATCAGTAATAAGAATAATATCATGGGGTGCCTGGGTGGCTCAGTGGGTTAAGCCTCTGCCTTCGGCTCAGGTCATGATCTCAGTGTCCTGGGATGGAGCCCCGCATCAGGCTCTCTGCTCCATGGGGAGCCTGCTTCCCTGCCTCTCTCTGCCTGCTTGTGACCTCTCTCTCTGGCAAGTAAATAAATAAAATCTTAAAAAAAAAAAAAGAAGAATATCTTGATAAGAGTCAATATGAACTTTCAGGGTTTATTTGAACACTGTGGTTTTTATAGGAATAGAATTAAAATATATTTTTTGTATAATTTTTTTAAAGTTTTGTTCCACATGAGTATTTTCTTTCCAAATTTGAATGATTGATCCTGAATTAAAAGCAAAAAGTTTCTGAAAACTACCCATATGAATTGGTCTATTTTGGGTTTTTTTCCTCCATCTCTTGAAAAATTAAAATAAAATATCCTTTATGGACCAAACTTTGATGACAGAGAAAAATGCTAAAATAATGGTAAGCAATCTATACTTTCGAAGTGTCTTGCCATTTTTATAAATAATAACCATTTCTTTAGATTTACAATCACTGGACTGGCTAAACCTATGCATCTGGCAGTTTAGAAAACTTTTTTTTTTTTTTTTCCCCCCTGATATTCAGCCTTAGCTACACTTCAGGGTGTTAAACTTGGCAAATATGGCTTTAATAGAGTAAACTAAAATTATACTCAAGTCTTTTGTAGCTAAAGAAAATGGTACTCCTATAGGGCACCTGGGTGACTCAGTGGGTTAAAGCCTCTGCCTTCAGCTCAAGTCATGATCCCAGGGTCCTGGGATGAGCCCCACATCTGGCTTTCTGCTCAGTAGGGAGCCTACTTCCCTTCCTCTCGCAGCCTGCCTCTTTGCCTACTTGTGATATCTGTCTGTCAAATAAATAAATAAAATCTTTAAAAAAAGAAAGAAAATGGTACTCTTAGACTCAATGAGTTAGTTAGAGCATGAATTCAATCAAGATGCCAAAATATATTAGTTGATGATACAACTATGTGAATGACAGTACTATTTACCAGGTTAACTAAATCAGAAATATACAGATGACCTTTAGTTCATTTTTACCCCTCAACAGGAAACCCAGTGGGTCATTAATATTACTCCATCTCCATTCATCATTCATGCATTTATTAATTTGACTTATAGTAGTATTCTAACATAAATGAATAATCTTGCCATAGGTATCCACCATCTGTTGTTTTTACTTTTCCTTTTTTTAGGAGAGTGCAAGCTATTGATTTTAAAGTTCTAAAGAATGGGCTCTAGTCACAATTAATCAGTTACCAAGCAGTTAGACCATTAAAAAATTGATGAACCCATCTTGAAAGCCTAGCAATTCATTTAGAAAATTCATCTAGAAATATATCTTCATTACCTAAGATGTTATTGTAAAAATTAAGTAAAACTAAAAAATGAGAATAATAGCAATAAATTACTGGAGAAAATAATTTTTATAGCATTTATTTCTTCCATTTTCAAAGCTAATTGTATCACATTTCATTGTGTGAAAATAATAGACCGATGCTCCACAGGTAGAGCAACAGGTAGAGCAAGCACTCAGGTTAATTTAAACAGGGAGGTGACATTAGAAAAGAGAGACCACAGGGGCGCCTGGGTAGCTGAGTCTTTAAGTGTTTGCCTTCAGCTCAGGTCATGTTCTTAGGACCCTGGGATCAAACCCTACATCAGGCTCTCTTCTGGGTAGGAAGCCAGCTTCTCCCTCTCTCAATTCTCTTGCTTATGTTCCCTCTCTTGCTGTCTCTCTCTGTCAAATAAATAAAATTTAAAAAAAAAAATATTAAAAAAAAAGAAAGAAAAAAAAAAAAAAAAAAAAAAAGAAAGAAAAAGACCACAATAAAATAGGATATTGTGGGTCTAGTCCATTAAGATTATTTTAATCCAAATTATATTTATGATACACATGTTTGTATGTGATATCAAACTTGGGGTCACAAATAGCTTGAATATAGCTTGAATATTACATTGACAAAATGCAAAAGATGAAAATTAGATTATAATGTAGATTCTATAACCTATTAATCTACATAATTTAAGAAAATATATATAATTAAAATGTTTTGCTCTAAAATGATTTTGGAGATATATAGATATATCTACATATAAAAGTTATAACTTAACAAATAAGTGAAACCATATGATAGTTGACTCTCTCTGCTTGACTTATTTCACTCAGCATAATCTCTTCCAGTCCCGTCCATGTTGCTACAAAAGTTGGGTATTCATCCTTTCTGATGGAGGCATAATACTCTATCCCCAGGGGTACAGGTGGTGGGTATTATAGAGGGCACGGATTGCATGGAGCACGGGGTGTGGTGCAAAAATAATGAATACTGTTATGCTGGAAATAAAAATAAAAAAAAAAAAAAAAAAGTTATAACTTAAAAAGTTTAGAGTAAACACTCTATAACTTCAATGGGTAATTTTAAGCATATAAATATTCACCATATTAAATTTATCTTTAAAAAAATACAACTAATTGCAAATAACATCTGCCTTATTTTTTTCCAGTGGTAGCAATAGAAAGCTGTGACATATACGTGCATTTTTCTCTTCTCTCATTAAGATTAATTTATACATTTTTATTTGTTTTAAATATTTTATTTATTTGAGATAGAGAAAGAGAGCAAGAGCAGGGGAGAAGAGGGAAAGTGAGAAGCAGGCTCCCCACTGAGAAGAAAGCCCAACATGAGACTCAACCCCAGGACCCTGGGATCATAACTTGGGCCAAAGGCAGATGCTTAACTGGCTGAGCTAACCAGACACTTTAACTCTACCAAGGGATTTGGTAAATTAATGCAAAACAAACCCTGTGAACAATCACAAGTTGAAAGATTTTATTAGTTTTAGTCAATGTAACTCTAAATATTTTTACCTTAACCATGGAACAAACATAATAAACTAAAAAAAAAAAAAAAAATTGCAAACAAAAAAACAAACCACTCTAGGTCAAGCTGTATATTCTTTGAAGAAAATAGTTGACAAAATAAATTAAAGTTTAAGGCAAAATAATGATTATATTTTGTTTGTGAAATCATAATAATATTCCCTCCTTCCTTTATGCAGTTATTGAACACTCTAATTATCTCCATTTTGATCACTTACAAATTATTCAACAAGTAATTATACTATTATTAACAGTAGAAACCGAAGTTTATTCTCTAAGATGATCCAACATATCACACTAAAATTTTATTTATAATTTTAATTTACTTCAAAAAGATGAACTTTATTTTCAGGACTAACATAAAAATCAATGAATTCCTCTGTATATTCACATATAAAAGTTTAAACTTTTCATCTAATATCAGATTGCAACATAATTCTTTATCTAATTAATTTAGATGTGCTTTAGAAAATGTAAAAATAAAATGTGGAGATTCGTACTGGCGGGTTTACTATTGGGATCAAGTGTTTTATTAGGTTAAATGTTTTGTTTAAAATCCTTAGCCTAGAACAATTTGATAGAGATTCCTGAATATCAGAGAATTTAAAATAGATTCTTACTTTAAACCTTGCATATTTCTTGTGATGTATAATATAATACCGTTGAACATGGCTATCTGTAAAACTATAAATATGATCAGAAGAGACTCAAACTAAATTAAGTTTTAGCAGTCATCAATTTATTCTAAAATGACACTGACATGAAAAATGATTTCTTGGGGTTTGTAAATCTTGTTCTGCTAGCTATTGCTAGAGATGATCTGGAAATTTTCTGGCTAAAATATGTAAATCAAGACAAAGTTCTTTTATTAATAATACTATCCTGAAGATTATTTTTCCTTTGAATGTAAAAATGTAAAATTCTTAATTAAGCTATTTCTAACATTTTCTTTCATTCCTAAATTTATTTTTAAACAAATGTCATTGTTTTAAATATCTAAATTACTAAACCAAATTGCATATAATTCTTTATCTTCCAGATAAACAAGGGTTAAGCAATGGCATTCAAAGACATCAGACTATGTTTTCCCTGCTGCCACCGCCAAACTATTTATCTTACATTGGTGTGAGATTCCTGTAATAATTGTACTTTTTCATAATTCAGCTTCTCTTACACAATAGTATTTATAATTTACATAATGATGCTTTATGTACTAGAAGATGCATTGATAATAATGTATTCCTGAAATTATTAAGAATGTGAATAAGAAGAGAAAGAACAGAAATTCCAGAAAACACATGATGAAAATTTAAATTCAAATGTACTCTTTCTCAAATTTATATAACATACAAATTCACACATTAGGAATTCTTTTTTTTTTTTTATTTGACAGAGAGAAATCACAAGTAGATGGAGAGGCAGGCAGAGAGAGAGGGAAGCAGGCTCCCTGCTGAGAAGAGACCCCGATGCGGGACTCGATCCCAGGACCCCGAGATCATGACCTGAGCCAAAGGCAGTGGCTTAACCCACTGAGCCACCCAGGCGCCCAGGAATTCTTCTTGACTACCGTTTAATTATGCTGTAATATTGGATACTAAACAAAACAGATACTAAACAAATCAATTATAAAATGACAGTGTTGTGAATACTAAAATCACAATGGTAGCAGGATAATGTTATACCCTAAAGAAATAATATTGGCATATGTTATTCTTGTTACCTCCTGAATTTTAACCTCCCTTCTTTTTTACCTCTTGAGAAGCCAAATAAATACCTTTTTTTAAAATTAAAAGTTGTTTGCTTATCTTTTTTTTTTTAAGATTTTATTTATTTATTTGACAGACAGAGATTACAAGTATACAGAGAGGCAGGCAGAGAGAGAGGGTGGGAAGCAGGATCCCTGCTGAGCAGAGAGCCTGATGCGGGACCCGATCCCATGACCCTGAGATCATGACCTGAGCCAAAGGCAGGTGCCCCCTGTTTGCTTATCTTTTATCCTTCCTTTCCATTCCAAGGTTTATTCTACTATTCAACTACTCTACTATTATAATTACAAAATGGAAGGATTTAAGAGAAAATAGATTTTACTTGTATTTGAATGAGGTAAGGAATAATACCATAGAAAGTTAATTTTATCTCAGTAAAATCATAATATAGAACATGAGAATATGATAAAAATTATGAATCAATATAACTAGCCATATATATGTGAACTATATCTTTACTGAATTTCTGTCAGCTTGAAGTAGTTACAAAAAATATTTAAAAAGAAATGTTGATCCTTTTGGTCTTTCTTTCCCATTCAAAGATTCTCCAATATTTCTTACAGGACAGGTTTAGTGATAACAAATTCCTTTAGTTTTTGTTTGTCCGGGAAATCCTTTATTTCCCCCTCTTTTCTGAGTGATAGCCTTGCTGGATAGAATATCTTTGGCTATGTATTGTTCCCATTCAGCACATTGACTATATCAAGCCACTTTCTTCTTACCTGCCAAGTTTCTGCAGATAGATCTGCTGCTAAACTAATTCTTCTTCCCTTGTAAGTTAATAACTACTTTTGTCTTGCTGCTTTTAGGATTTTTTAAAAATTTATCTCTGTATTTTGCAAATTTAGCTACAATATGTCTTGGTGTTGGCCCGATTTCATTGATTTTGATGTGAGTTTTCTCTGCTTCTTGGATTTGAATGTCTGTTTCCTTTCCCAGATTAGGGGAGTTTTCAGCTATAATTTCCTCAAATAAACCTTCTGTCCTCTTTTGCCTCTCTTCCTCTGGGAGTCTATTATATGAATGTTATTTCAATTTACAAAGTCACTGAGTTCTCTAGGTCTACATCTGTGAAACAATATTTTTCTTTCCCTCTTCTATTTTGCTTCATTATTTTCCATAATTTTAACTTCTTCAGCATGGATTAAAACAACAACAACAACAACAACAACAACAACAAAACAAGACCCATCTATATGCAGCACACAAGAACCTCATTTTAGACCTAAAGACACCTGTAGATGGAAAGTGAGAAGATGAAAAAATATTTACCATGCAAATGGATGTCAACAGAAAGCCAGAGTGGCTTTTTATTGTTGTTGTTGTTGCATCAGAAAAGCTTGACTATAACAAGAGATGAAGAAGATGCTACATAATAATAAAGGGGTCTATCCAAGAATAAGATCTAATCATTGTAAATATTTATTCCATTTACAATTGCACCTAACACCATAAGACACCTAGGAGTAAACCTAACCAAAGAGGTCAAAGATCTTCACTCTGAAAACTATAAAAGAAATTGTAGAAAGAAATTATGAAAGAATTTCATAATTCTTTATGAAATTGAAAGAAATTGAAGAAAACACAAATGGAAAAACATTCTGTGATTATGGATTGGAAGAAAAGAAATATTGTTAAAATATCTATAGTACCCAAAGCAATCTACACATTGAATCCACTGTCTATTAAAATACTACCAGCATTTTTCACAGAGCTATAACAAATAGTTCTAAAATTTGTATGGAACTACATAAGACACTGACTGGCCAACCAATCTTGAAAAATAAAAGAAAGCTGAAGGCAAACAGTCTCAGACTTCAAGTTGTATTACAAAGCTGTAGTGATCAAGACAGAATGGTACAGGCTCAAAAACAGATCCAGAGATTAATGGAACAGAATAGAAAACTCAGAAATTGATCCACACCCATTATAGTCAACTAATCTTTGACAAAGCAGGAAAGAATATCCAATAGAAAAAAGATAGTTTCTTCAACAAATGGTGTCAGGAAAACTGAACAGCAATGTGGGAAGAAAAGAAAAAAAAAAAGAAAGAAACTGGACTATTTTCTTACACCACACACAAAAATAAATTCAAAATAGATGAAAGACCTAAATGTGAGAACAGGAAGCCATCAAAATCCTAGAGGGGAACGCTAGAAGTAACATCTTTGACATCTGCTATCACTTCTTACTAGATACATTCCCAGAAGCAAGGGAAACAAAAGCAAAATTGAACTACTGGGACCTTACTATTATTATTGGGATCAAGATAGAAAGCTTCTTCACAGAGAAGAAAACAATCAACAAAACTAAAAGGCAACTTTGGAATGGGAGAAGATATTTGTATATGACATGTCTGACAAAGGGTTAGTATCCAAAACCTATAAAGAACTTATCAAACTTAACACCCCAAAAAACAAATAACCCAGTTAAAAAATGGACAGAAGACATAAATAAGCACTTTTCCAAAGAAGACATCCAGAAGGCTAACAGACTTATTAGAAGATGCTCAACATCACCCATCATCAGGGAAACACTAATCAAAGTCATGATAAGATACCACCTCACACCTGTCAGAATGGCCAGAAACAACAGGTATGGGCAAGGACATTGCACTGTTGGTAGGAAAGCAAACTGGTACAGCCACTCTGGAGAACAGTATGTACTTTCCTCAAGAAGTTAAAAATAAAACCACCTTATAATCCAGCAATCGAACTACTAGGTATTTACCCAAGGGATACAAGAATACAAATTTAGAGGGATACATGCACCCCAGCGTTTATAGAAGCATTATCAACAATAGCCAAAATTTGGAAAGAGCCCAAATGTACGTTGACTGACAAATGGATAAAGATGATGTGGTAGTTATACAATGGAATATTATTCAGCCTTAAAAAAAAAGAACAAAATCTTGCCATTTGCAACAATATGGATAGAGTTAGAGAGCATTATGCTAAGCAAAATAGTCACGCAAAGGAAAACACATATATGATTTCATTCACATGTAGAATTTAAGAAACAAAACAAATGAACAAATGGAAAAAGAGAAGCAACCTTTAAAATAAACTCTTAACTACAGAGAAAAAACTGAGGGTTGCTGAATGGGAAGTAGATGAGGAAAGGTAGATAAGGAAAGGTTAATTGGGTGATGGGTATTAAAGAGGGCACTTGTTGTGATGACTACCAGGTATTGTAAGTGATGAATCACTAAATTCTACACCTGAAACTAATATTACACTGTATGTTAATGCACTGAAATTTAAATAAAAACTTGAATCCAAATAATAATAATAATAATAATAATAATAATAATAAAATATTTTGAAGTTCCCAAGTATAAAACCAAAATTGTCTACTTTTTTTTTCCAGTTCTACATGCAATAATTAATTAAATTTCCAAATCAGTTTACATTGAGAAAGAGAGAGTATTCTTGTTGGTCCTGACTTAAAAAGCCCGGGTTTTTCCAGGCAGAAAAGATTAGGACCGTGAGATATATTTCATGTAAAAAGATTCTTATTGGCTTTAAAAATGAAGGGGAGAAGGTCTTGTGATAGGTGATACCAACTGCCTCTAGAATATGAGCATATACTTTGCTCAGAGGCAGTATCATAGCCAATGAGGTTTATCCAAGGCATGATTATTGCTAATAGATGAGCATAATTTCTGATTGATAACCAGCAGAGAAATATTGAACTCATTCCTCCAAACATGAGTGGATTCTGCCAATAACCTGAATGAGCTAAGAAGCAGAGTTTTCCACAGAGTCTTCGTATCAGAACTCCCACAGATTCCTTGAGTGTGAAACGAGCAGAAAACCAGTAAGCGATATCCAGACTTCCCATCAATACAGCTGTGAGGCAGGGAATTTTACTCCTCTGAATTATGCTCCTAATGTGATAATTTTTCACATCAAGATAAAGCTTAAATACTATTTGTTATTATAGTTTATATATAACACAAAAACATTAATTTATAGAATACTCTATACAACACTGGTGAAACAGATAAAAATGTGTGTATTAATATTACATGGTATATGGTTAAAAGCACTCTTGAGAGATCCTTTAGAGTGAACTGGAATTTACGTTTTTAGCTGTTGACTTTGCACAAGTTATTTAACCAATCTGTGCCTCAATTTTTTCATTAATAAATGAATAATAACAGGTCTGTCAAAATAATTAAATGAGTTACTATTTATAAGTTGCTTAATATAATGCCTAGAAAATATTAAATAATATATAAATGTTTGCTAAATAAATGTATCCTTGTAATGTTTCCTATTGTTTTGCTGACCTATGAAAATAGTCATTCAGCCTGTTGATTTACCTAATTAGGATGAAATGTAATGAGCTACTTCATTAACTTCTATGGAATCCAGCTCCTCCATGCTTATTTGAAATAAAAATTATGCTTTCTAATATTATATGGAGAATTAGAATTCAAGCATGTTGGACTGTAACTAAACTTTGAAATCAAAGATGAAATCTTACTTTGAAGGCATTGAATTCAGTTATCCATTCCTTTATTCATTCAATATTTATCATATTTATTCTGTGTCTGTATAAACCTGAAACAAATTTGACTATGGATTGCTACTATCCCAAAAGAAAATAGATTAATTATGAAGACCGACAATGTTTACAAAAACTCTTAGTTCAAAAGGCTATGAAAGTGGATTCATTGTTTACTGGGATTCTAAGTATATCATAGAACGTTTGAGAGGGGGATGCCTGGGTGGCTCAATGGGTTAAAGCCTCTGCCTTCAGCTCAGATCATGTCCCCAGGGTCCTGGGATGGAAGCCCACATTGGGCTCTCTGCTCAGTGGGGAGCTTGCTTCCCTTCATCTCTCTCTGCCTGCCTCTCTGTCTACTTGTGATCTCTGTCATATAAATAAATAAAATCTTAACAACAACAACAAAAAAAGAATATTTGAGAGGAAACTAGCTGTCTGCAAATCAGGAATTTGGGTTATGCAGTTGATTATTCATCCATTTGTATTTAGATAATTCAAAATATATTTATTAAGAACTTAACATTTAGAAGCTCTCATAATGGAATGATTATAAAATTGAATGTGGATATCTCAGAGATATCTCAGATATCTCAGGATATCTCAGAGTGTATTGGAGAAGATATTCCCATAAACAGTTATAGCACTATGGGATGTGTGGTAGTTTCATGGTGGGAGGAAATGATATAAGATTCTTCAATGGCTCTGCTGATCCAGGATTGCAGGAATGTTATGTGTCTTTGAATTTTGTAACTCAAATCTTCATCCATGCCCTCAATCACATGCACACTTCAATTATTCTAACTTTTCTAGTTGTTTATATTTCAAATGTGTTTTCTTCTTGACAAACCTATTGTGGTTCCAATTTCCCTTTCAACTTTGGGCAATATTTACTTAATATTGTGTTTTGAAAAAATTCACTAGACCAACAAGGCCTACATTGACTACAGTGTCAACATTCGGCACCTCCTCTCCACAGGAGGTAGAGTATAGAAAGATAAAGAATATACAATTTCAAACATAATCTATGTGTTATAGGTCTAGAACAAAAGTGGTCAGATAAGTATATCAGGAGTGTGTGGCTTCAAAATTAAACAGGATCTGAAGTCTAAAAATTTTAGGTGTCATACAAAGGACTTTTGACTTTAAGTGCCAAGCCCAGAATCAAATAGTATTTTCACTGAGACCATGTGTCGCATGTAGAAAGTGTAAGGGAATGGAGTCATATCAGAAACACTTTATAGAGAACATGGCAGCAGGGATTTTTTTTCTATAAATGCCAAACCCATTGCTTAGCAAATTTCAAGCCCAATGCACATGTGCTTGTAGTATCATTTGTTCAAAAAATCTTATTTTTCTTTACTAATTCTGTACTAAAATTAAATGAGTCTATAAACACAAACTTAATGATCATTTATTAATTCTAAAAACATGTCCTGAGTGCATCTATCTACCAGGCACTGTACTGGGTGTGGAAGATAGATGATTGAGATAGCATCTCTGACCCCATGGAGTTTACCGCCATTAAGTAAGAAGCCTTTACCAATATCATCCAATGAATGAATAATAATTTTAAACAGAAAAATACCCTATGGCATATAAGAATATATTGAAGCAAAACTAAGAATGTGATGATATATTTTTATATTGGTCATGTGATTTGGCTTTAAGGTGAGAGATTTCTAAGAGATGCTTGAGGAAGAGACAATTCAACTGAGAACACATAAATGTCTCTGAAATCACCATCCAAATATCAAGAAAAACAGTGTCAGAAAGAGAAAATGGCATATGTAAAGACTCTAAGTTAAAATGGAGCATAGCTTTCAGATTAAATAAAAGAAGGTCACAGTGGTTAAATATAGATATCAAGGGGAAGCAAATATAGGATGAAGTTGAAATGGAAAATAAAGATTCATAGGGCAAGTTAAGTTTTGTATTTAAACTAAATACATTGATAAAGTTCAGAGTATAATTTAAGAGTGAGAATTCAATGATCAAAGTTATTAAAAAATAGAGTTCTTTACAGTTTTGAGAGTGATTTGGGTGTGTTTGCTAGAGATGAAACTGTCCAAAGCAAAACAGCGAGCTAATAAAATAAATAAATAAAAATTTAAAAATGAAAAATAATCTACAGTAATTAGGTGAAATTGATTGTGGTGGCTCAAACTATTGTTTGTAGGAGGGATAAGCAAAAGGATGTAGTTCTATATTGATAATATTAAATTGACAAGACTAAGTGATAGTTTGGATAGGAAAACAATGGAAGAGAGTTTCAAAACAGCTTTCTGCAAAATACAGTTGGATTACAAAAAAACTATATACTTAGCTAGGTTGTCTGATTATAAACAGATGATATAGTTGGTTAAATAAAGTAAGGTGGTATATGACATAGGGATCACTGACAGACACATGAAAAAAATGTTCAGCATAATTAGCCATCAGGGTAATTCAGGTCAAAACCACATTGAGATTAGAATGGCAGAAATTAACAAGGCAGGAAACAAGAAATGTTGGAGAGGATGTGGAGAAAGGGAAAACTTCTTACACTGTTGGTGGGAATGCAGGTTGGTACAGCCACTTTGGAAAACAGTATGGAGGTTCCTCAAAAATTTCAAATTAGACCTACCATATGACTCAGGAATTGCAGTACTGGGCATTTACCCCAAAGATACAGATGTAGTGAAAAGAAGGGACACATGCAGCCCAATGTTCATAGTAGCAATGTCCACAACAGCCAAACTGTGGAAGGAGCCAATATACCCTTCAACAGATGAATGGATAAGGAAGATATGGTATATATATACATACATACTTATGGAATATTACTCAGTCATCAGAAAGGATGAATACCCAAAATTTGCATTGGCATATATATGTATGTATGTGCATATATATATATATATATATATATATATGATGGAATATTACTCAGTCATCAGAAAGGATGAATACACAAAATTTGCATTGGCATATATATGTATGTATGTGTATACACAATGGAATATTACTCAGTCATCAGAAAGGATGAATACACAAAATTTGCATTGGCATAGAAGGAACTGGAGGGGATTATGCTAAATGAAATATGTCAAGCAGAGAAAGATAATTATCATATGTTTTCACTTATATGTGGAACATAAGGAATAACATGGAGGACATTAGGAGAAGAAAGGATAAAATGAAAGTGGGGGTGGGGGCAATGAGAGGGGAAGATGAACCATAGAGACTATGGACTCCGGGGAAAAAAAACTGAGGGTTTCAGAGTAGAAGGGAAGATGGGTTATCCTGGTGATGGGTATTAAGGAGGGCATGCATTGCAATGAGCACTGGGTGTTTTATGCAAATAACGAATCATGGAACACTACATCAAAAACTAATGAAATACTTGTATGGTGACTAGAATAACATTTAAAAAAAAATAAAGTAAGTTGGTGTTATTAAGATAGATCTGGTCCTGGGATGTCTATTTTAGAGCCTCTGAATACAAATGGGACTTAAGGCCATGGAGAAAAATATATTTCCCAGGGAGAGAGTTCTGCATAAGAAGAAGACATTAGATTTAATGCATGAGAAATACACAGGAGACTGGAAATGGGCAGAGAGAGAAGTAGGAATAGAATGCAATGGAAGGCAAGGAATTGGATGATTCCAAGGGTGGAAATTGGAAATAAACAAAACTGAATAATAACCAGAGGTTATAGCAATGTGGAGTTAATCAATTCATATTTAGGTTTGGCTGCTTATTTTTTATTTAATTTTTTGTTTTTTATAAACATATATTTTTATCCCCAGGGGTACAGGTCTGTGAATCACCAGGTTTACACACTTCACAGCACTCACCAAAGCACATACCCTCCCCAATGTCCATAATCCCACCCCCTTCTCCCAAACCCCCTCTCCCCAGCAACCCTCAGTTTGTTTTGTGAGATCAAGAGTCACTTATGGTTTGTCTCCCTCCCAATCCCATCTTGTTTCATTATTCTTCTCCTACCCACTTAAGTCCCCATGTTGCATCACCACTTCCTCATATCAGGGAGATCATATGATAGTTGTCTTTCTCTGCTTGACTTATTTCGCTAAGCATGATACGTTCTAGTTCCATCCATGTTGTCGCAAATGGCAAGATTTCATTTCTTTTGATGGCTTATTTTTTTATAGTGAAAATATTTCCCAAGGAATAATAAAATTGAGAAGTGAGATTAGAGAAAGAACATATGATTTAATTTTTAAAAAGGGGGAAATTTTAGGAAATGGAGAACAAATACATTTAAAGATGAGGAAACATCCCCTCAATGTACAGCCTCTCTTTTTATTATTTTTAAAATTTTAAGATTTAAGAATAGTAAGTTATGACTTTTCTAAATTGTCTTACTATTTGTTACATAAGGAACCACATGCATTATTCAAGCTACAGACTATCACATACATCATGACTGTTAAAATGTTACAAGAATTATTGGTAATACTAATCCAATGGCCCGAAAATGTCAGCTTTCTTCTGTGTCCATCCGATCATAAGCGAAAGAGCAGTCCTATTAAATGATGATTAGTCATAGAGGAGTAGTTTTGTCTTCCACATTTACATAGATGTAACTACACAAATTAATTTGTTTAGTGAAACAAAGGAACAACAACAGCAATGAGAAAACATGACAAAAAATAAGGTAAGAAGAAATTGACTTAAAAGTGATATATATGCACGCTTCTATAATTTTGAATATTTGTGCTATTGTAATATCTTAATTGATGCAATATAATCTTTTCATCCTGGAGTTACTTTGATTAAAACATTATCTAAAGTATCATAAAGTAATGTGTGATCAAATTTTAAACCTGAATGTATTTAAAATTGACCCTTTTCAATAATGTCAGAAAGGAGAGTGAAATGATTTCTTCTAGGACTGCACGTGTTTACTGCCTGAGATCATCTCTCCTAGTCAAAAATCAATATTACTTTCTTTCATTCATCAGTGATCATAAAGCTTTTCAATAATTCTAATTTTAAAGAATGATTACAGGGAGTATATAGTCATTGATTGCTTAAAGGTTACAGCTAAAATGAACACAAAGGTAATTTCATTTTTAATGAATGAGGCTTTTTGAAAAGTCAAGCATTTCTCCTCTGACAAAACTTTATGCATGAAGGTTATGTATTTGATTATGTGTGAATTTGCTCTGTGTGCGTGTGTGTGTGTGTGTGTGTTTTCAATAATAAACTTCTATGCCATTCCACAGCTGGAAAATTATTTTTGCTCCATTGAAAATTGTGTTTATCTGAAAAAAATAATTTCTTTAAAGTTCTAAAGTGGATTTAAATAGTTTTATGACATGTGGTGATATTAAACATATGTTCAGATTCTTAATATTCCTCACATCAAGAAATAGAATTTAATATCCCCCACCCCTTGAGTATAGGCAAGGATGAATGACTCACTTCTAAGGAATAAAATACCACAGGAAGTTTGAAATGTAAATTCTAAAATACGATTGTAAAATACTAAAACTTTAGTCTTGAGTGCCCTCTCTCCCTCCTCATAGACTAGTGCTTGGTGTTCACTCGGTCTTTTGTCTCTCCTGCTCTCCCTTCTCTCTCCTTTTTCTTTCCCTTCCCCTCCTCTTCTCCTTCTCCTGGTCTCCATCTCTTCCTCTTCCTTGTTTATCCTCCTCATTTCCTCCTCCTCTTCCTTCTCCTCCTTCTTCTTGTGCTGCTTCTCTGTCTCCTCCTTTATCTCTCTCTCTCTCTCCCTCTTTTAAATCTCTCTCTCTCTCTTTCTTTCTCTCTGAGCCCAGTCACAATCCAAGGAATCCAAATCTATCTTGGTTAGTGAGGTTAACTCACTTGGTTAGTGAGGAGAACAGAATGCTTGAAAGATGGACATATACATGGAAAGAACAATGGTACCCTCGGGGACAGCCAGCACAAACTCCTAGCTGTATGACTGAAACTCCTACAAGCAGACCTTCCAGCAGTGGTCAAGCCTTCACAGAGGATGAAATTTGGTTGACAATTTGCCTGCAAATTTGACTCATGGTGACGTAGGATCAGAACCTCTGATTAAGCTCTTCTATTTTTCTTGGCTTTTAGAAACAGTGAAATAAAAATATGTTGCTTAAGTAGTAAAGTGTGGGGATTTAAAAAAAAAATATTTTATTTGTTTATTTGACAGAGATCACAAGCAGGCAGAGAGGCAGGCAGAGAGAGAGGGGGGAAGCAGACTCCACACTGAGCAGAAAGCCCGACGCAGGGCTCAATCCCAGGACCCTGAAATCGTGACCAGAGCCAAAGGCAGAGGCTTAATCCACTGAGCTACCCAGGCATCCCAGGGGATTTTCTTTAATATGGCGATAAATAACACATGATCATATATAAAATTTAAATTCATGAAAAATTTTACTTGGCTGTAGAAAAGTTCTCCTAAACTAAATTCATCTTCAGGGTGCCTAACTGGCTCAATTAGTGAAGCATGCATCTCTTGATCTCAAGATTATAAGTTCAAGTCCCACGTGAAGTATAGAGGTTGCTAGAAATAAAATATTTTTTTTTTTAAAGTTCACCTACAAGTCTAGTGGTACCCCAAGATGAGATAGTCTCTTAGATCTACCTTCAGGGGCTTTAATAATCGGTTTTCATTAGTACAAAATTGTCTCTTAGCTATTCCACTAATTGAGTTCCAAGTACAATTAAATGTTTTTTGTATATATGACATTATATTTTATTCATAGATAATTTTTAAAATCTCTCACATTGGGGGCATCTGGTTGGCTCAGTGGGTTAAGCCTCTGCCTTTAGCTCTGGTCATGATCTCAGGGTCCTGGGGTCGAGCCCTACATCGGGATCTCTGCTAAACAGTGAGCCTGCTTCCCCCTCTCTCTCTGCCTGCCTCTCTGCCTACTTGTGATCACTCTCTCTCTCTGTCAACTAAATAAATAAATCCTTTAAAAAAAATAAAATCTCTCACATTGGAAAGAGAACTAATCTACATGATGTATTACAAGATACTGACTCTATTTAAATTTTTATCCTTTAAAATGATGTTTACTTTATCCCTTAAATCATAATGTTTCTTGGAGAATGTTGGTGAGTGCTAATTAAAAGTGAGAGAGCACACATTATAGTGTACATTTCTTATAGAAATTCCAAGGAAGTTAGTAGTCTTGGGAGAAATAATATCAAGTAAATAGAAGATAGGTAAAAGGTCATAGATCAGAGCTGCTTATTTTCCCCACTTCACCTTATATAAAAATTTAAGGTGGCAAAAAAAAAAAAAAAAAAAAAACAAGCACATAATACAGAAAACAGGCATTGTGTTTTCCTTCATTTCCCAAACCCACATGGAGCTGTTGCAGCAGAAGATAAATCATTGCATCATGAGATTAGGAAGCTCAGCTGTAGTTTGAAAAGAGTCTGGAGCAGTAAGCATATTTAAACTCTTGGTCTTTTACATGGAGCAAGGAGAAGTAATTCAAATATTTTAATGTTTAAGGTGGATATCTGTATAAGGAAAGTTACATGAAGGATATTGGCAAATGAACTTAAAGCATTCGTTTGCAGCTTACACTGGGAAATGTTTTAACATGAACAGTAAACATCTACATATTCTCTAAACCCAATGTTCATGTCCTCTCCTCTCTGAAGATTTCCCTAGCATCTTTCAAACTGAATTGATTCCCTAGTTTTTTCTACTCTGTAGTTTGTTTCTGAGGTTAACAAAATAAGGTTTAGGTTTGAAATAAGTTGATGGAGAGAAAATATTCGGAGACCATAAACTCTTGTTTTCCCTTTGTTTAAACACTTACCCGTTGATAAAATTTAAGTAACAAATTATTTTCCTACTCAAGGATTAAACCCTACAGTTCAATGTAGAGAAACAGACCTTGCTTTCTCTTTCTCTTTTTGACATTGTGCAAACCACGCTGAGGAGACTAACCCAAGACTCTACCAACCTTGGATTTTACCAACTACTTACTGCTCCATTTCTCCAACTTTGATCAGCTCTGCTACTGTTCTTGGCTGTTTTATGATCAGTATTGCTTGCTGAAGACAATATTGTCCTTGGGGACAATTCAGATCATCTACCTACCTTATTCCCAACCTAAATCTAATGTTTGTAAATATCCACATCACATCCTGGAGCTGATCCACGGTGCCCTCCTTTCTTGCAGTTAATGAATGAGGAAAACCAGACCACAAAACACAGGATAATAAGCAATTAACTAATCGAAAGAAACACACCTACTTCCTGAATGCTGAAAAATAACAACAAAAAAATACAGTTGCTTCATTGTCACAGGTTTTCCCAATGCTAATTTTACAACATGAACCCTGAGTTTTCTCTGAAAGTGAAAGTAACCTAATAGATCCACCTACTTATGTTTAAGCTCTAACCAGTATCCTTCCCCTTAGATTGAGTGTTGTTATTCTCAATCTTCCCAGAGAGAAAGAGAGAGAGAAAAAAAAAAAAAAAAGTGGATTTTGAGTGCCTTGGGGATAATTACTTTGCAAATAAACATTGATAACAGATTGTATGTTGTTGGGGAAATATAATTAAAAACAAAATCCCCTGCCAACCAAGAAAATCTCTCCACAAAGGCAGAAAAAGAAAGGAAAATATCTTATTATTGAATAAACATTAAAGCAGAATATGATGTGCATCACAGACAATGTACTAGTGATTGCAAAATCAGGAGGAAATCTCACCTTTGTAGATGAGCAAGCACATACGATCCATTGCACACAGGTTCTCAAGATATAAACCACACCTAGTTCTCAAGTAGACTATTTAACAGCATGATTTGTCACATATAATTCATGCTAAATACACTTGTTAATTGGGTTGACCATCTGTGTTAGTTAATTGGCTTTATCTAAAGGAAAAAATAAACGTCTCATATATAGTTTTACAACTTGGGAGCAAGACACCCCACAGATGTTAGACTCCTATCCTCTCTCAGACAATGGGAGTTAGAGGCATTATATCCTTGGTATTTACATTTCAAAGAAATGGCTCCTATGTATTTGAGAAAGACATTTCTGGGTTTTGATGTTGGTAAAGTCTTATTTAGCCTTTAAAACATTTACTTACATTTCAAAGAGAAATCAGTTATAATTAAACATTTTTCTAAAGTAAATGCTCGAAGAAAAGGGAGAGATGTCTTCTTTCTCATATCTAACAGGGAGAATTAGGCCTATTAATTTTACTCTGCATTTAGTTTCACAATATATATATTCTTTACCCCCCCCAAACAAACCTCCAAATTGCACAGGCAAGTTCTGTCCATTTATCTGTACATTTCCTCTGAATAGCAAAAAGCAATGCTTATCATAGCGTTCAAAAATAATTTTTGAGTGAGAGATAGATAAGTGGAGATAATATTTAATTTCCATGACACATAAAAGCAATAAAATCAAGATACTCAGAAAATTTTTGATTTTGAAGGGATTAGAATAAAACTCCTTTATTAGTCAGGAAGTGGTATATAGAATCTAAAATTTAAGCAAAATAGTATCAGAAGTTGCTAAGTGTATTAAGGTATCTGAGAATAGTTTGTTTTCCACCCTGGTCTTAGCAATTGACGAATAGCTACAAACTGCTCACATCACAGTAGCTAAAACATCACCTAGGACTTTTGAGGAAAAGACAGGGAAACATGATAACATCCTACAACCTGAAGTTCCTCACATTCATAAAGTTTTATATAAGGAATTGTGCTCAAAATAAAGAAAAGCAGGGGCACCTGGGTGGCTCAGTGGGTTAAAGCCTCTGCCTTTGGCTCAGGTCATGATCCCAGGGTCCTAGGATCAAGCCCAGCATCTGGCTCTGTGCTCAGCGGGGAGCCTGCTTCCTCCCCACTCTCTCTCTGCCTGCCTCTGCCTACTTGTGATCTCCGTCTGTCAAATAAACAAAATCTTTAAAAAAATAAAAATAAAAAATAAAGAAAAGCAGACTTTGAGGGAAAAAATGTAAAGGGGCTGATGGAAGTGAGATTGTATGAAAATAAGAAAAAAATTAGTTTTCAAGTAACCAATCCCTTTATGGAGAGATTGTAGGTTTATTATTTTGAAATATTCTCAGTTCCTACTATGATTCAGACTCTGGAAAATATAGAATGTAAATCTCTATCATATTGTAGGTGGCAGGATCTTCTTCTCCAAATTATCTCCAAAACTTTCTCATTTTTGAAATCTCTTTTCCTCCAATCATGAACTTTACCTTCAAACATACTGAAATTAAATATAAAATGAAGGGGATATTATTATTATATTTCTTGCGGTTTTCTGCCATATAAATTCAGAAATGTGAAAAAAAATTCTGTCTTCTGATAATAGATTCAACCATCAGTAAGTCACAGTGTTATGCAACTCCCTCCTCCTTAATGGTGTAGTAAGTGTAGGACTTAACACAGTGATAATCACTACTGTATTTTATGCTTCTTACTGAATCATGCTCCTATTTTAAATCTGGTAGTGTTGTATATTCCTACTGGATTTTTAAGTCTAAACTTAGATACATGTTTGTTTGTTTGTTTGTTTGTTTGTTTGTTTTTCAGAAATTGCTTCAATTTGTGAGCAAATGTCTATTTAGGCAACTGCAGACACCGTAAGAGTCATGGAATAAGAGAGTGCTTTTCCTGCCTACTAGTGACAGTCCTGCATATGTTAACTAGAGAGAAGTTAGGGTTCCCCAGATTAACTTTCTTCCCCCTTCGGAGCTGTGACCTTTTGATGATGAATGCGTCAGTTACACAAATATTTAACCAGCTTTTAAAGGAACAGTCTTTGTCAAAGCTTGGGATCAGGGACTGTTTTCATGCACTATCTGAAATAGACTTATAATATTAAAATATGATGAATGAGAATGCTGAAAAATAATAAATTTTAATGAGACTAAGCTTTCAATAACCTGGAAACTCATGCCCATCAGGGAACTGCAGCTGAAAAGTTTAAACCTCATAAATCAGAGGTTTAATACCTTGCAGTCGGCAGAATCACATGATAAATTTTTAAAACTGTAGGTTATCAAATTTTGCACTCAAATATTCAAGGAGAGTAATCAAAAATTTGTGTGTTTAACATTTTACCCCACATGGGTCTGCTGATAGAGAAGAGAGGATAATGATTATGAGCTCTGTCTCTGCAGTCAGAATATCAGCATTTAAATGTCAACTTCAGGGACAACTAGGTGGCAGGTGTGTTAAGCAACTGGCTCTTTGCTTGGGTCAGATCACCATCTGAGGATTGTGGGATCCAGCCCTGAATCAGGATCCATGCTCAGGGCGGAGTCTGCTTGGGATTCTCTCTCTCTCCTTCTGCCCCTCCTCCTGCTCTCTCTCCCTCTATAATGAATAAATAAAATCTTTGATCAATCAATCTCAACTCCATCTCTCACTAGTCACCTAAATTTGACAAGTTTCTTAAATTGTAAGCATTGCTTTCCATAGGTGCAGAATATAGGAATTGGAAGGGGAGGTGAATCATGAGAGACTATGGACTCTGAAAAACAATCTGAGGGGTTTGAAGTGGTGGGGGGTGGGAGGTTGGGGTACCAGGTGGTGGGTATTATAGAGGGCACGGATTGCGTGGAGCACTGGTGTGGTGAAAAAATAATGAATACTGTTTTTCTGAAAATAAATAAATTGAAAAAAATTTAAAAAAAGAATATAGGAAATAATCACCTATGTCATAGAATCAAATAAGGTAATAAATGCAAAATGGCATATAGTCAGTCTTTATAAGCACTATCTGTTGTGATTTCTAACTGAAGAAGTAAAGTAAATAAGCCTGCCCTTTCAAAACACACCATCTGTACATGGTGTACAAACTAGTTCCGAGTAGATCTTTGCTGAATTTTAAGTTAGGGGTGCCTGGGTGGAGGCTCAGTACTTTAAGCATTTGACTTTTTTTGGCTCAGGACATGATCTCATCCCCTGACTGGGACTCTTTGCCCAGCTTGGAGTCTGGTCTCCCTCTACCACCCATACTCACCTGCTCTTTCTCTCTCTCTCTTTCTCTCTCTCTCTCAAATAAATAAGTAAATAATATATTTTAAAAAAATAAAAAAAATATATAAATAAGTGTGAAAGTAAATAAATAAATATTAAGTTAGATTTCCCAAAGCATTATAAGAGGATTTCATGTAGTATCTCGTACATACTTAGCAGGAACAGAATTAGACACCTGGGTGGCTCAGTCGTTAAGCGTCTGCCTTCTACTCAGGTCATGATCCCAGGTCTTGGGATCGAGTCCTGCATTGGGCTCCCTGTTCACTGGGGAGCCTGCTTCTCCCTCTGCCCCACCCCTCCACTTGGGGGTGGTCTCTCTTTCTCTCATAAATAAATAGACTAATATATAGATAAATAAATAATTTTTAAAAGAAACAATTATAATAACAGCTTAATTGTGACAATAATTTCTGTAACTCTTGGAAACCCATGGAGGAAAACTTGGGGCGCCTGGGTGGCTCAGTGGTTTAAGCCGCTGCCTTCGGCTCAGGTCATGATCTCAGGGTCCTGGGATCGGGTCCCGCATAGGGCTCTCTGCTCAACAGAGAGCCTGCTTCCCTCTCTCTCTCTCTGCCTGCCTCTCCATCTACTTGTGATTTCTCTCTGTCAAATAAATAAATAAAATCTTTAAAAAAAAAAAAAACTTAATCATTCTATAAAATAAATGACAAATGAATTTGTCTTCTTTTTTGTAAATTAATGGTTTAAAAAAAGAAAAAGTGTTAACCTTTCATTTGAGTCCCTTCCTGACATCAAACAATATAACATATTTTCTGAGATATAGAGAAAAAGAAACCTTCACTCCCCTCATCATTTCTGAGTTTTTATGCTAGGCCAGGGGAGGATATATTTGTAATAAAATCCATATTAAACCGCTGGCACTCTGTATTGGAGGCTCTAGGGTTCATATTATTAGGACAGCCTGAAAAGTCAGGTCAGTCATGATTAGAAGCCCATGTAGAGAGAAAGTATACATGATTTTTTGTAATAGAGAACGGATTTAGCAGCTATAGAGCCCTTATTTTGGGCACTTTAGATCTAAACCACTTAAGTGACAAAGCAAAATACCCATAGGCTTTCTACTACCTAATTATATGCTGATTTATAGAGCATAGGCCAAGATCCAGCACTAACCCCAGTAGCTTCAATCTCAATAATAAAGTAAAAACCTTATGAACAGAAGTAGAATAAGGAGGTAGTGTTATCCTCTTATTTAATATTGTTCAAAAGTGAATTTCTATTACTTTCATATGAGAAGGATATTCCACAAGTAAACTATTAAAATGTATTTAAATAAAAAATATAATGCATTAAGTACAGATCATTTGATAATCTTGACAGAAAAAAAAAACTAGTTCATGGTGTTATATGTCTTAGCCTCAAAGGAATAAAAGTTTGAGCAGACACCTGAGTTCTAGGCAAGTCATCAAAAGGAAAAATAACTTCTAAGTATGGACTAGAAGAATTAAGTCTGATGATTACTTTAAAGCACAGTATGTGTCTTCTACTGGGTTAGGAACTGACCTACATTATCCCCGTGGATCCGAGGCTGCAGCCCTTGATAGATGACTTCTGCGAGCCCTGTGGGAGCAACTGAAGGACAATGAGCAGAACATCCTGGTTTAAAAAAAAAAAAAAAAAAAAAACTGTTGAGTTGAGTTTCAGTGTCCAATCATAACCTAATGGGTAGGCACCCCAAGGTGCATGAGGCTTGTTGACTGCTGTGGACTGAATTATGTCCCCCAGAACTTGTGTGTTGAAGCCCCAACCCACAGTATGAGGATTCTTATAGATGTGATCTTTGGGAGTTCATGTCAGGTGACTAGGACACTGGGAATTAAAATGAAGTGATATCTACCAAGAGAGCATTCACATTTACTTAGAGTTTTAATGTAGTTATAGACCATCTGAGATTTCTTTTCTGTAAGTAACTTGTTCATAAAATTTTCAGTTTTTCCTTTGCTTTGTTGAGTTTTTTTTTAAAAAAGTGTGTTATTTATGTTTTGAATTTTAATTATAATTAATTAAATTATGTTAAATTATATGATTTAGCATATGATTAAATTACATTATGGTTAAAAAACTAAGTTGAGAAATAAACAAGTTTTTATCTCACTTACCATAAAATTCTCTCTGAATCATCCTCACTCTGGGATCCATTGCTGAGTGACTACTCTCAGGTCTGGGATATTTCTGGTCCCCAGAGGTAAGGAAAAGAGAAAGGAAGTCAACAGATAATAGGCTTTTAAAGCTCTGGCCCAGTAATGACACTCAGGCACATGACAGTTTGATTCAGATTTCATTGGTCAAAGCAAATCAATGACCACACAACTTTTGAATAAGCAGTAGACAAGCAAAGTCATTCTTCTAGGAGATCTGGCAGGAAAAATGAAATGCTTGCTGAAAAGAGTGATACAAATATAATCATAGTTACTTGGCAAATATTTTCTCCCTGTTCCTTTGATCAGGTTTTTGGTGAGATGACTTCCAAAGATGTTAATGGTAAACTTATCAAATTTATAATTTTCTTATATGTTCTTTCTTGACTGATTTAGTAAATAGATATTTTCTTTCCCATGTTCATATAAGCATTCTATTATATATCTAAAATATTTATAAAGTTTGATTTTTCATATTTATACTTTTAATTTACCAGGAATTACTTTTCATCAATCATAAAATCCCTGAAATTATAACTGTTATTTGTGCAATATTTTTGAAATATATTTTACATACAACATTGTGTAAATTTAAGGTATATAATGTTGATTTAATGAATTTGTATATTGTCCTATGGTTGCAACTGTAACAATATCTAGCACCTCTATTATATCACAAAACTATTTCTTTTTGTGGTGAGAATAACTAAGGTCTAGTTTCTTAGAAAATTTGATGTTTATAATATAATATTTTTGTATATAATGACGATACTATGCATTTAATTTCCAAGATTTGTTTTTCTACTAATGGCAAGTTTGTACCAACATTTCTCCTTTTCTTCTACCCCTAACTAACTATAACCACAATTTAACTTGTTTTTTATGAGTTCCGTTTTTTGTAGATTTTACATGTAAGTGATATCATACAGCATTTGTATATCACTGTGTGATTTATCTCACTTAACATAATGTCCTCAAGATTCATCCATGTCATGGCAGGATTTTCTACATTCTCAAGGCTGAATAATATTTCATTCCAACTATATAATTAAATGAAAAAATCTTAGTTTTTTGAGAAATTTTCATATTGTTCTCCATAAGTGGCTGGACCAATTTGCTCCCCACCACCAGTGTACAAGGGTTCTTTTTTCTCCACATCCTCACCAATGCGTAAGACCTGTCTTCTTGATGATAGCTATTCTAACAGATATGAGGTGATACTTTGTTGCTTTAATTTGCATTCCCCTGATATTTAGTGATATTGAGAATCTTTCATGTTCCTATTGGCCATTTATATAACTTCTTTGGAAAAGTGTGTATTTAGTTCCTTTGTTCATTTTTTAATTCGACCCTTTGGGGATATTTGCTATTGATTTGCATGAGCTCTTTATACATTTTTTATGTTAACTCCTTATCTGATATATGGTTTGCAAATATTTTCTCCCATTCTGTAGGTTCCTTTTCATTTTGTTGACCCTTTCATTTGCTGTGCAGAGATTTTAAGTTTGATGTAGTCCTACTTATTGATTTTTTTTTAACTTATGCTTTTGATGTCATAGCCAAATAATCCTTGTCAAGACCAATGTTGAGGAACTTCCTCCTTATTTTCTTCTAGGAGTTCTACAATATCCAGTCTTATGTTTAGTCTGTGATCCATTTTGTGTTAATTTTTTAAAAGATTTCATTAATTTATTTATTTGTTTGTTTATGTGAGAGAGAGAGCAAGAGTACCCAAGCAGGGGAAAGGGGGAGATGGAAAGCAGACTCCCCACTGAGCAGGGCTAGATCAGTCATCATTTATTTAATCATAATTAAACAAAAGTAGCAGAAGACCAAGTGTCAGAGACCCATTAGAGGTTTTCTCCTAGTTTTTTATTAATTTCTGATTCCCTATTAACTGTAGTGCCAACTAGAGCTGGTTACTACCCACAGTACCATCAAGAATTGCCAGATGTAGGATTCTTTGATCTTATAAATAACTGTGCACAATGATACTCAAGTTGCTTTCCATTTTAGTGGAGCCACATCCCACCAAGAATAAAGAAAAGCTAAGGAATTTCTCAGATCATGGAGAGGTTTTTTTGTTTATTTGTTTGTTTTAAAGAATTTATTTATTTATTTGTCAGAGAGAGAGAGAGAGCACACAAGCAGGGGGAGAAGCAGGCTCCCTGCTGAGCAAGGAGCCTGAAGTGGGTTGGATCCAATCCCAACACCCTGGGGTCATGACCTGAGCCAAAGGTAGCCACCTAATCAACTGAGCCAGCCAGGCATCCTGATCAGAAAGAGTTTTAAACAAATGGGATTTCTTAGATCACACAGCTGATATACAAAAATAATTGTCAAAAATGTCATCTTTTTCCTAAAAATAGTAATACTCTTCAAAGAAAAAGCAATATATATATATATATGTAAATAAGAGTCAAAGTCTAAAATATGTAAAACTTTGTTTATAAAAGGCTGAGATTGCTCAGAAGTGTTAAAAGTGTGCCAATAGAGCTTGCACTACTTAACAAAATATCCTAGGCATAGAAAAAACATGAAAAAATGTGGTATGATAAGATGTTTGAGAGGTGATGGGCCCTGTAAAACAGTTACATTTGTGAACCAAACCCTCTGCATCTCTTTTTATCTCTTACGGTTTCTTTCAAGATCCTGATTCTGAGCTTTCTTCCAATCAGCTAAGACAGCTGAAAAAGAAAAAGCAAATGATGTATGTTTATTGTCCATACAGTGTCTGTACTATACACTATAAGGTGTCTGTGCTTTGGGACTTGTACTATAACAAACCATTATCCTCCTCAGATGGATAACTTTGCAACGAGCTCCTTTGTTGTGTTCTTGACTCTCCCATATATTTCAGGAGGAAACCTGGTTACCAGCAGGAACATCTTTTAAGTTTTGGAAGATAGAAGGGGAAATTTTGGTTACATTGAAGAAGAGGAATCTGAAACCATGATGTATATCTAAAGATTATAGAGGCTAATTTTAGACATAGTGAGCTACCTGCTGCTAAGAAGTCAGCCATGGTGTAGAAAAGAAGGAAAAATGTTTGGTTATAGAGACATTCAGATAAAAGATATGTCTTTTTCTAAGCTTTTTCTGGCATCATTTTTAAAAAATATTTTCAGAATAATTTCTACTATAATTAAATATTCCTATTTCAAAGGTGGAATAAAGAGAAAATGGGATAAAACAGTGTCCAGTTCAATTGTTTTTACTAATTCCTAAGTGGTATTTACCAGAAAATGTTTTTAGTTCAAAGAATCCACAGCATAAGCTTCAAACAGGAGAGAAATCCTTGAAAGTTTTACAATAGCATGAGTCATACATTAGAAGTATTTTCTTCCTTTCCCTTATATCACTTAACAACTTAAATGACCTTAAAGAAAATCCAAGTTAGTAGCAGAATCTTCAAGTATTCCAATATCATAAAAATCTGTGTAAAGGAATAATTATCTGACCTTAATTAACCTGTTAGTGATTGAAAAATGACATGATTTTATCAATCTTCTGTTATCAGAGAAAAAAATAAGCCTCTCCTCAACTTTAGCATTACTGAACTAAACAAGTGCTTAAATTTAGTTTTTCAGTTCAAAATTGTGGATTACAAACTGCTATAGTCATCTGGCAAACTTTATAATTTATTTTCTTTGTTATTGTTCCTGTTTTTTTTTAATATTTTATTTATTTATATCAGAGAGGGAGAAAGAAAGCAAACATGAGTTGGGGGAAGGGGAGAGGGAGAAGCAGACTCCCTGTTGAACAGAGAGAGCTGGATATGGGGCTTGTTCTCAGGATGCTGGGATCATGACCTGAGCCAAAGGCAGACACTTAATCTTAACTGACTGACCCACTCAGGCATCCCAGCAAACTTTATAAATTGAATCAGAGTTTTTTTAAAACTAGAGCTTACCATTGGGGAAGGTACGCGTTGTGGTGAGTGCTGTGAAGTGTGTAAACCTGGAAATTCACAGACTTGTACCCCTGGGGATAATAATACATTATATGTTAATTAAAAAAATTAAAAAACAAAACAAAACAAAACTAGAGCTTACTCCCAATTTACATCACCATAGACAGTTGTTTTTTGTTTTGTTTTGTTTTGTTTTGTTTCAGGTACTTCTCCCAGGTTTGCCTGTGTCTTCCTTCCCCTTTCCCATCCTATTTTTCTTTCTCTCTTTTTTTCCACATATAGGATTTGAACACCCTGGACTGTGAGGTATTGCTCCTATTCATTACACACACACACACACACACACACACACACACACACACACATATACAACCTAGGCACCTCCCTTAAGTCTATCAGAATGCTGACCTTCAGATAACTAATTGCAGCATAATGTCAATATCATTCTGTTTACTTTTTCATACTTTATTTTTTTCATCCATTAGTTGCTTGACAAGAAAGGTTTGTGATGCCACTTTGTAAATTTTAATGCTAAATAAGCATTTATTCATTGCAATGAATGAAATATTTGTCATATATTATGTAGATTGTTTCATTATTAAACCTGAAGTAAAGTGTGTGTTTTCCCCCTTACTTGAATTTCTTCCATCTTACACAGGCAAAATAAATTAGTCTGAAACCATATCTTTATTATACACAACCCATAATGCACAAATAAAAGCTTGCTACTGTAGGCAATAATTATGTCAAAGTACATTTGGTTTCATTTTTTGATGGGATGCCAACTTCCTATTGAAAAGCAAATCCTGTATTTCAAAAGGTTAAATAGGATGATATTTAAATAGAATTCTAGCAGGTTAAATTTAGAATGCAGAATATGTTCAATAGAAGACCAATCTCTGGCCCTGTTCAATTGTACTTAAAAAGAAATTGGACACATTTTCAGTTACTTTTCTAAGTTTTTAAATTGCTATGCCATTGCAATTTGTGATTTTGTACAAGACTTTTTCATAAAAATTTGTTGTTACAAAGGCATAGTGATAATGAAATTCTATGTAGGCATTAAATATGAAACAATGTGGTAGAATATTTTGGGATGGAAAATCATAATTAAAAAAGTACATTTTAAAATACTAACTATAGCATGAAGAATCTATGCAGATGGTAATGCATGAACGCATAGTCCCTGGTTTGCAGATAAAAATAAAATTACATTAAAAGAAATCTTTGAATTTCATTGTCTTGTTCTGCCACCAGTGTAATGTGTAAACTCATTTTCTACCTCTTTGAAAGTGACTCAGGAGAATGTTTTCTGGTGTCTTCTATGATTGGCATCCATGTTGATGCCTGCTTTTTCCTGCCATTGTCCAGATAAACTTTACACTCAAGTTCATTAGTCCAAGTAGAAAAATGACAACATATAACCAGTATTGTGTTGTTTTCAGCTTTCTCTCCCACAACATGTTACAAAACATACCATGGAAACAAATACTTGTATTCCTGATGTACCGACCCATCTTCCATACTAATAAAAGTCTAAACTTTTAAGCTCAAAAGGATCTTTGCTATTTACATGTAAGTATATGAATAGGAAAACATTTGAAAGAACATACACCAGGAGAGGAACAGCAGTTATTTCTCAGCACTAATATTATATGGTATTGCTTTTCATTTCATTTGGTTATTCACTTTTTTTTTAAGATTTTATTTATTTATTTGACAGAGAGAGAGAGAGATCACAAGTAGGCAGAGAGGCAGGTGGGGGGGTGCAGGGGAAGCAGGCTTCTGCTGAGCAGAGACCCTGATGTAGAGCTCGATCCCAGGACCCTGAGACCATGACCTGAGCCGAAGGCAGAGGCTTAACCCGCTGAGCCACCCAGGCGCTCCAGTTATTCGCTTTTTTATTTTTATTTATTTATTTATATATTCATTTTTTGAGAACTAGAAAACTTATTCTGTGTAAATAACAAGGTAGTTTGTGTTCCAAGGGGCCTGCTTCCTCCAAATTTTCCTTGATGGTAGACTGGGACACTGTATGAATCTCCTCCTTGGAAGAGGATCTCTCCATTGTCCCAGCCACCGGACATCTGGATCACCCAGGGCTGCCCACAACCTGATTCCTAGACAACCAAGGAGACAATGCAGTGAACATACATTCTTTTATAAAGAAAAGCATAACAATAAAGTGAATTTTAAAATTTAAAATACATAAAAATCAGCAATGCCTATTAATAAAATGATATTTTTAGCTTACTGAATATTAGCCAAAGACCTACAGCACTTGCCCACATTCTTTTTTTTTTTTTTAGAGGTTTTATTTATTTATTTGACAGGCAGAGATCACAAGTAGGCAGAGAGGCAGGGAGAGAGAGAGAGAGGAAGGGAAGCAGGCTCCCTGCTGAGCAGAGAGCCTGATGAGGGGCTCCATCCCAGGACCCTGAGACCATGACTTGAGCCAAAGGCAGAGGCTTAACCCACTGAACCACCCAGGCGCCCCCACTTGCCCACATTCTAATATTGATAGAGAGCAAAAAGGAATCTAAGGAAAAGCAATCTGTTATTTTTTTAAGTTAAACATTTAAATATTGGATAATTTGCTAATTCTCCTGTTTGACATTATAGAAGTCTACGTTCAAAAGCATGGTTTATTATGAAAAGTTTAATTATTCAGCTCTATGGTATGTTTTTAAGATCTTATTTATTTATTTGTCAGAGGGAGAGAGCATGACCAGGGGATGAGAAGCAGGCTCCCTGCTGAACGGGAAGCCCAGTATGGGACTCAGTCCCAGGACCTAAATCATGACCTGAGCTGAAGGCAGACACTTAATCAACTTAACCACCCAGGTGCCCCTCACTCTATGGTATTAATAAAAGAGACATTATGTGCTAATATTCCTGCTTTCATGTAAATCATAGAGTGGAAACATCTTTCTAAACATGTAACTACCATAAAGTATGATGAATATTATCATTCACTGGCATTAAAGGAACATAGAACCATGGTTTTATCAGTTTAGGGGACCAGAAAGGCCTCTAAGAAAATAAACTTTAAACTGGAACACAAAATATGGATTAGAGAGAAAGGGAGAAATTAGAAAGGAAAATCATATGATCACACTAACTTGCAAGAAAAAAATACTAATAGTGAAGACTATGCTTTCCATCAATAAATGAATATAAGAAACACACAGCTGAGACAGAGTTGGAATAATTTTCTGAAGAGAATATATTATTTATAATTCAGAGCATCTCACTAATTTTCAAGAATTTATATATAGCATATGCCTTTGTAGGATGATATGATAGCCCTATTATTTATAGTAAATGATTTCATATTACATTTCTGCTTTTTCCCTAATTGCCATAAAATATGCACCATATGTTTTTAACTCTATTTAAAGAAGTATTCATATGTGTGCTTGTATTTGTTAAATATGTTGTAATTAGGAGAGCTTTCTTGCTTATTTCTTCACTCCTTATTTCTTAAGGTCCTTCATTGTGTGAATAAATATTTCTTACAAGATAAATTACATTAACTGTAACTCATGTAGTTGTATTTCTTCATATGTGTAATAATGTTTAAACAGTATGATATTTAAGGTATATTGATGTCAATTTCTATATTTCTGTTTTGTACTAGAGCAAAATTATATGAACATTAGCTAAAAGAGATTATTTACTACTACCCATCTGCTCCCACTAATGGACAAAGTGTTTACAAATAGAAACTGCTGAAGGGAGAGACTAGAAGAGACCAACTAGTCACTAAAGGCCCTGTGTTCCTAGGAAACAAATAAAACTCAGTCTTAGTTTTGTATTCACCTGATTCTAACAATGTTATACCAAAAACAGCAAGGATGGAAAGAAAGGGGAATGATGTTTGTAAAGCAATTTCTCTGTGAATGACAGAACAAAAACAAGTCATCTATTTCACTTGTCTGGAAATACCTCTATTTATTAAAGAACCTTATAAATCTAAAGAAATGAGACTGTAAGTAAAGAGACTACTCTTTGAATGGGAAAAAAAAAGGCATGTTAATTTTATTTTTAATTCATATGGTACTTCCCTATTGCAGGATGTATTAACTCTTTAAAACACTAGGGAAGCATTTAATGTACTGAAGAACTTAATTTAATAGGACCCTAGGAGCCTGAAAGCAACTTACTCAGTGGGAGAATCTGGCTCATTAAGTTCAGTGATGCAGCACCCAAAGGTATTGAATTTTAAATGAATTCACGAACCTATAAATCATCCTGGCTGTCAAATGAAATATAATTTGTGAAAAATTTATTACCCATGATTATCATGTATTAAACATAAGGTTTAAAATCTAAGCAAATGTTATACTCCTAGTTGGATAAATACTCTAGATTGCAAGGAGTCTTTAATGCAGTTTGACACAGAGCTGGTCATGGCAGAGTTTATATTCCTAATGAACATTATCTCGGTTCTTTGAAAGTTCATCTTTTTCTTGTCAGAGTACTGAACCCATCTGGAATCATGTCACATACATCCTTGTGCTTTGACTTCTAAATCCATTCATTCATCTCTTTCTGAATGCCCATTTATTTCCTGTGCTTGATCTAATGCCCTCAGTGCCATTTTGGAGGTGATGACAAACAACTTAGATTGTGCAGGAATGGTTTGTAGGCGCAAAAAGCACCTTGAAATCTCTTAAATCAGCTGTGTGGTTTATGGCTGCCTTTCACTGAAGCAATAGAATTCCATGAAACATTCACGTTTTTGACTTCTGTCTTGACCAAGTTGGGTTGCCCCCATGTATGAAAGCGACATTTCCTATATCTTCATTTATTTCTATGTATGGCAAAGATGTCAAAATTTGCAAATACGTTACTTGAATTTCTTGGCCTTATCATCAACTGAATGGCCTGATGGTGTTCATCAATCATTTTTTTCTATTGAAATTTGTATTTGATTGATACAAAAGTTGATGAGTACTTACCCTGCAGCCCTCTAGAAGGCGATAGTAAATATAATTCATGTCTTGGCTATAGCAAATCAGACAGCAGGTATCCATAGCTAAATCTCAAACACCAGGAAGTAAAATTCTAGAAAACTTTTTAATCTATCCAAGTTGTAATTTCTAACAACCTTCACACAATTGTTTAAAACTATGTAAATTGTTCAAACATGATTTTTTATGTGACCAAACCTATTTGTAAGATTTATCATAGGGAAATATCATGCTGTTAGTTGGGATAAATATGAAACGTCTTTACATTATACATGTAAATAATACATAAATATAAAGAAGGTATACAAACATGTGAATAGTTGTATACTTTAGAAAGTGCACACATATAATTTCTAAAGATTTTTCTTGGTTGTATATTTTATTTGAATGCTAAATTAATATTGCATATACTCATCCATTTATATACACATTCAATATGTAATTTAACCTTCTATTTTGGGTGCTACATATACAACAGTGAAAAATCACAGTCTTTTTCCTTAGGAGCCTTATAATTCAATTGGTGGGCAATAGAGAACAGAGGAAATTATTTACATCCAAGGTGCCGACTATTTTCATGACATAAGAAGCATGATTATGGATTCGGAGGTTAAGAAAATACGTGGGAAGAGAGATTTTTAAACAGGGCAAAGATCACATGCTAAGCCCAAGGGGTGAACATGTCCTTGGCATGTTCAAGAACAGCAGAAAAAAAAACAGTATTTAGAAGTGGAGTGAGTGAACAGTCTGAGGAGATATGCTCCGACTGAGATGTGGCTGGGAGTCAGGAGTCATTGGGTATTGTATGGGGCTTTTTTTTTTTTTTTTCTTATTTTAAGATTTTATTTATTTGACAGAGATAGAGATAGTAAGAGCAGGAACACAAGGAGGGGGGGGGGGAAGGAGAGGGAGAAGCAGTCTTCCCACAGAGCAGTTAGCCCAAGATGGGGCTTGATCCCAGGACCCTGGGATCATGACCTGAGCCCCTGAGCTGAAGGTAGACACTTAAAGACTGAGGCACCCAGGGGTTTTAGCCTTCTTATTCAATTATTCAATAAGAATTTCTTATTTTTATTGAAAGGTTGAAGGCATCTAAGGATTTTTAATAAGTGTTTATCTGCTCTCTGGGGTACATGGGTGGCTCAGTCGGTTAAGCATGTACCTTCCACTCAGGTCATGACCAAAGGGTCCTGGGTTTGAGCCCCACATTGGGGGTGGGGTCCCTGCTCCATGGGGGGTCTGCTTCTACCTCTCCCTCTGTCCCTCCCCACCACTTGCGCTCTCTCTCTCTCTCTCTCTTTCACTTGCTCTCTCAATCTCTTTCAAATAAATAAATAAAATCTTTTTTTTTTTTTAAAGTGCCTAGTTGTAGTTTTTTGTTTGTTTGTTTGTTTTAAAGGCTAAGTTATAGAAAATGTATAAATGGGAGAAAGGATCCCATGGGATCTATTTGGTGGCCATTTCAGGAATTGCAGTTGAGATTAAAATTACATGTTTGTAACACTCAAGGGGGCAGGGATTTTGTTGTTGATTTTCAACTGGTGTAAATCCACAACAGAGCAGTATTAGAAATATTTTGGTCACTCAGTAAATATTATCTAATAAATGAATTGTAGATTGAATGAGGTTTAAAATGGACATACTGCTGTGGTGGAGTCCTGAATATAGGTTTAAACATAAGCTAATTGATTTGGTGATGGATTGGGCATAAAGTATGAGAGAAAATAAATGGAAGATGAATCTTTTGGATTGGGTAATTGAAAGAACATAGTTGACATTTACTGAGATAGGTCAAACAGGTAGGGATTGAGTTTAGGAGCAAAGTGGAATCAATGGCTTTAGAACTAATTAATTTGATGTATTTAACCAATTTCCAGATGGAAACTGAGAAGCCTAATGTATGAAAATACTTATATGCAAGAATTCTGTTTTTGATTGTTTGTTTGTTTTTTCCATTGAGTGCAATACAATTTTACCTGGGCCTCAGTTCTTACTATGGCTTCCTGCTAAGGTTTTAATTTCCATGATAAATCTAGCAAAAAGAGAAGAGTTTCAATGTCATGTAGGGTCTCAGTATGTTTTATAATCTCTACTTATTGCAACCCTTAAGCAGCTTATGCAAAAAAAGTATGGCTTTTATGGCTACTGGGAAAAGAAGCCTAGAAGGTACATAGAAAAATGAAGGGTGGTGAGTATATGGTCAAGAAAACCTATGTTCAGGGAACGTTCATGTGATATTGCCATATTTAAAGTGTGATCAAAACTTCTCAAACTTTAGCATCATAGGGCAACCAAGTAATTGAATGACAATGAATTTAGCTAAATTAGTATTTTAACTTATTTTCAATAGTTAAGAAAATAAAGTAACAAAGTGAGAGAATAAATGTGTACCTAAGAGTAAATGGTGTATTTTTGATGATTTTTTAAAATTACATGACCTAAAACTCAAACAATAAGAATTTAGTTACACTTCCGTAAATTATGCAATATGTTAACACTATCTTACACAAATTATGTTAGCGCTGTTTACTGAGCCCTTTAATTATTATAGGTGTCCAGAAACAAGATCTCCTTTATACAGGATCTGAAGAAATTCTGGTGAGAGGAGGCAAGGTTTATCATTACCCCACCCCACTATTAGTAGTTATAAGTAAACCTTTATTTGGTAAATCTTAAGTTCCTAGAGGGACCCAGTAGTAGCAGTTGCAGAGAAAAAAAAGAAAAGTGAACTTCGCATATCAAGGTAAACTCATCAGCTTCCAATGCAAGTTTACTGCGAAGTAGTACAGATTATGCCCAAATTCCCAATCTAGCAAAATATGCTGATGAAGACCCTTATAGTTCTTTTATACCCTTGGTTTCAAAGCAAATGTAAACTGATAAAGTAGTGATAAAGAATGGGAAAGTCTCCCAAATTTGCCCAGTCATAACCTCTGTTAACAATTTGGTATATTAATTCTAGTATAACTACTACATATGTTTAAAACCATGCTTAATATAACTTGAGATAATTATAATTGGCACTACTCATGGCACACTTGACATTTCAGTTTGCTTTGAAAGTCACACACGTGAAAAGCTACTCCATGAATGTTTGTTCCCTGCTTTCTTCTTCATCAACACAGATGTTTATAATTAATCACTCTCTATTTGCATAGATTACTATAAAATGGAACTAAAACTACCTTAAACATTCTGCCAAAAATAACATGTTATTATAGGACAAATAATTTATTTAATAAAACCATTCTTCTAGTTTTACTTATAATAAAAAGTATTATTTATTTTGGAGTTCTTAGAAATGTTCCACAACAAATATTATAAAGGACTTGAGTTAATATAATACCATTTTGATCATTTCATAAGATGTTAGACATATATGTTACACTATATGTTAGATTTTTATATTGCATAGTTAAAGCTTTACATTTCTTTATTTAAAAACAGTGGATTGGATGTAATCTATGACTCTCTGAAAGCCAGAAAAATTTTAATAATAAGGAACAGTTTATTTAGTAATAATAATTAATTCAGTTCATCTACTTAGCATATAAATTAAATAAGGATCAAAGTGATTACTATAAATTGATTAGCTCTCTACAGAGCATAAATGCTACTTGGCTAGGCTAATATTAGCATCTGTTATACAAAAATATTTCATAAAATCCATTTACTTATTTAGAATCATTTTTAGCTGAGATCATATTGAACTACATATTCAATATATTCTTATTTTTTTCCGTTAATACATAAAACAGAAGGGAAATATTTCCTAAGATATTAACTTAAAACATATTTGAAACATACATTCTTAATGCAGTTAACCTCAGAAATAAGGAATTTAATTAATCTCAGAAACCAGGAATTCTGTTATTAAATACATCACTCATTTGTGAATATTTTCTAATTGATACAACTATTAACCATTATAGTTAAAAAAAAATCTGCCATAGATGTTAAGGAAAATATGTCTTACCATAAAATTCATTATAAAGTAAAACTGACTACCCATGCATCTTTCATCTAGAATTTTTATTCAAAAAAACTGAAGCTAGTCATGATTTTTGTTAGCTTTAATTATGCAGCACAATGAGTAGTTAATTTACATCTATATTGTTAACATCACCAAGTTTCTGGAGTTTCTTGTCACTTTTGGATTTCCTTTTGGTTTGCTTACCTCCTCTAATTTGACCCTCTGTCCACTTTAAGAAAATCATCCTGGGGCGCCTGGATGGCTCAGCTGGTTCAGCCTCCTACTGTTGGTTTTGGCTCAAGTCATGATCTCAGGGTTGTGAATTCAAGCCCTGCATCAGAATCCATGCTCAGCACAGAGTCTGCTTGAGATTCTTTCATTCTCTCTCCCTCTGCCGCTCTCTCCACTCTCACTCTCACTTTATCTCTCTCTAAAATAAATAAATAAAATCATCCCAATTTTGCTGTACGCCATGCCTCAAGACATACGTCAGTGATCTGTTATTAGGAAAATGTCCTACACACACCCATACCAATAAATTGATCTTTACCAGCCATACCAGAAGCCCATCTAAGTGCCTCAACCCCAGGCCAGCTCTCTCCTACTCTTCAACATGATCAATATGCCTAATTTTTGTAGTAATAACTTGTTTGCCTTTCTTTATAGTTTGTTTCCCAAATGATTATCCCTGCACATGTATATTTAGTCTGGTTCATATTTTTTAATTTTAATTTATTTTTAAATACATTTTAGAGTAGTTTTGGGTTCATAGAACTATCAAATTCTTCCTCCATTGATACATTTGTTATAACTCATGCACCTACATTGACATGTCATAATCACCCGAAGTCCACAGTTTACATCAGGGTTCATTCTTGGTGTTGTATGATCCATAGGTTTGGACAAATACAGGATGATAAGTATCCTTTATTATAGCATCATACACAGTATTTTCCAATTGCCCTAAAAATCCTCTGTGCTTCAACTATCCCAAACCCCTTCTCTCCAGTTCCTGGGCCACTACTGGTCTTTGTCCACAGTTTTAACATTTCCATAGTGTCTTATAGGTGAAATCAGGCTTCTTTCAACTCAGTGATAATATACATTTAAGGTTCCTCCATTTCTTAAGTCTTGATAGCTCCTACTCTTCAGTGATGAAAAGTACTTCTTTATTGGGATGGGTCACAGCTTATTTATGCAGTCACCTATTCCACATTCTGGTAATTATCAATAAAGTTTCTGTAGACATCTATGAGTAGATTTATTATAGACATACATGTGGTTGCTGGATCATATAATAAGAATAAAAGTATGTTTCCTTTGTAAGAAACTGACAGACTTGCCCAAAATATATCACCTGCATTCCCACCAGCAATGAATAATAATAAGAATGTGGATCCTTATCAGTATTTGGTATTGTCAGTGTTTTGGATTTTGACCATTTTAATAAGTGTGTAGTGGTATGTCATTGCTGCTTTAGTCTCTATTTCCTTGGTGACATGACATGGAGCATCTTTTCAGATGATTATCATCTCTGTATCTTCTTTAGTGAGATATCAAAGTATTTGGCCCATTTTTTAATTGTTTAATTGTTTGTATTATCACTGTTCAGATTTAAGTATATTTTTGATATATATTATGGATAAATCTTATACCTGATACTTCTTCTGAAAATATTTTCTTCCAGGAGTGCCTGGGTAGCTCAGTCAGTTAAGCATCTGACTCTTGATTTCAGCTCAGGTTATAATCTCAGCGTCATAAACTCAAGGTCATGATCTCAGGGTCATGAGATGGAGCCTTGCCTCAGGCCCGACACTCAGTGGGGTCTGCTTCTCTCCCTCTTCCTCCCCGCCTTCTCTCTTTCTCTCTCAAAATAAATAAGATCTTTAAATAAACAAAATCTTCTCCCAGTCCATGGCTTCTCTTCTTATTCTCTTGACATTGTCTTTTCTTTCCCAGAGCAAGTTTTTCCTTTTAATTTTAATGAAGTTCAGCTTATCAATTATTTCTTTCAAGGATCATGCTTCTGATGTTGTATCTAAAAAATCATTGTTATACCAAGGTCATCTAAGTTTTCTCCTATGTTGCCCTCCAAGAGTTTTATGATTTTGCGTTTTATATTTAGGTATACAATACACTTTGAATTAATTTTTGTGGAGGATCTATGGCTAGGTTCATTTGTTTTGTATGTTTTAGCCATTTGTTGGAGATAACTAACTTTGCTCTACTACATTGCCTTTACTCCTTTGTCAAAGATCAGTTAACTATATTGATGTGGGTGTATTTCTGGGCTGTCTGTTCTGTTTCATTGACCTATAGGTCTGTTGTTTTGCCAATACTACACTGTCTTGATTATGATAGTTTTATAGTAAGTTTTGAGGTTTTGCGTAGTGTGAAATCTCACTTTGTTCTCCTTCAATATTGTATTGGCTATTCTGGGTCATTTGCCTTTCTATATAAACTTTTCAATCAGTTATTGCAATCCACAAAATAATTTGCCAGTTGGTCAATTTTAAAAATCTATCTCAATTATAGATTTCCCCCCCATCTTTTTTCATATGTGTGTGTGTGTGTGTGTATATTCCTGTAGTAGAATCTGTGATATTTAACTTGTAGATTTTCCTGTAGGTTAAATTTTGTCAATTGCCCATTAAAAGTAAAAATCAATTATATACTCTGTTGTCATATTTCCTGCAACTTGGAAGCTAAAGCTAGAGTCTTAACCAGACATGCGTTCATTTTTTTTTTTTTTGCTAAAATTATACTTAGTGTTATGTCATTTTATTAGGATGAATATAGTATCTGTTCTTTCCTTCCTGCCTTTCTTTGGTTGCCTATATCCATTTATTGATTGAAAATTGCAAACTAGTGATATTTTGAATATCTCTCCTTTTAAATTTAATCATTGGATTTTTTTCTGAAAAAAACACTTCTGTAATTTGTACATGCATTTATATAATTCATACAGGAAATTCAGAAAAAATGGTTATTTCATTCACTCCTTTTACCCAGTTATCAAGATAACAGATTGCTTCTTTATAATTTTCCAAATTTCAACCATTAAGTTTCTTTTATATGATTTAATTATGAACTTATGGATTTACATTTATTTATTATTTTAAGTATTATATTTATAATGAAAATTGTCTCAATTTGGCCAGTGAGCCAAAAAATTTGGCTCAGAAGAACTTTTGATATGACCTCAGCAATTTTCTTTAATGTCTTCTCTATCATTTTGATCATAAGATATTCCAGTTTTATCTTGAATTTTTTTCACATTCCAAACCCCATTTGCCTCCCCCTTCAGAATATCTTTTATAAAGATATACCATTTAAAAACTATAATTTAGTCACCAGATATGCTAATTGTTACTGAGTTGGTCATTAGTTTTAAGCTTCTGTAGTGGACAGAAAATAAAAATATGTGCCTCTGTATATTTAATATCTATATATAAACTTTTCAAAAATTTTTAGAGATAAAATTTCTCATGCATTCATATTGATACTTCTAATTTAAATTCAGTACAACAAGGATTTAGTTAGTATTATCTAAATTACATCTGTATTTCTTTTCTTCTATACTGAGATAACTGGTTTTCAAGGACACAGGAAATGATAGAAATAGCATCATAATTAATTCTTTACCTACATTACACACATAATCACTTAAGACTAACATTAACAAAATCAATACCACTACCTGCATAACCACTGATAAAGTAATTTTTAAAAATGCTTATTCTCTTCTCTTCTTTCCTTCTATGTTTTATAATGTTACTATAACTACACTGACTCTATATGTACCATTGTGCTCCATAATTTCTCCCTTTTAAATTCCATTAATTCTTAGTTCTATAAGTCATTATATGTTTAAAACTTACCACCAGTATTTATATTCATGTCTGAAGTCTACCTTTAAGTGGATAGTTCAAGAAAAGTTCATGTTATAAATATACTTCAGAATTGTTTGCTGTTAATAGTCCGACTCCATATTTTTTCTTGATTATCGGCTTTGATGGATATGAACTTCTTTGCTTAAATCTTCTTTTCTTGGTACACTAATAACATTATTTCATTTTATCTTTTCTAAAGATAAAAAAAATCTGAGGATAATTTATTTTTAAATTAAAATCCTAAAATGCTTTAAAAAAATCTGAGGATAATTTATTTTTTCCCCTTGAAACTTTTGCCTGTATGTCCAGAGGAATTTTTTTTTTTTTTAATTTAAAGTACAGTGATTTCATGGGGCACCTAGGTGCCTCAGTTAGTTGAGGGGCAGACTCTTGATTTTGATTTAGGTTATGATCTCAGGGTCCTGAGATCAAGCCCTGCAGTGGTCACTGAGCTCAGAGGGGAGTCTGCTTGAGAATTCTCTTTCCATTTCCCTCTGCCTCTCCTCCCATGGGTGTGCTCTTTCTCTCAAAAATAAATAAATAGGGTAAGGCACTACTATTGCACTTACTTTCTCTTGGGTTATTTCAAGTTTAGGGTTCTTTGATGAAATTATTATCTTTCCTATATTTCTAAAATTAATTCCTGAATTTTATAATTTATTTCTGAGTTTTTAAAATTGACTTATGTTGTTATTTTGTGTTTTGTGGTATTTTATTAATGTTTTTCTTTGCATTATAATAAAATGCACACCTTGTTCTGTGGGCATAACTATGACAAGTTTTCATTGTGTGTAGGCATGTTATTTTGCATGTTATTATTTTTTTCTTATACTTTTTATTGATTTTATTTTATTGATTGATTTATTTTTATCAGATCAGTTTATCTGAAATTTCTGAAGTATGTATAACTTATAGTATTTTCTAAGCTCACAGAGCTTCCACTTCTCTTTCAGGTGTGACTGTGTGTGTGTGTGTGTGTGTGTGTGTGTGTATTTGGTGTTTAAATTATGAAAGCTAAATTTCTGGGATTTCCTGGTAATGTTCCTTACAATCACTTTTGTGTGGACTTTCTCTTTCTTTTTCTCAATTATTCCTCACATTTTCACTCCATTCCCAGAAAATTCTCCTGAGTTTGGTGTCCTGTTTTGCAAGGCTCCCTGTCTGAAAGGGTTCCAAAGTGCTAATCTCTACCAGTCCCTTGGGATATGTACTATTGTCCTCTTCCATTCAACTCCTTTTCACTGGAATAAAACCCCTTCCAGTGTCAACTGTTATTTCTAAATTTGACTTAAAGCTTCCAGTAAATTCCAGATGGCTATCTTAGGGATCTCCTATCTTTATCAGCTATCCCATCTTACAGTTGCTTTACTTTTATGAAGAGACTCAGAAAATTAATATCTGTGCTTTTATTAAAATTATCTGCTCAACATCATCTATTTAATATACTTTACAATTATAACAAACTAGAAAATTATGATGCTTTTTCTACACAGGTCTATAAAAACATAAACTAAATAATAATTAACATAGAATGGTGAAATTTTTCTATTTAAATCCAATTGAAATAATAATTTCTTTTTTTTTTGAGACAGATGAGATATTTTAAAGCTTTTTATTAGATTTATTTCAACTCATGATGATAGGATGTATGAAGTTTCAAGAATTATCCCAGCAACAGCATGGTCTTCAGGTAGTTTAGAAGTGGAAAAATGGAGAGCTGCTCACAGATACAGGTGAGTAGAATAGCAATATGTGTGTTAAAGCATTGTACATGAGCTTATTCCTTGCCTTTTTCAGTTATTTACCCAAAGAAAGTTATAATATTTTATTCACTGTCATCATATAAATTTAGTGTAAGTTTTAAAATACATTCTTGTTTTGAAAATATTTTCCATTTATTCTGATGCTATTTTTTCTAGAAGTTTTCTCACAATATGCACCAAATATGAAATATTAATTTTCTTTATTCAACTTTTCCCTCTATCAGATCAGCTAACAGTGTAAGGGTTTACTCTGTAAATAATTTCAAGCAGTTCCTTCTCTCTCCAGTTAACTATGAAAAAACCACATTTTTACTATACATATTAATGATACAAAAAAAAAATAAAGTAAAGTTTGTGAACTATCAGACTAGAGTTTAATTCACGTCATTTATATTCCTGGTTATGCTTGGACCTTCTGCCTGACAAATGAAAAAGAATCAGGCTACTAAACTTGAAAATAATGGTAATGATTTAGACTGATATCATGAACAAAAATAAAATTTAGTTTTTAAAATGTGTTAAAGGGATATAGAAAAAATATTGTAAAGTAGTAAACATACCATTATGGGTAACAGTGAATATTGACAAGTTAAATTTAAAATTCTTAATGGTACTCAATGAAGGACATGAAGAGTTTACCTAGCTGCATTTTTAAACCATTGTATAAATATTTAAATGATAGTTTCTATCCATTATACTCTCCACTTGGTATAGGGAATTCCAAAATAATAAGTTAAAATCCTTGTCTTCAAAGAACTCACAATCTAGTTGTGGAGACATAAAAGTAAGTAAACAATAATATGATGCAGAAAATGCAAAAAACAGAAGAAGCACAAAGCATGGAAGAGAAACCACCAAACACTTCCAGTGAATATGAGAAAATACGGTTAAGTGTTTGAAGGATGTGAAAGGATAAGTACAACTTTTGTTGTTGATTAATGGTCACCAGATTTAAGTGACAGTTCACTTTGCAGCTCAGCCTCTGGTTCAAAAGAAAGATGCCTAAACCATTGTCAGTCTGACTGGAACAAAAACAAAAAAATCATTTTGTGGGTCCATTTTGTAGATGTACTATTCATTGGACACAAATTTGTTGTGAGCAGTTTGGGATAGATGCATCTGAAGAATTAGAGAGCAATCATACGATCAGTGTTTCTTATGACCCCAGGAAAAACTGTAACTCCATCTATCAAATAAAGTTCTACACTATCCATTCATTGAACAAATGTTTACTGAATACCTGCTCCATGTTCTTCTAGGCATTTGGTTTAAACTAGAGAAAGAAATAGAAAACAAAGATCTGCATTCTCATAAGGCTACCCTGTATGGGCAAATATCCAATAAGTAAATATTTGTTATGCTAGGACATGAAAAATCCTATGGAAAAGAGATAATGTACAGCAAAGGAGATCAAGAATGTACGAATAAGATGGTGCGGGCTAAGTGACAGAGTCCCGCATCGGGCTCTCTGCTCGGCAGGGAGTCTGCTTCCTCCTCTCCCTCTCTCTGCCTGCCTCTCTGCCTACTTGTGATCTCTCTCTGTCAAATAAATAAATAAAATCTTTAAAAAAAAAAAAAGATTGACCAAATTTAAAAGGTGTAATTTAAGCAAAGATTTAAAGAAGATGAAGGAGTTTACCAGGCTGGTATTCCATCATTCTAGGCAAGCAAACTGCTGGGAGAGTAGCGCTACTGTGAACTTTTGGGATAATTGTAACAAATGCAGTCTACTTAAATATGTAAGGTGGTTATTACATCATGGTTCAGATGTGTGTACAAAAATGTTATTAGCTCATTCCTCTTACATGTTCTATGTTTACAGATAAACACATTTTTCCCACAAAGAAAAGAATATGTATCTAAAGATCATATTCTGAAGATTTGCTTAACAGGCATTTACTACCAAATGTAAACTCCATTTACTACACTGTGCATCATGATATATTTAGAACAGATCTGTGTAAGATAATCACTTTAAAACAATGTTTTGAAAGATATCTAAACTTTTACACAGAGTGGAAAGGTGTAGTATTTTTTTTCATGCCTGATCATTTACATAGAATTTAAATATATTATGTCTTCTTCATATTTTTGATCTATTAATATGTTTGTTATCTTGCATGCCATATGCTGTATACATTATTTTTGTTTTATAAATGCGATGAGCGTAAATTATTATTTGAAGCAAAAGAAATAGCTCTCCATTAAGCAATATGTGGGTCTTTGATATTTTCCATATAGAGAGTTATAGGTTTTTTTTTACCTATATAAATTCTTTATGATTCTAAGGAAATTACAAAGATCATGGTTAGTTACAATTTTTAGAATATTAATTGCATCATTCCCAGTCACTGAAAAAAAGAAAACAAAATAGTGCAAATAAAGTTTCATAACTTCTAATTGGTATCTGTGATGGAGACTTCTAGTGGTCTACCAACATACCTATTCTTTACCTCTTCAATAACAGAAATCCAAATATTCAGCTGTATAAATTACCAAGGTAGCAGACTACATTTCTCAGGTTCCCTTGTCAGTAATTATATCCATATGACTACGTTATAATCAGTGTTACGTTTCTTTAAAAAAAAGAGAGGGTGAGTCCTTCTCATCTTTATCTCCAAAAATGCAGACATCAGGGCTTCAACTACCCTTTCTGTCTTGGTCCATGTAGGTGGAGTTCACTATTTAAGAAAAAGAGTAAGGATAACTGGAATTTCCAAAATGACTAAAAAATTTTTGAAATCTCCACACGTGCCCTAGAATACCTCCCTCCAATGGCTTTTATGTGAAAGAATGAAATGTTGTGCATGTAAATATATGAGACTTTAGTTTTCTATAAAACAAATTTGAGCCTAATCCTAGGTAATAATGTTTATTTAATTTAGTCACATTCAAGATATAAGTGAATTTAGAATGGACAGAAAGCCTGTCTTTAGACTTTAAAATACACAGGGCTACTTAAACTAAATTAAAATATTGATTTAGTCCCCATGTCCTCCATGCTATTTGTTATGCTCCACAAATAAGTGAAACCATATGATAATTGACTCTCTCTGCTTGACTTATTTCACTTAGAGTGGAGAAGGGAGTTGGGGGAAATTGGAAGGGGAGGTGAACCATGAGAGACTATGGACTCTGAAAAACAATCTGAGGGTTTTGAAGGGACGGGGGGTGGGAGGTGGGGTACCAGGTGGTGGGTATTATAGAGGGCACGGATTGCATGGAGCACGGGGTGTGGTGCAAAAATAATGAATACTGTTATGCTGGAAATAAAAAAAATAAATAAAAATAAATAAATAAATAAATAAAAAGAAAAAAAAATATTGATTTAGTACTTTGCACATCTTAAGTTGGAAGCAGTGGACTAAATTAGGGAAATTGTCACCAAAGTTCATAGTGAGAAAAAGCATCATAGCAATTAGAAATTCCCTATCATCCTATGCAGTTTAAGGTACAGAGCCGACCACAGTAGCAGTTGGCAAATGAGTGGACATTTCTTATTAAGAGGTATGTGAAGGGGCATGGGTGGCACAGTAGGTTAAGCCTCTTACTCTTGATTTTGGCTCAGGTCATGATCTCAGGTCCTGAGATGCAGTCCATGGTAGGGCTCCAGGTGAAGAGTGGAGCCTACTAAGATTGTCTCTCTCTCTCTCTCTCACTCTCTCTTCTCCCTCTGCTCTCCCCACCCACCCCATGCACCCACTCTCCCTCTCTAAAGCAAAAAACAAACAAACAAACAAACAAACAAAAAAACAAAAAAAACAAACGAACAAAAAAGGGTATGTGAAAATTGTATACTTGCTTCAGGCTCAAGCATTTTCCAGGGACTTTCTATAGATGTAATTAGAAACACTTCTTCCTAATGATTCATGAATTTGTGGCATTGTGTGACATGTGACATAGCCCAGTAGGATGAGTTTTGTACAAACTTAAAGATATAGGTATACAGTTTTAAAACTGAATAAAAGGGGGCCCAACACTATATATTTTAGTAAATTTTGGAGGAAAGACACTTAGAGAGCGATCACCAGACAACTATAGTTTCAAGATTATATAAATGCCATTCGATCTACAGTTTGAGCTTATTAACTTGGAACAGAAAATAGTTATCCAACCAATGGGGTGACAAAATAAATAATTTCAGTTGCTTACTCATATCTTCTTTTTCTCTCCTGAGAGGTGGGGTCATTTTGGCTAGTTCTTGCCTATAGTTTCCAACTTAAAGTTATATATCACATGTATGGACCAAAGCATTAACTTATTGTGAAAGAACTTCCAAATTCCTCTTGCCATGCTCTGGTAATTGAAATAGAATCTCTTTGTTGAGATGATACAGTCACAAAATCAAAACATTAAGGATCACTGAATCACTGCCTGAAAGACAATTGTCCTTGGAGACAATCTAAAATTTTTGAGCATGAAATATACATTTCATTGTGTGAGTCCAGTAAGATTTGGGGGTAGTTTATTTTCTTTTTCTTTTCTTTATTTTTTTTTTCTTTTTCAAACAATTTCCAGAGAAGTTTTAGGTTTGCAGCAAAATTGAGCAGAAGGTACAGAGACTTTTCATATAGATACCTCCTTCCCCCCAAACGCTTAGCCTCCCCCATTATCAACATCCTCCACCAGAGTAGTACACATGTTACAATTGATACTTATGCTGACATATAAACCACCCCAAATCCAAACTTTACATTAGGTGAGGTAGTTTTTAAAGAAGATTAAAATAATCTACAGGTGCAAGTCACTGTGGACCTTTCAAACTAGTAAACTTGTTCACTTGATTTCTAAAACCATACAATTCTAAATAGCCTCATATCTCAGAGATTTAAGGCAATAACACACACACACACACACACACACGCATTGTCAAAGTTGATTTTATTCAGAGGTAGGAGATAGTCTTTTTTGTCAATTAAAATATTGACACATTCTTGTCAATAAGGTATAAATACTATAATTTTATAGTTCATTTTTAATGCTTTGGATAGAAACCCTGAGAGTTCGTATTAGTTAGCATTTGCTCAGCCCATTGTTAAGGTCTTTGAAGAAACACAGATAAACAGATCAGTATTATTTTCTTGGCTGTCATAGTAGAATACCACACACTGGATGGCTTAAATAACATAAATTTATTTCCTGATAGTTCTGGAGGCCAGAAATTCAGTGTCATTAGCGTTGGTTTCTGATGAGTTCTCTCTACTTGACACTTATTTTTTTGTCTTCACCTGGTCTTTCCTTCATTTGTGTGGGGTTTTTTTGGAGGGGGGAGGTGGGAGAAGGATATTTCTGGAACATCTCTTCCCATTCTTTTTCTTTTTTTAAAATCTCTTCCTAGTCTTAAAAGGATATCAAGCCCATCAGATTAGAACTCCCCCTTATGACTCTGTTTAAACTTTTTTGTCTCCTTAAGGAATTTATCTCTAAATATATTAACACTGAGGATCAGAGCTTCAACATGAATTTGTGGGTATGTAATTCAATCCATAAGAGGTATGTAATACCTGTAGAATTCCCTCCTTCCGGGGGAGGGAAAAAAAGAGAAAAGAAAACAACTATCAGAGATGGACAAGAAACATTTCTCCTACTAAGCAAGCAAAAAACATTTTATTGCTGTGTTCAACTCAATGTTTGTAAACTTTAATATTATGGCTAAGTGGACTGTAACTATCCCATGGAAGAATGAGCATTTTATCAAAAGAGTTTTGGTTTCTCCTTGTGATTTTATCCCTTTAGTGTCAATCACTTCTCCTTTAGAAGCCTCCTTGCATCAAGAAGGCTGGATAGTCTTTTTTTATACCAGAAAGCTCTGAATGGAATCGGAAATGCATGGTTAAATTAATCCATTGTTACTCTGTAATCAAGTCTAAATACTTTCCAGAGGATCCTCATTATTAACTTTTCTGAGCCCCATTGTCCAACCTAACTTAAAGAGAATCTACGATGATATTCAATGTTAATATCTAAATAGTTCAATAATAAAAGACCAACATTCAGATGTCCTGAATTTGATTAAGAATTTCCCTCCTGTGATCAAATTGCCAAGTTGAATTAGATATAAAATTCCTCTTGGGAGTTAAAATCATCATCATCATCATCATCATCAGAAGTCTTAAATTGAAATATACAGAAGTTAAAGTACAAAGTAAAACTGCTTACCTTGTGAATTAAAGACCAAAGGAAATAATGTCTAAAAGTAATCATCCTCAGAGTTTAATGTGGTTAGAACAGTGTGGAGGGGTTCTCAGTGTCTAGGTAGGTTTGTTTCTTTCAGACAACCTAGACTGTCTTACACCGAAATAACTGCCATGCACACAGGGCCCTAGCAGTTCTATTATTTCAATAATAAGATTCTTCAATATCTCATGCTTTTAAAGACTCCAAAGTAGTAATAATACATACATAAAATGAAAAGGTTCCTACATCCACCATATTTAGAAACCAGTCAAAACCAATGTGAAAGCATCATTTTGAGCTTGCTAAAAATTAATTATCTAGAGGTTCAGCTGTAGCTGAGGGAAAAAGGGTTGATGGAAGAAATCATGATCACACATTTCCCAAGGCAACATTTCACCTCTATTGTTGTCAAGAGACCATTACTTTGAACTACATCTTACCTGGGAGAAAATTTCCATTGTGTCCTGGAACTATGATTACCATATCTAGAGGTTTCATTTTAAAGGAGTGGTATGTTAAGAAACGACATCTGAGAAATATCTGCCTTCTTGCAAAGCTGAAGAATCAGCTATCGTGATAAATTTGAGAGGATTTTCTTTTCTATTTATGAATTTCAGTCCTCTTAGTTCTCAATTTTCCTTTGTGCTTCTTGTTTAAGATATGCCAGGGTTAAATTAAGTATGAGTGCTGCTGGTGATGGCATCAGAACTCACTTGTGAACAACTATTTTCAGGTCCGTGATTCAGTTCTGTTTCTGTTGTGAGACGAGCCTTCCCAGGACATGGTCTCCATCACCTCAGCTTTGTTTTGGGTGGAGAAAGGTCCTCAACATTCTCATGAACTGATGCTCCTGTTGATAATTCTGAATCAGCTCAGTTGAAGACTGATTCCAGGGCTGAGTCCCTGTTACTTCTCAGATTTCAATACTACATGATGTCAGTAATAATTTATTTTATTTTATTCTGCTTTATATTTTTTGCTATAGTTCTGGTGGTGTGTTACATCATTCTTCCTCCCACACTGTCTACTTCTCTTATCCTTGAGGACTCAGTCCATGTAGTACAATTAATCCAGATTTATTTACTCCCCATCATTCCCTAACATACATGAGTTGGACATTCATTATTCTAAATATTCCTTAATTTGTGATTTCTAGGACTCCAAAACTATCCATTCTTGAAACAAAATTTGTGGATACTTATTTTCCTGAACTGGAGAGAGTCATTCAGGATGTAATCCTCCAACAAACCAGATTCTCCATTAGCCTGAGACAGCATTTGTTCTCACTCTGCCAGATGTGTTTACTATGTAGGTAGGATCATTTTTCAATGCTACTTGACAAGAGATAAAATAGATAAAGCTGTGTAACATACATATCTACATTTATGCCTTTATTGGCCCAGGCAAATATTACCAAAATACTAAGTTTTCAGGGCTGAATCCTTTAGTTCAATACACAAAATATTAAATGTTTAAATTATGTCTTAATTTTCACGGAAGCATTTTCTGCCTGTTCTGTCAGCTAACACATTATTGCTCTATAGTTACTCTAAAACATTCTAATTATTTGACAAGGATATTGACTTTGAACTCAAAGTTTCTCAATAACCTTAAAAATCCAGATTGTGACAAATGATAACTGAAGGGATAGAGGGTGTTTGGAGACTGAGAAAAAACATGAAAAAATAGAATTAAAGCAAAAGAAAACTATGCCAGCCAAGAATGGCCTGGCATCCCTCTCCTGATGCTGCCATTCCCAAGGAGGTAAAGAATGGTGGAGTTTTCTCGTGTTTATGATTTTTGCTCTTATTTTTGTTTTTTATCTGTGTGATGCGAAGAAAGATGGAAAGGCCCAGTGAGAATGGAGTGGCTCTAGGAAGGGAGAGAATTAAAGGAAAGGAAACCACAGTTACAGAAGTAGGTTGTACATTATGAACCAACTGACTTTAATGTGTTTAAGAGATGCCAATAAAAACTGCAATCCTTATTTGACTGGACTATTACTTTTATGAAAGCTCATATGTGATTCATTTTGTAACCCATCTTTTAAGATTTAAGTGTAAGTTGCACCTTACAAATACCTCACTGTGCTTTTGATAAAAAATTGTCACCTTTGACCTGAACAAAAAGTTAATTTCCACTATGGCAGCTTGACAATTGGATTCAAATTGTAAAGACATGAAGGGCAATTAGACATGAGATATTGGGATTCTTGAAATCAATTACAAAGTCAGTATGACATTATAGCAATGCATTGACATCAAACCTGCATTTTGAGAGATAATATACACTTTATAATTGATATTTCAAGTGGAGAATCAGACTTTTATGGTATTAGATAAGGCCAATAAATTAGGAAGTCTGAAAACTCTCATGACTTTTCAAATTGGAAGTGTACATTGAGCTACGTGTGGACTTTTGAAGTGAGTCTAAAGTCTGTGTGTGTGTGTGTGTGTGTATATGTGTGTGTCTGTGTGTGTGTTGATGTGTTTTTATTACGGGCCCATGCCTTTATTCATACGTACACGTCCTACATGGTAAGACATGAGTAGAATGCGGTTGACATATGACCATATGTTTCTCTTTTTCATAGCTTAGCAAATATTTTACTTGTACATCGCTGTAACAATCACTTCAGTAAGGAGAACAGCCATGGTTCCAGACTTAGCCAGCTGGGACCTAGCTCTGAGAGGCATAGTTAGTTCTCCAGAAGAATCTTGTGTTTCTGTTCTGTTACACCCATGCTGAGGATGTTATTTATTAGCAAATGGCAGCTATCCCTACAAAGTGTGGGAGTATGCCAAGGTTGCAGACTTACCCAGTAGGCGGAAACTAGATTTTCTTGGAAGAGAATTTTGTAATGGGACTTTTGATCATACAGACTTTGGAAGCTCTCTGTGTGGGTACAGGATAATTATTATTGGTATCCTGAAAAACATTTACAGACCAGGGACTATCAGGGATCAAGATAAAGAACATTATCATAGTTAACATATGTTACCGGAATTCATTGATGTTTAGCAGTTTTAGCACTGGGTGGGCGAAATCTTGGGGGCTTGCAAGGTCTCGAAGATATTATTACTGGTGATGTGTATGAGGGAGTGAAGATAGATGATAAAATTGTGAGGAATGGAAACCAAGAATTTCTAGAATACTTTAGCATGCAACTGGGAGAAAAGGAGACCTTAAAAAGTAGGACCAGGTATTATAATTTGCATTTATTTTAATGTTTTTCAGGAGACTTTAGTATTTTTTTTTCATCTCCTATGGTTTTGCATTGATCTTTCTATAATTGTAACACCATGGTGATATGAGGTTCATGTGAACTCAGATTTAATTTAAATTACAGATAATTTATTGAAGAATTTGCAATGTATCCATTTAGTTGGATATTCAAAATATATACTTGGGTTTATCCATGTAATCAGAAAACTATCAATTTCAACCATATTGTTTGATCCAACATAGAACTGATTTTATTGAGCCATAATTGTTGTCATGTGCCAAATTTGAGAGGTTTTTAAAAGAACAGCTCTATGATGCTTATATTTATTTATGAAATGATGTTGACCTTATTGTTAACTAATTCGTTGTTAAATTAATTATTACTTAATAATTAACTAATTTGTACCATTTGTATTTTTGAGAATTTATGGGAGATGTTCAGTGACACTGCAATTGTAACTTAGTCTCTTATTCAGCCAGAATGGTTTTCTTGAATTACAAATACTAGAAATCATATTCCTACTCTTTACTCATTTTCCACAAACCAGGAATCCCAGAGTCAAATTAGTGGTCTACCTACCTAGTGTGTATGCCACCTTCCCTCGGCCAATGTACAAAGTCATTATTGTTGTTGTAAAGAAATTATTGTTGTTACTATTTTGTTATTTCCTATTTATTACATTATTTTATTACACTCTTATCACAGCATTTTTCTTTTATCATATCACTATTTTATAAGTAGTGAGAAAGTTTCTAAAAGGCAAAACAAAGGAAACTGGGGACACATTTTATTGTTTTGCAAATATGAATACTGAATTTTTTTAAAAGTCATTCTTACTAATCAAGAAGAATAAAATTTTCTATATGCAGGCATTTATTACTCATAATGCCCAGTTGCTAATTATTGCCAGGATTAGTTTTAACTCAAGATTTTATATTACTGCTTATGTGTTCACTTTAAAAACTATGAAGCCCTCAAGGGCAGTTTATTTGTGTCTCCTCCGTGGCCATCATATTGATTTGTACAAGGAACTGGTAATCTTTTTATAAATTAATGAATGGCATTGTCACGGTATTTTTAAATACTGTCAGTAGAAATTGCTGAATGAGAGGGTAAAAAGCTAGCAAAAATAAAAACTGTATTAATAAGGTTGGAACACTGATTAAATGCAGAAATGAGAAACCCAGACAACAAGAATAAGTTTGCTCAAAATGAAAGCTCAAAGTCCATACAAAAGCATGATCTTATTAGTTCAAATGAAGTATTTTTTAAACAGAAATAATTTCAGTTTGGCATGGTTAACAATGTTTCATTTAACTGCCTTCTGGAAAGACTCTTGGATCAAAACCCAAAGTATCTGAGATCTTCATCAGACCTCTGTGCTGTTCCCAAAAAGTCGCCACAATGACCTTGCAGACCCCTGATGTATACTTCTGTCTGCTGCCCTAAACATCTCACTTGCAGTTGAAGAAGGTAATTAGAAGTTTTCTATGATGAGGATGTGCGTGTTTTGAGATGAGGTCTTAGGCTGCACTGCTGAAGGATTTACGAATTAAATTTGCCTGCGGAGCTGCTGCAAAGGTGACAGCATCTCCAGTTTACAACCGTGTTTTTAATTTAGACATGATATGCATGGCCAGAAACAACAACAGTCATTTCCTTTTACAAGCCTTATTACTTATAAATCATGACAGTGGCAGAGCTGCATTAATGTGAAGGGATGAATAGATAACAATTCCAAAGATGGCTTTTTTTTTTTTTTAAGGCCTTACTTCCCAAAGAAACAAAAGTAAACAAAATAGAATTTTCTTTTATTCTCACATAAGAATATATCATGTGTTGAAGTATGGGGGAAAGTAGGCTGATGCTATAATCTACTTTGAGTGGCATCCACAATTAAGAAGTGACGATTGTCACGTAGAGGAGTAGAAAGACGGAGAAAGCGAGTATTGGACAAGTGTAATGTCAGTGTCTAGGTGGCAGGTGTATGGATATTTTCTGTAAAATTCTATTCCATTTTCTGTATGTTTGAAAATTTTCATAATAAAGTGTTGGCAAATATGAGCTGGAATAGAGAAACACAGCCTTAGGAGATATAGGAAAAGAATCCAAAGATGTATTTCTCTGTTGCCAATTATCTTTTGAAAACTGAAAGCAAATTGGGTTAATTGTCAATTTGCTCCCTGTACGTCACTAAGGATCTGGAAACTGGAACTCTTTGTGCATTTGACTATTGCGCTGTTACTCTGTATAATGCTAACCAATTCTGTCCATGATAGGTAAGTTGAACTTCATGGTCGGATCCATTTATTTAATGATTTTCCAAGTTCATGCCTGAATCTCAATCTAATCTATTACATGCTAATCCATCCCATAGACGATTATTATAAGATTGCTCTCCTTTGAGTATTAATTGGTTATTAAAAGCTACTGATGGCCATATACTGCTTTTCATGCCGCTCTTACATTTTCATTCTCTTGTGATCGTACATATTAATCTCTATTAAAGAATATTGAAACAAACCATAAGAGACTCTTAATCTCAGGAAGCAAACTGAGGGCTGCTGGGGACTGATTGTGGAAGAGGTGTTAGGGTAGCTGGATGATGGACATTGGGGAGGGTATGTACTGTGGTGAGTGCTGTGAATTGCTAAGACTGATGATTCACAAACCTTCACCTCTGAAACAAATAACACATTTTATGTTAATAAAAAAATAAATAGGGGCACCTGGGTGGGTCAGTGGGTTGAAGCCTCTGCCTCCGGCTCAGGTCATGATCCCGGGGTTTTGGGATCGAGCCCCACATCTGGCTGTCTGCTCCACAGTGAGCCTGCTTCCCTCTCTCTCTGCCTGCCTCTCTACTTACTTGTGATTTCTCTTTCTGTCAAATAAATAAATAAAATCTTTTAAAAAAATTAATTAAATTAAATAAATAAGTAAATAAAGAAAAAGAATATCACTACAGGCTTTTCAACAAAGCCTAGTTCGTATAACATATCAAAATAAATCACATATCAAATCTAATATATCAGAAGAAATGACTCACGTCTGTAGATGACTTAAGGTTCCATTAACAGGTAATACATGGAAACTACTATGGTGATATTCTGTTTTTAGGACTGAGAAATACTAAATAATAATGTTCTAGAAGCCTGGAGCTCTGCACAAGCACATGCTTCAAGCAAGTCTGACACTTTTATTAAGACAAAACAGTAATTTAAAAAGAAAAATTCTATGAAGTTTTTCAGAAAATAAGATGAGAATGCAACATTTGAGACAAATAGGGTGATATTTAAGCACAGGGACCTTGGATCAGGAGTCCTGAACTTAGAACCTCCTGTGTAGCTCAGGAGCTCCAAGACCATGAGAGAGTCCTGTAATATCTCCAAACCTGAGCTTTCTCTACAATATTGATATCAGAGTAGTTTTATTATTTTTTTAATGTCTCGGCTTCTTGTGAATTATTAAATAAAATTATACATATCCACATTCTATAATGCCTGGAAAATAGTACATAATCAATGAAAGATGATTAGTGTTATTAAAACTATCTTTCAGCAATTAATACACTGAGTATTCAAAATGAGATGTTTCTTAAAAGTAAGCGCAGCAAGTATCACTTTGATTTTAGAATGCAATAGCAGATGCTATTATAAATTCAAATTATTTAGTAAGAAATATATTTTCTTAGCTGAGGGACTGGAAAATCTAATGAATTTGTGCAGAGAGCTGTTTTAAAAATAATAGATACTGCAGAGAATAGAGCATCTCATTCTCCTGGGAGAGAACATTCTCTGAGAAAATGTGTTGATTGAAAAAACACAGGTTGCTGAATTTCTATTTTAAAATATATTTTCCTTAAAACGTTGTTATTTACATTAAAAAGAAGATAATATTTTTATAAGTGAAATAACAGAACAATAATATCTTATACTTCCAAGTGTTATCTCTATATAGAAATAGAAACACATTTTTAAAAATCAATGAAGATGCACATGAAAACTACAAACAATTACTTCTGGTGATGAGGATGGAATAAATACAGCATTAGGAGGTTACTGACATCTGACATTTTAAAGAGGCAGATATTTAACCAAGATACTTATTGTCCCTGAAGGTGGTACATACAAACCATAAGACTGAATCTTTCTTTGTTGTTGTTGTTTTAAGACTGAATCTTTTAAGTAGCAAATATATATCTTCTCACATGCTTGCAATTAGTTTGTAATAGCATGTCCATTTACAGTATTAGTAGCAATAAAGTGCACTAGAATTTCATACCCTCTGTTGAAGCACCAAACTTTATAGAACATTTATTAATCTTGGATCATTCCTAAGAATATTTTTCCTTTTTTAAAAATATTTTATTTATTTATTTGACAGACAGAGATCACAAGTAGGCAGAGAGGCAGACAGAGAGAGGAGGAAGCAGGCTCCCTGTTGAGCAGAGAGCCCAATGTGGAGGCTGGATCCCAGGATGCTGAGATCATGACCTGAGCCAAAAGGCAGAGACTTTAACCCACTGAGCCCTCCAGGAGCCCCTCCTAAGAATATTTTTAATGATTAATGATATGTCATTTTTTCATGAGCCATTTTTTTTTAAATCCTAGGAAAATATTTTTAAACACAAATATAGACATTGGAATACATTATTTATTTTTAAAGTTGGTTCATGTTGAATACTAGAAAGCTATAATTTTATTCTTTTTAAAAATATTTTATTTAGTTATTTGACAGAGAGCGCACAAGCAGTGGGGAGAAGCAGGCTGCCCGCTGAACAAGGAAGCCCTATGCGGGGCTCGATCCCAGGACCCTGGGACCATGACCTGATCCAAAGGCAGACAGTAAATGACTGAGCCACCCAGGCGCCCCTATAATTTTATTCTTAAATGTAGGAAGGAAAAGGATTATTATAAACCTGAACAGAATATATGCTGTTGTGTTCTTTCCCTCATAATTAGAATCCATATGAACAAAAGGAGTAAATAATAAAAACTGATTGACAGTAGGAACTTGAAAAGAGTGAACTAGATTGTGAAATTAATTGAGGAAAATAATTTTTAAAATACTTTTGTCTCAAGGCTATTAACTTTAAAGAAATGTCTACAAGCAGTATTTCTTTAGTAATTTTTCATTAATTTTTTTATTCATTTACTTATTAACTCATTCCACAAGCACATACTGAGTGTTTGCAGGATGTCTGCTATTCCGTCCTGACCCATGGAACTTACATGAAGGGAATAATGAGATATATTAACCCAGTCTCCATTTCTGGTTTTTGGTAATTTTTACATTTTTTTAGAAAAATCATCTGTTTCACAAAATGCAGAGTTTTGTGATGTGATGAATTATAAGTCTTTCCAATATTTAATTAGCCCTGCATTTCCAAAACAAGGAAAACTGATCACATTTTAGCATTCCTTAAAAAATATTAAAATCCTATATGTTTTATCCAGAAGTTTTGCATCTAAATTCTTAATGATGGTTAATATGAAATATGTCTTGTTGCATTGGTTTTACTAGATAAGTTCTGTCATTATTCTGGATTATTAAGGAAGATAAAAAACATTAAATCTGTTTTATGGTCAACATATATTATATATAATAACATGATAATCTTATTTTATGTTATAAAATATGTAACACACTTAATGATGCATAAAATATAAATATGCATACATATTATATAAATACATATAATAAATAAACATATATAAATTACAGCTTTAGACTCTGAAGATTTTTGACTCTGATGATGTTTCTAAAGTTACTTTTTGCCTTTTAAATTCTCTTAGTTGTTATTTATTTTTTTTTGTTCAAAAAATTTTTCCTAAATAATCTTTCAATTAGCTTACATATTTGAAACATTCATGTAAAGCAGTACATATTATTCTTATTATCTCTTAAAAATCCACACTGTTAGGGTCATGTTGGCTATGTACTTTCCTATTTTTTGTGTTCTAGATTTCTCTTTATTAAAGTTGTTAAATATTACATTAAAAATAATTTATTAAATTTGTTTATTTTTAATTTTTACTTTATTTTTTAAACATTTATTTTGTAGTTATATTTTCTAAATTTGTTTTTTTTTTCTAAGTTGGACTATTTGTGCTGAATCTTCTGGATTTATATCATTATTGTTCCCTAACATTTTTTTCACACTTCAAATATTTATTCCAGTTTAAAGGCCATGTTTTATATCATATTTACATTAGATAGTTATTTAGTTTTAATGAAGAAATCCAAGGCGCCCGGCTAGCTCAGTCGGTAGAGCATGAGACTCTTAATGAAGAAATCCAAAATCTTTTTTTCTAGTTTTTTTTTTGAGATATCATTGGCATATAGCATTGTATAAGGTTATGATTTGATACACTATATATATATATACATAAATATATATAGTGAAATGATTACCATATTAAGTTCAGTTCACACCATCATCATCTTATATAATTTGTGGTGAGAATATCTAATATCTACTCTCTTAGCAACTTTCAAGTAACCAATACAATATTATCTATAGTCATCATGCTATATGCTTAGATTTCTGGAAATTTCTTGTCCTATAACTGAAAGTTTGTACCCTTTGTTCAACATCTCCCCATTTCCTCCAACCCCCACCCCCTTGGGAATCACCATTATAGTCTCTTTGTTTATGAGTTATTATTTTGAGTGTTTACATCTATAAGTGAAATCATACAGTATTTGTCTTTCCTTATGGAACCCTCAATATCCATCTATGTTATCACAAATGTCAGGAGTTTCTTCTTTCTCACAACTGAATAATCTAAAATAAAATAACATAATATAATATAGTATAACATAATATAATAAAATACAAAAACACATATACATACACTATATCTTCTTTATCCATTCATCTATAAATGGACACTTAGGTGTTCCTATATCTTGGCTATTGTGAATAATCCTGCAATAAGCATGAGAATGAAGATAATTCATCAAAATTTTGATTTCGTTACCTTTGGACAAATACCAAGAGTGGGATTTCTGAATCATATGATAGCTTTATTTTTGTATTTAGTTTTAATTTTTTAAGGAAACACCAACTATTTTCCATAATGGCTGCACCAATTCTACCAACAATGCACAAGGGTTCCTTTTCTCTATGGCCTTGCCAATACTTTGTCTCTTTTCTTTTTAATAAGAACCATCTTAACAGTTATGAGGTGATATCTCATTGTGTTTTTGATTTGCATTTTCTTGGTGATTAGAGATGTTACCTCTATATGTAATTGTCAATATGTTAAGCCACTCATTTGTCATTCTTGCAAATAAATGTTGTTTTCCCTAATAATTTATCAGCTCAAAAGCCCTCTGCCTTGGGATTTGCTTTGTAGAGATCCAAGTTATAGTAATTCCCAATTTTAGAACAAGAAAATTAAGACATTAAAACCGAGAAAGGTGGAGATTTTATTGAACGGTTACTTAAGTCATTACAAGATACTGCCTTGGGCATCTAATCCTTAACAAGACAATTTCCTGAGGTTAATCTTTCCATTCAGACTCATTAAATTGATTTTATTTAAAGCTTCTATTTCTCTTATAGTCAGCTAATATTGAATGAACTCAATATTGAGAGTTTGAGCAGTAATTTCAGCATATCTGGATGGTTCCATTGTACTGCCAGTGAAGCACATTAAAGGTTGACTAAGGCCTCACTCCACAAACTTTGTAGCAGCATTTAATAAAGCATACTTAAATCATATACATTTTATTGCAAAATATTATCTCTTGGACACAAATCAAGTTAGGAAGGGAAAATTTAACATCTATGAATTTACACACTGAACAGTTACATTAATGAGTTAACATATTTTAATTCAGAAGTTATCATAGAGTAAAAAAAAAGTTCTAAAATTGCCAAATTTTTTATTAAGATTATTTATTTATTTGACAAAGGCCACCAGTAGGCAGAGAGGAAGGCAGAGACAGAGAGGGAGGGAAGCAGGCTCTCTGCTGAGCAGAGAGCCCGAAGCAGGGCTCAATCCCAGGACCCTGGGATCATGACCTGAGCCGAAGGCAGAGGCTTTAACTCTCTGAGCCACCTAAGCACCCCTAAAAATTGCCAATATTTTTAAGTTAAAGTGATGGTTCTCTGGATAGGATAAAAAGTATTATTTTCTAAACATGTTAAGCTAAAAAAGATAAAATAAAAATAAATATGTTAAGCTAAAGCGTTTTAAAACTGAAATGAATTTCACTCAGTAGAGATATTTAAATGTGTTGTATATAACTTCAGTTTCATTTAAACTAAGTGTTACGAGTTTGAAATGTAAGACTGGCCATTACAAAAAATGAACTCCCCTCTCTATTTCAATATTTAAAGTATAAAGTATTGCTGGCTTGGCATGTTTATTGGATGTACTTATAGTATGTCTTATTATTCTGTGGATGCCCAATAAACTTTGATAGAAAAACAGATCATTCTACCATTGCACTTAAATCAATCTTAAAAGACTTTCCATCTGCGCGCTGCAGTCTAACAGAGCTATAAAAAAGGTTTTTCACCTGATATCTACCTATGAAATTCTAATATTTGGAAAATTATCATTAATTGAGAATATCAACATATTGGAAAAGATAAACATATTGGAAAATATTGAATTTGTGTTTACTATGATTAATTAAATTCTGACTTAATACAATAATATTAACAAGTAATTTTTTCTGATAGGTTAGAGTGTTTCTATTTTTTTTTTTAAGATTTTATTTATTTATTTGACAGACAGAGATCACAAGTAGGCAGAGAAGCAAGCAGAGAAGCAGGCAGAGAGAGAGGAGAAAGCAGGCTCCCTGCTGAGCAGAGAGATTGATGCGGGGCTCGATCCCAGAACCCTGAAATCGTGACCTGAGCTGAAGGCAGAGGCTTTAACCCACTGAGCCACCCAGGCGCCCCTGGAGTGTTTCTATTCAATCAGAGATACTAAGTGCATATTTTCTCTAAAGCCCATATAGGCATTTTAGAGTAATATTTTGAGAGTTTATTGTCAATTACTAATACTGCCAACAAAATGTATTTTCTTCAACTGTACATTATAGACACATTTTATATATGAACCTAGATTTTTATTGAATATTGATGTTCTTTACATTTTAGTTTGTAAGCCACTGGTGTACCTTTTCCGTTTGATTTCATGGGCTTTAATGATTTCAAATAATATCTTTAATTTATATATATATATATATACACACACACACACACACACACACCTATATTAATGTTGTAGGTGATAGAAAATCATTGAAGGATTGTGAGATCTTTAAGAAGCAAAAATACATCCTCTTTGATTCTGGTATAGGAGTGGTAAATTTCAAAGATCAAATAACCTGATTCACATTTTGCATTATAATAGGGATTCAAATGAAATAGAAAATATATTAAAGTGTATGTGTATTTATATGGGTGTAATTGCTGTGCGGTATCTTTGACAGTATTAATGCAAAAACTAAGTGTTAAAATTTACCTTTGACATGAATGGCACCAAACACGTTATCTATTTTACTAATTTATAATTATGTATTTTGACTGGATAAGATTTAACCTAAAATGTCCAACCATATTGTAAATCTATACTATCCTCTAGTTATGTTTTATTGCAGTTAACTGGGGAAGTATTTGATTTCCCAGAAACCGCACACGGAATGATGATGATAATTTCATTTGCTTTTATTAGGGTCCATCAGTTTTAAAGCATGCAGTTAATTGCATGTTGATTTCGTAGTTGCAATTTTAAACATCCAATTTCTGAAGTTCCACATGATTAATATGTTTAACTTCTGGAGTGCCTTTCATTCCTGTAACATTGGGTAGAATGGTTCTGCTTCAAGTTATAACAACCTCACATCATGCCTTTAAAGTCTATTTTCAAAATATTTAGAGAGCTTGAAAAATGCAATGTGAACATTTCAGAAAATACTATGCTAGGCAACTTTGAGAGAAGTGAGGTTTTTGTTTGTTTGTTTGTTTGTTTTGTTTTGTTTTTTTGTGGTTTTTTTTGTTTTTTTTTTTAGAGCATATCCAAATGATATGTTACATAAGCAAAAGATCTCTGTCCTCTCTTCAGTGCTCTGGCTCTCAGACCCATCACCCCCAAAACTACCATCACTCTTAATGCCTTCATGTGATTGCACAGCCGTTTGGAAATCTATACAAATCCTCATCCTGTGAGCATGGTTGGTTGCCTGTTCAGAATCCACTTCCCAATCCCCACTTTTACAGACACCGCTGGTGTTCAAGCAATCTGCTCTCTTTCACATAACTGGTTCTGAGCTGAGCAGACTTAAACCCATTACCATGGAGCAGTAAACTGGTGTCATATGGGAAAAAGAGTATCTCACTTTTAACCAACAGTCACAAAAAACTTGATTTTCTTCTTTGGAGCATGAATCTTCCTCTGTAAGGAGGCAGCAGCAAAACAAAACATATTAGAAGCCAGTCTAGTGAGGAACTTGACCAGCCAAATCTTATACTTAACCTATGTCTGGACTTCTTTTTTCAAGAGCTACCATTCTTCCTGGTTGTTGAGCCCACTTGAGTTAAGTAACATAATAAACACAGCAAAACAAGTGTGATAAGTATATCTACCGTTTACTATTTAGTATCAGTTAATTTACCTAGAACTTATTATCTGTCTTGTAATGCTTCACAGAAAAGATAAACAGCCTCACGGCTTGCATTATGATGTCTTTTATGTAAAATATTTCTCTCAATTCTACTTACTTTTAGGATCACTAGAGGTGAAATGTGTTACTTCTAATAAATACCCTAGTCAGTTAAATGAAAACAGTAAGGAAAACAATAGAATTAGTATAAATACCAATTTTCTTTTTATACAGCTGGAGAAATCTGTTTTATCCACAATTCCCCATCTACATTCCAAATTCAGACTTCATTTGGGCTTCATGTCACAATTGGTGTATCATCCATATGATCATCTCTGGGTACAGCAAAAATTGGGTCAATAAATTTTGAAAATGACAGTGTCTTTTATTGGTAACAAATTAGCTCCTATGGACATTTTGCAAACATATGTAATACCATGTTCTGCATAATAAATTGCTATCCTCAAGACAACCTTAAGTTATTTACAATTAATTCAGAATAAATATCAGTGGGTTACAAAGTGCTTTTCTAGGCACTGAAATTGCATCATTGAAAAAAAAAATCACTTTTGCACATTTCCTAAAGGTACAAAATACTAATGTAATTAATTTTGCACTCTATAAAATCAAGATGATAAAATATCAAAACAATTCTAATACGCTGTGATAGAACACTACTTTCTAGCAAAAAGAACAAAGAGTCAAAAACAACTAGAAAGTCTACTAACAAACATGTTAGGTAAAGTATAGTTATACTTTCTAAGGTAAGTGTTGTATTTATGATTAATTACCAAAGTTCTTCTCATTATTATTTCATAAGATAAATCCTCTGCCCATATAAATGAGTTACAGTAATTATACACCACAATTTTAACATATTTACTTATTCACATCTGCAACATTTTTCTAAAACTTTCAACAAACCAATACATCTTTAAGATTTTTTTCACACCTAGACTTGTCTTATGGAAATACCCACAGAGTTATGGATAATTCAGTTAAACCAGGTACTGATTACAAACAAATAAAAAAGTTCTGTTTAGATTTAGCAAAATAAACATCATAAAGTTATTTCCATTGATATTTAATTTTGAAACACATAGCAAAATACAAACTGAGAAATCTATCTACACAGTGTCAAAATCACAGTGCCTTAAAGCACAGCATACAGGTAATAGGACTCTGGAATTATAAATCGGGCTATTCATCTGAAAATAGAATTACCCACTTTCCAAAATGCATTCTTTTAAGTCACTTTTAATTCAATGGCAAATGTATAAGTGGAATTAGAGATGGATTGGGTATTTTAAGATTGCAAATGAAACTACATTTCATGGGAAATCCCCTAAACTATTTATTGTTTGTTCAATTGCAATATACCCTGCCTGAGTTTTATCCATTAGACAGTTCATTATTAAACATTAAAATAATATTCTCTTAAAATTTTAATTCTCCTCTCTTTCCTGTTGGATGAAGATGGTATAAGTTGTATATGTGTTTTTAATTCCTTCCAGGCCCAGAAAGAATAAGCTTATATACCTTCTATAAATAAACAAACATGCCACAGTTAGTATTGTAATCACAGAATAAATTATTGTTTAGTAAAGATTATTGGGGAGAGCAAAATGGAGTCTCCTATGTCAAGCAGGGGCCTGTGTCAGGCAATGACACAAGAGGTAAGGTACTGCCTCTAGGAGACATCGCGGGGACCAGCCTCCGCTAACCCCCCTCCCCCAGAACTAATAACGAGCAGAACCAGAGGAGGTCTGCAGGGGCCCAAACCTGATTTAATCCCTTTAAAAAGGGGAGGATTTGGGCAGCAAACTGTCAGACGCTTCTGACATGACCCTTCTGTGTCTAACCACTAAAAAATGTCAGCTGCCAGCAAAGGCTCTGCCGATTGATCTCACAAGAGAACTGAGATCCCTCCCTGCTGGAACCGAGGGATCAGTAAGTGCAGAGAGCTGACCCAACCAGTCCGAGGCCTTATTGCAACCACACACCCACAGACTGACTTTTTGTTTGGTTCCGTAACTTCCTGCACCCTTCTGTTATCTTTGTTGGGTGGCTTGTCCTCTGTCCTGCTTGGTGTGCTGTGTAAGAAGCCAAATTTAATCACATGGTGAAATGTCATTGACCTTGGAATCCAGAACCTGTTTTATAATTGTGATTTAACTTAGCTTTATGATTGAATAAAGTTGGCATTGTGGAACAATAACTAGTGTGTGCACCTTCCTAATGTGCTTATGATGATTATATACAATTATTTTTGAAGCACATTGCTTCCATGTGTTCCCCAACCCCCTGCCTTTGGTGGAAATATAAACTCTCATTAGTATAAGAATGTTCTAATATTTTTTAAAAAGTATCATAGAACACTGTTATAATATGTATATATGCTAAGATATGCATAAGCTGCCCAGTTGTGGAAATTCTTCAATGATTTCTTGCGAACTTTGCAACCAAAAATATAACATATTCACAACATAATGCTTTTTCTAATATTGTGTTTTATGAGGGGCTCCTACTAATAAAGACTGAGGAATGATTTCTGTAATTGTGTTTGTATGACCGTGAGTAAACTCAACTTCTCTGGGTGTGTGCCTTGATTTTTTGGTTAATCCAAGGTAAATGTAAAATGCCAGCACACAATAAATGCTAAAAATGTTTATAACTGTGCATTGTCAAACTAAGTAAATTTGAATGCAATGCAATCAGTGAAACTTCACAAAGCAATTAGAAAATACTTAGTGTCTTCTATGTTTCCTCTAGACATTTTAAATTTTAAGATAAATTTCAGTTCTTCTTTGTTTTAGCATATGCCCTTCCATGTAGAGGACAATGAATAAATAAGATTACACTTTTCTAATATCAACATGGCTCTTGGCAAATCATTCCTTCACTTAATCAGTATCACTTTCTGTCTATGAACTGCATTTAATTAGCAAGGGTAACTACTGCATTTGACTTGCTTTTTATTACTACATTAGATTATTTAATGTTGCTGATTGTAAGTCATCATTTTCCTAGATGATAAACTCCCTCGATGACAATAACTGTGTGTTCACTATATTACCTCAGATGGAAAAAAGTATGAGACACATCAGTTACTTCAGTGAGTGAAGCTCTCTAAAGATACCAAAACTCTGAATCAAGGGGTGGAAATTAATATTTGACATAGTTAATGGGGTAATTAATTACTGATCCCCATGAACAAAATGAATAATGAGACTTAATTCACGTGTTATATTTGGTAAGAAAAACTTTTTAACAATTGTCAGGTGAAATTCCTCTAAATTCCCTTTTCTGGTGATAACAGACATGGTGAACGTAATTGAATTTTCTCAAGTTGTTATTTGCAGAGACAAGAGAATTCTAACTGAAGAGTGTTTTGAAAGTGTACCAGAATGCCCCTGGGCCTGACAGACAGAAATGCCTATGGTGCTTCATAAAAATGAAGAAATTTTAAAGAAAATAATCTATACATTTGATAAAGACTCTTTTCTCTTCATTATTTATTTATTGCTTGATTATTCATTGACTATGATGAGCCTACATTCAAATCCTTAGAAAGGAAAATACATTCAGGCATCAACAGTGTGGAAGTATCACTGACAAACTAAATTCTGAAAATACAAGGCAAGAAACTCTGTGTTGTTGCTCTGTATTGTAACCGATCTTGTCTATTTCTTCCATCTCTTTGTTCGGTCACTTATTTCCCCAAAGTTATTTACTCTTCATAAATTTATGAATAGAATTATTAAAACATATACATATGTGCAACATGTCAGATGAAAAAATCAGGGAATGGTTTATCATTATTAAAAATTAAATTTTATAAAATACCTAGGCCACATGCATTTATATGTCTTAAATCTATGTATATCTAAGGCTGTCCCCAAATTTCTGTTAAAGTTGTCCTATGAATATAAAAACTGAGTTTTATATACATTATAAAAATATATATATAATATTATATATTTTTCTATTTGTAGAAAAATATGTTAGATAATGTATGAGGATCTTACCCCAAAATATAAAAGTGTCCTTAAATTATCTAAATTAACTAAAATAAGCTCTCCAATTTTAGTATCTATTACCACCTCTTCAGGTCAGCTTTAAAGAAATATTGTTTTTAGAAAATTCTTTTTAATATTTGTTAAAATCAACATAATCTAGATATCATATTAAATTTCCATATTTTAGGTTAGAAAGATACAGTAAGTATGGTAGAAATTTCACAATTAATTTACACCAAATCCTACACCATATTGATGAGGAGCAAAAAGCAAGCTGAGGACAAAGCACATCCTAACACCCTACAATTCCCACTGGGGAGGGTGGGATATATATGATATTCCTCAGGCATTCCTGGGGGTTATCTACCTATTGAACAGTATTTTACTGAATAGACTAGAGATATTTGCACAACTTTAAAAAGAAAACAGTCATTAATAACAGCATATTTTCACTCTACTAATGGAGCTGCAACGATCTTTGGTCATCTACCATTATGTCATATACAGTCATAGAACACTTTATGTTACACATTAATTAACTTACAAGTAAGGTTAAATTGACATTCCTGGGTTTATTTTTCATGCAAACACTAAAACCTTAGCAAAGCAGATCTGGCAGAAGAGGTAGCATGCTAGAGTCAGTGTCTAATCAAAAAAGACACTAAGGAAAATTTTTCATAAAAATTTGAGAAACCTATAGCAGACATTGATTATAAATATAAGGAAATACAGAGGTTATTAAAAATTTCCATTGTTTTATTTCTTTAAATTTTTATTTATTTATTTTAAAGACGGAGAGCCCGATGCGGGACTCAATCCTGAGACCATGACCTGAGCCGAAGGCAGCGGCTTTAACCCACTGAGCCACCCAGGCGCCCAAAATTTCCATTGTTTTAAAAGTTATTTTAAAATTGGATTATTAGAAACTAGTTATGAAGCAGTAGGTTTAATAAAGTATTGTATTGGAGAGAGGTTCTTTTGCCCAACTTTATATCTCTGTTTTGATGGAAATTCCCTAGAGAACCACTTTTGGTTTTATGGCCCATGATCTTTTCTGGTCATTGATTTGGGGAGAAGAGAATTAAGATATGTGCATTAGTATCCTCTTCTTATCTCTTTGGAGATATGTTACCCAGAGATAATGTGTTCTAGTGAGCTCTTCCTCATGCATTACTTTTCAGGTAAAAAAATACTTGGCCCTAAACTAAATCATATTCTCTAGTTGTTAGTTTTATCAGTGAAAATAACTGTTTTTCTTTGTTACTTTGACTCCTCGTCCCTGTCTTAGGTGGGTTAAGTGCTTTCATTTGGTCTTTTAAAAATCCAACACACCTCAATACTAGTTGATTTCATTCCCTTACATCCAAATTATGGACTCATAATACTGGGTAAATGATAAGTGCTTATTGGTATGTCTATGATAGGTTAACTTATACTTATTAAAACCACATTTTAAAAGTTTTAAAATTTAAGTGGAAAAAGTTACTATAAGTTTATAGTTAACAATTAATTGAATTGATCATCTTGCCTCTAACATATTGAAATTTGGCATAAAACAAAGTAAATGTGCATGTTGAGTCAACAAGAAGAAGAAGAAAACCCAGGTGGTAGAAGTTCTGAGAACTAGTGTGATGAACAAGACCTGGGCCCATATGCCTCATGGCAAGATAAGACAGTTACAGTCAAAACACCAGGATAATTTCAAGGAGATGAAATCTCAAATTGTTGATGTGGGTGCTACTCCTGAACTACCTGCATTCAGCTTTAAGGAACTTCCAACAAAGACACAGGGAAAGCAGCAAAGAAGGTACATGGGCCTGTATTCCACTTTAGGCTTGCTCCTGGTTCAAGGCTTTTGACCTTTTTATGCAGTTTAGTTGGGCATTCTCAGACATCTTTCCGTAAACATCATCCTTTCCACACAGTATCTTAGCTGCTCTACTTAAATCTGTGGTCTCCAACTCCATAAGACACCTCCTATTTCCTTTCTCTGATTGACTTTTTCCATTTATTTTTTGTTATGATCAAACATATTCATTTTTTTACAGTTTTTTTAAATTAATTTCATTTTAGTATAACAGAATTCATTGTTTCCTCACCACATCCAGTGCTCCATGCCGTTATGTGCCCTCCATAATACCCACCACTGGTTCCCCCCACCTGGTTTTGAAGGGGTCAAACATATTCTATTTTCTATTGTGCATGTCATTTATTTTCTGTTTCCTACACTGGAAAAACAACAACAAAAGAGACAAAAAACACAACAAGATAATTTCATGAAAGGCAAGAATTTTTGTCAATTTGGCAAACTGTACATAGAGTAGTTGCTGACACAGAGGAAGTGCTCACTGGACATTTGATGTTATTGTTAATTTTATTATGAAAAACAATCATTTAAACCACAGAGAAAAAAGGTGAGGTAATATACAAAATACACTGTATAAAATATATCTTAAGTGTCTCTTTGAAAAAAGAATAGAAAGAATTTTAAATAGTCAACTTTTGAGAAAAAGCCTCTCAGAGTTTATTTCTATAATAACAATGTGCATAAAGATAAAATTGAAACAAAATAATAATAGGATTGATAATTAAAGAATGTAACAATAATGACTTTTTTTAAAAATTCTAATCCTTGCAACTTTTATTGCTCTTCTTTATATTTTTGCACTGGCTGGGATTTCTAGTACATTTGTGACATAATTGGTAGTGGAGAGCATTCTTATCTTATTCAAGATATTAGGGATTTTTAGAATTACACAAGAAAAATGTTATTTATCATATTTATGATGGTTGCTTTGCTTATTTTTAACAGATTATGAAAATCATGCCTTGTTTTGCTGAGAGTTTTGGATTTGGAGTTTTTAAAATTCTCATTAAAAGGTGTTTGATTTTTACAAAATTTATTGATAATCATTATATTCTTCCCTATCCTGTCACTGTTATAAATTGCATAGATTAATTTTACATGTTTTATAATCCAAGCATTTCTGAACTAAATTTACCATAGTCATGATATGGTATCATTTTTATGTATCTTTGATTCAACATACTATTACTTTTATATTATTTTATACTATTACTATTATTTTTAACATAATATTATTTTTATATTACTTTTATAGTTCAATAGAATGATATGTGGTTATTCTTTTTTGTGATATCTTTGTTAAATTTAGAAAATGGATGTCAGACAACTAATCATAAAGCGTTTCCTTTTTCTATTTTATTTTTCTAACATTGGATAATTATTTCCTTAATCGTTCAGAAGAATTTATAAAAGAAATTCTCTAGGTATAAAGTTTTCACTATAAGCATGTTTTGAATTAAAGATTCACTTTCCTTAATAGATACAGAATTTTCCAGATAATTTATTTTCCTTCTAACAGTAAATTGTATTTCTCTTGCAGTTCCTCCATTTCACTTAAATTCTACAATTTATCTGCACAAAAGTTTTCATAAAATTTTTCAAAAGTTTCTTTTCATTTCTAATATCTGTAAGATCTGTTGTGATGTCTTAAATTTCAAAGTTTGTATCTAATGTTTTAATATGTAAATTATCAAATACGTGATCCTGGTTTTATGTTGTCTGTAGACTCTAAATTGGTATGTATTCAGAAATATGCTCTGCAGAAATCCTACATGATTAAGTTTGTAGGTTGTTCTTTGAGAGAGTTTTTTGTAGTGTACTCCCCTGCAGTGAACATCCAAAAGATTTCATTGTCCTAAAACCATTTCAACTTCTGTTAGGATGTGACTGTGGATTTTCAGATCTCATGTTTACTGTCAATTTGATCCTTACATCAATTTAGGAATCCTAATTGCAATTTTCAATAGAAACTATTTTGTCTCAAGTAAACCTGAGGTTATTTGAGTTAAATATCCTCGTGTTTTTTCTGTGCTGGTAGGAATTCTTTTGTTTCTTTCTTTTATTTTTTTTAATATTTTATTTATTTGAGAGAGAGACAGAGAGAGAGAGCATGAGAGGGGAGAAGGTCAGAGGGACTAGCAGACTCCCTGTGGAGTTGGAGCCCATTGTGGGACTCGGTCCTGGGACTCCGGGATCATGACCTGAGCCGAAGGCAGTTGCTTAACCAACTGAGCCACTCAGGTGCCCCTGTTTCTTATTTTTCTAACTTTGCATAACTTCACGAGTTCTCTCTTTATATTTTCAATTTCCAGATTGATGTTTTCAATTCATATAAACACAAGATCTCATCTGATGTATCTTCATGGATATGCAAACCAACTTCCCAATTACCAAAAGAAGTAAAATATAGAAGAGTGGCGTTTATAACTGCAGTATCAGCTCATAGGCCTACCATCCCATCCATTTCTTTTTGTATTTACAGATCCAGGGAATTTCCCTTACATTTGAGTTTACCTATTAGAATTAATTAAACATTTTAAAATGTCTATTTTTAAACATTTTATTCATAATATTAAACATTTTATCCATAGTATTTGTAGTTTAAAGAGAGGTTTTTTTAATATGATTTAGTCTTTCATGATTTGAGAATGTTAATCATTAAGCTATTTAAAGAAAGGCAAACTATTTAATAATATCACAATTTTAACTAGTGATAAGTGGTTGATCATAGGATGAGTAATAGCATGGCTAATATCTGTTCCTCATTTAAGAAATTGAATACATTATTTATACAATGATTATTAAGAACTTTTGGCATTATAAAATAAATATTAACTATATTTTAAACATAATGACATTCTTTTTCAATTTAAAAATAAAAAGAATGCACTTTTTTTCAGATACTGGTAGAATAGTTTTTACATTCCTTCAGTCACCCAACATAATAGATTTTATATAAAGTACACATAGACGTTTTAGAAATAATAAGCAAGAAGATAGTTTTTACTAAATGATAAAGAGAAATAACAGCACATAGTTGAATATATTTCATCTGTTTTTGCTTTATTTTATAGATTAAGTCTGAATAAAAAAAAGTAAAGACTATGTAACTTTAGGTGCCATTCATTAAGACCTCATTCAAGGAAGCTTATATTTCAGGGACTTGAAAAGTAAGGAAATAAGACATGTACTTAGTTTCTTCTTTAATAATAACGTTTTACCAGTATATTTTTCTGATAAATAATTTTTATTTTACTTATTTGCTAAGATAACACATATTTTGAGTTAGAAATTAACTTATGGGAAAAATACCATTTCTCGGGATGCCTGGGTGGCTCAGTTGGTTGAGCAGCTGCCTTCGGCTCAGGTCATGATCCCAGCGTCCTGGGATCGAGTCCCACATCGGGCTCCTTGTTTGGCAGGGAGCCTGCTTCTCCCTCTGCCTCTGCCTGCCACTCTGTCTGCCTGCGCTTGCTCTCGCTTCTCTCTCTATGACAAATAAATAAATAAAATCTTTAAAAAAAAAAAAAAACATTTCTCAGATTTATTTCAGACACTTTAAAAACAATAGATCACAATAACTGGATATTTCACAGACTCACTTAATAGTTTAGTAAAATAATATATTTTAGTACAATCCCTTTTAAATATGTAAAGAAATGAAGATTGAGTTTTTGCCCATGAATTTATACCTAGTCATTAGGTTAATGACCTAATTTGAAATAAATACTTTCTTTTTTAAATAAATACTTTTTTGAAAGTATTTTTTTGAAATAAATACTTTTTCTGAATCTAAAGCCTATTAAAACATGAAAATTTTCAATTTCTGCTAAATGAATATTGAATATAACATCGCTCATTTTGATATTATTTCAGTGTTTCTAAATTCAGGTACCCTTTAGCTCTTTAAATATTATACCAAAAAAAGTATTTTTAGAATGAGGAATTTCAAGACATTTAGCAAGTTTATTGTTAAAACTCAAATAGAAACCACTTAAATTTTGCAAAAGTTAATGCACGAACAAAGGCCAGTCACTATTGGTAAAGCATTCATCTTGTGTGTGAGCTAGACTCTCATGAATCAGTTTGTAATATCACTTGTCTCTACTTTTGAAAAAAAATTTTTTTTTTCCTTTCAAACAGGTTCTACTACATCAAAAGTGCAAGTTCTGGGAGTCTTTTGGTATGAAACTTGAGTCAATAAAATTGGTAATTTTCATCCATGCAATCTTTGAACACATAAGGGAAGAGAAATATTTCATTTTATTTTCAGTTCTATCTGTATAAACCACCCAATTGCCCTGCTCTGCTTTTCCCAATGGTGATATCTTATAGTGTCATCAAACTCTGCAAGGATTGAAACTTCAATAGACTCACAAAACTTAGAGAATACATACCATCAGGTCAGCAACAAACTTTTTTTTTTTTATTACTTTTTATTTCTAACTCCACAGATTCAGGCTGATGTCTGTCATATGAGAACTCTTAAGGACTGCTGAGGTGAAATTTTGGAACAAAATGCCTGCATGATTTCATGGTTTTTTTTTTTTTTTAAGTATATAAAGGGATACTGGACTTCAGAATGTGCTTGGTCAACATATATTAATTAAATATCCAATTTGCACAATGAATAGACATTAAATGAATTAATAATTTCACACCTTAACAGATGTGTTAACAAATTACATAAATGAAATATTTTTTTTCATAAGTCACTTTCAATAATCTTTAATTATGTATATTTATATATACTTATGTTTGACATGGCTTTCCATGATTTGTTGCTTTCAAGTTTAACAATTCTAAATATGTATTATGTCATAAGTATTCAAAATAAATTACTTTCTTTAAAGATTTTATTTATTTATCTGACAGAGAGAGAGACAGCAAGAGCAGGAACACAAGCAGGGTGAGTGGGAGTGGGAAAGCAGGCTTCCCGCTGGCCAGGGAGCCCGATGCAGCGCTCCATCCCAGGACTCTGGGCTCATAACCTGAGCAGAAGGCAGATACTTAGCCATCTGAGCCACCCAGACACCCCAAGAAATAACTTTTAAATGGGACTCATTAAAACTGATATGCTTCAAGCCGCTGTCTCACTGGTGGCCACTAAGTTGAGTTATGTGAAGGCAAAACCTATTTTTTTTTTTTTAAGTATCTTTAGAGGGACCAATTATGGGCCTGATATAGAAAGGTTTCTAATTGATTTTTCCTTCACTACCACATTTCCAGGACATACACAGTACTTAATATGAGGTGGTATAGTGTATGGTTACACATAAGCTATCAGGTCAAAAATTGTCCCCTATTCTAGAAATTATATCATAATAATATGGGATATTATTAGCTAATAACAAGTTTACCTCTTTTTTATTGTACCACAAAGAAGAGAATTATTTAAAAAATATAAAGAGTATGATTATATTAACCAGATTTATGTTTATCTAAGATGGCTTCTAAATATTGAGTAGAATGGCATTAAATCTTTGAGGAGAGTTGTCAAGTCAAATATACTATATAAAAATATAGGATTCCAAAGAATGATCTGCAGTGGAGTTTATTTGGACATTATTGGATTTGGGGATCAGTAGTAGAATCAATTTTGTGCAATAATCCAGGGAAGAACAATTTAATGCAAGAAGAGATGGATCTCAAGATTAGAATTTTGGTGAACTCTACTTGTACAAGCAGAAACAAAAAAGAAAACTGGAAAAAAAAATGCTAAAAATGTAGGAGAAAAATAGAGTGTGAAGTCAGACAACACCACGGGGCAGAAAGCTTCCAGAAAGAAACAGCTGAGTTCTAGAGAGACATTTGTTAAGTAAAACAGATTTGCATATATTAGATTTGGCAATTAGAAAGTAATTTTTTTTTTTTTTATTTCCAGCATAACAGTATTCATTATTTTTGCACCACACCCCGTGCTCCATGCAATCCGTGCCCTCTATAATTTGCCAGAGTATTTACAACTGTGTAGGATTACTGATATAGGTAGAGAACTAGGAGACTGAAGGAAATATTTCCTGATGGTCATAATTTTCTCCATGAATTGTGAAGAAGCTATTTCACTGAGAATAATAAAACTGGAGAGGCAAGGAGACTCATGACAAAGGTTTGGTTTAGCCACAAGGGTCATGAGAAAGTGGCTTGTCAAGGACTTCTCAATCTTTAACCTCCATATGAATTTGGATACTACATTGTATCACATACATATTGCTTGTTTTCACGTCTCTTATTCCCATTGCTGTCACTGTTCTTTATATCTGTAATACACTCTCACCTACTTACAACTTTTGAGTCTTATCTCAGATACATGATAGATTTCCTTCCAAAAACATTTCTATTTCCCTCCCAACAAGATGAGATATCACCTTTCTGTGAACTGTAATAACAATAATCTTTATACCATTTTGGACTCTTCTTTCTATCCTTGGAAAATTTCAGGTATCAAAATAGAAATACGATTGATTTTTTTATCTTTGTATATTCTTGTAATTGGGAGCAACTAAATCTTTCTTTTAGAAATGCCTCCCTCCCATCCTAGGATGCAAATGTTAATTTTGTTCTTTTGAATTTCTGTCATTGCTTCGGAATCATCATCCTGGCTAAAATGTAGAAGCAAAGATTATCAAAGGGTATATATTCTCAAGCTCAAGGAAATAAAAGGAGGAAAAATGTGAAAGAAATGCAGCTCAAAACTTGAGAATATTCTCTGTAAAGGAAAGTATACATATAATATATAGACATAGATATAGATATAATATTCCAGTGCTCTGATTTAGAAAGATTCCTTCAACTATTTGTGTAAAATTTAGAGGTTGCAAGAAGAGAACTTAATGGTTTTCTCTTGAATGACTGAATATGTAAGAGAAGTTGAGGTTTAGGTTTGGTATCTGAGGAAAAAGACAAAAATATTTATCTAACACATATTTCAAGCTATAGAATGACTGAAGGTTTTTCAGATATAGTGATATCTAATATTGTCTGTTAAGATGTCCCTACTCTAGATGGCACTACTTTCTCACTATGTCCTACAAAATCTTAAGTGAAAGTCACCAAAACACAGTCTTCTGCATTATTATAAGAATTTAGAAGTGACAGAGTTGTTAAGATAAATATGATTATCAGAATATACGCTTCAAGCAGGGCCTACATGGGGCAGGGAGAATACCTGGAAAATAGAATGAATTCTTGAGTTCTTGAAGACAATGGCACAGTGCCTGAAGCCATGGTCTAGTCTTTGGAAATATGTGCCTCGCAGCTGTGGAATGTCAGCCTCAGGCAGATTTTTCTAAATTCAAAGGGATCCTTGAAAGAAGACAAAAGCCAAAGAATGCTAGAAACAGAACTACAAGTGTTATATTAATTTTTTTTTAATAGCTTGTGGAATACATTGCCACAAGATAAGTAGCTTAAGACAACATAAATTTATATTTTACAGTGATTATAGTCAGAAATCTGAGTAGTTCTTACTGGTTAAAATAAAAGTTTGGGCAATGGTACATTCCTTTCTGAAGAATTTGTTGTTTTGCTTTTGGCTTTGTTTTGTTTTGTTTCAACTTCTAGAGATTGCTTAAACTCCTTGATTCATGGACCACTTCCTCCTTCCTCAAAGCCAGTAATGTAGTATCTCTCTGACCGTGCTTTCATAGTCCTATATCTCTCTCAGAAAAGCACTGGGAAAGGTTCTCTGCTTTCAAGGAGTCAAGTGGTTGCTTCATTTGCATAATCCAGCATAGTCTTGATCTGAAGGTCCAGAACTTTAATCATATCTACAAAATACCTTTCCTCAAACAAGAAGAAGTCCCTAATTGAGAACATTAAGATATGGATATCTTTCAGGGCCTATTATTCTGCCAACCACAGTGATATATAAAGTGAAAGATTGGATAGGTAAATTTATAATATGGGTTGTAAAATCAAGGTTTATATGTATTGATCTAAACTTGTAAATTTTTTACCAAAATTACACATCCAAATGCTTGTGTAAGTTGAGAAAACTTTAAATATTATTCTATCATTCTGAATTAGAGGGACTTGTGGAATTCATAGTTAATGACAAATAGTTGAATATGGAAATGATAATTAAATATATAAAACAGCTAAATAATAGCAATGGTAGTAATGGTCATTAGGAAAAGCTTGACATTTGCCCCTACAGAATTTGAGGTAAAGTAAAAACAAACAGCAAAGATAGAAATATATCATTGTTTTCTGATTTCTAAATACATTGAAGACTCACTGGTTTATACTAGTATATTTCTCGAATTTCAATTCATTAAATTTTCTTTGACACCCTCCAAGAAAAACCTCCCATGAAAGTAAATCTAGACTATTTTAAGCAGAAGAGAAGTTCCTTTTGTATTGCCCCTAAGTTGTACCTGTGAGAAAGAATTGAATTTTCCACAGGTATCAGGATCTTTTCCTTCCTGGGGTAATATTGGAAAAAGTCGGCTTTTCAGCCAAAGAGAACTAGATTAGATTTCCAGCTCTACAATTTCCCAGCTGAGTAAATCCACGCAAATTATTTAGCATCTATGAGATTATTTGCTTATGTTAAAATGGGAATAATGCCATCGACATGTGGAATTGTTAGAATTACATATTGTAGTAAAGTCTTGATCACAATAGGCTCTCCCCAGTAATGGTAAGTATTAACGTTATCCCGTTTACCTCAGATTTATTTTTAATCAATCTCTAACATGTCATTCTATCATAGACATAATTATATTTCTAAGCCTTTTGACCATCAGAATTATAACCTTTTGAATAAACATTAGCACATTTAGAATGGAGTTGTTTTCACCAGTGTTTACTGCTGTCCTACATTATTAAAAACCAAAACTAATTGGTTTTAATTAAATACCAGTCCATCACTACTAGGGCACTTGTCCTACTGTCTAAATTTTTGGGAGTATCATGGAACACTTACTGCTCTAACTTGAATAAAGCCAGGCTTTCTTGGGAGGACATGTGGAAATTTCCCTAGCGAATAAAACATTTTTGACAATCTTCTGCCTCTCCCTGTCTCATTTATAACTTGAAGACTCTTCTTTTTTGCAAACTTGTGGCACACCCATCCGAGATCATGGTATTTGTCCCATGCAATACATTCCATTTTTCTTCTTTCTCAAAATCAAATTCATAAAAATAGTACATAGTTCCCACTCCACTTTTTTCTTGAGACTCACCTCTTTCTCAGTATTCTTCTTGAAGTTGTTTTCTTTAGAGGTTTTTCTTTCTGCATTTTTAATGCGGATGATTCCCAGGGCTCTATTTTGGCAACCCCATTTCTCCTTGCCACTCACTGTTAACAGTACATCTCAGAGAACCCTAGTAGGATTTACAGAAGAGGGACCTGGACTGGAATTGAAGTTTTGCCACTTGTTGCTTCATTTTTTAATTCTGTAGGAAAATTTGGAAAGCAGTCTTTATATTCATGTTTCTTTGAGGGTTCATCTTTTAAGTGGAATATTAGGGGAACTTGGCTGGCTCCATCAGTAGAGTATGTGACTCTTGATTTGGGGATTATAAATTCTAGTCCTACACTGGGTATAAAAATAAAATCTTTAGGGGTTCCTGGATGCTTCAGTCAGTAAACGTCTGCCTTCTGCTCAGGTCATTATCCCAGAGTCTGGGATTGAGCCCCACATGGGACTCTCTGCTCAGTGGGGAACCTGCTTCTCCCTCTCCCTCTGCCTGCCATTCTGCCTACTTGTGATCTCTCTCTCTCTCTCTCTCTCTCTGTTAAATAAATAAATAAATAAATAAATAAATAAAATCTTTTTTAAAAATCTAAAAAATTAAATCCTTAAAAAGAAAAACTAAAATGGGATTTTAGAATTTAACAAGAGATGTTTTTGGAAGATTAAGAGAAATAATGTAGGTAAATTCATTAGCAGAGCAAGACACCCAGACAACAATAAATGTTAATTAGTACTCCAACTCCTTTTCTCTATCCCCAGGTTTGATCTGACATATTTGTCAGCCATAACCTGATGTCCCTTAAAATCTCTAATTCAACAAGTTCAAAGTCAAACAATTATTCATCTAGCTCTAGCTCTTTCCACTTCCTTCTCTTCTGCAATGATCTTGATTACTCCTTAAACATCCCTAATGATGGGATATTTTGGTGAATGAGAATATGAGTTCAGTTACATGAAAAATTTGAGAGTTATTCTAGAATTTGCCCTGGACCTACATACAGTCACCACTGTAATATTAAAGATCCTATCTTTTTAAAGAATTATATGCTAAGCCATTGTTTTCTAAACTCACTCACTGCAGTATTTTCATTCAGACACATACTGTATCTGGCTTCAAAAATTATATACCTTCCTGGTCTCCCAGAGACTCACTCACATGTGTATTAGCATTGAGAGATTTTTCTAAGATATAAATTCTTAAACATTCAGTACCATAATTTCCCTTATAGCAAAACTGTGACAAATTGTTGTTGCATTTTAATATACACTCATAGAATTTCTTACAAGTTTATTAATTATTATTAAAGTATAGTTAAAATATAATGTCATATTAGTTTCAGGTGTATAGCTTAGTGATTCCACAATTCTATACATTACTTGTGCTCACCACAATAAGTGTGGTTGTCATCTGTTACCATATACCATTATTATGATATTACTGATTATATCCCCATGCTATATTTTTTATCTCTGTGATCTATTTATTTTATAATTATGATTTTTAATTAGTCTTTCATTGTTTTACATGAAATGTGATATAAAGTTATTTTAGAATATTTTGTATTAGCATATTACAAAGTACAATTTTTTTTATTCTAGTAATAATGTTTATTTTTAAATTCTACAAAATAGTGTTACAATATATAAGAAAATTTAAACTTTTTCCAATTAACATTTGGTTTATACTATTTACTTTAAATTTTTTAACAAGTAAAAGCAAGCTTTTTATACTTAATACGTAGACTAAATACAAATTAAAATTGATACTGTGCTTCAGAAATATAGCTTAGAAAAATAGATTATTAGAAACCGCTTGTCCAAGCCAAAATTGAAAATTGCAGTTGTCACTTAAAAAGCAGCATTTTTATTACAATATCAAAATAAAAGAGAAATGAAAAGGCTGTTCTTTGAAAGCATGGTTCCTGCAAACCGTATCTGAAAATAATTACTATTGAATGTCAACTGATGAATAAATGAAATTAAAATGTTTTATAACGTCATTGTCCTTCTCTTATGAGCTGTTTTAAACATTAAAGGAAACAACTTACAGCATATGACTTTTCCACAAACATAATGCAAATTTTTAACTTATTATTATTTTTTATTTATTCATGAAAGACAGAGAGAGTGGCAGAGGCAGAGGAAGAAGCAAGCTTCCCCATGGAGCAGGGAACCTATTGTGGAACTATATCACAGGACCCGGGGATCACATCCTGAGCTAAAGGTAGACCCTTAACTGACTGAGCCACCCAGCTGTCCTGAGAATGTAAATTTAAAATATAGTGAAAGATACTGAAGTGAATGTGAGAACTTATCTTATTGCCATTTTTACATATTTGGAATTAGGATTCCTGGCAGAAAAATCCACTATACCTATCAAATGGGTAATTAAAAAGATAATACTGTACCTCAGGACAATGGTCAGATTAGAGATAAAGTTTAAGGTTTTCAGCCCAAGAGGTAAAAGCAGAAATTAAGGGAAAATAAAACAAAACAACGCACTGTATAGGGAAGAATTGACTCTGGATGCATTTGCTTATGAATTGAATGTTTTTTACTTGTCACTCCTTAAAATTGACAAAAGAGACCAAGTTCTCCATGATCCAACAAATGAACTAAGTTTAATATTAATAATCCTTTTCTCTAGATGTGAAAGACAAACCCATTCTAAACTTGTTGGCCATTTTCCCCAGATGAGCAAAAATACTAAATGTCAGGAATTGTTCAACATCGTCACAGAAATAACAACACACACACACACACACACACACACACAGTGCCTTGTAGAAGATAATCCTTTTGGTATCTTCCAGTGAGTACTCTGTTTGCAAGTTGGAAGAAAAAGATGTGATGCTCTTCTCCAACTCATTTTTTTTTTTTCTGTTGTAATGGAGTGAGAGACTGATGGGGTGGAAAGAACTGCTTGCTCAAGTTCTTTCTCATTCTAGTTAATCAAAATACAATTACACATAGATAAAACCATTGCAATAATAATGTTTTATTCTAAGTTGTAAACAACTTGCTTATCACATATTTTTCAAAAAAACCATCCCATCAAAGACACTCCATTTTATAATTCAAGCTGATTTCAGTGCCACATGAAGCCTTCCAACCAAGAAATTCACTGTATTCTCGTGAACTTATTTTGCTTTTTGGCATTTGGTCACCACTGTATTTACTACAATGTATATGATCCCAAATCTCTCTCATTGTCTTTTAAACTTCAATTCCTAATATTGAAATGGTGCATGAAATATTTATCATTCTTTTTTTTAAATATTTTAATTGTTCATTTAACAGAGAAAGAAATCACAAGTAGGCAGAGAGGCAGGCAGAGAGAGAGGAGGAAGCAGTCTCCCTGCTCAGCAGAGAGCCCACTGAGGGGCTTGATCCCAGGACTCCGATCATGACCTGAGCTGAAGGCAGAGGCTTAACTCATTGAGCCACCCAGGTGCCCCAATATTTATCCTTCTATTCCTAGTTTGCTTTTTCTTCCCAGAAATACCTGAATTCAAGCTCTATTACAAAGCCTTGATCATCAAGACAGGATGGAACTGGCACAAAAACAAACACATAGATCAATGGAACAGAATAGAGAGCTCAAAAATGGACCCTCAACTCTATGGTCAACTACTCTTTGACAAAGCAGGAAAAAATGTCCAATGGAAAAAAGACAGTCTTTTCAATAAATGGTGCTGGGAAAATTGGACAGCCACATGTTGAAAATGAAACTGGACCATTCTCTTACACTATACACAAAGATAAACTCAAACTGCATGAAAGGCTTAGTGAGACAGGAATCCATCAAAATCCCAGAGGAGAACATAGGCAGTAAGTTCTTTGACTTCAACCACTTGCAAGACATGTCTCTAAAGGAAAGAGAAATAAAAGCAAAATGAACTATTGAGATTTCATCAAGATAAAAAGCTGCTGCCCAGCAAAGGAAAACAGTCCACAAAACTAAAAGATAACCTATGGAATGGAAGAAGATATTTGGAAATGACATATCAGATAAAGGGCCAGTATCCAAGATACATACAGAACTTATCAAACCCAACACCCAAAAAACAAATAATCCAGTCAAGATATGGGCTGAAGACATGAACAGACATTTCTCCAAAGAAGACATACAAAGGGCCAATAGGCACATGAAAAAATGTTCCACATCACTTGTCATCAGGGAAATACATATCAAAACCACAATGAGATATCACCTTATACTGGTCAGAATGGCTAAAACTAACAAGACAGGAAATAGCAAATGTGGACAAGGTTGCAGAGAAAAGGGAATCCTCTTACACTGTTAGCAGGGATGCAAGCTGGTATAGCCATTCTGGAAAACAGTATGGAAGTTTCTCAAGAAGCTAAAAATAGAGCTACCCTAAGACCCAGCAAATGCACTACTAGGCATTTATCCCAAAGATACAGATGTGAAAGGAAGGGGTAACTGTACCTCAATATTCATAGCAGCAATGTCCATGATAGCCAAACTGTGGAAAGAGCTGAGATGTCCTTCAACAGATGAATGGATAAAGAAGATGTAGTGTGTATATATATATATATATATATATATATATATATATATATATATATATATACACACACACACAATGGGATATTATTCAGCCATCTAAAAGAGATGAACACCTACCATTTACATCAGTGTGGATGGAATTGGAGGGTACTATGCTAAGTGAAATAAGTTAATCAGAGAAAGACAATTATATGGTTTCACTCATATGTGTCATATAAGAAATAGTGTAGAGGATCATTAAGGGAAGTGAGGGAAAACTGGGAAGAAACCACAGAGGGAGACAAACTATGAGAGACTCTTAACTCTGGGAAGCCAACTGAGGGTTTCAAAAGGGGAGATGGGCCGGGGGGTGGAGCAACTGGGTGAAGTGTATTAAGGAGGACCTGTGATGTGATGAGCACTAGGTATTATATACAACTGATAAATTATTGAACACTACATCTGAAGCTAATGATGTACTGTATGTTGGCTAATTGAATTTAAATTTTAAAAAATTCTGATCTTAAAAAAAATAAAAGAAATTTAGATCCCTATGCCTATTCTTCCCTGTACTTTATCCTTTCCTCTTGTCCCTAAACATTATACCATATACAATGCTTTCACTAAATATTGTCTAAATTTTATTTAATCAAGGATTAAACAATCTATCTAGAACAAAATAGAGGAGTAAATACCTTTGTGTGATTGTTTGATACAATTAAGTAACTAAATATTACAGTGAATTTAACCTAGAAACACATTCAAAGGTTCCATGACCACAAGAAATTTCTTTTACAAAGTAGCTTAAAATTATACAAAATTGATAGTAAATATCTGATAGCTAAAACTTCCCATTCAAGTTCCAAATATTTGATTATTAGAATTTAAATTATTATTTTTCAGTTTCTTAATATCAGTACCCAGAACCTCTGTTCCTAACATCTATTGACCATTGTCTAGTGACTGGCACAATAGATAAGTTTGGACAGTGTAACTGTTTTGTTATATCACCTGTGTAGACACTTATGCTTGCCAAGTTAGTCATCTCTGTCCACAGATAATCTAAGTTTTCTTTCAAGTTTCATTAAAATTAATTTACACTTTTCATTTTTCTTTTCTTTAATCCAATATAAACATTGTTGGGTAAAATATTTCATTTAATAGAGTAATCTTATTTTATTTACACTGTAAGTTAAATAATTTTCTTAAGCAATGTACATTAAAAAGAAATGTAAATGTCCATTTAATTAAAATGCCTTTAAAATGTTAGGTAATCAAGGGGCTCCTGGGTGGCTCAGTGAGTTAAAGCCTCTGCCTTTGGCTTGGGTCATGATCCCAGAGTCCTGGGATCTAGCCCCACATCAGGCTTTCTGCAGAGAGTCAGCTTCCCTCCACCCCCTCTGCTGCCTCTCCGAGTACTTGTGATCTCTTTCTCTCTCTGTCTGTCAAATAAATAAATAAATAAATAAATAAATAAATAAAATCTTTAAAATGTTAGGTAATCAAGAGGACATATCTTCCATTTCACCCTGGAGCTTGACTCTGGCAGTCTAAGGCTCCACACCCTCTCCTGTCCTTTGAGTATAAGTTTTCTACCCACCATTCCCATAATGGGAGATATTTCAAGGACACAGCCTTTAAAGCGTAAGTTGTTGAGATCATCCTGATGGTAACTGAACCCAGGTAAGAAATCTATATCAACTTTTAAAATTCTGGCAGTGGGTGAAATCTACCCATCTTGTGACCAGCTTGTTTCTTTGCTTACAAGCCTGCCATCTACCAATCTGGAAAGGTCTGCCTCTTTCTAACATCTCTTCTTTCTCTTGTACAGGGACTAATTTGAGAACCAACAATTATTGGCTCAAGAATATCAACCCTGATCTTTACCAAAGAAAGTAGAATTTTTACGATTGAAAATTCAAAACTCCTCAAGCCAAAATGAGAGTGAGAATTTCCTAGAACATCATTTCCCCCAATTATTTCCATATTTTAGAAACAGATGGATACTGGGCTTTGGCACAGGGTATACTTTTGTGTGTCCATAGAAATATAAGATTAGTACTAATTATTTGTATATATAATTATAGATGTAAATATTCATATGATTGTTAGACACATTTAATTTCAACTCTATATCCTCTTAATGATACATACATTTTTATTGAAATCTATGAATTATATTTCCAATTATCTTTCAATCTACTCTTCTTATTTTTATTTTTTTTAAGACTTTATTTATTTATTTGACAGACAGAGATCACAAGTAGGCAGAGAGGCAGGCAGAGAGAGAGGAGGAAGCAGGTTCCCTGCCAGGCAGAGAGCCTGATGTGGGGCTCGATCCCAGGACACTGGGATCGTGACTTGAGCTGAAGGTAGAGGTTTTAACCCACTGAGCCACCCAGGCCCCTAACTCTTCTTATTTTTAGTAAGAGATATATTAAGTATTTGCTGGGTTCATGGTTACCTACTGTAGAGGAACATTCTCAGTGAGTGCTCAGTTTGCTCCAAAGTAAGATAAAATAGAAGCTAAAGTAGATCCAGGACATAGTTACATATATGCCATATCTTTAGAGGAACTAGTATGCACACAATCTCTATTACATGGTTGAATTCACGGTTACCAGATAAACAGTAAATTTTGCCATTTTTCCATAAGATATCAATATATTTTGCTGTTTATCTCCAACATGATGATGGTGAGGGCTACTTGGGTTAGGCAAATCTATAATTTGTAATTTTACTCTTGAGAAGTGGCAGTAATCTATTTGATCACTGGATCTAAATTGGAAAAATAAAGATCCACTAGATGCTCCTAAGTATTTATGTAAGTTTAGTTATTTTCCTAAAAATTTAGGCCTTTGTAAAGGTGTGGGCAACTCAACCCAGGCAACTCAACTAAATATAAATCTATACAAGATCATTTCAGCTCTGCAACCATTTTCTATAGTTCTCTAGAACAATGTTCATTGCTAAATCTAAAATTTCTAAATTGGATTTTAAAGATACTGGACAGCAATTCTTCCTCCAAGCATAGCCCATTAGTATATACTATGAACTATGTTTGAGTTTTTGGCGGCTCAACTTTTGACTTTGTCAGAGTATCAACAAATGTTGATTTAATATGAAGTTTTGACAAAGACTACATGAGGATATACATAGGAAGCAAAGGTTTTGACTTTGTCATAGTCTTTACCAAGTCAACCACGTAAATCTGGGTCTATCAATCATTACAATTTTTAAAAGGTCAATGGTCTGAACAATTGGACAATCTGTAACCACAGTCCAGGAATATATAATGACAAACATTATTAAGAACTACTTTTTAATGTATACACCTGCCATGAGAACTATTTAAAATCTACCATCCCCAACAAAGCTGATTCATCATCTCCTAAGATCTGAGAAGCAATATTTGTAACATAGTCCATAAGCTTGACAGCATTTTTAAAGAATGACTGCAGTTTTTGAACTATCAAGAGATAGCACCTTATGACCCCTGCTAGTGTTATACTGGGAGACTAGCCAATGTCACAAGTAATGCCAGGTATGGGAGCCAGACTTTGTCTTATCCTGTATGTGCCACACCCATTAATATTAAAGTTTTCATTTTCTGGTCACCCCTATTCTCTTCAATATAGTCTCTCTGACCACTGCAATATCTTCCTTAAATATTGCCCTCACAGTAAAGCCATTCCTGACCACTTTATATTTAAAAGCAATCTCTCTCTCTTATTATTCTCTAACTCATTACCATGCTTAACTTTCCCCTATAATAGTTATTAACATCCACTCATGATGCATTTATACTTTTTAAAAATGTGTTGTCTGTCTTCACTTAGAATATAATCTCCTTGTGGATATTTTCATCGTTTGTGATTATGGCATTAGCTTTTAAAACAGTTCTCAGTATAGAGCACATGATTTATGAGAGAATGAATAAGTGAGGCCAGAAGGTGGAAGGCATGCTTGGACTCTGACACCACATTGTTCAAGGCTTATGTTTCTTTTGACACATTTTATTAATATGTTGAAAGGGAACAATCATACTAGGTGTGAGATGTGCCACTTTCAGAAATAAAATAAGCAAATTGTTTTTTAAACATTATTTATGATTTTAGGGGACAAAAGAATAAATGTTCTTATCTGGTCATGAGTACAGTTGGTTGGAACACTGGGGCTATATCATCTGGGAGAGCCTGTAAATTATTTTCAACTTAATATTCCATCTTTTTCTGCAACAAAATCAATAAAGAAGGACAGAGCCTCAAACACAATTATTCCACAAGTACTTTCAGTTAATATGGCTTCAATATAATGAGCAACTTTAGCATTTGAATTAGGTTTAGGCCACCTGTTTAAAGCCCACCTTACTCAATTATGATATCATGCCAGGTAATTTAAATACCCAGGTGGTTGAACAAACAGTAAATCAAACCACTGGCCCTGCAAGAAAAAGCAAATTGCTCTTGATATCCAGCATTAACAGAGACTGGTAAGTTCACTCAAGCCAAATCAATAACTGCAAACAGATCAGAAGTAATTAAGAATCATCTTTCAATGTAAAAATATGTTCACAATTCTTACCTAATTATTACCCCTTTTTTAAATCTATAAATCATTTTCATTTTTATTATGTTCAATTAACCAACATATAGTACATCATTCATTTTTGATGTAGTGTTCAACAATTCATCCATAAATCTAATTGTATTCTATAAATAATGGCCACTACTCACCTGATTTTTGTACAAAATTGAGATCATTGGAATAATGTTACCATTGGACATAACCTATCCCTATGATTTCCATATTTGAATTAAAATGTTACCTACCTCATTTAAAATATGACAATAATGATTTAATATTTATGATTTCTATTGTAGCAGGAAGCTTTGAGGACTGATATTTCACATGTGCAAAGAAGTACCTGCACTGGTTCTCTTCATCCTTTCAGGTTAAGAACTCTTTTTCTCCCCTAGAATAACAATAAAGAGATCCCAGTATCAGCTGAAAGAGTGGGAATGTCTCTACAGAAAATCACATTGGCTCTCCATGTCCAATCTGGACACTTAGAAAAGTTCTTTCTTTCTTATCACTATCCCTGAACATTAATACAATCTATTTCTCAAAATCCCTTCCTATATTTGAAAGTCATTATTTATCAGAAATATTTGGATTTAGGCATAGAATTCCTGGTCTCTATTAAGAGATTTTCATACCAATCTGCAGGAATAGAGAGAGGGATAAATCCAATGAGGAACTTTCGGGCAATTGCATTGTTGGTGGTGATGGTGGTGTTGACAGGCAGCAATTGATCCTCATTTTAAATTCTCTAGGGTTGCAATAACAAAGTACCACAAACATCATGCCTTAAAACAAGAGATATTTATTGTTTCCCAGTTCTGAATACTAGCTCTCTGAAATCACGGTGCCTACAGTGTCATGCCCTTTGAAATCTGTAGGAAAATCCTTCCCTGTTTCTTCCAAGGTACTAGTGATTTGCCAGCAATCTCTTGTGTTCCTTGGTTTTTAGATACACCACTCCAGTTCTCAGACTTCATTCATATGTGACCTCCCGGTGTTTCAGCCTTATATGATCATTTCCTCATAAGAAATTAGGGGCCCACTCTGCTCTAGTATAATCTCATCTTAATTTTACTAATTATGTCTGCAATGACCCTATATCCACATAAAGTCACATTCTGTACTACTGGGAACTTCAAAAATATCTTTCTTCGGGGGAACACAATTGAATCCCTAACAACCTCTTTCCTTTGTTTTCTCCTATTTGGCCTCTTGCTTTTGGGAAGCATGCCTGCCAATGTTTCTCTGGCTGCTATTGTGAGCAAGTCCACTCCCACAGCTGCTTCAAACAGAAGTGATCACATATACTAATCAAGACCTTGGACTCCTGGAGTTCCAAAATTAATGAGCCCTGACCAGACACTGGTCACCATCTAGTGTAAGTAATTGTCAGTTTGGCTGAGCAAATTCTCCATTACCCAATTCTATGAACTTCAGCTTTTGCCTGTCTTCAGTTAAAAGTTTCCAGCAAGGTAGAGTGCATTTAAAAAGAAAACAAAACAAACAAACAAAAAAACCAAATTTATTTAAATTTCAATGACATCTTGTCAAGTGTTTAATCTGATCAAACTGATTAATATAAGTATGGAGATTAAGAAATCACAGATTTCTTAGACTTTCATCTTCAATGTCTTCCACAGGCAAGGTATCATTATTTACACATACACAAATTAGAGCATTGTAATCTGCCTAATTTTCTCCCTGTTATTATCGACCTTGGATATCTAACTTCTTAACAGTTTATATTGCATGGCTGGGGCATTTTTCACCAAGCTCCTCCAAAGCTTCTAATTTATAATTTATCCTGGTGCATCTTGTCTGTGTATCTTATCTAATTTTACAATCGCTGGGTTATTGTGACCCCTGCTATGCCTGCAAGAAACTGGCGATATATTTCAACTAATTCTGGTATTATCAGTTGAGTTATAAGACTTATTGTAGGATTCTGAGAGTTTGTATAGGATTTTAAAACATTGTCTGCCTTAGACAAAAGTTTTTTGAAGAAGAGAGAAATGTAAATGTCGGAGCTGTGAGAAACCTGGCTGGTATATTTGGCTAACTCAAACCTCTGACTGTAGAATATCCAAGTTTAACCATGGTTCCTAAACTGCTGATTTAGTCCTTCATTTCTAATTAGCAAGCCAATCAAAAGTCACAACTTCTTATTTCTCACGATTCTGTGAGTTTTCCCAGACTCAGCTACACAATTCTGCTCCTAGTCTCACTTGGGGTCTCTACAAAGCTGCATTTGGGTGAAAGAAATGGAAGGTTGTCTTTTATTTTCCAAAGCACTTTTCACCTTCTCTTTGTTAATTCAGTAGTCTAGCATGGTCGCCATACAGCATGTCTACTGGGTTCCACAATAGTGCATCGCTTCTGTCACAATTTATCCATAAAAGCAAGGCACAATCTGGTCCAAAATCAGGAGGAATATGAGTAGATTCATCTTTTATGTGAGCAGTAGTATTTGCATACAGATTGGAAGAAAATCCATAAAGGGAGATGACTTATCTCTGTATCATATGCCGGCCATTCAATATTGCCACTAATTTTAGTTACTTTCAATAAATCATGATATTCTACTGTATCAATAACGGTGGAATCAGGAGAGTGAAACCACAAGATAATTTGCACAGGGAGAGTTTTATATAAAAAGTTGAATGATCACGAGGGATTGGGAAGGGGATTGGTTTGTAAGAAGAAAACTCTAAATAATATAGCACTTGTAGATTTAAAGAACATCCTATACCTATAGATCCTAGTTATGGTACTCAAGTAAAAGACACACTCCATCCAGGGAAGCCAAATATGATAAGAACTTCAAAGGAAATAAGTATTCTAATTTTGATAACTTCCTTTTGGGCAGAAATAACAGCGATGGTATATAACTTCAACATATTTTCCTTATTCATGTCACTGAGAAGCATTTTTTTTCTAATAAAAGCTAGAAATATGAAAATAACAAATGAGATTGATGAGTTATGGTGATCTAATATACAGCATGGTCATTATAGGTAGTTATACTGTATTATGTACTTGAAAGTTGCTAAGAGAATAGATCTCAAATGTTCTAACCATAAGAAAAATGTAATTATGTAATCCAATGGAGATACTAACTACTGCTATGGTGGTGATAATTTTGCAATATATAAATACATCAAATAAACAAGTTGTACACTTTAACTTACACAATGTTATATGTCAATTACATCTTAATAAAGCTGGGGAGAAAAAGAATTTTAAAAATAGCAACTATGATAAAGATACTATAAGAATGTTAGCAAATGTACAGAATTTCATTTATTCTGTTTTATTAAAACATGTAAATATTACCTCTAAGGTTTAGCTATCTAGACATATTTGCAGCAACTTATGTTAGGAAAATTAGTGACAAGTTTGATTCCACTTTCCCTAGGAGAAGGAGGAATTATGACATGGCAATTCTCTGAAATCCTCTGGCTTAAAGATAATATTATCTAAGCATTTTTTGAAAATGTTTAGGCCACATTAACTCATAGTTGTCTTGGAAAATTGTTAAATGAAAATCAATGAGCAGCTTTCTCACACAGATTTGAAAGACTTAAAGATACCATCTTTAGCAAATCCAAAAAATATAAAATGTTTCTTGAGACATATGTCTGGCTTAAAAATATCCCTACTGAAACACATAAATTAACAATTTATGACTTTAGATTATGAATAATATCTTAACTTTAATGTTTAGACCTAAAGGACATTTGGACATGATTATTTGGTAACATCATTATTTGACAAACAATTTTAAATTTCTTAGGGTAACTGTGTATACCATCAAACTAAAATATGGAAAATGAAATTATACTGAACATTTATATAACCAGTGAAATAAGTAAAATAAGTATACATTATTTATGAGAAAAATTTAAAAATTTTCTTATGTAATAGTGAAGAAACAATAACTAATTCTCATCATTTATCAACTTTATAGCACAAAGTACCTCTAGACAGTATCACCAAGAATGACATTATCACTTATTATATTTTATACAGAATAATAATTAGTAACCATAACAATAACAACATACTTAAGGAAGCACACTAAGCTTGAAAATACCAAAATGAAATTACATGAATGTTACATGGCATTATAGAAGAAAAACACATTTAAAAAACTCAGACGATGGGGTGCCTGGGTGGCTCAGTGGGTTAAGCCTCTGCCTTCAGCTCAGGTCATGATCTCAGGCTTCTGCAATGCAGCCCCGCATCTGGCTCTCTACTCAGTGGGGAGACTACTTTTCCCACCTCTCTCTCTGCCTGCCTCTCTGCCTACTTGTAGTCCCTGCCTGTCAAATAAATAAATACATAAATCTTTAAAAAATAAAAACTCAGATGATAAAAATAAATAAAAACATAATAAAATAAAAAATAAAAGCTCAGATGATTATGTTTCATATATGGCAATGTAGGGAAGGTAAAGGCAATGGTGTTTATCTGGGAAAACATGTATAGCACACCGAAATAAATAAATAATACTTAAAATCATATTTGAAAAAGAAGGTTATTCAAAGCTAATGATAGAAAAAATACTTTTGAAAATATAAACCACAATTGTTTTTACCTGTGACAGTTAGCATTGGTGTATGCGACATCTAGAATAGCAAGCCCACAATAACTTAAGTTTAATTACAAAAATCTCATATGGACTAAAACAAATAAATAAGTCCAAAAAATAGTTGTAGGGATGCCTGGGTGGCTGAACCCATTACGCTTCTGCCTTCATTTCAAGTCATGATTCCAGGGTCTTGGGATCAAGTCCCGAATCAAGATCCTTGTAGCAGGGACCCAGCTTCTCCCTCTGCCTGCCACTCCCCCTGCTCGTGTTTGATCTCTCTCTCTCTCTCCCTAACAAATACATTTTTTAAAAAGTTGTAAAACTTTCAATATCCTTATGAAGATACTTATATGCAAATGAAGCTGGAAAAGTAAGTAGAAATATTGTAAATACGATGTACCAAAAATTGATACATTGTAAATACAATGTACCAAAATTGATACATTGCCATTAAACTGACTTCATGAGAACTTTGCTCCAGAAAATACATTTTCTATGAAAATTCATTAATTCTGTAGGAAATGATAGAAATATTTGATTACAAGTTGAGAGTCAAAATCATCAGGACATACATCAACATTAAAATACACGTGCATAACAATGTTAAAAAGATGGGGTCAAAATGGAAGAGTTGACATTTCCTATATCATTTCCAGTTTTAGTATATGTGCTGCTGAAGCAAGTATGAGCGGACATTTCCTATATCCATCTAGAAAGACACAGCTCAGGGAACGTTTAGACTCTCATCAGCTAATGAGAAACCAGGACGTTAAATTGGGCTCTGCTTGCAAGGAAACATTCAAGAAAATAAAGAAGCAATTATCAGTGAGCTAAGTTTCAGGCTTCTTTTGCTCATTGTTTTTGTATTCATATAATGAATGAACAGCATTGTCAAGAGCACTTTAAAGTGTCTCAGGATAGGACTGGCATCCAGCCAAGAAATTCTGCAAATGCAATTCCAAGGGGAATGAAAAAGAAATATAGAAACATAGAGTGGGAGTTGTATTTTGTATTGCTTTTGTCTCTTTTGTACACTTCCAGAATACTTTTACAAATCAGTTTCTGCAGCAATGGGGCTCAAAGACTGGGTTTTCTCTTGAAACAAACAGTTGGAAAACGACCTCCAGTGGCTGGTATGAAATGCACAAAACAGTCCATAAATTTTGTACCGTCTCAGATCTGACAACCCGCACAGAATTACACTATTAAAATGCTCATTTCAAAGATATTTTCTATTCCCCTAATAATGTAACTGAATTATGTAATATATATTAACAGCATGGATGACCACTTATTGATGTTTTCTGGTGGATCTCACTAAGTACATGCTTGGAGAATAGATACATTCAATCTTATAACTGAACACACAGTGAAAAACAGTGTGTTGGTGAGGAAGCAAAAGGTTGGGCAAATTTCAAGACGTGCAGAGCTTAAGAGGCTGTAGACAGAGAAAAGGTGTGGTAAAGTAAAAGAGCAGGTGAATAGTTTCTTTGGGTCAAAGTTAAATGATCTAATGATGCAAGAGATAGAGAAGTTCCTAAACATAATTCTTTTTATAAGTTTAAGAAGTGGAATTAATAGACAAAGAATCTTTGCATAAAAATCAGCAATTCTGTTTGATAGTTCGCAATGTTAAAGTGTAGTACAGTACTCAGGATAAGCTAAAACTTTCTAGTACTTAATGTAAGTAGTATCTAATTACACACATTATAGTGTATATTTCTTTTAAAAGTGAGGCGTGGAGTCTGGCTGCCTAATGCTAGGGCCACCACTTAAGTAGCTCTGGTCCTTGGGAAAGAATGGATAATATACTAACTGTGTCATTTGTTTATTATGAGGTTGAAATAGTAAATCAATAGTGATGTTATTAGAAGATAGATATTTACTACATTGTAATAACAATTGACTATTAACATAGTTAATATGTTGTTTTTTGGCTAATAATACTATACAGTGATAGAAAACACCTTAAAATATATCTGTAGAACAAAGAGCTAAATGAATAATGCATGCAAATGAAACATAAAATTCAACTTTCTTGACAGATATCATCCTAAATTCTTAAGCTTAATTTACTTAAAAATTATCAACATATTAGCATATTTTTTCTGATTTTTCTATGAATCTCTACATGTATATTTGCTCATTAACAAAAAATATTAAATATCAGTGAATGGAAAATTGATTCCATTTTAAGATATAAAATATTTATGCTCACAGCAGCTTTCAATCATATGGAATTTTCATAGCAGTATTCTAATGTAAAATGTAATTTTAATTAAATCGTAGCAAGCAGTTAAAAATTCTACATTTGCTTGAGTTTCTGACATTCAGATGAAGGTTCTTAGTAAAAAAAAGGTATGCTTCTTCACTTATAACATGTCACTAAAAATACTATTATGATTTATACTCTTTGTAGAAAGTAACCAGAAAAATTCAACATGACTTAAATTTAAGAAAATAAAACAAATTTCTCCAATCTACTGATTTTCAATTTCAATCCAGCAAAGTGGTTTTTGAAATAGCTCTCATTTCCATACTATGTTACACAGACAAGATTTATATTTTGTTGATACTATGACATCTGTATTATAATCTCTTCTTACTGTTTAAAAATAATTGATAAACATCAGAACTGAAAAAAAACCTATTTTTTACAGATAACAATGTAAATCTTAAAGATAAATTGATGGATTTAGTTGAACAGAAGATGCATAAACCATGAGATTCCAACTGCAATTTACTTATCTCAATATTTGGAAATATTGTTATGAACTTGTTATTCTAGCTAAGCAGAGAAATATTTTCTTTCATATCCATCTGTTCTGATTTTGCACTGAAGTAAAAGAAAAGCAGCCTATATATATTCATCTACTGATGAACATGAAACTGACTTTATGAACAGTGTGTTGCCCACAAATCGGGTACAGAATATCATAAATGGAAATAAGCAGATGTGAGGGGAGCAGGGCCCTGTGGAGACTTTCTTGAGCACACTTTCTAGCAAATATACACCTACAAAATCTCACTATGCAAATTTATGCTAACATATAATGAATCATTTGAAATGCCAGTGTGCTATTACCCCTACATGGCTATCAGAAGGACAAAAGGTCATAAGCACATTTTTGCTTCTAAAAGTTTCGTAATTAGGAGTAAAAATATTCACTTTGCTTAATTTAGATTTATTTTCTGACTCCAATAAAACTTACCATGGTTAAAAGACATTTAAATGACTAGTCCCAATTATTATCACTCCTTCTTTGTGGCCTGGGATATTCCTTGGTATGTCAATCTACTTTGTGAGAAATTTTGTCTCTCAAAATACTACCAAATAATCTTTAAAACTCAAGGAAATAATGCAACACTTGAACATGGAAACTGTTATCTTGACTAAGAAGAGCCAACATCCATATCCTTGGAAACCTTCTTTTTCCCATGTTTAACTTGTGGATATTCTATTTAGCAAGTTTACCAATGCTTCAGTACCTTACCCAGAAACCTTAAAAAACTGCTTTGTTAGTTTTGTTAATCAAAATTTGCTGTTTTTTCAGAGAGAGAGGGAGTCCTGTCTCTCTCTCTCTCTCTGACAGAGAGAGTTACTCATGGACCCACTGGTCACAAATGGTAGGCTAATTTGAAGTATAAACAATGTTGAGCTAGCAATCATTCATCATCAGCTCTATCTCTAACTCATTTTGTTTAGAGTAAGCTAATTTTGCTCAAACCTTAATTGCTTTAGGAAAACATTGACCAGGGCATGCCTTACTTCTTTACAAGTAAAATTCTTCGATGGGTCTGTTCCACAAATTATTTAGATTTGTAACTTTAATCTTATTTAAAAACAAAAAAAAAAAAGCTAAACATAGCATGAAATTGTCACTGGCATTAGGCCAATGTCCTGCATTGTGTTTTTTTTTTTCTCATGCATTTTAAAGCTATTTGTAATTTCTGCCCTCAATAAATAAATTTTATTTATTTATTTTTCCCACTGGGTTGTGGTTTTTGTAATATATACTTTCTTCCAGATCTTATGACAGGGATATTTCATCATTTTCTTATTTGGATTTCTGCAATCCTACTGTCCATATCTTTTTCTCTAGTAATTTGCAGTACTAGCAATGACTTATTTTTTTAAAAACCATCTTTAAGTATACTTTATATATAACTTTAATAAGGTTTATTTTTTCTTTTATATTTGTAGTAACTATACAAGAAATCTTTGCATATTCCACAGTCTCAAAGAATTTTTTTTTCCAGAAGTTTTATAATTGTAACATCTATGTTTTGTCCTGTGAATAATTTTCAGTAATTTTGTTTACATCATGAGTTCAGTTTCAAGGTTAATTTTTTCTTTTATGCACAGTTGTGCCGGCATCATTTTTCAAAAAGACTTTTCTTTTCCCCATTGACCTTCCTTGGAACCTTTAATAAAACTGAAATGATCAGGGCACCTGGCTGGCTTAGTGGAGTATACAACTCTTGGTCTTGGAGTTGTGGGTTAGAGCCTCATGTTGTGCCTAGAACCTACTTTAAGAAAAAAAATCCAAATGATCAAATATCAGTGGATCTATTCCTAGGTTATCTATACTATTCCATTTAATTCTACTTCTGTCCTAATAGTAATACCACCCCATCTTTTTATTGTAACTTTACTTGAGCCAAATGGTAAAAGGCCTCCAATCCTGTTTTTCCTGTTCAATTGTTTTGGCTCTTCTTGGCCTGTTTAAATTTTAGAATCATCTTGGCAGTCTGCATGAAAGACTCCTGAGATTTCTAATCCAGATTTCATAAATCTACAGATTTATGATAATTAAGTCTTAAAGTCGATGAAAATGGTGTATGACCATTTTTAAAGTTTTATTTCTCTCAGGACTCTGTTGGAGTTTTCAATTTTGAGGTAATACACATGTTACATTAATTGTATCTCTAAGTCTTTCATGTATTGGGTATTATAAACTATATTCTATTCCATATTCTGCTCCTTTCTACTATATAGAAATGCATTACAATTAGTTTTTTTGTTGAAAAGTTTTCCTGTGAGCCTATGGAATTCTCTAATTATTAATAATGTTCTTTTTGTAGATTCCTTTGGATTTTCTCTACAATCAATAATGTCAAATGAAAATTGTGTTTTACTGCCTCACTTTTATTCTACATCTTTCTCAATTTTTCCTTGTCTAATGCACATGCTAGGACTTCCAGTAGAGTGGCGAATTACATTTATTGATGTCCCAATATTGAACAAATATTGTATTCCAAAGACATACCACTTGGTTATAATAAACTAATTCCTTATATATTTTGTTATTAGCTAATACTTTGCTAAAGATTTTTGTATTTATGTTCGTGCATCTATTTAAACATCAATTTTACATCTTTCCACTGTGTAAATAGATCCATAGTTAATATACAAATAATACTTTTAGTACTATTTCTGATTTTGGTAACATGGTAATTTCTGCCTCATTAAATGAGATTAGAAAACATTTACTATGTTTTCTCAAATAAGTTTTATATTATTCATTCCTTAATATTTAATTGGATTTACCAGTGTATTCATGTAGGTTTGAACTTTTCTTTCTAGAAAAGTTTTTAGTTAATAATCATGTCCCTTTTCAAAATGTAGGAGTATTTGGGTTTTCTATTTCTTCTTACATTAGTTTTAATCATTTGTGACTTTTAAGATATTGCTGACCTCATTGAAATGTTTTGGTTTGAGAAGCATAAAGTTGTTCAATATTATTATCTTAATATCCATCTTTTTTTTTAGATAAGTAGTAGAGTAGAATCTACACACTTTTTCTTACAACACAGTTATTTTTTTATTTTATTTTTTCAGTGTTCCAAGATTCATTGTTTATGTACCACACCCAGTGCTCCATGAAATATGTGCCCTCCTTCATACCCACCACCAGGTTTACCCTTTCCCCTATCCCTTACTCCCAGTTTGTTTCTCAAAGTCCACAGTATCTTGTGGCTTGTCTCCTCCAATTTCCCCCAGTTCATTTTTCCTTTCCTTCTCCTAATGTCTTCCATGTTATTCCTTATGCTCCACAAGTAAGTGAAACCATATGATAATTGAATTTCTCTGCTTGACTTATTTTACTCAGCATTATCTGCTCCAGATCCATCCATGTTAATACAAAAGTTGGGTATTCATCCTTTCTGATGGAGGTGTAATATTCCATTGTATATGTGAAGCATATCTTCTTTATCCATTCATCTGTTGAAGGGCCTCTTAGCTCTTTCCACAGTTTGGTGATTGTGGCCATTGCTACTATGAACATTGGGGTACATACGGCCTTTCTTTTCACTGTATTTGTATCTTTGGGGTAAATACCCAGGAGTGTAATTGCAGGGCCATAGGGTAGCTCTATTTTTAATTTCTCAAAAAATGTCCACACTGTTTTCTAAAGTAGCTGCACCAATTTGCATTCCCAACAGTGTAAGAGGGCTTCTCTTTTTCCACATCCTCTCCAACACTTGTTGTTTACTTTCTTGTTAATTTTAGTCATTCTAACTGGTGTAAGATGGTATCTCAAAGTGGTTTTGGTTTGAATCTCCCTGATGGCTAATGATGATAAACATTTTTTCATGTGTCTGCTAGCCATTTGTATGTCTTCATTGGAGAAGTGTCTGCTCATGTCTTCTGCCCAGTTTCTGACATGATTATCTTTTTCTTTTTTTTTTTTTTGGGTGTTGAGTTTGAGGAGTTCTTTATAGATTTTGGATATAAGCCCTTTCTCAGTAGTGTCATTTGCAAATATCTTCTCCCATTCCATGGGTTGCCCCACAACACAGTTATATTTTAATCAAATTTAATAATTTGTTTAAAATAAAAGCTTTGGTTTTACTGGTTTCCTTTATTATTGGTTAATATTCGCTTTCAGGAATGCCTGAAACTTTATTTTCTTCATCTTACTTACTATGTAAACCTTTTTCTAGTTTCTTATAATAGGCACTGATAAGACTGATTTTGATTTTTTTCCTCTCTTCTATTATTAGCAATTATAGTTTTGAATTTTCATCTAACCATCTTTTTGCTTACACCCATATATTTCAAAGGTCTTGTGTTCAGTTAAGATATTTTCTAATTTTTTTTTCTTTTGATTAGATTAAATACTGGGCTGAAGGTCCTAGCCAATAAAGAAAGGAAAGAAGTGTTATGGAGGAGGAAAGAAAGGGGGGGGGACTGAAAAATGGGAAATAGAACTGTGACCACTCACAGATGTATATCTGCATGTGTAAAAAATCATAAATAATATAAGTATAAATCATTAGTACTATTGACTATAGTAAATTGCTGACTAAAAGGCCAAATATAAACTGAATTTTAGATTTCTAGATTTAGCTCCATTATATAAAACGTTTGGAAGTCCTCACTCCCATCATAACAACAAGAAAAAGTTGAATAAACTGAAAATCATCAACTTCTCTGGACCCATCAGAAAACTAAGAGTTTACAGTATATCAGGTATCTGAAATCTGGATACAGGTGTGTCCACTGAGATATAGGATCTTAGATCTGACTACTTGGTTCAACATAAGTAATGGAAGAAAGGCCAGCCAAAAAATAAATGAGGTAAAATAACATGCTTTGTTTTTATTCTTAAATGATCTAAGTAATGACATTTTAAGTCTACGGCCATACCACCCTGAATGCGCCCGATCTCGTCTGATCTCAGAAGCTAAGCAGGGTCGGGCCTGGTTAGTACTTGGATGGGAGTAATGACATTTTAAGTAATATTAACAATCTATTGGGTAATTTTAACAGATGGATAAATAAAATGAGTAACAGCATGGCCACATGGTGCAGGAGGTAGAAACTGGTTATACTTATTAGAAGATATGTGTACTACAAGGGCCATGTTATTTTTAAAAGTTATTTATATGAAATATCATTTTAAAATGTGTGTTTCAGGGTGCTTAGGTGGCTCAGTCAGTTAAGTGTCACCTTCAGCTCGGGTCATGGTCCCAGGGACCTGGGATCGAGTCCCGCAAGGAGATCTCTGCTCTGCAGGGGTCTGCTTCTCCCTCTGTCTCTGCATCTCTTTCTGTCTCTCATGAATAAATGAAGACAATCTTTTAAAAAAATAATAAATAAATAAAATAAAATGAGAGTTGTATAAACAAGGACAAGCACTAAATCTTTTACCAAAGAAGTATAGCTAAATATGATAGTAGAGGAAATAAAATGGAGTCAGATAATAACCTCAATTAACGAGAGAAGGCAGGAAATGAGGACCAAACAAAAAATAAAGAATAAGTGCAACGAATAGAAAGCAGGTACCAACAAAGTAAATATTAACCCAAGTATAGTGATAATCAATTTAAATTTAATTATATAAATATAGTAATTAAAATGCAGAGATTTTATTTCTTTTTTTAATATATTTTTTAAATTTTTATTAACATATAATGTATTATTAGCCCTGGGGGTATAGGTCTGTGAATCGCCAGGTTTACACACTTCATAGCACTCACCATAGCACATACCTTCCCCAATGACCATAACCCCACCACCCTCTCCCTACCCCTCTTTCCCCGGCAACCCTCAGTTTGTTTTGTGAGATTAAGAGTCTCTTATGGTTTGTCTTCCTCCACATCCCATCTTGTTTCATTTATTATTTTCTGACCCTCCAAGCCCCGCACTTTGCCTCTCAACTTCCTCATATCAGGGAGATCATATGATAATTGTCTTTTTCTTTTCTTTTTTTTTTTTTTTTAAAGATTTTATTTATTTATTTGACAGAGAGAAATCCCAAGTAGATGGAGAGGCAGGCAGAGAGAGAGAGAGGGAAGCAGGCTCCCTGCTGAGCAGAGAGCCCGATGCGGGCCTCGATCCCAGGACCCTGAGATCATGACCCGAGGCGAAGGCAGCGGCTAACCCACTGAGCCACCCAGGCGCCCGATAATTGTCTTTTTCTAATTGACTTATTTCACTAAGCATAATACCCTCTATGCCATAAGCATAATAAGCATAATACCATCCATGTTGTCGCAAATGGCAAGATTTCATTTCTTTTGATAGCTGCATAGTATTCCATTGTATATATATACCACATCTTCTTTCCATTCATCTGTTGATGGACATCTAGGTTCTTTCCATAGTTTGGCTATTGTGGACATTGTTGCTATAAACATTTGGGTGTACATGCCCCTTCAGATCACTACATTTATATCTTTAAGGTAAATACCCAGTAGTGCAATTGCTGGGTCATAGGGTAGCTCTATTTTCAAATTTTTGAGGAACTTCCATGCTGTTTTCCAGAGTGGTTGCACCAGCTTGCATTCCCACCAGCAACGTAGAAAGGCTCCCCTTTCTCCACATCCTTGCCAGCTTCTGTCATTCCCTGACTTGTTAATTTTAGCCATTCTGACTGGTGTGAGGTGGTACCTCATTGTGGTTTTGATTTGTATTTCCCTGAGCCAAGTTATGTGGAGCACTTTTGTGTCTGTTGGCCATCTGGATGTCTTCTTTGCAGAAATGTCTGTTCATGTCCTCTGCCCATGTTTTGATTGGATTATTTGTTCTTTGGGTGTTGAGTTTGATAAGTTCTTCATAGATTTTAGATACTAGCCCTTTATCTGATATATCATTTGCAAGTATCTTCTCCCATTCTGTTAGTTGTCCTTTGGTTTTGTTGACTATTTCCTTTGCTGTGAAAAAGCTTTTGATCTTGATGAAATCCCAATAGTTCATTTTTGCCCTTGCTTCCCTTGCCTTGGTGATGTTTCTAGGAAGGAATTGCTGTGGCTGAGGTTGAATAGGTTGCTGGCTGTGTTCTCCTGAAGGATTTTGATGTATTCCTTTCTCACATTGAGGACCTTCATTCATTTTGAGTCTATTTTCATGTGTGATGTAAAGAAATGGTCCAGTTTCATTTTTCTGCATGTGGCTGTCCAATTTTCCCAACACCATTTGTTGAAGAGACTGTCTTTTTTCCATTGGACATTCTTTCCTGCTTTTCAAATATTAGTTGAACATAGAGTTGAGGGTCTCTTTCTAGGCTCTTTTTTCTGTTCCATTGACCTATGTGTCTGTTTTTGTGCCAGTACCATACTCTCTTGATGATGACAGCTTTGGAATAGAGCTTGAAGTCCAGAATTGTGATGCCACCAACTTTGGCTTTCTTTTTCAATATTCTTCTGGCTATTCGAGGTCTTTTCCGGTTCCATTTAAATTTTAGGATTATTTGTTCTATTTCTTTGAAAAAAATGGATGGGATTTTGATAGGGATTGCTTTAAATGTGTAGATTGCTTTAAGTAGCATAGACATTTTCACAATGTTTGTTCTTCCAATCCAGGAGCATGGAACATTTTTCCATTTCTTTTTGTCTTCCTCAATTTCTTTCATGATTACTTTATAGTTTTCTGAGTATAGATTCTTTGCCTCTTTGGTTAGATTTATTCCTAGGTATCTTATGGTTTTGGGTGCAATTGTAAATGGGATTGACTTCTTAATTTCAATTTTATTATTTCTATTTATTATAATTTGTTAAGGTATGTTTGTGGCCCAGAGTATGGTCTATCTTATTCAATACTTTTGTAGGAAATTATCAAATTACTGGAAACTTAAAAATTACATACCTCAAATGGTTAAAATTAGAAAGATTATCAATACTATTTTTTGACAAAAATTTGTAGGAAAGACAATTTTTACACACTTGTGATGAGACTACAAATTGGTATAACTATACTGGAAAAACATTTTGGTATTTCCTACATGATTTGCACATAAACATTCTCTATAACTCAACAATATCACTCCTTGGTATATAATCAAAAATGTGATTATTGATCCAAAAGATTTGTATTTAAATGTCTAGAACCACATTAGCCAAAATAGGTAAATAATATAAATAATCCATCAGTATTATGTGGGATACTTTACATGATGATTTATTGCATTATTGTAAAACTAGATGACCTAAAGCCATACACTTGAACATTGAAAAAAAAATTCCTATCACATCTAATGAATTTCACTAACATAATTTTGAACAAATTATGAAAGGCACAAAGTAATACATACTGCATACATAACATTAATTCATGGCTTTAGAAGTCATGATAGTCATTTTCTTTGGGGAGGAGAGAGATTGGTGATCAGGATGAGAGGGCTTTGTTGGTGATATTCTATTTCTTGATCTAGGTGGTCGCCACCAGGGTGTCTTTATTTTTTCTTGTACACCTGAGATTTGTGAATTTTTCTTTATATGTCTGCATTTAAATGTTTAAAAATTCCCCCTATATTGCCTGAATATGCTAAGTGACTCAATTTACAATTATTCTAGATAACAGCAGGTAGTAGTACAACGAGTGTTTTCCTAAGCATAGTTGACATGAATTTTCATTCTAATGCTCTCACTGAATGGTATATTTCTCCATAAGCAATGCAGCCTTTCTCTATTATGTTTACTTCATTGATAATATGAAATAGGTTAAAGTTCCTTTCATATCTAAAATTTGTAAATAACATATGCCTAAATATTCTCAAGTAAAATTCATTGTTAAAAATCTTGTTTTTTATTTCATTCTGAAAAATTAATATAGGATTACTCTAAAAAGTATATCTTAAAATCATTAATTCTAACAAAAACAAAGAGAATCACTGAGCAATGAAACCACTGGACTGTATTAGGATCCAATATAATTCTCAAAGCCATGCAATAGGCCCAATCATTGAAAAATCCACACAATAAAAGACTTCTACTTTATCAAGTGCTTTTTAACCCTTACAATACAGTACCAGGTAGGTTGAGAAGAAAGTTGCCTACACAGTCATGGTTATATGATAATGTCTTAACAAGGCAACCAGTTCCCCATGGTGCTAATCCAGCTTCTCCTCATACTCAGCTGGTAATTAACATATTTTAATATTTTAAAAATATTCATTATTATTGGGACAGTTGATTATCTAGCATCATTGAAGCTCTATTATCTGTCATCTCTAAATGACAGGCATGGCTCAGTTTAGCCAACAAAGTACTTTACTTCCAAGATTTTGACTTGTGATTAATCCAATTATCTCCTCTGCTATAAGGAGAAAAGATTATATTGGATGATTTTGTTTCCTGCAGCAAAGTAATTTTCTGCATGACCAGCAATAATATAATGTGGGGGATTTTAATAAGAGGCAATTATTTTTAAAATTAAACCTTAAACAGAATGCAGATTGTAATAATATGGCAGAGATGTGCACAAAATTATGAGTTACTTTAAAAACTGTTAACCCTGCAATGTGTTCTTGTATGAAACAGTACAATAAAAGAAACATAACTGAAACAAAAAAGATTTTTATGTCTTCTAAAATGCATATACAATAGTGAGACTGACAAGGTGATACTCCTTTTCTGTGGTATTCCAGAATTTAATGGTTTATATTTTTTCCATTTGAAATTAACAGCTTTATTTTTTAAGACAGGGAAAGACTTATGCAAAGGATTCATGATAATATTTTTTTTCTTTCCAAAGAGAAAATATTTAACTCTGGAGTTGAAAAATGATCAATGATAAAAGGTGAGTATTAGCAAAATTAAGTCATCATGTGTGCTATGGAAAAATAGAGCCTCCCAGACCTCACTGCCATGGTATGCAAATTATGAAAGTTAACAATAATGGTCTTTGAGGTATCTCTAGGGCCTGGAGTCCCCATGTGTTTATTTCTAATTGTTCCAATCTAAGGACAGAAAGCTATCACCAAATGAAGGTGGTATCTATTCTTCTTTTTATAAGGTGAACATCTTTTGAAATTACTTTTCACATTTTGAGGATATTTGAGGTGGGATTTTGAAAATGGAACAGACAGCATCTAGAAAGATTTGAAATAGCAGAGGAACACACACACAAAAATACTTGGTTTGAAAGGAAAGCTTGTCCATTAACAAATGAACTATTTCTCATGAGTTTCACGGTTTTAGTTTATTTAGTGTTGCTGTATGCCACAATTTTTTCATATGTCTATTGTCTTCAAAAGAGTGCTTCAACATAGTTTAAATAAAAATAAAATTTAATTATTTTAAATGCTTCATGTTTAACCTTAAATATACATATTATATAATATCTATATTATATATAATTATATATATAAATTACAATTTCAAATGCCCTTTAAATTATTTTTCTGTTGAATAATCCTTTAAATAGCAATAAAAAACTAACATTGTTTTAATCCTTATAATGTAGTGGATCTTCTGTTAGGTATTTCATAATTGTATAATGGATCACTGTCATGCCTATCTTGACCTATCAACTTATTTGAAATTGCTGCATTCTACTTACACCCCAAAGCCTGCTTACCCAGAACTTTTTTTTCTTTTTTTAATAACAACTTGCTAACACTTCTGGTCATTTCCTCTAAAATTAAAATGTTCTAACAGATCAATTAAAATGTTCTGACATATCAATTAAAATGCTCTAACAGATCTAACAGCTCAATCCTTGAAGACTTATATTCAATGATGAGACTATCACTGATCATATAAACTGGCAAAGCCTTCACTACAAACTGTTTGATTTTAGATTCTAGCTTACATTACTGTTCATTTAAGAAAAAAAAAAAAAAAAGAACAGTCCTGGAAGATCATGGTTTACAAACACAACCATTATATTTGTTTCCTTCCTCAGCTGCATGATCTTAATGATCATTTTAATAATGATTTTAATAATGATCAAACATACTATTAGCCCTAATGACAGGAGAATGTTGCTTCTAAATTAATCTTGTATTTTATAAGTTACTGGGTTGTAGTGAAAGTTATACAGAGCTCAGTTGAAACAGTCACCTATCTCTTTTTTCCACTGATAAAAAAAAAAATACTTTAAACTATAAAACAGCAACAAAAGGAAATTCTAAAGATCTGCATCCCATGCCAGTACAGAGTTTTAGAATTTAGCTTTTGACAGCATCAGTGAGCTTTGGATTTCCTGAGGTATCTTTTGTGCTCAAGCTATGTTTCCCCAGTGATTGAAAGAGATGAGTTGTGCTAGGCAGACCTGGAGAAGAAAGAGGAAGATGAAGTCAAAGGTAAGATGAATAGGAAGACAAAGAAAAGGAAGTGGAGGGAAGGGAGGAGGAAAAGAGGAGAAAAAAGGCTGACCTTGAAGTATTTTTCTGCTAGATTGGTCATCTAGAAGTTGAAAGGACTGTGTTCATGTAGACTATGTGCAGTTTATTTAAAATATAAATAAAATGTATGTGCATTTTATATAAAACAAAATATGCAGTGTGTAAGATGTTGATAATGCTTTGGAGTAAATTTCTTTTTAAATGAATGCCTGGATAATGGTTAAGGGAAGGTTTGAAATTTTTAATTGAGTTTACCTTTATTATCTGTTATCAAATGTTCCAGTGTTTATTATCACTTAGTTGTTTAAAAAAACTGTATCATGTTAGTTTTAATTTGTGTCTATTTTACGAGAAGCGATCATAAACATCTTGCTATATGCTGAAGATCCATTTATGTTAACTTTTCCTAAAATTTCTTTTCCTAAAGTCTTTATGTTCTTTGCCAATGTTGTTCATTCTTTTTATCAATAAGATGTGTAGATTTTTTTTCAAAAAAATTTTTAAAGATTTTATTTATTCACTTGACAGAGAGATCACAAGTAGGAAGAGAGGCAAGGGGAAGCAGGCTTCCCGCCAAGCAGAGAGCCTGATGCAGGGCTCCATCCCAGGACTCTGAGATCATGACCTAAGCTGAAGGCAGAGGCTTAACCCACTGAGCCACCCAGGCACCCCAGATGTGTAGATTTTTTATATATATTAGAGAAATTGGCCTTTTTCCTTATGATATATTTTCAGTTATTTTTTCCAGATCATCATGTGCACCTTGATCTTATTGGTGATTTCTTCTCTCTCATGTGTTCCCTTCCAGTTTTCCAGAAATGTCGACCTTAACCTTCAGCTCTGCTTGACAGGCTTTCTGTTCTTTTCTACTTGATGTTAGTGATATCCTTGGCCCCAAACACATGAACATATTCACTCTTGTGTGATCTGGTTCCTATCAAAGCATTTGTTGCATCTTGTATGTACAATGATTGGTCAATTAATCAAGATAAAGTTGGGGTTTATTTTCCTACAGTTTGTAACATACATGTTCTAAAAGAAGCATGGGAAAATATGAATTTTTATTTATGTATATAAGTAAATTTTAATTTCTTAAGTAAAAATAGTTAAATTATATATTAAATATTTATCTTTGTTTTCTTTATGATATAAAATTAATCTAACTTATTGAATCATCACTGCAGCAAAGAACTAGTCAAATAATTTGGCTTCCTTTTTTCATTCAGAATTCATTTTCTTCAATCCACATTATATTTGCCTTTGAAATTTCTGCCAACTGAATAATCAAAATCACTTATTTAATATTCTTCTTATATTTGAGGTCAAACTCATGAAATATCATAAGAAAGAAGGCATGATGATGGTAAAAGTTATAAAAGAAAAATAAATTTTAAAAAGCACAAAGTCAGGGGGGTCTTGCACCCTTTACAGCCTTTTAATATCATATAAAGGTTATCCCACTAATTGTTGTAGTGATTCTAAAATGTAGGAAACTTAAAGAACAATGAGATATCCCAAGCAGAGACTGCTGGTTCTCTTCCCATGGCCTTTTCCTTTACACCCCACCTCTGATTTCTAACTAACATCAAGTCCAGCTGAAATAGAAGATACATTTCTCATCTTATTTGAGTTGAGGAGCATCATGTGACCAAGGAAATGAAAGCTGAAATATAACATGAGAACCCATCTTGAGAAATGTTCTATAGGACTTCTGAGATCCATTTTTGCAACTCTTAACTGCTCTTTGGAATTAGACAAATGATGGCTACAGTTTCATGTTGGTCTGTGAGGATATAAAGCTATAATGTGCATGGTAAGAAATGAGTGGGAAATAGCCTGGTTCATGGCCAATTTACTCACATATGACTCTTTCTGGTACAGAGAACTAAACTTCTACATTTTAAGTCATTTTTTTAAATGTCTCTCTAATTCACAGCAAAACATTGTCCACACAGATATAGAATATGATACCATGAATGCTACTCTGGAAAAAAAAAAATATATATATATATAAATTATGGGTTTGGTTTATGAAATTAGCAGGGTGGTGAGAGGTAGAAACATACATATTATCGGTTGGAAACCTGGTAAACTTGTTAGGTTGTAGTGAATAAGTCATCTGCTTTACCTTCAAATAAATCTTATGTTAATTTCAGGTATAATATTAGGGAAATGTTGAGATTGTTTTTAAAATTTGTTTTAGTTGACTGTTTTTACACTTTTTAGAAAAGTACTGCAAACGATTGATTAATTTTTGTTTGGGGTAGATGGAATGCAGATAGAGAAAGAAGACAGATCTTATTAAAGGAGATTTTCTTGGTCTGGAATCCACAAACAGGAGATCCTACAAACTTTTAGGTTTGAAATACCTGGCTTTACCTTTATCTCAAACTGAAACAGGAAAGAGTTTACATAACTACAGCCTCAGTAGACGTGCTCTTCTCTACGAAGACGGTGATCATGCTGACAGTGATGGCTACTATATCACAGGAAAGCTGGGCAGAACACAGAAGTTAGAAAAAAAATCAAGAATTTTCACTCACACTTTAAAAATTTTGTCTGGACAAAGACTTTGACTGTGATTATTTGCACATGCAATTGACCAAGAGTAATGGGAATTTTATTGTATTTTTCAGGGAATTTTTTTGTTTAAAAGAAACTTAACTTGACCTATAATTAAAAGCCTTAAACAGTCCCTATGACCAAATGATATCAATAAGAAATGGGCTACAAAATTTCTACAACCCTGAAGAATGCCAGCCTCGGCAATGTGTATCTGATATATATAGCCATAGAAAGCTATTGAATAAGCACACACTCCTTTTCTTTCTCCTATATTCCCAAAGACAAATCCAGGGACACAATGGGCAAAGGTGTTAAAAAATCTTCCCAAAGAAAAGAATCTAGTTTTTACACCTTAAGTTAGCTAGGAAACTTGCCTCCATGGCCAGAGTAGTCTTTATTTTTCACGTTGAACATTATTTCCTATCTAGTGTGTCCTAATTGGCTATCAGCTAATGTATTTCTCAGACTCTTCTTCTCTGAATAGAATATCTATGGGTGTACATAGGGCAAAAATCTTGTATTCCAATTTGTAGATTTCAAGATTGTTCTGGGCCTTATTTGGATTTGTTGGGGAGAATTCCATGTCACTCAGACATCTTGAATGTTCAGCTATTAATAAATGTAAGTAAATGAATGACATCAGTGTTGCTTCCATTAGGGAAAGGATGAAGGTGTTACATACTCAGAAAGACAAATACCTTTTTATACACCGGTAGCCAAAAGGACAGGCCACAGTAGAGATTTTTGATAGACTATCACAAAAGCCATTCTCCCTACCTTTAGATGACTGATTTTTTCCTAGGTGCGTAGGCACACGGAATAATGACAATGACATTAATAGAATTTAAAAATTCTTAATATAACATATAATTTTAATTGTGTTATCTTTATGTTGTTGAATTATAAGTACTGTTTGTATATTTTGATACTAGGCTCTCATTAAATATATGATTTACTTATTCTGTCCTTCTGTAGGATGTCCAATGACTTTCCTCAGTGTGTCCTGTTAAGGACTGAATTGTGTCCCATTCAGATATATATGCTGATTCCCTAATTCCCCATGTGACTGCACTTGCAGCTGAGTTCCCAATCTATGCTCACAGATCAGGGCTTTCATGTACATTGCTTATTGGCCAGTATGTATTTAATAGACATGAGGGAGGTTTAGTGTATTCTTCTGGTTCCAACTTTTTTCTAGTATCTGATTTCTAACATAACACCTCCTTATGTAAATCAGTCCCTAAAGGTCTTAACCTAAGCCAATAAATTTCATGTTCTAAGTCACTATTTTTAGGACATCAAGTAATAATTAATGACAGTCATAATTACTGGCTTTTCCCTTTGCATAAACCACTTGAGCAGACAGAATTCAATAATAAGATTATGAGGATGCTCAGGAAATTATAGTAATTTTATTTTGTCTGAAAATGTTGAGAACATGCAAATAAATATGATCCTCACACTATTTTATGGAATTATAGGAAAAAGAAAATAAAAATAGAAACATATTTTATCTTGTTTTGTACCACAAGAGGCAATAATAAGTACCTTTAGAGTTTCTTCAGTTTAGAATAAATGTGACAAGCAAGAATTTTGAAAAATTTATTTTTTTTGTTTATTTTGCTCTTTCCCAGAGTAAATGATTTCTTAACAGTTAAAATAAAAACACAACTCTACTTTAGATTTACAAAGATTTTACAAAGATTTCACATTACAAATGAAGTGACCAAGGAAATAGAACTTTAAAAATTAAATTTAATTGCTTGAAAAAGCATGAACTTTGAAGGAGTAATTAAATTGACACTGAAACTACCCTTCAAAATTTCATATCTTTATAGGAACTTCATAGTACAATTCATACCATTAAGATTTAATCTTCTGAAACACTACTGGAGAGAGACGAAGCTCTTAGATAGCAAGCAATATCAAAACATTGGAAGTCCTCAGCTATGTAAATCTCTGACTGATCTCCAGCAGAATTTGGTGAAAACATTATCATTGTGAAGAGATTCATGGAAAATACTCGACCTTCTGTCAAACTGAAATTCCTCAATATCAGCTACCTTCTGCTAAATGAGTTGTTATGTGTTACCTCAACAAAGGAATGGCAAAAGTAATTTATGACTATTTTAGAATATGTACATCAGTGATTTGCATCATTTATTCACTTTTTTTAATTATGTGGAGGATGGGCAGAGGGAGAGGGAGAGAGAGAATCTGCAGCAAGCTCCATGCCCAGCACAACCTGATCTCACAACCCTGAGATCATGACCTGAGCCAAAATCAAGAGTCAAACACTTAACCAGCTGAGCTACTCAGGTGGCCCCTTTATTCATTTCTTAAGACATTACACCACCAGCTCAAAGGTCTTATAAAGAGATGTTTGGTGATGTTACAGTATTCTCATCAGCCCTGTGTGCTTCTGATTCAGAATATTGCCTGGGAATCACTAACTCCGAGTGTAAGAAGGGATAATGGATATAATTCCAAATGAGAGGAAATTGTAGAAAGGTTTAAAGTAACTTTAAAAGGTTATTTAGCAGAAGTGAGGTTGGATGTCAGAACTTCTGATCACATTCTTTTTTTTTTTTTTTTTTAATTTATTTATTTGACAGAGACACAGCGAGAGAGGGAACACAGCCAAGGGAGTGGGAGAGGGAGAAGCAGGCTTCCTGCCAAGCAGGGAGCCTGACTTGGGGCTCGATTCCAGGACTCTGGGATCATGACCTGAGCCGAAGGCAGCTGCTCGACAACTGAGCCACCAAGGTGCCCCTTCTGATCATGTTCTAAGCAAATTTTCATATTACCGTAGTGGGTTTGTTCCTACTCATGAGTGTTATAAGAATCAAAACAAAAGATTTCACAAATAATACAAGTTAATCTCCCCCCAGAGGAGAAAATGTCCCTTTGTTATAAAGAAATTTAGGCTTAAAGGACACAGATGTTTGCCCAGATCATAACAGCATTTGACAGCATAGCTGGGAATGAACTCTGCTTACTGACTCTATATTTAGTTCTCAATCATTATTTCTGTTACTGGTTTAGAAATCATTGATAGAACACATACTTGGCTTCAGTCCTTTTGTGCATCTTCAGGTCACAGATCGTTGGACAGAGACCTTGCCTTCAAAGATTTTCTTTCCCCACCAAGTGTATTTTATTTTCCTCATTGGAGATAAAGCATAGTAACTGAACCATTATATAATGGTTTTCTCTTATCTATACTGATACTATTTTTCAATCTCCAGAAAGTTCACATTCAAGCACAGATTTTTTTTTCCTGCATGTATCAAAAATACAGTAACTTTAAATTGGCTATATTTTTGTGTATTATTTTTAAAGCCAAGAATGTAACTCTAGATTAAAATGTCCCCTGATGCCTATAATTCCATGAATAGTTACTTTAGTTTAGTAAAGTTTGGGGGTTTTTAATCACATAATTCTAGGAATTATTTAGTCATAAATCATACTTTTCTGTACACCGAGGACCTGAATTAACTCTTCATTCATAGAGTAAAAGCACTACTATGAGTACAGATTACATAGAAGCTAACAAGAGAGAAAAATGCCTTCCTTGTGATATTTATGTTTTTGTGGAGAAGACAGTAAACAAGAAAACAAATGAAAAGCGATATTTCAAATATTGATGAGCAGTATTTTGTGTAAGATGTATTTTCTCCTATTTAGACACTTTTTTACTCTCATTTTCATTACATAAAATATATTAATGACTTTTCCTTTTCTATGCTCAGCATATGAATTTAGAAATCAAACACCCTTTCATTTTACCTACAGTGCAACATTAATGTCAAGAACTATTCTGAGTTTGAATTGCATTACTTTCTAAAGTAGCATTTGTTTTATCTATAACATAAGGAACCAAGAGTCTTCTTCTTCTTCATAGTTCACCCATCCTTCTCTCAACAAGGAATTTAAGTACCAAAGGTGCCAACCATCTCCTACGCCAAGGTAGAGTTTCTGGGATTAGTGAGCTGATCCATGCAGAGTAAGCCTAGCAGCAAAAGTATCAAGTTCTACTAATCATAATAATTCCAGAGCATTCTTTTTTTTAAATAAGAAGATACAAGATGAAACTAGAATGTATTGTTTAGGGTTGTTTTTTTGTTTTGTTTTGTTTTTGTTTGTTTGTTTTTCTGTTGTTGAGGTAGGTTTGAGATGAGAGGTTAAACTCCTACCCTTATATTTATGAGTGAGGAAATCACCCTAGTGACCACTGACTGGTCACTGGCATACCACTAGCACCCCACCCCAGTGACCACTGGCATCAGCACTGGCCATCTTTGTTCTCCCTGTCAAAGTCAGCAAAGAGGAATCTGAGTAAGAATTCCATTGCCAGCAAACAAAACTCTGAAGCACCTACAGCTCAAGAAGGCTAAGGATTAAAACTCTTTCTTCTAAGAAAGGAAGGGACTTCAAGATAATAAAAATAAAAATGATGTCAGACACTAGAGGATTGAAGGACGTGGAAAGTGGTGGTCAAGCACACGGAGGAAAGAGAAATTTTGGAGAGAAGCATCATGTTCAGCTTGGAAGCTGGTGCACATTACCAGTTAAGGTTTCATTAATAGTCTAAGTGAAAAAGCTTGAACTGCATTGTCTCATAAGGAGCCACTAGACACATGTGACTATTTTAATTTATATTATCTGAAATTTTAAAAGACTTGAAATTTTAGCCCCTGTGATATATTACCTACATTCCAAGAGCTCAACAGCTACCATGGTAGTTCATGACTACCATGTTGAATTGTGCATCTATAAAACAATTTTTGCTTGCAGAAAGTTCCATTAGAAAGTGTTAAGCCTATTTAATAAGAGAAAAGGGGCAGGAGAAGGAGAGATGAGAGTCATTCCAGTCTAGAGTTCATGAAACAGGATTTTTTTTTTTTGCAGAGAATTAAATACATTTTTCATTAATAAAACATAAATCATAAGGTTATAAGTAAAAGCAGATATAATTGGATATTTAGCCAAAGGCAAAATTATGGCCTTTTATGCCATTCTAAGCAATTTTGAATTTACACATTAGTCCAGGGCATATTTCCAAAGTGTTCATATAAGTAGGATTCTATGAAATATAAATTGAGGGTGAAACAGAAAAGGGAAGAAGGTGTTCAATTGAAAAAATAATCATGAGAAAGAATTTCTGCCAAATCTTTTTGCAAACAGACCATTCACATGAACATATTACATCTCTTAAGACATGATCTAAAAACTTACTTGAATTTATTTTAAAATGGGAATGAAACATCTGCCTGGATAGATTTTCCCCCCTTTTACTCAACTAGTAGTAAGCCCTAGACCACTATTTAAAAACGTGTGGTTGCAAATAATGAGGCACTATAGGACTGTAAGCAAAAGAGTGTGTTGGGTAGCCATTTATTCAAGAAAGATCACCTGGCAGTAGTGTGAGGATGAATTTGAGAAGACTATGTAGAAGCACTCAGTTTTGAAAGTCACTTCATTAATTTTTTCATGAATTATGAAATGGCTCATTTAACCAGGACACAACAGCAGAAGCAAAGGGTATGAATTTCAGAAAATGTTAGAAAACAAAATTGTAGAATATGACTTAGAGGAAATGTATGCAAGGAAAGGGGAAGAGTCTAGCATGCATCCCCTTTTAGGCACTGGATGATGCCATGTCATTTCCTGAAATAAAGCATTTTAGAAAAATGATAAAGTATTATGGTAAAATGCAATCTTTTATTTTAAAAACAAGATCATTTTAAATCATTGTATATATCCTAATAGAACTAAGTAGTTATATTCACATTCTACATCTCTTCTTCTGTCCCAAGCTGACTCAGATAAAATCAATTTTTTCTCACTTCTTTGTTGTTGTTATTATTATTATTATTATTATTATTATTACTATTACTATTATGCAACCAGTACTGAAAACATTAATATATGTGCCAAATAAGAATGTCTGGTACAATACAGGGCTTGACAACACAGCAGTGCAAAATATTTAAAATAATGTTTGATCTTCCTTTGATTCTCTGCCGGGCAATAATTTACCAGTTGTTCTTTTAAGGCCAGCTGCAAGATCTGATATACTTCTCTCATTTCTCTCTATCCTCCACACTCCCAAATTTATGTCAGTGGTTACACAGAATAGTTTAGCTTCTGTCTATCTGCTTCCAACCATGATCTCAGAGCTTTATGTTTTATTCCCCAAAAGATTTGTCTTAGGTAATTCTTCAACCACAGATCATTCCCTTCTAATTATTGGGGGGGGAAGTCCTTTTTTGGCTCCCTCCAACCCAATTATAGTTTTAAATTTCCTGATATGTTAGTACTTTGACATATGCAATACCTTGACAATTTGACAATACCTTTTTTGACATATACAATTTCTTTACATATACAATTTTTGTATATGTATACATATACAATTTTTGACACATACAATTTCAATACCTTTTTTGACATATACAATGTCTTAAACACAAAATTTGTCTAGATTAACCTGATATATTTCCAGGTCAATTCCGACAAGTTAGTTTATCATACAGACAAAACTACTAAGTCCCCCAACTATTAAGTGGACTCTGGGTGACAGCTGTACTAGACTTCTACAACTAATCAGCTGGCATCTCTCTGTTTGGTACCTATCGCCCACAGATTTAACATCTATAATTATTCATTCCCTTAGGAGAATAGAATTACAGATACTTGTTCTGTCCTTTATGATCCAACTGATTATACTTCGTCAAGCCTGAATTTGTTTGGATATAATCAGTGTTTCCTCAGCTGGTGATTCTTATTATTTTTTTTTCCAGATAACTGATTATACACACTGTTGTGACTCCTGGCAACCAATGAATATTAGACCACTTGATTAATTAGTAGCTATGATCTGCCTATTTATATTTACTGATATTATAAGTCATTTGTTTTCCCAACGAGGTTTTAGATTCTCCTTTTAACACCAGTTTACTGAATGTGAGTTGCTTTCTTCTTTCTTTTGTTTGCACACATTATTTAGGTGACAACTGAATGTATACAAATATGCTTTTATAAAGTCCAGATCTCTCTATTCTCAGAAATGAGTAAATTATAACTCATTAATGATATAAAATACCTATGATGTTATTGCATTTTCTTATTTTAAAATAAACTATGTTCTTGCATTTTTTTTTCTTTGTGAATTGGGTGTACAGATGCAAGAAATACCCTAAAAGAATTTAGCTTCTATCTCCCCTTTATAATTCCTATCTATCCAAGAAGCTTATTGTGAGGAATAAGGGAGATAGTACTAATAAGATCAATTTACTATATTGGCCATATTAAAACCAAACAAAAGTGAGATTATGGATGAATTCCTATCAAAGCAATTCCATAAGAGAGGAAATTTTTCTTTCTAACTGAAAATAAGAAAGTATTAACTCCATTTAAGAGATTTTTCTAGGGGTGCCTGGGTGGCTCAGATGGTTAAGCTTCTGCTTTTGGTTCAGGTCGTGATCTCTGGGTCCTGGGATTGAGTCCCATGTTAGGCTCCCCGCTCAGAGGGGAGTCTGCTTCTCCCCCTGCCTCTGCCTGCTGTTTGTGCTCTCTCTTTCTCAAATGAAAACATAAAATCTTTTTTAAAAATTAAAGATTTTTCTAACTGGAAAACACACTGTTCTTTTACTTCCTTAAAGCCTTTTGCTTTTTTTTAATTTTTAATTTATATCTGGCTACTACCTTGTCTATCTCTCCTAGATTTGCATGTAAATAAAGCCACAGACTGGACTTCATTTAGTAGTATGTGAAATTATGAACATACACATAATTGCCACAAATAAATATTTATGGAAAAGTGTGTCCTGATCATAGAAATATTTAAGAAGATACTGAAGATCAACTCAGGTTTATGATGTCATTTTGGTGATTGAATGAAATTTGATCATAAGACATTAAACTCTGATATTAAAGTATATTGAAAACGGGTATGTTAACAAAATTTATAATTTTGTGCACTTGTTTGAATGTTTTCAGCAATACAATATATATGTTATATAAATATTCAAATGAATGTAATGCTTTTTCTTTTTGTCTGAGGTCAGGTGCTAAAATTTTAGCTTATATCCTGTAACTATTCTAACATCTGTGTAGTTAGGTTATCTGCCTAATTATATTTGTGTTTTCATATTCTAAAATCAACTACTTTGTGACTCATATTTGTACTAGATATACCTAAACTTTCAATTTTGTGGGAAAACTTTCTGAGAATTCAACAAAATTAGATCTCAATCCCATGCCATCCATTCCTGTAGTGGTTGATATTGGTGAAGAACAGAAAGGGAAAATGTTCTCTTCAAAGTTTGATCCCTTCATCTTATGCAACATAGCCACTGGGCACACCTGCAAAGTGGAGATGGACATCGGTAACATAGATTATCAACTATATATAAACCCACCTTAAGTTTGCATATATGCAGATTCGTTATCTTCTGAGTTTTATAGACCACAGTCTCATTGCTTGTTACTTTGATTTCTATTCTCCATTTTTCCCTTTGGATTAATAAGCCTATTATAGACTGGTTTCAATTCACTCATCCTCTTATGTCTTCCCCAACTCTTATTGAAGCCAACTGTTGAATATTCTGCATTAGTCAAGCCTCAAATCTTCCCCCTAACTCTATCAATGCCACTCTGTCCTGGACACTCATCCAATGGTGAAAGTGGATCATAAGATATCTTGAGATATTTCATTAGCACTTTATCATTACCAACAACCTCATTAAATCCTTTGGAATTTGTTTTTCATAATTTTATTCATGATCTAACTTAATGCTCATATTCATTTTTTTTCTTTTGTGTTCCATAGCAATTTATGATTCATTTCATTTTGGTACATCTCATTTAGTTGTTGTTAGCTACTTGAAAAATAGATATTTTCATGAGAATTTCTAATAAACCTATATGTCATTGATTTAATTAATTGCACCAATATTTATTGGCCATCTTCTACTTCTAAAACACTGTACTAGGTGCTTTAAGAAGTATTGAGATGAATAAATTATTTTAAAGTTCAAAAAATATATACACCTTGGTATATATGCAAAGGAAATGAAGTAAGGGTCTAAAAGAAATATTTGAATGGCCACGTGTATTGCAGCATTATTCACAATAGCCAAGGTATGGAAACAACATAAGTGTTTGTCAACAGATGAATGGATGAAGATGATGTGGTAAGTAAATATAATGGAATATTATTCAGTCACAAGAAAAAAAAATCCTGCCATTTGCAACAACATGAATGAAATTTGAAGGCATTATGCTAAACAAAATAAGTCAGAGAAAGACAAATACCTTATAATCTCACTTATATGTGGAATCTAAAAAAGCCAGGCTAAAAGGAACAGAAAGTAGAGATGTGGTTACCAAGAGTTGGGGACTGGAGAAAATATTGGCCAAAGACTACAAACTTTCAGTTATAAGACAGATAAGTTGTGGGAATCCAATGTACTGCCTAGTGATTAAAGTTGATAATACTATAATAAATACTTGAAAGCTGCTAGAAGGGTAGGTCTCAAGTATTCTCACCACACACACACATACACACACACACACACACACACACACACACACACACACACACAAAAGAAATGGTAGTCTCATGACCTGATGGAGGTATTAGCTAATGCTATCATGTTAATCGTTTTGCAAGATATAAGTGAGTCAAATCAACACCCTGTACACTTTCAGTTTACACATTGTTATATGCCAACTACATCTCAATAAGGGGGGGAAAATAGAATATATACCATTTAAAAGGATAGAAAACAGATGTAAGTTACAATAATATAAAGAAGAAAGTAAGACAGGAACATTAAAAAAAAAAACAAAAAACAAAAAAACAAAAACAAAATACTCCCAAAAGGTAGAGAAGGGACTTCTAATTTGATGGACTAACAATAAATAAACAAACAAAAACAAAATAAAACATCAGTAATTTGAAAAGATATGTGCACACTTATGTTCATTATAACATTATTTACAAGAGCCAAGACACAGAAGCAACTTAAATGTCCATTGATTGATAAATGGATAAAGAATATGTGGGGTACACACACACACACACACACATACACACACGCGCATACACATTTAGCCATAGAAGTATTACATGGAATATGAGTCATAGGAAAGAATGAAATCTTGTCATTTGCAATAATATGAAAGGACCTAGAGGGTATTGCGCTAAGTAAAATAAGTAGATAAAATAAGACAAAAACTGCATGACTTCACCTACATGTGATAGTGAAATCATGCCTACTTGTTGGTTAGCCACTTAGATTACCCAAATGGGCCTAACATAATTGTGATGACCTTTCTCAGAAGGACAGAAGATGAATTGGAGTCAGTGGAGATGGTAATATAAAGTAAGGGCTGAATTATACATTTTGAGGAAGAATCCGCAAGCCAAAAACTACTTGATTGGAAATGAAAAAAAGCAAGGAAATGGATTTCTCTCAGTGCCTCCTGAAGGAGCCAAGCCTCCTGGGCACATTTCCACTAACCTAGTAAAGCTGATTTTAGACTTCTGACTTCTGGAACTGTAAGAGAATTAAATTTGTGTTATTTTAAGTCACTAAGTTTGTAGTAATTTTTTTTTTTTAACAGCAACAACTAGAGTTATTTTCCTACATCTTTCTCTATACTCAAAGGTCTGTGAAAAGTGAAACAACATGATCTCTCTTTTCCATTTTTATTTTATTGATTGATTGATTGATTTGACAGAGATCACAAGTAGGCAGAGAGGCAGGCAGAGAGAGAGAGAGGAGGAAGCAGGCTCCCGGATAGGCAGAGCCTGAAAAGCAGAGAGCCGGATGCGGGGCTCAATCCCAGGACCAAGGGATCATGACCTAAGCTGAAGTCAGAGGCTTAACCCACTGAGCCACCCAGGTGCCCCATCCTTTTTTTTTTAATCTTAGTATCTCCAGAGTCTGGCAATGTGTCCACTACCTGGTATATAATCAGTACTCCGTGCATCTTTTATTAATTTAAAAATCAAATTTATTAAGAATAAAGGGACACAGGTGAGAGTGCAGGACATTGGATTCAAGAAGCCTAGGTACCATCTTAGTCCTAACAGTAATGAGTTAGGTAATACACACGCATTACTGAACCTCTCTGGTCTCAGTTCTTTTCTTATACAAGCTAGATATGGTTGTAGATGGCTGTTTCTTTTTCCAGATGAATCTCTGAATAGTCTCTTTAAAAAACTAGCTTTGAGAAATATTTCCTATCACATTTCCTGTACTGGGAAATCACATTATAATATATTTAAGTATTTTAAAGAATCTAAAGCTCATAAAATATTTTAAAGTGTGTATTTTCATTACTTGTCATAGTATTGAAATACAACCGAGAAAGACTTCCTTCCTTGTATCTTCTCTTAATATTTGGTAAAGTCAATCTTCTGCTAAATATACTTAAGAAAACGTTGAACAAAAATCTTATCAAAAATCACTACCATATCTTAAATATTATGATTGATCTTGCTGTTTAATTAAAGTAGTTTCCTCTGTTTTAATTATATTTTAGTTTGGTATTTCATTAGATTTTTGGAAAACATAAGAAACATACTTTTAACAATTCTCTACATACCCACATCCTACAGGATCCCAGAACAATGAAGTTCTTTCAGGTGGACCTTAGCTAAAAGATGTTAGAACTATGGTAACCTGAACTATAGAGATACTAAGACATGAAGAATGGTTTTCACAGAAGTTATTTTTTTTTAATTTTTCAAATAGAGAAAATTTTTAAAAGTTAACTGCAACATTGCAACTATATGAAGTTAATAAATAAATTGAAAGTCCTATAATTCCTAAAACTGTAAGTATTTCAGCAGATTATAAAACTTCTGAGGCAATTGAAATCTCTGCTAAACATAGAGAATTCTACATGTGAAACCCGTTATTCCAGAGATGGTAAATCTGGAAATGTCACTGATACCCACATAAAATTTTGGATGACTAATCATAATATTTAAGGCAAATTAGACAGGGATGAATGTGCCCCTAAACAATTTTCCAAGGAGGTTATTAAGTAGGACAGAGAAGATTCTCTGAAATCACCTTCAGAGGAAAGATATGGAGATAAATTGGCCATTGGAGATTTCTTATTCCTCTTCCCAACATTCAGATGAGCTTTAGACATGGAACAGAATAGAATCCACACACAGCAGTGCTGCTCTGTGTGCATAATGTGATTATAAAACTTTCTTCAAGTAACAGTGAAAGGGCTCGGCATACGGGTAATTACAAGCAGGATCATCTAAAGAATTTACAAAGACAGGAAGCCTACCACCGAGAACGAATGGGTCCATCAATAAGGCAAATAACACCACGTGAGACAACAATGTACAAATTTCAAGGCGGAATGGACGTATTTAACAGCACCTGGGAACTTATCCAGGAATATTTTGTTTTCTCTGAAAGAACATTTATTGTGCATAGAAAATAAGGCAATTTTCATAACTAATTCCTAAATAGAGGGAATGTTCAAATGTCATAAAATTATACTTCCTCTAAAGCTAAAAAATAAAATGCCCTTCCAATTTTTTTGACTAATAAAGTGTATGTGATTGGTTTCTCATTTTCTTTGATCAATTCTTATAATAAAGGCACCCATTTAAATGTACTGTCAGAAATTTCAGTGATTGTATTATGATGACAGAATATTATATTCATTCAATTACAATACGCAATTACCAAACTTGTTCAATATTAAAGTAAATGCCACAAATATTAAAGGTTAAAAAATTGCCTTTCATTTCAATTTCGGTTACCAATACATGAGTCAAGTTGTAATTTTGTGTCAAAACCATTTCTTTTTCTTCTGTATATCTTAGAGTATTTGCTTGTATATGCACAGAGCTTGATGAATGGTTATTAATTATTAAGTATAGATATGTTCAGTGAGCTTGTCCATTTTGTAAAACTTTGAGAAATGCTTATATTAAAAAAAATTCTTCAAATGTCTTTTACATAGGACTTGATATCCAGTATAACTTCATGCATTCCAGACTGCACACATAAAAAAGTGAGAGAAAAATCTTCACAACAAATGAACTTGTCTCTGAGATTTCTGTACAGCTATTAAGCCTATAAAATGGAGCCATGTCTGCAAATCTAGAGATGGATGTGTCTCTCTGTGGAAAGGGAGGAGTGCCAAGATTGTAACAATTTTTAATGTGTAATTACCTTAGCCCTTGTCATAAACAGTTTATGCTTACAAAGAAAAGGTGAAGGGGGTAAATGCAGAAGGAAATAATAGTCATGAGTACTATACAAAAGAGAATAAAGATATAAAAAGTGGCAAAAAACTGCTCCCATAATTGTGCACAGTGAATATACGTCAAATTTGTCTGCTTATTGACTTCTGCCACTTAGCAAGTGGTGTTCAAACTATTAAAAACATGATTTTCTCAAAAATTGCAGTATAAAAAATCATTTTTTTACGAATTAATTGCTTGAATTTAAAATTATTTTCTTCTATACACTTACATTTTCGAAGTCTTCACATCTCCTGCTGAAATCCCATTTCTTAGTCTACACCTGGATTTCCATTCTCACATTGTTAATGTGCAACATCTAAAGGCTACTTGATAATAATTGTTTTTTAAATTAACTCTTCTTCCTCCATTTCCTATATCAAAAAATGACATAAAGCCAAAGAATTATCAGAGACACTTCCACTGCTTTTTTGCTGCCCTAACCATTGAATTAGTACATTATCTCCAAATTATAGCTTTAGTTTGTCTTCTCCTCTGCATCTGAAGCATCATAGTCTAAGGTTACAGACGTCTTGCCACCTGGATCACTGATCTGGCATCGAATGGGTAATCCCTGCCTCCAAGGCTACACTGATCCACTAACATCTTCCCAACATTCTGACAGTGATTTTTGAAACTGCAGTATGACTGTGTCATTCTCCTGCTCAATATCCTTCAATAACTTTCAACCACCTTCAAAATAAAGTTTGTATAGAAGGAAGATGTTAAACCATAAAATTTTTGGCCCTGGGAATTTCTAGATCCTATCTGATTTAAAGCTTCATTAGCCATAAAATAAAAGGTATTCCATGCTCTATGAGAAGGGCAGGGTGTGTCTGATAATGGAGAGGTCATTGCTTTTCTCTGAATATTAAGACAGCATATATGCTCTGAATATTAAGATGGTATACTAAATGTCCAGGCAAGAAAATATCCAAAAAGCATATGCGTTTGATGTTGCAGGTATTTTTGAGGAGAAAAAGGAGGATTTCTCAGAATTCCCAAAGTGGATTTTTGTGATATGTTAGGATAAGAGCCAAGTCCTCTGAGACCAGAGAGGTTTGTTGTTGTTTGTTTTGTTTTGTTTTTCATTGTTGTTTTAGTCTATAGGGAGGCTGAGAGTTTCAGAGAGCATTCTAGTGAAAGAGAAGAGATAAATGAATACCATTTTGGTTGCTAAAAGATGGTGGGACAAGGAGGGAAAAAGAAAAGACAACAGTTTAGGTCTATCTTTATTCCCAGACCTAGCCAAGGGCTTGGATTAAAATCAATTGGTTAGGGCGCCTGGGTGGCTCAGTGGGTTAAGCCACTGCCTTCGGCTCAGGTCATGATCTCAGGGTCCTGGGATCGAGTCCCGCATCGGGCTCTCTGCTCAGCGGGGAGCCTGCTTCCTCCTCTCTCTCTGTCTGCCTCTCTGCCTACTTGTGATCTCTCTCTGTCAAATAAATAAATAAAATCTTAAAAAAAAATAAAATCAATTGGTTATAGGACTAGGAGACTATTTTCTCTCTTCCTCCACTGCAATGCTGAGACTGTGCTCTTCTCAAAGAACCCTCGAGTTGCCCTAACAATAATATGGCGTGCAAGCATAAGAACATTGATGCTGAGGAAAGTACTTACACAGATGGACCTGAAGTATTTCCCCTCTTTCTCCTTACACAATATACACCAAATAGATCATCAAACCATTCCCTGTGCCCTGGTGGGGCAAAGATATTAGAGCTGAGAATGCTAGATGGAAGATCATGGGGAAAAAGTCCACATTCGGAGGAGTGGGATGAGCTGGCAGATACATGGACAAGGACGGGCCAGCACTAAGCTGCAGGAACACAGGAGCACTCGTGGCAGCTACAGAAGGTCACCACAAGGGAATCATTAGGCATTGGTCATGACAAGCAAGCAAACTTCCTGTGATAAAAATGGAGCACAGCTTCTATGACCCTGGAGAAGTCCTGGGGCCAGTATGAGACATGATAGCACTTCCCAGTGGTATGAGAAAACCCAGAGATCCTGATGCTTTTTTGGAAAGGTGGATCACAAGAGAAGGACTCCTGAAAGGTAAGAAATGATAACATGTCAAGTAAGAAATTTTTCATTGACAAGATCAAACATACTCCCTGTCACTGGGAAAAGATATCTATTATAGGAAATAGCACACTTTTAGTACTTCTGATATGCAATGTAACTATTTTGACCCCGCTCCAAGATCAAACTGAAATACATTATTTCAGTCATCAAAAACATCTTAATGGAGGCTCAGGGGTGCTAGGGGTACAACTAAGCAAAACAACACTGCTCATCTACAGTGAGTTTGTGGAAGATCAGAGAGCACAGAAAAATAACCGGTTAAATAAAATAAGGTATATAAAGTCTGTGTGAGAACCCAAAGCAGAATCACTGGCCAGATCAAGAGTTGTTAAGTTAAGGCTAATCAACCTGTTATTTTTCTGCATGCCTCCAACACACTAGTTATAGTGAATTTCTTAACATGCCATAATATTACTAAGGTCTCAAATTTTCATGCGTTTGATCCATATACAGAACTATCTGTATTAGTTTCCTATTACTGTTTAGAAATGAACACAAATTTTGTAGCTTAAAACAACACAAATTTATTACACTATAATTCTGGATGTTGGAAGTTCTAGAATCAACTGAGATCCTCTTAAGGTTCTTTTTTTTTTTTTTTAAGATTTTATTTATTTATTTGACAGAGAGAGATGACAAGCAGGCAGAGAGGCAGGCAGAGAGAGAGGAGGAAGCAGGCTCCCTGCTGAGCGGAGAGCCTGATGCGGGGCTCAATCCCAGGACCCTGAGATCATGACCTGAGCTGAAGGCAGTGGCTTAACCCACTGAGCCACCCAGGCACCCCCCTCTTAAGGTTCTTGAAGAGAATTTGTTTCCTTGCGTTTTCCAGCCTCTGGAGGCCTTCTGTCTGCTTTGGTTTCTGGGGCTTCCTTCCGTGTTCTAACCTCTGCTTCTGCCTTCACATCTTTTTCTTTCTGACTTGATCTTGTCTCCTCATTACATGAACCTTGTGGCTTCCCTGGCCTTCAGTTATGTTTCAGGACCCCGGTCATCGCATCTCATGATCCTTAGCAAAGTCCCCTTTGGCATTTAACATAAACATATTAACATCTTTCAGATATGGTCATTTTTGAGGGGTGGAGGATGTCATGCAGCCTAGCATCTCTGCAGAAAGTTCCCTCTCAGTCCTTTTAGAATTATTATTATTATTATTATTTTTAAGAATAGACCGTAAAAGAGAGATGAAATAGGTAGGTAGGGAATGAAAAAAGGAAAAATAATAAGATGGAAGGAAAGAGATAAAGAAGGAAGAAAAGAAGGAAGAAAGGAAACAAGTTAAGCTCAGATTATTATGGTATTTAAAAAAATAGTATTTATCAATGAATCGTTAAAAATAAGCCTGTAACATGCTCCCTTCAGCAACATATATGCCAAAAATTAGAACAATACAAAGGAGATTAGCATGGCTCCTGCACAAGGATGACATGCAAATTCGTGAAGCATTCCATATTTTAAAAACAAATAAGACAATAAATAAATAAATAAATAAATAGAAATATACTTGTAGCAAAAATTATACTTATTTTGAAAGGACAATTTCAAATGATCACTCCAAAAATATTTATTTACATGTATAAGGAATCATTCAAAGCAGTCTTATGTCATCTTTAAGAATATATCTAAAGACACTTTTACTTTTCTAACACAGAAGCTAAACCAATACCAGCTGGATTAAAGAAAATGAGAAATGTAGGATGTTCCATAGAGGATCCTGAACTCTACAATATTATCCCTCAATTTGTCCTTCTGAGTCAGAATTACTGACCCACAGGGCATGGTGGTAGATACATTATTTTAACATTTTACATAGCATGGTCTAATAAGTAAAACCCATCAGCTAACATAAAAGACATTCCTTGTTAAAAATCAGATATAATGTCTGCTTATAGGATATTATCCAAAGCATGACTCTTGTTAAATAAAAAGTCACTTTTATCTGTATATTTCATCCACAAAATGTACAGTCTCTAGCACTAAGTAGGAAAGTAATAGTTTCTTATTGCATACAATATTTGGTCAATATATCTTCCTTTTTAAAAATTCATGCCATGTAGGTACTCAGTCACAGGTTATATGTATACAATTTTCTCCTAAAATACAGTTTTTATTGAAGAAGTCATTTACTGTTGAGATTATATATGTCTCTGATATATCTTTCTTTTAGTGCCTCATAGAAAAAGTAACTCTTCATTTATTTCCTTATTGAAAGAGAATCCAGCAAATACCTTTAGCTGATTCATCTTAGAAATATCTGTACTCTCATCTGGTATATACCAAATCACCCACACAGACTAATTTGTTCTAATGCTCTTCCCTTCAAAGTTGCAGCGATATTTTCAATTACTTTTAAAGCAGTATTTGCTGAGAAAGAATTGCATTTTACTTTATTGCCATATAGTTTTCTAGATACTTCTGCTTTTCACCATGGGAGGAAGATCAAATGCTTCTCCAGCGATATGTGATGTTTTGTATTTTGCTATTATATATTAAACATGAAGTCTAAATCTTTTCATTACACTGGTAAGATAACCAGTAAACCTCAATGGGGACAAAGGCTTTCATGGTCACTGTTCGACACTTTCCAAAGCATTGTCAAGGCTTCCATGTATTTTGTAATTTTTCTTTTTTTAACATACACTTAAGCAAATCAGCGTCATCTTTTCACATCTCTACTCCAACCTTCAGTGGTTTCTCACTCAGGTTTAATTTAAAGTTCTTCAAATCAGAAGATACAACGCTCAGAATAGTCTGACTTTCCACTCCCAATTCCCTGAACTAACCTCTCACTTACTCATCTCTCTGTCAGCCATTTTGCCCTCTTCCTTTCCAGATAGATGTATCCTGCTCTCACCTCTGAGCATTTGCACTTCCTCTGTCTGAACACTGTTCCTCCCCACCGAGAATGAGTAGAGCTCATTCTCTTACCTCCCTCCAGTGTCACTATCCTAACTGCACTTTTGAGTATGGCAAACACCCCCTCAAGTTTTCTTTTCCCCTCTCCAGCCTTAATTATCTCTTAATATAACTTGTTACATGATTTGTCTGTGAACCTCTACTGGAAAGGGAGCACTCTGAAAATAGCATTTTTTTTTTTTTTTAATGCTCTCTGTTTGTATTTAACTTGGGGAACCATGAAGCATAGAACAGTACTTACCATCCAGGTAGTGGATGTGTTTTATTGAATCAGTTTCTACTGTTTTAAATAAGAGCGGTTTTGGCCATCTCTTGTCTGGATTTTCACAATTACCTTCGTGTGTGTGTGTGTGTGTGTGTGTGTGTTTGAGTCCAAATTTTTTTTTATTCTTTTTATTTTTTTATACTATTTATTTATTTGAGAGAGAAAGACACAGAAATAGTGACAGAAAGCATGAGTAAGGAGTAGAGGGAAAAGCAAGCTTTCTGCTCAGCAGGGAGCCTGATGTGGGCCTTGATCCCAGGACTCCGGGATCATGACCTGAGCCAAAGGCAAACGCTAACCAACAGAGCCACCCAGGTACCCCTTTTAATTTAATTATTATTATTATTATTTTTGTCTCTGCTGGGCTTTATATTAACATATAATGTATTATTTGCTTCAGAAATACATGTCTGTGAATTATCAGTCTTACACAATCCATAGCACTCACCATAGTACATACCCTCCCCAATGTCCATCACCCAGCCACCCTAACCCTCTCAGCCCCCATCCCCTCCAGCAACCCTCTGCTTGTTTCCTGAGATTAAGAATTTTTTTTTTTTTTAAGATTTTGTTTATTTATTTGACAGACAGATTACATGTAGGCAGAGAGGCAGGCAGAGAGAGAGGAGGAAGCAGGCTCCCTGCTGAGCAGAGAGCCTGATGCGGGGCTCGATACCAGAACCCTGAGATCATGACCTGAACCGAAGGCAGAGGCCTAACCCACTGAGCCACCCAGGCGCCCCAAGAATTTCTTATGGTATATCTCCCTCCCCATCCCATCTTGTTTCATTTTTCCCTCCCTTCCCCCAGAACCCCTGGCCTTGCCTCTCAAAGTGCTCATACCAGATATGATAACTGTCTTTCTCTGACTGACTTATTTCACTTAGTATAATACCTTTTAGCTCCATCCACATCGTTTTACAGTTACCTTCTAAATGGCTCTACGACCTCCATCTTTATTCATTCCTGACATACTCAGTAAAATTAATGTTTATGTAAGATGTTTGCTCAAGACCTTTTGACAAATACAGAAGCAGAGACTGAGAGAGTCCTCGGATGTGCAAGTCCTGAGAAAAACAGGACATATCAGGGAAATGCGTCCCATGAAGTAGAGCAGTGCCCACACTGAGGTTAAATCTGTGTGTCAGACAGATCAATATTAAGACAGACAAAGCACTTCATGGGCACAAGCGTTGTTTACGCACTTACAAAGGAAACTGGTAAAGTGGGAGGGAAATTTTCACTACTGGAAAAGCCATTAAATAAGGAAGTTTTCTTGAAATAAATTGGGAATATTATCTCTATAAAAGCAGTATATTAGCTTTATGTTGTATGATTGCTGTTTCTATCTCTAATTTGTCAGCAGGGCAGGGCCAAACCACTGACCAAGAAACATTTTAAACAGTCAATAAGAGAGGAAAAACAAATCAAAATGTCTAAATGGAATGGAGTGCCTTTTTAAAAACCATAAACCACTAAGTGGTTAGCATTAAGGCTGAGATTACCCTGAGGTAATGTAAATGTTTCTGGGTCTATTCAGTTGTTTTCAGGCAGTAGGAAATTTTCAAAATGTTGAAAACTTCTGTCAAAAAGTATGATTATGAAATGATTTTTGTAATGTTGAGGCAAAGATTACTTAAAAATATCAAATGTTGATGATAATGAATTCAATATCATTTTAGAACCAAAGTCCTCCTTGGGAAGATCATGGTATAAGTCAATTACTTAAAACACAAGCAGTTATTTCCTAGATAACAAATCCAAGAGCTGATAATTCAAAGATAAAAATACCAAACATGAAACATTAAATTCTATTATGTTGTGTATGATTATAGATTAGGAAGCTAATGAAGGTTTACATAATTTGATTATCCAATAAATATATTCACATTTATATCTATCTATCGATTATATCTGTCAATACCTTATAGCTATCTATATCTTTGATGTGACATTTTAAAATAGTTTGAATACTATCTGTTGCCTTTGTGGCCTCCCAGGGTCTTGAACACAGAAACTATGTTTCATTTACTCCTTCTCAAGTCACACATATGATAGAAATTGCACAAGATTTTGTTACCCTGAATTTATTATTTAATAATATTTCATCAATTTTCTATAAAGTAGATATAATTAAATTTTAAAAAATTAGACACACAGCATTTAGAAAAGTTTTTTTTTAACATTTTATTTTAACATTTTACCTAGAAAGCATTTTTTACATATGTACATATGTACATTTTCCTATAAAATATTAATTAGAAAGCATGTGATTTTTTTTTAATTTACTTGGGTGAAATATGTGTTTGGTTCAAGTTTTTGCGAGACATCCTCCAACTAATAAACACATTATTTATACATTTTTCCATATAACAATATACATGTTTGTTAATCTACCATAGGCCAGACACTAAATTATACATGAGATGCAATCAATATTATTCTTATTTTAAAGTTAGAGTTAGTAGATACATGAAGACCCATACGGGTAAACGCTCACAGGAATTAGCATACACATTAATGAAGTTGCCAAAGTTCATAATCAAGGCATTTATACACCACATGAGCTTTAAAAGTAAAATGAAAACTGTGAGTGTGTGTGTGTGTATGTGTAATCTATGGTAAGAATACACACATTTATTCTATGAACATTTGATTACTCAATACCTTTTAGACAATGTTTAATCATGGTGGATAACTTCACACATCTTCACGTCTGAACTCAAAAGAGCTCTCCATTAGTGCTAACTGAATGCCTTATATTTCCTCCACTGAAATCCTCAAGGGTTACAAAGGTGACAAAAATGTGTCTGGAATGGTTTCAAGTATTTTAAATGTAATTTAAGGAGTGTTTAATATTGTATTTGCAGGTATGACAAAACCCAATATCAGGTGATAAAACCAATTACAGCTTAAACAACATGACTTCAGGGTTTTGCTTTGTCCTTCTGTCTCAATGTCTTTTCCTCTACCAATAATCCCTTATTGCTCAGAAATGATACCAACACATTCTATGAGAGGGTGACTACAAAGGCCATAGGATAACTTTCTCTTTCTACCTTTGCTCACCTCCCTTCTAACTAGAAGTGTTCTCATGTTTCATTCTCTTGCCATCTGTTAGTTCTTTGAGCCCACCCCTCAATCCAAAGCTGGTGCATTTTTCTTTAGCCAATGAGGACAGACTGCCTGAAGACAGCCTGACTGTCTTGACATCAGAAGCCACAGAGACAGTTGAGAGACTTATGCTGGATCCTGTATGTCCTGGAATAATGACAAGAGACTCCTTGGCCTTGCTGGTTTAGACTTAAATGATGAAAACAGTGCCAAATGACATAATACAAATAATTTCATAAGGTTTTCCTGACACTGTATTTAAATTAACATTGTTAAACCTCAAAGAGAAAGATTCTTGTTTCCCATTCTTATCAAATTTTTACTTAAACCAATAAAACCTGGGCATGCCGGTCATATAAGAGCCACACCTATTCTAGAAAATATGTTCTTCACTCTAACTTGTTGGACCTTTTACTATGTTATCTAATAATTTGATGCTGCTGTAAGTATATGTGAAACTACTAAATTTTTCTGACTTACACTCTCTGGGTCTTGGGGTCCCATGTCTCCAAAAAATGATTTACGTAGAATGCTCATGCTTAAGTGCAGTTTCTTACTCAGGATTTTACTCCTTTGACTTATCCGTGACTTTTAACATACCTGTGTAGTTTCCTTTGGAGTTCATATCCTACTGGAATCTACTCTAAACACCCTTGTGTTTTTTCAGCATGATAGGTATCCTTTTGCCTCAAAGCCTTTGTACTTGTACCCTCTCCTGAATTGTTCTTCTCCAGTACTTTGCATAGTGACTGACCACCACTCTTCTCCAGAGTCTGGAGATACATGGGATCCAAAGAAGTACTGTAAAACTGTCAGGTGTCCATGTGACAGGTTCCACACATGGCCTACACACTGGAGTTACAACAACTCTCCTTCCCTAGAGTGCTGGTAAGATCCCTAAGGAGTGGTTGACCTTGGAGAATACCAACGTATTCTGTATGGGCTATATGTTAGCCAGCTTGGGCTGTTATAACAGAATACCATTGACTAGGAGGCTTGTAAACAACAAAAACTTATTTCCCACAGTTATGGATAATGGATGTCTGAGATTAGGGTGTCAGTATGGTCAGATTTTAGGAAGAGCTTTCTTCTGGGTTGCAGACCGCTGACTTCTAGTTGTGCCATCAACATGGTAGAAAGAGGATGAGAGAGCTCTCTGGTCTTCCTTCTATAAGGACATTAATCCCATTCATGAGAGTTCTACCCTCATGACTTAATGACCTTCAAAAGCCCTCATTTCCTCCTACTGTCACATTGGAGGTTAGGATTTCAATATATGAATCTTTAGAGACTCAAACATTCAGTCTATCACAGAGTTCCTCCTTTTAGAGTCCTAGGATATTCAGGAGGAAGTAATAAATGAAGAAAGTAATCACAAAGGCATGTATTTATCACATTACAAAGATGTCAGAGGAAAGAGTAGAAACATTTAAGAAAAGAAGTGTGGATGAGTGGATCCTGTGAATACTTAGTTTACAAGGTTAGTGAGGAGTTTTCACTACCCTAGGTGAGGTCATAAAGAATGCCAAAAGAAATAAAGTTTATAATGAGATAAGATTTCAGAGAGTCACAAGTATGTTTCTAGGTATAGCAGACACTTAATGAGTTTAGTATTTTGTGACATAATTATCAAACTTTAGGCTTTCCAAAACATTTCTAATGTAACCTTGGTAACCATTTTAATTGTTGTCCTTTGGTGCTAAACTGCATAGTTCGAGAAAGAGGGTATTTTGTTTCCCCCCTGAAATAGTCACCCATGATGGAATTAATGAGAGTTTAGGTTATTTGGAAGGTCTCCATTTTCCAGGATACAATGGTTATAATGGTTCTCAATATTCTTGGTAGATAAGAATCACTTACAGAACATCTAAAAAAAAACAAAATTTTATATATATATATATATATATATATATATATTCATGAATTATATATATATATATATATTCATGAATTATATATATATATATATATTATATTATATATATATATATAATTCATGAATAAGCCTAACACAGAACTACTGAATCATCATCCCCATTGTTCCAAAAGGATATCATCACATTTCTTTGCACACAAAAATATAGCATTTGGAAGTTTATGTGTTTAATTTTTTGTTTGTTTAGAGAGGGAGAGAGAGAAAGGGAAGTGGGAAAGGGGCAGAGAGAGAATATTAAGCAGGCTTTCTGCCCAACACGGAGCACAACAAGGGACTCAATCTCACAACTCTGAGATCATGACCTGAGCCAAAATCAAGAGTCAGATGCTCAATTGATTGAGCTACCCAGGAACCTCTACAGTATGAAGTTTTTAATTCGTGAAAGGATTTCACTCTAAAATGAAACCAGAGAAAATGAAATGGAGAAGTTCATGAATACACCCTCAGAGGAATAGAACTTAAGAACTGAGAAACTGGTTTCCCATAAATGCCTCATTTAAAGAAAAGAGTTTTTTCTCCCAATCAATGAACTTCTAAGAATTTCTCCCTTTCCTCAAGCCGGTGAATTTTCTACTTGGACTCTTGCTGGACTTCCCCATCTTTATGCTATTTGCTCATAAATACAATTTGCCCCCAACCCTCCACTGCTTTGCCTGTAGCTAGCTAGAATGTGTTTATCCTGAATTGCAATTCTGCTATTCCAAAATAAACTCAATTTCTGATAATACAGAATTGCTTTAGTTTACTCCCTTATTTAAGTTAACAATCTCTTTATCTCATTTAATAGATTTATTTTAATTGCAAATTTTCCTAAATATTTACAAATGAGTTTCTTCTAAGGTAGAGAAAGTTCAGTTTTGTATAATTTATTTAAGTAATGACATTTAGATATGGTCCCTTTATATTTTCTTTTTAAAATTTTTCCATAAAGTAGTAGGCACACTTGACAACAAGGTTACCTTTAATTCAGGTCATGTTTCCTAACATTTGAGATTATTCTCATAGGTTCTAATATTGTTCTCCATATAGTCACAAAATGGAATAGAAAGAGAATGTCCTGGGAATTAGGGAACCCAGCTCTGCAGGTAATTCATCTCGCTGGGTCTCAATTTCCTTAACTTTACATCTATAAAATAAGATTTTTTTCCATATTAGTTTGTATAGTGTCCCATGTCTATGATGAGGCTTCAACAAATATGCTGAAAGTAACTTGACACAATAAAAACACATCTCTAACTTAATGTGGCAGATATGCTGACATTGAGATGTCATCTCAAACATAAATATATCAAACTGAATTCATTATCTTTATGCCAAAACCAGCTCCCCATTATGATTTCCTTTTTCTATCTGTCAAGGATCCTTCCCTTCAGTCATTCTCAATCTAAATTTTGGAGTCAGCCCTGACGCTAAGTTCTCATCATGGTCCATATGCAGGTGCCTATGGATTTTTTTATTAAGATTTTATTTATTTATTTGACAGAGATCACAAGTAGGTAGAGAGGCAGACAGAGAGAGAGAGAGAGAGGGAAGCAGGCTCCCTGCGGAGCAGAGAGCCCCATGCGGGGCTCGAGCCCAGGACCCTGGGATCATGACCTGAGCCTAAGGCAGAGGCTTTAACCCACTGAGCCACCCAGGTGCCCCTGCCTATGCATTCTTATTCACCAGTATTGCTGAACTATTTTTTTTTCTTTTTATTTCCTCTACCTACTCTGCTGTAGTCTTAATGACTAATACATGTTAACACAAATTAAAATTTCCAACTAAAAGTTTTAAAACTTTTAGGGCACCTGGGTCACTCAGTTGGTTAAAAGTCTGCCTCCACCTTAGATCATGATCTCAGGGTCCTGGAATAGAGCAGGCCTTGGGTTTTGCACCCAGTGGAGAGCCTGCTTCTCCCTCTCCCTCTGTGTCTCCCTCCCCCTCTCCTCCTGCTTGTGCTCTCTGTCTCTGTCAAATAAATAAATAAAATCTTTGAAAAAAAAAAATGTCCAGGAGAGGAGTCAAGATGGCGGAGAAGTAGCAGGCTGAGACTACTTCAGCTAGCAGGAGATCAGCTAGATAGCTTATCTAAAGATTGCAAACACCTATAAATCCAATGGGGGATCGAAGAGAAGAACAGCAATTCTAGAAACAGAAAAACAACCACTTTCTGAAAGGTAGGACTGGTGGAGAAGTGAATCCAAAGCAACGGGAAAATAGACTGCGGGGGGAGGGGCCGGCTCCCAGCAAGTGGCGGAGCAACGGAGCACAAAAGCAGGACTTTTAAAAGTCTGTTCCGCTGAGGGACATTGCTCCAGAGGCTAAACCGAGGTGAAGCCCACGCGGGGTCAGCTGGCCTCAGGTCCCGCAGGGTCACAGAAGGATCGGGGGTGACTGAGTGTCACAGAGCTTGCGGGTATTAGAACGGGGAAGCCGGCTACATGGACAGACCCGAGGAGTAAGCTCTCAGCTTGGGGTTACCTTGAACCGGTCCCAGGCTCAGTGAGCTCGGAGCATGGCCAAAGGCCAGGGAGACACTATTAACTGGGTGCTATTCTCTGAGAGCGCACTGAGGAGTGGGGCCCCGAGCTCTCGGGTCCTCTGGACACTGGGAAGCCGCCATTTCCATTCCTGTCCTCCGGAACTCTATGGAAAGTGCTCAGGGAACAAAAGCTCCTAAAAGCAAATCCGAGCTCATTACTCAGCCCAGCTCCTAGTAAGGGCGGTACAATTCTGCCTGGGGCAAAGACACTTGAGAATCACTACAACAGGCCCCTCCCACAAAAGATCAACAAGAAATCCAGCCAGGACCAAGTTCACCTACCAAGGAGTGCGGTTTCAATACCAAGGAGAGCAGCAGAATTCCAGAGGAGGAGAAAGTAAAACACGGAACTCATGGCTTTCTCCCCATGATTCTTTAGTCTTGCAGTTAATTTAATATTTTTTCTTCTTTTTCAATATTTTTTCTTCTTCTGCTAAATTTTTTAAATTTTACCCTTTTTTTTAACGTTTTTTAACTAGTTTATCAAATATATATATATTTTTTTCTTCTTTTTTAAATTTTTTCTTCATTCATTTTCTTTTTTTTTTTTAATTGTTTCTTTTTTTTTTTTTTTTTCTCTGAACCTCTTTTTATCCCCTTTCTCCCCCCGACGATTTAGGATCTTTTCTGATTTCGTTAAAGCATATTTTCCTGGGGTCTTTGCCACCGTTTTAGTATTTTACTTGCTCCTTCATATACTCTTATCTGGACAAAATGAAAAGGCGGGAAAATTCACCACAAAAAAAAAAGAACAAGAGGCAGTACCAATGGCTAGGAACCTAATCAATACAGACATTGGTAATACGTCTGATCTAGAGGTCAGAATGATGATTCTCAAGGTTCTAGCCTGGCTCAAAAAAGGCATGGAAGATATTTGAGAAATCCTCTTGGAAGATATAAAAGCCCTTTCTGGAGAAATAAAAGAACTAAAATCTAACCAAGTTGAAATAAAAAAAGCTATTAATGAGGTACAATAAAAAATGGAGGCTCTCACTGTTAGGATAAATGAGGCAGAAGAAAGAATTAGCGATATAGAAGACCAAATGACAGAGAATGAAGAAGCTGAGCAAAAGAGGGACAAAGAGCTACTGGACCATGAGGGGAGAATTCGAGAGATAAGTGACACCATAAGACGAAACAACATTAGAATAATTGGGATTCCAGAAGAAGAAGAAAGAGAGAGGGGTGCAGAAGGTATATTGGAGAGAATTATTGGGGAGAATTTCCCTAATATGGCAAAGGGAACAAGCATCAAAATCCAGGAGGCACAGAGAACCCCCCTCAAAATAAACAAGAATAGGTCCACACCGGTCACCTAATAGTAAAATTTACAAGTCTTAGTGACAAAGAGAAGATCCTGAAAGCAGCCCGGGAAAAGAAGTCTGTAACATACAATGGTAAAAATATTAGATTGGCAGCAGACTTATCCACAGAGACCTGGCAGGCCAGAAAGAGCTGGCATGATATTTTCAGAGCACAAAACGAGAAAAATATACAGCCAAGAATACTCTATCCAGCTAGACTATCATTGAAAATAGAAGGAGAGATAAAAAGCTTCCAGGACAAACAAAAACTGAAAGAATTTGCAAACACCAAACCAGTTCTACAGGAAATATTAAAAGGGGTCCTCTAAGTAAAGAGAGAGCCTAAAAGTAGTAGATCAGAAAAGAATAGAGACAATATACAGTAACAGTCACCTAACAGGCAATACAATGGCACTAAATTCATATCTCTCAATAATTACCCTGAATATTAATGGGCTATATGCCCCCAATCAAAAGACAGAGGGTATCAGAATGGATAAAAAAACAAAACCCATCTATATGTTGCCTACAAGAAACTCATTTTAGACCCAAAGACACCTCCAGATTTTAAGTGAGGGGGTGGAAAAGAATTTACCATGCTAATGGACATCAGAAAAAGCAGGGGTGGCAATCCTTAAATCAGATCAATTAGATTTTAAGCCAAAGACTCTAATAAGAGATGAGGAAGGACACTATATCATACTCAAAGGATTTGTCCAACAAGAAGATCTAACAATTTTAAATATCTATGCCCCTAAAGTGGGAGCAGCCAACAATATAAACCAATTAATAACAAAATCAAAGAAACACATCAACAATAATACAATAGTAGTAGGGGACTTTAACACTCCCCTCACTGAAATGGACAGATCATCCAAGCAAAAGATCAACAAGGAAATAAAGGCCTTAAATGACACGATGGAGCAGATGGACATCACAGATATATTCAGAACATTTCATCCCAAAGAAAGAGAATACACATTTTTCTCTAGTGCACATGGAACATTCTCCAGAATAGATCACATCCTGGGTCCTAAATCAGGTCCCAACTGGTATCAAATGATTGGGATCATTCCCTGCATATTTTCAGACCACAATGCTCTGAAGCTAGAACTCAATCACAAGAAGAAATTTGAAAAGAACCCAAAAACATGGAGACTAAACATCATTCTTCTAAAGAATAAATGGGTCAACCAGGAAATTAAAGAAGAATTGAAAAAAAAATAATGGAAACAAATGATAATGAAAACACAATCATTCAAAATCTGTGGGACACAACAAAGGCATTCCTGAGAAGAAAATATATAGTGGTACAAGCCTTTCTCAAGAAGCAAGAAAGGTCTCAAGTACACAACCTAACCCTACATCTAAAGGAGCTGGAGAAAGAACAAGAAAGAAAGCCTAAACCCAACAGGAGAAGAGAAATCATAAAGATCAGAGCAGAAATCAATGAAATAGAAACCAAAAAATAATAATAATAATAATAATAGAACAAATCAATGAAACTAGGAGCTGGTTCTTTGAAAGAATTAATAAGATTGATAAACCCCTGGCCAGACTTATCAAAAAGAAAGGAGAAAGGACCCAAATAAATAAAATCATGAATGAAAGAGGAGAGATCGCAACTAACACCAAAGAAATATATACAATTATAAGAACATACTATGAGGAACTCTACGCCAACAAATTTGACAATCTGGAAGAAATGGATGAGTTCCTAGAAACATATAAACTACCACAACTGAACCAGGAAGAAATAGAAAACCTGAACAGACCTATAACCAGTAAGGAGATTGAAACAGTCATCAAAAATCTCCAAACAAACAAAAGCCCAGGGCCAGACGGCTTCCCGGGGGAATTCTACCAAACATTTAAAGAACTAATTCCTATTTCCTGAAACTGTTCCAAAAAATAGAAATGGAAGGAAAACTTCCAAACTCATTTTATGAGGCCAGCATCACCTTGATCCCACAACCAGACAAGGATCCCATCAAAAAAGAGAGCTATAGACCAATAGCCTTGATGAACACAGATGTGAAAATTCTCACCAAAATTCCAGCCAATAGGATCCCACAGTACATTAAAAGGATTATTCACCATGACAAAGTGGGATTTGTTCCAGGGCTCCAAGATTGGTTCAACGTCCGCAAGTCAATCAATGTGATACAACACATTAATAAAAGAACAAGAACCATATGATACTCTCAATAGATGCTGAAAGAGCATTTGACAAAGTAGAGCATCCCTTCTTGATCAAAACTCTTCAAAGTGTAGGGATAGAGGGCACATACCTCAATATCATCAAAGCCATCTATGAAAAACCCACCGCAAATATCATTCTCAGTGGAGAAAAACTGAAAGCTTTTCCGCTAAGGTCGGGAAAATGGCAGGGATGTCCATTATCACCACTGCTATTCAACATAGTACTAGAGGTCCTAGCCTCAGCAATCAGACAACAAAAGGAAATTAAAGGCATCCAAATCGGCAAAAAAGAAGTCAAACTCTCACTCTTCACAGATGATATGATACTATATGTGGAAAACCCAAAAGACTCCACTCCAAAACTGCTAGAACTTGTACAGGAATTCAGTAAAGTGTCAGGATATAAAATCAATGCACAGAAATCAGTTGCATTTCTCTACACCAACAACAAGACAGAAGAAAGAGAAATTAAGGAGTCAATTCCATTTACAATTGCACCCAAAACTATAAGATACCTAGGAATAAACCTAACCAAAGAGGCACAGATTCTATACTCAGAAAACTATAAAGTACTCATGAAAGAAATTGAGGAAGACACAAAGAAATAGAAAAATGTTCCATGCTCCTGGATTGGAAGAATAAATATTGTGAAAATGTCTATGCTACCTAAAGCAATCTACACATTTAATGCAATTCCTATCAAAGTACCATCCATCTTTTTCAAAGAAATGGAACAAATAATCCTAAAATTTATATGGAACCAGAAAAGACCTCGAATAGCCAAAGGAATATTGAAAAAGAAAGCCAATGTTGGTGGCATCACAATTCCGGACTTCTAGCTCCATTACAAAGCTGTCATCCTCAAGACAGCATGGTACTGGCACAAAAAAAGACACATAGATCAATGGAACAGAATAAAGAGCCCAGAAATAGACCCTCAACTCTATGGTCAACTAATCTTCAACAAAGCAGGAAAGAATGTCCAATGGAAAAAAGACAGCCTCTTCAATAAATGGTGTTGCAAAATTGGACAGCCACATGCAGAAAAATGAAATTGGACCATTTCCTTACACCACACATGAAAATAGACTCAAAATGGATGAAGGACCTCAAAGTGAGAAAGAAATCCATCAAAATCCTTGAGAAGAACACAGGCAGCAAACTCTTTGACCTCAGCCGCAGGAACATCTTCCTAGGATCATCACCAAAGGCAAGGGAAGCAAGGGCAAAAATGAACTATTGGGATTTCGTCAAGATCAAAAGCTTTTGCACAGCAAAGGAAACAGCTAACAAAACCAAAAGACAACTGACAGAATGGGAGAAGATATTTGCAAACGACATAACAAATGAAGGACTAGTGTCTAAAATCTATAAAGAACTTAGCAAACTCAACACCCAAAGAACAAATAATCCAATCAAGAAATGGGCAGAAGACATGAACAGACATTTCTGCAAAGAAGACATCCAGATGGCCAACAGACCCATGAAAAAGTGCTCTATATCACTCGGCATCAGGGAAATACAAATCCAAACCACAGTGAGATATCTCCTCACACCAGTCAGAATGGCTAAAATTAACAAGTCAGGAAATGACAGATGCTGGCGAGGATGCAGAGAAAGGGGAACCCTCCTACACTGTTGGTGGGAATGCAAGCTGGTGCAACTACTCTGGAAAACAGCATGGAGTTTCCTCAAAATGTTGAAAATAAAACTCCCCTATGGCCCTGCAATTGCATTACTGGGTATTTACCCTAAAGATACATGCATAGTGATCCAAAGGGGCACGTGCACCCAAATGTTTATAGCAGCAATGTCTACGATAGCCAAAATATGGAAAGAACCTAGATGTCCATCCACAGATGAATGGATAAAGAAGAAGTGGTATATATACACAATGGAATACTATGCAGCCATCAAAAGAAATGAAATCTTGCCATTTGCCACAATGTGGATGGAACTAGAGGGTATCATGCTTAGCGAAATAAGCCAATCAGAGAAAGACAACTATCATATGATCTCCCTGATATGAGGAAGTGGAGATGTAACATGGGGGGGTTAAGGGGGTAGGAGAAGAATAAATGAAACAAGATGGGATTGGGAGGAAGACAAACCATAAGGGACCCTTAATCTCACAAAACAAACTGAGGGTTGCTGTGGGGAGGGGTTTGGGAGAAGGGGGGTGGGGTTTTGGACATTGGGGAGGTTATGTGCTTTGGTGAGTGCTGTGAAGTGTGTAAAGCTGGCAATTCACAGACCTGTACCCCTGGGGATAAAATATATATTATATGTTTATTAAAAAACAAAAAGAAACTTCCATTTCTAGGCAATCTTGATGAAATACCAAACCCTTTAGACTACTATTTTGACATTTTCACAGCAAATGTCTTCTAAGTTGCTCCATTAAATGGTTATGATGGTTAATAGCAATTAATTATTAATTAATTTCAAGCACTATCCAATCACCTTAATTCTGTAATAGATTGAATTTAGTTGGCACACTACTATCACCAAATGAGATAAATTGAGGAATGAGAAAACTGAAGTTTAAAAACGTGGCTAGACACCATACCATTTTGATCAGAGTACTGATTTGAACCAGGCTACCTGAGTCAAGTCTCTACTGGCAACTGCATTACATTGTCACTCACCCCAAGTCTTTTTGTCTCAGAATGCTTATCTGTCTCAGTATATCCTCCATTTAGAATACACTCCTTGCTCATTATTCTCTATTTGGGCATATCTATCCTGGAAGACCAAGATCAGAAATCTCTCATATCTAGTTGTGTTATTTTTGCTCCTGTTGATTTTCTTCTTTACCTTTTATTTACTGTCTGTAGTAGTCCTTTATTATCATGCTAATGATATCTTTTACTGGAATGCAATTATATTTCTTGTGCTTCTTACTATGACTTAGCAATAGAATGCAAGTCATTACCACCAAAACGTCAAGTGCAGAGTCTTAGACAGAGGGCTTTACAGGAAAAATGTATGGATTCATGAAATCACATGTAATAAAACAAGTTGTAAAATCTACACAAAATGTCTGACAACTATACTCTGTCTGCTGTAAACAGGAAATAAATAGCTAGATGAAGTATATAAAAGCCTTATACATTGGAGAATTCAACACTGTTCTCTACCTGGCTTCACAAAGAACATTATTTTCTAATATTGGATTGATTTAAGAACCATAAATGCCAGCCTGTTATTTTGTGGAGCAACAAATAATCCACATTACAGACAGTAACTTTCAAGATAAATTTACACTGATTATTTTTTTTCCTGACGTGCTATTAATATTGAGTTTTTCTGAGAAATCTAACATGTTACTCTTTTGAGAATAGCCAATGGAAAATAATAAGGTACCTTATTTAATATTCTTAGAATTTCCTAACAAATATATATCAATAAAAAATACACTTGTTCAAAATAACAACAGTGAGTAATTTAAAATGGTTTGGCTTATATAGCTTAGAGTAATAGTCAAAATTTATGAACTATTAAGGGAGTCTTGAATTTTTGACCTATTAACTTTAAATATGAGAAATCCAATAACTGAGTAGGTAAGTAATATGATGAAATTTACCAACAAAAACCAATATAGGCAAAACAGTTCTAGTTTAGAAATGATACCCTGTGTTCTATTATTATACCTCACTATTTTCTCCAATTTTTTTTAATTTTTTATTTTTTATAAACTTATAATATTTTTATCCCCAGGGGTACAGGTCTGTGAATCACCAGGTTTACACACTTCACAGCACTCACCAAAGCACATACCCTCCCCAATGTCCATAACCCCACCCCCCTTGTCCCAAACCCCCTGCCCCCAGCAACCCTCAGTTTGTTTTGTGAGATTAAGAGTCACTTATGGTTTGTCTCCCTCCCAATCCCATCTGAAAGCTTTTCTGCTAAGGTCAGGAACACAGCAGGGATGTCCATTATCACCACTGCTATTCAACATAGTACTAGAAGTCCTAGCCTCAGCAATCAGACAGCAAAAGGAAATTAAAGGCATCCAGATCGTCAAAGAAGAAGTCAAACTATCACTCTTCGCAGATGATATGATACTATATGTGGAAAACCCAAAAGACTCCACTCCAAAACTGCTAGAACTTGTACAGGAATTCAGTAAAGTGTCAGGATATAAAATCAATGCACAGAAATCAGTTGCATTTCTCTACACCAACAACAAGACAGAAGAAAGAGAAATTAAGGAGTCAATTCCATTTACAATTGCACCCAAAACCATAAGATACCTAGGAATAAACCTAACCAAAGAGGCACAGAATCTATACTCAGAAAACTATTAAATACTCATGAAAGAAATTGAGGAAGACACAAAGAAATGGAAAAATGTTCCATGCTCCTGGATTGGAAGAATAAATATTGTGAAAATGTCTATGCTACCTAAAGCAATCTACATATTTAATGCACATATTTAATGCAATTCCTATCAAAGTACCATCCATCTTTTTCAAAGAAATTGAACAAATAATCCTAAAATTTATATGGAACCAGAAAAGACCTCGAATAGCCAAAGGAATATTGAAAAAGAAAGCCAATGTTGGTGGCATCACAATTCCGGACTTCAAGCTCTATTTTCTCCAATTCTAAATCAAATTTGAAGTTATTTAAAATCTCTTCACATAAGATATTTTTAAAATTTTATTTCCCCTTAATCATGGCATGATATAGTTTTAAAATATTATTACATACTTTATGGTTTTTTTCTGCATTCTATAATTTTAATTTTTTGCTAATATAAAAGCATAAAGGAAATACACGTTTTTAATAAAATTGACTCAGTTAGTAATTTGAGTCCCTGCTTTTTCAAAATATTAGCATTTATATGTATGCTCTTCTTCAAATGTGAAAAAATTATAATAATTTATCTATTTGTCCGATTTACCTTCCATATTCTATCCTGGCCCTCACCTTCACCCTCATGTCAACTCTAAAAGGTTTTATAAAATCAACCACAGGATTAATAATTATTCTTAAAGTTTTATGTCAAATCTCTAAGTTCACATTTTTAAGAAAATACATTACAGTTGAGTTCATTTGATTTTTTTCTAGATTTTTGCTTTGTCTTTAAAATATACTTTCTACCTCTGTTGCTTTGGATATAAGAAACACCAGAGTCCTCAAGAATTCACAGGTGACATTTCTCCGTGAAATAATAAGAGTAAAAACGTGGCTGTGCTTGAAGACAGGCAGATCATGAGAGTAGGCTGCTGGAGAGCGGTTTTTCAATGACTCTAGAGGGCTGCACATAAGAGGAGGAAGAGGCAGTGTACCAGGTGCTGATTCAAAGGAATCTGGAGAATACTTGGAAATTTGATGTCATAGTCCACAGAATTGGGTTGGTGAGAGGAGCTACTTACAACTTCTTTGAGAGAAAGCTTGTTATGAAATGCTTTTTGTCAAAACATGTGCTGATATGTCTTTCTCATAGAATTAAATCTTAGGTGATTTCGGTATGTCTTTGTGTATTTCCATTATTCTCAAAATCAGTTATCCCCCTTCATGAGGTGAATCACAGAATTTTTGATAACTGACAATTTTTGACCAAAAATGAATGATTACATATGGTTCAGTCTCTCATTATAAGCTAGTTTATATTCTCACATCTATTATCATATAAAAATTCTTCTTCATTCTCTGTTTAGTTCCCTAGCTCTATTAGTAAGAGCTCTTATTAATAGATAGCTCTTATTAATAGATAATCATATTCTTCTGGTAAGTAATGGCTAGGTCAATCAGAAGATATGACTGAAAAATGATATGACTAATGTTTAGAAGAAACAGAAAAGGTAAGCTTGTTAACTGATTATAGTAATATGTGACCAAATAAACTCAGTTGAATCTGATCAAGGTTATGCTGACATAAGGATTAACAGAGACTTTCGAAGGGCTTCTATTTCAACATCTTGTTTGTGTGTGTATGTGTGTGTGCATGTGCACGTGTGTGTGTATGTGTGTGTTTAATTAGTATCAACAATCGCTGTTGGTGATGATTTGGAATCTGTGTTAAGCATTCACATTCAATCGTCTTCCAAATAGTTTTATAGTGTATATTCTACTTCCACTGTTTAGTCTTCTTATACTTATTCTGCAAATTTCCTGTCCTCTTTCCCCTTAAATAATTTTTAGGTCTTTCATATTCTTTCCCTGCACTCCCAGTGGAGTTTCTTTCATTAAAAATACTAGATTGACATTGCTAGTGAGATACACTTCTAATTTTTCCTCCCTATGCCCAGCAGTCTGAGACTATTCAAATTGTGATAGCACCAGTTGCACCAAAAGAGATACATTTGGGCCTAATTAACTTTTGTTCATTAAAAATGACCTTGTTGCAGTGAAAGGGGCATTAGACAGCCCCAGCCCTCCGAGAAACATTTAGAAACATAGCAAAAAAGGAAAGGATCTTTTAGACACTTCTGAATCTTTCAGCCATAGGATTTAGATAACATTAGATTCTGGTCGTGTTATTAATATTATCATTATTAATAAGATGATCCATTTGCTCAATAATGCAAATCACTGTTTTTCCCCAGGGAGCACTTGGTAGAGAGATTCATTATTCTGGGGATGTTGATGTCTGTATTCCTGGTGACTAGTAAGTGTATTAATAGGATATGTGAAAAGCAGAAATCTCCATGATAATATGATATACTGAATTATATAATGTTAAATTACAGTACATTCTTATTTTGAAAGAGAAAGGGAAACTTCAAAAATGCAAGTTAATTGTGGTTGCATATGTGTATTTAACTCTTTTTGTTTTCTTCTTTTTCCATAGGTCAAATGCATACATAATTTTCCGTTTTTTACTTTACTTATATTGTAATTCTATCAAAGAGTAGAATGATTACAGGAGGATTTAGTAAAATCTATTTAAAAAAATACTTTAGTTCACCACCAGTTATAGCTCTGTTAATCTAGAAGAGGTTAATTTAGGGAGGTAGGAGGGGCAAGATGGCAGAGAAGTAGGAGACTCTGTTTCAAGTGGTCTCCTAAAATGAGCTAAATATCTACCAGAACACTCTGAACACTCATGAATCCAGCCTGAGGTGTAGAATTATGCATTTCTGGATCTCTACAGGGGCAGAAGATGACAGTAGAGAGGTAGAGTGGAGTGGGAATGCTCAGACTGGTATGGGAAGATAAACAGAAGGGGGAGGGAGACACCAGAACCAACCCATTGGAAAGTAATACCCCAATACAAAAGTACCCAGTGATTGGGAACCAGCATTAACTTAGATTCTGGTTAAAACAACTCAAAAATGGCAAAAGATATTAAGGGTCAACTGGTGGACTCAGGTGGTCACAGACATGGGCCTAAGCCCATGGTCCTAGGATGGTCATTGCTGGCAACCACCCATGCCAGAAAAAGTCCAGCGTGGTCTCCAGTCCATGGTCCCTGAATCCTGTGACTTTCAGCTGCTTGAGCTGGGTGCACTCCCACCCACCCCTGAGAGAGCCTGGTGTGGGTGCCAACTGGCAGTCTCTAGGCCTGCAGCCTTCTGCAACCTGTGCACCTGCAGGGTCTGAATGTCAGCCCACACCTGAGAGAATACCATGCCGACTCCGAAGACAGACTTCTAGGACCTGTGCAGCTGCCAAGTGTAAGTGCACCTGGCATAGGCCTGGACCCCAAACAGCAGTCCTGGCAATGGCAGCCACAGGAATTGGGCTCCCAAAACCAATATCACAACTGGTTTTAGTGGCATGGGGGAGCAGAGATAAGCAGGGGCATAGGGTGCCCACTGGGATAGTCACTGTGGGTGCGCACCACCTGTGAGAGGTTGCAGTGAATAGCAGAGTTTGCAGGGGGGGGGTCTGTGTCCTCTGGACCACCCAGAGGGGAGCAGACCAAGGCTTCTCTCTGAGGTGGAGGTCTGTATGTGGACAGTTTACTTTCCACTAACCCTCTGGTAGCAAAAAGCCACCAAAAAACAAACACCTCTAGAGAACAAAAGCTTGGAAAACCAGTTTCCACAGAGCCCAGTCCCTTAATAGGGGACAGGGCAACTCAGCCCAAGCAAGATTGACTGAAAAACAATGCAGCAGGCCCCTCCCACAGAAGACAAGTCAAAAGAACAAGAGGACAACCTCCACAGGGTCCCCATAAAACTGTAAAACACATAGAGCGAAACAATATATTGAGCTCCTGGTATTGCTCCAAAACCTGTATATTTCATAGATACAACTTTCCCTTCTTTCTTTCTTTTTTTTTTTTAATTCATTTTCATAATTCTTGTTCTTTTATTTTTTAAAGATTTTATTTATTAATTTGACAGATAGAGATCACAAGTAGGCAGAGAGGCAGGTAGAGAAAGAGGGGAGGAAGCAGGCTCCCTGCTGAGCAGAAACCCGATGTGGGGCTCGATCCCAGGACCCGGGGATCATGACCTGAGCTGAAGGCAGAGGCTTTCTCACTGAGCCACCCATTCTTTTTAAAATTTTAATATATTTACCATTACAAGTAGAGGTTTAATACAATATATTCCATAACAACTTTTCAACTTAAACTTTTTTCATATATACCTGTTTCTTTTTCTTTTTCTTTTTTTTCTTTTTAATATACATATACATATAAGCTTCAAGGTAATCCTTTTTTTCTCTATCCAATACTACTCCTATATAAAAACCAGTTTTCATTTCCCTGTATCTCTGGAAAGTTGAGTCCTTTAGCAAACATAACAAGATACACTCAGGAAAAACTGAAATGACCTTCCTTTTCCACATTGATGGTTTATAACTATCCTCCAAACTTATTCTGTCAGTGTTTCTGTGTATTTGTTTTGTTTTGTTCTATATAATCTTATTCTTATTTGTACTATATAATCTTATTCTTGGGGTTCATTTTGGCTGACTTTTTCTTTTTTTTTTTCAAATCTTTTACTTTTGTCAGTATTTTTGTTCATTTTTGTTTATGTACTTTATAAATCTTACATTGGGTGCTCATTTTGGCTGGGTATTCTCTTTTTCTTCTTTTTCTCTCTTTCCTTTTTTCTTTTTGGTGGTGACTTCCAATTGCTCCAAAACTTTCCAGGGTGCTCCTTGCCTGAATAATAGTTGATATAGTCAGCTATACATCCCCTCAACTACCTCTTGCCAAAATGATGAGGAGGAGGAACACCTAAAACAGGAAAAATTCAGAAACTGTGCCCTCTGTCATAGACTTACTGGATATGGACATAAAAAGTATGTCAGAAAGGGAATTCAGGGTAATAATTATCCAAGCAATGGCTAGATTAGAGAAGGCCATTAGTGACAACATAGAATCTCTAAGGATGAAAGTGAGAGCTGATTTGGCAGAAGTTAAAAATGCTATCAATAAGCTCCAATCTAGGGGCACCTGGGTGGCTCAGTGGGTTAAATCCTCTGCCTTCAGCTCAGGTCATGATCCCGGGGTCCTGGGATCAAGCCCCGCATTGGGCTCTCTGCTCCGTGGAAAGCCTGCTTCCTCCTCTCTCTCTCTCTGCCTGCCTCTCTGCCTAATTGTGATATCTCTCTCTGTCAAATAAATAAATAAAATCTTAAAAAAAAAAAAAGCTCCAATCTATTCTAAATACTCTAACAGCTAGGATAACCTAGAATAGATAGAATTAGTGATCTAGAAGACAAACTGATAGAAAAGAAGGATCAGGAGGAGGCCTATAACAAACAGCTTAGAAGCCATGAAAACAGAATTAGAGAAATAAATGGCACCATGAAATGTTCCAATGTCAGAATTATTGGGATCACTGAGGGGGTGGAGAAAGAGAGACTAGAAGATATAGTTGAACAAATTCTGGATAAAAATTTCTCTAATCTGGGGAATGGAACAAGTGTTAGTGTTCTAGAGGCAGAAAGGACACCCCCCAAGATCAATGAGTCTAGAAAGACATACAGACACTTAACTGTGAAATTCATGAATCATAATTTCAGACAGGAGTTCTTAAGAGCAGCTAGAGGGAAGAAATTCCTTATGTGCAGAGAAAGGACCATCAGAATAATATCAGACCTGTCCACAGAAACCTGGCAAGCCAGAAAGGACTTCTGGCTTGGAAGCTAAAACAAATATGGCAAGACATATTCAGGACACTAAATGAGAAGAAGATGCAGCCAATAATACTTTATCCAGCAAGGCTGACATTCAGAAGGGATGGAAAAATAAAGAGCTTCTAAGACTGGCAAGGTTTAAAAGAGTATGTGACCATAAAGTCGGCCCTACAAGAAATACTAAGGGGGGTTATATATAAGAAGAAAAAACCTAAGAGTGACATAGAACAGAAATTTACAAAGATAATCTATAGAAACAAGGACTTCACAGGCAACATGATGTCAGTTAAACTTATCTTTCAATAATCACTCTCAATGTGAAGGGCCTAAATTCCCCCATAGAATGACACAGGGTTGCAGACTGGATAAAATGATAGGATCTGTCCATATGCTGTCTATAAGAGACACATAAAGATACATCCAGACTGAAAGTGAAGGGATGGAGAAACATCTTTCATGCCAGCTGGCCTCAATAGAAATTGGGATAGTGATTCTTATATCAGATAAATTAGACTTAAGCTAAAGACTGTAGTCAGAGATACAGAAGGACACTATACCACTCTTAAAGGGTCTATCCACCAAGAAGATCTAATAATTGTAAATATTTATGCCCCCAATATGGGAGCAGTCAACTATATAAGCCAATTGTTAATCAAAATAAAGAGTTATATTGACATGAATACATTAATTATAGAGTATCTTAACACACCAGTCTCAGTAATAGATCATCCAAGCAGAAAATCAATAAAGAAGCAAGAGCATTGAATGACACATTGGACATATTGGACCAGATGGACCTCACAGATAGATATACAGAACATTCCACCCTAAAACAACAGAACACTCATTCTTCTCGAGCAAACATAGAACTTTCTCCAGAATAGACCACATACTGGGTCATAAATCAGGGCTCAGTGGGTACCAAAAGATTGAGATTATACCCTGTATATTCTCAGACTGCAGTGCTTTGAAGCTGGAACTCAAACACAAGAAAAAGTTTGGAAGGAATTCAAATGCTTGGAAGCTAAAGACCATCCTGCTCAAGAATATTTGAATTAACCAAGAAATCAAAGAAAAGCTTAAACAATTCATGGGAACCAATGAGAATGAAGATACATCAGTCCAAAACCTATGGGATACAGCAAAAATGGTCTTAAGAGGGAAATACATAGCCATCCAAGCCTGCCTCAAAAAAAAAATTTTTTTTTGAAAAATCCTGAATACACCAACTTCCTTTACACCTTAAAGGACTTGAAAATCAACAAGAAATTAAGCCAACCCCACGCACAAGAAGGGCAATAATCAAGTAATCAAGAGTAGAAAGGAGATCAATGAGTTAGAATCTAGAGATGACTGAAAGAGGAGAGATCACTCATAACACCAAGGACATAGAAACAACCATCAGAAATTATTATCAACAGTCATATACCAATAAGTTAAGCAACCTAGAAGAAATGGATGAATTCCTGGAAAACTATAAACTTCCAAGACTGAAACAAGAAAAAATTGACAACCTAAATAGACTAATATCTAGTATCAAGATTGAAGCAATGATCAAAAACCTCCCAAAAAACAAGAACCCAGGACCGGATGGATTCCTTGGGGAATTCTACCAAACATTCAAAGAAGAAATAATACCTACTCTCCTGAAGCTATTTTAAAAAATAGAAACAGAAAGAAAACTTCCAGACTCTTTCTATGAAGCCAACATCACACTGATCCCCAAACCAGTCAAAGACCCCATCCAAAAGAAGAATTTAGGACCAATATCTCTGATGAATATGGGTCCCATGATTCTCAATGAGATCCTAGCTTATAGGATCCAACAGTACCTTAAAAAGATTATCCACCATGACCAGGTGGGATTTATCCCTGGGATGCAAGGGTGGTTCAACATTCACAAATGGATCAATATGATAGAACAAATCAATAAGAGAAGAGGGAAGAACCACATGGTCCTCTCAACTGATGCAGAAAAAGCATTTGACAAAATACAGCATCCGTTCCTGATTAAAACTCTTCAAAGTATAAGGATAAAGGAATATTCCTCAACTTCATAAAATCTATCTATGAAAAACTCACAGCAAATATCATTCTCAATGGGGAAAAGCTGACAGGCTTCCCTTTGAGAGCAGGAATACGACAAGGAAGCCCACTCTCACCACTGCTGTCCAACATAGTACTAGAAGTCCTAGCAACAGCAATCAGAAAACAAAAAGAAATAAAATGTATTCAAATTGGAAAAGAAGTCAAACTCTCTCTCCTCACAGTTGACATGATACTTTATATGGAAAACCCAAGAGATTTCACCCCCAAATTTCTAGAACGCATACAGCAATTCAGTAATGTGGCAAGATACTAAATCAATGCACAGAAATCAGTTGCTCTCTTATACATTAACAATGAAAATGAAGAAAGAGAAAATAGAGAACTGATTTCATTTATTATAGCACCAAGAACCAAAATACCTTGGAATAAACCTAACCAAAGAGGTAAAGGATCTGTACTTGAGGAACTACAGAACACTCATGAAAGAAATTGAAGAAGACATAAAAAGATGGAAAAGCATTCCATGCTCATGGATCAGAAGAATAAACATTATTAAAATGTCTACACTGCCCAGAGCAATCTATACTTTCAATGCCATCCCAATAAAAATTTCACCAGCATTTTTCAAAATGCTGGAACAAACAATCCTAAAAGTTGTATGGAACCAGAAGAGACCCTGAATTGCTAAGGAAACATTGAAAAAGAAAAACAAAGCTGGGAGCATCATGTTGCCTGATTTCAAGCTTTACTACAAAGCTGTGATCACCAAGACAGCATGGTACTGGCACAAAAACAGACACAGAGACCAGTGGCACAGTGTAGAAAGTCTAGATATAGACCCCATAACTCGATGGTCAAATAATCTTTGACAAATCAAGAAAAAATATCCAGTGGCAAAAAGTCTCTTCAATAAATGGTGCTGGGAAAATTGGACAGCTAGGTATAGAATGAAACTCAACCATTCTCTTACACCATACACAAAAATAAACTTGGAAGGTATAAAGGACCTCAATATGAGTCAGGAATCTATCAAAATCCTAAAGGAAAACATAGGCAGTAACCTCTCTGACATCAGCCACAGCAACTTCTTTCAAGACATGTTTCCAAAGGCAAAGGAAACAAAAGCAAAAATGAACTTTTGGGACTTCACTGAGATCAAAAGCTTCTGCACTGCAAAGGAAACAGTCAATAAAACAAAGAGGCAACCCACAGAATGGGAGAATATATTGGCAAATGACACTACAGACAAAGGGCTTATATCCAAGCTCTATAAAGAACTCCTCAAACTCAACACCCAAAAAACAGATAATCACGTCAAAAAATGTGCAGAAGACATGAACAGACACTTCTCCAAAGAAGACATACAAATGGCTAACAGACACATGAAAAAATGCTCATCATCATTAGCCATCAGGAATATTCAAATCAAGACCATGTTGAGATATCACCATGCACCAGTAAAAATAAGAATGGGCAACATTAACAAGACAGTAAACAACAAGTGTTGGAGAAGATGTGGAGAAAGGGGAACCCTCTTACACTGTTGGTGGGAATGCAAGTTTGTGCAGCCACTTTGGAAAACAGTGTGGAGATTCCTTAAGAAATTAAAAATAGAGCTATCCTATAACCTTGCAATTGCACTACTGGGTATTTACCCCAAAGATACAGATGCAGTGAAAAGAAGGGCCATATGTACCCTAATGTTCATAGCAGCAAAGACCACAATCGCCAAACAGTGGAAAGAGCCAAGATGACCTTCAACAGACAAATGGATAAAGATATGGTCCATATATACAATAGAATATTATGGCTCCATCAAAAAGGATAAATATCCAGCTTTTGTATCAGCATGGACAGTACTGGAGGAGATTATGTTGAGTGAAGTAAGTCAAGAAGAGAAAGTCAATTACATTGTTTCACTTACCTGTGGGGCATAAGGAATAACATGGAGGACATTAGGAGAAGGAAAGGAAAAGTAAATTGGGGGAAACTGGAGGGGGAAATGAATCATGAGATACTGTAGATTCTGAGAAACAAACACTCTCTGAGAGGAGAGTGGGGAGATGGGTGAGCCTGGTGGTGGGTATTATGGAGGGCACTTATTGAGTGGAGCACTGGGTGTGGTGCATAAATAATGAATCTTGGAACACTGAAAAAATAAAATTAAATAAACAAGTAAATAAATAAATACATAAATAATAAAGGGTCAATTTAGGAGGACAATATGTATTCTTACTCCCTTTCAGTATTAACTTAGATTTATTTTCTATAGTCATGTATGTATGTGTGCGTGTGTGTGCAGATATATCTATATCTATATCAATCTATATTTATTTATTTATTTCAAAATCACACAGTTTTTACTCTTACTTCATATTTGTAAATAATCCTCTTCACCTTTTTTCCTTTCTGCTATTTTAACGTTTTTTCCTTATAATCTTCATCATATATAAAACAAAGTCAACAAACCTGCTTATGAGCTCTCTTAGTTATTATGTGGAGATGCTGTTTGATCAATAATTATGATTGAATACTAGCTTATGCTAGTAAAGAAAAGGAATATATACTGCATTATTAAAAGGCTTCACATTATATTTAGACATGAAATAATTTTAATACCAATTGAATTGGTATTTCTGAAATATATTTAGTAACTCAAATATATATATACATATATATGGTAAGATAAAAAAGTGTATGTTTAACAGTAATTTGAGCTTGAAATAAACTTTGAGCTAATATTTGCTGATATGGATGAAAAAGTCACAGATAAAGTGATACTGTTTAAGAGGATGCTTTTTTCATTTATATTACAAGAAATACATTGTGGAACTGGGTGGATCTTACTAACATTTATAGTGATTCCCTTGGTCCTTTTGGGTAAGTCAAATTACTTCTCTGGGCCTTAGTTTCCCCCTCAATGAAATAAAGGAATTAGAGTAGAATGAAGGCTCTGAAACCTGAAAGCATATTAAAATTAACCTGAGAGCTTTAAAAAATATATTTCTGTCCAAGTCCAATGACCAGAGTTTCTCAGAGTGGGTTTGAGCATCAGAATAATTTAAAATCTCCAAACATTTTATAAAAGTGGATTAGATGACATTTATGTTTCTCACAGTTCAAAGAAGTCTGAAAAGAGACTAATAAACTGGATGTTGATATGATACAGCATTTAGAAACTAGTGAGCCTAATATACACCCTCACGGAAAATTTGAAATGAACGTGCTGTAGAAAAGAAAGATAATTCTTATTCATTCTTACTATTATGCACCACTGCCTGTGAGCATCAGCATGAGTTTCTAGGAATAGATTTTGCCCCGAGTTTTTAATGACTGAGGCATCCCACACTTGCCATACATCAGAAACACATGCCCTGTGGGTAACCACTGTACAGTCTGCCTTCTTATGAAAAGTAATAGCAATTCACTAAAGCCATACAGTGAGAGCTAGAGAACATAAGCTTATTGTTCCAATTACTCTTCAATTCTTAGAAGGGAACAAGGGAAAATAAAATCTAGCCTTAGTTTATGTTTCAAAGATATTTCTCCACCAAACAGAGGTATATGGTGGAGAAGATGAAAACAAGAATTTCAAGGAATCCACAAGATTCAACTTCCAACACATATATTTAGCTACAAAGAATAAAACAGTACTAAGATTAAAATGGCTGTAACTTGAAAAAAGTAGGGAGTTAAAATAAAGAAAACAATCTTCTTGAGAAGTGTAAAGGGATTCAACACATCTTTTGTAAGTTTTGATTAAGCTATTTCAATGAATGTCAGAATATTTTTCTTAACGTGATAACAAGGGTTAATTTACTTACATATTATATATTATCACAGGTATTTATATTTATGTAGCATAATTATATATGAATACTATATATATAATTGAGTATTATATATATAATTAAGATATGTTAAGATACTATACAGTCTAATTTCAATAAATGGCCTTGTTTTCCACTATAAATTATTACTAAAATTATAAATTATTCATGTATTACTGAAAACAACCTGAACACTGGGTAGCTTATACAAAGAATTTGTTTCTCACTTATGTATATGTGTGTCAGCTCTGATTCTGCGGAGTTCAACTCAGATCTTCTATTTGATTCTAAGCTCTTGAACTTTGGGTTCAAGTCCTCTCCATATGTATCCACATTCTGGGATCATGGTTATCTGGGCAATATTTTCTCCTGGCAGGAGATAAAGCCCAAAAGAGTAAGCTGAGATATCATGCCTCTTGAGGTCTCATCCTGGAACAGGCATGATATTATATCAACACATATTTTCTTAACCACAGCAAGTCTTAAGCAAAAGACAGATTAATAATTTGAAAATAACATTTTATTCTACTCTTAGATTATTCATACATTCACTCAATTATCCATTCATTCATCCCATTAAAAATATACACATATATACTAAGAGCCGATTTTGTTGTTGGCACAACAGAAAGCCCTAAAGATACAGTCATGAGAAAAATAAACATGGTGTCTTCTTTCATTGAGCCCAGAGTCCAATGGAGCAGTTAATGATATTAATTAAACAACTGCATGAACACTTTTATAAGTAAATATTTTTTAAAGTGCAATTAAAGGAATATACTAGATGCTATAATTTACACGATATAATTCTGGCACTCAAGAAATCATCATGAAGAAAACAAATGAGCTGAGAACTTTATATTGTTAACTAGTCAAAACGTTGTGCCAGAAAGAAGAGTATTTGAGAGAAATGAAAGACTATTGGCAAATATTTTACAATGGCAGGGATCATGTTTGTTTGAAGACAATCTCAAAAAGAGAGAAAAGAGAGATGAAAGAGAACTGTGTGGGCTGGAACGGAGAGGTGGGGTCAGATTATTCAAGACCTCATAGACCCTGGTAAAATTTTTGAACTTTTAACTAAGACCAGTGGGAAACCGACGAATTTTTCTGATGAATGAATGAAGCTGATTATTATTGTTATTTTTTTTTTTTTTTGCTTCTTGACCAGAAGTGAGATATGAAAGATTCATATTTCCACTTAAAATATCACTGTGGATTCCTTAAAGATAGTAGAAGAAGAAAAAAGTGGATTTGGAATTTGTTCACCCAAGAGACATTTTAGCCTACTCTGGTTGTATACTACAGAAACATATGCACTGGAGAAAGATTTTTGAAGATAAAACTCAATGTGTTTAGTGAAAATTTAGTTGTAGTGTGTGGGGGTGAAAGAGGTTCAAGACTCAGTCTTAAAATTTCAGGATTATACAACCATATGTAGAACTCTTGGAAGAAAGTTCTTTTGGCACATTTTCCTCTTTCTTTTCCCTAATTATTTTATTTATTTTTTTAATGCATTCTTTTTTTTTAAGATTTTATTTTTATTTATTTGAGAGAGAGAGGGAGAGGTGAGAGAGAGCATGACAAGGGCGAAGTTCAGAGAGAGAAGCAGATGCCCCATGGAGCTCGGAACCCCAAGCAGAACTCAATCCCAGGACTCCAGGATTATGATCTGAGCTGAAGGTAGTCACTTAACCAACTGAGCAACCCAGGCGCCCTCTGTTTCCTAATTATTTTAGATTGCATTGTTGTTTGTCCATGAAACTGCATATTCAGTCATGTTACTATAAGGTATTCCCTTGTCCACATATCTATCAGAAATGAACTATAATACTTTTAAGCAGAAACAATATAATCTATCTAAAAATACCACATGTAATAATTAAAATCACAAACAATTCTTTTTTTTTTTAAGATTTTATTTACTTATTTGACAGACAGAAATCACAAGTAGGCAGAGAGGCAGGCAGAGAGAGAGGGGGAAGCAGCCTCCCCGCTGAGCAGAGAGCCCAACGCAGGGCTTGATCCCAGGACACTGAGATCATGACCTGAGCCAAAGGCAGAGGCTTTAGCCCACTGAGCCACCCAGGCACCCCCAAAATAAACAATTCTTACAACAAATCAAAACTTATTACCAATATCTTAAAATAATCACAAACTTAATTGCTAAAAAACCACTATAAGTAATAAAGAGGATTAGTCCATATAAATTATTTGATATTCCTCATATTAGAATATAGTCACATCAAAGCTACTTTTGAAGGGGAAGAAAGGACAGTTACTAATCTTCAATTTTAGGTCACAGTGCTACAGTGGAGTAACATTCTTTTATACTTCATGCTAATCACTGCTTGAACAAAAAATTATGTATTTACCCCTTCACATGCATCATTTTTTCTGAAATATAGTATTGTCCAAGTATATGGGAGAAAAGCTTCTCCTTATTAATTTGGATAGTTATCTACATCAGATGTACTCCTGAAAATCTTTTGCTTCAGTGATTTTTAGAGTTCAAATAATTCATTTAAGAATAATTCAATGTTGATGGTATTATTATATTACAGAGAAGATAATTAGTCAATGATAGCTATGATACTGATCTTGCTAATGTTCATTATCAATCTAATGGTGTAGCAATACACAGAAATCATTAGATTACCAACATTAGCAAATAATTTGAGACCAAATATATTTTGCAGTATTTATTGAATTCTTAATACACATCACGGCCTATATCAGCATTGATGACACATTAGCACCATCCTCAAGGACTTTAAAATCCAACACATATAAAAGTCTAAATGTTTTTCGTGTTTATAGCATGGTTTACATCTTTTTATCCAAAATGTTAGGGTTACAAACATGGATACATTCTACCCAGGATTATAAAGTTGTATCATGTCCTGTCAAGTATTGTTATTTATGGCAATTTTCCTCCAACCTTTGTTTTCATTTTAAAATAATAACTATACTTAAACCAAGATTTTTGAGTGTTGATATGGTGAGGCTATGAACTGAAGTCTTAAATAAATTGTCTCAGTACTGAAGATCTTGTGTTATAGTTGGCACTACTAATTTCCATCATATTTTGGGGAAGAAGAAACAAACAAAATACACCAGTTTAGTAGGGAGCAGATAGACGGTAATACGACTGTATTTAGTAGGGAGCAGATAGACTGTAGGGAGCACCAATTTAGTAGGGAGCAGATAGACTGTAATAAGACTCTAAATTCAGAGCTTCAGAACTAAACACCATAACAAGTTGTTAGTATAAGATATTGATCTGAGAGGCCTCTTTTGAGTACCCAAAGAAATTGAATAAAAGGGGAGACAAGTCTCAATTCGGGGTCAAAACATACTGACATTTGCTCTTTCTTGTATTGGAAATATAATAAATGTCCCCAAGACCAATATTTCCTAAACTAAGAAAAGAGAGAGAGTAACATATTTTAAACCATCAATCTAAAATTAAAATGTCAAACAAAACATTCTCAACCTTTTTTTTCCTGATACCAATTCTGACAGATGAGATTGACCTGCATAGTGTACTCCCCCAACTAGCACCAGCTAGAATGAATTGGTGCCAGCTCAGCTCCTAAAACTACTTCAGCAAACACTACTGATCCCTATTAATCCCTTTGCTAGCAAAGTTTGCCTTAAAAATATTTAAGTTCCAAATGCATTCATCCTTACTCAGGCTTTTAAATATAAATCAAAGAAAGACTGAAAAATGAAGTACCAAGGAAGTGAATACCTAAAAAAAAAAAAGGAAGGGAAAAAAAAAAAAAAAGATGAGCATAGGTTTTGAAATATTTCAGAGACTAACTCAAGCTGGTTTCTATGTTCTCTCTTTCTTTGGGTATTTTTAATGTTTGAAGAGAAGTTCCTGTTCTCACAGAGAGAGTTACTAAGCAAAGTGGAAAACAGGAAGAAAGGAGGGAATAGTCCTTTTTAGACTAATACTTTTTTCATGCACTTATAGTTACTTTTTAAATTAGTCTTTTTTTGGAATGGAGTATAACTCTGGGTAGGAGTTTTTAAAATGCTCAAAGAATGTATTGGAACATTTCTAATTTATAAGGTTTTTTTCCAGATTTATTAAAATGTAATTGGCATATAACATTATGTAAGTTTAAGGCTACAAACTGATGACTTGATATATGTATATGCCAGCACAAGGTAACCACAATAAGCTTAGTTAACACATCTGTCAGCACAGATACTTTCCATTTTTGATGTTCGTGGTGAGTATACCTAAGATCTACTCTGAGCAATTTTGAGTAGACAATACGGTATTATTAATTAACCAAAGTCACCATGCTGCCATTAAAACATCAGAACTGATTTATCTTAAATTATTTATCTTATATAATGAAAATTTATACCTTTTGACTAACATTTCTCCCCATTTCTACACCTACAATTTTAAATTAATAATTGTGATTAAGTATTCATTATAGACCTCAATCTATTATGAGGACATGAGGTTGTTACACAAGAATAGTCCTTTTCCACTAATATGTTATTCAATTTGAGAAGGACTACTCTTGTAGGTATTGGAAAATCAAGTGACAATATTTCAGTTTAAGATTAACCACTGAATTGTGTCTAGATTGAGAGTGTTTTCCCCAGGCCTGGGTCCATTACTTTTCAAAACTCATCCCACCACAGCCCCTTCAGAAGTCAAGGGCTCTGTGCTTTGGTGATGCTTACAAATGTCTTTGGTTGTGACAAAGAGGCATTTACTCATACAAGACAGAAAAAAAGAAATCACAACATGAGAGCACATCTTTCTGTTGAAAGAATCTCTGGTGATATATGGGAAATGGTTGATAGAAAGCATTTTTTTTTCCCCTGTAGGAAGGGCAAGACTGGTAGCCTCTATTCAGGGGAGGTAAGCTGCTTACTTGACTAGGGGGTTAACATTGTCAAGCTATTACTTTGTGTCGCACTTGTCTAGTTACACATGCTTCTACCTTTTGATGCTCTCATCCAAAGCCCTCAGGTTATATCCTTCTATTTTGACACTAGGCTTCCTTCACGGCCATGACCCATCATCTTCTCTACCACTTCCAGATCCCAAATGACTCTTCTTTACTCTTGCATGGGCCTCTGATGGTTACTTTTCCTCTCCATACTCTTTCTAAAGTTTTCTGGGAATTAATTGGATATTCATATCCCCTCTGTCTGTATTATTTTGACATCAAGAGCCTGGTTACAATTCTTTTTTCAAAGAGAGTTTGTTTCTTTTTCTTTGAATTCTTGCTATAATTCTAAGGCATTTTTAAGGTATTTCAACCCCTTCAAATGAAAAGGGAAGTAGAAGGTTGTATATAAAGCACAATGATGAATATTTCAAGATCTTTCTCTCTTTAAAGTAACATAATGGGATCTGCAGTTTTACTGTTTCTCACACTTCTTTCTCACATTTCCAGTGGCCTGCTGATCATATTTTAACATCTGTTCTGTATGCATCTAAACCAAAAAGTGTTTACACTGATCCTTCAAACCTGCTACTCTTACTGAGCACTATTTCCTCTTGACTTGACTCCTATTGTGTCCGTCACCAGACCTTGAAAAATGATAGTAAGACTTTCTATTCCCATTGCATCATAATTCCTTGGAAACTTTCAGCGAGTTCTTAATTCTTTAATTTATTTGCACCTTTCCCCACTCAAGTGTTCTATTTGTATCAGTTATTGCGATTGCATTAATGCATCTTGTTTCAAATATTGTCATAGAAAAGTAGGCACATAATAAAAAAAATAATATAAAATAGCTCAAAGGAGCTTATGCTGAAAAAGAGAGAATTTTTCCTCCATGCTCTGTTTCCAGTCTAGCTTCTCAGATTCAGCCATATTTGTTTGGACATAGCTCCTGATTTGGAGATTCCTTAAATAATATTTTCTAAATTATCAATTTAGCATGTCACTTTGATGTTCTTCTGGAAAGCTCCTCTGTTCACAGACATAAAACTTCATCTCTATAATACCCACCACCTGGTACCCCAACCTCCCACCCCCCGTCCCTTCAAAACCCTCAGATTGTTTTTCAGAGTCCATAGTCTCTCATGGTTCACCTCCCCTTCCAATTTCCCCCAACTCCCTTCTCCACTCTAAGTCCCCATGTCCTCCATGCTATTTGTTATGCTCCACAAATAAGTATGAATACTGTTATGCTGGAAATAAAAAAATATATATATTAAAAAAAAAAATCCCTTTATCCTAAAAGGAAAAAAAAAAAAAAAAACTTCATCTCTTTCCCTCTTCTCATTGAACGAAATTTTTTATTTTAATCATTTTAATGAGTATCACTTTACATTTAAAACACACATTGCACTTGAGGAAGAATTTCTACTTCCTGTTTTCACAAGCCTCTGCCTTCTTTCCATGGCAGTACCTTTCTCTTTTATCTCAGAATACTCTTTTCCATTGCTTTCTTTTTCATAGTACTGTTTCTTTCAGATTATCTGTTTTGCAGAAGTTTATAGAAATCTTTTTTTTTAAACTGAGGGTCCCCTTTTATTTCTTTTTTTCTGTTACAGGATTATTCCTTCCATGTAATTTTATTGGTGCTTTGGAGAGAAAAAAAAAAGAGTAAAAGCTTAAATTCAATTAGCCATCTTAAAAGATAAGCAATTGTGCTAAATTCTACAATGTAATTTTTGTTTTTGAACATTCTATAACTTCTCTGGTTTCTATTAAGGAGCATTCCCATATAACCAGCTATGAGAAAAGTAAGCAGACTCAATAAAATAAGTTAGGCTGTGATGATTCACAGTAGCTGAGTTAACTCAACAGCATTATCCTGAATTGTGGTAAGGGGCCAAACTTTTACAGCCAAATAACCGGTCATTGGATAAAGGCTGCCCCAGGAAGGAGCCTGATGGATGACTGCTGTCTGCCGCTGACACACAGCAGAAGGAAGCCTAACTCTCATTCCTAAGCGTGAGTCTGAACTGCTCGTCACAGTATCAACTCCAACCACAAAATCCAAAATCTAGACATGGAATTCAAAACTGTGTCCAGTGTCTCCTTAATATGTTTATATCGTTTCATTTCCCAGCACTCCCCAGTAGGAATCCAAGTACTTGAGTAAAACTATAATACACCTCATTGTTCATAATCCTTCTTTCTTTTCCTGTCTTTGACACCCTCGGAGCTCAGTTCAGATGTCACGTTATACAGGAAACCACTTCCGATCAGGCAAGTTACAATGGCCTTCCCTGCCTCTGAATTCTTCTAGACTGTTTTAACAGAGCTAACTGTATTTATGTCATTTCCTTGTGTTATAATCATTAGAGTATAACTCTTATTTCATCATTAGATTGTGATTTGAGATCATCTATAATAGTTATTTAAATGTTTATTAAATTGCATTAATGCGTCTTGTTTCAAATATTGTCATAGAAAAGTAGGCACATAATAAAAAAAATAATATAAAATAGCTCAAAGGAGCTTATGCTGAAAGAGAGAGGATTTTTCCTCCATGCTCTGTTTCCAGTCTAGCTTCTCAGATTCAGCTATATTTGTTTGGACATAGCTCCTGAATTGGAGATTCCTTAAATAATATTTTCTAAATTATCAATTTAGCATGTCACTTTGGTGCTCTTCTGGAAAGCTCCTCTGTTCACAGACATAAAACTTCATCTCTTTCCCGCTTCTCATTGAACGAAATTTATTATTTTAATCATTTTAATGAGTATCACTTTACATTTAAAACACACGTTGCACTTGAGGAAGAATTTCTACTTCCTGTTTTCCATGCTTATTAAATGATCATTAAAATGAGAAAATAGTAGTGGGAGAGTAAAAACCTGAACTATAGGCTGCAGACAAGATTCGATTTGAACTGGGTTTTTGAGTCTTGGTGAATAGGAATGACTTTCAGAAAGTCACGGGAATCCTAAAGTTACACGAGTACTTGTTACTTTGTCCTTTACAACTTGTGAGGCTTAGGTCACTGGTTCTCATACTTAATTACCTTGTGACAGTGAATGTTACTTACTTCCAAACATCAGTTTCCTAGTCTCAGAAACATAATATTTCTAGGTATAAAAGAGGATTGGGTGAGATAATGTTTTAAAATCATCCCTTTCTGGAATATCTGGGTGGCTCAGTTAGTTAAGCATCTGCCTTCAGCTCACAGGCAGGGTCCTGGATGGAGTCCAGCATAAGGATCCCTGCTCAGCGGGGAGTCTGCTTCTCCCCCTGCTTACGTTTTCTGTTTCTCTCTGATAAATGAACACATAAAATATTTTAAAAATATAAAATAAAAATATATAAAATCATCACTTTCTGAAGTTACTGGTGGAATCTTCACTTCTACATCAAAAATGCACCCTTGGGGAGCCTGGGTGGCTCAACCGGTTAAGCGCCTGACTCTTAGTTTCTGTTCCAGTCATGATCTAAGGGTCCTGTGATTGAGCCCCAGGTGGAGCCCCACATGAGGCTCTGTGATGTGTGGAGTCTACTTGAGATTCTTCCCCTATTGTCTCCCCCACTCTCTACTCCTCCCCCGGGTCGTACTCCCTCTCTCTCTCCCTAAAGTAAATAAATAAAATCTTTTATTTTTTTTTAATTGTTCTTTTAGGATTAAAGAAATTATGAATGTTTTAAACATTGCATTTTTTTCAAATTTGGTAATTTATTTAGCATATTTAAGACCACTAAGGTCAGTTAACACATACTACATTTTCACTGTAGTAAGAACACAATGGGAGACATAACTTCTTAGATTTTTAAATGCAAAATACAGCATTGTATTTTGTCCAACAATGTTGGACAGCAGATCTCTGGAACTTATTTGTCTGGCATATACTCACTGAGCATCTCCTTCTCATTCCCCTCTCCCCCAGCCCTGGTACCTGCCATCCTACTCTCTGTTTCTAGGAGTTTGACTATTTTAGACAGCTCATTTAAGTATTTGTTTTTCTGTGACTGGGTTATTTTCCTTAGCATAATGTCTTCTAGGTTCATCTGTGTTGTTGCATATGGAAGGATTTTCTTCTTTTTCAAGTCTGAATAATATACCATATTTGTTTTATCTATTCACCTGTTATGAACAATTCAGTTGTTTCTATGTTTTGGTTGTTACAACTAATACTGCAACAAACATAAGGATGTGAATGTCTTTTTGAGATCCTGTTTTCCATTCTTTTGGGTGTATACCCAGAAGTAAGAATGTTGGATCAAATGATGCATTTATTTTTTTCTTTTTTGAGAAATCTCCACACTGTCTTCCATGGTGGCTATACCCACGTTGTAGTCGGAACAATGGACAAAGATTCCAGTTTCTTCAAGTCTTCCCCAACACTTGAATCTTTTTTTTTTTTTTGTCTTAACCACTCTAATAAGTTTGTGATAATACCTCATTGTGGTCTTGATTTGCGTTTTCCTAACGATTTGTGATGTTAAATTCTTTTTATATGCTTTTTTGGAGAAATGTAAATTTATTCAAGATTTCTGCCTGCTTTGTAATCACATTATTCATTTTGTTTGTTTTTTCTTCTTGTGGAGTTGTAGGAATTCCTTATATATTTTGGATACTAAGTCCTTATCAGATATATGGTTTGAAAATATATTTTCCATATTATAAGTTGCCTTTTCATTTTGTTGATTATTTCCTTCACTGTGGAGATTTTGTTTGATGTAATCCCATATGTCCGTTTTTGCTTTTGTTGCCTGTGCTTATTGTATCACACCCAAGAAAGTATTGCCAAAACTAATGTTATGAAGATTTCACTTGTTTTCTAGGAGCTGTAGAGTTTTGCATCTTACATTTAAGAGATTAATCTATTGTGAATTTATTTTTATACATGGTGGAAGATAAGGGACCAGTCTCATTCTTTTACATGTGGCTATCCAGTTTTCCCATCACCATATGCTTAAGAGGTTATCCTTCCCTCATTGTGTGATCTTGACACATTTGTTGAAGATGATTTGACATTTATGTGTGTTTTGATCCAGTTTCCATTTGCTCTATTGGTCTGTCTGTGTTTAATGGCAAAGGCATACAGTTTTGATTGCTATAGCTTTGTAATATGCTTGGACATCAAGAAGTATGAGGAGGATCCATCTTTATTCTTCTTTCTCAAAATTGTTTTGGCTAGTCAAGCTCTTAGGTGATTTCACATGAATCTTAGGATTTCTTTGTTACAATTTCTGTATAAAATGTCATTTGGCTTTTGATAGGTATTGCTCTGAATCTGTAGATTGCTTTGTGTAGTATAAACATTTAAATTATATTGTTTTCCCACCCATGGGCATAAGATGTATTTCCATTTATTTATGTCTCCTTTAACTACTTTCATAAATGTTTTGTAGTTTTCAGTATACAAGCCTCTCACTTCCTTGGTTAAGTGTATTCCTAAGCATTTTATTCTTTTTATGCTATTGTAAATGGGATTCTTTCCTATTTTCTTTTTAGTTTGTGTTAGTTTATCAAAACACAAAGATTTTTGTTTGTACATTATAGGGTCCTGCAATTTTACCAAATTTGTTTATGCGTTGTTAACTGTTTATGTTATATGTATATAGTAGTTAGGGCTTTCTACATATAAGCTCATGTCACTTGTGAACAGAAACAATTTGACTTCTTTCTTTCTGATTAGGGTGACTTTTGTTTCTTTTTCTTACCTTGTGTTGGCTAGTACTTCCAGAACTATGCTGAATGTAAGTAGTGAGAAAGGCACCCCTTATTTTTCCTGATGTGAGAGGAAAAGTTTCATTTTTTTACTATTTAGTTTGATGTTGACTGTGAACCTTTCATACGTGGATTTTATTATGTTGAGGTCATTTTTTCTAATCTTTTTCTTGAGTGTTTTTATTATGATAGGGTGTGGAATTTTGTCAAATGCTTCTTCTGTGTCTTATTGAGATGATCATGAGATTTTAAAACTTTATTTTTTTAATATGTTGTATCACATTAACTGATTTTCCGGTTATTGAAATATTCTCATATCCCAGGGATAAATCCCATCTGGTTACAATGTTTGATCCTTTTAATGTGCTGTTGAGTTTAATGTACTGGTATTTTGCTGAGGAGTTTTTAATCACTGTTCATCAGAGACTGTTCATGGGCCTGTAGTTTTCTTTTCGTATAGTGTCTTTTTCTGACTTTGGTATGGAAGTAATGTTGTCTATGTAAAATGAGGTTGAGAGTATTCCCTTTTCTTAATTTTTGGGAAGAGTTTGAGAAGGATTGGTATTAATTCTTCTTTAAGTATTTGGTAGATTCACTTGTGATGTCCTCTGGCCCTGGATTATTTGTTGTTGTTATTGTTGAGAGGTTTTTGTTCACTGATTCCATCTTTTTATTAGTTACAGATCTGTTACAATTTTCTTTTTCTGTATGATTAGTCTTGATAGATTGTATATTTTTAAGAATTTATCCCTTTATTTCTATAGAATCATTTTTAATATCCCTCCCTTCATTTCTTAATTTACATATGAGTCTTCTTTTTTCTTGTTTAGTTTAAAGATTTTTCAATGTTTATCTTTTCAAATATCTAGCTCTTAATTTCATTGATTTCTTATTATTTTTCTATTCTGTTTTATTTCTCCTTTAATCTTTATTTCCTTCCATCTGCTAATTTTGAATTTAGCTTCTCTTTATGTTTTAGTCCCCTGAGGTGTAGATTTATGTTGTTTATTTGATATTCTGCTTCATTTATTTTTTTATTTTATTTTTTCAAGATTTTATTTATTTATTTATTTGACAGAAGAGATCACAAGTAGGCAGAGAGGCAGGCAGAGAGAGAGGAGGAAGCAGGCTCCCTGCTGAGCAGAGAGCCTGACATGGGGCTCGATCCCAGGACCCTGAGATATGACCTGAGCCGAAGGCAGAAGCTTTAACCCACTGAGCCACCCAGGCACCCCTCTGCTTCTTTTTAAACATAACCACTTATTTTTATAATCTCCCCTATTATTACTGCTTTTACTGCATCTTATAAATTTTGGTATGCCATTGCCATGTTTGGTTTTCATTTGTCTCAATATATTTCTAATATCCCTGGGTTCCTACTGTTTCTCATTGATTGTTCAAAAATGTTTTGTTTAATTTCCACGTAGTTGTAGATTTTGCCAGGCTTCCTGTTTATTAATTTCTAATTTCATTCCATTGTGGCCTGAGAAGATACTTTGTATGATTTAAATCTAAATGTGTTAAGACTTGTTTTGTGACCATGTACTCTATTCTGGAGAATGTTCTTTGGGTATCTGGGAAGAATATGTAATCTCTTGCTACTGAGTGGAATGTCCTCAATATATTTATTAGGACCCTTTGGCCTATAGTATTTTTCAAGTCTACTGTTTCCTTATTAATTTTCTGTCTGTATGTTTTCTCTATTATTGAACACGTGATACTGAAGTCTCCTATTATTATTGTATTGCCATCAATTCTTCTTTTAGGCTGTCAATGTTCACTTCACGTATTTGAGTACTTTAATGTTGAGAGCATATAGACTTATAATTGTTACATTTCCCTGATGAATTAGAACTTTTGTCATTATACAATCACCTTCTTTTTCTCTTGTGACAATTTTTGACTTAAAGTCTACTTTGTGTAATATAGGTATAGTCGTCACTTCGTCTTCTCTGGTGTTATGCCTGTGGGATACTAGCTAGACAGATGTTTTTTCAAGACTATAATTTCACTCTCTGGTTTCTGACTTACTACAAGCTTGGATGTTCGAGGACACTCCATTCCTTTCTCTCCCTTTTGGGACAGCAGCTTCCGGTTCTCTACCTTTTCCCAATTCCCTAGAGCAGTGCCAGCTGCAGCAAGTTGCCTCCTACTGTTTTTGGTCTTAGCTGCCTCCAGGTATCCAAACTGTGCCAGTTCTGTCAGCTGTCTGGGTAAGGTAAAACAGAAACTAATGCCCTGGCATATTGGAGTTAAACTTCACTCTCTCTCTCCTCAAGAAGAAGTCACAGACAAAGATGATATCTCAGTATTGAGTTGTGTCAGCTTGTGGTAAGAACTAGTAGGTGAAATCAAATTACTCTTCTTATCTCTTTCAGTGTGACTGTTCACAGTCAGTTTTGCGCTCACTGAGGGTACCACAATCTGTTAATAGAAATCTGAATTTCTCTAAAGGTTATTTTAGTCTGTAAATTGTTGTTAAATTAGTGCTTCTGTGGTGGAAAGAGGGCTAAGATTCCCAATGTCGCCATGTTGTCATTACTTTTTGCCCCCCAAATTGCATTTGAATCATTATCTTCATTTTCCATATTTAGTATAGTCCAATGAAAATCATCTAAGATGGGAAATAACTTGCATCCCATTTACCGTTCCAGTACCAACCACTACCAGTCAGTAGTGGCTGTCTGCCACAACAGTAAAAGAAAGATCATAGTGAGTGAGCAAGGTCTGCCATGGTCATAGGATAGGGGCATACTAGCATGCATGTCGGAAAAAATTCTGTCTAAGAATGTGTCTTATTGGGCGCCTGGGTGGTTCAGTGGGTTAAGCCGCTGCCTTCGGCTCAGGTCATGATCGCAGGGTCTGGGATCAAGTCCCGCATCGGGCTCTCTGCGCAGCAGGGAGCCTGCTTCCTCCTCTCTCTCTGCCTGCCTCTCTGCCTACTTGTAATCTCTCTCTGTCAAATAAATAAATAAATCTTTAAAAAAAAAAGAATGTGTCTTATTAAAACAGCAATGATCACAAACAGTAATATTCTTATAGTAATATCCAGCTGCTACTGAACACTCACTGTATTGATAAGCACTATAATAAGGATTAAGGTAACTACTTCACAGACACAATCTTGTCTCATTCACTTCTCAGTATAAATTAGGAACTGTTACAGTCATTACCCTTGAGTTATCTGAAGTTTAGAAAGGTTAGGTAATTAACGAAGTCACAAACCTAGCAAGATTCAAATGCAGGGTTGTCTCCCCCCCTTGCTCCCCACCCAGGGCTGTCTTTTAACCACATCTTATCACCTGCCAAATAACAGCATACTCCTAAAATGGTGTTTTACAGTTTTTAAAGTATTTTCTCATAACCCACCTCATTTGTCATGTAAGAGACCCATAATAGGGTTGTGGTTGGCAGGATAGATGATACCACTCATCTGACTTGTCAAAGAAGATCAAAGGCTTTTCTTCAATTGATATACATACTGCCTGAGCTACAAGCAACTTGATATAATGGAAAGAGTCAGAACTCAGACATGTTATTAACTTACTTATCCATTCATCTTCCATGCAAATACACTTTCATTGTCTTCTGTGTCACAAGCACTGAACTTTAATTCTCATTTTGCCTCTTCGTGTCTTTAGAATACTGTGTAGTTTATTGCCTCATGATTTCATTATATAAGAGCAGGGGATACCTAACTACTCAAACAAAGCCTGACGCAAATCCTAACTAAGGCATGATTCACTCATTAGAGAAATATGCCATTTGCACTGTTGCCATTATCACTCTAACAATCTTTTAATTTTCAAACTGTGGACTGAAGAAATCCACAGTGTTTAGTTCTCATTATTTGCCCAACAATAATCTAAGCATTTCAGAAATAAGAAAAAAAGATTTCATCCCCATAATAACACTGCCGTATAGTTACTATCATTATCATCACCATTTTTTTTTTCTTTTTTGCAGTTTTACAACTGAAGCCCCGAGCTGTTAAGTGATGGTCTCAAGATGACACACCCTGGAAGTGGTAGAGTTGGGATTCTAACCCAGAGACTATTTCCAAAGCATGCTTGTGATGAAAGAACAGAAGGAAAGTTGAGGACAAAGCAGAAGCTGACACCCCACAACTACCCCCGACCGATGGGATATGGGATATAAGTGACATTTCTCAGGCACTCCTGGCTACTCTAAAGATAAGGAAAGGAAAAACAAATAGTTAACTTGTAGTGATCACACTCCTGTAAGACCTGAGTGTCACTCAGTTTTCAAATGTCTTAGCAATTTACAAGAACAAAGCATTTCTATCAATGGGCTAGCTTCCAGAAGGGAATATAGATACAATTAAACGTCCTTATAACCTGTAGCCCACTGGCAGAGACTTGAAGCCTGCAGAGTAGTGGAGTATATAGGTTTCTCCAGGAAATTCCCAAGTATCTACATGTTAATGTCTTGCTAGAGGAAAAACCACCTTAACTTGACAAAGGCAAGGCCTCAGGTATCCTATGAATCTTCTTTAACATATGAAAGACCTCCCTTTTTCCTTACCTCCCCCAACCCCGTAGTCTATAATCAGCCACCCCTCAGAAGCCCAGGACAGCAGTTCTTTCTGCCCCCGTCCTGTCCCAGTGCTTTAATAAACCTCCATTTTGCTCCAAAGATGTGTCAAGAATTCTTTCTTGGTTTCTTGGCTCCGTAACTCACCCCGCCAAACACCTATATTCCAAAACCCCATCACTTCGACCTAGGTGTTTTATAATGCATCATACTGCTCTGAAGTTCAAAGTAAACTGGATGGTAAGTGCATCACACCTAAGACAGAGTCTAAGGCATAGGATGTAGTCAATAAATGTTGGTACCTTTTCCTCGTAAGCCTAGATTTTATGACTGCAAAGCTGTGGTGCTCTCACTATGCCATCCTGCCTCTTTAAATAATGAGAGAAAGGAATGCTGTGTCAGAGGATTTCTAAACAAAGAATCCTGTAATTTATATCACAAAAATAGTCATGGAGCGAATGTGCTTCCCATAAGAAAACAATTCTCCTGGCGCCTTTTCTCCCTCTCTGGTCTGCATTTGTATAATATCAGGTCATTGAGTATGATTCTAGTAACTTATGTTCATATACAATTTCAAATCTAGGTAGTTAATGAGACAATAAATTATTTAACTGAAAAGAAAAAGCAATATATATTCCCATTCTGCCGTGAAGCATCTTAGAAATAAGAAAAACTTTGATATAAGAATTGGTCTTTTCCTTTCAGTTAATCGACTATTTATTCAGACGGTTTTTGAATTCTGAATGTAGACAAAAGCATGTATGCATAAGATTATTGTCCTCACTCCTTGAAGACTAAGCTAATTCACACTTCTTTACTCAGCCATCAGTCCATCTGGTCATTGAATAATATATTTGGTCATCATATGCTCCCTTCACTTCCAGTTGCCTAAGATCTATTTCTTTAAGAAACAAGAAGCTGATAATCATAACATAATTCCAAGAGTTCTAGAATATTCTGAGACTCTTTCAGCATATAAACCACATTTAATAATCCAATAAGAGACCAGATCACATCATAAAGTCAGTAAGAAGCAATACTTTGTTTTCTATTGTTCTTTTAATGTGTAACAAATTAAAAGATACCATGTCACTCATGAAAATGGAATCAGAGACTGCTTAATTCTAAAACATACTTTGAAAGAACCATAATGTTTCATTCTTTTATTTTCCCTACCAAAAAATGAATTAGAAATACTGTTCTCTTCCATACAAGCTAAAAGCTCCCCCTACTGATGAGAAACTATTAAGAGAATAACCTTCAAATTTTCGTCTTGAGCATATCAAATAATCAATGCTTTGTTCCACTGACTGGACTAAAATAGAAGGGAAAATAGAGTGGTAGGGACAGGGGTGGGGGGAGTTCAAACTGCCACGTCCCTCAAGGATCATATTGATCGAATATGAGAATATGAGAAGGCTCCTGTAATATTTGGTTCCCTTAGTCATCCTCATTTCATGTATGTTGTGATTACTGTGAACATTTCAACATGCTACACAGGGTCTGAGGTTTTGAAGATACCTCCTTTCTATAACATTTCTCTTCCATGAAAGTCAATTAGTTCCTCTGATGTTCAACACAGGAATTAAAAGATTTGTTCTAAATGCTACAGGAAAGGAAAAATCATATTTTGGACTTAGGTGCATCTAATAATGTTCAGTCAGGTTATGAGTACCTGAGCACAAACAGCATTCGTGGAAAACAGGGAAACTTTTAAGACGGAGTTATGCTCCTTAGCCTGGGTTCCTCCGGAAGGAGACAGTGCAACAAGGACTGGGAGCGCAAATAACATACTTGGTAGGAATCCAGTGGCAAGAGAAGAGAGTAGAGAATGAGATAAGATAGGAAGAGAGCCGATGAAGTGTGCCTTGTGAAACAGGTTATTGCTGCTGGTGAATGGGACTTGCTCATGTTAGCAAGCTCAGACGGATGGAGCACACACACACATGACCCTCCTGGGGGCAAGAAAGCTAACTGTCTCTCTGAGATCCGTTGATGGTTTCTACAGGACTCAGGCTATTAATTGTATGAAACTCCAAACTTGCCTGGAGCAGGTGGTACATGTGCACGTACCCAGAAATAAAGCTGCCAGAGAGCTGCAGGTGTCTGTTGTAAGTGGCCCTGTGGTGCATAGACATGAGTCTGATGGGGATACAGCCCCCATAGTGGCAGCCACCCCTGGTTAAAAGGACATACCCGGTTATTGAAAGTCTCTTTTACTCTTTTTACATAAAATCATACTTGTCATGGCAAATTGAGAATTATTTTGACCTTTTAACAATTTGTTCACCTGAACTTGGAGGCTTTAGTCCATTTTCATATGGACAGTGAGGTTTATCAGGAGGCTGTTGTGGATTATGCATTGGGCCACATGGAGTTCAGTAAATCAGAGAAGAGACATTTTGGATGCCACCAGTCAGAAAGCTCTTTTGTTATTATTATGCTGTTGTTTTTTTGTATCTGGGAGGTAATTTTTTACAGTCCTCTGGCCATGGCTAAACTGAAGAGATTGAGCCTGTGGACATTTTAGCTGCACAATCAACTCCAGAAAAGGTAAAATTTCCACTTGAACCTGTCTGTAGCCTTTAACAGTATTACATTCTAATTGAAATTAAAGTGAAAAAAATAGCTCCTGTAAACCAAGCATACCTACTTCTCAAAATCACCCTTGAGGGAGAGTTTGTCATTGAATGTAAGAAGGGTTACTGTCATTGTCTATTATGAATTTTAATCAGGTCATCTCTCTTTTATCCAAAAGTCAATCTTCACTAAGGCTTTATTTAATATGTAATAGGAAACTTTTTATTAACAGTGTCTGCTAGAGAAGAAATAGCTGGTGATAGCAAGTTATTTTAAACCATGTATCTTGACTATAATAGGCTTTTTAATTTTTTTTTTTTGAGATAAGCATACTCTTTTTCTTTTCTTTTCTTTAAAGATTTTATTTATTTGTTCTGAGAGAGAGACCACAAGCAGGGGGAGCAGCAGGCAGAGCAGACCGAGGGAGAAGCAGGCTCCCTGTTGAGCAAGGAGCCTGATGTGGGACTTGAAGCCAGGACCCTGGGATCATGATCTGAGCCAAAGGCAGATGCTTAACCCACTGAGCCACCCAGGCATCTTCATAAAAGGCTTTTTTAAATAGAATAAGCAATACAATCTTGTCCAGAACTTAAAAATTGGAAGTGATTATGTAGGTTATATGTTGTATATGTTTGACAATATAAGAGGAATTCAAGTATTCTTTATGAATCCTTGAATAAAATATTATAATCCTAAAAATAAGACTTACTCAAATATGTCAATTCAAGAAAGTACAAGACACATTTTTAGTTATACATTTTATTCAAATATCATGAGCTTGGGGTGACTTTAGTTCACCAGCTTAAAAATAGTATGCTAAAGAGATTCAGTATGTAGGCATTAGATTGAAAAAATAAAATGTGGGGTGCCTGGGTGACTCAGTCATTAAGTGTCTATCTTCAGCTCAGGTCATGATCCCAGGGTCCTGGGATCAAGCTCCACATTAGCTTCCTGCTCTGCAGGAAGTCTGCTTCTCCCTCTCCCACTCTTGCTTGTGTTCCCCCTCTCACAATTTTTCTCTGTCAAATAAATAAATAAAATATTTTTTAAAATAAATAAATAAATAATCAATCAATCAATAAAATGTATCTTTCATTGTAATTATTCAACTTTCAAATTTGATTCCAATGTATGGGTTTGATGGGGAGGAGGGTAGATTTCCAACAGTAGCAAGCAATTCTCTGGTACCAGTTTGGTGGCCTACAGTTCAACTCAATTTTGATATCTACCTGGAGACAGTATCAGATTACACATGCTAAGGTCTTGGTCCCACAAAAGTGTCCTTGCCCACCCAGCCACACACACACACACACACACACACACACACACACACACACACACTTCAGATGCAATTTGAAAGTCCAGGTTTTTATTTTGGTTCTGACCACCCGCCTATAGATGGAAGTTCCAATGACCCCTCCTTTGTTGGATTAGTTTGCCAGAGTGGCCCACCAAACTCAGAGAAACATTTTACTTACTAGCTCACCAGTTTCTTAGAAAAAGATATAACCCAGGAAGTGCCAGATGCAAGAAATGCTTAGGACAGGATACAGGAAAGGGTTGCAGGGTTTCCATGCCCATATCCATGTGTTCAACAACTCAGAAGCTCTCCAAACTTTGTCCTTTGGGGTTTTTATAGAGGCTTCATTACATAGGCATGATTGATTAAACCATTGGCCATTGGTGATGGATTCAACCCACGGCCCCTCTTCCCTCCTTGGTCAGAGAAGTGGAACTGAAAGTTTCAATCCTCCAATTCTCATGGTAATCAGTTTCCATCCTCAGGTGAGGTGATACAAGCCCCTTGTTTGTGCACACTTGAGTAAAGCATAAACATAAAGCCTTCTGCTTCAGATTTTGTTCTTTGGAGAAGACAGTCTATGAAAAAGAGTGAACATTTAAAAACTTGATAAGCAATAATTTATAAATATTGTCAATATTTTCCTTTGTACTTACTAATTATGTTACCTAGTAATAAAAGGCAAAGAAATGAAACACAAGCATTTGGAGGTATGGTGTGAAGTGAAGAGAAAGATTAAATTTCAATCACAATTCTACCATATCCTAGTTCTGTACTATTCATCAGAGTAACTGTGGGAAATAGTATACAACACCCCAAACACAAAATGAACTCATACTGTAAATTCACTTACAACTTTGAACAATATAATAGTAATAAATAACTTGGCTTAAATTTGAAATTCATTCATTACTTAGAATTATGTAATAACAGAATTGGATAATCTTAGAATTGCAAAAGGTCTTAGAGATCATATTAGAAATCATTTTTTTCTCCATACTTATATCATTTTAGCAATATCTTTCAAAGATCATGGTAAATTATCTGTTGGATATTATCAGTTTATTTTTGTATCTTTCACTTATTCAGAAGATAGTATTTGCCTTATTGTTATGTATTTTCTAAGCTCTCAAAGTGATGAAGACAACAAAATAATTAAAATTATTTGACAATGGGACGCCTGGGTGGCTCAGTGGGTTAAAGACTCTGCCTTCAGCTCAGGTCATGATCCCAGGGTCCTGGGATCAAGCCCCGCATCGGGCTCTCTGCTCAGCAGGGAGCCTGTTTCTTCCTCTCTCTCTGCCTGCCTCTCTGCCTCCTTGTGATTTCTGTCTGTCAAATAAATAAATAAATCTTTAAAAAAAATTATTTGACATTTATTTTGATTTTATAATGGAAGATAGGCACAGACAAAATATTAGAGTAAGTCACCACATACCTGTGTATGTATGTTTTTATCATTTGACCATTTTTACCCAATTTTCCCAAATTTATATTTTCCTATATTAATAGTTTATTGAAACTTTATGATATAGGCTTTTTAAATTTTACACTAGTTACCATTTGAAAGGACTCATATCTTACTGTGATTTTTCTCAGATGCCTCTTCTGTTTTCACACAGGTCAAATTTTATTAATATAGCAAAAAAAACCACAATTCATTCTATGAAAGTGCAAAAAATAAAGAAACATATATTAATAAAAGATCAAAGGGAGTGATAATAAATTTTTTTTTTAAGTTTTGGAAGATAAATTATTTCAAAAAGTGACAAACTGAATAAAAATGTGCTGCTTCATGGTATTTCGGTACTATTTAGAATTAGAAATAGTAATTTTTATTTTTGCTCTTTTCCTCCACATTTACTGATTTAAGGTGAAATTAGCATAATCAGCTGTGGACTTTTCCCCATGTATTAGACATGTAAATTCCATAATCTTTAGAGTGGTTGAATGGCTGGCATTCTATACCTTGTATTAAGTTTAAAAAATAACAATTAGCTCTGCTTTCCTTATCAATTAATTTTTAAAAATATTTTATTTATTTGACACAGAGAGAGAGTGAGCACAAACAGGGGAGTGGCAAGCAGAGGTAAAGGGAGAAGCAGGCTCCCCACCGAGCAAGGAGCCTAATGTGGGGCTAGATCCCAGGATCTGAGCTGAAGGCAGACACTTAACCACTCAGCCACCCAGGAGCCCCTTTCCATTATCAACTTAGTGTGAGAAGTTTGAAATTGTAACTGAGATACAATTTGAATCCAAATCATGGAGTTATGTAGGTTGGCATTATACAGTAAGACTAGGAAAGGTGAAAACAATTTTTAGTAATATGATGTTATTCTGTTAATGTAGTTAAGAGTATTTATATATCTTTTAAAATATATTAAACTATGGAAAAATTATATTGAAATTTTTCAGATACTCTACCTCAATCATTTTTTTAAAGAATAATATATGGGGTATATTATATATATTATTATATAATATATTATTATATATTATATATTTATATATAATATATTTATATATTATGTATATATTACATAGATTTGTACAATTTCAGCAGCAAATATACATGAAAGTAGAATATAAATTTTGGCTAAAATATTAAGCTGAATGATATTAGATACCAACAGTGAGCTAGGAGACAAATCACTACAAAGAAATTTCAAATTAAGTGAGTTTGTTTAGATGACTAACCCATATTAGGGGGTAAAAAGCTCAAACTTTTGGAAATAAATGGAGTATTTATTTATGAAACATATTACTTTGGGGAAACAGTGAGTGCTGCTATAGTACTCCACGGTCAGAAAATATAAAAGAAGGGAGGAAGGTAGATTATAGCAACTGGTGTTGAATTGGAATTGGAATTAGAAGTATCAGTGTAAGCTCACGGTTGACAATAGATAGGAAAAAAGCGATTTAATCTGTGTGCATGTGTGTGTGTGTGTGTGTTCTAGAGATGTTCTTTGAAAAAGTAAGAACTGGGAGCATAACAAGCACTGAGAAGAAGGACACTAATTCCATTCTTCCATAAAAGCAATCAAAGTTCCTTAAGAAAGATGGCTATATGTAGTTGTAGTGACAAATAAATAAATATACATATGAATGGTGAGGAAAAAAATGCTCTTTCTTTTAGTAAAAGGGAATCTAATAAATGTAAAGAAATGTTGGAATTAGAAAAACACTATACGGCAACGATGACAAAAAATGATTAACTTTGGCATAAAACATCAATGGAGGCATAAACTGTGGGTGAAAGCTCCATGAAAAGCAGAAAACTTTATCATTTCAAAATTGCTCCCCCCAAAAACACTTAGTTACAAAGGGGCAAATAGTTAATTTACGGTGTAGAAACTTGGCTGACTTCACCAAATCAAATGATCAAAATTAGTTTAGTACTGATGTGAAAATCAAAATTTTACACCACTTGAAAGAATGAAGTGATATTCTTTTTATTTTTTAAGATTTATTTATTTATATGACAGAGAGAGAGATCACAAGTAGGCAGAGAGAGAGAGGAGAGAGGAGGAAACACGCTCCCTGCTGAGCAGAGAGCCCGATGCAGGGCTTGATCACAGGACCCCGAGATCATGACCTGAGCTGAAAGCAGAGGCTTTAACCCACTGAACCACCCAGGCGTCCCTGAAGTGATATTCTTGAACAAAATCCATAATCTAAATATAATATGACAAACAACAGGTAAAACAAAACCTGCCAATACCTTCTAAAACCACTTTATAAAAATCAAAGAAAGTCTTAGGATTTTTTTCATATGGGAACAAGATAAAAGAAACATGACAAATAAATGGAACTCATTATCCTTGATTGGATTCTTTTATATGAAGAACATTATTGGTACAATTGGAGACACCTGGATGTGGTTGGTGGAGTAGATGACAGTAATATATCAAAGTTAATTTCCTAATATGATGGTTATACTGTGGTTATGAAGATGATTACACTGCAGTTATGAAGGAGAATGACATTATTTTTAATAAACAACACCTGAGTACTACAGAAGATGGGACATCCGAATTGTAAATTACTCTCAAATAGTTTATTGAAATTTATTGGGAGTTTATGGCCTAGAGGCTTTTCAATATGCATGACTATCCAATGAATGCTTTGTAACACATATTTCACTTATTTTTATGTCAAAATCATATCTAGGTCTATGTAATCAAGTTAGCTAATAATGTTATTCAATATTATACATTTTTATGTTACTAAAATATATTCATTCTTAAAATATATATTTTGATAGTTTTTCACGTATTCTCTTACTTTACATATTTCAGGACTCTGTTCTTATGAATACAAATGTCCCAGAAGTTTATATCAACCTGGTTTAATCTTCTGTTCATAATTGTCAGAAATTATTCCTTGCTCCTTTTGATATTTTTTTCCATTATTTTGCCTTAAATTATATATTTTTTTCTTTTCAAGCTCTCTTTTGGTTCATTATTTGAAATCATTTGAAGTGACTTTTCAAATCTTCCAACAATTCATTGTTTTCCTTCTTAATTTTTAGTTATAGAAGTTCTCACTGAATTATGCATTACCTTATTTTATTTCTTACAATTTTAACATAATTAAATAAATCAATAATCACCTTAAATGTAAATAACCTAAACACAACAAATAGTATAAATTTTAATGTTGGATAAAGGGAAAACCTAACTATATGCTACCTACAAGAACGCCACACTGAATATAAAGACAGACATTATGTAAAAATAAGAGGAAGAAAATGCTTATAATAATCAAAATAAAACTGCTAACATCAGAAAAAGTAGATTTCAGACAAATAATATAGCCAGGGCTAAAGATAGTCATTTATAAGGAAAAAAGCAGTTGGCTCTTCAAAAATGTATAACAATGTTAACTGCTTGTGCACCTTATAACAAAGCTTTAAAATATACGAACAGCAATAAAAACAAGACAAATTAAAAGGAGACTCTTAACTGCAGAGAACAAAGAAATGGCTAGCAGTGGGAGGTGGGTGACCGATGGTTGAAACAGGTGACAGAGATTAAGAGTACACTTATCTTAATGAGCACTGAATACTATATTGAACTGTTGAATCACTGTATTTTACACCAGAAAATAATATAATATGGTATGTTAACTGCAGTGGGATTGAAATAAATTTAGAAAAGAAAAGCTAACAAGAAAACTCCCACGCAATATAAAAAATGAATATGTAAATAAAAATAAGATATATGATCAAAATTGATAGAACTTTAACGAGAAATAGATCCACCAAAATAGTATAATATTTCAACACTTTCTCAATATTTAATAGAACAATAAAGTAGAAACTAAGTAAAGATATGAAAGAATTGAACAGAATTGTCAATCAAATTGATTTAAGTGACTTTTTAAATTTTTTTTATTTTTTTAGATTTTCATTTATTTCTTTGACAGAGATCACAAGTAGGCAGAAAGGCAGGCAGAGAGAGAGAGAGGAGGAAGCAGGTTCCCTGCAGAGCAGAGAGCCCAATGTGGGGCTTGGGATCATGACCTGAGCCAAAGGCAGAGGCTTGACCCACTGAGCAACCCTGGCACCACAGTTTAAATGACTTTAAAGAACAACATTATACACATTCTTTCCAAATATACATGGAACATTTATAAGATCAGTAATATTCTAGGTCATATCATAAGTCTCAATAATTGCTAGAAGATTCAAATAATATGATTTTTCTCTGACCACATATAAATTATATTAGAAATAAATACCAGAAGTATATCTGGAAAATCCTTAATATTTGGAAACAAAATGACTGTATTCCAAATAACCCGTAAGTCAAGTAACAAATCAAAAGAGAAACTAGAAAGTATTTTGAGCTTAATTAAAATGAAAACCAGCATATACAAATTTAGAGGCTGCAACTGTAGTTCTGCTTATATTAGCACAAGATACCCATGGTAGAAAAGAAGAAATATCTTTTACCTTCTACCATGATAAACCAGAGCAGAATAGCAAAAGAAACCTAACATAAATGGAAGAAAGGAAATAACAGAAGTCTTTGAAAAAAATCACACAAATATAAAACAGAAGAGCAATAGAAAAACCATAAGCCAGTTTTTTGAGAAGACTTTAAAAAACAAAAGATTAATTCCTAAGCTAAGGAAAAGAAAAAAAGAAAAGAGTGGAAAAAACAGAAATTACAAAAAAAAAATTAAGAGGTAGAGTCACTACAGATTCTAGTAATATTAAAGAGATAGTAAGGAAATAACATGAACAACTTTATGACAATAAATTTGATACCTGTGATGAAATGAACAAAAACCAAATGTATAGAAAAATTAAATAATATAAATATTCCTATATCTATTACATTTTATTTATTTTTTTAAGATTTTATTTATTTATTTGATAGAGATCTCAAGTAGGGGGAGAGGCAGGCAGAGAGAGAGAGAGAGAGAGAGAGAGGAGGAGGAGGAAGCAGGCTTTCCGCTGAGCAGAGAGCCCAATGCCAGGCTCCATCCCAGGACCCCGGGATAATCAGATAAATCTCTGATGGTCTCATGCAATTTGGTTTATTATTACTCTGATTTAAAATAAAATGATCTTGGGAAAAGATATTACATTTTTTAAAAATTTAATCCATGACATGTTATCATCTCAAAGTTTCTAATACTTATCAGAAAAGTAAACTGAAAATTATGAGACAGTGTTCTTTCTTTCTTTTTTTAAATTGAAGTTCTAATTTAACACATGTACTTTTATTTAATATTTTATTTTGTAATTCTAGGTTAATAATTCACTTGACACTAAATTTAGAATTAGACGAGATTTAAATAATACATGGTTGGATGTTAGTTGATAAGTTACAAAGATAGTGAACAAAAATAGTTAATGATTAACTGTATGACCACAATTTCAACACTCTCATCAGGTGAGAAATTTATAGTATGCCAAAACAATGATATGCAGTAACATGCTGTAAAATATATTTGTTCAATCAATCACAACTTGAAATGCAAAAAGTGAAATAAATGATCCCCACCTTGATGGAAATAAATAATGGAAAAACATATTGCTGAAAGACAGTAGATGTTTTCAAATCATTAATGAATGTGGGAGAGTTTGCAAATACAGCACTTCGATTTCGATGAACCACTACTCTGAAACCCCAAATCTCTTTTATTGGAACATCAAATGCATTATTTTAGGAATTCTTTTCCTATGGATATTTTGGTCCAGAGTAGAACACTTAAATTATTGATTAGAGTACTAGTAGGCTGTCATTTACAATAGTATCAACTACAGATAAACTACACAGTTGTAGTGGGAAAGCCTCAAATCTCATCTTTAATGCTATCAGAACAAAGTGCACTTAGGAATCCCTACACTCAACCTCAAAGATTTATGAGCTTCCAACCCAAATGCAGCATTGCACTTCAAGTATCATGGGAAATGAATCAGTCAGCATTATTTATTTGGGATGGCATTGACATTGATCCACAGGTGAAAAACTGAACCCCCTGAAGTAAAAACAAAGTAAGAAACAGACATTTTAAAATGTGGGTAGTAGTCCAACACCTGGAGGAAAAAAAGTAATTTCTAAACAGTTTTCAGAATTTAATATTCAACATTTGAAATATGTTTGTGGTCTATTAATGTTTGTGTAAGTCCCATGAAGCCATGTCATCCAAAACAGAGACCTCCATTTTCCATCCATCATTTATTGTTTCACTTACTCATATCTTCTTGGATGTAATGAACTTGCAATAACCTAAAGTCAGGTTGCCCATAGTGAGAGAGATTCTGATGAGTAAACATTAGTGAAGAATCAGTTTCATTGTGATTTTCCAGAGGACGCAAATTGAATGAAAATATTGTAAAAAACATAATTTCAAGCAAATTGGATCCCATCAACCACTTTAAGAAACTTTAAGCTTATGGTATTAGCCCTGAGAGGTAGCTTGCTTGCTTACTGGCTTGTTTTTTAATACATATTAAATTCACAATTCAAAATGACCAGTGAGCAAAGTATTTTGGTACTGAAAAACTGCCATTTTTAAAAAATTGTGTTTTAATTTTATGTATGTTTTTGAGAGAGAAAGAGACAATGACAGAAAGTGAGAGAGCATAAGTGGGGAGGAAAGGGACAAGCAATGGGGCTGCATCCCAGGACCCTGGGATCATGACCTGAGCCAAAGGCAGACACTTAATGGACTAAGCCACCCAAGTACCCCAAAACTCCCATTTTAAATACAAGTAAATTATTGGAATGTAAAATTTAAAAATAAAAGATAATTAAAAATTAATAAGTTTTTAGAAAACAAACAATTGAAATAAATGGATATATTTCAACTATAGAGCATTAGTCAAGACAGGCTTAATCATAGCACAGGAGTTTTTAGCATACCAGCATTTATTGCTGTACTTAGAGTTCTGTATTTTGTATTAAGGTAAAGCATGATAAATTCTGAGCACACAAGCACAGTTGTTTGAATCTATAATTGTGAGCCTGAGAGCAATTTCACTGATAAAAAATAAACTTTAAATCTACCACTTTCTTGCATCAAAGTAAATCCTAGAATGAACAGAATTTAAAAAATCAAATTGCATGCCTATAAGAATGTATGTATTTTGAAAAGTGAATAACCTTAAGTGTTGATTTTTAAATGAAAATTACAAAACTATTAGTCTTAATGTAAACACTGATGAATTTTCTTATACATCTTTTATTTTGACACCTGGACAATAACAGCACCATTTACAAACCAACCAGAACAACCAATACAAATAATAATAATACTTTTAATAATAACATAATATTTTTTGAAAAAGAAAGTTTATTGTGTCGCCTGGGCAGCACAGTCAGTTAAACATCCAATTCACGATTTTGGCTCAGGTCCTGATCTCAGGATCATGGTCAAGGCCTGAATGGAGCTCTGTGCTGACCTGGGAATCTTCTTGAGTTTCTCTCTCACCCTTTGTCCCTCCCACTCTCTCTAAAATATAAATAAATCTTTAAAAATAATATATAAATACAAATGACAACCTAAGAAAGTAATTTAACCAGGTGGGACAGACTGAGGGCTAATTTGTTGAAAATGTAGAGGAGTCTAGATAAAGATGATAAGAAATATTGAAATAATTCTTGTAAAATTTCTTGTGCACAACACACACACACACACACACACATACAGAGTTATATAAGTGGTTAAAAACACATGAAAAATTTGTATAGAGTCAACAATAATTAAATCGATGGAAATTGAGAAAACAACAATGAAGTGCTATTTTCAGCTATCATATTAGTTAATTTTACTTAAAAATGTTTAATAATCCAGTTTGTTGCAAATGAAGCAAAAATATATATACCTATCATCCTAGCATTGACAATTGCTGGGGAAGAAACAGTAGTCTCTAATCACCTAAATTCATATATGATGTGAAGGAAGTAATTTACAAATTGAACATAAATGCAGCTGAATTTCCCTGTGACATGATATTATAACTAGAAACACTAAAGACTGTACCAAAAAGCTGTTAGAACTCAGAAATTCAGGAGGTCCTGTGATGAAGTTCTAGAACATAGGTGAGGTTCGGTGGGGTAAGATCTGGAGCCGATGACCAAGAAAGAATTCTTGAGACATCTTTGGTGCAAAATGGTAGTTTATTAAAACATGGGGACAGGACCCGTGGGCAGGAAGAGCTGCTGCCCAGATATCCTGAGGCGTGGCTGATTATATACATAGGAGTTGAGTAGGTGAGGACAAAGTGGCTGTTCAGAAGACTGTCAGGGTACTGGAGGCCTGGTTATTGTCAAGCCAAGGCTATTTTTACCTCTAATGAGCCACTAACAAGAAGATAGTTGGGAGTTTCCTGGTGAAATATCACATTCCTCCTATCAAGCGTCCTTGTCAATGAGCATAGGTTTAGAAGAAATTTAACTTTATTTATATTTCCTTCACCTCAACCTCCTTCAGTTTTAGGCTATTGATAAGATAGCTTCTTTGTTGTTACTCACTAGGGCATTTGTAAACCAAGTGAGACTCCTGTCTTGCGGGATTGTGATCTCTACAAGTTAAGTATTTATTTTCCTTTTAGGCACCCAGAGTGCCTGAGGGATGTTGTACAGGTCACAGAGGTGTGGGGGTGGGGAGGGGTGTAAGGTGCCAGCTTTTGCTTTGTCCTCAGCCAGCTTTCTGCTCCCTCATAACCTGGGTGACTCAGTCAGTTAAGCATCTGTCTTCAGCTCAGGTCATGATCCCAGAGTCCTGGGACCAAGTCCCTCGTTGGGTTCCTTGCCCAGTGGGGACCCTACTTCTCCTCTGCCTGTCACTCCCCTTTGCTTGTGCTCTTTCTCTGTCAAATAAATAAATAAAATATTAAAAAAAAAGACTAATAAATTCAATAAAGTTAGAGGATACTAAATCGTTACACAAAAATCAGTGTCATCCAGAGCCAAACTGCTTGAGTTACTATCTTGGCTACAATTCCTAGATTTTGCAGCATTATTCAAAATAGCCAAGATATGGAAATGACCTAAGTTTCCATCAACAAATGAATGGATAAAGAAGACAATGATATATAAATCTATACACAATTGAATGAGAAAGAAGGCAATCCTGCCATTTGGGACAACACAGAAGAAACCTGAGGGCTCTAGGCTGAGTGAAATAGGTCAGATAAAGGAAGACAAATATTACATGGCATCACTTATATGTGGGATCTGAAAAAAAGTTCAAATTTATAAAACAGAGAGTAGAAAAGTCGTTGCCAGGGTTGGGAGTAGGGGAGATAGGACGAGGTTTGTAAAAGTGTGTGAAGTTTCAGCTATGAGATAAAGCTCTGATGATCTAATGTAAAACATGGTGACTATGGTTGCTAACACTGTATTGTGTACTGAAATTTGCTAAGAGATTAGAATTTGTTTCACACACACACACACACACACACAAAAGATCAATATGCGAGGTGATGGATGTGTTAATTAACTTGATGAAGGAGGATTCTTTATACATATATATATATATATATATATATGCACACACACATATAGATATAGATATATAAATACCGCAATGTATACTTTAAATAACTTACAATTTTAAACGTCAATCACACCTCAATAAAGCTAAACTTGAAAACTATAAAAATTATAATTATAAAAAATATAAGGTCAATTATATATACGTTCTGTTGGTATAATAGCTTCCTAGGCATAAATATAATTTACCAGGTGAATTGATTTGTGCAAATATTTCTAACAATATATGTAGTGCCTTTTACTGCCTGCTTGCCAAGAAAAATAAATAATATGTTTTTTTGTATCCCAAGTGAAATGAGAAGTAGTTTGGCACATCTGGGTTTATAATTTAATAATCCTTACAAAAGACTGCTTGTGATTTCACTCTTGGTATCGAAAATAGGAACTCAGTGATAACATTGGTTTATGGTTTGGGCTTTATAAGCTTTTTCAGTTAAAGCTGATGAGAATTTAATTTATTGAGACTCATTGGTTTGCTGTGAACACGTCATTATAAAATCTTCTCTTTCAGACTGTACTCAAAGCTGAATATAATAAAGGCAATTTGAGTGTATTTAAATGTGTATAGATCAAAGAATTCCAAGAATTCCTAGATTTATGTCAGAATACCTGGTAAGAAAAGGGTACAAACTAACTTAGATAACACATAGTCTCTGACATTCTGCCAGTGTTTTACAAACTATAGAATGAAAGAACATTGTTTTTGGTGCACTGATGTAGAGGAGGGAGCAGAAGGTTCACTGAGGACAAAGCACCCTGCAACCTTCCCCCTTCCATACTTATGGGTGGGATATGTGTGACATTCCTCTAGGAAATTTACAACTATCTTAATGTTAATGCCTTCCTAGAGGGAAAGACCACCTTAAATTGACAATGACAAGGCCTCCAGCACCCTGAGAGTCCTTAACATATGGAAATTATTTTGAAATCGCCCTTTTCCTTACCTCCCCCCAACTCCCACATATGTAATCAGTCACCCCTCACAACCCTGGGGCAGCAGCTCCTTCTGCCCACAGGTCCGATCCCTGTACTTTAACAAATTTGCACCAAAGACATCTCAAGGATTCTTTCTTGGTTGTTAGCTCCAGAGCTCACCCCATCTAATCCTCCCCTATATTCCAAAACTACATTAGAGTTGTTGCAAGTTCTTTGGCATTTTTCCATTCAGCAGTGGAGTTCATTTTCTCAGCCTCTGAATGTCAGCTAATTGTCCTGTGACTGCTTTGGCCAGTTCTGTAGCAAATGACTACTCTATGTCAGTACTGGACCTAGTATTTAAGATGACTGGCAGTTTCTGTCTTGGAACTCTGGAATCCTTAGAGGTCCTGTACAATGTCTTACTACCTGAAGGAGAGGTGGCACAGGAATCCCTGGTTAGACTGAAAGTGGGGGCCCCCTGAGTCTACCCTTCCAGTCATCCTGCAAAGGCCCTGGCTACATGTGTTGTCATCTTGGATTTTGCTAATCAGACAAGCTGTCCACTGAACACTACTTAGAATTCTAGTGCATTCCACATGGAGCTAAGCAATCACTCAGGCGAAATCCTGACACAGAAAATCTTTAAATGCAGCAAAATGGTATTGTTTTTGTTCACCAATTTCTATGATAGATTTGTTGTATTTGCTTTGTGTTTTTTTTGTTTTGTTTTGTTTTTATACATAGTAATAGATAAGTGAAGTACTGTTTCATTTATAAATAGAATTTCCTTCTTAGAATTTTGCTTAATTATATTTCAACAGTGCATTGTAAAACATATTCAAATTCATGTAAATGTGAAAATTTGCGAGCTTGAGGGGGGAAAAAAAGCCAACATGTCCACAAAGTTAAAAAGAAAAAAATTGGTTCAATATTGATCCTTATAAATGCAACTGTCTAGTCACCAAGTGCTTTTGTGACCAAGAAAGGGTAAAGTCCTTATTATCAGACCAAACACTTCTTTAAACCCAGCCCAAAAGAATTCTCTAAGCCCCAGCTAACTGAACTATAAAACAATTGCTTCAAAAATACATTTTTTTCCCCTTCTCTGTTGAAGGAAAGTATCTGGCAGAAGTTCAGCTAACAATCAAATACTGCTCCTAGACAACCAGTAGACCAGATGAAATTTTCTTTTTAGCCAGAGACAAAATAAATATTGCAAAAATCAAAGTAAATCATATGATATATGATATACTGGAACCAAAAATGGCCTCTTCTGTCTTTATAAAATATATCTCATCGGTCGACTTCAGAGCCTTCATTATCAATGAGTAAAATAAGTTTCTCCTGGAGAAACTGGAGTTAGAAAGTCTTTTCTTACAGATGTGTAACCAATGCACAATGGTCATTTTTGCCCTGATGACAGATTGTTCCCTGGACATAAGCGACATATATTGCATTTGTTGGTTCACTCTAAAATACAAATTGAATCATCTTGTGCATCCTCAGTCTATCTAGAGAGTTATTAGGCTAGTGATTCAGACCTTGGCATCCAGAGCCAAACGGCTTGAGTTAGTACCTCAGCCACAATTCCTAGCTACATGTCCTTGAAGAAGTTATTTAATTTTTCTGTGTCTCAGTTTTCTTCTCTACAAAATACTTACCTCACCATGGGGTGTGTCAGAAGAGAGAATTGTATGATTTCATACATGTCAAGTACTTACAGAAGTATTTGACACAAAGTATTTGACACAAATGTCAGCTATCATTATTCATCATTATGTTCAGGTATTTTTCTACTCATAAATATCATGTTTATATTTAAATTCATATGATAATGCCCCATTATCTATATTGGGTATCTATAATGGCCATACACCCTACTTTTAATATAGTCAATGGATATATACATCTGAGTTTTATTTTAATTTATAAGTATACACACAATTTTACTTTTCCAATAATATTCTTACTATAAATTCTTATAATTTGGATTTCAAATATCAAAAGGTATGCATGATTTTAAGGATTTCAGTACTGATGGAAAATACACTCTCCAGAAAAAATGTGTATTATGTATACCTTTTGCTGTTTATGAGAGCATTTATTTTCCAAAACAGTTTCAAAACTGTGTAATGTCAGACTTGGAATTCTTCTAATAGGAAGAGTTAGAAATAGATGCATCAGCTTTGCATTGCAAGCAGGAATTTGAAACTTTTTTTTTTTTAATTTAAAATCAATTAGTTAGCACATAATACGTTTTTCATTTCAGATGTAGTGTTCAATAATTCATCAGTTGCATATAACACCCAGTGCTCATCACATGACATGCCCTCCTTAATTCCCATCACCCAGTTACCCCATGCCTCCACCCACCTGCCCTTCAGCCATCTGCAGTTTATTTCCCATAGTTAAGAGTTTCTCAGGGATTATCTCCCTATTTGATTTTTTTCCCATCCAGTTTTCCCTCCCTTCCCTTATGGTCCTCTGCACTGTTTCTTATATTCCACATATGAGTGAAACCATCTGATAATTGTCTTTCCCTGATTGACTTATTTCACTTAGCATAATACCCTCCAGTTCCATCCACATCAATTTAAATGGTAAGTAATCATTTTTGATGGCTGAGTAATATTCCATTATACATATGTACCACATCTTCTTTATCCACTCATCTGTTGAAGGACATCTCAGCTCCTTCCATAGTTTGGCTGTTGTGGACAATGCTACAAGAACATTGAGGTGAAAATGCCCCTTCGTTTCACTACATCTGTATCTTTGGGGTAAATATCCAGTAGTGCATTTGCTGGGTTGTAGGGTACCTCTATTTTTAACTTCTAGAGGAGCCTCCATACTGTTTCCCAGAGTGGCTGTATCAGCTTCTATTCCCACCAACAGTATAAAAGGGTTCCCCTTTCTCCTCACCCTCACTAACATTTGTTGTTTCCTTTCTTGTTTATTTTAGACACTCTGACTGGAGTAAGGTGATATCTCATTGTGGTTTTAATTTTTTATTTCCCTGATGACAAGTGATGTTGAGTATTTTTTCATGTGTCTGTTGGCCATTTGTATGTCTTCTCTGGAGAAATGTCTGTTCTTGTCTTCTGCCCATTTCTTAACTGGATTATTTGGTTATTGGATGTTGAGTTTGATAAGTTTTTTTTTTAAGATTTTATTTATTTATTTGACAGAAAGAGAGAGATCACAAATAGGTAGAGAGACAGACAGAGAGAGAGGTGAGGAGAAGCAGGCTCCCTGCTGAGCAGAGAGCCCAATGCGGGACTCGATCCCAGGTCCCTGGGATCATGACCTGAGCTGAAGGCAGAGGCTTAACCCACTGAGCCACCCAGGCATCCCAAGTTTGATTAAGTTTTTTATGTGTCTTGGATACTAGCCCTTTATCTAATATGTCATTTGCAAATAGCCTCTCCCATTCCATAGGTTGCCTTTAGTTTTGTTGACTGTTTCCTTTGCTGTGCAGAAGATTTTTATCTTGATGAAGCCCCAATACTTTATTTTTGCTTTTGTTTTCCTTGCTTTTGGAGACATGTCTAGCAAGAAGTTGCTGTGGCTGAGGTTGAAGAGGTTGTTGCCTGTGTTCTCCTCTAGGATTTTGATAGATTCCTGTGTCACATTTAGATCTTTCATCCATTTGAGTTTCTCTTTGTGTATGGTGTAAGAAATTGATCCTGTTGCATTCTTCTGTGTGTGCCTCTCCAGTTTTCTTAGCACCATTTATTGAAGAGATTCTTCTTTTGTCATTGGATATTCTTTCCTGTTTTGTTGAAGATTAGTTGAGGATCTATTTGGTTTTCTTTTTCAATATTCCTCTGGCTATTTGGGGTCTTTTCTGGTTCCATACAAATTTTAGAATTATTTGTTCCAGTCTATGAAAATGTCAGTGGTATTTTGATAGGGATTGCTTTGAATATGTAGATGCTCTGGGACAATAGACCTTTTAACAATACCAATTCTTCTCATCCATGAGCATGCAATGTTTTCCCACTTCTTTGTGTCTTCCTCAATTTATTTCCTGAGTGTTCTAGAGTTTTCTGAGCACAGATCCTTTCCCTCTTTGGTTTGGTTTATTCCTAGGTGTCTTACAGTTTTGAATGAAATTGTAAATGGTATTGACTCCTTAATTTCTCTTTCTTCTGTCTCATTGCTAGTGTACAGAAATGCAACTGATTTCTGTATGCTAATTATATATCCTGCCACTTTGATGAATTCCTGTATGAGTTCTAGCAATTTTGGGATGGAGCCTTTTGAGTTTTCCACGTAAAGCATCATGTCATCTGTAAAGAGTGAGGGTTTGACTTCTTTGTCAATTTGAATGCCTTTAATTTCTTTTTGTTGTCTGATCACAGAGGCCAGGATTTCTATTACTAAAAGTGGTGAGAGTGTGTATTCCTATCATGTTCCTGACCTAAGGGAAATTTTCCATTTTTCCCCATTGAGAATGATATTGAGGTATGTTCCCTCTATCCCTACACTGTGTAGAGAAAAGATGTTTCATTTTGTCAAATACTTTCTCTGCAACAATTGAGAGGATCATACAATTCTTGTTCTTTATTTTATTAATGTGCTATATCACGTTGATTGATTTGCGGATATTGAACCACCCTTGCAGCCCAGGAATAAATCCCACTTGGTTGTGGTGAATAATGCTTTTAATGTGCTGTTGGATCCTATGGGCTAGTATCTTGGTGAGTATTTTGACATCCATGTTCAGCAAAAAGGAGTAATTCTTCTTTTTGATGATGTTAGTACTAAGATCAATGAATATTATTAGATTTGAATTTGTTAATTTGTTAATTTTTGAACCAACAGATCAAACAATCCTCCCTCTTTTTTCTACTTGGATGTTAGTACTTTTCCAATTTGTTTTAAGTTAACTAATTAAATTTGCCTTCCAACTTTTAAAAATTGGCTCTAAATGGCAGCAATTAGTTGCATATTAAGAATTACACCATTTTTTTTATTTTTACCAATTTATTTGAAGACCAGTTTCCATGAAATAGTTTGTGAGAAGATATAAAATGTCAATATTACAGGTACAAATTTAGTATCTTACTATACCAAAGCATCTGCTATCTGTTATGAGAGTTTCCACAAATAAGAGTATTTCCTAAATAATTGAGAGTTTCCCTCTCACATACTGGAATCTTGAAAACTAGAAGGCAGCCATGATACCAACATCACACTGTCTCTTTTGATTTTCCAGCTTTCTGTTTTCCCTATTGCTTGGTATTTCTCACTGCTTCTACCCTGCCTCTTCAACTTTCCACCACTGCCAGCCCACATTTCTACTGAAAGTTATGTTTGCCTGGATCATTACAAGATAGGCTCATATTTATCACTTGTATGAGGCAAAGTAGCCTAGTAAGAAAGAATGTTAGATGAAATAGTCCATTCTTTCCTGGGCAGTCTAATTTACTTTATTTTATTTTTAAATGAACTTTTCATTTTAGAACAGTTTTAGATTTATAGAATGATGACCAAAATAGTGGAAGAGTTTCCATATTTCACACCCAGTTTCTCGAATTGCCATCTTACATTAACATGGCACATGTGTAGCTATTAAATATTATTGATACAACTAACTAACCAATACTGATATATTATTATTAATCAAAGTCCATATTTTATTCAAATTTCTTAGTTTTTACCTATTGTCTTTTTTCTGTTCCAAGATACCATATTTAGTCATCATGTCAACCAAGCTCCTCCTGGCTATGACAGTTCTCAGATTTTCATGACTTATGTTTTTCATAACTTAAAAATTTGAGGAATGCAAATCAAATATTTTGCCCAATGTCCCTCAATCAAAATTGGATAATGATATTTTTTCTGATGAATAGATTGGTGTTATAAGTTTTGTTTTTGTTTTTTGTTTTTATGTAGCTTTTGCTTTTAAGAAACATTGGCCTGTAGTCTTTTTTTCTTTGTGTGGCTTTATTATTAGGAAACTGCTAGCTTTTAAAATGAGTAAAAAAGTTTTCTCTCCAATTCTATTTTCTGGGAGAGTGCAGAGAATTGATATCAGCTCTTCCTTAAATGTTTGTCTTAATTCACTACTGAAATCTTGTTGATCTTCTATTAATTTTTCTTCCCTCATAATTATTTTCCATTATTTCTGTAGAGTTTTCAGTATACATTTATCTTAAATTAAGCCTACCTTACAATAACATTATATGAGTTCACATCTAGCTCAGGTATCTAATTCCTTCCCGCCCATCACTCCTAACATTACTGTTATTAATGTAACATAATCAAATGTTACGGTCACCCAGGATATTGTTACCATTACTACTTCAAAAATCAATTGCATTTTAGTTCAATTAAAAATAATAAAATAAAATAAATAAATTAAAAAAAAAAGTGGGGTACCTGGGTGGCTCAGTCATTAAGCATCTGCCTTCAGCTCATGTCATGATACCAGGATCCTGGGATTGAGACCTGCAGTGGCTCCCCACTCAGCAAGAAGCCTGCTTCTACCCTGCTTGTGTTCCCTCCTTTCTATGTCTTTCTCAGTTAAATAAATAAATAAAATCTTTAAAATAATGATAATAATAATAATAAAATATATACATTTTGTTTTATCTTCATGTATTCCATTTCCAGTTGTCCTTTTATCTTTATGTACATCAAATTTTCTGATCTATATAATTTCCCTTCTCCCTGAAGAACTGTTAATATTTCCTGCAGAGCTGGTCTGCTACTAATGTATAACCTCCTTTTGTATTATTTGGGATAATATTTATTTATACTTCATTTTTAAGAGTAATTTCTCTCAATGTGGAATTCCTGTGTGATTGGGTATTTTTTCTACATGTTTATTTTAATCCACTCTCTTTCTGAGATGGTTCATTTTTTTTTTAATTTTTTTAAAGATTTTATTTATTTATTTGACAGACAGAGATCACAAGTAGGCAGAGAGGCAGGCAAAGAGAGAGGAGAAAGCAGGCTCCCTGCGGAGCAGAGAGCCCTATGTGGGGCTTGATTCCAGGATGTTGGGATCATGACGTGAGCTGAAGGCAGAGGCTTTAACTCACTGAGACCCTCAGTGGGCTGACATGATTCTAATGAGACATTAGACATGATTGTCTAATATCTTTCTTGCTGACATGATTCTAATGAGAATTTCCTTCTAATTTCAAATCTTTTCCTCTGTAGATGAGGTATCCACCAAGCTACCTTTTTGCAATACTTCATCTTTGCTTTTAATTTTCTACAATTTGATCAAGTTATGAATAGGCACAATTTAATTATTTTTTTTATTCATCCTGCTCAGTGTTTCTAAGTTTTCTGGATTTGTGACTTAATGCATGTTATTAATTTTGCAAGTTTCTCAGTCATCAAACTTTCAAGTATTTTTTTCCAGTCTCTTTTTCTTTTCTTTCTGGTACTCTACTACATCGATGTTAGAACTTATGAAATCTACCCACAATTCTTGGGTTCTGTGTTGTCTTTTTAAAGATTATTTCTTTCTCTTCATATTCAGTTTGGGAAGTTTTGATTGACCTACCTTTAAGCTCACTGGTTCTTTTGTAGGCCTTGTCCAGTTCATGGGCTTATAACAGACAGCTCACTTGTTGAAATTACTTGGCAGGTAACATTTTTTAAGTTCAGTATACTACCTCTAGATCCATACAGAATGTTAAATGTAGAGCAAACTATTTCAGGTCATGGGTTCTGTATGGTTTTTTCTTTTTCTTGTGTATCTAAAAATTTTTTGGTGTGTAAGAAGTGAAAAATAAGTATTTGTTTATCAGCTGTCTTAAAGTAGAGGTAAGCATGTTGTGATTTTTTTTTTTAATTTAAAGATTTTATTTATTTAATTGAGAGAGAAAAGGAGAACAAACATGAGGGGGTGGGGTGGAACAGAGGGAAAGGGAGAAGCAGGCTTCCCGCTGAGCAGAGTGACTGATACTGGACTCAATCCTAGGACCCTGGGATCATGACTTCAGCCCAAGGCCGATTAACCAACTGATCCACCCATGTGCCCCAAGTATGTTGTGTTTAAAACTTAAAAAAAAAAAAAGATTATATTTGAACAAAATTTGACAGCTGAAGAATTGTTGTAAGGTCAATGTTGGCATAATGAAATGTATGAGCAATTCTTAGAACAAGCTGAAGTCTGGTTTATTTTCCCAATCATCATAAAATCCTTCAATTCCTCACCCTCCTCTGCCTTTCATAACAACACTCATTCAACACTTTTGTGATGTTGAATCATTTTGATAAAATCAATAGATTGTGTGTGTGTCTGTGTGTGTGTGTTTCATTTTACATACCAAAAAAGAAACAACAAAACCACTCCAATCCTTTGCCATTCCCACCTTTCTCTATAGCAGAGCCACTCAACTTCTATTATTTTATTTTATTTTTTTTTTTGTGAAACAGAGAGAACAGAGCTGGGCGGTGGGGAGGGCACAGGAATAGGGAGAGATAGAATCTTAAGCAGGCTCCACACCAAGGGCAAGCCTGACACAGGGCTCGATCTCATGACCCAGAGATCATAACCTGAGCCAAAATCAACAACTGGATGCTTAAACCACCTGAGCTTCCCAGATGCCTCATTACTTCCTATTCCATGCACTTATTCCACATATATATAAACTATAATTTCCTACTCAACCTGGTTACAGGTACCCTCATGTATTCATACATACTCAGTGACCTTTGAAGCTAGAGGGTTGAACATTTCTTCCACACCAATTCATGAAAATGTAAAATTGCCTTTTCTTAAACACTCTTGTTTTAGTGTATTTTATTTTATCAGCAAATTCACTAAATGCTGTTCTTGTCAGAGAACTGTTTCTTATGCTACATCTAGAAAAATTTGGTAAGTGACAGACATGCTATTCTTGAATGTCTTAAATTTAATCAGGTGTAAAACTGGAAATTCTGTTCTATGAACAAACATTTTCAAACACTAGACAAGACAAAGAAAGTAAAAATACAGAGAAGAGATCTATCAAATCTCTTCTGCCTTATTTTAACACAATTGTTAATAAGTTTTGTTTATAAAAAACAAAGGAAAATGCTATACCAGATGTAATCAGGACTGTGGCACACAAATAGAAAACTGTAGTTGTTCTAATGACATTATAATGACTAGTTTGAATAGATGAATGACATAGATAATTTTATTTTAAGGATCAGAGGCACCTGGGCGGCTCAGTCGGTTTGAGTGTCCAGCTCTTGGTTGTGCTCAGATCGTGATCTCTCAGATCATGGCATCAGCCCCTGCATCAGGTTTCCTGCTCAGCAGAAAGTCTGGTTGAAGGCACTCTCCCTCTGTCCTTCTCCCCATTCATGTGCATATCTCTCTTTCTCTCTAAAATAAATAAGGAAATTTTTTTTTAATGAAATTCAGGATCACTCTAGCTTTTGTTTGAGGGTAAACTTGAGAGAAGTAAAGGTACTAAATATGGAAGGAAGATCAATTGAGAGGGTATTAAATAATCCAGATGAGACATAGTGATGGCAGTAGAGAAGGTGAGAAGGTAAGTTATTGGATTTCCACTATATTTTGACACTCTCCCAGCAGATTCTAATGGATAATGATATGGAGGCAAAATATAAAGAAAAGTATTAAAGATAATTCTAAAGGCTTTAGTTTGAGAAATTAAAATGATACTAATATTAACCGAGATGGTCAAGAATAGGTGGAGGACTTCCAAAGGGTAAAATATATCATGATATCAATATATGATAGTCCCCTTTTGAAGTGTTTACTGGATATCTAAGTAGAAATATTGAATAAATAGTTGGAAATGCAGATTTCTATATCATGGAATAGAAAAGTATCCTTGCCAAATATATAAATTTAGGCCTTCATTAACATATGTGGTATTTCAAGATATGTAAACGGTTGATATCATTACAATCTCACAACAAAGGAATTAAGTTTAAATTAAAAAGTCTCTATAAGATTAAGTTGACAGTAGGAGATGCTTTTATAATATGGGATATTTTGTAGCCATGAGAATGACAGAATCTTAACATAGCAAAATCCAAATGACTACAATTAACAGAATCAAAGTGGGCATAATTATTGTAATGTACAACAAGATCAGAATGTCTGCAAAGCATGCTGAAACATAAAATGTGTTGAAATATCTAATAAAAATTCAGGTATTTGGGCAGTTTTCAGAAAAGTTCTCAGATACAGAATTCATCTACCAAAGAAGATGCTAGGTCTCCATGAAGAAAGACATTGCAATAGCATGGCAAGTATATGGGCATGTTATCCCAGCTTTTTTTCTCCTAAAATCATAGCCATTTACTAAAATATCCATACTTTGGGAAAGAGCAGTACTTACAGTATAAGGATTACTGATTATGTAGTCTGAGTGTATGCTCCAATCCTTGGACCCAAAGCACCACCACGACCCCCACCTTGTGAAGTGGCACTTAGCTAATGGAGCCCTTGTTTAGGTCCACCTCAGAATAGGTTCACTGAAACTAGCAAGCAAAAATGGTTATTTTTCCTGACTTAAATTCAGAATGGGCATGTTTAGCAGTTATGTCCCTTACATTGGTTCTACCATTAGAAAAGCTAAATGGCAGTCCCTGGAATATCTACAATACACTACCATTTCCCCTGGACAATACAGTAAGTTAAAAAGGAGGTAGCATCCCAGAGGAATAGCAGAGATTACCCGTACTAACAAAGACTTTAAGAATGCTAGTGAATGGATTCCACTGTATGCACATTTAATTATATAATGCACATAATTATACGCAGGAGGAAGTTATGCTTCATGATTCTGTATAATTCTAAGACTAATGGCTATTATTAGGTGCCATCCTCAGGAGGTACAATGTGTGGATCTACGGTCCAGGAGTGGAGGTAGCTGTTCACCATCACTTTAGGAATTTGCGTTGTACATCCTAATCGGAGACTAAGAATCTCATTAAACGTAGGTTGCCATCAGTTTTCTTTGGAATCTTCAAGCAGTAATTTAAGAGACATAAAAAGGAATTACCAAACAGCAGATGCCATTGACCCTTCGTGGGAAGGTGAGACTGCTTCACTGTTAGATAATATATACATTGAAGAGTCCATTTGGCACTCAGGTGATCCACTACAGTGTTTCTTCATGATCCCCTGCTCAGTTCTCATTTTCAGTGCTCAAGTAGAACAACCGTACCTTATAAAGCATGGTAATGAGGGTCTCAGACCTCTGGGGGTCTCCACCAACCAAGGCACTTAGACCAACAGAAATACTAGTCAAGAGTCAGTATAATTTAAATGGGTGATAGAGAATGAAGATGTTGTTATCAGTTAAGGCCGCAGGACTAACTGTAGCAGTGAGGGCTCTAGCTCATCTCATTAATCCTCTCTTTAACTGTCCCTATGAACGTGATGAACTAGAATCTGAAAGCAGCTGTTTGAACACAGTGAACTTAGAAAAAAGTGAATATAAGAAGGACAAGAGGTGAGCTGTAGTAAATGCCTGTTCGTACCCTATACACAGTTTCTACTGGTTAAGTGCTGGCTGCTAAGGACATGGTGATCCCCTTTATCAGGACCATTGCCCTGTAGGCTGAAAAGAACTTCCTTACTCTGGAGAACTCCTTCCTTTGCCAGGGGCATCCTGCTTTCAACATTGAATTATATCACAATACAAAAGGCCAGCCACATTGCTTTAAAATAAAGGCAACTTTTTGGGTGATTTATGTTCCAGACTCTCCTGTGAATAAGACCAAGACTGATTTATCTGAGACTATATTTTTTTCTTATCTTGTACCCATTTACTATAACTATATTGCTTGTTTCAGTCTCACAGAGATTTTTCCTGAAGAGGATTCCCCCAACAGAACACATGATTCGCATCTCTACTAGGATACTAGGAATACTACCAAAGGCATACGGAGACACAGATTCATGTCACCTAATAACTCTAGCGTTAGGTTAAATTTTTTTAAAAAGTAAACAACCTAAATATCTAAATAGTAAAACATATAAGTAAATAATAATGCCGTAGATTGTGATGTTATATAGCTTTTATAACAAAGCAGAAAAGCAATGACAAATCCAATAGTAACATCCTCGGAATTTTATAACTGTGTTTGAGATAATTAACAATTATCACTAACTCACACCAGCTTCATTTTATTGTTTCTTTTTCTTAGTTACCCAAGTCATACTCCACAAATATTGATATCTAGGCCAATAAAGTTGATCATTTTAATTGGTAAAGTTGTCTATATTAAAAACTGGTTGACACCAAGCTTATTTATCTCTTTTCATTTCATGGCAAGAAAAAATAAGAGGAAAAACCTTTTGTTATTCAGAAAAAGAAAATATGGTCAAATTATTATTACAAGGGATCTTTACTTCAATGTGATAGCTAAGCAAGCCTTTTATTTTCCTAACCATATATTCTGTTTTCCTGACAGCACTGTGTATGTGTAAATAAAATACATTTATTTTCAGGTGACTGGCTTTATAGTTGTTATTTAATTAAAGTTGAATTCTTTCCTTAAAAGATATTCATATTTCCATTTTCACATTTTTCCTTCTCAAAGACCAACTTTATATTACCACTTTTCAGACAGAAGGGGTTTTATGTACATGTGTGTATGAGTGTGTGTGCATGTGTGTGTGGCACGCTTGTTTGAGAAACTTTATAGAAAAAGAAAAGCTACTTATTTTAAATGGTATTATTTCTGAATGGGAAATACATCTTTGTAGTATACGAATAAATATAAGTGTTACAGAAAAACTGATGTTAGATAGATGTTAGATAAAGACATAGCTAGATAGATGAGAGAGAGAGAGAGATAAACTATAATCCAGAACACAAATGTTGCTGAAGGAAATTTTGTTCCTTACCAAATATTTTTAGGAACGCTTGACCTAATGACTTCATCTTGATCTTTTTCCCTCCCTCTTTTCCTTTTCCCTCTTCGTCCCTCTCTCTCCCTTCCTCTTCTCTCCTTCTTTATTTCCTTCCATTTTTATCATTATGTCACCATCACTCTCTTTAGCTATATCTTTATAAATGACTGTATAGAAAACACTTAATTGTATTCTCCACTTATTTACCAATTTATTGGTAAATTCTCCCATTTATTACCATTGACACAATATTATGTGTATGACATAATTTTACGGAACATTTGGGGAAAGAGAAAGTGTTTATGCTTAGTCTAAGAAATACTCAAATCTGTCAGGATTTTTGGCTGCTGACAATAGAAAGTAACTATGATAGGATTAAATTTTTAAAATGAAACAAAAAGAAAATTTGACTGGAAGCTCCATTTTAAGCCTCCTAAACATTTTATTAATTTCAATGACTATTTTTATTTTGCATAGGTAAACAGAATAGGTTAGGATGTACGCATCCTAACCTCTGGAATCCATAACTATATTACCATATATTCAAAACTGTTTTTTGCAGAAATGATTCAGTTAAAGACAATTCATATAAAGCAATCATCCTGGATAATCTGGATTAGGTCAATGTAACAAGGGTCTTTAAAACATAGGAAAGAGAGGCAAGAAAGTTAGAGAGGAGATGTGATAGTGGTAGGAAGGATCAGGGACATGAGATTGTTGGGTTTGAAATACAAATGAATCACAAGCCAAGGAACATAGGCAGCCTCCAAAACTGGAAAAGGGAAGAAATGCATTATCCCCTTGAGCCTACGGAAGGATGCAGCCCTGCTGGCATCTTGATTTTAGTCCCATAAGACCATTTAGGTTTTTGAATTTCTGATCACCAGAACTGTAAGATAATTTTTTGTACTTTAAGCTAGTATGATTTTGGTAATGAGCAAGTAGGAAACTAAAAACCAGGATATGCTATTCTATCTTCTTTTCCTTTTTGCTTTCAGAAAATTATCATATATCATTATGTATGTAAATAAAGTGTAATTGACTATTGACATCATGATGGATTTTTATTTTCTAATATTTCCGAAGGTGTGATATTATTTTCAGTGAGCATGGACATTTTATATAATCAGGAATATATAATAAATGTGTAAACAGAAAACATTTAATAATGACTTTGCAATATATCATTTCAAAATGAGATAAGGTGAAAGAGAAAAGTTAAGAAATATTTCAGCTTAAGTATGCTATATGTGTGTGTGTGTGTGTGTGTGTGTGTATGAAGTATATATATATTTTTCTTGCCTGCATACTTGCATATATATGCATATAATATATTTATTATTTTATTAATATTATTAATAATATTAAACAATATTATTTATCATATTCATATATACAAGTTAAATTATATAGCCATAAAATAAATTCTCATATATTATTAATATATTATATATTTATTATTACATAAACATTTCTATATATTTCCATATATATGGAAATAATGAAAATTTATGTAGAATAAATGAAATGTTTATCCAAGGACTTTGACCCTAATATAATCAGCATTGAAGATTTATTGAAACTATTTTTTTTTTATTTTGAAGTGTTGGAGTATCTAAATTTACTAAATAAAATAAGAACACTTAATGGAAGTTGACACATAATTTAACTAAATTGAGCGATTTAATTCAGTGTTTTTATTTACTGGACTTAACATTTAAAATGTATTGAATGTATTGAATATACTAATATACTAATACTAATGTAATTGAATATAGCAAAATATATTTTTAATTATTTTAAAACTGGCTTAATTTAATGTCTGTAGAAAGAAAAATTGATCAAAAATCATAGAGTAAGTGAAAAATTATAATGATGCATAATGTAGATTTTTTACAATAATCTACTAAAGAAGGACATAAAGAAGAGAAAATTTTTACTTGACTTAATAAATTAAAAATAAAATTTATTGCAGTGCCTGACAAACTTCACATTTTATAATTGCTTTGAAGATAGTTTTTACTTCATGAGGTTCTTGAAATGAGAAGTATAGAGTATAAAACAATTTGCTCCATCTGACCTCTTTAATCACATCATTTGTTTTATAAGTATTAAAATTTCTCAGTGGCCTTGAATACTGTCATTAGGGTGGTAGTTCAATTCCTTTTCTGCCTTTTACTGTCAGAAAATCATTATAAATTGATAAAGTGATAATAAGAGTTTTATGATTCTATAAGAAAAAAGAAGTGCTTAGCTCTTAGTGTCTGTCTTGAGAGAAACCTATAAAGTACCTTTAAAGTGGTAATTTTAGTCAATTATTGTACATTTTAGCAACTCTATTGAATTTGCTTTTACAAATGAAAGTGGTTTTTTTTTTTTTTATTCCCAAACTGGAAAGTATCCAAATGAGTAAAGAACAAGTTTGATATCCATGAATATATGCAGACATATTCATCTTACTCAGTCATTTAGCATGTATATTAATGATACATTTAAATGTATTTATGAAACGTATAACTTATACCATATAAAGACAATGATTTATTTCACTACTTGGAAAAATGTAAATATATGATGCACTGTAGATGTATTTACATTTTATAACATTTTACATAGATAGGATCACATGTTAGCTTCTTTGACTCAGCATAATTATTTTAAAAATCCTCCCTGCTGTGGCATAGGTACAGTAGATCATTCCATGTTATTGCTGGGTAGCATCCCATTGTATGATTGTACAACAGTTTGTGTACCAATTCACCCGTTGGTAGACATTTGGTTTCTTTCTAGTTTGAGACTGTTCTGAATGAAGCTACTATGAACATTCATGTGTGCCAGGAATGGCCAGCAATCCCCTTACCCGTTGATAAAAAATTATTCCAAACTTTGCTATGAAACAGAGAAGAAGGCAAAGGGGTCAACGCTCAGAGGCAAAGACCCTTTGCTCTTCCTTGCTCACGCTTTTATTCCTTATCACTGTTTCTCAAGCATGTGACCTGTGACAAGGGGTCTTCCTGGAACTGGGAGGATCTGTTTACCGGAAAGAGACGATATGCTAATCTGTGTGTTCAATGAATTCTGCTAAATATAGACTAAGGGACAATGCTTGTATCTCTTAGGTCACTGGGGAGCTGTTTGGGCTAAGTAAGCTTCAGGGAAGGCAAACCCCCAACCCCACATTCCTAGGGCAGGACTTGGCCTTCCAAAGGCCTACCTCCGAAACCTCTCCCTGCCCCCAGTGGCCTCCCTGTTACATTTTAGCAAGCCAGGTGTTATGGCTGATTTCATGCTCTACATTTACTCCAACACATGTGCAGACTTGTGTATGAACAGAATAGTAAAATGACTGGTAGAATGGCCAGCGTATATGCTTAGTTACAAAAATCTTGAAAGGTCTCCACAGCCAATATATCATTTTACATTCTTACCTGCAATGTACATGTACTGTGGTGACTCCACATTCTGGCCTCATTATCACTCTTTACTTTCAGACATTCTGATGGGTGCATAGTGTATCACACTGTAATGTGGTTGAAATCTAAGGCATTTCTCTGATTACAAAAGATGTTTAGCACTTTTGTATGTGTTTATTGGCTATTCATATTAACATATATATTCTTTTATGAAATTTCATGTCAAATTTGACCCACTTTTTTTTTTAATTGTTGAGCTTTTATTGAAATGTTAGCATATCTACCCTGTATAAAAATCTGTTGCCAAATATAAAAACTAGGGATATTTTCTTCCACTTCTGACCTATTTTTGTCTTAAGAACTGCCTTTCAAACAGTCAATGTGTTACATTTTTATATCAATCTTTCCTTTTTTTTTTTTTTTTCCCCTTTTGCATCTGAAGACGTATGTTTTTACTCCAAGGACACACAGATTTTCTCCTATCTATTTCCACCCTCCCCATAAATCTTACAATTTAACCATTTTATATTTAGAAGTGTATGTCATGCAAATTTTCATATATGGAATAACATAAGCGAATGTTGATATTTTTCCCTCATTGTTATCACATTTTTCCAGAACTTTTAGTTAAAAGACTATCTTTCTCTTCCTCAATTTCCTTTGGAATAATACTTCAAAAGTTAACTCAACAAAAAATTAAAAATAAGGAATAAAAATGAAAAGTCAACATATTATATACATGTAAGTCTTTTTTTCTGGATTCTATTCTCTTCCATTGATCTGAATGTATCTCTTTATGCCAATATCATGCTGTCTTCATTAAAGTGGCTTTACAGAATGCCTTGAAATCAGTGTGACTCTTTTAGCTGTATTATTATTACTATTGTTTTTCTTTTAATCTTTAGAGTTTCTTTTCTTTTTTTGTTTTTTTAATATTCCATTCATTTATTTGACAGAAAGTGAGAGGGGTCACAGGTAGGTAGAGAGGCAGGCAGAGAGAGAGAGGGAAGGACCCTCCCCACCAAGCAGAAAGCCCCATGCAGAGCTTGAGCCAAAGGCAGAGGCCTAACCCACTGAGCCACCCAGGTGCTCCTATATTATTATATTTTAATATATAATTGTTTTGATCATTTTAGGTCACTTGGATTTCCATAAATATTTTAGAATAAAATGGTTTCTATAAATATCTTTATGGAATTTTGCTAAATTTGGGAATCTTTATATTTGTTTCCTAATACTGTTGCAGTAACCACAAACTACATGGTTTAAAATAACAGAAATATATTCTTTCACAGTTCTGGAGTCTGCAAATCCAAAATGAAGACATCAGCACGGTCCTAACCCTTCTGAAGGCTCTATGGAAGAATCATTTTGCTTCATTCTATCTTCGTGTTGTCACTGGAAATCCTTTGACTTTTTTTGGCCAGTAGAAGCATCACTCTAATCTTTGCCTCTAATTTTATGTGTCATTATGCCTGTGAATTTGTGTCTTTGTGCTAAATTTTTATTTTTTATAAATCCACAATCATATAGGATTTATGGCCTGCTATAACTCAGTATGACTACATCTTAATGGGGTTACATCTACAAAGACCTTATTTGCAAGAAACTTCACATTATTCACTTACTTACAGGTAACTTCACATTCAAAAGTTCTGGGTGAACATGAATGTAGAGGGAAGACTATTCTACAGTTGGTACAGTCCCCAAAGTTTCCCTTCCGATGCCAATAAGAGATGATGGTCTGAGATTATTCTCAGGTTCAACTCATAGGTAGTCTATTACAACAAAAAGATACAGGTAAAAATCACAGAGGGAAGAAGCGCATAGGGCAAAATCCAGGAGATACCAAGGTACAGAGCTTCCAGTTGTACTCTCTCCATGATGTCTTGCATAGAACCATCAATTTTTCCAAACAATAATGTGTGGCAATATGAGTGGAGTATGCCAACCTGAGAAGCTCAACTCAGCCTTAGTGTCAAGAGTTTTCTATGTCAAGATCGCATGGAAATGGTGCTCATTCAAGTAGATGACCTTGGTCTCCAGACACTTCAGAGGTCAAATTAACATCATGTGGCTCAGTGTTCCACCACAAATCACATTGTTAGCAGAGATTATGCCGAGAAGCCATAGGTTTCCAGTTAAACAAAGATACTCTTATCAGGTAGGAAAACAAAGGTTTAGACATTACCTCACAGGAGCTGAGACTAAAAGTCAAGCATCTTTTTGGACAAGGATAGTCCTCTACTAGACAAATTTTGATTCGTGTTGATTGACCTTTAGGTCAATTTGGAAGGTCGTGATTTCTAAACAATATTGATTCTTCCAATCTATGATCAGAGTGTATGTTTTTATTTATTTAGATCTTAAATTATATCAGCCATGTTTTATAATTTTTAATGTACAAGTGTTGCACATATTTTATTAAGTGTACCACTTAGTATTTCATGTTTTTATTGGAATGGAATTATAAATAGAATTATATTTTATTGCCTTTTCCATTTGTAGTATTTAGAAATAAAATTTCTTTACTAACCAATTTATTCACTTATTTTTTTTTGTATTTAAACTTTCAAATTTGCATTCTGTCACCTTGATAAAGTAAATTTTTTTGTTTCATGTTGTTTTGAACCTCAAATCTATGAGGATTTTTAAGTATGTTGAAAATATCATTTTTTCTGCTTTGATTTTTTTTCAAATGGATATGTTTTAACTGGATCACAGACTACATCAATTCAAAGATTGAGAATATAAACTGTTACTTACATTTTACTTTATTTTTTTAAGACTTTATTTTTTTATTTGAGAGAGAGCAAGCATGAGCCAGGGAGAAGTGCAGAGAGAGAGAGAAACAAACTCCCAACTGAGCAGGGAGCCCAATGTGGGGCTCAATTCCAGGACCCTGGGATCATGACCTGAGCTGAAGGCAGACATTTAACGAACTAAACCACCTAGGTCCCCTGCTACTTGTATTTTAATAAATTTCTCAGTTAGGAGGAAAAAATATCTTAAAATATTTTCTTACAGAATTAAAACCCTGCCTCTATCACTTTTTTTTTTTTTAACCCTAATCAATGTTTTCCAATTTGTTGTCCTGAAGCCCTAGGTATCAGACTTATCTTGTTAGTTATTTAAAAATCTAGGTTTACAAGGTAATCCTAATAGCAGAATTGTAAATAGAAGTTGTGAAAAAAGGATCAGCACTCTAAAAACTGTCCGAGTGAATCTAACTCAAACTCAACCTTTAGAGGTATAGATAGAGGTCATCCAAATTTTTCTGTGAAATCATGCTGACTATCACACAGCAACACAGTAGCTTATTCCTACATAGAACTGCTTCCAGAAATATGTTCTATGGTTGTGTAATTTAATTAATTGAGCAATATTATAACTTTACATAAAAAACTTAATTGCGCTTATTATAAGAAGGCTATTGAATATATCATGTAAAATTACTAAGGATTTTCTTTACTAAAGAAGTAACCAGAATTAACTCTTTCAGATGTCAATAAGAGATACAATTTTTACTTTTCCAAAAACTGTTTAAAAAATATTTTTTATTTAGTTTACTTATACATACAACTGAAATTACTCTGTTAAGATAAATTAATCCCAAAAACTGTCACCAAAATAAAGTTTCATAAATCAAAAAAAAAAAATGGAGAGAGTTTATGGAAAAGAGAAATGTGTAAGAATTTGTTTTATTTTTCCCTCCCTCGGCAAACTGATTTGCTGAAAACTATCCAGAAGAGCAGTTTTCCCTGGAGCAAACTGACTCAGTTATAAGGGAAAGTAATTTCAGTTATTTATAGGTTTCTAGAGAAACCTTGTGAATTCAATACTGTCTTGTTTATCTCTGGGCAATGGTGTTGTTTTTCCTTCTGCTGGCATCTCCACCTTACTTAAGTCAGAATTGCACTATTTCCTTATGATTCCTCAGTGTACTGGTATATTAATTTTATGAACAAGTTATGAATTTTGAAACTTGTTCATCAAACTAACATCCTAGTTACAAGTTTTGAAAGTTGTAGCTGAACCCAATTCTCATTGTGTTTTGCTTTCCAGAAATCTATAAGCTAATTTTGCTATCCAAATTTAAAAACTGTGCCAAATTTCATTGCAAAGATTTTTATGTTCAGGCTCTCTTGCAGGTTTAATAGGACTCTACTGCTTCTATCCTGACAATCTCTAATGTTTCAATATTATATGCATTTTTTTAATCTATCCCAAATCCTTTTGGAAATATGGGGAATTTTTTTAACATTTGGCTTGGTAACTCAAAATTTACCATTAATATTGATATTTCCTTGGTGCCTGGGTGGGTCAGTGGGTTAAGACTCTGCTTTCCGCTCAGGTCATGATCCCAGTGTCCTGGGATCAAGGCCTGAGTTGGGCTCTCCGCTCAGCAGGGAGCCTGCTTCCCCATCTCTCTCTGCCTGCCTCTCTGCCTACTTGTGAATAATATGAAATAAAAATCTTAAAAAAAAAAAATTATCTTTCCTCTCTATTGTCTTTTTCCTTCAGCTAGGCCCAATCCATGACAGTAAATATCTTGGCCATATGTGCTTATTCTGAGTGCTGATATAACTGAGATAAAGATATCTATAAATTCTTTTTTTTAAAAGATTTTATTTATTATTTGACACAGAGAGACACAGCAAGAGAAGGAACACCAACAGGGAGAGTGGGAGAGGGAGAAGCAGGCTGCCCATTGAGTGGGGAGCTCAATGCGGGGCTCAATCCTAGGACCCTGGGATCGTGACCTGAGCAGAAGGCATACACTTAATGACTGAGCCACCCAGGTGCCCCTATAAATTCTTTAAGAATATATATATATATATATATATATATATATATATATATATATATTTGAAATAGAGAAGCATAGGAAATATTAAAATGGAGGTCATTTTTATAGAGGAGACATTTTGAAATTTTGCAATATACCCTCCAAGCAACAATTTTGAAATTTTCATAACAATTCCTTAGTGCTATTCACTTATTCCAAGCTCAATTTTAAGCAAAAGCTTTGATTAAAATTTCTCCAGCTTAGTCTGAAATCCAATATGTAATCAAAATTCATCCCTAAGGCCTACAATTTGCTTTGGAGATCATGAGAGCTTGCCAAAATATTCTTATAAGTCTTCTCATGCACTAGTCATAGATAATTCAATTCAAAGAATAACGCATCTCTTTTTTCAATGTTTGGTTCCAAAATATCTCCCTGCAGATTTCAGCAATCATTTCCTCCCGTTCCCCTCTCTCTCACAGTACCTGAAACAGGAAAGGAAATATACATAGAAACCATTCTTTTGCTGACAGAATAAGACCATTAGTAATTTTGATTCCTTAGTAAAAAGACACGATTACGTTCTTTAGTGCTTACTTCACTCCAAAAGAAAGAAATCCCCACCACCCCCTCCAAACTGAAAATATTTTATGTGCCCAAGTCTCTCTCTGCTTAAACTATATTTCTGTTAGGAAAAAGAAGACAATCAGATCCAACTGTATTTAAGGGAATGAGATCTATAAATTCACTTCTGATCTGTGAATCGTACATATATGTGCCGATAGATGTCCAAAAGCTTAGATAGAATGTCTTATAGATGCTTTTTGAGAATCTCCTGATAAATTTACTGCTTCGTGAGGTTACCCATTCTTGTTTGGATTCAAAGACCAGTTGGATATTTCTATTTTTACATGCACAACCGGGTCCAAAAATGGCTAATAAGGCAGGATTCTTATTTACAATGTATTTCAAAGAAAGCTTGTCAAACTAATCATGAAATGGAGTGAAGCATATTATTTCATTTGGATTTTCAGATGAAATTTGAATTATTCACTTTACTCATGCTCAGGTCTTACTAAATATATTAGCTGCATTTATTTTGAAAGAAACAATAAGCAATGCACATTTGCACTTCATTTTTCTTATGGTGCCATTTTTTTCTACATTAATTTGATGTGATCTTAGTCATATATAAAGTTTATCAATTTGGGAAAAAGTTAAATGCTTAATTTTTGGTTATCAGTTTTTAATTTCATCCCCAGTGAAGTTATTAAAATGCATATATTTTTAATAACTTTAGAGAAATGAGACAGCTTCCACAATAATGCAATGTTAATGGTAGATAAATGATAAATGCTTTCCCAAATTATTTCATGAACAAATGTTTCTCTTTCTTAATATCTTGCAAAATTGAGCCAAACGTAGATCTATTCATTCTGTCTTTATTATTAGACAGCACAAATATATTTATGTATGAATGTAAATATACAAATACATATATATACACACAAATATGCATTCATACATATGCTATATAATATACACATACACATACCAATAAAAGCCAAATTATTAAAATAATCAAGTTGAATTAATTGGGTAGAAATTTGACTAGAATTTTTCATGATTATATCATTGTTCATTTTATTAAGTGATTATATTCTGTGTTAGAATACCTTGTTTTCTTAAGCCAATTAAATTACATGAAGCTACATGCAAGGGTTGTAACTTATCAAATAAGATCGTCTTTTGATTGTGGATATTTGAGATGCAGACCAGGTAGTACTAATGTCTTTCAAATCTTTAACTATTTTCCTTCTCATGTTAGTTATTCCTAAATTGAAGTCAAATTTTAAAATGCTATCTGTTATCTGGTAAAGTATGTATTTCATTAAAAAATAGTATTTAGATTTGTATTTGTACACTATATACAGATTATTTTTCATACTATCATTATTTGGAAATATAAAATACGTTTTTTAGATACATAGCCCACTAATCTTTCTAGAACACAATTCATGGTGCAGTGTAACTGTAAAGATAATTTCGTAACTTACATATTATTAATTTGACAAGTTAACATTTATGACAAAACAAGAAAAATTAATATTTTAAAGAATAGGTACATTGTGTAAAGACAAAAATGCTTAAATGTCAACTGCATTAGTCTGTGAGGGCAGCCATAACAAAATGTCACAGACTTAAAAAACAGAAGTGTATTACCTCACAATTCTGGAGGCTGGAAGTCCAAGATCAAGGTGTCAGTAAGACTGATTTCTTCTGAGACCTTTCTCCATGGTTTTCAGATAGCCCTATTCTTCCTATGTCTTTTCATGGTTCTCCCAGTATCTGTTCCGTGTTTTAATTTCCCCTTCCTTTTTTATTTTTTTAAAGATTTTATTTATTTATTTGACAGAGAGACAGAAATCACAAGTAGACAGAGAGGCAGACAGAGAGAGGAGGGGAAGCAGGCTCCCTGCTGAGCAGAGACACCCCCTCCTTCCCCCAATGCAGGGCTCTCTCCCAGGACCCTGAGATCATGACCCAAGCTGAAAGCAAAGGCTTAAGTCACTGAGCCACTCAGGTGTCCCAATTTCCTCTTCTTTTAAGGACACCAGTCATAACAGTTTAAAGCTCACCCTAATGACGTTATTTTAACATAATTCTTTATGGACACCATCTCCATTCTGAGTTACTAAAGGTTTAGGACTTCAGCATATTAACTGGGGGGAAACATAACTCACCCCATAATATTAACACTGAGGCTCACATATTAACCCAAAGTAGATTTATGCACAGGCTTCATTTTTAAGCGCTTTTATTCATTTATTTATTTTTATTTATTTATTTTTAAAAAGATTTTGTTTATTTATTTATTTGACAGAGATCACAAGTAGGCAGAGAGGCAGGCAGAGAGAGAGGAGGAAGCAGGCTCTCTGCCAAGCAGAGAGCCCAATGTGGGGCTTGATCCCAGGACTCTGGGATCATGACCTGAGCCGAAGGCAGAGGCTTTAACCCACTGAGCCACCCAGGCGCCACTCTTAAGCACTTTTTTTTTTTTTTTAAAGATTTTATTTATTTATCAGAGAGAGAGAGAGAGAAAGCGAGCACAGACAGACAGAATGGCAGGCAGAGGCAGAGGGAGAAGCAGGCTCCCTGCCGAGCAAGGAGCCCGATGTGGGACTCGATCCCAGGACGCTGGAATCATGACCTGAGCCGAAGGCAGCTGCCCAACCAACTGAGCCACCCAGGTGTCCCCCTCTTAAGCACTTTTAAATACAGCTTATGAGCATTGATTTTGCTGATCTGAGGTTTGTTCATCTCTGCTTAGTAGATCAAGGAGTGGTAAAACTTTTCAGTAGTTTATTTGATGAAATTTCTTGTTTCTTGAGATATGTGGAATAGTTAGTGGGCAAATTATGGTGAATCATCTAATAGCTGAAAAGTGATAGTTCATCAGTACCATATATTTTAGTTTATTTTTTAAAATATAAAGGTTTTTCATTCTTATCATTATATTGCTTTTTTGTCTTTTGTTATAAATAATCACATATATTGTGTATATATGTATATTTCATGTATATAGTGTATATATACACATATTATGAGTATGATTTTATATATGTGAGTCATACATATACATAATGTACACATAAACATGAAGATATATATTACATGCATATAATTTGTACATAAACACATGAAGATATGAGCACATGTCTAATATATGTGTATAATGGGTAAATCCCCATTAGTACATAATTCTGCTTTCCTTTTCTTATTAAGAATTTTTAAAAACTGTGGTGCTTCAGTGGCACCATCTGTTAAGGGCCTGATCTTCTTTTTTTTTTTTTTAAGATTTTATTTATTTATTGGACAGAGAAATCACAAGTAGGCAGAAAGGCAGGCAGAGAGAGAGGAGGAAACAGGCTCCCCGCTGAGCAGAGAGCCCAATGCGGGGCTCAATCCAAGCACCCTGGGATCATGACCTGAGCCGAAGGCAGAGGCTTAACCCACTGAGTCACCCAGGCGCCCCAAGGGCTTGACTCTTGATTTCAGCTCAGATCCTGATCTCATGACTCTGAGACTGAGCCCCATGTCCAGCTCTGCAATCAGTGAAGAATCTGCTTCTTTCCCTTTCCCTCTGCCCTTCCCCCCAAACTGCTCTGTTTCTCTTTCTCTCTCTCTCAAATAAATAAATAAATCTTTGGTGAAAAAAGAATTTTTAAAACCCAAGCTATATATATGTATTTCTAAAATAAGCTGCTATATTCATTTGAACACATTAGAACTACATGTCACACAAATAAATACACTTTTTAATCCTGAAAAGATAGGAAGATATGTAGCTATGAATTAATATTTTATACATGACTGTGTGTTACATGTGTAAACCACAAAATGGATGAAATAGTGAAGAGCCATTATTTTCCAATTAAAAAAATAATTTAATGGCATGGCCATAATTTAATGGATCCTAGAGTAAGGACACAGGGGAAAAGCCCACTGTCTAACCACCGAATCGTTGAGTTTTACGGTCTGTGGGATAATTATTTCAGTGACATAATAGGGCTCTCTTGATACATCAAAGGATCAAATTAGGGAAAACTAGTTGCTACTCACATAAGCTCAGATCTAAAGCAAGCCCATAGTTCCCTAGATATTACATTTTTGCCCTTAGAGGCATGTCAGATGATTATTTGATGAAACCAACACATTTCTAAAGATATGGGTAGGCAGGACAAGTAGAATACAAAAATGACCTATTTGACAGGGCAGAAAAGAGGAAAAGATGAAAATGAAACCAAGCCAAAAACTGTAGGAGGTGAAGTGAAATGAAGGGGTGACCATAGGCTAAAATATGGGGAATTTTGTGACTTAATATGCAATATTTTCTAATAACTGCAAAATATGAAGGAAGATATAACCCCAGGGCAAAAAAAGTTTCGGATTTGCTGAGAGTAACGAAATTATTTTTTTCTTAACTTTCCATATCTCATTAGTCTCTTGGGTAAAATCAATCAAATATTCTTTTCACAGAGTGTTCTGAGGTTTATTTCTGCCAATGTGTGTAAAATGTCATGGACATCTTAAGATATTCAATGAAACTTAGCTTTACCTTGGATAAGGTTTATTGAATTAAGGGCTGTGTAAAGCAATTCTAAAACAGTTGAGCCAAATATAAATATTAGAAGAACATTTAAATAAGAAATCCCAGTGAAAGGGTAATTCTTCAAAGGATGGACAAAGGTAGAGAAAAAAAGATACTCCATTTTTCCCCATATGTATTGTCGCTCTCGACCCGCAAGAACGACCCGTAGGCGAGGTGAGTGGCAAACTTCTTTATTCACAATCTTCAGCCGGGGACCCCCCCCAGTCTAAGACCCCCAAGTATATCTCCACCAAGTGCGAACTATATCCAATCAGAGTATACCACGACTAACAAAACTACCAATCAGAAGGACTATCTATGTGCACGCATCGTGCTCGTGAGCACATACGTGACTCCATAGGTTTTCTTTGTTCTACAGATCATGCGCCTTTCCCTTGACTCCTGGTATCTAACAAACGTCACCCGCGAATGCACTCACAGTCCTTGGGTTAATCTCTCACTCCTCCCACTCTTCTGGCCTTGCTTAGTGCGTGACTCCCTGCATCTGCTCGCATTCCTTAGGCAAACTATCTACAGCCTTGGCCTCTCATGCCTTGCTTAGTACGTGACTCCTTGCTCCTGCTGCATGGCTCTCCACATGTATAATTTTGACAGCGGTAATAAAAACAATACTAAACATTGCCTTTATTCGCAAGGAATAAAAATGAATGCTAATTTTTTGAAGACTCTCAAATAATTACCTGTGTTAAAAGAAAGGTTAACTATCAAATCAGGCACACAGACATTTTCATACCAAACTTTACTAATGATTAAAATCAGAGAAAAGCAAAAAACACAGAAGAATTTTCTTTTTTTAGAGGAACTAAAAGTGTCTGAACCAAGTTCTAAGAACTTCTCTTTTTCTTAAAGACTATTTATTATTTAAGAGAAGGAGAGAGCGTGTGGTAGGGGGTGAAGGGGCAGAGGGAGAGAGAATCTCAAGCAGACTTTCTGCTAGGTGTGGAACGTGACATAGGGCTTTATTTCACAACCTTGAGATCATGACCTGAGCTGAAATCAAGAGTTGATAATTAACCCACTGTACCACCCAGGCATCCCAGAATTTCTCTTTACCCTTTATTGAAACAGGTTGTGATCACCTATTAGTGGAAGAGGTTCTGAGTAATGGGCCACACACACAAAAAAGCTGTTTTGATTTTAAAACTCCTACTTTGTATAATGTTCATTAAATAGGAATATGCTTATATCACAATGCCCCAGTTGTCTATCAGCCATGCCTCAAAAATCAATGATTTCTAGTTTCCATTAAGCAATACATAAGAGACTAGCTATATCCTGCTAAAAACATCTTCTAGAGAAGAGCTCCAGTATCTTTCTAATAGTAAATACCATTAACATTTTCATAAGATTATCTAGTATCTTTCATTTCCTTCATCTAAATAAGAAACAGAGTGTGACAAACCTGGTATTCTTCCAATGAACAAGTCAATTGTCTTAAAGTTGAATCAATAAATGGTTAGCAAGTCAGTCCAAAAATCAGACCTCTTTGACTTTCACTTTTCTTATTCTAGCATTTGGTGAAATTGCTCAAGTATGTTAAGGAAAATAAATAGTTCTAAAAATTCATTTTATCAAACTTCAACTAGTTCTTCATTTCTATTGAAAGATCTTATGCTGACACCTAATTCCAAGTCTAACTGACAAAAGTGACTTTCTAATCTACAAATAAAATAGCATTTTTTTTTTTTTTTAGTTATTGTCCTTTTCAAACTTGCCATTGAAAAAAATTGTGTTGGTTCATTGCAGTTCATAGTGTGTTCTAGGACTAATTCTGTCTTAATGCCAGATTTCTACTTTTAACAGCTTCAGATTCTGTGTTTCCAGGAGGTTCACTCCTGCTTTTTTCCGTGCCCTATAACCTTCCATCTTTACCAGATTCCAAACACATATTGGAAGAAGAATTACTAAATGTGGATTGCGACAGTTTCTTTGCTTCATTCTTGTTTTCCCTGTGCAAATATTTAAAACCCAAAATCAGCATTCCCTCTCTTTCCTGACCTCATTTCCTAAAGCAGCCCTTTCATTTATGTAGATATTTCTAGAAATTTCGGTATCAGTTCTCTTTCCATTCATTCTGTATTGTTTTGCAATGCAGTGTAAGTGAGGGAAGGGAGGTTTTCTTAGCTCAAACTCCAGACCTTCTACTTATTAGTATGTGACCTCTAGCCCTCAGAAAACAGGGAGCTTAATAATTGTCATTTCTCATCCTTACTGGAAATAGTGCAATAAACTAATCGCCAAACTTCTCAAAAGATTTTACTTTATCCCCATGTCCACTTAATAAAATCTATATTCATTAATCTGATATTCATTACCTGCTTGAAATTATCTTCCTATTCTCATATTTCTTCTTTTTATATCCAATAAATTTCAGTCACTTCTTTTTATTCACCTTCCTTGACATACTCTTCACCAAAACCAATTAAACTGTGCTTATATTTGCTCATTTTTATGAAACAATTGCATCAAGCTTTCCAAAAGAAGGTATTACCATTATTTCAGTTATTTCCATTCCTATCACCTTGTGATAAACCATAGCACTTCTATTATGATAACTAGCCAAATAAGGATAATATTTTTAATGGTTAAAAATTCAGTAATAAATTAATATATTTAAGGTAAGTAGAAGAGATCGATGTAAATATTTCTTCAATTTAAAACAAAGGTAATGACTTTAGAGTTATTTTTTTCAGTTGACATTCACATTGGCATTTTTATGAACAAGGATAATCTTTTTCCATTGTTTCTAATTATAAGCTTTCTAGTGTTCCCTATTAAGTCATTCTAATATTGTGGAAATATCTATTGAGAGATATACGTATTGTATTTGATCATTCTATCCAGGTTTGATGTTTTTTAAATAAATGTCCAAGCCTTGAAAAGCAAATATAAGCCCTTTATGCTTACTCTGATTATTAAGGCTGATGCTTTAATAATTTAGTGTGTGAGTACTACCAATAAAAATGTCATTTAATTATCTATTTTCTCAGTTATAAGCTTTTAAACAATACCTCATGAAATTAGAGAAAATGTCCTTCTTTTTTCAATTCTGCTATTTGTAACTATTTCACTAACTGAATTTAAAATAGAGCAATTACCTTCTCCAGTAGCAAACCAAATTAAAGTACATTAATAGTTTGTGATTAAATTCATTTCAATTTTGAAAAAACTAATAGCATTTTCATCTGAAATGCATACCAAATGATGCTGGATACATTTTGTGTTAATAGTGTCAAATAGATTATAGTAGGGAAAAGCATTTAATGGGTTTGATGTTAAGTTCTTATTGTTCTTTGTTTGGTATCCTTACCTACAACAAATTTAAAGAATGGTTTTCATTTAGCTTTAAAAGTAAATAAATATTTGTTTAAAAAATAAATATTTGAAAACCAGTAAATATGATCGATCATTCATTTCGAGGTTACTATATACTTTCTCAGAAAATGAATTGCTCAATTTTTAAAAATAGTTGATTTTTCATTCACATTCTGAGAAATAGTATTATATAAACAAATCTTAACATAAGAAATATATAAGTTTAGGGTATACTAGAAAAATATATATATTATTAATTATATATATATATATAAATAACAGTATGCTATACAAATTTGTCCATTATTGAAGAGAATATTGAACATTTATATTCTATCATTGTATTTTAAAATTTATATAGATATATGAGCTTCTAGTGAAAAAGTAAATATGCTCCAAGTATTATTTGTTTACTTATTCACATACAATCTTATTTATTTTTATACTGTGAAGTAGAAATTACCTTCTTTTTTCAGAGGAGATAATTGAGATATTTCAGAGGCGATAAATGAGAGAAGGGAAGTTAAATAAGTTCATGCAATAAAAAAAAAAATTAATCCCCACCTAAAATAGGTTATATAGGGAGATATATAAATAGATACTAGAGATGTCATCTATAAACTAAACATTTCATTTTATAAATAAAACAGTAATGTGAAGAGTAACAGTAAATATTAGGTTTACAGTAAACATAATGTTTCTCAACTGGTTAACAGCAATTATAGGACTAAAACCATTTTTCCTTATTACTAGACCAGTGATAGATAAGCTTTTTATTTATTTATTTTTAAAGAGAGAGAGGGTGCACAAGCAGAGGGAGTGGGAGAGGGAGAAGCAGAAGCAGGCTCCCTATTGAGCAAGGAGCCTGATGTAGGGCTTGATCCCAGGACCCTAGAATCATGACCTGAGCCGAAGGCAGATGTTTAACCAACTGAGGCACCCACGTGCCCCTAGATAAGCTTTTAAAAATATGTTTTTTACTTCTGGAGTAAGCTTCCACTTAAGATCTATAACTCCAGGTTTAGACTGTGGTGATGAGGAAACATCCCCTGGGTGCAGTCCTAATGTGCAGAGACAGATGATCTGGAGTCGTCACTACTATTGTCCTCCTCAAACTTCTTTTTCATTTTAAAAATCCAGTTCCTCTTCAACATCGGTTTTCCATTTACTGCATCTTCTGGAATACTTAAGTTAAACTCACAAAGAATGAGATCTACATTCTTTCTTCCAAGATCACTATTTTTCCATGTAGAATGTGGCTTCTCTTTAGACACCTTGTAGTTGAAGCTTCCTTGTGACCTTAGCTGTGACTCCCCCGTCCCGGCAGGCACTGAATGCTGGGATCATCATTAGTTCCCTGGTCCTTTATTTAACTCCATGAAAGCAATGTGACTTACTACAAAGGCAGAATCTTCGCTAACAAACCAAAAACAGTTTGAGGGAAAATGAGTATCTCCAAGGACATCTGTTTCCTCTTCATCACCTCTAGGCAAATGGCCACCATGTTCTAATTCCTTATCTTCCTTCTTATGGTAGTGTTCCATTTCCCTTCTCTCCACTTTCCTATTGGTTGGTTTGGCATCACCAGGATTCTCAAGTTGCTCAAGGTCTCAGCCTTTTGTACTCTCAAGGCATTCTGCTCTCTCTGACTTGCACTCATCCTTCCTTGTTTTTCACAGGAAAATTATCCATTAGTTTCCAGGGATTTAGTGTGACCACTTTGCCATCAATCCCTTCAGATATGTTGATTCTTGGTCTCAGTGACTCAAGACCTTCTCTATTAGAGGCTGAGGTGATATGCAGTCAATCAAGGCAATCACAATGACAATGGCTGTGGCAGAGAGGGACAAGGCAAGGACAGTCAAAGCAAACCAAAGAACTTTTTCTGACAGTGAGAATTAATTATGCCCGGATCTACATTTGTTGTGAATTTTTTAGATGTATATTTATATTTATGGAAATACTGAAAAGTATTCACTAGCTTATAAATTTCTACCAAACTAGACCTTTGCATAGACTGAGGCATTCTCTTTGACTGCTACTTGGACAATGTATCAAATAGGAAGAAAGAGTCAATAGGAATGGATTAGAAACAGCTGTATTCTGGCTTGATGTATCTCTACAATGTATATATCTCTGATTTTTTTTTAAGATTTTATTTATTTATTTGACAGACAGAGATCACAAGTAGGCAGAGAGGCAGGCGGGGGGGGGGGCAGGCTTACCGCTGAGCAGAGAGCCCAATGAGGTGCTTGATCCCAGGACCCTGGGGATCATGACCTGAGCCGAAAGCAGAGGTTTTAGCCCTCTGAGCCACCAAAGTGCCCCTACATAGGCCTGATTTAAGTCAAATACAATTTATCTAACCAGCAATCAATTCTAACTGTTCAAAAAACTTGCCAGGTAAAATTATCATTTTGCTTCATCATGATTCTAAATATTTACATTATCAGTCTATACTTCAACTTTGAAATTTCCTATATTTACTTAGATGTGGAAGTTATATAATCCAGTGGAAAAACATCTAACTAGGGATCCAAAAGAACTTCATATATTAAACTACTCTGATTATAGGAATGACTTCATCTGTGCAATAGGTATTAAAATTGGTTATGAATATTTTTCATATGACAATTGTAAGAAATTAAAAGAGCTCTAGAAAGGGGTTTTATAATTTTATCAATAATTAGTATATCAGTATGCAGTCATGACACACAGTGGGGTGTTGTGTTTTAAAAGTTAACAATCATTTTTTCTACCTAGCTCTACAAAAGAGAGGGAGGAACTCTATTTTAATAAACATGACATTTTTTTCCATTGTTACATACCACCTTGCCACAAATCTGGAGGTATCACACAACAGCCATTTACTTCATCACAGATCTATAGTAGAGAAGACTTGGTAGGCACTGACTTCTTTGGTTTGTGTCACACAACTTGGAAGGCTGGGTCCTTTGTTTAGTATCACACAACTTGGGACCTTTGGAGGAGGAATCCACTTCCAAGCTCATTCAAGGGTTAGCTAAATCCTATTCTTGTGGTTTCAGGGATCCCAACTTCCCTGAGGGCTGCCAGCTGGAAACCACACTCCCTGCTAGAGCCCACATGATTCCTTATTCTATGGCTCCCTTCCTCTTCAAGACAGTGATGGTGCATCATATCCTTCCTAGTTTTTGAATCTAGCATTTTTTGTTTGCTACCGGCTGAAGTCAATTCTGTTTTTAAAAGAGTTTACCTAATTGAGCCAGGCCCATCTGTATTGTAGAGTATTTATAGGTCAACTGGATTTGGTTGTGATTTACACCTGAAAAATCCCTTTATAACAGCACCTAATTTCATGTACGATTCAATAAGCAAGCAATGGGAAACTGGGGAGGTAGGGCTTACCTTTAGAATTCTGCCTACCCTAAACACATATTTACTATATTTACTATATATGCTTTTGGGAAGACAATTAAATATGTACTTCAGCCTCCCAAAATAAATACCATGCCAAAGTGAATGTTACTATTCCCCTTAGTAGATGAGAAAATTGAGGCTAATTATTATTATTATTATTTGCCTTGGATTAGTTCATTTAGCTGAATCTGAATTTAATCCCAGGCATGTCGGCTTATACAACTCATACATCATGAGGCTCCAAGCTAAATCAGAGCATGGGTATTGGCAAATAAACCTAGGTATTTAAGAGGAAGTAAAACTAAAAGATTTTTTACTAAGCTGCACAGTATGTCTATATTAAAAACGATTAATTCTAATAAATATTTTTGTAATAGAAAAGTGAGGAGCCCCAAGAGTCTGAAGACATTTTTTTTTCAGCTCTTTCCATTGTCAGTCAGCTTTGTAACGTGATAGCACTTGTTAAAAATAAGCCTTGCTTCTAAATCTTTTACTTTCTTAATTGTGGTTTCTCTCCATGGGTTTTATGTTATACAGGACTAGTTTCAATTTACTGGTTTGTGGCATTTCCAGATTTCAAGCACCCAGTCAGTTTGAAGGATTAGAAATTTAAGCTTCTTAATGTGTTTCCTGAAAAAGCTGCTCTTAGCAGGAAGCTAGAGAATTCGCTTCAAATTGTTTTTCGGAGTATATGAGCTTTAGGTTCTTCTGATGTGAATTAGTGTATTTTTCTTTCCTTATCTAAATTTTTAATACCTGTTATTGGAAAGTGCTTAAAATATTTTATTTTTAATTTTTAAAATATTTTATTTATTTATTTGACAGGCAGAGATCACAAATAAGTAGAGAGATAGGCAGAGAGGCAGGCAGAGAGAGAGGGGGAAGCAGGCTCCCTGCTGAGCAGAGAGCCCGATGTGGGGCTCAATCCCCAGGACCCTGAGACCATGACCTGAGCTGAAGACAGAGCCTTAACCCACTGAGCCACCCAGGTGCCCCAAATTTTTAAATAAAATAAATAATTGCTTAAAATTGTCTCATATTTGATATTTCCTTCTTACCTAAAGTTGTTGAGATTTATCCACTCTGTTAGATGTATCTGTGGCTTGTTTCTTTTTATTGCTGAAAGTATACCACTGTACTGGTAAACAATATTTTGTTTTTCTGTTTACCAGTTGGTAACCATTTGGATGTTTCCAGTTTGTTCCTGGGAACATTTGCTGCAAGTCTTTTTGTGAATATAGATTTTAATTTTGCCTGGGTAGATACCTAGAAGTAGAATCTTGGATCATATACAAATATATGTTTAACTTGAAGCAACTGTCAAACTGTTTCTCAAAGGAAGGTACATTTTACATGTCTAACAGCAACATATGGGGATTTTGGTTCCTCATATTCTTACCAACACTTGGTATTAACAGTGTTTGGATTATAGCCCTTCTTGTCAATGGAAAGTGCTGTCTTATTTTGCTTTTAATTTGCATATTCCTAATGCCTAATGTTGTTGAACATCTTTTCATGTGAGTAGATATTTGTATATTTTCTTTGGTGAAATGTCTACACAGATCTTTGCCCATTTTTTATTTTGTTTGTTTTTCCTCTTAATATCCCGATGGGCCCAGTGTAATTACAAGGTCCATATCAGAGAGGCAGGAAAGTTCAAGCAAGAAGATTTGACCAAGGAAGCACTAACTCTGAATGATTCCATTGCTGGAAGAGAACAGAGAACCAAGTACTGGGGCTGCCTCTAAAAGTTGGATTTTTGTTATTGTTATTGTTTGTTTGTTTCTAATAGCACCATTTCTCAGTGCTTACTGTCTTTTGCAACAAAATCACCTGCAATCCTTACTTAAAAACGAAATGAGATTACACCCCATACATTTCATCAATGGTTTAGGTGAGGATTTCCAATTGAATTTTTTCAGGGGCACCTGGTGGCTCAGTAGGTTGAGGCCTCTTCCTTCGGCTGAGGTATGAGGGGGTCCTGGGATCGACCCCCTCTCGGGGCTTTATGCTTGGAGGGGAGCCTGCTTCTTCTATTCTCTCTCTGCATGCTTCTCTGCCTACTTGTGATCTCTGTCTGCCAAATGAATAAAAGAAATCTTTAAAAAAATTGAATTTTTTCAAAGCACCCCACATGATTCTCATGCATGCTTAAGTTTTGTATCCACTCTTCTACAGAAAACTTATCTTAATAATCTACACCCCACCTAGACCTCAATTCCATTCTTCTCTGTAACCACAGGCAGGTCAGAGGAGCCAACAAAAGGGGGGGGGGGTCATCCTGGTCATTCTATATTATACTGTTGTTGCTTTTTAAAGACTTGTCTTATGTCAGCACCTAAACTCAGGCTTTCATTGTAAATACAAATGGGTTGACTTTTATTCAGTCCATTTTTGGCACAACTGCCATAAATTTTCAAAAACACTATAGGATGGTTTGGGTAGTAGTAACAGATTTTTTTTCCTATACTACTGTCTTTGAGCTGCTATAAGAAATTAGCATAGTCTGAGGGGCTTATACATCAGAAATGTTCTCACAGTTCTATAGGATAGGAAGTCCAAGATCAAAGTACAAGCAGATCTGGTGTCTGGTAAGAGCCCACTTCTTGATTCACAGATCATCCTCTCCCTGTGTCCTCACATGGTGAACTTGGAGAAAACTCTCTGGGCTTTCTTTCATAAGGGCACTGCCCATTCATGGTTCCACCCTCATGACCTAATCACCTGCCAATTGTTCCACATCCTAATACCAATACAAGAAAGGTTAGACCCTCAACATATGAATTCCGTGGAACACAGGCTTAGAACAACTGCCCTCCCTTTTATCTTGCACTCTACACTCATTTGAATTAATAGACACGAATCCTCAGAGCTTTAGAGAACTTTTATTTTTAAGATGTATTAATTTATTTGATAGAAAGAGACGCAGTGAGAGGGAAGGCAAGCAGAGGGAGTGGGAGAGGGAGAAGCAGGCTTCCTGCTGAACAGGACCCAGAGATCATGACCTGAGCCCAAGGCAGACATTTAACAACTGCGCCACCCAGGTGCCCCTAGAGAAAAATTTCTAAAAATGTTCTCCATGGGTCCACATTATCAGCATCACCTAGTGTCACCAGTTAGGTCCCAAGACCTGACATTAACTGCCCACCTCACTAACTTTGTCTTACCATTTTGCTTAAGCTTTTCTTTCTTGTTTACTCCTTAAACAGGCAATTGAAACACAAAACCACCACTCAGATGATAACAACTGCCCTGACAAGATCTCCTAATGGCACAGAGTACCCAGACCTTTTAAGCTAATGCCCCTCACTCCTGCCTCCACATGGACAATGGAGTAAACTCTAGAACAGCCATCTTTACCTCATTATAATATTAAATCTCCACCCAGAGAGGAGCCTCCGCCTCATTTACATAGCATAGAATGTATGTATAGGCATGTTTCGACATATGTGATCTTATGCCCACCTCTACATACGATGACAAGGACTCCCTATCTAAATATTCCTCCTAACCCTAAACTATAGGAACCCATTCACCCTTGTTTGGGGAATGATGGCTTTGAAAGCCATTACCCATGATTTCCTTATTTGCTGCAAATAAAAGTTTTCCTTGTGTGACAACTCTACCTGGTAGAGGAGCTGATTCACCAAGGAGTGAACTCACATTGGTTTGGTTGACACAGGATTGCCTTGAATCCCTAGGCCCCACCCAGACTTGCCAAATGGACTCTGGGAGCCGGGGGTGGGGGGTGGTGTGGGGAGACAGCAATCAGTGTTTGCACAAGCCCTCAGGGGCTGCACACTTCAGTTTTAGAACCACTGCTGTGTAGAAAATCTGTCATGGCCAAAGCACAAGACAAACTCATTTAATTTTTGGATTTTAATTAAATAAAAATCCCAACTGCAGAAGACTTATGATTTCAAAGGAACTTCATGTTCATGTTGATTCTCTAGCTTGACTTCTCTTTCTCTCTCTCATTAGCAGATAGACTGTTGAGAATTTCAAAGGAAAGAGAGAAATATGAACTACATCTCCCTCCAAGTAGCTGCTTTCTACTAATTAGAATGTGGAGACTCAGCTTCCTAGTTCATCACATTATAAAATACTCCTCTCAACTAAAGTAGCTGGTGTAACTTTGTTCAATCTTTCAAACCTCATCATGTGTTGGGGTCCTTTATCCTAAGGCATGGAACCTAAGTTTTCTGACGAGAATCTCAGGGACTGCTTCTTGAAAGGAATATTCAGAAAAGGGAAGGGATACAGGCTCTTATTCAAACTGGTCAAAAATCAAGTCCATAAACAGAACAATGATGAAAGAGGCAGTTTAATTTTATGTCCATTAAAAACTACTGTATTAAAATTCGTTGACAAATGTAATGAGTGAGTGGGTCATGATCATATAAAATCTGCATCATTTGAGGACTAAGTTTGCTTGTGAGTGATAATCAAAATACCCACAGTTGAAGTTTCTCTGTCACACAGAAAAATTTGAAGTAGCTGATCTAGGAAAAGGGGAGTGTGGCAACTTGTATTTAATCACTCAATTCTACAAATAGCTTCCACTAGGGAGTTCTAAGAAGCTTTTTGAACTTCACAATTAAGTCCATGCTATTAAGCTACAAGGAGGAGAAAAGGACAAAAGTCATTTCTCTTCCCTTTGAAAACGAGCTTTACTCACGTTTTCTACTAAGATCTCCTTGACCAGAACTTAACTGCAGGTTGAGTGTGGTTGCACCTCAATAGCAGCCATTTATCCACAAAATAATCAAAGATTCTGTGAGGAAGAAGAAATGTGGATACTGGGGCATAACTATGAGTTTCTATGAAAACTGTGGTCTTGGGGTGCCTGGGTGGCTCAGTGGGTTAAAGCCTCTGGCCTTCAGCTCAGGTCATGATCCCAGGGTCCTGGGATCCAGTCCCGCATCAGGCTCTCTGCTCAGCAGGGAGCCTGCTTCCCCCTCTCTGTCTCTGCCTCTCTGCCTACTTGTGATCTCTGTCTGTCAAATAAATAAATAAAATCTTAACAAAAAAAAAAGAAAGAAAAGAAAACTGTAGTCTTACAACCTTTACTATTTGAACTTTTTCTTTTATTGTCATTTGATTTACCTAATTGAAAAAAATATGATTAACAAGTGATATGCAAGGACATCATAACATTGACCATTCATTTTTATGTTTGGCTTATGTTACTATTTAACTTTCAATTCAGGACGGCACCCTTATATTTCTTATTTTTAAATGTAACATAGATGTGGTTATAAAACTCCAACAAGTGTAAATTGGTTTCTATTTCAACCTGCATTGCTAACTCAGTCAGATAAAATGTTTTTAAAATGCCAATTATGTCCCGTAGGAAGTAGTTACTTCCCAGTGGTTCTAGTAGTTATCTTCATAAAAATCAAGAAGGTTTGCATTCTTTGAATTAGAGTCACTGTTTGGCCTATGTGTTCAAGAATTCCTAAGGCAATCATCTTCAAAGTCTTTTCTCAGCTGGATGGATTGTCTGCACAGCATTTCAGAGAGCCTGTGCTCATTCATTCTACATGGACCTAACGAAGTTCTTTCTGCAATTACCAGGCAGATAGCCTGGAGTCAGGCAGTGACTTTCTATTTTAAACCAACTGGAAGTTGAATTTTTATTTAACAGCACATCACATAGCAACTTAATCTGAAACCCACAATACTATTACCAAAAGGGGGAAAACAGTCTTCTGAAGGAATTGATAAGTCAAAGCTTATATTTCTAATAAGATAGAAACAATGACTGTAGTATATTATGAAGTCCAACAATTAAAATAAAATATGTCTTGGGTGCCTGGGTGGCTCAGTGGGTTAAGCCGCTGCCTTCGGCTCGGGTCATGATCCCAGAGTCCTGGGATCGAGTCCCGCGTTGGGCTCTCTGCTCAGCAAGGAGCCTGCTTCCCTCTCTCTCTCTGCCTGCTTCTCTGTCTACTTGTGATCTCTGTTTGTCAAATAAATAAATAAAATCTTAAAAAATAATAATAATAATAAATAAATAAATAAATAAATAAATAAATAAAATATGTCTCTCTTGTTTTTCTTTGCTTTTGTTGGAAAAATTTCTTATCTTTGACCAATTTCATAATAAAATCAGCTGCTATACCTCAGTGTTAATAAAATGGTTTTCAATGAAATGCTATTTTTATGTTCTTAATACAAAGTTCTAAAACTCAAAGAATGTGTATTACACTGAAATATATACATATATATATATATTTTTTAAAGATTTTATTTATTTATTTGACAGAGAGAGATCACAAGTAGGCAGAGAGGCAGACAGAGAGAGAGGAGGAGGAAGCAGGGGCCCTGCTGAGCAGAGAACCCAACGTGGGGCTTGATCCCAGGACCCTGGGATCATGACCTGAGCCAAAAGCAGAGGCTTTAACCCACTGAGCCACCCAGGTGCCCCTTAAATATATTTCTTATACAAAAACATATGTCTTTAAATTAAAGTTATTCACCTAGTTTAAAACACTAGTTCAATTAATTATTTCAGGTGACATAAATTCAGGGACCATTCTTATGTACATTCTACACATTAAATGCTCAATAAACAGTTGTTAAATAAAAACCAAATTAATGGCAACATATTAAAATTCATAATTTTTACTTGAGACATCATCTAAATTGATAATTGTTTATAAATTTTAGTCTAAACATGTTTTTCACAATTTTAACAAAAAATAAGGTCTTGCTTGACTTCTATGATTAATACTGATGCATACTAATTATACTTAATTTAAATAATTTGTTTTCCATATATAATATGGATACTTCAGGCATTCACAAGTGATTTCATTAATATAATTATTTCTACAGTGTTTTCATATAACCTCAGTTTTAGAAAATATGGTAAAAATGAATATATGATGGAAAGACATTTTATTCTTCCTAGCTCACTCAAATTTTTGACTTCTCTGATAACTGAAACAAAATTGAATAATTTGAGAGAGGCTTGAAACATGGATAATACGAACCAGGAAAAGTTTTGTTTTTCATCCAGGTTATTTTAACTGAAGAATCCAAAAGAATAAGAGCTGCCTTCAGAGACCCACAATTTAAGAAATTCTGACTTTCCTCAACCAGGATAGAGCCGAGGCAGAGGGCAGAAATGAGAAAGACAGGCAATAGGAAAGGGGAAGGTATGGGGTGGGAGGTGGGGAAGGAGGACAACTAGAATACAAAAAGCTAGAGGATCATGGGAGAAAAGAGATAGAAAAGGACCAAAGAAAGAGGAGGTAACCAGGGAGCCATCTGAGGTGAACTCTGTATGATCTAATGGAAATAAGCCAAACACTGTATTATCCTTTGAATACCTTTTATATTCAATCTCATATGCAGTAAGATTTCTGATAATGAAGTGGTAATTAGATATCCTGGTCCACTGTATGGCATTATTTAAAAAATTGTGGCATCAGTGCCTCAGTATATGGGAATAGTAAACTTTCGCACTGTGTCCAATTTTACTGAAATTAAAGCCCTCTACAGAACCAAGTGAGGGGGTACCTATAAGTCAGCTAATCCTAGACAGAATGGTGTTGAGGATGTTAATAGAAACATAAGCAGCAATGGTGTCTATATTATTACTCTTTCAGAAAAAGGATGCATTAGACCGAGTTTTCATCACAACATTGCAGCCAGTAGGACAAATGCACATATCCAGAAGAGACAACACAACTAGAAAGTTGGAACTGTACTTTCATGAATGATTTTATCACTCTGATCCCTTTAGGAAATTTTTTGGACAACGTATTACAGGAAGGAGCCAATGGAAGGTAGTTTATACATCTGAATTATAAAATTCTCCAAATTGTTTCTGGGGATGGGTAGGCGCTAGTTTGCCCCATGGCTGCTTAAGCACCGAGAACCCAAAGAGGGTCTGAACTCAGCCATGAAAGAGAAACCAGCGCTAAGTTAGACCTTCCAGATATCAGTCAAGATTTTTGTGGTGGAGTTAGAGCATATTTTAGAAAACAAAGTGAATAAACTTTGCACAGGATATTTGGGAATGCTGTACAAATTTCTTTCTAAAACTGAGCAAACCAGTTATACTTTGGAAAGATTTGTAGTATTTGCTTGAAGAGAAAATTACAAAAGGGAAGAGTAATGGAGGAAAGAGAACCACACATAAACCAAATTCTAGAAGTTACAGGGAACTTGGGAGAGAGAAGGAAATTTATAATTATTAGCAAAAAAAAGAAAATATAGTGAAAAAGCTGGACGATGGCAGATGAAAGCAGTAAAGGCAATGACAATCTGAAACTTATAAATCTGTATAAATTAGACCTCAGTGGTCTGAGAGTGCTAGGTTTAGCAATACCCAGGACACCCTATAACAATTTTGGAAGTTCCACAAAAGGCTATGAACATTTGGAAAAAAAAAATACATATATATATGAAACAATGGAGTCCCTGGACATCATTGGACTGATGGTATAGGTAATCTATTTATAACAAACTTTATCCTGTGCCATACCTTAGCCTATCATTGCCTAGACTGGACAGGGAACTGAATAGAACCAAGTTCTCCATACATGCTCTGTGCTCATAAATAACAGCAGAATCCAGGGGCACAGGTAGGTAGCTTCCACCTTCTGTCACCTGAGAATAAGGAAGGTGGGAGCAGGTAAAGTAAAATAGTCTACTTTGAATTTGGATTTCCCGGACAAGATTATGTAGTTTGGAAAAAGCAGTTTGGAAGATGTAGCCAGTAAGTTGGTTTCTCTTTCTTCATGAATGAGATAGAGTTTTAAAAGCAAATGGCACCTAACAGCATTACAGAACTCTTTTATTTTTTTTAAATGTATTTATTTATATTAGAGATTGGGAGAGAGAGTGGTAGGAGGGGAAAAGAGAGAGAGAATTCTGAAGCAGACTCTCTGCTAAGGGTGGAAACTGATGTGGGGCTCCATCCCAAGACGCTGAGATTGCGATCTGAGCTAAATCAAGAGTAGGCCTCTTAAGTGACTGAGCCACCCAGATGCACCAAATTATAGAATTCTTAATAATACAAAGAAATATTTAGGATTCCTCCTAGGGAGATCACTAATTAAAGACACTACACTCATGAAGTTTTAAATAAAAGACACTAGTCTGTATTAATATTTTATATGAAAAGGTCTATTAGTGAAGACGTGAACAAAATAGATTAGTGTCTTGGATCATGAGTTCAAGATGAATTTTAAAAAGATTGAAAGCCAGTGTATTCAGTGTTAGATTTAAGAAACCAGCATTTTAGTTACAGAGAAGTCGTCTTGGCCCACAACAAAGGTGAGAATTCAAATTCGAGTCTCTGTATATCCTCAGTATGCCAATCAAAATGTTCCATACATTAGGAGTTTGTTTGGAAGTTGCTATTACAGATGATGTGCTGTGTAAGTAAATGAATTATTTTTAAATATATATTTATTTTATTGTGATACATAGTGATCATGGTGTTCTGAATTGCATTATTTTTGGAATGTTAAGTGTACAGGAAGCCTATGGGCCCTTGTTTTGGGGATATTTGGCTGGTCTTTCTGGCTCAAAGATTACTGGCAGATAGTCACTTTCCTTCCTCAAATCTCTGGCAGAATTCCCAAGATTAGTAACTAGGCTCTGGACTTTTTCTGTGTATTACTATACCCTCATAAACAAGCTAAACACATATCTAACGGAGGCTTAAATAGATTATTATTAAAAGGTTACACTTCCTAAAAACCATGATGTATGAGGAGTTGGAACCAAAATGATATCTACCTGACACCTTTATTGAACCATAAGGGAAAAGATTAGCCTTGCAATTGACACCTTTGGAAGATCTTTGATTTGCATACTTCATCAAACTCGATCTTTTTCAATCTTTTATTCTTTTTCTCCTTTAATCTTTTCAATATCTTGTTTGCTTCCTTCCCAAAGTTGTACTTTAAACCACCCCTCATTCCTCCAGTTTACCTACTTCTTTCCTCCATTCTTCCCACTAGACAAAGAATTAGTCCTTAATTACTCCTTCACGTCTTGCAAATTTTTTGTTTCGTGTTTTTTTTTGTTTGTTTGTTTTTTGTTTTTTCAGTAGTGTAGTACTAGACACTTTCCTCAACCCAGGTAGACTTGGAAATATTCATCTTTCCAGAATTTAGCTACTCTCTGCTTTTTATTCTTTAGAACTTGATGTTTGATGTAACTTAAAAGCAACCAAAAAACAACTCTGCTCCTTGATCATGAATTCTTTAGTTGATGATGCTTGGCTTCCAAGCACTTTAATACTTCAGAAGTCCATAGGGTTGTTAATCAAGGAAATCAGCAGCTACATCAACTCATTTCCTTGCAGAATTAATTTCACAAAATTCCACTAACTTATCTTACAAATTCTATTTCTCTTGATATTTACATTTTGTGCCATATTATATTTTATAATATTGCAACACTGTTATGTTACACATTTTTAATACCTAAAAGAACACTTCATTCTTTAATGCTATAAAGATAACAACTTATTTTATGTCATACTTTTTTTCCTTGAAGGGGAAAATGATGGTGATATTGGAAACAGGTAAACATCTAAGTTATGATTAAATTTAGAACAAAAGACATCTTATACAAGAGTGAAACTGGAATATTTAACTTAGTCTATTGCCTTTTCCTAATGTATTCTAAATTATTATTAAATTGATTTAGAATGATGAATGTGCCACTTTGGTACATCACCTTTCAATATTCTACCTCAATTCAGCAATGTAAAAATGCTAGATTCAGAGAGCTGCTAGGAATAAAAAGATATGGTCATATCCTGAGATCATTTTATATTTTTTACTATCTCATGTCATATTTGGGAAACATTTCTAGAAAGGTGATGTGTCTCTTCAGCCTAGTAAAGAAGTACATTTTATGCAGTCATTTGAAAATCACTAAAGAAAAGTTATATTCTACATGAGACAGTGAGTGATAGTAAAGTGAGGTTGGTGAAATACAGATTTTTCTATTTATACTTCTGTATAAGAAGTGCGGTGTGTTTGTGTTGTTGAATATTATATTTCTATATAATTTATGTGTTGGATGTTTGTAAAAATGTTGGAGATGTTGGGATTGTCCAACGACCGCATAACGTTGGATTTAACTCTAAAGTAAGTAATGTAATATAACATATTAAAAGAGTAAAAGATAAAGTAATACATGATTATTCATAATGAAAAATCTCAACAAATATTTTCATAATACCAAAGAATTATAACTTGACATTTTATAAGAAAATATGTTCCAGAATATTAATTATAAAGAAATTATTTGGAAAGATTTATTTTTTTTTTTTTTAAAGATTTTATTTATTTATTTGACAGACAGAGATCACAAGTAGGCAGAGAGGCAGGCAGAGAGAGAGGGGGTAGCAGGCTTCCCTGCTGAACAGGAAGCCCGATGTGGGACTCGATCCCAGGACCCTGGGATCATGACCTGAGCCGAAGGCAGAGGCCCAACCACTGAGCCACCCAGGTGCTCCAGAAAGATTTACTCTTAATGACAAATCCTTATGTCACAATTTGTTCAGGAATGTTCTCCGATAGAATTGTTGACCTTTCCTAAAAAGTTGAGGAACCTGATTAAAGGCCAATGTAAAATACTTTTATTGTATATTCAGTAAGTGAGGTTGATGCTAAGGGACAATGAATATGTAAATATATAACAACGATCACTCTTCAGCTTACCCAAAATGAGAGATGAGCTATATCTTGCAGCAGTGTTTAAAACACAAGATTTCTTTCAAAATCTCATTGAGGTCAACAAGGAGTTCTCTATTTTAAGAAGAACTTTATAAATATATCAATAGCTGAACCAAATAAAGAGGGAGAAGGATGGGGCATCTGAGAATGTATCATTCTCAAGAGAAGTAAAGTTTTAAAGAGAAGTTGGGGGGATGGAAGCAACAAAAAAGTAGAAATGGTAAGCCAGGCCTAAGAAGGCTATCCAGGAAAATGTTCATCTTCTTATCAAGTCAATTTTAACTGCTACCAGTGTCTTCAGCGTCTCACGTGGATCTTCAACTACTCATCACAGGATCATAACCATCTTCCCCAGCTGGATTCTAAGCTGCTTATGTGACTTACCCATGGTGGGTCTTCTGGATTTTAGAACTGTGGTCTATAAATAAGACAAACAAAACAAAAACCTCACAAAATGATTTTGATTTTCTATTTGTATGCAGTTTTCATCTTAGGCAAGAAAAAAACAAGTTTTACTCCTATTTCATATTTAAATTAACTGCAATGCAAGTTTATCATTTATAAATAGATGCATGCTAATTATTTTATTTAAAATGTAATGTGTGCATGGTATACACAACTTTTTCAGTTGGTATATTTTGTCTACATTTCAATATGGAAATTATTTTGAAGAATACCTTTTTGAATGTTTTACAATATAATTTACTAATGACAAATTTTTCACCTTGATGTTAATTATGAATGATGAACAGAAAGCTTTGACTGGAATCCGACTTGATATTTTTATTGCTTAACTGAACTTTGAAGTCCTCCGTGTTGATGTTCTCAGGTCTTAACTCTTAAAAGCCTTTTAACACTGCAATTGCCAAATCAAGAGTATTGCTACTATCAAAATAATGCCATTTCATTCATATTTTTATTCCAATTAAGCTTTTGGTCCTGGACTGTTATTTAAACAAACACCAGATTATCTTCATGCAGAGTTTATAAAGGAACAGAAATAAATTGGTAACTAATTAAACACAACTTGCACTTAAAAACTTACCAAAAAAGTCAGTCCTGAGCAGGACCCCTGAGCAGGCACAGTGATGAAATCCTTGTAAATGAATTGGAGCCCTGCCAGCACATAGCATGGAGCCTAGAACTGCCTGGATGTGTATTAGCTTATTGTCTAGCCCAGAAACACACAAACACACACACGCACCGAGACATACTGTGTACACGTATAGCTGTACACACACACCTCACATATACCTCAGAGCCCTTGCTTTCCCTTTTCAGTGATCCGCTGCCTTGACCTTACAAGTTCTCTTTTTCCTTCTGTTTTCTTAATTAGGAAATAAACCCTGGGAGGCACCTAGAAGGCTCAGTGGGTTAAGCCTCTGCCTTCAGCTCAGGTCATGATCCCAGGGTCCTGGGATTCAGCCCCGCATCTGGCTCTCTGCTCAGCAGGGAGTCTGCCCCCACCCCCCACCCCACCCCCACTGCCTGCCTCTCTGCCTACTTGTGATCTCTGACTGTCAAATAAATAAATAATATCTTAAAAAAAAAAAAAAAAGGAAATAAACCCTGGTTTTCTTAGAATCTACGTCCTTTTTGCTCTACTTAACTTCTCAGTTTTCTAAGAAAACCAATCTGGTCCCTAATTCACATCTATTGTAGTAGGTATCAGTATCTCTCATAGTCCTTCATATGCCTGGATCATGTCTGAATATAAACTATTTTCAGCTAAAAAGATAGTCTTCCTGTAAACAAAATTACAAATGCAGTGATGTACAGTAGATACGGTTAACTTTTTTTTACCACATGAAGTTTGAATAAAGTCTTTGAAAATTTGACAAAATTAGAAACGAAGCAGCAATGGATCTCTTAGAATCACTGTGTCCATTATAAAAAACATGTGGTTTCCATTATAAGTGACAATAAATACTTGTTGATGGGAATACTAGCAGTACTCCCAGGTAGGAGGCCAGTGCTCATTTGTATCATTTAGACCCCCTAGGCTGAGCCTGGACAAATGGGTCCAGGCTTATTTGTGAACTTGGATTTGTAGAATTAGAACAAAGTTCATTTGTCCAAATGTACCTGAAGTTCTTGCTTAAAAAAACCCCTCAGAACCCATCTCACATCACTGATGCAATAATTTGACAGTAATAAACATGATAACATTTCCATTTCTCTTGTAACTATCTTTGAAATGATCATGAGCTTGAATGAATAAAAAATGTCTTACTTGTTGGCCTTCTCAAATACGACTACACAAATTATTTAGGATTTGTATTATACCATAGAATCCTTGATACATTTTTTGGTAATTCCTTAGTTATATCTTTCTCAGGTAGAGTCTATCTTTCCATGGTAGGTCCTCTGGATTCTAGAACCATGGTGTATGAATATAAATAAACTAGTAGATCGCTAACATGTAGTTTTAATCTTAAGGAAAGAAAAAGGTTAAGTGTTACAAATACTTCAAAGATAAATTAACTGCAAAACAAATTTATGATTTACAAATGGATGCGTATGGTTCACTTTTTAAAAACTAAAAAAATAACAATTTTATTGTATAATTCATGTATAAAAAATTTTGGAAAATACTGTTCTGAAACATAAGTCACTTTGAGAATATTTTTCTTATCTATATCTTTGAGTCATGAGTGTAGTCGAGTGAATGACATAGTAAGTATGTAATATTCTACACAACGAATGGAATTTACTGTGATGTACTTCAGAAATCGAAAGATGGCTGTTTATTGTCAAATCGGGTGACCTACCTTATATTTTTAATTTGATCCCTTTTATCATAAAATAGAGACTATTAGGTGAAATTTAATAAAAGAAATATAATCATCCAAACAGAGCAAATCCTTTGATTTTTGTGTTTTTGCCAGTCTTAGTAGAGTACTTTAAACACAGTTGTAATCAAATCGTACATATAATTTGGTGTTCTGCTTAATCTCCATTTTCTATGCCACAGCAGGTCTCTTTTGTTGCTGTTATTTCTCTATAGTTTACATCAACATAATATAATGCCACACTCTCTCCTGTGCATTGTTCTGCCCACACCACTTACTGTGAAATATATCTAATTTTCTAAACTGTACACAGTTTTGCATCAGTGTCGTCCGTTCCCATCACTTAATTAGACCCTGAAGCCACAGTGTATACTGTTCCACACAGTTTTAATTTCGGAAGTTGATCAAAATCCAACCTGGAATATAATTTTGCATCTATGTGCCTGGTTCTTGCATTCCTAAAAAACGCTGTCCATACTTGTCAACGTTCATCTAAGGGGTTACAAATCCAAATGTCCTCGGGATCTGGGCAATAAAGGCCACCAGTGAAATGCTTAGTCTGGAAAAGAGCCCCTCTTCACACCCTATTAATAATCAGTAAGTTCAAAAAATATGAGTCTGTGTGAACCGTGATTCAGAACGCAGGCCCTAACTAAATGGCACATCTGCTATTTTGCTGCGGTTAATTTTTCACATATGGTCCCGCTGCTCCACTGAAGCCAAACTTCTGCATTTTTAATTTTTTTCTTTATGTGGTGCAAAATCTTTAGTTCTATTTAGTAAATTCTCCAAATGTTGACTTTGTTAAAGGTCCTACATCTGAGGCAAAATAAAATATGCCCCGATTTTGAGAGCTCTGAAATAGCAACATGGTTGATTGTAATGCTGTGTATGTGTCTTAATAACACACTGGTTTTAATATGAAATAAACCTGAAAAATTGATTATGGATAATCTGATTGTTTTTCTTATTTTATATGTAGTTATGGAAATCCAAAATTGCGAGCTGATTTTCCTCAAGGTGACATGACTGGATAGCTGTAAGTAATTCCGAGAACACGTGACTCTCTCTCCCTCTCTCAGATTGAAATGTTAAGCAATTTCAAAGGATAAACAAACAACCCCCCAAGTTACTGTAGCGTATGAGTAGCCATAATTTAATAAAGCGAAATTTAGATTCCATAGAGTTTTATTCCTAATCACATGGAACTTCAAATTAATCAATATTTTAGGAAAATAATAAGATAAAATGCAACAAATAATAATAGGTTTCAACATAAAATAATTCTCTGATTGTGTTAATAGTTTATTATAGAGGTGACATTAACATTCATATTATAACATTGATCTATTAATGTAATTAAAACTAATATTTAGAATCATGAACTGAGAAAGTTCTAAAAAGATAAAAGTTTAGTTATAAACTCTGTCACTATTCAACAAAGGACAAATCATTTACCTTGGTTAATCTAAAATTTCTTCACCTACAGGAAAGTACTAAAAACCCAATCCGTAATCTTTTCAGCCGAAGAGGAAATTCATGGGCTCTTAAAATAAATGACTCATAGGCCTCGCTAGCTCCTGGTAAAGTTTAGGAACTCTAAAAATGGCATCAAGATTCAACTCTGCTTCTCTGCCTCTCTGCCCCTCTGCGTGGCTTTTCTTTGGTGGTCCTGTGAGCAGGCAATCTCACACTCCATTGTGACCCTGTGGCTGAGAGTTGCTTCCAAGTTCATACCATATAAAACACAAGAGTACATTTTTTTTGAACCAAAGTCAGAATAGTTTTGCTCATAGCTTTAATCTGTTCCTGACCTTCGAGCAATCTGCATGGGAATGTGATCTCACCAATTAGTCACAGCTGGATGGCCTGGCCGTCGGTGGAACATGATATGGTCAGCAACACCCGAGCCAGTGGGCTGAGCCCTTGGAAGGAGAAGTTCACAAGCAGAGCATAGCAATTTCCTAAGACATGAAGGATACGAGATAAGAAAGTTAACATATATTCTCTTTGATACTGCATGTTTTTGCAAAGTATTATACACATAAGTAATGTTATAGGACAGTATGAAGAAAACAAATATTCCTTTTTAAATCATAGATACTTCTGAATGTGAGATTATCATACAGAATTACCAAAAGCAAGAGCAGATGCATGTGTATGTACCTACCTATCAGTAATATAAAAAATAGTACGAGGAAATATATTCAGCATTTGCTTAATAGCAACTAAAGTGAAATATTTTTGTCATTTCTTTGAAACGGAAGTTTGTGTTTAAATGAATCCTGGTGTACAGAAGGGTATATATGACAAGAAACAATTTTTTACAACCAAGTGGATGTCAGTATTGACAAATAAAAGTGGTTACTATCCAACTTTTTTTTTATTTTTTAAGATTTTATTTATTTATTTGACAGACAGAGATCACAAGGAGGCAGAGAGTCAGGCAGAGAGAGAGGGGGAGGCAGGCTTCCTGCTGAGCAGAGAGCCTGATTCGGGACTCGATCCCAGGACCCTGAGATCACGGCCCTGAGCCAAAGACAGAGACTTAACCCACTGAGCCACCCAGGTGCCCCACAACATTTCTATTACATAAAAAAAGTAATACAGTCAATAAATATCTATACACTATGCTTCTTTTGTATTGTACCTACTCATTTTGAATAGATTGTCTGAATTTTTAATTTAGATAACTCTAATAGAGACTAAATTTGACTAGGTATTTTGTTATGTAGGCACTTAGATAAAATTTACAAATTAAATGAAAGTTCAAGGTCTTTCTTATCAAATACATCTGTGGTGTTTCTCCAAATATACTGGCCTTCATTTAGACATCTTATGCCTGACTTGTTTTGATTGATTGATTGATTGATTGATTAGATGAAGGAAGGCATACTTCATTAAGAGAAAAAAACAAAAGCAAAAAAATTGCAAGGGCCTAATTTTTCCAAAGAACTTGTGGCTCTCCCCAAATAATGCATAAAGGGGAGCAGAGGCATCTGCACCCCGCTAAGTGAATTAGAACTGGCACACATGTTCAGTCTCTGTGCAGAACCTCCAGGTGCTTGGTGCTGGCATAAGCACAGGCCCCAGTTGCGGGGTGGGTTCTGGCTGATGAGCAGGGCCAGCTCTGGGCATGAGGGCGGAGGAAGCCCTTGAGGCTTCTGGTAGAAGCTCTCTCTCTCTGAGGGTCACCACGCTGCACACAGGCTTCTTCATTGAAGCAGATCTCCAGGACGGTGGCACCAAAGCTCCATTTATCGGCTGCGGGGGTTAGGCTGTTGCCCCTGCCAGGCACTCGGGGACTGTCTAGGAGTTCCCTTGTCCCTGCTCAGGTAGCTGAGGGTGCTGGCCAGCTGCTGGGCCACTGCCACTTTCCAGGCCCCTTTCCCACCTCAGCCACATGTCCAGAGGCCCACATTCCACATACTGTGTCAGCAGGATATTCTCAGAGCTGCACGTGCGGATTCCATGCACAAGGCCAGGTGCGTGTGAGAGACTTGGCTCCCAAGCCTGGCTGTAGGAGAGTAGGCCAAGGTGATGTTCTGGTGACGACCCTGAGTACCAGTAATAGCTCCTTCTCATGGCTCTCAATGGGTCTAGTTCAGTACTTGGGGCCTCGGCCCCCCACTCATAAGATGCCCTTATGCACATTGTTCCTCATGCTTTGACCTAAGTGCAACCGCTGGGTGATGTCATCCTGGCGGAGCCGGTGGAAGCTGAGCTGGCTGAGGTTGGGTGGCCTAGTGCTGGCCTGAGGCCCCCACGCGATGATGAGGTTGGACATATCTCCTGGCCACGGCCAGCAGCAGCGGTGCGGGAAGAAATAGTTGTCACCAGCCCTCAGCAAGTGGCTCTGCAGGGTGGCTCGCAATCCCACCTGCTGGAGAAGGACAGGTCCCAGCCCTCCAGAGTGAGGGACCAGCCTGCAGCTCAGTGTGAAGGTCACCCAGGTGCAAGTGCTGGGTGCTGGTTGCCCAGTCATGCTGGGCCACTGGAAGGGCAGCTGAGGTGGCTGTTTTTCTAGTGCATGAAGCAGGGGCCATCCTTGGGCATGCAGCTTGTCCAGCATGAAAGACTCTAGCAGAGCTCCAGGGATTCCATCCTGGGTGCTCATCTGCCAGGATGAGGTGAGAGGCCACTCCAGGGCATGAGCAGTGGCTTCAATCAGTTGTCAGTCAGAAAGAGCCATCAACCAGTGATACCCAAGACAGGGCCACAGCCCAGGAAGGCAGGGTCAGCTCCAGGCACTTGTCCTGACCATGGATGCTGATGTGGCTTCCTTTCACCACATGGTGATACCTAGAAGTCATACACTAGGCCCATGGTGCTTCCTGAAGCCTGTCCACTGGCTGGTCCCCTACCTCTTGGGCCTTGGTTTTCTTCCCAGATGAATCAGCTTGGGGATTCCTGCTGCTGCCATCCCCACTGGGATACTCCGCCTGTACCGACTGCCACTGGATCCCACCAATGTGTCACTAGTACCTCATGAGTAGGGGTGTCCAGTGGTCACCTCAGGCCTGGGATCTGGAGGGCCCTGACTGCTATCCTGGATGTAACAGAGCTCCTCCAACAACCTGGCCAACAGGGATGCCAACCATTCTCAAACTCACGCTTACCTGTTCAGAGAGGTACTCAAAGGAGCCTGGGTTCAGGAGTGGCACCCCTGCTCTGCTTGTTCTGTAGAAGAGTTGGCCTCTGTGGGCCCGCAGCCAGACACAGCCAGCTCCTGAGGATTCATGCCATGTCAGATCTGGGACTAAAACCTCACGTGGAAGGAAATGCACCATTAGGTTCTCATCTCCCAGACCTCTAAGACGGGGTTTGCAGGTAGCCAGACCTGGGCCTGGGCACTGAAGGGGGCAATGTGGATGCAGACCTTCTCTGAGGTTGCATGGCTTCGCTTAAGGTGACCCGGGAGTTGCTGCCACCAGGGGCCAACCCAATGCAGGACCTTCAGGCCTCCCCTGGTGGCCATGAGCTGAACTCCATCCTCATCAGGCCTGCTGTCCCTGGTGGTGGCACCCCCGTGGCACACAGGCGTGCTCTTGACAGCTGGCTTGGTGTCTCAAAACCACCAGACAGCCAGGTGTGGCCAAAAAGACCAGTGGGCAGATGTTGGCTCTCCCAGTGTCAACTCCGGCAAGCCACTTAGCTACAGTGGGCCTCAAGTTTCCCCACCGGAAAATGAAGATGATTTTCATTGCCATGAAAAGATGGTTGGGACATCTCGATGCAGTCCTGCGTTACACAATCAGCACAGCCCCTTTCCCCAGGGGTCAGACTCCAACCCCAGACCCTGCCCCACAGCTGCCGGCAGCCAACGCCCACGTGACTTGCTTTTAATTAACTTGATGGTGAATAAAGAGAAAAAGATGATCAACATTTGCAAATAATGATCAAAATTTAAAACATATTAATGTAATAATATTATTGGTTTGTAAGGTGTTACAATTCATCTAATACTCTCAGCTAAATAATTCATGAATATTTTAAAGAGAATAAAAGAAAGTTTGGTAATCAGGTTCTTTTGTGCAAAGAACAGATTCAGTTAGCGTAAGTTTCATTTCTTAACAATTGCATAATTTTTCTCTTTTATAGTATATGTATATATTTAATTTACATATATATTTTAAGTAATACATATCTTGGGGTCCATACTTCTACCTGTGTAAAATCACATTATTACCATTTTATGAAAAATATCAACATCTACATGAATGGTGTGTGATTTTATAATTATTGCAAAATATTTAAGCGAAAATAAAATTGCAAAATACAAAATTATCTGTGAAAAGTATTACTTCTTGGATAAATTATTATGATTAATCATGATTGTTTTCTTAACTTCAGCTGTCTTTATTCTAATACATTTTATGGAAATTAACATAAAATTTCATGAAAATGTGTACTAATGATATGTTCATTATTATTTCCTATATTTATTTCTAGTTTTGTAGTCTCTTAAACTGATGGTTAGAATTTAATATATCCCATGAGATATTATGCTAAGTTCCTCAATGTTTTTCTTTCTCTATTTTACAAATTTTTAATGAAGAAAATGTTATGTAATACATATAATCTTGTTCTGTAAAATTTCTCCTGGTATACTGAATAAGACATATGCCTGATAAGCACATGCCAAAATTTTATACTGTCAGCACTTTCTTCTGTCATGTCCTTGAATTTTTAGGCAATGATAAATTATGTAGAACTCAGATCAAGTCCATCACATTCATTTAGTAAAAATCTATCACAGAGCTCAGGTAACAAGAAACATGCAGAAATAATTCTGATTATGAATGTCAATATATAAGATTTTACTTTGTTAACATGGAGAGATAATTTAATTTCCACCTCTCCCAATGTTATCTTAAAGTTATAGCCTAATCAGTTTATTATTCTGGTAGTGGCATATAGAGACATAGGTTTTACATATGTGGTATCTAATGTATGTAACTAATATAACATACCTATAATTTTATATTCTATATCTTTGCTTCTCTGTACTTATGTGTATTTCTGATAGATTCTCAAAATGAAAGAAAAGTATGCTATCATGTCCTAAACCTATAGGAAAAGATGATTTGTTATGCTACCAATCAATAAACAATTTTGTAAAGAAATATCATAGAACAGATTGGAAGAAATTTTGGGTTTTGCTTTTCATATATATAGCTGTTATTGAAAATCTTATTTTTTAAAATTAGTTTTTAAAATAATATTTTAATGGTGTTATGAATTTAATTTTAGTAGTAGTCTATTATAAAATTTTTTTTTTTAATTTGACAGACAGAGATCACAAATAGGCAAAGAGGCAGGCAAAGAGAGAGAGAGAGGAAGAGAAGTGGGCTTCCCGCTGAGCAAGAGCCTGATGCGAGGCCTGACCCCAGGGATCATGGCCTGAGCCAAAGGCAGAGACTTTAACCCACTGAGCCACCCAGGCGCCCCAGTAGTAGTCTATTATAGACTGATTATTGTCTCCACGGCCTCACCAAATTCTGTGTTGAAGCCCTATACCCCATGTGGCTGTATTTGGAAATGGGATACTAAGGAAGTAACTAAGGTTAAATTATACCTTAAGGGTGGGGCTGTGATCTGATGGATTCGTCTCTTTATAAGATGGCACACCAGAGAGCTAGCTCTTGCCATATCTCCCACCATCCCAGCCACAAAGCACTGAGGAAAGGCCATGTAAGGATAGAACTAGAACTATGAGCCAGGAAGAAATTCCCCAACATGAGCTAAACTGGCTGGACTTGTAGCCTCCAGAACTGTGAGAAAAATAATTTTTCTGTTTTTTAAGCCATTCAGTCAATGGCATTTTGTTATGACAGCCTGAGTGGAGAAATTATATATATATATTTATATATTTATATATTTATATATATATATATTTATATATTTATATATATATATTAATTCATTACATTCTAGCCATGTTTTTGTAGTGTAATAATAAAGTAAGTGATAAGTCAAGATGTAATGAGAGCCTTGCTAAAACAGTGACAATGAAAAGTAGAGAAAGGGGCAGATATGTTAAGGACACAGATAGTGGATTTGAAAGGGAAGGAGGAAAAAGATGACTGTTGCTGTCAGAAGGCTTGTGGCGAGGAAGAGTGTATGACCCACCCCCAAAATAAAACAAAACAAGACAACACAGGAGGATTATAAGAAAATATTTATAAGAAAATATTTTGCTTGGTTTTATAAGAGTTCAAGGTTTCTGGATTAGTCTTTCTGGATTGTTTTCAGAGCTAACCCCTTCCCCATGCACAAGATTCATTCTTTGTGACTTGTTCAAAAACATTACGTCAGAGATTTGCTATTTCAGCTACAGTAGAGTTGCTGGTAGAGTCCTCCTACCGTAAACACTACAACCAAGACAAAATGTGAGAAATAACTATTTTCAGACATGAGGAAAAGAAAGAAAGGAAGAAGAAGAAGAAGGAGGAGGAGGAGGAGGAGGAGGAAAAAGAAGGAAGAAGATGAAGAAGAAGAAGAAGAAGAAGAAGAAGAAGAAGAAGAAGAAGAAGAAGATGAAGAAGATGATGATGAAGAAGAAGAAGAAGAAGAAGAAGAAGAAGAAGAAGAAGAAGATGAAGAAGAAGAAGATGAAGAAGAAGAAGAAGAAGAAGAAGAAGAAGAAGAAGAAGAAGAAGAAGAAGAAGAAGATGAAGAAGATGATGATGAAGAAGAAGAAGAAGAAGAAGAAGAAGAAGAAGAAGAAGAAGAAGAAGAAGAAGAAGAAGAAGCAGAAGCAGCAGCAGCAGCAGCAGCAGCAGCAGCAAGACTGTGATCCCTGCTGGAAGGAGAACAAAATGAAGCTGACTCCTGCATCGTCCAGGTTTTCTGCTTAGAGGCATTTTTGGAGCTGGAGCATTGTAAAGAGGAATTCAGAAGTCCGAGAATGGAAATAGGGTGGATTTGGTGTAATCCAAGGTACCAGAGGAAAGGCAGTTGAGAGGGAAAGACTTCCAGGAATTGAAAAAAGAGTTCCAGTCAGACTCTACCACAACACAAAACTCTGAATGCAGAGATTAAGACTTCACAAAACTAGGCAAAGGATGGTTACTGGGTAACTCTCAGTTGTACAACCAGGGGAGCTCGTATAAAGCTTAGGAATATTCGAGTTCTACCCAGTCAGAGTGAAGAGACTTTTAGGAACACCATAGGTGTTCAGTAGAGACCCTGAAATAATCTAGGTTAATATACTATTCTAGTCTTGAAGTAAAGGCAACATACCAGTCCTAACAGTCTGTAAACATGAGCATCCAAAATATTGATGTCTGTAAATAAATCAAATGTATACTGGAACAAAATACAACATTCTATGAAGGAAGACTACAAAAATCTAGACATAAAAATGTAGTATTCATTAGGTTCCACAGGCAATCAGAATTATCAAAGTTTTAAAAACGCAAGAAAATTTGACTTATAACCAGGAGATAGACTAAATGAGAGAAAAAGGTCCAGATATGACCTTTTATATGCTGGTACAATCAGCATGTAAAAAGAATATTCAAATGTGATCAGGTTTCAATTTTTTAAAAATATAAAAAACTAAAAATAGAATAATTCAATTGGGAAATGGAAACTATGAATAAAGGAAATTCCCAGTGAATAATTTAATTTATTAAATAATTTAAAAGGTCCCTGAAGTTTCTTGAGAGCAGATGTAGGCCCTAAAGAAAACTTAGAAAACAATAGATTAAGTCCTAAATATTGAAAAATACTAAAGGTCAATAAACTTGAAATCAGAGAGTGACAATCCAAACTAATGTACAAAAGGAAAAAAAGTCAAAACTGAAAAAAAACAAAAACTAAAAACCAAAAAACAGAACTTGTATGACCTGTGGGACAAAATATGGTGATTATTAATTTTTTTTAAGATTTTATTTATTTGACAGAGAGATCACAAGTAGGCAGAGAGGCAGGCAGAGAGAGAGGGGGAAGCAGGCTCCCTGCCAAGCAGAGAGCCCAATGTAGGTCTTGATCCCAGGATCCTGGGACCACGACCCGAGCCGAAGGCAGAGGCCTTAACCCACTGAGCCACCCAGGCATCCCGACTATTAATTTTTTAATTGGAATCTTAGACAAGGGAGAGTATTAGGAGTGTAAAATAGTATAAAACTTTAGAAATTTGTTTGGCAGTTTCTCATACAATTAAACATGTACTTACCCTATGACTTAGCATTTCTATTTTTGGTTATTAACCCAAGACAAATGAAAACAGAGAACACAAAAAAGTTTTTAAGTAGTGTACATAGCAGCTTTATTAATAACCCCAAACCAGAAATCACCCATGTTTTCAACAGCTGGAAAAAATACTACTCATGGTATATTCATTAAATGTAATCATCCTTACCTGGTATACAGTAACAATCTCCTAATTATTTTCCCTGATTCCACTCTTTCTTCATATAATATTTTTCTTATACCAGCTAGAGTAAAATTCCCAAATATAAATAAAATATGTCAATTCCCCAATGAAAACTTTCCATTTTATTTTTGCTGTCCATCATACTAAAAATACTATTGAAAATCTATAGTAATAATATCATGGCTATAATTGACCTGGCACTGGACTCACCACTCTGAATGTGTCTCTGACTCAGAACTTATTATTGATAGGCATTGAAATGGAACATAAGACATCAAATACATTTTCTGTATAAATACTAAAACAATGGTGAATAATCCAGGTTATTAGCATTTTACATTCACAAAGTGCTGTTTACTTACCTGAATGGGTCATTGGTTATATTCATTTTGGAAATTTTTAACTGTAAATTTAAAAGACAATTCCAAATTTGATGAAATATTTTAATAGAACACAACTCTACTACTTTTCTATATCTATTATAACAAATTACCCATATCTGGTAGATTTAAACAACAGAAATTTACATTCATAGTTATTGGGGCCAGAAGTCCAACAGTAATTTCTCTTCCCCAGAATTAAGGTCTAGACACTCCCTAAAAAGGCGCTATGAGAAATTGTTCATTTCCTCTTCCCAATTCTGGTTCCTGCCTGATTTGCCAGTGCTCACATCATTCCAGTCTTCAAGGCTGGCATCTTCAAACCTCACTCATTCTGTCCTCACATACCCTCCTCCCCTGTGTTTTTCAAATCTCCCAACTACCTCTCTTTTCTAAGGATACACGTCATTACGTTTAGGAACCTCGCCTTATATCAAGATCTTTAGTTTAATCATATCTATAAAGGTTTTTTTTTTTTTTTTTTAAAGATTTTATTTATTTATTTGAGAGAGAGACAGTGAGAGAGAACATGAGCGAGGAGAAGGTCAGAGAGAGAAGCAGACTCCCCGTGGAGCTGGGAGCCCGATGCGGGACTCGATCCCGGGACTCCGGGATCATGACCTGAGCCGAAGCAGTCGTCCAACCAACTGAGCCACCCAGGCGTCCCACTATAAAGGTTTTTTTAAAAAAATAAAATAACAGGGGCACCTGGGTGGCTCAGTGGATTAAAGCCTCTGCCTTCGGCTCAGGTCATGATCCCAGGGTCCTGGGATGGAGCCCCACATCAGGCTCTCTGCTCAGCAGGGAGCCTGCTTCCTCCTCTCTCTCTGCCTGCCTCTCTGCCTACTTGTGATCTCTATTTGTCAAATAAATAAATAAAATATTAAAAAAATAAAAAAATAAAATAACATTCACAGGTGCCAGAGATTTGTCTATGCATATCTTTGGGGTGGGAGGGGGGGATATTTTCCAGCTTACCACAATAGCTAAGAGCTGATTTATCAAATATCTGAGTGTTGACATATTGAAGCTTAGCACATAACTGTGATTCTGCTAACTGGTCTACTAAGTGCTTTTTCTATCTTTGTCATACACTATCCTTAGTTATTTAAGACTATGTTGTGGCAAGAAACAGATGAACAACAACAACAACAACAAAATGCAATAGGAATTTAGAAGGTCATGGGGACAAATAAAACAGTTACTATGAAAGTGTGTTATGTATAAAGTGATATGCAGATACTACTTAGTATTACATTTATCCCACAATCGTCTTATTGGCCTTGTGACGCAATCTATCTAAATGTAAGTTTTTACAATATATTGCTATATCGCAAACTCCTCTAAAATGTAGTGGCTTACCACATTTAATTTCCTCACAATTCTGTGAGTCAGCAATTTAGCCTGGGGCACAGCTGGTTGGTTCTTTAAATGGTTTCCTGTGGTCACACATGAGATGGCAATTATCAGAAGATTCAATTTGGGTTAGGTGGTCATAGTATAGTCTTTCTTATAATGCCAGCGAATTGCCACTGGCCACATGTTTCCAGGGAATCAACCCAAGCATCTTTATATGGTGATCAGATTCAAAAGGTAACCAAAAAAATAGTATGTCCCAGTTTCCAATTAATTTTCAAGTCCCAGCTTGCCTTACATTTTAAACTTCCAAATAATGACATTTTGTCACACAATGAGGCCCCCAGGACGTGGATCTAGGGAAGCATATGTCATTGGGTGTCATTAGTGTTACAATTCTCCAGATTCATCCATTATAAAAATTTCATGCAGAGTCAGTACAAGCACTTTTTATCACATATCAGGGATCCAGCACAACCCTTACTTATTATTACAGAAATAAAATTCAGCACTTCAAAATACCCAGCATACTGGTATCTGCCATTCCATCACTAAAACCTTCTTACTTCATCTTAAGCTAAACAGGTGTTTTTAATCTACTTTTAAAAAAAAATTATTTACTTAGAGAAAGAGAGAGAGAGAGTGTGTGTGTGTGTGTGTGTGTGTGTGTGTGTGAGCAGGGGGATAGGGACAAAGTGAGAGAGAGAATACCAGGCAGATCTGCAATGAGCATGGAGCCCAAACATGGGGTCGAATCTTATGATCCCAAGATCATGACCTGAGCCAAAATAAAGAGTGGATGCTTAATGAACTGAGGCACTCAGACACCCCTCTATCTACCTTTTTAAAATCCAAAATGTTACTGATAAATATATTTTGATCAAAAATATTGTCACTATAAAAGAGTTTCTTGGACAATTTTGTTGACACCTAAGGAAAGGAAAACTGTTGGATGTGGGGAAGAACTGAGATGCTATCAGATATCACGTTTTCTTCCTAGGCTAGCCAAGTAATTTCCTGTTCAGATATTCTTATCAAAATCCATTGCTTTGTTGACTATTTTTCCAATATACTAAAGTTTGGATCTATGCACAAAACAGCTGCCAGACAGTTGGTTGTTTTATTTGTCCTTCTAAAATTTACTTTCTTTTTCATTGATGGATACAATATGAAATGATACTATTTATACTTTATACTGAATGAAAGGATCACCAAAATCTTTCAAAAACAAAAAAGTTCTAGCTTGAAATAAGAAATTGAAAGTGGACCCCATTAATTATGTAACTATATAATTCATAAATAATGAGTGTGTTGCATGATGTTTACAATTTACCTTTTATGGATTCTAAAGGGATGTACTATGCATAGAGGAAAACACACAATTTGTCTATACTTTATTCTTACAATGAATTGACCAAGAATCTCCCTTTCTGAAAGCTCTGAACTTAGAGGGGTGCTAGTTTTATATTTTTATTTGATATGTGATGTGTGTGTGTGTGTGTGTGTGTGTGTATCAGGGAATGTAAATGTTTGATAACTTTTTTTTCTTGAATTATTTAGTGTAGTTTGTAACCAGAGTAGATCATCAGTAAATATTTGTTATATGAATAAATGCATTTTGAGTAATAACAAAAATAAATATGCCCACTAATTTAATAAAGTATTGAAAAAGTATAAATAAAATAATTAAATTGAAATATTATTATATTGCTGTATATTATTTTGAAACTGAGTTTAACATCTGGTTAGATAAGTCAGCTCACATTTCATACAACCATGGAAACTGCCAATTCGCTGATGCATACTGTAACATCTCACTATGAATCCCACGACAAAATTAGTTTTAAATGCTCTAGTAACATTTACTAAGTAATCATAATGGCCAGACCCTGAAAGCTTGGAGAAGAAAGAGGGTTATATTAAAGCATGTTTAAATGGCTCATTCTTCAATTTGTGGTAATTTAAAGAAAGAACAATTGGCTATATATTAATTATAATGGGGGAGCTTGAGTACTTCTGAAACTACAGAATTTTTTTCAAAATTCTTTATAATATATATTCTGCCCTTATCATATAAAAAATACATAATTCTCTCCCATGTGGTTTTGTTACTAAGTAATGCAGATTAGATCCACAATTAATAATGTTTCTTGAAAGAATGAATGAATGAATGACAATGAAGGCACCAAGAGAGTAGAAACGTGTATTATTATTGCACAGAGGAGACTGAAATTCTTGACAACTTGATAATAGGCAAAAGAAAACCAAAGATACATAAGTCAGCTTGTATAAGAAGAAGAATTATAAAAAGTATATTGACCTGAAAATTATACTCTTTGGAACTTCATCCCTCAAATTCCAGAACACTTCCAGGTCACAAATATTATGCACTCGTGCAAGGCTCTGTAATGTTGCATTCTAGAAAATTGTGTAAATAGTCTCGCGAAGATCTGAGATAAGGGAATGGGTGAAAATATGTGGAACAAACAGAATTAATAGTCACTCCATAAAGTTGGAAGCTTGGATTCCTGCAGTTTTATAAAGGAGGAGGAGTACTGTGTGGCAGTGATTGGAAATGAACTTAGCAGATAATTTTAAAACAACTTCCATACGAATGGAAAATGAAATAGGCTGGAGATAAGTAAGGGATTATCAAGCTTAGGTCTGTCAAGAGGAGATAGAGAAATGATGTGGAAAGAGCTTAACCATTAAAGTCATTCTAACAAACGTCCATGCCAGAGTTCTGAAAATTTATTAGCTCTGAGACCATGGGAAATTACATAACTTCTCAGTTCCTCAATGTTCACATTTGAAAAATATATATATATAAAGGTTCAAATGCTCTAACTAAAAATTTGATAAAAATGCATTTTCCTTTTGAGTGAACTACCAGGTGAAGTATGACATCTGTGGTGCAATAAGAAAGAGGTTTACTTTTCTAATGTACTGATTTCCTTTAAGATTAGGATTCTTTTGACAGAATGGTCTACTTCAGAAGCCAGGCATCTTTGATATTGAAAAAAAAAAACAGACATGAGAGCATATATATTTCTTTACATTTATGCAGGAATAGTTCTTTGCAAGGTAGACAATTGGGTGGTTTTATAACTATTGTTTTTGTTGCTGTTGTTTTTACTTGGTTTTATTTTCTCCTCAGAATTGTGGCTTACAGGCAATGGGACTACAGGTATGTTATTTAATTAGGTTGAGAAATTGTATTTGCATTATAAAATGGGAGGTAATAATTTCAGAGGGATTGTGTGGATGAATTGAAAGATATGAAGATATACAGCTATGATAGGAACACATTATGTTATCACTAAATGTTTATTCAAATCTTCCTTTAGTGTGTATATACCTATAAAAATAAGAATTAGATTAATGTCTAAATAGTTTTCTTAATTGAAGAACTACATGATTGTTTCTACAGAAGGTTTCCCTAAGCTTTGTAGATTACTCATATTACTTGAATATATACAAGGTAATATTTGTAAGAGAACGAATATCTGTGCCAAAATCAAACATCCTTACAAGAACAGAAGATTTAAGCATATCTGTAATATGCTTTCTGAATGTAAACTTACCTCATCAAGCTAGTTTACAGATATCATAATGAACCAGAATTTTAAAGTAATGATTTCACATTTCTCTCCTCTGTGTCTACAGCTGGAGCACTCATATGCCAGGCACCTAAAGTATTTTTTATCATTTTATTTTGTGTATGACCTTTTCACTGTTTCAAGAATGTAAGGGATGTGATAATAAATGCTTATTATAAGCTCTAATGAGGAAAGACAGGACCTCTGCTCTACTCATTCTTTGTGTCCATCAGCTTAATGACTTGTTTAAAAAAAGGTGGGGGTGCCTGGGTGGCTCAGTGGGTTAAAGCCTCTGTCTTCGGCTCAGGTCATGATCCCAGGGTCCTGGGATTGAGCCCCACATTTCGGCTCTCTGCTCCGTGGGGAGGCTGCTTCCTCCTCTTGCTCTGCCTCTCTGCCTACCTGTGATCTCTGTCAAATAAACAAATAAAATCTTAAAAAAAAAAAAAAGACTATTCTCACATTACCTTCCTAAATGGTAACTTTATATGCTATATTGTTGGAATTGAACAAATATGTATATAGTAGTTGTGAAACGTCAAATCCTATCTCCGTTAAATAACATTACATTTAAGAAATGATAGATACACCATTTGCAATATTTTGAGTGATATATATGTATGTAAGTGTACACACACATAAGCAATCACATTTAAAAATTCATGTGGAAAAATACAAGAATTAAGTGTTTCATCTGTTTTGTTTTGTTTGTTTTTTTTTTCTTAAGGTCTCATCCATTAAATTTTATTCTAGTTTACTTCAATGAAGTGCAAATTTGGTTCCTTATATTAACTACATATTTTTATATGGAGAAAATTATGGCAACAATATATGAGCATATATAATAGCATGGAATGAAATTTTTTCATGCAAGAAATTAAAAACATTAAAAAATAGACTAGAAAACAATGAAGGGCTTGGGGCAGGATGATCTTAAAAAAAAAAAAGCTATGACACTGACACTGGACAAAGACTTATGAAGGTCTCACACTTGAGACCCAGTCTTATTAAAACACTGAGATTTAATCAGGAGATTATAGAACATTTTCCATCTTCAACACCTTCCACCACATATAAAGTTTCCTGTACAATGTTCTAAATATACTAAAGGTTAGATGTTATCAGAGAGAATTAAACACACACACACACACACACACACACAAAATGATATTTTTTATATACATGGAAACTACTTTAAAACAATAAAGACTCTAAGAGGAAAAAAGTAAAGGGATAGAGACAGATACCATGCTAATACTAATTGAAAGAAAGCTGCAGTAACTATATGAATATTGGACAAAACTGACTTCAGAACAAGGAAGTTTAGCAGAAATAAAGAAGGGAATTTACTAGGCATTGAAAAAAGAGTTAACTCTCCAAGAAAGCCTGTAATTATAAATATGCACATGAGGTAGAAACAACAACAAAAGTATCAGATCCAGACTATATCACTGGAGAATTCTACCAAAGAGCTAAGGAAAAAATAATACCAACTGTGTCCAATCTTTTTCAAAATATACAAGGAGAAGTAATAATTTATTCATTTATTTTATGAGACCAAGAGTACCCCAATATCAAAACCAGAAATGGCTTAATATAAAGAAAAACAGAGACTACTATAATTTATATATAACTGAATTTGATATGCTAACATTTATTTAGGATGTTAGTATTTTTCACCTATATCAATGAAATTTCTGATTTTGATATTAGAATGATGTCTATGTACCATAATCAAGTATGATTCATTCAAGGTTCAAGGCTATTTCAACATCCAAAAATTAATCAATATAAGCCATCATATCAATAAGCTAACAAAAATAATTTTATATGTAAATTTAATGCAGGTGCATAAACAATGAATTTTGGAACACTAGAAAAAAAAAACTAATGATGGTACTCTCATAAAATAAAATGAGCATTGCTGGGGGGTGGGGGTAGGGATAACGTGGCTGGGTTATGGACATTAGGGAGGGTACGTGCTATGGTGAGTGCTATGAAATGTGTAAGCCTGATGATTCACAGATCTGTACCCCTGGGGCAAAATACAGAATATGTAAATAAAAGTAAATAAATAAATAAATAAATAAATGATTTAAAGAAAAGAAAATTCAATATAAAAAAAACAAAAACACTGACAAAATCCAAAAGCCATTCATGATTTTTGAAATCTTGGCAAACAGAAATAAAAAGCAATATTTCCAACTTGATAAAGAAATCTTCAAAATAATTATCTAACATTACATGATGGTGAGGGACTGTACACACCCCTAAGTTTAGAAACATGGAGAGGATGTCTGTATCACCATTGTTATTCAACATCATAATGGAATTCTTAACTAGTAAAATAAGAAAAAAAATAAAAAATATATTGAATGGAAAGGAAGAAATAAAAAAAAACTTTATTTGAATATGATATGTCTGTATAAAATCCATATCATCTACAAAAAAACTCCTAAAATAATAAGCAAATATAGTTAGATTACAGAGTATAGGTTCAATCTAAACTAGTCAACTGTTTTTCTATATATCTGCAACAATGAGACTTTTAAATTTTAAAAAAATACTATTCACAAAACAAAAAATAAATATTTAGGTATAAACTAATAAATTATGTATGAGAAATTATGCAGAAAACTGCAAAAATTTATGAAAAAAATCAAAGAACATCTAAATTAAAGGAGAGAAAGTGTGTGGATTGGAAAACTCATTATAGTTAAATGCTAATTCTTCCATTTTGAACCAGATTCTATGCAATTTCTATCAAAATTCCAGCAAGCTGCCTTGTAGATATAAACAAATTGGATCTATATTTCATATAGAAAGGGAAAAACCTAGAACAGTCAACACTGAAGTACAAAGTTGGAATGCTCAAACTCCCAGATTTCAAGACTTACACAGTGTTAGTCATCAAATCAGCTTAATTTTGCAAAAAAGTATGCAAAGACATCAGTGGATCTGAATGAAGAGTCCATAAACATACCTATGTGAATATAACCATCCAACTTAGACGAAGGCATAAAGACAATTCAGAAGAGAATAGATAAGCTTTTTAACAAGGAGTGCTGGAACAACTGAAAGACCATGTGCTAAAAAATAAAATACAGTTAACACACAATATAGCATTTACGAAAATTAACTCAAAATGGATTATAGACCTGAAATTAGAATAATGAAACTTTTTAAAGAAAACATAGAAGAAAATCTAAGCAATCTTGGGTTTGGTGAGGACATTGAAATACAATGACAAAAGCATGACACATGAAAGAAAAAATTAATTACTGAGACTTTATTAAAATCAAAAGTGTCTGCTCTTTAAAACACACGTTAAGAAAACTAAAAAGCAAGCCACAGACTGGGAGAAAATATTTGCAAAGTGTATATCTCATAAAGGATTTGTATTGAAAATACACAAATATCTCTTAAAACCAAAGGATAGGAAAATAAATAAAAACAATGAAAAATTTGGACCAAAAAAAAAAAAACCCTGAATAAACACCCTAACAAAAAGACATACAGTTGGCATGACATATAAAGACACACAGTTGCTAAACATACTCTATCATTAGGAAATGTGAATTAAAAGAAAAAAATGAGGTGCCACTGCATTGAATTGCTAAAATCTAAACTAATGCCAGTGTTGGTAAGAATGAATAGCTATGAAGCTCTCATTTGTTGCTGGGGGAAATGTAAATGCAAAATGCCTCTTTGGAAAACACTCTGGCAGTTTCTTTCAAAGGAAAACAGTTTTACCGTGCAACCCAACAACTGAGCTCCTATTTACCCAAGTGATTTGAAAATTTATGTTCATAGAAACACCTGTACACAAACATTTGTAGAAGCTTTATTCATAATTGCAAAAAACTTGAGGCAACCAAAATGTCCCTCAATAGGTAATAGATAAACTTTGGTACAACCATACAATGGAATGATATTCAGAAATAAAAAGAATTGAGCTATTTTTATATACCACACAAAGACATGGATGTGCCTTAATTTCATATTACTAAGTGGAAAACTCAGTGTGAAAAGGCTACACACTGTATGATTACATTTATGTGATGATAGTCTGGAAAAAGCAAAACTATAAAGACAGTACATATAATAGTGGTTTCTAGGAGTCAGAGAGGGAGTTGTCAAGCATTTTGAAACAGAGGGAATTTTTTTTTTAAATTTGTGAAACTGTTTATATGGGACTATTATGGTGAATACAAAATGCCATGCATTTGTCAAAATCTATTGAACTTCACAATGAAAATGTAAACATTAATGTATGAAAAATTTAAAAATATGTTTTAGAAGGTTAGGGGATCCAAAGATTAAATGAAGACTGTGACAAAATAATCTTAACAAATGGATAGAAGAACCTTACTGAAGGGGGTGGAGGTGAAAAGGCTGGGACCCAAGTCATTTTGGAAATGAGTAAGGTCTGCAAGACTAAAGATAAAAGAACTCTGATAATGTTTTGCATGATAATACGGGTTATCAATTCTGACATGCTATACATACGTATTGGAATTGAACAATTAAGTGAATAAATAGCAAATGTTGGAAAGAAGGTTTTTCAGTGCTGGAATAAGAAGTTACATATAAGTGAGAGAGAGAGGGCTATATATAATGATTATATGTAATATATAATTATTATATATTATGGTATATATATGAAATGAACTGCTTTAGCTCAATAAATGTACAGACAGTTAGATATAGAGATATCTACCTACCTACCTACTTATCTACCTACACACACACACTGGTCGCTACATACATGTATGTTGTTCTGTCATCTGAGAGGTCCTAGAAACACAAAGACCTCAGTAGCAGGGAGCAATTTAACATCCAGTTCTTTAACTGTAATATAATTTTCCAACAAAAGAAAGCAAGGTTTTCAAAGAAGGGACAGAGTCTAGATCTAGGGCAAGATGAGCTTGAAGCCTGTAGTGGCAAAAACTAAGAAAGTGCTCAAGACATACAAAAACTAAGCAGTAATGAGGATATATAATGGCACAGGCAGTGACTGAAATTGTTCTATGAATAAAGAGGTATGGGATTATGAACTAAAATATCAGATACAGTTATGCATTCCTAGTTAAATAAGTGAATGAAGGATAGGCAAATCTCCTATGCAGAAAAATTCCAAATATTTTATGTTGATAATTTGCCCTCAAAATATGGAGCATAATCTGATCCTCTCTTAATTGTGGGTTGCACAGAATGACCTACTTCCAAGGAGTACAGTATGGGATTTGGGAAAAATGAGTAATGTACAGTGAAAACATTGACAAAACACCTCAGACAGAGAATTAAGATTACATTAACATGATTAAATGATTTTAATAGTGTGTTCCTTTAATATGATGTGATGACAGTGGCACTTTACTTCTGTGGTCTTCCTCTCAAAAATCCATATAATTGGGCCAAACTTGAGGAAAAAACTCAGATGAATACCAGTTGAGGGATATTCTACAAAATACCTGATCAGTAATTCTTAAAAAAAACTCTTGTCTGAGAAACTATAAGAGCCATGAAAAACGTGAAGAAATCTGATATCTACGTGTAATGTGCTATCAAGTATGGGATCTTGGAGTGGAAAAGTACACTAGGTAAAAATTTAAATACCTTAAAGCATGGGCTTTAATGAAAAGGCGTAGATATTATCACTAATTATGACAAAGGTATTAAAGTAATATAAGATGTTATTAGTATGGCTGGGTGTGAAGTACATGGGAACTTTCTGTACCAAATGATTTTAAAAGTTTATTTTTTAAAAAGGTTATTTCGGTAGTAAAATAGTGATGTAATGAAAGAGTCTATCAGGAAGAGTTTAACAGAATTAGAAATGAGGATCATGAATAACCCAGAGGAAACAGATCAATACAATGCAACAAATAATTTCATATATGTAATTTATGTAATATATAAAAATTATTATTAATGTAATATAATTATATGTAACATGTTATATACATAGTGTTATAACAACAGATATACTAAACTCTGAAAGAGGAAGATTTAGATTGGGATCTGATGGATTTGAAGTCAATGCATAGAACAGGTGTATGTGTTCAGGAAGTAACAAATATATACAAGTAAAACTATTTTACCTTGTTAAAAGATGAAATGTATAAATACAGATTTAAGGATTATTTGAAAACTATTTATACAAAGATGAGAATCACTATTGTAATAAGCTCTCCCAGTGTCAATGATATGAAAAAGACATGGGAAAAAAACACATGAAAACAGATGGGACAACTATGTGGGATTATTTATATCAACTGTGTGAGTGGTGTATTACGAATTAAAAGATTAAAGAAAAAATGGGTGAACTGAGAGGTGGAAACAGAAATTTGAAGTTGAGATATGAAGGTATGCTTAATTAACTCTACAGATATCCCAGAAAGGTGAAACAAGTATCACTGGTGTTTTTTCAATTATGAAGTTACCAATTCTTCAAAAGAGCATGGTAGAAAGAAAAGACAGAATTCAGGTTGTTAAATGGTCAATTATAAGTGAGGGGGGTGGGGGTGGGGGAAGAAGTGTATCATATACCCTTGGAAAGGACTGGAGTGTGAAAATGATAATGATGTTAAGGTCCTGGCTCCACCACGTGTTAACTGTGTCTAAACAGTCAAGTTATTTTACGTGTCTAAGCTTAGTTTACACTCATGTAAAATAAAGATAATAATGACTCATCAAGTTACTCTGAGCATTAAATGTTTGTCGCATATATTTAGTAGAGTATATGTTCAGTGATTAGCAGCATTTTCTGTCATTGTTATCACATTTTTAAAAATGTTGACACAGCTGAAGAGGAGAAAGGGAAGACTAATTCTCAAATAATTTTCGGTGACAACTTATTGGAATTTTCAATCATGGCAAATACTATATTTACTGGAGAATGGATTAAGGAAGGCATAATGAATTGCACTTGGAAATTGGAAATTTAAGTGATAACAAGGGCTAAGGTATACAAGGGTGAAAAGAAGGAAAAAAAAGAAAAATAATTGGTTTAAAAACTTTAGGAAAGTTAAAGCCATACATAGGCACGAGGTTGCTTATAAAGAGGTGCACAGTGATACAGCTTTAAATTACCTGCTTCTCAGAAAGATAGATTGATATTTTCAATTGTATTATATTTTTACTGTATTGTTGGATACTATTGTGTCTTAAAACCCTGTTGCTTGAGTAAGATATTGATAGAATAAACAACATCCAGGTTTTTTCTTCTTTGTATAAGGAAGTACAATGATAAGTAATATGGCCCAGAATACCCAAAAGTGTGTGTTAATTACATTCATCAATGAAATATTACACGTAACAGTGTAGAAGTTGGAAAAACAGTGGAAAGAACCCCAGAATAAAAGAATGATAAGATTTACTTCAACTTTATAATTGAAGAACTTGCCACCCATTAGGTTACTATTTTTTGGATTTGCATAAGTTGTTTGGACACTCTTATCTTCTATTTCTTCAAAGTGCAATTAAAAAATAAAAGTAAACTCCTATGAAAGTTTAAATTCTATTGAGAAATTTTGTGAGTCTGATGGTTATGAAAATCCATTACACTAAGAAAAATAAGGGACTTGAGTAAAGGGATTTAATGGCAGTCCAAAACTTATTGCAAATTAGAATTATCAACCATCTAATTACATATATATGTTTGTGTGTATGTGTACATGTATAAACTAAATTAATCTGCTTTATAATGATGGATATGAGAAAAAGTACCAGTTTCTTTTTAAAGTTTTGGGTCATTATGATTGATTACATTTACATCGATAATATCCTTTCATGCTGAGACAAAGTTATAATAATTACATAATTTAATGATAAGGGAATATATATATTTATAAATGATATGTATATCATTTCTCTATAGAGATACAAATATTCTTTAACTATAGAAAAATATTTATAAATTATACATATATGCATATGTATTCATTTGTGTGTGTGTTTGTGTATGTGCATCCCCTCAACAAAAGAGAGAATGGCATATTGCCTATTAGCAGACCAGCATTTTGAGCAAACTATTGGAAAGTTAAAGGAATGGTGATTAATGAAATTAGGTATAAAATTGCAGATTAGAGAACCAGTGTTACAGTACAGTAAAGAACCTGTCTTATCATCATATGTTAAGACTTGGACATATCAAATATGGCAGAGAACTAGAATGAGACATGAATCAAAATAGAATAAGCTAAAATGAATGTCTATCTCTCTCTTACCCATCTATTTGATATACATTTTTCAGAGGGAAAAAAAGTTACAAAAATTTTTAAAAAGAGCTAAAATTAATACTATCAGAGGAAATAAAGAAACAAACTATCCAAAAACAAGAACGGAATAACAAGAAAAGTGACAGAACAGAACAACAGTATACCACCAAGCTCCTGAAATTGGAAAAAAATATCACTGGAAAGTTTATCAACAGAATTGGAAGGCAAAAAAAAAAAAAAAAAAAAAAAAAAAAACCTAGAAGACAAAGATGAAAAGGTAATCATGACAATGGGATAAAAATATAAGATAGTGAGAGTTAAAAGATAATGCACTTAATTCTTAACCCTAAGACATCCAGTCAACTATTAAAAATCCCAGAGTGAACAGGAGAATATTGGGTGGGAACCCATTAGAGGATAAATACAAAAAAATCTCCCAGAACTGAAGGATCTGAGGCTCTATATTGAAAGGACACCCTGGGTGTCTAGTCCTGAGAATGACAAAAGGCTCATCCTGACAAATTAGCATGAAATTTCATAACACAAAGGATAAGAAAAAAAAAATCTGAATATCATCATGAAAAAAAAAATTCATATCACATAAAAGGAAGGAGTGATACATTCATCTCTGGGTTAGATGCCAGAATATAATAGAAAACACCTCCAAAATATTTTTTAAAAATCCAAATGAGAATTGCATAGCTAGCTAAACTATGAATTAGGGGAGGAGGCAAGAGAAGTTTTCAAAATAGGGTTGTAAAATTGTCACCTTCCCACTCCTCTTTTCTTGGGAAACAGACTGATCTTGTGACTGACATCTCAGTAACTCTTTTCATACCTAGTCATACTTTGGGGCCCACTTCAAATATCCCTGAATTTTTATACCTGCTTTTAAAAATACCCATTTCAGTACATTAGTTACTAAAACTTTGCCAAGGATTTCTAAAATATCCTCCTCTTAAAGACAAGGAACAAGAGACACGTCCTTCTAATATTTTCTTCCCATCACTTGTTTTTCCTCTTTGGCTAAGGATCTTTCTCTTTTTAAGCATTCTTTCATTGTTTTGCTGAAGAATTTTGACTATTATAACTTAAGAAATATTTTCCCAGCTCTCCATATGTGGTACATGGTGAGCCAATGCATAATTAGTTAAATCCATATTTCAAAGATTTTTGTTAATTATATCTTAAAAATTCCTATGTTTTACATAATTTTGTGTAATCAGTATGCAAATAATTTAATAGACTCCTGTAATTGTAGCTAGAACTTAAACATGAAGATATTACAGAAGAAACTTAGATAATACCAAGGGCAATAAACTAATTTTGCCAAAGAGAATAGAACATGGAGGCAAAGGTGCTTACCCCATAGCACATTTCCAGTTAGTGATAGAATATGCTACAAAAGAAATTTAAATTACTTTTAGTATATTACACTGTTTCACTCTTACATGTTGATCTAATATTTTTTGAGCACAAAGATTGCATTTAATATATATATATAATCATATATATGTTATATATAGTATGTGCATATATATTTCTGTAAAGGTAAATCTATAATGTAATTCAGAAGTTTTATATGATTGTTATTAATGGCCAAAATTCCCCATGTAAATTCTAATCCTTTTCAAAGTATTGTTTAATTCCTGAAGGAAGGCCAGGAACTGTTTATTAAAAATTAAAAGAAAGATTAAAAATAATTTAAAAAATTAAAAGATTAAAAAAGATTATACAAGTGTTGAATGCTCTAAAAGATAACCCATAATAATTCCAATTTATGAGCACCAAGAGACCTCTTTTCACCATATCACTCCTCTGATTTCCTACTATATCTGAAATTATTTTCATTTGATGTTATTTCTTTCAAATTTCTTTCCTCATTTGTTGTAAATTATATGTGTGTGTGTGTGTGTGTGTTTGTGTAATTTACAACAAATGTGTATATATGAGTGTGTACACATACATATATATATTTAATTTGCTGTTAACATCTGTGTGGCTTTTAGGGGATGAATTATGTCCCCCTAAAATTGATATTTTGAAGTTCTAATCACCAGTACCTCATAATATGCCTGTGTTTAAAGATAGGGCATTCAAGAGTTAATTAAGTTAAAAAGAGGTCATGTGAGGGGATTCAGTATGACTGGTGCCCTTAAAATAAGAGGAATTAGCACAGAGGGAAGACCATATGAAGACACAGAAAATGGTCAAGCCAAGGAGAAAGAAAATTTACAAGCCAAAGAGAGAAGACTTTAGAAGAAACCGATTCTTCTGACATCTTGATCTTGGATTTCCAGCTTCCAGAGCCACAAGGAAATACAATTCTGTTGCTTAAGCCACCCAGTCTGTGGCAGCCCTAACAAACTATTCCAATAATGTAGCAGAAATAAGCAGACATAAGAGATAGAAGTACAGAACAAAAACTAATGAGTTTGGCAAAATCAAGACTAATTTTACCCTTTTGCTTAGCATCTCAGTCATGGGGTCTGACATGACCTGCCCTTCCCAAGCTTGCTTTGTACCATCATTGCGTCCTGTCTCTGACTGCCTCCAGAATACTTAGAGCAAGATACAAAATGCAGCCACTCCTGACAAGAATCCTGCTGTCAGCTGGAAGTGATCTTGCATATTAACCTTCTTCAAGGGGTCATGCATCACTGCATAGTAAATTGTGTGGCTGGGACAAACCCAGATGTTGCCTTCATACGACATTGCCAGCTTTTTAAAAATACATAAATATTTCCCAAAGCATATCATGCTGTGAATTATTACAGTACATGAATATTCTAACGAAGTTCCCAGAGATGAGACTCAGGTAAAATCTGGGAGCAGAGAGGAAGAAGGTCAGTCATTGTTTCTGGTAGGGAAGACAAGGAAAGTGTGTAACTATGTGACACCAAAACAGGGATGTGAACTGCGAATGCAAACAGCCTAATTGCCACCATATAATTATCACTTACATATGTTTAAAGTAAGACTTAAGAATAAATAGGACTGACTATAACTTGCCTATACTATCTATATTTCTACCCATTTTTCCCATGTGTGAATTCTTTTATAATTTTGAAAATATACATATTCATAAATATTTCATAAATACAGCTAGGTATTGACCACATTTTCAGGATGGATCTTATAAGCAACCTTTATTTTTTTCCTGTAGATAGTCTTAATAGTTCAGTAGTCACATGTATAATTATATTATTAAGAAAATATATTATCACTTCATAGTTATCTGTTTTGTTAAGTGCATTTCTAGATACTGTACAGTTCACTGGAGAGTAAAGTATATGAGTGTAGTTTACTTGTAGGCTTATAAAATCTAACAATTCTCAGAAATATGCATCAAATTAAAAAGTAAAATTTCTTTAAGAGCACAGGAATTGTATAGTGGAATTATTAATTTATAGTGGAATTATTGTAGATGATCGCATAAAGAATTAACTGTGAGATCTGGTATAATAATAATGTTTACAAAGTTGAAGTCCATGTTAATTCAATAAGTAAATCAACTGCCTGATTTTTGCATTTGTCTTTTTTTAGGAATTAGTCACTGGTTTGATTTTTCTGAAATCCCTGATTTTTTATTTGTTTGGTAATATATGATGAATATTTTTAGACATGCTATAAATCCATCCTGTATATGTATTTTAATTGTCTTTGCTGACAAAAAAAATGACTAGTTTATAAGAAACTCTGAGAAGTTATATAACGAATTTTTCTTCCCATGTTTAAATTAATGGCACTTTTTTCCTTAAAAAATTTCATGGAGAGACAACTTAAAAATGTTATCTGTGACTGAAGACTTTCATAATCTGGTGATTTTTTAAAACCAACTTTCCACACACCAGCACAGTATGAAGACAAAACCAATATTTATTTTAATGTGGAGTTTCAGCCCTGAGGCCTCTCTTTATCAAGAGGGATTTTTTTAACTTCTTTTTTTTAGTTTTTTTTTTTTTTTTGGAAAAAAAAGAACATTTTACTGAACACCTTTAATATGAACTAATGTTAAGTTCAAACATTGCTCTTAAAATTCAGGACTTACATAAAGCATTTGATAGTATCGCATTTATTTCAATTTTCTGAAAGGGTAGGAAAAACAAATGTGTTTTGGCATACAGTTTAAAAAAGAGAAAAAGAAACTCTGAATATAAGAAGATGGAGTTCAGAAAGTATTCTTCTCTTTTCCTCAAGAGGAATTGGAAGTCAGCATGTCGCTATTGCTCCTTGACATAAAGATAGTGTCTCTGTTTTCTGTCCTCTGTATTATCTCTGAATCCTGCAATGCCATCACAGCAGAGTGTATTGTACACCATTTTAAATGATAAGAGTTTCAATAGGCACTTTAGTGGAATTAAGAAAAATCTAACACTCTTCCACCGTGATGCCACATAGCTATCTTCATTCTAAGTTGTCATGTCAGTAAATCGTATTTAATAGGCCTGAGCTTGTCTCAGTGTGTTTCCAAAATAACAAAACAAAACCAAGCAAGTACACATAATAGGATTTATCTTGTGTTGGCAGAAAAAAAAAAAAAAAAACTCACAATATGATAAATATAGCAACTTGCTAGAAACCCAGATAATCAAAGGATTGTGTCCTATAAAGCCTGATGTGTGTGTGTGTGTGTGTGTGTGCACATGTGTACACCGGTGTGTATGTGTGTGTGCGATTTCTACTTGTGTTTCTTTTTCTTAAATGTCTCCTTTTGGTTGTGTTTTATCCTTCACTTTTGCCCTAAGTGACTTTATCGGGGTTATAACTCTCTTCTTCACCAAACATGTCTGCCAAGACTTTAAAACGGGGTCCCCAGTCTGTCAGATAGTCGTAGTCCTGGTCCGCTTCTGTGGTGAGAGAGTCTATAGAGCTAAGAGAGTCTGCTACTGAGCCATTTCCTTCATACGCATATGTTGCCAATGAATCGTATGGTGGGGCGGTTGGGTCCACATCATTCTCCTGTAGCCTTTGATTAATGAAATCCCGTATGTCTGTGTTATCTTCCACCGGTGGTCTCTGACGAGGTAAACAGAGAGAGTCTGGTTTTATATCCCTGCGAATTTTGTTATCCTCAATCACTTTTGGATTTCGCAGAGCACCAATGTCGAAAGCCTGGGTGTCCTCCTCCCCACCTCCTTCATCATCGTAATGGATAACGTTGTCTCTGATGTCTTCTTTAGAGGTCATTAAAGTGTCTTTCTTCTTCTGCCTTCGCAGAGCTACATACAGCACAACTATGGCTAGAAGACAAAAATTGCAAGTTGAGAATGTATAGTTCGTATCTCCATAAAATCGATCAGGGCTGGCCAACATGTTATTTTCAAAGTAAGCATATTATACAAAAAAGATCAGATCTATGTTTACTCAACTTCATTTTGAAATTGTAGCTAACAAATCTTAGCCAAATTATTCACAAAATCAAGCAATTATAGTCTTATATTTAACTTATGTTATATCTAAAAATTTTAGTATCAGTTAAAAAGTGTGTGTCACATTTTTTTTAAAGAAATAGTTGTAAGCATATAGAGAGCTGTATAGTGGTGGTATAATAAAACTTGAATATTAGAGCACATAAATAACACATATTATTCATAGCTAGATTTCCCAGTTGCAACAATTACTTATATTTCTAAGAGAAACCCAAATCTTCATGAGACAATAAATTAAAAGCAATAAATTTTAAAAAGGGAAGAAAAGAAGGAAGGAAAGTAGAAAGGAAGGAAAGAAGAGTGTAGAGTATAAGGGCCTTCTTTTTATAAATCATGAAGCGTTTATTTCCGGGCATCTGGGTGGCTCAGTTAGTTAAGTGTCTGCCCTCAGCTCAGGGCATGATCTAAGGGTCCTGGGATTGAGGCCCGTGTCAGAGTCCCTGCAGAGCAAGGAGTCTGCTTTTCCCTCTCCCTTTGCTCCTCCCTCTACCTCAAGTGTGAATGCTTTCATGTTCTCTCACTCCATCTCAAATAAATAAATAAAATCTTAAAACAAAACAAAACAAAACAGGGGGGAGTTTATTGCCTTTAGAAGTGAATGGGCATAGATTCAAATGATGAAGTCAGTGCTCCACTTTGCTCATCATAAAAGCCCCTCTCCTTCACAGAGGTGGTAATAGGTTGGAAGCCAGAGTATGTCTGATGTACTACAGCAGGGTCTAGAAGACTCTCATCCTAAAATTAGGAATTAGAGAAGATTGAGTGATGGTGAAAGCTCATTTATTCCCTCTTCCTCCAAAACTAAAGTTGACCATCTGGAAAGAGGGAGGAGATCTAGGTAGAGCTCCTGGAAAACAGGTCTTAAAGAGGTGTTTAGACCTCTTAACTCCTCCCAGCACTGAGGGAAATCCAAAAACTAAGATGATTGCTCACACAGTGAGTGGGTGAGAATCTACAAGTGTCATAGAGATGCCCTGCATATAAAATGGCATTGGAGTGCTGTGACTGAGAAGGGCCCTACTAGGGGCACCCTACCAGATTCCTAGACACCACAAGACATTGTTGCTTCCCCCATCCCAGGAAAGATATGAAAATGGCTAAGGATAAGTGGAAAGATCTGAAGGACTCTGAGATTGGTTAAGGAAGTCCAAGAATAGTTGGATTTTTAAGTACACCCCATGGCAGGACTCATAGGGCCACCATTCCCAGCTGTATCCTGGCCAGCTCCCGCTGGAAGTGTGCAGGTGCACTGTGGACACTGCGGCCCACAGAGCAAGATCACTCACTACACTGTAAAAAGGCCAGAAAAGCCAAAGGTGAGCCTCCAGAACATGCCAAGTCATGCTAGGTAGATGTGGAAATACTCTGGGACTCAGGTGGCTCCCAGACAGGAGAAGCATTAAAAAGTAACATTTGATTTGAGGTTAAACACCTGCTTGCTGGTGTTCGATTTCAGATACATGAATATTATTCTGAATCCTCCCTTCTAAGGTTCATGTCATCAGCACAAACAGATTCCAGCGCCAACTTCTTATGAATTATAAGGACAGAAAGGAAACTTTTCTTCTGTATATGAGAGTCACTTGTGTGGAATTAATGTCAATACCAAGCAAATTGGACTAGAACTTCAATCTGCAAACTAACATGAGCTTCTCACTTGGAGAATGTTCTCCATAAATTATGATGTAATACCTTACTCCATGCTTTAAATCCTAGTTTTTTTGTTTTTTGGGGTTTTTTTTAATCTTAAGATAGAGGTGTGTATCTACATTTGTGAAGCATGTATAAATGGATTCCACGATGTCCAATTGTACCTCTGTTCCATTAGAATTTAAAGAAATCACTGGCAAAACAGAAAAGCTCTCTCTGGTTTTGGGAATCTGCCAGTGAATTAATAAATGAAAGGAACCAGTTGAACAGAATTGATGGAAGAGGGAAACCCCTAAAGTAGATTTATATTAATTCTTACAGAGATGTTACAGAATACATTACCTCAGTCCTTTTCCCTTGCAATGCTTCTAGATATTTCAGTGTGTGCTGTTCTAGTGGGAATGGTTAGAATTTTGATGTGAGGAGATGTGAGAAAAGTGGAATAAGAAATGCTTTTGGCTGGCAGTTTAAAGAGGAAAAAAAAAAAAAGCAAACTTGGGGTTTTTTTCACTTTTTCTCACTCCTTTCCTGTTCTTTCCTTTTCTACTTTTATTGAACTGGCATTTGAGAGCTACTGTTCATGTAGTATATTTTTGAAGATTATATAATATCTTATTAGATAGCAACAATTACTGGAATGTACAATGAATTAAAAAAAAAAACACTTTAAAAAACCCACTGCCATATGTGGGATGTTTGTTACAGAAAATTTCACTGTGGCAAGGGCCACCAGCTGCTATTAGTTGAAAATCCCCAAGGGCTTGACCATAGTTTTGTGTTCTGATATTTAGATATTAGAAAATTAGCATTAATAAAAATATCATTCAATAGAGACCATCTTCCTTCTATCCAGATGTGACATCTTCATGAAGAAAACCTGATTTACACGGTACATTGTGAAGAGACAAGCGAGAGGAGATAGGGAGAAACAGAGAGAGAGAGAATATGTGATTAATATTGAAACCAACCTAAGAGTATAACAATGCACAGTAGGATTGCAATCAAAGCCCCAGTGCTGAGTCCCACAGGTAGAAAAATTGCTTCCACATTACAAGACAGGATGGTCCCATCAGAGTCACATCTACAAACTCGAATGGTCATTGTGTTTGTACTGCTCTGCACAGGATAGCTGCTGTCTTCTATTACAACAGGGAGGAAATACAACTCCTGCTGCCTGCGGCTGTATCCATTTCTTCGGGTTTCAATTCCAGCTGTGTTGTCTGCAAAACATGAGATTTGTGATAAGAGGGTTACTAAAAGCTTCACTTCAGATCTTAAATTTGGTATAGGTTAAACAGTAGGAATCTCTTCTTGCATCAGCAAAAAGGCATCCGTATTTTAATTCTTTCTTTTATTATGAAAGCTGCCAAATGTAATCAAATGCAATCAAAATAACCCTTAAGAAAAGAAGAAACATTAATCTTGTCTGGTGTAAGAATTAAATTTTCAATTCAGAAAGAATATAAAACTGTTTATGAGACTAGAGGTATGCTGTGTTAACCCATGTGTGTGCATGTGTGTTGACCCATTTTTTTTAACATCAAAATCTCATTGAGAAAAAAGTGTATCTGTGGGTGTTTGCTTACGTGATGAAAGAGCAGAGATTACAAAGCATGAGTCTGCAAAATATCTCACCTAAGAACCCGTTCTTTAAAATATAACAAATATCAATTTAGCATTTGATTTTTTTTTATTTTTCCCAGATCTATATCTATGATTATATGGTAAAAAAAATGCATAGATATATATATGCATATCTTTCACTTTTGTGCATGTAAATGTATATATGCATGTGTGTGTGTGCATGAGTGTGTGTGTGTGTGTGTGTGTGTGTATACATCTTTCACTTTATACATGGAAAATGGAAAATAAAATAAAGTGTGTTAGAAACATCAAGATTCAGGAGTGCCTGGGTGGCTCAGTGGGTTAAAGCCTCTTCCTTCCGCTCAGGTCATGATCCCAGGGTCCTGGGATCAAGCCCCACATCAGGCTTGCTGCTCAGCAGGGAGCCTGCCGCCCCCCCCACCTGCCTGCTTCTCTGCCTACTTGTGATCTCTCTCTCTCTCTGTGTCAAATAAATAAATGAAATCTTTAAAAAAAATTCGTTAAAATTTTAAACATAATAAATTACAGTAATCAGCATTTTAATATAAAGACAAAAATAATTCATTTTAGTTCTGACAAAATCAACAATAGTAATATTTACTTAGAATGATTCAAGGCAATAAATATTTTAGCTTTTATAGAAATACAATTAATACTGCTATTAAAAGTATTATTTTACATGCATTTGTTCTTTACTTCTTTTATTTCTACATATAGAAGTGGGAATTTGGTTTTATTCATAACACCATTTCATTTTTTGTGTCTATTAAAGTAACTCCTTGAAGTATTTTGTTATTATAAAAGCACGTTAATATTTAGTTTATTAGAGCCATACATAACACTGACTTTGGAATCATTGAAACTTATTTTAGAAATATATATTACTCATTAAAATACAGGTAAGTCAGAAAAATGTTACTATCTCAATAATATTCCATTTGTCTCTTTGTATATTCTAGATTCAACAATTAAAATTAAGCAGCTTTTCTGCACTCATTTCATTGAGAAAATTTTACTTGATAAGACTGTTTTGGGGCACGTGGATGACTCAGTGGGTTAAAGCCTTTGCCTTCAGCTCAGGTCATGATCCTAGAGTCCAGGGATGGAGTCCCGTATCAGGCTCTCTGCTCAGCGGGGAGCCTGCTTCCTCCTCTCTCTTCTGCCTCCCTCTCTGCCTACTTGTGATCTCTGTCAGTCAAATAAATAAATAAAATCTTAAAAAAAAAAGACCATTTTGCATGGGAAGATGACTTTGTTATTATATAGAGGAAATTTTTTTAAATTGGAAAACAAAACATCAAGATGCCAAATGTCAATTATAATATTCCCAGTGAGACTTAGTAATACCAGGTACTTTTGATGGCAGCAGGAATAAAGAAATGGGGACTCGTTGAATTAACATTGAAATCTTCAGCAACTGATTTGAGTACTTGAGTCTGAAGAAAAGGGACAGTCAAGACTGAAGTTTGAAATCTGGGTGAAAATTATTAATAAAAATAGGGCTTAGAGAAACTGATATATATGCACTTGAGGAACCATGGATTCAATGTTCCTGAATGCATTATAACAAAGGACATCCTACACTTTTGTTAAGTTTACAGTAGCCCCCTCCCCTCCTTATCCATGGTTTTACTTTCTCTGATTTCAGTCAACCTTGGCCTGCAAGCAGCTGATCCACTTCCTGATGTACAGTCCAAAGGTCATTTCAGCTACTCATGTAAGCATTTTATCATCTTACATCATCACAAGAAGAAGGGTGAGTACAGTATGAAGTAGTTTAAGAAAGAGAGAGATCCTATTTATGTAACTATTATTAGAGCATATTTGTACAACTGTTCTATTTTATTGTTATTGCTGTTAGTTACTTACTGTGCCTAATTTGTAAATTAAACTTTATCATAGGTATGTGTCTATAGAAAAAGATATGAATATACAGTGTACAGTACTATCTGTGGTTTGGTTTTAGGCATCCACTAGGTGTCTTGGACCATTATCCCCTAACAGAGAAGGGGGGGATTACTGTATTTTCAATCTGTTATTATTATTGAGATATGACCATACAAAATTCATTGTGCTGTTCATGGTGGGGAAAAAAAGATATTAAACATCATGTCCATTCTTAATATAGTTTCTACTGAAGAAAGAGGAAAAGTTAATACATATCATATAAACTATAAATATATATATTCACACAATGGAGTATTATTTGGCTATAAGAAAGAAGGAAATATTGCCATTTGTGGCAACACAAATTAACTTGGAGGGCATTATGCCAAGTGGTGTAAGCTAGAAAAAGAAAAAGATATGCTGTACATGGTAAAATTTACATGTGGAATCTAAAAAAAGATTAAAAAAAAAAAAGGAACTCCTAAAAGCAGACAGTAGAAATGTGGTTGTCAGGGGCCCAGGGTGGAGAAAATGGGGAAAGATTGATAAAAAGATACAAACTCTTGATTATAAGATGAATAAGGCCTGACGGTCTAATGTATAACACAGTGACTATAGTTGATACCACTGTATTATAGAAGTGAAATTTGCTAAGTGAGAGCTTAAATGTTCTAGCTCCAAGGGGAATTTTTTTTAAAAGATAAATATGTGAGGTTCAAAAATGTTTCTATTATTTTTAAAAACTTACACTTATACTTAAAATATAACTTTAGATAAAAGAAGGTATATAGTAAATGGCAAATGAATAGCAAACAATATTCAAGCTGTGAGAAAACACTACGCTATGAGGCAATATGATCTGATTCATGTTATCATGGTTAATCAGATATATATTTTCCAGCAAAGATTACTTTCCAGCAAAGATACAGTGGGGTAAATAGTCATTCTATGTTCCTGAATGATGGGACCATCTACCTTGTTGCCCAAGTCCGGGATCTGGAAGAATGATTAGTCTTCTTCTCCATAGTATTTACATTCAGAATGTAGGCAATCTAGCATCAAGCCCTGTGAATTCTCTCTCTATCCACATATCTTCATTAGCCATTGCCCTAACTTAATATCCGCTCACCCACTCCTGCAATAGCTTCAGAAATAATCCTAAATCCTCCTATTATATTTCCTATACTACAACCAAACTGATTCCCTAATGCAAATCTGAACATACTATGCTCTCGTAAATCTTTTTTTTTTTTTAAGATTTTATTTATTTATTTGACAGAGAGATCACAAGTAGGCAGAGAATCAGGCAGAGAGAAAGGGGGAAGCAGGCTCCCTGCTGAGCAGAGAGCATGATGTGGGGCTCGATCCCAGGACCCTGGGATCATGACCTGAGCCGAAGGCAGCGGCTTAATCCACTGAGCCACCCAGGCGCCTCTACGCTCTCGTAAATCTTGCAAAGACTTTTGAAGTCATTAGATTTAAGTTATAACCCTTTCAAATGGCAGGTAGTTCGAATGAGCACAGGGTCTGATTTGTCTTGGACAGCCCTATTTTAGGTGAGCTGTTCTAATTAAAATTACTAATATTGTCCACTTCTATTCTCTATAGTGTTCTAGTTTTCTTAACAAAATATGTGGTCTCAATACTTAGAAGACTTCTCATATTTGGGACCCTGTTGCCTTTATACACATTCCTCACATTACACTGTTGGATGAAGCAAATTCTTCTGAATTCCCTTCTGTGACAAAATGTCTGATTTCCTTCCTCTAAATATTTGCAGAAAAGTCAATTTTCTCAGCCATCCTTTGACTTCTATCCATCCCATCACCAACATCATCATCATCATCATCATCATTGTCATCACAATTGGCTCTTTTGTTCTCTAAGGATAGAATTTAGTAAGAAATTAGCTTTTTACCATCCAATACTCTGAACTCAGATGTTTCTAATCCCAAACTCATAACTATGGGCATTTAGAAGGGATTAAATATCCACAGTTACAGAACTAATAATGTAAGAACAATTAACCAGTAGTTAGCTTTAATATTTGTAATCCTGTGTCCATTGCATTTTTATGAGTCTCCCAGTAGATCTGATAGTATTAGTAGCAATAGCAGTGGTGGTGATGGTAGCAGCATTGGTGGCAGAGATGGAAATGCAGATTTCCGTAGTTCCGTAGGGACGGTAAGTAAAATCACCTTGGGTATTGCGTTAAAGGAATTTGCATCCATTATTTTATTTAATATAAATACTATGCCGTTGATTCAGTACACCTATGAGTTTAAAATTATTTAGCATAGCTTACTACACTGAGAATCTGCCACTGAGGACATAACGGAGTGGGAAAGAGAACCTCTGTCATTCTCATTACAAGCCTGCGTTCTTAACCTGTGCTATACTCTGTGTCATTCAAATAAACCAGTTACCAAGAAGTTATCCATTCATTTGTGCAAGTAATGTGCAGGTGGAACAAATGACATATTTAAAACATAGAAAGCATTCAATTTCCCAGATTGGCTGGTTTTGCTTAACTCATTAAGAGACTGTCCACATTATAAATGGAAGCAATTTGCCTCATTAGATACAATCTATATAGATTAAATATTTAATTTACTGCTAGCTATGGAATTTTATATTTCCTATATATGGATTTTCATATTTTATGAACTTGAGTGCTTTTAGAAAAACATTGATTTCTATCTTTGTGTCCTTTTACAAAGTTACATTATAAGAGGTAAGTTTTTTTTATGTGGTAAACTTACTTCTGAAGTCACGGACTGTAAAATTTGGTTTGATGGTAGCTTCAGGTGATAATCTAAAGGAGAATTGCTGCCCAGCAGGAGAAAGATCTCGGTCTGCAGCGCTGACTATCTGAATTATCTGAAACAAAGTTGAGGTGAAACTTGAAGTCAGTCATGAGTTTCAAAGGGAACTTTACATACACCAGGCTAATAAGTTTACCCAATGATGCATGCAAGGAGATAGAAATGACATTTTTAGGATTCATATCAGTGGGCCAATTATTTACAAATAATTTTTATGAACAAATATCTAAACATTTACAGTTCATAATGGCTTAAGTATAATTACAGAGTATGGGGCACTTCCAAATCAATATCTGCATAACTAAAAAACACCATTGAAAATTCTCACTAATAAGCAAAATAAAATTAAAATGCACTTGCTTGCATTTTAAACTAAATAAAATACATGCTTTCTAACCTAAATATGAAAATGCTTACGGGAAAGAAAATCTCTGATTATTTAAAAGCCCTTGAGATAGCGAAATTTTAGTGTGGTTTTGTTTGTGAGAATGCATTTTATTTTCATAAATAAATAAAATGATGAGAAAGAGAAATACAAAGGATGTAAGTCTGTTTTTATCCTTATGTTTGTTCTTCCCCAGTGAGCAAGAATGCTAAATGTATTTTCATAAAGTTTTTCTAAGAAGTAAGCACTAGCAGCCCGGTTTCAAATTTTTTCTGAAATCGCTTCCATACGTTGTGTGTTTAGTAGTTAAAATTCTGATACTTCAAGAAAATGCCCTTAAGAATTTGGAGATTAAAAATAACTTCTGAGAGCCAAACTGTGAAATTGATAATTCACTACATAGATAAGCAAATTATAATACCTTTGAGGTTGCATTTATTAGTATATCCAACGGCTTTGCGTCAGAAAGAATTTCAGGAAATGTGAGAGTGAGAGTAGAGTATGCTCAGGTGGTTACTCCCTTAGACGAAATTTGAATTTACCAAAGGAAGACCTTACATTTCAGGTACTGTGTCTTGGTCATGGTGGGCAAAAGCATACATCATGTGTTCTTAGATTGATACCATTAAGTACATGATTTATTTTTTTTAATATGTAATTTATTTACGACCTTTTGTTTTCATTCCATGGCTAAAACTCAATCTCCTTACTATGTTCTACCTCCCCATAGAGTTGAGGGCATGTGCACACACTCACACACAAGCATATATTCAGTGCCTTTGAGGGCCTGGTGCCATATTAGTAATTTCTAATTTGACAAATAGGTTTTCTAATGAGAATTTAAGTTCCCTGATGCAGTGGGAATCGGTCACAGTTCTATAAAACTTCAACTTATGTAACTTCACCTAAACTCATATGTTCAGTCAGATCGTTATATCCCATCCATTAATTTTCTGTAAATTATTAGGGGATTGGTTTGCCAGGTGTTCTGTTTTGCCTTTAACTACTATAGGCAGCATAATCATTTACTAAATTAAAGTTATTTAACATCAAAAAATATCAAGAACATAACTTTAGAATGAAGCAATGTCCTTTCAAACAGCAGACAGAGAAGAAAGTTTTGGCATAAACAGGCACTTATCTGGAATTGATACTTGGGAGTCATTGCCCTAAGGAAAAAAAAGAATCTCCTACTACAGTAATTCACTATATATACTATTGTTGATTTAAGTAGCATCATCTTTTTCTCTTTTCTCTTTTGACTTTTGATAGATAACACATACATACATACATATATATCCAATTATAGACCAGAAGAGATAGAGAGTTCCTATGCATAGTTCCTACACAAAGGCTAAAATGCCTTGGGTTAAAAGCAGAAAATTCTCACATACCATACTCCCCCAAAACTCAAGGAACAAATGTGGCCCAGTAGAAAACCCAATAGGCATTTATTAGAACAAGAGCTTCCAAGGACCCCACACAGATTGCTTACCACTTTGTCCACCACTTTGTCCAGATCTAAGAAAACCAAGTTATCTTGGGTCATTTCTACTTTTCCCAACTTTTTAAACTCTTCAATTTACCAGACAAGCAAGGAAGCATCAAATGGAGTTCTATTTCCAAAGGACTTTCATTTGGTGCATTACAAGAGTCTGATCAATATAAAATAATTAATATTGCTAACTATCTAAAAAAATAGAGGATTGGGTTTTGGGAGTGAGGTTGGAAGGATCTGGAAAGTGAGAAATTGCTAAGTTATGGAATTTCAGAAAACCTCTTGTAACTTCTCAAATAACCAAACTGGTTTATTATTTGTTTAAACATTGATGTAGCATCTACTCTTTTAGATACTGAAGTGGGCACTGGCCTTATCCCATGTAAATTGTGGGTGTATTTAAGGTGATAAAGGGTTAATACTTCATTTTAATGTATTTCTGTGTCTATTCAAAATTAAGGATGCAAATTTTTCTATAAATAAGTCATGTTGTAATAAAGTTAATACTTTCCCCAAATTATCAGAGAAAGGACTAGAGCAGCACAGTCCACTAGAAGTTTCTCTAGTGATGGAAATATTTTATATCTATATGGACAAAAAAAATGGTAGCCACTTATTACATACAGCCATTGAGCAAATGAAATGTGGATAGTAATAAGGAGAATACTGATTTTTAATTTTATTTAATTTTAATTTAATAACTACATAGCTACTGGACATCACAGGATTAGGGTTATGAAACAGATTTTTCTACATATAAACAGATTTTCTAGTATAAAACATTCAAATTGAAACAAATGCTGAATATTAAAGAATAACCTTTTTCAATAAAGATACTGTTTCAAATATCAAGATATTTTAGTAGTAATTAAAACTTTAAATTTACTTAAATGAATAGCTATGCTATTTAAAGGTGGTTAAAATACAAAATGAACCAAACATACTGATCTATTTTTCCTTTGAAACTTAGGTGCATGGTATTGGATTAATCATATTCTTATTTCATGACATACTCTCATCATTTTTTCATGATTGATTCATTCATTATATCATATCATCATATCACACTATAACACATTATGTTATTTTATTCATCCATCTATAATAGTCTAGAAAAAAAAAAAAAACTGGCTACCCAACACCAACACCAACAATCACATTAAATCTAGGATTCTGACAGTAACTTTTATAACCATGTGGTCATCCCTCATGACATCTTCCATTAGAACCAGAGCAATATTGACTTAATAAGGAAAATGTAATTCAAAGATTTTTGAATAACCTAGATGTTCTACTCAAGACCACTAGAGAAAGAAGCCTTACATTTTTAATGGGCTACGGAGCTTTTCTGAGATACCCCTTCATAAAGCATGTGAGCAAAGCAAGAAACACTCTAGAAGAACGTACTCTAAAGTTGTTTGCTTACTAGGTTTATGGTCACAGATTCCATAGAAATTCCACAGTAAAGGAGTGAAAATAGAGCAGATTTGTAATCTTAGACTTTTTAGTTATATGAAGAATATTCACTAGGCCATCATCACTTTATCCCTTGGGATGTTACTTCTACATCCATAAATGCACCCCTAATTATAAGTTTAATATTCCCTGTGGTTTTTTTTTATGAAAACATATGAACCAGGGAAAAAAATCTACCTATCCCTCGATCATTATCAATATCAATGTTGATATCGATATTGACGTGTGTGTGTGTATGTGTGTGTGCATGCATTTATGTGTGGTCTTATACCCTGAAACATATGCATATAGTAGGTCTTTTTATGTTATTAGTTAACAATATTGATAAGATACCTGTCCTGGTTTGGCATTTTCACACACAGCTGTCTCATACGGCACAGATATTTCTGGAGGAAATTCATTGACATCTAAGACATTAATCAATATGTTGACTTTACTGCTTAATAATGGGTTACCTGTTGAAAACATAAAAAGAGAACAGACAATTACAAAATCAGGTCAGTTATTGCTCTTATACTAAATAGTATTAAATTGTTTTTTTTTTAAATTTAAAAAAAAAGGATTTATTTCGTAGAGAGTGTCTATTGAGGTGGAGTAGGGAACACAGAGGGAGAGAGACAAGCAGACTCCCTGCTGAGCACAGAGCCCAATGCAGGGCTGCATCCCAGACCCTGAGATCATGACCTGAGCCAAAATCAGAGTCAGAAGCTTAACCAACCACCCAGGCATTCCTTATTATTACTTTTTCAAATCAGCCATTATAAATCTAAATGACCCTTCCTTTATGGGAAGCTCTGCCATGTGCCAGATATAAATGATAAAAGGATGGGTGAGTAAGGTATCAATGTTTTGCTGTTGGAGCACTAGCTGTGCATCATACTAGTGTTTATCCCTGAAATTCACACACCACCGAAGTTAAGGTCGACTGTCTAGCTAGTATTTTATCAAGCATGTAGCCATCATACCAGAGTTGGTTCACAGAACCAACTTTCACCAATAGTGATAATTTTCACTGGATCAAACATGTTTTCTATGTTGTGTCCATATAATTAAAACTTCATTGGGTAGGATCTTCTACACATTTAAAAAGTTCTTTCAAAATGATTCTTCCTGAAAAGGATGATAAATTACAAGGAAAATGAAGGAGAGAGGGCTTTTTATAAATAAAGATTAAAAAACAGACTTAAAGAAGTAGAAGACATAGATTATTAAAGCTAGGATACACACTGAAATGACTTGCTGGTGATAAGAAAAGAAAGAATAAACAAGATTTTCTTCCCACAGTATATTAAAAAAAAAGTGTTGTTTTGAAAAACTACCAAGACCCATCACAAGTTTCAGCCCCAGACCTTGATATATTACCTGCCTCCCTGTCATTTGCTGAAGACTCAAAACAATTAAATTAGTAAGGACTAGCATGCACAGTTTACCATTTTTGCTATAAAATTTTACCATATGAAATGTTACAGATGGATAAACTGCCCCAAATTGTTGAAGGACCTTGTGTAGAGTCACACATTTAGGGGAATGAGAAATTAATATTCAAATCCAGTACTATGGAAATCCAAATACCATGTATATGCCACCAGACCTTCTCTATGGATTGGCATAGGTATTAAACCTTCATCTGCAGTGCTGCTGAGAAGTCATAATATTAGTATTCTTTGAGACCTCTATCTGGATTCTTTGGAAGAAGCATACAAAATCTCAACACATGACTGATTCTGCCAACTCTCCACTATCCTGCTGTGCTAAAATTTATTAGAAAACAATAAACACTATAAACAGTATTATAATAAATGTTTACATATTCACATATGATGCTGCGAAACCCATCATCGCGTACCAGGACACACAGATAACACAAAGTAATAGGGGATGTGCTTATAGAAGGTGTATTGGTAATCTTGGGAGATAGATGCAGAAAGTATCTATGATTTAAAAATTAATATTGGCCACAGAGAATTATCTTATTTGGTAGAAAATGTTGGCTGTTTTCACAAGTTATTTAATCTACCTTTAACTTGGTTTCTCCCTATAAAGCACACAGTATTACAGTCCCAAATTTATAGGTTTGTTGTATTAAATAAGTGGTGGTATTTTACAAAATGTTAGCTCACCTTTGGTAAATTACATTATTCATTACCAAGTGCACATCTTGGAGATTATCTAGCTCTGTAACTATTTTTGGTATCAATTACTCCTATAGCATAATATGTAGTTAAAATTCAATGATTTGGTTAAACTTGGTTCACTTTCCTAAGAAGAAACTGGAAATTATCGAAAATAACAACAGAATTTTAAAAGTATATGCTTAATATTTTATAATGCTTACAGTGTACCTATAATAAAATATGTTACAAAGATTAACTCTTTTAAGGTTCACAGTAACTCTGTTATAGACACTATTATTATCTCTATTATTGCATGTGGATCTCTGAGGAACAGAAGGGGGATGTGACTCTTCCAAAAATCACAAGTTGGAGGTAACAAGATGGGGTTCTAGTACCAAGTTCATGCTCTTAAACTCGAGTATATATTGTGTATTAGAAAACAACTAAAATTTATGTAGCTATTGAAAAAATAGACAACAAATTAATATTACAGATTAGTTTAGGAACTTATGTGAATTATTTAGCCTATTCAATTTCTGCCAACATAAAAATCAGTTTCCACTTTCTATTTTGTATGGTATATAAAGTACAAGTCCTGAGGCCATATAAAGAAGAGAGTTTTGTGTGTGTTGTTCATTTGTGTTTAGATTTTGTTTGTTTATTTGAGAGAGAGAGGGAGAGCATGAGTTGGGGAGGTGCAGAGGGACAAGCCAATTCGGGAAGCAGTAACATTTCTGTTCAAGAACTACCATACTTAAGCAATGAATTTTTAACAAGAAAATGCAATTTGTTGGAGTCATATAGATTTTTTTTCATTCATGCATATAATTCAGAAAATTATGTTGAGGAACTAATGACCCTTTTTCATCTGACTCATCTAATCTGTATTTGGGACAGCGATGATAAAATTTATTTAGTCATGACTTAGCATGAGCATTATTATAACATTTTCGCCATGTAGAAACTAGTTATCACTGAATACTTAGGGGAAAGTTTCAAATATAAATTTAGTAAATTTTATTTTATTTTTTAAAATATTTTGTTTATTTGTTGACAGACAGAGATCACAAGTAGGCAGAGAGGCAGGCAGAGAGAGAGAGGACAAAGCAAGCTCCCTGCTGAGCAGAGAGCCCCATGTGGGGCTCAATCCTAGGACCCAGGGATCATGACCTGAGCCGAAAGCAGAGGCTTTAACCCACTGAGCCACCCAGGCACCCCTTATTTTATTTTTTTTTTTAACTTAAATATTTTATTTATTTATTCAACAGAGAGAGAGAGTGAGAGAGCATGCAGAAGCAGGGGGAATAGCAGGCAGAGGGAGATGCAGGCTCCCTCCTGAGCAAGGAGCCTAATGTGGGACTAGATCCAGGATCCTGAGATCATGACCTGAGCTGAAGGCAGATGCTTAATGGACTGAGCTACACAGGCATCCCTAAATTTAGTGAATTTAAAAAAAACAAGATCTTACATAACTAATTGCTGTCTTCTTTGTAGTCAAATCATTTAAATCCTAATTATTATTGATGCATGTTGTTTATATTTAATAACCAGCTTATTAATAGTTTTTGGTTCACATAATCTAATCAAGAAATCATTTTGTTTTTATCCCCTGTGCCTTCAAAAGTTCTTTCCCCATCCCTTGATGGTATCTCATAAGCTCCCTGAGCTTTCTGAGTCAGTCTGAGTTAGAATTTCCTTATTAGTAGTATTTTCAAGTATAGTTTCTATTAAGAAAACAAAAAGTAAAGCCCAAATTTCAAAAACAAGGAATAAGGGGTGCCTCGGTGGCTCAGTGGGTTAAAGCCTCTGCCTTCGGCTCAGGTCATAATCCCAGGGTCTTGGGATCGAGCCCCACATGGACTCTCTGTTCAGCAGGAAGCCTGCTTCCTTCTCTCTCTCTGCCTGCCTCTCTGCCTACTTGTGATCTCTGCCTGTCAAAAATGAAATAAAATCTTCAAAATAAAAATAAATAAAATCTTTTAAAAAAAGGAATAAAGGGAAAAGATCATTGTTTTTTTTTTTTTTATAAACATATATTTTTATCCCCAGGGGTACAGGTCTGTGAATCACCAGGTTTACACAATGAGTTAAAATACTATAAAGAATATTATAAATTTATGCCAAAAACTTGTCAACATAAATGAACTGAACAAATTCCTAGAAAGACACAAATTACCAACACTGACCTTTAAAATACAAAACCTTAATAGGCCTTCAGCAAATGAATAAAATCAAGTTGTAATTAAAAATCTCCCAAGAATGGGGGGTTAAGGGGGTAGGAGAAGAATCAATGAAACAAGATGGGATTGGGAGGGAGACAAACCATAAGTGACTCTTAATCTCACAAAACAAACTGAGGGTTGCTGGGGGGAGGGGGTTTGGGAGAAGGGGGTGGGATTATGGACATTGGGGAGGGTATGTGCTTTGGTGAGTGCTGTGAAGTGTGTAAACCTGGCGATTCACAGACCTGTACTCCTGGGGATAAAAATATATTATATGTTTATTAAAAAAAAAAAAATCTCCCAAGAAAGAAAAAACTCATACACACGTGCCTTCACTGGGGGAATTCTTCTTCTTCTTCTTCTTTTTTTAAACTTTGGAAATTTTTTTGAGATTTTATTTTTATTTTTAAAGATAAAGATTTCATTTATTTATTTGAAGAGAGAGAGAGAGAGCGTGCAAACTGGGGGAGCAGCAGGCAGAGGTAGAGGGAGCAGCAGACTCTCTGTCGAGTAAAGAACTGGATGTAGGGCTGGATGTTAGGACCCTGGGATCATGACCTGAGCTGAAGGGAGACGGCTAACTGGCTGAGACACCCAGGCACCTCACTGGGGGAATTCTATCAACTACTTAAAGACCACATAATACCAATTCTTCACAAACATTCAGAAAATGGAGAAGGAAACACCACTTCATTCTATGTATATTGCTACTAAAGCCAATGAAAAACATCATAAGAAAACAATACACAACAAAACAATATGGGCTAATACCACTCATAAACATAAGCATAAAAATCCCTTAACAAAATATTAACAAATCAGTTTCAGAGCATACTATAAAATTACTACACAGTGACAAAATGGCATTTATCCTGAGGATGTAAGGTTAATTTAATGTCCAAGAATAACCAATCCAACTCACTATATTAATAGAAGAATCCAAACAAACAAACAAAAAATCCATGGCAGTCTCAAATAGATTCAGAATTAGTATTTGACAAAATCTTACATCCATTCATAATTTTTAAAAAGTCATCTAGAGCCTAGATGTTCATCAACACATGAATGGATAAAGAAGATGTCATACACACACACACACACACACACACACACACACACACAACATAATATTATGCAGCCATCGAATATCCCAAAATCTCGGCATCTGCAACAACATGGATGGAACTAGAGGGTATTATGCTAAGCAAAATAAGTCAATCAGAGAAAGACTATTATCATATGATCTCACTGATAGGAGGAATTTGAGAAACAAGACAGAAGATCATAGGGGAAGGGAGGGAACAATGAAACGAGATGAAACCAGAGAGGGAGTCAAACCATAAAAGACTCTTACTCTCAGGAAACAAACTAAGGGCTGCTGGAGGTGGGGGTTTGTGAAGGATGGGGTGGTGGAGTGATGGACATTGGGGAGGGTATGTGCTATGGTGAGTGCTGTGAATTATGTAAGACTGAAATAATACATTATATGTTAACTTAAAAAAGAAAAGAGTGACAAATAGGAGGCAAGATCTTCAATCTGATCTCGTCTGTCTATAAGAACCCTAGAGCTAACGTCATACTCAACAGTGAAAGAGTGAGTGCTTTCTCTCTAACATTGGGCACAGGGTAGAAATGGCTGTTCTTGCCATGTATATTCACCATTGTATAATCAAATGAAAATAAAATTTTTTTAAAAAATCAAGTATCCAGATTGGAAAGAATGAAACTGAGACAGAAAAAACTCAATTCACAATAAAACCAAAGATAATAAAATATATGGGAATAAATTTAACAAAATAAATGCAGGACTTATAAGCAGAAATTCACAAATCATTGCTTAGAGAAATAAAATGGGCTGTTGATGGAAAGGATTGCTGGTGATGGAAACAGAAAATTCACTTTGGAAAACAGGTTGGAACTTTCTGTAAACATTCAACATAAACTTATAATGCAACAATTCCCCTCCTAAGTTTCTACCCAAGAGGATGAAAGAAACGTCCACACAAAAACCTGTGTTCAAATGCACATTGAAGTATTATGTATACACTTCAAAACTGACAACAATGCGAATGTCTATCTTTGGTGAATGGAAAAACATGGTGTGACATATCCATACTATAAAAATTACTTCAACAACAAACGGAACAAAATAGTGACATGTGTTACAACAACCTGAACGAATCCCAAATATGCTGTCTTCTTTGATAATAAGGCTGATATTGCTCCTTGGAGCTGGATTAGCTGCAGAAAGCAAAAGGCTTTAGTGACTTTGGGTTTCTGAAGTCTTCAGAAGATTCCAGACCCAGAACTGTCAAGTCTCCCAGATTTCATGGAGGAGATATTAAGCCATTCTTTTTGTAGACAAACCCTTTCAGGGATGCCTGGGTGGATCAATCAGTTGTGTCTACCTTTGGCTCAGGTCACAGTCTCAGTGAGGGGGCCTGCTTCTCCCTCTGCCCCTCCCTCCCCGCTCGTACGTGCTCTCTCTTTCTTGCTCTCTCTTTTATTTATTTTTTTAAGAGATTTTATTTATTTATTTGACAGAGATCACAAGTAGGAAGAGAGGTAGGCAGAGAGAGAGAGGGAAGCAGGCTTCCAGCTGAACAGAAACCCAATGCGGGGCTTGATCTCAGGACACTGAGATCATGACCTGAGCCAAAGGCAGAGGCTTAACCCACTGAGCCACCCAGGCACCCCTCTCTCTTTAAAATAAATATAATCCAAATGATAAATAAATAAATAAATAAAGGAACCCTTTCAGAATTCCTGACCCAAAGAAACTCTATGATAATTTATCATGTAACAATAGATAACTAATCTGGGTCATAAAAATATTAAAATATATAGTAAAGAAAAGATTCTCACTAGAGCTTGAGCTGGAATGGTCCCAGCAGGGCCTCATAACACAAGTAGCCCCTGCTCCCAACCACCATGCAGAAATCTTGCCCACAGGGTCTGTCACTAGGGGTCCAGCTGCTGCTTTATTCACTACAGGAAGGTATCCAAGGTCTGCAGATATTTCCAGGGAGGCTTCTGTTTCTATGGAGATAGATACAGCTATCAGCCTCCATAGCTACAGGCAGCCTGGAATGGGGGGTCTGAGTCCATTTACCTACCCTCTGTTCCTATGCATTGCAGCTGATTGGGGGCCTGCTGAGGCACCGATCCTGATCTAGAGGGGTTGGTCAGCAGGGTGAGGAGGATGGTGACAGTTTCCAGAACTCCCTGTCTCCATTATCTGCTGATAGGGATCGTAGTTATTCCCAGCACTCTCAGCCAAAGGCAGACCCTTCCTAGGAGCTCAAGGCCCCATTTCAGTGCTTGGACCTTGAGAGGAAGCAGGAAGTCAGGGTTTCATGTGTGGTATCTGAATGGACAAGGTGTGGGACGAGTCAGAGGCCTCCTGCCCAGCTTCATCCACACCCACTGCCTAGGCACTTATGCACCCCAGCAAAAGAGGTGATGGGACTTCCCAGAAGACATTATGAAGGCCTGTCCCCAGCACCATGTCCATTCTAGCTACATCACCCCCAACAAACTCTGGCTGACCCAGGAGGCTGAGAAGAAGCAACTCATCAGGAACTTCAAGGCTTGGACCATCCAATGCCAGTTCTTCATGTGGGAGGATGGTCACTGCCCCTTCAATTCAAACTGTATGTACCTGCACAGCTTCTGGCTAAGGTCTGAAGCTCTGGTTCTCTCTGCCTAGAGAATGTGCTGCTGGCTTCTGTGATTGAGGTGTTGGACTCAACAGCATTTCTGGGGCACCAAATTAGAGGAAGGAGTATTCATAGGCTGTGCCCATGGCCTTCTGAGATTCAGAACTCCTACTGGATCCCAACAGTTCTTACCATGGCCACCTGTAACCAGGATCGACATGTGGGAAGGGAGGCAGAGGGCAGGGGGTGCTAGGTGGTAGGTCCCATTCTGGGCAAGGTGGGTGATGAAAGTTGTAAGCTCTCTACCCCCATGCACAGGAGCAGTGACACAACTGAGGAACACAGGGACAGGTGGTGGGAAAGAGGAAGTTGCTCTCACCCCCTTGCCTGGCCTTCAGTTATTACACCTGTTCTTTTGTAGAATGACCTTGGAAGAAAGCAAATGAAATGTACCTAAACCATGAAAGAAAGTAAGCAAGTAAGAAACAATGAAACAATGAAAGATGAAGGGAGAGAGAGAGGGAAGAAGGAAGGAGAAAGAAAGAAAAAGGAAGGAAGGAAGGAAAGAAGGAAGGAAGGAATGGAGGGAGGGAAAAGAAAGGAATACTGGCATTTCTTCCTGAATTGGTGCTTTTCTTATGCAAAGTTTCATTTATTCACATGGCTGGTACTTGATGCTGGTGCTTTGCTAAAAGCCTAGCTGGAGGTAGAGATAAGAGTACTCATTCATGGTCTTTTTATGTAGACTGGGCTTCCTTGCAGCATAGTGGCTAAAACTCAAGAGCAAGTACTTCAAAAATGAGAGAAATTGGAGCAGAAACTCTTGGATTTATGACCTAACACAGTTACATAGACATGCATCTCCTCTGAGTTTATTAAGGCTGTCACTAGTCCACTTCAAAATTCAAGGGGAAGGAGAACCAAACCCACTTCTTGAAGGAATGTTAGTTTCACTGTCAGAAGAACATATCAGAAGGGAGAGACACAAAGGTATGCCCATTTTGGGGACCTATAATCAGAAATCTTTTAGGAATGGTTCATTAGTAACTAGCATTGTAACCTCTAATAAATCCTAGGGAAACTACATTTTATTTATTTTTAAAAGGTTTTTCGTTAATGTTCCAGTGCAATATTAAAACCTAACAAAAGAGGTAAAAAACCTGTAGTCTGAAAAGTAGAGAACACTGATGAAAGAAATTGAAGATGACACAAAGAAATGGAAAAACATTCCATGCTCATGGATGGGAAAAATTTTTTTTTTCAAAAATTTTGAAAGGAAGTTAGAATTGATAGGAACTTATGTCCCTCATAATATCCTCCTTAGGGCTAAGGAGTTTTATAGGAGCAAAGAAAAATCATTGGCTTTATTCACAGTTCTCTTCAATGTAGTACACTGGAATTCCATATAAGATTTCATTTGTCAAAGTATCCTAATGATCTACAAGTTTGAAAATTACAGATCTGTAATTCCCTACTTAAAGGTGAGAAAACTTTGGTATAATCCTGCCCTACTTTTTTTTTTTTTTTTTTTTTTTTGGTCAGACCCACGACTGGAATCCAAGTTTCATTATGCTTTTCACTGCTCCATGGTATCTATCAACTAACTCAGAGAATAAGGAGGCACACCGCCTGAGATCTTCCCATGTACATGAAAATACTTACTTTTTTAAAAAGATTTTGTTCTTTGTTGGACAGACAGACAGAGAGTATAGGCAGGCGGAGTGGCAGGCAAAGGAAATAGGAGAAGGAGGCTCCCTGAAGAGCAGGGGGAGCCTGCTGTTGGACCAGATCCCAGGATCCTGAGCAGAAGGCAGTTGCTTAACCAACTGAGCCACCCAGGTGACCCCAAAATACTTAATTCCAAAGAGTAATGCCTACGCTATTATTGAGGTCACCATACTGTGAGAGATCCCATTTACATTCAATGGTCAAAGAGATGGGTTTTTTTAAAATTATGTATTAAATATTCAATAAATACTAGCCAAATAATATGATATTTCCAAGGACCTGTGAGAAAAGTAGTTGAAAATGTTTTGAAAACTGCAAAGCATTGACAAACACAGGGTTCCTAGTATGTTAAAATATGCTGGAACGGGTAGTCTTCCTTATTTAAAGATGACATCTGCTTTTGAATAACTATCAGTGTTAAAAATTTAATTTTGTGACTATGTACTAAATTGCAACTACAATAACTTCAAGAATGAAGTCTTAGCTTTTTATGACAAAAAAACTGAATTATAATGCAAACTGAACAAGATGCAATGAATAAGTAACACAAGCTTTCTTCTTCTTTTCTCTTTAAATCAGTTCATTTTGAAATTACAAGTTAAGATAAACCATATCTAATAATAGCTCTGTTCAATTACAGTAGTATGATCTGAATCTAGACTGAGCAATTCATAAAGAGGATTTAAATTATTCATATATATCTATGCTAAAGTCAAATATTACTTTCTATGCTGTTGGTGACAAAAACTGATCTCTAAAGAAAAAGGAACCTTAAAAATACCGCCAATCAATTTTCCCCCCAATGGAAACACTAGAGAAAACATATCATTAATTTTAAATATTTGTAATAACATAAAGCCTTAGATATTCAGAATTCCTTTAGAGCAGGAACTGCTTCATTCATCTTAAAACCTCCAGAGTTTAACACAGAGCCTAGTGCCTTCTAGCAAATTGAAAATATCAATGAACAAATATTCTTTCAAAAACAGACTAATGTGAGAAGAAAGTGGGTTCAGTACAGCTGATAAAACAGGAAAGGTCTGTGTACCATGACCCACTGGTACCAAGATCGTCAGCATATTTTCCTTGAATTCTTAACCCATGGTCAGTAAGACCGTAGGTGCCGTTTCACTTCATATTAAACTCTCTACAATTTTAAAAATTCTTCTCAAGTGACTTTAATCTAACCACAGAAATTAGTATTTGGAAAGCAAATAAAACCCATTATTGATTTGATGAAAAAAAGAGATGATTTTATACTAGTAAATAGATGTCAGTCAGTACACAATCAAATTTCTGAAACATGCCAATTCACTATAGAACTACAGTAGATAAGCAGTCGAAGAAGTCTAGATAGATAGATAATAGGTAGATAGATGATAGACGATAGATAGATAGAGGTCAAGACTAACAAAAATTTTTTTTTCTTTTTCTTTCTTTCTTTTTTTTTTTTAAGATCTTATTTATTTAACTCACAGAAAGAGACAGCAAGAGAAGGAACATAAGAAGGGGGAGTGGGAAACGGAGAAGCAGGCTTCCTGATGAGCAGGGAGCCCATTGTCGGGCTTGATCCCAGGACCCTGGGATCATGACCTGAGCCAAACTCAGATGCTTAATGACTGAGTCACCCAGGTGCCTCATGGACTAACAAAAATGTCCACTCAATTTTATGTACATTGCAAATGTATAATTTTTCACTATTTTGTACTCTATCTATGCATATGAAAATCACATTGACTAGTTCAACTAATAACTTACTTAAAATATATCTAATAAACTTAGGCAAGTGACTAATTGTCCTTGTGAAATTCTGTTTTGGAGTGAGAGAGTCCAGGATTCCCATCTTCTTTGGTCACCATGCCCAGTGTGACACGGAGCTACAATGAACTATCTTGGAGCTTACATTTTCTCACACTCATAGTGTGGACCATAACACTCATCTTAATTTAGTGCATATTAAACTAGTATAATTCTTTAGTTTCTTCTTCTTATTATTATTATTTCAGAAAAATTAGGTGCTTTCTTCTCATTTGGTCTAAGAACATCACTTCATGGCTAACTATGTGGCATGCAGGCAGATGAAATTCTTCAGAAAATTCTATCACAAAATCCAATTCTTTATGTTTAAACCCTTTGTCATTGAATGACCACACTTTGGTCTTTTATAACCTTTCACAACTTCCCCCTGGAGGTTGTTTAAGAAAACCCTTAAATTTGAAGTCCATGGGATTAACCATAATTGGCATTGTTATAATTTACTAAAATTCTCTATTTTGGTGAATTTCTGACTGCTCTTACACTTTAACATCCTTAAGCATAGACTTCAGTCTCACTTTTCTCATAACTCACAACAAGCTGTGTTTTGCACATAAATGATATTCTATACAAACTTATGAAAACACATGTATGAATTTATGTTTAGCTTGAATTTTTTCTAGTAATGCCAGAGTTTAATTTTTCTGTACACATGAAAATGTTATCATTTGCATTATTGTGAAGTAAAAAGAAGTTATAACAAAATAGCTCTATATACCAAATAACCTCAAAAAAAATAATTACCCAACAATTTAATCCCAACTCATAATGACATGCTTGCATACAAAGTTTTCCCCAAATATAGAAGTTAGGGAGTCATTTCACTGATTTTTGACCAGTTTCATAATAAATGCAAATAAATGGATAACTATTGACCAAGAAAAGTAGAATTGTCTCTGGTACCATTTGTTTATTTCACAATTATATAAAATATGTTCTAAGGCTTTAATTATCTTTGCCTAATGATAGTTATTATAGTGATGCTGAAAAAATTGGAAACATTTGTGTACTGGAAGTTTCTGATAATTTGAAGAAGTGAAGTTTTGGAACTTCTATCTTTCTTAAAATTGTCAAGATTAGTATCATAAAAAAAGCAAAGTAATGAAGCATAAAAGGATTATTAGAAGTCTAATAAAATTACTTGGATCTCCAACTATAGCAACACTGATTAATGACTGTATTTTAATTAATTGGAAGTTGTTCAATCATTGTAACATTTCCTTTGCCTGAGATTTTTTATGTGAGGGTCAGGCCAAAACACATGCTAGTTAAATCTGCAATAAGGTATACTTACATAATTTTTTCTCCTTGGCAGTATAAGTGTAAATTATTTATTTCTCAGTCATTCACCATGTGGATAGTTTCCTGCTCAGCTGGCTAGTTTGATCAATGAAAACAGCCTTATGCATTAGAATATGAATAAATTTTACTTTTAAACTCTGTGAATTCAAGCAAAATAAAACCCATAATAAGCTATTCTTATTGTAAATCATTAATTACCATGTGGTATGCATTCAGCCTCCTTATTTTTCACATGGATACATAGCATTTACCCCAGCAGACTTCCTTGGGGTCTGATATCTACACAGTGGTCTTGGAGTAGATACTGGAACAGCACAGGGGTACCTATTTTAGAAATGTTAATTTAACATCACTCTTAACTAATAAGATTTATACACACACATATAGGGATAAATGGATAAGGTATATATTATGTGTCTAAGTCCCAGTTCTGCATATTTCCCAGTAAGGACCAATATAACTAATGAGAATCCACACACAAGGGTTTTCTAATTTGCATTTAGGTAAAAACTAGAGCTAGCATATGCCCTAATCATATTGACAGCTAAAAAAAAAAACCTCAGATTTCTCTAAATGTGAAAAATCTAAAATTGAGACTCAGTGACAGGTGCTTCTACTGCAAAAGTGCACACACCCTCCTTTCATTGTCTAGGTGGGCCAAGTAGAGTCTCTGACGAGGTACCAGCCCCACTACTATCCCACCCCCACACACACACACCATGGTGATGGTCTGGGTGGTCTACACAGCCGCTGGGGAGAAAGAGAACTTCCTGAGCCCCAGGTGATTAACGAACTATCTGCAGACTCTCATCCTGAGTTAAGATATGGAAGACTACTATTCCTACTTCAAGAAATATGGTTTTTGTGTCTATTAATAGGAAGGTTTAGGTAATATTAGATAGTTTCTAATAAATAATCTTTTGTTATGATTAATATGCCTTTGGCAATATTTGAAGAGACTGTCTCTGCTTATTTGTCACTTATTTTGCACAAGCCATTACAGTGAATGGTTCAGGGAGGTCTTACACTCCACAGTTTAATTCACATTCACCACATTTGCCAAAGATCTTAGAAAACCAACATTTATTTTCTAACCACAATATAGTTAAGTTATCCCCCAACCTTCTGAGCGAAATAACTCAAAGTTAATATGAAAGGAATAATGAGTAACAAATGGAATAGGATATGGTATAGGAGGGGGAAAAAGGTACCAGATGTGAAAGGAAACCAGGAAAACACCATAAAGAAAACGGGTGTCCTCTGAAAAGAGGAGACCTGCTTTCCGTTCTCCTGATGATACGTCTGCTCAGGCCACTGACTGAATGATCCGCTCTCAGAGCCTAACCAAGCAAGGAGAGCAGATGTGAAAGGTGGTGGCGCACAGAGAAAGCATTCAGTAGAACAGCCTGGGAAGTCCCTGTCCAGTGCGACAAGGATGTGTGAGTTTTCTCAGGGTCAAGTGGGAACAACAGGAAGCTAAAATTGAGAAATCATGCTATAAACTCTCCTAAGAAGACTGCCCTCTCTATGCAAGGGGACCCTGGAATTAAGAGGTTGGAACCCAACTTTGGGTTCCCAAATCAAGTTCCTATGTGGATAGGATGTCCAGAGCCGCCCCCTCCCCCCCATCAAATAACTCAAAGATCACATAAGAAGACAAAGTTTTGGCAAGTGCCTTCGCTGTCAGTCCCTTTTTAGCCCTAGAAGCAGTGGCAGCAATGCAGTATTCCATGGGCGCAGGTAAGAGAGACTCATGTATCTGTCCTTGCCTCTGTCCTTTCCACTCTAATTCTCCAGCCAGAGAATCTATCCCCCCACCAGCGAGGGTCACCGTTTCAACTTACGATGTGCTTGACTTCTGCGGTCCTCTAGTCCTGTGTAATAACAAATGGCCCTACAATGCAGTTGCTTGAATTAATTACTGTTTTAGTCCTTCTCCTAGTATTGTGAGGTAAGCATCCAGGCAGGGTTGGTCTGCGTGTATGTTCCATTTCACGGGGCATCGGTAGAGGTTGCATTGTGGTATTCCACTAGCAAATGGCCTGGGCTAGAGATCCCAAGACAGAGTCACCCGCATACAAAGCACACTGGCACATATGAGCTGAACTGCGATGGTCAACCTGACCTCCAGTGTGTGACCTCCCAAGTACGGCAGCCTTGGGGAAGTCAGTTTACTCCCATGACAGGTCAGTGTTCCAGTGAACAAGGTGGACACTGCACGTTCTTTTACGTTTGTCTTACCCTTAATAATCAGAGTAACGACAACATCATGAAATCAGCTGAAGATACCATTAAGGCCTGAGAATAGGTGTCTGACTATTCATGTTTGGAAACAATTGTTGAAGATAAACAAAACTGTTTAATATTTACACCCCATTGAATTGAGACTGAACAAAAACCCCTTAACAGAAGCATTCACAGTTAGCTCTCCCCTGCATAGAAAAATGAAATTAACTGCCAAAGTATGTGTGCCAGATAAACAGAATAAAATGAGAAAGAGACAAAATGAAAGATGCTCAGAAGGGATTTCCCCAAATCCTTCAAAAGACCGTTAGCAGGTGGATGGGAGAATGCACTTCCTTGTGCAGACAACTACATTGATAACCACCTACCCTGCCCCAATCTGTCACCTTAGGAAGTCGGGACAGTATCCTAGGTTGGCCAGACAAACATATTGAGAGCTCTGTCACTCTCAGTTTAGAGGAGTCTCTTCTGGACCAAGCAGAAATCAACACAAGGGATCGGTCTTAACAATCCTTTCAATTTTGAGTGACTCCTTAAAGAAAAGCACTTAAAGCTCCTATATATGGCAGTGACAATCATTTAAAAAAAAATTACATTCTAAGGAAAGGAGAGAGAAGGAAGGGGGTGATTTTAAAAATACTCTCTTCGGTTTCAGAAATGATTCCAGAATGGGTGATTTCATGTGAGAATTCTTTCCTCCTGCCTGGCCTCAGGAGCTGCTGATATTGTCCGTGGAGGTCCGGTGTGGAAGGGAAGTTGGAGTGCCGGTGGGGGATATTGGAGGGCACAGCGTGGAAAGGGATGAGGTCACACAATGAAATGCGCTGCTAGATATTCATGCCAGCCTGCAAACAGGGCTCATTGGCAGCTGTCACAATTCCTCTGGACTTAGGCTCTGAGGAAAAGGAACAGGTTTCCGAGTGTCCCCAGGAGACCACTCAGCTGTCAGTACAAAAATGAAAAACACCTCAGCAGGGACTCGTTTAAGAGTGTTCAATCCAAAGTATTGCAGTGGAACATTGATTCTGTCCATGCCATACTTACTAACTTTACTCGCAATTATGGAGAAATTATACTGCGCGGTGCTTTCTCTGTCTAGTAATTCATTAGTGGCGATGGTTCCTTCGGTTCCGTCTATTGTAAAGTAGCTGTCCTCATCACTCTTCCAATCTATGAAGTACCTGTGTAGAAAGAGAGTGGATGCAAATGTGCAATGATTACACATGGATCATAATGGCAGTCGGGCTAACTTGACACAGTTTCTTATTTTTCTCCCCGCAGCTATTACCCACCTTGCAATAAAGAAGAGTGTCAATGACAGCTTCTTTATTGCAAAGTCAGTATGCTCAAGGGGAAACTGGAAATAATGAAAGATTTAGTACTCCTGCTGTTCGTATTATTTTAGGGTCTTGACACCTTGAAAGCTCAGCAGAGACTAAAATTCTAGAGCTGACCATGGGTTTCCTTAACCTGCTGAATATTAAAACTTTTCCAAGCAGTGAAAGATTCCATGGGGGCTGTGAGAAGATCTGGGGAGGGGGAACCGTCTGAATTCAGCTGCAAAGAACATAGGCCAGAACGGAAGTAGAATCTTCATTTCCGCAGATAGAAAAAGAAAAGAAAAATCATATTGTGGAAACTAAGGGGCAATTTTGTAATTGACAATGTGGCAATTGTACAGAAGTATTTTCCTCAAACACGAATGAAAGAGCCACTGTTGTTTTATTACTCTGTGTATCAGGACAACTTTCTAAAAAATAAACAAAACAGTGAGCTTAGCTAATAATGTTTCTTTATCTTCTTTATTAGTTTACCTATTTGCTAACAACAGATGTTGCCTTCTTTATGTGCAGCAGCCGGACTAAAACATTCATTAAAAAAAAAAAAAAAACAGAAACTGAATTTATATAAATCTTTATATAGCAGATATACAGAGTGAACAAATCTTTTTCCAACACATATTTTTATCATAGTAATAAAATTTTTGAAATCTTAGCATGTACCAGATACTGTTCTATACACTAACACGTATTACCTTACTAAAGTCCTACAAAAGCCCTAAAAACTAAGGATTATTCATCTCCCTACTTTACCAATGGAAAAACTGTAACACAGAGATACTAAGGAATCTGCCCCAGTTCACATAGTTGGAAAATTTTAGAGCTGATCTTTGAACCAGCTTATCGATGTTTTCTGTATAACTATCGTCCTGTAATCTTACCATTTTTAAATAGGACATTTTATGTGAAAGGGCTCTGCTCATCAAAAGGCTCAATGAACGATATATTTATCACCATGACTCCAGCATGGAAATCACAGTGAGGTCAACAAGCAGACATCATCAGGCCAAACAAAGTTAGCCAAGTCATGTACTTCAAAGTAGAAACGTTAAGATACCTAAACTACAAAGCTCCCACACGAACCCCTAAAACACAGAGCACGGGTACACATGGCCAGGCCCGGTTTCACGCAACCATATTTTTGCTTACCTCTTACTCACTGTTCTCTGGCATCAGATCTTTGGCTCTGTCATCTCATAAAGTTTTGGTACATCCCTTCTCTGGATGTGATCATCTCAGAAAGTTTCCTGCCTTCTGGAGTCCTACTGAAACTTATCTGACCCTTTTCTACTCCACAATACACCTTCAGGATCTTCCTACAGCTGATCAGACTGCAAGATGGTGGCTCTAGCACTAGGTCCTGGAATTTCCCTGACGTCCTGTCTTTGTGTGAGGGACTAAACCCTGGGTCTGACTAAACCATAACCATGAGGCAACAACCACCACTTTCCATTGTGATGTCCTGCCCAAGATAGCAATTAAGAACTGGCCATCAACAAAACTGGAAATGAACTACTCCTACGTTTCCTAGAATTTCCTAGACATTTTCAGAGGAGACATGACCATGTCCTAAAATGTCTAGATCATTTTTCAGGAGATAAGTTCTCCCAGAGTGTAGATCCCATGTTTACTCTAGGTTTGTCACAGCCCACAGCCAACCTAAGGCTAAAATTATATTTTAATTGCAGTTAATCACAACAGTGTAATAATGGACTGTCTAATTTGTCCTCACACACCAGTGTAAATGAGCAGAACCCTGAAATACAGAATTTGAATCACCTTATGTTTATTTGGTAAGTAGGTAAGATTTAATTTTTTAAAGGTGTTTATGATCTATATATGATGAAACAAATGTATAGTTCATTTAAGTATGCAGGCACTGTTGCTAAGAAACCTGTTTTAACAACTGAATAGAAATCAAAAATTAACGCATTAACCTAATCTGTGCAGACCACTTGAGAGAGTACAATTTTATTACTTTTCTGTAAATGAGTTTTCAGAAATGCCTTAAAAAGTTTTCTTCTCTTCATTAGGTAAGCATTCTCCTTAAAATTGTGTCTTTTAATTTGCCTAATAACTTTCTCACAGCTAATGGAAAAGCTAAATTCTCAAACACATTTTGTAAAAAGTACTTGATGGTACCGAGTTACTCTAAAAAGTATTACATCTCATTCCTTAAGCAATAAAGATGTAGGAGTAATGATTCAGGTCAAGGTTGGAAACTTTTTTTGTTAATGTGATAATAATCAAAATCTCTTCCCTCTGTCTTCTCTTAGTCACTGGTTGTCTTTTGTTGTTGTTGTTTTGTTTTGTTTTTTGTTTTTTTTTTGTTTGTTTGTCTTGGGGAAGATAATTAAATAAAAGTAAATTCAGTTCAATTTATTTCCACATTTTATTAAGAACCTAAGTCACATACAACAACACTAAGATTATAATTGCTTCATCAAGAATCACAATTACATGCTTTTCTTAGGAATCCTAACATTTCTTTCAAACATTTTAAATAGCAGTTGCCAGTTTCCTATTAGCTTCTCTTAGTTTTTGTTTTTGTTTTTTATTCCTAATCCTCCTCATTCTAACTTTTCTCTTAGTAAAATTAACTGTTACGGATAGTTTAGAGAGCTTCTCTTATCTGTTTGTTGTGAAACTAAACATTTTATAAAATTATAATGATTTAATAAAGGCATAACTTTTGTGCCTTCAAATTTTTCATTTGGAAGCACATAATATGATTAAAACACATCGTTAAAGAAAGGTAAATGCATCATAATCTACAGTTATTAAAAAAGTTGTTATATTTTGGGGCGCCTGGGTGGCTCAGTGGATTAAGCCGCTGCCTTCGGCTCAGGTCATGATCTCAGTGTCCTGGGATCGAGCCCCGCATCGGGCTCTTTGCTCAGCGGGAGCCTGCTTCTCTCTCTCTCTCTCTCTGCCTGACTCTCCGCCTACTTGTGATTTCTCTATCTGTCAAAAAAAAAAAAAAAAAAAAAAAAAAAAGTTGTTATATTTTTATTTCCCTCTAGTTAATTAAGATTTTCCTTTTTTTTTTCCCCCTTAAGGGGAAAAAAGGGTTTTATTTATTTATTTGAGAGAGAGGCAAAGGTGGCATGACAGAGGGAAGGGCACCAGGAGAGGAAGAAGCAAACTCCTTGCTGAACACATAGCCTGACTTGGGGCTCCAGCCCAGGACCCTGAGATTATAACCTGACCTGAAGTCAGATGCTCAACTGACTGAGCTACCCAGGCACCCCAAGATTTTCTCATTTTCTCAAGTCATTTTTACATAGTCCTATATGATCTCTTGACTTGTATCCATTTATGTAACTGGATGCCAACTTTATCTTCCCCCAACATTTTATACCCAGACTTTGGTTTCTTCTTCAGAGACTCTGAAGCAGCTTGCTCTAGCAGGAAAAAAGTAAAGTTTAGGCAAATAATAATCTAATAAACCCAAATCTAATTTGGGTTTAGCTTCAATATTAAACTGGTAGTCTCAGTTTTCTCATGTATTTTTTTTTAAAGATTTTATTTATTTACTTGACAGACAACTAATATCTGGACACTTAGCCATTGAGATTTCCTTTAGTATATCACTAGAATAATATAAAATTTGTTTAAAAATAAAGCAAACTCATTATTGAATCTCAAGATCCAATCCACATGAAAATTAGACCTGTAAGTTGGTATTACAGATCTATGGAGTGTTGTCAATAAATTCTCAGTTATGTCTAAATCTTATAAGAACTTTGTGGTTGTTCTAGAAAAATAAAAGGTACTGAATCTCAAAAAATATTTTACCAAAAAATTATTAATAAAACAACTGTATAATTTGGTATTTGTTTTTTCAGCCTGACAAATGTCAATATTGTCATAGTTCAAGTAAGCATTTTTCAGATTTAGGTAGTGCCTGGGTGGCTCAGTCAGCTCAGGTCTTGATCCTGGGATGGAGCCCTGCATCAGGCTTCCTGCTCAAGGAGGAGTCTGCTTCTCCCCTGCCCCTGCTTGTGCTCTCTCTCTCTCTTTCTCTCTCTAGCTCTCTCTCATGCATGTGTTCTCACTAACAAAATCTTTAAAAAATAATAATTTAAACATTTTTCAGATTTAATTAAAGTTGTTGTAAGGTTTACATCAGGGAAACAGATGCAAAATGTTTAGAGTACTTTCAAGTATCTAATAAGGTCCATAGCTACTATATCTTAAGGAATTGAATATTGTATATTTTTACTGACTTGTTTTGACTTTCTATCAATTTTGTTCAATAGGCTACTGAGAACTATGATATTTTAATTATATTTTCAGCAATCTTAAGATTAAAAAGCAGCTCAAACACTTAGATGAGTAACTCAATCACACTGAAGAAGGGGAGCTATTAGTTTGACTTTTAGAATCCGGCTGCTTATGGTTAAATCTTATTCTCTTACTTATTGAAGACATAACTGGATCTTCCCAGGCCTCAGTTTCTCTCACTGTAAAATAATGTCAGTTGTGATATTTATCGATTTTTTAAAATTTTTTTGAAAATATTTTATTTATTTATTTCACAGAGAGAGATCACCAGTAGGCAGATAGAGAGAGAGAGAGGGAATCAAGCTCCCTGCTGAGCAGAGAGTCCGATGCGGGACTGGATCCCAGGACCCTGAGATCATGACCTGAGCCGAAGGCAGCGGCTTAACCCGCTCAGCCACCCAGGCACCCAAGTTGTGATGTTTAAACAAACTTGGCCAAAACACTCAGCTTAAAACCAGAAATAAATTAGTTAGTATGATGTCACTGTACGTTGGGGCATCTGGGTGGTTCAGTGGGTTAAATGTCTGGCTTTGGTTCAGGTCATAATCCCAGGGGCCCGGGATGGAGCACTGTATCAGTCTCCCTGCTGGGTGGGGGGTGCCTGCTTCTCCCTCTGCCCCTGCCCCCCACCCTGCTCACACCAGTACTCGAGTGCTTGCTCTCTCTCTCTCTTTCAAATAATAAATAAATAAAATCTTTAAAAACTGATGTCACTATATACTAACAGCTAATTGTCACCACAGCAAATAAAAGTCAACCTGTCCATCTGGTACATGTTATTTGCAGTAGCTCCTATTTTACTGATTGTCCATGGACCGGTCATTTGAGGAAAAAAGCAATGAGTTTAATCACAAAGGATCTTCTAACTCTTCATAGCAAGTTAAGTTCTCAATCAACAACATCTCAAGTGAATTATTCTTAATCATTCCATTGGTGTAAATTCAGAGGGAATGCTTCTTTCATTTCCAGTGCAATCAAAATAAGCAGGGAATTGTAATCAAGGTGTTGCCGCTCTTTAATGTTGTCAACTAGAGACTAGATCCAATCATAAATGGAGATTCTGAGGGATAAATAATTGGATACAAACATGTCTGAGGCCAATATATACTCAATGGTCTCACTGTAGGGAGTTTCTGGCTCATGGCTCTCCAAGAAGATTAAGGAGAGATTATTAAGGAGAGATTAAGGAAAGATTAAGGAGAGATTACAAACATACAAATCCAGTCACTGATAGGTTATACAACCTAAAACAATATTAAGGAATATGAAAGTAAAATTCATCAAAACTCAACTTTTCTTTTTACCTTTGTTCACACAATTACATTCCCTTTAATTAAAGTGGCTTTTCAATCTTTATTTCATTCCCTTCATCCTTGACTTTAAAGAATTCTTGTATGTTTTGGAGAAAAGTCCTTTATCAGACCAGTTTTCTGCAAATATATATATTGAAATTTGCATTGTGAATGCTAAAGGAAAGAGATAAAGTAAGCAGTGCTCAAAAAAGGATTAACTGATTTATTTTAATGACTATTTTATATAACCTTACAGATAAAATGTTTTCTCCCAATTGCTATCTGAATATTAAGTTTTTTCCAAGAAAACAGGCCATTAATACAATATTGCTCTCTGCTAACTAATAAAAACTAGAATACAAAAAAATGATTAGAGTTACACAAAAGGAGAAACTGGACTCTACATAAAGGAGCATTTTTAAAGGGCACTTAAAGAAAAATAAATAGTGTTTTAGTCTCTTTATCAGAAACTATCTTTCACAAATTACTTTCTTAATTCTAAGTGGAGAAAACTGACATTTAAAATTGCTAAGACAAAGCACCACCAAAAGATATATTGTCAACTTTGAGATCACTTGAAGGATGCAGGAAAAATTTAACACAAAAAATGTTAAATGAAAAAAATAAGAGATATTGTGTACAAATGGTAGACATGGAAAAGCAGATGGAATCTGATAGTACGGAATATTTCAAAGAAATTCAGGGAAAAAGTAAAAGGAAATGTGGAATTTAGACATTACAATAGCAGCTTAATTCATTAATATGTGCGGAGTTTGCCCTATTTAACATTTTCATTACTGTGATGGGTTTAGGACCCCCAAGAGAATTATTCGTCCAAAGTTGATTTTTGTATGGTATTTATGATACCTACTTGCAAGTGTACTGATGATATTTTGCTTCCATTAACTCCATTTATAGAAGCTAAAGAACTGAGAAACAATTTGGAAAAAAAAAGAAAGAAAGAGAAGGAAAGAAAAAGAAGGAAAGAAAAAGAAAGTATACTCTTGACTCTATTGTGCTAAAATAGCAGAGATTGAGCCCTAAACACCCAGGTCTTCAACCTTTTAAAAATCAAAGAGGCCTATTATTATAGATGATAATATAAAAATATATATAAATATTCAATATGTAATAAATGCACATATTATAAATATTTATTTATATATAACATATAGATATTAATTAATTAATTTAAAAGAGAGAGAGCATGCAGGGGAGAGGCAGAGGGAGAAGGAGTGAGATTGCTCAGCTCCTCAGTGAGCACAGAGGCCAATAATGAGGCTCAGCTCTCAGGACCCTGAGCTCATCACCTGATACTAAATCAAGAGCAGGTTGCTTAACTGACTGAGCCATCCAGGCACCCAAGACCAATTATATTATGTATCAGGTCTGTTTATGGTCATTTCACTATATAGTAGGATAAATTTATCAAGAGAACTTTAAAATAAAATTAAATTTTGTATTTAGTATGTGAGAGAACAAGGAAATATCCCCAAATCTCAAATATCTTTTCATTCTCTGCATTTTGGAGATGGTGGCTAAAAAGTGAATACATATTTATCTAATGAGCAAAAAAATGACAGAATATGGTTAATGTCTCTAGTGAACATAAAAGATAAGAAAAACACAATATTGGGAGAACGAAGTGAGTTAGAACGGGCAGTGAGTATCCACATGGTTTTGCCACCTAAGACAGCAGAAGTTGAGGATGAAGGCAATGAAGTAGAGGGTGAGAAACTATTTTATGGAGGGAATAGAATTGCTTGAACTAAGGTAGAGAGAAAAGTTGAGTTTCAGTGAATCTCATTTCCAGATTTCTTAATGCTGGTTCTGAGCCAAATATCACTTAATGCTATATCTGAATTGTATATGTTTATCAGTGACTTGATATGCATATCTGTAATCTCTCCTTGATCTCCTTGGGTAGTCATTAGCCAGAAACTCAGCAGAAGCTACTCCCAATGAGATAATTGAGTATATGTAAGCTTTAGATAGGGTCTTCTCAAGTTACTCATCCATCAGAATCTCCTGCTTACAATGGGATCTATCCTGTAGTTGAAAATTTTAAAGAAGAGCAACACCTTTAAATTTCCTGCTTATTCTGAATAGTATTCATAGAACTCAACAAATTGAAAACAAACAGCCCAATTTAAAAATTGGTCAAAGACCGGGACAAATCTTACAAAGGAGATACATAGATTCCAACTGAGCACATGAAAAGATGTTCCACTAAGTCGTCTAGACAGCAAATTATAACAACTATGAGGTACCACTACACACTTTTTTAGAATGTCCAAAATTTGGAATAATGAATACCAAATGCTGGCGAGGATGCAAACAAGAGGCACTTTCAGTCATTGATAATGAAAATGAAAAATGCTACAGTCCCTTTGGAAGACAGTTGAGCGGCTTTTTACAAATCTAGGCATGCTCGTACCATATGGTCCAGCAAATGCACTTCTTGGTAATGATACAAAGGAGCTGAGAATTTATTTCCATATAAAAACCTGCACCTAGATCTTTATACTGCTCTATCAGTAATGGCCAAGACTTTAAAGTAATGAAGATGTTCTTTAGTTAGTTGAATGGATAAATAAATTATTTTTTTAAAGATTTTACTTACTTATTTTTGAGAGAGAGAGAGAGACAGCAAGGGGAGAAGGAGAGGGAGAGAAGCAGACTCCAAACTGAATGTAGAGCTTGATGTGGGTCTCGGTCTCATAACCCTGAGATCATGACCTGAGCCAAAATCAAGAGTCAGCTGCTTGGGACACCTGGGTGGCTCAGTTGGTTAAGTGTCTGCCTTCAACTTGGGTCATGACCTCAGAGTCCTGGGATCAAGTCCTACATTGGGCTCCTTGCTCAGTGGATAGCCTGCTTCTCTTTCTGCCTGAAGTTTACCTGCTTGTGTTCTCTCTCTCACAAATAAACAAAATAAAATAATAAGATAAATAAGAGTCAGATGCCTAACAGACTCAGGCACACCACGTATTTTAAATTTCATTCTACACTTAAGCGACGACTATTGTGAATATCCCCCAACTCACTGAGAGTGGGCACACTCACTCCATTCACTTGATGAACTAGAAATCATTCCATGAATTATGTAATAAGAGCCAAAGGATATAGAGCATTAGAAGATGAGAAGCAAGAAATCCGCGTATCCAATGGCAAAGGCTAGAAGAGTAAGGGAGACAATAACTAGAAATTACACTAGGAACAGGGGGACCAGACATGGTCTACCTGACCCTTGAACAACAGGGGTTAGAACTGGGCAGGTCCACTAACACATGAGTCTTCTTCGATATAGTACAGTATTACAAATCTACTTTATCTTCTTTATGATTCTCTTAATAACATTTTTATTTCTCTAACTTACTTTATTATAAGAATACAGTATATGATAGATACATCATATAAAATACATGTTCATCTGCTGTTTATGTTATCCGTTAGGCTTCTGGTCAACAGACTCTTGGTAGTTAAGGTTTGGGGGAATCAAGTTAGATGTGGATTTCCGACTAGGCAGAGGGTCAGCGCCCCTGAACCCCTCCCCCCACATCGTTCAAAGGTCAACTACAGGCATTTGAAGTCATTACTCCTAGCCTTTCTTCAAAATTGCTTCAATCCTTGCTTAATGCCATTGCACTCTGGTTCTTTGCTGTGCTCAGTGGCAATAAAATAATATTAATAAAATACCCACTGGCATGGAGTAACATAGGTGCAAAAATAATGAATACTGTTATGCTGAAAATAAAAAATAAATTTAAAAAAATTAATACCTCGCACAGCAACCTGTGAAAAGACAGTTAAGCAAAGGAAAACAAAACAAACAGATTGTACCTAAACATGTCAAGTAATTTCACATTCTGATGCTTATTTTCGCAACGTATTTTTACTATCATTCTTAAGTGAGCCAACATGTTTTCAAACCAAAAAAAAAAGATGATTCATACCCCATGTTTCCTCAACTGACATGATTCAAGCTTATTGTTTACTCCAAGGACATGGAAGTAAGACAGCTTTCATGTTGATTCAAAAGCAGCTCTGTTTTTTGACAACCCCTCCCGGGGATCAATTAGATCCATCTGTGTCTACAGCTTAGTGAGTCAGGCTGCTACCCATTAGAAATGAGACTAGTACTTTATCCCACATAAAGTAGCTCTTGTCAGACACCAGCTCGGGTGACAGAAACTACCCCCCCAACCAGTCCTGTATTTCAAGGGTATCTCAAAAATGTAGCCTTCCTGTATTCCTCACACCAGGGTCTTAACTCTAAATATGTTATATTTGCAAATCTGTAACCCTCACCTTACCTTTACCAGGTGGTAGTTTTACTAATAAACTTTCTGATTTTTTTTAATGTATTGCATTAAAATAATATTTTATTAAAATTTTGACTCTAGCATGCTTTTATCAGTCTTGAAGGATGGAACATACAGTAAATTAAACAACATAGCATGTTCTCTAGATACCCTGTTTCTCTGTGTGCCAAAATTCTCATTTATTGAACCATAAAGAGTTTCAATCCATATTTATTTGCCTTTTTATTACTTTCTTTACAGCCTTCCATATTTCTTCCATAACTGTTTATACGCTTGAAATTACCTGTAAATTTACTCACCAGGCATTTTCCACTTTCACAATTATCAACAACACGCTCAGGGTCTCAACTATAGGACTGAATGAATGATAACGGGTTAATACGTAACAACTACGCGTGGAGCTGATTGTTGAATGCCTGGCGATGCATACCGGCTTCTGGAGTTCAGCTGAGAGTGAATCACCTTGTCATACGGACACATACCACAACAACTTAAGAATCCAGTGAGTAAATTAGCCAGCATTCGATCTGACATGTAAGGGCACTCAGTAATCGCCTTTTTTCTTCTCTTTCCCAAAACAAATGTGTTTTTTTTTCAGAGTTCTGTCTTGACCACTGACATGTTTCAAGAAGGGGGACACTCAGATCAGTTTGGAAGATAGATCCAGGTGAATACAAAAAGCAGAGCTTGACCGCGCCCAAGCCCTTTCCCGAGATTTTTCCTATATGCTATGAATGTGTTGAGGTAACCACTGAATGATTTATGCATTTTTTTATTATTGCCCCATGGCATAAAATCTTTACATGTTCCCTATGTCAACAGTGTTTTTGATTAAAAGCCTACTTTTCTTTGGTCTGATTTTCTATATGAAGGTTCAACCCCTTAGTGGTGGAAGATTCAGTACAAATCACATATTTCTCTCTGTCTCTCCTCTCTCGCTCTCTCTCTTTTTTGGGGGTTGGGGTGGGGGTGGGGGAGGTGTTTCCCAGTACTTGTATACATGTGGGATGTGGACAACTAGCAGGGAATTTAAATGTACAGAAGAAACATAACTGAATCAATATTACTATTACTCAAAATATTTTGCAGGATCTAGGGCACTTGGATAGCTCAGTCATTAAGCTTCCAACTCTTGACTTCAGCCCAGCTGGTGATCTCAGGGTCGTGAGATCGAGACCCACATGGGGCATCACACTCGGCATGAAGTATGTTTTTCTTCTCCTTATCTTCTTCCCTCCTACTCCCTCCCTTCCTCTCTCCTCTCAAATAAATAAAATCTTTTTAAAAAATATGGGGGAGGGGGTTTGGGAGAAGGGGGTGGGATTATGGACATTGGGGAGGGTATGTGCTTTGGTGAGTGCTGTGAAGTGTGTAAACCTGGTGATTCACAGACCTGTACCCCTGGGGATAAAAATATATGTTTATAAAAAATAAAAAATTAAAAAAAATAAAAAAAATAAAAAAATAAAGATGTCTTTTGGTTAAAAAAAATTTAATTAAAAAAAAAATATGTTGCAGGATCAATGTATAAGTCAGAAAAAGGGGAACCCCACAATGTTTCAGTAGTAGTGTAAATGGAATGTATGGGTTTGGGGTAGGAGGAGAGAGAGATTTTTTTTAACTCTATTGATGGCTTTGTTGACTCACTACCCAGTAGCTTTCTTTCTTTCAATCAATAGGAACTCTTCGTAAAGTCTGGGCTTTGAACAATTCCATAATTCATCTTACCCCAGGACTGGCTCTAATTGCTTTCATCAGTGGACATGATCGTCCGTGAAAAAAAAAATGAACTACAAATTGCAAATGGTAAAACCATCTCTTTCAAAGACTAGCTTTTGGTGAGAGATAGAGATTTTAGAGTAATTGAAAAACGTATTACATGTCCACTCTATTTTAAGTACTTTGAAAATATATCATTAACCTTGGAAATCATCCTCTGAGATTGTATTATAAAATGTCTTTCATAGATAAAAAATTGAGACTGGTTATCTGGAGTGCCATGTCCAACTTCACACCACTGTCGGGCCCTGTTACAGGGACGGGCAGCAGATGTTTTTGCTCCAACCTCAAGGCTGCTCACCTAATACTTATCGCGCAAAGGCAGTGGATTTTCAAGTCTCCTATCACTAAATGGGAATCATTCACCCAGGTTTGGACACTAGCATTTTTTTTCCCCCTTTTTCTGACACACAAAATAAGAATGTTTCCACTTCTTACCTAACAGCACTACTGCCCACGTCGAGGTCTTGTGCGGTGACAGCTCCGATGATGGTCCCAATTGGAGTGTCTTCGTAAACCTCCATGGTGTAGAGCGGTTTGCTGAACACCGGGGGTTCCTCCACATCCAGCACGCTGATCTTCACGGTGGCCGTGTCTTTAAAGGGGCCCGCGGAGTGAAACCTGTGGTCAAGGTGAACGTTGGAGGCCTCTACTTTGAAAGTATACGCCTTCTTTGTTTCAAAATCTAATGGCTGTAATGGGGACACATCAAAAATGAAGAGGGACATTCAGGCAAATTGTGGCAAAGTTGGTGAACACGGTTTCAGAGCATTTACAAGTTAATACCAATTTTGTCCTGCTTTCAGAATTTTTAATTACGAAATATTTTCAGAATGACCCACTTGTACAATATTCCAGGTAACTTAGAAAGATAATCAGCTGCATATATTAAAATGGTATGTATGTGAACATACGGGCTTCAGTAGGACATTTATTTTCATAGTGAAAACAAATTTTAAGGGAGGCATTTTCTAATCTTATACAATGCTGACATCTAGTGGAAGCAAGCTGTAGTTAAAACAGAATAAAATTGAAATTGGATCGTTAAGACCGTGTACATTCCAGTTAAAAATTTGGTACAACAAAAATAAATAAATAAATAAATAAATAAATAAATAAATAAATTCTTCTTAGCTTGATGATAATGTCAGTTTGTCAAGCATTTTTGAATATTTAGGTCTTTTCACTAAAAAAGGACTATGTCAGGATTTAAAACATACATAGTGGTAATTACACAAAGCATTTCTGTCTCTGCTGTTCTCAGCATTATATATATATAATTTAGTAGGCAGTGTAATAGATATCGTCAGGATATTTACCAATAACTTGAACATATGTGATCAAATTAATGAAAATTGTGAAATATAGTATTTGTAAGTCATGAAGTTACTGAGTCTCTATTTTTAGCTTTACTACTATTTCTTTTCACTTTTATGCTGAGTATTAGTTTTATATTACCAATAACTGAAAATACCAGATTCTGGATATATGGTATTGCTGTGGTGTTTTATATAAACTTTAAGGTCAACAGCTCTGACTTCTAATCACCTATGGAAAACCAAGACAACATGAAATTAACATAGAGACTTCCAGGGTCCTTTAAAAGTTTGCTTTCTAGATAAATTCTCTCTGGTATGACTCCATTGACTTGCTAATTGCTGTGTCAACACATCTGTTTTTTGCTTCAGCACACCTGGGGGAAATAAAGGAAGGATATTTCTTTCTTAAGGACAAGATTGTCTTTGTAGGCATTTTCTCTGAGGATGAAGAAAGAAAATTAAAATATTACTGTGAAATACTCCAAAACTCTCACAAGTCCACGGAGTTTATTAGAGCAAACACCTCCTAGATGTGGCATTTAAGTTTTGCTCACAATGATTTTCATTCAGGGGAATCCATATTTGTTTTCCATGTAATTGTTCCTCTATTTTATCCAATTCACCAAATTTTTGTTCAAGCTTTTATCTGCTTTCTCCTCAATGTTCTCTTTTACTTTCCATATTTTTAGTTATTTGCGTATTCTATTGATATACTATTGATTGTCTTCCATTTCCATCTCTTTTCTGTTAGGAATTACAACTTATCTTGAAGCTGGTAACAGTCAAGAATGGCACGTATAATACACCATGCTTGATATTATGGCTATGGCTGAATGGAAATAGAACATCATGAATTTTTGTAAATGCTAAATGCTCTATGAATGTTTAATATAATTTTCCATCATAGTGACCCCATCATCATCATCTTCTTCTTCCCCCCTTCTCCCCTCCCTCCTTCTACTCCCTCATCTCCTCCTCCTCCTCCTCCTCCTCCCCCTCCTCCCCCTCCCCCTCCCCCTCCTCCCCCTCCCCCTCCCCCTCCCCCTCCCCCTCCTCCTCCTCCTCCTCCTCCTTCTTCTTCTTCTTCTTCTTCTGGTGACTTTTATTTTCTAAAGTAAAACTACTTTGACTTTAACACCTTGGATTCTTTAGCTTAGAAAGCAAATTGAGCTGTCCTACCTCCTAAGTGCTCCTTTTTGTGGGCCTAGAACACAAGAGCTAAAACCAACTGCCTCCCTTTTTCCTCTCTAGTTTCTCCTCGACATTAAAATGCTCCTGATTATCGCAGGTTTAGGAGAATTCATTCTAGACAAGATCTACCATTTATTTACCTACTTGATAACATGCCACACCCAACCGATGGACTGACGCCCACTTCAAAGTCCATTTCAAGCCCAGAAATGGAAGGGGAAGGCTGAAACTTTTCCACACTTTTTCTTTGTCCTGATGCCAGGATATCAAGACATAGTCTATGCCTTTCCAGAACTTCTGACCTTGCATAGCAGGCAAATATTTGGTGGTCAAGGAGTGAGATGAAATTTTTTATACACACAGATTATTTTGAGACTGGAAACTTATATTGTGCAGTAATCAAAGAATTAAAGAACATTCTAAGAGAAATGTCATAACAATATCCGAGATGGTCTTCCTTCTTCATGACCCTGACCCTGGAAAATGCCATTTTCTAAAAATGAATAGCTCAGAAACAGCAGAGAGAATCAATACTGATCTCTCTCTAGCTGACTGTATCCAAACCACCTGGCTAACTACCTCTACTTTTGGGGGTTGGGGCTGGTGGTGCTGAAGGAGGAAATTCATCTAACTTTACAACCAACGAAAACTCTAATATTGGAATTAGGTATAGAACAAATAAGATTATTTTTTATTCTTAGAAAATTAATCATCTTCTATGCCAGAATTCCATTATTAGGAAGTTGAGCTAATTTGGCTCTTGCACAAGTAGAAACCTTTATGACATTGCTTGGGGTCCATTTGATTTTATGAACCTTTCTAGAAAAGTAAGGAAATGATTGATTTAAAAGAATTTAATTGAGTAACTCCCTGCTTCTAAGGGTGTTTCAAGAAAGTAAATTTAGTAAGACTGGAATTTGCAGGGAAGAGTTGACATTGTAGGAAGCTGCATGGTAAGAGAGCTAACTATGGGGCAGCACAATATAATATATTTAGTTGTTCTTCAGAGTATCAAGGAGGAACTGGGCAAAGATCACCTTTATTGCATCTTTATTTTTAGCCACTTTCTCAGCTCTTACTTTGCTGGATACCAGGTCATGGAAAAGTACCTAAAATATTAATTGCTAATTTTTTTTTTCCATTTCGAAGAGGAATAAGCAATTTTGCCCTAAAATGCAAAACAGTGGTTCCCTAGGATTTTCCAGGCCTCAGCATGGGTCTAGATGAAGCTGTGTGAAAATGTAGATATATTTTTAGGAATTTGAAAAACAACAGCTTTGGTAGAATTCCAAGATGTCCTCAAGATTTCTGTCCCATGACCTGCACTCTTGTATAATTCCCTTCCCTTGACTGTGTGAGTCACCTGTGAATTGCTTCAGATACCAACTCAGGAATTCAAGTTTTATGGAAAAATAAGTGATGCAACTATAACAAGGGGTCTTCTCACATGGGGTTGAGTTCACTAGAAAGAAGATTTTACTTGAGGGTCAGACCTAGTCATGAAAGCTGTTAAAAGAAAGGCAGTACAAACCAAACCCCCGGCCTTGAAGAAGTAAACTTGTGAGGGTAGAAGCCACCTGGCAAGTGCCTAAGGGACGCCCACAGGAGCTGAGTGTGAAACATAGCCAATATTTGTCAGGAAACACAGCCCTCCATCATAAAGCCACGAAGAAACAGACTCTTCTGTTTCTTCAGCAACAACCGGTAAGCTTGGAAAACACTGTAAGCTTCAAATCAGATCACACCCCAGCCTACATCTTGATTTCAGCCCAAGAAATTTCAGCGGAGGACCCTGTTATGGCATTCTCTGACCCTCCATAGCTGTGTTTTCATCACACTTACTTTTCACTCCCCTGTATTGGTTCAGTTTTTATGCTTAACACGTATCTGTATTATTTCTCCAAGAGAGTACAGTCTTCACTCAACAGTATGTATCCGTAAGTGATTAAGACTCTACTTTCTCAATCATATAGTAGCTCTTACTGGTCAATGGAAGGGAAAATTTTCAATCAGTGCAAATGAGTGACAGCTGTACCTGTATCCAAAACAGGGCTGACGATTTTCAAGACCAGAAGAGAACAGATTCATACCAGGCTGAACCACGATGAAAAGGCAAGAAAGATAAGATCTTGGAAGGGAAGGGAAGAAAAGGTACAAAGATAACACTTTCAGACCAAGGGCAGAATCCCAGAGGCATTTTATTCTGTCTTTCAATAAACATTTCTGGAACATCCATCCATGTTCCAGACATCATTATTGGCGCTAGAACCAAGCAGACAAAATCATTCCCTGCAAGGAGTTTGATGTCTTCTAGGACTTGATGGACAACAGCAGAGAAGTATGCAAAATACGTAGCACATTGGGTGTTAATAAATACTATGGTGCGAAGTGTAAAACTTGGGAGACAAATGTGTTCTCTGTGTGTTGGGGGTAGATGGGAAAGTTTGTGTGTATCCTATAGCCATTGAGGAAGGAATTCCACTCAGTAACTTACTAAAAAGTAATGAAGTAATTATTTGAGGGATAACATTGAGGGATAAAAGTTGTTACATTATAGGTGAGAATCCCTGAACAACAAAGGGGAAAAAAAATCAAATGTGGCCATTTTTAAAACCTGAATTTTTGTTTTTGACAAATTTCAACATCACTTGTTTTAAAATTTTTAAAAAAATAAAAAAAAACAATAAAATGACCAGACAGAAAAGTATTTTCTAAATAAAATGATTAAAGTGAAGAAACACATATTCCATTAAACTTAATTCTAAAAAAATTTGTCACAGAACTATTTTTTAGAAACGCATTTAATTTTTCCGTGCGTAAGTTACATTCCGGGTTTTTGCGCACTCCAAATTTTTGAGAGTTTTAATGAATTAACTTAAGAATCGTGGGCATTATTAGTTTTACGCCCCTATTTTAGTGACAATACTTTTTGGAACAAATTCAGTACCTAATTCAGCGACAATTCAGTAAGACAAAATAAAACAAAAAAGAACATTAAAAGAAATTCTAGTGCTTCTAGTTGAGAATTTTGGGTAAGATTTTCCCTAAAAATGTAAGAAGATTTAAGATTTAAGATAAGATTTAAGATTTACTTAAGATTAACTTAAGTAAAATACATGCTTTATAAGTACACATGGTATAAATCATGATTATCTAAGGAGGCCGATTATCTCTTGAGCTTCCCAGAATAACCAATCTCACATTTTACTTCTAACATATATTGTTTGTAACAATGGTTACAAAAGTTTATATGCTTTTCAAACAAATAATTTACTGCAAGCTGTACGATTTTTTTTAAAAAGTTATCTTTCTTCTCTGAGTTTATTTCTCATTCGTATATAATTTATAAAGTATGTTAAACTTAGTATTGAGAACTAAAAAAATAATGCATCATAAATTAAGCCAGTAAACCAACTTAAGACATGTGTCCTTTCGTCAACAAAAGATGTAAACATCCTGTATATTTCAGGCATTTCCTTTATCATGACAACAGAAATGTAGATACAATGAAGTGCCTTTAGGCAGCTAAAACATAGTAGAAATAATCAGATATGTTTAAACCACGAATGCTGTAAGTATCATAGGTGTTTTGACAGAAATGCTGACATTTGGGGAGGAAGTAAGAAGTGATCAACTTCCTGAGGAACTCATGGAGGTCTTCAGTGTGAGGTATGGGTGAACACTGAAGAAAAAAAAAAAAAAAAAGAAAGAAAAAAGGAAGGAACCAATTAAGATACTAACGTGGGGCACTGTCTTCTATGCAAAAGGAAGAATAGCATATTTGGTAGAAATTGCAGTGAATTTGATACAGGGGGAATGTGGCGTGTGTGTGTGCAAGAGATGAAAATTAAAAATACACTCTTTGCTCTGTATTTTACGAATGATGGAAACAAACAAACAAAAAAAAGGATTGAAGCATGAGAGTAAGAAGAACAGAGGACAGGCTAAGCTAAATGAAGACAAGTAAGGTGTCATCCTCCAAGAATAGCCATCGCCATGGTAGGAGGAATAACCAAGGGCAAGTCAACCCAGTAGGAGGAGAAAGAGGGAAATTTTAACCCACGTTCAGGACAAATCAGCAGCCAGGCTTCACGCCCTGTTTGGGAAGAGGAGCCGATGGCAGCAGAAACAGCATAAACAAAAGTCTAGATCTGGGCGTTAAGAAACTGAGAGGAAGCGGGAGCCTTATCTAGAAAGAAGATATGAACAGGAGCACTTTTGTCGGGAGAGGAGAAGGAATTCCATTTTGGTCCATCTGAGTTTGAACAGACTGTAGGACAACAGCTTTAAATGCCTGTGAGGGAGCAAAACAACCTCCTTTGGTAATTTCGGTTTGGGAGCTGGTTTAGAGGTTATGAGACTGATGAGCGAAGTTAGGTAAGGTTGTTTCAAAGACAGGTTGACAAATACTTACAAAAACTGGGGCGTAATATTCGCAGAAACAAATAAAGAACACCACCTATTTTTCTTTAAGCTTATGCATGCATGCAGGCTAGCTAGAAATAGGAGAGTTTTAAATTTAATAAATTAAGATCTATGTTTGGCTGCATAAAAAAAGTTACTATAATTTATTTTTCCCCTTTGAGTTATTCAAAAATTAACCACATGATGGTGCTCTCCTACCAAATCTTTTGGTGTGAATGCCTTTCCTGGCTGTGTAACTCCAAGAAGAAAAGGAGTTTTACTAACGGGCATAAGGAACATAACGAAGGCTCCATGGGACTTGCTGAGAGCTTAGCCTGCTGACTAGAAAATCCTGGAGAAGAATAAAGCATTTTCTTTCTTTTTTTTTTATTTTTCCTTTCCTTTCCTTTTCTTTTTTTAAGAAAAAAAAAAAAAAGAATTCTGCTTTGGATTCAGTGTGATCACAATTATGTTTATTTGGGATGAAATAATATTTCCAAGTCACATCGAGTTGTAAGAATTCTTTTTTAAAATCAAGAAGTTTTACTTATTTTAAAATTAAAAAATCAATTCATCATTCTTTGCTTTAAACTTACGCTATCTTTTTTTTTAAATTTTTTATTTTTTATAAACATATATTTTTATCCCCAGGGGTACAGGTCTGTGAATCACCAGGTTTAACACTTCACAGCACTCACCAAAGCACATACCCTCCCCAATGTCCATAATCCCACCCCCTTCTCCCAACCCCCCTCCCCCCAGCAACCTCAGTTTGTTTTGTGAGATTAAGAGTCACTTATGGTTTGTCTCCCTCCCAATCCCATCTTGTTTCATTGATTCTTCTTCTACCCACTTAAGCCCCATGTTGCATCACCACTTCCTCATATCAGGGAGATATTTAGTCGTTAGCAACAGATAACATTTGTAGAAATGGCAGAGAACTGTTTGAGAAATTAGGCAAAATAATAAAATTGTCCTTTTGCACAACTTAAATATTTACCCCGCTATTTTAATTGCTTTAATTTCTTCATAGTGATAAGAAAAAATACAGTGCTTCTATATATATATTTCTATTTTCGCCCTTGAATGTGTTAAACTCATGCAATTTCGTATTTGGATCCGATAAGTATATACGTATGTAATAAACACATACTTATTTTCAGTTATCCAGTAGAAAACAAACAACTGAGTAAAATATTTTCAATTACCTTTTCAATTAAGAAGAAAATTGCTGAGGGGTGCCTGCAAGTCTCTGTCAGTTAAGGGCCTGCCTCTTGATTTTGGCTCAGGTCACGATCTCAGAATGGTGAGATCAAGTCCTGCATCGGGCTCTGCATCATGCTCCACACTGGGCGTGGAGCCTGCTTGAGATTCTCTCTCCCTCTTCCCCTCCCCTTGCTCTTTCATGTGTTTTCTTTCTCCCTCTAAAAATAAATGAATGAATGAATTAAATTGCTGAATTTAAGATGCCTTATGCTCTCATTTTATTTATTTAAGTATTTGGGAGGGAGAGAGAGTGAAAGAACACGGGCAGTGGGGGAGGGGCAGAGAGCCTGAGGAAGAGAGAGAAAATCTTAAGCAGGTCCAGGACCACCTGAGAACCCATCTCCAGGCTGCATCGCACGACCCTGAGATGACGACCTGAGCCAAAATCAAGAGTCAGAGGCTTCACGGACTGAGCCACCCAGGCACCCCCTTACACTCTCATTTTAAATGTAGCCCATCTCCTAATTTTTAGATGGGATGAAAAATTTAAAGGTATTATTCTGTTAATGTCAGTGTTTTTAATGCTTTAACACTGAAGAACATACAGGGCACTCTCGATTTGTTTAAATTTTGCTTGATGCGATATGACATAAATGTAGAGTAAGAGTAGTTTTTTGTGTGTGTTTTGTTTTACTTTTTACCAGTAGGTTGTGCCTTGAGAAGATTTATAATGTTTCAAACTGCTAGTCTGAATTCAAAGTGACACAGTGAAATAACATTGTCGTACTGCTCATAAACTGAATACAAGCAGCTGTTAAAAAATAAATTAATAAAAATGCTTTTTTTTTTTTTTCATTCTTCTCAGCTCCTATAAACCTGGCCATCATTTTTATTCACTTTGACCCTCCTCAGAAAGAGAGAAGAGAAATACTGAAGGGAAGGCAAATGAAGATTTTGGAGATAAAACAATAATGAGACTATGTGCTTCAGGAACTTTAAGTATTTTAATTGATTATTAAATGAATTAAGAAAAACTGAAAACAAAAGAGTATCATATATTCACGTTAGCTAAACAATTAAAATAACTGACATTTAACAAATAGCTACATATTCGAAGGTACAATATATATCTTTGGACTTTCTGAATGCATTAACAAAGTAATGCCTATATGAATTTGGTTTTACATTAAAACTCCTTTTTGCAATTTTATGCTGTGATGTTGAAAGGAACATTTTTAAACGTTTTAAACGCTAATTTAAAGACCATCCTATAACTGAAACACTGCCTTTGATGTTTACATACATGTTTATTATTACACATCCAATTCTTCTGGGACTCCTAAAGCTAACTGCGAGGTAAACTTTCCTGAGAACTTATAGAATATATGCACAAATATTCTATAATACAGTCTTCACACCAACCCCCACAGAGGGAGGAAAATACTCTAAAGAATTGCAATTGTTTAAATTAATTCTGAGTTTTTCATGGGCTTTATGCAACATACTTTTTCTATTTATTTTATTTTTATGAAATCATACCACCATGTTCAATCAGGTCATATATCTACACATATACACTTGTACACATACACAAAATATAATATATACAGCATATAGGTAGTAGGCAAGTAGGTAGACAGGTACAGCTAATTTTAAAATTTTGTGATAGAAGTGTTCTCTTTGGGTATTTTCCCTTTTTTTTTTTTTCTAAGATTTAATAGATGTACTCTGCTAGTTGCAATTTTCTTTCCCAGCAGAACTGTAGGTTAACAGAGAGGGATTGCTTCTGGTGGTTCCTCACTGAGAGATTAAAACAAATTACAACACTAAGAATACATCTATTCAAATGCTTGGGTAATTTGCCAGATGATCAGAATATTTATGAAAATATGTTTTGGCTGTTCCTTTACGATCGAGCCAGAATCTCACCATTTCTCACAACCTTGATTACCTCAAAGGCATGGTCCCTATCTCCATCAACAGTTTCTGGGATTATTTCTATCGTCTTTTAACTGGTCTATAATTCTTTCTTTCTTTTAAAGATTTTATTTATTTATTTGACAGGCAGAGAGCAGGCACAAGCAGTGGGGAGAGGAGAAGAGAGAGGGAGAAGCAGGCTCTCCACTGAGTAAGGAGCCTGATGTGGGGCTCAATCTCAGGACTTTGAGAACATGACCTGAATCAAAGGCAGAGGCTTAAGCAACTGAGCCATTTAGGTGCCCCTTAACTGGTCTATTTCTATCCTAACTCGCTAGTCATTATTCTCTTGAGAACACCACATTATCTCAGCTTCACGACAGTAAAGGTAATGTAGATCTAAAGTCCCCCCAGGCTTCCCCTACCATGATCTAATTCAAGTCCTGGGGGGCCTACAAGGCTGGCCACCATGGGCCCTTCCTCTGCATCTTTGACCTTATCTCTGACAAGGGCAACTGGGGCCCCTTTCACTGGCTGCACTCAGCCCTCTGGCCTCCTTGCAGTGGCTGTCGGATCTTTGTGGAAGATGTCTCACTCAGAACTACTACACAAGTCATTTCTTGCTTCCTTCAAGTCTTTGCTGAAATCTCACCCTGTCAACCTTTTTTTGACCACCCATTATAAGAGCCACCACTTTCCTTACTATTTGCAACCCCATACCCTGCTTTCCATTTCTCAAGCTTGACCCATCCCTGAAGACAGTGCTTTTGGAATGTCTTCCCCCAGCTAAGTGGAAGCTGCTTGAGTAGAGAGAAGGTAAGGGTCTGTTTTGTTTACTGCTCTATCCCCAGAAGCCAGAGTGGGGTCATGGACTTAGTGGCTTCCCCATCAATACCTGTTGAACGAAGGAATGAATGTTAGTTATGGACACTGAACTTTATTTAGATGAGAAATTTTAGACCAGCAAAATGGACAATTATTCATCCACTGCAGGAAGAGAAATGTATTTGGTATACTTGGAGACAGACTTTTCAGATGGCTTTTCTATATTATGTAAGTCAATTTTAATAACGTTATGTCATAATTTTACAAATCTCAATTTTAATCTAGTGAAGAAAGAAAATTCTCCGAAAATTAAAAAAAATAAATGTAACAAAATAAATGGTATGACTTTTTAAATGAATATACCATTAGCTAAAAAGAGAAGAGGTCTATTCTTACAGCTCTAATGAAAATGTATAATAAGTGAATAGTTACAAAAATCATTACTAAATCATAATTTTCTGTTTTAAAAATCATTACTTTCAATGATTAACCCATTTTGATATAAAGACTATAGTTAGCACAGCACTCCCTTTTCAATTGTGTTTGAAAGTAAATAATAGTGGGACGCCTGGGTGGCTCAGTGGGTTAAGCTGCTGCCTTCAGCTCAGGTCATGATCCCAGAGTCCTGGGATTGAGTCCCGCATGGGCTCCTTGCTCAGCAGGGAGCCTGCTTCTCTCTCTGCCTCTGCCTGCCTCTCTGCCTGCTTGTGTGCTCTCTCTCTCTCTCCTTCTGCCTGACAAATAAATAAATGAAATATTTAAAAAAATAATAATAGTGCTACTCATTCTCCTAGAGTGAGACTTAGACACCAATCATTTATTGGAAGGGATGGTAAATGTGTGTAAATAAAAATATAAATATAAAACATGTAAAATATAAAATATAGCTATAACAACAATAAATATACATACTTACACAATTTTTTTAAATATATTTTAAAAAATATATTAACTATTGACTATTCTGTACCTCATTATACTTTGTAAATTTACTTAATCTCATAATTACATTTAATGAATTGTTGATGTAAAATATTTTCTGTTATTTTTCTTATTATTCAGATAATACATATTTGCTCCATTTAAATTAACATTTTTAAGTCATTTAAATGTAGTTAGTTTTTAGGGCACCTGGGTGACTCAGGCATTAAACATCTGCCTTTGGCTTGGGTCCTAATCCCAGGGTCCCGGGATGGAGCCCAGCATTGGGCTCCCTGCTCAGCGGGAAGCCTGCTTCTCCCTCTCCCACTCCCCCTGCTTGTGTTCCCTCTCTCGCTGTGTGTCTCTCTGTCAAATAAATAAAGAAAATCTTTTTAAATAAATAAATAAATATGTACTTATTTAAAAAAAAAAAAGTGATAAGACTCTTATTGGCTTGTTACTGAATAGGAAAGAGAGAAACAGGCAAAATAAGAACAAACAATAAAGAAGTAAAGTTAATAAGAATTTGACACATACTTTTTAAACCGTACTTTGAAAATGCAACATAAATGTATAATTTTGCTGAGTGAGATCATGTGGCTAAAGTAATTTCTAGAAAAGATACAATTTATGTGCAACAGTGAAAATAAAAAGTGATAAATAATCTGTATGGAAATTGTGTTTCTTTTCAGTATTCTTTTTATTGCCATATGTATTATTTCTCTGTTGAAATTCAGAGTTCCTGAGCAAATATGGAAACAGAACCCTAATTAATGGGAATAGCTGCAAAAATATTTCTTGTAAGCTAAAATAATTACAATTATTAAATGTATATAATATATGGCAGTTTGGGGGAAATGGAACATACTTTGCAGGAGAGGGGAAATCACTACTAAATTAAAGGAGTTTCACTAGTTTGTCTGCAGTCCATTATTGAAAATTCCTATAATTTGCTTCACTGTTATGGGAAACAATCTACACATCCCACTCATACCTGTGATTTTTCTATTTCTCACATCTGCATATCCCTTCTTCATGCCAACCCAACAAAAGACAGACTAACCCCACTAATATTTCTTTTTTTTTAATATTTTATTTATTTATTTGACAGAGAGAGATCACAAGTAGGCAGCGAGGCAGGCAGAGAGAGGAGGAAGCAGGCTCCCAGCCGAGCAGAGAGCCCGACGCGGGGCTCGATCCCAGGACCCTGTGATCATGACCTGAGCTGAAGGCAGAGGCTCAAACCACTGAGCCACCCAGGTGCCCCCCACTAATATTTCTAATTGTGTTCTCCCCTTCTGCAATTCCCTTTTGTAGCACTCTGTTTAATATTACTAAATGGTCTTTCCCCCCAGTCTGCCTGTTCCTCCCTCCTTTTCTCCCTCTCTTTCACTCTCCATCTCTTTCCCTCTTTCTCTTCTTTATCCTTCCCTCCTCCCCACCCCCCCCTTATGAGTCCTTCTTTCCACTTACCTCCTTAAAACCCCCTCAAGGCCAGCATTACCCTTGCTCACTTCCTCCGTTCCTCAGGAGTACAGGTTACTGACATAGGGATTCTTCCACTAGGATAGAAACTCTCACCAACAACGTGTGAATTAGGTATTTATATTCTCAGAAAAGTCATGAAAGGGGCAAGAGCAAGCTTGGTAGGGTTAGAGTTTACTTCTAGGTCTTATTTTTAAATTAATCTTTTTGTTTAAGTTTGTAACAATAAAAAATTAAATTACAATTAAATTCTGAAAAGCATTTTTATTTTTTTTTTTAAGATTTTTTTATTTACTTGAGAGAGAATGAGAGAGAGCGCATGAGAAGAGGGAGGGTCCGAGGGAGAAGCAGACTCTCTGCCAAGCAGGAAGCCCGATCCCGGGACTCGATCCCGGGACTCCAGGATCATGACCTGAGCTGAAGGCAGTCACTTAACCAACTGACCACCCAGGAGCCCTGAAAAGCACTTTTAAACAATTTAATCATATTAATAGGCTTGTTTCAACAACAACAAAAATATATATCTGTTGAATGGCAGAATACAAATGCCTGAAGAAGTGAATGCTTAAGTCACCTGGTCTTTTTTAATTTAAAAATACTACTAACTGGAGAAAAAATTTCTGTCATTTACAACTTTTAGTCATTTTGTTCTTTCATTAACAGTGGGTACTCAACTGTCCAAAAACTTGTCCATTACCTTTTTCAATTTGATGACTCCTTCTTGCGTATCCTCATCTGTGACGATGTCAAACAAATTTCCCCCATCTCCTGGAACGATATTGTATTCGATTTCTGCATTTTGTCCAAAATCAGGATCCACAGCTCTTATTCTTCCAATGGCCGAGCCAATAGGAGAAGACTCTGGAACTTTCAGATGGAAGATACCTGGCAAGAAATGTATAATTCATGTTGACAGTGGAGTTAGTAACGTCTATAGAAAGATTACTAGGATAGAAAAATCTACTATATAAAAAGTAAATCAAGTTTAGAACATAATAGTGCAAAATCGAAAGCGAGTTTGCTGTCAAGAATTACGATTAGGAGTAATACTTCACTTTTCACTTCAGTAGGTCCTGCTCTAGAATTTTAATGGGGAATTATAAATAGTAAAGTGTGTGAAATTTATATTATTGTGAAGAAGTATTTTACATACTAACAGCCTCAAAGTGAACCTACTATCAAATGGAAGGGCAGAAAAATCCATGTAATTAATTGGTACCAATACCACAGAATCCAGGATATAAAACAGAGATAAAATTAAGAGAGATAAATGATTGATAGATATTTCTAGAAAGTTAAGATTATATTTCCTAATATAGAGAGATATTATATATTTTCTTATAATATATTCCATACACACATAGCATTTACCCAGTAAGTATAAATCATTAAGCCGAAAACAGCCTGTGAAAGGATTATGTGTTTGGTAAACCAAAATTTTAATTCATAATGAATTTAAGTATTGACTAATATTCAACTTAACGTTTAGTGTTGTGTAGATTTTTGCTGGGTATCCTGAAAAGGTCTAAAACCTAAACTCAGGATATAAAGTTCTATTTGCCCCTGATTTTTTTTAATTTTCATTTTTAATTTTTTTCATTTTTCACCACCAGGTGGAGCACATATATTACTATGAATTTGATACTGAGCCAGAAAAACTCGGAAAAATTCCTATCTATATAAAATATACTAGAATCATGAAAAATTTGTAATACCTCTTAAAAATAAAAATATATACATCACTTAAAAGAGTTTTAGAAATTTCATATGGCATAACATGAAGAAAAAGATATAAGCTATTTTACTGACCTGTCATCAAAATATCTATTAAAGGATTAAATGGCTGTTTGTTTAAATAAAAATAAGGAAAGGAAGAGTATGGGAGGAAGTAAAAATGTAAATGCAAAACTAATCTCAAAAATACAAAATTTAAATTTTGATGTCTGTTTTCCCATTTTAATTTCTATTAATGTATTTTGGGTTGTCCTTTCCCATGGTTAAAGTGGCCAGGGTAATTAATTTGCTTAGAACTTCTAGTTACATCAATAGAAATTAAATTAGGGAGGTCTTTAATGTGTTTCTTGAATGGCAAAGTTCATTCATCAAACTACCTTTCAATATTTCAGCTATTGGCTTCAAGAAATATGAGGAAAAATAATCAATCACACTTTATAGCGATCTTGCCAAATACTTTCCTTTTTATTCCTAATTATTTTATAAGTCTTGTAGTTCTTTCACGGTTTCAAAATGTGGTCATTTCATTAGCCCTGGTAGCAGTTAAAACTTGTCATATACAGCTCATGTCCCCCCCATAAAAAAAGATATCTACCACTTGCTCCTGTAATGTTAAAATCAGACTTTTTTACATTCAGTGGACATTACCTCATTGAAACATCTACATAATCTGAAAAGAGTTAAATATTTACCTAAATTTTTTTGATTCCATGTAAAAGAGAAAGTACATTTTTACAGTGGTCCAAAAATAGTTGTTCAATTAATCTGGTAATTAACAGTATGCCTGCCTTCAAAGGGAAATATGTCAAACCTTTCTAAAAGAACAAATTTAAAAGTTATATAAATAAATAAACAAACCAGAACACAGGCAAATAATAATAATCTAAGTGGTAATAATAAAGTGTTACATAAATATTACAAAGGAATTTTAGTTAAAGATGTCATATTAACTGATCAAGCTAGCAACTTTTCATAGGTTAGGATGATGTTTCATTAGATTTTGTTCCCTAAACACTTCACACAGTGGCTGTCATAGAGAGATGCTCAAAGTTCGCAGGATTTACAGTAGAGTTTGGACTTGAGGCAACCAGAGCAAAGAGGAAGACTAAAATCATAGGTTACATTGTGTACACATAGTCTACAAGAAACGTAAAGAGATATCCAAGGGGAATTTGAGTTCAAATAGCCATGACTACATAAACAGAACCTAAAGTGACTTTTACGCCTACTTTCTAGAGAGCATGTTTCACAAAAGCCATATTAAATCCTGATCTGATTGAAGAACTTCTGAATACTAGCAAATATGATGGAACCTGAATTCTTTTTAAAAAAAATATTTTATTATTTATTTGACAGAGAGCCAGAGAGAGAGAGAAAGCACAAGCAGGAAGAGTAGCAGAGGGAGTGGGAGAAGCAGGCTCCCCCTTGAGCAGGGAGCCCGATGCCTGGTTGGATCCCAGGACCCCGGATTGAGACCTGAGCTGAAGACAGACTTTAACCAACGGAGCCACCCAGGTGGCCCAGTGATGCCTGAATTCTTGTGTAACATGACGAGAAATTACACAGCAGTTATTTAAGGCTGTACTAAACTTCACAAACATATGTTATTTTTCCTTTCCTTTTTTTCTTCCCTTCTTAATGCCTATTAAGCAGAAATATAATTCGTCAGAAACATGTTCACAATCTTTTCCTCTTGTCCTGTGATTGTGATAAAGAACCTGAAGAAATACCAAAAGCCTTAAATCTGTACTAGAATTAGTCATATTCCAATGTCATAGGACATCAATAAGTATTAAGAAAGACCTTCAATTTTTTTCCTGATAAAATAGAGTAATAGGGAGCTATGTTGAATAATGTACTGTACATCTTTCTCTAACAGGATATTGAATTAGGAAACTTAAGATGAAAAAATTATCAAAGACAGAGCTGGCAGACAGAGATTTGAGAGAGAGGGGCAGCTGCCATGTGTAGTGGATTTCAAATTTCAGATATTCCCCGCAGTGCAAGGTGGTGATGGTGGTGTGGACTGAGGTAGGAGAGCATTGGATGGCATCTCTGGAAATCACGGCCATCCAGCGGAAATGACATGTAATATTTCTGCTTATTGGAGCAGATTCAGATTAGTTATTCACTTTGCAAGTTAGCTTTTCATTTGAACAATTAAAAGCCAAATTAAAAGGGGCACCTGGGTGGCTCAGTGGGGTAAGCCTCTGCCTTTGGCTCAGGTCATGATCTCAGGGTCCTGGGATCGAGCCCTGCATCCGGCTCTGTGCTCAGTGGGAAGCCTGCTTCCCCCTCTTTCTCTGCCTACTTGGGATCTCTCTCTGTCAAATAAATAAATAAATTTTTTAAAAAGCCAAATTAGAAGAATTAAAAATCAGGGGAAATAATGTAGTCTGGCAGCATCCTTAAGAGATTACAGTCAGTGAAAGTGAAAAAAAAAAAAAAAAAAAAGATGAGCCAGAATTGAGACCCTCCAATGTGAGAAGTTTTAAGTCTGAAAGGTAATCTGAAGGACACCAGATAATGCAGACTATAAACGAGAGTTCCCCTTTTCAGGACGATATGCTGAAATACGAGTTTTGTGTTTTATAAAACAACATTTTATGAAGCCAATAACAATAAATGTGAAGATAGCAATTCCTTGTAGTGCTATGTCAATATGAGTTAAATAACAGTTTCCGAAAAAGTGGTCAACATAGAGTATGCCCATCAATTTTATAATTATCTAATGGCATTGGAAAACTTGGGATAAATGGAAATAGTAGCATTCTTCAAAATGACTGACTCACAAGCCTCCACTAACGTGCCCTACCAAAATTAAGATACAGTAGAAGGGAAACAGTGATTCACCACTTACATCTTCTTTGTGGATTGAGATTTTAGTGTACATAAAACACAAATATACAGAGCACTGAATTTTCTGTTCTTTATATCGCCGACGCAGATTAGAGAGGTGAAAGACACATTCATTAAGACAAGCATTTCTAAAGAAAATATGGTAGTTAGTAATAAAGTTTAGAGACTCTGGAACAAGTCAGAGAAACGATGCATTAGTCATGTCATTTTTTTAGGTTCTGTCGGTTTATTTCCAGTGACTTGACATTTTATCATTTCTAGAAACTCGACAGCAATAAAGCTGGGGTCATTCAGATTAATTCAAAACTGAAGTAATCTTCAGCTGTGCCAAAGTTGGATTGCTTCTGATGTACTATGTAATTACAGTCAGATCATCTTCTGCGTGTCCTACTTTGACGCATATGAAACATCTTAATGGCACTACCTGTACAACGCAGATTAAGACATAAAACAGGTGACAAGAAATTGTTCAGAGTCAATAAGAATATATACTTACATGCTCATTAAATATACTTGCTGTGTTTAAAAGAAAAAAAAATGTTCCCATGGAAAAGGAGAAAATGACATGCAGTGAATTCAGATGGAATTATAGAGATCAAATTCTAAAACTTCTTACAGATAAGGCTCCCTATTAATTCCAGAGATAAAACTATCTATTACTCAGTTATTGCCTAAATGGATCTCCCCTCAGGAAGTATGTTGTTTAGAAAAATATACTTTGATTATTCTTTGGTTATTAAGACACACACTGGCTTTGTGTGTGTGGCTGGTGGCATTCACTGATACCTAAAAAAAAGGATATACAATGTTCTCCTTCCCTTTTTTCTTTAAAAAATTTCCAAGTACTGAAGAAAATACCAAAATGTCACTTACATAATAATGTAATTATGTCACTTACATAATAATTTATGAAAAAGAGATATATTTACTTAACAAAACATGAATTAATATGTTAAAATCTCCTCAGAAATAAAAGTTAAAGGACCCCAAAAGTATATTAAGTGAATGAATTATATAATACCATAACAACATTCAGTAATAAGAATAGCAAGTGAAAAGAAAATGGAATGATCCATTACAAATTATCTTTTGAAATATACTCTATGTTTATTATAATAACTGAAGATAGTCAAAACAATATATAAGAAGTCAACGTTCAATTTCACAGAGAACTTACTATACTATATATGAAAAGTAATGAATTTGTATATTCATATACAAATACAATATATATAATTGTATATATATTTGTATATATATGTATATTTTAAAATAGTAGAAAAACAAAAATATTGGAAAGTTTAAGTGGAAATTATTTTAAGTTGATTAAGAACAATAAACATTTTTAGGAACATGAAAACATATTATCTGAGAGCACATAAACAGATAATTCTTCGAAGTGTTACATTTATGTTTAAACTTCAGAAAATAAAGTATATTAACATTAAACTTTTGATTCAGTGACTCAATTCATTTAATTGTTCAAATAGTGATCCCACAGGTATGTGTTTGTGATTTACCATCTAATCACAAAACAATGAAATATTTCTTTATCAATATTTTATTGCTTCAGTTTCTTAAACAAATAATAGCGCACAAAATGATTTCACCTTGTCTAAAGAAAATAAAAAAGGAAATGGAAGCAAACAACATTTCTGTATGAATAAAAAGGAGCTTTATATATATTATTAACCTGTTATAGCCTCTTACTAGCTCTGTGAGCTGAGGCAAAATATTTAATTTTTTTTCTTGATCTGTAAAATTGGAATGATGATGATGTCACTTACATAATAATTTATGAAATTCCTAAGTGGTATCTATTATACAGTTACTTTTCAAATAGCAATTCTATAGATAATCTCCATATCTGTATTATACTATTTTCCTGTAGGACTGGCAGTAATCAACAGGAAACTGCCTACAGAGGTATGGAAATAAAAGGAAGGGAGGTGTTAAAGAAGGTCTGAAAAGCCATTTTCATTCTAGCTGAAACATTTTTCCCATATCTTGAAAATTGAAGGATTCAAGAATAAAAATATCTTGGTGATTGAAGAACATTTTAAATGCCCTCTGTTTCCTCAAAAGCCTGAAGCTGTGACTATTTTCAATATGTCCAAATTAAAGTAATAGAAATATAGTGCACAAGGAAAAACCATCCTGGTAACAAAGTTGGATTCAAACTAGATTTTAGTCAAGCATACTAAGCACACAGTGAATGGAATCTCTTGGTAATGACAGAGACATCCAGTCCTGCTCATTCTTAGGATGGGTTTTGGATGAACAAATTTCTAGAAGTGTCTAGTATTTGGAAGCAAGAGCTTTACTGTATTAGCCAAATTAATGCATCTTTTTATAAAGGTTACAATTGCCTGCCCTAGACTTTACTTAACCATATCCATGAAAATGAGAGCCATATACACAATATCCAATATATTGATGGATTTATAAATTCTATAAAATTTTATATTTTCTATATAATAATAGCAGTATTTTTTTTTTCTTGCTTAGAGATATGAGAAATTGATTCCTCTAAACTGTCTAGTTTTGAGCAGCCATACACAACACAAAAATTTAGGGCTAGATACTAAATTTGAACTATCCTTTTTAAATTCCCTTTGGGTAGTAGATTCGTTGGTAAGCCTTCCAATAACTCAGATTATTGATATGTGATTCACTGCAATTTTTAGTAGTTTGCTCTATGGAATGATAAAGAAAAAACAAAATACAAAACAAACTATATTTATTCCAATGTCATTTATTACCTAGTGAAGGAGGTAGGTATTAATTAAACAATAACACCAATGAAATAGAATCACCAAGTCACATGAGGAAAGTTAACCTAATTCTATGCACTTTCTATGATACTTAAGCTAAGAATCGGAGTTGAGTTAACTAGATGATGTTTGGGTGTGTGAGGTCAGCTGGTAGAAAACATTCCAAATAGTAGAAACTACATGAGAAAGCCAAAAATTATCATAATCTTCTACCTTACTATTTTGTTTGTTCAATTTATATAACATAAATTTATGAATTTATAAATTTATGTTAAAATAAATTTATGTTAAATAAATTATGTAACATAAATATGCATTTGTATAGAGAGATAGTAGACATCAATTTTAATATGAAACACAAATAACTTTAACATTACTTAATACCACTATATTAATCTCTTCACATCCAGTCATTCATTATCATTTTAACATTGCTTTTTTTTTTTTTTTTTCTCATTTCAATATCATATTAACCTATGGCCTAGATATCTTACTCATGTTATCACTGCTGGCTGGTAAAACTCAACCCCTGATAATGATAATTACTCTTTTTCTCAAGAAGTGCAACTGACTGAGAAAAACCAAAGAGAAGCAGCTGGATACCTCTATAAATTTTGATTACTAATCTCAAACGCACTTGCAAGATTGGCTGTAAATTGGATACAGATTTGCAAAGGTAACTTATTATTATTTGCTATGACCTCTGTTTTAAACTAATCTATTTTCCACCAATCTCTGCTTTACCTTTTTACTACAGATCTTCCTCACCTTACAATGAGGTTATGTCTCAATAAACCCATCATTAAGTTGAAAATATTGTAACTTGAAAATGCATATAATAAGCCTAACCTACTAAACATTGTAGTTTAGTCTTGCCTACCTCAGACATGCTCAGAACACTTATATTAGACTACATTTGGGCCACATCATCGAATAGAACACCTATTTCATAATGAAGTGTTGACCCTCTCATGTAATTCACTGAACACTGTTTTGAAGGTGAAAAACTGAACGGTGGAAAGTGTATCAGTTACTTATCCTCATGATGGCAAGGCTGACTGGGAGCTGTGGCTCACTGCCTTTACTCAGCTTCACGAGAGAATATCATACCACATATAGCTTGCCTGGGAAAAGAATAAATTTCAAAATTCAAGGTACAGTTTCTACTAAATACGCATTACTCTTACCACTGTAAAATAAGTTGAACCACCGTAAGTTGATAGACCATCTCAGTTGATAACTTTGTCTCATATGTCACAGAAAAAAAAAATAAACTCATATCACATAAGAGAGAGCTCAGCTCCTCTACTTTCAAACACTCCCATATCTGTATTATTGTTAAATTGAAGAAAAAAACAAAACATGCAAAATATAATAAAACATGTTTCTTTTCTTTGTCTTCCACTGCTCCTTCAGACTTTCCTCAGTGAGTTAGGTAAACTTTGTCTTTTCTCGGATGAAGACTATGGCGAACCATCGTTTCTGTTCACCTTTAAATAATAGACAGTCCTATATTCACTTTAATTCTGAAACACTGGACTTGGAAATTAGATATTCCCAATATTTCATATTGTTACATATTACATTATGTAAAATTATATCTTATACATAAAAATTCTGTATTATACAAAATTATATACATTAAACATTATTATATGCTACATTATAGGAAATTAAGACTTCTGTCTGCCTCCCTGCCTCCAAAGCATTCTGGGCCAGTAGCTGATGGGACTTTAATTTAGGATATGAATGGTGTGGAGGGCTTCTGTCTGTCTCATCATCCACTTGTCAGAAGTGTTGTCACCTCATCATAGTGGGAAGCAAAGCTAGGTTGTTGGGTTGTTCTCACTTGAATGGATAGATTTTTTTCTTCTCCTGGACTAATCCCACTGGCTCCAGTGGTCTTTTGGGGAGTCCCTTGGGAGCTTCTCCTACTACATAACCATGACAAAGGCATTACCTCTGCTTTGATATAACACTCCCCTTAGGCTCTGGATCTCCCAACAATCCATTCCACACGCTGATTCTCACTTCAAGGAAAATCCCTTTGGCATCATTTAAAATGACCTGGACTGGTCATTCTGCTTACACATTTCTAACCCCTCCTTTTGTTGTCATATAACTACTTTTCCAAACAAAATCTTTTTCCTCTGTCCCTGCTCTTTCTGAGGACACTTTCACTTTCTTAAGCATAAGGCAACCCTGGGACCACAGATTTCTCTCATTTTCTGAAAAAATATGGCAACATATACTGTATTTATCTTTGATCCTTGGTGAAGGAAGACTCCTCTCACAAGACTTGAGAGGTATAGAAAGGAAAGTGTAGTCCCACTCTCAAATATTTTAGATGGGTTTCTCCACGAAATCCTTTGTGCAAAATTCCCCCTCCTCATTCCCCAACCTTACAAAAAATATAAAGGTAAAAATAGCCTTGCTGTGATTGAGGGCTTCAAGAATCTTAAATGTATCCAGACATTTCTATTGTAAATTCTGAATTTTGTTCTGGCACCATACTTGGCAGTATCCATTTGTATCTTAGATTCCAGTGAAAACTTCAATATTAACCTCATACCTATAAAACATCTTCCTCCCTTTTCTCCAGTTTCAAGGTATCCTGAGGTGTCCTTCTCCTGTTTTCTTTTATTATCCAATAATTTGTAAATACTGTACTATATAATAAATAATCTATCTTCTCTGCTTACAATACTTTCTTCTCAATTCAGATATTCTCAAGAAGATACAAAAAGCTCACATTTTATCATATTATAAAATTTTTCCCTTTTTCCAAAATCCAGCTAACCCCTTTACTTTTCCTTTTCCAACAAAACTTCTTTTTTTTTTTTTCTTTTTTTTTTTTATTTATTTCCAGCATAACAGTATTTATTATTTTTGCACCACACCCCGTGCTCCATGTAATCCGTGCCCTCTATAATACCCACCACCTGGTACCCCAACCTCCCACCCCCCGTCCCTTCAAAACCCTCCGATTGTTTTTCAGAGTCCATAGTCTCTCATGGTTCACCTCCCCTTCCAATTTCCCCCAACTCCCTTCTCCACTCTAAGTCCCCATGTCCTTCCTAGGAACAACGCAAAAGGCAAGGGAAGCAAGGGCAAAAATGAACTATTGGGATTTCATCAAGATCAAAAGCTTTTGCACAGCAAAGGAAACAGTTAACAAAATCAAAAGACAACTGACAGAATGGGAGAAGATATTTGCAAATGACATATCAGATAAAGGACTAGTGTCCAGAATCTATAAAGAACTTAGCAAACTCAACACCCAAAGAACAAATAATCCAATCAAGAAATGGGCAGAGGACATGAACAGACATTTCTGCAAAGAAGACATCCAACAAAACTTCTTAAAGACAGTCACTGTTACCCATTCCAATCTAACAATCACTTCATAAGCAGCTTTAAATAGTTTCTGAACTCACCACTCTATTGATCTCAGATCCCTGAGATCTCCTTGACATCCATGTTACTAAATTTGGTGATACCTTCTCAGTAGCATTCAACACTCTTACTTTTTCCATCTTTTCCTTAAACACATTGCTCCTTGACATCTGTGGCACTCTACCCTAGTTCTAGTTTTCTCCCACTACACAGCTTGCTCTCCTTAGCATTCTTTGTTGGTATTTTAAAGAGGATGTAGATAAATAATCCTCAAATTTGACTGCCTAAGGGCATTATAGGGAAAGTTTTTGAAAAAAAAAAAATAAAGCCCAGGAGCCACCTGCATGGTTCCAATTTAATTGTTTTGAGTTCAGAACTGAACTACAGAATTGATTAAACTCCCTCCGGTTCTACTTTATAATCACAATTAAGAAACTTTGTCTCAAGCTATCTTTATCTAGGCTTTTCTCATCTAGTTTATTTCATCTATCTTATGCCAAACATTCTTTCTATTTCAGTTCTAGTCTACACACATATTTTGTGTTTCCTTCATCCTTGGAAAAATGTTATCTTACTGCAAAATCTCACTGGGATATCTCCAAGGTATCTCAGCCTTGACATAGTCAAAACTGAATTCATAGACTTGTCATGATCCCAGAAGAGCTTCCCTAATAGTTGTCTCAGCAAATAATATTGCCACCCCTCTAGTTCCAGCAAATATCACCACCCCTCCAGCTGCCATTTTTCACCACTATAATTAGTACCACCATCACAGGTTAAATAACTCAACCCAGTTTGTATCACTACAGTTGTCCGCTAACTGGCTTTTCTATGTCTACACTGACTGTCCTCTCTGACTTGCACTCCATTTTCTGTGCTGCACTGCATGGACAGACAGGATCATTTCTATCACTTTCAGGCAGAAACTCCATTTCTTCTACCATTAAGAAGATGGTTCACGGACATATATGAGCTCTTAGAAAATCTATGAGTGTCAATATGAAGGAAACAAAGAACTTAAATAGAAATTACTCGTGAAGTAGAACAGATACATCACCATCATCATCATCATCTTCTTCATCACTATTATCATAGCAATTTTTTGTACAGTGATTTCCATTTCCAGGTACTGAGAGTAGGAGAGAGATAGTATTATTTCAATTCCCAGTCAGTAATGTTCCTGTAAATGTTTAACAACCAGATCAGCGTAGCCCAGGTTTTTAGTGTTTCTGTTTTGGGGGTGAAAGAACTTCCAGCATGCTGGTTTTCAAGCCAGTGTGACATCACTGAATAGAGCTGGGAGATGTACAACTCAGAGTTGGCTCTGAGGACACCAGTCTACCATCAACAAATAAAGAAATTGCGGGGCATACATCAAGCCACTCGTAGGTAATGAGACGAACCAATGAAATGGCACCTCCGACCTGAAGTCCCTCATTTAGTCTGCCCATTTCACCCCACCTGTTTTCACTGCCTGAATGCCATTCAAATGGAGACAATATCAGGTTAACAAATAGCTCTTTTTAAAATATTTTATTTATTTGAGAGAGAGGTTGAGAGACAGAGCAAGTGGTTGAGGGGGGAGAGGTAGAGACAGAGGAAGAAGAAGACTCCCCACCAAGCAGGGAGCCAGATGCAGGCCTGGATCCCAGGACCCTGATGCAGGGTTCGCTCCACCCCAGAACCCCGGGATCATGACCTGGGCTGAAGGCAGATGTGTAACTGACTGAGTCACCCAGGCACCCCCAACAATTAAGCTCTTCTAAAATGCAAATAATCCAAATTATTCTCAATTTCAGTTGCACTGATAAATGCAAATCCCAATTAAGTATCAATTGGGGTTGGATAGACTTGGGGAAAGTTTCTTTTTTCAATGCTCAGAGAGTAAAATTAATGAAGACATAGAGAAAAGAGCATTGTGGCTCTAGAATTAAAATCCCTTCTGCTTCTGCACCCAAGATATTATTTCCTTAAAAATCCTCTCAGATCTACTGTGTAATGATTTGGATGCCCGTCTTACACATTTTTGTGTGACTGTGTGCATAAGTCTATCATTTATTTTATTTCAAGTAGTATAATTGTCCATTAACTTAATCTCTCCATTATACACAGAGCTGCTTGAGGGAAGACATTAAATTTTTAAATCTTTTTTGTACAGGCAAAAAAAAAAAAAGAAATACAGCCTTTTTTGCATATACACTTCAATAAAATTAGCAATCAATGAAATATTATGCATTGAATGCTATAATTTATTGTGTCTGATATCTGTTAATAAACTAGATTTCTTATGCATAAAATGTATCATGTCCATAGTTATTGCTTATATTCTGTTTAACTCTCATAAAGAAATACTGAATTTTAGTTTCCTGCCTAAGTAAATGCTAAGACCAATAATAAGGCAAACATGAAATAGAGAAATTTATCCCATGTGAAATATATGTTGAATTTAGGATGTTTCATATTGAGGATTAAAAATGATCACCACAGTCAGAAATCTGTGAGGTAGTTGTATTTAAGTTTCTCCTTATATCTTTATTCATTCTCTTCCTTAATTTTCTTATATTCAATATTTAAATATTTTTTCTTGAGTCTTACTAATTTTATCCATACTGCAGACCTCATTAATTACATCTATGTTTCTCTGAGGAGTACCTGGGCAGCTCAGTCCTTTAAGCATCTGTCTTAGGCTCAAGTCATGATCCCAGGGTCCTGGGATTAAACCCTGCCTTGGGATCCCTGCTGAGTGGCGAGTCTGCTTCTGTGTGCGTGGGCTCTCTCACTAATAAATAAATCTTTATATTATTTTACCTGGATCCCAGAATGAAAGAAAGATATTAGTGACAAAAAGCTGTGAAATCTGCCTACAGTCTGCGGTTTCATTAATATCAGTGGACCTCTGTTCAGCTCATGTTTTTATAAAATACTGTCATTATGCAAGGTGTTAGCATTAGAATAATCTGAGACAAAAGGATATGAGTGATTTTTGTACTACATTTGCATCTGTTTCTGTACATATTCAATTGTTAGAGTTTTAACACAGAAGTACATAAAAATAAAAGAATAAAAATATAAATTAAAAAAAAAAAATGTTTCTCAGGGCACCTGGGTGGCTCGGTGGGTTAAACCTCTGCCTTTGGCTCAGGTCATGATCTCAGGGTCCTGGGATCAAGCCCCACATCGGGCTCTCTGCTCATCAGGGAGCCGCTTCCCCCTCTCTGTCTCTGTCTGCCTCTCTGCCTACTTGTGTCTCTCTCTCTGTCAAATAAATAAATAAAATCTTAAAAAAAAAATGTTTCTCACTCCTCTCCCTTCTGTAACCCCCCGTTTGTTTCCCAGAGGGGGATGGAGAGAGGGGGTGACCGGATGATGGGTATTAAGGAGGGCACGTGTTGTGATGAGCACTGGGTGTTAAATGCAACTAATGAATCATTGAACACTACATCAAAAACTAATGTTGTACTATATGTTGGCTAGTAATTTAAAAAACTGTTTCTCTGACTCTGACTTTGATTCTCCCTATATTTCAACCGTTTTCTGTTCATCCCCACTCAATTTCAGCATATTAACAGAGAAACCGTTTTCCTACTTAAATCATGTCTTCACATGCTCTTTGTCTTATTTATCTTCTGACTCCAATAGGGCACAAAGGCTTTTCCATTACTGCTACTGAAACTTCTCTCAGTTCTGCCTCTACTTTTCTCTTCCAAATAACTGTCGGGGTTTGCTCCATATCTAGTCTCTACTTCCGTCTTCACCAGGTTATTGAAGTCATTTTTCCAACACGTTGACCTCTGCTCTTGCCCCTCAACGGACAAGCACACACATACGCACGCATGTACATGCTCGCATGTGAGCTGCGCTGTCTCAAATTCCTCTCCTTCCAATCTGTTAAATTCCTAGGCTACATTTCTTCTCAAATGCTATGTTTTTCATAAATATTTTCCCAATAATTCCATTTAGGTTTATTTACCATATTCTAATCATGTCAATAGTTAGTGATCATGTTCTTATTTGGGGTTTCATTGTTTTTTTATTTATACATTGAGGTATTTGTATTATAGAGTGCCTTGATGGCTGAAAAAAGAAAATATAATTCATTCAATTCTTATCTCTTAAAAATCAAGAACAAATATGTGTGTGTGTGTTGGTGTGTATGTGTGTAGGTGTGTACTTATATATATGATTATATAAAAGTTGGCTGTTTTTTCAGTTATTTTGACTATTAAAGTAATTTTCATAGACTGTAAAAATAAAAACTTAAGCTTTTTTTAAAAAAACTGGGGAAATTATATTAATAATCAGAGTGTATATACTATTTACTCTGGATAAAGAGTTTTAAGGTAGAATTATCATTATAATGCATATACGTCATGAATACCTTTCTTTACTATAAAATCATTTCGGAACAAGTCAGTGGATATCAGGCTAGATAAGAATCAATCTCTAGTCTCCCTAATATTTTAATAGAATAAGACTAAGGCTTCACATGAAAAATAATTTCTTTTTTACTTGTCCATAAAAGAGAATTTTAATAATTTGTTTATTAAGTAACTAGAGACTTCACATATTAGTTTAATACTACAACTGGGTTTTATCCAAGCTAGAGTAAAATGAAATCAGAATATCATATTTAAATCAAAATAGTTGGGGTGCCTGTGTGGCTCAGTGGGTTAAGCCTCTGCCTTTGGCTCAGGTCATGATCTCAGGGTCCTGGGATGGAGCCCCGAAACAGTCTCTCTGCTCAACAGGGAGCCTACTTCCCCTCTCTCTCTGCCTGTCTCTTTGGCCTACTTGTGTTCTCTCTCTCTGTCAAATAGATAAATAAATTTTTAGATAAATAAATTTTTAGAAAAAATTTAAAAAAATCAAAATAGTCATTGCAAATGTCCATGGGTAAAGATAATACTATTTTTGGTGATAGAATTATTTTATATTCACTTCCTAAATATTTGTATGGAGTTAGAAATTTTTAAATTGAGTTTTTTGTGTGTGTATAAAAGGTATACAGTAGTCCTACGATTTTTTTTTTTTCTGGTGGTAAATTCAACTACAAATGTAAATGTGAGTTATTTATTGAACTACTTCTCTCTTCAATCCACGTCTGATGGTACATTAATTGGAAATTCTGATAAAGGGGAAGCAAAAGACAGAAAGAAATGATATAAAAGGAGCCTGAGACATAATCTAGTTAGAGAGAGAGATACAAAGGAGAAATTGGGATAAGGTTGAAAAGAGGGAGGAAAGAAAAGGCGGGAGAGAGGAGAGGAGAAAAAAAAAATACTGTTAGATACTTCAATTGTATTATTTTACTTAATCCTCCCAGAAGTGCTGTATATTACTGTTAAGATGTCTAATTAATTTACTAGCCAAACAGATCCTCTTTTGAGAGTAAAAGAAACCACTACTTGTCATTAATTTGGGACCACAAGTGAAAACTGGAACTGTCTCAAGCAAACCAGGATCTGCGGTCCCCCTATTTATTATCTTAATTTGATGTTGTAAAAACACGAGACAGTGAGAGTTTATTTAGCTTGTTCGGGCCCCAGTGAGTTAACGGTAAAGCTGAGCTTTCCATCATCCGTACCTTTCCCAAAGCCTAGGATCTCTGTGCTCTATAAATCTTACAAACACAAAAACACTCACAGTCTTGGAGAGAATGTCTTTTCAGTTTGATTAGTGAAGCAGACGGAGTGCCCCACGTACACATTCAGAGCTCCCATTCTCACTTAAGATTCTGGTGTAGGAAGTAGTCATCTATATTTTCATAAATGTGCATATTTATTTTATTTTTTAAACAGAGAGGTTTAATGCAGAGAATTTTTAAAAAGATTTATTTGTTTATTTATTTGAAAGAGAGAAAGAGAGATCACAAGTAGGCAGAGAGACAGGCAGAGAGAGAGGGGGAAGCAGGCTCCCCGCTGAGCAGAGAGCCTGTTTCGGGGCTCAATCCTAGGACCCTGAGATCATGACCTGAGCCAAAGGCAGAGGCTTAACCCACTGAGCCACCCAGGTGCTCCTAAACGTGCATGTTTAAAAATCACAGCTCTCATATGTTCCCCGATCATGTTCCACTCCATCACACATGCACCTACAAAGTTCCTGGCTTCAGCTCTTACAATCTCGTTTTCTTTCACTTTCCTTTTCTAAATGTGCATAGATAAATAACTTCTCTTCGTAAGGAATAAAGAAGTTAATGTGCAGTTTAAATGCGGCTTCTGTATGGCACATGTGCAATCAGTCTTAGCTGCTGCCTCACTAAAACCATGGCTACATTCTGTAAAGAGTCATGCAGTGGTACCACCTGGAAAATAATGGAACCTGATAATGCAGTTCTAGCGGGAAAGTGCAGAAAAGCAAACTGAGGACGCGCGAACTGAAGATTTAATGAGCAAGAGGTATATGTATGCATTGTAGCCAGAGACCGAGAGGTTTATAATTATTTAAATCTGATAAATTCCGTTGCTGGTATCTACTTACTTGCTCTGACTGACAGGAAATTTTCACAAAAGAATTTTTTTTTGCCTATTTTTTGCGGGAAGGCTGAGAGGTAGAGATGGGAAAACTTTCTCATTACCTTGTTTGTCTGTTTAGGAACCTATGAGTTTTATTACGTCCAAGGTAAAGTCTCACATTTGAACTGTGGATTATATGATGCTGAAACATTCAAGCCACCTCTCCAGGATTGTAATTGTAAAAAAAGGACTCTGGTGAGTTGGAAAGTGCACAGATTAATATTAAGAAATATTTTCAGTATTTATAGGAACCATGGTCTTTAGATATTGTTATTATTGTTAATAACATTGGTAAGATTAAGCACAATATCTTTAATATTATTTCACTTTTAGACTTTATTGAATATGATACACGAAATAATTGAAAACTAAAAGTTAGATTTCTTAAAGACCTGTAGATGTTGTAGCTCGTAAGCTCAGTACTTTTGCAAATCAGGCAATGGGGCCATAGAGCAACCAGCCCGCAATCTCGTGCCCTTTGCCACATCAGGAAAAGGACCAAGTAGGTCATCAAAAGCTTTCAGCATCACTTAAAGAAAGAGTCATGCTTTCATTAACAAAGCATAATGTGGTATTAATGTGACAATAATAGCAATGAGAAATGATTTTAAAATTGTGGTAATTGTTTTTTATTTGCTTCCATCTGCCGACGTGGATTATAATGAATCTACTCTCTTCTTTTTGGAGAATCTGGAGCTCACATTCACTGAGCTTGTATACAAATTAGATTCAACTCTGTGTCTGCCTCAAAGCCTCAGTCTCTGACTTCTGTAAGCTCTTTGGAAGACTTCTAAGCAAGACACATAACTTTATGATTGTTTAATTGTAAAAGAACAAAAAAAATAACCGTTTCAAAATGGTTTAAAATGAATAAATGTTAATATTCAGATTTCACTCAAATATATCTGTAGGAATGGAATTTTGCATGGACCAAAACAACTCTCATGAGATATGAAATAATTAATTCATTAGCTCTATTTAATGAATAATGAAATGCCTTCTCAACATCGCTGCTTCATCACAGTAAACCAGTGATTTTCAAATTATGCTTTGCAGACTACCTACATCAGAATCTACCAGATTACTTATTTGAAATTCAGATTTCTGAGTCCAAGCTGTGCCACTAAAAACAGAGCTGCTATCACTGGGATGTAAGATCCCAAAGGATTCTGCAGGCAAATGTGATGCGAGAACTATTGGGAACACTATAGTGAGCATGACTCTGGTCCTCTTTTACGTGCCTCATCTTCAGGAAATAGTTACCTCTTGCTCATTTTTATCCAAGCAGACAAATGACCCATTTGGGAATTAAAGTAGAAGCGTTTATTCCACTTAGTAAAAGAGCTGGTTTCATTATGTCTTGGCTTGTTTTTCAAGAATAGAAATAGAGTCATCAAAGGTGATGACACTTTATATCACTTATGCCTACAATCTTTACAAGACCCAAGTAACATAAGCTCTTTGTGCAATATTTCCAATCTCTTAGATTTACAATTTCTTTCTTTATGCTTTTTAAACATTTCCCTCACAAGTGAGGAGTTACACACACACACACACACACACACACCACTAATAAATGATGAATATGGGTAATATATATAATTGCCACATACTATGCATACCACAATATGCCTCTTAAATACTGGTAAAAAAAAAATCAATTGTGGAAATTGAAACATGTTCTAAAGTTGATACTAAATCAACACCAGTAGTAAATTTGAAAACCATAAACAAACATGAATTGATGTCGACTCATTAATATATTTTACTTTCTTGTTTTACTATTTAAAACGTTCACCTGTTGGAGTGTCTGGGTGGCTCAACTGATTGTGTCTGCCTTGGCTCAGGCCCTGATCCCAGGGTCCTGGAATCAAGCCCTGTGTTGGGCTCCCTGCTCATTAGGGAGTCTGTTTCTCCCTCTCCCTCTGTCCCTCCCCACCCACGCATGCTCTCTCTCTCTGTCTGTCTCTCAAATAAATAAATAAACACTTAAAAAAAAACCACATTCACCTGTTTTCAATTAAGCCTCATTATATTTACAGTATACTGTAAATATAAATTATAAATATAAATACAATATACTATAAATATAGATACCTCTATACTAAACAATATATTATTACAGTGTTAACCTTGCACACCAAACTGACACACACCACCTTCCCAAACTCAAATATTTAAATGAAGCCGAAGACATTATCCTCATCAAAGTGATAGATTTCACACAAGACCTATTATTTTAGTCATGCTTCTTCTAGTATTTTTTTTCAGAGTACTTGTCAGCATTTTCCCGTTTCTATTCCTGCCCCTAAGATAACAGATTGGAGATAGTGCTAAAAGCAGAAATTTGGCCTTTGCTTCACCCTCAGTGATATGATTTAGGAACATGCTGGGGTGTTACCAATAATTTGCACTTGACCTGCGGGTAGGAAGCAGGCCAGGAGCAGGAGTCTCCAAAGAAGGTGAGATATGAGAGTTCTATACAATTCACATCCTGACATTAACAGATAGAGATTATGAAAAAGACTGAAGTGATCCTGACCATGTTTCCAAGTTCAGACACATACTGGCCTTTTCTGCAATCAAAGGTCAGAGCATATGTTCCTTACAATGTTATTAAATGATTTGGAGACTGTATCTATCTATTGGTAGATAGATAAAGTCATATATATGTGTATATGTGTAATTTATATATATATATATATATATACACATTGATGCAGCTCTATAAAAATTTATATCTACAAAATATATGCAAAGTCATGAACTTTCATACTATTTACAAGTAACACTCAGATTGTATACAATTTGTATACATAAACTCAAATCATAGAACTGGTTTATCACAGTCATCCCCATGACAATCCCCTTGGAATGTAATGGTATGTTTTCTATGGCTGGATCTGAGTTAATTGTCAAAATTCAATTAGCCTACAATTCTTTATTCATGAAGACATAGTATATATTTTACCAAGAAAATTTCAGTCTAAAAGCTTATAGTTTTCCAACAAAGGATGCTAAACTGTAAAGAGAAAGAGACTTTGTGCCTCCATCTTGTTATGATTGGGTTCATGTTGATTCTGATGAAAATCTTTATGAATTATATATTATAATAAATATTACTTTGAAAATGAACAATTCTATATTATCCATTTCAAAATAACAAGAAGCCAATCTTAACCTGGATGCCAAAATAGTAATGAGAAGATGAAAAGATGAAATATATATTTTAATTAAATGCATCAATATTATACAATAAATAAATATATAGTTATCAGTATTTATTTAGTAATTCAATAATTAACCTGAGCATTCTGTGGTCTTTCTATAACATCAATGTATAATAGAAAAAAATAATATATAGATTTATACACATATTTTTTATGCTTGGATCTGTGGTAGTTTGTGTAGATCAAACATTGCTCATATGCAATAGACATTCTGGCTGATGTATTTAATGCTTTAATTTTACTTATGTTTATGTTAATTTCAGGACAATAACAACTTTTCCTGGGGTAAAGTCTAATATTTACAAGTGTCTTATTCATTAAATTAATGAACTATATAATATGGATACAACGGTAATTATTGTGCAAATAATGTATTATTGACTTTTAACTGAATCAAAATCCTTATAGCTAGCAACAGTCAATATAAGCATGCTTGGTAGGTATTTTATTAAAACATAATTACTTTAAAATATTTTACTTATTTCTAAGAGATTTTCTTAGAACTGTTATTAATGTCCTATTTTCTATACTTGAACTTATTTACCTTAGGAGCAATTCTCTTTCTCTTAGTATATTGAAAAAGAAACAAAAGAAGCAAACTCTTCCTTATCTTTCCTATATTTCCTTGCATTTTCTTATATTTCCTGTAAATTTCATCCAATGTTGTGTATGAAGTACTTTCATTCAAGTTGTTCTCATTTTCATTACAAATATACAGAAGAAAGAGACGACGTGGGAGATGCACACATGAATATTTTGCCTAATGTGAATTAACCACATTACTTAATTGATTTGATCTCATAATGCATTATTTAGAACAGCTTGTTGGATGGTTTTGTCATTTAATATTCAAGTAATGGAAACCATCAGCATTTTTCTGGAGATTATTTTAACAGATGGAGGTCCTCTGCAGATATCCTTGACTGTGGTAGATGGTAGCTTTATAACTATAGGGAAAAGATTTTGCAAAGAAAGCCTTTTGCCTTTATAGGACTCCAGGCACAGCTCTTTGAACATGTTGGGTATTATTTGGACTTCCCTGTGTTTGTGGACAGTTTTCTAGGTTATCTGGGTTTTCTGGGTTATGGACATTTTAGGGCAAACACAGCCATCAAAAACAAATTCCCCATCAAGAGGGACAATGACAAAGAGAGACCTGAAGTCACCACATAAGATTAAGGCTTGGTTCTCTCATCCAGTGGCTGAATGATCAATGATCTTAGAAAAGTTTTTAACTTTTAAAAACTTTACTTCTATCATTATCCTTTCTTAATAATATGATTTGCTACTTTATTTCTAAAATTGAGAAAATACTATATAGTCATTATGAAAGTAAGGGAGAAATGCGAATTGCTTGACATAGTACATGACACACAGCAATTTACTAGTCAATATAATTGTTACCATCATCTTATCATATTGGCAGGAAGTTCTGATGTCTCAGGAACCATCTATTTTGCAACAATAAAACAGTAAACTGTTTACACATGCATGATACGAATGCATGTGCCACTCAGTTTTCTTTTTTTTTTTTTCATCTCTAACGTATTTAAGAGAAGGAAATGGATACTTAGCAGTGTCACATATGCATAGGTATACACACACAAAGCCAACAAAATTATGATTAATAAATTTTAAGAAGTTATTCTGTGCATTTTTAAGCAATGAGAAATTGGAGCTCATGAAATTCATCTGAAGGAAGTTTTCTGGTTTTGTTTTGTTTTTAGAATAATCACTTAATAAGCATGAAATAGAGCTAGTTGTGCAGATTCTCTTATAAGTTATTCGTGTATAAAATATGTGTATATATTTTACTTTTACATTGAAAAGTATCATTTCAGCTTGTAATGTTACATCACATTTGTAGTTTAATTGCATCACATGAGAAATTTTCTTGCAGAAAGAGCATTGGCTTCTAAAGAAATGGCTTTTCTGTTTATAAATGTATGCTGTCTTTTCCTCTGAAGGATGTAATTCAAAATGACAACACACTAAAAAGGGCTTGACACAATGGCATGTGAAATTGCAAGGGGATTAATTTTTTATTTATGCAAAAATGTGAAAACCCTTTCCTTTCTCATGATTCAAAAATCTCTCTCACCTCTTACACTTTCAGACTATAGTTCAAAATACATGTAATACAAGTAGAGAATAATTTGATCATGGTAAGCTGCCCAATATATTTCTTTTGCCCTCTCATTTCTCTGTTTATGAATGGTGACAACTCCACATACGTCAGGTGACTTTTTTGCAGGTGTTCTAAAAATTAGGGTTTTAGAGTGGCAGGTAGAAGAAAAGAATAACTTTTCATTTTAATGCTATGTTAAACTAGAAGGAATTTGAACTTCAGAGCAAAAAAAAAAATTACTTCAGTTTGTTGATTTCAAGCAAGTTATTCAAACTCTCTAAGCCTCAGTTTTCTTAATGGTAAAATGTGGAAAATAAAGAACTCAGAATGTTGTGGTAAATAGGGAATAAGACAATGATAAAGTTGCTGACAGAGCATGTAAATGTCCCAGAAATTCCACTGAGTTTATCCCCCATATTCCTTCCTGGTGGTTCTCATTTAGTTTCCCTCACTCCTGCTATTAATCCCAAACAGGATTATTGCTGTATCTAGATTCTGCTTTCACTAGGTAAGTAAGATCTAGAAGTGATCTTCCAGTCTCAGCAGGACCTGAGCACACCATCTTGTCTTCCTAAGTATAATCTAGCCTCATTCTCATGGAGATATTTTCATTTCCCTGTACAGCAAACTATTCTGGATCTCTGCTCAATTTTTTTTTATTAAATTGATTTATTTATTTTCAGCATAACCGTATTCATTGTTTTTGCACCACACCCAGTGCTCCATGCAATCCGTGCCCTCTATGATACCCACCACCTGGTACCCCGACCTCCCACTCCCCGCCCCTTCAAAACCCTCAGATTGTTTTTCAAATTCCATAGTCTCTCATGATTCAACTCCCCTTCCAATTTACCCCAACTCCCTTCTCCTCTCTAACACCCCTTGTCCTCCATGCTATTTGTTATGCTCCACAAATAAGTGAAACCATATGATAATTGACTCTCTCTGCTCAATTTTACCAACCACTCTTCATCTATACCAACAGAAATTATATTTTTCCTCTGGCTGGGTTTTATAGCCCTCATCTGAAAAGCCTCACTATCATCCATGTGACTAAGAATATTGACACTATGTAGTAATATCTCTGCTATTTCCTATACCCTAGACTAATGTATTTTATATGCGCAAAATGCAAAACAGGACCCATGTTCACAGTGACATCTTTTATATAAAAGTAGAGTAGTTTCCCAAACTATCCCCCTCCCTTGGCTATTACAGCTTGTCATACATAAGAAGTAAAAAAATAAAGAAATAAAAGACATAAAAATAAAAATAATAAGTACTTTTTGAGTTGGGAACATATTCTTTATTAATGTCAAATGTTAGAGAATCAAATGCCTGATTTCTTTTTTCCCTTTTAATATTTACTTATCTTTTATCTGTTACCTTAATAGCTAAGTAAAGAAGTATGTCCATAAGACTCTTTGTGTTATTAAGTATAGCATATTTATATTAGCCATTTTTCACATATATTTCATTGGCTAAAGTATGATGATTTCTAATTGCTCCTTATAACATTTGGCCATTAGACTTTCTGATCACTAAGTAAAATATTTCCATAAGAAAATACATGTTAATGACTTTAAGAGAAAAGGATAAAATAGCAAAATATGAAAAACCATACAGCTAAAGGAATAAAATATCCATTTAGTTAAATATTCTCAGTTTTTTATACTTTAGTAGATGAACTCAAAGTCTCCTACTGAGATTGAAAAAGGAAAATCATTTTGTTTTGGTTCTCTAAACTATTCACGCAAATGAGTATCTAGAAATTTAATCAAGTTCCTTGTGTACCCAGTGATAGAGACTTTCAGTTTCTATATTCTAAGTCCTAGGAACATTGAACTAATCCTTGAAAATGTACCAGAAATCGAGCAGGTACTGATTGGTGTTAAATGTAATACTGCAAAAGAAAACGAGATATAACACAAGTGAGAAGTATTCATTTTCAGTAAGAAGCACAGAGTTACAGAGAAAATGTAGGTGTGAACCTTTCTATTATCATAGAAACTGTAGCAATTTTCACCTATTGCAAAACTAAAATAAAATAAGACTAAAGTAATGTAAATAGCATCACTGAATTATTATCTGACACTTACATGGAAGTAAATGTAAATGATTCAACACGTACAATTGCAAAAGAAAAAGTAGAGAATTCTTATGCTAATTGCATGATAGACCAAATAATATGGTGTCATATGTGTCATAAATATGAGTATTAAATTACAATGCAATTTTCATATTTACTTTACTTTTTCAAATAAAAGTTAGAGCAAGATTCCAACTTATTGTGAATATTTTACTTGACTGCGAATCAATAATATAGGACTCATTGTTCAATTACTGACTTGTATTATTTTATATTAAAGTCATATGGAGCATGATTCTAATGTAAAATGAAACTCTTAGGTCATTTAATTTTTATCTCTTGGGTTCTGTTTCCTTCGGACCAAAAATGTCTGAAAATTACTATAATTTCTGTAACATTCAACGAAATGTAAGAATTTTTTTTTTTAAGCTGCACTAATTTAAGCTCAACAGAAAAGATTTAAACTCAACATACTTTTAGGGAATCGAGGTGGATTGTCATTGACATCCGTGAGGGTGATGTTGACAATTGTCGTTCCAGCTAACCCTCCTAGTTGTCCGCCCATATCCTTGGCTTGGATGAGGACTTGGTATTGTTCTTTGACTTCCCTGTCCATGTTTGGCAAAGCTGTTCTAATAACACCTTAAGGGAAAAAAAATAATAAAATATAAATATCACAAACATTGTGTTTTCTGAGATCAGATCATCTGCAACAAGAAAATGATAATATCTAGATTCACTAGCAAAGACATGCTATCAAAATTGTGTATCTTTGAAAAAGTGAAACACTCAAAATGTCCAATGCTTAGGATATAATTTAAAATATTATGGTAGCAGCCATATAATGAAACGCTGTAGCATTGTGGAATATTGTCAAAAAACAATGTATCAGCTCTAAAAGACAGTCATTGTTCACTAAGTCAACCAAGTCAGACATGATTTATACAGAACAATTCTCCTCCAACTCAACACACACAAAACAGATAATCACGTCAAAAAACGTGCAGAAGACACAAACAGACACTTCTCCAAAGAAGACATACAAATAGCTAATAGGCACATGAAAAAATATTCATCATCATTAGCCATCAGGAAGATTCAGATCAAAACTACATTGAGATACCACCTTACGCCCATTAGAAAGGCCAAAATTAACAAGACAGTGAACAACCTGTGTCGGAGAGGGTGTGGAGAAAGCGGAACCCTTTTACACTGTTGGTGGGAATGCAATATGGTGCAGCCACTTTGGAAAATAGTGTGGAGATTCTTTACGAAATTAAAAATAGAGTTTCCTTATCACCCTGCAATTGCACTACTGGGAATTTACCCCAACGATACTGATGTAGTGAAAAGAAGGACCATCTGTACCCCAATGTTCATAGCAGCAGTGGCCACGGTTGCCAAACTGTGGAAAGAACAAAGATGCCCTTCAACGGACGAATGGATAAGGAAGATGTGGTCCATATATACAATGGAGTATTATGCCTCCATCAGAAAGGATGAATACCCAACTTTTGTAGCAACATGGACAGGACTGGAGGAGAATATGCTGAGTGAAATAAGTCAAGCAGAGAAAGTCGATTATTATATGGTTTCACTTACTTGTGGAGCATAAGGAATAACACGGAGGACATTGAGAGATGGAGAGAAGTGAGTTGGGGGAAATCGGAGGGGGAGACAAACCACGAGAGACTATGGACTCTGAGAAACAAACTTAGGGTTGTGAAAGAGAGGGGGGAGGGATGGGTGAGCCTGGTGGTGGGTATTATGGAGGGCACGGATTGCATGGAGCACTGGGTGTGGTGCATAAATAATGAATGCTGGAACACTGAAAAGAAATAAAATTTAAAAAAAGGGAATGGAATTGTTAAACAATATAGAGCAAATATACATGAAAAAATCAGTGGTTACAGTGAGTGTGAGGTTTCTGAAGAATGCTATTTTCTTCTCTTCTTTATTTTTATAAAATACATTTATTACTTTACTTTTTAAACACATAACATATCTCCTCCATGTATTTTATTTCATCTCTCAGGATACCTTTTAATTATTTTAGCCACAGAGTTTTTCACTTAGATCTCATTAAGCTTTACTACTACAGGGACCTCGTCTCTCTTGTCACCAAGTTACTCCAGCCTCTAGGGCAGTGTCTGCATTTAGAAGGAACTCAATAAGAATGTGTCAACCAACTGACTAGTTGAATGACTGACCGAATGAATGAATGAATGAGTATATGTATAATTAAGTTTACAATCATGAATCATCCAGCATATATGCATATTGAAATATCCTACTCATTTTCTGCTCTTGTGTCCAAGTATCGAACCAATTTATATTTATATTTATTCATAGTGAAATATCTAAGACCTTCTTGATTCGTTGTAAGTACAATTATGGATACATTTTGTACCAAATTCCAACCTATAGACAATAGTTTTAGGGAAAGACTGCAGAGCAGTTGTCTTAAACCCATGTACCTTAGATAGTGTCATTTTTCAAATAAAGTGGCATATATAACTAACAAATATAATATTGAACACCAACATGAAGTATGACATCCAATTCATAAACTGAATATACATCCACATTTTATCTATACTTTCCACTATTAATTTGCCAAATGCTGTTCTGTTGTTAATTTAGATTTAACTACAATCTAGGATTTCTTCTGACCCTTGGCAGGAAATGGTGGCAGAAAAGACAAGCTCCAGTTTTTTGCTACTGCTGTTTATTCATGCATTGGTACTGACACTCTATTATTTTCCTCTCTTTAGCTCAGATCCTTGATGTTTCATTTTTAAGTCTCTTAAGATTATTCATCTCTGCCGTCTTAGTGACTTGGTCGCACGGCTTAAGGTACCTGATTTCTACCTGCCTTAGAATGTTTATGTTTTCTAGATAAATTCCTGGGTTTAATTTATATGCATGCTTTCTTGTCCTTTTGCTGATCAGATCTTTACTCAGTTTATTTCCAATACAAAAATTATATACATGTATATATTGATACTTGTAATTATATATATTTACACATAATTTTTACTTATCCAACTCATTTTTTAAAAGATTTTATTTATTTATTTGAAAGAGAGAGAGAGAATTGAGAGAGAGAGAGAGCATGGGAGGAGAGAGGTCAGTGGGATAAGCAGACCCCCTGCTGAACATGGAAGCCTGATGAGGGACTCGATCCCAGGACTCCATGATCATGACCTCAGCCAAAGGCAGTCGCTTAACCAACTGAGCCACCCAGGCACCCTTACCCAATTCATTTCTAATATATAAATGTATAAATATAAATTTTATACTTTATATATCATATATATTGTATATACATACATTAAGATGCTAAGATAAAGAACACACAGGCATTACCAGACTTATTTAAGAGGAGTTTTGTTTTGTTTTGTTTTGTTTTGTTTTGTTTTGTTTTGTTTTGTTTCAGGTAAGTTGTTATAGTTGTTATCACGATATCAAACTGCCCTGCCTTCCTGTCCCACCTTGTGTCTGATAGGTGACCTACTTGCTGCTTCTAGCCCTCCTTTAGTGTAATACTGCTTGAGTGGAAGACGTTTGTTAGACTTTAGAGAGAGGAAAGTGTTGCATATGCAGTTCCAATGAAAACTACTGAGGCCGTGATGTGCTTCCCCCTCCCACCACCATTTCCATTCAAGAGCCACTACCTCAGACAAGTCAAATACGATATTTGTAGATGGTTTTTCAGAGAAGAATCTGGGATGATTTTTCAGAGTAGAACCTGGCACACTACGAAATTCATATGTAAGAACAGAATCTTAAAACACTGTGGTCTATTGAAAAAGCCTGGTGAAAAATAGTCTCCTTTCCATGAAGTTACTCTTCTTATGGACCACCCACTGTTTACCAACTGCCTAATATTTAAAACCAAACAAACCAAAATAGATTACATGATCTTGAGCAAGGAGGAATCTTGCCAAGAACGGAGTTTAAAAACTCTAAGAGTAGAATGTAACAAGCAGAAAGAAATGTTACATTCTGCTATTTTGGGTCTTAGGTTTAAGTTCATGTGCTCATCTCTATTTCTTAGTATTTGTATATAAAGATACAGCAACAGCCTCATATGATAATAGCTGAAGCCTAAAATATGCATTTTGCAGGACAGTCCAAATACTCCACAGTGGTAATACCACAAAATTTAATTAATTAGCTATAATTCTGAAGTAAATATTATTTAATAGAACAAAAGAGTGGGTAGGCAAGTGTATAATGAATCCTGGTATGATTTGAATGTCTTGTACCTAATGAACCTTCTAGCATACATAACTGAGATATAGAGTAAATACAGGAAAAAGAAAAATGGCAGAATTTTATTTCTTCCAGAATGAATGGAAATATATGGTTGAGAGAGTTACAAACTTAAAATAATACATCAAAGGACACTAGTCTGCCACGGGATATATTCTGTCTCTGCAATGACCCTTATGTTGTATCAGGCCTCCTAGTCTTGGTGGATCTCAGCTTATTTTGCAAATATGGGTTAAATACTCTGATAACATTTTAAGATGAGAATAATGCAATATTCTCTATGGAAAATCATAAAATATTACATGTATTAATTCAGCATATGGTTTTATATGAGTTATTTCTTGAGTTAAGGATTGAACTACAGGACTGAGACATGGAACACTAGATTCAGTCAGCATTTGTCCTAAAATATAGTTTCATTCAGACACTGTTATCATATGTGATGGTATAATGGTGAACACTCTTCCATCTGCCACTTTATACATTTACTTACACTTTACACACTTATTCACTCTATACACTTTTGTAGACTTCTCTCTGCTCTCTGTCAGTTTTAACAGACCAACTGGCAGGACACTGAATGGTATAAGGAGAATGAGGTGCGGTTTTCTTTGCATGGATACCCCCGCATCCCACAGTCTCCTGCTTTGGCCCTCCCCACACAGTTGCATGGGTCTCCAGGACCCTATCATTCTTTCAGTTTTGGAGTGGTGACCACAGACACCTGTTATATTTTCTCCACATTCTGCCCCATCCTGCATGATTTCCCTTCAGTCTGCTTGCACTTCAAAATGTAGTCTTTTGTTAAACTAATCTCAAATTACTCAACTAGGTGTCTTGCTTCCATCTAGATAATCACTGATACAGTCTCTCTACAAGGCACTTTCATGGAATGTCTATTAATGGGCATGTGTTTGTGGGAGTGTTGAGGAGACCATAAAGAAACACTTAAATAATTAACCTAATTTCAGATGGTGATTAGTGTAATGAGGAAAATGAAATCAAGCATCTTGGACAGTGATGTCGGAAAAGTCATCTCTGAGGAAAGCCTTTAGAGTTGCAGTCTCTGAGAAGTGGAGGAGATAGGCTTGGAGAGAATAGAAGAAGGAACATCCCAGAGAGGGAAGCAGGAGAATACTCTGTAGGAGCAGGAATGGTCCCTTCAAAGCATACCAGAAGAGCCCATGTGGCTGCAGCTTACTGCTATGGGGAAGGATGGGTAAAATAAGACCAAAGAGGGGGAAAATAAGAAGAAACCACAGTGATTTCAAAGACAAATAAACTTTCTGGGAATACTCTTGAAAATCAAAAAGTGAAATCCAAGTGTTTCTGCACAGCAAAAGAAACAATCAACAAAATGAAAAGACAGTCTATGGAATGAGAGAAAACATTTGCAAACCACATATCTGCTAAGGGGTTAATAGCCAAAATGTGAAAGAACTCATACAACTCAGTAACAAAAAAAGGAACAATCTGATATGAAAATAGGCAGAGGATCTAAACAGACATTTTTTCCCAAAATACATTATACAAATAGTCAACACATACAAAAAAAGGTGCCCAACATCAATAATCATCAGAAAAATGAAAATCAAAGGATTATCACCTTGTACTTGTTAGAATGATTATCAACAAAAAAGACAAGAGATAGCAAATGTTGGCAAATATGGCAGAAAGGAAACACTTGTGCAGTGTTGGTAGGGATTAAAATTAGTGCATCCACCATGGAAAATTCTGTACAGGTTCCTCAAAAAATTAAAAAATAAAATTGCCATATTTTTCATTGATTTCACTTTTATGCATATACCCAGGGGGAATGAAAACAGTATCTCAAAGAAGTATCTGCACCTTCATGGTCACTGTTGGATTATTCACAAAAAGCCAAGATACAGAAACAACCTAAATGTTCATCAATAGATGACTGGGTAAGGAAGATATGATACACACACACACACACATCCATTTGCACACATCCATTTCCCATCCATTTGCAATAGCATGGATAGACCTTGAGGGTATTATGCTAAGTGAAATAAGAGAGAGAAAATGAATATTCTACAATATTATTTATATGTAGAATCTAAAACAGCTGAACTCAGTGAAACAGAATAAAATGGTGGTTACCAGGAGCTGTGGAGTAGGCGAAATGGGAGTTGTTGGTCAAAGACACAAACTTGCAGTTATGGGATGGATACCTTCTGGAGATCTAATGTACAGTGTGGTGATTACAGTTAATATTACTATATTATATTCTTAAAGGTTGCTAAGAGAGTAGCCCTTAAAAGTTCTCACCCCAGTAAAGAAACAAAAATACGTGATGTGATGTAGGTGTTGACTAACACTGCGGTGGTAATCATTTTGCAATATTAAATGTAACAAATCAATGCACTGTATATCTTAAACTTACATGATGTTCTGTCTATTATTTCCCAGTAAAGCTGGAAAAATGTTAATTATTAATTTGAGACTATTTTGAGAGATCGAGAGAGAGAGAATAATGGACAAATTGCTCTATTCTCCACTCACTGAGGATTAGAGTCCAAAGAAGTCCTGGTTCACTAGTCTGTTCTTAAAAGAGAAAGCATAGTGTTGAGGTAAGAGTGTGAACCACACAGCACTCCCCCTCTACTCTGAAACCCAAGTCACTCAGAGTGAATACTTCACATCATCTCCAACTTCCCACTTAACTCTCTGACCTTATTTTTCACACCTCCTTCTTGGGTCACCAGAGCTTTGGACATTCTCTTCCCTCTGTGGGCAGTATTCTTCTTATCGTTTACTCATGAACAGCTCCTCTACTTCCTTCTTATCTTTTCTCAAAGCCCTTTTCATAGGACTTTCTTGATCATTCTATCTAAAATTCTATACTGATTTCACTTCCTATTGCTTCTGTAACAAATTGCCACAGACTAAGTGGCTTAAAAACAAGACAACCTTATTATCCTATGGTTAGGGAGGCCAGAAGTCCAACATGGATCTTGAGAGCCAAAATTCAGGTTGTGGCTAGATGCATTTTTTCCTTTTTGAAGGGTTTTTATCTTCTAAAAGATGTCTGACTTCTCTGGCTCCTGGTTTTCTTTCTCCACTTCTAAGGTAGCGGCATAGCATCTTTTTTTTTTTTTTTTTTTTTCCAGCTTAACAGTATTCATTATTTTTGCACCACACCCCGTGCTCCATGCAATCCGTGCCCTCTATAATACCCACCACCTGGTACCCCAACCTCCCACCCCCCGTCCCTTCAAAACCCTCAGATTGTTTTTCAGAGTCCATAGTCTCTCATGGTTCACCTCCCCTTCCAATTTCCCCCAACTCCCTTCTCCACTCTAAGTCCCCATGTCCTCCATGCTATTTGTTATGCTCCACAAATAAGTGAAACCATATGATAATTGACTCTCTCTGCTTGACTTATTTAACTCAGCATAATCTCTTCCAGTCCCGTCCATGTTGCGGTATGTGCTTTGGTGAGTGCTGTGAAGTGTGTAAACCTGGTGATTCACAGACCTGTACCCCTGGGGATAGAGCATCTTTTAATCTTTCTTGGACTCTGACTTGCTGACCTCCTTCTTACACTTTAAGAAGACATGTAATTAAACCGGGCCCACATAGATAATACAGGATAATCTCCCCACCTTGTGGGCAGGTAAGTAGCAACCCTAATTCCATCTGCTACTTTAATTCCCCTTCCTTATGTAATACAACATAATCACGTCCCAGGGATCAGGGCATAGACTTGTTTGAAAATCATTATCCTGCATACCACACATAACCCTCCCCAGCCCTTCCAACACTCTCTCTCTCTCTACTTATCATTTTATTCTTAGCCCTTAGCCTTTAATAGCCCTGCTATCAGAACACTAATATTTTGCTTGCTTATTGTGTTTGTTTTGTGTTTTCCCAAATAAAGTGAATATTCCTGAAGGTGAGGATTTTATCATTATTTTGTTTTCCCTGTAGGAAACTTAGTTCTAGAACAATGTGAAGCATATGGTAGACACACAGTAAATATTAATAAAATACACAAATTAACATACAGCAATAAGCTTAGGTGACACATGGAAAGTTACCATATACCCTTCAAGAGAGATAATGATTAAATATATTACTAGCAGTCTTGGTCATTATTGACGGTTGATCATGAAAAATATTCTTTTTTTTAATGAAAATATTCTTGATGTAATTTTGAATGAGGTGGAGTTGTTAGTATAGACATATGTGTATGGTAGCTAGTATGTTACGAAAAAAATGAATAAATGCTACTTTTGCATCTGAAAATAATAACCCTTAGTAGATAACACACTCCAATGCTGGCCATGTCATGACTGACCTTTTAAATTATGAATCTGGAGGAAGCATTAGCAAATATATCATAATGCCCGGGTCTTTTAGGAACTGCTAATAGATGGTAGAATAAAAAATAATAATTATAGGTAAAGATGGTAATCTTAACTTTATCACAATGTAAAGTTGCTTTTTATTTTTTTACAGCTAAATTGTATTTTAAAACACTTGTACAAGTCCTGGTTTTGCAGCAATTTATATGAAAAGCTACTGAGTTTTTTTTTTCATTACAGTCTTAAATTAGTCTAAAATTTTAAAATGTGAAATGGGGTTTTTAAGAGCAAGTTCAATCTTTAGAAATATTAACAAAACTGTTGTGTCTATCACTACACAGATGAAGTGTATAATTTTAAAAAATGTTGTTGCCAATAACTCAATAATGTATTTTAAGGACAAGAAGAATTATCAGGTTACCTTCAGTAGGAAGAAAATTTGGAGACCTTCTTCGCACCTATAACACACCTTGACCTTGCTTTAGGACTCAGAAGACACTTCCTAGGACCTCTTTCCTTAGGAAGTTCTTCTCTCAGTCTGTATCAGTGCTCAGCAGTCATTCTACGTATCAGAGAATTTCATCCTACAAAATTCAACTGTCATCTTCTGAGGACCTGGTGGCCTCCCTCCAGGTGATGGGGACCCACTTGAGGATCTACTTGACTCATCTTGGTATCCTACTAGCAAAACACCTGTGAGGCCATTGTTCTACATTGACATTCACCCCATGAATAAATAGATCCAGCACCACCAGCTCCTTGCTCATTATCTCTTTAACACTTCCACCAATAGGAAACTCACAATCTCGTGAGGCATGCCTCTTATTTAGGGACAAGTACTGACATCCTCTTATCTGTACCTGAAACTAAAATTCTTTCTTCCTGTAACTCAGCCAGCTATGATAGCCCTTTTCCTCTCAAGCGGCACGGAATACAACCACTTCCTCTACTTCATAACAGTTCTACAACTTCCTCAAGTCTTGTATCACATGCCCCTGGAGTATTTTCCTTTTAAAGCCAAACATTCTCAGTTCTATCTGCTGGTGTGTGCACTCCATGATGTCTAAAATAAGGCAAGCGAAGTTCATGCCGAGTTCTCGGGAAGTGAGAGGAGGCAGAATACAAGGGAACCATTCATGGGAGCACGTTTTATTCATGCAGTTTGACTACCCATAACTAAAATATTACAAAATAGGTAATATGGGATGTAATAGCTTAATAATTATCTATTTCCTTGACTTATTTGTCCTGCCTTGTATTTATTAGCATTATTGTTCTCCTTGCTCTCACTATGTCCATAATCAGACCTGGTCTAGATGCAGAAAGTATTAGAGGCATGACGACTTTGCGTACGTAACCCCTCTTAACCTGCCCTCGAATAAAGATGATACTCTTTCTTTCATCAGCACCTCAGCACTAACGTGTCTGGAATCTCTCAGACTTTACTCTGAATTAATATCAAAAGCATTTCAAGTCATGAAATATTGTAAGTATTTATGTAGTAATATCAAAATTAGCTCAAAATATAGTCTAACCCATGTTTCAATTATACTCTGCAGCTTTAAAACACCAACACTTTGTCAAAGACCTAAAAGAGTAAGTATCAGTCAGAATCAGAGAGAAAGTTTCACTTAAGACACAGGCCTGGAGATTATAATTCCTGAATAAAAGGTGATAGTCAGACTCAAAGAGTAAAAATCTTGAGGAAGTGTTTGTTCTCACAGCAACATTTTTCAGATTTCCCTAAACAGAGCCTAAGATAGAATTACAGAGCATGAAATAGTTGAATGGTGAATAAAAGGGAAAAAATGCAGCTTGTGCATTCAACTCTAGCCTCATTCAACTGTTTTCATATGGATTCTATAAAGGCATATATAAATGCATAAAATAGAAAAAAACCTTATAAATATACATTCTTTTTGATAATATATATAAATGAAAAGATATCGATAAAAAAGCTCTCGAGATGGATAGCAGTGGTAGTTGTAGAAAAATGTGATTTTTTTTTAGAGATTTTATTCATTTGTTTGACAGAGAGATAGAGAGCACAAACAGGGAAGCAGCAGGCAGAAAGAGAAGCAGACTCCCTGCTGAGCAAGAAGCCCAATGTGGGACTAAATACTAGGACTCTGGGATCAAGACATGAGTGTAAGGCAGATGCTTAACCATCTGAGCCACCCAGGTGTCCCATCAATATGAATGTGCTTAATGCCACTACACTGTTCGCTTAAAATGGTTAATATGGTAAATTTTATGTTATGTATATTTTATGACAACAAAATCATTTAAAGTTTATAGGTTTGAAAAATGTTGAGGTAAAATAAATAATGATGCTCTCTCAATAAGGGGTCAGATTATTTGGAAAAATGGTACATATCATCACCACATGATATATATCTAGTTACCCAATGCAGACTAGTTTTTTAAATCATTTAGGAACAATTTAAATATTGTAAAAGAATTTTGAGCATAAATTAAGACATAAGGTCAATATTTTATAGTAAAATTTGTTTTCCTAAATAATTCTATTATCAATGTTATAGAGATATTTAGCATCCCGATTTTATGCACTAGATAAAGTTTTATAAAATATTGTAACGCCTATGTTTAATGTTTTATAGATTATAGATGTTTTTCTAATGCATAAAAACATTAAATATAAAAATATACAAAATATATGCTAATATAACACTTTAATGTTTTATAAATAATAAGTATAATGAATATAAACTTTATTTAATGTCATAGACTTGGGGCACCTGGGTGGCTTAGTCGGTTAAATATCTGACTTTTTATATTAAACTTTATTTTCCAGCATTCCAATATTCATCGTTTATGCATTACGCCCATGCCCCATGCAATACATGCCCTCCTTAATACCCACCACCTGGCTCACCCAACCCCTCACCCACATTCCCTCTAAAACCCTCAGTTTGTTTCTCAGAGTCCACAATCTTTCATGGTTTGTCGCCCCCTCCAGTTTCCCCCAACTCGCTTCTCGTCTCCTTCTCCCAATGTCCTCCATGTTATTCCTTATGCTCCACAAGTAAGTGAAACCATAGGATAATTGACCCTCTTTGCTTGACTTTTGATTTCAGCTTGGGTCATGATCTCAAGGTTGTGTGCTCACTGGGGAATCTGCTTGAGAATCTCTCTTCCTCACCCATCCCCCCTCTTTCATGCACACTCTCTTCCAAAGAAACAAATAGATCTTTAAAAAGTGTCATAGATTCATCACACTTGAGGTTTTTAAAAATATTGAATAATAACTTGAAGTAATTCTCTATGTGTGTGTATACACACACACACAAATGTATGTGAATTTTAATTCACAGTAAATAATTTCATAATTAAGCTGGATAATTGTCAAATCAGCCAATTTTAAAGAGAACGATTATTTCCAAAGTTATTTCATAGAATGCGTCAATTTATATTCCCTACAAATAAGCCTCCTATATTCACTTGCATAGGGATGCTAGGAATATTTGTCAAAAAGCAGTATCACTAAGGAAATGACTTCTATTTTCTCATTCTAAATGGATAATAAATGGTTATATTTATCTCTTCATAAATATTTAGGCACAAGAAATTCTGATGAGGTTCTTTGTCTAAAAATTATTTTAAAGTGTATTCTACACTCAAAGGTGGAAAATTTTAGATAATATTAGTTTTTCATGCATTTTATTTCATAACAGCAAAAGGAATCATAAAAGGAAGCTAGATGGCTGGAACAAATGGAGACTATTTCTGAGAAATTGCAATTATCCTTGATTTTTGATTTACTCTTATGTACCACAAGGTGATAAATTTGACAAAAAGTCTTCTTAATGGTCTCTGTGCATGAAGAACTAGTTATCATTCTATTAATGAAGTGCCTCCTCATCCACTCTTTTCCTGTCTAGTGGTCTGAGGCATTGTTAGTATCAAGACTTCTGTCTCCAGTGAAAATCAATGCCTCAAAAATCTATTTCATTGTTTATGCCAGAATTGTTTCACCTTTAGTTCTAAATAATAAGCATTACATAAAATATAAATACATAGTTATTAAAGGCATACTATGAATATACATATTCTCCTGTAAGATAATACTTTCTGAAGGCACTAGAATTAATCTGAAGCTGATACTGAACAAGTAAAGCCAGAGGGACAGAAAGTGTTTTGACTCAAAAATTATTGTCTGGTATTAAGTTGACGGTAACTATTTTATTCTTAATCTATGGTCTATGCTTAAATTCATTTTTGTATGATTTTCTCTCACCGTTCAGTTAGATACTGACTGTATCTATAGTTATTTCATCAATATTAATCCCTTCATCTTTTTTCTGTTGCCTTATTCTGAGTTTATATAAACTCACCTGTTCTGTAGAATTAATCACTACAACCCGCTAAGTGTACTCTAACACCCAACCTCCCCTCCACCAATCTCTCTGCACACCCTCCTTTTTCTTTTTCCCATCGCCTCTGACTCTGAGGAGTGCTTCTCAGAGGCTGAAGAGATGTAAGACACATATACTGCTCTTAATTCTCTTTCTAGTTAGATTATCCATGATGTGAAATTTGGAAAAGATGGGTAATTATAGAAGAAGAAATAACCCATAATTTTGTCATCTGATAAAAAGGATTTATTTTAGTTTATATAATTTCCCTCTAATATTTGTTTATATATTCAGCCTGTTGTCCAATCCTTCTTCATTCTCCTGGAGTTTTGTACCATCATAAATGTCATTGAACAACTTCCCCAATTCTTCCTTCAACAATTTTTCCCTACAAATATATATGATTCCCCATGGTTAAGCAGCAACCATAGAAGTTCCTTAACAATGATACTGCCAAATATCTTATCCTCATTGCCATACTTCTTAAAAACACTTCAGATTGTAAGTGTAACTTCCCCATCACACACTCAGGCTTAACATCTGACATTCTGACTTTTGGTTTCTGACACTCTTTCCAAACCAAAAGAGCTTCTATGTCCTAAACAAACCTTTCCAGAGTCCCTTCTTATAGGACTGATTCTGTCCTTATTATAAGCTACTTTTTTTTTTTTTTTTTTTTTTTTTTAGGTTTACAAAAGGGACCAACTTCCTGCCTTATTCCCATAACTTTTTGCTGATTTCTCTCCCTCTGTGGGCTTAATGAGAAGAGTAGGAAATTAGAGAATGGCAGGTTCATTTGCAGAAAGTTTTTGCAGGTTCTCTATTCCTAATTAATTGACTTTCTGTTTCTAGGTGACATTAAAACATGGCTAATTATTAATTAACCTATATTTAATTGGTATTCCAGATTTCAGCAAATACTTATGGGGACGTGTTAATTTTGAAATGTGAAGCCTATTTGAATGCATAGTGTCTGAAATTAAGACTTTTCAAATTGATATTGCTCTTTAAAATTTATTTACCAATTTAAAAAGTAACATTAGCACATTAACAATTTATTTCATTATTGCAACCTAATGTAATAACTAGTTTTGAATTCAATCTGCAATATATGTGCCATGTAATAGTTTATAAAATAGCTATCATTGTGGAGTTCTGTTTTAAGTGTGACACAGAATACCTATTTTGATGGTCAGCATGGTCAGATCTCTTTGAAAACTATCTAGCGTTCAAAAAAACAGATTCTCTAGACCAGGCAGACCGGCTCTAAGGGAAGAGAAAATTTTCTATGTGCATAGTATCCTTCCATTTCTATATTTTCCAAAGATTCTCATATATTTGGCTCCAAAAAGTGCTATTCAAATGTTCTGACTTAAAAATTAGACCAGCTTCAAAAGCATAGACCAGAAGAATTAGTGATGTGGGTGTTTTGAGGTTGTCAACCCTCTTCTCTCCTCTGCTGGAAGCTACGTCTCTATTAATGCAAATCCAAATTAATTATCCATAGCTCTTGATAAATACAGCAATTGGGGCACCTGGGTGACTCAGTGGGTTAAAGCCTCTGCTTTGGCTCAGGTCATGATCCCAGGGTCCTGGGATCAGACCCAGCATTGGACTCTCTGCTCAGCGGGGAGCCTGCTTCCTCCTCTCTCTGCCTGCTTCTCTGCCTGCTTGTGAGCTCCGTCTGTCAAATAAATAAAATCTTAGGAAAAAACAAAACAAAACAAAACAAAAAGACAGCAATAGAGGTCCCATGATCTTACCACATGTCATTAAGACCCCAAACTGCCTATAATTGAACCCAAACAAGGAAATCTGAAACTTAAAGTTATTTTATCCAGAAGAATCAAAAAGAAAAATATGACCAGGCTTTTTGAAAATTTAAAGTAAATTATCCAAGTATCTCTAACTTGGGGTTGGGACTTAACACATCCATGTGAAATAGCGTACATTTACACAAGGTTCCATCCAGAGGAAATGGTTCTGCAGCCATAAGGTAAGATCCTATCTTCCTTTGCGTAATGTACAGCACACCGAATCTTTACTGCATTTTTAGAATAGGTAACTTCCCATGCCAAGATTTAATTAACATTTAAATATTTGAAAGGGGTGGTGATGATGTTGTCTCTAATAAAAAATTTACCTGTCTTGGGATCAATAGAGAAATAAGGTTGTCCCTGAAGAATGCTATAAACGACTCTGGCACTGTTTCCATAGGTCGGGTCATCCGCGTCTGTGGCCTTGACCTGGAGCACATATGCACCTGGAAAATAAGACAGTGTGACTCTAGCATATTTGTTTTTTAGAGCTCAAGGTCATGTGTTTTTTTGTTGTTGTTGTTTTTGTTTTTGTTTTTTTTTTAATCTGATGGACTCCATTTTGTTTTTTTAATTTGGCATTACTCAATGATTCTGTGTATATATGATGCCACTGAGAATGATGTAACTATTATAACCAAAATGTTGGGCAACGATATAGCTGTTAGTGCAAATGATACATATTTTAAAAATCTATTTTAAAAGCTGTGTTCATTTCCAGTAGCTAGATGATTGAACTGAAAGTCATCATGATAGCTTTATTGATTTATACACCAAAAGAAACATGACACTGCTTACATTAGCTCATCTGCTTACTATAGATGCTTTAATTGCATGATTGGGTTATCAATAGAGAAGCTAAAAGGTTTGAAGGTTTACTGAACTTTAGAGGCTGTAAGTAACTTGCATTGTTATTTAAAAATCAACAACTACATACTACCATTAGGAAGACTTTAATTAGGACGGAATATCTGAGAAATTGAGGATCCAAAAATAATTGCAATTATAGCTACAAGAACACCTCTAGGTCTCAGGACTGAATTAACCTAAGGATTCAGTGACATAAGAAAACATTAAAGGCAATTCAAATTCTCTGTATTTTTTCTTGTGTTTTCACTAAGAGAAGTTAAAAGGAGATTTTACTTATATTTTTGTCTTATATATTCATGGTCATAGTTAAGTCTTTCTCTAAGACTTTTTTGACTATATCTTCATATCCTGTTCAGCATTACTATACTGAATTGAGAACAAAGTAAAATCAAAATGATCAAGTTCAATATAAGTAAAATCAATATGTTGCTAATGGTTAGAAGGAAATCTCCTGAGCACAAAGGGAGGGATACGTACACCCAAAGTTAGAAAATGGACAGAATGCTCCTATTCTTAGAGGCACTCAAAGTGACTTCTTAATTTTGGGAACAAAGGATTTCTCCTTTCCAGTCAATTATTCATTCAGGCTTTATACTTCAGGTGGTACAAAACTGGAACAAACTCAATCTTAGTTTACTTGTAAACTAAGAGAATGAAACATCTCTTCCCCCCTACCATTTTGTCTGTTTGTCAGGTTAGTAAAAAAAGAAATTTAAAAATGATAACTTTTGGGGCGCCTGGGTGGCTCAGTGGGTTAAGCCGCTGCCTTCGGCTCAGGTCATGATCTCAGGGTCCTGGGATCGAGTCCCGCATCGGGCTCTCTGCTCAGCAGGGAGCCTGCTTCCTCCTCTCTCTCTCTGCCTGCCTCTCTGCCTGCTTGTGATCTCTGTCTGTCAAATAAATAAATAAAATCTTTAAAAAAAATGGTAACTTTCAATAGACATTCAATATCAAATGGGGTTGAGTAGACGTTCAATACCAAATGTTTTAATCTTAAGAATGTTTTGGTGAATCACCAGGTTGCATCACCACAAAAAAAAAAAAAAAAAAAAGAATGTTTTGGTGAATTCTAGCTATTTCAAGACATGAATGATAGGTTTTATTTCAACAGTCTTTTCCAGGAAAGGAAACTTCTAGAAGAAAAGTAGGCACCTATTTCTGAGATGTCAAGACTGATAACATTCCTTATCATCCACTATCACCATCATGATCATCATTATCAATATTTGCAACATCATTAATAATTATTTGACAAATAGGCATTAAGGACCTATATTAGATACCCATCAAAAGTATGTTCTCGTTTATGCTATAGGAATGAAGTGTTGCAAGACTAACTTCCCTTCTTTCCTCCTTTCTGTCACACAGTGATTTTCCTGGTTTGACCTATATCATTACTATCAGTGCATTGCACATGTGCTATATCGGCAAAGTCTACAAATATTAAATAATTACCCCATCCTAAGTATAAATGTTGTAGTTAAATAGTTGTGAGTAGTTCTTCTTTAAGGATATGTTTGAAGAAAAAGGTATTATGTCTGCTAAGAAATGTTTAGTGACAAATTCAATAAACTTTAACCTAACTCTCATCTATGCTTAATAAGAAAGACGAAGATGAATAAGATAGGCAATATTTCTTAATTCACTCTTTAAATTTTTGAGTTTAAATTAAAAACATATTAACATACAACATTTAAAACTACTTTTGGAGGAAACTATTTTTCTGTATACTTGCTTAATGTTCATATTAATATTAAGAACAAAAATGTAAAAGGGGAGATGCTGTATTATTCATCTCTGTCTTTCTTATTGAGCATATGGTTATAGCAGCATTGTCTACAACAGCCAAATGATGAAAACAGCTGAAAGTCCATCAACTGATGAATGAATAAAGAAGCTTTCCCTCTCTCTCTCTCACATACACACATGCGTGCGCACACACGCACACACACACATGGGAATATTACTCAACCATAAGAATGAAATCTTGCCATTTCCAACGACATGAATGGAGTTAACGAGTATGATTCTAGGCCAAATAAGTCAGTCAGGGAAGACAATCACCACATGATTTCACACAGGTGTGGAATTTAAGGAACAAATGAGCATAGGGGACAAAAGAGAGAGGTAAACCAAGAAACTGATTCTTAACTGCAGAGAACAAACTAATTATTACCAGAGGGGAAGTGGACAGGGGGATGGGTGAAATAGGTGATGGAGGTTAAGGAGGAAACTTGTGATGAGTATCAAGTGCTGTATGGAAGTCTTGACTCACTATACTGTACACCTGAAACTAATACTACATTGTGAGTTAACGAATAGAACTTTAATAAAATCTTTAAAAAAATGAATGTCCACTCAGAAATAGTAGAAATTATCTTCAGTTTAGTGAAAAGGTTATTCACTAAGAACCATATCAAATTTGAGAGCTCTTAGAAGTGCCTCCATAGGTGTTTACAAGGAAACAACTAAACATCATTATATCAGCTTGTTTTGCCAGATGCTCCCTGACATTTTACAAACTAATGCAAAGACAGAGATTCCCTCCATTGGAAAGACTCAGTTGATCATCTGGAGCATGTAAGTGTCAAAATACTACCTTCTGCAGGGCTTGGATAGCACATTAGTTCCTGAACCTATTAAGCACTCAGTACCCAAGAAGTGGGAGCAGGAGGTTACCCTGGGAACATGTTCAGTGTGCAACAAGGAAACAATATAATCACAAAAACTGGAGTAGTCTGCTTGTACCTAGCAGTCATCTTGAGATGTATTCTCTTATCACCCAAATTCAGAGTGACAATGTAACCACTACAAATGCTGAAGTGCAGAGAGGATGTAACTCAACGAGAAAGCATTCTTTTACATTTAGTTGGAGACAGCATGTACAATATGCAATGGAGAATACTGAACTACTTAAGTTTTCCAGTAACACTGCTCCGATTGTAGTAAGTTAATTCATGTAGTTTTTAATAATGCAGCTACTACTAAAAGAGTTATTTTATAGTAATAGTTAAATTCTAAATCTAAGCAGTCACTCTCTATATATGTATAAAAGATATAAGTTAATATCACATATATGCATGCATTTATAGAATACCAAGGGACAGAAAAAGTGAACACTGAGAGTTATAGAAATATCATCTAGAAAGAACAGTCTTTAGGAGAAGCCCATTTGCTATAAACTGCAACTAAATCAGGTTTTCACTAAAATACCTAAATACTTGAGAGTTAATATGAGAACCAATTTAGATAGAATTTTTACTTGTACATATATGTAAAAATATATTCAAAAAATTAGTTGCATTTTATAAATTCACAGTTGTAATATGATAGGATTTCAGGGTTTTTTTTGTTTTTTGTTTTTTGGTTTTTGTTTTGTTTTGTTTTGTTTTTTAATATGAGGATGTCCTTTATTGTCAACAAGAATGGGCTTGTATAAAATGGTAGAGAGGTTGGGGCGCCTGGGTGGCTCAGTGGGCCTTCGGCTCTGGTTATGATCCCAGGGTCTGGGATGGAGCCTCACATCAGGCTCTGTGCTCAGCAGAGAGCCTGCTTCCCCCTCTCTCTCTGCCTGCCTTTCTGCCTACTTGTGATCTCTATCTGTAAAATAAATAAATGAAATCTTTAAAAAAAAAATGGTAGAGAGGTTGGAATTGAACTGAGCCTTAACTCACAATTTCTGCCCAAGTAGACATTAACTTGCTGATTGATTAATTTATTCTTTCATTCAACAAATGTTCAGTGGTACATACCATATACCAGGTACTATTCTCAATCATAAAAAGCAATGTGTTGCATAACTATTTGTTCTGGTAAATGCTTCCTCCAGCATGATCATTCTATATCCCTTGCATTTTTAACATTTGAGGTGTTAAAAAAAAAAAAAGACTTGGTAGAAATATGTTGAAAATATAAGTGGATTATGGGGCACCTCTGTGGCTCAGTTGGTTAAGTGACTCCTGATTTTGGGTCAGGTCATGATCGCAGCGTCCTGGGATCGAGCCCTGCTCTGTGCTCAGTGGAGAATCTGCGGGATATTTTCTCTCTCCCTCTGCCTCTGCCCCTCCTCCTGCTCATGCTCTCCCTCTCTCTCTGTATCTCTCTAAAATAAATAAATAAATCTTTAAAAAAAGAAAATATACGTGAATTATATCTAATTTGTGGCTTCCATAAAGTCTTTTTTAAAAATTTCCTAGTTCTATAAAAATATTCTACTCATTCAGTATGTTCTTTGCTTTTTATCACCCTGCAATTGTCTCAGGTGGTCTGGGGCCTCACTTTCCTAATTGCAAGCCTGAAAAAAAATCCTAATTTCTTCCTCTCTAGCTCCTTTCACACAGGAGCCTCAGAGTCACTGTCCCATAGCACAAGGTTGGTCACATTGCTCCCCTTTCCTTTACAAAATATTAATTTTTTTAAAGCTCTATTTTCTTTTTTAACCCCTTAGGTCTTAAAACCTAAGAGGTTCCTATTCCTCTTGAAAGAAAAATCACCTAAACTCATGGGCATGACAGGGATGGGTTTCAGAATCTCTGCAGATTAAGTTTCTGACGGTGCTGTGGGACACCCCACACGGAGCCTGTAAGTACTTAGTTACGGCGGAGCTAAGGCTCTTTCCGGTCTCTGTATACTTGCCCACGGGGTCCTGCTACCCAGAACCCTTCAGCCTCCACCCCTTGAAAAAATATTCCACACCCTTGATGTCACAACTCCCCTGTCACCTCTGTGAATGCTTGTTTTTCTACTACCAGCACAGATTCTTTGTTCATGCCTCTGTATTCCCAATAGTCTTAACACATTTTTATTTTTTGAAACTCAGTTCATTATGTGCTTCTTCTCATGGGCTACAAAATCTTTTACATCATCAGCAGTTCCATATTCATTCTTCTCACAGCCGTCTGTTATGACCTAAGTCCCAAATAAATATTTATCAGTTGAATACAAACAGTACTATAGGTATGTCCGAAAGACACACATACTATATACACCATACTCTAAATGGAGACCTTGCAGTTAGTTATGACCTTTAGAGTACTTCTTGACACGACATTGTGAGTTTAACTTATCTTGAATTTCTAAAGCACATCACCGTTTTCACTTCAGAAAGCAGAACCAAAAGGAGTGGTATTGCATTAAAAAAAAAAAAAATCAAATAAGCAAGATTGTGCCACAATATGAAATGCACACCCAAGGGGAGTTAATATAAGTTTTTTTGCTGATGATTTTAACCCTTCACAAGACTGAAATATAAATAGTGAAAGAGAGACAAATCACATCAAGAGAGACAAGTAGGGCACCAGGTGGCTCAGTGGGTTAAGCCACTGCCTTTGGTTCAGGTCATGATCTCAAGGTCCTGGGATCGAGTCCTGCATCCGGCTCTCTGCTCAGCAGGGAGCCTGCTTCCTCCTCTCTCTCTGCCTGCCTCTCTGCCACTTGTGATCTCTATCAATTAAATAAATAAAATCTTTAAAAAAAAAAGAGAGACATGTAACTTTCTTTCAGCTTTTGCCTTATGTATATATTGCATTATAACCAAGAAATAATGCAATTCTACTTAGACAGGTATAGAATGAAATACACAGACATTTCTTTCTAAATAGGATTGGAAAAAAATGTACACTTTATTACATAAAAAAGTACATCAAACAGCAGAGAAATGGAAAGCTGAAGGGTTTTTAGAATGAAGTTAGAGATCATGAGTGTGTGCGTGTGTGCGCACACGCAGACATGAAAAGATCCTACAAAGGAATAGGATATTATTACACATTGAAACATGAGATCTGCTAAAGTCAGATTTAATTATAAAGTAAAATTAAGCATGAATGCACAGCAGGTGAGTTTAGTCTTTAAAGTAACTAGGTCTTTAATCAATTTTGCATTAGACCTCACTGCACTACTCATGAACACTTGGCTCTTAGTTTCCTTCTATGGATTCTCTTCCCATATTTGCCCTTTAAACTTGTAAATGGCTCCTCTATCCTCTTTATCTTCAACAAAGACTACCTATAAAACTTTCACAGGGATTACGGAGAGCATCAATTCCTAGGCTTCCATCAGATAGTCTAACTTAAATGTTTGTGGATGTGCCAGGTATCAGAAAGTTTTGAAATCTTTGTAGATGAGTCTGATAAGCCAAGTCCTACACAGTTTCGCCAATTAAGAAAGACTGATTTGTGAGATTAAAAGTCACTTATGGTTTGTCTCCCTCCCAATCCCATCTTGTTTCATTTATTCTTCTCCTACCCACTTAAGCCCCCATGTTGCATGACCACTTCCTCATATCAGGGAGATCATATGATAGTTGTCTTTCTCTGCTTGTCTTCTCTAAGCATGATACGCTCTAGTTCCATCCATGTTGTCGCAAATGGCAAGATTTCATTACTTTTGATGGCTGCATAGTATTCCATTGTGTATATATACCACATCTTCTTGATCCATTCATCTGTTGATGGACATCTAGGTTCTTTCCATAGTTTGGCTATTGGAAGGGGAGGTGAACCATGAGAGACTATGGACTCTGAAAAACAATCTGAGGGTTTTGAAGGGACGGGGGGTGGGAGGTTGGGGTACCAGGTGGTGGGTATTATAGAGGGCACGGATTGCATGGAGCATGGGGTGTGGTGCAAAAATAATGAATACTGTTATGCTGGAAATAAAAAAAAAAATTAATAAAAAAAAAATAAAAAAAAATAAAAAAAAAAAAGAAAGACTGATTGCTCACCATTGTGGTTATTGTTTTTGCCTCTAGAGCCTTAAAGCCTATGCTTGAATCCTATTGACCTCTAGCCAATCATGTGACTTCAAACTAAATACTCAATTTCTCCATTTTAGTTTCTTCCTATGAAAAGAAAGTGAAAAAATAGCATCTTCTAGCAGTATTAAATGAGCTAATGCTAGTTAAGAAATTATAATAAGTTTTCCACATAGTATGTGCTATTTAAGTGTGTGGCCAAAACATGTGTACATACTTAACTTTCTATTCTGCTCCACACATAGGGTGACAAGACCCAAATATGTAACACTAGCCCAATTCCTGTACTCAAGTGCCCCATCCTAATATTCTTATACTGATCTGGACTTTATCTCCTATATTTGAGAAAAAAATGTAATTTTGGAAAATGTTTTAAAGGACATTAAAATACAAACAAGTAGACTACAACAATGTTGTCCTACTTTGTTAGAGACCCAAGAAAGAAGGTTGGTATACTTGTTAAATCTGCCTGAAATAACCAGAACTTTTAAAGATTAGTAAAGATATATGTCATAAAAATCCCCCAGAGTTGGGGTGCCTGGGTGGCTCAGTGTGTTAGGCCTCTGCCTTCGGCACAGGTCATGATCTCAGGGTTCTGGGGTCGAGCCCCACACGGGCTTTCTGCTCAGCAGGGAGCCAGCTTCCCACCCCCTACCCCCCGCCTGTCTCTGCCTACTTGTAATCTCTCTCTCTCTGTCAAATAAACAAATAAATAAATCTTTAAAAAAAAATCTCCCAGAGTGGATTGTATGCCCTCTTGAACTATACTTCTAGGATAAGAGCAGGCAATTTGGTTTTATACTGCCCTCAACTCTGACTCTCCTCAGCCTGGCTACAGAGCAGTCCTTGGCACACCCAACGCTTTGACATCCACTTAGGATTTGGTATTCAGTCCAAGCACCCAAAAGCACTCTAAGGTTATAAAACTTTCCTTCTAGATATATACTAAATATTTTAGACTATACATATTTACACCTTGTGATTTAAATGTACTTTGATGGATAAGGGAATCCATTTTTATGAGCACTTTATCTCTCCATTGTGTGCCAAGAACTCTATACCACATACACCAGTAAAAATGCTAATGACTGCTCCCAGTGACACACTAAATTTCAATTACCAGTGATGATACACTGTTGCTTCCTTTGTGCCCAATGTAATTGGAAATTATTTTCATGGATGCTGTCAGAAAATTCCATAGAAAACATGATGAAATACATGAGTTTGGAATTCACTCATTCAGTGGCTTTCAGTTATAATTCTCTAAGCTTTGTATTTTTTCCATGTGGTATTGTGTCCTTAAGGGAAAAAAAAAATGCTTTTCATTATAGGCAGTTAGCCAAGATGTTAAGGACGATTAATGTAATTTATTATTTAATACACATTCTATACTCTTAAAATTATTTGTTCTTATTTGATTGGATGATTCTGCCATATTAAGGATAAAACAAAGAGCTCTATCTCTTTACCCATTTACAGATCTTTCTCAGCCTACCATGAGGTTACATGCTGATAAACACATCCTAGGTTGAACATTATCATAATGTTCAAAATACATTTAATACCTCTGAGCTACTGACCTAAGGGACATCATAGTTTAGCCTAGCCTAACCCAAACACACTCAGAACACTTACATTAGACGACAGTTGGGCAAAGTCATCTAATATAAAGTCTATCTAGAGATTATCTGTATTTATCTATCCATCCATCTACCCATCCATTATGTGTGTGCGTGTGTGTGTGTGTGTGTGTGTGTACTAACTTTAGCAAAAGAAAGAATACAATTATTTTTTAATTTTATTTATTTATTTGTCAAAGAGAGAGAGAGAGAGAGAGAGAGAGAAAGCTAGAGAGCACAGGCAGACAGAGTGGCAGAGGGAGAAGAAGCAGACTCCCTGCGGAGGAAGGAGCCCGATGCAGGACTCGATCCCAGGATGCTGGGATCATGACCCAAGCCAAAGGCAGCAGCTTAACCAACTGAGCCACCCAGGCATCCCCAAAAAATACAAATTGTATATGTACGTGTATAGGGTGTGTGTGTGTGTGTGTGTGAGTGTGTGTACAAACCAGTAGAGTTGGATCCTAGAACTAACTCTGTAATTAAATAGATATATGATTGTTTTGCAAGTTATTTCAATTATGTAAGAATAATAATGTAATTTGAGTGAATAGTATGGTAATCCACTCCCCCAATGAATCCTACCTAAGCTTAAAACTCTCTGCATAGATAGTCATATATCACTATGCCCTTCACACTTCCATTTATGTTAAAAGAAGCTTACTCCTATGAAGGCAGTTGGCTCAAGTTTAGCTGACAAATACAAACTTCCCCCACCCCCCGCTAATGTTGAATATTTAAGAAGTGTAAAGGTAACCCATTTCTATAAACCTATAAAACCAGAGATGTTTGTTAAGAACTTCTGGGAAATGCTCTCTTTCTCTTCTTCCCTGGAAGCTGGTATGCAAAAGTCTGAACTATCAAAGTCATTTCAACATGTTGGGGAAAACTTGACTAGAGACAGTGAGACACAAGAGGTCACAAACTTGTGAATCCCAGGAAAGAGGATGAGGAGTCTTGATCAAATGTGGCTGAAGCTCAGCCTCCAAACATTTTGATCATTTGAGGCCAGAAACCCCTTTTTGTGTGGGATTTTATATTTGAAGCTGGATTGGAATTTTTTTTTTATAACTTTCAAATTAACAAAATTTTGGCAAGTCACTTAAACTCTCTAAGCCTGCTATTTCAAATTGAAAGTAGGAACATAATTACTTGGGATCACTTGGAACTCATTTTGCCTTAACTCATGAGTAATGCATGTAAATTGCTTAGCATAATAACTGACACATAAGAAGCCCACATCAAAGTGGTCATTGTTAAAATTCTTCAACTTTATAATGAAGGGTAATATTTTATTGTTTCCCTCTAATTCTAATAATTGGTGGTGCAAATTGAAACAAAATCCAATCTTAATGCTTTTCAGAATGTCTTTCCCATTACTGGAGATTAGTCTTTTGGTTATAGGATTTTGAAAATATTATTGCTCTGTCCAAATCATTCAATGGTGTGCCATGCATCACCACTTGGCATCTGGATTCCTTCAAGACGGTTCAAAGTCTGAAATCCATCTGTGTTTTCATTCTAAAATATATATTCTAAAATTTAACTCCTCAGCTTCTCGAACCTCCTCTTTGGGAAGTTTGTTATACCTACTATCCAACAAAAATCAGGACTCTGCTAATTAATTTGGGGGTAACAAGTCTGAACCTCTCATCTAAGAGTTAAAAACATGTATGTGGGTCATAAGGAATACACAGAGGGAGGGAAAACTGAAGGGGAAGAAATCCGCGATGGAGACAAACCATGAGAGACTCTGGACTCTGAGAAATGAAGTGAAGTTTTCAGAGGATGGCGGATGGGGGATGGGGTAACCAGGTGATGGGTGTTAAGGAGGGCACGTGTTGTGATGAGCACTGGGTGTTACATGCAACTAATGAGTTGCTGAACACTACATCAAAAACTACTGATGTACTTACTACATGCTGGCTAACTGAACATAATTAAGAAATAAAAATAAATGAATAGGGACGCCTGGGTGGCTCAGTAGGTTAAAGCCTCTGCCTTCAGCTCAGGTCGTGATTGCGAGGTCCTGGGATCCAGCCCCGCATCGGCCTCTCTGCTCCGTGGGGAGGCTGCTGCCTCCTCTCTCTCTGCCTACCTCTCTGCCTACTTGTGATCTATGTCTGTCAAATGAATAAAATCTTTAAAAAAAATAAATAAAAATAAATGAATAAATAAATAAATAATATATATCTGAATTTCATAACAGTTTGTAAAATATAAATTAAGCTCTTTGCATATCACCTCTTTTTGGTTTCTTCCACTATTGCCTGTGCCCAAACCACATCACATGATTCAGTCTACTTCGAGAAGTACCACAGACAAACTTGCTCACTGTTAGACTTTCACAGAATACAAAACGTCCACAGCTCCTTCCCTTCGCTGAAATCTTGCTTTCCCCTGAGCCTAGTTCCTCGCTAGTAGTGCATTTCAGACTCACAGCTACCTTTCGTCAGCCATCCAACACAGCTTTTGATTTACTAGTCTTTCCCCCAAGAGTGCAAGGTGATTCTCATGTTCACCTGCTTTGTCTAGAGGCATCTAAGAGGTTGATACAAATCTCTCTCTCCATGTTGCCTCCAACGATGGCTTTCTACTGTGATCACCCTTTCTTAATCTTCTCTACGGACTCCTTTTCCTCTCTTTGGCCTTCAAAGGTTCATGCACTTCGGGTTTTCTCTCACTCTGTATGCCTAACTCGACTCTTTGATTTTTTATTAGCCTCTAGGTGCCAGCGACTGGATCATCATGTATATCGGCCAGTTTCTGACATAACAAAATTGCAAGTTAACTAAGCCAAGATATGCCTGATTTCTTGGTCACAGTCTACATTTTTTAATCACATTTTACACCCAGAGCAGTCTCTTTCACTGACTTAGCATTACTAAAATATGTTTGTCCTCTCCATTCTGCCACTACTTTTGTTCAAAAATTTGTTTTCCACTTGACTTATAGCACTATAATATATATCAGTGTTTCCTGCTATAACAACCTGCCATCCACCTTGTGTATTTAAGCCACATTTTTTGTTTTTCAAATTGTAAATCTGATTTTGTCCTCAGCACTATATCCCTCATGTTCTTTGGGAATCGGCCTCTACCTACATTTCCAGGTTCATCTCTTGCCACACTGTCCATTTCTCGCTGCTTCAATACAGTGTCTCTTCCCTATGACATACCATTACTTCATATCCTGCTCTTCGCAGGATTGCCATGGATGTCAGAAACGTCCTTTGGCACCCAGGAGAACGGCAGCCCAAATTAAGCACTGGCCTCACTAGCTTCTCTTTCAGAAACTCATTCCCATATGCTCACAGACTGTCTAGTTTCACTTCTCTGCTGTTTCCATGAGGCAGCAAGCATGATCTACAGTTCACAGTAAAATCTTTGCTTTTTGGAATCCTAATACCTACTATGGAGCCTAGTACATAATGGACATGTAAAAGACATGCCTCTTGAATGAGAAATTTAAAAAAAAAATGATTTGGGCTTAGAAAATATTTTTGATTAGCTGATGTTAGAAGTTAACCATGAAACCTTTATAATATCCTTTAGTTGAGGCAAAAGATTCAATGTCCCCTCCTGTCAACAGTTTTGACAGTGAGGCTGCTTTGTTGTGTTACAGAAATCAAAGGAATAGCTTCAAATCAAAAGTGCCTTGAGAACTCTTAAAACCAGTTCCAAAAGAATACAAGAAATCAATTACTAGCACTCCGGTCATCCTGACTCATTAAATCCAGCTAGGTCTACAGAAGAGTGTTTAATTCTACTGTTACAAGGAAAGAATGAACTTTTGTAAAAGCAAGAATTATACTAAGGTCACTTTTATGGAAAGTTATTATTGTAATAAATAGCAGTTCACACTACCTGGAACCAAGGGAGTTGGTCATTGATTATTTCACAAACTCAAAAACATGACCATGTGACATAGATAGCACTATTGGCAAGAATACTCATGAATCCACATAAACAGTGATGGATGTTATGGATAGTTATGAAGTAACCATAATTATAGCCATGAATGTTTAAATAATCTTAGCTAATAGAGAAAGATATGTTATTAGTGTGTAAATTACTGTGGTTTTAGTTCAAGGTTTTTTTTTTTTTCCTCTTATGTTGCTGTGGTTGAATGTTACAATGATTTAAGCTGAGATTTGGTTTTGATAATTGTTACAAAAATAGAAGACTCAGAAGCCTACTTGTTTTGCTAGATTCATTGTAACCCAGTTTGTCAGGGCAGGATGTGCTGTATCTAAACAAAACTCAAACTTTATTAGACTTCCTATGCTTTCCTTTTTTTTTTTTAATTCAAATTTAATTAGCTAATATATAATGTATTACTAGTTTCAACAGTAGAGGTCAGTGATTCATCAGTCTTATATAACACCGAGTGTTCAATACATCACATGACCTCCTTAATGTCCATCACCCAGTTACTACATCACCCCTCCCCTCTCAACTCCTGCAGCCCTCAGTTTGTTTCCTATGATTAAGAGTCTCTTCTGGTTTATCTTTCTCTCTGATTTTGTCCTGTTTTATTTTTTCCCCTCTTCCCCTATGATCCTCTGTTTTCTTTCTTAAATTCCACGTATGAGTGAGATCATAGATAATTGTCTTTCTCTGATTGACTTATTTCTCTTAGCATAATACCCTCTAGTTCCATCCACATCATTGCAAATGGCAATATTTCATTTTTTGATGGCCAAGTAATATTCCATTGCATATATGTACCAAGTCTTTACCCATTCATCTGCAAATGGACATCTAGGCTCTTTCCATCATTTAGCTATTTTAGACATGCTGCTATAAACACTGGGGTGCAGGTTCCCCTTCAGATCACTACATTTGTATCTTTGGGGTAAGATTTCATATGCTTTCTAATAGAAAGTCCCCCAGTTGACACAGAAATGACAATGAATAAGCCAAATAATCCCACCCCATTTTCTTTATCTATAAAATAAGAGTTTGGGGACTAGATGTTTTTAGATAACTCTATACAAACATATTGTGATTTTGGACAGAGGAACCTAATTAAATCGATCTCTGATCAAGTTAAATTTCAATGAATTTATTGACATTGTTCCCTTCACTTAGGTTTTCTATGAAATTTTCATTCCATATGATTCTCTCTTGAGAATGAAACACAAGGTTTAAATTTTAAGAAGTTATAGTTATCTTTCTCATGGTGATGTACAGCTCCTTTTATTAAAAAAAAAACCTTTAAAGGTTGGAGACGAATCTTAAAACTCATTGCAAAATAGAAATATATACATTATCATTACTCTGTAGAAGAGCAATCAGTTTATTAAACATTTTGAACTTTTCACAGTAACACATAAAAATAAAGACAGAAACTATTAAACCACATAAACTGTGATTGTAATGCATAGTCTATGGGATGCTGAACTTACCTGCACAATATATGTCTATAACTTGGAGGCATTCCTGCCACTTTAAGCAATAAAACTATAGATGCTATTTGAAAATACAAGTTTGATGACAAAAATAGAATTAACTATGCCTTTATTTCCAAATGCAAGCTATCTCTCTTTGTTTTTAATCCTATTATTTATCATGAAGCTTCTCCCATTACACTAAAATGATTCCTTTTCAATATTTTGGTGACTATATCATTATATGAAATTTTTCATATATAGTATTTTTTAAAGAGCTTTCAAGTTGTAAGCCAGCCATAAAATAGAGTGCAGATTAAAAGCTAAAAAGGGATTAAAAGTCTAAGAGACAGTGAGTTACAGTTAGATGGGGTTACCCATGAATTTATTTTATGACCCAGCTGAGGAGGCAGAAAAGAGACCAAGTGAAAAGTGGGAAGACAGCAGGAGACAACGCTCCAGGAGCACAAGAGTATTTAGAATAATAAAGTCACAAATTCAATTCATATATGATTTAAAAGGTAGATTGGAAACTTGGCAAAGGGTTATTTGGGGGCATGAGTACAAATTATGGGTTAGTGGCATTAAAAAAGGAGCTATGAGAAGATAAATTTCAGGAAGGGGTTTGATGTTCTTGAATGTGAAGATTCAGCAGCTGGTCAGAAGTCTGTCTCACAAACCAGTCACTGAAGCATGCTGGGACTGAGATTCAGTTCTGAGTTTTCTTCTTCGTCCTAAAGAGCACCAAACCGAGGCCACATTCCCCGTAGGTTCCATGTCTTTAAGGGTTTGGATAGCAGTTTTGTCCCTTCCCTAACTCCAACCCACGAGTAGTTGTGATTCAAGTTAAGTCATATTTTAAGTCATACTCACTGCTGCTATGGTTTCCTTTTATTACCTTGTATATAGATTCTTCCTTCCATTGGAATGAGGCTCCGAAGTATGAATTCCTTCCAGTTTGTGATGTTAGGGCACTAACCTAGGTCTTGTCTGTTGATGGGGATCATTTTCCCACCAGGATATTTTACACTTACTGCTTTTTTAAATTTTGTGAAGGCCCCAGTGAACCTCATCTCAGGATATTCCATTTCAGGAGGAAGGCTTCAGTGTCTCAAGGTCTCCAACTCTTAATTCTGAAGGGTGAGATTTTGTACTAAGGTGCAGACTTAAGCCTTTCATAATTTCCAGGACACAGAAACACAAGAACTCCAGATCACTGGCTCTAAAGATACACGTTTAATACCAGGGGACCTCTTCAGATACCCTTCGGGAAGAAGAAAAGATCCATAGATTTTCATTTACAGGGTATTAATTAAGTGACTGTGTCGTGACAGCTAACAGTATGCTACACACTGAGAATATAAGAATAAAAAAGAAGGAACAACAAACCAAAATAAAACTGCCCTTAGCAGTGAATATTCAAATAATAACTATGTTTATTTTATGATTTCTTTAGTAGAAATCAGAAAATTATTCTATTCTGCAGCTCCCTCTTCTTTCCTAAAAAAAAAAAAAAAGTGTTGTAATATGCCAATTAATATGTACAGATCTACTGCAATGTGTCAAATGTTGCAAAGAACATTTTATATGCATTATTTCACTTAATGCTTGAAATCATCCTACCTGCTATGATTAACTACATTTTTTAAAATGCTGAATTACATTTAGTAAACTGTGTAGCATTGAAAACTCAGGCAGCTGACAACAAAGCCTTAGCCTATAACCACTACCTTGGTCCACCTCCAGGAAACTCAAGAATTCTTTATAAAGTAACTAACCTCTTCCATTTTGTCTGATAATACTTGGTGCAAAAATTTTATTTCTATTTTTTAAATATGGAAATGAGTGTATATATATATTTATATATATATATTTATATATATATTATATATATATTTTAAATATGGAAATGAGTGTGTATATATGTATATATATACATATATATATATGTATATATATATAGAGAGAGAGAGAGAGAGCCTGTTTTAATGTTTGTACTTTTGTAAGATGTTTTGAATTCAGGTAGTGTGATGTCTCCAGCTTTGTTCTTCTTTCTCAAGATTATCTGGCTATTCTGAGTATTTTGTGGTTCCATATGAATTTCAGGATTTCTTTTCCAGTTCTGTAAAAAATGCCATTGGGATTTTGATAGGGATCTCTCAGATCACTTTGGGTAATAAGAATATCTTAACAATATTAAGTCTTCCAATCCAGGAACACAAGATATCTTTCCACTATTGTGAGTCTTCTTTAATTTTTTTCATCAATGTTTTATAGCTTTCAATGTATAAGTCTTTCATCTCTTTTTGGAAGTTTTTCACTGAATACTTCATTCTTTTTGATGTTATCACACATGGGATTGTTTTCTTTCTCTCTCTCTTTCTCTCTCTCTCTCTCTCTCTCTCTCTTTTTTTTTGGATAGTCTGATTTTATTGACAGAATGAAACTGATTTTTGGATGTTGATTTTGTACCCTATAATTTTACTGTATATATTAATTCTAACAGTTTTTTGTGGCATCGTATTTAGAACTTAAGCAATGAATATTAATACCAACTAATCAATATTAATACCACTAAAATAACATTTAGATTTATATAATTAGTGGTATGATGTAACTGATGAAATCAAGATTTTTTTTATGCCTGTATACAGCTCACATATATAGATTTCATTGAGAATCTGGCTAGCTAGCTAGCTAGCTATCCATCTTTGATTCAACAACAGTCTTAGCATCTTTAAGCTCTGTTTCCTTGTCAGCAAAATAGTAATAACAGTATGAATCTCCAGAAGATGTTATCATCATTTCAAAATGAAAATCTAAGGAATAGAGAGGATAAAACCCTTTTCAGGGCTCATATATCAAATAACAACACTGTGGCAAGTATGCAGATCTGATTAGCTTTGAAGCCCATATTCAAATCACAGATATAACCCGCCATTTCTAGGCACCATGCAGCCTAACTGCCCCACATAGATGTAACAGTATCATAGAACCTTCTAACACCTATACTTAGAAGGATTTTAAGGCTTCTCCCCTATCAAATGCGTCCTACCCCTATCCACAGCAGTTGTCTTCTCTATAGCACTGGCTCCTTTAAATAAAGCAGTGGCAACTACAAATATTAACAGCTTACACAAAGGGTGATGACTTTAGATTAGTGTTTTAAAGTTATTTGACCAAATAAGATGCATTTTACATTATAATTTAGAATGTACTTAAACAGATTCAGTAAAATATAAATTCTTTCCCAGCAGACATTCTGTTCATTTTGTTCACAGCAGTGTGTATTTTCTGTGCCTCAAACAGTGGCTAGTAATGCAGTGATCAATGAATATTTGCTGAAAATTTTATATATTATATACATATATATTAGGTTATAAAATAAAAAATCTATTACAGGATACCATTCCAAGTGCTTTAAAACCAATTATTTGATGTGCTCGCTTCGGCAGCTCATATATTAAAACCAATTATTTGAAAGTGATGGATTAGCTATATTTTTAACAAGTACTGCATGATGATTCTCATATTGGATATATTTTGAGAAACATCAGAAAACTTCTACTCTTCAGTGAGGTAGGATGTTGCCAGGTTCCTTCCAGAGGCACACAATTTTGTTAAGGACTAAATCTCTATCCCTCTTTAATACTTTTTGTCAGGAGACTCACGAGATGTTTTTCTAACACCTAGATTTCCACACAGCCTTTTTTTTTTTTTTTTTTTTAAGATTTTATTTGTTTATTTGAGAGAGAGAGGGAGGGAGAGCATGAGTTCGGGGGTGGGGACAGAGAGGGAGGGAGAAGCAGACTCCCTGCTGAGCACTGGGCTTGATCCCAGGGTCCTAGGATCATGACCTGAGCCAAAGGCAGACACTTAACTGACTGAGCCACCCAGGTGCCCCTCACACAGCCTTTTTTGAATGTTCCACAATTTTGTCTTCTAGTGCCATACTGAGAGGATCAAAATTTCTCACAACTAATCAAGTTCTCTTCTCATTCCCTACCGCTCACCAAAACAGCCTCTTTTATCTATGTGACTCATCTCCATAGTTCTGGCATATTGTGATATGTGTGGACATGGATATATATATGTATATATATATATGGTGTGTGAATGTTGGGGCAGGGTGATTGTGGAGGGAATGAAAAGTGAAAATAATAACATCCCTTCAAGATTATTAATTCCTAAATTTGGCATGATCATTACTATCACTTGAGTTCTTATTTATTTCTGTTTTAGATGCAGATTTTCCTACTCAACCACTGGAAATTCTCAGAATCCATTTTTTTTTTAATATCTCCCTACTACATTTTTTTAAACGACTTATTTATTTGTTTTAGAGAGAGAGAGAGAAGGAGAGAGAGTGAGAGAGAGGAAGCACGAGTTGGAGGGGGAGAGGGAGGGGGAGACTGAAACCAAGCAGACCCCATGCTGAGCGTGGAGGCCGACACAGGCTCAGTCTCACAACCCTGAGATCATGACCTGAACTGAAACCAAGAGTAGGACACTTATCCAATTGTAATAGGGGACCCTATTACATTTTTGACGATTTAGCAACCTGGTGTACCAACCGAGGCCAAAACAAAATGTGTGCCCCATTTTATGTATATTCTCTGACTTTAAAAAGTTTGCAATCAAACTCTAGGAAGCATGGAACAATTAGAACAATGGATCAGCCAAAACATAAATTTAACAAAATCAAAGGAAAAAATGGCTTGATGAGATTGATCTCTATTTTTAGAGTAGTTGGTAAAGGCTTGTGGTAGATTGGCAACTGGATTTTGATCTTAAAGAATGGGTTTTGAAGGGGAAAACTTTAGAATAAAACTGTCCAGGTGATAAAGCTGAGAGAAGAGAATGCTGGAAAGTAGAAATGAACATATTCTGTCAAGCCCACTCTGGGACAGAGTGAGTTGTATTAATGAAGAGGAAGTTAAGATAAAAACAAATAGGGTCAAATGTGTGGAATTGTCAAGTACTCCTTAGAATATTATTGTGATGAAATCAATTCTTATCTCTAATTTTTTAATCTCCAATTCCTGACGTGCTCCACTTCCCCAGCATGTAAGATGGCAAGCAGGTAGATTAGTAAAAAGATAGCAGGTAGGCACTGTGCTAAGATATTAATAAGTGACTGAAAAACCAAATGCTATCTCCACATGAGCATCAAGAGTAACATGGGATACTTCCGGTGGTTAAAAAGATAGTCTTCACCTAAGTTAAAAGCTAGCTTCCTGAGATTTTCACCAAATTGTTCCCATTTTGCTTTCTGGAGACACTAAGGATTGACAGCTTACACGATGACCTTCAAATACTGGAAAGCAGTGCTCATATTATTTCTTATTATTTCTTTTTCTAACCGAACACATGCCCCTTCTTCAACTATTCCATGTCTAACATGGTTTTTCACCATGTATTTCTTATTCTGCCCACCGAGGCCCCCATGAGGTTGTTAAATGTCATTGCTGGCACCCGGAAATAAATTCTCGAGTTGGAAAAATCAATGCCAGTTTGAGGGAGACAGTCCTTTAAATTAATTTAATGAGAACCTAAAAGAACTCCTTTAAGTAATTAGTTGTATATTGTGGGGCCATGAGAGCTAGAAATAAAACTACTCTTGAGCAGAGCTGGAAGTAGATGGTATAAGTGGGGATGGCCACAAATCCAGTTTTGCTCCTTTTCCCAGATTTTCATTCAGCATTTTTGTATTACCACTAGTCAATGAGCCAACTAACTGCACACATGGTCTAAACAAAAAAAGTATGAGCATATAAGATAAAAAAACAGATACATTGAAGAGAGTACAAAAAGAGGACTAAATTAGCCAAGTCTGGGGCAATATCTTACAGGAAAATAATTGGCTACAGTATCTGCAAAGGTTAGGTTCTAAATGGATGTCAACCTAACTAAGTAGCAGATCTGAGAAAGGAAGAGAGGATGTATGTTTTCCATTTGTTTCTTCCATAAATTTGTTTCATATAAAATCAGATTACTAAATGTATATTTCTTCAAATAATAGAAGCTTTGTTTTTCAAGCTTTAAGAAGATGATTGCTAATTAAGTGAGAAAATCTCATGTGTCAGGTCACAGATAATAATCTTCACTATTTTAATTTTTCCACAGCCTTGAAAATAATTTACAATGCTTTATCTAAATATAGACATCAACTGTCTTCCTAGAAATTAAAGCTCCTCATGACCCCAAATCTAGAAGCTATTTCTGATAACACCTTTAAGTTGTCATTTCTACACAGACTTAAGTAAGTTGAGACACTATGCATAGAATATTGTAACCTGCTTTTTAAATTCAAAAATATATAGGGATAATCAGTTTTTAAATATTATTATATGACATACTTTTAATAAATATGCAATATTTAATCACATTAATTCTCACACTACTTTTGTAAAGCCAATCCTTCATTAATGGTCATCTAGTTAATCCACGCTTTCACAATTATAAATAAGAGCACATATGTAGCCTTGCAAATACAAACGGACACATACTAGAGAATTAGCTTATTTCTAAATAAGTACTAAATATTTGAACTAGAAAAGAATATCTGGTTGTATATTTCTGATAGGAAAATCAATATATCTAAGATGCTACTCTTACATTTTTAATGAGGAAAATATAAGATCACCATGCCTCATTGTACATTACATTTTTCATTTTTCTATTTTATCTCTTAAACAGTTTTTCAATAACAGAAAGAGAAAAAGGAAACTGGTATTCTCTAAAAAATAAAACTGGATCGTTAAAAATACTTAGAGTCTTAATTTCCGAACCTCCAAGTGTGTCAGGGATATTTTTCTTTTAAATATGGATACAACTTAGCAAAACAAAGTGGGGCTCAGGGAGGTTTGTTTTCTGGCTCATTGCAGAGGAACATTGCAATTCAGATCAGGAGGCGCACTAGCCACTGAATGCATTCCCCTGCCTGTCACCGCTGGTTTCAGCAAAGCTGTAGTTGTCTGCACCTGTAAAGAGACAGGCCAGTATTGCCTTTGTGGGGCTTATCTCCTAAAATAAAAATATTACTAGTATATGCTTTGAAGCGAGGCTCCTGAAGCCACCTTTACCAAAGTAACGTGAAACGAAATATTTTACCTAAAGAATCCTCTTCCCTGTATTCACATGTGTGCGGCCTTGATAACACACGTCACCAGCATCTTAAATGCAGAACAGAATCAGAAAGACATATTCTCTTGCTCTTTTGCATTCTAGACATCACACAAAAAAAAGTTTTCTTTTTCTTTTTTTTCCTGTTTTCTCTTTCCCTCTGCTGTAGGAAGTAACCATATCTATAAAAGCACTACTACTGTTTCTTTATATAGATGATGAAGAACAGCTGCCTTTGCCTAAAACCTTTTTTGTGCTAGCATCACAGGCCAGAGCTGCTTTTCTTGGCATATCAATTACCCAGCGAGGGTAAGGTTTGACTTTTATTGCCTACAGAATGAGGCAAAACATCAGGTGTAGTCTAAGACACTTCCTCTTACAGTGCAAACTATATTTGACCAACAAAATATGAATCTCCAAGCTTCATCAGTTTTAGAAAATAAGGAAAGCAAGGTTAAATGACTGGCACTGAAATAAACCATTCCAGAAATACCTTAGTTTTCGCTTTGTTTAATTATAATAAACACTGACACTTGTGTTTGTGTGTTGTCTCTGTGCATTTCTCTCTCAAGATCTAAACAACTACTGCACTTTAATAGTTAAGATTAATTTCCCTCATTCAAAGCCCCAGCCAGGGCCCATCCCCCAGCACAGCATCCCCCAGAGATCTTTAATTAGTGGTTGCTTAAATGATTGAATAACTGGGGCGCCCCGGTGGATCAGGCAGTTAAGTATCTGCCTTCAGCTCAGCTCATGATCCCAGGGTCCTGGGATCGAGCCCCGAGATGTGCTGCAGTCTTTCAGCACAATTATTTGGTGAAGAAGAGATTTCAGTTGGTACATTTCTCTTCTGCTTCTACTATTCGAACTTACACTGGTCTTTGAGCTTAATGGAGAAGGACTAAAAACTAATCGAGAGCTTTATGTTTATCTCCATTTGCATGATAATAAATATGGATCTATTCCACATCCATTAAAGCACAATGTTTTAAAGGATTTTATTTATTTGCGAGAAGAAAATGAAAGACAGAGAGAGAGATCGCATGTGCGCACGCATGAGCGGGGCGGGGGGCAGAGAGAAAGGGACAAGCAGACTCCCTGCTGAGTTGGGAGCCCAACATGGGACTGGATCCCAAGACCCTGGGATCATGACCTGAGCTGAAGGCGGACACTTAACTGAATGAGACACTCAGATGCCCCTAAAGCACAATTTTTTAGAGATAGAGTGACTTGGCATATGTAGATTTTTCAATGGAGATATACATAAAATACAAGAATGTTTGTGATTCCTTATATATTTGAAAAGTAGAACAGCTTGATAAAGCTCCTTTTATGACTGCACCAAAAATAAAAAGACATTGTCAAGTATAGCTTATGAAGTAAGTGTAAATAGCACTATTTAGGGAAAAAAATAGAGAATTTAAAGTAAAAATATTACTTTTAATATGCAGCAGTTCTATATTTCAGAAACATACCAAAATATAGATTCAAGTTGAAAGAAAGAAAAATCTGACTTTTCACAATTGTTGTGTCTTCTGTCACTGTTATCCAAATTATATAAACTATCATTTTGTAGTCATTGAATGTAGACTAGAATTCCAGTAAGTGATGATGTTAAGTCCAAAAGTTATAATATGTCCATGTATCCCAACAGAATGACACACTGATCATATCCTGAGTGGCTTGCATGTGTCATAATTGCAATGTACAGTTCTATATTAAATATAAGATCTCATTCATTTTAATGTAGTGTAACATTCGAGATAAAATGGAATTAGGAGAAGATTAAGAGTTTCGGAAAATACATCTGTAGGTCTTTGGTAATGTATTCCAATCTTCTTAGGTATTTAATAATATATCCTAATCCCCTTTATACACCTAAAACAAAGTCAATTTACAAATGTGGAATTTTTAAGCCAACCTTGTTTTAGGAACGTTCAACAGGATATACTAACATTGCATCCTTCACAGACTCAGCTTTGAGTCTATGTTTAACTAGAAATTGCCCAAGATAAAATCTCTTTTTTATCCTCCATTTTTTGAAATGAGGAAACCAGCTCGAGAATGTTCAATGAAGCACCCCTCACACTATTACCTATCTATTATCATCACAGTTGGGAGAAGAAATAAAATCCTTTCTTATCAACAACATGTTCTTTGCTCTGCCTAACATAAAGGAAACTCTTCCCTCCATCAATATTTCTTACATAGAGTATGAGGGCAGGTGGATGATGGGGCCAATGAGACAAACACAGGTACAGTTAATGGGTGTGTCCCTCCCTTTCTATGGTTCCTTTTCGTCATAAATAACCCTGCAGGCCCCTCCAGAGACCAAGCATCAGAAGTCGGTCTTTGGATTAAGTCATCTGTATCTGAATGTGGGCAAAGTAGCTGAATTTATCTCTATTTGGGACAGCGAACGCTTTCTTCAAACAAATCAATATCCCATCGTTAACAGTTTCTATTTTTACTTAATTCTCCTTGCTAAATGTACCTTGTTAATTATTTGAAAACAAGTCCAGAGTATGGCTGAATCCCACCAACACTATAAAGGAAGGGAGAAAGCAGGAAGAGAAGGAGGGAGCAGAAGGTAAGACAGAAGAGAAAACTAGGAGAAACTACAGATTTATACTTAATTGATGGCTACTCATTTGAGTTCGTTTGGACTTGTTCCAACTCTGTGCAGAGAAATTTAGCTGGCTGTGATTATTATGCCAAGCTGATAGAGGACATTCAGTTTTAAATCCATTATAATTTCTTTGACTTCAGGTTAATAAAATTATATTTGAATTCTTAGTATTTTCAGCAAAATTTAAGAATGATTATACAGTTGAACTCTATTTTGGGAATAAAAATGCATAATATTTTGAAATGACTCCTGTGATAATGTTAGTAGTTCTATTTGTTTTGTTTAATAATAGAAAACCAATGATTGAAAGCTTCTGGGTTTAGTCAGATAGATATTTGGCAAGGCTCAGAGTGATGCAGTTATCAATCATGGTGATGAGCTGTCTTGTTGGTTTAACATGATTTTTTCTTGAATGCAACAACCCCCCCAACTCTTAGAGAGTCCTATATCTATAGAATGAATGGTGACTTTTTAGGATGGCAGTGGGAGTAAGTGGCATATTTCATTTTTGTCCCTCTCCTCAGGTTCCCCAATCATATTCAGCCAGTTACTTCAGTCCAGAGATTAATTTGAATTGGGAAAGAAATAAGTCTTCCTCTTCAAGCCTAATTTTATTCTCCAGAATATTAAAAACCACAAATTCTTCCTAGGCAGAAGCTCATGCCATATATTAAAAATGCTTATTTTGATTTAAATATATGGACATAAATATATATGTTTATAAAAAATGTTTGTACCTAAGTAGATTTATTTACAATGAGAAATCTTTTGGAAACTCTAGTGGAAAATGGTTCTCAGTGATCTGACCTATGACCCTTCCCATCCTCAAAGAAAGTGTTTTGCTTCTCAAAAGGATTTTAGAAAAAAAACAAAAGCACAATATTCATGTCTCTTATTTTCCTTACTAGACCCACGTGATTCAATAAATTTACGTAAGTAACAACTTAATTAATGGATTAATTATACTCAAAACCTTAATAATGTGATATAGATTAATGGTCAGAAAGAATAAACAAGCAGCAATTCCTCACATACAATTGGTCTTTCTCTGGATAAAAAGAATGAGTAGCTCATATAGGTCTTTGGTCCATATAGTGCCATTCCATACCCTTTACTAGCTCCTTACCAACATTTTCCTACCTCTTGTTCTCATCCGTCTCTTTTTAACATCAATATCTGCTAGCAGATACCCCATTGACACTACACTTTAATGACTTAAAACAGTTTTGATCATTACCTTTCAAGCTAATTGTGAAATTTCAAGCATGGATGGATCCTTCTAATGGGTGTTTGCAGGCACTACTTAGTTTAAGCTATGGTTCGGGGCAGAAGACAGGATTCACGAGTTGTATTAATAGAATCTGAGAAAAACAAGTGGCCACGGTAAGAGGAAAATTCAAGAGAGTGGAAGTGGAGAACAAAAGTAGGTCCATAAATGCACAAGTTAAGAAACGGGCACATCAGAGAAGGAGGGGCAAATTCAGATGGTTATCCCCTGGGGAGCCCAGACACATGCAGAGAAGGATTTGTCCTGCTTCTTTCTTGCTACTTTAGCACTGCTTACATTTACCAGCTGCATCAAATACAGTCTGTGTCTAAGCACATCACTGAAGTATTGGTACCACATAGTAACATCATGGGTTTTTTTGTTTTTGTTTTTGTTTTTGTTGTTATTGTTGTTGTTGTTTGAACTACTCAAATTTTCAAAAAATAGGAATTACATTTTTTTTTTTTTTGTAATTTTGATTACAAAGTGTGTGTGTAGTCTCTGCTGCTAAGAGTATTTTCAGTGAGGAGTGCCTGGGTGGCTCCGTCAGTTAAGCATCTGCCTTCAGATTCAGTCATGATCCTCAGGTTCTGGGATTGAGCCCTGCATCAGTCTCTCTGCTCAGAGGGGAACCTGTTTCTCCCTCTGCCTGCCTCTCTGACTACTTGTGCTCTGTGCCTGTGTGTGTGTCAAATAAATAAATAAATAAAATCTTGTAAAAAAGTACTTTAAAAAGAGTATTTTCAGTGAGTGTTGTGTGTCATCATATCTGCTGTTGTATAAAAAACAAAAAGACAAATGTAACATTTAGGAAACACTTATAGCAGCCGTCCCCACCATTGGTTTTGAAGATGAGTAGATTTATAAAGTCATCAATTCATAAGAGAAACAGAGGAACTGAAATGTCTTCTTAAGCATATAGTTAGCTGCAAATAAGATTTTTCTGTTTGTCATTAACTATAATTCAGGAATAAAAGTCTTACAACACAAAAGATGGATTCAAGAGTTCCATCATTTAATTAATTATTCAGTCACAAAATCATTTATTTAGTGCTCGGGACCAGTGCTTGTTAGCTGCTGGTACATGCTGATGAGTGAAAGAAATAGCTCCTAAACAAAGTATATGTATTGAATAGCTGTAAAATATACTTAAAATCATACACAAACACATAACACATACACACCAAATTAAAATGCAGTAGGTATTTAACTGGTGAAGAAATACATTTAAGACACACACATACCAGAATAAACATGCAATTTGAAATGTAACCTGATTTTCTTACACACTGGTGAATCTGTTTAGAATCTTTATCCAAATCACATAAAGAGTATTACTTCCTTTTTTAATTTAAAATGTAATCGAGACCTCCGAAGGGTTTTTCTGACCAACCTCTGAAACTGCGGAAGAGCTGATTGCTTTTTTATCTTTATCTTTCCAGAGCATATAAAGAAATCCTATATTATCTGTGTAACTCTCTTTTTGAATGAGCTGTGATTCCTCCTCAACCTCTCCAGGAGCTCCCATATATAAGAATGAGTGCATAGAACATAGATGGTTGATAATGTTTGCTCCAGTGAACTAAAATGCGCAGTAAAATGAATCTATATAGTAAATAAATTGAAAAGAGACTGTTTTCGACAATTGGCACTTATTAATCTGCTACCCTCTTACTAATTGGCTGACTTTTAAGTCATTGGTCTTTCCTTGTCGTAAAAAGGAAGGGGCAGAGGGTAGCACAAGCAGAGCGCCCTGCCAAAGACAGGGGATGATTAAGTGTGCATGAAGCTCTCAAGGAGTTGCTGAGAGCAATGAGGTGGATCTCCGCCATCTACCTTCCTCGTTTGTCTCTTCCCACATTCCATTCTGGGGCATAATTTAATGACTTAGAACAGTTTTGGTCATTACCTTTCAAGCTAATTGTGAAATGCCACGCATGGATGGATCATTAGGGTTAGTTAACGTATTCAACTACACCACACCACGGAGCAAGGATGGGCATTCTGTTTCCATGTGGGAAGAAAAAGAACAACAGACATGAGCAGGTGTGTCCCAGCACTGAGTCAAGAGCAGAAACCATGGTTCAGTATCCAGGTATTTTATTAATGCACGGAGCCTTCCTGACGAAGCATATCACAGAGGGCTCATTCTTCCGTTAAAAAACCTACTGTTCCAGAAACATGCTTCAGTCTATTAGAGCAGCAGGGATTTTTCTCCCAGGCTCCACACGGACAACGTGGGAAACAGCAACACCTCGTGACCACGCTGCTGCTCTTTCTTTCTTTCCCAGGGGCCCACTGAGCTGCTGACAACACACCACCTCTTGCCAATAAAAACATGTTAGAGCCCAGAAGGTCTCTGGTCCCACCCACAGCCTCTGAGGAAAAGGAGCCCAATCCTACCCCCCCACACCCCAGAGAGGCTCAAGCCCTGCCAGAGGAGGTTTATTTACATCACTGCATGTTAACGTAGGTAGTGGGCCGCCTCCTTCAAGCCATCCTATGTGATGGTAAGGACAGGAAGAGGACCCACACTTCAGAGCAAATGGAGTGCGGGAATGCCCTCTAGCACTGGACAGGGCCCTCCAACCTCACTTCCATTCAGAGGATGGTGGCTCTTCGCTGCACCTTGTGCACCCAAAAAAGAATGGCCCGGGCTAACACAACTCCCTTCCCGTGGGAGCTAACAGATAGCTTGAGGGAAGGTGACTTGGCTTTCAGGTCTCTACTTAGTGTTGGATTTGAGAGCTGACTTCCGGCACACTCTCTGCCCGGCTCACTGGAATGACAGACAGCCAGACATCTATCTAACTTTGTTAAAAAACTGAGTCACCAACAGACCAGATGAAAAATATGTATACATATATATATGTGTTCTTGAAGAATTATAATCCATTCATCCTTCTGACAAACAACCCATATATTATAATACTAACTCTTTTTCAAACATAGATTATTATCTTCCCAGCTTAGGTAATTAGGAAATGGCAGAAAAGAGTATTTCCCAGTTCCAGTACCTAGGAGATGGCACACGCCTTTCAGTATACGCAGATTATTTCAGAAGCTGTCTCATGAACATGATGCAATACGGGTTATAACAATTCTCAGTTTATCAGAATTCCACATCTTTCCTCACCATTCACCTGGAAACATCAGGTTGTCATAACAACATTTAAAGACTAAACTTGGTAGAGACACCAAGTGCAATTCAAGGTAATCCACAGCACAACTGATGTGTAAATAAATATAATGTGGCTGTCATTTTGAAATCAAGAAAATATCAACTATCTAAGATTGATAAATGACTAAAAATGTGTGAGACAAAGTAACTATTGAACGCTTGACAGATAGCTAAAGTTATTGAAACTCCCTGCTTTCCAGACACTGTAGGAAAGTTAAGACCATTAATCCACGAGATATCAAACATATGCTAGCTTACCACTTTGAAGGTATTTTTGTTCATTTGTTTTGGTCAATATAATTCCTCCAAGAGTGGCAGTAAGAAGTGTCAATTTAAAATATTGCTAGAGAAAAAGTAGAAAGAAAATAGGTAGAGCTTTTAGTTTTCTATTCTTTATTCATAGAATAATTGGAAAACACAATATGAGGCAAAATTCTTGTGACTAAATCCAAAAGAAAAAATTTGCTTGAAAAAAAAATCAGCATAAAATTTGTGTTATTTCAATAGAAATTGCCAGAAAATATGATGAATTGCAATGTTCCTCAATAAAGAGCTAGAAAAAAAACTTTGATTTTTGTAAATAAAACCACACAGCCAGGCACTGTGATTTTCAATGATCCCATCAACTATCACAGATTTTCTTTATAAATCTAGTTGAGAGAAATTTTCAGTGTCACTCTGGGAATTAAAATTCATTGGTCTAAATTATTGGCTGAATATGACTCCGGACAGCTAGAAAGCTTCTGGTGTTCTCAGAGTTTATGTTATTGATCTCTTTTATATTCTACCACCAACAACAAAAATCTCCCAAGTGATACCTTGATGTTACTGAAGAGAAATGAAGCACAGAATTTTGTTATGTTGAATGAAAACTTACTGACAAAGGCTATCTTAAGTTTTTAGAGACAGAAGTATTAGCCTTTCTCATAAGCCTCAAAGTTTCTGAGTTATCTAAAAACTAAACTAATAGGACTAAGGAATCACACGGAAAGTTTTGATTGCATTTAGACCAACTCTGAAGCAATCATGTAAACATAAATATAATACTTACATGTACATAAGTTGGCAATGAAAATATTTTTGTATTAAGTTTCACAAATATTTCTGAAATAATTCATAAGATAAAAATTTGGAATTACAAAACACTTACCAGGGATATCTTTTTTTTTTTTTAAGTAAAAATAGCTCCCTAAAATGTATGTTTTGCAGTGTATTAGAATGTTTCTTCCTGTCCTATAATACTACTAAATACTTCCAAAAGACTGAACTTTCAGATGCTTATACACTATAATTACATTATAGGAAACATCATTAAAAGTGTAAAGAAAATTGAGTCGTTTACATGCCACTTAATGTCTATAATAGCTTTGATATTTTTATTAAAGTCATCATAAAACTGACATGTTCCTTCTTAATGACAGGTATGACCTTATGTAGTAAAAGTACTGTTTTGAATATTCAATAACTATTTAAATAATCAGAATTAATCAAAAGGTTTATTTGGGAAGAAATTGTGGGAGGAATCCATACTTACGGCCATGAAATGTAGATTAAAATTTCTTCAAGAAACAATTTGAGAAGTGATAATTTAAGTCGTATCAAAGAAACTGTGCAAGTGAATGACAATGTCAAGCTGACGGGAGAAAAGTAATCACGAAAAATGAAGGAAGAAGTGATCACCATTAACTTGAATTTTATCATAGGAATTCAAAGAAACGTGATTTGACATAAGAGATAGAAAGAATCTATAATAGAAAGGCATTTCTCCATAGCCCAAACTCTGCCCAGTCTATCTCCCACAGTTTGTCTTATTTTCCGGGAAAACACTTGTCACCTTCCAGATATGGTCTTTCCTACTCTGCGATTTAATTCATACTCTTCTTTTCACCTGGGTGTTCTTCGCTTTTACTCTTTCTATTTTTGCTATAAATCTACCCATCCCTGAAATCTAAATGTAAGTACTGTAACTACCATGGATTTATCTGTGACCTTTCTAGCTAGAATTAATTTTCTACTCCCCTGTGCTTTACTCTCCTCTTTACTTACATTAAAGTATTTATTGCATGCCACCTCACGTTATAGATTTTAGGTACACAGTTTCATATCCTGGTTTGTAGATCTCTTGAAGGCAAGGGGAAGTCTGGTGTATCTCCTCATCTCTCATAATAAACAAAGGATTTAGCACAGAGTCCCTTAAAAAGTAGGTACTTGATACAATGTAATAAAAGCAGGTCTTGCAGAGGATCAACCAAGATCCTAATAAGAGTTGCTAGTGTCTAGGCTAAAGTTATGAGCTTTAGTTTATTGTGTTTGTAAAAATCAAGCATATATACTCTTTGGCAGAATATGTACTCAAAACTTGAACTTGTTTAAAATTCAAAGGGTCCAATATATCTGAGTATTTCTAACGACAAAACAATCAGTTTCCCCAATCCCCCTCCCCCCAGCAACCCTCAGTTTGTTTTGTGAGATTAAGAGTCACTTATGGTTTGTCTCCCTCCCAATCCCATCTTGTTTCATTTAGTCTTCTCCTACCCACTTAAGCCCCCATGTTGCATCACCACTTCCTCATATCAGGGAGATCATATGATAGTTGTCTTTCTCTGCTTGACTTATTTCGCTAAGCATGATACGCTCTAGTTCCATCCATGTTGTCGCAAATGGCAAGATTTCATTTCTTTTGATGGCTGCATAGTATTCCATTGTGTATATATACCACATCTTCTTGATCCATTCATCTGTTGATGGACATCTAGGTTCTTTCCACCGTTTGGCTATTGTGGACATTGCTGCTATAAACATTCGGGTGCACATGCCCCTTTGGATCACTACGTTTGTATCTGAGGGTATGTGCTTTGGTGAATGCTGTGAAGTGTGTAAACCTGGTGATTCACAGACCTGTACCCCTGGGGATAAAAATATATGTTTATAAAAAATAAAAAATTATTAAAAAAAAATCTTAAAAAAAAAAAGAACTTATACAGCTCAACACACACACACACACACACACACACACACACCCCAAAAAAACGATCAGTTTCCAGAGGCATCTGACCCATGGCAGTCCAGTAATATAGGAAGGCAGTTCTCAATGAAAGGTAAGTAAGATGAATCTATACCAAAAAAAAAAAAAAAGAAGAAATTTTAACTTAAAAGGACTATTGGAAGTTTAACTTAACAAGACTATTTAGCAACTACTTATTAGCATTATTCTAAGATTTTATATTGTTCACTAATTTTGAATCATACTCAGTGCTGTATTTATAAGTTTGATATGATGATATTATCCATTTCTGTTATCACAATAATTCATCATACTTCCCACTATAAAGATGAGAAAATCATGAAGAAGGGATTTGTCTGAAATTTTTTAATCCTCAAATTATTATTTCATTTGCGTAACTATGTGAATAAAATATATGTGCAAATAGTTATAGGGACTTAGAGACCACTGTTAAAGATTTGTAAAAGTTAATTTATAATGTTCTTTTTATTTCTAATGTATGCTACTGATAGTCATAACTTTATTTGGCACCAGCTCTCCAAATTATATAGTCACAAAACCCAGGGTATATGTCCATGACTTCTAATATCTATCTTAGGGTATAATATGTTCAATATCTACTGAAGAGAGGAGGGAGAAAACACAAGAAGGAAGGAAAGGAGAAAGGGAAGGAGAGAAGAAAAAGCAAATACTATTTAATGGTCATTTAAGTAACCTTGAGATGTTAGATGTTGTTTCTGGCAACCACTGAATAATACTACAATCTATAAAAGGCAGGTACCTAATCTTTTTAATAGCCATTCTAAATCATTAGCTTCCCATGAGCTGTATCACATAATGTTATATTGTGTTACATTAGCATTATCTATATGATGTTATTACTCATTATTAGATTTACTGTTGTTTTAAAACATTAACTATTACCACTCATTATTCACAATTTACTACAGTAAAACCACATAGATGCGTGAGAAGCCCGTAGTGGCCTGGGCCCTATACCACTGTAAAACTGTAGGTCAGACCTTACACGGAAAGTGTCATGATATTTCTGTTTCTTCACTGTGGCTCATCACTTCTAATTTAATGTCCTAATAAAAAATAAATATCTGAAAACCGATTAAAGCCCCGCCTCTTTCTACCCCCAAGGCCATTACAACACGAGTGGACAGATGTTGAAATGCCTCAGAATTAACATGGTGAGAGAAGCAACACTTGTGCCAAGTACTCAGAATAGCAAAGAGCTGTGGCAACATACACTCTCCTCTCAAAATGGTCCCTAAATCAGGACAGGAAGTTGTCAAGGAGATAAATGAACCTCATAGCCTACAGAGCGCATGCCACATTGTGAACAAAAGACTCCATGATATTCTTCCACTGTAATTTCTGCCAAGCAAAGGTGGTATATATTGTAGCATATATTGTATATTTTCCACTACAAAATGTAGATCGAGTCATTTCGAGAAAATATCTGGATCTTCTCAAGTTCAATATTAAAGAAAAACAAGGTTTCTATACAATATATAAAATATCAGGACATAGGAGTCGTATTAATTAATACAATTAAGATTCCAATTCCAAAATTACACTCTCCTATAGTCATGTTCAACTATGGCTTATTCCTAACTGGTGTGGATTCTTGTCACCCATAATAAGAGCTCGTTCAAGCCTCCAACATTTTAAATCAAGGTAAATAGTTTCAGATTCCAATTGTCAAGTATCCTTCTTTAGTCAGAAACTCGTCGGAACGGTTCTAGTTCTCCAACATGCTTTCCCAACTGAATTTAAAAGTGATATCTCGGGCGCCTGGGTGGCTCAGTGGGTTAAGCCGCTGCCTTCGGCTCAGGTCATGATCTCAGGGTCCTGGGATCGAGTCCCGCATCGGGCTCTCTGCTCAGCAGGGAGCCTGCTTCCTCCTCTCTCTCTCTCTCTGGCTGCCTCTCTGCCTACTTGTGATCTCTATCTGTCAAATAAATAAAATCTTTAAAAAAAAAATAAAAAAAAAATAAAAGTGATATCTCAATTTACTTTGATTTACATACCTGAAACTATTGCTTCAGTGCCTTCTGATTTCATACCCACATAAGAAAGCTCCTGCTTTACGCATCAAATTTTGGCAAATGATCACTGGTGTATCTCTCTGGAGACTGTCTTTGTCATGTCTCCAACTTCACTTCAACCAACCACTTCCAACGTACGATTTTCCAGCCACTCTGAGTTCCCAAGAAACCAGGTGTATTTATTTACCTCAGTTGATTCGCACCTAATCCAGACTTGGCAAATAATACCACAGCCCTTCAGTCATTTATATCCATGGTGAGTTTTTCCAAACGACAGTCATTCAATTATTTCCTTAATAATTTTGCTGTATCTGTATTTTCTTAGTGCTATTAATATATAGCTTATACTTTATGATGAAAGAATATTCTTTGTTCTATTAGGTATGGTATATGTAGAATTTAGGATAATACCTGCCCTGTAGCAAGCACTCGCGAAATAGCTATTGAATGAACACGTGAACAGATTAAGGTGTAAGTACGTGGAATCTATTAAAATTATTATCATCAAAACTAAGAAGTATTATTAAATTCTCTCACTCTAGTGTTGCTTTCTGTAGGGTATGTCCGAGAGGTCTGCATCCTTTGCAAGTAAAAACAAATGTAAAGACTTAAACTAGGTCAGAGTGATGTTCTTTCTCAGATCCTTGCTACTCAAATGTGTTTTAGGACCAGCAATCAGCCAAGACAGACAACAAATAAAAACACAAATGAGTAATGTAAGTTAAAGGTATAGGAGAAAACCTCCAAGAAAAGAAAGCAAAAAGACAGAAAAGGATCCAAAATGGGAAGACAAGTATCTGAGTACAGAAGCTCTAGAAGGAGAACAGAAATGGGATGCAGACTAATCAACAATGTACTTTCCAAGTTATTTCCTAAAAATAAAACATGAGTTTCTGATTAATATGTCTCTCTAAAAGCCCTGGAAGATGAATAAAAATGGACCCAGACTGAGACTCAAGATTGAGAATTCCCCAAACATCTGGGCTCCATCTCTGGAGTCACTTCCGGGAAGCAACCATCTTAGTCAAAGCTCAGCCCCTTTCTCTGTTGGACAATTAGAACTACAGGCTGCTTTTTTGTTCTTCTGCCCTAAATTATACCAATAAACCTCACGTTTACATTTTTGGCATGTGTCTCTCATGGTGTTTGGCTTTTTTTTTTTTTTTTTTTTTAAAATGTATGACATAAGATCTCAAAAATTTTACCTACCATGTATCCTCTCACAGGGATACATGTGTTCAACCAAAATAAGGAAGCAAACTAAGGCAGGCAGGAGAAGGTCAGAAGTTGTAGCAAAAAGAGGAGCAAACACCAGAGAGAAGTAGAAAGAATAAAAATAAGATGATTATTAAGGAAAGACTCATGGCCACTGGATGCTGCAGTTCTGGAGAACAATCAAACGAGACTGAAACTGGTCAGAAAAGAGTGAGGAAGACTTCTTCAAGACGATAAGTGAAGGCAATAGCTAAGGTATTGAGATGGGATTTACTTCACTGGAAGATGAAATTGGGGATGCACGCTTAGGAAAAAGTATAAAGGACCCCCCTCAATAAAATTCAAAACCGTATTAAGTTGAAGGAAACCAAGCAAATATGTGCGTAGTCATAATAGTGTATGCTCTGAATGTCAGTAAACTTCTGTCTTTAGGAACAAAAGATAAGTAGGAGGGAAAAGAAAGGACTTTTAAGGAGGTATCAGTGAGACAGGAAATGGGCGGGGTGAAGGAAGAAGAGAACAGGCATCTTTGCAGGGGATTACTTTGTCTTACAGCCTTTTAGAACTATTTGATTCAAAGTACGTGATTTAAAACTCAAAGTACAAACACACAGATGATAAAACAAAGTAACAATAAAATAATTTTATTTTATTTTATTTCTTTAAGATTTTATTTATTTATTTGATAGAGAGAGATCACAAGTAGATGGAGAGGCAGACAGAGAGAGAGAGAGAGGTGGAAGCAGGCTCCCTGCAGAGCAGAGAGCCCGATGCGGGACTCGATCCCAGGACCCTGAGATCATGACCTGAGCCGAAGGCAGCGGTTTAACCCACTGAGCCACCCAGGCGCCCAACAATAAAATAATTTGAAAGAGGAAACGAGATGGGAGAATGATCGCATGCCAGTTGTGACCGTATCTTAATTTTATTAGGGATGTGCCCCAAGTATTTATAAAATACTGACTGAGCAGTTGCTGGGAACTGGAAATAAAGTAAGGAGTAAAACAGACAAATCTGTGACTTTACAGAGTCTGTCTTTTCTTCCCTGGTAGGTTGGAAAATGACTATATGTAACCAAATCTGCCCTATAATTTTCTAACTCTAGGTTTTAGAATTTTTGCGACTGCCTGCAGTTGCCAGTTCCCATCACTACTCTGACCCCTTGTGCCATTCTTCTTCTGACTCTCCCATTCCAGGCAAACGCACGCTCCTCTCAGGCTGCTTTTTCTGTTTTCTTGAGCTAGTAAGCTCTTCTCCCTCATTATACCAATGGACTCATTCCTTCCACTCTGGAGTCAAATGCTATCTCTTAGAGGGACCTCCTTCGGTGTCATATTTAAAATACCTACTCCAGGGGCGCCTGGGTGTCTCAGTGGGTTAAGCCTCTGCCTTCAGCTCAGGTCATGATCCCAGCGTCCTGGGATTGAGTCCTGCATTGGGCTCCCTGTTCAGGCGGGAGCCTGCTTCTCCCCTCTCTCTGCCCGCCTCTCTGCCTACTTGTGATCGCTCTTTCTCTGTCAAATAAATAAATAAAATCTTAAAAATAAATAAATAAATAAATAAATAAATAAATAAATAAATAAAATACCTACTCCATGAGCAACAAAAGCAAAAATAAGTAAGTAGGTCTACATCAAAATAAAAAGACTCTGCACAGCAAAGGGAACAATCAACAGTATGGGAATTCAACTTACAAGATTGGAAAAATATTTTCAAATAATATGTCTGGTAAGGGGTTAAAATATATAAGTAATTCATACAACTTAGAGAAAAAAAAACAATCTGACTCAAAAATAGACAAAGGAGTAAGGTATTGTTATCTCCCAAACTATGTGTCAAAACCTCATTATGTTGGACATAGAGTATTACAGACTTCAGTCTTTGCTAAATATATGAAAAGCAATGTCTGCTTAATGAATAAATATGGCAAGAACACTAACACTAAAAGGAATGGCCATATATGTATATACATATATATATATATACACATTTATATGTATATACATATATATGTATATACATATATATGTATATACACACATATACATACATATACACAATCATACATATATGTATATTATATGTATATATGTATAATATGTTATATTATATATGACATATATAAATGTATATAATATATATGCATATACATATATATATATAATGGAATATTATGGAATATTATTCAGTTATATAGAGAATAAAGAAATCTTGCCAGTAACAATAACATCAATGGACTTTATGGGCATTACGCTAAGTGAAATAGGTCAGAGAAAGACAAATCACCCATAAAATGGGTGATTACTAGAGGAAAGGGGTGTGAGAAAAATGAGAACATATTGGCTAAAGGGTACAAACCTCCAGTTATAAGATCTGAAATGTGGTCATCAGGAAACAAAAGAGGTAACAGTGTGAGGTGATGGATGTCTTAGTTACCTTTATAGTGGTAATCATTTCACTGTGTGTGTGTGTGTGTGTGTGTATTCATGTATGCATATATTATATCTGTGTATATTCTATATATGTAGACATGTATGTGTATAACTATGTATATATAATATACATTCATTTATACAGTCATATTGCATACCTTACATTTATATAATATTATATATCAATTACATCTTAATAAATCTGGAAAAATACAAAATAAAGTAAAATAAAATACTTACCAGTCACCTGCTCCCTCTACCTTTGGCCTGTTTTATAGCACTTGTAACCATCTGATCTAATATGTACTTATTTATCGGGTGTTTTTTGGTCAGTGTTTCTCTGACACAAGTTAAGACATTAGATAGCATCCTCAATGATTTTTTCTAAATTCGTGGTGTCTAGAGCATTGCCTGGTAAATATTAGATTCTCAACATTAATACTGGGGGAACAAGACAATGGAAAGGGAAGAGTAAGACAATATATATAAGTGAAAGTCTGATGTTTAAAATAAATAAATGGGGCACCTGGGTGCCTTAGTCGGTTGAGCCTCTGACTCTTGACTTTCGTTCTGATCATGATCCCAGGGTCATCAGACCTGGCTCCTTGTTGGGCTCTGCACTGAGTGTGGAGCCTGCTTAAGATTCTCTCTCTCTTCCTCTTCCCCTCTGTCCCTCCCCTCTGCTCATGCACGTAAACACATGCACACTCTCTCTAAAAAAACAAACAAACAAATAAAATAAACATGCTATTATATGTAGGATTTATATGTCTAAAGTTATTTTATCATATAAAATTTAAGTAATATTTAGATCTTCTTAAAAACCAGCATTTTAGGTAATTTTAGAAAACTTAATCAGTGTTCAAAAATAGATTAATTTCTTAAAATTGAATGTTTTGCCGATGTGTATATAATTACATGAAGCAGACAGGTCAGAGTTTTTTGTAAGTTCAGCCATTCCTTTTAGTGTTCTTGCCTTATTTATTCATTGAGAAGACATTTGTTTTTATATATTTGGCAACAATTGAAGTTTGTAGTGCTCTTTGTCCAACATAATGAGGTTTTGACACATAGTTTAGGAGACAGCAACACCTTATTAGCAATAGAATAATACACAGATACTGAAATGAGAGGACTAGACAACTCTGAAATTTTTCTTCTCACCTCTCTCTCCAGGGAAGGAAAGGTGTTAAGAGGTGATGAATAATCATCACAGATGAGTCACTTTCTGACTCTGTTGTCTTGCATGATTTACAACATATAACCCTTCAGATGGTCTTTGTTTTCTTTTCCAATTCCCAGAAGGAAATATTCATTTTCATGCTGTTTATTAAATCATAGAACTTAAGCAACTTGATAAGAACTCCGGGGCCCGCCACTATTTGAGTTTACAGTGCCCAGTGTTAATATTCTCCACCTGATGCAACACTTCTAAGCTACAATGGCATTTCCTTTGAGCCCCCGACATTTACCCCCTGTCCCCTGTCACTTTTCACAAATATGAAGTAAGAAACGATGGCTTTGTCTGCGTAGAGCCCAGTGCCTGTGAAAGTCAGCAGTGAAAGCGACAAAACTGGCTATTACGAAAGACCACCTTCGTCTTACGTAAAGATAATGTACTTCGATACTGTAATTCATTGAGGAGGCTGATCATATAAATCCCAACAACGTCTCACCATGCACCAGAACACCTCGATTGTTGCAGACCTCCAATGTACCTGCTGGTTGGAAGATGATCATGGGAATGAGGGGTTAATTTTTTTTTTTTTTTTAAGCCCAAATAGGGAGGCATTAAATGGAAAACCTTTCTGCCAAAGACATCTTGTGTCTGAGTGGGCGGAGGAGGGTGGGGCTGGAGAGGAGGGTGGAGAAAGATATGGCGGCGTAAAGCCAGTGACCTAGATAGGAAAGGAAAGGAGAACCCGGGCATGATTTTCTCACTAATCTTGAGAGCACTGGGTAAGATTTAAGTGGAGACTCTGTGTGAAACAGCAAAGCAAGCACACGAAATATAATTTGCTTCTACGTTGGCAAAGGGAGGGGACTGCAGGTGGGCACCGGGATAATCTGTATCATGCAATGTAAGCTTGATGGAAATAGCTTCCGAAAAGCGTATGATTGCTGCAACCAATTTAAAGTTGAAAGTAGAATATGATTACTCTGTATCTAGGAGTTCCTATCACAGCTCTGTCCCAGGGGCTAGCCAAAGAATACCCGTTTGCACGCTTCCTTACCAAAATCGTAGAACTACTCAAGGCCTCCAGGTCAATATATTGGTAAAAATGGGATTCGGGATAAAATTTCTGTTGCTCTTCCTGCCTTGGGGATTTTACTTTCCCATTTCTGTAGCAGATCCTACTGCCTTCCCCCCTGCTAGAAAATGGAAGTTTATCTGTGAAAACATATTCAATCTAAATAATTTGAGTACCCAGAATTTAAAAATAAGTACCTGTCTATCTATCCGTCTGTCTATCTATCCATCTACCTACCTTCTTTCCAGATCTCAGTTTTTTGTTATAAAATTGGTATATTGGTAGGAGTTTGGATCAAGTGATTTTATATCTGCCATAGCTTGGGAGAGTGTCCAGCACCCTTGTAATTGGTTCAACGAATGAAAAGGGCAAGTATTACAAATTCCCTCCCTTGACTTGTTGAGAAGATGGATTGTTTCTTCCCATTTCTCTAATGATGGCCTTACAAGTATTCGGGGTAAAGTTGTGATGCAAATCTGCAAAGCTGAAAGGGCTCTCAGTGATTTTATTTAATTAAAAGGTAGTTGGGTAGAAGAATATAATTCTAGCATGGGGAAATACAGAGATAATTGCATCTAATAGTACAGATAGTGCCCATTTGTGCAGCTGCCAAGGCCATTGAACATTTGCAGAGACAGTATTTAAAGGGGATTCTTAGGAAGTTCTGTAATGACAATTGCCACAATAGTGCTGTGTAACAAATGCCCTGGAACTCATCAGCAGACTGCAATAGGCAGTTATTCTATTGGTCATGGCTCTGCAGACTTAACCTGGGCTCTTCTTAGAGGCTCTGTTTCGGGTTCTAGGTCTACCCACAATCGGGTGTCACCTGTGCGTTGGGCTGTGGTCTTACCCAGTGATCTTTATTCTGGGACCCACGCTAATGTATAAACAAACAGGTATCTGGCAGATGCTCTCTTCATGGCAGTTGTGGAGCATAACAAGTAAAACCCAGCTGTGAGTGCACATCAAGTCTCTGCTATGCCATGCTTCTTAATAGCCCACTGATCAAAGCGAGTCACATCACCAGGCCTCAACTCAAGGAGCTGAGAAACATCTTTTGCCCACACTAGGAGAATAGACAAAAATCCCCTCACAAGAATCATGCAAAGAGGAAGGTATGCTAATCTTCCATTCAGGGTTATTCCCTCCTCTTCCTTTATCACCAATAAATCCCCAGAAAAGGCTATTATTGTTTTTTAGTGCTTTTGAAATTGGATTATGGGTGCAGGTTGGTTGTTTGCTTGTTTCCTGTAACTGCTTGTGAGATATTCCCCAAGTTAGGGGCAGGGGGTCATACGAGAGTGGCCAAAAAAGGATACACATTTGTTTGGGTTTTACTAAGATATCTCTGATTTAACAGTCCTCATGAACTCAGGATTGAAAAAGCATCTTCCTTCTTTTGCTTGTGCCTGTTCACTCCTTTATATTCTCTTCTTAAAACAAACAGACCACATTCAAAACAATAAAGAAAAACTACCTTTCTATTGTTCAATAATTTAGACTGCACTTGATCACCACGGAAGAAGCTTTATTCCATCATTCCAGTATCTTCCCTTCCTGTGCTTATCTACTGAATCTGGAATATGTCATAACACCAGTAATGATTATTCACAACATCGAAGACTTTGTCTATATCTCAGTTATTATATCACACCTCTGCTTGTGTTTAACACATTTATTTAATGCCCCATAGCGTACGCACCAGGCTGATGGGGGCTCCACACTCCTTGCCATCAGGCAATGCAGAAGGGGACACCAGTACATCTAAACTATCTCCAGGAAAATGGGCAAAGATAATTTTATAAACTTTACATTGGGCTCACAGCTGTGCTCTGTCAGGTACTGAGAGATTTCATGAGTGGTCACCCATTGCAATCAGAATCGAGAAGCAGATTTCTGGTTGCAATAAAACCCTGGGTCCTCTCATTTGAGATTTCTTAACCCAGTCTCGTTCCATCTTGTTCATAGTCACAACAGCAACTATAACATGAATAAATACCTGGCGCCAATAACATGATGGTCTATATTTTATTTTAGTGAAGAAGGACAGTCAACAAAGCAAAATATACCTTACAAAAATCTACGGCAACTTATAGGTTCATTTCCTTAGAGACATTTCTAAACCCCCCAGATTAAGAAATAATCTCAGAATAAAAGGTAATTTAGCTGCGGGGGGGAGGGCATGGCTTGGTCCTGAGATTTTCCCATTTCGTTACTCATAGGTGATGACATCATCATATAATGGAACCTAGGAATCATGACCTTAAATGTCTTTTTCTTCAACCATTTCAAGAGGTACTTGATTGGTATGGAATTCCAAATGCTTTGGGGTCAAATGGAAATCTCTTTTGGTCATAGAGAGAAAATAACTATTATTTGACACAGAACTAAATCATCCCAGTTTAGAAAAATCTATGCTTCTCAGCTATTTTACTATCTATAGGAGTATGCTTAGCAGTTATTCCCCATTTAACACGCAGGCTACCACTTATCTAAATGAGTGGCCTTTGGGAAAATGTGATATACTGGCAGGCAGAGCATCATAGATGCATAATTCAGAACCCTTCCGGCTGCAAGTGATAGAAAATCAACTCAAACTTCCTTCAGGGGGAAATGGGCTTTATTGACCCACATAGCCTAAAAATCAAGAGTGGTCTAGCTTCAAGCACACTACTAGATCCAGAGGTTCCAACGATGTCTTCAGGACTCATGGTTTTTTATCTCAGGGCTCTGTTCTCATCTGCAATATCTCAAGCCTGCCCATGGCTTCAGGTTTAGTTGTGTTCTCTTGGCCACTTCAGAAGGAAGAAAAGGTCCTTTTCAGACAAGATAGCTCTAACATCAAACGTAGAATTGGAACTCATTGGCTCTGGTTACTTGGGCCTGTGTTGCCCGGCATCTCTGAACTTAGGACTTATTGGCCAAATCTGTTTTTACCTCTGGAGCTGATGTTCCTGGGACCCACAGCAGTAGAGAAAGGGAGGAAGAGGGAGCTCTCAAGGGGAAAGCAGCAATTTTTTTTTTTTTTTTCCCAAAAGAAGAAGATGCTAGGATTTTGGATGGGCCCCAACAGGGCAGAGTGCCCCCTTTTAACACTTCTCATTACATGAACCCTCCTTTGAAGTTTATTTACAACCAAGGCATCCCCTCTTCTGGGGTAAGGGTTTGGTAATGGATAGGTCCGAAGTGTTTGCCCTTCCAGAGGCCTCAATACTCAGAAACCATAGAATATGGAAACCAGAGGACTCAACAGTGCAATCCCAACTGGTAACTTCTAGAACCAAAATGTTCTGGAGGCATAGTTCTTGAAGGCTTCCATTTTGTTACATGCAACAACTTAATAATAAGCTTTATCATATTTAAAAGAAAATATTTTGCAAAGACAACTTATAAGAAATGAAAATAACCTATGTGTTATCTTCTTTCCCCTAAGCAAGTATCAAATTTATTCTCTTTAAGAGGCCCCAGGTAGAATAATTATTTCTCTCCATTCATGGCCATTCCTTTCTTTATCTTAGTGTAAGTAGTTCTTAGAAAGATCCTGAGCTTGGCAATAAAGTCAGAACCTAAATTCTAGTATTAAAAGAAGTATCAAACCTCAATACATTGTATAAGAGACTCAATGCTTATTTTAAAGGACTTTTTAACATTCTTCTTATTGGTTACCAGTTAACATTTAGTCTAAGTTTCAGTTAAATTGTAGGATGTTGTACGAACTATTAGGTTACTATTGTTAACAATTTTTTATTGTTAATTTAAAAGTTCCTATACATAAACTGTGTTACAAGATACAAAAGAACTATTGAACATGCTTGAAGTCATCCAGACTTACGTTCTTATTGGAGAGGTGTCTTATGAAAATTAATAAAATAAATAAAAAATAAAATTTTAAAGTATGAACTAAGGTTGCATGACACTTTAACATTGCACTTCATTCTAACTACGTGGAAAGCATTCATCTATAACTGTATTTCTTGAGAGGAAACATACATGCTTTTGTTCCTTTGTTCACAACTACATCTCAGCTTGGAAAATGGAAGCAAAATTATTTTGTATAAAGTGCTTTATATGACTACTCAAATATTAATCATCACGTGTGGTTTGGGGCTCAGAGAGAACACTTGACCTACACCAGAAAAATTTTAAAAGAGAGAAGATCAGAAAAAGGGGGCTGATGTGAGAGTGACTAAAGGAAAGACTGTAGTAGGAAGGAATTCTACTTTCAATAACTGCCAAGTAGAAAGACTGCATTCTCAGAGCCAAATGGGGGTGTTCTAAAATTCATGTTTCATTTTCTTTTCAGCTTAATTCAGAGTCTCAAAAGGCTTGTTCTTTTTTTTTTCCCCCTACCTGCCCCCCCCCCCAAAAAAAAATTACTTCTTTGGAAAATATTGTTATATTCCATGAATTGAACTATCTTAAACACCCTGATTACAAAAACTCATTGCCTAACAAAACTTGGAGACTTAAAAAGAAAATTAGTTTGCAGATTTTTTGTGCAGTTGTCATTGTAAAAGCCAAAGAGGGAGGGAGAGATGAGAGAGAGAGAGAGACTAATTCCAAAAATATATTTACAAAAAATTATCAGTTGTTGTGTATTTCAAGAGAAAAATTAAGAATCGAGCTGTGTTATTTTGAGATGGTCAGTTTTGCTACTTTCTGATCTTAGTAAATGGTAAGGTGGATATTCTATTTAAAACCAGGCACATAGTATTATTTTGAGCAAAAACAAAATGAGATACTGAAAAGAAATGGACCGGAAAATTGTTAAGCAGCCTCATCTTTTTCCTGGGAACTTACATAACTCTGAATCCTATCCATCATCTCTGCAGCACTCAGGTCACTTCAACAAACATTTACACAACAGGACTTTAAATGGAACTCCTGCTTTCTTGGAGTTTTGATTGAAGTCCCAATGCTAAGGATAAAAGGCATCAAACTCTTCCTATTTGTAAAGCTCTGCAACCACCCTTGGGAAGTTGGCCCAAAAGGTAATCCAAAACCAGTCTGCCCCAAGTGGACCATTAGCCATCCCAGGTTATCTGAAGACAAAGCATTCTCAGGGATGTCAGTAGGAAGGGTGTCTTTAGAGATGCTTTGTCAACCTTGACTACACAGTAGAATCATTAAAGATGTTCAGGCCATACTTGCAACATTAAGGTCCAATGTGTAGGGGTGAGGCACAGGCGCGGGTGGTTTTTAGGACCCCTGGATGACTCCAGTGTGCACCCAGGTCAGAGAGACAATCTGCAGTGTTTCCACTTTTCTCTTTCTCTTCCCATGGTGCTCAAGGCACATGGAGGCCTTCGGCAAGCATGGAAAGGCTTGGTTATTGTACTGGGGTGCCTGGGACTCAGAGAAACCTCATGCTCACACCTGCAAAAGTTTAAGGGAAGAAGGACTAGTAAAGAGTGTCTTGGATCAGCCGGACCCAAGGGAGAACTCTAGCAGGAGGGTAGAGTTCTCACTGCACTCACTGCAGTGCAGGGTAGAGGCATGACGTCTTAACAGCCAGATGTGCACACTCTAAATTGGAATCATGCTTGAGTTGTTTTGAAAGGGATTTAATTGAAAAAGAATGTCTAAAGACCATGAAAACCTCACAGAGAGACACTGTGTAAGTGGTACCCTTAAAACAAATGCTAACAAAATGAAACGTTTCGTGGGCTGGAGAACTGAGTCATTATCCCCAGCGGGGTACCCTCTTGGCAACTGCAGAAGGGCTGTACAGGGGAGAGTCATGCTTTGAATTTCAAGTTCGCTTTACCCAGAGAGCATCGATCAACATTACAGTTACGCTTTCCTATAAATCTTTGCCTCTTTCCTTCCATCCAGTTCCCACCGATCCCCAACTTCAGGCCCAACTTAGGAGGTTCCAGAAATAACTGTCGGTTAGTAAGGAAGGAGGAAAGATGTTAGGTAGAACAGGGAAGAAAGAAGAAAACTGATTATATTCTTCCTACTTTCCCAAAGCTGGCTTCCCATAAGGCCAGGTATACGAAGAAAAAAATTTAAAAAAAGGAAGTTCTGAGTCAAATGAAAATAACTTTTTGACAACTGGACTTTTTTTGGCAAAACTACAAGTGGGACTCATTTGATATTCAAGTTCTAATCGAAAAAAAAAAAAGATGAAGATTTCAACCTTCAGCGTGTCTGAAGACAGTGAGGTAGAAAAAGTAATACTGTTCTGTAATTTTGATCTTCCTGAGTTCAGCTCAGTCAGACTCATCTTATGTTGCTAATTGCCAGATACTGTACTAAACGTTCAGGAGACAAGGATCATCACATTTGTGGGGGTAGTGGCTTGTCCATGGTACAACGCTGTGAACTCCTTGTGAGCCGAACCCTTAGATAATCATCATGATTCCCATTCATGTGTTATTATCATTATTATTACCAGTATTAAAATAAACCAGGAGGCCATTAGATTGCTGGCATGGGGGTCTAAGTAAACAAACCAAAGCCTAGGCATGAACATACCTCAAGATTACAAAGCCGAAATCTAAGGACAACACTAAACTTCCAGTCTGTTTATCTCAGACTTTTGAAAAGAATCTTAAGGCTCATTCCAATGTGGCTAGAAACATAAAAAAAAGTATTAAATTGTAGTTTTTCTAAGATACTTAGTTTTTCTGAGTCATTAGGGAATGTAAGATAAATTATTTAGATTTTTAATTTTTCCCTCTGTAAAAGTAATTTATACATGCAAAACTCATTTGTTCCTCTGGCAGGTTTTTTTTTTTTTTTTCCTTAAAGATAGAGTTACATAATGATTTTTAGAAAGTCTTAATAACGATACCATTAAATTTTTTTTTTTTTAAGAAACTCGGCACTGAAGTAGTATTTAATAGAATATACTTACTATTCCCTTACTATCCCTTTCTGACACTATGTCTAAGCTATTTTTAGTGTATTTCAGAGGAAGGGAAAATGAGAGCAAATGGGTGGGTAAGTATAAAAGTAGACCTTTGCCTTTAATTTATACTAATTTTTAATTGAAATATAATGCTTGAAGAGTTTAAGAAAGAAGGTGATTGTATTTTCAAAATGGAAATAAGGGTTCCTATTTACATAGATTCTCATTGGACCCATTATTTTATAGGAGATAAATTGTCAAAGAAAGATATTCTTTCTTCCTCTATTATATAACCCAGAATCTGCTCGATCAACCATCCTGTTGAGTAGCCAAATCACCTAAGATCAGACCAGTTCATTCTGGTAATCTCTAATTTATCCCTCCTTTCTTGTTTGGTGGAACACCCAAGGCTACTGGGTTATGTGGGCACAGCATTCAGTGATTACTTTTCTAAACAGAGATATGCTATCAGGTTCAATGCTGTCTCAATTTATGAGAAAAAAATGAGAGGAAAAAAGAGAAGAGAAGAGAAGAAAAATAAGCAGCCATTTAGATTTGCCCAATAAGGTTGCAGTAGCTCAACCATTGTGATACATTCTTGGCCTCACTAAAGACATGGCAGAATCAAATACCAAATGAAATACCAGATGAAAAAATATAGAGAGATTTCAATTTGCTTTGCATATTATCGAGGGGTTTATTCTAGAAATATCTATTGAGTCCTTACTAGGTTCAAAAGAGTACTAAACTCTGGGGAAAAGAAACTCTTTTTTGGCACCTACTATTTAAAACCAGTGTATCAGTTAGCTTGAAAAAATTCGTCTAATTCTTTTGAGCTACTGAGAGAAAGATATTTAACTCACATCTTCTATATTCAGAAGTCGTGATTGGAAGAGGTTACATAACTTGCCCAAGGTTTTAGAGCTCCACCCACCTGACCTTGCTTCCAACCATGCCAAGCTGCCCTCAAAGAGCTTGCAGGTTGGCCACAGAGAAAATAAATAAGGTGAAAAATGATGTTTTAAGAGAAACATTTAGGAGTGAGATTATTTCTAATTAGGAGGATCAAAATCCAGACTCAGCTGTATTGAAGGAGAATGTTTCATGAAACATATGTATTTTTTATCATAAGACCTAAGTTGTCGGCTTAAGAACAACCATAATTAACTAAAAGCAAGGGGAGAATAAGCGAACAAGCCAAGTATGGTCCATGGTTTGTGATATTTTATCTAATGTTACACTGCCTCAAGATTTATTTTGGTTCTCAATGTGGCTGCATTATTTTAAATTTTCATTGACCGAAACAAATGAACTAAAAAATGATGAATAAATTTTTCTAAAGCCATTATAACATAAACCCACTGCTTCAATCATAACAAGAGCAGGGAAAGAGCTTGTTAAAGTTCTACTTTTTGTGTCTGGAGATTAGTTTTAGAACAAAAGAGGCAATCATCTTTCAAATTTTGGCACTTAATGAGAAAGCTATCTCGTACTAATATTTCTGTTTTATTTTTAATTTTATTGTGCATTCCATTGCAGATACTCATTGATCAAAGGAATATTGCCATTATTATTACATGAATCAGTCCAATGAGCTTCACATTAGAAAAGTAGGAGATTGTTTTCCATTTTCACTTGTAAAGTGGGGAAATACACAACGGGATATGTTTTGCCTGCAGTTTTATTTGTCAGCTACTTTGGCTCTTAAGTGGACATTATGTGAAAATGTTTAATATTTCTTTGACAATTTCAAGATGTTTCTATTCTGAGGGCTTCCTAGAGTCCTCAACTATAGTTACTTCATACCTGTAAATTGAAATTACATTCAATGCGAGATTCCGGGTAAAACCTATTAAATATCTTTAATTTTGTGTGTGATAAGCCTACTAAGTCTACTTTGTGAGGAAAAAAATTTAGGCTTTGAAATAGGCATAGATTACCGCATGACCTTTCAATGAAATGTTGAGGCCTTCGCAGGTTATCTGATCTTAAAGGATGTACAATTTATCTTTGGCTAGGCTAATCTGTTAAAAACAGAAGTTAATTTAGAGAGTAATGTAAATATTTCTAGACCATAGAAATACAAATTACCCAAGGCTGCTGGAGTGCAATTGATTATTGCCCCGTAGGTAAACCAGATTTTCAAATTCATTTTAATATTACTTTGCTGCATATAAATTTATGCTTCTTTGGTGTCTTCTTTATACTAGTTATAACATCTTACTGGTTCCATCTTCAATAATGAGTTAAATAAAATCTTTAACACTTTTTCAGCTCCTCATGAAAGTCATGAATTTGCCCTTGAATTGAAAATATTCCTTAAATATCCTTAAGATGCATTTTCAAATATAATATGAAAATAGATATACTGTTACACAATGTTATCTAAAGGAGTTATTTAAATGTGTCATTTCCTCTCATCCACACTTATAAAATTATTGTTTAGAAAACTTAGTTCACTACTAATCACAACACACTAGAAAACTTTATTCCAGAGTTTCCTATTCTTTTTTTTTTTAATCTTTTTTTTTTTTAAAGATTTTATTTATTTATTTGACAGAGAGAAATCACAAGTAGATAGAGAAGCAGGCAGAGAGAGAGAGAGGGAAGCAGGCTCCCTGCTGAGCAGAGAGCCCTATGCGGGACTCGATCCCAGGACCCCGAGATCATGACCTGAGCCGAAGGCAGCGGCTTAACCCACTGAGCCACCCAGGCGCCCCAGAGTTTCCTATTCTTAACAAAGCATTTTAAAACAGTTTGGGTATAAATTGTATCATAATATTGTCATTTATCTCAATTCAAATAGAATTTACATAATTACCCAAATTAGAACTTTTTAAAAATTTAATTTTAGTTATTTCATTATTGATTATCAGCCCCTCTATCATAGCTGATATACTTCTCAGTTTAACAACGCCACATCAATAGAGATATATCTAAGATGTTTGAAAAATAAAAATTTTAACTGCTCCCTACCAGTGATGAGGGAGCTGAGGACAGGCAGAAGCTGATACACCACGACTCCCCCAACCCTGCCATGGGATATATGTGACATTCCTCAGGCACTCTTGGCTGCCCCAAAGGAAAGACAAATAGTTAATTTATAGAGATTATAATCCTGCAAGACTCCCTCAGTTTACAAGAGTTTTAACAATTTACAAGAACAAAGGATTTCTATCAGTGGCCTAGCTTCCAGAAGGGAATGTAGATACAATTAAACGTCCTTATAATGTGAAGGCAAAATGAAATGTTCCTCCAGGAAGCCCCCAACCACTTTACTGTTAATGCCTTGCTAGAGGGAAAAACCACCTTAACTTGACAAAGGCAAAGTCTCTGGTATCCTGTGAGTCTTCTTTAACATAAGAAAATCCTTTTGAAAAAAAAAAAAAAAAGAAAAAAAAAAAGGAAAATCCTTTTGAGGGGCTCCTGGGTGGCTCCCTGGGTTGAGCCTCTGTCTTCTACTAGGGTCCTGGGATCAAGCAACCTTGGATTATCTGCTCAGCGGGGAGCCTGCTTCTCTCTCTCTCTCGTTCTCTCTCTCTGCCTGCCTCTCTGCTCACTTGTGATCTCTGTCAAATGAATAAATAAAATCTTAAAAAAAAAAAAAAGAAAATCCTTTTGAAACCTCCCTTTTCCTTACCTCCCCCAACTCCCAAGTGTATAATCACCCATCCCTCACAACCCCCCAGGCAGCAGGTCTTACTGCCAAGGGTCCTGCCCCGTGCCTTAATAAAACCACCACTTTGCACCAAAGACATCTCAAGAACTCCTTCTTGGTCGGACTCCGTACTCCGCCCCACCGAACCTCACCTATATTCCAAAACCCCATCACCGGTAATGCAAACATCACCTGTTTGTTCCTGATAAATTTCAAAGCCCCCCAAATACAATTAAATCAATATGATAATTATGCACAAAAAGATAACAATGGCATTAATATAATTTTTTATTTACAAGGTTCTATTCCATTGAAAAAATAAAATCCAAAGTATTTACAAATCAAAAAGAAAAATGTTGCTTGGTCAATGTTCCTTTATTTTCCAATGTAGAAATGATTCTATTTTAAGCGGGCTTCGTTCCCCCAGATAGTAGTATTGAACACAACTGAACTATTTTTCCATATTAACTTTTCTCTTGCTATTGCTTACACTGAAATGTGTGATTATATTTACTTAGAGTATGTGTAGAATTTAGTGATTCATCACTTACATACAACACCTGGTGCTCATCACAAGTGCCCTTCTTAATCTCCATCACCCATTTAACCCCTCCCCCTGCCCACCTCCCCTCTGTAGCCATCAGTTCCTTCTCAATAGTTAAGTCTGTCTCATAAAAAAAAAAAAAAAAAAAAGTCTCTTGGTTTGCCTCTGTTTTTCCCCGTACTCTATGCTCATTTGCTTTGTTTCTTAAGTTCCACATATGAGTGAAATCATATCGTATATGCCTTTCTCTGACTGCCTTATTTCTATCATTTAATTGAGTGGGTTGTTTGTTTTTGTTTTTGCCATATTTGACAACTTATGATGTCTTTTATTATACACAAAGAAACTATGCTAATGATGCTTCCATTCCACTGAAGATGATAAATTGCCCATTTTCTCCTTTCTTTCCTGCAAGTTCTTTTTTAGCTTCTCTTAGCAAAACTATGGGCTTCACATACACAATTAATTGACCCTCAAATTAGCCACTTGCAGTATTTACTGTTACCACTAGATGTCACTACTCTCTTCGCAGAAGCAACGACAGATGGACTGGCCTTACAGAAAACGACTAATAAGTACACAATTTATTAAATCTACAAGTTAACACTATCTGCGGGGAATCACTTGGATGAATTAAAATGTTGACAAATATTATATTTACTATTGAAATATCATGATAAACCTGTCACATGGAAACGGAGCACTGACAAATATTCTCATTGTCAGAGTTGGTCAGGATTTAATGTTAAGGCTTGTGAATGATTTTGCTTCAGATATTTAAGGACGGAAAGATCTCTATGTCTACCATCATGTGATGCTCCCAATTATAACATTAAAGCAAATATCCTCATACCCACTTTGTAAGAAGTAAATGAGAAAATATTGAACATGTTTTATTCATTTTACCTTCTTATTTCCCTTTTTGTGCTTTACGATATACATAAATTAGGGCATATAATTATGGATATGTGTATCAATCATCAATTGAAAAAATGTTCAGAATATTGTATAGGACATTCATTCATTCACTCATTGGTCATTTATTTAACAAATATTTATTGAGACCAACAATGCCGAGCATTGTTTTAGGCATTTGCAAAGCATCAGTGAAAAAAAAAAAAAAAACAAAACCAGACAAATTCACCAGCCCTGGTGGAATGTACATGCTAGTGGACATGTAAAACATCTTATCACTCACACTAAATGGAAAACTTTTAACCAAAAAAAAAAAAAAAAAAAAAAGAGTGGTTTGCCTCTAAAATCAGATAGGTGAGTTCCATCAGAAAATCTGTGAACTCTTAGAAGAACATGAGTTAATTTCAGTAACTCTGGAACTATTTATCAATAATCACCAGGGATGCTTGGGTGGCTCAGTTGGTTAAGTGTCTGCCTTTGGCTTAGTCATGATCCCAGGGTCCTGGGACTTAGCTGCAGGTCAGACTCTGTGCTCAGTAGGGAGTCTGCTTCTCTCTCTGCCCCTCCCCCTGCTCATGCTCACTCCATGTCTTTCTCTCTCTCTCTCTCTCTGTCAAATAAATAAATAAAATCTTTAAAAAAAAATCACTAAAGGCAATGTAGCCTTTTGGTGACTGGGCACAGGAAGTTATTCAGAGAAACAACGTGCCATCTCAGAACAATATCTTTCCAAGTCGGAAGCTGTGTGCTGTGTTCACTCCTGTAATTTCATCTCCTTTTTCTGAGCCTCCAACAATCGAATAGCACGTAGGAGGAAACTGGAGAACACAGGAATAGTAGTGAGGCAAAGAAAGAGAAACATGAATGTTTAGTCAAATTTGCTTCAGCAAAGGAAAACCTCCTCTGCAGCAGATGCTTGCAAATTGCAGATTTTCCCTAATTCTACATCTGCTGCTCACATTTTAGGAAGCAGTTACATACAGAAAAACCTTTTCCTCTAAAGCATTAAAATTGTCATCACTCATCTATGTCTGTCCTTGAGGGACATAAAGTTGATCAACAGCATTTGTTGAGAACTTTATTCTTTGGAAACATGAGGAACAAAGAAAAGAAACTTGAGGCACAAGGCATGTTACCCCACATTTTAGAAAAAAAGCACAGCATTATTTGGCTCTGAGTGCTTTTTTAAACCTTCAAATTATAAATGAGATAAATTTATATATGGTTCACATTAGCCATACGTATACGAGCCATAACGTCAAGGTAAGTGTAGCCAAAATGATCCTGCATCTTTTTCATCTGGTCCTAAAACGAATCTGTTTACTTTATCCCTTTATCCCCACGAGGAAGTGGATGTGCTCTTTTTTTGTTTTTATTTTTTTGTTTAAACTTTAATTTAGTTCCTCTTAAAGCATTTTTTTTTTTTTGTCTTCTTTTATCTGCTATGGAGGGACTCTGTCTTTTGCTACTGTGGGACTCAAAACTGTATGAGGCCAAAACCAAGTGTGAGGGACCCATTATGGTCTTACTCCTGAAGCTCCTTTTTGCGTTTGCTACAGCGGCCTCTGTGAGTCACCACACAGTGTGCTGGGGTCGGTCCCACCACCCGATGAGAGAGAAAGACGTTCCTGTCTGTTTCTCTTGTACCTCGGTGATGCCACTTCCTTTTTCTCATTCGGATATGATGGGGCGGGGGGGGGGGGGGGACCTGCCACCACGAGTTTCCTTCTGTGAAATATGAGCCGAAGGTCTCTTACTTGTGCATTCTGCTGACCTCATAATGAACAAAATCCATCTCAGAAACCCCGGGGCCATTAAAAAGAGACAAGGAAGCGCATTCAAAGCCTTCCCCCGTGTAAATGGGCCGACTTTCCTTCCTCTGGTATCTGCTAATTATAAAATGCCCACTTACCTGCGTTTCCTTAGAGGACTCACTGGAAAGCCTCAAACTGTTTCTAAACATGAAGGGGGGAAATGCGAGTCTTTTCAAGTGGCGTGTAAATACCGACCTGGTTCTAGTAACTGCCTGTACCTCATGTTGACAACTTGGCGGAATAAACGAGAAAAGTCTCTGTGATCCCTGCTGACTAATAACTACTGATTATTTACTGCACTTGGTAGCACCTGCCCATAGTTCTGAAGTAGCTTACACAAGCCTCCGAGGAAACTCCTATCAGCAAACTGAAAGTTCTCTGCAAGTGTTTTATTTGTGTGTTTTATCCCTGATTCACAGGACAAGCTTCACAGAAGATTACCATAGAATTTCAGAGTACAGGACCTCTAAGAGGCATCTAAGAGCCAGCGAACGAGTTTATGCTAAAGGATTACTTTCAGGAAAAATGAGAAATTCTGTTTCAAATACTTTCAGGTGAATCTTGCCTCTCAAGGTCCAAAATCATTTCTCTTCCAGAAATGGTGACTTACGGACCATCAAATCTACATCTGCTTACCAAAAGGAATATACAGATGAATGTGCTGATAGCTAAACTTTCTGATCATGCATGGGTTCAATTCTTTATCTCAAGAAACTTTTTGGGTCAACATAGATGATAAGATGTTATAAAGTCATGTATTTCAAATTGAATGTCATCACCTATGAAGCTCATTCACACTTAGGTGAACAGAGACACTCACTGAGCAGGAAAAACAAAAGTGTAAATGTTCTTGCTATATCCCTTCTGTAAGTGTTTCTTTTTGGGGGGGGGAAGAGGGCTTTGTCCCTTCCTTATTTTATTTATTTATTTGACAGAGAGATTACAAGTAGACAGAGAGGTAGGCAGAGAGGTGGGGGGAAGCAGGCTCCCCACTGAGCAGAGAGCCTGACATGGGGCTCAATCCCAGAACCCTGAGCCGAAGGCAGAGGCTTAACCCACTGAGCCACCCAGGCACCCCTGTAAGTGTTCCTTTCTACATCTTTGCTGGAAAACTACCTATAATCTACCTTACCATAGTCTTTCTTTTGTAAATCCACTTACATACTTCCAGAAAGCATAAAGGAAGGAAAAACACTGCTCAGATTGTGCTATCAGAATCCTCTTACAACATCTTCTTCTCCACCAAGCCAATTTACTAATTATGCTTCCAATGCCTTGCCTGTATCACAGTCCTCTCTTTCCCTATGCAACAGCTATGCTACATACCGGGATATCACTTGGAGATCTGGGGGAAAGGAAGACTCATTCCAAGTAGCCTACTTCAAAAGTCTACCCCATTCAAGAATCTTTTATGATTTTTAAGAAGCAGTCTCTAGCATTTCAATGAATACAGTAACAATTTGCTCTATAGTTAAACATAAAGCTTATATTTATATATACTTATTAATCTCCTCTCAACAGTAGTTATTAATTACGCTAAATGAGATCTTGCTCCAACTCACTACCCACCGCCCTCCATCTCTGCTCTCTTTCTACTCCCAAGAGTAGGCGAGAGTAGTTTCATTCTAGTCCTGGTAGATCTTGGCTTGTCTCCCGGAAAAAAAATTAAATAGTACAGTCTTCCTTCCGGAAGTCTTCCTTCCTTCAAATGCCTAAGGATACCTAAGGATAGCTTTAAAATTTCCTTTGCTCCTATGTCTTCTGTAAGCTAGACTTCACTGATTCTGTAGAGCATTATAAAGCAGTCTTTCTAGAATACTCATGCCTACAAATCTTTTGCTTTTTAACACTTAGTCATTCTATTATTAATATGTTTCTATAAGTTTGCAGTGCTACTTCAAAGAGAGTTCTTAAAAGTCGCAGAGGTTTTCGGTGTACTTTTTACCCGTTACAATGCTGCTTGCTTTCTATGAAATTTCGTCACTGTTGTCACCATATTGGATAGGGGTTTAGATCAGTGTTTTTTGGATCACCATTGACACGGATGAATCAAAGTTTCTCTTGTACAGAATTGAGGACTTGCAGCTGATGGCGAGAACATGCAGACATGCTGCTAGTGGTTATGATATATTGGATGTGTGCTGTATTCACAGCGGAGAAATTTAAGAGCTTTAGATTGCCAGAGAAGAATTAGCCTCTTGTCTTCTTCCTCTCTACTTACTTTTCCCATTTAGAACAATCAATGCTCCTACTGTAATAACTCCACTAGTGCTATTGCTGATTCAAACTTTTAAATAGGAAAACTCAAATGTACAACTACAGTCACCAGGTGTTTTTCTCCTGTGAACTGGGGAAGAACAAGTGAGACAGTAAGAATGCGTGACGCTAGGGGGTGATGTGCCCAATCGCTAGCTGTCCGCCTACTCCCTGCAATCATTTCTAATTTCCAGTAAGTCTCACAACTGACCGGAGCAATTTTTTTTTTAAATAAATATTTTGTTTATTTATTTGAGAGAGAAAGAGCATGAGCAGGGGGACAGAGAGAGAGAGGGAGAAGCAGACTTCCTGCTGAATAGGTCGCCTGATGCCAATTCCAGGACCCCGAGATATGAGCTGAGCCAAAGGCCAGCATTTAACCAACTGAGCCACCCTTGATCAGAGCAACTTTGATTTGTCCCACTGTTGTCCTTAATCCACATTCTATATCTTGTGTGGTTATTTTGTATAGCTGGAAGGTAAGTCCTTTTGGAGCATGCTCATGTTGGACAATGCAAAGACTTAATAGTCTTCTCTTCTATGACTTAATTTTGAGGTTGACATGAAAATTACGTGTTCAGTACTTACTACCCACAATTATTCAACTGTAGCCACTTTTACATAGATTTTGCTAATGCTATCTAGTCTCAGAATTTTCTATTGATAGCAAAAATAACTATATCATTTAGGAATTTCATTCTCGCTATGTCACAGTTCACCAATGCTTATACTGATGGAGATAATCAGTTAGAATTCTCATAGATGATAGGATATGCAATTGCATGTCTTCCTCAGGAATATAATGTATTCAATTTAATTAAGAATTCAGTTATCTGTTTTCTGTGTATTGAGAAACGGAACAAAACACAAACAACAAACAAGGAAGAAAAAACTAAAAAACAAAGATTAAAGATGGTTTGTAGCATTACTATAGTGGCAAAGATTGGGAGATCAAATCCTGAATGTTCCTGAGGCCACATTCATACTGCTTTAGTATATGTGGAGTCTTCCTGAAAATCGCCATCCATTTTACAGCTTTTTCCCTTGTGGGGGGAAAAAAAGACAATTGAAAAAAAAATCATGAATATATTCAACAGTGGCTTTGTATAAAGGAAACTGCCTCTCAAGTCTTTTCTAAAACATTGTATTTTTGAAACATTTGACTAAATAGACCCTTCATTTTTTTAAGTGGGATAATAGAAAATGAGATAAGCCTCTAATTATAGTTGACAATAACATCCTGGTGTGATATGACTTATGCCTCTGGTATTGATATGAATGTCTCTGAATGTGACTCCTGAATTCCATCTATATGAGTATTTTTCCATCAAAACCCTTGGAATTTTTTTTTCTTTGACAATGTGCCACATTTGGTCACAATGAAAAGTATTATGTTACATTTTAGTAGGAGCTACTCCCACCACAAAAAATGTCATGGTCAGTTATAAGAAGTATTTCCACTTATTTATTCTTTGTAACCAATTTGATTCCTCTTCACTTAGCCTTTACTGTGCATATTTTTGCATTCCTGTGCTAAATTTAGACATAAGAAGTAGAAGCATCAGTTTGGTCACCCTAGCAGTAACAGAGAGTTTTTATATCCCTGCGAGTTGTTCTGCAATATTTACTGTTTAATTAGTAAGAGTAAGAATACGCACTTCATCTGCCCCATGACTATAACAAAAAGCGGTCCAGGAAACACATTCAGAGCACTTGAAAGTAGAGTGTTACATCCTTCTGACTTTCTATTCCATTTTCTTGAATGTGAATTATGACTCCAATAATATGCTTTTGGGGAAAAAAGAAATGATTTCTGGCATCTTGTGGGGGAGGATCTGAAGAGGTTTTAAATTATGTTTTGTCATGAAAATACACATCTTGTCATTTTTCTTTAGATGTTAGAGTCTTTCATCTCGCTTGAAAGTTCAGATTGATCTGTAACCTTTTTTTTAGGGGAAAAAAAAAAAAAAACATGTCAGACTCTTTGATGTGTTGTGCATATTTTTGCTCAGGAAGCTACCAGGTTTCTTGCAGACCACAAATGAGAAATGCAAACTGAATTTTACATACTACCCACTGACTTGGGATCCTACTGAAGTGCCCTGGGAATCAAACTGCCCTCCTTTGGGTTGCCCTTGGCAATTCAATGACATTAATTGTTGCTGTGGCTTAAATTCTACAGGTGAGGTCTCTATACACAAGGTGACTTTCTTCACCTTCCAATCATTGGTGGACATTTTCAGAAGCCACCTTGACTTGTTGACTAAAAGCAATGAATATCTTTTTTTTTTTTTTAAAGATTTTATTTATTTATTTGACAGAGAGAAATCACAAGTAGATGGAGAGGCAGACAGAGAGAGAGAGAGAGAGAGAAGCAGGCTCCCTGCTGAGCAGAGAGCCCGATGCGGGACTTGATCCCAGGATCACAGTTCACCAATGCTTATACTGATGGAGATAATCAGTTAGAATTCTCACAGATGATAGGATATGCAATTGCATGTCTTCCTCAGGAATATAATGTATTCAATTTAATTAAGAATTCAGTTATCTGTTTTCTGTGTATTGAGAAACGGAGATCATGACCTGAGCCGAAGGCAGCGGCTTAACCCACTGAGCCACCCAGGCACCCAGAAGCAATGAACATCTTAATCCAGTTTCCAGACAATGATGATTCTGTCTTTTCTCCTTCTCTGGTATGATTTTCCTTAGCCACCATATCATTCCAACAACCAACTTCACCAGCATAGGTGACTGTGTCAGCTCATTGCTTGAGAACTAGGTTGAATGAAATCTTAAGGATAAGACTAATAACAAAAAACATTTTATTAACACCAACAATTAAGTAACCTCCTTGAGGTTCTGAAGCAGGATTTGATATCCCTGTTTCCATAAGAGAAAGAGAAGGGAGAGGAAGATTGCTTGAATGATTTCCTTGAATAAATAAATTACCAAATGGAAATCAAACTGTGATTGGAGGAACTGGTCTTCACCTGTAGCTGTGGGAATGAAGGCAAAGGTTATGTACACAGATGTCAGTATGGAAGTAGAAATTCTAGGAAGTTATTCTGTTGTGACTGCTTTAATTTTCTTAGTAAGAACTGAGTTAGGATATCAGTTGGAGAGAGTATGAAGGAGAAAGTGCTGGAGGTTTGCGGAAAACAATGTAACATAAGATTTTTCTAGACTAAAGAGCAGATTCAGTGGGTCAAGGTCCAGTGAGACAGCCAATGGGACCACCTGAAGTCTGTGGTCATAGCAGACATGTCAGCATAGCTGTACAGTTCCTCCAGCCACATCACACTGTCAGTACCGTGGGTATGGTGGAAGCTGAGTGGTGGATTTAACCAGTCAGGACAAAGAACTTGACGTTGTATGCAGAGGAATAATAACAACCAATGATAAGATTGTAATAAAAGGTGTAAAGCCACAGATAGGGGAAATTAAATATAAAAAATAAATGAATTAAAGTCTATACTATGTTGGGGGAGATTATTAGAATTGATTTACTTCAGGGAAAAAACCTGGAAAGACTGTCTGCAGGAACTGAGTAGCTTGAAATTGAGGTTGCAGAGAATACAGTTACTGAAAATATTAATGACAATAACCCTGGGAATGAGAAAAAGAGGCTAGAGATTTAGAATAATCATCTACCACCCCTATTGATACTGAAACTGCCAAGAATTACAATATGGGTGGTATTGGAAACAGACCAGGAGTAGGCTTTAAGAGTAAATTTTCAAGTGTTTTGAGGGAATTTAGGGAGAATGGGAGAAAAAAAAAATTGGTCTGGAAATGACAAGAAGGAAAATGAAACACTCATTCTCACCTCCAGAGCTCCTAAACAAAGGCTTCAGTTAAAAAAAAAAAAAAAAATCAGCCATTACTTGACAGGAATTTTCAGGGAAGAAATATTCTCAGGGAAGCCCCCAGTGTTGGCTCAAGCAAGAAGATGAAGAAAATAGGAGATAAGAGATTGAGGCAATACTGGTATTGTTCATGATGGGTTCCGGGCTCCCGGGAGCCCTCTGGATGGACGTCGGAGTTGCAGGATGATGGGAGAGGGAGGCAGTGGACAGCTGGTGCCACACTCTATGGTGACTCAGATTCATTGACCATTCTTGTCTCTCTTCTCTGAAATATATGCCCATGTCTGTGGTTAATCTTATCAAGAGCTTTTTAAAAATACCACACATACTAATTCTTGATTGAGTCTTGCATATTTACTTTTGGGCATTTTTCATTTCCTTGCTAATAAGCTGATTATGGCCGCTAGCTATTTTATCTTTTCAGTGTAATTTTACTAGTCTTTTGAATAATCCAGAAAATAGCAAAATCCACATTCCATACAGCATTTTGGGGTACTAGTAACATAGATCATATACATTTTTCCTTTAATTTTTATTTAAAGCAGACACATTTTCCTGGTTCCTTAATGATTCTTGATTTCCCTCCTTCGTGTTTTGCTCATCTATAAATTATAGTTTGGATCATATCATACTAAAGAAGCCAGAATTCACTCTTCCAGCACTGATTTTCAGGATGGATGAAACAAAAAGGAGGTTTATGGTGATGAGAGCACTCCTAGAGAACAAAGGGGAAGTGGGAAGTCTTAAGGATATTCAAAATTGGGCCATGGGTAAGTTTTCTGTATCTTCATTTCCCAGTCAACATCAAACGTTATGAAATCAAGAAGCTGTCTTTGTGGTCATGAAATGGGAAAGGTTCTCTTTTTTTAAAAAACAGAACATGGTTTCAACTTGTGAAAATTAACTCTATACACTTTTTCTCACTCCTAATTATAAACGAACTTTCAGAGACATGGAAATGAAACATTTTCCATTCCAGAAAGTAGTGACAGAGCAATTATGTGCAAAATCTGTGATTAGGAGGAAAAAAAACACAAAACACAAAACACAAAACACATGGTGTTAAGTATCTTTTCATAACACACATCTTATTGTCCAAATAGCCAGGAAGCAAATGGCATGTTAATGGAGAATTTAGGGACAGTGGAAGAGAGAGAGAGAGAGGAGTACTAGAATGCACTAATGATACCAAGACACTCCAACAATTTCTTTTTTTTTTCGTGTTTTCTCTCTCATCTTGTATGTAATTGGTTCCTTCTTTTCTTCAGTGTCTCCTTTTCTCTACTGTTCTTTCCTGGGCTTATCTGGGGGCAGTGAGGAATTTAGACTAGTTGCTTTTGTTGTGCTGGCAGGTAGAGAACATTCCAGTACAAGCATGTATAATCAGAACAAATAGATGCTTAATTTTCAAACTAGTCATATAAATTTAAAAGACAAGAAAACTGAGCCATTTCAGGTCATTATGATTTGCTCTCTGGAAATGAGCCAATATGACTGATGTTACTACCTCATGTAACCTGGAAAGTCCCAAAGCCCAAAATGTCATCCTGAAATTCTACCCAGAATCACTGACTCTGAATCCAAATAGTTTTTTTTTTTTTTTTTTTTTTCAGGACAATACAATTCAATTCACTGGTATTTCAGTGTTAATGACATTAGAAACTATCAGCTAGTCACAGAGCAAATATAAGCAATGATTCTGATTTTGTAGCAATACCTCTCAAATCACTAATTTCATGGAGGTGGGAAAGGAGGACTGGCTTTAGTGAGCTGTGGAGGGCCCTTTTGTTTGGAGCAAAGAAAGGGACTGTGAAAGGGGTGGACCCATAACCCTGAGAAGGGAGCCGAGTGCATTGTTTAGGTGATAAAACATTTGTGACACTACTCCTTGCTAGTAGTTATGTTTGCTGGGGAAACTTCTGTTTTGTTTTTTTAAGATTGTATTTATTTATTCGACAGAGAGAAAAGGGGAGGGGAGAGAGAGCAGGCACAAGCAGGGGGTGCCGCAGGCAGAGGGAGAAGGAGAAGCAGACTCCCACGGAGCAGAGAGCCCAGGGCAGGGCTCAGTCCCAGGACCCCGGGATCATGACCTGAGCCAAAGGCAGACACGTAACTGACTGAGCCACCCAGGTGCCCTTGCTGAGCGAAGTTTTTTAAGTCTTTTTTTCCCCCACTCTACACGTATCTAAATGTTTTTATATAAGGGAACCATAGTTCTCGCACATCCTGGTTTGCCAGAGTTGGTCCTCGTTCACAGCCATTTCCAATCATCCTGTCTACTTGACCTTTGTCCTAGATCAAAATATTTGGGTTTGGAAGACCATTATAAGTCAGTCCTGAGTAATACACACACACACACACACACACACACACTCAATAAATGTTCATTATTATTACGGCAACTCCCAGCACTACCACATTCCTTGTTTTCTACTGGGAGATCATATAATTTCTCTCACTCTTGGTTTCTTCATCTGCAGAGTAAGACTATAGTATAGTAAGAATACAAGCTACAGTTGTTAGGACAAATGAAATAATATGTGAATTAACAGCTTTGTAGCATAAGGTTCTTGATATTTGTGGTTTTAGTAGTTATTGGTTTAGTAGTAGTGGTTTAGTAGTTTATTATGAAACAATTCTCTCAAATGTCTCTATATTCATTAAGGTGGACCCAAACTAGTGGATTACCGAATGACATCCCATAACCTAAAAGGCCTAAGTGGGATTTTAAAAGGATTTGGGAAGACCGTGGAGAGCTGAGGAAAATAGGTATGCTCCAAAAAGTCTTGAGCCTTAAGTGTGTGAAGAGTTGTTGGTATTACTTTAAATACAGGGCACATTTTCTATTAAATGGTTTTCAGATGGAATCACTCAAATGTCCAGGCAACCACTACATGCATAGACCCTACATCTTTACTGCTAGAACAGGATATCTCATTAGTATTCCAGAACATATAATCCAGTGATTTACAGTATTCAAAAGCCTGTGAAAATGGTGAGAATACTGAAAGTTGTGAGAGAGGGGAAAAAAGCTAAGAAATGGAAAAAAAAAAAAAGACAGAAAGATGAGCATTTTCTTCACACTTGTTCCCAGCTGGGATTACAGCTGCTTGATTCATACCATCTGGGGGTGTCTAATTAGAAACTACCTAGAATAGACTTTTAAAGAAGTAATTTGAGAATAAACTCAACATCAGCAGCAGTTCAGATCCCAAAGGGCTAGGAGTTAAGTTTGCATGAACTAATGGATCAATGAATGAAAGGAATATTCACTCATCTTCACATTTAAACAATGTTATTCCTGAAAGAAGCAAAATGCCACTTGGTTCTTCGTTGTGTAATAAAACTGTCAGAGATGGACTAGACTGCAGATTGGTAAATAAAATAAGGAGGAAAAAAAAAAAAAGCTATGCATAGGAGATTTTTGCACAAGTTAACTGCTACATTGTGGTCTAACATTTTTCCCCAATTTTAAGTGCAATTTTTTAAACACACTAATGCATTGATTTGGAAAAAAACAAAACAAAACAAAACAAAAAACAAAAAAACACCTGCTCTTTCAGCTACCAAATAATTTGACCAGTTATGATCAGATTTCTATCGCCAAACTTCTTAGTTTGTCTACTAAGAATAGCCTTCACGAGAAATGAAATGACATTTTTCTTGCTTAACCTAATTAATGAAGATTTCATTTACCAGTGAGATTGATTTAAATGTGAAGGTGTCATAGAGATTTTCAAAATCAAAATAATGCTATGAAAGCACAAATGATAAACACTTGAAATGTGCACTCCGGGATTGATGAAAGATGCTCTTTTTAACGTTTCAATTTTAGAATCACTGCGCTTTTACCAGGGGTATTGATGTCCATTATCTACCACCAGTGTTGACTTTTATAAAACAAATACTAGTATAGTATATACAAGGGACCCAATAGGAAAACAAAAATAAACTATCCTGTTTTTAATCATAATATGATAGTAAATTTATTTAAAGTATTGTTAGTTGTCTTATTCTTTTTTTTTAAGATTTTATTTATTTATTTATTTATTTATTTGAGAGAGAGAGAGAGAGAGAGAGGGCATGAGCAGGGGGAGGGAGCAGAGGAGGAGACAGAGGGAGGGGGTCTCAAAGCCATCTTCCTGCTAAACACAGAGCCGGACATGGGGCTTGATCTCAGGACCCTGAAATTATGAACTGAGCTGAAACCAAAGGTCGAATTAACCAACTGAGCCACTCAGACACCCCATGATTGTTTTATATTCTTGACAAATATAATTTGCAGCAGCAAAACTAACTGGCAAATAGGAACTCAAACTGAGACATGATAAAAGTGAAGCCTAGACACTTCTAGGCTCTAGAGAATTTCAGTCTTAATATTAATTTCTCTATTAATTAGCCAAATTTGCGACAAACTTCAATGTCTCACTGCCTCCATTTTCTATTCAAAAATTAATTATTTCCATCTCTAGGTAAAGAAACTACCTTTGTAAGTAAGTAGCAAAGTAAGATATTATTGTTATTAAAATCAAAATTGTGCAATGAAATGATGATTATATTTTTGGATAAAATTATTCAGCTATTTCTGTGAGAAGAAATCTCACACAATAAAATTTGAAACATCTAGAACTTTGTGATTTCTATTCACTTGTTTCCACTGCTCCATCTGCTATCAAAATATAATTGCTATGTTGTTACAACAAAATAATAAAAGAGAGACTACCACATGTTGTCATATTAGACAAAATCATGCACAAATTCTTATCAAACATGAACATTCTCTGCCATTATTTCACTATTTTTGCTGTTATTTTTCTAATGTGGGTTAAAAATAAATATAAGATGTAAAATGTATAGCAAAACTCATTTCTTTGTCATTATATGTAATTTATGCATTATCAGAATTATTTTCAATTTTAGGGGAAAATGTGGAAAATAGTATATTTAACATTAGCAAGCTATCATTAATATTCATCGGGTAGAGTACCTAATACATAAACAAATGGAAAATATTCTCTTGACATACCTAAGTGTTTAATATTTAGGTCACAGTCACCAAGACAATTTAAAACTGAATAAATAAAACACCATGGTGTGCATCCCCAATTTATTACTATTTAATTCAATGCCATCTTATTTATGCTATCATTAATTTTATTACTTTGAACATCAATTATTTCTTTTTTTACATATCAAAATTAAATATGAGACCAATAAGTTGTATAACCTAATGAGCCTTATGTATTACTAAAATGAAAACCCCATCGGGCCCCAAAGACTGCATTCTAACAAGGAACAGAAAGGGTATGAGTAATATTGTTTAATATTCCAAAATGCACATCAAGTAAATCAAGCTTAAAACAAACACTACTTCTAAGTAATTAAGTAAGATTAATCAGGGTATCAAGAATCATCACAAAGGAGGAGGAGTTTAAAAACAACAACTTTTGCTGGAAAACGAACCCAATCTTCTACAGCATATAATACGCCTGGGGGGGATTCCCTTTGACTCAATATTGTATTAACAAAACAAGCAGGTAGAAGGAAGAAAATTCTAACTAAGAAACTAGAGGTTTCTCTAGACATATAAATTAAATAGTAGAAAATATGGACCTAAGAATAAGAGAAGATCGTGGCCCTGAGCACAGACATGTACGAGAGATTATATATGGCAATTGTTAGGAAAAAGAGATTGGAGGGAGAGGTAAGGCAGGGAGAATTCATTGCATGCTTATTTGCTGAACTCAAATGTGGCACTGTACTGTCATGTGGAACTTGTGTAATCAGATAGAAGATAAAACTACCAGAACGCACAAAGCAGTCACTAAATCTTTTCACTATCTGTGGAGTCTAGGCACAGCCATAAGATTTATTAGACAAAAGGATTGCTTGAAAACAGCAAATTGTGTCATGGGATGTTTTTCTTCAAAAAACATTATGTCACTTCAACTTTCTCAAGTTCGGTTTTTACTTACTTACAGTTCCATATTGGAGTAACATGCACAGATACACACACATCCACACACACACATCCACACACACACACACGCATCACCAAAACAATGGGCATTTTATTTACTGGGTACACTTCATAAGTATAAATCATTCATATTAGTCCTAGAGGGTTACTATTGTCAGAAGCATTTTATTTTATTTTATTTTAAAGATTTCATTTATTTATTTGACAGAGAAAGAGATCACAAGCAGACAAGCAGAGAGAGAAGGGGAAACAGGCTTCCCTTTGAGCAGGGAGCCCAATGTGGGGCTTGATCCCAGGACCCTGAGATCATGACCTGAGCTGAAGGCAGAGGCTTAACCCTCTGAGCCACCCAGATGCCCCCTGTCAGAAGCATTTTAATAATATAAAAGGATACTCATATCTCATGAAGATGATTCCTCCATTAAAGGAACAAGGAATAAAAATAATCTGCAAATTTGAGTTCATGCTAGGCGGGAGGAGAAATTATTTCTATCTTATAACAAAATGTTAGCAATCATTTGTCAATTTATTCCAAATGGTGATCTACAGTATTACCTCAAAACACTCTAATAGAAATACAGCAGTTGTCTGATTATAGATTGCTGCTTGAGAAGTTGCCTTGTATTTATGCATAAGGCTATTCAGTGTGCTCTATATTTAGAGTCAATGTATTAAGTTGATCAATAGGAAAATGTCGTTGCCAAATACCATACAATATCAATTTCTTTGACCAGGTAATTGAGATACATCATAACCTACATGGGCAAATTCATAAATTCTCAATTAAGATAGAAAGAACGGTCAACAAATAAAGAATCCAAAGACTTGGATTCTACTGCTGTCTTGACTACTTAATATATTCTTTCAGCACGAGGACAATGGCTAAAGTTTGCTGATCCTCAACTCCTCTGGAAGGTACATGTAACCATTCAGTTATTCCTTCATTTCTCTAGAAATCTCTATCAACCATCTTCTCTGTTCCACATTATACACATTCTATCTATAGCAATGAGCTAAGGTAAAGGTTAAATAATATATGACTGCATTTTTAAACTCTATAAAGTTTCAAGTAAGTGTAAAATTGTTTTGTTATAAATTAAAACTAATTTTAAAATTCTAATGTATTGTATGTCAGAGTATCCAAAGAAAAATGGGAACAAAGTATCCTTCCACAGGGACTGTTCCACTATACTGTGATGGAGTCCCACGGTGGACTACTCACATTTCTGAAAGGATGAGCAAGTATGCGCTCATTTGGAAAGACACACTGTTTGGGTGGCTGGATGGCTCAGATGATTAAGCCTCTGCCTTCAGCTCAGGTTATGATCTCCGTGTCTTGGGATCAAGCCCCACATTGGACTCCCTGAGCAGCAGGGAGTCTGCTTCTCCCTCTCTTTCTGCTTCTCTCTCCTTGTTCATGCTCTCTGTCTCCTTCAAGTAACAAATAAAATAAAATAAAAACTTGAAAAATCAAGAAAGGATACATGCACACACATACACACGTATGCACACACAGACATGCAAAGTGCATATGTGTGTTTCTATATGTATAAATGTGTGTGGTTTCTGATGGGGAGAGGGGCTAGTGGGAAAGGAAGAAGCTTTCTCCTCCTCCTTTTCCTCCCCATTCTTTCTCTTCTCCTTTTACTTCTACTCATTCTTGTCCTCCATCCTCCCGTCCCCTTCATTTACTTCTTCCAATCACATTTGGATGGTTTACTATAAAGTGTGTAAAATTTTTAAAATGACGGTGTTGGCCCATGACGGGATCATGAGATAATTTAATACATTTTCTTTTATTTTCTGCAACTGTTTATATCAAAAATATCATATGTGTTCTTAAAAATTCTTTCATTCAGTCGTGGTTGTGTAGACATTAGTAAACTTGAGAGCTTTACAGATCTAAAAGGGGAGAGCAGGGAAGATGATTCTGACCAAACCAATGTTTTTTTCTGGTAAATCAAAATGTAACGTTTCCCTCTTGACTTTCTTTCTCATATTTCTGAATTAATTGGGGGAAAATGTTTGAACAGTTTTAAGTCTGACTTCCACTTCCTAGTTCCTTTCATTCATTCATTTGTCCAGTTTTCCATTTATTTACTTATTTATTTAACAGATATATACTTAGCACATACCTCGTCTCAGACAATGTGCTAAATGATAAGCATAAGCAGATAAATAAAGTAGGAAATTTATGCCTCTTAAGAAGCATAAAGGATACTGTCATTTAAACTAAAAAAAGCCTGAGAAGCCTTGTGTTGGGGGTATGCTAATTGTAGAGGGACAGAATATGAGAAAGAAGGATATGAAAATCTGCTTTATGTTGATGTCAGGAAAATCTTAGCAAAGAGGATACACTTCAATGCAGTACTTAAGATATTATGGTAATCAACTGGCATGTGAATGGAGGAAATCACTTTAGCAAAGAAAATTAGAAATATAGCCATAGAAGATTAAAAGGGCCTGGGAAAGAGTGACGTCAATAAGATGGCACTATAGGAGTTTCCAGAGCTCATGGAAGTTCTGAGAATTGTATGATGATCTAGGTGCACAACAAGGCAATATGATAGAATAGTATAACTCCCAAGGGTCAGGTCTTGAAGGCCTTATATAATGTGATAGAAGAAGAAAATGGGAAGCTCATTAAGCAGGAAAAGAGTGGTTCAAAATTTGACAAGATAGTAACTTCAGTTATTGCCAACTATACTTTTCCTCTAATTATACTTCTGCTCTCTGACTCTATTTCTTCTTACAAGTCCCTTTTCAAGATCCTAGAAAGTAGAATTTTCTTTTCTTTCTTTTTCTCTAGTTCCTTCTCTTCATCTACCAGGTTTAAAATGGGAACAATTGAGTGAGTAAAAATTCTTAGAAAAATTCAGGGCTATTCTGAATAACTTACCCAACTGAAAATGCACACGCATTTTAATGTAACTATTACACTTTAAGGTGCATATGGAAACATTTTTATTCTTTTACAGCCATAAAGATATATTTTGAAAAAGGTCACTGAAACACTCTAATAATGAAACCTGGAAACAACTTGATTAGATATGGATAAATTATAGTGTATCATTCATTGTTCTAGAAAATATTCAGCCATCTAAAAATCGAGTTAGCTGTCTATGTACTGACAGAGAAAAAAAGAATATTGTGTAAATAATATGCATACCTTCATAAGAATTTTACTAAAATGATGAAATATATATATGTGCATATACATATATAGAGAGAGAGTTGACATATCTTCTGTGCAAGCATACAATCATATAAAAGTAGAGTACATGAAGAATAAGACAAATGAGCTGCACTTTGAATTTTATATATTCTGAATGTTTGAATCTCCTCAACCATATATGATACTCATATTTTTTAAATGCCAATAGGTTAATAAATTTGAATATTTGATTAGGGTGTCATAGAACATTTGGCAAAAAATACATATTTTAGTTAAATTTCCACCTATAGCAGAGTCACAATTAAATCTAAAATGATTTTTCCAATTTCTTTCATTCAGTAATATACTTGCCTCATTAAAAATAAAGCATTTTGCATTCTTCATAATAGAATATCAGTTTCTGTTTACTAGGAATTATTTTAGTAATAATCACAAATAATACATATGCATCTCAATTACTCAATGTACTAAGGGGGTTGTATAAAAATATGAAATAATGGTTATTCATGGAGAACCATATTTAAGATAAAATGGGTAAAAATGAAAGTCTGCATTTTTTTAACTTGAAAAACTGAATACCTCTTCAAATATTAATTATAAGTACTTATGAAACTGTTTCTACTTTGGATATCCTTTGCCAGTTTTACCTAATGAACCCAAATTTCTCCTTTTTCTATAATCATTAACAACATCTGAGAAAAAGCTACTGAAAACATGATATACTCTTGCTAAATAAAAATATAGAAAGCCTCAGAGATACCTATGATTTATTGAAAGTCAAGCCTCAATTCCAAATCAGGTCAAACTTCCTTAAGATTTTGGATATCATCCTGGAGGGAGTGTGAGGTTGCTTTTGCTTAAAATGTGTTAATTTTTTTTCAATTATTTTTGAGAAAAAATAAAACCTTTACAGTTTATATTTATTGGACATAAATGTGAAAATATGACATTTTTCCAGATACAAAAAACTCTTGTCAAGTTTATTTCACTTAACTTGTGATGTTCACAACTATTTCAAAAAATAGTTGAGTTATAAAACCTGCCATCACCCCCCAACACACACACACACATACTCCTGAGAATAAATAAGCTATAGGAAACCAGTCAATTAAATTCTATATTCTATATTCTATAAAATTCTATAGACTATATATCTTATATATATTCTATATTCTATTCTATCTATTCTTTGATTAAATCTATTATTCTTTTGAAAGTGATTATTGTAAATGTCTGCATCTTCTTGTCTGTCTCTCTCCCTCTATGTCTCTGACTCCCTCTTAATCTCTCTCTTACTATTCTTTAGTAAAAGTAAATTACTATTTACTATTTGAGTAGTAATCTGAGACTACAACAGCTTTCAGAATTGGCTGTAAATGGTCCATAAACCTGTGTTTATATTTGAAATAATCTAACATGTTCATGAGAGAGTCACAGACTCCCCAGTTATGAATTTTCCCTTCACTTCAAAAGGGACTGAAGTTCTGAAATGAACTTTTAGTACACCTATTTTATTATTCACTGCTGCCTGCAAGCTAGCTGCAGGTTATTTTAGTTACCAGAAGCTGCACTAATTTGCAATGTCTTTCTATGACTATTTGTAGGTAAAAATCTGCAGGCAGCTGACTCCAGCCAAAGGCAAGCTTTAGGATAGCAACATAATCCCTAAGAGAAAAATGTGAAAAAAACCTAACTATCTAAACATCAAAAAGAAATGCACCTTGCTTGACAATTTTTGGAACAAGATATTGGTTTCTGAGATTGTTCAACATTCATGAAAAGATAGAAATTAAGATAATGAGTAATTTATATACCATGTATACTTATAATTTTTCATTATATGGAAATTTCTTTTTTTTTCTTTAATTTTTGAGCCCAGAGATTTCAAATTATGAATGATTTATCAGTTTATGCTAAAAAGAAACTTTAAAAATGGGACTAATCGGGGTGCCTGGGTGTCTCAACTGGTTAAGCCTGGGACTCCTGGTTTCAGCTCATGTCATGATGTCTGGGTCATGGGATCCCGCCCCATGGTGAGCTCCATGCCTAGTGCATATTCTGCTTAAGATTCTCTTTCTCTCCCTCTGACTCTCCATCTGCTCGTGCTTTCTCTCTTTCTCTCTCTCAAATACATAAGTAAAAAATTAAAAAAAAAAGAAGCGGGGGTTCCTGAGTAGCTTAGTCAGTTGAACATCCAACTCTTAATTCTGGCTCAGGTCACAATCTCAGGGTTGTGAAATTGAGCCCCACAGTGGGCATGGAGCCTGCTTGAGATTCTTTCTCCCTCTTTTTTTTGCCTCTCCCTCCCACTTTTACCCCATCTTAAAAAAAAAAAAAATGTGATTAGTCATTCCCATGAAGAAACTAAAGGGTGCCTGGCTGGCTCAGTTGATAAAACAAGACTCTGGATCTCCAGGTCATGAATGCAAGCCCCATGCTGGGTATGGAACCAATGAAGAAAGAAAGAAAGAAAGAAAGAAAGAAAGAAAGAAAGAAAGAAAGAAAGACAGACTTAACCATTCCACTAAATTAAACTTGTATTAGTAATTGTGTACTTAGATATAGTGGAATTCTAAGAACTCTTAGGATAAAAACTTATAGACTATATATTTGCAAACTCATTCATTTTCTCTGACTTCAAAGTAAGAGAAACAAGTAATAAGGCATACAATGGAAAGAGCATTTGTAGAAATTGGAATCAAAATGTACATGTAACCATCCTCAAGTTTTACCATGGAGACTAGTGTGGCCAGTTGGATTTTCTAATTTAGCTTGCTTGTTGTTTAGGAGATTATTTTATTTTCAGGTATGGAAATAGAAGAGTATCTGTTGTGGTCGACAGAATAATGGTTTCACAAGATGTCTACATTCTAATCCTTGGAACTGTTACTATGTGAACATGGCAAAAAGGACATTGCCAATGCAATTATTCAAAAATCTTGAGATGGAAAGATGAACCTGTGTTATCTGAGTGGGTTTAGAATAATTACAAGGATCTTTATATGAGTAAGAAAACATTACAGTTGTATATGGGATGAGTGACATGGAAGGAGAGGTTGGAGTGATGTGATTTCAAGATGGAGAAAAGAGCTATAAGAAAGTAACGCAGGTGATGTTTTCTACGTGGTAGAAAAGGCAAAGAAACGGATTCTCCTGGAGAGTCTCCAGAAGCAGTGCACGTGAGGGACAAAATGTATATTTTTATCACAACATTATCTATATCTATAAACTTGTATCATTAGCTATGTCTGTATACATTTTGAAATATTTTAGAAGGATCTTTATAAGTTACCTAGTCCAACCTTGTCTTCTTACAAAGGAGAAACTGAGCCACAGAGTTCTTTATATCAGGCGAGACTAGGAAAAAATGTTACATCATTCTAAACATATTGATGTATTTTTTCCTGACTTCCAGTTTACTGCTTCTTGGCAAAAGACCTCCTGGTTTATATCACAAGGAAATTGAACTGCATATTTCTGCTCTAATTCACTGTTTGAAATAGCCTTTGACTGAATGTTTTATACTGTGCTCAGCAGAATAAAGAAGGCCAATGACATAGAGTTCAAGAATTTGGAGGAACTGAGGGAATCAATGATTGTTATGCAATAAAGAACAATATATAAGTAGGCGGATTATATAATTTGTTGTTTAAACTGGGACAACTCTAACTTTTTAGAATTAACAATGGTGCTATTAATAACTATGTTGAGACCATAATGAAAATAGTACTGTGGGGCAAAACTGGATGCATGTTACCCTCCATGTAAGCAAAGTTAACACCTAAAGAAATTTAATAACTTGCCAGGCATTGTCCTAAATGCTTTGTTTGACATTCTGTTCTTGCTTTGTCAGAACCTCTCTATGAGCTCTCAGTTTTCCCATTTTAAAGACAAGAAAATTAAGATGCAGATGGGTGACACATCTAACTTTATATCTGAAGAGCTTTTATATGCATAAATATATTTATATTTAAATATGAAACTGTAACTGAAGCCCTGCCCTGAAGTCCACATCAAGAACAAGTATGCAATAGTCTCTCTCCATGTATTCCATGGCAATAAGCTGGCATGCATTATTTGAGCCATGAAATTAAGTACCATGAAAAGCAAGAACTTTCAAGACTCTTCCCAATTATCAGACCCAATTTTGGCCTAGCCTAGCACCCTCCCTACTCCTTGGAAGCAACAAGTGGTATGATTCAGTTCCCACTTCCCCCTCCCTTATGTCAGTGGACTGAATTAGGGAATTGAGTTTATATATATATACCCAGTTGAAGGCAGCAGAGATATGTGAGTCACTGCCCCACTTTCACCAGGAAGTTGCTGGTGGTAGAGGGGGCAGCTGAACTTCTACCCCATCAGTCTGCAATGGAGCAGCATGAGTCAGTACCCACTTTTGGTAGAGTGACATTAGTAGAGTCCAAGGAAGCTGAATATGCACACTTTTTTTTGTTGTTGTTAATGCTTTAAAGAAAGATTAAATAGAGGGATGCCTGGATAGCTGAGTCACTAGAACATGCAACTCTTGTAGCTGGGGTCCTTAGTTCAAGCCCCTCATTGGGGGTAGAGTTTATTTTAAAAAAAAGAAAAAAAAGGATTAAATAGAATCTAGAGTTCATTACATAATATCAAGAATATCTAGTACATCATAAAAAAAATCATTTGTTACACAAAGAACTAAGAACTTCACAATTTAAATGAGTAAAGACAGCCAACAGATTATCAACATCAAGTTGAATCAGAGATTGGAATCATCTGACAAGCATTTGAAAGCAGATATAATAAAGAGTATTTTAATTAGCAATTTTGTATTCTCTTAAAAAATAAAAGTAAAAAACTCCAACAATGATTTAGGAAAGTTATGAGAAAAAAAAATTGTACTAATAGAAATGATATATTCAGTGGTTGGGCATAATAGAAAAGTAGAAATAGAGGACAGAATCAATGAACTTGAAGACATACAAATATAATATATTTGGCCTGAACAACAAACAGATAATTGACTGGGGAAAAAAAAATAAAAGAATCTCAGGTACCCATAGAACAGTAAAAAATGAGCCTATAGTCACAATCATCAGAGTTCCAGGAGGACAGACAGAGAAGGGACTGAAGAAACATTCAAAAATAATGACTGGAAGCTTTCCAAATTTGAAGGGAGATAAAAAAATAAATACTCAAGAAACTGAGTAAACCCAAATAAGATAAATCCAAAGAATCTATGCCAAGACTGATAATAATTATAAACTTCTGAAAGTGAAGAACAAATCAAAATCTTGAAAGCAGAAAAAGAAAAATGTCAATTTTTTTATAGGAGAACAATAATTTAAATGATAACAGATTTCTCATCTGAAACCACAAAGGCCAGAAGAAGTGGAAAAGGTTTTTGAAGTACAGCAAAGAATGAATTAGAACCATGAATTCTGTACCCAATATTCATATCTTTCAGAGGTTAAAGGGAAGCAAAGAAATTGTGAGTTGAAGAAAAACTAAAAGAATCTGTAATACCCTTAAAGAATGTTTAATGGATGTTCTCTAAACAGAAAAGGAATGAAAAAAGAAGGAGGTTTGAAACTTTGAAAAAATCCATTTCATTTAAGTGAAACCATATGATAATTGACTCTCTCTGCTTGACTTATTTCACTCAGCATAATCTCTTCCAGTCCCGTCCATGTTGCTACAAAAGTTGGGTATTCATCCTTTCTGATGGAGGCATAATACTCTATCCCCAGGGGTACAGGTCTGTGAATCACCAGGTAAATCATTTAGATCAGATAAAATGACTATAATAAAGTAAAAATAGGGGTAAATATGATATACTTCTTATGAACTTATTAAATCATATTTAATAGTTGTAGTGAAAATGATTACACTATCTGATGAGGTCCTCATTGAATTTTAAGAAAATATTTAAGATAATTCTATTTTAGAAGTAGAAAGGGTATGGGGTGCCTGGGTGGCTCAGCCAATTAAGCAGCAAATTCTTGGTTTCTGCTCTGGTCATTATCTCAGGATTTTTGGATGAAGCCCCATTTCAGACTCTGGGCTCAGCTTGGAGTCTGCTTGTCCCTCTCCCTCTGCTCCTTCCCCCCATCTACTCTCTCTTTCTCTCTCTCTCTCATAAATGAATAAAAAAAAATTTTAAAAATAAAGTTGAAAGGTTAAATGGACCTGCATGGTAATAAGTTTCCTACATTGCACTCAAAATGTTGTAACATCAATAGTGATAGACTGTGATAATTTACACACGTATATTGTTTTAACTAAAGCAGCTAAGAAAACTAAATAAAATCATATACTTAAAAACATTGAAATAAAGATGGTATCCCAAAGTGTTTATATACCCCATGTGAAGGCAAAAAAAGAGAAACAGGGGAATGAGAAATTTAGTAAACCTAAACAGAAAACAAATAATAATTGCAGACTTAAGTCACAACATATCAATAGTTAAGTTAAATGTAAATGATTGAATTAAACTAACAAAAAGACAGAGGTTGACAGAGTGGATGCAAACAAACAAAAACAAAAAACACAAAGCTAACAGTGTGCTATCTACATGAAACTAAACTTTAAATAAAATGAAAACAAAAAAAGATAAAGATATAACAGGCAAATATTAATTTAAAACATGCAGGTAAGGCTATATTAATATCAAATCACAACATTTTTTAAAATTCAAAAGTAAAATTTTGTTCCTAAATATTTTAGAATGCATTGTCAGTCACAAAAATAACATTGTTATTAAAGTTCTTAAAGTTAAAAGAAGTCTTTAGGTTTTGACATAGCCACAAATTTTTTTAAAGAGTGTTAATGTTTTATAAACATAGTTTATTATCTTCTTTCTGAAATGACTTTATAATTTCCCTTTCTAATTTTGCTTTACTTGATTAAACTGAAATAAATATGTATTTATAAGTAAAATAAAAGTAAATAAAAACATTCCAGTTATTAAACTGAAATAAATATGTATTTATAAGTAAAATAAAAGTAAATAAAAACATTCCAGTTATTACTCTGCTGTAAAAGAAAAATTCCTTTGAAGCAGATATCCTTCAGAATGAAAGAAAGCACTTCCTTACATTACATTAATCATGTAAGTAAAGGTACTTCAGCTCCATTGCAGAAGAAAAGGAAAAACTTTTCCCTCATATAAATGGATTAGACCAATTGCTTATCCACAAAAACAGATGATAAGCTTTAGAAGGGAAAGATGCTCAAAACCAACCCTAGTTTTTGTCAGTTAAAGTTTGAAAACCTTTGGCAGTGGACTGGTTTATCCCTGTTCGAGATGAACTGGTAGGAAAAAATAATGGAGGAATCATAGAGAGGATTGGCTAGGTCTTCCAAATCACAGTTTTGGTTGTGTGACATAAAGTGGAAAAACGTTTGTGGAGATGCACTTCATAGGCAAGTGATGGAAAGTCCGCTACAGTTCATAGCTCTTCTATTACAGTATCATGATGCTTTGAAAAAGCATTATATTTTTGTTATTACATATATGTTTACATATACATAATAAAGTAGGTCTTGGACAGTGTCTACATTTTTAAATATTATATGTATAGAATTAAAAAAATATATATATACACACACACATATATATGTGTGTATATTTACTTATTTAAATATAGTTATATAGTCATATATAAACTAAATTAATAATAATTATATATAATAAAATTATTTAAATTTTATACAATATTTTAAAATTTCTATTAACTCTTATGGTTTGGAATATGTATGAACACGCATGGTTTGATATATGTATGAATAATCTCACATTATTAAATTTAGGACTAAAAATCAGGCATTACGGAAACTTGAAGAGACTTTGTAAAAATCACAATATGATATTTCTCAGACTAGAGCTATGGGAAAAATAATAAGCAATTAGCAATCACAAATGAATTGATAGCTTTGGTAGATAATGAATGGTAGATCACTCATCACATAGGATAACAAAGATTTAAAAAAATCTAAAATGTAAAATAACCTCTACCTTTGTTTTCCTTTCAACAGCATATTGTTTAACCAGAATATACAGGATAATGCTGTTGAGCACACAGATCTTTTTTGTAACTCAATGATAATAACTGTTTTCATTGCTGTAATTATGATTCTAGCATATTGACTGGCAACAAAATACCTACTTAACTACACACATAGGTGAATCAAAAACACTTAGAGTATTTGTTTAGATTATTGAGACTCCTCTCCCTCCTGTTCTTTAAGTTAAAATTAGGTGTTACATATTTCTTCTGTGTGTCTAAGCATGTGCATTTTGTTTCCCCTTCTACCTCCCCTCCAAGGTGTGTGTGTGTGTGTGTGTGTGTGTGTGTGTGTGTGTATTTTGTCTATCTAAATTAATGTCGAATCATTATTCAAAAATGGGGACAACTCATTGATAGCTCATTCTGCCTTACCACACTGGGGAGAAAAATACATGGTTTCGCAGTTACCAAGTTAGTGTAACTTTATTAGTAAATTAAATGATTTAAAAAAAAAAATAAGGTCCACAAGCTGAAACTCAGAAGTGATACTGGAGTCTAAACCTCTGTATGTTGCTTATAAGTATCAGAGCATCTGCTTTAGTATTATAAAATGAGAGATTTTACCACAGGACTAACAACTGATGTATTTCTGAAAGAGGGAGAGATCAGTTATTAATTGAATTGATGCTTGGCTTATCCTAGTGGCTTTTATTTTCTAGGTCCTATTTGGTTATGATTATGAGCCAATAATTTATCCTCTATTCTTTGGCAAGCAGAAGAATATCAGAAATTTATAAAATACAGATAAATTTATATGAGTGATATGGTCTGATTTGTTTGGAAGAAGTACTTACCCCAGAACACAACAATGTAATTCATGTTATTGAGTATGGGTGTAGGGAGTGGGTTATACAATGTCTTCCCTTTGGATATTCCCATCCAAGAAGTTTTGTGGCAGATAGGATGGCCAAGGGAGTTAAATATTCTGGTCCTATTATTTCCAGGTATTATGTGAGATTTTTACACATTAATTTCTTTAATCCATAGAGAGCAGAGTTATGCATGTCCATTTTACAATGACAAAATGAAGAAACAGGAGCTTGCCAATGTCAAATCACTTGCCTATGGTTGGTTGTTCAGGTGCCAATTAGTGAAGCTAGTGTTGTCTCAATCAAATGTCAATCTTTTTTCACATACAACAGAGGTTCCAAAAATGCCTTCTAAAATAAAAGTAATTAGAAAAAGACAAATGGCTGAATATATAAAATGCACTGCATATATGATAAGCAAATATTTCAATCTCCAGCAATGCAGGAATGTTACTTGGACTATACCTCCCATAAAAACAACCAAAAAATGCTTGCTATGGTACATTTTTAAACACCTTTTTAAAAACATTGAGAGTTTATATAATTTTAATAAGTTATGAGGCCAAATTTGAAATGAAGAGAAGAATCCAGAGAGATACAGGTATTATGTTTCGAGCAGCAAAGTTTTGCTCTCTAAAATATATTTGAAAGCCTCAGAGTGAATGAGAAAGACACAAAAGCCCAAGTCTAACATTTGGTATGAAGTCTAAAAAGAGTTCTCCAGAGATTAATATCAGCAAAGCCTACACTGTCAGAATAAGATGAACCAGATGAAAACCAGTGCTATCTTGGACCTCACAACCCGAGTTTGTGTGACTCAGCTAATCTTGAGACTTGAACAGTGTGTAAGGTAACCCCATACATGTGGTCAACAGGTAGAAGCAACTTCAAATACTTTATATTCTTCAATCCAATCTTAAAATATTCTCATAGAATACAATACAATAAGGCAAAATAAGCTAGAGCCAACAGAAACAATATAAAACAAAATAAGCCCACAAAGACTGATTATTGAACAATATTAGATGATAAATATTTTACTGAACAAAAATTTAGAAGACACTTAAATAACTGCAGAGAAAAACTGTGTTTGTTGGTGTGAGTTTTCCTTCAGTGCTCATTCTACAAGTCTTCTGAAAGTGGGAGCATCTCTGTCCTTCATGATGGCCACAATGTTCAGGATCCTTTTTTTTTACTAACATATAACACTTAAAAATACCAATTTGGAACTCAGAATTTATAGAGCTAAACTTAGTGCTTTCTTTTAAAAGCAAAGGCTTAAGACAAACATTTTCTGTGAATAGGAAAGAGGATCACCTGTAATAAACTCCCTGACCAGCACCTACAGTATGAACCAAATTTCATTACCTCTCATTCTGATTTGGGGGTTATTTTTTGTTCAAACAAAAAGTAACATTTTTATTTTTGCCAGTAAAGGATTCGGGTTACTCACCTTTATAGGGCTTTTTTTTTTTTTTTTTTTTTTTTTTTTTTTTTTAAATGGATGGAATGTGTCTTTTTTTTTTTTTAAGATTTTATTTATAGAGAGAAATCACAAGTAGTTGGAGAGGCAGGCAGAGAGAGAGAGAGAGGGAAGCAGGCTCCCTGCTGAGCAGAGAGCCTGATGTGGGACTCCATCCCAGGACCCTGAGATCATGACCTGAGCCGAAAGCAGCAGCTTAACCCACTGAGCCACCCAGGCCCCCAGGGCTTAAATTTTTTACATAGTATTTTTATACATTATTTACTGATCTGTTGGTTGATTGATTGACTTTCTTATTTTTCTTTACTTTTCTATCTATCATCTATCGATCATCTACTTACCACCTATTATTTGTTAGAATTTATATACAGTAAAATGAATAGACCTCAAGTGTTCAATTTATTGAGTGTTCACACATGTACACATTCATTTAAACAATATCTGAAAAAATGTGGAGATCATCGCTTCCTCTTAGATTTTAATCTTATTCAATTTATAAAATTTTAGAGCCTAGAATACAAAGTCCTTTTTCACAAATGTCCCATATAAATATGATTAAGATGTTTTCAGGCAAGTTAGTGTGTAATGTTCTATGAACGAAAGTTAGATTGCATTGTTTGGTAGTGTTGAAATCTTCAATTTTTTATGTATTAGTTATTGAAATTTGAGTGTTAAAATATTTGATTATTTGAACATTCTTCTATTTCTCCATTTAGTTCTGTCAGCTTTTACTCCATGGATTTTGAAGGTCTGTTATTAGGTGTAAATTACATTTATGAATAATTTATCGTTCTCTTTTTTTTTAAACATTTTATTTATTTATTTGACAGACAAATCACCAGGAGGCAGAGAGGCAGGCAGAGAGAGGCGGGGGGAGGCAGGCTCCCTGCTGAGCAGAGAGCCCAGTGTGGGGCTCGATCTCAGGACCCTGAGATCATGACCTGAGCTGAAGGCAGAGGCTTTAACCCACTGAGCCACCCAGGCGTGCCAGAATTTATCCTTCTCATATCTCATTTTATTTCTCATAATTCATCTCCTTTTGAACATCTTGTTTCGAATTCATCTTGTTTTGAATATTTTGTGTGGTGTTACAAAGCTGCATCACCTTTCTTATGCTCAATGTCTTCATGGTATATCCTCCTTTACTTTCTTTTACTTTTAACCTATTTTTATCTATATGTTGAAGTGCATTCATAGGAGAAAGCACTTAGTTTGATCTTCTCTTTTAGGTTGTCCACAAATTACTGTCTCTTACCTTCAGTGTGTTATGGGTTGAATTGTTTACTTCCCAAAGTACATGTTGGGGTTCTCACCCTCAATACTTTAGGATATGACCTTATTTGGAGAAAAGATCTTCCACAAAGGTAACTGAGTTAAAATGAGATCATTAGGATCCCAATTTCATATGACTTGGGGGCCTTCTAAAAAGGAAAAATGTGGATGCAGACACACATGTGAACATGAAAACAGCTGCCTATAAGCCAAGGAGAGAAGTCTCCAACAGATTCTGCCTCACAGCCCACCAAAGAAACCGTGATTTTAGGCTTCTAGTCTCTAAAAACATGAAAAAATAATTTTCTGTTGTTTAATCTACTGAGTTTGTGGTAATTTGTTATAGTAACTTCAACACACTGATGCAAGTCTTTACTACATTTACATTTATTTATCATTGATGTGGCTGTGTTTACGTCTACCATGTTATCTGTTTACTGTTGGAGGCATTTATTTGTTTTTTGTTTATTTATTTATTTACTTACGGTGGTTGTTACTCCTGTCTTTTTCTTTCTTTTGTAGCCTTATCATCAGTTAAATGGATATTTTAAATTATTCTCTAGTTTGTTTTAGCCTTTCTGTGCCCCTTGCTGGATCTTTACATTGTAATTTTTAATTAAAAATCAGAAGTATTGGCAATTCTTTATTCAAATATATTGCTTCTACCCCATGCTGTCTCTTATCTTTCTTTGACTCACATATTATAAATGTTTGATGGCTTGATGTCATCTCACGTTAGTCTCTTATTTATCTCAGTCATTTTCCCCTTTGATTGGAGACTGGATAATTTCACAGACTCTAATTTCAATGTCATTTGTAGTTTTCCCAACAGTGTCAATCTCATATTAAGCTTTTTCTGTGAGTTGTTGTATATATTGCACTTGCTACTTCTGGAATGTCCATTTTTGATAATTTATTCTTAGTGTTTTTCTATCATCATGACAGTATTTTCCTTTAGTCTCAAAATATATTTATAATAGATATCTATTAATTTCAACACCTGAGTCATCATGATGTCTATGATTACTGACTTTTTTCTTTGAATATTGATCAAATTTTCTTGCTTCTTTGAATGCATTCTACTTGTTTTTACTTCATGCTGGAAATTTTAAATAATACACTGTAGAAAATCTGGATATTATCTTTTTATAAAGTATCTTAACATAATCCTTTTGAGGGCAGTTAAATTACTGGCAGATACTTTTGAGTTTGTCAGGCCTACTGGAAGTCTTTGTTAGGAAAAGTCTCTTTCTTTCTTGTTCTTAGACATAGGGCATAGCCTTTCAAAGGGCCTGGCTCCTAATGCACAGGCTTTCTGTTATCTCATGTAAGTGTCTGAGATGTTCAATGTTCTCTCCCCTGTGGCTAGTCAGTAACTTCAACATTTCTCTGCCTTGTGTTACCATTGAGATCTCAGCCCTACAGCCCTACAGACACGGATCCTGTTCATGCATAAAGCAACCCTTGGTGAAAACCCATGCTAAAACCTTACTCTGGCTTTTACAGTGTTTCTCTGTGCCTCTCCTTACTTTCTTGCACAAATTTCAGCCTCGTCAGCAGGTCTCAAATCGCAGTCACTTAAGCACCTGCAACTATAACCTCTATCTCTTGACTCATTATTCTCAGACTGCCCTTAGTGTCATGGTAGCATACATGTCCCTAATGAGAATCCAGCTAAGTGTGGCTCTCGTGTCATGCCTTTCCCTCCCCTCCAGGTTGACAGGTTTGTACTTTTTGTCACATACATAAAGACTGTTGCCACGTATATGTTGTCCAGTTCTATCATTGCTTATGATGAAAATTCAAGCCTAGTGCCAATAATTCTACTGAGGACCAAACAAGAAGTCCCTCTGATATAACCTTTATACTTTGGAAATTCCTTATTTTTTGGTCTGCTGGAACATTTCCGTTTCCTATGCTTATATTTTATAAACATTACCTTCAGTTATTTCAGTGGTGTTTTTAGAGCAGAGAAGAAATAAGTATGTTTGCGCAGTCCATTTTTGTGAATTTGAACTATAAGATACGACTTTCAACATCCAGTAGACGTAGTTTTGCATAGTATTTACTGACATTTTATACCTATCATACATTATGACCTATGTTCTGAGACTCTATTCGAATATTTTGGATGAATGGTATTTAATAGGACGGGACTGGAAGAGATTATGCTGAGTGAAATAAGTCAAGCAGAGAGAGTCAACTATCATATGGTTTCACTTATTTGTGGAGCATAACAAATAGCATGGAGGACATGGGGACTTAGAGTGGAGAAGGGAGTTGGGGGAAATTGGAAGGGGAGGTGAACCATGAGAGACTATGGACTCTGAAAAACAATCTGAGGGTTTTGAAGGGACGGGGGGTGGGAGGTTGGGGTACCAGGTGGTGGGTATTATAGAGGGCACGGATTGCATGGAGCACGGGGTGTGGTGCAAAAATAATGAATACTGTTATGCTGGAAATAAAAATAAATAAAAAAAAAAAATAAATAAAAAAAAAAAAAAAAAAAAAATAAATATATAAATATTCATGAAAGGAAATATTTCTAGAAACGTCTTTTTTACCTGATTCACTAGGAACAATTACAAGGATAAAGAAAGAAAAGTAATGAGACTCTTACCCTGCCCAAATCCAAAACCCCATAGAAAAATCTGCTGAAAGAGGGGAGGAGGAAATGATCTGCATTTATTGAAACCCTTCTAGGGTTTAGTTTTTTGAGTTTGTTGTTGATTTTTACAAATTGTATCTCTTTCAATCCTTATAAAAATACTTTTAGTGGCAAACAGCACCTTCCTTCCATCTAAGTTCTACAAAAAGGAGACACTTTTCTAAATATTCCCCCATACTTCATCAAAGTTTGAATCCAGATCTTTGGTATTCCAAAGTTTATTTTGTTTTCCCTATAATATTCTACCTTTCCAGAATTAGGACAATTATTTGTCACCAGTGTTCAACAAACACTCTCTTAACCTTATTTTTTTTCCATTGTACTTGTTCTTTATAAGGTACTTTCCACAAATCCCTCATGGGAGAAGTAAGTATGTGCACCCAAAGAATAATCTTTAAAAGTCTTCCTTCTCCTGGCATTCAAGAAATGAAATAATCTTATCATTGTAAGAAAATACTCAACATTTTAAACTCTAATAGCGCTCCCACATTTGAAAACTCTAAAACTGCTTCTGTTGTTAGTAATTAACGTAGGAAGACAGTGTGCTTGGTGATATGGAATAAGGAAGGATCTGTTATGGTTCAAGTGACACATAAATCACATTTAAAAAAAACTACAAAAGAGATTTCTATACATTGTATTTAAGCAACCTTTTGTGCAAAGCTAAGGTCTCCTAGAAAATGAATTCTTCATAATCCCATTTGTATTTCTGATTTTTAGAACTCCATATTAATTGAGTTTTACAGCAGATTATCTTTTTTAAAGAACTAGGGATAAGAAATATAGGTAGTAAAATAAATATGACCATTTAAAATCTGGAATATCGGGCGCCTGGGTGGCTCAGTGGGTTAAGCCGCTGCCTTCGGCTCAGGTCATGATCTCAGGGTCCTGGGATCGAGTCCCGCATCGGGCTCTCTGCTCAGCAGGGAGCCTGCTTCCTCCTCTCTCTCTCTGGCTGCCTCTCTGCCTACTTGTGATCTCTATCTGTCAAATAAATAAATAAAAATCTTTAAAAAAAAATAAAAAAAATAAAATCTGGAATATCCATTTGGAGTAGAAATACAAATAACAAAAGAAAACCCAGTTTAAAATAGCAAGTAAATATATTTGATAATAGAAATATAAACATAATCATAAGGGTGAGTTGCTTCTAATTATGGCCTTTAGCTAAGTAGGTACTTAATATCAGTTACAAAAAAAATACTTCTTTGTAGATGACAAATTCTTTCAGATGGTAATTACACTTTTTAAGAGATTTGGGAAAATGGAAGTGTGTTTTCTCCTTTTCTAGTGAAGTTTCTACTAAATTCTTGTGATAACAATGTTTTTAGTCTAAATCATTTCACTGTCAAACAAAATATCCTTGATTAAACACATGGAAAAAGAGAAGAAAAAGGCATGAAACAAAACCTCTCCATATTCAGGCTGCCACCAATTGCTTTCTTGTCTAATTTGAATTGTGCAGTAGCTAATCATATTTTGGCACTTTCTTGCCATCAAAGCATTTCATGAAATTATCCCATTACAATGTTTTTCTCAGAGGCAAAATTAACATCGATGACAGTTCAATTGACATGTTTCTTTTTCTTCTAGTACTGTTGCCAATTAAACAAATTGTACCATATTTTGATACTCGTTTTTGTTAATTATTTATAAAATTGTAGCTTCTGATTTTTTTTCTTAAGTTTCAGTTTCTTGGTCAGAACTGGAAATAGTGCCAATCTTGATATCACATGAACTTAACTTTCTGAGAAAGTGTCCTATAATACTTACTGGGTAGCAATCATTAAGACTGGTTGTTGGGTTTAAATTTGCTTCCAGTAATTTTCACTTTTTCTTTTACCACTTATATCTCAGTGAGGCAAAGAACTTAATGAATCCTGAGACATCAAATAAGGAACCTTTCCACCCAATCTAGAGGTTATTCTCTTTCTACCTTCCTAGTTTCAACCTTAAATTTTTCTTTTAATTAATGTTACATAAGTGAAAGAAATATATATATATATATATATATATATATATATATATATATATATATTAACATAATTGAAAGAAGAATTACTTTGGCAGGGAAATGAAAAATACCATATCATGGACCTTTATACTTTAAGACAGTGCTTAAGCATTTAAAATCAAGTCAAACCATTCCCTTCAGCTCAGACTAAATGGGAGTCTGTGTTAGTGTGGGACTTGCTTCCACTCCTCATTTTGCCTCTGGTCCTGTCCATCTGTCCGTCTGTCCATCCGTCCTTCCTCCCTCCTTCCTTTCCTTCTTTCTTTTTATTTTTGTTTCTTCTTGAGGAGATCCTTCTAAAGTGAACACGCCTCTTTCTCATACATTTATTTAAAATACGGACCTTATCTTATCTTCCTCTGATACTCAATCCACTTTTTCATGGCTCAACAAACTTCCTGTAAGGGACCAGAGAGTAAATATTTTAGTCTTCGCAGGTCAAAACTTCCGCAGACTTTTTGCCAGCACCGCCCCCAGAGTGTGAAATGGCACAGACAATAGACGTGTGAATGAAGTGTGGCTGTTTTCCAATGGAACAGCTGATACACCAGCCCGTGGCCCACAGAACAGAGTTCATGGTCCCTGCACTACATCTCTGGAATGAAACTTCCTGAAGGCAGGGGTTGTGTCTGCTTTTCTCACCGTTAGAACCCCAGTACCTAAAAGTGGTGCATACAGGGTATTCCACTGATACTCAAACCTGTTGCACGTGTACCTAGAATAACACATTTGGGAGAACACTTGGCCCTCATAGAAATAAAAGCTTTACTGGCTAATCATTTGGCTTGACGATGAGTTGCTAGGCTTGGAGTGACGGAGGGGATTCATGTTTTCAAGGGACTCCGGTGCCACACTTCATTTTCACTGGGAACGTGGTTCAAATAAATAAATCTGCTGAGCGAACTTCTGGATAGACATTCGTACAGGGAGGGACATGTTCTGCACTGTCTGAATTTCATGCGGTTGTCACACTGAGTTATTTCCAGATAGAGATTTCAAGGCCTTCCTCATGTTTGGGTTAAAGATCTCATTCACTTACTCATCCTACCATTTTGCCTATCTTGGAGGCTGTTTCCTCTATGGAATATTTTCACCTTGATCAGTGGGCTTAATCCGCCAGCGTCTGGTTGCTTGAAGTTATTTCCCTAAACACTGAGCTTAGATCCTACCCATCTTCATACCTCCACGCGTTGCACAATGGAAAGCAGAAACAGACATGGTTCTGGAAGATGTAGCTGCCTTCGATGTGGAATCCCCGGCACAAGCAATTGAACCTCCAGGCACTCCTAGGACTAGCGTGGTTTTATACAGGCGCAACTGCGCTCCCATGATCACTTATCATAAAGCAAGAGACAATTGGGCCACGCTTCCCTCTTGCTTGCTTTTGTGTACAAAATAAATAAATAAATAAAATAAATAGAATAGAGCAAATAAGAAAAAAAAAAAAACAGTCTTGCAGCTGGAAGGCAACTTTAAAGAAAAATGATGTTCATAGCTATCCTGCCAGTAGCTGGCAAAGCAATTTTTATAAAACATATTTAATGTTTACAACCACTTGGAGGCTGGAGAAAGAGTAATACTTTAAAAATATGTTTAATGTTTTGAACCATTCAGTGGCCAAGCAGCAGCTCCTCCTAACATATATTTAATGCTTAGAGTCATTTGGTGGTTAGGAAGAAAAGGAACTTCTTGTTAATTTTTAACATTTATTGCTGATCAGTGGCTGCTAAAGCAAGTATCAATGCAGCCTGGTTTATGTTTAGGGAGTCACCGCGCTCCTACTAAAACAATTCATACACTTCTCTCAAGGCCACACAAAAACTGTCAATAGCATTACCTTTGCGATTGTACTGCTAATAAAAACAGAGGAATCAAGCGGAGGAATAAAATGCTCCCTGAACACACAGTACTAACAGCCTATGGTCCTGAAAACAGCTCTGGCACGCAGTGCGCTGTGGACCCTTTGCTGCTGGCACGGGGCTGGCGGGGGGGGGGGGGGGGGGGGGGGGTGGTGGTTGCAGATCACGGGGTCTCGCTCAGTCTCATCCCAGGTGTTAAAGCGACTCAGCAGATTGGAAAGCGAAAGTGCAATCTGATAATTGGTGTTTCTTACAAATCAACAGCTTGTCACCACAAATTAAGACGGAAGAGTCCTCTCCACCGAAGAAAATGTAAATCGGAATACAAAGACTATGAGGTTTTTGTTTTTTGGGTTTTGGGTTTTTTTACCCAAGGTATAGCCTGGAAGAAAAACAATAGTAAATATTGAGCTCCCGTGTCAGAGGGAGGGACTATCTGGGGAAAAAAAGGAGAAGGATCATTAGGTAGGACCTCTACAAGGGAGGCATTCTCCTATCAGTTGCCTGAGAATGATCATCAAATTATTAGCAGGATCCGTCCACATTTATTGATCGCATTTATCCAGGCACTGGGGTAAGTGTTACACATAAATTTTCTCTTTTACTGCTTGCAGTAACTCTGGGAATTAGGTATTTTTATTCCTCATTTGCAGGTAATGAAACCAAAGCACAATGAGGACAAATAACCTAGGCAAATACAACCAAGAAGCAGTAGAGTGCGGATTTGGACTCAAGTTTAATACCCAGAGAATGCACTTGAACATGTTACAAAAGAGTTCCATCCTCTGTATCTCTGTAGAAATTATATATATATATATATATATATATATATATATATATATATATATATATGAGAATACATAAGCTACTTTCCAATGTGGGAAAGAAATTTCAAAAACAAATATTTTGGTAAAAAATGGCCTTATTAATAACTTCCTAGGCCATCTTTGGCTTCTCATATGAGAATCTGGACTCACTTCAACAAATTATGAGGAAATTCAAGTCAAATGAAGGACTGCTGATTTAAACAGTTAATGCCTATGCAAAATACAAGCCAGAGATAATCACTTCTAAAATCAAGTTCAGTTCCTTTAAGAATGAGAGAGAGCCCTTGCTCTTTGCTTATCTTCTAGAATCATTCAGTCCCAAAGCCTAGCTAAGGCAGGCAAAGGTAGCTTTTGGTGCCAGCAAGGTTATAGGGGAGGAGGGGTAGACCTGGAACAGAATAAAACAAGCTATTGAACAAATACTGAAGCCCAAGCAGAGTGAGAAAGGGGTCCACAGTGAGTTCAGGTGGCAGGAGGGGGGCGTGTGATCTATGGGAAATGCAGCCCAGTGTGGGGATGCAGAGTCCCTGTGGGGCACGCAAAACCTCTATAGTGGGATAATGGAGAAGATAATGGAAACAGGGCAGATTTTCAAACTTGTGAGTGGAGTCATCCCGGCCTCTGTAAGGTGTCCGGAGGCGGAGTGGCCGTGAGAGATTGGTGCATACAGGGGCTTTGAGCAAATAACAAAATACATTAAGAACAACAGCCAGATTTCTTACTCTTGGAAAAGAATTGTAAATTATAGAAGGCTTAAAAACAAACAAACAAACAACCCTAGAATAATTAGAGTAGGAGGTATTAGTATGAAATCAAGGGTTTTGGTCTATTTAGAATGATACAGAAATAGGGGCATCCGGGTGACTGCGTCGGTTAGGCGTCTGCCTTTGACTCAGGTCATGATCCCGGGGCCATGGGATCACATCAGGTTTCTTGCTAATCAGAGTCTGCTTCCCCTTTGGCCCCTCTCCCACTCATGCTCTCTATCTCTCTTTCTCTCAGATAAATAAATAAAAATCTTTTTAAAAAGAATGATACAGAAATAAATATTAAATATATATATAAATATTATACACACACACACACACACACACATATTCTTTAGCTGTGCCCACTGAGAGAGTCTAGGAGCAATGATTTTCCAATAGCAAAGGACACACATAGCAACTAGATTCTGGCTTCTAAATATTATTCTCTATGAGGGTGGGGAGAGAGCTCCTTGAAGAAATACTTTCTCCCAGAGCTGGGGAAGGAAAAATGCAAGACAAGTCCCAAATATATTTTGGGGCCAGAAAGTAAGGGAATATTCAAATAATTAAGAGGTAATGTTGAAATGACACAAAAATAAGCTCAAAGTGTCTTTACTTATATTTTACATTTCAGACTAAAGCTGAAATAATTTCAATAGTAAAATCAGTAATGGTGCTAACACATTAGAACCAACTGGATACAGTAAGAAACCCTGAGACTGCACTGACACAAACTAATAGATCATTTGAAAGTGTGATGAGGACCAGGTTATGTCTCTAGTTTCAAAATACCTTTTGACAAGAAAAAAAATACCTTTTGACAAAATAGGTAATGATTACAAAAAGATAAGAGGAACTTCAACTTAGTGGAATCATTGTCTAAGGTAGACAACCTCTAAGATGGACCTCAGTTATGCCTGCCTCCAACATACATTCACACCTTTGGCTAATTCCTTTCCCTGGAGAACAAAATGGGTGTGTCAAGTTGATCCTAACAAATAAAATATAGTAGAAGGGACAGGATGTCAATTCTAAGACCACAACCACATAACTGGGATTGGAATTGTACCCCCCCTGCACTGGGAAATCTTCAGATGAAACCACATTTTTTATTGCCAGCTTGACTCTAAATCCACAAGAGACTTGAATGCAAAGACACCCGGCTAAACTGAGCCCAAATTCACGACCCAGATAAATCAAGAGATAATACATACTTGCAGTCTTAAGCCTCTAAATCCTGTAGTAATCTGATGTATTTAGTAGATAATAGCAATTTCAGACCTGGTGGCGGGGTTCTGCTCTAACAAATGCCTAAAAGGCGGTAATGGTTTTGCAGTTAGGCCAGTGTGGGCTTTGAGGAGAATGTCAGTATAAAATGCACTGAACACACTCTTCATTGCATGTTGGACTTGGACGGTGCTGCATGCGAGGACTTGCAGGAAAATGAGAACATCTTATTGGAAATTAGAAGATCACTGTTAGGCAGTGGCAGAACATTTAGCAAAACTGTTGCCAGCATGTATTTGAACAGTAGAAAAGGACTCAGGGACTTTTGAACAAAAAGCATCAAGGTCTCTTCGGTTTTAAAGATTACTAGTCTTCCCAGATGGCAAATGATGCTAAAATTAAGAAATGGTTTCTAGGCCAAAATCAAATCCAGGGCACCTGGGAAAGCATGGTCAAAAGATAAAGCCATGGTGGTGACAGTAAAATTTTTTGTTAAGATCTTAGAAAGATCAAGGATGGTTCATTGGCTTACTGTCTAGTCAGAAATTTCTCTCTTAAGAGATAAATGGGTAAGTATGACTCAAAGATCCTTTCTAGCAAATAATAAGGGTTCTAATTCATGGAAAGGCTTTGTCACTCAGGCACCTCTGTAGGGCCCAAGGTAGAGAGGATTTATCTTGAAGGGATTTTTTTTTTGTCTAATTCAGTGAACCCCCAAAAGATTCATGGGATACCCATACTACTGACAAAATAAAGAGTTCTACAGGTAGAAACATCAAAAGTGTGAATTGAAGAAAGGGAGTCAGAGATTTTACAGTGAAAATGGGCCTTTGAACCCTTTGAATTCTACTAGGAGGAAGACGACCAAGAGAGCTGCTTCAGAGGCAAGTACGTGCCGCGTTGCATAAAAAATGAAGGATAACTCAGAAGGTAGAACCAAGAGCCCAGGCAGTATAACTGAGACCCAAGGACAAATATTCTCAGGACTTGAACCTAATCAAAGGGCTTTTCATATTTACCAGCTAGATTTCTGGAACTGGATGGACCAGTAACTCCTTTATTTAGGGCATTTTCCCTCTTTTTTTTTCCTATTTTTTTTTTTTTTTAAACAGAAATGTCTTCAGAAGTTTGCTCATCCCCATCTCTCACCACTGTGTGCTAGGTGTCGGAGTGGGGGTAAGTAACTGGTTTTTTAGCATCATGAGTCTGCAGATCAAGAGGAGATAAATCTATGGAATCTCATTTGCTCTTGAGCTTGATTTATATGATCAGTTTCTGGATTTTGGACTCATGTAATGAGGGAAAAAAAAATTGGGGTCCTAGAAAGGGGCTGAGTATATATTGCATGACAGAACAACATTGATTGTTGGGGTCCAGAGGGTAAACTGTGGTAGAAGGCTTCCAGGATCTTAGCTGCCTTGTACTGATTGTCTTGGGTAATCCCATTTCCTGAATGTGGGGTGGACTTCTAACATTTGGAATATGGAAGAAAGGAGAGGATGTCATTTTAAATATTGGTTATAAATACAGACTGTGGCTTTGGTCAGAGATGTTCTTTTCTCCAGCTGTCTCTTAGTTAGCTATCCTTGGGCCCAGGCAGCTGCCAGGCTGCAAGGAAGCCCTGTTGAAAGGTCTATGTAGCAAGAGACCAAGAGTCTACAAATCGCCACAGGAGTAAGCTGGGAAGCAAACTCCTACCTCCTCCCAAATAAACCTTTAGATCAGACCATCGCCCCAGCTATGGATATAACCTCTTGGGAGACCTTGAGCCAAAGGTACCCACCTAAGCCTCTCCTGGGCATCCATGATCCTACAGGATAATAAATGTTTGTTGTGTTGTGCTCTAGGCTTTGGCTAATATATCATGCAACAAAAGATAACTAATGCACAATGTTGGTCAAGTAATAAAAATTAACACTATTAGTAATGGGACAAATTAAAACCCTGTTCTACCTGATAAGATACAACAAGGATACAACAAGATTACAGCATCATATCTGTGATGTACCTAAAAAAAAAAAAAAAAGGCCTATCCTGGAGTTAGGAACATTAAGCAAACCCAGCATGAGGGACATTCTAAATAATCATTGGCCAATAATCCTCAAACCTGCCACAAAATCAAGAAAAAGGAAGGAATTGCTCCAGATTGAAGAAAACTAAAGAGATACGGCATTTGAATACACCATGTGATTTTGACCTGGAAAATTGTGTAATATGAGATATTATTGAAATAACTGATAAAACATGAATGGGGCCTAAAGGTTAGATTCCAGTAATGCATTAATGTTAATTTCCTGATTTTAATAATCACATTTCGGTTATATGTAGAGAATGCCTTTATTTGCAGAAAAGAGCTAACATTCTGTCTCCAGCTTCCTGGCAAAATTTCTGCTTATTGGGCACAGACAGAGACCAATGAGACTCTTCGTACGGTACCACTTAAGCTGTTCTCTGAGTGGCTCATATAGTAAGATAATGTATCTGCTTTGCAATTTCTTCATCTGTCTCCCTATGGCACTTCCATGAAAGCAAGGAAGTTTGGAAATTTATGTAAGTTTTTAAAATGTAATAATGGTGTAATAAATTAATGTTAGGTATAGGCATCGTTTTCACTATTTCCTTTGTAGAGTTGAAATATTTAAGTATGGCCACATAGAAAATATTCTCTATTTAAAAACTTTCAAAAAAACTCGCCAAAAATTATATCTTAGCACGTTTCCCCAAACTTCATGTAAAAAACAGAGTTCATGAAAAAGAAAAAAAGACGGAGGGTACATGTTAATTTTTTAATAAGCTAGCAGTGTAATTCTCTTCGGGTGTATCTTCTTTTATTTATACTTACACTTTTTTTTTTTTTCCTAAGTCAGTGAATAAGAGATACCTAGTCCTCAGATTTTATTTTAAACAAAGTCCCCCCACCCTCAGGTTTATAATAAAATGAAATATGCATTTTAAGATCTTAACCAGCTCATCTGACATTTAAAGCTAAATTTAAGGCCCAAAGACATATTAGAAGCCACTAAAGAGTTATAACTGGTTGCAATTAACTTTGTTCTAAAGAGGCTGGAAGTCATACCTACATTCTGAAATTAGAGCTCAGTTTTCATATAAAAATGAAGATCAGATAGTAAACAACACTGCATAAAATTATTGTACTGGTTAAATAATAAAAAAAAATTAATATTAATAATAATAATACAAATCTTGAGTTGGATTACCTGGCCCCTAACTATTGCTCAGGAAATGGTAGGTCTTACTACAGAAATTATGATTCACAGCATTTATAAAATGTGTCACAGAGACCTGTTGATGATTAACCCAATCAGCTGCTTCAAACTGACTTAGCTCAGCCAGAAGAAGATAATACAAGTACGAATAAGGGTTTAAAGATGTTACACCTGTCAGCTCCCTAGGAGAAGTTACTGAAACAGAAGCCATGCCCGTGCATTAACCACCGGTATTAAAGAAGGCATGTTACTGTAAGTCATTGTTACTGTAGTGCTCTTAAAGAATTAAGACCACATTCATAACGTCCAAATTTGTCTCCAAGGAGAAAGTCTGAGTTGGGAAAATATCTGGATCATTAAGTAATTTCCTCGGGTCAGAGTAAAAGCACTTTATCTGTGAATATTACTTCCACGGCATATTACATGCGGCACAAGATAGTAACAAAGTGACCTTTCTCTTAAACAACTCATAGATTACTAGAATTTTCTTCAACTTTCTGGAACAAAATATATTCCATAGTCTAGTAAGTCTTAAATGTTGATTTTCCTCTGAACTCTCTACCCATCTTGCTCAACACCACTCCCCAAGTTAATATCCTTTGTTGAGATTCACTTTAGTTCATCTCCATTCCTTGTTTAATCGTTTATCACATTTTCAGACACACGATCTATTATTGCTAACTTGATATTTGCATAATAGTTTTGATGTCCCAATATTTCTTTTCTTTTCTTTTCTTTCTTTCTTTTTTTTGTATTACAAAGTAAGCTATTTTACTCCATGTATTTGTAAGTTAGTGGCTTCTTCTCCAACATTGTCAATAACGACACTGTCAATTATTGGACAGGGAATTTATTTCCTAGAGATCCCTCAAACACAGATCCATAAAACTGACGGTAAGATTTGCTGTGCTATAGCTGTACTGTCTAACACACCATGGAGATCTCCATCTGGTCTTGACCCAAAGTAATTTTGATATTCCAAAGAAAATGACACCGAGGCAGGAAGTGCTTAGAAGGGATGCAGGAAAAGAAAGTAGAGAGAGTAGGACTAGGAGTAATCCTTGGACTAAGTGACTTAAGCAGGGACCATTTCCATCTGGTAAGAAGGGTGCGCTTGGGAATGGAGCGCAGGAGCTCTAGGAGCAGGAATATGATGCCCGGATGGGTGCACCGTAGTTTTTCATTAGCTTTAGATTGGTCATGGAAAAGCAAAAATAACAAAGGCCACAAGCCTAACTGGGTCTCCTGTGCTTTGGGTTCTGTGTAGAAGCAGGGTTTACGGGGAATGGCAAAGGTAGTACAGAGTAGGTATTTAATTTCTAATGTTTAATTCACAAGTAATGTTTATACTTTTTAGTATACATTTGAAAAAAGAATATCATGTAAGCGTAGTCCAATAATAACTAGGTGAACCCACAGCATGCAATGTGATATCACATTCAAAAGGAATACTCCTCTATTATTATTAAAAAAAAAAAAAAGGCAGGGAGGGTATGTTGAAAATCATCTTAAGTATTTACTGGAGTCTCCTGAGTAATTGGTGAGAAATTCCAGTAATATCTTATGTGCAAATCGTAAAGAACTCATTCTTCCCTAGATCTTTCTGATATCTCAGCACAGTATGGCAAGTTATGTCTCACCTCAATAGTGCCAAAGCTGGGATCACTTTGTTTTCTCACCTTCCTAGCCTGATTTTCCAGATTTATTTCCCTCTTCAGGAGCTAGCTGTGAACTCCTTTATATAAGGGTTCAGAGACTGCAGTCCTTCCCTTTATCCAAACTGGCCCAACGAAAGACATAATTATTTATCTAATAAGACTAGAATTTTCTAATAATGTAGAGGGATGGATGTGTTTGCTTTAAGGATGTTATTTCTGTAATAGCCACTGAGGGCCATAAATTCATGTAAATATTCCAATTTACATAAAGTAAGCCCTGGGTTAAACCATTTAGGTACAAAAGAGCCTAGTCTTCTTAAAAGCCTTACTTTTTCTGAGAATAGTACCTTCATTTTTCTCTCCCAGTAAATTAAAAGGCACAAATAAAAAACTAGCTCTTCCCATTTTCGGGGCTTCTTTTTAATAAGATACACTTCTACCCAATTGTACTTCTAAATCTTTAGCAATCAGCACCATGTAAGGAAAAAAAGAAAAAAAGCTGCTCAAAAAATGTAGCAAGAACTGAGTAACAGATTTTCAGCCCTGTGTCTGTACACTAATGTTTAAAATCTGTGTAAATGACTTCGAGCTGATTTCTCAGGTTGCAGAGAGAATATGATCTTTGAATACCTAGTAAGGTCATAGATAACAATTTCAAATAAATTTGTGATGAATCCAAGAATTGAAGAATGTGACCATTCTTGAAGCCACTAACCTGCTTCTGCCCTTGGTTTAGTTTATGCATGTCTGGGTTGGTTGTAGGGCCAACAGAAGCCCTCTGAGGAATGCCAGACAGGGAAATTGGCAAAGGCTCATGGTAGGAGTTTCAAGTTGTAATCTCAGAGTGATGGGTAGCTTTATCTTACAAATGTGCTAGATACCACAAGTTACTTTGAAATAGAATGAGGGTTGCCAGTGGTGACTTTGGAATAAAAGTTATTTAAAATTGTCATTAAAGCTGTCATCCTTGATTCATTGACCCCACAATACATATCTTAGAACTTTAAAATTTAGGTTGATAATGAAGTGCGAATTCATATCAAATTTAAATTATTAACAGTGGCAGTGATACTATAGCTAATTGTAAATTTATTCTAATAATATGTTCAGGATAATATTTGCTTCCTGTTTTGATGGCATAACTACTAAGGGTTACTTGTAATAAAAAAGAAAACAATACCATCCTTCTGGACTCTGTATCTGTAGCTATAAAGGATACAACACACTCCTTTCTGGACCACTTCCAGACTCATAAGTGATACGTGTTTTGGGTGATTTACTTTGAGCCAAGAATCACTACATGGTATTTGTGGGTATGGCAGTTACCTTTAGTACCATGTAGGCACCTGGAATTGTAAAGACAATGGATTTTAGTAAAAATTGAGCTTCATACTTAATTACAAAGGGATTCTGTGGGTTCGGGTAAATGCAAAGATTGAAAAGTAGTGACAAATGTTATATATCCTGGATACTTATGTATCTATTTGTATATTCAGTATGGAGCAGAAAGGACAACAATGAAAATATAAGTGGAAATAATTGTGTCTTATAGTAGAATAATAATCTTCTGGTTTACAAATAAGATGTTTACATTGACCTGCAAAAAACAAAATGTTGAAAAGGCTTCAGTGCATCTGACAAAATTTTGATTTGCCTACTCACCCACAGGAGACATTTCTGGGACACTAGCAACGTAGGGTCCATCCAGAAACTTTGGCTCATTATCATTAATATCCTGTACTTTGATGATGAATTCTGATTCAGGCTCTAGGGGCTTCCTGGTTTCTATGTCCACGGCCTGAGCACGGAGTGTGTAGAAAGGTTTTTCTTCTCTGTCCAGGCTCCTGATTGCATGGATGTCGCCTGTAGTTTCATCAATGGTAAAAACTGTGCCAGCGCCATCTCCCGAGAGGGTGTATTTAACAGTCCCCTCTCCTTTATCTAAGTCAGAATGGAGCTTTTAGGGGGAGAGAGAAAGAGACAGAGACAGAGAACACCGTCAAAGGGATGGTTCCATAATAGAAATACTTGCAGTATAATTTTTTATCAGAAAAGTTGAAAGAAAAATCTTATGTTTTTTTTTCATTGTTTTCCTTTCTTCTTTTTCTTTTTCTTTCTTTCTTTTTTTTACTAACTCTTTGATTATAAATATGTTAAGACATATTAAAAGTAGAAAAAAAGCATAATAAGCATTTATATATACATATACATCCCAGATATTCTACCATTTACCTTTTAATTTACAGTTGACATTGAACAAAGCAGGGATTAGGGTTGTCGACCCCTGTGCAGTTGAAAATCTGTGTATAACTTCTAACTCCAACAAGACTTAACCACAAATAACTGTTGAGTGGAAGCCTTACCAATAGTATAAACAATAAGTCAACACAGATTTTGTATGTTATTTGTATTATATCCTGCATTCTCTTTTAAAAGATTTTATTTATCTCTTTATTTTAGAGAAAGAGAATGAGCATGAGCCAGGGGAGGGGAAGGAGTGGACGGAAAGGAAGAGAATCCCAGGCTAACTCCAAGTTGAATGAGGAGCTCAAGGCAGGGCTCAAACTCAGGACCCCGAGATTGTAACCTAAACTGAAATTGACTGAGTCACCCAGGCTTCCCTGTATTCTTACAATAAAATGAGCTAGATAAAATGAAATGTTATTAAGGAAAAATAAGGAAGAGAAAATATATTTACAGTAATTGTACTGTATTTATTGATACCGTAAGTTTATGTATTTATGAAAAAAATGCATGTAAGCGGAGTTTAACCTCCATGAAGTTTAAAACCATGTTGTTCAAGGATCAACTGTATTTGACTCATCTCATTTTTGGTCACACATCTACCCTTCCATTCGTCCTGTCAATCCATTTTATTTCTCAGTGCATTACAGAGATTGTCTAAGTACTGCTTTCAAATACATGAACATGCATAAATACAACTAATTTGTTATCTGAATTTATTTCTTTTACACGCTTTTGGGGATAAAATTTTCATAAAATGAAATGCATTAATCTTAAGTATGCTCATTTCATTTTAAGTAATTGTTATAATAAATATAAATGAGCTCATCAATGCCAAATCAGAAACCCTCCTGAATATCCTAAATTAAAAAATCAATGACCTGAATGCAGTCAGAGAGAAGGTAGAAGAACTCAGAAAATATTAAACTTTTTTGTTTGAAAGGAGAGGAGAGATTTGGCAAACCAGATGGTTTCAGATATGTGTAGTGGAGTATTTCATTTTAACAGACTGTCTTTCAATGAGTTATTCAATATTACTCAGCCAAATGTTGGATAGAATCACTGATTATCCTTTCAGATTTACAGAAAAATGGCTTGCTCTAATTCATTCCATTTATTTGAAATCTTATAATAGAGAAAAGTTTCAAACTTCTAATTTTTTCAACACATTTATAATTCACTTTAGTATAGCATGTAATAAGATACCCATAGATAACATAGGGGAGAGGACCAAACAGAAGAAAAATTATCTTTATGATTTTGTGGGCCAATGTTTTTCAAACTGGAGTCCAAGAATTATTATATTTTAAAGATTTTACTTATTTATTTGACAGAGAGAAAGAGAACAAGCAGGGGGAGCAGCAGATGGAGAGGTAGAAGCAGGACCCCTGCTGAGCAATGAACCTGACACAGGGCTTGATCCCAATACCCCAGGATCATGACCTGAGCTAAAGGTAGACATTAACTGACTCAGCCACCCAGGTAGCCCTGGAGTCCATGAATTAATAGAAGATGAACACAGGCTTTGAAATCCATGAAGTATCCAATAATGTATTTATATGATATAGATATTACATTATTTACAATTCTCTAAGAATATGTATTCTCATAAATATATATTTTATAAATAATATAAATACACACTCTATTTAAATTATATAGCATGTATAGTTTTATAAATACTATTTTTTATTCAGTTGCTGATCTAAAATGTTTTAAACCTATTCCTACTGATATCATCTGATATCAGGGTCCACATTTTTACATTTAAAAGGTCCTTCCAGCCAACAGACCAGCCAAAGAAAAAAGGTTAAGCTTTTAGTGTCCATAGTCTTCTGAGCAATGCTTCAAAATTTGCATATAAGCACAGCATTCTTGCAAAATTTTTGGTAAGAATGTGTTCTGTATTTTTTTTTTAATATTTCAACCTACACAAAAAACTTTGAAATATTTTAAATTATATAAATATCCTGTGGCAAATAGGTTTTCTGTGTATTAGTATTAGTAAAATCAAAACACAAAAACCCAAACTCAACAGTAACTCTTAAACTCAACGTTCTGGCCTAACTTCAGTAAAATAACATCATCCTTCAAATCAATGTTATTAAAATGAATGTGTTCATTTTGTGAATTGATATTTACTTCAAAATTTTCTTTCAAACTATATTTGTAAAAAAGCATAACAAAGAATTGATTCCTGGGTCAGTGTTATAGTAAAAAAGAATAAGAAAACAAAAAGAGGGCACACGATTTTGATTTTTCTTTCACGTTTCCGCACATTTTACTCAAGTCTAAAGAAAATTGCTATAAATGACGAAGAAGATTTTTCCCATTTCTCTTTTTTTTCTTTTCTTTTTCTTTTCTTTCTTTCTTTCTTTCTTTCTTTTTTTTTTTTTTTTTTTTTTTTAACAAACTCTTATGAAGCACAGGAAGTTTCAAGTGTAAAATCAAGCTGTAGATAAATGTACTTTGAACTTCGGAATTTCAAATTACATATTTCACCCATACAGTTTAAGATATTCAACATGGTGGGTATTGCTTTTGCTTTAAAATGTATCTAAAGATATGAGGCAGGCAAAAGCTCAATGCAAAAGGAAAGACTTTATAAACTGCATCCATTTGGCCAATGGCTTTGAGAATATGTGGTAATATTGTGGGAAACAAGTGAAAATTTGAAGAAGGTTTTTACAATGTGATCCAAGCAGAATTACAAAAAAAAATCCTCATTTGGCTAAAATCAGAACTGTTTTCTTTTCGAACTGACATAAGAATAGAAAAGCAAATGTGTTTTCAGCTCTATCCAAGATCGAAATTAAATTCAGTTGCTGTTACTCCTTACTCTTACCTTTTTCTTCTAATCTAAAATGAAGTTTTGTAGAGATTGAAGCTTCAGAAGAAATATGTGAAAATACGTTAACATTTTGAACTGAAAATAAAGTTGATTAATGTAAAACTCGTGAGACGATTAGAATTTTTAGAGCAGTCGTTACATGACAATACCTCACAGGAGACCCCCTGCAGTATTCTGTTTTGTCAGGCAATATTTAAAATTAGTCCATTTTGATTGAACTGGCACATGAATGACTACCTTAAAATATAGGTATTGTTCCAACATCAGTTCTAATATTAAATAAGTGATGGCCTGATGTGGGTATTATAGATAACTTCTTTTATCCTTTCAGTATACTTTCCATTATAGTCAGCATTTACATATAAATTGTTATAAACAAAAATATATATACCTAAAAGAGTATACATATGGAAATATATTTATGTGCATTTTTATAATATTCACTAACTACATATACATATAACATGATATAAAAAATCAACACTTGCAAAAATAACAGAATACCATAATTATATTTTAAGATCACTTGAAATTCTTCAAAAACATTTTTTTTTAAAGTGACCTCTACCCCCAATGTGGGGCTCAAACTCGGAACCCCATGACTGAAAGTCCCATCCTCTACTGACCAAGCCAGCCCGGTGCCCCTTTTCAACATCATTTTTTAATGTGTGCTTTACAGGCACTCATGGAAGTCTGAAGGCTTTAATGGGCACCACTAATCTTTTCATAAATAATATGATGTCTATGTGTGTGGGGGTGCTCTCCTGTTTAGTCGCCTAAAGGGGTAATTATCAAGACCAAAATCTTCATGATTTTTATGAATGAAAAAATTTGAAACTTCAGTGATTCCAGGAATTGATCTCTGTAGATGAGATTCATTTCTTAAATCTTTCTGCAATTAGCTAATTCAGGATTAGCTAACTACTTCTTAGTGTCATTTGCATAAAGAAGGAGGGAGGGTTTCAGAAGGAGAATTCTCCTGACTTGCCTTATCTTTGGCCTGTGTTAACTATGACAAATCACATGATGTCATTTTACACAGGGCTTTAAGCTACACATTACACAAAGCTGATAATTCTACAAGAATAAAATTATATATAGTTACATATATATATAATTATAACAGTTTTAAAGGAGGAATATTTCTTATTCCAATTATTTTTTAAGCTGTTTCTGAGTAGGTGCTCACTGCATTGACTAAAACAGCCAACTCCAATAATATCATTTTTTAGTATTGACATTTAAAATTTCTCTCAGAGTTCCATCAATGATGGATGTAGAAATTTGCACTGTCCAAGCAGTTGTTTTGTGGAAATGGTGTTGTTATTTTCTGATTTTTGTCCCAAGTCATCTCAGATGGAGCATGAAAATGAGATGCCAAGAGAGGCTTTAAAAAGATACTGAGGACCAGCTTCAGAGTGTAAGCAAATCTGAATTCCAGTGTTTAAAAGTTTTGAGAAAGCTAATCTAAAAGTTAAGTGTTTACTAGCATCTCCTTGATTATATTTTAGAAACTGCTGCACCAAATAAGAGACTTATTCTTATTTTCTCTGGGTTGAAAACACACATCAAACAGAAAATGCTTTCTATATTCTGTGTCCAGCAGTGATTTTATTTTCGTTTGCTTTTTGCCACGATAGGGGGTGGTTACTGGTCATGGGGCTCAGATGAGTTATGTTGGAGGAAGAAATTTCTTATTTTGAAAAGGTAGTTTCTGCCTGAAAACCAAAATTTGTGTTCAACAAATATTGGATTTGGTGTATGTACTTGCAAATTACAAACCATGTGCCCATAAGAGACTCTGGTACATCACATAGTATTTTAACACCTGCCCTCCACATCATTCTTATCAAGATTATGGTTTCATACTTTTGGTCTCTGATGTTCTCATGAGACAAATAAAAATGTGTAGGCACTACACCATCTTCCTTTACCAAGAATATTTTATTTTATTTTTTTTTTATTTTAAAAAAATATTTTATTTATTTATTTGACAGAGATCACAAGCAGGCAGAGAGAGAGGAGGAGGCAGGCTCCCTGCTGAGCAGAGAGCCCGATGCGGGGCTTGATCCCAGGACCCTGAGATCACAACCTGAGCTGAAGGCAGCAGCTTAACCCACTGAGCCACCCAGGCACCCAAGAATATTTTAAATAGAACTTCAAACCAACAGAAAAACTAGAAGAATGATCCAATGAAAACCTATATTCTCACTCTCTAGATTAAACAATTATTAACACTCACAGCATTTTGTTTTACTTTCACAGACTTTTTAAAGTTGCAGGCATCATAATAATTAACTACTTGAGGCTGACGCACCAACTTCCTGAAAATAAGGCCCATTTCCTACGTAATCTTAATGTCCCTATCTAATTTAAGAAAATTACTTAAAATACCTATCATCACTTGATAACCAACCCTTATTCAATGTTCCCCATTTGTCTCTTCAAATATCGTTTTTAGTTCTTTCTCTATATTTTGAGCATAGATCAAAGCAACTTTCAAACACTGCATTTGGTTTTTGTGTTTTCCGTCAGTTCGGAAGGATCATACATTTTGATATTTACTTATTTACTTATCATGATCTTTTTTCAGAGAACTAGCTTCCCTTCTCAATTTGTCTGCTGGAATAAGAAACTTCCTGAGATGTCCTTTAAGTCTTTACTGTTTTGCCTTAGAATATCTTTTCAGTTTCAAAATACGGATGAGCAAATGCGGCAGCATAAATATATGCCCTACTTAATAGAGAGATCCTTGTAGCATGAGTTACGACATCTGCCCGTCATCTCTATGAACACATTCAATCCAAGGGAAAGGTTCCTTGTACAGCATATGCTTCGGCAAATTTTGGTGAAATAATGGCATGTAAGTTGTAATACTCGTTATCAGCTTTCGAATGATTATAAAGCCCATAGAATAATTTAATATGACGGTTCAACAGTTCGTGAATGTGATTTGAAATAATATCATAACTTTTATTTACATATGGGATCCCTCAGATAAACTAGCCAAAACAAGGATGAGAAAATCTTCTGCGGTTTTCTTTGGCTGAAATAATTTCATTATGTACAGAATAAACTACTTTTGCTATATTCTCCTCGGTGTACTTATGAAATACTTAGTATTTCCTTTTTTGTAGTTGCTTAGTGTCCCATTCATGCTTAGTCTGTTCTCAATAACATCACAGCAGCCATTGTATTAGCTACAAAGCCATTAGATTATGTTCAAAGCATTGCTTACTGACGGGACCCCAAGATGATCTATAACTCTGCCTGAATAATGTTATAATGCAAAATTTCTCTCAGAAGCCACAGAAGGTCCAAGAATATTTGACATTCTATTCCATTCTACTCCCTGAGGGGACTCATTTGTTCTTTCTAGCTTGATGGCTGCCATCTGGGGAGGAGGAAGACCACTTTACAAGGTTCTGCATTCCCTTTAACAGCCCATAGTGAGTGGAGAACTCCCCAGGCTGGGTTACAGACCCAAAGCTATTTATCAGCTGGAATTATCTCACCTTCTATTTAAGGAAGTAGAAATCCATTTCAAAAAGGTCCACACCTCCCCGGAGGTAGGCCAAGGCAGAGCAAAGGAGAACAAAGACTATTTGCAATGCTTGGGAGCAACAAAATCTAATGTACTAGGATATATTACACACCTTGTAAAAGAAAAAATATCCTTTTCACCCGATGCTCTCTATCATTTTTCTTTGTCTCCTTGAATATTGCACGTGTGGTTACGTATGAGGGGTATCCTAATTGATCTTTTGGATTGTCATATTTTACAACTTTAGCTCACCCAGATTACATTATATCATTTGAGAGTGTCACAACATATTAATAGGTACTTCTAGAGAAGTTGGAGAGGTCATTGGCGTGGTGCCTGGATTTGGGAGAAAAATATGGGAGAAGGTTAAAATAATTTCTTCCCTACATTTCCGAAGCTGTAAAACATTTTTCACAAAGCCAGATTTTAGGTAACAAACCATTTCCTGACAATAAAATATTCTTATCAAATTTTTAGTAATGGAATCTCTATTTGAAATGAAAGTGAATTTGTGTTGATTTCAAATGTGGTTGTTTTTCAGAATACTAGATAGTATCATCTGTGTGATTTATTCTACATTCAAAATAAATTTTAAAAGGTGAGTTTTAAGTAATAATTATACATTATTACAGTTAGATGTCAGTCATTGACTTATTATTACTTGTTACTATTTCTCTGTACTATTGCTTTTATTATTAGCCCTTAATGAATACCAGGCATTATGTTACAAATCCTAGAAGATTTAGTTCTCAAACCAATCAGTAATATGCTAGCATGATAAATAAGATAAATGGACTGTTTAATCAAGATGTATAATTTAATCTCCAAAAGTTACTTGTTCTATCCTAACTTCTTTGTATATGCATTTAATTACTTTAATAAATCAGACAGACCCAAATCTTACCTCTAAAGTAATATATGGAATGACTGAAATCCATGACCATGAGCGTGAGATATTAAGGTTAGAATCCCAAACCTGTGACTTCTTACCTGGATGTTACTGTATAAGTTGCTAAACTTCTTTGGGTGTCAGAATCCTCATACATAAAATGTGGATTCTAATATTGATATCATAAAATGTGGAGGGTACTGTAGAGAACTTCATAATGTCTATTTCCCTTCATTTCTCTCCATTTACATTCAAATGAGCCCAGTATAGCAATATTTGTTTCCATTTACATTAATTTATATTCATAGATACAAGAAAACTAATTGGATCCAAAATAATGATAGAAAACATTATCAAGCTTCTACTTTTTCCAGGCAATTTTCTAAAGGTTTTATATGTCTAAAACCACTTTAATACTCAGAACAACCCTATAAGGACAACCCTGCTATTACCACCCTCATTTTGCAGATGCATAAATTGAGGCACAGAGAAACTGAGTTGGCTCAAGACATAAATAGACAAACACAAAGCTGAGATTTAGATCAGTCTAACTCCGTGTATCCTTGAGACGAGCACTTCAGCTCAATCAATTCTCTTTTGAGTCATATAATGTCATTTTCTCCCTTAACTTTCAAAACTGGGTGTCCTTAAGAGGAAAGGACAAACAATTGGTCAGAGCCACATATACAACCTGCCCAAGTATTAGTTTTGTAATACTACTACAGTCTGAGCAAAACTGGGTTGCATTATTATGGACACATTAAAGAGAATAGTTTTATTCAAGAACACTTTGTACTGCCTGTTAGTGATTGCACTGGGCACTAGAATAGAGAACATAATAGTATTTGCTCTCAAGGGGACAGAAGTCCAGTGGGGAATAATTTGGATCATAGCAAAAAAGATATTCATTCAAAACACTGTGTATCTTGGGGAACCTACATGGCTTAGGTGATTCCAGCCTACATGGACATTGTTCATTCTTGATTTCAGCTCCAGTCATGACCTCAGGGTCTTGAGATCAAACCCCACTGCCTCTCCCATCGCTTGCTCTCTTGCTCTCTCTCTTTTAAATAATTTTTAAATAATAAGAAATAATAAATCTTTTTTTTTAAATTTTTTATTTTTTATAAACATATATTTTTATCCCCAAGAAATAATAAATCTTTTTAAAAAGCACCGTCTTTTTACAGTTTTGTGTCTCTCAAATCATACTCTTCTATAGAAGTTTTTCATAAGCATATACTACATAATTAAAAAGCATGTTATGTTTGTGTTTTTATTTAAAATACAAATTAATACTATATTTTAGTTAGAAATCATCTTTATATACTATGTGTCAACTACATATTTGGAACAATTAATAATTAGCTAGAAAAAAGTGAACAAAATTTATTTTTAAAAATACAATTGTATAAGCAAAATATTTCAATGAAAAATATTTTTTTCTAAGGTTCTGCACATTGTTTATACCATTTGTTTTGACATATATAGAAATCCATTATGTTAAAAACATAATGGAATAATTACATTTCAATAGAGAAATAGTGTGCCTTTTCAGAAGAAATAATAATCAAATAAACAGATATGTCCACATGTGTAGGAACATTTAGACGTGTGCATATTTGTATATGGCAGAGAAAAAAGAGAGAGAAAGAATATTTGTATGTGTTTTCATGTCCTCACACATGCAAATTTTGCAAAATGAATAAAAGGCCAATAGATATGCATTCTATAAAACAACGCTCTTAAGAACACAAGCTGAAAATTACATTATCTGCTTATTTCAAAGGTGGTTTGAAGGTGACCCATTTTCTGTAGCATGTGTTACTGTGGGGATTGCTTTATGTGTTCAAGCACAAAGCCACCTCATTGAAGTCTTTTATTTCCCTTCCTCACTTTACAATAACTACTTTAAATGGATTTTGAAAGTATAATATCACAAATGCAGAAAAAATAAATCCAAGTACTTAACCAGTTGCTTTCTTTGTATTGTGAGTCAAGCTGTTTCATGCCAATTTTACTGTTAAGAATTCATATCTTTGTCTTATATCCTATAAGAGTGTCATAAATATTATCTTATTTGCATGATAATGTATACATGAAATATTCATTTTTTGTCCAATAGTATGAAAATGCTAAATTGCGAAGTGCTAATGAGAAATAGAAATAGTGTCTATTCTATGTAAGAAATGCACTAACCGAGAGGTTTTTCTAAAATCTCTCTTATAAACATATTAAAGAAGGAATCAGTCTCAGGGTTCACTCATTTTCCACTTGGGATAACAGGATTCCCAAGAAACTTCCAAAGAGGTAATAGTTCCACTTTGACTTTGACTTTAAAAGGAAAAAAAAAAAATAATAAGGGATAAGAAAAAAAAGAAAGGAAAAGAAGAAAGAGAGAGAGAAAGAAAGAAAAAATACAAACAGCTCTCACAGATGCTGGAACCTCAATTTTGACTGCTTTTAGCAAATATATATTATTGGATGCCTGAGAGAAATAAATCAATTTCAAGCTATTGCAGTTTTAAAGGTCAAAGTTATTTTTTTAAAAGGAATTCAGGATTATAAAAGCAGATGCTTAATTTGACATTGAGACCTTAAATGATGAACAAATCCCTCAAAGTGTAATTGGTTTTTAGAAGAAACTGAATTGCTTTGTTATTAAATTTTCCTAATAATTCACAGAATCTATAGAATTGCGTGTGTATATGTACATATAACACATTTTACTAAACCTGACATGAATAGATTGTATAGTTATGTTATTTCCAAAATCTAAAAGAAAAGAAAAGAAAGAAAAAGAAAGAGAGAGAATCTGTTTACTGATCTCCTTAACTACTTCTAACAACTTTTCTCATATATATATATATATATAAATATATATATAAAACCTTGGTTGCTGATTAAGATAAGCTATATACAGAATTTCTGAGACTAATCAGGGCCCAATCATACCTCATTGTATTATTTTAAATCATAAAACCTGTGCATATTCAATACAGAATTGAAATCACATTAAGACTTAATTCTCAATTATGATTGAACTCCAAAATATGGTGTGGTAGGCAGGATTCTACCATATTATTCAAGGCTTCTCTCCCATTAGTGTACCTTTTCCCTGAATGTTCCCCAGGACTGTGAAGAATATAAATTTAATTCTTATGGTTATATTACGTTGGTAGGCCAATCCTAATCACATGAGAGCTTTAAAAGCTTAAGAGTCCCCCCACCTCAGGGGTAGAAAGAGGAAGTTAGAAAGACACTCCAGCTGGCTTAGGAGAAAACAGATGGTCATATTTAGAATTGCTGATACAGAGGGGCAACTTTTAGGAGCTGGTAGTAATCCCACATCACCACTAGTAGTATAAAGAAGACCTCAGGTCTATAGCAAGAAAATAAATTCTGCCAACAGTCTGAATGAGCTTGAAAGTTGATTTTCTCCCCCCTCAAGAAAGAGCTTGACACCCAGCTGACACCTTGGTTTCAATCTTGTGAGGCCTTAACACACCCCCCCACTATTCTGTGCCAAATTTCTGTTGTAGAACTGAGTCTTAAGCTGTTCCATTTGAGGGAATTTGTTGTGCAAAAATGGAAAACTAGTACTAATACGTAATTAGAGAAATCCAATATTATTGTTACTTAATTTTTTTTAAATCATGACTTTTGAGTAAAAGGAAATTTTGATTTCTTGGTTATGTGCCTCTACTGACACCAATTCTTTTAGGGTTCCTGAACCCAATGTATGGAGTAGTGCTCCCCCACTTGCAAGACCAAGCAATTCTCAAACAGCAGCAAGATGTCTAAGAATCCAACTCAATTCTGACACTGTCTGCCTAGAGATAGCATCAAATTCCAGGGGTTAAGGGCTCAGTCCTACAAGACTACTTCCCAAGCCTCACCTCAACTCCAGTTGCAAGCCCTGGGCTGTTTCCACCCCTGTGCTTCTGACTGATGAGCTACAGACTGGAGGTTCCAACAGCCAACTCTTTAGGGTCTTTATATTTGCTAGAGTGGTTCAGAGAACTCAGGGAAACATTTACTTATGTTTACCTGTTTATTTAGTGATATGATAAAGGATATGAATACAGAGCCAGATGAAGAGAAGGATAAAGGAGGTACAGCTTACATGCTCTCTCCGGGGTGCCATTCACCCCATCTCCATGTATTCATCAACCCAGAAGCTCTATGAACCCAGTTTTGGGCGGTTATTATGGAGCCATCATGACATAGTCCTGATTGACTAAGTCATTGGCCATTGACTGATCCAGTCTCCAGTCCTTCTCCCCTTTCTTGAGGTCAGGGGATAGGTTTGAAAGTTCCAACTCTCTAGTCAAGCCGTTGGTCCTCCTTCCAATGAACCCTTGCCCTTTGGTGGGATCCAAAAGTCACCTTTGTTAATAACAAGACATTTATGTAATCTCAATGGCTTTTCAGCATTTTTAGGAACTGTGGATGAGGACCAAATATAACTGAGAAATCTATATTTCATCATCTGAATGACCAAATATACATTTCCTATAAATCATTATGTCACAGTATGTCACAGTGCCTCAGTTTTCTGACACATTATTTAATTCATTTGCTTGTTGAATTCTTCCCTGCCTACATCCCTACTCGACCATTTCTGGTAAATACATCTGCTACTTCCTTTGTATAAGTGATCCCATACACATTCACCCTGTGAATCTAGTAATATTGTTAATCACTGCACTTTGTCCCTTTGACCATACTGTGGGCAGAGATTGCAGGTCTGGCCAGTGTTAGCATTTGCCTTTCTACTCAATGAAGTAGCTGACTACTAACTAAGACAGTTTCTACCTCACTCTGTACCCTGCACACCATAAAGGAGGTGCCTCAAGAAAATTAAGTCTACATACAAAAAGAGACTGACAGAAATAAGGGAAGGAGAGAGGGAGTCTTTCTGAGAATATTACATTAATTCCTGAAATTGTCTGGACTTTTTCTCATAGAATGAACTCATAAAACTCTTACTCTGAATTTCCTTGTGTCAGTCAAAAAAAGAAGGAAACAAACAAACAAAAGAAAATCCTCGTGCCTGGGTGGCTCCATCGGTTAAGCCTCTGCCTTCAGCTCAGGTCATGATTTTCAGGGTCCTGGGATTGAGCTCAGCAGCAGGCTCCCTGCTCAGCAGGGAGCCTGCTTCCCCCTCTCTCTCCGCCTGCCTCTCTGCCTACTGGTGATCTCTGTCAAATAAATAAAATCTTAAAAAAAAAAAAAAATGAAAATCCAAAGCAAAACTGCCCACTTTCTTTTTCATGTTATTGAACACTAATTGTATTCAAGCGCCACAGATTTGCGGACAAACTCATCAGTAAGTCCTCAAAGATCAACATAGGTAAGGAATCTGTTCTACATCCAAAGTCATTTAAAAAAACCACACACACACACACAGTGCAGCAGATTTTACTATTGCTACCTCTTCATCTTTTATGCAATTTGAAACAACTCCGTCTCTTGTATTAGGTCAGAGTGAAGTATCTGCCAATCTAAATTTGGGAATAAGGGAAACCTACGCAATTGATTTTGTCTAATCTCGGGATTCAGGGCAGAGCTTTCATCAAGCAAACTGTTGCGGGAAGTCAAATGAGTTGTGTTGTCTCATTCTGTACAGACACATACTTTCTGGCAAAGGGCTCTGCTTCTGCCATTCAAATAATGGCAGTAAATAAACTTTAATCAAATCCATAGCCTCATTCATTGTATCGTGTTCCATATCAGAATTCTCTAAGCCAGCCATTCTAAGGATTTATCTTTAACATAGAATGTCTTACAACAACCCTTAGTAGTTACTCATTATGCAGAATATAGAAGGAAGGAAGAAGGGCCATGGTTTGCCATACCTTCCCAGTCCTAGACCCCAATTCAAAATCACGGGTACATACTGGAAAAGTAGCAATCCACACAATGCTTTTGAAATCTTCTGCTTGAACCTTATGATACCACAACTGAACTGCTGCCTAAACCCAATCCCCTACCTTTTTGGGGGGAAACACTTTGGGCAGAGCATAATTTTCCTTTAATTCCAAGTTTCGAATCCTCTCACATAAAAAGCCACAAATAATGTTGTATTTTTAGTTTAAAACAGGCTGCATTTATTGCCTTATAAAATGTTGAATAGTTTTGCTTCTATGATCCCTCTATGCTTGCAGAAAATAACAAGGTTTCCACTCATTTTATATCTTGAAGACTTCTCTGAGAAGTTGGTATATCATTTGTGGGTTTTGAGTACACACTTGCTGCTAATGATGCTTGAAATTTATTGGCTCTGTTCGTAGGAAGGAGAATAATAAGGCATTTGAACAGTCAGCTCAGTTATTTATCAGTTCACATACAAAAAAAGAAAAAGAAAAAAGAAAAAAAAAAAAGCTGCCTATCTAAGGTGTAAACTGTATCCTTTGTGTCCTAGAACAATTTCTACCATGATTCTTAAACTGGCCATTCCAGACTGCTGCGTAAATCCTTAATGGAAGAAGCTGATCACTCTGGCTATCTGCCCATTATGTTGCTTATAGGCAAGAATTAAGCCAAATTATCCTTGGGATATTCAAAAAACATTGTTAGTGTATTTTGCCTTGGCAAGAAGGAGATTTAAAAAGAAAAGAAAAAATGGTCTTCGTGCACAGCTTTTGTCATGGCATAAAATCAGGCCTTTGAAACTGGAAAGTACCTTAGAGAACATTGTTTTAATTGTTTCATTCCACAAATGAAGAAACTGAGAATCAGACTAAGTGATTTCCTCAATGTCATAGAGCTAGTTAATTACAGAAATCAGAATAGAAACCAGGTTCTCCAACTCTCTGCACAGCGTTCTTTTCCGTTATGTGCAGTGAAAATATCTGCTGCTATTTTTAGGCAACTTGGCTCATGAAAGCCGCCTTATAATGTTTAATAAATCAAAATGTTTTGTGTCCATAAACTTTAAAACAGTTACAAGTAAAAACAACAACAACAACTTGGTTTTCTGATGATTTCAGATAAGATAAATCCCATCTACTGTATTTCATCAAGATTTCAAATGTAAATGGGGTGTGGCATTTATGTGAGGGAAAAGTCAGTAGCACTAAAAAGCATCAGGGATGGAGAACATAGATTGATGCCAGGATTAGAAAGGACTCCATCAATTTCAAGCTCCATTAGCAACACCGGGAAAATAACATGGAGTGAAAAGTAGTCGACAGAAGTTTTATCATCAGACTTGGGTATGTGTGTGGAGAATATAAATTTTAAAAATGGGATTATTTGATTATTAACAATTATACTGATATTTTCCACTTGAATAATTTATACAAATGTACTAATTATTTTTATATTTATTATTTTCTTTGACATAGTTAATAATCCTTTCCTCCTTAGCATTGAGAATGAGGAGCCTCCGGTTTGGAATATAGAAGAACTAGTCTAGTATATTGTTGTTCAAAAGTTGAGAACCTGGAAACAAAACTCAGCTGTCCTGACTTAGTCTAAATAATGCACTTCCTTTTTTTTATTTTTAATTTCACTGTAAACTATTTTGTAAATTTTTCAACAAAGAAAAGGGAACCTTTCCCCTGAACATTTAACCCTACTTAAAAGGCCTCAAACCTACAGTCATAAGGAGGCAGTATTGGTGAATATTTTCTGTACTTCACATCTTTTATCACACATTATATATGGTGGAACATAAAATTTTACGAAATTATAGTTACATGCTTGAAATGGATTTTAAATCTTTCCATTTTCTATGTCACAAGTGAGAGTTGTAAACCTGAAAAATTAAAGCTGCAATATAATTTATCTTGCCCATAAATAGTCTACTATACATTATACAGTTTTTGAAGTAAACAATGACAGATATGACTAAAAGTGATATTTCTCCATGGGAAACTATGTGATACATTGCAAGAAATGCCATGATATAACTGGAATTTTGTCACTTGAATGTAAAATGAAGATTCTCAACTTCCTACTTTTACACACAATAAATAGTTGTGTATCGTCGGTTCATTGAGTACAAATTTTTTTTTTAATATTTTATTTATTTATTTGACAGACAGAGATCACAAGTAGGCAGAGAGGCAGGCAGAGAGAGAGGAGGAAGCAGGCTCCCTGCTGAGCAGAGAGCCCGATGCGGGGCTCGATCCCAGGACCCTGGGATCATGACCTGAGCTGAAGGCAGAGGTTTTAACCCACTGAGCCACCCAGGCGCCCGAGCACAAATTTTTTTTATAGGGACACAAGACTCTTTCTCTCAGTAGTTATCAAAATAATAGATGTACTTTTAATAGTCACTTCTCATTTGCTTTTTTTAAAGATTTTATTCATTTCTTAGAGAGAGAGAGAGAATGAGCAGGGGCAGGGACAGAGGGGAGGGAGAGGGAGCAGCGGACTCCCCGCTGAGCAGGGAGCCCAACATGGGGCTCAGTCCCAGATCAGGACCTGAGCCCAAGGCAGATGCTTAACCGAATGAGCTACCTGGGTATCTGTTCCTAGTCATTTTTCTTTATACTTCAAATAGGTAAACCAAATAAATATAGAAATTCCTGAGCTAACAGATTATAAATAAGTAATGTTCCTGATTATATACTATAATGATTTTACACATCATGATAATGTTTTCTTTTTTTTTTTTTTATGATAATGTTTTCAATTTGGGGATAAACATGTTTAAAGTTGTTACATGATACAAGAGATTTGAGAGCTACGGATATGTCTCCTTAGAAGGAAAACATTCTATAAAAAGTAATTTTTTTGTTGTTGTTTTTTGTTTTTTTTTTTAAAGATTTTATTTATTTATTTGAGAGAGAGACAGTAAGAGAGAACATGAGAGGCGAGAAGGTCAGAGGGAGAAGCAGACTCCCCATGGAGCTGAGAGCCCGATGTGGGACTCGATCCTGGGACTCCAGGACCGTGACCTGAGCCGAAGGCAGTTGCTCAACCAACTGAGCCACCCAGGTGCCCAGTTTTTTTTTTTTTTTTTAAGATTTTATTCATTTATTTATTTGAGAGAGAGAAAGCATGAGAGCGAGAGCAGGGAGGGGCAGAGGGAGAACAAGACTCCCCGCTGAGCAGGAAGCCAGATGAGGGTCTTGATCCTGCTACTGCAGGATCACGCCCTGAGCCAAAGGGAGTCACTTAACCAACTGAGCCACCCAGGCGCCTATATAAAAAGCAAGTTTTAAAAAAGACTGTTCTTGTTTTGAACTCTGTTGGTCAGGCAGATGGAGATTATGATAAAAGCCTATGTGTGAAGGGGAAAAGAACTTCAATATTGGGGTTCAAATGGCTTTGCATTCTAACTTTCTCACCACTGTCCTGTGTAATTATTCATTTTTCTCCTTCCTAACCCTGTGTATTTAATTAGAATAAGCACTACCTGCACACACGGGGTGGGGGGTGGATGATGAAATTTAGTCATGTAGCAGCAAGAACAGTCAAGAAGGGGAAAAGGGACAACACTGGAACGTTCCTTCTTTTTTAAATCTGAAAAATTAAGCTTTCAAATTACATACACATATGCACCACTATGGCAATGCAATTCTACTTCCCCTTCCAGAAATCGTGTATGTTTTTTACTATTAGCACCATTAATTTTATCCTTCATATTATATTCCAAGTCGACTTTATATAGTAAGGAAGATTCAAATCATTTCCTGTTTGAAACTAGATCTAATAATTTGGGGTGTCTGGGTAGCTCAGTTGGTTACGTGTCTGCCTTTGGCTCAGGTCACGATCCTGGGGTCCTGGGATGAGCCCCACATCAAGCTCCTTGTTCAGCAGGGACCTGTTTCTCCTTCTCCCTCTGCCTGCCACTCCCCCTCTGTTTGTGCTCTCTCTCTCTCCCTGTGTCAAATAAATAAATAAAACCTTAAAAAAAAAAAAAAAAGACCTAATAGGGCATCTGGGTGGTACAGTGGGTTAAGCCTCTAACTTTGGCTCAGGTCATATCTCAGGGTCCTTGGATCAAGCCCTGCATGGAGCTCTTTGTTCAGCGGGGAGCCTGCTTCCTCCTCTCACTCTCTGCCTGCCTGTCTGCCTACTTGTGAGCTCCCCTTTTCTGCCAAATAGATACATAAATAATTAAATAAAATCTTTAAAAAAAAAAAAGACCTAAAAATTTTATGTCATAATTGTGACATCAAGTCACATTAAAATATAACAAAAACCTTTTTTTGTATATTTCTCCAAAATATAGGAAACACCAGCCTACTTATTTGGAATTATCTGAGTAAAATCTCATTGATATTAATTCTTTACAAAATATTGCCAGGGCCAGCATTTTAAGAATAATAATAATGAAGAGCTTCTTCCATTAAAAAATGGGGGCACCAGGTGGCTCAGTCAGTTATGCACCCAGGTCTTGATTTCAGCTCAGGTCATGATGTCAGGGTCCTGGGCTTGAGCCCCATGCTGGGTTCTGCATAGAGTTTTTGTGAGAATTCTCTCCCTCTCCCTCTGCCCCTACCTCGGCTTGGGTGCACTCGCTCTCTCTCACTCTCTTTCTCAAATAAATAAATAAATCTTAAAAAAAAATAAATAAATAAACAGCTGGGCTGAATCCCAGGATCTCAAGATCATGACCTGAGCTGAAGTTAGATGTGTAATGGACTGAGCTACCAAGGCGCCCCTATATGATTGTCTTCTCTTGGTCTTATTCTACTCTACTCCTTTTCACTAATATTTCTAATTCTCCTTCCTTTTATATATCTCATTCCACATTCATGTCTCTAGACTCATTGAGGAAACCATCTTTACACATGGGACCTATTTAATTCTGCAGGAAAAGTGATCATAGATAATAAGTAACACACTGCATATCACGCCTACATCTCAGATGAACAGTATTAAGAATCCAGTTATTTTTTCCAATTAAAAAGAATTTAGTTAAATACTTCTTTTCACAATATAATTGTCTTTTTACATTTATTTTTATTTTGTAATTAACATATAATATGTTATTTGTCCCAAGGGTACAGGTCTGTGAACCATCAGGCTTACACATTTCACAGCACACACCACAGCACATACCCTCCCCAATGTCTATACAATTGTCTAAATAGTTTAATGTGATGATTACAGACTACTCTTATTATATATTTTTGAGGCTTGCTCTAACCAAACGCAATTATTATAGTCTAAATAGTAATTTTCAAGTTGTGGTTCATGACTCATTAGTGGATCATGAAATCAATTTAGTGGGTTAAGCTTTTCATTAATTAATATAATTGAATGACGTAGAATACAATGTAATTGAATAGAACAGAATAGGGCAAATTACCATTATGCATTGTAAGGGGATACATTTCTTTAAGAAACATTTTTTTTGGGGGGGCACCTGGGTTAAGCCTCTGCCTTCGGCTCAGGTCATGATCCCAGGGTCCTGGGATCAAGCCCCACATCCGGCTCTCTGCTCTGCAGGGAGCCTGCTTCCTCCTCTCTCTCTGCTTGCCTCTCTGCCTACTTGTGATCTCTGACAGATAAATTAAAAAAAAAAAATCTTTAAGAAACATTTTTTTTTTTAAATTCCAGGATTTTATATGAGCAAGTGAGTATATATATGTGTGTTGGGTATCAAAATGCATTATTTCACCACTTCCTCATATCAGGGAGATCATAAAAAAAAAAATGCATTATTTACTGGGGGGCATGGTCCAAACCATTTTGGGAGACACTGATTTAAATGTTATTGTTAGCTTTGTAAAAATAGATCAGCAACTTAATATTTTTGCATTGTCAATTAGTGTTGAAAACAAAGGATTGTTAACAGTTTAGTGAGTCACAGACTATTCTGCTTGAAGTATATGTGACCGTTCTTATCCAGCTAACTATGATCTTTATGTGTATTATAAAGACTTTTGATTTACCAGGAGCAAATGGGTTAATTCTAAGCTGGCTTCCTGTCACCACTTACTAAGACCAATCTTCCTTACCCTCTGTCATCATTGTGTGCCCGTCTTATTTGATAATGTTGATATCCTAAACATCCTAAACATGATCCAAACAATACGAGTTTGATTAACTTCATGGTTAAAGTACATGCACTCTGAATTAAAGTTCTAAGTAGAAATATACACCTTTGTGATGATCTTTTCTTGGTTATGTGGTTATTTTTGTTTGTTTTGTTTTGTTTTTTTGTTTTTTGCTTACTTTAGTACAATAATAAAAGTAGATACATTCACTGAAAAAAAAATTAAACATATAGAGACAACCTATTCTTTTGTGTTACTGAAGTGAGCATCTCTGGTGAACCACAGCTGGTCTCCTAAGTTAATTCGCACTTTAGTACATTACAAAGTACAACAGCGATTCCTTTACTAAAACAATAGTAGCTCTTGATTTCTTTCTTTCTTTCTTTTTAACAAACTAACTTTTATTTATTATGCTTTCTTAGCTGAGACTCACCAGGTCTTTTTCATGTAACAATTAATGCAGACCTATAGCTCCCCCATGAGAAAATCATTGTTCAATCATGTCTAGATGCTTTTTTTGTCACATACTTTTATCCTGGTCTTAAAAATGAAGCATGGACAGTTAACAAGCAAACTTGAGGCCGTTTTCTCTAACATTCCCATTGTACCTAATATTATTTGATTTCAAAACATGAGTCTAAGAGCAAATAAAAATTGACTTTTCTTTTTCAGTCCAAGATACAAACCCATTGAACTATCCCTTCAGGTTTGATGATCCATCAGTTAACACGACACTATTTTCAGAAGAAATATGATTTGATCTGAAAAGAACTGCAGCAGCCTGAAACATATATTCCCAGAACATGTCTCCAAGAGTACTGTAGCCATTAAATGACTTCCATAATGTCTGTGATAAATCTTACTATTAGTGAACAATATCAGTTAAAGGCATCTCTTTGGAACTGCTAGTCTAGCCTACAGGTGCCCAGGTGCTGTGGAATTTTCCAGTCATAAACATGGGTAGGTCTGTCTATCAAGCCCCCCCCCCCCACCCAAAGCAGTGGACTCAGCAATAGTTTAAGCCTCCCTTTTAAATTTTATTTCTAATTTATTCGTTGTTTTTACATAGATATAATATAGACTATCATTTAAAAACACAGACCGGAGTTAAACTGGCTGAGTTTGATGTTATGACCTTAAAGAACACAATCAACTTCTTTTATGTAAAATGAGAATAACAGTGACAGCTCTGGTAATTAAATAGCAAAAGCAAAGGGTTGAGTGCAGTGTAAAAATTAAGCACTATTAAACATTAGCTATTATTTTCCTTCTAACCATTTGTGTATATATTGTGTATATATCGTGTATATATCTAATCATTGTATATATGTGTGTATATTGTGTATATATCTATCCATTGTTACCTGAGCTGATCTGCTCTTTTCCTATTAGAACGAAGGCTTGGTCATGGATAAACTCTTGCCTTCTGTTTCTTCTTATGCTTAATGTTCTTCTGTTCTTTTATGCTTATATTTGATAGTCTGAGCCAACATCTCTGCGTCCTCTATAAATGCCACATGGAATATTGAGACTGGATCTGCCTGATATCAAATGACTTCTGCAGGCAAAATAAATGAAAGGGTATAGGAAATCTCAAAGAGAGCAGGAAGACTAGACATGGGTGGGCATGTGACCCGATTAACTTAGACCGAAAAGCAAGGGGCTTGATTCTCAGTTCTTGATTCTTGCTGTCACAACTCAGAATCAGTTTATCACCATGACCATTTCTAAGTGTAAGGTGACATAATTATTCCATCTTCAGTCACAATGTGCCTGTTTTACTGGCTGGAAATATTGCAGCAACCAGGAGGACTCACATCCCTGCCATGTAGAAGAAGCAAAGATAATCACATTTAGTCTTTAAGTAATGGCAGGAATGACGCAAAAATGTTTCTCCTGTCATACCTAGAAATACAGTCAATGTGCAATTCATTTTACTATATTCTTTAGCCATAAAAGTACATTTATACTCTACTGAATATCTATTCAGCTTAAGACAAAGCCTGCCATAGTTCTTAAAACCAACAGATTGTTTTCTCAGAATTGTTTACTGACATTACTAGAAAAAAGAAGTAATCAAAATTTCATTGATGCTCTGTTTTCTTTCTCCTAAATATCTTAGTCATTGAAAACCATTATTGATTACATGAATTTTGAGAAAAAATGGGAAGTCATCTAATATTTTGTATCTACTGCGTGCAAATAATGTGCTCACTCTAAAATTTCTCCCATATTATAAGTTAGAAAAGAAATGTCAAGAGATGTTCAGTATCTTGCCCAGTCCTAGGTAGCCAGAAGATAGGAGTACAAATGCAGATGTAAATGACTCCATACTTTCCCACTTTCTACCTTTAATCGTTGCAGCTTTCAGTCCGTGATTACTCCAGTAAGCATTTCAGTAAATGACTAACTCATAAAAGACAGTAAGATATGTTGTCTTTGATGCCCCTGAGCCTACATGAACTGTTCCTTTTAGCAATCTCTTTAATGATGTCCTAGCCTTTTGGGATCTGATTGCAAAGTTGTTAATGAGTACAGCAGTCACTGCTAGTGGTCTCTCCAATTTCCGTCTCCTTTCTCTTTATTAATAGAATTCTTCCATATTAATAGAATCCATTTTCAGTGGGCTGTGTCTCAGTTAGCAGTATGTCTATTTAAAATGTGCACCTCTCCTTAATAATTTGGAGCCAAGGTAGATATAAGATTCCACCCAAGCTAGTGAGATAAACTTGAAGTACATGTTTAGGGGTTTTAGGAAAACCTTTTTAAATGGACAGACACATCGGTATGTAGTTCTGCTGCTTTTCTTTCATGTTTTCTACTTTTTTTCCTTCACCTTTTCCATATCTTGCTGACACAAAGACTAGGCACATAGAAGCTACTTTGCGAGCATGGGGAAGAAAGCAGAGAGCTTGATATGAAGAACTGGAAAATCAAAAGGCCATTTTTTATGCTGTCTTGGAGTTGCCATGCCAGACCTAAGGTGTTCAATTCTGGGCTGCTTTTTACACAAGAAAAGTAAATCTCTACTTATCTAAGGGATTATAATTAGATTTCTATTCCATGCATTCTGACTTAGTAGATATTTTTCTTCCTGCAACAGAATTTATGTTTGTAAAAATTATTGCAATTTATAGTAAGAATTACAACTATGTAAAACATATTCTTAAATGTATTTAATTTGCTCTATAAATTCTTTTTTTGTTGTTCTTATAGATTCTTAAGCTGATCTAATTTACTCTATAAATATTCAATGGATACATAAAGCATAAAAAATAAACATTTTTGATTGAGGTATTCTTTGCTGTATTTTTTCCTAAATAAATACCTTATGTAAAGAGGACATATCCATTCTGCTATTGAGCTAAAATCTAATCAAACCAATTACCATTGTCTGTTTTTAAGTTGTATGTTTGAGTATCTCAAGTAATATGTTTGAGCAAAACTAGTATTTTAGGTTCAAACATGAAGATTATTTCAATACACAATATTATATAAAATTTGGCCATAACCTTTTAGATGTCTTTGTTAGCCAGGAGACACATCATGAAATAAAATATTCCAGTAGCTACAGAGACAAAATTCAGTGTGCACAGTAATACTGAAAATAATCAATATAATGAAAATTTATATAAACTCAGATTTCCTGACTAAAGTATGATTCTCTGAAAATGGTCTCAAAATAGATATAAATAGAAGCACTTGCTTACTGAGTGCTCTAAGAAAAAGTTTGGAATGAATTTATAACTTATGGATATTGGCCTAATTGGCCTTGTTTTGAACATTATAAAACTGTACTTTCAAAAGTAATGTAGCTGAAGAAAAATATATGAACAAAAATGAGCTTTTGATTTAGTGTATATATGCCTAAAAAGTGAATATTTTTCATTTTAATGATACCTATGTGGTTACTATACATGAGTGTTAAAAGGCCTTACCGCCAGTCAGAAAATGGAATTTGCTTTTGTAAATTTATGAATAAATTTTCCCTTATATAATATACAAAGTTTTCAGGGTGATGCCTGTATATTAAATGTGTATAAAAAAAACTGTAATCTTTACATTTTCTCCAAGTATTCATGTGAAAAATATTTGAGTTGGGGAGAGAATCAGAGGTGTATTTAACTGGAATTAGTAAATGCAGTCAGCTTGCATTGTTAGTTAAAATGTGACTTTTTTTTTTTTTTTTTTTGCACCGCTGTTCCATTGTCAAAGTAACTAAAACAATTTTTTTTTTTTTTTTTTAAGAGAGAACAGGACAGGGAGGGATGGCTGGCTGGGGAGCAGCAGAGGGAGAAAATCCCAAGCAGGGTTGATGCCCAGTATAGAGCCAGATGAGGGGTTCAATCTCATGACCCTGAGATCATACCCAAGCCAAAATCAAGAGTCAGATACCCAGGGGTGCCACCCAGGCAGGTAAACCTCTGCCTTCAGCTCAGGTCATGGTCTCAGTGTCCTCAGCAGGGAGCCTGCTTCCTCCTCTCTCTGTCTGGCTCTCTGCCTACTTGTGGTCTCTGTCTGTCAAATAAATAAATAAAAATATTAAAAAAACAAAAACAAAAACAAGTCAGACACCCAAACAACTGAGCCATCCAAGCATCCCAAAGTAACTGAAACAATCTTGAAACTCAATCACTAACATGCCAAGTAAATACTCTATTTATAGATCCAGCAGGCTAGAAGCTAAGAGTTTGATTCAATCATGGGTCTATTACATAAGGAAAACTAAGGAGAAAATGTCAGAATAAACATTATTATTAGGAATAAAGTTTTGAAATGGCTTCAACTGCATTCACAGTCTGTCATCCTGAACTCTACAGGAAAGAATCATTTCATTGAATAATCTCAGTGCTGCATAGACAGAACTCACAAAGTGGGTAATTGACATATACTTAAATAAGGAAAACTACTCTTCTACAACATGGAAAATAAGTATGGAGATAATAAATGAAGAAATAATTTGGATAGTAAATCATAGAATCAGGACATGATTTTCTACAAAAGTATTGTTCAAGCTCAAAGTCAGAGCAATAGATCCAGGATACAGCAAATTTAGTTCTTCTCTACCCATTCAAGGAAACACAAATTTTTCTTAGCTGCACAAGATACATTTTAGTTTATTTTATTTCTAATGAAAGAGTTTACCCCTACAGAATTCTGTAGATCAGTTTGAAAAAAAAAAAAAAAAGAACAATGGGTTGGCTGCCATATTGATTTGTCTTTGGTGTATGATCCTGAAAGATGAGTCTCCTAATCAAAATATTAAAAGCAATGTTACAGTACCTGGTAAATCATATTCATCCAATATTGTGTTCTATTAGAAGCTCTGCCCAACCCTTCCACTGCATTCTCAGGTCTTTGCTGTGCTGATCTCTATTGACTACACATCACATTTTACCTTCACTATTCATACACAAAACATTCTCATCACTGGACTGTGAACTTCCTAAAGCTTCTCAAAGAAAATATTTCCCACCCTTTATCTTAATTCTGTGTACATAGTATGTAGATAAATGTTTTCTTTGTTTCTGAGAAAATAAATGAATGAATGAATGGCCAGTAGGCCAGGGTCAGGGAAGATTTACTCTTACTCTAAACCAAATTCCAGAAGTATATTTAATTTTTTGTGAAATATAATACTTAAAGCCACAGGCTCTATTAAAACATTTTGGTTCAGAATGATCTCTTTTTTTTCCTCTTCTTTTTCCCAGAACCTTGAAGTAGTAATTTTAGCTATAAAATCACAGTGATTCACTAAGAAGAATCAGGGTGGTCCGATGCTGAAAAAACCCTCACATTCCAGACCCTGATGTAACATATTTATCTTTGCATCAGTGAATGAGAACTACAAACATCCCATCACCATGCCAGCCAGTCCATTCTCCTCTCCTTTCTTCCACCTATTCTTTTCTTCCTTATGTTTAATATCAACCGAGAACATATGGTCCTGCATTTTCATAAGACATCTGTCAAAAGTTAATCCTTCTGTCACTGTTTTTGTGGTAACTGTCAAAACCAATTGTGAAGCCAACTCTCGGTGGGTACAATCCACAAACAGAACACTACTGGAGAGAGTGTGGGACTGTGCATATTGTTGGCAGTATAAACACCTCCTATTTCACTCAGGGAAAGCTAAATCCTTGCAATAACCTTCAATTCCCTCTCTCTCTCTTTTTTTTTTTTTTTTTAATTTTTTTATTTTTTATAAACATATGTTTTTATCCCCAGGGGTACAGGTCTGTGAATCACCAGGTTTACACACTTCACAGCACTCACCAAAGCACATACCCTCCCCAATGTCCATAATCCCACCCCCTTCTCCCAAACCCCCTCCCCCCAGCAACCCTCAGTTTGTTTTGTGAGATTAAGAGTCACTTATGGTTTGTAATTCCCTCTCTTATTTGACCCTCACAGCCCATTCCTACTTCTCCATTACCCTAAGCTCCTATGACTCTCCCCTTGCTCCCAGGACTCTAAGCATACTACTCTGCCCCTCATGGAACTTGCAGTGGCTGCTCCCTTGCCTAGAGTGCTGTTCCCAGATATCCACATGGCTGATTCTCACTTCCTCCAATCATTGTCATCCCTCAAATATCACAAAAATTTTAAGAGTATTTACCAATCCTATGTTCACGTATACCACACTCTCACTTTGTTTTCCTGATCCAGCTCTGGCCTGCTTGTTTTTCTTAAATAACATTGGTTCCTTTCCAAGCTACTGTGTGACAGTTTTCACATGCCAACCAGTTATTCATTGTCTGTCATCCTGCTGGACCTTAATTTACAAAAAAACAGAAGATTTTGTCTGTTTTTAATACCCAAATGTCCTCCAAGCCCAGAACAGTGCCTTGCTCACTGGGATTCTTTACTACTTTTTGAAGGAATGAATAAATCTATGATCCCTACTCCATGGTTCTAAGTAACCTAAAATTGTGCATCTACTCAACTTGTTCTCCTGCTCTCGGCCATGGTTATTTTAAACCTATTTGGGGCACCTGAGTGGCTCAGTGGGTTAAGCCTCTGCTTTCAGCTCAGGTCATGATCTCAGGGAGCTGGGATCGAGCCCTGCATCGGGCTCTCTGCTCAGCCAGGAGCCTGGTTCTCTGCTCTCTCTCTCTCTGCCTGCTTCTCTGCCTACTTGTGATTTCTGTCTGTCAAATAAATAAAATCTTACAAACAAACAAACAAACAAACAAATCTACTCAGTTCACTTAGAATCTCCAGTCCCTTCCCTTCATCTGAGCACAGTTGTAAGGTTATCCATGTGCTCAGACTGGTTTAATCCAAAGGAAACCTTTGCGGCCCTCCTTTGCGGCCCTCTTGATACCGGCCTTTGATGCTGTTTATCATTTTCTCTTTGAAACAGTCTTTCTTTGGCTTCCAAGACACTACACTGACGTGAGTTTCCTTCTACCTGGCTGATGCTCTTATTGCCTACTGGGTAACTTTTCCCACCTACTGGATAACTTATGTCTGTGTTTTGGTCCACATTTCTTCTTAATAGAAATGCTTGCTCAGGACATCATTCACGTTACCTCGGTCCTTATTAATACACTTAAATGACCCTCTCATCTCAACTTCTGCTTTTAAGTTCCAGTCTGTTGAACATAAATATTCCTCGTAATTTAAATGTGACAATCACTGAGGTAGTGAGTTGTATGTCTCAAGGCTTTAGTAAGTTGACCTATGGATGTAATATTTACAAACTAAGGAATGAGAGCTTGGGCTTTGAATCAGATGTTGGTGGGAGGCTCTATCCTTTATTACATTCATTAGTTTTCTTACCTTTTATGTCATCTGCATAATATGATCACTAACAGTAACTAGCACATAGAGTTATTAAAATAGTTAAAGCATACAAAGGGCTGGCAGAGTAACAATTTTGCATTAATCCTTCAGTGAATGAAGGGTCTCTGTTATTACTACTGGTATTAGTATTATTATCAGTTGTATTCTCTTGCATTATTTAATATTAGAAAAAATGGTCTGTGAATCATAAACTCATTTTGAGAACAGAAACAGCCTCAACAACTTGTTGCATTCAAATTCATGGAATTTAGTATTTTATAAAAAATCTCTATTCTTAGATTGATTAGGAAAAAATCTAATGAGATGAAATATATAGAGATAAATAAGGAAACCAATAATGGTAAAAAAAGACAAAGCCTGGATTCAGGCTTCTAATGCATTAACATAAAATGAAGACGATACACATTGACCACAAAGTAGTAATCATCTTCTCTGCCATCCCTACTTTGGAAAAATGAGACAATTTGGTGTTTGCACCAACTGGTATGCAAAATCTAGAGCTGAGAAAATGATCTTTTCTGAATCATGAATACTTTCTGTTTTTTCTTAATTCTACTGCTAGGTTGAGAATCTTTAAAGAATATCTTTACAGAGCTACACATTGAGAATACCGAGGACTAACTAGGCAGCTGGGAGAAGATAACTCGTAAATTAGAAGTTCTTCCTCGATTTCTTTTATTTATACCAGCTCACATAGTAGCCAGGCTGTAGAGTAAGTGTGGGCTTGTTTCCAACACCTTTGAATAGATTGGGATGCTATGCTGTGGCTCTTCCAGATTTTTATCATTGTTGATGTTTTTTATTTATGTTCAATTGCCAAGGAAATATGCGTGTATGTGGGACTCAGTTTTCAATATTAAAACTCTCAAGTTTCACAACCACTGCAGGTTTGATCACACATTTTGTTATTTCTGTAAACTTACTTGTGGTGATTTGTTTGTGCTTGGCGATGTTTCTGTTAGGAACTGAAATCCTTAGAACTTTATCAGAGAATTTTCAAGGCCTGAGTTTAAGGAACATTCCTCAACACACGAGTTAGGGTTGCATCTCCCAGGTATCTGGGATCATTTCCAGCCTGAGATTGTTCCTTAAACTATGGTTTCAGTTGAAATTTTTCTAGGACCACTACTCAGCGTGAAGGAGACAGTCCATAGATAAGAATTCTGTGGGGAGCCTTTTCTTTTCTTCCCTTCTCCGGAAAGGGCAATTTCTAAGACGAGCTCGGTTATCTTCCACAACCAAGACTTGATTTTGAAAGTCTTACCCTCTTTCTGGTATACTGATCTGAGCTCTGACCTTGCTAGGACACTGGAGCCAATGTCCTTGTCTTCTATCTCATGCCTGTGTGTGGCTCATTAAATCAGACTCTAGGCTAAATGGGCACGACAGCCATGAAGGTGCACCACTCAGGTCTCCTTCAACAGATTCTGATGCAGGGAGCTGAGCTGAGCTGACTCACCCTGCACTGGCTCTCTGGATGCCGCACCACATAGGCCATACTTCCCCCAGGCTGTTCCCAGATAAAAACTAAGCAAGACAGAACTACTAGTGCAACTACTAAAACACAAACACAAAACAAAAAAAGTGCACACACACACACACACACACACACACACAATGACAAGTACTAGTGCCAGCCCCTTCTTGCAAAATGCAGGTTCCTAGGACTTTGGTTAAAGCACTCCCCATCTGTCTAAACAATGATACTTTATTTAGAACTGTGCTGTCATATTAGAGTCTCCCCACACATGATGCTTCCTTCACAGCTGTCAGAACTGCATCACAATCCAGAGGCGCTCCCTCTCTTCTCTGGTACCTTCTGTTTGATCCCTTACATGCCTTTCCCCCCAAAATCTCTTACCCATGGGATCACATCTTGGTGATTACAAGGGACTCAAGGGGCAAATGCTATTCTAGGACAAGCATAACTCTCCAGAACAACATTACTTGCTGATCCTTTTTCCAAGCATTTACCTGACAGCAACATCAACTCAACTACATGCGGTTAAGAAAAAAAAAAAAAAAAAGGGTAATAAAAATATTTTATTTTTAATGCGAAGTGTTCTAGGAGGGAAGTTTTTGTTTCCTCTCCTGCCAGAAATGAAGGTTAACCCCATCTTTTCCCTATCACTTAAAAAATACTTAAGTAGGCTCTTTGACTAAGAACATTAAATGTATTAGTGCTAAGTTATTTTTTGTCGTGGATATTCTTTTCTTTTTTTTTTTACTTTTTTTAAACTATTACTTTATCATCATATTAGAGGGTGGGTCAGTATTGACCAAACATTTTCTGAAATTGCAAAGATGCATATATGTGACTATATCTTAAGGTAATAAATTTAAATTGTTTGTAAAATTATCTCTTCCTCTTCACCCTTTTCCATGCCAGTTTTCACATAAACATCAAGAATTTTTTCTCCCTTTTCCTCTGGTCATAGAAGGTTGGACTAAACATCGTCAGTCATTAACCTTTTAACTACATGTATTTCATGAGTCTTGGATTTAAGCAGGGTTGACTTAGCAAAGCTTTTATTCTGGGTGACTGACCTACTTCACCCAAATCATGAGTGCTCTTTGCTTCATGGAACTCTACTACTTCTGTTCCCAGAACCAATTATATCTTAGCTAATCTCTTGCCCCTTTAATTCTCCTTGATAGTTTTAGTAATAAAATGTGCAAACTGCTCATGCAGTATCCCTCCCACTTTGTTTTTTCCATTCACAGATAAAGATACCGCATTGTCTGTCTCCAACTTCTTACAAGGTCACTATTCCCAGTTGTGCCCAATAACTAACTTTCCCTTACCTTAGGTTAGCAACACTCTCAGTCTTTTATTTATTACTTATTTTATTTAACTGTATTTCTATTATTTATTATTTAGCTACATTCTATTATTATTTGGCTCATTTTGATATAATTCTTTCTTAATGTACTATCTAAAATTATATGGATATCATGTATATATGTATATGTGTGTGTGGGGGGGTCCATTTCCCCATAAGAAACATATAAAATATTGTGTCTTTCTGCTTCAGAATTTTGGGATCTACTCCCTATTCCTTCATGTTCTAAAAGCCTTTGAGGGGCTTTGGCTTTCCACTGGGAGGAGGTGAAGGTGTAACTCTCTTCAGTCCTCCCAAATCCAGGTTTATCTGACACCAGCCACCTCCCATGCACTTAAGTTCAACCCAAAAAGATCAAAATCCTATTCTTGAGATGCACCAGTAGAGAAGTCAGTGGCATGTCTGCCTGGGTTCCGAAGCCTGGCCCCCTGGGTCTGTCTCCAAAAAAAAAAAAGTTTGGTGATGACATCGCCAAGGCAACCCATGACTGGAAGGATTTGAGGGTTATGGAAACCCTAACCACACAGAACAGATGGGCCAAGGTTGAAGTGGCACCTTCTGCTCCTGCCCTGGTTATCAAAACCCTCAGGAAACACTAAAAGACAGAAAGAAGCAGAAAAACTTTAAGTACTATGGAAATAGCACTTCTCAAAGTGACTATCGACATTGCCCCCCAGATGTGGCACCATTTTTAGCCAGAGAACTCTCTGGAACCATTAAAGAGATCCTGGAGGCTGTCCAGTCTAGGGGCTGCCATGTCGATGGTGGCTACCCCTATGACCTCACAGATGACATCAGTAGTGTTGCAGTGGAACGCCCAGCTGGTTAAGAACTACAAAGAAAAATATTTCAATAAAGGATCATTTGACAGCTCAAAACAAAACAAAACAAAACAAAAACCAAAAAAAGCCTTTGAGGGAATGTTTGCTATTGAGGAATTTTTGAAGCCTCCCTAGGAGCAGAGGTAAAGTGATCTTCGATTCACAAATGTGTACTTACCGGGTCCTGGATTATCTTTTAAATACATGTTTTACAATTAACTCACAATAAAGACTCTTTGGACTTTAGTTCCTTTTCAGGGGGAAATAACCACAAGCATGCTTCCACTCAGTACATATGAAAAGGTCAGTGAAGATAAACAACATTTAAGAAGGATTTCTGGAAAAAACAGCAGGCCCACCACTTCCTCTGGATATTGGAAATTCTCCCTTAGATTAAGCCAGACCAGCCTAGACCATTAGCCCTCTAACACATAAAATTGAGATTTTATAGAAATGCTTTTGCAAACTGCCTTTACAAAGACCTAAAGGAAGGACATTACAAGAAAATGCTCTTTAAAACTTAACAGATTTTTTACTATGAGGACTTTTTTTTTTAAATATAAGTTTTTTTTTTGTGGTGTTTTTTTTTTTTTTTATTTTTTTTTTTTTTTTTTTTTTTTTTTTTCATTACTGGTTACCCTCTTCAGAATGCCTAATGGAAGATATTTTCTTAGCTATATAAAAGGAACAGTTTATCTTTCTATTGAGCAAGAACAATGTGTGTGTGTGTGTGTACGTTTAACTTCTGGAAAGTCTGATCATGTAACTATGTTATATTTTTCATATGCAGATAAATAGGAAACTTAAAGCCTCATGTGAAGCTACCTCTGGAAAGTAATTCTTTCTGACTTGAATTTTGTATAAAAATTTAGTCCTAGATTCCTCAGACTTTTTCTTACTCTAATTTTCCCTTTTTACTGATGTCTTCATCCAGTTAATTTTATTTTATGTCATTCTGTTAAATTATATGTGATTATAAGACATGCTATCTTGTCTTGAAAAAATATGCCAAGCAAATATGCCAAGAAAGATTAAGATTCTATATACAATTTAAATCTCATTATTTCACATGCCATCAAAGAACAATATTTTCCGTTTTCTAAATGCTTACCCTATATTAGTCTAATAAATTAAAAAAGCTAGTATTTTGGAAAACAAAGCCATTTCTTCAAATATCATTTATTTTAAAGGACTATTAGAGTTTACAGTCCTGACTGGTTTTTATCTCAATAAAGTCAACTTTATTATCCAAGTAAAGATAAATGGTTTAAAAATTAATTGATTTCAGGGGCACCTGAGTAGTGCAATAGGTTAAGTGTCTGACCTTTGGTTTCGGCTCAGGTTGTGATCTTCAAGTCGAGAGACAGAGCCCCATGTCAGGCACTGCACTCAGCACAGAATCTGCTTAAGTTTCTCTCTTCCTCTCTCTTACCCCCTCCCCACCGCTTTCTCTCTCTCAAATAAATAAATAAAGCTTTAAAAAAATTAATTGCATTCAAAATGTACCTATGTAATTACATAATTAAAATACACATTATATTTTAGAATTCTTATTTTCATTATTAAAAGCTAGTCCACACATCTAGAGATATCTGAAAATGTCTGTGGTTGGAACTTCTGTTTAACCAACAAATGCTACACAGGGTCTCTAATGACACGTAAATTCCCTTTCCCATAGTTTGCATTGTATTTTGGAATGAGAGAGAGAGATAAAAAGAGAGAGATGAAAGTTTTTAACATTTTACTGTAATACAGTTTTCAAATAATTAAAAATGTTGGTAGAATAGGAAACCTACATTATAATAGTGACAAGGAGAATAAATGATTTCTTATATGAAAGAGAAAAAAGATGAATTAATGTATTTTTAATTTCAATTGAATTCTTTAAGTGAAATGAAATAGCACATCATTGTGTCTCCAACTTACAAATTAAATTTCTTCTATTTTTTTTAAATTTATTTTATTTTATTTATTTATTTGTCAGACAGAGATCACAAGTAGGCAGAGAGGCCAGCAGAGAGAGAGGGAGAAGCAGGCTCCCCGCTGAGCAGAGAGCCTGATGCAGGGCTTGATCCCAGGACCCTGAGATCATGACCTGAGCCAAAGGCAGAGACTTAACCCACTGAGCCACCCAGGTGCCCCAAAGTTCTTCCATTTTAAAGAGAGTCAAATTTGTTTGACGTTCAGTTGATAGCTAGTTATAGGTGAAAAGCTTTCACCCTGATGATTTACAGAACTGCTGAAATGTCCATGTGTAATTCTGTAGAGAATCGTAAATGGACTCTAGTAGTATAAAAGTATGAAAGATGTTTCTGTACCTTTAATATGTTGTATTTACTCGGTAGGGTTATAAAACAATCAAAAACAGACAACTGGAGCCTGAAAACCTTGATTTCCGTTTAGCCTCTGCGACTTACAGATATGTGACCTAGAGGAGGTTATTTCATTACTTCCAAACTGTATTTTCTCTGTGTAGCATGAAAATAACAATATTCACCCTTTTTCATGTGGATTATTGTAAGATCAAAATAAAACAATGTATATGAAAGTTAACTGTAACTTGGGTTTCAGTTATTTTTAAAACTATTTACTAAGTGAAAAAAAAAACTATTTACTAAGTGAAACATGATCTTATAAGCATATAACAAATTTCATCCCTTTATTTGATAGAGAAGAATTCCATAAAAATTTTACCACAATGTACACCAAGTTACAAGATGTCAGGAGAGGTGGCCACATGAAAAGGCTATGTCCAAACACAGAGTGAAGGCTCTAAGTGTTTAAGAGCTTATATCAGATCCAGAGGATTGCCCATGCTTCTTAAATGCCAATGTTCCATTACACATAAAACGCTTAAGAATCTCTAGTATTATGTCTGCTCATATTGACTGTGAAAGAGCATCCATAAAAGGAATGCAGGATAAGTTCCCCTTTCTTAGCTATTTTTAGGATAAGACACCAAAACAAACAAACAAACAAATCTAGTTAGAAGATCCTTTGAGAGAGGGCTTTTAACATTTCATTGATTTTTTTTCAAAGGTTGATTGATTTTTATATTAAGGTAATAAAGCTTTTTGTGTGTGATCCAGATGTCTTTTGCAAATTGCATTTTAATTTTTGTTGTTAATATACTTCTTTTTTCAGCATTGGCTTCTAAAAAGAATCATAAAAATGAAAAGAGAAGGGATTTAAAATCTTGAGAAAGGAAATTCCTTAATCAGGTGCAAATAAAATAAGGGCAGATCTCCGGTCTCCTATTTGCTTGGAATATCCCATAATACCGTTTGTGTTTGGATAACAATGAAGGCTCACTGAGTATATGTTCACTTAAATATACAGATTTTCAGGATACATATTTGGATATATACACACATAATCTATCTCCATTATATTAAATGACTTTGTACATCTAGAATTTATAAAGGATGTCTATATGTATTCATGCATGTCCACATTTATCCCATGTGTGTATAATGAAGGTCAATACATAAATCTTTCCAATATTGGAATAGGTTAAGAATAACTGACTCATGGGGAGCCTGAATGGCTTAGTCAATTAAGTGCCTGTCCTCTGTTCAGGTCATGATCCCAGGGTCCTAGACTGAGTCCCACATCTAGCTCCCTGCTCAGCGGGGAGTCTGCTTCTTCCTCTCCCTCTCTCCCTCCACCCATCATGGTCTCTTGCCCTCTTTCTCACTCTCACTTTCTCTCAAATAAAGAATTTTTTTTTTTTTTTTTTAAGGGAAACACTCAAGGTAAGTCAGGTCATGCTTGTGCTACCTGTGAATGAATCAATGTTAAATGACATCATGAGATAGAGTCATCCTACTATGTAAACAGAAGCATAGGTAAAAAGGAATTCACAATCTAAGAAAGTTGAAATCATTAATAACATCATAATCTGCCTTCCAAGTTACCTGTCCTATCTGGTCTGCCACAAATCACTTAACTTGAAATTACAGTAAGCACATTATGACCATTTTCAGATTCTCATGGTACAACCCCTAAAGCTGTGTTGGATAGTATTGGATTTCAACACAAAAAGAAAAAAAAAAAAGTATGAGACATGCACTTCAAAATACAGCATATTTCTACAGTATACTTCAAATTTTAAATATGCATATATAAGACCCAAGTGATGCAGCTGAAGCAGAAATCCTATAAATATAAGCTTGTTCATGAATATCTTGATAACTTTCCCTGTAACTGTAAGGAATAAAGATAATGGGAAATTTCCCGAAGACTTAAAGCAGGAAATAAGCTGGAGGAATGTCTGCTCAACCATTAATTGTGAATCAATCTGCTTAATTTTCTCACAGTTGATTTTGTTTAATGAGGAGATGACATGGGCTAACTTTGCAGTTAAGGATCATAGCCAAGAGAAGAGAGGGTCTTTGACATACTGTGTTTTTCCTATTACAGAAATATTTGCTTAGTGAGTGTTTAGTACACATTTTTTATGTTGCCTGCTTTTGCTCTGAAAGTAATACTTTCAAATTTCAGAATACAATAGCTTACCACAAAGTCAAGCTATACATATTGCACCAGTTCCTTTTAAAATTAGTGCTAACATAGCATGAGGGAAATGTAATTCAACTAGAGAAATGAAAATTTACATTTTTTATGTCTGAAACTGAACACGGACTCCCTGAAAATCATTTGCATTAATAAAATCTGTCAAAATGTGTTGAATATATGCAACATTTAGACAAATGTCACCATTATCTCTTGCTCAGACATGGTTTGAGGCCCATGTTCATCATGTCCTTTATTATATCATCCATGCATATTAAGACTACAAATGACTTTCAGCTACTTAAATACATAATCATGATATAACGTCCGTAGCTTTATGGAGTTCCAGCATAATGCTGCATTTATTCTTCTTCTTGACTTACTTTGTTCTTTTACAGTGAAGTACTGTGACAGACAGTTACACCAGAGATTTCTGAAGCAAATAAACGGTATATATTCATTCAGCTTACCATGTCATATTGAATGTTCATAGATGGTCAAAAAAAGAAAAGTTGACAAAATTCATTGAAAAGGATATTTTCCTACTCTATGCCTGTAATATGTAATTTGTTTTTTAAAGGTAAGTGGGCTTAGGAATTTGCATAATATCCATTTATATGGTAGAAATCCATTATTATCTCATTATGTAAGACAATGTCAAATATATATATATGATTTGTTATTAAACTATGGCCATCGATGATAGCTGGACTGAATCAGATTAATTACGAATGTCATTGTTTTCAAACTGCTGTTCCCTGATTTTTGGGGATCACTGAGTCTGTTCCAAAATGGAAGAAGCCACGAGAGCTTCCTCAGACTGTAGCATGTGATCTTTCTGGGTGCCCAATGATAATGGAGATGCCCTTGTTGAAAAATGTAAACAGGTCATTTCTGTGATACTCACTGAGTGATTGTAGTCAAGTGGATGTAGGCTTGGATAAGCCAAATATTTGGTAATTTTAGCTGCCCCCCCTTTATGGAATCATTTGTATGATTTGTCTCAAGTTTCCCAGCTGATAACCTTCACTCAGTGTAGGTGTATCTTACACAGCAGCACTTGGTTTCATCCAGTTGCACTTCCGTGATCTCTACTCTTCTTTGAAGTAAACTTTTGCACTCATGTAGACAACTCTGACGGACATGTCATTGTGTTAACCAAAGAAGTCAGCATTTTTGTTCAGTAACTGGAGTTACTGAAACTACACTGATTGATCTTGTTTATTTTCTATGCTGGACTCCTCTGCCAGCCTGCATCAGTTTCTACGAAAACTGACTCGGCCCCTTCCAAAGGAAGACCCCAGCGTCTGATTCCCCTGGATGACCTTCCACCACCAACTGGTTCTGACTGGATCAAAAGTGGACAACCCAGAGCCAAGTTCCCTTGCTTTGGCCTTAGCCTCCCTCCTTTTGTTTCTCTCCTCCCTTTCCCTGTATCCCACATTTTTATAACGCTTTTTCTTTTGAACCTTGACTTACACATAACCCTGAAGGCTTACAGAAATAGCTCTAACAAGAACTGTCCTGAGAGAGTTTGGAAAAGGACCAAACCAATGATTCGAAACAAGAGACATCAAAAACGACAAAGATCCAATTGTTCCAACTACAACTATAGGAGCATGTAAAGATGAAGAAGAAAAACAAAAACAAAAAACCAAAAACTGCAACCTGTGCTAAACCATGAGGCCACATCCCCGCTCTCTCCTTACTCAATGAAAACTCATGCCCAGCTGCTGAGGGAATTATCTGGTCTCCAGATTCACAGATTCACTGTGCATCAGCTGAATAAAGTCTTTAATCTCCATTTGAGTAATAACTTTTTTTTTCTTTTAATTTTCAAAATGATTCTGTTTTCTGTGAGTTTTGGACAAGAGCATAAAGAGACATCTCCGGAAATGTCCCTCTATTGAGTGAAGGAGATTTAAGCTTTGGGGTGAAGAATGTCACCCTGAGAAGCAAGTAAAAGGCAAGGGTTAGAGGAAGCAACTGAGAACGAGCAGATGCAGGAATTACTGAGGCTGGTATGACTTTTTTTTTTTTTTTCCCTTGCTTTGCCTTTTATCATTATTTGGTCAGGTTATCTGCTTTCCTTGGATACTACGAAAGTAGTGTTATTCCAGTAAATATCTTTGCTTTCCTTGACTGAGCTAGGTTGAAGTGCTTTGATTTTTAAATCCAAAAGGAATACACACAGTTTTGAAAACCTAAATTGCCTCCTCTTTCCTCTCTATGATAAAGCTTGATGAGACTGTACCCTAAAAATGTGTATGAGAGCTCAGCCCCAAAAGACTACCACACCCATGCTTAGTGCTTTACCATTTCCAAACACTTACTGTTAATAAGTCATAACACAATCTGTAAGAATGGTTGTACGATCTCTGTTGCACTAATGGGAGTGAACTAGGTAAATGTAACCCAAAAAACAGTATCAATCCCATGACGACAGTGATATTTCCTATTTGGGTCACTGTGTGACTTGAGCACACGTTGGCACTTGATAATATTTGTTGAATAAATGAATATTTTAACAAATATATAAGGACATGCACAAATATTTTTGAGATTAAAAACCAGACCGTCTGAATTGAAGTGAGACTATGCTTCTCGTTAGACATTGTATAAGTAGGCAAGGATCCCTCTTTTTGATCATCATATGGAGATCATTGAAACATTATTTTAAAGATTCATTTATTTGAGAGAGAGAGAGTGGAGGAAGAGGGGCAGACGTAGAGGGAGATAATCAGACTCCCTGCAGAGCAGAAAGCCTGATGCAGGGCTGGATCCCAGGACCTGTAGATCACGACCTGAGCTGAAATCAAGGGTCAGATGCTTAACCACTGAACCACCCCGGCGCCCCCACTGAAATAGCTCTTTCCAAAGTATCTTCCACACAGCTAGAACTTTCAAGTCTTAGAAAACCAGTGAATCAGTGGTAACATTTATTGAAATATGATCTATTGAACACTAGGGCTACTGGTAGTGTTATGCACAAAAATGTTTCAATGACCTACTGAAAAAGAGAAATAGTTCAGTATTTCCAAATTTTATCATTTTGATATGTCATTTTATATATAACACGTATAATCATACGTAAGTGTATATAGGGGTGTGTGTGTGTGTGTATACTCTGTCTATCTATCTATCCTGCCCTAACGTGTTACTGTCTTGTTCTGTATGTTGGAGAAAGACCTGCAGCTAAGATATCTTTGCCTTCCTATACCTTCTGTTTAGGTGAGGGATGAAGAAGTAAAAATACATACATACCCAAGAGTATACGTAATAAATTCAAAGAATCATTAATAAATGTTTGTGCTAAGTGTCAGAGCATGTGTCCTATAACATTTCAGACAAAAAGCAACAACAACAAGAGCACATACATGGGCACTTAGGATAGAAAGACTGGGATAATCTGGAAGCACAAAACAGTTTGATCTGATGTGAGTTTCCATTACATTCAGAGGGAGAAGATTAAGGAAACTTATAATAAAACATTATGGGATAGTGACTATATAAATGAGTGGGCTAGTCTGATGAGGCCACCTTAGCAAGATACCACAAGCTGGGTAGTCTATTTCACAGAAATTTATTCTTCACAATTGTAGGGGCTCAGAAGTCCAAGATCAAGGTTGCATCAGATTCATTTCCTAGTAAGAACTCTGTTGGCACATTCTCTGCAATATATCTAACCTGAATTATGGTATTAGATAAAATTATAGATGGGATTAAAGTTTGTGTACCATCCATCATCATACGTAATCAATAAACGATTTAATGGTCTCTTGGGGGAAAAAACTCTTATTCTGGCTGCCTTTTTGCTATATACTCACATGGTCTTCCTCCGTGTGTGTGTGCTTGGAGAGTGCTCTTTCCCTTTCTCTCTCTCGCCTTATAAAGCCACCGATCCTGCAGGATTACAACTTCATTTAATCCCAGTTAGCTCCTAAAGATCCTATCTCCAAATATAATTACAGTTTATAGAAGTTACAGCTTCAACACATGGATTTGGGGGAGTATACAATTCAATCCATAGCCCTAGGGTTCTGATAAGGTCCTTACATGAAGGGTTTATTTAAATAATCTTAAAGTTCCTATGTGGTAGGTACTACTACTACCATCTCTATTTAAAGTGCTATTTTGTTATTTGGGGCTGGGGGTGTTATTATTCTTGGGGAAAGAAAAGAAGAAATGGGATCTGCCAGAGGTGAAAACATGAATCAAGCAGTCAAAGGTGTGAGCAAAGCGGCTGATTGCAGAAAGTACCGAGACAACAAGTTACCTTGAGAAGACGGAAATGTACAGACCGATATTCCATGGTATATATTTGTGAAAATGGGCCTGTAACAAAGCTTTTAAGAATGGTTTATGCCCGTCTTTCCTTGATGTAGACATAGAGAAAGAGTCACCCTTACATCACGTACAGAAGTAGTAAGAGGAAATTGAAACATTTCACTCAAGGATGGCCACTTTGTTCCGGTGGCCTGTTCAGAATTGCTGATGCAAGCCGCAGAAACGAGTCAGCTCCAGAAGCCACTATGTAAAGCTGCCAAACTAATGGCCCAGACACTGTGACCAAGGACTTCTCAGTGATCCTTCTCAGGATCTCATTTTATCAAGAGAGCAAATCTCACGCCACAGGGAAAAAACGTGAGTCAAGAAGAGCAATACCCTAGAGAAAGGGAATAAAAACATCACTCAAATTAAATACAAGAGCCAGTGGCCTCAGATAAGAGAAAAAATTCTATCGATTGTGTTGGCTTGATCAATCTTAAGTGCAGTTAGACAATTCGGCTCTGTTGTTGGAGCAAGTAGTGACAATAGGCATGTGGCTAATTCACTTTAACATCCTATTATGGACATAGTGTCAGTTTATTAAATCATGAATGAAATTGACAAAGCAAGGCATTGGTTTTGGTTATTTTTCTCTTTTAAATAATCTCTAAATATTAAAGCTTATAAAGTGTTTCTAGCCTATAGTTTGCTTGGTCCCACCACATAACTTTGATTCAATTTGAAAGCCAAGTCCTAGAAGTCATCTTTGATCTTTCTCTTCTTTTGATTCCCCAAGTATAAATTACTACCAGTATGCACTGTTTGATTTACATCCAAATAATATGTGAACTTGATATTTTTGTCTTTAGCTCCATTCCCACAATAAATAGAACACTCATTTACATTACATCCAAAGAATTACCAAATAATGCAACTGGTCTCTTTCCTTCCAGTCTAACCAATCTTCAAAAAATAATTTCAAGAAGCAACTAGGGGAAATTTAAAAGTTAGCAGTCAGGTCAAATTGCACCCTACTACAATTCCTTGCATAAGTTTTTGAACTACATATTGCATAGCATCAAAATTCCTTGCTGTGCACAGTATGCAAAATCTACTCTTGACTTCTGTGATTCCATCTTGTTCTGTTATCCCTAATACTTACCAACCACCTTAGCATTCATTTTCTATCAAAATCTTGTATGAATCAGGCTTTTGCATCTGCTTTTCTACTTTGTAGAACTGCCAATTTCCTCATATTAATGAACTTTCTAAAGGATGTACTCTACTTGGGTATCATCCATTTCAATACTGTATTAGTTTTAATTAATTAAATAATTAGCAATTAATTACAGGTCACAGTTTGTTTAATAATTAACACATAGAAGTACTCAAAAACACATGTTGAATAAAAAAACAATCTGCTAGTATTGTTATAAATTCCAATGATTAGGACAGGGTCTCTAGACTCATGAAGCTTTCATTCTCCATAATTCATATAAATAGCTTTCTACAAAACTAGATGGAATAAACACCATATGAAAAGCATGCTACTATGGAAGTAGAGGTGGAGAAGAAATTAAAGGTATTATAAAGATAAAACATGTTTTCAGAAGCATATTAAAAACAGGCTTGTGTAATATCTGCTAATAAATTAAGTCATAAATATAGAGGTTAAAAACAACAAAGGTTTAACTCATGCTGAGTTGGCAGTATGTCTGGGACATTATAGGAGAGAATTTTGCCTGTAGTAATCCATAATGGAACCTATTTTGGCTCTGCCCTCAACATGCTTTTCAGGTTAACTGATGCACGGGAATAAATATGTGAAGAATCAGACAGTTCTTAAGTGTATCACTCCCACTGGCCACTCATTGGCCAGAAGTAGTCATGTGACCTGTATCACATGATACAATCACCCATGATCTGCATATGTTCCAAATGGTCTGGGGAGGTAATTTTTGAGTATTGAGGAGAAACAAATTTATTAACTAGATGGAGGGTCAAGAATGATTAAGATTTCTGTGAATGAAAATATAATGATACTATCTTCAAAACTACATTATGCAGTGGCTATCATACAGAAGATAATTACCCACTTTTCTTGCATAATACATTACAATGTTTTGTCCCTCTTTCTTCCAGATTGTTTCACCTAATACATCACAATAATCCTTTAGGTCTGCAGTATAAAACTGTTTATGCCTCTTTGGCTCCACTTTAGATAAAAAATAGTAGACAATAATCTTCAATTTAAGAAATCATTTGCATTTTCTCACTTAAAAGAACATAGAGTGTTTTTTTAAAAATCTAGTAAAAATAAAACTACTCATCTTCAGCAATATAACTTTAAAACCCCATTGTGTAAACAAGCATATTTAAATTAGGACAAAGAAATTCCAAATGCATGTACTTCCTTATGCCATCTTATATTATTCTAGATGGAATTTTTTGAAATTTTTATTGGACATTTATATCAATTATTTTATGTTGTCCTTATAAAAATCCAGCTGAACAATGGAAAGTACCATGTATGTACTGAAAAAATACTTTTAAACAATTCTGCCAATTTAATTGATTCCCAATCAAAACCAACCAACCAAATAAATAACCCATTGACCTAGCTATGAAGACTGGGGATAACACAGAAACAAAAACAAAACACCAACACAACAGATCTGACTAATCTTGCATACATTATGAGGAAGAAAAAAAATCACCAGTTTTAAGTTTTCATTTCTTTGAATTTGGAATTCTCAATCTAGAATTTACAGAATTAGTAACACATGGCTAACCTTGGCTAACAGAGAATACAACTTTCTTAACCCAAGGAATTTTCTTTCTTGACTCTATATTAATACATAAATCTCATGGAAAGATGGATAACTACAAAAAACATATGTTATAGACATAAATGTTACATATATTTATATCTATATTATAGTATATTTTTACACTATATAAAAAGTATATCTTACAATTACTGATATGGAACATGGGAGAAATTTCTACAATCTAGGGAAAGGAAAGAGTGGTGTTACTGCATCGCATTGTAAAATGACTCCTACTATATGTAAAGTACAAGGGATTCCATTTGAGAAAGGTGATCCTGTTCCTTGCCTATCCAGGACCTTGCATCTCAAGAAAGAGAGCAATACATAAAGTGGAAGAACTTTCAGTGCAGGGTGCTGAGAGTAGAAGTTCAAGGTACAATGCGACACAAAGGACAGCTGTGTAGACTTGCCGTCGTAGGGCAGAGGAGAACAAACAATAGTTAAGAAAATGGGGACGGCTTCCTCAAAGTCCTTCTGTTGCTAAAATAAATATTTATCATATGCTGACTGACTATATACATATCTTATTAAAACAACAACAATAACAACAACGACACAAAAGTTCAGGGCTTGATCAGACTATTAGTTTACATTTTCAGTGACAGAAGAGCTATAATTTTATTATGAATATAAATCTAGAAATGTTGAAAATGCATTTTTGCCAAATGCACTGGGATACCTAAATTCTCTAAGTAAAAATGTAGCTGTAATTTATACGCTCGAGGAATTTTCTCTCGATGTGGTCTCAGCATTATAAGGGTGAAACAAGGTTGGAAGCAAGTCTATTGTCCCAAATGTGGTTTCACCACAATTGTTCAGACTCATGTTTGAACTCTTTCATAGCAACTGCCTAGCCCATGTTTTTCTATTATCTCTATTTTGTCAGAATCAATAGACTTAAAACCTTCTTCCAAAATGTTGCAAGACAGTATTATTCATAGAGAGGCATTTATATGAAATCTCTTATTTCTGTGTCAATTTTAGAACGATGAGTTCTCTATAAACACCAGTTTGGATCTACCCTGAATAGAAATATCTACTATGATGTTGCTGGTTATCTAAAAAAGAAAAAAGAAAAAAAAAAGGCCTCTGTAAGAATTCTAATTCAGTAATAAAAATAACATGTAATTATTATTATTATGACCATTGGAATGCTTGTATTATTCCAGTATCATTAAGTATAACAGTTCTCCCGCAGGCAAAAATAACAGAGATGGATATTGAAACCTGAGGATGAAGGAGGAGAGAAATTACTTGGATTCAGATAAAACAGTCCTTACAAGTTAATAAAGTGGGAAAAACAACTCTCAACTTCCCACTCAGTATGACAGCCCAGTTGGACTCATGCTGAGTTCCTTTTCATAGGGCTCTGACATCCCCTGTGTAGCCCTTAGCACAGTTTGTAACTATAAATACGTGTGATGCTTTCATTAGTCACACTGTCTTTCCTAGCTCCTATCAATAGAATATGAATTTTTTTTTTTCTACCTGCCTGGCACATTGTAAATCTTCAATATACATTTAAATAAAGTTGTTGAGTGAAATATTAGAAAACTATTTCATCAGTAATAGAATTTTGGTTATTCCTCTAGAGGGAAAATGATTCATTTTTGTCATTGTTGTTGTAAGGTAAAATAATGTGTCATGTGGTGTATGTCCAAGTGCCTATAGAAGGTAAGAATACACCATCACAGGACACCTACAGACACATGACCTATAGTAGAGGTCCCACGACAAGGTTAAGATTCCTATTCTTTTTGGCTTTATACTGCAACAAAGACATTAATTTATAAAAGATATTTTCTGGTCTCATTTTTAAAAGATTTTATTTATCTATTTGACAGACAGAGAGAGCACAAGTAGGCAGAGCAGCGGGCAGAGAGAGAGGAGGAAACATGCTCCCTGCTGAGCAGAAAGCCCAATGCAGGGCTTGATCCCAGGACTCTGAGATCATGAACTGAGCTGAAGGCAGAGGCTTAATCCACTGAGCCACCCAGGTGCCCCTCTAGTTTCTCTCTCTCTCTCTCTCTCTTTTTTTTTTTTTTTTTAATGTAGAAAGGACATTATTCACAGTCTGGCAAAGATAAAATAAGCCTTATAGAAAATCAAACTTTCATAGTTGGAAGGATATTTTACTTTGGAGGAGGTGTTCAGGAAAAGAAAAATAAGTCAATTATCTATTTTCAAATAAGCAACAAAAATGGGTTGTGAAGGATAAAAACAAAATACTAAAGTTATATTGAAGTCTACAATGTCACTATTGATAGAGATAACTTTAATAATCTGAAACTTCTAAATAGGTAAATGAGAACAGACTCATCTCTGCTCATGTATAATTATTCACACATATTCCAGCACCTGGTTAGACAACATCCTGACTGCTCAAAAGGTTAGGCTTCATTCTCTATGTTTTGGAAACACTGGAATGGAACAGAAAATTGGAATGACTTGGAGTTGCAATGTTTTTCCCTCTGGCACATAAAGACCTAGCCAAGTGGCAGGATAAAGTAGAAAGACCACAGTATTAGTCATCAGCAGATCAAGGGGAAAGATCCAATTTATATAAATTATTAGAAGCATTAACCTTGAGTCAGTAAGTTAATTTTTCTGGCCTTAGCCATATTATATGACAAAATATGAACTGCCTTGCCAACATCCCATGTTACAGAGAGCAGCAACGACCATGAAGTATGCTAACATGCTGTGAAAACTGTAAAGCACTCCATAATATTTATTGGTTTATTATTTAATACAATAAGAACAGAGAATGGAATAGGGCTAAAATGTATCTAAAAACTCAATTATCAACAGAAAATCAGAAAATTAGATAATCAATCATGCTGCATTCTAGATCCAACCTCAACTTAAAATTGAATATTGATAGAAAAAAAGTTTAACAAAAAGAATTACTTCTATTTCCCCCCAATTTACAACACACACACACACACACACACACACACACACACACACACACACTACCCAGAAGAAGATGCTTTTAAAAATCTGGTCTTGATTTAACATTATGAAAAACAAAAACCTTTCAAAAATTCTAAAGGGAAACTTGACCAGTGTTTCCATTCTTCAATATATTTATGACAGCTGTTCAGCTATACAAATGCCAGCTGCCAGAACTCATTAGGATTATAAGAGAACACCTTTTTGAATCCACAGAAATCCATTGATTGATTCTAAGCATCTACCACTTCTATCAATTAAGGTTAAATGAGAAACAACTACCCACCCTTGGATAGAGGCAGCTGGCAGTGACATATAAGGACCATTAACTGGCTTCTATTACACATTTGGGGGACGGGGGGAAGTGCCTTAGATGGTATGATTGGTGCACTGAACTAATAATGGAAATGCTTTTTCCTCTGGCTTACTGCTTATCAATTGATGCATGTAATCCTGCAGGAGGAAAATATCAATTTTTTGAGCCAGGGTTTACTACTTCACACTGTACCTACTGCTTACAGTGACTGAAGGCTTTGATTTGAATGCATGTATCGTGTTGAAGATGGAAGCAGTGGGTAAGTACATATTGGTCTATCTGGGGACTACAGGCAGAACTGCTGGACAATAATGGGTTTCATTTCCAATACGGTGTGAAAATGACCAGGTGCTGAGTTGATCCAAGAAGGAACCTTGTCAAAACCAGGAAATGGACCCCATTTCAGAAAGTCATTAAGTGGGAAAATATTTTCCCTAATGAAGAGTCATTCATGGAAAGACAGAGAGCCAGAGTTCTGTTGGGCTTAGCTTAGAGTTTTTTGTTTTCCAAGAGATATTTTGGAGTAAGTACTATATGTGGATTTTTAGATCCATGACATTGTTAATGAACCTTATGGACACAGGGCATATTTATTCATCATCTGGAAGGGAGAAAAATATTACTAGCCTTCAGGGGCTATAAAATTTAATCAAGTTTTAAATGATGATTTAAGACCCTCTAAAATTTCCTTTAATCAAGATTTTACATGAAAATTTTTTAGTAATAGATTTTTATAAACTAATATTTCTCAGCCAAAGACATCAAAGGGCAGCTTTGAGAGAACTCTTTGTCAGGATTTAATAAAGTTATTTTTTCCAAACTAAGATGATTTTATTTTTGATTATGAAATGTATATTGATTTTGGGGGGTATGTGTGAAAAATTAATATTTATCTGTGGTCCTCACCTGTAATTTTTGTGGATGAACTCTAAAACAGAATTGAGAGAAGTGAGAGCATTAAAAAAACTTTAATTTGGGAAGTAGGATCAGCACAAGTATATCATAGATCAGTACAGACATAAACCATGAAAATACCTAGAAAATCAAAACCCAGTATGGTATGCATTCTCCCTTCTAAAGAAGTCCACATTTTGGGGCACCTGGGTGTCTCAGTTGTTAAGCGTCTGCCTTCAGCTCAGGTCATGATCCCCAGGGTCCTCGGATCGAGCCCCACATTGGGCTCCCTGCTTGGCGGGAAGCCTGTTCCTCATTCTCCCGCTCCCCCTGCTTGTGTTTCTGACCTCACTGTCCTCTCTCGGCAAATACATAAACAAAATCTTAAAAAAAAAAAAAAAAAAAAAGAGAAGAAGACATCCACGTTCTAATCACTAGAAGTTGTGACTATCCCTGACATTGTAAAAGGGGTTTTGCAGATATGATTAAATTCCTTTGAGATGGGGAGATTATCCGAGATTATCAGAGCGGGCTCTGTGTAATCACAAGATTCCTTAGGAGAGTCAGAGAAGGAGATTTGACTGTGAAGCGGTAGAATCAGAATAATAGAACCTGAGAAAGACCCTTCAGGCTACTCATGGCTTTGAAGAGGGAAGACGGAATTCATAAACTAAGGGAGGCAGGCAAGCCCTAAAATTGGAAAAAAAAAGAAGGGAAACATTCTCTCTAGAGCTTCCTGATGACATGTAGTTCTCACAGTACCTTGACTGAGACTCAGGTCAGACTTCTGACTTAACGAAACTATAAAATACTCACTTTGCACTATTTTAAGGCACTAAATGTATGGTGCTTTTTTTGTTTTGTTTTGTTTTTGTTGTTGTTGTTTGTTTGTTTTTTTACAGCAGCCACAGGAAACTAATACACTCAGCAAAAATCTACTGGTAATAGAAAGCAGTCTTGCCAATGTCAATGTAATAGCATCCCAACACCGAGTCACAGAATTAGAAACAATGTTGGAAAAACGATTGGCCATGGGGCGCCTGGGTGGCTCAGTGGGTTAAGCCTCTGCCTTCGGCTCAGGTCAGGATCCCAGGTTCCTGGGATCGAGCCCCACATTGGGCTCTCTGCTCAGCGAAGCCTGCTTACCTCTCTGTCTCTGCCTGCCTCTCTGCCTACTTGTGATCTCTGTTTGCCAAATAAATAAATAAAATCTTAAAAAAAAAAAAAAAAAAAGTTCTATTAAGTATGTTTGTCATCTTTTGAAATTACTGTATTGATTCTATTCCTCAATCTGTTCATATGCATTGTGAATAACATTTTTCTATTATAACACATTGTTGCATATCTGGAATAAACTCAAATTATTTAAAAAAAAAAAAAAAAAAAAAAAAAACCAAAATGATTGGCCATTTTCTTGTTCAAACAGTATAGCCATACTGACTGCATTGATAGTCAAACCAACAGATTGGACAATTGTAAAAATGAATGGTCATTTGAATGGTTTGATAAGTTTTATAGATAAGTACATGATCTACTTAGTCAAAAAGGTTTATTTTACATCTTCATGGCAATTTAGCAATAGTTCATCCAAAGTAAGCAAGCAAGGAAGCAGTTCTGATAAAGTGGAAAGAGCTCTGAAACCAAAATCCAAAGATTCTTCCCCTCCTCTAGACTGATAGTTACTAGCTTTATAAACTGGGGGAGGTCATTTAACTTTCTTTGCTTCTTTTTTTTTTTTTTTTTGTTTGCTTGTTTTTGTTTTTGTCTAATCTGTCGTGCGGCTGTGTTACCCTAAAGAATCGAAAGCTAAAATGTGTATGAAAAGGGCATTGGTGCAGCGGCACATGTTTGAAAGATACTAACCACCATACTGTGACACAGGCTCACACTAGATCTGATTTACAAAATCATGTGCATTCAAAGAAAATTCTTCCTTATGGTTCACTGTCTTTTACTGTCTCTTTTACTTTTGGAGGTAGAAAAGTGCTTTCATCTTGGAAATATCTTCCAAAAGGTGGAGAACGTCTCATTTTTCTCATGCTTATTCAAGAAGGTGCTTGGCTAAATGTTGAAATCTCACCTGCTCAGATGCCAAAGCAAGGAAGAGATGACGTGTGAGTCTCTTTAGGAACAGCTGCTCCCTGAAGCCCCTTCTTAACTTTCAGCTGGCATCTCCCGCAACAACCTTAAACCTAAATCCTGAAAATATACACTACTGAGGCACAGTCCACAGATCTTTCTGCTCAATGGGGCCCAACATTTCAGCCACCTGACCCAAGTCTGGATGTCTATACAGTGCCTGTGAGTATCAATGAAAGTTTGCAAGCTGAGTCCTTACGCTCTTCATCCCAGCTAAACACCAGACACTTACATCTTTGTGCCAAAAACCCAGTTGGGCATAAGAGGTTTGAAGCTGAATTTCTGCCATTTGCAGATGTTTTTATCCACTCCAGTTTTTAACTGCCCCCTCTGTGCTGCTGATAACCAAATGCATATCTCCAAGTCTCACCGAACTCCAAAGTCCAGTTAACACATTGTTCTTCCCATGGGTCATCATCTCCAACCCAACGTATCTAAAATTATTCTCATGCTCTCATTCATATTTTAACAACTCAATATCCTAGCATTTTCTCTTTTTACTGATGACAGGATGAATGTGTACGAAGTAGCCACACTGAATGCCTCCGAGCTCTAACCAGTGTGTTAAAAAATGTTGTGTCATATAAGAGTTACTTTGTTTTAGAGTTCATCACTATCATCCCCTTCCTCCGAGAGATTTCAGATTTGCCTCTCTCTATAAATATCCTTCTTGGGAGGGTTGTTGTTAGCTAGGACACCCTTGTTTTGGGGGTTAATCAAATGCCACAGGCTAGATAAGTTATTGCACCCCATTCCCCCTGGTCACACATTGGCCATGCATCAGGCATGACCAAGAACCTAGATCTGGCAAGGAAGGCATCTCTTTCCTCTTTCATCATAAGGCTGTAAAAATAAATAGATGATAAACCGACTGTGTTTATTCTTTTCAATTTGTAGAGATATAAGATCTAACAGAATGAAGTCATATAATATAAAAACAAAACAAAACAGAACAAAACCAAGAAAGGCAGAGGTGAAGACTCTAAAAGAAGTCAAGAGATTACTGACGATGCTAGTATATTCTTTATAGTTTAGGCTCTAAACACAATAAATTTCTCATTTGGGAGGGATCTGAGTTACATTCTGGGTATTTGACACTAAAATGTACTAATGCATATGAAAATTATAATGGTGCCACTGTGTGGGAAATGTGTTTTTAGTTTAAAATCTAGTCATGGGGGGTGCCTGAGTGGCTCAGTGGGTTAAAGCCTCTGCCTTTGGCTTGGGTCATGATCCCGGGGTCCTGGGACCCAGCCCCGCATCCAGCTCTCTGCTCAGCAGGGAGCCTGCTTCTTCCTCTCTGCCTGTCTCTCTGCCTATTTGTGATCTCTGTCTGTCAAATAAATAAATAAAGTCTTAAAAAATAAAAATAAAAATCTAGTCATAGGTACCTGGGTGGCTCAGTTGGTTAAGTGTCTGCCTTTGGCTCAGGTCATGATCCTGGGGTCTTGGGACTGAGTCTGATATCAGGCTCCCTGCTCAGCAGGGAGTCCGCTTCTTCCTCTCCCTCTACTGCTTTTGCTATGTCAAATAAATAAATAAATAATTTTAAAAAATAAAATAAAATAAAATCTAGTCATATTTTTTTCTTGGTAAAGGAGTAATCTATTGATTAGAGAAAATAACAAAGCCAGAGAGAAAACATTGAATGCCTAAGACACGGAGCTGAAGAAGTTGAAGGAAGGGAGAGAAAGAAAGAAGAAAAAAGGGAGGGAGGGAGAGATAGAGAAAGAGAGACAGGAAGAAACAGAAGAGAGCTATAAGAGCAAAATGAAGGAGAGAGAGAAAGTACGTGCATATTACTGTATGAAGCATTTAGGTTAACATGGCAAAGAGCTAGCCCAAATTTTGCAGAGCATAAAAAACAAACAAAATAAAAAGCCTTTAGAGAAAGTTTTGAAAAAATTTCAGAACCCCTTTCAGGCAGAACTGTAAGAACATTCTGCAAATAACAGTAAGGACCGTGAAAAAATTAAGTGTCAGCCCAGCACAGAACTGTGGTACCAGTCGTCTATGCAACAATGAAAATCTGCATATCTAGGAGAAAGATAAATCTATTAATATTCTAAACAGAAACTAAAATAATTTCCATTATTTATGAGTTATACATCATGAAGTATACAATTTATAGTTTGTTGCTTCTACTTGTGCTTGAATTAACTCTACAGTAATTTGCATATGATTCTCATGGCAGAGTATGGATTCAATCATTGTCAACAAATTCTTGGGTTGGTTTAGTAAATTTATGAATTAAATATCCCTGGCTGGTATTGATACATACATATGCTGGAGTTGATATATACATATGCTGAGGATGAGTGGCCCATATCTATTACCTACACAAGTCGGGGTGCCAGAATTTAGGAACTCCTGCAAAACGATTTTTTAAAAATTATTTCTATCAGTTGAGCTTTATGTCATTACACCACTACACACCAAATCATGTCACCCAGTAGTAATTCTGAGTCCTCCTCCTTCTTCCTTGCCCAAGTTCAGCTCCCTCACGGGTTGATTTAAATACTGAGTTCCAAGGTACCTGGGTGGCTCAGTTGTTAAGCATCTGCCTTTGGCCCAGGTCATGATCCCTGGGTCCTGGGATCGATCTCTTTATTGAGAGGGAAGCCTACTTCTCCCTCTGCCTCTAACTGCTGCTCCCTCTACTTGTGCTTGCTCTCTCTGTGTCAAATGAATAAATAAATTAAATATTTAAATAAATAAATAAATAAATGGAAATAGATACATACATACATATATACTGAATTTCTATTACCAAAAATTAAAATCAGTTATTGCCTACTATATAAAGCTACCCTGGGTTTTCTACAACTTCTCCCTCCTAACCTACCTTTCCAACTCCCTTATCCACCTCACCACTGTACTGGAATTAACCACTCATTTCTATAACGGCTCACATTTATAACTTAGATGCATATAATAATGTTCCACATTTTGTATTGTGCTTATATAATTTCAAATATGTTTGAGTGTGAACTCCTTATGTATGTCCAATGTCTAACACACAACCTGACAGGCAGTACAGGTTGACGCATATTTGCTTAAATTACACAAATTTAGCAATTTACTGACTAATGGTATTGCGATTTTCTAATAGAAAGGTTCAGGGGCACCTGGGTGGCTCAGAGGGTTAACCCTCTGCCTTCAGCTCAGGTCATGGTCTCAAGGTCCTAGGATCAAGTTCCACATCAGGTCCTCTGCTCAGCAGGGAGCCGGCTTCCCCCTTTCTCTCTGCCTGTCTGTCTGCCTACTTGTGATCTCTCTCTCTGTCAAATAAATAAATACAATCTTTAGAAAAAAAATAGAAAGATTCAGTTAAACTTTCTATTGTACATCTCAGCAGTTAAACACTCCTCAACAAACATTATGCACATTTTCTACTTACTATATCAGTTCATCTGCTATCCAATTATCACCCTTTTAAGCTGCACACACCTGGAATTAAGTTGGTATTGGATTACTGTGACAATTACAAACTCTTCTCCGTAGTACATTATGAGCAACTGAGGAAATTACAGTCTGTTCTCAATACTTTGTTTCCCGTGGAGAATTTCTGAAAAAGCTGACAATTTGGAAACTAAAATTCCCTGTTGAGAGTTCAACCACAAAACCAACAAATATTGCGAGATCCGCAATCTGCCCCATGTGCACTGATCTTAAAATTAACACGTAAGAGACAATTTTATCACCACTGTTCTTATTGAACTCTATGGCAAAGTTTCTCAAAGTGCAATTATCGTTGATATCTAAATCTGATTCATAAGGGTTTCTTGTTAAGAATGTTAAAAATGTAGATGCCCAGGGCACCTGGGTGGCTCAGTTGGTTAAGCGACTGCCTTCAGGTTAGGTCATGATCCTGGAGTCCCAGGATATATATATATCCTCGGACCCTCCCCCTTCTCTTGCTCTCTCATTCTCTCTCTCTCTGTAAAAAAAAATACACACACACACACACATATACCCCCATTACCCCCATATCCTAACCCAAGTGCTACTCATGTTCTGCCAGGCAGGAATCAGAAAGACTGCTTTCCTTATTATTGTAACAGTTACTCCACATAATCATGATAAGCCGTACATGACTCCCGCTTTAGGTAAAGAAGAGAGCAAATAAATCTGACAGCTACCACAGATATGAGTGCCTCTTCCTGAAGATGGATCCACATGAAGAGGGTCCCTCCCACTGCTCCACTCTTGGTATTATTTGAACTCTAACTCTGAGCTTCTCACACGGGCTACACTTAATAATTAAGTCTGTAGTTACCGTTTTTCTTGACTGTGACAAAGTCAAGTCTGGGAAAAACTTAGCTAGATTCTAAGCAAAAATCCCTTAAAAAAACAAACGAACAAAAAAGGATCGAGTTCCATTTTTAATGAAACACAGTATTTTTATTCTATAATTATCCAATATCACTATACATAGTATGCTATAAAGAATATACAGTTGGGAAGACATTTCAAAAAGGCAGGGGGCTTATCCCTCGCTACTTTACTCCACTTACGAGAGCAGCATCCCGTGGCTACCCTACAGCATTTCTCTCAGTGTTATTGTGTCATCTTTGTAATAATAATACCCAAGTGACAAGGCATAAATTATTACAGTAAAAGAGCTACTAATCTTTTCCGCTATTACCCTCCAAATATGATGGAGGTCTGGATCACTTCATTCATTTCTCCTCCTTTGGTCTTTATGTTTGACCCTGAAGTAGGGAAAAAAAAAAAAATTCTTGAGCATTTGTGATGCCTAATCAGACAAAAGAGGGTAAAAGGAAATAGTGGGAAAGAACAAGAGTTGGAAAACATTTCTCAGAGATTGGGAAGGGTGTGGTTTGAAAAGAGATATTCTGGGAGAAGCGCGTAGATGATTCGAGAGAGAAACTTGTAAGACTTTAAAAAATATTACTTTGGGGGCTTATGTGTTTTGCTCATTGTCTCCAAGAACAGAAAGTAAAGGATTTGAATACTATGAAATTCCTCTTATCACATCAAATATTTTCTTTTAACTGCAATTCTGCCCTGGGATTTAAACACGTAGGTCACAGCTTCACACACTTCATAACCCTGTGGTTAAAAATCTTGTGAGGAGTCAAGGAAGTGATGCGTGAAGCGTCCTCAGTACTTCGCTCTGCCCAAGCAAAGCACAAGTAAAAATCAACAATGCCATCTATTAAATTTTATTTTTCTTTGATTTTCCTCATCTCCCATCATCTGACTTAAAGTATGTTTCTGCTACATCATTCTCACAAATCCTCACAACAATGAAGGGATGGGGGTCTTGTTGTTTATTTTATAATTCATTGGTTTCACTTCAATAAACATAACTGGCAACTGAAAACTATGTGTGATTATCTTCTGCTTTCAGCCAGTGTTTGTGAATATTTTCTTGGGAAGCGTTCATCTATGACAGCCCACCCTGCCTCCCTCCGGCCTCCCTTCCATTCACAAAGGCACATAATCAGTTGTAGAGAGGAGCAGACCTGAAATTTAATTTTGACATTTTGGTGTGTGTGTGTACAGACATTGAGGTGAAATTTTTGCTTGCCGGCAGACAGGAAAATTACAAATTTTACTGATTTTGTTTTGATTTGCATGATTTGTTTTTCTTTAACAACCAATAAATTGTATTTTAAATTGTTTTGACAAATGGTATATATGTTTGGTGTTTTCCACATCTCTTTCTTTGTCAACCTTTGTGGAATCTTTAATAAATATTTAATACACTTTTTAAGTTTATCTTGAATTTGTTGGAGTGTGAGAATGAGATTTTAAATACTCTATCACATAAATAAGCAAAATAAAAAAATAAAATAAAATAACAACATATTAACAGCATAAGTTCCAACCAGGGAACCACTGAAAACAGAGCTCAAAACTTCTTAGAAATATATCACTGTATATATATATCATCTACAATTTATGTAGCAAAATGTTTTATACTTGCATATTTGAAAAAGGTTTTATCTCTAATACATTTGTTTATTTAGTGATCATATTTTCAGTTTACTGTTCCAGTTTTGTTTAAGAAATATGAGAATCTTCTTAAGAAAAAAAAAAATCATCCCGGATAAATGAAGAAGTATATGGGAAATACCACTCTGCATTTCTGATTCAACTAGAAAAAAAGGAGTGGGGCCTTATAAGCCTTGCTCCAAAGCTCTTCATTTCCACTGAAATATAAACTCCCTTGGATGTTCTTTATCCAATAATTGAGTAATTGTGATGTCCTTCTTCAGGGACTGAATTAACATATGTCTTAAGTTATAGCCCATTCAACAGCATCTTTTTATCTCCTTGAAAGTGACATCATGAGAATGAATAGTCTGTGTGATGCTACGTGCCTTCCTAGAGCTTTTTACCAACAGCCTGTTTCATTTGGGAGCTTGCTTAACTCTGTTAACATGCTTTATGTGTCAGAAAGCATTTTAAGCACTGTCAAAAGTCAAATGCTTAATGGGCAGGCACCCCTCCCCTCTACCATAGTGACTCCTACTCTGGCTTCATAGTCAGGGAGACTTACTTTTGGACCTCAGCTCTCCAATGTTGTAAGTTACCCATGACAGATGACTGAACTTCACTTCTACTTTCTTTTCCTCAACATACAGAAAACAACAGTAGTCCCCTCTTGGGTGTATGGAGAGAATTAATGATGAATAATTCCAAAACACTTTGACACAGAAATCAGAAAATTTTAAATGATGAATGAAACTTTTAATATCATATCTCTCTTCCTATATTTACTCTATTACCCCTTACCTCACGAGTTCTCAACTGTTTCCCATTCTTATTATTCCTAAGCCAGAACAAAAGCCATAGTCTCCAATGCCTTTGTCTTTATATCTCTCTTTTTTCTTTAAAGATTTATTTAGTTTTAGATAGAGCATGAGTGGGAGAGGCAGAGGGAAAGGGAGAGAGACTCTTAAGCCAATTTTGTGCTGAAACGCGGAGCCTCACGTGAGACTCAGTCCCGAGACCATGGGATCACAAGTGAAGCTAAAACCAACTGTGAGTCACTCGACCAACTGTACCAGCAAGGCGCTCCAGTCCCTATCTCTTTCACACCAAAATTATTATTTTACAGCTGCTAAGAACAATCTTCCACTGCTATTGAAAATTACCTTGTGCCATTTTTCAGAAGCTAGAGTAGTTTCCAAGAGTGTCAGGGTAATCATACTGGACTAGAACTTGGAGGACTTATACTCGTCATTTTAAAAATTCTTGTCCTTTATTTGGTCATGCTCATCTCTCATAATGTAGTTTTTGCAGAAACTGTCCACCTTGTTCAAGGACACTATTTAGTCTTCCTTTGTACTTTACCTCAAAGCTATAATATAGATCACTTGCACGAAACACCTGAAATCCTACTCCTTCAAGAAACTTTTCTAGAATTGCCATCTCCATTCCATTATCGCTTATTCCAACTTCATTTACTCAAATTCTGTAAGAGTTGGAGATAATTCTTAGAACTGGAGAAACCTGCAAACTTATAGTTAAATTAACTCCCACCATAATATTAGTAGGTATCTGGCAGAGTTTTGACTTTTATGTACTTTAAGCTAGAAAATTCTAACTAGAAACTTCCTAGTTTTCTGCTTTTTTTTTTTTTTCTTTTTAATTTTCTGTTTTCCCAAAAGAAAACTAGGATTTGCCTTTAGGACAAACCTTTTCTTAGTTCTACAAAGAACAAATAGAATGTGTACTTCAGTTATGCAAATATGCAGTATAGAACTTCACCACTGATGGACAGGCAGAATTTTCTAACAAGACATTTTGGTTCGGCAAGGTCTGCCTAAGTCTTAGCCAATACTGATTGTTAAAGTTAGATTGAAATTTTCTTCTAGTTACTTATTTCATCTGAAAGTTCATAAAAGAGAAAAAAAAACACAATAATTTTCTGGCAGTAACGTAGAGGCTATTAACATGATTAAGTAAGTTCAAGGTATGAAGAGTCCTTGACTAACGCCAAATGGTCATAAGAATAAAGGTACCCCTAAGAGAAAAATCATCATAATGATCAGGAAAATTCTGTGTCCAAACCAATAGTGGACCGAGGGAGAATGATGTTATTTTAGGCCTAGAATGTGGCTGATTCTAGACACTCTGCCAATCAACTGCAGTGGGCATGCCCCGGGCAAAATAGCTGAGTGTACGTGTGTGATTTAATAGAGCCATAACCGTGTGGTCATAGCCTTTGAGGCCCAGGCAGTTTTCTAAATGATACACACAGTAAGGTAGCCATGTAATTTGTCACCCAACAAGAACACTTTTGAAAGTAAAAATGGGTGCTACTAATAATTTTACTCTGACATCAGGCATAACCCTAAACTCAAGTGGATTATTGCTTTGCACCACGAGGAGAAACCCCGGCCTTAGAGAGTCCGCAGAGACCTGCTTTGCAAGGCCAGGTCATCCTGGGACGAAGACATTGCCGCAGCCTGTCTATCACTCCCTGCAGAAACAGCCGCACGGGCTACCGACTCATGACGTGTGCAATCGCACGAAAAGGACTGGACATCCCAGTCCATTGGCACATGAAGACTTGTTTTCTTATAATCTCAAAACAGCAAGTAAGAATCACTGGATTTTGTAGGTCTGGATTTTTGAAACCTGGTACTTAAGGGGAGTCTATGGAAACCTGTAATTTTCACTCCTGACAATATTCACTCTGTCCAAGCTCACATTTTACTCATCCTAAAATTCTCACAATCCCAGCTTTTATCCATTATCTATATTTTCTTTGTTCTTCAAAATTCTCACCCAGGAAGCATCGTGTTTTGAGAGCATTCATAATTATTTTTCTGTAAGCAATTATTTTACTTGATTGAACTGGGATATTTCCCTACTCAGTCACATAATTATTAATTTAATAACTACTCTTGATTATTGTTTGATCCAAAAAATTTCACTTAGTAGTATGTATTCATAGATATTAATAAAAGCATCACCTTGGAAATATAAATAAGACTATCATTCAAAACAGACTGAATAATAAAAATTAGATAATTATTTCTTAAATATATTCCATATCCCATATAATAACTAAAGTTTGATACTTAATCAAAGATTGTATGTTACGGAACAATTTAATCAGTGGCGGCAAAAACCAGAAATATTCCTGACAAATTAATGAGCGCATGATTGCACATATTGATAAAAATGTATATCATAACTAATCCTTCTAAACTTTGAATTTAAACATTGGCCTTCTAAAATATGAAACCTAGATTTTTTCCATGAAATGCAGTTTAAACATTTACATAAAATTACTATGCTGGACACCCGAAAGCTTGCACAAATACTGTGTGTTTCCAGTTAAGTGAATACAGGGGTACTACATGAAGGCCACTGCAGCTTTAAGGGAAACATTCAGTGTTCTCATTTGTAGACAGTTGTGATTCTGGGAGGTGCCTAACTAGTTCAGTCTCTAGAGCATGAGACTCTTGATCTCGGAGTTGTGAGTTCAAGCCCCATGTTGGGCACAGAAATTTAAGTTTTTGTTTTTTTTTTTTTGATTATAATCATGTAATGGATAATAAAAATAGTTTAAATATTTCTCTCTTTGATGCTGAAAATATTTTAATCAAGACAAAATAATTACTGGAGGGTTGGTTTTGAATCATGTCTTATTGTCGTTTATTTTCAAAGTACACTTTTCCTTGTGTATTAATTTATTATTATTGTTATTATTGATTGATTTTGCTTTTTAAAGTGACATTACTGGTCCTTTGGGGATGACCTCAAAAGTTAAAACAGTAGCTGACATGGTCAATACAACTGTAATTCCATCTTTCCATACTACCAATTCCTTGTTTAGTGTCTAAGTTTACTCAGCAAAAAGTTATATTTAGAGTCTTTTATATACCATCTGAAAATACCATTGTCCTCTTTTAAAGCCCAGCACTTTTAAAACAACATTATGAATTACAATCTGAAATCCTCTATAATAAATGGCCTAAAATACCATAACATCCTATAACTCTCTGGTCATTTCGAAATTCAGTAACACTGAATACTTTGTCAAATAAAGAGAAATTTAATTCTATATAACTCTCCACTTTTTATCACAATAAATCACTGTTTGTGATAAAAAAAAAGTCATTCAGACATTGTAATCAAAGAGTGAGACCATCAGTATAATTATGAGGCTATCTCCCAAACAATTATTTATACCAATGGCTGAAAAATAAGCTATCTCCTATCACCTGGATAAGAAAAATACGTAGGTATACTGAAAAGGTTATACTTACTGAGAAGATAGTTAATTTGTGAGATTAACATCACTAAGAGCCCGAGTTAAACTTGAGGTCCAACCTCCTTTTTATTTATAGTTCTAAGTCTAGATTCAGAATGAAAAGAATACATGCTCTGAGAGAAATGTTTTTTTAAAAATTTTTTAAGTTGCTTAAAAAAAGAGAGGGAGAAAGAGAAGGAGTCATCGTTTGACTACTGGAAAAGCAGTTCAGTTCACTTGCTGAAGTATTTTAAATTGTTTTTAACTTTGTCACCACATCACAAGGTGTCTGTTTAGTAAGGCAATGTACTAAAAGCACTGGGAGACAATTCTTCCTCATCTCTCACAGCCCTTCAGGTCTTGCCCAGAAAGCACTAAATGACCTTTCTCCAAGACTATATTTTCAAGAATGTATATATAACAAATAACTTTGAAAAGATGAGATAGTGTCTTCTTCCAAAGTAAAGGTCAGGCATGCTTCCTACCCACTAAAACATAGGTAACGTCTCCCTCCTAAACAAACGGCTGGTATTATCAGGCTTCTTCTCAATAAATGCAACCCATGAAAAGTGCTGGCATCCATCTGGGTCTCTTTTGTCCATACAGCACATCGGGCAGTGGGAACTGAGTCAAATATGCAGACGTTCATGCTGCTTGCTGTGCTGGGAGCATTAATGTCCCTTTTCTCTGAGCAGTCATCTCAAGTCTTCTAACATCCATGAAACTGATAGAGGCTAACAGTTCTTGTCTTTTCTTCTCTTCCTTTTTTTTTTTAAGATTTTATTTATTTATTTATTTATTTATTTATTTATCAGAGAGAGAGAGAGAGAGAGAAAGAAAGCAGAAGCAGGGGGAACAGCAGACCGAGGGAGGAACAGGCTCCTCCCTGAGCAAGAAGCCCAAAGCAGGACTCAATCCCAGGACCCTGGGATCATGACCTGAGCCAAAGGCAGACACCTAACCTACTGAGCCACCCAGGAGCGCCAAGACTAACAGTCCTTGAAGGTTGCCATAAAACAACAACAATAAGAAGCAACAACATGCTTTAATAGGTGTGACTAGGCATTAAACATCTACTCTAAAGTGTTACACTGATACAAGCTCTATAGAAAATCCCCTTTATGCAATCTCTATGGGAAAAGCAGGAGTAGAAAAGATATGCTTTTATCAGAGTAATTTCATATGTTATTCCTATTGACTAAATGTCAGTAGACATGGACTATGTGGTGCCTCATGAACAATGAAATATATACAGATGGTACTTTTTATGAAAGTGGTTTCTCTCTTTTTAGAGTTAAACAGGAAGGATCCTTATATACATATAGATTATGCTAAAAGTGTACCAAAATAATCCATTTATATTTCAAGCGCATGTTTGAATGGCATAACTGTGACGTATATTCACAAAGTCAATGTTGTTAGAAGTAGAGAACATTAAATTCAAAATCTTTATTATTCAGATCACTCTGTAGTCCCTATTTTTCTGTTATCCGTTCATATGGTGGCCTTTCCAGGTACTTCCCCAATCATTGCATTGGATCCTAGGTCTTACCACTTGATATAATATGCAATTTCTAGGGGTTCATCAATGTTAACTATAGAGAGAGAACTGTTTCCCAAAGAATCCAACTAGTATTTTACAGGGAAAAAAATGTCTAAACGTATGTGCACATATGCATACATGCACATACAATGAACTGTATTGTGAAGTTTGGAACAAATGCATTTAAGATGATGAAAATAAAATCTGGGTATGTGATATATCACGCTACATTATTAGTCATATGAGTGGACACACCTGTGCTTAAGTAGTTTCATGTGTGTCATTGTTTAAAGAGCTGGAATTAGAATCAAAGCCTCCCAACTCTTTACCCTAGCTTTTAAGTAACTATATTGGGCTACAGTCACATATAATACAAAGAAATGGTTAGAAGAGACAGAATGGTGGAAAAATAATTAGAGGGAGGGTGGAAAGATGGCAACAGGAGGAAGAGGAAGGAGAGAAGGAGAAAAATAAAAAAGAAGAAAAAACCCGGTAAGTGATTATCAAATCTTCATGCTGTCCACGCTATTTTTGAAATGCTGTTTTTTAGGATTCACATATTGATTTAAAGATAGTTGAATTTCATTCAAGGTCCTGCCAATTCAATTAAAGTAAACACATTAAACCTTTATGGCACAGCTATTATGAGCAACTAGTATGCTAGAAGCAAGAAATAAATTGTAAAGGAGAGAGAAGAACTTACAGCAGGCATTAACTGTTTGATAAGAGCTTTAGTACACAGTGTTATTCGTTCCGGTTCCATGTCAATTTTCCTTTTAAAGGTATTGCTATCTAATCATATCTAAGATGACTATTTTAAACACAGCGTCTTCTTTTGAGAAAAACTATGACACTAGAGATATGTATAAGAATCAAGGTGTGCAATAAAATAATCAGGTTTTACCTAAAAAGGCTTTTAGAAAAAGTGAGAATGGCTCCTTCTGCTACAGAAAGAGCAGGTAGCTAATGATGCTTTGATTAGCATCAAGGTTAGGCCATTTGACAGCAGAATGGATTGGAAACACGATCTTGACTTAGAGTACTTGAATACACTGCAAGTTTCTCAGGCATGTAAGTGAGGCAGGAGTCAAGAGGAAGCATTCAGTTTTGCATAAAGGTTGGGTTGATGATATGAGCATTGACTCTCAACTGAAAAAGAATTACTCTGATATCAAAAGCTCAAATTTTAGGAGTAAATTGCACATGAAAATAGCCTTCTCAAAAATACCCACACAACTAACTAGCTAAATAAATAAATAAGTAAAACTACCTGACTCATGAGTCAAATAGAGAATAGATAGAACGTTGAGCCAAGGAAACATCTTTGAAACTCCTTAGTATAACTTTATGATATAATTTATCTTTTTATTGGGTGCAAAGGATTATATACATGAATCAAAATATCATCTTAGTTTTCTGTTAGCTTATTTTTTCTTAAGATTCTATTAGTTTAGGAGAAATTCTGGATAGACAAATTATTTTTGCAATGCAATTAAATCTATTTTAATAAGCCATCATGCTATCTCTTCTTGTTTTTTTCTTGTTGTTCTTTATTTTACTACTCCAAAACCGAGCTCTACATATAATTTCAAAATAAGAAAAGAAATTCTATCGCCATTGTCTTGACTTTTTATCTGCAACTCTTCCCTGAGTTGCCTTCTTGCAAGCCTATCTTGCAGATTTTGGACTTGAATCTCCACAATCATGGGAAATCAATTCCTTAAAATAAAATTATCTCTCTCTTTGTTTCTCCATAAATACATATGCATATATAGGCATATGTATACACACACACACACACACACACACACACACACACACACATCCTGTTGGTTTTGTTTATTTGGAGAACCCTAATAGAATGCCAATCAGATCAAGCCAGGCATATAAATAAGGCATAGATCAATCTGTTTTTGAAATCTATTGGCTGTACCCATTCCTTACTTTTTCTTTAAGGTCTAAAGAAAATCATTTAAACCATTTTGACAAAGGTCACCTCTGGCTCACTGACAAAATGAGAAGGGGCTTTTACAGTCATTATTTAACTGACCTGTGAATTTCAACCCTTGTTTGTCATTTCTTATTCTCAAAACTTTCAGTTTATTTTCCATTGCACTATTTTAATGTTTGTGTTTTGCTTTTTATTATATAGATCTACGTAATTCTTCTTCACTTGCTCTTCCGTTAAAAGTCAAGGTTCAGTGAGAGACTATGAACTCTGAAAAATAATCTGAGGGGTTTGAAGGGGTGGGGGTGGGAGGTTGGGGGTACCAGGTGGTGGATATTGGGGAGGGCACGGATTGCATGGAGCACTGGGTGTGGTGCAAAAACCCATGAATACTGTTACGCTGAAAATAAATTTAAAAAATTAAAAAAAAAAAAAAAGTCAAGGTTCACATACCTTCTCTGCAGTTTTTCCGAGAGTGTTACCTATTTGTGTGATTTTGACTACCACCTGTATACCACTTACTCTATACCTGTATCTCTATCACAGGCTTCTTTTGCGAACTCCAGATTAACATATCTAAATATCTGTGAGATACTTCACCTGGGTACACCTAAGGAGGGCTGCCAGGGTGGCTCAGTTGGTTAAGTGACGAGCTCTTGATTTTGGCTCAGGTCATGGTTGCAGGACCTTGGTGGTGAGCCCTGCACCAGGCTCTGTGCTCAGCGGGGAGTCGTCTTGAAGACTTTCTCTCTTTCTCTCTCTTCCTCTTTTTCTCTTCTCTCCCTACTGTCTCTCTCTAAAATAAGTAAGTTTTAAAAAAATAAAATAAAAGTAACTGTGGATGTACCATGTCTAACAGCGATCATTTTGTCTCTTACTCTAATGCCAGTTCTATACTGGATATTAGGAAAACAAAGTCAGAAATCTGAGTCACTTATTTTACTTCTCCCACTATTTCATTCTCTGCATGCAATTATCCGTTAAGGTCTTGTCTCATCCTTTCTATTCCCATGACTGACAGATCTTGAAATATTTCAAAATATGTCCATCTTTCAAATGTTCAATTCTAATATCCCATTCTCTTCATTACTTCCTGGTCAGACCTACTGTAACCTTCACCTTTATGCTCTCCCTGTCTCCATGTCGGTCCCCCCACCTCCAGTGGGTCTTTCAAGTGGCACTTTTAGGGCTCATTTTACAACTGCAACTCTGTCCATGTGAATTCTCAGTCAAGACATCTTTGTGGATCATGAGACCTTTAAGAACAAACAAAACTATAATATACCACACAAGGCTATAGTTAATAATATTTTGTTGACTATTTGATAGTTGCTAAGAGTGTAAATATATATATTTTTTAATTTACTTACTTTAGGAGAGAGAGTGTGTGAGCATGAAGAGGAGCAGAAGGAAAGGAAAAGAGAGAGAGAGAATCTCTCTGGTCTTCCCAGTGAGGGGCTTGATCCTAGGACCCTGAGATCATGACTCTTAAGAGTCAGACACTTAACCGACTGAGCCACCAAGATGCCCCTAAGACAGTAAATCTTAAAAGTCCTAACTACAAGAAAAAATTTTGTAATGATAAATGACAACAGATATTAACTAGGTTTATTGCAGTGATGATCTTGCAATGTATACAAATATTGAATCATTATGTTGTACACCTGAAACTAATACAATGTTATGTGTCAACTATACCCCAATGTATAAACAAACAAACAAATAAATAAATATAACCTTGATATTAGAATTGAACCTGACATTTTCTGTATTTACCTACATGAAACAGCTGGCTTCATGTTCTCTGACTATATTGAAATATGGTTATCTAAGCCTCATGTAGAATTTTCAAGCCTCAGTGCTTATAAAACTTTCCCTCAGACTCTCTCTTCTGAAAAAATGGAGTCATCCTTCAAGACGCATCTCAGATGCTCCCTCATCTGTGAAGGCTTTCTTAAACTCCTCCATCTTCTGGACATAATCATAGACTTGCCTTTGGCTCCACCACCCCAATAGGATCTCCACTATAGTACTTTCAACAGAATACTGAAATTATTATTAGCTCTTAATATCCTTAGAAGATAACAATCTGTGGTGTTTTCTGGTGCAATGGAGCTACACTTCCTTACTTAAAATCCTAGTTTCAGTGTTTACTGTCCGTGGAGCCCTGGGACAGTTACCTGACTCTTCTGTGTCTCAGTTTTCTGATATGTGAAATGGGGCTACTAGAAATCTTCTTCATATGTTGTTTTGAGGATTACATAATTTTATAAATGTAAAGCAATTAAAACAGTGCCCAAGGTAAGCACTAAGTAAAGCTTACTGATTACAATTATAATCTAGCGACCTTCATAATTAGATTGATCCCTACCAGGCTTAACACTTTTTCAAATTGTAATGCATTCTTAATGCCTCCAGAATTTAGGGTTTATGTATGTTTCCATTTTTAATCTTTTTGCCATTTTAAACAATTTAAATGTAAGAATTAATGCTAACAGAGATCATCTGAAATGACAACTCAATTTCCTAAATTATTCTTTATGGATAACTGGGCAGCATTTTCTTAATACATAGCTTTGAGGCTATGATATAAAGTACTACTACACAGATATAGGCTCCCAGTTATACATGTTGGTGCAAGTATCCAGCTTACTCTGTGAGTATGTGTTTGTGTACGCAGTGTGTGTGTGTGTGTGTGTGTGTGTGTGTGTGTGTGTGTATGTTTAATAATAGGTGGACTTTTGGATGGCTCAGTGGTTAAGCGTCTGCCTTAGGCTCAGGCTGTGATCTCAGGGTTCTGAGATTGAGTCCCGCATCAGGTTCTCTGCTCAGCAGGGAACCTGCTTCCCTCTCTCTCTCTGCCTGCCTCTGCCTACTTGTGATCTTTCTCTCTGTCAAATACATAAATAAAATATTTTAAAAAATAATAAGAGGTGGACTTTTGTTTCGTTTTGTTTCTGTTTTAGAGGGAACTGGGAGCAATTGATAGCACCTGTAAAATTTGTGCTGATCAAATTAATTTCTGTGTTACTATGCACGTACATTTATCCAAGTATTGTTGAAAATCCAAAATGTCTATTTGAGGAAATTACTGGCTTTACCTCTGGAAGCTCTTAGGATTATTTGTATATAAAGTAAAGTAATATTCCCTAGAAGCAACACCACAGTGTGGTCTTTCTTGAAGGAATGTCAACATTAACATCTGCTCCTTTTAGATAGAACAGCTGTTGATGCTAATGTCCACTAAGCTGTTCAGGATCCTGACTCTACATTTCCACACGTATAAATTCTTTTAGATTTGAAGCTAGGGACATAGATTTTTTTCTTCTCAATAAGTGGAACTTTCAGTAATAGGAACTGTACAAATTATTTTTTCCCCTAGATGCTGATGCTCTAAAATACCCAAGATTAAATTGAAGCTCAATTATGGAAGTTCAGTTTTATTTTACTAATCTACTATGTATTTAACCAATCCACTACCACCACTATGCTTGGCACTTTTGCATTTGCCTTCCTGCTTAGTCTAGAATTCTACATTATTTATGATATTTTATTTTTCTGAGGACTGTCCCAATGCCTTTCTAAAAAAGAAACAGAAGCATAAATATATTTATATATGTTTGCACACATACATACAATGACTTGAATTGGTCCCGATGTTATATTACTATTCCCACATCTTGACTCACCACGACAAACTTAATTAAACTTTAGTTTCCATGTGGAAAGGAAACTGTGGCTCCTACTGTTTCATTTGCATTAGGAACATGCGTTGTGAGAGAGCCACAGGTTTTCGTTACGCTTACAAATGTGTGACTGAAAATAATGTTTTCATTTAATAATAGATTTTAGATCTACTCCTTTAAAGTCTATGTATAAAATGCTAATTCATCTTTGAAGTGAATTGGATGGATTCTATACTATATTAGCAATTACAAAGATATGATTCCAGAGAATCAAACAAAATTTGGATATGCAATTCCTAGGTGAAATGCGACTCTTTCTAAGATAGAATAAAAGTCGGTTTCATTAATTTTTCAACAATCTTTTCACTTCGGATTCAGGCAACTAAAGGCTATGAATCTGCTTCAATCAAAACCAGAGAGAATACTATCTCATTATACTCTTGCCAGGAACCTCAACATGATGTCTAGTTTCCATCATAAGCAGAGCTGAGAATATTAATACCCATGAGGCAGAGTTTCAGAGCTATGCTGCCTATCCATCTGTCTTAGATTCCAAAACTTGATCCTTATATTACATTAACTCATAAGAAACAAGTGTTCCAGAACATGAAATTATGTCGCCATAAAGATGATTATATTTCACGGTCATATAGAGGAGTCATATAAGCAAAAGCAATGTAGAGTAATGTCGGAGCTTCTATGTTTTGGAGTGCTTTCTTCAAAATTTCCTGAGACCCTTCTTTTTCCCAGGTCTATTTATGGACAGCAATGCCGTCTGGGTGGGGTGTCACAGGCTTGACTAGAACTGCGTGGGCCTTTGTGTCCACTTGTCCCCTCGAAGGCACTCTCTGACTTTCTACTTAATTTGGGGTTTATCAGATACTCTGTGGAGTTCCAGGACTAACACATATGGAGTTGTCTCAGGGTCACATGACTAGATCCTGATTCCTAGAAGTGGTCTGTCATGGAAATAGCCTGTGCTAATGACATTGTGTAATTTTTACAAAATCACTATAAATTAGACTGCCAGAATGGCACTCAAAGACTGACTTGGCATGACTCCAACTTTGTATAGAGATAGATATCCCACAGAAAATATTTGCCTGGGGCCCCATATACCTCAGGGAAACCCTGACTGTCTGTTCATTTTCAACAAAGGCTCTTTTGAAAACCTTTTCCACTCTATTATTCGGTATTCTGTAAATATATTTCTAAAAGGTACATTCAAAAAATATAGTGTAAATAACTTAAATCTTGATGGATTTGCTTCCTTTTACCTACCACTGGAATCATAAGACTCATCCTATTTCTTATTAGTTTAGGCTTCCAGAAAGCTCTGAGGACATTAATGTGCCATAGAGACACTCTTCTAGATCAGCTTCCTAGGACTTCTACTATAGTTTTCCATTTCTGTTTTTGGATTTATTCTAAACTCTCTTCAAGCATATATGTTCTGCTCTATTTTGCTTTGTTTTGTTTTCAAGCATATATGTTTTTATTAAAAGCATGACAAAATCTTTTAGATTTAAAGACAGTTAACTAACAAAATACTCATTTTTCTAGAAAAAAAAAAAAAAACTGGTGGCAATGATAAATTATATCCATTCTAGGCGAGGGCCAAAAATCTTATGTGAGGAAAATAGCAGTAAAGTAGAAATGTGCTGAAAGGAAGAGTCACCGTCAGTTATTTTGTGGAACAAAATTTCTGTGAATTTACAGTAAGATTTAAAAGTGGCATGCTGTGTCAGAGACTGAGGTGTACGTACTTGGGTTCCAACACTTACTACTTTGGCCATACATAGCTTCATAAAGAGCTTGCAAAACATGTAATAAATGAATAATTTATAAAGTATAACAAGCCACGTCACATACTTCAAACCACATTTCAAATGGTATGTCATGTTTTTGAGGGGCAGGGGAAGGAAGGCATCCTGCTCATTCAAGGATATCAACAGTAGTTTAGAATATTTACGCCTGGGTTTTTTTTTCCCCCATGTCTCTTCTGGGTAAATAGTTTCAGAATGTCTGTGAGCAATAATGTGCTATAACACCACGTTTAATGACACTCAATATCTTAACGTTTTGTCTTTAGCAAAGAATGTTAAAATTAAAGAAAGAATTAGGAAAAAAATATATATATATATGTATTAATTTCATTAAAATAACCAGGGAGAATTGAGGTAAAGAATGATTAAATGATATTCCAAAGCTTACCCGGGCCACTGAGTCAGGAAGAGAAACCAGGTCTCTTGGATTTCAATCCCAGTGTTCAAGTCACTGGTTTGTTCAACTCCTGTGCAAAACATCCACACACAATACACAATGCATAATCCCCCTTGCTATCAAGTGGTTGTCAAAAGAAACGCCATTACCTTTCCCACATATTGAGGCTCGGAGCCCATGTATTCCTCCAGCACAAAAAATTGATTCCATACCCAGCCCCGTTTAACTCGTTGGAAATGTGGCCGGCGCCCTGGCAGGTGGATAACATTTTCTGTCGGTTCTGTGGCTAAAGTCTGTCGTGGCTGTGGTTGAAGGGGTGTTAGGAGACCTCCATCAAACAGGACCCAGAGAAGCAGGGATAAGCAGTTCCTTGTAAGCATTGGCAAAGGCTTTCCAACAGCAAAGTAATAAAAACTCCAGCACTTAATGTAGAATTGTGGAATCCAGGTTTGAGGTGTTTGTGGCCTCCACCACTTGACTTTCTATTTTATTGCAGAAGTGATAATGCAGGCATTAATCCTTTTGATGAAAAGGCTTCTGTTGTATTACATCCCATCTAAAGGGACCTATAAAACAGATTAACAAAGATACATTAAATCAACAGAATGACATGATGATACTCATCAAAACTCTCATTGTGTCTGCCAACGTTTAAAGACGTAAAGAGGAAAGCCTGGAAAAAACTTTTAGGGATAATTGGTCACTGCTATGCACCCTGTAAACTTGGATGAACTAACTTTAGTTACAATGGAAAAAGCTTCCGCTATGATGAAGCAAAAGGTATATCATAAACAGAAGCAATATTTTTTCCAATGTAATCATCATTTTAAGGATACAACACAGATCACTATTTTTAACATGAACTAGATTAGAGGAGGGTTTCACGATATCACCCTTGACATCTGGAGTTGAATGGTTGTTACTGGGGACCTATTCTGTGCTTTAGACTTTAAGCCACATTTCTCTCCTCTGTTCAGAAAGTGACAGTAGCATCCTCCCCTACTCCCAATAGTGACAATCAAAAACTTTTCCAGACATTGCCAAATAGCTCCTGGAAGAAGCAAAATAGGCCAACATGGACAATTGCACATTTAGAAAATAAAGAAAAGAAAACAATAAGGAAAAAATAATTCCTTAAGATTAGAAAATAGAAAGAATCAGACCATCCAGGAAAGAACAAGATAAATTACTAAACGTAAGCCAATGGCATTACTGAAACATAAATGACTGGTAAAATGTCAGATGGTTTTATAACTCTTTATAAGCTTTAACTTAAAAAGAATTGCTTCTCTAGTCTGGATACATGGGAATTATTTTTTCTAAGTTATGCAGCTTAGAGCAACCTTGAATCCCTACCAGACTGACAACCTCTTTTCTGCATTTAGGTTAAATGAGCTTTGAACTCTTCCTTACAACAAGAAATTCTTTTTTTTTTTTTTCTTCACTTATCTAAGGTTTACTGAGTATCTACAAAATTCTTTATTATACAGTAGATAAGAAAATAATACACAACCCTTGACCCTCTTAAATCAGAAACAGAAAATATATTTAAAAAACAAATACAGGGGTCCCTGGGTGGCTCAGTCAGTTAAGTGGCTGCCTTCAGCTCAGTTCATAATTACAGGGTCCTGGGATCAAGCCCCAGGTCTGGCTGCTTGCTTAGTGGGGAGTCTGCTTCTTCCTCTGCCCCTGCCCCTGCCCCTCCCCACTGCTTGTGCTCAATCTTTCTCTTTCTGTCAAATAAATAAGTAAAATCTTTTTTAAAAAATGAGTAAATAACAAATACATAAATGTGACCAAATTTACCAATGCTGTGAAGGAAAAAAAAATAAATAAATAAAATAAGCCCAGACAGACTATCCTGATGGCAAAACTTAAGTTAGCAAAAGCCAGTTTTAGGTGACAATTGCACTGAGAACTAAAGGAACAGGAACAGCCTATGCTCTGCGAGCAGCCAGCATGTGGCTCCAGCCAGCCTGGTTTTGTGCATTTGGCACTCAGGGTCCCAAGCCTACAGCCTACAAGTGGAATTTTTCAAGAGCCAAAAGTGTTGGAGGCCAGAATTTATATATAATGTTTCCAAAACAAGAGAACTAACATCAAAATCAATATATGTTTAATCAAACATCTATGAAACATGGCTTCTTGTCAACTTGTCAGCTACGATGCAGTTCAGAGGTCCTCCAGGCATATACGACATAACAAAAATTAAAATACATTCCTCACAAACGTAAAAATGTAAGCATTGAATGTGGGAATGATGCTTGAAATAAGATATGAGATAGGGAATATCCAAAAGTTATACTTTGAAAGCATTCTATAAGAATACTCCCCTTAAAAAGAAAGAAAACAGGATGTGATATTTTTCTATTGTGTGAAGGGATGAGATTGTTACATACTGACAAAAACATAAGTAGGCATATATTTAATTGTAGCTTTTCATTCTGGCAAAATAATGCTCATAACAAGTTAACTTACACCTATATTGTCCCATATGGTAACAATTAGCCATATGTGGCTATTTAGTTGAAATGTGGCAATTTGAGATTTTTAATTTACATACCAAATTTCAAAGAATTAATACCAGAAAAGGAAGAATTTCTCAATTTCTATATTCATTTTTTGTTGACATGATAATATTTTGGATATATTAGATTGAATAAATATAAAAATTAACTTCACTTATTTCTTATTGTTTTTTTAATGTGTTTAGTAGAAAATTAAAATTATAGGGTGCCTGGGTGGCTCAGTTGGTTGAGCGACTGCCTTCGGCTCAGGTCATGATCCCAGACTTACAGGACCGAGTCCCACATCAGGCACCAGGTCCTTGGGGAGTCTGCTTCTCCCTCTGACCTTCTCCTCTCTCATGCTCTCTCTCACTCATTCTCTCTCAAATAAATAAATAAAATCTTAAAAAAAAAAAGAAAATTAAAATTATATATGCAGCTCACATTTGTGGTTTGCATTATTTTTTATTAGGCAGCACTGATTCAAACAAGAGTTTAAATCACAAACTGTGGTTTCCAATGAAATAATTTACTCTTAATGTTCAAAACCAAATATCTTACATGAATGTATCATGTCTATGTGACAATACATTTAAGAGGTCAGAGAATATTTGCCACTATTTTCAATAAGCTTGTGTAGGCAAAGTACATGTATTTTCTTCATCTGTTCTCAAGTCTGAAGCACTAACACCAACATCCAAAGTGTTTTAATTTGTTAACATTTCCATTTCTTCCATGCTTCTTCCCATACTCATGGCAATCCTAGTCTAGGCATATGCAGAACGACTGGGGAGATAAACACGAGTAGATGGGTTTAGAGAGCATTGACACCTAAGGCTGTGTCTTTAAGCAAGTGTCTTTTGAGTGTAGAGTAGGGATTTTCAATATTGGACATCTGGGTAAATTCATCATCACTGCCACCAGTCCTGTTCCAGATACCTTTTCCTGTTTGGCCTCAAAGGTGTCCAAATTCTGAGATTTGATCCACTACTGGAGTAATTTTTCAGAAATTCTAATCCGTAGACATCATTCCCCTCCTCATACCCTAGAATGTGTGTCTACAACGTGAGGGGATTGGCTGTGAGGGATTCATAAGTAAGAGTGTGATTGTAACATGCAAAGTGTGTTGTTCCACAAGATAATTCCTCAGCACCTCAATGACTCACATCACCAAAAATGACGGCCAAACACAAAATATCATAATAATGCAGCATTTAACTGCAGCCGTGGAGGACAGTGTGGAATAGAATCCCCATTTCCTTTAGGTTCACATTCTATCTTTCCTTTGACGCTGTTTGGACACACATTCTATCTCATCATGGTGTGTTTTCTCACTTTTATGTCCAGCCCCACACCTTTTTCTTTCTCAAAGTAGGCTTAATCTTACTTCTATCCCTATCATCAAATCACTTTCTCCTTTCTCCCTAAAATGGAATGTTATATATACAGGGAAACTTACTTATTAGTAGTCTCTTTTTATTAACATTTCCATGAGGGTGATGATTGCGAGGAGTGACTTCACAAGTTTGGGAGATTTGCACATAATCTTATTTTTTCCTCATGAATCCTGCCTGCTTTTTTTTTTTTTTTTTAAAGATTTTATTTATTTGTTTGTGAAAGGGAACATGCACCCATGAGTAGGGGGAGGAGCCTTAGGGAAGGGCAGAGGGAGAAGCAGATTCCTGGCTGAGCAGGGAGCCCCATGATTCAGGGTTCAAGAGCCCAAGACCCCAGGATCATGACCTGAGCCAAAAGCAGACACTTAAATGATTGAGACACCCAGGTGCCCTGAATCCTGCTGTTTTAATATAAATTCTACAGAATACAAAGCTTTTTAGAAATTCACATACCATAGTGTAGTGGAAAAATCTGTAATTAACACCGTAGAGCCTTCTCACTACACACTGGAGATATAATGTACAGCATGGGGACTATAGTTAACAATAAAGTTGCATATTTGAAAGTTGCTAAGAGAGTTCATCTTGAAAATAGGATTTTTAAAAATTTTTTTTTTATTTTTTATATACATGTATTTTTATCCCCAGGGGTACAGGTCTGTGAATCAGCACTCACCAAAGCACATACCCTCCCCAATGTCCATAACCCCACCCCCCCTTCCCCCAACCCCCCTCCCCCCAGCAACCCTCAGTTTGTTTTGTAAGATTAAGAGTCACTTATGGTTTGTCTCCCTCCCAATCCCATCTTGTTTCGTTGATTCTTCTCCTACCCACTTAAGCCCCCAGGATTTTTAATATGATATACATGAGCTTAACAGGACCTACATGATTTCCCTCTGCATGAGCCTGGCCATTTACCCCCTGTGCTGCCCAAACCCTTTATTTTTATTAATAACAATAGTAATAATTTATATTACAGATGCCTGTGCCTTTGCACGTCTGTGAAGGACGTGTTATTATTGTGCCCCTATCACAAATGAAATAGAAGAATGAGAACTTAAGGAAGATAGCAGGGGTCCACAAATGAGCGCATAGCGGGCAGGTAGGTTTGAATCTGGGCAGCCTGACTCCCGAGGTCATCCTCTTAGATGCTATTCTATACTCTCCCATATAGATTACATAAATCGTTGAAAGCATCAAGGGTTTCAAATCCTAGCAAGAGAAGGAATATAAGCTTACGGAGATGGCTTCCAAATTATTTTTTCCAAAGCTAAACAGCTATCTCAATATTAGGCCAGCTCAAGTTTACTGTGACTCCTTTAGAGCTTCTGTGAAGTTAGTGCACTGAAGCTATCAGGTCAACTCAGTCCCTTTTCAAACAGGAGATTGGGGACTCCCTGAATTCACACACCAGGATGTGAAAAGAGACAATTTCTAGGCAGAGACAGGAGGGAAGATGCAAAAACTGGCAGACTTAGTATGGTAAGAGAATTGGATGGTGGCTGAGAATTAAGAAACTGCACGACAGCTCAGCAAATCCGCCCAGCAAGGTGCTAGACAGGCCAGGTGACCCGAAGCAGGTGTCCTACAGAGAGAAAGGTAAGGTGGATTCCAGCTGAGAAGGCTTCTTTGTCCTTAGCCTGATCTGGGCATGCAAGCCAGCCAGAGGAGAAGACAGCCTGTGAGGCCTCCTTGACAACTCCAGATTTGGGGGTCATTCTGGCTACAGTATAATTAATCAAAGCTTAATCAAATAGGCAAAAAGAAAGATGGACTTTGGAATGAGACAGATCCGTTCATTGCATAGTTCTACACTAAGTATCTGCTAAGTAGCATTTGAATTGTGGGGACACAGTCAACAATATTCTCATGGCTGTGGTCCATATACATGATGAAATCATGGATTTTTAAAAATTCATCATTCAGTTAAAATGTGTGTGTGTATGCTACTTCCTAACTCACACGACTGTGGTGAAATCCTAAAAATCCATTCCAGGACACTATAACACCGCAGTCCTTGGGCGAACAGATATTATTTTCAATGCCTGATGCCGCTTCCAGCAGATCCCAGCCTGCGGCCACATTTGTCAGCCAGGGAGCTTTTAAAGTGCTATATCACAACGAAAGAAATGCAAGGAGATTGAAGGACTCCGGTTCTTAAGTGAAAGAGAAACAACTCCCCCCAGGCATGAAACAAAACCTAAATTTCAAGGAAAAACTGTGCTGAGCTACCAAGCTGGGACCACTTGCCCCAGCACTGATGGAGTTGTTAAAACACTAAGAATAGCAGACTTCTGCTGAGGTGTCAGTGCCCTGTGGAAACAAGTGAGCCTTAAAGAAGACATATTGGTGACGAAGGACATCACCAGGGGTGTGTTCTCTACCATACACCGATTTTCGGGCATAGCCTTTAAAAATTTATATTTTTCCATCATTCCTAAACTTTTGTAGAGCCAAAGTGGCTTTCTAAAGACTTTCCAAGCCTGAAATGAGTCTCTGGAGTCAAACATTCCTTTTAGCTGAAAGGAGTTTTTTTGTTTGTTTGTATTTTTGTTTTTTGTTTTTAATGATCATATATCAAAGGAGGGGATACTTGTGTGTGAAATACCCATTAAGTGTGTCTCCAAAGTGGAGAGCTAGCCAAAGGCTGTGGTTTCCACCGTTACTTACTTAATCTTGACTGTGTGTACTTCTAAGCATAGCTCCTGACAAAAGGTCTATTTCCTATAAATGACAATGAAAGGGTCTATCTTTATTAGATTGACAGATATGTTAGTTATTACAAAAGATTCTATATTATGAGGCTCACTCAGAGGCTACCCCATCATGGATAACTTTCACAGTGATTTTCCTGTGGCCTATTAAGTAATTTTTCAAGGGCACTTCCCAAAGTTAAAAAATAAAATAAAATAAAAAGAATATTTATAGTCTTGCTACCCCATCTTTTAAATAAATGGTCTTTTAATTTGAAATAATACGAAAGGAGGTCTTCTTTTCCATATTAAAAAAAGAGAAAATAGTTTATATAATCTTGAAATTATTAAAATATCCACAATAAACTTATACATAACTCATTACCTTAAAAACATTTTTTAGATGTGACTTAACTTTACACTTAAAATTTTCTGCTTCATACTATATAAAATTCATAATTATTTAAAGATGCTAGGCAAATCTGACAGTTCAAGAATTTGACTCTAGAGAAATTTTCTGAAGGTTTTAACAGAGACATTTTTCTATAAAATATTTAACCATTGTTCAGGAGTTAAAGTAGTTCTTGGAATGCCTTGGGAATGATAAACTTCCTTACTGTACCTCTCTTGGGCCCAGTAAGCCCATATCAGAAGGAAATTTACCCCCCTGTTGTAGCAAAACCTTAATCCTAACTCCTGTATTTCATGAATTTGCCACTGCAAAGCAAAGATAGTAAACCAATTTCTGTTGCCTCAAACAAAGATGTCTCAAGGTGATAATTACTCTATGAGCTTAATATATGGAGTTCATTGATCCTTTCTCTCCGACTTGTCTAGATGTTACTCTCTACTGCACACTGTTGAAGAAGAAGAAAGAAAGAAAGAAAAGAAAGAAAGCAAGAAGAAAAAGAAAGAAAAAGAACAAGAAGATGATCACAAAGAAGAAAATGAAAAAAAAAACAAAAAAGAAAAGAAACCAAAAACTTGACCACAGGACAGCCAACCAAGACTAAATCGCAATTTCAACCTCTTTCAGAAGTGGAATTTTAAATCAGTTAGGCTGGAATTTCCTGGTTAGCACTAGTGAGGTAATCTGCCCCATAAAGCCCCCTGCTTCTTAAGGGAAGATAACTTTGTTTGAAGTAAATTTTACTTGGTTACCCACCAATCTCAAGGCAATTTACATGCAATTTGGAGGTACAGTCATGTTGCAGGATTTCTTCTCCTTTGGTGCCTGTGGTTCTTGGTCAAGCCACTTCAAAGAATGAAGAGGTTGGCCAGGTGAAGAGTGGTGGGCGGCAAAGCAAGATTGAGTGATAGTACAAAGCTCCTGAAGATAGTGGAGATCTGACAGGGTTGCCATCACAGTTTCAAAGTCTAACGGGTTTTATGGGTTTGTTGACAGACTGTTTTAATCTGATGAACCCTAGCTGCACCTGTCATTCTATCAGGTTTTCTCATCTACCTATCATATGGGTAAGGATGGAAGGCTCCTTCCAGAATGGTGTAAAATCCTTTTAAAGGTTGTTCCCTATTAGGGCCGAGGGGGTTTGTCCCTACCTGCCTTTTTTCCAACTATCCTTTATCAATAAGACACTGTGACATGTCCCTCTCAGATATTGGTTTGGCTCTGAGAAACCCAAAATCCTAACTAAAAGAAATGCAATCCTTTATATACAAAGAGTTGAATGCACCACCTGGAACATCTGCTTATTTTATTTATACAGACTGTGGTCTTGGAAGCTGTAGATATTTACAAAAAATGACAAAGTTTTATCAAAGACCACTTATAATTACAATGGCCACTATGGGGAACATTCCAGTTAGACAAGACCTTTTATTTAAAAATGCACCTGAGAGTAAGGGTTCCCACATCCAACAAACAGAATGCGCTACTTATTTTAATTGTCATGTAAAAGCTTCCAAAAGGCTTCAAGATTCCAAAATAGCCTCATTGCAAGATTCATTGCAAAAAGCTAATGAAAAATTAAAGGCATAAAAGGAACACATAGGCCTCCTACATTGCACGGTCCTAGGAGCCCATCATCAAAATGTGCGCCCAAGGATTGGTGTCTCAGTCATAATCAACTAAGACACTAGAAAAAAAAAAAATCATCCTCAAAAGACCTATGCAAAATCTTCAGTATCAGTTTGAATGTTCCCATATCAACTTCAGAATGAGGATTCCCACCCACATCACTCCTACCCCCCGCAAAGCTTACAGGATTCGGAGAGATTTTCTGTAAAGTGCTATTATAATATTCTCTTAAATAACCAAGGAGAAACTAAAATTAATGGGATTGTTCAATACTTCCAGAAATATTGACTGTTCAAGCTGAAACCTGAACAGATATTTGAAAAGATTTAATAATTCAATAATCATAAATTTGATCAAATTGGAGGCTAACAGTCAGACCCCAATAGGAATTTTTTAGGCTTCTCCATATGCTAAATGTACCCAGAGGGAAAACATTCCAACGTAGGGGGATGGGTATGCCAGTCTTTGATATCATTTAGGTAGCAACCCAATTTTTGAGGATCGTTGTTCTTGTTTAGCAAATCCAGTCTTTAAGGGATCAGAGGTGTGGCTTCACAAACAGTTCATAGTGTAATCATCCTTTTTTACCAATGCCAAAACCTCCTGTTTATCTCAAAGTGCAAGTGTTACAAATCTTTTGGGCTTGGGGGATCAAAAGTCCTTCTAGGAAGAGCTTTCATTTTTTTTCCCTATGCCTTTGACACCTAAATGTGCTATCCAGCGTTTCTCTAGAACCGTTATCTGGACCATCTATTTGTTATGCAAACTTCAAGGAAGTAATTCTTCAGCTTTCTTTTTTTTAAGAAAGTACGAGCATGAGCTAGAGAGAGAGAGACCGTGTGGGGGACAGGGCACGTGAGCTGGAGGTTGGGAGGCGAAAGGCAGAGGGAGAGAGAGAGAATCTTGACGCAGACTCCCTGCTGAGCACAGAGCCCCCCGGGGCTCAATCCCAGGACCCATGAAATTATGACCTGAGTGGAAAGCAAGAGACTCCGACACTAAACCAACTGAGCTACCAGGCACCCCTGGCAGCAATTTAAAAATGGAAGCTATAGAGTCTCTTATCGTGTATGTCTGTATGTTCATGTGTCTATATATGTTGTAGGTATGTGGTATTTCTTGCCTCCAAGTGGAATTGTCAGAATTAATTGGCAAAAGAGGTCTATTTAATTAAAGACAATTAAGTACTTACATAAAATTAAGTTCTCAGAAATATAATAGAAATTTAATCCAAGTGAATTTTAGGTTCCCATGATCTGGGAAAATATTCAATATTAAAACTAGTTAAAGTTTGTTGGTTTAATTAAAATAGGCATGTCTTTAGAGTTATCAGCATTAAATATAATACTTTCGCTCTATGTTGGCTTTCTAAAGGTCAAATAGGTTCATGTTATCGCTTATAGAACTTGTGGACAAAAAGGATAACTTAAGATAGTTAGCTGTTCAATGTCTTGTGAAATTTTTCATGATTAATTTAAATATAATTAAGAAAAAGTTAATTAAATAGATATAAGATAATAAGTTTATAATGAACTTCTCAGCAATATTTATGTCTAATTAAATAGTTTCCCCAAATCTTTTTGGTGGCTTAAATCCTTAGAGTTTTGCCAAGTTAAATTAGATGATGGATAGTCATTAAAAACCTAGATCATTTTGAAATAAGATAAAACGCTGAAATATTTGTTACTGAACATAGGTTTATCTACTCTGGCTTCTTATTACAGAGAAACTAAAGGATATTTGAATGTTGGTGTTGCACTGGAAAAATTGAAAAAGATGTATGTGATGAAGGATAGTTGTAAGAAAATCAGGCAGGGACAAACCCCCTTTCCTCCAAGGGGAAACCACCCTTAAAAGGATTTTACACAACCCTGAAAGGAGCCCTCCATCCTTTTCCACATGATACAATAAATGACAAAAACCCCATTGGATGACAGGTGCAGCTAGGGTTAAGCAAGATGAAAAGAGTTCGCCAACAAAGCACATAAAAACCCCTAGACTTAGAAAGTGTGGTGGCAATCCTCAGGTCCCCTGCTTCTTTGGGAGCTTTGTACTATCATTCAATAAGCCTTGCTTTGCTGCCCATCACTCTGCCCCACCTACTTCTTTATTCTTTGTTTTTGTTTGTCTGTTTGTTTGTTTTTTTATAAAGATTTTATTTATTTATTTGACAGATAGCAAGTAGGCAGAGGCAGGCAGAGAGAGAGAGAAGAGGAAGCAGGCTCAATACCAAGATGTGGGGCTCAATACGAGGACCCTGGGATCGTGACCCTGGCTGAAGGCAGAGGCTTTTTAACCCACTGAGCCACCCAGGCGCCCCCATCTTTATTCTTTGAAGTGGTGTGATCAAGAACCATGGGCACCAAAGGAAAAAATCATGTAACATATACTTCTAGAAATTATTAAATGTTTCCCTAAATTTGCCAATCTAAAGAATGTTGTCATAACAAACAGTTTCCAGTTGTTTACTTCTTGGTTTTCACTAGAAAGTAAACTTTCGAAGGGTTAAGAATTCTAATTAATGTATGTAATTAAAGCTACTGGAAATAATAAGAGAAACATCTCCACATGTCAGCAAAGTAAAATGTGTGCTTTAATGAAGAAGAAGAAAAATGTAGAAGGCTTGTGCAAAGTAAATCTTTGGAAAGGAATTTGTGTGTGTGTGGTCAGGGCTGGCTAAAATCAGAATGAATTTAATTAAGTGAATGAGCCTTAATATCAAAAGTAAGCTAATAAAAATTAAACTATGGTTTTCTCTGTTAAAATTACAAAGCTTTCTTGGGCTGTTATTTTTTCTTTGTAATAGGAGACTATGAAGGCTTTGTCTTTCCCCTTAAAGTAATCTGCCTAGCAAACAAGTATTTCTTATTTTACCAAAATAATGTCTGTTGCTTTGTATTATCGTAATCATGTCTTTGATTACTTAAGAAGACTGAATCTTTCCAATATTAAAAGCTAAATTTTGCTAACAACTATGTAACCTTCTGTATTTGCCTTTAAAATATTTTTTTGGCCATTTTGGTCAAATAGATAATTAAATATTATTTCATAATAATTTATGATCTTATTTTATCAAACGTTCAAACTTTTTGGTATTTTTGACAAATTTTCCCAAAATTCAAATTCTAAGTAAAGTCTTTTTGACTTAAAACTAACTTTATAGGAGACATTCAAGAAGCCCCTGGAATGACTAGAAAAAAAAAATGAAAGAGAATTAAGAAAACAATCTCACTTAAAATTGCACCAAGAATAATAAAATACATAGGAATAAACTTCACCAAATTGGTGAAAGACCTATACTGCAAAAATTATGAAAGACTGACAAAAGAAATTGAAGATGACACAAACAAATGGAAAGATAATCATTCTATGCTGAGACATTAGAAGAATCAATATTGTTAAAATGCCCATACTACTCAAAGCAATCTACAGATTAATGAAATCCCTATAAATATACCAACAACAAAATTCACAGAACTAAAACAAATAATCCTAAAATTTGTATGGAACCACAAAAGACCTGAATAGCCAAAGCAATCTTGAAAAAGAGGAGCAAAGTGATCTGACGGGGCACGTGAGCCCAAATGTTTATAGCAGCAATGTCCACCATAGCCAAACTATGGAAAGAACCTAGATGTCCATCAACAGATGAATGGATAAAATGTGGAATACTATGCCACCATCAAAAGAAATGAAATCTTGCCATTTGCAATGACATGGATGGAACTAGAGGGTATTATGCTGAGCTAAATAAGTCAATCAGAGAAAGGCAATTATCATATGATCTCCCTGATATGAGGAAGGCGAGAGGCAACATAGGGGGTTTGGGGGGTAGGAAAAGAATAAATGAAACAAGATGGGATCGGGAGGGAGACAAACCATAAGAGACTCTGAATCTCACAAAACAAACTGAGGGTTGCCAGGGTAGGGAGAGGGTGGTGGGGTTATGGACATTGGGGAAGGCATGTGCTATGAAGTGTGTAAACCTGGCGATTCACAAACCTGTACCCCTGGGGCTAATAATACATTATATGTTAATAAAAATTAAAAATAAATTAATTTAAAAAAAAAGAGGAGCAAAGCTGGAGATATCACGATCCAAATTTCAAAGTATAATACAGAGCTGTAGTAATCAAACAATAGTGTTATTTTGATGAGCACTGAGAAATATTATAGAATTGTTGAATCATTATATTGTATACCTTAAACTTTTGAAACTATTGGTTTATTATATTTGAATAAAAATTGTTCTTCTTCTACAAAGGAGGTTAAATGAACTTGATGTATTTATATATTAAATTATATGGAAATCACTGGCCAGTAAGAAGTAATATTAAACCTTGTCTACCTTATATTTGTATAGGTATATATTCATATAAGCATTCCAAAAGTTATATGAAATTCTTAAAATTCTGATATATCCTGATATAATGTTATCAGCCATTTTTGTTATTATCTTAAAATGTTGTATGTCACAGAAGTAACCGACTTTCCTTATCAACTACATTATATTGAACTTCTCATCAGATCTTTAACCATGGATATTTTGTCTTTTATCTCTCACAGAGTTATTGTTTTACTCTGATGCTTCTACAAAGTGTCCCTGCAAGAGTGTCTTATTTTTAAGAAAATTTATGACTTCTGACATGTACAAATTTCTGACAACTTTAAGATTATAAAACTGAACTAGGTAAGATTTTCCAGAACTAGTGGGGAACATGGACTCAAGCAAAGTAAACATTAATTACCCGGGACTTAATTAGCTTAGGCAATGATCATAATATTTATGACTCTTGAAATACTGCTAGTTTCTTGATGCTTTGTTTTTCCAGATTTAAGGAAACCCTTTTCTTAAACTATCTATGGTGAAACCATTTATGTTTTCTCTCTACTTGATCTTTCCAGAATTTGGAAACTCTTGAGTTTTCTTTTCATTACAACATAGTTAACTATTTGCATAATTTCAATTCTCTCTCTCACACAATTGAAAACATTGATTATATTACCAAGGCTTTGACTGAAATGATATTACCGGTAAATCTAATAGCCAGTCTTTGGCTTGGTTTTCTGGCCTCAGAGTTTTTTGAGAGGTCAGTCTGAGACTCCTTATGAAAAGGTCTAATAAAGCAGCCTTAAAAAGATCTTATATGGTCAATCACTATTCTTCTTGCAATTATGAAAATAATCAGGGAAAGTTTAATGCAAGCAAATTAGTTTTGCTAGTGTTATCTTTGGTTTAAAAAAAAAAATGGGTTGGGATGGTTGGGTGGCTAAGACAGTTAAGCATCTGCCTTTGGCTCAGGTCATGATCTCTAGGTCCTGGGATCAAGCCCCACGTTGGGCTCCCAGCTCAGTGATGAGTCTGCTTCTCCCTGTCCCTCCGCCTCTTGCCCTGCTTGTGTGCTCTCTCACACGCGCTCTCTCTCTCTAAAGAATAAATAAAATGTTTCCCAAAAAAAGGGAATACCATTTTAAAGAGAAAAATTATTTGAACCTTTGGCTATTTTAAATCTTGTTATTTATCTTGGAGGTTTTGTTATAAACCTATAAACTGAACTGGATACAAGATTGTTCTAGTTTCCTCAAATATCTGACTGCCAATCTCTAATATTTCCAATTTCCTCCCACGTTTCTGATTTGGAATCACTAAGAACAAGGACTGCACCTGGATCTCCTTAGAAGGTACTAGATCAGGTCCTCTTCACTACCAAGATGACAGTCAAACTTCAGGAACTTGAGCCTTAAGCACATCTCACAGTTGCAGAAGGTTCTGCCTGATAAGTCATTCTGTGCAGATGTTGGAGAACTCCATCAAACTGAAGAGGAGTAACTTACATCAAGATGCACTTCTTCCTCCCAAGAGAACTACATTGACTATATGAAATCATTTCTTCTTTTCTTTCTTTCCTCTACTCTGTCAATGGCCTGGATGGATAGCAGCATCATTTGCATTTCAGAGACCACAGCAATGGGGGGACAGGAGTACCTTTACAGACTGCCGGATTTGTCATTAAAAACTGACCTGTTGGTGGATCAGTCATTAAGTGTCTGCCTTCTGTTCAGGTCATGATCCCAGGGTCCTGGGATTGAGCCTTGCACTGGGCTCCCTGCTCAGTGGGAAGCCTGTTTCTCCCTCTCCCACTCCCCCTACTTGTGTTCCCTCTCTCGCTGTGTCTCACACTGTCAAATAAATAAATAAAATTTATTTTATTTAAACAAAACCAAACTGACATGTCTGTGATGCTAGAGACCTCATAGTCTGCTTCCTTATCTCTGATGACAACTTCAAATTTTGGGTCAGACTCTGAAAGAAAGGGACATAAGACAAAGATAACCAGAAGAAAATTGCCTGTGTGATATACAGACACTTATTTACTGGCATCGAAGTCTGTCACCTTTCCAGTCCAGAGCCACACATTCAGACGGGATTTACCAGGAGACATTCATGATTCAGAATTTTTGTCCTTTGGCAAGGCCCTACTACTCTGCCTATGAACCTTTCATTAACTCCTGAAAATAAGGCAGAATCCAATGCTAAAGCATTAATTGTCTGGAAAGAAAAAAAAAAATCTGTCCTCGAATTTTAAAAAAAGTTTGTATTTATTAACCATTTTTAGCTTGTTATGGCTAAGGAAAAGATGTTTACAGTATTGCATTGTATGAATGTGCCGCAATTTATCCATTTACTTGTTGACAGACATTTGGATTGTTGCCATTTTTTGACTATTACAAATAAAGCTGCTATGAACTTCTGCATCCCAGTCTGTATGGATATATGCTTTCATTTTTCTTGGGTAAATACATAGGAGTAACACAACTAACCATTTTTTAAAAATGATTTTTCAACCTTAAGTGAAATGACAGAGAAGTTTTTCTTGCAACTTATTCGAGAGATAATGAGAAACATATTCAGAACCATAACAAAAGATTAGATTATAATTTTTCAAAAGTAAAAGATAGGGGGTTAGGGATAAAAGGAAGGAGAGTTATTATAGAAGAGAAACAGTAGGTAACAGACATTCTCTAATTCCGTAACACTCAACCATACTGAGATAGCACAAGGCTAACAAGACATTATTCTTTCTTAGAATTACCTCAGATTTTTCTCTACGTTTAACTCTTGATGTTTTTTATTGCAAAGCGTCAAATGTGTAAATCTCCAGAAATATTATATAACTCTCCATAAAGTCTTACCAACATCGCTGCTTTATTTACTGTATGCTACATTATTTTTTTTTAATCTACAGAACCCACTGTATGTTTACAAACATGTATTTAAATTATAACTTGAGTCAATCAACCAAATACATCACTGTTGATTTATTAAATTTTGGGGTACCTGGGTGGCTTCATCAGTTAACTCTAACTCCTGATTTCAGCTCAGATCATGACCTCGGGTGGTGAGCTGGAGACCCACATTGGGCTCCACACTCAGCACGGAATCTGCTTGTCCCTCTCCCTCTGTTCCTCCCCCTGTGCTCTCCTTTTCTCTCTCAAGTAAATAAATTTAAAAAGTCTTTAAAATATCCCCAGATGTTAGGGTTTTTTGTTTCGTTGTAGTTGTTGTTGTTTTGGAGAGAGTGAGTGAGATCTGCAGGCAGGTGGGAGTGGGGACAGGGAGAGGGAGAAGGACAGAGAGAATCTTTTTGCTTTTTTAAAGATTTTATTTATTTATTTGACAGAGAGAGACACATGGAGAGAGGGAACATAAGCAGGAAGATTGAAAGAGGGAGAAGCAAGCTTCCTGCTGAGAAAGGAGCCTGGGATGTGGGACTGGATCCCAAGACCCTGGGATTATGACCTGAGCTGAAGGTAGATGCTTAAGGACTGAGCCACCACCCAGACACCCCTAGGACAGACAGAATCTTAAGGAGGCTGCAAGCCCAGCCTGGAGCCTGATACGGCTTGATCTCACAACCCTGAGATCATGACCTGGATCAAATCAAGATCAGATCCTTAACTGACTGAGCCACCTAAGCACCCCTCTCCTAACTTTCTTATACCAGAAGGAACATAAATGTTTTTATTCTTTAAGTCGCCACTCTGCAATTTCACTTATTGAAATATGTTTTATTTATTATTCAATTATTCAAACAGTTGAAGGATACATATTATTTATCAAAGTACCAGCTTTGCCAGCTATGCCCTGTGAAATTTATTCTTGATCCCTTTTGTTATAATATTTTACTAGAGAATTATCTCCAAATTATATCATTATGTTACTTATTCAAATGACTAACTTTTATTATGAAAAACAGACATATCTTCTCTACAAAAACTTATAAATATAGTACAAAAAGAAAATTTAAATTACTGACATCGATCCCAAGATTTTTAGTCATTTCTATAGCATACAAATATTTACGCAGCCATCATTTTTATTTATCTGGGCACAATTTTAAACACTTGCAGCCTAGCACTGAACAAAACTGAATTTTCTATCCATATGGTCCTTTCCCTAGGGAGATAATAAAAATGATGGTGGTCTAATTATTTAAATATTTTAATTTCCATATTTAAAACACTGATTATGTACTCTATTGTGTATGTGTTGTAGGTTTAAGTGTTATTATGATAAATTTAGATTGATTTGCAAGATTGGGGAGCATAACTGTTTTTAGCATTTCTTTTTTTTATTTGCAGACTTCCAAACCTTCTTAACACAACCTTCCTCATTAGAAAATGTATAATGCCACACTACTTCATTTTCCCAGAACATGGAAGGTTTAATGTTTTCAGTGTTCCCGTGGAAATAGTCAGATCTATCTTAGATTTTAAGTATGCCCAAGAAGTAGTTTCCACTTTTATAAAGATTATTAAATACACATACAAAGAGATTATGCTGAGTGAAATAAGTCAAGCAGAGAGAGTCAATTATCATATGGTTTCACTTATTTGTGGAGCATAAGAAATAGCATGGAGGACAAGGGGAGTTAGAGAGGAGAAGGGAGTTGGAGGAAATTGGAAGGGGAGGTGAACCATGAGAGACTGTGGACTCTGAAAAACAATCTGAGGGGTTTGAAGGGGCCGGGGGTGGGAGTTTGGGGGAACCAGGTGGTGGGTATTATAGAGGGCACAGATTGCATGGAGCACTGGGTGTGGTGCAAAAATAATGAATACTGTTATGTTGAAAATAAATTAAAAAAGGAAAAAAAATATACAAATGGAAACTGTAAAAATAAAAGTAAATAGAATAAAAATAAAAAATAAATTGTCAAAAAATGGGGTCTGGGTGGGGGTGGGGATGTGTGTGCGAGGGAACATTTGTTCAGTTTTCTTTAATCTCATAAATCTGAGGAAGTGATAAAATATTGTTTCCAAAAAATTCAAAATAAATAATGAAATTATATAAAAGATAAATGAGGAAACTGGGATCTATATATCAGACAGATTTATACTAATATTGTAAGTTAGGGATTAGCAAACATTTTCTGTAAAGGATCTGATAACAAGGGGCACCTGGGTGGCTCAGTGGGTTAAAGCCTCTCCCTTCAGCTCAGGTCATGATCCCAGGGTCCTGGGATGGAGCCCCACATCGGGCTCTCTGTTCAGCGGGGAGCCTGCTTCTCACTCTTTCTCTGCCTGCCTCTCTGCCTACTGGTGATCTCTGTCGGTAGAATAAATAAATAAAATCTTAAAAAAAAAAAAAAAAGAATCTGATAACAAGTATTTGTGGCTTTGGGAGCTCCTGAGTGACGAAGTCAGTTAAACGTCTGATTATTGGTTTCAGCTCAGGGTTGTGATCTAAGATCCTGCGCCGCATTGGCTCTGCACTGAATGTGAAGCTTACTTGGGATTCTTCCCTTTTCCTCTCCCTTTCCTTGCCGCTCCCTCTCCCTCACGCACATACATTAACTCTCTAAATAAATAAATAAAATCTTTAAAAAATAAATTTTTGGAAAAAAAAATAAATAAATTTTTGGTTTTGTGGGCCTTAAGATCTTTGTCATAAGTACGCAACATTGACACCATAGTCTGGAAGAAATCACCAGCAACCTGTAACTACACAGGTATGGTTGTGGTTCAGTAGGACTAAATGCACAAACCCAGGCAGTAAGCAGGATTTAGTCAGGAGGTCATAGCTTGCTGACCTCCAAAACCTGAAGATCTTGAAATAGTACCTCTTAAGAGGTACAGTAGAAAGGTATTTTTAGGTACCTGATAACTGGATATGAATGTCAGGCTTTTCACATCAAGGAAACCATTGTTTTCTTAATTCTCTTTCAAATATATGAGATGTTTGAAACAAACAAGCAAGCAAACTTTGAAACCTGTATGAAGACATTGGGATGCCCAGGAAGCTTCTTCCATCCGTTAACATTTATTCTTCGTAATTGAGAGATGAGCTTTCAAATAATGTGCCTTGATTGCTTTGGAAGGATAGATACGCTTCAACATATAGTAGAAAACATACCACATCCCAGCCTGAGGAAGAGACACCAATCTGCACTGTCCTACATCATCAGAGGCTCTGAAGTAATGTCCCTAGTGTGACTTATGCATGTTCCCTGCTCTCATGATTAATGAATACTGTATTTCAGCAGATGCCTGCTCTGATTCTCAGCACTTAGAGACAGCAGATGGGTGACAGAGAAAGTAAAACAATAGCCATAATTCTGTGACAGCTTCCGAGCTTGGATCTTGATGTATCCGGTCTCAAGGCAGCAGATCTAACAATATTTCTACCTTTATTCCCCCCTCTCTTTATTATTCTTTTTCTTCTTTCACCCTGTCTCTTTCTCTCTTAGGACTTGTCATGCTCTTAAAATAGGTGAAAAATACATTACCATGAACTCTAGGGGATGATGCAAGTGGTTTTCATTGTTTCAGCTAACCCAATGATGAAGGCAGGGGGGATCTTAGCACTTATGCCGCTGCTCTCCAGCACAGATTTTCTCAAGTGATAAACAAACTGCCCTCTATTTGCTGGTGTAAACACGTAGATGAATATTGACTTGGACAGGTGCTGAGCTTTCCTTTAATTTCATAAATTGCATTGCATTCCCTCTCTGCTGCCAGCAGAGTCCTTATCACTTCTTAAACCGTTACCTGTTCCTCGCTTATTAAACGATTAATAAAATCCAGAAACTAGATTGCTTTACAGGTTAATAAATCTATTTTAAAAATCTGGATAATTCTAGGCTTTAAAACCCATGATTTTGAATCAAAGGTTATGAATAGAAAGCAGTAAAAATAATAATATTTCCATGTCCCATTCAATAGGAAGGTCATATTTTCCATTAATTTCATGTAACATTTCAGATTGAATGTTTATCCAAATGCAAAATCAGTGATATAAAAGTATATGGAACAATGGTGCTACGTAAGTAAAGGAAGTCACACCTGCTTGTCAAGTTGAGTTTTCGGCAATAAACATAAATTTGTCAAGCTACTGCACTTTGCATCATTATGGTTTGGAAGAAAAATCAATAATGCATTTGTAGAGGCAGTATTCGTTGGAATGAAACAAAGAAACAGTCCCTGGTGAAGTCGCACTTTAGGTGAACTCAAAATGGAATATTATGAGAAAATTTAATGGCAAACCTACAGCTTTATAGATCGAGAATCTAATCAATCAATCCTAGAAACCCTGCAAGTAAATAGATATAGCAGCACATTAAACTGGGTATAGCATACAAAATAGATATTTGTTTGTTATCTTTGTAAATATATTAAAATACCTGTAAAAAAAAAGTTTGGCTTTCTAATAACTGCTGCCAGTTTCTTTGTGGATATTTGAACTAGATCATATACAAATTAGTATTTTCGTAAATGGTTTAGGATGTAAGCTTGGGGAATGCTCATTTTTGTTACGTTACCCAGTTTTTGCAAAGTATTTATTTGGAAAGGGATGTTGTTTCATTTGGAGTCAGATTAAATGAGGAGGGACAGAGGAAGAAAACGAAGTTAAAGGTTAGCTTCATAATTAGGGCTGCCATGGAAGAAAGTATCCTGAAAGCCTTTACAACGAACAACTGTCTTGATTGGTCCAGAAATATGTGTATTTCAAACATTAGCTTTTATTGCTAAATTGTCCTCCAAAGTACACATTTATATTTGTACTCCCACCCAAAGTATGAGAACTTGTATCCCTTTGTTGCTCAACTTTTTGATCTTTAATCTAATAATAGATCAAAGAAATATATAAAGTTGTTTTAATTTCACTTTATAAATTATCTGAGAGGCTTCTCATCTTATATTATATGTGAGGTATTTGGTTTCCATTTATAATTAACTGTTCTTCTTTTCATTAATTTTTTAATGAGGCATTATTAATTTCCCAGGGCTCCCGTAACAATGTACCACAGGCTGGGTGGCTTAACCAACAAATTTATTGTCTCACATTTCTGAAGACTAGAAGTCCAAGACTAAAGTGTCAGCAGGTTTAGTTTCTGTTGAGGATTATGAAGGAGAATCTGTTCTTTGTTTCTTTCCTAGCTTCTGGAAGCCACTGGAGTTCCTAGGGCCTTAGAGATGACATTCTCTGTGTCTTCGCTTTGTCTTCCCTCCGTATGCATTTCTCTATCTGTACCCAAATTTCCTCCTTTTTTTTAGTATAAGGACACCACCTATGTTGTTCTACCCTAATGATCTCATTTTAACTTGATTGCCTTTTTTGAAGAGCATACAATCCAACCCATCACAGGACAACATATCTCTTTCTTATTAAATTTTAAGAGGTTTTCAGGTCCTATATAATATTCATTAGATGAATATTTCAAGGTTAGAGTACGTGTTTTAGTGTTTATGAATTATTATAACAACAGAATTTTTTTTTTTAAGATTTTATTTATTTGAGAGAGAGAGAGAGAAAGAGAACAAGCCAGGGGGAGGGACAGAGGGAGAGGGAGAAACAGACTCCCCTATGAGCAAGGAGCCTGATGTGGGGCTTGATCCCAGGACTCTGGAATCATGACTTGAGCCAAAGACAGACACTTAACCAACTGAGGCACCCAGGTGTCCCATAATTTTCAAGGTTGAATTTGTTATTCTTTCTCTTAAGATTTCTGGGTATTGTGTCTGTTTCCTGATGTTTCACCTAGTACTCTCATTTCCTTTTTATGTAACTCTTCAACCCTCTTGGAATCTATTTTGACATACAGAATGAGGTAGGTAATCAGCTACGTTTTAGAATGCTAAATGTCCTCATATCTTTTATTAGCTAACACAGATCATGATGTTATAATACAGAAAGAGTTAATGTTTATTGCATTTGCTATATTCTGGACACTCTTAAAATATTATGCAATTATCTAATGCATATGAAAATCTTACTTTTTTTTCTTTTCACTTATCCATATTTAATAATGAGGAAATTAAAAAATGGTAAGGTTCAGCCTACCTGTCCTAAGGCTTCCATACTTCACTGGCCTGACTTGACAAAAAAAAACTAAGAGTTCTTTATGTTCCAGAAAAAGAATGCCTCTGCTCCTGTTTGCACTAAAAAAACACTATGTATCTATAGATGATAACTTTGTATGTCTATGTATCTCTTTCCTACTCTTCCAGGTGTACTACACAGTGGCCATGGGGTGTAAGAGGCATCACTATTGAGGTTATATACATATTAATAGAAATGAAATCCTGAAATGAGAAAACTGAAGATCTCAAGGGCAAGCCTTCCGGTGAAATTCAGATACTAGGAGAGGCAATCAGAAGAGTTTCTCCTGTTTATTTGCCATGGACTAGGGATTTGCAGTCCTGGCTTTTTCCTTTTCTCACAGATGCCCATTGTACTGAGTCCCAGTCTGCTAAAAGACAACTTCAAGTGCATGACATATGTCAAAGGTAGCCTCTAGGACATGCCACAGTACCATATTTCTACTCTTTTTGAAATAGATCTACTTTAGAGTCTTAAAACTTTGAATTAATTGATAGATACTGGACTATCTTCAATAAAAAGAGCCTCAATTCCATGTGACACCAAAATGGAAAGTTTAATTCCCTTAGTTAAATGAAGGAAAATTATATTTAAAAACCTTAATATATATAACAATCATTCCCAAGAAATTCAAAATAATTAGCAAGAAGAAGATATGAAACAAAAGAAGTAAGTGATAATGTAAAAAGTACTGATCTTAATTAGTGAGTGTGTATCAACTATGACCTGTTTTTCCCATAAGGATATATACATGAAAATTTTTATCACTATGCTGTTCATAGATAAGTAAATGGAGGTAGGCTCATAGCTGTTCATCACTACAGCACCAGGGATATAAAATGTGTTACAGGTATAAGATACTAAAAAGCAATCAGAAATAACAAACTAGATTTATATGCAGCAACATAGCTAGATCTCACAACCGTAGTGTTGAATGAAAAACATGAAACAGGAAAAAAAATATTTCTAACAAAAATATAATTTATGCAACGTAAGAATCAAGAATAATCAAAATAATACCAATATTTCTATGGCAATATCTAAGGCAAAGTATGGAAAGAAGATCGGAAAGACACACGTAGCATACTCTAGAATAAGTATTTCTATACACATGGAGGCATGGAAGAGGGGTGAAGGGAAATCATATAAAGGATGAGAGGTATTACGTCAAGCAATGATCCTAGTGAGTCATAACCTAAAGCATATGGTCAACTCATGTACACCTGGGGTCTGACTGAGAGAGCAAAGCAGCTAGAGACTCCATGTGGGCAACTCCAACAGAGATGGAGAGATTTTATTGCCCAAGAAATGTCATCCTGAGTGATAACACGGGTGACAAATGATGACAGGCTGTAGAAAACTTTTCTGTTAGAATATTAGGCTCATAATAAATTTGGAAGGGATGTGGAACATTAATTAATTTTTTTTTTAGTAACTCCCTGAAAAACGTGAAAGCTTTATACATTAGTACTACATTAATTTTAAAAGCATAAACACATCACTGACTAGAGATAATTATTTTTAGATTTTGGAATATAACATTTGAACAAAGTTTATAAATTTTACCAAGCAATTAGCAGAATATCTTGAGTCAAGTACTTGATAAAAAAAAAAAAAAATTATTAAAATACATGGAAAAATACTCCCTGCTTTGGAAGGGGCTGATTATCATTTTTCACATTACTGTTTGTGATATTTGAATTTAAGGAGGACAAATCTTCATCTTCTCTTGTGCTTCTACACATCTTGCAAATGAGGCACTGATTGCCCTTTTGGATCATCTTTTCAAGGGTGTAAGATAGAGACGGGGTATTTTCCTGGAGCAAAGGGCCTATATCTATTTACAGTCTTGGGAGACAGAGATAATATCTCCCCCCAGAACAAAACTTAGTGCGCATTATAAATGACCCTAGTTTCAACTCACAGCATGTGCAGGTGTCATTTGGTCCTTTTCACATCTCCTAATGAAATTCAGAGTTCAGAGAATGACACAAGAAAATCCTGATGGATTGGATTTGGCTACGTCCATCACTGTGAGTAACAAAGTACATTGGCTCCCATGAAACTCATACCTTCTTCCTGCATCCATGAAACTGTGGCAGGCTAACTTGTTAGCTTGCAAGCTGGGTAAGACCTCACAGAGTCCTTCACAGCAATCAAGAGGAAAAAAAAGAACAGACTGAACTCTTAATGTTTGAGTCCGTGCCTACATCATAAACAAGTATATTTTATTTATTAAGGATGTTAAAGGAGATTTCTCACATTATCAAAGGTATGCAATTATGAATCCATCACAGATACACACAGATAGTCGAACTGTATCTGCTGAATGATACCATGATCTGAGTACCTCAAAATGTTGCCTCAATCATTATATTCCTGTTATTTTCTTGAACGGGTAGTTGATACAGTTTTGGCCAATTTTGAAATATGTTGGAGGGGTGGTGAGAGGGAGACAGTTTATCCACACATAACCAAGGAATTCTAGGAAACTAGCTGAGTGTCCCATAATTCAACTCAATTCAGGCACTATCTACCCAGAGATAATATCAGATGCCGCACTTATGGGTTCAGTCCTATAAGATTTTCTACCCTTCCAAACCCACTTCGACACCAGTCACAAACCCAGGTTACCAATGTACTTCCGACATATCACCTATAAATCAAGATTTCCAACCACCTCCTTGTTGGGTTTAATCCACGAAGCAGTTCATCAAACTCAAAGAAATGTTCTTACTTATTAGATAACCAGTTTATTATAAAAGGATATAATTCAGGAACAGGTAGATGAAAGAGATGAGTAGGACAAGGTATATGGGAAGATATTCAGAGCTTCCATGTTCTTTCTAAGAGAACTTCTCTTCCCATACCTGCCCTTGTTAACCAACCTGAAAGCTCTCAGAACCCTTTTCTTTTTGGTTTTTATGGAAGCTTCATCACATAAGCATTATTGATGAAATCATTGGTCAATTGCAATTGATTCATTGTCTAGGGCCCTCTCAAACCTGGAGGTTGGGAGGTGGCATGGGACTAAACATTTCAATCCTCTGATCACATGGTTGGTTTTCCTCGAATAAGTCCCCATGCTTACATGTGTCCAAAAGACACCACAGTAACATAAGAAGAGATACGTTTATGGGTCTCATCACAGAAAATTCAAAGGGTTTTGAGAGCTGTGATCCAGGAACTGTGGACAAAGTTTTGGTCGTCTAGATGATCCAATATATATTCCCTAAAATTCAGAGTATTATAGTAGGTGATGGAAGTTACCCACTGTCCTTGACCCGTGATCTCTTTTCAAGTAATACCACTGTGGAGGTAACATTCAGGCTACCTGTAAATGTGTATTCAATTGTCAAATTAGTTTCTTTTTTTTTTTAAAGATTTATTTATTTTGAGAGAGAGAGCACTTGTTGGGGGGTGGGTAGGAGCAGAGGGGGAGGCAGAGAGAGAATCTCAAGCAGATTCCCCACTGAGCAGGGAGCCTGATGCAGGGGTTGATCTCAAGAGTGTGAGATCATGACCTGAACTGAAATCAAGAGCTAATGTTTAGCCAACTGAGCTACCCAGGTGTCCCTGTCAGATTAGTTTCTAAGATGACAGTACTGATCTGAGAAAAATAACACTGATAAAATGGAGTCATACAAAAGAAAGATAAACTTTTTAAAAAATCACCCTTTATTCTATTATAAATTAAATATAAAAAGGTTAGGTAAGAGGAATATGGATCATATACAGCTCCTTTTCCATTTTCCCAGAGCCCAGCCCTTTAGGCTATGATCATAAATCCAGCAACATTCTCTATACTTTGCTGAATAATTCAATTGAGTTTCACTATGTATTTGGCACTCTTGGTTACAAGTGAATTTTTCATTTACATAATCACATTCTGCCCACTCGAATATTCCCTGTGCAGTTGCACTTTTATATAATATACTTGTTCGCCATCTGTCTTCAATTTTGGTCAAGAGATGCTTCATATTTTCCAACACTTTGCGTTGTAATTGTGCCACCCCAAAAGTCATTTTTGTTAATACACATCTTGTTTATGTACTGCCAGCAAGACACTTTAGGCTCTTACTGGCTAAAAGATACCCTGCCTTTGGGAGCTCTATATTCATCATCAGAAACAAAGAGAAAGTTCCTGCAAAGCCATCAAATATATTTGAAACTTCAAATGTATAAATACACATGCAAGTACTATGTTTGTGCAGTACAAAAGTATAAAAGTACAAAAGAAGTTTGGAATAAATGCCTTTGCCTATGTAAACATACATGCAAATGCCAGTATTACATAGATTTTAATTCAAGATTTCGTTTTAAAGTTACAATGAGATGTAAAAATAACTAATATTGCTCAGATTATTTAATTTGTTTTCCTTTAGGTCATTCCCTATATGATTATAAAGTATTAATGTATTTAGAGATCGTCCAAGAGTATCAGGTAGATGAAGCCTCTCTGCTAGTTCTTTTTTCAGGTAATGTGAAAAGAAAAGAAAGTATACATGTGAGATCAAAGTTTTTATTCTTAAAAAAACAAAAACAAAAACAAAAAAACACGTAGACTTTGGGCGCCTGGGTGGCTCAGTGGGTTAAGCCTCTGCCTTCAGCTCAGGTCTTGATTCCAGGGTCCTGGGATCAAGCCCCACATCAGGCACTCTGCTCGGCAGGGAGCCTGCTCCCCCACCACCCCCAGCCCCCCTGCCTCTCTGCCTACTTGTGATCTCTGTCAAAAAAATAAATCAAATCTTAAAAAAAAAAAAAAAAAGGGGAGGCTTTAACTTAACTGAAGTCCTTTGCCTAGCTTTTCCTAAAAAATACTCTGATATGAGTATTTCTGATATGTCTGTGAGGATTTCCCCTCAGAAGAAGGGTCTGTTCTTTTGATACCTTCACATGTGTATATATACAGGCACTCACATATTTCCCTTTCTTTTTTTGCATACTTCTCTTTCTTAATTTTAGCATATTTCTCTTTCTTAATTTCTCACTCTTTCAACATACAAGAAACTATAGTTTCAGTTTTATTTTCTAATGGGATGATTACATCAATTTCTCACCTAAAAATAAACTAACTTGAAAAGGTAGAGAGAATTATCCATACCTCTTAAGATTAAATTGTATGGTCTATCATCATCTTGTTCTTCTTCTTCTTCTTTTTTCCTTCCTCAATTCCTGATTCCACTAAAAAACTTTTGAATACTATGATACTTGATCTCCAAGCCCAGCAAGCTTGATCAAAATATGTATCAGAATAAACAACCAAGTTTTCTAGTGGTGATGTCAGGGAAGCATATAGTTTAGAGGTCAAAGCCAAGTTTTGAAGTTAAAACCCGGATTTGATTACCCACTCTATAACTTTCTGGCTATGTAATTTCATGCATGTTCTCTATCATTTCTCAGTAAATCTACCTAAACATCTGTTTCTTGTTAAAGGAACAATTTAATAGAACTTTTCACCTCATAGAATTGTTGCGAGATAATATACATAAGAAATTAGCATAGTGAACTTTCAATAAAGGATAACAGTGACTATTTAATACTAACATTAAATTATGACCAAAGAAGCAGTTCTTTAAAGAGACATCAAAACAGAATAATTTCACATATTCTCGGCTTTTTTCTGTTTTCTTTATTATAATGTCCTCTGGGATCATGCAGGGGTCATTCGTATTTTAATAATCTTTCACTACTTTTTGCTTTCTTACAGACTTTTCTCCCCGAGGGGAGGAGAAGGTCCTGTCTAAAAGAACAAATACGAGCTATATCGCTGTTTGATTTTTAGCACTAGTTTTCAGCACTGTCTCTCCTTTGCTTAATATTTACAATATGAAGTGTTATATATTGTCTCATAAGAATATTTCAGTAAAATCAAAAAAATACACAAAAATGCAAATACTAAGCTCTAATGTAATTATTAATGTGTTTTTCCTCTATTTCCCTATTAAATGATACATTTTCATTTTAGAAATTTTAGAAACACAGAAAGAAGGAGAACATATCAATCTACAAATCACTCTTATAATCTCATTATCCAGAGTAACCAGTATGTACTATTTCTAGATTTTTAGATATTATCATTTTAATAAGTGCAATTTCTTACGTATTTTAGCCTGGTTTAACTTGTGTACCATTACTTAAGAGATAGTATTTTGGAACAAAGAAGAGTTTGATAAAAAAAAATGATCTGAGCGTATCATGCTTAGCGAAATAAGTCAAGCAGAGAAAGACAACTATCATATGATCTCCCTGATATGAGGAAGTGGTGATGCAACATGGGGGCTTAAGTGGGTAGGAGAAGAATCAATGAAACAAGATGGGATTGGGAGGGAGACAAACCATAAGTGACTCTTAATCTCACAAAACAAACTGAGGGTTGCTGGGGGGAGGGGGTTTGGGAGAAGGGGGTGGGATTATGGACATTGGGGAGGGTATGTGCTTTGGTGAGTGCTGTGAAGTGTGTAAACCTGGTGATTCACAGACCTGTACCCCTGGGGATAAAAATATATGTTTATAAAAAATAAAAAATTAATTTAAAAAAAATGATCTGGATTTTTATGAATTTTAAAAATTAAAGGGATTATTTTTCTAGGATACTATTTTCTTTTATAGCTGAATAAATTGAGTCGCCACGGAATTAAGAGATGTTATCTGAGAGTATGGGTACACAAACTTGTGAGGGGAAGGAAAAAAAAAATCTTAAAGCTCTGAATAATGGTTTTCCTTCCACCATCTGTAAACTTTGGAGAGAGGAGAGGGCAAGGAAGAAAGAGAAGAGAGAGAGACAGAAAGGACAGAGAAAGAGAGAGAGAGAGAGACACCGTTTTGTATCAAGAATAGATAAAGACTAGGCTGTCATGTTTAACAATGTGTCAGAAGGTAACTTGTAAGCGGTGTGGTGCAATGTCCATCAGATATGACATTTTGGGTTCGTAGCCTTCATGACCTCGCCATCATTCGTAACCTAATTCTCGCTCTGTTTTGTTTGGCTTATTTGGTGATGCACTTATGGATGATTTAGAAGGACCCTATCAGCTCCTCTCCTTGGCTTCAGACAAAGTAGTTGGAGTGTGTGTTTATATTTTAAAGATTTATTTATTCACTTGGAAGAAAGAGGGAGAAAAAACATGCTCAGGCATGAGGAGGGGCAGAGGGAAAGAATGTTCAAGCACGCTCCTCACTCATCACAGAACCCTCTGTGGAGCTCGATCCCAGAAGCCATGAGATCATGACTTGAGCGAAAAGTAACAGTTGGACGCTCAACGCATAGAGCCACCCAGGTACCGCTGGAGTGTGTCTGGAGAGGAAAAGGAAAAGCCTGTATTTCTGTCCCTCAAACACTGCATCAGGTGGCATCTCTACTGGCTGTTCCAGTTTCCAAGGAGAAGCCTCTTGGTTCCAGCTCTCACGGGGTGACCTGGCCCCAGAGCTTTGGAAATGGCACAACCCTTGTTTAGTCGCTTTACGCCACAAGAGGAGTAGCTTTTTGTTAGGCTTCCTTACTGTCCCCAGCTGGCTTCTCAGCCATTATGTCCCTTGTTGCCAATTCTCTGCATTGCATTACCTGTTCCGCATGTTCTGAATGTCTCTTTGTTTTCCCAGTTAGAGTGTGAATGATGAATAATTTAAATCTTCCTCTCTACGTTATTCCTACATGATGTAAAATATCATTTTCTATATGATCATTTCCTAGTTACATAAAAATGTATCTTTAGTCTTTACTCAAGGCATACCTTATTTTGCCTTTGATCATGCCTTAGGGCTTTAGGTAAGTATTTATATCTATAAAATGCATCTAATTATAGAAAACAGTCACAGAGGACTAGATTTCTAAATAAAATAACTGTAAAGGTGATTTCTTAGATTAGTGAACACTTTGCTAACTGTAGTGAGAACTAAAAAACAAATTGAAACATATAAATTCCAATATTGTTTCAAAAAATTAAGTAGCAAAAGGGTTTGTGTGTGTGTCTGTGTGTGTGTTGTTGCTCCATTTGGGGTGATAGTAGTGTTGTAGTTTCCATATAAGGAACTAGTATGTGCATCAGTGGTCTACTTGAAGGCACATTTTATCAGTTTCTTTCTTCATCTTGGCCCACATAAAAAAAAGATTCAGGATATTAGTAAATTGCATGCCATCTCTCTCTTAAGGGAGAAAGTAAATAAAAAGTTCAAATCGCCTTCCTTTGTGAATAAGAAATAAAATGATTCCCAGAGAAAACAACCCGGTGGATTTGAAAACCAAAAGGTGAAGATTTTGAATCATTACCTGCTTGTTGCAGGGACTGCAAATCTCTGGAGAACAATCTTGAGGCTAACAATCCAGGAACAAAGAGATTTAAAGTTTACATCTTGGTTTCAGCCTGTAAATCCCAGGGTAATCTACATTCTCTTTTAACCATCCAGATAAACACTCTTTTATTTACATAGATGCTATGTGATAGCATTCGAACAATATCAAGTCTTAATGCTCGTGATAATATTGACAACAGGACTTTCAGTTATCTCCTAGGACTGTCTTTTATACACACACTCTGTAGAGCTATGCATTTTAACCACAAGAACACACTGTTTCTAACAGTTATGTTTATGGCATACAGCTTTGTTCTGGGATAATTTAATTTCATTTTAGAAACCGTCATTTATTTTTAGAACATTCACATAGCTACAAACATATATTTCTACTCAGCTTCAAAAATATATATGATATTAAGATCAGGACGTGCATTATAAAAACAGGAGCTAAAAAGGTGTGGTATGGCCATGGATTGCTTCATGATTCTGTTTTTTGTTTTTTGCTTTTTGGTTCTATTTCTGTCTGTATCTACCATTCATAAGATACTCAGTTCAGTTTATATACATTGGCTACAGTATTAGGATGATACATGGTTGCCTTTGATTGACTGATTAGAAATGTAGCAAATTTGATATCAGGGCTGGTACCATTTGCTTTTTATTGCTATTGTAGCCATGGGTTGGGACAGGGATAAGCAGAATTTTGGCCCTCATGATTTGGACCCTCTGGTGTCATAGCCATGAACAAGTTACAATGCATGGCAAAAGGGATTTTGCAGATATAAGGTTACTAATCAGGTCATTTAAAATAGGAAGATCACCCTGGATTACATGAGTGGGTCCAATCTAATCGCACATGCTCTTCACAGCAGACCTTTCTTCTCGCCTTAGAGCAAAAAAGAAAGTCTGAAAGATGTGGCAGAGGAGTAAGTCAGAGAGATTCAAAGCATCAGGATACCACATGCCCTTGATGCCATGTAAATGGAAAGGTGACATGTGTAAAGAGAATGGGGACATCGGTCCTGCAGCTGCAAGAGAACAACCAGTGAATTCAGGGAAAGAATTTGAGCCCGAGAGAAGTGCAGCCCTGGCCAATACCTTAATATTATCCCAGTGATGCCTGAAGCGGAGTATCAGCCACACCTTGCTAGACTTCTGTCCTCCATAGTCGTGGGATAACAAGGGAGTATTGTTGAGGGCTAACTTGTTACAACTGCAATAGGAACTAATACGGTGACTGACATCAAGTCCGCTCAGCTCCGCTGGAGCACCTGCAACCCTTATTTTGAATGCTAGTGAATATTTCCATCATTTTCGGTCTTTAGGATTTGATTGATGTTTGTTTTGTTTTGCTTTGCTTTGTTTTCATTAAGAAAGAAGTCAATAGAGGAACAATATGCTATGGTGGAGTATGAGATAGGGGTTACGGGGTCTGATTCTTGGTCCGGCTCTGCCCTGCTTCAGTCTGTAAACTTACTCATGCCACGTAACCTCTCTGGGCCACTGTTTGCTCGCCAGTACACAATAAAAGAAAGCCCTAATTTTCATGTGGGTGTTAGCATGCTACAATTCTATAAAATATTTATTGAGATGCTCATATATACTATTTTTTTTTCTAGAAGCTCTGAAGAATATGAAAGAAGCTTAAGACACAGAGCCAGTTTCTACAGTTTATTTAAAGTGACCTAAATAAATACTTAAAAATGCTTAATGAACGAGAGCATAAAATCAAGTTACGGAATGTGTGCTTAGAATCCAAGGCCTCTTCTATTCCCTAAGAAAGTATATCACTATTATGGGTTATTGGTCCTTGATTTAAGAAGCTGGACAGAACCCAGTTTTAAAACGACGAGTAAAAATGTTATTCACTTTAAATCCATAAATGTTAATGAAGTACTTAGTGCCAGGCAACATAAGAACAGCAAAGATAAATGAGTCAAAACCCCTGATCTTGAGGAGGTTACAGCATGAGACGTAGACACATATGCACACTAGTGAGTACGTTAATGCCAATAATCACAAATTCTCTTTACTGAGTACTTTTAGCATACCAAACTTGCATATATTACATTATTTAACTTTCTAATAATCAGATACATTTAAGTACCATCCTTACTACTGTTTCATAGCTACCAAACCACAACACTAGCAATCTAAATAATTTGTCTATAGTCATAGATGTAGAAAACGGGGGAGAGATGATTCATAGTTAAGGGACCCCCAACTCAGAACCATTCAGAATCAAGCCATTGTCCTGTAGCTTTTTCAACTCTTTCTTAAGACATTAGTCAACTATGTTTATTTATTGTACTTGGATGCACAAAGTCGCAAAACCCACAAATACTCCAAAACTAAATTTATGACTTTTCAACTTAAACTTAGTCTTCCTTTACTGATTCCTATTCATGTGGATGGTACTTGCCTCTAGAAGCTGTGTATGCCACAAACCACTTAAATTAAGCTTAAGTGAATCGCTCTTTACCACTCTCCCTCCCACAAAATACAATTTCAATCTATCACCCGGTCTGTTGATTTCACCTCTATATATCTCAGGTCCATTTATTAACTCAATCTCTACAACCACCATCTCACTGAAAGTCACAATTCTGTCTTGTGATTCTGGCCTAGATGACTATATACACCACCTCACAACTACAGCATTGGCAGCGGATTTCTGATGCAAATGCACTCAAAAACTAGAAACTGTAAGACCTACTTCAAAGCCTCCAATTACGCGTTTAGTCTCTTTACTCATATACCTTTCAAAAATAAAACCGTATAAAACTTTTTTTATTAGAATTTCTGCCTTTTCTTATTCTCTAGGATCTTAAAATGTCAAGGAACTTTCATCATTATACTTTCAAACAATATTCTATCTCTTTCTCTGGCTTATCCACAAACTTTCTTCTACTTTATATTCAATCCTTCCTCTTTTCCACGCTCTCTTACATCATTATCTCAGAACATGTCACATGCAGCTCCTTTAAGGAATATAGTACTCCAATCATCCTAATTGCTTTTCTCACTATAACAAAGAGAGGACTGAATATTTGGTATGTGTGGGGGAAACTAGATACGAATTAGTTTAGCAGGCCACATGCAAATGTTTTGTGTTGGGGAGTTACAAATGAAGTCATAAAGTTGAATTTTGACAGTGAAAATGATGAGAAGAGGAACAGTCAGAATGAGATCATAGTAATAAGATTGGCTTTTCACTTCTTTTGTATATCCCTTGGGTTCTAAGCGATACTGTAAACACAGAGACAGTGAAATGTATCAGATATAGATCAGGATGTCAGGAAGAAGGCACATACTAGATGTCGCCTCAATTTTAAAGCCCCTCTCTTCTTGGTATAAAGTTGGGAGCATTTAATTAAATTAATTAATTAGTTAAAAATTAATTTTTGTTTTTGCCTTCAGTTTACCCATATCACCGGAGAATGGTGCCATTTTGGGCACCATTAAATTTTCTATCTCTTAAATTGCACTGAAAGAAGCACTTGACTTTGAATGAATAAATTAGAGTTTCTTGTTGCAATACTTTATGTCTTCACAGACACAAGGACTACCAACCTCCACGGAGTATTTATGCAGTGATTTTCTTTTTATTCGCTCACACAAAGGAGAGCCAATATTTATGGGGGAAAATGGAAATGTGATATACATTCTAATTTTAAAATGGCTATAACTTCAAATACGTATCAGAGTCTCCTGGTGGCATGGAGGTTACAGATTATCATGGTTAAACATTGGTATTATTCTCAAAATAAAGGATACTAATAAAAATTCCATTAAAGGGGAGACCAATTTGCATTTGAACAGGAAAACTCTGTTTCACAGAGACAAAGGTTGCTTTTCTGACAGCAAAGTTAAGATGTAGCAAACCTGCCTTGCTGTCTTTTATTGATTGTTTTTGCACCCCTAGGAAATCAAGGGGAAAAAATCTCAGATAGTTTATTTCCTTCAGTTTTGTACAGTACTGACTCATCATTTTCTATTCTGGTAGCTAAAACTCCCAGTGATGCTATTTCTGATGCATCCAGATTCTCAGAGGTCAAACATCTTTTTATTGAATATCATCATAGTTGTGTTGGACTATGTAAACACAAAGTTAATTTTTGCCTTGACAGCAGGATTGAGAACTAAAAGGAATATCATGACAGGCAAAATAAATATACATATTCAGTGGAACTTAAATTAGCGAGGTGCTCTTCAAAGCACAGGCACATGCCAAAATGCCTCAAGAATAAAGGGCCAACATTTTATGAGTGGTTGAAGTATTTTGCATATGAGGAAAATCACATCTGAGGTTCTTAAAGCATTTCATTATTCAAGTTCACAAGCAAGAAATAAATTAAAAAATAAATAAGCAGAAATAAACCACTCTAATAAAGTACGATCTTGACATATTTTTATTAAAAATACAAAAGAATGTTTTCATGGATTTCATAAGATTTATTACCTTAATGAATAAATATATTTTACTTGTTCTTTAATATACATAATTGTGAAGAAATTAGTGTACAAAGGAAATAATTTATGAAGTGTAATCAGATGTAATAGCTTCCTGCATGGTTTAGTTTACTTTTCTTTCATTAGACTGATTGTCTTGACTATAAAGGGATCTGGAATCCAAATGGGATGAAACGTATTTTTTTTCCTATTCCTTACGTGTCATTCCCCTTATTCAACTGATCATACCACTTCTATACTTCAAATGCACAGATTTGTTGTTGTTGTTGTTTTACCAAATTCAATAACTTTATAGTCATAAGCTTATTTTTTATTTTTCTGGACAATCCCAAAGGAGATAACAGAAGAAAAAGTATTTAGGGACAGAAAACTGCTTGAAAATATTTTGTTAATTGAACTAGCAAATATATTATATATAATTCTATTATCAAGGTGGCAATTATCATAAAATTATAAAGTTATCACAGCAAAATACTGAGTTTACATTTCACTTAATCCCAGACTGAGAATGCAGACTTTATATTGTGGGTTGCCTCGCCCCGTCCAAGGCACACACTTTTCCATTTATGACTGGAATAAAAATTCATTGAGATATCTCAGGTTTAATGTTTATTGGGCATGAAAATGATTGATTTTTCTTTACGCGATGTATAAACTTAGGGGAAAAAGACTTCTGGTTTCTGATTCTTTAAGCAAGGAGCTTGGAAGCCACCACCCTGTCCTAACAAAAGTAAATAAATGAACAGACTGAAAAATCCAGAACTCTTCCTGAATCCATAAAATCTGAAAGGACACAGAGCAAACTGCTCCCACAAGACTGGAGAAACAGACAGGTGGATACAGGGAGTCACAGCTTACGAGGAAACAGTCCAGGGTAGGAAAACCTGAACAGTAATTGACTATGGCATTTCAGGATGGACAAGCCTGAGAGGTAAAACCTTCAAAGGGCATAGAGTCCCCACACAATATTGTGACATTTACCTTCGGGAGCATCACCAGTTTCCCACAGAAAATATCTAAGAAAAATCCCCTCAGAACTCCAGCAGGGGAAAGGGAAGAGGAATAATTTTAAAATATGCCAGCATACTGGGTTCTTCTTAAGAAACATCTGTCCTCAGAGGAAACACCAGAGCTTAATCTACTGGGATATTATCAGAGTCTAACTTACATGGGAAAGGGAATTACTCAACTCCAGCTGGCTCTGGTCCTCCATGTGTCTACTCTAGCCATCCGGTGCCTTCTAAGGGGAGGAAAAAACTGAGAAACATTTGTGAAGTTCACAGTCCAGAGACATAGGCTCACTAAAAGACTGAGACCTAATCAGAGGACTGTAGAGTGCTTCTTCCCCCCTGCCACACTCCCACCTAAGCAGCACATTACTAAAAGTCTATTTATAGCAGTTCCTTTCATCCAGCACCTCACCTCTGGCTCTCAAGAAAATATTACAAGTCAGCCAAGTGGCAAAAAACCACAATTTGATGAGACAGAGTAAGTACCAGAATAAGACATGGCAAGGACGTTGAAATTACTGGATTGGGAATTTAAAACTATGATTAATATGCAAAGGAGTCTAATGAATAAAGTAAACAGCATGTAAGAACAGGAGGGAGATGTAAGCAGAGAAACAGAAATTCCTTAAAAACAAGCAAAAATATGGGGCGCCTGGGTGGCTCAGTGAGTTAAGCCGCTGCCTTTGGCTCAGGTCATGATCTCAGGGTCCTGGGATCGAGACCCGCATCCGGCTCTCTGCTCGGCAGGGAGCCTGCTTCCCTCTCTCTCTCTCTCTCTGCCTGCCTCTCCATCTACTTGTGATTTCTCTCTGTCAAATAAATAAATAAAATCTTTAAAAAAATAAATAAATAAATAAATAAATAAATAAATAAAAAGAAGCAAAAATAAATGCTAGAGATAAAACCGAAACCAAAACCAAAAACAACGTGGCAGGTATAAGGATTACCCTTGATGGGCTCATTAGTAGACCGGACCTGGCTGAGAAAAGAGACTCTGGAGTTAGAGCATATATAGCAATGGAACCTTAGAACTGAAGAGCAAAGCAAAGAAAGACCAAAAAAAAAAAAAAAAAAAAAAAAAAAAAAAAAAGAATATGCAAGGACTATGAGAAAACTACGAAAGGTATAACACACATGTCATGGGGATACCAAAGGGAAAAGAAAGAGAGAGAGGAGCAGAGGAAATATTTGAAACAAGAATGACTAAATATTATCCCAAATTAATGTCAGAACCTAAACATCAGGTCCAGGAAGGTCAGAATGAAGAGTGAAGTGAAATATTTAGTTTTAAGAGAAAATAACTCACCGACCTAAAATTCTGCACCCTGTAAAATTTTCTTTCAAAAGTGAAGAAAAATCAAGAAGTTTCTCAGAAAAACAAAAAATGGAGGGAATCTGTTGACAGTAGTCCTATATTGCAAGAAATGTTAAAAGAAGTTCTTTAGGGAAAAGGGGAAAAAATTCAGAAATTCAGAACTACATAAAGTAAGGAAGAGCATTAAAGACATGAAGGTAAATTAAAAACTTTTATTTTTCTTAACTGAGCTAAAAGATAGCACTTTGTTCAAAATAAAATTACCAAGAATGGATTTTATTATGTTTACATGGGAAATAAAGGATAATAGTGACACAAATGATGGAAGGAGAAATTAAATTTATTTTGTTATGATAAGGTGCTTGATGTCAACAACTACATCAGTCCCCTGGACACAACAGTGACTTTTTCATCAAGAACAGCAGAATATACATTCTTCCTAAGCTGGCATAGAACATTTAACAAGATGGACCTATGTCCTGGGCCATGAAACACCTTAGTAAATTTAAAGGAATAGAAATCATAAAAGTCTGTTCTCAGACAACAATGGAATGAATTTAGAACTTAGTTAACTGATTAAAAACTGTTGGAAAATCCCAAAATAAGTGGAGACTGAACACACCGCTGAATAACACATGGGTCAGAGAAGAAATTATGAGACATTTTAAAAATACTTTGAAATACAGGAAAAATAAAACACAATCTTTTAAAATGTGTGGGATGGAGCAAAACTAGTGCTTAGAAGAAAATTGATGGCACTGAATGCCTGTGTTAGAAAAGAAGAAAAATCTAAAATTAGTTATCTATGTTTCTACCCTAGGAAACTAGAAAAAGAAGAGTAAATTAAATCCAAATTAAACAGATAAGAAAAAATAATAAAATTTAAAAAAGAAATCAATAAACTGAAATCAGGAAATCATTAGAGAAAATCACTGAAGCCAATATCTAGATCTTTGGGAAAAAAAATCAAAATCAGTAAGCCTCTAGCCTGGGTAACCAAGAAAAAAAAAAATAAGGAGGATACAAACAATTAATACCAGAAATCAAAGAGGAAACATAGCTACAGACCCCATGGACATTAGTAAGATAATAATGAAATACTATGAACACTCTATGCCCACAAATTCGATAATCTAGATGAAATGGACCAATTCATTGAAGCACACAATGTGCTAAAACTCATGCAAGAAGAAATAGACAATCTGAATAGACCTGTGTCTATTAGAAATCCAATCAGTAATTAATAGTCTTCTAACACAGAAAGCATCAGGCCTAGATGGCTTCACTAGTGAACTCTATCAAAAGTTTAAGGAAGGAGTTATTAATTTTCTTCAATCTCTTTCAGAGGATGGAAGCATAAGGAATACTACATAACTCACTCAATAAAGCCAACATTATCCTATATCATATGTCCTCATATGACAATGAGATACTACTATGCCTCTATTAGAATGACCATAATTCAGAACACTGACAATATCAAATATTGATGTGGATGTGGAACCACAGAAATTCTCATTCGCTGGTGGCAGGATGCAAAAAAATGTGCAAGTTTGGCAATTTCTTACAAATCTAAACATATTCTTATCAGATCTTCCAACAATTGTGTTTCTTGATGTTTACCCAAAGGAACTGAGGATTTATGCCCAAACAGAGACCTACTCATGGATGTTTATAGCAGCTTGGTTCATAATTACTAAAAATTGGAAATAATCCAAATGTCATTCAGTAAATGAATGGATAAGTAAATTGTGGCACAGAGACAATGGAATATTATTCAGCACTAAAAAGAGAGGAGCTATCATGCCATTAAAAAGGCATGGAGGAAACTTAAATTCATATTTCTAAGTGGAAGATTCCAATCTGAAAATATTACTTACCATATGATGTCAACTATATTAAATACTGGAAAAATCAAAATGATGAAGATATTAAAAAGATCAGTGGTTATTGGTGTTAGAGGGTGGGGAGGGCTAAATAGGCGAGCACAGAATATTTTTAGGGCTGTGAAAATATGCTGTATGATACTGTAATGAAGGATACATGTCATTATCCATTTGTCCAAACTCAGAGGACTCATAACACCAAGCTTACACCAAAAGGTAAACTATGGACGTTCGCTGATGACAATGTGTCAACATAGGTTTATTAAGTGTAACAAATACGCCACTTCAGTTGGAGATGTTGTTCATGGGAAAGGCCACGCATGTGAGGGGGTGGGAAGTAAATGGAAAATCTCTGTACCTTCCCCTCAGTTCTGACGTGAACCCATAACTGCTCTTAAAAATTGAAAGCTTAATTAAAATGCAACCCCCCCAAAATCTTTAAATTAAAAAAATGCATTGTTTTTGCTTCTTGTCGTGTGTTAAGAGATTTTCACACAGTAAATTAATCCACCGTGCACCCATTGAATGAGGTTCTCTTATCATCCTAATTTTAAAGATGAGGATATGAATATTTAGAAAGATTTTGTAATCTGGAATAAATGCAAGACTTAGTATCTGAATGCCACTTTCTTTCATGCCAAACAGAAGCATTTAAACAATAAGCCACCTTATTTCGCTTGATTGCTTAGACGTTTTAAGTTTTGCAATAATTTGAATTTATCACCGATTTACCTCTTTATATTCATACATACCCTGGCCATCAATTACAGTCTCCTTCTAAACTTTGATCTCTTTATCCATGGTTTTCATATTTTATTTGATGTTATTGTAAGCAAAAATTGGCACAATTTTCTCTAGCTTCCTAGAATGTGTTCTTGAAAAACAGGCTGTCTTTTTGTTGTTGTTGTTGTTTTTTATTGCGATGCTGCTTTTCTTGTTTGGTTCTGTTTAGTTAGCATATAGATTCTCTTCTCTATAGATCTTTTTAGAAGTCATCTTCCCCTGAGTGTGATCTTTACTTGGGTGAAGTTCTATGTAAGGCTGTTCTTTGCTCACAGAAGGGACATTCTCTTTGTATTCCCTCCTTATCACTATAGGCGTTGTGGGACATTTTCCTCAGAACAACCTGTTCTGAGACATTTATTCTGATCTTCAGCTAGGGGGGTAACTAAGACGTGGCCCTGTGATGGCATCAGTAGCAATTTTACTACTGTTTTTTTTTTTCTTCTCTCCAAATTGGAAGAAAAAAAAAAAAAATAAGGCAAAGCCAAATAAAAATAAAAGTACATTTAAAGGGGTATCTTGAATGTTTCTGTGGGAGGTTTGTATTTCTAGCTGTTTCCAGGTATGTGGGTAATTTTTTGAAGTGTTTGTATTTTCAATATTTGAGTTCTGATATAGCCATACTATTTTTGTCTGTTTTGATTTGGTTTGGTTTGGTTTTGCCCTGTTCAGCCATTTCTTTGTTGATTTTTGTCCCACCAGAATCAGTGGCTTATCTTATACTTTATTCAATTTCTACTAACAATTTCTTTTTTTTTTTTCAAAGATTTTATTTATTTATTTGTCAGAAAGAGAGAGAGGTGAGCACACATGAGCAGGGGGGAGTGGCAGGAAGACGGAGAAATAGGCTCCCCACTGAGCAGGGAGCCTGACGTGGGACCTATTCCCAGGACCCTGAGATCATGACCTGAGCCAAAGGCAGATACTTAACCAATTGAGCCACCCAGGAACCCCTCTACTACCAATTTCTGTGAGGATCTCCATCACTTGTCTGTCCTGGACTGGAAGCTCCTCTGTATTCATGCCGAAATGAGTTCCAGGTAAACCATCCCTGACCACGGCCTCCTTGCCAGCCTGTCTAACCCCCCTCTTCAGTTCAAGAACATCAGTGTTTGTGACAGTTCTTCTCATTTTCTGCCAAACTATATCCCTCTCTTCAAGGAGAAGGCCTGCATTGATTTCTTGAACCCTCTTTTAAATGATCCCAAGATTATACTGGGTCTGGATGATACCTCTTGAGTTTTACGATGAGAATTTGGACTTCCCTCGTTTCAGCTCTCATTGCAATTAAAAACGACAACAACAACAACAAAACCAAAAACACAACTATTTTTCAGTTTATTCTATTTCTGAGAAACAGATTGTATGGGCTGCTTTTATATTATCATTTTCCAGAATTCACATTTTAATAAAGCTTGTCTAGAAATAAAGTATGCATAGAACTGAGTATATAAAAGTGGATGCTTATTTCTCTGTATTAAAATAATGGATTTCATTCTCCAAAAAATTCAAGTTGCTCCTTGGTGCTAAGTGAAGCACTTAGGGAAATGCATTCCACCATGCAGGTGGCAGGGACACTAGATTATATTAAAGGCAACCTGGAGCCATCAGCTCTCTAAGTGGCCCTTCCATCCTGTAGAAACATAAAAACTAATGTGCTCTACTCTGCACCTACTTTCTACCATTAGGTATTATGAGGCACTAAGAAAAGCTACTGGCTGCATCACATCCTTCTTTGGTTTGATATTAAAAGAATGGAAGAAATTCTGTACCTCCTGTGAAGGGCATCAGTCTACATTTCTCAAGGTTGTGCAAGTTATGTTGAAATCATCCAGTTTATCTTGCCTATAAATAGTTTGCTTCTATTTTGAGTAAAATATATAAAGCAATAAATAGCAAGAAAAATTGGTTGCACTATATAAATTTCAACCTCTTTGCTATTCTGTATTTCTTGTGTATCCTTGACACACTTCCAGAATTCATTCTGTTCATAAAGTGGGCAATTATTTTATTAGTGAATATAGTTGCAGAGTCTCTCATTTCTTCAGCCTTCCCCCTAGTTCTGCCCCAGCCACTTGCAGAAGTGGTAAATGCATCAGAAAGACTGGTTACAGACTTCAGAAGTGCCAAATGGCTAATTGTCAAGATCTTAAGAAAATGACCATTTTCTGTTATTATCCCCAGTGCGATATAAAAAGACTATTAAACAGGTTGCCTAATGTTGCCTACACATTGATTCATTCCAGCGTTAAAAGATGTGCCAAGGGAAAAACAAAATTCAATAAAACAAAGAAAGAACAAAAGAACATGTGTTAAAAGAGGGACTTCTGGCTAATTTTATAGGGAAGGATAAAAATTCTCAAAATGTGTGTATGTGGGTAGGGATATTGCATATTCATAACACTCCATAGAGATTCTTTCTAAGCTTATCAAAAGCAACTGTACCGTGCTTTTTCAAATAAGCACATGTAAAGGGGCTACTACAGAAAGGGAGAAAGATGTTAAGAAATAAATGAAAGAAGAAAGTAGGTGAGAAAGAAATAATTAAATGGAAAAGTATTGTGGGAGAAACTGTATTCAAAAAAGAAACCCAAGGGTGACTTTAATGTATTTTGAACCACAGAACATTAACTATAATCTAATTTTTCTTCCCTTAGGACCATAAAGTTGAGCAATATTCATGTTGTTCACAATTTCCATGCTCTCTAAAACTTCAAATTCATTCATACACCTTAACAATCCATGATTCTGCAAAATAATCTTAGAACTGGTAAATTTTATATTATCTGAGGGTGATGTCCTATGTTTTGTGGGGTGTGCCATCACCGCTCTTGGAACGGAAGGCAGCAGTATTATGTGCGACCCAGGGAATAGCTTTAAATGAGATATTATGAAGGTGATACAAGCAGCCATTATATGTCTGAATCTTGGTTTACTAGAATTAGATATGCAGTGACACTGACTCTAAAAATGTCTAGTATAATGACCTGACATTACCATTTTGTATGCATAATATGGTATCCCTACTGGGACATTTTATGAAAGCGAAAGGTTATGACCTACCGTTCATTACACTTAGTTTCTAAGGTGCCAGAGATTGATGGAGGAGCCCAAGTGCATTATTGCTCTCCACTGGACCTTTGCATTTATTAGTCACAAGTCTGATGCTAATGGGACCTGCTCTTTTGTTGGATTGATGTTCGGGGTTAGATGGGCAGATGAGCTCTTGATCTTGACCAGAAATTATTTGCCCACTGCCAATTAGAAGAGGAACAGGGCAAGGTGGAGGTTGAACTTTAATAGATGCTGAGAGTGCATGATAAAACCCAGTGAGATAATGCAGTCTATTCTTAAATTGACAAATTTACATAGTGAAGAGACTTTTTAATGATTGTCAACCAAACAAGATGTAATTCTATGAGAAACGGTCCACCCAGCTGTTCTTTCCTTCCTTCCTTCTCCCCTCCCTTTGCTTCCTGTTTCCTCTCCCCTCCTCTCCCCTCCCCTCCCCTCCCCTCCCCTCCCCTCCATTCCATTTCTTTCCTCTCTTTTCCTTTGATTTCCCTTCCTTTCTTTCTTTCCTACTTATAGGACATGAAGTTATTTTTGTTAAACACAGATATTACTTCATACATTTAAAAACACAATCTCTCCTATGCCACACAGATGACAAAAAGGGAAAGGTGTCACCCAATCATATTTAACACACGATCCTTCAGGATAAACAAATATGTCTTCCAATAAGTAGCCTTCACCATAAACATAAATTTAAGATTAGGATAAAAGATAAACAATAGAAATGAAATGCAGTAGTATTTCCTAAAATTATATCTGTTACTCCAAGATAACTTCTTTTTTTTTTTTTAAGATTTTATTTATTATTTATTTGACAGACAGAGATAGCAAGTAGGCAGAGAGGCAGGCAGAGAGGGAGGAAGGGAAGCAGGCTCCCCACTGAGCAGAGAGCCCCACGCGGGGCTCGATCCCAGGACCCCGGGACCATGACCTGAGCCGAAGGCAGAGGCTTTAACCCACTGAGCCACCCAGGCGCCCCCAAGATAACTTCTTACTGAGGAATTTTCCTGACTTCTCCCTCTATCTCATCAGAACCACAGTCCTTGAAATTTACAGGACGCATTAATTCTTACAAATAAGAATTACTTTTGAACCAAAGCAGTTAAGACTGCTTCTTACTTTTTTCTAAGCTAAGTTTTCTGAAGTATGCTGTTAGGAAGTCAGAAGTATTCACATCTGCACATCTGGTTATCTTATGGTGACTATATTCTCTGTGTAAAGATGAACTTTGAGATACACGAGGCATCATTTTTGTCCTCAGATTGTTAGTTAGCATGCTGTAGAGAAAGCAACCTGGGCACAAATGTCAAGAAAGTAAGCTCTAAGTGACAAGTGACAAAAAAGTTTACATTATAAAGTCTTGAGACCATAAGGAATCATAACTTCCAACTTGGAGGAAACAAATACTTGTAATGAAGTTCTAAGAGGAATGAATCATATTATTGATATGAATGAATTATATATAAATATATATATATATATATATATATGATGGCAAAGCTGGAAAGGAGGACAGAATAGAAGGCAAATAATCGAAGAGAAAAGTATCAAGAATTTGTGTGTGCCAGACTGGCTGGCTTTTACTACTTATGTGATCAAAACAGGTTACGTAACACTTCCGAGCTTCCGTATCCTCATCTGTGAAATGGACATAACAAATTCAACCTTACAGAACTGCTGTGAAGGAGAAATGCAGTCATGTGTGCAAAATACTAGCCACAATGGCCGACAGTAAACACTCCACAAATTACACATAATTTTTGTGCTTTTGGAGAATCTTATCATTACTGGTAGTAACAAAAATCCTAGAAAACTACAAACTCAGGCAAGCTCCAGGCAAAATTATCTCAAAGGGCTTATTTCAAAGCGCGCCTAGAAAATTATCTGTGAGAAATAAAATTGACAAAAGTGTTGGTTGAAATGAAAATCAGAAGGTCTTTGAATGTTAGGATGAGGACACTGGGCATGTTTTATTACCTATCCATTCCTGGCCTTTGGGGGCATGCACGGTGTTTTCCAGTTCTCAAGAAATATTCATTTATCTGCTTTTGTTTGATTTAAATTAGATTTTCTGGTAGCCATTGAGGGGCACTTGGATGGCTCCGTCAACTAATCATCTGCCTTTGGCTCAGACTGTGATCCCAGGATCCTGGAATTGAGCCCCCAGTCTGGCTCCCTGCTCTGTAGGGAGTCTGCCTCTCCCTTCGCCCTTTCCCTACTCTCATGCTCTGTCTCTCTTTCAAATAAATAAGATCTTAAAAAAAAAGAAAAAAAAGTTCCCTGTAGCCTTTGAAAACCGACAAGCAGATAAGAGACGTAACCTGAGCTATGCATTTGTGGTATTACTACCTAGCAGCAATGTGTAGGATAAATTAGAGAAAAGTGGAGCACTATTATAATGATTAAGACTAATAATCATAAATATAATGTATCAGAATAATTACAGATATATGGCAGACATGAGAGATATATTCAAGGAAATATACTAAGATTTCACTAAAATGAGTGATGTGAGGGGTGCCTGGGTGGCTCAGTGGGTTGGAGCCTCTGCCTTCGGCTCAGGTCATGATCTCAGGGTCCTGGGATCGAGTCCCACATCGGGCTCTCTGCTCAGCAGGGAGCCTGCTTCCTCCTCTCTCTCTGCCTGCCTTTCTGCCTACTTGTGATTTCTCTCTGTCAAAAAATAAATAAAAATCTTAAAAAAAAAAAAAATGAGTCATGTGATACAAGGGAGGAGGCATCGGGTAATATGCTGAAGATGAAACCTAACGTTCCAAATGTCTTGGTAGAAGATACAGTCCATTACATCTGAGATCTGGTGAGTTTGTGGGACAATGTCAAGACACCACATTCTCTTTTTTTTTTTTTTAAAGATTTTATTTATTTATTTGACAGGCAGAGATCACAAGTAGGCAGAGAGGCAGGCAGAGAGTGGAGGAAGCAGGCTCCATGCTGAGCAGAGAATCTGACGTGAGGCTCGATCCCAGGACCCTGGGATCATGACCTGAGCTGAAGGCAGAGGCTTTCACCCACTGAGCCACCCAGGCGCCCCAAGACACCACATTCTATCAGTTGGATGACCTCAGGAAAAGGGCAGAGATAAATAGTTAGAAAGAATTAGCACAAAAGTAAGTAAAAAGAGCATGAGACAGAAACCTTTGGGAGAAGCTTGGATTCATGGAGGAGTCAAACAAAGTATCATGAAAAGGTGATCCCAGACAGTCGAAGGAATCAGAAATCTGAAGTTCTGAACCTGACATTTTCAGTCAAGAGTAGAAGAGGGTGTGAAGAGACAAAACAAAACAAGAACAACAATGAAAAAAACAAAAGTGGGGATGTCTGGGTGGCTCAGTCAGTTAAACGTCCGTCTTCAGCCCAGGTCATGATCCCAGGGTCCTGGGATCAAGTCCCGTGTTGGACTCCCTGCTCAGTGGGGAGCGATTACTCCCTCTCCCTCTGCTGCTCTCCCTGCTCGTGCTCTCTCTTTCCTTCTCTCTTTAATATATAAGTAAATAAAATCTTTAAAAAAAATACAAGCGATGACTGAGAAAGTTGAAGATCTTTGGAGATGCTGGCTTCATAGTGACTTTTTTCTCACAATAAGTTTCAATATAAAAGTAGAAATGGATGGGGACGCCTGGGTGGCTCAGTTGGTTGGACGACTGCCTTCGGCTCAGGTCATGATCCCGGAGTCCCGGGATCGAGTCCCGCATCGGGCTCCCAGCTCCACGGGGAGTCTGCTTCGCTCTCTGACCTTCTCCTCGCTCATGCTCTCTCTCACTGTTTCTCTCTCAAATAAATAAATAAAATCTTTAAAAAAAAAAAAAAAAAGTAGAAATGGATGTTAGAATGCAAGAGATGAGATGAATTCTGGAAGTGGCTGTAATCCATGTTAACTATCATTTCAAGAAATTTACACAGATAAAGCAAAAATGGTAGGAAAAGAGCTTAAAAATAAAACATTTGTTTATTTTTATTTTTTCATCCAAGGGAAAATGTTTTTGTACTCAAAAACTTGGGTTTTAATGCCAGATCCCACTAGACATCACTGAGGGTTAGTAGACTTATATATGAATATAAGTCCCTCCATGTCTGTCTTTAAAAAATTTAAGTTAATGTCTGGTTTTAATTTTTTAAAAAATCAGTGTGGTATAATTCACATACATTAAACTTCATATTTAATTATATAGTTTCATGAGTTTCAAAAATGTCTACTCCCTAGTAAAGACTTCTACAATTAAGATAAAGAATATTTCTATTACTGAAAAAATTTCTCTTGTGCCCTCATTGTCCAAGTCCCTGACCACAGGCAGCCACTGACCTAGATTCTGTTGCTATAGATAAGATTTATCTTCTCTAAATTATATATAAGCAACATCGTAAGTATTAGTTGTTTCTGGTTTCTTTTTCTCAGCAAATGCTCGTGAAATTGATCTATGTCGCTGAGTTTATGAATCATTAGTTCTTTGTTATTTCTGAATGTATTTCACTGCAGGAATAATATCCATTTAATTAATCCATTTTATCCAATCTATTCATTCCGTTGTTGATGGCTATTTGCGGGTTTTCTACTTTAGGGCTAATATTAATAGAGCTACTATGAACATTCTTGCACAAACCTCTGTGTAGATACATGTTCTGAGAGCTTGTATATGAAAGTTAAAAAACATCCACTCTCTCTGAGAAAACTGGCACAGCAAGCATCTGAAGCCCAGAATTGGCTAATATATTTAGATGGGATATTAGCTTTCCAATTTGTTAGATGCCGCTACCACATTTATATACGTACAAAACATTTCATCAAGAATCAGGCATGTAAGCTGTTCAGACAACTAATTGCGTGGCCCTGATTAGAGTCCTGACCCAATGTGACTAGATAGTTCATGGGATAGGACAAACTGGTTTCAGTTGTTAGTATCAGCAGCTTACCTTCTGCTTGCCTGTCTCAAAACGGTCATAGGATTCTAGAACCTGAATGGCAAAATTCCTCTCCTGAGTGATTAAAGGGCTCTACTCCTACTCTTCTAGGTCACCTGCTTCCTTGGTGAGAAAGAAAGATCTCGAGCCTGGCTCTTTTCTCTCATCCATGCACACACTTTCAGCGGCCAAATTTCACTTGTAAGGGACTATTTCTATGGCAGCATGTGGGAGTATTTTTCCATCTGTCTCATGTAACTAAAAGAAGCACCCTCAGATTTTTCAGACCCAAGGAAAGAGGAATCCATCTACTGATTCCTTTCAACTTACAGAAATATTTATTGGGTGACAAGTCCTTCCGGAGGAGAAGATCTGGCCCACTATCAAGAAATACTGAAACCCTGGATCCTTTATTGGTACTCTACTATAGCAGTGGGGAATTTGGGTTATTTCGAAAGGCATTGTAAACTGCCCCTTTTTTATAAGGAGAGATGGGCATAATGAGGTAGCAAAAAGCTATGGAAAAGAGAATTTAAACCATTCTTTACAAAAATGCAAAGCATTTATCTCCATGGTGGACCTGCCTGCAAAATATTTGTAGGGTATGTTGCCTTCAAAAACTTCCCTTACACTACCCCTTCGATCAACACATCTAGATAGATAGATGGATGGATGGATGGATGGATAGATGGATGGAAGGAAGGATGAACAGACAGAAAGGCACACACATCCTCACGCACACACTGAAGACCTTGATTGGAAGTGTTAAACAACCCCACTGGATTGTCGAGTCTCAAAGCCCCCACTAGAGGTATCTGACAGTTTGGTTGGGAGGAGAGCAATAAAGAGGGGGAAATCATCTAAAGGGAGAAGGTAAAATTTTCTGAAATGGGAGAGAGAAGAGAGAGCTTGGGGGACAGACCTGCAGACAGGGAGCTAAACCTAGGAAATAGGGTCCATCCATGAAGTGATTTTAATGTGGTGTCGACATGATCTTTTCATTTTCAAGTGGTTTCGATTCTGACTTCTTCTTTTTATTTCCCAGACTTCAGCGACCTCTGCAACACAGCAGCCTTGTGCGAAGAGGTATTGTGCGTAAACAGGGGAGGAAAAGCCACAGACTCAGTGAGGACAGTGGGACGGAGGCAGCAGACCGTAGCTGTGTAAGGCAAATCGTAGCAAAGAAGTTCCAGATCACAAACCAGGTCAAAGAAGCAAAGCCCCAGGGAGGACTGGCACGTGGAATCCCATACAAGAAAAATGGAAAAGTAAGCCTCGGTCCAGGCAACAGTCTTTTCCCTCAAACTCTCTGAAAGAAGGAAACCACTGAAAAAGAGGGAGAGTAGCAGGTATTTGGGTGATATGGTTACACGGGGCCTTTTATTGAATGTAGCTGTGCAACTCAGGTGAAGGATTCCTTCCAATTAAATTCCTACCAATTAAACCAAATTCCACGGATTTGGAATTGCCTCAAATTGCTTGCTTATATTGCAATGCTCCATGCTTTGCTCAAAGGCTCTATGGTATTGATCAAATATGTTTTACCTTCACTTATCACAAGTTCCCTTCTAAAAACAAATATTCTTCCCAGGAAATATTCTATCTCATTTTCAAAATCTGTAGATTTCTGAAATAATGGTATTCATTTGAATACTTCGATGATCATCCCAAACACACAAACTGAAATTTGGCCTAAAGAGCTAGAGAGTGATAATTATTCAATATAAAGTTGTTCTGCAGATTCATCAGAAATGGGTGAAAGGATTTTGGTTATTTAATATTTCTGAGGGGGCTTCTTCATTCTCACTAATATCTTGTAAGTAGAAGTTATTGGTGTCTTCAAAGGAAATTTTGAATGTATCTTTGATCATATATAACTTGGCAAGATTGTCTTGGGAGAAGTATGGTTTAGTTAGACAGGAAAGAGTGATCATTAGTGAATTCTCATATCTATCAATTTCAAGTTGTAGCTCATACATTGCCCTAAATCCACTTCAGAAATTTATGGGAAAATTTTGGCACTTTTGACACTTCAGAAACTAGTTAAGATAAATTGCAACCTATGAGGCAGAGGAGGTAAAACAGACTCTTATTTGTAATTCAGTCCAAATTAAGTATTTTAAGCTACATACTCTAAGCTAGTTCCTAACTTTCTTTATGGATTTTTAACCAGTAAATCCTAAATAAAATAATAGTGTATAAATTCCATCATCAGAACAGATGCAATTCCTATACATGAAATTATCCACAATTACAATACTTAACAGAAAAGAGATGATTTTATTGGAATTAATAAAAAGTTTAAATTATTCATATTATATGGGATTGTCTTACTCTGTTTGGGCTGCCATATCAAAAATACCGAAGACTGAGTGGCTTAAGCAACAAACATCTATTTCTCATAGTTCTGGAGGTTGGGAAGTCCAAGGTCAAGTCACTTGCAGACACGGTATCTGGTGAGGGCTCACTCTGTCTTCTGGCATTGTCCTTCCAGAGGGAAAGGGAGAACTCTTGTCTCTTCCTGTAAGAGTCATTCATGGGGACTCCATCTTGATGACATCATGCATTCACAAATGCCCCATCTTCAAATACCATCATATTGGTAGGGTTCCAACATATGATTTTTGGGGGAAAACAATATTCAGGCCATTGCAGGATTTATACATAAGTATTTCTGCACATACGTATAACTAAACATATGCCCATGCCAATAATTAAAACAAGGAAACTAAGCATAATAGTCTGCCTAATCAATCAGATTATTTAATTCAGCATAAAATACTGTTAATTATTTTAACAATATCTTGTTATATCAAAAGAATGTTAATTAATTATGTGAAACTTTGTTAGTTAGTAATTGTTAATCATTAATATATTGCTTAACTAGGTAGTTAATTTCATTTCTATTACTCATATCCACAGGTAAGGTTTTCAGATTGATTTGGAATGGAAGACTGGCTTATGATGAGGACAATCACCTCCTGAATAGATATGTCAACAGTGTGACAGTTTATACAAGGAAAACTAAGAAAGAATAATCAAATATAGAAATAATTATATAGCACTGGGTGTTACATTGAACAGATGAACCATTGAACATTATATAAAAAAACATGATGTACTATACGTTGGCTAATTGAACTTAATAACAATAAAAATGCTAAAAAAGAAATAATTATATAGAGGTAGTATTATCTGATTTCCTTAACTTCAGATAACCCTTTGTCTTACTGTGGGAGCCTGCAGTTAATTTCCAATGACTCACAAAGTTGGCTTGACCAATTTGACATTGTGGCGCCTTCCGATTTCATGAACAGGGAGATGGCAGAATTCCACATACTGCTTCTAATACGCAGAGAAAGGAGTGTCCAGATGCACTACTTTGGAGGAAGAGTAAGGCTACAAACGTTGACCCGTGGACTATTAGCTTGCCATCAACATGACTAACAGTCAATGGCATGGGTTTCACTGTGGAGGACTCATTCAGAGAACCCCACTTCATCCTTGCTGCAAAAAAAATATTTTCTAAAATGAAGGGGGAGCAGTTGGGGGACCCAACAGAATTGCTGAGAAGGGGAGTGTGATAGGAACTTTTGTCACTGTTGCAAAGTGAGTGAGCTGTGACATTGAGTGGGCTGTGACATTGACTGAAATAGATTCGCTCAGGGAGACAAGTTAGATATATCTTTGATCTTTTTACAAGCAGCTAGATAGAAAAAAAAAAATTAAGCAGCAGGAAAAGAGGGACAAGATAAAAGAAAGTGTCTTCTCTCTCTCTCTCTTTTAAATTCTTACAATGTCCTGATTCTTCAGCCTAGAGCTTTAAATATTTTTGTAACTACTTTCTTTGGAAACTGTCATCTTATAGTAATTTTGTATGTATTGAGCCTCTAAAGCTATAGATGTTTTATAAAGCTATGATGTAAATTTATTTCTCTCCATAATCCCTGTCACTTTCCCTGTGTCCACATAAAAAGCAAGAGATGTAACATTTCATTATTAATTACAGCTACAGCAAGCTGGCTGTCAGAGTGAAACCCCAGCACACTCCCCCCACCAAGCTTCAGAGCTTCCAGCCATTTACTCATTAAGCTTATGATGATGATGGAGTTTTTAAAACCTCCTGTTTGTAATGGACAGTAGGCCTTAGAAATCTGTCATAAATTGCTCAATTGAGGAAATCAAATGGCAAAGAGAGCGATCCAGCCTAAGAGCAAACAAATTGCACCATAAAAGAAAGTTGTGTCTTTAACGGAGCTTTCATTTTACAGAGAAGGCTACGGCAGCTCTGTGACACTAAGGGTATGCTGTGGAATTGTTTAACTGAGAATGGTTATTCAGTGTAAAGGGGCTGAACACAGGAAAGGAAAAATTAAAACCAAACCAAGACAAAAGAGTAAGAGTACCCCAAAGTGCTTTTTGTTCTGGTTTTAAAATAATACAGTACAGCAGAGTCAAAATGACTAAATCAACTTTTTTAAAGTGTATTTTCCTTAACACCGTAATAACGCACCACATAGTTATGAAAGCACATGTCAAGACGAAAGCAAATCTCGTTAAAGATCTAAGCATATAAAGCAATTTTCTTTCCCATCTAGTAAGCAATTTTTAAAATGCATGTAGATTTTTCTATTTTTCGTCCATTCATTCAAAAATATTAATGAGTACCTATTATACCTATTATAGTCCAGCTTTTTCTCTTAAGTATTTTGGAACACAAGGATGAACTCAATAGAAAGCAGTCCTCTCCTAAAGGAGGGAGATTAAAAAGCAAAACAAAGCAAACAAACAAAAAACACAACAACAACAAAAACCCAAAACCAAACAACAGCAACACCAAAAAATATATATATTTATATATATTAGATATATATTATATATTATATTTATATATATATAATACATAGGTAAGTTAAATAAAGGGTGTATTTGAAAAGGATGAATGATGGAAAAAAATAGGAAAAATAAAGAATTAGGTAAAAGGGCTTGGGAGGGCAGGTGAGGGCAGGAGAGGACAAGGAGGATCCAAGTTGAACAAGAAGGTAAGATGCTGGTACTCACATTTGGGAAATGAGAGTTGGCAATAGAGACACTTAGAGGGAGAAGAGTTTTCCGAGTGGAGTCATCACCTTGAAACAATGAACTCGCTGGCCAAAGCATACTTCCCAGATTTACTCAAGAGAAGCCCTTGTAGACATGGAGAGCAGAGGAGCAGCTCTCTCTGTGGTGTCCCCGTATGAAGCAGCTCCAATATGGGTCAGGGCTCATCAAAGACTAATCACATCACTCCACAATAATTATATTCACCAAACACCTTTTTAAAGGCCTATATTTGGCACCCAAACTCTCAGTACAAAGAAGGACTTGTATCCGTCTATTTGTGCACATGCTTATGTCCATTTCCAATTATATACACTCGATAACAATACATAAAGTTAATTTGTCCCCTGATGTTATAACTTCTTTATTCATATTCACAGAAGATTTCTTTTGCCATGGCAGTAGCATATTAATCAGTTATTTTTAGTTTTAAATCCCAGGAGCCAACATTACCTAAGTACTGTCTTTATGGAGTTGAAGGGAAAAAAAAAAAAAAATGTGGGAAATGTAAACAAAAATTGGAGAAAAATCTGCTATCGTGATGCTGGTGTTATCATTTTAGACCTTAAAATCTTATCCAAGCAGGAAGAACTGACTGTGGAATTGTATGCAAGATGTCAAGCTATTATCAATAGTATGATATGGGCTTACCCCACTAAAGAAAAATATCAGAATTTTATGAGTCATCCCCAAATCTAAGCATCTGTTAGTCTTAATTATGAACGACACTATATGAAACTCTCCTTAACCCAAACTTTCAGTATAATTTGCAAAGTATACTTGCTGTTCCTAAAAGTCTCTTAAAAATCAGAACTGGCTTTACAACTTTTCTACGTGATGATAATATATATCGCATAAATTTTAGGCTTTGTTTTCATATTTTGCATATTAATTGTCACTCAAATTTTAGTTTTTTCATTCTAAAGTTCTATATGACCCATTGTGTTTGTGCGTGCAAATGATATTAGATGAGATCATAAAATTGATAAAATACTGAATCTTTACACTGGTTTTTTGAGTGCCCTAGGACTGATACTCATTCATACATTTTTCTCTCTCCGTCTTTCTGTCTCTCCCTCCCACTCTCTACTCCCGCTCACTCCCTCTCTCTCTCCCCCTTCACCTCCCCTCCCCTCTCTCCCCACCCCAACTCCAACCCTGGCAATCTGAGTGTTGCTTTAGGACATTTACTAAATATACTACTGTGTATTTCTCAGTGATTACGGACAATTAGATTCAATGACTGTTCTCCTTTATTATAAGTTCCCCTTAACCTTTGTGATTTTAATTGTGGAAAATAACCATGCACATTTATGGATGTGTGCTCCTCTCAATCTGTCCCATCAATTTCCCCAGGCAATTGGTGCGATTTAATTCGTCACCGAACTATTCCCCTTCCATCCTAATTGGTGGCATCTATTTTTAAAGTAAGGTTGGTTCTTGTGCTGTTATTTTATTTTGGTAATTTATGGAGAACCCACTGCCCAAAACAGTCTCATGGGTGCTATAAATAAAGCAGTATAATAATTGCTTGAACAAAACTGGGCCCGATGGACAGGCAATGAACTCGCATTAAGGTTAAGTTATGGCTGTATCTGTAATTTCTCTGAGTAACCTTTTTGATTTCTCTTTATATACTATTGTGCATTTTATAAAATGATAATTTTGAAAGATACCAGCAATTTTATTTAAATAAAGAATAAGAGAGACATAGAATTTGAGGGATTTTTTTAAAGTTATAGATTTAAATTTAAAAAAAAGTGTGTGTTGATGGAAAAATTATTCATATGGAAGCAATGTGATTTCCACTGTAGAGTTAGAGATATTTCACAGTTTAAAAGCTTGCTCCCTTTGTGGTAACTTTTATTTGCTATTTAAATTCAACTTAACCTTCCCTGTCCTCTAATACTAAAAATAGTGCTTGTGGTCTTTTATTGTTTCTATGCACAATTTAAACAAAATAATTTAGTGTTTCAGCTTGGCTCAGGAATTGTGAGTTCTAAAGGTTGCTCATTTACAAAAGGCCTTACGTAGCTCATATGCAGTGTGAAGATTTTGGAAATATGAAGAAAAGTATGAACATTTTATTATACTTAATTTTATAATACACAGCCTAAGGAGATTAAAAACAATTATATTTACAAACCAATTCTGACCTGATACATGTAACTTTCTTTAATATGTAGATTCATTTGTTTTTTACATTAGTAAAAATATTAGTTGCTTTTCCTTCTTAAAAATTGTTCCTAAAGTGCTAAATTGATGTTGTAAAATAAGTTAAACTTGGGAAAATTGAAACAAAATGAAAATACATGTACTTTCTTTTATATTTAGCAAAAAATTCTTTACTTCATTGTCTTTGAACTCAGTGGAATCCTTTTTCAAATTAAGTTTAACTTTAACACATCAAATGTATGTATGAATATGAGTAAGATCAAACAGATTTTGAGCCATTTCTAGATCTTAATTTTAATATCCATGCAGACAAAAGCTGCAATTTAATACTTTGTCCCACTGCCAATTTATTCTTCTCCAACTATTGACATGACAAATCCCTTTTTATTTTCAATTATTGACTTAAAAATATGTAGGATGCATCTATGCACACAGAGAGACCAGATATCAATGGAAATCTTGCCAATTAACAAATGCTGTTCATCTTAACATCCATCATAAACTGAAATCCTATAGACAAAATACGTAACCAGATACTCTTTTACAACTTTTCTTCTAAAACTTAGAAGTTTTGGTAAACTTGGTGCCATCTGCTTTTTCCCCTAACACTACTTCCCTCCATCCAAAAACAGTAATAATAATTCTGGGGGATTAACAACACTGTGATTTATTTATTCAATCCTTGTGATTTATATAATTATCAAAGCAGTCTTCATATTAAACAGAAACAAAAAGACTGCATTGACCAGTTAACATACATTCTTTTCTAGGTGACTATTCACAGCAGATAGCCACTCATCAATGGGCAAAATAAGCATCCGTGGTGAAGAAGAGCCCAGACACTTCAATTGTAAAAAGTATGCAGGAAGCACGTGTGTTGCAAATCCTTGTGAGAAGGCATCTGCAGTAACTGTCTACATCATGTTTCGACTTAGCTGGTGTCATCACTCTGTGTCACTTTCATCCATTTTACAATTTGCACGAAAAGAAAGCAAACCACAACAGCTCTTTAAATTCTGGAAATGTATGGTAAACTGTCAGTTTGCCTTCCATAAAGTTGTTTATCTCAGAATTTCACTTGGCACACAATTTCTCAATAAATGGAGCCCTCTCTCCCAAATGCAATGGAAATCCCATTGATCAATGGGGATTGCTGTGCTTATCAACATCAAAATGGAGACAGCTTAATTTCTTAGATTAGCAGTTGGCTCAAACCAGCAAAGGTTTCCTAAGAAATTACTATTAATATATTTAAAAGTATCCAACTTCTTTATCTTCCTCCCATCGACCCATGCTAAGGGCATGTGGCTGCATCTTAATCACGTATGAGCTTGAGAGCCATCCATTGAAAGCCTGTCTCAGCTCATAGATATGAGAGATTGTAATATTTTAACATTTCCTACTGCCAAGTCGTTAAGCAATAAAATGATCTTGGCACTTCCCTGTCAGTTCATCATGAGGAACTACTTTAGTTTTGCTTAGTCTCTTGATGAAACAAATGGAAGGCAGCTGCACCAAACGGCCTTTTCAGAAACATGTTGCCAAACAAATCCCTGGAACTTTCACCCCTTTGCATGGCTAATTGAGATGGCTTGAAGCAGAGAAACCTACAAATAGATCAGCATAGAAAATCAAGGCTTAACTATTAGGAATTAAAATCATAAAACTATTAGCTCATAATTCTAGTGTCATTCTCGCGATCCACATTACCTTTATCCAAGATAAATATAAGATGGTTTCTTCCCTAAAGATGTATTTTGCATACTTTAGCATACTTATCACACGAAGTATGTTAAATTAACTACACGTTTCTGCTTATTTGTATTTTAATTTGTATTCATTTTATATTTAATTATATTTTAAAAGTTTTGATCACACAAATAATGCCAAAAGGTACACTGATGGATAATTGCAAGCAAGAGAGAAGTGTATAAAGTAAAAAGGTATAATTCTATTTCCACATAAGTCAAATCATATTTTGGTACGTATTTTTTTAGGTCATTTTCTGTGAGTGTGAGTGTGTGTGTGTGTGTGTGTGCATTTTTGTGTGTGCATGTGCGTGCATATATAAGCTAGGAATTTTATTCTGCAAGCTTACAGCAAAAATCAACACATTTCCTTATTTCTGTTAATACTTTTAATAAAATTGAATCAGATCTTGAGTCCCTAATATGCTATTATGTGAACTAAGAACTCCTCTCTCATCTCAGAGGTACCAGAAAGCCAAAAAGTCTTTTAAAATTTTTATTTTAATCCCAGAATAGTTAAGATACACTGTCATATTAGTTGCAGGTATGATAGTGTGATTCAACAGTTTTATGCATTACTCAGTGCTCATCACGACGATTGCACTATTAATCTCCTTCACCTATTCTACTCATCCCTCCCACTCACCCCCACTCTAGTAGCCACCAGTTTGTTCTCTGTCGTTGAGTCCAATTTTTTCATTTGTCTCTTTTTCCTTTGTTGTTTATTTTTTTTAAGATTGTTTTTAAGATTTATTTAATTATTTATTTGACAAAGACCAAGTAGGCAGAGAGGAGGGGGAAGCAGGCTCCCTGCCGAGCAGAGAGCCCACTGTGGGGCTCAATCCCAGGACCCTGAGACGATGACCTGAGCCAAAGGCAGAGGCTTAACCCACTGACCCATCCAGGGTGCCCCTCTTTTTACCTTTGTTTGTTTTGTTCCTTAAATTCCACGTATGAGAGAAATCATATGGTATTTGTCTTTCTTTTATGGACAAAAGTCCCCAAAGTCTTGGTCAGAACAGAGTGTTTTTGGCAGAGCCTCCCAGGCTTGGAACAAAGTCACCAAGGACAAGTTCTCCAGGCAAACTTACATCATCCCGTGAATTGGCTGCCAATTCATGGATGCATGTGCTATGCAGATTATACTTTTTCCTGCTTCAGAGGATTTGCATGTGCTCTTCCCTTAGCCTGCCCGCCTCATGCTCCAGCGCCTTCATCCAGCCAACTCCCCCTTACCTTTCATATCAGCCTGAAAGCACACAGGTTTCTTATGGAGGCTTTCTTTATCAACCCAAGTGAAGTTAGGGACTGTCCCCCTTGTAGGCAACACGACACTCGTATTTCTACTTCTTAACACTTCTAGACACTTGTTTTTGTTGACTTTCCACTTCCCTACTAAACCAGAATCTCCATGAGAGCAGGGTATAGTGCCAGACATTTATTCCTTTACTGAATAGATATTTATTAAACATCAACTATGGTAAAGCAGTGTGTTGGCTAGTAAGGATAAAATAATATATTCGAATGGCATGATTCTCTTTTTCTCACTGACCTTACCTTTGAGACAGATGGGAAAAAATGTTACACCACTAAGCACTTAATTAGAATGGTAGTAACATCTTAAAAGGGACAGTGTAGAATGTCCATGTGAGTACAGGGAGCCAATCTGCTGAGAGAGGTGGATATTTAGGGACATGCCCAAGAAGAAGTCACATTTAAGTTGAGACCTGAAGAATAACTAGGACTTTATCAGGAGAAGCTTAGTTCCTTTGTGGAACTGGAAGGTACATGGAGTACAGAGTTCAGGGAGGAAGAGGTGATGGATAGATACTGAAGAAAAACAGTAGACTTAGGCTGGGCTGGTCAGCAAAGTATTTATGTCATCCTTGTGTATGCCGATTTTCTCTGTATTGCTCCAATTGTAGCATACGGGCCGCTGAAGTGAGCATAGCAAGGTTTTTATATTATTGAATATTTTCATCTTTTCCCTAAGAATATTGGGAAGCTGTTAAGCAGGTCAGTGATATGAATAAATCTGCAATATCAATAATGGTGAATTGGGTCAAGATAGTGAAAACAAAGAGAACAGAATTGGAAAATATTTTGGAGTTAGAAATGGGAGTACTTAGTGGTTGACTGAATATGAAATGAAGGCTCTAGGTCAAGGAAGATAAAGTAAAAAATAGTAATAAAGGCAACACGTTACACCCATATAGCATTTATTAGCACCTGTCATTACCTGAAATGTTTCACATGAATTAATTTATTTTGCACACCAACTAGATGATGTAGTACTATTATTATTTCAATTCCATAGGTAACAGAAGGCTAGTGCAGAGATATTAAATAACTTGCCCAAAGTAACATTAGTCACGTTGCCATTTAGTAGAACTGGTATTCAAAGTCTAGTGGTTTCGCTCTAGAATTTATCACTCCAGGTTTTGTGGAATGAGAATCTTAGTGGATGGCACTGACATAAATGGGAGCAGAGAACACTGGAGAAGGAGTGAGTCAGGGTTAAAGTATAAGACTTGAGTTTGGGGTATGCTGAACTTGAGGTGCCCTCTGTGATGTGCAAGTGGAGGTCATAGTTCTGACATTCTTCTTAAAGATTTTATTTACTTATTTTTTATTTGTCAGAGAGATAGAGAGCAGCAGGCAGAAGGAGAAGCAGGCAGAGGGAGAAGCAGGCTCCCTGCTGAGTATGGAACCCCATGTGGGACTCAAACACAGGACCCTCAGATCATGACCTGAGCCGAAGTCAGATGCTTCCCATCCAAGTACTAACCAGGCCCGACCCTGCTTAGCTTCCGAGATCAGACGAGATCGGGCGCGTTCAGGGTGGTATGGCCGTAGACCAAAGTCAGATGCTTAATCGACTGAACCACCCAAGCATCCTGATAGGTCTGACATTTTAAAGTGGAGATATTCTGGGACTCATCATGGCACAGATGACAACTAAAGCCATGGAATAAATGAGATCATCCAGAGTTACATGATGCAGTACAAGAAGGTAAAGTCTATGCTGTGTTGAGGAAGGGGGACTGACATAGGACTCTGAGAAGGAAGTACCTCCTGGGTAGAAGTGGGAAACAACAACAAGAACAACAACAAAACAGAAACAAAAACAAAACAAAACAAAAACAAGGGGACAAATTTGTCACTGAGCCAAAAAGGAGACCTTTGTCAAAGAAAGGACCATCAACACTGTAGATTCTAAAAGTATTTATTGACTTTTTGATTGTTCATTAGGTACACTTGAGCATCTACATATTTTCACTAGGGTGTTCTCAGATCCCTTCTGTTTATATATAAATCTATGGCTGTGAGCTATAAGAGGTCAGTTCCTTCACCCTGGTAAGAGCAAAATCTTTGGAAATAATGAATTATTTTCTCTAGAAACACAATATGTTCTTTCTGCATCCACTAACTGATTCAGAAATATATTCGATTTCTAAGATCTAAATGAGAGTAAATCATGAAAGTCACATCTTTGGGTAAAGTCTAATACATTTCCAAAAAAAATAATCAGATATAAGTTAATGTTAATCTATACAACTAATATTTGAAAAGGATCTTTGATTTATCTTACTGGCAAGTTATACCATTTTAATTAATATTCTTTTAAGGGTAATGGCAATATTTACAATTTTATATGCAAGCATAATGGAGACACAGATATAAACTCTCAAATATTTTTGTTCTCATGGTCAATGCCCCATGGTCCAAAATTTAATTAAAATTTTTTGCATTAATGGTAAAATGGAAAGTTGGGATTGAAGCATGCAGTGTCTTTTGCTTGTTACAAAGAGGCATCAGCCCTATATCCAATTTTTACCAATTAAAATGCTCTACTTATTTAGATTAATTACTAAGAATTATATAAATATTTCTCCTCGACTTAACAACTAAGGTAAAAGTAGCGATCTATCTCCTGCACAGCAGTATCAATAATCTGACATCAGTTATGCATATATGTGCCAGAAAAAGTTCAAAATACAGCCAAAATTAAATTTGTGTAATTAAATACACAGATTCAGAACGTGGTGTCAGATTTTATAGAAAATGTAGACAAATGCTTGCAATTCTATTTAAATCAAGTTAATACCTGACACCAAAAACATGAGATTGTTTGATATAAGCGTTTCACACAGGGTTGTAAATTCCTCCCTGAAAATGTTTTTCATCTCACTATTTTGACCTCCCAAACAGCACCTAGGAATGTGTAATGGAGGGGCACAGAGTTGTTTCTCAGCTGTTAGTCTCCGTTTGAAGACATATGTGAATATCTGAATGGATGTCAAAATTGTGATTTCTAGAAGTTTCAGAGATATTTTATTTAAATATTTGATCTGATTATGGAATATTTGTAAAATTAGCTTAAGTAAAATTTTTAAGCATACAATTTAATGTTTTATCTAGATTCCTAGAAAAAAAATGATTACAAATACAGCTAAGAAAAAGCAAACTCCTCATAACCTAGTCTATTTCATCATACAGCACCTAATGTTTTGTAAATATAGAGACATATATATATATATATTTTTCCCCCTCCTTCAATCATCCACTTCTTCTTGTGCCACCATTTTATTTCTTTCTTTCTTCATTGTTATCCCTACAAGCTTTTGAATAATGCTGAGGCTTGGTCTATATTTCTTTAAAATTTATAGAATGCATGCATTATTTCTTATCTAAGAATTAATTGGCAAACTGTTGACTTTTCCTTATAAACATATGGGGTCACCTCTCTTCCTCTTCCACATTACGCATTAGGGACGACATTAAGGCAGGCCACCACCCTCTCTCACTTGAATTACTACAGGAGCTTCCTAAATTGTCTCCTGCTCTTCACCTTGAAATAATTTCTTCCTACTGAAGCCAGTAATTACTTAAAAATGTAAATCAGATTGTGTTCTCTCCTGCTCACCATCCTCCACTGGCATCCCATCACATTGGGAATAAGAGATTCGACAATTTTTCATGGTAGCTAAAGACATACAAGATCCAGGAAGGTTGTGTCTGTGTCTCTGGGTTTGATTGCTTTCTTTCCCCTTTGTGCTGTGATCTAGTTCTGCTGACCTTCTCCTTGTATCTGTAACAGGTAAGGCTCATGACTACCCCTTTTCTCTGCCCTCTGCCAGGAAAACTTTTTCTCAAATTAGTTTATTAAAGCCTGGCCCAAATATCCTCTTTCATACAGGCTGTCATTTATTCAACCTTGCTCTAGCTTTCATTGTATTATGGTACTTACTATCACATGTATCTATTTTCCTTCTTAAAAATTCTCTTTCTTGCTAGAATGCAACCTCCTTGAAATCAGGTTCTTTTTCGTTTTCTCTTTCTTTCTTTCTTTCTTTTTTTCTTTCTTTCTTGTTATTGTTGTATGTATCCCAATGCAATGAATGATCACTAAATACTTCTGATTGTCTTATTTTATGACTGTCTTTACTGCTATTCTCCAACTGGAAAAAAAAAATGGCAACCTTTTCACATTTAAGCTAATAATTTTGGACTTCTTTACCAAGTAAAATATAAAATTAGAAACAGATATTACTTTATTCAAATGGTAACATTTATATTCAAATTACCTTCATTCAGATGGTAATCATTTTTTACTTTTCTTATTATGTATGCATTGACGTGTCAATTGAAATTATTGTGTTATTCAAGTTTTATGAAATTTACAGTTTATGCAATTTTTCAGTACTATCTGGTCAAATAAACTATAGATAGATAGATAGATCTATATATATATTTAAATCAAACTAGATTATGGCAACCTTGTAAAATTTAACTGAATTTCCAGGTAGGAAGTCTATGTTTATATTATAAAAAGAGGAGTAGAATCCTAGAGCTGACTTGAAGCACAGAAGAAGTTGCTAAAATTCTAAGCAGTTAAAATTCTTTACCTAAAGAATTGAGGGACTCTGGGAACATGGTGATTGATTGATTGATTGATTATTTTTCAAGTAATCTCTTTCTGCAGCATCTTGTTCAAACACACTACCCTGAGATCAAGTGTTCCACCCTGTACTGGCTGAGCCAGCCAGGTGCCCTGGGGACATGATAATTTAAATTCAATTTTTTTTAGTGCCTGGGTGGCTCAGTTAGTGAAGTGTCTACCTTTAATGCAGGGTGTTGGGATTGAGCCCCGCATTAGACACTCTGCTCAGTGGGGAGTCTGCTTCTGCCTCTGCCTCCCCCTGCTTGTGCTCCCTTTCTGTGTCAAACAAAATAAATAAAATCTTTAAAAAATAAAATAAATTCAATTTTCTTCAACCCCATGTCAAGGGAGTCAGCTTTTGTGGGAAAATGGTTTTTACCATTAGTGATAAAATAATATGTTAAAATCATATATATATATATATATATATATGCACACAATTATGTAAAATACTTATGTATGCATGTATATAACTATACACATACAATATATAAAATTAAATTATCAAATTTTGTCCAAGGTCGTTAACTAGTTATTAAAGAATCAACGACGGTATCGCATTGCCTTTTCATTAGTCTCTTTTCTTTCCACTAGATTTTTCAGTTTATTCATGAGGGACGTGTCTGATTATCTACTAAAGTACTAAACATGATGATGACTCAGCCTGTCACCTTGATTCCAAAAGGTACTGAACAAATTCACATTGACTCCAAATAAGTAAAACTAAATTAGTTATTCTCATTGTGATGCTTTTACCCACAATGTGTTGTTATAGATAGCTGCTCCCTAACTCTTCCTAAAAATAAATACACTTATCTATATGTTTCTTAGGCCATTTAGATATGTATAGGCATAGAGACAAAGGCAGAAGGGGATGGGAATGGTGGCTAAATGCACATGAATATGTTCGGTCAAGTATTCTATTTCTAACACAGTATAAACTAGAGCAGGAAGTACTTTGTTGAATCAACCCAGTGTCAAGGCAGTCACATAGTAGGGCCTCAATAGGTATGGAATAAACTTTTTTTGACAGAATGAAATAATATGTTGATGAAGGAATGAATTCTCTAACTCACAGATGAGCAGGGAAAGAGAAGATCTAAGAGTTGAGACTAAAAGTATAGAAATCTCTGAAGCACAACATAGCTCAGAAATTCAATCTGAATATATTCCAATTCAGTGCGTTTCAATAGACACACGGTGATTGCCAACCTATTTTCATCATACAAACAAAACAAAATAAAACAAAAAAATTTTAAAACCCTCGTACCATTTATACATTTTTTCAAACATGAAAATGTGCCTGAATTATACAGTTCACATTTTACTCAAATATGATTCTGTGGCAGCAAACAATTTTAACGACATGCAAAACATTCAATATATTTTTAACATTAGAATTCCAATTAATTTATGTTAATGAAGTAAGCAGCAACCCCAAAACAACTTTGAAATACTCTTAATGGCCATTATAATGCATATTCTCCTGTTCATGGTATATTTAAGTTTTTAATCTTCCAACAATGTAAATGAAACACATATGATGTACCTTATATTAGGTATTCAAGTGTAAGTCCCTATAACATCATCTTAAAAATGTTAATCTGCTATTGAGAGAGCCAGAAAAGCATTCTTGTGATAGGTATTCTCATGTTTTCCTTCATATCAATTAGCATAATATTTTCAACTTTCCATACAATTTAACAACAGATTGAATAAAGGACTTAGAGAGTATAGCACAAAATAAATACACACACACACACACACACACACACACATATTTGGGTAATTTTTAAGAATAAAAGAAGGCATAGACACAATAGCTGAATAACAAAAAGTTATGTGTAAGTTATTTGTAAGTTTTCATCTTATGGTCCTTATTCAATTATGTTTATCTCCTTTTCCCATTACTCTAGACCTTCCGCTAACTTAGTAGAGGGAAGGGGGCGTGGCAAACTAGTACCTAGAAAGTCAGTCACGTGTGAGAGGGAGATACGTGTTTTTATTCAAGTACGTATTAAAACACTGAAAATGTCCCTAAATTAATGTTTACTTTTAATATTTATTAATGTAGATAAAACTAATTATGTATTCACAGTGGGAAGGTAGGTGGTTTTGCTCTTATAATAAGGCGGTGCTGAGATAGGTCCTTCCTTGAACAGTTACATCATCTTTACTTTGTATCACTTAAAACAACGGCCTCCTGGGAGGCTGTGAATTTTCTATTTACACACCCACATAAACAAGCCAAGATGGTAAGAAACAGGGCTAGCTTAGCCATCACCTCAGGGAGGTCCAGAAATGATGTTTACTGCAAATGGGTATGTATAATAAATATATCTATAGGTACGTTTTACAATATTATTTCTCCAAATGTGTACTTACAGAAACTCAACTTTGTTCATGCAGTGTTAGCCTCTCACACATTTCTCTATTGTAAAAATTAGGTAGTATCTTATGCCCATATTCATTACTATTTGTGATTCTGTACCCTATTTTTACTCTATAAGAAGACCTTTCAATCAAATTTAATTCCAGGGCCATTTTCTTAGTGAACCAATGCCATGTCATGAACAATTGCCCGTTTCTTTTTATCTCAAGGAGCAGGTTAGGCATGTGTCCCCAGCTTTTCACCCAGTCGATAATACTTTCTGATTCTCTTTTGATGATGTCTGTTTTCTCTTTCCCTGTGCTCTACTCATCATTCAAATCTAAGGTAAGCTATTCACGAAGTGGAGCGGGCAGAAGTCCCATCACCCTATCAAGCACAAAGAGGGAACTGCAGTCACCAGGATTTGCTCTATCAAGGAAAAAAATAAAAACAATCACTAGAAACAGGCATTGATTATTCATGGCCAGTACCTAACTTTTTTTTTAGAGATTATTATTTTTTAAAGATTGATTTATTTTATTTGAGAAACAATGAGAGAGAGAACTTGCATGTATGCAAGTGAGGGCAGGGTCTTAACAGACTCTGAGTCTGGAGCCCAGGGCTCATTTCACAACCCTGAGATCATGACCTGAGCTGAAACTGAGTCAGAGGCTTAACCCACGGCACAACCTAGACGCCCCTAGAAATTATAACGAAGAGCACTTAATCAGGCAGGAATAAGGATATCCATGGTATGATCTCAGAGATGTACAATTTCTGGCTTTCCATCCCTGCTGTCTCGTACTCCTGATTTCTACCCTCACATACTCAAATCACGTTCTTTTCCCCTGCTCTTTGATTTCCTAATTGGTACGTCAGCTCCTTTGGGATTTTGTTCCTGTACGGCTCTCTTTTCACCACTACCACCTACAAATCTAGCAAGTACGTAAAGCCTTGTCTTATAACTGGAAGTATGATGCTGGCTTGGATTTCCTTATGTCAACTGCCCACACCTTTGAGCCTCATCATCTGTCACTACTGCTACTTCTATAACTAAACACTACCGCTTATTAAGCATTTGCTGTATTTCAGACATCATTTGAAGTTACTTACCTACATTGTCTCACTGAGGCTCGCAGCTCCAAGTTGTACATTATGTATAGTGCCTTTCTACATTCTTTTACTGAAATTATCATGAATTTTGGTTCAGATTTATTTACTTTAATTTATTTTGTTTGCAGCTTTATTGAGATATGACTGACATATCATGTTGTGTACGTTTCAGGTGTATATTGTGTTGATCTGATACATTTAAAAATTGCAAAGTAATTACCACCATAGTACTAAGAGTTTTCAGAAATGACTTATTATCACACAGCGGAGATAGAAATGCATTTGAGGATGTCTGTATTCATTTCCTAGAACCGCTGTAACAAATTACCACAAATTTGGTGGCTTTAAATAACAGAAATGTATTTTCCCACATTTTAGGAAACCAGAAGCCTTGTATCAAGGTGTCAGAAGAGCTGATTCCTTCTGGAGGCTCTCAAGGAAAGTCTCTTTCTTTCTTTCTTTTTTTTAATACATATATATATATATATATATATATATATATATATATATAATTTATTTGAGAAAGAGGAAGAAAAAGAGAGTATAGGCAGGCGGAGGGAGGGAGAGAGAGAAGCAGACTCCCTGCTGAGTAGGGAGCCGGAGGCTGGGCACAATTCCAGAACAGTTGGGATCATGACCTGAGCCGTGGGCCGACACTTCACTGACTGAGCCACCCAAGTGCCCCAAGGAAAGTCTGTTTCATGTTTCTCTTCTAGCTTCTGGTGATTGCCAGCAATTAATGGTGTTCCTTGGTTTATAGCATCACCCCTCCTATATCTAACCTATTGTCATCTGGTCTTCTTCTCTTGTGGCTCTACCATGTCTCTGTAGTCAACTGTCTGTCTGTCTCTCTCTCTGTTTTTTTTTTTTTTTAAAGACACTAATTATCAAATTGAGCACCCCCATAAATCCAGTATGACCTTATATTAACAAGATTACATTTGTAAATAACCTTATTTCCCAATAAGGTCACTTCATATGCACCAAGGATTAGGACATGAACACATCTTTGGGGTGACAAAATTCAACCCAGTACAATGTCTGACTTCAAACTGCATGCTCCATTATATTGTATGTTTTTACAAACTATGCTCTACAGGTTTACTGGTATGTCTCTTTTAAAGTCCCCCCATGGTCTCCACCATAATCTTCCTGTATTTATTTCATGTACCACATCCTGTGTTTTTCTAGACCCAATTTCAAGCTATCCTTAATAAGAATTTGAAAAAAAAAATCCCATATTATACCTTCACCCAGCTAACCCAAAATAAGCAATTTTTTCCCTGACTGTCTAGTTCTATTGTTTCTTCTCCCTTGTGACCTCTAGGAAACTCTCTGACTTGAGTTTCAGTAGATTATCTATACCTACTACAGATCTGATTTGATGATCCCCAAACTCAATACATTGCAAGTCAGTAAGTGAACAAAACCACTTTAATTTTAGAAAATTCATTTATAAATTAATTTATTCAATAAGTCTTTCATTCAAATACAAACAACATACACACAAACATGCATGCACATGTGCACACACACACACACACACACATTAATGACCCTTTACTTAAAACATTACAGATACTCTTATCACTTCATACTTATATCTATTATCAACACAATTATCAATATTTTGTTTGTAAACTTTTTTTTGTAATATCTGTCCTCTCCATTCTTTCTTGATATGCTTAGTCTCTCAGTCTACTGTGGCTTTCTAACCTGACAAATACCATTAATTATTCACAATACTAGTTAGTATTTACTATATATTTAAAACTCATTTGTTTTACCATTTTATATGTAGCAGTCTTGCCTTCTGCAAAGAAAGTAAGCCCCTCATAGTCAAGTACATAGTATCCTTATGATTGTATATCCCACCATAATATGCATTCAGTACTAAAGAACTGTTAATATGCATAGAAAATGTAACTTAAATGTATATAATTTATGTATAGTTATGCTTGTCATTACTTATCAGAGACAACTGTAGCTTTTTAAGAACTTAAGAAAACTAAAATCTCTTCTAAGTATGGAGCCGCCAGGAAAAACTCGGTCTTTTTCATTAGTAAATTATAGATAAAAACCTTTTCATGCGTAAGTGTTAGGGCAGACACAGCTGTGCTTAGTGAGATCTTCTAATAGAGTTCTACCTTTGCTAATTCCTTGGTTAGCAAAAACATTGTACCCACTACACAGACAAATCAGAAAAACAGACTGGCTCAAGCACATGGCTTGGTGATGGGAGCAAAGATGGCAGCTCAAACTTAGAGGTTCCTTCCATAGGATTCCATTGTGCAATGCACACCCTGACCAACCATGCAGGGTGTTCCTGGCTTTAACTGAAAGAATGGAAAGCAAGAAAGTGTGATTTTAACACTGTGCATATACACTTAATATGTGTTAACATTTACTGTATTTTAGTGCCTTATGTGAATTAATCCACTGAGTATTTATTCCTATATGAATCTCTACATGCACGCACCCATTTTACTCATGTGAAAACCAAGCCACAAATAGGGTAAATAACTTGACAAAGGTCACACAGCCTTTAAATGATAGTTTTGGTTTCAAAATATATGCAAATACCAAAACACTATTCATGAACACTATACTGTCTCTAAACTGATGAAAGGAATTCTGATGAAGGGAATTAAAATAAATGGAAGAAATGAGCACTCCTGAAAAAAGGGATGATAAGTAAAAAGTAGGAGACATTATGAAGCCAAGGAACTCACTTTGGGAAATAATGGCTCAGAGCATTATAGGCCTGGATAGGATGAACCTTTCTTTTTTTCTTTTCTTTTCTTTTCTTTCTTTCTTTCTTTTTCTTTTCCTTTTTTTTTTTTTTTTTTAAGTTCAGAAACCATCCCATGAGTTTTTACCTTCTGAACAATTTTTGTATTAGGCTAAAATCATTTCTCCAAAGTTTAAATCAGAGAAGGGGTTGGTTCTTTGTTTTGCTTTGCTTTTTTTCACTACTAATAATTTTGGTTTCCAAGTAGTGAAACAAGTAATTCCCAAATTAAAAGCTTCTTAGGCCTTAGCTAAAATACATAACATTAGAAGATTGTAATTTTCCTAATTGTAGAGAAAATTATTTTAAAAGTAATTTTCCCCTCAGAAGCCATTCTAAGAGTGAAGATTAAATATGCAGAGAGACTATGATTTTGTTTAAAAAAAAAAGAAAAGAAAAGAAAGGGAAAATAGCTTTTAAAGGAGTGCAAATGAACGTGGTTTATGTCAATATATTTAATTACTAGGATTTTGTTATATACTTTTTAACCACATAAAAAGAATTGAAAAATAACACATTTCCAGTTCATACAGCACTTGATCTGATAGTCTCAACTCTTAAAAACACATAGCTATGAACAAAAAGTTTTAACAGGGCGAAGAGATTGGTCTTACATTTTTGGGAAAATAGCACAATATTCCATTTCAATTCCGTAAGTATAGTTCTATTGTCAGAAAGTCAAGGAAGCACACCGTTAACTTCATGTTGCTATTGTATAAGAACACTAATTCAGAGGCTAATGGTATGGCAAGCCTTTCTCACTGCATTCTGGAGTTTCTATCTTCCCTGACCTTTCTCCCAGGGGACTTGATCCCTCTGGTAGGAGGGACTAGGCCTGCATGTTGGGTTCCAGAGAGAAGGAAGCACTCATAAGTTTCTAGGCCTACCCTCCTTTGTTTACCTCCCTCATTGAAAAAAATTAAAACATCTATTATTTGTTTATTACCCATTATGTGGCAGATAATGTGGTGGACATTTGGGCATCACTCAATTCCTTAAAAACATAGATTTGTTAGTCTATCTCTTTTTTATAGAAAGGTGAAACAATATGGGTGTCAAGATGGAGTATCTTGTCTAAGGCCATAATGTCAAAGAGGAAATTTATATTCACCTTTAAATTTTATGTGCAGATCAATCACCTTCTGTTCTTGACAAAATGAAGATACTGATTTAGAAGGTGAAATTCTGCATCTCCAGCAGGAGGTGATGATTTATTCCAGTTACAAGTTTCACTACTTGTTTTGCTATTAGAATCTGTAACTGGTGCCCCGGGCACTAAGGTTCTAAGAAGTACTGAAGGGAGAGGTGAGTATGTGGATTCCCCCATCAAAATGCTTGGTTCTACATTCTGGAGTTGACATTTAATATCCATTTTCACCTTTAGAAAGTCACTTAAGCCCTCCAAGACTCAGTTTCCTCATCTGTCAGGTGGGAGTTCTAGTAGAGTCCTCTCCCACTGTAGCTGTAAGGACCAAATTAGAATATCCATTACAGATAAGGACATAGTGCCCTGAACATAGTAAACATTCCCTATAAATCAACTGATACTTTTTATTTAAGAAATGGATTAGAACATTCAAGAAATAGAGCCCCTCACTGAACTTCCTCAACCTACCTAACATTGCATTACACATTGTTATGTAAAATGTTGCCATGAATTTAGCCACTTAAAAGGACACAAATTTACAATCAAGTCCTTTCCTTTAGGAGTCTGGTGCATTCCCCTCAGGGTCTAACAACACTGAAATCAAAGTGTTCACCATTGTTATCACCTGGAGGCTTGACTAGGGAAAGATCCGCTTCTTCATATCCCCTCAGACTGCTGGAATGAGAAGAAATCATTTTCTTGTGGTTGTGTAGGACTGAGATCCCTGTTGTCTTGCTGCCCACTAGACGGACACCTCTAGAGGCTGGTTTCAGGTTGTGCTGTGTGTTCTCAACAATAAAGAACCTTTCTCATATTGAATCTTTACCAAACATCAAATCTCTCTGATTCCCCTTTTGCTCCCAACCAGAGAAAACTCTATGCTTTTAAAGGGTCTGTGTGATTAAATCATGTCCTATGTTAAGGTCAATTATGCCATACACTATGAGTGAACTACAGGAGTAAAATCTATCATCATCACAATGTCCAGGAATACGCACGAAGTAGACCACAATGGGAGGGACATCTTGGGACCTAAGCCAGATTATTGATTACAGTAAACATAAAGGGGGCTGCTATATAACTGAAGAGCTGAAAACTCTTAATTCCCAAGTAAAAAATAAAGATTGTAACTTGATCCAAAATATTAGGAAACATGCATGGCCAGAAATTCAGTTTGAAGCAGATAGAAAGATCTTTTATCATATAATCCCAGCATTAATAATTAAGAACCCTTTATATTTTAGAGGAACAATGATTTTCTTGGGATGATATATTTGTTCAGGTTTGAGGTCTGAGAGCAGATGACTGAAGATAACATGTTTTAAAGCACTCAAAAATCTTTCAAAAATAAAGTTGAAAGTTTTACAGAAGGAAAGCCATTGATATCAAATAAGAAATATTACCTAAGCATCGTTAATGTGTTTAAGGAAATACACTTCTCTACAATAGGAGGAAACAAAGACAATACTAGTTAAAAAAAGATTTATAGACATGAGCTGCCTGCACTTATTTTATGAACTAGAACATTTTTCTGCCTTCTAGAATTGGAGAATATGCAACGACTCATTCTGCCTTATGGGCATTTTAGAGCTTTTAATCTAATAAAACCTATATGTCAGCCAGTAGCATGTCAAGGTCTCATTACCCTCCTTCCTCGGTGCTTGATGTGGATGGTTTAGTTCCCACACAAATGTACCCCTTGGGGTTCCCTGAGGTGGAGCTGTGCAGGTTTGCATCTTTACTTACTGACAAAAAAGGGGGAAAAAAAGGTAGCATTAAATATTCAGTTCCCGGTTTCACTTACACATTCGCTAAGAACGATGAAAGTGGAGATTATGTGGCAGGGCCTCAGAGTTGTGCATGAACACATGCTTTACTTTATATGCCTCACCAGGAGCTCCTTTCCAACCGTATGCAGTGGACAAGCGTGCTCCCTCTTTGTCGTAACATCACCTGAGCTGACTCAGAGATAGCCCGCAAACAAGCTGAGCTTAAGTGGTTCAACTCATAAAAGGAAGGTAAATTTAAATTGTGCCTGAATGGGGGGAAAAAAAAAAAAAGGCAGAGATAATTGACAGACGCTTTTCAAATACAATTTAGTGAATGTGATTTTTATTATTGGATGATATTTGCCTATGAAGGCCTTATTCAACTGGAAAAAAAATAATAAATGGTAGGGAGTCCTTCTTTGAGTACTTTCTCTTATGGGGTCACATCTACCAATGTTTAAGGAAGAAAAATAAATAATGGAGTATTTTCTGTCTTTAATCTAAATTGCAAGGAGAAAAGTTGTAAAAGACCTTGTGCATGATATAATTTGGCCGAGGAATAAAGGTGATCAAAATATATGTACTTTTTACATCAGATACTAAGTAACTGACCGAGTTTTGCGAGTATTTCAAAATTTAAAATCATTAAAGACAAACACTCCAATGAGCACTAGAGAATTGAGAAATTTTAAAGCAAAATTATAACTGCACTTAATCTCACACTGTCTTCTTTGCCTTTTTGACATTTTAATTGCTGTGCCATTTTTCACTAGGATGGCAAGCTTTTTTTTTTTTTTTACATATGCATAATGTAGCTCATGTTAATGTGTATCGATTAAAGTGTAGATGGGGTTGCCATGCTGTTGCAATTTTCCCTATTATGTCCGTACTGAATGTCTCCCTCTCCTTTTTTTTTTTGTTTCCTTTTTTAAAATGGAGAAAAGAAAACATGTTTTTAGTATGTCTCTATGCTCTATGAACTCTAATATTAATAGACAAAAAAGGCAGTTTAACAAAAGAAAGATGAGAAAGTATCTTCCTCACAAACTTGTCTTTCATTTCTGCATGGGAGACATTGCAGGAAAATCAATAACTTCCTTTGAGCCAAGTGATCTAGTTGCTCCTGAGAAATTTACATCTCCCTGACAGGCAGTTTGTAAGGTCTGGTTCACCTCGGTCACAGGAGTCTGCATAATTTGCATCTTGAGCAATTTCTCTCTTTCCATTTACCTGTTCCATGAGGAAGGAAGATTGGACCTGGTCATAAAGGGGAGCTCATTATGTCTCAACTGAGAAGAGTAATTTCATGGGTGTTCCTAGAGTTCAAGAATATCATATAACGATAATATTTTCTCACAGATCCTCAGACCTATACATACACCAGGAAATGAAAGTAACATACACTGAGGCATATTTGATACATTTGACCTGATGCTCACCAATAATATTGAGTCATCCCATCAAGGTCATTGGCAAAATATGATCTTAAGATGGATATACAGATCATTTGCCAACAAATATACAAGAGGGAAAGATATTTAGGTTGCCATTCAAATATCTGAAATAGGTCCCCTGTGTTTTATTCTAACCTTTAAAATGTATAAGGTGTAAATGTCAAATAAATGTTTATATTATTATATGATAATAACTATCTATCTAGAATTTTTCTAGTTTGTCCAATAGCTTAGTCCAAAAATAAATTAAAACCAAGGAGGCATTGCTGAAATATTTTTGAATCAGAAATAAATTCGATAGCACCAATTACAATTAAGTCTTTAGTATACTATTTGAATCTCACCTAAATTCAATGTGAATGTCTTTGGACAACAAACCAAATAAATATGTGGCACAGAGTTTAAGATCCACTCTATTCCAATGGTTTTGCTCCAGGATAAGTATTAAAACGGGATTCAAATACACTAATGTTTGGGGACACCTGGGTGGCTCAGTGGGATAAAGCCTCTGCCTTCCGCTCAGGTCATGATCCCAGGGTCTTGGGATTGAGCCCCACATTGGATTCTCTGCTCAGCAGGGAGCCTGCTTCCTCCTCTCTCATTGCCTACCTCTCTGCCTACTTGTGATCTCTGTTTGTCAAATAAATTTTTAAAAATCTTAAATATATATATATATATATGTTTATACACACACACACACACACACTAATGTTTGTACTGTGTTCATGAAAACTAATGTCTAGATGTAAATAAGAAAGCATTATTACAATTTACTATATTGTATTCAAAGTAATATTTTGAGCCTGATCTATAAAATAGAGGAAAACCACAACTTTATAATAATGGGTTTTTGTATGTCAGTTCCGTAGTTCTCGTCTTTGCAATTTGGGATGAATATCCTTAAAAAAAAATTATTTAGGCACCTACATTCACCTAGGAAAGTCTATTGAGTGCCATTAAACCTGAACACTAATAACCCTGAGCTGTGGTTCCTGGAAGCAGACAATAGTACCTCGTGAAAGTGTTCTGGTATAGTATTGGTCAATGGGCACCATTTGGAGAGGAAAATGCTTCCTCCATTCCCCCATACATCCTCTCCTTGTTATTTTTTGGATTTAACAGAACAAATGATATTTACTGAGCATTTATCACATTGTCATTTTAAGGGATGCACATGTATTCTCAATTGACCTACAGCAAACCATTCTGAGGTTGGTGTAACACAGCTGCCTTTTATTGAAGTATACCTTCATGAAGACCTTACATTCCCATAATGAGAGATTAAGTTTCCTACAGGAGCAAATAAAAAGCTGAATGAGTGTGTTCTTTAGAAATACAGTGATAATCCAGCTTTAATGAGAATATTTCTAAATCTAGTGTCTGCTACGCTATACGTGCTGTCTTGTTTTCCATTATTTCCCAGTATCAGCCCTTGTAAACTCAATTTTAATATCATGATTACAGTGTATACTCTTCTGGGTTCCATGGTCACAATGCCTGTTAAAATAAAAGTATACATATAGACACTATCACAAACATATATTCTGATACACTTAACTGTTTGATTCACTATCTATTCACAAACTAGCCCTAATGGTTGTTTTTTGTTATTCAGTATACTACTACTTCATAAAAATAATAAAGAAAATATGTATAATCCTCTCAGTTTTGAAATGTTGTCACTTTTCATAATACCTTTACTTGCAGTATTTCAAAGTTTACATATAAAATGAAACTTCATTATTTAAAAATTTGTTCACAATTATATTGCTGGCATTGGTTTCCCTAAGCTTTTGAGCATACAAATGCTCTAAAAGGTCCATAGGTTTCCCAGAGGAGATGCTGGAGCAGTGGTGAATTTGAGAGAGAAAACAGAGGAGGGATGGTTTATGTAAGGAGTTAATATGGCTTTGATTAATATAACTGAAGGAAAAAAAAAAAAGAACACTGTTACCTTAAAAAAAACAAAACCTGATTTTCAAGAAAATTATACCACGTACCATTTTATGATTAAAAGGATGAAATTTTCTTAACATAAATATGTATAATCATAAGCATATCTTCATTATCTTAACAGGCTTTATCATAGAAAACTAGTCATTTTCATCATGGAGGTGGTTGGATAATTAATTATCGCTTTCACTGTTGAAAAGCAGCATTTTCTCTCTTTTCTCCCTCTATATGTACCACTGTCACAACATCCTGTCTTGTCCTCTCTCACCTCCAGCCTTGTTATTGAACGGCATTGACAGGTTCTTTCTCCTTCAGCTGATTTATTACTAGATCTTTACCTTGCACATATCAATTTTAAAAAGTAAAAAAAAAATGCCTGCAGAAGCTAATTTGAATGAAATCTCAGAAATCTTTTAACTGATAAATAAAACTATCAAAATATCTTGAAGTCCATAAGAAACTTGCATTGTTGACCCTCAATCCATATGTTTATATGGAAATACTTTTGAAAGAAAATAAATTATTTCCAACCGAGAATGATAAACTAGTCTAACATTCATCATTCACCCTTAATAGGCACATACCCTTAATGGCATGAGATAAACATTTCCATGTAACCTCAATTTGCTTAGATTAGACCCATTCAATCAACAAGAGAAAACACATACAGGAATGGATAAAGTTTGTGGGACCCTGTGTTAGAATCTCTTTGTTTATATTCTGGGGCTGCTGGTCACATGAATGATTTTAAGCATCAGAATATATAAATGCCAATCAAGTAAATTACTCATGGAGAGCCAATGCCTTACTGAAAGAAAGATACCCAAGAGAGTTAGAATGACCTTACATTGCCAAACCAAAGCCGATTGAAAAGTTTAATGCCACGGACAGATTTTGACAGTGGTAATGGTATTGGTGTCCTTGGTTTGCTCACACTCTGGGGAGTTATAACTTTAAAAGCTTTGATTTTTGTTTATCATGACGAGTTCTTCAAATATATAGCTCTTTAGACTCCATAGCTCTGGCATGCCCCATTTCTCTTCTGTAGGTCTGGAATCAACCATAAGAAAATAAAACATGGCCCTATTTTTAAAAGACATCATTTAAATCTTTAATTCTACTTTGGAACATATAAATACTATGAATTTATAGTGCTATAAACAGGTAATGATATCATGATGAAAACTAGATTTTCTCATTTTATGTAGGTTTGGATATTTTCTTTTATGAAGTATTCTGGTACGGCTCCTCTGGGTCTGGTTTCATTAATGACATTACAGTTAAGCTTTAAAAATCCATATTCCATTTCTAATAGCTTTCCTCTGGCCCATGAATATATATCTGACCCAAAGGGTGACATCAACCTTTACTTTCTCAATCATATTGATTTTCCGCAATCTCTCCTCACAACACCATCATTAAAATGGACAGTTTCTCATTGTTTCTAAAAGTCATTATTTTCCTTCCAATACAGTGAAATGTCACTTATGACAACCGAACAAGAACAAGAGAATTCTCATGGCACTAAGGTGGGGACAGTCAGAGGAGGTGGAAATTTTTTTTTAACATATTTCTTGTGGGTGCTGCACCAAGAGCATCTCTGCTCTGATTAAGTGCGCCCCTTAACTGTGTGGGATGATAGTGCTGTATGTTTAGATGCCCGGAGATGAATGGAGGCATTGCTGTATGTTTGCATTCATTTGGTCACGCTTGCTGTGTATTTATATGCATGGAGATGGTATGTCTCTTAATAAGCATTCAGCAATTCTGAATGGATGACATATTAAAATTTTGTGATTCTTCTCCTCATGTCTCATCTCCCGATTTTACACTACTTGTCTCCACTGAGAGCACCCATTTTTTCCTGAACTCTGTTTCATAGTTAGAGCTCAATTCTCAGGCTAATTATACAGTGATAGACTTGGCTATCTTGAGCGACTTGAAGGAAGAGGTCATTTAATTTTAAAACAATTTATTCAGCATGCATTACAGAATCAAAGACAGATGGATACAGATTTACGGCAATATTAATGCTTATTTCTCTCCCATGTCCTTTTCCTTCCTTTAAAATTAAAAGCAAATGAGCCAAAATTGGCTCTTGTTTGTGTGCTTTTTCCTTCTCAGCGTCTTTCCATCCTGACTCCTTGCAGCTCTCAAATGCGGACACATATTATTTGTGTTGCACATGATTCAAGTACTGTTTTGAGTTATGTGGTACAAAGCCTGATACATGTCATATATAAAAATAAAGGGTCTAATACATTCCTTCAAAGAATAATCAAGGTAAATAATGTGAGCATGGGGCATACACCGTGCAAATAAATACCACAAAGAGACAGCAGGCCTTGCCGCGAGGCACACATCTTCCGCGCTGACCTCCCATTGACAATAACTACACTCCGCTAAGGAAGAATGAGGACCCTCTAATGTCAGACAAAAATAAAGTACTGCTAGTTTGCATGCATTTTATTTTCCCTCTGTCTGTTTGCCCCTCTGCCTATCTGCCCATCCAATTTCTACTCCTCTTGTCTAAATCAGTCCTCTCTCTCTCTTTCTCTCTCTCTCTCTTTCTGCATCCTTCTGTTGTGTCTCTTTGGCTCTCACTCTACTCCTTCTTATTATTTATTTTTTCTCTTTGCTTCTATTTCCATTTCTGTCTCTCTCTTTCTGTACACACGCATACGCATACTCCGTCATATTTCTTCATTTTTATTTTATCCTCTTCTCATATTTATAAATACATAGAGATCTGTAATTTACACCTTATAGGTTAAACTCATTACTGTTCTGCTCTCTTGCAGACTAAAATATCAATCACACTAACCCACTTACTGAGTCAAAGTTCTTTCTTACAGACGACAAACCTCCTAAGAGTCTGAAAATGAAAAGTCTTATCCATAATGATGACAGCGTGCATTAGATTTGCATAGTACCTTTCCAGTCAAACTGTTATACGGCCCATTTAGACCTCTGACTTCAAGAATGCATACAGAATTGTTTAACACAATGACCTTGACCAATCTCACAGTCAAGTCTGATTCTGAGAAAATAACACCTGAAACAAAATTTGCATCTGGTGTTCCTTAAAGTCTAAATTACACCCATGATAGGCAGTCATTTTCAGGGCTCAATCTGTGCCCACATTATATGGTATAGGGAGCGTGAGGAAAAATAAAAGATTGATGAATACACATTACTGACTATACACAATATTAATTGCTTTATATGTAAGATAGCATTTTTTCTGTGTCACATATTTATCTCTCTGACTTATTGTATTTTATACATTGGTAAATTGGAGTTTTGTTTGACATCATTAGGAAGTGGTTTGTTTGGGACTCAACTCCAGAACCAAGGGTACTATAAATAGATCTTTCTTTCCTTGTTACTATTTCTTTAATCAGTCCGTCTCCAATGCTTCCAAATTTCTATAAGGGTTTCATTTTTGTTGTTGTTGTTGTTGTATAACTTTACAGCTTATCAAAAATATTGTTAAAATAACTTTGGTGGCTGGGTTACTCCGTCAGTTGAGCATCTGACTGGGTTTTGTGTGAGGTCACAATGGTCTGGGTCAAGGTCTCATGAGTTGTGGGACTGAGCTCCTAGTTGGGCTTCGTGCTCAGCTGGGAGTTTGCTTAATGTTCTCACTCTCTGCCCCTCCCTCTACTCACACACAGGCATGCAGACATTCTCTCTTTCTCTCAAATAAATAAATAAATAAATACATCCTAAAAAACAAAAACCTGGAGGGGTTTTCGGTTAGGGACTCACCCTGGGTGAGTTAAGCATCAGTTAAGCATCGGTCTTTTAGCTCAGGTCATGATGCTGTGGTCCTGGGATAGATCTCCACCTGGGGCTCCCTGCTCAGCAGGGGTCTGCTTCTTCCTCTCTCTCTGCCCCTAACCCTGCTCAGGCTCTCTTTTTTTCCTCTCCCTCTCTCTCAAATAAATAAAATCTTAAAAAAGAAAAAAATAAAATAAACTGGAGCAACCCACTAAGCTTTCATTTGTTATTACATTCATTAGAATCATGAGTTTATTAGTATTAGAACCATGAGTTTATTAGTATCTTTTTTTAAATTAATTTATTCAACAGAGAGAGATCAAAAGTAGGCAGAGACGGGGGGGCAGGCTCCCCACTAAACAGAGAGCCTTATGTGGGGCTCAATCCCAGGACTCCGAGATCACAACCTGAGCTGAAGGCAGAGGCTTAACCCACTGAGCCACCCAGGCGCCCTAAGTTTATTAATATCTTTTCTCAAAAGCCCACAAATGGTAATTTCTGAATGGGAGAAATGCTTACCTGAATAACATATATATAAGGTCAGAAACCCAAGTGTCATCAAAAAATAGTAAAACCATTGTTTCTTGGGGGTAGAGAAGATGATAACAGCCAGACCCAATTCTCCTGAAGATATTTCATTGAGGACACTGGTATCCATAAGAGAAAGGGAATAATATGATTAAAAATAAACTTGAAGTAGTTCTGATTTTCTAGGGATATCAGTGTTGGAGAACTGAATATGTTGAACGATTCAACTGGCTTCCCATATTCCACTTTGACTGACATTTGCTGAATATCTAATAGCTGGATTCTGTTAGGGAATTTTAATTCTTTGAAAAATTTTAAGCCAAATTGTAGTTATAATTGACCTCAAATAAATAAATATTTATTTATTTTTTATAAATAAATTTGTTAAATTTATCTAGTAAATAAATGACAACTGGAGCTAGGAGGGTTGTTTTGTGTTCAAAGTTAAGAGAGGTGAGAGTTGGTAAGTAAAATGAGAAAAATATATATATATACACACACATATACATATGTGTATACATATACACATATGTATATGTGTGTGTATATATATATATTTCTCATATGTGTGTGTGTGTGTATATATATATATATATATATATATATATATATATTTCTTTTTTTAATCAGTAACTTTCCACAAAATCATCATTCTTCCCAAATACTCCTGGACTGACTTTTCTATATTGAGAGAATACATCTTGTTGAACATTGGATAATCTACCCTCTGGCAGTAAAACCACTAATTCACTGAATCTGAGAAGTGGTGGCACATTCCTTATGATAACAATAGCCTTAATAGTAAGATACTTTTTTCTAACCTTCAATTAGATTGAATCATAAAATTAACATTTATCTTATTTTATTCATTGTCAGTAGCTACCATTAATTAAAATTTTAATTAACTAGCAGTCTAAGTCATTAGAATCCATGAGAATCTCAAATCAAAATGTTAGTAGATACACACTTAGCGATAGGTGCCGTCAGATAGGTACACATACTCTTGCCCTTGCCTGTTTTAACAGTTAAAGTTAGAGATCTTTACACAGTATTAAAAAGAAAAAAATTCAAGGATGTCTAGTCCAAGAACTTGCATAGTGCGGTTAACAGTGTCCTTGACCTGTGCATCTACTCCTGACTCCATGCTGAAACATTCAGTTTTTGCAAGTAGCTCACCGTTTCTGTGTATCAGTATCTTTATCTCTAACACTGAGATAATAACTCTGACCTACCACAGAGGGATCTGTAATGATTAATTGGATAATGTCTGTTAAGTGCTTTCACCTACTTAGAATAAATGTGCTATATGGCTATTAAGCGTTGTTATCCTAAGATGTTGCTTCAGTGTAATACCAGTGACTGACTGCTCCATGATTATGAGAAAAATTATTTCCTCTGATAATATGAGTAGGACACACATGGATTTAAAAATATATCCTTTGGAATAGAGTTAGATTTTCTGAATGAGCAAAAGCAAAGGACAGCATTTTGTACCATGAGGTATACACATTCAGTTGTGAGGGTAATAGTGCTTCCTCTCTGCTAGGCATTTCTACAAGTACTTCATTTTTACAATGATTCTACATGTCCATGCTGTTAGCTAACTTTATACATGGGGAACCTTGGACACTGACATTTAAATGCCCTTCTCAAATTCACACAGCTGTTGAGTGGTAGAACCTGCACACGATGCTTAGAAAAACTAAGTCATACCACCCATGCATAACCTGTCCATTATACTGTATGTCTTTTCTGCTTACATTTGCATTATACACATTTATTTATTGCTCGAGAAAGGGGAAGAATCTGGTTATATCCTATTTCCTTCCTTATCTATCCCATTGAAGAAAAATTCTGCAAAATTAGTCCAGGAAGAGCCACCAGAGACAAAAACTTAAGGAAGGATTGCAGTCTAAGAAGACAAGAGTGGGATTCAGACTGAAATAGACTGAGCTTCCTTTTCCATGTGAAGCTTCCCATTTGTTTCCTAATCTTTGGGTAAAATAGTATAATATTGGTGTCCAAATGTTTTTAAATGCATAAGAAAAAGAATGTGTTACATGAAGTTATTTTAAAGCATCTGGGAAAGGAATAGATCTTTTCTTCTTTAATCTTTCATCATCTGGGAAAATTTGGACTGTAAATAAAAATAAAATCCCAAGATGGTATGTTTAAAACCATAAAATACATTATCTCTCAAAACGAGAAATTCAGAGATAAAGTCGTTTAAGTTTCAATTCCTTATCTTAACATCCTCATCAAAGAGCTGGACCTCATGTTCCTCCCCTCTATGCCTCACATGTTGCCTTCATTATTCCTTGCATTTTCCTTGTATCCTATTGTTCCTTGCATCCCCTGACTACAGGCATGAATGTGGTTCATGAACACAATTATCATTCTCTTGAAAGGACGAAAGGGAATGTCTATTAGTAGATACTATTATACTATTGTATAGAGTTTGGTATTATCCTCCTACTTTATCGAATGTACTTCCCTCTTTTCTTTCCCATACTTATTATTCCTAATATGAGAGTGAATATATTTAACTGTTGTTAATTTTAAACATGTCTCAATGCACATTTATATGTAACAAAATGACAGAAAATTTTAGTCCATTAGATTCTGTGGCACTGAATTGAACTAAATTTTCTTCTAATTCTATGACTCTACAATCCATCTTTTTTCAAGTTCAATGCAGACAGTACCAAGGATTTAATAATCAGACCCAATGACATTTATGTTCTTCTGCATGTCATATTAAAATGTGGAGTTTAATATCACACACACACACACACACACACACAGGACAAAGACAAAGCAAAACACTCTACCTAACCAGTCTGTTCATTTCCAGACTTTGCTCACTAATATATATATATATATATATATATATATATATATATATATATATACATATATATATGATGTATTCCATTTTGACTTTCCAATTTTTATTTAGCAAGTTTCAGTGATGCATGTGTGTATCTGCAGATATATACATAGATACCAAACTTACTGCTGGAATGGACCTTAGGGAATCTTAAGTCTAATCTTCTACAATAGTTAAATCAAATCTTTTAAAGAATTGCTTGATTTTCACGACATCAGTTAACATTTCCTTTCTATGAGATGGCAAGATATCATTTGTACTGCTTTTATTATACTGAGAGTCTGCTGTGTGCTGTAGCTATTCATATAATTATATTGTTACTCCTACTAGACTATAAAAATAAAGACACAACTAACATTTACATAATGTATAATTTCCTCAGTATTTTCCATGGTACAATAATTTTTTTTTTTTTTTTGCAGCACTAATAGGTATCATATGATGAAGGACTTCAGTTAAATAAATCTAGAGAATTCTAGTTTAAACAAAATTGTTGAGCCTATAAAAGTTAATATGCAACACGCCACTCCACGTGGAATGGAGATAGCATGCTGCATTTCCCAAGTATTTGACCAGAAATCACTTTTTCTTTTTTTTTTTTGCTGCTGCTTTTGAATTCACAGCAAGGCTAGTGCTCTGTGAAATACATTATGGAAGTGTTGGTGAAATAATTTGCAATTCACAAAATACCTTAAATATATATATATATATTTTTAATTTTTTTAAAATTTTCACTGAACATTTAAGGTGGTTAGATTAATAATCCAAACTGAGTCTACAGATGAGAAAGTTGAAGTTAAAAATAAGTTTAATTACAAATTCAAAACTAAAATGGGCTCCAACTTCACCTAAATCCTGTGGTTTCTTCATTATATTGTTCTAAACACATTGGTCATTCCTCTATGCTTAGCTGAATTTTAAGACCTTTTTCCGGCTAATTTCTATTCAGATTTCAAATCAGAGATCAAAGATAAACTCCTCCAGACAGATGGCCACCTTTTCCAAGTGAAAAATTTCCATAGGAGAGAAGGGTCAACTGAAGCACCATGGATGTCCTGAGATTCCATTTTCTTTGTACTTCTTTTAGCACCTAGGACAGCATCTGGTACCTTGCAATTACTAAAAAATTTTCCTTCAAATTTCATTTGATTTAATAGTAAATTTTATTGGAGCAAGAAATATGCAAGCAAGAAGCATTAGTATGTGCCTAATATTTTGATCATGTATTGATATAACAAAATTATTTTTATTTAATTAGTTCAAGATCTACAGCATTTCCAAAAGCTTGTTGAGACCAGAATTAAATTCTGTCTTCCTTTCTATCAAAACTGCAAGTCTCGAATTTAGTGAGAAATCAGATGTAAATCATGAATTGGAAAATCTGTTTTGACATAGCTCTAGGTAAGAAATGAGATGATAAATCCAGACCATAATGAATATAAATGGAGTTCTACCTGTTCTATTAAGTGAACCACAGGAATTAGTCAATACCATTTGTCTTAAGGACAAGTAAAGATTGAACCAAAGTAAATTTAAAAAGGCTATATTAATGTGGATTTGTAATTAACAAGAGCCCCCACACTTTGGTCATTAATAATAAAAATATGAAAAGTATGTTTTATGTACACATAACCACATATATACCTGATACCAACTCACTCTGCAAAGCTGGAACCTTTAATCAAATATTGTAAATTGTATTAGTTATGAAATAAATTTTACTATTTATGAATATAAGACACTGGGGACCATCTCAATGTTCTAATGACTTTAGTTACTTTATTAGTCTTCCCTCCTCTCTATAAATGTTATTGTTATAAATAGTCTATATATAATTATCTAGAGTTAAATTGAAAATTTCAACTAAATATTGATTAATTTAAATATGTACTAACTGATTTATCATTTAATATAAAATTATGTCTTAATTAACTAGACATTTCAGATAAATGATAAAAAGTCTTGGCTTTGTGAATTATATGGAAAATAAACTCATCTCTTTTATTTTAGGCTGAATAGACTCTCTTTTCACTGGCTTAACAACTGTCAATATTTTCCTACCCATTATGTGATAGCATCAATTAGGAAAATATAATGTACAGCCAAATTTTTCTTCTGCACAAGTAGTGAACAATTTATTCAATGTCAGATTTGGGGGAAAAACATGTTTATAATACAAGCAAAAATTCTGAGCTTCTCCTATATCTATTAAGTTATTCTGGTAAATTCTGTAGGCACACATAATTTCAGGATCAAAGGGCAAGTTGATATAAAACTATGTGGAAAACCTGAGAACAGGACAAAATACATATATATTTATCTATTTCATAAATTTGAGTTTTACTAAATATCAGAATAAAAAGTCAATTTTTATAACAAAATTAAATGAATATGGTGTTTTTTTTTGTTTTTTTTTTTTTTGTTTTTTAAGAAAATGCAGCTAAGGATTTATAAGTTGAACAGGACACTCCTGAAAAAGGAATTAATAAAGGTGGCATCTATGTAGGTCAAATTTCAATGGGAAGTGAAAATGCCAGTGGGGAAATAGAGTCTAATCAGAATGAGAAAGACAAATGTGGATGCCTGGAGGGGCTCTTTCTCTTAACCCTGTCAGTGCTTTATTAAGCAAATGTGTCAGCTCTTCTGAACCACCTGAGGAAAAACAACATGGTACCAGATGCAGGTACCTTTAACTGGGCCACTTCTTCTACCAGCAAGCACAAGTCTTACTAGAGTTTCTAAATGTTTTGGTCTCTCCCTCAAATATCTGCAGACCATTATCTGCGTCTGGACTCTGCTCTAGTCTTTCCTGCAGTGATTACAGCCCAGCTGTATTTGATCTTAGCATGTCTTTATGGATTGCTGAGAGATTGGAGGAACGTATCCTACTTCTTGGTCATATACTTCCCCCCAAAATTTTACACACAAACACAAACAAGGTGCAAGTGGTATATCTGTGTCCTCTACGGTATAAAACAATAGTCATATTAAATGTAGCAACAAAACCTTGACACTTCATGCTAAATGAAAGATTTCAAACCATATAAATTCCTTCGCTGTTTTTGCCCCTTCTTTTCCATCTGGAAATCTGTTTCAAGGTAAGTTTTTACTGATTAGTATATAATATTTTAGTCAAAGTGTTTTAGGAAACAGTCATTCCTATACTTGAAATAGTATGTTCGATGGTCACGGTTATTAAGTGACAGTCTCTGTTCAATTATAGCATATTTTGTTTTCTTCCTGGCTTGCTCCTTGCAACTTAGTTTCTCATATGAGATGCTTGATGTCACCTTTTTTAATTTTTCCTTTCCTTATCTCTTCTAGTAGCAGGTCTGGTTGGTGCTATCTCAAATATTCTCTTGGTACTTCCACTTGGCTCCATCTCTTTTTATAAATACCCTACTCCAAGTTATCATCACTTTCTGCCTTGACTGCCATCCTACCTGGTATCCTTGCTTTCACTTTCCCTCTCATCAAACCAAGCCTCTTCCATGGGGAAGCCAAAGTAACCATTTAGTCAGACCATACTAGTCCCTCTCTTCCAGGGAGAACATCCAAACTAAGAGTCCCTGTAGGATCTGCTGTTTTCTACATCTTCTACTGCACAATCTACCATCTTCCTTCTGCTTCTCTCAATATCCTCAGACCATATTTCTCTGGAACACTCTTTCCCTGGATATCTTCATGTTTTGTTCCTCTACCCCCCTCAGATCTTGACTCAAATGCCACCTGATCAAAAAAGACTTCCCTCACCACTGAATCTTGCACATGGGCACCTACTCATACTCTATCCACTGAATTCTAACTTGTTTTTATTCTATAGTATTTATAATAACCTAATATATGTTTACTTGTTTAATGCTTCACTGAGTATAAAGGCTCTAAAACAACAATCTGACTTTCTAGTTTATTACTGCATCCTTAGAATTTAGTGCGCTGCAGCTCTGAACGAATATTCATTAATAAAATGTTTATACAAATCACATGGTCACAGCCAAATCAATAAATCCCCAAACTGTGTATTCCTCTAGAATCTATTTTCTTTTACACAGAAATGGCTTTGCTTCGTTGTTGTTATTCACTGTATCAATTTTTTAAAGCTTTTATTTATTTGAGAGAGAGAGAGAGCACACGCAGGGCTCGGAGAGGCAGAGGGAGAGGGAGAAGCAGACTCCCCACTGATCAAGAAGCCCGATGCAGGGCTGGATCCTAGAACCTCAGGGTCATGACATGAACTGAAAGACAGACACTTAGCCAACTAAGCCACCCAGGTGCCCCTATTATGTTTATTTTTTGAATAAAATGAGACTATGTTAGAAAATCAAGAGAAAACTTCCCCTAATTTGGGTATAGGAATCCCACTTGTAGTACTTTGCCTCCTAGGGGAGAGGAGGACAAATCCCAGGCTTAAATTGTAATAAGCAGATATAGCATCGACCTAGAAAATTCCATGAATTCCTTGAAAGTCCAACTATTCACAGAAAATCCATATTCAAGTGCAGACTTTAATTTGGAGTTAGTTTTCTGTTGGATCTGCATATAGCTTTGAAAGTGATTAAAGCTATATACAGATTGATTTCTGCATTTAGAAATTAATCACACACATGGCTGGATTACAGTCGTCATGACTGCTGTCCTAGAGCAACCTTGCTCTGCGAGACTGAAAGAAAAGTGAGAAAAACCACCCACCTACCACATAGCCAAATGCTTAGAGACACACTACCTATACAGGGGTTGCTTCACATGTTCTTTTCTCTAAATCATTATCCATAATTTTTTCTGTTAGCTTTTCCAGCTCTTTACATGTTTAAATAGGAAAGATTATTTTGTCTGATAAAAATGTGGCTAGCATTAAGAAACACAGCTCTGTCAACTCTTAATTCTGAAAAAAAAAAAAAGCATTCTACTACCATCAAATTATTAAAAAAAAAAAAAAAAGGCAATGTTGGTATCACTATTGATAGTGAAAGAAAGGAAATGATTTCACTCCTATACCTTTTCTAGCTACATCTTTCTGCTGTGGCTTGTTTCCATGGCCTGTTCCATGAACACCAAAATGTAATTACAAATATTCAAGGCTTTCGTTCATCTCTGTAGGTAGTAATTGGTCATTCCTCTATGCTTTGTTGAATTTTAAGACCTCTCTTTTTCTGGCTAATTTCTATTCAGATTTCAAACCAGAGATCAAAGTTAAACTCCTCCAGACAGACGGCCACCTTCTCCAAGTGAAAAATTTCCATAGGAGAGAATGGTCAACTCAAATACCATGGATGCCTTGAGATATCATTGATCTAATTATTCACATATGCATTAAAGCTGTTCTTGGGTCACTGTGATACATTATTATTATAGAGGATATTATTTATCCTCAGAATTATAAATATCTATATCCATGAATAGTAATATTTTGCAGAAAATTTCTTTTTAAATGTATATATATTTTGGATGTTTAAAAGCATTTTTTCTGCTATAGGTACCACTTCAAATCAGTAGCATCTTATTGCTACATCTTTATAAATTTCTCTGATTGTTTCCTTTAGTTTCTTAGAAATTGCTGGATTTAGCATCAACATTTAACATACTTTGTCAAGTTGCCACTGTGAAAGTTTGTACCAATTCTTACACTTATGATAGCCCATGGAGATGCCCTTTGTTCCCAAACACTGAAAATTTTGGGTTTAATGAATTATTTTAACTTCACAATACTCAGATACAATGTACGTTGTTTTGTGGGTCTTTTATATCAATGGAATGCTGAAAAATAGAAAAGAAAGTCTTGACACCATTATGAGTTTGGAATTATAGGACTTTCCCTTTTTAGTTTTTATATATATACACATATATATATGTATATATATACTTTCAAATTTGATTTAAAGAATAGATTACACTTTATTTTTTAAAAGATTTTATTTATTTGAGTGAGAGAAAGCAGGCATGCAAGAGAGCATGGAGGGGTGGAGGGGCAGAGGAAGAGGGAGAAACACTCCCCTCTGTGCAGGGAGCCTGATGAAGGACTCAGTCCCAGGACCCTGAGATCATGACCTGAGCTGAAGGCAAACGCTTAACTTGATTGAGCCACCCAGGCACCCTTAGATTATACTTTAACAGTTACAAACACTAAAATTATTTGCATTTGGAAATTTCTTTAATGGCTTCATTCTGAAAAGACAGTCATGCACAAGGGTTAAAACTGGGGGGTGAAGCGGTGACTGGGTGGCTCAGTCGGTTAAGTGTCTGCCTCCGGCTCAGGTCATGATCCCAGGATCCTGGGATCCAGTCCCACATCTCGCTCCCTGCTTGGCAGAAAGCCTGCTTCTCCCTCTCCCTCTGCCTGCCACTCTGCCTACTTGAGCTCTCTCTCTCTCTCAACCTCAAATAAATTGTCAAATAAAACAAAACAGAAACTGTGTGGTGAAGACTCACACAGGTCTGAGTCCAAATTCTAGCATATGAACTTGAAACACAGTTAACCATCTGGAATATGAGGAAGGTAACAACTCTTAGGGTTAAAAATGATCTTACACATGTTGATAACTTAGAGAAATCCTTAATACATGACAAGCACTTTAACAGTATACAGCCAGCATATAAAAGCCAGTCAATAAACCCTGGTAATGAGGAAGCTAATGACTAATAGACCATCTCAGATTTATACATTCATCAATACAAAATGGAATTCCCCTTTCCATGTGCTTGGGCATCTATTCCTTGTGATAGTTGTTCCAAAGGTAATGAATATAACAAAGCAAAACTAATTTGGTGAATGTGATTATTTGTGTGGTTATCATAAATGGGTTTGTGAAATTTTATAGATTATTCTTTGAAGCAGGTTAATTGCATTTGTCCAATAAGAAGAGATTTAGTACTATAAATAGAAAACACTTAAAGATTTTTTGACTTTGTCTTAAAAGCATTTAATTGAAATTAAATATACACTATGATATCTTGCTCATTACCTTAAAGTTGGAAAACAAAGTAAATGTTTCAGAAGTTAATTATTTTAATGCACATCTAAAATTCAAATTAAAATTCTTCTAAAAATGCAATAAAATATCTTTAAAAGGTTGTTACTCAGCTAAAAGTTAAAAACAAAACAAAACAAAATTAGCTCCTGTGTGCTTGAATTTTTTTTTTTACAAGTCTCAATTTGATCATTAGTATTCCCATTGAAGGAAAATCAACAGTAGTACAGAATTAAACAAGGCTATGAGAAACAAATTTAAAATAGCATCACAACTACACTAAGGGAATGAACAAATTTGTCCTTCCAACCTATTAACTGAGCACCTGAAAAGTCCTAGACTTTAGACACCAAGGGATGTATGATGAATGCGGAAATTATGTGATATGTCTTCAAGAATGAGTGCATTATTTCACCAAACAGAGTGAACAAGTCTTATTAAACAGAGGAAGGACCTAACATATGCAAGTACAGGGGGTAATTCAGAGAAACTAGGGTGGTTGTGTGAAAAGCCTGGCTTAGAAGGCAGAAGGGTAGTTGAGAATGGCTTATGCTAAAAAGACTGATTTTGTTCTCTTACCTCATTGATCAAGAAACATGGAAACTCTCAGAGATTTTACCCCTCTCATAACATCTGACTCATCACTTAACATCTAAAATGATTTAGGAATAACCGAGATCACCAATTATTTCACAGCTTAATCCTGCTACTTTTTCTAACCAAGACACCCTACAGTCTCTCGGTACTTCCAAGTTTCAGCTACATTTTCATGAGATAATCTTTTTAATTACTCACAAGAGAAAACTAAATCTAGACATTGGGAACTATCTCACCTTTCTTCCTCAAACATACAGATTCACCTAAATCTACCATTGTCTTTTTTTAAAATTATTTTTTATAGGTGAATCATTTACTCTTAGAAAAAAAAAATGCTTTTACCGAAGTTTTAAAATTTAAATGCTTTTAATATATGCACTGCAGTTACCCACAGAATCTATAACAATTTATTGTTTTATAAACGGTTGTTTTGCTTATACAAGGTCACATATCTTGTTAGACATCTAACAGCATATAATTTGGGCATCCTGAGCTACACTTTCTCCCTTTTATATATTTGACATTGAGTTTTTAGCAAAATCTTGCCTCTGTGTATATAAACCCATTGGAATAAGTTACATCAATAAATAAACAGTTCTCCTAATGGACAGCACATGATCCTCTATTCACACTCACAGGCAAAAGTATCAAGAAGTACTAGCTGAGTTTCTGTCCAATTCTTTTCTTTCACTAACATTCTCAACTTATGCTAATTTGTTTCAGATTCCTATTACTTACAGAAGTTGTTGATAAGGTCACTCATATACCTCCAGTGGATAAATCTAATAAACATTGGACAGATTTTTTTCGCCCATACCATTCAAGATGCTTGATGCCTCCTTTAGTCTTGAAACTCTTCCTCTAGCTTGTGTCTCATGGCACTCTCCTGTTTTTTCCCTTAGTGTTCTACCCCATCCCCGCTTTGCAGTCTTCTTAGGTTTATCATCTTCTTTAAAGACAATAAACAATGTATTTCTTGGGGATTCGTCTTTGTTTTTCTTTCCTTTTAAATCTATATTCTTTCTGTATCTCCTCACATTTATAACTAGGTCTAATTATCATTTGTGTGCCAACATCTCCAAAATTTATATTTCAGTCTTGGTTTTATGTATATATTTTTTCGCAATATGAAATTTTCAGTTTTATTCCATATACTCAACTATCCCTATATATGCTTTGGTATTGTTATATTTTCCTTTGCATAGGCATATTAAATCTAATGGCACAAAAGCCACTATCATCATCTGGCTCTTCTCTTCCCTTTAAAACCTGTGCTCTTTCCCGGCCCCTGACTTCAATGAGTGGTATTTTACATTTATCCATTTCTGCAGATTAGACATCTAATTGATGTCTAATTGATATCTAATCTAATTGATATCTACTGATATCAATTGATATCTAATATAATTGATATCTATTGATATTATCTAATGGATATTTCCTTCTCTTTGAGTCCTCTATTCCTCCATACAACCCATTAATAAATATCTTAAAGTGTTTAAGCAAAAATTAAGAATCTACTCCTAAAATATCCCTTAAGCCTTGTTGCTTCTTTCCATAATAACCACAGTCCTCATACCCTGAGCTATCACAATCTCTGGTAAATACCTTCTATGCTACCTCCCCACATCCACCTTGGCCTCTTCCAATTTTTTTTTTTTTCTAACCATATTACTTTCTCCTCTACTCTTAAACCTTTCATTTGATTTCCTCTGAATTTAGGAAAAAGTCCAGACTTTAAGGTTTTTACAGCCCTGAATCATCAATTATAATCTCCTATTTGTTCTTTGTGTTCGAATATACTGGCCTTTCATTTCTTTAAGTTTTATGAGCCTCTTCATATTTAAGGAATTTTTGTTTGTTTGTTTCCTCTGTTTGGATTTTTTTCTCCTAACCTTAGCTTCTTTCACTGTTCAGTTGTCAACTTAAAGTCTCCTTGACTGACTTCCCAGGCTCCTCAGATCACTTTAGTATATGCGTATACGCTCTTACTATGTGGCAGGTTGTAGTTTTACTTTTTTTTTTTTTTTATTGGCTAGGCTATTTGGTTAAAGCTCCTCTCACTTAACCTGTAAGAGATGTTTTAGTGTCACTTTTGTTTCTTCACTACCTACCTTGGCACATGGTTCAATCATACAAGTGTCCACTTAAAAGGATAAACATATAATCTGTTGGAATGACAGGTATTAAAGAAAATTATTTAGGTTAGGATTGTAGTTAAGATTTCTGTTCTTAGAAATTATATGCAGCAGGAAAATAAGACAATGAAGAAGTGAGAGTATTCTATGAAATAGTGTCACATTGGTTAGGTGGTTATTTTAATAGTCAAGGTTCTTGCTTAGATGAAAGATATGAAACAAGGCAATAGCATCTGGGGAAAAAGGAGAAGGTCAAGGTGATACATAGTTATAATACCGATGCAGGATTTGTTTCTGATTGGCTAAGCTGGACCAAAGAAAATGGAAGCCACTTGAGCAAAAGATTGGCTCCTAAGGTAGTAATCAGATATAGGAGAGAAGGAACAGTTTGTGGTAAAGTCTTGGTTACTTTTTACAAAGGCTGAATTTGAGGCATTTGGTATGAAGAAGTCTAGAAGGATATGAATATAAGCACACGGTGCCCAAAGAGTGATGGACTGCTGGGGAAGAGAGATGGGAGTCCCTGGTACTGGGGGCAGATAAGGGCACCGATGTGCTGAGAATACAAAGAGACTGAGCCCTGGGGACAATTACATTGTAGAAGGAGAACAGAGGTATTTGAGCCCAAGGAAATGTATTAGAAATGGATACAAGTGTAGAAAGAAAATGAAAAGCAAGTTGCATAATGACAAACAAGCACATGAGACATTCAAGAAGACAGTCGTGAGTCAAGATGAGGGTTAAAGAAAATACGGTCCCTATTATTTGGTGATTAAATTTTCTTTCTGGAATGTTCAAATATATCCTTACTGGATTTAGATGGGCAAAAATGAAGCTAATTAGCTTGAAAAGTAAATGGGACAGAAAGCACTAGAAATTATAGTAGAAGCTTTAATTGTAAAAGAAAAGAACAAATACAGTGGTAGGTCAATCAGAAAGCAGGGGAGGTAGGTGTTTTGTCTTGTGAAAACAAAACCAATGTAATAAAACCAAATATATTTTAATTTAACAAAACCAAAATGTTTTGCCCTTCTGTACCCCCATTATATATCATGCTAGTCACCAAGGCCATTTCCTAGCCCTGTGATGAGGGAAAAGGGACACCGTATTAGTACTATGGGGCTGCACAGGGAGAGGCTCACTCAAACCCACAGAACAAATTAAATCAGTAAAGAAAAACAGAACCGACTGGAGTTCAAGCTGAATATTAAAAATTGAGAAAGATAAAAGTTATTCTGCAAGAACGTTAGACTGAAAAGGTCAAGAAAAAATTAGGGCGCCTGGATGGCTCAGTCTGTTAAGCCTCTGCCTTCAACTCAGGTCATGATCACAGGGTCCTGGGATGGAGCCCCATGTGGGACTCCTTGCTCAGTGGGGAGGCTACTTCTCCCTTTCTCTCTGCCTGCCTCTCTGTCTACTTGTGCTCTCTCTCTGTCAAATAAATAAATAAAATCTTTTAAAAAAAGGAAAGAAAAAAGTTAAAAAATTAGAAAATCATAAATCCACCCCCCAAAATAAAGAATAATAGTAAGGGAATCAATAGTTAAGAAGGACACCACCTGACAATGCCTAGAATAGAAGGCATTATTAATGGCTTCTTAAAAAATGTCTTAATCTAATGAATGAAGGATGGATAATTTAGAAAAAACGTCTAAATAGCTTAGTGATTTAAAAACACAGTATGTAGAGCTAGAGAGACATGAACCTGACCTTCCAGCTCCGTGAATCACTAAGGGTTTGATTTTAGGCAAGTCACCGAATGTCTCTTTTTAAAGATTTTTATTTATTTATTTATTTGACAGACGGAGATCGCAAGTAGGCAGAGAGGCAGGCAGAGAGAGAAGAGGAAGCAGGTTCCCTGCTGAGCAGAGAGCCAATGTGGGCTTGATCCCAGGACCCTGGATCATGACCTGAGCCTAAGACAAAGGCTTTAACCCACTGAGCCGCCCAGGCGCCCCTGTCTCTTAATTCAGTTTCTCCATTTATAAAGTGGGTAATAATACCTACTCTTACTTAAGATTGCAGGGAGGAATAAATAAGACAACATGCCTAAAACACAGTGTGTAACACATTCCTAAGAGCTGATAAAGTCATTCTTGTTCCTGATGCAGTTCAAAAGAATTGAGAGAACATAGTGGATGGTTGATAAAATTAATCTGCTTTTTGAAACTGAAAATAATTTTTCATTTCAAAAATATATGCTGTTGAATTGTCACTAAATATATATATATAATTATATATATATATATAATTTTATATAAATATATATATATATATATATAATTTCCACTTTCCCCTGGGTTGAAGTTCAAGGCAGAATATAATTTCAAGGCCATAAGTACCCCTTGCCTGGAGCTACTACTTCATCCATTCTTCAACAGCTAGAGCAGGACATTTTCTCCTGGTCTAAAATTTCCATTCCTAGTAATTGCACAACTAGTTGCCCAAAGCAAATAAGGAATGATTACCTCTGATAGATGTGTATGCACAAAAAATGGACATAGTCAATTTTAACCCTTGCCCCTCAAAGAAAAGAAATAATTAACCAGAAAAAGAGGGGGAAAAAAGTCTTCTTGAACACTATGTCTTCTTACTTAGAGTCCCCACACTGGCTTCACACGCGCAGAACTAGACAAAGTCAAGGTGTGAACCGGCCATGCTCATCACTCTACTGTGAATGTCACATCCCTCATGAGTCGCCCACCATTCATCCTTTTTTCACGTAGAGAATGGAGTCAACTTGAGTTTTCCCTGCAAGCACGCATGATGCCTCCTGCAAAGTCAATATTCAACATATGCATGTTGGTTGTTTCATTTTGTTATTTTATCAAGACTCAGTTTATCTCAAGATGTTTACCTTTAAGTCTTCTTTCCCCCTCCTCTTCCTTGCAAGTATAATGTATCATTTGTTCATCGATCAAAAAAAGAACAGAATCTCCCCTCTCTTTGATGCATATATCAAGGCTTATTACAAAACTGCTTCTTGCAGGAAGAGCACACATGAGCTACTGACATGCAACCCCAATCCCTAAACTGTTTGGAAGAAACAGTCGTGTGCTATAGAATCAAGAAGATCTTTCTTTGACATTCATGGTAAATCTCTCTTCATGTAATGTGGACAATGTTATTTACCATTCCTCATCTCAAGGAAATTTAGGTGTGTAAATGAGAGAATGCTGGTGCTTATTTCTTACAAGGTAACTGAAGATGCTCCACGAGGAAAAGAAATTTTGAACACTGCAGCAAGGTATTTATTTTATACTGCTACAAGAGGTTTACTGATAATCCATTCCTGTAATATGGAATGAAGGAGCTGTTGGGGGATCAGTGCCATTTACATTCATTAAACAAAAGAGATTTTTATCTATATACAACTGTTTGCATATTCTAAGTCTCACAAAAGGAAGCAGATGTTTTGTGGTTTTCATGAAGAATAATATAAAATAATGTTGAGGGACTTTATAGCAAGAGATGGGAGATCCCAGTCAAACTGAATGCATTCCTAATTCCCTGAACGTTTTGAGGAAACACACTTGAGTCATTCATTTGGTTCTAAATAAACCTGATAGAAATTCATCTGGGCATCCCCTCGTGGGAATCGTCTCTCCTAAGTGCCCTTGAGTAGGATATCTCTGGCAGAATTAAGCACCTATCATTATTAGAAACCTAAACTTGGTCCTGCCTTCTTGCACATGAAGCATAAAATTTAGGCAAAAGTAACACTACCACTTTCAAAGACAATTTATTTATTTATTTATTTATTTATTTATTTAAAGATTTTATTTATTTACTTGAGAGAGAGACAGTGAGAGAGAGCATGAACAAGGAGAAGGTCAGAGAGAGAAGCAGACTCCCCATGGAGCTGGGAGTCCGATGCGGGACTCGATCCCGGGACTCCAGGATCATGACCTGAGCCGAAGGCAGTCGTCCAACCAACTGAGCCACCCAGGCGTCCCTCAAAGACAATTTAAAACACACATATACATGGAACTTTTTAAAAGTCAAAACTATTGTCATTCAGTGAAAACCCTGAAGCAAATTTTAATAATGTCAAGTTGTTTGTCCACTTCCTTTTGATTTGATCTCACAGAGAAAAGTTTTGAAGTCAATGTATAAACATAGTCAAACCTTGCTGAATGTTTGTAGATAAAGAAAGTGAAAATCTATTCACATATGTTTTTTAAAGTAATGGTAATGTGAGAGACACAGCAGCCATTCTGTGGACGCAATCAATAGGTTGTTTTTGTTTTTGTTTTTGTTTTTGTTTTATATACCTGCATGAGACACTGAAGTAGCAAATTAATTTTTAATGACACAGTTGATAGAAACTTGAATATTTATCCTTTTTATTTGAAGTAAAATAGAAATAAAGACATGTTAAATAAAGCATTTAATAATACAAGAAATATTAAGGAAAAATATCTGAGTGGATTTCTTAAAGACAATCATTTTGCCAAAGTTTTAGGGATGCCTATTACCTATCAAGTGTTAAGTGCTCCACAATGTCTGAATTTATTTAAAATATAAGCCTATAAAACAAAAAGGATAATCAGATTAGGGATTTTACAATAGAAGAGAGGAAACTCATAGACAAATGAACCATCAGGATATGATCTTGATTTTCAGTTGCTAACGCCTAATTTCTTCTTTTTTTTTTTTTTTAAATGTTCTTTTTATAAATTAGGGCTGTTACCAATGAACGCATGTGATTTGCGAATGATTACCCTTAGGCAACACTTACACATACATAGGTGAAGTCCCCCAGGAACAGCAGACCCGTAGCGGGCGCCTTGGCAGATGGTGCTCAAGTCGCTGGCAGGTGATGAAGTTGGGGAAAGACACTTGTCATTTCCAATCCCAGAAATCAACAACACTTTCAACTCAGAAATGAAAATCTCCCACTTAACAAATCTCTGAGGTAGAAGAGGCTGCCACAAAAAATCGTTCTAAACCACGCCTCTGGGCTGTAGCCCAGTCAAAAGAAAATAAAGAGCTTTCCTTTGTTTAACAGGCAACTGAAAGTGGTCCTTTCACGCTTCCCATAACTCTTGGCATTGACCATACCAGTGGCCATTTAACCAGGATTCCTTTTAAACTTGTGAATGTTAGCTGAATATCTCAAGAGGGCTGATTCCCTTCACTTTGAAGCCCATTTTGACCCCAAATGCATTAACCTGGGCTGTCGACATTTCTTCCTGTGCTGTCACTGAAGATATACTCCACATAAAATAAAGAATATTGACCTTGAGAGAGGGAAAAAAGGAGGGGGGGGACATTTAGCAACCCAGACCAGAATCTAGGCTCTGTCAAAGTGATTTCTTATTCCATTTTATGGAAGCTGTGCCATACTTTATCACTTCTGAGTTCGTTTCTTACAGCAGAGGCAACCCACTTGAATTGGTAAGTTGCTTAGTTAGAGTATACACGTGCTGTCCATGCTGTCACTGTGATTTAAAGTGAGAGAGGTATTCTGCGGGTAAAATACAACTGAAACGAGGGCAGGAAGTGGAACCAAGAAACATTAAATCACATGTAATTAACGGGTTTGCTTCTTGCTGGTCATTCCCCCCCCTTTTTTTTAATGGGTGGCTTGCAGATGCCCTAACAGTGGAAAGGGCAGGATGCTTAGTGTGGAAGGTGCCAACATTCTATCACCTTAAATCCTTCACTCAAGTGGCCATCAGGAGTAGAAAGCAGAAAAATAGGTCTGATCACTGCAGGTAAACCTGACAAACTGTCACCTGCCTACACTATTACCGGGCTGCATAAGCTCACAAAACTTCTATAAATGTCTGCTGCCTATTAGCATTTTAAAGGGCTTTGTGGCCATCATGCTCCCATTTTGGAGCTACGGATGTTTCATTATCCTCAATTAAACCTCTCTCAGAAGCAAGATTGGCAAGCATTTATTTATATATTTTCCTTAGAGGCAACATGGGAAGCATGGATTTTGTAAAGTAGGCAGGGTGCTGTTCCGTGTGGTATCGAGAGGCAATGCTGGTTTGGAATAATTCTCCTAAAGTGAAGCTATCCCCATTAAAACATAAACCATAATTGTGGAAAGCAATTTGCTCAGTAGCAGAGAACTAACAGGATTTCTTATTGTGATTCAATAACAAGGGAGCATGAAGATGCAATGCTGAAAAAGCTCCCCAAACTCTTTTAATTTTGTTGAAATGTACTTTTCTTCTGTGAAACCAATGTGAAAAGTTAAAATCAGTTCTATTACACTCACAAGCAAGACGCATATACATTTCATGTAAATTAACATTTCCTGACTTCAGCAAATGTGAATACACTTTCATTCACACATTCCAAAATGGGAATTAATAGAAACTTGAACCTATGGCACTGTCGACGCACAGCGAAAGCAAATCCACAGCGAGGTCAAAAGTTGATGTACTTAAAGTTCTAATCAGTTTTGTCATCCTTTATCACTGCTTCCCTTTCACTAACAGTCGATTAGAGTTCAGTACAGATTTTAAAGCAACATGAAAGGTTGATAAATATTAATAATAAATATATTTAAAATCAATAGCAATATTAATAGAATCCTTCCTCTATAATATGGTCAAAATCAGTACTAGCATATAAATATATGAGATATTATATATTATAGACTACCGAAGTCAAAATCAATACTACCAATCGGGAATCTATTCTTATTTATACTTATAAGGAGATAGTTCATCTGGGTAATTCTATTTCTTTTATAAGACTTAATGTGTATGAAGCAAATGTTGGAAGCCATCAACGATCCTTAATGAATTTATAAAAACACATTTATTTCTTTAAAATTGGCTGCTAACTCATTTCTTTTCCCCACTCTTAAAGGACAAGGAAAAGACATATCTTTATATATTTTTCTTTTTCCCCCTCCCTGTGTAGCACCCAGTAGTGAGACAAGCCCTGGCTGGCGATCTGCCCTTCCTCCTCACCCCCTGTGCCCCCCCCCCGCCCCAGGAATGCCTCAGAGAGCACATCACTTTCTCTGCTCACCTGCCCCCAGCCCAGTGTGTTAAATCACCAGGCCGGCCCCTGTGTGCTTCGCTAAGGCTCCCTTCCTTCACAGCGGGTGAGCTGACACTTTCCATCACTTAACCTCTTGGCAACAGATGCCTCTCACTTAGGCACAGATGCTGAGTACCCACCCATCTCTAACATTAGCCTTGTGTTCTGACTAATTGGGCCAGCAGAGTCACAATTAAGATTTGAATAATTAGATAACGGGTATGATTACTTTTATAATTAATCCTCATATTGAGTCATCATGATCTGTCCTGGGTGATGACCACTGGTCTATACTTAATTCAAACTGAGAGTTTTAAAAGCAAAGCACTAATAAAAAATATCCATCATTTCTCCCTCAGAATGAATGTATTTTTTAAAAAAAGACACTATGTATAGATACATTTTTATTTTTAATTAGATTTTATAGTGAATTCTTAGATGTTAAGTTCTCATTCCAATTCAGTTCATACTTTTTTTTTTTCCCCTCATAAGGATTCCACTCTGATTGCTGCATTGTTTTGGTGTTGTATGGCCACATTAAAAAAAAAAAAAAATGCAGGGGCGCCTGGGTGGCTCAGTGGGTTAAAGCCCCTGCCTTCGGCTCAGGTCATGATCCCAGGGTCCTGGGATCGAGCCCCACATCGGGCTCTCTGCTCAGCGGGGAGACTGCTTCTTCCTCTCTCTCTGCCTGCCTCTCTGCCTACTTGTGATCTCTGCCTGTCAAATAAATAAATAAAATCTTAAAAAAAATGCAGTTTTAAATTAAAAAAGGGGGGGGCACACCTGGGTAGCTCAGGTCATGATCCCAGGGTCCTGGGATCCAGTTCCATATCGTTACCCTGCTCTGTGGGAAGCCTGCTTCTCCCTCACCCCCTGCTTGTGTTATCTCTCTCTCTCTGACAAATAAAGAGATGAAATCTTTAAAACCATAAAAAGAAAAAATAAAAAGAAAAATAAAAAAGATAGCAGGCTTTTTTCTTTTCTCACCAAGTTTACAATATAATAAAACCACGTACATAAAAACAAATTGAGGATGGCCCCTCTCTTCTCTCTTATTGTCACAGAGCTACCAATGTCACCGTTTCTTATGGTTTGGCAGTGAGTTCCTGCTCCCCTCTCTTTTCACGTTCTGTCCACATCTGTGATTCTCAACGTGTCATATGGTAGAACTCTGGTGCTAGAAGTCATCTAACATCAACAGTCCAAAGCGGCCCTGTCAGATGTCTCCTCTACTGGTCCCTCACAGAAGCCGGCCCATCTTGATCCATCCTTTTCGCAGTGAAGGACACCAACCCCCCCTTCCCACCCCCCACTGCCAGCTCCAAAAATCAGTCTTCATGCCCATTTCTCTCCATCACCACAATGTGGGGGGACTCTTGGTGTTTTTCTGAAGTAACGTAAGAGTTTTTCTCTTCCATTTCTGCACCATTTCCAAGCCTCTATCTCCAAAATTGTCACAGCTTCCTCTCATACAGCTGTGTAGCTCCATGTCTGTTCCTCCCACTCTGGTGTCACGCCATTTCTCTCTCTCTCTCTCAATCTCAGATTTTATTTATTTATTTGAGAGAGAAAGAGAGGACGCAGCAGGGGAACAGAGCAGCAGGCAGAGGGAGAGAGAGGAGCAGGCTTCCTAATGAGCAGGGAGCCTGATAGGAGGCTTGATACCAGGACACGGGACCATGATTTGAGCCGAAGGCAGAGGCTTAATCGACTGGTTAAGGCTTGACGGACTGCTCGATCTTGCCATCTTTTGAGCAAGCCAACACCCCACTTGCTTTTGCACAAATTCTCTCTTCCATCAGCCTGGCGCCATCTTCCGTCCATCTCTGTCTCGTTGACTACACATCCTCAGATCTCTCTGCTCAAACATAAGTCCTTCCAAGAGGGCTTCTTTTGTCTCTCAACCAGCCAGCCTCTTCCTTTCTCTATCTCACGGTGCCACTCACATAGCTTTCAAGAGCACTATCTCCACTTATACCTACATATTTTTTTTTGTGTGTATGTGTGATTATTTTAGCTTTTAGTTACACTGGATCTGGCCCAGTTTCTGACACATAAGAGACACTCCACTATTAAACTGATGAATCATAAGATGGTATAACTCAAAAAGGGCCAAAATACGTGGTCAGTGACTAAAGATGGGAGAGGTCCCCGAAGTCAGAATTTATCACTTGGCCATATGAATCAACAGTCCTTAAAGAACACATTCTTCCGTACATACATTCATGTATTACAAAATTAGTCCTCAGGTGTTAATATATGACACAGTACAAAGCACTGAGGTTTAAACAAACTTAAGACACAGCCTGGGCCTGCTCCGTTCTAACAGGTGACACGAACTTACCAAGAGAAGATTAGGACACAGTAGGGCTCCTATAGTAAAGAGCTTCCCCGGGGGAAATGATGTCATTTCTGAGTTTCCAAGAGAGAGCACGAATTATCCAGAAAAGTTATGGAGGAGTACAAGGCTAAGAAGGAGAAACGCAGAGATATTTCAAGCACTGTGGACAGCGCAGGGGCCAAAAATACCATTAGGAGTCTGAGCAGGTGCACAGACATTCTCAATCATGTGACTGCAAATGATTCACAGGGACTGAAGAGTACTGAGCAGGGAAAGGGAAGGCAAGAGAGAAAGGGGATGGGTGACGCTGGGGATGTGTCCTCATTTTCCATGACTGGAAAGACTGGAGCTCATTTATAGCAACAGAGAGCCAGTGGAGGCTTTCCACGGGAAAGCGGCGAGGTTCAATTTTGTAATTTACATGGATCATAGCTGTCATGGGGAGGCTGGTCATGAAAGAGAAGAGACTAGAGGCCAGGATTTTGACAAGGAAGCTGATCTTCCTTCTACAAGAAGGAAGGCCTGACTTGAAGAGAGAAACAGCAAATACGCAGATGGGGTTCTAACGTTAAGGAATCCAGAGGCACAACTGAGAAGCATGGTGCACGGAGCAAGTGTTGGGGGAAAGTGACCACAGCTGAGATAACAGAAGATACTCAGCTTTCAAAGAGATCTGCTGGGGAATATGGTAGGTTTTACAAACAGATTTCAGCTTATCTGACTCACAAATTGGAGTCTTACAAATAGGTCTCTTGCTGATTTTTGAATACTAAATGTTCTTACCAGTTTGCATGTATGAAGTCTAACATGAACTAAGGTATTATAACTTCCCAAATTTGGGCTTAACGTTTCTAGGAGAAAACACATTCAGAAATCTAACCAAGAGCACGAAGAGATGTAATAGGGTTAACCGGCTGAAACCAAATTCCCCTGTAGTGGTTTTTGAAGCTCTAAATGTTAGATGATGGGAAAACCCCTCTTTCCTTTATGCTTTCAACAGCATATACCGACTCCCTTTTTGCTGCCCACTTCTCAAGCACTGAAGATTACAAGTGGATTCAAGAGAGACCTGTGGGTTAGAATTCCTCTTTGTGGTGGATGTCAACCTACTTCTTCAATGTGTATCACTTAGAATGAGAAGCTCATCTTTCTGCTCTTAGAGATTAGAGTTATATTTTTTTTTCCAGATTGTTGCTTTGTCTGTGCACAAATTTATTTAAGCAGCCAGATTTGTTAGGCAAATTCTCAGGGAGATCCATGCTTGCATGATTGTTCATGTAGTTGTTTCCTAGGAGCAAAGACCCACGAGGATTTCTGAATGGACCAGTGGACTCCACTGCACCATTTCCCTGCAGAAAGATGGACAACCTGGGTTGGCACAGTTCAACTTCCTGGACAAATGACAGCCTGCATAAGGTGTGATTTTTAGGAATTGCTGATACAGATTGAATTTATGCAGGATTATTTTCTTCTATTTTTTCTATTAAGACTAGCTTAGTGGGTAGAAGTAAATAAGTTTTTTTGTTTGTTTGTTTTCATTTGTTTTAAATTGAAATAAGTAGATATTCTCCACACATGTTAGAATCTGGAAATGAAAATGAGGGTTTCAAAATCAATCAGGCCTAGGATGGAGTCTGGAGTTCCATCTCTGACAGTTTGCTGAGCTGAGTCCTGGCCTCAGTGCCAAAAGATCTATCTGAATGTAGTCCAGTTGGGAAAAGAAGGCGGACCTATGGCCAATGACAAGGGGAGGCTTAAGAGAGACGACACAGCCAGGTACCAGGCCTGCGGGCTTGAGAGCTGACACATCGCCTGTCACTTTCTTTTATGTCTTCTTGATCTTACTCCCTATCACTATTTCTTTACTTTATGAAAAAAACTTGTCAATTGGTCTGCAAGTGCTCTATGGCTTAAGGAAAATCCCATGTTCAAGCTGTGGTTAAGAAGACACAACGGGAAGGATCGTGCTCTTTTCCTGTAGCTGTAATTGTATGAGCAATGGAGACCAGAACAGGGAACGGTGTTGCCCAGAGGAGCTTCCGTGTCCTAAGAGACATTAGCAGTGGGGGGTCTTGCCTGGCAGAAGGCAGGAGGTCAGAGGAGGGAAACTCAAGAATCTTGTTACTGGGAACACGAATGAGCACCTTGGGAGTTTTCAAAACCAGCCCCAGGAAGACTTGAGTGGCTCAGGTTCAGCAATCAAGGCGGTGGGTCCCAAGCCATCATAAAGGCAGTAGGGATGAAAATCAGATCCTCTTTTACAATGTCAGGTCTAGACATCTGAGTTGCCATGAGTCTCAACTCAATATAAGTTAATTTTTCATCTGGGAAAACGAGACGATGGTTTTCTTAGCTTGAAATTAGCAGAGACACTGGGGGTCAAGGTGGTAACTAGGGGCCAGGAGTAAAGATCTTGATTAACTCTAAAACCTAGAACACGTGGGGAATGCCAGCAAAAGATGGTGGCCTGGGCCATCCAGTTCATATAATAATTCCATCTACACCAGCACTGTGCTTGCTATAAGTCAGGCACTTTGTTAAGCTCATTTACTCTGGCATCTCAATACAGAACCACCTCTGAAGTCATGAATAATTTATCTGTATGCTAGAGAAAGAAAAGGAAAAAAAAATGCCTAAAATTGCATCGGTAGTAAGTCATGGAGTCGACTGAAATTTCCATCTGTTGAACTGAAAACCCACTGTTTTCATTTCACATCACTACAGCTTTCCACTCTACTTTGCAGTCCTGGCCATGCTTCCTGGTGACCCCATTAAGGCTGGGAAAGGCAAAGGAAAAACAATTCTTGTTTTTTCTTTGACCAATCACTATGCATCAGGTACTATGATGGGTATTTTCCCACACTTTATCTCATTTAATTCTCAAAACAACCAATGATGAAATATTAAAATATATAACTTATGCCTTTTACACACAAAGAAAGAAAAAGCCCTCTGACTCTTACACTATGGCCACCAGATTTGTTCCTTGTGAAGATTTTTCTTCTTCCATAATTCTCTGCAAAATGGGGAATGATCTGCCAGGTTTTTTTTCCCTTTTACTCTTGTTTCTGAATTTAGCTTATCATGAGGGAATCAGAGTCTGGGGGTAAAATGTTCACTCCTTTCTCTGTATGGTGTCTCTCTCTCCTCTCTTTCTCTCTCTCTTGCACACACACTCAATCATATTTTCCCAGCATTGACCTGTTACTAATAACAAAAGAGAAGAAGCCACTCATCACAGGATTTAATTCTAGGTGCCTAGATGGGATTAAATAAGAACATAAGAACAAGTTACCTCTCACTTTGTACATTATATTCCAGAAGTCCTGGGAAAATCCAGAAACAGTGTGTATATATGTATTTAAATGCATATATGTGTGTATATGTGTACATGTGTATATATACATATACTTTTATATGCATAAACTATATATATATATATACACACACACACATATATTTTTTAATTTTTAACTTTTTATTAATACAGAATGTATTATTAGCCCCAGGGGTACAGGTCTGTGAATTGCCAGGTTTACACACTTCACAGCACTCATCATAGCACATACCTTCCCCAATGTCTGTAACCCAACCACCCTCTCCCTATCCCCCTCCCCACCACAACCCTCAGTTTGTTTTATGAGATTAAGATCTCTTACATATATACATATATTTTTAAGGAAAAAATAGAATTCTCTCTATTACTCTCTGTAGTACTGCATTCCCGGTAGCATCTGGTAGGCAAGCTACATCTACAGTCACCTGAACTGACCTCAAGTAGGTGGAGGACGTTACACAGCTTCCAAAATCTCCTTACGTGTTCCCATAAAATGGGTACCTGCAAAGGGAACAACGGGATTTACTCCAACCCACAGACGGAGCTTGGACCTTTCCTAACAGAGCCTCGGTTAGGTTTCTCTGTACCCTTTCCCTTGTTCCTCGGTTCTGTCCTCTTCCTCAGGGTTAAGTACCAGTGAGTTTGTGACATACTGTAGCTCCTTGCTGAGTCTTCTCTTGCTTTATCTCACATGATCGACCTTTCCACTTTCTACTAACACTTGGTGTTCAGAGCACACCAGTCTCATTTTCTCAATGCCAAACAGTTGAAAATGCACCATGACAAGATACGGATTAGTAAGAAACAGCAAGTTGCATTTCTTTTTTCTTTTAATTTATTTATTCATTTGAGAGAGAGAGAGAGGGATAGTGCGTGAGCAGGGGGAGGGGCAGAGAGGGAGAGAGAGACTCTCAAGCAGACTCCCCACCTGGAGCTGGATTTCAGGACCCTGAGATCACGACTTCAGTAAAAATCAAGAGTGAGATGCTTAAACCTCTGATCCACCCAGGTGGCCTGCTAGCTGCATTTCTAACAGTAGGGCCTTTAGAACCCCAAATTAAAGGGTGGAAATAATATTGGGAAGTGCAGATTTTGTCAAATAGCTCCAAGGAGATGCTTATGACGAGATGTAGATTTCAGCAGCATTACTTGTAGTCTGTATAGGCAACTCTTCTGTTTTATTCTAAATTGGCTTTTATTGCTTTTTATGGAATCATGTATCAGGAAAGAGCCCTTGTTGCAGAGTCTCATTTAAGATTATGATGTTGTTATCACTTTTTGCTAAAATACATCTGTACAGTAAAATGTCTGGGGCAATTATTTCATTTCTGCTTCAAGCTCTCCCAAGATGATCTCCTCATACACAAAATCATTGCCTTTAAAATTTATAAACTGTCAAAAATATGAATTTTCTGATTTATAAATCTGTATGCTTCCTGCAGACAGTTCTTGCACACTTCTCTCTTTTCTTATGTAGCTCTGTACTATCAGTCTGAAGACTATAGAAGACTTTTCATGGCACTCTTCACTTGCAAATTGGTGGAATAAAATTCATTATGATTAAAAGAATCCAATAAAATACGTATTACTTCTGTCACAATAAAAATCAGCCTCCTGGGGCACCTGGGTGGCTCAATGGGTTAAGCCTCTGTCTTCAGCTCAGGTCATGATCTCAGGGTCCTGGGATCGAGTCCCGCATCGGGCTCTCTGCTCAGCGGGGAGCCTTTTCTTCCTCTCTCTGCCTTCCTCTCTGCCTACTTGTGATCTTTGTCTGTCAAATAAATAAATAAATAAGTAAAATCTTAAAAAAAAAAGTTTCCATCATATTTGAAAAAAAATACAAGATTTTTATTTATAATTACAACAAAATTCTAAGCTCACCATGCAGCATAATTTCTTTATTTTTTTAAACACACTATGTAAGTGTTTACCTATCTTCCTTCCTACCTAACCATGTAATAACCATCCCCAGGAAAGTGCCCGTTTCTAGCACCTTAAAAGCATCCTTTTTTTTTTTTTTTAACCCCTTCTCTGTTAACCAACCCCCAAGGAGAAGCACTCATTATGTTGCCTAAGTGAATAATGCTACAACATTATGATTCTTTTCCTTGTACTTTCATTCTATATAATTATTCTTTTAAATGTTTTAATTTATTCATTTGAGAGAAAAAGAGAGAGAACAAATGCAGAGGAGGACAGAGAGAGAGGGAGAAGCAGAATTCCCACTGAGTAGGGAGCCTGATGTGGCATATCCCAGGATCCCAAGATCATGACTTGAGAGGAAGGCAGATGCTTAGCGGCCCTTGTTGTATATAATTATGAACAGGGTGGAGATTGGCTTCAAATGCATCTTGCACACCAAATGCACACCTTTTATGAACATGATATGTAGATTGGTAGTTACGTTATCTGACAATGTACCTATTGGAAAACACTACAAACAGGCACTAGTGACATTCTTCAATATTTTTATTTTTATATAGGAACCATAACTAACACCAAAGGAGCATAGTGCCTAACACACTGTTTCTACTTTTTAAATTATGTCTGGCAACCCGAACGCTGAGCGTTTTCCATTTGCATGTGTTGTTATGCTTCTTGTCAGACTTAGTTTTGTAGCTGCAGGACCTATGGAAATCCTACTTTTTATTACTACCTCACTATAAGAATTCTGCTATATCCAACAAGGAGTTTATACACAAGTCTCGAGGCTGATATTTTTCAACCATATTTTTCCTTTCATTGATGATGGCTCCATGAGAACAAAAATGTTTTTACTCCTGGAACTTCCTCTTGGAATGCAAAGTCTATTCAACATTTCAGTGAGTACAACACAACCAGGGTCACCCTCTTTACCAACCATCAACATTTTGAAATGTTTACCAACCCTGGAGAATGTTTAATTTTCTTGGAGGGCAAGGAGAGAGGGAAAATAGGGCGAGATTTTGTTGTTGTTGTTGTTGTTGTTATTCAGTATGGGTCAGAGGAAAGAGAATGAATGGTCCTTTAGTAACCTCAGGCTGCAATGTGTCCAAAGGGGACACTAGAGAGGTGTGTGAACCCAGGCACTAACTATATAAAAGGCAATGAAGGAGTAAGGATTGGGTACCATTGATAAATTTAGGAGGTTTTTGTATAGAAGAAGAATTTTATCTTGCTTATTGATTTGCTAATTAATTTATAATCCCACTTTTTAGAACCAACTGAATAGAGTCAAAGAATCAATATTTGATTTATATGGTTCTGAGGAATATGGTATCTATGAATAGAGAACTTGGCCTAAAATAGGGGAAATTGTCCCAGTCAGGTTCCTCCACAGAAGAATGAATGCCTTTGAGAGCCAAAACATTTTAACTTTACTGTTGTTTTGAAACCGTTCACCAAACTTCTTGAGCAAAATAGTGCTACCAAAGACACACAAGTAAAAGACAATAAAGGGACTCTAGGTCTACAGGTGTCTGGCTACTTCATCATGAGAGGCAGATAACCCAAGAGTCTGTAAAAACTGGACTAAGAAAGGTCTAGAAGGAAGTAGTGGGTAATAGAGGCCGCTAGCTTCATAAGTTGGTACATTGATCAAGACCAAGAGTAACATAAATCATCATTACATGACAGGCTTTACTTCTTTGAAAGAATCAGTCTAACACTTTCATTACTTTGCCTGAGAGTTTTTGTGTTAACTTTGCATTCACTGCTGCTTAACTGTGCTGGGCTCCTTTCCCCATGTCTGTGATCAGAGCATAAATGGTTTGGGGTTTTTTGTTAGTTTGTTTGGGGGAGGGGATTTTTTTTCCTAAAATGTGTTAAAAATAAATTGGCTTAGCGTCTGGTAAGGAAAAAAAAAAATCCCAATGTTTAATTATACTTCAGAGTAAATTATAGAATTGTAGGATATTAAACTGGTTTACTCTCCTTTTTTTTTTTTTCCCTGACAAGAAATATTTCTGTATTATCTTAATATTATATTCCTCTTTAGACACTAGTCACAACATTTATCTTGGTATTATGTTTTTCTCTGCCTTTCAGATGTTTGCCTTTGGGGGCACTGATAAAAAACATTATATTTGGTGGATCTGCATTAAAAATCACTTCTTTTCCTGACAAGCTATTTAAAATGTCATTTGTGCCTTGTTGAAGGCTTTTAGAAAAATCCAGAGACCTAGACCCAGATGACCTAAACTGCTTCTGTGAGGGCTGTGATTTCTTTTTGAGGATTATGGTTCCAAGGAAGATTGCCTCTAAGTATCTGCGAAAGAAATATTTTCCAGAATTAATGCCGTTGTTTACTCTATATTGATTTTTAGAGCATTTCACCTCACCTCATCTACAGGACAAGTAGTAAAATACAGTTTAATTATGGTAATATTAAATATAACAGTGTAATTATTCCTTAAACATGAGACACCAAAGAATATCTATTCAGGATGCACTTTTTGACTACAAGTCTTCAGAAGAGGCCATTCTTATTGTTTGTTCTGCCGATTATTTTCCTCTAAAGATCAAAAGCCCCAAGAATAAGAGTTAGTGTAATTTCCCTGCACTAAATATCACCTAGTTATGAAATTTATGAAATAAGCTGTAAGAGTGATAGTTTTAAAGAGAATGGACTTTTGAGTTAAAATATGCATGTTCATTGATCACAGACGGATGAGAAATGTCACCCAATTATTACACAGAAAGGTGCTGATTGAAAATAGGTGACCTTTACCAAACGTGTGTGAACAATTTTTACTGTTCATTAAAGGATAAGATATCTACACAGTCCATAAGGTGGATAAAATGGATGAAATGCATTAAACAAATTTTCAGTGGTTCCAGGCATGACAAATTTTTAAATTAACTTAATTGTCACCATATTTTTGTGTTTTGTTTTTTTTTTTGACATTTCTAAAGGTGACATAGAGGAATACAATTCTATTCAGAATGGCAGGAATTTAACTGCCCAAGTGGAAGGGAGAAACTTATGAAGAAATGATGGTTTTTGAATTCAGAGAATTACATTACCTGTCCTTTTTTCACAATTCAAGAAATGATAGTTTTTGGATTCAGAGAATTACATTACCTGTCCTTTTTTACAATTGATTTGTGTAAATTAGTGCCGGTTACTGGGAATACAGTAGTGAGCGACAGGGGCCTAGAGCCTACCATCAGAGTTTGGAATTTTGCATTACTAAATGATGTAATGAGTTTCTGTGATTGGAAATGGCATAGGCTGTGTTATGGAAATCGGTAGGAGGGGCATTTTCACTAAACTGGTAGGGGCCAAAAACTATTAGGATGAAATGACGTCGTCTGTTCTAAGGGCCAAGAGATTAAGCCAGGCAAAAAGTCAACCTAATATGCCAGGCAGAAAAAAATGAAATCTCAGCAATAAAGAAACCAAAGATGGCTGAAAAATAAACCGGTAGAGGTTAGGCAAGTCTTGAAAGGATGTGATATCTTAGACCTTGCCTATAAATGAATGCCCATGAAGGTTTGACCTGCATTATAAGGGAAGCTTTTACCACAGGGATAATAAGATCAAGCTTGTATGTACAGAGGTCAATATTCTGGCAGTAAGGGGCATTACTTTATAACATAAACAAGTCACCGATGAAGGAGGTGGGGACTGTGGAGAGACAAAGGTGAAGACCCATGTAAGAGAGATCTGGATGGTAGAATGAAAGAACTAGATTGGCTCTTGCAGGTGTGAGACGTGGAAAGGCGAAAATGAGAGCTGGGGACCTAATGTGACACACTGGATAGGTTACAGTGTCATTCACTGAGACGGCGCAGAGAGAGCAGAAAGGTTTGGAGGTCAAGAGGAGATGTTTTGATCCTTCCTTCTCTGCCCTCCTCCATTCCTTCCTGCTTCCTTTCCTTCTTATAAATATGTTATTGGTACTAACTGCATCATAGTCCATAATCTAGGTTCTGAGTCTTCAGCAGCGAACAAAGCAAGGTTTTTATCTTTACAGAGCTTAGAGTCCCATTGAAGAACCCATTATCGGCAATAAGTGTTAAAGGTCTGATGAGCAGTAAAGAGAAACAAAGGGAGGATGTGCTGTTTTGTGAGGAATGGTTCAGACAAAGTGTCTGGGATTAAAGACACCTCCTGTTAAATTTCAGCCACCATTCACAACGACAAAGTACCGCACAGAAGAGGCAGAGTTTCGGCCAGAGTAACCCCCATCCTCCTACTTCTAAAGTGAAAGGGTCAAAATGTTATCCTCCTAAGAATGTGAGTGACATTGTGTTTGAATAGTTCATTTTGAGTTTGATTATCCAGGGGCAGAGGCAAGAAGATGGCCTTTTCTTTTAGATTACAATCTGGAGGAAAGAGAATGTGAAGATTTCTCCGTGTCCATACAAGCAGCTATGGCCATCCATTGTCTGCCATTTTTCCTAAATTCTGAAACGGAAATGTGTTCACCTAATCATGTCATAGAGTCCTTGAAAGTTACATATGGATACACAGTTGTCCAAATTCATCCTCATTCAACCACTTATTGGTTTTAACATCTGCACTTTCGTCTATCCTTGGTGCAGCTTTTTAAGAGTGTCTCTCTCTGGGGTGCCTGGGTGGCTCAGTGGGTTAATCCTCTGCCTTCGGCTCAGGTCATGATCCCAGAGTCCTGGGATCGAGCCCCGAATCGGGCTCCCTGCTCGGCAGGGGGCCTGCTTCCTCCTCTCTCTCTGCCTCCTCTCTGCCTGTGTCTCTGCCTACCTGTGCTCTCTGTCTGTCAAATAAATAATAAAAAAAAAAGAGTGTCTCTCTCCCTTGAGTCCCATCAAAAAAGAATTTTCTCTGGTGTATTTTTGTTTTGTTTTTAATTATATACACAAACACACGTACACATACACATGTGCATATGTATATACACACATATGTGTGTAAATATAGATGTATATATATATAGTTATATATATATAAAATGAAAATATATGTAATGAAATTATATATATTGAAATATATATAATAAATATATATAATGGAATATATTTATTTTTCCAACTTGAAGTAGTGAAGAACAAAATGCAAGATTCAGAATAGAGCACCAATATATCTATCTCTCTCTTTCTCTCATGCTTTAATAGGAGCCCACTGTTTCTGGAAGGTTTAAACTCGTCGCACAAAGCAAATATGAAGTTGCCTCTTCTTACACATATGACATTACATTGTCATGTTATAAGAAACTAATGTGCTCCTGGAAGGTGGTTGGGATTCTCTCATCATATCTCTGCGTTTTGGCACATGGCATAACTTCTGTTAGGAGCTTACTACCCTGCCTCTTCTTCTATCTGTTGAAATGCAAGGTATCCTTCAATTTATAGCTCAGGTAACTTCTCAGAAATTTCTTATGGTCCCTTAGAGTTAAGTCAGCAGCTACTCTGTGATTAATAACACCTTGTACATATAGTCTATGACTGGACACGAGAGAATATTGTAACTGACTTTTCTGTTGTCTGACGCTCCACCCCTCCCCCCACCAGTAGGCAGAATACATTATGAACTCATCATGCTCATCAATATATGTCCCTGGAATCTAACAGAATGATACTTAAGAGGGACACGATAATAAGTGAGTAAAGTAAATGGATTAAATGTAAGCCTTCTGAGAAATGTGCTTGAATCTTACCTTTCTAAGCAAAAGCACAACTATGGTTATTTAGGTACTTGCCTCAATGCTAACACATGGACTACGTAATTTATTGATTCATTTGGAACATCCATACATTCTCTGTTCAACGGATATTTTCTGAGAATCTGCTCTATACTGGGCACCATTCTAGGCACTGGACTGTAGCTATGAATAAAAGAAACAAAACCTGCCTTTGCAGACATTACTTTCTAATGTTTAATGTGAGAGGGGAAACAAAGAATAATCAAATAAGTTAACAAGTGTAACTTGTTAAACATTACACATGTAACTTGTTAAACATTAAACTTGTTAAACAATGTTAAACATTCTAGAAGAAAAAATTAAAGAGGATTAATAGGGACTTTAATGGACAGGTTTGTAATTTAAAAATGTAACACCAATTATCCAAAATTTGTGTCTATATTAATGAAATATGATATTTCCTCTGGTGTTTTGTAGATTTGATCAAAATCTACAATAAAAAGATAATATGACAGTTGGAAATAGAAAATAAATAAATAGAGGAAAGAGATGAAATCAATATCCTTGCTGTGTTTGTTTAGGGAGAGAAAAAAGTGGGACTGACAAATAATGATGCCCAGGACTGCATTCCCAAGATGAAGAGAAATGAAACTCCGTCCAAGAAGTCAGAATTTTCTGATAAGTTTGGTACTTTGGTATGGAGTTATCCTAGATGGTGCTAAAACCATAAATTTTTACACATTGGCCAGTAGAGTTGGAAAGCACCAATTACCACCCAACAATTACCTTTACTGAAAATAATTAAATACCAGCAGCGAGTACCTAAATATGTTGCTTTCTAAAAGCACCAAATTATTCTATTTCCAGAGTGCGTCGGTAGGAATTCACAATAGATTAGAAAAATATTTCTCAATTTTGACCTGGCTCAGAACTTCCCATCACCCTTCCACAAAGGAAATTGTTTCTTGAGATGTTTCGTCAACCTTTGACTCAGGTAAGCTGGGCTATAAGTCACATCTTACATTAGGTCCTTGAAAATTTACCCACCCGGGCAACCATAGGGCAGAGTGGGGCCAGAATGAGAACAGCATTTCTCACTGATCAGCAGCTCTGGTATCTCTGGGAGGTTATGAGAAATACACAATCTCAGGTACCACTCCAGGAACATTTGACCAGGAGCCCCAGATAATTTGCATGCCCATTCAAGTTTGGAGTTACTCATCTACAGCAGTAACCCTCAACTTTGTCGGAATATCAGAATTACCTGGGAAATTGTTTAAAATCCAGTAATTAGGACACATTCCTATATATTCTAATTTTATCAGACTAACCTTCATATGTCAAAACTGTGGGCTGGGCTCTTTCTCAGACATACTAAATCAAATACTTCAGATATGAGACCCAGGAAGCTGCTATTTTAAGGCACATAGTCATTGATTCCTATATATGCCAAAACACAAGAATGTATGACTTGGAGGATGGAAAACAATGAATTCATTTGGAAAACTACAGTTTCACTATGCTTATTACTTGAATCAATTGATGCAAAATATAGAATATTTTTGCATATATATATGCAAAATTTAACATTTATAATTAGAAGATTGAAATCCCATAGTAAAATATGGGTGAGTTCTTGAAGAAGAGAAAATAAGCTTGAAACTATCTGGAAATAGACATTTAGATAATTATCTTCAAAACATTTAAAAAGTATTCCACCAAATATTTATTATGCTTATAATAAAAAAAATCATGCAACATAGAATTAGTTTCTCTTTTAAACAAGGAGTCAGTTAACTTCTGCAAGAGATAAAGAGCAAAAATTTTCAACTTTGCAGTCTCTACAATATCTTTATGCTCTACTATTCAGCTGGTTTTGTGCATGCAAACAACCATTGACAAAAATAGGTTTTCTATAAACTGTCTACTGAATTATTTTCTTTCAAGAAACATCCACTCATCTGTCTAAATCCAATAGAAAAAAATTACATGTTCCTAAAATTTAAATACTGTTATGAACACAGTGTCAAGAAGTGGTTCCAGAAGCTTCTGGTAAGGTCCAGGTGTGCATTGTTGCTAAAGAGAGATAATATCCCTAATTTTCCCCACTCGACAGATTAAGTGAGGGACTCATCATAAGGTTTCTTATTTATAATAATTATCATTTCCTGATCACCTGAGCCACTATATTATCTCAATTGTTTCCTTTACTTCACACAACAGTGCTATGAGATTACAGTACTATCCTTAGATGATCCATTTTAAAAATCACAAAAAAAACAAAGTTTAGACACCTTCACTGATTTTCCCAAGGTCACAGAACTAGGAAGTAAGTAGCCTCAGTGGTCATGTGAACCCAGGTAGTTGAATCCAGACCTTATATTTATAACCACAACACATTCCTGCCCTTATCCATTTTCTAATGAAAGAGACCATGAATACCTCTGACGTTGGGCCAGGTATAATCTTTGATTTCTAAGAAACAGAGATTTTCTCAGCTTAAGTTAGTAAATGGAACTGCAACCAGTGAGAAAAAAGTGGAAAACAGGAAAAAGTCTGACCACTGCATAGTGTGTCTGAAATATCACCCAGGATAACCAAGACTCGTTGCCCCTCTGTAAGGAAGTACTCTTTCTTGTGCTTAGCCATCATGAGTCAGCAAATGTGTCTCTTCTAACTGACCTAAGGCAATTACCTCTTCTTTCCTTGCTACCAATCTTATGACTTCAGCTTCTTCATGGTTTTTGCAGACTACCACCTCGATGTTTTCCAACATCTGCTTTTTCCTCACCAACTCCTGTTATCAACTTGTATTTCATAGTGAAGGTCACCAGATCAGGTATAGAGAGCTTCCTATATTGGCAAAGTTCTTATGTAATCCACATGGTAGCCATTGGTCATTGTGGAGATGATTGTCTTATATCTCCCGTCCAATTTACTGTGCACGGGGGGCCTAGACACACAGTCTTGCTTTCTGGATGAAGAGATCTATGCATTGTGGACATAACAAACTCTTTTGCAATACTATTTTTTACAGATCATGTCCTTTCCTTTGGCATAGTAATAGAGGGGATTATCTATAGATACTTCATTTTTCTGTTATTCTTACATCCAACTAGGATAAGCCAATCACTTGCCAAAAAAAATGAGAGAATGGAAAGTAAGTTGCCTGGAAGTTGGATTATATATATATATATATATATATATATATATATATATATACACACACACACACACACACATACATACATATATATGTGTATATAATGTTTTTAATCATTATTGAATCCATTATTCACAATATCTGTTATCTTTTTAAATGTTCGAGAACATTCTGGAGCTTAATAAATGATATATTGTAACTATGCTACCTAAATTCCAGTTACCATCTCAGTATGTCTTTGGATATCACAGCTAATCATAACAGATTTTCCAGGTCAATCCTAATTTTGCAAAATCACTTCTTTTTTGTCAAAGACTGGACACAATTTTGGTTTGGATAATCTTGTCACAAAGCAAAATTAACTATAGGAAATCTCTGCGTACACATGGGAAGATTTATATAAAATCAGTAGAACAGACTTCTGTACATTTAAATATTATTTTTTTAAAAGATTTTATTTATTTATTTGGCAGACAAAGATCACAAGTAGGTAGAGAGGCGGGGGGGGGGGGGGAAGCAAGAAGCTGAGCAGAGAGCCTGATATGGGGCTCGATCCTAGGACCCTGAGATCACGACCTGAGTCAAAGGCAGAGGCTTAACCCACTGGGCCAGCCAGGCTCCCATAAATATTAATTTTTTAGTCCACTTTCTGACATTCAATTCCAACTGTTCATCTTTTTATCTTTTCTAATATTATGAATGTCTTTTGCCATGAACATGAATTCTCCTTAACTTCCTTTTAATCTTATTTCAAATAAGTGACATTGAATTTATATCACACTTTAAAATTTGATTTTATTCTGAGTATGTCTACTCCTCCTGATACTAAATTTCAGTGCTGATTATTCATAGAGCAGAGAACTTTATCTGTCCATGGTAATCAGAATCAGCTTGATGCAGGGATTTGTGCACTGACCTCTTTAGGAAACAAAAAGAACAAAGTATATGCTTGCTTCAAAGAGTGGCAGCTATGGGATTTATAAAGTCATTTATTTTAAGTAAACTAAGAGTTAAACTATTTTGAAGGTGATATAATTAAGCTGTATAATCCTAAAAAAATCATCTTAAAATATTCACGAGTGTCACATCAAACACTGGAAAGTATCACCACATACTACGTGATAAAAAAGTTAGAGCACAAATATTAGGAGATTTAAATACAGCCTGATCTAAGTATAAATCTTAAGTCCATTAACTATAGTCTCCCCTTGCCTCAGTTACCTATCTTTTCCCAGCCCCCATATTTTCTTTGGAGAATTGAAGTAAATAACCTCTATGTAATCATTTTGACTTAATGATTAGAAAACCATACATACAAAGTTTGTATCCCAGCTGTTTGGTATTTAGAAAACCTGTAAGATACTGCCTCTCCCCATTGTCTTTTATTGAAACTACCACATACTAAAAAGCAGGTTATAAATCATAAGGAAAGTTTTAACAGACTTTTTGGTTTAAATTTTGAAACTGTCTGCTCTAAATGAACTTATCCTATAAGATGCTTTCTGATCTCACAGTAGGAATAAATTACTGTCAAATCAATGAAGAATGAGGTTCAATATAGAATCTAAAGGTAAAGTGGCACCTGGGGATAATATAATAAGCAAAGGAAAACAAAAAGGGAAATCTGATTGAGGAGTCAGGTGCTATAGTTCCTAATTCTCAAGGTGCTACAGCTCCTAATTCTCAACTGTACCCAAGATTTTCTCCATTTTTCTTTTCAGCCTGCATGATGCCAATCAAGACAACATCTACAATGGTAAAACCCCTTTAACAACTTAGGTCTAACTTCTTGAAAGAGAACTACAATTGCCTTCATTTTTTAGACTTAAATATTTCATTATACACTACCACATCTTTCAATGGTCATATACGTCAATTAAGTACATCCAAAAAAAGTTCACTGGGTAAGATACCACCACCACTTTGGAACTTGGTGCAAGTATAGTCTATAATACAAAGCTAGTTTAAGCCATGTACAAGTTTGGTAATAGCAAATGTGGCTTTTTGTGATTAATGTTGCCTCTTTCTGTTTATCAGAGTTGCTAAACAAGTAAATAAATAAATGAAAGGAAGAAGCAGCCCCAAACCCAGTAACAATGAACTGTAGTCAACACACTTTTCTCAGGTGTCAAATCAGTTGAGAAACCAACTCCCTGGAGATAAAGAGATAGAAGTCTCAGGGCAACAGAGGTAGCTAAATGTCCTCAGGCTTTGGCTAAAAACATACAGACACCCAGCAAATACATGTCAGCACCTATGGGTATCCCCAAAATATTTTATTCCTGTGAGAGAAGCAACAACATCAACATCAGCCTGAAAAGTTCTCTAGAGAATTTCAGAAGGATAGCCAATTAAGATAAAGGGTATTTTGACATCTTTATAAAATGTTACATCTCAGGATACCACTAGGAGGAAGGTGGAATCACCATTTCATGAAATATGAGTGCTCATTCTATAAAGCACATTTAGGATACTATTATAAGTCTTTACACGGAAACAGCTAGATATTTATTAGATATTTAGATTAAGTCTTGGCATAAGAGATTATTTATTGAAATTCAGTTTGGGTATTATAATGATTTGTACTTATACTTTAAATAATGTTTTATTATTTGAAAATCATTTTGAAGTACTACATTATAACAAGGTAAGTGGTTGCTATTATTCACTCGCATGCTTAGGGTGCTAATCAACCCATCATATATAATTATAGTGATAACATTATTTTATTATTCTTGGTTACATAGAGATTTACCATAATATAGGATAATACCATTAGTGTATATGTGCAAAGTTAAGTAGAAAAGAAAAAGTTCAAATAATTAAACTTAACTTTGAAAAAAAAATTCTTCCATTCTCTCTAGATGTTCTTAACAAACTTATGAGAAAAAACAGTTGTAGAAGAAATAATGGGGACTAGTTTATCCTAATTATCTAGATAATTGCCCTAAACTATGTACAATCAAGCTTAACCTCAATTCACTTGAGTTTGATAACAAGCGCAACCTCTAACATAAAAGCCAGGGTTTCAATAAACACCTGAACATAATCTCTTACTGAAGAATTCTTTCAAAAGCAAGCATTTTAGGAAGAAGTCAATTTTATTTACTTTCCTTTTTATTAATCTATTTCATAAAAGAAATCTGTCTCTTGTAGAAGAGCTATAAATCATATCAGTAATATATTAATTATTTTGGGTTTTTTTTAAACAGCTATATCAGAAACTTTACCATTTATACTTTCATTCCTAAATGGACACTATTAAAACATTCAGGGGATTAGCCCTAAATCCTTTAACCCAGAGAGAGCCCAGGAACATTGGTAAAGTAGAAAGCTGCACAAAATCTCAGCTCTCATTTGCAAATTTTCTTTCCATCTAATTTAACTTTGAAGCTTTTCCACTCGGAGATTTAACCATATGACATCAACAAAACACTTCAATCAAAATCAAGTTACCTTAGGGCGGCACAGTTCTCTAGATTACTAAAAAGGTAAAATGAGAAATTAATGCTCTTTTCATTATTTCCCTTTATTTTCTCTTGATGCAAGGCAGCATGCCTGGATTCCAAAAGAAATTGCCCTGAAACATCACTATCCCCCAATGCCGGTTTTCATTCTAGGACACTTGCTTATAAACTAAGCCTTCTCCTGACATAAACAGTGAGTTGCTGCAGTGCAGAATGTCAGTTTAGTCGGTTAGAACTTTCCATGCAGAAATTCAGCGCGGTGCAGCTCAGATCTAGCAGCACTTACCTTAATTGAAATATTCTCTGTGAATGAGGTGAGACATCAGTCAAATCAACCGTGAATGGGGTGGGGAGATCCAAGTTTTCAATCAACACTCTCCAAGTAGCTGCCTGCGGTGCGTCTTTTCCCTGTTTATGCTGAGCCTCTCACTGTCTACGAGGACAAAAAGATAAGCTGAAATCCTTAGAGGTTCCAGTGAGTAAATGAGGACTAAGCGATGTTTCCTAACGGGAGATCCTCCGCCAGCACGCTGCGTTTGGTGGCTCCCTAACTGCTGTGATAGGCTCCTGGCAGGTCCCCGGAGCCGGGCGATAATCATTGACCTGATTAGCGGGGAAACACTCCCTGTGCGCACGCAACACGCGCGGAGGGTCGGCGGGTCTCCTGGGCACTGGAAAAGGCTCCGAGGCCACTTGGGAATCCTGTCTTTTCCAGCCTGATGGATGAACTGCAACTATGACTATAATTTGCAAGGAGATTAGCCACCCTGTTAAGCCATCGGAGGACTTAAACAAATGGGCTTTCTCCTGCGGCGTTGCAAGGTGCATTCCTGTTAGAGATCAGGTACAGTGAAACAATTAAGAGCCTGATAGAGCTGATTTGCAAGGAAAGCCTAAAGCTGAATGTTTAAAGCGATGTGATAAAAGAGATAGCTGCATAGGTCTTTGCTCCAAGCCTGGTGCGTACTTCAACCTATGTCTACGTAAAATGAATTTAGAGGTTTATCACAGCCCTCCAGAGTGCAACTCTCTGATGTATTAAAATTATTCATACTAAATAAGCTTGTTTGGCAGTTTCTTACAGATGTCAACACTCAAACCAAGGCATGGAGAATAGAGCATTGCTTGTGTCGTTTTTCAGATAGCATTTTAAGTTAGCAACAGACTTAACAGAGACGTTTGCATTATACTATTAACCTGAGTAGCAAGAGACTATATTACATTGAACTGAATCATCTTTTCTATTATCAGTTGAAATAGTGATTTCTAAAACTAAAGCAAACAAGAGTAGGAGAGCATCCAAAATGCAATACATTTTTATATAGTCATGTGCGGTTAACAACCCTGCTGATACTTATCCACCAACCACCTGAGAAGTTCAACATCTCCGACTTTAAAAGTTACCACTTCCCTGAAGAGATCTAGTTTCTCCAAAAGGTGGCATAACTAAACACGGAAGTCCCAAATGGTTAATTTTTGACAGCCCTTACTTCTATAGGAGAACATTATTCAAATAACATAAAAAGAACAGATGAAAAAAGTCATTTGCATGTCTTGAGGGTGAGAAAAATCTCATTGCCAGAGAGAAAACTGACAAATGTCCTCTCACAATGGTATTGCGTGATATGTTCAACATTTCTGCTTTTCCAAGTAGGTTTCACTAGGGACATATGGCACTCCCTTGATGTGTGTGTGTGTGTAAGGCAGACAGAAGGGGGGGGGTTGTATTTGCATCATAATGTTTTAATATTAACATACATCTGAGGACAATGTCAAATTTCAGTAAAGGAATGCACAAAGCATTATAGAGAATTTATTTCTCAAATCTTATTTTTTAAACAGATTTCATTAAAATACAAGTCCTTTGATGGAACTTATTGGACAAAGTAAAACTTCAGTGTAACTGAGTTGCTATAATAGGCTAGACACTTGAACTTAAAACAGAGAAACTGCTGAGAAGCCCCAGGACAAGGGGCTGTGAGCCTGTGTCCCTTGCAGAGGAGGACTCTTGCTCCCTCCGCTGGTGGAGGGGGAGACCTGAAGGCAAAGAAACCCAGTCGATACACTTCAGGAGAGGGAGTAACTTCTGCAGCTGCTAAGCAGGAAATCCATTATCCAATTATAGACTGGCCGTAGAGTGTTCTGGTAGAAAAGAGGCTGCTTAAATCAAAATTGATGCACATAAATTGTAAATAAATAGTCAACAGGAAACACAACTTCAAATTCTTCTGTGAGGATCCTGACTCATTGTTAACATAGCACTTGGAAATAAATATCTGATGGATTCTAAGATTCCCATGTTTGGGTGGTCATGCAATTAAAGCACTCTGTTCTCTTATTGGTCTAAGGCTCATTCTGAAGATCTTAAATAGCTACCTCTTCTAAAAACTTTCTAATTAAGATAGTGCTTCTTTTTATTTATTTATTTATTTATTTTGAACCCTATCCACTCGGAATTATCGTCACTACTAACTTAAAATGCTATTTGAAAAACTACGCAAGCAATGCTATAACAAGCATAGGCTAAGTTGAGCTGATTTGGTGCTATTGTTGATGGTTTCTATCTGGAAAGCCCCGACTGCATACGTTTGCACTGATGCGATTTCTAAATGATGGGTCCTCTTGTTCTCATAGACTCCAAGTGTCTTTCACCTTAAACATTTTCTACAAAGAATATGAGTGACTCTACAGTAGTCTTTTAAACAAATAATTGATTTTAGGTGGAAGTACATTCATGAGTAGCAAAGTAAGTTATTATTCATTGGTGGGCAGTATGAAAAAGATAGAGCAGTCATCCTTATAGATACTTTTTGTAAGTGCTTGCCATGTGGCACACGTTCTGCACGCACTCTAACTGTAGTTGTTATCCATGGCATCCTTAGAACAATCCTATTAAGCAGGCATTATTATTTTTTAAATTTTTATTAATTAAGCTAAGATGCTGAGAAGCTTACTAAATTTATCAGTGCCTCACAGCCAGTACAGAGCAAATCTAAAATTAAAACTCAGGTCACTTTAACAGTAAAATCTTCTTGCTTAGAAATTTCCAAACATTAAAACCAACAAGAACAACATCCACAAAAAAATACCTGATTCTAAAAGAAGAGGAAATTTTCTTGTTTTTATAATGTGAAAAAATACATTTGTATCTCTAAAAATGTAGGTCTTGTAACTGATAAAATATTATACTATAAAAGTTTAGTCACAGTAAATAGTTATATATCTTTTAGTAGAAAAAGAAAACCACAACAAAAAACTTTTTTAGCCAAAAAAAAATAATAAACAATCTAGAATTTCCAAATGGTGTAATTTCATTAGCATGTGCACACACACACATACAATCCCTTTTAAGATTCATTCTCCCTCTTCTTCAAAAATTATACTTTATGTTTTTTAAACAGGAAAAGGACCCTACCCTAATAGATGTGTACATCAAGCACATTTACTTATACAGTAGGCCACAATTTTGATGATTTCTGATATTTTATTCTGATATTATTCTGATATTACTTCTTCAGCAGTAGTAATGGAACAGCAAACTCATAGGAATTGCGGACCTGAGAAATTCATTTCTAGCATGTTTTTACATTATCTAGAAGTTTCTTAAACCTCACTTGAATTCTACCATTTCATATGCGCTGCCGGAATTATGAGACACATTCATAATCTCACAGAGAAATGTTGTGACCACATTTTTTCAAGGCGTCTAATAAAAATTCTGTCTAAAAGAAAAGAATGATGATAACTCAAATTAATTCAGTCCTTAAACTTTGCCAAGAAGTTTCCCACCTATTATCTCATTTGATTTTTTACGGGAATCTTTTGATATAAATTACAAGAAGTATTTTATTCATAGTTTAATGATGGGGAATTAGGAAGAAAAAGAGCGAAGTAATTGTTCTTTAGTCTCTGATTCTTAGTGGAAAATCTGATGTCTTCCTTTCCAGACAGTGTTATTGTTTCCCACCATACCTCAAATAATATGTTTGTCTGAGTCATGTTGCAGTCAATAAAGACTCAAACGGATATCTAAATGGAAGCCACTCTTTCTTCATTTACTTGGGTTTGTATTAAAGAGTGACAATTGAGATTATCATCTAAAGAGCAACAGTTGAGATTATCATGTAGTAACGGCTGGTAGGATGGCTGTGATTGATATGTACAGGAATTTCTCCACAGAGAAATATTCTGAGCTGGTTGGAAGGTTGTGATTGATATATACAGGAATTTCTCCACTTAGATTTCTTATATTTTTCTCATATAATAATAGTCAAGATCAAAAAAGCATTCTTGACTACTCCTATATTAGATATTGGTCATATGATCCTTGTATGAATCCCTTCTTCTTCTCTATGGACTTCAGATTCAAATATTACCTCCCTACTTCTTTCTTGGTGATTTAATAATCAAGAGAAAGGAAATCTCCTAACATTAGTGTTAGTTGTTTTAAATTTTAAAAATAAATAAATAAATAAATAAATAAGTTGAACAAGCAAGCAATCTAACAAAGTAATAACAAATTGACTTTCATCAGTAGCACTAGCTAATACTAACACAGGAATGCTTGCTGAGTACTACCGTTCTCATAGATTATACATACCATTCTCATATATTGTACCTATTTCTACTTATGTGTAAGGACAGTGGTAGAATGGCTGAAATCTAATAGCCTTAAGGTAAACTGTTCCCATTTTGAGGCCAGCTCACATGAATGAGGCCAGGCTTCACTCATACATACTCATGGATTTGAAATACTATGAACTTCTGGAGATAAAGAAGGCTCAACTGGGTAACAGAAAGCTTGAACCAGAGTCAAAATTCTGGCACCACTAGCTTTATAACCTGGAGGCATTTTAAAAAGTTTCCATTTAATGGGGCACCTGAGTGGTTCAGTTGGTCAAGCGTCTGTCTCTTGATTTTGGCTCAGGTCGTGATCTCAGGGTCATCAAATGGAACCCCCATTGGGCTCTACACTCAGCACAGAGTCTGCTTGAGATTCTCTCTTTCTCTGCCTCCCTCTGACCCTCCATTCCTCACTCTCTCTCTCTCTCTTTCTCTTTCCCATTCTCTAAAATAAATAAATAAATCTTAAAAACAAAAACAAAAGGAAGAAGCTTCCAGTCAAAAATTTCATTGGAACATGTGAGGAAATTAGTATATACTATCTCAAAGATTTCAGTCAGCTATTTAAATTATGTTATCTATTTGGCTAATAGTGTGGGATATATTTTCAACTTAATTCAGAAATAATCAGGCAGCCAACAAGAAAAGATTATAAGCAAATACACTTTTTCTTCCCTCTCCCACCCTGTCATGCCCTAACAGTTTAATTTTATTCCATAAATGACATTATGGGAAAAATATTTTGTTTTTGTAACTGAAGCAACTTAAGAATCAGCCAGGAGTCATTGATTTGAAATTTCACATGGAGTACATGAAAAAAGTTGCTATTTTTTTAAGTAACTATAATACTTCCCTTTTAAAGGATATTGTTATTACATTACATCTAGAATGGATCCTTAGCCTATTTAATTAAAATGACTGAGAAATTAGGAAACATAATTGAAAAATGGACATACAACAATAATATATTTTGTATTTTTAAAATCACATTTACACTTCAGTATGAAGTTATTTTAAAGTGAAACAAAAAATCACAGTACATAATTAAAAGAAAAACAAATGGCTTTCAGTAGCCACAATTACTTGGTGTTTTACCCCTTTCCTGTTAGCTCAGATTTATTTTACTTTCTATCTTGAAGGTATGATTATTCAGTGTAAACAAAATGAAGTAAATAATATATACAGCCTTAAGACTATTAGAGTCAATTCATATCAAACTCACTTAAAACCACCGAAAATTCATGATGTCTAGAATTATGCCTATAAATTCCAAACCACGCACATTTTAAGCAATGATTAAAAGACAGGTTATTAAAGACATACATATAAAATACTATGTAGTGAACAGTCTGCTTAATAGAAAAAGGATAGGTGTGTTCATTTCTTTATTAAGCAGATATTTTGACTCTCTGTGGAGAGTCAGAAAGCAGGGAAGTTCCAGTGATTGTAAAGTTATGGAAGGTAGAAACATCTGGAAGCGGTGAAGTGAAAAACAGTATCAGATTAATTTGCTGTTCACTAAAAACTAGAACAAAAAAAAAAATCCAATTTACATGGGCCTCTTAATTTGAAACTATATATTTAAATTGTTTAAAGTCATATCTGCTACCATGCATCTATTAACACAGTTAAAATTTAAAAAAAAAAAGAAAGAAAAACTTAACAATATCGAGTAGAGTCAATGATGCAGAACATCTATAACCCTCACATACTGCTGATGGGAATATAAAATGGTACAACCACTCTGAAACACATTTTGGTAATTTCTTAAAAAGTTAAGAATAAGCCTATTGTGTGATGCCGCTATCTCCTTCCAATGTATATACCCCAAACAAGAGAAAGCATATGTCCATTCAAAGACTGATACACAAATGATTCACTCTATTCATAATAGCAAAAAACTACAAAAAATCCAAAGCACCAACAAGTACCCTCAGACAGTGAAATATTACTCATCAATTAAAAAGAACAAACTACTTATATACTCAACAATCACAAGGTCTTTGTGCCGACTAAAAAGAACCAGCCACAAATAGGACGTAAGTAACTGGTGTATCATTCCACTTATGAAAACTTTTAAAATATGGAAATTAAACCAAAGTGACAGAAGGCAAGAAAGTGACTGATGGAGGATGAGGGCACAGCAAGGAATGACAAAAGGATGATGAGAATGTGCCGTATCTTGATTACGGTGGCGGTTTCACAGTTGTACACATCCGTCAAAACTCATCTAATTTGCACTTTAAATATGTGCAGCTTATTTTATGGGTTACACTTCAATAAAGTTGCAAAACTACACATCTTCCTCAACTGTTCTTTAGTAGAATATGACTGTAATTAAACTGCTAATGCTCTATTACATCCATAATAAGATAACGGTGTGCACGCCTTTAACTCTATTTCCTATTTTCCAAAGAAACCATATTTAAGATGGAATAAAATCACCTACTTTATATTTCTATTGGTTTCTTTAATTGTACACAGCATTCCTCATTCAATCATAGTTTAAGACAACTTTAAACTTAATGCCCTAGTACCTATCCAGATAATAGTTCAGTAAAATTTTACCAAGGGAAATAAAGTACCATTCCATTTCAAACAACGGCCACCGTGAAATGCTTAATTACTTCTTGATACACATATATTATTGTCCATTTATTTCTAACTTCTCTTTAATGTGAAATCTTACCATAGCTTATCTTCTGCATCTATGCCACAGCAGGTGACTCTGTTACAGGAAAATAATTGAACTTTCTCAGGCTCTAACAGCATTTGACAGGCCTTAAGCTGAAAATAATTTATATAGCATCACAAAGTTGATATGGGTACAGAGCGGCTCTAAAAGGATCTCCCTCTTCCTCTTATTTACTTATTTGCTAAATTGGACTTTTTCTTTGGGTTTCATGGCAACTCCATTAACTTCTGAATACTGTTTCCTTCCAGCCTCAGTTACGCTGACTGTAACATGCAGGTTCCTCTCATGTCAACTTGTTCTTTCTCACTCTCAGCAAAAGTCAGTAATTTGCCACAACATAAAGAATAGGTAACTTCTATCGGCCTTGCTGACTCTAGTTCCCTTATTAAAATAATTTAAACAGGGGCGCCTGGGTGGCTCAGTGGGTTAAGCTGCTGCCTTCAGCTCAGGTCATGATCTCAGGGTCCTAGGATCGAGTCCCGCATCGGGCTCTCTGCTCAGCTGGGAGCCTGCTTCCCTCTCTCTCTCTCTCTCTCTCTCTCTCCCTCTCTGCCTACTTAAAAAAAAAAAAAAAAAAGTCAGTAATTTGCCACAACATAAAGAATAGGTAACTTCTATCGGCCTTGCTGACTCTAGTTCCCTTATTAAAAGAATTTAAACAGGGGCGCCTGGGTGGCTCAGTGGGTTAAGCCTCTGCCTTCGGCTCAGGTCATGATCTCAGAGGGTCCTGGGATAGAGCCCCACATCAAGCTCCCTGCTCAGCGGGGAGCCTGCTTCCCACCCCCTCCCTTTGCCTGCATCTCTGCCTGCTTGTGATCTCTGTCTGTCAAATAAAGAAATAAAATCTTAAAAAAAAAAAAAAAAGAATTTAAACAATCCGCAGGAATACAGGGCTTTAACATATCCCAGACTGTTGGTGAAGAGTCGGAAATAACACTTTTACTATCTCATGTACATCAACTACATGGACTTATTTTAATCATGGTGCAGTGTTAAAATATGTGATAAAAATAGCAGGAATCTGGGTGGCTCACTTCCTGGGATTAAAACAACACAGCAGCATGGCAGGAGAAAACAGTACTGTGAACCCTTGGGTTAGTTGCTTAAACCACATTTACCTCCATTTCCTCAGATAAGAAAGGAGGATAAAATAGTGTAATATGAGTTCTTGGCTGTGAGGAAATAGGATTAAATGTCTTAGTAGACATGTACTACCCAAAAGGTAACTGATAGAAAGTAAGGGCTCAATAAACATTAGCAACTGTTTTTTGTTAAATAGGCAATATGCACACTATGAAAACCCTAAAGAAAACTTTGTTTTTAATTGTAATGATTATATCCAATTGGATGTAGGCTAAACATGTCATACTATTGTTTTGTTTTATATTGTGAATCCTGAAGAAATTTTTTCTCATTAAAGATGTAAAATAAGATCATATCATTCTATTTTGGGGCAATTTTATTACAAAGCATAATTGCTATTGGACATATAAACTGCTACTAATTTCAAGGGAATGATTTTGACATTTGCAACAAAAATATTACAAATGACTCATGACTCCAGAGATGTCTATTGAGAAAATTTTGTGTATTATGTCACTGTGCTTTTAGTATTGAAATATTGTATATACTAATGTATTGATTAAATATAAATGAGAAAATTTGATAAATGAATGCATCCTTAAGATCATATCAACATATTTTTTACATGGGAAGTTTTCACAGTTTCTTAATAGAAAAAAGATTATAATATACATGTCTATTTATACATTTTTAAAGGAAGATTATGCATCATGAGAAACTAAGGGTTTTTTTTCCTTGATGAGATTAACATTGGAGTTTTAATAGGCTCACTCACCAGTTTCTGTATATAAGAAGTGTAAACTAAAGAAAAATGAAGAAAAAGGATAATCTTTAATTTGTTTTATTTACCCTTCCTCTTCCAATTTTTTTTCCTTTTTTTTTTTTTTTTTTAAATGTCTACATAAATGAAGGTGAAGGACCTGGCTATACCTCCTTAATTTCATATAGTTCCGGTTTAAATATTTTAAGTTCAAGAGATACATGACTTCTTGCAGAGTAGATGTTGATTCTGTCATAGGTCTCTCATAGGTCATCTCATTCCAGATGAGCCTGGAAAGCATCAGCTGGAAAACATCCGTACCAACTCCTTATGGTTGACCAGTGGTATGAGCTGTATTTTCATTTTCTCTCTGTCCTCTTTCATCAAGAAGGGTAAAAGCCAATGAAACTGATTCCCATTCCACAGGGAAACAGATCAGCTACCATGGAGGGGTGTGGCTTCTAGAAAGAAGCCTTGGTCAGAAAAAATATAAATATTCTGGTATTGAGCAAAGTCCCTCCCCTGCTTTTGCAGAATCTGCTTTTCACTGTTGAATGAGCTCCAGCATGGCCATTGTACGGAAGGGGTGAAATCTGAGATGTGTGGTGGACCCTGGACTAGAAATAGACAAGGAGCCCATTTCCTTTCATTTAGTTTCAATTGTTTTCCAACTTGCTATTACAAAATTTCAGGCAAGTATAAAAAAAAAAAAATAAAGACACAGGATTGATAGACACCCATGTTTGCATCATCCAGCTTTATCATTTGGCTATGTGTGGCCAATATTGTTCCCTCTATATTCTCCAACTCTGTTCTTGGATAGATTTGGAAAAAAAAAAAAAATCCCAGGCATGATATTATTCCATTCGTAAAACTTTCAGTGTGCTGTGTAAAAGATAAGGGCTCCTCCCCCCATCCCAACATATCCCAGGTATCATTGACACAGTGTGTCTTCTCTGGCTTTGGCTTTAAGTGACTAATATTAATGGGCCTGCCATGGCAGTGTAGTCTAGCTCACTACACTTGGACTGCCATTGTGTTCCCTGTAGTAGTATAGGATGTTAATATTGTTTTATTGCAATCTTCACAAAGAAGTTAGCTGGCCAATAAGATCTTAAACTTGATTCCAGAAACTATTACCCCCATTTCCCAACATATCCTATTGATAGTGGGTAAAAACAGCTGAAGGTATATTATTCATTATAAAGCTTAATAATTGACATGTCACTCATTTGTCAAAGAAAGCGCCATAGTCCTCACTTCCTTATTGAATAAAATGTAAATTTCTTGCCTATAATTAAAAATTCACCTTGATAGTCCTATACAGTGACTTCCAACTATTCCAAGGAAACAGCCAGTCCCTTTCCTCTAATTGTTAACAAAATTTAAGTTCCTGATCTCTAGATTTTTATTCCTGGGTCTTATCTGACTTTTTTCCAAACTTCAACATTATGTGTTTATTTAAAGCACCTCTACTCTCTGATAATGCTCACAGTGTTTAATGTAATTACTAGACACAAAATAGACCCTCAGTAAATATTTGCTGAACACACAGTCTAATGCCCTATTGAACAAAATATCGGTTTCCTGTAACTGGCAGATGTTTACCTGTTCCATCATTTCACAATTCTGTTTAAAAGCAGCATGGAAAAATCTTCGGGGAATTAGACTTCCAGATGCTTCCACCCTGTTGGGTATATGAAAAGCTATCACAATTCACCACACCAGAACTCTTTCATTCAGAACAGTTATCTCAAGGGGGCCACAAAGCAAGGACCATTTACCTTTATCACATAGTGTTATTTTTCTTATCTAAAGACCCAAAATTAGAGGCTTGATTTCTAATGGAGAAAACCCTTGTTATTTTAAGGTGCCATTTTATGCAAATCATTTTTCATCATGAACAAAACAACTTCACAATTAAATTGAATGTTTTTCAGTCTTACTGTGTATGTACTCTCCTCCACTTAAAAATGAGTTATTTTTCATTTCATAAAATTGTCATTTTAACTTATTTTTGACTAATTTTAACCTCAGTGCTATGGATCTGAAAATATAAGAATTATATATTATTAATAAACATTTCTTGAGAAAATTAATATTTCATCATTTACATCTTCATTTATAATTAAAGCATACAATTCATTATATTAATGACAGAGGACAGACATACAACTAGCTGCAAGATAATGGATTGTGGTAAAACTAAGTTGCTATATTCTGCTTTTAGTGGCTTTAATTAAGAAAAAATTCTCATAGTTATGAGAATTTTATTCTAAAGCATGATAGTTTAGCAATAATTTAAATACATTAAAAAATAAAATAAGAATGGGGGTAACCCTTTTACCAATAACTTGAAGTAATTCTAATTATTCCAGAATCATTACGCTATAAACTTTATGTTTTCTCCCTGATACTTACAATTAATAGGAAGACTATTAGCCTTGTTCTGGTGAACTCTTATTGCCTTCAAAGCGAGCTACTTGATGGAAAAATTCAGGCTTTTCTGAATTGAGTTTTGGCATGGTCGCTGAATGAACATCTTAGATAAGGATATGTATGGAGCCAGACTTCTCAGGATCATCTACTCAATTCAATTTTAGAAAAGCCAGGAAATACACAGGCTGATCAGGTGTTAAAGATGTGTTAAAATCCTGATTTTTTAGGCGTAAATACTTAATGCTCAGGAGGTCTGAGGTTTGGTAGTGAGCTTAAGTGACTCAGGGACATGGAGCCCTGAAGCTGGCTGAAAGTTGAGGGTATCTTTAAGTTGCCCTAAGCTGAGAGCTCATGTAATCTATTGACCATGCAGAAGACGTCAACTAAAAACAAAATTTTGTAGTGTAATGCAAGTATTTCTGCTTAATTTAGAAGGGCATTTTTATGAGGGATTTTTGCTGGAGCGGTTCTCAGACAAAGGAAACACGGGAGCCCTATTTTACCACGAGGCTTCGTGGCCTGGCATAGACCATGGCAACATCCACTAAAAGGATGTCATTCTTAGGTTTTCCATTACCCTTCCTGACTATTGCTGTTCAGCAAACAAGTGAGATTTATGGTATCTGTGTAGGTAAAGGGGAATTCATATAGTAGGAACTTGGCCCTAATCTATTTGGAATTCTGTGTTGGGCTTCACCCACACTAAATGCAATGGCCCCTCAGTATTCCAGGACTTCTGAGGAGGAGATAAGTCAGAAGACAGACAGACCTTCCCGTTAGTGTGGGAAGGGCTACAAAACACTGACATACCTCTCAAAGCTGGTTTGAGAGGCAATATCCTGGCAATAAAAACACCATGCCTAAATTACAGTGCGAGATGAGGGGTGGGTGTTTTCCAAACCATTGGACCATAAAGGAGTAAGTCCCATAAGAGGGGTATTCCAGAACAAACCAACTGTTGTCAGTAAATTCGTCACTGCCAATGGGTGGAAGCAGGTAAGAGCTAATCAGGGACATAAGGCTATACCAACAGCTACTTCTTAGCAGGACCTCAACTCTTACAAAGAACTAGGTTATGGAAAGTTTTTGCTGGCTACAGTATTTAGATTAATTTAGGATAAGTTTCCTCAAATCAATAATGTTAGGAATTGGATTACTGGGGATTGAAATTCACGAGTTACTCAAAGCTTGCTCTGAAGCCAAGCTCTATGTGTATGCTGATTCCATAATATGCCCATTTTATAGTGTTACATACTTTTCAAAGAGATGGCATGAATATTATTTCCTTTGAGAATTACTGTATGTACAGGATGAGTAAATCATACTATTACGTTCATTTTTCAGGTGAAGAAATCAAGGCTAATATAAATGAAATCCAGCCTCCCTAAGGTCACACGGATAATAACTAAAAACTATAAGTTAGACTTCAGGTTTGCTGACTCTCCATTATTCTATGTTCATCTGACATACAGTTTGGCAAAGTGGCTTCTTAAAGGACAAGATAGTAAGTGTTTTAGAGTTTATAGCAAAAAGGCAAAATTAAGGATATTTTGTAGGTACAATAATTTAAAATGTAACCATTAAAAATATAAAATCTTTCTTTGTCATCTATACAAAAATAGGTAGTAGGTCAGATTTGACCCATAAGCCTTAGTTTATTAACCCCAACTATACCAATGCTGGCTTAAATAGTTGTTGGCAATTGCAACTTAGTCTAATAGTGATGTGTTGAACATTGCTAGAGCACTGTGCATCTCTTTTACTCAAACTGTGTTTTGTATAGAAGAAACTTAAATAAATCCTGACTTACACACAACACATGAAATAACAGTGATACCCATAAACTTATGAAATAGTATAAATAATTTCTATATTTTATGCACCATAATATTTTTATTTCAGTTAAACACTTGTCAAACCTAATCTCTTTCAAAGTCAAATTATCATGACTTGTAGTAAAACAAATTTATCTTTACATTTTTTTTTCTCCATAGTTAAAATTTGTAGGTTGGAATAATCACAGAGTATATCTTACAGCACTTCCAAAAGTAGAACCGAAGACATTTAATCATTCTCCATCGTAACAATATGGTTGTGCACTCTATTCCAGACAATGATGACCTTATGACTTTTTTTTTATGATAATGTAGAAAGGAATTTTAAGCTTATAAACATACACAAGCATAGCTCTTTAATATGTCCCCCCCCCCAGGATAAAATTAACCTAAGGATGTAAGCCTTGGAAAAAGACTTCAATTTTTTACTCAAATATAAGTAAATGGGAGAATTTTATTAAACATAATAACAAGGAAAAATGTCAATATGCTCTTTCATATCACAATTAAAACCAATCATTTTGTCTTCCCAGTTTTCCAAGTCTTTATGTTCTCTATCAATAAATGACAGCAATTGTTGGTATTACAAATGAAATGACATTTAAAAATCACTAAAAAGGATTATAGCTCTGCTATGAGTTTTTAATATTTTTTATCTGGAAAATTTTAAGACAAAGCCATTGCTTTTTAGAGAGAAGTTTATTGACTGAACATTTTTGTTGATAAATGAATGACCTTTTCTTTTTCCTATCATTTGTACATGTAGATATTACCTAGGGAAAAGGAAGTACCAATTTGTCATTCTATAGCATGATATATGGATTGAAGTAATCTCAGGGAAGGTTTGGTATCTAAGTTTACATGAAAAACATCTGATTCTCTTGGAGAACCAAGGTAACCACAGAAGTCTGCCAAATAAATAAGCGTCGGTTTCTATATCCTGCCATATTCAAGGTCTTCCTTTGGAATATGGGCAAACATGGCACTGAGTAGAAGGAATATGCAGGAATGTAGCACTTTGTGTTTGATCTGAAACCATTTTACTACCCTGACTGTGGACACCAATAAGTAGCTCCAGTACTTGAAGTGTGAGTTGACTCTGAATTTACTGTAATGGCAAAATGAAATTATAAAATATATAGAGAGAGCATTATTTTATATCATTGATGTCTACCTATTTTGTTCATGGAAAAAAAAATGAAAGTGGATGGTTATTTCTAAAATACCATGATTGTTAAGTCATGTACAAGGCCACCAAGCACTTGCTCACACAAGTGACATTGTAATATGAATCTGACATTGTAATATGCATTTAGGGAAATTAATGTTAAAAAGAAATAATACTGTTTTCAACAGAGTGTGGTAGAATGACACTGTGGAAAGAAAGCAGATCACTTAGTTTAAAAGTAAAAACAAGAACTAGTGATGGTGTTTTTTTCTATCAACTTGGCCAGGTGACAGTCACCAGCTCTGTAATCAAATAGCAATCTAGGTGTTGCTGTGAAAGTATTTTGGACATGTGACTAAAGTTCATAATGAGTTGGCTTTAAGTAAGGAGATTATAGTAGATAATTTGTGTGGGCTTGATTCGATCCCCTGAAAGTCTTAAAGAGCATAGACAAGGCTTCCCTGGAAGGAAAGAAGGAAAGAATAAATTCTGCCTGTAGGCAGTGGCTTTGCTTGTGTCTCAGAGATGCAGCCTGCCCTCTCATGGCCTGCCCTACAAATGTTGAATTTGCCTACCCAGCTCCTACATATTCATAAGCCAATTCCTGGCAATAAAATTCTCTCTCTCTCTCTCTCTCTCTCTCTCTATATATATATATATATACATACATATATATATGGTTCTTCTTCTCTGGTGTAACCCTAACCGATACACCTAGACACTCACTTGATAAAAGACTTAAAAACTTTCTGCAAAATTCCCAAGGGAAAGTAAATCTTTTATAATGTTAACATCAAATACATGTTGGTTGGCTAACAATATCAACGACACAAATGTAGCAGCAATGAAAACTAAACCACTCGGGATCAAGAGTATAACATGAAACAGAATACAGAATAACGGATTCAGACATAGATTACTAACTAGGTTTAGTTGGGAAAAAAAAAAGAAGTATGGTCCCCTTCTTTCCCACAATCTCCACCCCCTTTCTTTAACATTTCTTTTTATGTTCGGATGTTTGCATTACTGAGATATTTACAGCAGCAAATGCAAGTATAAAGATAACTCTGCAAAGGCTAACTTCTCTATTCTCTGTATTCTACCCCCATCTGTGTTGGTGAATTCTACAATAATCCCAAGGTCCCTCTTTTATAATAGCAAAATAATTTTTGCGGATGTAATTAAAGTTGCAATTAATAGTAAATAATATTATTTTGGTGAGCCTAATCTAATTTATTGCACCATTTAAAAACAGCATTTTCTCCATCAGGGGACAGAAGGGGAGGTCAAAGATTTGAAAAACAAGAGGGCTGTTTCTGGCTTAAAGATAGCCAAGACCCTGTGCAAAGGATCTACAAGTTGCCTCTCTCTGAGAAAGACTACCAGCTGCCAGTGAGAAAATAGGAACTCAGTCCTACTATGGTGGGTAATTACTGATGCCAAGAACCTGAATGAGATTGGAATTTGACTCTTCCCTAGATCCTCTAGATAAGAGACCAGCCTGGGTTAAACCTTGAATTCCACCTCCTGACCCTGTAACTAAAGAGCACAGTTAAGCCTGCCCAGACTTCTAGTACACAGAAATGTGAGATAAAAAACAGAAGTCCATTTGTGCAACAAAGCTTGCTGTAATTTGTTACACAGTGTAAGAAAACCAGCATCATGCCTTGCAAGATACTCGAGTCTCTTCAGTACTCGTAGCACAGTTTATTTCTTGTATCACAAGTGCTCAGTACCCTGCCAGGCACATATGTGCTCAATATAAAACAGCTAATTACGTGAATGAACGGAATGCCACAGAAGACCTAACAGCTGACCTTTAGTGACTTGACTTAGATTAGCCCTTTTCCCCAATGTGCTGACTCAATATAACACATGTAGAAAAAAAGAGTAAGGGGCGCCTGGGTGGCTCAGTGGTTTAAAGCCTCTGCCTTCGGCTCAGGTCATGATCCCAGGGTCCTGGGATTAAGCCCTATATTGGGCTCTCTGCTCCGTGGGGAGCCTGCTTCCTCTTCTCTCTCTGCCTCCCTCTCTGCCTACTTATGACCTCTGTCTGTCAAATAAATAAATAAAATCTTAAAAAAATAAAAAAGTAAGACTAGGTACTTCCAATTTTTAAGATAATATTCATAGATGTCAATAGCCATATGCATTCCTATTCTATTTTAATTTTTGATGTGTGTACATTTTAATGTATCCAAATTAATCAGGACTAGGAAAATTGGGTTAATATAGAAATACCTCTCAATTGCCTTCCAGTGAATTATAAAGGACTTAGATGGATCTAGAGTGGAGTTGTCCAGAAATCTGGGCTGTCCGTAATTTGTTCTAATTCCAATATGGTTAAGTATTTTGCTTCGTTGGATCAGACAAAGTATATATTATTTGGGTGGAGGAGAGGAGGAGGGAATACTGGATACTGAATACTGAATACATCTACGTACTGAGAGATCCAGAGATTAAATAATCAAATGAATCGTTCTATATAGGCAAATAAGTTTCCATATATATATATTTTTAATTAGAAACATTAATAGTGTCTTGGTTTCTAGTATTTCAGAAACAGTTTGAGCAATGAATGTTTGGTTTCATTTTGGACGGATCTCCCCAGAATTTCTTGAAGTTAATTTACAAATTACTCATAGTGAGAATTTTGAAGAAAGAGTTACATTTGAAACCTCAACTAGTATTATTTATTTATTTATTTTCTCAACTAGTATAATTTAGCTTCTCTGAGAACATTCCTTTGTGTGAGAAGACAGGACACTTCAGTACAACAGACATTTTATACAATTATTTATAATGTATTCTCTTTCATTTGTTCAAAACACTGAGCAACTTCAAAAATGCTAAAACAAAACCTGTGGAAGGGTTCGGATTCTCCAGTCCTGGGACTGCCTGTGTTGACGTTCTAAGATAAGCACTTCGGTGGTCATAATGGCCCCATTAGGCTGGGAAGGAAATGAGAACACCAAAGCTGGGAGAAGTGAGTGAAGTTTTCTAAACCTTTGTTTTGAAATTCACAAAATAGGGAAAACAGTCCCTACTTTAAGATCTTTAGCTTCAGTTAACACATTCAGGAAAGCTTCAGTAGTACTTAGTTCTTAATAAATGGTAGCTGTTATTGACTATTACTATTAATAATATAACTTTAATAACAAGTAGCAATATTGTATTTAAAAAAAGTAGATCAAACATAACAGGGAGCTGAAAAGAACGTTGGCCAAATGTAATTGTGAAGTAGAAGACGTTGTGTTCACATTTTAGACCATAGTACAGGCATTACATTTTTCTGTTAAATAATAAGAAAACTGAGCTTTGCACAATTTCAATGTTGCTATATTAACATTTATTAATGGGTAGAGTATTTTTCCAAAGGAAAAATGAGATTATCTCTGTGTGTATAAACATTTTCTTTTATGCTCTGTGAAAAAAATAAGATAAATGGATAAACAAATAAATAAAAATAAACATGTTACTCATTTTTCATAAAGGAAGACCGAATCATTTACTCTCCTGACCTGTGATAATCAAAAGAGGAACTCAATTTCTTATCATGTAATAGACATTTTTATCATAAACTTGAGGAATTACTCTTCTGCTCCCACTAATGAAAACATAAGCATGATTTTAATTAGCCTGAATGTACCCTGGAAAAGCACAAATCCCTTAATCAGATATGAGAGATGAATGCTGGTCACCACCTCTACGTGCCAAATTTATCATAACCAAAAAAAAAAAAAAAAAAAAAGAAGAGAAAGAAAGGAAAAAAAATACATTCTTGTTCTTATTCTTTCTTACAATTATTTCTTCTAATGAAAATTATAGTTTCCATAATAAATACAACAGAATTAAAGATATAACAAATTCATCGAAGAAAGCTTTTGTTTCACTATATATAAACCTGGTTTAATAATTATATTAATAAAACTGGTTTTACAGAGGGGATATTTAAATTGTCCATTCATAATTACAGACACAATAATTCTTCAGTTGAGTAGATCTTCACGAAGTACTAGCTTTTATTTTTATTTAAATATTTTATTTATTTATTTGACAGACAGAGATCACAAGTAGGCAGAGAGGCAGGCAGAGAGAGAGGAAAGGAAGCAGGTTCCCTGCTGAGCAGAGAGCCCGATGCGGGGCTTGATCCCAGGATTCCGGGATCATGACCCTAACCGAAGGCAGAGGCATTAACCCACTGAACCACCCAGGCGCCCCCAAACTACTAGTTTTTAAAAAACTTCACACTATCAGATTTATAGCAGCAGTTATCATCCCCTTCTAGCAAATTTGCAAACCTTCTCCTTCATATGTTCACTGGCACTATGAGGGGCTTTCTTCTTTTTAGTAATGCAATTCCAACTTTCTCTGGAATTGTATTTATTACGGTGTATTCCATTCTCATTTTTTGGAATGAAAATTCATACTGATACCCATTCTATTTAACCACCTCTCTCTCATTTCCAGAATCAAGTACACATGCAATTTAAATTTACCTTATTTTCTCTGCTTTGACGAAAAAAATATAGTAGGTATTATGTCTAAAATCAGAATTGGGCTTTGTTCCCATATTAAAAGAGCACAAGAGTAATATCAAGTCATAGAGATTACACGAATGTCTCACATGGAATGCCAATTATTCAGTTATTTGGCAAAATGTGTTTTGTAATGGTGTTTGGGATTTTGGCAAAATAACTCCCTGTTAATTTGTAAACTTTCAGGTATTTCTCCCAAAATAATTCTAGATGATCACTTTTGATCTTTTAGAAAGCTTTGCTTGGTTTACCTTACAATTAAGCCTACATCTGAAATGTGTGCCCTTATAATGATTTCCCCTTCTTTATCTACAGTGCATTCAGTGCTGTAGATACTCTCTACATTTAATCTGTCAGCAGAGTCAAGAATACTAGTCTTAATGCCCTGAGTGGACGCCCTGAGCTGACCTCCTTGGATTGTCCCATACATACAAACATGAAACTATTTTATATCCATGCTATATTTTAAATAATAAGGTCTATTTTGTTGTTAATTTTTAATCTTCCTAAGTGACATCTTAAAGGTTAATGAAAAATTAGTGAAAAAAATAATGCCTGTTGATAAATGAATGAGAGCGTGACTATAGATATACTGATTAGAACCTCAATTTGAGACAATAATTTAGAAACTTAAACATAAAGTGTACTGCTGAAAACTATTTGACTGTTTTGGATCAGAACCTTAATATGGTCCCAAGAATATGTAGAAAATACACACACACATGCACACACATACACACAAACGCACACATGGAAAAAAGAAATTGCAAAGAGATGCTTTCCTGGTTTTCTGTTCTTTTCAAGGACAAAAGTCAAAGCAAATAGTAAAGGAAGTTTATTTGGACTACCTTTTTGTTATGGCACAATACATAATAATGCTATATTTGTTTTTCCAATAATCTTAGTATTACATTAGAATCAGACAGATTGCCCTGTTCATATTCTTACTCTTCCATTCACCAGAAAATAGATTCATGCTAAAGTAGTTTGTTTTGTTTATAAACTATTGTCACAAAAATGAGAGTTCATAATTCTTTAATAGCCAAGATGATTTATGGGGGGAGACTGCACAAAGCACGCACACATCTCTTTCACTTTTTCAACCCTGTTGTAAGAAATGGGGGAAACACTAACTTATCATCTTTAGTAGATTTATGAATAAATAAAATGGAGTAATAATAGTAAATCACACCGAAATGGTCACATTAGCGTGTTCTTTTACTGTTTTCACATAACAATGCCATATTTTGTGACTCGAATGTCACACAGAACATTGGGAAAATAAGACTATATAAGTCAACCCTGCTTTTTGAAAGTTTCATGTCAGGTCACTTTACTTTTAGAATGACCACAATTAGTACCTGATTTTATAACTAAAAGACATCGGAAGAGGACTTTTGCTTTTATGAAAAAGAGAGAAGACTGATAATAGTGTTCCACATTTCTTTTGCAATGAACTCCTACAGAGGCAGTGCACGCCCTGAGCCTTGAGAGTGGCCCCACCCAGCTCCTTCCCTGGACTCACTCTCAGCCATTCCGGCATCCTAGCCCCAGAGCTCTGAACTCTGTCTGTGAACATCTGTGAGTTAGCTCCATTCAGCTGTGCAACCATTAGCAAGATGTGTGTAAAATATCAGAACAGTCTAAAATAGGTCCTTTCAGGGGCCTGGGTGGAGGGGGTCCTCAAAATTTTTTCTATAGAAATTAATGGGTCTTGCTTCTTTAAGTCATTTCAGCTTATGAAAGCTTTCATAGGAAGGCTCTATTTCAGATAGCAGGGAAACCTGGATATCCTTAAGATAATAATATTGATACTGTGTGTGTGTGTGTGTAGGTTATATATGTCAGGTGAGCTGATTTCTTTTGTGTGTATATATATATTATAAACTGTATATATAAACTGTGTATATAAATATTATATATATAATAATATATTATATATAAACTATATATATTATAAACTGTGTATATAAATATTATATATATAATATACATACACACACACACACACACACAGAACCAATTTCATCACAGCCATGAAATTGTGATCTATAGACCCTTTTCCATTTTAATGTTTGTATTATATCAGTATGTAACAGAATTATCTGGAAATTAACACTAAAGAAGAAAATCTCCACTTGACAATAGTGATTATACCTTATAAATGGGACTGGGAGCTTTGACTAGAAAAATACCTATTGGTTCAAATTTGTCTCTGAAGGATGGGATGTGATTAAACATAGAATGTAGAGAATTTATGAAGAATAACTATGGTTTTCTTAATTATTTTAATGGTTTTTTTCTTTCTTTTTAATTTAATGGGTATTCAACAAACTGTTCATTAGGGGATTCTATGTTTAATACTATTAATAAAATTAAATGAAAAAGATATATAGTATCATTAAAATAGCATGTAAGAAAAATGCTAGTGCTAAAACAACGCTTTATTTAGTAGGTACCAAGAGATACATATGAAAACCATATTTCAGAAGGTAAACCTTTTATTGAAAACTACTACACCATGAGGGATATTTATCCCTTTTTCCCTGTAGAGGTATAAAAACCAAGTATGTCATTATTTTAATCATAAATTATACATTTTATGGGATATTAAAAGTAGTGCCTAAATAAATGGAAGAGAAAAATTGCAAAAAAAAAAAAGTTTTATTATATATGGAAACAAAAGCAAAGCTTTTTTGTTTGACCTGCTTGCATTGCAATAATAAAGTCAACCACCATTATGAATGCATCATCTCTATACCACTCAAAAATAATTACTAAAATGAATGAAGGGGGGTGAGAATTTCTATCATACAAGAAAAAAAAAATTTCTTGGAAAAGCAAGTACCTAAACAAGAATACAGCTATTTTAGAATATATTTTCAAGATTCCCTAAACTTTTAATTAAAATAGGCAATTTGTTTTTGGTATAATCTTGCCATAACTTGTAAGGATTAGTCATTTACATTCTTAAGAACTACAGAAAAAATGTGCATTTCACAAATAGGATTATATTAAATAACTGAAAGACAAAAATTACTATTTTGCTTTATGTTTCCAATTTGTTTAGTTGATATTTTGTCTTAATAAACCTGTCATTTTTTAAAAACTCAAAGCAATAGAAAACCTCTTCTTTGAATTGTAATTATTTTCCAGAGAGTTGTATGTAACAATGGTATTTTTTAAAAAACTATTTGGAAATATTTCCTATCTAACCCTGGAAACAACTTTGAGTAACAAAAGCGCAGAACCGTAAGTCATTTCCTGGAAACAGTGGCGAACTATAAATGATAGAAAGTATTTGGTACATTAAATTTAAATGCCCTTATTTCCTATCAATAACTACCTAAAGAACACAGAACCACTGTATCTAGTAGTGGCCTCTGGGAGAACATCAGTGACATCGAAATAATGGTTAGTAAGATAACATTACAAATTTCTTTTTTGTTAATTTTTAAATTTTATTTATTTATTTATTTATTTTTAGATTATGTATTTATTCATTTGACAGACAGAGATCACAAGCAGGCAGAGAGGTAGGCAGAGAGAGAGAGAGGAGGAAGCAGGCTCCCCGCTGAGCAGAGAGCCCGATGTGGGGCTCGATCCCAGGACTCTGAGATCATGACCTGAGCTGAAGGCAGAGGCTTTAACCTACTGAGCCACCCAGGCGCCCCAACACTACAAATTTCTAATGGTTGGTTCTTCCAATTGAATTATTTCCTGTATTGGAATATGATGCTGGAAATGGTTATTTTAATTTCTAGACGGTTTTAATATCTTCTAAAAAAAAATGAAATATTTTATCTTCATGGTTGAGAAATCTCTTTCTCATTCTCTCTCTCTTCCTCACCCCTCCCCCCTCCCTCTCTTTTTCTATCTTTCTCAGCCTATTTCTTTCTTAAAGTTGGAATAACTATAACTTAAATTCAATATATATTTATTGAGTTTCTACTATAAGAAATATCCAGCTTCTGTATGTGGGTATCTTAAATGATATTTAGGGACCTTGTGCCTGTGGCAAAAAGGCAGTTTTGCTCATGTACAAGCTCCTGCATGTTTCAACCACTCTAACTTGTTAGCTTGCTACCATGTCCAGTAAACTAGAAGCATCATCTCAAGTCCACAGTTTGCTAATAAAAATGTCATCAGTAATTCAATGTTACTGCTGTTTTACTGTTTGATATAAAAATAAAACAATATTAATGTGAGTGATCAAACACCAAATGCCATTTCTTCAGAGTCAGAATGGTGTTTTATAGAGAGACTCTCCGAAGGTACAGTATTTTTTGAACAACATGAGCAGCAACACTTTATCAGTGTCATGGTTATATTTTTGATAGTGAATGATATAAACTGGGACAAGAAAAACCAGATAAGGTCTATAAATTTCAAGACAACACACAGAAATGTGGCTCATATTTTACAGACGTTTAGTTGGAACTAAATTGGTTGACACTATTCTGTTCTATACTCATCGTAAGCACACTTTGATGTGCACCCAAGTATCAAAATCCCATCAGTTGAAATAATTGTCAATCTAAAGTCCCAACAGTGCCATTTATTATACATTTATATGATAACTATGGATTAGTTTATACAACAAAGAGTGCATAAAATGTCTACAACTTTGCAAGCTGATATGGAAAATTTGGATGAAGAAAATAATAAACATGATGACGGTTACCCATTTCCTTTATTTTATTTTATTTTTTAAATTTTATTTATTTATTTGACAGAGAGATCACAAGTAGGCAGAGAGGCAGGCAGAGAGAGAGAGGAGGAAGCAGGCTCCTCGCTGAGCAGAGAGCCCGACGTGGGACTCGATCCCAGGACCCTGAGATCATGACCTGAGCCGAAGGCAGCGGCTTAACCCACTGAGCCACCCAGGCGCCCCACCCATTTCCTTTAAATAAACAAATTCGTAGGTTTTCAAACTCCTTTGTCTACAAAAAAATACCTTTAAATATCACTTTAGGATATTTAATTATCCCAAGTAATATGTTCTATGTAGAAAAATAAAAAAAAAATAAATCAACAATAAAAATAAACATTATACATACAGGGGGAGCTATATCTCTGCTACCTTGAATCTATTATCTGTATAGATGTGAGTGTGGGCATATATGTGTGTGTGTGTATTTCTATCTCTATTTTCAACCAATGCTTTTCTACGACAGAAAACTCAGATGTCAAAAAACACATAGAGAAATGCATCAGCATAGAAATTGAAATAACTAAAATATAAATAAAAACTTTAATTATTTTCATCCCCTTTGAAAGACAGAATGTTATTATTATTCTTTTACTTTATATAAATGCTCATACAAATCAACAAAACCTGACATACCAATCAAAAATTAATTAAAAAAAAATTAAAAATAAAATAAAATTCAAAAAAAAAACTATTAAGAGACTTACACAGGTAGTACATGGTATAGAGATGAGGATACATTCAAAATGACTTATAAGCACATGAAATAATGTCTAACAATACTCCATAAATAATATATTATTATTTCTATATTTGCATTTTAGATCATCAACTTGCATAGATGCTATGTGATTTGCCTGAATCTGTTTGTTAAAACTTAAAACTTTACTTACAAATCATGGGAAAAATGAATGTATGCATATACACTAAGACAAAATACATCAGTCTAACATGATCTATCATGTGATGACTAGCATATATAATAAACAGAAACAGATCAACATTTTGAGTTAAAGAAAGTATTTTATGTAATCTTCCTTCAAATCAACTGTTCTGGTAAAATACTAATTTTGGTAATATTTCTCTACTTTTAGACTCCTATATTAAAGTAAATGATAGTAGGCATAATGAATGAATAGGGATAGTACAAAATAAAGGAATAACAAAAGAAAACAAAAGAGAGTGGTATATGCTGAGTTTAAAGAAATAAATTAATGCTGGTCGTTTGACTTTTCAAGTGATCTGCCCAAAGTGTTTTCCAATTATACCTCAGTTTGTCTTTCAAAAATTTAAGGGGGAAACCCTTTACAAAGCACGATATTGACTAGATATACATAGCTACATACAGAGTTTAGAAAGAGAATTCACTCTGTTAAACAGAAGATGACGAAGGTATCATGCTGAGCTGGACAATTTATAACACCATGGATGACTTTTTATTATATATAAGTATCTGACTTGATTCTAATATATATTTTTCATGTAATGGCAAACAGTTTATTATATTGTTCTCCTTAATTTTTGTACTTATAGTGAAGACAGGCTAGACACAGCAAAAATTACCTCCAAGATATGGTTAATATAATTTCCAAATGATTGACCTTCTTTTCTCATTGGCATGTTTTGTATATTTGAATCTAATTGACCTAAACATAACAGAAGATTCAGGCATTGAGCCAGCAACCTTCTTGATTGACCCTGCTCTGAATGCCAACTCTTGAAGGAGCTTCAAGAGCAGACCAACCTCTCCAGGCAGTATTTAAAATAGATTCTTTTCCTGAGCAACACAACATGGCCCTACACCTACTACAAATGGGAAGAACTCCAAGAGTTCACATGTGTTTAACAGTTGGCAAATGCTGTAATTTGTCACCAGTATGTCTCTTCCTGGTGAAGCCTGTGTAATACATTAAGTTTTTTTGGAGAAAACAGCTGGAGAAATACTCAAACAATCCATCTATTTTTAGGGATTGATAATTATGAGAATCCAAATAGATAGTTAACAATCTTGTGTGTCTTATATACCTTCCCAACAGTTCTCAGTGTAAAAAAAATCCATGAGAGCATTTTTGAGGCCTGAAAAGAAGACAATAATAAAGCAGGTAAAGCTACGGTAGGTCTTACTAAAAGAACCACTTTGAAAAAGGGGAAGACTGTGGGAAGGAAAGAAAAGGCACTGGGGAAATTATCTTTCCAGTGCTAATCTAAGGCAGGTAATTAAAAACATTTTCATTCAATAGGTGTGAAAGAAGACTTTTGCTAATTTTGCAAGTGAATATAACCATAACAAACCCAGATGTGCCAGGAGGAACATATATATTGCATAGCATCCAAAATTCATAGAATACAGTATCATAGTACAAGCCCTATTGCATATATTTTCATTTAATTGCACTTTTATGAGTATCTTGCCCATTTTGAAACAGAGGACATGGCACTCTCTCTATATCCTTATATAGAGAGAACTCCCAGCATAGTTATAATTTCAAGATAAGTTGAATTTCCTGTATCAGGAAGCGAAACTATCCATTATTAGAGTGACAAGCTAACAGGCATTAGATGCACAGAGCAGAATACAGGGCAGAATACATTTTGTTAATTTTTTCATGTTCTTTTTAGTTTAACCAAAAATTTAGGATTCAGGTCAATATGATTCTAGTTCTTTGGACAATATTTGCAGAAGACTATGCATCCCAATATTGCTTCTTAAAAATCAATATATTACCTTCCTTAATATGAAATATTATAGTATATCAAATGGAAAAGAAAAGAAAGCTGGGATAGCAATAATTATATTGGGCAAAATAGACTTTAAAACAAAGTCTGTAACAAGAGATAAAAAAGAACACTACATAATGTTAAAAGGAACAATCCAACAAGAGGATATAATAACTGTGACTATTTATGCACTCAATGTGAAAGCATCTAAATACATAAAACAATTATTAACAAACATAAAGGAAGTGATTGACAGTAATACAATAATAGTAGGGAATTTTAACACCCCAGTTACAACAATGGATAGATCATCCAGAGAGAAAATCAACAAAGAAATAGTGGCTTTGAATGACACACTAGACCAGATGGATCTAACAAATATATTCAGAACATTCCACTTGAAAGCAATGCAGTACACATTCTTTTGAAGTGCATGTGGAACACTATTCAGAATAGAGCACATGTTAAGCAACAAAAAAAGTTTCAATAAATTCAACAAGTTAGAAATCATATCATGAATCTTTTTCAACCATCACAGTATGAAACTAGAAATCAATCACAAAATATAATCTGGGAAAAACACAAATGCATGGAGGCTAAATAACATGCTACTAAACAATGAATGGGAAAACCATGAGATCAAAAAGGAAATAGAAAAATACATGGAGACAAATGAAAATGAAAATGCAATGGTCCAAAATCTTTGGGGAGCAGGAAAAGCTGTTCCAAGTGGGAAAATTATAGCAATAAAGGCCTACTGCAAGAAACAGGAAAAATCTCAAATAATCTAATCTTATACCTAAAAAGGCTAGAAAAATAAGAACAAAGAAAAGTCAATGCTACGAGAAGACAGGAAATTTAGTAAAGATTAAAGAAGAAATGAATGAAATAGAGACAAAAAAAAATTGAACAGATCAGTGAGTCCAGGAGCTGGGGTTTTTTGAAAAAAATATAATAAAAAACAACAAAATTGATAAATCTTTTATTCAAATTCATAGAGAGAGAGAGAGAGAAAGGGAGAGGTTGAAGATTCAAAAAAATAAAACTAGAAATGAGGGATGAGAAATAACAACCACTGCCACAGAAATACAAAGGATTATAAGAAAATGATATGTAAAATTATATGTTAACAAATTAAAAACCTGGAAGAAATGGATAAATTCCTACTAACATAACCAAAACAAAATCAGAAAGAAAAAAACAAACAAACAAACAAACAAACAAAAACAAAGAGAAAGGAAAAAAAACACAACAACAAAGAATCAAACAGACCAATTACCAGCAATAAAATTGAACCAGTAATAAAAAACAAAGCAAAGCAAAACAAAACAAAACAAAAAAAGAAATTCCTTATGAATAAAAATCTGGGATGGCTTTACAGGTGAATCCTACCAAATATTTAAAGAAAAGTTAGTATCTATTATTCTCAAACTATCTTAAAAAAAACAGAAGAGGAAGGAAAGCTTCCAATTAATTCTATAATGCTAAGATTGCTCTGACACGAAAATCAAATAAAGATTGAACATAATAATAATAATAATAATAAGAAGAAGAAGAAGAAGAAGATGATACTACAAAAAATAAAACAAACAAAGCTATAGGTCAATATCTCTGATAAATATGATGCAAAAATCTTCAACAAAATACTAGCAAATCAAATCCAACAATATATTAAAAAAAATTCTTGAGAATGATCAGGTGAGATTTATTCCAGGGATGCAAAGGTGGTTCAATATTTGCACATCAATCAATGTGATATTTTAGAAAGGATTGAAAAACATGTAATCACCTCAATAGACAAAAAAAGCATCTGACAAAGTATAATATCCATTCACTAGTCTCAATAAAGTAGGATTCAAGGGACCATACCTCAACAATAAAGGCTAGATATGAAAAACACACAGCTAACATTCTCATCAATGGTGAAAATCTGAAAGCTTGTTCCCTAAGATCAAGAAAACAAAAACAAAAACAAAAACAAGGATGTCTATTGTCACCACTTTCATTTACTATAAAATTGGAAGTCTTAGCCACAGCAATCAGACAAGAAAAAGGAAAAAAAGGGGGGGGGGAGGCGGCATCCAAGTAAAATTTCACTATTTGCAAATAACATAATCCTATAAACAAAAAATTGTACACTTCACCAAAAACTACTAGAACTGATAAATGAATTCAATTAAGTTGCAGGACACAAAATTAATATAGGCAAACCAGTTGCATTTCTATACACTAATAATGAAGTATTAGAAAAAGAATTAAGAGATTGATTCTATTTATAATTACACCAAAAATAATAAAATAGTCATGAAAAAAAGGTTACTCAAGGAGGTGAAAGATCTGTACTCTGAAAACTATAAAATATTGATGAAAGAAATTGAAGATGACATAAACAAATGGAAAGATATGCCATGCTCAAGGATTGGAAGAACTAGTATTGTTAAAATGTCCACACTACCCAGAGCAATCTACAGATTTAGTGCAATCCCTATCAAAACAACAACATTTTTCACAAAAATAGAAGAACAGTCTTAAATTTGTATTTAAAGAAATACACAAAAGACTGTGAATAAGTAAATTAATTTTGAACATGAAAAGCAAAGCTGGAGGTATCACAATCCCAGATTTCAAGATATACCACAAACCTATAGTAATCAAAACAATATGGTTCTGGCAAAAAAAAAAAAAAAAAAAAAAAAAAGACACAAAAGTAAATAGAACAGAATAAAGAACCTAAAAATAAACCCACACTTCTATGGTCAATTAATTTATAACAAAAAAAACATGAATTGGGACACCTGGGTGGCTCAGTGGGTTAAAGCCTCTACCTTCGGCTCAGGTCATGATCCCAGGGTCCTGGGATCGAGCCCAGCATCGGGCTCTCTGCTCAGCAGGGAGCCTGCTTCCTCCTCTGTCTCTCTGCCTGCCTCTCTGCCTACTTGTGATCTCTGTCTGTCAAATAAATAAATAAAATCTTAAAAAAAAAACCAAACGTGAATATATAATGGGAAAAAAGACAGTTTTTTCAATAAGTAGTGTTGGGAAAACTAACCAGTTACATACAAAGAAAGAAACTAGACCACATTCTTACGCTATATGCAAAAATAAACTCGAGGTAGATTAAAGACCTAAATATGTGACCAGAAACCATAAAGTTCCCAGAAGAAAACACAAACAATAATTTCTTTGGCATCAGCAGCATCCTTTCCTCTGGTAAGGAAAATAAAAATTAAATTATTGGGCCTATTCCAAAATAAAAAGTTTTTACACAGTGAAAGACCATCAACAACAAAAAAGGCAAGATTCTTATTGAACAGAAGATATCTGCAAATGATATATCCAATAAGGCATTAAAATTCTAAATTTATAAAGAACTTACACAACACCAAAAAACAAATAATCTGATTAAAAATGGACATAGGACTTGAATAGACATTTTCCAAAGAGATATATGGATGGCCAACAGATACATGAAAAGATGTTCAATATCACCAGTCATCATTTAAATGCAAATTAAAACCACAGTGAGATATTTTACACTTGTCAGAACAGCTAAAATAAAAAACAAGAAATGCAAGTGTTGACAAGGATGTAGAGAAAAAGGAACCCTTGTGTATCGCTGGTGGGAATGAAAGCTGGTGCAGCCACTGAGTAAAACAATACAGGTGTTCCTCCAAAAATTAAAAATAGAATTATTACATGATCCAGTAATTCCACTACTAGTAATTTACCCAGAGAAAATGGATACACTAATTTGAAAAGATATATGCACTCCTTTGTTTATTTACAGCATTATTTACAATAGTCAAATTACAGAAGCAACCCAAATATCCATTGACAGATGACTGGATACGTGTACACACACACACACACACACACACACACACACACACAGGAATATTACTCAGCCATAAGAAAGAATGAAACCTTGCTACTTGAGACAACGTGGATGAAACTAGAAGGTATAAAACTGAGTGAAATAAGTCAGAGAAAGACAAATTCTATATGATTTTGCTCATATGTAGAATTTAAGAAACAAAGAGAAAGAGACAAAAAACCAGACACAAATTACAGAGAACAAACTGGTAGATCTAGAAGAGAGGTGGGTGGGGAGGTTGGATGAAATATATAAAATGGATTAAGAGTATATTTATACTAATGAGTACTGAGAAATGTACATAATTGTTGAATTATTATATTGGTACACCTGAAACCAATATAACACTGTATATTAATTATACTTGAATAAAAAATTAAAAAGAAATTAAAATTGAACAAAAGAAATATTATAGCATTATAAGAAATATTATAAGAAATAAGAAATATTATAGCATTAAAAGAATTCCTTAAAAATTACTTCCCATCGGGGCACCTGGCTGGCTCAGTCAGTTAAGTGCCCGACTTCTGATTTCAGCTCAGGTCATGATCCTGGGAGGTGGGATCAAGCCCCAAGGAGAGTTCCACACTTAGCAGAGTCTGTTTCTCTCCCTCTCCCTCTGTCCTTCCTTGTGTGCTGCCTCTCTCTCTCTCTCTCAAATAAATAAATAAATCTTTAATAAATTACTTCTCATCATTATAGACAAAGCATGCATAATTTTCAAGAGAATTCATTTACTCTTAGAAACTCAAACACCATTTTAGGATTTAACTCCAGAGTAACCTTCATCTGTTCTTTCTGAAACACTTAGATACTCATAAAAATGACACACAATGATTTTTTTAAATGATTATTGATACCCTACTGTTTTTGTTTATACAACAGAATAATGATTATTTTCACCAATATCACCTTCATATACACAGAAATGAGCACTAGAAATATTATGCAATATAATTGTCTTGTAACTGTGTGACACAAAAATGATAAAGTAATGATTACCAGGTCTGTGATAAACAGGAAGACTGTTCAAAACATAGAAGCTATAAACAAAGAAACAAAGATAAAATCCTTCCTCCAAATCACTTAAAAAATTAAGCAGAATTTGTATCATTATGGTCAAGAAAATGAACAATAACATTTCTAAAGTAATAATTGTTAACCTATACCTAGAGCAGTAATTTTTCATACCATGGGTTATGACCAACTAAGAAAAATAAAAATAGAAGGAAAGGAGAGGAAGTAGTAGGAAGGAAAGGGAGGAAAAAAAGGAGGAAGAGGAAGAGAAATAGTTAAAGTATGGAAAGAATAGAATACAGTAGTGTAGACTACACTAGACTAGGACAGAACAGACATTTCAGAAAGAGTTTGATCTTGTAAGATTAAATATTATCTCACATTTTTTTAAATGGTATATACACAAAGTAAAACTGCTTTTCTTATTGTGGGTGGTAATTTAGAACATTTGAAAGCTCCTGTTTGAAAATGTTAACATATATATTTATTATAAATACTATTTATATTTAAATTATTGATGACCAGCAAATACATTTTCCCACAACAGCCACACTTTCAAAACTAAGCGCCTATTTGATAATACAGTAACAACTTTATTCCAACTCAACTTCAAATTGAGATTTAAAACTACTTTAAATTAAGTTTCTGTCATCAGGACCCACATGTGGAGCTAATGGCTAAACTAAAACTTAGGATGAGAGCAGTTCTATAATGGTTTGGTGTCACACATGTTTGAATTGTTGCCTTATTCTGAAAGTAGATTATACAATCTAATCTTATCACACATATCTTTATGGTCTATACTTTGGTAATTACTATTTTTTTAAAAATAGTATTTCAAAAATGTATGTTATGTAGTGCTTGTTTTTTCTAATATTTCCTAGTTTGTTGTGCTACAACTAAATCATAGTGGAAGAGTAAAATTGTTACTGTTACTATTAAAATTGTTTTGTATCAGAACACTTACAAGACTCACTGTCAACACAAACAATTCCAGCATCCTTGTCACCATGACTACAAGAGAGTTAATTAGAACATTATTGATAAATATCTAAAAAATGCATTATAGATAGCTTAAATTAATTCCAACCAAATTTATAGCCTTTGAATTACAATAAAAAACAAATAAGGAGCCTTTGCATAAACTGTGTATCTAATTTCTTAAAGTTAAGTGTGAAATATGCAGATTCTTTCTCATGGGTCATTACAAATTTGCATTATATTTATATTATATACAAAAAGGTTTATCCATAGTTATTACCATCATTTATAGGTATAGGCATAGTGATAATATCTTTGCTAATATTTTCTCACCTAATTTTTAAAAACAATGTTGTTTCTATAATAAGTTTAAAAGTAGCCCCACTGACATTTATCATGTTTTATTTCTAAGTATTTGTATCAAAATCAACACTTTCCTAAATCTGTATTAAATAGTAGTCAATTGAGAGAAATGTTTTAAAGAGTGTGAGTGCTCAAATAAGAAAAATTATGAAATTATTCCAATATTTATAAAGATAATTATTCATTACCACCAAACACTTAAACTATTTTACTAAATTATATTTATACATAGATTCTCAGATATGTATGCCACTTCTACTTCTTTCATTGTTTTTCATTTGAGGCTAAATATTAAATCATAACTCTGCAAGCATTTTAACAAGGGGCAAAGCTGATAAATTTCAGGTACTTAGGTTTCTGGTCATTTAATTTAATATTGTCCTGCCAAGAGAGTAGAAAATGAGGGTGCCCATGCTCTAATCTCTCATCTCTACATTCGCTCTTCCGGAGTCATCCTGTGATGTTAGGACCATGGTTCACTAGCAAACCTCATTACCTGACTCTTGCCCATTGACTTTCTAGCCAATGATGATTGAGAGCACTTAGAAGGCTTTGGGAAGAGATAGAAGAACATCTTCCTTATTTTCCTTCCAGCACAAGTAGTATACCCCAAGCAATGATAGGTGGTGCTAGCCTCCAGCTTTTCTTAACTCCCTCTGAACCAACCAGCATCATCCTATCAAGCCCTGGAGACTCCAGTCACATTCAGGAAAAGCTCTTTCAACAGACAACTGAGCACCTACTCTGTAGGAGCGCCTAATGAGCTACTCGCTTTGGTAAAGTCAACTCTTTCTCCTTTTCTCTGCAGTTTTGTCTCCTGTGGTAAAGGCTTACTGCTGCAAGTTTTAGTTTTGACTTATCTTTCTTTTTTTTTTTTTCTTTCAGTTTTCTGGTGTCTATAATCCCCTATAAATGCTCTCTTATATCTGTTTGTCTTGATTTCTTGATGGAGTCACTCCAAAAGATTTTCTCTCTTTAAAGACCTCTTTCTTATAGAGCACAATAATCATGAAAGCTAGAATTAAAATATATCTTACCTTGAGCTCTCTATCTATTTATCATCTATCTATGGAGTGGAGAGAATCTTTCCTTCTGGGGGCTATCCAATGGGATCTGGTCCAAACCTTAGTTACAGGTGTGCATTAGCAAGTGTATAAATAAATAGTAACTGTATATCAAGGAAATTGTCCAGATTCACTACCCTCCTATTACATAATATAAATTAGTTATTTTAATAAGAATAGCAAGGAGACTTATGACCTAGAACATCGATGATAAAAATAAATGTACAACTAAGTTTTGCTGTGGAGACATGAGACTGGTGGTTAGCACTAAGAAGGGCCAACATTGTATCAGTGACATATCAGCTGAACCTGAAAGTTTATCTTAGTGTTGTATTTAACACATAATTTTTATATGTGCAATAAAATGATTAACACTAATTTACATCCAAATTGTACAGGAGGTGTTTTTTAAAGTTTATTAAAGTATAATTACAAATAAAATTGTAAAATATTTAAAATGTATAGCATGATGCTTTAATATATGTATAAATTGTGAAAGGATTCCTAATTTCCTTTTTTAAGGATTCCCAATTTTTTAACTAACATATTCATCACCTCGCATATTTACTCTCTCTTTTCATCTCCTCTCTCTCTCTCTTTTGGTAAGAACATTTCCCTCTCAGTAAGTTTCAATTACAACCATATTAGCAACTATGATCACCATGTTCCGCATTAGATCCCCAGACTTAATACATTTTAAAATTGTAAATTTGTACCATTTGACTAACATCTAACCCATCCCCCAGCCCCCAACAAAATCCTTGGCAGTCACCATTCTACTTTTTATTGGTTTTAAGATTCCACAAAGAAGTATTACTATGTAGTATTCATCTTTCTGTGTTTAGCTTCTTTCACTTAGCGTAATGGCCTCAAGGTTTATCCATGTTCTTACAAATGGTAGCATATCCTTTTTTGAAGGCTAAAAAATGTTCCATTGTATAAAAATATGATATTTTCTTTATCCATTCATGTATCAGTAATCACTGTTAGATTGTTTCCATTCCTTGGCTGTTGGGGATGATATTGTTATGAATACGCAGTTATAGAGATTTTTTTTTTTAAGATTTTATTTATTTATTTGACAGACAGAAATCACAAGTAGGCAGAGAGGCAGGCAGAGAGAGAGGAGGAACCAAGCTCCCTGCTGAGCAGAGAGCCCGATGTGGGGCTCGATCCCAGGACCCTGGGATCATGACCTGAGCCGAAGGCAGAGGCTTTAACCCACTGAGCCAGCCAGGCGCCTCTATAGAGATCTTTTTGAAATAATGATGTCATTTCTTTGAAAACATAGCCAGAGAGCTGGGATGACTGAGATGTCTGGACCTTATGATGCCTTTATTTTTAATATCTTCAGAGACCACTATATTGTTCCCACGGTGTTTTCTCACCAACCATGTAGAAGGGTTCTCTTTTCTTTACATCCTGACCAAAACTTGATAATAGTCATTCTAATATGTGTAAGTTCATATCTCATTGTGGTTTTCCTTTGTATTTCCCTAATGTTTACTGATGTCAATCACCTTTACATGTACTTGTTAGCCATTTGTAATGTCTTCTTTAGAAAATGTCAACTCAGGTCTGGGACACTGGGTGGATCAGTAGGTTAAGCAACTGCCTTTGGCTTAGGTTCTGATCCCAGAGTCCTGGGATTGAGTTCTGCATAGGGCTCCCTGTCCTGTGGGGAGCCTGCTTCTGCCTCTGCCCTTCCCCTCAGCTTCTGCTTCTCTCCTTCTCTCCCGCACACTTACAAATAAAGATACGAAAATAAAATCTTTTAAAGATTTATTTATTTTTAATAAAATCTTTAAAAGATTTTATTTTTCATTTGTCAAGAGAGAAAAGGAGACAGAGGCAGAGAGAAAGCACACTAGGGGGAGCTGCAGGCAGAGGGAGAAGCAGAACCCCACATAGCAAGGAGCCCGATGTCAGACTCTATCTCAGGACCCCGGGATCATGATCTGGGTCAAAGGCAGATGCTTAACTGACTGAACCACCCAGCCATCCCAATAAATAAAATATTTTTAAAAAATGTGTATTCAAACCTTTTGCCCATTTGTTAACTCGGGTATTTGCTTTTTTGCTATTTAGCTATATGAGTTCATTGTATATTCTCGATACTAACCTTTTATTGGATATGAGGTTTCCCAATATTTTCTCCCATTCCAGAGGTTGCCTTTTGTTGCTGTTGTTGATGACTGTGTAGCAGCCTTTTTGTTTGCTATGATCAAATTTATTTTAATTTGTTTATTTTTGCTTCTGTTTCTTTTATTTTTGGTGTCAAATCCAAAAAGTTAATTGATAAAATCACTGTCAAGGAGATTATCTTTAGGTTTTCTTCAAGGAATTGTATGGTTTCACATGTCGTGTTTAATTCTTTAATCTATTTTGAGTTAATTTTTGTGTGTTGTGTAAGATGGGGGCCCAGTTTCATTCTTTCACTTATGGCTACCCAGTTGTTCTAACATCACTTATTAAAGAGAATATTCTTTCACTGTTGCATATTCCTGGCACCTTTATTGAATATTAATTGAGCATATATGCACAGGTTTAATTCTGGGCCCTCTTTCTGTTAATTCATCTATGTTTTTATGTGGTTTAATTCTGGACCCTCTATTCTGTTACATTCATCTATGTTTTTATGTGTTTAAAGGTTTCATGCCAATACATTATTATTTTGATTACAGTAGCTTTGTAATACAGTTTTCACTGTGATAAATTCAGCTTTGTTCTTTCTCAAGCTTTATTTGGCTATGTGGAGTCTTTTATGATTCCATATAAATTTTAGGGTTGTTTGCTCTATTTCTGTGAAAAAAGCCATAGGAATTTTGATAGGGAAAGCATTGAATCTGTAGCCTTTATTGGGTAGTATGGACATATGGACATTTTAACACTATTAACTATTCAAATCCATAAGCATGGACTATCTTTGCACTTACTTGTATCTCTTTTTAATTTGTTTCATCAGTTCTCAGTGTACATATCTGTCATTTCCTTGTTTAAATTCACTTGTAAATATTTGATTCCTCATGATGCTATTAAAAAGGGATTGTTTTCTTAATTCTTTTTCCAATAGTTTGCTATTAATGTACAGAGATGTAACTGCTTTTTGTATTTTGTTTCTGTATCCTGCAACTTTCCTGAATTTATCTATTCATTGTAAGGTTTGTTTTTGTTTTTGTTTTTAAGATTTTATTTATTTATTTGACAGAAAGAGATCACAAGTAGGCAGAGAGGCAGGCAGAGAAAGAGGGGGAAGCAGGCTCCCTGCTGAGCAGAAAGCCCAATGCGGGGCTCCATCCCAGGACCCTGGGATCATGACATGAGCTGAAGGCAGAGGCTTAACCCACTGAGCTACCCACACACCCCTCATTCTAACAGTTTTTGGTGGAGTCTACAGGGCTTTCCACATATAATATCAGTCATCTGCAAACAGGGACAATTTTACTTCTTTTTTTGGATTTGGATGATTTAATTCACTTTCTTACATAATTTATCTGGCTAGAAATTCCAGTTCCAGTACTATGTTGAATAAAAGTGGTTAGAGTAGGCATTCTTACTTTCTTGTTGATCTTAGAGAAAAAGCATTTAGCTTTTCACACTTGACTATGATGTAGCTATGTGCTTGTCACAGATGGCCTTCATTATGTTGAGGTAAATCCTGGATTTGTTAAAAGTTTGTTTTTAATTCATTGAGCAATATATACATTCATTATATTTTCTTCTATCCTGGTATGGCTTCGTTTTCAGGGTAAATGTGGCCTCATAAAATCAGCTTGCAAGTGTTCCTTCCTTTTCAATCTTTTTGAAGGGTTTGAGAATAACTGGCGTTAATTATTTTTTAAATGTTTCATAGAAGTCACCAGTGGAATCATCTGGTCCTGGACTTTCTTTTGTTGGAAGGTTTTTGGTTATTGATGCAATCCCCTCTTATTCCAATGTTTTTTATTTATTCAGCATTCAATTTTGGTAAATTGTATGTTTCTAGGAATTGAGCCATTTCTTCTAAATTATCTAATTTGTTGGCATTATCACTGTTCATAGTAGTTTCTTATGATCCTTAGTATTTCCATATTGTCAGTTATAATGCCTTTCATTTCTGATTTTTTTTTGTCTTCCCTTTTTTTTCTTATCCTTGCTAAAGATTGTCCATTTTATCTTTAAAAACAAAAACAAAACAACCTACCAACCAAACAAACAAACAAAAAACTCTTAATTTCATTGATATTTTCTACTCTCCAGTTTCTGCTTCATTTATCTACACTCTGATCTGAGTTTGTCCCTTGGGTTGCAGCCCTAAAAGTGGGAGCGTCAGCTGTGTGGATAAGCTCCTTTCAAGGAGTTGCTGGTGGACTTGGTTTTATTTTTGAAGCCAGTAGAATAAGAAGGCAGGGAAGTACCCAATAGCTTTTTCACGTTCCTTGGAGGATCCCACTTAGTTCTAAAATGTAGCCAAGTTAGAAGCTGAACCCTCAGGCAGCAGCTGGTAGCGTGTACTAAACTCCTTCCAGGAACAAACTGTGAAATACATGTTTTTGTCTGTTCCTTCTGTACTAAGATAAGGGGCACAGCTCTGAGAAGTGTTGAGCAACTTTATTTTTCTGATAAACAATAGAGCATAAGTCCAAATTTGGAGAACATCATAATTATAAACAGCGGCAACCATTTACCAACAGCTTCTTTGTAAGCTGCAGTGCCGTGGGATTCATAAAAGCAAGCCCCACTGGTTCTTAGAACTAGGTGGACTGGAGGCCTATCTCTTGGGTGACAGCTCTAAAAGTTGAGTTGCTGTATGTGTGATTCAAATCCTATGCCCCCTTAGGGAGAAGTGGGGATTTGAGGGTTAGCATCCAAAGGTAAGGCCCTGTTTCGAGAGCAAAGTTTATAGACAGAGTGTGTCAGGCTTTTCTCATTCTTTCAAGGTGGGTATTTTCTCAACCACCCGATGTGTAGGAATCACTCAACTGGTATTCCGAGTTTCTCTCAGATGGAATTGATTAGCGTGTATCTGTATAATCAGTGCATCCATGTGAGGAGAGAAATTCAGAAAATTCCTATGCCACCATCCTGGTGATGTCAATCATCCAGGGATATTTTATGTTTTAAAGAAGAATTATATTTTCAAAGTTCAATTGCATAGATTGGTCATTATATTTCAGTGCTAGTTAATTTAAGTATAAATGGTTATTAATGACATACTCTGTATAAGGCACTGGAGAAAATACATTTATCAGTAAAACATAATACCACCCTTAACATTTTTATAGTCTAAAATCATTTGTTCAATTTTCCACACAAAGCTAACACTGAGCTCCACTGTCTGGTAATCTGAACAACACGTAAGTCACAGAAATTAAAAGAACAGAATTGAACCAATATAGAAGAAAATAATCCATTCTACGATGTAAGCTTTGAGATTTCAGTTCTACTTTAGTAACTTGTTTCACATTTCTGAAGAAAATGATGAAATATAGATTGAAGACAATATTGAAAATACAATGTAATTTCAGTTCCCCAGGCATTATTTCAAAAACAAAATGCTTAAGTCATTTTGTATAAATCCTTGAAAAAAAAAAAAACAGACATGTTCAAGTTCAACATTTTATTTTTGTAAAAATGAAGTTCTTTATTTCAGCTAAACACATTAATTCCTTAAGTGTTTATTAATTGTGCTCCAGAAAATACAATACACCTTCTCTCAATAAGGACATATGAACCTGGCTTTGGTAATGACATATGATAGGTTTTCAACTATATGTATTCCAAAATAAAGTTACATTTATCTTTTATTATAAATATTATTTACCGGGGGTGCCTGGGTGGTGCAGTAGGTTAAAGCCTCTGCCTTCGGCTCCGGTCATGATCCCAGGGTCCTGGGATCGAGCCCCACATCAGGCTCTCTGCTCAGTGGGGAGCTTGCTTCCCCCCCCACTGCCTATCTCTCTGCCTGCTTGTGATCTCTGTCAAATAAATAAATAAAATATTAAAAAAACAAGAAATATTATTTACCTATAAGACATGACTTGGATCACTTTATTCTTAAATATTTTTATATTCTTTGAAAGAATGAGTCACATTTTCATTATGCAAATTGGCATACGAAGGAATAAAGGTTAACATTTCATATTTCAAAAATTTTATTAGAATAATTAAGCTGTATGAGTTAATGATATCATCTCAATTATATAAATAAAAATTCTGGACTAAATTTAAATTATAAAGTATGTCCAGGGCTATACACAGTTAAGTACTTGAGACTTACATATACTTTTAAGCTAAAGACATTAAGTATCAGTTCAGAATACTCCCAGGGAGGTTAAATAGAAGTGACTCATTCAAAGACAGTTGCTGGTTGTGCCAGAGTCAAGTCTACAGTGGAAAGTTCAATATGCTCTAATAGGGTTAGCAAGTATCCACTAAATACACAGCTGTTTTGCCTTTTCTTCCCACAGATCATTACTCTAAGTGATTCCAACCTTCACTCAGACTAACTCTTCACCATGCTTCACCTCTTTGTACAGCAGTTAAATCACCACATTCACGTAGGTCTAAGGAAAAGTTTGGCAACTGTGATTCACAAGTTGCTTCCACGTTAATAAATACCGTGACGGATAAAGATCTATACCGTTTAGTGTCCAGTGCACTGTTTTATTATGGAAATGAATAGTTACACAAAGCAAAAACTATACATAAGCTTCAGTTCTAAACAAATGTGCACAGGTCGATCAGCAGAGATATGCTCAACATTTAAATGAACAAATCTTGCACAGGTTCATGAAAAATTCAATATCATTCCATGAAGCCCCAAGAGCTTAAACTTGGTAATATACCTTTTGTAAGGTAGGTCATTTTAATATCAAGAATATCTCATTTTCCAATTTTGGCTTATTTTTAATCATTAATATTTCAAACCCTAAATACCAAGAGACTCTCAGGAGTATTTTCAGAGTTCTTGAATAATTTCCGGAGATATTTCAAGTCAGAGAGAAAATAATGTTGTCTGCAACCTCTGTAGTCCTTTCTTGTCTTATACAAAGGGTATTTATGTAAAAATGCATGCCCCAAAGTCTATTTTCACTTGATTGCCTGGACATGATCACTTCTAGATATCACATTTTTAGCTAACCCCAATGAATGAAATATAAAATGAAAATAAAGAGAAACTTAAGATGGGACCAGAATACTCATTTTTGGAGATAATACTTTTGTTATGTTTGTTAAGGAATCTACCCGATAGGATTTTGGAGGTTTCTTTTCCACATTCTCTAAGTTTGATAGCTTTGTGTTAACGGTGGCTGATTTATAAATTATTATGCACTCCAAGTTTGGACTTATGCTCTATTGCTTATCAGAAAAATAACAAAACATTATCATGAAATATTATGTTTTCTGTAATCTTTTATATTTCCAATGAGCAGAACAATGCTCTCAATAAAAATGTTAGGCAGAAATCTAACCTCATTATATGCAACTTTACTCAACATTTTATTTTTCCTTTCTTTCTATAATTTTCCACTCCATAAATATGAAATTTAAAACTTGGGACTTATATGTAGTAATGAATCTATAAACTCTTTAAAATTTTTCTGTGAATACCCAAAGAAAATACTACATTGCAATGCAGTTGTGATTACATGACTGATACCCCTTTTTACTGAGGAAAGAAAAAACTTGAAAAAAGAGTATCACTGAACCATAGTGTCAATTAATTTGGGATTCACAGAACAGCTGTGAATGTTAAGAGCTCTACCTAGAGCAGAGCTCTTTCTTGCACCCCTGTGGATTATCTGTCATGGGTAAAGGAAGCAGAACAATTTGCTACAGGTATACCCTGAAGGAATGAACTCGTAGGAGAGCAAAGAGAAGACTGTGGAACAGTCACTCCCGAGCGTGATTGGAGACCAATGGATGGGAAAAAGAGATAAGGCCGTCAACGTAGAGGTGGGATGGAAAATAATGAAAGCGTTAATGGAAGAGACCAATAGTGACCAATAGTGTAGAGATTCAGTTTACAAACCCGGGTCTGTATCTATAACTCAAAGCTAGGAGAAGAACATTTCTGCACTTCCAAGATCCTCAAGGAGATGGTCTACATTGAATACAATTCAACAGCAACAATAAAGTACTGGTACTATGCCTACATCCTTGGTGTCTAAAACGATATGATTATAGTTCATGAGTGGAATCATCAACCAACTTTATTTCCCCAAAGGATGGGAAACACAAACATAATGGAGTTAGTATCACTCCATGTGTCATTGGCAGTTTGTACTTGTGATTCTGATATTAATACCAGTTACTAAGGTTGAATTCTACTAGAAAGATAACAAAGACATTTTGCTACGTTACCTTTATCACATTTTGGTACATTACATATGTCAATTGCAATGAAATGAAAACTTCTGTATTAATCCAACATCTATATGGCATTATGGGCATTATGGACAATGCTAAGGTAAAAGAAAGAATGGAATTCTAAAGCAGACTGGGGGTTATGAGAAGCCACTTAGAAGAAGAATCATCATTTGAGACCTAAATAATAGCTTCACTGAAGTGGAGTGGTTGGGAAGTGTTCCAGAAAGAACTGAATAGGATTTTCAAAAGCCTTGGGATCTGAATAAACATGCTGTCTATAGGGAATTTTAGACTTTAATATAATTTGAGCTAAGGATGCACTAGAGAGTATTGGATTAAGCTAAACATGGTGTGTGTGTGTGTGTGTGTGTATTTTAAAGCTTAGTAGCTTTATACAGTAAAATGATTTACCTCTTAGGAATCTGCAGTTTGCACAGGGCTTGGCAGAAACATCTCATCTTTGCCTACTTGGCATCAGCACTCGTAATCATCTGAAGGCTCCTGCACTCCCACATTGGGTGGTTGATTCTGGCTGTCATCTGAGACCTCATCTGGGGCTCTGATCAGAATCCTTACAGGTGGGTGCTGAATTCCAATGAGGGGTATCACCTTTTCATCCCCCAGCCTTAGAAGTCATGCACTGTTGTTTTCACCACATGCTCTTGATAAGAAGTTAGTCACTCAGTCCCATCTATATGCACAGTAAGGGTAATTAGACCTCATCTCTCAACGTGTTAATGTCAGTAGCACACTGCAAACTAAACTGAACTAAAGATGGTAAAACATATCCATCCTGGTGATTTTCAAACAGACAGGAGGCACTATCAGATATGCGGTTTAGGTGGTGCACTCTGGCAGCTTTGTGGCAAACTGGCGCGAGCGCTTGCATTTAATGGAAGAGAGAATATTTAAGCAACTATTGAAGAAAGTAGCAATGACACCGTGGGTTACAGCAGGGGAAGGGGAAAAAGGTTAGATTACAATGTACTTTCAGGAAAGTGGAAGGGACCTAGAAAGGCAGATGCTGCATAGAGGTAGGGTAAAATGAGGAAGCCTTGTCATATATTTTGGAAACAATCTAAGCATCAATGCCGAATACTGGATGAATAAAAACTGAAACAATTTCTAAGGCTAATGAAACACTGGAAACTTGAGAAGTGCAAATACATAGAGGTTAGTGACTCGTGACAAGAGAGAAGACTGCATAGGTAAGTAGCTAGAGGAAGTAGATGAAAAGCTGACACTTCCTTTTATTTATAATTGTCTTGGATTCCTGTTTTAAAATGTGCTAGGTTGACATTTCATTGGAAGAGGCTGAAGTTACATTGGAAGAAAAAGGCGTGGAGGTGTAGGATTCTGTGATTCCTCATAGCAGAAGAAGGGTCAGCTGTTGGACCGTCTTCTGTTGCATGGGTGGACAGGGCACAGGTTCAGATAAGGTATTGCTGAGAAGGAGACACAATTTGTTGAAGAAGGGAATCGGGTCAAGAACAGCAAGCCAATTATTGAGTTTGGAAAACTCAGTGCCAGTATACTTAGGCACTAAAGTAGATATCTTGAAGAGTAAGGTGCACAAACAGGAACTTTTCTTTATCTCTTACTACCGTCCTACTTCTAAGCTGCAAGAAAATGAGTTTATTTCTCAACTTCTCATTGTCCCAGTTTCCTTATTTGTAAAGCAGGGGTTGTGTTTATTAAATGACTTAATTTAAGGAATACACTTAAGCAATGTGTCCCATAATGTATCTACATAAATATTAATTAATTTTATTAGAGAAAATACTTGTATTAAACCAAAAGTGCTTTGGCCACAGAACACAATAGCACTAACTATTGTAATTCCCTCTACATTAATAATCTTACTAGCGGTATGTTAATTTGGCACATTGGGGGAGATATTACTTAACAAAAATATTTTAAATGAACTGAACGTTGTTCAAACAGCAGAAAAAAAAACAGATTCATTTCTACTAAAATATTTTAAAATATATTCCCAAACATATCATATAATAATGAACATCTGGGTAGATTTTAAACCATCCCAGATCATAATCATAGCATAAAATAACACATTTTCTTTAAGATAAAGGCATGCTACTATTAAATTTCTTCTTTGAAACAGTATCTATCCAAATAGATTTGGTGATTTCTAGCTAACTTCTCATTTTTAAATGCGTTGATAAATAAATAATTTTCTTGGTTCTCAGTTGCCATGTTCTCTAAGAGATGTCATTAATAAGAACAGCTTTCCGGGAGGGGCACGTAGGTGTCACAGTCAGTTAACCATCTGACTCTTGGTTTCAGTTCAGATCATGATCTCAAAATCTCAGATCATGATCTCAAGATCTTGAGTTTGAGCTTCATGTGGGGCTCCATGCTCAGCAGAGTCCACTTGGACGTCTCTTTCCCTCTCTCTGTCCCTCCCCTACCTCTGCAGGTGCAAGCATGTTCTTTATCTCCCAAATAAATAAATATATCTTTAAAAAAAATAAGAACAGCTTTCTGGGAATAAGAGAACACAGAAAAAGAAAAATAATACTACAGTAATAATGTTGTTTATCTACTGTTAGATGTGTCCTAATTTTTAAAATGTTGAAGTAAAAAAAAAGATAGAATGAGCATATTTAGAAATAGAACATTATTTTGTCTACGTATGAAGAGTAAAATTTTTTGTGGCATCATTACGGAATGTCATGATGGTACATTGAAACAAAAAAAAAAAAGGTTAAGAAAATACTAGAGATACTAGAGTCACTAAAAACCAACACTTGCTTTCTATTCAGATTTTTATTTTTATTTGCCTATTCCAAAATTGTTATTTCAACACCCCTCTTTCATGGGAATACCAGAGTCAAAGTCCAAATAATGCAAAAGAAGCTTAGGACTTACTTTTCCTCTCATAGCCTAGATCTAGATCATCATAAGCTTTAAGAAATTTCCCTTCATAAATCTCCCCCAAAATCCACCATTTTTTCCTTCTCCACCAGACCCACCAGTACCTATCCTGGATCACAGCAAAGACTCCTGCTGCTATATTTCGACACATTACCTTTCTCTGATTTGTCCTCCCAGCTTGAGATGAAGTAATTTATTTTTCAAATGTCAAATCTCATATTATTATCTTCCTGCTTCACAACTTCAAGGACTCTGCCTGCTTGGACCATTGCCTGCCTCAATCTCCAGCCTCCTCAAGCTCCCACACATCTCCGGGTCTCTGGGCTGCAGTCACACTGGCTTCAATCTCTGATAAACCCCATCAGTGGAATATCCTTTCTAACCTCTTTTTCTAAAAACCCTTCCTCATGTGTTGTCTTAGTTTAATTGCTTCTTATGCAGTGATTTTTCCTGCCAAATTTCAGAAGAGGAGTTCAAAGAAATTATTCATTCCTTCCTTTCATTTAGTCCAATCCCTGAAATTATGATATTTTTCTTTCATGTTTATCTAAATCTAATTATTCAAGCACACTGCTTGACCGTTTCCACACAATCAGGTTGCATAAAGAGAAGAAAAAACCTGGAGAAGGACTAGAAACCAGTGACTGATCTGGCTTCATTGTTAAATCAAGCCAAGTTGCTTCTCAAGTTTGTTTCCCTGTTTAAATTCCTCTCAAAGGCAATCATCTCCAACAACTGATTTCTCATTGTGATTCTAATTGGTGGATATTGGTGAAAGACAATACAATATTTGTAAGTGCAAAGTTCATGTGTTCAATGATTACTTCCTCTCAGCGACTTTGAAACTGGTGTCTTAAAACTATTCTCATTTTAATGCCTCATTGTTTACTAACCATAATTTCTATCCACCTCCACCCTGAGCATAAGAATTGAAAGAAGATGAGAAATGGAGAGGAGGAGAAATAGGAGGAGGAGAAGGAAGTATTCTGATCTCAGAAAGTTTTTTGGAACTAGACAAAGAATTCTGAGAAGGCAAGAAGTTATAGAGTCAATATTTGGGGATTCAGTGTAAACAAGGTGTGTTTGTAGGAATTAGATGAATGAAATAGGAAAATAAGCCTTTGAGCTAAAAGAGGAAAGGCACAGGGAGGGATATACATAAATTATTTAGGACCTATCATTTGTTAGATGATTTACTTTTGTGATAAGTTATAATTATTTCAGTTAAATTGATATTTGTGTCACTTATTTAACCTCATTTGATTTTTAAGTATTATTGAAAATTTCTTTAATTTTAAGAATCCTAAATAAGTAAATCATATACAGTTTTATTTATCAGTTGTAGACTAAAGCTAAGTAATGATATTCTGAAGAAAAGGTAGTCACCTTCATTTATACTAGCCTATACTTCAAATAGCATGTAATATTCCAAATGTATTTTATTTTTAAAATGTTATATTAAATAATCTCATGTTACTATATCATATCACATACCGTATTATCTTAAATCAAATCTTGGATGTAGTCAGTATCAATGGGTTCATTCAATTTGAGTATTTTTTCTACCTAAAAATGTACATTTTGAATGTGCTTACTTATATATATTAGGCAAACAGCACAAGTTACAGAGATCAATAGACTGCTTTCATTGAACACTATATAGACCCAAATATTAACTCATGATATATAAGAAATTAGAACAAAACAAGCAAAATGTCCTTCACTCAGATAATCTGAGAAGTACTCATCTAATTAATTTTGACTCTCAAATGCCCAATATGTGGTTCTTAAAAAATTAGATGTACATATACTCTTCATAAACAAGTTATTATTATTTGAAACAATGAAAAAAATGTATGGAAAATATATACCATTGCAGGCTTTATAATTTTCATATCATGCCCCAGGAGATTGCTAATACCTGTTTGAAGACTGGGTCTGGCCTAAACTGTCATAGTAATGAAAAATAACCTTTTTTATTTTTATAAATAAGTTGGTTATTTCAATTTCAGAAACACTTTCCCAGCTCTGAAACATTTCAAAATGAGACAGTGAGAATATCAGTAACCATTATTCTAATTATGAGCAATTTATCTATCACAAAGGAACACTGGATATATAAACATGGTCATTTTTAGGTTTTAATATATTGAACCCAGTAAACAACTATGTTTATGGGTTGAAATTAATAAAAATAAAACTATTGGTGTTTTTCGTAATGATACCTAAACTACTGGCTTTGTTGCTGTTTTTCTTTCGTATTATCCCTTGATCTGCAGGTAATTTAAGATATGCAAAGGATTTTTTTTTTCCTCCCCTAGCACTGATGTATTTTTTAAGATATTGGCCTTGGAGAACAAACTATTCAAGTGTAATTAATTCAGCCTCTGCTGAGGTAATCTTTGAAGTTGACCGAATAGAAGATCCTCAGATCAAAATTCTGGCAAATTAATAATAAAACATACACCGAGATTAGTAGTAGAAGACCCTAAAGGTGAGCAAAGCTGTTCTTTAACAGATGGAAGAAACAGGGCACTAGCACCATTAAAAATACATAGTTAGAAACATTTCTTCCAAAAGTTAGCATGCATATCCTTTTAAATCCAAAAATGACCCCATCAAACCCCGGTGCTAGTGATATAAGAAAATAAAAGTGAATTAACCTTTATATTTTGGTCATATAGATTTTTAAAAAATCAGGAAATAGTATCTTATTGTTCAATGTTGATTTTTCATAAGTTTGAAATATGAGAATTTTGAGCAAATTTTAACCCCTTTTAAAAGTGTGTTTGTGGGCATCTGGGTGGCTCAGTGGGTTAAGCTTCTGCCTTCGGCTCAGGTCATGGCCTCAGGGTCCTGGGATGGAGGCCCACATTGGGCTCTCTGCTTGGAGCCTGCTTCTCTTTCTCTCTCTCTGCCTGCCTCTCTGCCTGCTTGTGATCTCTCTCTCTCTCTCTCTGTGAAATAAATAAACAAAATCTTAAATTAAAAAAAAAAAAAAAGTGTGTTTGTGTGTGTGCATGCACACAAAATTTAATATGATGCCAGTAGTTTAAATAAATATAAAACAGAATTACTCATATTGCTTCCTATATTTATTTGAAACTGATCATTTTGCATAACATGGCTCCAATTCTCCTTTTACTAGTCATCTTAAAAATTTCTTGATATATAATTAACATGTAACATACTAGTGTCAGGTTATAGCATAATGATTTGATATATGCATATATTATAAAATGACTACTATCATATGTCTAGTAAATATTCACCACCATTAGTAGACACAGTATCTTTTCTTGTGATGAGAATTTTAGATCTACAGTAGATCTAAATTTGAAATATAAATTTCAAATATACATTACAGTATTATTAACTATAGTCATCATGCTGTACCTTACACTCCCATGACTTAATTACTTTATTAAGTGAAGTTTAAACCTTTTGAACACCTTCACCCTTTTAACACACCTCCTCCCACACCCTCTTCTGGAATCCACCAGTCTGTTCTCTATATCTGTTTTTGGTTTTGTTTTAGATTCCAGATATAAATAAGATAACACACTATTTGTCTTTCCAATGAACTAATTTCAGTGAACTTGATTAACACCAACTTCCCAGGCTAGGGTAAATTTTTTTCAACCCATGTTTTAAATAAATTTTTAGGAATTTTTACTCTGGGAAGATATACATGAGAAACAAACAAGCAGAAAATCAAGCTTACCTATATTGTACCCAGTTCTTTTTAGGAGTGTTGGTGAATAAGTGTATATCTTTCTAGCACAGAGTTAATTTTAAATTTCTGAGGATTAAAACAAGGCAGGTACCAGTTGCTACCTTTAAGGAGATATTTCAACATCATTAAAGACATAAATGATCAATCAGATCAGTGAGTTAATCCTTCAGACAGGGTTTCATTTTTTGTCTTTAATTATCCTTTCATTTTTTATGCCAGAGTACAGTATTTCTGTGTTTATATTAAGGAATGCAGGTGCTCCTAAGATAAACACATTATAGGCATAAAATTATAATTGCATACTTACAATTATTTTAAGGTGTTTATATATTAAACACCTGTGGTTGATTATATTTATGAACCTAAAAGATGCTTCACTATTTCAGATAAACACCTTTAGTTTTTGTAATAATTGATAGTTGAATGTTTAATAAACCATCTGTAATATTGTATTCAAATATTTAACCAAAATTTTGGATTTTTAATAAACTTATAGAAAATAATTAACAGATATCAATTAAAATCCAGACAATGTCAATCTATAGTTGTGTGTCTTGGGTTTATTAGGTACATTATTCTGCTGCTCTGGACTCCAGTTTCTCATCTGTAAATCCATAGTTATTTTGAGATTTAAATAAGATAAAGTTCATTAAATACTATGTGTTTTGTTTGGGCCATGATAAGTGCCCAGTAAATAACAGCTGTGACTAACATTTGGAAACAACCCTTCCAAATTCAGGTATGATGAAAAATATATTCTTTGGGTGTAAAATCAAGTCCTGATAAGCATATAAACACAGAAGTGTATGCTTGCCTAGTATTTATTCAGATCTATTTGGACACTTGTAACAATTCATTATGGTTTGCAAAGGGGAAAAAAATATGGAATTATAAAATGTATTGATTAAACAATCAAAAATTTAAAAACCTGACTTGCTAGAAGTGTGCAAATGCTAGAGAGTTAAGGGAGTAGTTAATGAAAAAGAATAGAAACAATAAATTATAATTATTTTATTCATTAGAGAATAGGGATACAAATATATAATAAAACTATTGAACTAAATAATGTGAAATGCTTAAGCCTTTGGATTATGATATATTCTGTATCACTTAGTAAAAATCAAATTTTATCTTTATAAAGTAGGGAAATTTTTTGAAGGAGGTAATAACTCTGACCACAGAATTTAATTTTAAAGTAGATACCTAGCTTACTTCTTCTCTCACAATAATAGCACAGCAAAAACTGAGAGTCTATACAATTCAACTTATTGTATAAATGCTAAAACCTTAGCCCTTCAACAGAAATCTGGAACAGTCAGATGGGTCACATAAAACAGAACATTTTTATCACATACTCTAAGATGACCATCTGTCAATAGACTTCATACAAAACACTGCATATAACTCCCTCATGAAAGTCGAAGAGTACAGTTCATATGTATAATTTGGCTTAAAAGTAAATATCAAAATGATTGGTTACTTTTCCCCTCAGTTATCTCATTTTTCTTATTAATTGATTTCCTGTCATTTTTTTTCCAGCTGTTCCCCCCTGGTTGTCATGTTACTTTCAAGATGTACTCATTCTTAATAGCTATTTTCCCTGTTATCTGTTCTTTAGCAAAATTGTAGCCAGATCATGCACACTGATACAGTTGAGGTAGTGTCAGCATTTCATAATAAAAACTTCTCAGAGGTTTATAATTCAACTGTAAAAATTCACACTGAGCTTATCTTGGCATAGAAGGTCAGAGCCTGAGGCAAATTTGTTACAATTTTCAAGCAAATTAATATAGTCAGTACGCTGAGTGGTGCAAACATAAATCAAACACTGAGGAAATATATCCCCCCAAAATAATAATAACTATTTTTCTGATGTTTCTTTTCAAGTTGCTGAGTTGTGGTTGTTAAATTTGCATATGTCCCACACAGGTGTTGAAAGAATAGTTCTAGGAGAAAAAAAAAGGCAAAAAATGGTGGCTTTACTCCAAGCAACCAACACTAACATATGTGGTCATAAAATAAATAGCCTTCATGGCAGGTGGCTTACCCTCAAACAACAACCCAATCTCTCAGTATTTTATATATACAACTATGTAAAATATGTTAAAGCTCTATTTAGAGAAAAAAACCCATGTCAACAACCTTCCAAAACCACTTAAATAATACTGTAAGAACTCCACAAATGTTTTTCTCATTCTACATAATTTTGAATTTACCCACAAATAGTGATTTATATAATATCTTTGCACAGTTTTATATCAATGTTGAGTTTCTTTAGATATGCATCCAAAAGCAAAGACATAGTCAAATAGAAGCAGGTTTGTACCATGACTTGATCCAGGAATTAAGGCTTTGGGAAAGAAAAACAAAAATGAGTGTTCCATTTCAAGATAGTCCCTATTAAAATCACTTGCAGAATCTGTAGACCACTATTTTCAAACCACGCTAATGTTTATTTGTGTGTAAAGCAACATAAGAAAAAAAAAAGACAGGAAAGAAATGAAGAGTAGGAGAAAAGAAGAAAGAAAGAAAGAAAGAAAGAAGAAAGAAAGAAAGAAAGAGAAAGAAAGATCCATTGCAACAAGAATATTGCCATTCTGGAAAATTCAAGAGAAGCAATTCACATGGAGAAGCTATTATTATTAAAGAATTTGAAGTTAGGAGTTTATTAATAAATAGAAGTAAGGCCCCATAATGAATGCTAAAATTCAAACAAAATCCCATCACCTTATTCACATCCGTGCCTTTTTGTAATCCCATTCCCTTTGGAAGTACACGCATCCATGTTCTTATCAGAGATGTAATGATACAATTTTTTATTTTGATCTTATTACATTCTTATTCGAAAACTTTATAGTGTTTACATAGACATAATAATGATAAAAAATCGTAATCGTAATAATAGCTAAAACCTACATAGTTCTTACCCTGTGCTTCATGTATCTTTATTTCATCTCCACAGCAACTTTCAAGTTCAGTATTATTATTAACTCTACTTTATACACAAGAGGAAACTTGGAGTTAGCGAGTTTTAGTAAGTGGCTCGAGGTCTTATGATTATGAGATAGTAAACCTGGAATTTAAAGCCAGGCAACACATCTATATAATGTCCTCCTCACCACTATGTTAGATGTTTCTCTTTTTAATATGCCATTCAGTAGCTGTTGTTCACATATTTCCCTGCTATTAGAAAGAACGGTCGTTTTCTGTCATTCCTTTTAAGAAACCACATTGTCTTGAATATCTTCACATGTATGGTTTCCTATTATTTCATCAGGATTGATGGAACAGAAGTGGTATTAGTGAAGTGAAATGGCTACACTTATTTTACATATGTGGTTTGATTGCATTCTATTTATTCAATGTCATTTTTTAAAAGATTTTTATTTATTTATTTGACAGATCACAAGCAGGTAGAGAGGCAGGCAAAGAGAGAGAGGAGAAAGCAGACTCCCTGCGGAGCAGAGAGCCCGATGTGGGGCTCGATCCCAGGATCCCGGGATCATGATCAGAGCCAAAAGGCAGAGGCTTTAACCCACTGAGCCACCCAGGTGCCCCTCAAAGTCATTATTAATCTATATCCCTGTCAATATAAAATTAGGTATATGTGTAAATATGCACATGCACAAATACACATTTCTAATCAAAGAGTAACAAAATGAGGCCTCATTCATATGTTAATCATTTGTGAAGTTAAACATTTCTTAAACTTTTAAATAAATTTGTTCCTCACTTTATTCATACCCTATCTCCATACTGGAATTTGTTAATGCCCTATTATCTTTGGTAAATTAACCTTCATTTGCAATACAATTTACTAGATTCATGACAAAATTATATTCACAAACAGAGCAATCAGATGTAGAGGTTAAAAATGCTCAGTATATAGAAGAAAAATTCAGAAATTCAATTTAGTTTAAATTTCGTTGACTAAGGTGCCCAGGTTATTGATCAGAGGCTATCATTAGGAGAGATGAGTGAGGGCACCTGGGTGGCTCAGTGGGTTAAGCTGCTGCCTTCGGCTCAGGTCATGATCTCAGGGTCCTCTGATTGAGCCCTGCATCGGGCTCTCTGATCAGCAGGGAGCCTGCATCCCTCTCTCTCTCTGCCTGCCTCTCTGCCTACTTGTGATCTTTCTCTGTCAAATAAACAAATAAAATCTTAAAAAAAAAAAAAATAGAAAGGAGAGTCGAGTGAGAACGATCGTGACAGCTAGATCAAGAGTCCTCACATGCCAATAGAGTCAAACATTTGAATAGCTTCATAGTGAATTACACCTCACCGAGCTTATTAGAAATGTAATCATGGCTCCGATCGTGAATGGTGAATGGCTGCACTGGGGAAGAGAACTGGCTCTACATGAGAATCTAAATGAGAAGGGCTTGTCCCTCGGTCCATGGGTCCATGGATCACAACTAGGGGTTCATGACCTTGTTTTCTTTGTTTTCACAACCTCCAGCTGAAATTTGTGCTTCCCTCCATTAGATATTGAGACATGAGGGCCAATGCCTGTGACTTCAACACGAAAACAATCCCATGTTTTTAATCTCTCCTATAGCTATTGCAATTATCTCAAAATACTATGTATAGTCACTTGCAGTAATTATTAGGCCCACTACTAGGTCGTGTTTTTCTAAAAGTATATTTGCAATGACACACATATATTACTACATCACATGTTTCAAATACTGATTAAATAGTTTAATAATACTTTATAATATTATTATAAAATAATAATAATAATTTTCTAGTTTTTTTTTTTAAATCTAAAACATCTCATTTGATGAATTGAACAATATTATTTTGAGAAAAGGTCAGAGTCCCTGAAAGTTAAGAGGCTCTGAAGAAGTGTGAGATTTTTGTGATATTCAGACAATGAGGGCCTGACCAGAATAGAAGTACCCAGATGGTGAAGACAATACACATTCTAAAGAGGGCACAGGAGCTAATTATCTCTTTCACACTATTTCCAGTCAGTTCAGTGAAGTGGGAGTAGACCTCTGGGGTCTTGATTCCTTACAAAAAGCCTAAATCCAATCCTATTTCATGCTTAGCTTCTAAAATCCAGGACTGTTTTTCCCAGAAATGTACTTATACCAAGAAAATCAAGGAGCACCTGGGTAGCTCAGTCAGTTAAGCATCTGGCTCCTTATTTCGGCCTAGGATGTGATGTTAGGGTCGCAAAATCAAGCCCTATGTGGGGCTGCGTGCTCAGCAGGGAGTCTGCTTAAGATTCTCTCTCTCTCTCTCTCTCCTTCTGCCTCTCCCCCATTCATGCATGTTCTCGCTCTCTAACTCTCTCTCTCTTTCTGTCAAATCTATCTATCATCTATCTATTTATATAAAGAAAGCCATCATTTTTAACGCTATGGGTATTAGCAAATACCATCTGATGTATGTGGTGGTAGATTTTGACCTAAAATGTGATAGCGAGTTGATGCTAAGATCATCTTTCACTTACTTGGTTGCAATACAAGATGTAGCTTTCTTGATATCAAAAAGGAATTTCTTCTTCCGTAACTGTAACTGTCCCAGTGTTGCCTGTGTGAGGCAAGAAGTACGTGCTGCCTTGGGCCCCACTGGGAATCCAATCTGTGTTTGCAATGTGTTATAGGCCTGTCACCCCAAATTGTTTATGGCCAGACATTCTTTGACTTATAGACATTTGTCAAGGTCATGCTACTGTAAATGACCCTCAGTTTGGGAACTGAGAGCAATCTTTTCACAATAACTTTTCTCTAAACAGTTTCTGTTAGGCTGAAGCTCTTCTAGCTACTCGAGAAACTAGCCACCAAACTTCAACGATGACAAATTAAGTCAGACAAGACTTGTGGGCAGAGAACAGTGTATGTACACAAATTGGTCTCTGACAGAATGCAACACACAAAATATCAGTGGGGTACCATTATGTATAACATCAATCAGAACTTTAGAATGTTAGGAGAAATATATAAGGGGAAGAAAATTGAAAATAGGAGAAACATAGGCTATTTTTTAAGCATAAATTACAAGGACTGATTCTAAAACACGTTTCTTTATCAATTAATGAAGCAATCAGATTTCTGGAAAATTGAAAATAATCAGTCTTAAGATGCAATTTCATTATATTTTAACAATTGTGTTAAAATCTCCTCAACCTCTAGAATACTTAAGTACTGGCCTTGTCATAATTACATTTCAACCTTCTCTTTAAAGAGCAAAATTCTTTTTGTTCACATTTAATTTTCTTATTTAGAAATAGAACTGATAAGGTATACTTAGCCACTTTTACCTAGCTGTGTTATTGACAATGAATTAATTCATCGGAAATCCATTCATTTTATAGGATATTAGTTTATATGGAAGATGTGGTTTCTGTTTTCTAGGAACTCTCAATCAATTGAAAAAGAGTGTTATGAAAATAACCTGTATAATATAATTTGGGACAATAAAGTTGGGACAAAATAGAAATTAACTCAACTACTGTCTTGACAATAACTTCAACTTACTCTGGGCAAGACTAACACATGTTTCCTATCCTCAAAGGATTCTAAGATACTACAGAAGTTAAGGTATAAAGATATATAAAGCAAAATAAAATACATACAGATACAATTAGTGAAACTAAAGATTGAGGAGCTTACAAACAGGGCCCCCTAAAAATCTCCCTAGTCACTGGGCTGACTTAACTTTAGAAGCTAAGTCAGTGATTCATCAAGCATGTTAATATATTATTACATCTCACATTAAATATTATGTGTGTGCTGTCTAACTGACATGACGCTATCTATGCTTTCTCCACTTTTAATTAAACATTAAACTCAAATTTGGTTTTTCTTCCAGGGCTTGAATATTTTATTGCCCTTTGCAAAGCGGTCAGGCTCTGGGCCCTGTACCTGAAGCACCCGGAGGATGGGAACCCAGCAGAGAACACGGAGGCCTGGTGTGCTCCTGCAGTGGACGGGCTTTCAGCCAGACTGAGATTTCTAAGAGTCCACGGAGTTGCCCGCAGATGTGAGATTACCCCAAGACAGGGAACTAACTTGGACGAAGCCACATGGACAGCACATGGCATGGCTGGAGGAATGCATAGTTCAGTGAGCCTGCCAAATTGTGGAGTCTATAAGCTATTGGGACATTGTTAGAAATTGTTGAACATTTTTATTATAAAATTCACCACGGTCCATATTTGACTTTTTTAAAATTAATGGAATTGTAAAACAGCTATTTATCTGAGAAATATTTTCATTAGCTAGGCTTAAACATATGAGGGGAATGAATAGTCCCCAAATGTGGTCCTTGTCCAACTTTACTTTTCTTATAAAATTAAGTTATTTTAGGCTTTAAAACTGCTGAAGAAAATATTTGAAACAGATTGTTTCTAAGATTTTTTTTTAATTTAATAAATCACATGATATTCATTATAATAAAGGAGTCATTCTTAATCAAATTCATCCCTTTCTTCTTCCTTTAGTCTTTCACATTTCCCACAAATATTCATTTCATATACACAACACACACATATCCAACATTGTGCCATGAATGCTGCGAAATAATGACAAACACTAAATAGTCTGTTCTACCAAGGAGTCCATCGTCTCATAGTGGGTATAGGTAAGTTAAAATACCCGACGCAGTATCTAAGGAATGGTTTCCCATGACAGTACAAGTAGTGACGATTTGGGTGGTCTGTTGTTTTTGTCTGGGAGACGGTATTATTCTGGGAAGTCTTCATAGACTCTAGAGATGACAGGATACTGGAAAGAGTGCCAAACATTTTACACTAGAAGTAAATTCACTTCCATATGCACAAGCCTACTATCTTTTCTTGCATGCCACTACTATGTCAAACCATTTCTGAGTGGAGAAATATGTAAAATTCTTAGTAATTCATATTTCCTCTGGAGACTTAAAGTAGACATCCATTTTATTTTAGAAGTGAGTGAACATTTGGATTATGGAGGACAATTTAATTCTGCATAGAATATATTTCCTATGTTCTACTGATCAGCAGATATTTCCAATAGAAAAGTACTTATAGGCAACTTAGTTAAAAGTAAAAGCTTCTTTTAGATACTGAATTGTTTCCACTTGCTACATTTCCATTTGCTTTGGGAAAAAGAAAGGATTTCATTATCTCAAAGAGCCACTACATTTTTTCTTTTGTCAAACATAATTTGGATTTCTTTGAATCATGTTTTAGACTGTCTGAGATACATGCAGAATAAATCATATGTATTATTTTTATGCATTTTCATTTCCAAGCTACAAAATTTTTTTAAGAACCTCACCAGTTATATACATGTCTGCAGTTTCTCAGTAAAAACAAAATACATGTAGTTAGGAAATTTTAGTCCATTTAACTAACTCCTTTTCCACCACCACCTCCATTGTCTCTGAAGAGGCTTTGTTTTGTGGCATATCTTATCACTACTAATGGATGACTATTGTATTTGTGTTTGAACAGACAGGAAGGAGAGATCATCGAAAAGCAATAAAGGAGGAAAATCCATTATTCTTGGAGAAACTAGCTGAATAATTTCTTCCATTGATTGACCAATTATAAGTAATCCATTTTAATTCCTTAGTACTTCAAAATCTATAGTGAATGTTTGCCATTAGTCATGATTTCTGGAATCCAACATGACCAGGTGAAAATCTGAAAAATTAATGCATTGGTTATTTGATCTATATGATTACTAAATTGGGCTGCTTTGTTCTAGACTGATACAGACAAACTTACTTAAAACCCTTTAATATCATTGAATGATATCTCATTTCAGACACTTTATGCTGCCTGCCAAATAGTCAGCCCCACTTTTTTTTTTTTTTTTTTTTTTTTTCCCTAAGAGACCTCATTATATTTAAAAAGTACAGACCTTCTGGAAAGTGCATCAATTAATTAAGGGTAGAATATACCGTAACATGCTCCAGAGGAAAAAAATCTGATTGGCACTGACCAATCCTAATGGTCCCTATTTACACTTCGTTCTACCAATGAATGGTAGACAAACAGATGTTTTGCTGTTTTGTCACAGGGTGTGGATCATTGTCAGAACTTGATTGGAGGGGTTTAAAGAGGTTGTGTCTGTTTTCAATCAGATGTTTTGTTTGTTTGTTTTGCTCCTGTTGTTTTTGTACAAGCTACCTCACCTCTTTAAAAGAGAGTGGCAGGAAAGACCCTTTTATTCTCTGGATGTGGCACGTCAACCTTAATGAAGATACCAAAATCTTGTTTGTGGCGGTAGAGAAAACAAAGAGAAACATGGAAAATAGAGTGGGAGCCTGGAGGTAGATGTACCATGTGAAAAAAACAAAACTGTTTGCATTTAAGTTGCATTTCCTATTTCTTACAATTTTAAGTTTCCCAACCCTTACATACAAAGTCTGTGCCTAGGTGAGATCAAGTCAGTACTTTCTAAGACCATCTAAGGAAGTGAAACAATCCTCAGTCACTCCTTGGGAATGATTAACGTATATATGGTAGATAGAGAGTGGGGACTATGTAAAGGGACTTGAGGTGAAGTCTGTTAGAATCATACATGTTGTCTTCTATTTTCAAAGATGATCATTCAAAATGAACCCAGGGCAACTTCTTTCTCTGCCACCCCCAAACCTCTCTCTCTCTCTCTCTCTCTCATACACACCCCACCCACACACACACACACACTCACAGGCATACACACATCCAGATTTGTGTGTGTAATGTATTTATAAATTTACACACACCATCTTGGACAAGTAGGGTCCACTGTATTTTACAGGATAAACATCTAGAGGAGCAGTATGCAATGTACTGATTGCTAGAACTTCATGAAATAGAGAAAATGCTGTTTTAACTCTGATTAGTAAACCAAAAGAAAAAGAAAGAGAATGCCCAACTCTAATGAGAACAGAAATATTATCTGTATAGTTGGAAATGTTTTAAAAATTATTTAGTCCAAATTATAAAATATATAAGAAGACATGGTATATCTCAGTTGAAGAGGATAAAACAATATATACTTCTGATTTTAGTTTTAGAAAAAAAAAAAAAAACTACTGCATCTCATAAGATGTTAAGGTACAGGCAATAACCAACTTTAATTATTCAAACTGTATATTGCGTGTTGGTTTTAATTCATTAACTTTTATTATCTGCAAAACACATGGTAGTATTATTTGGCAAGTAGAAATAGCATATTTTAAAAATAACTAGTTTTTTTCCCCCCACCAAAATGGCAGCTTTTAATAATTAAGCACCTCTTACATAATATTCAAAGTGTTTTAAATATTTATGGGGTCTTACGCATCACACTGTGCGTTACATTAAACGCGATCTCCTTACATGCATTTTATGAGAGAGAGAGTGTGTGCACACACGGGTGTATCCGAAAGCTTGGAGAGACCAGTGGTGGAGAGCATCGGGACTGAGGGCCTCAATCCTGGCTTTCCCACTTAGGTGCTTTATGATCTAATGTGAAATTTCAGATCTCCCTTTGTCTCTGTAGTCTCATCCCATTTCTCCTTTAGTTGGTGTTATTTTCACTGCTCGGTTAAAAAAATAAAAATGTTTTGGGAAAACACAAAATTCATACATGTAACCATGGTTCACTTTTCCCATTCTTAAAATATCTAAAGAGAGTAACAGAGTATCACAGCCATATCCATCCTCACCCCACTTTTTATGCTATTAAATTCACTTTATGCCATTAACTCACTTTAAAGTCATTGTATTCCTGTGTTATCGTATCTACGCCTTGGCATTCTAAGTAGGAGCTCTCCCTAAAATATATAGAATCTATCTCAAATTAGCATATTGTTTTTAACTTCTGTTACATATACTCATTCCCATGTTATCCATATCAGAGCAATTTACTCCATTTTCAAACTAAGGTAAAACTAGCCACAAAAAAAAATAGAATCAAATGCCTTGATCTTAGACAGGAGCAAGGCAGACAGTCTGCTGATGACATGAGAAACCCCAAACAAATTCCCCATCCTTCATCTGAAATGAAACTCTGCTTACAGAATATTATGAGATCAATTACATCTCACTCTCTTTGGATGAATAATTTATATTTTTGTATTAAATAAAAAGTATAAATTAGCTACGAAATATGTTCAATGGAAATAGTCCAAAAACACGGAAGTTCAGACCATGTAAATGTCTAGTACAAGCTTGGGACCAATTTTAATTTTCATTAAAAAAAAAAAATCACCATCAACAGGACACAAGCATTTCCTGGAAGGATACTTCAAATGATAAAATTGTGATTGGTTCTACTTATTTCAGTATGGATAATTGCATGCATATTCATATGTTTTAAAGTAGCTTTTTTATTCTGTCATCTAACTCACCATTTACATAAAGGTATCTTCTAAATTAAAGCCATCTGTGAGAAAGGCTGGAAATCTGGAATTTGGCTTATTGTTTAAATGTTTTATTTCTCTTTTCCTGGGTCCCAATTTACTAATTAACAACTTGGCGTTCTCAGGATGGAAAGGATAACATAAGAAGACCACTGCATTCCTATATTTCCATTCCGTGACTGAAATTAAAAGGAATGTTAAAGATTGGTTTCAAATATATTTCATGTCTGATAAAAAAAGTTTTGAAAATATTTTCTTTTTCATCTTAACTTCATGTTCTCTTTGCTGAACAGCCTGTGCTTTACACTGTGAACAAGTTTTTTTCATCATATTTTCTTTAATAAGTGAAATTTACTTTTATTCCTTTTTCTTTTTTTAATTTAAAATCAATTAGCCTACGGTACATTATTAGCTTCAGATGCAGTATTCAATAATTTATCAGTTGCCTATAACATTCAGTGCTCATCACATCATGTGTCCTACTTAATGCCCATCATTCGATAAGTCAAATTTACTTTTCAAGACCTAACTTTTCATGAGAGAAAAAATTCACTATACTTTTAATTCAGTGATCGTGATCTCCACTAATGGTTTCTTTAATTCAAATATAAGCTGTATATTGAATAACCTTAAAAGTAATTGGAAAAACAGAAGGCACAAATTATGATACAAGGCATCTGCTTTTGCCCTTCAATACTATTCAAGTTGACCATAAAATATAAACAAAATAATATTAACAACCCATGGGAGAAAGAAAGGAGAGAGGGGGAAAAAAGAGGGGGAGGGGCACCTGGGTGGCTCAGTGGGTTAAGCCTCTGCCTTCTGCTCAGGTCATGATCTCAGGGTCCTGGGATCAAGCCCCACATTGGGCTCCCTGCTGAGCAGGGAGCCTGCTTCCTCCTCTCTCTCTCTCTGTGATCTCTGTCTGTCAAAGAAATGAATTTTTTAAATTCTTAAAAAAAAAAAAGAAAAAGGAAGAAAAAAGAGAGAGAGAGAGAGATCAGACTTAGGACAACATGGAAGACGAAGCTAGTAGTTATAATCCGTATCTTGCTACAAACTAAAGACATAGAACATGCTGGATAAAAAATAACATGAAACGTTAAATATGTGGCCAAATTCAAAGACAGAAAAATGTCCTGTTGGTAGAAAGGAAGAGAGAAACCAAAGCCAGCCTGTGGTGACTTCCGAGGACACAGCAGAGGCTTTAGGGCCTGGAATAGTCAGTTCCGATACTCATGCGTAGTCGGGAGGAATAGTCTGAGCTTCTGCTCACCACGACATCAGCAAAAAGCTGGGAACTTTCCAGTATTTTCCATGCCCAGTAGTAGCACCAGCAATAATACAATAACAATACAATGGTACAGAATTTGTTAATTTCATTTGGATTTAAATGGCCTGGGGATAAGATAGAGTATTTTAGATCCTATATGGACAATTCTTCCACATAGCAGTGTTAGATATGTATATTTTTTCAGTGTCTTTCCTAAATGGTGAAATAAAATATACCTTTAAGTTCTGAATCATTTTATATTATTGTTATGGAATGAATTGTGTCCCTACTCCAAATTTATACGTTTACACCCTACCCCCTATGCTCTAACCTCAGAATGTGACTGTGTTTGGAGATCGGGTGTTTAAAGAGGTAATTAATTTAAAATGAGGCCCTTATGTTGTGCCCTAATCTAATCTGAATTCTTGTGAGAAGAGAAAATTTGGACATGCGTGGGGATGCTGTGACTTCATATGATTTTTAATCTGTATGTGGCTGTCTGCAAGCCAAGGACAGAGGTCATGGAAGAAACAAACCTGCTCATACCTTGATATTGAACTTTGAACCTCCAGAAGAGTAAGAAAATAAACTATTGTTGTCTAAGTCATGTAGTCTGTGGCATTTTGTTATAAAAGCTCTAATAAATTAATATAATTACCTAAGTGCAATTGGAGAAAAGGTGCATAATGAAATCATGCATAGGTGACTTGAGTTTTAAATTTGTTTATAGTGATTTCTTATGTTGAAGGACTTATAAAATTTTATTGGTTTTCTATCCTTCTTTTAACATGTCTATATGTATCTTTTTGTTTGTTTGTTTGTTTCTTTTTTATTTAGACTTGGAGCTTTCTGCCATTTTAGGAATGCTTCCCTATTCAAAAGTAGTAAAGAACATGGTGTATTCTAGGTAAACTTTGGGGTTTCTGGCCTTTACAAAATCCTTGCCTTAACTGGAACTTTTCTTATAAAAAGTCAGTAAAAGGCTCTGAATTTCACAAAGAAAGGAAATATTTTTCACAATTGTGAGGAAGTTCATGACCCTGTTACCACGATTTTTATAGACTACAAATAATTTTCACATGTCTCATATTGTATGAACACCTCAAGCAGTAAATGAAAACAATGGCCATCTGACTCCTTAAGAAGGATGAGAAGCCAAATAATAAGTGCTTGGAGTTCTGGATATCTGGTGTGCGTAATTTCATTAATTAAGCCTTATCACAACTCTGACGCAGCTCGTATATTTCCATTTGAACAATTATGATTCTTAGTGCCTTATCTCTCTTTCCATTTACTGCCTGAAGAAGTTGCTTTGACAGAATTCATCTTTTATCTTCTCAGTTTGTGCCAGGAATGTCTCCACAATGAGCTGCTTCGTTTTTGTTTATGAACAAAATGAGAGGACTGAGGGGTTGTTTCCTCATCCTTCCCATATCTACTCATTTATATTCCTTCTACTCAAAATAAGAATTTAAAAAGTGTGGAAATAGAAATCTATTTCAGTGAGGCATTCTATTTTCCCTTGATTCATGTTGTACAAAATCATAGCATTAAACTGGTATAGTCGGTAAGAATTCTCATCAGTAAGAATTAACCTGTGGGGCGCCTGGGTGGCTGAGTGGGTTGGGCCTCCGCCTTTGACTCAGGTCATGATCTAGGGTCCTGGGATCGAGCCCTGCTTTGGGTTCTCTGCTCAGCGGGGAGTCTGCTTCCTCCTCTCTCTCTGCTTGACTCTCTGCCTACTTGTGATCTCTCTTTCTCTGACAAATAAATAAATAAAATCTTAAAAAAAAAAAGAAAAAGAATTGACCTGGGACTTTTAAAGTATACGTAAATTCTTGAATTTGTAGCCACAGTTGTTAATAGTTAGGACCATAACAAGGAATAGATGAGTAGTTAATACCTGTGGAGAATGTGTTATTCCAGGGACTGTATTATGCATATTATATGTATTATTTCAGTTATTCCCAATATAATAGCAATTAAAAAGAGTAAATAAGTATTTAGCTATTATAATATGCAAAATATTGTGTGCTAAGTATAGGCCATACATTTTCAATTAAAGTATACATTTTGGAATCAGGACATGGGATTTTTATATGAAAAGAGTAAAAGAAAATACAGTTGAATATTTCCAAGGAAAATTTAACAATACAAACTGTCAAAAAACAAATATTATAATTTTTTAAATTGAATTTTACTGAACTTTTCATGAAATTTAAAAGGAATTTACCAGGATATCTGGGTGGTTCAGTGGGTTAAGCCTCTGCCTTCGGCTCGGGTCACGATCCCAGGGTCCCGTGATCGAGTCCTGCATCAGGCTCTCTGCTCAGCAGGGAGTCTGCTTCCCCTCTCTCTCTGCCTGCCTCTCTGCCTACTTGTGCTCTCTCTGTCCTGTCAAATAAACAAATAAAATCTTAAAAAAAAAAGTATTTACCATATATTCTTCCCACTTTACTACTTAGAACCATTCTTAAAATTAATATTTGACAAATATTGACAGAAATTTTAGCACACTTATGTTTTAGACTTTAGACTTAGACTGTTATTTTTTCTTTTTTTTTAAAGATTTTTATTTATTTATTTGAAAGAGAGATAAAGAACAAGAGAGGGAACACAAGCAGGGGAAGTGAGAGAGGAAGGAACAGATTTCCGCTGACCAGGAAACCTGATGAGGGGCTCAATCCCAGGACCCTGCGATCATGACCTAAGCCAAAGGCAGACCCTTAACAGCCACTCAGGCACCCTGACTGTTGACGTTTTTAAAAATGAATAAATTTTATGGCAAACAACATATTAAACATAAATATAAGTTTATATGTATCATGTACTATTTTTGTATTGCTATTTTCAGTAACCTAGACACATACATATCCTTATTCATCTGTATATTATGTAATGTGTTGAATCCTCACACACATGAAATATAAACATCAAAGTCTATATAATTGTACATTTGCAGCTAGTAGAACACTGTACGTTAATTACACCGGAATTAATGTTAATTAATTTTAAAAAGTAGATACAGATCTTAATGATGAATTATATGGACTCCTGGAATAAGAGTCTTTTAGTCTGAAAGTAAATTTTACCTCAGTTCTAAAAGCGAATTTACCTGATAAGCTGTAATGAAATTCAGAAGCAAGATTTTATAGTTATATGCATCTATGATTTTTATTTCTTAAGCTAAATTTCAGTGCCTTTGGAAAATATGATTTAATTAAAACAAATAGTCAAACTTAGACTTTACAGTGAATTGTATGAGATCCAATGTAAGAGAATCCTGCAAGAATCTCTTTATCTTGACTCAGTAAAATAATAAAATTAGATTTAAGAAAAGTTCAGCAACTTCTGAATCCTATTGTCCTGAAGTATGTCACAATAAAACCTTTCCTTGAATAATAATTACATTTCAAAATCATGAAAATTAAAAATCCACTCATATTTTATTTTTTTAGTAAACTCAGTCATGGAAATTGAAACAATACAGAAACTAGTTATAAGAGAAGAGATAATTACAATTAATTTTTAATCATGGAAGTTGAATGTTGGGTTCTGCAGTAAGAGATTTAAAATATGTATCCGAAGATACGGAATGAGGCTCTGAAGAATATTTCTAAAGCAAGTGGGTTAAATAATTTACTTTCATCCTTTCCTTTCAGTAATTAAAAAATCAGCCCAAACTCATTCATGTTGTTGAGAAACTAAAAAGACATGAGAGTCTTCTCACTGTGTGGTTTCCATCAAAGCTGCAGAAAGAGCTACAGAGATCAGATTTCCTAAAGCTAGTGAAAAAGGTGTAAAACTTAATTTGTATGAAGAGAAATCCCTGCATCTAATTTTTTGCCTGCTTGGCTCTTTTCACTATGACAAAGAAGCACCCTGCAGAGCAAATGTATTTCATAGTTAAAATTAACATGTGTCATAATGAAATATGGAGAGTTGTAAAAAGATCATATTATTTTACAGATCTTCAATATGACAACAACTATTCTTGGAATTGAATCTAGAGTTTGGACCACATTCATTACTTTTAATAATTATCTAAGTAATTTAGACTGAGGTTGTATTAATCAAGCTTTAAGTGTTCTGAAATTAAATTATTTCAAAAAGCATCATTGTACTTTCTGACTGCCATTAGAATGGGTCCCTTCATCCTATAAAATGTAAGCATTATCTTTAGATAATCGGGATATTAAAAGAAAGATTCAGGAGAAGGTTGATAAAAGAAACCTCAGTATGTATTTTAAATTTGAATATGAATAATTGTTTGAAGTGTGGGGGAATAAAGATAAATCAGTAAAAAAATTAAAAATGGCCATAAAGATGTGTTTATCAGTTCAAAGATTTGTTAACTAATATTGTGTGTTTGGGGGTATCTGATTTGGCGTAAGTGAATCTTGGTATCAAGAGAAGCAATAGCAAAAGCAATGGTTACAATCCATGCTCTTTTTTTTTTTTTTAAGATTTTTATTTATTTATTTGACAGAGATCACAAGTAGGCAGGGAGGCAGGCAGAGAGAGAGGAGGAAGCAGGCTCCCTGCCAAGCAGAGAGCCCGATGTGGGGTTCAATCCCAGAACTCTGGGATTGTGACCTAAGCTGAAGGCAGAGGCTTTAACCCACTAAGCCACCCAGGCACCCCTACAATCCATGCTCTTGATGGAAGATTCATATTCTGCAATTCATCATGTAGGTGATATGTAGTGAAAGAATCACTCACTCGCCATAAGGAGAATTAATCGTTCACTCTGCAAATGAACATTAACACTAGGAGTTCTACTTGTGAGCAAACAATAACCATTGTTAGTATATTTACTTAGTAATTACGAGGTAATACTTTACTGATGTATTCTTATGATGTAATACTTATGTTGTAATACTTTATTTCAACAGTTTGTCTCACAATAATCTTGTGAGTATAGTTACACATATTACCTCCATTTCATAGATGAGAACAAGGAGACCGAGACTACACTGCTCACCCAGGATTAGGAAGCTTAACTACACTGCCAAAATTCCAACTAAAGTCATCAGTTTTCAGTGTCTGTAATCTTACTCAGGTCTCGGTGAACTTTGAAACCTGCTCCCAACCGCTGCTATCAAGCCTTGCCAGACAGCGCTGCTGAAGCTGGTTTACTTCCCTATAACAACAACCTGTATTTCTCAACCAAGTGCACTCTCAGGTGGCATGAAAACCAGCTCCAGTTGAGCTAGTTTTTCTGCCTCACCAACCACCCATGATAGGTCCCAGAACTTTCTCCAACCTGGTCTACTATTGAAGATCTGGATTGCAAAGGTCCTGGCTTGTTTAGCAGAAATATGCATCACTGAACATATTCTGGGAAGGTGGGGTGGGTAGACCAGATCTTTCTGCTCAGAGGGTTCTTCCCTGAGACACCTTCTCTGAGACACACTTTGGCCAGTGACCTTCATGAAAGACGATGCTCTGATAAAAAACACAGCTAAGATTGATGGGATGTGGGACTCCCTCCCCAATCCTGGACACAAGTGGGCAGCACACCAGTTTAGCTGGATATTACCACGTACAGGAATGATGTTGCAGAAATAGAGATTGCACTTCTAATGGCTGGCCTGCAGGCACATGAATATAAAATTGAAAAACAGGGTATTTCACTTATAAATAGAAGAGAAGAAAGAATATTCAATGACTTAATTGCAAAACAGCAAACGATAGAACAGTACAACAATTCTTACTAAAAGAAGAGGGTATTTTATATATTGCAATTAAAAATGAAACAGATGATCACAGAAATCGGTAACGCACAAGCCAACTCACTTCTCATTTAATTGAATAAAGTAAAATAATGAGGCCAATGAAAATGCTAGTATGACATTTAAGATTTGAGCTTTGTTGATTTTCCCAGCACTTTACATTCTATTGAAGATTTGTTGGCTCTACCACCTGGCCTAACTACTGAACCTGTGTCAGCCAGAAGGATGGGAAAATGAATCAAATAAATGAGACAATGTAGACAGTGTTCAAATGAGTATCTAACTCTCCCTCCTTGCAAAATGCTGAGTTACACAAATGACAAGACACAAATCACCTGACTCTGCTGAAAGAGAAGTAGGGGAGCGTAAGGCATTTTAGAAATCTTTCTAGCCATAATTTTTTTCAGTTAGATGCTGGCACTTGAACAGATAATTTGTGTTATCTAAAAATCCATTTAGGTAGAAAACTTCCTTCTTAAATATAATATACAGATTATTATTATTCAACAATGTAATTATTTCTAATTTGGATCTTAATAGACATAATTCTTGATGGATTATGAAACATACACCTCACCCTAAGGTATATTTTCCTGTTCTACTTTCAAAGACGAAATAATTTTACTTTCCAAAGAACAGAGGGGAAAGGAGCTGTAGGGGTCATTATGTTACCTAAATAAACCAGAATAAGCTAAAATTGCAACAAAAGAAATGTATGAACATTGTCCTAGTCTCCTTGGATGAGTTTGTAAGGTCTTTGAGTCTATCTCCAAGAATGCTAACAGCACAAGTTACACACAAATTAAAATCTTTCCACTTCAAATTTCCTGAACCCTTGTTATTTAAAAGAGCTGGCAACAAAAGTAGTGACACATATGAATTTGGTATGTATTATATTCATAGTTAAAGAAAAATATTGACACCTTTATAATATGTATAAATATTTATCTGTACTTAAACATTCAGATGTTTCATCACCCATAGAAATTCTGGCATTCTGACTAGAACCTGAAACAGTTGAAAAGTAATATAAATTGCGAGAAGCATGACAGTTTTAATGGATGTTTTAGGCTCCAATGTAGTTACATAATAGGTTAGCTTCACACATTATTTTCATCAGGTTTTCGGCTTCAGAGTTAGTACAAGTAATACCTTGATGAAACTATGTGTAATACTCTGATGCTATAAAATTTTACTTAAAAATCATCTTAATGGTTTTTAATGTCCTTTCCTATCAATTTTCCTATCAATTTCCTATGAACTAATGAAATCAACTAAACTCGATTGTAAATTATAATTTATTCTATTATATTGAGGTAATAAGTAGTCATTTTAATATATTGTTTATATTAATTTAGCATGTATGATTTCTGTAAATCTAAAAGGCAAAGAAAAAATGTTGGTTACATCTCATTAATTCCTAAAGGACATAATTCTGATTATATATTCCATTGTGAGAAAAATAGTTATGATATACATTACATCTTGTTACATATGCTATGTATGATAATTTTCAATGCATATACATGAAAAGGTGTGAAAACATGATATTGTAGAAATAAAAGTTACTAAAAGTTAAAAATAAAAGCTAATAAAAGTTAAAAATAAACTAATATGCAGTACACGTTCATCTACTAAATAGTATTCAAGTTTGTGTAGAACTATGTAATGCTAAAAAAAAAAAAGGTGGATTCTGGAGCTATATGACCGAAGCTCAATTATTAGTTATATTACTAGAAACTGGATGTGCAGTTTCTCTAAGATACTTTCTTTGTAAAATATGCATAAAAAGACTCACTTTATGGACACCATAAACTATATTTTGGGTGCCTGGAGCAATCTGTTTCTGCCTGTTGTCTTAGCAACCTGTCTAGTTACACATATCTGGACCAGGTTTTTAAATAAAGATTATTAGTAACAATTGCAATAAAATAATCTAAGATGTTTTGGCATTTTTATAAATAAATGAACTTTGTACGAACAAGTTCTGTGCCGTGGTCTGTGAGACACATGTGCCAAAAACAGTTTTTACCTTAACACACCAGGGTGAAATGTGAATAACCACCCATGGCAACGCGGATCTCTTTTCCTGAGCCTTTATAAATGCTCTGCACTTTAAAAGACACCATGGAAGACACATGCTGATAAAACGAAACAGACATGGGTATGTACTCTCTGGTTTCCAGTGATGGTGGGTAGCTGTCTGACACACATATGCAGTTATCTGCAACCCAATGTAGCAAAGAAGGGAGTATGTGAAGGAGTTAGACTGCCCATTGGAGTGGTCAGTGCGAAAAGTGTAAAAGCACAGATTACTCAAAATAGATGAATGAAGTAGGGGCTATATTATAGATACACATGAAAAATAAACTTATATGAGCAGAACACAGAAGGTTCATGATGGATATGTTCTTCCTTATGGATTATTCATTTACTGTAAGATCTAAATCTGTATTTTTGTTTGGGGGCGTCTGGGTAGCCCAGTTGGGTTGAGCGTGGGACTCTTGGTTTTGGCTCAGGTCATGATATCAGGGTAGTGAAATTGAGCCCTGCGTGGGGCTCCCTGCTCAGCAGGGAGTCTGCTTGGGGTTCTCACTCCCTTTCCTTCTGCCCCCTCCCACCACCTCACTCGTGCTCTCTCTCTCTCAAATAAATAAACAAATCTTTAAAAAAGACACATCTGTATTTGTTTTACTGTTTGATTACACATTTTAAAAGATTATAATAAATGCTTTGGCATCAAAAAGTTACATGTGAAAGAGAAAGTATGAAATTTTATTTATGAAGAAAGGCAGTAATGAATATAAAACTTGTGGAAAATATTTGTCCGATGATCTGCCATGGGTTTGACAGTAATGTCACATGGAAAACACAAGACAAAAATCTACAAGAGAGGCATTAACATCTACTTAAAAGTTGTCAGTTATTTTTAAGAAAATTATGCCCCAAGATGGTCCATGAGGTGTGCAGCCACAAAAGATAGATTTATATATTCCTTTGTAAGTCTGTATTGTAATGAAAAAAGATTTTTCTAAATTAAATACACCACTTTTTACTTTATAATCACTGATATATGTACAAAGGTGAAGCAGTAATAGTTAATTATTGACCCTATAATAGGAAAAAGATCTTGCCAGTTAAATGAACAAATAGAAAGCTGACAATTGCATGGCTTTTCAAGGGTCTCCCTAGAAGTTGTGCCTTAAAACCCCTCACTCACCTCATCCTAGTCCCAGCCCTGGTTGTTGTGTGTTTCAAACAGAAAATTTGCTGATTCCAATTAAGAATTCAAGATTTTCATTCAGTCCCTTGTATCAAAAATTTCAAAAAGTCAATTTGTGCTAGGTAACATATCTGATATTATTGAAAATTCAGTTCTGAAATTCAACATGAAAGTTAAAATTGTGTAGAGAATAATAACACACACACAAGTTTGGGTGGATTATAATATGGGGGCAAAGGCAATATTCTTCTGAATTAAGGATGTAATTAGAATCAGTTGTGGTGCACACACGATGCATAATCAGATCTATAGAAGCTATGCCAGTCTACCATTCAAAATAAAAAGTTTTGTCAATTTTACAAGTGTTTTAATATATAAACTGATTTACTGACTATATTTTTCATTGGTCATCAAGTTTATGTTAGAGCTAACACTGAGTACAGAAAAGAATTAAAAATTTAAAGCATGGCAGTGCACACACATTTTTTCTTTGCCTCTATCAAACAGATTTTAAAATACGCCCTTGAAGGACTCTTAAATCTTTTTAAAAATATGATATAAGGAAAAATTGTAGCAAGTAGCACAGAAAAGCTTATGTATTTGTTATTTATTGCTGCCTAAAATATTACCACAAAACCTAGGATAAAACAATAAGTACTTATTAGCTTATAACTTCTGTGGGTTGCAAACTAAGCACAGATTAGCTGGGTTCTCTTACACCCTACAATCAAGATACTAGTTAGCAATAGTGTCTCATTTTCAGACTGAACTAGGGAAAGATTTGCTTCTAAACTCCCTGTTGTTTGGTACAACGGAGTTTCTTGGAAGATATTGCACGAATGGTTCCAGTTCCTGCTTGCTGTGAGCTGAAGGCCACCATCAGGCCCTGACCTTGTGGGCCTTGACAGCATGGAAGCTTGTTACATCAACGTGTGGAAGCCAAAAAGACAGCTGAGAGACTCTGCTAGCAAGTGAAACTCAGAATCTTATGTAACCTAATTATGAGAATTACACTCCAAAACTTTCACCATAGTCTCTGGGCTAGAAACAAATTTCTATGCCAGCCCACACTCACAGAGAGAGGATTCCATGAAAGGTGTAAGTTTCAGGAGGTGGGCATGACTGAGATACAGCTTAGAGTCAGCCTGCCACGACTTAACTACATTCTATTTAAGGATTTGCTTAAAAAAAAAAAAAAAGTGGAACAGAAAAGAAAGAAACAAGGGATGGAAAAACAAAAACAAACACAAACAAACAAACAAACAAACCAAAGAAGGCCAGGAGAAAAGAAGATGGGGAGAAAAAGAAAATAAGATAAAAAGAATAAAGACAAAAGAGAAAAAAGAAAAAGCAGATATGAGAGATGAAAAAAATGAATGGAAGAGAGTACAATTAAAGTTAAGTAAAGAAAAAGAAAATTAAATTTTAAAGCCTCTTATTGAGGCTGAAATAGCATGCATTGAAAAAAATAGGTTATCTATCTTATAAAGCTCTGGAATAAAGTCACCAAAAAATCAATTTGTTGTCACTCAAAAATGGAAGAGGCAATGGAAAATATTTTGCAAGTAAATAAATGTTTCTCTACTTGAATAATAATGGAGGAAAATGTATTTGAAAACCGTCATAAACGTTATTTTTAAAAGCTGGAAAAATAGGTTGTTTTTCTTAAAAAAAGAGTTTGGTCATGAATATAGGAGGAATAATTTTTTCCAAGATGCTTAAAATAAGTGAAGATTTGCAAGTCAGGTGTATATGTTCCTTTTTTTGTTCATAGCTTGATTTCAGAATTTCATGTATATGAATGGTTACACAGCAGGAAGTCCAGATATATATTTCTTCGATATTTTAATTACATGGTTCCTGGCAAACATTTGATTTATTCAGTGTAGCTCTGGAAGTGATATGTCCAGCCTTGTTCCCACATGTAAAAATATGAAAATGAATAATTATTTCAGGGTACTAAGAACTAACAATACAACTATTAGCATTTTGTTGAACACTTAAGAAATGTTTACTAAATATCTATTGACTGCATGGATTACTAGTATTCTATGGAATTATGTAAACCCCATACCAATCTGCATTCGAAGGAAAAACTGGGTTTTTAAAACTTAAGATCTTGTTAACACAGTCAATTTTCAGTTGTAAAAAAGTCCTTTATAAAATTGTGTTGCTCTTTTCTTTCACTGTCAATTAACAATTTTGAAAAGGCATTAAAAGACTGTCTAGTTCTTCCTTTTCTCACTGGCTACTTAGGGAAAGCCCCTATGCATCAGGCCCTTTCTTGCCTTTGAACAAAGCAGAGAAAGATGTTACAGTGTATCTCATAGAGGTGACTTTCTTATCCATGAGTAGGTGTATATAGTATAATCACACATAGACTCTTCTTGGAATTATCCTTATAATTTTATCTCTACCTTTATAATTATGTTATAATTTATCATGTGCATTAATAAGAAACTTTATACCATATTGACTATATAAACATTCTTAGTTTGCATCATAATATACCTTACTAGTCGTTTATTTTCTGTAGCCTCAGAGATTTCTTTCTGCATTTTATCATACACCTTGCTTCCCAATTTCTGCAGAATCAAAATGTCTTAGATGCAATGCTCTGGACAAAACACTACAGCTAGAAATCAAATCAAAAGTGTAATTCTCACAAAGTCAAGTCACGCGAAACAGAAGGAGAATAAATTGCATACTAGCAATTTTTGCAATAATTTCCCCCCTTCAATTAATCAGACACTCAATTGGCTTGAAAAAAATATGTATCATCTAAGACAAGTCATCCGTCTTGGCTGGCACCTAAAGTAGATGGGCCATTCTTTACCTTATAGCACTTCGGCTATATAAACCTGAAAGTACAAAATGGAATTCTAGACACACAAGGTTAAAGAAAAGCAGAGTCAGGTTTCATCTTCTCAATAATGTTAAATGGTCAAGGTGAGGAACAAAAAGTAATATCCCTGTTTTGTGATGTATACAAGAGATGTGAAGCAGAATGTCAAGAATGATGAATATAACAGAAATCCTCTCCTAGAAAGAACTTAGTCTACACAGCATTTTCAACAAATAAATCACATATTCTTTTCTGCTCTTAGATCAAGCAGTGAGTCAATAATTTGCAGTAAGGGTTAATTTGAGCCTTTGAGTGGATGTGACCACATATTTGGCTGAATTTGGTTGTTTGAAAGTAAAAGGATTAAAAATAAAAGGAGAAGAAGAAGAAAGAAAAGAGATTTTGAATGAGTTCTAACAAAGTCATTGTTTATATACAGTTTGGATTTGGTGATACTGACACGTTTGAGATGTAAGACAGTTTATCCTGGTGGCTCTACCTTCCTGTCCCTGTGAGTTAAAAAGTTCTTCAGCTGTGAAGTGTGTAAACCTGGTGATTCACAGACCTGTACCCCTGGGGATAAAAATATATGTTTATAAAAAATAAAAAATTAAACAAAAATAAAAAAAATAAAAAGTTCTTCAGTGACTCATGAGACATTAAAGAAAAAATTAAAATTTTTTCAATAATCAGGTGTGCCTTCAGGGAACATCTGAAAATTGAACAGACACGGCAATGAAGAAGCCTCCTACCCGTCCCTGAGGTTATCATTCAACCTACTATGTAAATGAGACACCAATGAAGCTGGTAGACCAGGAAAGAATGAAGTAGAGGTACAGTCAGCACTGTACATTAAAGAAAAAGAGCCTCTAGTTTTGGTTCTAACACTTTGCTCTACCTTCCAGGTACCTTTTGTTCTATCTTCCAGATATTTCCACATTTGGGTCCTGCGACATATCCCTACAACCTAATGGTAATATTTGCCTTTTGCCATAAGTCTGGTTGTTTTGGCGTCTCTTATGTACAGCACAAAGAATGCTAAATAATATTCAGTTTTATTAATATTTTACCAGATATTCTGATATTATTTTTGTGAAATTGACTCAGAAAAAAGGCTTCCATTTGATAATATAAACACCAGTGTATATTCCCAAATACAAATTTTTCAGAATATACATATTAATTTAATACAATTTTGAACAAAATATTGTATATCAATTATATAACACTATATAAAATATAAAATAAATTATTTTTAAATTAATTTGGGTTTGAGGTTGTTTATAATGGTATATTCTGAGAAAGTGTTACCAAGACAATCATGATGAATGGGTTTCTAGAAACCACCCTCAGTTCTTTTTCTAGGACCTGGCTCTTCTCCTTGTGCAAGCTCTCTGGTTTAGCACATATTTGAATGTTTAGTTTGAGTGTTGAATGCTCACATTCGACCTATGCAATTAAATGAATCTTGGATAGTGCATAAAGGGTTATGTGTAAGTTCTACTTAATTATGACTCTCTGGGTACCCTTAGATGTAATTTCAGATTTAACTGTACAATAAGACCATCGCCTTGGATTCCATGATTAAAATGTTTGAATGTTATGTAAAAGTCAGATTCATTTTCTGGTTCACTGACAACACATGCAGATGTATCTCCCTATGTCTCCTATTCAAATCTTATTTGTCTAGATTTAATGATGGGAAGAATTAGCAAAAATCTTACTGCTTAACATAGAAATGAGAAATATCTAGGGTACATATGATCCATTTTAAAAATTACATATGAATATAAATGCACAGTTAAAGTATTAATGTTGAATGCATTTTATATATACATAGTTTACCTGATGCTCCTTCAAAAATAATGTCATCATGATTTGAAGGAATATGAAACTTCATATCTATATCTGCATCTGCATCTCTTTTCTATTCTATTTATGTCATTACACTTAGGAATGCAGGATGATTTGGAGGAAAAGAAGGATAATAAGTTAATGCCAGATCTGAGTGGCCTGCTGTTTTGTGCACAATTTGTGTTTTTGACATATTGCTGAGATAAATAGGCAGGTGCTGTTTAGAGAAAGGCTTGCTGTTTGATGTCATGTTCTGGCCTGAAATTGTCATTGGTTGAAATAAAGATCTCTCATAATCCTGAATATTAGAAATACCCCTGTTGTGTTAATACTAAATAGATGGAAAACTATCACTCATCCATTTATAGTACAAACTGAATCAATGTTTCAAAGATCTGACCATTCTGCTCACTTTGCTCTAAACAAACAAACAATTTCCAACTCCAGGAAACATTTCCAGTGTTAAAATGGTAGTCTGTGGTAACCTGGCTTCCAGAAAGTAAGGGATTAGGTAGGATATTGGTGACTCCTTTTTATTCTATTGGGGGGTAAGGTGGTAGAATATAGAAGCATATCTAAATGTACAGTTTCCTCAGGATATTCTAGGAAAGAATTCATTCATCCTGGAAGAAGAGATTAGGATTTTCCTTAAGAAGAGATTTAAGATTAGGACTTAAAATCAGAAGCAGGGGAGAGGGTTTTCCTGGAGGTATAAAGAAAAAAAAAAAATCATGTTTTCTAAGGTCACCTGGGTTGCAAACTGCCACCAGTGAAATAGCAATTGGTTAGACTTTTGACTCTGAGCAGACCTGCTTGATCTTACTGACCCTGAGCACTTGCTTATAGCGACAATAGCGGACTGACGTGCAGACATTCCTGGTGGTCAGGAGGAACCCGCCATTTTTACCCAGAAAAAACGGACCATGTAGGTAAGCATAAGATTTAGCATTAATAAACTTTGAGTTTACAATGTCTTTAACTACACGAATAGGATAATTACCACTAAAACCCGAATTGATAGTCTGCAGCATCAGAGAGACTAAAAAAGCACTTAATACTGAATTAGTATAAAAAGGGATGGAAAATAAAATAAGTTGAAACAGAGAGTGAGGCAAACCATGAGAGACTCTTAACTCTAGGAAACAAAATGAGGTTTGCTGGAGGGGAAGTGGGTGGGGAAAGGGGTCATTGGATGATGGGCATTAAGGAGGCACTTGATGTGATGAGCACTGGGTGTTATAAGCAACTGATGAATCACTAAATTCTACTCTGAAACTAATATAACACTGTATGTTGACTGACTTGAATTGAAACAAAAAAAATTTTTTTTAATAAACATATAAATTAAAAAAAAGGATGGAAAGTAATAGGGAAAAGCTAAGAAACCTGTTTCACATAGCAGATGTAACAATAGGTCATGGAGGAAGAAGTTCCAGAATGAGAAAGGAATGAAGAACAGGAAAATCAAGTAAGAGATGCATTTTCTCTGAGCCTGGAGATTTAAGGTGCTTATCAAGTCCCACAGAGGATTAATGAAAAATGACACACACAGAATACCCTGATACATATCCTTAATTCAAACAAAAGGAAAAAATAATCCTTAAAATCACTGGGGTAGAAAGAAAAGATCTCCTAAGAAAGATGGTAAACCTGTACCATTGGACTTCTCATCTACATAATGGTAATTGTAGGACATCTGTGGGTAATGGAAAGAAGGTATCTACTGTTCAAAAGGGTTACACTGTTATAATTCCAATTATAACAGTCAATTGTTATGATCATCATAATTACATATTTATTTATTTTTTTTTTAAGATTTTATTTATTAATTTGACAGAGAGAAATCACAAGTAGACGGAGAGGCAGCCAGAGAGAGAGAGGGAAGCAGGCTCCCTGCTGAGCAGAGAGCCCGATGCGGGACTCGATCCCAGGACCCTGAGATCATGACCTGAGCCGAAGGCAGCGGCTTAACCCACTGAGCCACCCAGGCGCCCCATAATTACATATTTAAATTAAAAAGGAAGCTAGTATTAAATACTGGAAAACTTGGAGCCTGTGATTTCCATGTGTCTTTGGGCAATGCTAGAAAAAGTATCTTAATTTGGTAAGTATAGAATCAAAACAGAGTTGCTAAAAAATGGAAAAAAAATAAGAACCATGAATTTATATTTTTAAGTACACATTTTAGTCAATAATATAATTAGAATTTTTCCATATAAGTATTATTTACAAGTTATTAAACTAGAGGAGTTATATTCTTAGTAAATTCTTAATGGTCTAGACTTAAAAGTAGGTAGGTAGGTAATTAGGGAGATAGGTAGGGAGATATTCAGCCAAATAGGCTAAATCAATCAGAGCAAAATGTAGAAGTAGGGCAAGGATTAAGAAATACTAGTTTCTCATCCAGGTGGTAGTTAAGGGGAGAAGTTTGGGCAAGTAAATTGTCTTCAGAGGATGTAGTCATAGAAAAAAGCTATTTTGTACATAGAGGCCATGAGGGCCTTAAGGTTCTCTTTGGCTTGACTAAACTTTCGACAAGTCTCTTCCTGATTATAGGTCTCCTTACTCCCATTTCTTAGAGCATTTACTTTAGAAAACCTACAGTTGTCAATTCTTTTTCTGTCTCTTTGAGATGTAATTCTGCTCCCGCCTCTAGCCAGGGTCACAACCAAGAGGAGCACCTTTCTGAAAGACCTGGGAGCCACTCCTTCAAAATGTAATCATCAGGAAAGATGGACTCGTTAGAAAGCCCTGGGAATTTAATGTATAGCATTGTGATTATAGTTAAAAATACTATATAATATACTTGAAAGCTTCTAAGAGAGTATATCTTCAATGTCCTTAGCACATAAATGAGATGGTAATTATATGATAAGACGGAGGTGCTAGCTAACCTTATGGTAGCAATCATTGCGCAGTATCTATGTATCAAATCAACAGGTTCTTAGATTTATAAATATAGTATGTCAATTATATCTCAACAAAGTTGGGAGGGAGAGATGGGACCCTTTCTCCTCATCTCTGTGGGAAGATAGGAACCTAACTTCAATAAGCATCAATTATTAAACACAGATGGCATAATCACACTGACTAATCTCCCTAGAAATGCCTTATATTACTTTTCAATTAGCTTACCCTAGTGCTTAAAAATTCTTTGTCTTATCAAAGTTGAAATCAGTCTCTCTTTCCTATTGTAACAGTCTTGAGCAAAGTCTTTCTTTCCTGTTCCATCTGATGTAATTTTTTTTTATTTTCTTTTTTTTTAATGTATTGATAAAAATTTCAAGGGAAGAAACTTAAATCATGAAAATAATGGGATATTAGATTAACCTCACTACTGATTAATACTCTACAAATGCTCTACAAATGCAAGCCACAAGTTTCCTTATTCCAAACATAACTTTTGGTTAAAGATGCAACTTTTTATTATCATGCACAATAACTTAAAGAAATGGATATAATTTAGTGGAGTCCAAACTGCTACACTGTTTTTAAAAATAAGTCTACAAATTTATATCAAAATTACAAATTTATACTCAACCCAGCAATACCACATTTAGTAATCTAGATTATAAAAATAAAAGCATTAATTCCTCTGGGTATATATACAAATATATTTATTAAAATGTTATTTTAGTGGTTAGAACATGCAAATTAACTGTTCCATTCAGTGCCAGTGGGTTAATAAACATGTGTTATATTTACATCATGAACAAGTGCTACTAACTGAACTAGGATCAATTGAATATGATTTTGATGTAGACCATAGCTATTTTTATTTTTTTGAATACTTTATTTCATTTATTTGACAGAGAGACAGCGAGAGAGGGAACAAAAACAGGGTCACGGGGAGAGGGAGAAGCAGGCTCCCTGCTGAGCAGGGAGCTCAAGGCAGGCTGGATTCTAGCACCCTGGGATTAAGACCTGAGCCTGAGCTGAAGGCAGATGCTTAATGACAGCCACCCAGGTGCCCCAGATCATGAATAATTTTAAAGGGGAGAGAATTTTCAATTTGTGATGAATACTTGAAAAATTAGAGAGGTTTTATTTTATAGTTTATTGTAGCTTTCTGTAATGAATTAAGCTCCAAAGTAGGAAAAAAAAAAAAAAAAAAGGATTGGGGGGGCCTGGGTGGCTCAGTGGGTTAAAGTCTCTGCCTTTGACTCAGGTCATGATCCTAGGGTCCTGGGATCGAGCCCCACATCAGGCTCTCTGCTCAGTGGGGGGCCTGCTTCCTCCTCTCTCTCTCTCTGCCTGTCTCTCTGTCTACTGGTGGTATCTCTCTCTATCAAATAAATAAATAGATAAAATCTTTTTTTAAAAAAAAAGGCCTGGAACTACTGAATATGAAATATTTCTAAATGAACTATTGGATAGACATTAGTTGGTTGTAATTAATTTGACTTCTATATTTTCAAGTACACATGATATTTATCTTAGAGAAATTGAGTCTTTATTAATAGAGAAAATTAAGTTGTGCTAATCTGTTTGAAGAGTGTGGTTCTGACTTAAGAGCTTTCAAATGATTTCAGAAAACTGTTTTGAGTAAACATTTCTTTTTTTTTTAAGATTTATTTATTTTTTTGAGGGAGAGGGTATGTATGGGGGTGGGGCAGAGGGCGAGTACCTCAAACAGACTCCCCAAGGAGCAGGGAGCCCAAGGCTGGATCTCATGACCTATGAGATCATGATCTGAACTGAAATCAAGAGTCAGACACTCAACTTACTGAGCTGCTCAGGCGCCCCTTCAGTAAACGTAATAAGCAATAAAGTCTGGTTATCTTGTTCAACTGACAATTTTTTTTTAAGATTTTGTTTATTTATTTGAGAGGCAGAGATCACAAGTAGGCAGAGAGGCAGGCAGAGAGAGAGACGGGGAAGCAGGCTCCCCGCTGAGCAGAGAGCCCAATTCGGGGCTTGTTCCCAGGACCCTGGGATCATGACCTGAGCGGAAGGCTGAGGCTTTAACCATTGAGCCACCCAGGTGTCCCCTGACAAATATTAAAGACAAGGCAGCAGGGCTTCACTCTTTTGCATAACACTATGAAAGCATGAACACAATGGGAACAGATAGTTTTATGAAAGCATACAAACTGTCAATACTGCCTTTTGAAAAGCAAATGATTATACTATATTTTTCCGTTTTCACTGGAAAGTGGCATATGCCTGTGCATGTATGTATGTATGTGTGTGTGTATTACTGAATGAGTTGGATGATATCAATTAGCTAAATTATGTGAAGCTTTTAAAAGGCCTGTATTTACACTGATATCTGATAAGAGTACAATGATGATTCAGTACTTTATATGCATTCCTTTCACACTCCTAGTTTGGTCTAGGGTAATCAATAGCAGACATAGTGAAAAAGTGCTTTCTTACTATGTTGCAGCTGCTTCTAAATCTGACTTATGAAATACAAATCGTGTTTCATTCATAATTTACCTTCAATTATTAAGTACATTAAATGGGATTAAAAATTTTCCAAACATCATTTGAAGTGCTAGATTGAAGATGAACATGGGAAAGATTTTAACACAGAGGTAACAGACAGCTGATTTAAGTTAAATCATTTAATCTCTGTAATTCCTGTTTCTTATCTTCAAATTTGAAATAAATCTTTTTTTTTTTTTTTTAAGAGATTTTGTTTATTTGTTTGACAGACAGAGATCACAAGTAGGCAGAGAGGCAGGCAGAGAAAGAGGAGGAAGCAGGCTCCCTGTTGAGCAGAGAGCCCGATGTGGGGCTCGATCCCAGGACCCTGGGATCATGACCTGAGCCAAAGGCAGAGGCTTTAACCCACTGAGCCACCCAGGCGCCCCTGAAATAAATCTTTTATCTAAACATAGATGGGAGATGTTGATTTTATTTTATTTTTTTAAGATTTTAGTTTTATTTATTTCACAGACAGAGATCACAAGTAAGCAGAGAGGCAGGCAAAGAGAGAGGAAAGGAAGCAGGCTCCCTACAGAGAGGGGCGCCATGCGGGGTTCGATCCCAGGACCCTGAGATCATGACCTGAGCCGAAGGCAGAGGCTTAACCCACTGAGCCACCCAGGTGCCCTGGAGAGGTTGATTTTAATCAGTGAAATTATATCCTGGTTGTTGGCTGTAAAAATAGAAAACTTAAACCTTGCTATCTGGTGTTCAACAACTTACGGCAGCACTTCCATTTTATCTGTTTACCTAGTTTTATCTCTTTTTGTGAAATGAGTGGTATAAAATTCATTGAATATTGTTTCATTCATATTTAAAATGTTTGAAGACATTATTTAATGTAAGACTAAGATTAGAATCTTTACTTGCAGAATGAGATTTTATTGATTAGAAATTACTAACAACATTAAATAACCTGGTGTTTTTTTATGGAACAATTGCATCTTTTCTGAGCCCCGACTTCGTCAGCAGTAAAAGGTGGGTTACCTATTCCACTGTAAGGCTCTTAGACTTATAGAAGCTGAACCAGAGAATTTATGGAAGAAATATACCATCCCTAAAACAAGGATTTTATAGGATAGAGGACTTTTAATGGAATCAAGATGTTTTTACATCTGTTCCCCAGTTTTCTAAAGAATTAATTCTATTTAGATATTTTCTCCAGTTCAGGTGATCAGGTTCATGAGACAAGTTTAAACTAAAAAAATTTAAAATTTATATAATTTATATATATATATATATGTGTGTGTGTGTGTATATATGTATATATATAGAGTTTATATTTTCACATGTATAAGATTTAAATGTGTGTGTATTTTGTATATACAACTATCTAACAGAAATTTGCTTATTTTTTTCCAAAATAATTTAGTTACTTTGGTTTTTCTAAAAGCCTATTCTTATTTTGTTAACTTTCATATATACTCTCTGAAGGGAGGGATCTTTCCAATGTTTTTTTTTTTCAGTGTTGCCTCTCCAGTGCCTACCACCTAAGTTCATGACATCCAAAAATACTTAATATATATTTGTTTACTGTATGAATGAACTAATGGTTTAATGTGTAAAGGAAAATATAGCTGTTTTAATTAGTAATAAGGAATATTGCTTCAGTTTTCAGATCCCCTTTCTCTAGGAATAGTCTAACAAACCATTTCTTTGTAAATTGTTATGCTATAATAAACAACGGCCATTTAGTTAATACAACATCTGTTTCACTTATCACTTTCTCCCCTAGCTATTCAGAATTTCCCCTAGATATTATGATATTTTTGGTATGAGCGGACGTCATATAGCAGAATTTCAAAATAAGCCCCAGTATCTGATATTTTATTTTCTCGAAAAATCACTAAATTGCACATTTCAATATTTTAAGGGTAAAAGATAGGAAACTTCCCTCATTTGGTTGGGGAGGTGCCAATACATTTGGAAGTCACTGTCTGTGTTAAATATTTAATTACAAAGTAGTAATTAGTAAAAAGGACACAAAACCTATATTAGAACTTTGGTATAATACACATCAAATTTTGGTTAGTATGTGTTTCAAAAAGAAAAAAAATGGAAAATATTATTAAATAGAGCTTTTGTTGTACTGTTTTTAATTTTTTTCTTTTAAATTTTAAGTAAACTCTATGCCACACATGGGGCTTGAACTCATGACCCTAGGATCAAGAATCACTCTGCTCTACAGAGTGAGCCAGACAGGTCAACAGTACTGTTTTTAATAGAAATAACTGTGATGGTGTAAAATTACATTAATATATATTGTTATTTTCTTGCTTAGAACTAAGAATGTCCTAATTGTACTGGCAACACTGATTGAATTGATTGATTAATTGATTTTAATTCATTACATGGTTCTCAGATTAAGGCACACTGCCATCATTTGTCCTTGAAATATTTTCCTTTACTTGCTTCCTTTTGTTATCTTTTTATTGTCTGTCCTTTTTTCCAATCATGGGTAAACATTCTGATTTATTTTAAACTAAGTCTTGTCTGTAGAGAATTTTTCAAAATCCACTTTTAGCCATGCCTTTTACATATTGGTTTCTATATAATTGTATACATATGTATGCATGCCATGAATGTACATGTACACATACACATATATAATAGTCTTTTTCAGTAAACCTAATGTATATGTATGTGTGTGTGTATATATATATATACACATATAAAAATGCATATATACATATATATTATTAAATATATAAATACATAAATATATATACACATGAAATATATATATACACTGAAAAAATAGGTTTACTGAAAAAGATAATATATAGATAGATATATCTATATATCTACATGTATGTATACACATATATACAGATTTCATATATATGCTTTCTTATGTTTTTGATAAATAGCCATTTTTAAAGTTCTATCCGTGTTTTTTTTTTTTTTTTTTTTTTAAAGACAGCATTTATTTATTTGAGAGGGAAAGAGCATGCACGAGCAGGGACGGGGCAGAGCGAGAAGGAGAAGATTCTCCACTGAGCAGGGAGCCCAGCGCAGGGCTTGATCCCAGGATGCCTGGATCATGACCGAAGCCAAAGGCGACACTTAACTGACTGAGCCGCCCGGGCACCACTTCTATCCATGTTTTTGTATACACATCAGTGGACACATCTGATCTGCTGCTCCACACTGCTGCACAGTGCCCCATTAAATGTGGCTACCAAATTTGATCTATTTACTCTTCTTCCAGTGATGGATTTGGGAGCTGGCACCTTTGAATGAATTTTTTTATCTCCAAACAATTTTAATCTCCAAATATTTATTTTTATTTATTCTTTCTCCAAATATTGACCTAAATTCCACAGAATACATACAGTTTTTAAATATAAATATAACCTATAGCTTCTTAAGAATTTGTTAAATATTCACTGTTCTCATTCTTACCATTAGTGGTTATAATAGGGATGACAGAGAGATAAAACTATCTCTTGGCTGCTAACACTATGACACAAGGTGGCAGGAATGTTATAGGATAGAATAAAACAGAAAGCAGTTTATTCAATTATTGGTAAAATTTTAAATATTCCAATTTTTCCCCCAATAACTCAATGTGTAGTTCTTCTATGCCAACAAGGAAAACATTTGATTGACACTCCCTATTGACCTTATATAATTTTTTTTTGAAAAACAAATAAATATTTTTTCCTTTATGAATTTAGCAACAAAAAGTTTGATGGCCTCCTACGGCCCAGATACTGTTTTTGAGGGTAGGGATATAACAGTGAATAAAATAAAAAAGAAACTTAGAGTAGGCTGGTCAGGAAAACACTCTTTTAGAAAGAGAGATTTAAAGATTTATAGAAGGCAAGGAATTGAATCCCACCTGTAACTGTGGGGAGAACATTCAAGGAAAAGGAAGAAGGAAGTGTAAGTCCTAGTATTAGAAGCATGGTTAGATGTTTGTTTAAGGTACGGAAGCCAACATAGCCGGAGTGAATCATTAAGCGAGGGAGAAACAGAAGATAGGGTAAAGGAAAGCAGGGGTGGAATGGTTCATCTCTGATCATGTAGGTCACTGGAGAGACCCTGGCTTCTTTTCTGAATAAGATGGGAACCACTGAATGATTTGTTGCAAAGAAGAGGTAAGGTATGATTTAGAAATCTTTTGGAGTACTTAGGCTACTTCTGAACAAATTTGTAAAAAATATAAAATTCAGCTATTAAAAAACACATACAGGGGTGCCTGGGTGGCTCAGTGGGTTAAAGCCTCTGCCTTTGACTCAGGTCATGGACTCAGGGTCCTGGGATCGAGCCCCACATCAGGCTCTCTGCTCAGCAGGGAGCCTGCATCCCCCCCTCTCTCTCTGCCTGCCTCTCTGCCTGCTTGTGATCTCTCTCTGTCAAATAAATAAATAAAATCTTTAAAAAAAAAACCACACACATACAAATGCTGTTTCAATAGTTACATAAGAAGAAAGAAGAGTGTATGCAGTGTGATCCAAAGGGGCACCTGAACTCCAATGTTTATAGGAGCAATGTCTACAATAGCCAGACTGTGGAAAGAGCCCAGATGTCCTTCAGCAGATGAACAGATAAAGGAGATGTGGTATGTATACACAGTGGACTACTACTCAGTCATGAAAAGGAGGAATTCTTACTATTTACTTTGAAGTGTATGGAACTGGAGGGTATTATGCTGAGCGAAATAAGTCAGTCAGAGAAAGACAGTTATCATGGTTTCACTCGTATATGGAATATAAAAAATAGTGGAGAGTGATCATAGGGGAAGGGAGGGAAAACTGAATGGCAATTCAGAGAGGGAGACAAACCAAAAGAGACTCTTAACTCTAGGAAACAGTGAGGGTTGCTGAAGGGCAGGTGGATAGGGGGATGGGGTAACTGGGTGACAGATATTAAGGCGGCACGTGATGTGATAAGCACTGGGTGTCATATGCAACTGATGAATTAGTGAACGCTACATCTGAAACTAATGATGTACTACTCTATGTTGCCTAATTAAATTGTTTAAAAAAGTAGAATAGTGTAATATAAAGAACATCTTTAAAAGACCTTGAATATGTGGGAACAGTCCCATGTTTAACAGTAACTGATACTATGAACCTGAGTAAGTTACTAAGTCTCTTGGTCTCAGCTTCCTATTGGCTGAAAGACATTGCCAGCTGGGACTTCTAATGTTTCCCATTTCAGGTCTAAATTTCTAGGACTCCGAACTCTGAGTCAACCCCTTAAGCCCTGCTGCTCAAGTTGTTAGGCAGAGAAATACTAGAGTAGGAAACAATTTTACTTTGGTGAAAGGAGATAGTATAGCAATAACCTGAGGTGCATTTTTATTATTTTCCTATTCTTTTGCAAATTCACACACTTTTTAGAAAAATAAAGTCCAAGAAAATTAGCTAGACTTTCACTGAAATACACATGTACAAAGGACAATAACAGTTTGAGAGGTTACAATGCTACATTTTAAAATCCACATACATTCATTTAAGTCAAAGTAGTAGAATTTTTTTTATTTTTATTTATTTTTTTTTTTTTTAGTAAGTTGGAATGGTAGTAGGAGTGAATAGAAGCTGAAGAGAATGATATTTGGATGAAAATGAAATTACTTCACACAAAAATAGCATTGTCTAAAAGGTACATCAATTTGTGTTAAAGATGTGGACAGCCAGAAGCCACAAAGTAAAAGTGTGGGTGCCATTGGGTCTGTGGTGTGCACTCTGGATATGTGAGAGCTACAGCTATGACAACAACATTTATTAAAAACCCACAGCATGTATACACTGGTTCCTCTCCTCTTTGTGAAACTTACAGCTGGTTCCTCTCTACTTTTTAAATTACTCTCTAATATTAACCAAGGAAAGTGGATGCTTCTTCCATCTGCGGTTCCAAATTAAATTTCCCCTTAAGTCCATACCTTCCAAAGGTCAAAATCATGAACTACTCTTGAGAATTCCCTACCATGTTATTACAGTTGTCACTTTCAGAGAACTGATTACCAGCCCTATTTTACTCCAGATTTCAACTGAAAATTGTGAATCATAACAATTTTGAAGCCATACATTTTAAACTTTCTGCAATAAAAATCAATTCTCAGTATAACATATTTCACCATAATGTTGTGAAATGTTATGAAACATTTCTCAAATGCAAGAGTGTGGCTATTAGGATTCTGATTTTTGTATTTTGTATGTGTAATGCTGTTCCCATACAGAATTCATTAATAATCATGTACAAAACTCATTCATCTTTTAAATGTTTAATGTTGTGCTGATGTATAGAACTGAAGTAGAAAACTAATAGCATTCTTGACTTTTGTCAATTTTCCTTTCAAAGTTATTTTCCAAGGTAAATAATTTATAGACATATATATATACACACACAGAATATATCTTCAATTAAATAATATTTATATAATACCTTTTAAATGAATCAATATAAAAACTGATTATTTTGGATAGGATAAATAGTATTTTGATATCATTAACTATGGCCATAAAATGAGCATTAAAATTAATTTCACTCCCAAAAGTAGAAACTTTAAAAATTTTGTCTTTAAAAAATTGTTTGGATCTCACAAATTTTGTCTTTTTACTTCAGAGATTAGTTTCAATATTTTTATTGAATGAGATTTTCTCTCAAGGACTATTTAAATTCTACACATGCTTCTTAGAAAACTGTTAGGTGTTAGAATATTGTGGCTATTATGACATATAAAAATATTGTCCTTGTCCTCAGGAGACTATCAAGAGAAAAAAAAATATCATTCATCCATTTATTCAACAAACAGTTTTCAAGGACACCCGATGCACCTGGAACTGGTTATCATGCCATGCCCAGAACTCATTTAGTTCTTTTTGATGACAAGGATAATAAGAAGCATTTACTGTCATCAAGTGTATAGTGTGGATGCATAAACAAAAGTGACTAAAGCACCAGGGGAAGAAAGTATCATTAAATGATGACGAAGACAATCACTTTCTACAAAACAGCTAACTAAATTGTAGCTAGTGATAAAATACAGTGCAAAATATGGCAGAACATAAAAGATATGACTAACTTCTAATTTTATAATAATGGGGTTTATTAACTACTGAAACATGTTTTACTTACTTTATGCAAGCATATATGTTAAAGTAATTTATTCCTATTAAATACTTGAATTCATAAAATATAAGATGTTATTATCTTGTCAATTTCAGATATTACACATGATTGCAGTTGAATGTGTAAAAAAGGGAATTTAAACAGTCAAGAAAATAAAAATGAATAAATCAAGAGTAAAAAGAAAGTAACAAAGAAATGTACAGTGCTTTTTAGACTGTGTAAGTACACAGAAAAATACAAACACACACAGACACATACACACATAGGCATAGGCAATTTAGTCCATATGTCAAGAAATTTGAAATAAGGAAATATTTAAACCAGACATTGCATCATGGGGTTTTTATAAATTGCCAATCAAGTATACACAGGGTATGCTAAAAAAAAAAAAAATCGTCATCAAGGAATCCTTCAAGAGGGCCATCCTGGGATACTGGGAAAACATGTAATTAATGTAGATTTGAGTGTTGGGTTTAAGTTGCTTACAAGAACTCTAGATGGAGAAGTCAAGGAAGTAGCTGGGAACGCAATTCTCAGTTTAGGAGAGTCTAAAAAGTTTGAAGTCATCCACATGGAAAGTCAAATCTCAAAGGAGGATAGCTTATAAAAGAGTAAAAATGTTGTCAAGACACAGATTTTTCAATAATATGCATATTAGAGAAGAGCAACTAGAAGAAAATGACATTGGAAATAAAAGTAAAATGAAGACTTTATTACTAACATGGAGAAGAGGAGAAACTGTTAAAAAGAAGAAATTGTCAACCAATGGCAAATACTCTAGAAATGTGAAATCACTTAAGGACCACACACACACAACTCTCTCTCTCTCTGTGAAATTGTCAATCTTCACAGAATAATTTTAAACATTGGGGTGAAGGCTAATTTGGATCATAAATGTTAAAATCTTAGTGTGGTTGAGGTTTTGGAGACAAGAAATGTATACTGCTTTTGCCAATATTTGTCTGAGAATAAAAGAAGAGGAAGAAAACTAGAGGGTTGGGTTTTTTTTTTGTTTGTTTGTTTATTTTTGTTTTTTAAAGTGGATAAAAATATTTAAAGGCAAAAAATTTTGCATTAGATATTGGATGACAGTAACTTTAAGTGTCATAATTGACAGGAAGACAACTCACTCAGAAAGGAACATTTCAAACGTATGAAAAAAACATTTTTTTTAAAGGTCAGACTCTGGAGTGATTTCAAAAAAATAATAAAAAAAAAACAAATGGCCCTTTTCAACATAATGCAAAACATTATTATTTCAGTATAAAAACCTACTTCGTTGAAAATATCTGTTACTTAATTTTATTGATTATGTCTAAATAAGCTTTTATTCACAAAATTATCTTAAAGACTCATGAAGTTCCAATCATTGGACACTTGAGAGTGTTTATGATGTCAGTAAGATATTTACTTTAAAATCTTGAAAACTATTATACACAAACCGGGAATAGAACATATTTCTATCAGGAAAGTGATGATCACTGAATTAATGGAAGAAATTTGAATAAGTAAAGATTATAGAGATAAAATCATTATTAACAATGTCATGGTTTGTACATTATAAAGTCGGCAGTAACCAAAACAAAAGCCAGTATGAATTCACAAAAGCAATGAATTTATCATCACTAATGTCCTCGTTATCCAAGCACTCCAGAATCATGGGTATTTTGAAAGGATTTGTACCACAGAAATCAACTTATGACTGATGATCTTATGCATCTAGACAATACTTTAGAAAATGATATTTCGATTATGATCAACTATATTTGTAGAGAACACTGAAGGTGAAGTGTGCTGTCCCATCAATGCCTCATAGTAAACTAACAACACCTCAGAATCTCCTGCATTGGGATCATCAATCGTGCTGCCATTCTGTTGACATCAGGTTCAGAAACCAATATATTTTAAGACCAACTGAATTTTTAAAAGATAAATTCCATATCTTTCCAAAATAAATTATAATAAACATTTCATAAGCATTCAAACCCAAAAACATTCAAACCACTATTTCCTTCTAGGAATAATAATTTGGTTCATACATTAGAATTATTTAATAAAAAGTTTGTGACAGGTCACATGCTACCCAACATAGTGATAGATTAAATTATTAAATAATCTACAAGTACTCAAGGTAAGGTGGCCATAGGACTTAATAAGCAAGCCGCGATACTTTGGAGAATGAAAGGGATGTTGTAGATGACTGTGTAGGAACAACAGGCAGGAACCAGGACTATTCTAGGCAAATTAGGATACACAATCTCCATTCTTACAGATCCCATTCATTTAAATATCTTTGCCTGTTTTACTAAATATAAGAGGGCACTGTACTCTTTACATTAATTCTTCCTGTCAAATATTTAACTACTTGGAGTAATTTATAGGAGCAATCTCTCCGTATCATCTTAAGACAGTGTATGTGTGTATGTCTGTTGTGTGTGTGTGTGTGTGTGTGTGTGTGTGTGTGTGTATACTGGAATGCCCACATAGTCATTTCCATTTGATTATCAGTAGCAGATGCCTCTCATTTTATGCACTCTTAAATCTAACTGCAAAGTCATACATGTATATATTATTTACTTGGTACAAATCCAATACTATTAACTAATGAAATGTGAAATCAAAAAGGCATAAGAGGGCTAACTAGAAAATAAAGCAACCTGAGGATGCCACTCAGCATTCAAATACACATGTAGGAGAGATGAAGGTGAAGAAATAACCTTCTTGCATCTCTTCCTGTGTTTATAGATGATATGATATGAATAATCACTAACAGTTCTCATTTAAATGTACAAGTTACCCTTGGGCATCAATTATAACTAACTGAGGACATAAGCAACAGCTAAAAGCTGACAAATGTGTGTGTAGAAAGCCCCTTAAACATAATCACTTTCCCATCAAAGAAGAAGCAAGGATATCATAACCAGGCAATTGGGACACCTTGTCAGTTATGTATAAATTGGGCAATAAAGAAAATAGCTTGACATAAGGGATGCCACATCCTGAGAGAGCTGCTCAGGGAATGGAATCTTGACTTCAGTTTGGACTTGTCTGCTGTAAGCCATCAACAACATTAGATGATGCCAAGTCGCACAGCAGAATTAATGAATAAATATTCAAAGAGACAATGAAAAGAGTTCTAAAGTCTCCTTATAGTAAACAGAATATATTTTTTGAGATTTTAATTATAATTTTGGAAAAATAGGCTATGAAATATACCTATGACATACAAAAAAAATGTGAAAGATATTTTGGATTTGTTTTTTAAAAAACGTTCTCAAGTACCCATGTCCACTCACCCTTTACTCTGGAGCAATAGCCCTGAATATTTTTCCATGTGCAAGAGATCTTTCTCTAGCTCACCCACTGCTCCCTTGAATATAATACTCTAAAACTAAATGAATTACTTTTACCATTTTCCCTTTGGTATTTCCAATTTTGATAAGGAAGCCTCAGGTTAGACATTATCACAGGCCGGGTTCTCTGAAAGCAGAGAGAGATGGTGTTTGAGGTGAGATCCTTTGGGTTTTTTGTTTGGTTTTGTTTTTGTTTTTTAAGGGTTGTCTGTCAAAGAAAGGGAGGAAGCAGTATTGAGCAGAGGCCAAAGTTGGAGGGCATGGGGGCTGATGCAGACTGAGGCAAAGCTCCAGATGAAGAATGACTCATCAAATCGTCCTTAACTGGCTTCAGATTCTTGGACCTTTCTATGTGCCCTTTGATCACACACTGGATGCAGGCTGCACTTGGGAAGAGAGTGATCTCAAGGCCAATGTGTCCGTGAAGCTAGCTCAGCCTTCAGAAGGGAAATCTGAGGATTCTGGGGACCTATCACCTGTCTACCACGTTCCACACTTCAGTCCTATATACCAGCATTCACTCACTACTTCTAATAAATGTTGAAGAATTTTTTTTTTTCTATCTGCTGCATATTTCATAGCTTTGGTGGTACTGTCTTAATCTTGGTTGTCTTTTCTTATTTTCTTAGTATTTGTGCCAATTTCCTTGATCAGTTTTATGCCCAGACTGCCTGAATTATCCTCTTTCACAAGCTGCTTGGATTACAAAATGACCTCCCTTGCCTTCTAGGTGGATGCACACTGGCAGTAGTTAACTTCTTTAAACACCCATTTACCTATACAACTGCCCAACCGAAGAGCAGTAATTCTGTCTCTGTGTCATGATCTTCACTGTCTTTATCCTCTTTCTCAGGCTTTTTCCTTGACCCCTTGCATACCAGCCTGGTTAAGTTCCACTCTCTGACAAGAACACTGCCCACCAGCAGTAGTTCATACTTTTCTTCTTTGAACTAGCTCCATAATGAGCTGTTGGTTAGCCTCTTTAGAAATATTAGTGTAACATCTGTATTTGCCTAGTACGTAAAATATCACATCATGGAAATTAAATAGCAAGTGAAGTCATTTATGGTATCTGGCACACTGTTTGTGCTCAATAAAATATAATTATTACAACTCTGTGTTCTGAGGTCAGTTGAATGAGATTTGTCTCTTCTACTTACTGGCAAAATAATTAACCCATTTTTAACAAGTTATTTCAAAGTTATGTGTGAAAATCAAGTTCCTCGGTGCTTCATAAGATAATGTGTTAAATATTAAGATTAAAATGATGAGAAAAAAAAATTAAATGTACCATGTCCCTGCAGTAAAAATCTTACAATTTTAAAATCTTAGCCAGGCTTTTTTTAATTGCTTGGTTTTTAAAAAAGTATAGACTCTCATTCTTCAATGTAAAGTTCTATGGGTGCATCATTAAGATGCTATTTCCATTCAAGTATATTTAGTTATATGCTAATATGAACATTATTTCTTAGTAAAACCAAGTTGTTTTATAGAGTGGATCGGAAAGGCTTGAAGTCTATGGGTGAAGCTGATTCAAAACAATTTTCTAAAGAGAATTTTCCTCCTGAATGTGGACATGCCCACAGCTCACCCTGATTGCTTTATTGAGATTTTAAGCCTCCATAAAAGGATTATAACCCTAACCCCACCTTGACTATTCTTAAGGAACATGGTTCTCAATTCTCATGGCTACATAGATGAGCTATATTTCTGGCATTTGCTAGGAGTAAAATCTCAAATCAATGTCAGCCAAAATTTACTGGAAGAATGGTGATGCTAAATGGTTTTCAAGGACACAGTCTTTATAATTGGTTTTGCTAAGTTGTGACTGTGGGGTGATGCCTTAGGTAACTCATTCTAAGCCCCTTTAGAGGACATTAGAAACATCTGGATGATCTGAGTGCAGAGGGTTTTATCTCTTTCTTTTTTGATGCATCACAAGTATGTAGTACTCACGTTGGACACACTGAATAAATATTTGTAGATGCATGATTCCACTTTATTACAGTGTCATCATCAGGATTATTATTTTCTAATAATTACACCAGAAAATACATGTTTTCCTGGACAATTAGTTTATTTTTGCATCAAGGCCATTTAAGACTGTGGTGGGAGGGGGAAAAAAAAAAAAAAAAAGAGTTCTCTTTTCAGTTTTGAAAAGCTTGGTAACAAATGCTGTTCCAGCTCAGGTAACTGATGTGGGTCCCTACAGTGTGCAGTTTCAGCTCAATTCCCGGCTATCCTTTGTGATGAAAGTTTAATTTCTATAATGTTTTTCTTGCTTTTATTTTAGATTCTTTGGAAGTCATCTGAGATACTTTCTGGAATAAGCAATATGCATGGAAAGAAGGAGATGGTGCTTAAATTTCCTTTCTATTCCAAGATTAATCTGGATTTCATCTTATTAGTAATGGGTGTTTTAGATGGAAAAGGGTTCCTGTAAACAATCCAGGAATACAGACATTTTCTCAAAAGTCTTTACCTATTTTCATCTCGACCACCATCTCTACCCGATTCCTAACAAAAGTTTATTTTAACAAGTTATCACTGGGATGCTGTCACCTATATTAAGCAGCAGTCATGTTATTTTTAATAAGAGTATATCCTTACATATGGGTAAGAGATTTCTTTTGAGAAATCAGATTATGGTTAATTTAGTCGAACAACTCATAAATATACTACACGACTTAAGTATGTCATTTATACAAATTATATTTCAGCAAAGCTTTTTTTTTGCTTATATATATATATATATATATATTTGTATTAGCTTTTTTTTTTGCTTATATATATATATATATATATTTGTATTAGTCTCTTATTTCTGTCATAACAAAATACCACAAACCTACTAACTTCAAGCAATGCAGATTTGTTCTTTAACTATTCTGGAGGTCAGAAGTCTGAAAGCAGTCTCACTGGGCTACAGTCAGCATATCCACAAGGATGATTCCTTCTCGAGACTCTGAGATGAGACTCCCTTTCCTTGAGCCCTTTTCAGCTCCAGGTAGCCACTTTTATTCTTTAGCTTGTGGTCCTGTCCTGCATCGTCAAAGTGCACCCTCATTCCAGTGTCCTCTTCTGTCAGTCACCTTCTCTTCCCACTCGCACTCCCACTCGGCCCACTGGATAATCTAGAGTCATCGTCCCATCTCAAAATCCTTAACTTGACAACATCAAGTGGTTACCTTCCAGATAAGGTAACCTTTACAAGTTCTGGGAATTAAGACATGGACATTTTAGGAAGGTCATTATGTAGTCTAACACAATGTCTTGAGTGTAAATATTCACAACATATCTATTTTTTTTTTTTTTGTAAATCAAAGAAAAGCAGATATAGAGAAAGGTAATCAATTATACAAAGTGATAGAACAATTTCAGTAACAGCACAGATGTGAGTCACCTAACAAGGTCTGTAGTACATGCATCATAGCTCACGTGGTCACATAGAAATACATAGGTCAGTTCAGCTTACATATTGAGGTTCATGCATAAATATAATGTATTATATGAAATATAATTCCAGTTACATCAAGAGTGTACAAAAAATGCTCCCTGTTCTCTAGCATTGTTGTCTAATTTTATCAGGTTAGAAAAAGCACAAGAATATGTATGTTTCTAAATACCTCAACTCTTGATTTTGGTTCAGATCATGATCTCAGGGTCCTGGGATCGAGCACACCCCCCCAATCAGGTTCCATACTTAGCATGGAAGCTGCTCCAGATTCTCCCTACCACCTCCCTCTGCCCCTGTACTCACTCACTCCCTCTCTTTCTCAAATAAATAAAGAAATAAACTTTAAAAAAAAATCATAATATATACAGAGAAAGTGAAAAGGAGGAGAAAAAGGAAAAATAAACAGGAAATGGTGGATAAAGGTATGGGTATCTTTGCACATTTAAAGTACAAATGTGGTTGAGTCATCAGATCCAACTGATGAGTCTCAAACTGTAATTTTTGACTTTATGTAGTGCTAGTGGAGTAGGTCATTAAGGGATTCTCATTCCAAGTGAGTTCCCCCAAGGACAAACAAATACTTCATTAGATGGCTTCTGCCAGTCAACATTCTTCCAAAGTAAACGGCTACAACAAGCTTTTAATAGAGCCAAATAAAAAGCCTATCTTAAATCCTCCGGCTCCCAGGTCCTGCCATTAATAAATAAACAATCAAACAACAGCAAAACAACAAAGGCAAAGATACAATAAATCTTGCTACTGTGGCTCATCTGAGCCAAACTTTTATCTCTAATTTGATAATGCGCCAGTCTGACACTTTCCTTTTTGGCATGTGGAAACCTCCTTCTATTTCAGGCAAGTCTGTCCCATAGCATCCATCTAATAGAGAGAAAAAATGGATCTTGTTATCCATATGACCACCTTGAGGGCACACTGCAGCTTGCAGAGCACATGGTGATACTTATGGTGTCAATAACAATGTCTAAATAACACAAGTTTTAATCGCAGTCATCTTTTATCGACATGGTTGCTCCCTGGGCTCTGTTTAATTCGATCATATTGAAATGTGCTGTCCTGATTTTCATGAATTAGGGCAAAGTCACCCTTACTCACCATCTGAAGTCTCAGATGTTCCTTCCCACCCAGTAATGAAAATGAAAATTATTTTCCTTGGCAACTCAGATGGTATTCTGGTTAATTATGTGGATGTAAGTCTTAGATTATTTGCATATTTTATAGCTAGAAAGCCCTCTACTTTATGGCCAGCTCTGTTTTTTATTTTTTCTTTCAACTTTCTTAAAATGTTCTTTATTTTATGTTATTTTATTGTGTTTTAAGAACTTTCTAAGTTTTCCTGAAATTATTTTTGTAATCAAGCAGGTTCTAGTATACGTTTAGGATATATATTCTAGGCTTTTTTAAAAAATTAAATTCACAATATTTATAAATAGCATTTATAATCTGAATATGATATGTCCCCAAAACTTTTATGTTTATAAAGGGCCAACTGATAAAATATAAGCTAAAAATAATAAATACATAAATAATTGGGTTAGGTATCTTTTGCAACTACAAAGGATGGAATGGAATTGGAATGGAATTTAGAAGTAGATAGGTACTGCTTGCCTCAAAAGAAAATAAATAACATAAAGAAGAACATTATTGGCAAAAGATTAAACATTGCTAATAAAAATAAATTACATGTTTGGAAATTATGAACTAAAATGGATTATTTTGAGTGAATATGCTATCCAATTGGATGCTTTTCACAAATAAGGTTACTGGATTATGAGGGTGGGTATAACTTGAATGAATGGATATGATGGATTTTTAATTTTTAAGGTAATTTCTTTTTAATGACAGACTGCCCAGTTGCACAGCTGGTCAGTGGCAGGGACTACAAATGACAAGCCTGTAAAAAAACAAAAGCTTCTCACATTATGTATTGTTTGTTTCTAGATAATTTAAAAATCCCCTAACATGACTATAATGTCTTATATCTGCCATTTATTGAGTATAAAACTTGTTATATGGGCTTAACATACATCATTTCACTTAATAATTGTAATAATCCTGAAGACAGTCATTACTGGAAACTTCTGGAGGAGTTCATAGTCTGCATAATAATCATGTTAAACCCCAGACAGAATTAGAACTAAAACCCAGGTCTGATGACCTTCGCTTAGACCTTAGGCCTTAGAATCTGAAGAAATAAACAAATTTTGCTATTGTTCTAATACAGTCTAACTGGCTTTAGATGATACTGCTTATTTCCTGCAGAATAGGAGAGAACAGAAGCTCAGGTTTATATCTCCCGGTATAAGGACAGGTTTGCAGGGCTAACAGCTTCGTACAGGTGTCAGTAATAAAGTGTTTGCCTTCCATAACTACTCTGGGGGATAAAGAAGACAAAGAAAAAAGTTACATGTGTTCCATATGAATCTGCGTAATTACCATTGATTTTAATAGAACTGATTTTAATAGAACACAATCATCTTCCATCATCTTTTTCTTAGATTTTAAAGAAACAGAATGGTACTGAAGAAAAAAATAATTCTTTACTGATTTTATGATCTTCTGTTAGCAAGTTCCTCCCAGGCCCTGAACAAGACAGTTCATGTCACTGCTGTAAGTTTCCTATCATATAAAATGACTTCAACTTTTGGAATGTTGAACTCTTAGAGTTATGTCAGGTTTTAAAATTAAATGACTTGATTGGACTTCTGATTCCAGAAAGATGGAGAAGATTTGTTTTCTTAATCCTCCCACTAAGTACACTAAACATGCTGAGAATTATATATAAAATGAACACAGAAGACCCTTGAAAGGTGGAGAGAAAAAGGACAGATAAACTAGGGACTTCAGACTCCAAGAAATGGTGCAGTGATGTGTGTTCTAGCCTTATAGATCCCGGACTGAAGCTGAAGAAGCTGGTGTCCCAGAAATGCTAATGGGTACACAGAAGACCCCCAAATACCCATGCTTTCTATCCAAAGTATCATCAGGTAAGACAGAGAATCTTAAATAATAAGTACTTGTATAACAGCAAAACGACACAGAAAAAAAAGGAAGAAAGAAAGAAACAAACAACAATTTCCTTGTATTACCTATGTCAGAAGAGGCCAAGTGGAGTCTAAAGAGTTCTACACTCATCAGGCCATAATGAGGTGCCCCAATCATCCTGTCAGAGTTTTGGGTCAGAAATGGTTAGGTAGGGGTTGGAATTTCATCCTAGCTGAGGGCAATGAAGTCAACCTCCACCCCACCCACAGTCTCAGTGAAGACCACTGCAATTTTAAAACTGAAAACAACAACAAAAACACAATGGATGGGCTCAACAGCAGAATGGAAATGGCAGATAAAAGAATCAGTGAACTGGAACACAGAATAATGGTAATTATGCTATCTAAAAAGCACAGAGAAAAATCAACTCAAAAAAATTAATGAACTGAGACTGTGGGGCTATAACAAAATATCTAACATTCTTATCACTTGAATCCCAGAACAGAGAAGAAAAACAGTGAGGCCGGAAAGGCGTTTTGGCGGGGGAGGGGGAGACAAAAAAATTTCCTAGATTTGGCAAAGTATATAAGCCTACAGGCTCACTAAGCTGAATGAACTCCGACATCAACTCGAATAAATCCACCTAAAAACACATCATAGCCAAGCTTCTGAAAAATAAAAGCAAAGAAAAAACCTCATAATAAGAGAGTAAATGATATCTTACCTATAAGGAAAAAAAATGAGATTAATGGATTTTTCATTAGAAATTTTGGAAGCCAGAAAAATTTTGAGTACTGACAGAAAAGAGCTATCAACTCAGAATTCTGTATCTAGTAAAGTAAATCCCAGGAATTACAGAAAATCAAAAAAAAATTTAAAGATTTTATTTATTTGTTTGACAGAGAGAGAGAGAACAAGAGCATAAGGAGGGACAGTGGCAGGCAGAGAGAGAGGAAGCAGGCACGCTACAGAGCAGGGAGAGCCCCACGTGGGACTCCATCCTAGGACCCCGGGACCATGACCTGAGTTGAAGGCAGACCCTTAACCAACTAAGCCACCCAGGTGCCCCCAAAATATTTTCTTAATCAAAATATTTTTCAGTGAAGGAAAACTAAGAAAATTTATCACCAATGACCTACCTATCCTCAAAAAATGGTTATAGTAAGATCTTAAACTAGAAAAGAAATGACAGAAGAAGAAATCTTTGAACTTCAGGAAGGAAGAGCAACATTTACCTTTTCCTCACTAGTTTTCTAAAGTATCTTTGATGGTTGAAGCAAAAATTATAACATTGTTTGGTGTGGTTCTAATTACATGGAAAGGACCTATTTAAGACAATTATATTCTAAAGGAAGGAAACTAGAGAGACATAAAGAAGGTAAAATTCCTTCATTTAAACTGGGAAAATGTCACACCAGTAGATTGTGATGGTCTGAATAGATAATGTGATACGCAGAGCAACCAATAGAAAGCTATGCAAAAAGACACATTTAAAAACATTAAAGAGGGGCGCCTGGGTGGCTCAGTGGGTTTAAAGCCACTGCCTTTGGCTCAAGTCATGATCCCAGGGTCCTGGGATGGAGCCCCACATCAGGCTCCCTGCTCGGCGGGGAGCCTGCTTCTTCCTCTCTCTCTGCCTGCCTCTCTGCCTACTTGTGATCTCTGCCTGTCAGATAAATAAATAAAATCTTAAAAAAATAAATAAGAATACAATAAAAAAAATAAAAACACTAAAGATATATCAGAGTAAAGTTCCATTATATATACAAGTAACCCATAGGAAGACAAGAAAAAGAAAGAAGGAAAGAAGGAAAGAGAATAAACACATGACAAAATTAAAATGGCAGCCATAATATGTTAATAATATCAATAATTATGGTAAATGTAAATTATCTAAGTATACTGATTAAAATATAGACATAGGTATAGTGAATATATATGCTTGATGCATTTACACTAGAAAGTGTAAAATAAACCCAAGCAGAAGGAAAACAGGCAGAAGGAAAGATATAATGTGTATAAGAACAGACATCAATGAAATTGAAAACAGAATCCATATAGAAATAAATCCAGGAATGAATTCTTTGTTACATTCATTCAAATGATTGGCAAACTTCCAGCAAAACTGACAAAGGCAAAAAATAAAGGACACAAATTAGCAGCATCATGAACAAAGAGGGTATATCATAACAGAACTTGCAGTCATCAAAATATAAGCAAAGATTATGAGCAACTCTAAATCCGTTATGAAAACTCAGATGAAATGGACTACTTCCTTGAAAAACACAATGTACCACAACTTATCCACTATGAGATCATTTGAATAGCCCTCAAAATTTCTAAGGATATTGAGTGTATAATTAAAAACTCTCCCCCCAAAGAAGCTTCTAGGATTGGTAGTTTCAGTGAAGAAAACTTAAAAAAAAAAAAAAATCCAGAGGTGATAAATACGTTTGTTTATTACCTTGCCTGTGATAATGACATATACCCATATGCTCCAAATCATCAAATGTATACATTGAATGTGTGAATTTTCCTATACACCTCAATAGAGCTAAAAAATAAAATTATATAAATTAAAATAAAATATACTCTAGCACAAAATTTTGGCAAGGCTCCCAAGAAATAGGATCACTCAAACTTTGCTGGTGTAAATGTAAAATGGTACAACTATTCTAGAAGATAGTTCAGCAGTTTCTTAAAAAATAAAATATTAAACATGGGACTTCAGGATGGCTCAGTGGGTTGGTTCATCACTGGACTCTTGTTTTCAGCTCAGATCACGATGTCAGGGTCTTGAGATGAAGCCCTGCCTCAGGCTCTGTGCTCAATAGGGAGCTGGAGCTCAATCTCTGCTGGAGATTCTCTCCCTCTCCTTCCCCTTCTGCCCTCCCTCCACTCTCTCTCTCAAGTAATAAATAAATAAATCTTTAAAAAAACACACAACTAACTAAACATGGAACTATCATATGACTTGAAGACTGGACTTCTGGGCATTTATTCCAGAGAAAGGAAAACATATAATAAACAAAAACCTGTAAATAAACATTCATAGCTGCTCAGTGTATAATTGCCCCAAACTGTAAAAATCCCAGATGTTCTGCAACAGATGAATTACTAAACATAATGAAGTACATCCATATCACAGAATATTAAACAGCGTATACAAAGGGACAAACCATGGATATATTCAACTAAGGTGGATCTCTGGAGAATTAGGCTGAGTGAGAAAAACAGCCATTCCCCAAAGTTTACTTATTTCAGAGTCCATTTATATAATGATTGTCAAACATAAAATAGTAAAAAGTGTTGAAATGGTAAACAGATTAATGGCTCTAGGGTTGGCTAAGGGGGCGAGAGGCAGGTTTTCAGAAGTGAGCATGACCATAAAAGGGTATCATGAAGATCCCTGGAGATCACGGAAATGCTTTGTATCTTGTCTGTGCCAAAACATTTTGATTGTCACATTTTATTGTAGTTTTGCAAGGTGAAACTTGTTTTGCTGGGGGAAACTTGGTAAAAGATTCGTGGAATCCATTATTTCTTGTAACCAAATGGGAATTGACCATTATCTCAAAATAAAGCCATTTATATAAAAGGTTAGATGACTCTAGGAAATAAGAATTAAAAAACAAATGTGCATTCATATTCTGGTTTTTATATTGTATTTTCCTATTTATTCATCAATAGGTTGTTCATCATCATTCATTCATGCGTTCTTATGCTTTTGGCTTTCTTTTCACTGTACTTGTGGATTTATGAACTAAAATGGGTATTTTGTGAAATTATTCATTTTAATCTTTTCATTCATGGTGACTTATTGTGCATTTGGGATGCTGCCAAGATATCGAACTGATAATAATAATGATAAATTTTTATATGGTATCTTGTCAAGATGGGGATGGGATTCTTGATTTACTTCTTTGTAAATCAGTTGTTTTCTGCTTTCTAGCAAATGCCAATATATCTTTTCTGTCTCCATACATATATTCAGCACATATTTGTTTAGCACCTACTTTGTGGCATATGTTGTTCCAAACACTGAACATTATAGTGGTGAAAATATAGTTTCTTTCTCTCATACTCAGAAGTGTGGGTATAGATAGAGGTGGAAAGGTCAATACATAATGAGTTAACAAATGCAACAAGAATATATATTCTGCTGAGTAAAGAGCCTGATGCGGGGCTCGATCCCAGGACCCTGAGATCATGATCTGAGCCGAAGGCAGCGGCTTGGGCTCTTTGCTCAGTGGGAATCCTGCTTCTCTGTCACTTTGCCTGCCTCTCTGCCTACTTGTGATCTCTCTCTGTTAAAAAAAAAAAAAAAAAAAAAAAAAAAAAAAACTTAAAAAAAAAGAATATATTTTCAAATGCTTAACAGGTATATTCTACACTCTTCTTAGAATTCTTAGAACACTTCTCATTTAGGGCACCCACATGGCGAAGTCGGTTAGGCATCTGCCTTCAGCTCAGGTCATGATCCTAGGATCCTGGAAGTGAGCCCCACATTGGGCTCCCTGCTCAGCAGAGAGCCTGCTTCCTCCTCTTCTTCTGCCCCTCCCCCTACTCATGTTCTCTTGCTCTGCTCTCTCTATAAAATAAATAAATAAATAAATAAATAAATAATCTTTAAAAAAATAAAAATAAAAAGAGACACTTCTCCTTTGAGTCATTCCATCTCTTAGGACAATGTTTATTGACCGCCTTGGTATTACAGGCTCCATAGTTTGCTATGGGGATGACTGTGTCTCCACCCACTCATGCTGGTAGCACCACTTCCCTACTTATGACAAGAGAAACTTTTTATAGACTTTTTGCCAAATGTCTCCAGTTTTCTGGAGAAATGTATCTCTTAGGCTGGAGGAAGACCATGGTTGCAAACCACCGTCTGAGAGACTCTTGAGGTTTTTGTCCCAGGATATCTCAGGATGGGTATTAAAACTTTTTATCAAGACAATAAGTTCTGAAGCTCGCCTTTGTGGAGAGAGAAAGTTCAATGCTTCCCTAAATATCCTGTCATAGACAAGTTAGAAAGAAAAAAATGGAAACTAAAATCAGAGGGGGTATATGAATCTTTCAAATAATTCTGACAGCAACTCTGGTGAGATGAATGCCCTTTGGAGCCTTTTTGACCAGAGAGTGACATAACATATTACATGAATGTAAGGTTGCTTGGTTGTCTGGAACTCTCTCAGTTTTTGTCCTGAAAATTCCTTCCTTCCTTCCTCCTTTTCTCTCTCTTTTAAGATTTATTTATTCATTTTAGAGAGAGCAGTGGGGAGGGGCAGAGGGAGAGAGAGAGAGTCCCAAGCAGACCTCACACTAAAAGAGGAGCCTGACTCCTCTTTTGGGTTCCATCTCAAGACCCTGTGATCACGACCTGAGCTGAAGCCAAGAGTCAGTCACTTAACCAACTGAACCATCCAGGCTCCCATAAAGTCTTGTTTCCTATGAACACTTAGCCTCGGGCAAACCTGATTGATTGATCAGGCTATATAAGTTTTATTTAGAAGTGATTACTCTGTCTGATTTAAGAAGAATATATGATGGGGCAGAGGTTGACGGCAGAAAGTGTAAGGTATTAGGACAACATGGCATAATCTATTCAAGAGATAAAGGATGCTACCCTAGGTGCTGTCTTGTTCCACTTTGTATACATTAAGTGTGAGATGTGCATTACATATCAAACTCGCGATATCAATAGACAATGTGTATAAATTTGGATATAAATAGCCTGGACATAAACTAGGAGTAATCAGGTTTTTTAAAGGACACAGTATTATAGGTTGAATTGTGTTCCCCTCACAATGCATATGCTGAAGTCCCAACTCCCAGTACATTAGGTGGGACATGAATCCAATATGGCTGAATGATGGTTGTCCTATAAGAGGAGGAAGAGACACCACAGGTGCACTTGCACAGAGGAAAAGCCATGTGAGGAGCAGTGAGAAAAACAAACAAACAAACAAAACTAAGTGAAGAAAGATCATAAACATGAGAGTTCATTGAGGTCATTGGAATTAATGAGTTTTTTTTTTTTTTTTTTAGTTTAAGAAGGAAAATACTAAATTTATGGTATATTTACATATACTATGTTTGAATCCTTGAGTGGATGAAAGCAGACATTCCTGGGTTAATAGTTCATATAAGAGAAAAATCATTTACCCTTTTATCATAGTAGAAAAATAGCATATGCAGAGAGTTCGCATTGTGTCAGGTTCATGAGGTTGTATTTATTTGGTTTTCCGTTTACTTAATAAGAAATGAAAGGAAGAAGGTGAATGAAGCTTACAGAGATTATAAGTTAGAACATACCCTCTCTGAGAGTGAAAAAGTGAATTTATTATACATATTATATACATCTGTTAATTGAAAAATCTTTATCCATAATATATACATATATATGTATGTATATACACACATATAGAAATAGTAATATAACCACAAATACATATAAATATGTATTTATACATATAAATATGTATTTATACATATAAATATGTATTTATACAATGTGTATAAATTTGGATATAAATTTATACATATATATGTATATATATGTATACGTATGTATATATGTATACATATATATATATATTTATACATGTATATAATACATAAATATATATATTTATATGTGTATTTATACATATGTATGTATGTATATACATACGTACACACACACACACACACACACACACACATACATATAGAAATAGTAATATAACCACAAATGTCAAGAGGAGAAAGTCATAGAATGTCATACATTTGTAGTGCTTGCTGAACTGACTGTAATCTGGATGAGTACTTCCTATAATGCTGGCTGTTTTAGCTTTGAAAAAATATATATAAAATGAGAAATTTTTAGATACAAGTCCCTCCACCCTTCCCCACCATTTGAAAGTAGAACAGTCCTCTGAAATCTTTTGTAAGCCAGAATGGTGTAAAGCAAAGAAGCCGTTGCCATTAATTTATATTAATGGAAAAATTTTTGGACGTTCCCAGACCCCCAAAATTACCTCCTTAGCCTTTTCTGATACCTTAGGACACACCTTACTAACACATGCACAAAATATGTCATGATACAGCTGATGTGCATAGACACAGTTCAGAACCACGGTGGTTTCATGCTGAGCTAGGGAGTGTAGTGCCCTTGGGACCACCGTGGCTGCTCAGGTGCACACCGCCTCTGTAAATTTCTCTGCAAAACAGATGCTGGATGCTATTTTTGCCTTTTCACCTTCTTCTGTAAAAGTAGAACTCTCTGAATATCTTTTACTTGGGGAAAACAGGTATTAAATGTAGGTCCTTTCTAAGAACAAATTGACTAAAGACAAACTTTTTGAAAAGTGGGGGATACTTGTATATTAAAAATTGCCTACTTTGTAGCTTGTAGTGACTAGAAAAACTCAAAGGATAATAAGCATTTGGGGATTAAATATCCTTGTGCCTGCCACTTGTGGTGCTAACATGATTATCGTAAAATTAATCATAAATATGACCCCATGTCAACTGGCCAGATGCAAATTTAGATTTCCTTTCTATGCACAAAGCGAAGAGGTCACTTAGGGCAACTGTGACTAGCACTAAGGTATCGACACACAGCAAAACTCACTTTTTGTCAGTGTGTTTGTTCCAGAATGGCACTTCAGTGTTTAAATAAGTTGCATAATCATCCAAGAAACAAAGACCAGTGTTGCACTTTCTGAACCTGTCCTTAGAAGTTTCTCTTTTTTTCCATCTTAATTTACTAAATCCAGAATACCTTAATAGGGGAAAAACTGTTTCAGTTGCTTTGAGAAAATTAAAGGCCTGAAAAAAGCTTCATTTGGAAAACAATCAGTAGAGGAACTTCAATTGGCAAGCAGACTGTCAAATTGAGTCCCATTAGAAAGGAGTCCTTACGTGTTTAGGTCTCATTAGCCAGTGGGAACAAAGGGATTCTCATTAAAACGTGCATACAGCTAACTTTGATTCTGGTATTTCATGGTCTATAGAGATATCACGCAGCACTAATAAACCTGGCCAATTTGCCTTTTCTGGGCTGCCTCCGGCATCACCACTTCCTGACTTTTTGTCTCCCACAAGGATTAGCACACTGTCTTAGCTGACCCACCATTCAGGAATGTGTGCACACTGTTGCCTCAAACTGTCAGCTCTGAATCAAAGTTCATTCCCCCATGTGAATGTGCAGGGGGAGGTTCTCTTACTCCTCTATGAGTATCACTTATCAAAGTTGCATTTGAAGATTGCATGGCCTCCAGAGTATTACATTTTTTTTTTTTCTCTCCAGTGAATGTTCACAAAAGTTTAATGTGTATGGATTGAGGCAATTCAAGTAATAGGCTTCAAACTGGACCCGAAGCCATTGTCCTCTCAGCCCTCAGGCCATCAGGGGCTGTGTCAGACTTGATTTTTATTCAGGGTAGATTTTCTTCCAGGGGAGCAGCAAGGCCAGCCTTGCTATTTGCCTTTAGAAGGGATCCCTTTCAGTTTGCCCTGTCTGTCCATATAAATATGCTTATATAAATACATTGGTATATTCACAGACATATTTCCCAAACATTTAAACTATTTTAATTATTTATACCTGAAGGTCCTCATGTCTGTGTAAATCAACCTTAAAAATATATATACTAACAGGAAAAAAAATGTTGATGGATGTATATACCAATTATATACTTAGATGTCTCTGCTCTCATGGAAAACAAACACAAAAACAAACAAACAAACAAAACTTATAGTTTTGAGGGCCTAGAAAAAATATAAGATCATTTATGACAATGTTATGTACTGATTCCCCATAACCTCAGTTTTCAGAAGAAAATAGACATTTCATCACACACACAATCTGTGTTACGAAACAAAGGAAACATCAGACTGACTTAGACTTGGATTTAAAGCAAATCAGGAAATATTTGAGAGATGTTAATTCAGCACCACGAGTTAAAGGAAGGATAAGTAATGCAGATGGGAGCCCCAATTATATGAATTAGGACAAAAAATAGGATCGTATGATACTCTAGAAACAGGAGAGAGTGATGAGTGGAGTACAGAAGAAAGAAAAAAATCACAAGAAAGCTAGGATGTCAACCACTCCTACTCCTTAGAAAGGAGAGAACAGAACAACTCAGGATCAAAGTCTGATGTGGGAAAAGAAGGGATAAAAGACAAAAGACTTTATACAGATATTAGCAGCATTCTATGGACATTTAGTTTTTTTTTTTTTCCATCTAGAATGGTAAACTCAGCTTACAAGTATATAGATGGAATACAGACTTGTCCAATCACTATGTTTACACTTGAAATCAATGTTGCATTGTGTGTCAACTATACTTCCAAAAAAAATGAATACAGTTGGCCTCACAGAGCTCCACTGCTCAGTGCTGTGGTAACACAATATGATGGTAGATCAGAAGAACTAAATGATACCATGAATTTTATTATGAAAATGTAAATTAATAAAAACACATGGTGATTAGGTTAATAAAACATTCTTCAAACATATGGATAAACTGTATTTATAAATCCTTCATTTTAATTTTCATTTCATGCTAAAACAAAAGACATATGAACTAGACTAATAAAACATCCCCTTTCCATTGTGATCATTTAATTTTTTAAATTTTATTTATTATTTATTTATTTATTTTTCATTGTGATCATTTAAAATTTCCTGAAGAGATGGGGACACAGAGAAGAAGGAGAAGGAGGAAGAGGGGGAGAAGGCAGAAAAGGGGGAGAAAGAAGAGAAAGAAAGAAAAGAAGAGGAGGAAGGAAAAGCAGATTGAGAGGTACTGAGGCTTGTATCTGTTGAGCCGTGGGCAGATATCTAGAGTACCATGTTCCTAAGCCTTCAACCTTAAACTAAAGCACTCCTTCAGAGCTAAAGCAACTTGGGTCCTCCCCTTATTCTGACCCAGGAGGAGGACTGAGACTAGTTTTCCTTGGTGAGTTTCTAACATGGGACCTGAAAAAGTGGAGAAGTGAGAAAAAATAGAAAGTATAACAAACAGAATCAACGGATGCCTAGGAGGAGATCAGAAAGCATAACATACTAAAAATGAAGAAATTAACTGTAAGCGATTTTATGTTTCAGGTAGAGGAGGTATGAAATGGATATAAATTATTAAAATAATAAAGAGATGCTATATATAGTTACTGTTTTGATTACCTTGGGATAAGAAAAATCACAAAGGGCTTGTCCAATTTATGTAGCAGGTTTTGTTTTTTGTTTTTTGTTTTTAATAAAACTTGAATGGCTTTTTACTATTTAAAATAAAATCAATAAAGCATTTTATTAAATAAAGATCCCAAGTTTTTTTTTAATAGGTTAAAATTATCATATATTGAATATACTTAAAGTGGAACATACCTAGGTAGAATGCAAATAGACAAGGAAAACTCCAGGAATCAAATCTCTGGTAATTATTTACTGAAGATACATGTACTTAGTATTTTATGTTCTATCAGAAAGAGATTTAAGGTTAAACATTTGACATGAGATCTTTGAACTTTCCTCCCAGTATTAATTAGTGAGGCTAAATTATACGATCTCTGGGACTTTTAACAACAAAGGTCTATTTCCTGCTTTTAGTTCATGTCCATCTCTGGTCACTACTTTCATTCTAGGTTCCAGGCTGGTGGAAAAGCCCCCATCTAAGGTGCTGTAAAATGATTTTCTTGAGGAGAGGGTCAGAACAAATTTTGAATAATAATCATGCAGTGTATCATAGTCCAACTGAGTGATCATTTCAGAGAGGGCAAGGAAATTAATTCCAAATACTTCCTGTGCCTCTCCATATTAGCTTGCACAGAATAAACAGTACATAAATAGTTCTGATCAGAGGTTCATAATAAAATAACCCTCATTTCATGAAAGTTTAATTTTAGTAAAAGGGCTGTACAACTGATAGGGGACACGAGGAAAATTATTGTCTTATAGAACAATAAATTCAATATTAAAAGCATCACTCTCTTACTGGTTTATATTTCAGTAGCATTTTGTTGATAAGTAGGCTGAGCTAATTTTTAACTCTTTTTTAATTTTTGTTTTTTTTAGTAGTAGCTCAGAATAGGTTCTTAGTCACACACCCTTCCTGCTATAGAATGACAAGGAGCAAAGTATCTTTAAAGCAAGCATAGGTTAAGCACAGAAGAAAGAAATCCTTATGATAGGACAGACGAAGAACGTAGAGAGCTAAATTTCAGATCAAAAGCTGTGTCTCCAGTCCTGACAGAACAATCAGTCCTTGACTTTTACACAATAAGCAAATTCGATACGCATTTCATAAATAGCAAATAAATGGGCAACCTCAGAATATCATTTTAATGAGTGTGACTTTCCTGACTACAACCACACATTCTGTATTCACTGAAGCTTCCTGTGTAGGATGCAAGTCAGGAAAACTTAAAAAGCACTTAAAAACCATAGCAGACCGTGAAAAATAAAAAGGCCATTTAGGTTTGTTGAAAGAGAAGCATAACAATATGCCTTCAAAAGATTCTCCAGAGCCTCAGCTTAGGATTCTTCTCATGGAGTTGAGGACACTCTTGAAAAGAAAATATTATCAGAAGCAGGAAAAAAAAAAAAAAAAAAAAAGATCCTTTTTAAAAAACACTCAAAGTTTCATAAATGTATTTTGGTTTAAAAACATTAATGGTAATCTGCTTTGATTTAATGTTATTTATGAATGCATGAAATAATACTCGTTTGAAGGTTAGGATTCCAGAAATATTTTAAATCATTATTTTCTCGCTCTGTCTGTGCCACTGCCAAATACCCAGTGGGAACTCAATAAATATAAATTGATGATGATGATGATAACTTCCCTGGGACACACACGCACACTTTGAAAAATTAGTTATTAAGTCCATATGCATTTTAACTTCGAATTTGTCTTTCTAAAGAACTCAAAGTCAGATTTATTTTGTTTTGTCTCTGCTATATTTTGATGAGAAGTGAAGAAACTGCAGACACAGACTTTTTATATTGATGATGCAAGATTTATTTATTAGGCTCATTCACTGGGCAGGTTAGTGAGCTATCTTTTTTGATGTCACCCACCGCATTCTGGGGCAATGAGCCCTTGTAAAACTACAAACTCAATTATAGCATGAATTAATATTTTATACATTAAATTTCATAAGTTATACTTGGTTGAACAGAGTAACTGAATTAAAATACGATTTATAATTAAATCCTTATCAATCACCCTAAGAGTGCAACCAATCTGTATATTTGGTCCTCGGTTCTCATTTAAAAGTATGAAGTGACTTGTCAGGTAATAAGAGTAATCAGTTTTAGGCAAGAGACAATTGCTTGCTGCAACACAGTCACATTTGTAATTGATCAGCAATGGCATGATGATTTATCATTCATGAGATGTGTATCACTTCAGAAAGCTTAACTTATACTGTGGTGCATTCAGCCTCAAATTTGTAAACATTTCAGAATTAGAACAGCTCTGTACTCATAAGAAATGTTACATGCTTATTCCCACTTAAAAATATAGAAATTAAACTAGGTCTACTTCTAATCACCATATGGTTCAAAGTATTACCCTTAAAAATTAAATACAAATGTTTCAGTGAGTATTATTATTCTCATAAAATATTTTAAAACTATTCATGATATGCAAAAATGTCATCCTGAGCTGTATTAGAGAAAGATTATTTATTTGCATGAACTTTTAAAGTTTTTCATTAGGGTCCTTTTTTTAAGGCAGTTTTAGGTTAATGAATACTCACTTTTTCATTAACCACAACAACAAAAATCAAGGAAATTTTATCTATTGGCCTTTATTTGACTATAAATGCTCATCTAGTATCAGAAATCCCAATAGAAGATTAGAAATTTTATATTTATTGGCATAAGTTACTTAATATGAAACATGGAAAATAATTGTGTAAAGCTTTAGATTTGATATGGGTTCCTATAAAAGAATCAAGCAACATATCCCCAGTTTGTTGGTGGTTTGTATGTATAAGATCAGGGAGAGGCAGAAAATAAAGGAAAAATGAAATAGGATTAAAATAAAAAGATAGGGAGTTACATCACAATAAATACAAAATTGAGTATTGGTTTGTTTTTGCTTTAAATTATGGAGAGGAGGGGAAAAAACAAATTATGAGGAGGAAAGGGAGCAGAAATGTGTTATACATCAAGTCTATAATCTAGATCCCAACTTCTTTACCCATTTATTAGTCAGTGGACATTTGGGTTCTTTCCATAATTTGACTGTTGTTAACAATGCTGCTATAAACATCGGGGGGCCTGTGTCCCTTTAAGTCAGTGTTTTTGTATTTTGGGGATAAATACCTAGTAGTGCAATTGCTGGGTTGCAGGGTAATTCTATTTTTCACTTTTTGAGGAACCTCCATCCATTTTCCAGAGTGGTTGCACCAATTTACATTCCCACCCACAGTTTAAGGCACTTCCCCCTTTCTCCACATCCTCACCAACACCTGTTATTTCCTGTGTTGTTAATTTTAGCCATTCTGACATGGGAGAGGTGGTATCTCATCATGGTTTTGATTTGTAGTTTCCTGATCGTGATTAATGTTGAGCAACCGTGAGATGACAGACATCTGTATGTCTCAGATTAACATAGGGTAAGGGAAAACAAACAAACAAACAAAAGGGATGGATGCAAACAATAAGCGATTCTTAACTAGAGAGAACAAACTGAGGGTTGCTAGAGAGGAGTGGTTGAAGAATGGGGCTACATAAGTGATGAGTATTAAGGAGGGCACTTGTAGTGAGCACTGAGTGTTATACATAAGTTATGAATTACTAAACTCTACTTCTTAAAACCAATATTACACTAAATATTAACCAACTAGAAATTAAATAAAAACCTGAAATAAACAAACAAAAGAATAGAGCTTAGATTCCAGAGCATCACTTTAAGTTTAGATAAATCACTTGCTTTTTTGCATCCTTCATTTCTTCAACTATAAATGTACATAGTAGTAGTTTACCTCAAAGAGTCACGAGGCCCATCAAATTAACACATGCAAAACAAACTTCCTAATAATTTAGTTCAAATAAGCAAACAATTATTTTAACTTTTCCTACAATAGTCAAGTTGAGTTGTTTTATCCTTCTGCTAATTTTGCATAAGCTTAAAATGAACTTATTTTTTCAATACAAAGTACAAAATTAACAATATTGAGCACATTATGTAAGTGAAGACAATTCTTGCAGTGATGATCTTATAAAGAAGAAAGTTTATTCCTTAATTTTTGTAAAGAAATCACAGGTCATAAAAAATCAGATACAAATTTTACTATAAAATTAATAGTCAATAGGACATCAGGAAATATTCCACCATTTTGTTTACAATTATGGAATTTTTATCTTATTGGTAAAACAACACATAATTTTGTGGACCATTTATCCTTTATGATAAAACAATGTCCTAGGTTTATGTTTCCATATGAAATATTTTAATTTTTAAATATTTTTAATTTAAATTTTGCTAGTTAACATACAGTGCAATATTGTTTTCTGGAGAATTCTGTGATTCATCACTTATGTACAACACCCAGTCTCATCACAAAAATGCTCTCTTTAATGTCTATCACCCATCTTGCTCATCCCCCACCCACACCCCTCCATCAACCCTCCATTTGTTCTCTATCATTAAGAGTCACTTATAGCTTGTTTCCCTCTCCTTTTTCTCCTTTATTTCCCTTCCTATATGTCCATCTGTTCTCTTTCTTAAATTTCACAGATGGTATTTGTCTTTCTCTGACTGATCTACTTTGCTTAGCATAATCACTGTAGTTCCATCCAAGTCATTGCAAATGGCAAGATTTCGTTCTTTTTGATGATTGAATAATATATTCAAAATGGATGAAAGACCTAAATGTGAGACAGGAAACCATCAGAATCCTAGAGGAGAACACAGGCAGAAACCTCTTTGACCTCAGCCATAGCAACTTCTTACTAGACATGTCACCAGAAGCAAAGGAAACAAAAGCAAAAATGAATTATTGGAATTTCATCAAAATAAAAATCTTCTGCACAGTGAAGGAAACAATCAACTAAACTAAAAGGCAGCCTACAGAATGGGAGAAGATATTTGCAAATGACAAATTTGATAAAGGATTAGTATCCAAAATCTATTAAGAACTTACCAAACTCAATACCCAAAGAACAAATGACCTAGAGAAATGAGAAGAAGACATTAACAGATAGTTCTCCAAAGAAGGTATCTGGATGGCCAACAGACACATGAGAAGATGCTCAACATCACTCATCTTCAAGGAGATACTACCTGATAGCTGTCAGAATGGCTTGAATTAACAACACAGGAAACAACAGGTGTTGGTGAAGATGCAGATACAGGGGAACACTCTACATGGTTGGTGGGAAGGCAAACTAATACAGTTACTCTGGACAACAGTTTGTAGGTGCCTCAAAATGTTAAAAAGAGAACTACCTGACAATTTACAATTTTAATACTAGGTATTTACCCAAAGGACACAAAATTACAGATTCAAAGGGGTATATGCACCCCAATGTTTACAGCAACCTTATCAACAATAGTCAAACTACGTAGAGACCCCAAAAGTCCATTAATTAATTAATGGATAAAGAAGATGCAGTGTGTGTGTATGTGGTATATTATTCAGCAATACAATAAAATATTTAAAATTCACTTTGGTTTATACTACCCCATTTATGGAGTGACAGTGTAGTCTTTATAATTTGAAATGTATAACATACAATTGTGTAAATTAAATTTTGAAAAATTACTAAATTACCATACATTACCTTTACTAAGAATGGATCTCAAGCCCTAATCTAAAGAAAGAAAAAGAATGAGAAAACTTAAACTTCCATATTGCAATAAATCACCAAATTACATTATCCCATAAAATATATTTAAGTGTTTGATCTGACTGCTTAACTTTAAGTAGCAGAAAAAATATATTTATGTATATTTAGAGTCTTTACTTTTAGCTTAAAAGAGGACATGGAAATAATTGTAATTGAATATATCCTTTTATTTATTTTTAAATCCTCATTTGCTATTATGCTCTTTAATAACAGAACACAGCAAGTCTCTTTATTTCAAATCTGAAAATGAGGTTTCCCTTCACTATAGCTTATAATCAAATATAACAGTTTATAGGAAAATTAGAGGTCAGTTTACATTAAACAACATAAACCGAAGGTAGCTAACTTAATAAAGCATGGTGGGAAGACCATTATCTAAGTGGGAGGCAGGCTTAATATACCCTGTACTGTAAAATGCCATTCATACAAAATTGACTCAAGATTTATAGCTGTAGGTAATAATTCAATGTCAGTGAAATCCAGGGCACATGTTTCAGTACAAGGAATTAACCCGTAAGAAAATGGTAGTGTTATTTTTCTGGGTAGGAGGATTACAACTGCTGATGGCCTAAATATATATCATTTACAATTCATCAGAAATCCAAAAATTGTTTATATATTTTATACAAATAATGTCAAAATATGTCATAGCAAAAAATAAGCGTCTTTTGATTGCACTCAAAACTATATTCATTTATGTTACATACTAAATAAAAGTCAAAATACTAAGCAACAAAACCAAAGCAGAAAGCGTATTGAAAAGTCTGGTTTTAGAAGGAGAGAAAAATCTAATCAGAGAAAAGTCTAATCTATTAAAAAAAAAATAATAAGAGTTATATCGTGTTGATTTTACATAACACTATTATAAGGAAATATATATGTTACATCCAGAAAGTAATTAAAATTTATATTAATTTATATTTCCATCATGTCACATTAACTACACAAAACAAACTGAAAGATGAAAATTTACAGTATCAGTGATCAGTACTCTAGAAAGGGAAACCTACCCTTCAATCTGAGTGAAGCATTTCACTTGTGTAACTAATCCCAAAACAGAGGTAATCACAAGCACTAGAACTCATCAAAATAAATAAATTGGATTAATGAGAGAGAAATTCAGACTGAAGATGATCCTACAGGGAATGGGCAGTAATAAATCCTTTGCAGGTGGTTAATATCATATATATCAATGCAAAAATTGCATTTTTCAAAATATATGCATTTAGGATTTTTTTTTTCCCCTTTCCCTTCTAATGTCAGTATTTGGAAAGAAAGCAAAATAAAACTCATGCCTTAATCAAGGATTTATCTATTTCTGCAGGATTTTAATTTCCCAGTTGGCTTTACAACTCATGAAACTACAAAGAATAACCGTGTTAACATTCCCGGCATCTCACAGCACACTGCATCAAATATATGCCCCAAACTGTCCTAGACAGACTGAATTGTAGAACAAGAAATAGACATAAGGGATAAATGTTTCCTTTCCAGTTGTGAAAACCTGTACTTGTAAAACCCTGACAAATTCTGTGTCTTATTTGACAGTGAAAATACACTGCATATCAAGTCATTTTTCTGTCTCTACCGTGGATACTGATCAGATTGAAAGGGCAAGTTTCAATGTTTCAAAATATTCAAGACACTGAAATGTAGGCTGTATTTCACTTATTCCAGCTATGTATACATTGTATAAAAGCCTGGTTACAAAAATAATTTTCAGGTATGCAAAGCAGCAAAAGAGTTGAAATAAATCATATCGTTTAAGAAATCTTGGAATCTTGTTCTTTTTGATTAGTAAAGAGAGAAAAAAAATACATTGAGGAGGGAGAAACAAAAATCTTTTTTATTAAGTGACCGTTTCATTTCACAGGGCTTATTTGTCCTTGTTTTTAGGCAGGATACCATTCTTTTAAAGGGCACAAAAGAATAGAGAGAAATATTTTTTTCTGGTTGACATGAGACATTTATACAATAGAATTGTCTAACTGGTGTCACATAAGGTCAAATGACTTTGTCCCCACACTCAGGGACTCCTGTGAAATGAAAGGTCAATGTATTTAGGTCTCTAAACCTACCAAGGAAGAATTGCATTTTTCCCCATAACACACACACACACACACACACACACACACACACACACACACACAGAGTTTTTTTTAATTATAAAAATAAGCAAAAAATAAAAAAAATGGCACCCATTAAAATGATAATGTTCTTCATGAACTGTCAGTATTTTATTATTTTCTATTAAAATGGCAGTTTACCCAGATGACTACTGACTGAGAGATAAAATACATCTGTGTATGTCTTTATATATGTGTCTATGTGTATGTAAAGTAAGTGTGTTTTCTATGAAAAATTGCAATTGCATTTTGGAGGCAATTTACATAAAATAGACTGACACTTTCTGATATGCTTAAGATTTATCTGTGTAAAATAAGTTATTCCTCTGGAAGGTCATAGAAGGTTGATCCTAGGAATAGAGGTTTTTCTCTTCACCTCTTGTCACCATGACCACTCAAGTTTTGAAAGCCTATAACTAACTCTTCTCTGTCTTACTATTCTAAGACATCTCCTGCTAAAATTCTTTGGGTCACTGTCTTCTCCCTAGGTTATACATCATATTCCAAATTTTAACAGCCTTTAATTAAGCAAAATTATCTCTTCTGGGGACTTGCCCTTGAGAGGTATTGCTGATTCTAATCTGATAACAAATTCCAAAAATATGTTTCTATAATAAATGTAAACAGATTATAATGGATTAATATGTTAGCTGGCAGTATGGACATTTACATAGAAATAGATTTCTGTACTATAATGAAAACCATGAGTATCTAATCTAATAGTACAGTCACCATGGCTTAATTTATGCCATTTGGAAATGGTGGTGGGAAGTTGGATTTGATAGAAAAAAGAAAAAAGCTTAACAGACATGACTTTACACATATTATCAAATCACAGGAAGTTGGGACCCATACACTCTATACTTTTTTTTTTTTTTTTACGATTTTATTTATTTATTTGACAGAGATCATAAGTGGGCAAAGAGGCAGGCAGAGAGAGAGAGAGGGAAGCAGGCTCCCTGCTGAGCAGAGAGCCCGATGCGGGACTCGATCCCAGGAACCGATTCCAGGACTCTGGGATCATGACCTGAGCCTAAGGCAGAGGCTTAACCCCCTGAGTCACCCAGGCGCCTCCAAAATCTATACTTCTTAAACTTCTATTTGAGACTTAAGTAACTGATTCTACCTTACCAAATCATTTTTTTTTAAATACCTGATTAGACTTTTCAGCTCTACTACTGTTCATTCAAGGTTACCAGTTACTGTCAAATAATTTCAATATTCAATATTGTTAAACACTGTTTCTATAAGAAATACCAGGTTTATATAGAAATGTGTTTATTTGTCCTACACACATTTATTAAAAGGTAACTCATGGGTGTACCATGCCAATATGTAGTCCTAGAGAGCCATACAGCCAGTCACTGATGAAGACTTTTGCTTGTGTTCATGTCCTAAAAATAAAATTGAATATTTACATGTGGAAAAAAAATCCCAACATTTTTTTAAGGCAAAGTTTATATATATGTTAAACATATAAAAGTGAGAAGAGTTGACTAAATGATATCGAAGAAGACTGAAGAGCCATTTGTTTGGTAAAACTACTGGATTTGGTGTCTGCACAGAGATAGGAAGGAGAGAAGTTGAAAAAAAATTACAGAGGCTCTGAATATCTATATCTGGCAATAGAAGTCATTCAAAGTATGTTAAATGATTAACAGAGAAGATGCTGAACTGGGTTTGGCCAAATCTGCTATGGGCTTTTAAAGAAATCTGTATTTAGGGATTAGATTGTAGGGATTCTTGGATCTGGAATATTCCAAGGAAATAGAAAGAGTGAGAAGGCATGGAGACTTGGAAGGCAACTTGAATCCACACCAAGGTGCTAGTAAAGAAAACTGAGAAGAAATGTAGAAGGACAGGTAAACCAGGATAAGATAAGTGAGAATTTAGAGAGATTTTCAAATAAAACTGAGTAGTTAATGTATTCCAGGTTCAATGAATTAACACTCAATTTAGGATAAAAATTACCTTGATAATCAGTTCTCTAGGGTGGTCAGATAATATCAAAAAGTTAATGCTAGCGGGAGGTTAAATAGAATGTTGGTTAAAAACAATAAAAAATTAAAAAACAAACAAACAAACAAACAGAACATGCAGTTTGGCAAAACTGAGAGTTGAGGTCAGATTTAAATAGGATGAAACTCACAGAGAAGTTGAAACAGTCCAAGACTGCAAATAGAGCCTCTTCCTTTATTTTTATTTATTTTTTTTAAAGATTTTATTTATTTATTTGAGAGAGAGATCACAAGTAGGCAGAGAGGCAGGCAGAGAGAGAGAGAGGAGGAAGCAGGCTCCCTGCTGAGCAGAGAGCCCGATGCGGGACTCGATCCCAGAACCCTGAGATCATGACCTGAGCCGAAGGCAGCGGCTTAACCCACTGAGCCACCCAGGCGCCCCAGCCTCTTCCTTTAAAGACTAAAGTTGCAAGGGTGGTGGGGGGAAGCCCAAAGCTTTGGCAGGTAGAGAGGTCTGAGTGTGGGGCAAAATTGTAAGACACTCCCCAAAGAACTGCACTTTCATGCAATCCCTTCCCCCTAAGTCCCTGTGTTTTTTCCTAGCCCATAGAATACGGCAGATGATGTCACTCCATAATTATGTCATGGTATGTGACAACCTGTTAGCTGACTGGAGAGGGACTTGTTGCTGACTTGAAAGAAGTAAACTGTTATGTTGGGGAGAGGCCCAGGGCAGGCCATGTGCAGGGGAAGTAAGAGACTAATGTGGCCTCTAGGACGAGAAGGCAACCCTTAGCTGACATCCAGCAAAAAAGCAGTGGCCTCAGTCCTGCAACAGTGAGGAACTACAAGCAGTCACGTGACCTTGACAGAGGATGTGGAATTTGAGAAAGAAAGAATGTCCCATGAGACTTTCATGGCATCCTTGTGATTGCTCAGCAGAGGAAACAACCAGGCTGGACTCCTGCCCCATGGAAACTGTGACATAATGAATGTTTCTTATTTTAAGCTACTATGTTTGTGATACACTTTCATTGCACAGTATAAAAATAGCACAGTCTGGAAGGAAAACTTGAATGCATTTTTTTTTTTTTTTTTTTTGTCTTGGGTAAAGCAGGGCTAAGTGACTCAACAAACAGAAAATGCATCTGAGCCTGGATTCAAATCCTGCTCTGGCAATTTTTAGTGTTGTGAGCAATACTTAAGTTCTCTGCATTTCAGTGACTTTATCAGTCAAAGAAGATACTATAGTTATCTCATACAATTACTGTGAATGGTGAGTGAGTTAATTCAGGTTAAATTCTTGACACATAGTAAGGAAGCAAATAAATGTTAGTGATGCCTACTAATGTTTGGGTTGGGGTGGTTTTTGTTTTGTTTTTCTTAAAGGAGAAATAATGGAACTAATGTGGAGAGTGAGGAGAAGGAGCAGATGAAACTAATGATTTGTGAGAAAGAAATCATTAAGGAACATAACCCTGGAAGAAATTGGATCCAGAGAACATGCAAAGTAAAAAATGAGGTAAATAAATGTAACTATAAAAAACATAATCTGGCCTTACTTCATTTTGAAAAGTGAAAATATAATTCAACGATTTTAGTAAACAAAATCCACGAGCCTCCAGCAGGTCCTCGAAAAACAGATGAAAGAAAACAGATGGCCAGTATCAGGACATTATTGAACATTTATCTTTCCCTTAAAAAGCAGAAGAATGAGAGAGAGCTGTAACATATATACATACAAAAGATTTTTCTTAATAATGTTTTGGGAATCCTTAAAACTTAAAATTATTTATTACTTATATTCTCCATATACATGTGTACGTGTATATATGTATGTATATTTTTTCAAAGACATCTATTTCAAACACTCCAAAGAAAGAAATACATTGAAATGAATTTACTCTAGAGACTTTTTACATCTACAGAGTGTCTTTTGAACAAATTTCTTGGGAGTACTTGAAATCTATATGTGTATTAAACATTAGCTCACTTAAGAAAAATGTTTTTTTCCTCAGCCTTTCCTATCAAAACCTAGTTTCTTAAACCTCAGGGAATGGTATCTCTAATGACACTTTCTGAAAATACTGTTTTTTCAAACTCTGTTAATTTCAGAACTAGAAAATGTTCTTTAAAGGATCTTCATTTATTTGAAATTACTCATTTACTTATTCTTTCTTGTATTCCCAAATATTTATTGAGTGCCTACCAAGGTTTTTTTGAGAAGCTAAGTCAAATATTCTATACGCAATAATTCTATTTTATAACTTATCCTTGCAAAATTTTCTAAAATATTTTAATCTGTTTTAGATGCTTATAATAAATGTAGCTAATGGCTTTTGCATCTCAGTTTATTGAAGTTTTGGTGTTATGTTTAATTTATTCTTCAGAATGACTTGGGTTATTAAACAAAAATACCTACAATTTCCCAAGAAAACCATTGTTCAGGATCTATTGGGTCTTAATAGTCAATTCTTTGAGTGCCTTATAATTGTGATATAAATGAGAAATTTTATTTGAAGTTAATTTCTGTGTCTACATTTTCATGCAGTCTGTCATTTAGTTTACAGATCTAAAAACATCCTATTAACCTGTGTAGATGAGTCTTACTATAACCTCTTTACTTTTTGAGTTTCAACTAAAATAAATTATTCCATTTTAGGAACTGCTTAATTTCTCAATAATCAGATATCATGGTGTCTCTCTGCCCATGAAAACAAACAGATAATCTTTCAAAATAAAGAATGGTCAGATTTATGATATAGGCTATGTTGTATTTGAGTAGTTACTGAAAAGATAAATGAGCAAGCTTTCAAGCTAGCAGAACAAATCTATAAGGCATGCCCTTTGGACTTGTGGTAAAAAGTCTTGTGTTGGACATATTAAGCTGTGATACAAAGACAACAAACAAAAAACCAAACATGGTTTTCATTATGGATCCACAATAAAAAGCTATAATGACCAATTTTGCTAAAAGTAGGTTCTTTTGCTATTATTGTAGTTCCCACTTACTCATCTCCCTGTGGCTGCTTCAGGTGAAGAGTAGCAATGGTGTAGTTACTCAGTAAAGGTGATAAATATCCTGAGGAATTATCAAAGAGGCTACTATTTCTACACACAGGGAGGGGCCACTGCTGAGTTTGGGAGCGGAAGTTGGGGGAAGGGAAGGAGAGGATTCTTCTACTGAATACGGCATCACAAGAGGATCAGAGCTGCTATTAACGCTTGGAAACCCCACAGTATATATCAGAGATCTTGGCAATACTATTAATTAATACATTATGTCTCTCCAAGTCTCGTAGGAAAATAGGCATGAATAAATATCACTGCATCCAGTAATATTTGGTATTGTTTGTTTTTGAGACCTAGGAGACAGCCCCAGTACTTTTGATTTGTTATCAAATTTCTACATCCACTGTTATTTTCAAGGTAGGATAATAGAGTAAAATGAGAATTTTTCTATATATTCATGGTTTTCCATCTTTTAAGAATTTTAAATCAGACAAAAAAATAAATCTAAGAAAGTAGGTTAAAGAGAAAATATAACACATACATGAATTACAGAATAAAGAATGATGAAAGGAAAAAATAAGCTGCATACCTCTCTCTTGATAATGATTAATATGGGTCAGTCAAAAGCCTAACTATGCACATATAAGTATAAAGACATTTTTTAAAGACTTCATTTATTCATTTGACAGAGAGAGAGAGAGAGAGCACACAAGCAGGGAGAACAGCAGGCAGGGGGAGAGGGAGAAGCAGACCCCTGCAGAGGAGGAAGCCTGACGCAGGGCTGGATTCCATCATGACCTGAGCTGTAGGTAGACACTTAACCCACTGAGCCATCCAGATGCCCCAGTATCAAGTCTTTTTAAAACACATCTTGGGGGAACCTGGGTGGCTCAGTGGGTTAAGGCTCTGCTTTCAGCTCAGGTCATGATCTCAGGGTCCTGGGATAGAGCCCCGTGTCTGGCTCTCTGCTCAAGGGGGAGCCTGCTCCCCTGCACCTCTGCCTACTTGTGATCTCTCTCTCTGTCATGTAAATAGGTAGAATCTCTAAATAAATAAATAAATAAATAAACAAACAAATAAACAAACCAAAAAAACCCCACACATCTTGGATGTACTTGATAGTCACTTCCATTTTTTCACCAATATCCAGCAACAGTAAAGTCTCTTTTAACACAAAAATCTAGTGTTATTTTCTCAATTTACCATGGCATATGTTGTAGGTTAATTTTCTCCTTAATGCACTCTGTCATTATTCATTCAAGAGGATAACAAGTCGAACTGTTCATATTTTGTAAATACCCAAAGCAATGTTACTTTAGGAAAGGCTAAATATAGGAAATCACCTTAAAGACAACTTGAAGGGCTTGAAAAATAAATTATGGTGTTCTGTTTGGAGGAAATAAAGTTCTAATATGAGCAGGGAAAACTGTCTAGAGGAAGCCATCCAAAACTAATTGCCTTGTCATAAGCAAAAATTGGGCTTCAGGTTCTTGACATCAAAGATAGCTTATTCACAAATGTGTAGTTACCATATACATTTTCAATTATTTTTATGAACCCCAAGGAAATAGTACTGGTTTTCTTGTTGTACTATACATACTAATCACTTTAGATCCCTACACCATGAACTTATTTTAATCACTTCAGAAAGATAATTTAAAAACTGAATGTGTTTCTGTTTTTACCCCAATGATGATAATGTCATGTATCAGCACTAAGTAGGTAGATCAATAATAAAGCAATGACATGATTCATGTAGTCACTAATCTGACAACCAAGAACGAAATTAATTTGTCCACTTAATCTATAATGCAATTTAAAATGTTTCAGAGCATTATGAGATTTTAAGGTAGCATGAGACTCAGATTTCATCTATAGCAACAACTGCCCATAGCTGACAGTTATGTAGCTATGAGAATTCTATAATAGTAAAGGAGAGCTATAGATGGGGTAGTTGTAGAATAGCTACTTACTAGATATGTAAACATGAGAAAATGGCTTAACTTCTTGTACTCTAAAGACTTCATTTTTAAAAAGCACGAAATTCCACTCTGAACTAAGACGGTAATATAGGAGGCTCCTGAATTTTCCTTCTACCATGAACACATTTATTATACAGATGCACATGGAAAAGTTCTCTTTGAGAGAAATGCAGAAATTAGTTGAATGACTTCTATACGTTCCATTTCAATGACTGAGAAAATACCTACATCAAAACAGGTAGGAAAAGCTGAGATATACTCTCCCTGTAAAACCTCTCCCCCCAACCACCACAGCACAAATCTGTATATTCAGGAGGGAACCCTCAACTCCCAGCCTCTTCCTGACACTGAAGAGTTTGAAGCAGACATCCACCACCACAACTTTTAAAGCTGCTACCCAAGAGATGCACTCCAAGATCACTTAACTCTGACAGCTAATATGGCTTTCACTTACGAGTCCCATAGTACTAGGTAAACAAAAAAAAAAAAAAGTAGTTGTTAATAAGCATGGAAGCATTCATTGCATCATAGCAGAGCTCAGCAAAATGCTGTCTCAGTCTTTCGCAGTCTTCACTGCACAGGTTTGACTGCATCCATCCCCAGTTGTTGACTGGGAGCCTGACTTCTAATAAGCCTGGATCTAGGTGCTACTGTGATCCTTGCATTTGGGATGCTGATGGGTTTTAACTCATACTTAACTACTTGGAGCCTCGAAGTACAAAGATGATGAGACAGTGGCATGGAGAATCACAAAGGTTTGGAAGGCAACTGAGAACTTGCATTGGAATGATGCCCAGCTTTTACACAAAACTGGTGTGGTAAGAGAAAAGGAGCTGTTTTCTCCAATGTGCAGAAACCAACCCAAAGAGTTAAGGAAAATGAAAAAACAAAAGAATATGTTTCAAACAAAAGAATAAGATACATCACCAGAAACCAATCTTTATGAAATGGAGATATGTAATTACTCAATAGAGAATTCTTAGTAACGCTCAGAAAGATGTTCACCTAAGTCAAGAGACTAAGGCATTTGCAAAGTGAAACTTTGAACAAAGAGATAGAGAATATTTTAAAAGTACCAAACTGAAGTCAAAGCTTAAGAACTGAAAAATCCAATAGAGGGATTCAACATTGACTATATCAAGTAGAAGAAAGGACCAGCAAACTCAAACACATGGTATTCAAATTCATCCAATGAGAGAAGTAAGGATGTTCACTCTTGCCACTTTTAGTCAACATTGTACTAACAGTCCTCTCCAGAGCAGTTAAGAAAAAGAGATAAAAGACAATATAGCTGGAAGGGAATGAGTAAATTATCTGTTTGCAGATGAGATAATATTCTATATTGAAAACCCATAAACTCCACTAAAATCTATTAAAACTAATAAACAAATTCAGCAAAGTTACAGGATACAAAATCAATATTGAAAAATCAGTTGTCTTTACAACAGCATCAAAAACAATATAATACTCAGGAATAAATTTAACAAATAAGAGGAAAGATTTCTGCATTGAAACCTATAATACACTGATGAAAAAAATTGAAGAAGACACAATTAAATTGAAAGATATTCCAAGACCATGGATTGGAGAAATCAATATTGTTAAATTGTCCATACTATCCAAAGAAATCTATGGATTCAATACAATTCCTATCAAAAATCCCAAGGGTGTATTTTACAGAAACAGAAAAATATAATTCTAAAATTCTTATAGAACCATAGAAAATCCCCAAATAGTCAAAGCAATGTTAAGAAGGAACAAAACCGACATCACACACCCTGATTTCATGCTATATTACAAAGCTCTCTTGAACATTAAGAATGGTAGTGGCAGGGCGCCTGGGTGGCTCAGTGGGTTAAGCCGCTGCCTTCGGCTCAGGTCATGATCTCAGGGTCCTGGGATCGAGTCCCGTATCGGGCTTTCTGCTCAGCGGGGAGCCTGCTTCCTCCTCTCTCTCTCTGCCTGCCTCTCTGCCTACTTGTGATCTCTCTCTGTCAAATAAATAAATAAAATCTTTAAAAAAAAAAAAAAAGAATGGTAATGGCATAAACAGACACATATATCAGTGGACCAGAAGAGAGGGCCCAGAAATAAACCTGTGCATATACAGTTACTTTTTGACAAAGACATCAAGAATACACAGCAAAAGAACAGTATCTTCAACAGTGTTGGGAAAACAAACAAACAAACAAACATCCACTTGCAAAAGAACAAAACTGGATCCCTCTCTTCACACTATAAACCAAGGGAATTAAAAGTTTGAACATTAAAAACACAAAAAAAGTTTAAATGTAAAATCCGAGATTGTAAAAATCCTAACAACAATAAAACTCAAACATAGGTGGTAATCTCCCTGACAGTTTTGCCAACGATTTTTTTGGATTTGAGACCAAAAGTTGGCAAAGGCAACAAAAGTTAAAAAAAAAAAAAAAAAAAAAAAAAAGTATGGGACTATATCAAACAAAACTTCTGTGTAACAAAGGAAACTATCAGTGAAAGAAAAGGTAACCCACTTGGTGAGAGAAAATATTGGCAAACTGTCTCCTTGGTAAGGGGCTAATATAAATAATATACAAAGAATTTATACAACCAATAGCAAAAAACAACCCAATTTTTAAAAGGATTAAGGATCAGGATGCCTGGGTGGCTCAGTCATTGGGCAGGTGTCTACCTTCGGCTCAGGTCATGATCTTGGCGTCCTGGGATCGACTTCTGCATTGGGGTCCTGCTCAGTGGGGAGCCTGCCTCTCCCTCTGCCCTACCCCCTGCTTATGTGCATTCTCTCTCAAACAAATAAATAAGATCTTTAAAAAAAAGGGGGGGGGGTAAGGATCTTAACATATTTTTTTTTTTTTCCAAAAAAAGACATACAAATAGGCAATGGGTACCAGGAAAGGTGCTCCGTATCATTAATCATTAGGGAAATGTAAATCAAAGCCAAGGTGAAATATTACCTCACATCATTTTAGAATGTCTGTCATCAAAAAGGAGATGGAAAATGTTGGCAAAGATGTGAAGAAAAGGAAACCTTTGCACACTGTTGATGAGACTGTAAACTGGTGTAGCCATTATGAGAAACAGTATAGAGTCTTCTCAAGAAATTAAAACTACCAAATTAGAACTACTGTGTAATCCAACTATCCTACTTCTGGGTATATATCCAAAGAAATGAAATCATTAGCTCAAAGAGATATCTATTCACTGTATCATCATATTCACTGTAGCATCATTCACATCAGCCAAGAAATGAAAACAACTTAAGTATCCACTAATGGATGAGCAGATAAAGAAAATTTAATCTTTGTATACAATGGATAATAATGAGCCTTTAAAAAGAGGGCTATACTGCCATTTTTGAGAACCTGGTAAACTTGGTGGGCATAATGGTAAGTGAAAAAACCTATACAGAAGATGACAAATAACTGTATGGCATCAATTATATGTAGAATCTAAAAACAAGCTGAACTCATAGAAACATAGAGTACATTGGTAGTTGCCAGGGGCTGGAGGGTGGGAGAAATAGGAAGGATTTGTAAAAGGGCACAAACTCTCAGTTATAAGATAAAGAATGAGGATCTAGGGGCACCTGGGTGGCTCAGTGGGTTAAGCCGCTGCCTTCAGCTCAGGTCTTGATCTCAGGGCCCTGAGATCAAGTCCCGCATCGGGCTCTCTGCTCAGCAGGGAGCCTGCTTCCCCCCTCTCTCTCTGCCTGCCTCTCTGCCTACTTGTGATCTCTCTCTGTCAAATAAATAAATAAAATCTTTAAAAAAAAAAGAATGAGGATCTAATGTGTAACATGATGACTATAACGGACAATTCCGTATTGTATGACTGAAATTTGCTGAGAGTAGAAGTTAAGTATTCTTACACACAAAAAAGGCAAACATGTGAGGTGATGGATATGTTAATTAACTCAATGGTGAGAATACTTTCACAAAGCCTACGTATGTAGATCATCACATTGTGCACATTAAATAGATTATGATTTTGCTTGCCAAATAGATCGCTAAGAAATAAAAGAAAAGCATAAAAAGCAACATCTATTTCCGGAAGTTATTTTGATTTTGGCATAAAATATCATATAAATGTAAGGTGTATCATGAACATCACCATAGATATTTCCAGTGACAACCAGTTCACAAGGCAATGTGCTAGCTCCTTCTCCCTGAATAGATACGTGTGTGCATGTGTATGTGGATCACCCAAATTTAAAGTTCTCTTCATCTTTCCCTCACCACCTCGTCGGAGAGTCATTTAGATAGGTTATCATAACTCTTTAATATGATCTTTCCCAAGATGACTCATTTCTCTAACTGACACAGATTTTAAGATTACCAATGTCCTAACTAATTTTGATTTAGAAATTTGGTAATTTTAAAATAAGACAGAATGTTGAACTTAACAGCACATGCTAGCACTGATGTTTTGAGGATATTGTAAAAAGTCCATGGCATTCCTATTCTGACATTCGTTCGTTAATGTGGCTCAAATCATTTTTTTTTTTTTTTGTATTCATATCATGTTGTTGGCTCACATTGAGCTCACAGTCAGTTAAACCTAGTACCTTGGTACTTCTCACAGGAAATTTTGTGAAACCAGTCCTTTCCCTGTCCTGTAATTGTCAAGTGGTCCTCTTAAAATTTAATGTAGAAAGACCTCTTATGCCTTGTTAAATAGTATATGCCATTCAAATATGGAAAAATTTTCTGCATCACAACTCTAAAATCCAAGGCACCAGAGTCTGAACCAGATTTGTCTCAGCTACAGACTCTTAAACCTATACTGCTATCTTCATGTAAGTTGCTAATTCAAATGTTAAATGTATTATTTAACATTAATAAAGGTGAACCTATTAAAGATATTTTATTTATTAACCTCTGATTGATGACTATAATTTCATAAATTGGTTCTATTTAGGCATATTTGCTCAACCAACTAAAATCTCTTAATTGTAAATTCAAATTTCTCTATATTTCAAAAGAGAATATTAGAAGAAACTTTGTCAAAGGTTTACTGAGATCAAGATGCACTACACATAACTATAGCAACTTCAAGATTGTGTAGTCTACTGATTCTATCAAAAAGGAGAATGGAGCTCTTTGCCATAATGTTCTTCCAACACCGACATTGGTTTTAGTGGTTTTCGCATTGTATCTTGAAGCTTTACACATACTTTAAAAACATTGACATTCTAGAAATTTAGATTCACATCAATCTCAGCTGTTCCTGGTTCAACAAATCTCTTTTATTCCACTTTCGAAAAGGGTATAATTTTCATCTCTTAGTTTACTTTTGTAATTTCTAAATCATTTCTAAAATGACATGTTTATTTTCTCCCCAGATCACCCTCAAACCTACCTCAGTAATTGGTTCGTTGTGGTCCAAATTTAGGACAAACTGTTCCTCTCATTAGTGTCACATACTTTGAGAGAGAACACCACCTAAATTACTGTTAAAAATGTCACAGATATGTCACCTTCCACACAAAAGTATGTGAATGCAATCCTCAGTTAATAGATTCTAGGTTTTAGCAATATAAAAATAATACTTCAAACATTTACTAAAATTATCTTGTGTAGGAAATTTCAACCTGGGAATTGGGGCGTTTCAGGGAAGTTGAATATGAAACATGGCCCTCACTCCAGGGGCCCTTGACATTGCTTGGTAGTAGAATGTTGTTCAGGGGTCGATTGCCCACTATGGGTTCTTTTTACAGGAATCTATTCATGTATAGTACAACCTGCTGGAAAAGGTCAGTGGAAAGTCAAAACCCTTAAAGATGGGGGAGTTTTATGTCTTAATGATTCTTTGAAATGTTACTCACTACACAGTAGAGTGTGTATACTTCAGATCACCTCTATATAACTGGGAAGGAAACAACAACAACAAAGAACTGAATTGAGGAAAGCCGGAACTGAGTAGCCCATTTCCATTTGTTTGTTATCGTACATGGAATAATACAGAAAACCAGTTTCAGACGGAAATCCCTCATTTATAAAGTGAGATTAATATCTCTACCTTGGATTCATTTGCAAAGGATAGAAGATATTGTGGCTACCAGAGCCATGTTTAGTATTGGATAAATATTTAATGCTATTTATTTATTTATTTGAGAGAGAGAGAGAGATAGATAGAGAGAGAGTATATGTACACAAGTCGGAAGAGGGGCAGAGGGAGAGAAACTCAAGCTGACTCCAAGCTAAGCGTGGTGCCCAAAGCAGGGCTTGATCCCATGACCCTGAGATCATGACCTGAGGCAAAAATCAAGAGTCAGACGCCTGAAGGACTGAGCCATCCAGATGCCCCAATGCTATTATTGTTTACTTATGACCTACACATTATTTGAGGCATATGATGGTTAATTGTCATCGTTATTTGTAGCATTATTTTTAGTAGCAGTGCCATTAGTATTACTAGGAGCACTGGCACTGGTTGTAGCTTTGCTGAAGTAAAGGTCATGTACTTGGGTTGAGTTTCTACCTTTGGTGCTCTGGCCCTCCTTTAGGATGCTTCATCTTCTAATAACCAAAACGGAAGATGATGCCTAGAGAACTCTGTGGCGAGGGACAACATCAGAATGCTGTTAAGGTGGAGGCTGTTTCGACTGTGCAGTCTAGTCTGGCACCAAGATTAGAGGCAGCAGAAACCTCTATAGCTCCTAAAGAGTCAGGATCTGGACAATCTTCCTGGCTGCCCTTGGCCCTGGCTCCTGTCATTTTGCTGAAATAACCCTCACAGCTTTCTTGAAGCCTGAAAGCATCTGAAGCAGAGGAGAGAGTGACAACCTCTCTCTGAGACATTAGAGATGGCAAAGAGGTTACTGTCAATTTCCTGAAATCATGTATTCTGTGTCATTTATTTCTGGTGTGGGAAGTTGTTTTGTCTGCTGAACCAAGTCAGTGCAACACTAATTTGATTAGAGAAAAAGGCTTTCATTTTGACTTCAGCTCTGCTTACTTACTATTTAAAGCTTCAATGAAGAAATGTATTTTTTCTTTCTTGCAACTATGTAGTATAGGAATAGACTAAAATTAAATGATTGTTCATATATATATATATATATGTATATATATATATTTTTTTTCCATGGATATAAAACCACGAAGAGATAGAATTTTATACTTGAGGGGGACCTGGGTGGCTCAGTTGGTTAGCTCACCTAGTGGCTCAGTTGGTGGCTCAGTTAGTCAGTCAGGTAACTGCCTTTGGATCAGGTCATGATTCTGGAGTTTCAGGATCCAGTCGGTCTCCTTGCCCAGCAGTGAGTCTGCTTCTCCCTCTGACCCTCCCCCACCATGCTCTCTCTCTCTCAAGTATATAAATAAATAAAAATCTTAAGGAAAAAAGAATATTATACTTAAAAGCAAAGATATTTGGAATCAAAACATTAATCTGGAATTTGAGAGCTCGATTACCCTGCATACTCAGTTTTAGTTGTCTCATCTGTAAACTGGTTCTCATGATATCAGTCTAGCAGGATAGGATGTGGATTAAACTAACCTACCTATTTAACAGATATGGATGAGATGTTCATTATGCTAGGTACTCGCAGAATTAAGCAGTAGCGAGATGGTAGGTACCCTGGGCATACGTTTCAACGATTGCAATGTAGGAAATAAAGACAGCATAGACTCTGGCATACAGCAGGCACTCAATAAATGCCTTTGTCTCCTGTATCTGGGACCATTGTGTGGAGGCACATCTAGATTTTAAAAATGGTAGGTAATTCCCTGTTAATATTGTAAAGCGTATTATATCTGAATTTCTATCAATCTGAAATTATAATTTCTTTTTTCTCTATTTATATATGTCTTATTCACACTTCAATTCTGTTTATAGACTTACTCCTTTGGTTTCAAACTACAAAGTTACATTTTACTCAGTGAATTTGATTCTTCCACATAATTTCAATTCCCTTCTCTGCTGGTTCAATATGACATCAATATGATGTGTTAGCCTGACATTTAAGGCATTTCTCTAAAGTCTTTTTCTCTTTGTCTCTTTGCTCCTACTATACCAGCCAAGATTGGTGATTTGCCCTCACCAGGTATGTTCTTTGCATTCCTAAAACTTAGCATTTTCATTTGCATGTCACTGTTTTAGAATCCATACAAACCTGATCTAGCTAATCTTTAAAGAATTTGTGAACCAGGCGGTCATTAAAAATTTAACTAATGAACAAATGAATGAGTATGTACACAGGTCTGGACTGTGAAACTCCTAAAATCAAGGGCTCTTTTTAAATTTAATATAGAGTACAATTAGCATATACACACATTTATATATTATAAGCTCTCAGTTAATTTAGTTTAGATTAATTTACCTACTTAGTTAACTCAGTTTAAAATCATAATTTCAAAAATGGATAAAAATATAGAAAGTAGTGAATTCTATGATTTCAGACACTTGATTTACTAGGATTTTGATTTTATTCTAGTCAAGAAATTATATAAATTGCAGGTAACACAATAAAATACTTAAATTTATATATTGAACAAAAATCTTTTTTTTTTTTTAAATATTTTATTTATTTGACAGACAGAGATCACAAGTAGGCAGAGAGGCAGGCAGAGAGAGGAGGAAGCAGACTCCCCACTGAGCAGAGAGCCCGATGCGGGGCTCAATCCCAGGACCCTGGGATCATGACCTGAGCGGAAGGCAGGGGCTTTAACCCACTGAGCCACCCAGGTGCCCCGAACAAAAATCTTTTATTGAAAATATTGTTCTTAAAGACTGTAGAAGTTACAACAGTTTTTTTTTTTTTTTTCAAAAAATAATTTGACCTTGGGGCATCTGGGTAGCTCAGTCAGTTAAGCGTCCAACTTTGATTTCGACTCAGGTCAACAGGGTCCTGAGACTAACTCACATGCTGGGCTCCACATTCAGCATGGAGTCTGCTTGTCCCTGCCCCTCTGCTGCTCCCCACTCCCTCCCTCTCTTAAATAAATAAAACCTTTTTAAAAAGTGTTAAGGGGTGCCTGGGTGGCTCAGTCAATTGGCTCAGATCATGATCCCAGAGTCCTGAGATAGAACCCCACCTGCGCTCCCTGCTCAGCAGGGATTCTGCTTCTCCCTCTCCCTCTGCTCCTCCCCTCTGCTTGTGTGCTCTCTCTGTCTGTCTGCATCAAATAAATAAATAAATAAAATCTTTAAAAAAAAGTGTTATAAAAAAGAGAGAGATTTATTATATTTATATATAATGGTGGTTACATAGCTTTTATTGAAATGTATGTCATATTAAGACTGCATAGTTAGCAATTAGGAAGTAAACTCATGAGTAGAGAAAGATTTTTGAAGGAAAGCAGAAGAGGTTACTTTTCTCTTTTAAATTTGAGTATCATAAGATAGTTCAATTGTACATTTTTATTCAATATCAAAGCATCTTTGCAGGGTTGTCCAGTGTTTAACTAAATATTATTACATAATGTGACCTTATTTACTGAAGAAAGCTGGAGAAAAAATTAAATTAATTTCTATCTGTCAAATATTACTTGATATCCTCCAACTTTTGTGTGTGTAATTACTGATAATCATTCATAGCTATAGTAAGTTTAAAATAAAATGCAGATAGGCCAAGTGGCTAAAGATGCAGTCAAGACAGTCACAATGCTGTGAATAAATGTTAAATCTAATTTTAATCCAATTTATTATCATTGAATTCTCAACTTAAGTTGCTTTAGGTTTTACATTGGTAGGTGATGGGGAGATCATCTAAACAGGGGATAGGATTTTCAAAGAGTAGAGTGGTGGGTTCTAAAGACTGGTAAACTGTATTCTCAAAACAGGCTTTGCTCGAGTTACATGTTAAACAAGTTTTTAATATGACACTCAAAATAAGGAATTCTAGCAAAGAACCTGGCTTTATAGAGTAATGTTTTTTAACTTCGACTATTTCCATGTGCTTATATAGTGGTATATTACGTCCAAGTAGCTGTAAAACCTCAGTGACAGTAAAACTGAACAGAGATATTGAGTATTCTATAAGAGCTTCCTAAAGTAAATTGTTATTTTTTTAATAAAGAAAAATACGAAATAACAAAGATGGAAATAAATAAAAGCCAGCTCTTTAAGTACATTAGATTGACAGACAATGGAAGCAAAGGAAAAAGTAAGAATGAGGGTAAGGTAAAATCATGCATTGAGCATTGATGGATCCGGATGAGTGAAACAAAGATGGCGGCCCTGTCAAGCCAACGAACTCAACTGGAATAACTTAGGCTATAGAGGGTTTTTTAAAATAGCAAGCTGGTTTAGCAGGAATGAAGTCAAAATAACTGTTTTATCACATTGGTTCAAGATTATTAGTTCTCATTTGAGGATAAGGGGAGTTGAAGAAAAAATTATAACATTTCAAAATGGAGTATTATATGACATTTTAAAATAGATTAGTTAATAATTTAATGGATAGCATCACCTCTTTTTTTTAAGATTTTTGTTCTTTTAAGATTTTTTTTTTTTATTTTATTTATTTATTAGGCAGAGAGAAGCAGGGGAGCATCAGAGGGACAGGGACAAGCAGGTTCTCTGCTGAGCAGAAAGCCCAATGTGAAGGCCAACACAAGGCTCAGTCCAAGGACCCTGGGATCATGACCTGAGCTGAAGGCAAATGTTTAACTGACTGAACCACCCAGGTACCCTGCTATTATACTTTCTAAGATGTCTGCCATGATACATTTCTTTCTTTCTTTCTTTCTTTCTTTCTTTCTTTCTTTCTTTCTTTCTTTCAGATTTTATTTATTTATTTAACAGACTAAGATCTCAAGTAGGCAGAGAGGCAGGCAGAAAGAGAGGAGGAAGCAGGCTCCCTGCCAAGCCCAATGCAGGGCTCAATCCCAGGACCCCGGGACCATGACCTGAGCTGAAGGCAGAGGCTTTAACCCACTGAGCCACCCAGACGCCCCTGCCATGATACTTTTCTAAAATGCCAGCATACTTTCTAAAAGTCTTCAAAGCTGCATATATATGTCTTATCAATTTACATACATTAAAAAATCAATGTTGCAGCATTATTATAATAATTAGAATACTAGCAATGGCTTTTAATATATTCATATCAAATATTATTTTAAGATATTTCCCCTGCAGAAATCTATTACAATCACTTAGTGATATACATCCCACAAGGGCAAGGATCTTTCCAGTTATTTAATGTGTCTAAATTATTTTCAAAAGTATGTTCAATTTAGAATTTTACCATTTATACTCATATGGTAGAAATGAAATGCTCTAGAATATTTTTTACAAATATGATCTTTCCTTACTACCAGATTCAATGACCTAGGTAGTAGTAATTGGAAAGAAAATAATTCAGCAAACATTTCACTTGGGAAAGAAAGGAATAATTCTCTGAATGAAACAGTGTGTTTTATCTCACTACTATATCAAATTTGATTTTTGATGTCCCTATTTACTTTCCAACTTATCAAGTAACACATATTTTAAATCAAATTCATCAAATATATTTGTATTTAAAGCCCTGGTTGGTGTTTGGGATTGCATTTTTAGCCATTTTCTTATACTTGGAAATCCAGCAGATTTCTCCCCTCTATTATCTCGCTCTTCCTTTCAGTTTTCAGAAAGCTGCATTAATTTATACCTACTGTTTGCTGTCAATAAAACTGAATCCATTCTTGTCTACTAGTCTTTTGTTACACAGTAGTTTGTGTTAGTAGTTGCTTGTCTTCTTTTCATATTTCTGACCCTTTTTTTCTTCTTATATGTTGTCTAGTGTTAGGAGACACACTGATGTAGACAGTTATGAAAGAAAAAATATAAAATAAATGTTAAGGAAGGGGAAAATAAAACCTACAATGCAGAAGTTGCTTTCTGGCAGCAACAGAATTACAGAGAAAAGAAAAAGTTGAAATCTGACAAGATTAGTCTGCTGACTTGCTGAGTTTATGAGCCCTGTAAAGAATACCAATGAGAGAAAAAATAGAAGCTAAAAGACAATGTTATAAATCTCACCCGCATACTTCTTCACCAAAAGTTGGAAAATAAAACTAAGTTCTGGATACCATTAATGGATAGTATGTCACTGAAGAGAATCAGTTTGGCATCTGCTTCTCTGTTTGAAATGAACAGAAACACTGGAGGTGGGGCCGATCCGGAAATACTTATGTGATGTGCAGCAGAATAATGTGGACATCTTCTGCCTTCTGGCATTTGGGAATTATACTAAACAGAACTAGAACTAATGACGGATAGATATGTGAAAACTGTTGAGTAATCTACCTAGTGTGAGAACTAGTAACAATTTGCTAAGGATTAAAAGATTAGGAATAGGTCAAAGTATATTCTGATATAATAACTCGACATAAAGCAGAGACTAAACATCAGTCCCGCAAACCATGCAATCCACATTCTGTAATGGTATTGCCAGACTACGTATCAAACAGGTCTTCATTTATTATGACAGATGGAGTATGTGCAATGACTCTGGAGTACTGAGACACAGATGGAGAATAAAATTGTCCTAGTCATAGAAGCCTTACACCATCATGGTCTTCCCAACAATGCTTACCTGCTTATATCAATTAGATGCTGTTTCTAGAAAAGTAGAGCCACATAAATTATTTCTAAAATCTTTAAAAACTTGATGAATATAGAATTCCTTCCAGGAATAAATTACCTATGCACAGAAACAAACATTTTCTACAAAATTACAGAGAGTAAATAAACCTACTGAAATCTGCCCAAAGACCCCAATTTAACTACTCTTAAGACTTACCTGTATGGTTTTATAGTTTTGTATATTTAACAATTATTACTTAGAGGAACAAATACATGATCTTATAGGAGCAAAATAAATAAATAAATAAATAAATAAATAAATAAACAAACTAGACAATTCCTAAAATTCCTGCATTATTGGAATGGTTAAAAATATTATGGTATATACAAACAGTGGGATTTATTCAATATTTAAAATTTATATCTTCTTATTTAAGAGTTTAATATTTGTAAATGCATTGGTATTATATATTACTTACCACAAAGACAAGTTTCAAAATTGTGGATACTATCAGAACCATTTTTGTTGTAAGAAAAAATACATATATGTGTAAATGAAAGTCTCAGAAAAATATACTCCAAAAGCTTGAAATTATTTTCTGTATTTGGTTAATCAATTTTGCTTATCTAAATTTTCTAATTTTCCACACCAAATGTATAGAAAATTTTACTTAGTGAAGATCAACATATCTTAGTGACACACATTTAAACCATAGCTATTTCTGAGAAGCAAAATGCATCACATGCTTACAACTCTGATATATGGATTATATATGCGTTACCTGAATGGAGACAGAACTAATTTACAAAGAAATACAAATGTGAATGGTGGAAAGATGCAGATACTAAAACCTTCATTCCATGAGCAACCACTAACACAAAGGAGAGACCAACAGCAAATTCCCTTGGGAAGTCATGAAATTCACATTCAAGTCCTGAAAAGTACTGTCCTTTGATGCCAATCTTTAAATCTGAGAGTGGATCTTGTTTCTATATTCAGGAGTTCAAAGCAGTTGCTATTAGATTGTCTAAGACTAACCTGGATCATCATTTTATAGTTATTTCCTAGAGAGAAGTTGAGGAAGAGTAGACATAAGTTTGGCCAAATAAGACAAGAAATAATTTTTCAGTATACAAGCACCAGAGACCTGGGCAGCTGGGCATCCTCAAAGGCCTGAAGGCATCTTTGCTGAGAGGGAATAAAACATAAACAATGAATTTTGGAACACTGAAAAAATAATAAAATAAAATTTAAAAAAAAAAAAAAACAACAAAAACAGAAAGAAAATCATATCCTGCAACCATCCTCCCCTCTGCTCCCCAGCTGCATATCACTATGGCTAATGCTACCACCAGTAGTTTGTGGAAGCTGCTGTCTGCCACATCCTAGATATTTGAACCCTTACACAGAAGACAGACCATTTCAGAAAGCATATATAAATTAGAAGAGAACTCCTGATAGAGGGATAGAGTATCTGCTTTCAGTCCTGGCATGAAGCAAAGCTCTCTGAAGAATAGCCAGGACATATGAGATGGCTGGCCATGCAGGAAAAAATAGTGAAAGGATCAAGAGGTATTATTTCATATGTAGTAGCCATGGTTATAGCCAACTCCCAAGGCAGCACTTTCAGATGAATTACATCAGGGAAAATTATTCTTTTAAGAGACAAAAAGAAACATGTTTATAGATGCATATAAAGGTACTTAAAACCTTTTTTTTTTTTAATCTTCCCATTATATTTCACAGTCCTAAATAAAATAAACAGATATCTATGTAAAACAAACATATCATCTATGCAATGTTTCATAGTTTTCAGTTTCATTAGCATTATTTCTCTTGACCTTCATCATCAGGGTTAGGGATATCGATGTTTTACAAAGTGGGAGGCTAAATCATTGGAAATTTTGGAAACTTAACTGAATGAAAAGAGACCAACTAAGTTTCAACAGAGCTGGGACTCACACCATAGACTTCTCAGTTCAGATGCCCTTATTCAATACATGTACCATGCTATCGTGCAAGATCCTATAAACCATAAAAAGAATGATTTATAGTCAAGTGTTCATTTTAAGTATAGTTAATTTCATTGTGGTAAATGATTTTAGATGTCTGCTCCTTTTGGGCATCATAATTACTTTCATTAGTAAACAAATTTGCATTTTAAAGTAGAGATTACATGGGTAATATCTTCCTCTTTGCAGGTAATTTATTGCCAGGGGGGATTCTCTCATTTTACAGTAATAATCCTCTTAAATGTGCTTTGGCAACACTGGAAATCAGAATACAGCTTGCCTTTAGTGAACTGAAATTGTCACCTAGGAAGAGTCCTGGTGTTCTGAAGTCCTAGTAAAAGCAATTAAATGATAATAAACATTGGTTAAGTTGTTGCATACTTTTTTCTATAGAACTTCATATATTAAATACTAGCATCCACCCAGCCTGTTGATTTAACTTTTATAACGTATTTTGTATGTTTTAAAATTAAAAATGAGCAGTGTATTTTTAAATGAACTATCTTTTTCTACATAAATACACACTGCTTCTCCCATGTCAATGTACATTAAAAAACGATCCTAAGAAAAAAAGAAAAAATATCCTGGTTCCAGATCTTGTCCAGATCATCTTCGAGTGCCCAATCTTCATCAGTCTTGGCATTCTTGGCACCTCACTGGATCCCTTAGATTGGTACATGAACATAGGTTTGAATCAGTCAACAAATGCAACCCTATACTAAAAAGAGTTTAAAAGGAGCCATAATTCTCTGATTACACAGTAGAAATTGGTAAAAGTACAGAAATAATTTTTGGATTGGATTGGATTATCCCACAAGTTAATCATATCATCAGTTCATATACCACACCACTGTCTTACTAAAGATGTCTTATTAAATCAATAAACCATTGACCATTCCCTTAATATTAATTTAACCAAATATAAAAAACAAAAGTAACCAGAATGGTCAAACAACTTTTTCAGCATGGTGAAGTGCAAAACATTCCTGCTCAAAGCCTAAGACTGATTATATAAAAACAAAAGCCAAATTCAGAAATGCATTTGATTTAAGCTTAGTAAAATCCAGGCAATCCATTTGTGTTATTTATGTACATTTGGGGAAATGGGGGGAATAACAATATTGCTTAAATAAGAACCTCTAATAGCAACCAATAAAACCATGCACATTTTAAAACTTTACATATATGAATATATGACACTGAAAGTTAGAAAAAGATAGTCATATAACATCTAGATGAACACAGGTTTCATTATACCACTTACTTGAAGCAACCAACTTGTCATTTTAAATATGTTTATCATTCTCTTTACAATGTGTAGTTAACCTGAATGTCAACTGAATTCATACCATCCTTTGGATTTAGATGGACTTTTCTTGACTCTTTTATCTCACTTTCTGGAGAGGCCCAGGTTGGCCTTAGCAGTTATGTTTACTAATGTCCAGATTGACCCATTTTCAGGGTCACTGAAATTTCTTAATCACGGCAACTGCTGAGCTCCTCTTACAGCTGACATGTAATATATATCTACATTAACTCAATTTATTTAAAGTTTCCAGGCAAACAAATTAAAAATTTTCTTTTTGATATATGAGAAACTTGGCTACACATCACAAAACAAAGAAGTAAAATTGAATATTAGATTTGTTCCTGGTTAAATTTCCTTTGACCATATGTCTGTATCTTTATTCTGACGAGCCAATCTCCCATTACAGAACTCCAACTCTTCACATTTTCTGCTATCCATCCCTCTTCCGTTGTTCCCATCTTCTTGTTTTGCTCTCTCCAGCCAAACTATGCTTCAGGTCATTTGCCATCATCAAAATGGCTTGTGTAAAACAAAGCCACGTGAGTTTTGCGGAATTAGTCCCCAAATGTTAATGTCATCTATTTTTCTCTTGCTGTAAGAAGATGGTGTTTATTTATTTATAAAGCACTACCTATATTAGACACATACATACACATAACCATCATTTATTAAAAATAGTTACTGAATATCTAATATCAAGAAATAGTAACATTTAGAGAAGGAGAGTGATAAAATTAGTAATGATGACAACTCAAAAATATTTCTCGTGTTTACACTAAGTGTTTTACCCAAATTTTTAAAGAATCCTCATTGCAATTCTAGGAAACTATCCCCATTATATTATATACATATAATGTATGCATGTATATGTGTATATATATGCATGTGCATATATATGTATATACATAAATACATTTATATACATAATGATTACACACACACATATATTTCTATATATGAGACTGAGTCTTAAATAATTTACAAATATTGATATATTGGTTCAGATCATATTGCAAATTAGTGCCAAACCATGATAAATTCCAAGCATATCTTGGGACATAGTTCATTAGCAACACTCTGAACAACTTCAATACTGTTTTAACTAAGAGATGAACTCTCAGACCTCAAGGACCATGTGATTCTCTTGAAGATAAGAACTGTATACAAAAATAACTAGAGATAATATTGGATATGTGTCAACTGATGCTGTAAGAAAAAAAAAAAGATTGCTTCTAATGGGAAAAAAAAAAAAAAAAGAAACAGTAGCCACTAAAATAATTAAGAAAAACAGCTTCAAGGGAGTTAATTTAATTAAATTTTCAGAGTAATTGGAAAATTTTGGTTAAATGGGCCTTTTCTAAATATGTGTACATTTTTCATATTTCTTCTGCCATTTAAAAGAAGACAAGCTGATAATATAGCTATTTCTGATAAGCCAAGAGAGAGAATGGAAGAAACAGACAAAAATAGTGGAATTACAAAACTGTCTAGGTTGGGCATTCCCATGAGAGATGAGTGCATTATTTACTCTTGTGGCTATTGTCAATTATTTCTGATTTCTGGTGTTTACTTACACCTCTGTTTCTATCCAGGTGGGCAGTGGACAACTATTTTAAAACTGACATACTGAAAGAGATTCATACATCTCAAAGTTGTCTGCTCAAAGAATTTCCCTATCAAACATAAACTCAATATTTCAAATAGAAGATATCATAATGCATAAAACAATAACCATCATAATGATTGTAAAAAAGAAACTTCAATTAATATAAAAATTTCCTCTGCTTAATGAGGGAATGGGAAAAATCACTGTCAATGTCATCAATATTTAACCATGTTATTCTCTTTTTGTATTTTATAGTTAAAGAGAGAGAAAGAGGGATGGAGAGAAACTACTGTCATACTAATTCAAGTAAAAAACTTTGGACTGATCCAAGAAAGTGTTCCATTCCCCATAAGGACATATAAGTCAGTAAGCAATTAGTACACTTATGTTTATTATTAACAGATTATTCAGGTATAGAACAAACACAAAACTAATATTACTTGAATCTCAATGTGAAACATATAGAGGATAAAATAGAATTCATAGAAGAGAGAGTTATAATAAAAGTTTTGTTCAAATAAAAGTTCCTATTTAAATAAGATGTGTATTTTCTTGTAAAAAAATTCTAACTTCATGGAATTTCAGGAGTACTTTTATTTGGTATTTTAGTGCATTATTTCATTAAATGTGGGCTTTGAACACATGATTGATATTATTAACGGTAGCTCCTTCCATATTGTTGAGGTGCATGGACTAATTTAAGCATTTAATAGTTCTCTGTGCTGTACATCAACAGTTTTCTCAAGTTGTTTATGTACCAATTAATGGGTATATGATCTTTGTACTAAAAACAGAAGGGCAGACCCAGCCCTGAGACAACTTGACAAAGGCTGGTATTCTCAGGTCTATTTAATGTTTAATACTTCATTTACTATCTAATAAATGTCAGAAATCTGGATAATTCAGCAACACAGTATACATAAATGACTCAGAACAAAGATTAATAAAAATAGCCTCCTATTTTTCTTCTCAAATAAATTACCATGTGGCCTGGAACCTACTATACAGAATTACTGAGTTTACCAAAAACTGAAAAAGGAAAAAAACAGAGAAAATTCATTTCCCCTTAACTATATGTGTTATTTGTTCCACCCATGGTAACTACGAGACTGATTAAGCAAGATTCTCATGTGCTGCTTTCTTATGCCAATAAATAAAGTAATAGTAGTCCATATAAATTGAATCATTGAATTCTATTTATATTGATGGTTCACAAAATTCCAAACTGATAAAGTAGCTATTAATGTAGAAGATAAACATATTATTCAAAGAAAAACATTTATATCCATTTATGTTTGTACTTAGAAGACATTTAAAATATTTTTAAAAATTATAACATACAAATAGATGAAACTCTGAGTTAAACAGATAACGTGTTTTCCAATGAAAAAATTTAGAGACTGTGAAGATAAGGTTGATAACTGAAGTTAAATAATTAAAATGTAACACTTAACTGAGTCTGTAAATGAATAATGGAAATACCCTTACAAGTTTCTTAAATTTATCAATATGCAAAGTTAATGGAGAAATGCAGATGGCCTTTATCAGCATATGTTTTTCCAGGTGTATTTACATTTTTATTAAATATTTTGATCTTTAAATGGCAGTTAATTCATTTGAGAAACACTTATCTTAGAGAATGAAAACAACCATTAATTATATGCCAACTGGTCCTGTTATACAGGCAAAGTACAAAAAATATTTCTGTGATGTCTTTGAAAAGGCATGAAGAAGTCATTTCTGTTCTTCTAAAAAGACTTTCTCATAGATATACTCTAGTGATTGAAATTATCTCCAAAAATGTAAAACATTTAGACTTAATAAGCTCCTTCTTTTCCTTTTTTTTTTTTCTTTTTTCCCCCAAAGGTAAGATGTCCTTAGGAAGCTGGAGAATATAATGATAGAAAACCTTCATAACTGTCTCGCTCAGCTTGAACTTCTGTAACAAAATACCATCTGCACTATGGCTTAAACAACAGACATTTATTTCTGAGTTCTGGAAGCTAAGAAGTCCAAGCGTTTTCAGTACTTAGAGCAGGCTCTCTTCCTGACTTTCAGATAGCAAATTTCTCCCTGTATCTTAGCAGGGCATGGAGAGATCTGGTCTATTTTTCTTCTTATAAGGTCAGTAATCTAATTAGGATGACCCCACCCTCATGATATCATCTAGACCTAAACACTTCCCAAAAGTTTTTTACCTTGAAATATCATCACTTTGGAGTTTAATGCTTCAACCTATGGATTTGGGGGAACACAACCATTCAGTCCATAAGTTATGCATTTATATGCCTATATACACAATCTTTGTTTAAATAATTCTTCAAAAAAACAAAGCATTTTTTGAGAACTGGAAATATTATATCAATTTAGACAAAATGTATTGAGTGGAAATGGAGCCAATACCTGCATCATTTTTAATCAATCCAAGTAAAACCTGATCATCTAGTATTAGATAATAATAGAGTAAATTAGAAAAACGAAAATAGATATTCCTTAGTAGGCTTCTCATATTCTGCCAACCATCATCCTGCTTTTATCAGATGGTTTTCATAAATAGCACCTTTGTCCTCTGGCTGTATAAAGGCACTGCCCTCGTGCTCATGGTTTGTGATGAGCAATAAAGCAGGTGTTGAAACTGATACCAAGAAATGTATTTGTGGTTTCTAATTTAATACAGTCCAGGTTTAAAAGATAAGAGTATTTTACTTTGGGCCAAAAAAGGCATTGCATGAACCAGAAGAAATGAGATTAGTTAGCTCTGTTTTGTTTTCAGAATATTCTCCATTATGTGTTAAAGAGGGTGGGGAGGAGGGAAAAAGAGAAAAGGAAATAGGGAAGCCCATACCCTCAGGAGGAGTGATAGAAAGAAACAAAACAAAAAAAAACCTATGCTTTAATAAAATGCAGTTAAGGAGTTAAAACAGTAACCCAAACTATTTCTAGGTGAATCATATGTAATACAAGGAGATCTGATTCACAATCTAGTTTTGTGTATCTGTTGGGAAATCACTTTCCTAGTTCATGACAGATTTGCGATGAACCTTTGGTGGCTGGGATTCCACATGGGAGTTTTTCTATGTGGCAATTTACAGCAGGGAATTTGGAGGCTTACATTAGTCGAAAATGCTACCAATGAGAAAATAAGTGGAGAAGAATGGGAGCATCAAACCAAGACACAGCTGTAGCATAAACATGAAATGAGTTCTTGGTATGAAGAAAAGTGCTAGTCACATAGTCACTACTCAATAACTGAATGAATGAATGAATGGTTTCAGATAATTTTAAAAGAGAATAATTCATTAAAGTTACCTTCTCATCTGCCATCTCTGTGTAATACTTTTATGAACTTGCTCAGTGAATTTCATGAGGTGATGATGGGGCAGAATTTGAACAAGTGTATCTACGCCAAAGGGAGTGCTTTAAAATAGATGAGATTTGGTCAATAACAAAATTCAAGTCTTTCAAAGTTTTGTCTACATTGACATCATTGCAAACACTCACCAAGGAGAGAAAGCGACAATCGAAAAATGCTTACTTACTTCCTAATACAAATATATTAAGCAACACTTCAAATTAAAATGTGAACAGTGGAACTGACTCCTTTTCTTCAATATGATTGAGTTTATTCAACTTCAAAGCTCAAATATTTGTATTTATAATACAATAACTGGGCACTTCATTTTTTATTTATTAATATGTATATTCCTCCCTCCAGTAATAGATATGGCCAGTGGGTAGTATTCTAGGAGTACAAGCATATACTGTATTTGGAAAATACAGTAAAGAAATGGAGAGAAGTATAAAAAAGGATAGTAGGAATTAATAATCTAATTAGAAAATAATTCTGGGTAAACCACAATGATACAGGTAACAGAGCAATTAATAATAAGGAAAAAAAGACTCTGCTGGTTGAAATAGTCTCTAAGAGATTTGGTTTTAGTTGCAAGAGAGTTTAATAAGTATAATTTATTCTAGGTGATAATTTAAGAGCATACCTGAAATATTCAATGAACTACTGAATTCAGAGAAATGCCATGAAAATAGTTATGATTTAAAGTAGAAAAATATCCAGTGTACAACACACATTATATGTTTGTATATGTAAATACTAAAAGCCAAATCAAAGCAAAATTGTATTAATTTTAAAACAGTTTTTGTAAATAACACAATTTAACCCATCATAATTTAAATTAATAGAGAAAGAAAGAGTTATTTCTAAATTGTAAAATAATGAATTGACTTTTTTATCAGTAAGGCAAAATAACTCCTCAAGTTATTACTTTCAAACAAGAAATTGAGTTTACACTAGGTCTTCCATGTGTTCCCATCTGATTATTTTTTATTACCAACTGGCCTTAAATACAGCTACCTTGATTAGGGCTTTGGCTTGAACTTTTATCAACAGGTAGTTAATATGTGTCAACATTAATTTTTGTATAAGCATTTTTGTATGTTACTCATTAAGTAAGCGAACTGGCTCTTAAAAGCAATTATATTTATTTTAGATATATAAAATAGCATGTGCCAAGCAGTTATTACAGGAGGAGTCCAGGTACCCACAAGGAACTGAAAAAAAAAGAAGGTCTTAGCTAGAACAAAGAAAACAGTAAAAGAATACAGAGGAATGAATCTGAGCATGTAAAAGGAGCCAGTTATTCAAGGACTTTGTGGGGGATATGAAGGTTTCTGTCCTTTATCTTTAGAAATTTGGAAAACCTTTGATAGATTTTAAGCTGGGGCAAGATATGGTGAGATTAATATTCCTAACATAGGATTCAATTCAAGAAATGAATTATGGGACAGATTTAAAATTAGTTAAGAAAAGGGCCTATTAAAAAGTAAGTAATCCAATGGAATACTATGCAGCCATTAAAAGAAATGAAGTCTTGCCATTTGCCACAACATGGATGGAACTAGAGCGTATCATGCTTAGCGAAATAAGTCAAGCAGAGAAAGACAACTATCATATGATCTCCCTGATATGAGGAAGTGGTGATGCAACATGGGGGCTTAAGTGGGTAGGAGAAGAATCAATGAAACAAGATGGGATTGGGAGGGAGACAAACCATAAGTGACTCTTAATCTCACAAAACATACTGAGGGTTGCTGGGGGGAGGGGATTTGGGAGAAAGGGGTGGGATTATGGACATTGGGGAGGGTATGTGCTTTGGTGAGTGCTGTGAAGTGTGTAAACCTGGTGATTCACAGACCTGTACCCCTGGGGATAAAAATATACGTTTATAAAAATTAAAAAATTTAAAAAAAAAAAAGAAAGAAAGAAAAAAAAAAAAAAAGTAAGTAATCCAGAGATGATACTAGCTTACGTTAGGGTGATTGGCATTCTAATGGATGGGAAAAAAAATAAATTAAAAAAAATAAATTAAGAAAAAGTATACACACACACACACACACACACACACACATACGTGTGTGTGTGTGTGTGTGTGTGTGTGTGTATACATATATATCAGTTAATGTGCACACAGTTAACATGCACTGTGTGTCAGTTAAATAAAAATTCACATTTGAAGAATTGGCTAAGACATTAAATAAAATGCACTGGCCTATAACTTACCACTACAGGTATCGTAAAACCTTACTGAAAATAGCAAGCAGACTTCAGTATAAAATTTCCAAAAAATTTTCCTGCCAGTTTCTTTAATGCTGTATCCTAAGTGAGGATACAGTGTAATCCCAGAGTGAATATGTGGGTTTTGTAAGGGCCTGCTTAGCCAGAGCGAGCCATTTTGTTGTTTATGCAGTAAACTCAGATTGACCCTGCCCCCTGCAGAGGAACTTACTTAGAAACAAGTCTGGGAAACCAGTAAAATATGACTGACCAGCCCCTGATAACAGAGCCCATATACCAGGATGTATCAGGTCAGGGGGAGGTAACAGAGCCCAGAATGCAAGGATGAGTCAAACCAGGTGGAGACATCCAATCAGGAAAGCATCTCCCTAATCACCCAAGAATGTGGGCCCTGCCTTTTGGGCGCCAATTCTGACCAGAGTGATAGGCTAGTTCAAATAGCTGCTATAGGGTGAACTGTAATTCAATCGGTCACCTGTGTGTGGCCAGGCTCAACCACATGGCCTTTATTCTATAAAAGTTAGTCTGTGAGGCTGGGAGGGGTAGCCTCTTTGCAAGAGATGGCCCTGGCCAGTCAGTTTGATTCTCTATGCTTGGCGTGAAATAAAGCTTTGCTTGACCTTCCCTTTGTATCAGTCTCACTCCTTTGACCATGGACCCAACAGGTTTCAGTTTGGGTTCATGCAGCAATTCAATGACATCAAGGACATACTGATATTCTTTTATTTTTTCCAGTGGTAGGAACAGATTTTAAAAAAATATAGTAGACTCAGTATCTCAACAAGGTTATCAAGGACATGGTTTCATTATGTTCCCTGGGATGAACAAGTCTAATTTTAGTCTAAAATGAGTGGAATAAGATGGCTTCCAGTGCAGTGAGGGCCAAATGGTTCCTCATAGCGTCTGGCTTGAGAGAGTGCAGGGACAATCATAGAAAGCTGTCATGAACTTTACTTTTATTGAATTGATTGTGCTAAATGTTTTGCAATTGCACAGCACAGTCTGCTATTCCCCAGTTTAACTGTGCATCTTCCTTGCAATGTAGTCTATTCTTTTCAACATCTCATTCCTGTGACAAATTTCCAATATGATGCTTTCAGTTTTCAATAATACTTAATGAAGTCACATTTCACTTCTCATTTGACTAGTGACTCTTACGTCATAGCTTCTCAAATCATAAGGGAGGAGGGATGAATGGCACCTTAAGTTCCCAACACTTTGTTTCATTTCGTTTGGTGAGCATGATAATATTGATCTGTTGTATCTGGAAATTGGTACTATGTCATACTGCTAATCTACTAAAGTTTGCTGGAAATTTGTGAAGATTAGTTTATAAAGCTAACATTATTTGACTCACTAATGGAGAAAATAGTTTTGAGGATATAACATTTATTAAGGTTTAGAAAATTTTATTTTATAACTAATAACACTTAATTCTATCCCCTCCCCACTACTTTTAGTGCAAAAACATGCTTGACATTTACATATTAGTATCTTTAGTTTTGGTCCTGAATCTGATCATCCCAGAATGGAGTTGCCCTAACATGCACATGTAAAACCACTAAGTGTGTAGACAGAATCAGTTGCTTTTCAGAAGCTATTGAAATTCAAGACAAAATGCATTAAGGTACTGGAAGGGAATCAGCTGAAGGACTTTTTCCTCATTCTTAAAATTCATACTTTTCCTCTGATGAATATAGATCACATATATTACTAGAGCCTGCCCCTAAAGTATTTCATTGCAAATATTTATGCAGTATTTTTTGGTTTGGTTAATGATGAATGTCTTGGAATGTTACCATTAACTGAACAAGCAGTATCATAACTCAACTACAGTAGACATATATAGCAAAAGTAGTTTTGATAAGTAAAATCATATAGTTTATAGAGTTGGAGAAAAATAAACTTTTGGTTCAGACAGATATAAACAAAGAACCATAAATTAGGATTTAAATCAACTAAAATGACCCCTAATACAATTTCCAAAAACAAAGGGAGGATTATTTTATAAGTATTTACACTCAAAAGAACTTTTCTTGTATATATTTTGCTGGTTACTGCCACTGAGAAGCATCTCCTCATATAAGTCAGTAATACTTCTTAAACTTAAGAATAAGATCTATGGCAACAAATTTTGAGTTACATTATACTTTTGGAGAATTATACAACATTTGACCCAAATTCACTTGGTGTTGAGTTACTCCTTAGAGCTACAAAAATTCTCTTTAAAAATTATATTTATTTTTATAGATCACAAAGTTTAATGATTTGTATATGCCTACATTTATTGCTTGGAGTAACTTTTACTCAAAATTACTTGTAAAACTAGTCTACAATAGAAGGCGTACTGGTTGCTTTTTACCTAATAAATTCTATTGTTTTATATTTGCCTATTTATTTGGCATTTTATTGAAACTGAAAAAACAAACACTTAGCATTGTAAAAGTGAAGACCATAGATAGTCTCAGAAACACAGATGTTTGTCTAGTAGCTGGGAAAAATAAGTCATGTGAGTAAAAGCTCACAACAGTGCTAGGAAAGTATAACACACAAACATGCACAGCTATTTTGCTACCTTTAAGAAAGAAATTGCCAAACTGTGGTAAAATATGACTTACAAAAAGGCATCACATTCTACATTAAAGTGTTTTGGAGTAAAATTAATGTTCAGTTACTCTGCATGTTGAGAAGGAGGGTTCAGTAGAGATATGGTCGATAGATACAAAACTAGCACCCTAGCTATTTCTAGCTAGATAAACAAAGAATGTTTCCAAAATTTTATTTATCTCAAGGGTTCAAGTTACTCTGGAACCCCCCTGGACAAAGAACAAATGGATCTACAGCTCCATGGCATGATTAAATGACTTGTTTACCTGGAAGATAAAAGCAGTGGCACCTATGAAATCATGGAAATGTTACTGAAATCAATGTTAACACATCTGTGAGTAAAAGTGTTTTCCTTTTACCTGCTATGCAATCTTAAGCCTCTGGCATTAATTTATTCCTTTAATAATGTATTGGGAATAATAACACACCTTTCTAGGGATTATCATAAGGCTTTGGTGGCAGAATGTGTTTCATATGTGTGCTAAATTTTAACGCCCCACCCAAATTTTAGAAATGCTAAAATTATTAAAAGAAAGAGATGCTAAAAACTCTAATATTAATGCAATATTATAAGAGATGTAGAGCTGGACAAAGGAAAAGAAGAATAAACTCATAGAAGAGCTGAGGCGTAAAGAGACTTTTGAGTTAACAGACTTATACCAAATCATTATTCTTCAAACAACATTAATATAAACTGTTTAAGCCCCACTGGGGACTTCTTAGCATATATCATACTAATTATTTCTTTAGAAAGCTTTAACATAACCAAATTTCCTTGTCTCTTCTAAATTATTTATTCTCAAAGGCTCTTTTATTAGATCTCTCTCTAAAATACCTGAAAGGAATGGAATCAACTCAAAATGCCTTTCCTGACATACCTTATTTGTAATGTGTACAGTGTAAAGTAATACAATGCTTTTAATACTGGCTTGTCACAGTATTCTGTACTTATTAAGTAATAATATGATACAACACGCATAGAACAAAATGTAAACTACTATGGATTTCATAATGTAATTATTTTCAGATTGGCATATATATTAAGAACTGCATACATTCTTAAAGCTAACAGTTTATTATAATTTCTGTCTAATATATCTTATTTTTATGATATATATGAATAATGATGTAGTTGCCTCTTGTTAAATTAAATTAGGCATCTCTTACTGTTTTAGCAATTCATATAATTGCCCCATAATTTTGAAAATGTGCATAATAAGAATGCACAAATGACATAAAGCTCATTTTTATGTAAACAGAGTAATTAATACAGAAATCTCAAATTCTCTTAACTGTCAAAATCAATATGCTTATAAGTTAGAAAAATCCTGGCTTACTGCCTTAAACAACTTAGAAAGCATTAGGCAATTGGCTTTCAGTACAACAAATATATTCATAAAGGATGTAAATGAGATTCAAGAAGGTATTATATAAGAAATGCTGGAGGATATGATACTGAGTTGCCCCCCCTTTCCTCTATGATAATAAAAAGGACAAATTATGACAATGTTCATTTGAATAGGAAAAAAAAGATAATTGATCTTAGCATAAGAGAATAAAAATTGATGTAGTTGATCACAACTGCAATCTATTCTATCTTTCCCTTGGGGAAAAGTGTCATTCTTATATACGCTCATCAAAATTGAATTGAATTGACATAAAAGTGTATTTATTGACTGTCCTCCTTCAGAATATGTGAAACTATTATGCACACGTTCAAATACCCAAGTAGTCAATTAAAAATTATACTGTTGGCCCATAAGCTTTTTACTGTCAATATTTTAAAATTATCAAAGTTGCTACATTTGGAAAATCTTTTTAAAACATTTTATAAATAGATAGTATTTGTTACTGAAAAGAACATTTTCAGTCTTTGGATTGGCCATGCAATGACCTCTTCCAATATGAAAACGCAGGTATTTTGGGGACATTTTATTTCTTTCTTGTTCTTTGATGTTTTATTCCCATACACTTTCTCTACTTTCCTTTATTAGAGTTCTTATTATTTAGATGTTGGGTGTCCTGGTCAACTGTCCTCTCCCCCCATCTCTGCGTGATATCTTAGTAGAAAACTCTTCCTATGGACACTATAATACTCTGAACCATAGTGATCGGGTTTGGATTGGTAATGGCCTTGGGGCACTCAACTTTCAGTGTATACATTTTTAACGTAGCTCTTTGTTTTCACTTTGGACATCTATTCTCATATATCTTTGGTTTTCTCTAAGTCACAGACACAAAAGAAATTTTTCCAAAGAATAAAACTCAGTCTTCTACCCAGAAGAGAGAGGGACTTTCATATAGCAGTCTGAAGTCAAGAAGAGAATCAGGGAATCTAATGGAGATTACATGTATGATTTTTCAACTATTCTCTTGTTGTAAGCCCACTTCCCTTCCAGCGTACTCATCCATACCAATCACAGAGTATTGTGTTTTGAGGGTTCTTGATGTTTTTCTCTGCTGTTTTAAGACTTAAATTTTTCAGGTCCTCTAGGTAAGCTTTACTTAGTACCTCAGCATTGCATCTTCAGAAAATGAAAATAAAAATAATAAATTAATAATTTTTTCCTTTCCAAATTCCTTGCTAATTGGTTCAAAACACTAATAAAATATTTTAATGCATTTCTTAGTAGGCAGTAAGTGCGAGTATGTCTCTATATAACCTTCCATCTTTAACTAGAAGCCTTCTGTTGTTAAGTAAATGTAATAAAATCAGAATTTAGTGTTAGTGTTATATTAAAAAAATAGATACTACTTCCAAGAGCTGACACTGAATCAATCTTGGGCTAAATTCAGTATTAAAATTTCATAATTGAATAAATAATTACAAAAAGTGTGTTGGTATTATTGAAGATGTGAAACTGAATAAGAATCCCTGCTCTCAGGGCCTCTGGGTCGATCAGTTGGTTAAGCAACTGCCTTCAGCTCAGGTCATGATCCTGGAGACCCTGCATGGAGTCCTGTGTCCTGCTCCTTGATCAGCAGGGAGTCTTCTTCTCCCTCTGACCTTCCCCCCCACCCATGTTCTCTCTCTCTCTCTCTCTCTCTCTCAAATAAATGAATAAAATCTTAAAAAAAAAAAAAGAATTCCACTCTCAGAAGAATAGCACCATAATTGGGAAGATTTGTTAACTACTACAAAGTGATTAGGCTATTAAGAAGAGTATAAAGGAGTCTAAGAGTATAAGGCCATTACAAATCTAGTGAATTACACAGAATAGGATATAAACCTAGAATAATTCAAAATGATTTGGGGAAAAAGGTGTCAATCATAATGAATTTTGAGACTCTTAGGACAACCATAGTAGGTGGAGAAGGTCATGCTTGGGGTGTCATTTTGAGAAAACATAAGCAAAGGCATGGCAAGGCAGCATCTACCTGAATGTTTGACATCACCAAATAGTTTCATTTGGTTAAAGTACAGGATACACTTGGAGAGTAGGAGAAATATTGCTGATAATATTTCAATTTCTGAGGGCTCTTTTCTTACTGAGCATTGCAGCTACTTCTCATGGATTTTCTTTAAGAACTAAATGGTCTAGGCCAAAATAATCTCTTAATTCATATGTATATTTTTCTAAGAAGCATAAGTCAATCAAGAAACGATAACATTCCATTGGTTACTCTGGGAAACTTTTCATATAAAAGTGGTTGTAAGAGACTAAGTATAAGCAAAAAATGAAAAAATTAAAAATAAATCTTATTTGGAGTACAGGCACACACTCTTCATTCCACCCTCTCCCCCTCTCATCTGTATGCTTTCTCCCAAAATTGAGCATAAAAAAATGAGACTTTTATGGTGATTATGTTTTATCTATCTGAAGACAGTTCTCTCTAAATTCTTTCACACTTTTTCTCTTGTCTTAGGAAACGTTGTTCTGGTAGTATATACACACTCTGGCGATATGCAGTTTAGATACATATTACAGAATTTCCAAAAGAAATTATCTCTGGTAGTTTTATCCATTACTAAAATTATAGCTCAGAAGGAAGAATTTAATTGTGAGCTTGGTAATGCTTAGGTTCTTCAGAGCTATTAGCCTGAATTCATGTCTTTAGAAGTTTTGATGTATGAGGACAGAAGTTTATTTCTATTAAAGATAGTTCATACAATAATCCTGATTGAAATGTGACTTTTTGAGCAAATTAGAGTGACTGAATCTTAGCTTAGAAATCTCTTCTTTGTTATGGATGAACAACGCTAAAACAATGTTAGTAAATATACATTAGGTAATAAGACTACGATTTTAGTTCTAATGATTCGAATGTTTCAGATTATCTATATGAGGGCTATTGGTTCCACAGGCTATCATTGTTTCAAATTGAATAAATTTAGCAGTAAATGAAATTTATTTCAAACCAAAAATTTGTGTTAAGCAAACTACTATTGTAATAATGTATGCCCTTTTCTAAAGGATGTCTTTAAAAAACAAAAAACAAAAAGTGAAATTATGGGGTGCCTGGGTGGCTCAGCTGTTAAACATCTGCCTTCAGTTTAGATCATGATCCCAGGATCCTGGGATTGATTCCCACATCGGGCTCCCTGCTCAGCAGGAGGCCTGCTTCTCTCTCTCTCACTTCCTCTGTTTGTGTTCCCTCTCTCACTGTCTCTCTGTCAAATAATAAATAAATAAATAATTAAAAAAGAAAAATAAAAAAATTGAAATCTCATAAATTCTTATGATACCAATCTTAAAGTCTTCATATGGTAAATTAAATTATTTCAAGGTTTTAGTCTTAAACTAATATTAAATTGTAATTCCTTAGATATGTCAATAATTTCCCAAGTAATACATATATACATATATATATTAGCTACAGTATATAATCTTAAATTGCTCTTCTTTCTTATTTTTATATACAGGTTAGCTAAAGATTAATAGGCCCTGAATATGTGGTTCTCTTTAAATATATACATTCAGGTATATAATATATATGAATGCATATATATATATATATATATATATACACACTAAATATTATGTATAGACACATTTTATATTAAAATAAATATATTATAATTCTATTTTATCCTAGATAATATATGTCATATATTATACACACACACACACACACACACACACACACACACACACACACACACATTACATAATCTTCTTTATTTTGCAACATTTTTCCAAGATAGTTTTAATGTTCCCCTCAGGTTGACTGAACTTTAGGTAGGTTTATTTCTGATTCTAGTTCTCTGACTTCCCTTTTCTAAGATCACTTATTTTAGAGAACTTATGGTTGAATATTCTTTCTCTACCTCTTACTTGGGTAAATTTTTTCCCAGCCTCTTTCAGTTTTAACAACTGAAGAATAGCTCCTTCAAAGCCCTGGGAATTATCTTTTTGAAATCTAATCAAGAGAGATAGAGTTCCTATCTGCCAAATTCTGTGATAGGAAAGAAGCCTAAGATTTGTAAGCATGAATCAGTAAATAGATGACCTAATCACACTGATCAAAATAAGGTCCTCTACTACTTTACTAGCTCACCCCAGTTCTTAAAAACTTGCCTGCCTTGTTTTAACAGAGATGAATTCAATCTCTCCTCTATTGCAATAGTCTGAACCTCTGTTGCAAATCTTCGATAAAGTCTTCCTTGTTTGTTTAATTCTGTCCACTGCAATTTTTTTATACCTTAAAAAATACAGTGATATGTAATACATGTTTATTTAAAAGAGTTATTTGAAAAACTCTTGCTTTCCTGCTCTCTGGGTTTTTTTTTTTTTTTGTATCCAGGTGAAATAAAGTTCATTACTTTCTTTAAATGCAATAATTAACATATAAATCTTCACAGAGAAATTGCAATAGGTATATAAAATATTTTGTCTGCTATTGTTCATTAAGATAAAAAATCAATAATATAGCACATATATTGTAATCTTTAATACTGTGATGAGATTGACTCTATATTAAATGTAAAATTAAAAGTTTTAATTATACCATCTATTTGCATACTTATATATTTTTATGTTTACATACATAGGCATTTTTGGATTTCAAGGTTAATTTTAAAAATATATTAATAGACAAAACCATAATAAAAAAACAAATTTGAAAGCATGCTGTAATTGTGAAAAATTTGGAAATGTGAATTTTTTTTCCTTTAGCTTATAATATAATGATTAATTTAGGAGAAAATGAATTATAATAAATTGTGTTGACAAAGTTGACTCAGTCTGGCAGGAATCACTTGCTATTTAATATAATCTTCAATGTTCGAGTACAAATTATGAGTTGGATTGTTTATAGAAATTAAGATTAGAATTTGGGCTTCCTTTCTGTAAACCAGCCAAATTATCCTGTGCCTAGGTAACAGAAATTCCCTTTAACACCAAAATGTTCATGAACTCTTTGAACTTTGACATATTCCTAAATTATTTTGACCAAAAGTACATGTTCCCTTTTGTTGTTACAATTTGTTGCTTCTGAGTCTCCTTGATTTTGCTTTAGTAAAATTCATACCAGCTGTCTTTTAAACCTAAACCATGGCTTTGACTGAAAACAGACCACTGATAGCTCTAATGACTGGCATTGTCTCTGTGGCAGAAGAGCCTATTGGCTGCATCTACAAATTGGCTTGTGTTACCTCAACAGAGTCATGCTTATCTCCGGATAGAACTTGGAATTTATTTTGGTCCTTCCTTCTCATAACTGAGAATGAGAGAGAAAGGGAGAGAAGAAAGAGAGAGAGATTGGAGGGGAAGTGAAGGGGGAGAGCGGAGAGAAGGTGTTCTTTCGGTAATTCAAGTTTTAAAAAAGAGCAAAACAGCCTCCATTTGAATTCACAAACTTGAACCACTGAAGGGAAATTTTGCAATACCAATCTCTGTCCCCAAAGTTCTTTTTTTGTGTTTTAGGAGTCATGGAAGTAAGGAGACTAGTTCATGTTATAGTTCAGAGAACAGTAGAACTAGGTATTGTCACGAAGGCCCTAAGGCTATAAAGAGATTCATGAAGGTGGATACATAAGGTTCCTTTTCTTCTTCTTCTTCTTTTTAGTATTTTTACTTATTTATTTTAGAGAGAGTGAGACGGTAAGAGAGAAAGCGAGAGAGAGCGAGAGAGAGGATGGAGGAAATGCAAAAGGAAAGGGAGAAGCAGACCCCCACTGAGCAGGGAGTCCAACCAGGGACTGGATTCCAGGACCCTGGGATCATGACCCAGGGGACAGCAAACAGTTAGCCAACTAAGCCACTGTAGGTGGATAGTCAGTGTCTTAAGAGGACAATTATAGAACTAATAGTGCCTATTTGAGGTAGAGTTTACACTGCCTTAGGGTACGATAATTGTATTTACATTCCTATATACTTATCTATTACACAGAATATTACTAAACAATTATGAAAGAAAAAAAATCATGAAATTATATAATTGAGCTAATATTCCCAAATGGACTTTTTTGGGTTCTTTGGACTGGTGGCGATGATATGTTCTTAAAATTTAACTTGAGCTCTCCTGGCTTTTCCTTAGAAGTGAACTACAAAGTCTGATTATAATCCTTCTCTTGGCATGTGCTATGTTGCTATGCTCAAATGAGTGACTTAAAGATAATTCAATATTCCTCTGCAATTGCTAGCCAATCAGATGATCCAAAAAGTGATGTTCCAGCACAGAGAATAGAAAACCCTGACACAGATACTGGAACAATTACCTTAAAAATATTACCACATGACCACTCTGTAGATTACACATCCATTATACAGTGGTAGAGATCTACAGTGGTTATGTCTCATTACAATATCACACTTTAAGCTTAGGCTGAAAAATGCTAAAAGCTGGGGGGAGGGGCTAATAATTGACAAAAAAAAAAAAAAAAAAAACAGAATTTTTTGTTCCTGTGTTAAATAATCCCCAAACCAAACCGAATAAAAATCCTAACTGCTTTAGTTAAAAAACCACTAGTTTCTATAATATATGGCATGAACCAATTCAACAGCTTGCAAGACAAAAAACTTGTTTCAAAACATTCATTTCAAAACCCTAACCTTACCCCATGTCCAGAGATCCAAAGCCATCGTGTGGTAACTTCTGCCTCATGCAGAAAATTATCAGTATTGCATAACCAGTGTTAAAATCCTCCAGTCCAGGCTTTAAAACCAGCCCTATATATATTCTCCCCTAACTCCTCCATTTGAAGAAATAAACTGTTCAGCATGATTTTCTTCATTACTGCAGTAATCCTAGTAAATTTAACTTTGATTAACAACAGTTGGAATCTACTAAGAGCTTCATGAGTCTATAGAGAATCACTTCTACAAGGATTTAGGAAGTTGACATCCTGTTGGATCAGACTTTAGAACACATAGGAAGTTTAAATTTGGCTTCAAAAATAAGTATTTCCATCTATGTGAGTTTTACTTTATACTCTACAGTATCAAAATATATATAACAGAAAAGTACTCTTTAACATGTAAAACAAATACAGGTAAAGAGATCAGAAAACTAAATTCTATTAATTTATAATAAGGCATTTTATCAAAAAATAGAAGCAATGTTATTTTAGGAAGTGTTTGAATAGTTAGAGATAAAGTGACAATTCATTTGAAAATTTAAAAAATGATGAATGTCCAACATATAAAGTAATCTGAGATTATAGAGCCTAGAAAAATATTGCATGTTAAGATTTGAAGAGAACATTAATCAAGATTACAAATTCCAAGACAAGAAAAAGAGGATATTTTAATGTCTGCATTCCTTATTTTTTGATATGAGTTCTTTTTTAATAAGTCCCAATTTGAAGCATCTCAAAAAATTATGAAGCATTATATATAGTAGTCATTTTATTTAAAAAATAGAATTAATTTTAAAATATCTTAAAATTACATTAGCTTTAACTCTACATAGACTATCACCATCTAAATATGAATTGTTTTTGGGAAGGGATATTAATTTAAAAATAACTCTTCTGATAACTCTTAAATGCAATTTGATCAATATTTGGGATTACAGAAGCATTGAGTAGCTATTAAAATCTATAGCTGGAGGGCTTATGTTTATTTTTTGTAATACTTCCAAGAAAAGAAAATAATACAAACAAAGTACCACAGCTGGAGTTTAAACAAATGGCCATCCATTAAAGTTTTTCAAAGCGTTTTAAAAATCTTTTCTTATGATTCTTGACAGCTGAGGGCAAACAAGGTTCTTTGTCAATTTATGACTAAGATGATACCTATAAAGATCCTCTGAGATTACTGTAAGCTCCAACTAACGTCCATTTCCTTTATGCTACATTTGGGCTTTCAAGAATGATGTCCTCCTAGGTGGCTATCTGTCTCCCAGACTCATTTACCTGAATACATAAAATGAAAAGTGATGAGCTTTTGGGGTGGACTTAGTATTTGGCACATTAAAGCTAATTTATTATAGATTAATATGACCTTAGCAATACCACCTTTTCTTTTCCTCACTTTACTTTTCAAGTAAGAAAAAGACCTTATAGATAAGAACAGGCTGAAATAGATTGTATATTACAAACTATATTATGCATTTCCAAGTTTCATACTCGTGTACGTTATATACACACATATAATCCTTAGGAGGTTGAAACCCATGTACAGTCACACTGAGGCTCTAGTTTCGGTTTGAAAAAGTCATCCTCATAATTTGTCTTAAGTAAAAGGACAAATGATATTCAAGTAGAAATGAGTTTTGTTTGAAATATCAGTATGAGCAAGGGTATGAATATACTCTGGTACGCAAATAAAATGTAGGTGAGAACACTGATTTGAATTCTATTTTTTTACAGAAAGAATGTTTATGTTTTAAAAAATACTATATAATAATATGATTTATAATATTTGGTAGAGATGTAAAAACTGGTTTTGAGATCAAAAATACATATTAAAGACCATCTATAAAAACACAGACAGATATAGGTATGGATACAGATTCTAGCATCCTTAGAGACATACATCATTTAGCCTTTTTCTGCATATACTTGCAAATGCATTTTCCTAAAAGCCACTTATTAAAACTTGCTTTAAAAAATGGTATCTTTTAGGTTTAGGACAGCAGCTGGTTTGACAGTTGCTATATTAACAGTGGGAGAGACAGAATCGTGGCCAAGAACACAAGGGCAAACCTTACCTGCATGAAAAGCAACACAGGAGTGCATATAAATCATTGCGCATAGTGCTGTTTAATCTACAGTCTTAAATATAAGTTATGCCCCCACACTGTGGGAACTTAAAAATAGCTCCCTTAATATCTTAACTTTAAAAAAACATGACTCAGATGTTAATGTGAGAAAAAGTTTACTTACTAAAGAGGCCGAGATGGATGAGACCTTGTTTGGTGGGGATGACGCAAAATTCTATGCCGGAGTTAATTATAGAGAACTGCAACTCTATTAACAGAGCGATGTCTCTCTACGGTAGGGGCAGGACCAGAGTACTGAATCTTTCTCTATGATAGAGCGATGTGCCGAGTGTTGTCAAAGATGGCCTGGTATTGTCGGGGACTATTTACCATATGAGGTGACATTCAAAAGGAGACCTGAAGGGTACTTAGGGAGTCTCTCCAGGAAAGTCATTCCAAGTAGTGCAAATTGATTGTTCAAAACCCAAAGGCAAAATGAAATAGAAACACTTAAACTCCAAGTAACTTATTATCATTCATTAGTAATTCATTTATTTAACAAGTATATATTTAATGCCAGCCATGTGAGTGCACATATATTTTTGAAACCTCATCAAAATTTGAATTCGCCAGCATTATTTAAATTATTTTGAGCCTTACGTGGAAGAAACTTCCTCCGAGTCTTACTCCTTACTCCCTGTCAATAATGGAACTTTTCTTTTGTATTGACTCATTTTTATGCACATAGATTAAATATTTTATAACTACATGCTTAAAAAGCAACTACATTACATAAAATACATTGTAAGTGAAATCAATGTCCCTGTCAAATAACCAATACAAAATGTTTATTTATTACTGATAAAATTGAAAAAAAAAATGTTCTGAAATTTCCCTACACAGGTCAGAGCTAAAAATAAGAAATCATATAAAAACTCAAACACCCACTCCATAAATATCATGGTCAATATAAACCAATCATAGAACTAATAATAGCAGGAAACTTAAAGTAGATATGTCGATATTATGTTTTAAATTTAAAAACAGACTTTTTATTAAGCAGCGAGGTTTTCTTTTTTAATAAAAATAATACTATGGACCAAAACTTAAATGAATTTCATTGAAGAACTTTATAAGTCAGCAAGAAGCAAAAAGTTAAAGGTACAAAGAGGTACTGAACAAGGTAGGGATTGTCAGGCAAAAATGTGTTGGTTATTCCTATGTTTCCAGGTGAAGGTACCGTTTCAGATCTCTTGTCCTACGTCTTCATTCAGTTTGTTCCGGGAAAGTAAGGAAGACACTGAACAGTGTTTCGGGGAGGAACCTGGACACAAATGACTAACTCCTCCAGGTTCTCTTCCCTTCTAAACCATCTGTCTGAACAGAGAGTGCTTTCCGGTCTGCAGAGAAGCCTAAAGTTGTCCAGGTTAATTGGACTCTAATGTGAGTCTTAGGAAACCATGTATCACACATACTCTCCGTTGTCCAACCTTTTATCAATCACGACGAGGCTGGGTCTGATCTCCATCAGTTTGATCCTTGAATCTACCTCTCAACTACTTCTGCACCCTTACTGGCTTTGGAGTGGACAAGACACTAAAACTCACTTTTATATCTGTAAAATGAAATGCTTTTTGAAGATTAAATTAGTATTACTAGTATTTTCAAAGCGATTAGCCATAGTTGGCACATACTGAGCACCAGTGAAGTGTTGTTAATAAATAAACATTTATTCATCCCTTTGCAGCGCTAGCCATGCGATCAGAGAGGGGATCTCGGGTTCATCTGAGTCAGGTATTTGTTGAACAGAGAAAGGAATTAGAGGGGCGCCGGGGTGGCTCAGTGGGTTAAAGCCTCTGCCTTCAGCTCAGATCATGGTCCCAGAGTCCTGGGATCGAGCCCCGTATCAGGCTCTCTGCTCAGCAGGGAGTCTGCTTCCCCCTCTCTCTCTGCCTGCTTCTCTGCCTACTTGTGATCTCCGTCTATAAAATAAATAAATAAAATCTTAGGGAAAAAAAAAAGGAATTAGAATTCATTAAAACCACCATAGGAAGTGCAGCGCATAAGTTAGGTTATATGGAAGCAGGAAGAAGTAACACTGGTATGAGCTGGGACAGAAGTAGACGGAGTGTGGCTGATAGACTGGTAAGGGAAATTTTCCTTATATTGATCACAAACTTCTCAACCACGCTCCACCAGTATGTTAGGAGTTAATGGGACAGGTAGTCAGGGTCAGGGTCCCCAACAAGAAAATATGGGGTCAGGAGAGCTAAGATAATATAGCACTAACATCCTGTTTTTGCAGCTTAGACAGGACCACAGCGTTCTGTTTCACAGCCTTTGCAGAAATGACTTCTGCAAAATGTCCTAAAATAAGTCAGTTAACCACAAAGCATCTGTCACTATCACTATCACGGACAAAGGGCAGTTAAGACACAAGCCCCCAGATGTCAGCCAAAAAAGACCCTCAGCACAGACATTACCCTAATAGGCGGATAGATACGTGACTAAAGAGGGTGCCTGGGTGGCTCAGGTTGTTGAGCAACTGCCTTCAGCTCAGGTCATGATTCTGGAGTTCCAGCACTGAGTCCCATGATCAGTCCCACGTCAGGCTGCCTGCTCAGTGGATAGTCTGCTTCTCCCTCTGACCCTCCCCCTTCTCATGTTCTCTCTCTCTCTCTTTCTCATTCTTTCTCTCTCAAATAAATAAATAAAATCTTAAAAAAAAAAAGAAAGAAAAAAGATACAAAATCAAAGCCCTGATCAGCACAACTCAGCACACCCTGATCACTTAAGACAGTTCCACAAAAGAGCTATTTAAAAACCTCTAATTAAAGGGCGCCTGGGTGGCTCAGTGGGTTAAAGCCTCTGCCTTCAGCTCAGGTCTGATCTCAGGGTCCTGGGATCAAGCCCCGCATTGGGCTCTCTGCTCAGTAGGGAGCCTGCTTCTTCCTCTCTCTCTGCCTGCTTCTCTGTGATCTCTGTCTGTCAAATAAATAAATAAATAAAATCTTAAAAAAAAAAAAAAAAACAGAAAAACAAAAACCCTCTAATTTAGAAACTCCAAGAGCAGCCCTCGGAGGCCCTCTTCCCCTCTGGAGCTTAACATTATTGCTCAATAAACTATCCCTTGCTGCCCACCACTCTCCGTCTGATCTCCCTCTTCATTCTTTTTGAAGTGGTGTGATCAAGGGCTGTGAGCACTGAAGGCAGAGAACTCCCATAATTAGAGTGAGATTCTGGCTTTTGTCCCAATACATTTGCAATCACCTGCAGGTAGGCTGTTTTCTCTTGAACAGGTATTTCCTAGAGACAGAGTGTTGAGTGATGGCTCGGAACATGGTATCTGCACGTCCCACTCCCTGCAACCTGTGAACATCACCTTTTGAGGAATAAAAAGGATTTGCAGATTTTCAAATTTAAGAATCTTGAAACAGGGAGATTGTTCTAGATTATCTGAGTCCTAAATCCAAGGACAAGGGCCCTTATAACAGTAAGGTAGAGGGCAGTATGAAATAGACAACAGAGGAGAAGACACAGAAAAGAAGAAAAAAGTGATTTATCAAAAAATCAGAGATTGGAGTGATGTGGCTCTAAGTGTAAGAAGCCAGAAATGCTGGAGATCAACAGAAACCGGAAGCTGGAAGAGGTGAAATACAGAGCAGTTAGGGAGGAGCTAGGCAGGAAAAGTGGAAGAAACACCCAGAGGCAGAGTCCCGAGTTTTGAAGGGGAATGATAGAGGCAGGAACTAGAGGAAAAGGCAGTGATAAATGAGCTATACACATTGGAAGCCTGAGGGCACAACATCCTGACCTTGTAGTCTCCAAGACCTTGGGCCTGAAAAATCAAGAGCCAAGAGGTTTCGTGTTTGACCTCTGCCCTAGGATAACACCTAGATGCATTATAACATATTTGCATTGTGGGTGCAGCAGCCCCCCCCCGACCAACCTCATGGAGGAAGGGTGCTATGGTGACTTCAGGGCTCATCTTGTGGGGTCAAAAACTCCACCACCCAACCTGTGGCTTGGAAGCAGCCTCTCCCACCCACTGGTAACACAACAAGTCTTTGAGAAAGAATGAAGCCCTGATGACGTACTGTTTTAAGGTTTTCAGCCCCAAAAGCGTAAGAAAATTAACTTCTCTTGTTTTAAGCCACCAGTTAGTTCTGGTAGTTGTTATGTTGTCATGGCAGCCACAGGAAACTAATGCAGATTTTGGCACTGGGCAGTGGGGTCCTGCTGTAATAAATATCTAAAAATGTAGATGTGGTTTTGGACTTAGATTATGGGTAAAGCCTGGAAGAATTTGGAGAAGCATGCCTGGATTGCTTTGAAAAAGGTTGTTGGTAGAGAGATGGTGCTAAGGTCAGTTCTGGGAAAGGTTTAGATAGAAGTACAGAGCGCAGTAGAGAAAGTGTGTAATGCTTTGGAGAATAAATATATTTTCATAAACAGAATATTGATGGGTATTGAATGTTAAATACACTACAGGAAAGGGCTCAGGAGGAAATGAGAAACACATAATTGGAAACTGGAGGAAACAGAAGCCTTGTTATATAGTGTGTAGAGACTTGACTGAATTGTGGTCTCCTGTCAGATGGAAAGAACAACTTTTAAGTGATAAACTTGAATATTTAGCTGGAGAGATTTCCAAAGTGTTGAAGATGCATCCTTATTCACCTACATATTTTTCTGTTCAGAGTAAAATGTGAGAGAAAAAGATAAAGTGAGGAAGAAACTGTGCAAAAAGCAACCAGACATTGATGATTTTAGATGTTTTCAGCATGTCCAAATTTCAATGGATGCTAAAATGAGGAAATTCAGTATCAGCAAAGTGTACTCTGGAGAGAGATCAAAGAGTGTGGCTGGACAACTTTATTTTGAAAGTTTATAAATTATGGATTATTTCAAGACTTTAGCAAAAACCAAGAATAGATGAGATTATCCAGGAATGATCTGAGGGGGATCTTCTTGTCTACTAGTCTGATCACTATGACATACACGGGAGAGTCACAAAGTTGTTGAGAATGTTATATCAGCAGGAATCCGACCAGAATGGACTGGACAGGACAGGACTTGGGGATATGATACAATGCTACTGGGCTTCCAGAATTCTACAGGCAGGCAACCGGAATATATAGCTACTCAGCAGCAAACATGTGTCTTCCTTCAAGGAAATGGAAGAACAAATCTGAGGCAGAAACAGATAGATCATCAGGTCCAAAATGTAGAGACACATGTCCAGACAGTGGAGCTACAAGTCACAAATGATTATGCTGACTCTGAAACCTAACAGAATCTGTCTTGCTAGATTTAAAACCTACTTTTTAAAGAGAGTAATAAAAAGGACTGGTGTAATAATAAATAATTAAAGGGTGTAATAAAAGGGACTTGGGACCTTTTTATTACTTAGAATTTCTACCTTTTGAAATGGGAATGTCTATCCTATGCTAGTCCTATCGCCATTTTGGAAGCAGATAATTTGTTTTCTAGTCTGATGGGTCCACAAATGGAGACCAGTTCTGCCTCAGAATTTATCATTCTCAAGAGTCTATTCATATCTGATTTAGGTGTTAAATGGTAAGATTTTGGTTTTCAACCTCAGGATATGTACATGATATTACGGACTTAGTTTATGTTGTAATGGGTTGAGACTTCTAGGAATTCATGGATATGTTTGTTGGATATCTTTTGTGTATGAGTTACACGTGAATTTTGAGAGGCCAGAGGGTAGACTGTAGCAGGTTATGTAGAGGCTCCCAACTCCACATCTCAAACCCTGGAAACTGTAAACGTTAACTTATATTGGAGAAGAGTCTTTACAGTTGTAATTATAATAAGGACTTTGCAATAAAGATATAATCTGGATTGTCTGGATAGGACCTAACTCTAAAGGCAAGTGTCATTATAAGGAAAAGGCAAGGGGATCTGAGCCAGATACAGGAGCAAAAGACCTGGAGAAGAGAAGAAGTCAGTACAGCCACTGAGGCAGAGATTGGAGTGATGTGCGGCCATATTCCCAGGAAGCCAAGGAAGTAAATGGCTGTTAGAAGCTGGAAGAGAAAATGAATGGCGTTTTTCCACAGTGTATGCAGGCAGTGGGACCCTGTGAACACATTGATTTTGGACTTGTGCCCTCCAAAATGTTTAGAGAATAAATTGATTTTGTTTTAAACGACTAAGTTTGTGATAATTTATTATGGCAGCAACAGGAAACTAATCCTCTCTAATAAAATCTTCCCATATTTAGCCTTCTGTTGGGTTCTCTTTCTCTGAGGGTGTGCGCCAACATAACCGAGATAGAATATTTTTGTTATCGGGAGCTGAGAATCAATATCTTTATTTTGGAAATATTAAATATACAATGCCCCTAACAGATGCAAGTGGGAATGGCAAGTAGGCAGTTTGATGGTTCTAAAAATCAGTGGACGTGCCAATCCTGGGAAAATAAATGTAGGGGGCATTGACACAAAGATTATATTTAAAGATACAGGCTGTTTGAGGCATCCTAATTTAAATGGTGTTGTTAAGCTTGCCTGAAGTCCTTGCAGCATTTCATGTACTAAGACAATAAGGAGAAGGAATTAGTGAAGCAGATGAAGAAGGGAAAAGCAATGAGGTTATGTGGTTTGTGCTCGAGACCTCCTAATGCCTTTCCTGTCTTTAATTTTATCTCTCATCTCCTATCTTAGTCTTACTTCATTTCTTTCTTTTTTTTAAGAGAGAGAGCAGGGGTGGGGGGAGGAGGAAGGGCCAGATGAAGAGGGAGAGAGAGACTCTTAAGCAGGTTCCATGCCCAGTGCTGAGCCTGACAAAGGGCTGGATCTCAGAACTCTGAGATCATGATCTGAGCAGAAATCAAGAGTCAGACACTTAACCAACTGAGCCATCGGGGCACGCCAGTTTCACTTCACTTCTGTCCTCCATGTTCTGGATCCATCTTCTGGATCTTCACAGAAGTAAAGATTGGTTTGTATTGAGAGTGACTGGTTTTTACATTTTGTAGAGTTTCTTTAAACTGAAATGTGTACTAAATGTGCTATAGTTCTTTACCAAAAAAATTAAAAAAAAAATTGAAAGATCCTACAAAGGATCTGTGTCAAAATATCACTAGAACAAAAGAACCCTATGAATATTATTAGGGGGGAAAAAGTCATTTTTCTATTTGGTGTTTTTGGTGTACAAAGGCACAAAGAAGGGGCAGAGATGAGCTGCAGAGATCAGCATTAGAAGGCAATGAGGCCTAAGGAACTCTGACTGGAAACAAAGATTCTATAGTCACTCTCACTCTCTGCCACACAACCGACAATATCTCTACTAGCATTTGTCTTCTTAGATGGCTTTATAGCCTCACTTTTAATTTCCTTGGATTCTCTCTGTGTCAACATGGCATTAAATGAATAATCATTTTTATTCTCTTCTCTCCCATATTCATATAAACGTCACTGCCTCACGGTCTGCTGGTTACTTCCCAACACTCGGGATTCAATCCCTACTTCCTCAGCTGGGCGTTTGGTCACCTAGAAGAAAAACGACATCCTCTTGCCTCCGCAAAGGTAGGTATGGCTCTGTTATCAAAACATGCCCAACAGATACAAGTAGAATTATCATGTAGCAGTTTCCACACATATTTTCTGAAAGAATAATGGCAAAGTCCCTTTCACCCATCATCCTTTTCCAACGGCTGGAAGGTAGACATAATGTCAAACTCCCAAGTGGAGATACTAGTAGAGAAGCAACAAGATTAGATTACAAAGGACTTGTGTCCCTTGGGACACATGGAGCTGAACCAGTTTAGGAGATTGTACTACCTGCTTAAGAATCTTTAAAAAAGAATTGCGTTATTTACACCACTTTTAAATGGGAGTCCTTGCCATTTACAAATGAAACTAATCTTGAGTAATATCGATTTTTTAATAATTTCCAATTGGGTTGGTAACAGAACATGTGTCATTGGTTTAATGGAAGTCATCCAACAGCAGATGGCGAGGACTCACATTATGGACTTAAAAATGCAGTAGCAAAATATGGTTATTTAAAAGTCTCTTGACAGATCTTTTGTCTCATAAGACAGATCAGGTACTGTTGAAGTTATATAATAAGAAGACACTATCAGAAATTGCTATGGGCTGAAATAGATTTCTCGAAAATTCTTGTGGTGAAGTACTAATCTCCAGTACCTGAGAATGTGACTGCATTTGGAGATGAAGTCCTTGAAGAGGTAATTAATTTAAAATGAGATTATTAGTATAGTCCCTAATCCAATAAGATCAGTGTCCTTATAAGAGGAAATTAAGAACGGAGAGATGGCCATGTGAAGACACAAAGAAAACAGCCATCCTACAAGCCAAGGAGAAAGGCTTCAGAGGAAACCAACCTCACTGACCCCTTGATCTTGGACTTCCAACGTTTAGAATTGTGAGAAAATAAATTTCTGCTGTTTAAGCCAGGTAGGCTGTGGTACAATTCTATGGCAGTCCTAGTTGACTAATACAGAGGCAATCAAAATTATATTGTGTATTAACTCCTCTGGCCATTATTAGGAAACTCTGACAAGGAAGAGGAAAATTTACCATATAGATAAGCACTTGCTGAGAGAGATGAAGAGAAGTACAGTTTTGTTAGAGAAGGCTTTCTCTAAAGGCAGAGTATACCTCTGAACAGAGGTCCAGTAAGATGGCACATTGCTGGGTTGGAAAGTCAACAGCTGCTTTACCTCACAGGGAAACTACTCTAAGCGCGATCAAGGTAGAGCCTCCGCAGGAGACAAAGCCGTGCCGCAGGGCTCTTTCCAGAACCTGCTGTTAGGAGTTCTCAGCCAAACAATACAAATCAGCCTGGGTAAAACATCTGATTTGGATTTTGCTTCACACCACCACCAACCCGCTGAACACTATGTCTGGTTATCAGTCACAAAATTAGAAATGATGGCACTGTGAAGGGGACCCAAACCATATATGTTTCCAGACACAAGTTTCTTCTAGCAAGATGGTGGGTGGGGCTCCAAGGCAGTCGGCTCTGGGTTTTCTGGTGTTTCTGCTCAGTCTAGACGGCCTCAGCAACAGAAATTTGCATACAGTAACGATAGAAAATGCCTCTTTTTCTTTTCCTTCAGTACCATCTGCTCTTTGTATTTTTAAGGTGGTAGATATAGGGAGTCTTTTTTCTCCTTTCACAGAGACATCTGGTCCTGTTCAAAGTATAATAAAGCCTTTCTTATCTCTCGAGGAGCCAAGGTTTACATTCTTAGTTATAAAATTTCTCCTCCTTCCCTAAAAGCAGGTCTGTTTATGTTTCAGAATAAAAGACAAAAAACTCTTTTCTCTTAACTCCGGAAGGGGTGAGCCTTGTGTCAGCACCTACCTATGCTTCAGGATTCATAATTTTGGAGTGCCTAACCTGTGGAACAGACCACTCTGTGCTCTCATGGTACAGACCACTCCATACACTTTTATTTCGTGGCCTCACAAGAGATTGAGGTGTGGGGGAATAACAGAGCACGAGGTAGTCTGGGAATAAATAAAAAGTTGTTTATTTGTTTTCCTTTGTCTTGGATCAGTATCTGGTTGTCTGCTGATATATTTGGGCGTCTGTACCTATCAGGCTGCTAACCTGCCTATCTCTCTGTTTCCACAAGTAGGGTAACATCTCAAATTCTTCAGTTTCAGATGGAACAGGTCTAAGAATAGGCAAATGGATGTGACACAGAGTAAATGTGTAAGAAGTGTTCTAAGGTGTTTTGTTTTTGTTTTTGTTTTTTGTTTTGAGAACTGCATCGCAAAAAAACAAAAGTAAACAATAAACATTCAACTATTACAAGTGTAGCTTGCAACCCTTCGAAATAATCCCTAGGCCAACAAACTTACATCAATGTAATTGTCATTTTAAAGTCACTCAGCCTCTAAAAAGGACATCTGTTTCATTGCCAACTTCACATGTGGACAGAGAGTATAATGGATAAAAATAAACCTTGCAGAAAGAGCGATCCAGAGGCCAGAGAGGACAATGAAAAAGGTAACTCCTGCCAGAAAGCAAATCTAGCCATTAACAGATGGTCTAACAGGAATGAACTACACTGCCAGTGCAAGGAGCCTTCGATTCCTTCCCAGACTAACGACTGCCTTGTGTTTCCCCATCCTTTTTCTGAATGCAGGTTTTGAAATGGGTTACTTACTATCTCAATACAATTGTATACCAAATATGTTAAGGACATATAACTTGAATTTTAATTTACATGTATAAAGTAAATGTGTCTACCTAGAGCAGTGCTTGAATAGGCAATATTAAAACTGACTGCTGTGCTTTATCGCAACCATTATAACCAAGAAAAGCTATTAAAAGTACAATGATCTCTAATTGACCCCACTATGCTGGAACCTCACTGGCCTGACCAATGAACAACAGCTTTTGTTTTAATCATTTCTGTGCTCTTAGACTCATTCCTTCCTAACCAGACAACACTTTTCTGATCTCATTTAGAGTAACTAAGGAGAAATAACATAACATGCTTTCTGTCCTTTCTAGGATTTAGGCATCTCTAATTTGCTCCCTTCATTAAGTACTCTTAATTCTTTGTACTGGTGTGTCTCCTTGCCTAGTAACTTAAATTCAGGTTTTTGTTTTGTTTAAATTTATTTTTTCTTTCTTTCTTTTTTAACTGTACATTCTTAAAAATTACTGAAGGTCATTATTTACCAATGTCACAGTACAACAAAAAGCTGTGTAATTGACCTGATAGTGGGCTGTCTATTATATAGAGATCTTCGAGACTGAACTGAATGACATAACCTCTTGAGACTTTAGGAATTTTTTTTTTTTTTTTTTGCCTTAAAAGAGAAGTTGAATGTTGGACATAGACAATTAATCAATCAATAAGTAAATAAATAAATAAAATGTGTTCCGGTATCTAGTTTCTAAATAGCTATTGGCACAAACTTCATATGTTTTTTTCACTTCTTTGATATCATTAGACTGTCAGATTATCTTGCTGTCCAGATAGCACTTTTTTTGTTTGTTTAATAGCTTCATTGCAGGTATAGTTATGCAAAGAAATTCTGCCCACTAGGAAGTCAGTGGAGTTATGCACAGCTTCCAGTAACAATTTTGAAATGATAGTTAGCATATCACTTTCATCCTTTCTTCTTTGACCTAATCCTTCCCAAGGACTGGAATGCAAATGAGATGGTGGACTGGCCAACTTGGAAGTGAGTTCACCTTGTGAATGGAGGCTATATAAGGTGGAAGGAGATAAAAGTAATGAATTTTGTGCTTTGTGGACCAGAGCACCACATTGCACTCAATTTTTATACATCTGAATTCCTCCATGAAAGAAATAAAGTTCTATTCCGTCAAGCTATTGTTATCTGTGATCCTTCTTATTTCTAGTCAAGCCTAATCATAACTAAAAGATTGTCAAACTAAATTATTAAGTAGACAAATATTGTTAGACAAATGTTTTAACCTTTTCTCATTTTTTGTACACCACTGGAAATTTTCTTCTGTGCATGAAATCTCTTCCGTAACACAGCCATAATCTGAAATTTTTAATTACATCTAAAACTGCCACCTAAGATCTAAAACTTAGAGCCCCCCCCAAGATTTCCCCCTTCACTACCCCGCAGAACCTACTATTTTATAAGAATATTCACTTACTAAAAAATGTCACCTATCACTGATGTCTTCCTTCTTCGAGTTCATTCAGCATTCATGTTTAAGTATGATTTATTACTTTATAACACAGGTGAATTATATTTTATAGTAGTTTCAATTTTTATTATTATATTCTTTTGACAGCTGTGGTAGGAATACAGTGGTACTAAACTAACCTGGTGGTAAACATTAAATAGAGATAACATTTACTGAGGTATATTGTATGCCAAATGCTATACCACCTCATTCAATGTTCAGACTATTATACAACCAATTAATAATGATAGCATCTAGTGCATTGAACCCCAAAAGATATGCCCAAGTCTTATCCCCCAGAAAATGTGAGAGTGATCTTATTTGGAAAGAATCTTTGTGATCTAATCAAAGTAAGGATCTCAAGGTGAGACCATCCTAAACGATGATAAGCCCTAACTCCAATGACACTGTGCTTATAAAAGAGAGATAATTAGAAGACACATAAAGGCACACAGAAGGGAAGGCCATGTGGAGATAAAGAGATACAGAAAAGGACATGTGAGGATGGAGGCTGAGTTTGGAGCAATGGATCTAAGGTCTCCAAGCCAAGGAATGTCAAGTTTGCCTCCACTACTAGAAGCTACAGAGTAGCATGGAATAGATTCTTCAGAAGGAATCAATCCTGCCAACACTTGATTTTTGACTTCTGACCTCCAGAACTTTGAGAGAATAAATTTCTATTATTTTAAGCCATCTTATGTGTGACAATTTGTGTTGGTGGTCCTAGGGAAATAATTCAGATCTTACTACCATGAAGAAGACAGCTGCAACAAATACTTAAAATACCTAAAAATGAAGAAGTAGTTTTGGTTTTAGGTAACAGAGTCTGGTGAAACTAGGGGGGACATAACAGAAGAAGCCAAGGTTGTCTTGAAGAGATGATGGGTAGAAACATAGATGTTAATAACTCTTCTGGAGAGGGAAGGAAATGACAACTGTAAAGAAAGTTTCTTTCATTTTAGAGAACACAGATTGTTATGAACAGATGTTGGTAGAAATATGACCACTAAAGATGCTCCTGGTAAGTCACAAAATAGAATATAGAACATGCTATTGTAAATCAAAAAGCAAGGTGATCCTTGTTACATAGTGTCAGAAAACTTAGCTGGATCGTTTCCTACTCATAGGGGATCTGCTGTTGGCTCTAAGCGATGAACTTGGACATTTACCAGAAAGATTTTGAAGGAAGATGGTGAAGGTGTAATCTGGTTTCTCCTTACTGCTGATAGCAAAATAGGAGAGGAAGGAGACAAATTGGGGAAGAAACTGTTAGGCAAGAAGGAACCAGAACTTGATTGAGGAAATTCTTAACCTATTCAGATCCCAAAGGCTATTGTTGTAAAGCCTGTTCTCCAGAGAGGGTAAAGGGTGTGGCTAGATAAACTACTGTTGCAGAGATTAGGTGTGTGATTAATGTTTCCAATTAACCATTTTAATAAAGCCAGTAATAGAGACAACATTATTTAGGAAGTTTTAATGCACAATCTTCTTTCTAACGCTGTGAATCCCCTCAACTTAACACAGAAGATGCGAAGTTTTGGGGGATATTGCACTCGCCAAAACACCACCAACTCAGACTGAAAGGGAAAGAGTTGGAATATAATAAAGGAAGACTGCGGAGAGGTCAAGGGCTGAGAGAGTTACTCAGCTGGAAACCTGTGCTAACCTTCAAATAAAGGAGGGATGATTAGAAGGTTATCTAGAGCAATGGATCCACTGCCAAGGACATGGAAAGAGGCATTTGGGACAGCTTCTCACTCAAAGCCTCTAGAAGGAACCAAATCTGCTACAATCTAGATCTCAGACTTTACGGTCTCTAGAACTGTAAGGGATCTTCTAAGCCACTCGGTTTGGGTAATTTGTTATGGTAATGCTAGGAAGCTGACATATTGTATGTTCCCTTTACATGTGAGCATATGAAGCCTTGAAGAGTTTAAATAAATCACCAGGGTCACATAACTGTTCGGTAATAAAGTAAGCTTTGTACCCAAGGATTCAACACCAGAGAATTAATATTCAAAACAATCTCTGGAGAGACACTTGATACTTTTTTTGAGCAGTTCAGTGTGTAACAATGGACTGAACAGATAATCAAGGGATTCATTCAATTTGCAGTCATTCTACTATGTTCTATATTTCACAGAAATTGCAATCATAAATGGCACAACCCTAATAGAAGTAGTGGGTACACAACCATGAGAAGACCAAGATGCAGCATGGTATTTCATCATTTCTGTTAAGGGCTTAGAATATAGTCCATGAGTTCGCCATAATCAGTATCACTAGATTTTCACTGCTGGTAAGTAAAGGAACTAGGAAATATGTTGCAGTGGTAAGATATGATTGGGACTTAGGTACTTGCAATTGTTCTTGTTCTTACTCAGTCAGTCATTAGAGGCATGCCTACATACATTAGATTCTGATTCTTCTAAACAGCATTAAATTTTAATGATTGTGTAATTAAGTGTAATCCTGTACAATATTCAACTATATCATGCTACTACATAATGCTTATATAATACCTATCTTGAATGCTGTTTCAAAGTCCTTCTGATAGGTGAATGCCAAGGTTTGAGGTAGGAGAGAAAGAGCATCTGTACTTTTCCAGAACAATAGTTGTAGGATCAATTTTTATCATACTTATTTGCATGTAATGTCCAATCTATTCAAGTAAATATTAGAAAGTTTTGTCTTTAGGGGTGCCTGGGTGGCTCAGCGGGTTAAAGCCTCTGCCTCTGGCCCAGGTCATGATCCCAGAGTCCTGGGATCGAGCCCTGCATCAGGCTCTCTCTCTGCTCAGTGCAGAGCCTGCTTCTCTCTCTCTCTGCCTGCCTCTCTGCCTACTTGTGTTCTCTGTCAAATAAATAAATAAAATCTTAAAAAAAAAAAGAAAGTTTTGTCTTTAGCCTAAGAGATGATACATCTTTATAATTTTGTATGTTTGATATAAAGGCATATAAAATATATATTTATGCTTATATATGCAAATACATTTGTGTATATATACATATTTGTGTTTTTAAATTTTTTTTCATTTCATTTTATTTCTTTTCAGTGTTCCAAAATTCATTGTTTATGCACCACCCCAGTGCTCCATGCAACACATGCCCTCCTTAACACTCACCACTAGGCTCTTCCAACCCCTCATCCCCACCCCCTCCAAAACCCTCAGTTTGTTTCTTAGAGTCCACAGTCTCTCATGGTTTGTTTCTCCCTCCGATTTCCCCCAACTCACTTCTCTCCATTTTCCAATGTCCTCCATGTTGTTCCTTATCCTCCACAAGTAAGTGAAACCATATGATAATTGACTCTCTCTGCTTGACTTATTTAACTCAGCAAAATCTCTTCCAGTCCCGTCCATGTTGATACAAAAGTTGGGTATTCATCCTTTCTGATGGAGGCATAATACTCCATTGAATATATGGACCATATCTTCTTCTTTTTTTTTTTTTTTAAGATTTTATTTATTTATTTGACACAGAGAGAGAGAGAGAGAGAGATCACATGTAGGCAGAGAGAGGGGAAAGCAGACTCACCGCTGAACAGAGAGCCTGATGCGGGGCTCGATCCCAGGACCCTGAGATCATGACCTGAGCCGAAGGCAGAGGCTTAACCCACCGAGCCACCCAGGTGTCCCTGGACCATATCTTCTTTACCCATTCGTCCACTGAAGGGCATCTTGGTTCTTTCAGTTTGGAAACCGTGGCTGCTGTTGCTATGAACATAGGGGTACATATGGCCCTTCTTTTCACTACATCTGTATCTTTGGGGTAAATACCCAGTAATTTCAGGGTCATGGGGAAGCTCTATTTTTAATTTCTTAAGGAATCTCCACACTGTTTTCCAAAGTGGCTGCACCAACTTGCATTCCCACCAACAGTGTAAGAGTGTTCCCCTTTCTCCACATCCTCTCCAAACATGTTGTTTTCTGTCTTGTTAATTTTGGCCACTCTAACTGGTGTGAGGTAGTATCTCAATATGGGTTTTTGTTGTTGTTGTTGTTGTTTGTTTGTTTGTTTTTGTTTTTTTAAGATTTTATCTATTTATTTGACAGAGATCTACTAGGCAGAGAGGCAGGCAGAGAGAGAGGAGGAAGCAGGCTCCCTGCTGAGCAGAGAGCCTGATGTGGGGCTCGATTCCAGGACCCCGAGATCACGACCTGAGCTGAAGGTAGAGGCTTTATCCCACTGAGCCACCCAGGTGCCCCCTCAATGTGGTTTTGATTTGAATCTCCCTGATGGCTAATGATGATGAACATTTCTTCATATGTTTGATAGCCATTTGTATGTCTTCTTTGGAGAAGTGTCTGTTCATGTCTTCTGCTCATTTTTTGATGTCAAAAATGTCTCTTTTGTGTGTGTTGAGTTTGAGGTGTTCTTTATAGATCCTGGATATCAGCCCTTTGTCTATAGTGTCATTTGCGAATATCTTCTCCCATTCCATGGATTGCCTCTTTGTTTTGCTGACTGTTTCTTTTGCTGCGCAGAATTGATGATGTGTGTCTATACACAGACATATATATGATCGAAATATATACATATATACATCACAACTTAAAAATTTTTAAGGACTAGCTATCTAAATCCTTCATTTTCAGTTGAGGAAATTCAGATTGGTGGCACATAGAAGCTCACCTGTATAGATTAGGGTAGAATTCAGATGAGAATAAAAATCCTTGTTTCCCTTTCCAGTTCTTCCTATATATTATACAATATCTATACCTTTTATATGCTATGAGCTTCAATATTCATTCTAGTGATATAAAAATATATGAACTTGGCTTGTACTTCCCAGTTTATTTCATCCTTCTAATCAAGCAGCCTTACGTTTTTGCTCTTTGTTGCTTATTTGTTTTATTAGCTAAAATACACAGAGGCAGCATCATAGAAGGACATTAATGTGTAGAAAAAATGTTCTTACATACTTCCCTAAATTATGTATTTGATTAAAACTACTATAACAGCCATGCCTTTCTAACCAGTAAAATGAATCTCATGCATCAAAGTAATGACTAGACCTTTAGCATGATATATTGTACACTACAGTACCTGTAGAAATGAGCAAAGAAAGAATAATTACAAAGGAAGTGTGTGTTTGAGGAAACAACTTTGCAATTAGAGGCATGCATATAAAAAAATGCCAGTATCTCTTTGTTTGCCCTATGCATTCTTAGTAACCCCATGGTGTTTTAACAATTATAAGATATCACAAACTATTAATTATGAAAATTAGTGTTTAACCATGAAGAATATTTTAAAGTTAAATACCTTGTATCACTTTATGTGTCAAAAACATGTAACAATCATTTTGCTTACAAGGTACTAGCAATTTATTTTATAGGGTTGGTTTTGTATATTACTAGCTTCATTGTTAAACCTCCACCGTGACTTCATTCTACAGCACTCACTGGGAATCAATATGGAAAAAAAAAAACAAAAAACCTATATTTAAAAATACTTTAAAAATGGGGCGCCTGGGTGGCTCAGTGGGTTAAAGCTTCTGCCTTTGGTTCGGGTCATGATCTCAGGGTCCTGGGATCAAGCCCCGCATCAGGCTCTCTGCTCAGCAGGGAGCCTGCTTTTTCCTCTCCCTCAGCCTGCCTTTCTGCCTACTTGTGATCTCTGTATGTCAAATAAATAAAAATCTTAAAAAAAAAATACTTTAAAAATAAGGAAAATTCTCCACAATCTTTAGAATGTTGATTTGGCCTTCTGAAAATATTTAATTGATACATCTTCTTGAAACCTCAAAATCTCTCACATATTACAATGCAAAATGAAGTGATGGTTTTCAACCAAAATATTACATCAAGCCAAAGATAGTAACTGAATGAAAAAAAAAAAAAAAGCAAAAACTGAAATCCTAATCAGGGTTACCTGAGTTATAGAAAACTGAAAAATAGTAGGCAGAATGGGAAATCAAATGTTTTTGTTGTTGTTTTTAAATTCCATTACAATCAGTCAATGTGACTTAATGATGACAGAATGGAGCCGAGTATATCACATAGACTGATATAATGACTTATAAGTCTACAAAAACAAAATCAAAACCAATACTAATAACACTTCTTATAATGGTAGTTGGAGGTTATAAAATCCTTTCATAAATATAAGCTCTTTAAAATTTTTTTAAGGATTTATTTATTTTTTAGAGAAAGAGAGAGGGAAAGAGATGATCTTCAAGCAGACTCCCCTATGAGCATGGAGTCAGACCTGGGGCTCTATCCTAGGACCCTGAGATCATGAGATGAGCTGAAACCAAGAGTTGGAAGCTTAACTGACTGAGCCACTGAGGCGCTCCCAATCTCTTTTTATTTTAACTTTAATCTTTACAATGGCCTTATTAGGTGGAAAAGGGAAGGTTTCAGGGCACCTGGGTGGCTCAGTTGGTTGAGAGGTCATAATCTCAGGTCATGATCTCATGGGTCATGAGATCAAGCCCCACTTCCAGGTCTGTGCTCAGTACCTAGTCTGCTTGAAGATTTTCTCCTTCTGCCCCTCCCCCCACCTCATAGGCAAGTAGGTACACATGTGTGTATGTACACGCTCTTTCTCTCAAAAAATAATAAATCTTTAAAAAATCTTTAAGAATCTTAAAAAAAGCAAAAATTAGTTTTTAATCTAACTTTGAGGGACTAGCACTAGAAAAATCTAGTCTGAATCTCAGCAGATTATCACATCAATGCAGGCAGTATATCTAATCACTGAAAATTACTATCCTCCTTTCTCTTTAAAGTGTCTCCTCTTAGTATTGCATATATTAGTGTGAGGCACCAAGTACAATCCATCCTCTTTCTTAAACTATGATCCTGTGCCCCCCTTTATCTCCCCTGTTCCTGTATCAGTGATAGCCAAGGAACCACCAAATTCTATTTTCAAGGGTGTTAATAGTTTAGAATCCACTTTCTATTGTTATCTAAGTTATTCCAGTTAATACAAGCCATACCCTATCTGAGCTATTACAGTATCCTCCAACTCCAAGCTTTCTATTTCCTTTTAATTATTTCTGCACTCTGCAGTAAGAATGACTTTTCTGAACCCCACCCTGAATATAACACTACCTAATTTAAAACTTGTTTGATCTTTCCTCATGGCTCTCTGCCTAACCCTGACATGTGTCTTGATTTCTCTCTCTGCTTACCTTCTCTGGCATCATCCATCACTAAGCCGTCTACACCTCCTCAAACTATTTACACAGTACACTGCTACAAATCCACTGCTTGGCTTTGTTCTACAAAACCTTTGTGCCTACTCTTCCCTCTATTTAGAATTCTCATCTTTTTTCTTCTTTCACTTTCGTCAGCACACCAAAACAACTACTTGTTGTTTCTTGGTAAAACTTCCTTTTCTCGGTCCAGATTTAGATTACAGGCTCAATCACATCTCCACATAGGACATGGTTCTTACACCGTCCTTCCCCCCACCATGCTGTGTGGAAACTGCCGAGGTCCTTCTCTATCTCTCTACCTGATTGTGAGTTTTGAGATGACATATCGTAATTTTTTGTCCTCCGTTACATTCCTCAAATCTATTTATTCCAAGGTTACTTGTGGCCTTCATACAGCTTTGAATGTGAAGTCTCATGAGTTATTGATACCGACAGTGATGTGGATGACAGAGAACACGGTCTTTATTAAGTGAGCAAAACCCAGAGCAGAATGGTATGATTCCCACTTTTACCCCTGTTTATAAAAGTTGTGATTAAACAAGCTAAATCCTTAAAGAAACCATAGATCCTTAGAACTTCAGAGAGTACTGGGGGTGGCAGTTGTTATTGAAATGAATGTCTGTAACACTCTAGTGAGGGCTAATCTAGCACAGAAGTATTCTAAATACATGTCCTCTTTCCCCATGCTTGCTCGTCAAAATAGTTGATCCCAATGTAGGCCAACTATCCAAAGTACAAGTTTCTAGCTGTCAAGATCATTTTTAATACATTCTTCAAAATATCCAGCAACCTTATGACCTGCAGCAGTACAAACAATCCGAAACTTCAGGTTGCTCCTGATGAGCACTGTAAGATTCAAGTTGTATATTGAATCTTACATAAATAACATAATCTTATATAAATCTCATATAAATAACAGTATATATGCATGCACAAATACAGTATTTTACATATATACTTGTATGCATGTATTTGAACTATAGCTTCACTGCTGAATGGGACTCAACATCGTTTAAATGAAAATACCTAGAAGCAGCAGATTCTAGTACCTTCTGAAAAGCCCCTGGAATGATGAGGATTTCCTCTGGTAAAATTATTCTTGATGTCCACCCTATTATCCCTCAACAATTATAACAGATAATGTTTCCACTAAATAATGTAGTGAACTCTTTTTCAGTAAATAATTATTATTTGAATATCTATTATCAGTATCCACAATATGCTATACTGACTTACCTTTACCAAAAGTATGAAGCCATATACTGTCAGCTAGGATATTTATTCCAATATATTAATGCAAAGTTCCAGAAAACTACCTACATATACAGTAATTAAAATACATCTCTAGAGATTACCTATAAATATTTCAAGGTATCTTTTGCGCAAAAAAAAAAAAAATTAAGAGTACAAGTCCCTTATGTAAGTTCTCAAAGAATGAGAGTATAGTCTTAGAACTGTGTCCTATATTAAAGATTTCCACAGCAGCTAAGCCACTTTGACACTTAGAAAATTGTTTTTTCTCTTCCTCTTAGAGAAACCTCTTACACATGCTTTCACTGTGTTTCAGTCTACTTCTTTGAGGTATACAATCATAACACAGTATGCTCCTCAGCAAGAACCCAAAAAAAAAGGTAGTTATACTCCATGCTTTATTTACTTATGTTTATTTCCCCAATAGAAACTCGATTGAAAACTAATGTATTCTACAAAGCTAAGAGATAAGACTTATTGTTTGGCACAAGATGACACTCACTGATCTTTGCTCTTTCTTGTGATAAAATCCATGTTAATAGAGGATGCAAGCGTCTCTGCTTTAATCTTGGTTCGAATTTCCTTTCTACTATTTCATAAGTGAAGATAAATCTATTACCTCTACACAATGTTTCTTATACAAAATTAATAAAAGCTCAGTGGTGTGATGACCACTGAAATAGAGGAAAAAAGGCTTCAATATTCGAAGGGGAGGGTAGGCCAAGCCTGAATACTAGTGTTGTGCCATTGATATTGATTGCCTGGAGCATGGTATTACTAAGGGTTTTGAGGTGAAGATTGGTAATTCTGGTAAAGAATATCTGGGTCAGTTCAGTTAGTCTTGTTTTTAAACTTGGAAGTTAAATGCTGAGAATAGTGGCTGGTTCATAGTAAGTATGATAAAAATATAGACTATGATTATTACTTTATACACATTATAATAATAACATTACTGTTGTTGTTATTACAATTTCACTCACTAGAACTAAAACTGATGTTTCATTTGGATTATGAATAGTTAAATGACAGGATATAAGAGTGTTCATTCCAATGAAGAAGTTTAATGCTAGATTAGAAGATAATTTGTTTAAAATACACTTGGGATAGAGAAAAGATGGCATATGTTAGATTTCATGAAACAAATTCTAAGAGAGGAGAGACAACACCTGCCCAAAAGAAGGATTAGGGAAAGATAGGATTAGCATAACAGGTGCTAGACTTTGAATGTGCCACACCAATCTGCCTTTCCAGTTGGTCAAGGTTATTAAAAAAAAAGGAATAGATAAGGAAGCTAGAAAGAAAAGTGGGTCTGGCAGAGTAAAGATGGATTCTAAGCAGCAAGAACATCGTTTTTGGAATAAAGGCACTCTGTGAAAGGAGACTATTGCCATCCCTAATTATGAAAAGGTGTCTGGAAATAAATTTGTCAGGAAGGATACATAACTAAAACTTAAGATAAAAAAGAAGAAAATAAAGTACTGAATTTTGTTTCTAAAAATCCTTTTACAATAATTTAAAAATAGATGACATATACTTAATAATATAAACTTTTTTCCATTAATAGATTTATTATAACAACTGACAACCCATATTCCAGGCATTACGTAGTACTGGTAATTATCATAATACATCAATGAGGTAGGAATTATCTCAACTCAATCATCTCGTGTTAATTTACAGATGATAAACTCAGGTTCATTTACATCATTTGCACAAATCATATGATTAGCAAATGGTAAGAGATAGGCTTCCTACCTTCATCTTCCTGACCATTCATCAGATCTGCAGGTTATCTTGGTGAATTTTATCATGTGATTTTTTTTATTGTTTTTTTTTCCAAAAATTTTATTTAAATCCCAGTTAGTTAACATACCATGTAATATTAGTTTCAGGTATAGAATTTAGTGAGTCATAACTTACATACAATCCCCAGTGCTCATCACAAGTGCGCTCCTGAATACCCATCACCCATTTAACCTTGTGATTTTAAACCAGAAACCTTCTAAAGGAGATGTTGGTTAGCACAATTAGAGCTCAAGAGATTACTCTATGTCCCTACTTTTAAATATTATTTTCCCCCAGAGGACAGCCAAAAATTACTTAAGTTGTAGTGTTCAAATCAATGTAATTCATTCACAGATATTATTGAAGAGTGTGCTTATTTTTTAACTTACATAGTTTGGACCTAATGTTTTTGTTGCTATATTTTAGAAATTCAGACAAGACAGTTTCAATTTATGTTGTCTTTAGTATGATATCCCTGGTTCCTACATAGCTTCCTAGGAAAATAATGACTTTGGAGGATAGGTTTATGTGCATTTTCATGAAGACTTCAGGGAACACCTCATCAATCTATTTGTTGAGGTGACAACTGGGTTAGATTAATTGGATAATGATTTAATCCTGCATTCCAATGTTTTCTCAATGGCAATTTTTTTTCCTCTAAAGTCATTCTACTCACTCAGTTGTCAAGTGATGACAGAATATACACAATAAGTACTATATGTTCTTAAACCACAATTATTTTTAATTCAAAATGTCTTCCTTCATCTCCGTCCCCAGATGCACATCAACATTGAAATTTCCATCATCTTTTGAAGAAAATATGAGTATTCCCTTGTCAATGTTTCTAGTCTTTACTATGCATAAGACTCAGCTAGCTTCCAGCATTCTAACTCTAATAGGGATAAAGCATACACACACACACACACACAAACATTTACACACACTGCTGTGTTTTATAATGAAATATCAACTACAATATTCATATACTATTAATATAAAACCATAAAAAAACTCAACTTAGGTTCATATGGTATAGCCTATTGAATCAGAGTTCAACGTTCAGTTGCAATTCAGAAATGTGTGCATATTTTTCAATTTCTTTTACAGGACCACTGACAACTAATATTAGGGTTAACCATTACTTTTAATATATAATACCACCAAAATTTGGAATCATATTTTACAAATTGGCATGTGTTTAATGTAATGCTTATTAAATTAATATGTTGATCTGTACCTTGTCATTTTATCTTCATAGAAAGTTATTGTGAATAGGATTATAGTGTATAAAAATAATTTGGTGAATAAAAATGCTACCAGAAATATAAACAAAAATAAAAACTAAAAACTACATTTTATTTACTAAACCATTTAATTGTGGCTTATACTGTTTATAAATATCTTCACAATTTGTCAGTTTCCTCTTTTTTATGTACTCTTAAGAAACATCATATAAAAAAGGGTCAGGTACATTTATTATATTCATTATTGAGAAGAAAAATGTGGCATTGTTAAATGAAGAAAAAGTAAGTACAAGTAGAAGAGGATGCCCAGTGTTGAGGATGAGAAATCCATGCCTACTCCTTGGTTGATAATACAGGCTGTACATAAACAATCATCTTTATTTTAATCCTTCTGTCCTTGAGGAAATGATGTTCTTCTTTGTGTCTAAGGCCATTTTTTCTATCTGTGTTTTAGGCTCCTATACATTTTTTTTTCAAAAATTTCCTTTGCAATTATGCCATCTGTAATGCAAAATCTATTGTATTTTCAATACTTCCTCCCTTTAGCTGTCTTCATCAAAATACTAAAATGCTTGATATTCTTCTATCATCAAAATAATACTCATTCAAGGGGCACCTGGGTGACTCAGTCAGTTAAGCAGCCGACCCCAGATTTCAGCTCAGGTCTTAATCTCAGGGTCATGAGTTCAAGCCCCACATTGGACTCTATCCTGGATGTAAAGCCTACTTAAAAATAAATAAAAAATAATAATCCTCCTTTATACCTACATACCTATAGTCATCAGATATCATTCCACCTCTGGTCTTATATTAACAGCCATTCTTCTAGAAAGATAAGTCCTTTGCTCTTGGTATGTTTTAATAACTTATTCAAAATTGCACTTGTTTAACTCTGTCTACTATTCCTATCCAGTTAGAATTACCACATTGAAAAAATCATGAGAGTAGAGATATAGATTTGAAAATCACCAGAATTTAAATAACCGTTGGAGCTATGTGAGGTTAAAGTGTATTATAGGGATTATGTCTGTCATGAAAAGTCAGGGGAGCAAGTGTTAAACTCAAAGTGCATGAGGTTCCAGAAAAAGAAGGCAGAATACTAGAACAAGCATGGCTGGCTTGAGAATTTACAAGAAAACTAGGACAAAGCACTAGAACACTGGGAGATCAGACTTACAAAGGAAAGAGTGATCAGAGGTCTAAAATGTCCTATGAAAGAAAGGCTATGTACGATAGACTGCACCAACGTGAATTCACAGTGAGCTTGTTGATAGAGGGCTCAGTGGAAGGTGGGGGAGAAATGAGATTATATTGCTTTGTGATGTGAATAAATGGGCCGTGCAGAGGCAGACACAATATTTTCATGTTTCTATTTCAAGGAATCTGGCCATGATAGAAAGTTACAGAATAATAGCTTTGGCATATGCACTTAAGGCAAAATTGCATTTTATAATAACATTTCTTTACATTAACATAGCATAAAGGTATGGATATCACACACACAATGTATCTTCACATTACTTTAGCGGTTTTCTAGTATTTATTTAGCTTTGTTTTGTCATTTTTCAGCTTGTTCACTTTCAGGAATTGGTATGTTAATGTCACTATTTTGGAAATCTAAGTTTTCTGTTCTTTGCAGCTAATTTTGTTTTTTCCTCTCTTCTTATATATCACTAGTATTTTATTTTTCAAATATTATTTTTTAATTTTATTTTTTTCAGTGTTCCAAAATTCACTGTTTATGTACCATACCCAGTGTTCCATGCTCAAATATTATTTAGTAGAAATTTTCCTAAGCCTGGTAATTTAATTATATTTAGTCTCCAAATTCAAACTCAGTAATATGCATATATACATAAATGGACATACTTCACATTTATAATTACATGCTTTGTTTCAAACTGAAAATGTTTGCATTATCCAGGTAGGCAAAAACATACAGAATTAAAATCTGTTTAGGGACGCCTGGATGGCTCAGTGGGTTAAAGCCTTTGCCTTCAGCTCAGGTCATGGTCTCAGGGTCCTCGGATTGAGCCCCGTATGGGGCTCTCTGCTCAGCGAGGAGCCTGCTTCCTCCTCTCTGTCTCTGCCTGCCTCTCTGACTACTTGTGGTCTCTATCTGTCAAATAAATAAATAAAATCTTTTAAAAAATTATTTAAAAATTTATTAAAATCTATTTAAAATGTGTACAAAGAAGTCTAAATAATCAACACACATTCTAAATATAAATTTATGAAAGCAACTCAGCCATTCCGTTTTGCACTTATTAGGTTGTCAAAAAGATGCTGACTTTTAGGCATATGAGATTAACTTTTAGTCAATTACTATTTGTTTGCTTTAAAGATTCTATTTATTTGTGGGTGTGAGAGAGAGAGAGCCTGAGAAGAGGAACAGAGAGAGAGGGAGAAGCAGGCTCCCTGCCAAACAGAAAGGTCCTGGAGCTTGATCTCAGGACCCTGAGATCGTGACCTGAGCTGAAGGCAGATGCTTAACCATTTAATCGACTGAGCCATCCAGGGACCCCTGTTTGTTAAAGATTTTATTTTTACGGAATCTCTACACCCAGTGTGGGGCTCAAGCTCACAACTTCGAAATCAAAATCACATGCTCCACTGACTGTGCCAACCAGATGCCCCTCAGTTATTCTTTTAATGGTGGAAGGACTCATTTATTCTAACTATCACAATATTATGACATTGTGGTTTGAATAAAGATTAACAAGCTCAAATTCCTGGGGCACCTGGTGTCTCAGTCATTAAACGTCTGCCTTTGGCTCAGGTCATGATCCAAGGGTCCTGAGATAGAGCACCGGATTGGGCTCCCTGCTCAGGAAGCCTGCTTCTTCCTCTTCCACTACCCCGGTTGTGTTCCCTCTCTCACTGTGTCCCTCTCTGTCAAATAAATGAATAAAATCTTAAAAAAAAGAAAAAAACAAAAACAAGCTCAAATCCTATTTCCATCAAATATTTTACATTATATATACCATACTTCTACACAATAATTGATAGTCACTAGCAGAATCTTCAAGAACAAAAAAGTTTTGGTAGCTTAAAATTTTAACAGGTTAGAGTTGAACCACAAGGTTTTTGTAAGAGCTGATTTTTCAATAGACTCAAAATTTTCTAAATGTTAACATTGTTCTGGGTAATTCATATGTTTACAATGAACAGCCTTGCTATATAGTCTTTTTTTATTGAATCACTGATTCAATGAACAAACATAAAGCACTTGCACATTAACAATTCTAACACTGAAGTCCCACAAATAAATAATTATTATATTTCAATTATAAATTTCAGAAGTCAAGTGAAATGTAGTTTATTTGGATTTACCTTTTCTAATGATAAAATTTTTAATAGAAATAGAAAAGTGAAAAAAAAATCTTTAAACCATTTTAAAACATTCACTGAGTTAATTAAAATATTTATTCAAAAAAATTAAGAACATTACTTAGAGCCATATATGCAAAATGAAGCCTGCTTACTTAATAACTAATATATTGTTCTTCCCTCAGCAGACAAGTCTCAGATTAGCCATTTCTATTACTAAAATATACGTCAACTCACATACAGGATGAATAAAAATGTTCAATGCAAATATAATTTTAGTATTTTAGACCATTCAACTTTCCACGAAAATAATATGAAAAAATGGCCAAATTTTAAAAATTGTTAGAATTTCACTCATTCTTTAGTGTAGGTAGTATTTTTAAAATGCATAAAAATTAACTTTAGCAAAATAACAAAAAGGAAATTGATACTTCATTGTTTTTGAAAACTGACTGCAATTATGGAAAGTAATTCTAGTTTCAGTTTTAGAAGAAACAAGCTGTCCACAAGGTTAGAGAATAATGGTAGGAATAATTTCAAAATCAATATCACTTCTTGGCAGGTTACAGAAATGCTAGGTTCTTTCCCTTCTTCTATCCATCTCTCCCTCTGAGAGTCTTGCTTTCCATAATGACTCTGGTTCCACTTGTGATTTGCTTTGTCTAAGGGGATGTTAACAGAAATGAATATACAGGCTTGCTTCATTCATTTTGATAAAATGTCCACCAAATAAGCCAGTCTGAATTATGACAGTCTGGCAATTATCCTTTCAAGTGAAAATTAAATCCCATGGGAAAATTTGCCTAGTTCAGCCCACAACTCAAACAACCACATGTGTGTTTATCCTTGATGTGTCACACTTCAGTGTGCAGTAGATGTTTTTATGTGTACTTGCATTTTATGTCAGAGTATTTTAAAACATTGGGTACTGGGGGTCAAGATCTAATAATTTTAATGATCTTTCCTGCTTCTTCAATGAAAAAGTCATCCTGACTTTTAGTTTTCTTCCAATGAGTGACCAGTGAAGAGTACTCCTGGTGCTGTTTGGTGGCACTGCCTTGGTCTGTGTTAATGTGCCAGCAATTTTACTCACCACTGATTTTGCACCATCAGTGCAACTACGAATACAGTAAAATAATAATAATAATAATAATGCTTTTTTTTAAAAAAAGATTTTTTTTAATTTGAGAGAGCAGAGGGGGAGAGTAGAGAGAAGCAAATACCCCACTGAGCAGGAAGCCAGATAGATCCCAGGACCCTGGAATCCTGACTTGAGTTGATGGCAGATGCTTAGCCGACTGAGTCAACCAGGTGTCCAAGAATAATAATTCTTAATGTCTTTATGAAAATAGTTTTGATTTCAGGGTGCCTGTGTGGCTCATTGGTTAAGCACCTAATTCTTGATTTTGGCTCAGGTTATGATCTTTGGGTCCTGGGATTAAGCCCTGTTCAGAGGGTATTCTGCTTGGGATTCTGTGTCTCCCTCACCCTCTGCGTCTCTCTCTCTCTCTCTCAAGTAAATAAATAAATGATTCCTTCAAGAAAAAAAGAAAAAAAAAATGGGTTTGATTTCGGGACCCATTGAAAGGTCTTAGGGTATCCCAGATGTCCAAGCATCACTTCTGAGAATTGCTAGATTCAAGAACCACTCCCAAGAAACAGTAGAAGACAAGGGACTTGAAGCCACTCTGAGGGGGCAGAATTAGAACCAAGTCCAGAAAAATCCATGCTTCCATACTGGGCAAGCCTAGCCATCCTGATCTGAGGAATTTTAGAATAGCTATGGCCCAGTGATTTCTCTGATTCTCACCATCCTGTCACTTTTCCAGTGTGGGATAGGTCTATTTGATTTGATGACACTTTGGTGCTACTCAAAGGAGGTGACAGTGTTATGCTTGTGCAGGGCCCCTGAAAAGTTTGTGGCCAGAGGACCAGACTGTGGACTGTAATAGTGACCACAAGTTCTTTCTCTCCCTGTAACCACATCCTTTTGCCATGTTATCTATGAATGGGGTCTTAATCTGACTCTGGGCTTGAAACTGTCTTGTTTTATCCAAAGGGATCAGAATTAACAGAATGTAAGCAGTGGACTCAGAGTGAGGCTTGCCATCTTTATTGTTTCTTTTAAGAACTTTGTGAATGATTTCAGGTGAAAGAGCCCAGGCACATATATTAGAGAATGAGAGACGTATGACCTAATTACCGCTACAGCTTTGGCTGAAAGTCAGCCAACCCCAACTGAGTGGCAACTGACAACAGAAACAGAAGTGGTACCAGAACAACTACCCACCCGAGCCCAGTGAAACTGGTAATCCACAGAATCGGGAAGTAAGCAAATGATTCATGTTTTCTCCCACTAAATCATGTGGTACTTTGTTACTAAACAAAAGCTGATGCACACATTACGTCTGTATCCAGTGTTCTTTGTATCTGATTGCATTCCTCTTTTTTAGAAAAGTCCCCTCTTCTTGGATTATCCTCGCCTTGCCCTTCTGACCTGGTCTTACTCATTCAATTCCTTTTATGCTTTACATGTCATTAATGTAAAGACCTGACTAATATCTGCGACGTGCTTTTTCACTTGGTTTTAGGCCTGTAAGAATTTTGGACATTGGCATATCTGTATCTACTTACTTCTTTTCTTCTCTTTTTAAAAATATTTTATTTATTTATTTGACAGAGAGTGAGAGACTACAAGCAGGAGGAACAGCGGGGAGAGAGAGGGAGAAGCAGACTCCTGGCCAAGCAGGGAGCCCCATGCTCCCGGGCTCATGACCTGAGCTAAAGGCAGATGCCTAACCAAGAACATGATATAAATATCAATGTGAAGATGAATTCCTTTAGCTTCCTGGCCACTCAAATGAATCTAAATGTAATTACAGTAAATCAAGTTGATTTACTGTAATGCTGATGTAAAGTTGGTGGAGGACAGTTGTCCTCCATCACTACAAGTCATCTATTATTTTTTTCACATTGCAGTTGATCATATTGCCATAGGAATTCCTCCCTTGTATTATATCATTTAAAAAAAAATAAAGAAAATGGGACATTTAGGCAAAACCACTGCATAGAGCTTGGCTGTTTTGCCTGATGCACCCCCTCCTAAGCAGACTCATCCCAATATTCGATAATTTTTCTCCCTTCTTCTTTCCCACCTCACTTCAACCTCCCCTTATCTCCAGGTTCTTGGTCTTTCTTCCCCTCCCTTTTCTGCTTTCCCCCTCCCCTTCTCCCTCTCCTTTCTCCCCTGTGCTTCTCCTGTGCCTCCTCTTCAGCTCCTTTGTAAAGATAGCTATCTGGATGAGCAGGTGGTTATTAAGTAACTGTCACCTATTCATAGAAAGACTACTCTTCAGAAAATAAATAGAATACTTTGTATCTGAATGACCGTACATCCCCTAGTCAAAAAACTAAAACCATTTAACACAGAGCTCTTTTATTTTCTTTGTCTTTTGTATTCCTACAGTAAGTGCCTACAAGATATTTAATAGGTAAAATGACTTTCATTTGCTAAATTCCATTTAACTTCAAGAAACTATTTCTTCCATGAAGGTTTCTAAATATTGTAAAGCAACAAAACCAGTATTCTTGTGTATAAAAATGTAATACTTTCAAGACTATAATATGCTATACATTACAGTATAAATGTACATAATCAAATATAAAAGACATAGAAAACAATGAGCAGCATACATAATGTACTTGTAGTATACAGGATTAGATTTAACTCTAAGAAACAGACACCCCAAACTGACCATAAGATAAAACTCATCTCTCAAGTAAACATATAGATAGATATAGGTTAGCCAAGGAAGATGTAGTAATTTTTCTCCCCCCAAAAGCCCTCACACATGAAGATATTTTCTAGTTTATGGTCTGTCATCTCTAGTGTATAGTCCTTGTCTTCATGATCCAAAGTAGCAATTAGATGTCAATCCATTATACTAACATTGCAAGATGCAGGATGGAGGAAGGGAAAAGAAGAGAAGGGACAAAGGATATACATCATCTCTATTTTAACAAAGGTTCCAAAGCTGTTCACCCAATATTCCTGATTTCTTTTCAGCATCTAAGACTAGTCACATAGTCATGCCTGTCTTCACCAAAAAAAAAAAAAAAAAAAAAAAAAAAAGGATATACAGTGTTTATCTGAGAAACTACATGTAGAGCTAAAATTTGAGGCTCTAGTACTATAAGAAAGAATTATGACAGACATTGAGAGACTGCTGGTAGATACTCCTACAGTCTTTACTAAAGTATACCAATTGTTACTTATTTTACAGACTGGGAATGAGTTTAGGGGTAGCATTAGAACACTGTAGAGAAAGTTATGTATATTATAGCTTCCTGCTAGTCCAATTCTGGAAGGAGATATTTTATAATATGCTAGAAGTGTCTGTACATTACATAGATATATCTATAGTAGAAATTCTTTCAACTGCACTAAGAGTTTATAACTCCTTTCATATGAAGTATAAACATTAAACTTAATTTGGAATATATGCATGATCAGTGGCTTATTGCAAGGTTTCCAGAGAAAGAAAGAGAGAAGAAAGAGAGAAGAAAGAGAAATTAAGGAATCAATCCCATTTGTAGTTGCACCAAAAACCATAAGATATCTAGGAATAAACCTAACCAAAGAGGCAAAATATCTATACTCAGAAAACTATAAAGTACTCATGAAAGAAACTGAGGAAGACACAAAGAAATGGAAAAAAAAATGTTCCATGCTCATGGATTGGAAGAAAAAATATTGCAAAAATGTCTATGCTACCTAAAGCAATCTACATGTTTAATGTAATCCTTATCAAAATACCATCGATTTTTTTTTAAATGGAACAAATGATCCTAAAATTTATATGGTATTAGAAAAGACACTGAATAGCCAGAGGAATGTTGAAAAAGAAAGTCAAAGTGGGTAGCATCACAATTCCAGACTTCAATCTCTATTACAAAGCTGTCATTATCAAGACAGTATGGTACTGGCACAAAAACAGATACATAGGTCAATGGAAATAGAACAGAGAGCCCAGAAATAGACCCTTAACTCTATGGTCAACTGATCTTCCACAAAGCAGAAAAGAATGTCCTATGAACAAAAGACAGCCTCTTCAACATATGGTGTTGGGAAAAATTGGACAGCCACATGCAGAAGAATGAAACTAGACCATTTCCTTACACCACACACACAAAAATAGACTCAAAATGGATGAAAGACCTCAATGTGAGACAGGAATCCATCAAAATCCTTGAGAAGAACACAGGCAGCCACCTCTTTGACCTCAGCCACAGCAACTTCTTCCTAGAAACATCACCAAAGGCAAGGGAAGCAAGGGCAAAAATGGACTATTGGGACTTCATCAAGATCAAAAGCTTTTGCACAGCAAAGCAAACCGTCAACAAAACCAAAAGACAACTGACAGAATGGGAGAAGAAATTCTCAAATGACATATCAGATAAAGGACTAGTATCCAAAATCTAGAAAGAACTTATCAAACTCAACAGCCAAAGAACAAATAATCCAATCAAGAAATGGGCAGAAGACATGAATAGACATTTCAGCAAAGAAGATATCCACATGGCCAACATACACATGAAAAAGTGCTCCACATCATTTGGCATCAGGGAAATACAAATCAAAACCACAATGAGATACCACCTCACACCAGTCAGAATGGCTAAAATTAACGAGTCAGGAAAGGACAGATGTTGGCGAGGATGCAGAGAAAAGGGAACCCTCCTACACTGTTGGTGGGAATGCAAGCTGGTGAAGCCATTCTGGAAAACAGCATGGAGGTTCCTCAAAAAGTTGAAAACAGAGCTACCTTATGACCCAGCAATCGCACTATGGGGTATTTACCCTAAAGATACAATCATAGTGATCTGAAGGGGCATGTGCACCTGAAAATTTACAGCAGCAATGTCCACAATAGTCATATGATAGTCATATAGTATGGAAAGAACCTAGATGTCCATCAACAGATGAATGGATAAAGAAGATGTGGTATATACCTACAATGGAATACTAGGTAGACATCAAAAGAAATGAAATTTTGCCATTTGCAATGATGTGGATGGAACTAGAGGGTATTATGCTGAGCTAAATACGTCAATCAGAGAAAGGTAATTATCATATGATCTCCTTGATATGAGGAATTTGAGAGGCTGGATAGGGGGTTTGGGGGGGTAAGGAAGGAAAAAATGAAACAAGGTGGGATCGGGAGGGAGACAAACCATAAGAGACTCTTAATCTCACACAACAAACTGAGGGTTGTTTGGGGGAGGAGGGTTGTGGAGAGGGTGGTTGGATTATGGGCATTGGGGAGGGTATGTGCTATGGTGAGTGCTGTGAAATGTGTAAGCCTGATGATTCACAAACCTGTAACCCTGGGGCAAAAAATACATTATATGTTAATAAAAATAATTAATAAAAAATATAAAATAGACTACTGTACTAGTGTGTGTGTGTGTGTGTGTGTGTGTGTGTGTGTATACATACATGCTTTCAGTTAAATTATTTGGGCACTTACTATGTCTAGAGCCCTGAGTCTAGCACTCTATAGGCCCTTTAACATGAGCCAATGAAGAAACTAAGGTAAAGAAAAGAGGAAAGCTTGAAAGTCCAATGCAGATGGGTGACAAGCTGAGTGATCAAAGTTTGTCTTGATTTTAAAGCATTTTCTTCTCTTCTCTAGCAAATCCTCTTACCAGACTTAATGAAATCCCTTATTAAGCTGAAAGAATAACCTTCCTTTAAGAATATGTTAGCAATCCTAAATATCTCAAAGCTAAATTGCATGTTCTTCAAGACTCCAAAAGGGTCTCCTGAACCTTATACCATTTTGTCACATTATATCTTGACTTAACTCAAGAACAGACCAACCTTTTACCAATCTTCACATAAAATATCTTTATTATAATCTCTGAAACTACTAATTTGTCTCTTATTTGGCCACATTGTTTTTTCTGCGAATTAAAATCCCAGCTTCTTTTCATTGCTTAAAACTCACCCTCCAAGGAAATCTTTCTTCAAAGAAAAAATAAAATAAAATGCTTAGTTATAACTATTTGTTCATACCTTTCTATGATGCTTAGCATTTTCTTATTTTTCTTTTACCTTTCTCCTGTCAGGACCTCTATTATTTATTTTCACTGTGGTATTATGTATATCAAGTATTATATTCTGACTTAGTAGACACTCTGTAAACTAAACATGAATTTATAAGATCAAAGTAACAAAAACTATTTTGATAGAGATTACTTTTTTTGAAGTAGAGATATTTCATGGTAAATTATCCAAATTGGAATCTATTTAATTTTGTAGTTTTTGCAACATTTATATGTAGTTCTTCTGACAAATTTGCAATTTAATAAACTGTGTCCATGACATTGAAATAATCACTCTGTATAATTAATTGGACTGTTCAAAGTCATAGCATCTTTGAATGAGAGATGAAGATTATCTAATTAATACTGATGAGGTATTAATAATGATATATTAAACACTAAAGGCACTAATAAGAACTCAGTGCAAAGATACTTCCAGAATTATTCCAGGGTATTACACTAGTTACAGTAACTACCATTTATCATGATAAAGATTGACTATTTTTACATTGGTTTTTTACAAATCTTCAAGATTCTTTTACTACTTAAGAAAGTACTTCAGATTCTTGCAGTCCTAGTGGGGAAGTGATTTTCTGCTAAATTAATTTGTTGGAAGTAATCTCCCACTGACTTCCAGTGTACTCTTTGCATGCTCCAGAAACTTTAGCTATTTGAGGTGTTCGAATAGTGCTCCTGGTAATAATGGTGTTCACTCAAACCTCAGGAAGATCTCTTGAACTTCACTGCTCATTGCAGAGAGATAAAAGAATTTTCAGTGATACATCTCTCAAGTAAATAGAAACAGGACCCTGGTGATGATCTTGTGCAAATTAAAAAGAAAAGAGAAAAGAATACGTCATCACACATAAATATCAGGGTTTTAGAAAATTCATTTGGAAAATGAATAAAAGTTCACATCCATTTGAGTAGACCGAAATTTAAAAAAAAAAAAAAAAATCATGGGAAGGTTTTAAAAGTCCAGTTTTAGAGGCGCCTGGGTATCTCAGTTAAGCACCTGACTTAATTTCAGCCCAGATCATGATATGGAGGTTGTATGATCAAGCCCTGCTTTGGGATGGCATGGAGATTGCTTAAGATTATCTCCCTTACTCGCCCTCTGTCCCTCCACACCCTCTTGTGTCTCCCTCGCTCTCTAAAAAAAAATTAAAAAATAAAAAATAAAAGTCCAGTTTTATTTAACTAGCATTTTTCCTTTTCAGTGTTTTTTTTTTTTCCTGAGTGCTGCTGTTATTGAAAATCTACTGCAAGACCACAGCTGTCTTTCCTCCTGTTTCTTTTTTTTTCTTTTCTTTTTTTTTTTTTTATTGCATATGTTAACTCTGCACAGGTACGCTGCAATAAATTGTTACTAAGCAATTGAGAATCTATACTTGGAATAAGTGGCTATCACACAGCAGAAATGATGGCAAATGGAATTGTTTACCATTGAATATAATGGTGCAGCCAGCAATGATTTGGTTTTGTGCTTCTTGCCTACCAACAAACTAAATTGAGGGACTGTTTTTTGTTTTTTGTTTTTCTTGGCAAGTACCTCACTTCCAAGCTCCTGTATGTTAAGCATTCTTTAGAGATTTCTTTGAAGTATATTGATTTTAAGTAAAAGAGAGTGAAAAACAAACATTTCCTGGCATATGACAACATGACCTGTTTATATTAACAAATAGGAACATACAATATTAAGAAATGTTCCTATGGATATATGCTTGCACTGCCCTGAAAATCACAGTTAATATATTTTCCATAGTTTTGCCTTTTCCAGAAAGTCATATTACTAGAATCACACTGTGAACCCTTTTCAAATTGGCCTCTTTCAGTTGATAATATGTGTCCAAATTTCTTCCATGTCTTTTCATGACTTGTGAGCTCATTTCCTTTTAGCCTTAATATTTCATTGTCTGAAAGTACCAGAGTTTATTTATTCATTCACCTCCTGACAGATCTCTTGGCTGCTTCCCTCTTTGGGCAACTATCAATAACGATACCCTAAACACCTGTGTGCAGGTTTTTGTGTAGACATGCATTTTCAGCCCTTTTGGATAAATACCAAGGAGCAGGATTGCTGGATCATATAATCAGTCTGATTACTTTTGTAAGAAATTGCCGAACTGTCTTTCAAGTGGCTGTGCCATTTTGCATTCCCATCAGCAATGAGTGAGACTTCATGTTTTTCTACATCCACACGAGAATTTGGTGGTGTCAGTATTCCAGATTTTAGCCATTCAAACAGGCACATAGTAGTATGTTTTTTTTGTTTGTTTGTTTTTGTTTTTGTTTTTTTTAAAAAAATATTTATTTATTTTTAAAGTTTTTATTTATTTATTTGATGGACAGCACAAGTAGGCAGAGAAGCAGGCAGAGAGAGAGGAGAAAGCAGACTCCCTGCTGAGCAGAGAGCCCGATAGGGGGCTCGATCCCAGGAACCTGAGATCATGACCTGAGCTGAAGGCAGAGGCTTAACCCACTGAGCCACCCAGGCGCCCCTGTTACTGCTGTTTTAATTGACTACGCTTTCAAAAATATTTTAATAGAAAGATAAAGACGTTTGACAAGCAATATATACTTTACATTTTCTAATATGGAGAAAAATACATATTTTTTTATATCCCTTATATTGGTCTCTATCCCTATGCTTAAATTTCTTCTTCCATTCTTTTCTTTTTATTCTCTCCTTGATTAGCTTTGTTTTGAAGCCCAGCTCTTGAATAAGCTCAGGTTTTCACCTTTTTTCAATAAAAGCTTTTTTTTTTCATGATCACACATTCAAATCTCATTCATTATCATCCTGCTGTATGTTAGTGCAATCATTCATTAGTTCAACACACATTTATTCAAATCCCAGTTTGTAGCTGATACAATATCAGAAATATTAAAGCTCATATGAATGCATTCTTTGTTTAAGGAATTCATAATCTGACAAATTCAGCAGATATGTGAAGGAAAAATCACAGCATAATATGGTAAGTAATATAACAGTAAAATCTTAAAATAAAAATAATAGCTAATCTCGTGTACTGTTACTGATCCTCTATCATCACAAAATCTGTACAGAGTATTTAATATATATATATTTTAAGTTTTATAACAAAGCTATAAAATAAGTTATATAGTAGCATTTATATTTGCAAATGAACAGTAAGAAAATTAAGTACTTTCCCAAGGAAACTCAGAACTTCCTGGGTGGGAAGGAATTCAAATGCAGTTTGACCACAGTGTAGGTATCCTTCCACTAATGGATGTGCACATTTTATCTTTTGGAATTGATATTTTTTTTTTATATAATGAGTTGAGCATGAGTATTAAAACTCAGATTTTGGAATTACAACCTTTAAAACCTAAAATGAAACTTCAATAACATGTAGTTCTGTCTCTTGTAATGTTTCCACAATCAGACTATGTATTCTATATGTTCTAAGTTTTTCTGGTAACCAATCATTTCTCCTGGATATAAGTATAGCAAGCCTTGGAAACATCCTTTATAGTAAGCTTGCAATAAATGCCTCTCAAAGGACTAAGGAATTAAAAGGGTGCCTCAGAAATGACCCCATTTCTATGTATAAAGCTACCGAAGATCTACAATCTTTATGGAATGTTAAGATTTGTTGAAATATGGACATATTAGACAGAATTTGGGGAAATGATGGAAAGAAGAAGAAAGGCACAGTCAAATCAGATGAAAAATTTTCCCTCAAATCATTATAGTCTGGGTGTCTTAGAGTTAGGCGTTTATCAGGAATATCTCTACATATATTTTCTCTACAAATACCCTTATATTGACATGTTAAAATATACACCTAATACAAATTTTCTCCTCCATTTTAATTTCCTTTCCATTCTTACACTGACGTACTTTTTTACTGACTTACTAGATATTTCCATTTGGGTATGCTATAGGAGCATTAAATAAACCATATTCAAAATAGACCTCATCATCTTACTCCCCAAATGAACTTTTACCTCTATTCTTTTTGATTAAATGGGATAATCAACAACACAATCTATCACAATACCATCTCATATTCCTTGCATCCTGTCATTATATTAGCTATACAATATCATGGATTATACATAATGTCACTTAACAGAAGATTTATTATCTAAACTTATTCACACTTCTAATTCCATTGCCCACCTTAAAATTACACATTTCACGATTATAAATATAATTGGGGTTTCTGAAATAATATGTAGAGAATTTCATGATGGCAACTATGGTAGTAAGAATTCCCACTGGAAAAGGAGAAAGAGAAAGAAGAGTAGGGCAAGGACAGAAAGAAAGAGAGGGGCTGTGGGAGGAAGAGGGAGGGTTGAGAAGAAGGAGAAGGGAAAACAAAAGAGAAGAAGAAAAAGAAAGGTTTTCTATGGTTACAAAAGTTTAGGGGAATAATTCTTAGTTAAGTTGTTCTTCAAGATTTGCATTACCCAAGATTCCAATAAACCAAGATGCCAATAATTTTACCTTAAATATACTCAAGCTTCCAATAACTCTTAGCACATAGAAATTTATCTTTGTCAAACCTAGCTTTCCCAAATATATTGGAACATAAAAATTATCTTTTTTTTGTCATAAAGATTACTTAATGTAACACTTATTTGGATGATGATAGCCCAATCCCTAAACTGTTTGTTGCTCCCATAAATTTTTTAAAGGTAGTAAAATCCCTTGGAATGTCTAGTAACTAGCAGAGTGCATGGCAAATTAGGTGTATCTGTCTTTACATAGAAATGTCCTAATATTCATTCTAAGCTAAATTTAAAAATCACTTCTTCCTGAAAGCTTTCTCAGAACCATCAGACCTAGTCAGGACTTCAGTCTCATGTGTTTTCCTTAGACTTTGCACTCTCTTTCCAGAATCTCTCTCACAATTTTAACTAAACAATTAATTATAGCATTATTAGCATCATTTTACCCTAGAGATACCAATTCTGACAAAATGATCATTGAATTCACATCACTTAGAACAGTTCACAGGATTTAGCAGATGCTCAATTAAAAAAAAAAAAAGTTACTGATCGAATAGAGACATTGAAGCTCAGAGAGTTGATATGATTGTGCCCAACAGAACCTGCTAACTGAGTAGTAAGTTTAAGCAGGATTCCAGATCTAAACCAGAGCTCACAACTCTTTGTTCTAGACTTACATTTTCAATACAGTAACAACAAGACAGTTCTGGCTATCTAAACCTGAACTTAAATTAAATATAATTAAAATTTTAGGAAAGTATACACACAAGGCATATTTCAAATGCTCAATGTCTCATATAGCCAATGACTCGCATACTGGAGAGTGCAGAATTTTTCCATCTTTACAGAAAATCCTACCAGACAGCACTTCTTGTGCTTGATTTTATCCAAAAAACTGTGATACAAAACCAGTAAATTACAACTCTCCTGAAACTGAAATATTAATTATACCTACCATATTACTGTATCTAGCTAGGAATTCTATATATTTTTTTGAAGATTTATGTATTTATTTTGGAGAGGGAGGGGAAGAAGAAGAGGGAGAGAGAATCCTCAGGCAGACTCCTTGTTGAGTGTGGAGCCGGACACAGAGCTCAAACCAAGGACCCTGAGATCCTAACCTAAGCTGATATCAAGAGTCAGATGTTCAGCTGACAGCCATGCATATTCCACATGAATTCTTTATTTTTAAAGGGAGTTATTGTTTTTTTAAAAAATCTGCAAAAACATAAAAAATAACACTTGAGTAGTAAGTTTGAATCTAGTAGTCTTGCCATTCTGCTTAAAAATTGTATAAATATGGTAATGTAAAAATGACAATGAACCTCTGATTTATCTGTGCCAATGATGGACAGTAAGAAATTAGGTTCTTCTTAGTAGGAGAGATTTAATCAGGACAAATAATTTGACACTGCCTATGTCTACAAAGCACAATGTAAACTGAGGATCAGGTTAATTTGATGACCATGGATAAGCCAATAAAAGTAAGGACAAAAAATATAACCTCCAATATTAATTTGGGATATATAAGTTGACTCTACTATTATTAAATTTGTAGAGTTAGAGCCAAGAATGTTTTGGATAGCGACAAGGTATATTATTTAGCAATAAAAATTTACTCCTTACTTAGGCAAAAAACATAAAAAATGGGAAAATATTACTCTTTACATTTAAGAAAGTACCTTAAAATGCATTGTTTCAGAAAAATACTTATAGAATTAAATATCATTAAATACTCTTTAAAAAATTGTTGTAATGTGGAAATGATTTAATGGGTCAAAATGGATTTAGTATATTTAGTGCATGTTTCAGGGTAAAGAAAAACAATGAACAGTCAATTTCATCAATTTCTGTGTTATAAAATGGAGACATTCTCTGACATTTCAAAATCAAAAGCTATTAACCTTGTTGGAGGCAAAGTAGACATTTTGTCTTTCAAAATATGAAATTTTGTGCAAGGGATATTTTCAGGTGGTACTAATAATAGAAAAAACTCTATAAAGAAGTGGGAATTGCATTGTTCCTTGAACTATAATAAGTGGGAAACCTAAAGTATGAATTAATGTGTGGAAAGATGTATGTTTGATCCAGATTTCCTGACTGCTAATACAAAATGCTGGAACAGATACTATCCACAGTTAATTATGATAGTCACAATCCATTTAAAATGGGAAATTATTATCCTTTAGAACCTCTTCTCTCATCCAAGTCAATTCTACTCTCTAAGGTTGCAGTAGTTCCCACTACCTAACAAATTACCACCAGTGGAGAACACATAAGTATATTATCTTATACTTCTGGTGGTCAGGATTCCAAAATCAGTTTCACCAGACTAAAATCAATGTATCAGCAGAAAGTTGTTCCTTCCTGAGTCTCTGGGGGCAAATCTGCTTTCTTAACTTCTCTCTACTTTTAGAAGGATTGCTCCCTTTCCTTGGCTTGTGTCCGTGTTATCATCTAATTTCTGTTTGCAGCCTCACATCACGTTCCCTGACACTGACATTATTAGGACCTTCGTGATTATATTGGATCAACCTAGATCACCCAGGATAATCTTCCTATATCAATATCCTTATATTAATCACATCTGCAAAGTGACTTTTCCCACATAAGGTAAAATAGTCACAGGTTTATGGGGATTAGGACATGGATGTCTAGAGGAGGCATTATTCAGCCTGCCACAAAGGCTTCTTAGGAAACATACTTCACTTTGTTGGTACAAGTATGCAAATCCTTGTGAGCAGAGGAGAGATTTCAGCTGGTGCTTCAAGCCCTAGGCCACATGTTTTTGTAGGTCAGAAAAACACAACTGTATACAGTGTGCCTACTATTCATTCTGTAAATTATTTGATAATATCTGCTATCTGCTGCAAGGTATATTTGTAAATATTTGTTAATATGTACATATATATTTAATTATTCGTAAGATGCTAATATATTTATCTGAAAGTATGTTCTAGAAGGTAACTCATGTAATCTTTCATTGACTTTTTTTTTTTTCTGGTATAACCCAAATACAGTTGCCAGAAAAAGAGGAATACAGCAATACCCTGATGTCATGTGCTTAAAAGTCTCCAAAATTGTTTAAAATACATTTTTTAATTAATCTAACATTTTAATTGTGGATTTTGATTGTATAAACTAAAATTAGTCAGTAGCTTAAACTTTTAAAACATTCTCTTTTAATCATTCTAGTAGAACATTCATTGAATTAACATGTTTTTTACCATTCTCCATTTATTGCAAGCATACACATAATAGTAAAATCATAATATAGGTATTTTTTAATGCAACCTTGAATTATTGAGGAGAATTTAAAGAAATATAAATAAATAATGTCCAAATATTAATATGAAAACATGGATGTTTATCACTGCTTTAATAAGAACAAATTGTCTTAAACATTTGTTTCCTAAAATATATTAGTTCCTTATGTGATACCTCTAGAATATTATCAGCAGATTAGTTTAAATAATGGTGTTTATCCCTTAATTTAAGATTCAAAGAAAATCAGTTTGTCTCTCCAATCAGTTGGTCTCTTTGATTTTGTGAATGAAATCACAGCTACTATGATAAAGAATGATTTATTAAAGCTATGATTAAACTCATGATCCCATAGTAAAAACAACAGTAAAAGCTCAAACATTTTATATTACCAGGAAAAGTGTCCAAAACATGTTTCATATAACAATAACACTCTAAAAAATTATTCTTTTTAATTTTGATAATTTATTCAAAGTTAAGACATTAGTTAATGGTTGGCATTTGAATTTAGACTTGCTGAAAAAAATATATATATATATGGTCCAAAGATACCAAAAAAAGTCAGTGACCTGGATGGCTCAGTGGGTTAAGCCTCTGCCTTCAGCTCAGGTCATGCATGATCTCAGAGTCCTGGGATCGAGCCCCACATCAGACTCTATGCTCCACGGAGAGCCTGCTTCCCCTCTCTGCCTGCCTCTCTGCCTAATTGTGATCTCTCTCTCTCTCCCTATCAAATAAAATAAAATCTTAAAAAAAAATAAAGTCAGTGACTTACTTCCACGTTTTGCATTTTTTCCTGTGTATGTCTTTTTAGAGAATCAGGACAATTTTCTTCTGGCTTTCTAGCTATGATTTCAAACTCAAGTAATTATGTTGTGCTTTCCATGATTTCTTCTGGCTTTCTAACTATGATTTCAAACTCAAGTAATTATGTTGTGTTTTCCATGATTCCAAGTATAATTTTAGTTGTAAAATGTCTCCTTATTAAATATTTTTGTAGCAAAATAATTACATAGTAAAGAAAAGCAACTCAAACACCAAAAACGAAACGATGAATTATTGCTTCCAACAACTAAGTAGTACTGCTATCTCATTGTGTACATTTTTTGGAAAAAGGAACTGTTATAAAAGTGGGGTCTGCATTTTTTGTCAGCATATGATGTGTCTGAGAATGACTGTGACTGTGGACATAGTCATATTTTTACTGTATTTTTACTGTAACAGCTGAGGGTTAGCAGTAAAAACTTTAAATGCCTGGTTCATGGAAATAGAAAGAGGAAATGCAAGAGATCTCTTCTCCAAGGAAGTCTAAAAATCATGAGCAGGTATTTTTAAAAATAGGATCCTAAGTGACAAACTGAATTATTATACTTAAAATGTCATTCTCATAATATGTTACTGATGATTATATTGTTATATTTATTCACTAAATTGTAAAAGACAGTTTCAGTAAACACTGGCAAATGAAAGAAAGCTACACAAAATAATCTATCATATTACTACTCCCCTTTGGCCCTGGTTTTGCTTACCCTTTTTAAACATTTTTCTACTTTGGCACCCTTCATTTCTTTGTTTTCTTTTCCTCTTATGTTTTTGCATTATTAGTAAGCAATATGAAGAGTATGAGTCCCAGATAAGACTGAAGTCTTAGTGACTTATATTTATTCTTGTATTATATTATATATATTATAATACAGTATATATTATATACTAACTCTTGTGTTATATTCCATTGCAAAACAGATACTGTCTGTGATCTCCCTGCTTTTCTATTCTGTTACTACTGTTGTGATGGTGTGTGGGTATAGTCAGGCATCTCAGTTTAAGACTACACCCCATTTTAGCCATTCACTGGAAAAGAGTAATGGGATTTACCCACAGTGAAACAGTCAATCAGAGTCTTGAGAATGGATAAGGAGTCTGGCGTCCTATCGTGGGTCATCTTTGATGGGAGTGGTTAAGATGTGAAGGGGAATCAGTATTCCACTCGAGAAGTAAAGAGCACGCCTAGTTCCAAATTTGAGTCTATATGTTGTAACTGAATCATTAGTCCAATCATTTTTAGTTAGGTTGCGATGTAAACAATTCCAACACAAATTATGTATCAACACTGTATAGGTGTGAATGCTTGTCTTCCCTGCCGAGTAATGGCACAAGAATTTCACAGGTCAACTTTAATTCATGTTCATTTAAACAGACATTATTTTTCCGGACCCCTTCACTGTGACACAATGGTCATGTGTTCAAAAGCAGACTTATTGAAAAAAGTCCTATGTGGGATAGCATATCTGCATATCTATAGGAGCAATCTTCCTCTTTAAAACAGAAGTCTAGCTGAAGATTTTCATTTAATTTCAAGTGATTTTCCTGTGATTTGTTTCCTATCCATAGAAATTCTATTCAGGCTAACACAGCAACACTAAAATATCACTAGACCATTCATTTATGAATTATCTTGTGGAAAAGGTTCAACACAGCCTTAATAATTAATAACTAATTGTTGAAGTCCAAGGCTTAAGCTGTCATATGTAAAATGAGCCCACAGTGACTTGTTAAATCCTAAAACTATCATGAAAATAAAAAGTAGCACCAATTATGTATAAAAGTTGGTACTTAAGAAGTTTCATATGACAGTTTTCAAATAAATGGCATATTGTGAATGTAAGACAAGCAGCCTTAGCGCTTTATTAATCAATTCAATTTCCAGAACATGAACCAGAAAATGTAAAGGGATTTAATTCCACGCTTGTATTTGATTTAAAATATATTCTCAAATGATCACAACCCATGATTCAAATACATTAGAATAAAGCAAAGTTATATGTATCTCACTTAGGTTGTATACATTAATCCATGATTATTAGGAAAAAATGCAACTTGTTTAACTAGTACAGGTTAGTAGAACTAGCTATCAACTGAGGGATTTCAAATTACTATATTCCAAATCTAGTTTTGGTTCTAAAGACTTTTCATTTTCTAAAATAATAAACTATTTTCTCACACATACACATATATGTATATTCACACACATGCATACTGTATATGTATATGTGTCAGTGTGTTTTAAACGCAAAACCAGGACTTTAACATATATAAAAGAAAGAGGTAAGGTTTGAGTCATTTCAAGAAAATGTAGAAGAGTGATGGGATTGAATTGTTTTTAGCTTTCAAACCAAATTAGGAGCCATAAGAGATAAAATAATGATAATAGGGATTTTTAATTAAAATAACCAATTGAAATCACACAACTACTAAAAGGAAGTGTGTGTGTGTGTGTGTGTGTGTGTGTGTGTGTGTATGTTTATATATAAACTTACAAACTTATAAGTTTATATATATAAGTTTATTATTTTGTAATGCCACCAAAACTCAAATATAATGTGATTTTCTAGATGTATTTGCTGTGAACACACACACACACACACACACACACACACATGCTGAATGAATCCTGAATCCTTAATTTCTCTTTTATTTCTCTTGAAGACAAATTAAGCCACCCAAACTAAAAAACAACAACAACAATATGTCTGGGAAAGAGGTTTATCACTTGCTATACCATATCTAAAATAAAACCAATTCATTTAAAATAATGATATTAGAGAATATAGACTTAAACATTGGAAAATGAAAAAAAAAGGTTTTTAAAGTATCACATAAAAAGGGAAAATTAATTCCTTATATTTATACTGTAAGCTTCTTTAATATACCATACTGTTTCCTTTTTAAGATTTTGTTTACTTATTTATTTTAGAGAGATTGCATTGCATGTACCTGGGGTAGGCAGGGAGGGGTCGAAGGGGGAGGGATAAACAGACAGCTCTGAGCCTGATGTTGGGCTCTTTCCCACCACCCTGAGAACAGAACCTTAGCCAAAATCAAGAGTCAGAGTCAACCAACCAATGGAGTCACCCAGGCACCCTAATATGCCATACAGTTTTAACATTAGTCAATGCATAAAAATTATGTCAATTAATGAGTTCAATTTCCTCTATCCTTCCCTCACCTCCCTCCAAAATAAATAAAACAGGCACATTCTAAGCCAGATATTTGTAATGAGATTCTGTTTCTTAAAAGTCATTCAGCAATAATAAAGTTATATAGAAATATAGATCAAAATGCCATTATCCAGTAAATTACTGTGATACAGCCAAGTAATTTAAATAATGCACAACAATAACCAGAGACTTAATCCTCTGTATGCTTAAATCCCTGAATCTTTACACTAATTTTAACTCCTTTTGACTGTATGGTTCAAAATACATTAGAATGAGGCAGCACTAAGGTATGTTTAAAATTATAAAAGCATTTGTCCCATTGAAGTTTTAACAAAAACTGATATTTTAATTTTTTAATAAAGGTAAAAAATAGGCTGATCTTAGATGCAAAGAATACATATTTCCTATATTTTTCCAAGCTATTTATTTTGGTCTCAAGAATATGATGTAAAAATTTGGGGTCTTTTTGCTTCTAGGCAGTAGCAAATAAAACAATATAACTATAAACACTTTATGATGAAAGTTTTTTCAATAGATGTCACCTGGGTACTAAGTACAATTGTGTTACTATCACAATAAGAATTCTTATATACCTCAATGGCTTTATATAACCACAACAAAAAAGGAACAAAAATCACAAAACAAAAAGAACAAAGTTTAAAAGATAAAAAAAAAACAAAGATTTCCAGTTGATAATATATGTAATGCCTTTAATATATTGTTTTATTAATTTTTTTGTTCAGATGTTATGAAACAGACCTTTTACTATTACTATCTTATACTAAAATCATATATAACGTTTGACAGGAAATAAATAGCACTGACAGAATGAACAAAAGTTTTCAACAATCCTTGAGCAGAATTATGCACCCCTTTCATATACAAGTTAAGGAAATCTGAAATGCCTTGTTTTGAATGCAGTGTGAACATGCCTTTTTACAGAAAGCACACCACAGCATTTCTCCTTTCATTTCTCACCCCATTAACTCCCTTGACAAAATGCATGCAGATCTTTGGAGGGTTCAAAGTTTTTGAAAGTTTCAGATATGCCAAACTCTAAGAGTGGGAGTGTCATATCAATTCCTCTTGAATAACAAGTATTTTTCAAAAATAATATTTTTTTTTAGGTCTCTACGGAGTCCTTACATAAAAACTTAACAAGTGGGTCTAACCAACTCTACTTTTGACTTGGAAATGAAAGATGCATAATCAGAAAACTTTGAAAATGAGGTGATTTGCTATAGTCAAATGAGATAATTTGGAAACTGGCTGTAATTAATTTCTCACTCAACATTGTTATCCTCCTTGATGGAGGAAAATACTAGAAAGGCTAACATATTTGATATCAGATATAGGTACCTACTTCTTTTAAAGAACAATAGGCATTATAAAATATAAATCACTTTTGCAAAATTAAAAATATTGGCCATGTCAGATAGGAGAAGAATCAATGTTGCATGAGGACACTAACATCCCTTTCAGTTCATTGATATGGACAGGGTTGCAGTTTTATGTATGGATAACCCCTCCTTCCCCCTTTTTTTTTTTTTTAAGATTTTATTTATTTATTTGACACAGAGAGAGAGATCACAAGTAGGCAGAGAGGCAGGCAGGGAGAGAAAGAGGGGGAAGCAGGCTCCCTGCTGAGCAGAGAGCCTGAAGCGGGACTCCATTACAGGACCCTGAGATCATGACCTGAGCCGAAGGCAGAGGCTTAACCTACTGAATCACCCAGGCACTTTTTTTTTTTATAATCTTAGTGATTTAATGTATCTTTTTAAAAATGTCTAAAATACTGCCTGGTTGTAAAGGAATAAAATTATAACACTAACTCACTGAAATTAGAATGAACTAAATATCCTTTTTAGCTTTCCTCTTTAATTACAGAAAATTGTTAGAGATATTTCACAATTATCATGTCTATGACATCACTCAGAATTATAATAACCTCTTTTTTTATAATAATCTTTTTCAAAGCTCATTGAAATCAGTTAATAATCACTTTACAAGCATACTCTGTATTATTCTTAGCTCTCCAAAATCAAGTGATCTTCCAAGTGAGTAGCCACATAATGTATATAGCATGCTCTTGCCATAAATCAGGTATTAGATTCATACTTGGTATTTCCCATGAATAAGCATGTAAAAGCTAAAAGTGAACATAGCCAAAACAAAACATGCATCTACATTTCTTCTGAAGTCTGCTCAAAGTCTTCTCTTGACAAAGAACACCAGTTGCTCAAGATAAAAATATAAAGATTATGATTATTCATTGTTCCTTATCCTTTGTGTCGATTTTTAGCAAATTTTTCCAACTGCAACTTAAAATCCTATTTTTCCCTCTCTCCTTTTATTTCTCTTTTCTTAATACTACTATAACATGTCACTTGAAATACTACCATAATATCTTAACTTGACATTCTCCCTCCATCCTTGCTCCATATTTCCCAGCCAATCAAACGATTCTTTAAAACATAAATTACACGACATAAGTTCTCTGTCTCAAATCCACAAATGATTTCCATTTATTTAAATAAAAGTCAATCCTGCCCTGGCTAACAAGGCCTGGTTTATCACCTGTTTGGAAGGCCTGCTTACCACTGTGGGCCTATATACGGTCATTTTGAAAGAAGATAAACTTTTGGTATTGCTATTGCAATTTTAATTAATCCATGAACATCCAGTATTTAGAATTATTGCATTACCCCAAGTAAGGCAGATATTTCACATTTTGAATACCAGATGTTCTATAGAAGTAAAATAGGAAGTGAAGTTAAAAGTAGAAAATGGTACTTTTTGTAAATTCTTAAATGTATATTCACTGTAAGAAAAACACAGTGGTCAATACATAATTTATTCCCTGAATTCCCTAAGGAAGTAACTGGCCTATAAATACCATTTAAAAGCATAGAAATGGAGAGGAGTAAAGATGGCAGAGAAGTAGAAGGCTGAGACGATATTAGGTAGCAGGAGATCAGCTAGATAGCTTATCTAACCATTGTCAACACCTACAAATCCAACGGGAAATGGAAGAGAAGAAGAGCAACAATTCTAGAAACAGAAAATTGTAGGACCTGCGGAGAAGTGAATCCAAAGTGACAGGATGATAGACCACAGGGGGAGGGACCAGCTCCCTGCAAGCAGAGGAGCAACGAGCACAAAATCAGGACTTTTAAAAGTCTGCTTTCGGAGGGACATCACTCCAGAGGCTAAACCGGGGGGAAGCCCATGCAGGGTTAGTATAACCCCACATCCCACGGGGTCACAGAAGGACCAGGGGTGTCTGAGTGTCGCAGAGCTTGCAGGTATTAGAGCGGGGAAGCTGGCTACAGCAACAAAGCCAAGGAGCGAGCTCTCAGCTTGGGGTTACCTTGAGCCAGTCTCAGGCTCCGTGAGCTCGGAGCTCGGCCGGAGGCCATGGAGACAGAAGCGACCAGTCGCTTTCCTCCAAGTGCGACAGATTGAGCGCTTTCCTACAAGCGGGGCCAGAGGCCAGGGGGACAGAGGCGGTTGGGCGCTTTTGTCTGCGGGTGCACTGAGGAACGGGAACCCTAGCTCTCCGCTCCTCTGGGCTGAAGACTGGGAGGCTGCCATCTTCAATCCTGTCCTCCGGAACTCTACGGAAAGTGCTCAGAGAGCAAAAGCTACTGAGAGCAAACCCCAGCGGATTACTTAGCCAGGCTCCTGGTGAGGGCGGTGCAATTCCGCCTGGGGCAGACACTTGAGAATCACTACAAGAAGCCCCTCCCCCAGAGATCAACAAGAAACCCAGCCAAACCAACTTCACTCACCAAGGAAAACAGTGGAATTCAGAGGAGGAGAAAGCAAATCTTATCTGGACAAAACTACAAGGCAGAAAAACTCACCACAAAAAAAAAAAAAAAAAAAGAAAGAACATGAGGCAGTATCGAAGGCTGGGAACCTAATCAATACAGACATTGCTAATATAACAGATCTAAAGTTCAGAACGATGATTCTCAAGGTTCTAGCCAAGCTCAAAAAAGACATAGAAGATATTAGAGAAACCCTCTTCAGAGAGATAAAAGCCCTTTCTGGATAAATAAAAGAACTAAAATCTAACCAAGTTGAAATTAAAAAAGCTATTAATGAGGTGCAATAAAAAGTGGAGGCTCTTACTGCTAGGATAAATGAGGCAGAAGAACGAATTAGTGACATAGAAGACCAAATGACAGAGAATAAAGAAGCTGAGCAAAAGAGAGACAAATACTGGTCCACAAGGAGAGAATTTGAGAGATAAGTGACACCATAAAACGACACAACATTAGAATAATTGGGATTCCAGAAGAAGAAGAAAGAGAGAGGGGAGCAGAAGGTATATTAGAGAGAATTATTGTAGAGAATTTCCCTAATATGGCAAAGGGAACAAACATCAAAATCCAAGAGATGCTAAGAATGCCCCTCAAAATCAATAAAAATAGGTCCACACCTTGTCACCTGATAGTAAAATTTACAAGTCTTAGCAACAAAGAGAAAATCCTGAAAGCAGCCCGGGAAAAGAAGTCTGTAACATACAAGGGTAAAAACATTAGATTGGCAGCGGACCTATCCACAGAGACCTGGCAGGCCAGAAAGAACTGGCAAAATATATTCAGAGCACTAAACGAGAAAAACATGCAGCAAGAATCCTATATCCAGCTAGGCTATCATTGAAAATAGAAGGAGAGATTAAAAGCTTCCAGGACAAACAAAAACTGAAAGAATTTGCAAACACCAAGCCAGCTCTACAGGAAATATTGAAAGGGGTCTTCTAAGCAAAGAGAGAGCCTACAAGTAGTAGATCAGAAAGAAACAGAAACAATATACAGTAACAGTCACCTTGCAGGCAATACAATGGCACTAAATTCATATCTCTCAATAGCTGCCCTGAATGCTAATGGGCTAAATGCCCCAATCAAAAGACACAGGGTATCAGATTGGATTAAAAAATAAAACCCATCAATATGCTGCCTACACAAAACTCATTTTAGACCCGAAGACACCTCCAGATTTAAAGTGAGGGGGTGGAAAACAATGTACTATGCTAATGGACATCAGAAGAAAGCTCAGGTGACAATCCTTATATCAAATCAATTAAGATTTTAAGCCAAAGACTATAATAAGAGATGAGGAAGGATACTATATCATACTCAAACGGTCTGTCCAACAAGAAGACCTAACAATTTTAAATATCTATTCCTCTAGCATGGGAGCAGCCATGCTAGGGGCATAGATATAAACCAATTAATAATAATTAATATAAACCAATTAATAACAAAATATAACCAATATAAACCACTTAATAACAAAATCAAAGAAATACATTGACAATAATAAAATAATAGTAGGTGACTTTAACACTCCCCTCACTGAAATGGACAGATCATCTAAGCAAAAGATCAACAAGGAAATAAAGGCCTTAAATGATACACTGGACCAGATGGACATCACAGATATATTCAGAACATTTCATCCCAAAGCAACAGAATATACATTCTTCTCTAATGCACATGGAACATTCTCCAGAATAGATCATATCCTGGGACGTAAATCAGGTCTCAACCGGTATCAAAGGATTGGGATCATCCCCTGCATATTTCCAGACCACAATGCTCTGAAGCTAGAACTCAATCACAAAAGGAAATTTGGAAAGAACCCAAATACATGGAGACTAAACAGCATCATTCTAAAGAATGAATAGGTCAACCAGGAAATTAAAGAAGAATTTAAAAGATTCATGGAAAAAAATGATGATGAAAACACAACGGTTCAAAATCTGTGGGACACAACAAAGGCAGTCCTGAGAGGAAAATACATAGCGGTACAAGCCTTTCTCAAGAAACAAGAAAGTTCTCAAATACACAACCTAACCCTATACTTAAAGGAGCTGGAGAAAGAACAACAAAGAAAACCTAAACCCAGCAGGAGAAGAGAAATCATAAAGATCAGAGCAGAAATCAATGAAATAGAAACTAAAAAAAAAAAAAAAAAAAAAAAAAAAAAAAAGAACAAATCAACAAAACTAGGAGCTGGTTCTTTGAAAGAATTAATAAGATTGACAAACCCTGGCTAGACTTATCAAAAAGAAAAGAGAAATGACCCAAATAAATAAAATCATGAATGAAAGAGGAGAGATCACAACCAACACCAAAGAAGTACAAACAATTATAAGAACATACTATTAGCAACTCTACACCAACAAATTTGACAATCTGGAAGAAATGGATACATTTCTAGAGACATATAAACTACCACAACTGAACTAGGAAGAAATAGAAAACCTGAACAGACCCATAACCAGTAAGGAGATTGAAACAGTCATCAAAAATTTCCAAATAAACAAAAGTCCAGGGCCAGACAGCTTTCCAGGGGAATTCTACCAAACATTTAAAGATGAACTAATTCCTATTCTCCTGAAACTGTTCCAAAAAATAGAAATGGAAGGAAAACTTCCAAACTCATTTTATGAGGCCAGCATCACCTTGATCCCAAAAACCAGACAAGGATCCCATAAAAAAAGAGAATTACAGACCAATATCCTTGATGAACACAGATGCGAAAATTCTCACCAAAATACTGGCCAATAGGATCTAACAGTACATTAAAAGGATTATTCACCATGACCAAGTGGGATATATTCCAGGGCTGCAAGGTTGGTTCAACATCCACAAATCAATCAATGTGATACAATATATTAAAAAAGAAAGAGTAAGAACCATATGATACTCTCAATAGATGCTGAAAAAGCATTTGACAAAGTGCGGCACCCCTTCCTGATTATAACTCTTCAAAGTAGGGATAGAGCACACACACCTCAATATTATCAAAGCCATCTATGAAAAACCCACTGCAAATATCATTCTCTTTTTTTTTTTTTTTTAAGATTTTATTTATTTTTCAGAGACAGAGGGAGAGAGTGCGAGCGAGCACAGGCAGACAGAGAGGCAGGCAGAGGCAGAGGGAGAAGCAGGCTCCCTGCCGAGCAAGGAGCCAGATGTGGGACTCGATCCCAGGACCCTGGGATCATGACCTGAGCCGAAGGCAGCTGCTTAACCAACTGAGCCACCCAGGCGTCCCTGCAAATATCATTCTCAATGGAGAAAAACTGAAAGCTTTTCCACTAAGGTCAGGAACACGGCAAGGATGTCCGTTATCACCACTGCTGTTCAACATAGTACTAGAAGTCCTAACCTCAGCAATCAGACAACAAAAATAAATTAAAGGTATCCGAATCAGCAAAGAAGAAGTAAAACTATCACTCTTTGCAGATGATATGATACTATATGTGGAAAACCCAAAAGACTACGCTCCAAAACTGCTAGAACTTGTACAGGAATTCAGTAAAGTGTCAGGATATAAAGTCAATGCACAGAAATCAGTTGCATTTCTTTACACTAACAACAAGACAGAAGAAAGAGAAATTAAGGAGTCATTCCCATTTATAATTGCACCCAAAACCCTAAGATACCTAGGAATAAACCTAACCAAAGAGGCAAATAATCTATACTCAGAAAACTATAAAGTACTCATGAAAGAAATTGAGGAAGACACAAAGAAATGGAATAATGTTTCATGCTCATGGATTGGAAGAACAAATATTGTGAAAATGTCTATTCTACCTAAAGCAATCTACACATTTAATGCAATCCTTATCAAAATCCCATCCATTTTTTTCAAAGAAATAGAATAAACAATCCTAAAATTTATATGGAACCAGAAAAGACCTCGAATAGCCAAAGGAATATTGAAAAAGAAAGCCAAAGTTGGTGGCATCACAATTCCGGACTTCAAGCTCTATTACAAAGCTGTCATCATCAAGACAGCATGGTACTGGCACAAAAACAGACACATAGATCAATGGAACAGAATAGAGAGTCCAGAAATAGACCCTCAACTCTATGGTCAACTCATTTTTGACAAAGCAGAAGAATGTCCAATGGAAAAAAGACAGCCTCTTCAACAAATGGTGTTGGGAAAATTGGACAGCCACATGCAGAAAAAATGTGGACTATTTCCTTACACCACACACGAAAATAGACTCAAAATGGATGAAGGACCTCAATGTGAGAAAGGAATCCATCAAAATCCTTGAGGAGAACACAGGCAGCAACCTCTTCGACCTCAACCACAGCAACTTCTTCCTAGGAACATCGCCAAAGACAAAAGAAGCAAGGGCAAAAATGGACTATTGGGACTTAATCAAGGTCAAAAGCTTTTTCACAGCAAAGGAAACAGTTAACAAAACCAAAAGACAACTGACGGAATGGGAGAAGATGTTTGCAATCGACATACCAGATAAAGGGCTAGTATCGAAAATCTATAAAGAGCTTAGCAAACTCAACACCTAAAGAACAAATAATCCAATCAAGAAATGGGCAGAGGACATGAACAGACATTTCGGCAAAGAAGACATCCAGATGGCCAGCAGACACATGAAAAAATGCTCTACATCACTCAGCATCAGGGAAATACAAATCAAAACCACAATGAGATACCACCTCATACCAGTCAGAATGGCTAAAATTAACAAGTCAAGAAATGACAGATGCTGGCGAGGATGCGGAGAAAGCGGAACCCTCCTACACTGTTGGTGGGAATGAAAGCTGGTGCAACCACTCTGGAAAACCGTGTGTAGGTTCCTCAAAAAACTGAAAATAGCGCTACCTTATGACCCAGTGATTTCACTACTGGGTATATATCCTAAAGATACAAACGTGGTGCTCCAAAGAGGCATATGCACCTGAATGTTTATACCAGCAATGTCCACAATAGCCAAACTATGGAAAGAATCTAGATGTCCATCAACAGATGAATGGATAAAGAAGATGTGGTATATATACACAATCGAATACTATGTAGCCATCAAAAGAAATGAAATCTTGCCATTTGCGACGACGTGGATGGAACTAGAGGGTATTATGCTTAGCAAAATAAGTCAATCGGAGAAAGACAACTCATATGATCTCCCTGATATGAAGAAGTGGAGATGCAATGTGGGGGGTTGGGGGGTAGGAAAATAAAAAATAAAAGAAGGTTGGCTTGGGAGGGAATCAAACCATAGAAGACTCAATCTCAAAAAACAGACTGAGGGTTGCTTGGGGGAAGGGGGACGGGAGTGGGTGGTGAGGATATAGACATTGGGGAGGGTATGTGCTATGATGAGTGCTGTGAAATGTGTAAACCTGGCAATTCACAGACCTGTACCCATGGGGATAAAAATACATTATATGTTTATTAAAAAAATAAATTTAATTAAAACAATAAATAAATAAAAGCATAGAAATGGTTGAAATTACTTATACTGAGTAGGACAAAAGTGCCAGGACTGAAACCAACATTTCTAGTTTTTGGTAGTCTGTGAAAAAATAATACCCAGAGAGACAGGAGGAAAGTGAGGGATGTGATATATTATGGAAGTTATGTGAAAAAAGAGATTTTATAAGAAGAAAGTGATAAACAATATTCATGGAAGCTGAGAAATTCAGCACACTATAGACAGTGCTGCTCTGGGTGCTGATTAATGTTTAACGTCTGGCTCTCTGGAGAAAAAGAGCAAACAAAAACAAATTAGCAATGTTTGCCAATTTCTGTTCAGTAATTCCCTGCATGGTTAGTTTCAAACTACCAACCTGATGTCACTGCATAGTATGCAGAGTCGGGAAGAATCTGTAATAGCATTCTATTATACAGTATTTCTGCCATAGGTAAACAATAGATTTAAAATATCCTTAAAAATGTAGACAATGGCAAAATGTAAAATAATTAGAAACAGATGTTTTACATAATTAATGTTTTACATAATGAATAGGTATAATTATACATATACATAATTATAGATATAAGTATGTGATTAATTTTTAATAATGGCTGTGTTTAATACCCACCTTGAAAAATTTCTGAGAAATTTAGTAATCAGCTCTCCTAAGCCAGTATGAACAGCTCCTACACATCATTCCTAACATAGCTAAAACTTCAAGTGAGGTTTTTTCCTCCAAGTTCTATGAATCCTTTAGTTTATTTAACACACACTCTATTTGTTAGCTTTGTATCATCTACTCAATTTGCGCTGTTCAAAAGCACAGGACATATTGTGCCATATAATATGTATTCTTAAATTAAATAGCACAGACCTGAACATGTAACAGTTATCTGATAAAATTATCTGCTTGTTAATACATCTATGACCTGCTTCTTCTATTTCTAAAAGTTTTTGAGAGGAAAGAACATTTCTGTGTAAGACTTTGAAACTTACAAAGGTTAAGTCTGTTTTCAGAGTTATATTCATGATATAAACGAATTAGCTCATGCAAATTTCAATTCTAAAATAATTTATGCAAAATCCTGACATATTTTCTCCATCTTAAGACATAAGTCACCCGAGAGTAGAGGATCTCTGTGTGGTTGACTTTTGTTGGAGCTTCAGGGTAAAAATGACAAGTGTAATCATAGCAAAGTAAATCAAGAGGGTGCATAACACTGCTGAGTGAGTTTGGGAGTTCAACCTGGTTAATCTGAACCAAATTATTTATGGCTTTTCTCTCTCTCTCTCTCTTTTTTTTCTTTTTTTTCTTTTTTTCTGACTTCTTCCTTCCTTTCCTTTCTTTTCCTTCCTTCCTTCTTTCTTTCCTTTTGTTCCTTCTTTCCTTTTTCCTTCCCTCCCTTCCTTACTTCCTCCGTCCCTCTCTCCCTACCTCTTTTAGGGCTGTGAAATTATTCTTTCTAAAGTAAAAGAAAACCATGGTTAATTTATCTCCTGAAAATTCCAAGTTTTTTTCCTGACATGAAAGATATTAGAGACCTCAGAAACAGTCCCAGATTCTGAAACTTCAGGCATGAATAGAATTCATACAAAGCCAATACGTTTTCCTTTGCCGAACAAGTGTCCCTACAATTGCCAGCGGATATATTCCAAATGTCTCATGTCTGCACTATTTCCTAAGGCCGCATAAAAAAAAAAAAAAAAAAAAAAAAAAACCAAAAACAAAAACAAAAAAAAAACACAGTCTGGTGGCTGAAAACACCACATTTATTGGGCCTCACAGTTCTAGAGCTTAGAAGTCTAAACCAAAGACATTAGGATCACGTTGTCTTTGACATCTTTAGAAGAGAATCCTTCCCTACCTCTTTTTAGCTTCTGGTGCTTTGCTGGAAATTCCTGGAGTTAGCTGGCTTACAAACACATCACTCCAATTTCTGCCTCTACTGTCACAGGGCTCCCTTTACCTAGTGTATCTCTATCTTTTTCTTACAAAGACACCAATCATGTTGGATTAGTATCCACCCTAAGGACTTCATCTTAATTTGATTACTTCTGCAAAACCCTCTTCCCCAAAAGTCACATTCATAGGTACTGGGGAATATTCAACACATTCTTCTTGCAGATGCAATTCAACCCATAACAACATCTTACTAAGTATGACCCATTCTGCCTCTAGGAGAGGAATAAATACAACTTTGAATGTATCACAGATTTTAGCTGACAGTCCAACTCTTGGGGATTTAATTGTTACACAACTGCTGCTACATAATTAGTAGGTCTGAGGTTTAAAGGAAGTTAACATCACACAGTTGATATTAACCTTTTCCAATTTAATATGTAATGTATCTTTTTAGGTATTTTAATGCTGCATGTTAGTTTACAATTATATTTCAATAACACTCACTTTGTACACTCAAATTAAAATTATATTTAATGTGAGGCTCCAAAGTGCTTCCATTCAACAGCTCCTTTTAATCTATTTCCATTATTGTTAATCATGCTTCCTGTTCATCTCAAATTTAAAAAAAAATTTAAATGGCAGAAAACATCATTTTTTTAATCTATTAAAACCTGTTCCCTTTCATGTACCTTGAGTATGTCCATTAATAGCACTATAAAAATGTTGGTGTGACTGTAATGATATCATTAACTTTATTGCTATAATCATGGTATGAGGCTAAATTGTACCCTCAGCAACAGAATTAGTACCCCAACTGTTTTAAGTGTCTAAGAATTTTCACAGTATAATACGTATTCCTTTGTAATTTAATTATTAATTATCTACCATTCATATTTCAGTTTTTATCTTAAAAAGACATTTTATCATAACAGGTCATAAAATAAATTTTCTTATTTACCCATCCTTTTTTGTTTGGTTTGTTTGATGTATATAACAAAATTTATATTACAGACTTTTAAATGAATTATCATTTGATGACAATGAATTATCAACCATACAACACTTTATACTACTTTAATTTTTTTTTAAAGATTTTATTTATTTATTTGACAGGCAGAGATCACAAGTAGGCAGAGATCACAAGTAGGCAGAGAGGCAGGCAGAGAGAGAGAGGGGAAAGCAGGCTTCCTGCTGAGCAGAGAGCCTGATGCAGGGCTTGATCCCAGGACCCTGGGATCAGACCTGAGCCAAAGACAGAGGCTTTAACCCACTGTGCCACCCAGGTGCCCCTTTATACTTATTTTAATGTCAAAATTCAGATTGCAATTATTATGTATCTTATACAATCTTCCACAAGCATTGAAAAGTTAATATATTCCAACATTAAAGTGTTGTCTGTCTATGCTTTCTTTAATCAAATAACAAATAAAAAGCTCAGTCATACACCATCCAAACACTCAATTATTGTGTGAGCCAAGAATAGCTGAAAGGAATTATAAAGACTAAGGATCTCTCAGTTGAGTTGGTTCATGCTTTTCAAATGAGTGAATGAGATGCATGTGACTATGATAACAATAGAAACTAGGAAGTTACTTTGCTGTGAAACTGCAGCATGTGGAGAAGAAAATCATATTCCTGTGGAGCACATTAGAAAAATAATAAGGAAAATAATATAAATAATGAATTAAATAATAAAATAATTGATATATAAAATGAAGCAAAGAAATAATTGTGAATTTAAAATGGATGACTTCCCAAATTAAAAAAAAAAAGGAAAATTAGATAAAACAACTAAAGGGAACAGGAAAAAGTAGAAACTAAAGGCAACTATAAATATCAACTTTAAAATACCAAAATTTTAGAAATGACATTGGAAAACTGACAGAATCTTTCTCTTTTTATTTTGAAAGGCCAAATATGAATTAAAATTTTGTGGTGTATTATTTGAGTTTCATTATAAAGTGTAGCTCAGGGATGCCTGGTTGGTTTGGTCATTTAAGTATCTGCCATTGACTCAGGTTATCCTAGGGTTCTGGGATCTAGTTCTGTATCAGGCTTCCTGCTTAGCAGCCTGCTTCTCCCTCTACCTGCTCTGCCTGCTGTTTACCCTGCTTGTACACTCTCTCTCTGACAAATAAATAAAATCTTTAAAAATTAAAAAAAATAAAGTGTAACTCAAAAATTACTCATAATTTAAGAAATCTAAAAACAAAGATGGTATTTTAACTTTCCACTTACAGGAGACGCATTTAAGAAATTTCATGATATCCAGTAATATCAAGGACATTAGAAATGAGGATATTCATTATTTATTTATTTATTTATTTATTTATGACAGAGAGAGATCACAAGCAGGCAGAGAGGCAGGCAGAGAGAGAGAGGAGGAAGCAGACTTCCTGTTGAGCAGAGAGCCCCATGTGGGGCTTGATCCCAGGACCCTGGGATCATGACCTGAGCTGAAGGCAGAGGCTTTAACTCACTGAGCCACCCAGGTGCCCCTATTCATAATCTTTTGAAGATAATTTAAATTAATGATATAAATTTTAGGGAGCAACTGACAATATTTAACAATACTTCAATATGCTTTAGTTTGATCCAATGATCATAAGAAGTGAGTACAGAGTAGTCATTTTGCTATTGCTAGAAAAAGCAAAGTGTATTCAAGTGAGGACAACCAGTTAAACAAACTATGGTCATCCCTAGGTTAAAAATAAAATTGAAACAAAACAAAACAAAATTATGAGTCCAGGAAAGAATGATATCTAAGTGAATACAGTAAGGTACCGAACAGTGTGTGTATTATGATTGTCTTTGTGAAAATAATTTTTTATTTCAATATAAATGACACATATAAACCTTTGAGAAAGTACAAAGTGGAGGGTGAAAGGAAATTTCATATTTTGCTTTATCTATTTTACCTCTATTTGCTTTTGCTTGTCATCTATTCACTTACTTATTTCATGTGTGGTTACCTAGGAGATGATCGTAATGGGCTTGTTAGTTTTTACCATTATATTTTTCTATTTTACACAAATTATAAAACATTGTATAAAAATATCAATAGTACAAGAAAGAGTGAGGAAAAGGTAATCAATAAATAATATAAAATTTTTTTTAACAATTGAGAAAAATAAACTAAAATTTTACCTCATTGTAAAGATGACCTTATACATATACCTCATATATATCTATTCATTCCAGATGGACCAAAGTCTCATTGAAAATAAACTGAAATATATCATAAGGAATATTCATTAAACACTGAAAGAACGATAGATTAAGACTCTTAGAGGTCTAACAGAAATAACAAATATAACCCCAACTACTATGCATTCTGGAAAAACAACAACAAATAAATCTGTTAAGGATATTACAGGAAAGTTCCTCATCAAAAAGTCTGACATATACAATGAAAACATTAAAAGCATAGAGTTGAGTGAAAAGCAAAAATCACAAATCAGTCATCACAAACAAAGAGGGAGTCAAAACCAGAGACATGAGAGGGGAAAAAAGAAGAGTTAAAACCAGGAATAAGTACACACTATTAGAGCCAATTTTGAATGCTTGTGGAAATTTGGGATATAAGGCTATGCCCATCATTTAGAAAGTTGTTCAGCTTTCTGCACAAGCCTCAGTGAAGAGAAAGGACTTTCAGCATTTTTTTTTTTGGCTTTTTTTTTTTTTTTTTTTTTTTTGACTTTCAGCATTTTAATTGGCAACTAGGAAAATAACCCCTGGGCCAAAGTCAGGAAAAATAGCCATTGAAGAAAAAAATCAGGTGCTACGTGTCCCTATGAAAAACTGAGTCTCAGCAGACATTAACATGAAAAACTGAACTACAGTCAATATCATCCATTGGACTCCAGCAGAATTAAAAACAATATGCCCATAGGAGAATTTATAAAACAGGACACCTGCAAAACTTCTAGAAAGGACACAGCACACTCTTCGGACAAACCAGGAAGCACAAGAAAATAAGTGAAAAAATTTGCTATCAGGCAAGTGTCCATCAAAGCAGAAAGGAACCAACTCACTCCAGATAAATACTGTTAATTTAGTTAACTGGAGAATTAGTAAGAAAGATTGAAAATCATGACCGGAATCTATGGTGGGAAATTTGTTTCAGTAGAAACACCAAGAGAAGAATATATCATTAAGTGAAGAGAGAGAATAAGTAGAAAACAGCTATGATTCTAGTAAATGAACCAGGCAGACCACAAACATACAATTTACCAAAAGATAAAGTATAATTAGGAGTAAATTGAGAAAATTTTTTAAACTAAAATTTGAGAAACGTGAGACAAAATAATGAATAATACGTTTCACAAATCTAATTAGCAAAATATATTACCCAACGTTGGCAACATGGAACTGTATCAAATCACTCCATAATTGCTAATAGATGTATGTAAATGGAACAATGCTTCTGAATAGACTTTGACAATGTTCACACAGAGCCTGAAATACTCATGATCAATATCTTAATTCCTTTTTGAGCAACTTTTCAATGAAAATGATGGTAAATGTAAAATGCTCCACAAATTCAAATGTATTCATAGTATTTTATATATATATATATATATATATATATATATATATACATATATATATATATATAATGTTTTACAATATGAAGTTAAGTTATATAAGCAAACGTATATATACCCAGTAGATTATTGGCTGATTCTAAATAATAATGTCTACAGAAAATACATAATAATATCTAGTACCACCAGAGCTCCTGATGTATAATTGTTCAAAAGTATTTGTTGAATAAATAGGTGAAAGAGGGGTTAAATCAATCAAAGTAAAAACATAACATATATATGTACATATATGCACTATGCATAGATATGTATAACATATATACATATCTATGCATACACAACCATTGAGTGAGAAATACAGGAAAGCTACCATACCTGCATCTAAACTACAAATGAATTTTTGCAAATATTTGCATAAAGTTCTCAATAGTAAAGTTATTGAACTGTAAGTCATCTAAGTTATTTATTAATATATTAATATATTAATGTATTAGATACATTTACCATTACCCCTTCTATTATTTAATAATTTCAAAGTAAGTATAATTTTATGGTAATTAAAAAAGGCAGATAATTTTTGTAAAGATTTTATTTATTCATTTTAGAGAGAGACAGAGGGGGAGGGAGAGAGAGAGAGAGAGAGAGGAGGAAAGAATCTCAGACTCCACAATGAGAGTGAGATCACGACCTGAGTCAAAACCAAGAGTCAGATGTTTAACCTACTGAGCCAGCCAGGTGTACCAGGGCATATAATTTTTTTAAAACCAATTCAGAATACATATCCTTTAGGAAAAAAAAAAAATTCACTAATTCCCCTTGAATGTTCCTATTTTAGTCTTTAACTTTCTTCCATGGTTGTCTTAGCTGGCTGAGGGTGGTATTAAAAAATGGCATAGACTGAAACCACAGGCATTTATTTCTCACTGTTCTGAATGCTGAAGTCCAACTGGAAGACAAGCTCCTGGTGAAGGTCCTCTTTCTAGCTTGGAGATAGCTACCTTCTTGCTGTGCCCTCAGATGGCCTTTCCTTGGAATAAGTGAGCCCTCATTCTCTTCCTTTTGTTAAAAAGGCACTAATCTCATCCTGAAGGAACCAACTTAATAATCTGTTTTAAATCTAATCATGTCCCAGAGATTCTACCTGCAATACCATTATATCAGGAGTTATGGATTCCACATAGGAATTTTGGGGAAGACACAAACATTCAGTCCATAGCAATTATTATGCAAGAAATTTCTATTACAGTAAAATTCAATTATTTTCCTAAAGTATTTAAATGTATTTTTCATTTCCTTTTGGTGTTTCATTGGCTTTTAACCTTTACTTTTTATAGCGGTTGCCATTAACTTAAACTTCTTTCTCTTCACGTTAGTGAAATTTATTCTATTTCTGCTGGTGACAAGTCTCTTTCCTTTTACAGGACCCAATTCTTCCTGCAGCAAATGTTATTTTCCCTATAGTTCTGACAGTGTTCACCTTTCTTCACCACCTCAGCCTCCCCTGCTTAAAGCTCCTCCATTTCTCTGATATTTAAAAATGTTGGATGAGTGATTCTGGATATCCCATTGACATGCAAGCAGTGAGAAATGTCACTTTCTGCCCAAAAATTTAGCGGACATCAAAAAAGGTGGTTTTGAAAATTTCCCTCTAGTTCTGAGTTTCTGGAATCTATTGTAAATCCATTACTGATTTCTAGCCAGACCTTCTATTACATATCTAGTCTAACTGCTTACTGGGAATTTATATATTAATAGTATAATCATCTAATATGTTTGTCTTCCAATTATATTTCTAGTCTTGACCTAACTCTCAGATCAAATATCCAAAAAACTATTCTATGTCTCCAATTTAGATATCTCACAGATATTCCAAATAATCATGTCACAGCAGAACTCCAGACTTATTTCTTCTATCATTATTTCCAACACCATGATCACATGTCAGTAAATGGCATGATGATGTACTTGGTGTGTCATGCAAAAAGTCTAGAAGTCATTCTTCATTCCTGATTTCCCTGAATTTCCTCCATCCAATTCATCACCAAGACCCAGTCAATCCACCTTCTATATATACTACAAATGCATCCATTGCTGACCATGAACATTTACTATAACAGTATTCCCAAAGCACAATTACTTAGGCCCAAGTTGTAATAGTCAATTAACTCTCTTTGCATCCACATATGGACACTGGAATTGATGACTTTCCTGATGTAGACCAGATTAATTCACTCTCTCACTAAAACCCACCAGCAATTTCTAATTGCCATCATCATAAAATTCAGATTGCTCACCACAGCTCACAGGACTTCACATAATTTGCCTTCTTGTCACAATTTAGATCACATTTTTTATTCTTACTTTGACTAAATTAACTCTACTAAACTGGCCATCTTATTTTTCCTCCAGTCAGCCAAAGCTTCTCCAACTGTAGGATCTGGAAGCATTTCCATCTATATACATTGGCCAGAGATCAGTAATCCCCCCTCCCCAAGTCCTATGAAGACCCTGCAGATTACAAACGGCTGAAACATTGGTCTATCCTTGTTTTCCTGTTTGAAGGATATGAGGGTTTTTTTGTTTGGTTGGTTTTGCTTTTGTTTTTAGTACTTGGAAGTTCAGTAAGGCAATGAGTACATGGGGATCATGGGAAGATGGTCACCCCAAACCTGAACTGAGATGTGCAGAGCAAAGGATGAGAGTTTGAGATAGCAAAAAAGGTGAAAGAGAGTGTGTGCTGGTGTAAGTGTATAAGCCCGTTTGACGAGGTATGACGGAGCTTGTGGCAATGTGTGTGGATGTGGGAGAGAAGGTGAGTGATAGAGGGGGTGTGTGTGTGTGTGTGTGTGTGTGTAGGAGGGAAAGCAGAGAGGAGAAAATCATGGTCTCTGAACTGGTAAACCAGAATAAGAGAAGATTCAATTCAGCTTCCCCAAATTCCCAAAGTGGGTGTAAAGCCCCTCATACTCCTTCATTTCTATGAATGTTTCATGTTAGAGGCACTTTTAATGGCTCAGAAATCTCAAGTGGGGAAAATAAGACATACAGAAGCTGCTAGGGGAGTTTGATGGGATGTCCTGTCCTAGGTTTAAGGCCTTCAATCCCCAGTTGCTAGGGATCCAGGTGAGCCCTTCTGGCTCACAATGGTTTGAGGTGAAAATAGACCAGGGTGCAGATGGCCTTGACAGGCCAGCTTGTATTTAAATGTTAATATTGTAACTACTGGCAGAGACATGTAGATCTCCCTTTATACTCCTTATCAGCTCCCTTGCATGCCCAGGGAGGGCCTGTTTTATTGAAGTTCCTGGTCTGAAGAAAACTCCCCTGAGACACCGTCCCCATGGCTCATTCCCATCTCCTCTCACGTTACTTTGGATTGGCTACCATGATGAAACCACCTAAGAGTTCTCATCCCACTTCCTCTCTCACACTGCTTTCTACTTGTTTCAAATCACCCCTATCTGACATTCAATTTTAACTTTTTGTTAAGGAATTACTTTTCTCTCTCCTGTACTAGAAATGTGAGCTCAGTCAGAGGAGAGACTTGGTCTCCTTTTTTTTTTTTTTTTTTTAAACACTGTATTGTCACTGCTTAGAGCAATGTTGGTACATAGTAGTTGCTCAGTAAATATTGTCTGAATGAAATAAAACCACAGATATAATGTCTAAAAGCATATAATATAATGCCTAAATAATGTTTACTGATTAAATATATGACTCATATTTGTAACTAGTTTTCCCCATCCCTGCCATCTAAAGGGTGTGTGAAAGACAACCAGGTTCATCTTTACAAATTATTAATGAGATTATGAATATTTTCCCCCTGAACAACTTCAGAAATTTTATTTTGTTTTGTTTTGCTTTTGTTTAGTAAGGTTTATAATCTTTGGGGAAAAATTTATATTCCTTAGTCAGCAGTTCTAGACCTCCAAAATACAGATAGAATTTCTGAATTTTAGCATTTGTTTTCAGGAGACTTCAAGCTGCAATGGCTTTGCTTCATCTGGCAATTAAGATTCAATGCCCCAACAGGAGACATCCTACTCTTCAGCACCCAAAGATCTCACAGAGAGAAAGCCTTTGGTTCTTTTGAAGATTTTATTTATTTGGGAGAGAGAGCAAGCATGCGTGTAGGGGGAGGAGCAGAAGGGGAGGGAGAAAGAGGGGACAGGATCTCAAGCACACTCTCACTGCATGTGGACGCTGTCACGGGGCTTGGTCTCACTACTCCAAGTCATGACCTGAGCCGAAACCAGGAGCTGGAGGATGGTCAGCTGATTGGTCTACCCAGGTGCACCAGCCCTTGGTTCTTTTCACTAGCTGGGAAATGCATGCAGGTTCACAGAGCTAAAATAAATGACAGCTTTGGCTCTCCCCTTTGGCCTCTTTGGCATATTAGACGTTTGTGTTTTTGTAACTATATAACCATGATTTCATAAAAAGAGTACTCAATACAGTAATAACTCTCCAACTAATCTTCCAATTTCTCACTTTAATGACTTGTGACATATAGTTATTAATTACATGTGCATGTATATCATTCAAAAATGTATGCTTTTAATAGAGGAGTTTCCAAATATACTCTTGATTAACCACCTAACAGAGTTAAATAGGTGAAATATTTTTGCGATTTAATTTGCAAGTAATTCATTCTCCAAATATAACATTCAGCATTTGGAAAGCACAGTAAGAAATATCAACTGTTATCATTAATTAATGACATACCTACCTCCTTCATGAAAATAAAGCTTATTTCACTTTTATCAAGATGTTTATAGGAGCATTTGTATTCCAATTTTTAATACTTTCATTGAGGATACCAATGATGTTTCTAGCATTGTATATATAGTTTTGAAACAATAAAACTGTTTCATTACAATTCCTCTTTTAATGTAAAATTTATAATGAAACATTTTGTCTAATATATATTTTAAATAAATAAATACAGATATAGAAATATGAACCCATATATATAATTTTAGGTATGGATACAGATATACATGCTCTTATATCTTCTCCAAAGTAGTGGAATGCTTACAATGTTTAACATATTGGAAATAATTAGAATTTTGTCATGTAATATACCAGTTCTTTCTTTTACACATCTGAAATTGTTATGATTTTTTACATTACTGATACAACTTTTCATAAATTACAATTTCCCTAACTTGCCTGAGGATTACAGTTACCCGAAGTACTTAATAAATGTTCTCATTGTTGGACCCCAATTCAAACCAATGGAATCAAAATTTTTGAGGGTGAACAGCTAGGACAATTGTCATCATCAAATAAGCAGGTAAACTCACTACTGTAGAAAGCATGTGACTCTACAGATTGCCTTGAATTAAACACCAGACTTCCTCCTTTTGTAAATACTCAAGCCCTGTTGGATTGGAACCACCCAATGGCCTTTTTTAAAGTCAATTACTACTTTTAAAGCTCTAGCTCCAAATCAGGTCAGGATTGCATCAAACAAATTTGAAGGAAGGGACACAATTCAACCCATAACGGTTCAATGCCAAATATTTATTTCCCAGTATTATTCATCTATGTTTAATTTTACTAATTATTATTTGATATATATTCACCACTCATTTATTTCTAAACTTTCCTCCATCTTCTATTAGGCGAAAATCACATATGTAGAGAGGCTGACTTTGTGATCAAGGTGAATGTGTCTAGACACTTCCATGGATAGGAGGTACAAAACATTCTCATAATCTCAGAGAAATTTCTAATTTGTTTCTGCCAAAACTTTAGAGTTGGGGTAATTCCTCAAAGCTGTAGGGCAATTCTTTCCCACTTGACATAAACGAGTGAGTTTGCATGTCTCTTTTATGTATGTATATATGTATTTATAGGCGTAGGTATTTACTTACTAGAAGACACAGGAACCCCTAAGAGAACAGAATGAAAACTGCTGGGTTAGCCTTGGCTGAGGTGAAAAGATCAAAGACGAGGTAGAGCCTTCAAGCATGGGAGTTTTTGTCATGATGAATAATTAATGAGCCCCTGAGAGCACAATCTGCTTTTTCTAAGCATCCAGCCCTGGCCTAGTATGGCATATGAATCTCAAGTCCTAAAAGGATCCTTATTTTATAAGCCACGCTGAAGATCTGGGTATTAGATTCTGAAGTTTATATCTCATGTAAGTGTCTTAAAAGAATCATGAACTATGAAGGTCCTAATTCAGTTGCCCTTCTATTACTGATACTTTGAAATCTGTACTCTTTTACTTTTCATTTTTCCATTTTATGAATAATTGATACAATTATTCTTTTCCATTTTATGATGGATAATGGTTCTCAGATTATTTGGGAGATATGAAGATAGAGTATCTCTATATTTCATCTGTTAAGTACAAGGTATTTCTGAGTCCTCAGTTTTCTTGCTCCTTTGTCCCCCCATCACACTTTATTGACAAAACTATAATTCTTACATTATCCATCATCCCTGCTACTTTCCACCTGCATTTGAAAAACTAAATTTATTTATTGAAAGAGACAGAATCACAGTAATTGTTCTTCATTTCAAGAACAATGCATAAGCATCTCCCTGAAGTGGACCATTAGCGTTACCTGGAATCCAACTAGATTTCTCTAATCATTCCTGCTTCTCACAAAGGAGAGAAATCAAAACACTTTCTCTTGTCAAACTTCTAATGTACTTGTCTCCTCAGCTGATAAATTTCCTCTTAATTTTCTAGAAAATAAGAAGGTTTTGAAGAAAAGTTACACATTCTCCCAACACCCCATTTACACACTCCCCGCTTTTTGTACTTGTATGGATATATATATTTCTCTGCCTTGTTTTCTAGCACAATGGAAGAAACTGCAATGCTTTTCTCTAAGTCCAAAGCCTACCTGTACCTTATGCATGGGATCCTATGACCTCTGTCCACCTCAAACTTTCTATTTTTACAATAGTTTGTCATATTTCTGTGACCATTATTTTACTTAGTTCCTATAGAATCACTACCAGAGATACAAAAGTATTCTGTAATACTATGTTCTATCTCAAAACAAGCCAAATACTTCCTTTTTATAAAAACTTTCTCTATTATTATCATTATTATTATTATTAGAGAGCATGAGTGGGGTTGTGGGGAGGTAGGAAGAAGGAGAGAATCTTAAGAAGATAGCATGCCCAGTGTGGAGCCTGAAATCAAGAGTTGGATGTTTAACCAACTGAGCTACCCTGGTGCCCCAAGCTAAACACTTCTTTAATTCAATATTCTACTCTACATACAAGGCTATGTCTGTTCCACTATTAGATAAAACTCCTATATTCTGTCTCTAGTTCATCTTTTATCATTTTTCCTGGAACAAATTCCACAAATTCCAAACATTTTATTCCTTCAGATAAGTGTCTGTTTAAGGTCACCAATGACTTCATATCCCAGTAGGTCTCAGTCATTACTTTGTTCTAATAGCACCACACACCACAAATCAATCAGACCTTATTTTGTGAAGTGTTTTCTTTATTTAATTTCTAGAACATCACTCTCCTGAGCCTCACTCTCTAAGTTTCCTCCAGTTTTGTAGACTGTTTCCTTTTAGGTTGTTTTGCTGGGTCTGTTATTTTTTTTTTTTTTCCTGAACTTGTTAAAATGGTAAAGAAGATTTTATTCATAGCTACTGTAATAGAGGTAAATGCACTAGGGGAAGGAGATGGAACTCAACTCTGAATGTAGCCAAGGCAGCTGGGGATTTGTAGCCAATGGGCAGAATGAGAGGGTTCAGTAGATAGAAATTACTAAAAGGAGACTTTAAGTTAGAAAGATTCTTGCAAATATGACTTAACATGATTCTTACTGAAGGCAGGTCAGGGACTTACACATCATTGATAGGGGATGAAGACCTTGGTCAGATAACAAGCATGATTAGGTACCAAGGATGGCAGTATTCCCATTAAATTGTCGTGGCAGGATTTTTGTCAAGACTAGGCTAAAAAAGCCAAAGACACTGTGGTTACTTGACTAAAGTTTGGTCAAGGATAGAATTTTTCTCAAATCCCACTTTTTACTAGTTCTGAAAGCAAAATGCCCCAGGACTTTGTCTTTGGGCACTTTATCTTCTTTGTATTCTTCCAATTTTCGTATTTCAGTGATCTATATTCTTCCAATTTTCATATTTCATTTTCTAACCTGAATATTTTCCCTAAATTGAGGCAAGTATATCCAACTGGCTACCAGACATGCCTAGTTGGATTACCAGTATGAACTGACATCTCAACATTTCCTAAATCTAATTTTTTATTTCCTCCTCTACACCTATACCTCTCCCCTCTGTTTCCCACATCACGGAATCACATTAAATTATCTTTCATACTTTATTTATTTCATTACTATATCCATTCTTTCATACCCTTGTGGCTTATCTTCAAAAAAGATTCAAAATTTTGCCATATCCAGCAACATGATCTAAGCACATAATATCTTCAACTTCTAGCAGTATATTATGCTAGCCTCCTACCAATTCTTGTTTTCACACTTATCTTCTTATATTATATTCATCACTCAGAACCCAGAACAATATTTTTTGCATGTAAGTCATATTTGCTCAATGCCCTCCAATGACTTCATATTTTAGAAGGATTTTTGTAATCAAATCCAAGTTCAGGTTCATTATCAGGACCTTTGAGGTCTTACTCAATCTGTCCTTGGAATGCTCTGTCCTCGACAACTTCTGCATCTTTCCAGCCTTTCTTATTGTGTTCCAGCCACAATGACTGATGAGTTTTGAATACTGCACACGTATCCCTGCATCTGTGCCTTTGTACTGGATATTCCCTCTTCCAAATGTTGTCCCTTAATTTTGGATATGACTCATTTCCTCACTTAAATTACATCTTTGCTCACATATCAATTTATTCAAGAAGGCATCCCAGATTCTATATAAATAGACCCACATCCTGATCCATCACTTTTTATGTACAAAGCCTGACTTATATTCTTCATAGCACTTAACATCTATTAACATATTGTTTGCCTACAGCCTACTAAAATATAAGTTAAATTATAAAGAGCATTTGACTTTTTTTTCCACTGCTGTATCTTAATACTTTAAAACTTTCATGGTAAGTATTTAATACATATTATTGAATGAATAAAAGTGCACAGAGTGCTCATCAAAGTTAAATATATTTCATTTTGGAAAATATATAGGAGGCATAAGGATAAAAACCTTTATGAATGAATATATAGAAGTAATGTTATTAAAATTGGGGGTAGAAGATAGGATATAAGACTACATCTGTCTTTTATTTTCTTTGAAGATTTTTAAAAGTTTATTTGTCAGAGAGAGAGATCACAAGTAGGCAGAGAGGCAGGCAGAGAGGGAGGAGGGAGCAGGCTCTCTGCTGAGCAGAGAGTCCAATGTGGGGCTCGATCCCAGGACCTTGAGATCATGACCTAAGCTGAAGGCAGAGGCTTAACCCACTGAGCCACTCAGGTGCCCTGTCTTATATAGTAAACATTTTTGAACAAAAAACTTGAATGTACAAAATGTATCCTTAACTTTTCAAAGCAAGAAACAATAAATGTTGGGGAGGTTGTGGAGAAAGGGGAATCCTCTTACACTGTTGGTGGGAATGCAAGTCGATACCAACACTTTGGAAAACAGTGTGGAGGTTCCTAAAAAAGTTAAAGATAGAGCTATCCTATCACCTAGCAATTGCACTACTGAGTATTTACCCCAAAGATACAGATGTAGTGAAAAGAAGGGCCACGTGCACTCTAATGTTCATAGCAACAATGTCCACAATAGCCAAAGTGGAAGAAACCAAGATGCTTTTCAAAAGATGAATGGATAAAGAAGATTCCATACATGGGGTGCCTGGGTGGCTCGGTGGGTTGGGCCTCTGCCTTCGGCTCAGGTCAGGGTCCCGGGGTGCTGGGATACGCCCTGCATCGGACTCTCTGCTCGGCGGGGGACCCGCTCCCTCCTCTTTCTCTGCCCGCCTCTCTGCCTACTTGTGATCTCTCTCTCTGTCCAATAAATGGATAAAATCTTTAAAAAAAAAAAAAAAAGAAGGAGAAGAAGATTCCATACATACAATGGAATATTACTCAGCCATCAGAAAGGATGAATACCCAACATTTACATCAACATGGATGGAACTGGAGCAGATTATGCTAAGTGAAATAAGTCAAGCAGAGAAAGATAATTATATGATTTCAGTTATTTGTGGAACATAAGGAATAGCATGGAGGACATTAGGAGAAGGAAGGGAAAAACGAAAGGGGGAAATCAGAGGGGGAGATGAACCATGAGAGACTTTGGACTCTAGGAAACAATCTGAGGATTTTAGAGGGGAGGTGAATAGGGGGGATGGGTTGGCCCAGTGGTGGGTATTAAGGACGGCACATATTGTAAGGAGCACTGGGTGTTAAACACAAACAATGAATCATGGAACACTGCATCAAAACCTAATGGTGTACTGTATGGTGACTAAGATAACATAAAAACAAACAAACAAACAAACAAACAAAAAACCTTAATGTCCTAACTAATATGATTATATACATACAGACCTTCCTTAATTAGTATACACACACGGATCTTATTTTTGTCAGCTTCTAAGGTTATACACATTAAGGTAATACAACGTAGGTTGGTGTAAATATATTATAAATTACAATTCAGTTTTCTTTTTCTGGTGTCAGTCTCTGTATATATTCTTCTCAATAATATTGAACTATCTGAAGTGCCTGGGTGGCTTGGTTGGTTAAACATCTGCCTTCAGCTCAGATGATCCCTGAGTCCTGGGATCAAGCTCCGTGAGCCCCACATTGGCTCCCTGCTCAGCGGGGAGCCTGCTTCTCCGTCTTCTTCTGCACCTCCCCCGACTTGTGCTCTCTCACTCTCTCTCAAATAAATAAATAAAATATTTAAATAATAATAATGATGATATTTCACTATCTCAAGAAGCAACTTAATAGCAAGAAATGATAAAAATCCACAGATTTGAACAAAAAGAAAAATTGTGCCTTGAGACAGTAAATTTGAGTAATTGGCTCAAAGTGATACAGGGACTAAATGATAAACCAACAGAATTATAATTCAGAGTTCCTCTTCTTACATAATTAACAGTATTAGGATATGCTTGTAATGTTTAACTAAAGACTTAATAAGAAGTCATAAGGTATAGCATGGTGTTGAAGAGGGTCATTTATTTTCTTTCATGTATGTTTCTGGAAGAAGGGAAGGAGGTAGTAACACTGAGGGACTGCTCAGAGGATGGAGTGGCTGTAGTTTGGTGAGCAAGGCAAGAGCTCTGATTACAATGAGGCCCCCCCAAAAAAGATGAGAACTCTATTTTCAAACTTTGGCAGATAATCTGGACAGATACAATGCTGGAGGAAGAGGCAGCCACATAAGGAGAATCAACCAAGAAACACTGGAGAAATTAGACTATAGTGAATGATTCTCAGCAGAGGGGCATGAGAAAGAGATAAACCCAACTGAGTTTTGAAGATGTACAGCATCGTAGTCAAATAAATATAGGTAGTGCCAGAAAACTAGCCATGAGAAATGCCACAGGTGACTGCAAACATTATAGCAAACTGATAGTAAAGGGAAATATTGGAAGGGGAGTTGATTTGGTAGAGTTATGTTGATGAACAATGATGACTTCCATTGTGGTGAATAAATAGATACACAATAGGAATTGACAGAAAACTTACATAGTAGAATAAATCTAAGATGGTGTGTGGAACATCAGGGTATTAACAGTTTTATGTAATAAGTAGATCAGTATGTGGTATATATATCATCGCAGAGAAACTATTTTCAATTTCTGTGTTTTGTATAGTTACTAATGCAGAAAGACATCCCCAAAGCAGGCTCAACTCTGATATCTGCAGGACTCAGGCAAGAATACAAATGAAGTCACTTGGAATATGTACAAATAGTGAAAACTAATGAATTATTTAATATGTTCCATTCTGCTATCTTGACAAATAAACTTTTACAATAGCCTGGAAGTCCAGGTTGAATAGATGGAGTCAGAACTCTATCATCAAGCAGCCCCAGAAGCAATCTTTGATTGCTCAGTTAAAGAATGTTTAGGTATCTAGAAGACACTTTATCTTGAATAGTTTGACTCACTCCCTCTTGGTGAGAGGTACAGCCGGAGAACATCCTGAACATGGCAGGAAACCCTACTACCTAAATTTTAAAAGTCAAACTGTCCAAAGCCCCTGAAATGTCCATAGCATTTTCGCTTGGGCATTATGATCTAGCATAACTTTTAACTTTCACACTTTACTATATTGTATTATTTAAATTCTCTTTGGGGAAATGTTTTAAGTTTATATTATAAATGGAACATCATGTGTTTTAATTTTGCCACCTGATATAGGAAAAATAACTCACCCATTAATAGAACATTATTTAGTATAAACTTTGCAGACCTATAACTTATATCTTTAGGTGAAAAGTATAAGAGACTGGTATGAAAGTATTTAACAAGGTGAATAGAAATTAAAATACTATCTGAACATAAATATATTTTCAGTAGAGGGAATGTATAAAGATACTGCATTAAAGAACAAAAAAATACTTTCTATTTGATATTAGATTCACTACAACTCAAACTGAAATGCAGAAGACCTTAAGTCCATTTTGTTACATAAAGAAAACCATAAATATTGTAAAATGAGAAGTCACTAAAGAGATTTTCCTTAAAATTTTTCATGCATCTTTCCCAAAATCTCTTTATTCTAAAACTAAGAAACTGTATTTTAATCTTTAAAGATATATGTTGCAGTTGGAAAAAAAAATCCAGGGACTGAACTACTGGCCAAGAAACAAGATATCCTAAATATAAATTTCAGATTCTATCTTTCTATCACCTATCTACCTATATATCTGTCTTGAAGTAATATTGGCATACAACATTATATTTGTATATACTGAAAAATGATCACCAAAAAGTCTAGTTATCATCTGTCACCATACAGTTATATATTTTTTTCTTGTGTTGAGAACTTTTAAGATTTACTCCTTTAGCAACTTTAAACGTGCAGTACAGTATTTCTGCCTATAGTTATAATGCCATACATTATATCCCCATGACTAATTTATTTTATAGCTGGAAGTCCATACCTCTTTTCCCACTTCACCTGTATGTCCACCTTTTGACACTCCTCCCCTCTAGCCATCACCAATCTGTTTTCTATATCTATGAGTTCAGTTTTGTATTATTTTGTTTGTTTGGGTTTTTTTTAGATTCCAAATATAAGTGAAATAATATGGCCTTTGTCTTTCTCTGACTCATTTCACTTAGCATAATAACCTTGTTATGAATGCAAGATTTTCCTTATTTTATGGCTGAGTATTATATTGTATACACACACACACACACACACACACACACACACACACACACAACAACAACTTCTTTATCCATTCATGCACCAGTGGACACTTTGGGTGTTTTCATATCTTGGCTATTATAACTAATGCTGCAAGGAACATATGGGTGTATATAATTTTAAGTAGTGTTTTTATTTTCTTCAGATAAATACCTAGATGTGGAATATCTGGATCCTATGGTAGTTCTATTTTTATTTTTTTGAGAAACACCATATTATTTTCCATAGTGGCTGTACCAAATTACATTTCCACCAACACACCACAAGGGTTTCTTTATCCTCATATCCTCTCCAACATTTGCTCCTTTTTGTTTTTTGGTAATAGCCATTCTAACAGGTGGTACATGATACTTTATTGTGTTTTTTTATTTGCATTTCCCTGATAATTAGTGATGTTAAGCAGTCCTTTCAAATGCCTGTTGGCCATCTCTATATCTTCTTTGGAAAATGACCTACTTATATCATGTGTCCATTTTTTTTTAAGATTTTATTTATTTATTTGACAGACAGAGATCACAAGTAGGCAGAGAGGCAGGCAGGCGACGGGGGGGGGGGGGAAGCAGGCTCCCTGCTGAGCAGAGAGCCTGATGCGGGGCTCGACCGCAGGACCCTGGGACCACGACCAGAGCTGAAGGCATAGGCCCAAGCCACTGAGCCACCCAGGTGCCCCCATGTGACCATTTTTAATAGGATTGCTTGAATTTGCTATTAAGTTGTTTGAATTCTTTATGTATTTCATAATATTAGCTCCTTATCAATTATATGATGTACAAATATTTTCTCCCATTCAGTAGATTGCCTTTTCATTTTGTTGATGGTTTTCTTTGCTATGCATAAACTTTTTAGTTTGATGCAATCCCATTTGTTTATTCTGACTTTTGTTGACTTGCTTTTGGAGTCAGATCTGACAATTAAATGCCAAGACTAATGTCAAGGAGCTACCACCTTTGTTTTTTGTTTTCTGTTTTTTGTTTTGTTTTTATAGGAGTTTAAGTGTCACTTATTGCATTCATTCAAGTCTTTAACCCATTTGAGTTACATTTTGGGTTTGGTGTAAGGGAGTGTTTAAATTTCTTTCTCACTCATGTGACTGCCCAGTTTTCCCAGTACCATTTATTGAAGAGTCATTTCATCCCTCATTTTATATTCTTGCCTCCTCTGTCATAAATTAATTGACCATATATGCATGTGTTTATTTCTAGGCTCTCTATTCCCTTCCATTGATCTGTTTGTTTTTGCATCATTACCACACTATTATTTTGATCACTATAGCTTTGTAGTATGGTTTTAAATCAGAGAGTGTGATGGCTACAGATTTATTCTTCCTCAAGGTTGTTTAAAGTATATGGAGTCTTTTGTGGTTTTTGTGGTTCTAAAACACAAATTTTAGAATTGCTTCTTCTATTTTGGTGAAAAATGCCATTGGAATTTTGATATGGATTGCACTGCTCTGTAGATTGCTTCTAGTAGTACAGATATTTTAACAATGTTAATTCTTCCAACCAGTGGGCATGGGATCTGTTTCCATTTACTTGTGTCCTCTTAGTTTATCTTAACAATGTCTTATAGTTTTTAGTGTCAAAGTTTTCACCTCTTAGGTTAAAATTATCCCAAGATATTTTATCCTTTTGATGCTATTGGAAATGGGATTATTTTCTTAATTTCTCTTTCTGATAGTTTGTTGTTAGTGTATAGATACACAACGGATTTTTGTATATAGATTTTGTAATTTGCAACTTTACTGATTGTGTCTACTGGTTCTAAGAGTGTTTGGTGGAATCATTAGGGTCTTCTATATGTAAAATTACATTTCCCACAAATAGTAATAGCTTTACTTTTTTCTTTCCAATTTGGATAAATCTTATTTTGTTTTCTTGCCTGATTGTTCTGGCTAGGACTTCTAACACTATGTTGAATAAAAGTGGCAAGAGTAGATATTCTGTCTTTCCTGATCTTAGAGAAAATGCTTTCTTATTCTCCAGGCTGTTAGCCAGGAAACAGCCAGGCTGTTAGCTGTTTTCCAGATGTTAGCTATAGGCTCTTAATATATGTTTATTATGTTGAGATATGTTCCCCTTATACCCACTTTCTTGAGTGTTTTTATCATAAATGAATATCTAATTGTGTCAAATGGTTTTTCTGGACCTATTCAGATGGTCATATGATTGTTATTTTATTTTTTTATTTTTTTAATTTATTTTTTAATTTTTATTTTTTATAAACATATATTTTTATCCCCAGGGGTACAGGTCTGTGAATCACCAGGTTTACACACTTCACAGCACTCACCAAAGCACACACCCTCCCCAATGTCCATAATCCCACCCCCTTCTCCCAACCCCCCTCCCCCCAGCAACCCTCAGTTTGTTTTGTGAGATTAAGAGTCACTTATGGTTTGTCTCCCTCCCAATTCCATCTTGTTTCATTGATTCTTCTACCCACTTAAGCCCCCATGTTGCATTACCACTTCCTCATATCAGGGAGATCATATGATAGTTGTCTTTCTCTGCTTGACTTATTTCACTAAGCATGATACGCTCTAGTTCCAGGCATGTTGTCGCAAATGGCAAGATTTCATTTCTTTTGATGGCTGCATAGTATTCCTTTGTGTATATATACCACATCTTCTTGATCCATTCATCTGTTGATGGACATCCAGGTTTGTTATTTTATTTTTTAATGTGGCATATCACAGTGATTGATTTGTAGATGTTGAACCATCCTTGCATTCCTAAAATAAATCTCACTTGATGATGGAGAATGTTCCTTTTAATGTACTACAGAATTCAGTTTGTTATTATTTTGTTGAGGACTTCTGCATCTACATTCATCAGGGACACTGGCCTGTAATTTTCCTGTGTGTGTACCCCTGAAGCCATCTGAAAGATTACTGAATCTGAACATACTAGTAACTGTTCTATTAAGATTTTCTATTTATTCATGATTCAGTCTTGGAAAACGATGTTTCTAGGAATTTATTTATCCTTTTCTTCTAGGTTGTCCAATTTGCTGGAATATAATTGTTAATAATAGTCTCTTCTGATGTTTTTAATTTCTGTGGCATCAGCTGTAACTGCTTTCACTTCTGATTCTAATTATTTGAGCCCTCTCTGTATTTGCCTGCTGAGTCTAGCCAAAGGCTTATTAATTTTGCTTATCTTATCATAGAAGCAGCTTTTAGTTTATTTCCCCTCTTCTTTTTATTATTTCCTTCAAATTTGGACTTCATTTGTTCTTTTTCTAGTTTCTTTAGGCACAAAGTTATATTATTCACTTGAGACTTTTTTATTTTTTAATGTAGGGCTGTGACATGATGAAATTCCTTTTTAGCATCACTTGAGAATCATCTTATATCCCATAGATTTTGGTTGTAGTACCATTTTCCCTTGTTTAAAGGTATTTTTCTAAATTTGTTTGATTTTTTTTTTCATTGACTCATTGGTTGTTCAGTAGCATGTTTAATCTCCAATTTTTTTGTTGTATTTTTAGCTTACTTCTTGTAATAGATTTCAAATTTCACACCATTGTGGTCAGAAAAAAAATTCTTATCCCACTGAGCCATGCAGGCATCCTAGAAAAAAATTTCTTGATATGATTTCAGTCTTCTTAAATTTAATGAAACTTGTTCTGTGGCTTAACATGTAATCTATTCTGGAGAACATTCCATGTGCACTTGAGAAAAATGTGTAGTCTCCTGCTTTTTGATGGAATATCTAAGTCCCTCTGGTCTTTTAAGGCTGATGTTCCCTTAGTAATTCTTTTTCTGGCTGATCTGTCCCTTGATGTAAATGTAGCATCAAAATCTCCTACTATTACTGTATTACTGTCAATTTATCTCTTAACGGTAATTAGTATTTGTTTTATAAATTTAGGTATTCCTATGTTGGGTGCATGAATATTTACTAATGTTATATCCTTTGTTGGACTGACCCTTTTGTCATTATACAATGACTTTCTTTGTCTTTCATTACAGTCTTTGTTTTAAAGTCCATTTTGTCTGATAAAAGCATATTTGCACCACATTTCTTCCCTTTTTCATTTTCATGTAATATCTTTTACCATCCCTTCACTTTCTTTCTATGTGTAAGCTTATGTCTGAAGTGTCTTCTGTGCAGCATATAGATGAATCTTATATTTTTTAACCCAGACACTCGCATTTGATTAGAAAATTTCGTTCATTTACATTGAAAGGATTTCTTGATATGAATGTATTTATTGTCATTTTGTTAGCTGCTTTCTGGCTATTTTTATAGTTCTTCTCTGTTCCTTTCTTCTCCTCTTGCACTCTTACCCTGTCGTTTGATGACTATATTTAGTGTTATGTCTAGATTCCTTTCTCATTATCTTTTGTGTATCTGCTGTAGGTTTTTGCTTTGTGGTTATCATGAAGTTCACATGTAATAACTTAAATGTATCAGTTTATTTTAAGTTGATAGCATCTTATGTTTGAACATATTCTAAAACTCTACATTTTTAGCACCCACCATTTTATGTTTTTATGTCATATTTTACATCTTTTTATTTTATTTACACCTTAATAAATTATTATAGTTATAATTAATTTTACTAGTTTTGTCTTAACCTTCATGCTACCTTTATAAGTAATTAATCCGCTACCTTTAGTCTGCATTTACATTTACCAATGAGACTTTTACTTTCATTTTTTTTTTCTTGTTACTAGTTGCTAACCTTTCTTTTCTGCTTAAAGAAGTAGCTTTAACATCTCTCATAAGGATGATTTCATGATGAAGAACTCCTTTAGCTTTAGGTTGTTTGGGAAAATATCTATCTCTCCTTCAATCCTGAATAATATCCTTGCCAGACAGAATATTCTTGGTTGGAAGATTTTTTTTTTTTTTAATTCAGCATTTTGAATAAATCACACCACTCCTTTCTGGCCTTCAAAGTTTCTGCCCAAAAAATTAGCTGATAATCTTCTAGGGGTTTCCTTGTGCATAACAATTTGTCTTTATCTTGCTGTTTTTAAGATTATTTATCTTTAATTTTTTAAATGCTTTAATTTAATGTGTCAGTATGTATAATTGCATGTATAAACCCTTTTTGGGTTTATCTTATTTGGAACTCCCTGTGCTTCCTGAACCTACAGTCTATTTCCTTCCTCATATTAGGGAAGTTTCCAGCCACTTTTTCTTCAAATAATGGTTCTTTTCCTTTCTTTCTTCTCTTTTTGCATCTCTTATACTGCAAATGTAATTCTGCTTTCGACCCTAAGTCCCTTAAAACTCTCTTCACTTTTTTTTGTTTGTTTGTTTTGTTTATGTGAATTCCACCAGCCTATCTTCCAAGTCACCATTTTTTTCTTCTGCTTCATCTAGTCTGTTTTTTTATCCCCTCTGGTTTATTCTTCAGTTATTGTATACTCCTACTCGATGACTTCTATTTGGTATTTTCTTATATTTTTCTCCTTGTTGAAGTTCTTATTTTGTTCCTTCATTCTTCTCCATGGTTCAGTGAGCATCTTCATGACCATTACTTTGAACTTTTTAACACATAATTTATCTCTGTTTCAATAAAGTATTTTTATGAGGCTTTTATTTTTTTTAACTTGGGACATATTCTTTTTCATTTTGTTTGACTATCTGCATTTGTTGCTGTGTATTAGGTGAAATAGCAGCCTCATCTAGTCTTGAGGGAGTGGCCTTGCCTCAGAGATAAAACTCATTATTCCACTTTACCCTAGCTGTTGTTTATCCCTCAAAATTTTATGATTGTTTAAGTAGCCTGGTTTACTCTTGATAGGCCCCAGTTGTTGAGGGTAGCCAAGATCTACCAGTATTCCAAAAGGAGGGATCTCAGTAAGCACATAATTTTGGGCTAATTGAAAATCAAATCCTCAGGCTTCAATTTCTAAGGTATGCAGATAGATATCTTGTAAGATCACAATCATAAACCACGCTAGCATCCAAATCTGGAGATCTGGAAGAGATTCCCTGGGAGAGAGTTACAGAAATCAGGCTTAAGGTGAGCATATAAACTCTTTTTTGGGGGTACCAACAAGCTCTAGTGAGGCTGAAGAAGGGTGCAAAGATGGTGTCTTCCTGTCAGCTTTCCCTGAGAGTAAATTCATAGTCTCAAGATCAATCGCAAACCTGAAGCCTGTTCTGTAGGATGAAATTTCAGGACTAATAAATAGAAATTTTCACTGGCAGATGGGTATGTGTGTGTGTGTTTATGTGTGTGTGTGTGTGTGTGTGTGCATGTTTTAGCCTGCTCTCTGTGCAAAGCCCAAGTATGGTAGCCTGAAAAGAATTGGCTTTTTTTGTTTGTTTGTGCTTGTGTTTGTTTCTGTTTTTTGTTTGTTTGTTTTTGTTTTATCCAGTTATCACAGACCTGTGGGGCAGAGAAAACAAGATCCCCTGGCAGGGGATGGTGATCAAGGGATGGCCTCTTGGCAGTGTGGACTACCCTTGTTTGCTGGCTTCATGGAAGCAGCAAGAGATAACTGTATCTGTAAATGTCTCCCAGTGCTAGCAAGATAGAGGGGAAGTGCAAAATGGCATCCGCTGACTACCTCTATCCTTGGAGAAAATCCTGACTGGTTCCTGCCCCTCCAGCAGATGATTTATGATTATAAATTGAATCTTTCTTACATATTATCTAGGTATTTTTTGAAGATCTGTTTTTGTATTAGGTCCTGGAGCAAGAAAGTCTGCATGCAAAGCCCTATAAAAGGAGCATCTCAAATTCCTACAGTCCTTTGGGTCTCCTAGACATAAACACCATTGGTTCTCAGGACCAATGTCTTTCTGGTGCACCTCCAAGGACTGGGTGCTTGATGTGAGGCACCAAATCCCTGCTCTTCAAGAAGTTCCAAACTTGTGAGATCCCTGTCACTGTGTGGGAATAGATTTTAAACAGGACCACAATTCTTCCTTTCTACTCATCATGATGTGACCATTTTATCTTTGTTGTGAAAAAACTCTTCAGCTAGTTTTCATTCTTTTTCTGAGAGAATTGTTCCATATGTGGCTGTAGGTTTGGTGTACCCATGGGAGGAGGTGAGATTTGATGTATCCATATGAGGAGGTGAGTTCAGGACCTTCCTATGTTGCTATCTTGGACTGCCTGAATTCAGATCACTTTTAAATACTAGAAGCTTAATTTGTTATAGTTATCTGGTCTTGCAAAAATAACATTTCATATATCACTCACAGAATTTCCTAGAGATTATTTTTCCTCTGAGCCATCAATATACTAATAAAAAATAGTAATGAAAAACTGCTTTCCATCTAAATGTTAAATCCTCAGCTATATATTTTATGAAAAAAAATTTAAGCATTCACGTGTATAATTGCTTTTCAAATTATACTTCTCTTCATATAACTGTTCTACTTATCTTTCTTTATAAATATTTGAGGTAAAATGAGGTTGACTTACTATGCATTTAGTAGTCTATCAGCTGTCTACTTATCGTGTTCAGAAATCCTGCTTATTTTTCATTAACTGCAATATTAATTTCCACAGAAGTATATACTTACATAAATGGATTAATAATATAAGTTTCAGAACTTTATAATTTTTGTTACATAAATTACATGATTTTAGTATCCTTGGGACAATTTGAGTTTAAGAACAAAATCAAGTAAGATTGTTTTTATTTATTAAATGGTGCAATGAATAGTGTAATTAAACTGATTTCAGGAAATGATGAATCCAGATTGAATATGAAAGTCATGTTTTAAGAAGTGCAGGAGTGTCACATATTTTGTAAAGTAAGCAGTCAGGTCTCTTCTCTTCTCCTTCCCTAATTAATAAGTCAGTAACACTGACAATGGTACCTGTGAAATGTCACCTGGCCCCATCTCCCTTCTCCCCTTTCTCACTTCCAAATCACACTTAGTATCATCAAAAATGAGGAGATTAAATTGACCATATACTATACTCTGTCATCTTACATGTAATCAATATATTTAATTTTATAAGATACCACACAAACAAGTATAATTAACATATTAAGGTATTTTTAAAATGTGCTTTAATATATCTTCAAATTTGTGTATTAAAACCATATACAGTAATTATCTACCACTCACTATACATGGTATGCAGCGGTACTAGATATTTGGAATTTTAATGTGTATTATAGATGATTTAATCTCTGACTTCAAAAGTTTCCTAACTCTTTAGTCCTAATCAACCATTTATTTACCTATTTCTATAACTGAAAAATGTGGCAGACACATAGTAGAGAAATATATTGAAGTGGATTGAGTGGTTTTTCAAAAGTCTATCCCAAGGCCCAGCAGGAGGTCTTCTACCTTGATGCCTAGAGACACAGTAGGTTTTATCCACCTATTTTAACTCTTTTATACAGATACACACACACACACACACACACACACACACACATATTACTGAGCCTACTGTGTCATCCTCAGGGCTAAAATGCAAAACAACAACAAAAAGGACAGCAAACAAAAACTTCCTGAGCAACAAGAACTCTTAAGACTTCCACTCTTTCAGCTGTTCTGGTTGCCATTAATGGTGCTGCAAAGATAATGTAAACGTTTCACATCTTGAATCATATTCACAAACCCACTTTGGTAAAAAAACTTAGTTCTCTGTGAGTGGTAAAAATGGATTAACCTTTGCATTATCAGTTGTATCTCCTGGCATTTTCTAAATAAGATCACATCACTGTAAACATGGTAAGACACATGTCTTATCCAAGTCATGTGTTTGACTCATGTTTTGCACCATGAGAGAGTTTCTATTTCTTTGCAATATGTTCCTGATAGGGAGGAATCCAGTTTAAAGCCAAAATTTGTTTGAAAATTGCCAAGAAGGGGCATCTGGGTGGCTCTGTTTGTTGTGTCTGTCCTCAGCTCAGGTCATGATCCTGGAGACCTGGGAATGAGCCCCACATCAGACTGCCTGCTCAGTGGGTAGTTTGCTTCTCTCTCAGCTCCTTTCTCTTCTTGTGTTCTCTCTCTCTCTCAAATAAATAAATAAAATTTAACAAAATTTGCCCCCCCAAATAAAATTTTCATTGGTATTTGTATTTTAAATATTCAAGTTGAGAAATCGTTTTCATTCAATTTTGTTAAACAAATAGTCTAAACCAGTATAGGATACAATCGTTTGCAGCTAAATATATTAATAATATCTGAAAGAGAAGTGCTTGAATAGTGAAGCACAGTTTAGCCATCTCTGTCAGAGTACTTAAATAAATAATATCAAAAGCAAATGTATTATGATGGGGCTTTGACTTCTACTCTCCAAGCCTAAAAGACTTGGTCTGCCCTAAAAATCTAGTTACTAGACGGATTGAATTCGTGGGGGAAAAGAAAGCTCCATTTGTTGTTAATTATGGGTTAAAAATCACAGAGCACATCCATTTACTTACATAATTAAATCCTATATATCATATATCCTTATCTGGGTGTTATTTTTCTTTTCCTTTTCCTAAAAATGCCAATAGACAGATATTATCATTTAGATAATTTTGGAAGGTCTTTTCTAGTGTAATATAAGAATGAAAAAGGAGGAAAAGCCTTTCTGTTTGCTATTTATCATAAAAAATGATACTATAAATCCAATTAACTATGTTAATATTTCAAAGTGTTCTCGCAAGTTTATGTTTTAGGTTCTTATTATCCATTGAGTGATTTAGAGGCCATTAACTGTATACATGAAAACGAAAAGCAACAGGCTCATATTTTAAAACAGAAGAAACAGAGCCTGCAGTAACATGGTGCCCTGGTATTCCTGAGTAGAGTTTTAATAGTGAACATTTCCTTGTTTCAAATACAACTTCTGAAGATAATAAAATTCATCTTAAACATACTTTTCACAACCTGTTTTATGATTTATTTTCACTCTATTATTTTAATGATTAATCCACCATCTCCACGAAATTTTAGTAGAGAATCATCTCTATTTAACTCCTTCAAAATGGAAGCTTTCTTTGTCTCTCTTTTTTAATTTATAGACTTAAAATATTCTCTCTCCCATTATATAATAAAAAGAAATGTGGTTCCTTTAGTCTTTATATTCTCATTTTCTGGAATTCTCCCTTCCTGATAGACTATAGCAAGTGTTTGTAGCTTTCATTCAGAACAAACAAACACAAAAATGGCATTTAGTAACCTTTTACTAAGTGCCCAGTACTATGCTAATTACTTCATATAAAATAGTAAACAACAGGCATATGGTCTCTAATCCAATCAAGTTAATAGTTCAGTGAGAAAGGGAGACCCTATAGAAAAGAGGACACAAATAATACATCATACAAAGTAGCCAGTGTTGGGGACCCAATGCACAGAAAGAATACCACAGTGAAGTTGTGACAGGGATGGTTTCTCCGAGGAAAAGATGTTTATCACGAAATGTGCAGGGTAAGAGAGAGCCCAACAATTTGTTGACTTGCACTGATACCCTGAATAGAGATTTCCTGGTTTCACCTAAAAATTCAGTGGGCCAATTGCAAACATTTTAAACAGCATGTAAATAGGTATCAATATGTCGGAAAATGGATATCGACATAAGTGTTAAGGTAAGAAATTAAAAGTTACATTTCAATAAAATTTATAATAATTCATTAAAATATATCAAAGATTGATATTTAGAAAGGAATACACATCTATTTCATTTTTTTTATTTTTAAGTTTTGTCCTTTCTAATATGCTTTTACTGGCACCCATGCAGTTAAAAAAGAACATAATGTGTTCATTACGCAAAACCAAAACAAACCCAAAGACAAAGACGTTAAACTCTGTCTCTCATGACTTTCCTTGAATATCCTCAGAAAAATTACTTCTCTGACTTTATTTTCAAATACTTCAAAATAATAATCCTAGCCTTCCTTTGGAAAATAAGACAACTAGATTTCATAAATTTAGGCAGGATTTTTAAAATGTCAGGACTTTGAATTCAGAGCAAATTTTTCACCAACTATGTTTTTTCTGATATTTTTGTTCACACAGGCAGATCATGTATACAAATTAGATCTAAGCAAAAATATATACTTTAAAATCGCCTTTCTGCTGTTCTGTTATACCAGAGTTTCTTTTGAAGAAACAGTGGTTTTTTTCACTAGATAGCTTCACAAAGTACCTTTAAATTCACTAAGTATATTCATAAAGTACATTTAAAATAAACTTTAAGATTGAGTTTTGTGAGTTTTGCCCAATGTGCACAAGCTTAAACCTCACAAAAGCACACAAGCTTTTCCTGAAACAATAGTTTCTGAAGGTGCCTCTGATCACTATGTCTGCTCTAGAATTTTCCATCATGAATGCCCATGTGCCAGACTAGGTAGGCAGAGATGAGTCCAAAGAGTATGGGAAACAACCAACGTTCATTTTATTTCTTCTTTCTAACTGCAAAAGAGATTACTAGTATTGGCAAAATTGGGTACAATGTCACTAAAACAAAAAGAGAAACACAAATCTTTTTCCAGCAAGAGTTAATTTTCAGCATATTTCCTTCAGATTTATTTTTAACCAATCGAGAGTATTTCCTTTCATCCTTATTGGTTATTAATTACCATAAAAATTAAAGCTGTTTTACAACTTGTAGGTAACATCACCTAGTGTCTCCTGTGCTTATATTTGGCTAATGCTTTCATCTTATTTAAATTCACTAATCATCATAAGTGAAATAATAAAATTAATGAAAATCAGTGAAGCCTATGCAAGTTTCATAAACAATGATTACCTATAAAATCTTGAGGTCTATTGGGACAGTGACTACTTGAGGAAAGACTCTATAAAAGATAAAATGTTAGAATACTAAAGTTACAGATTATTTACTAGACTTTCACATTCTAGATGAGAAAACCAAATTCTAAAAGAACCGGGATCCCTGATTTATATTCCATTGGACTTTTATTTATATAGTATTCTTCCTTCACAAAATTACTGCCTATAAAGTACCTGATAGCATGCTAGGCATATCATTTGCTCTCCTAGCTCCACCTAGTCTAGATTTATTGTAAAACAAAACAAAACAAAACACCCTCCCATTTAATCTAAAGCAGTATACCACTCTACATGACTTTATGTGAACAAAACTAGCTAAAACCAGAAGAAAACATTCTTGAAAGCAAATCAGTTATTTCAAATGTATTCCTTATGTAAGTGAATCCCTTCCTTATAAAATCATCTGTAACAAGCAGTAACTTTCCATATTCCATATTTTTAAAATGAAGTACAATTTAGGCAATTTTAAAATATATTATTAAGGTTTAATTTTGTCAGCATAAGAGAATTATATAATTTGTTCCTTGATTTATCAAGCTAATAAAATATTATTCTTTCTTTTACTCCCTGTTTTATGTTAATCTTATATCTCATCATCAAATTCCTACCAAGGTGATAAATATGATTGTGTCTAAGATTTTTCCCAACAAATACCTTTCACCTTGGAAGATGATGAATTGATATATCTCCATCGTAAAATGTCCAAACTAATGCAGTCAATTCATCCATATGGCCAGAGTGTTCTTTTAGTGATGGACACCCTCTGACAATTTAATGCTTCATTTGCTTAGCTGGTATTTCATTCAACTTTCCTAAAAAAAAATTATCTGGTGACTTTCAGAAGGTATAGAGGAAGACACTCAGATATATCTCTCATTTCCAACTACTGCTCTTTCTCATCTCTTTGCTTCTTCTAGGGCATAAAGTTCTGTTGCTGTTGCTTGTATTTTTTAAGTTAATCATTATAGTTATAAAAGGAAATGCAGAGTTAGTAAAGAAAAATTTTTAAAAATATTAATTACTGATTGAAACTATGCAATGTAAAAAATCCTGCCTTGTCAAGCCATTCTTCCATGTATGGGAGGAGAGGCATAAAGAGTGTAAGACACTATGTAAGATGCATAAGACAACTTTATTAAAATTTAGTTAAGGAAACAAAGTCTACGCAAATTAAGAAAACAAAAAATATGTACAAACATATTCATTTATTCTTCAGTAACTATTCATTTATTAAAAATTTTACTTATTTATTTGAGAGAGAGAGAACAAGTGGGGGTGGGGAGGAGCAGAGGGAAAGGGAGAAGCAGACTTCCTGCTGAAAAGGGAGCCCAACATTGGGCTTGATCCCAGGACACTAGGAACCTGACCTGAGCTGAAGGCAGTTGTTTAACCAACTGAGTCACCCAGAAGCCCCTTCAGTAACTATTGATTGAACAACTCTGTGCCAGCAGCTATTTTAGGTAATAGCAATACAGCAGTGGATCTGGTTTGTGCTCTCATAAAGATTAGGCAAAGCAAATGAGCAATGTAATAAAAGGGAATAGATAGTTGATGGGTTTGCTACTATAAAACTGCATGGTGATGAAAGACCTCTGAAATAATGAGACCTCTGGTCAGAGATCTAAATACAATAAGGGAACAAGCTTGGTGAACATCTGCTGGAAGTTACCTACAGAGGAAATGTCAATATGGCAAATATGGCACCCTAACACAGAACTGAGGTTGGCCTGTTCAAGACTGGGCAAGTCTTGGGTATAGAAAGTAAGAATAAGTGAGTGACAGCAGAAGACAATAGGGCTTATATAGGGCTAGGAACTCTAAGAACAGAAACAGATTTTGTTTAACAATAAGCAGTTATTTATTTATTATTTATGACTTATCTAGTTGATGGAGTATGACATTGCTGAGCTTAAAAATCAGATGGAACACATGAAAAATAAAACTACAAATCAAAATATTCTATATTATCTTTGGATATTGGGCTATGAGTGTTATCTATTATCTTCTTTTTTCTTCTAGTGATTTTTCATTTATCTAAAATATATTTATATTAAAGTAACATTTAATTCCTGACATTGTATCAACAATTGACTTCTTAAAAGGGAGAGATTCCACAGGCAGGTCTTAATAACAGATGTACCACATGAGATTTATTTGAAAGATAACTTTGTGGGTAAGTAAACTGGGGTATTAACCCAGCTCTGGCTGGATTTAGATCTGATATCTATCTGCCAACACTACTGCTTTCATTGTATCATGGTCAATCTGTTTGAGACACGTAAAGGATTTGAAAGCCTAGAGAGAATTGTCTAATGAATAATGTAGACAATACACAGTGAAACTGGAAGAATAAGTGATCACTGTAAACTTGGACTAGACAACAAAAACATGTATAGCTCTTCAAGTTGGTAAAGGCTTTTAGAGAGTAAAGGTGCATCTGTTTTAAAATAATATGTAAACATATACTAAATCATCAAGAGACTGCAAGGGCAACCAAAATGCAAAAAACAACATAAGCACAGAAGATGAGAAAATGAAAACATATGGTCATCCATGCTACTACTGCTATATGTGAACTTCACAAAAATTAATACAAGTTCTACTAATTGTTTATAATTTACGAACATGTTTATTAAAATTCATGCTGTATGTTTTGCCATTTTTTTAATTTACACAATGATACTGTAATCTTTAAGAGGCTTTGGACATAGTTTAAAATATCTTAAGAATATTAGGGGAAATAAAAATTTACCTATTTTAGAAAAATATATAGTATGAAAAAAAGTTTACTATTTGCAAAGAAAGATCAATGTACTTCTCTTAGTTGATACATCGATCTACTCAACATGCATACTGCTTAGCTGCAAAGATTTATTATTTTTACCAAGTTATTTACAGAATATTTATTATTTACAGAATGTTTTTATACACTCTGTAACCCTTTTTAAAAAATTCTTTCTTCCTTCCTCTATTCTTATGTTTTATTTTTATTACATCATTGAATTACATCCTTTAGATTTTTTCAACAAATTATTTTGATTAAATTAAATTCAGAGTACGTCTTTGTAGTTTTATCTTCATTTTCTTTCCTGGTGTCCTTACTCCTAAGTTAAAAATAGAGCTCTAAGTAAGATTTTGGCTCAATTTATATATTCTGATGGACTCAGAAAACATCTGCAGCATGTAAGAAATCATTTTATAATTTTTCAGGCAATATAAGAAAACACCTTTGTTAGAAGAGATCAATCATAGCAAAATAATGGAGGTGATATCCACCTTTCGATTTTTTTAATTTATTCATGCATGTGTAATATTTTTGTTAAGGACTTTGCTAAGAGAATATCAGGGTAACAAGGAGATTCAGCATAAGAGTGACAGTAAGTTTCAAGCATTTCTTGTTGAATATTGGCAGCTCTCGAGCACCCAGTTGGGAAACTTACAGAGTAACCTGTAAGACCGTTGTACCAATGCAGGAGGTAGAATGGCCTCCACAACTAGCTTTACACAGCTGCTGCCCATGCCTGCCCTCAGTTTCTCCTCGCCACACCTCATTAGACCTCTTCTATTGGGGACCCCAGCCAAACCTGCCTTTTGGCTCTTCCCATGATCTTCCTCTTCTGGCTGTTTCATGTCAACTCTTCTTTCTCCTCTGAAAAATAATTTTATGTCTCCTTTCCTCCCCATACTAGGTCCTTTAGGACATGGTGGCCTTATACATAAAAATCCTCACACACTGACCAATATTATCACTTTATTTGCTTTCTAGATTTAGAGTTTAGACCAAGCCCCCCAAAACAAAAACAAAAACAAAACAAAACAAATAAAAAAACCTTATCTTGTCATAATGTACATCAAGACAAGTAGAAATAAGATCAGAATTTACTGAGGAGGCAAAAGGATGAGAAGTGAAATTTTGACCAAAAACTTTTTTTGTTTTAATTCCTATAAAGACTTTAAAAAATTAGCCTTGGTGACCTATAATTGACATATATAATTGTAAGATAGGGGTGCCTGGGTGGCTTAATGGGTTAAGTGTGTGACTCAAGCTCAGGTCCTGGGATTGAGCCCCACATGGGGCTCCCTGCTCAACAGGAAGTCTACTTGTCCTTCTGCCCCTCCCCCCTGCTCACTCTCTCTCTCGCTCTCTCTTTCTCTCTCCTTCTCAAATAAAATCTTTTTTGAAGGAACACATTCCTTTTTTTTTTTTTTTTATAATTTATTTATTTATTTGACAGAGAAAGTGACATCACAAGTAGGCAGAGGCAGGCAGAGAGAGAGGAGGAAGCAGGCTCCCTGCTGAGCAGAGAGCCCAATGTGGGGCTTGATCCCAGGACCCTGGGATCATGACCCTAGCCAGTCAGAGGCTTAATCCACTGAGGCACCCAGGCACCCCTCAAATAAAATCTTTTTTGGAAAATTGTAAGATACTTAACATGTACCCTGTAATGATTTGATATAGTTATGCATTGTGGATGGATTCTCCTTATCTAGTTAATTAAAATATCTGTCATCTCATATATTTACCTTTCTTTTGGTGGGTGGGGAGAGGAAGAGAACATTGAAGTTCTTCTTTCTTAGCAGATTTAAATTATACCATGCACTGTTATCAGTTATAGTCACCATGTTTTATAGTAGATCTTCAGACTTTTTTCATCCTATAGCTGAAAGTTTGTAACCTTTTGATGCAGATTTGAAAACCCTTTATACTGGATACACTGACTATGGGAAATTATATGTAATCATGGGTTGTACAGTGAGGAGGCTAATACTTCAAATTTCTACATCCAGACCTTAATGTTTGGAGAGATCAAGTATTTGTGAGGATTTTCTGACCTAACCTTGGTGTCCGATAGTGACGTGTCTATGGACAAACTAAGAACGAGACTATTTAAAAGGAAATGTATGTTAAGAAAAATGCACAGATTTTTGATCAAGCAACCAAACAAGAATATTTTTTATATTATTGACTGTTGAAACAGAGTATATGTTGGATAATAAAGTGAAGAGTAGAAATAAAATTTAAGTCACACAGTCTGGCATTGAATGATAGAAGAAAAAAGCAAAAGTGTCCAGAATTAAAGGGGATTATTATATTTATTATAATTCTGCTTCCTATACTGCTTCCTATACTATATATATATACTATATATATAGTATATAGTATATAGTATATAGTATATAGTATATATAGTATATATACTATACTGGAAGAAGCTGAATATTGAGTACACATAAAGCAAAAAATAGAAGGAACTACATTAAATAAACAGTTGAAAGTGAAAAAAAGAAAAAAGAAAAAAAATAAAAAAGCTGTGCCAAATACTGAATCTAGGATTTGCAGAAATGTCAGTGATAGATATCAGAGATGAAACTAAGTCTATAAAGAAACGTTTACTCTTCTTTGGTTAATGACTAAAAGCCAAGTACAACATTGAAGAAGGTAAGAACTGCTTCCCTCAGGCTAGCAAAACCAAACATATGCATCTGCATTGTTGTCCACACACAGATAAGCAAACACCTCACAGCAACATCAGTATGTGAACATCTGAGAACAGCATCTAAAATTGGCATGAAGTCCTGGATACTAAAGTTTTGTTTTTCACAAAATTATATATTTGACTGGTTACATAAATCTATCATTTATTTCATATAAAAGACACATCTGGTAATATAAATGTCGATTGGTTTCGATAACCAATTCCGATACAACATCGATACAACATTTACTGTGAAAACATTCTTTATCACAGTAAAGAATAAATGGCAGAAACAAAAATCATGTAATATATTCTAGAATTGGGAATGATGTAACTTGGAGAAAAGTATTTTATAACAAAGAAACAACATAGGAATATAGTGTTCTGATTTAACTTGGTTTGACAAACCTGATACAGAAAAGTACTGGAACTGACAGCTAAGTAAGTCTTCAAACAAAATCTGACAATATTCTTTGTCTGCTTTTCCTTCATTATTTTAAATTATTCAGCAAAAGTGACTTAGTCATTTAAATCATAAATGGAAGGTCTTTTATGTCTAATATGGCACAAAATAAGAATTTAGTTCCTTGGTGCCAGTTTACCTTACGATTATTTCAATTATTTTACTTTGTCTATATGGTGACTATATAAAAAATACAGATTTAAAAATCACTATTTTTGTAAAGAAAATCAAGTGAATGCAGTTGTATAAACTATGTTTTTTATTTTCTATGTTCTGTTTGTAGATCCTTGTTGACCCTGAAGGTACTGCCCATCAGAGTTAGCTCAGAAAATATCTAAAAAGAGCAAACAACTCATAAGGAGTGTACCTTTTATATGCAAGCCAACCAAAGCCCACCAATAACAACCTGCTTTATTGGACTCTTACTGGCTGGGCCATTAGCCACCAGAGGACAGGTACTAGACAATTAAGGAAAGCCCCTACATCTCAAAGCCCACTGAAATTATGCAAACTAGCCAATCCTAAACCTGCTTATTCTGTCTTGCCCATCCTTCTTATGGAAACCTTAAAACCTTTCATGTGTTCTCTTTCCCCCCATTTCTCCCTTGCTCCCTCTATGTCCTGACCAATCACAGGGCTTTCTGTGTGGTCCTGCCTTCTGTTTCTAGGGAACGATGACTAGAAATTTCTTCCTTCCCTGCTCCCAGGACTGGGCCACTTCTAGGTGGGGCAGTGGGTTCCAGCTTGGCTCACACTGAGAATGTAAGAACTACAAACAAAATTTCTATTAAATTAAGTTTTGTGTCTTCAAAAAAAAAAAAAAAAAAAAAAGAAATTTCTTCCTTTATGACTCTCATTTCCATTCACTTCTGCATGTCTTACCAGACCTGATTAAAATAGATTGCAGTTATCCCTAAAACAGCAGCCTTTTCTATAAAATCGTAAAAACAAAGGTTATTTGATAACAACTTTTTATTTTGTTATACAATGACATTAAAATTAAAATGACCTTTCTACTATTGGCATAATTTTGTTACAATTTAGATATTAAAGCTACGGTCACAAAAATAATTGTAAGGATTTTAAATTTTAATTGGACAATATTTTATTTAAAACATCAGATGCATAAACTGCAAATTTATATTTGCAAATGTAACTTTAAAAAGTCCTAACTTTATTAGACTACTTCACCATGCCTTGTGTAGAGTGAATCACTGTTACTAATTTAAATGTATGTCATATCCTAATTTCATACAGTTCTTTGATGTTCCTTGAGTTTGCCCGTGGAGATACAAAAATTATGATTTTTAAATTATATTATCACTGAATGTAATTGTTACAATATTAATAGCTGGAACAATCGTGGTGAATATATTGCTTTTGCTTTTTCTTTTCAATTGCATGGAAAAAATATTTTCAACCATAGAGAATAGACAGGGTTATGTTCATCATTCACAAGAAAAACTTACACTACTAATTTCAAGTCAAACTTGGCTGTAATGAAGAGAAGATGAATATTATATAAAGTTAGTATTTATTCTCTCATATCATCGCTTTACACTCCTTCCTTGATAATCCCAATTGCACTGCCCCAGATTCAAAGCAATCCATTTTGTCTAGATCCCAGAGAGTACTGCTTTCTCCTTACTGCACTGTACTTTAATCAAACCAAGAAATTCCTACATAACCAGACATCTCATACGAGGATGTAGGTCAGGGAAGAGGAAAATCAAGAAATAAGAAATAAATATCTACCGTTCATAAGGGGAGATTCCACAAAGACAGAAAATCCATAGAAGAAAAGGAGAAAAATATGGGCCTCTGCAGATTTCTCAACTTTGGAATTTCCTTAATCAGCAATTGTTAAAACACATGGGGATCAGCATAGCTTGCCAGCTTTTTTCCTACTAAATACAAACATTTTAAACCTTGCACAACTGCTAACTGCTACTAACATGTATCATTTATAAATAAAGAGATTTCTTTTATAGTGAAAACATAAGGACACAATACTGGTACCTTTGATTATGGAACCTTACAGGTTTTATAGAGAAGCAGTAAACTCCTGGAGGACTAACCTTGTGGGTAGGGTGTGTGGGAGCTCAGTGCTAGTCACTCCTGCCTTCTTGCCTTTGCATATGAAACTGCTTGGCCTCCCTTTGAATGGATTACCTTGTCCTGACTTAGAAAAGTTCATCCATCGGGGATGGTATATTAGGGCTGCTATATAGCAAAGTATCACACACAGGGTGCCTTAATCAATGGAAACTCATTGTTTCCCAGTTCTGGAGACCTAAGTCTCAGATCAAGGTGTCTGCATGGCTTGTTCCTTCTGAGGGTTGTGACGGAAGGATCTGATCCAGACCTTTCCCCCTGGCCGGTACATGACTGTCTTGTCCCTGCATTTTTACATCATCTCTGTTCCTGTATATGCCCAGAGTTCCTCTTATAAGGGCACAAGTCTATTGGATTAGGGCCCTCTTTAATGACCTTGTTAATTTAATTACCTCTTTAAGGACATTATCCTCAGTCACACTCTGCTGTAATAGGAGTTAGGACTTCAGCACATGAAATTGGAGAGGGACACAATTCAGCCTATAACAGAGGGCATTTCTGATTATTGAAAGCTCTGACCAAGAGGTATTCTCACAGAAGGAGTAATGGACGCGCCATGAAGAGTATTTTCACAGTCTAGAATTCAATGTGTGGGGTTTGCAAAAAAGAAGAAGCAAAACAAGTGCTCAAAAAAGATACATCAGTGAAGGTCATCAGAAGTCTCCGATTTACCTTCTAGCATTCTTTCTAGGCAAATATAACACTCTAAGTGTGAAATCCACCTCTTCCAAATAATTTTTCATTTCCTGAAATTCCTTCACTTTTTCATTCTTCTACCACTATGCAATCCTGTCTTAAATTTATTTGTCAAAATATTGCTCCTTCTTTATGTTTTTCTCAATGCCTAACTCTTTCAGGATAAGCGCAGTGTAACTAGCTTGTACAGGCACATCCTGAATGTCCCTGTGTAATCATTATCTTGAGAATGTAGAGATCCCACCCCCCCTGCTATGTTCCCATTAAGCAGAATATGTAGAAGAACATGTTCAGCATTCAAGGTCAGAGGCTCAGAATAGCCAACCGAGAGTGTCTCCTTTGTAACAAAGAGTGTTCTGTGGTAGGCTTTGGTTTCTTCGGAACCCTAGCCATGCAAGGAGTAGGAGGCTGCAGATAGCTGCTAGGCTAAGTTGCTAAGCTATAAAAAGCTTGCCACATGGAGATCCCAGGAGCAGATACTTTGTTCAGTCTGCTGCTCCTGGACTCCTTGTACGTAAGTTCCCCCAACAGACGTGTGTCTCGATTGCTGTCTCTGGGTCATTTCTTTGATCTCATCCACCACTGGCTTATAGTCAGGGGTAGGAGGTGGTGTAGCTACCCAATGGGTAAGCCAGTCCAGAGGCCAGAGGAAAACCTGGGATGTTGGAAAATGGAAAAACAAAATCTGTGGGGGAATTCCGAAGTTAGCCATTGCCCTCTGTGGGGGAGGGAGGTGGCCCACATGTCTGGTATTTGTAGAATGCTCCATCATGAGTATGGTAACACCCTCAAAATGCTAACCAGTCTAATGTACTTGTGGGAGGAATGTGTTCTATGGAAAGGAAGGGAAGCCTATGGTAGCCACAGAAGGCTGGCCTCCACTACGGGCAGTCCATCTGACCACCAATGGCCGGCTGGAGCTGAGGCTTACATCTGGAAGTTAAAAGACAAGCCAAGATTTAAAAAGGGCAGGAAGTGGCCCCTAAGCTGATGGTCTCAGGACTGGTGGAAGATGGGCAAACAGGATAATAAATGAGAGACCTTGGTGTGTTGTTTTGCAAAGCTAGGAGGGCACAAGCTGCCCCACATTAAGATCTGGGCCCTTGCAACAAAGCCTGATTAGGAATTGATGAGAAAACAGACAAATGTCCCATGTTTTCTGACCCTTAATACAAAGGAGATTTTTAAATAGTAATTACGCCTAAACCTCTTTCTAGAATAAAACTTGCCTCCTTTCTCTGTCCCTTGAAGTTATAAATCTGATCATGGTTTTAAGATGAAAACACTCCAGGAGAGAGCCAAAACATTGTCCATAGAGACTGGAGAAAAATAAAGTGGGTCAGGGGCATGGCGGGGGAGGCCATTTAAAATTTACAATTAAGACCACTACAAAGGATAAAGAAAGCAACTCTCTATGTGGGGAAGTAGGAGAATTACACAGTTTCTATGTTTTGTCCTTTCCAGGTTTATAAAAAACTCTCATCAGATCTTTAACTGTGGCCATTTTTAAGTCTTTGTTATTTACAGAGTCATTGTTTAACCCTGACGCTTTGGCAAAAATGTGTTCCTGCAGAAGTACTTCATGGATGGAAAAAGCTTTGACAAGTACAGGTTTCTGATAACTACAATCTATTTGCCTTCATGTAGGAGGGACAGTGATAAGCCCTTCAAGCCACCCCCAAGGCTACCTCCATGGCCCCACAATACATCAAGGGATGATGGCCTGAGACCAATCCTCCTTCTCCCTCCCCACATCAGTGAGATGGGCACGTGACACTCATGATGTATTGTTAAAGGTGAAGACTTGCCTGTGTGACAAGACCCCCTGCTGGTTTTGCTGGAGGACCGTGAGGGAGAGGATGGACAATGAACCCACAGAAAATTCAGGGTGCTGGCTTATCAGTCAAGTACTTGGGTGTTATCTGCTCCAGTAAGACAGAAGTTGTCCCTGCAGCAGTTACTGATAAAATACAGGCACACCCACGTCTTCACACCTCAAAGCAGCTGCCAACTTTCCTAGGTCTCTTAGGGTATGGGTGTCTATTTATCTCTTGCCTGATTGTATGGCTTTGGCCCCTTCCCAGACTGGTAACACACACACACACACACACACACACACACACACACACACACGAAGCCCAATGGGACTGGTTCTCAAAGGAAAGTGAAACGTTTGACCAGGCTGAGGTGGCCATTAAATAGACCCGAGCCCTGGGTGTTCTGGTTCAGGGACAGCCATGCCAATTGGACGTAGCCAGCTTTCCAGAAAGGTCTGGATGGAGCCGGTGGTAAAAGCAAGGGCACAAACAAGTACTGTTAGGCTTCTATGTTCCAAAAACCCAAATCACACAGTGCCCGAACCTAAACTGCAGCCAAAGGGCATGCCCACTTGCAACAGCATCCCTCTTGACAAAGAGCCCCCCCAGTGTGGAGTTGCATTCCGTTCTTGGCCCGGTAATCTATGTGACCTCTAAAAGACAGCCATTCCCGGAGGCAGCAGAGATACCACAGCTGCCATCCTTTGAGCAGGAAGGAGACAGACCAATTCCTGAGCATGCCTGGGACACTAATGGGTCAGCAAGGGGCAAGCCCTGCACCTGGACAGCCATTGCCATCCAGCCCTGCACTGACACTATCTGGATAGCCTCTGGCCCTGGACACGTTACTCAGTGGGTCACACTGCGAGAAGCATGGCTGGTATTGCTCCAGGGGCCTGACTTCATTGTTCTCTGCACAGACAGCTGGCAGCCTACAGAGGACTGACCGCATGGCTTCTCTAATGGGGAGCACAGGACTGGACACTAGCAGGGCATCTGCTCTAAGGCAACAACATGTGGAAGGACATACTCTAACACATACCAGGTACAAACACCATTGTCTATCATACAGATGCACCCAAGGCATACACCCTGCTCATGAATCAACAGGCTGATGAGTTGGCCTATGTCTACCTCCTGGAAGATACGCCAGCAGAAGCCCCTGCCACCTGGCTACACACGAAGACGGGACATTGAGTGCAATGGCCTAGTGGGCGATTGCTAAAAACTGGTGCTTACTGCTACATTAGAAAGACATTGGAGTTGTCTGCCAACAGTGCCCAACCTGTGCCCAGGAATGACCATGACCTTTGCCAAGAGATGCTAGACAGATAGTAAGGAGGTAGCACCCTGTTCAGAGATGGCAGATCAATTACATTAGCTTGATTACATTTTACGGTTTCTTAGCTATTTTTACATAATGGATACATTGCTCCTCTCTGAAGGCTGATGTTATGCTTTGACATGTGCTGAAGCTTATTCAGAACTCCGGCAAGCTTACCCCAGGAATTGTGCTGTGAAGAAGGCCAGGAACAGGTGTGTGCCGTATATGGGCTACCTACTGATACTGACAGCAACGGAGACTCCCACTGTTTAGGATGTGAAATGCAGAAGAAGACCCAAGCTCTAGACATCATCAGCATTTCCACCTACTATATAGTCCCACTGTGTGTGGATTGATAGAACTCACAAGTGGATTGTTAAAACAAATCTTTGAGAAGAAACCTATTCACTGGCCTTTTAGACATGCCACCTGTCAAGAGCTTTATCGATATTAAATGAGCATGTACATTCCAATTGGTCCAGTGCCTGTCTACTCACTGTCTAATTACTCAAGGACCTGCCACCACCCTTACAATACAAGGAGGCAGCAGACAAGAAGGATGTTCTTTGCCACAGGTAGGGACACAAGGTAACATTTTTTTGCCCTTGCCACAAGATCTGCCTATAGGGGAACATACAATTAAATGACCCTGGAATTGGCAGACAAGTCCATGATGGTTTGGGTTTTCAGTCCATCAGGAACAGGGATAAGACAGGACTAAACCATCAGTCCATTTCTCGACCCCACTCTACCGAAGATAAGGAAGGTGCATAACCCCAGGCGAGTCAGTTAAAAAGGACACTATCACGATCGCTTTATGGGAGCATTGTTATACCTCTGCTGTCCTTTTCAGGTTTGCCCCACCTCATAACTGAGAAGAGGGCAAACGATTTGGAGCTACAAACCTAGAGAGAAGCCACTGCTGGCGTGGTGTCAGCCCAGAATAATGCCTCCACCTGAATTCTATTAGACAACTGTGACTTGCCTTTTCTGGTGCCTATTAAACATCTTAATTTTTGACCTTAGATTCTCCACAGGAAACCTTCTTGCTGAATGGGTCCCGAAGGCAGCTTCTATACAGAGTAAGACCAACTGTTGGTTATGTTGTGAAATTCCCCCTAGTGGTGAATACAGGCTTTCCCCGGAGAAATGCATTTTTACAGTGTTTTCGCGATCTGTGCTGTATTATTTGGTGCTGCGGCTTGTACTGTTGCTGTGGGATTTGGATGCAATGCACCTCGGCGTACCTGGGCCCAGGGACACTGTGGAAGAGGGGCACGTGACGAGTATATGGGCCAGCCCAGGTATGCTGGGGTGGAGTATTTGGTACATACTGGAAGCTGGCTTGCACAAGCACACCCAGAATGTTCCTGCTAATTACTATCTTGAGAATATGGAGATCCCATCCTCCCTCTATATTCCCATCAAGCATCAAGCAGAATGTGTAGAAGAACACGTGATTCAGCATTCAAGGTCAGGGGCTCCATGGGTGGCAAACCCAAAGTGTCTTCTTTGTAACAGAGAGAGTTCCGATGGCAGGCCTTGATCTCTTTGGAACACTGGCCGTGCAAGGAGGGAGAGGCTGCAGATAGTTGCCAGGCTGAGTTGCTAGGCTGTGAAAGCTTGCTGCATGTTCATGATGCCTTGTCGCATCTGCTGCTCCTGGACTCCCCGTATGTATGTCCTCCCAACAGACGTGAGACTGGATTGCTGCGTCTCGGACATTTCTTCGATCTTGCTGGACCATCACCCACCCTTGGCTTACAGTCTGTTAGGGTGCAGCTGTACCTCATCAGTCCCCAACCCCTGTACTATAAATAAACTCCTCTGCTTTCCTCAGAAGTTAATAATTTTGTGTTTCGTCATCATGCTATTCCCTTCGTAATTCAGTCTTACAACCACCGATCATATAGGAAAGGCCCAAGCTCCTTACCTTCCCAACAAGATCTGCAATATTTGCTCCTGGCAATCTCTTAGACTTCATCCCCTTGTTCGCATACATTGTTCACCCATCCCAGCAATCCCGGGCTCTCTTCCGTCCTCCCCGTATGCCAAACTTGTTCCCCCTGGTTCCCTTCCACCAGCTCTCGCTTCTGCCTCATAAACTCTCCCTACATAGGATCACATCACAAGCTCCTCCCGGTCACTGAAAACTTGGCTTAAATGAGTCCATCTCAGAGACAGTTTCTCTGATCACCAATTAGACATGAACTCCCAGACACTGTTATTTCAACTTGCTTGACTTACTACTCTATTAATCTCTAATCATTTCTTATAAATTCACAATTCATTTGTTGATCTTTTTTTGTCATTCTGAATCACAATATAAACTCTAGGGGAGCAGAAACATATCATGAAACTCTCAAGATAACCAAATTGGTGCTTAGACTGCCTTGTTGAAAACTGTTGAATGAATGAATCAATGCATGGACGCATATGATAAATTTCAGTCATGTACTCATGAGTATTTGCTTAGGCACTATGCTTGGCACTGAGAATAGGTTTAAAGCTTAAGGAACACACATTATTTTAAAGATGCCATTATTACTGAAACTAAAATAGAATTTCTAAATTAGGTAAAGAAGATTCAATTTTTCACTTCGTGTAAATTATTTCTGGATAATTTTAATTTGGTCTCCAAGTATATATGTGTTCCCTCCAATGTATTCTCCTGTAGAGAGGTATCTCTTTCTCCATCGCTAGCCCAACTAGCCATATGAGCCAAAATAAGAAATGAAAATATTTCACAATTTAAGCAAGTTTAGAACCAAGTTGTAATCTCTGTATCCCCTAGGCTAGAAATGTAATTATCTGAGTGTCTATTTCTTTGTTTCAATGGTTGTGTATACAACAGTCACTAACCACATGCATGTGGCTAATTGAACATGTGAAATGTGGCTAGTGAGACAGGAACTGACTTCATAATTTCATTTTATGTTAATTTAAATTTAAAACTTGGAGTAGTATGAAAGATTTCCTACAAGAAACCTGAAACATACTTGGTCAATTACATTTACTCCTAAGTTAAAAAAAACATTATATTCATGTTATGTAATGTGCAAACACACCACCATTTTGTGGTAAAAGTCCTAAAATGAAGTTGTGGTATTGTGTGTGCCATAACCAGGAGGGCCTTGAATGTCTTAATGGCAAGTTCCCTTCCCTATTGTGTGCCCATGAACAAGGTCTTCTAGCCAAACAACTGTCCTAATCAGGAGAACCAGGCACTGTGCCCGATTATCCCTGGGGAGCAAATGTCACTTCCCAATAGCCCACAGCATTATTCACAGAAGTCAATCACATCCTCCTGCAGTAAGAGGAGAGCTTCTAATCCTTTTGTTATTACCAAGCCGGCCTCCCACAGCCCTTGCTTGTTTACTCTTCTCAAGTGCATCCCCAGTGTGGCCCCATATGGCACAGTGTCCTTCTCCCCCATGCTGAGTACAAGTGCCTAATAAACTCTGGTCCGTAGCATCTTCCCCAGGTCAGGTGTCATGTGTTCAGCAATGGCAGTAACCTGGGCAGAATTCCCCTCTGCCGAGGTGAAAAGAAGGCAATCAAAACACTATAACATTTTAGTCTATTTATAACATTTTAGTTACATTAATAACATTTTAGTCTACTTACTCTTTCTTTATGAGCAATAGCTTATATATGCTCAGAGTATATATTTTAAACTTACAAATAACATTTTACCACTGTCCAATGGCCTATTATCAATAACCATTGTTTCTTGCTATAACATTTATCTCATATCATTTGAATAATAAAAGAACTGCCAATCTTCGCTCATTTTTGTTCTATAAAAATTGCAATTTTGAATGGTTTGGATTAATATTTGAAAAATACCTTTTAACGCTAAGCATTAAAGTCTTTAAAGCATACTGGTTCACTGAGCAACTCTTAAGCCACTTCCTTCTAGTTAGCTTAGACTGCATTGAGTCTGGCGGATGCTACAAAGTAAAATTTGCTTTCCACATTTTGTCAAGCTAGGACTTCACGTGATTTATTTTCTGCCAATGAGATGCATTCTAAGACTCAGCTGTGAACAAAGTTAAGCAGGAAAAGAGGGGATGATGATGTTGAATCACCCAGTTTACCGGCATAGATGAGGCAGGAGGGTGTGGTTCTACGCCATCCCTTCTGGCTGGAGCTTGCTGATACCTATACCTAGGCTGTAGTGAAGGTCATGTGCTCTTGCAGCTAGCTGTGCTGTGGGGATTTTGACACATGGGATTTTGGTTAAAATGGAATTATCTCAGAACTGTCAGTCTCTTTTCCCCCTACGCTCCTTCCTGTCCCAAGGGAGAAAATCCTGTGGCTGGCCATTGCTCTGATGCTGTTCCGAGTCTCATCCCGTGAAGTCCAGACAGTACTCCTCTCCTACCCTACCTGACATATTCTCAAACATGTACTTCTTTATAAAAATCAACTTTCTGCCTAACATAGAGATTTCCGTTATCTCTTAACGAACCCCAGATTTATACTAGTCTCCTAGAATGAAGCAGCATAATAATGTATCCCTTGATAACACAGTTCTGAATATGGCGTGACTGGTACTTACTCCTACCTTCCATAATCTCATTGCTTTGCAATGATGCAGTGACTAATTTTAAATGATTGAATTTTGAACCCCTTTTAAAGTATTATGGTGTATTTAATATACTTTTGAAACAAGCCTAATTCTTCTAGTCACTGATAATCATTCTTCTAAACCCACATTATAAGCTGAACATCAAATGCAACGTAATTGTTGCTCATGATTTATGCTCACCTCCTCTAATTCAGATTTTTTTTTTAAAGATTTTATTTATTTACTTGACAAAGATCACAAGTAGGCAGAGAGGCAGAGAGAGACCACTAGGTGATCTGAAAGATGGGTAAAATTTTGCAAGGTCATTATTGATGGAAGAAGATAAAGGTGTTTCTTTAAAGATGTTTCTTTCTTCCCCTGAGCTGGGTGGGGGAAGACCGAGGAACTGGAAGAAAGCCAGTGTCATAGGAACATACTAGATTGAGAATAGATCATTGGGAGCCATGGAGACAGGGCTTGAGATGAGGCCAGGGGACCATGAAACCTGCAATTTCATATCAGATACAGACAAATAAACAGTCTATAACCCAATGCGATGGGATGGCCAAAGTAATGAACCTGCCACAGATTCTGGAGACAAGAGAGACACCAAGAACAGAGTGACAGCCGAATTATGAGCAGCGAGATGTTCAGGGACGGAAGGCGCATGCAGGTGGGCAGCGGGGGAGGGAAGATCTGGGCAGAGCGTGAGCATGTTAGAGCTTTGTAAGAAAGTACGGCTGTAGCTGAGATACTGGATGTTTTGTAGTGTGTATGTGTTAGCACAGAGCACAGGGGAAGAGGGGCTCTAAATAAAGCTGCAAAACAAAAATGGGACCATGAAGAGCTTTGCAAGATGTATAAGGTCAGGATAAATTTATCACTAGAGTTACCTATTGCTGCTCTGTAACACAAGGAGCCCTCTGCGAGAAGGCTGAAGAATTCGATTTTAGATATAATTACACCCCAGAGACATTTATGCCAAGTTTCAATATTCCTTAGCTTTAAGAACACCCATCTAGTTATGAAATGAAATGCAATGATAATTAAACTACCAGAAGGCTACAACACAGCATCACACACTATGCAAGGAATATCAGTTGCAAAAAGGAAACTCCCTTTTGTACAATTGAAGATGCAGTTATCCTATATTTCTCCCCTTTTGTCAGCCCCATGGGATACACAGGACATATGCTTTCTATCTAGTTTCAAACATGTGTTTAGATGACAGGCATCCCCTAGGGGTAAGGGGAAGAATAGATTTCAAATAACATAGGAAGATGGAATAAATATCATGCTTAAAGAAATGAATTTCTCCATCTGTTTCATCATATGCAGCAAAATGTTTAAAGGAGCCTACCATTCTTGATATAAGCATTCCCTACAAATGTTCATTGAAAATCTTCTAACACTGGCTGTGGTAATAGGCTGTTCATGTGTGGGGGAGAATTATTAAGCTAGAAAAGGAAGATGTATTTTTGCAATATTAATTCAATTAACAGGGTTATGAGACTATATGTGTTATGTGCAAACAATTTATTATTTTCAAGGACCTTGTGTCTGTCCACAGTTTAAGCAGTAGTTTCCACATGGCAGTAAAGTCTGGCTATGAAGAATGTATGAAAAGTCATTGAATGATTAGAGCGAAACACACGAAGGGAAAAAGAGTCGTGAGGTCGAACTGGCATGGTTAACAAAGGAAAGATCTGGATGAACTGAGAAGAAGAGATGACATGTTTATCAGCCAAGAATATCAACCATAGGTACCAAGTCTATTCATGAAAGCAACTGGACTGAACATAACTCAGCAAATGTCAGGTCTCCCACAACCCAGGATCATCACTGCTCCAAGAACCCCTCTTGCTCTCAATTCCACCAAGATCCCATGAACCTCTTTATCTTATAGGGAAGCACAGGGAGGGATGAGAAAGACTGAATGAACAATACCCCAGAGAGACTGATATGTATCTTCACACACTACTTAGATTGTTGGACCTCATGACATTTTAAACTGAGGGAAAGGCTGATCACAAGAGATGTCCTATCAGTTCTGAAAGCAGACACAATATCGTCATTATATATTTAAGTATTCTTGCAAATATAATCAGGGATATTGTACTGTATGCAGTTATGAAAAGAATTCTTAGAAACATGCTTTCTTATCATTTGGGGGCACTGGCTAAAACTATTCTTAAATAATATATACTATAATAATGATAAATAATATTAATAAATGACCATGGTTAAAAGTTAGAAGTTAGGGGGCGCCTGGGTGGCTCAGTGGGTTAAAGCCTCTGCCTTCGGCTCAGGTCATGATCCCAGGGTCCTGGGATCGAGCCCCACATTGGGCTCTCTGCTCAACAGGGAACCTGCTTCCTCCTCTCTCTCTCTCTGCCTGCTTCTCTGCCTACTTGTGATCTCTGTCTGTCAAATAAATAAATAAAATCTTTAAAAAAAAAAGTTAGAAGTTAGGTAGATGAAGTTCGAAGATATACTTCTGATAATGTAGGTAATTATATGTAGGTACAAGGGCTTTTCAAACTGAATTACTGTATCTCCTATTAATGGAACTATCTAATGAGAAGGCTCAAAGTAAGGTGATTATCTCATCTTTGGATATCACAAAGATACAGTTCTTGGAAAATCAGGGCAAGGTAAGAACATAGGAAAGGCTATATTTATATGTGTCATAAATCTGATGGAAGCATCTGACTGTTACAAGAAAGACCTGGCATGAGTTCTTCTAACCCTATAAAAATCTCAGTATTTACCTATGTTGCTTGGGTGGGAAGATATCAGAAACATTTTACTAATTTCCACTGTTGTCATGCTCTGGTTATATTAGAAACTTATTATACTTATTAGACTTTAACTATAGTCTCTTATAGAGACCTTAGAGTACCTAAGTAATTAAGCTGGGATTCATTTTTGGCAGTTCTAGAAGTCTGGCAGTGTTTCATTTTCTGTGGTCAGAAAACCTCCACCACCATGTCTTAATCATATTCTTTGTATTTATATGCAGCCCATGTAACACTGAGTTTCATGGACTCTTACTACCACTTTGAGTTTCTTTATGGCTTTTTATCTTATCTCAAAACCACTGTCAGGATTTCTGCGACTTTTCCTGATCCTACTACAGCCTTGGTACACTTTCAGTGGTGTGGTCTCCTCACTTTTTTGTAAGAACACCCTTAGTGGGCGCCACTCTTATAGATCCTATTACAGCCAACTATGCAGCTAAAATGAAGGGGGACATGCAGATTATTTAGGTATAATAGCAGTTTGTCTATTTGGGATTTCTATGCTATTTTAAAACAATTAAGGATTTCTATGCTATTTTAAAATAATTAAGGACATATTTGTGGTTCATAGTTTAAAAGCCATAAAAAAACATTTGTCATATACATATCATAGTACCAAAGTAAGATTATAACAAAGTGACACAGGTCAAAATAAATCTACATTACGTTTCATCACTTTTCCCAGAGCATGTAAACTCAGAGTCAAAAAACAAATTTTTATGTCCTCAAAATAGAATGAAATGCATTATTTAACCATACGATTAACAGAGTAGTGTCTACTCCACTGGGCCCCCTTGGGTTGCCTAGATAGCTTAAGGTTCTGGTAGACAGAGGTCTTAGATGTGGCACCAAATTATAGAAGTTACGAGCATAGACTTTTTGCTAGATTGTCTAGATTGGAATCCAGCGTAGTCATTTATTAGTAGTGGGAACTTGGGCAAATTATTTAACCTCTCCAAGCTTCATTTCCTTTATCTATAATATAGTATAATGTAAATCAAAGAATAATGTCATTCTAGAGGGTTGTTAAAAGGATTATATAAGTTAGTATTTTTATATACCATTTGTAAATGCTTAGAACAGTGTCTGGACTATAATAAACCAATTTAAGTGGCTTTTAATAAATAGATTCTGTTTTTGTTTTATTATGGGATTTGGAGGGAGTATAATACTCTCTTTTTTCTATATTTCTTTGATGCCAGAAACACATGGGCTCCCATTTCAAGCCAACTAACTTCAACTGCAAAAGTTTTAAAGATTCATACTCGGTTTTTGTGTTTTGCTTTTTTTTTTTCATAATTTTCAATATAGCCTTAGTGATTGTTTTTCCTAAACTTTGTTTCTCTTGTATTTCTGAAGTTAGTTCTTTCATTGTTCTACTAATTACTTCATCATTAATTTATTGAAATGTCTTAAGATGAACAACTATTTTTGACATATGTACGTCATCTACGTGTGTACCTGCATGGTTTGCTTTGTGAAACTTCAAGTCTTTCGATTCTTTCATGTTATTTTATTGGGAAGATCTTGAACTGAAAGAGTTCAAGGCTTTTCAAGTCTTTTCATTTGTTATTTTTTGGGAAGACCTTCTCTAACTATGTGTTTAAAATTGGCAAAATACTGTTTCCTTTCCTCTACAACACAAAAACTTCTTATTCCTCATCCTGGCTTATTTTCTGCATAGCATTTATGATGTTTATAAACAGATTTATCTGTAATTTTAACATAAATTAAAAATATATATAACTTAATTACCTGGTTCTTTTCTTCTCTTTACTAGAATGTAAGTACTGAGGTGGTTACTAATTTTTAAAGTGACTTAGTTCTTGTCTTATGTCACCCCATTTTAAAAAGGCCTTTGAAACATAAAACAGCATTTTAAAATGTTACGGAGATCCATTTAACATATAATATAATTTCTCTTAATCTATTTTCCCCATTTAGTAATTTAAGAAAATAATCCAGATAAGTAGACATAGGGGCAAATATTTGCTCTCTGGTAGCCTTTTTTTTTTTTTTTAGTAGATTTTAGGACCCACGATTTTGTGGTTAAATAGCAGATACTATTATGAAGTTGAAAGTGATTTAGTCTATTTTTAGTGCATCAATATACAGTAAGGATCTGTCATATAGTTAGCACCGGTCTTAGTTTACGGGGCAGAGAAGACTCACTGAGTCCCGAAGTTCGGTCTCCTTCTCTTGAACTGTTAATGAAATACCCAGTGCAGTGTTGTTACAAAACAGATAAACGAAGAACCAAATGCAATGGTACACAGTACAACAAAGCTGTTTGACTCAAAAATCATTATACAAGCTTGTATCAGAGCATACGGTACTGAATCACCATTCCAGGGAAAGGAAACATAGTAGCTAAAGAGATATTTGAACTAAATTGGACTAATGTCGATAGTGGGAAGAAAGTTATTTGTCCCAGCCATGGGGTGTAGAATATGGTGTCCTCAGTGCAGAAATAGCCCAAATTAAAATGTCTGCCATTTACTCTGGTTGTTTTCAAAGAAAGGCAGTTGAGACTTTCTAAAATATCAGATGAAATCATGTTCATATATAACACAAAATATGTTTCAATGCCAGCATAAATATATATTTTTAATTATCAGCCACTCTGGATTAGTCACGCCACAGCTCCCCTTAACTAAAACAGATAATTAAGTATCAGCTACATTAAAAAAAAAAAAAAATCATTGCCAACGGATATTTGGTATTAAACCAGGGAATCAGAAACTGGAATCTACTTGTGTCTCCTTAATAAGCTCATAATTATCCTCGAATAAGTGATTCTGTCACTCTGTGACCTTTCCTTGTGTTTTCATAAAATCACCAAGTTCAGCTGCATCATGAACTGATTTAAACAATGCTGAAAAAATTAACAAGCTGTTTTTTCAAAAGCTTTAAAATTTGATTAACGTGTTTATCTTCAATAAAAACAAAAAAATGAAACTTCTCACTGTGTATGATTCACTCACTCATCTGCCTCCGAAGACCTTTGATTAGAATAATTTCTCAAATATAAACAATTAGTAACAGGCCATTTGTTTACTAACTGTTATAGGAGAGACCCAGCTGTCTGTATTTCCTTCATTTGACTATTGTGAAGTTAGAATTTTCTCACGACATTCTGCTATTTAAAAATGGTTAGCTAAATAATGAAGTTTTCTCAGATTAGATATTTTAAGGTTACTTCCCATCTGCCGTCCAAGAAGAAACGTTTCAATCTAAGAAAATGATTAGCATTTCTATATAATTCGACTCCACTTTTCATACACCCTCGAAATAGATCTTACCACTTATTTTGACGTGGAAGAAGGCTTTTTAAAATCGACTTTAAAATTATGTTCTGCTGACTTGCAAATGACAGGGCAGTGGTAATTGAGAGAAGCCTTCAAACCTCTGACACCTTTTATCCCTGCACAAAGATTCTACGCTCTGTATGTTCTAATCCTTGGCTTTCCAATATTGCCTTTGTGAGGTTACGAAGACGAATGCTCATTGCTTTTAATCCTTACCATGATTTATGAGCCTCTTGGTATCCTTTCCCCAGAGCAGCTACAACTGTGTGGTTGTTCTGCCTGCTGCTTAAATTACACAGACATCTGCAAAGTAAATAATGGATTGTTGTCCCATAGACCAGAACCAAGCATTCTCTTCCTCTCTCCTGCAGGATTTTTTTTTTTTTTTTTTTTTTTTTTAGAACAAAGACCACATCCAGTTTTACTTGCTTTTGTCCTAAAGAAATGCTAAGCTGACCTGAATGATCGCACAATGACCTGGATTATGACCCGTTACATAAGATCAAAGCAGCATGACATATAAGCAAGATTACTTTAAGGCTAGGGGAAAAAAAAAATAATTTATATCTTTCTTCTTTATTTAAAAAACACCATCTTTAGGGTCACAGAAGGAAGGTGGCCTTTAAAATTAACTAAGATATGTGCCATGCAATAAAGACACATGTTAAGTGACCTTTCAGTCTCCTGTGTGCAAGAGCATCTTGTGGCCTGTGGTCCTTTGAACGAAATATTGACAAAGAAATAATAAAAAAAACATTACCTAAAGGAAACTTCATGGACAATCGAAGCACCTCTTTCAGATTTTGTTTTTCTTCTACTGTTACCACTTAGAATAAACCTGTTTTAATAATCTTAGACACTTGCAGTGATCATGAGTATTTGGAACAATTCTTTCTTCTGAATAAGAAGTCTAAGAGAGTCTAAGAAGATGTAGTCAACTCCCTCTGTATTTTCCTTTCTTTTCTCTGCTTATTATTTTGTGCAGTTGATGACTCATAATTCCCAATGACAAGTCCACTGTGAAATCCTAACAGGCATGTCTCAAATGACTAGTCTTTGACAATTACCTAAACTTAGAAATATCCCAGCATTTATTTTTTTTTTTTTCAAATGTGCTAATTGCAGCACCAACAATAACCTACCAGGGGAAAACCTCACTAACAAAATTTACAAAATGATTTCTAGTAATGCCTTACAAACTCCACTTCTTTTTTTAAACAGATGGCTCTGCAATTCATTTTTTTGAACCCTATTGTCAACTCAGCAGGATGTTGTGAGCACTAAAACCAGAAATGCTCAAATCCACTCCTGGCTGAGCAGATCTGTTGCTCCCTATGTGTTTCCATCAGTTTCCTTTTCACCTCATCACTCTGAGAGGCATGGTTCCCTTGGTGTCAGGACCTGATATTCATACTAATACCCTAAAGACTTTTTTTTTTTTTCCTTTAAGACAGACCTTATCATTGTTTACACCTGTGTCGTCTCTGTATTCATTTTCAAAACTTTCCTTTCATGACCACACCTTGCTTCCTTGGCCTCATGAAGTATTAAAAGAATTCTGAAGGATGTGATTTAGTTAAAACCCTAAACTAAATATATCTCTAAATAAACAAATGCCTTTTGAATAGTGATTACATACAAGTAATTGTCTAGGAAATTATAAGATCTAGACACAAATAAGATAGATTGGCACTTCCTGAAGACTGGGTAAATATACATATATTTGTATATGTATAATATACATATCTATAATCCCCCAATATATTGCCACCAATTATTTTCTTAAACACGTACACATATGCACACATGCACATATACATACCCTGTCCAGGTTATTTCTCCATATTCAAAAATAAATAGCAACAATAAACAAAGCTCCATATGTTCTAAAACATAAATCCCACAGCACAGATATGTTTTTAAATTTCATTCAAGGTTCTTCATCTCCTGAACTCACTCTTCTAGATTTATCTACCAACTGTCCTCATCTCCTGAACCCATTCTTCTAGATTTATCTACCAACTGTCCTCATACTTGATATTCACTGCATTTCCTAACTGTCCAAAGACTTAAAATTCACCACACATGAATTATTACATATCTTAATGTCTTATATACATGTATTCCCTTCTCTTTATAGATTTGTAGTCACTTACCTTTAAAGTCTGTGTTTTCCCTCCCCTTTCCACCATAACATACAGAAGAAATCCTACCCCAACTTCTCTGCAACCATAGCATTTTTCGTATTGGAACATAGAAGTAGTCTATAAATAATCAAAGGGTGCTGTCTGACTGTACGAAAAAAGAATGATTTCTTTCATCTTGTTTTTCATTTTCAGATGATTTATAATAAGTTACTCTAATTACTTGCTAGGCAATCATGAATGTAAGTGACAAATAACAGGACAAACACTAAATTTTGTGAAATTTGGAGGGGAGGCAAATTGATTGCTCTTTCTTTGATTGTTTGAAAAAGAATGTATTGAAGAAGCCCCAGAACATTACTCTATTCAAAATCGAATTAATGAAAGACAAATACTTTAACACTAAGTTTGTTTGCCTTGAAACCTATACCGTCAGTGTTCTTGGATATCACTTCATCCTCTTTCTTGGATTTCATTCCATTGAGATTACTTTCAGGTCTATTTTCTTGAAGTTTATGAAAACCCTTATATTAAAAGGAGAGCAATTTCAAGCCATTCTCTATAAATGTCTTCTACATTCATTTGAATTATTTCCTCATTGAAAGAAGTGAACATTCTTACTACTTTGAGTTTATCCTTTCTCAAGTTACTATGTTTAAATTATTCCTATGTAAAATGATGCTTAAATTCTTATATATTCCTTTTAAATTTGGATATAGCACAGAGAGAACCAAAGGACACTTGAGAAGAGTGTACTTCTTCTTTTTTTTTTTTTTTTTTGATCTTTGGATATTTTAATGCTTCATTGAGCTTTAAAGGAAAAGATGTAAAATTCTATATTAATAATTAGTATGATGTGGTATGATTTTTTATTACTCATACTTGTATCATAGATAATATTTAGGTTGCTGAAATTATAGTTTTGTAAAAAGGACAAGTTGCTGATTACAGGAATTAATTCTGAAGTATGAAGCTTTCTTACTTATCAATCTGAGTATAAGATCTGGAATGAAATCCCTATACCAAAATTATCCAAGAATAGAAATTTTAAAATATCTAAATTTTCTATAAAAATGTGAAGATCTTATGAGGTAAGATCTTACAAGGTAACATTTTTCCCCATGGAAATCCTGCATATTGATAACAAATTAAAAGATAAGATAGATTACAAAAGGAATTAGTATTTGATATCAAATGGTTAATTTCAAGCTTTTAATATTGAAAAATTATATCTAAAATTTGTATTACTCAAATCTGATACTTGAAATTAACTGATAATTTCTAAAACTAGATTACAGTATAACACTTTTTGGATAAATCTATCTCATCAAAGAAAGCTAAAAACAAAAAGAAACAGTTTAGTTTCTCATTTGAATAATAATTCAGAGTTGAATAAATATCACAGCAAGATCCATAAAACACTTTAGTTTAATTATGTTTGCCTTATCTCTTTAACCTTTTCTTTCTGAGCTATGATATCAATGGTTAATCTTAACTGATCACTGATTGAGAATTGAGACTCTGAAGCTTGTTTTGACGAGATCCTAAGGATAGATGCTACAATTACCAAGCAGAGTGTCAAGGCAGTGTTTTAATTATTGTCTCCAGAAGGTTAACTCTAAGTGTCTAAATCTCAGAGTTCAGATTCCTGTCATCAGCAAAGGAAAAGCAGCCTACAACTGCCTGCCCAAGAAACAACTGAGCTAGACCCTGCCGAATTACTATCAACAAAGACAAAAAAATTTGAGACAGTGTCTCTTTGTTTTCTGTGTCAGAGCATCAGCTTAAGTTTGCCTTCGACATGAGATATCCCCAATTGTAATACCCACTAATTATGAGGGAGTTGGCAATGTGTCATAAAAATACAGAAGGAAAAAAATCAATCTCTGTTCTTAAAGAGGCACATAGTCACTAGATCTTCTCAAATCTGCATGTAAATGGAAACAGTGTGAGAAAAATTCAGTGAAGAAGCTTAACATATAGAATTCTTACTAAAAAAAATGATTACTTAAGTTTTATGGCCATGTCATGTATACGCCAACTGCCGATAAGTATATGAACATTTGAATATTTTGATTTCTCATAAAATATTTTTAAAGTAAAGAAGTTTTTAAAAGAATTTGAATTTTGAATTATTTATTAAGAGGTAGAAGCATATGTGTTAATGATAGTTAAGTGTCACCTACCTTTGAAAAGGCTGGCATCCTTTAAAACTCCAACATGCTAGTGAGTTCCAAATGGACTGTATTCCCAAACAGAGTCAAAGAGAGCTGGAAAAACAAACATACATAAAGTTGTAATCTCAAAAAAAATTATAATATATATTTATTTTAGAAGATTTCACATTTAGGGATGCCCAGGTGGCTCAGTTGTTAAGCATCTGCCTTTGGCTTGGGTCAAGATCCCAGGGTCTTAGGATCGGAGTCCCACATCAGGCTCCCTGCTCAGTAGGGAGTCTGCTTCTACCTCTCCCACTCCCCCTCTTGTGTTCCCTCTCTGGCTGTATTTCCTCTCTCTGTCAAATAAATAAATAAAATCTTAAAAAAAAAAAAGAATATTTCACATTTACTTAAAAGCTGCAAAAATTGTTCAGAGTTCTCATAAACTCCACATCCAGTTTCTTCTGTTGTTAGCATTTTACATTACAGTGATTTAACTGTCATAACTTCTGATACATTGTGATATATGGACTCAAGTGAACCAACATTGATACATTATTCTGATTTCATGAGTTTTTCTCCCAATGTCTTTTTTCTGTTCTGGATATCATATTGATTTTAGCCTTTATGTCTCCTCAGATTTTCCTTGTTTTTGATGACCTTAAACATTTTGAAGAGTAATGATCAGACATGTACAGAATGTCTCTCAATTGGAATTTGCCTGATTTTGTTCCTCATGACTAGACAAGGGAGATGGATCGTCTAATTATTCTCATTAGATTGGTTTTTGGAGGAAGACCACATAGATAGTGTCCTTCTCATAACTTCACATTGAGGATGTATGAGATCAGCTTGACTTCTGTTCTTCCTTTCCGTAGTGTGCCTGCGGAAGGAAGTCAACAAACACCGTCCACACTCAGGGCTAAGGAATTAAGTTCCACCTCCATGAGGGGGAAATACCTGGAGAATTATTTGAAATTCTGTTGCAAGAAAGATTTTTCTATTCTCCTAGTTTGTTTGCTTGTTTGTGTATTTAATCATTCATTAATTCATTCAGAAATTTGTTTACATCAGTATGAATTCATGGATATTGATTTTGTACTTTGTGTTATAATACAATACTACACCATTTATTTTGGGGCTCAAATTATTCCAGCTTGGGCCTCTGTGAACTCTTTCACTTGGTTTTTGACCTTTTTTTTTTTTAAAGATTTTATTTATTTATCAGAGAGAGAGAGAGCGAGTGAGCACAGGCAGACAGAATGGCAGGCAGAGGCAGAGGGAGAAGCAGGCTCCCTGCCGAGCAAGGAGCCCGATGTGGGACTCGATCCCAGGACGCTGGGATCATGACCTGAGCCGAAGGCAGCCGCTTAACCAACTGAGCCACCCAGGCGTCCCGGTTTTTGACCTTTTGATATACCAGATAAATCTTTTGATTGAACAGTTCCTTATACTGTAGTACTCAGAGCAAATTCATGCTAATCTTATATATCATTTGCCTCAGCTCTAGACTCAGCAACATCTCCAAGGATCCTGGTTCCTTGTACTGTGAATGCCTTAGAAAACAGTATGTGAACACTCAGTGAGCTTGTTCCTATGGGAGTGCCATTGTTGCTAAGTTTTCTCTGTGGGCTCAACTGGTAAATATGCATATTTATATTGGCATACATACACATATATTCAAAGAAGTTTTTCTTAAGGAAAACACTATTTTATACTGACATCTCTGACCATAATGATATAATATTTTTCAATTCAACACTGTCTTAGTTTTAACAGAGTATAGTGTTGAAAATGCATCGTACATTTCTGTTTGAAATTTTCCTATCTGGGTAATAGGTCAAGGGTGACTTGAAAAAAGATGCCCACACAAGTTAGAAAATACATATCTCGTATTTGATTCTGAAGAATCTTTTTTTTTTTTGTCTTTTTAAGATTTTACTTATTTATTTGAGAGAGAGAGAAAGTGAGAGAGAGAGAGAGCACAAACAAAGAGAAGCAGACTCCCCCTTGAGCAGGAAGTCTGATGTAAGACTTGATCCCAGGACTCCGAGATCATGACCTGAGCTGAAGATAGATGCTTAACCTACTGAGCCACCCAGGTGCCCTGAAGAATTTTTAAGATAGTCCATGGATATTTATTGTCACTTATTCTTTTTTCTTTCATTTTTTAAAAAAGATTTTATTTATTTATTTGACCCACAGAGAGAGAGATCACAAGTAGGCAGAGAGGCAGGCAGAGAGAGAGGGGGAAGTAGGCTCCCTGCTGAGCAGAGAGCCTGATGCAGGACCAGATCCCAGGACCCTGAGACCATGACCCGAGGCGAAGGCAGAGGCTTAACCATCTGAGCCACCAAGGCACCCCCTATTGTCACTTATACTTACTGAAGTTTATCATACTTTAAAAAAAAAAAGCTTTTAACACCATGGGCACACAACCATAGCTGCCTGGTTTTTTAGTCAAGTGTCATACACTAAAAATAATAAAAAGAGCATGTGGAAATATGTTATTTAATAAGAACCAATATATTTTCTTCTGCTGGTACATCCTATTGCTATGGCCATATTTTATACATTTAAAAAAATATATATTTATGGGGCACCTCGGTGGCTCAGTGGATTAAAGCCTCTGCCTTCGGCTCAGGTCATGATCCCAGGGTCCTAGGATCGAGCCCCACATCTGACTCTCTGTTCAGCGGGGAGCCTGCTTCCTTCTCTCTCTCTCTGCCTGCCTCTCTGCCTGCTTGTGATCTCTATCTATCAAATGAATAAATAAAAATCTTTAAATATATATATATATATATATATATATATATTTTTAAATAATCTCTACACCCAACATGGGGCTCAAACTCCTAAGACCAAGATCAAGAGTTCTTCTGTGGGGAGCCATGCACTTGTGGATGGCAGTCACGTAGGTGACTAGGCCCAGGACAATGGGACCGTGAATGTTTAACCCAAGGAAATTGGGTGCGTTCATGGATGATGCTAATTCAATGCCTATAGTCATAGGTTGGGTATATTATTAACCTAATAAGTCATGGGATAGACACAGGACATGTAGAACAATGGGCACCTGCAGAGTCACGTAGATGTTCACGGGCACCTCACATGCTCTTCGATAAGGTCACCTGTAGGGTTTATGATTGGTGCATAGGTATAGCGCGTGATGTGATGTTTGATCCTTATGTAAGCTTTGGGACTATAATAGGGGCTAAATTGTGGTGCGGGGTTCCCGGATCAAGATATGTAGAAGACTGACAATAAAGAAGTTTGCCACTCAACCTCGTCTGCGGGTCGTTCTTGCGGGTCGAGAGCGACATCTGGTGCCGAAACCCGGGAACCCGACTCTGGACGTGGGCTGAGGATTGGGGTAAGTGCAAGAAGTTCACCCTAAAGGGCCCTAGGGTGGCGATCTAAAGTAGCGCGCCTATTTCCTGTCTTTAGACGGGAGTGAAGTCTCTGGGGACTATTGTTAGTGGGCAATTTTTAGGTTCCTCAAGGTGTAAGGGTTTCCAAAGATGGGAAACGAACTTGCCGGCTATAAAATGGAGGGTCCGTTAAAGGATCTGCTAAAGGCTCATGGCACCCCATTAAAGGCTAGGACTGCTCGTGCCTTCTTGAAAGAGGCCGGCGAAATTGCCCCTTGGTTCATAGAGGAAGGACTTTTGAATGTGCCGCAATGGGAACATCTGGGGGAGGATTTGCGGCGAAGTACAACAGTTACTCCAGAGACGCTTGCGGTGTGGTCCCTTGTTAAGGTCTGCCTGCAATCGTCTCGGGAGCGGCTAAAGCAAGTGGTGCAGCAAGGGGAACAAATTTTAGAAAAATAAAAGAGGAATCCTCGAAGGGCTCTTCCGAAAGCTAGTTCTACAAAGCTTCGGGGCCGGAAACCAGCTCTAGCAGTTCTACAGATTCTTCTGATAGTTCATCTACTTCACTAAAATCAGTTAAAAAGTCAAGAAAGAAAAGGTTTCGCGGCCTCCTGGCGCGAAACGGTCTGAGAATGCTTCTGTGCCAGGGGCGCTAAGTGCCCCACAGCTCCGCCATGTGAATGGCCGCCACCTTATCAGCCTCATTGTGCGAAGGGGGCCATTGTTCAGATTGTGTGGCCGCTAATTGGAGAGAAGTTATGGGACCTGATAAAGGAGTTTTTCCGGTTTTGGAGGACCAAGCAAAGGCAGCGATACCATCAACCTTTAGATTTAAGCTAGTAAAGCAGTTGAAAGAGGCAGTTAGTGCCTATGGGCCTCAAGCCGCCTTTACGGTGCTATTGTGGAGGCGCTGGGTGCCTTGTTTTTGGAAACAGGAGCCGCGTTGGGTACCTCAATGGCCGCTAACAAAAGAAAAATTGCAAGCGGCAAAGAATTAGTCATGGACCAATTAAAGGCAGGGCATATTCAAGAATCTACATCACCATGGAATACTCCTATTTTTGTCATTAAAAAAGAAATCTGGAAAGTGGCGTTTGCTACATGACTTACGGCAAATAAATGAACAAATGCAAATAATGGGTCCTATCCAACTTGGTTTGCCAATAATTACTGCTCTGCCCAAACATTGGTCTTCTATTATTATTGATATTCAAGATTGTTTTTTCTCAATTCCATTACATCCTGCAGATACAAAAACGATTTGCATTTACCCTGCCAGCTATAAATCATAGTGAGCCTGATCAAAGATTTGAATGGAAAGTATTGCCCCAAGGATGGCAAATAGCCCCACTTTATGTCAATTGTATGTTAGCAAAGCCTTAGAGCCATTTCGAGAAAAATTTCCAGATCTTCTCTGTTACCACTATATGGATGATATCTTAATATGTGGTCCAAATAAAGATGCTCTCCCATTGGCTTTATCAGCCTTACAAGCACAATTGGCAACTTGGGGATTGTGTGTGTCCCCTGAAAAGATTCAGGCCAATGATTTACAAAATTATTTAGGGATGCAACTTTCTAAAACTACTGTGAAACCTCAGTTGGCGCAAATCCGGCGAGATTGCTTGCATACTTTAAATGATTTTCAAAAACTTTTAGGAGATATTAATTGGATTCGTCCTTATATTAAAGTAACAACCGCTGAATTAAACCTTTATTCGATATTTTACAGGAAGATACGGATTTAAATTCTCCACGGAGTCTTACTCCTGCTGCTCTTAAGGCTTTGCAATTGGTTGAAAAGAGATTGACTTTGACTGTAGCAGATCGGTGTGATCCGCAAAAGCCTGTTCAAGCTATAGTCATTCCATCCCCTGGGTCTCCCACTGGAGTGCTGTGGCAGGGGGGTCCTTTATTTTGGGCATATTTATCACATAATATGCCACGAGTAATCACTCCTTATCCTGTAGCTGTAGCTATGGTAGCTGCTAAAGTTCTTAAGGCTGGGATACAAATTCTTGGTAAAATGCCAGACACTTGTATAGTTCCTTATGATAAAAATCAAATTCAACTATTAACCAATGAAAATGATATATGGGCAGTTGTCTTAACTGCTTATCCTGTTCCTTTTGATAATCACTATCCTTCTCATCCTTTAATTGGGTTTTTTAAAACAACAGCCTTTATTTGGCCCAAATTTTGCCGTCTAGAACCTTTGCCTGATGCTAAACTTATCTTTACAGATGGCAGTAAAACAGGAACTGGCGCCTATGTGGTGGATGACCATGTAGTGCCAGTTGTAGTGCCTTCTACGTCTGCACAGCGTACTGAACTTTTAATTATTATGTGCGTGTTGCAACGCTTTTTAGATCAGCCTATCAATATTATTTCTGATAGCATTTATGCTGTCGCAACTACTAGGACTATTGAAACTGCCATCATATCTACTAGTCAATCAGATATCTCCTCATTACTCCTAGACTTACAAGAGATAATATTGTCTCGCGGAGCTCCCTTTTATATTGGACATATACGTGCCCATTCTGATCTTCCTGGACCACTAACATTGGGAAATCATCTGGCTGATACTGCAGCACGTTTCCATGTTTATTCAGCTCTAGAAGACGCTAAGGAGTATCATAAAAAATGGGCATGTTAATGCACAAACGCTTAAGATGCGTTTTCATATTTCTCGAGCCGATGCTCGTGACATAGTTAAATCCTGTAATAACTGTGTTACCTTCTTGCCTTCTATGTCACATGGCGTGAATCCTAAAGGCCTTTTACCTAACCATTTGTGGCAAATGGATGTCACACATATCCCTTCTTTGGTCAACAGAAATATCTCCACCTTAGTGTAGATACCTGTTCTGGTGTTATTAGCGCTACCCCCTTGAGAGGAGAGGAGCACAAAAAATGTTATTTCGCATTGCTTACGGAGCTTTGCATGCTGGGGAGTCCCGAAACAACTTAAACTGACAATGCTCCTGCGTATACATCTGCCAGTTTTGCTAATTTTTTGGCCTGTTATAATATTCATCATGTAACGGGCATTCCATATAATCCTCAAGGACAAGGTGTTGTGGAGCGTGCTCATTTGACCTTCAAGATTACTCTGCAAAAAATACAAAAAGGGGGAATTGGAGAAGGATATCGTACCCCTAATGATCTTACTAATTTAGTTACTTTTATTTTAAATTTTCTCACGGTGATAAACATGGTGTCTCGGCTGCGGAGCGCCATTGGGGCCCGCATAGGAGACAGCAGATGATGGTGAAATGGAAAGACATTCTTACAGGGTTGTGGAAAGGCCCTGACCCGGTGCTTAGGTGGCACCGAGGTTCTCTTTGTGTTTTCCCGCAGGATGCCCCTGCCCCAATCTGGGTGCCAGAACGCCTTACCAGGCTGGTTGCGGTGGAACCTGTGGAGGATGCTGCTACTGATGATGAAGATGCTGCTGACCATACTGATGTTCCCCCAGCGGAGGAGGGAGAAGATGTTGCAGCTAACAAGATCAGACATCTTGGAGGCTGGAGATCGTCATCTCCATTTAAAATGTTTTGTCTTTCTTATTTGTGTCTTTGATGTTAACCCCCGGGGAAGCGGTTCCCTATTGGGCCTATCTGCCTGATCCCCCAGTAGTTCAGCCAGTTACCTGGAATGATCCTTCGCCTCGAGTGTTTACTAATTTAGTTGATTTATTAGGAGGATTAGCGGATAAAGGGATAGGGGCTACTTTCTCTCGAGAATTCACCTGGGAAGCTACGTCTTCTATGCCTCCTGTTTGTTCTCAATTTTTTACTTATGATTTTCCTCAATATGGTTGTGTTTATACTCATTGGTTTTATCGTTATCTTGTAACATATGCGTTAGTGATGTGGTCACAGTTTAAAAAGAAAATGTGTGCCCAATTAAATGTACTCCAAGCTATAAGTAAAAGGAAAAAACAAATTAAGTCCATTACCTAAATTTGCATAAGTCTTGTCGCCCATGACATTAGTAATGTTAAGTACCCTTCATCCTATATGACTTTGGCTTTTTCTTTACTGGATACGGCATGGCCATGCGGCCGGAGTCTCCCCAACATATGGCTCAAGGCTGGATCGGTAGCCAAAGACGGGTAAGACTGATCCCTCACCATAGCAACCTAAGACAGGGGCTCCTCGATCCGGGGGGAGTACCCGATGACGGGTAAGCGTGTGTGTTGAGGATTGGCAACCTAAGACAGGCACAATCCCTGCCATATATAAAAGAAAAGGGGGAGATGTGGGGAGCCATGCACTTGTGGATGGCAGTCACGTAGGTGACTAGGCCCAGGACAATGGGACCGTGAATGTTTAACCCAAGGAAATTGGGTGCGTTCATGGATGATGCTAATTCAATGCCTATAGTCATAGGTTGGGTATATTATTAACCTAATAAGTCATGGGATAGACACAGGACATGTAGAACAATGGGCACCTGCAGAGTCACGTAGATGTTCACGGGCACCTCACATGCTCTTCGATAAGGTCACCTGTAGGGTTTATGATTGGTGCATAGGTATAGCACGTGATGTGATGTTTGATCCTTATGTAAGCTTTGGGACTATAATAGGGGGCTAAAATTGTGGTGCGGGGTTCCCGGATCAAGATATGTAGAAGACTGACAATAAAGAAGTTTGCCACTCAACCTCGTCTGCGGGTCGTTCTTGCGGGTCGAGAGCGACATTCTTCCAACTGAGTTAGCATGTTCTTCCAACTGAGTTAGCCACATGCATGTTCTTCCAACTGAGTTAGCCACATGCATGTTCTTCCAACTGAGTTAGCCACATGCTCCCAAGAAGCTGTTTTTTTCTAATTTGTTTGTTTTTAAATAGGCTCCACACCCAACATGGAGCTCAACATGCAGCTCGCACTCAAGACCCTGAGATCAAGACAAGATCAAGAGATCAAGAGTAAGATGTACAACCAACTGAGCCACCCAGGTGCCCTGTATGATTAGATGTTTTTAAAAGATTTTATTTGTTTGAAAGAAAAGAGATAGAGAGGAAACACAAGCAGGGTCAGATGAAGAGGGAGAAGCAGGCTCCCCACTGAGCAGGGAGCTGGAGGTGGGGCTTGATCCCGAGACCCTGGAATCATGACCTAAGCCTAAGGCAGATGCTTAACAAGTGAGCCACCCAGGTGTCCCATGATTAGATTTTTAAAGCATCTGAGTTATATTAATTTTACCTATCTTAGATTCCTATTTATTTATTTATTTATTATGTATTTATTTATTTTAAAAAGATTTTATTTATTTATTAGAGAGAGAGAGAGTGAGCATGAGAGGGGGAGGGTCAGAGGGAAGCAGATGAACTGCTGAGCAGGGAGCCTGATGCAGCACTCAATCCCAGGACTCTAGGATCCTGACCTGAGCTGAAGGCAGTTACTCAACTATCTGAGCCACCCATGTGTCCTGAGAATTTTTATTTTTAATGAATTTATAATGTAGTTAGAATTTGTATCTACATATTAACCATTATAACTAAATTTTAATCATAATACTTATAAGGGTTTATTATTATTTTATTACAAAAATTGACTGGAAAATATAACAATAGTCTTGACTGATAATCCTTATGGGTTAACTGTTATTTTTTGGAAGTAAAATCATCAACTATTCTAATGCTTCTGTTTTTATAAAGTTATAAACCATATGTTTGCGTTCTACAAATTTTTATGTTATAACCTTAATCCCCAATGTGATGGTATTTGGAGGTGAGGCTTTTGGAAGTAACAGAATTAGTGCCCTTACAAGAGATAGGAGAGAGCTTTCTTCTCTTTGCTCTCTGCTGTGTGAGGACACAGTTAAAAAAAAAAAAAAAAAAAAAAAAAAAGGCTATCAGCAAACCAGAAAGAAGACCCAGAAAGAGGGCCCTAAGAATCCAAGAACTGGATCATCAAGCATCTTGATCTTGGAGTTCCCCATCTGCAGAACTGTGAGAAATAAATGTTTGCTTTTTAGGCCAATCAGGCTATAGTAATTTGTTATGACAGCCTGAGCAAACTAAGAGATCTGGTAACTAACAGAGGTTTTTCCCTGTCAAGCAAAATCCTTTAGATTAAAAAATGTTCAAGTCATCAAAAATTCAAAAGAAATTCCAAGCTGTCCCAAACCTTTAAATTAGATTAGAAATGTTGGTTAAAAATTACAAAAATCTGTATCAATTTCTTGTGGATGTGATAAGAAATGGCCACATAAGAAGTAGTTTAAAGCAACAAAAATTTATTCTGTCACAGTGGTAGACATCAGAAGTCTTAAACCAAGGAGCGCAGGATTCTCCCATCAGAGGGCCTAAAGAAGAATCCTGTCCTTGTCTTTTCTAATTTCTAGTGACTTGTGCCTTGTGACCACACTCTGTGCCTGGTGACCACCATCCCAATCTTTAAGGCTGACAGCTTTGAATCTTTCTTTCCTCTTTCACATTGCTTGCCCTCAGGGTGTGTCAAAGCTCCCCACAGCTGCAGTCATCTATAGATGTTCTCTGACTTAGGAGAATTCAACTTAGGACTTTTTGATATTATGATGGTGTGAACATGATACACATTCAGTGGAAATCATATTGTGAATTCTGGATTTTGACCTTCTCTTAGACTCATGAGATGCATAAGATCATCTCATGATGTTGGGCAAGGTCCTGAGTGCAGCAGTCAGACATCCAGTCATGAGGGTCTACAAGTGACACAATAGAGATCATTCTGGACCCACACAGACATTCTGTTTTTCACTTTCAGTACAATATTCAGTATTTACATGAGATATTCAACACATTATTATCAAATAGGCTTGGTGTTGCCCAGCTATAGGCTAATGGAAATGTTCTGAGTGTGTTTAAGGTAGGCTAGGCTAAGCTATGATGTTTTGTAGGTTAGGGTATTAAATGCATTTTTGACTTAAGATATTTTCAAATTCTAATAAGTTTATTCAAATGTTGCCCAGGAAGATCTGTATGTGATTGCATTTTGGGCCCACCTAAGTAGTCCAGGATAACCCCCCCCTCAAGATCCTTCACTTAAGAGGGGAAGCAAGATGGGGGTGGGGGGGATAGGAGACTGAAGTATCATTAAGTCCCAGGAGTTCAGCTAGATAGTTACCAAACCATTCCAAACACTTACAAACTCAACAGGGGATAGAAGAGAAGAAAAGCTGAATCCGAAGCAACGGGAAGACAGACCATAGGGGGAAGGTTCCAGCTCCCAGGAAGCAGTGGAGCAGCAGAGCATAAAATCAGAAAATTTAGAGGTCTGCTCCACAGAAGGATATTGCTTCAGAGGCTAAACAGGGGTGGAGCCCTCTCAGGGATAGTGTGGTCTCAGGACCCATGGGGTTACAGAAACACAGGGCGTGTATGAGTGTGGCAGAACTGCCTGGTATCAGAGCAGGGAAGCCGGCTACAGAGATGGAACCAAGAAATGAGCTCTCATATTGGAGTTACCTTAAAGCATGAGCCAAGGCACAGTTGGGCCAGTGCTCTTTGAGCAGGGACCCTACATGTGGCAAATCTGGAGAGAACCCCTCCTTCCTCCTCCAGGAGGAGCAGCGCAGGAGGGAGTGGCAGGAATCTTTTGGGTTTGGAGACTCCAAACAGGGCCAGAGATATAAATGCTTGGTCACAGGCCAGGTGAGCACAGAGTGTAGCTGGAGACCAGGGAGACAGGAGGGATTGAATGCTTCTCTCTGAGGGGGAACTGAGGAGTGGGGCCCAAGCTCTTGGCTTCTCAGGGCCAGAGATTGGGAGGCTGCCATTTTCATTTCCATACTCCAGAGCTCTACAGAAAGCATTCTAGGAACAAAAGCTACCTAGAGTGAACCCCAGCTGATCACTTAGCCTGGCACCTGGCCAGGGAAGTACAATTCTGTCTCAGGCAAAGACATTTGAGACTCACTGCAACAGGCCCTTCCCCCAGAAGATCAGCAAGAACATCCAGCCAAGACCAAGTTCACTATTCAATGAGAGCTGTGGAACACAAGAGCTAAGGGAAAGGAACGAATAGCCCCCCCTCCCCACCATGAACCTTTAGTTTTGCAAAGTTAAATTTTTTTAATTTACTTTTTTCTTATTCTATTCTTTTTTACGTTTACTCTTTCAACTTTTAATGTTTTTTTGTAACTATTTTAACTTAACAATACCTTTTCTTAAATCTTTTAAAATTTTCATTGTTATAGTCATATTTTAGCACTTCGTAATATTTAAACTTATTTTAGGTGTACATATAGGATTTTTTATTTTTTTCTTTAAGATTTTGGGATGCAATTTCTTCTAATAGATCAAAATATACTCTAAATCTAGCACATGGTTTTGTTCTAGTACCAACCTGATCACATGCTCTCCTCTTCTTTTTTTCTTTTTCTAACCAACTAATCAATTCCTTTTTTTTAGCTCTTTTTCTAATTTTCATCTTTATAATCATATTCCATCCCTTTGTCCAGTTTACCTTTATTTTTGTATATATATAATATATACACATTTTTTATTCTTTAAAAATTTGTGAGGTACTTCCTTCTAAGAAAACAGAATACACCCAAAATCAAGTGGTTGGCTCTCTTCTCTCTCTCTCTCTCTCTATATATATATATATATATATATCCCTTTCTTCTTCTCCTGGCTTTGGGTCTTTTCTGATTTGCTTAGCATATATGTTTATAAGGTCTTTCCCATCCTTTTAGTATTATATTCTCTCATTCATATATTCTTATCTGGATAAAATGACAAGGTGGAAAAACTCACCACCAAAAAAAGAACAAGAGGCAGCACCAATTGCTAGGGACCTAATCAATATGGACATTGGTAATATTTCAGAACTAGAGTTCAGAATGATGATTATCAAGGTCCTAGTTTGGGCTCAAAAAATGTATGGAAAATATTAGAAAATCCCTTTCTGGAGAAATAAAAGAACTAAAATCTAACCAATTTGTGAACAAAAAGCTATTAATAGGTACAATAAAAAACGGAGGATTTTACTCCTAGGAAAATTAGGCGGAAGAGAGAATTAGTGATAAATAAGACCAAATGACAGAGAATAAAGAAGCTGAGCAAAAGAGAGACAAACAACTACTGGACCACGAGGGGAAAATGAGAGAGATAAGTGGTACCATAAGACAAAACGATATTAGAGTAATTGGGATTCCAGAAGAAGAACAAAGAGGAAAGGAGGAGAAGGTATATTGCAGTGAACTATAGTACAGAATTTCCCTAATATGGCAAAGGGAACAAGCATCAAAATCCAGAAGCCAAAAAGAATCCCCCTTGAAGTCAATAAAAATAGGTCCACATGCCATCATCTGATAGTAAAGCTTAGAAGTCTCAGTGACAAAGAGAAAATCCTGAAAGCAGCTCAGGACAAGAAGTCTGTAACATACAATGGTAGAAATATTAGAGTGGCAGCAGACTTATCCACAGAGACCCAGCAGGCCAGAAAGAACAGGTATGGTAAATTCAGAGCACTAAATGAGAAAAATATGCAGCCAAGAATACTATATCCAGTGAGGCTATCATTGAAAATAGAAGGAGAGATAAAAAAATCTTCCAGGAAAAACAAAAATTAAAAGAATTTGCAAACACCAAACCAATCCTATAGGAAATATTGAAAGGGGTCCTCTAAGCAAAGAGAGAGCCTAAAAGTAGTAGACCAGAAAGGAACAGAGACAATATACAGTAACAGTCACCTTACAGACAATAATATATATATACTATACTATAGTATAAATACTATAGTATAGTATACTATACTATACTATAAAAATTCATATTTTTTCAATACTTACCCTGAATGTAAATGAGCTAAATGCCCCAATCAAAAGACACAGGGTATCAGAATGGGAAAAACAAAACAAAACAAAATAAAAACACTATTGATTTCTGTCTACAAGAAATCCATTTTAGACCCAAAGACACCTCCAGATTTAAAGTGAGGGAGGGGATAGAAAACAATTTACCATGCTAATGGACATCAAAAGAAAGCTCAGGTGGCAATTCTTACATCAGACTTATTAGATTTTATGCCAAAGACCATAATCTATAACCCTCATCGAATAAGAGATGAGGAAGGACACTATATCATACTTAAAGGGTCTGTCCACCAAGAAGATCTAACAATTTTAAATACCTATGCCCCTAACATGGGAGCAGCCAACTATATAAACCAATTAATAACAACATAAAAGAAACACAGCAACAATAAAACAGTAATATTAAGGGACTTTTACACCCCTTTCACTGAAATGGACAGACCACTCAAGCAAAAGATTAACAAGAAAATAAAGACTTTAAATGACACACTGGACCAGAGGGACATCACAGATATATTCAAAACATTCCATCCCAAAGCAACAGAATATTCACTCTTCTCCAGTGCACACGGAGCATTCTCCAAAATAGATCACATCCTGGGTCACAAATCAGGTCTCAACTGGTACCAAAAGACTGGGATCATGCCCTGCATATTTTTAGACCACAATGTTCTGAAGCTAAAACTCAATCACAAGAGGAAAGTTGTAAAGAACTCAAAAGCATGGAGGCTAGGGGCACCTGGGTGGCTCAGTGGGTTAAGCCGCTGCCTTCGGCTCAGGTCGTGATCTCAGGGTCCTGGGATCAAGTCCCGTATCGGGCTCTCTGCTCAGCAGGGAGCCTGCTTCCCTCTCTCTCTCTCTGCCTGACTCTCCGTCTACTTGTTATTTCTCTCTGTCAAATAAATAAATAAAATCTTAAAAAAAAAAAAAAAAAAAAAGCATGGAGGCTAAAGAACATCTGACGAAAGAATGAAAGGATCAACCAGGAAATTAAAGAAGAATTGAAAAAAATTCATAGAAAAATGAAAATGAAAGCACAATTGTTCAAAATCTGTAGGACACAGCAAAGGCTGACCTGAAAGGAAAGAATATAGTGATAGAAGCCTTTCTCAAGAAATAAGAAAGGTCTCAAGTACATAATCTAACCCTACACCTAAGGAGCTGGAGAAAGAACAACAATGAAAGCCTAAACCCAACAAGAGAAGAGAAAGATCAGTAGAACAAATCAACAAAACTAGGAGCTGATTCTTTGAAAGAATTAATAAGATTTTTTTTTTAAGATTTTATTTACTTATTTGACAGAGTGGGAAATCACAACTAGGCAGAGAGGAGGCAGGCAGAGGGTGGGGGATGCAGGCTCCGTGCTGAGCAGAAAGCCTGATGTGGGTCTTTATCCCAGGACCCCGAGATCATGACCTGAGCCAAAGGCAGAGGCTTAACCCACTGAGCCACCCAGGTGTCCAAGAATTAATAAGACTGATAAACCCCTGCCCAGACTTATCAAAAAGAAAAGTGAAAGGACCCAAATTAATAAAATCATGAATGAAAGAGGAGCGATCACAACCAACACCAAAGAAATACAAACAATTATAAGAATGTATTATGGCCAACTATATGCTAGCAAATTTGACAATCTGGAAGAAATGGATGCATTCCTAGGGACATATAAACTACCAAAACAGAACCACAAAGAAATAGAAAACCTGAACAGACCATAACCAGTAAGGAGATGGAAGCAGTCATCAAAAATTTCCCAACAAATAAGATCCCAGAGCCAGATGTCTTTCCAGAGGAATTCTACCAAACATTTAAAGAAGAATTAACACCTGCTCACCTAAAACTGTTCAAAAAATTAGAAATGGAAGGAAAAGCTCCAAACTCATTTTATGAGGCCCAGCATTACCTTGATCCCAAAACCAGACAAGATCCCAGCCAAAAAGAGAATTACAGACTAATATCCTTGATGAACAAGGATGCAAAAATTCTCACCAAAATGCTGGCCAATAGGATCCAACAGTACAATAAAAGGATTATTCAGGGGCGCCTGGGTGGCTCAGTGGGTAAAGCCTCTGTCTTTAGTTCAGGTCTTGATCCCAGGGTCCTGAGATTGAGCCCCACATCGGGCTCTCTGCTCAGCAGGGAGCCTGCTTCCTCCTCTCTCTCTGCCACCTTGTGATCTCTGTTTGTCAAATAAATAAATAAAATCTTTTTTAAAAAATAAAAAATAAATAAAATTAAAAATTAAAAAGGATTATTTACCATGACCAAGTGGGATTTATTCCTGGGTTGCAAAGTTGGCTCAACATCTGCAAATCAATAAATGTGATACAATACATTAATAAAATAAAGAACTAGAACCATAGGATACTCTCAATAGAAGCTGAAAAAGCATTTGACAAAGTATAGCATCCTTTCTTGATCAAAACTCTTCCTGATGTAGGGATACAGGGTACAGACCTCAATATCATCAAAGCCATCTATAAAAAACCCACAGCGAATATCATTCTCAATGGGGAAAAACTGAGAGCTTTTCCCTTAAGGTCAGGAACACGGCAGGGATGTCCACTATCACCACTGCTATTCAACATAGTACTAGAAGTCCTAGCCTTGGCAATCAGACATCAAAAAGAAATAAAAGGCATCCAAATCAACAAAGAAGAAGTCAAACTCTCACTCTTTGCAGATGAAAAGATACTTTATGTGGAAAACCCAAAAGACTCCACTCCAAATCTGCTAGAACTTGTACAGGAATTCAGTAAAGCGTCAGGTATAAATTGATGCATGAAATCAGTTGCATTTCTTTACACCAACAACAAGACAGAAGAAAGAGAAATTAAGGAGTCAATCCCATTTACAGCTGCACCCAAAACCATAAGATACCTAGGAATAAACCTAATCAAAGAGGCAAAGAATCTATACTCAGGAAACTATAAAGTACTCATGAAATAAATTGAAGAAGACCAAAGAAATGGACAAATGTTCCATGCTCCTGGAGTGGAAGAACAAGTATTGTGAAAATGTCTATGCTACCTAAAGCAATCTATATGTTTAATGCGATCCCTATCAAAATCCCATCAATTTTTTTCAAAGAAATGGAACAAATAATCCTAAAATTTGTATAGAACAAGAAAAGACACTGAATAGTCAGAGGAATGTTGAAAAAGAAAGCCAAAGTTGGTGGCATCACAATTCCAGATCAAGGTCTTTTACAAAGCTGTCATTATCAAGACAGTATGGTATTGGCACAAAAACAGACACATAGATCAATGGAACAGAATAAAGAGTGCAGAAATAGACCCTCAACTCTATGGCCAACTAATCTTTGACAAAGCAGGAAAGAATGTCCAATGGACAAAAGATAGCCTCTTCAACAAATGGTGTTGGGAAAATTGGACAGTCACATGCAGAAGAATAAAACTGGACCACTTCCTTATGTCACACACAAAAATAGACTCAAAATGGATGAAAGACCTTGGTGAGACAGGAATCCATCAAAATCCTTGAGAAGAACACAGGCATCAACCTCTTTGACCTCAGCTGCAAAAACTTCTTCCTAGAAACATCACCAAAAGCAAGGGAAACAAGGGCAAAAATGAACTATTGGGACTCCATCAAGATCAAAAATTTTTGCACAGCAAAGGAAACAGTCAGCAAAACCAAGCAACAACTGACAGAATGGGAGAAGATATTCACAAATGACATATCAGATAAAGGATTAGTATCTAAAATCTAGGAAGAACTTACCAAACTCAACACAAACAAATCAAATAATCCAATCAAGAAATGGGCAGAGGACATGAAGAGTTTTCTGTTCGAGATGGCCAACAGACACATGAAAAAGTGCTCAACATCACTTGGCATCAGGGAAAGACAAATCAAAACCACAATGAGATACCACCTCACACCAGTCAGAATGGCTAAAGTTAACAAGTCAGGAAACGACAGATGTTGGCGAGGATGTGAAGAAAGGGGAATCCTCCTACACTGTTAGTGGGAATGCAAGCTGGTGAAGCTACTCTGGAAAACAGCATGGAATTTCCTCAAAAAGTTGAAAATAAAGCTACGCTATGACCCAGCAATCGCACTATGGGGTATTTACCTTAAAGATACAAATGTTGTGATCTGAAGGGATCCATGCACCCCAATATTTATAGCAGCAATGTCCTCAATAACCAAACTATGGAAAGAACCTAGATGTCCATCAACAGATGAATGGATAAAGAAAATGTGGTGTATATATGGACAACGGAATACTATGCAGCCATGAAAAGAAATGAAATTTTGCCATTTGCAACAATGTGGATCGAACAACAGGATATTATGCTGAGCAATATAAGTCCATTGGAGAAAGACAATTATCATATAATCTCTCTGATATGAGGAATATGAGAGGCAGGGCTGGGGGCTTGGGAGATAGGGAAGGAAAAACTGAAACAAGACATGACTGGGGAGGGAGACAAACCACAACAGACTCTTAATCTCACAAAGGAAACTGAGGGTTGGTGGGGGGAGGGGTTAGAGGGAGGGTGGTTGGGTTATGGACATTGGGGAGGGTATGTGGTATGGTGAGTGCTGTGAAGTGTATAAGACTGATGATTCACAGACCTGTACCCCTGGGGAAAATAATACATTACATGTTAATAAAAATAATCTAGAAAAAAAAAAAAGAAGTCACTAAAACTTTCTGCTCATACAAACACAGGCTAATAAAGTTCTATAATACAGTTAAAACTATTTGTTCACCAAGAGATAAATTAAAAAGACATGGCATAGGTTGAGAAACAGTATTTGTCATAGATATAATAAATATGCATTACCCTGTTTATATAAAGTTTCAAATACAACTAGAAAATAAACTCTATTATAAAAATAGTTAAAACTCACAAACTTATTTCAGAAAAGAAAACAGTAATGTGAATGGAACCTTAAAAATCTATTTAATAATGCCCAAACTTACTAGTAAAGAGATAAAAACACATGTAGGTCATAGTAAGCTACAATCTACAACTAAGCTGGCAAAAATAAAACATATAAAAATTACTATTGTTGAGAAGATGGGGACCTATTTGAACATCCCTATAGTACTTGCACAAATATAAATTGGTCCAGGTCACTGACAAATAATTTATCACTATCCTGAAAACATCAGCCGGTAAGTATCAGTTAACCCCAAATTCTGACTCTTAGGCATAAACAATTGTACAAAAAGAGAAAAGAATCAAATACACTTAAGGAAATAAGTAGGAATGATAAGTAGCATTTCCTTTAAAAAATATATCATTTATTTGAGAGAGAGGACAAGACTGAGGAGACGGACAAAAGGAGAGAAAGAAGCAGACTCCCTGCTGAGGAGGGAGGAGCCCAAGGCAGGTCTCCATTCCTTGACCCCAGGACCATGATCTGGACTGAAGGCAGATGCTTAACCAAGTGAACCCCCCAGACCCTGCTATTTGCTTTATTCTGAGGAAGAGACATAATGGCTCAATTGCATCAAAAAAGTCTAGGAAGCAGTGAAATAAATTATAATAATTAATATTTTATTTTTCATTTTTATTAAGAAGTTAATTGCTATACTCTAATTCTTGGTAGTGGTAATCAGAAAACTCTACATTTATAATTACAAACACATAAGGTAATGTTAACAAAATTGAAATGTGATATATTCATTATTTCAACTAGAAAAAAAAAGTAAAGGGAAAATAAGATAAAAATACAGAAATGGAAGGAATCATCAGAAAGGTGTTAAGAAATAAATGGACAAAAAATACTAGATAAAAGAAGATGAGAACAAGCGTATACCTACAAAAACTATATTGCTTCCACCACTGAATTATATGTACCTTCTTTTTTCTAATTTTTGAAAATACCTATAGTGAGGTTCCATATCAGTAAAAGAAATTAATGTGCATCTTTAAAAGACTATTAGTTCTAATAGACTAATGTATGAAAGATGAAGCCACTAAATATAAAATAATTTTAAAATATTTTACACTTTCAAAATTAAGTGTTTTTAGGGGTGTCTGGATAGCTCACTTGACTGAGCCTCTGAATCTTGATTTGGGCCCAGGGTCCTGGGATCAAGCCCTAACCCAGGCTCTGCTGTCAGCAGGGGTCTGCTTGAGAGTCGCTCCCCCTCCCTCTGCCCCTTCCCCCACAAGTAAATAAATATATATTTTTTTAAATATAAAAGAAATGTGTTTAGATTTTTGGAAATATTTATGATTGCTTGAAAATTGGAATAGCACTTATAATTGCAAATAATGCTTAAATATTTCCCTTACTTTATATTTATTTATATAGTATTATATTTAATGTTGTGCTTATTCACACTTAAAAATTTGTTTCCGTATCGATAGAATATAAATTCTATACTTTAATCACTCTGATAACAAAGTCACATTTTACTCACCCCCAAATTGTTATACTCATAGGGAGTTTAAAATATCATTTCCAAAATGAAGTTAACATTATCAACCAGGAAACTACAGAAAAAAAAATTGTTAAAGCAAATGATCTAGAGCCTCCATTTATGGAAGAAAATCACATTATTAAAATTAAAGCTCCTCTTTAAGACAAGAAAATTAGCCACAGAACTAACAAGTTCAAACTCCATTAAATTACTGATATTGAATCTATTTTATAGCTTACATATTAGGAAAGTTGTTAAAGCTAGAGTTTTTATACCTTTTTTTCTAACAATAAATTAGTAACATTAGAATTGAAGGGCGCCTGGGTGGCTCAGTGGGTTAAGCCACTGCCTTAGGCTCAGGTCATGATCTCGGGGTTCTGGGATCGAGTCCCACATCGGGCTCTCTGCTCAGCAGGGAGCCTGCTACCTCCTCTCTCTCTCTGCTTGCCTCTCTGCCTACTTGTGATCTCTCTCTGTGTCAAATAAATAAATAAATAAATAATCTTTAAAAAATTAAAAAAAATAGTTTAGAATTCAAGCACATAAAGAACAAAAAGCTCTAAGAGTGCCTAGGTGGTTCATTGGATTAAATGGCCAACTCTTGCTTTTGGCTCAGGTCATAATCTCAGGGCCATGGGATAGAGCCCCACATTCAGCTCCACACTCAGCATGGAGTCTGCTTGTCCCTCTCGCTGCTCCTCCCCTAGATGCATACATGAGTGCACTCTCTCTCTAAATTAATTTTTTGAAATCTAAGAAAAAAAAAATCTAGAGTTTCTAGTTTTATTACTCTTGCTTCTCGATGTTTTAAGCTTCCTAATGTCAATATAAATATATTTATTCAAACTGGTATTTTGAATTTTTATCTCAAGCTAATATATCTCTCTTGTTTTACGCACATGTATTCATGGAAGTCATGTTGTCTGGACTTATATGTCATCACATATATTTGCATGTCATATATTTATATGCATATCCTAAATACATGCATGACAAATATGCATGACAATATGTGACTTTTATGTCATGCATATATTTAGAATTATATATTTGATGATTATTGAACTGGATAGTACAATACCGCCCTTCTTGGTTTTCTTTGTTATTCAAGAAGAAAAGAGCAGAGAGAGGGAAAGGGAAAAAGAGACAGAGAGTAGGCTCATTTTTTGTTTTGCTTTGTTTTGTTTTCCATGCTTTATTTTCAGTATTTATCCTATTATTCATTTAGCAAACTGCTGAGAATAGAGTCAGAAATAGGAAAATAAACTTGATGTAATTTCTGATGAACAAAATAGGAAAATGAACTAAATATAATTTCTGTCCTAAGAAAATGCACAAAATTGAAGATAAAATTGATAAATTAGCAAATGTTTAAAATAAAATATTGCAAGTCATGTAACAGAGGTTCTATAGACACACATAGATGCAGAAAGTAACTGAAACAGCAAAGAGAATTAGGCTTTTCACAAATGCTTAAAAATTTAAAGTAAATCTTGGGGGATAAACAGGAATTTTCAAGAAAAGTAAAATGAGAGGTGTTTCAGAAAGAAGGAGTCCATGTAGTCAAATGTGTAGATAGAAACCAATGAGATCTGGGGAACAAACCCACTTTTGGGGATGATTTTAAAATAAAAATAACCCATTGGAACATTACAAAAAGCTATGACCAGAAAAACCACATCAAAATAAGATGTGTGTATTTCCTGCTATAAATTGTGAAGGACACTAGACCATTGTTTTTTCTTCTTAAGCCCCCACCCCTATCTAGTCATGGTAACACAATATACAAGTTAATAATCCTTGTCTCTACCTTATCTCTCTCCTTGTCCATTGTTTCTCTACTTTCATTTTACTAGAAACTAAGCAAAGATGATTCTTTCCTCTTTCAACAACCAAGCAGTTGGGTGCTGGGTCAAAGAGTATCTCATGATTTTATAGATTAATGCCATGACAAATTCTTGGCCTCCGCCCTCAGCTGGACCCTCCATGCCTCCTAGCATATTTCATCAACTTTCATGATCATTCCGTACACCAGCTCTTTACAGTTACCTCCAGGATGTACAGGGTCCAGGCAGATATTTTCATGGACTTCTGTCTATACGAACACTATGATTAAAAGCTGCATTGCAAAATCTAAGGGCTCATCTGAGGTACAGTGATTTATCGATAAAGATTGAGGATAAAGGTAAAGAAAAGAGGTGCCATAATATTTGTTTACTTCCAAAATAGTGCATGTGGCTCCCAGTGTCCAAGCTATGTTTCTTCCTCTTCAGGTCCAAGAACCATCTCCTGTGCCCTTTACTCAAAGACACCATTTGCTGGCTAGTTTCCCATGGTCTGCCACAAGAGGCAGCAGCAGCATTATCACTCACAATGGTTCCTGGGAGTCCACTTCTTGCCTCTGCTGTGTCCCAATGCTACTTACGTAATAAAGCTTGTGTTACTACCCATTGCTTTGTCCATGAATATTGGCTCTCAGTGACTCAACACTTGTGCATGTACTTTGATAATGAAAACAATGAATGCAACTCTTTTCTGGATTAGGTAGAAAAAATGTTAAAGGTTATTTTGTTTTGTTTTATTTTTGTTTTTGTTTTGTTTTATTTTTCCTAGACATGTTTAATTTGCTGCTTGGAATTTGATAATGTAGAACGTAAAATATTCCAAGCATGCTTTTTCTTGGACTAGTAATCCATAATCCTTGAACTCCTAGAATGTAATCTTTTATTTTATAGTGTTGGCCTTATCCCTGACTCCTTACCTGGCCCCCACACAAGAAGGGAGGATAGCCAAGGACTATAGCAGAGTGAGAACAGTCTCATTGGCACAAGAAATGTCTGCCCCTTCCTTGTTCAATATAGCATAAGACTAACTCTGAGTAACATGAGTCATCACATTGACTGGAAACAAGAGAGAAAATAAATACAGATGTCATTACTGAGCCATGATCTCCAGAAGCCTTTGAGGAGACAGGCTCAGTCAACCCCTAAATGCTGCCTGCCATGAGGCCTGGACCTGGCCAAATGTAGGGTGACCTTCTTGGGTGCCAATTTCCAGGGACACATTGTGCCAAGATGGCTTTGCCAGTACCAGCTATTCATTTCACCAGAGGGAGAAAAAAGATTTTGAGGTAGACACTTTCACAACAGGAATATATGCGGGACAAGATTTGCAGTGCCCTGTCCTGACATACGATCAGGTTTGGAGGAAGCACTGGAGGGGGGCCCCATGAACCACAAGGTTAAGGGTAGGGCCCCACTTGCCCAAGACCAAGTGTTGCACTGCTCCATTAAACCTATCTATGTTGTCCTTTAAGTATCTAACACTTCATTATCATCTTTTTTTTCCCTCCAGATCATGTCAATTTCTACTTTAGTGTGAACATTGAAGATACACAGTGGGATTCTCTCCTATTACCAACATTCATCGCCAATTTATAGACTTCTCTGTATCCATATTCATTTTTAATTAACTCTGTCAATCTATGGTAATTGTCAACTTTGGAGCCAGGATGGTAGAATGCCTCAAGGCACAGTGTCTAATGCTTCATGGAATCACTGTTTTACTGCAAATAGAATAGAGGTACTATCTAGTTCATGCAGTTGTGGTGAGGTATAAATGCTGTGTGTGTTTGCGTGTATGTGTGTGTGTGTGTGTGTGTGTGTGTGTGTCTACATCTACTAGAATATAGCACATACAATACATTATATAAAGGTAGTATATTTGTGCTTATACAATGATATGAATGCAGTTTTTTTTTCTTTTCTGACTTAAAAATATAAAGATCATACTTCAAAGTTTACCTTCTATGAAGAAAAAGAGCTAAAACAAAAGAAAATTAAATTACATTTTAGCTATGAGATTTAGGAGCAGAAATAGGAGCTGGCTACAGATTAAAGAAGAGCACTTGAGCAAGCTCCTGAATGAGGAGGAAACTTTTACAGTCCCAGCCAGAACCAACTTAAGAGAAAAGCAAAAACACAAGGTGAATAAAGATGATGATATTTATCACTCACTTAATTACAAATAATAATTTATTTGTATTTATCAAAGTTGATTTGCATTAATATGATGGAAACTTGACATTTCCACAACACAGACTGGGACATTATACTTCCATATGTGGACAGGTATGGATAAGTATGCCTGTGGATTTTTTCAATGAACGAGGTTTTGCTCTTCAGAAGTTTTCATTATACATGAGGACTTTCATTATAAAGAATCCATAAATAGGTTAGATCCAACGAACTCTAAGAGCAATTATGGAGGAGTCATTAAAACCAATGTACGTTTCACTGCATGCGTCCTTGTATGGATAATACATTTATGTGTTCTCACTAATCCAAACTGGCTTAAAGCATAGAAATATGGAGTTGTATTTATTGGAGCATGAGACAAAAGACAACATGTACAAAGGTGTGCAGATGCTCAGTACGTAAGGGTTTTAATTAATGATGTCAACTTAAGGGGAAGTAGAACATAGCCCTTCAGTGATCCTAATAGTTAGCAAAAGGGACAACTTGGTCCATGTTTCAGAAAGACAATGTAGTCATTTTTCGATAACAATATGTGTGACTAAGACATGTAATATAATGAAATATCTGGCAGCTAGACATGAACTAAATTAAAAGGACCATCCACTTGTATTTTTATAGGTACACACAAATATATCGCACTTGGTTTGGGTTAATTATTTGTTATGAAATTCTGCTATTTACCTTTTAGATGCCTTTGCTCTGTAGCATTATTTGTAAGAATCAAGCATACCTTCGTTATTCTTTTTCTTTCTTACCAGAACATATATTTTTTTTCGACAAGTAGTTCTTTATCTTGGGAGAAGTTGGGAGGAGGAAAGGGGGTGGCTTGTTTCATGTCCCTAATATGCTTCTAGTAACATAGAACTCATTAAAAAGAGAAATCCCTACAGGAAGTGTTTTGTTTCCACTTTTCTCAATTAGAATTTTGAACTTTATCTGTGTTTGCAGCTTAATGGGCAATTGAATGGGGGAAGTAGAATCACTGATGGACATTAATATTTTATTATATTAATATTTAATGATATTTTTTCTTAGTAATATATATTAATTGCTTTTTTATAAACTAATCCTTTTGCTGGTCCCTTAGCAGTTCTGAAGTTTGGACATATAATGTTTAACACTTTATTCTTTAAATGTGGTAAGTAAAAAAGTAAATAGGAGCAATATTAAAATTTTGGAGTCTATATTTATGGTCCGGTCTTTCGTAAACAGTACAGAAAGGAACTGTAATATTTACCCTCATACAACTTCCAGAAGAATGAGGAACCTGATCCATGTATTATCTACCACACTATAAAGTGACAGAGATTGCTCATGAACAAATACAAATGCTGACTGGGCTATGGTGACCTGACATCCAGACACTATTTTACTAACGATTTTATTTTATTTTTATTTTTATTTATTTATTTATTTTTTTTTAAGATTTTATTTATTTATTTGACAGACAGAGGTCACAAGTAGGCAGAGAGGCAGGCAGAGAGAGAGAGAAAGAGAGAGGGAAGCAGGCTTCCTGCGGAGCAGGGAGCCCGATGCGGGGCTCGATCCCAGGACCCTGAGATCATGACCCGAGCCGAAGGCAGCAGCCCAAACCACTGAGCCACCCAGGCGCCCCTTACTAATGATTTTAATTTATTACCTAGAATGGGGCCAGCCAGCTTTTTTTTTTCCCCAAAAAAGCTAGACATTAAATCTTTTAGGATTTGAAGTAGGTCTCTGTTGCAACTGCTCCCTTTCATATATATATATGTATATACATATATATGTATATATGGCATATATATATGTTTATATTGCATACACACACACACACACAAGGGATAGCCCGATTTGAACTGCAGGTCATAGATTATGGGCTTCTAATGTAAAAGGAATTTGATACCTTTCAAAATGTGTTCCCTGCCAAATCTGAGACTCATTTTTATGATGCATTAATCAAGGTTTAAGTTCGTGAGACGCAACCAAATCAGCCACAAGGACTTAATACTTGAGTATTAAGTATTAAGTATTAAATATTACTGTGAGTCACAATTAATAACAATTAATGTGGTATATCCTTGAGTACGTCAGGAAAGGATTATATTTCTCAAATTACTCCTGCTATCAACTGCCCAAGACAAGAAAGCTTTCACAGTGAGAGCGCCATTGTTTTCGAGCTGTGGTAAGTCACAGTCACCATTTGAAGATAACTAAATATTAAATAAGCACTATAGTTATGCATATTACCTAAGTGATAAGAAAACAATAACACAAATGGGAAGAAGTATTTTCCCCAGGTTACAGATTAGGAACCTGAAGTTCAGCGTGAATATGTAAGCTGAGTGAGGTTATGCCCATGGTAAATTAAATCAAAGAATCAAATAGCATTTCCAAATCAAAAGCTCCTGCCTTTTTTTTGGTTTGTTTTTTTTGTTTTTTGTTTTTTGTTTTTTGTTTTTTGTTGTTGTTGTTGCTTATTCTGGTCTATTTAAGCTTTGCTGGGGAAAATGACTTGCTATTTGCAGTCCTGCAAATTTCAGTGCTCCCTCCTTGTTGACCAGCTTTATATTTCATTTCCACTCTCCTCCAAACTCAGATTTTCTCCACACCTTCATTAGATCCAGCAATGAAACTGTTTTCTATTCACTAAACGACAAGACCATCTTACAGGAGATCCTATAACTTCACTACTTCTTATTCCAAATACCTTGTAAGTGTTTCATAATTTTGTTTTTCTCTCCCAAATAATCTGCCCTCTACTTCCTTCAGCCAGCCTGTGCAACCTTCTAGATTCCATCTTTTCCCACTACGTCTTCAGTTATGATTTTGTTCAGAAGAACTGCGGGTTCCTAATCCTCAGCCTACAAACATGTCCAGGCATCTTCTAGCCTGATCTTAAACCTTCCATTGCTCGCATTATTCCCAATTGCTCCCCCATTTATTTCACTGAAAAACTTCTTTAAATAAAAAAATGGTCTAGAATCTTTAAATCTAATCAGATTAGAGAATGAATTCCAGAAATCTATGCCAGCCACTCACACACCATATCCCTGGGCCCTCTAGCTTCTGCCATCATGGGTCTGCTGAAATTCTCTCTCTCAACGAGATTTCCAGCAATTCTGGGGAAAATCTCCCCTAACTGGATTTAGCACTAGGTATCTGGATCTTGTGGTAGCAATTCATATTGTTAATCTTTCTCTTGATTTAGAAATAGTTTCTTGGGTTTTCTTTTTATTTGTTCTTCCCCTGGACTCCCTCGGTGACAGCCTTCTATTAATTTCTGTTTTCCTTATCCTAAGTGGTGGTGCTGATTTTATGTCATGTTTGTTCTCTTCATAGTCTTCTCCATGGGAATATCATCTACTTTCATATATTCAAATATCATTCTAGGAAGATTCTACAGCTATCTATGCTCTATAGGCTCCAGATTCTGTCTTCCGTTTTTAGCAGACTGTCTGACATCTCTCCATAAATATATCACCAACCATCTAAATGTAATATGGCCTAAAACAAGCTCACTCCATGTGCACGCACAGGAAGAAAACCAATCGCTCTCAATCTTTCTTAGTCATCCATGGCTCGAATGTCAGTCCGTCCCTTCCTTCCTCTCTCCATTCCTTTTTTCTTTCCTTCCTCCCTGCCCCCCCGTCCTTTCCTTCTTTCTTTCCTTCCTTCCTTCCAACCTTCCTCCCTCCCTCCCTTCCTCTTTCCTCTCCTTTTTCTTGTCCCTTTCCTTTTCCTTTTCTTTCTTTCTCATAATTTGTCTTCCCAGGCATGCAACCTTGCATGTTCTACTTGTACACTATAATTTGTATCCAATGCTCTCTTTCTGATCCTGTGCTGGTGCTCTCAGTCCTCAAGCTTCTCCATTTTATTACTAACCTTACTAAGCTCTTCAATTCTCTCACCAGTTGAAAATTGTAAGCCATATTAGCATTAGCAGATGATATTTTTCAGGTGTCTCATCATGCAATCCTCTTTTTCTCAAACATTGTTCATGGCTTCCCAGCCCATTTAATGAAATACTCTCTTTCTTTCCTGACACCTGTGGTTGTCCACCAGCATGGACCTGGATTACGTATCTGATTTTGTATATATACGATACTTGAATCAGACTGACTCATCACTCACCAGGCAGATGAAAGCATCCTGCCCCACTTCTAAGACGTGTTCTCACTATTTCTAGTACCTGGAATGTTTTATATTTAGTTGATAATTTCTAGCATTTTAAATTTTTATCTATTCTTCCAGACTCATCTCAAATACTAGTTCTTCTGTGATTGCTTTCATTTAATTCCTCAGTAGGACAATCCCTTTCCTTTTGGAATAACTACTTTACACATCTCTTATGATAATTATCTCGCTATTAATATCCTCCGCCTTATTTTAAAAGGACTAAGCACCAAAACTATATTTATTCACCACACAAATGTAAACTTGTGACATGCATACACTCCACACAGGTTTTATGTTTTAAATTAATTAATTATTTTTAGTTGAGAACACAAAAAGTTAATTCCTTTGGCTTCATATTGAACTGGAGCTGTTGCATCTGACAGGTGGCCTAGAAAAGGTAGCAATTCTCTAGTGCCAATCAGAGTAGACGGGGCTATATTGTAGCAATTCAGGTCTTTAAATCAGAGTAGTTGCTGACACAAAACAATCTTTCTTGCTCATGCTCTGTGTCCACCCAGTGACATAGAGCACATCTCATATTGCATTAGGCAAAACAAATTGCACGATTCTGACAAAGTTAAACTAGGTAGAGGAAGGCAGAGAATATGGATGAACAGTTAAACCATCTACATCAGGAAGCAATGATATGACCTTGAGGAGCTTGTTCCCACTTAAATGAGCTGATATATGATTTCTGGAGAATAGAATACATAGACATGGGTGTGCATGCAAGATGCCTTTTGCACGGCTAAGAATGTTCTATTATAGTCACTACTTACTGCCTTTTACACCCCAGAAGCCACTTCTTTTATCTCTCTGTTTATACCTTTCCCATCCATGGAAAATTGTCCAAAGGCTAAAGAAGACCAAGGTCCCAAGGTCTAACCCATGCAGTTACTTTGCTTCGGATAAAGTCAGCTGCTTCGGGATTGTGGAGAACAGGGTAAACCCAGTAAATTCCATGAGCATGGACCCATCACTGCAATTATTTTCCTGTGAAGTAAGTTCCATGAGCAGAATCAATGTTGTATAGAATGTCATAATAGTGGATAAAGGCATACTGTTAGTCTGCAGATGGTATTTTGGGCAGAAGCATGATATGCAGACAAGGTAAAACTATAGCCAGAGTGAGTCTCTGTTCCACTGAGAACAAGACACTGCCCCTTCCATGATGGAAGCAGCCTAATGCAATCAACCTGCCACCAGGTAGCTGGCTATTTACCCCAGGGCGTGGTACCTTGTGGGGACTCAGTTGTCAGTTCTTACTGCTAGCTAGCAGATTAGGCATTCAGAAGCTGCTGTGACTGGGTTGGCTTTGGTAAGTGGAAGTCCATATTATTGAGCACACATATAACCTTCATCCCTCCCACCATGACCTTTTATTCCAGAGCCCACTGGGCCATAACAGGGCTTGCTGGAGAAAAAGTCCAACTGGTATCAATAGAATAGACCATCCTATCCACTTGATTATCTAGATATTAATCCTTCTCTACCAAGATCACTATTTGTTCAGTATTCAAAAGGAACACATATACTTTAACATGCTTTTGCCCACTTAAGGAGGTTTTTGCTGTAATTTTCCCTAAACTTCCTTGTCACCAATTTTATAGTCATGCTCCTTCTAAGTCCCTGACCATCCATACTGGCCATAACATCTGAATGGATGTATAATTGCACATCTGGCCATTTCTCTTCCCAAAGTGAACCACCAACCAGGTGGTTCAGAGTAGTTTATGACACAAAGTAATCTTTGAATTTCTCCCAACTTAGGGGGGTGGGGAGGTTCTTTTAACCACTATCCTTCAGGGGCTCTCAGAAAGGGGCTGTAGTGCTGTAGCTCTGGCTTTCATGTGATATTATCCATAGGACCATCTAACATATTGTGCAGGACCACAAGTGAGCCAAGCTCGAGTCTGCTCCTCTTCTGTTAATTGAGTGTAAGGAAACCCCATAAAACCATAGATGCAGGCTGGGAGAAAGGTGGAGGTATAGTAGGAGTATGAACCATGAGCATTTGGGCCCCTTCGTATTTGTGTCTTCAGAGGCTGCTTGGGCTTGGTCATATATGCATCATCTCTGTTTGATGGTGGAGTACTACTAGGCACTTATGGCTTTATGGCTTGGTGAGTGAGCCATCTAACACCCTGTTTTATGATGAGCAGCTCAGTTCACACGATATACTGGTTGCCCATGGTAAAACATTCAGTCTCTATCAAGGCCAAGAAGCAGGTCAAGAGTTGTTTCTAAAAACGAGAGTAGATATCTATAGCAGATGGCAGGGCTTTCCTCCAAAGTCCTAAAGAATTTGGACTATGATACACCAATAAAAACCTTCCAAGGCCCCAAAGAGCATCTCTATCTGCCACTGACCTTTCAAGCACCATTGGGTCTGCTGTATCATAGGCAGGTTGGCAACTTGCACAGTAGCTTAAGCCTATTGTAGAGGTTTCTCTCATGCAAATGTCTTAACATTTAGAATTTTTGCTACTTCTTGCACGTTAGGTCAAACCAACATAAAGCTCAGTGCAGGAGAGATGATGAAGCTCCCTATGAGCTAAATTGTGATAGGGTTGGAGAGTTGATAGACTTCTGCGGTAGGACAGTGAAGGTGTATTGCTGGCCGTACCTATCCAAAACTAACTTCTAGGGCTCTTTACTAACATGCGTCTAGAAAAAAAGCATTTTTCCCCCCAGATCAATGCAAGAAATATGTTAATTTGCTCAAGCAATAAAACTATATGTAGGATAGTAGCTGCAACTGGAGTCACCACCTGGTTAAACGTACCGTAATCTGGCATTCTCCAAGGTTTGTTTTCTGCATTGCTCAAAGAGATGAGATGAAAAAAAAAAAAAATGTGGTGAAAATTACCACCCCTGCATCTTACTTGATGGGGCATTCATCTCAATTGTCCTTCCAAGAATGTGGTATTGCTTTTGGTTTAATATTTTCCTAGGTATAGGCAGCTCTAGTGGCTTCCACGTGGCAATTACCAGCACAGGTCAGAAAGTCAACATGGATATTCTGGCAGCTGTTGAGTATATGTGTTACAAGTATACATTCCAGACCTGGGGAAATAACCAAAGGACGGGGTGCAATAGCACACTGTTCCTACAGATTTCTTTAGAGAAAGCACAGAGGAAGATTAATAGTATACACTTCTAGTAGTATAGAGGGTTCTTCAAGGGAACCTAACCTCCCTTCATTCAAAGGGTTCTAGGTGTCAACCAGGTCAAATCTGGGAATTGATTGAAGGATCATGAGACTTCTGTTTACTTGAGCCAGAAATGTCCTACTTTTACAGATCAAATTAGAAGTTAGTGGGCTATCAGACACATGAAAAAATGTTCATCATCACTAGCCACCAGGGAGATTCAAATTAAAACCACATTGAGATACCACCTTACACCACTTAGAATGGCCAAAATTAACAAGACAGGAAACAACATGTGTTGGAGAGGATGTGGAGAAAGGGAAACCCTCCTACACTGTTGGTGAGAATGCAAATTGGTGCAGCCACTTTGGAGAACAGTGTGGAGATTCCTCAAGAAATTAAAAATAGAGCTTCCCTATAACCCTGAAATTGCACTACTGGGTATTTACCCCAAAGATACAGATGTAGTGAAAAGAAGAGTCATCTGTACCCCAATGTTTATAGCAGCAGTGGCCATGGTCGCCACACTGCGGAAAGAACCAAGATGTCCTCCAACGGACGAATGGGTAAGGAAGATGTGGTCCATATACACTATGGAGTATTATGCCTCCATCAGAAAGCATGAATACCCAACTTTTGTAGCAACATCGATGGGACTGGAAGAGATTATGCTGAGTGAAATAAGTCAAGCAGAGAGAGTCAAGTATCATATGGTTTCACTTATTTGTGGAGCATGACAAATAGTATGGAGGACAAGGGGAGATGGAGAGGAGAAGGGAGTTGAGGGAAATTGGAAGGGGAGGTGAACCATGAGAGACTATGGACTCTGAAAAACAATCTGAGAGTTTTGAAGGGGCTGGGGGGTGGGAGGTTGGGGGAACTAGGTGGTGGGTATTAGAGAGGGTATAGATTGCATGGAGCACTGGGTGTGGTGCAAAAGCAATGAATACTGTTACACTGAAAAAAATAAATTAATTAAAAAAAAAAAGTTAGTGGGCTTTCTATGTATTTCACCTCTGGGAACACCATGATCAATGAGCCAATGCCATAGATCTGCATGAGTTAGACCATTCTGATTGTGGCTTTGACTCTGCAATCCATTATAGTAACCACGCCCTCTTCGTCTTTGGAAGTTGAGTAACACCACTAATTATAGAACTATTGAAGGATGTTGGGGCTCCCCTTGCAAATTTATTTCTCAGAGTTGTGGTGAGAGGATTTTGTCTTGTGGATCCTCTCCAGACATGCAAGCAAGCAGGTTTTAAATGACAAATCCATTATCACATTGTGAACTCTAAGCATTTGAATCCCATCCTATACATTAAACTAGGGCACGTCCTGCACCTTCAACTCCCCGCCATGGGCTCCAGTTTGGTCCATAATTCAGCCAAACAACCAAGCTGTTAACTCCCCAAGCTACAATATTAAACACAGAATTTCTAGTTACTGAGGTCATTTCAATGAATTTGGCCTGACCCAGCTTTATATTCCTTTCACCATTATCCCACACCCTGAAGTATCCTTTCTTGTACATGTTCCCTAGACTTCTGCGTATATAAATTAGAAAACTCAAGTTGCTCTTTTGGTGTGAAGTGTGTCTTCTTGTGAGCCATATTGTGTACCTCACCTTTAAGGGCCTGTTCATACTTGAGTGTAGTTATAGATCCAGAGGCAAAGAGGAATGGTGGGGGTGGGTCCTGAAGAGGATCAGCATTTTCCGGCATGGCAACTGCCTAAGAGGAGACCATTCAGTTTCCCCAGGCAATGGAGCGCTAATCTCCTCAGATGGGAGGAGAGGTTGGTTATGCTAAGTGTGGAGGGTTAAGAAGACTTGTCAGAATCTAGAAACTCAATGTCCCCAGCTTCACAAGGTCTTTCTACACATCACATCCCAACTTTCAGGATTCCGTTCCTTCTTAATGACTCACTTCAACATTAGACCCCCTGCAGGGCTGAGAGTTCAATTTGTGTAGTAATTCAACCATTCCTAGGGTGAGATTTCTGCCATTTGATTTTCAGCAATCTCAGCCTTGTGGTTAGAGGAGATAAGGGTTTCCTCGGGCCACATATGGAAACCATCAGGTCATTTTATGGGTCACTGAAGCTGGGAATTCAAATCATGGAGCCCATTTTTTTTTTTTCCTACTTTATCCTACGTTTTTTTTCCTACTTTGTCATTAGGGGCACCAGCCATTTATCCCTATATTCATTAGTCTGAGAAAAATGTTACCAGTGGTTGATTAGGAATACCTAAGGAGATATTTCAAGTACCTCTATTACCAGATCACACCACAAACTACCAGTGTGTGCCTAAGTACTAGCCATTAGAATCTTTTGTGGTTTTTTCTGTTTTGTTTTTAGATTTATTTATTTATTTATTTGGGGGCAGTGAAGAGAGGGAGAGAGAGCATGGAGCCTTACATAACGCTCAATCCCATGACCCTGAGATCAAGACCTGATCAGAAACCAAGGGTCAGATGCTTAACTATCTGTGCAAACCAGGTGCCCCTAGAATCTTTAAATCTAATCAGATGAGAGAATGAATTCCAGAAACCCCAGAACAAATTCAGAAGACTCATGCTTAAAATTCTCTTCCTCTAGAACCACAGTACCAAAATTTTTATAAGTCAAGATTCTCCAGAGAAGGAGAACCAAGATATATATATATATATATATATATATTATATATATATATATATATATATAAATAAAATATATATAATAAAACATAAATTATATACATAATTATAATTGTAAAAATATATTATATATACACATATGATTATATATATACACAAGATTTTATACATACACATACATATATCTATATATCTCCATATATGCATATATATATGTCAGTGGTGCATTTCCATTCCACAGGCTGGCAGGCTGAGGTGCAGAAAGAACCAATATTTCACTTCAAGTCCAAATATGGAAATAACAAATATCTCAGCTCAAAACAATCCAGCAGGAGGAAGTTCCCTCTCACTCATGGGAGTCTGCCTTTTTGTTGTATTCAGCCCTTCAACTGACTGGAAGAAGGTCACTCACATTAGGTCTACTCATTAGGTCTACACATTAGTGCACTGATTCAAAGGGTTAATTTAATTCAGAAATACTCCAGTAGACGCACTGAAACAATATTCAGCCAAATATATGGTCACTCCCTGGCCCAGTCACACTGAGACACAAAATTAACCATCATAGTCCCCTTTAGACAGGGGCAAGACATTAGAGGCATTAGTCATCTTTACCCTGGTGCTGGTAGGCAATGCCAATAGGGAGAAAAATCTGGCTCTCTACTGCAAAATGATCACTCTATTCCAGGATCTAACAATACAGGATCAGCATGAAAGGAGCTTCTGAAAAATTACAGACGGCTGACTGTCAAACATGTTACCTGAAGAAACTTCTTCTGGGCAACAGCACACTGGGGCACATCAAAGATAAAATAAAACACGAAAAGAATGAAATTAACCTGTTAGGATTCAAGTTCTCCATCCACTGGAATAACTGACTATTTTGATTAAGACTTTTGTCATTCCTGCTTCAAACTGTTAGCCACGATTAAGTTAAAGATGTCAGTTGTAAGTAAAATTTAAACCACCAGGCAATAAGTATGTCCCTGCTGAAAGATGGATCTTGCAGGAATGGGATTCTTAATAAAATTCCACGTTGAAAATAGTTCATCTTTATTCCAGGCAATAGAATTTTAGGAAAAGGTAACATGGGGAAAATCATTATAAGAGCGTGTATGCTTTTCATTTTGTCACAATTCTGCTTTTTCATATATTTAACTCCCATATTAACCCAGATGAATTTTATATGGACTCATTTGAAAGAAAAGATAAATTATCTTAAAGTCCATTAAAATATATTGGCTTCAGATATTTTTAGAAGGCCAGAATTTAAAGATGTTTAACATTTTGCTGAAAGCATGGAAGTATTCTTTCTTTGAATAAACTTGGCCCAAAAGAAATACCTGCCTCATTAAAATGCTCAGTTTGCTAAGTATGAACTTTAAAGTGCAATTTCTTTTCTAGTAAGAAAAAAAAATGTCTATATTTAATGCTTTAAATTGAACTTTTCCAAAAAAGGCTGAATGAATTTTTTGAAACCATCTTAAAACTGAGATGAAAAAAATAGTACACTTTAAAATTCAAACTTCTATTACCAGTAACAAAAAACTTTGGGATAACTATACCTTCTCAATTTTTTGTAGTTGTGCAAATGAAATAGTAAATACCTCCTCTCAAATTTTTATTTACTCTTCCTATTAATCTACACATATACTTATTATTGGATTATCAAAGCAATTTGCCTATTTTCTTTTTTCTGAACAAGTACTCTAAGTCTGAATTAATTTTTTTATTTATATTACCCATTACAGAACTTTAATATTTCTTCCAGAGTCTATGTACACATCCATATGCACATGTCAGAAATATTTTGTATATGTGTGTGTTTTGGGAACTTTTTTCCCAAATTCTTGAATACTCCTTGAGGCCTGAGTGGTTCAGTTGGTTAGGCGTCTGCCTTCAACTCAGGTCATGACCCCAGGGGCCTTGGGATAGAGCCCTATGTCAGGCTTACTGGAGAGTCTACTTCTCCCTTTCTCTCTCCTTCCTCTCTCCCTGGATAATGCTTGTGGTATTTCTCTCTCTCAATCTCTCAAATCAATAAATAAAATCTAAAAAAAGAAAAAAAAAGAATAACTACTCCTCTTATTATCATCTTCTGCTGCCTACCTGCCCACTCCGCAGAAAGCTTGAGCATAATGTGTTAAAGACATATGACACAATTCAACTTCATTTTCCAGTTTAATCACAATACAATAATTTTTGGAAGGTCAGGCTTTTGAGTGGGAGAAGATGGATAAGTTTGTTATCAATGCTATAAAGTCATCTTAAGTCTTATCTTTTCTTTAACTACACTGCTTTCCATCTTGTGTTCTATAGTAGAACGAGGTACTAGAAATATCCTAAAAATAATAAGCAGAAGATAAAAAAAAATTGAATTGCTACTTTTTTAATACTTATAATTTGAATTTCTGTTGTATCCATCGTATCCATTAAGATGAACTACTGGATAGTTTTACTTTACTCCTCAGTGCATTCATCTGTAAAACCATGTACCTGGGAGAGGAGAGGGTGCATATCACTCTGAACTTAGAACATGAACACATTCTAATATGTAATATATTATGGAAAAATAGGTCAATTATTTCAGATATAATAGCATTTTTATTAAAATGATAATAATGTCCTGAGCTTCTAACATAACCATTATAAAATACAGATACAGTTAAAGAGTAACAGCTCATATAAATCAACATAAAAAGCACTAGACCCAACACCCACTATGTTAAATAGCACTATTCTAAATTTTTGTAAATTTCTTAATTTTCTAAAGTAAAATAACTATATAAGTATATGTAGATATAGATTTCTATCAAAGTTTATAAGCCAACTTTTCAATTGTCTTGTAAATTTTCTACTTTAAAGAAATACTCAGGGACACTTGGGTGGCTCAGTTGGTTAAGCCGCTTCCTTCGGCTCAGGTCATGATCCCAGGGTCCTGGGATCGAGTCCCGCATCGGGCTCCTTGCTCAGTGGGGAGCCTGCTTCTCTCTCTGCCTTTGCCTGCCGCTCTGCCTGCTTGTGTTCTCTCTCTCTCTGACAAATAAATAAATAAAATCTTAAAAAAAGAAAAAAAGAAATACTCAGAGATTTAAACATGAGGGTTAAAAATAATGTGTGACATGTTTATCTCTCTTCTTCCTAAAAAGCAGACTATTTTTTAAAAAAATACACCCACAAGGTTATAAAGAAAATGATAGAAGACAGTAACAAAATTCAGCACACCAGAAAGTAGAAAAGAACAATGATAAAGGACTGAGTACATCAGAGAAATAATAGTTTGTAGGCACAGGTACAAAGAGGAAGTCCAATGCACACCAAGGAATCCAGAAAAGACTTAAGAATGGAGGCAACTGGTACCTTCCAATTTAAGGGAACATGTAAGTGTAAAGATAGAAAGTCTGTGTAAGAAGTAACTAATACCCCAATTCTTTCTAGTTTCCCAAACAGCAGGATACAGCTCCTCCCACACCATGACTGCAGCCTGAGGTTACAACTGGAGTGTTGTCACAGAGGGTCTCCGGACTTTGGGCCACCAAGGAGAGCTGAGGGCAAAGAGAGCATCCTGAGAATGGAGAGGGTCAAGGAATTCTCTCCAGTTCTGTAATGTGGAAAGCACATAAATGTGGAAAGGGGTCAGGATCCCAGAGACTTTGAGAGACAAGCTACATGAAGCTGCACAAGAGGTCCAGAATAAGAAACAAAAAGTAAGAGAAGGAGAAAGAGAAGGAGAGAAAAATTAATTGCTATTGTAAACATACTCCATCAGGCTTTCTGATTCCTACCTTGGCACTATCACGCACGCTCTCTGCTCTCTTTCTAACTGGCCTACAATTTCTGGTACTTTCTGAAAGCTTCCTTTGTTCCTAGTAAGGGGATTTTACCTGGGAAATACGACACACACAGGATGGGTGCTACCATCTGATTTGTGTTGGTGTAGACAGTTCTGATGATCACGTGACAAAAATGTCATGTTTTGTCCTTATGCAATAAGAAAAAATCAGCAATTTTTGAAAATTCTGGGTTCAATCAATCTAGGATGTATCAGCCTTTTTAAATTTAATTTAATTTAATTTTTTTTTTTTTTTTTAAAGCAGGCCTCCCAGAGCTCAAAGTTAACTTATTCAAGCTCCAATTCTGGTAATTTAAATTTCTGCTGAATTAAGGCTTGATTTAATTTCACCATAGGGAAGCACGGATCCAGATTTGACTTGTAAATCTATAGTATGCTAGGTCTTTCTTACTCTTAAATTTTTGATGATTTCTGGCTTACAAAGTCTCAGATGTGAATTGATATTAACATGATATAACTAAAACCTAAAACTGATCCCAAAAGGGTTAGAATTGAAGGAAATTAAACCTGTAAAGCTTAAAAAGCTCTTGCAGCATGGTTAAAGAGATTGTGACCTATTTGTAACAAGTGGAATAAAAACTTTAAAATATTAAATAAATGGTGCCTGGGTGGCTCAGTCAGATAAGCACCCAACTTTTGATTTTGGTTGAGATCACGATTTCAGGGTTATGAGATCAAGTCCCACACCAATAGCTTTCCTGGGTCTCTAGCTTGCACACAGCAGATCATGGGACTTTTAGCCTCCAAAATTGTGCAAGCCAATTTCCTCAAAATTAATCTTATGTATACATATTAAATTTATAAATATATAAACACACACACACACACACAAGCATATATATATATACTATTGGTTTTGTAGTTCTGTTTAAGCCATTAAGTTTTGGGATGGTATGTTAGAGAGCATTGCAAACTAAAACAGGGTAATTGGCACTTACACAGCCAAAGCCTAGTAAACACTTTTTTGTTTAAAATTTACTGTTATGTAATCTCATTACATTTAATAACTTTTATAAACATATATATGTTATGGTTCTTTAAACTAGACGACTTCGGCATTCCTACTGCTCTTTTAACTATCACAAACAATGCTTTTAGACTAACATTCATTAATTCAGTATATTTCAAAGTATTATCTGTGGATTCAAAACACAAATTCTTCTCGGTATTACTATTTTGTGTGTGAGATAAAAGGGTTTTGAGAGCTATGAGTTTGAAAGCTTAAATGCAGTATGCTGATGTGGAAGTAAAGTCTTTCTAAATTATGAATTGGAGAAGCAAGCCTTAGTAAGCTAATGTGTTCTGATTTTCCAAGAGACAAATATAAAATGCGATGTTCCCAGAATTTATTGGACCAAACAACTTTTCATACTAAAGCATCTGCAGGCAGTAGGGTGACAACATTAGCTAAGAGGGAAGTAGGAAGTAGAACCTTTGTTCTCAAGCAGTAAAATTTTGTTTTGTGTTCACTTTGAACTTTACTCCCTAATAACCTTCAGTGCCTAGGTATGCTTAGGTACTACTCTGATTTAGGGTTAGCAGTCTCTCTCTCTCTCACTTGTTTTTTTTTTTTTTTTTTGGTCTTAGTTTCTTTCCCTACATAAAAAGTGGGAGACTGTATAGTTTGTATAGCTGCTATGAAGCTTTTAACATAGTAGATAGTAAGAACTTAAAATAGTAATTATCATATTGCACGTGCTTCATAAATTTTAGCAATTGTTACGATTAAATAGCCAAGGCATTTCTATTTGCTAGATAAAAAATAATATTTTTACAGGTTCTAATGTAGTTATTTATTTGTTGAGAATTGTGCTAATGTTTTTCATCAGCAAATAGCATATATGACTTTGATAAAGATTGGCCTAACTGAACGTACTGCCTAAAACCCTACCTCTTCCTTAGAAATTCTAAGTACATAAACTATGAAAATATAACATCTGAATTTAGAAAACATGAATAACTAAAAATGTAGAGCTAAAGCTATTAAGCTAGTGATCAAAAATTCAATTTACTTGGGCACTATTAACTACCTTTTTTTGTTGTTTATTTACATCGCAGGTTAATTATATGAACTTTAAGCTACACTTTCCAATGCTTAGCTCAGCTCTGAGTCCACCTGACTGCACAAAGACCTCTCCTTAGCTTTCTTTTTTTATCATTTTCCTGATATAAATGGCCTTCTGCGTGACCTATAGAAATAACACTGAATTTTAAAAAGAATATTCAAAATTCATTAAAAAGATTAAAGCCCTAACCCTTGGGCTTTGACCCCATCAGTGCTGACATACCAGGGGCCTTTGCTTCTGAATCTTGCAGACCAAATAAGCACCTTTTATTATGACCTTGAGACACAGACATTTTCTTATTGTGCCATTAATAGAAAATGAGCATTAGGGCAGGCCAAAACTTTAGTAATATGCACATCAAGCAAAATTTTAAAGGTAATGGGTTTAAATACTGGTAACGAAATGTTCTTTATACCCAACTATCAATTGGCAGAGCATGTTGCCGTTAAACTATGATATTAATAAGGCATGCACTAAAGATGGTTTGAAGAATAATGCCAAACAGAAAAAAGAAACAAACTTAAATCTACTCTGATTGGTTTAGGAGAAAAGTTAACTCCAAATAAAAATAATATGTGTATATAATCCTAAAGGAGTTTAACACGGTAGCATCGCTTCTTAAAACTTTCCTTAAAGGCTGGAAAGATGGCCATGTTTAGTTGTCTGCAACTGTCTAAGCCTGGTGTATGAGTCTGCTCAGGCTACCATAGCAAAATACCATAGGTTAGTTGGTGAAAACAAGAGAAATCTATTTCTCATAGATCTGGGTGCTGGAAGTCTCAGATCAGAGCACCAGAATGGTTGGGTTCTGGTGAAACCTCTCTCCTTGGCTTACAGATACCTACCTTACTGCTGTTTTCCTACCTGGTGGGGTAGGGGGGTCACCAGAGAGATTGAGGAAGAAAGAGAATAAGAACAAAAACTCTCTGGTTTGTCTTTTTACAGGGGCACGGATGCCATCACACTGAGCCTCGCCCTTTTGACCTCATCTAACCCTAACTACCTGCCGTAAGTCCCATCTGTAAATGTCATCACATTAAAGGCGAAGCTTCAACATATGAATTCATGGGCACACAAACGTTCAGTCCATAACACCAGGGTTTCTAACCCTGGCACCATAGACATTATGGCTGGACGATTCTTTGTTGTGGACTGCCCTGTAGGATGGTGAGCAGCATTAGTATAGAGAGATAATACAGATAGTAGCATAGAGCAAGATCGACATACAAAAAAATGGCTTATCTTTCCCAATCCCATATGTCCCAGTTGCTGCCAGTCATGTTAGCAGCCTACTCTCATGGCCACAGGGGACTGATACGTTGGGAGGCATAAAAATCCTCCTTTCTTCGCCCTCATGCCACCGCACATAGCTCCTATTTGTTTTCCTCTCTCTAACTACTGTCTCTTCACCGTTGAATTTCTGCAACACTCAGCCGATCAGCTCTCTCTAGGCTCATCTCATATCATTTCCTTAGCAACTGTTTAAAAATTTTTCTCAGGGAAACTCTCTCTTTAGAAACCACGAACACAGATGGTATACTGTCTATACTATAAACTCCAAACTTCTCTAATCAGTTTAAGGCAGGTTTTCTCAACATCAGCACCATTAGCATTTTAGGCTAGAAAACGCTTTGCGGGGAATGCCTATCGTGTACATTGTGGAGTGTTCACAGTAACCTTGGACTCAACCCACTAGATTCCACTCTGCCTTTGGCTCAGCTCAAGAGCTCAGGGTTTTGGGATCAAGCCCCTCATGGAGCCCCTCTTCTGGTTTCCTGCTCAGCAGGGAGTCTGCTTCTCTCTCTGCCTTTGCCCCTCCCCACTGCACACACATTTACACTCTCTCTTGATACCACGGATCGATTGATTGATACCACCCAACTCCAATAGTAAACCAAAAATGCCTCTAGACATTGCCACATGTCCCCAAGGGAGAAGGGAGGTAAAAAAATCCCCTACATGAGAAACATTCGTCCAGATCCCTGCTGCTCAAACCATCCTTGTCGATGGACCAGTTTTGTTTTATTTAATTTCAATCTATGTCACACGGATACTTTTGGTCAAAACATTTGTGGAACACTAATACTCAACTTATGTCTTGCTGTCTTCAGATATCAAAGTGCTTGAGGAGTAGTCCTGGTATATGTACATTAAAAGAGAGTACTACAGATCTTGCATCAGGAGTTGTACTAATGTATTTTATAATAAAGTAGGTGGCAACTTGAATGATATTATAACACATGGGGAGCGATCTGGACACAGGTCTCAGTAGAGTTTGCACATATCAAAATGGCGGGGGGGTAGTTCTTTGGGAGAGCAAATGATGCACTTGCATACTGATATTCTGTATAATACCATAGCAGTACCTGCTTCTATTTTATACATATATTTCAATTAATGAATGAAAAAGATATTTAGATGTGTTCCTCCTTGAAAACACACAAAGTAATTTAATTTCATGAGAAGCATGTCATGGATGCAGGGGCTCTGTAAGACCAGAGCCATATCTGCACCACACCGTGACTGTTGCTGAACGCATAGTAGTTGCTCAATAAGTAAGGACTGAGTTAATGACTGTGCTATTCACTTCAATTTTGACTTTGCTGTCAGCTAATGAATGAATGTGTGAGTGAGTAAAGGACTGATGAAGTAGAAGATTGTCCTGCAAAAGGTAGTAAAATATCTTCCTGTGTCATTGGGCACAGCAGACCATCACCTTTGCCTGTCCACAAGGTTTGTACTGTCAAGACGATGTATCGTATGAAAATTCATGTCAGAGTTGGTATAAATATGAGATGGTTATCAACTAAGATACAGGTAAGTGGGCACATAAAGGAGGTGCTGCTGGAACTCACTTCAAGGAAAGTTCTGTTCCTTTGTCCTTGAGGGCACCCATAAAGGTATGCATGAGGAAATAAGTGGCTGTGTGTATGAGATCTGGACAGACGCTCTATTCTAACGCATCAGAGGTGCACCATTTAATCAAAGTAGCAAGGTTATAAAACGTGTATCTCTGAAACAGAACCCCATCTTGGTTTCAAATGATTTTATGATGTCAGCTCAACAACTTGATCATATTGCCTGCCTTGTAAAATGTTAAGACAGCTATCAGACTCTTTTTAATTTACTCTCTTGGCCTGGATCCACTCTAGTTCTTGTAACATTCTGTCAGCACTATTTTCCTATTGAATGTCAATGAGATGTTCTACTGTGATTTCTTGTTTCTAAGCCAATATTCCAAGTGAACAACAAAACATGTGCATGCTGATTGACAGAGACAAAATATTTATTTTTTTTCAGCATAGAACAATTCTATAGTTTTAATTACTAAAATATCACACAAGTCAGTTGAAGGATGTTTAAGTATGTCCAAGTATGTCTCTCTGTATATGGTATCAGATACCATAATGTATATATTATGTATAGAGAAAGAGAGAAGGAGAGAGATTCTCTATCATCAATTCATTAATTAAATATTATACAGGAAGAAAATTATGCAATGTTATAGAAATTATGATTTGTGCTTAACTCCAAATAAACCATTTTAAGAGGCTGGGATTTTTTTGATGTTGTTTATTTTTTGTGGGGGTTTTTGTTTGAGTTTTTGTTGTCTTTGTTTTTTGTTGCTTTGTTTTTTGTTTTTGTTGTTTGTTTGTTTTTGTAATTTAAACTTTTCCATGAACATTTGGGATCAGGAAAAAAAGAACATGTCTATTACCTTTTGAAAGCAGCTGTCTTCACATTTAGTAGTTGTGGTAAAAAGAACTTCTTTTGAAGCTATTTTTCAATACACAAATTACTCTACAGTTTTTAAAAACAAATCCATTTGTAAAATTCCAAGGCTATAGTACTTTAGAAGTGATTATATACATCAGGGAAAAAATGATTCACCCAGGATTACTTTTAGTATCGTGTTACTCTGGTGAAATTAAAATATGATTCCACCTACATTTAAATCTAAAGAATATATTTGTCACACAAAACCAGGTTCAGTTGTACAACCCTGGCATCTGTTCACTGAGGGTTTCAAGCAAGCTCACTTGATGGAAAGACCCAAGAATTGAAAAAAGAAGTGTTAATGTTGTTAAGCAAAATTATCATATGGCCCATCAGTTACGTATAGATAGAAGCACATACGGTATATATACAGCACACAAACACACACACACCTGAGAGATCTCAGTGTTTTAATTAATTACACACATCTGTCCTTATGATGTGCAGTCTCTGTATTTTTAGTACTCCTCAGATGATATGTACAAATGATCTCACTTTCCTGGTAGGGTTATCTCAGTCAGGGAAAAGAGATGCTGAGTCTCTCGGTCTCTAAGGGAAGTCATTTGTTTCCTGATATTTAGGTTTGTATTTTTAGAAATGACTAATAAGTCCTGTATAAAAGCCATTTCTGCTGACAGGATTAATTGTAGCTATCATGCCCACTAAGCCATCAAATGCCCCACCTCCTGCCATGAGAAGACAATGGTGTCAGACATTTGAGTGACATTTCCCCTGTCAAGTCCCCATAAAGTCCCACCTGGACATCCAGCTGCTGCGAGGCTTTGGCGGTTTGCCAAAATCTCATTTCACGCTTTTGCCTCTTCACTTGCACATGAAGTGTGAGATGAAGTGCTCAACGTTCAGCAAAATGATGTAAAGCGCTGGCGTCTCAAGTAAACATCATTTTAGAATTGCCAAGCCGTGTAGCGCGAGACGCCAAGTTTTTCCTAAAATTCGAATATCCTAAATGTACTGGAGGTGAAAATATTTGTTCAGAGTTTGACACAAAATCTCCTGGTGGTAAAACCTGACCAGATGCAAGGTCATGGGAGAATGAAACTCACTAAGGAGTTAGTGAGGTAGTTCGTGGTCCCCTGTAGAAGTAATAATGTGATGTCAGCGAGCAGCCCCACAGCCCGGCAGTGGTGCTCTGTGACATTCCTTGTCTGTGACTTACTAGCATTGTAAAATGCAGAAAATGTCTGAATTTCAAAACCCATTTGCCTCCAAAGGTACAAAAGAGAGACTGAGGACCTGTAACTTAGAGGTACAATCCTGGCCTCTCAAATAGGAAGCCAGGGAATCTGGGATCAAAACCTTGGGACTTTTCCAAAGATAGACTGCCATGGGTAGGGCTCAAGGAGAACTTTTTCCTGACTCTTCCAGAACCTACACCCAGTGTCAACACCCTATAACTCACCGATCTATTACTTTGGAATGGAGCAGAACTGATTCATGGCCATCAGTTTTTATTTGCTCAGTTAGCAAAGCTGCTGAAGAAGAAGTTCATTGCCTTTGCATTACTTTTATAGATCACTTTGCTAAGCTTGGAAGGTGGTTCATGCCTTAGAAAGGTGACTACACTATTGCTTTTAAGACATGGTAGTTTTTTGATCCTGGTTTTAATTTATAAAGTTGAATCAATATTAACAACTGCAAAATAATTTTTATCTGCAAGTCCAAATAAGAAAAGACAATATTACTGTCTTAGTATAAACTCTAATGCTCTTGCTGACATGCAAGTTCATATTACATAAACCTTACCTTGCTTTCAAAATCAAAATCTTTTTTTATGTAGTAAATAATTATATATGCTGCCACGAAAATCCATCTGATAATTTCCTCTAGAATAATTGGTAGAACTAAGTGGGTAAAGGAGAGAATGGGTTTCCCATCACCAAATGATGGTTCCATCATGATTTCATCTAAGTTATTTTACGGTATATTAGTGCAGTCGTAAACCAACTTTAGTGATTTATAATCACCAGGAGAGTCCCCAGAAGTGGCCCTGAAGTTAATGATTGGTTTGCATTTAAAGCAACCCCCTTTAGCAATGGCTTTTTCTAAGTGGAGCTTCCTTAAGAGTAGCACTCTGACTTAATTACTGAGACAGTTCCTGTTTATCACCCTTTGGCTGCAGTGGGGAATTTTAAAAAGAATTAACATAAATGCGATTCTTTTTTCTCATGAGGTACAAGAGCAATGAAGCAATGTAAGACATTAAGAAAAATCCTAAAAATAGTAACACTTGTCAACTGGAACTAGGACATTGAACTTAATTGCTTAAGTTAATGACGCCTATGATACAGATTACAGCACTCTGCAAACGTGTGTGTGGAACTCACAGATGCTTGACTTCAATTTTATGTTCATTGGCACTGATAATTTTTTGACAGTAGCATCTAAATAGGCAAAGAACAATAAATATGATTCATTCAAAAGACATTTGCCTATGTATGATTTCTCAAATAATAAATGATGTGACTAGCAATTAATTTAAGAAGGTCAAAGAAAACTCTGACTATAAGTTCCTACAATTCTTCAATTAAGGGAAAAGAGCGGTAACTTTGGAGACAGGGGAATTATGTTCATTCTCAACCTCTACATCTAGCTTACTGTGAGACATAAAGAAAATAATTTATCTTCTAGTTGTGTTTCGTAAGTGCCAAGTGGGGTTAAAAATGCCTGTGCCAGGATACAATATAGGTTTACAGCAGGATCAAATGAGATAACACAAAACATGTAAATTGCCAACCAACTTCTTAATGTTACTCATGTAAAAAGATAAAACTTATACACCTTTGTCAATAAAAATACATGGGTGGACCCTGTTCCAGTAAGGTGGAAGGTGAATTTTCTGGTTTTATGTATATACACTACTTTGAGATTTTTAAAAATTTTCTTAAATGTTATAATATACCTCTTTGCATGTTAATTACTAAACAAAGACCAATTAAAAAAAAAATTCAGATATTACATAGATACTGGATAGCAGGAGTCTAAATTTTCCAGTCCAAGTTCACCAATTCACGAGTGAGTTAAAAATATTTGGTGACGATTTCAAAACAGTCATTTACACTAATAACAAAATTATTAATTATTAAACTATGATCTCTTCTATTACAATCCATCCAGTATGGACACAGCAGTATGGTCCATCAAATATGGAGTCAGCAGTGTTACTAATACTGAACTACCAAAACGAAATATAAAAGCTAATATTAAAATTAAAACCCAAGAAATAACATGCTGTCGTTTTCATTTCTGAAAATGTACAGTAATGCAGAAAAAGAATTGCTAAAAGAGACACTGACATTCTTGGCTCGTTTTCACACCTGCTAACATTTATACCACACATCCATTCATATTTTTCTACAAACTAGCTGTGTCATGCTAAGCACGTTTAATGGCTGTACATCAGTTGTCTTATATCTAAAATGATGATGTTGAATCTCACAACTGCCAAGTTCAGCCACAGTCCTGTACTAGTACAGATCTTTGGTCCTAAGATTGAAAAATAAAATACATCAAATACAATTAATTAATTTGTTTTTACAAGCCTTTCCTGACATCCCTAAAACAGATACTTTTAGTGCCTCGACACAAATCCACCATCTGAAGACTTTCCTCTAACCCTTAGACACTATTGGTGGGAATATAAATTGGTGCAGGAAACAGTATGGAATTTCCTCAAAGAATTAAAAATAGAGTTACCACATAATCCAGCAATTCCACTGCTGGGCATATATCTGAAGGAAATTAAATCACTATCTCAAAGAGACATCTGCACCCCCTTGTTCACTATAAGACTGTCCATCAGGGGCTGAATGGTTAAAGAAACTGTTACATACATTTATATGAAAACAAACAAATATATATGGAATTCAGCCATAAAAAAGAAGGAAACTCTGCCATCTGCGATAACATAGATGGATCCTGAGGGCATTATTTTAAGTAAACTAAGTCAGAGAAGGAAAAATACTATACAATCTTACTTATATGTGAAATCTTTAAAAATGAACTCATAGAAACAGAAAACAGAGCCAGAGGTAGGGGATGCAGGGTGACAGATTCAAATCATAACATGTACAACAACAAGTCACACAATGTTATATGTTAATTATATTTCAAAAAAGCCGAAAAAAAAAAATCAAGACTTGTCTCTTTCCCTTCATCCAAAAACCAAAGAATCAAAAAAAACAAAACAAAACAAAACAAAAAAACCACCAAAACAAAACATGTAGAAGCAGTGAAACAAGACAATAATGAGGCAAAAATGGGTCCACTTTCTCTTCTCTTCTCTAGGTTGTCTCCCACTAATCACAAATTGTCTTGCACTGATGCATAACGATATGAAATTAGACAATGTTCACAAACAGAGATTCCTGTTGTTTGAAATCTGATGAAAAATTAAACAGAAGAATGACAAGAAGATAACTGATGAGGATAGATCAGTTCCATATGTAATGAGATATAATTATTTGGCAACAGCAATTAAGTCCCCTGAGTAGTTATGGACCTTCACTATATAACAAAACCAGCTCTTCCCCTATAAACTCAAGAACTGTCACATTCTGAACAAAGGTTAAAATAGTGTCCATGGCATTAGAAGCATAGATCATCCATCCTTGAGTAAGTAGCGAGTGCATTAAAAATTCTCTGTAGGATAACACCTCATAAAGTATTACTTCTTCCCTCCCATGTGATGACCATATGATCAGAAAATCGTATGTGCCACCATTGGAAGGAGATCATCATTTCTAAAATTAGTAGAAGCATAAACTGTATGAGGACATACATAAATACATACTACTGGATGTAGACATATTTGCACACAAAATACAACATAGTTTTTCAGTCCGTGGTCTTCCTGCCTAGCACATAGTTTTGGGACGTCTTTTTGCAAGGTGCTCTGGCTCCCTGGGAGCAGAACATGTGTGCAAAGAGAGAGGACGGATTCCTAATCCTAAAATTCTTAGGCTGTGTGAAGAGACATTCAGAGCAACATAGTTCAAAAGCCTCAAAGAAGCCATCTCCATTGCAAGCTTGATATGCATCCATGCTGGGGCGAATCTGTCTGTAGAGAATGTTCTTAGGTTATCCTGAATATGTAGACAGAAAGCAACTGCAACAGCATTTAAATCACTTTGAACTATCTTTAGCTTCCGCAGTGGCAGGCCATGCTTTTGCCACTTCAAGCCATGAAATTGTTTGAAATTGTGTGACAGGAATTAATATTCTCACAGACATGTAGGGCAAAGTAAAGACAGAAAAAACTGCTATAATCTAGATCCCTTGATAATTCAGGATATGCTTGGGACACAAGAATAGCAGGGTCATAACAAACTCTACACTAAGACCGAAATAAGGCTACCAGCGGCCATAATCTGTTGTCTCAGACCATCTATTTGAGACCATTTGGTGAGCATTCATAAAAATAAAGATACATCTTGTAGATAACACACGGACGATCATTCCTAAACATATTTTAATCTGCAAAATATCTTCTTTTGTACATTTTAAGTGATGTATAAATATGGTTGCTATAATTATACTCATCCTGTTTTTCTCATTTAGTTGGCCTATTTGAACTTCTATGTAATTGTTAAAATACCAGAAAATTATCAGAGCCACAGAGAAAAAATCCGTATGGGTGAATAATTATATGAAATAACTTGTTTCAGTAAATATGTGGGTGTGTTAAATTATAATGTCAATAAAACACCATCTAGATTTATTGTGTCAGAAATTTATTGTTTTGCTAAATGCACTCATGTTATTAATTCTATAGTCAATGAAAGAAAGATTCATATTAATTAGTCTAAATTACGAAAACAATAGCAGCAGTGAGTACAAGTAAAAACAAATCTGTGAAAACTTTCTGGCATTTTTAGACCTTTTTTTTGCATAAATTTCTATGTGCAAAAAAATCATTGTTTAACTTAGATAATGTTAAATAATATCCTACTGGTAAAATATTATAAGACATTTATTGCATACCTGGGGAAAAAGATTGTTCTTTAATGTTTCCATTGGTGTTATGCTGAACCCCACCATAAAGCACAAGGCAGATTATATTAAACAACAGTATATTATAGCCCAACATCTCAATTTAGTAAAGTGCATCACTGCTACATAGTTAAGAAGGAAGAAAGTGTAATGTGTTGTCCTAGAAAAACAGAATTTCTACTATCTACATGTACACACATATCTCATAATATATTGGGAACTTTTGTATGGAATGTCAAAGTAAATTTATTTTCTAGGGCTCCACTTATAAGTTTAATATTTACATATTTCCAAATATTACTGAAGGCGAGACTAATTATCTTGCTCTGATCTCAAGCAAATATAAAACAAGCTAATTTATTCAGGTTTCACCTGTGAAATAGATGGATGGATTACATAGATCTATCTACCTGTCTATCTCTATACATATCCATTTTAAAATGGGAATGTGAAGTGCTTCAGATGGTCAGGCATTAGGAAAGTGGAGCACAACTTTTGCATTTCAAATCACACTGATTTATTTTGAATGGTGCATGCTCATTTAGGAATGTGTTTATATGGAATATATGTGAAAAACAATGCCTTACAGAAAACTAAGCTTAGAATTCTTATAATTTAAACATTAAAAGAGCCACGTAGCAAAACTACACAAGGAGAATTAGTGTGAAATTATTTCTTAAGGTTATCTTGTGACTGTCTAGTCATTATTTACCAGATCTCCCTATATAATACAATACATTTTTTTACATAATTACATGTATACTTCATATACAGAGATGTGCCTCTTTTGAGAAGGTACAGGTGATTAAGTACTCTGAGCATTTAAGTGAATTAATTAGCTGTCAGCCCATTTTCTCCTCAATGAAGAATGAACTTCTTCCTTTACTGAGGTATATTGGTGTAGCATTATATTAGTTTCAGGTGTATAACATAATAATTCTGTATTTCCAAGCATTTCAAAGTGAGTACCATGATAAGTCTAGTTGTCATCTGTCACGGTACAATTGGCCCCCTTCACCCTTTTTGCTTAACCCTTAAATTAATTAAGTTATTAATTTTAATAATTAATATTCATTATTAATTAAAATTCAACATGTTTTAAAGACTTGAATGTAACACCCCAAGCCATAAAACTCTTAGAAGAAAACATAGGGAATAAATTCCTTGGCATTGCTCTTGGAGATACATATTTTTTTAATCTGACTGCAAAAACAATGGTAAGGAAAGCAAAATAAACACGTGGGTCTGCAATGAGCTAAAAAGCTTCTGTCCAGCAAAGGAAACCACCAATAAAATAAAAGTGCAACCTGCCAAATGGGTGAAGATATTTGTACATCACATATCCAACTAGGGGCTAATCTCTAATATGTACAAAGAACTCATACAGCTCAGTAACAACAACAAATTTGATGATAACCTTAATAGACATTTTCCCAAAGAAGACATGCAGATGGCCAACAAGAACATGAAAAGAAAGTCAGCATCACTAATCAGGGGAATGCAAGTCAAAACTACAATGAGATATCATCTCACACCTATCAGAATGGCTGTTATCAAAAAGAGGAAATAACGAATATTGGCAAGGATCTAAAGGGAACTCTTAGGCACCAACAATGGGGATGTAAATTGTTGCAGCCACTAGGTGAAACAGTCTAGCGTTTCCTCAAAAAAGAATTTTAATAGGGATAAGTTTTTATTTATTTATTTAAGTTTTTATTTATTTATTTGACAGAGAGCAGGTGAGAGAGTGAGAGAAAGCACAAGCAGGGGGAAAAGCAGAGGGACAGGGAGAAGCATGATCCCCACTGAGCAGGGAGCCCGATGCAGGGCTCAACCCAAGGCCGAAGACAGATGCTCAACCGACTGAGCCACCCAGGTGCCCCAGAATAAATTTGTTTTTAAAAGAATATTTTCAGATAATAACCTACTCTTATATTTTCTAAACTATACCCTTTTCCTAAAGATAATACTAGGAAACAGTATTTCCCTTACTCTACTTATGTTGCATTCTAAATTTGGGACAAAATTAAAATGTGTGCAACCTATTCCAGGGTTATTAACATAGCCTATTTAGGATAGAGATATAAAAATACATTTTTGCAAATAATTTATCAACTAATAGATATTTGGATCAATGTTCCAATAGTGGGTTAACTCATATAAATTATAGTTTACTCAGGTTTTAGATAGATAACTTGTCTGGATGTGTTAAAGGAAATGTAGAAACAGACTCCATGGAGGACTGAATGAAGGTTTCAGTGGAGGACTGAGATCATGAATTGTGCCATGACTGAAAATATGGCTCTTGAACACCATTTTTCCCCCTAGAAACCTTCTCTCCCGTCCACACCCTGCCCATCTGTCTCTATTATTAACCTTATATGGCGTAGTTTTTACAAGCAAATAACCACACTCGGTCTAAAGTCCTGAAATAATTTATTTTGATTATTCTGTCAATCAACTTGCATAATTAATTTGATCTTAAATTTGAACTTTCTTTGATCCTATTTAATAAATGTCACGGCACTTCCTGAATCCTGACTTACAAAAACTAACTGCTTAATAGTCCACTTATTATTTTTCCTTTTAACCTGCCACTCAATATACTCCTTTAGTAACTTTAGAGACTTCAGGTATACACAAAATAAATCAATTAACAAAAAACATGCTGGCACTCACGGTCTTGAGAACAGACCTGAGATAGTTTATTTATGCACATCGATTACTTTGACGTTTGTTCTTGACAGAAAAGTAATAAATGAAAGTAGAGGGGACGCCTGGGTGGCTCAGTCAGTTATTCATCTGACTTTGGCTCAGGTCCTGATTTCAGACTCCTGAGATCAAGTCCCTTGTTGGGTTCTCTGTTCAGTGTTGGACTCCCTGCTCAGCAGAGAGCCTGTTTCTCCTTCTTCCTCTGACCCTTCCCCAGCTCGTGTGGACTCTCTCTCTTAAATAAATAAATAAAATCTTAAAAAAAAAAATAAAAAATAAATAAATAAAGTCTTTAAAAAAAAAGAAGAAGAAGAAGAAGAGAAAATTGAGTGTATGAGAACATTATTTTAACAGCCCTCCTTTAATGCTTCTGCAACATGTTAATATGTTGTCTACCTCATATAATCTGAATCTTTACAGTGTATTTTTATGTATCTAGAAATACAATTAAAGCAGCATATCTAGTGCTCTATAAAACCTCTGGAGTATCAGAGAAATTAATTTTGGTGTTTTTTCCCCGCTTAAAGCCCCCTGTATACATTAGAAGACATTAGAAGAGGTTGAAATAGTAGGTGGTTGTGGCCCTGCTGTCAGTGTGTGTCCAGATCCCTTTAGCTTCTCCTCTAGGCTGCACACAGTCTCTTCAGGAAAGGAAGCTTCTTGCATATATCACCCATCCTCTCTGACCAGCTGTGGAACAGGGCAACTACTGGGAGGTAGGAAGCAGTAAATAAATACACCAGCTTCCTCATCCCTCAGTGCGAAAATTCTGAGGCAAGTTCCACAATTTATCTCAGAAGGTTGTCAAAGGGCCCAAACCAGTTTCTCATAGTTGTCATCTGTGCGCCTTTTATTGTCACCCTCCTCCCTGCCTCAACTTCTCACTGCTTCATAGTGCTTCCTAGAATTGCCTCCCCTTAAAACTATTTGATCCCAAATCCATCTTTGGAGATTTGCTTTTGAGAAACCCAAATTTGGACCTTTGTTTTCCTTTTCTCTCTCCCTCTCTCTTCCTTTCCTCCTTTTCCCCTTCCTCCCTCCGTCCCTTCCTTCCTCTTTCTTTCTTTTCCTTCCTTCCTCACTCCCTCCCTGTTCGTTCGTTCTTTCTTTCTTTCTTTCTTTCTTTCTTTCTTTCTTTCTTTCTTTTTCTCTTTCTTTCTTTCATAAAGAATGGAGATGAAGGAATACAACATTTACTTCTCCATCATTGTACCTCTCACCATTGCTGTAATGTTGGGTCTTAAATCCCAGTTCATATGCATCATCACCAAGACAATATTCTCTAATCAACTTTTCTTTTGTCCTTCAAGAAAGTTGATTTATTTTTGAGTTAAAAAAAATTAATGTTATATGTTCATTCATTATCTATAGAGTGGGTTTGTCAGTGAATAAGGAAGAAATGACATTTCATCTGCATTTCATCTAGTAGTGGCTTATATTAAAACTTATATTAAAACTTATAATATATATAGATATTTCATAGATTAACACTATTCTTATTGTTGTCATGGTTAATCTCCAAACCAGAAACCCATTATGAGAAAATTGAACTTTAATTTCATAATTGATATCAGGTAATGATTGACAATCTTCAGATTTTGCAAAGGAGTAAACATAGCTTAATTAATCTATTTTTTAAAGGATTTTATTTATTTATTTGTCAGAGAGAGAGCACAAGCAGGTGGAGCAACAGGCAGAGGGAGCAAGAGAAACAGACTCCCTGATGAGCGGAGATCCCAACATTGACTGAATCCCAGACCCTAGGATCGTGACCTAAGCTGAATGCAGATGCTTAACCGACTGAGCCCCCCAGGTCCCCCAACACAGCTTAATTTACAGGGAAATATTTTTCAAAGTACCCTCAGCTATGACTCTTACATGTAGGTTTCTTACTTAGCAGACCTCTTTGACAGTTCTAACTGTATTTGTTGCCACGACTCCGTTGTCTCCATTCTTGTCCAAATTAGACTTAAGTCCAACTTCTTCACTAAAATCAGCTTCAAGCAAATTCATCCACAGCTTCATTTTATCAAATACAATGGTCATTTCTTGGTCTTCCCTTCAGTTAGCCTTCTTAGCCACATTTCATAGTTAATCATAACTCCTTGAAAGTCGGAATTCATGATTCCCTCTTTCTTTTGTTTCACTCACATCTCAGTAGAATTTCCCATGTCCTTTCTTAGTTTTTCCTACCTAGGCCAAGGGTTTGATTCTTCATCCTCTCCTCTAATTCTTCTTTTATTCTCTAACTGATTCCACTTAGTGACAGGATTTTAAATATCGTTTGTGTCTATAGCTCTGATTTTGTTTAGGAACTTTTGATTGACATTTCCATTGCCAATTTAACAAGTTCAACTGACTAACAAACAGCTTAAGTATAACATGTTTGACTCAGAAATCCTACTTTCCTTAAAACAAACAAACAAACAAACAAAAAACAAAACTATCCTTCATCTCAGGCTTCTCCTTCTCAGTACATGTCACTTAATTTCCCTTGGTGCTCAGGGTAAACCCAAGATTTTGCTCTTAATTGCTTCCTTTCTTATAGTTTACATCAAAAGTTTCAAAGCACCCATTGGATTCTAACTCCAAAGTGTTTCCAGAATTGACTACTCAGAATACTTACCATTACAATTTGAGTGTAAATAACCATTATTACTTTGCCCACATACTGCAAACTTGATGGTTTTCTTGATATTATTCCTGTCCTTATAGACCATTCTCCAACCAGTCTACATCATAGTCATGTAACTGCTTAACTCTAATTATAACATCCCCCTGCTTAAAATATTTATTGGTTTTCCTTTGCAATTAAAATAGCACCCTTTTTATAATGTCATGTAAAATTTATATATGTGCTCTGCCTCCTAATTCCATCTTTCTGCCCATTCTACCTTCACTATTCTTTAGCAAGGCAGGGCTTTTTATGCACGTAATTGTCCACATTAAATATACCTGATAGATGAGTGGAAGAACTCGAATAACCCATATCTTCCATTCAGTTTCTCATGTGATGTGGGGCTAGTTTGATTTCGTGAAACCATAGTCTTCTATTCTAGAAATTAGCAGTAATCTCTATCTTCTTGACCAGTTATGGTGTGGTTTGTACTAATACACGTAAACATCTGCAATACAGAAGGTATTTACTAGATCAAAGGTAACCTTTGATGATATGAGGAAGTCAATAATTCTGACCCAGACACTAATGTTGGAAATCATCAAATGCTGAGTAATAAAACCAAGACATAACAGGTCTGGGATACATGTGGCTAAAGTGTAGGTATATTAAATGGTCAAAATTATTTAGATAAAAGATGCATCAAAGTTTAAACTCAGTTATCTTTGTAAAATGTTGGCTGTACAACACACTGGCATGTAGCTTTGGGCAAAGACCATGACATTTTAGAGGTCTGACTTTCTCTGTGTTGTACCAATAATATTAAGATGACCTCCTTAGATTATTGGGAGGATTAAAATGGTAAATCCAGGAAAGATTTTAGTATAGCTCCCAACACATAGTAAACATTTCATTTAGTTGAGACGATAATGGTCTTGATAACCAGTGAAATGAGAAAGATTCAGTTTTTATCACCATTGCATGATATAAGTATAAATCGAATAAACATTACTCCAACACCCTCAGGGGATCTATCTTAGGATGGACCAAATGTTCAGTTTCCCAAACCTACTCCACATCATACTCAGCATCAGTGGATTCAGAAGGCATAAAACCTGTCTTCATTTGACACTGTTATGGATGAATTATGTCCCCCCATTCATCTGTTGAAGCCCTAACCTCCAATGTGACTCTATTTGGAGATGGACCCTTTAAGGAGGTAATTAAGGTTAAATAAGGTGGTTAGGGTGGGGTCCTAATCCAATCTCTTTATATGGAGATGAAGAGATACTACAGTTTCTTTCTGTGCAAACATAGGAAAAAAGGCCTTGTGAAAACACAGCAAGAAGACAGCCATCTGCAAGCTAGGAAGAGAGGCCTCATCAGAAACCAACCCTGATAGCATTTCGATCTTGAATTTCCACCCTTCAGAAATGTGAGAAAGTAAAAGTCTGTTGTTTATACCATCCAGTCAGTGTGTTCCAATATAACAGCTTGAGCAGACTAAGACAAGCAGCCATCCAGTCACGAAGAAGGAGACAGTTGCACATCAGGCAATTAGAAGTACAGGTGAAAGACGTGAACAGACACCTCACCCAAGAAGATACACCCATGGCAAAAAATGCATATGAAAAAATGTTCTATATGATATGTCATTAGGGAAATGCAAATTAAAACAACAATGAGATATCACTATCTACCTATAATAATGGACAAAATCCAGAACACCAACAGCACCAAATGCTGGTGAAGATGGAAAGTAACAGAAACTTCCATTCATTGCTGGAGGAAATGCAAAATGGTGCAGCCACTTTACAAGACAGTTTGGTGGCTTTTTAAAAATTAAACATACTTTTACCACACTATCCAGTAATCATGCTCTTTAGTTTTATCCAAAGGAGTTAAATACTTAGGTCTATACAAAAACTTGAAAACAGACATTTGCAGCAGTTTTATTTATAACTGCCATAACTTGGAAGCAATAGAGACGTCTTCCAGTAGGTAAATGGATAAATAACTTTGCTACATCTAGACAAGGGAACATGATTCAGCACTAAAAAGGATAAGCTATTAAGCTATGAAAAGAACTGGAAAGAACATAAAGAAGGAAAGAAGCCAATCTGAAAAGGTTACATACCGTATGATTCCAACTATATAACACTCTGGAAAAGGCAAAACTATGGATACAGTCAAAAATTCAATGGTTGCCAGGGTTAAGGGGTGGGGAACTGAGGAACAAACAGACCAAGAACAGAAGATGTTTAGAAGAGTGAAACTAGGGGCACCTGGGTGGCTCAGTGGCTTGGGCCTCTGCCTTCAGCTCGGGTCATGATCTCAGGGTCCTGGGATCGAGCTCCACGTCGGGCTCTCTGCTCGGTGGGGAGCCTGCTTCCCCCTCTCTCTCTGCCTGTCTCTCTGCCTACTTGTGATCTCTCTCTCTCTCTCTCTCTCTCTGTGTCAAATAAATAAATAAAATATTAAAAAAAAAGAAGAGTGAAACTAATCTCTTTAATATTATAATGGTGAATGTATGTCATTATGTATTTGCCAAAACTATAGAATGCACCACACCAAGAGTGAACTGTAAGGTAAACTGGGGACTTTTGGCGATTAGGATGTGTCACTGTAAGTTCATCCAATGTAGGTTTGAACAAATGTCCCACTCTGGTGGGAAATGGTGATAATGGGGAACGTTGTTTAAGCATGGGAGTGGGAGAACTATGGGAAATGTGTATACCCCCCACTCAATTTTGCTGTGAACCTAAAACTACTCTAAAAAATAAATCTATTTATATACCACAAAAAGAGTACATTGGGATTATTTGTTTAATGAATCCATTATTAACATAGACAAATATGGAATAAAATATCTAAAACTACCACAGACTAAGCATCTCATTAAATGCAACACAGTATTACTCAGCATGTCTTCATCTGAGAAAATGCTTGCTACAAGAGCGTGTTTAACTATATAGTGATGTCTGCTAAGATAAAGTGGGTTACTATTGCTACTGACTTCATGTAATTGTATGTAGATATTATCTTGTTTATTTTCTATTTCTGGGCTGTGATGTGAGCTAATTACTATAGAAAAGAAATAAAAATCAGACAAGAAATTTTAAAAATGTACTTAAAATGGGTTAATTGTAGTGTTCTAGCTATTCCACTCTCAAGAACTTAATCATAGTGATAGGACACTATAATTAAAATGAAAACGAAACGTTGCTTACCCAAGAAGAGTATATTTTGTTCATATTTATCTTGTAAAAAATCCCAAATGGGTGATATATCACTTCATCTATCATAGAATACTGTTGGATTAAAAAAATTAAGTAAAAAGTCCCCACTGCTGTTCAGTTTCTTGAACTCATGGTGCCATTTTCCTTCCCAACCACTTAGTTCAATCCTAAAAGTATCTTCTTGTCACCTTGTTTCTCACAGTAATAGGGTAACAGAGTGAGAGGGAATGAATAAGGGAGAGAGAGGGAGAAGAGGAGAGAGGGAAGAGAGAGAACTCTTTGACTTTGATATGAAAGACACATTTCATGTTTTCCTTTATAAATTACAAAATATAACTAAAAAGCAAATAGTCATGAAATTTCTCCCTAGAAAACAATTAGATAGGAAAAAACCCAATAGCTTCAATATTGAATCTTTCCTTAGATGCTTCATATATGTCCTATCTTCACAGTAAACCAAACATACCAGGAAAGCAGCAGTATGGATGCTTATGGAAAAGAAAATGCCATTTCTTTAAAAATACCCTCAAAATGAGTGATATGTGGGAAGATTATCCAACCTTTTGTTCTGCCAGAAGGACAAAACACTGGAAAATATAGAAGCTCAAAAAATATACAGTGTCTTCTTCATTGAGAGTCTTTTTAAAAGTTATGGGTTTTAAATATAAAATAATTTAACCAGAGATACTGGGGGTGTTGTTGGCATTGTTTCTGTCCCCAATACTTCAAAGTTCTTTTTCAACTTATGATTATCAACAGTTGATTTTTACAGATTTTATAATAAATGTGTATTTAAACCCACATCTTGGGATGCCTGGGTGGCTCAGTTGGTTAAGCATCTGCCTTCTGCTCTGGTCATGATCCCGGGATCCTGGGATCCAGCCCCTTGCTGGGCTTTCTGCTCAGTGGGGAACCTGCGTCTCCCTCTGTCTTCCACTCATCCTGCTTGTGCACTCTCTCCCTTTCAGGAACAAATAAGTAAAATCTTAGAAAAAAAATAATAAACCCACCTCTCAATTCGACATTTCCTTAAGGATCTATTTATTTAAGCATTCATGTACTTAAGATAACACATTTAGACTTCACACTATGCATAAAGATTTTCAGTTACCCTGCTAAAAACATACATGATACTAAAGTGAAAAAATACAAAATACAAAATCAAGAAAGGTAAGCATTATAATAAAAATTAAGAAAATGTGAAAGAAACAGACACCTATATTTTGGATTTACAATTCCTAAAGGTCTGATTGTATTTTTTATAAACTTTTTGCATATCAAAGCATAATAAAGAAATAACCATATTCTCATCTGCTAGGAAAAAACACTTTTAAGTTTTTCAGGGAAGAAACATTTTCAGCACTCTGTTCAAAAATGAAATTTAACTTGGTGTAAAACAGGACAGAACGAGAGAAGTAAAAATGGTAAGGGCATCACTCACGCAAGTGCACTTGCTTTTGATAAAGGCACAGACATAGCGCATTCACACCTCCTGAAAGCAACTCTGTGGGCAGATTGAAAGAGGGACAGATTTATAAAATGCATGAAGTCAGAGATTGAGTTTTATTTAAAGTTAATCCCTGGGGTGCCTGGGTGGCCCAGTGGGTCGAGCCTCTGCCTTTGGCCCAGGTTATGGTCCCAGGGTCCTGGGATCGAGCCTTGTATCTGGCTCTCTGCTCAGCGAGGAGCCTGCTTCCCTTCTCTCTCTGCCTGCCTCTCAGCCTACTTGTGATCTCTCTCTGTGTCAAATAAATAAATAAAATCTTAAAAAATAAATAAATAAATAAGTGAATAAATAAATAAAAAGTTGAACCCTAGCACTGTCACAATGGAATGCATAAAATACTTATTAAATGAAATTGTGATACTTATTTTTTATGGAAAACAAATGGACAAGTACAATCTGATGAAGTGATATTCCACCTCTATAAGAAAGTGAGAAAAGGTAGTGATTTAAGGCACAAAAATAGTTTCTGAAGAGCCAGGTATGGTACCCTTAATATTCAGTGTATGTATCCAAATATCCTTCCATCCAGTTTATTTCATGTTGAGAGGACAGGTATAAGCAAGTCTAGTATTTAATTTATTTTATTACCTGATAACCATTGTCTGTTTTAGAATTTCAATTGATGACTGAATTTCATGTATAGTGGGTTTAAAAGAAAAAAAAATTATATATATATAATATATATTATACTATATATATTATTATAAATATATAGAAAAATATTGCTTTCATTCAGATTTCTTATTAGAGAATATTGACAGAGATAGCCTTAACATTCCCTTCAGCTTGACTTTAGACAAGTTTCTTTCTGACTATAAGTCCTCTGATCTCTCTTCTTTTAAAGCATTTACTTTAGAAAACTTGCAATTGTAAATTTGTTCACTACTCTTTCGAGATGTAAATCTTTTTCTAGCCCCTTGCCAATGTTATAATGATCAAATGTCTTTCTCAAGGACTGGGAACCATCCCTTTGAATTGTAATCACCAAGAAAGAGCCCCATCGCCCATTCTCTGTAGGAGGGTAGAAACTTAACTTCCAAGACCCAATTAAGAGACATGGATGGCTGAATCACATTGACCAACTTCCTCTCCAACATTTCCAGTGCTTTTTCAATAGTTCAATCCAATGTTTAAAATCCTCTCAACTTTCTTTTCAGAGATGTTGGGTTTAATCTCTCTTCTCTACTGCAATGGTCTTTAATAAAATCTCCCTTGTCTATTTATCTTGCTCAGTGCAATTTTTCTTTGACAATATATATGCAATAGATATGCATATGATGAATTCCTTAATACATATATTTTCACATAACCCAGGAGAGAAACACTAAGTTAATAAAACAGGAATCAATGGTTTAATGTTTCCTACAAAATTTGTTCCCTACAAATTTGATTTGTTCCCTACAAAATTTTACAAATGCATTGAGAGAAATATGAAGATATGCCAATTGAATTTCCATAATAGGTAAAAAGAACAGTGGATGAAACACACCCGATTCTGCGGAGAGAGGCCATGATGCCATTGTCCAGGAGGTCCTGCTAGAATGGAAACTTGAATAATGGTTGTAATTCTTTCAGGTGACCAAACCAGAGAAAGGCATTCTCAGCTTTCCTCTCAAAGAAAAGAGGGATTTAGAAGTGATCATATAAACCAAAAAAAAAAAAAAAAAAAAGAGGCTATGGAAGAATGAGAAAGGAAAAATTAACAAGAATATGATGTAATATATAAAAGTCAATTCCAATGGGGTAATCTCTTCTTACACTTAGACAAAGTTCAAGGCAAGATTTCATCTGCATTATTTTCTTTGGCCCTAACTGGAGCTATAGTTAACAGCATAATCATTGACAATGACGTCTTAATGTTTTTACATAAATTGCAAAAAAAATCAATAATATACCAAGTTAGAAGCTTGCATTATAAAGATTAGCTGATTGCACTTGAAGTAAGTTAAGTCTCAATCTTTTCTTTTGGGAGACATAAACTTGATACTCTTTTAAGTATGAAATTTTTTAAATTTTTATTATTCAGTTTGTAAAGTAAATATTTTTGCCAAAAAATTTATGTCCTAAAAAAAATTAAAATGCTCCCAAGTTTGCAATGGTGGGCTCAGCTTATTTCCACTCATTCTTAAGCCTTCACTACAATTACAATAAAGGAAAGGCATTGGTAAAAGCCCGCAATCATGAGGAGAATAAAGAGGAGACATGAGAAGCAGAGATTTCAAAAAATGAGCTCATGGGAGAGATGGAACACTTGGCAGAGGCCAGGACCGAGAGCATATGCACAGGATTAAAGCAGAGGAAGTTTCTGTAAAACAGAAAAGGCTCCTAGACACAGAAAGATATATATTGTACAATCTCAATTATATGTGGAAGCTAAAAAAGTCACACTTCTAGCGAGTAGAACCATGATTGTCAGAGGCTGTAGGGTGTGGTAAATGGGGAGATGCTGGTCAAGGATATAAACTTTCAGCTTTAGGGTGATTAAATTCTGGAGATCAAATATACGGCATGGTGAATACTGTCGCATTGCATACTTGAAATGTGTTAAGACAGTAGATCCTGATATGCTACCATCACACACAAAAGGGTAACTCTGTGAGGTGATGGATGTGTTAATTAAATTGACTGTGGTACTCATTTCCGGTGTAAACATGTATTAAATCACATTCATGCACCTTGTACCACCTAAATACAAACAGTTTTATTTTTTCAGTTATACCTCAATAAAGCTGAAAAACCAACAAACCAGAAAGGCTTTTGAATCAGAGGTAGCAGTTGCTAGAAAAGGTAGAAATGATGCTCATAACAGAGGGATTAATGGAAAGTGAGTGTTTGGAACCACAGATACCCAGGAGACTAGCACTTACTTCAAAGGATTAAAAAGATTGTTAAATGACTGGGGAGAGGGCGGGATGGGAGGCTTACAAAATACATTAAAAGAAATACTTGGGAAAAAAGGTAGCTACTGTGTGTTAAGCCATTTTCACCCAGCATTTGGGAAGACTCCCAAGGATATGTCCGGCTCCTGATCTGCCAACTACAAAGTGAAGCCTGCAGGGGACAACCTTCACCCACTAAGAGTTAGCCTTTGTAGGGTTTCATTCTTAAATATAAAGAGATAACCTAACATGAATGGAGATCGAGAAACCTCACAATATGAAATAAAAACACAAAAATAAACAAGAGTAAAAATCTAGTACACAGGAGATGATAATTCAGGAAACTGAAGAGAAATTTAAAATCTCTCATTAATATACTTAGAAGAATTTTTTGAATAGGAATATGCCATTTATATGTCAAAGGCTAGAAAGGAGAAAGGGATGAGAAAAAGGAAGGATTGTCCTTATTTGATAAAAAAAGTGAATGGATACTTTTTTTTTTAATGTAATGGGAACAGAGAGGTGTAACAGATTAATCCTCCATATCACAGTAAAACAACGGACAACATGTAAAGTGGTACAAATATTATTTAAAGAAATGGTACTTAGTATGGAAAAAAAAAGAAAAAAAAGAGAGAGAGAGAGAGAAGACAGTCTCACTTGTTTGTTTGTGACAGCTTAAGTGACTGACTATTCCGCCTTCTTTCTTTCCATTGGCTCCTGACCATCCCCCCTTTGGAGTCCCTGAAGCCCTAAAGTTCTGAGTACTGGGAAACTAGCTGTAAATTTGTTGTTCAAATAAAAATAAATAGGTTATTCTTCTAGTCCTGATAGTGAAACTGGCAGATAAGTAACTTTATCCCATAAAACAACTTAAAGGTCATAGGAACCCTTGGCTAGGCTGTATAAAAATCCCAATAAAATGGAAATCAAATAACAAAAGTGAAAACAAGAGCAGAGTAAAAATTCTTGACTCCATTGTACTTTAGTTTGTGAACATAGATCAGAAAAATGCCAATTCAAGATTTCCAATTCAACATAGATTCATAATTCAACATAGATAATTCATAGATATTTCATAGATAATTCATAGATAATTCATCAATTCAACATAGATTTCCAGTTCAAAATTATATAAACCATTTTGGAATAGTGTTATGAATCCTTTTATTTTGTATAAAAAATAAGAACCAATCAAATGCTCATAAAAGAGTGGTGTTTGGTGACACTAGCTTTTATTTCTTTTTAATTATGTGTAATATTCCACATGGAAAATTTTCTGTGTTTTTCTCTCAGTATTTCTGTAAATTTTAACAGTATGAAAATTAAGACATCTGAGCATACAACTGCAAAGGAAACACTAAAATACCTGAAAGACAAGACAGGCTAGCATTCACCACTGGTATCTCATTTATACTTTTTGACAATAGTGTTTCTCAAGTATTACTGACCTTAAACTATGTAGCATCTCTGAGTTATTAGTCAAAGTAGCTTTCATATTTTTATATATTATATCATATATGATGCAATCCATGAAGTTCTTTTAGCCCCAATCAAATATTTATTTCATTTTTGTTTTCTAAAGCAATGCTTTTTTGTCTTTTATCTTGCATTAAGTAGATTGTTGGAATCATTAAGTCAAAAATATGAGGGTTGCTGGGGGGAGGGGGTTTGGGAGAAGGGGGTGGGATTATGGACATTGGGGAGGGTATGTGCTTTGGTGAGTGCTGTGAAGTGTGTAAACCTGGTGATTCACAGACCTGTACCCCTGGGGATAAAAACATATGTTTATAAAAAATAAAAAATTAAAAAAAAATAAAAAGACAAAAAAAAAAATATGACCATGAAGTACTATCTAGTACTTAAGTCTCTATCAGTTACTCTCCAGAGTATTTGCCAGTGAAAAGGTATACATTTTGTGATAATTTGTGTGGCTAAAGGAGTCTTTAGGCTGATAAGGGTATCTTTAAAATGGCTTCAGTTTTCTTAATTTATATAGATCTAATCAGAGCATTCTTCTCCCCACCTATCATGTGAACCATATAATTAATGAAATGTTGAAAACAAAAACAGTAACAACAAAAATAATATTGCAAATTTAAGATTATCTCAGAGGTACCTAAAAAGATAAAATAAAATCAATTCCTCTAAGAATCTTCCTGAAATAAGAAGACTGATAAAAGGATGTAACGTGCTACAAATGTCAATCTTCCTTATAAAGATGTTTAATTTATTTATATTAAAGTGCTTTAGGGAACTGTTGATTTTTACACCTTGTAGAACACTGTGGATTTTCAAAGAGTAGGAAATTGCTTTCTTCATTTAGTCTTTTTTTTTTTTAAAGATTTTATTTATTTATCTGACAGACAGAGATCACAAGTAATCAGAGAGGCAGGCAGAGAGAGCGGGGGAAGCAGGCTCCCTGCTGAGCAGAGAACCCCCCCCCCCCCCCCGCCATGGGGGCTCTCAATCCCAGGACCCTGGGACTGTGACCTGAACGGAAGGCAGAGGCTTTAACCCACTGAGCCACCCAGGCAGCCCTGCTTTCTTCATTTAGTCTTAAACCATGAAGTGAATAATATGCTTTCTAGAACAGAATGCTGTTTCATACCTAAGTCTTCTACCTGGTATACCAAATGTGAGGCTACTTGGTATTTTGTTGTGGCAAGAGACACAAAGATGGTAATGCTATGCTTTTGCTGTTTGTTACATCTCAAATCTTTTGTTTTGTTTTTGTTTTTGTTTTTTTGTATTTAAAAGTGAAAAAAACACCAAATTGATGAAAACTTATTTCCTTTATATTCTTAGGTTGAAAAATTAATTCCTTTGTTTGTAAAATAAAGGTTTTGGCTTTTCTTTTTTTTTTTTTTAATTAATTTTTTATTTTTTATAAACATATATTTTTATCCCCAGGGGTACAGGTCTGTGAATCACCAGGTTTTCTTTTTTTAATTTATTTATTTATTAGTCAGAGAGAAAGACAGAGAGCGAGCACAAGCCGGGGGATCAGCAGGCAGAGAGAGAAGCAGTTTCCCAGCTGAGCAACGAGCCCAACATGGGACTCAATCCCAGGACCTGGGACGATAACCTATGCCAAAAACAGATGCTTAACCAACTGAGCCACTTAGACACTCTGAAAAATAAATGGTTTTAAGCAATGCCATTTGTCAATCTCTTCGTAACGGTCTTGAGTTTCAAAGTGACTTTGATAAAAGCTGTCATATTTAGAGACATGCAACATTCAAAAAATGCTATCAGTGGGCTAAGTTGCGTAAAAGTTATAGGTATCTTAGACAAAGACCAGTTAGCCAGAAAAACTCATTCTCCTTATCCATACATAGGCACAATTCCTTCTTTATTCAAATATCTCCTTTTCCTTCTTTAGTTCAATGGTGAATATTCTAACCTAATGGATAATTCTAACTTTATAACGTATTATAATTTAATTTGAAATATTTATATATAAAAACAGTAATTTTATTAAATAAATTAAAGCAAACTAATGCAGATTAAAGGCAGAGCTAGGTCTCTAAAAAGACAATCAATCCATGATTTTTTTTTTTCATTTTTTTAACCTTAGGGACTTGAAAGTAATTCTTTATCCTATTTTTCAGCCTGGTGGGAATTTCGCATTATAAATGAGAGTTCTCAGAATATGAAGGCTATCTAATACATAGAGGCAAATATTCACTTCCAACTTTGAGCTAAGTGAGTTATACAGAAAGATGAGAATAGCAATTTTTGCCAAAGGAAACGGAAGTCAGGAGGGACCTAAATAGAATCTGAAATGCAGGATCTCTAAATTGCATACAGAGCATAAAATTTCAAGTTAGCAGTGTGTCAAGCATTGCATAAGAATCACATCCATGTGTGCTTTTCTAAGGTGAGAACTGGGTAGCACTCATGGTTTCGTTCTACTATATACTATCATGAATGGCAAATATTAAATATTTATTAAATAGAAATATCTTAAGGTGAATGGAAACATGAATGGATTAATCTTTTTATTGATAAGAAGTAGGAAATACAATACGCAGTGTAAAAAGACATTTATTTCATCACTGTAACTTAAATGTTGAGAGGTGACAATGCAAAAATGAAAGAGAATTCTGCAGAAAAAAATATAAGCTCCATTTCTTAAGGGCAAAATGACAAAATTAAAAAAAAAAAAATTGACATGGCTGATCTCTCCTAACAGTAAAATAAATATACAGATTTTCAAAAAAAGAAAAATCTGTATCAGTCGAGAAAGTGAAAGGTTGGTGAATTTCTGGAAATTGGGACCTGGGAGGGATTGATTTTCTTTTCTTTTCTTTTCTTTTTTTTTTCATAAAAAAAGTAGCACACATAGAAAAAATATCAGAATATTGAGATCAAAGTGAGAAACACTTTTGGTTTCTCAATAGAGAGATGATGAGTCAGTCCCTCTTTTCAGAAAGAGCCAAATATGCATACAAAAATCAGAAAAAAAGCCAAAATATGCATACAAAAAACCTGACCCCAGAGGAAAGACAGATAATAAAGGATGCAGAAAACAATTATTTTTAAATCCATTCTGTTAAAAATACACCAGAAGAACTTTCCTAAATTAAATAATGGTTTCTTAGAGATTAAAGTATAAATGTTAAAAACAATAAAAGGAAAAACTAAAATCAAAGAAACCTCCTGAAAGATAGAGTCAATGAACAGAGGCATGTTGGGGCCAAGTTTGTGAAAATGAGCAGCTAGGAAAGGAAGTACATCCATCTACATTCTTTCATCCAAAACCTAACAACCAAAAAAATGAAGTATGCAAAGTTGTGAAATCATGTGCCCTGTTTTTCATCATTTAGAGTCTGCTTTTTGTCATAATTAAATTAGTTGTTTAGGATTGTTACAAGGAATCTAAATGATACTCCCATTGATACTGTGAAAATAAAGGTATAATTGACAAAGCATCTAAAGGGAAAAAAATGGGACAAATTTCAGAGAGTTAAAAAAAATTACCAAAAGTTCACAAAATGATGAAAAAAGATATTCACATGCACATTTTTAATGTTACAGAGACTATCAAAAGATGAACATGAGTGAAAGAAAGATCATACTTGTTTCAAATAGAATAAGAGAAGGGTAGAAGAAATTAAATAAATCTTTTTATTTTCATATGCAGGTTAACTCATTGTTGGAGGTTTACAAATAAACATCAGTTTGCACATACATTCAAAAGTTATGAAAGTAATCATGAGTAGATGTTTAAAAAAATAATTGTTTAAAAATGTTTTTAGAAATGAACTCCATATAGATTTACGTGCTATTTTTTAACTCATTTACTTGAATAAAGAATTGACAGTCTTGGGGCGCCTGGGTGGCTCAGTGGGTTAAGCCGCTGCCTTCGGCTCAGGTCATGATCTCAGGGTCCTGGGATCGAGTCCCGCATCGGGCTCTCTGCTCAGCAGGGAGCCTGCTTCCCCTCTCTCTCTCTCTCTGCCTGCCTCTCCATCTACTTGTGATTTCTCTCTGTCAAATAAATAAATAAAATCTTAAAAAAAAAAAAAAGAATTGACAGTCTTGCTGCTATTTAAAACAAAACAAAACAAAACATAACCTTTTTAATCAGTCATACTCCAAAATGGATATGATAGGCTTTTGTTACCCAAAACATCTAATTTTTCTTTGCCTTGGAAAAGAAAAGGGAAGAAACAAAAGTCATATTTAAAGAGCCGTCATTGTGTGCAAACCTCCCTTCCAGGTGTGGGCATATGCTATATCCCTCCAGTGGGACAACACCCTGATTAACGACATCAGAGTTGACAACAGCCATGTCCAGGCTTGAGTAGCTAGTAGAGGGAGGAGATAAACCGAGCTCGGTCTGTTCTATAGTCTCTCACCTTTCTCTGTATCGCTTCAGTGTCTTTGGCGATTCTGAAACTAACTTTTTTTGTTATATTTTATTTTATTTGACAGAGAGAGAGAGGAGAGAGAGAAAGCAAACAGAAGCAGGAGGAGCAGCAGGAAGAGAGCGAAGCAGACTCTTAGCTGAGTGGGGAGCCCGATACAGGACTTGAGCCAAGGACCCTGGGATCATGACCTGAGCCAAAGGCAGAGGCTTAACCAGCTGGGTCTTCCAGGTCCCCTTTTATTGTAGGTGTATTCTAAATTACATTTCACTTTCCACCAAGACACAACAACAATCTGTGAAGCAATACGTAAGAATGGTGCATGAGGAAACAAAACACATCAGGAAAAGTGAGAGCTTGGATCTGGATCACTACGGATGGCTGTTTTGAAAGTTCTGCAGCTGTGAAAGAAGTCATTAGCCTCTGTGGCCTCGCTTTCCCCATCTGTAAACTGAGGGGTTGGACTGATGTCTTAAGTGGGTTCCAGCTTCCATTCAAGCAGAAGAGTCGATGACTGTCCTCAAAGGAGAAAACCCAAAAGAACAGATTTTATGGGCAGACTGCCAAGGAGACATAGTAAAGGAAAAACCTGAAAGCATTTGTACAAGTTATGTGCCTTTTAATTAGTTATTCTGGAACACAAATATGGCTGTGATTTTCATAAAAGCCAAAATGAATGAGGCTTCTCAAGATCTTTTTTTTTTCCCCCCCTCTGTGTTTGTGGTCTATTGACAAGCAAAGTGAACAGATGTACCTCCAGAATCCAGGCCCTAATTAGGATATTGTGAGATACTTGCATGTCAAATTAATTAGTGTAAGTACTCAAGAGTTTAGACCCAGGGCTTGGCGGGGGGTGGGGGGTGCAGTGCTGCTAGATAGTAGGATGCTGTAGATGTCTGCTATATTGTCATTGCAATTTTGGTAGGCTTACTAACACACTTACTGAGACATTCCCAAGCAGTACATTCTCCCACATGCTATGTACCTTGTGAAGGCTGTTTCCTAAGTAACTGTGTCCCAGCTCTGCCCTTTTTCCTCTCGCTGGTTTTAGGACACACAAATACTATGTCAGGACAAAAGCGACCAAGGTACTAAGTGAGGGGGCTGCAGATGCGTTAGTTCAGACAGTCAGCATGGCCCCTGTGACCGAAGAGTGTTTTCTAAATACAACTTCTAGGGTTTTTAATAGAATTGCTGTAATATTGAAGAGTAATTATTTTCACCCTAACTGTAATAGCTAAGTATCAAAAATCTTCTCCGAGATGCATCGTCGGCATCATTATTCCAAGGTTCAAAGTCGGTCATGTTATGTCAACGTCACTTTCAACCACTGTGAAGAAAATGTGCTTTAAGAGGCACCATTTAATGTCACAATTGACCTGAAAGTCCAGTTTGAAAATCCTAAGACTAGAAATACCATCGCAGAGGATTTTCAAAGCAACATTGTTTGCTGTACAGAAGTCTGACCGGCAGGGGCATCTGTTCCTTGTCAGGGCTCATTTCCCAAAGTCCGGGTACAAGCAACTTATTCCGTTTATTGGGTATCTCCCGATTTTCTCATGTCTCTTTATTTTTATTTTTATTTTTTATTTATTTATTTTTCTCTCTCATGTCTTTTTAAAACCACATATAGTTTAGGGCAATCTTTATATGCATCATCACAAAAAAAAATAAATCTCAAACCCTAGAAAGTTCTTTGACTAAGTAGTACTTCATGGATAAATTACGTTTTTATTTTCTGCTACAATTGACTCTTCTTAGTTATAATAATCAAAGACAAAGTTTTTTTTTTTTCTTTGATTGTTTTTCTTTTCTTTACTTTTCAAGTGCAGAAATGGAAAGTTACTATGTCTGATTGGTAAATATTGATTGAACAAATCCTATTTGTCAAAATTTGGATTAGTTACTGATTATGGATTGGTTAGTCAATAAATGTTTCTGTGTGTACTCACACAGAGGCAGGCGTAGCATGGACATACCTTAATTGTTAAGCACACTTCTTAACACTTATATCCTATGTCATATTTGGACTCACTCTTGCCATTGTCAGCCCCACTGAGCACCTGAGTAAACCTCACGGGAAAGATAATTCCCTATTCCTCAACATAGATAAATGATTGCTGCTGAATTTCTTCAGTGTTTATAACATGCACCATTTTGCAAGACACTTTATTTCTGTCTAATTTTCTAATAAATGTTAAAATAACAATGTCACATAAAAGGCTCTGACTTATTACTAAGACATTGAGGGAAAAAAAAAATGGATTATACTACGGATTCTAATAGCTCTTTGAACCCTACATAAATCCTTTTGGAATTTAAGATGCCTAAAAACCTATGCTAATGAGAGTTTACTATCCGAGGGTCAGCATAAGATTAAAGAAATACAATAAAAATGCTTTGCACCATAACTTTCCTTTTACGCACTGTTTACTTTCTTTGAGAATTTATTAAATTTATTTGTGCCCCGAGCTGTCAATCACATGTCCAGCTAAGGGCTTCTGAGAGTTTTATGATTCTTTAAAATAAAGATGTGAGCATCTTGGTGATGGCATGCATGCCGAGGAAACCTGAGGACAGAGTGAGATACTAACTCTATCCATACCTGCAACTTTCTTTTCCTGAGATTCAGCTGGAGTTGCTTTAAATACTTGTAAAAATGAAGACAATCCCTCTCTGTTCTGACATGACATGTAATTTTACGTGTCAAATAGTAAATGTATCTGCACCAAAATCCAATAATTCCTAAGGGATACTGGCAAGAGAAAGTTGTATAAAGGCTCTTCAGACAAATATTCTTAAAACAGATTAAAAGAAGGATTAAATGCTAAGAGCATACTGGATCCTAATAACATTAAATAACTAAATAATACTTTGCTGTATAATAATTTTAAATGCAGTTCATCTCTCAGAAGAGCAAATTCAAGGAAACACTATATAATATCCTATCATGCCCTGTAAGTCTAACTTACCGAAACAAAATCAAGTTGCTGAAAGGTCTCGTATATATGATGGAATGCGATGTCTTTTTCCTTTAACATTTAATACTAAAATAACTACTGGTGGGACAATATTTTTCTTCCTTGAAAATTTATTTGACAGAAATATGCCAGTATTAAGTAATTAAATCAAGGGGACTGTCTCTTCTCGTTACTTAAATACAAGAAAACTCCCGTACTTATTTTATTCCTTTCACAGAAATATTTGGTGGAACATAATTGTGCATGGAAGGTTTCTTTTCCTCTAATTCCCTTGCACAGGGGATTAATCTTTTTTTTTTTTTTTAATTTTGCAAATAGTAACAAGGTTTTCAAATCCGTACTCTGAACTTATTTTAGAACTGTAAAAAGCAACTCTTGTTATACTAGATTTGTAGATGTCTCAAGTTAACATCAATTCCATTTACACATTAGCATACAGAGAAAATGATACTTGCTTTTCAATTAAATAGTGTGAGGGCTAGGACTGAGAATTTCCTTCTTCTCGTCTGATTTCTAAGTACATTCTCTCCCTCACATGTCCTGGAAGAATAAAAGTAGATTCAAGAAATAGTACAGTATTTTATAGGGCCCTCTATTAAAAGGGTCTTTCTTTACACGAGTTCAGAAATATATCTAAATGCTACCCTCATCCATCTGCCAGAGACACAGCAGGTGAAAACAACGGTTTTACATCCTCAGGACTGTCAGCAGGCATCAATTTATTTTATTCCATCCCCAAGTGATTCCATACAGTTTTGAAAACTGAAATGCTTTGTATTTTTTTTTAATTGAGTAATGAAAATAGGGAACACTACACTGTGGTGTTTATTTTGCCTCAATGCAAAACCTCCCTCTCCAAGATTCATGAAATATCTTGTTGCGCTGATGTAAGAAACTTTTAAAATTTGCAGTACTGGTGGAACGTGTACTAACAAAAGGTAGATATTCCTCTAGGAGTGACAAAAAGCTGTTTTATTGCTCCCTAATACAAAACCGGGAGTTATTATCACAACATTATTTGAAGAAGTTTTTGCAACATTCTCCTCTTGTTAATCAGTGCATTTATATACCTAAAGACGTGTGTGTGTGTGTGTGTGTGTGTGTGTGTGTGTGTGTGTCTATATATATATATATATTTCTAAATTTTAAATCCACTTTCCAGGTCTCAAAGACTTGTTGGGGGTTTTAATATAAAACTTGAATGTTATAAGTTTAATTTTGAAAAGGATTTTTCCAAATTGAAAGAATTAGTTACATTAAGGTTTATTGAACAACATTTAGATATAAGTCACTATTCAAATATGCTTTTGGTGAAATGCATGTTTAAAAAAGAAAGAAAGGGGGCACCTGGGTGGTGTAGTCAGCTAAGCATCCCATTCTTGATGTCGGCTCAGGTCATGATCTCAAGGTCCTGAGATCGAGTCCTGCATCAGGCTCTGTGCTCAGTGGATGTCTATCTGAGGACTCTCTCCCTCTCCTTCTGCCCCTCCCTCTGTTCCCTTACTCTCAAATAAATAAATAAATCCTAAAATGAGAAAGAAAGAAAAGAACGAAGGAATAATGACTAGAATACATTTTTGGTACATATTAACACAAACTGACTTTTGAAGGATTGGTGTCAATAATTCAGGCAAATTGTAGTGTTAAAATATTATGACTTTATTTGAACAGAATATTTAGCCCTATATATGTCATGTACCATGACATTTTTCTTCAAAGGCTCTTGCTTACTCCTTAAGATCTCTGATGAGCAAAATGTTAGATAAGCATCTTGAAACTGGGGATTATATCTTCTCTCCCAAAAATCCCAAACATAAACTTCCTGTGCTGGGCTGTGGGCCATTAGTGCATGCTGTCAGATCCACAGCGTGCCCCTCTAAACTGCTGAAATCGAATTTCCTTTTGGAGGAAACTAGCTCCCCTGTGAAGTGTCGCACTGAATGGGATTGAGCAATGTTGACTCACCTTGAAGTGCGAAAGATATTTTTTTAAAAGATTTTATTTACTTATTTATTTGACAGACAGAGATCACAAATAGGCAGAGAGGCAGGCAGAGAGAGAGGAGGGGAAGCAGGCTCCCTGCTGAGCAGAGAGCCCGATGCAGGGCTCCATCCAGGACCCTGGGATCATGACCTGAGCCAAAGGCAGAGGTTTTAACCCACTGAGCCACCCAAGCACCCCAAAAGACATTTTTAATAGGAACTTATTGTGTAATATTTGATAACACATTATAAGCTCTACCTTTTCTCTTTCTTCTGCTTACCTCTTTTTCCTAAAATTAGAAGTAAGCAGAAGCATGAAGGCTGTGTTTCCAACAGTACCTCTCACAGAAGGAAGGCAAAGTCAAGGAGAGAGGTCATAAGAAAACTTTCTTAATTCATATTTTCATAGAAAACCTTAAAGGTGTATGTGTGTGTGTGGGGGGGGGCCCTGGGTGACTAGTTGGTTAAGCCTCTGCCTCCAGCTCAGGTCATGATCCCAGGGTCCTGTGATGGAGCCCCACATAGGGCTCCCTGCTCCACGGGGGAGTCTGCTTCTCCCTCTCCCTCTGCTGCGCCTCACTGCTTGTGCTCTCTCTCTCTGTCAAATAAATAAATACAATCTTAAAAAATAAATAACCTTAAAGGTAGGAATTGGATCTTCTGAAAAAGAAAATTATGTCAAAAAAACAGAAACATTCATTAAATTCAACTATATTGTAAAAATATCATTTTTCCTAAAGCACATAACTGTAATACAAATCTGTATTCTAACATTAGATGACAGACAATATCCTACACTTGTCTTCATACAGGTTCTGGCTAGACCAGGGCACTCCTTTCTGATTTCTTTTTTCTGTTTTTCATTTAATAACATACCAGTTATCTTTAGTGCTCTTAATTTACGGGCAGTTAGAAAAAATAACATTTATATAGTGGGTTTAAGTATAATTAGAGGATTTTTTAAAATATTTTATTTATTTGACAGAGAGAGAAAGAAAGAGATCACAAGTATAGACAGAGAGGCAGGCAGAGGGGGAGGGGGAAGCAGGCTCCCTGCTGAGCAGAGAGCCTGATGCAGGGCTCAATCCCAGGACCCTGAGATCTTGACCTGAGCTAAAGGCAGAAACTTAACCCACTGAGACACCCAGACACCCTATTTTTGTTGTTTTTAATAAACATTTTTAAGGGAGACATTTGCTATGTGTCTATTTTTGAATAGACTATGTGGGAATTTAAAACATATTAAAATATTCCTTCATCATGATCCATATTATTTGCCATTTTACAAACTGTACTACAGCATTTAACTCCAGAATTTACTCATATGTTAATGAATATAAACCTGTTTATAATTTTCCTTAACAGGAAAATTCAAATCATGTTTAATCTCTTCCTACAAGGATGATCATTGCTAAAAGTTTTCCGGTTCTTTAGATGATTTAATGTCAAATACACTTGGGCGCACACACGGTATGCTTATAAACACAGTGGTAACTTACTGCACTTAGAATAAAATCAATCTAAATTCTTTACAATGGTCTTCAGAAGGCCATGTGACCTGATTTCTTTTCTGAACTCCTTCCCTCACGTTCCCCCTTGCTCTCTCTTCTCTAGCAATATTGGCCCTGTTACTCCCCATGGACACACCCAGACCACTTCCTCACCCTCTTCCTCTTTCCCATCTTCCCGAAATGTGAGCTGATTGCCTTTTGTGCACTGTGAATTGGGGATATGAGCACAACTTGTGTCCAGCTGGCCTGCATCTGTGTGGCTTTGAAAAGGACTTCCTTGCATTTTGGTAAACAACCACTGCCCAGAGATCCTCAAAACCCTATCCCATTTGCTATTCCCCTGGGAACCTCCTACCTCCCCCACTATATATAAACTTTTAAGTGCAGTGCCTGTCACAGCAGGGGTGTCTTGGACAGTGCTGAAGACAAGAAAATTTCTGATGTTATGACAACCGTGTCCAACCACCCATCACATCCCCCCGCCCCAGCTGGTTTCTGGGCTTCACCACCTCCTTCTGTCTCATATCTCAGAGAGCCAAGCCATGTGCACCCCCCAAACTTCCCCTGTCCAGAGAGGGTAGGAGCATGGAGGTTGGGGAAGAGAAGGTCATCTTCATGTTGGTTACCAAAGCGTCTGTCCTCACCAGTTGTCAGACATTTTGAACAGTACCCCAGAAAGTAGGATGAGAAAGATATATCTAGTGCCTTCATATGAGTGGAGAGATAGATATGTTAAAATGTACTTGCTCTACTGTTAGGTTCCTTAGAGTTCTGTGCATTAAGCAGGAGAGGTCCAAGAGGCAGAATCAGAAGAAATGCCTCTCAAGCAAAGTCCTGAAAGGCGGCAGCCAGGAAGGTTGGGTACAGTACGGAGAGGGCAGAGGAGTCATCCTGCGTAGAGCTCCCAGGGGATCATGGTCCTGGCATCTTGGGGGAACAGAACATGGTTCATGAATAAGTGCTGGAATTAGAGGGAAAGGACAGACGTGGAAGTGAGAACTGGGGTGTAGAGAGCATGTGTGCCAAGATGTTTCTGAAACATCTAAAGATGTTTCCTGACATCATCTTCTTTCCTGACACCATCTTCTCCATCATCTTCTCATGTTTCTCCATAGAAACACTATGTCTCAGTAGTGTTCCTTCTGAAAGGGAAATCTGCCCAAATCCCTGGACTTAAAAACCATGTCAGTTACTCCTCATTTCCCAAAGGTCAAATCCAAGTCTCTTACCTTTATCACATTAGAATCATATTTGCAAAATGGTTCTGACTATCTATCTATGTATCTATCTGTCTATACATCCATATACGGATGACTCCTCTTTCTACCTCCCTTAACATTTAAAAGGGCAGATGGACAGATTATGGTAGTTAAGACCCTGGACCCTGAAGCCAGGCAGCCTGGGGAGGACTCCAGGTTTTGCCCCTGATTAGTTCTGTGATGTCAAAGATATTCAGTCATGCAGCCCTCATCTATAAAACACAGATAACCATAGAACCTGCAAAGTATGTAGGAGACTGCTTGGCCTAGAGCAAGCACTCCCAGTACACATCAGGGACTACTGATTTTACTTCAATTATAGAACTGATACAGTAGAAACGATTACAGTTACAAGGGAAAGCTGTATCATTATTTTCTCCCTGGATAACTATATCATCGCAGAATGATATCTTGTTCCAGGTATTACACAGTGTGGACAGCCTGGAAGGCAAGAAGTTATAAGGGCTAAATTTAAAGGCATGTCAGTCAGGTAAATTAACATATTTTAATAACTTCCTACATCATTGTAATAAGCCTGAAGCAGCTCCAGAATGTGTAGGCTGCCGTGGGGAGGCAGCCCAGAAGGAAACCAGATAAAGTGTAAACAATTCCCAAGATTATAGGCAGTTAATGGAATGGTGAGAATAAGATTGCATCTTCAATTCAAGGGGACAACAGGAGATAATTTAGGTAAATTAGACGGTTAGCAACGATGTCCGGGTAATAGAAAACATATTGAAGTACGGATATTATTCCAAGTTGTTTCTATCTTCAGAATCATCTACACAATGCTCATCAAAGAAAGTAGTTGTATGCAAACTAATCCGTGACACGACCTAAAATTTTCTTTACTGCAGAGAAAACTTGATTGCCTCACACCTTAAAAGGAACAGCTAACCTAAATTACAGTCAGAAAACTGCTTCCCTTTGCAGTCCCAAATTAACCTCTCTAAACACTTTAGTATACCCAAATATCACAAGAGATATAACTCTAAACTTATTTAAATGTATTAGCATTTATAACAACCCAGCTAGTGGATGGAAGCCTGTGTATTATCATATATATAGTATAGATAGCATATTGTGTAGCCCGGTATCAGGAAAACTAAAAAGCATATCGAATTTTCTTGCTTTTATTTTTCACTATCTTTACATATTTCTCCTTAAATGGAGGCTTTATGTCAGCTTCTTTACACCTATTTCTGTAAAGGACAATCAATCAATCAACTAATAGGAAAAGCTTCAATAGCCATGGCCCTAAGTATCAGTGTTTTCACTTGAGATAGTTTTCCAAACATTTTTATCTTAAACTGGCTCATGTTCCAGAAGGGTCATGAAAATCATACCTTCCAAGTCTGTATTACCTTTATCTAAAATCCTGGTATGAACTATCAATGTTTTCCTTTATTGGAATGGGAGGGACACATTCTCAGCATATTAGAACAAGTTAGTAATGGAGCCAGTATTACACTTTTATGTTGTAGCAATTTAAACTATGTGTAAATGCTCATAAAACAAGTCCCACTCTTTTATAGGATATGGTTTCAGATTAGAAATATGCCTACAGTCTCAGAAAAGGGTACCTAACTATAAATTTACAAGAAATAAATAAATAAACAAGTTTCCACTGCTTTTAGAAATTCAAAATCTCTCCTTTTTAACATCTCAGTTCAATGTGCGTTCAGAAACAGGCTGGAACATATTAACTATTTCTTGTCCACCCCCCTCTTTTTTTTTTTTTTTTTTTAAGAAATATTACTTGAATACGTATGTCTCCAGAAGGGAAATTAAACTGCTATTTAATTTGATTGGATCATTTCTGTCTTGAATCGTTCCTTCTCTTGTATTGCTGTATTTTAGGTTCAGAGTTCAATTAGGCGAAATTATGGTGTTGTTTTCCCGTGGTGAGTGCCTTTTAAATAAAATGATTTAACCAAGGAACTGCTTTGTGAGTGATCACATTTATCTCAGCATGCACTCTATTTCTCTCTGGTCTAGACAATTAGAGACATAACAAAGGCCTAGAACTCCCATCACTTCTAGGAACTACACTGCTTAACGTTAGCATTAACCCCCCCAACCCCCTCACTATATGTGTTCCACTTTCTATACACAATTTACAGCTGAGATGTCCATCTAATTCAAAGCAGGGAGCTTATGAATAGCAGTTTCCGTTTGCTGCAGTGTGTGTCTCCCTGGGTGACATTGTCTCTAGTTCAATGATACATTTTAAAAATGATGAAAATAAATCTATTCAAACATGTCAGACATTATGAGGTCAACAACTGCTTTTTCTTGGGATGGAATTCTTTTTATTCTGACTTAATATCCTTTCCCTTTTTAGTCCTAAAATATTGGTTCTTTCTTTAGTAATGGCGATAATACTGAGTAGCTGCCTTGTCAGTATGTATTATGTTGGATTGGTAACATAAATTTTGCTTATGGTTTTGTTATGACTTATTATTTATATATGCATCAAATCTATTCCTTTGTTTATGCACGTCACTGTTCTAAGAAAACTCAAGATTAGGGATACATAGTCCAAAGGTTGGACTGATAACATTCTGATTATATTTTTAGGTTTTCTTGCCAAATTCCTATGAAAAAATAAGTTTGGGCTGACATTTCTATTGGAAAGTGGGAAAGGGAAGAGTTTCAGCAAGTTTCTCTCCTGAACTCTTCTACATCTTGAAAATATTCTTTCTAAGAGCACTGAAATTCATAGTAAATTATATGAAAGCAAGACTGGCCAGTACCTCTTAGGCAACAACTAGAAATGCAGAGCTATCACAGACATTAAAAAGCAAAGAGGGGGGTGCCTGGGTGGCTCAGTTGTTAAGCATCTGCTTTTGGCTCAGGTTATGATTCCAGGGTCCTGGGATGGAGCCTCACGTCTGGCTCCCTACTCTATGAGAGAAGCCTGTTTCTCCCTCTCCCTCTCCCTCTTCTTGTGTTCCCTCTCTTACTGTGTTTCTCTCTGTCAAATAAATAAATAAAATCTTTAAAAAAATGAAAAAGAAGAAGAAGAAAAAGCAAAGAGGGTACATTTTACACATGACCTAAGCTCAACTTTTATTCTGGGTAACATTATATGATGCCTTAGAAGATATTAAATTCTTATGACATTTATAAAGCAGAAATGACTACAAGAAGTTATTATCATTCCTGGCTACATTTTATTTTTTTTTTTAATTATTATGATGTTTAGAGTTATATAGGAAATTTGCTTTAAAGCTCCAGGTTAAAAAAAGAAAACAAAACACAACAGATACATGTGCCTACCATCTGGCCACAAAAGGAACACCCCTAGATCTTGGAAACCTCAAATGCACTCTTGTCCCGTTGCTTCTACCTATACCTGCACCCCCTCTTGCTTGCCTTTTCCTCAATTGTTGTATTCTGTATTATTTTACAGCATATGTATGCATTTCTGAATTTACTAACCAAAGCTATGTATGTTTTCTCCTTAATGTGAATGGCATCACACTTTATCTATTCTTACATAACTTTCTTCCCATCAACTGCATATTCTATTATTGAAATGCATCCACAGTGATATAGGCAGCAATAATTCATTTATGAATATGACAAAATATATTCATCCATCCTAATATTAATGCCATTTGAATAGTTTCCATTTTTTCCCCACTAAAAATAATGCTTTGTACTTTCTTATACATGCCTCCTAATAAATGTATAAGTCTGTGTGTATAGGGCTTGAATTACTGAACAGCATGGAACCTACATCTTGAACTTTACCAAATAATCCTGAATTGTTCCTACAAGAGCATAGAAGAATTTCCATTGGCTCATATCTTTAGTAACACTTGTTATAATCTAATTTCTAAAATTTATTGTATCTGTTTAATGGGACATGATATTGTCAAATCACATTGTGGTTTTAGTTTGCACTTCCTTATCAGTATGATTTCTCTGTAAATTACTATTTAAATATTTAAATTTACTATTTAACATTTTATCCAGAAGGGATATTGAGCCCCTTGTGCATCTTGAGTTCAAAGAAGCCATTGCGACTCTTTTACATCATGTTCAAAGAAAGGATGGACAAAATATCATCTAAATTTGTCAGGCTGGAGGCAGGGGAAGTGGGTTGTAGATTCCTGTTTTGGGGTTTCTGTTTTGTTTGGTGTGGTTTTAATCTCTACACACAACATGGGCTCAAACTCACAATCCCAAGATCAAGAGACACATGCTTTTCTGACAGAGTCAGACAGATGCCTCACAGGCTCTTGAACTGAGTTATTGGCTATGGGCAAGCACGATATGGTGTGATACACACCCCTAAGTGTTCCTGGCTCTGTTCAAGCAAAGACACTCCTGTTGCTGGGAGGGCTTCTCCTGCGGATGAGGAAACTACTGGACTGTTACAGGAAAACTCACACATTGCAGGAAGTACAAAGGCACACAGATCTCGCAACAGGAATCCCAGGGCAACTGAGCAGAATAGCAACAGCAGCCTCTGCAGGAGATTCTGGGAAGACTGATGAGCTAGAAAGGGGTTCTTTTTTTTTTTTTTTTTTTTTTTTTTTTAAGATTTTATTTATTTATTTGACAGACAGAGATCACAAGTAGGCAGAGAAGCAGGCAGAGAGAGAGAGAGGGAAGTAGGCTCCTTGCTGAGCAGAGAGTCCCATGTGGGGCTCGATCCCTGGGATCATGACCTGAGTCTAAAGCAGAGGCTTTAACCCCCTGAGCACCCAGACGCCCCTAGAAAGGGGTTCTAACCAAAGTTCTCAACTGAAAAAGGATTCGCCAAAGCTCTCTTTATAGACTCTGTTCTTTTTCCTTTTCCTTTTTTTGTCTTTAAGATTTTATTTATGTATTTTAGAGACAGAGAAAGTGAGAAAGAGAGAGAGCACAAGGAGCAGGGTGGGGGGCAGAGGGAGAAGCTGACTCCCCACTGAGCAGGGAGCCCTGACGCTGGGCTTAGTCCCAGGATTCCAGAATTATGACCTGAGCTAAAGGCAGAGGCTTAACCCACTGAGCCACGCAGGTGCCCCCGGACTCTGTTCTCTATCCAGGTCTGGTCAATGTTTTGATCAATCTCTTTAGTGAAGGCATTGAAACTATACATATTAAAAATGAAGATAACTTCAAATTGGGAGCAATAACAGGACAAAATTGGTCAAATTGCATTTCGAAATAACCATGGATGACAGCGACAAAGAAAACACATTTTAAAACTATGACTGATATTTTTAAATTTGCATGTATAAGTACAGGCACAAGGATTGATTTAAAGAGAAATTGATGAGTTTAACTTAGCATAATTGCCTAGGTGAGTCAAACTATGCTGAATTTGCTAAAATAAGATGATGAAATAATAATAGATTCCCTTAATGGAAGCCAACCATCCAAATCAATTCAATCCCATTGTTGTGTTTACATTATATTGAGCAGGTTATTTGTCTTGGCGTGCCGAGGTTCTTGAGAGATAATGTAAAACGAGTCACCCAGAGCAAAGAGTGGCAGCAGAACAGTGCTGGGACTTGGGAAGAGGTTAGACAAAGGAAAAAAAAAAAGTTATAGAACCTGAGGATATTTAACTTGAAAAAGAGAATTATTAAGAAAGAAGACTCTTCAACAGTTTTCAAAAAGTTTTCATAGCTTTTTTTTTGTTTTGTTTTTAAGTAAGATCAATAAGGACAATGTACTGAGTTGTTATTGTGAAATTTTACAAATATATAAACACTATGAGTAGTCAAGTCTGATCTGTAAAATAGAATATTATCAGCTTCCCATAGGAAATACAAATATGTCACTTCCCAATCAGAATCGATTCATTTCCCCTAGAATGAAGCATATGCTAATAATCTCTTTTTTTTTTTTTTTCTGGGACTGCCCTAATGTATCCTTAAACCACATTGTTTAGTTCTTAATATTGAATTTTATATAAGTAGAATCATACTGTGTTTTCTTTAGAGATTTATTTTCCACTCTTTGCTATTATTCTTAAAAGATGATGCTTTTATTTTTTTTTGAAGCTGTAATTCACTTATGTTTATTTCTATACAGTGTGCTGCTTTAAAATAAACTGCAATTTACCTATACATGATTACTGTGGATTGACATTTCAGTTGTTTTGAATTTCTGCTTATTGTAAACAGTGCTGTCATGAATATTCTCACCTGTGCCCTGTACATATATGTGTGGAATTCTGAGGGTATAGACTTAGATCATTTCACTTCGTGCTTTTAATTTTTTTTTTATTTTACTCTGGCATTTCTTTATAGCTTTTTTCTTTTATTTTTATGTCTTGATTACTTTTTGTCATTCCATTCTTCCTCTTCTCTATAAATTCTGTTAGTTTTATTTGATAGCCTAAAAAAAGGAAATACGCATACTCTACATATAATAGCTTACTGATCATCATAATTTGTACCCTCTTAATAGACACCATGACAGCACAGATTTTTTACACCCTTTAACTTCTCTGACTTGTGACATATTATTATTTTTAAAAAATCTACCATTAAAAAATGCTTGTAAGACTACTACTATATAATTATAGCTACCTTTCACTTCAGTTACCGACATGCATGGCTTTCTTCCTTCAAGCTGCATGGACCCCTCTATTTGGGGTCTGTTACTTTCTTTAATTAGGATCTTCTGGTAGAGCAAGCTTCTCTTGTTTGTTTTTTGTTGTTATTTCCTAAAAATAGCATTGTTTAGTCATTCTTCGAAAGACTTTTCCCTGTAGAGAATTCTACACTAGAGAATATTTTCTTTCAACATCTTGCCTATTTAATCTCACTGCCTCATATCATCCATTGTTGATATTGGGATAGAAGAGATATTTCTAACTGTCATGTTCTTAAAGGTACACTTTCTTCACTTTCTTGATACTTTTAAGATTTTCTTTTTGTCTTTGATTTTATATAGTATTAGTATGATTTGACTAGGCTTGGAAATCTTTTATGTATTCTGCTCAGGATTTGTTGGGGTTCTTAAATCTATGGATTAGTGTCATTAAACAACTCTGGATAATTATTAATAATAATCTCTTAAAATATACTGCCAGTGACTCATTCTTCCCTCTATTCTTTGGGCACCTAAATAAATACATGTTACATCTCTCTCTGTCTCTGTCTCTCTCTCTCTCTCTTTTTTTTTTTTAAGATTTATTTATTTCACAGAGAGAGAGAAGGAGCTGGGGAGGGGCAGAGGGAGAGGAAGAGAGAGAATCTCAAACAGACTCTCTACTGAGTGCAGAGCCCAACATGGGCCCTGATCCCATAATTATAAGATCATGACCTGAACAGAAATCAATAGTCGCACACATAACCGACTGAGCCACCCACACACCGCTACATGTTACATCTTAACATTCTATTCTCTAAGTCTCTTAACTTCTTTTGTGAATATTCAATGCTATTGTTTCTCTATGTTGCATTTTAAAACTTCCTTCTGACCTAACTTTCAGTTTACCAAATGCCTCTTCAACTGGGGATAATTTGCTTTTAAACCTGCCCAGTGATATTTTCATTACAATTTTTTTTCAATTGCTTTTGTTATCATTATTGTCATTTTTCAAATCTGTTTTGTTATTTTTTGTAGCTTTTTGGTCTCTTTGGGATTTTTTTTCAAAATTATTTCAAAAGTCTTTATTTTAAAACATAAAATAATTATTCTGCAAAGAGGTATGGAAATTTAGAAACAAATCATTCATAACCAGATGATATCCAATAACTACCTAAACAATAAATGAATAGTTTGATCATTGATCTGCCTAATATCTCTTAGGTCAGTTTTCCATACTTTCCCATACTGATTTGAGACCCATATTGATTGTATCAATAGGGTTCTACATTCACTGACTTTCACTGTGTTTGTTTAGTTAGAAGCTTTGGAGGGAGCTAAGAGGGCAAGATGAGAGCAGGCTGGAATACTCGTGGTCCTGCATCTTCCATTCTGTTTCATCAGAGTCTGACTGTGACATTTTTATAAAGGCCAGTGCTCTTCTGCAATAACCTAAATGTTATAGCTACAATCTCCCAGATCTGGTGATGGCTATATCCTTTGTTTCTTCGGGCTAAGAGGTGATACCAGCTTCCTTATTGCTACACCTGGACACAGCAGTGTTAGTTGACCTTAACTCTACTCTGCTTTGTAACAACTCTCCCTTTATGAAATTTCCACTATTAGCCATTTTTCTTTATCATTTCTTTTCTCTGAGCTGATTCATGTGGACCTAGAATAAAACATTATTTTTCCTATTAATCAATATTCAGTAGCTATTATCAAAACATAATAGCTATTGTCAAAACATTTTACATAGATCTATTGTCTTTGGATATATATATATAAAATACATAATAGGGGTACCTGGATGACTCAGTAGGTTAAGCAACCAGCTCTTGATTTTGGTTCAGGTAATGATGTCAGGGTATGCTTAAAATACATAATATATATTTCACTACATATTGTATGTAATATATAATAATATGTGATATAGTTCACTACATATCATATGATACAGTGTATATATATGTATATATATATAGTACATAATATTCTATAACATTACTTTATATAATATAAAAATATAAATATTATTATATTGATACGCTATCTAATAATATGTAATACTTCATTTGGGGGACCTCTCATTCAATTAGGTTAAGTTATACATGTGCATACTTATATTACATTTCCGAACTAAGGTACAGAAATACAATAGACAGGAAATTATAATATTGAACATGAATATGTTAAAATCATGAACATGTTAAAATCAACAAATTTAGATCACTTACTAAATGTCATATTAAATAATGGTCGTGATAATATAAACTGTGATTCCAGACCATACAAAATGGTAAATTGAGGGTACTATTCAGAAAAATATGAAGAGAAAATACAATAGCAATATTTCCTAACTCATTTTTATATGCTCTTTGAGGAGTCAGCAAAATTTGCCCCTGAAGCTGTCTAGCAGTATGCCCTGCAAGGGTTGAGCATACATGAGGGAGATCAAGGCTTGAGGTACTGATTTGTTTTTGTTTTTTGGTTTTTTAAATACTTTTATTTATTTATTTGAGAGAGAAAGAGAGCAAGCTAGCAAGAGAGCACAAGCAGGGGGAGTGGCGGAGGGAAAGGGAGAAGCAGGCTCCCCACTAAGCAGGGAGCCCAATGTGGGGCTTAATCTCAGGACCCTGAGACCATGACCTGATCCGAAGGCAGACACTTAACTGACTGAGCCACCCAGGGGTCCCCTGATTTGGGTTTAATTTGCAGAGATGAATGACTGAAGACAATACCCTGGTAATAGAAGGATCACAAGGACATATTTTCGGAAAACATCATTATGCAGGAGCAGATGAAACAAGAGCCAGACAATACTATGGGCAAGAAAGAGTATAAAAGATTTAATTGTAAAAGAACTATCCTGTCGGCTGACCACCAATCTACTAGCCTACCCAGATCTTACCCCTATTCTCTGTCTTCTCTCCGACCACAGTGTGTTAAGCGCCCCTGCTCCCACTCAGACTCAGCCCTTTAACTTTTGCACTGGATTCCATTGCTTCCTACATCCCTTAAGAAACCCTGCTCTTGCTCTGTAATATTTCCCCTTCTCTATAGAATCGCTCTCATTAGGACACCGTCAAGCCATTACACTCCAATTTCAAAGAGGGGGGAAAAGTTCACTTGCTAGAATAGTCCTGTGGTAGATTCCATTATATTTTTTTATATGAATCCTTAGTATCTCCTACAGATTTGCTTGCACAGATCTCCCATCCCTGTTCGTATTCAGTTTGGACATATTGCTTTGCCTAATGGAATACTAATGGACATGGCATAAGCAGAAACTTTAAAATCTCTTCTGTCATTCTGCTTGCTCTCTTGAATTCCTATGAGGTTACCTGAGAAGCACAGGAGATATGTAAATGCTGGACCTTTAGCCCATGCCCCAGAATGAAGATTGTGCTAAACAAAGCAGAACCATCTGGAAGCCTGGAATCTTACCAGGTCAGGAATAGGACTGATGTAGATATTGAACTAACCCCACACACATTGGACAGAGACAACTGATATGCGGACATAAAAATAAGTGGTTGGTATTCTAATGAGGTACATTACTCCTGAAGTTAAACCAGTTACTTCATTCTCTATTCTGACTGTCACTTTCCTTTTTCTTACAAATTATACTATTTTATGAAACTACTCACAGACAGGTCATCATCAAGGACCACCATCTTGACCAATCTGATGGGTGATCAGCAGCCCCGTTCCAATGCATTTAAGAGAGTTGCCCATTCCCTTCTGAAGGGAGACCTTGGCTTCTAGGACATTCTTCTACTTACTGTTCCCCTGCTTCACCAACACCGATCTTCATTCTCCTTCCTCTTCCTCGCATCTCAGTGGTGGGTACTCAAAATTTGGTTCTCAACCCCTTTCTCCCACACCCCTCCCCACATATTCACATTTTTCTTTTTTTTAAAACTCAAATCCTAGATTATTTTACCTTATCCCATAGTATTACCTACCATCATTTTGATAATGACTGCCAAATATATAGATCTATCCCACATCTCTCTTTTGGGTTCTGACTCACTTTTAGCCCGCTTGGTGGAGATTCTAAGAGGCATCTCAAATTCACTGTGTCATTCATTAATCAGGACAAATGCACCCTATTGACGTAAGAGTCTGATACAGAGGAAACAGCGGTTGCTGTACATCAGAACGCTCTGGACTACCTTTCCAAATTTCCATAGCTCTAAGACTTTTTTTTTTTTTTTTAAGATTTTATTTATTTATTTGACAGAGAGAGATCACAAGTAGGCAAGGAGGCAGGCAGAGAGAGAAGGGGAAGCAAGTTCCTTGCTGAGCAGAGAGCCCGATGTAGAACTCAATCCCAGGACCCTGGGATCATGAACTGAGCCAAAGGCAGAGGCTTTAACCCACTGAGCCACCCAGGCGCCCCTCTAAGACTATTATAAGATAAAAAAGTTTAAGAAAATGAGACTCTTCTTCCTTAAGGCATTTAAATGATATCTGATTTAACACCGGCGGCGAATACAGTTATATCAGTTTTAAGGTATGAGAATATGCAGACTTTTTTTGTTTTAAGTGACTGAATCGGAAGATCATGAGTCCCTAAAATAAGTGCAGATAAAAGGGAAGAAAATGAAAAAATAAAGCCCTCATACATCTGATACACCTAAATAAGTATGAATTACACAACGATGCATGAAATTACCATTTGCTATATCCTGCAATTTTAAAAACTTCCAAAATTCAGATCTTTAAAAGATTACAATTTCCTTCCACAAATTATGCGAATATTTAATAGAAAACCGATTACAAAGTTGAAATTGCTAAACACTGTTTTATAGAGAATGCTTTCCTCACCAAATATTCTTTAGTGATCTTTAACAAATCCAAGACAAGCAAAGGTAAAGATTAATCTTTATAATGTCTTCAAAATAGTAAGAATCCCGAAGATCTAATGTATTTACTTTTGTGACAAGAATGCTTTTTAATATATTGTGGTTTTTTCTAGGAAAAAAACTTACTTTTCAAAATAGCAATTAAACATTATTTATAGTCCAAAATCTACATGTTTTCAATATATTCCCCTCCAGTGAGAGCCTGTTTGCAGTTCTGCTCTATTGCATTTGTGTTTCCATGTTTCTTCCTCTTTCTTCCTTTCAGTTTCAACTAAGTCTCCCTTTTGTCTCATACATTTCTTTTGACACTAAAGCTACGTATTTTACTCTATTGGCGGCTTGTCCTGAGGATAATTGTAAAATCTGTCTTTTTTCAATTATGAGAGGTGTTCTATAAATTCTTTGGGGTATATTCATTTTGAGATGTGTTCCCATAACCTCCATTAATGTTGCCCAGTTAAACTTGATCTATGGCTTTCCTTTTCTAAGTGACTTCAGCCCTGTGTTAATGCAGTTTTGTTTATCATCTCTAAACTCCCCCGACCCACGTGCAATCTCTCACAAATGCTTTGCATGAAGGTCATTTATCACATCACACACCACAAAGTAATATAACACCAACTGCTTTGCTTGAAAGGTGAAATATTACTACTTCTTTGTTGGTTGCCAGACCCCCACACTATGTAAAATACAATATTAAAGCATAATCAACTGAGCAAGAGTAGTATTGAACTAAAATAAACTTAGCTTTAAAAATCACATGCTTAGATTTCTCAACAAAACAAAGACCTGTAGGAAGTAGTATCACAGAAGTTATGTGCTAGGCGATATTCGAAAATGACATACTCCTCATTTTACAGTTGAGAATATATTACCAGCTTGTAAGTACATTTATTATGGTGAATATGTGGTAATCTTTTTTTTTTTTTGATACACGTTCTCTTGAGTATAGCCAATCTGTGAAGTTTCTGTATTTCATATCTTCTCATTTTCTTAAGCTTTTATTTTCCAACTTCCAAAATACCCCATAATATGCTTCTTTTTTTAAGACACGTATTTTTAACTCGTTTGAGATCCTAGTTTCCAGAATACTACTCCGCATCATGAAAATGAATTTCAGTTCTATTTAATTTGAGTTTTCTATAATATGCATAGGAGTATAGATATTGTATAGTGTTTTTTATCTATAGAAAGTCTCAGATCTTGTCATCACCCTGGAGGCACAGGTTTTAGGAACTGGACGGTGGTATCACACACCGACTCAGACTTCCCTCCTAGCTAACCCCATCCTCTGGAGAACCTGCTCTCCAAGTGTCTCCTTCCCTTGCCATGTCCCTTCACAAGCTTTTCAGCTTGAATCCTGTGTGTCATGTCAATCACTCAAACTGGCCTTTCACCATTAACTTTAGTTTATTTGCTACTCAAATTTTCTACCACAATCATATCTTGGGAACTCCCAATCGTTTCGTTCCTCAGATCTTGCAATAGCAGCTCAGCATTATTAAGAGACATAGTCACAGAGAGCTTCAATTACAAATACAACATTCCTAGCTCTCTGTGGAAACTCAGTTATACTCATGGATTAGTTTTGTTTTGTCTTATTTTTAATCACCCCCAGTCAACTCATCTAGGCCTTTTCCTATTTTCCACTATGGCTATTTTGAAACCTTAAGCCCCTAATTCCACTGGCCTTATTCTTAGTGTGTCAGCCAGCCTCCTTCTCCTCACCAAAGAAATACAGGACTTTCCCTTCTTCCTCGTCTTCTGTCTCAGAACTAATGTTCCTCTTCACTTTGTTTTCCCTCCAGGCTCAGGCGAAACTACACCCATCTTCCCCCAAGGCTGCAACTTTCTGCCCTCTCCAAAGTCATGGAAAATTGAATCTTCTCTGCTGTGTCTTTCATCTCTTATCGTGTCTTCTCTTCCTCCACTTCCTCCTTCTCCTACTTCCATAAATTCATAATAATGTGTGTTTTTAATATTTCTTAAACCTTGTTCTTAAACCTTCAAGTAACCCCCTATATAATATTTTCCTTCCATTGCCAGATTTATTTGAAAAGATGATTTGCCCTTTCTGGCTTCCTTCTTAGTCCCCAAATCTACTGAAGTTTGGTGATTGTTCTCCCCATTTTACAGTTATTATGGAAAATGATGATGACAGTTAACAGGGAAGATCCACCAATTTTTACTGACCCTCATTTTGCTTAAACGCCATTACTGAGTTTACAGGATCTCCATCTTTTGCTGTGGGACTGCCTCCCTCCTCAGCATCTGAGACACTAGAATGTTTGACTTGCCTCCAACCACTCATTTTGTCAACTATGTTAACAAATCCTAAATGTGCAGCGTGGGGGCTAATAATTCTTCTTCATATCAGAACCATATTAGTAATACTTTCTAAAATCCCACATTAACTTCAGATGGGTAACCAAAACACAATGTTCCTGAAGCAAACTCCTCACTCCTTAACTACGCAGAAGCTGCCCCATCTTTCTTTCTGTTTTCCCTTTCAGTTACTCTTTGAAGTAAGAATTACTTTTCTCTCTTTCTTATCTTTAAATTTAATCATTACATCCTTCCAATTTTATGTCAGAACTCTCTGCTTGCTTTTATTTATTCTCCTAGTTCACGTCTATCCATATCAGCTACAGGTTTTTTTTTTTTTTTTTTTTTTTGGTTGAAATGGAAAAAAATTCCATTTAGTTTAAATGAACAACAACAAAAAAGGAATTTGTTGGGTCAAGCAAGTACAGAAGAAATTTCAGCCTCGGGCATGACTGCATTCAAGTATGCAGATATCATCCATTATTTCTTTCTCAAATACTTTGTTTTTACTGACCTTTTTCTCTTTGCTCTCATAGTGGTGCTCTCAGGTGTATTTTATCAGGTTAGTAATTAATCAACGTATTGATGAAATGCCTATGATCTGAGAGTTCCAAATAATCAATTATCGATAAATACTTGATTTGCATATGTCTCATGAGAAAGACCAGAAGAAGGTGCGCTTGAATTGGCAAGTCTGAGGCTCATGACCATGCTACAGTGAAGTAAGGGCTGATATCTATTCAGTATGAAAGGACCGCAAACAGAGACGGCCTGATACCCAAAGAGGAAAATGCTTGATATGCCAGGTCATGATGGGCCCAAGACCAATTTAATCTACATAGTCATTTTTTCAATTACCCAACTACTCACTGAAAACAAACAAACAAACAAATAAACAAACAAAAAATCACTTAGGTAAGTAGGGAATGAACTGGGAGCTATGTAAATAGACCTACTTCATTTGTCTAACATATAAATCTGATACTTGACAAATACAGCCCAAATTCTTGAGGATGGCACTCAAAGCCCTCCACACACTGTCCAATTTGCCTTTCCATTTCAACTCAGTCCTAGTTACCCTGGAACTCTTGGCTCCTTGAAGTACAGTCTATACATTACTTGCTTTTAAGTTTTCAGCTTTGGGCATAATGCTGAGAAGAATGTGCTAGAGGAATTCCTGGCACAGAGTATGAGCTCAGTAAATATTTGTTGACTCAAGTCTCAGCAGTTGAACCTGTGCAGGAAGTAGCTGAAATGAGCATTTTCATTTATTGATGCAGATGGCGGGGGAGGGGGAAACATCCAAGTATTTATATGGACCTAATTTTTATAGGCCAAAAATGACTTATCGTATTTTGATATTTGAAGTGTAAGTTCAGGAACACATGGCTGGGGGAGAGAATAAGGACTGGGTGTTCTCTATTCTCTCTGAATGCTTCTAAAATTTAGTGTGGAATGTACTTTTCCATCAGTCTTCCCTAGGTTAATGATCCGTAGCTGCCTTGAATTGGCAGCTCATTGCAACAGTTTGGTATGGTTTTCAGCTATCCAGAACACAGTAATTTTCCTAAAGATAAAGTAATCCTTCCCATCATATTTTGCACAGGTAGCTATGCCCTCTCTCCTCAATTTTTAACTAAGACTCAAACAATTAAACAAAAGAAGCCAAGATATTTCTAATGAAAAGTCTATGCAAAAAAGTGACATTAAAAACCGTCACAACGGGTGCCTGGGTGGCTCAGTGGGTTAAGCTGCTGCCTTCGGCTCAGGTCATGATCTCAAGGTCCTGGGATCGAGTCCCACGTCGGGCTCTCTGCTCAGCAGGGAGCCTGCTTCCTCCTCTCTCTCTCTGCCTGCTTCTCTGCCTACTTGTGATCTCTCTGTCAAATAAATAAAATCTTTAAAAAAAAAAAAAAAAAAAAAAAAACCATCACAAAACTAGGGTGCCTGGGTGGCTCAATGGGTTAAACTTCTGCTTTTGGCTCACGTCATGATCTCAGGGTCCTGGGATCGAGCCCCTCATTGGGCTCTCTGCTCAGCAGGGAGCCTCCTCCCCCTCTCTCTCTGCCTGCCTCTCTGTCTACTTGTGATCTCTGTCAAATAAATAAATAAGATCTTAAAAAAAAAAAAAAAAACCTGTCACAAAACAAATTAATCCACTTTAAAATATGGTTAAATACAATTACACTTTTTTTCATAAACCTATATTTTATATGATGTTGGTTCTTCCTGCTGCAGGAAATTTATCTTTATGGTTTGACTAATGTAGGATATAGAATTGAATATAGAACTTCACGTATGATCTCAGAAAACATCAAAAGCATATCTGACACATCCTGAGCATCTATCTGAAGGTCATGTCCAAGTCAAGCACAGGTATGCAGACATTTGGCAGATGATCTCAAGAAAAAATGTCTGGAATTGCAATAGATATTCTTTTGCAAAAGTTGATATGCCAGGTCATGAGAAGCCTAAAACCAACTTAATCTACATAGTCATTGGTACATTATCCACGTACTCATTAAAAAAACAACAATAAAAACAACAGCATCAACAACACCTAGATAAGTAGAGGGTTAAGTGGGAGCTATGTAAGTGTACTTACTTCATACTCAGGAAAATGTGAGTCATGGCTTCCATGATTTTTCTTCATTGATATCATAACACACAGTGTTACCTATTTCAAACCTAAGATTTGGTATTAGCAGTATGTGGAATTTACTAATAGTTTTCTGTTTCAACAGCTACTTGGGTCTTGAAAATCCCCTTTCATTAGTGTGTCTTCTCTTTCCCAAACTGGAGATCAGACAACCTGAAATTTGTATCTTCTATAATAATTATGACCATGTTTCATTGGACAATATAGTCATCAGTGGTTGCTAAACTTTGGTGCAATTAAAATCACCTTGTAATGAATAAAAATAATCCAGGGGCCCAAGCCTGGTGAACGGAAATAAAACCTAGGCCTCTATTTTTACAAATTTTTTGGAGTCATCCTGATATACACCAAAGTTGAATTAGTCTTTCCATTAATATGGAATTAAACAACAACAACAACAACAAAAAACAAAACAACAATAACAAAAAACAAGGGTCCCCCCACCATACATTCTTTGTTCTAGAAACTTTCATATCCATAAATCAAAATCACTCTCTCGGGTTAAACAACTCTGTCCCATATTTCCACATTTTCTCCCTCCTTATATTACATGTTATATTCTACATCAAAATAGTTCAAATAGTACGTATTTTTAAAAAAAAAAAAAAAACCTCTTTTAAGAAACCCAACTTAAAATAGCTAAGTTAAAACTTAGTAAGTCATGCAATTTATGGGCAAAGTAAGTCACACTTTTTTTTTTCTTTTTAAAGATTTTATTACTTCATTTGAGAGAGAGAACATGAGAGGGGAGAAGGTCAGAGGGAGAAGCAACTCCCCATGGGGCTGGGAGCCCAATGCAGGACTCCGAGATCATGACCTGAGCCAAAGGCAGTCCCTTAACCAACTGAGCCACCCAGGCACCCACGCCAAACCTATCTAATTAACGAGGCTCTACATGTTGTTTGCAGAGATGAGAAGATTGTATTTAAATAATTTGTTTTTGTTTTTGTTTTTTAAGTATGTGTGTGTTTTCTGCTTTGTTTTGTTTTGTTTTTACAGTAGATGCAGTGGTCGCACCCTTCAACAGCACATACTATGTCTTTGTACCTCTGGTCCTTATGTCTGGACTCATCCCACCCCCACACGCACCAGATCATTCTGTGGCTGACTCATCAGTCAGGACTCAGCTCAACAGATGACGTTCAGAGCTTTTCTCATGTATTTTATTTTAACTTGTGTTTTGCCAATCTCTTTTTTCCCAAACATCTAAAATTGTGCCTCACAAATAATGGGTACTCAATACATATTTGTTAAATGAATAAATAAATAAAAGCACAAATGACTGAATAGATACATGAATGAATAATTCATCTAAGAGGCATCTTTCAGTAAGTAACACAGATTTCCATAATATTATGCAAATATTTTCATGTATAGTCTTTCAGCTATATTTGGCATTTACTGTACATGGGGGATTATGTCTTTCATAAAAGTAACTTTACAAAATAAAATATGCGACAAAGAATTTAAAAAAATAGAAAATGCAAGATTGAGTTCATTGAATGAAGTGATTAGGAATGGAGAAGGTTCTGAAAAGCTGGATCTACTCCCAATCAATTGGCCATTTTCACACTGTGTAAATTTGAGCCCTAACTTCAGAGTATGAGTTCTGAATTCTAATCATGCAGTAACGTAAACTACATCTGTGTTTTCTTTTTGTTTTTTGTTTTTTTTTTTAAGATTTTATTTATTTATTTGACAGAGTAGGCAGAGAGGCAGAGAGAGAGAGAGGAGGAAGCAGGCTTCCTCCTGAGCAGAGAGCCCGATGTGGGGCTTCATCCCAGGATCCTGAGATCATGACCTGAGTCGAAGGCAGATGCTTGACCCACTGAGCCACCCAGACGCCCTACATCTGTGTTTTTTGTGTGTGTACAAGTAAGGGTTTGGACGATGTCATTCTGAAGTCCCACTTCAATTTTCAGGTTCTAAGAATGAAATGGACTTCAGGAAGAAAAGATAATTCTGACACATCCCTATGAATATAAAGATAAATATTTATTGCTCGGTGAATTCAAAAATTCCAGACTATTTTTTTGTAAAGTAGATAAAGCTTGCCGATAGTCTATATTTCGTGACAATTATAGTAACATCTCATTTGTATAACACTTTGGGTGTAATTTACACATTAGTTAGCAATTTACAAGGAACTTTCACTTACATTATTTTAATTGACCCTCACAACTGTACATGTATATACATGGCCCCGTGTGTAATCAGAGATGGTATCATCCTTTCATTCCCCCTCCTCACCTCTGCATCCCCCACAGGAAGGTAATTGATGTTTAGAGAGCTCAAGTGATTCACTAAAATGTACACAGCTGGCAGTCACTGACCTTTTTTTTTTTTTTTTTCACTAAGTCAATATTCTAACTACTAATATCAATGCTATTTCCTCCTTTGCTGGATCTGTGTACAGCCTAATTATGCTTTATCTGCTCTTGCTTGTTCTTATGCTTGAATGTCAAAATTTAGAATCTCTCTCATAAGATCTCTCATAAGATGCAGACACACATATTCAATAGCCTGCTGGATATTATCAGTTGATTATCCTATAGCTACCTATAGGTCAACATTTCTGTACATTTTCCTAAACCAGTTTAAACATATTCCCTGACACAGAAAATGACACTGTTCATTATCCAGTTGCCTGTGCTGAAAACTTGACAGTCATTCTTTGTACCCAATCAATCTTGGTAGAGGAAAGAATACTGGTAAGATTTAATAATGGGCAAAATGATAGTAGAGATGACCAAAGCAAGTGGAAAATAAAACAAAAGGAAAGACACTAAGTGTCCCTCTGTTCCTACCTGACAATTTTTCTTTTTGAGAATTTCTAGTCTGAATGACTTTAATATCACTGGATAGAAAATTAAGCATTTTCCTGTAACTTATGGGGAATTATCTCTTCCATTAAGAGTACCCTCACAAAAGGGTGCCTGGGTGGCTCAGTCGATTAAGCAACTGCCTTCACCTCAGGTCATGATCCCAGAGTCCTGGGATCTAGTCCCTCATAGGGCTCCCATCTCTGCAGGAAGTCTGCTTCTTCCTCTGACCTTCTACCCTCTCATGCTCTCTCTTACTCGCTCTCTCTCAAATATAAATAAAATCTAAAAAACAAAAACAAAAACAATAAAAAGAGTACCCTTACAAAATAAAAAGCATCAAAAAAATTTTTTAAAGTATGATCAAATAGTTGAGATTTAATTTCAAGCCCAGAATGATCCCTTCTGGCCATTCTCCCAATAAATTCTTATAGTGTGTTTTCATAAATCATAGTAAAAATATATCCTCCTTTTTTTGAAATTTGCTAACATACTTTATCATTGGAATTTCATGGTGTTGGATAGAAAAGGCATTTTCATTTATGCCCACTCTATAAACTACTTCTGGACTATTTGAACACTGTTAAAAAAAAAACAATTTAGAATCAAACACCACTGGGATTAGAAGGAAAGTATAAAATTTGGTCAGGATGAACATTAGTTCATTAGAACATTAATAAGGACATGCATATAAGTATCAAATATGTATATTATTTTATCATTAGAATATTTATAGTGCACTCCGTCTTTTGCTCTTAAGTAAACAGAGAGATCCCAACAGAATCGTTATGTTGTATACTCTTTTCTAAAAAATTAAAAATAAATAAATAAAAACAAACAAACAAACAAAAAACACTTTGGGAAAAGGCCATTGCTATGATTCTAATGGATTTTGACAACTTCTAGCCATATATTACATTTTGGTTCTGACTTTAACCCATGTTTTTAAACCCATTTTTTTAAAACTAGCATAACAATAGAAGTAACTTGAACATCATATGGATTTCAGACTTTGTCTCAATAATGAAGAACACAGCTTCAGGACCGAGATTTTCTGGGTTAAATCTGGGTCCTGTGGTAATAGCTGTGCACCATTGGAAAACTCTTGGACTGACTTGCATATCTGCAAGATGGGGTGACAGCGGCACCTGCTGTAGGAGATGGTTCTGAGTGTGAAATGAGTTCCTCTATGTGAGGCACGTGAGACAGGGTCTGGCTGTAGCTACTTCTCCCCTCTTCTCCTATCCCATCCACTGGCTTCCCCTCCACCCTTAACAGTGACGACTGTAATAAGTTTATGCTCATTTTATAGTCTTGGCTGATATGCACGTATCTCCAGGTTTAATAAGTATGTGTGTACTTGATTTCTTTTTTTTTTTTTTAACAATTGAGTTCTCCAAAATTGGTACATTATTGTATGTAGTTTCTGTAACATTTTTGTCACTCAATATTTTTTCTAACATTATTTACAGTTTTGATGTAGTTTATTCATTTTCACATTTTATATTTTTATAGTACTCCATGTGTCACTGGAGTATAAATTAATGTTTTTTTCTCTTATGAATATACATTTGGTTTTATTACTATTTTTAAAATAATTATTAACAATGTTACCTTTCATGTGCCTGGGTGACTCAGTTGGTGAAGCCTCTGCCTTCTGTTTACAGCATGATATCCAGGTACTAGGATTAGGTTGCATGGGGTTTCCTCCTTAGTAGAGAGTCTGTTTTTCCCTCTGTCCCTCACTGACCCCCACCTTGCAATTCATCTCCCTTTCCTCTCAAATAAATAAAATCTTTAAAAAAAAATACCCCCCAAAACAATGCTAGCTTTCCTTTGATAAGTTTTAGGGTGGTTTTTTCCCCCACTTTTTAATCACATCCTTTATGTAATTATATGTTTTAGTGGACTGTTTTTGCTTGATCTGTTTGGAAAACAACCCATAATATGCAGGATTCACATCGACTTCAAACATTTATTTGGGCTTTCCAATATTCCAATTCCAGTAGGTTTAATATGGACAAAACGATACATCTAATAGGTTCAAAAATCTTCTCCCTGATAGTAGATACCTTATAGGTTGTTAATACATACAATATGACACAATTATTCATATTTAATATTTGAACATGAAAGTTATTATCAGGGTGGGTACGGTCATTGAATTTTTATTGCAAACCTGCATCGTAACAAAAATTTAGTTGAGCAGGTTTTTTTGTTTTTGTTTTTTTTTTCAGGTTTTTGAGTGCTATACTTCTATTGACACATTGAACACCTTCAGACCAACCTTAAGGGAAAAAACAAAAACAAAAACAAAAACAAAAAACAAACGTAAATTTAAGAGAAGGAAGACTTTCTGTGTTTGGAGGTTCTGACATGGGAGTGCAAAGGGCAAATAAAGTGGTAAACTAAGAAGTGATCCTAAAGTATAAGTGTAATAAAATAAGAAATATTAGAAACAGTGTCTCCTGATATGCCAAGAAATTGAGCTAAACACACATCATTATAGTGTTACTAACCAAAAGGTTTAACTCATTTGGGGAGAAATTTTCTGCTATTTTAGAAGAAAATTATTATCTTTTGCAAGCCATTTATTTTTAAGTCATTCTACTGGATGCTTTCTATATATGTGTGATCACATTTACTCCCTATACCTCACAGACGTATCCTTAGTAGATTCAAAAGCTGTGACAGACAAATGAGGCTGGGACTCCAAATTTACATCTCAAGTGGGTTGTTATTAAGGGACAGAGATGGTGTTAAAATGCAGGTCAACCTTACTCCAAAGTAATGATTTTACTTTTTTAAAAGAGAAAAGGAGATACTATCGTGAAGCCTACTGCTCTCCTCATTATTAGAGGTTTTCTCGAAAAAACAAAAAAAGTGTGTGTGTGCATGTGTGTGATAACTGTACAACAATTGGACAATCAGTATGCAAGATCTTTAAGAACATTCAGAGGGTAATAACCATATGCAAATCAACCATTAAATAAAGATTCAAAGTATGCATTTTCCTTTTAATATAAGCATTTGAATAAGATGGTCATTGAAAATAACTAATTACTTCTAACTATTAAAGAATTCATAATATACTGATGTATGTCAAAATAATTAGCTGTCAGAAAGCAGAAAAGCTTGTGTTATTCTTTAAAATAGCAAAACTTCTTTCACCTCTGACCTGCTTTGATTTTGTTGATTCAATAAGTGCCAGACATTTCCATTCAACCCAGAATTTATGTCTCTTATAACTATCACGATGACAGACTCAGTGCCCTGCTTCATCTTGCTGTTCTACTAAGACTAACCATGTGAAATAAAATAAGCTCGGCATGTCAGAATAATTCAGTAATTAAGGAAAAGTATCATTACCCTACGGATAACTAAACCAGGTCCTGAACAAAAGGAAAACAAAACGAATCTTGCTTCTTGTTTCATTACTTGTTCCAGACTCAAGGTCAATTTATCCACTATTCATTGTCTCCCTAACGTAATAATCAAGCCTTGCCTGGAATGAAACCATAGAAGTCATGCAGAAGATTGAAAAAATAAAAATAAAATAAAGGGTCAGATGAGAGAATATTATGAATACAATGATCAAATAGGAATTAACCAGAATAATATATTTTTCCAAAATATTCTGTTCCTTACGAGATGACAGGTGATATATTCTCATGTCAATAACTGTGCATTTCAATTACTGCCAGCTAAAAGCTCTTGTCACTCATCATACACTACATTATATCTGGCACTTTGTGATGCCAGTTCCTTTGGGATTACAAAAAAAATAATACCCTCATTAACAGAGTGATAAGTATTTGAACACTGTGCCAACATTTAACTCATGTCTGCCAATCGAAACAGGAAAATGTTCTTTATTGATTGGAGAAAGGATCTTGTTTGAAGATAATTGACTCTGAGTTTTTCATTGACATAATACCACCTCCGGAAGAAACATAGGCTCAGCTTAGAAAACAAAGGTTAGATGGAAGAGTCTGATCACTTTCTCCTCACTCAAGCAAGCTCCTATTGACTTGAGTGAACGTTCTGTCTGCCTGTGAATCAAAGGATTATAGATCATTTGGTCCACTTCAGAAGCAGAAAAAATGTCTTCAAAGAAGAAGCTTACACAGAAGCAGGGCATACGAAATAGAAAGAGCCAGGTTTCCCTCATAGAGAAAAGGCAGGAATGGAGTGGGGTAGCCAAGAAAAGAAACAATAATAATAATAATAATAATAATAATAATAATAATAAATAATAAAATAACTATTTCAAAAAAGGAAACACTCGCACAAATAAGTATTTTACTGCATTAAAATAATTGCAGCTAAGATGTTGGTACAAGGCAGATGTTCCGTCTTAGAAATGTTAAGTCTGAGATGCCAATGAAACAAACATCCAAGTAAAAAAATGTTACTGAGTGTTGAGCCGGAGAGTGGAAATCAGCGTGTATACCACACATATGGCTACAAATGAGAAGGAGCCTTAGCAATGGAGTGCCAGGACTTTCAGAGAGGGCATGTCAGGGAGATCAGAAGTATCAGCAATAAAAACCGAGGCGCGGTGGGAAGTAGGTGACCGATGACCCAGAAGCCAAGGAAGAAATGCTCCAAGGCGGAGGGAACGATGTCATGTTGAAAATGCTGCTGGGAGCCGAATAAAAGGATCACGGAACTGACCTTGGGATTCCACATTGAGATTCTAATAAAAACAGGTCTGGTGAAGTTATGTGTATGACAGTATGATCTAACGGGTTTCCGAAGACAATGGGAGATGCTCAGTGTTAGGTATTAGAGACGGCACTACGAAGGAACGTTTCCGTAAACTGGAACAAGAAATGAACTTGCTGGTTAAATGAGAAAAGAGTCTGGCCTCAGCAGGGAGTCCAGGAAATTCACTACAGCTGTGGGATAAGGAGGCATATGGGGCCCATGTCCTAGAATATGAGAAATTCAGAGTATATGAACTAGACACATAGGGTGCATCTACCCAAGTGACTGTGAGGATGACAATTATAAAGTTACTGATACACAGTAAATGTTTATAGGTAGTAAATATCAGCTTTTAAAACACACATGCTGGAGCACCTGGGTGGCTCAGTAGGTTAAACCTCTGCCTTTGGCTCAGGTCATGATCTCAGGGTCCTGGATGGAGCACTGCATCGGGCTCTCTGCTCGGCAGGGAGCCTGCTTCCTCCTCTCTCTCTGCCTGCCTCTCTGCCTACTTGTGATCTCTCTTTGTCAAATAAATAAATAAAGTCTTAAAAATAAATAAATAAATAAATACGCACATGCTAAGTAGTGTCAGACTTATTTAACCTTATCCAGTAACGGGTTCCTTTGTGCCCAGCACTTGTGGCTATGAAGAATAGAGCTGGAAGGGTCTGCGCATCTTCACAAAGCTGCTATGATTCCTAATACCACACACTCCTTAAGCCAGAATTCACACACAGTGAATTCACAGAGATCTGACCATTCAGAAGTGACTGCTGCTTCCTTTCTCCACAAGAACAATCAACAAAAGTATACTTTAAAAAGGAAAAGCATTACCAAAAAAAAAAAAAAAAAAAAAAAAAAAAAATTACAAATACTGAAACCAGCATCATTAAACCCAAAACGTAAATATGTTTTAAATAAGTATTAAATAAAAATATTGCATTCTTAAAGACCTTCAAAAAAGGATAAAAGCCTCAGGGCCCCTGACTGGTTCAGTTGGTAGAGCACTTGACTCTTGATCTCAGGGTCATGAATTCAAGCCCCACATTGGGCACGGAGCCTACTTAAAAAAGGGGGGGCTGGGGCACCTGGGTGGCTCAGTGGGTTAAAACCTCTGCCTTTGGCTCAGGTCATGATCCCAGGGTCCTGGGATCAAGCCCCATGTCAGGCTCTCTGCTCAGCAGGAGGCCTACTTCCTCATGTCTCTCTGCCTGCTTCTCTGCCTACTTGTGATCTCGGTCTGTGAAATAAATAAATAAAATCTTTTAAAAAAGTGGGGGGGCAGTAAAACTGTCAAGATGCTCTTATGTTATAGGCCAAGGGATCGGCCATGTAGTGTTTTGGGGGACCATGTAACAGTGAGTTATTTTCCTGTGTCTACCCATCTTGCTGCACAGATTCAAGCATAACAGGAGACAAAATACAGTTTACAGCTGAGCGCCCCAGTGTACCTAGCATGACCACTGACACTGGCTCATTTTTTTCCATTCTCAGCTTTGGCTGCCAGCTCCCATGAGAGTGGCTGGAGGTAAGGACATCCCTCTCTCTTCTGGGCTCCCTGGACATGATCAGGCTGTGGTTTTCCTGTGAGGAAAGGACCCAAGGACCCTGTGTCTCATCGTACTTAGGCTACAAAGGGAGTCCAAGGCTTCTTGTCTACTACAATGCTCTCAAGGGCTGCACAACTCCCTTCCATGAACTGTCTCTCCAAAACACAAAGCCAAAAGTGGCTCCCCTAAAAACTAACCTCTTTCCAATCTCCACCCTTGCAGGGAGGTGTGAAGGTCAAGGTGACGACCTGGCAGAAGGTAGACAGATCTCACGTGTGTCCCCCACCACGGGCAGGACTGAGACCTGGCCAGGGAACACTAGTGGTTCTTCCCCTTCCCTCTTCAGGATTAATGGGTGTAGAGACAAGGATGGAGTTGTCCTTCCTTTTATTTCTTGGGCACACTATGGCCAACGGTCAGGGAATGATGTCCACATGCGGTGGGCCGGGCCCCAACATGAATGTGACAAGGCCAGGCTCATTCTTGTATCTGATCAAGCTGACATCAGTGACAGTCTGCATTTCTACTCCCTCATGGCCGTGCCCTTGACCAACAGGCTGGCCAGCAAGTGCTGCAGTTCCAAAGGAGCATCTTTTGGCAGGTGCTGCAGTCCACCGGTGAAGGACGTGTCTTCTTAGAGGGATCCCAGAGCAGGGAAGATCCAGCTGAGGATGTCCAGTGTGTACATCTGTTGGAGGCCTTCCTCCATGGCATTCCAGGGCAGAAGGGGAATCTCCAGTGGAATGGAAATGCAAGACAGCCTCCCAACCCTGGGGTCAGCTCATTAGCAGCCAAGTGAGTTGACTCTCGTACCCACCCCCGAAGAGTTTTTCAGCAGTAGCTAGAGATGGCTGTTCCTTGGCATTCATTCATGGAATTCAGGAACAAGACTTGTGGCTCATCTGTTTGGACCTGCAGGACTGAGCTACTTCTGAGCTGGTTGGGGGGTTATTGCCTGAAGCATTGGGAGAGGCCAGGAGCTCAATGTCCACGTAGTATCCACACCCCTGTTCCATCTGGGTGACCTCCTATGCCCTCTCAGCCCTGACACAACATCCCAAAACAGAGAACAGCAAGAAAGCCTAAAGGGGGCACAGCCACAGGATCAAGCCAGATATCTGATCTGTCCCAATCCTGGAAGAACCACCACGATGAGGGGAGTGGTCACTTTGAAGATGCACTTAGTCCTTACTCTCTCCAAGGTATCAGTATTTTCTCTTTTCTATTACGGTCTTTGGGGTCTCATCTTAGCCACAGACCCCAAGATAATGGAGGCCATATTACCCACTTGCTCATATTCATGGAAAAAAACTATTTTAGTGATTCATTCATGTCACCCGTTAAGCTAGGAAAACTTTCCTTCCTCTTAGTATCCTGGGGAATCACCATGAATAGATAAGTTCTTTCTTCCTATTCTTATAGCACTGGTAAGACACTTCTGTTGTAGCACTTGTAATATTTACTAAAGTTTTGGGCCTAAGTGTTTGCCTTCTCTGCTAGACTCTAAGAATAGCTGTTATATATTATGCATCCTTATATTTTCAATTCTTAGCTCACTGCTCAGAATGTTAAAGTTCAAAAATGCCTGCAAAATTCTACATGGGCAGAAACGTAAGTAGACACACAGATACAGTGGCAAGGAATGCTAAAATTTAAGCAAATAAAATCAGAATTCCTTTCAGGAAGAGAACTGCCCTTATTTAAGAAAACGTTTTGATGAGCTCTTTTTGAATGCAAGATGTGATGCTGAGGGTTTGAAGGAAAAGACCGTATTACTAGAAGATGGAAGGAGACTGAGTTCTTGAAGTCTCCCGGCATATGGAACACCTACTGTAGATCTCAGGTAAACAAGAAGTAAGTTTTTATTCCATTGAGATCACCATGCATTTAGAATCTTAAGGGAGAATATCAAATATGCACGATTTCACTATTAGCGCATATAAGAAACATACTTGATTTAAAAAAAAATAAATAAAACCAACCCAGTTCCTACAGATGTAAGGACAATGCAGTTTTAATGCCACTCTACATTCTAATTATATCAAAAGTTCTCAAGTGATCTCATTTTATGCAATGCGTTCATTTAAGGAAAGAGAATAAGATCTCTGGGGTTCCTAGGTGGCTCAGTTGGGTTAAATGGCTGGCTCTTGGTTTTGGCTCAGGTCATGATCTCAGGGTCCTGGGATCACCATGTTTGGGTTCCAGGCTCAGCAGGAGACTACTTTTCTTCTCTCTCTCTTTCCCTCTCTCCTTTTGCCCTTCCCCCTGCTTGTGCACACACTTTCTCTCAAATAATCTTTTTTTTTTTTTTTTTTTTTTAAGAGAGAATAAGGTCTCCTATGTAGTATTGTTAGTTAGTATAGAAATTCAAGTCTTTGGAGACACCTGGGTGACTCAGGTCATGGTCCTGGGGTTGTATGATAGAATCCTGCTTTGGGCACCATGATCTCCAAGAGTCTACTTGAGATTCTGTCCTTTTCCCTCTGCCCCTCCCCCGCCTGTGTGTGCACGCTCTCTCTCTCTCTCTCTCTCCTTCTTAAATAAATAAATCTAAAAAAAAAAAGAAGAAGAATAAAAGAAATTAAAGTTTTCATTATGTTTATAATTCTAATCAGCTCAATGAAACATTGGGTATTTTAATTTCCAGTTTTAATACCTTCTTTTAACTTTCATTATAGTTTTTCTCATGTTTTACTATGCTAGTATATGGAACTTGTTCTTAATAAACTTCATTAATAATCAAGATCCCATTTTCCCTCAATGTGAAGAGAAGAAAAATAGGTTTTTTGATCACTTACTATGATTCAGATCTGTGGCCAGTGATTTTATATGCATTATGTGATATTAATATTATTAAATTCTGCATGTTATTCCATTTGAGAGATGAGGGTATATAGGATAGGCCTTGTACCCAAGGAAGCTGTATTACTACCAATCTCTTCAGTATCTTCAACTACTATACTGTGCTCGTTGTTGAAAAATGTCACTGCTTTCCTAAGTTTACATGCTATATTCTAACAATGTGAAAATACATATTTTTATCTTACATATCTTATGTTTTTCAGATCCACATTTCTGTTTCTTAGATATGGCAGCTATTGTGGCATCACAAACTTAACCCAAAACCATTTCCATTTTACACACACTTAAATTTCGTACTCCTATATTTAATTCTGAATCAATTGCAAAACCATTCACAAACTTGAAAATCACTCTCAACTCATGTGTCTATGTCACTCCTCCTACTGGTTAAGAAGCAAGTTCCGCCAACTCTGGTGCTGAAATCCTTCCTGGTGTTGACCCTGCATTTTGATCTCTGTTTGAGTCAGGGTGCCAGTAGGAAACAGGTAGATCACTAAAGCTGCTACATCTAGACATTTAATACAGGAACTATTTTTAGGGCAGGATTTAGGAAAGTCAGCAGAGACAACGCAGTACCCCAGACTATTAACATTGGAGTAGCCCTTACCACTAGTCGGCTTGAAAGAGAAAAGAGAGAGCACTTACCAGAAACCAGAGAGGCTATTAATACACAGAGGGTGGCTTGACAGAAGTGGTCTTTGGAAAAGAAATAGCCCAGGAGGGATACAGCCAAATAAATAATTATATTTAGCTGACTCCATGTCTATTGCCAAATCTCCTACCGCTACTTCCCACTCACTGAATTCAGAATCGAACTGGAAATTAGAAGGCCACAGAAGGCCATACATTTATCTCAGCCTTTTAGGGAAAAGATTAGGACACAAAATGGTGAAGAGTGGATCTGGAGGGGCAAACGGAAGATGTGTCTTTGTCCTGGTTCTCATCTCTCTTCCTAACTTCTGCTCTAGCCCCTAAGTTCCATTCTAAGTTAAAGTCATGTATTCTTTCTAAATAGGAAACGTGATTTTCGTCCTTCATGACATTAATTCTGAATGGAACCCCTGCAGCTTCAGAGATAGCTGCAAAATATTTAGTAATTTATAAAAATTCCTTAAAATTTGCCTCCTCTGTACAAATACACAAATATAAACTACACTGGTTGAGCCTACCCTTTTTGTATCATAAAGTTAAGGTGCTATGAATATAAGTTACATGCTTAATGTCACACGTATTAGAGTATTTGAATCAAGATTATAATTCAGTATTCTTGACTGTCTGCCGTGTACTCCATTATACTATATTACTTAACTAGATGCCTGTCTTTTTTTGCCCGTCTCCCCTATTTATGTGTGAGGTTTTCCACTGCAACTCAATAATATACATAGACTTTTCCAGAAGCAATCAAGGCAAAAAAACAAAAAAACAAAAAAAAACAAACAAAAAAAAAAAACAGTTTAAGACAGATAAATAATTTGGGAGAATTAAATTACAAAACTCTACAGATAATGAAAATTGAATAAAGCAGGACATAGGGGCAGCTGGGTGGCTCAGTGGGTTAAAGCCTCTGCCTTTGGCTCAGGTCATGACCTCAGGGTCCTGGGATCGAGCCCTGCATTGGGCTCTCTGCTCAGCAGGGAGCCTGCTTCCTCCCCTCTCTCTCTCTCTCTGCCTGCTTCTCTGCCTACTTGTGATCTCTGTCTGTCAAATAAATAAATAATATCTTAAAAAAAAAAAAAGCAGGACATAACTTTCTTTATTCAACTTATCTGTAGACTCTTCCATACCATTCATATTCTTTCAGGTTTAGGTGAGGTAAATAAAGGGGGGAGTGGGTGATCAGCGTCTTCATAGGACGGCATCCCTAAAATCTACATGTCACATTTCATCCAAGAGCTAATTTTCCATTTGAATTATTAACCTCTGTAAATAGCAGACAGAAGTGGAAAGCCTGAAATATCTATCACTCTTGACCCTTGGCTGACTGAAATGTGACGACTTCAAACAAAAATAAGCTTTGGTTAAGTTCCAAACTGAATCATCAGATAAAGAGAGGCAATATTTTTAAATACAGTGAATGTAAACACTGATGTTGACTTTAATGCATCTTCACTGAATCTTATGATGTACACAGAAATATATGTAAATATTATTTTTAGATAATTGTGACCCGATACAGCCCCACAGCAGGTTTTCCCAGATACCTTGAAAGTCAAAATGCTCAAGTGCTCTGACACATTGTAATGATTTATGGGACACAAACCTCTTTCCGTACACAGTAAATAAACCAGTGCTTTCACCTATATACTTGAAAATATTCAGTATAGATCTGCAATTGCCAAAACACCTTTACGTGCTGTTTCCAAAGTGTTAGGTATGTATTTATGCATGTCTTGACTTGTTCCAGAAAGGATTAAATGTGATCAAAATACATACACGACAAAATAAAATGTAACTTGGCAAGGATGAGTGTGAATGCAATGCTGAGTGGTAGAGAGAGGCGATTGCTTTGATTAAGGGTAGAGGCATATTTTGGCTAAATATCTTCTTTTAGTTCACTGGGAATCGTATGCATCACATGTGAGGAAATAGACTCCCAGAATGTTAAGAGTATAAGCTACAAAACTTTAGTTCAACGTCTTTTATTAGATTTATTTTACATTTTAATTACAAAATAGAATGAATGTATTTCTTGATTTTAAAAAGTCTAAAGCAGACATAGAGGAAGTGAGAGTCTGACTCCTCTCCTATTTTGCTCTTCACATATTTTATAAAGTGTAAAATATAAAGTAGAAATCAATATAGTTGCTACTAATAGAGATACAAGATCTGGTTCCATGGATGTATTCAAACTACACTTATTACAGGTCTATGACACACCAGGTTCTTTGGGACTTCTTGAAAAACAGTGGTGATATTGGCACCTGCCCTGCCCTCTGAGAACTGGGAGAGGCAGGCACGAATTATTCAAATGTACTAACAACTACGTGATTGCATGTTCTGGGTAGATACCATGCAGGAGAATAGCAGGCTATTTCATAGAGTTAGAAGCCTGACTTCACCAGAGGGATCAGGAAAGATATGCCCATTTGGAGTGATTTTGACCAGAGCCATCAATGAGGACATCAACTGTAAAGGAGACAATGGTAAAGGGGACTGTGGAAACAATGGGAAAGGGGACTGTGGAGCACGGCGGGGGGGGGGGGGGGCACGGGGGGGGAGGGGGGTAAGCATTGCAAAGGCTCTGAAGTTGGTTAGAGATAAATTAATTTGTGAAAATCTAATTGGGAAGACACTAGTTAAGAAAATCTAAAGCATGTCAGCATATTTTAGTTGTGGAAAAGAGAGTTATGAAAAGGAGCTGGGCAGAGATGCTTGAAAAGACCAGATCGTGCAGTAGAAGACAGGGTTGTAGGCACTTTTGGTGTCTACGCCTCCTTTCCTGGCTAATCCATATAGAATTTCCTTTAGATACAATGCAAAACCAAGACTCTAGTCATGCGCAATAACAAAAATTCTATGACTCTCTCATCACCTTTATGTGATTACATCCTCACAGAAAGTGTGTATATTGTATCTTATAATATAACAGTGACTTTAAAGTGTTGGGTATATCTCAGATTTGCTAATCACAGCTTTGTTTTTGTTTTTTTTTAATCATAATTAATCATTAAAAGCCGTGTATTTTTGCTTCACTACTTGCATTAGGCTCAAGTAAAATGTTTCTCTATGGTGCTAAATTGTTTCTATATCTACTTATCTACCTAAAGAAATAATCACTCATTGTGCATAAAAAAATGCCAAAATCTTTCTTACTTTTATATTTGGAAATACTGGGGAAAGAAAGCTCTCTAGTTCTTTGGAAATGTTATGCAGTAGCACAGATTTCACAGAAGAGTGCTTATGATTCTCTCGAGTTCCCTGCTGAACAAAACTTATATCCTTCTAAGGATTAAAGGGAAAGACATAGTGAACCAAACAGATGAAAATAAAGCAAAGCAACAAAACAAGATATACTAAATTAACAAACTAATAAACTACCCAATAAAAGCCACAATTAGAGATGACTATTATCCTTTTTTTTCACTCTAAAAATTTGTAAATGGAAAAAAAATATTTATTCTGCCTTTCTTGCACAAACTACATTTCAAATTTACCAACCAGCTTAACTGATGAGGAAAAGCTCCTCTTTATTTAAGAACACCTGCTAAAGAATGTATATATGGCAAATGTCAACGTCGAAATTCATTTTTAGCCTCTGAGGAATTGGATCATCCACACATACTGAAATCTTTGAGTAAAGCATTAATGGAGAACTAGATATTCACATGCTATCTACCAGCTCAGAGATTACACATTTTTTGGAAGGTGAGGCTTCATAGGGATCTGGTTGCCTCTGCCCCAACTGACGATTAGTCTTGGTGGGATGACCAGAGATTTGGATGCCTTGTGATTTGAAATAACAGGCAGGGCACAGCATAACTTGTGAAATATGAGTGTCAAGTACTTAAACTGCACTGAGTAAACATCTACATGTCAACTCACATGCTCTCTTCCTTCAGCAGTTCAATGTTGCAGAAAGAAATGGAGAAAGAGAATTAAAAATCATAACAAGAGAATGTAATCTGTAATCCTTGTTTGTGTCTTGTTTGATTTTATTATTTTTTTTAAAGATTTATTTATTTTAGGGGCACCTGGGTGGCTCAGTCATTAAATGTCTGCCTTCGGCTCAGGTCATAATCTCAGGGTCCTGGGATGGAGCCCCACATCGGGCTCTCTGCTCGGCGGGAAGCCTGCTTCTCCCTTTCCCACTTGCACTGCTTGTGTTCTCTCTCTCACTGCCTCTTTCTCTCTGTCAAATAAATAATAAATAAAATCTTAAAAAGAAAAAGATTTATTTATTTAAGAGAGAGAGAGAGAGCACGCAAGCATACGGAGGAAGGACGGGGGAGAGGGAAAGAGAATCTTAACCAGACTCCATGTAGAGCACAGAGCCAGATTTGGGCCTCGATCCCATGACCCCAAGATCACAACCTGAGCTGAAACCAAAAGTGGGACGCTTAACTAACAATGCCACCCAGGCGCCCCAAGGGTCTGTTTAAAACAAAAATGTATCAAAGTTATTTTAGAAAAAAAAAGGAGATGTTTGAATATGAACAATGAGTTAGATGGCACTAAGAAATTAGTGTAAAATGTAAATGGGAAATGTAGGAGGCCATTCTTCTATTGTAGAGGTGAATACTGAAGGATTTGGGAGTGCAAAATCAAGATGCTTATGATTATACTTAAAATTCTTTAGGAAAAAAAATCAGTGAAGCATATCTACCTAACATTTCATAATAATTTTATGATTTTTAAAAATATTTTCTCTTTACTTTTCTGTATATTTGAGGTTTTCCAAAACAAAACAAAACAAAAAATAAAGAAATCATCAAAGAATATTGATAATAATTACTTAAAGGAAGGAATAATTACTGAAAAGGAAGGAATGAAAAGAAAAGGAAGAGAATGTATTTTTAAAAACTCTATATTGCTTTATAATGCCCAACATTTTTCCTAAGGCTTTGGCCCATAAGTTGCAAGCATCTTTACATCCGAGGTCTGCCTATTACCACATTTCTACTTTGTACCTATGGTTTGACTCTTTGTCCTGTCCTGTTATGTCTTATCAGTGTCAGATATTATTTTCAGAAGTTCCCATTTCAATTTTTTAACCTGATATTGACCGATATCCAGATTCTGCATGAACAGTGCCCACTGAATAGATTCTACCCTTGTTTACTTCTGTCTGAACATAGAAGCTAATTGTTTCATTTAAGGAGAGCAACAGAGAGTAGTTTATCCATAACCAAATTACAACTGAAACCTACAATTTCAGTTGTACTCTGTGTTTTCTAAAGCACAGGCTTTGGCCTAATACCAGTTTTACAACTACAGGAAACTACTGCCACAGTTCCCATAAATTCCCCAAAGTAGAACCTAACGGTGATAACAAAAACTAATACTATTCGTAAACACTCAATATGTTATTGATGCTAACCTGAGCGTAGGAGATAAATTATGCCCATATGAGATGCAGAAGCTGAGAATCAGATGTTAACCAACTTGCCTAATAAGGTCAATTTCCTAAAAGGTACCTAAGCTCTTTTTGTTTTTGTTTTATTTCAGCTTTCCCTGCCTCTAAAATTAAAGTACTTTTTTTATCATCTCAGATTCTAAGTTAAAATATATTTAGTTTGCAGAACTCAGAATAATATATAATTTTCCATTAGAATAATGATTGTAATACGTTTTCCAGAACACATATAAATCCACTAGATATATAGCATTTTACTTTTTTTTTTTTCCCTGCTACAATTGCAAGGCGCAAGTACCTATATCCTTGGGCTACTGTGAACCATATCAGCATGTTTCCAAAGGCCTGGGCCCCAGGGCTAGGAATGCTCTATTATCGATACTGCGGAGACGCACAGCAGCCTCAGTCAGGGATGTGCTTCTGATGGAACTAGAGACATTGTTCTGGATTTACACTGGAGAGCTCTAGGAAGCTTCTGTCAAAACCGAGGGCATCCTTCAGAAAGCTCTTGACCTACCATACCTGAATTTTGACTTGTGTGCTGCCCAGCTAGTAGCAGGACTCAGTAACCCAGGACTTTGCTGTCTGAATTACCCTGCGTATTGAAAAATTCTCACATTTCTTGAATACCTAAGCCTAAAGGGTCAGTAAGTAAGGAGTTATACTTACTTCTGTAGGTTTTTCAAAGATATGTTAAAAAAAAAAAGATATCTTAAGCATGAAATCTAAAGCCCTCTCCATTTTCCTTTATTTGTTTTTCCTATTTGGGTGAGCCAGATTTTTGATGGTAGACTCAGTGGGAGCTTCTTTTCTTTGTCTATCTCTATGCCTTTCATATATTGTGCTGCCTTTCAGAGGAAGAAAGGCTACCATTTTATATGTTGAACATTACCAAACCATTCTGCATAATTGCTTTAAAAAGAAGCACAAATTCTGTGAGAACTTGTCTGAGCAGATTGCCTAGACCACACAGCAAGTTCTGTTACTTTGATCCAAAGTATGTCAGTTCCTGCTGATTTTATATTAAACACTGACCAGAGTCATAACTATATGGACATCTGGCTTTTCAATTTAACTTTTATGATCTTGTCTTTGAATCCTGAATAACACCTTTCTGGGTAACGGTTTTATACCTTGTATCTTATACAAATTAACCAGAATTTATACAATTCCTTTTTTGATATTTTCAATCTTCTTTTTTTTTTCTGATCACTTCTTTTATGATACCAACACATAGAATTCAAAGCCTTCAACTTGTATATTAATAGCAAATTTTCAGCCTTCATTCTATGCTTCTCACTAAATCCTGGTCTTTAATTCTCCTATGGAGTGAGCTCTCCCTTGATACACTGAAACCTACTACAAATTAATTCAGTATTTTCTGAACAAATAATTTCCCTTCTGTTTACTAGTGTTCTGTTTTTCCCTAATGAATGTATACAGAATTGCTTTATCAACATTGTAAATTAATCCTGTTTGCATTGTGGCATGCTCTAGAAACAGCAAAGCACTTCTCATTTTGTCAGGAAAATCAGAGTAAATTATTTTTTTTAAATTACTGTATACATTTAAAATGGAAGTAAAAATCTATCCATATATTAATTTTGACAACATAGATATTGAACAGAATCATGTTATTGGTAGGTAGCAAGATTATGTTACTCATGATGATATATTCAAACTCTTTCAAGATTTTGGTTAATACTATATTAACCAGTGTTTTATTTTCTTTTAATTATAGTTAAGTTTGAAGACATGAAAGAAATTAAATTGTCAGAATGCAAATCACAAAATGGGGTTTTTGTTTCATGAACATAGAACAGATGCCCAGAATGATCATTCCACATGAAACTACCAATTAGGTACTGAAATATACCTTTAAAATGTATCACTGAATTTACCAAGTGAGGAAGAACTGTAATGAGGAAAAACAGGAAGTGAAAAATAGAGAGGATGGCTATAGGTAATAATTAGAATTTTAATTTTTTAGGAGGATACAACAGTTCAAAATGTGCATGCACTTAATACCATAGACTAAAAATAGAGCTTAAACAGAAGCATAAAATCATATGCAAAAGTAACTATATTACCTGGGTTTTAGCACACTCTCTTGTTAATTGTTTGAGCAAAAATACAACCTTTCTTCAAAAAATAATATCAACAAAAATAGAGTGAATCAAAATAGAAAATATTTACAACTCAACATACTTCCAGCTTATACAATATTTGTACCCTTCCTGTTTTAGAGTATAATATTCTACTTCCAGTAGATAAAATGTGAAATTAGTAGTAAATGATCAAATAATAGGCCACATGTGTCATTAAGATTAGAGTTATACAGGCCTATTATTTAACCATAATCTAATTAGGTTAGAAAAAATATTATTTGGGCAATAAATCAAACAAAAAATAAATGTGTAAAATCGTATCGTGAAAAGAAGATGATGGCGTGGATACTGCAAAGTATTTAAAGGTGATCACTGGTAAAACTACATATTTTTTTTGGCTATAGCTAATACACTGTATTAGTTTGCTACTGTTGCTATAACAGATTATGACAAATTTACTTGCTCAAGCAACACAAATATAGTATCCAGAACTATAATTTACTCTGCCCCTCCTTACCACTTGTCTTCTCTCTCTCATTCCCTCTCTCAAATAAATAAAATCTTTTAAAAAAAATAAACAAAAAGGATCATAAGACAATATTATAAGCACTTAAATACCACCAAAGTAAATAACATAGACGAAATGAAATAAATTATAAGAATCTGCAAATCTACCAAAACTGACTCAATTTAAGACAGAAGACAGGAATTAACTTATTATAAGTAAAAGCATTGAATTAGTCATTTTAATCCTTCCTACAAAGAAAAATTCAACTTCAGACCATTTCACTATAGAGTTCTAACAAATATTTGAAGGAAAAGTAATGCTAATCTTTAAAATTTTCAAAAAAGTAACAGACACCTTTCCAATTCTATGAGGCCAATATTAATTACCTCAGTGGCTAAACAAGGCAAAGGCACTGTAAGAAAAGAAAACAACAGACAAATATCCCTTCTGAATATGGATACATAAATTATCAATGAAATACTAGCAAAATAAATCAGCAATATGTAAAAAAGCATTGTTAATGTGAATGTTCACCATGACCATGTAGGATTTGTCTAAGAAATACAATTTTGGTTTAACGTCTTTTTGAAAATAAGTCAACATAATAGGTATTATTAAATAGAATAAAGGGGAAAAGAACACATGATCTTCTCAAATAGATGCAGAAAGTCATCTGACAAAATCCAATACCTTTTCATTATAAGAATACTCAACAAACTAGGAATAGTTTGATTTGATAAAGGATAACTATGAAAAAAAAAAAGAAACAAACATTTAGGATTATATGTAATGGAGAAAAACTGAAACCTATCCCTTAAAATTAGGAATAAGACAAAGATGTTCACTTTCACCACTTCTGTGAAATATTGTACTGGAATTCCCAGCCAGGACAACTAAGGCAAGAAAAAGAAATGCAAGATATTCAGATTGGAAAGAAGATTTCAAATTCCTTTTATTAACAAAAGGAATGATCTTTTATGTAGAAAATCCTAAGGAATGCACATGCACCCATTCCCCCCAAAACACATATCTATTAGAACTGATTTAAAAAATGTAAAAGTTTATAGGGTACAAGATCAGTGTACAAAAATAAGTTGTATTTCTACACACTAACAGTGTACAATCTGAAAATATGAATCAGAAAATTTCATTAAAATAACATCAAAAAGAATAAATACCATGGGAATAATCTTACCAAAGCAAGTTTAAAATTTATATACTGATAATTATAAAATACTGTTGAAAGATATTGCAGAAGACCTAAGTAAACTAAAAGACATCACTTGCTCATAGATCAGAAGATTTAATTCGAAGATTGTAATTCTCGCTGAATTGATCTACCCTTTTAATAAAATGCCTACCAAAAATCTCAGCTAACTTTTTTGCAAAATTATTAAGATGATCATATAACCCAAGGTTTCAGAATAGACAAAACAATCTTAAAAAGGGGGAAGAAAGTTGAAGGACTCACACTTTCCCAGTTCACAACTTACAACTCTGCGGTACACAATATAGCATGATACTGTCATAAGAATAAACATATTGGCCAATGGAATAAAACTCAGAGTCTAGAAATAAACTCTTATATTTATAATTAACTGATTTCACAAAGGATATCAAGACAATTCATTGGGAAATAAGTTTTTTCAATAAATGATTATGCAACAACTAATTATCCACATTCAAAAAAAACGAAGTTTCAATCCTTTTTCAAACCATATTCAAAAATTCACTCAAAGTGGATCACAGACATAAACAGATGAGATAAAATTATAACATATAGAAAAAAGGCAGGACTAAATCTTTGTGCAGTTGGATGAAGCAAGAGTTTCTTAAATAAGACACCAAAACACAGGCAACAAAGGAAAAAACAAACAAACAAACAAACAAACAGATAATTTGGAGTTCATCAACATCAAAACCTTTGTACCCAGAGACATCATAAAGTGAAAAGTCAACTCAGAGAATGGGAGAAAATGTTTCCAAATCATATATCTGGTATGGAGATTTTATCTAAAATATGTAAAAAAATGTTTTCATCTCAATAATAAAAATGGAAACTCAATAAAAGAAAAGATTGATAGAGACTTTGGATAATAGCATGGAGGACAAGGGGAGTTAGAGAGGAGAAGGGAGTTGGGGGAAATTGGAAGGGGAGGTGAACCATGAGAGACTACGGACTCTGAAAAACAATCTGAGGGTTTTGAAGGGGCGGGGAGGTGGGAGGTTGGGGGAGCCTGGTGGTGGGTATTGGGGAGGGCATGGATTGCATGGAGCACTGAGGGTCGTGCAAAAATAAGGAATATTGTTATGCTGAAAATAAATAGAAAAAAACTTTAAAGAATATATACAAGCTGTCAATAAACATATAAAAGTATGCTCAATGTCGTTAGTGTTTAGGTTACACAAATCAAAACCACTTCACACTCATTACGTGGCTATCAGCAAAAGGAAAGTTCATGACAAGTCCTGGTGAGGATGTGGATAAATTGGCACCCTTACACATTTTGATGGGAAAGTAAAATAGTGTAGCTGTTTTGGAACACATTCTGGAAGTTCATTTCAAAATGTTAAACAAAATTATCATATGACCTAGCAATCCTAATGCTAAAAATGGTAAGGGAAATGCAAACATATGTCCAAAAAAAACCATAAAACTTGACTATGAACATTCACATTAACATTATTCATAAGAGCTCGGATGTATAAACTACCCAATGTCCCAAGAAATGATGAATAAATACATATGGTGTTGCATACCTATGTGATAGAGTATCATTAAACAATGATAATGAAGTGTTAATTCATGCTACGAGATGGATATGAACTTTAAAAACATTATGCTGAGTTAAAGAAACCATCATAGAAAGTCATATGTTATAAGAATACATTTATGTTAAGTGTCCAGAATAAGTAAATCTATAAAAATATAAATAAAATTAGTGAATGCTAAGGACAGGAGGGAAGGTTGGGTCGTGAGTGACTACGTCTTTTTTTGCAAGAGCTTGATAAAATCACTCAACATAAATTGTGGTGACAGCCACACAACTGTGTGAATAGACTAAAAATCATTAAATTGCACATTTTTTTTAAACATTTATTTTATTTATTTATTTGACAGACAGAGATCACAATTCAGCGAGAGGCAGGCAGAGAGAGGAGGAAGCAGGCTCCCCGCAGAGCCGAGAGCCCGATGCGGGGCTCCATCTCAGGACCCTGAGATCATGACCTGAGCTGAAGGCAGCGGCTTAATCCACTGAGCCACCCAGGCACCCCTAAATTGCACACTTTAAGTGGTTTAACTTTATGATATCTGAATATATCTCGATAAAGATGTTTCTGAAAGTAAATAAATAGACTGGCACTTTGTAGAGCTCTGGAGGGGGACAAGTGAAACACAGGGGAGCAGCTGATGCATATTTCAGTACACTGATACTGGTTCTGCTTAGGATAGTGATGCTAAAGAATGACTAAAATATCAGAGCTAAAGTGCTAATTAATTGGCTATGTGGATGAAGGTTACTAAAATAATCCAAATAACACTGATACTTCTTTCTTTATGCTACTCGGATACCTTTGATCTCACTTATATGTGGACCGTGAATGACAACGGCAGCAATCAAACTCTAAATACAGAGAACAGGTTGGCAGTTGCCAGAGATGGAGGGTGGACATTGGATGAAATGGGTAAAGATGGTCAAAGGGTACAAAATTCCAGCTATAAAATAAATAAATCCTAGGAATGTAATACATAGCATGGTGATTATAGTATATATATCTAGGTATCTAGATATATATATATGCCATAAATATATTTATGGCAAAAATACCATATATTTGAAAGTTACAAGATATATAGATATCTCTCTCTCTCTCTCTATATATATATATGCCATAAATATATTTATGGTAAAAATACCATATATTTGCAAGTTACTAAGAGAGTGGGATCTTAAAAGTTCACACAAGGAAAAAAAAAAAAGGTGTTAACTCTGGGTGGTAAGAGACATCAACTAGACATATTGTGAGCACTTCACAATACATACAAACAACAAATCATTATGTTGTGCACCTGAAAGTAACACAGTGTTCTAAGTCAATGAAATCTCAATCAAAACAAAGAGGTATTGAGATGCATGCTACCTTTTGTTGAGTAAACAACCTAAGGTCGCAATTATTTAAAAAGAACCTTTATAAAAGCAGATATCATTGATAATGACTTTTCTGGTAAGTGACACTCCATGCCAAACATGCTCAGAAAACTCCTGGTGCGAATCTCATCTCCAGGCACTACCAACCATCCCCCACTCTTGAGTTGGATGTCAACCACGTGTTACCAGCTATGTGTTAACTCTGAAAAATGCTTCATCACACTTGTGATAATCATTTCAAAGAAAGAAGAATGGGAAACCAAAACGGAAACTAAAACATCTACTATGACAAGCAGCAGATGCTGTAAAGTGCGGCATAAGCATGGGACGAAAGGACTGCATTTCACAGTCATGGAATAAAGTACAGTAAATTGCCTTAGCCAGAATTCAAAATGGTGTAGATTGTGCTTCCTCTCTCATAATCAGCAGATGATTAAGGAGGATGGTCTCATCAAAGCTTCTTGCAAAAAATGAACAAACTGGTATGTTTTATTTCTTTCTAGTTGACATAAAAGTTGTTTATCTTCTTAATTATAGTTGGTTAAAAGTCCCAATCATCAAAGGATATTGAGTATACTCGTGAAAACTCATTCCTCTTTGGTCAGTTATTATGATATTCAGAGAGGAAAAAAAAGTAACAGCTAGCAATATCAATTATATAAACCAAATGGGGATTCTGCATAGTACTACTTTGTCAACTTCAAATTGTTGTTATTATTATCTTTCCTGAAAACGCCTCTGGCAGAAAACATTATATTTAAAGAAGTAAGACCTAATGGAAGAGTAAGACTCAGTTTGATTCTCTCTCTCTTTCTCTCTCTCATACACACACAATAGTAATAATAATAAAGATTAATCATGGATCAGTTTCTATATATCAGAAACTATATTGAGTTCTCGATTAAGAATTGCCAATACGACAATCATAAAGAAACAGACTAGTGGGAGAGCTTAATACATAAACAGATATATCTTGATGCCAGAGACGTACTCAAAAAATTACACAGGAAGTACTGAGTACCCACCCCATCAGGAGTGATGGTTGTCTAGAGGAGATAGCTTAGCCAAACTGTCCACTAACAAGTAGTAGTTACATTTAAAGAAGTTGAAAATTATGGGAATGGTATTTCATGAAGTGAAAATAATACGAACCAAAGTAGAAAGCTGAGCAGTAGTGTTAGGTGTGTGGAGAGAACTTACAAGCAAGCCTGACCACGGCATGAAGCAGAGAGGAGTTCAGGCAGCAAAAGCCATACCAATTCATACTCCCAGAGTTATATATAGTTGCATAGCCTAAGTCTTAGTTCCAACATTGCCAATAGTTACTAATGTGGTGGGAAAACTGTTTATACTTTCCGTGATGACATCTAACCTTTCTTTCAAATTCCTATTGATTGAACTGCAAATCACATGAAAGGAGCCATCTTGTCACCACCCACAACCATCATGAGCCAGCCTGCAGACTTCCTGACAACCAACAGAGACCCAAAATGTCACCAGGCTGTCAAGCACCCTGCATCTGCTAGTTTATGAGATTTAGAAATAACCTTTTGCTTTTCAATTTACAAGGACTAAAATCCTTGTAAGTGAACATCCTATCATCTTCAGTTATTAAACTCGGTATTCAGACTCTGTATTCATGGAATACCTCCATTCTGGTTAGCTCCGTGTGCCCATGATGACCTGTCTCGGAACCAGAATATGAAACACTTAAATCTGATTAACCTCAATACAGAGGACTCAGAGTTTCGTGGGTGAGCGCCTCAACTATATATTTCAGGGTCTCCAAGGATTCATAGGTATTCAACCCATGAATCTGGAAGACTTCACTGTGGTCAATCTTTCACTTAATTTCTGCAAATAAAACCATTATCCCCCTGCTCTTTCTTTGTTCTTTTCAGAAAAAGACATTACTTAATTTATCAAATATATAGAGAGTACCAGCTGTATGTCAGATTCTGTTCTTAGTGCATGGAATACGTTTATGAACAAAATGGGCAAAAACTTGAACCATCTTTAGTTTATATTCTATTGGAAAGAAGGGGCTGAGGCAGAAAATAAACAAGAAAGGGAGGTGTAACAAAATATTCTCTAATATTATGCTGTTTTGTGGCTGACAGCCATACAGTGAAAACATATCTCCATTTGATTCTTTTGATATGTATCCTCTCCATCATACTTTGCCCAGAAATTCATTAGAGTCATGCCAACTCCCATGGCAGATTCTCTTTTGCTGGCATCCCTGGTGAGAGAGGATGCCATTTCTTTTTTCACTAGCTCCACAGTATAATCCAATGTAAGAGTATATGTAAGAAGCCTTTGAAAACTATAAATAATTACAAAAGCTCTAATATTATTTTTGTGTATCATTTTAATAATCTCAAAAACATGTATTCTCTATATTCTGAATTCCTTTAGGCTATGTTCAAACTTTTTGGCAGAATCACAGTTTTGTTCTAATTACAGTGTGGTCTCCTCTCTATTTCTTGGTTCTCATCATGTTGGAATATCCAGAATTATCTGACCATGATCTATCCATCCTTGGCTCATTCCTATACCTATAATTTAATATTCTATTTATGTTGCTGTTGAATTTTCAATAGTTCAGTTGTAATTTTCTATAGAAAAAATATTTTCATTTTCCTCCCACAACATTAACTGATCATTCTATACGATGCCAACAACACTGAAAAATACATATTTTTTTTAACTTCCCTTTTGCCTCACACCCATATCTTATCAATGAGCAAAACATACAAAACTCATCCACTTCTCACCTTTGCCATTATCTAAGCAGTGTTGTGTCTTGCTTGGACAACTGTTACTAGCTGCCCAGCATTTTCTCTTGGCATGATTCATCTATCCTCCTCCAGCCACCAGAATCATCTCTGTAAAATGTAAACCAATAATTTCACTCCTGGCTTAAAGTCTTCAAGTAGCCTCCACTTAAAATTGGATTAAAATATTTTATTTAGAGGTTTTTCTGAGGTGCTCCCTGCTTACCTGCCCCATGACTCTATTTCACCATTTCCTGTTCTGCTTCAGCCATATTAGACTTGTTTCCTTTCCTCAAAGACACTGAGTTTATTCTTACAGGATTTTTGCATGAACTAAAGCTCTGTTAGGCTGCTCTTCCTTTTGGCTACTTATTTTTTAGGATGTTTGTCTCACTGATAGACACTTGGCTAGATCCTTCTGTCATTTAGGCATCAGGCAAAGCACTGTCTCTGGAAAGATGCCTTGCAAAATCACATGATCTTGTTTCTCATATTTTAAAATTTGTGTTTATCTGTTTCCTCACACTAAAACATAAACCCAGAAGAGAAGGACTTTTCATTGCTGCCTCCCCAGTGCCTTGAATGCTGGACACGGGAGGAACTCAATACATGTTCTGGTGAATGAATGGATACAGTTATTTATTTATACAGCACTGTCTCCTGTTCCATCAGAAACAAATATGGCCTCCATCTTTGTGCCCAACTTTATGCACAGGATCTGGAATGCAGTAAGATCTCAAATATTTGTCAGATAAGTATCAAACCAAACTCACTGCACAAGAGAAAAGCAGTATATTATTTACCAGTATATATCAATAACAGAGCAAACTAATGCAAATCATTTTAAATACTTTTTTTGTAAAGATGATAATTTGTAGTTTACCCTTCCCCCACTCATAAATAAAATATTACATAAAAAATAAGTGATTTAACATTCATGGCTTACTCTTGAGCTAAATGATGTATAAATATTTCATGTCCCTAGGCTACCAGAATAACACAATTTGCTCATTGGCAGGAGGATAAAGCATTTGGGGCAACTTCTTTAGGAGACATGATCTCTATATCTTTCTGCTTCATTTGCTCTGATTTTTCTGTGATTTGTAAATGTTCTTTTCCCTTTGACCTTGGAATGACATTCATTTGAAAAAGAGTCAGATGGATTGAAGAGTAAAATCCATGACCTTGGTATTAAAAATTTTTTAAAAAGATAGCTAACTTGTAAAAGAATAAAGTTCATGATATTTATGGCATTGGGTTAACCTTATTTGTGAACCTGATAGCTATGAATACGAGCATGCCAGAAATGTACGTTGTAGCAGGAGAGAATTCATCAAAAGACCCAAAGTTATCATCATTTTGTTACATTTTATTAAAAACAACTTTTGAAATGAATGTAATTTACTAAGATTCACATCACCAAAATACTGCTTCCTAAGGGTCACTAGAAAACATCTATTTACTGAACTTTCCAACGTTAAATTGAAGTAATTATATAAAAATAAGTACAGATAAAAATTCTACCTTAAAATGGATAATTTAATGGTTTTACACCATCCAATTTCACCCCACCTTATTATGTGAGCTTTTGTCTCTAGAATTGACTTTTCTTTTTGTTACTGTGCAAGTGAACAGGACTCTCATTGGAATTTATGTCCAGGATGCCCCATAATTCCCAGAGGTAATAATGGAAAAATAAATCACTTTACTTCACAATGTGCCTATGAAGCTTTTGTATTGATGCTTAAATCAAATTAGTAAGGTCACAGAGATACCTGACTCTCCTAGCATCGGGGGAAAAAAAGTGCAAGGGAGACTGAAAGGGACTGCACATATTTAACAATATTAAGACTAGATGAAATAGATCGAGCATTTAATGACAACTCCCAATCGTTTTCTCAGCCCATAAGTCTATATTGTAATAACGTCGATTATTCGCTCTGGAAAGTTATCTGGTTTCACATTAATGTCTACTTGCTATTGTGATTTACCTTTTTGGGGTCTTAACTGAGCTCCTGAATTTTATGTGAATTGTCTCTATCATTGATTAAAAAGAGAGCTTCCTTTTCCTGCAAACACTATTTTTCAAAAAATCAGTAAGATAGTTTGGATGAAGGGAAAAGAATATCTCTTTTTTTACATAAATACATTTTTGGGTACTTATATGTGAATACACAAGAAACGTAGGTTTGATTTGGCACAGAACTGTGGGCAATTACCATGCCTACAACTTATTCAGCACATCACTGGTGATGTAGACAAACAAGTCAATGTTAAGTTCTTGCCAAAAGAATTTAAAGTTGAGCACATTAAACATTCTAAGAATTGAAATAGCTTCAGCAAACCCATAAAATTAAAAACAAAAAATCTTCTTGTTTTAAAGGAAAAGGTTGTTCTATCCAGAGAGACCTATTTTGTAATAGTCAAAGTTAAGGAGATGACTCATGTATGTCTTTTATCATCCATTGATAAAATTAAAAAATATATATTGATTATGGAAGTGGAAAAATCCACGTTAAAGTGTAACTTCTGGTCTTTTCTCTCAGAGAAGAGGGACGTGATAAGTGGGAATACAACTGCTGAAAATCAATCACTTAATGAATCAATCAGTCAATCCTTGTTTTTAATACATGCCCTAAGAATTAAGAGGTATGTTAGCCCTCAGGCATAAACTGTGTATGAATTCAATTCCTGAAGAATCACATGAGCAGTTATTAAACAGTTTTGAATTATAACCATGCTCTGACAGTGATAAGCTATATAACTAAGTGAACCAGTTAGTACTCTGGGGGCACCTGGGTGGTTTACTTGGTTAAGCATCTGCCTTCACTCAGGTCATGATCCCATGGTCCTGGGATCAACCCTCCTTGGTCCTGGCTCCCTGCTCAACGGGGCATCTGCTTCTCCCTCTCCTTCTGCCCCTGCCCCTGCTCATACTTTGTCTTTCTGTCAGATAAATAAAATCTTATTTTATGTTTTTAATAAAAATTTAGTTCTCTGTTTGTCTGCTTGGGCTGCCGTAACAAAGTAACATAAGCTTGATGACTTAAACAATGGATATTAGAAGTCCAATGCGCTATCCATTGCGCCACAGAGCCAACAATGGATATTTATTTCTGAGAGTTCTGAAGTTTATGAAACCCAAAATCAAGGGACCCGTATAGTGTGTTTCTGGAAACAGGTCTTACAGAGGGCTGCCTTCTCCCACTCATCACATGGAGAGGAGAGAGAAATATCTGGTGATTCCTCCCCATCTTATAAGGACAGCAGTTCTACTGGATTAGATCCTTAACTTTGTGGCCTCATTTAACCTTAAATACCTCCTTAAAGTTCTGTCTGTATCCAAAGACAGTCATATTGGGAGTTAGGGCTTCAGCATATGAATTTGGGAGAGACACATTTTAGTAAATATCAAGTTCCTACTAACTTTTCTAGTGCTGATGCTACCTACTATTTTCGATTATAATTACTATATTTCTTTGACTACTGGTTCTAACTAATATTTTTTTTTCTCTTTAATGCCTTTATTTTTTTTTTATTTCCAGCATAACAGTATTCATTATTTTTGCACCACACCCCATGCTCCATGCAATCCGTGCCCTCTATAATACCCACCATCTGGTACCCCAACCTCCCACCCCCCGTCCCTTCAAAACCCTCAGATTGTTTTTCAGAGTCCATAGTCTCTCATGGTTCACCTCCCCTTCCAATTTCCCCCAACTCCCTTCTCCACTCTAATTCCCCATGTCCTCCATGCTATTTGTTATGCTCCACAAATAAGTAAAACCATATGATAATTGACTCTCTCTGCTTGACTTATTTCACTCAGCATAATCTCTTCCAGTCCCGTCCATGTTGCTACAAAAGTTGGGTATTCATCCTTTCTGATGGAGGCATCATACTCTATCCCCAGGGGTACAGGTCTGTGAATCACCAGGTTTACACACTTCACAGCACTCACCAAAGCACATACCCTCTGGTTCTAACTAATATTATACAAAATTTCATTCCTAGATAATCCCTGCACTCATCTTTCTACAGAGGTCCTCACATTATATTCTTCTGTTTCCTTCCTCCTAAGTTGAAAATGACCCAAAATTAATGTGTGTGCATGTGTGTGTTTAACAACAGACTTTGGTTTAAGTATATAACAATCTCTGATTAATCAACATTTTGAAAGCTCATTTCTAACTCTGAATTATTTCTTGGGGCACCTGGGTGGCTCAGTGAGTTAAAGCCTCTGCCTTTGGCTCAGGTCATGATTCCAGGGTCCTGGGATTGAGCCCCGCATCGGGCTTTCTGTTCCACAGGGAGCTTGCTTCCTTCTCTCTCTCTCTCTCTCTTTCTCTGCCTGCCTCTCCGCCTGCTTGTGATCTCTGTCTAATTTAAAAAAAAAAAAAAGAAGATTTGTGTATTTATTTTAGAGAGCTGGGGGTGAGGGGTGAGGGAAGACAGAGGGAGAGAGAGAGAAAGAGAGAGAAGCAGATTCCCCACTGAGCACAGAGCTATATGGGTCTCGATCCCACGACCCTGAGATCACGACCTGAGCTGAAATCAAGGCTCGGATGCTTAACGAGTTGAGAAACCCAGGTGCCTCTCTAACTCTGAATTCTGAACCAAATATTTGTGAATTGCCAGTAATTTACTTTATCACAATCTGTAGTGGTTCTTTTTTTTTTTTTTTTTTAAGATTTTATTTACTTATTTGACAGATAGAGATCACAAGTAAGCGGGGAGGAGCAGGCAGAGAGTGGAGGAAGCAGGCTCCCTGCTGAGCAGAGAGCCCGATGTGGGGCTCGATGCCATAACTCTGGGATCATGACCCTGGGATCCTGACCTGAGCCGAAGGCAGGAGGCTTTAACCCACTCAGCCACCCAGGTGCCCCAATCTGTAGTGGTTCTTAAGAAGCTTATTTTATCTGCCATCATAATGAAGAAACAGAGGATAAATTTTGACAATTGCTGTAAAACTGTCTTGCTTTGTTTTCCATGCAAGTGTCCACCTAAACTACAGAATTACACATCAAACATAGCACTGTAACAGCTGACCTTTAATTGTATATGCACTAGCTAATTATAAGACGCCACCCATCTTTATAGTCCAGGTTAACACACATTTTCCTAGACTCCATTATATATATAAATGGAGTTATTTCTAAAAGTGAAATTTAAGTAGCTTATTGTATCCACTTGCTGCTCAGAACTTCTGGTCCCTTAGAAGGCCAGACACTGTCTTCCAAGTGCCCCTGGGCATTACCAAGTAAGGCATATCTAACTCGAACACCATAACTCTTCACACAGTCATCTCAGTTGCTTTTTCACCATCATGCTCGGTCCTAGTGATTCACGGAGTCGAGGTCTAATAGTCTCAAGACTTTACAGCCATATCTCCTGCACAGATTTACTAAAGACTGAGTATACATGTCTCAAACATTTTTTGGTCAGCTCTGTTACCTGACAACCTACACAGCCATCTCCTAGGAACTCCATGCTGTCCCACTGACTAGGGTTTGATGCTCTCTTGAGGCCACTATTGTGGGTTTAAGGAAATCTGGCCATATGATCTTGGGCCCCTACCAATGCCTTTTTAAAACCCTTCCCACTAGTTTTTCAAACTTGCTCAGGTACAACTAAAACCTGGAATTCTGATCTCATTTCAAATTGATACATGCCAGACTGTATGATTTTGACCAAACACAATGGTCAGTGTTTTCAGAGCCAAGTTTCTAAGTTGGAAGATTCCAACTTCTTCTCCAGAGGCCTATCTTATTTACCATTTCGATGCACAGTCTGCTGTTTATACAGTATAAAAGGGGAAATTCTGACAACTATCTTTTTACCCTTTCCAGAATCACATAATGTATCCATGATACCTTTGTCATTTTAACATGAGAACTCCTTTTCCTATAAATTACTTGAGCTTAACAAAAGAAAGAAAAATTTATGAATCAGAAAAAGAAAAAGTGAAAATATTGGGAGTTAGGCTGCATATACATAGTTCAAAGGAAGGCCAATTATGACAACACATTTTTAATCTTTAAAATGGAAAATTGGGGCACCTGGGTGGCTCAGTCGGTTAAGCATCTGCCTTCTTCTCAGGTTATGATCCCAGGATCCTGGGCTTCAGCTCTGCTCTGTAGGTAATCTGCCTCTCCCTGTCCCATTCTCTCTTCCCCGATTACTGCTCCCATGCTCATGCTCATGCTCTCTCTCTCTCTCTCTCAAATAAGTAAACAAAATATTTAAAATAAATAAAGTGGAAAATTTACCCAATTTTGAAGCTATTTGTAGGAGGATAAAATAAAACCAGACAATGAAGGGCAAGGAAAAAAGAGACTATCAAAGAAGCTAAGAGGTAAAATGAGGACTAAGGTCTTCAACATGAAATCCTCTTAATAAAAATGTTAACTACCTTTTATTAACTGCTGGAAATGTATCAGGCACTCTGCCAAGCTTGCGAATACAGTATTTCCAGTATTTACAACAACCATTATTATGAATAGGCTTTGTTACTTTCCCTTTATAGATGAACTGGCTGAGTCAATGAAAGGTTAGGTGATCGCCCAAGGGTAGAACTCTGACTCAGATGGATTTTTTCCTTTCCCAATGACAATTTTCTTTCCACCATGCACTGTGTTGCCACCCACATGAGAGTAGGAGAGTAGAGAAACTCATATTTCTTTACATAATAATCCAAATAGGACAGCAGGAAGAAAAATGAAAAGGAATGAAGAGTGGGAAAACAGAGTTGAGTTTTATCTCTGTGTCATTTAGCATTGTGAAAACTTATGATCTCACAGATAAGAACTACCATATGGTGTTTAAGTAATTTGACATTTGACTGCATAATGTGTTATTACCTTCCTTAAACAAACAGAATTTAAAAAAACAACAACAATTTAGGTTTATTTGAAAACAATATGACAATACCAAACTGTAAAGAGTATATATCTCATGAATAGATGACGGTACAAGTTTGCCATAATCACCCTGGGAAACAGTTATCAGTGTGACCTAGTCAAACTGAAGAGGAATCATGTGATAAAATTCAGACATCCACTCCAAGAGAACACCAATACTCACTAAGAATATGTGGCATTGTTTTAATGTATAAATAAAAGTTACATGTATACACCTGCAAAGTATAAATACTGTATTTATATTCATCTGGTCTATTTTAGTGCAAATATACGTGTGTGTGTGTATATATATATATATATATATATATATATATATATATATACAGATCTGTAGATATATAGTTTATCTATATAACATAAATATTGAGACAATGTGTATAAAATTAAATCATGAAAGAATACTTTGAGTATGCATCCATGTATACAAATATTAAAAATAAAGAGTAAAAAGTAAAAAATATATTGCTTAGTGATATTAACATCTTCATATAAACCTTTTAAAGAAATGCTAGAAAATGACTCGTAGCACATTCAGGATTAGTGGTTACCACTGAGAGGGGACAGGAAAGTGAAGCCATTGTGAAGGGACACTCAGGGGTCTTCAAAGGATGGGTTTATATTCGGTCTTAAGCTTGGTACTGGGTATATGGTTGTTCCTTCTATTAAATTTCTGTTATTGTTATTGTTGGTACACATAGCAAGATCTAGTTTTTGAATGTGTATTTTGTGATGGTGTTGTAGAGACAAATAATAAAGCACTCCCTGGGCTTATTAGAGACATTGAAACTGCATATTTAATAATCATAGTGCCATTTACAGGGGCACCTGCTTATCGGTTTCTTAGTCCTCTAAAAATGTTCTTGGCACACAAAATCAGACATATACATGTGCAAAAGAATCATTACAAAGAGAACATAATTGCTACAGGCATTTAGAAATTAAAGGAAAGGGGATATTCTGCTCATGAAGCCCTGTGCTGTCTACCAGGGCAGTTGTGCCCGTTAACCTCTCTCCTCCTGTGCCCTCCGTTCCTGGGAAGGCGGTAAGTGTGAGACGACCTGGGGTAATGAGCCGCCCCTCCCTGCACGCTAGCCATCACAGAGCCACTTTACGACATCGATATCAGAAGTCTGGGAGAAGGGACATGGCAGGTCCTTATCAGCCACTGCAATAGGTTACGGGCAGAGCCAGCATTGTGTTTTGAGCCTATCTGAACAGGACAGTGAGGAGAGATCACTGCCAGGACCCACAGAGCGTGATTTTATTGTTATTATTGCAATTGATATTTATATCTAGTGGATTTCTGTATTTATTATCAGGCAAGTCTTTCTAGAGCAGAAAAGTCCAATTATAAGACACCTCCCTCAGGGTGGCGAGAAAGAGACTTAGTTCCTTTATGACCTCACATGCCACCACACCCAAAACAGTTTTAAAAGATTCGGAATAGGGCTTTGAAAGCCATCTCCCTCTTAGTAGAAGTCATGACTAGCTTAATTCTTTCAAGTCTTGACTTAAATGTTGCCATGTCAGCCTTCCCTGACAAGTCTCTCTAAAACTGCATCCTGCTTTTCCCCACTCAAAACCCACACTCCTGTTTCTCCTTCTCTACGTTAGTTTTCTCCTATTAAAGTACCCAATGGCCGTGTGGTACAGGGTTCCTCTGGGGAACAAATAAAATGTTCAAAAACTGACTGTGGTCACAGATGCAACACTTTTGAATATATTAAGCGCCATTGAGCAGTATACTTTTCAGTGGTACACACTCATTTTTGAAGTTAATTCATATGGTATGTGAAATCTTAAAAAAAAATTGTTAAAAATTTGGAAGGAATAAATCTCTCCAAGGTCTAAGTTCCAAGTCTTGAAGATCATGGGGAAGTTCCTTCTCTGACACTGAAGCATCAGTGCCTTAGTGTGGACCGCTATAACAAAATACAACTTACTGAGTAGCTTAAACAACAAACATTTATTTCTCACAGTTAGGTATCTGAAAAATCCAAGATCAAAGCACCGGCAGATCCACTGTCTGGAGAGGACAGGCTTCCTGGCTTCTCCTTGTATCCTCATGTGGTGGAAAGAGAGAAGAGCAGCAAGCTTTCTACTGTCTCTTCTTATAATGGCAGTAATCCTGTCGCGAGGCCCCCACCCCCAGGACCTAATCACTCCACAAATCCTCACCCTGCATATGACCACGTTGGGGGTTGGGGTTTCAACGTATACATTTTGGGGGACACAAACTTCAGTCCATAGCAATGAGAATTTATCGAATAGACCTACAGCAGTGAAGGTAAGATATAGTCCAAACACGGTAGATGCTTAAAATCTAGGCTCCGAATGATTGCTGAATACTTCCAGGCCGAAATTCATATACACAGGAACCATGAAATACAGAAAGTTTAACATGTGAAGTATGGCCAAGGTAATAAAGACAGGACGGAACAGATATTCTTTTTTTTTTTTTTAAGGTTTTATTTATTTATTTGACAGAGAGGAATCACAAGTAGATGGAGAGGCAGGTAGAGAGAGAGAGAGGGGGAAGCAGGCTCCCTGCCGAGCAGAGAGCCCGACGCGGGACTCGATCCCAGGACCCTGAGATAATGACCGGAGCCGAAGGCAGTGGCTTAACCCACTGAGCCACCCAGGCGCCCCCCCGGAACAGATATTCTGAGATAAGACAGTAACAATGTAACAATACAGTGAGGATTTAAAGTGAGTAGATGAGTAAGTTCATTATGCAAATGGTCTCCTACACAGCAATTAAGAGATGATGTAATAATAACATCCAGAGGTACAGCGGTAATCAACACCAGTACTTTCCAGAGTTAGAATTGCATATGATCTATTAAAAAGGGAGCCTCCTTCTTGATATTCTTTAGCTCACTGTTATCAAAGAGTAAGTGAGTCATATCACCAGCACAGTCAAACTGAATCATCCACCCTACAACTGGTTCTTGAATTATGAGACAGTATTTTGAGTAGTTGCATTTTAGATCAACTCCCAAGTAGTTCCATAAAATCTGCCCTGCCTTTTACTATCTCTTCCCTCACCATTTTCTATAATTTAATCTTACAGTCAGTCACTCCTCAGATGCATTAAAGACTGTAGCCAAAATGACATTTTATTAGATTTAATTTTTAAACTTTGCATGTCAGTCACTCAGCTATATCAACTGTAAGATTTCACAGGCACAAATTAGAATGAAAATCACATTTATATTTAGTCAAAATATATGTCTGAAAATACACAAGCGTTCCTCAAAAATGTATGTGTTTGCAAGAAGTAATTAGATAAATTGCTTCGGGTGAGAAAAGAAATTCTGAGGAGGTCAGATTGCAAAAGACAATCATCTGCCGAATAACCAGTGAGAAAATTGAATCTTCCTAAGAACTACCTAGAAAATTCTATATGTGAGAGCATTAAGACTGATATTATTCATGATAGAAGAGGTCGGGGGAGGGGGCTGAATGACTATATCCCCCAAGAAAGTAAGGTGGAACCAAATATTAGATGGAAATTTTATGAAGGAGACACTAAATGTGTTGCATTATACTCACTTCCTGGAAACGCACAAATATTCAGAAAAAAGAGCTTACTTGTAGATATTAGAGAGAATGGTATACTTTGTCAGATTGGTAGATTTTTTCCTGTGGCTTATAAATAATAAGTAGCATTGCCATAATCATCATTATTCTCTTCACCAGAGCGATGCCTGCCTATTCTCATCTCTATACATATTCATTACCTGGGTCACTTTGCCCAGACTCGTAGCTTTAAAGAACTCCTAAATGTGCTCTCTAATTAATATCACCAGCCTACAGCTCTTCATGAGGTTCCAAATTTGTATATACTCAACTACTTTTCTAACATCTTCACTGGGGTGAAAAATAGGAATTTAAAAATTAAATTCTTAATTATAGCATCTTCCACAATCCTGCTCCTCTTAAGGCCCCCAGTGCAACTGTAATTCATGTCGTAACTCTGAGTAAAAAGGAAAAACCCCAGAATTCACCCCCAGAATTCATAAATGCTGACAGGTCTATCAACAAGTCCTATTAGCTCTACGTTTCTTCATAAATCCAGAATCTCCTATCAATCCAGTACTAACCCTTTGTCTGCCATTGTCATCTCTCACCTCAGCTAGAGCAATAGTTTCCTAACATGCCTGAAGCCTGAAAGGCAGCCCATTGCCTCCAATGTTCCATAAAGCAGCTGGAGCCAGAGTAACTTAAAAATGCAAATTAGATACTGCCACACCCTGCTTCTAACCTTTCACTAGTTTCCAGAACATTCTGTGGGTAAAATCCCAACTCAATCCCATGGTCCACCTGTAGCTGCGTGATCAGGCTCTATTTTAGTCTATCTGGGCTTTTTGGGCTCACTTAACTCACTGTATTCCATTCTGATCTTGCTTTTTCTTTAACACGCTAAATTTATTCTCACCATATTTGTTATTATGTATTAAATACATGCATAAATAAACACAATCTCTCTTGAATACATTTATCCATTTCTGTGGTTTGAAATATCACTAATGTATTATTTCTAAGCTTTTATTTCCATCCAGTACTTCTTTCTTAAGCTCCAGCTTATAATAATACAATTTCTTAATAAGCAATTTTCTCTTGAAATCTTGTAAAAATTAACTAATCCTCGCTAATTTCCCCTTGTCTTGCCAAAAGGTCTTTGTCTTCATTTACTAGCACCATGATTAACGGTTTATGTCAGTTGACTTTACCCAACCATCTAACCATATCTTCCTCACCAATATCCTTATGTCTTGATCTGCTGTGATCCAAGCCATGCCAGGGTAATCACTCTAAAATGCAATGCACAGATTGTCACTTCCTTACAAAAACTTTCAACAGTCCTTCTGTATACTCCCCTCACCTCTGAAAATATTTAAAGACACCTAGAATAGCTAGTTTATTTGAAACATTCATTATTTAACACATAATTACTTCACTTACAATCCACTGTCCATATTCCAGTTTCTTGCCGAACTGAATTACCTGCATTTCTCCCAGCAAACAAGACCCATTTTGTCTTTGTAAATGTTGTCCCATATTTCAAGAAGGACATAATATTTAAAATTATTCTTGCATTTTTGACTGAGGAATTATACTGGAAGTCCTTACCATGGGTTACATGATCTACAGGATCCCTCACTTGCCTTTATTTATGCTCAGTATCACTTCTTATCTCACAATAACTTTCCTTCAGCCACATAGAAGTCCCTGAAGATGCTCTACATATGGCAACCAGAATCTTAAATAAGTCTAATCATGTTTTCTATGTATGACTTAATTATACTTAATTACTTTTATACATGACATTGTAGTGATGATGAATATACCCGTCACCAAGACACAGAACACTGCTTTGGAAATTCCTCAAGTATCACTTGTGGAAGAGAAGTCAGTCAAATACTGATCGGTATCACCTCAGACTTCAACCAAAGCCAGTCAAATTTATTTTTGTTTTATATGTTAGAGCTTAGTATTCAAGCTACTGTTGATATAAATACATACATGTGTGTATATGCATTGTTGTTGTTTTTTCCTTATACTCCATGCATCTTCTGTATTCTGTTTTGTTTTATTTTTGTTATTTTGCTCTTAAAATATCTATGTTTTGGGGTGCCTGGGTAGCTCATTTGGTTAAGTATCTGCCTTCAGCTCAGGTCATGATCCCAGGGTCCTGCGATTGAGTCCTGTATTGGTCTCCCTGCTCAGTGAGGAGTCTGCTTCTCCCTCTACCTCTGCCTGCTGCTCCCCCTGCTTGTGCTCTCTCTCTGGCAAATAAAAAAAAATAAAATCTTTAAGAATATATTTATGTTTCAAGAGTTTTATTATATTAATCCAACTACCATGTTCTGTGAATTTGTTCTGCATAATTTTAAACTAAAAAATAAGTGGTTATTCTAATAAACTCTTGATATTTGGAGAGAAAAAATGAGTTCAAATTAGATACTTCTTTTTTTTTTAATTTCTTTTCAGCATAACAGTATTCATTGTTTTTGCACCACACCCAATGCTCCATGCAATCCGTTTTCTCTCTAATACCCACCACCTGGTTCCCCCAACCTCCCACCCCCCACCGGCCCCTTCAAAACCCTCAGATTGTTTTTCAGAGTCCATAGTCTCTCATGGTTCACCTCCCCTTCCAATTTCTCTCAACTCCCTTCTCCTCTCCATCTCCCCATGTCCTCCATGCTATTTGTTATGCTTCACAAATAAGTGAAACCATATGATAATTGACTCTCTCTGCTTGACTTATTTCACTCAGTATAATCTCCTCCAGTCCCGTCCATGTTGCTACAAGAGCTGAGTATTCGTCCTTTCTGATGGAGGCATAATACTCCATAGTGTATACCGACTGCATCTTCCTCAAATTAGATACTTCTTTTTAAAAATATATTCAAGATGGGCCATCTGTTTTAAAAGTGTATGAAACACATGAATGGATAATGCAGAAATTTCCAAAAGGCCGATGAACATATAAAAATATGCCCGATATCATTGAGTCAACAGGAAAATGCAAACACAAGAAATATTATGAGTACAAGAGTAGCTGATATTAATTTTTAAAGAAAGACTTTAAATATTAAAAATTATGAAATATGTGAACAATTAGAACTTGGACACTACTAATAAAAGTGTAAAGTGGTAAAAAAAAAATCACTTCAAGAAAATGTTTGGCCTTATCTACCAAAGATAACCATAAGCCTACCCTATGACTGAACAATTCTATTCCTAAAATAAATCCAAGAGAATTCAGTGCATATATGCACTCCCCACAAAATATATACAAATGTTCATAGAAGTTTTATTTACAATAGACAAAAACTAGAAATAACCAGAAATGTCCATTTACAGGAGAGTGAATACATTTTACTGTCATATATAGCAATAAAATAAACTATTTCTAGATTAAAAAATATAGATTAAACTATTAAGTAAAAGTGCCAGAGAGATAAGATGTTGTACTCAGGATTCCATTCATACGAAGTTTCAAAAACTAAAAACAGACTCAGGGGTAATGATTAGACTGAGTGGAGAGATGTGTGCAGGTATTATCTGGACATGGCCATTTGGGGTACCTTCAGGGATAGAGAAGCTTCATATCATAATATGGAGTTTTTATCCATTTAACAGTTATGACGCCTCACTTAGAATTTGTGTATTTTTTACTATATATAAATTAAACCTAGATAACAGCAAACATGAACTGTTTATTAGAGTAAACAAGAGAAATCATTGGGTCTTCTGTTACACAATTTTATACCACTTAATACTGAATATTTTGGGGGCCTCCAGTTTTTACCACAAATACATGAATTTTTATTACTCTCTTGTTCACAGTATTATTAGTTAGCTAGTCAATATTTTTAAACTAAGTTGATACAGAAATATTTCTGCCAGTTATCACCAACAAATAAACTATAAATCTAAATTTATTCCACAATGCCTGGTAACAGAATTTCCTAAGGTACAAACCAAGGTTCATTCAAAATAAGGCAAATTAAAGATAAGGAAGAAATAAAATATTATTTTGAACACAAGAAGTAACAGTATTTGGTGAAAAATGCAAGAAACATTATGTACAATTTTTCTCTTAACTTGTCCTTCAAGTACAATGGCATTTAGATTGATTAAAAATAATTCTGAGGAGCATTTCTCACTTACAAATTAGAAAAATAAAAAAATGAAGACTCATAATGGCTCAGAAACTGAAAGAGAACTCACCCTCTTCAAATAAATTCAAACCTCATGGTCTGAAAGGATAAACATAAAACCTAATATTTCAGGGTAGTGACAGGATTTGCAAATGAGACATCTTACCTGTCACTGATTCCAGTAGAAATGTGTAGGTAAGGTTTAAATTTATATATTGTATCTGCATTTGAAGGCTCTCATAAAAAATCACCACAGACTTCAGACTTAAATGATATAAACTTATTATCTTAGAATTATGGAGAGGAATAAACCTTTAAAACTAGCTGAGATAAAGTCAAGAGGTTAGTAGGTCTAGTTTCCTTTTTTGAGGCTCTAAGGAAAAGTCCATTTTTCATTTTATACTCATTATAATGAGTATTTTTAAATATATATATAATGAGTATATAATAAGTATATATACCTATATATGCATGTATGTATATGTGTGTGTGTGTGTCTACACACACATATTTTTTTAAGTCATCACATTTTTATTATGTTCAGTTAGCCCCTACCTTTTAAAAGACACTGCCATTCTTTGGTTTGTGGCCCCCTTCCTCTATTTTCAAATTTGACAAACTTGTGTCTGATCATTCATCAGTCGTCACACCTCCATGAGGCTTGGAAACGTTCTCCCCTTTTAAGCCTCCATATGATTTAATATAGAACCCATCTAAATAATCCAGAATCATCTCCCCATCAATGTCCTTATCTTTTCTCATCTGCAAAATCCTTTTTTCTAACATAACCACAGATTGTGGGGATTAAGATGTAGACATTTTGGCAGTCATTGTTTTGCCTACCATACACATATTTTGAACTGTTTGTTTAACACCTCAGTGAAAGCATATGTAAGCTATTGAATTCATGGCAGGGCTCAAGTTCAGGGTAGATACTCTGGCTGGGAATATATATATATATATATATATATATATATATATATATATACACACACACACACACACACACAGAGAGAGAAAGAGAGAGAGAGAGAAACAAAATATATACTACTTACTATGTATGAGATCTGTATATACATATATAATAAGAATATAACTTATTCTTATATACTATATAAGAATCATCCAGGTTGGATGGTATTTAAAGCCTAGAGAATGGATTATACCACCAAGAAAGGAAGTGTATATAGGAAAGAGGACCAAGGACCAAGTCCTAAGACACTGTTCCATAAGAAAGTGAGCCTGAAATCAAGAGGCTGGTGATCCAGAAGCTAAGTGAGGGCTGGCAGTCAGTATGAGAAGCAGTCTACTCTTTTACTGACCGAGATTGATGAATACTGAGAACTGGTAACAGCAGGTGGTGAAGAACCATGATTTCCATTACAGGAACAGTTTCAGTGCGTTAGGGAGAAGGAAGTAGATGGAAAGTAGTCGAAGAAAAACATCAGGGGCTCCTGAGTAGCTTAGTCAGTTAAGCATCTAACTCTTGATTTCATTTCAGGTCATGATCACAGGGTCCTGGGATCGAGCCCTGGGTTGGGTTCTGCCTTCAGCGGGGAGTCTGTTTGAGATTTTATCTCTCCCTCTAACCCTCTCTCTGCTTGCGCATGTGCACGTGTGCGCTCTCTCTCTCTCTCAAATAAAAAAATAAATATATTTTTAAGAAAAGTTTAAAAAAAAGAGAGAAACCATGAGAGGAGAGAAACTACATGTAATCTGTAAAAGTAGCTGTTTTAGGTGTTTTCCTGCAGAGCTGGAAGAAATCTAGTGGCCTCTGATAGGGGCATAAAAGTTATATTGTTTTATTTTTATTTCATCTTTAGTTCATTTTATTTTGTAAATAAGTGAATAATAGCATCTAAACATATTGATGAAATCATTCAGGACAAATGGAAAATAATATTGAGAAAGAAGAAAAACGTTAAAACGATGTCCTTGAGTATGGAAGTGTTGGCTTTTTAAACATATGGAGAAGTCAGTCTCAGATGAGAGCTCAGAAAGTTCAGCTAGAGAAATTAGAGAGAAAACAGAAGAACTGGACATAGTGGTGGTAAGTGGCTGGATATGTTTATCTCTCACAGCGGATTTAATTTCTACAATAATATAATAGAGAAGGTAATAAGCAGCTGAAAATGAGAATGGGGAAGAAAAAATTGGAGATTTCACAAAAATAAATAAGTTGTGACACAGTTGTCAAGAGAAAAGGCAGTAACACAGAACATGCTGGATAATTACTAGGCAAGATCATGTGCCCACCTAAAATTTATGAAATTGTATAATAATATAAAGATATACAACTTACATGTACTCCTGCATTTATACACCCATGGAATGTTTCAGTTCAGAGTGGGACCAATATATGCTTAGAATTGAAGGTGGCTACTAAAAAGAGTTAACCTTGTCTTCAGCTGCCACAGTCAGAAATGCAATTACCCAGAATACGAGAGACAATATATTTCTTCCCATTCAGTGCCAAACTTTAAAAGAATAAGAGGGACGCCTGGGTGGCTCAGTTGGTTACGCAGCTGCCTTCGGCTCAGGTCAGGATCCCAGCGTCCTGGGATCGAGTCCCACATCGGACTCCTTGCTCGGCAGGGAGCCTGCTTCTCCCTCTGCCTGCCACTCTGTCTGCCTGTGCTCGCTCTCTCTCCCCCTCTCTCTCTCTCTGACAAATAAATAAAATCTTAAAAAAAAATAAAGTAAAAGAATAAGAGCTTCAGAGGGAGGCAAAGAAATGCCACCATGTACCTTGGGTTAATACGAGAATAGATGTTATAAGCATGGAAGCAATGGAGACATCATCTTAGGTTCAAAAGTCATGAATTAGTTCATCCTATATTCCTGTAATGTTGACAAAATTTCAAAAATAAATTTCAAGAAATAAAATTTCAATAAATGAAATCTCAGTTGAGAAACATAGTAGATTCCAGTTAGTGAAAACAGGGATCTGGGAGTCTGCAAGAAAGAACACTGGATTAGGGAGGAAAATCTCAACTCTCATCCCTGGTCTGCGATTTATGCCTTAAGGAAAGGCACCATCTCTTACTCCTTTTTGTATTTGCCCCACTAGCTTGTATGGTGTATTTTCAAATAACTAAATAAATGAAAAACTCTGAATCATTGCAACTCTAAGCCTCTGGGTTTTCCTCCTCATTTAAAAATGGGATAATAATCCAAATTGCTTTACCCACCTGTAGATATTTGATGAGAGCACTGCGGACGCTCAGACATTTGTACAAATGTTGTTCCTAAATATAGAATCACACATTTATTCATTCTACGCTGTTTTACTTCTCTAGAAAATGACTTAGGCTCTACCCCTTAAAATCTTGATCATATTTGAGGGTCATTTGAGTAGAAATGTTTACTATTGGAGCCTACTGGATAAAATTTTAAAACTGCTAATAAGAATTTAAAACACTTGGGAAATTTGCAGAATCTCCAGTCTGGATTAGAAAATCCTTGCTTATTTGTTTTCTGTGAATGTTTTCTTTTCTTTCTTTGTTTTTCCCCCCTCATCTTAAATATAATTTTCTCTTTTCTCTTTGAAAACATTAGATTACTTTTGTTGTCTCCATAATGAATTTCAAGGACTGATAAGTCAAGTTTCTTTACATTCCTGAGGCCCAGATTAGGTTTAAAAGAAGACTAGATACAGATAAGTAAACAACGTAAATGTAGCAATAAGTGATGTTTTGGAAACTCCATTAGTGCAAGAGACCCCTAAAGGAACATGCACCTATTCCATGATTCTCTGCTTATTCGTGGGTTGATGAAGAGTTTGGGAGTCCCTGATAAATAAATAAATACGCACACACACACACACATACACACACATACATATATATGTGTGTATATATATATTTCAATATATTCAATATATATTCAATATTCAATAAGTATTCAATTATATACATATATATATACAAATATATCTATTTGTATATAAGAGAATATATATGTATATATTCTGATTGGCCCTGCCAATTAGAATGTTTATGGGTTTATGTCCCTCAATCAAGTGTTCTGAACCACAGAGATGGAGCAAATACAGCTTATCTGTATAATCAGTCTGTATATGTAATTTTAGCCTGTAATTTTAATGCAAAAATTTACATGCTTGTTTCTGTAGTACATATGTAGAAAGTTGACATATTATAGATATCTATTTAAATTCAATAGAATTCTGGCTAAAAGAAAGCATGATAAGAAATCACTTATAATAAAACAAATGTTTTTATTCTGGAAGAAATAAAGCAATCCTCACCGATCTTTCATTTTAGTTTATGCTTGTCTTGGAGGTAATGCAAAGGCAGCAAATAGGATAATCCCAGCTGGTCCTAGTCTCTAAGAAAGAAGACATCCTTCCACATCAGAAAAAAAATCGCCATGTCTCAAGAGTTCTATTGAATCTTTATTGCCCAGCCCCTTAATAAAACTCCTTCATAGCTCTGTCAAGATCTGCTGAATGAGTCAGAGTCAGGGAAAAACCAAAAAAATCTTGCTATGTAGCAAAAGTGAGAGCTGCTTTTCTCCATAAATTAGGTACATTTCACTGGAGCAAAGGGTCTTCCCTGATATTATTATTTTCTCCAAAGCAAAGGCTTGTGAGAGGTGATTATTTTCTATTTTTCATTTAGAGTTCAACAGTTCAAATATATCTCCATTAATAAAATCATCAATTAGGGTAAGATGAATTTATCTAGCTGCTTTATTACCCAAAGGGGCAATTTTCACATTAGGCCCTTGAATTAAAATATCAGTGGGAATAAAACTGGAATGAAGTATTTAAACAAAGATCTAAATCTATTTAATTTCCTTTGTGTTCATCATGAAACAGAATTTTTTCCCATATGTTGAATGGAACAAACCTCAGCCATGTTTTAATTGTGCTGTTTGAGGTAGAAGTTTGATACTGTACACACATGTGGGAAAAGCATACAAAGAGGACTTGGGAATCTATGATTGCCTATCAAGTCTACTTCTGTCATTTATTAACTGGGGGAAATTGCCTACACCTCAAAGCATAGATTACATGTGATTAGGGGATAGAATACCTGACTCACAGTGTTGTTATGAAAGACACTTAGCAATTGGTGACTACTGAGAGAGTGTGGATTCTATGTGTTTCACGGAAAGAAATTGTATACTTGGGAAAAAGTTCCAGTGGGATTTTCTAGCTCTATGAATACAAAATCTGAAAACCTGAGCCAGAATAAACTACATACACACACACACACACACACATACACACACACACACACACACACACACACACACATATATGTGTATATATATATATATATATACGTATATATACACACACATATATTTATTCATAGATATGTAACTTTTTCATAATTTCAAAGCTGAATAAATGCATTGCTTGAATGGAACAAAAAACACCTGTATACCCTTTATCACTGCATTTCCACCAACGGCTAACTTTTGTGCGGTTGTCTTTATCTTAGTCTCTGTCCTCTCTCTCTCAATAACAGATAGATAAAATAGATAGTAGGCAGATGATAAATAGGTATTTATGCATGTATACACACATACTGTTTCTCTTTATACACACGTATATATACTAATGTGTGTGTGTGTGTGTGTGTATGCATGTATTATTTTGTTTTTTAAGATTTTACTTATTTATTTGACAGACAGAGGGAGCACAAGCAAGGGGAGAAAGAGAGGGTGAAGCAGGCTTCCTGCTGAGCAGGGAGCCCTGAATGGGGCTTGATCCCAAGACCCTGGGATCATGACCTGAGCTGAAGGCCGACTTATGAGCCATCCAGGCACCCACGCATATCCTTTTCTAGAGCTACTAAAGTTTAAGTTGCAGCCATCATTCACACTTAGTCTGAAATACTTCAGTGATTTCCTAAAAATAAAAATATTATCATATATTACAATTGTGCAGTTGTGCAAATCAGAAATTTTAACATGTTAAAACTGAATTCACTGTTACCTAAGTTACAGTTAATACTGAACTTCTCTCATGAAATATTATCATGTGTTCCAGTAATGGTCTTTATAGGAATTTACTGCTGACCAGGATCCAATCCACTATAAATGAGGAGAAAAAAAAAAGCTCTAGAGTTAAATGCATTTATTTCTTATATGCTTTCAAGAAAATGATAATTGATTATATTAGGTATATTTCTCAAATGCATTGAAAAATAGATTTTTGGAAAAAACTGGATAAAAAAGTAAGTGCACATTTGTATGCAAATACATACATTCTAAAAATAAAAATACACACAAAATGTATTTAGAAAAGTTGCTCTATTTCAGGGTTACTCTAACTGTAAAGCTTGGCATAGGTCCAATCATTTATTACTATGCATTGACAGTTAAATTATACAGCAGTTTGTGTAACAGACAAGAATTCATATTTCTCACTACATCAAAACTGCAACCTAATTTCTTATTTAAAGATTGATACATGACTTGCAGTAATTATTACTTTTTAATTCTCTCATATCAGCCTGCTATGTTAGAAATTATATGTATTAACTACAACAGATACTAACCAATTATAGGCTAGCATCACCTTCCAAGACACTAGAAGTTCTAAGATAATATTTGCTTTGGGAAAATAATGTTACAAACTACACACACACACACACACACACACACACACACACCACCACCAACAACAATGCAGCAAATTTGTTTGCTAATTCAAAAAAGTATGGAGCAGGAATGTTTCTCCTTCAAGCTTTCATAACATTTTCACATTAATTGTATTTTATGTTTTATTAATTGCCTTATTTTTAAAAACATGTTTTGCACCTCATTTACTCACAGATTTAAATACAATGTTTTCATTTAGACATTTTTAAAATATGAAGTATTAAAGATTTTTTTTGACAGACAGAGATCACAAATAGTCAGAGAGGCAGACGGAGAGAGAGACAGAGAGAAGCAGGCTCCCCATTGAGCAGGGAGCCTGATGCAGGCATCCATCCCAAGACCCTGAGATCATGACCTGAGCCAAAGGCAGAGGCTTAACTCACTGAGTCATCAGGTGCCCTTAAAATATGAGGTTTTATTTATTTTTTTAAATATTTTATTTATTTATTTGACAGACAGAGATCACAAGTAGGCAGAGAGAGAGAGAAGAGAAAGCCGACTCCCCACTGAGTAGAGAGCCCTATAACCCTGGGATCATGACCCAAACCGAAGGCAGAGGCTTTAACCCACTGAGCCATCCAGGTGCCCCAAAATATGAGGTTTTAAATAATACCTCTGGTTTGCAGTCCTCTTTAAAATTAAATAGAATTTTTGATGTAATAATAACTGTTTAAAATGCATTGATTAAATGTACTTAGCTTTTCCAGGAGGAAAAACAAGCATAAACAAAAAACAACCAGCGTCAAGTTTTTATTACTTTAAGGAATTGACGAATCTGAATTGGGCAGCTTTCTAAATTCTTTGCAATTACATCTCTGTAGACCTTGTATTAGAATTTGGATTTCTGCTTCCCAGTAGAGCTTGATACTTCTAATGTGCAATTAGAGGAAGCAAAGAAACCTTGTTTATACAAATAGAAAGCTAATGAGATGGTACAATCAATGTGAATACATGATCATTTCAGAGCTACAACTCCACCACTTAATCTAATTCTTAACAAAGAATTAGATGCAGCCAAGTGAATATCCTGAACAAAATTAGCTTCTTTCCTGTTTGTCTTTTTATGATCTGGGCTGAAAGCTAGAACCTCATTATTAGTACCCATCCCTCTTTTAAAATCATCTATTTTGTTTTCCTTAAAGTTTCATCACAGATGATTCTATTTAGTGTTATTCTAATGCAGAATTTTAAGAAAATTTCCAAGTACACATTCTGAGTGCAGATCATATTTTTAGGAAATACTGTATTGCATTAAACTATGCAAGAGTGAATTTTTAACCTTAAAGTCTTGTCAAGATGACTTTGCTTTCAAATATGCCCTAGCTTCAGATTTAGGATCTTAAAATAATTTTAGAAATCATGTCACCCATTCCTCAATTTATAGATCAAAGAACCAAAATATGGAATCAGGTCACTCTTCCATATAGTGTAAAAACCTTGGCCAGAAATGTAGATTCCTGGGCTCTCAGGGCACTCATTTCCACAACATGCTGACTCTCCCTGATATCTTTCCCAAGACTTAATTACTAGCATTAGTTAATTGTTTCAATTTATACAAGAAATGGGCATTTAAATAATATTTAACAAGAATTTTTCTATTGCTTTTAAATACACCTTTAAAAAAGATTTTATTTATTTGTCACAAAGAAAGAGCACAAGCAGGGGGAGCAGCAGGCAGAGGAAGAATCAGGCTCCCCACTGAGCAAGGAGTCAGATGTGGGATTTGATCCCAGACCCTTGGGATCATGACCTGAGCCAAAGGCAGCCACTTAACCGACTGAGCCGCCCAGGCACCCCTATTCTTTCATTTTTAGAGGATAAACTATAATACTTAATTTTCCTTTCACACATGTTTCTTTGGTTGGCTTTTGAATATGGCTGTGAAGAAAGCTGAAAAGCAGCATGGAATCCATTGCCAACATTACTCCTTCCGTTTGAGGAAAGAGAGAATAGATTTAAAATTTAAAACTTATGTTTAAGAGATACCATCGTCACCTAAAAGGACATTGTCATTTGGGGTCAAGGAAGACAAGAGCCTTAAGGGAGTAAGGCGTGGGACACCAAGACTTGATTGGGGGAGAGAGAAATTCAGAGAGACAAAGGGGGAGGGGAGAAGGGTGGCTGCCTGAAAACTTCCTGTGCGAGAATCCTGCAGATACACAGGAACCTAGGGAACGCATTTTTGTCGGAGTGGAAGGTATAACCACGGAACATGAAATAAAAGGGAAGAAAGATGTCCGCACCTTAACATAAGTCCTATAAAAGAAACAAAGGCATATTTTGACCAACATTTTGTTAAAAAAAAAAAAAAAAAAAAGTCAAACTGGGAAGCCTGGGTGGCTCAGTGGGTTGGGCATTACCTCCTGCCCAGGTCATGCTCTCCAAGGTCCTGGGATGGAGCCCCAAGCTAGGAGATCCCTGCTCAAAGGACTCCCCTTCTCCCTCTCTTTCTGCCCCTCCCCCTACTCTCTCTCTCACTCTCAAATAAGTAGATATCTTAAAAAAAAAAAAAATCAAACTGTCAGAAAATATCAGTTGACCTACTCCAGTGTTTCATTTCTAGAGCAATAGCATAAAGCCAAGGTATAAACAGGTTATTTTAATATTGCTAATTAGCAGTATGTCTTTTAAAAAGCTCATGAAATCTGTTGTCAGCTGTTCCCTAAAGATGCAGTTCTGGCACAGGTTTCCATATCTTTGCACAGGGAAGTGTTTGTTCATATGCTGTGATCAGACTACTGGGCACAAAAGGAGAAACAACTCTGAATGCTGCCAATATTTGCATAATTATAACTAGAGAGTCACTCTTTCCCCACTGGGAGAACACACAGATTGTAAATCTCTTTACAAGGTCAGGGAAAACAATGGCAAAAAGCAATTTGGTCTTTGTTCTAAAATTGACCATTTATAATCTCCTGTCCTATTAATAATAGCATGGAATTTATAATTATATTAACAATCATGAAAAAAATATTTATCTACCTGGGATCAGGTTTTTATTCTATGAATTTAGCCAGACAAATTCTAAATACAGGAAAGAGAATGTATGTACAAATATGCTCATTTCAGTTTTACAGTAATAAAAAATGGATATGACCTAAACAAAAAATTATAGCATGTTTAACTGAACTATGAGAACCAGTTAAGTGACACAAAATAGAAGAAAAAGAAACATTTCTCAAAGAGTCATACATATCCCATACTTCTCCATCAATCATTCTATCTCATGCATAAAAATCTCACATACTGCCTATGACAACTACCTGAGTTTTAGTTTTTGCATTTTATAGTCATGGTTCTCAACGTGATTGAAGACAGTCGTGATGACAGCGTGCCTATGTCCTAAAATCCCATACTTTGTTATTTTTAGTTTACTTTTTTCATCACTGAATATTGGTATATTGGGGTCAGAAATTTCTCCTTTATGTTGCCAAAATCTACTATGAAGAACAGTAAATAATCTGTATTCTCTAAGGCAAACTACTGTTCACAAGTAAAAGTACTTATTCTGAGAATCAGTTTAGTGCCTCATACGAATGCTCACTATAATAATGCTTTGCTTCTTGTTCATAGCATTTGCTGATTCGGAATATTTGGTTAAAATGACAGTTCATTACATACTTCAGTGTAATAAAATCTCCGTGGGTTTCTTTTAACTTTAGTGTATAATTCTTTACAAGTTCTTATTTCTTTCATGTAGATTTTAGGATCACACATAAAGAACCATGGTATGTCGTAACAATAATTGTGTTTAATTCAGTGAAGATTTAATGTTACAACATTAAATGAAGTACCATCAGATATGCCCAAATATTTTGTATTTTTTCTATAGGAACCTTGCTGAAAGAAAGCAAAAACAGATGGGGAGATAGAGAGGAGAAGGGAGTTGGGGGAAATTGGAAGGGGAGGTGAATCATGAGAGACTGTGGACTCTGAAAAACAATCTGAGGGTTTTGAAGGGGCGGGGGGTGGGAGGTTGGGGTACCAGGTGGTGGGTATTATGGAGGGCACGGATTGCATGGAGCACTGGGTGTGGTGCAAAAATAATGAATACTGTTATGCTGAAAATAAAAAATAAATTTTAAAAAACCTGTATTGACTTAGCTTTAGAAAATGAATTATAAAGGTGTTAAAAAAAAACAGATATGGGTAATATTTTAGTAAAAAAAGAGGGGGGTGGGGCAGAGTAAGAGAGAGAAATACTAAATTCAATTCCAATAGTGAGGCAAGGTCATTAACTATAACACATGTAAAGCATACAAAGTGAAGCGTGCTAGGCACATGAAATGCTACCAAAAGAGAATTGTTATTTGTTCCTATTATTTGAAGTTTTTGACGTTTAAGATTTATTATACCAAACTTTTAGAATAAAAAGTCAAATCTATCACAGTCTTTATTTTTTCTTTTTTTCTTTTTTTTTTTTTTTGGTATAAATTTGTCACTATTTAATATTTGTTCAAGTAACATAATTACATATAAAACCCCAAACTAATCAAGGGATTATTCATTTTGGTCATATTTCAATATTTTAAAACTTGCTACATTTTTCTTAGCCTAGGTCATTTTTGTTACACAGCTTTGTGAACCCTTTTACAAGTCACATAAGTGACCTGAGTTTTCAGTGCCTTCATTTTTGAAGAAGGTAGAACTGTAAGGGGTAAAACTTTTTTTTAATATGTTGATCAGCATATATTAACATAGTATTAACAGGCATTAACATGCAATGAAATATTTAATAGATGTTCATACTTTGACAGTAAATTTCAAATTTTGAATTCATCTCATCTGTTATCTCAGCATTTGTTTATAAGCATTAATTTCTGTTATTAAGAAGTGCCATATGTTTATGGTTACACTATATTCTCAACAATAGTAATAATAACAGTGTGTTCCTCACACATTTCTTTCCCTTAACCACAAACAGCTGTGTAGCATTGTTGTCTCTATTCTACTTGTGAGAAATCCAAGCAATACACAGGTTAAATAATCTAAGGTTATATGAGCAGGTTTCAAACCTAGCTAGTTCAAATGAGTATTTTAGCCACTCTGCTATGAATTTAGTAAGAACAGCTTAGATTTCATTTAAATGGATTTAACTTCAGTGTAGTTAAATAGCTACATAATATGGCAGTGTTACTCACAGAACAGCTTTTTGGGTTTTTTTGTTTGTTTGTTTTGTTTTGTTTTGTTTTTAAACTCTCAACCTTTCCATGAAACTATGGGTAATAATACAGGGCTGAGAGAAATAAATCATAGTTCACTTCCCAACACAATCATCTACCAATCCATAGCTCCTGGCCCCATGATTAGCCCACCAAGAAGGTGTCTTTCTATATTCTTCTCAACATAGCGATTGTATGTTTACTTTAGTCAAGCTTCTTGTAGGGAAAGCAATTTTTCTGGCTGAAAAATTTATTCCCCAAATTCTGTGGGAGAAAGATGTAAGAGAAGGCAAAGCAAACAGAGCAAAAAAGAGTGCAGAGTAGGGCCAGAAGATGGTACAACCATCAGAGAATGAAAGCCAGATCAGAAATATTGAACAGAAAGAAATGTCTAATGAGATTTACAACTGTCATGTTTCAGGAAATGTATTTCATGTACTTTTTCTCTTCTTCACATTGTCAAAAGAGAAATCAACAGTAGTTTCCCTGCTTTTAATATGAGTGAACTTGTATCCTGATGCCTGTGGGAGGTGTTGAGTTACGTTAAGGTTAATAGAGGCAGGGATCAAGGGCACCGTGGATGACATTGATGTCTGGATTACACACTGAACCCACAGAAATTCAACCTGGGTTTATACGTAATTTTCCCTAAAGGAAATAAGGAAAAATGCTCTTAGACAGTCATTTTACATTATTTGAAAAATAAAAAAGAACAAAACTCAATATAGATCATAAATTTTAGAAATGAGAAAAGGGCTGCTTTTGTATTGTAGATGAAACAATTGTTTATAACTCTTAAAAAAAAAAAATCTCTTAAAAAAAAAAAAAAAAAAAAGGTTTTATTTATCTGAGAGTTAGAGAGAGGAGTGCACCAGCCGGCAGAGCAGCAGAGGGAAAGGGAGAAACAGACTCATCCCTGAGCAGAGAGCCCAATGTGGAGCTCAATGCCAGGACCCTGGGATCAGGGCCTGAGCCAAAGGGAGATGCTTAACAACTGAGCCACCCAGGTGTCCCTGAAAAAATTCCATGGATATATTTTGACTTAATTCTACAGAATTTAAATGTCTAGAATTTCACTGTCACTTAACCAACTGAGCCACCCAGGCACCACTGACTGGCTTGATTTCCATAGTATTTGAATGATTCCTTCAATATCCCAAAGTTACCTTTAAAAAACACTGTGTCTTAAATATGTGTAGTTATTATACCTATTATGCTAAATCATACAAATTGTTTATATATGCTCTAAACAGATTTAATTTAATAACAATGACCAAAAAGTTAACACACAGGATTTCAGATATACTCTAGGTCTTAGGGTGGAGGCCCTCAGAAGATCTTCAGAATATATCATATGAATACTGTTGTTTTTGTGCTTTATTTAATTTTTAATTTGAAATCTGTTTACAAAGGCAATGGTGTCAGGAAAGAGATTTTCCTCATTCCTTTGTGTTTTGGCTTCCCATCTTCTCAGCAACATTAGGCGATGGCATTATCATCTTTTTTTCTCATGCCTGTTCCACTTCCTCTCACAGGATGATTCCTGCCCGTATTTCTAATGCTTAGTCCATCCTCATCTTAGTGAAAAATCCCTTAAACAAATATCCCCTTTGCAGATACATCTCTCTCCCACCTCTCCATATCCCTAAACAAAAAAACACTTAGGGGATGTCTGAACTGACATAGCTTTATCAGACACACCCCTTCCACTTTTTAGAAAGGCTTCCAGACACTAACAACTAGTCATATCATTTTGCTAAATTGCATGAAATAGACATTTTTTTTTTTTCTCATTCTTCTTCCTGGTCCTTCTGGTGGCCTTTGACCCTCTAAACTATCTACTTTTCCTGCAAAGTATTTCTCCTTGGCCCAATATTTCTGTTTTCCTCTAGCTCTCAGAGAGTTCCTTCCTGACCTTTGTTCTTCTTCTTTCAAGCAGGGATTAAATGCTGAGAATTCTGCCAGCTAATCTTTAGGCTGTTCTCTTTTGTCAGGGACTGTCTGTTAGACAACCTCATCATCCTCAGAAATTGACTCCATTTAAACCTCCTGCCCAGCTGTGAGTTCAAGCTCCCTGCTCAGTGGGGAATCTGCTCGAAGACTCTCTCCCTCTGCCCCTCCCCCACTCTCTCTTTCCTTAAAATAAATAAATCTTTAAAAAATTAATAAATAAACCTCCTGCCCGGGTGTCTTCTGACTTATCCTTCAATTACACGTTACCCATCTCTACTCAGATGCCATATAGGAATCTCAAAATCAGCATCTCAAGGACTGATCCCCTGCCAGACTTCCCAAATCTGGTATTCCTTTACATCTTGGTTCCCCTTTTACATTTCTTACTCAGAAAATGAAACCAATACAAATGTGACCATACAGGTTACATACTTGGGACTAATTCTGAAGGCCTCCTTCTGTTACCACTCATGTTTAGCCTACATGCAAGTCAGTTTTAGTTTTGTTTTGTTTTTGTTGTGTGTGTGTGTGTAATATTATTGACTTACTATAACTTTCTTACTGTTCCTGTCCGTGGGGAGCATCAACCATTTTTTAATCTATTTTTTTTATCTGCAAAAGTCACCTAATTTGTCCTTTCTTAAATTGATGCCTTCTTGCCTTCACTATGTTCTGCAAACATCACCAAGTGTGGTAGTTTCAAACACAAGTTTGGCCATACAAACTACCTGAAACTCTTTAATGACAGATAAAAATCAATGCATGTATTATATATTTGCATGGATATTACACATAACATTTTATTAAAGTTACAAGAAATTAGTGGTTTTCTGTAGCTCTTCGAGGCAAACAACAAAATGTTTAGTATGACATACAAGACCTTGCATATGCTGTTGCCTGACTCCCTACCTCAACTTGGACTTTAGCTAGTCATCCTGCCCGTGCACTGGGCAAATCATGCCCTCTTCTCTTCACTCCTCTACTAGGAAGCTCGCACTCACGACCCTTCTACAGAGAATGTACAAGAAAAAATTCAGAATTAAATAACAAGCACATTCTCTGCTTTCTATAGCACTTCAAGGAGGACTTTGTGTCTCTCTAAAGAAAAGAATCACAGATCTTGGCATTTTACTTAGGACCAAATTCCCTTTAGTAGGATTTTAGCTGTGTTAACTCTGATTTCCTTTTGTGAATTCTCAATGAATGATGACCCTCCATTTTATTCTTCCATTTCTGTATTCGTGTGTGTGTGTGTGTGTGTGAGAGAGAGAGAGAGAGAGAGAGACAGAGAGAGAGAGACTTGGAAGTATATATTGATAGGAAGACGCACTGGAATCTTATTCTAAGTAGTCAGCTGCCCTGGGCAGCTTAGGGATTAATGTGAGAGTTTTGGCAACAGTTTCCACCACCGACAATTAGGAATAAGCACCTGACAGTGATGTGTTATAGCCCCACTGGGTTCTTTCCATCCACTTTCTGAAACTTCAGGCTGTGTGGGTTCAGAATGATCTGATCTGCATTACCGTGATCTCAGCTCTAAAGATCTGATACTTTATAATTAGGTGACCATGAACAATTATGTTCTGAGTTGTCCAGAATGAACAGACTTTTATCAATACCTCTAACTTGATGATTAAAAGCTCCCTAGAAATGTAAGAAACTATTTACCTATTTGTTCTGAAGATCTGAAGTATAATCCAAAGACAGTATGTCCCAGGCTTGATGTAAATATTGACAATAAACACTGTCAAGAATCTACTTCATCTACTTCTACTTCTTTTCCCATTCAATGTACCTTCACATATGAATGTATCAGGAAATTAGGAAGAAATTCACTTAATATCAAAATGATTATTTCTTCCTGTGTATTATAAGAAAAGAGAATATTTAGACTATATTAAGAAAAAATATTCTAATTTCTCAAATCAGACAGGGGTTTTAAACATCCATAAAAATTCAGCAAATATGGAAACTCACTACTTTGTCATTTTTTTTCACAAAAATGTAACATTCTCCCCCTTTGCCCCCATTTGAATTCTGCTATTTAGTCTAATTAATTTTATTACCAGCTTTTACTTTTTAATATAGAACAAGCGGACTTTTGTATAGTCTTTTGAACTTCAGTTTTATATTTTCTGTCCCTCTCTGTCGTCTGTGCTGATCTCCCTTCCTTTCTTCTTCAATCCCTCCCCCTCCCCCGCCTTACACACACAGACACACACACACACACACACACACCCCGAGTTTGATTCTGTATTCAGATTTTTCAGGTACCTTCATCTTTTTCAATCACGCCAGCATTTACAGTTTAACTTGAGGCCCCGGGGTTCATGACTGGGCTAGGTCTTCACATGTGTTACCATAACACTTGCTCTTTTCCTCTGGCTGATGAAAATAAAATTGCATTTTCACTTTTGGCCATTTTTCATTAAGAATACATTGTCAAACACAGCATACTCATATGTTTTCTCCTTAAACTGATCTGTAGATTGGTCGAAATGCAATTATTTATGTATCCTGTAAGAGGAAGCTACAACTTAGGAACTAGTATTAGACAAACTTGCTCATTCAAAACTGAAGGAAACAGTAATAGTTTTAAAAGGTTTACTGGAGACACTTACTTAAGGACAAACTTAGACAGGGAGAAGCCTGCTGAGAAAAGGGGAGATCTTAGAGATCCAGCATAGGTGCATTTGGGGCAGAGTCAGCTAGTGGCCCACCCAGTAAATACTCGACCCTTCTTCCTTCCTAAGGAAGTTTAGGGGTGACAATGCATGCAATGAAAAAATATACTTTCTGGTCTTTTCTGCAAATAAAAATGGCCATGTGGCTCAGGTTTGACCAGTGAAATGTAAACATCTTGCTGATTCCAAGCAAAGGTTTTCTAAAAGGCACAGGCTCATTCCGCATGAACATTTGCGTTTTTTCGTTCCCTTATTACCTGCAGATTGAATGCAAAGGAAGAGTTGATATGGTAGAATTAATTATAAAGGTAAAAACTTGGTGGATTTCTCCAGTCTTCATTTCAACATGCAGCCCAGAACCCAAACTGGGTCACCATGTCTTTCCAGATTATTATTCTTTCTCCTCTTCCTCATTGTCCTCCTCCTCCTTTTTTTCTTAACAGCTTTATTGAGATATAATTCACACACACACACACACACACACACACACACACACACACACACAAAACTGTACATATTTAAGATATACAAATGGATGAGTTTGGACATATGCAAACACATATGCCATCAGCACAATCATAATAAATATATGAACACCTCCCAAAGTTTCCTTGTGTCTCCCTGTTTTTAATTTCTTGATTTCTTGGGTTTTTCTTGCATGGTAAGAACACCAAAGATGAGATTTACCCTCTTAAGAAATTTTAAAGGGCACAATACTATATTGTTAGCTGCAAATACCAAGTTGTACAGTACATTTCTAGAACTTCTTCAAGTAGCATAACAGAAATTCTATATATGTCCACTGAATGGCAACTATTTCCCCCAACCCCCTGGCAAACACTTCTGTATTCTCTGCTTCTATGATTTTTGACTATTTTATAGATCTCATGTAAGTGGAATCATGCTGTATTTATCATTCTGCGACTGGCTTATTCCATTTAGCATAGTAAGTGTCCACAAGGATATGGAGAAATTGAAACCTTTGTGCCCTGTTGATGGAATGTGAAAGGGTGCAACAGCTATGAAAAACAGAGTGGAGGTTCCTAAAATAATATTAAAATAGAACTACCATGTAATCCAACAATTCCACTTATAGGTAGATAACCAAAGGAATTTGAAGATAGATGGATTGATGGATGGATGGATGGATGGGCAGATAGACAGACAGACAGACAGACAGATGATGCATAGATCGATCTAGAGAGACATGATCTTGTAGATATACATACACTCCCATGTTCCTTGCAGCATTACTCATAGTAACCAAGATATGGAAACAATCCAAGTATCCATAAACTGATGAATGAAGGAAAAATAGTATTGTGCAATGGACTATTTAGCTTTTAAAAATGGCATTTTGCCATTTGTGACAACATGATGAACATAATTTCATGTTGTTCATGAAATAAGATTTCTTCTTATATGAGCAAAATACATACTCTATTATGTGAATCATTTGATTTGGGTCTTCTGTTAGGAACAGCTAAGTCTATTTCTAACATACGGTAATTTTATAATGGTGCAGAAAGAGGTCAGGATTATGAAGTGTAGGAGATTGTACATTACATATTTGGTTATATCACCTCTCCAATTCTTCCATGCATTGATTTTCACTATTGATTAAGCCATTTTTCTTGGTCTTTTAACGTGACCATCAGCCATAATGTTTGTGACAGGAGTTAAGCAAGGGTAAAACGCAGGACAAAGTTCCAAACATAAGTAAGTAAATAAATAGTGGTGTGGGGCACTATAAGCAAAACCCTGCAGTGCTCTTCAGATGCCTCATAATTAGAGCAGGATATAGACTCAGCAGCTCTTTCAAGGCTCCTTTCTAGAATAAGATTTTATGATTACTGAAATAATAATTTTCATAGCATTGAGAATACAGAAGAATTCTAAAAAAATGCCTCACTATTCCTTCACCTAGACACAACCACTGCTCTCCTTTTGGGTTATAAATCCTTTTTAATATATATATACATATACATATATATATGTATATATATAGTGATATGCATTTTTTTTAAGATTTTATTTATTTATTTGACAGACAGATATAGGCAGAGAGGCAGGCAGAGAGGGAGAGGGAGAAGCAGGCTCTCTGCTGTGCAGAGAGCCCGATGCAGGGCTGGATCCCAGGACCCTGGGATCATGACCTGAGCCGAAGGCAGAGGTTTTAACCCACTGAGCCACCCAGGTGCCCCTGGCATTTTTAAATACCAATGATATGTAATGGCTGAAAATATTTCATCATATTGATATATTCTACACAGGGTTATTAAGCTATCTTATTTTCAGAAATTGTGGTGTTTTACAGGTATTTCCTAGGATAAATATTACTACAACATAGTTCATAAATCTTTCCTTGATATGAATTCTAACAACACTACATATCTTTTCAAGTTTTGATATATTTTAAAAGTAACCTGTAGACTTTTTATTTTAATTTCCACTTACCTTAGTAATGTAGGCATTTATTTCTTTCCATTTCTCATTATAATACTCTAAATATTCAGAATTAAAATGGTTAATGTTTTAAATCAAGTGGAATCTTTACTTCATGTTGCAGTAGGTCTATAACATTTTTTCTCTTAAAATTCTTCCTCCAGCCACCTTCCACTGGAGGAAGGTCCTCTGATACTCTTGTGCACATTAGTAAGTTAATCTATTTCTCTTTTAGTTAGGATTATTACTGTAATTAAAATATTTTTTAAGTGCAATAATAGAAATTCACTTTTTTCTCACAAATTTCTTAATATCTGGTTTTCAAGCCTGTTCTAGACATGAAATATACTGAAGCAAGAGGACAAATTGAATAGAGCAGAGTTCTTCAGCCTCAGCTCTGTTGGCATTTAGGATCAGATTATTTGTCATGAGAACTGTCCTTTGTATTGTAGGATATTCGTCAGAATCCCTAGCCTCTACAGATTAGATGCAATTAAAAAAAATGCCTCTGGAGATTGCCACATGTCCCCTAGGGAGCAAAATCTCCCCAGGTTGAGAAGCACTGTGTAGTCAGAAATAGTGCTTACCATTCTTATATTTCACCAGCTAAAATTCAGCTGGGAGGCAACATTCTCAGACTGCAAAGAAAGGCTAGCTAACTGTGAGTCAAGAAAGCAGATGAAATGTGTTTGGTCAGTAACAATAAGTCTCTGTGACTGCTACACAATGCCTTCACTTTCCTCTTTAATTTTTCTTTTTGGGATACACTTTTTTTTTTTTTTGAAAAAAAAAATTCTATTTTCTGCTCTGTGTTTATTTTGCCATAGTCACTGTCTCTACCCAGCCTATAGGTTTCATCGAGGAAGCTTCCTGTATCCTACACCTTCACTGAAACAATATATATATATATATGTATATGGAAGAACCTCCCCTTCTTTTGGCAACAAACAAAGCTAGACAATTGGTTACTGTCGATTTTTAAGCATGTTTCATCATCTGTGATAGTGTACATGTTATCATAACAAGAGACTGTTTTTAGGCAATAAAGATAGCTCAATCTTCTCAAGCACGTATTGCAAGGCAGACATATTTGACTGAAAGTGATTGGATCGATGTCCAGTTTAAGTCTGTGGGGTCTGAATTTTGCCATATTCCATGGCTGCTTACTAAAACACAATTTTAATCATATGAATAAAGAATGAATGTATGTCCGTAGTTCTCAAACTATTCCAAAATGTTGCATTATATTCCATACTTTTTTTTTTTTTTTAAGATTTTGTTTATATTATTTGACAGAGAGAGATATGGCAAGAGATGGAATAGAAGCAGAGGTAGTGGGAGAGAGAGAAGCAGGCCTCACGCTGAGCAGAGGCCCAATCCGGGGCTTGATCCCAGGACCCTGAGATCATAACCTGAGCCAAAGGCAGACGCTTAACGACTGAACTATACAGGTGCCCCACATTCCATACCTAATGCCATTTCGGAGCACTGCGTACAACCTACTCCTATCCCCAATTTCTCTCCAAAACAGCTACAGTTTTCATGATTTTTTACTCTGGACATAGTTTCACTTTCCTTCTAATATAATCTTCATTATAAGCCAGTTTTTCATATTTCGTAAATTCTTTATACAAGAAGCCAGTTGTCAATACTCCAGCTCGTACTGTGCTACCTCCAGCTCTTCTGCTATCATAATCGTATTTAGAGTGTAAATAATGTCACATGTAATTTGGTTTTATACCATCAACTGTATAATTCCTTCTTAAGGATATTTCATATGTTTTCACTAAAAAACAAACTTGATCATTTCTTTTTAAACAAAAACAATTACATTGTTTCCACACACCTATCTTAATTTTAAGTACAATAACAACTTTTGGCAAAACAAAGGTTCTTCCTGAAATACTTAATGAATATAAAGTACTTGCACTTCATTTTTATCTTATTTGCTTTTTTTTTTTTTTAAAGACTACAGTCTTAAAAAGGTAGCCCTTGGTAAATATGCATCCTGAACGATTACTTGCTTGATTAATATTAACTTTGAAAATTTTCTATTTCTTCACTGAGTAATGGTAAATTTCATATCGAGGAGCAATTTTAACACAGATTTCTATGTTAATGTACTTTTGATACAATGGATTTTATTACAAATAATAGATCTTGCAGAGTTTTTGCTAGGGAGCTTACTTCTAACTATAAGGAAAAATGAGATGTGTAGCTTACCTGGATATCTAATTTATCAAATTTCACTGAATGCCCCAAACCATAGATAGTTAAATATACTTATTGATGGTACCTTTAGAGATTATTTATGTAGGTGAATATGAACTCAGTATCCAGAGTTCTTTCTTCACTTCTCCGTCAATGAACTTGACCACCTACTATAAGTGTCCTTTTAAAGATTAATGTTATTAAGCAAAAATAGTTATCCCTTATTCACACTCTGAAACTGGTATCCAAATTGGTAATGAAGAAGTCAAACTCTCTCTCTTTGCAGATGACATGATTCTTTATATGGAAAACCCAAAAGACTCCACCCCCAAACTACTAGAACTCATACAACAATTCAGCAACGTGGCAGGATACAAAGTCAATGTACAGAAATCAGTGGCTTTCTTATACACTAACAATGAAAATACAGAAAGGGAAATTAGAGAATCGATTCCATTTACTATAGCACCAAAAACCATAAGATACCTGGGAATAAACCTAACCAAAGAGGTAAAGGATCTGTACTCGAGGAACTACAGAACACTCATGAAAGAAATTGAAGAAGACACAAAAAGATGGAAGACCATTCCATGCTCTTTGATCGGAAGAATAAACATTGTTAAAATGTCTATACTGCCTAGAGCAATCTATACTTCTAATGCCATTCCGATCAAAATTCCACCGGTATTCTTCAAAGAGCTGGAGAAAATAATCCAAAAATTTGTATGGAACCAGAAGAGACCCCAAATCGCTAAAGAAATGTTGAAAAACAAAAATAAAAGAGGGGTCATCATGCTACCTTATTTCAAGCTTTACTACAAAGCTGTGATCACCAAGACAGCATGGTACTGGCATAAAAACAGACACATAGACCAGTGGAACAGAGTAGAGAGCCCAGATATGGATGCTCAACTCTATGGTCAAATAATCTTCAACAAAACAGGAAAAAATATACAGTGGAAAAAAGACAGTCTCTTCAATAAATGGTGCTGGGAAAACTGGGCAGCTATATGTAGAAGAATGAAACTCGACCATTCTCTTACACCATACACAAAAATAAACTCAAAATGGATAAAAGACCTCAATGTGAGACAGGAATCCATCTGAAACTGATATTAAAAAGATAAATTATAAGAAAGCCACTGATTTCTGCACATTGACTTTGTATCCTGCCATGTTGCTGAATTGCTGTATGAGTTCTAGTAGTTTGGGGGTGGAGTCTTTTGGGTTTTCCATATAAAGAATCATGTCATCTGCGAATAGAGAGAGTTTGACTTCTTCATTGCCAATTTGTATACCTTTTATTTCTCTTTGTTGTCTGATTGCTGTTTCTAGGACTTCTAATACTATGTTGAACAAGAGTGGTGAAAGTGGGCATTCTTGTCTTGTTCCTGATCTCAATGGGAAGGCTGCAAGCTTTTTCCCATTGAGGATGATATTTGCTGTGGGTCTTTCATAGATAGATTTGATGAGGTTCAGAAACGCTCCCTCCATCCCTATACTTTAAAGCATTTTAATCAGGAATGGATGCTGGATTTTGTCAAATGCTATTTCTGCATCAATTGAGAGGACCATGTGGTTCTTCTCTCTTCTCACATTAATTTGTTATATCACATTGATTGATTTGCAAATGTTGAACCATCCTTGTAGCCTAGGAATGAATCCCACCTGATCATGGTGGATAATCTATTTAATGTGCTGTTGGATCCTGTTGGCTAGGATCTTGTTGAGAATCTTAGCATCCATATTCATCAGTGATATTGGTCTGAAATTCTCCTTTTTGGTAGGGTCTTTGCCTGGTTTGGGGATCAGGGTAATGCTGGCTTCATAGAAAGAGTCTGGAAGTTTTCCTTCTGCTTCAGTTTTTTGAAACAGCTTCAGGAGAATAGGTGTTATTTCTTCTTTGAAAGTTTGGTAGAATTCCTCAGGGAATTCGTCAGGTCCTGGGCTCTTGTTTTTTGGGAGGTTTTAGATCACTGCTTCAATCTCGTTACTAGATATCGGTCTATTCAGGTTGTCGATTTCTTCCTGGTTCAATTTTGGGAGTTTATAGTTTTCCAGGAATGCATTCATTTCATCTAGGTTGCTAAGCTTATTGGCAATGTGCAGAAATCAGTGGCTTTCTTATACACTAACAATGAAAATACAGAAAGGGAAATTAGAGAATCGATTCCATTTACTATAGCACCAAGAACCATAAGATACCTGGGAATAAACCTAACCAAAGAGGTAAAGGATCTGTACTAGAGGAACTACATAACACTCATGAAAGAATTGAAGAAGACACAAAAAGATGGAAGACCATTCCATGCTCTTGGATCGGAAGAATAAACATTGTTAAAATGTCTATACTGCCTAGAGCAATCTATACTTTTAATGCCATTCCAATCAAAATTCCACCGGTATTCTTCAAAAAGCTGGAGCAAATAATCCAAAAAATTGTATGGAATCAGAAGAGACCCCGAATCACTAAGGAAATGTTGAAAAACAAAAATAAAGCTGGGGGCATCACGTTACCTTATTTCAAGTTTTACTACAAAGCTGTGATCACCAAGACAGCATGGTACTGGCATAAAAACAGACACATAGACCAGTGGAACAGAGTAGAGAGCCCAGATATGGACCCTCCACTCTATGGTCAATTAATCTTCAACAAAACAGGAAAAAATATGCAGTGGAAAAAAGACATTCTCTTCAATAAATGGTGCTGGGAAAACTGGACAGCTATAAGTAGAAGAATGAAACTCGACCATTCTCTTACATCGTACACAAAGATAAACTCAAAATGGATAAAAGACCTCAACGTGAGACAGGAATCCATCAGAATTCTAGAGGAGAACATAGGCAGTAATCTCTTCGATATCAGCCCACAGCAACTTCTTTCAAGATATGTCTCCAAAGGCAAAGGAAACAAAAGCGAATATAAACTTTTGGGACTTCATCAAAATCAAAAGCTTCTGCACAGCAAAGGAAACAGTCAACAAAACAAAGAGGCAACCCACGGAATGGGAGAAGATATTTGCAAATGACAATACAGACAAAAGGTTGATATCCAGGATCTATAATGAACTCCTCAAACTCAACACACACGAAACAGGAAAACATATCAAAAAATGGGCAGAAGATATGAACAGACACTTCTCCAATCAAGACATACAAATGGCTATCAGACACACGAAAAAATGTTCATCATCACTAGCCCTCAGGGAGATTCAAATTAAAACCACATTGAGATATCACCTTACACCAGTTAGAATGGCCAAAATTAACAAAACAGGAAACAACATGTGTTGGAGAGGATGTGGAGAAAGGGGAACTCTCTTCCACTGTTGGTAGGAATGCAAGTTGGTGCAGCCTCTTTGGAGAACAGTGTGGAGATTCCTCAAGAAATTAAAAATAGAACTTCCCTATGACCCTGCAATTGCACTCCTCGGTATTTACCCCAAAGAAACAGATGTCGTGAAAAGAAGGGCCATCTGTACCCCAATGTTTATAGCAGCAATGGCCACGGTCGCCAAACTGTGGCAATAACCAAGATGCCCTTCAACAGACGAATGGATAAGGAAGATGTGGTCCATATACACTATGGAGTATTACGCCTCCATCAGAAAGGATGAATACCCAACTTTTGTAGCAACATGGACTGGACTGGAAGAGATTATGCTGAGTGAAATAAGTCAAGCAGAGAGAGTCAACTATCATATGCTTTCACTTATTTGTGGAGCATAACAAATATCATGGAGGACAAAGGGTGTTAGAGGGAGAAGGGAGTTGGGATAAATTGGAAGGGGAGGTGAATCATGAGAGACTATGGACTCTGAAAAACAACTGAGGGGTTTGAAGTGGCGGGGGGTTGGGAGGTTGGGGTACCAGGTGGTGGGTATTATAGAGGGCACAGATTGCACAGAGCACTGGGTGTGGTAAAAAAATAATGAATACTGTTTTTCTGAAAATAAATAAATTAATTTAATTTAAAAAAATAAATTATTTTATGGATACTTCAAAAAAATGAACTTGAGTAAACAAGTTCATATAAAGTAAAGAAAAATGTAAGATCCTTTAGATCAGAATTTCCTTATTCGATAAGGTCAGGCCTGTAAGACCACATCTATGTAGCAGAAAACTGTTTTGAAGAGTTTTCTCCTTGAAGAGTCACTAGCAAAATAGAACATTTTTGTGTGGTTCCATGAACATGGAGCCATAAATACCTGTAGACTATTAAAAGCTCATTTCCTTGTAATCAAATAATTATAAAATTCAAGCAAGCAAGTTGATATGCTTTGGGGACATTGAGACTATATTATTATAATTTTACTAAATTTTACATTTTACTGCTTTATTATGAAAGCAGGATTTTCAGATTCATTAAAAGACACAGAAGGCACCAAAGCAGTATAAGATAATGTAACCATTGAATAAAATATATTTAGAAATAGCACTATTTTTATAATTTATATTTTATACCAACTTCTAAATTGGTAATTATTTCCCCCAAATTCACAGACTCATAAATGTGCCCCCAGTACTGTTGGTTTTGTTGTTGAAACATAAGGTGTGCAATTTTTATAATATGGGATAAAAAAGTTAATGTAGAACAATTAGTTAATCTTATAGAGGCAAAACCCATCAGAAAATTAAAGTACTGGGGCGCCTGGGTGGCTCAGTGGGTTAAGCCGCTGCCTTCGGCTCGGGTCATGATCTCAGGGTCCTGGGATCGAGTCCCGCATCGGGCTCTCTGCTCAGCAGGGAGCCTGCTTCCCTCTCTCTCTCTGCCTGCCTCTCCGACTACTTGTGATTTCTCTCTAAATAAATAAATAAAATCTTTAAAAAAAAAAAAAAAGAAAATTAAAGTACTATAAGCAATATGTTTACCATTGTCAGGAATTATCAGATAAGAACAATGAAGATCCTTTCATGAATGCTCACATTATGATACAACGTTTTTTCAAAGAATGTATAATTAACTTTCCATTGATCTGTAGGTCTATGTGATGGCCTATATCCCCCCACTCCCAGATTTAAGGGTCTGGGCCACCCCCGTTGGCTTATCACTGTATCCCCACCACCCTCACAGGGCTATTCATAGACTTGACACTCAGAATATGCTTAGTAAGTAAAAAATAATCCTACTCAAGGTTGATGCCAACCAGATAAAAAACATTTTGAGGGGCACCTGGGTGGCTCAGTGGGTTGAGCCTCTGCCTTCGGCTCAGGTCGTGGTCTCAGGGTCCTGGGATTGAGCCCCGCATTGGGCTGTCTGCTCAGCGGGGAGCCTGATTCCCCCTTTCTCTCTGCCTGCCTCTCTACCTACTGTGATCTCTTGCTTTCTCTCTCTCTGTCAAATAAATATATAAAATCTTAAAAAAAAAACACTTTGAACACCAACATTTTAACAAGTGATGGGATTCTAACATATTGTCAAGCACCCTGCCAAGTACTAAAAATATAAAGAAATAATACAAACTGTCCTCCAATTTAGACCTTGTTCTAGAGTCTAGAAGGTGAGTAACCCACATAAACATCCACAGTGTTGTTAAGTTCCATAATAGCTAAGTGCATATCACATAGGCATCCTGTTGGATTCAGTATTTTCTGGGGAGTCAGAAAAACTTTCAAAAAATTGGACTTTTATCTAGGTGTATATTTTACTTCTTTTTAACTATAAATAACAATAATCATTCTGTCATTGAGAGACTAGACTCATCCATAATATTTGCATCTACACAATCTATCTGATATCTTGATATAGATTAGAGATTAGATAATCAGCTTTCTTCTATCTTAATAATGTTGAGGTATCTCAGTATCTTGATTAAAAATAGAAACACTGACCAAATAAAGTACCCAAATGGCATCTGAGTTGAATGTTGATGGCTCATGCAAACTTAAATAAGATTGGGTGACAGATGTGTATTGATTTACAGATTGGCTTTATTGATGCCCCTTGGTCCCCTAACCACAGATTCCTGAGCCAAATGTTCAGAACCTCATCTCAGCCTAGACTAATCAGAGACTGTGGAAGCTTTGACAGAGCCACAGAGCCTCCAAGAAGAGAGAGAGTAATACAAAGAGGTCCCCAACAGCACCTGCTGATGTCGTATCTGAACCAATCCCCCCCAAAGGTGGCCCAGAAGATTCTCCCTTCACCCCTGCATACACCTCTCCACGACTGTTAACTTCAGTTAGCCACACTCATTGGGAATCTAGTCTTTAATCCTGAACCAATCTTACTGGATACAGTTGGTTTAGAAAATCCTCAACAAAACAACACTTACTGTACCAAAAAAACAATACCAAAACCAATAGATGCTCAACTCTTCAACGTCCATACAAGCAACTTCTATGCACAGACATTTTCTTGGGATTGTTTTTAACAATGGAATGTTGCCAAATAGTTTAACAAATTTGTTAGTGCTGTCAAATCTACAGAAATAATAACCTTGATGATGTTATATAACTAATAAAAGGACAAATTATTTAAGATTAAAAGCATTTTGTTTGATTTTTTAAAGATTAAAACATATTAAGCATCTGCACTCCCCAATGTTATAGATCACATGAAGCAATGATCCTTAAAGAATGAAACTGACGCATGATGAGAACATTACTTCTATCCTCTGAAGTCACTCAATATATCCCATTTTAGGTATGTTGAAAGAAAGCTCTAAAATTAAACCAGAAAACGTACTTTGCAGTCACCTTAAAAACCTTTGCTTCTATTGCTTAGTAATAAAAGGAGGTAATCCAGAAGTAAAAACCAAACATATTTTTTCTAACATTTGAACTTGTTTAGAATTAGATACTTTCAAATGGAGAAGGAAAGGACAATAAAAATACATAGTTTCAGTAGTTAGGAATTCCAAATGTTAAGAGCTAATTCTTTTAGTCCTACCATGGGAAGGTTCTCTCTACCTCTTTTCTGATTATTAATCACTTTAAGTACATGTAAGGCATGAGTTTTAGAGATCTGTATTCTTAGATGTAACTACATTAAATGAATCCATTATTTTATATTACACAGACATTTTCCATTAAATTAAGGAATCAATACATCTCTGTTAAACTTCCAAGTTTATGGAAGTATATTTGAGGTTATCCATAGGGCAGTCAGACAAGGCATATTCATAGTAATAGCCAGTTCGGTGTTACAATGAAAATCCCGAACTACAGTGTCTTAAAATATATGCCTCCAGCCATACTAAAGGCATATGACAATAATTCATTTCCTAAATGAATGCAATGATGTCATCATTCCTTTAACCAAAAACTGCTAGGTATAATCTTAGGAAACCAGAATAGATTTATTGGTTAATAAAATTGAAAAATTGGTGAATTGGAATTATTATGCACATGCATTCATACCAGAATGAAATCTTGCATTTATGAAAAAGGAATTAGGACTTCTGCATACAATAAAAACATCTGCTTCTTTTCTTCTTCTACAAGAAATTGCATTTTAAGAATTTAATATTATATTATCTCACCATGTACAGTTTTAACAGCATAAAAAAGTTAAACCTTGGATTTGTCTTTTCCAATATTCTCTAGTAAAAAAGATGTGTGACTGAGGTATCAGTCTGTATGGAGATTATCTACCACACTAAATTCTCCTAATATATTGGCTCCTATTATTGGCTTTTTCTGATCATACTGATGGTATTATTTGGGGCATAGGGCAGATCTCTTGGGCAAATTATTTGAAATTAAAAAAATCATCCATAGAAAATACCATTTAATTCAAATTTTAGTCTAATTGATAATTATAATGACATAAAATCAGGGAGGCATATAAGTATCATCACTTGTCCCTCTAGTACCTAATTATTCCAGATGGTAGTACATTTTCTAGATGCTACTATCTGGAAGACATTACAGAAAGATGTTAATATAGGTAAAATTAGGAAGACCCATCCACTTCACATATAAAAATTAAAATAAGAACTATTTCTGTTAAACAAACTGTTTGCATGTAAAACAAGAACGATTTGTGTGTGTGTGTATGTGTGAATTTGCCATACAGTGTTTAAATACAACACCAGACCCCATGTCTGCCTGGATTGTGCGCATTTACCTTCTTATTTACTCCAGCTGAGGTTTACTGAACAGTGAATTGGAAGGCAAGCCCCTACAGGAGTAGACAGTAAACCTGGAATAGCATTGTTCTATACGGTCTATCCTAGAAGCAGGTAAGAAATATCCAACCAACAGGGAGTGGAGACTGTTTAGAGTGTAGATTCTGGACTTGGACAGACCTGAATGTGCCTACCTTACTAACCATATGATCTGGGCACATAATTTAATATTTCCCTATTTCCTTCTCTTAAAAGGGAAGAGAGTCGGGCGCCTGGGTGGCTCAGTGGGTTAAGCCGCTGCCTTCGGCTCAGGTCATGATCTCAGGGTCCTGGGATCGAGGCCCACATCGGGCTCTTTGCTCGGCAGGGAGCCTGCTTCCCTCTCTCTCTCTGCCTGCCTCTCTGTCTACTTGTGATTTCTCTCTGTCAAATAAATAAATAAAATCTTTAAAAAAAAAAAAAAAAAAAAAAAAAAAGGGAAGAGAGTAACATGTATTATCTCACATAGTTTTGATAATATAACGAGTGAAATACACGAACAGTGCTTAGCAGGCCAACTCAATGAGTGCTAAAGAAACATTCTTACTGTTATTATTATAATCATTATTCATATTTTTTTAAAGATTTTATTTATTTGACAGAGAGAGATCACAAGTAGGCAGAGAAACAAGCCAAGCCGGGGGCGGGGGTGGTAGGAAGCAGGCTCCCTGTCTAGCAGAGAGCCCGATGCGGGACTCGATCCCAGGACCCTGAGACCGCGACCTGAGCCGAAGGCAGAGGCTTAACACACTAAGCCATCCAGGCAACCCCATTATTCATCATTTTTTAAATATTATTCATATTATAATTCACTGTCGTCTTTTTTGATTTAGAAAAATAACACTTGTGAGTTTAAGTATCATTATTCTATGTAAAAAAGGAAACAAAACAACAAGAACACAACTAGCACTCTGATGGCTTGCCTACAGATACGAAGATGGAAAATGGCAGGATCTAGGATGAAATCCAGTTGTTTCACTCTATGCTTACCATTCTTTCAACAACCATAACATGACCATGTGACAGCTGTGGACTCCTTGACAGACAGTTTTTAAGACATGTGGGATAGGACACTGGCTGACTCAGCTATTCCTCCAGAACATGCTTTGAACAGCCACTGAGAGCCTTTTGGAGTTAGATAGGACATATCTCTCACTATCTGCATTTTTTTTTTCTTTTTTAAGATTTTATTTATTTATTTGAGAAAGCGAGCACAAGCAGTGGGGAGGAGATGAGGGAGAAACAGGCTCCCCACTGAGCAGGGAGCCTGATGAGAGACTCCATCCCAGAACACTGGGATCATGACCTGAGCCATGGGCAGACACTTCAAGGACTGAGCCACCCAGGCACCCTTCATCTGCATTCTTAATCAAGTCTCATCTCTTTCTCATTCTTTCTGGAATGCACCCTTCTCTGACCCTTACCCTCTGTACTCTTAAATTTCAGATTAAGATCACATCATGATATAGTGATTATACACCAAATGTATAACTTCTCTGATCCATAGTATTTTAACAGTCCTCTATGGGAAGTATGACTCCTTTATATCCATTGCATTTTAAAAATGTAAATTTAAAATTTTGAGGTTGAAATTATTATTCATGTGCAAATATATGCTTATGGGCTGTGCAGTCAAGTACAAGGTGTCTGAGAAATCCACTAATTGTAATTAATTACTGCATGATTAAACCACTTGAATTATTTCTAAATAGACAGCCTCTAAAATTACACTGTAATGCAGGAGTGTTATGAAATTATACATTTTTGTACTACTCTGTGTTACAACAGCAGTAACTTAAGCAAAGTGATTAAAACTTTAGGAATCTACTTATGTTAAAAACTATATATATATATATATATATATATATATACTCTCTCTATATATAAATGTCTAGATATTTCCTTCTTATTACTGAATGGCATAATTTAACAATGAGCATGAAGCAGGAAAGTTCATTTTTAATTGTGTATTATCTCCTAACCCAAGAAAAAATTTCATATTGTAAAAGCATTTTGATAAGTTGCACACCTGGCTCATATTTTCTCAAGTAATTAGTGGGAATCATCGCATGCTGGGTGAAACAGGGCTGCAAAATCGTGATCTGTCATATCACCTTAGTTTAATGAATTTAGGGAGTCATTGTTGAGGGATTATGTATATTTAACTATCAAAGGGGCCATTCATGGGTGTTTTAAAGCTAAAGACTGACTTCAGCTTTTTAAATTATCTGCATAATTCTGTACACTCCTCCTTCCAAAGATACCTATAACTAAAGGCGTACAGTATGTTTTCCAAAAATGTTGTTAAATCTAAGTTTTTTTTTTTTAAAGATTTTATTTATTTATTTGACAGAGAGAGATGACAAGCAGGCAGAGAGGCAGGCAGAGAGGGAGGAGGAAGCAGGCTCCCCGCTGAGCAGAGAGCCTGATGCGGGGCTCCATCCCAGGACCCTGAGATCATGACCTGAGCTGAAGGCAGCAGCTTAACCCACTGAGCCACCCAGGCGCCCTTAAATCTAAGTTTTGAAACATTGCAATTGTTTCAGATTTTGAGATACATGATAATTCTTATGCTAGGTTTCTAATCTGATTTGTAAATAGAATTAGAAGGAGGTTTTTTTTTTTTCACTCATTTTATCAGTTTTGTACAGATGAATCTTAATGCATTATTTATTATAGAATGGGGACAGAGCTTACTTTGGACAGTTTTCTTTTATCTTGGTTTCTATATCTGATGGCATGACATGAAATCCATCAAACAGTAAAAGAAAAGAAAAAAATATCTCCAAACATACATTCATGAACACATAAATCAAAGTACAAACTCTATGTTAAGAAAATATGAATCTCTTTACCCAGTAATGGAATCACCTTGAATTCCTTAAATCAATAGTTCACTGAACCTGAAGAACAATTTTCATGCACTGGCACATACATAATCTGGTTTATGCCTTGTGCTAGAACTTGTTCAATATGAGAACGGGGTTCAGCTTTTAAAAATAAAAATGCCTTCACGCTTTCAGCACAAGACACTTCCGAATACCAAAACTTCACACTATTCCTGTTAATACCTCAGTATTCATAGGCACTGCCTAGATAGTTAATAATTTTGGAAGAAATGGAGAGTTTGGTAAAACTTAAATAGCATTGTAAATAAAATTCATTGCACTTACGGTTAAGTGTCTCATTAATATATGTACGCTTATACAATTCACACAAAAAGGTGGATGCAACATACACTAGAAAAATTCCTAGTTTGGTACCCTGTACCCAATAGGGGTTCTATTCAAAATTTTATTTTATTTTAAGATTTTGTTTATTCATTTATTTATTTGCCAGAGATAGAGTGAGAGAGAGAGAGCGCACAAGCAGGGGGAGCATCAGGCAGAGGCAGAAGCAGGTCCCCACTGCGCAAGGAGCCGAATGTGGGACTTGATCCTAGGACCCCAGGATCATGACCTGAGCTGAAGGCAGCCGCTTAACCAACTGAGCCACCCAGGTGTCTCTAATCAAAGTTTTAAATGGAGATTTGTAGCATTCCTGGAACACAGATGATTATAAAACCTCATAGGAACCAGTTATATTTCTGAACAATTTATAAGCCTAAATTGATAGGAATATTCTAATGCCTGTTTAAAGTAAATTCTCTCGATAAGAATTTCTCCTACAAAAGTCTAATTTTTCTACACTCTTCTACATTTTCCTACATTTTTTCTATAATTTTACTGAAATATGAATTTGGATCCAAAAAGTGGGTCGATGAACATAGTTAGTTCAAGAGTGAATTTTCCCAGAGTTCTCTTAGTATTTTCAATAGCTTCTGTTCCTCAGAAAAAAACTATTGCTAATGTGTCATACTAGATGCTAACTAGTAAATGAACCATTCTGCTATCAACTAAAGAAGAAAAATTCACCGCTATGCCTAGTAGCATCCAGTAAGATGATCTATAAACATGAAATTTTTCCATAAAAATACAACTGAGAAACTCACATCAGCTTCTCTTTTCCTACAGTTTTCAAACTATAATGAATTTTTTATTATCTTTCATTTAATTCCATGTAGGTTTATTCTTGCTGATAACATGATCTATTGTTCTCTGAGCCATGGTGAGATTGCCATTTCTTAAACAGACAGCACTTATTGGAAATTAAACCTCTACTAATGTATTATAATTATTACTTGAGGGTAATTTGCTGCTCCGGCAGGGAGTCGCAGCCAATGTGAAGGTAGCGTTTCTTCCAGGGAGCTGTTAATATTTCTTCTACACTGAAATCCCACATAATGGATCTTGCCTAAGGCTGATTAATGATTTTAGAGCTGGAACAGTGATTTGTAGCTAAATCAGTCCTCACTGGAGGAGATTCAGGGTTATTTCAGTCAATACTGTTAAATAAGTGTGAACAGTAACTCCGGTTAACACACATGTAATCTAGAAGGTAAGAAAGAGAGAGGCAATAAAAGGAAGTAAATAATGGTCATCCTGCTGTCCGTGCATTTCATTTACACTTATAACAGATACAGGGAAGAAACACACTGCAGTATCATCAAACCCATGGAATTACTTCACTGCAACACATTTTTCTGCATTGAAAAAGCAATTTCCCAAACAAGTAAAAGCAAATTGAGCTAAGTGCCTAAAATAAATCAACATCTTCCCCTCCCTTCTTTAGTTTCTATCACCTTCCCTGCTCAAGAAGAAATTGGACAAACAACTCGGAATGAAACTTGTGCAAGACAGATTCAAAGTAGGGGAAAAGGTTCATTTAGGATAATACCCTAGAAGCAGGCAGAGTTCCAACATTCAGTGTGCTCTAGGGATCCTGCCTTTCCCTGAACAATGCAGAGCAGCTAGCCACAGGAAGTAACCTTGAGATCCCTTCACCCTAAGGCCTGCATGGGGAAGGTACAGAATGGGGACTCTCTAATCACTCAGCCGGACCCTTCTTTACTAACATGAAGTCAATGTCAATGAAAGGTAGTGACAGGACGGCTGTTGACAACGACGCTGTGGATGTCAACGTACATCTTCGAACATGTAACTCACTAACAGTCCCGCTTCCCACTGTTCCGGTGATTTCCAAACAGAAAGCGAGAAACAGTTACAAACATTCTGATCATGCATTGTGTGTCTGAGGTCGCTGGTTTCCGACCAGCAAACCTGATGAATAAACACTATGCCTAAGTAACACAGTAAGGGAAAGAAAAAGTACTTGTGTGTTAAAAGCTGAAGATCTAGACATATATTCATTAAAATGAGCATGGTCATCAAAGTGATGGTGAAGTCAGAGTGAAAACTGCTGTTAGTTACTTAGCTAAACAATACAGTTCCAGGTAACATGGAAAATATGGGCTGCGACTTATTATTGGGTTTCAAAAATCTGGAATAATCAAAAACAAACAGAAATCTGGAGGTATGTAGACTTACTAAATATCTCAAAAAAATGTTAGTGCGTTTATAATAGGAAAACATTTCCCCAGCCCTCTAACTAGACGGCTGTGTGTAAAAAGACTGCAATGATTGGCATTAGGCTTTTAAGAATTACGTTTGAGGGGGTGCCTGGGTGGCTCAGTGGGTTAAAGCCTCTGCTTTCGGCTCAGGTCATGATCTCAGGGTCCTGGGATCGAGCCCCACGTCGGGCTCTCTGCTCGGTGGGGAGCCTGCTTCCCCCACTCTCTCTGCCTGCCTCTCTGCCTACTTGTGATCTCTCTCTCTCTGTAAAAAAAAAAAAAAAAAAAAAAATGAATTACGTTTGAGTTTTCATTCAGTTTAGACTTTTACATAACAATGCAGTGCTCTCTCTCTTGCTCTGCCTCACACACACATACACACACGTGTGTGTGTGCCTAAATCTACACATACCTCAAGTCAATGGCTTTTAACCTTCAATGACAATCAATACCAAATCCCATCTTCAATCAAATCAATGCCAGTGTTTCTCAGTGAACAGACATAACACACAAACCTTTTTCTCTGATAGGTTCAAACAAGTCAAATGCAAAATTAATTTTGCCAAGGGGAACGTTTCTACCTTTAACGATAAGTAGAGGTATTTGGTGGTCCCCCTACACACATATTTTATCTGTTTAGTTGAAGTAAAAACTTGGCTTCATATCCTATAATTTTTATAATGGCTTTATTAAACTTCATTAAGTATTTTTATAAAACATACAATTCATCCATTTAAATGTAAAATTCTATGGCTTTTAAACTAAATGTAAAATTCAATAGCTTTAATATATTCATAGAGTTGTGAAGCCATCACCACAATTGTAGAACATTCTCATCCCCCAAATGAAACCCCGTCCTCATTAGTAGTCATTTCTATACTTATGTTCTACCCCTAGATACTAAGAAACTATTAATTTATTTTATGTTTCTATAAATTTGCCTCTTCTTGATATTTTGTAAAAACCAAGGTATATGAAATAAGCGGTCTTCAGTGATTGACTGGTTTATTTCATTTAGCATATGTCAAGTTTCATCCTTTATGTAGCAAGCCTTAGTTTGTTTTTTATTTTTTAAGTCAAATAATAATCCATTGTATGGATATAACACATTTTTTGATCCATTTATTAGTCTGTGTGAATTTGGACTGTTTCTGCATTTTGACTATTAGCCATAATGCTGTTAGGAACAATTATGAACTAGTTTCTATGTACATATTTTTATTTCTCTTAGGTGTATACATACGAGAATTGCTGGGTCATAAGGGAACACTATATTTAATGTTTTGAGCAACTATGTAACCGTTTCCAAAGCAGCGTACTGATTTGCATTCCCATCAGCAACAGGCAAGAATTACAATTTTTCCAAATCCTCACAACACTTGTTTTGCCTTTGTTTTTGCTGATAGTCATCCTGGTGGGTGAGAAGGGTTTTCTCATTACGGTTTTGATTTGAATTTCCTTAACACTTAATAATATTGAACATTTGTGTGTGCTTATTGGGCATTTTAATATCTTTGGATCATTTATCTATTTTTAAAGAGGGTTGTCTTTTTATTATTGAGTTGTAGGAATTCTTTTTATATTCTGCATATACTTCTCATATATTCGATTTGAAAATATTTTTCTGAAACTGGGAGTTGTCTTTTCACTTTTTTCATAGTGTCCTTTGATGCACAAATATTTTTAATTCTTATGAAATACAATTTATCTATTTTTTCTATTTTTTTTTCCTTTTTGGATCATAACTATGAAGACTTTGCCTAACTCAAGTTCATGAAGATTTACTCCTATGTTTTTTTCTAAGTTTTAAATCGTTCAGCTCTATATTTTGGCTGGGTTAATTTTTTGAGTGTTTTGAGGAAGGGTCGAATTTTACCTATTGCAAATATCCAGTTACCCAAGCACCCTTTGTTGAAGAGTCGGGTTAATTAAGAACAAGACAGTTGCTTCTTGTAAGTCTCAGTATCTTCACTAGCAGGATGGTGGTGATGGATAAAAGTGTCTGAGTAATTTTCAGGATAGAATTCAACAATACATAGAAAATTTCTAATACCATGTTTAACTTGCAGTACTGGCATTTCACCTCTCCAAAATCTCCACAGAGCATCTTTACCTATTCCTGTCCCCTGCATTGTCTCCTCAGTATGTCACCTGATGTTGTGGAAAGAATTTTGTTTTGTTTTGTTTTTTTCCTTAAAGATATTACTTATTTATTTCACAGAGAGAGACACAGAGAGAGAGGGAGCACAAGGAGGGGAGTGGAAGAGGGGGAAGCAGGCTCCCTGCTGAGCAGAGAGCCTGATGCGGGGCTCGATCCCAGACCCCCGCGATCATGACCTGAGCTGAAGGCCGATGTTTAATGACTGAGCCACCCAGGTGCCCCAAGAATTTTGTTCTTAAAATGGGCTTTTTCTTATCTGCCTCTTGCTAAAGTAAATAGATAGATAGATAGATAGATAGATAGATAGATAGTCTCCCTGTGACTCTCTCAAATACCACTTAAGAAATATCTGTTAAGGTAATTCATACTTAAAAATACAGACTTATGACAACAACAACAAAATGACCCTTTAATGGAGCTATGTGTTTATTTCATGTAGCTGCAGATACAGTACCCTAACATATATTAGCATCATTCTTTTGTATATAAGGCTCCTAAATGACTAATGTCCCATACTGTGGTATAATGACAATGGTATTTCGTCTTTCTGGTTCCTGGCACAGTTTCCTAAAACCCTTGGAATATCCTGAGTGATGAGGGTGATTTGTTTTAATGAAGCCACTCTTGGTGGAACCCTAATTGATTCACCATGAGGACTGGTGGACAGAAAGGTTAGAAGTGTACAAATTTCAGTCCTACCCTCCTAACCTCTGGGGAGGAGGCAAAGGCTAGAGACTGAATCAACCACCAATGGCCAATGATTTAATCAGCATGCTTATGTGATGAAATCTTCATAAAGCCCCCGAAGCAAGTAGATGCATAGAGCTGTTGGGCTGGCAAGGACCCAGAGGTACGGGTGAGTGTATGGACGCCTGCCCCATGAATCTTTTCCACTGCCTTGTTGCTGAGTTGTATCCTCTTTAATAAACTGGAAACAGTAAGTAAAGCACTTTCCTGAGTTCTGTGGGATATTCTAGCAAACTATCAAACCTGAGAAGGCAGCCCCGGGACCCCTGATCTGCAGCTGTGTAATCGTAAGTACAGGTGACTCAATCAAAGGTTCAGGTGGCCTTTGCAAGTTTCCAGCTATGTGACCTTGATTGAATTGTTCTCTCCTACATACACTTGCCCATTTTATTGCATGGCAGTGCCAAAAGCTATAAAGAATTTCATGAGAACTAAATGAGGCAGAGTAAGCAGAAATGCTATCAAGACGTAAAGCCCGAGATAAATAAAATATCCTAATAACTTCTATGGGTATAATGATACAAAATAATGTAAACCGCTTGTAGAATTACATGCATATTCAAATTATTCTCACAGCGTTCAAATAAAAATAATAATAAACTATTTGAACTGGGAACACTTATCTCCCACTTTGAATTCCTCTTGTGCAGATGTCTGAATCCATTGACCACCTCATAGTGGATCCTGCAGTAATGGAGCATTTCTATTATATTCTTCTCTCAATAACCAATAATACCATCTGTCAACCTGTGTGTTTGTCTCATCACTGAAAATCAGAAGAGTGTGTAATTATCCCACAGAAGGGGAATTTCTCAAGAAAAGCAAATGGAAGAAACATTTTCTTGCTGCACGAGATGAAAAAAGACGGCCAAAAATGGTGGGATGTTGTATAACCTTATATAAAACCATAACACATAAACACAAACATTATCAATTGAGGCATAATCCTCCATGCTATTAATTACTAAAATCTCATATATTTTTTAAAAAAAATCTCATATTTTTAAGGCTCTTGGCACTTGGGTTAGAACTGGATGATGACTGAGAATCTCACCCTGACTTCATTAGGATGAGGGTGTTTTGAATGATAACAAAACTGCCAATTAACATTTATTTACTTTTGGAGCAGGTGTTAAATGATTGATTTCAGAGTGCAATCATAAAGCCTGCTTTGTAGCTAGAGCTGTGAAAAATATTCACAGCCTGAACTAAAATAAATGTTTAAAAAAAGAAAAGAAGGCTGGTCCAGATACAAGTAAAAACCACAACTCTAACTCCATACATTAACGCCATGGACGATCGATAGGGTTCAAGTGTATGTCACAGTATGTATCTTCCCTTCAGAATATTCAGCAATACCCTGAGAGAACTTGAGGAGTGTCCTAGTTGCAAACATTTGAAATCATGGAGATTCTGGAATGAGTACATAAGGTGAGACAAGAATATTTGGGATGAAGAACTGTGGGATGGAAAATGTTTACCCAGTATCCACATGGCCATGCCAGTACTGTGGTCCTCAGCTTACTGGAAATATAAGCATGCCACATTATAATAAACATACCAAGAAAATACTTGTCCTTAGAACCCTTACAAAGATGGCGTATGTGGAATGCAATATAGGTACACAGTATTCAGAGTAGATCTTTGAGAACCTTTTCTAACATTACAATGAAGTAGTTACCAACAAAAGCAAAAGGGATTAAAACTGGAAGATACTTTCCCACATTAAATGGAAATATATAACTAGGAATTTTACCCATATGTTTGGTTCCAAAGGGATTACTGTATAAACTGCAAGAACTCTGCACTCAAAACAAGACCGAATTAATTAGAATAGCACATGAGATACAAACTGGGCAGGTATATGCCAAAAATTCTACTTAGTTTGCATATATTCAGTGCTATTCAAATAATATTTAATTTAAAAAACTGTCCATGTATTAGGAGCTAAGTTGGAAGCGATGGGGTTTGGGGATTAGATACAAAGTAGAAATACAACATGGATTTAATTCTTCAATATCACATAAACTATGAGCAAAGTCATGGGTAAAAATAAGAAACAAAATGTATTTCATTAAATTCTATACTGTGATGGTTAATTTATACCTCATCTTGACTTGGCCATGGGATACTCAGATATCTGATGAAATATTAATTTTTTTGGAAATCTATAAGGGCATTTCCAGAAAAGAATAGCAATAAACTGAGTAAAGCTGCGAAGCAGATATCATCTCAAATTTCTGAGCACCATCCAATTCTTTGAAGGCCCGAAGAAAATAAAAGGGCAGAGGAAGAGAAAATTCTCTTGCCCTCAGACTATCACATACACTATTGACACTTCTGGTCCTCAGGTCAGACTCAGCCTATGCGACAAGCTCTCATGGGTCTCGAGTCTACAGGTGCAGATCTTGGGACTTCTCAGCCTCCACCATCACGAGTCAGTTCCTTATAATTTCTCTCTCTCTGGATATAGATAGATCTCATCTATATCTGTATCAGAGTTCTCCAGGCAAACAGATATTACACTGTAGATAATGTGTATAATATAATCTATTTTATACTATGATGTGTATGATATATGTATATACTTAGAGGAAATTATTTCACCTCATCTATATCATATGACCATATATACAGTAGAGGCCACTTTTAGACAACCAAACTTGGCCAATGGAATACAGACGGGCCCATCAGGCAACCCCCCTCAAAATATCCATAGGCTAGCAATTGGGCCAAGTTACCAAAGAAGGCATTCCATTCATTGCCATACCTCCTCATCTCCCTCCATCAGCTCCCACCCACTACCTTGTGGCAGTCTCTCCTCTGCCGTCCTGCCCACCACTCCCTTGTGTTCAGTAAACTTCTCTCTCCTTTGTTTGGTCTCAGGTGAATTCCTTCACCGCCTGTGCCACCAGCCTCTACCTGAACATTACCCCACACTTGGGGGCTCCCATCTGATCGAGAGACACCCCATTTAGATGTAGACTTAGGGAGAGAAGTAGAATGTGTCATAACAGCCAAATAGTATGGTAGAAAGAGACATGGGATGTGGGAAACAAAGGCAAAATAAAACATTAAATTTCCTTACCACTTACAGCCCATTTATAAGTCCATGAAACAGGTTGAGGGACCTACTTGGAGGTCAGCTGCCTCAGTGTTAATACTTCACTAAGGGCAAAAGGGAATCTTATCCCCCCCACCCCCCATCCTGTGAGTCTACTTTAAACATATAAAAATCCCTTTAGAACCCACCCCTCCAAGATTAGGAATCATCCTCCAAGCATATGTCCCACTGATGTACATCTGGAGGGTCTTATGACTGAGGGTCTACCAAGCAGCAGTTCATGACCTTTTCTCAACCATAACTAGCCCCCTCAAGGACCTGGAAACCTTGTTTCCCAAATACCCTGGAGGCTTTTGCTATCCCCAAACCCTCCCAACTTGAAAGTATACAATGGGCCACCCCTCATAACCCCAGTAGAGCTCTTTCTGCCCACAGGTCCTGTTCCTGTACTTTAATAAAACTACCATTTTGCAATGAAGACATCCCAAGCATTCTCTCTTAGCTGTTGGCTCAGAACCCACCACTTGAAACCTCATCAAAATGGCCTGAGTCCAAAGATACACAATCTGCAAAACCCATCTGTAAGATGAGGAAAGTCATTTAACTTTTCTTTTGTGCCACTCAGGCAAGTTATTTGATCTCTCTGAGCTTGGTATTTACATCCAGGGCCATTATAAGGTCTTAAAGATCATTAGGTGGTATATTTTAGTCATTGTCAATATTTAAGGTTTGATTCTTCTCTTTGTGCACTTTTTCCCCAGTACATTACCCTTTCCTTCCACTTCTTCTCAAAGACAGTCTCCACACCACATCCTTCTGGTTCTCCACTGAACAACGCTATTAACGGCTTTCCAGCTGTGAGGCCCAGACCTAACTCAATTACCACTGATACACCGAGCAATGCAGTGAGGTTCATCTCCTTTGAGCTGGACAGGGTATTTTACTAAAACCTCTTGGGACTGAGTTAAGTTTTTGTTTATTTGTTGTCTTTCTTAGCAGTAGCACGTGTATAACTTGCAAAAATTTCAATAAGTTCAGGAAGTGTTTTAAAATTGTATGTGTGTAGCTAAACACAGAACATTTTAAAGGGAAAAACAAAAAACTGTATTTTTTGACTGAGACATATTTGGACTGCCATGTTTTGACTAGGAGAGAAAAAAAACATGCTTCAGTTGCAGGTTACTCATTTTTTTTTTTTTTTTAAGATTTCATTTATTTATTTGACAGAAAGAGAGATTGCAAGTAGGCAGAGAGTCAGGCAGAGAGAGAGGGGGAAGTAGGCTCCCCGCTGAGCAGAGAGCCTGATGCAGGGCTCGATCCCAGGACCCCGAGATCATGACCAGAGCTGAAGGCAGCGGCCTAATCCACTGAGCCACCCAGGCGCCCCAGGTTACTCATTTTTTACATGGATCTGTGTTCTCTAGTTCCTGTTAAACCCACTATATACCATGTAGGATAAAGTAATATCAACTCCCTCACAGTTCACTATCATTTCACCAAGATATGGTGAGAAGTCTCTCCTTGAGTGTAATAGCACAGTTCCTTCAGCAGCTGTGATTTGATGGGGGAATCCTAGACTTTGGGTTCAGACATTTGGCTCCTGTAAAATCCACAACAATCAATACAATTTATTTCAATACAACTTCATGTATAACTTATTTGAATCCTGGATTACTCCTGCTAAAAGCTAGCAAAATACCTAATTGAAAGGTTTGTTTTGATTATAGAACAAAAACATTTTAAACGTTGAATATAATGATTTCCGTTACACAGTATAATAGCAGCTAACAAATCTTTCCTCAAAAGTCAAGTGGAAAATGCCCCAGGTAGAAGGCATGTGAGATCTTTTGTGATTCACTTTTCCTTAAAGATGAGGCAGACACATCACTTCTTTGTTTCCCTTCTGGATCTCTCAACACAGAGGGTCTCCTTTCTCCTAAAACCCAGTACAGTTAGTGACACTATAATTAACTAAATATTAGTAGAAACTATAAACAGAATCAAAGGGGAAAAAAAGACAAATGATAAAGAAGGAAGGAATGAAGATAGGAAAAGAGAGAGCCCCTCTCTCTTTTCACCTTGTCTACAATTATTTGAAAGGCATTCCCTCTCATTGTTTTCTTGGTTCCTGAAGAGACCCTGCAGCTACAGAAGGTGGGGCTTCGGTTTAATTTAGCCTTCTTAGTCCAATACAGAGAAATGTCAGGTGTACTACATTAAAGGAGTTTGGAGAAAACGAAATAAACATCAAGAATGATGAATATTTTATATGCCAGCTCAAAAAAATAAAAAAGTAAAGAAAGGAAAAGAAAAACAATAACAACAACACAGTGTCTGTATGCTCATCTAGATGGTTTTCAAACACAATTAGTTGATGACTTCCATGAACCCCAAATGTGAGGGGGGCACAAAAATAACTGCTTTGCTTACTAGGGTATCCTAGTAAGTAAAACAGTAACTTTTTTCTTCTTCTTCTTTTTTCTTTTATTTATTTATTTATTTATTTATTTATTATTTTTTTTATTTATTTTTGAGAGAGAGAGCACAAGCAGGGGGAGGGAGGGGAAGAGGGAAAGGCAGAGAGAGAATCCCAAGCAGGCTTCATGCCCAGCACACAGCCCCACATAGGGTTTGATTTCATGACCCTGAAATCATGACCTGAGCCAAAATCCAGCCTAACACTTAGCCAACTGAGCCACCCAGGTACCCAAAACACAAACTTTATATTGTATCATTTGTCAAACAAAATATATTTATTGAAGTTATAGAGTATGTGTGTGTGTGTATATATATATATATATACACAAATTTTATGTATTTGCTTTTTATGAAATAATTTTTAGACTACTAATTTGATGGCTGCGTAATAGTCTACTGTTTCATGACTAACTTATCTATGTCACTATTTTAAAATGTTTAGTTATTGCAATATAAAATTACTATATGCTGGATATTTTTACCTAAGGATCAATTGCAATATTAGAATTACCAGATAAACTAGAAGAAACATTATTAAAGCTTGGTTATAAAATGACAAATTTCTGATAATGATTATATTTTCTTTACAGCCTTCATCTGTGACTTTCTCCTTAGAAAATCCTTCTACACTCTAAAACCTAATTAAATACTACTTACTTTGATCATGCTATTGATATGGCCTTATTCTTATACTAGGATTTTTAAATTATTTTAAAGTTTTTTTTTTTTTAAGATTTTATTTATTCATTTGACACAGAGAGATCACAAGTAGGCAGAGAGGCAGGCAGAGAGAGAGAGAGGAGGAAGTAGGCTCCCCGCGGAGCAGAGAACCCGATGCGGAACTCGATCCCAGGACCCTGAGATCATGACCTGAGCCGAAGGCAGCGGCTTAAACCACTGAGTTAATTTTGGTATGTTGTGAGACTATTTCTCCAATTAATTCCAAATAATTGCTTAACAAAATTACCACTTAGTTTTTCCCCTACCTGTTTAGATGATACCCTTACTATGTAATCATTTCTTCGGTATTCTGAAACTTGTTTCTTATCATTTTTTTCCCACAACAGTATTTTTATTTCAGTAATAGTTCATTTACATTATTGATGAATTATAACACATTTTCAAATAAACCTCTTAGGGAATAATGGTTTTTATATCCCCAAAGACAATATAGTTTCCTATAGCTCTCATGTCCCTAACTCAATTCTCCATTATTAATATCACCCATTACTGTAGAATATTACAGTGTATTTTTACCTTATAATACAGAATTAAATCTTTGTTATTCTAAGTTTTATATATACTTCTTGACAATCTCTTATTATTTTATTCTTTTTAATGAAGACACTTTAATCTGTTGACACTTAATGTAATTACTTAGAATATGGTGATTAAATCCGCAATACTAGGAATTAGGATATTTTATAGTGACATCTAAAAAATTACTGTCCATATATTCAAGTTTTCTTCATTAATATTCAGAAAGATTTTATTTTTTCCTATATGCCATCTATCTATATATATATATATTTAAAGTTTTATTTCTCCCTATTTTCTTAAGGAAGACTTTATGAATTAAATATATCCACTCACTATTTAATTGACCATAATTTTATGAATATTAATTTTATATCCAACAAACTTAATAAATACTGGTTCTTTTAGTTGGTTTTTAAATTATATTAATTTTAAAAATAAATACATAATGAAATTTATAAATTTATCTGTAAATACTATTAGTCTCTAACCCTCACCAAAGAAAAATTGATTTTGGTGTTAGTCCTTTAAAAACATATTTTCCCCTTAGTTTCACAATTATTTCCTTTTGCTTCAAAGTAAAAGAGTCTATTGATCTTACTGAGAGAACAGAAATCCTCTATTCTTTTCCCCCCTTGACTTATCAAGTTCTGGCATGTATCCATTAGCATTTATTTTGTGTTAATAGATATTATTCCTATTCAGTCCTTTTCAAAGGCTAATTTTTTAACATATTCATTTTTATTTTTGCATTCATCAGAGTGTAGATCAGTAGATATTTTCTATCCACATAACCACAGGTAACTTAATAACAATGTTTTCTAACAGAAAAGTAAGCTTTTTTTGTAAGGTATAACCTTCTCTCAGCTAGAATGATTTCTCGTCTCGTCCTTTCTGTCACCCCAATAAATCTTTTACTTCACATTTTCACTGTATCAGCATCTCATTTTAGTGTTTTCAAAATAGTTATGCATGCAGTGTTTTATGTCATATGCAAAGTTGAAATGCCAGGAATTCCATTGCTATTGAAAGAAACTAGCAGGAAGTCTATACCAGATCTTTGCCCTTTCTGGCACTCAAACTAACTATTTAACTTTCAAAGAAAATCTTAAAAAAAATAATTCCCATCTTTTTTTTTTAAGATTTTATTTATTTATTTGACAGACAGAAATCACAAGTAGGCAGAGAGGCAGACAGAGAGAGAGGGGGAGGCAGGCTCCCCACTGAGCAGAAAGCCTGATGTGGAGCTTGATTCCAGGACCCTGAGATCATGACCTGAGCTGAAGGCAGAGGCTTAAACTACTGAGCCACCCAGGCCTCCCACCCGACTTAAAAAACCACTTTCCATTAGACCTGGACTACTAATTCTGAGCCCAGAGTCGGATCCACATGGCAGCTCAGCCAGGGAATATTTTTAGGGTACTATTATAAAAACTGTCATTTGATGACGCATCATGCTACCGTAGTCTTGTTTTTTTCACATGGAACAGTTAAAGCAAATTATATTAAATTATAGAGAAGAGTTGATTTCAGGTGACAGTGTAAAAGGCTTTGATGCAGAGATACTGCATTTTAAGTTCAGAGCGAGACCCCTTCATATAAGAGGAAACCTATCCTGAGGAGCACAGGTTGTCATCTATTCAACTACTGACAAACATTTTAAGTAAGTTCCCAATTGTTTTGGCAAAAAACTAGTATTAAGGACTGAATTATACCCCTCTGCCCAAATTCACCTGATGAAGCACGAATCCCCAATGTGAATGCAATTGGAGATAAGATCTTTAAGGAGGAGATAATTAGGTCATCGGGGTGAGACTCTAATCTAATAGGACTGATGTCTCTAAACAAGGAGGAAGAGGCCAGGCAGGTCAGGATAAAGAGAGAAGCAACCATTTACCAGCCGAGAAGAGAGACCTCAGCAGAAATTAATCCAGATGGCACCTTGATCTGGGGCTTTCAGCCTCCAGAACCGTGAGCTAATGAATTTCTGTTATTTAGGTCATATAGTCTGTGGCTTTTTGTTATGGCAATGGAGAAGACTAACACAATCGAACTCACTTTCTATTTTGGAAACTATCACATAGGTCACACGTTTTTAATGGTCACATAAATGAAGGCATTTTACCAGGAAAACAGAGCTTTACTGACATAAATAATTCTAGGCTCTTTTATCCATAGTAACTCCCTAGAGCCTGAAAAGAACTTTATGATATTCACATAAAAAACCATAAGTCTGCCCTTTTTCACAGATGATTAAAAGGATGAATCCGCCTAAGCATGTCTATCACAGAAGTTTTAATCATGGCCATTCTCACCTAAAAAGTATGTTACTGAAAAGCATTATATCTAGTTGCATGCAGTCCCTAGGGGTATAGATGTCTGCTGTGTGTGTGTGTGTGTGTGTGTTTGTGAGAGAGAGAGAGAGAGAAAGAGAGAGAGAGAGAGAATCAGATAATTATAAAAACTAAATCTCATATACGTGCTTTATAGTGGGAGAAGGAAGAGGGGTTTTACCTATGTGCCTTAGAAGTAGCTCCTCTCTATCTTGAGAATATAAAAAGTACAGATATAAGCAGTATGAGAGAAAAGGAATAATGACCCAAGACTGCCAGGTAGTTGGAGCTGTGACACCTGTATTTCTTGGTGTTTGATATGCATTTCTTATAAAGACAGAAAGTAAGTTGTGTATGCTGTGGATGGAACGGCCAAGGGTACTGATCTGAAAAATAATCTGGTGTATTGCCTCTAAAGCAGTGATGCGAACAAGAAAGAGATAAAAGGCTGTGAGCACTTACATATTTCTTCTCATGTGCATCAAAAAGCTAAAAGAGCAATAAAAGGAGATGATTCAGACCTATTTAAACATCCGGTGTTTCCCCACCCCCTTTAACAGAAAAGAGTTCTAAAATCACCCACTTGTATTTATCTTCTAGATCCTTCAACTCATTAGTGATTTAATAATTGCAAATATATATTTAAAGTTGCGGTTATCTTTGTCACAGAGGGTTCAGTTTAGAACAATTATATAGAAATGATACCCATAAATCTGTGCTCATACAATTCGCTAGAAAGTAGCATTTAGTGTGTAAGGGTTCCCCATGGGTCCTATCTAAGATTTAAGGATGTATTAAAATATCAAAAAGGCCTTGCCGTACAAAATCTCTAAAGTACATGTGAATTGTAGCATTAAAAACAAACAAACAAAAACAAAACAAAAACAAAGACAAAACACTAAAACCACAAACAGGAGGACAGTGGTACTCGGGGAGGACTTCAATGATACTGCAGAGGGCTGCATGGATGGAGCACACGGCTCAGTGCCTGTGATCTGGTCCCATGAAGGGTGTCAGAGACCTTTTGCCAAAATACACAAATATGATCAATCGTATGAACAATGCATGCAATCAAACTCCCAAGTATAAATGTAGGTATGAGACTGAAGGTATGATAAGGGATATAAACACTGTTGTTTTGGAATGAATGTTCTCTTTATATAGATAGATTCAAATGAAAAGCCACATAGCAATCAGAAGACGGTCCAATGAGTTTCAATAAACGTCAAAGAAGGCAGAACAGAGTGAACTAGATGAATGTCTCCTCTCCTTGTGTTATGCTCATCTCGCGTAGCTATACAAACTGTTGGCGCATGCTCTTTGTCTAGGGGCGCTAATGACATGCTGACAAATTAAAACTCTCTAAGGAATATCCTCCAGGCTCTTCCTCCATGAACATGTTTCTTCTTCTTCTTCTTCTTTTTTTTTTTTTTTTTCCCATGTCCTTCAAACATCAGTAGACAAACGATCTGCCCTGAATACCACAGGTTACCTACTGAGCATCCTTTCCCGCATCTGCACTGGGATTCCCTGTCTGAACTGTGGAGTTGCTTAGGAATCCCCCCAACCCCCTACACCGCAGAGGGATGTGACCAGGGTGGCTGACACAGACCCAACCCCAACAGGACGTGGCTTTGCTGTCAGTATATCATCTCACCTATTGCCAGGGATTTCTTCAAACATGTCTATGTTATTAACTCTGGCTTATGAAATGCTCAGTGAAATAGACTGAGTCACTTCTGGCAAAGCTTCTTCTCTCCTAAGGGGAAGCCACAAGAGAAGGGCTGCTTCTTGCTGAGTACTACGGAATCAGGTTATTCCAAGATGAACGGCTACAGCTATTATTTTAGAAGCCATCTTCTGTTTACTCCACTAAGTAGAGAGCCCATATTGATCGTAACAAACAGATAAACATAACCTGGACTGTTAATGGCGTCATTCACCTGTTCGGTCCAGCAATGCTACATGTGAATACCCAGACACATGAGACAAAAACTGGCCCTTAACTGTGAGCCAAGTCAAAGCTGTTTTAGATCAATATATTGTTTTATATCAGTACATTGCAACTAAAAACACTTTTTAAGTAGAAAGTTATAAAATATACTCAGAGCATCTCTCTTTCACATTTCCTTGCTTGTTTCTACTTAAGGAGGAGAAATGTAGCTCAGATTCCTCCTTTCCCTTTGAAAACTCTTCTTTCTTCCCCATTATGAGATTTTCTTTAGGGTTTAGCCTTTAGCCTATTAATGTTTTCTGTATCCAATCTTTCTATAGCTGACTTCATTAGAGCCCATGGATTTAATTCTCCCCGTATGCTCCAAACTTGCAGATTTCTTACTCCAACCAGACCTCTCTAGAGGCTCCTGATTCCCATAGCCAACATCCCAGTTGACACATCCAATTCCTATGTCTGATGGTCATCTCAAAGGGATCATATTTATATTTATATAAACATATATATGTATTTAGATTTTATTTATTTATTTGAGAGAGAGAAACAGCATGAGCAGGGGTAGGAACAAAGGGAAAAGGAGAGAGAATCTCAAGCAGGTTCCATGCTAAGCACAGAACCCGATGAGGGGCTCAATCCCATGACCCTGAGATCATGATTTGAGCTGAAACCAGGAGTCATAGCCTTAATCAATTAGGCCACCGTGTTGCCCCATATACAATATATCTAATATTATTCTCCAGGATCTCCCCAAATGTTCCTTATTAGTGACAACCTCCTTGGTTTATAATTCATAAATATCAGTATCTCCAAATATAACCTGAGACATCCTAATGTTCTCCAAATCCATAATCTTGAAACACTATAGTCTTTGTCTTAAGCACCATCATCTTATCGCCCATTCTGGAGCAATGCAGTTTTTAAAAACAAAACCAGATCAGATTGTTACTTTCCAGCTTAAAATTTTCAATGACTTCTCATTGTTCTCAAATACAATTGAAGTTTTTACAATATCATAGAAAATCCTACCTCAGCAGACTTTGCCTCTGTCTCTGACTTCAACGAAAGCTACATTCATCCTCCCTAAGTAAAATCCAGCCACTCTGGATTTGTTCTAGATTTTTAATATCTTTCATGTACCAAAGCCTTGCCATTTTTGTCAGTTCTCTATAAATCTAGGAAAACCCCTTTACTTATAGATCTTACCAGGATTTTTCATTTCAATTTCAGTTTAAACATTGTCTTCTGAAAAGGTTTTCCCTCACTACCCAACCTAAGACAGGATCTGTCTCCAGTACTCTCTACAACATCACTCTTACAAATTCTCAAAATGCTTCAAATGTTAGGGGTTACCAGTCAAATGTTATGTTTTTAGTGGAGGCTTGGTAGGATGTGCTGTTTAAAATATCAACTCCCTCACTGCATTCCATTCTTTCCTAAAGTCTTACTGTTTTATTTGCTGCCGTTTATTACTGAGGTCTGATCAAACATTTATTGCTTGTTCACTGTGAACCTTCTCTTTAGGACTAGATTATGTTTTTCTTTGTTCACTGTTGTATTACCACTGTCTGAGGGTGTCAAAACATAACAAGTGGTCAATATATATTTTCAGGTAAATGAATAAAATTCTTGTTTTACTCATAGTACTTGACACTCTTGAAATATTATATTTTTGGACTTCTTCCTTCTAGAATATAAACTGTTGGAGAACAAGGAATTGGTTTGTCTAGATCATTGTAGCATGTTCAGTTTAAAGACTACGGTCTGACACAAAACAAGTATCATGAATATAGGCATGCATGAATAATTAATTTCTTTGATAGTGATTTAACCACGGAGGCTTGCTTTTGCTCAGCATTTCTTAGCTTGTTTAGAGTTTCTTTCTTTCTTTTTCTTTTTCTTTTTTTTTTTTTTTTAAGATTTTATTTATTTGACAGAGAGAGAGATCACAACTAGGCAGAGAGGCAGGCGCGGGGTAGGGAGGGGGGAAGCAAGCACCCTGCTGAGCAGAGAGCCCTACGTGGGGCTCAATCCCAGGACCCTGAGATCATGACCTGAGCTGAAGGCAGAGGCTTAACCACTGAGCCACCCAGGTGCCCCTAGAGTTTCTTTTAGGAGGCTTTTTCTCCCCAGTTCTTCCTTGGTAATGTAATAAAATATCATGGTGAAGTACATGTTCTGGGGCTAGAAGCCTGGTCCTTGAATCCTGCCTCTTCCACTGAATCTGTGATCTGTGAAAAGTTATTTAACTATGATATTCCTCAATTTCCCCATACAATTAAGGATAATAATAACAATTGATGAGTTATCTATCATTAGGCTGTGCAAGCACACACGGACTTCCCAAGGTATGTTGAGTATATTTTATTAGTCATATATTTTATCCAGCCTAAGGCCTACACCCACAGACAATGGCAAGAGAGGTATTGAGGAAGTTCGGACTCCCCTACCCATATATTGATAGGAAAAACAAGGCAAATTCTGGCAATCTCCCACCACCTAGATTGCAATTTCTTCCTGGATAAGTTGGTCAAGTTCTGCTACTACTCACCCCCTCCTTCTCCTTCTGGTGTTTCTTCTTTTCTTTACACCCAGAAGGACTAAATGGTGCAACAGCCTAAGAATTCTTCCTCTCTCATGATCAATCAATCTCTCTCCCATAGATCTGTTTGGACTTCTCACATAACTGGTGAGACTATGATACCTTCCTGTATATGAAGACGGGTTATGGAGTTAGAAAACATTTTTCTTTTCCCTCTGGCTTGGTCCTTCTTCCCAATAGAGCGTATCAAAGCTCTTTATCCTGCAGATCAGGGCACAAGCATGATAACAGTAAAAAGCAGCTTTTACTTTCCTTTTCTAATTATTTTGCTGTATATATATTCCTTGTAGAAATCTTTGGAGCAGTCTGAACCTCATTGGGGCTGGGTTAAGGGACTCCTGATCCCTTGACATAATATTATCCATTCGTGCTCCAAACTTCACCATCTTTCCCCCAAAACCTTAGTACTTCCTGTTGCAGTAAGAATAAACAACTTTGTTAAATATATAAACTTTTTTTTTAATGATCTTTTTCTTCACATTCCCCATTCGCTGATTCAACCCCACTTGCCAAAGAATGAAGATGAATTTGACTGTACCTCTCCGATCTCTTCTCTCTCTCCCTTGCTCAGGAATTTTCATTAGCTTCCCATTTCTTACAGGATAACCTCTCACGTCTTTGCCATTTAAAACCCCGTATCTATGCACACTGTCATCCTGACTAACATTCCGGCTCTTCTCTCCGCAGTCTATGTACAAGCACCTGTGTTACAGTCAAAGGGATCTTTCTGCTTCCGACCGAGACACACTGCGCTGTTACGTGTCTTTGGATAATCTTTTCCCCAACCTGGATACCACATTATCCTTATCTATCTAAACTCCCAGCTGGAAAGATCATCCCTCCCCTTCTGAGTTATGCAGCCTTGCATGATTTCTCTTTTCTCTGAATTTGATTTGTATGAACTTCCTACAGCATCTGGATGATAGTATCCCATGATAATGGTCCATCACTGGAGTTTTGTAACTTCTTATTAAAAGAAAACTGTTTTGAAATGTTATTTTATGGGGCACCTGGGTGGCTCAGTCATTGAGCATCTCCCTTTAGCTCAGGTCATGAACTCAGTGTCCTGGTCTGAGCCCCACTTTGGGCTCCCTGCTCAGTGGGGGGCCTGCTTCTCCCTCTCCCACTCCCCCTGCTTATATTCCCTCTCTCACTGTCTCTCTCTCTCTGTAAAATAAATAAATAAATTCTTAAAAAAATAAATAATAAAATGTTATTTTTACAATACTTAGCACCTTTTTCTCCTGAAAGAGTAGGTACTCAAAATTAATTATTGACAGAGTGAGTGTCTAAGTGAAAAGTTAAATTAAGCCCTTGTAACTGTGAAACACGAGGCCAAATAAGAAGTGTTATCCCCAAAATGACAGTCAAAGCTAAGAAAAATGTGGTAAAAAATTTTTAGTATTCTCTGAATTCCTTGATCCTTGTCTTAACTTTTTCCCCTCCATGGGGTTAATTTGGTATTCTTGGTGTACATCAGTGAGTCAAAATAAAATATTTTATATATATGTACACAAATATATATAAAGAGAAATGATAGGACTAAAATCATAGAAAAGACAATGATATTTTAAGAAAGCATCATTTTCATAAGAAAAGTTGGAAATGATTTTCTATCCTAAATGTCCCCTTGTTTTTGCAGTGGTTCTTTGTGAAGAAAATACAAATAAAATCAATGCTATAAATGTCCATATGCTGTTTTTATTAAGACTCATGGACAAATAGTTAAGGTTAATAGAGCAGACTTATGCTGCAGTAGCTGTTCAGCACGATATACTCTCTTTTCCTTGAGAACTGTCATCACATCGAGAAGAGGTATAGAGTAGATTCTCAAATTTGTTTTTTTTAATGCCATGTGCGCTCCACATCACTGATGTGGGTTTTAATTTTTGGTATTTAAAATTTCTCCACTAGAAATTTGACAGTATTTTTTCATTTCTTTTCTGTCTGTCTGTCTCTCTGTCTCTTTTTAAGATTGATTTATTTATTTTAGAGAGCAAGCCCAAGCAGGAGGGGCAGACGAGAAAGAATCTGAAACAGACTCCATGATCAGTGTGGAATCCAACAGGGGACTGGATCTCATTAACCTGAGATCACAGCCTGAGCTGAAAACAAGAGTCAGGGGCGCCTGGGCAGCTCAGTTGGTTGGGCGTCCAACTTTGACTCTGGTTGGGATCCCGGGGTCCTGGGATTGCACCCTCCTCAGGCTCCCTGCTCAGTGGGGAGCCTGTTTCTCTCACTCCATCTGCCACTACCCCTGCTTGTGCTCTCACACTCACTCCCTCTCTCTCAAATAAATAAATAAAATCTTAAAAACACAAAATAAGAGTCAAAGGCTTAACCAACTGCACCACCCAGGTGCCCCACATTTTTTATCATTAGATTCCAATAATGTTGGAACTGAGGATTTCTAAACTTGGAAACTCTTTGGTCATCTTCTGCCAGGTATATGGAAAGGTAATGAAAGCAGCAGAAAGAGAAGTTGCTGAAAGAGAATGCTAACAGTGATATGCAAAGAAAGGGCAAGAGTAATGTTGGCCGACAGAGGGCTACTGCCTTTGGAGACGGTGAAGTGGCCCTATGTACTTGTAATAAAATCCATTTCCTTAATCCAGTTCAAGTTATTTTCTGTTATCTGCAGTCAAAAGTGTTTTCAACTAAGGCAGAACTACTTTGAAATACCCCTTAGGAACATCACATAATTTATTAGGATTATATAACTAAAGTTCCAAAGGTCCAGCAAGAAATTCACAGGCCAGAAACAGGGAAGGCATAAACCTTACTTTAAGCCTCGACTTTGTACAACTAATATTAGTACATATGGCAACTTCAAAACAACAACAACAAGACGTTAGAATATTTACAATTTTTAGTAATAGAAAATTCAGAATTACCTAAACTAATAGAGACTATATTTAGCATCCTTGAGCAAGTTACAAATAATATTTTATCATTAATGATAAGGTTGTCAATATCTTTTATGTTCTTCAGAGTATTATGAGTGCAAATATTTTAAGGCAGATATTGAATTCGCATTATCAGATGAGTGATATAGACTGTGGTTTCACCTTTTGGAGAGCTTAATTTTCTGATTAATTCATTATAGTTTTCTTCTGTCTCACATATTGCAGTTTGGGTTCATAAAACTTCATTTTCTTTAAACCATGTATAAACCATATAATGTTAGAAATAAAGATAGGTTGTAGGTTGTCTCCTTGGTTTATACAAAAAAATCTAATTCAATAAATTATTAATCTTTGTATACTTTATGGATCTGCCTAACTTTATGCATAATATACATGCATATAATATCATATATATTATATATATATATATATATATATATATATATATATATTTATTTATTTATGGTGTGTGTGAATCCACATCACTTCTGTGAGGCAGTAATTTATATTTCTCCAAAATACAAGAGGAACTGAGATGCAGAAAGTTTAAAAATATTTGCTCAGGGCTACAAAGTTAATGAGTTGTTGAGCAGAAACAAGGTCAGTAAAACATACTGCTTTTCTATAACAAATCTAAAATCAAGTCACCCAGCTCTCAGCTTCAGATTCTATAAGAAATTGATAGCTATATAAACTCTCTAGCTTCCATTTCGCAATACAGATTCAAAGCAATCTTCTTGGAGGAAAAAAAAGGGTTACATTTAAAAATACACACACACACACACACACACACACACACAAACACACATAAATATTTTTCAATTTGCATAACTCAAAATGGGAATTATTAAAACACTTTCAATATTGAAGTATTTGGGGAAGGAAAAAATAGAGGGCACTCCTTAAATTCAATAAATGGCACAGCTGAAAAAATAAGGCTATGTATGCCACCAAGGGAGATGATAATTACTTTTTTTCTTTTTAATATGCACAGAAACATAAAGAAATATAACAAAATGGAAAAAAGTAAACATTACCACATTGTTTGGTATTTAATCATTACTTTTATGTGTTTGCTAATAAGACTAAAACTGATGAAAATTTCTTCAGCATTTTTTTTTCCCATCCTAATGGTATACTTTATCAAAATGCTATAATAAGGGGAATGGAAAGGTATTTTCATACATTATGGTTTACTTACATTTTTCTTTAAATAATTGTCATAAGACCTGATATGACATGTGTTATTTATGTCATTTAATTTTGGAGAGACTTCAGATAGCGGGAAATGTCTGCTGCAAAATTGGCATCTCAAAGCTTTAAATATGCTTTGGGCAAAAGAAACTTCTTTTGAGATAAAGTATAGTTGGCTCATGCTGCTTAGTTCTAAAGCATTAACTAAATTAGTAGGTTTTCACCGGCAGATACAGATGTCCAACCCATTTAACTTCTACATATTTTATGTCTTTTAAAGTATGTATACATAGGGTGTTCTTAAGTTTTTCTATTAATAATTAAATGGCTTTAACTTATAATTATTCCCTAAGCTATCTTCAATAAAAAAGTATGTTTATATTTTTTCAGATTTAGTATTTAAAATATATACTCTGATTTTAATACTTTATCACTTATATTCCATATTATAAGAATAACAGAGTCATTACAGAACATTTGCACAAACTGAAAAGTTCAAGGAATGGAAGCAAATCTTATATAACAAATAGTATCATTATAAAAAATATAAAATGTTTAAAATTTTATTTATTCGAGAGAGAGAGAGAAAGCATTAGCACAAGAAGCAGAGGGAGAGGGAATCCCAAGCAGACTTTGCACAGAGCATAGGGTCCTACATGGGGCTTGATCTCACAACACTGAAATCATGACCTGAGCTGAAATCAAGAGTCAGATGCTTAACCGACTGTCCCACCTAGGCACCCCAACAATACAAATTTTTTATGCCTTATTCATTTTTCTATGCCTCATTTTCTTCAGCCTTGTCTTCCAAATCCCATTTAGTATTTCAGTTTTTCATTTAATATAAATCTCTCATGCATAAAAATGTTATATATCTCAATTAGAGAGTATATAAGGTTCAACTATTTTAATGCTTCATAGTTTAGTTAGTCCTTCATCCATGGAAAAACACTTGTTTGAATATATTGCTACTATAAACACTGCTACAATGAGCATCTCTGCATATAAATTTTCATTACATTAATGTTCTACCATTTGAATTATTGAGCCAAAAGTTATTGGCATTTTAATTGCTGTTCATAGGCATCAAACCCAGAGAAACCAAGGTTTTAATTTCTTTAAAATATGTGGTCTCATTATATCCTTGGAGAATAGTGGTTTTTACCACTATTCTGAAAAGGGGGGGAAAATCCCATTTTAATATCCCACTGGTGTCTAGAAAACAAAATGAATTTACGCAAGAACAAGACAGGCTCATTTCAAGAATATCTCTTAGATTTAAGTATCCAAGTGTAGAAAGTCTTCTCTCTAACCACAATATTTTTCTTCAATAGTATCCCATTTGCACCTGCTACACATCTGGACCCTCATTTTGAATGCACCAGTGTGAATTGGCCTTTATACAACCTAATCACACCCACTCATATTATACAGCAGAGTCACTGACAAAGACACAACATTAAACCTATTAAATATGCAAAAAATCCCTTCAACTAAAATTCTGAAAGATCATATTCATGTTGGACATACAAATTGTTAACATTCCTTAACTGTGCTGATGTAATTTTAGTGCAAATTAAATTCTTTATATTTTTTTCTGAAATTTCACTGTACAATACCCATAGGAAAGAAACATCTCTACTGAAATGATAGTTAACTTTTAACTATGATTACACCCTTATTTTCACATTTACCATGTCCTCCAGTGTCACTTATTAGCCATTTTTTATACCATCTCCCATCTATAGTCTAGACACTAAGTTCAGTGAAGAAACTGTGCATTGAAATCTTTGTACTATCAATATCATTCTTGATAATAGAAACAATCAAACATCATCAACAAAAAACCATCACATTAAGCTACCCTTCCAAGAAAATTTACTGTTTTGTGAGGAAATTAATCCTTTTTGAAAATTTCATTGAAAAGAATTGGTTTCTCTATTATGACATGTAAAATATTTTGCTTATTTACTCTAGGCTCAATCTGAAATGTGATGCACCTATCCTTTCTAAAATGAAAATCCAGAACATTTGTTTTAATTTTATATCTTCTGCTGCCTCCTATTTCATGTTAGAGCTTGATTTTATAAGTTTATTTTGGGGGTTAACTTTAGATTGTAAAAGTATGGCAGATACTAAGACAAACAGTCTCAAAAAAGCTTACATACATTCAGGGAAACTGCAGTTATTGGGAAAATAATCTAGTCTTTCTCCAATTATTAGTCGGTACTATAACACTGATACAATAAAGCCAATCCACTCTCAACAGAATGACTGGGATGTTAGTGTAGAATTATTCTGAGGTAGTAATGTTAGATGTGTTCACAACTAGTCTCTTGTAAACAAACAAATCTGAGAGAGCAATAGTAAAATGTGCTTATTTATTCCAAATGAAAATATGATCAAGGTCTCTTCTCTCACTTTGTTATTGATGTAGATTCACACAATATTTCACTTATGAAACTGATACATATGTACAATTCATTGGACAACAGGGGCCATGGTGAGTAAGGGAGAAACACAGTTAGCTCTGATACACATGGCCCTTTCCTTATTTTTTTTTAATTTTTAATTTTTTATTAACATATAATATATTATTAGTTTGCCTTCTCAACATTCACTCAAAGCAAACGTACACACTGACATGCACACACACGTAAATGTGCATGAACTGTTCTCAGATCAGTTCAGTTGTGTTGAGAAATTATAGTTGTGATTTGATAATGTAAATGTTTCTTTTGAGAAAGTATTGGCCGCAATGAGGTTGAAGAAATGAGTTACCTTACATCACGAGTCTTAAATCATAAGTCATACCATATGGAAAGCACTTCAACACAATGGAGCAGCCCAGGTTCCTGGCAATTCTGAACTAAAATACTTACTCTATTGGATTGCTTAAACCTAGACTGTTACATAAAAGAGAAATAATATTCCATCTAATTTGTATTACATTGGGTCTGGTTCATTGCCAGGTTTCTTTCCTAATCAGTATAGAACTCAAATTCTTTTAAAAAAAATGCAGAATGTCTACCTCAGAAGCCCTCAAGCTCCTAGTTTTGAGAAGTTAGTATGTTTCATACTAAATATATTCTGCATTTGAGTAAAGAGAAATAAAATACATTTAGGTTTATTTAAAGCAAGGGTTGACTTTCCAAACATTTTTTATTCTTCACAAGGAATAAAATTATCCTCCACACATGTGCTGTTCAGAATCTAACACAGGAAAAAGGACACTGTCAGCCAGAGGAGCTAAAATGGTAAAGGCTGTGGACAACTGAACCACATGAAAGCTTTTGGAATAAGATTTCTACTTTGGATCAATGAGTTGTTTTTTTTGTGAAATTCCTTCCTAATGTAATTTATCTCAACCTTTTGGGGGTTAGGGTTCTCACCTAATATACACAGTGTAATAACAGCATTTTCTGACTTCAGGTGCAGAACATTAAAATTTTGAAAAAGAGGAAACACAGGAGTCGTATAGGCAATCCACACCTTCCCATCACAGAACAGAATTTCTAAATTCTACTTCATAACTAACTGGTCTTTTTGTCTTTCTAGTTGACAATCTTAATGAAGAGGACATGATACTTGGTGTTGGAAAAGTTATGCCTATTTGGATTCTGCTCTTAACTTCATAACAAAATAAGACACACAATCTAAAACCAGGTTTGTGATAACCTTACAGGATTGTTGTGAGGTTAAAATTTATATGGGTTTTGGACATTGGGGAAGGTATGTGCTATGGTGAGTGCTGTGAAGTGTGTAAACCTGGTGATTCACAGACCTGTACCCCTGGAGATAAAAATATATGTTTGTAAAAAATAAAAAATAATAAAAAAATTTGGAAGTTACTGGCACGATTCAAAATGAATAACCCATCAAAAAGTGGAAAGATTATTTTTTTTCTTTTCTTTTAAAGATTTTATTTATTTGTTTCATATAGAGTTTTTGCGACAGCACAGGCAGGGAGAGAAGGAAGCAGGGGGAAAGGAAGAAGCAAGCACCTCAATGAACAGGGAGCCCAACACAGGGCTCAATACTGGGACGCTGGGATCATGACCTGAGCCTAAAGCAGACACTTAACTGACTGAGCCACCCAAGTGCCCACATTTATTTGTTATTATTAGTATTTCTTTAATATCTATTTGGTCACTGTGCGTGAATGTCTTGTGTCAATTAGGCTCTTATCACACAGAATTAAGGGTTTTTATCTTAAACTATTTGCTTATCTATTAGGGCATCAAACAGTGTTCTTAATCATAGTACCTTCCCAAACAACTATTTGTAAAATTAAGAAAATCCAGGGGAAAAATGAATGATAAAAAACAAAACTTTAATAGAGAAGAAACCAATACATATAAATATATACCATAGTGTCATATGAAATATTCTAGGGAAATCGGCAAGGGATTCTAGACATCAAACCATGGTGAAAAATTAACTGGTTAAACAAAAAAGCAAGAATTCAATAAGAAATCACAGAATGTGCAAATAGTTGTACAGGGTTTGCCATTCCATATGCAACTAACAATATGTTAAAAGGTTTAAGAACACTCCTCAAACAAAACAAAACAAAACAAAACAAAACAGCCTTCAAAAAGTTCTTCCTCTTTAAGAACCAAAACTCCTCTTGGGGGGGCATATATAGTTACTTATTTTTAAGTGTGTTAAATATTGCCTTGCCTTTAAGATCTATAAGCTTGCATTAAATTTCTGCAAATTCACTAATAAGCAGATTTTATTATAAATCATTTAAATAATATGTAAATCTGACACTATGTTTAGAATTAAGAATTCCCAGTAAATGAACTTGTACTAAATGGAATATGGGATTTACCATATACATATTCTCAGAAGATGTTTTTAATTGGTTTTCCTAAACAATTTGTCAACATATTCAATTCTTAGGGAAAACTAAAAAAACATTTGTGACATAACACAGGATGTCAACATAGGAAAAACTAATAGTTGATTGACATTTAAAAAAATACTTGAACTGAGTATGTTGATGGAACAAAAGTACCTTTGTATTCTCTAAAAGGAAAACTTGAGAGCCATTCATCACAAAACAAAATTCATAATCTAAGGCTTAAGTTAACTTGCAATTGTTGAATAGAAAGCTACTATTTAAGGTCCACATTTTGTAATCTTCATTCATTATTATGCAGGACTTTTGTGTTCAAACTAAATTTTATTTCATAGACTTTGTATGTCTATACACCTATGTCTATGTCTGCATCAGTACTTAAACCTACATCACTTTGAGCCGTACAAGACACAAAGTAAACGCTCAGTATATGATCCTAGGCTATTATTATCTTGACAAAAATGCTTCTATTTCCCCCCATGAAATCTGGGTGGGATAGACATTTTATAATGGTAAATACAATTATGTTTTTTAAAAAAAATGTTTGACATAAAATATGATGTCAGTGGCACCTGGGTGGCTCAGTTGGTTAAGCAGGAAACTCTATTTGTTTGTTTGTTTTTTAATTTTATTTATTTTTTTAATTTCTTTTCAGTGTTCCAGAATTCATTGTTTGTGCACCACACCCAGTGCTCCATGCAATATGTGCCTCCATAATACGCACCACCAGGCTCACCCAACCTCCTTCCCCCTACTCCAAAACCCTCAGATTGTTTCTCAGAGTCCACAGTCTCTCATGGTTCATCTCCTCCTCCAATTTTCCCCAACTCCCTTCTCCTATCCATCTCCCCATGTCTTCCGTGTTATTCTTTATGCTCCACAAATAAGTGAAACCATAAGATAATTGACTTTCTCTGCTTGACATATTTCACTCAGCATAATCTCTTCCAGTCCCATCCATGTTGATACAAAAGTTGGGTATTCATCCTTTCTGATGGAGGCATAATACTCCATAGTATATATGGACCACATCTTCCTTATCCATTCGTCCATTGAAGGGCAACTTGGTTCTTTCCACAGTCTGATGACTGTGGCCATTGCTGCTATAAACATTGGGCTACAGATGGCCCTTCTTTTCACTACATATGTATCTTTGGGGTAAATGCCCAGTTGTGCAATTTCAGGGTCTTAGGGAAGCTCTATTTTTAATTTCTTAAGGAATCTCCACACTGTTTTCCAAAATGGCTGCACCAACTTGGATTCCCACCAACAGTGTAACAGGGTTCCCCTTTCTCCACATCCTCTCCAACACATGTTGTTTTGTATCTTGTTAGTTTTTGCCATTCTAAATGGTGTAAGATGGTATCTCAGTGTGGTTTTGAACTGAATCTCCCTGATGGTTAGTGATGATGAACATTTTTTCATGTGTCTATTCGCCTTTTGTATGTCCTCATTGGAGAAATGTCTGTTCATGTCTTCTGCCCATTTTTTGACATGATTATCTGGTGTGTGTTGAGTTTTAGGAGTTCTTTATAGATCCTGGATATCAGCTCTTTGTCTGTATTGCCATTTGTGAATATCTTCTCCCATTCTGTGGGTTGCCTCTTTGTTTTGTTGACTGTTTACTTTGCTGTGCAGAAGCTTTTGATCTTGATGGAGTCCCAAAAATTCATTTTTGCTTTTGTTTCCTTAAGCATCAAATTCTTGATTTTGGCTCAGGACATGATCTCAGAGTCATGAGCTCAAGCCCCACATCAAGCTCTGTGCTGGGCCTGAAGCCTGCTCAAAATTCTCTCTTTCCCTCTTCCTCTGCCCCTCCCAGCTCCCCTTCTTTAAAAAAAGAAGAAGAAGAAGAAGAAGAAGATGATGATGATGAAGAAGAAGATGAAGAAAAAAACAAGAAAGGAAGAAAAAAATGTGATGTCAAGCTCTTATGTCTAAAATGTCATATATTCATTTGCCCTGATTAAAAATTCATTTGATTAGAGTTGCATACTTATTTTTTTTCCTTTTAATGTTATTAAAAATATAAAATGCATATTACAAGTTTCTCAGGATCAAAACTCCATTTTTTTTTTTTTTTTGCCTTGGTTTTAGCCAGCAAAAGACCTTTAAGCAAATAATCTAAATGATCCTGAACCGTGTGATACAATAATGTGGTGAAAATTTCCATGTTTCTGTTCTCACCTCTGTTTACATTCCCCCCCTTTTTATAATCACTATGGTACACAAATCAGGAATCAGTTTTTGACAGTTTCCTTTGTAGCAGACACTGCTCTAAAAGTTTTAACATATATATTATTTTAATCCTTATAATAACTCTATGAAGTACACATTAAAGGTCCTTTTCTATAGATGGGGACATTAAGAAATAAATAATGTTATGTTTTCAATGTTACAACATTAGTAAGAAGTGGAACTAGGATTTGTAAAAAAGAAACTGTGACTCTCCAGAAATCTTTTCCCAACAGGTAAGTAATATAATATCTCCTCTATATTATACAGACCCTTGGAATGAATGGATATTGTAGAATATAAAAAACACTTGGAACCCCATATATAAGCTCCCTTTAAAATGCTATTAAATTCAACTCAATAATTTTTTTGTTGTTGTTGTTTTTTTTTTTTATTCTTTATTTTTTTTAATTTATTTATTTTTTTTATTTCCAGCATAACAGTATTCATTATTTTTGCACCACACCCCGTGCTCCATGCAATCCGTGCCCTCTATAATACCCACCACCTGGTACCCCAACCTCCCACCCCCCGTCCCTTCAAAACCCTCAGATTGTTTTTCAGAGTCCACAACTCAATAATTTATAATCTTCTTTGTAATGAGCTTCATGATTTTGCCTTGGGTTGTCTACAGCAGGACTCTGCTCCTTTGGTTCATATTAGAGCAGAATAATTCTGATCCCCAACACTGGATCCAAATGCCTGTTCCATAACTTACTCATCATATGACCTTTAGTCCCCTTGCCTTGGTTTCCTATATGTAAGATAATGATAATAACAGACATGTCTCACAGTCCTGTGATACTGAGTTGACATATGGAAAGTTCTTGGGAAAAATTGCCTATCATACAGTATCCACTCCACAAGAATTTTCAATTAATCATATGTTAGGGACATGCAAATAAGATTGTAGCTATATCATGATAGTTAGGGAGGTAGGTAGGTAGATAGATCGATTGACAGACTGATGGACAGGCAGAAGATGAAAAGGGGTGTGTATATATGTATGCACATGTGCTACCAGACATATTATTTCAATCTATTACTTAGTCATCCAGCATCTTCCTACTACTTTTTATGTAATCCAGAAGTCATATTATGTATCCTAATCTTTAAAACCCCAATTCTAGGGGCACCTGTGTGGCTCAGTGGGTTAAGCCTCTGCCTTTGGCTCAGGTCATGATCTCAGGGTCCTTGGATCGAGCCCCACATCAGGCTTTCTCCTCGGCATGGAACCTGCTTTCCCCTCTCTCTCTGCCTGCCTCTCTGCCTACTTGTGATCTCTCTGTCAAATAAAATAAATAAAATCTTAAAAAAAAAAAAAAACAGTTCTACACATCTCATTGCTTTGGCAATTCTAATGCTATGACCAGCATATCTTCAAATTTGGAAGTATACAATCTTCTAATCCTCATGTGTGACCCTAAGTCAGTATTCTTACCTATTAATTCAATGCTGGGACCAACCTACCTTATTGCTGTTGTCCTGTTCCACCTTATTTGCTCTATTGTAATCTGTCATGGAATAAAATTCAATCCTTCCACTTCAACAACCCAAATGCCTCACTAACAATTTATCACTTTACATTACACACGGCAATTTCTAAAATGCCCTGATCCCATCTTTCAGCTAGAGCTATAGCATTCATACAGTAGTTGATTTTCCTTTCTGTCGCTCTCCTAGCCTCTAGACTTTCTTCTGTTCTAACACAGAGTCGTTCACACTCCTGATTCTAACTAGGCCATTGGTTGACCCATGTCCTCAGAACCTAAGCTTTCTTGCCAAGAGATTCATTAAGGTACTTGCTGAACAGGTTAGCCCCAGCCTGGTGGAAGAGTTCTGCACTGGCTGGCAAGAAAGAGTGTATCATAGGAATAGGATATCTGCACACAGGGAAAGAATATCTCTCCTTGTTTGATTATGAGCCCTTTTCTCATATTACTGGTATAGAGTTGCTATACTGATATATTTCTGAATAAAATGATCATGAAATGCACTCTGTTACCTGATGATCATGAGGAGCCCAATTAGACGTTTTTGCTAAATATGGATAGGAAAGAAGAAGAAGAAGAAGGAAGATGAGGAAGATAATAATAATAATGTTAACTTAAAACTTGGATATTTCATAAACATTTAAATGACTCTGCCCTAGTGAAGAAGTCATTACCACCACACCATACATTTAACAGCAATTGATCCCAATAGGCCCACCTACTATTGCAATAATATTTTAGATCAGGTGCTCTCTGGTAATCATATTGAGATCCATTTATTTCAGAAAACTTGTTCCAAAAAAGGACTCAGACCAAAATAATTTCTTTTCTGTACTATTTGGAATCAAACTCTTAGGAATCAAAACATGGAATTTTTTGAGTACTTGAACAGATTCAAAGTGCATTTTGAGGTGGAATGCTGGCCCTAACCACTAGCGCTTGGGAAGTCTATCCCATGTATGTGAGAAGTGAATTTCTGTTTTGGGTAAAGTACAAGTGATGTTTCCAAACTTGCAGTTGCTAGAACATTAGCTTTGCCATCCAGTACATGTGGTATCCAAAGCATTGTGTTCCTTCACAGTTATCAGCACAGACACTCATGGTTTTTCAAAAAAAATTAAGCCTTAAAATCACAGTGTCACTTCAGACATTGGATATTAATCAGTGAATCTAAGAATCTTGTTAATTACCTTTTCAGTTTCTCTGAAAAATAATTGGATGATAGTACCTCCGCTGCCTAAGCATGATTTCATGAATTATAATTTGATAGCATTTATTCAGCTGACTGAAGAACAATATAGGCCGATTCCATCCAAAGAATTCATCTGCATCCCTGAGAAAAACTCTTTTGAGAGTATTGGTGATCTCCCTAGCTCACCGATTCATCAGTCACTTATTGTGTTGAGACTCTGTGCCAGATCCTGTGATTGATGTCAGAGCCCATGAAAAGGATGAGAGAGAGTACCTGTCTCTCCTAGTTCAAAACACAGCACAGAACCTGATTCATTAAAATAGATACGACTCAGTGGACAACACTGAGACAACTGAAGTCTGGAACTGAAAACCAAAACACTATCAAAATCAGAGGGAAGAGAGTAGTGGAGGTTTTACTGATGGACAGGTGAAGAGTGGAATGCAGATGCAGGTGACTGGAATGCATGCTCTAGAAAGAAAGGATGTGCAAATGTGACCCAAAACAACTGTCAAGTTTAGAAATGGGAGGTAGATTAATATGGAAAAAAAAAATCTGTTTCCCAGAATTCATTTCTTGGAGAAGTACTATCTTGGTTTAGAATAAGTCTTTGGATTATTTTCTAAGGTTTGTGGGGGAGGGGGGCAAGTAGGGAGTAAAATACTATTGTTCTAAGGAGACCTGTTTGCTTCAAAGCTTCATCTTGTGGCCACGCATTTGCCACCAGGGAACCACCTCCTGTTCTGCCCATAGGGTACTCTAATGCGCGTCTAAGTTAGACCTTCTTGTTTAAATGCTAACATTGTTCCTGGTCATGCCTACACATGAGTATCCACATCCACCATTCCTTAGTTAGAATTTGTTTTATATGGAGGGTGTTTTCTATCATGTGGGCTTTTCATAAATCATGCGTATGTTTAACTCACAAAAGAGCTCGAGACACGAACAATGCACTCACTTTCTGACTGCATCTTGCCTTTTAAGAATGGCTATTTTAGCTAATCCGTGTTTATTAGATACACATTTACTATGGAAACTACTCAAATTCATCAAGTACTCAGTTTCCATTTCCTGAGAACACCAGTTTAGGTCCTTAGAAAGTAATATAAATACCCCATAATACAATGTAGATTAGAGGAAGCTATATAGTGCTTTGTCCTGAAAAAATATATTAGTAAATATGGAAGTTTAAAGATCATAACATTCTTGGGGCATCTGGGTGGTTCCATCAGTTAAGATCCAACTCTTGATTCTTGGCTCAGGTCATGATCTCTGGGTTGTGAGGTCGAGACCCACAACCAGCTCCACGCTGGGCATGAATCCTGCTTAAGATTCTCTCTTACCCTCTCACTACCCCTTTGCACTCCCCCTTCTGGAAAAAAACCCTCTCTTTCCATCCACTCACCCCCTGTCTCACCTCTACAGGTAAAGTGAGAGCTCTAGTATTTTGTGGACAGTAAGTACTTTATACAGATGGGGAATAAAATACCCAGGAAATTCTGGTGCTTGTACTGGGAACAGAAGAGAGATACTTTTGTTGTTGTAGGTTATACTTCAGTGGGTTTCTTGATCAAGGAATTTAAATTAAGGTCCTTAAAAGGCATTATAAGTATTAGCTTTTTTAGGTTAAATTCATGGGACATTGTGTAGTGATGAACATTGGCCCTCGATTACCAGGAGGTGATCTCTAGACTCTAGGATAGGAGTCCTGCCAGATAGGAATGTCTTCATTTTGCTAGAACTTCGGCTGCGAGACAGTGTTAACACTGTAAATTTTGATAGGAGATTTTAAGGTCTAAAGGTGCTGGCCCAAACTTTTGGGAGAGCCTGGAAGGTGAAGGCCAGCCAAGAAGGCAATGTGTGGTTCAGCTCCAATTAAAACTCTAGACACCAAAGCCTCTGATTGGTGCTACTTCACATATTGTCATATATCATGACTGGAAAGAGGTAGAAGCTCCCATGACCCCACGCAGAGAGAGAATGACTGGAAGCTGCAAGTGTGCACCCTTTCTGGGTCCTGTCTTGTAAGTCTCTACTCTTGGCTGAGTACTTGTATCATTTCCCCAAATTAAGTGTGAGCATAAATATAGGTTTTTCACCAAGTTCTATAGTCCTTCTAGTGAAATATCCAACTGAGGGTGGTAAGGCGGGGCTCTCAAATTCACATCCAGATGATTTAAAGTGAGAGTGATCCTAAGGCCCCCAAACTTAAAGCTGGTGTCAGAAGTGAGGACAGTCTTGGGGGACTGGGATCATATAATTTCCTCTCTATGGACCATGATTTCTGGGTTTGCTTTGCCTAGTGCATAGTGCGCATATCTTTCTTAAGGGTTGGTATACAGGACAGGGAAAAGGAGAATATTTTATATTTCCTAAACTATTACTTTTACTCTTCCTCCTTAAAGGCTTAGCAGACTGTCTATGGTTTGCAGCAAGATCTGAGATTCTTCCCTCCCCTATTTATTGGCTCTCTGACCTTGAACTTGCTCCTCGGTCTCTCTTAGACTTAATTTTCATATCCTCATCCTTAAGGTGCTACATTAGCATCTATTTCAAGTAACTTTTGGGAGGATTAAATGGTATAGTGCCTATCAACATATTAGTTTTAATACTTCTGTCAAGTTTAAGAAATGTGCTCTCTCATTCGGAAAAGGCATCTTCTCTGATTGTGACCTTCCTTCTCCTCTTCTTACTATGAATGAGAAGAAATAGGGACAGATGGGGAACTTTCTCCACATGGAGAAATGGGAAAAGAGAAGCCTAAATAAGTAGTTCTTACACAAAACATTCCTACACCTGGTACTTCTAATGACTGTTTTTCTTGTTAAAATACAAATGAAAATACAATATACTTAGAGATACTGTGTGCAATACTAATTAAAAAAATGTCCATCCTGAGAATAAATTTAAATCCTTAAAACATTAAAAAAATCTCATAGATGTTGCAAGTTAAATACGGGTAATTTTTTATTTTATTTTATTTTATTATTATTTTTTTTTTATTAAATACGGGTAATTTTAATATGTAACAGTTAAAGGCTTTCTTCTGGGACAATATTATTATACAATATTTGGGGTCATAATGAAACTTTCATATATATATATATATATATATATATATATGTATTTTTCCGTGTACCATTTAAAATATACATCTACATACCCAATGCAATAACAAAATAATTGTGCTTTGCAGAAAATTTCAATATTCTTTAATTTCACAACTTTGCCTATACTATTACCCTGATCCAGAAAACCTTTCCTCCTCTCTATCTGCAAAGGTATCTTACATTCTTTATGAGGACCCTTAATTTCAGTGCTATTTCAACCTTAAAATACAGATTTCTTGACATTAGTGAGTCAAAAACGAAGAAGACATCATATATTTCAACTGTACGCTGACGACCTCCCCCCGGCCCGCCCATGAGGGTAGCAACTCCATCATTTGTGCTCCTCCCAGCCCTCTGCAGACTTTTGACGTTAGCACTTCTGTTCTTTGTCCAATAATCTGTTCGCATGTGTATTTCCTATAATGATCAGCAGGCTCCTTGAGTGCTAGAGCTTCCTCTTAGAGGGACTGGTTTCATGTAAACTCGGAGTCTACCCTGGCTGAAGCTAGCGCAACAGCCTCATTTTCTACAACACACAAGAAGCTGGGGCAATGCAGTCGGCCAGTGCTTTCTCTCTCCATGTGCTGCAGCCCCTGCACTAGAATTTGCTAAACAAACACACAACAAAAAAAAAAGAATAAGGTGAAATAAGATAAAATAATTATTTTTGTGCCACCATCAAAGTGGCTCTTCCATGGACAGGTTTTCAGATGGCATATGTGTGTCCTCCTATGCCTTTTGATTATAGCCTCTCACCCTTGTGACACTATTATAATATGTATTACAGACCCCATGAGACTGGGCCATACTTATTTATCTGTTCGCCTCCTGCATGGTGAGCTCCTGGAAATCATGAACACATCTCATGCATCCCTCTGTACCCCCAGCAACAAACAGATTGCCTGGCATATAGTCAGCATGGTTCCTTTTTTTTTTTTTTTTTTAAGAATTTTTATTTTATTTATTTATTTATTTATTTATTTATTTGACACAGAGAGAACACAAGCAGGGGAGCATCTGGTAGAGGGAGAGGGATAAGCAGGCTCCCCATTGAGCAAGAAGCCTGATGTGGGACTTGATCCCTGGGATCATGACCTGAGCCAAAGGCAGATGCTTAACCAACTGAGCCACCCAAGCGCCCCAGCATGGTTCTCTCTTAAGCAAATGATAGAAGCATAAAGACTTAAGAGTGTGTGGTGGCTTCATGCTCACCTTCAAGCTGGGTTCAACACCCTCCTTTGCAGAGTCATATAATGAAGGTAGGCTGTGACAGTTTTTATTGTAAAACAGCTCTTTATTTTAGGGATGCCTGGGTGGCTTAGTCAGTTGAGTGTCTGCCTTCAGCTCAGGACACAATCCCAAGGTCCTGGGATTGAGCCCTGTGTCAGGGCTCCCTACTCAGCAGGGAGTCGGCTTCTCCCTCTGGCCATGGGGTGAACCTGCCTCTCCCTCTCCTCTCTGCTTGTCCTCTTGCTATCTCTCAAATAAATAAATCTATATATATTTTTTAAAACCAGCTCTTAAAAAAAAAAAAAAGCTCTTTATTTTAAAGTTCATGGTCTTAATACGTTAAGTGAAGTCTCCTTACATGTATACAGTTAAAATACACGAGGACTTGCCCTTATATTTTCAATTATAACTACTAAAAATAGGGTATAATGTAATATATCCTAAGCCAGGGGAGAATCAAGAGGCTGCAATCGATTTAAGTATTCACAAATTCAAGTGAAACATATAAATTTTGCAGTTAAATTAGGTAAAATAAATCCACCCAGATGTCTTGCCAAAGAGGAGTACAGAGCTGCTGTCTTTAGCTCCTTCACACATATGTCCCCTCGAAGCAGATGTATATCCATATTCACTCAGGAAATAGCGTGTGCTTGCATACCAAGTATGAAAGAAGAATGAGTGTACAGATGAAAATAACTGCTCTCTACAGGAAAACTCTTAAATTGATGCTAGATGTGCGTTTCTGCCCATATGTGTTTACGTACCTTGAGTCGTAGCTGAGCAAAGTGTATAATTCTGATGTTTCTATTCCTGTTGCATCATTCTGGCACAGAGTTATTGTAAAATATCACCCTAAACGAAGCTGAATTTCACTGGGGGCATCCCTTAAATATAGCTTGTAAACACTGAAAAGCACTTCATGTTTGAGGGGCAATATAATTCAACATATCTTTATAATAACTCCGAGGAAGATCAGAAAATATAATGCTACTGTAAAGAAGATAATTGCTAATTCTTTCCTCTAAAATGTTTATAAGGCTTTCATTTTACAGCCTTTTTTCTTATTATAAACGTAAGGCATGCTCACTGCGGAAAACCTCCAAAATTTACGAAAGTACAAAAGGTAGAAAGGTGTTAAAAGAAAACAACAACAACAAAAAACCTCACATGCTTCCCACACTCTATATGTAGGAATTATATTGCATTACAAGTAGAGGATAGAAAGTCATTTTTACTGCATTATAGGTCTGTTTTCCTATAAAGTGCCCACATTAATGGAAGGAAGAGGATTAATTAAAAATTTAATCTTGGTGCACTGGGGTGGCTCAGATCATGATCCCAGGGTCCTGAGATCCAGCCAGAGTCAGTCTTTCTGCACCGTGGGGAACCTGCTTCTCCCTCTCCTGCTTCCCCTGTTTGTGAACTCTCTCTCTCTCTTTCTGTCAAATAAATAAAATCTTAAAAAAAAAAAAAAGAATGTTTAATCTTAAATTGGGGTCTAGGGGGCACCTGGATGGCTCAGTGGTTGAGCATTTGACTTTGGCTCAGGTCATGATCTCAGGGAGCTGGGATCTAGCCCCAGGTAGGGTTCAGCTGCTCAGAAGTGAGGTGCAGGTGGGGGGGGGGTTAATTTGCCCCTCCCTCTGTTCCTCTCACATACCATCTTCTCCCCCACCTCATGCTTGTGCTCTCTCTCCCTCAAATAAATAAATAAAATCTTTTTTTTTAATATATTTTTTTAAAGATTTTATTTATTTATTTGACAGAGTGAGAGATCACAAGTAGGCAGAGAGGCAGGCAGAGAAAGAGAAGGAAGCAGGCTCCCAGACGAGCAGAGAGCCCGATGTGGGGCTCGATCCCAGGACCCCAAGATCATGACCCGAGCTGAAGGTAGAGGCTTAACCCACTGAGCCACCCCGGCACCCCTAAATAAATAAAATCTTAAAACAACAACAACAACAAAAAACTGGGTTCTAATACTGAATTTAAAACAAACAAACAAACAAAAAATCTATGAGAATCCTAAATATAAAAGAGCTCAGTCCAGGGCTAAGAGCAAAGATGTCTGTGAACGCCCACAGACAGGTAAGACAACACAATACCCCTCACCCTAGACAGAGATCTACAACTTCAGGGCCCTCCCTGACACATCATTGTTCTGGAAGCCCAATGTCTTTAAAACCTTCACTGCTGATTCTCAACTTAAAGGCATTAACTTTAAGAAAAGGTAGTTTGTTTGTCTCTCATTTTCTTTTTTAAGATTTATTTGGGTAATTACAAGTGGGAAAGGAGAAGGAGGAAAGTGATTTTAGGGATAATTTCCTTCGGCTTTTCAAAGTACAGTTTCCGGAAATGAAATCTGACAGAGAAGAAATATAATAAGCACGCACTCGGTTCACGGGGTGATGACAATAAAACACAAGCACTAAACATCCCATGTTTGGGGAACATTTCTAAGCTCTTTACATTTATTTTCTCCTCAATTCTCACAACAGCACGATCAGCATGTGCTACTATTTTCTCCATTTTACAGCTGAGCGAACTGAGGCACAGAAATTTATGTAAATTCCTTGGCATCACATAGGTAGCAACTGCCAAAGACAGACTGTGAACTCAGACACACTAGAATTGGGGTCTGAATTCATAATCACCGAAATGGAGAGTTTAGAATTATCCATTGTTAACACATCACGTTTCTCCCTACCCCAAAATCTGTATTTTGATGTCAAAACAAATTTTTCAAAATATAATTTTATTTTATTTATTTTTTAAGATTTTATTTATTTATTTGACAGATCATAAGCAGAGAGGCAGGCAGAGAGAGAGGGGAAGCAGGCTTTCCGCTGAGCAGACAGCCTGATGTGGGGCTCGATTCCAGGACCCCAAGACCATGCCTGAGCCAAAAGCAGAGGCTTAACCCACTGAGCCACCCAGGCACCCCAAAATATAATTTTAAATGGCTGTATGATGTTCTACCTTTTAGAAATGTTATGGCTCACCTCATCAACCATTCCTCCTTTTTATATTGTTTCCCTTTTCTTGCTATCATGAATTCAGCTGTGATAATGCTGCAAAAAATATCTTGCTACTGTACTAATGCCTTTGAACTTAAAAAAAATCTATAGTTATTTTCAAATGATTTCTGATAGAATGTTAAGAATTTTAGTGCATCAGGAGCCTATGAGAAGACTCAGCTCATCACTTTCTCAGTAATATAAAATACTACCAACTTTATTTTGGCATGTTAAGATTTGGTGATCTTTAAGGCAATTTTTAGGAGACATTTATCAACTTTTTTTATAGTTTCTATGAAGTACATAGTAAGACAGAAAAGAAATTCCAGATTTGAACACAATGCTTAGCTGTATGATATCACATATGAACTCATCCTGAACTTCAATTTTCTTACCACCCTAATAGGTCTATGACCTGCACCCTCCAATTCAGTGGCTTCTGGTATAAATAAATAAATAAATAAATAAATAAATAAATAAGTGTGTGTGTGTGTGTGTGTGTGTGTGTGTGTGTGTGTGTATATATATATATATAATGTGAACGTGCTCTATGAACTGTAAAGTGCTATCCAAACAACACTATTGGCTGTTGATACCATGAGGAACAGACAAATTAAATTTTTTACTGTGACACAGGAAACTGAAAACTGTTTACTATAGCACTAAAATTAAGGTAGTTCATTCTGTTTTATCCTTGGGTCTGATCTATTCATTCTGTGTGAATCTTCTGAAGTAATATGGAAAGTCTGTAATTCCTGTTTCCAAGGAAAAGGACATTAATAGATATATATTCTTTTTGGGATATGAGATGGATAACAGAAGCAAGAAATGAAGATCCATAGATTTTTATTTTTCCTCCCTCCCTCTCTCTCTCTCTCTCTTTTTTTTTTTTAAGAGAGGTTGGGGAAGGGGCAGAGGGAGACTGCTCAGCACAGAGCCTGACATCGGGCTTGAGCTCACAACCCTGAGATCAAGACCTGAGCTGAAATCAAGAGTAGGACACTTAACTCACTGAGCCACCCAGGGGCCCCAAATTCTGATTCTCTTTTGAAGTATAGAGACAACATCAATTGCTTATATTATCTGACTTTTGATCAGTCTGTTTTAGTACATATGTTTTTTTTTAATTAATTTATTTTCAGAAAAACAGTATTCATTATTTTTTCACCACACCCAGTGCTCCAAGCAATCCGTGCCCTCTATAATACTCACCACCTGGTACCCCAACCTCCCACCACCCTGCCACTTCAAACCCCTCATTGTTTTTCAGAATCCATAGTCTCTCATGATACACCTCCCCTTCCAATTTACTCCAACCCCCTTCTCTCTAACTCCACATGTCCTCCATGCTATTTGTTTTGCTCCACAAATAAGTGAAACCATATGATAGTTGACTCTCTCTGCTTGACTTATTTCACTCAGCATAATCTCTTCCAGTCCGGTCCATGTTGCTACAAAAGTTGGGTATTCATCCTTTCTGATGGAGGCATAATACTCCATAGTGTATATGGACCACATCTTCCTTATCCATTCATCCATGCATCTTGGTTCTTTCCATAGTTTGGCGACCGTGGCCATTGCTGCTATAAACATTGGGGTACAGATGGCCCTTCTTTTCACCACATCTGTATCTTTGGGGTAAATACCCAGGAGTGCAATGGCAGGGTCATAGGGAAGTTCTATTTTTAATATCTTGAGGAATCTCCACACTGTTCTCCAAAGAGGCTGCACCAACTTGCATTCCCACCAACAGTGGAAGAGGGTTCCCCTTTCTCCACATACTCTCCAACACATGTTGTTTCCTGTTTTGTTAATTTTGGCCATTCTAACTGGTGTAAGGTGATATCTCAATGTGGTTTTAATTTGAATCTCCCTGAGGGCTAGTGATGATGAACATTTTTTCATGTGTCTGATAACCATTTGTATGTCTTGATTGGACTAAGTGTCTGTTTATATCCTTCTTCCCATTTTTTTATATGTTTGCCTGTTTCGTGTGTGTTGAGTTTGAGGAGTTCATTATAGATCCTGGATATCAACCTTTTGTCCGTATTGTCATTTGCAAATATCTTCTCCCATTCCGTGTTTTTGTTGATTAAATATTTTTGAAAGATTTGGAAGATTCAGATTTAAACCCCTATTTATTTTTATTATTAGCTAAAGAAGAAGGTAGTGCAAGGTAGTTCATTTGGAATATAACTCATCCTGCTAGACAAGACAGCAAAATTAAAACTCTCTTTACTGTATCCATAACTTACATATTATTTTTATGTATATGTTATTTATATGACATTATTTATCTGGTCAGTACTCATTTAGATTTACCAACATATTTACCATTTCATGCCCTGTCACTGCTTTGAATATTTTGGGAATCTAGTGTTCCTTTAAAACAATAATATAATGTTTATCTGAGTCTATGTTTATTTAAGTTTGTATCTCCTGGTCATAAATTCCTTTTTGTTTTGTCTGAAAATGCATTTATTTTGCTTTTATCCTTAGAGGGTATTTCAGATAGGTAAATAATTTTAGGTGGTTGGGTTTTTCTAATTTCATCCCACGGAAGATGTTCAATGGTCTTATGGCTTCTTTTGTTTCTTGTTAGAAGTCAGTTCTTGATGGTTCATCTGAATGTGGTATATCACTTTTCTTACAGTTTTTTGGTATCTTTTGCTTTTGTTATCTGCATTTTTGAACTGTGAGTAGTACTTGCATAGCTGTGAATTTCCTTGAACTTGTCCTGTTTAAAAGTTAAAGTGTTTGAATCTCTAAATTACTGTTTTATTCATATCTAATAAATCTCAGTCATGATTTCCTCATATACAGCTACTGCCCCTTTGTTTTCTCATCTCCTTATGAGATTCCAAATAAATATGTAAGTTCTTTTAATTCTACTTTCAATATACTTTATGTATTTTGGTGAATTTTATCTTTTTACTCCATGCTTTTTTGATACGGAGCTTCCTCACCATTAATTATCTTTTAATCTTCCCCACCTTCCTTATAAATTTACCGACTGGATTCTTAATCTTAGTTATTGCACTTTTAGTAGTTCTATTTAATACTTTTAATTAATTAGAATTAAAAGTATTTAATTCTATTTAATACTTTTATTATTCTATTTGGCAATTCTGCTATGTGACTTTTTGTATTTTCTAGTGCTCTGCCAGAATTTTTAACCTTTTAATTTATCTTTTGAGTACAATAAGGTAAAGTCTAGATGATTCTATTCATCAAGAAATTCTCTTGGTCTCTTTTGATTGTCATGTTTCTTTATGTTGTCATTTATATTGTCTTATCTTCTCGACTGCTTTATTAATTTTTACTTCAGGCTGGACGTTTGGTTCATAAAACTGTTTGTAGTAGTATCTTGAGGACTAACACAACATTAAATAATTCCAGAGAAGTTTTGTGTTTGCTTCTCCTGGGTACCTGCAGACAGAAGCTTATCTGGGATCAACTTAAAGCAGGGTTTATGAACTGCAGGATTTTATTAGCATTTGGGGACAGATACATATTTGTTGTGGGAGGCTATTCCACCTACTGTAGGAGACTGGATACTTTCCTTGGTCTCTGCTCATTAGAAAGCAATATCATCCTCTTCCCCTAGTTGTGACAACCATAATATCTGTAGACATTGCCAAATGTCCCTTGGGGGGGAAAAAAAAAAAACCTGCCAGCAGGTAAGATCTACTGACTTAACTCAATTTTAGAGAGTGAAATTCCCTGGCACATTCAAATTGATTAAAGAAAGCTATGCTAGAATTCACATGATGTCTCTTCTACTTATTTCAGTCTTAAACCTAAGGTATAATTCCTCAGGCCCACCACCCAAAATTTAAATTTATAATGGAGTCCCTCGGTCATGGTAGGATCCAGGCTCTACTTATACTCTCCTTAGGATGTAGGTATTACTGCATTGCTTTGTCTCAGTCTCTTCTAGATTAGTAAATGTGCCCAAGGTAGGGGAGCCTGCGTGGCTCACTCTGTTACATTTATGACTCTTTATTTCATCTCAGGTCCTGATCTCAGGGTTATGGGATCGTGCCCTGTACTGGGCTCCTCACTCAGCAGGGAGTCTGCTGAAGATTCTCTCTCTCTTCCTTTGCCCCCCCCCCACCAAATAAATAAATATATATATTTTTTAACAATACCCAAAGTAAAATCATACTGGAATAGTGGATTGCTTCTCTAAAATTTAGACTATCAGTCCCTCATCACTATGTTAGCTCTCTGTATTAATGTTCTATCACTGCTGCAACAATTCATCACACACTTAGCACCTTAAAAATACAGACTTACTCTGTCACAGTTTCTGTGAGTCAGAAGATGGGAGACAGCATGAGTCTCATACACCTAAAATCAAAGTGTTGTCAAGGTCTGGTTCTCAGTCTGAATATCTTTTCCAAACTCAATGATTATTGACAGAGGTCATTTTCTTCTCATACTTTTCACATGGTCCCCTGGATCTTCAAGCCAGCAAAGGCATGATGAATTGTCTTAGTGTTTCAAATCTCTATGTCTACTATTTCTGCAGAAGGCTAACATAGGGCTCCTATGATGAAATTGCACAGCTGGATATTACCCCTATTTTAAAGCCAATGTTTGGTAACATTAATTACATCTTAATTATGTCCATTTTACCTGAACAAATGCATGGGTATATCTCCTCATACTGACAGTCCCGGGTCTAGAGTGTGGAAGCAACATGGGGACTATAATTTTACCACACTCATCAATGATTTCAGGAATATTTTTTTCCTTTGTAATATTTTTCTAGTTTTTCCAGTTATCTCAGAGGAAACACTGGCCTGAACACTTACTCCACCATTACTGAAAGCAGAATTCCTTTTGGTAAAGTTTTTGTTCAGGACTTTAAAAATTTCTCTTACAAATTATCTCCATTTAACCAGTATAAGACATAAGACTGTCCATTTGTATAATGTTCTAGTAAGGTTCAAATCTCAGGTCTTCTGAGAAAGTCTTCTCTGACTTTCTACAAAGCTTCTCACTTCTTTATGACTCACTTTTGACACCTATTAACTTGTAACTACATTACCTAAAATACTGAATTATTGTGAGAATTAAATAAAGATATATAAAGTCACTTTGAATGATAAAACATGTATACTAAATGTTAATTTTCAGAATGTTCATTTTTATTATTTGACTTTAGAAAAACATATTTATATTTAAAAAATGCAGATAAATGGAAAGCAGCCTACTCATCCATATTTTAATTCCCAAATAAAATACATCTTTAGAAATAGCAGACCTCATTGTATATTGCCTATATCCAAAGAACAACTTATAACTAGATTATTTAAATAAAAAGCGGAGAAAGACAACTATCATATGATCTCCCTGATATGAGGAAGTGGAGATGCAACATAGTGGGTTAAGGGGGTAGGACAAGAATAAATGAAACCAGATGGGATTGGGAGGGAGACAAACCATAAGTGACTCTTAATCTCACAAAACAAACTGAGGGTTGCTGGAGGGAGGGGGGTTGGGAGAAGGGGGGTGGGGTTATGGACATTGGGGAGGGTATGTGCTATGGTGAGTGCTGTGAAGTGTGTAAACCTGGCAATTCACAGACCTGTACCCCTGGGGATAAAAATATATTATATGTTTATAAAAAATAAAAAAAAATTTAAAAAAAAGCAAACACTCTAAAAAAATAATAAATAAAAAGCATACACACAACAAAATTAGACATTTCTATCATTCTTTAGCTTTGATTATTCTTTAAACTCTGGAGTGGATATTTAGAAAATGATTATCCTAAATGAGACAAATTGTCTTGTCCTGGGATCGGTTTTTGATGAGCTATATCTTTTTTGCCAGTCTATAAAAAAATTTTATAAAAATGTTTCAGCAGCAGGCATAAAACAATGTTAAGAAAAATTAGTTTTAGCTCTACAGCTACATAAACATAGGATATGACTGCAGATTTTAAGGCAAACCATGTTGAACATGTTTGAATTCAAGTTGAGATATAATGTTTTAGTACATTCACACCAATTCTCAAAGAAGAGTGTCACACATAATTATAAAGAACTCAGAAAAAAAGCACAAAAGGCCATCTGTGAGATTTGAACAAAGCTGTTGAAAATACTTCGTTCATCTTACAGTTAAGAATTCTAAAGTTTAAGTAATTGGTGTTTAGAAGAGTGGTAACTCACACTTGGGGGGGAAAGTCACTGGGAAAAATAAAATGTAGGAAGGATGATTTGTATAATTTTGGTCATCTGAAAGTTTTCTATTAGAACTGAATTAACTTCTTTTTGCACATAAAAATAATTCCCTATAGGAAAAAAAATACAGTAATAGAGACAGACAAAAATTAAAAAGCAGAAGAAATAGAAGTTACTAAAAAATTTTTTCTCATATATGTGTAGTCAAATTCTTCACTTTCTATTGGCCATTTCACAATTAAAATATTAAAAACGATATTGGCGCTAAGAACTGGGAAGTTGTTTACTACCGAATCAAGTGTTCTTACTTCCTCCCCTGGATCTGTTGAGTTTCCTTCTTCCTCTACCTCACTTTCATCAAAAGCATCCCTTAAGACTGTAGCTCAAAAAGGTCACCACACTTTAGAATCCTTCAGAGATATATTAACAATTCTATGCCTGGTTTCATTACACACTAATTAATCAGAATCCTTGGAAATAAGACCCAGTCACCAATTTTTTTAAGACTCCACACATGATCCTCATGTGAAACCAAGTTTGAGAAACAGGTTTTTCCAGGCTATTGTTGGTCAAATGTAGTTAGTATCAGAAAGTCAAGTCTATTCAAAATATGAGGATAAAACAACAACAACAACAACAACAAATACACACACACAGACTTACAGATTATGAAATAAGTAAGCATCTTACTGTCATTAAAATATTAGGGTTTCAATGGCTAACTAGACTTTTGGGGGGTGATCATTTTCTAGTATCCACAAATGTTGAATCACAATATTGTACACGTGAAGCTGATTTAATAATTTTTTTAAATATCCTTTATGTTTTCTAGGCAGGAATCCAGTCCATGGCAGCTTGGTGCATAACTGATTTGAACACCTGTATGTGTCTTACGTGGCTGTTGTAATAAACATACTGATCCCAAAACAACCCTGCTGATGCTCATGAAGGTGCATTTTTGTGTGTGAACATAGAGCTGTGTCTATGTGTGTATTAAATGATATAATATTAGTGTCATATATGTAGAGAAATGGATATATTTGCAACTATTATCAAAGTATATATAAATACAAAATGCACATCAATATAAAAATTAAAATACACTTTTTTTCATTTATTTTAAGATAAAAGCCTAAAATCTTTGACCTGGAGAATGAATGGAGGCAATCTAATTTAACTTTCCATAAAATCTCAGTTACATTCTTTGATAATCTTTGTCAATGAATATTCGATAATCTCTTAATATTTCAAGTTTACTTTTGTAAGCGAGAGGCAATGGGTTGTGACTTTTCAGTTCTTGGAAGGCCTTTATCTTAAACTTAGTTCTAAATCACAATAACTGTATCTATGTTTGCCTTATGAATCATTTTACAATAAGAAATTGTTACTATAAGCATCCTTCAGTTTTTACATACAAGTGTGACACTGCTTAGGTAAAATAATCTGTCTCTTAAACAATTAAAATGCCACAGGTGAATTGTTTTAAACATGAAATTAGTATTAACCATAACTAAAGGTAAGTCAGTATAAATAACCAAATATATATTATATATATGAATATTGTATGTCATATATAAATATATATAGTAATAATATTGAAGGAAAAACTGAAAGAAAATATGAGAGAAGCTAGGTAATGTAGTGAGCACAGTTTTAATATAGCTAATAAACATTTTATATATGTGTGTGTGTGTGTGTGTGTATGTGCAGTAACTATTAAAGGTAAAAACAGAAAGAAAACATGAGAGAAGCTAACTCCCTCTTATGGGTTAAATTGTATGCACCAAAAACTCAAATGTTGACGTCTATATTACTTCTCTAAGTCTGTATTAGTTTGCTATGTCAATTTGCTAGTTAGTACCACAGCCTGCATAGCTTAAAAACCAGAAATTTATTTTCTCACAATTATGGAAGCACAAAATAACAAAGTATTTGCCAGGGTTGGTTTCTTTTGAAACCACTCTCCTTAGCTTGTAGTTGGCTACCTCTATTGTGTGACTTCACATGATCTTTTCTCTGTGAATATGTGTGACCTACTTTATTCTTCTTATAAGGATACTAATCATATTGTATTAGGGCTCACCCTAGAACCTCATTTTAACTTAATTACTGTTTTACAGACCCTAACTCCAAATACAGTCACATTCTGAGATTGTGGGTTAATATGACTTTAACATATGAATTTGGGGGTAACACAATTTAGTTCATAATAGAGTCCTACTCACCAGGGCCTCAGACTTTGACCTTATTTTAAAGTAGAATTACTACTGATACAATTGGTTAAGACAGACCGATGTCCTTCTAAAAAGGAGAAATTGTCCTCACAAGGTAGAACACCAAGTGAAAATGAACACAGAGATTAAGGCAATGGATCTACAAGCCCAGTAATGCCAAAGCTTAACAGCAAACACCAGAACCTAGTAGAGATTCATCAAACAGGTTCGCCATTATAGCCCTCATAAGGAAGCAAGTGGCTGATACTGTCAGCCCAGCCTTGTGGTCTCCAGACCTGAGACAATAAATTTCTGTCATCCTAAGGCATCCAGTCTGTGGTGCTTTGTTACAGCAGCCACAGGAAACCAATACACCCCCCTTCAAAACAGTATTTCAACAGGGATAAAACAAAACAAAACATGTTCCATAAATCATTAGAAGGCACCTGAAATAATTTATGTGTCAGATGTACCATGGCAAAACTAGAGAATCACTGAGAAATAACTAAAGTTATCCTTATTAAGAATCAATATTAGATAACTAACGCAATTTTAAATACCAGTAGACCTCAAATGAACTTTCAAGTAAGGCAAAAATTAACTTATTCCTATTGGAGTTATTCACAGAGTTCCATGAATGAGTAAAAAGGTTAAATCATTTGTCATCACTATTCAGTTTTATGGTTATCAATTAAATATTTTCAGAAAGAAAATGGGGTATGAATTTCATTTTCAGTTTTTATTCTTTATTCCTATGGATATTTTCAAAAGAAATGTGTTCAAAACCAGTAAAGTTAAAAATACATATATTTATATGAACTGTGATTTTTTTTATTGAAATAAAATTGCCATTTTCTTTGTGAATCACTATTTTTTTTAGTTCAGCATATTCATCCTGTGTGTCAAGTTGTGATTCATTTCTCCCACTTTTTCCTCTTTTAACATCTATGAGTGCTGTGTTGGTTCATTTTTATGCACACATGATGTCATATTTTTTGCCAATACAAAACTTTAAATTGATGAACTACATATCATTACCATGTAAAGTCAGCCTCTCCTCTTCCCTCTTAAGCCCAATTCTATATAATGAATATTTCATTGTGCAAAACTATCAAAATCACAAATGAAATACAATCATAAGTTATAGGGTATCACTGTTACTAGTTGAAGGGGCATCATTATGGAGAAATTTGTTTTCCAGAAAGACAATTGGCCTAACTTGTGCTTTCCTAGGCAGGGGTGACTTTATTTGATTAGTGAGATTGCTAGAAGCAGGTGCGTCTGGGCGGCTCAGTGGGTTAAACCTCTGCCTTCAGCTCAGGTCATGATCTCAGGATCCTGAGATCGAACCCCTCATCGGGCTCTCTGCTCATCAGGGAGCCTGCTTCCCTCTCCCTCTCTGCCTACTTGTGATCTTTGTCTGTCAAATAAGTTTTAAAAATCTTAAAAAAAAATATTGATAGAAGCAACCAAGAACACTTAATTCAGGATCTTCTGTTTCTGTTTCAGACCTGTCGATCTTGCAGAAAAGGTATATTCTAGCGGCTATCGTATGCTGACACAGAGTGCCCCACCCGGGTCTGAAGATTGGCTGAGTATCTGTATGCCCATCTCACAACCCCTACATGGGCTTCCCAAATCTCCAGTCAGAGATTTAGCAGATATAAAATTAAATCTCTAAAGACATATTACTCAAGTGTTATTCCTAGCTCCTGTAAGGACTAGCTAAGTGATTTTAGCCAAGTTTCTTAAACACCTTGTTTTTCAGTTTCCTAAAATCGAAAATGAATATGACCCTACAATGTCCTTCTTCCAGTTTTTGTAAAATTCAAATGATCTAATAAACTTCAAATGCTTAGAAAGTACCTGTCATCCAATAGTCATTGATTGATACTTGATGGTCTTCTGTCTTTTTTTTAATGATTCAATAGTTAGGTATATTAAATGGTAGAGTTATTTGTTGGCCCCTGAATTCCCAACATTTTTAGAAGAATATCATATTTTTTCATAATTTCTTACAATGGAGAAAATGAAAGAAATTACACCCCAAATTTATATTTATAAAAAAATGCTGAGAAATCATAATCTAGAGAAAGAAAAGGAATTAAATATAGACCAGTTTCTGTGTTCATAGCTTTTTGCACATTACCTAATTAAGTGCAATAAATGCTTGGCTCTAGCCTTTAGTTTGGGAAAGGGTGGTTCTAGTCAAGTTCTAGTCACGTTTTGGCAAGATCAAAGACTTGGTCTAAAAACTGTACAGAATAATTTGTATACAACTTCTACCCAAATATTGCTAATTCATTGCTTTAGAATCAACTTAATATTCCTTAGTTTCCTAAGGCTGAATTATTTTAGATTTTTCATCTTTTCTTCTTATATAGGCATCCAATGATACTACCCACAAATTTTGAAAAGATGTATTTTAATTTAGTCATAAATTCATTTAATGTCTCTTTGGACATCTTTTATCCATGAGTTATTTTTAAATACATTTCTCAATCTACAGATACTTGGGGATTTTTTCCAGCTATTTTTCTTTGTTTAATCTCTAGTTCAATTCAAATGTAGTAGGAGAACATATTTTGCATGGTATTTATTCTTTTAAATTTGTTAAGGTATTAGCCTAGAATGTGGTTTTTTTGTTTTTGTTTTTGTTTTTGTTTTTGTTTTTAGTTTAAAAAAGAATGTATCTTCTGCTGTTGTTGGAGGGAGCACTCTGAACATTTCAATTAGATCAAGTTCATTAAGAATGTTAGCCATTTGTACCCTTATTGATTTTCTTATTTATCGATTTATCAATTTCTAACAGAGTGATAATGAATATTCCAATGACTATCATATATTTCTCTATTTCTCCTTTTACTTCTATTGGTTTTTACTTCATGTGTTTTGATACTCTCTTTTGAGGTGTATATATATTGCTGTTATTTCTTCTTGGTTAATTTATCCCATTATCATTATGTAATGACTTTCTTTATTTTTGACGATCTTGCTTGTTCTAAAATCTACTTTGTCAGTAATTCATATTAACTCTCTCTCTGACTCTTGACACTCTGCTTTTGTCTTGACATTTCTCTTCTGACTTTTTAAATGACCTTTGTGGTTACATGGGGATCACCTAATTATCCAGGATAATTTTCCATCTCAATTTCCTTAACTTAAGTGCATTTGAAAGTCTTTTGCCATGTAAGGTGACATGTACAGGTTCAGGAATTAAGAGACAGACATCTTTGGTGAGGAGCATTATTCTGTGTACATCAGACAAGTGGAAAATAACAAATGTTGGGGATGATGTGGAGAAATCATAACACTCTGATTCCTAAATCCAGGAATGAAAAGCTACTTTAATATTAGAAAATCAATCAATGAAATTCAACAGACTAACATGAAAAGTTAAAAGAGTACAATCAGAATAGTGAAGCAATTGTGTTTTGCTAAAATGGTATAGCCGTTAGAAAAAAAGTTTGGCTTTGCTCAAAAAGTTAAACACAGAATTATATGACTCTGCAGTTTTAGTAATAGGTATATAGTAAGAGAGGTGCAAACAGGTACTAAAAGAAATACTTGTACGTGGATGTTTACAGTAGCACTATTCACAAGAGCCAACAGGTAGAAACAAATCAAATGCTTATCAACAAATGAATGGAAAAACAAATTGTGACATGCATGTGCACTATAGTTAATATTTAGCTTTAAAAATGAAGTACTGATGCATGCTACAATATTATCATGTGAATGACCTTCAAAAACAATATGAAAAATGAAAGAAGCCAGACACACAATATCATATATTGTATGATTCCACTTCTATGAAATACTGAGGATAGATAAATCCACAGAGACAGAAAGCAAATAGGTCATTGCCAGGGTGAATAACTGCTTAAAGGGTACACATATTTTGTGGGGTGATGAAAATGTCTTGGAACTTGACAGAGGTGATGATTGATGATTGAAGAGCATCATGAGCATATTACATGCAACTGAACTAAAATGGTTAATTTATATTATGTGAACTTTATTTCATGTTTTAAAAATGCTATCTTATTAATAAAAGGTAAGAAATGAGGTATAAATAAATTAACTAAGATGATTAATTTTATGTGTCCACTTGTCTGGGCCATGGTGCAGATACTTTGTTAGATTTTTTTTTTTTTTTAGATATTTCCATGAGAATGTTTTTAAGTGAGATATATATTTAAATTAGTGGATTTGAGTAACAAATTGTCCTTATTCAATCAGTTGAAGGCCTAAATAGAAAAAAAGGCTGTGCTTACCCAAAAAAGAAAGACTTGCTTGGCAAATTCTTGACTTTGCCTACAACCCTGGTTCTTGGTTCCATAGCAGACTGCCTTTGGATTCCAGCTACTACTTTTTCTTGAGCTTTTAACCAGCTAGCCTCCCTCAGATTTGCATATGAGTCATTTGCTTAAATTAAACTTCTTTCTTTTCTACTATGTGTACACCCTATTGGTTCTACTTCCCTGAAGGGCCTTAATGTAGTAATTTATCCAAAATCATACAGAAATTCAGAGGCAGAGAGCTTATACCTAAGAAGTCAGGCACTCTCAGTTCAAAACCCGACAATATTTACTGCCATTAATAGAACACATTCTGGAGTCAGATTGCCTGGATTTGTATCCTAGCATCACCCCTTACTATATGTGTGACTTTATTTAAGTTAACAACTGTAAGCCAGAGTTTCCTAAACTATTAAATGAGATACACTGAATAGATACAACATAGTATTGTTATGCCCCTTCAATGAGAAAAACATGTAAATTTCTCAATAGAGCAATGGCTGCATGTATTTTACAAAGACCAGACACTATTATTACTTTAACAAAAACAGTTTAATTTATAATTATGATCGACTATTCCTTGTTGACTATTCTTGTCTCATTTAAGAATTCAACTCAACTTATGGGGGAATATGGACTTCGTGTCAGTTATGTCAGTGTCTGAAATAATGGGTCTGCAGTGTACATAGTGTGTGCTCTTGGTGAAATTAGTTATATTTTCTGAATTCATTATCTTCACTTGTCAGAGGTGATTTAGCTACTTATCACAGCTAACTCAATATAATACAATCCTATGTGATATGAAGTAGCTCTAGTAAATGTATAGCTCTAATAATGGTAGTATTTTTACTTTATTGCCTCATTCTTCCTTTGTGATTAAACATGCACAGAGCATGTTAGATTTCATGAGAGTTTAAGTCTTTTAATGATACCAGGTTATCTATTAGATGCTTTAGTTAAAAACTTATGAAAGGTAATCTTGAAATATGTATTTACATATGTCTGTATGTATGCATATACACAAAAATATACATCTACACACAGATCCTTAACAAGCACAGGAAGAAAAATAAATTTATATGGAAAACTTCTGATACTTAAAATATATATAATTAATCCATTTTTGAATGTATTTTTAAATTCTAGTTTTCCATCCTAAAATTTCCTGGGAACACATGTATACTTCTACAGTAGTCTTCTACTCAGGCAAATACACACACACACGCACACACACACACACTTTAGAAGAACTGTTCTCATGTCAAAGAACAAATATCTTTAGAAATACTAAGGAGGGTGCCTGGGTGGCTCAGTGGATTAAAGCCTCTTCCTTCAGCTCAGGTCATGATCTCAGGGTCCTGGGATCAAGCCCTGCATCGGGCTCTCTGCTCAGCGGGGAGCCTGCTTCTCCGTCTCTCTCTGCCTGCCTCTCTGCCTACTTGTGACCTCTGTCTGTCAAATAAATAAATAAAATATTAAAAAAAAAAAAAGAAATACTAAGGAAATTGAAATTGACCCATTTACCCCTATAAAAAATAAATTGATTAAGTATCTGTGGACTAAAATATCTATGACTAAAAATATTACTTATTTGTAGTTTACTTGAAAAATAAATGTGCTACTCAAGAATGAGCTTGGGTATCAGTCTACAAATATTTTTGTTCTTTAAGTTCTTAAAAATCAATCTGAAGAAATGTCTACATGAAAAATTATCAGGAAATCTCTAAAAAGATTAATGACAGAAGTACTGAACCAAATTTCAAATTTATTTTTTTGGAATAATTGCAAAATACATATAATGGATTCAAATTGTGATTTTCTATTACCTAACAATTATTTTATCATTTTACTTAAATTATGTAAATTGCTTAAAGTTGCTGAGCCTGGAACTCCTTGTTTAAAAAATTTGAATAGTTTCATTCCAATACATGATTATAGAGATTATATATGACACTCTATATAAAGTACAACAGCACAGTCTATACCATAAAGTTGATGTGAGTGTGTGTATATAATATATACATATGTATATATAAATTTCACAAATAAGATATTTAGGTCAATTAAATAATGTGAATATATGTATATTTTTTAAGCAAGATAAGATAGTCTATTGATTGAATTCAACAAAATCCTTGTATAACTTGGTAAAACATATTTACAAGAGAAATTACTGTATTTAATTTTGCTGATGCCTTTGCTTTTCTCTAAGACTCAATTTTTTAACAAAAGCATATACTCTTAATAATATTCCCTATACACACCTATGTATTTGTGATATTATTGGACATAAAGTATTTGGTCTGTTGATGTCAGCATTTTTTTTTTTACTTTAAAGTTTCTTTTTATTGAGGGATAATATTTCAAAAAATGCTATGAATATTTTTTCCTTGTTATACTTTCGTCAGCATTTTCACATATGTATCAGATAGATTAAGGGGGGAAAATGGCAATACAACCCGAAGGCTGAAAGTTTAAATGCAAGAAAGACTAGAAATAGAGAAGCCATAGTTGTCATAGCAACATAATCTTGCTATATTCATATTATCCTTTTCCACACAAGAAGAATTTTCAAAGCTCCATAGAGTTGTTCCAAGTAGTAGGGGAGTGAATCCTGTGTGCATTTAATATAGAACTTTCAGGCGCTCTTAATACAGCCCATCTTCAGTAGAAGCAACACTGTACTTGAAATTTAATTCAGATAATATAATCATTTAGAGAGATTTCCAGTAATACATTCTTTATGAGATAATGTATAGTTAAGACTACCTTTTTGCTTTTTTCCAGGACACATAAAGACAGAAGCATCTCTTTTAGAATTATTCCAAGGTTTTACTAAACCTGATTCTTTTATTTCCCAGCTGCTTTCTTCTGGTTTTTATAAAAATCAGCATGTATTATGCATCTTCTTTCACCAGTGAATATTATATATTTTATCTTACATGTTTAATTTTGAGCCTTTCTAATCTTTTGATATACCTATTTTCACTTTAAGATATATTGAGAAATGAATAATGTCATGCACACACAAATTCCACACTCTGACTCTACCTAATCTTTTGCTAGAAAATTAATAACAAAAATAACAAACAAAAATTTTACATAGAACATAATCAACTATGAAATTCAAAAGATCATATTTAGTTTTATTTCAGAAATACTATTTAATGAAAAATACACATACTCATTCAAGCCCATAGAGAATTATACAAATGCCAAGCCACAGTATAACTTAATATATCCTACTCTTTTTCCCATTAATTTCCTTTCTCCCCATTCAGCTTAAAGTTATTAGAAAGAATTTGTCCAGTTCCAGATAAAATGAGATACTTCAGGGAATGGATTAAATGGTATAAAGGGTATTAGTTGTGACCATCTGGGAAGAAATGTAGTTTCTGGAGAGTCTGAAAATTGTACTGCAAGGACATCATAGATTGAACACAGCCACAGAGATGCTCAATGAGAAGTGAGAATGTGAAATACTGAGTAGCAGTCAGAAATTGCTCAGAGTAGGAAAGAACTACAGAGGAGGCACAACAAGGTCCTAGTGCAAGATCTCTCAGCAGATTGCTTGGCTATGGGCCTCATGACCCTTTAGGAGAGTAGACATTACTTTATTTAAGGTCAGTGATAATAGTCTACTTTGCCTAACATTTGCTTGTTCCAGTTTGATTTATTATTGTATCCCATGGTTACCACACCTGCCTTAGTAAATATTGAGAAAAACATTTTCTTAAAATACAGCCATGTTGACAATGTCTGGTTCAGCCCTGAGAAAAATGGCTCTTCTTCAGATTTGACACTTCTCTTTTGATGCTGTTATGCCCAAATAACTGAAATAGTAAAGATAAAGAGCAACATCTCTCTCTGCTACTCTTCCCCATATCTTGATAAGTAGATACCTAACATGTAAGAGAAATTTTGCTATTGTCCAAGACATAGCTCCTAGAATTTGTAGAGATTTTGGAGAATGGTAATCTCTTAAATTATGACAAATATGCAACAATATACAATTTTAAAGGGACATGCTATTTGAAATGTCATCAACTCATATAAAAACAATGCATTTTTTACCATAATGGGCCAACATGTTAAGAAATACTAATTCAAATGGAGTAAAACAATGAAATCCCACAAAATAGGGATTTAACACACTAATGTGTATGCTATTTTGAAAGCATAACACAAAAGCAGTAAGTTACATTCACATTATACTCTCTGAGTACTTAGATTTTGACACTTTACTTTTTTCTATTTTTAATTGATTTTTTTTCAAATGTACAAGAAGAAGAAAAATCTTCATGTTACACAACTGTTCTAAATAAATGTAGTGGGTTTTAGAAAAGCTGTTTGTTCATTCACCAATTCTGATGTACCCTTGTTTATTTTATGCAAGGAAATCTATAACTATACATTAGTATTCATTACTCTATATAGATCTTTTAAGGTAGAAATCAAGGTTAAAGTGAAACATCAAATGTCAATATAAAATACAGTATGTTTTTTTAGGTTTAAAAGAATTTTCATATGTAATTTTATTTTATAACCACTTTCACTAAAAAAGATTCAGAGTTAATGTGTAAAAAAAATTTTATTTAGGACCTACTTATTTTTTTTCTACTACAACAAAACATATTTAATATAATTTGCTTGAACTTAAGATATTTATGTTCTGAATTGAAGAAAAAAAATTCTGAGCCCCATAACACTACTTACAATCTGTATGAATAGCCATCCCCCGACCTTTTTTTATTTTTATTTTTTTTTTCCGGGATAAATGTTATTTTTAAGAATCTAATTTATCATTTCCTACATGTGTATTTTAAAAGAAAACAAAAATGTTTCTGCTATTTTTGAACAACAAAAAAACAGAAACATATGATGAAATAAGCATAAAACTTTTATATGACAATCTAATTATGGAAATACAACGTAAACTGCTAGAAGGGTCATGTAAGAATTCTATCGACCCTCACTCCAGCAAAAAACAATAATGATTGGTGAAAAATAATTTTAAAAAAATCTCTGGGAAATTTCCTAAAGACATACTTTAAGTGAAAAGTGAAAAAAAAATGTATTAAATCTGTGTAAGAAAAGCCAGAGTCTATGGCATCTGAGCCAAGACCTGCTCTACTCCCTCCCTGCCTCCCCAGTTTATCATAAACGGAGATTTGTTTTTGGTCATTGAAGCCAAGAATACATCACTTCATTTTTCCCCTGGCTTTTAGTCCACTGCTACAGTATCTTCCTAGGAGGGGAGAACACTACCATTTCTCATCATCTCATGCAGAGGCTCTATTCTAGACAAGAGGAGCTAAGAGGACCGGAATCTCTTCCTCCATTCAGTTCCAACTTGTAAGGTGGAAGCTCCACCCAGTAGGCAACAAGCTGAGAATACTGGGGCCCAGAAGGCCCTCATTCAAAACAAAAACAAAACAAACAAAACAAAAAATCAAAACAAACAAACAAACAAAATCAGAGGCTCCTCCCTTACTCAACTTCTTGCTCATTAAGCAAGGTGTCATTCTAAGAAAATTCCAAGAAAAGCTTGCCACCATCCCCACACCCATCTCTGGAGCAGGGGCACAGATTTGGTGGAAGAGGAATCAATCAGAACAGGTGATCATGTAATCCTAAAAGACAGTGTACATGCATATTTCTTCCTTCTTGTTTAAACTGAATAAAAAACAATTATATAAAGCAATATGTAAACAACTGCATTATTGGGACTATAATATATATTTGACAATCACAGCACAAAATAAAAAGGTGAAAGCTAAGCTGAAGTAAGGAAATAACTCCAAATGATAACTCAGATTCACAGCAACTGATGAAGAGAACCAGAAGTGATAAATAAGAAGGTTAATACAACAGGCCCTATAAACAATTAACTGCTCTCCTTTCCTTTTCTCAGATTTAAAAAAAAAAAAAAGATTTAAAAGTATTCAAAGTATTTAATTGTAAGAATATATTTTGAGTTTCAAAATATACAGATCCAATTTCCATAACACTAATAATATTTAAGAAGTGGGAATATGGGATAAGGATACAGAGAAGTAAAGTTCCTATTCTCACTGGAATAAATCAGAAGTAGATTCTGGTAACTTAAGATATATATAGTAAGCTCTACAATAAACATTAAGTAAATGGCTCAAAAATATACTGAGAAATCACTTAAATATTTAAGAGAATATCCTAGAAAATATTCACTTAATTAAAAAATAAAAGCATTAAGACGAAACAAACAAAAGGAACTGAAACATACAGAAAAAATAAAATAACAAATATAAATCATCAGTAACAACATTAAGTGTGAATGAATTAAACAATAATATCAAGAGTCAGAGCTGACTGGATTGAAAAACTATATGCCCACTGCAGAAGACACATTTAAGAATCAAAGATACAAACAGACTGAAAGTAAAGGATAGAAAAATATGCTATAAAGAAGAACAATCATAAGAAAGCCGTAGATAACATCAGTATCAGAAAACTTAGCCTTTAAAACAAAAACCTTTTGTTAGAGATAAAAAGGTTTTGTTCCTTGTTTTTTTTTTTGTGTGTGTGTGTGTGTTTTTTTGGAGGGGGGCTTTTGTAATGAAAGAGATCAATATATGAGTAATCTGTAACAATTACATATATGTACATACCTCACAAGAACTCCAAACCCCACATCCAACATGGATAGAACAATTGCACAGTACATACAAAAGGAAAAGATTTGGCCAACATTAAAAACTAACTATAGGGGCTCCTGGGTGGTTCAGTGGGTTAAGCCTCTGCCTTCAGCTCAGGTCATGATCTCAGGGTCCTGGGATCGAGCCCCGCATCCAGCTCTCTGCTCAGCAGGGAGCCTGCTTCCCTCTCTCTCTCTCTGCCTGCCTCTCCATCTACTTGTGATTTCTCTCTGTCAAATAAATAAATAAAATCTTAAAAAAAAAATAAAAAAAAACAGCTCAAATTAATAACCTAATCTCCCATGTTTAAACACGCAAAAAAATGAACAAACTAAAGCTAAAGTAAGCAGAAGGAAGACAATATATTTAGAGAGGAAACTAATGAAATTGAGGCTAGAAAATCAGAAGCCATAACTAAAACCAGAAGTTGTTTTTTGAAAAGAGAAAAAACCCTGAAAAACAATTTAAATACACTGACCAAAAATAAAATGAGAAAAGATTAAAACCACTAAAATCAGGAATGAAAGAGGGGACACTATTACCTACAGGAATCAAATGAATAAAAGGGATTATTCTAAACAACTCTATGCTAAAAATTTAGATAATTCTGATTAAACAAATTCCTAGAACAACAAAAACTCTGTAACTAGCAGAATAAGAAATAGAAAATATGAATAGACATATAATAAATCCAAGGTTTGAATTCATAATTTAAGAACTTCATACAAATTAAACCCAAACCCAGATACCTTCATTGGTGAATTCCTTCAAAAATTTGAAGAAAATTAGTAGTAATTCTTCACAAATTCTTCTTAGAAACAGAAATTAAGAGACTATTTCTCAATTAATTCTATATTGGTCAGTATTACCTCAAAAGCAAAATTCAAGAAACACAAGAAAGCTACAGATCAAAATTTCTTAGGTATATAGACACTAAATTCTCTTTCTTTCTTTTTTTTTTTTTTAAAGACACTAAAATTCTTAACAAAATAGTAGCTTACCAAATTCATCAATTCACAAAAACAATTCCACATCCTGACCAAGTAGGATTTATCCCAGGAATGCAAGACTCATCAAACATCCTAAAGCTAGTTATTTACAGTATATTATATTAAGAGAATAGACAAAATCATCTCAGTAGATGCAGACCAAGCAGTTGACAAAACCTCATACTCCTTCATGATAAAAACACTCAACAAACGGTATATAAGAGAACTTTCTCAACCTGATAAAAACCCAGCCAATGTTATATGTAATGTTGAAAGATGAAATGCTCTCACACTGAGGTCAGGGATAAGACAGGGATATTCAGTCTTGTCAGTGTTATCTATCAAAATAATGGTGGTTTTAGCCAGGGAAATTGGGCAAGAAAATGTAATAAAATATACCCAGACTGGAAAGGAAGTATTAAAACTTTATCTGCAGATTGTATGACCCTTTATATAGAAACATAAAATGAAAGCACAAGGTTAATGGGTATATTATTGCACAGAGAACAATTGTTTGTCTACATAATAGCAATGAGCAACTGAAAATGAAGCTAAGAAAATAATTCCAATAATGATACCATGAAACGAAATAAAATATCTAGGAATGATTTCCATAAGAGAACTATAAAACTTATTCCAAAAACTACAAAACAGTGCTGAAAGAAATTAAAGAGAACCCTAATATATGGAAATCCACCCAAGGAGTGGTTGGAAAACAGGGATGAGATTAGGTCAGAGATTGATGACGTTAAATGTATACTATGTGTTAAATGAAAAATAAAAAGCGATTAAATTGACAGGTGGCTCTTTGAAAAATTATCAAAATGGTTTCTGTAATACTGGCATGTAGCCATGTTTTTTTTTTTTTTTTTTCTTTTGCTTAGAGTGAGCTAACATGGCAAGGACTGATTTTCCAAGGCTGATTTTCCAAGGCTAAAAAAATTAGGTATAATTTTCCTAGCAACTTTTCAAAAATGACTGAAGAAGTGTCTTTGCAAGACAGTGGTTGACATACGCAACTTAGAGAGATATAAAAGGCAAAGAGAAGAGAATAATTCCTGGCCATTATAAAAATTTACAAAGCAAATTGACTGATGGTTAAGTTTCAAATTAAATGAGCAACTAAAATAATGTTGACCAGCTCAAATCCCAGAATACCTCCTCTTCTACAAGACGTATGTATAAATTTTTAATACATTCTGAAATCTCAAAGAAACATATCTCTTTGATGAATTTTATTCTCTTTTGTCTTTCTTGAGGTAGGGTGAGTCTCTGGATTTAAAGACTGAATTATTCTTTAAAAATTCTTTTTTAGTACCCCTGAAGCAAATAATACATTATATGTTAATATTTTTAAAAATTCTTAATTTTAATTTGAGCAATCATTTCTATTTAACTGGCTACCTACCTATTTACCTATTTCATATATATATATATATATATATATATGCATATATATAGATATGGGTATCTTTATCTATAACTAGTTATCTCTACTTACCTATAAAATTCTAAGAACTGTTATTTATTTATTTATTTTTCCGATAACCTTGTTCCAAGATAGCCTATTACTGGACCATCTTCTTGTCTCTCACTCATTCAGATCTTTTAAAGATCCTTTTCTCTTGTTGTAATGAAGAAATGTGCTTTTGGGATCATTTTAATGTGTCTCGTGTTTTAACCACGGCCTTTCGTCACTGACAAGGGCTACAGCCAGGGTTTTCTGTGGATGACAGATACTGTTTTAATGACTTCGCCTTGGAGTACCTATAGGAGTTGGAGTCAGAAAAGCACTCCATGCTCTCCATTTTTTTTAAGTAAAGTTTACATATTGAGTTCCAATCTCCAAAGTCCTCCCTACTCCCATGAAGATAAATCAATTCATTAAGAAGTATTTTCCCTAAATAAAAGTTGTTTGAATTTGAAACATTAAAAAAAAAAAAAAAAGAAAAGAAAGTATTTTTCCAGTTCAACTAGAGGAAATTTAATCTACTGCACATTTTGGGTGGAAAGCACTGGAGGGAAAGGCAAAGGCCGAAATGTGGTGAAATATGTAAAATGCCATTCCAAAGAATTTTAGAAAACCACTCTGATCTCTGTGCTCTTCCTGGTTTAGTTGTCCATATTTATCTAACCCAGGGTTTTTCTGTGATAAAAAACAGCTCCTGCTTCTAGAGAAGCCTTCTCTTGTAGATGTTCTGAGGAGGATCCTTTGATCCTTAATATCCAACAGTGTTGCTCTGCCTGAGTTCTGTCTTCCTAAAATGCATCAGGGATTACAGGTGTTCTTTCCTCTGGTCACTCTCTGTTGTTGTAGCAGTTGGATTTGTTGCCTTTTGAAATACTTGCATTCCTGACGCTTCAAGAGTGTTTCTTGGGGGGGTGGAAATCACTAAATACGTGCCCAGTAAGACCTTGAAAATTGAAACTCCACAATAGCTTCAGGGTACAAATAACTATACACTTGATTCATTTTTTCCATTTTATATGGAAACATAATTTAGAAGGTAAAAGGAAATATTTTTGATAGTTTACTTTCATGAGATATGTCATATTGTCCAAAATATAATTCAAGTCATTGCCATCTCAAATTGCATTTATTAAGTTCACTTCCCCCACCCCCCATAGAACATTTTAGCCTCCATTACTAAGTATTTCATACTAGTATGAACTAATAAAATTGAATTACGCGTACTTAGGTTCCCAACAAGGTCACTTTCTCTGTGACCTTAAGAAAGTTCCTTAAACTTTTCAGATGTATAAAATAGGGATAACATGATGCTGCTAGACTTTGCTCGATGTAGAAAGGAATTACATTAAATTGGATGTCTTCATCATGGATTAATATATTTTAAGATGTCAGATTTAAATAGAATTTATGATTTCTCAATTGCAGTATTAAATAATTTGCTTTGGGCAAAAACAGGAATAGGTTCATATGTAATTGGTATTAATATTCTTTCCAGTCTCTAATAAGAAACAAAATGTCCTTATTTATATGCAGATTCCTTACATTGCAGTGTGGTCTTATATACCTGGAAACTGAACTAACACTGTATTTCTCAGGAAAAGAAACTCCTTTTCCTTAATTTTATGCCACTTATTTATATAACATGGATCTCATTCACTATTCTTCCAGGGGATTTTCTTTGCTTGAATTACTTCACTAATTTGTTCAGCATTAACCTCATTTCCTACATGGTCAGAGTGTTGTTCTTTTATATGCACACAATCATGTAGTTACGCTGAATAGACCGTCTCTACTTACATATTCATTAGGTACAAGAAAAACTCAACTTCAATTATGTCTTAGGGTGAGTTGTTCAAGAGGCTACTTTTTGTGATTCTCATTCTGTTTATAGTACTGACTGTTGGAAGTCATTGTTAAATATTTATTTGATGTTTACAATGCACTAAATAGTAGGTTTCCTTGAAACTTTATTTAAAAGAAAAAGCATAATACCTAGAACACATATAAGAACCACATAAGACATTAGCTGTAATTGAAATTTTGCAAAGTGACAGTAAAATGAGATTTATATGAATGAAAACACTTATATTAATTTGACTATTTTGGGCCAATATCTAAATAAATATAACATTTTTATTATGGATTCAAATAAATTTTTTCTCCATATAAATTATTATTTTTAGAACTGACATATCTGGGATATAGTCTAACTGGGGCGAAGGTATGGCAAACACAATCATGTATATCTTGGAATCTGTTGTAATTTCCTTCTTCAGATGTGTTTTTTTTTTTTTTAAGATTTTATTTATTTATTTGACAGAGAGAGAGAGATCACAAGTAGGCAGAGAGGCAGGCAGAGAGAGGAGGGGGAAGCAGGCTCCCTGCTGAGCGGAGAGCCTGATGTTGGATTCCATCCCAGAATCCTGGGATCATGACCTGAGCCGAAGGCAGAAGCTTTAACCCACTGAGCCACCCATATAATTCCATTTCCCTAGAGCCAAGAGGGGAAAGGATTAAGTTGAACAGTTTTGTAAATCAAAGAACATTTGTGTATTACCATTCACTAGGCTAAGATTATCTATGGAACTTTGGTCTCTTAAATGAAGTATATGAGACTTATTGCAAGAAAGATTATGTCTTGAAAAATAATGCATCAAATAAATATTGCTATATTTTTAAATAGTGCTATTTATAAAATCAGTGTGTAACAGAATTCAGAAACAATGAGATTTCAAGTGCCTTCTCCACTCTAATTTCAAAATCTCCTACAATATGACATCTTATTTATGTAAAACAAAAGATTTTAGGAAATATTTGAAACTGACATTTAACATAACTCAAAAGAGATCTAATCTGAAAGGTTTTGAGAAAAATTAATTATGTATTTGAATGTGGGAAGCATCCATTGTTTTCTTTGGAGTGTATCATCCTGTCTAAAAGTAAGCCCACTTGAGGGAGAATTTCGAGAGGACTTTTGATGAAGAAGAGCAGTTTTTATGACACGTATTCAAGATTAGGCCCAGGGATTGTCTACACTTTGAAAATCTGTAGCAACTATATAAAGTATTTGCTTTTATATTATTAATTTAAATATGCATGTTTGTAGAGATTTAAGGTACACTTAATGAAACAAAGTAGATTATTTCCCATCTTTGCTATGTTTATTATTAGCATTATGTCTGTTAGGATTAGCAAATATCAGAAAATTGCAAATAAAATGTTGAGAGGAAGAAGGAGCAACACTTTCATGCATTTCCTTCATAGGATCACTGACCCTGTCCCACAGCTGTCTTAACACTCTGTCTTCTACACCACACTTGTCATCATTGTGTCAAGGATTCAGTCCTCTGCCAATCCTTAGCAGAGGTATGAGCTCACCATGACTTGGGTTGTAATGGGTATCAGGGAGTCACCCAGAAAGACCTCCATGTAAGATTTCATTATTTTGACTGAAGACAAACTAGGAATCTTAACAACAGAAACAACAGAAGCAAAAACAAGAGTTTTATAGTCAGTGTGATCAAGGTCCTAAGAACCTGAGGGGCTGGAGTATGCTCTGCCCTCTGACATAAGAGTAATAAATCCAAGGTGGAATAGTATTAAAAAAAAAAAAAAAAAAAAAAAGGAAAGAAAGAAAAAAAACAAGAATCCACATGGTTTGCTCTAATGAAAGCAAGCTAATAAAGAATTAGGATGGGCCTGACCTTCAGAAAGGTTGTGTAAAGGTCCTCAAGAAAAAATAAATAAGAAATGGATTCCTCGGCCATTTCTCTATAGAGGATGGTCCAACAGATAATTTGTAAACATTTCTCTGCCCCGGAAGTCTTCATTCTCTACTGTGGACGTGTAAATGAAGAATCAAACCAACAAAGCAGGCTGCTCAGACTAAATAACACAGGCATAGTAGTGGACACTGATAGACACACATTCACATTCTTTTATGAGATGGTTAAGCTTATGTGTCAAATTGACTGGGCCACAGGGTGCCCAGATACTTGGTCAAACATTCTTCTGGGTATTTGGGTGAAGATGTTTTAGGATGAAACAAAGTTTTAAATGTATAGACTGAGTAAAGCATACTGTTTTCCCTAATGTGGGTGGGCATCACCCAATCAGTTGATGGTCTCAACAGGACAAAGAGGCTAATCCTCTGCTGAATAAGAGAATTTCTCCTGCTTGTTTTTGAGCTGAAACATAAGCTCTTCCTGGATTTTGAGCTAGTAAGCCTTCTTACTAGACCCAAGACATCAGTTCCCATGATTCTCAGGCCTTTAGACTCAAACTGGAACTACACATTAGAGCCTAGGTCTCCAGTTTTTTGACTCACCATGAAGATCTTGGTGATCTTCATAATCATGAGTCAAATCCTTACAGTAAATCTCTATCTATCTATCCATCTATCTACCTATACATCTATATCTATCTATGTATCTCTATATAAAAGAAGTGTAGATATCTATACATATATATAGATATAGGTGTATAAATAAATATATATTTATAAATATAAGATCTCTCTATATATAAATACATTCTGTGGTTCTGTTTCCATTAGGCATATAATCTCATGAGAGAATATTCTTGGGTGACAGCAGTATTGGTGTAACAAACTGTAACAAAAATGATGCAAAGATGATCAGACACATTTGTCTTCCTTGCATGCTAATAAATTAACACAAAGTGCTATTTTCTTTGGGTTGCACTCATCTAGATTTTTAGCATTCTTATTTCAAGGACTGCATGTTCAGGTTACAATTTGAGGGAAGATAAATTATTAAAGATAATTATACATAAAGCATTATACTGATCATTTTACTTATAGTCTATAATAGTTACATATTAAAATATTAACTTTATTGTATTTTATATGTGAAGTATATATTAACCTATTAAAGTTAGCAATACATTTTTAAAATCCTCCTCTGTTACAGTAATTTTTATCTCCATCTCATGAAAAAAAAATACAATATCTGTATTAAAACAATCAAACTCCTTAATAGCTGACATTATTTCACACTAACCATAGCTGACATTTAGTAACTGTTTCTGACTGCCTGAAGTATTTCTTACATGGTATGTCATGTTCAGGAGTTTACTGAGTCAGGTTTCTACTGTTAGACATTCTCTTATTTGAAATGTTTTTGTAATATTTCCTTAGAAATGGAATTTATGGTTCAAAGAGTATGTGTATTTTTTAGTAGTTTTGACATGAGAACGACAAATTGCCTTACCAGAGTATATATGGCCTTGAATCGCACCAGTATTATAGAACAGACTCCTTTGTCATCAAATCCTGGAGAATGCTCTTAACATTTTACAAATCCATTTTTATCATTAAAAAATATTCACTAATTTGAATTTGGTTAATTGTTATTTCTAATTGGTAATTAAAAATTCATCTTTTTATGTTTTTAGCCTATTGTTCTATTGAGGAGTCTTTTTTTGCCCTGACACCTAAGAATGTTTTATAATTTAAAAGTACTAATAGTGTATCACCTTAAAAGGCATGCCTCTCTCAGAAACTTTACAGATAGCCATCCCTAGTTTTGTTTTTATATTTAAATCTTAAACATTTATCTCTGCACATGGCATCAGGTAAGCATTTTACTTCTGTTTTTCCAAACCATCTGGCAATCCACTAAAAACATTTATTAATTTGGTCATTTTTTTATCATGGACTTGAAATGTCCCTTTTGTCATAATGTTGATGTGTGCAGGGTTAAAAAGAAGTGTTCTTCCACTTACTACCTACCTGTGTGACCCCTGGGAAGCTCAGAGATATTAGTCTCTGTGTCATCTATAAACCTGGATACTAGTACATACCTGATTGGGTTGGTATTAAAAATAAGTTAATCTATTAGATGTCCATCAACAGATGAATGGGTAAAGAAGATGTGAGATTTTATATATATAGTGGAATACTATGCAGCCATCAAAAGAAATGAAATCTTTTCATTTGCAATGACATGGATGGAAGTGGAGGGTATTAGGTTGAGCAAAATAAGTCAATCAGAGAAAAACAATTATGATCTCTCTGATATGAGGAATTTGAGAGGTAGGGCAGGGGGTTTTAGGGAGTAGGGAAGGAAAAATGAAAAAAGATAGGATCAGGAGGGAGACAAACCATAAGAGACTTAATCTCATGAAACAAACTGAGGGTTGCTGGGGGTGGTGGGGTAGTGATGGGGTAGCTGAGTTATGGACATTGGAGAGGGGATGCGCTGTGGTGAGCGCTGTGAAATGTGTAAGCCTGATGACTCACAGACCTACACCCCTGGGTCAAATAATACATTATATGTTATTATTTTTTTTTTTAGATATCTAAAGAAAATAAGTTAATCTATGTATGAGGAAAACTTGAAAAGAGCTTAGAACATAGTTAATGTAGTAATTAACTCTTGAATAGCTAACTATATGTATATATTCTACTATAAAATGTATCTAAACATTAGGTCTTCTAGAATTATTGACCCCTCTTTGGCCTACTTCCAGTTACCCTGGAATGAAACTTTATTTTTCCTTTACAGTGTGCTCACTAAATCATGTCACAAATGTCATGCCATTCTTATTCAAATATCTCTTCATTGTTCTTCTATAGGTAAAAATTAGCATCATTATATCAACTTCATTTTCAAATGAAGAATGAAGCAAACTAAAAAGTACCAAATGGGGATGTTTTTAATTGTCATGGTGTTAAAGGTTAAGATCTGTGTGTGAGGATCTGTTTTCAAAATTACATTTTTTTCACCAAGGAACATCCAAGTCATACAATTTAAAATAGTGTTTAGTTTGTTGTTGTAGCAACAAAGCTGTATTCTTATAAAGACACTGCAATTTAAAAGGTCAAGAATATTTACAGTGTGTGAAATAAAATAACTGACCCAAATCTGAAATATAATGATTGGTTCATCTGCCAAATGAAAGAAAATATTTTAGTAGGATTTCCAAAGTGTAATGTGAGAATATAGCATGGAAACAATTTGCATATATGGAAGTTATATCTCTACCAAGTATCACTTAAAGTAGACAATTAATTGAAACACAGCCTGGCACACTGCCTATCTTCCTTTTGTTAATTGGTCTTCAGAGGCTTTTGGAGATATCCAAGTATCACTCCCCCAAACGCCACAACAATAGCAACAATTTAAAAATAAATGAGGTCACCTTCCTTTTCTACTAATGAGTAGTGCTAAAAAGTGACATAAGGAAGAAAGAGCAAATATCACGGTTTTCCTATGTTTAGACCTGATTTAACAGAGATGTGTCAAAAATGGTGTAAATATGGATATGTTGTCAATTTTGCCAAAATAGAGAATTTAGTATTTTGATCTGAAAAAACCAATAACAAGAACAGTTAACCATTACAGGTGTGCTTGTATCTATTCATTTCAACTTGTTTCTGGGGACAGCGTATATTTAAAGCCAAATGTTTTTGTTTGGAAATTTAATAAGCAATAGTATTATGTTTATCTACTCTTCTTCATTGAATTTCTAATACCTGTCACTGTGATGCATTAAGTTGTTATTTATTATACATCTTTTAAGCCAGTATCATAAGGCAATATATCAAATCAGCACGCTACCTAGTTCTGTGTAAAGTACATGTATAAAATTCTATGGTAAGCTTCAATAAGAAAATTTACCTTCAGGTGTTTACATTAGAATTTTTACAACTCAGTATGGTACCTGAGTGGCTCAGTTGGTTGAGTGTCTGACTCTTGATTTTGGCTCATGTCCTGGTGTCAGGGTTGTGATAGTCTACTTGTAATCCTCTCTCTCCCTCCCCCGCTCCCCTTCCCCCTGCTTGTGCATGCACTCCCTCTATAAATGAAATAAAATTTAAAAAAAATAAATTTTACAACCTAGACTATGACTACATGAAACAAAAGCACATATTCATTATCTGATAGGCACACACAATAGCAGGCTCCCAAAGGCAGATCTACACAAAACCACTGATAGAAACTTAGAAGAGTGATAATTGCTTAACTAGGGGGAGGTACTGGTTAACTTATATTTCACCAACATCTCCTGATACCTACCTTCATTCTGATTCCCTAGACCATGTCCCTCAGTGCTTCTAAATCTTTAAAACAAGGGCGCCTGGGTGGCTCAGTGGGTTAAAGCCTCTGCCTTTGGCTCAGGTCATGATCCCAGGGTCCTGGGATCAAGCCCTGCATTGGACTCTCTGCTTAGCAGGGAGCCTACTTCCTCCTCTCTCTCTCTGCCTGCCTCTTTGCCTACTTGTGATCTCTGTCTGTCAAATAAATAAATAAAAATAAAATAAAACAAAGAGTACTTTAACATTAAATATGGGGAAAGAACAAGTTAAAACTCAAAATGTAAGGCCACATAAAAATTAATACAAAAATGATGAAAATGTCTATTATCATAAGTTGATTTATAGAGAGGTTTTAACCATAATCAGTGACTTGTGATTATTAGAATTACAGTGACATTTAAGCATTCAAAGCAAATATCGAAATAAATTAATACTGTTACTCAAGTGGGTATTTTGTCCTCCTTTATAAGCAGTTCGATTATAACCGAAGTCGCATATAGACTTCTTTGTGGCTCAAAATTTTTAGTCCTTTTACTCTCAATAAGAGCCTTACAAAATAGGTGACTCACTTTATAATTCCTAGTGTTACTAACTTTGCCTTGTAATGAAATAGAATCAATAATTTCTTATTAATTATGGCTTTAGTTTTCAAAAGTAATTTAGTAATGAAGTTGCAACAACCTGTGGCAGTAGGCTATGTTCACATTTTCCAAATTCTTGTATTCTGGTAATTCAGAAGCATTTGTCTCCATCTAGATAAATTAGAAAAGAAGAACAGTTTCCCATAAAAAGCATCCGTCTGCTATAATCACTTAGAGCAAAACTGATGAAACGCCAGAGTGAAAATCCTTGCCATTGGGATGGTTTAGGAGAAATAAATGTTTAAAACGTGTTCAAGAATCAAACTATTTTTTTAAATGTCTTCAAATAACATGTGTGTAAAGCTAAACCACAAGACACAAATAAAGATTTTTTTTTTTTTTTAAGAAAATGGGCAAACGTGCTGATGAGCCTAAGTTCTATTTTCTCTATATACCCGAACAAATTGATTTCCAGTGTCATGCTGTTATAAGTGAAATATTGGAGGGAGTGCTTGGACACTTCTAGGGCTGGAAGTGACTGTTGTATAAAAGAAGATGATGGAATACACGAGACATAAATGGGTAGATTGGATATAGCAAAGTGCTCCCAAAATATAGATAACACTGGCAGCACAGAAAATGAGAACCCGAGTAAAACATTTGTGAGACCTGAGCGGAGGAGAAAAAAAAAAAAAAAAAGAAAAAGAAAAAGCTAAAGATAAAAGCAAGGCCTCATAACCTTGACCTGCTCAGTATAGAATATTGTGTGAATGGAAATAAAGATGCATTTTGTTTTCTTTTGGGCACTATTTCCAGACACTTAATGAAAGGCTTGGGCTATCTTTTATAATTCAAAGGGAGAGAAAGCGCACTTTTAAGATCAAAAGCAACCTGTTTTCCAACTATATGAAAGACTCAACGGCAAGTATTAGAGATACAGACGTATCTGTATTATGGATACAGAAATGAAATCCTAGAGAAATATTAGTAGACACTGACGATATTTTAATGATGTGATGAAATGTTGATATTAAATTCACGGTCATAGGTGCCTCCCACCAAACCTTTTCTCTAGAAATGCTGTTTCATTACATCATCATGGGAAAATAAGAGAAAACAAAAATAATCTCCCAGAAGGATTTCGGTTTTAGGGGTGCTTTGACTTCAGTTCACCCATTGTGGGCTGCCTTCATGCAAGGTTCAATGTGCTGGAGCCACAGTTTGGGAGGCTCCCCTGGTTTGGGAGGCGGGCATAAAGAGTGTTGCACAGAATGCCTATGATGATGTGGGAAGGCAAGACAATTTACTGATTCGGGTCTTAAACCTGAGACACTGGCATGTGAGTTGTAATGCTAGGAGGTTGGAAGTATAGTCAGAAGCCATAGGATAACCCAGAGCACAGAGCCACGAGGGCCTTTTAGGTAATGGGGTTCAGTGAGAAACACGTCTGAAGATCATGTGAGAAATGAGACTGGAAAGGGACATATGGCACTGATGTTAGAAAATTTCCTATTGTCTTGAACCTCTTTGATTCACAGAATGCCTAATGAACGTTTTGCCAAGCTGGTGCAGCATTTTATATTTTGATGAAGTGTAAAATAATTTAATTGGAATATTAGATATTTCCCCAAGTTCTCCTTAGTTTAGAATGAATGATTTAATGGTCTTTAATGACCTAAGTGATAAAATAGGGGCCAGATTGTAAAATAGAGGTAGAAACGTTACTGATTTACTACAGAGAGACAAGATGATGTATATATTTTCAAGTTGATCAAATTAGTATTACTAGTATGAGTAGAGTACATCTAGGACCCAGGAAAACCAACTGGGGAAGGAAAAGATTTTAAATATCTATTGTGTATGTCATACACATTTTTCTCCATACATTGAGGGTGATCACTTCATGAAACAAAAGGCAAAACTGAATTCTGGTAGAGCACAAAAATGAGTGCTGAGAAGTAGCCTTTCTACCTGATCCTTGTTCAGAAATAAATATTTCTATCCTACTATATGTACATACCCTACTACAAATGTGCTTCATCACTATGTTATGTACCATTATCTTTGAGTTTCATAAACACACACATACACTCATTTATATATGCATGCAATTTTCCAAGTCATAAGAATTGTGAGAAATAACAATTTCTCACTCTCATTCACCACGTACTCCTTAACCATTTTATGACTTGGACATATCCCTCTGGTAAACCATCATTCTTAATCTACGACACAATTTTTCCTATGGAGAAAAATGTATGCTGTTAAAAATTAAAAAAAAAAAGCATGCTGTATTATGACTGCATATTTAAAGTTTATAATAGATGTATTTGATTTAAGTTATGGAAGCAAAGTGGAAGGCACATGGATTTTTTTTTTCCTTGCAAAGATTAGGAAAACAACTATAGAAGATTACTATTTATTTATTTATTTATTTATTTATTTATTTTATAAGATTTTATTTATTTATTTGACAGAGAGAGATCACAAGTAGGCAAAGAAGCAGGCAGAGAGAGAGAGAGGAGGAAGCAGGTGCCCCGCTGTGCAGAGAGCCTGATGTGGGGCTCGATCCCAGGACCCTGAGACCATGACCTGAGCTGAAGGCAGAAGCTTAACCCACTGAGCCACCCAGGTGCCCCGAAGATTATTATTTAAACTGAGGCTGGAACATAGAGCACCACAGGAGCTAATACTGAATATGAAAACAGTGCTCAAATTATCGAGGGTCTTCAATATCATGTAAAGGAAATTATGCTTTATACTATGGAAAATTCCAAGTCATTCGAAGCCTTTAAACTGTGCTATAACTTGATCTACTTTCTATATCACAAAAGTAATTGGATTGGATAGGCAAGATCAATGGGCAGAAAATCCAATTAGAAAAACATGGCAGTAGTCCAGATAAAAGAATATGATAACCTAATTAAGGCAAGAGCAATGGAATAAAACTAAAGGATCCAAAAAGAAAAAAAAAAAAAATAGGGAAGCCTGGCTGGCTCAGTCAGTGGAGTGTGCAACTCTTGATCTCAGGGGTTTTAAGTTTGAGCTCCACGTTGTGTGCAGAGGTTACGTAAATACAGAATCTTAAAAAAGAATACTACAAGTCACAAGGTGTGGGAATGGGGATACAGTAAAGAGCCGATATCCAAACAGATATTTCTAGGTCAGAATGAGAAGGAGTTCGTGACTAATCTATCTAGGGCAGCGTAAGAGATGGGATAGTGTAAAACATACTGGGAGTGTCCAGTCAGGGATACTGGTGGTGCTGTTTAAGTAGAGAATTCCGGGTGGGAAGTAGACTGGGAAATTATGGGAAGAAAGAGAGTTAGGTTTTCAATAAAACAACAGTGAAGTATCTGCAGGATGTGAAGGGAAAACCGTCTGACACCTCGATGGATAGGAGGCTCTGCAGCAAAAAAGAAAGGTCACAACTGAGTATATACATTTAGGCTAGTTAACATTTAGTTGATATCTAATGTTAGGAAAACATATACTCAAAAAAGTAGGGAGAGAAAAAAATGGGGTTTATAACTCTGAAATAAAAACTAAACTTTTAAAATAAACCTTTGGGGGCCACCTGGGCGGCTCAGTCAGTTAAGCGTCTGCCTTCCATTCAGGTCACGGTCATCAGATCAGCATGAGGTCAGAGTCCCACACTGGGCTCCCTGCTCAGTGGGACCCTGCTTCTCCTCTCTCTGCCTGCCCTCCTGCTCGTATTCTCTCACTATCTCTCTCTGTATCCTCTTAAATAAATAAGTAAATAAAATATTTTTTAAAGAATAAAATAACCTTAAATTTCAGAAAGTTGGGAAAATAAATGACTTAAGATGCTGAGAATAGTTAATGTATTAAAAATGGAGAAAGAAGGAAAGACAAATGGTTTAACTTACAGAAAGTGGAAAATTTGGGTCATAGCTCAAAGAGGAAATAAGAGAGATGGAAATGTAATTTCTTGATGATAGCACTCATCTAAGAATATTTATAAGATAGATCAAGAGAGCCTTGTGGTCCCTTTCTGAGAATATTTGAGTGGCATGGAAATTCAGAAAGATAAATCATTACATCATGACTAAGATGTATAAAGTCTTCAAAGTAATTTATGTTTGTCTTCCCAGAATACATGGTCTCAGTTGGTCTCTTTTTCTCATGTCAATATATGGCTAAGAGTCTTTTATATTCATGGTTATTGTCACATATTAAGTTAACTAACATCACTTCTCTAGATGCCACGTAAATTGCTATTTTACAGATAAAATTAACTGTTACCTCTGGAAGATTTATCATCATTCTTAAAATAGAACAGAACAATGTCAGAGAACATTAACGTCTCCTATACCCATCTGGAAGATGTTTGCTAGCACTTTCACTCGATCATTCAAATATATCTGTTGCCAAACTGCTGTCCTGTGCTCACTGATAATTCTAAAGTTATTTGGCTTGGGTGTATTGTCAGTTAGCAAAACACATTCAATAATCGTACGACACTTCCCAGTAATATTTTGATATTTTATTCAAAGCACTTATGATAAGATCCCATTATACACAATTACTATTTGTGGGATAATAGAGGGTCACTATATGTACATAAACATTCCATAACCACTGTTCCAAGTCTATTGGTATAGAAATGCACTTGGACAATTTTCTCTACACTGCTAGCCAGCAGATGCTAGACTCTATTCTTTTTGAAAAGTGATCAGCTACAAGACTAAACCAAGTTAGCTCAATGACGCTGTGTAGTTTAAGTTAATTGCTATCATTTCCACTTAGAGATGTTCAAAAGAAAAAGCAGCAAAACTAGTACTAACGATTAAAAACTAAATGTATTATATTACAGCGACAGCTGCTATTTATTTTGCTTTTGCTTCACGGCAGGTATAATTAATATTGTTTTTAGGCATAGATTTATAAAATTTTCTCCATGGGTAGTCCCATTAGAGAAAATGTTTGCAGTCAAATACCCATGGAGATTCTTCTAATATTTGTTAAAATAGAACGTTACAGGGAGGAAAAAAAAAACCTAATGTACCATGTATTAAATTAATTAACAGTAGAGTGACTTCAATAATTAGGCTTCCAAAGAAATCAAAAAGTATAAAAGCTGTATTAACAATGATTTTCATGAAGCATTATGCCTTTTCCTTCTGTACTTCTCAAATCCAGTCATATTCTGAACATGAGAATTTCCACATGTATCATTTATCAAGCTACGCCTGCTCTTTGTTTTAGGTCTTAAGGATTCAGGAGAAAAGGAAACAGATAAGGTGTTTCTCCTGGAGAGCACATTTTCCTGAAGGAGACAGACAAGGACAGTAATAAGCACGCAAACACCTAAATACATGATCATTACGTATAGTGTTAATTTCTGTGGAGAAGATAAACAGAGAAGCTAATAGGGATAGATACAGAAAAAGGCAGCCTGACCTAGAATAAAATGGGCATCAAGTACCTTGTGAAGAGGGGATGTTTTGGCAAAGCTCAGGATGACAACAAAGAACAAGGCATGTTAAGACCTGGCACATAAATGTCAATTACAAGGACTCTAATATATGAATAAGCTTGATGCATTCATGGAAGAGAAAGAAATTCACTGGGTCAAATACACGGAGTGAGGGAGTAAGATAGGAGATGAGCTGGTAACATAAAGAGAAGATCAGTTGAGTCTTATGGGCCTTGGTGAGAAGTCTGGATTTTATTAATGCAAAACAAAGGCATTAGAACATTTGCAGCAGGAAGATGACCTAATAGGCTGCAAAAGAAAAATAAATATTCTTTGACATTATGTGCTAAGCAATTGGAAGTGGAGGAAGTGTCGAAGCCAATTGCTGTGAGAAGCCTAATGCAGAGTACAGGGGTAAAGCTGAAACAGAATAGAAAGGGAAAGAAAGAGCCAAAATATAAATGTTTATAGCTGAACAGAACACAAGTCTCCTGGACTAATTCTCTTCCAGCCCTCTGAATTTTAGCTTTAGGAAATACTATCATTCTCTCGGTTCTTATAAATATTGAGCAACAATTTATTTTGTTAACAGAAGACCAGAAAAATCAAAATCCCCATTATCTAACTTGAATCTTGTCTGTTGCAATTATTCTGCCTCTTTTCTCATTTTCCCGCTAAACAAAAGGGGAACAGGGATGATGTTTACCATTATCCATACATTATTTTTTAGAAGATTTTATTTATGCATGTATTTATCAGAGACAGAGAGAGCACAAGCAGGCAGAAAGGCAGGCAGAGGCAGAGGGAGAAGCAGACACCCCGCTGAGCAAGGAACTCAAAGTGGGACTCAATCCCCGGACTCTGGGATCATAACTTGAGCAGGAGGCAATGGCTTAACCAACTGAGCCACCCAGGTGCTCCCATACATTCTTTTTTTTTTTTTTTTAAAGATTTTATTTATTTATTTGACAGAGAGAAATCACAAGTAGATGGAGAGGCAGGCAGAGAGAGAGAGAGAGGGAAGCAGGCTCCCTTCCGAGCAGAGAGCCCGATGTGGGACTCGATCCCAGGACCCTGAGATCATGACCTGAGCTGAAGGCAGCAGCTTAACCCACTGAGCCACCCAGGCGCCCCCCATACATTCTTTTTATAAACCTCAAGTATATTATTAAGCAGTCTTTTTGCTTGTGAGGCCTAATTCAAATATAATCATCCAGATTGACTATTTAACGTCAAAAGCACTAAACATGACTTAGTAATCTCGATAACAGAAATAACCTAGCAACCATCCAATACCAAGCCAAAATAGTGAAAACCATTTTATGGAAGCATAAATTGAATTGAATTGAATTGATTATTTCATAAATTCAATTGATTAATTGAATTGATTAATTGATTATGAATTGATTAATTCATAAATTCAAGTTATTTGAATTAAATCTGTAAAATACATACATACACGCATACATACCAGCAAACAATGTGAACATTTTTAGAAATTTGACTAATAAAGCCATTGCACTGTGCACCCTTCGACAAGAGGAGATGTCCTTGTGTTTGCTAAGTGAATATTTGTTGTAGCTTGTTCTAGAAACTAGAGTAACAACTTTCAACAGTGTCTCTGGATTCACAGGGATTACACGCTAGAGGGGATTTAGACAAATCAATAGGCAAGAACAGCACAGAATGGTGAGTATTCCAGATGGTGGGCAGAATGAGGATTGCGGAGTCCAGGTGGTAGGAGTCTAAGGTGAGACCTGATGGAGGAGACTCATCGAGGGAGAGACTAGGAGGTAGAAGGACACAGAAGTGCAGGTCAGAGCAGTTGCACCCGCCTGCCAGCCACCGGGAATATGGCCACGAGGGGAGAAAGCAGAAAAGTCAAAGACACTCATTAGGAGTTTGTAGTGATAAGTTATACATCTATAAGAATATTTAAATCTTGTCCTCCTCCTTGAGACCCTCTGCTCTTAGCTGCAGAGAGCAGGTGTAAAACAGGACCCAGATGACTCCTCTCTACATTGTGACTATAAATACCACTTAAGCTCCACATGGTTTCCTGCTTCAGTTATGGAGGATAAGCTCTATCAGAAAACATGAGATTTGAAGTTGAATCTGTCTGAAAGAACAAGCAAATTGGAAGGTAAGGGAGGTATTTAGCACTGCTTTGCAGTGTCTTTTGTGTTATATGTTCCTTAAATCAGTTTTTTTTTTTTTTTTAGTGTTTTTTATTTTTTATTTATTTATTTTTTTTATTTCCAGCATAACAGTATTCATTATTTTTGCACCACACCCCGTGCTCCATGCAATCCGTGCCATCTATAATACCCACCACCTGGTACCCCAACCTCCCACCCCCCGTCCCTTCAAAACCCTCAGATTGTTTTTCAGAGTCCATAGTCTCTCATGGTTCACCTCCCCTTCCAATTTCCCCCAACTCCCTTCTCCACTCTAAGTCCCCATGTCCTCCATGCTATTTGTTATGCTCCACAAATAAGTGAAACCATATGATAATTGACTCTCTCTGCTTGACTTATTTCACTCAGCATACCATAAGTGACTTTTAATCTCACAAAACAAACTGAGGGTTGCTGGGGGGAGGGGGGTTGGGAGAAGGGGGTGGGATTATGGACATTGGGGAGGGTATGTGCTTTGGTGAGTGCTGTGAAGTGTGTAAACCTGGTGATTCACAGACCTGTACCCCTGGGGATAGAGTATTATGCCTCCATCAGAAAGGATGAATACCCAACTTTTGTAGCAACATGGACGGGACTGGAAGAGATTATGCTGAGTAAATCAGTTATTTTTACCCATTCCACTCTTATGGTTACTAACTTCACTCACAAAATATTTAATGTGTGACACACTGAAAATCAAAGTTTCCCAGTACAGCCTTTTAGTATCATTTCACTATAGATACTTAGTCATCCCATTATTATATTTACTAGCTTTTATTCAAAATCTGATACATGTTTGGGAGCATTTGGTCTTTTTCTGTGTTAGTTCCCTGTCACTGATAGGTTACAGAGAACTTATCAGCCATAAATTGTTCAACTTTATGAAGCTAATACATGAAGATTAGAAATTCTGTGGTTTTCAGCAAATTCTAAGGGAGTTTAAGTTTTGTACTATGATAATATTTTTTCCAATCTTTAACTTTTTTTAATTAATTAATTTATTTTCAGCATAACAGTATTCATTATTTTTTCACCACACCCAGTGCTCCAAAGCATACTCATACTGAAAGACTTAAAAAGTGTACAAAGATATGTATATATCTGAAATATTAACTAGAACACCTAATTTGCAAATATAGACATAATTCTTTTAATTCACCACCATTAATGTGGTCAAGTAAGTTAACCACTCTTGATCTCTGCTTCTCCATTTGTAATTTGGAAAAAATAATGGCACCAACTTAGCACTGTTTAATCTGTAAATGAAAGGTGCTGAAGGAATTTCTGTTTACAAAGAAAAGGGCAGTAAACACTGTATTCCATCATAATTCCATCATATACACTGTATCTTATTATTAATAGTAGTTATTTTATTTTGCCATTAAGCAATTGGTAATAAATACTGGCTTCAGATATAATAAAGACTTTTAGTCATATTATTGTTTGAAATAAAATAAAAAAACCTTCCAAATTCTCTTTTGATTGATATATTGAAGATATGTATTGAATGTACTTTGGTGGCACTTTGGTCAAGTTAAGGACTTAATAATGGGGTGATTATCTTAGATTATCTGGTTGAGCCAACCTAATCACAAGGGCCTTACAAGTGGAGCAGAGAAGCAGCAAGGGAAAGCCAGAGGAAAAGATGTGAGGATGGAGGTAGGACCAAAGCATGAACGGTTTCTGTCTTGGGAGATGAAGGAAGAGGGCCATGAACCCGGGAATGTGGAAGGCCTCTGTGAGCCAGAAAGGCAAGAAAATATTCATCCCTTGAGCCCATAGAAGGAAAACAGCCCTGCCAACACCTTAGCTTTCACCCGGTGAGACCCATGTCAACCTTTTAACCTGCAGAACTATAAAAATATATCACTTGCGTTGGTTTAAACCACAAAATTTAAGGTAATTTGTTACAGTAGCAAGTAGAAAACTAATATGAGCACTAAAAAAGACCACGAATTATTGAAATAGTAACCTTTAAGGCACACTTCAACTTTAACAAAATAAATGATCCAATTATGAGTCTTCTTTATAATTAAAAAATAATAATAGTAGAAAGCAGGACTAAATACCTTCATAAAATATGCAAAAGAATTTCCTTCTTAGTTAATCAAATATTTTCTTTCTCAGTAATATTTTCACACGGTAAAGGGATGAAGACTACAGCAATGTTATGGTTCTATCATCATCAGAATTGCAAATGTTTCATAAGACTGCTGTTGTATTTTAAACTAGAACATTTAAACATATGATATTTTATGATTAAAAATAAAGTTAAAAATAGAACTACCTTACAGGCCAGTGATCACACTACTAGGTATTTACCCAAAGAACAGAAGAACATTAATTCAAAGGAATGCATGCACCCTTATGTTTATAGCAACGTTATTTACAATAGCCATGATATGGAAGCAGCTCAAGTGTCCACTGACTGATGAATGGATAAAGAAGATGTAACACACACACACACACACACACACACACACACACACACACGACACAATGGAATATTATTCAGCTATAAAAAAATAATGCGATCTTGCCATTTGTAATGACATGGATGGAGCTAGAGAGGATAATGCTAAGTAGAATAAGTCGATGAGAGAAAGACAAATACCATATGATTTCACTCATGTGTGGAATTTAAGAAAAAAACAAATAAGAAAAAGGAAAAAAGAGAAAGAAGGGGAAAAACAATAGAAAGGCAGACATAAAAAAACCTAGAAACAGATTCTTAATTACAGAGAACAAAACGATGGTTACCAGGAGGGAGGTGGTTGGGAGAGATGGGCTATATAGATGATGGGGATTAAAATAATAATAATAGGGCGCCTGGGTGGCTCAGTGGGTTAAGCCGCTGCCTTCGGCTCAGGTCATGATCTCAGGGTCCTGGGATAGAGTCCCGCATCGGGTTCTCTGCTCCGCGGGGAGACTGCTTCCTCCTCTCTCTCTCTCTCTGCCTGCCTCTCTGCCTACTTGTGATCTCTCTGTGTCTAATGAATAAATAAAATCTTTTAAAAAATAATAAAATAATAATAATAAAGTGATTTCATAGCATAGTACCATGAAGAAAATGATATGAAACAGAATAAATTATACAGTAACATTTTCATTCATGTTTGGAGTATAGTTGTCCCGATATTGCAAATAAACTTTCTGCTAGAGTCCTCCCAATTTAGTGAAGGTGAGATGTGGGGCATTCTTCGTTCCTGATTCAGTTTGCATCAGGGAAGTCATTCCCTCAAGGTGATGAGTGTGGGGTGGAAAGAAGCAGGGAAGGCAAAAAGTAAAATGAATTCCCCAGTGCTGCTAAACACTGCTTCTCCCTCTCTGCCCCCAGTCCATTCTCTGACAGCTTCAAACTACATCAGTCATCCTGGCATGATTTGCTCAGAAGACCAAAATCACAAAGGCACTGCCCTCCCCTTCTCAATGCTGATATCTAACTTTATTAAACCAATGTGATTGGATATACATGTGTGTTAAGGGATAGAAGACTTGTGGAAAATAAGCAATTGTTACTTCTAGGTGGTTTCAATTTATTAAGCAGTTATAAACAAGTGATATGCTTTTTAGAGGATTATAAGTGGTATACACGAAAATAATGAGTGAAACTTGAAAAATCGGTCTTCATATACTCCCACAGTGATAAATGATAACATTCCTGTAGTGACAAATCATGTATTTCTGTAGCGACAATTGATTCCACCACAAGACTCTACATTTTACCCCACAAGTACCATACTGAAGAACAACTGGTCTGTTCTTATTTTCCCGTCTTGGGTAACTTTGAAGAGACAGCAATCAATTTTCTTTGCTCCAGAAATAAACAAAGTCAGTGGTACATATGGAAATATAAATTCCCCCAAACAATACTAGTTTGAGGAAAAGCTAACAAACACTTACTCAACATCTGTTTTTCAGTACAGTGCTCCAATTTGCAAGGAGGTATAAATGCAAATATTACCAATCTCTGAATCATGGCTATCTTAAAAAAAAAAAATCCCAATATAATCCAATTCTTTTTATTCCAAATATATTACATAAAGATTCAGGTAAAATAAGTTTTTTTTTTTTAAAGCCAATATATTTTAATTTATGCAATAAGACTTTTTTTTTTAAGATTTTTACTGGGATGCCTGGATGGCTCAGTTGGTTGGACGACTGCCTTTGGCTCAGGTCATGATCCCGGAGTCCCGGGATCAAGTCCCGCATTGGGCTCCAAGCTCCATGGGGAGTCTGCTTCTCCCTCTGACCTTCTCCTCACTCATGCTCTCTCTCACTGTCTCTCTCTCAAATAAATAAATAAAATCTTTTAAAAAAAAAAAGATTTTTACTTATTTATTTGACAGACAGAGATCACAAGTAGGCAGAGAGGTAGGCAGAGAGTGAGGAGGAACCAGTCTCCCCACAGAGCAGAGAGCCCGATGTGGGGCTTGATCCCAGCACTCTGAGACCATGACCTGAGCTGAAGGCAGAGGCCTTAACCCACTGAGCCACCCAGGCGCCCCTGCAATAAGACTTTTGTTAGGAACATTTTTTTTTTTTTTTAAATCAGAGCATTGTTGACATTGTTTCCGTTTTGTATTGCAAGATATTCTCAAGGTTTATGTATATATATTTCAAATATTTTATTTATTTATTTGGCAAAGAGAGAGTAAGAGGGAGCATAAGTAGGGAGAGCAGCAGGCAGAGGGAGAAGCAGGCTCCCTGCTGTGCAAGGAGCCCCATGCAATGAAGCGCTCCATCCCAGGACCCTAAGATCATGACCTGAGCCAAAGGAAGGTGCCTAACTGACTGAGGCACCCACGAGTCCCTCGAAGTTTGTATTTTTAAACTATGACTATTCATATGTTTAGGAAATTCAGTAAGATTATATTTCTAACTAATTGAGACTTTAAAAAAAAAAACTTTCATTTTTGGAATATATACTTGTTCATATGTAGCCTACAAAGAGAATATCAAAGAGGATAACACTCTAATTTGTTCTAAATTGTTACACTTCATCTTTAGATAAACAAGTTAGACCTGCAAAAAAGGGTATAAGGTTTATCTATGAGGTAATAGTACATCTTTGCTTTTATTAGAATTGTAATCCCTGGACTGAGTAATTCCACCAATACTTCCGTGAGAAAACTTGATGCTATAAGTCTCATCTGAAAAAAAATCCCTTCATTTAAAATGACAGATTTTTAAGAACCCTGAAGTAATGGGTCCTGACTATCTTATTTCCCTGTGTACTACTCAAAGCTCCTAACAGAATTTTCACACATGTTCAGTGGCTTAGACATGTTTCTTAAAAGAATAAGCATATATTATAATAGCAAGTAGTGATTAAAACACTATCATGTGTATAATAATAACGCTACTGCATTCAAGGAGGCATACATTCTCTTTAGAAAACTCCAGTTTGTTATAAGGAGTGACACCTTTCAGTCAACTTTAGAATAAAGAATACTTGAAAAGATAATGATTAAATTAATTCTCTAGTTCATTCCTTATGTCTTCCTACGCTTATTTTACATCTTATCTAAGATATTATTTTCAACGTCTCTTAAATATGTAAAAAAGATTTCACAGGATTTATTTTATTATCTGAATCATGATTTATGTTCCATATTAAATTTCTAACTCTTATGAGGATACTTAATATATAAAATGTGAAATCATGAGAAACATAAAGGAAACTAGGGCCATTACAAATTGTTGATTCTAACTGTGGCTTTTATGTATTTATTTATTTATTTTCATTTCCTACGGATGCTATCTGTACTCTGATATCCATCCTCAGCTTCTTCCATCAAAATGGGCGTTTAGCTGGGCAGAGAGAGCACTTGGCTAATGGCTGGGGAATGGTCTAGGAAGAAAGGGTCTATGTACAAGGTTAGAGTCCAACTCTTAAAAGCAAGAAAGCATGGCATCTTTCTACCTGGAGATAATACCCCCACAGGTAAGTTTTCTCCTCCCTACAGATGTGCAGGTAGGATCCGGGCTCGTAGATAAGAGCTGTGCAGAAGATGGAGATGGCACACTATCAGCCCTGCAACCCACTCTTCTGAACTGCTACAGCGAAGATTATATTTACACTGTTGAAATCTTCAAACTGGAGACATGTCCGAAAGTATTTATCTTGCTTAACTGTTTTGGGTTTTTGTTTTTTTTTTTGTTTTTTGTTTTTTTGGTTGTTGCTGCCGTTGTTACAACAACTTAGAATTTATAGCAACTGTTTCCTTAGTGAAGAAAATACAACCCATGGTGTTTGGTATTAGACTGCTTTGAGTCGAGGTAATACTGCTTCATTTTTTGGTTGGTTACATATAGTGTAAAAAAGTTTATGTGACTATCAAGTTATTTTCTTATTATCTATTCTCCTATGTTCAGGTATAAATTCTATAATACCCATTCTTTCAGTAAAAAGTAATAATACACACTGATCCACTTCTGTTATCTTTCTTTCCAGGGCTTCTCATGCCTTTTTAAAACATATGATTTTGAACAATTAACTACTAAAATGTGTGATTCATTTGTAAGTTTTCAGATAATCCTTAGTGACCTTGGATTTTCAGCTTTGTCAACTTCTCAATAACCACTTATAAAAGTTAGAAGAAAGAATTGGTCCCTCATGAAATCCCTTAAATGAAGTAAATTTTAAAATCCTTTCATGCATTAAGCTGCCAATCACTGTGGCTAATCCCATTCAAGCTCCGTCATTAGTATCCCCAGGTAGGGATTCCCACCTGTACCATGTTGTACAACATCACAAAATGGGGAGGGGTAGAAGAAAGAAAGGCTCCCAGCAGACTTCTACATGACAGAATGTGTGAATCAATTTTAATTAATTCTGCCTCTTTAAATCTGTCTGCTCTTTAGGAGAGATGGCTATCTGCCTCCGACACTCTGGCAAGATAATTAACAGAACCCCTGTTGGAGACTGATAGCATAGGAGCTTGCTGATACCTGTGGCAGGAACGCCCCGCCATCCGAGGGCCATTGAACTGTAAAGGTAAAGGACATGCATGCAGAGCAACATTAATTTTACTAAATAAGTGTGTTATTTATAGCACACATTATAGACTTTATTTATCTAGCATGTAACCGAAATAAAGAAGATTGTTTCTAAAACACTTCAAACTGTTCTGGCAAGGATCTTAGACGTTCTGACAAAATATCTCTAAATAAGATCGCCCACAATCCCCATGAGTAGCAGCCACAGTGTGCATATGGAGCCCTGCATCCCAACACAAAGAAAATCAATAAAACAGAAATTAGTCTTAAGTGGGAAAATAGAGCATTGTGAATTATGAAAGTAAACATGAAACATTGTGTTAAGTTCTCTAACATCTATTTAATATAGAATTGTTTTTGTTTCTTGCTAGAACCTGGTATTTTCCTATTCTCTTACAAAAATACGAATTCCTTTATTGGGTAGAATTAAGTAGTATTAACCAAGCAGAATAAACTTTGTTTGCTTTAACAATAGTAGAATTTAACATCACCTTTTCCAATTGCAAAGATTTGCTCATCCATTCAGTGATTGCATTTTCATAGTCACAAGAGCCTAATGTTTATTTACCTACTTAAAAAATTAGAGCAGTTGATGGAAGGGCTACACAATTGTATACTAAATGACTATGATAAAGGTAGCTTCAAATAACCATCTCTATAGTCAATATGCTTCGGTCACTACTTATTGAGAAATGTATTATTGTCTAGTTTGTCCCAAATTTTCATTTCCATCATCATTCCATCAGATATCCTCGGAGGATTCTTATACTCATGTATTCTCTATGTTTATTATCCATTAAGGAAATAAGAGGATTTTATCTTAGTTTATTTTTAATTAATTTATTTTTATTTAAATTCAATTAATGCATCCTATATTATTGGTTTCAGAGGTGGAGGTCAGTGATTCATCAGTCTTCTGTAATCCTCAGTGCTCGTTACAACACCTGCCCTCCTTAACGTCCATCACCCAGTTAACTGCCTCCCACCCCCCCAGCCATCTCCCCTCCAGCGACCCTCCGTTTATTTCCTGTGCTTAAGAGTCTCTTATGGTTTATCTCCCTCTCTGATTTCATCTGGTTTTATTTTTTCCTCTCTTTCCCTATGATCCTCTGTTTTGTTTCTCAAAATCCACAAATCGGCAAGATCATATGATAATTGTCTTTCTGTGATTGACTTATTTCACTTAGCATAACATCCTAATGACCCAGAAATTGCACTACTGAGTATTTATCCCAAAGATACAAATGCAGTGATCCAGAGGGGCATGTGCACCCGAATGTTTATAGCAGCAATGTCCACAATAGCCAACCTATGGAGAGAGCCCAGATGTCCACCAACTGATGAATGGATAAAGAAAATGTGTACACACACACACACAATAGAATACTACTCAACCGTCAAAAAACTTGACATGCCAGTTGCAATAACATGGAAATAATAGGTTTTTTAAATTGAATAAGATCTTGGCCAGGAAACCATAAGGATGGTTAGTAAACTCAGACTCAGAGATGTCAAAAAGACTTACTAAATCTCACAGTTAGTGAGACATGGAATTAGAACAGGCAATCAGGATTTCTGATTTGTGACTGTGCATTTAACTCATTAATAAGATTGCTTTGCAGTATCAGAAATAAATACTTAAGATTGGTTTCTAAGAGGCCACCAAAGATACTTCCAAAGCCCTGTATTTTTCTACTTCTTTTATCTCCAACCTCTTCTATACACACATACATTTTTGAACTGAAATGACATACTCCCCTGTCCTAATTCTAAACAATTCTGGAAAAGCTTTTCTTCCCCCTGTTTTTGTTCAAAAACAACAAGAACAACAAAAAACCCTGAGAGTAGGCAAAATAACTTTGCTGCTTATTCTAGGGGATATTTACTCCTTGAACACTCTAAGCCACTAAAATAACATACCTCTCAGGACTACCAGGTGGCCTATCAGTACTTGTCTCATCTGTACCTCCATCAATCCGGAGCTACTGTGCCATAAACTCTGCCCATTCCAAACTGGTTCCTTGAATTGCAAGAATTGCTTAAAATTATTCTGATTAAGAAATCATTTATAATGAAATGTTATATATCTCTGTCCCTGACTTCTCCTTTCTAAGATGCTCTTAAAACTCTGTCAAGATGGTGTTATCACTTGTATCAGTCAGGGTCTCTAGATAAACAAAATCAATAGGATGTATATTTATATACAAAGAGAGATTTATTTTAAGAAATTGGCTCATGTCAGTGGGGAGACTGCCAAGTTTTCAAATCTACAGGATGGGCTGCCAGACTAGAAACCCAGATTAGAAGTGAGGTTGAAGTTCAAGTCCAGAGGCATTCTGCTGCAGAATTCCCCCTTCCTCAGAAGGAGGCTTTTTCTAAACATCTTCAACTGTTTAAATAAGGCCCACCCCAACTCCAGAGCCTTACCTGCTTACTCAAAGTCTACTGATTCAAATGTTAATTGTATTTAAAATGCCTTTCCAACAACATCCGTAACTCAACATATACCTTGGCACTGTGGCCTGGCCAAAATAACACATAAATTTAGCATCACACATCTTACAGCAGCAAATTAAATACAAGCATACATCATTTTATTGTGCTTCACTTTATTGCTCTTTCCATATACTACATTTTTTTACAAATTGGAGATTTGCGGCAACCATGCATCAAGCAAATCTACTGGCACCATTTTTTCTAATATGATCTGTTCACTTTGCATTTGTGTGTCATATTTTGGTTAATTCTCATAATAATTCCAACAACTGCATTATTATTATATTTGTTATATTGATCTGTGATCAATAATCTTTAATATTTTCCTATTATAATTGTTTTGGGGTGCCATGAACTGTACCCATATTAAAACAGCATACTTAATCAATAAACGTAGCATGTGATCTCACTGTTTCACTGACCAGTCATTCCCATATCTCTCTCCTTCTCCTCAGGCCTATCTCCTCATACACAAAGATATTGAAATTAAGCCAATTAGTAATCCTAAAATAGCCTCTAAGTGTTTAAGTGAAAGGAAAAGTTACATGTCCTTCACTTTAAATCAGAAGCTGGAAATGATTAAGCTTAGTAAGGAAGCCATGTCAAAATCCAAGACAAGCCAAGAGCTAGGCTTCTTGCACCAAACAAGTTAGCCAAGTTGTGAATGCCAAAGAAAAGTTCTTGAAGGAAATGAAAGTTATGATTCCAGTGAACACATAAATGCTAAGAAAGGGAAACAGCCTTACTGTTGATGTGAAAAAAGTTTGAGCCTTCTGGATAGAAGCTCAAGCCAACCACAGCATGCCCAATATTAAGCCAAAACTGAACCCAGGGTAGGGTCCTGTTTTCAATTCTACAAATGTTGGGAGAAGTGGGAAAGCTGCAGAAGAAAAGTCTGAAGTTAGCAGAGTTTGGTTGATGAGGTTTAAGGAAAGAAGCCATCTCCTTAACATAAAAGTGCATGGTGAAGCAGCACGTGCTGAGGTAGGAAGCTGCAGCAAGTTATCTGGAAGTTCTAATGCAGATCGTCAAAGAAGGTGGCTACACTAAACAACAGATTTTCAAAGTAGATGAAACAACCGTCCACTGCAAAGAGGAAAAGTCAATGTCTGACTTCAAAGCTTCAAAGGACAGGCTAACTGCCTTGTTAGGAGGTAATAGAGCTGGTGACTTTAAGTTGAAGTCAGTGCTCACTTACCATTCTGAAACTCCCAGGGCCCCTAAGAATTATGCTACAGCAATTCTGTCTATGCTCTATAATTGAAACAACAAAGCCTGGGAGACAGCGCATCGGTTTACAACACGGTTTACTCAGTATGCTAGGCCCACGTTGAGATCTATTGCTCCTCTCAAAATATTCCTGCTCATTGAAGCGACTGGGTGGTGCAGCCGGTTGAGCATCTGACTCTTGGTTTCAGCTCAGGTTGTGATCTCAGGTGGTGAGATGGAGCCCTGTACCAGACTCCGCACTCAGTGTGAAGTCTGCTTAAGATTCTCTCTCTCTTTCTCTCTTCCCCTCTGCCCCTCCTGCTTGTGTTCTCATTCTAAAATAAATAAATGAAAGTCTTGAAACTATTACTGTTCATTGACAAACCACCTGGCTATCCAAGAGCTCTGATGGAAATGCACAATGAGATTGATGTTGATTTTCATGCCTGCCAACACAACTCCATTCTGCACCCATGGATTACGGAGTGATTCTGACTTTCAAGTATTGTTATTGAGGAAAATACACTGCATAAGGTGTCAGCTTCCACAGACAGCAGTTCCTCTGATGGATTTGGGCAAAGTAAACCATAAATTTTGGGAAGGATTCACCATTCAAGATGGCATGAAGAACATTCATGCTTCATGAAAAGAGGTCAAAATATCAGCCTTTCTAGGAGTTGGAAGAAGGGGATTCCAGTCTCATGGATGACTTTGAGGGGTGCAAGTCTTCAGCAGAAGTAACTGCAGATGTAACAGAAATAGCAAAAGAACTAGAATAGAAGTAGAACCTCAGGATGGAACTGAGTTGCTGCAACCTCAAGGCAGAACTTTAATGGCTGAGGCAGAAGAGCAAAGGAAAAAAAAAAAATTTAAATGGAATCTACTTCTGGTCAAGATGCTGTGAAGATTATTGACATGACAACAATGGATTTAAAATATTACATAACATTAGTTGATAAAACAGCGGCAGAGTTTGAGAAGATTGGCTCCAGTTTTGAAAGAAGTTCTACTGTGGACAAAATGCTGCCAAACGGCATTACATGCTGCCGCAAAATCATCTGTGGAAGGACAAGTCATTGATCCAACAAACTTCACGACTGTCCTCCTTTAAGAAATTGGCACAGGCACCGCAGCCTTCCACAGCCACCATGCTGATCAGTCAACAGCCATCATAACAAGACCCTATACCAGTAAGAAGATTAGGACTCATTGAAAGCTCAGATGACAGTTCACATTTTTTAGCAATAAAGTATTTTTTAATCAAAGTCTGTATATTCTTTAGATGTGATGATATTCCATGTCCATCTAATAGACAGCAGTATAGTGTAATCCTAACTTTTATGTGCACTAGGAAACCAAAACCTTTATTTGACTTGCTTTATTACAATGTTCACTTTACGATGGGGGTATGGAATTGTACCTGCAATACCTCCAAGGTATGCCTGCAAACTTAGTTTTGGTAGATCAACAGTTTTTGCAGTGGCCTACTGGGAAATTGACAGCTGACACACCATTTGCAGAACGGCAGTCATGCAGAAGTGTCATATAGCTGAGACACAAACCCAGTTCTTACGTCTAGAATCTACACGAAAGATAATATTCATGAGGGAACGGAGTCTTTTGTCATATCCTCAGCACCTAACACAATGACAAACAACTAGCAAGTAAAGAACTGAAGAACAGGTGAATGAATAAATAAATTAATAATTCAGATGTCCTGGTATAGTATTTGTAGAGAAGGAAAAGATTATTTTCAAAATGACCTCATTATGGAAACATATGTACTGTGGAAACTCTCTTGCATTTCAGCAATTGAAATTCAATATATACAAGACACATAATTATAGCATAACCTTCTATGTATGTAAGACAAATACCAAGACCCACAAAACACACAGAAGGCACTCAGTATTTTTTATGATGATTGACAATAATTTTGTTTCACATGAGAAATTAAATTTTCAACATTGCTTTCATGCAAGTATCATTTGCTTAGGTGATTTGTTCAACATTCTTTTATTTCACAAACAGAGCTCCAGCATGCTGTAATCCCTTAAATATAATCTTTTTTTGTCATACTTCTCCTTAATATTTCCTCATTTCTTAATTAATGACATGTTAAAGATTATAGACCTATCGCTTGTGTTTATAGGTCTCCATCTCAAATCTCCAGATGACAAAGATAACTGAGCATCCTGCTGACGCCATCCTGTTCATGAAGATTGAAGAAGTATTCTGCTTCTTGATTTATATACCAAGGTTTATATTCACAGCATTTCATATTTAAAAGATTTTTCACATATGTCATTCTTAGATCTTTATAAAGATTGTTGAAAGCGACTCATTTTTCTTACTTCAGCTAAGAACTGAAACTCCCGGAAAAAGTCGCACCCTTGCCTAGTTTTGTGAAGGACAGGCATCCCAAGGCATGCCACCTAGGACTCTGTAATGACAACAAATCCTTATCTATAATATTAAGTGCTATGTAAATATTTGTCAAGTTGAATTAAGTCTCCTGGAAACATTTTAAAAGATTCATTGAACTACAAGTTTCTCTACTTATGAGTATACAAAGAAATGCCATTGTTCTGGGTTCGTTCATCTTTCAATCTGGACATTAAGAAATGCTCCAGAGGTTCATGATGTAAATATAAACAGTGATATCTTCTCTGTACCTAATATGCCAAATGTCCTATGACATTACCAGTCACAACAGACTTTACTATTTATTTATACCTAACATGATACATGTGTGGCAACTAATAAATATTTTACTCTTTGATTCAGGAAATTTGTGTAAACCCATTTATCTAAACTTAGAGTTTGCTCATTGGAAAATGCAACTCTTATTTCATAAAGTTGTTAGAAAACAAATACAACTTGTTTGTGACCTACTGTGTCCTTATGACAATTATATCTTAAACTTCTACAGAATTTCAGAATTTATGATTTTTCAAACACACACATATACATATATACCCAAGTACAGTCTGGCCTTATAAAATGATGAGTGTGGAAAAGGAATCTTCTAGATTATAGATCTTAAAGCCCTAATTTTCCAGAGAGACAAAAAAAAAAAAAAAAAAAAAAAAAGATGTTCAGAGAAGTGAATTTGTCAACCACCTCATCAAAGACAAACAAACAAAAACTGGTAATGAAACTGCAAAACCCAGCCTACTATATTTCAAGAATTCTTTTTTTTTTCTTTTCCTTTTTTTTTTTTTTTTAAAGAATGGGAAGGTGTAAGGGCATAGGGAAAGGAGGAGAGAGAGTGAATTCTAAGTAGACTCCACACTTCATGTGGAGACTGATCCAAGGCTTAGTACCACAACCTTGAAATCATGACCTGAGCCAAAATCAAGAATTGAACGCTTAACCAACAGAGAGGCCCAGGTACCTCTACAGTGATTCTTATTTGTATGTGTGCACACCTCCAGGTACATGTGCTTATGTGTTTAACCCAAATTATTTTGATACATGTACATAAAGGAAATCATGTTTTTTTAAAGTACATGATTCATATACAGAAAGAGTGATAATAATTGTAGGAATAGAATCTTATAAAACAGATCTTTCCTTTGGTGTTAGAAAAGAGGAAATTCAATTTCATCATGCAAATTTATTGGCATTTAAGTTTGCTTCTCAGGCAACGATTCTTAAAAAAGAGTATTACATCATTGTATTTTAAGTTTCTTTATAAATAATTTGATAGAATAGCATTTTTCATTTAAAATAACACTGGTGAATAATTCATCTTATGTTAAAAATTAGAGTTATTCATCATTCCCAATGATTTACATTCCAATATCATTTCCTGAGTGAGGCAGAATGTTATATCATCACCTTTTTATCAAGGGAGTCATTTATAACCTCAAAAATTGAGATGAGACCACTTGAATCCACACAGCTTAATGATCAGGACTGAGAACTGAGATCATCTGTATCAAACTGACATTATTACTTTGTCCAGAACATTCTTTTCCATGAAGATAAGGGTGTAAATTAATAATTTTACTGTTTACTTCTGGAAACTCCTGTAAACAAATTTACCTGGACAAAGAGTTTATTCATCTAGGCAAAAATGTCTTTTATGAGGACATTAGTTATCTTCTAAGCAAATAATTTTCTTTTCAAACAAAAGTTTAGTTATCCTGACCTGCTTCAAGAGTCAATACCACTTCTAAACTATTATGTTATGAACTTCACTCACTCGCAACCACTTCCCTAAAAGTAAATATCTTCCTTAAACCACTAAGCCACACATCTCCAAACACTAAAAACATAGAACATTAAGAACATTTACTTGCATCTATACTTCCAAGGAACTAATAAGAATCTTCACATTGTTATTTTACTACTATAGATCCAATAAACTTAGACTTACTCTGTGTGTGTGTGTGTGTGTGTGTGTGTGTGTGTGTGTGTGTGTGTGCTTTTTTGTAGTCAAGGGCTGACAACTTACTTTTTGTCTATGTTGCAACCTAATAATCTAAAAATTCTCTTGAAATACGTTGAAAACTTGAACATTGTTATAGCTTAAATGTGTCTCATTAAAAGAATGAAAGTCTGAGAACTGCTTCTCTAGATCTTACCATTCTTCATCTATAGAATGATAAAAATAAGCCTTACACTTTACAGAATTCAGTGAGATATCATATTTTTTTCAATTTATTCCAGCTCATCTAACACAGTGTTATAATAGTTTCAGGTGTACAATATAGTGATACAATAATTCATCGCCCAGTGCTCATTATGAGAAGTGCACTTTTTAATCCCCCTCACTTATTTCACCAGTCCTCCCACTCTCATCTCCTGGTAACCATGACTTTGTTCTCTACAGTTAAGAGTCGGTTTCTTGGTTTGTCTCTCTCTCTTTTTTTTTCCATTGCTCACCTGTTTTGTCCCTTAAATTCCACCTATGAGGGAAATCATATGGTGTTTGTCTTTCTGGGACTTATTTTCCTTAGCATTATACTCTCTAGCTCTATCCATGTGATTGCAAATGGCAAGATTTCATTCTTTTTTTTTTATGGCTGAATATTCCACTGTGTGTATATATGTATACATACACACATATGTACACACGCACACACACACACACATACACACTACATCTTCTTTGCCCATTCATCCATCATGGACACTTGACTGCTTCCATGATTTGGCTATTATAAATAATGTTGCAAAAAACATAGGGGTGCATGTGTCCTTTTGAACTACTGCTTTTGTATTCTTTGGGTAATACACAGTAGTGTGATTACTGGATCACAAGATAGTTCTATTTTTAAGTTTTTGAGGAACCCCCATAATGTTTTCCAGAGTGGCTGCACCAGTTTGCCTTCTCACCAAATGTGCACAAGGGTTTGTGTCTTTTTTCTCCTTTTTCTCCACATCCTTGACAACTATTGTTGTTTCTTTTTATTTAAGCCATTCTGAGAGGTATGAGGTGATATCTCATTGTTGTAGTTTTGATTTGTATTTCCCTGATAATGAGGGCTGTTGAGACTCTTTTTTTTTTTTTTAATTTATTTTCAGTGTAACAGTATTCATTGTCTTTGCACCACACCCAGTGCTCTATGCAATCCGTGTCCTCTCCAATACCCACAACCTGGTTCCCCCAACCTCCCACCCCCCCGCCCCTTCAAAACCCTCAGATTGTTTTTCAGAGTCCATAGTCTCTTATGGTTCACCTCCCCTTACAATTTCCCTCAACTCCCTTCTCCTCTCTAACTCCCCATGTCCTCCATGTTATTTGTTATGCTCCACAAATAATTGAAACCATATGAAAATTGACTCTCTCTGCTTGACTTGTTTCACTCAGCATAATCTCTTCCAGTCCCGTCCATGTTGATACAAAAGTTGGGTATTCATCCTTTCTGATGGAGGCGTAATACTCCGTAGTGTATACGGACCACATCTTCCTTATCCATTCGTCTGTTGAAGGGCATCTTGGTTCTCTCCACAGTTTGGCGACTGTGGTCATTGCTGTTATAAACATTGGGGTACGGATGGCCCTTCTTTTCACGACATCTGTATCTTTGGGGAAAATACCCAGTAGTGCAATTGCAAGCTCATAGGGAAGCTCTATTTTTAATTTCTTGAGGAATCTCCACACTGTTCTCCAAAGTGGCTGGACCAACTTCCATTCCCACCAACAGTGTAAGAGGGTTCCCCTTTCGCTACATCCTCTCCAACACATGTTGTTTCCTGTCTGGCTAATTTTGGCCATTCTAACTGGTGTAAGGTGGTATCTCAATGTGGTTTTAATTTGAATCTCCCTGATGGCTAGTGATGATGAACATTTTTTCATGTGTCATTAGCCATTTGTATGTCTTCATTGGAGAAGTGTCTGTTCATATCTTCTCCCCATTTTTTGATATGATTGTCTGTTTTGTGTGTGTTGAGTTTGAGGAGTTCTTTATAGATCCTGGATATCAACCTTTTGTCTGTACTGTCATTTGCAAATATCTTCTCCCATTCCGTGGGTTGCCTCTTTGTTTTCTTGACTGTTTTCCTTTGCTGTGCAGAAGCTTTTGATTTTGACGAAGTCTCAAAAGTTCATTTTTGCTTTTGTTTCCTTTGCCTTTGGAGACATATCTTGAAAGAAGTTGCTGTGGCTGATATCGAAGCCTCTTTTAATATATCTGTAACTGTTGAACATATGTATTTCTTCTTTGAAGAAGTATCTCTTCATCTCTTCTGAACTTTTTTTTTTTTTTTTTAATTGAATTATTCATTTTTGGGGAGTGTTGAGTTGTATCAGTTCTTCATATTTTGGATATTAATCTTCTATTAGATATGTCATTTGTAATATCTTCTCCCATTCTATAGGCTGCCTTTCAGTTTTATTGTTTCTTCTGCTCAGCAGATGTTTTTTTATCTTGATGAAGTCCCAACAGTTTATTTTTGCTTTTGTTTCCTTGCATCAGGAGACATATCTAAAAAAATGTTGCTCTGGGCTGCTGTCAAAGAAGTTACTGCCTGAGCTCTCTTCTAGGATTTTTATGATTTCAGGTCTTACATTTATGTCTTTAATCTATTTTGAGTTTACTTTTGTGTTTGGTGTAACAAAGTTACAGACCGTGTTTCCCAGAACCATTTGCTGAAAAGACTTTTTCCCACTGGATATTCTTTGCTACTTTGTCAAAGACTAATTGATCATATAATAACGGGTTTATTTCTGGGCTTTCCATCTATTCTCCTGATATCTATGTCTATTTTTGTGCCAGTGCCATACTGGTTTGATTACTGCAGCTTTATATTATCTTGAAGTCTGGAATTGTGGTACCTCTACCTTTTTTTTTTTTCTTTTTTTTAAGATTTTATTTATTCATTTGACAGAGAGACACAGCAAGAGAGGGAACACAAGCAAGGAGAGTGGGAGAGGGAGAAGCAGGCTTCCTGTTGAGCAGAGAGCCCAATGCGGGGCTCGATTTTAGGACCCTGGGATCATGACCTGAGCCGAAGCCGATGCTTAACCGACTGAGCCACCCAGCCACCCCTCTACCTTTGCTGTTCTTTTTCAAAACTGTTTTTGGCTATTTGGGGTCTTTTATAGTTCCATATACATTTTAGGATTTTTTTGGTTCTGTTTCTGTGAAAAATGCTGTTGTGATTTGGACAGGGAACTTATTAAATCCATAGATTGCTATGGATAGTATAGACATTTTAACAATATTTGTTCCTCCAATCCATAGGCATGGGATGCCTCTCCATTTCTTTGTGTCATTTTAAATTTCTTTCAGCAGTGTTTTATAGTTTTTCAGAGTATAGGTCTTTCAGCACTTTAGTTAGGTTTGTTCCTAAGTATCTTATTATTTTTTGGTGTAATTATAAACGGGATTGTTTTCTTAATATCTCTTTCTACTGCTTCATTATTAGTGTACATTCCTTATTACTCTTTTGGATAGAAATGTAACATATTTCTGTACATTGATTTTGTATCCTGAAACTTTACTGAATGTATTTATTAGTTCTAGTTTCTTTGGTGGAGTTTTTAGTTTTCTGTATATACTATCAAGTTACCTGCAAATAGTGGAAATTTCACCTCTTCCTTACCAGTTTGGTTGTTGTTTGGTTGCTGTGGCTAGGACTTCCAGTACTATGTTGAATAAAATTGTTGAGAGTGGACATCTTTGCCTTGTTCCTGATCCTGGAGGAAAAGCTCTCAGGTTTTCCCCCACTGAATATGATGTTTACTATGGGTTTTTCATAAACAGCCTTTATTTTTTGTTGAGGTTTATTTCCTCTAAACCTACTTTGTTGAGTTGTTTTTTTTTTTTTTTTCCACAAACTGATGTTACAGTTTGTCAACTGCTTTTTCTTTATCTATTGAAATGATCATTTGGTTTTTGTCCTTTCTTTCATTGATGTGGTATATCACATTGATGGATTTCTGAATATTTTTTTTAAAGATTTTATTTATTTATTTGACAGAGAGAGAGATCACAAGTAGGCAGAGAGGCAGGCAGAGAGAGGGGGAAGCAGGCTCACTGCTGAGCAGAGAGCCAGATGTGGGGCTTGATCCCAGGACCCTGAGATCATGACCTGAGCTGAAGGCAGAGGCTTAACCCACTGAACCACCCAGGCGCCCCTGGATTTCTGAATATTGAACCACCCTTGCATCCCAGGAATAAATCCCATTTGACTGTGTGTTATGTGTGTGTGTGTGTGTGTGTGTGTGTGTGTGCTTGTGTGTTTTAATGTACTGTTTGATTTGGTTTGCTGGTGCTTTGCTGTGGATTTTTACAACTATGTTCATCAGAGATATTGACCTATAGTTCTTTTTTTTTTTTTTCCTGAGGTCTTTATCTGGTTTTGGTATTAGGATGATACTGGCCTCACAGAATGAATCTGGGAGTTTTCCTTCTGTTGTTTGGGATAGTTTGAGAAAAACAGGTATTAACTCTTCTTTAAATGCTTGATAGAATTTGCCTATGAATCTGATCATGGACTTTTGTTGAGAGTTTTTTATTACTGAATCAACCTCCTTTCTGGTCTGTTCAAAATTTCTATTTCCTCCTGTTTCTATTTTGGTAGGTTATTATTTTCATAGGAATTTATCCAGTTTTTTTCTAGGTTTTCTAATTTGTTGACATATAGTTTTTCATAATATTTTCTTACAATTTTATTTCTGTGATGTCATTTCTCCTCTTTCATTTGTGATTTTTGTTCATATGCATTTTTTTAATGAGTCTGGCAATTTCGTTGATCTTTTCAAAGAACCAGCTCCTCTTTTACTGATCTATTGGTTTTTGTTTTTGTTCGTTTTAGTTTCTGTATTATTTACTTCTGCTCTAATCTTTAATATTTCCTTTCTTCTGCTTGGTTAGGGTTTTGTGTGTTGTTTTCTAGCTGCTTTAAGTGTAGGGTTAGGTTCTTTGAGATTTTTCTTGATATTTGAGGTAGGCCTGTATTGCTATGAACTTCCCTCTTAGAGCCATTTTGCTGCTCCAAAGGTTTTGGAGCATTGTGGTTTCATTTCTATTTGTTTCCATGTGCTTTTTGATTTCTTTTTTGATTTCTTGGTTGACCCATTCATTGTTTAGTAGCATGTTAATTAACTTCTATGTGTTTGTGCTTTTTCCTGATTTTTTTCTATGGTTGATTTCTAGTTTCATAATGTTGTGGTCAGCAAAAATTCATGGTATAACTTCAGTCTTTCTGAATTTGTTGAGACTTCTTTTGTGACCTAATATGTGATCTCTTCTGAAGAATGTTCCATGTGGACTTGAAAGGAATATGTATTCTGCTGTTTTAGGATGAAATGTTCTGAATATATCTGTTAAATCCATCTGGTCCAGTGTATTATTCAAAGCCACTGTTTCCTTGTTGATTTTCTGTTTGGATAGTCTGTCTATTGATGAAAGTGGGATGTGAGAGTCCCCTAAAATTATTGTATTACTATTGATTAGTTTATGTTTGTTACTGGCTGTTTTAAGTATTGGGGTGCTCTCACGGTGGGTGCATAAATATTTACAATTGTTATATCTTCTTGTTGGATTGGTTATTACATCATGTCTTTGTCTCTCTTTATGACTTTGTTTTAAAGTCCAGTTTGTCTAAGTATTGCTACTCTGACTTTCTTTTGGCATCATTTTGCATGATAAATGTTTCTCTATCACCTCATTTCAATCTGCATGTGCCTTTAGGTCTGAAATGAGTCTCTTGTTAGAAGCATATAGATTGGTCTTGTTTTTTTAATCTACTCTGTCACTCTACGTCTTTTGATTGGGGTATTTAATCCATTTACATTAAAAGTAACCATTGAGGTTTATGTATTTATTGCCATTTTATTACTTGTTTTGTGGTTGGGTTTTGCAGTTTTTCACTGACCCTTCCTTCTCTTTCTCTCTTCCACGGTTTGTTGGTTTTCTTTAGTGACATATTTAGATTCCTTATTTTTTGTTTTTTACATATCTATTATGGCTTTTTGATTTGTGGTTACCAAACAACTTATATATAACATCTCCTGCATACAGCAATCTACATTAAGCTGATGGTTGCTAACTTTGAACCCATTCTTTAGTGTTCTCCCCTCACCTTTCAGATAGTTGGTATTATATTTTATATTCTTTTATAATGTGCTTCACTTGACTGATTTTTACAGGTGTACTTTTCTTTTTTCTTTTGTTCTTCCTATTTTCCTTACTCTTCCTTCAGGTTTTCTTTCTACACCCAGAGGCCCCCTTAACATTTCTCCTAGGGCTGGTTTAGTGGTCATGAATGTTTTTAACTTTGGTTTGGTACCTGGTACGCACTGTGTCTGTGTGAAGTGGCTGAGCCGGGTATGCACAGTGTTGAAAAAATGTGTTCTGAACCCAGGGCTGAGGTCAGCGGACTTGAAGTGGGCAAGTCCTTAGAACACCTGGTTGGGATGTTCTGCTGGGGAGATTAAGTAGGTGTCTGTGCATGGTTTCCTCCTGCAGGGGGCACTGTGTTTCTGCCAGGGGGCAGGGAGGAAAAGCTTTGTTCCTTGAGAAGTCTCCCAACACGCTCCGAAATCAGCATAAGCAGATCTTTCTTCTGTTTACCCCATCACTGGGTTAACTGTAGCTTCTGTGTTGCCTCTCTACAGGTTGCTATTTCTTTAAGAATAGGGACCCAGCTATCACTGACTCCCCTCTAGCCCACTGATGAGCCAGGTGACTTTTAAAGCTCCAGGTTCCAAGTCCCACTGGTTATACAAACTCAGGGAATTCAGCCCCTCAGGTTTTCAAAGCCAGTCGTTTTGGGGATTTGTCTTTGCTGCATGGGTTCCCTGATGCACTGGACGATTTTTTCCCCCTCTCCATGCCTGGAAGCTTTTCCCCTCCTACAGACAGACAGTTCTGACCACCACTTCTGCCCTTCCTAATCAATCAGATGCAACTTCTCTATATTTAGTTGTGGAGTTTGTTCTGTCAGTCTTTGGATGGTTATCTGTCTGTTTACACAGTGGGTGATATCTAGTTGTAAATGTGAAACAGGGTGAGTTTAGGATCCTCTTACTCTGCCATCGTTCCAGGCATCACAATTCAAAATAACATATTTTTCCCAACATATCTTTAGTGACATATTTTCCTTTACTACAAGTAATACAATTAATCAGAAGCTATTGGTATCAAAATACAAAGGGAAGCACAATTCGCTTTTGTATCTTCCTATTTGGATCATAATAGTAATTTGTGAAATAATGTGAAACAAAATGGTTTTCATAGACTCATAATTTAATCATGCCAAAAGAATGGCATGGAATGTTCCAAATTTAGGTAAAATATTGTTATTATCTTTCTGATCACTCAGTGATCATTTCATTTCTAAATTTTAATTACATTTACTTACCAAGTAAAATTCAGTAAATTCTACTTATGCAATATGATATCTAAGAACCAGAGAGACCAATAAGTATTTGGGAGGGGATAATAACTAAGGTATAGAACTTCCACATATATATAGAAATAAGAAAAGCTTTCCTTAGTAGAATCCTAACAAATGTAGAATGAACTGCTAAAATGTACAATGAATCTACAAGAGAAAGATGTAAGGAAGAACATGATATTATAAAATCTCAAGTAATCTCCCATGAATTACTTTTTAAATACCAAGGGAAATACTCCACATTGGAAAAATTAATCAGGCCTTACTTTAATAACCTTAATGAAGGATCAAAGAGAATACTACCACTAATGGGACAAATTGTTGCCACATTCCTCCTGATATGCTGCCCTGAGAAGGGTACTACATCACCTCCATAATATTCCTGCTTAAAATGCTTAACCTGAAACAATGAGGAAGTATCTAGAAAACTCTAACTGTGGTTAATTTTACCAAATATCTTACCTGTATTTTCACAAGTAACAAGACCATAAAAGACAAAGTAAGTCTGAGAAATTGGTACAGACTAAAGGACATTAAAAATATATGACAACAAAATGCATGAATCCTGGAAAGAGGGATCAACATGCATTTTGTATGCATACCATAAAAATTAACACTATGGTAATTCTGTTTCTCTTTTTGCCTCAACCAAATAAAAGAAAGCACTATTAATAAAAATATTACATTCTAATATCCATGGCAATTAAACTTGAAGTATTCTTATGATTAATAACAATGTTCAAGTCTAGGTCCATCTCTGCTCACCTAATTAGTGAGTCTTAGACTGCTTCACGTTCAGCATAATTGAAGGATGACTACACAGAAAGTTCACACCCTTAGCAACCGAATTAGCTAAATGACACTAATGATAAACTAAGGAGTTAATTTTGAAATATATACTAAATACAGAATTTAAGTATGATTCCCAGTGGGTAGGACTGTTGTAGAGAAGAATGATATGTTGAGTTTACCACAGTAATTAATTATGTAAGAAAGTCTTCATTGTTATAGATCTAGTGGAATGAGTCAATCATCTGGTTAAATATGGAGGTTCGCTGTTTTGGGCCTGCCTAATCCATGGGGTTATGGAAGACTATGAGAGACCATTTGACATGAGATAGTGAATTTTACCAGTATTTTCTAGGGTAAATCATTATTACTAGTTACAGTACAGGAAACCTGTCATATTGACTCCTTTTTCACTGTCACTCAAACACTTTGCTTTTGGAAAATAGCTTGGTTTCACTTCGGGTGTGAGTATGCATAACTCCCTTTCTCTATGGTCAGACCAGGTAAAATTTATAGGTCAGAGAGGACTGATTTTGAAGTTTGAGACTTCTGACACATAAATCTTACAGAAGTTATATTTTAATACAACACATTCAATAGATTCATCCTCACCAAATCATACCACACATACACATAGCTAGTTTATTTCATGTACTTTAGTTTAAATAGTAAATATTTCCTGACATGTTTCATCATTTTAAAATCTGGTGATGCATGCACTAGGATGTGAACACATTGCGCATCATGGATTTTCATTTTTTTAAAAATAGTTTATTTATTTATTTGAGAAAGATAGAGACAATGATAGAGACAGATGGAGAAAGATAGAGACAGTGATAGAGACAGATGGTGAGGTGGTCAAGCAGTGGGAGAGGGAGAAGATGGCTGCCCATTGAACAGGGAACCCAACCAACTTGGCCTGACATCAGGATCCATGCCAAAGGCAGACAGTTAACCAACTAAGCCACCCAAGCACCCCCAGATTTTCATTTTAAAACCCTTTACAAGACGATTCTACATGTAGTAGCTTTTTAAAATCTGTTTTGCACTTACACACACTTTAAATAAAGACCTATGTGCATAAAAGTAAGTTTTCAAAACTTTCAGAAACAAGATAATGTATCCCATTATGTTCTTAGAGTACACATAATTCTTAGATGAGATACACATATCATGAAGCGTAGAAAATTTCTCAACTAAATTTTAGATCAGCTAAAGTTTAAACATTAAAATAAAGGATTATTAAATGGACTATATAATGAATTCCTACAAATTTAAAATGAAATAATTGACAGTAAAGTTGAAAATAAATGTACATAGAGTATAAGAAGGCAAATTAAGAAAGGGAAACCAAATGGCCAATAAACTTCAGAGAAAACGTTGACTGTCATTATAATCCGGAACTGAAAGTAAAAATCACAAGAGAATGCAGTTTAATTATCACCCTGTAAAACAAAAGCAAAATAAAACAAAAAAGCCACCTAGTTTCCAAGTACTAGCAAGGATGTCGCACAATGGGAACTCTTAAAGAATACTAGTGAGTGTGTCAATTACCAAACCCAATTTAGAGGATAATTTCAATAGATATGCATTTTTAAATGTGCATACCATGTAGACAAAATTCTACTCTTAGATATCCTAGAAAAATGCTTGTACAGTTGTAGAAAGATATGCATAAGAACATTAATAACAGTGTCATTTGCAGTTAGAAATATACTAAATCAGCAAGGGAATGGCTAACGACAGCAATATATACAATGGAACTATCCAACAGTCAAAATGCATAAAATTGAGCTATATCTCTAAATATGGATACATTACTAAAATATCATATTGAAATATAAAGCCAGGTTGAAGAAGGATAGGAAAATTATGTCCACTTTTTAAATTTTATTAAAACAGTATTCTAGAAATGTATTCTGATGGAATGGGAGAGAGACAGAACATATAACATGCACTTGGAGACTTCAGCTTAATATGTATTATTTTATTCCTTAAGACAGGTGGTAGGTACATAGTACTCTTTAAATGTCTCTATCATTTTATATGCACAAAAAGTTTCAGAATACACTTAGATACTTTTGTACTTATTGCATGTATTTGACTACAATTGCAATGTTGAAAAAATGGACTATAATGAGTCTAGGGTTTGTGGTTTCTAAAATAGTCCATTCTGTCTAGGAATTGATTTTATCTTTAATATAATTATACAGAAACACAGGACCTTGTGAATACTAAGCTATTGCATGGTAAAAAGGCAAAATGAATACTCTGTTTTCTTGAAGTTTATGAATGCATCGAAGACTAAAATTAGCTTGGACTTTGAATATCACTTAATTGGATATAAACATTAGATTATCAATCAATAGTCCTTTTAAGCTGACTCCTTCACAACAGCAATTCAACATGAAAACATTATTTTTTGAACTTGCTAGAACTGTTCCCTTAGCATTTTTAACTAAACATGGAACAAATGAATTAAGTCAAGATGCAGCTTCTCAAGAGAACGGTAGGTCCACTGAGTGGTAAAAAAAAGATGATGCCAACAGCCACCCATTTAAATCAGAGTGTTTTTTTTTTTTTTTTAAGGAACCCTGTATAATATGATAATCACCTAAAATATGAAGCACATAATCACTATGGAACATTTATTTATGGATTTTTAATGTACCTAACCTGCTTTTTGCATGGGGCTGTGAACCAAAATTAATAACACTAATTATACCCAGCCACCTGCAATGAGTAGCATTAAAAAAAAATTATGTCTACAATTTCTTTAAAAATATATTGATTGGAGGCTGGGGAATGACAATCTACTATAGTTAAGGAAAATATTATTTTCCTCTTATATCAAAGCTCTATATAAAAATAATAAATGATACCTGGGGCTTTAGAATATCGCCATTTTTAAAGGCAGTATTTCTCTTTGACCTCACATTTTCTATGTGAGCACAGCCATTTAAACTATGGTCTAGGATTTAAAAAAGGAAAGGGTTCTGAATGTGCTGATCATATAATTCAATGTGATTATCAAGTACTGCAGTTATAAATTTAGTGAGTAAATTCTATAAGAATTTGATCTCAGTATTTGGAATTGTAATCTATCTGTACTCACTATTTCAAGGACAGAGCAGAATGACTGAATTCAAAACAATATTATGACTACTTAATCTCAAGTCGTGTTTCACATAAGCCATTGAATCCATATAATCTATTTGCTTCTATAATTCTTTAGTGAGAATAACATCAAAAAAGAAAAAAATCTTAATTCAATTCTTAGGAAAATGCAGTTAGATAATTCTATCATCTAGAACTAACTATGTATCTTAATGAATTCTGAAATGAATAGAACTGACTTTGCATTCAAAAACTCCATTCAAAAACATTGTTATTGAGTATTTATTATGTTCCAGGAACTGAGCCAAGACAGAGGGACACAATTTTTAAAAGATATGGAAACAACTTTAAAGTATTTACAATCTAAATGGGTTTGAAGTGTAGAGTGTGCATTTTCCATGTGGTTGCAATTTATATTAGTATAGTTGAAGAGTAAATAATGTGTTTTTTTTTTTCCCTGAGAATTAAAGGTGATTGGAACTCAGAACATAAACATTTTAGTAGAAACTAAGAGAAACTACATTTAGTTAACTTCACCTATAAGGAAATAGAGAGAGTATTTGGAACAGAGATGGGATGATCCCAACTTTGGGAGGCAAGGCACATGGGCTCTACCCTAGTCTCTGCCATTGACATTCTGTTTTGTCACGAACAATCACTTATATTATGAGGGCTTCATTTTTGTTTAACTGTCTACACATATACTGAATAAGATAAATGAGATAACCTGTTGTTTCATAATTATGAGAAAATTTAATCCCCAGTGTAAAATTAAACAATGCAATATAGCTAATAAGTATGATTTTTTCCAGTATCATTACTTTGTGGTAAGATTAAAAATTACAGAAAGAATAGAACTGAAATATTTGAAAAATAACTTATTAAAGAACTATATACTCTTTTTGCTTAGGCTGCTTCAACATCAGAAGTCTGTATCATTTTTTTTTTTAAAGATTTTATTTATTTATTTGACAGAGAGAAATCACAAGTAGACGGAGAGGCAGGCAGAGAGAGAGAGAGAGAGAGGGAAGCAGGCTCCCTGCTGAGCAGAGAGCCCGATGCAGGACTCGATCCCAGGACCCTGAGATCATGACCTGAGCCGAAGGCAGCAGCTTAACCCACTGAGCCACCCAGGCGCCCGTCTGTATCATTTTTTGCAGCAGCATCCCCTCCCAGAAAAACCAAAACCAAAACCAAAAACAAAACCTTAAAGCTTTCTCTAAAGAAAAGCTTTTATTTATTTGTGTTTGTTTTTACACCACTGACTAATTCCCATAGGCATGAAGCTCTTCTTCTTAATTTCTCTTTGGAGGAGGAAAATGAAGGATGAAACAGGCAATATTATGAGCAAATTCCTTAGATAACATGCTTGTCAAATGAGCAGATGTGGGTACAGAGAGAATGAATAATCAAAATGATTTTAGTATTTTCTTATTCTATTTTATAGAAATCTGACACAGGTCTCTAATAATTTTTGTTGTAGAAAGACCCAGTAATTTGTATATTTACAGGCTCTTTACTTTGGCTTATATTTCAGCCAACTGAACGCCATGGCTTCTGGAAGCTTCTTTGCCTAAACAGGCAGAGATAGATATACACAGTGAACTTTTTATAATTGCATATAATATATGCTACACTTACCAATTTGCACTGTTTTTTTACATTTGTCTTAATAAAGTAATCAACACAAGTAACTCCTCCATGGTCTCACAGGTGTTCACATGTCCCCAAGAATGGACAAAGTATTCCAAGCTCTTCACAACTGTGTACAGTCTAAGAGCTGATCTTTAAAAGACCCTCCCTGGGATCAATAAACAGTATTGGGAGAAAGAAAGCCTAACCCCTCCATTTCTCATAGACATGTGTGCATGAGGTCTCTAATAGCATAACAAGGTAAAGAAAAGCAAAACCAGAGTTAGCATACAGGGAAAGAAGGCTATAGCACAAAATTTCTAACTTTCTATTTTAATCAAGTTTTGGTTATATCTGCAACTCCTACAATACATATATTTATTTTAGGTTCTAGTTGGCTATAATTGGGGGTTTTGTCCATTCTAACCATTAAAGACAAATAATATATAATATTAGTATATTAGACAAATAGTATATAGTATAGTATAGGCACATAATATTGATATCATGCTAACACTAATCTATCTTTAGGTTAAATAAGAATAGAGACACCTGGGTGGCTCAGTCAGTTAAGTGTCTGACTTTGGCTCAGGTCATGAACTCCTGGAAAGAAGCCCCAAGTCAGGCTGCCCTCTCAGCCAGGAGCCTGTTTAACAGTCTCCCTTTGCCACTTCCCCAACTCAGGCAAATGCACATTCTTTCTCTCCCTAAAATAAATAGAATTTAAAAAATTCATTAAATAAGAGTACTAAAAATAATTTGTTTGTTTCCTTTAGTTACAAAGTGTCATTTAATGAGCAGAATATCTAAAACATACCCATACAAGGGCAATTAATTATATCGTAGCACTTTGTTATCATCTCTGGATTATATTCTCTATGCTATTTTGTAGTCTTACTATCCAGTTTAACTGCCGGATCCTATTTTGTTTACTTAATATTATATTGTATTTGATAACTGATGAGTAATGTCCAAATTTCACATAGATATTGGTTGGGTACCTACCACAAGTCAAGCTTTATATATTTTATCTTTATGTCCTGCAACCCTAGGGCACCAAAATGATAAAGTAAATAATGTCTCTGCTAGTAGTACAGCTGTAAGAGGAAACTTTTGCAATTAGACCTCACTGTAGCTGCAAAACAGAGACACTATGCTACTCTAAATTATAGTGTGTATCACAGATTATCTAAGCTCAAACTCAACATACAAGCTGATAGCACAAGCTGATCCAGAACATAAAGGTATTAGAGAAATGTATTTAAAAGTAACTCCAAAAAACACATTTAATATAATGGCAATACTATGGACTGTTTCAAAAACTCCATTTTTTTTTTTTCAGTCAAATCCTTGGCAAGAAAACTCTAAGACTCATTCCAGTCTTCAGTCATATAAATATTCTACATTAACAACCCTTACTTTTTATGAAACCCAGTGTTTTCTGCATGTGTAGTTTCTCTTGCACCAGCAAGTAATACACTCAAATTTGCCAAGCATATTCCTCAAGGTCTTTAGGCTGATGGGCACTGACAATAATTAGTATACATATTTTATAGTAAAAGGATAGCAAAGCTGAAAGTAGACACTATATAAAAGCCTATTATATCTGATCTTTAAGAAACAAAGATTATCTAGCTCTTTCTTTCAGTGAATAGATGACACAAAAAATGAAAAGGGAAGATGAATGGCTTGATCAAACTTCAGTTTTTGATGACCATCCAAACTGGAGAAACACTTTCTCCTATTCTTTTAATTTCTATTTATAAAATGCTATGGTCACAATAAACAGAAGAAATAGCATCAATTTGTAACCAAATGAACCACAACTTAATGATAGTAAAAATGAATTTAAGTTGGTATAGAAATCTTCCGACTTTCGATGATGTTTATTTCTTATTTACAAACCAAACAGACTCTTACACAGTATACCTACATATCAGCCTTATCAGAAGTTAGGCCAGCTTTTGTGTAGTCTTTGAATTGCCTTTGGACTCAAGCTATAACTACAAGTCCCTGGTTATCCCACCTACTGGTCTTCCCTCTCGATTTTGAGTTCGGGTCACCACAATCACATGAGCCAACTCCTTAAATTCCTTCCTTCCTTCCCTTCTTCCTTCCATTCCCTTTCCCTCTCACCCAACCTCCCCCCTTCCTTCCTTTTTCCTCTTTCACTCTTTCTCATATGCATTGTACATGCACACACAAATTGTGGGTGTGCGTTTTTTCAGAATTTTGAATCATACAGGGGAAACAAATGATTAGTTCTAGAGTCATATGAAACAGGTAAATGCATCCCTCTATAACATAATTTTAAATAGTGATAGGTTAAAAAATAGTGATAGATAAGACATGATAAGAACATAGATATAAGGAAATGATAAGTGTGATACAGCATGGTAGGGGTGCTAGTTTAGGTAGGATAATTATAGTAAGTCAATTTTTAAAAGTAATATTTTAATAAGGACCTGAAACAAGAACTAGAATTACATGAGAAGTTTAGAAGGATCCTTCTGGCATAGGGAACTATATACGAAGTACAAAGGCCCTGAGTTATGTGTACTTGAGGAACAGCAAGAAAGCCACTGATTTGACAAAATTATGTTGTTTGAAGATGGGAGGGAATAAATTTGGAGAGGAAGGCAGCATAGGGAGTTATTAACGATGCATTCCACCAAATAAACAGGGTGGTCTTTGGCAACAGTGCATGAGGAAAGTTGACTCAGAAGTGTGCTCTAGTTCCACAGTGCTAGAAAAAAGGCTGGGATCTCTAAAATTCACGCCATTCCGAAAGACCGCTAAGAACAAGGATTCTTCAAAAGTGTAGTGGACTGCCAGAAGTCAGGAGTCAAAGTTGAGAGTTCATTTGAAAATGATCAAATAAGGGAAGAAATGCATAATAAAAGCTGTGGACTCTCCCTCTGATTCCATTCAAGAGTAAAAGGACCAACCCTAAGAATGCATGGACGAAGTGCTACTGGGAGGGAAAAATAAAGACTATTTCTGTTTGTAGCTCACAAATCCTAGGTCTTTTAATAAACCCACTGCACATATTTCTCCGATAATCTGAACTTAAACTTAGCTGAAAGGGGGAAACACATGTGAAAGCAAAATGCCAGGCAAGGTGGACAGAAATCACGCTTTATGAACACGGAGTTAGGACCCATGACTAATATATCTGCACAATGCTTATTGAAAGTTATTTATATCTTTAAATAAAGTTTTTAAAATTTATTTAGTCCTGATATATTTCACAGCTCAATCTTAAAATACTTCATTAGTACTATGATGTTTGATTATGACTTACAAAAATACTAGTACTTAGTAAAAAGCCTAATGACATAAAAAGTTTCTTGTTTTTAGTGACATGGTGGAATGAAAAGGGAAACTCAGAATCAAAACTGTGTATGCAGGTAAAAATATCAAAAATTAATTACATTGTTCATTAATTATATATTGCATATATGCACAAATATATGTATAGATACTATGCATATTATTCAAATATATAGAGAGAACATGAATATATATGGATATATATATATATATATATATATACCCTTGCCCCATGGGTAATGATTACTCCAATGAATTAAATTAAAAAAGCACGTGTTTTTTTTTTCCACAATGTGAAGAAAAATCCTTCCTTGGTCCTGCTTGGATAAATTAGCCTTGAGAGCGGAAGGTGCATTATAACATTAAAAAAGACTATGGACTCTGAAAAACAATCTGAGGGGTTTGAAGTGGCAGGGGCATGGGAGGTTGGGGTACAAGGTGGTGGGTATTATAGAGGGCACAGATTGCATGGAGCACTGGGTGTGTGAAAAAATAATGAATACTGTTTTTCTGAAAATAAATAAATTGAAAAAAAATTATCATTGTTACAAAAAAGTTACAGGTTAAAGGATGCCGCAATCAAAACCAGATTTGTGTCATTTCTCAAATCAATATATCACTGACAGAAAATCACAGTCCATAGCATCACCTTGGGGTCATGGTGGCTCACAATGATATACTTGAAAATCTCATTTTAGGAACAGGGAAAATTGCTTGAGTCTGCCAAGCCACTAAGCCAAACTGTAAATTGTATTTTAACCAAATTTAAAATTTAACTATCATTCTCATACATTCATTTTTATTTAATTTAGAGAATTAGCATATTAAAATAATTAAAATAGTGATTTTGGACTACAATCAATATATTTGGACAATAGGAAACTGGGGATAACAGTAACACTGAGGTAAATATTACATTTTCTTCCTTTTACTGAGAAAAGCAGACATTGTATATGTTGGTTCATGAGATCTGGGCAGAGGTTGGAAGGAAAAAAAGGCAAAGCAAAAGGTAAGTAGCATAGTCTACACGTGCTACAAACTACATACAAACTTGTTTATTATATGGTCCCGTTACCTCTTCATAATTACCCTGAGAATTCATTCTCTCTTGATGGGCTTAGCAAGTTCATGGACAATCAGCAAGTAAGCAGAAAAGCTAGAATATTTATCCAGGTTCTGGCAAGTTAAAAATAAATAGTAAGCCAACAAATCTACCACAAATAAATAAATGTAATAATAAAAAAAAAGCTTTGGTATTCTACTTCTTTACATTATTATATCCTTTGATCCTGTTTATTGTAAAACGTTTCAGCAAAATCAGTATTTAGCATCTACTTAAGAAATACTAGTAAGGCAGGAGTAAATGATCCACATCCATTCCACAAAGAACTCACAGCCTCTGCCCATGTGTGTTTGTGCTCACGTGTGTGGAATCGTGAAGGGCCAGTGGTAGGCAATCACAGTGCAATATGTTATCCTTATGATAATTACTTACACAGAGCTTTGTGTAAGTAAGTAAGCTTTGTGGGCATCTAAGGACATATTTCTAACTACACTCCGGAGTCAGAAGAAGTATATTCTAAATTTAGTTAGAGCAACTGGATTTTTCTAGGAAATAAAAAGGGTGATATGGGGGTCAGGAGATACGTTAGAGCTGTGGGGGAAACAAAGGGTATTTAAAATCAAGATAGTAATTTGTAACTGGTGTGTTAAATTTGGAGTATTTGTTACAAATTCACCTTGGTGTCTGGTTCACAACCTTATGCCAGAATAGTTCATACCAGCATTTTCATCCAAAACATACTAAATTAATGAGCAAAAAGTAGTGATATTTTGACATTATATATTCAGGCAAAGGCACAACCACCAAGTAAGAAATGTCACATGGAATACATTTGAATTATGCACCACCCTATTCACATAGCCCCAAACAGGACTTTAGCATGCATAGCTATGTCAAATGGAAAGACTTGGCTTCTCCTACCACACCTTGTCTCTTGTGTACGTGCATGACTTTCACGTTTCCAAGTATTCTAGTCTTTAGCTTTTGTGTTGTCCTAAAGGTGTCTGGTGTGATAACTTCATGTTTAGGTGTAGTTTAAGTGCTAGATAGCCATGAGTTACCCCACTATCTGGAAAGGAAAAAAAATGATGAATAAATAGTACAGAGAGAGAAAAAATCTTCTAAGGAAAGATTCTCTTCCCCTTTTATCACCAACTACTACCTGTAAAGTATTTTCTTTCTTTTTTTAGTTATTAACATAAATTTCCAATGCATTACATTTAATGTATCATCAATATTAATCTGTCTATTACTTATATAAACTTTTTTTTCCTGCTTAATTGATATTTTCCTACAGAGATTGTTTTGGTGTTTTGGCTAGGACAGACATCCAATTTTTCACACTGGAATTACTGACATATTCTTTTGTGGAACTGCTTCTCATTTAGTGCCAGGACTTATGAGGTGAGTTATTATTATTAAAGAATATACATGTATACTAGTTAAGCATGACTTCATTTCAATTATTTGAATCACTGAATTAAATTTCTAGTGTCTATGCATGAATACCTTTCATTGGCTTATTGACTGTGTGCACAAAATATCTGTTTATGTTTTTACCCTTTTTACTGGTGGTAGAGACTCAGGGAAGAATGATTTGGCAGAAATTCTTGGGTATAAGAAAATCATTAATTCTTCTTATCTTCTAGGAAATCATTAATTCTTATATGAATCGAAAAATCTTTTCTCAACTGGTTATTTTCTCCTTAAATTTATTGATGTTTATTTTGCCATAAAGATATTAAATATTTTCCTTTATGAGTCTAGTTACATGTTTGGAAAATTTTTCACAATTCCAAAATTTTAAAAACACATATATACACGTTTTCATTCAGTTTGGCAGTATGACGGATTCATGTAACTCTGGTCTTCCAACCTTGCAGTTTGGCTACCATCTCCATATTCCCATTAATCAACTCACACAGTCAGAGTCCCTGAAAGACTTCACAAACTGGAGGCCCTTCTCCTGGGGACGGGCTCATGATGGCAAGCAAGAAAGAGAATTTACATTTGCTAGCAGCAGATATATTCATGAAAGAAAGTCAGGAAATGGCTGAGAGGCTGAGACAGAATAGTCTACACTTCTTTTATCTTTGGGTCATTCTTGTCCACCCCTGCATTATTCCTCCTTTACTGGGGAGTCAGAGTAGCCAAGACATCAGGGGTGTTATCTTAGAGAAGTCCACCTCCAAGGAGAAGGGCTCCGTAGTCTTCCCTTACAAATTAACATACAGTGAAAGTGAATAAAAACTACAAGTGTATGAAGTTATATAGTGTTTGGCATCACTCAAGTGTAATGTATACCTAAGTGAAATTAGTAGTCACATTTAAATTTCTTTAATTTTTATTCTTACTCAAGAAAGTAGGCTTATTTTTTAACATGTTAAACCAATCTCTACTCCTAAATCACTTTCACAGATTGAAAATTTTTAAACATCCTCTAGAGAGCATTCATTTTAACAGACTTTGTTGAACCGAAATAATTTGGTTACAATGTCATTTTTCCCAAAGGGATCAAAAGTTCAAAAACTAAAGTATTTAAGAGTACATTCCTAAATCTGTTCTTATCATTGATTTTCTTACTTAACCATGTCTTTCAACTATTGAAGGTCACTAAACTACAATTTTGTGTTTAGAACAAAACATGAAAAAAAAGAAGTGTATCTTCAAAGGCAAAGACAGAAAGCTAGTCCAGAATGTCTTCTCATTAAAATAATAGAGTTCATTTATGATAGTTAAAAAAAAAACCTATTATGCATTTTGGAGTTTTGTCTTATGGTTATAGCTTCCAATGACTTGTGTATACTTCAATCCTAGAGGAACTAAATTACTTTCTACCTTGGGATCTAAATGATTCTATTTTATTTTAGCAGTAGGACTTTGATGTTTATCAAAGTCTTCCAGTTGAGAAACAATGAACAAAAACTTCAGAAATGGCTGTCTCCAAATTATTTATATTTAATTATATTTCAGACATATGGAATATGATATTTTCACTACAAACACATACATTTCACAAGGAATATCTCCTATGTTTGACAACAGATTAATTGGAGATTCAGGTCATATGTACTTCATTTCGTAAACTAACAAAATAAACTTACTTGTTTTATGCTAAGTCACCCATTTGATCAGAGAACTTCATTAAAACATTAAAAATCATTATCAAAGCTTCAGATGATAATTAACCCTATCATTGCAGACAGGTAAAAGTTTTTTTTTAATATCTTTATAAATCCAGTGTCTCACCCAGAAATTGGATCCTGATATATAATACACAATCAATACTTTTTAAATTATTGTATTTATCTTATCAAATCTGTCTTCTCTATAAAGTAAAACATGCTACAAGGTAATTTATAAATTTTCTCATAAAAGATAAAAAAAGAAAAAATATAAAGTCGGTTTTTGGCTTTTAAAACATATGATCCATGGACAAATGTGTATTTATAACTTTAACCAAAAGGTTTTCCGATAAAATTTTAGTAGAAATATTTGCTCTCATAGCTTGTAAACAGTAATTTTAGCGGTAATATAAACATCTCACTGTCAGCTTAAACACAATCACTACTGACACAAGAAGACTTCTTTGGGCAAAGCAAACACTATGTAACTTTACTCATTCCTATAAATCCCTTCTCTTCACTATAAATGTGACACACTGATGAAAAGAGTCAATGTTTGGATGAAATATGCATGATCAAGGATCAGTCAGCTGATTATTTCAAATACTCAAGTCGTTCCATTTTTAAATATATTTTGAATCCTCTATAAAGTGTGCATTCCAATTTTGCATGATGGTATGCAAAGTGCTACACTCAAAAAAGAAAAAAAAATGATGCTTGATTTTTCTAAGTAAAGCTTTGCTGCTCACAACTGTGGCAAGAAGCTTGGTCACATTCAATCTCATTAATCATTCCAAAGATTAAATATTTTTGCATGGCCTGGAATTGATACACATCTTCTGCTTTAGCAACAAGAATTGAAACTGAAAAGTGGCTGAGGTTTTTGCACATGTATCCTTTCTTCCTCCTTCTGGTCTCTTTCTTTTCTTTGGCTCAGCAGTTACTAAACTGACATTCCTCAAATCTCTTCCCACCAAGCAACCCTCTTCATTTCTCATTTCTTCCCTTATACTGACCTATTTTCCTCTACTTTAACTCCAACCTAGAACTGAAGAGCTTTGTTAGCTGTTATTCTCAGCAGCAATGGACAGCTTTCCTTTGGAACTAAGTGACTACGATTGTCCCCTAAAAGACTCTGTAATATTCAGTCCAGAGTAATTGAACCTATTAATTTCCCCCTGCTTCTTGGGCCATAATGCATTTGCAGGGGACAAATGGTGAGGTGAGGGAGCTTCATGTTCTAGAACTTTTCTTGAATGTCAGGACCTGGATTAGGGAGAATGTTGAAAATGGCTTATTAGGAAAAAAAAAAATATGTTGAAAGAAATGTTTTTTTTCTGAACTTTTAGATTTTCATCTATAATCTAGGTTGCCTATTCACTGAGAGTCCAAAATGCAAATGCTATCCATTGATTTCCTTCTATGGAATAAAAAGTTCTAGGATTTCCATGGGATTGCTTGTTTTTTATCCACTCTTAACTGGGCTGTGTATGTGGAAATTATGGATTGGATTTGGTGGAGCAGCATGTATAAATCGTGTGTTATAGGACACACTCTAAGTCTTCAGTATGAAACAAACATATTGAGTCAATCATGGAGTGTTCATTTACATTAATTAAATAGGAAATTTCAGTTACTTCTCTTGTATACATCCCTCCAGTAACATTCACTTATATTAAAAAAGTGTTATATCCGGATCTTTTCATTTGTTAAGGATGAAAATGTTAGGCAGTTAGCCCCGCATAAGGGAGGAGGGATAAAGCAGGTGCTGGCCACACCACCAGGGTTCACAGGCACACTCTTAGAACTTTAGAGGTGTCTAAGGGCTAACAGAACAGGAAAAGCTTAGCCACAGACCTGGCTCAAAAGCCACAAGGAGACTTCTAAGAGCTAAGCAAGTGCACAAATGATGCAACTTGTCCTTAACTACCCAGAAGATCACACAGCAGCTCGTTAGAAACTCATAAATATGCAATACATAGATAAATATAATGGTAACAGAATCCATCATGGGTAGGTGCATGTGCAGAGGCCAAATGTTATATAACCACCAGCTGCCAATCAAAAACATCAGTCAAAGTCAAAGTTACACAAAGCAGGCTTAAAAGAATGAACCTAGAGCTACTGAGGTCTATTGCCATGCTTGCTCAAGCAGTGGCCTGCTTTCACACTTAAAAGTGTCTTATACCTGGGGGCACCTGGATGGCTCAGTCATTGAAACATCTGCCTTTGGCTCAGGTCATGATTTCAGGGTCCTAGGATCGAGGGACCCACACTGCGCTCCCAAAAATTATCCCACATTTATCCACTCAATAAACTCTATCTCCCCATCCTGGGCCCAGGTCTCCAACTCTTTGGTGTATCTGGGACAAGAACCTAGCAACCCAGTAAAAAAAGAATCAAATTAAGGTAGTTTTAGATGCCATTTCCTATGCTTTAAAAAATAATGAGTAGCAGTCGGCTATACATAATATAAGGCAAAAATTAAATCTGGGGAAAATTTTCATATGAAAATGTACAGATTTTTCACTTAACAGCAAATTTTCAAATTAAACCCACATTTTCAACCTTTTAAAGATTTGAAACACATTCATAAATATACATCTGTCGCTTTAAATGTTATTATCAGGAGTAAGGTTCATAAAATACCACGGAAAAGTTCATTTCTGTTTATAAATATATGAGAGATACTATCCCAGTGAATTTATCCTGAAGTAAAGACAAAGCTGTGAATAACTAAAGATTAATAGAAATGAGCTCAGGGGTACCTGAGTGGTTCCGTTGGTTAAGCCTCCAACTCTTGATTTCAACTCAGGTTATGAACTCAGGTTGTGAGATTCAGCCTGGCGTGGGGCTCTTGCTGGGCATGGATTCTGCTTAAGAATCTCCCTCTCCAATCTCTGTCTGTCAAATAAATAAATAAAATAAAATAAAATAAAAAAGAATCTCCCTCTCCAGGGTGCCTGGGTGGCTCAGTGGGTTAAAGCCTTTGCCTTCGGCTCAGGTCATGATGTCAGGGTCCTGGGATCGAGCCCCGCATCAGGCTCTCTGCTCTGTGGGGAGCCTGGTTCCCCCTCTCTCTCTCTGCCTGCCTCTCTGCCTACTTGTGATCTCTGCCTGTCAAATAAATAAATAAAATCTTAAAAAAAAAAAAAAGAATCTCCCTCTCTTTTCCTCTCTCCTTCTATCTCCCCTCATGTCCCTCACTTAAAAAAAAAAAAAAAAAAATTGAAATGTGTTCAACTCCATTCCCTCAGATCTTTGCTGAGTTCTATGACTCATTCTGGCTTTGTTTCTCATGTAGAAAACTGGGTTAGGCAGGCCTCATTAAAATCAGATGATTCACTGAAAATGGGTTTTCTCAGGTAGAGGAATTAAAGATCATAATATTAATGAGTGCTCTATAGCTACAGAACTGCCAGTTCCGTTCAATTTAACTCTATAGAAGGTAAAGGCAGATGGCGTCATTCCAGAAATTACCTGGGAAAATAGAAAGGGCAATTTGAAAATGTTATATGTTGTTGTTGCTATTGATAATAATGTTTATTTAATTTTATATATTTATACAAATATGCCCAATTTTCTAAAAATACAATATGAAAAAAAAAAAAAAAGGAAAAAGTTTCAGCCAGGGTGACTAGTCCTGGTCCAAATGAATCATTTTCAAACAATACATGTGCCTATAAAGTAATGTGAAGCAAATTACTCCTTCAGAATCTCAGGTTGACAAGATGAGTCTCCAAGCCTCATCCAAATGAGCAAAGAATGTGCCCACACCAAAGTGACATCATCTTGTCCTTTTATAGTTCTTCCTCCCTGCTTTGTCCATTAGCACAGAGCAAGTCCTCTATTAATAAATCACTCCAAAGGTTTTTCCAATCAAAAATTTGTATTTATATGCCATTCACTACAAGATTTTCTCCCATTTTATGCATGTTGGGGATAACTTTTTTCATATGTGTGTATGTGTATATATATATATATGTATAAATATATATATACATATATGTAATTTATTTTTATAGAATTATTTATTTATATATAGAAAGATTTTCAAGATTTTATTTATTTATTTAGGAGAGAAAGAACAGATGAGCAGGAGGAGGGGCAGAGGGAGAGGGAGAAGCAGACCCTGCTGAACAGGGAGCCTGATGTGGGACTCAATCCCAGGACCCTGGGATCATGACCTGAGCTGAAGGCAGACACTTAACTGACCGAGCCACCCAGGCGCTCCTTTTACTATATATTTTTAATAAGAATTAAATATCTTTATCACATCCCTCATATATTGTCACTGTATCTATTGGTATTTAATGTGCCTTTTTCCCCACAAATACATCTGGGTTTTTTGGTAAATATTTCTTTTCTAAAGACCAATATACTTTTCTTTATCCATCTTCCTGTACAAATAGTGTTAAAATGGTAGCAGATTTATGGCTATGATTTACAACACACCTGCGTCTGATGTTTTTCTTACTATTGCAAGCCTCAGTCCTGACTCTAAGACTTGTTTTTATAGTTTTTCATTATATGTTGCCACTTTCCAGTTCATATTTATAATCTTTCTCTTTTCCCTTGACTTTCTTAACTTCATATATTTCCTGCTTCAGACAGATTCCCCCCATCCAACCACTCTCTTCCCTTGCTCCCCAACCCACCCTAATTAAATTGGTCACCACCAAGCGCTACTAATTTTTTCCTTCCTAATATTCATCAAATTGTTACTAAAACCATTCTTAAAATATTATTATCATGTCGTATACCTGGATAAATCCCACCATCTACTAGTCCATCCTTCTTCATGTTCATCTGTTCTCCTTCCTAGACCCATTAAAACATAGCACCAGAACTCTATTGTATTTTCCTGCTATACCAAAAAGCAGGTTTTCAGTCTCTGAGGTGCTTGCAGGTAGCAATACATAATTAACAATTTTTAACTATTACTTCAGTGTGTTCATTTTGGGGCATACTTCTGTGGTGGTAAGAAGTTGATATTCACAGTACTGTTAAAGTCATTTTTTTAAAAAAGATTTTATCTATTTATTGAGGGAGAGAGAGAGAGATGGAGAGAGCATGAGCAGGGGGACGGGAAGAGGGAGCAGAAGAGAGAGAGAGAGAAAGAATCTGAAACAGATTCTGCATCGAGCTTGGAGCCCTATGATGGGTTTGATTGCACAACCCTGAAATCATGACCAGAACTGAAATTACCCGCCAGATGTTCAATGGACTGAGCCACCCAGGTGCCCCTATTAAAGGCATTTTTTAAAAGTTTTTCTTTAAATGGGTATGCGTAAACTTTAATTTTATTTTTAATTTAAATTTAATTAGCCAACGTGTAGTAAATCATTAGTTTCAGATGTAGTGTTCAATAATTTATCAGTTGAATATACTTTTAAAAAGGTAAGTACACAGGATAGTATGCAGTTTGTGAAATACTGGCATGTGAGAGATAAATGCCATGGACTTTCATGAGGAAGGACAGCTTTGGATTATTTGTTTATTCTTACCTGTGGAAAATTTTTAATTCTCAAGAGTTAACCAATGTTATTGTCACTAATTTGAACTTCCTACTTTAAAATCTTCTTTTATTTACTGAGTGTAAGATGATGCTGACAAGGTGAAAACCTTTCAGATTCCCAGTGAGCCCACTGCTATTGAAATTTCATTCCAAGAAATCTGTTATTTTCTACTACTTCTGATTATGTCTGCCAAATATTTTTTCTGACATTTGGATTAACAGAATTTCTGAGAAAATAGTTCTTAACAGATCATTACTTTTTTCCTCTTAATATCTGTTTCTTATGATCCCAGTTTAAAGGTTGCTGATAATAGACTTCAGGTTTAGAGGAGGTTAAAGTCAATACTAGACAAAATAGTGATTAATATTGCTGAGGAAGCTTTGAGAGAAACAAGTGTCATTATAGCACAACTGCTTGACAAGTGTCCAAGAGGCTAAACAAATAATAGTACTGAAATAAAATTTTATTATCAACTGTCAGATCTATTTCTTTTATCAATCTTTCATTAGCTAAGGGTATTGAATAATGTATTCAATATTTGTGTAAGCCACGCTGCTTTTTCAATGCAGGACTTGGAAATTTTGTTTAGTATTGTCTTTGGCTTTGCAGGCCATGAGGTCTCTATTGCAAGTACTCAAGTCTGGTTGATTGCAAGAACGGCCACGGCCAATCCACCAACAAATGGGTATGGCCATCTTCCATTAAAACTTTATTTACAAAAGCAGTCAGTAGTCCAAATGTACCCACAAGCTACAGTTTGCCAAAGGGAATGCATATATGATGATATTGTCTGTTCCAACAGACAGTTGGGCAGATAGGAGTCTAATGCCTATTGCCACAGAGCACAGCCTTATCAGGACTAGAGGAATGAAATCCATGACAGCTGTAGGAATCTAACACGCTCTTTTATCAAAGTGCAAATATGATGTAGAAAGTTCAGGCATTTAGAAAACATTCAGAGATGATACAGGGATTGATTCTTCAAAAATGAGTATTATTAAGGGTCTTTCTTCATTTTCATTAAAATGAAATTTTCATTTTCATTAAAATATGTAAACATATATACACCCTGTGAAGGAAAGTATTAACCCAGAAGGTCTGAAGTTGATGTCTTCGACAGAGTCTCTCTGTGGGTTGGCCCTTGGCGGGCAGCTGGGAGCCTCGCTGTTTTACCAGCCTGGGCTGCTGTACACCTGATTGCCTTTCTTGAAGTTTGAAATGCCAGTAGTTGAGGCTGATTGTTGCTCCTATGTGACCTGTCCCCAATAACTTGGACTCTCAGGGTCAAGCAGGTTTTCCTGGGCTGCACACATGTTGCTCTGTTTTGCTGCTGGATTGAGGAGTATGCCGGGTGTAACTTCTATGTGAGTGTGGAGTTGGGGGGGGGGGTCGAGGGGAACATAGGAAGCCTGTGCCTGGATTCCTCTAGACTCAGCCTGACCCATCTGTTCTTATTGACTGTCTTAATAAAATATGGCTGTGAGAACAACTGCCTCTGAGTACTGAAAGTCCTTCCAGCAAATCACTGAATGTGTACACGTTCTTAGAGCTTCAAACACACACATGCACAAACCTAATACTTACCCTGACTACTTCTAAAACAGCCGATTTTTTTCCTGTTTTCTCCTTTGTTGATTTTCTCCCATTTCATTCCATTTTATTCTATGAAATTCTATTCTAATGCATCTAACTTTAATGCAGTCAACTCCATTATATGTAGATTAAAAACCACTTGTATCCTCCATATGATTTCCTGACCCATTAATGTAACACAGCTCTTGGTAACCTCTTATATATAACCTATATACCTTATATATTTCACTATCATTAGCAAAAAACACACAGAATCTTCCTTTTTTAAGGACTAACCGATGCCAAGAAAGACACATAGCATTAGGGTGTTAGCTCTCCATTGCTATAAGCCAAATTATCCCAAAACTCCATGGTCTAAAACAACAAAGATTTATTATTTCATAGTTTCTATGGCTTCAGGGTCTCTCTCACTAGACCAGAACTAAGGTGTTACATGTTACCTGCAGAAATTTCAAGGCCCAACTGGAAAATCTGCTCCCACTAGAGTAACATGACTACATGCATATCTTCCCTGGTTTGTCCAGGGTCACTAGTCCTGGCCAGTCGGACTTCTCCACCAGCCAGTTTAAAACATGGCAGCTGACTTCTCCCACGGCAGGCAAGAGAGCAAAAGGGGGCAAGCAAGACGGAAGCCAAAGTCATTCTTGTTCCCTAACCTTGTAAACAACCTATCAACACTCACACTGTATTGTATCCATTAAAGGTAAGTCAGTAGATTCATCATCCATAACTCAAGTAATAGGGATTACACAAGGGAATGGATGGCAGGAGGATTTCTGAGGGCCAAGAGAATCTTCCCACCACAATCAGAAGAAAGAAAGAAAACATGATGAAGCTAAAACAGTTATGTTGCCAAGACATATGGTATTTTCCCTGTGTTACTCTAATTTCTCTATACGTTCTTACTTCCTTTTTCATGAAATTGTTAGCATGCCCCACCTCCAGCAGTCTCCATGGAAAAGACTCAGGGTACCTGCCAGCTTATTCCTGAAGGCAGTTATTAGCTCTGAAAGCCACTTTAATATGCCATGAAGTCATGAATATATTTTGCTATAATTATCTTGTTTTGTATCACAAAGGTAAATTTATATACATTGCGATGAGATACAACTTTATGAATGAGCTTGGAACAATGAGGGAGAAGGAGGAGGAATAAGAGAAAGGGGAAAAGCTAGAGCAAGCACAAAGGGGAATGGAATAGAGGAACAGAAGTGGTGAAGTTGAAGAGAAAAAGGCCATTATTATAAATGCAGTGAATGCTCAATATACTATTCCAAGCACAGACATATGATTAAGCTACAGGCATATGTAAAGTTATATGAGTATTAAGCTTCATATAACAAAAATTATATAAATGTAACCATATATATGCACATTTTTCTTTTGAAGAAGGTAATACCATTATTCCTATGCCACCGATAAGGCAACAAAAGATGTAAGTTTAAGTTCATACTATCAGAACTAGAATTTCAGCCCAGAGAGTCTGGTTATGAAGACTACATTTCTTTTTTTTTTTTTTTTTTTTTTAAATATTTTATTTATTTATTTGACAGAGAGAGAGATCACAAATAAGCAGAGAGACAGACAGAGAGAGAGATGAGGAGAAGCAGGCTCCCTGCTGAGCAGAGAGCCCTATGCAGGACTCGATCCCAGGCCCCTGGGATCATGACCTGAGCCGAAGGCAGAGGCTTAACCCACTGAGCCACCCAGGCGCCCCATGAAGACTACATTTCTAACTTCATCATGCTCTCTACATGGGCTCAAACATTGAATCAAGAACACAGCATTCCTGGGGCATCTGGGTGGCTCAGTGGGTTAAAGCTTCTGCCTTTGGCTCAGGTTATGATTTCAGGGTCCCGAGATCGAGCCCCGCATCGGGCTCTCTGCTCAATGGGGAGCCTGCTTCTCTTCCTCTCTCTCTCTGCTGCCTGCCTACTTGTGATCTCTGTTAAATAAATTTAAAAAAAAATCTTAAAGAATACAACATTCCGGGGCGCCTGGGTGGCTCAGTGGTTTGGGCTGCTGCCTTCGGCTCGGGTCATGATCTCAGGGTCCTGGGATCGAGCCCCGCATCGGGCTCCCTGCTCCGCAGGAAGCCTGCTTCCCTCTCTCTCTCTCTCTCTCTGCCTGCCTCTCTGCCTACTTGTGATCTCTGTCTGTCAAATAAATAAATAAAATATTTAAAAAAAAAAAAGAATACAACATTCCTTAAAATTCAATTAATATACATATTTTAGAAATACTAATAAGGGTCTATGTCTTCAGTGCATATGTCAGGTAAGCAAAAATTATTTGTTGGATGGATAAGTAAATATCATAATTTATTTTGAGTTTCCTAGAAACTGGCCTAAAATAATTCTTAAAATGTCAAAATTTAAGGATTTAGTTTGTATATGAGAGAGAAAAAAGAAAAAGACAAAAGAAAAAAAATTACAAAACTTTGGAAGGAATTTTGGAGGAAGAAAAAGAGAAAAGGAAGAAGGAATGAAAGAAAAAAGAGGAGAGAAGAAATAAAACTTTCAAGAATATTGGTTTTAATTTGACGTTACAGGTAAAGAATCAGGATGTGTTTTCTGCCAATCAAATCTCACATATTGTATACAGTTAAATCACGGAACAATGAAACAACTTGAAGTTCAAGAATTAAAGTAATATGATAAAAAACAAAAAGCTTATATAAGGTATGATATAACTATATATAGTTCAGGAATATAAGATTTGTAAACAAAAATTAAACATATTTAGATTTTTAAAATGTAATAGTACAGTATAATAAAACTTGCTGGCATACAAATATTAATATGAATATTTCTTTTTAGTTAAAAAGACAAATTTATAGTTATTTTACTAAAGTCTGCAGGGTTCTGGAACAAAGCAACTTATTGGATTTAATATATTTCTCATAAAAGTGTCTCAGAAGTATTAATTTCATGCTTGACACAACTTTTCATAGGCTTTGTGATTTTATATCTCTGATTTACAACAGGCTAGTTTTGTTGGATGATAAACTCTCAAATTGCAGAAATTTTAAAACTGAAAGAAGATTTCTTTTTTAAATATAACAAGGAAGTTTGGTTGGTTCAATATAAAAAAATGAACCTTAAGTGAGTTCATTTTACCAGTGATAACATAACTATAATGGCTATATATTCATTCGTCAGAATAAAATACAAATTAAATATTAAATAGTTGCTTCCAATTTTACTTTTTTTTTTCACTTAGTAGACTTATTTGAAATAGACTAAAACCTCAGACAGCAAAGTAATCAATAATTTAGGAATCCTTACCCTCTTCTATCAGATACATATACAAAAATGACATGAAATAGATATTGGCTGGTTGGGGCAACAGCAGTTCCTGAACTCTTAAAAAACACATAGCATACAAGACAAACAAGAAAGGCAACAGCTTGTTCTTAAGTTTCCACTTACGTGGCCTAGACGAGAGATACATTTTCCAAAAGGATTAATATTACAAATGATGATAAAGCTGTAAAATGATTATTCATTTCATTGCAAAGAAGAAACAAAATGCTTTCTCTTGGGCAGTTGATATGTAAGAGAGGAGAGGTTTTCCACTAAAATGAAAGGACGTGGTTGGGGGGAAGCTGGTTCAAGTGCGAGGGTAGTGATGACAATTAACAAAAGAGATAAGAGAATCAATGATGAGGTAAAGATGAATTCGATATTCTTAACAGCTGAGAAGGAAACCATTACAAACCAACAGTCTTAGAATTCTCCAAAGATATTCTAAATAGCCAGTCCATAAACAGATCTGTCCACCTAGAAAAGCAGAACTTACAAGTTAGAAATATATCCTAGCAAAATGGCGCATGTAACTTCCATCCTATGATAATGTTTCCATGGCTGTAATCCCCACACCTGCAAGAGTGTAAATATGCTCAGGGCATATTTATTGAATGAAGGAATCAGACACTTAAAATCCCCTTAAAGAACTGATCTTGAGATTATTATCCAAAGATAGTACTCACTACTGGGGTGGCAGACCACCCCATTACCGAGAATTTTAACTCATAAATTTCCTTGTTGTAAGAGCTAAGATTTGGTCTTTAAAGAAAATCTATCCAATGGCTTCATATTACTTCTTGGAAAATATGTGGAATAAAAGTGAATTGCTCCTCTGTCTGGTAATCTTTCAAGTAGCTGAAGAAAATTATCTCACAAAAATGTGGCAGAGCTATCAATTTATGATTTCTCTGCACCATGCCTCTGACTCCCTTCACCCCACAATCTGGTTCATAATAGCTGTCAGATTTTTGTGGATAAAGTAGTTTGCAAGGCCAAATAAAACTTACCTGAACACATTGTCACTCATCTCCTGGGAATACCTAAATTAACTGAGCCATCGTGTGAAGTGTCAGAGACCACAGCCCACTGCCCCGGGGCAAGGATTATTGGGAGTGGACAGGAAGAGAGTCACAGATCTAGTGTGTTCTGCAGGGGCTAGAAGAGAACACCACCTGCCAGCTTCTCCTGAGAGGACATGTATGGCAATTATGACAGACTAAACGTACGGGATCTTCTAGTCTTCAACAGATAGCATGTAAGTGTGTCAGATGCTTACCTGACCTGTGGAGAGAGCCTCAATTATGCTCAGCATTAGTTTTCTTTCAGTCCTCTGGGATGGCAGCTATAGATCTGAATTAACTTTAGTCAAGGACCAAAGAAATGGTAGCCACTTTGCCCACTTTATTTAGAAACAATATACACCAATGACATAACTATTACATTTGCTTTAAAACATGGTGGAACTTGGGGTGCCTGGGTGACTCAATGGGTTAAGCCTCTGCCTTCAGCTCGGGTCATGATCTCAGGGTCCTGGGATCGAGCCCCGCATCTGGCTCTCTGCTCAGCAGGGAGCCTGCTTCCCCTCTCTCTCTGTCTGCTGCTCTGCCTACTTGTGACTTCTCTCTCTGTCAAATAAATAAATAAATAAATAATTTAAAAAAAAAAATAGTGGACCTGGAAGTCTAATCGTCAATGGACTTTCCCCCTAGTCTACAGAGCAACAAGATAATCAAGAGCAGAGGTCTCACACCAGAGGAAAAATAGATGATGAGCCTGCCACCAAGAAGATTACCTGAGTCCAAGCTTTCACAGGTATAGAAGGAAAACAGCAGCGCTAGTAGGCACTATTTAGGGCACAGCTGTGGCACTTCCACCACCAAAGAACAAGGATATAGCCAAGTAACAACACTGCCAGAGAGTTCAATTTAGATTTAATGCTTTTGGTCAGAGATACAAAAATGCCCCTTAATGTGAATACTTCTTCAGACTGGCAGGACTCTGTGTAATATATTTCATCAATTCTAAGACACACCATATTGTTCACATTATAACATTTCTAAAATTGAGTTGCATCTTCTAACCCATGGTATATCAGAGTTCACTGGGGACAATTCCTTAATTTTAATCATATAAACAATGGTGTTGCCCATAGGAGCACCTTTCAGAAGTGAGGATATCATAAACTAGGGCTTTTATTACCCATTACTGCAACAGATGCATCAAGTGACCTTCTGATTGCAATGTGGCATATGATGTTCATTCATAGTGGCAAAATATGCTGCCCTCGTCCCTTACCAGTTTTAGTTGCTATTAAAGTAATATGCCCCCCCCCCAAAAAAAAAAAACCATTAAACTGCCCAACTGGGTAAAATCTGTCTCTGTGAATTTAGTGAAATTGAATCAGACCTGAAAGACATACCCATTGTTGTTGTGATCAGATTCAGTCTCTGGCCCAGTGCACAGTCAGGAACTAGATGTTGGATCATCAGTGCCACTGTACCAAAGAGCCCCTTTGGGTTACAAGCAGATTACTTTGCCTGAAGTCACCCACAGACATTTCATCATTACCTACCTAGTTTGTTTGTTTGTTTTTTGTTTTGGTTTTGGGTTTTCTTGGTTTTGTTTTGTTTTGTTTTGTTTGAGATTAAAAGACTTGACTTCTGTAAAGCAGTTACAAAGTATTAGGTATCTAAGGGGCCCTCAGTAACAATTACTTGCATTTCATATGTTGTCATTCTCTAAATTTATTCTAATTTCACCAAGCACCTGTGGGATGGTAGCCAGAACTGACAGGACTCCTGCATGGCCTGGCTATCACTTCTTCAATCTGGTTACTCTATTTCTGTTTATGAAACAGAAGATCACATAGCCTGTAGGAACTGATTACACTATTGATTGACACTGATTTCACTATGACAAACATTCCAAAACCTCTGTGGCAGGTGTTATTATCAGTGATCCTATCCTTTGTACAGTTGGCTCTTTGGATCTGGGGACAATACCTTACATTTATCACTTTAAAATGCTTGTGTTGGTCTTTTGCTCTTTCTTGTCTAAACATTGTGGATTCTTTATTCTGTAATATAAAGTATAGACCAAGCCTCCCTGCTTTTTGTCACACTCAAACCTGGTGGTTACAACTACTTTATAGTTTTCAAGTGACAACTTGACTGGTTACAACTACTGAAATGGACAGGATGACTTGAGATCTTGAGCAATGTGCTAGAATGCTCTCTTCAGATAACTGACACCACTGTATACAGTCTTCCACCTAGTTATAAATTTGTATCTTTTGCCATCGAGTTCACATCTTTGTGTCCTAGTCACTAGAATCTTAAGAGTAATGCTTTGATCAAAATCAATCAACAGCACTTATTTGATCAATTTGTCTAGCATTGTGTTGAAAAAGAGGGTAAACTGCTGTGACCTAGTTTTTAAAAAAATGCTTGCTGAATTCTAAGAAATATATAAAATCTAAACTCATCATGTGTCCTCCTTATTTAACTGCTTTTCTTGAACATTTCCAATCCTCATTTTACGAAACTACCAAAAAGATGCATAAAGGTCACAGGTGCTAACTATAGCCTGACAATGTCTCTTCTTAACAACTTGTTACACTAGCTACAACTTATTTCCTATTGCTATTAAAGCACTGATTTGGTAATTTGCATTAATTTTAAGTACTATGACACTTTTTCTAGCTGGCCTTTAATATCTTTTATGCTGCATGATTTAAATACTATCTCCAGAGTGTCACTAGAATACTCAGTCTCCTTAGTTCTAATCTCTGTACCTCTCAGACTCTCCATTTCTGGTCTGCCATGATCACCTACATCGCAAAAGGATAATTGTACCAAACAGTTGATGTGTCCCAGAAAGTTCCACACAGTCGTGCATCCTTGTTTCCCTGACCAAAAGCTTCCCAATCAAATCAATCCTCATCTCCAGAAGCGATTGGACAAACAGATAAGCAGGCAACTGGCCAATTTTGTTAACAACAACAACAAAAATTAAAGTTCCAGAAAAGAATCCACTAGACTCTGAATGTCTGTCATACCCACAGCTCCACCAGAAGAAAGGAGTCAACATAATTTTGGCTAATACAGGCTAATGTGCTTCCTATCATTGTGACCTGTCAACTCTAACTACAGTATCACTGGACCAGGCCTGGGTTCCGAGTCAGACAGGCCTTCTGTAAGATGGCTTGGTGTGTGAAATCTGCCTGACAGTGAAAATAAGGACAATCCTTATCTACTTAGAAAAAGAATCTATTTTTAAATTTGATTTTAAACATAAGATTCACAGAAAGGGACAAAATTTTAGAGTATAAAAAATAGCTGTGGTAAAACACAGATAAAGGTATAGTACACAGAACAAACCTACACACACACAAACACACACACACACACAAAGATGTCCACATCCTACTGCCCTGGGCCTGTGAATGTTACCTTACATAGCAAAAGGGACTCTGCACATGTGATTAAGATAAGCATCTTGAGACGGGCAGATGATCCTGGT